>NC_088791.1:181797222-191797222 GCF_011386835.1 Chrysemys picta bellii
AGTCTCAAGCGCTCCCCCAGCAGCCAATGGACCGCGCAGTCCTCTTCCTCCACCTCCAGGCTCCAGCAGCTCCCCAGGACACGCACAGCACCGGCAGCAGCAGCAGCAGCAGTAGTAGCTCCGGCAACCCTGGCAGCCAAGCAGGAAGGACCCCCCCACAGGTGGTAGTGCTGATGGTGAAGGTGGGGGGTCTTAGCTTCTCCCTCCAAAGATGGTGAGGAGGGGGGGCTGACCGGCAAGGCCCCCCCACCCCTGACTCAGCAGCAGTGGTAGCAGCAACAGCAGCAGTAGTAGTCTAGGGAGGGAACTCTAGCCAGCAGCAGCAGCAGCCCAGGGAGTAAGGGAGAGCTCCAACTAGCAAGGCAGGTGGAGAGGAGAAGGAGGAGGGAGAGGGAGAGCTCCAGCCAGGAGGGCAGTCACAGAGGACCCTGAGCACACTCTGTACCTATTGGGTTCGGGAAAGTGGGCGGGCGTAAGCCCGCCCACTGCTAAAGGATCCCCCCCCAGCCTAAGGGGAGGATCCACAGGGCCTGGAACTCAAATAATTACGGGGGACAACTAATGTAAAAACAGGGACAGGAGTGTGGTCAAAGGGTCAAAAGAAGAGAACCAGACGGGGACACCGAGCAGAGAACCCCGGACAGCGCCCACTGCTCCTCAAAGGCTTCAAGGGAGCCAGTGGATGCCGCCCAGAGGAACTCTGCCCGGATACGTGAACGGACAGAGGATCGGAAACAGGCCCCGCAGTCACAGGCACCTCCATCGGCCAACCTCCTCTCCCTGGTTTTATAGATGGCCTGTTTAGCCAGTGCCAAGAGGAAGTGACCAGGAGGTCCCGCGACTTTGTGGGGCCACGGATAGGGAGTGCATAAATGAGAAAGTGAGGGGAAAAGTGTAACCAAAAACGTAACATAATATCGGTGAGGAGCCGGTGTAGGGGCTGCAACCTGGCACACTCTAAGTAAACGTGAGCCAGGGTCTCCCTCACGCCGCAGAAAGGACAGGTGTCCGGGACTAGGGTAAACCGCGCCAAGTACACGCCCGTGCTCACGGCCCCATGAAGGAGCCGCCAGCTGATATCCCCGGCGGGCCTCGGGACCAGAGTGGAATAGAGGCTGGCCCACCGGGGCTTCTCACCCTCGACAGGTGGCAGGAGGTCCCGCCACTTTGTATCGGGGCGGGACACGAGGGTGAGGAAGTGAAGAGTGTGCAGCACGAGCGTGTATAGATGTTTCCTTGGCGCGGTCAGGAAACGAACCGGCTGCAAGTCGTGCAGCCGGCTCACGGAGAAGGGGCGGAGGGGGCCGGTTGGGTCCACGGGGCAGGGGCCCGATGAAAAGGTCCGGAGGGCCAGGGGTGGAGGGTGGGGCGGGGCGTGCCCTCATGCAGGATCCGGTCGAGGCAAACCCGAGCAGCGGGCGGCAAAGCGGCCCTCACCTCCTGAAGTACGCGCTGGGGAGTACAAGGCCTGGAGAGCCCCATGCGCCGAGCGAGCGTCAGGGGATCCAGCCAGTCTCTCCGGTCGTAGTCCAGGAGGTCTCCGACTCTAGTGACTTTCTGCCAGGACCAACCTCTGGCGCACCGCGGGGGACTCCGCCACCTGCACACGGAGCTGGGGATTGTGTAGCAGGGGCTCCGCGAGGAGATCTGCCCCCTCGGTGGCCGCCACGGACCTGGTCGCTGAGAACAGTTTCCAGGTCCGGAGGAGGTCCTGGTAGAAGACCGGCAGCCCGGAGAGGTCTCGCGGAAGCCCTCTCGGATCGAGATAAAAGAGCTGCCGGTCGTATCGGAGCCCTCGGAAGCGGCGCAGGAAGGCGTGCGCCAAGACGCTCCACGCCGGATTACCTGCACCATAAAGGAGCCTCTGCAGGGCCTGGAGGCGGAAGACATGGACCTGAGTGTGGAGGCACTTCAGGCCCTGCCCTCCCTCCTCCAGGGGCAGATGGAGGACCCCTGCAGAGACCCAGTGCAGTCCTGGCCAAAAGAACTCCAGAATCACCCTCCGGAGGTCGGCCAGGAAGCCCGGGGCCGGGACCAGGGTGTTGAGACGGTGCCAGAGCATGGACAGGACTAGTTGATTGAGTACCAGTGCCCTCCCACGAAGGGAGAGGCACCGGAGTAGTCCTGTCCATTTCCGGAGCCGCTCCGTCACCCTGCCCTGTAAACCTTGCCAGTTCTCCGGCGGAGACGGATTGCGTGGCAGAAAGGTAAACGCCGAGATAGAGCAGCGGACCTGCGCTCCCACCGGATGGCCTGAAGCGCGGGTGGGAGGGAGCTCGCCTGCCACCCGGCCCCTACCACCAGGCCAGAGCTCTTGACCCAGTTGACCCGGGCGGAGGAGGCCGCTGAGTACACGGTCTGGCAAGCCTCCACCCGCACCAAGTCTTCCGGGTCCTGGACCACGAGGAGCACATCGTCGGCATACGCCGACAGGACCAGCCGCAGCTCCGGTTCCCGAAGCACCAACCCCGTCAACCTCTTGCGGAGGAGACAGAGGAAGGGCTCGATCGCCAGAGCGTACAGCTGGCCCGAGAGGGGGCACCCCTGCCGCACTCCCCGCCCGAAGCTGATCGGCTCGGTCAGGGTCCAGTTGAGCTTGACCAGACACTCTGCGGAGGCGTACAGCACCTGGAGAAAACCCACAAACTGGGGTCCGAAGCCTAACGCCTGCAGAGTGCCCAGGAGATACCCGTGGTCCACCCTGTCGAACGCCTTCTCCTGATCCAGGGACAGGAGGGCGAACGACAGACCATCCCTACACCCAAGTTCCAGAAGATCCCGGACCAGATAGAGGTTATCAAAAATGCTACGGCCCGGACGGTGTAGGTCTGGTCTGGGTGGATCACGTCCTCCAGCACGGACCCCAGCCGCAGCGAGATGGCCTTGGCTACGATTTTGTAGTCCGTGCTGAGGAGCGAGACGGGACGCCAATTCCGTAAGTCGCGGAGGTCCCCCTTCTTCGGCAATAAGGTGAGCACGGCTCGCCTGCACGAAAGAGGGAGGACCCCGCTTCGCAAGGCCTCGGCCCAGACGGTGACTAGGTCCGGGCCGAGGACGTCCCAGAACACGCGGTAGAACTCCACGGTCAGCCCGTCCATGCCCGGAGATTTATTGGTGGGCATGCGGCGGAGGGCTTCCGAGAACTCGGCCAGAGAGAGAGGCGACTCCAGCCGGTCCCGGTCGCCCGCGCTGACCGTTGGGAGTCCGTCCCAGAGCACTCTGCAAGCGGTAGGGTCAGTCGGATCCGGGGAGAAAAGGTGTGCGTAGAAGGCCTTGGCCCTCTGGCACATCTCCACCGGATCCGTAAGGGGGGTGCCGTCCTCCGCTAGAAGGCAGGTGACGTGCTTCTTGGCCCCCCTCCTTTTCTCCAGGGCGTAGAAGAAGCGGGAGCCGCGATCCATCTCCCGAAGGAGGCGGATGCGGGATCGAACAAAAGCACCCCGGGCCCGATGATCGTCGAGGGCCCGGAGCTCCTCCCGCTTCTCCCGGCACGCTCCGCAAAGGGATGGATCCTCAGGGCTGGCGGCCAGACGCCTCTCTAGCTCCAAGACCTCCCGTTCCAACTGCTCTATCGCCACATCCCTCCGTCGGCTGGCGCCCCGGGTGTAATCACGGCAGAAGAGCCGGGCGCGCACCTTTCCTAGGTCCCACCATCGCCGCGCCGAGGGAAAGGCACGCCGCTGCCCTCGCCAGACCAGCCAGAACTCCCGGAAGGACGCCACGAAGCCCACATCCTCCAACAAGCTATTGTTAAAGTGCCAATAGGCCGGCCCCGGCCTCTCCCCACATAGAGAGGCCGTCACGGTGACTAAATGGTGATCAGAAAAGGGGGCCGGCCGCACATCGGAGGAGTGGGCCCGTGAGAGATGGAGACGTGACAAGTAAATGCGGTCCAACCGGGAGTGGCACGACCGATGGACTTCCACCCGGACGTAGGTGAACGTGGAGACGTCGTCCGGGTGGTGGTCGCGCCAGACGTCCACCAGGGAATGACGTTCTACAATCTCCCGGAGGACGTCCGCTGCGGCCGGGCACTGCTCGGTCCCCGAGCGGTCCCGCTCCTCGAGGGTAGCGTTGAAGTCCCCGCCCAGAACCAGGCACTCACGAGGATCCAAGGAGCCGAGGAAGGCGGATGCCTGCTGATAGAAAGGCAGCCGCTCCGGGCCCGATGTCGGGGCATAGATGTTGACAAGATTAACCACAAGCCCCTCCATACGGACCCGGAGGTGCAGCAGGCGGCCCGGCACAACCTCGGCAACCCCCAGCACCTCGGGCCGTAGGTCGGGAGAGAACAGGGTAGCCACTCCAGCCGTACGAGCTGTGAGATGGCTAAAATAGACCTTGTCCCCCCACTCCAGCCGCCAGCTGTCTTCGGCGGCCGGATCCGTGTGGGTCTCCTGCAGGAAAACCACAGAGTACCCCCCTTCCCAAAGGAAGGAGAGCACCTGGCACCTGCGGAGACCCACCCTACAGCCCCGGGTGTTCAATGTTGCAAAAGAGATAGGTGGCATGAGGAGGGCTGGGGGGGATCCTCGCTGGCAGGGACGCTCGCGGCCCCCATTGGGCCGCGCAGCAAACCGTGACCCACCCCGAAGGTGAGCAAGGAGTCACGGAAGCTGCGGACCCGCTGGTAAGCCGCAGCACCCTGCTTCCCGGTCCTTTTACCCTCCCCCATGAGGGCCCTCGCGGCCCGGAGGATCTGGTGGAAATCCCCCCATCGCTGGAGAGCGAGCGGCACCTTATTGCGGGAGCCACGCACATCTTCTAAAAACTCCCGCAGCTCTTCTCGCAGCATATGGGGGGGCGGGGTCACTGGCTGCAGATCATCCCCCGTTGGGGCCCCTGGCTCGGCCCCGTGGCCCACTGAGACGGGCAGGCAAGGGGCGGACCCTCGACGTGGCGCCCGATGGACCGGCGCCACACGGTCCGCCTCAGACCCCGGCTTAATGGGGGGCGGCGGCGGAGGGAGAAGAGCAGCCCCTAGTGGGTCGGGACTGGGGAACACAAAAGCCGCTCCCTGGGGGTCACCCTCTGGGAAAGAGAAAGGGACATCCCCAGAGGCGGCAATGGCATCGTGGGAGGTGGAGGGGACAGGGCTGGGGTCAGGAGTAGGGGTAGGGCCGGGGGCAGGAGTAGGGTCGGGAAGAGGGACAGAGGCGGGATCCTGGGCCCCAGGAGCTGGACAGCTGGAAGGTAGCTCCTCTCGGTCGGGCCCAGGGGTCTGAGGGTTAGGGAGGGGGTCCCCAGGGATGCCGGGCTCAGGCTCTACGGCAGATGGAACAGCCACGGCAGCAGATGGTGAACAATCTGCAATGGGGCCCCCACTCGGGAAGGAACTCGGTTGCCCCACTCCAACAAGGGATACCCCTGGTAACTCGAGTCCCGGCCGCGAGGCACCGGCCGTCACCTGAAGAGGCTCGGCGGCCGTCAGCGATGCGTCACCCGCAGCCGGGCAGGGCAAGGAGTCCAGGGGTTCCTCGAAGGCAGGAGCAGCGGTCAGGGGAACAGGAGACGCAGAAGGGAGGGTTGAGGTGAGAGCGGCTAGATCAAGGCCCGCTGGCAAAGGGTCGTCCTCCCCCTGGGTGACCGGGGTCAGACCCAGGGCCTCGATCTCCTCATAAATAGAGGGCAGCTCACCTCCCACCACCCCGGGATCATCCCCGCTAACACCCGAGGCGACGCTTGCCTCGAGCATCGCAGAGGGTATAGGTGGTAAGGGGGTAGGAGGGGCCGCAACGTGGGCCTCCGCGAGGAAGGACCGCGGAGAATGGATGGCGGCATCCTCCGGTGCTGCCACAGCTTCCCCAACCGGCAACGGTAGATGTAAAGCACCCGCGGGCAAAGCGGAAGGCTCAGCAGCGGAGCCCCCCTTTCTGGTTTTCCGGGGGGCCTCCGCACCGGATGGCAGGAGTGGAGCTCGAGCCTTCCGCTTGCCCCGCTTTCCCTGTACTAGGGTCCAGCCCTCCATGGCATCGTCTGCGGGCTGGGTGACAGGGATTGGGTCGGGGGGCAGAGATGACGGCTTGAGGACCTGAGGAGGTAACAATGGGGCAGTAGGAGGGGGGGCAGAATCCCCCTGGGGAGGGCCCTCTCTCACGCCCGGCAATACCCCCACCGCACCCTCCTCTACAGGCCCCGCCACAGTGCGCATAGCAGAGACGGGGCTCTCTCGCTCATCTGGGCATGGTGGGGGAGATACCCCTTGAGCCCGAGCGGGAGCAGTGGTGGTCCGAGAAGGAGGAGGGGCGGCTCCGGGTACCGGGCAACTAGGAGCGCCAGCAATGGTGGGGCTGGCACTCTGCCGGGGCTCGGGGGTCCCGGACGCTCCTCCGTGCCGGGCCAAGGGGCAGTCCCTCCGGACGTGCCCTATCGCCCGGCAGAGGTAGCACCGGGCCTCCCCCGTAGAATAGTACACCCGGCAATGGGTCCCCCGATAGGGGACCAAGAAAGACCCCTCAAGCGCCTCTCCAGCACGTGCCGCCGGCGGCAGTTGGAGCTGCACGTGCCGGCGGAACGAGAGGACGTGACGGAGGGCGGGGTCCTTGCATCCTAGCGAGAGAGGGCGAACGATGGAAATAGGTTTCCCCAGGGTGGAAAGGGCGGGCAGCAGGGCGACATTGGGAAGGTAAGGAGGAACAGAGGTAAGGACCACACGGACACCCAGGTCCTCTAGCGGCTCCAGGGGGACGAATACGCCCCCCACCGCCAGGCCTTTCTCCACCGCCTCTTGGGCGGCGGCCTCCGAGGCAAGGAAAAAGACAACCTTGCCATACATTTTGGAGGCCGCCACGATGGCCGCGGGACCCACCACCCTCGCCAACGCCCGCACGTAGGTCTCCACGTGCGGCGAGGCGGGTACCTGGAGGCAACGGATGCCATGCCTCCTAGTCAAGGTGGGGAAGGGGCCCAGGCCACTATAGTTGGAAGCGGAGGCGGTGGATGGGCGAGATGGCATACCGGTGGCCGCTGCCACCTGGGCATACGCCCTAGGGGCTGGGGGAGGGGCACCCGCAGAGCTGGTGGAGGGAGCAGCGGGAAGGATTGTTGCGGCCGGTGGCAGGGCCGCAGCAGTGGAGGCAGCCCCTGCCATGGAGGGCCCAGTCTTTTTAGCGGGGCTCTTTCCCTTTTTCTTGCCCTGGCCTTTCCTGCCGGCTGGGGCAGCTCCCCCATAATTGGAGGGAGCTAGGGACGTGGCAGCAGCGGAGGTCACCCCGTCGCCTGCCGCTGCCAATGCCGCAATGGTGGCAGGTGGCTCGGCAGCGGAGGTTGAGGTAGGGGCTAAGGGGACAGGCGGGGGAGGGGTGGCGGGGCCTACTTGGGGGGGCTCGCCCACCGTGTTCCCCTCCATATTGAGCAGGGAGGGAGGGAAAAACACACTGGAGAAAAAAAAAAGAAGGGGGGGCGGCTAAAGGAAAGGTAGGTCAACCACTCCTCCTCGCTAGGCTGCAGGCAGGGGAGGAGGGCACCGAAACGCAGGGAGATGCGGGAGTATCAAGGGCTGAGGGGGGACAGTCACCGACACCGGCTCCTCTAGTTACACCAAGGGAGGGAAGGTCACAATAACAGAAGGGGGTGCAGTGATTAACCAAAATGTGATGGGGGGCACAAGCGCACGGGAGGGGGCATGGGCACACGAGGGGAGGGGTCAATCAGGGCAAGGGGGGCGCAAGGGAGCAACGAGGCTGGGAATGGGGCAGAGGAACCAAAGGGCTAACCGCAGGGCTGGGGTGGGACAACGAAACCAAACTACAGAAGGAAAGGGGCGGGGCAGGCAAACAAACTGAAGCTGGGGAAGGGCAAAAGGCTACAGAGGGCAAAGAGGGTAGGCAACAAAGGGCAAAGCTGGGGGGCCTGTTGCAAAAGGGGAAGGGGTCAGTCCAAGGGGGGGGGTAGGTGCGCCCACGAGCGCTTGCGAAAAGTCAATGTGCGGGCCGCCTGCCTGCCGCTGCAGGCCCAAACGCTGTCAGTAGGGCGTGGCAGGCCAGGAAAACAGCAGAGTCCCAGAGGCAGGAGCGGAGACAGATGGAAAATGGGCTGTGGGGTTGGTGGTGGGTGGTGGAGGGGGCAACGGTGGTGGTGGGGGTTTGGGGGGGGGGACACACAGATGGACCAGGGGGCAGGCTCCACGCCACACCCCTTGTGTCCCCACAAACACAGTCTAGACCCCCACCACTAGAGCACAGTTCGAAAATTACTCAGTCCAAAACAGCCCCCTCCACAGTGGTCTCCAGAGTCTCAAGCGCTCCCCCAGCAGCCAATGGACCGCGCAGTCCTCTTCCTCCACCTCCAGGCTCCAGCAGCTCCCCAGGACACGCACAGCACCGGCAGCAGCAGCAGCAGCAGTAGTAGCTCCGGCAACCCTGGCAGCCAAGCAGGAAGGACCCCCCCACAGGTGGTAGTGCTGATGGTGAAGGTGGGGGGTCTTAGCTTCTCCCTCCAAAGATGGTGAGGAGGGGGGGCTGACCGGCAAGGCCCCCCCACCCCTGACTCAGCAGCAGTGGTAGCAGCAACAGCAGCAGTAGTAGTCTAGGGAGGGAACTCTAGCCAGCAGCAGCAGCAGCCCAGGGAGTAAGGGAGAGCTCCAACTAGCAAGGCAGGTGGAGAGGAGAAGGAGGAGGGAGAGGGAGAGCTCCAGCCAGGAGGGCAGTCACAGAGGACCCTGAGCACACTCTGTACCTATTGGGTTCCGGGAAGTGGGCGGGCGTAAGCCCGCCCACTGCTAAAGGATCCCCCCCCAGCCTAAGGGGAGGATCCACAGGGCCTGGAACTCAAATAATTACGGGGGACAACTAATGTAAAAACAGGGACAGGAGTGTGGTCAAAGGGTCAAAAGAAGAGAACCAGACGGGGACACCGAGCAGAGAACCCCGGACAGCGCCCACTGCTCCTCAAAGGCTTCAAGGGAGCCAGTGGATGCCGCCCAGAGGAACTCTGCCCGGATACGTGAACGGACAGAGGATCGGAAACAGGCCCCGCAGTCACAGGCACCTCCATCGGCCAACCTCCTCTCCCTGGTTTTATAGATGGCCTGTTTAGCCAGTGCCAAGAGGAAGTTGACCAGGAGGTCCCGCGACTTTGTGGGGCCACGGATAGGGAGTGCATAAATGAGAAAGTGAGGGGAAAAGTGTAACCAAAAACGTAACATAATATCGGTGAGGAGCCGGTGTAGGGGCTGCAACCTGGCACACTCTAAGTAAACGTGAGCCAGGGTCTCCCTCACGCCGCAGAAAGGACAGGTGTCCGGGACTAGGGTAAACCGCGCCAAGTACACGCCCGTGCTCACGGCCCCATGAAGGAGCCGCCAGCTGATATCCCCGGCGGGCCTCGGGACCAGAGTGGAATAGAGGCTGGCCCACCGGGGCTTCTCACCCTCGACAGGTGGCAGGAGGTCCCGCCACTTTGTATCGGGGCGGGACACGAGGGTGAGGAAGTGAAGAGTGTGCAGCACGAGCGTGTATAGATGTTTCCTTGGCGCGGTCAGGAAACGAACCGGCTGCAAGTCGTGCAGCCGGCTCACGGAGAAGGGGCGGAGGGGCCGGTTGGGTCCACGGGGCAGGGGCCCGATGAAAAGGTCCGGAGGGCCAGGGGTGGAGGGTGGGCGGGGCGTGCCCTCATGCAGGATCCGGTCGAGGCAAACCCGAGCAGCGGGCGGCAAAGCGGCCCTCACCTCCTGAAGTACGCGCTGGGGAGTACAAGGCCTGGAGAGCCCCATGCGCCGAGCGAGCGTCAGGGGATCCAGCCAGTCTCTCCGGTCGTAGTCCAGGAGGTCTCCGACTCTAGTGACTTCTGCCAGGACCAACCTCTGGCGCACCGCGGGGGACTCCGCCACCTGCACACGGAGCTGGGGATTGTGTAGCAGGGGCTCCGCGAGGAGATCTGCCCCCTCGGTGGCCGCCACGGACCTGGTCGCTGAGAACAGTTTCCAGGTCCGGAGGAGGTCCTGGTAGAAGACCGGCAGCCCGGAGAGGTCTCGCGGAAGCCCTCTCGGATCGAGATAAAAGAGCTGCCGGTCGTATCGGAGCCCTCGGAAGCGGCGCAGGAAGGCGTGCGCCAAGACGCTCCACGCCGGATTACCTGCACCATAAAGGAGCCTCTGCAGGGCCTGGAGGCGGAAGACATGGACCTGAGTGTGGAGGCACTTCAGGCCCTGCCCTCCCTCCTCCAGGGGCAGATGGAGGACCCCTGCAGAGACCCAGTGCAGTCCTGGCCAAAAGAACTCCAGAATCACCCTCCGGAGGTCGGCCAGGAAGCCCGGGGCCGGGACCAGGGTGTTGAGACGGTGCCAGAGCATGGACAGGACTAGTTGATTGAGTACCAGTGCCCTCCCACGAAGGGAGAGGCACCGGAGTAGTCCTGTCCATTTCCGGAGCCGCTCCGTCACCCTGCCCTGTAAACCTTGCCAGTTCTCCGGCGGAGACGGATGCGTGGCAGAAAGGTAAACGCCGAGATAGAGCAGCGGACCTGCGCTCCACCGGATGGCCTGAAGCGCGGGTGGGAGGGAGCTCGCCTGCCACCCGGCCCCTACCACCAGGCCAGAGCTCTTGACCCAGTTGACCCGGGCGGAGGAGGCCGCTGAGTACACGGTCTGGCAAGCCTCCACCCGCACCAAGTCTTCCGGGTCCTGGACCACGAGGAGCACATCGTCGGCATACGCCGACAGGACCAGCCGCAGCTCCGGTTCCCGAAGCACCAACCCCGTCAACCTCTTGCGGAGGAGACAGAGGAAGGGCTCGATCGCCAGAGCGTACAGCTGGCCCGAGAGGGGGCACCCCTGCCGCACTCCCCGCCCGAAGCTGATCGGCTCGGTCAGGGTCCAGTTGAGCTTGACCAGACACTCTGCGGAGGCGTACAGCACCTGGAGAAAACCCACAAACTGGGGTCCGAAGCCTAACGCCTGCAGAGTGCCCAGGAGATACCCGTGGTCCACCCTGTCGAACGCCTTCTCCTGATCCAGGGACAGGAGGGCGAACGACAGACCATCCCTACACCCAAGTTCCAGAAGATCCCGGACCAGATAGAGGTTATCAAAAATGCTACGGCCCGGGACGGTGTAGGTCTGGTCTGGGTGGATCACGTCCTCCAGCACGGACCCCAGCCGCAGCGAGATGGCCTTGGCTACGATTTTGTAGTCCGTGCTGAGGAGCGAGACGGGACGCCAATTCCGTAAGTCGCGGAGGTCCCCCTTCTTCGGCAATAAGGTGAGCACGGCTCGCCTGCACGAAAGAGGGAGGACCCCGCTTCGCAAGGCCTCGGCCCAGACGGTGACTAGGTCCGGGCCGAGGACGTCCCAGAACACGCGGTAGAACTCCACGGTCAGCCCGTCCATGCCCGGAGATTTATTGGTGGGCATGCGGCGGAGGGCTTCCGAGAACTCGGCCAGAGAGAGAGGCGACTCCAGCCGGTCCCGGTCGCCCGCGCTGACCGTTGGGAGTCCGTCCCAGAGCACTCTGCAAGCGGTAGGGTCAGTCGGATCCGGGGAGAAAAGGTGTGCGTAGAAGGCCTTGGCCCTCTGGCACATCTCCACCGGATCCGTAAGGGGGGTGCCGTCCTCCGCTAGAAGGCAGGTGACGTGCTTCTTGGCCCCCCTCCTTTTCTCCAGGGCGTAGAAGAAGCGGGAGCCGCGATCCATCTCCCGAAGGAGGCGGATGCGGGATCGAACAAAAGCACCCCGGGCCCGATGATCGTCGAGGGCCCGGAGCTCCTCCCGCTTCTCCCGGCACGCTCCGCAAAGGGATGGATCCTCAGGGCTGGCGGCCAGACGCCTCTCTAGCTCCAAGACCTCCCGTTCCAACTGCTCTATCGCCACATCCCTCCGTCGGCTGGCGCCCCGGGTGTAATCACGGCAGAAGAGCCGGGCGCGCACCTTTCCTAGGTCCCACCATCGCCGCGCCGAGGGAAAGGCACGCCGCTGCCCTCGCCAGACCAGCCAGAACTCCCGGAAGGACGCCACGAAGCCCACATCCTCCAACAAGCTATTGTTAAAGTGCCAATAGGCCGGCCCCGGCCTCTCCCCACATAGAGAGGCCGTCACGGTGACTAAATGGTGATCAGAAAAGGGGGCCGGCCGCACATCGGAGGAGTGGGCCCGTGAGAGATGGAGACGTGACAAGTAAATGCGGTCCAACCGGGAGTGGCACGACCGATGGACTTCCACCCGGACGTAGGTGAACGTGGAGACGTCGTCCGGGTGGTGGTCGCGCCAGACGTCCACCAGGGAATGACGTTCTACAATCTCCCGGAGGACGTCCGCTGCGGCCGGGCACTGCTCGGTCCCCGAGCGGTCCCGCTCCTCGAGGGTAGCGTTGAAGTCCCCGCCCAGAACCAGGCACTCACGAGGATCCAAGGAGCCGAGGAAGGCGGATGCCTGCTGATAGAAAGGCAGCCGCTCCGGGCCCGATGTCGGGGCATAGATGTTGACAAGATTAACCACAAGCCCCTCCATACGGACCCGGAGGTGCAGCAGGCGGCCCGGCACAACCTCGGCAACCCCCAGCACCTCGGGCCGTAGGTCGGGAGAGAACAGGGTAGCCACTCCAGCCGTACGAGCTGTGAGATGGCTAAAATAGACCTTGTCCCCCCACTCCAGCCGCCAGCTGTCTTCGGCGGCCGGATCCGTGTGGGTCTCCTGCAGGAAAACCACAGAGTACCCCCCTTCCCAAAGGAAGGAGAGCACCTGGCACCTGCGGAGACCCACCCTACAGCCCCGGGTGTTCAATGTTGCAAAAGAGATAGGTGGCATGAGGAGGGCTGGGGGGGATCCTCGCTGGCAGGGACGCTCGCGGCCCCCATTGGGCCGCGCAGCAAACCGTGACCCACCCCGAAGGTGAGCAAGGAGTCACGGAAGCTGCGGACCCGCTGGTAAGCCGCAGCACCCTGCTTCCCGGTCCTTTTACCCTCCCCCATGAGGGCCCTCGCGGCCCGGAGGATCTGGTGGAAATCCCCCCATCGCTGGAGAGCGAGCGGCACCTTATTGCGGGAGCCACGCACATCTTCTAAAAACTCCCGCAGCTCTTCTCGCAGCATATGGGGGGGCGGGGTCACTGGCTGCAGATCATCCCCCGTTGGGGCCCCTGGCTCGGCCCCGTGGCCCACTGAGACGGGCAGGCAAGGGGCGGACCCTCGACGTGGCGCCCGATGGACCGGCGCCACACGGTCCGCCTCAGACCCCGGCTTAATGGGGGGCGGCGGCGGAGGGAGAAGAGCAGCCCCTAGTGGGTCGGGACTGGGGAACACAAAAGCCGCTCCCTGGGGGTCACCCTCTGGGAAAGAGAAAGGGACATCCCCAGAGGCGGCAATGGCATCGTGGGAGGTGGAGGGGACAGGGCTGGGGTCAGGAGTAGGGGTAGGGCCGGGGGCAGGAGTAGGGTCGGGAAGAGGGACAGAGGCGGGATCCTGGGCCCCAGGAGCTGGACAGCTGGAAGGTAGCTCCTCTCGGTCGGGCCCAGGGGTCTGAGGGTTAGGGAGGGGGTCCCCAGGGATGCCGGGCTCAGGCTCTACGGCAGATGGAACAGCCACGGCAGCAGATGGTGAACAATCTGCAATGGGGCCCCCACTCGGGAAGGAACTCGGTTGCCCCACTCCAACAAGGGATACCCCTGGTAACTCGAGTCCCGGCCGCGAGGCACCGGCCGTCACCTGAAGAGGCTCGGCGGCCGTCAGCGATGCGTCACCCGCAGCCGGGCAGGGCAAGGAGTCCAGGGGTTCCTCGAAGGCAGGAGCAGCGGTCAGGGGAACAGGAGACGCAGAAGGGAGGGTTGAGGTGAGAGCGGCTAGATCAAGGCCCGCTGGCAAAGGGTCGTCCTCCCCCTGGGTGACCGGGGTCAGACCCAGGGCCTCGATCTCCTCATAAATAGAGGGCAGCTCACCTCCCACCACCCCGGGATCATCCCCGCTAACACCCGAGGCGACGCTTGCCTCGAGCATCGCAGAGGGTATAGGTGGTAAGGGGGTAGGAGGGGCCGCAACGTGGGCCTCCGCGAGGAAGGACCGCGGAGAATGGATGGCGGCATCCTCCGGTGCTGCCACAGCTTCCCCAACCGGCAACGGTAGATGTAAAGCACCCGCGGGCAAAGCGGAAGGCTCAGCAGCGGAGCCCCCCTTTCTGGTTTTCCGGGGGGCCTCCGCACCGGATGGCAGGAGTGGAGCTCGAGCCTTCCGCTTGCCCCGCTTTCCCTGTACTAGGGTCCAGCCCTCCATGGCATCGTCTGCGGGCTGGGTGACAGGGATTGGGTCGGGGGGCAGAGATGACGGCTTGAGGACCTGAGGAGGTAACAATGGGGCAGTAGGAGGGGGGGCAGAATCCCCCTGGGGAGGGCCCTCTCTCACGCCCGGCAATACCCCCACCGCACCCTCCTCTACAGGCCCCGCCACAGTGCGCATAGCAGAGACGGGGCTCTCTCGCTCATCTGGGCATGGTGGGGGAGATACCCCTTGAGCCCGAGCGGGAGCAGTGGTGGTCCGAGAAGGAGGAGGGGCGGCTCCGGGTACCGGGCAACTAGGAGCGCCAGCAATGGTGGGGCTGGCACTCTGCCGGGGCTCGGGGGTCCCGGACGCTCCTCCGTGCCGGGCCAAGGGGCAGTCCCTCCGGACGTGCCCTATCGCCCGGCAGAGGTAGCACCGGGCCTCCCCCGTAGAATAGTACACCCGGCAATGGGTCCCCCGATAGGGGACCAAGAAAGACCCCTCAAGCGCCTCTCCAGCACGTGCCGCCGGCGGCAGTTGGAGCTGCACGTGCCGGCGGAACGAGAGGACGTGACGGAGGGCGGGGTCCTTGCATCCTAGCGAGAGAGGGCGAACGATGGAAATAGGTTTCCCCAGGGTGGAAAGGGCGGGCAGCAGGGCGACATTGGGAAGGTAAGGAGGAACAGAGGTAAGGACCACACGGACACCCAGGTCCTCTAGCGGCTCCAGGGGGACGAATACGCCCCCCACCGCCAGGCCTTTCTCCACCGCCTCTTGGGCGGCGGCCTCCGAGGCAAGGAAAAAGACAACCTTGCCATACATTTTGGAGGCCGCCACGATGGCCGCGGGACCCACCACCCTCGCCAACGCCCGCACGTAGGTCTCCACGTGCGGCGAGGCGGGTACCTGGAGGCAACGGATGCCATGCCTCCTAGTCAAGGTGGGGAAGGGGCCCAGGCCACTATAGTTGGAAGCGGAGGCGGTGGATGGGCGAGATGGCATACCGGTGGCCGCTGCCACCTGGGCATACGCCCTAGGGGCTGGGGGAGGGGCACCCGCAGAGCTGGTGGAGGGAGCAGCGGGAAGGATTGTTGCGGCCGGTGGCAGGGCCGCAGCAGTGGAGGCAGCCCCTGCCATGGAGGGCCCAGTCTTTTTAGCGGGGCTCTTTCCCTTTTTCTTGCCCTGGCCTTTCCTGCCGGCTGGGGCAGCTCCCCCATAATTGGAGGGAGCTAGGGACGTGGCAGCAGCGGAGGTCACCCCGTCGCCTGCCGCTGCCAATGCCGCAATGGTGGCAGGTGGCTCGGCAGCGGAGGTTGAGGTAGGGGCTAAGGGGACAGGCGGGGGAGGGGTGGCGGGGCCTACTTGGGGGGGCTCGCCCACCGTGTTCCCCTCCATATTGAGCAGGGAGGGAGGGAAAAACACACTGGAGAAAAAAAAAAGAAGGGGGGGCGGCTAAAGGAAAGGTAGGTCAACCACTCCTCCTCGCTAGGCTGCAGGCAGGGGAGGAGGGCACCGAAACGCAGGGAGATGCGGGAGTATCAAGGGCTGAGGGGGGACAGTCACCGACACCGGCTCCTCTAGTTACACCAAGGGAGGGAAGGTCACAATAACAGAAGGGGGTGCAGTGATTAACCAAAATGTGATGGGGGGCACAAGCGCACGGGAGGGGGCATGGGCACACGAGGGGAGGGGTCAATCAGGGCAAGGGGGGCGCAAGGGAGCAACGAGGCTGGGAATGGGGCAGAGGAACCAAAGGGCTAACCGCAGGGCTGGGGTGGGACAACGAAACCAAACTACAGAAGGAAAGGGGCGGGGCAGGCAAACAAACTGAAGCTGGGGAAGGGCAAAAGGCTACAGAGGGCAAAGAGGGTAGGCAACAAAGGGCAAAGCTGGGGGGCCTGTTGCAAAAGGGGAAGGGGTCAGTCCAAGGGGGGGGGTAGGTGCGCCCACGAGCGCTTGCGAAAAGTCAATGTGCGGGCCGCCTGCCTGCCGCTGCAGGCCCAAACGCTGTCAGTAGGGCGTGGCAGGCCAGGAAAACAGCAGAGTCCCAGAGGCAGGAGCGGAGACAGATGGAAAATGGGCTGTGGGGTTGGTGGTGGGTGGTGGAGGGGGCAACGGTGGTGGTGGGGGTTGGGGGGGGGGACACACAGATGGACCAGGGGGCAGGCTCCACGCCACACCCCTTGTGTCCCCACAAACACAGTCTAGACCCCCACCACTAGAGCACAGTTCGAAAATTACTCAGTCCAAAACAGCCCCCTCCACAGTGGTCTCCAGAGTCTCAAGCGCTCCCCCAGCAGCCAATGGACCGCGCAGTCCTCTTCCTCCACCTCCAGGCTCCAGCAGCTCCCCAGGACACGCACAGCACCGGCAGCAGCAGCAGCAGCAGTAGTAGCTCCGGCAACCCTGGCAGCCAAGCAGGAAGGACCCCCCCACAGGTGGTAGTGCTGATGGTGAAGGTGGGGGGTCTTAGCTTCTCCCTCCAAAGATGGTGAGGAGGGGGGGCTGACCGGCAAGGCCCCCCCACCCCTGACTCAGCAGCAGTGGTAGCAGCAACAGCAGCAGTAGTAGTCTAGGGAGGGAACTCTAGCCAGCAGCAGCAGCAGCCCAGGGAGTAAGGGAGAGCTCCAACTAGCAAGGCAGGTGGAGAGGAGAAGGAGGAGGGAGAGGGAGAGCTCCAGCCAGGAGGGCAGTCACAGAGGACCCTGAGCACACTCTGTAGCGGGGTGGATACCCGCTCCTGCCCTTCAGGGCTTGAAACAGCCTGGGCTGGGGCTGGGGCAAGAAGCCTGGGCTGATTGGGGAAAGTAGGCTCAGCTGTGGCCATGCCTCAATCAGGCCCAGCTGGTCCCTATAAGAGGCTGTGAACCAGGGCCCACTCAGTCTCCCTCTGCCTGTAGAGGGAGAAGGGCCTGGCTGCAAGGTGATAAGCAAGGAACCTAGATTGGAGCAGGGCTGGGGAAGGGCCAGAGGAGCTGGGAGCTCCAGCCTGGAAGCCTGAGGCTGCAGGCCTGGTAAGGCCTATTAGGTACTGGGTTGCAGGGGGAAGCCCACAGGTAGCCAGAGGCAGCAGGTCTGAACCCCTTTGCCTGTGATGAGTGGCTAACACTGCAGTCTGCCTGGGGAGCTAGATGGGGACTGGCAGTAGCCTAACACTGAGGTGAAGTGGGGATAGTGGGTGGAGTTCCCCTAAGAGGGGGAGACCCAGAACTGTGGGGTTACTGCTAGGGGGCAGCAGCCCAGATAACTGGGCACCAGGTCTGGGAGGGACATGGGGGCCAGTGGTAGTGGATCACTGGCCAACAGAGGGCGCTCCAGAGGGCTGGTGAGCTAATTCCTGGAGACGACCAGCAGGAGGGCTGCTGTGTGGGTCCTGCACACTTACTCTGTTTCTACAGGAAATATTGAAAGAGACCCACCCCAGAATACCCAATAGCCTTGTGGTACTGCATGTTTCCCTGGGATGAGGGAGACCTGAGCTCAAGTCCCTGCTCCAAATCAAACAAAGAAGGAATTTTGAATCTGGGTCTTCCACATTTCAGGAGAGTGCCCTAACCATTAGGCTATTGGCTATAATAGGGTGGGGTCTCTCTCTGATTTTTTTTTCCCATGAGAAAACACAAATCAGCCCTAGGGACCTAACTTTCTGTGAGATTTAGCCTCTTAAATGCCCAGGTCACTTTTAAAAATGGACCTTAGGCTCATAAGTCAGATATGTGCTTTTAAAAATTGTATCCATTGTCCATATTTCTTTCTTACTAAAGGGTTATTTCCCAAGGGTTTAGAATTCATATGCAATACTTGTAATTGCTTAAGGTTTTTTCCCCCCAAATTTACATAAATTCTTCCTAAGGTACAAATTATTTTTACAAAATACTCTCAGGTATTGACTCTAGCTGTATGTACAGTATACATTAGGAATATATTCTACCATTATATAATGGATCTTTATCTATGCAAATCCAGTAAGCATTAATGACAATGGATGAGATAAAGCAATATATATTGTACTGCTTCATATTATTTTCTTTGGATTTTTTTCCACATGCACTTGTCTCTCTCATGATTAGAGTGCTGACAGTGCAGACAAGCATATATTTTATACACATTTTGCACAAGATATTGCAGTGCATTGTGATACCATTAGTCCTTCTCCTGTTTCTTGACAATGGATCTATTAATACTTATCTTGACCTACCTCTTGCTTTCACACAATGCAAAATAGACAGCATTATCATAGGTTAGAATTTATCATGGATTGAAATAGTGCAACTCTGAACAATATGATACTCACAATTGTGTATTTAAAAAAAAAAAGTTCCTACAATAGTCTACTGTGGTGGTGCTTTTAATAACATATACAAGACTATCCAGGGTTTAAAATGAAACATGACCTCATTTAGCATTATATCCTGATTCTCAGTCTTAATTAACTGTGAGTAGCTGTATTTCGTTAATTTGGGCAATTTTCATCAATTTCTTTTGCAACCTGAATTTACCAGTTACAATGCAGTTAGTGGAAAAACAAATAAAAGTAGTTTGTAAACACAAATCACAAAGAAGCCTCGATTACTGTACATGTAGTAAATGGTGTGACATTTGATCCATTGATTCTGCCCACTCAGACGGAAATCAATTTTTCATAACAGGACATGGTCCTGAATTTATATATGAGACTGCAAAATGCATTGAGACAACCAGAGTGAACACTTCTGTATGTTCTATTTTTGGATGACATTATCTGGCAGGCAAATGTGAGCTAATAATGATTACATTGATTATTCAAGTATACCTTCCAAAACCATTAGAAATAACAGGACCAAAAGCTGACCATGTCAGGATTAAAGTTTGCTAGAAAAGTTTAAGCGAACCTGTTCCTATTTTTACTTTGTCTTGTCATCATTCTCCTTATTTCCATCTAATCTGTCACGAAACTTGATTACAGAAATAGAGAGATCCACAAAAGTTTAGGAAATCTTCTCTTGTCTTTGGTTTGTTGAGTGTCATGATTTTCAAGATACAGGAAACATCAGCTTACTAAAATGCAGATGAGAGATAGTGTTTAACATAATATGAACATTTACCACACAGTAGTAAATGTAAGTTATATGAGAAATAACCAAGGAATTACATTTGAGTTTGATAAAACAAGAAAATAGTTTAGTGTTTATTTTGTTTTCTGAACTTTAACATGTTACAAAAGCATTTTTAGTTTTGATCCATGATTGAACAAACCCCAAATCTTTAAGTGAAGCTAAGTAAAAAACACTGAATTGTACTTACTTTCATTCAATACACAAATTTGTGATTTTCACACTATATGTAAAACCACAAATCAAAGCATGCATACTCAAAAATGTGTTCACAGAAATGCTGAGGTTTTGAACTTGAGCAATCTTTTGAGGAACCAGGACTGAATTTCAAGTTTGTAATGAAAGTCAAAACCAGGTGAGTCCTACCATTTGGGGACTGGTTGAAAACATTTTGCGTAAATCTACCAATAATTCTGATTGGTGGTGATAAAAAAATTTTCTGGTGTCATAACAGCATAGAAGAACAGAGCTCAGTCAGGACCCATGCCTAACTATTGCAGATTGCTGGAGGTCTACTGAGAACTGGTTGGTCACATAGTGCTGGTTTTCCTTGTTTCCAGTTTCTGAATCACCTTAAAAGGCAACTAAAATACATTAGAGTTGCCTAGTTTACTTTACCATGATAGAAATTGCTGTAGGTGAATATAAGTAGGAAGGGGCTAGTAAAGCCAATAGTGCAGACAATCTCTATTAAGATGTGATCCACCCTATGAGCTACTGTCCCAGACCTAGACATTTAAATCAGGGGATTGTGAAAATAGTTCGACCCAAAAGGGGCTTGTGGTTCGTTTTCGGGACACCTCTAATTGCTATACAGGCGCGACTAAGTATATAGTTTTTGGAAGTGAATGTGGCTCGCGTTGATTGGTTTTTTTAGTGCCCCACTGTCTTCCCCTTATTAGGAAGAACAGTACGATACGAAAACTGCAGAAACTTTTTTTTGTGTGGTAACACTAGGGACATGTCCCTCATAAGTTTCCTGTGATAAGCACTATGCCCTAATAAGGTCATGCAGTCTATTGGCCTCTTTCCTGGCTTCGGGTCCGCTGCGGGGTTGCGAAGCGGCCTGGCCAAAACGAATGGGGGGGGGGTAATACGCTGTATTAACATTTGTATTAACATTCCTCAGGTGATCTAATTTATCCCCATAAGATATGAGAAGAGATACTGTGGCCTCTAAGACAACCAACATATAAACCATGTAGGCCAGGAATCGGCAACCTTCAGCCTGCGGCTTGTCAGAGTAAGCCCCTTGGCAGGCCGAGTCAGTTTTTTTACCTGCTGCATCCGCAGGTTCAGCCGATCACAGCTCCCACTGGCCGTGGTTCCCCGTTCCAGGCCAATGGGGGCTGAGAAAAGGAGCGCGGGCCGAGGAATGTGCTGGCTGCCACTTCCAGCCACCCCCATTGGCCAGGAGTGGTGAACCACGGCCAGTGGGAGCTGCAATCAGCTGAACCTGCAGACACGGCAGGTAAACAAATCGGCCTTTCCCGCCAGGGGGCTTCCTCTGGCGTGCCGCGTGCCAAAGGTTGCCAATCCCTGATGTAGGCCCTTATATATAGGAGCAAATATTTGATTACATCAGCAAATGAATTAGAATTCAGGGCACATAACAGCACAGATGTAATGTTTCCCATGCAAGAAACCCACCTTTTAAGTGGAACAGCCACATTTTATACTGAGTGAAGTTTTGAAGATACCTTTTGATACAACATCTAATTAGGGTGACCCAATTCTATAGGGACAGTCCCAATAAGATAGGTGCCTATATTACCCCTACCCCCGTCACGATTTTTCACACTTGCTGTGTGGTCACCCTACCTCCAATAGAGTGCATTACAGTAATCTGTTTTGGAAGTAATTAAAGGAAGGATAACAGAGGCAAAGTCCACATCTGCAATGAAAGGTGCAAGCTCCTTACTAAGCTAAAAACAAAAACGTGCTCCCTGCTACTGCTGCAATTTGGATATCTAAAATCAGCTGAAGACTTCACTTGCCCTTTCATCTCACTCTTCTGTCCTCTTAACTCTTTTGCTTTTGTATTTACTATAGCTGTTATGGTAGCTTTATAGTGGCTCCCATTGGCACCATTATAGTTAACATTCAGAGAGCTGCACTATTAGAAGCCCCTATATTTTTAGGGATTTATAACTGGACAAAAAATAAATCCTTCTTAAATGTGAAATTTGTCAAATGAGGATTCAGCCCTCAAGAGTCTTTTTTCCCACTAAATTACAGACAACAGTACAGCTTGTAAGAGCCATTTATACAAAAAAAAAAAAAAAAAAAAAAAATTGGAGACATTTATGTTGACATTTTACCTTCCCTTTTTTTTTAAAAGGCACATTGATACTTTTGATAGCACATATGTAATTCAGAATGTTCCTAATTTTAATTTTACAACAGAAACCCATTCTATTGCCTTTTTCTACTAAAAATATCAAAACTTTAAAAATTACAGTATAAATTTCCTGTCACCAGCATTTTATGGCCAAACAGAAAAATGGGGAAATTGAAAAGCCTTTATATCCCAGCTTCCACTTTTTTTTCACTATCTCAACAAGATAAAACTTTTAAATTTCTTCGTTATTTGTTGACTCAATCCTTAAAGTGTTTTCTAAGTTTGAGAGCTAAGCTCAGCCTCAGATACAACAATGCAAGTTTCAGTGGGGTCAATTAGAGTATCTTTGAAATGGCTAAGCAGGTGTGCTCTGACCTCTGTCTATCATTGTTTCCTTGTACACCTCTGTTTGTTGCATCCATCTGTTCTCTCTTCTTATTCTTACATTGTAAAATCTTTGAGACAGGGATGGTACAACACCTAGCACAATAGGTCCCTCATCGATGACTGGGAACCCTGGGGCCACTGTGATATACCTTAATACTTTTATGGGTGCATCTGTATGTAATTTTTTCCCCAATACATGGCAGTGAGGGCTCTCTTGGGTCTGCCATTTTGTATTTACTTTTCTGGAAGGAAAGTCTCCTTGACCCCTTTAAAATTTATTAACACATTGTAGACAGTGACTGCAGACATTCTCCATGTCTATTACTGCAATTCTGAAGCAGCAGTATTGTTGCAGCCCTAATAGGTCTCATTAGCATGGGATAGGAGTACTTGCTCAGCAGTGAAATCTGGTCATTTCCTGCACATGCTGTTCTGCAGGGAGTCCCTAGGAAGTATGGCTCTATGGCACAGATGCTGCCCATCAAAACTTTCCTTCCACCTCTTGCACAATGATATTAATAATTCCACTTCCTGAAGGCCCTTTGGAGTTATGGAGAGAGCAGCAGAGCTCTTCTTTTACTTACTATATATGCAATATTTCTGGTAACAAGATAAACTTGATTTCTTTCTTTGAAGGCATCATAAAATTAACAGCCAAAGGCAACATAATAGATGTAGTATATCTGGATTTCAGTACAGTATTTAATATAGCACCTTACAAAACCTGACTCTCAAAACCAAAAAAACAAATTGGCTATGATATCAATAGTGCCATACTGGGGAACTATGAAGATTGGTGTTGGGTTTTGTCTCATAAACATCTTCATTAAATACCTGGGAGAGAGAGAGAGGTTATGTAGCAAGCTAATGAATTTTCAGGTGTTGTGGACATCAGGGTGGACAAGGGAAACAAGAAAGTTTAGAAATATGCTGAGACAAAAAATGAGATTCAGTCTAGAAAACTGAAAATGAAAGATGGTAATAGATTTTTGGGAAGATAATCCAAATGGGAAGGAGGAAATTAGCAAGAAATAATGCTGAAAGTCGCAAAGGGATGATAGTAGACAGCCAGCTAGATGAACCATCACTGTATTATGTTGGTTGTTTGTTTTTGTCAATGCAATTTTGGATTGTATACGTAAAGGCATCACACAAAGGAACAGGGAAGTAATAGTGACTGTCTATGAGCTTGATCCAACTCTAGTTAAAATGGATTGAAATCCTCCTTCTTTTCAGTGGGAGTTGGCTCAAGCCATACATGACTGGTGCAACTACAGCTGTAATACTACCTTTAGTGTTCACCACTTTACTAGTGGACAATTAGTGACAAATCAGAGGATGTTCAGAGAACACCACAAAAATAATTAGAGGGTCAGACAGACTGACTTGTGAGGAAATATTAAGAGAAGTAAACATGTAGATTGGCTAAATGATGTCTAATGTTTGGCAATTAGAAGTCTAAAAGTCAAGTGTAGATACTAAGGAGAAACAGAAGTGATTTAGGGTCACACAAGGGCTGTAAGGAAATGTCTGAAAGCAAGAAGATTGTGCACAAGATAACTAATTACCATACTATATCTACATTTGATTGGTATCTTGGACTTCCTTTTAAAAGCTCAAAGTACTTAGAATTTGTAAGTTAACCTAGCAAGCAGCTTTTATTTTGATGAAATTCTTAGGTTCCACGGAGATTTAAAAGACACTAATTCATGTGTAGATATGTTCCTTGATACCTTGTGATTCTCTGTGACAACACTCAGGGTAAAAACCCATACTATAAAATTGCCAATGTTAAAAATTAATCCGTGATTCTTGTGATTTGGGAGAAGTAAAAGAAGAAATGACACAAAACAGGTCATATGTTACAACATTAAGGGAGAGTGAGACTATAGTCTAAGCAAATGAATAGTACTGTAATGTGTATATCATTCCCACAGTCACAGGGAAACAGAAGAGTATCTACAACTATGGCTTGCCATATGTCACTGCAGTATCATTAATTTCTCAGCAGTAAGTTAAATCTAATGAGAAAAAATACTAAGTAGTAAATGACAAGATAGCAAAGACAAGTTAAAGTACTTCAGTGTGTAATTTGTCAGCAAGTGACATGAAGCACGTCCACCTTTGAAAGAGTGAAGGGACATGATAAGCTTGAAAGAGGATTTTATTTCTGTACTGCTGTTTTGTTTCTAGGCCAATCTGACTTTCTGTGTTTCAAATTTCTTGTATTCTTAATAGAGAACTAACTGAAAGTTTGCAAGTATCAGAGGACAGTCCTTTCAAAATGCCTGCTAAACTATATTTGACAGAAAACAACCACTTGGGCAGTACCAGAGAAACTCCAAACAATCTTCTGAAATTGGCACTAAGCAGAGAGGTGGTATGCTTGCTCCTTCAAAGCATCCTTACTCCACAATATATTTCAAAGTAACCACAGCTCTCAGGATTCTTATAAATGGACCCAGTAATCACAAAGGCATTTAGGGTTTGAACTAAAGCCAATGAAAATCAATGGGAATATCCAATGGGCTTTAGATCAGGCACTTAAAACTCAAATTAAAAAAAGAGGTCACCAGGAGAACTAGATATACTCTCGTTACTATGAGGCTTTACCCTTTTAGGAACTTTGTAGGTGTTTTTTGTTGTTGTTTTGTTTTTTATACCCCTTAAGCAGCTTTCAGATGGACATTACGTGGTAAGACCAAAACCAGGCATTTGAAGCAACAGACTGCAGGCTTTTATATATACATATATATCCTCCATTATTCTGAAAGGAAGCCTTCAGTATAGGAACCTTATTGTTCAAAAAAGCATAGGGCTTGATTGTATAACCCTTAAGCATCATGATGAGCCCCTTAGGATATGGCTAAACTGCAAAGAAAAACTCACAGCACTGCGGGGCTAAAACAACAGTATAAATGTTCCACTTGGCCTGGGGCTCAAGCTCCCAGACCCTCTCCCCTCACTGGGGGAACATCTACGTTGCTATTTTTAGCCCACGGCCCGAGTCAATTGACCTAGGTTCTGAAACGTGGCACTGCAGATTTTCTGTGCAGTGCAGACATACTCTAAATCATATCAACAGCAATAGGACTATTCATGAGAGTAGGTGCTCACTAAAAGTCATTAAGCTCATAAACGGACTACAACACTTATATAAATTATCAATTTAAAAGAAAACAGAGTGTGATGTAAAGTGAAGACTGGCCTAAGAAGTGCTTTGTATTACAAGAGTTACTAGTTCTAATTCTGATGCATTCATGTATTTGATTTATAAAGTTTTAATGTTGAAAATATGAAAAGTTTAGCATTTAAACTGTGCATGAAAGGTCTCCAAGTGCAGTGCTAAATCAGTCATGAACATAACATCTTGAATGGGGGAAGGGAGGTCTCAGATCCCAGATGGCTGAAGAATTTAGTGCTTGATTGATTAGTTTTATTAATTCATTTGTAATGGGCAAGAGTCAGGATAAAGGTGACTGTGAAACTTTCTGGAGTTGTGGTAATTGGCAATGCTCACTGCAGACTAGCTGTAGTTTTAACACTTCATGAATGTATACTACGAAAGAGACAATTTCACTTCACTTATGATTTATTTTCCCATGTATCACAGCTCCTTCTTCCATTTATACTGTAGGTTACATTTTTATATAATTATAGGAAAATGAATAAATGTACCGTTCTTTGTCATATTTCACTGAGTTGGGCACATACGTTATAAACCTCTGTGCCTCAGTGGAAAGCAAAAATGACAGCGACAGCAAAAGTCATGTAACTAAGGTCCTTGTCTGTGTACTGAAAATAAAATGAATTTGTTTTATATGGGATTCTTCAGCATGTCTCATTATTTGGCTGCTAATTTCCCTTGTGTAATGATGTTTTTCATCAAGAGCATGTTAGGGGTGTGTGTGTGTGTGTGCACGCACACACACATACACATATATATACACCGTCTATAAAGAGGGTTTTTTTTAATATTTCTAAACTTTTATGCAAAATATTTTCCGTATTCACTTTCATTGTAAAAGTAGTTTGATATAATAAACTAATTCAAAGTCACATGGCGCATACCATTGAAACCCCATAGATAAACCACAAATAAATCAATATGAAATGTCATCTTACACTATTTCAGCCTTTATCAATGAACTGTGGTTAATATAGACCCCAATTCAGCAAAGCACATAGGGTGAGATTCTCAGAAAAATACAAAGGCAGGTAGGCACCCAGATGCCACTGAAAGTCAGGTGCTCAAGTGCTTTTCTGAAAAGAGATGGGATGATTTACGAGATTTGGGAACCATGGGATCTGATTATCTTCCCACACCTATTTTACACTAGTGCAACTCTATTGATCTCAGTGAATTGACTCCTGATTTACAGCAGCATACATGAGACCTACAGTGCTTGATAAACTTTTTGATAACAGTTGAAAGTATCCAGACTATCAAAGGTGGCAACTGTGATTATTCTTTTTCAATCTCCCCTTAAATTACCAGGGAAAACAGGTAAAAGTCAAAGAAACAAACCAGGTCATGAAGGATCAGAGATTATATCATGACATTAAAAAAGGAAACGTATACATTTGTCATTTTGAGTGATGTGGAATCAAACCTTTCTAACCTGAAGATGCAGTCGTGTATGTTTCCTAGGCTGAACTGGGTACTTCATACTCAATTGGCTAGATATTCTGCTATTCTGGAGTACAAAAATGAAGGAAGAAAAGGGAGTAGGGACCCTTTCCCCTTAATCCATGAGGCAGAACAAGATCTCTTGGTAGCCCTAGAAGGGGAGGTAAACAATTATTACACCTGACAGTATAGTGTGACTCCATAGGTGTTTGGAGTACCAATTTAGGGTTGAATCTAGCCCTGCAGGTAGTCTGTGTGCAAATATTTTGAAAGCAGCAGAAAAGTGTGTCCTGGTTCACGCTGCTGGCAGGATTCCTGCAGCAAAAGGGCAGGACAGGAACTACATCATATTTGCATTGCATCAGTTGAACCTGCAATTTGATGTCACATACTTATTTTGTCCCATCAGCCTGTAGTGCTATAATACATCCTAGCATAGACTGCAGTCACAATGATAACATCACAGAATGCCTGTCATTTAGCGAGAAAATTTATTTCAGCTCACGTACGATATCTGTTTTCAGAGACTGGCAACACAATGCAAAATGAAGCACAGTATCAAAAGAGACTCAAACACTAGATAGATACCACTGTTCAGTGACCACCTAAATAAAAAAAAATGATGATGAAAAACTAATATTCCTGATAATGTTTATTTTCTTCTCCATATATTTTGTTTCTGTAGTTCTTCTATATTCCTTCTCCACATATTAGTCACTAAATTTACTCTTTTTTCCCTATCATTTCCTTTGTAGCTTTTAAAAAAAATCACTTTTTTAAATATTAGGTTTTATTAATTTGAAATAAAATCACAAATGTTCAACATGGGTAATTAAAGCAAGTTATGACATCCTAAACTGTACAGCCATTGAAAACATAGTTAGACCAAGATTTTCAGAAGTCACTAGTGATTTTGCATAATTAACTTAAGACACTTTGAAGGGAACTGATTTTTTCAGAGACTGTGTTCTCAGCATTCTAAGAAAATCAAGCCCTTTTAAGATGTCTTAAGTTTATCAACAAAAAATATAGTCACCAATCATCTTGGATTTAAAAAATACTTATTGTGCCAAATTCATTGCAACTCCACTGAGTGATGTTTCATTAGTGATGTTTGTCTGATTGTGTACATAGCCTTGTAGACTTCTATTATGTTTATGAAAAGAAATCTTGGGCTTCATCCTCACATCCAGTCTCACAGCTGCTCTATTTTGTGCTAGTTGATAACAGATCCCAAAGGGCTGAGATTCCACCTGGGGATCTCATTGGAATGCATTAGTCCTTTGGTCACCTTCTCTCCTTCAGACCACACATCCCTAACAATCTCCTATGCTGGAAGCTATGAGGGAAGGTGTCATAGAAACAGCTGTACCATCTGAGGTCTCCCCATTGGAGAGGATATTCTCACCTAGCTCGTGAAGTCCTTTTTAGGTCCCCTTTGCATTGCTAGAGTGGCACAAAGGGTGCTAGCAGGGGCCAGGATATGGATCATTATTTCCTCAATCTTTTCAACATCTCACTCATTTTGCAAGCCATTTTCTCTGATGTGGTGACATGATTCTGGTCCTATTGGAAAAAAAATGATTATGGTCATGTGATTAAAGACTATATCATAATGCATATGTACAAAGGGGCCAAATTAAGTTTGAACAAGCAACCTTAATTCTAGCATTTCCTACATTTAGAGCACTTGAAATTTAATATTCTTTTATCATTTTTGCTATGTAATATACATGTTTAATAAAAAATCTCTTCCATATATTTTCATAGATTAATGTTTAAAGGAAATAGTTTATTTTCATCTCTGCAATCAGATCTCTCTGAAATTCATTGACATTCTAATCTTTCTTCCTTATGCTGATGTCAGACTTCTCTCTCTCCTTCCCCCTTTTCTCCCCTATTTCCTCTCTTGCCCTGAAGGTGCCAATTGTCTCTGTTTCTATTCTTCCTAATCTATATTTCTTTTTTCATTACCTGAGGTCCAATATATTATGATATTAACGTATCTTTCATTTTACTTAAATGCTATTCTTGAATATAGCCTGAAAAAAAAAAAAAAACATAAGCCTCTTTCCTAATCGCTTTTCTATCCTCCTTTCTTCCTTCTCCCCCACTCCCCCATAACACTTTTTACTTGACTAATTCTCACATATTGTCCCACAACACAGACAATCATGATCATAGATCCCAACTAATCATATTGTTGAGTTACAATGACTGTTTTTGGCAAGCAGTGTAGCAATCACACAGAAATAAGATGACATTTTTGGTTTATAAGGTGTCGTGCCAAGGAGCCTCTGGGCACCTAACAAAAGATAACTAAAAATATAACTTGATTAAAAAAAAAAAAAAGGCAGCACAGCCCAATTAATTCCCAAACTGGTGAGGGGATTAGACAAGAGATTTGCTATAGTGCTATTTTTCAAAAAGAATAGTTACAATTGTCAGAGATATTTACTAAACCTGGCCTCTTAGACTACTGTAGTTTAGGTTGTATTCTTATCCATCCAAATGGTGTGGCTAAGCTGATATCTCTAAACTGCACCTGTGTTCATTTCTTCTTGTAACTACCAAATGGTATAAAATTAAAAAAAAATATCACAATGCTGCAGCCTAAAAAAGCTGTACACTTTCATACTGCATCATGCTAATAAATACATAGTGTTTTATATCATCCCCCCCCCCCACACACACAATATAATCATTTTTATTAGTCTGGGGATATTTATTTCATTTGTTTATGTTATGTTTTAAGACAAGGCTCTCTCCTTTATGCTGAGTTTTTACTAGACAACTGCAAGTCTAAGGGTTAAAGGCCAGATTATGGCACTCTTACTTATGCTGATCCCATTAGCAATACTCATGCTCAAAAGCTGCTAATCAGCATGAATAAAGGTATTGGAATCTGGCCCCATGTGTTTGGAGGTAGACAACCATTTCCAGATTCTTAGTTCTCCTTGTACTAGTTTTGTAAGGAGGGTGCTGTTTAGATGAAATACTGTGATAATCTCACCAGACCGAAGCAATATTGGAAAAAGGAATGAAATCTGTATAAGAGGAAATTAAGCCTGTGAAAATTTCAATGAAATCACAAATATTGTCAGTGAAAATATCTGTTTCATTAATATACAAAACAATTTCCCATCCAAAACCATTTTGATGGGAAAATTTCAACCATGTCTACAATACAGCCAGTGGGAAGGCTTCCATTTGGTTTAATTAGCTGTAAATTAGGTCCTTAGAAATGCATGAGAATCATGAAGTCCCAGACAGATTTCTGCTTCAGATTAAGGAGGGAGCTTGTTGAAGAAAATGGATATTTCTTTGGCATCACATGCTCCTACCATATGTATGCCCCTTCCAACTCACAGACCTCCAACTTTCACTATATGCCTTCAGGCTACCATAGGCTCCAGTGAGAAGACAAACAGTTTCTTCCCAACTTTGGTGCCATTGTATCCAGTTGAACTACCTTAGATCCCGTCCACCAGAACAGATGGAAGGGAGAATTCACCCCAGTTAGGTACTGCAGTATTGACATAGACATCAAAGCAACACAACACTCAAAGTGTCATTGCATTACTTCCCATTGTTGCTTGAGCACTACCTTTCCCGACTTTAGATTTCAATAACAAAGGCATTAGTGCTGATGTGTTCACTGTTGAATTACATCATCACTTTCAACAAATAAAAAGAACAGGACTACTTGTGGCACCTTAGAGACTAACAAATTTATTAGAGCATAAGTTTTCATGGGCTACAGCCCACTTCTTCGGATGCATAAGCTTTCATGGGCTGTAGCCCACGAAAGCTTATGCTCTAACAAATTTGTTAGTCTCTAAGGTGCCACAAGTACTCCTGTTCTTTTTGCGGATACAGACTAACACGGTTGCTTCTCTGAAAACTTTCAACAAATGTTTTCCCAAGACTCATTGTCAGCCTCTTTTGGTTCTCTTTCCTTTTTCCTCTACAGATTTTGACCCAATATTTTTCAAGAAATATCTTTATGGTTTTAAAAGCATGTAGCAGATGTTATTCTTGTTAATCCACTACAGGAAGGTCCTCAGATACTGTGGTGGTGAGGAAAATATAAGAACTGAAGAGAATAGCTGAGAGAGGGTGAGAGAGAAACAAGCAACAATTCTATTTCCTAACTCTCACTCTTCTTTTCTTATTCTCCATTTTTTTTACCTGAATTCACTCACACCCACTATTTTGTCCCTTGTGGAACCAGATCTTCAGCTGGTGTAATCAGTAATTACACCAGATGAGGATCTTCAACTTAGTGCTTTTGCTTCAGTTATATTAATTTCTATTTTATTTTCATTTCTTCTCTTGCCATACACCTTTGCCATATATCTGTCCTTCCACCACCAGTTACCCTCTATAACCATCCTGCTATAGTCTCTCATACTCTAACCTCCCTGTTAACTGTTCAGGCCATATCTACCCCCACATATTCCTCTTTCTAGTTCCCATCTCTGCCATCAGTTCCCCTCTGCCATCCTGATCTTCTCCTTATTCCTGACATTCTCCTTTTCAGTTCCCATTTTCTCCCCAGGCTCTCCTCTCATTCTCATATCCTGGACGACAGCTAGAGTCCTTCAGTCCAGAATCATAATGAACAATAGTAAACAGTTCAGACACTTCCAAAGAATAATGAAACTGGTTTGTCTAGCCTGATTCTTTCCTACTGTCTTTCCTACAGCCTCTAAAGATGAAGACTTCTAATTTTCTTCTGTAAAGCAACCCTATTATGAAAAAATCACCCTCTGTTGATTGTAACACTGGGATTTCTGAAAACCTGCCACTGTTCAGAACATGCAAGCTGATAAATCATGATACTTTGCAGTGCGGAGGAGAAATCAAATGTTTGCAATTTTAAACCAGCACATAAACATTTTGAATCTGGCATATTTTAAATGCTCTCTCTCTCTATCTCTCAAAAAAAATCAATCCTGTTTTAAGCATCTCAATTTGCATATAAATTGATTACCTCAATCAAAAATTGGAAGAGATTAGAAATTAAATATAGAATTGCTACAAACATCTCCATGGTATTATTAAACTATGTTATGCTCTGGTCTATTATTAAAATCCTCTGACAAATAAAAGATATTATGCTGCAGAAAGCAGCCATAGATTTTGCCTAAATGTTCTATTGTGCAGTTGTGGGTGTGCTATTTTGAGGAAGCACAAGCTGTAATAAATCATGGCATCTACCAATGACAGTTTCAAATGAACACGTTTATTGGGACAGACAAGTACATCACTAAGAGTGTTATTGACTTCAGGTGCTGACATACAATACCAGCTGTTGGATTTAAACACTGACTCAGTGATTGAAGCCAAACACTGCATTGGCATTTTTAAAAGCATCTGTTCTATACACTGATCTGAGCACAAACCAACAGCAAAGCTTAAAATAAGCAATGGAGAAAGGACTTCAAATGATTACCTTTGCAACTTTAAGAAACCATGAAGCCAGACGTAAACACAGATGTAGTGTTAGAGATATTCCAGATAGACTGATGCCTATAACTACCTACTTTTATTGTTACAGCTTTCAAAAATGTGCAGACTGGCATGTCTTCGTAAAGTTGTCTGTAACCATCAGTGACTTAATACTGGACGTTTACTAAATCTGACAATTTTACTTCAGGGAAGGTCATGAAAGCATTATTTGATTTCCAATTAATGGGTTTCACACTTCATGAGTTTTACTTTGAATTTCAGGTTTTATTAGAACCTAATTATGCATATGAAACTCAGTTGAAATTGTTTAGTTTCACCTGGTTTCATAATTGAAACATACAAAAATATCTCAAATTTCACAATGCTTTCACACAAAGCCAATCAGACTAGGGTTGTTAGAAACTAAACCTAATTTTTTCTAAGAGATTTGCTTACCGGAGAGATGCTTTTGATAAACAATGGCTAGAATTTGAAGTTTGCAACACAACTTCAAACCAAGTCACTTTTGTGCATTCTCAGATTCCATTACTAATATGTCACATCACTCTTAATATAAAATGATGTTTCAATCTGAAATATTTAAAGATGCATATCTTTCAGTGTGATTCATGTGTTTCACAATTTGGGGAAGTACAGGATGCTCTACTTCAATATGATAAATACCAAAGTATTCTAAGTAGCAGTAAAACTATATAATATGGTGCAGCCATAGAAGTTGGAGGATACTGAAGGCAGGGGAATGTGATGCGGGAACGTGACGGGAGACTGGGTGCAAAAGAAATGGCGGCAGGTAAGATGTCTGAGTAGCAGGGTGAAACACTGTAGAGCAGTGGCTCTGAACCTTTCCAGATTACTGTACCCCTTTCAGGAATCTGATTTGTCTTATGTAGCCCCAAATTTCACCTCACTTAAAATCTACTTGCTTACAAAATCAGACATAAAAATACAAAAGCGTCACAGCACACTTACTGAAAAATTGTCTACGTTCTCATTTTTACCACAGAATTATAAATTAAATCAATTGGAATGTAAATATTGTACTTACATTACTGTGTATAGTATATAGAGCAGTATAAACAAGTCATTGTCTGTATGCAAATTTAGTTTGTACTGACTTTGCTAGTGTTTTTTATGTAGCCTGTTGTAAAACTAGGCAACTATCTAGATGAGTTGATGTAGTCTCTGGAAGACCACTGTGTACCCCTGGTTGAGAACCACTGCTGTAGCGTTTAATATAATGTGGAGAGGACAATAAAGCAGAATGTGAATGGGTGGGTAGGGTTTAAGATGGGAATATGGTTGGCAGAATGTGAGGGGAAAGGATGCTGAGGGTATGTTTACACTGCAAATGGATATGCACAGCTGGCCCATGCCAGCTGGCTTGGGTTCTGGCTAAGGGGCTGTTTAATTGCAATGTAGACATTTGGTTTCAGGCTGGAGCCCAAGCTCTGGGACCCTCTCACCTCACAGGGTCCTAGAGCAGGGGCTCCGTGACCCTGTGAGGTGAAGGGGCCCCAGAGCTTGGGCTACAGTCTGAGCCCAAACGTCTACACAGAAATTAAACAGCCCCTTAAACCAAGCTAGTTTTTAATTGCAGTGTAAACATACACTGAGGGGAAGAAAGGATCTGGGTGGGAGAAAGGAGGAGAGTAGACAGAAGACTGATAGAGGAGAAGAATGACTCTAGGGGCTAGAAGAGGATAAATGAAGTTCCCAACTAAGCAAGCAGTGGACAGGCCTGAATTCTAAACCTGAAATTATCACACACCAATTGAGGGTAGATGGCTTCATTTAAGGGCTTTAAAATCAGTAATCAGACCAAACAACCTTATTTACTATTATATTTAAATCTGAGTTGGGATTTCTAGAAGAGCTATGATTCAAGTTTTGAATGCTCAAGGTTGAAAACATAGCTGATAACGTTATGCTTTCTGTTTTTCTTTATCTCTGCAATCAATTTCTTAAATCTTTCTGTTTCACTAAGAGACAAAAAACTGTTTAAGGGTAAAGTGATAGTAAGTGCTTCCCAGCAACTATTGTATCACTTCCAGTAACCTTCAAATTATATTTAACATTTGTCTTGGACAAAGCTATAAGGTTGCTCAATGTTGTGGACAGCAAGATTCATTTGGCATAGTTAACCTGATCAGTAGTGAAATAAAAGTCAACTGAGCTTACATTTTTATAACCCCAGTAGAAAGTTAAAAAAAATTGTTAGTAGGTTTAAGACATTCATGGTAGACAAAGAATCTGTATCCAAGCATAAAAATGGTAATTGCATAGCAAGCCCATTTTACTCTATGATCTTGGGCTACATTTAGTAAAGGTAATTTTATCCTTGTTGCCTTTTGTCTAAGTTTTCCAATAATGAACCTCCCCAAGAAACAGAACTAAACAGACAAGTAGGACTGTGAATGTGTAAAGCACACATTGTGTTGTACTTTGTCAAACCAGTATCTGCTATATTGCATTCAAGGTGACTATTACAAAATTCCTGGACAGAGTGCTTTGTTAAGACAGAGTTAAGGAAGAAACTTGTTACATGATGTTTTTATTCGTTTAAAAACAAGTAGATGGTGAAAAGCAAGGAAATTCCTCAGGCACTTGTTATAACTTATATTAGATCCCAAGCTTAGCTGCTGTCTGCTTCAGGCACCCAGTGGAAAAGCTCCATAGACAGGTCACACACATTCCAATAGTTCAACACGGTCAGCAATCTGAAGCAGTTACTTCTTTCACAGGACTTGTTTTTAGGAGTGCCCATGATGTCTGATGCACTTCCTGCCAAGTTTGCTGTCAGAGGTCCAAGGTGTTCTGCATGGATGCATCCCTTCACACACACAGAGCCCTGCTGAAGTTGGTGGGATTCTGAGTGTGTGTACAGATTCACACATGTGGAACAGCCAAAAGCTCATAATAAAACAATAATACTTGGCGTTTTTCACATGCAAAGCACTTGATTGACATCATCTACTTAATCCTCACAACAGTACTGCAGGAGAGGTAGTGTCAGTGATAGAGCTGGGAATAGAGCTTAGAAGTTCATGATTCTCATGCACAGATCATTAGGAAATGTCCCAATTGCAAAGCTAGAAGAGCACATAAGTTTTGTGAAGACTTCCTACTTGTCTCTAGAGCTGATTGGGAAATTAGAAATCAAATATAAACTTGATAATCCTTTTCCCTCACCAATCATATTTTAAAACTGGCATTTACATTCAGGGCTGGGTTGTAACTTGCAGCTTTTAAGCCGCTAGTTGTGGGCAGGGCCGGCTCTGGCTTTTTTGCCGCCCAAGGCAAAAAAGCCAGGCGCTGCCCCCACCCACCCACCCACCCCGAGCGCCGGGGGGAAGGCGGCGAGCACAGCTGGGGCTCTGCTCTCCCCGGCAGCAAGCCCGCTGGGGCTCCACTCTCCCCGGTGGCCAGAGCACGGGGGGAGGGCGGAGTGCCAGCCGGGGCTCCGCTCTCCCCGGCGGCCAGAGCGTGGCAGGAGGGCGGTGAGCCCAGTCGCGGCCCAGCTCTCGGCCGGAGCACCGTGCCGCCCCCCTCCAGATGCCGCCCCAAGCACATGCTTAGTGGGCTGGTGCCCGGAACTGGCCCTGGTTGTGGGGGGGAGGGTAAGGAAGGACTTTGCTGCTGTTGGAGTGCGTAGAATTTTAGCTGACTGAGCCAGAATTCATCTACCTGTTTTGGGGAAAGGTGATTGGGGCTGCAGGATGTGTGCGCACGTGTGCACATGGTAGCATTGTTGTTTTGGAGGGAAGCCTTGGCAGCATTTCTGGAAGAATTGCCGTTTGGTTAGAAAGTCTGATTAAAAATTACATGATGGGAGAATTCCTCTAGAATCTTTGGTGGGAGGTGTACTAAACATATGCACCGCGTTTCTAATCTGCCGGGGGGTGCTCCCCCTCCCTGCTTCATCCAGGCCCCACCCCCACTCCATCCCTTCCCCCAAGGTCCCACCCCAACCCGGCTTCTTCCCACCCCCACTCTGCTCCCACCTCTTCCCGCCCTACTTCTACCCCGCCCAGTTCCATCCCCTCCCCCTGAGTGTGATGCACCCTCACTCCTCCCTCCAAGTCCCTCCTGACGCTGTGAAACAGCTGATCCATGGCAGGTGGTAGGTGCAGGGAGGTAGGGGGAGGCACTGATCAGCAGGGCCTACTGGTGGGCAGGAGGTGCCGGTGGGAGGTTCTGGTAGGGAGACTGCTGGGGTGTGCTCAGCACCCACCATTTTTTTCCCTTTGGGTGCTCCAGCCCCAGAGCACCCACGGAGTTGGCATCTATGGTACTAGGGACACAGCGCTGTCTCCTTTTGAAAGGGTGCAGAGTGTGCTCAGCCTAATAAATCCTTAGTTAAGCAAAGCACTAATGTATATGGCTGCATTTAAGCGTGAGAGTAGTCCCATTGCAATAAGTGGAGATTACTCACATGCTCAAAGTCAAAGTCACCTTTGTCCGGCTTGTCTTCACCCGTCCCTTCACGAATGCAAGTCGACGCCACACCATTCTATTTTGTTGCGAGCACATTCTTTCCATTTCTGGCCAAAGAGTTTTGTCATGGGATCGGTTCATCACATTTTCGGGTCTGCCCAGCTGTTGCTTGGGTACCCGAAGTAGTTTGCTGAATTGGGGCCTGATTCCAGACCCTTTTGAAAGGCCAGTAGCACAGCTGATATTGAGATTAGGGACTATACTCATGACACAGCTGGCACTAGCCTAAAGCAACATCTCCAATCTGAATACAGCTGTCTTGTACACAGGGAAGAGAAGGCTCCTCGCACACAGCACCCATTGCATACCCCTGCAAGACTACTACTGTCTGGCTCTCAGTGAGTATAGACCAATCTTTTGTGCTTGTGCAATTGGAATGCCTTATCTCCTACAATGTACATTTTACTGTAACTTTCCAAACAAAAGGCAGTTCATCTAGGAACACTGTAAAAGTTTCCCAACAGCAAATATGACATAAAAGCCAATGCATAGTATTCAACACCAGAGCTGTCTCCCAAATTATATATGCTACATAGTGTGAGATGCTATGGAGGATGAAAATATCCAAACCATGATCCTACGCATATAGGGAGAACCTTAATTCTGAGAAGAGTTCCACTGACTGAACTTGAACACGGCACATTCAGAGACATCCCTTTATGGGGTTACAGCTCGGAGGAGGATGAAGATGGAGTTGAAAGTGAAAATGAATGACTTATCAAATAGACACTTGTCTACAATATATTACATTAGACAGATATCTAAATATACATAGTATGTATAAGATATATGCTTAAAACTTAGATGCTTAAATCAATCTAAATGTCTTAAACGAGAGCTAGTGATGTTGGCAGATGAGGTGCCAAATCATGTCAAGACCCCAGTCCTCACTGAACACCTACAAATGCATAGCTGGAAACCAGTCAGACTTACCTGTGTGTTAGTATAGTTCAAATAGATATTAGAATTATAAGAATGTGTTTAGACTTTATGAAATGCTTGTAGGGATGTCTGCATGTATTGATCCTATTTATAACACCGGTATCCTATATTGTAAGGTAATGTTTATATGTTTGCTCTATAACTATAAAAATGTTTGCTAAGACTGTAAATCCTCCACAGTAAGAGAAGTAGCATTACCAAGTGTGACACACTAGTTTACCACAGGAGGTAAGAACCTCATCCCCAACAACAGCAGGTCTACAGACATCAGACAAGCCATCGTGGACTTTGTTGATTGCTTACCCCACTGCCCTGAAGAGGGTACATGCCCAAGCCCTCAACCTATCACAGTTTGAATGCTGGGGAAAGGAATAAAAATGCCTGTTAAGGAGAACATATTATTCCTATGCTTCTTGAACTCTCTGGGGCCAGGATTTCAAAGTATATGCAAGGACTCCCCAACTGTTTTGACTGGGTTAGCCCTAAAGGATATACAGAGTCTGCTCATTATAGAAGTTTCTATTACCTTTTGAAACCTGACTAACCCCTGTGTGTGTATGTTCACCTGATTTAACCTTGTAAATAACTTATTTCTTTTTCCTAGTTAATAAACTTTAGTTAGTTTGTTACAGGCTTGGCTATAAGCATTGTATTTGGTTTGAGATCGGAGTACAATTGACCTGGGGTGAGTGACTGATCATTTGAGACTAGGAGTAACCTGAATATTATTGTCATGGTTGGTGTAAAGCAGGGGTAGGCAACCTTTCAGAAGTGGTGTGCCGAGTCTTCATTTATTCACTTAATTTAAGGTTTCGCGTGCTGGTAATACATTTTAACATTTTTTAGAAGGTCTCTCTCTATAAGTCTATATTATATAACTAAGCTATTGTTGTATGTAAAGTAAACAAGGTTTTCAAAATGTTTAAGAAGCTTCATTTAAAATTAAATTAAAATGCTGACCTTACGCTGCCAGCCTGCTCAGCCCGCTTCCAGCCTGGGGTTCTGTTCACCTAGGCTGGCAGCAGGCTGAGTGGGGCCTGTGGCCAGAAAGCTGGCTGGCAAGGGGCTAGCAGCTGGGACCCCAGACCTGGGGAGGGATCAGGGGTCAGGGCAGAGGGCTGGGTGTGTGTGGAGGTGCAGGGCAGAAGGCTGGGTGTGTGTGTGGGGGAGTTCAGGGGTCAGGGCAGAGGGCTGGGATGTGTGTGGAGGTGCAGGGCAGAAGGCTGGGTGTGGGGGGGATTCAGGGCAGAGGGCTGGGGTGCTCGGCTTGTGGGGGTGCTCCCAGCCCCCTGCCCTGAGCGGCTCAGGGCAGTGGGGCTGGAAGGGATATGCCCTGTCCCACACCCTTCCCCGTCCCTAACTCTTTTCTGCCTCCTCTACGGAGCATGGAGCACGCTGCAGCTCCGCTTCGCTCCCTCACCCCCTCCCAAGGGCCATCAACTGATCGGCGCAGGGAAGGAAAGGAGGAGGGGCAGGAAAGCACCATGCTGGGAGAAGAAGCTGGGGAGGGGGGAAACTTGGCTACTGCAGGACCAAGCTTCTGCCTCCTGCCCCCACAGGGAAGAGCGGTGGGCAGGGGGGGCTGAGTGGGGCTAGGGTCCAGGACCCCCCCACACTGTTCTCCCCTGCAGGGGCAGGAGGCAGAAGCTTGGTCCTGCGGAAGCCAAATTTCCCCCCTCCCTTGCTTCTTCCCCCAGCGTGGTGCTTTCCTTCCCCTCCTCCCCTCCTCCTCCTCTCACCAGGCAGGCAGCAGCATGCCACTCGAAATCGGCTTGCGTGCCATGTTTGGCATGCATGCCATAGGTTGCCGACCCCTGGTGTAAAGCAACTATCCATCACAAACTCAAGCTTGCTTGGGTGGCAAGATAGACTGGAATACCCAAGGGGATTGTCTGTGACTCCATGGTAAGACAGCTAGGAGTTCACACTTGTTACTGGGTTGGTGAAATCTAATTCTAGAACATACAACCAATTAGAGGTTTAGGCCCTGCCTCTTTACAGTCTGCCCTGAGGTTGGTAGTCACGGTAGATCAGCTCCAAAAGCTGGATGTTCAGCTCCAAAAATGTTAGCTACATATTTAAATGCCTAAATATATACTTGAGAAAAATTATAAACCCTCAATTTTTAAAATCTTGGCAATATGTACATATTCTAGGTATAACATACAGCATATGTATAACAAATGAACACACATGCACAACTTAAAAATAAGAGAACCCTTTAAACTTCAATAACGATATATTTGAACATTTGGCTTAATTGATACTAATTATTAAACTTTGGAAACTGAGATTTCATTAATGAAGTCCACATTTTCTTTTTAATAGATTCCTCCTCCTGTCCCCTGTCTTATTTTCTTCACTGGACTGATATATTCTGTGCTATTGCTCAAGAAACACTTAGTACTATGAGACTTTTTATGCTACATGTAGGGCCATGTCCTGTTTATTTTTAAAGTGGCAACCTTTTATTTTGTCTCACAACCCACATTGTACCTTTACAGAAACTCATATAGCCTACTCAGACTAAATAATCTGTTTGTGTATACCACATACATGCTTTTCCTTCTGTAAGGAAAATTTCTATAGCTCTAGCAATACCTCAAAGGCACTCCACAGTTTAGTGAGTACAGATTTTTGGTACTTATTCTGAAGAGGTGCTGCAAACTAGATCAGATTAGGTATTTATATCACATATCGTCAAGGTATCTGAAATACCCACTAAATGAATGAGCATTTAGAACAGCGTCAAAATTTTGTCTTTTGTGCTCTCGATGTTTGAATAGGCTTCCAGATTACCTAGAATGTATAAATATCATTCAGTATCTGTTTCTGTCCAAGCATATCAAATGCTTTATAATTAGGGCTGGTCAGGAATTTTCTGAATCCACCTGAGCTGTTGTGGTGCCACAGGCAAACTGAGTTGTGGTTTGGGAGCCTCATTCCTCCATTCTCCAATATGAGCCAGGATCCTTAGCAGACTGTACTTTCTATGATGTACCATTGCTTCACTTTTGTCTGACCTACTGTGGTGTATCAGGGCAGTGCCCTGACCATGCTCACTGGAGATGATGTCCTTCCAGGCCAAATTAAATCTTTTGGGAACTTTTTTTTTTCCTGAGAAAAACTTTGATATTCTGACTTTGTTGATATTTGCAATGAAAACATATCAAAATTTCCCATGGGACCTAAATTCCAATTTTTAATCAGCTCTGTCTCATTTCCTATGAGAGATATTTTTCTGGAAGGTGGCATTTTGATGGGTTATTAAGGTGCCCTTGCAGCTGATTGTCTGTCTGAGATCAAGCTGGAACAGAATACAGCAGGGGTCGGCAACGTTTGGCACGCAGTTCACCAGGGTAAGCACCCTGGCGGGTCGGTCCAGTTTATTTACCTGCTGACGCGGCAAGTTCAGCCGATTGCGGCCCCCACTTGCCGCGGTTCGTCATCTCGGGCCAATGGGGGCGGCGGGAAGCTGCGGCCAGCACATCCCTCGCCCGTGACACTTCTCGCCACCCCCATTGGCCCGGGATGGCGAACCGTAGCGAGTGGGGGCCGCGATCATCTGAACCTGCCACATCAGCAGGTAAATAAACTGGCCCGGCCTGCCAGGGTGCTTACCCTGGCGAGCCGCATGCCAAACGTTGCCGACCCCTGGAGTACGGTATAATTCCCAAGAACAATTAGGACTGCTCACAATCTCAGATTTCTTTTTAAAAGCTGAGAAATTAGACAATATAAACAAGGACTTGTGTTTTGAAGAGACAAGATTTGGGAAAGGAATGAACTGGATCCATATGTTAATACTCAGTGTTAAGAAGAGGGGTTCCTCTCACTCCGGTCACTCATACTAGGGAGGCCAACTAGCCCACCTGGACAAATAAGGAGATAAAGGAATGAATTCTAATGAAAAATAAGATTTAAAAAGAACTATAAAACATCTATAGGGAATTATTTAAGGAAGGATAACTCATATAGACTTAGAGGAGAATGGCAAGGATGAGTGATAAGCAATATAACTGACACACAACATTTTCCACAAATATTTTAAAGGGGGGAGTAAAATAAAAGAGAATATTAGATGAAAAACAGAAATTTAGAACAATTTTTCTGTTACATACCCTAGTCTCAATGGCATTGCATCAGTGTGAGATGATACAAGTATATTAGTAGAAAACACAGGACGTGATCGAAAGCCTAGAGAAAAATAATTGGAAAGATTTCCTTTGGATTCAAAGGGCATTAGATCAGGCCCACAGTGAGCTTCGGAGGATCTCTTTAGTTTACCTGAGAAATGGCTAGTGACAGCTGATGATCTGAAGCTATTGTGCTAGAAGATATGTTTAGAACACTCAACAGAGTGAACATAATAGATATTAGGAGAGGCTATTCCCTGAAAATTTCCAATATAGCAGAGGGAAAAATCCTCATCTCCAATCAGGACAAACTTAAAACCTCAAAAAAATTTGCAAACCGAATTTAAATGGTTTTCTTTTCTTTTTGATAACATCAGAATGTTTCATCTTGATTTCAACTTTTTTTAAAACTATAATTAACTTAAATTTCAAAATGAAAGGTATGCCATCTACACTTCAAGCTCGAGGTGCGATTTTGACCGAGCTAGTGATCTAAAAATATATCATAGCCTAAGTAGTGCAAGTGGAGAGTGGGGCTAGCCACCCAAAGAAGGTGTCCATCATACACGCTAGGCAAGTACTCAATGTGGTTGGCCCCTCATCACTCATGTTGCTGTGACTACACCCTATTTTTAGCGCATTAGCTGAATCAGAACCAGACCAGGTTTGTTTCCTTGTTCTGGGAATCACACCACCGCTCACAGTGTAAACATCATTTTAAACTTGAAAACAGGATTTTTTTCCTTTAGAAAAATGTCAAAAATCAACATTTTGACCATTTCAAAACTATTTGTTTTTTTTTAATCAAGTCAAATTTGTTGAAACCAAAAAGTTTTATTTTGACAAATTGGCATTTCTGACAAATACATTTAGTTGAAAAAATCCTGACCAGCTTTACTGTAAAGTATGCTTTTAAAAAAAAAACTATGAAGATTTTCTAGTTTGCTAGGTTCCTGGGTGTACTTTCTAGCAGATGGCAAGGGCATTAATTAGGTGGATTAAAGCTTCCCTCCATCATTAAATTTCTATTTTCACATTTCCCCTTATCATCTACATCAAAAAGAGGGGATTTTTTATTGGATATATGGAAAAGGAGATCCAAAATGATTGGGTAGCTTTGTTTTATTATCTGTGCAGAATTATTTGTAACACTAATACCCAACCCTTTGAAAAACAGCTTGGTGTCCATTTCCCCTGATACTTTTGTTTGATTTTAATGGGTTCAATATTTAGAGTAAGATACCCATTATGACAAATTTGTTTGAGAAACATAAATAGGTTAACTTCTAATTGATGCTAATCATAATCTGGTTGAAACAGTCACTCTAGCTATTTCCTGAAGAAGAGAAAGTATAGATATTTGCTATTTTAAAAGGATATTGTCAAAATGCTCAGACAAAATATTTGACCCACATTAGAAAACTCATAATGCTCTTGATGAGAATGTCCTTCAAATTCTAAATGCCTGCTTAAACAAAGAAACAATATCCCGACAATTCACTGCCAAAAAATCTTAAAACAAAGATAACCACCTTTTCATGTGGTAACTCAACAAAAGTGTCTGTGCTTCTCCTGCTGTTCTGCAGCAGCAGATAATTACCAAGAACCATTTTCAGAGCTGAACACTACTGATTATGGGCTCTTATTCAGCTCCAAATTACCTCCATTGCTGTGTAACATGAAAAGGCTCTGTGAATTTGCTGGGCTGTCCAATTGCAGAGGCTACTACCTATTTTTGGGGAGGAGGAAGGTAAAAAAGGAATAGGGAAGTCCCTTGCCTCAGAAGTATCTGCATGAAGATAATGTTTGCAGGGGCCCTGGAACAATTTGTAGAACAGGGGTGCTGAGAGCCATTGAACCAAACTGTAAACCCTGTATAAGATGGAAACCACTTCAAACCAGGGGGTGCGGCAGCACTACTAGTTCCAGCACCTATGAATGCTGGCTTTTGCAGACTAGACATAAAATATCCCTCCTTCAAAATGATGACTGACAGGCTGACACGAGGAGCAGATTCTTCCCAAATGGAAGTCATTATCACCCATGCCTTTCAGCTAAGGAAGATATTTTTATACTGGAGGAGGGAGTCGGGGCAGAGTGAACAACTCCAGATTGATGTCAGTGACAGCTCATTCAGGGAGAAGAGTTAGTACATCTCAACCCAGGAAACTACCTCTCCCCAGCAAACCAAAACCAGTGATCAGTAAAGAAATGAAGGGAGAAATCCTGTCACAACAGCAAAAATTGTGGAAGGCTGAGGGACACACTAGCAGCAAGTACTGAACCACCATCTGATGCCCATCAAGCAAGTGAGGATTAGGAAAGCCTCTCACGCAAATGCACAGCTAATTGGTTCAGTTTTGAGAAGGTGGGGTGAGGCGGGGAGGGAAGGATATTTTCCTTATTGGGGAAAAAATGTCTTCACCTTTGTATACAAGTATGAGCTTGGGTATAATTTAAAAATGGTGGAGCCAGTGAACTTGAATTTTGCCATCTTTATTCCTTTTAATGAGTAGCATGCAATTTTATCCATTCCAAAACATTCTGTTGACAAGCAACAAAGTTCTGAACATTTGAAAAGAGGCACAGGTGCATATACTGCAGAAAAGACTATTGAGTTTAAGCCGCAATGATAACCTTAGATGTGCGGATGCATACAAGCAGAGCTATTGAATGCCTAGCCCACTGAACCACTACAGATCAGCTAGAACATCTTTATAAGTGATTCCTGTGTACTGCCCACTAATATGTACCAATGACTAAAAAGACTGTCAGATCATAATGAATTCTGAACCCTCTTCTTCCAATGTATTGACTTCATAATACATTGAACTTTACTTGGGTAATTATTGTTTGTATTACCGTAGCATCTAGGAGCCCTGGTCATGGACCAGGATCCCACTGTACTAGGTGCTGCACAAACAGAAAAAAGACTAACAGGAGTACTTGTGGCACCTTAGAGACTAACAAAAAAAGACTGTCCCAAACCGAAACAGCTTTCAATCTAAGACAGTCCCTGCCCCAAGGAGCTTATAATGTAAGTAGCATAGATCTCACACCATCCACAAGGAGGTGTAGAAATATTGTTATCCTTGTTTCACAGATGAAGTAACTGAGACAGATAGGATAGACCTCTTGCCAAAGATCTGATAGAAAGTTTGCACCAAAACTGGAATTAGAAGCAAGATCTATCTGCTACATTTCTGTCTTTGCCACTGGATCCCAATGAACCCTCACACAAAAGAAAATGGTTTAATGGAGGCAAAGGAGTTTAAGCATCTGTTAAGTGAGACTAATATTGTTTACTCACCATTGTAAGGATTAAAAAAACTATGTGAAATTAAAGAAAAAATATATATTTTAAAGAGAATACATCCAAAACTCAGTAACAGTAACTTTTTACCTTTGTTAAACAGAATTTGGGAACATACTGTACTCTGTCCCTTATTTCAGTGATTGCCATTTGCCACTATCCTTTTTGGTCAGATTGGCATTTCTCCTTCACACTAGAAAGGGAACTCTTACATGTCTGTTGCCCTCTCACTCTGTGCTGTCTCCCATCTTTGCCAATTGCTAAATTCTTCCTCTACAGAAAATCTCCTTTTCAATATTTGTTCTACTGTAGAAATCAGTCAGTCTTTCTCCCTGTTTCAAGCCCATCTCTTTACACTGGAAATCTCTTTGTGAACTCTGCCACAAAATGGCAGAAGGAAACTCTGAGCACTACTGGAATGGTGTTCATCATCCCAACTACCACTCAGCACATATCTGGATCAGGCCTAGTAGCTCTACAGATTTTGAACCTAAGAAAATCGAAGATGAGGTCCTTTAACAAAGGGCTCACTTCCAGGGGCTAATATAAAACCCATGCCAATCTTAGGGTGACCAGATAGCAAGGGTGAAAAATCAGGACAGGGAGTGGGGGGTAATTGGCACCTGTATAAGACAAAGGCCCGAATATCAGGACTGTCCCTATAAAATTGGGACATCTGGTCACCCTACCGATTACTGTTGACTTCAGTGGGGCTATTAATGTGAGTTAGTGATTCAAGATCTAGCCTTGAGTTTTCCCATGCCTTTTTTATACCAGATGCTGGTTTATTTACTTTCTATTCTGAGGCTGGCTAGAAAGTTTCAATATTTTGCACTTAACATCAAATATTTTATCTGTTCCTTGGACTGTAGTTATAGTTCTACAGGAACTGCCCTTATAAACCTTTTTGGAAAGGAGTTTTACAGGTGTGATAAAAATTCATTCTACCCTGAAACTTGACATACCATACAGATTTTTCAACCTTGCAGCAGTGTTCAAAAATACAAAAAAGAGAAGATTTGTTTGGAAGTTTATGATTTATTAGAAACTTAAACTTGAAAAATCAGATCTTTTGGAATTTCTATTCCTATACAGTTTCATGGGGAAAAATGCTAAGTATTTTAAAAACAATTTTGATTATGGTCTAATTACTACTCCATTTACACTCTCTCCACAGAAACTCCATAACCAACTGTTTCTGTGTCCTTATATTGCAGCTCAAATAAGAAAGAAATCCAGCACAACCAACTACACAACTTTAAAGCTTGACCCTCAGGTACCTAATCTAACCATCCTACCACTGAATTAACTGAAAATTAGGGTTCTTATTGACATGTGAGGCCCCAAACCTTTACAATGTGGTGCACAGGTAGATTGAGCCCCATTGAAGGGATGGGCACCCAGTTGTATCAGTCAGTTCACACATCACACAATGCAGGATTGGGGCCTTAAGATGGGTCTAGCTGCCAAATTTTAGACACCCTCATTTGATAAAAAAAATTAAGCCTTTTTAAGAGTGAAATTTTCAAAAGCTCTCAGTGTTGGTCTAACTCTATTTCCACTAAGTTAACAGAAGTTTTATCACTGACTTCAATTTTGAACATAGATAATACAATACAGAGTGCTTTTAAAAATATTTTAGAAATGTAATCTCTAGTTCTGGATTGCTACATTGCAGAATTTTGTAAATATATTTAAAATAATTCACATTCTTGGGGTAGCATCAATTACATCAAAATCAGCTTCCTGAAACATGGAAAATAGCCATATCATCAAAATTGTGCTGTGGTTCTTACATATGAATCTCCCTTCTTTACATTGATCCAAAGAACCATTCCAAAATATTTCCCAAAGAATCAGACCATTAATGGATAAGTAATTGATGCCAATCAAACTGGATTCAACATGAATAGAATGAACTCAGTGTAACTGCATAGTATAATGACAAATATATTTGAGGTTAAATTCTTAGGCCAAGGAAAAGCCTCAAAGGTTATGAAATGATGTAGTGCTGTAATAAAATGCATTGCCAAAATCTTGATTTTATTGCTTTAATAAAAGCCATGAGCTTTCAACAATTCTGATCACACAGGAACAAACTCCAGTAACAACTCGGTGCATAGGTCCTGCTTTAGCAAAGCCCTGAAGTATGTGCTTAAATTGCAGTGAAGTTATTGAAAGGGTAATTTAAGCATATTCTTAAGGGCTTTGTTGAATCATGGACATAGACAGGACACAAGCAAAGAGCTGTGGTTTGCCGTATATGCTAAAGCAGTTCCCCAAAGGAAACAAAGACCGAATCTACATGTTCCTTCAGGCTGGGAGCAGAGATCTCATGCACAGAGCCTCCACACCCCTGTGCAACATGAAGCACAGTTTTGGCAGACTCTACTAATGGATGGGGAGGGAGGGAAATGATAACGATAGTGATAAGTGTGCAGTGCAGCAGTCACAGTAACTCCATTGGTGCCCTGTGGCCAGGAGGGAATCCATCTCCACAACTGAAGAAACTCCTTTGTACAAAGTCAATTACTGAGGCTTTGTGCAGGGCAGAGATTTAGGCCCCAGTAATAAAAGGCAAAGCATTTTATGACCCAGTGCCAAAAAGGCATTTGGAAGCCTGGGTAGGTCAGTTTTGTTCATTAAAGTTATGGCTGGATGTGGGACCTATACTTAAGTTTGCCTAAAACTTTCTATTATAAACCCCCGCTATTTTCAGTTGCTTATTTTCCAAACTTAAATCACTCAGACTGAAATTTTCCATGCCAGATGTCTGCCTCAGACAATATTTTTAGGAAAGTTTCAGCAAAACTGTACAGCTATTTCTGACAACAAGATTACCGAAAAAGGTGTTTTGCCCATGTTAAAAAAATCCTACAATTATTTAGTTGAGAAGCTATCCCATTCTTTGAAGTAGAGACTCAGAATCTGGTGGATGGTTGCCCTACTTTCAGGGATACTGGTTCTGCTGTGCTCATAAAAATCTGTCCAACTTTGATGGAGTTATGCATCTGCAAAACAAATAAACACCCCTCAGTTTGGACAAGATCAGTGGAGACTTGTTAGTGTTTGGCAGCTAAATTCTCCAAAGGTTTCTCTAAACATGCAGGGGCTGCTCAGGGCTTTCCCTATAATCATATCTGCTAATGGCAAAGTGCCATTGTGGTGCCAGGCACAGGAACAGATTATGGAGACTCTCTCTCCAATACTCTTCATGTTCCTGCTGGTGATTGAAATGCAGAGGGGCAAAGAACAACTGTGGCAGACACAGGCTGCAGGGGAATAGGAGTAATAGAAAACAGAGGCAGATGATGGGTGTGGTGAAAAAGGTGAATAAGGGAATGGAAGAGACAGGTTATTTGGGAGGATACAGGGCAATAGGGAGAGGGGAGCAGAGACGTGATGCAGGGGATAGTATGGTAGGGTAGGGAAAGAATGGTCTATAACCACTAAAACATAACTCCTCTCCAGAATAGGGAATAGAACTCAGGATTCCTGAATCCCAGCATTCATCTGCAGTCAGCAAATATCCAGGAAACTTGCTGGATTGATCCACATAAAGGATAACAGACTACTACTGCTATTAAGTACTCCACTATCTCAAATGTCAGAGGTCTGTGTGGTGGATCTAAAGGTTCCAACCTTGCTGATGAACCATATAGGAATCAGTATGATTCCACTTCATAGAACTGTTTGTTTTCCAGGTTGTTGTTTTTTTAAAGCTCCCCAAAACAAAAAAATCTAGGAAATTGATGGGTTGTCACCTCTGGGATACAGTTTGGAGGCTGTGGGAATCGCTGTGGACTCTAACCCGCCAGCTGGGCAGGCTTCTATCACACTGTTTTGTTGGAGATTCAGCCAGCCTTTCCAGGCCCTGTTATCACCCAACAGGGCAGCAGGTGGTACCACACACCTAACTAAGTTACCTGAGTGCTTTACCTAAGCCACTCAAGGACATACAGCCAATTTCCCAGCTTCGCAACCTTGTACTTTTGCTGGAGTATAAACCCAGAATTATACCATCTTGTACTGCACAGGGATTTGTACAATGTAATACAGTTTGCTCTCTCCTCGATGTGGAAAAGATATGCACAACAAGCTTGTGTTAATCAAGCTGAGACTTTCCCCGGACACATTACTCAAAACACGCTGGTAAAGATAAAATATAAAACAAGTTTATTAACTACAGAAAGGTAGATTTTAAGTGATAAGTGGTAGCAAACAGATCAAAGCAGGTTACCTTGCAAATAAACAAAAACACAAACTAAGCCTAACATACTAGAAGGATAGGATTTGATTTAACAATTTCTCACACTAGGGCTTGTCTACACTGGCAAATTTTTTTTGGTGAAACTAATATTGTCAAGGAAAAATCGACAAAAGCAAAGTTGGCAAAGCGTATCTACATGTGAAAAATGTACTGTCATGCATCATTTTGTGTCCCACCCCTCCAAAGGTCTCTGGCTTCCTTTCACACCATTTTTTCCAACTATCATTCTTTTGTAATGTGTGCCAGCATCTGCAGTGAGAGAGGATGGATCCTGCACTTCTCGCTTATGCGCTGTTAACTGTCATGAGGACATCACACATGGCAGCACAGTTACTCTCAGAGTTACTCCCAAAGTTAGCATAGGATGAATCACAGGCACCCGAGTGATATGGACAGCAGCAACTTCTCAGTGCTTTGTGCATTCACAGAGCAGCTACATATGGTAGATCTGTGTTTTTCAAACTGGAGCCACCGCTTGTGTAGGGAAAGCCCCTTGCGGGCCGTGCCACTTTGTTTACCTGCCCCATCCGCAGGTACGGCCAATCGCGGCTCCCACTGGCTGTGGTTCGCTGCTCCAGGCCAATGGGGGCTGCTAGAAGTGGTGTCGGCCGAGGGATGTACTGGCCGCCGCTTCCAGCAGCTCCCATTGGCCTGGAGCAGCGAACCGCGGCCAGTGGGAGCCGTGGTCAGCCAGACCTGTAGATGGGGCAGGTAAACAAACTGGCACGGCCCGCCAGGGGCTTTCCGTACATAAGCGGTGGCCCCAGTTTGAGAAACCCTTCGGTAGAGCATCGCTTTTGGGCTAGGGAAACAAGCACTGATTGGTGGGATTGCATAGTCATGCAGTGGGTACAGAACTTCAGGATGCATAAAGCAACCCTCATAGATCTATGTGCTGAGCTGGCCCCCGACCTGCGGCGCAAGGACACTGGATTGAGAGCTGCCCTTCCGGTAGAGTAGCATGTTGCAATTGCTGTGTGGAAGCTGGCGAATCCAGACTGCTACCGGTTAGTTGCATATCAATTTGGAGTCGGAAAGTCCACTGTTGGGGCTGTATTACTCCAAGTATGCAGGGCAATAAATCACATCCTACTGTGGAGGACTGTGACTCTGGGAAATGTGCATGAAATAGTGGATGACTTTGCCGAAGAAGTGAGGTTTTTACTCACGAAAGCTTATGCCCAAATAAATCTGTTAGTCTTTAAGGTGCCACCAGACTCCTTGTTGTTTTTGTAGATACAGACTAACACGGCTACCCCCTGATACTTTGCAGAGATGGGTTTCCCTAATTGTGGCGGGGATAGATGGTAAACATATTCCAATTTTAGCACCAGACCGCCTTGCCTCTGAATACATCAATAGGAAGGGATACTTTTACATGGTATTGGAGGCTTTTGTGGATCACCGGGGGCATTTCACAGACATCAATGCAGGCTGGTCTGGAAAGGTGCATGATGCACACATCTTCAGGAACAGTGGCCTGTACAGAAAGCTGCAGGCGGGGACTTTCTTTCCAGACCACAAGTTGACAGTGGGGGATGTTGAAATGCCCATAGTAATCCTGGGAGACCCGGATTACTCCTTACAGCCCTAGCTCATGAAACCTTACACAGGGCACCCGGACAGCAGCAAGGAGCATTTTAACAACAGACTGAGCAGATGACGCATGGTAGTTGAATGTTCCTTTGGCAGTTTGAAATCTCGCTGGAGGTGTATAAATGGCAAACTAGACCTTACCGAAGATAATAGTCCCATGGTCATAGCCCTGTGCTGCACTTCGCATAATGTGTGTGAATCTAAGGGTGAAATGTTTGCTCAGGTGTGGAGCCCTGAGGCAGAGCGCTTGGCTGCACAGTTTGAACAGCCAGATGCTAGGGCTGTTAGAGGAGCCCAGAGGGCTGCTATTAACATCAGAGACGCTTTGAGGAACCACTTTGACAATGAGGGGCAGTAACATTTCTGCTTTGGAGTTGCTTCCCTGTTGCATCCATGTACAATTTTGGGGCCAAGATACGTGCAACACAATGCTTTAGGAACCTGTTCCCGAGAGTGAATTGATTGCTATACGCTTCTGTAGAACAGAATAAAAACATTGTACCATTAAATGCCTGAGTCTTTATTTATTGTTAAAAAGGGTAAAACCTCACAACTGTGTGTAGCTCCAGCTATCATTGTGAAAGCTGTGAGAGGGGGTGGAGTGATGGGGAAACTCAGGAGTGCTGTGAAGTGAAAAGGAATGTGTGGGCATGGGGGGGGAGGTTGGCAGTGGCGCTTGAATTCAGATCTGCTCAGTTTGCAGCTGTATCAGAGACTTGAACATCTCTGTCTGATCTTCCATAACTTTTACCATCCGCTCTGTCGCTTGCCTAGCAAAAGCAACATTCTCTTTTCCATCCTGCCTTTCGGCTTCCCAGAACTCTTTCCGTTCGCTGGTCTGTCTCTCATCGCGCTGTATAACCTCGCGGAACATGTCTTCTTTGCTGTGCCTAGGTTTTTTTCTTATCTGCCGCAGTCGGTCTGCAGGGGTGCGTGGTGTGTTCTTCAGGGTCTGTGCTGAACAGAAGAGGGATTGTTACATTCCAGCAAACGACTGAAACATTTTAGTAAAAAGGGTATTTTCCTAGTAGAAATCACTTTCTCTCTGAGATTCTAGGCAGGCACACAGCTCCACGAGCACCCCAATCATGGTGAGTTTCGGGAGTGGGGGAAGGCAGTTGTGTACACGGACAAAAAGGTCACGGCTTGCAGGGCACCTTAGCAGGGATCTCATTCTAAAATTATCCCATACTTTTTCACAGGCAGCCAACCTGCTGGCTGACATCTCGCTGCTGAGGGTAACCAAAGAAACCAGGACTCAGCTGCTGAATGCTTGCAGTTTTCACCCTGGTCTATATACAGATCAGGTATGTGCTGCTTTGGTCCCAGCTCCAGTGATTGCTAAATAGCATGGTACAGTTTCCTACAATGGGGGAAACTAACAAGGCTGCAATCCCTTGGAATCTGCGGCAAAGGATTAACAAGTACCTCTTGGAAACTTTCCAGAGCCTCTCTCTGGAGGATTCCCTGCAGGTCTCGATGTCCATCGACACCCTGCTTGGACAGGCAGATTAGCTACACAGGGCAATGCCCAGCTCACATAAAATACTACCTGCCTCCCACTTCTCTCATCTGCTTCCTGCTCCCCGTTGAGCACTTCTGAAGTGGAGAAAAGTTCCTGGCTGCCTCCCCACTGGGGGCACCACATCCTCTTCTAGCTTGACTTCTTCATCCACAATTTCAGCCTACCCCCTCTTTCAGCTGCATGTGAAGTATCCACGGGGCAATCAGCAATGCAGGTAGGGTCACCACCGAGGATAGCATTCAACTCCTTCTAGAAATGGCAGGTCTTAGGTGCACCACCGGAGCGATGGTTTGCCTCCCGCACCTTATGGTAATCCTACCTCAGCTCCTTTATCTTCGCTCTGCACTGCTGCTTCTCCTGATCATAGCCCTTTTCTCACAATCCCCGAGAAATTTGCCCATGTGTGTCCTGATTCTTATGGGTCACTCGCAGCTGTGACTGAACAGACTCCTCTCCCCATATACTGATCAGATCCAACAACTCAGCGGTGGTCCAAGTGGGTGCGCGTTTGGTGCAATAGCCAGCCATGCTCAGCTGGGAAGCCCTCTGGGAAGCCAGCAAACAGGAAATGAGATTTAAAAATCCCGGGGCTCACAAGGGGGAGGGGCAGGTCTCTGCAGGGCAGTGGAATTCAAACCGCTGACTAGAGGGGCAGCATGGCAATTGTGGGATACTTTCTGGAGGCCAATAAAATCAGGGGGGCGGGAGGGAGAACCCTGTGGTGTCTACACTGGCTGTTTGTTGACAATAAAGGGAGGGGGAAAGGCAAAAGTCTCTCACGGGGTGGAAGTTTTTTGTTGCCAAATCTAGGTGTTTTTTTTTTTCGAAAAAAAGTTTCCTTGCAGTGTGAACGCTATCATTATATTGTCGCCAAAAGGCAATTTTTGGCAACAAAACTTGCCAGTGTAGACAAGCCCTAACTCATGATACAAGCAGTCCACCAAGTTTTGATACACAGGCTAGAAATCCCTTTAGCTTGGGATCAGCACTTCCCCCAGTTCAGTCTTTGTTCCTCCAGTGTTTCAAGGACTTCCCTTCTGTGGGAGTGAGGCCAAGAGATTATGTCACTCCCTGCCTTATATAGCTTTTCCATATGGCCGGAACACTTTGTTCCAAACTCAGTTCCCAGTCCAGTTTGTGGAAAAATACAGGTACAAAAATGGAGTTCAGTGTCATGTGGTCTGGTCACATGCCCTAGCATGCCCTGCTGAGTCATAGCAGCCATTACTCATAGACAGTCTGGAGCATTCTCAGGAAGGCTCACCAGGTGGGAGATAAGCTTCTCCTAAGGCCTATTGTTTCCCCTAATGGCACATTACACTGAATAGGCCCTTCACGACCAACTGTCTAGACTGGAAGTATTTTGTCTAGTGGATGTCACCCTGGTGTAACCACATTTGAAATACAGATACATAGTCAATATTCATAACTTCAGATACAAAAGTGATACATGCACAAAAATAGGACAAACATTCAGCAGATCATAACGTTTCCAATGACACCTCACAAGACATATTTTGTACCAGATGCATCAAAATTACATCATCTCATAATCATACAACTATGAAGAATATGGGATGCAGTGTCATAAATTACATTTTAAAAGCCCTGTATTTAAAGAATGCTAAGGCTCCAAAGTCAAGCACTGAAAAGCTGAGAAATGCCACTTGACCCATGTATTTGCACTCTGATGCTATCTTTATTAAATGATCATATTCTTTGGCAACCTTAATATTGCCATTTACTAACTTTTGAGTTCTTGACTTTGGAAACTTGACTCTCTTTAAATGTAGTATTTTTGGATGTGTGTGTGTGTGTGTGTGTGTGTGTGTGTGTGTGTGTGTATTAATGTCCCAAAGGATAAAAGAGTTAATAACTTTTAGATTGAAACTATTTCCCCTGCAGAAAGAATTCCTATCAGTGCTGTTCATTCACAATCCTGTTATTTTTTTTTCTTTTGGTAGAACCTCTAGGAGCACATAAGAGAAAATATTAAAATACAACAATTGAATTGTTTGAGATCATTTCTATATATGTATCTTAACCCTCCTTTATAATTTTGTAGCAACAATATACTGCACTTAGAGTTATATTCTGTTAGAGTCTGAGGACTTTTCTATAAAAATGTAGACAACATTTTAGGCTTAGCAGATAATGGAAAATTTAAGGACTGGATTCTGAGCTGGTGAAAATTGGTATATCTCCTTTGAACTTAATGAAGGTAGCCCTACATTCTGAACCAATATTGTTTGAAGTAATCTTGGTTAAACAAATGAGTCAAATCTCAAACTATACAATTCATTACACAAAATCTAAACCCACAAAATATACAAAGTAATCAACATATTTAATTGGAATCTAGTAGGTTTGTTACTTGGGTGTGAAACAGCTCCAAATATTTTCTTTAAATACTTCCAAAAGCCAGATTATGAAAAGGAGATTTAAAACAACAATAAGATCAAAACAGATGGAAAATCCTCCCATTTGCTCTCCTGGATTGCAGGGGAAAAAATCCAAATGACCATGCTATGAAGAAATGTATTTTTGGTTTCATACCTATACTTCCAAATCTCCCAATTTAAAATTGAGCAGATTGATAAACACACAGGGAAGTTTATCTGGCAAGATTCCAGCCCTAGCATTTAATAGAAACCATTGCAACTTTTGCAGGAGAGGTCATGTTTGTCATCAACTTAATTGGTGTCAGGGTGCCACAAAATTCAGATGGCATTAAATAGGTTCATGTAGAACAATGATTTTCAGGAGATTACACTAAAATAAACATAGTTATATGCCTTTTATTAACCTAACCCATCCGAGAGAATTATGTAGGGAATAATTTCTGGATTTGCAAAATTTGAGCGGGCACAAAAGCCCCTATATCAGGACCAAACTCTGCAAGGTTTGGCAGTGAGCAGGGGAGACACTCTCTCTGTCACTCTGTCCTTCAAAAGTATCCATTTGGATACCTGCACCTAAATGGATATTTTTAGTCTCAGTTTGGTCACACTGAGGCCCCATTACACCACTTTAGGAGTATAAACAAGCCTCCCTGAGGATGGAAATGGTCCTGAGTATAGCCTTTGCAAAGGGGGCCTCGCTGGCCAATGTAAACCTGGTATAAAGATTTTATAATGGCCCTGTTCCCAGCATTCAGGATATGGTAGGCATGGGGTGGGGACTGACTAGAGGAGATTGTGAGGGAGAGCCTGGGCCACTCTATGCTACACATATACGGAGTTATGGGAAGCACATAGTAGATGCTCTAAGTTATACTGGGGCCAGAATGTGAGAAGAACACAGGTGGTTTAACTTTAATGTACCTTTTTCCTTGTGACAGATATTTCAATTTCCTGCATATCTTTGGGAGACCTTATAGAATTAAAATTCATTATCTTTGGGTCCAGTGTATTAGGTGCAAAATTTATATATTATTATGGGTTTGGATTGTATGTAACCTCTCTAGGCGAGAGACGTGATGAGAGGCCTGGGAGTTCAAAGGCCTATACTGAAAACATGCCAGACAAGAGTGTTTTGCAACAATGAGTGTGAAGTGGATTTCCTGGTGGGATACCCAGTGGGAAGTTAATTCAAGTTTCTCTCCTCCAGTTATGCAAAACCCTACTTTGTTGAAAGTGTGCCCTGAGGAGAGGGTGATTGTCTGCTGATTACCTGTTCCCAGAGAGTGGAGATCAAAGGGCCAAGTTGTATACAAAAACAGCTGAACTGACCATCTTGTTGTTCTGGATCTGAATCAGAGACAGGGAAACCCAATTGTGAGTTTTTAACAACTGACACCCTAGCCTGAAGGTGGAGGTGGGGTGACTTCTGGTAAGCTTTTTTCACATGCATGCAGGTTTGATTATTATTTTTAATGTTTTCTCTCTAATGCTCTAACTTTAAGAATAAAGTGCTGTGAGGTTACTTGTAACTATTGGCAATTATCCTGTTCATAGCCTCTGGCGAGAAAGAAAAGTGCAGGGTGGCTATTAGCTGGAGACATAAAGGGTAACAAGAAAACATTCTACAAAGACATTAGAAGCAAGAGGATGACCAAGGACAGTGCAGGCCTGTTACTCAATTCAGGGAGGGGGGGATAATAACCGAAAACGTGGAAATGACAGAGGTGCTTAATGATTTCTTTTTTTCAGTTTTCACCAAGAAGGTGGTGGTGATTGGACGTCTAATGTAGTGAACGTCATTGAAAATGAGGTAGGATCAGAGGCTAAAATAGGAAAACAACAAGTTTAAAATTACTTCGACAAATTTGAGGTCTTCAAGTCACCAGGACCTGGTTAAATGCATCCTAGAATATTCAAGAAGCTGACTGAGGAGATATCTGACCCATTAGTGATTATCGCTGAAAAGTCATGGAAAACAGGAGAGATTCCAGAGGACTGGAAAAGGGCAAATATAGTGATAATCTATAAAAAGGGAAATAAGGACAACCCAGGGAATTACAGACTAGTAATTGGGTTTGTTTAGTCTGGAGAAGAGAACACAGAGGGGACATGATTACAGTTTTCAAGTACATGAAAATGTTCTTAATCTCCGAGGATAGGACAAGAAGCAATGGTCTTAAATTGCAGCAAGGGAGGTTTAGATTGGACATTAGGAAAAAAATCCTAACTGTTAGGGTGGTGAAGCACTGGAATAAATTGGCTAGGGAGGTTGTGGAATCTCCATCATTGGAGATTTTTAAGAGCAGGTTAGACAAACACCTGTCAGGAATGGTCTAGATAATACCTAGCCCTGCCATGAAATACAACTTACAGATTAGATGACCTCTTGAGGTTCCTTCCAGTCCTTTGATTCCTTAATTAGGAAGTCTGGCTTACTGGGGATATCACAGGGTAAGGTCAGGAACTGTGCAGCTTTGAAAGCCTCCAGTCAATAGGGAGAGAAACATCAGTCTCAGCCCGAGAGAGGTAAATGAAGGGAACCAGAAGCCTAAAAGTGTGCGCCCTTGGTGGACCCTTAACTGTGACGCTCCCTCACTCTATTTCTATGCCTGATGCAGCAGTGGAGGAACAAGAAACCAGACCCTTAAGAGATGTTGGTTTTGCTCAGACACAGGGTGATTAACCAATGGTAACACAGCTCCCCAGATGAATGATATGATTAATTTGGTCTTTTCTGTCTTTCTTTTCTAAAAAAACTGCTGTGGGCAGAAATGACCATAGATAGTAGAGCAGTATTAATTCAGACCTGCGGTTGTGCCTTTAGCTTTAATCTAATAAAATACCATTAAAAATTAGCATCTAATAATTTCAAATACATTGCAGTTAGCAAACACTGAATAGTATGATACAGAATAAAAAGTAACATTCAGAGATCATGTTTTACAGCTATTCTTTCAAACAGCCCTGTTTTCTCTGTAAACCCCACACAACTCAAGGCGAGAGACCTAGCCTGTTTTGAACTTTTTCTCCTACTGCCATTCATCTGCTCCTGGGGAAGGAAAAGGCTTTTACTAAGTCAAGTGCAGAACTTCACAGAATAGTAAATTATTTTAACTATTGTAGTGTCTGTGAAAAGACAAATCTCTGATAACCCCATCTTGTTTTATTTCTACATAAAATACAACTTACAATGTAAAATTAAATGATTCCATTTTTTAAGTCTAAAGAAATGACACTTAAGGAGGAACATGATAAAGATATAGATACTTAATGGGCAATAACTTAAGAGGAAGAATTAGTCACATTGGACAGTCATAAAACAACAAGTGATGGGCTGAATTAAAAGAATAAATTTAGCTTGGTTAATAGGAAAAACTTTCTGACAGGAAGGACAATCAGAGTAGAATGGTTTGCTTTGTGAAGTAGTTATTGCCCAATCTTTAGATGCATTAAAGGCAAGATTAAAAAGCTAGATATAAAGTATAGTGGGCTGCAGGGGCCTGGAAAAGGTGACCACAAATGTCCTTTCAAATACAATCACTCCATAGTACTATGAAAAAAGTGGCAGAGCTAGTGACTGCATCAGGAAGTAGAGTGCAGCAGAAAGAACACAACCATTTCCAATGGGAGAGGAGAAAAAGAAAGAACCACACAGAATTCAAATGTATGCCCTTTGAACAGCTATTTCTGTTTAAATTCTTACTCTGGGCCTGTCAGCTTGATATCTGAGCACCTTACATTAAAGCTGTATTGATTGACTCCCACTGGGGTTACATCTAATCCTCCTCTAGTAGGCAGATGGTAGCACTCAGCAAAAAACACAAAAACCAAAAACTCCCACAGATGAAAAAGGACTCTACTGGGTCAGCTAGTTGTGCTGCTGCTTCTTTTTTTAAAATGGGGGAACTGTATATAGTCAAAGAATTTTGACATAGTTGGGCACATCACAACAGTTAATCATTAGCAGAAAGGCAACAAACCTCTGGTTGGGGGTTCTAATTCAGACCTAACAAGCCTTTATTCTGGTTTCTGCTTTCAGTAGGTACCCCATAGCTTGCAGTTCTCTTCACTGAGTAACCCAGAAATGTACAGAGGATTCCCTGCTGTTGATGGGCAACTGCCCTAAGCCATGTTCCCCAATTCACAACTTCTTTTGTAAGGCATTCTGGGGCCATGGGCAAGAGGGGATTTTTCAGGAGATGGAGGCAGTGTGGCCAAAGTACAGTGAGCTTTGGCTACTCTGGGCATCAGCAATGGCTCACAAAGTGATGCTTCCCCAATACATACATTAGAGCAGTCCCTCAGGATCTTTCTGGTTTTTGACTAGCCCCAACATTTGGGGGTGCAAGTCTTTCCAAGTTCCTGTGCCTCAAACTGCTTCACCAGCTAAACTTAACAATATTAGTTACATTCAATTATATTTATTAATTGTCATCTTCAAAATCCAGCAGCACAAACCAAAGGCATTTTATCATCTCTTCTTGAGTTGTTTTTATTTCTTTTTTCCATTTTGTTTCATTACTTGTTTTTCACATGTCAGGTCTTCCCTGAGCCTAATCATCTTTCCTTAGATCACAGGCTGTGTCCAAAATGATTGTATAACCTTTTTGACAGAAGCAAGAATTTGAGTGCACATGCTATTTTTCTTGAATTACTGCTTCATTGTGCTAATCAAGAGCCCAGTCAATATAATTCAAGACAACCATCAACTCTCCACCATCAGCAATGACAGTCAGGATCACGAATAAGTAATAAAATTATGTAAGACTTATTTACATCACACAAATATATTTCTGAATTAGATTTAAAGACTGTCATTTTGTATATCTGTGTGAGGAAAAATCCCATAAGGCATGTATCAGTTTTGTTTTTTTCTCTTCTGCTTTGCATTTACTTTCCTCACTAAAATAATGAATTTACTGCATAGTATGTATGTACACACACACACACACACTATTTGGTGCTAACAAATTTGTTGATCTGGTGATCTTAAAGCCCTGACAAACTCTAAGTCTTGGTGTAGTGTACACACAAAGTTGTACCAGTTTAACTAAAGGTGTTTTAAAAACAGATTTAGTTAAGTCAGTGATAATTCTTATTGACACTTCTAATTCAGTTTAAACGTGGTGTTCGTTTAGCCAAGCAGCTAACACAATATAAGTTGTTAGTTTTTAATGGTTTTAACCTGTTTAGTTAAACAGCTTCTGTGCATAGACAAGCAACTATTTTAATACAATATTAAGGCTGCAAAAGTAGCACAAAACCAGAAGGTTAGTAAATGATAGTCCTACAAGCAGTGTTAATCATCCCCATTGCCTATCACACAAAGAAGAAAGGAAATATACAATTATCCACCTTTATTTATAACAGACTTGTCTTATCTAACAACAGTATATTAAAATAAGAACCAACTTACCAAACTAGCATGAGCGGCATCCAGCACTGAGAGCTTATACTCCTGGGAGATTGTTGGCTACTGCCATAAGGAAGCCAATGTGTTGGCTAGCAGTTCATCCACAAAACAGCTTCTAGTTGCTCACTGCTGTTCACAAAGATATATATTTTAAGTAACAACTTGACTGACCTACATGACATCATTGTCAAGGTGATCACAGATATGGCTGGGGAGACGTAAGTGGTCAGAAAAGGAAAAGGAGCTTTTTAGGTTCAGATTAAGCTGGTGGGTGAAAAGGCTAGTAAAATATATTCAATGAGTAAGAAAGTTAACATGAGACAGAATAAGAGGAGAGACCATGTATACATATCTCCTGTAAAGATACAGGAGCATGAGATAGAATCAGTCAATATAGGGTTCCAGAAAATCTTAATTCAATCCATTTTCATAAATTACTCAGGGCCTGATCCAACTTCCATTGGAGTCAATGGGCACCTTTACATTAACTTTAGCGGAAGCTGAATCCACCCTTAAATTCTGTTTACCAGTTTCCCCTAATACACTCGCTTATGTTTACAAGTTTAAGTAATGTTTAAAACTATAGCACTTGAGACATTCATATGACAAGTGCTCTTATGCAGTATGTGCAAGAGAATATTAAAGGAAGGAACTGCATAACTCAGAATGGAAGCAACAAAGCTCCTATAGTTAAGAATGTAAAATATTTTCTATGAGCCATGATCCCATTTTCCATGGAGAGAAAGGATGACCCAATGGTTAATAGACTAAGATTTTTAGAGACCTGTGTTCAAGTCCCTGCTCTTCCACTTGCTTGGGCAAGTCATTTAGTCTCTCAGTGCCTTAGTTCTCCATCTGTAAAATGGGAATAAATAGTACTTGCCTATCACTCAGGATTGTTTTTTAGGGTAAATACAGTAAAGATGGTTAGTTATTTAGATACTATGATAATAAGGAGTCATAGAAGTACCTTACAAAAAGCCATTTTCAGATAATCAAAACTTTGCCTTTTCAGCTGAAACTTGCAGTTTCGCATGGCAATAGTCCTCCCGAAAGAGCAGTGCAGGATGTTGTTCCATACAAAGTTAGTTTTGATGCCTCTGAATTACAGTATGAGCATATAAGATCTGTGTCCTGAGCACATTCTGTAGAAATTTTGGCTAAACCCTTCAAGTACACAAAGGGATGTTACATAAAATTGAACAACAACATTTTCTACCTTCTAGCCCTTTCACATAGCAGCTACTAACTAAATCAGTCTCTCAAGGATCAATAAAAAGCAGCAGAAAATCCAAAATGGGGATTGTACATAAATGTAATTCAGGTGAAAAGGTCCAATTTAGCAGCTTGGGAGACTGATGTGTTGTATTTATCTTACAAATCAGGAGCATCAGAAAGCTTCTTCAGACTGCCCTTGAGCTGTTCCTTCAAAAATGTTGCCAGTTAGTGTCAGCTGTGTCAGTGGATTTTGTGATGAACAGTGTAGGGGAAACACATACCTCCAGATCATTCCACTTAGGGTACCAAACTTTGCAGGTGTGATAATTTTGGTTACTAGTCACCTGCACTATATTTGAAGAGTAACAAGGAGAAAGACGTTAGATTCCATCATCCATACCTTGATCCATCTAGTCTTCCATCTGTTTAATAGTGTATACATATATAAGATGAAACAGATTGCGATTTTTATGAAGTAGGTTTGTTTCTTCAGGGCTGAAAATAGAACATGCTTGACTAGTAAAGTGAACGTAACTCAGCTCTCTTCCATCCCCCAAATCCATTTAAATGAACTCTCTCTATCAGTCACACACACAATATAAACATGTTACAGAGCAGCTCTCAGCACATCCTTCAACTGACTTCATGCAATTTAATATTTGGATTGAGTCCACAGATCAGGTATATTTCATCTGGGTTTTTGCTTTCTCTGGGAATGTTTCACGTCACTTTGGCAGGAAATGCTTTGTGCTGCCACCACTGAAATCCCTTCTCATTGATTTGAGAAGGAATTTTAAACACAGTGTACCTCTTACCCCAACCTGCCTGATGTCATCTCTTACTCTAGCCAATGCACACCATCTGCTCCATCTCTAGTTTAGGTACTTATATGCCCCCTTCCCTCCATTATTATAGTATCCCACCATTTCATATCTTTAATGTGTTTCTCTGCAATACCCTAATGAGGTAGCGAAGTGCTATTATACCCATTTTACAGATGGGGACCCAAAGCACAGAGAGACTAAATGACTTGCCCAACAACAGTCACACAGGATGTCTGCTGTGGGACAGAGAATTGAAGGATGGCCTCTTTAATCACAGGAGTGGTGCCCTAACTGCTAGACCATCTTTCTTCCCCTCACCTGGTATAAACTTCTGATTTTTCTCCTTTTATCATCTTCTCTCTCTCTCTCTCTCTCTCATTCCCCCAGCCCTTTTCTGTTTTGTCTTTGTCCTTTATCTTGCACTTTCCTGCCTCTGAAGATCAGGCCAACAGTATTTATACTTGAAAAATATATCACTCTACTCACCTGCTGAACCTTTGCATATAACCATTACTTTAATGCAAACCAAAACAAATGACTTTCTATTGGTAATCTGCTCTGGAAAGTGAGTATCACTTTGCTGAAAACTAAAATACATTCATAAAAAACTGATAATAGAATAAATAGCTCACATAAAGATCACACCACTGAGGTTGATTGGTGGAGGGTGGGGGTAGTGAGCAATGCCACTGTAATTATTTACTGTGAGATATCAGAGGCTGATTAAGGAAAGCATTTAATCATGTGAGTATTCTTATAAGTCAAAGGGAGGATTAATGTACTTTAAGTCAGAAGTTTAAGTACCTTGCTGAACCAAAGCTTTAATAAATATTAGTTTAGACCCCAACCCTGACGCACATGAATAACTTTATCCATGTGAATAGGCCATTGACTTCAAAGGAATACTTATGCAAGTAAAGTTAAGCACATGCTTAAGTGTTTGCAGGATTGAGACCAGGGAGAATAACGATGAAGAAAGCAGCAGACGAAAGTGGGAAAAAGTGAACATAATATTTTTATTTTGATAGTCTTCCTGCCTGTACTAATAGACCTAGCAGCAGGTCCTGAAGCTGCTAATTTAATTCCTAAGATATAACATTTTTCAATATATTTATCCCATTTAAATTAGCTGTATCCCCTTTGTAAGTAGCAAAATTGAAAGTTAAGTAAAAGACTTAAAAAAAAAAGTGTTTTGTGTTGGTATTTTTCACTAGCTCACCCAAAAAGATCTACTGAAGATTTATTTAAACATCTTTAATTAAATATTTGAAGAACACACACTTTCATACATTGATTTTACTTATTGTAGGTAGAAGAAGAAAAATAGCTGTGGTATGTGTTTTGAAAAGCTCTACATTGTTCTCACTCCATAGAGCACCAAAAGGCACAGGAGAATGGTGAACCCTCATAGGTTATAAGCCCCTTGATAACAACATAGATGGTCTATAGGAGGTAATTCTTTGTAAATGCCTTTCTTTTAAGCCTACATAGTTTATTCGGTGAGAATTGTAGTATACTAAGTGATATTTATAATTCTGCAAGTAGCATGAATTGAAAGCAATAAATGCTAAATAAATCCTAAAAATAGGAATGTAAGATTGCATACAATTCTGCATGACAGTGCACTTACTTACAGGAAATGGACATAGCTTAAATTCTAGTTTATAAATCACTTAGTCGCTACCTAGGGAAGAATGTGCTTTATGTCAAAATAGTACCATCTTTAGAACAAATCTGTACCTGCTATGTATTCAAAGTCCTATCTATCTTCTTACTCCGGTAACGAAATAAACTTTTAGTGCTTTTTATTCCTGGTGGCTGTGCTTAGCTAAAAGCAGCTATGGGACAGTAAGCTAGATTCTGTGCATTGACAACAATTTTGTTTCTTAAGCTTTCAAGTCAGTTATACTAGTGCAAGTCTGCCCAGTCTTCTGAAAGTAGATTTTGAAGACAGCAAAGTTGTAACTGAGTATATAAGTAAATATGAATAAACTCTCTGTGGTGGAAGAAAGTAGTATTATGTTCAAATCCCAGAATGAGATGACAGGACTTGAAGTTAGGGGAAAGGCATTTTAGCATTAAATAAAGCACATTTGGTCCAGAGTCATTAAAAATAAATAAACATGAAAACCTACAGTTAGCAGACAAAGATAGGCAGAACACAGTGACCTTGAGTTAGTGTCCAAATTCTGTCCTGGGGTGAGGGAAAGTGTGCTTTATTGACACTCACACAACATCAGCCCTTGCATTACATTTCCCTTACTCAACTGGCTTCCACCTCTTATATCCTTGTTGGACTTAATTGGACTCACCTGCTAGTAATTACAGTGAATCTTAATGCAGGGTTTTATCACCTGTGCCTAGGGTGACTGAACAAATGAGCCCTGTGTTCCTAAACACTACCACCCTGTCACACCCACAAGGCATTTTTACACATTCAGTTTGCAGAGCAGAACTGCATTTTAAAGTGATCAACCAGCAGAAATACATACAACATATTTTAAGCAATTTATGAACGGCCAGCATTCCCCAAAGATGAATAACCTTGGGTTTAATAGGTCTTTTATTATTTCAAATTAGAGTTGTACCTAAATCAAATCCCTGAACAGAAACACCATTGATATATTTGAATGGGAGGTGGTTCACAATCTAAACTCTGTTACAAGTCAACATTTTGTGACAGCCTCTACATTTCTACAATGGTGCTAAACCAAAATTCTGGATTTAAAATCCTCTGATCTTTTTGTTTATTGATTTGATTGGCAAAGTTTCAAAATCCAGATCCAAATTTTGTGGCTCCAGTCCTTCAAAAATTCAAATTGTGCTGAAGATTTTATTTACATTTTTCAATATCTCCCACAATGTCTTTCTGAGACTGGGAACTCATCCTCTACACCACTGCCTCCCCACATATCTTCCCACTTCCCCACCCTCTAATAAACTAATAAATGAAACAAGTATCTGGTGCTACAATAGGTATTTGGGGATACTCTAACACCACATCATCATATTTGTATCTATGAGATCTACTTTTTTTTCTTTTAAAAATATGACTAGTGGATAATTTTATCTGTGTTTAATAACCTTATAAAACCTTTTATTTTTTCAAAATAGTTCCGCAGACTTCTTTTGGCCTAAGTTCTTTATTGTGACTGTCTATATAATACTATAGATATAAAGTGACTTTTTAAATATAGGATCAAAGTTAATAAAATATAAATTAAGGTGAATACAGAAGTATCACAGAGATTCAACCTTGACACATTTAATCAAAGATCACATAAAATTGTGAATTAGCTCTATTTCAGGATTATGTTTAAAAATACTATACCCCTGTTCATTCTAAACCAGTTTAATTCTCCCACAATGCCAATTTTCACAGTCATACTCTTCTTGCTGCTCTCAAAAAATATTGTTTAATTAGTAAGCTTATTTTATTCTCTTCTTACACACACTAATAGCTTTTCATTACTTGGGCAATTTGAAAAGTTCACACTACTGTTTTTGTTTATAAAGTTGAGCCCTACGTAGAAGTATACATGAGTTTCCTCTCAATCATTCTAAATGAAATTAAGGGCTCTGTTTCAAAGGTTGTTTAATAATATTTCATCACCATATCTTTCTTGGATATGCAAAAGTCAAGCAACAAATCTTATTTTCAGCAGTGAACATACTTCTTGTACACTGAACAATCTGCAAAAAAAAAAAAAAAAAAAAATCCTTCCCAGGCTTCATAACAGATCCATCCAGTTAATCTTTCTGTAAATAGTTTTTTGATTTTTTTAAGATTGTGTTCTATACCAGGGATAGGCAAACGTTTTGGCCCGAGGGCCACATCTGGGTATGGAAATTGTATGCTGGACATGAATGCTCATGAAATTGGGGTTGGGATGCAGGAGGGGGTGAGGGCTCTGGCAGGGGTGCGGGCCCCGGAGTGGGGCCAGAAATGAGGAGTTTAGGGTGTGGGAGGGGCCTCCGGGCTGGGGCAGGGTGTTGGGATGGGGGTGGGGGTGAAGCTCTGGCTAGACATGCGGGCTCTGGAGTGGGGATGGGGATGAGGGGTTTGGGGTATAGGAGGGTGCTCCAGTCTGGGACCGAGGGGTTCAGAGGGTGGGAGGGGGATCAGGGCTGGAGTAGGGGATTGGGGCACAGGGGAGGTGATGGCTCTAGCTGGGGGTGCAGATTCTGCGGTGGGGCTAGGGATGAGGGGTTTGGAGTACAGGGGGGTTCTCTGAGCTGGGATCGAGAGGTTCAGAGGTGAGAGGGGGATCAGGGCTGGGCTGGGGGTTGGGGCCTGGGAGGGTGTGCAGGCTCTGGGCAGCGCTTACCTCAAGCAGCTCCTGGAAACAGCGGAGATGTGGCCAGGCAGCTCTGTACACTTCCCCCTCTGTGGGTGCCACCCCTGCAGCTTCCATTGGCCGCAGTTCCCAGCCAATGGGAGCTGTGGGTGCGGTGCTTGGGTTGGGGGCAGCATGCAGAGCCCCCTGGCTGCCCCCACATGTAGGAGCCAGAGGGGGATCACGCTGTTGCTTCCAGGAGCTGTGAGGAGCTGCGGCATGTGCAGAGTGCCCCCTGACCCCACTCCCCGGCTGGAGCGCGGGAGCAGGGCAAGCCCCAGAACCTATCGAGGGACAGATAAAATCGGCTGACAGGCCGGATGTGGCCCACGGGCTGTAGTTTGCCCTCCACTGTTCTATACACACAGCATAAGACTCTTCAAGCAACCAAATTGTGGCTAAAAATATAGTGTCTTATACTATATAATTGTGCAAATGTATTGACTAAAAAATGGGTGAATGTAATTGGTGTACATATTTCCTTGGAGGAAGATACTAGATTATTTAGCACTATGGTTCACTGCCTTCCCTATCTGTTGAGGTCACTCAGTGTTTTGTACCCAGTTCCTTCCTCTTCCCTTCTTATATAGTCTCTTTATGAAAGCTTATCTTCTCCCATGGTTTCAGCTACAATCTATATCTTTTGATTCTTGACCTGTCCTCTTTTTCTCAGTCTTAAATCTCCAACTGTGTCTCTAATGTCTCCTGGATGTCCCATTGCTTTCTCAAACTTAGTCATTCCAAAACAGATCTTCTGATTTCTCCTTACCCTATTACAACTCTGCTTCCTAGCCAGTCTCCCAGGCTTTCATCAAAGGTAATGTTATTAGTTTGTAATTATTTTAGTATGTTATATCTTTCCCTATACACCTCACTTTTCGCTTCTTTCTCACTTTCTTTACTTAGCCCTGGTCTACACTATGAGTTTAGGTGGATTTTAGCAGCATTAGATCGATTTAACTCTGTACCCGTCCATATGACAAAGAGGTTATTTTCGACTTAAAAGGCTGTTAAAATCAATTTCTGTACTCCTCCCCCGATGAGGGGACTAGCGCTAAAATCAACCTTGCCCGATCGAATTTGGGGTTGTGTGGACGCAATTCAATGGTATTGGCCTCCAGGAGCTATCTCAGAGTGCTCCACTGTGATCGCTCTGGACAGCACTCTCAGCTCAGATGCACTGGTCAGGTAGACAGGAAAAGGCCCACGAACTTTTGACTCTCATTTCCTGTTTGGCCAGTGTGGCGATCTGCAGGTGAGTGCAGATCTCATCAGCAAAGGTGACCATGATGGAGTCCCAAAATCGCAAAAGATCCCCAGCATGGACCAAAGGGGAGGTACGGGATCTGATCGCTGTATGGGGAGACGAATCTGTGCAATCAGAACTCCATTCAAAAAGACAAAATGCCCAAACCTTTGAAAAAATCTAAAAGGGCATGAAGGACAGAGGCTATAACAGGGACCCACAGCAGTGCCATGTGAAACTTAAGGAGCTGAGGCAAGCCTACCAAAAAAACAGAGAGGCAAATGGCCGCTCCGGGTCAGAGCCCCAGACATGCCGCTTCTATGATGAGCTGCTTGCCATTCTAGGTGGTGCAGCCACCACTACCCCACCCCTGTGCTTTGACTCTGTCAATGGAGTAGCACACAACAGGGATGCGGATTTGGGGGACAAGGAAGATGATGAGGAGGAGGTTGAAGATAGCTCACATCAAGGAAGCGGAGAAACCATTTTCCCCGACAGCAAGGAACTGTTTCCCACCCTGGACCTGGAGTCAGTACCCCCCGAATCCCCCGAAGGCTGCCTCCTGGACCCGTCAGGCAGAGACGGGACCTCTGGTGAGTGTACCTTTGTAAATATTATACATGATTTAAAAGCAAGCATGTTTAATTATTCATTTGCCCTGGCATTCGCGGCCAGTACAGCTGCTGGAAAAGTCTGCTAATGTGTCTGGGGTGGAGCGGAAATCCTCCAGGGACCTCTCCATAAAGCTCTCCTGGATGTACTCTCAAAGCCTTTGCAAAAGGTTTCTGGGGAGGGCAGCCTTATTCCGTCCTCCATGGTAGGACACTTTACCACACCAGGCCAGTAGTACGTAGTCTGGAATCATTGCATAACAAAGCATGGGAGTGTATGGTCTCGGAGTTTGCTGGCATTCAAACAACATCTGTTCTTTATCTCTCTATGTTATCCTCAGGAGAGTGATATCATTCCAGGTCACCTGCTTGAAATAGGGTGATTTTATTAAGGGAACATTCAGAGGTGCCCGTTCCTGCTGGGCTGTTTGCCTGTGGCTGAACAGAAATGTTCCCCGCTGTTAGCCACGTGGTGGGGGGAGGGGTGAAGCGATCATCCCAGAGAATTGGGTGTGTGTGTCGGGGGGGAGTGGGGTTAGTTGGGTTTGTGCTGCACGTTAACTTGAAAACTGCAGCCTCTCCTCCTTTTAAATGTCCAACCCATTTTAAATGGCCAACCCAACGGCTGTTTGGTATGGGAAATGAGGGCGCTGCTGTTTGAAACCATTCCCACATGTTATGAAGGTTAAAGAAGCCAAAAGACTGTGTCTTACCATGGCTGCCTGCAAGCCAAATTCTGTTGCCCAGCCTTGTGTGAAAGATCTCTCACACCAAACCAGCATACCCTCAATAAAAGGCAAAATGCAACCTTGTACCGAAAGCACATGTGCTATGTAATGTTAACAGCAAGGTTTACTGTGAAAGAGTCCACCCATTGTTCTCTAAAATGTGTCTTTTTAACTACCACTCTCTTTTTCTCCCCTCCACCAGCTGCAAATGCTTCAATGCTCACACTATCTTCTCCTTCCCAGAGGCTTGAGAAGATTAGAAGGCGAAAAAATGCACTTGCGATGAAATGTTCTCTGAGCTCATGCAGTCCTCCCACACTGAAAGAGCCCAGCAGAATGTGTGGATGTCAGAGCCCAGGAAAGCACAATATGAACGCAAGGACAGGTAGTGGGCTGAAGATAATAAGTGGTGGGCTGAAGATGATAGGTGGTGTCAACTTGGTGACAGAAGGCAACAGGCAATGCTAAGGCTACTAAAGGAACAAACTGATATACTCCGGCAAATGGTTGAGGTTCAGGAAAGGCAGCTTGAGCACAGACCACCGCTACAACCCCTGTGTAACCAACCACCCTCCTCCCCAAGTTCCATAGCTTCCTCAGCCAGACACCCAAGAACACGGTGGGGGAGGGCCTCCGGGCACCCAATCACTCCACCCCAGAGGGCTGCCCAAGCAACAGAAAGCTGGCATTCAATAAGTTTTAAAGTGCAGTGTGGCCTTGTCCTTCCCTCCTCCCCCACCCCACCTGGTGGCTCCCTCCTCCCCCACCCCTCCTGGGCTACCTTGGCAGTTATCCCTCTATTTGTGTGATGAATTAATAAAGAATGCATGAATGTGAAGCAACGATGACTTTATTGCCTCTGCAAGCGGTGATCGAAGGGGAGAGGGGAGGGTGGTTAGTTTACAGGGAAATAGAGTGAACCAAGGGGTGGGTTCATGAAGGAGAAACTAACAGAACTTTCATACCGTAGCCTGGCCAGTCATGAAACTGGTTTTCAAAGCTTCTCTGATGTGTAGTGTGCCCTACAGTGCTCTTCTAACCACCCTGGTGTCTGGCTGTGCGTAATCAGTGGCCAGGTGATTTGCTTCAACCTCCCACCCCACCATAAACGTCTCCCCCTTACTCTCACACATATTGTGGAGTGCACAGAAAGTGATAATAACAATGGGAATATTGGTTTCACTGATGTCTATCTGAATCAGTAAACTGCACCAGTGCGTTTTTAAATGTCCAAAGGCACATTCTACCACCATTCTGCACTTGCTCAGCCTATAGTTGAACAGCTCCTGACTACTGTCCAGGCTGCCTGTGTACGGCTTCATGAGCCATGGCATTAAGGGGTAGACTCGGTCCCCAAGGATAACTATAGGCAATTCAACATCCCCAATGGTTATTTTCTGGTCTGGGAAGAAAGTCCCTTGCTGCAGCTTTTGAAACAGACCAGAGTTCCTGAAGATGCGAGTGTCATGTACCTTTCCTGGCCATCCCATGTTGATGTTGGTGAAATGTCCCTTGTGATCCACCAGTGCTTGCAGCACCGTTGAAAAGTACCTCTTTCAATTTATGTACTCACTGGCTTGGTGCTCCGGTGCCAAGATAGGAATATGGGTTCTGTCTCTTGCCCCACCACAGTTAGGGAATCCCATTGCAGCAAAGCCATCCACTATGACCTGCACATTTCCCAGAGTCACTATCCTTGATATCAGCAGCTCTTTGATTGCGTTGGCTATTTGGATCACAGCAGCCCCCACAGTAGATTTGCCCACTCCAAATTGATGACCAACTGACCAGTAGTTGTCTGGCATTGCAAGCTTCCACAGGGCTATCGCCACTTGCTTGAGTGAACTGTGAGGCCTGCTCTCATGGTATTCTTGCGCTTTGGGGCAGGGGAAAGAAAGTCACAAAGTTCCATGAAAGTGTCCTTACGCATGCGAAAGTTTTGCAGCCACTGGGAATCGTCCCAGATATTCAACACTATGTGGTCCCACCAGTCTGTGCTTGTTTCCTGGGCCCAGAATCGGCGTTCCATGGCATGAACCTGCCCCATTAACACCATGATGTCTACGTTGCCAGGGCCCATACTTTGAGAGAAGTCTGTGTCCATGTCCTCATCACTCTCATCACCACGTTGCTGTCGCCTCCTCGCCTGGTTTTGCTTTTGCATGTTCTGGTTCTGCATATACTGCAGGATAATGGCATGGTGTTTACAGTGCTCATAATTGCGGCAATGACCTGAGTGGGCTCCATGCTTGCTGTGCTATGGCGTCTGCGCTGAAAAAAGGTGCAAAATGATTGTCTGCTGTTGCTCTGACAGAGGGAGGGGCGACTGACGACATGGCTTATAGGGTTGGCACACACAATGGCTCCCTCAAGGATTGAATTCAAAACCCTGGGTTTAGCAGGCCAATGCTCAAACCACTGAGCTATCCCTCCCCCCACTATTCATGGAGGGGAGGGGGAGCAAATTAATACAAATGAATACAAAATAAATCTGGTCTCTTTATTGTTTTGATCCACTCCATCTCTCTTATACATATTAGGCTGGCAGCCGACAGTGCAGTACGATTGCTAGCCATTGTCGTCTCCTGGCTGCTCGCCAGAAGATGGTGCAGTATGACTCCTGGCCATCGTCGTCTCCCATTTATGTCCAGGTGCCCCCGACCGACCTCACCAAGGCCAGCCAGGAGCACACATGTCTGCCCAGGCACCCCGACCGACCTCACCGAGGTCGGCTAAAAGAGCACCCAGGAGACAACGACGATGGCTACCAATCTTAATGCACCGTCTGCTTCCAAAAGGCAATGAGCTGCTGCTGGGTAGCAATGCAGTACTACGTCTGGCAGCACCCAGGAGACGTATGATGATGGTGAGCTGACCGGGCTCCATGCTTGCCGTGGTATGTCGTCTGCATGGGTAACCCAGGAAAAAAGGCGAGAAATGATTTTTTGCCATTGCTTTCACGGAGGGAGTGGGGCGGGGGGCCTGACACTTTTACCCAGACCCACCTGTGACAATGTTTTTGCCCCATCAGGCATTGGGAGCTCAACCCAGAATTCCAATGGGCGGCAGGGACTGCAGGAACTGTGGGATAGCTATCCGCAGTGCAATGCTCCAAAAGTTGACGCTAGCCTCGGTACTGTGGACGCATTCCGCTGACTTAATAGTCTTAATGGTCTTAAGTGGGGACACACACAATCGACCGTATAAAATTGATTTCTAAAAAAAAATTGACTTCTATAAATTTGACCTAATTTCGTAGTGTAGACATACCCTTAGTCTTTCAGCATAATCTGTTGCTTTTATGTTTCTATGGGGTATATTGTTTTGTTGCTATCTCTGTGTGTTATGGAGCTTCTGTGCTTGAATCTCACACTTTCACGTGAGAGAGGGGCCACTGTAACACAATTTTCCTTGTATATGAACCCATAGACAGCCCTGATTTGTGAATTTCTGCGTGGAAAGGACGTAGGCTGCAGATCAAGACACACCTCACCCTTTCCAACAATTCCACTGTAAATCCACAGAAATGTTAATTTAATATCATGCAGTATTGACTTTCCCCTCATGCTATGGGAAAGCCCCTCCTTACCCCAAATAAGTGGGAGGAGCATGTCCCAAGGCAGTAGGTCAGAGAGGGTATTATCATAAGAATCTCTGGCAACACTGCATTGTCAGGTAGCTGGGAGTGGAGGGTGGAGGGTTGCAATGATGCTGTGGAGGACAGGGCCTCTTGCAAATTGCTATTGTTCCTGTTGCAAATCAATTTGTCTTGCTTGGAAAATAAACAGCTTTTATGTTTCTGCTATTGCTTTATTTCTCTATGAATATAAAATGGTGTGCATGGGACCATTTTATGCAAACCTTAATCCCATGAGTAGCAATATCTGTGCTATTTGATTGAGTAAGTGTTGCAGATCAGGCTTTTAACTGGTATGTAAAAGATTTCTCTTGTTTAGCTTGAGATGTATTTGACTTTAGGCTTATGTAGGCACATCTTGAATGAGGATTCCAGCTTTTGGAATAATGGAAACGCTTTAATTTGTTTTTCATCTTGGGCCTATTTGTCTTCTTGCTTGCACTGTGTTTACCCCAATGTAAAACCACTGAGTGCAGTGGAATTCTTTACACCAGAAAAAGTGAAAAGAGAATCAGACCCTTTGTTTTCATTGTGTTACCTATGGAGGTTTTTGAGTGGCTTTTAAAGGTTTTGACTAGAATGTGCCTTAGCGTTCTATACTAGATGGGATGCTGGTAGACCAGGTGCCAGCTCATGCCAAGGTCCCTAGGCCTCAAGTGAATACAGGTCTGTCTCATTTTACGCGGGGGTTCCGTTCCGTGGTTAGCGCATAAAGCGAAAACCGCGTATAGCCAAAATCCCATTGAGTTCAATGGCGGGTGAAATCGCCCGCACTACGGGTATAGTATTAAAATTGTTATTTTTCTCTTTTTTTGTTTTTGTTTTTTTTGTTTTTGCCGACCGCGTAAAGTTGAAATTGCGCATGTTAAATTCGTGTAAGATGCGACAGACCTGTACTATCAAATGCATAGCTGAAAATCAGTCTGACTCACTTGTGTGTTAGTATTGCTAACTTAGGTATTAGTCTTGTAACAATGTGATTAGTGTTTAGACTTTATGAAATGCATGTAAATTGCTGCATTAATCTCACTTCTAATATCTATAACCTATGCTATAAGGTAATTCAATAATGTTTGTTCTGTAACTGTAATATGCTTCGTCTGAAACTGTAAATCCAGTCAGAAAAGAAACATGACCAAGTGTGAAATACTGGTTTGCACCCATGAGGAGGGGTTATCTCTAGCCAGTCAGGAAGGCCTGTTGAATCCAAATGGGCTATTATAAGCCAGAACAAGCACTTTGTTGATTGTTCCTGGCATACCCATGAAGAGGGGTGATGTGCAGAAATGCTCCTCTCATCAGCTTGGACTCTAGGGAATAAAACTGCCTGTTAAGGAGAAATTGGTATCTTTATGCTGTCTGGACTCTGGGGGCAAAGATTCCCAAACATAAGCAAAAGATCCCCAAGCTGCTTGGCTTGGATTAGCCGTAAAGGACATAAAAGTTTGCTTATTATAGAAGTTTCTATTTCCTTTTGAATTAAATTTGTAACTCATTTATGTGTTTATATTTACCTGCTTTAAATGTAAATGACTCATTTCTTTTTCCTAGTTAATAAACCTTTAATTAATTTGTTACAGGATTGGCTACAAGCGTTGTCTTTGGTTTGACAGCAGAATACAATTGTAAGTCACTGGCCCTTTGGGGCTGGGACTAACCTGAATATTGATGTAATTTTTGGTGTAAGCGACCATCTATCACAAAGTCCAGCTTGCCTGGGTGGCAAAATAGACTGGAAAGTCCAAGGGGACTGTCTGTAACTCCATGGTACAACTATTATAGTGCTTTAGGAGTTCACACTTGTTACTGGGTTGGTGAAATCTAATTATAGAACCTACAAGCAGTTTAGCATTTTTGCCCTGCTTCTTGATAGGCTGCCCTGAGTTTGGCACTCACAGACACTCCAGACAGCATGACACTTGGTAGATGTTTGTTTGATTTTTAAGTCTTCATTGTGTTCCCACAATCTGTGATGGAGTGAGTTTCCACCGCAGAGCAAATAATGAGGAACAATGTTGCTGAACCTGAAAGGATTCAGATTGCTTTGGTGAATGGTTCAGAAGACGGCAAATGTAGTTCTCAGTAGCTACATGAAAAATTGTCGGAGAGCAAAGAGCCAAACCATTCAGCCTACTGTATGGGGAAAAGATGTGGAGATAACTGGAAAAATCTTTAGAAAGTTAAGCTCAGTGAACAGCAGTTGTGAAACAAACAATCTAAAAAAATATACTGCCAGGTGCCAGGGGCCTTTTCCCACTCCGTGGCCCCGCCCCTTCTGCCAGAGGTCCCGCCCCTGGCCAAGCTGGAAGTTGGAGTGGGCTGGGAGCTGTGGACCCTCCAGGCCTGAACAATTAGGCTACTTACTCTACATGGCTCTCTGCACACCCAAGCAGCACCTCCCATATCTACACTGTTATTTTATGCAGTGTAGTGTCCCACTGCAAGAGCCTTTTCCTGCCATGGGGAAAGACTCCAGAAGCAGGGCAAGGCTCTGGCAGGATTCAGACTGCCATTCTCTATTATGTGTAGCTACACATACCCTACATGCTGCTGTCAGAGGTGTTCATAATAGACATATCTTTAGTCTTCCCTGTAATGACACCATGAGAAGAAAGTTAAACAGGTGAGTAATTGCTTTAAGGATGAGGATGCCATCCTGAATTGGGACCAAAGGCTGGAATTTTGAAGGGATCCAAAGGAATTCAGGTCCCAACTCCTTCTGATTTCAATGGGATTTAGGCAACTAAATCCATTGGGCCCCTTTGAAAATCCCAAGCCTTTTGTCTTTTCTTTGGAAATTATTAGTATATTTACTTTCTAGCTGATTCCAGAACCAATTCAGATTTCTCTAAGTTTCCGAGGCAGAGACTCTCTTTTTTAAATGAAAGGTTTCAGAGTAGCAGCCGTGTTAGTCTGTATCCGCAAAAAGAAGAACAGGAGGACTTGTGGCACCTTAGAGACTAACAAATTTATTAGAGCATAAGCTTTCGTGGACTATAGCCCACTGGGCTATAGTCCACGAAAGCTTATGCTCTAATAAATTTGTTAGTCTCTAAGGTGCCACAAGTCCTCCTGTTCTTCTTTTTTAAATGTGTACAGTACCTTGCACAATGGGACACTGATGCTTGATTGAGGTATGTAGTCATCACCATAATACTAATACATTTAATAAATAAAAATACAGCTATTAATATATTGTAATAATACAAATAGCTTTAGAAATCTGGTTGAATATTCCCAAATTTGTTATTCAGTGATTGAAATCACTCTTTTGCTATGCTATGAACCTTAGGTCTGGTCTACACTGGTGGTGGGGGGAAGGGAATCGATCTAAGTTATGCAACTTCAGCTACATGAATAATGTAGCTGAAGTTGATGGATTAAAATCTACTCACCGCGGTGTCTTCACTGCAGTGAGTTGACTACTGCCACTCCCCCGTTGACTCTGCCTGCGCCTCTCGTGGCAGTGGAGTACAGGAGTCAACAGGAAAGTGCTCGGGGGTCAATTTATCACGTCTAGACTAGACGCGATAAATCGACCCCCGCTGGATTGATCGCTGCCCACCGATCCGGCGGGTAGTATAGACATACCCTTAGTAACAGAAATTATTCCATTAGTCATAGAATATCAGGGTTGGAAGGGACCTCAGGAGGTCATCTTATCCAACCCCCTGCTCAAAGCAGGACCAATCCCCAACTAAATCATCCCAGCCACGGCTTTGTCAAGCCTGACCTTAAAAACCTCTGAGGAAGGAGATTCCATTCCAGTGCTTCACCACCCTCCTAGTGAAAAATATTTTTCCTAATGTCCAACCTAAACCTCCCCCACTGCAACTTGAGACCATTACTCCTTGTTCTGTCATCTGGTATCACTGAGAACAATTGGGTTCCAACCTCTTTGGAACCCCCTTTCAGGTAGTTGAAAGCAGCTATCAAAACCATTGTCCATTGACTGTTCTGGCAATGTTATTGTACCATTCATATTTGAAAACATCTTTAGTATTTTATTTAATCTTTGTATTACCTTCTATAACCTTAGCTAGCATATTGTGGAATCCAATATGTTGTTCTTTTATATTCATTCTAGTAAGAAATGTGTTTATTTAAGCACACATACTTGTATGTATTTTCCATTGTGTCTCTTTTATACTTTAATAGTTTTTATTCCTATGCTGTTTGTATAATAGCTTGTTTGTATAATAGTTATGATATAATATTTATTTTAATTCTTCCATTACACATATTTATCTTGTGCTTTTTACTAGCTACTTAGAGGCACTATTCATCCTATCCTAAATTCTCTGCTGCAGGCCTTTCATCTGTATGCTTTATGATTTAATTACAGAAGTCCAATGAATTAAATAGATCTTTTAACAACAGGGCTCCAATGTTGTTTTATCTTAACACTGGATTAAAGCATTAAGACTTGTGAGGTTGAATAGAAACTCTGACTTTAAGACCTATAAAGTTTTTTGGTTTTGTTTATCACAAGAGCTCTCAGAAATTAAAATTAGAGTTGGGTGATTTTTTTGATCAATTTCCCCCCCCCAAAAGACGCAGATTTGGTAACACTGAAATGTTTTGCAAATTTGTGTCAATCATATTGTTTTGGTTAAAAAAAGGTTTCATTTTTGAAATTTTTTAAATGAAATGTTTAGATTTTTTTTCATTTTAAGTACTTTTTGTTTTGAAATTTCCTTTTGAAAAATTAAAAAGGTATTAATACTTAAAATCAAAATGAATTTTTTTTTGGGGGGGTGAAACAAAATGTTTCATTTGACCTGTAATGAATTGTTTTCATTTTTATTTTTTTGATTAGCTATCTTTTTAAATGCTTTCTGTTGGACCAAAACAATTTTTTTCCTGAATTTTTGAATTACAAGTGAACCAAAAAATCCATTATCCACACAGCTCTAAGTAAGATGAGATATTTTCAATATTGAATGTGAACTGCAATTAAACAGTTACATTATTCTTGGTATACACTGCAGAATAACTTCACTGATGATTTTATATTACAACTTCACTAAAGTAGAACTTTATGGTAGTTTATGTAGTTGGCAGCTGACTATCACTGGTGAATGTTAAGTTAATTTGTTGGATGAATCTTCTAATGCAGCTGATCTTGGTTAACAACTTATAAAAGCTAAGGTTCATATCACATCTAGATTGTGAACTCACTCTATTTAATATATTGGGTCACCTTAATTGATTATGTGTACACTTATAATGATGATTTCTTATTGCCAGCTTCAACCGAACCTCTTATGGGTTCATCTGATATATTATCATTAGATTAACCTTTAATCACACCATTTTCCCAGTGCTTTTGCATAATTGTCCCAGCTGGCTTTATAAATTGGGTGATTTGTATCCTGCCAAGTTACCAACCGGCATTTAAGCAATTGAATATTTCATAGCTGGACTTCTCTGATGATGAGGTCTCTTGAGCTAGAAGATTAAAAATATTTTGTTCTGTTAATGTGGATGATATTTTGGTTATAAGTCATAGGACAGATTAAGAAATGTAATATAAATAGAGGAAGAGATGGTGAATGGGGAAGGGTTGTATAGCGACTGAGACTATTGATTGTAGGACCTCATATGTTGCAGAAGTTGGAAAGGGTCTGGTGAATGATGCAGAAGACTTCAGGTGGAGAAGGGATGATATTGTGATTAAGACACTCGAATGCCACCTATGAGAACTTGCCTATCCCTGCCTCTGCTCCAGACATCCTGAATAACATTGGGCAAGTCTCTTAAATCCATATTTTTGGAGGTGACCTTTTAATGTGTATTCATCACTTTGTGAGTACCCAATTTGACACATGGAGGCCTTGAGTTTCAGAAATGCTGAGCACTCATGACTCAACTGGAGTTGAAATTGAAGTCAGTGGGAGCTACTGGTGCTCAGCATGCCTGAAAAATCAGGGCTTAAGTATTTCAAGTACCCAAACATTGATGCACCAAAATTAGGCCAGAATCCTGTTAACATGAATGTGGCTTAACTTTACAACTATGAGTAGTCCTATTGACATCATGGTAGTAAAGTTAAACACATACATATGTGTTTGCAGGATTGGGGGCTTAGTGAACATTTCCCCGCCCCCACCCCAGGGTTGGCTTCAAATCTGTTTTGATTTCCCATCTGTGAAATTAGATTAATAATACCACCTTACTTTACAGGAAAAGGCCCATGAAAGTCAATCAGGGAAAGACTGTCAATGCATGTGCACAAGAGAACATAATTAAGGGTGCTTTGGAAATCTTAAATTTTGGTATCTTCTAACATCTTTGATTCAAAGGCCACAGAGAGAGCTCCCCCTGAATGAAGGTGAGTGTGTACAGTGTGGCGAGCTGTACATAGGCAGCAGTCTCAGTCATCAGCGAGGCGGGTTTATGTAGAAGACTCTGTGAAGGGAAGAGAGAGCAAGCCTACCCATATCCCCATAAGTGTGAGTCAACCACCTTCACTTAACAGGAAAACTGAGGCATAGCTGAGTGTTGCTGCAGCTAAGACCCAGCTGAAAGTGGGAAGATGGAGGCACAACTCAGTGTGTGGATGTGGCTAAAACTCCAGGCAAAAGTAGGAGAACTGAGGAAGAGAAGGAGTAAGACACATTATGTGATTCCTACTTGAGGGTGGGGAACCCCAAGGCACATATGCAGGAGCCATGAGGCTGCCATCTGTAGTATAGGAACCTTTACAGAGGGTGACCATGGAAATTGGGGTACACCTCGGTCAAGGAGCCCCCCATTAGGCAAGGCAGAGAGCAGAATCAGACCCCAGGGAAGGGGTCTCCAAAAGGGGAGATAGTTTCCTCATATACATGCAGTTTAGGGGTAAAGACAGACTCTCTAGAGAGGGCTTCCCATGTCTGGGAAGGGGGCCCTAAATCCTTTCCTCACCTAACACAGAATAACTGGAGCCCAGGAGTTACTGATTGGTTAAGATCAGCTTTGCAGGTGATGGGCCACCCGGATACACTTTTACTTGCAACAAGGGTGGATTCAGCAAGATTCAAGGCTGTTTGTTTCATTGCACTTTGGCTAATAAGATAGGAATACCGCCATCAAAAGAAACAGACAGCTCCCTCCCCGCATCCTCACTAGGTTTGCTTGTCTGGATACTAAGTTAGATACAATGAGGCAGATATCGCTGCTCACTCTTAATAAATTGGCAAGTTTGCAGGAGCTGGCTAGGATGGCTGAATCATCCACGAAGATTACTTTGCATGAACTGCATATTTGGCCATCTTCAATTTCACACACTGGGTGTGCCCCGGGAAAGGGTATTTTGCAACTGACTGAGGAAGCAGACATCTTCCATGACTAGACCTAATTTGTTATTAAGGGTTAATTAAGAAATGGAGGGCTGCCAGGACTCTAGGGCTTGATGAGGCCAGAAGATGTGTGAAACATTAGGAATAAGGAGGATGTGTAATTACCCTCCAAATATATCTTAATTTGTATCTGAATTATTCAGGGACAAAGGGTAAACCTCTCTGACTGAGGAGTGGGTACACTTTTGGTCAATGTTAGGGAGGGAACTGTGAAGTAGCTGTGACCCCAACTTAGAGTGGGAGTGAGGCAGCTCAGCTAGTTACTAGCAGTTCCTTGTGGTAAGTGTCCAGTGCAGGTACTCATTACACTGGGATCTGGTTTCCTGAAAAATGGGAGTTGGAAGTGGGCTTAAGAGAAGGAATCCCCTAAAGAATCTGAGGAACAGGACTGGGGCTCCTAGTGTCTAATACAATGAGGAAACGCCCCCTTTCCGAGCCCCTTCACCCTCACATGAGAGGAAGGTGGTGGAGTCCCAACAACAGATTGGGAACAGCTCTGGAGGGTGGGTGGCTGATAGCAGCCCTCAATCATGCAGAGACAATGAATTAAGGAACGCTGATCTGCAGTGTGTGAGTTTGTGATGGGTTGAATCACAGAAAGTCCCTTGGGAACTGTCAAGTGATGTGCCAAGACTACTTCTTCCCCTGCTTTCCTGCCCTGGCAGCTTAAGACTTCAGTGCCCTGCCCGGTTTGAGCCAGACCTGCTAGCCTGCTGCAAACCCAGACCCAGGGTCTGAACCACGTCCCCTAACAGCTGTAGGCTTAACTGAAAGCAGCTTACAGAAGTGTTCCTGTCTTTAACACTCAGATGCCCAACTCCCAATGGGATCTAAACCCAAATAAATCCGTTTTACCCTGTATAAAGCTTATACAGGGTAAACTCATACATTGTTCGCCCTCTATAACACTGATAGAGAGATATGCACAACTGTTTGCCCCCCCTCAGGTATTAATAGATACTCTGTGTTAATTAATAAGTAAAAATGATTGTATTAAATACAGAAAGTAGGATTTAAGTTGTTCCAAGTAGTAACAGACAGAACACAGTGAATTACCAAGTGAAATCAAATAAAACACGCAAATCTAAGTCTAATACAGTGATACAACTGAGTACAGGTAAAAATCTCACCGAGAGATGTTTCAATAAGTCTCTTTCACAGACTGGACACCTTCCTAGTCTGGACCCAGTCCTTTCCCCTGGTACAGCTCAGGTGGTAGCTAGGGGATTCCTCATGATGGCTCTCCACTTTGTTCTGTTCCACCCATTTATATATCTTTTGCATAAGGTGGGAATCTGTTGTCCCTCTGGGTTCCCACCCACTCCCCTTCTCAATGGAAAAGCACTAGGTTAAAGATGGATTCCAGTTCAGGTGACATGATCACATGTCACTGTAAGACTTCATTACCCACTTGCCAGCACACACATATACAGGAAGACTTACAGCTAAAACAGAACCATCTGCAGACGATTGTCCTGTAGTCATCAAGATTCCAAGCCATTAATGGCCCACACTTTGCATAATTACAATAGGCCCTCAGAGTTCTATTTCATATTTCTAGTTTCAGATACAAGAGTGGTACATTTATACAAATAGGATGATCACACACAGTAGATTATAAGTTTTGTAATGATACCTTACAAGAGACCTTCTGCATGAAGCATATTCCAGTTACATTAGCATATTTTCATAAAATCATATAGAGTGCAACGTCACAGAGTTATTGCCAGATAGTTCCAAGATTCATTGGGTTAATAAAAGTTGCAGCCTAATTAAACCGCATTTGGGGCCAGATCCACAAACTGACATAGATACATGACTCCAGTGCTAGGGATCACTGTGATCCACAAAAGCCCCACTCAGCTGCTTCCTAACCCACACTTGGTGCATAAATGTTCACTGTAAAAGTTCCTTAGCCTTCTAAATTTCTACCTCTGAGCACGCACATTGCTGCCTCTCTCTAGAAGTCTGGACACCTATCTCACGCCTAAGCCCCAGTGTGATCCACAAAGAGGATAATAGGCAGAAAAACACCTCTCTTGACTCGGGGGGGGGGGGGGGGCACAATCCATCAGGCATAGAATATTTAGGATTGGAAAAGACCTCAGGAGGTCATCTAGTCTAACCCCCTGCTCAAAGCAGGACTAATCCCCAGACAGATTTTTGTCCCAGATCCCTAAATGCCCCCCTTAAGGATTGACCTCACAACTCTGGATTTAACAAGCCAATGCTCAAACCACCGAGCTATCCCTCAGAGCATGCTAAATGCGACACAAAATGGCAGGGAGAGAAGAGAGGGACTTCCCTTAAAGTCTTTATCCTAGTGCTTAGAACACTCGCTTGGGATGTAGAAGACACTGGTTCATTTATCCCATCTACCTAACGAGGAGAAGGAATTCAAACAGGAGTCCCCTTAGGTGAGTTCCCTAGCCACTGGGCTTTAGAGTGATTGTCACTTTCTAGCCCAATTCATATTTAAGTATTCAATTATTTAGTTAAAGTGCACCGACTTCAATAGGAGAGATTGAGACCCCCACATCAGCATATTCCATAGTCCAAAGGCTAGATCACACCCTCCCCCCATTGTCCTAACTCATTCAGACGGGAAACAGCTAAAGCACCTAAGCTGCCTAACTCCAGGAGCAGAATTCACAGTTATGGATCACAAGCAGAGATAGGTGCCTCCCTGCAGGTGGGAGTTTGGTGCCTAACTCTGTGAGGGGGTGGGGCTTAGCATTCACCCCTCTTGTCAGAATCTCCCACTGTCTAATTTAGGTGACTCACTACTGTGTGTGCTAGCTTTTGTGGATCACTTTATTAGACATCTCTCTCTCTCCCTATATAATGAATATATATATATATTCATTATATAGGGAGCATAGGCACCAAACCCAAGTTTAGTGTAGTCTAGTGTTGTGCTAGTTGCAACACCTAACTTTCTTTATGGCTCCAGCTCCTTGTCTTTCTTCATACATGTCCAAGCCAAAGCACAAACACAAGAGAACATGTGTAAGGATGGATAGGCAATCTTAATTCTGGTAGTTACTAAATTTTGGATGCTTGATTTTGCAGCCTTAATATTCTTTTAATTAAGCGTTGTGCATGCTTATATAAGTACACATATTGTGCCTGTGGGTATGGATGGATGTGTGTAAAATATTTTAAACGCTTTCCACTTTTTTTGACACTTTCAAAACAGACATCTGTTTTTATCGTGACTGTTTAAACATTGGCTGTATTTTGTCTTCTTAAATAAAGTTGTTGTAATATACAGTAACTCCTCGCTTAAAGTTGTAGTTATGTTCCTGAAAAATGTGACTTTAAGCAAAATGATGTTAAGCAAATCCAATTTCCCCATAAGAATTAATGTAAATAGGTGGGGTTTGGTTCCAGGGAATTTTTTTTCCACCAGACAAAAGACTATATATATATATATATATATATATATAGTATAAGTTTTAAACCGACAATTTAATACTATACACAGTGATGATGATTGTGAAGCTTGGTTGAGGTGGTGAAGTCAGAGGGTGGGATATTTCCCAGGGAATGCCTTACTGCTAAATGATGAACTAGAACAGCTGAGCTCTCAAGGGTTAACACGTTGTTAATGTAGCTTCACACTCTACAAGGGAGGGAGGCGAAACAGCATGGCAGACAGAGACTCTCACCTGTGTGTGCATTGCCCCTTTAAGTACGTTGATGCCACTCTAAGTACATTGCTTTTTTAAGTAGATCGGCAAGTCGAGACAGCCCCTGCTGCCAGTAAGCTCCCTCCGTCCTGAGCCCTGTCGTGTCTCCCCCCTGCTCTGTGGAGATGGGGTAAGTGGGGTGCAGGAGCAGGGGAAAGGGGGCACCCTGACATTAGCCCCTCTTTTGTCCCTTTACCCCGCTTGTACAGCAAGCAGGAGGCTCCCGGGTGCAGCTCCAAGGCAGAGGACAGGAGCAGCACATGGCAGTGGGGGGAGGGGCAGCTGAACTGCCGGCAATTGATAGCCTGCTGGGCAGCTGCTGCACAGGGGATTTAGGGGAGTGGGGATGCCAGTCCACCCTGTTTCCAAGCCCCCACCAGCTAGCTGCAACGGGCTGCTCTTTCTGCAAGCAGTGAACAAAGCAGGCGGCTGCCACACAGCATTCTAAGGGAGCATTGCACAACTTTAAACGAGCATATTCTCTAATTGATCAGCAACGTAACAATGAAACAACATTAACCAGGACAATCTTAAGAGAGGAGTTACTGTATTATCACGAAGGTCAGGTCACGTTTAATTAGGAGTAATATCTGCTGTCCCTTAAAAGTCTCTGTAAACAATTGATTATTAATTTCATGTGTTAATGTTTTGAACCCCCCCCCTTAATCTTCAAGAACCAGCAGGGTTTTATTATTTTGACAACATAGACTCATAGATTCATGGGCTGGAAGGAAACTCGAGAGGTCATAGAGTCCAGTCCCCTGCCCTCATGGCAGGACCAAATACTGTCTAGACAATCCCTGATAGACATTTATCTAACCTAGACTCATAGACTTTAAGGTCAGAAGGGACCAGGGCCGGCTTTAGCAAGAGTGGGGCCCGATGTCTGGGGGCGGAGCTTGCGGCAAGCCCCGCCCCCAGGAATCAAGCTGCGCTCCGGCCGGGGTCGCCGGGCTTGGGTCCGGCCCAGAGCCACTCGGCGGCCGGAGCTGAGCAGAGCCGTAGGGCCGGGCCAGACCCGAGCCCCACCGTGGGGGCTGGGCCGGGCCAGACCCAAAACGCGCTGCAGGGGCCGGGCTGGGCCTGAGCCGTGCCATGCTGTGGGGGCCAGGCCGGGCCAGACCTGAGCCGCGCCGTGGGGCCGGGCCGGACATGAGCCACGGGGGCCGGGCTGGAGCCAAACCGGGCTGGAGCCGCTGGGGCCAGCGCACTCGGCTGGAACCGGAGCTGGACTGGGCCGCGCCTCTCTGGAGCCCTTCTCGCGCCCCCCCCCGCCACCCCAGCTTACCTGGTGCTGCCTGCCCGCCCCTGCTTCTTTTCAGACTTCCCACGAACCTCTGATTCGCGGGAAGCAGAGGAGGGGGAGGAGCAGGTGGTGGAGCGTTCAGGGGAAGGGAGGAGGGGGAAGTGAGCTGGGGGTGGGGTGGAGAGCTGCGACATGGGACCCTCTTAGCGATGGGCCCAATTCAGCCGAATCGTCTGAATCGGCCTAAAGCCGGCCCTGGAAGGGACCATCTAGACTGACCTGCATATTGCAGGCCAATGAACCTCACCCACTAGTTTAAACATGCAAGTGGCCTGTGCCCCAGGCTGCAGAGGAAGGCAAAAAAAACCCAGGTTCTCTGCTAATCTGACCTGGGGGAAAATTCCTTCCTGACCCCAAATATGGCGATGAGTTAGACCCTAAGCATGTGGGCAAGACCCATCAGGCAGATACCTGGGGAATAATTCTCTGTAGTAACTCAGAGCCCTTCCCATCTGTCAAGGCTGCTTCCCCACTCTGAACTTTAGGGTACAAATGTGGGGGCCTGCATGAAAACTTCTAAGCTTAACTACCAGCTTAGATCTGGTCCGCTGCCACCACTCCCAAAGTGCTAATTCCCTTTCCTGGGTAGCCGTGAGAGACTCTTCACCAATTCCCTGGTGAATACAGATCCAAACCCCCTTGGATCTTAAAACAAGGAGAAATTAACCATCCCCCCTCCTTTCTCCCACCAACTCCTGGTGGATCAAGATCCAACCCCCTTGGATCTAAAAACAAGGAAAAATCAATCAGATTCTTAAAAAGAAGGCTTTTAATTAAAGAAAAAGGTAAAAATCATCTCTGTAAAATCAGGATGGGAAATAACTTTACAGGGTAATCAAACTTAGAGCCCAGAGGACCCCCCTCTAGCCTTAGGTTCAAAGTTACAGCAAACAGAGATAAACACTCTAGCAAAAAGGTAAATTTACAAGTTGAGAAAACAAAGATAAAAACTAACACGCCTTGCCTGGCTGTTTACTTACAAGTTTGAAATATGAGCGACTTGTTCAGAAAGATTTGGAAAGCCTGGATTGATGTCTGGTCCCTCTTAGTCCTAAGAATGAACAACCTCCAAAACAAAGAGCACAAACAAAAGCCTTCCCCCCACCAAGATTTGAAAATATCTTGTCCCCTTATTGGTCCTTTGGGTCAGGTGTCAGCCAGGTTACCTGAGTTTCTTAACCCTTTACAGGGAATAGGATTTTGGAGTCTCTGGCCAGGAGGGATTTTATAGTACTGTACACAGGAGGGCTGTTACCCTTCCCTTTATAGTTATGACACCATCTAAAGTCCCATCTTCAGCCATTGGTGATATTTGCAAATATTTGCAACAAATTACATAACATTTAATCATCCTACATAAGGTTCAGCATAATAGGATATATGGTTGTTCAGAAATTATTTGAAACAAAATATTTACAAAAGCAAGATAAACCTACCATTTTATCAAAGCAACTGACATCAATAATGGCATTAGCTTGAGATAGAGATGGAAAGTGGGCAATGGGGGGACAAATCTCCAAATTCTTTTTTTCCCCTGAAGCTCCTGGCAAATTGTTGAAGACATGCATGTTGACCAAACTAACTCTGAATCATAACAGTTTATGGATTTACTTTTTTTTAAATCTTGCCTGTAAAGAGATTATTTCTTAATTACTAATAATTTATCTGTAGGATACTTTTTAGTGTTTACCTGCCAGATTTATCTGTATGCAACATCAATTGTCAAAGTGTATATCAGTGCTTAGCTACCAAGTTGGGGGCGGTAACCTCAGCATTCTAAAGTCATATGTTCCAGGGCAGTAACTGCATGTGGGAATATATGTTCCTCCCCTCCTTGATCTTCCCACCAGCAATTTTTTAAAGTGGGCTGTGTATGAATACACACACACAAGGAACAATAGGTAAAACAACAACTATCCCTTCTATAAAGAAACTGAAGACGGATTTCCAGTTTTTAATACTAAACTACTCCAGGGATGGAAAAAAGCATACAAATGAGTAGAACAATTGCAACTGCCAATGAAGGGCAGTAGCAAAGTTATTGTATTTTGTACAGCCTTATGAAGAAACATCCAAAACAAAACTAAATGGAGAAAAGAAGACAGAGAGACATCTTAAAAATAAAATACTTCAAGCAAGCCAAACAGCTTGGGCTGGAAAGAGGCTTCACAACAAAATAAACTAAACATTGGCTCTTTTTCTACTGATTGAATCCAAACAATAAAGGTTAGTGAATGCATGAAAAGAACTCCAGTGATTCTCTTGCAAATCTCCTGAACAGATATAAGCTGGAGGCTGGCTGAAACATTAGGTACCCACTTGAGATGGCTAGCTCCTCCTACAGCTCACCTATTTTTAGCATGTTAGCTCAGAGGTAGCAGAGGTATGTCCTCAAGCAGGAATTTACACCTCCAACTACAGACACATCCATAATTGTACACTCTGCTTGCTACCTTATGTAGAATATAGCTGGTCAAATAATATTTGGCCAGTAACTTGTTTGATTAATTTTGCAATGTTTAAAATATTTGATGAATCTTTTTTTCTATTACATGCACATCTTTAATTAAAAAAAAACATGGTGACTTGAAGTATTCAACTAAATTAGGATGTCTCTTTGGGTACTAGGTGTCTGAAAATCCTTGGAATTTATAGATCAACTTTAATCTAATTCAAGACAGCCTTACTGTGATATCTAAGCACAAAATATCTGCACCACAAGATAATTGTATCTGAGAAGAAATATGGGTCCCACGCCTATCTGCGTAAGATCTTGGAAAGACATAATACAATGTAAAATATAGTGTTCTCTTGCTTTGAAATCAGTCCAAAGTTACAGAAATGCGAAACAATGCAAAAATATTCTTAGGAGAGTGCCTTGTGTGTTGGGAACTGAGATTAAGAGTACAGTATAATAACTTCTGTTATCATACTACTTAAGCACTATAACATAGAAAGAAATTAAAATCAAATACAGATTCAGATCTATCTCTGTTTCTGTCCGCTGTACCCACAGTCTGCAAGGAAATGTTCCAAACCATTCCTTAGATCCAGCTGCATTTGGCACACTTTTGTGTTGGCAATACAGTGCCCTTGCTAAGGCTCAAATCTGTAATGTGACTGTATATTTTAATTGTTGGCGTTAAGCCTGTTTTATGATTCATGAACATTATTTTAAAGTTCCTTCTTATATGGACCTTAATTTGTATTATCTTGCCATTTAAAAAAATATTCTGTTGGGTTTAAAAAAAAAACACCATTAGCAAAGATTCTGTAGGGTTTTTATTGTTTGTGAACAGTGATTTTATTGTACTTAAAAAATAAATACATCTTGTACTAGATCTAATACTGCAGTGTGGAGATAGAATCGTTAAAACGTAGTGCTGGAAGGACTTTGAGAGGCCATCTATTCCATCCCCCAGCACTGAAACAGGACCAAATATATCCTAGACCATTGTTTCTCTAACTTGTTTTTAAAAAAACCTCCAATAATGGGGATTCTACTGCCTCCCTCAGTATACCAGGTCAGTACTTAACTACTCTAACAGTTAGAAAGCTTTCCTAATATCTAACCTAAATCTCCTTTGATCCAGATTAAGCCAATTACTACTTTTCCTACCTTCAGTGGACATGGAGATCATTGTCCTCTTTATAATGATCCTTAACATATTGAAACACTTATATCACCTCTCAATCTTTTTTTCTCAAGACTGCCCATTGTTTTGTTTTGTTTTTTTAACTTTTCCTTGTAGGTCACGTTTTCTAACTCTTTTATCATTTTGTTGATTTGCTCTGGACTCTGCCCAACTTTGTCCACATTTTTTTCTTAATTTTATCACCCAGCCCCCAGGCATAAGGGGAGAACAGAAAAAAGGAACAAAACAAAAAAGTAAGATGATTTCAAGGGAAGGAAAGAAAAGGAAGGAATGGGTGTGGGAGGAAGGGCAGGAAAAGGAGCACAACTTCTCTGTTTCCACTGATTAGGAATTAATCAAAGATTTTCAAAAAAACACTCAAATTTGTCAGAGATCCTTCTTCTCCTAAACATTATCTACTCTTTAGCTGCCAGGTCAGCCAAACTGCTGAGTCAAGCTTTTATCACTAGAGGCAGTCTGCTTTTCTATATAATCAACATCAGTCACTTGGCTACTCGCAGTGCTCTAGAGAGCCAAGCTTTCCATGAACTGGAGAGTTTCCAAAATGATAGACTATAACCCAATATACAGTTATGAGAAGTAATTTTTAAGGAAATATTCAGTATCATATTTATCTTTCTACCTACTTTTAGCCAAAAGGATTGTATTCTGGGAGAGCCCCAAAACATGTGAGCCAGTGTGATTCCAGAAGAACCACACCTCAGCAGCAGTCTGTTTTGGCTCCAGGCCAATGGGGCCACAGGAAGTGGCATGGGCCAAGGGATGTGCTGGTCGCCACTTCCCACAGCCCCCATTGGCCTGGAATGGCGAACCGTGGCCAGTGGGAGCCACTATCGGCCGAACCCGCGGATGCGGCAGGTAAACAAACCGGCCTGGCCCACCAGGGGCTTACCCTGGCGAGCCACGTGCCAAAGGTTGCAGATCCATGGCCTACAATGTGAGAAAAACACACAGACAAACCAGGGCTGCTCACTCAGCTGTTGTGGTGAGTCAGCACACAACAGAGCCTGCAGTGAGTCATCCCTAAGGCGTGCGGCAACAGCCTATCACTGAGCAGACCCTGGGTCAGGTGATCCAAGGAGCATGCATTTCCACACCACCACCAGAACTGCAGATCAGTCTGAGCTATAGTGTTACCTGGCCAGGAACCCTCCTGTTACCTCACACTGTGCCATACTCCAGCAACTCTCAGCTTGCCCCTGCCCTGGCCTCATTCTAGCCTCGTCACCAATTTGCTTCACCCTTGCCTCTTGATTTCCCACCACCTCCTTCCCTGCCAAAAAAATAACAACAAACCCTTCAGACTCTGACTATCCAGTTTTTGATCTTTAGTGTGTATCTGGACCCTGGATTTGGTACTTTTATTGGTTTGTTTATGGACTCAGGCTGGCGTCAATGCCGAGATCAGTCCATGGATTTCAATTCCAGGACCATCCTTGGCTCAAACCTAGCTGTGACCTACAGTCCCACCATCAGGCCTGATTATTGGAGCCAGTGCCTGACACATGCATTGTGGGGACCAGTGTGAACAAAATACAATTTTCAGCTGGATCGGCCTTATTCATAGATCAAAAAGTTAATAATGTTTTGCAAGACACACTCCACTGGCTAGAGTTCAAAGATATACACTAATATTTGTTCCAGGCCAAGTGTGGGCAATTTAAATTAGGGAGGGTCTTTTGGGCCAGGAACTCATAACAGGCTACAGCTGATCATGTAAACCTTTGGTGCTCTTGCCACATCAACAACAATTCTACAGTGTGTGTTGGTCTTAAAGTGGTGCCCAAAACTGGATACGATACTTCAGCAGAGGCCTCAACAGTGCCAAGTAGAGCTGAACTATTATCTCTCATGTCTTACATATAATGCTCCTGTTATTACATTCCAGAATTATATTAGTCTGTTTTGCAACTACCTAGAAAGTTATTTCTTTGTGTTGGTGCATGTGATTTTTGCTTTCTGGGTGTAGTACTTTGCACTTGTCTTTATTGAATTTAAGCTTGTTTATTTCAGACATTTTTTTTCAATTTAATCAATGTAATTTTGAATTCTATCCTGCCCTCCAAAGTGCTTTCAACCCCACCCAGATTGGTTTCATCCACAAATTTTATAAGCATATTATCCCACTCCATTATCCAAGTCATTATTGAAAACATTGTATAGTACTGGACCCAGCACAGACTCCTGCAGGACAACACTAGATATTTCCTCCTAGTTTAACAGCAAACTAGTGATAATTACTTTTTGAGCACAATTTTTCAAGCACTTGTGCACCCATTTTATAGTAATTTCTCAACAGCAAATTAAGGAAATGTGATCCACATGCATGCCATGTAGGACTTTGTCAAAAGCCTTACTAAAATCAAGATAGCACATCTACTGTTTCCTCCCATCTAGTAGGCCAGTAACTCTGTCAGGTTTCTTTGGCATGATGTGTTCTTGACATATGAAAAGTGGTGACTACTTATCTTCCTATTATCCTCTATGCTTTCAAATAGATTGTTTAATAATTTGTTCCACTATCTTTCCAGGTATCAAAGTTAGGCCGACTGGTATATAATTCTCTGCATTCTCTTCATTCCCATTTCTAATAATGGGTACTATGTTTGTCCTTTCCCAGTCCTCTGGGACCTCACCCCCCTCCCATCCATGAGTTCTCAAAGCTAATTATTAACCGTTTCAAGATTGCTTCAGCTGAGTTTTGTCAGGCCCTGCCAACTTGAATACATCTGACTTATCGAAATATTCTTTAACCTGTTCTTTCCCTGGTCTGGCTTGTGTTCCTTGCCCCTTGACATTAGAATTAATTGTGTTAAGATATTTTTGTTCTTTCTATATCTGCTACAGAGTGAAAATGTAAACACAACATTGTTCTACTGTTCTAAAAAGGGCCATATGTTAGAAATATTGCCAATACTTGTTCATTTCTACCTTTTCACTTATACTGAGGCACCATCACAGTGAGCCATTCATAAAACATACAGCTGTGGAAAGCTTTGCATTACTTACTGGTTGAAAGTTTAGACTTTTTTTTTTTTCAGTCAGACAATGCTGATTCATTTTAACCAAGACATTTTTGTGGAAATATATATTTTTTGGCTAAACTTTCAGTGGGAAAGGTTTCTGAGGTCTAAGATGGAATTTCAGGAGGTGGGAAGCAAGACCCATAAAAGCAAATAGTGTAGTTGTTAGGGCATTTCCTTGAGTTGCGTCTCTGAATTCCCAGTTGAGTGCTCTAACTATTAAACTAATGGGTTTTTTTGTGTGTTTTTTGTTTTTTTTCCTGAGATGGGTGTCATTCTTTCTTAAAAAAAAAAAGAAAGAAAAAAAAAATCCCCAAAAGTCTTAGATTTGTCCCAATGTGGAATGGCTATATTTTTTACAGGATGGGGAAATGTTTCTTGTCCACCTTTAGCTATATGCACTCCATATATAATATCACTTAAAACTAGCCTCTGGTCTTAATAGAAGTCAGTGAAGTTATACCAGCAACGAATTTGGCTTACTGTATTTTTATCCAGGCACATAATACTGAATTTTTTTTTGCAGATCTCCTAGTTCTTCATAAAAGTGCATCTCATCTGGTCCAGAATTCTACCAACAATTGTACCAGATTGGACATTCAGATCACATTGCTTCATTTAAAGGGGCACCTGTGCTAGTCACATACTGATGTACCACATGGCTTTTTAATTGGCATGCTGTCACTGCTAGCATTTTGTCTCACACATATGAGAAACCCAATAGATTTTACTGGATCACTTGGAATTTTAAATTCACTTCCGCTTAAATAGTTCTACTGTGCTGCAGTAAGCATTGTATATACATTTCAGTGGTACAGATCCTATTTGTCATAAGGAATTACAGTGCTGGATATTTGGAGGATAGCCACATTGTTTACTAAAACTCAATGGGGTCTAACTACATTAGTGCAAACATCAGATTATCTACTGTGAATTGTTTCTCTGTCTGGCAGTATGTTGCCTGTAATGATTCCTCCTTTTGTTTAAAGGTTTGAATGGCCTTGGTTCTAGCTATCTTGCAGAGGTGTTGATTCCATGGAAATCCATTGCTTCCTTCCCCTCTTGTCTTGCCAGATTTGCTGGTTGTCATCCTGCAGGTTAGATGTAAACCCTTGTCAGGAAGTGCCTTCAGGGTTCCTATTCCTTCTCTGTGGAATCTTGTCCATGAAGAATAGAGTGCGACATCTCTCCTTTCTTTCACAGCTATTTAAATAATTTTCAGTTGTCAAGGCATATAATTATATTCAAATATATTTGCAGTCATCCTTGAAGGTGCACAATGAAAATCCCTAAATAATAGTTACTAATAATGCATGTTCTGCTACTTAGAACAATATTCTCCTTGGATAAATCACTGGTATTGGGGCTTTATGTACAAGAATTGCTTTCACTGAATTCTGAAACACTCTGAGAACTGATGTGGCTCATAACTAAACATGATAGGTAAAGAGAAATTAATCCTATAAAACAAAATGATTTATGATGCTCTCCTTGGATAGAATTACAGCCTTTTCAAGGATGTATATTGTAAATTCAAGATTACCAAGTCTCCAAGATAGACAGGTCATTCATGAAAATTTATAACAGACAACATATTGCTGTGGAAAGGTTTGCATTACTTGCCATTAAAATTAACTATTCATGTACAATAAGTACAATTGATCTGTTATATCAGCTTCAAAATACAAAATGCTTTTTAACCATTCAATCATTTTTATGTCAGAGATTTTGTTTTTGCTTTGATATAACCACCTGATGGCACTGTTGATTAAATTTGGGAAAGACTGGATGCTGACACAGTTATATATACATTTAATCTGTATTAAATTTGCTGGATGCGTGTGTATTAATCTTATTGCTGCACTCTGGGGATAACGGAGGTGGGGAGGGTTGAGTGCAAAGAAAGATGTTGAAGGTTACCTCAGAAAGATACATTCAGTTTGAAAGAAATACATAATAAAGTAAACGTATGCCAGGCCAATGTAAAAACACAGTGTGGTCATATATGGTTCATTGCCATAGGCACAATATTTTTGTTACAAAGGGGTTTCTAAGGAAAAAAATGACATTTTTAAGAGAATCAATTTTCACAGTATGGGTTAACTTTCTTTTGAACCGAAGATCTACAAAATAGTGTCGCTGACAGAATTGGGTTCAATGTTTTACTAAATTTGACAAGGATGTAATATAGCCTTTCAGGAGAAATACCTGCAGTGCTCTATTCATTAGGCATAATAGAACTTCAGGATTGTTTTCACTCCCATTTCCTGTTTAAATTGATACTTACATTTGGCATATGCTTGCTTTGGAGTTTGAGTTGGCCTTTTCAGTGATTCTACAAAGAAACATCAAGCACCCACAAGACATTACACTCACACCCTGCTGAAAAGTAACTAAAATCTTTGCGCTTCTGAGATCCTAAGTGCTTTAAGATAGGGCAGTGAGCTATAGCAATGGAATGATCTGGTTGACAGTACTGACTTCAGGGGATCTCTATTGGTTTGCACTAGTTGTGACTGCCCTTTGTAGTAATAAAGGTAATAGCAAAATCAGTTTGCATAATCTGCCTCCTTTGTGTATCAGCTTGATGTATTTTTGTGAGACAGAGGACAGAAGAATTCTCATAAAACAGTCAAAGGAGGCAGAGCTGGGAATTTATGTGTAAACACATCATGGCTTGAAATTATCAGTGGGTTGCTATGCCTGAGGCCAGAAATCCTTGTCTTGGATCACTAAAAACTGAAACCCTTTGGTCCATTTGTCTCCTGCAACATCACAAGTCTTCATAAACTGCATTTCTTATACGACAGCAAATGACAATTTTCCAGTTTTTAACTTTGAAAATATATTGTCACATTTTTAATGCAGTTGTATGAAACCAGCAATGTTTCTATAAGTCTTTTCTTGCTGTAGTATTGTTTTCCAGATTTATTTTTACATCTACTATACCTCTGGGATTTCTCTGTTACGAAAAGTTGTAACTATCCAGTCTTAATTTTCAGTACTGTGGCAGTGAGATTGAGTACTCAAGAGATTAGATTTCAGAGTAGCAGCCGTGTTAGTCTGTATCCACAAAAAGAAGAACAGGAGTACTTGTGGCACCTTAGAGACTAACAAATTTATTAGAGCATAAGCTTTCGTGGACTACAGCCCACTTCTTCGGATGCATATCATATCATATGCATCCGAAGAAGTGGGCTGTAGTCCACGAAAGCTTATGCTCTAATAAATTTGTTAGTCTCTAAGGTGCCACAAGTACTCCTGTTCTTCTTTTTTCAAGAGATTAGAGTATTCTTTGATATGAAAACTAAGTTTAAATAAAATGTTCCATTCATTGTAAAGGTAATTAGTGACCATGTTGATCCCAGAAGAACTAATGCAGGCATTGTCATCTTGTCAAAACATATTTTCATACGTGAAATTAACTTTGATATGCATGTCAAAATTCTGACTATGAACCAATTGCTGCTTGTTTCACCACATTAATAGTCTTACTGACTGAAGGGACTACTGACATGATAAAGCAAGCAGGATATGGGCTTCTGTTCATAATACCTTGCAAGGGCCTGATTCTTCTTGGGTATGCAAGGAATGCAGGATCCGGCCCTGCATGGTTTCGTATTTTCATGTGCAATTCAAAATGTTGCGAATACAATGCCAAGGCTGATATGATGTTTTGGATATGCAATATTTTAGCTAAGACATCACCAAGCAGTCCCTTTAGTTGTTAAATATTACAGTATAACAAGCTATACTTACCCCTTCACTGTTTGCAGCCTCTATTGCTGAAGTAATTGGGACTGATCACCTTTATACATCAATCTCTTTGAGGCACGCTGGTGTATTGAGGACTGTGCTGAAATTGCAAGCCATTAGTTTGAGAGGAGGAGAGGGGACCTCATACTGCCTACAGGCTAGAAGGCCTGTAACAAAGCCTATGATGTGATCAACTTCATCTTCTGCTGCCTGTCTTGATTCTGGAAAGACACAGCTTAAAGCAAAGTGTGGTGACCTTAGGGAGTGACCTGTTTCCTTTCTCTTTGTGTGTGTTATCAATCAGAATTCTTAGAAATAATGTAGTGACACACTGCAACCTTCCAGGAAGAGTATGTGTTTTTAATTAATTTTTTCTATATGTACACTATGAACATAATACTCTCTAGAGAAAAACATATTTCTTTCCCCACAAAAATAATCAGCAAATTACACCCAGAACCTGCTTATGATGGGACAAGCTTTACAAGAGCCATTCTTACTCTAGCCTCACTCTCTCTCCCCCCGCAAAAGAGGACTCCCAGACTTTCCCCACAATACTTTTTATACAAAATGTTCCATACAAACATGTCACAGAGGGTTCCCCAAGGCCCCCCAGTATTTAAACCCAGTCTTGGAGGGAGCAAGTCGCTAGTCCATGTTGCTTCAGGTCCTGTGAAGTGTGACCGGGCTTACAGAACATCTTTAATAAATTATTCAATAAACGTTTTCCTCTCAGAGGGGACACCCACCCCATCCAATTTTTCCCCAACTGGGCAATATGATTTGTTTCAACCTACTGCCTCATCAAAAAGTTCTCTTTATTCCAAAAAGGCCTTATTTTTGACTAATAAACATGTTCCACCACCCCTTTAGTTATCCTTTTCATCCTAGAGACCTGCTTCCCAGAGGCCTGGTAGAGCCAATACTACATTATCCTCAGTCACATTCCTTTCCCATGCCTCAACAATCAAGGTCTTGCAGCACCCCCCCTTTTCAACCTTCTATACGCCTGAATCCCAGGAAGCTGCAGGGGGTTGTTAGCATCCACCTCTCTCCTCTCATCATTGGAGGCAGTGTGTGCATCCACTCTGTAGATCATTGAACCCCGGAATTCCTCTCAGCTTTGACCCAGCTTGTCTCTACGATCATAATCTTTTCTTCCAGTTTTCTCCCACTTCCTCCTGGGTGGGTTGGATGTGTAACAGTAATGGTCCCCACCATTACCACCACATCCACTTTCCTGACAGCTTCTGTGTTGGTGCTCCAGGATACAAATTCCCCTGTTAGCTTATCTTCAGGGCTGTTACCCTCTGGCTGCAGCTCACTCTTTTTAAAGGGGAAGTGCCAATATATACGGAATCCTTCCCTTGTCCATAAATTTGCAACCTGCCATTCAGTATCTGCAGATCTTGTGTTCCACTTCCTAAAGTCAAAATAATATTGTTTACATGGGGCAAACCCTTTTTAGATGCCCAAGTCTCCCACATGCATAACATACCCACAGCTGGGCCTCAGGTCTCACGGCCCCTCAGAACCTTTTCCAGGCTCAAAATCTCCATCAGATACTGGCTTGTTCGTCTAGTACCACCAGTCACTTTTGCAGATGCAACTGCATCTTCTGCTCCCTGTCTGGATTCTCCAGAATCTGAAGAAGCACTGCCTAGGTTTGCTGCTACTTTTCACTGGCCACTTCCTGAAACTGAAGCAGGAACCCATGCAGTCGCTGCTATTCCCCCATACACCAGTTTGGGAGAGTAAACACTGCTTGAGGAATGCTTCATTGCATTTTCCATCTTTTCCCTTCCTACCTCTCTTTTACACTCAGGACTGGCCTCACTCTACCCTTGTATCAGGGGCTGGGGGAAGTGCATTCTCCACCACATGCAGCCAGGCTTCTCCCTAATTTTCCAATAACTTGCTGCCACAACCACAGTCTCCTCAGGCAGTTTTGTTGTCCCAAATTTAAACAAGAACAATTATTTAGCTTTCCGTGCGCTATAACTCCCATGGGATTTTTCTCCTTTACCTCTCAAGTGCTCACTGCCTCCCCTCTCAGGAGACTCTGTTTTCTGGACCTTCCTGTGACAGTGTACCCCATAAGGCTTTATGGGGAGGGGGTGCTTATAAATGTATGTATGACATAACTGGAATATGTTTTGTGCTGCCTGTGCCATGTAACATATCTCCGTAAGGGTTGTGATCTACTATATCTATTCATCCTATTTGTACGTATATATCATTTTCTACTCGAGCTTAAGAATATGGGCTGTATGCTTGCCTGATTTCTAAGTAAGCTTTGTGAGGCATTTGGTCAGCTTCTTTAGGAAGGAATTTGCCAGGTTAAGTACCTGATCAGGAGACACTTAGGGAACAATGCATCTTGGAATGCTCCAATCCACATGAGAAGTCTTCCTGGAGACATGCAAGATGCCATGTGGACAATGCAAAGACTGAGTCATGCAGGGGCATGTGACTTGCCCAGGTGACTCCAAAACTCCATCTTGGAGCTGGGCTTTGCATAGGAGGGAGGTCTCCACCCACAAGAGAGAGTCTACTTAAACCTGTGGGAGACCCCTCCATTTTGTCTTCAGCTGGCTAAAGAAGGAGCCTCTCCACCCCCCCCCCCCCCCCCCAGGATACTTGAAGGAGACTGAAACAAAGAACAGTAACTGCAGGGGGTGTGAGTGATAGCTGGACCCAGGCTAAAAGGAGATTAGCCTGTAAAAGGGAGCACTCTGGAACTGGTGAGGAAATTATCTGTATTCAGTTTGATTAGGCATAGATCTGCGCATTTTATTTTATTTTGCTTGGTGACTTACTTTGGTCGGTCTGTTACTACTTTGAACCACTTAAATCCTACTGTCTGTATTTAATAAAATCACTTTCTATTTAGTAATTCACTCAGAGTATGTATTAATACCTGGGGGAGCAAACAACTGTGCATATCTCTCTATCAGTGTTATAGAGGGCGAACAATTTATGAGTTTGCCCTGCATAAACTTTATGCAGGGTAAAACGGATTTATCTGGGTTTAGACCCCATTGGGAGTTGGGCATCTGAGTGCTAAAGACAAGCACACTACTGCGAGCTGTTTTCAGGTAAACTTGCAGCTTTGGGACAGGAGATTCAGACCCTGGATCTGTGTGTGGAGCCAAACAGGAGTGTCTGGCTCAGCAAGACAGGGTGCTGGAGTCCTGAGCTGGCAGGGAAAACAGAAGCAGGGGTAGTCTTTGCACATCGGGTGGCAGCTCCCAAGGGGGTTTCTGTGATCCAACCCATCACAGTGGCGTAGTCGAGCAGGGTCTGTGCACAGCTGATTGCTTTGAGATACTGGTAGTGATTTTAAGTGAGTTTTAAGTGTGGTGGCCGGAGAACAGACAAAGTGGTTACTGGTTTGTTATTTTCTGTTTGCTTATTTCGGGCAAGGGAAGTAGGGACAGAAAAGGAAGCTCTCTGTTAACTAAGAATCCCCTGAGCTGAGTGCATCTCAGTTTCAGTGAACTGCAGAGGGGCTGTGGCCCAGTACAAGAAAGCAGGAAAATGAGTACTAGTGATCTCAGTTTCAGTGAACTGCAGAGGGGTTGTAGCCCAGCACAAGAAAGCAGGACAATGAGTACTAGTGACGCTGCTATTAAACTAAAGCTGGCCAGACTGGAAGCAAAAGAGAGAGAAAATGAACATAAGAGACGGCTGGAACTAAGACAATTAGAAATTAGTGCCATGGAGGCAGAACATGCAAGGGAAGAGGCTGCCCACAAGAGAGCTATGGAGGTGGAGGCAGCGAGGGCGCGAGCGGCGGCGGAGGCAGAGGCAGCTGCCCACGAGAGGGCTATGGAGGCCCAGAGGGAGGCCCGGAAACATGAACTGGCTGTTATGGAGTCGGGGAGACGAAACCCTCCCCCTGCTGGCTCCACTTCCCCAAAAATCCACAAATGGGAGCGACTATGTCCACAGTATGACGAGTCCAGCGATATCGCCGAATATTTCATCACCTTTGAGAGACTGTGCACCCTCCATGCCATCCCTGAAGATCAGAAGATGACCACATTGATAGCAAAATTGACTGGCAGAGCTCTGGACATATTCAATAAGATGCCTATTGATGATGCTTCAAACTACGGTAAATTTAAGGAACTGGTTTTGAAACAGTTTCAGGTTACACCTGAAACCTACAGGGTTAAATTCAGGAGCCTTAAGAGGGGATCTGGATTAAGTAATGTGGCTTATGCCAATGAAATGAGAGATTTGGTAGATAAATGGGTGCGGGGGAGAGGCATTACCAGCTTTGAAGGGATGTGTGATCTAGTTACTCAGGAACATTTCCTGAATATGTGCAGTGATGAGGTAAAACAGTATTTGTGGGACAAAAAGGTAAATGCAGTGGGTGAATTAGCTGAGTATGCTGACTCTTATGAACAAGCCCAAGCTGCAATCAAACACAAACCACTGGCAGAAGGGTATAAGGTTGGGGGAAAGCAGAATCACCGTTTTACCCCTGGGTCTGGGAAAAAAGAGGCTGGGCGGTCACCTCCCCATTCCCCTGGTACTCGACCCAAATTTCCTGTGCAAGCAGAGGAGCCCAAGAGGTGCTATCATTGTAAGTCCACTGAGCACCTGAGGAATAAGTGTCCCTTACTGAGTGAAGCTGCGGCTTCTCAGAGCCAGGCTGTGGCCTCTTTCCACACAGGATTTGTAAAGCTTGCTTCCACACAACCAAGCAATGAGCATATGCATGCTGTTAAATTGAATGGTCAAATGCTTCTTGGATTAAGGGACACGGGTGCTGAGATTTCTGTGGTCAGGAGGGACCTGATCCAAGAAAAGGATTTGTTGCCAGGTAAAATGGCAGAATTAGAGCTGGTCGGGGGTTACAAAGTCCTTGCACCTCTAGCTAAAGTACACATGCAAACTCGGGATTTGCAGGCTGAGCTGACTGTTGCAACGGTGGCACACAATTTTGCACCGTTTCTACTGGGGAATGATTTCTTTAGTGTGGCAGAATCTGTCCCAGGGTTGGTTAGCAGTGAGAAGGAATCTTGTGCCAAAAGCCCCAGAGGGGGGGGCGAAGTCACACAGACTGCTGGGGGAATAGGAGGGTGTCTCTTAGATTCCTCTGCAGCAGTAAAGGATGCAGCTTCGGGGGCAGGGCTGGTTGTAGCCGGTTCCTGTAGCTCTGGGGCTCAAGGGAAGTTCCAGAGGGAGGAACTGGGTTCCTGTAGCTCTGGGGCTCAAGGGAAGTTCCAGAGGGAGGAGCTGGATGAAGCCAGCTCCTGTCCCGTAATCATCTCCCCGGGGGAGGGGGATGTACCACCTTGTAGCAAGGAGGCCACCACAGCTGCTGACTGCCAGGAAGTTGCAGGTCAGCAGGGGGCCGGGCCTGCCCTGGGGTGCACAGAGGTGTGTGTCCCAAAGGTGGAAGTTGGGGTCCTGGGGACCGCTGTGGTGGGAACAGGCCCCAAGGACTCTATAGCTGAGTGCCAGCCCAACCCGAGTGGAAGGGGAGGGATTTTGCGGGCCAGTGAGAGGTCTGTTGTAGCTGGTAGCTGTGAGTCCACAGCTGGGGCAGGATCACCTTCCCTTTCAGGGGACACAAGAGTGTCGGACCCAGCGGGGAGCCCAAAGAGGGAAGCCCAAATAGAAGGTCGGGGGGGCCAGAGAGTCCACCCACCTTTTGTGGGGAGGGGCTTTCCCAGGAGGAGGGTGAAAAGTCTGCATTCGAAATGCCAGCCCCCTCTCCTGTGGATCAGGTTTTAAGGGAAACCTGGGGGTCAGGTCTCCAGGATGAGGGGGCCTATCCAGCTGACCCATTGGAAACAAAGTGGGGTGCCCAAAGGGGTCCAGAACACCCCAGGGAAAGCTGCTGTTCTTGCTACACTTGCAAGAGATACAACTCTCTCTCCAAGACGGGGGCGGGGGGGGGGAATCTCTTCATAGGAGGGACTTCACAAGGGAGGGGGGCCCAGCCCAGAGAAACTCCAGAGGGAGGGGCCGAGGACAAGTATGGTTGTAGTACACCCTTTCCTGGCCAAAGACCCAAGCACATGCCCGAACTAGAAGTCTTCCCCAAAGAGGCAGAGGAATCTGCATCAGAGGGTCTACCAGAGGGCACAGAGAACTGGGAAAATGCAATGGATGCTAAACAAGTCAAATTGAGTGAACGAAGCCTGTCCACTGTAGATTTGCTGTTAACCTTGTGTCTTTTGCTAATTCACCTATGGGATAAAACAAAAGAATTCACACTAGTGGTAAACCCTTTAAAGATGTGGAACATATTTGATTTGTGGAATAAGCTGTTATACATGCTGGGGATGGTGACAGGACAGCCCCACCAGCATGTTACTTTACAGCCCATACCTGTAAAAAGCAGCAAAAGCATAACAGGCCTATGCTGCTGTGTAGAAGGGGAAACTGAGGCACACCGCCTCATGGCATTGGTGGCTAAATGCCAAGATACCTCCACGTTAATGAGTATTGCTGCCTGCATTCCGTTAGCAATACTACATCCCTACCTGTTTGCAAGCATCTGGGGACCAGGGACCCCAAAACGGGCTAGAACCCCCAGGAGTGACATCATATGGTTTCAAGGTACTGAAAGGAAGTGTGACCAGAAACAAACAGAAATTTTACAGGTACTGCCTCCGCCAAGGACAGTGTCCAAGTCTCTGGCAGTAAGTTCAGGGGGAGGGTGTGACAGTGTACCCCATAAGGCTTTATGGGGAGGGGGTGCTTATAAATGTATGTATGACATAACTGGAATATGTTTTGTGCTGCCTGTGCCATGTAACATATCTCCGTAAGGGTTGTGATCTACTATATCTATTCATCCTATTTGTACGTATATATCATTTTCTACTCGAGCTTAAGAATATGGGCTGTATGCTTGCCTGATTTCTAAGTAAGCTTTGTGAGGCATTTGGTCAGCTTCTTTAGGAAGGAATTTGCCAGGTTAAGTACCTGATCAGGAGACACTTAGGGAACAATGCATCTTGGAATGCTCCAATCCACATGAGAAGTCTTCCTGGAGACATGCAAGATGCCATGTGGACAATGCAAAGACTGAGTCATGCAGGGGCATGTGACTTGCCCAGGTGACTCCAAAACTCCATCTTGGAGCTGGGCTTTGCATAGGAGGGAGGTCTCCACCCACAAGAGAGAGTCTACTTAAACCTGTGGGAGACCCCTCCATTTTGTCTTCAGCTGGCTAAAGAAGGAGCCTCTCCACCCCCCCCCCCCAGGATACTTGAAGGAGACTGAAACAAAGAACAGTAACTGCAGGGGGTGTGAGTGATAGCTGGACCCAGGCTAAAAGGAGATTAGCCTGTAAAAGGGAGCACTCTGGAACTGGTGAGGAAATTATCTGTATTCAGTTTGATTAGGCATAGATCTGCGCATTTTATTTTATTTTGCTTGGTGACTTACTTTGGTCGGTCTGTTACTACTTTGAACCACTTAAATCCTACTGTCTGTATTTAATAAAATCACTTTCTATTTAGTAATTCACTCAGAGTATGTATTAATACCTGGGGGAGCAAACAACTGTGCATATCTCTCTATCAGTGTTATAGAGGGCGAACAATTTATGAGTTTGCCCTGCATAAACTTTATGCAGGGTAAAACGGATTTATCTGGGTTTAGACCCCATTGGGAGTTGGGCATCTGAGTGCTAAAGACAAGCACACTACTGCGAGCTGTTTTCAGGTAAACTTGCAGCTTTGGGACAGGAGATTCAGACCCTGGATCTGTGTGTGGAGCCAAACAGGAGTGTCTGGCTCAGCAAGACAGGGTGCTGGAGTCCTGAGCTGGCAGGGAAAACAGAAGCAGGGGTAGTCTTTGCACATCGGGTGGCAGCTCCCAAGGGGGTTTCTGTGATCCAACCCGTCACACTTCCAACTTCTGATTCACTAGGTCTCCCTCTTTTTCCACAGACACCCTCTTTGAAAGCCTAATCTGGGACAGATAATTCAGCATGGGTGCACTGGCCCTGCTCCCTTTTAAAAGCCAGCATCACCCTGTGACAGGTACCTTTCCAAAAGTCCTAGAGAAAAGGTATGTATACGTATTTATAATACAAATAAAAGTGGCAAGAATAGAGCCAAATCTGCATTTCTGCTCTGGAACCAACCCAACCCAACCTACATTATAGCACATCCAAAAGACAATTAGCAGTATATGTATGTTTCTAAAACTAGACTTTCAGGGTTTGAGGGATGCGTAATTCAATCTCCCACCTCTTAGATCTTTTCTCAACATGGATTAATATCATTGAATGAAGTAGGGAAAGAACTAATTTTGCAACATTTTTCATTATAGTGAAGATTTTAAGAAAAGAGTGTAGATTTTAGATGCACAAGAACAGCTGAGGTAGCTGTCCCAGTACACAGGACTGCTGACACACCACTGGTGGAGGAGGAGATGGCTCAGGGTGGACACTGGCAGCTGGTTACTTCTGGCAGCAGGCAATGCACCACCCCTGCTCCGAACCCCCCCCACCGTGGTAATAGGTAACCATTATTCTTTTCTTGATACAGGAGAGAAGGAATCACCCCCTACAGTAGAGGAGGAGAAGTCTCGTACCCCTAAGGCTGGGAGGTCTGCTGCCACCACTGCAAATAGGAAATGTAGCGTAGTGGTGGTCGGAGACTCTCTTCTGAGGGGGACGGAGGTGCCCATCTGTCGCCCGGACATTTCATCTTGGGAGGTATGCTGCCTGCCGGTGGCCCGTATCTGAGACGTTACAGAGGCATTGTCGAGGATTATCCAGCCTTCTGACTACTACCCAATGCTACTCATCCATGTGGGCACAAATGATACTGCGAGGTGTGACACTGAGTGGATCAAGAATGACTACAGGGCTCTGGGAGTACGGGTGAAGGAGTTTGGAGTGCAGGTGGTATTCTCCTCGATTCTTCCTGTCAAAGGTTGGGGCCCAGGCAGAGATAGGTGCATCGTGGAGGTGAATGCCTGGCTGCAAAGATGGTGTCACCAGGAGGGCTTTGGTTTCCTCGACCACAGGATGCTATTCGAGGAAGGACTGCTAGGCAGAGATGGCGTTCACCTTCCGAGGAGGGGAAAGACCCTATTTGGACATAGACTGGCTAAACTAGTGAGGAGGGCTTTAAACTAGGTTCAATGGGGACCGGTGTGCAAAGTCCACAGGTAAGTGGGGAACATAGAGACCTGGGAGATGGATAGGAAATAGGAGGAAGCGTGGGCTATAATGGCAGAGAGAAAGGAGGGTGAGGGCAAAACTGGGAGGCAAGATCAAATCAGTATCTTAGATGCCTATATACAAATGCGAGAAGCATGGGTAATAAGCAGGAAGAACAGAAGTGCTAATAAATAAATACAACTATGACATTGTTGGCATCACCAAAATTGGTGGGATGATACACATGATTGGAATGTTGGTGTGGATGGGTACAGCTTGCTCAGGAAGGATAGACAGGGGGAAAAGGGAGGAGGTGTTGCCTTATATATTAAAAATGTACACACTTGGACTGAGGTGGAGATGGACATAGGAGACGGAAGTCTTGAGTCTTGAGTCTTAACCCTGGGTTAGGCTAAAAGGGGTAAAAAACAAGGGTGATATCATGCTAGGAGTCTACTACAGGCCACCTAACCAGGTAGAAGAGGTGGATGAGGCTTTTTTTAAACAACTAACAAAATCATCCAAAGTCCAAGATTTGGTGGTGATGGGGGACTTCAAGTATCCAGATATATGTTGGGAAAATAACACAGCGCGGCACAGACCATTTAATAAGTTCTTGGACTGCATTGCAGACAACTTTTTATTTCAGAAGGTTGAAAAAGCTACGAGGGGGGAAGCTGTTCTAGATTTGATTTTAACAAATAGGGAGGAACTCGTTGAGAATTTGAAAGTAGAAGGCAGCTTGGGTGAAAGTGATCATGAAATCATAGAGTTTGCAATTCTAAGGAAAGGTAGAAGGGAGTACAGCAAAATAAAGACAATGGATTTCAGGAAGGTGGGTTTTGGTAAGCTCAGAGAGCTGATAGGTAAGGTCCCATGGGAATCAAGACTGAGGGGAAAAACAACTGAGGAGAGTTGGCAGTTTTTCAAAGGGACACTATTAAGGGCCCAAAAGCAAGCTATTCCGCTGGGTAGGAAAGATAGAAAATGTGGCAAAAGACCAGCTTGGCTTAACCACGAGATCTTGCATGATCTAAAAAATGAAAAGGAGTCATATCAAAAATGGAAACTAGGACAGATTACAAAGGATGAATACAGGCAAACAACACAGGAATGCAGGGTCAAGATTAGAAAGGCAAAGGCAAACAATGAGCTCAAACTAGCTACAGGAACCTTATTTACTTTACATACAATAGTTTAGTTATATATTATAGACTTATAGAAAGAGACCTTCTAAAAATGTTAAAATGTATTATTGGCACGTGAAACCTTAAATTAGAGTGAATAAATGAAGACTCAGCACACCACTTCTGAAAGGTTGCCGACCCCAACCTAGACTTTAGTAAGGCATTTGATATGGTCTTGCATGATATTCTTATAGATAAACTAGACAAATACAACTTATATGGGGCTACTATAAGCTGGGTGCATAACTGACTGGATAACCGTACTCAGAGAGTAGTTATTAATGGTTCCCAATCCTGTTGGAAAGGTATAACAAATTGGGTTCCCCAAGGGTTGGTTTTGGGACCAGCTCTGTTGAATATCTTCATCAACAACTTAGATATTGGCATAGAAAGTACGCTTATTAAGTTTGCAGATGATACCAAACTGGGAGGGATTGCAACTGCTTGGAGGATAGGGTCATAATTCAAAATGATCTGGACAAATTGGAGAAATGGTCTGAGGTAAACAGGATGAAGTTTAACAAAGACAAATGCAAAGTGATCCACTTAGGAAGGAACAATCAGTTTCACACATATAGAATGGGAAGAGACTGTCTAGGAAGGAGTACGGCAGAAAGGGATCTAGGGGTTATAGTGGACCACAAGCTAAATATGAGTCAACAGTGTGATGCAGTTTCAAAAAAAGCAAACATGATTCTGGGATGCATTAACAGTGTTGTGAGCAAGACACGAGAAGTCATTCTTCCGCTCTACTCTGCTCTGATTAGGCCTCAGCTGGAGTATTGTGTCCAGTTCTGAGCATCGCATTTCAAGAAAGATGTGGAGAAATTGGAGAGGGTCCAGAGAAGAGCAACAAGAATGATTAAAGATCTAGAGAACATGACCTATGAAGGAAGGCAGAAAGAATTGGGTTTGTTTAGTTTGGAAAAGAGAAGACTGAGAGGGGACATGATAGCAGTTTTCAGGTATCTAAAAGGGTGTCATAAGGAGGAGGGAGAAAACTTGTTCATCTAAGCCTCTAAGGATAGAACAAGAAGCAATGGGCTTAAACTGCAGCAACAGAGGTTTAGGTTGGACATTAGGAAAAAGTTCCTAACTGTCAGGGTGGTTAAACACTGGAATAAATTGCCTAGGGAGGTTGTGGAATCTCCATCTCTGGAGATATTTAAGAGTAGGTTAGATAAATGTCTGTCAGGGATGGTCTAGACAGTATTTGGTCCCGCCATGAGGGCAGGGGACTGGACTCGATGATCTCTAGAGGCCCCTTCCAGTCCTAGAATCTATGAATCTATGAAATACATTTATCTGCAAGGGACCAGCACAATGCCAATGCACCCCTCAAGTCCTTAAAACAGGATTTAAATGAGACTTAAGAGGTGCATAGGCTTTGTACTGGCCCCTCTGCACAGAAGTGAGTTTCGCCCATCAGTTAATTTCACCATGTATTCCAGTCACAATGATACTCCATAAACCTACTTATCAGAGGACCGGTTTCCCCTCTGCTCCTTTTTCATTATGATTATTGCATTTTCCTCTTGAGTATCATCCAGCTCCATTTTATCGAGCCAAAAGAAAAACTGCCGTGAGAGTGCCTGAAACACTCAAATAATTACAAAGTGTCATATAAAATATGTGTATGAATATGTTTCCTCATTTAATAGTTCTTTTATCCACACTACTCTTTGAACCTAAATATAACTAGACTAAACAAAAACTACTTATCCATTAAACGAAGTCTAATATAATATTAAGGGTCTTGCTTAATAAGAAAAAGCAAGTAATACCCAAAATGACAGTGGACAGCAATTTAGATAGGCATTTATAATAGGATATGGCTCCAAAAAAGACTAATTTGAGTTTAGTCTGCATTTGTAGATGCAACAAGTCTTGGTGCAGAAAAGAGAGTCACTCCTTAAGTGAACATGGTGACCCACACATAGTAGTATGAATGCTTCCGGGCTGTGCCAGAAATATATTGACCAAATAAAGGATGCTCCAAGAGCAGCAGTAACAGTCATTAGGAGGTGGGAAAGATGAATTTTATGAGGAATGATCATATAAGCTCTTCACAGCTTGACTAAGCAACAAGTAAGAATGTGTGCTTGGAGGAAATATTAACCAACAGTGAAATATATACAAATATTTGAAAACTCTAGTAAATACTATAGATATAGAGGAATTTTGGATAATGAATATAGTATATTAATATCCTATAATTAAGAAGAAAAATCTATTCTGACAAGGAAAGGTATTATCTGTGATAATCAATCTGTGGCCATAGAGCCAGCATGCATATAATTCTTAGTCAGACTCTGCATCTGGCAGGAATGCCAAGCAATAGAGCAGTACTGTTACAGAGGTGCTATAGTATTTGACAATCATAAGGCAGCTTGGAATAGAGAAGAGGAACTTCATCGTCCCATGAGTCAAAAAGAGGAGAGCTGTATTGTCAAATGTGTTTCTTATTGTGTAGAGCCCCCTCCACTCTCCAAGGAAGTTGTCAGCTTTGATGTTTGCTTCTCCTTGATTTTAATCACATGATTCCCTATGCATGGTCTTTCAAGAGCATATCCAAAAGGCCATCTCTCCCCTACCACCCTATTCATCTAAATCCTTCTTGTAGGTCCACTTCTACCATGATGCTCTCAAGAAAGATGTATACACATTTTTCACACTTTTCCCACATATAATTAAAATCCACAGCCTGTCACACTCAAAGGGGTCACCATGCCGAGCACATGCCTTTGTTAGGTAATCTTATTATCAACTTGTCCTTCTTCCCCCATCACCACATGGGACCAATTTCAGGATTAGAGCCTTAGATTTCAAGCTATTTGGGACATGGCCCATATTTTGTCTGTGTTAGGAGATACCTATAACACCATTCGGTGCTAGTTTTTTATTTCTATTTAATTTATTAGTTTGACCGAATGGAAGAAGAAAACTAAACAAAACACAATATGACATCCTACTATTGCATTGCCATATTTGCATAAACACTGTCTCACTCTCAAGGGATATTGACACATCATAAAGTAATATGATGGAAACATCACAACACAAGGTTAGGATAGATAGGGTGAATAACTCATAACAAGTAATTCTGAAAAACTTTTCCTTATTTTTCAATTTGAATTTTCCTCAGAGAGATTGGTATTTAAAATTATTCACCAAATAATTTCTGACAATGATTCTTGGCTTGCAGCTTGTTCGTAAGCAGTCTGTTTAGTGTATTTGATATTTAAATCCCCTCCCGTTGTGACTGGTCAGAAAGACAAGTAGTATGTTCTCTTCCAAAAGTGAATGATGAGTCTACCTCTTAAGCTGAGGTTTTCAGTGTGAATTCTAGTTACTCTACATTTCACGACTTGTTTTCCAGGAATATTTGCTTAAAGTTTTAATCCTCACTTAGCAAATTCATTTACTGGCAGGGACATGAATAGAAAGTTAAAATACCAATGGGAAGCAAATAGAAGGAGAAACAAACAGTCAGAGACAGCCGATGTATTCAAAAATACAAATGAAGACTCACAAATGTGTATTTTTAGCATGTTATTTCACTTCTAGTCAGGGTGTTGCACTGGTGTTACTTTTGTAGCTCTCACCATGTCCATTCAGAAACGGAGTCTCTTTGGCTTCTTAAAGTTGAGTGAACGATATTAGATTGTGAAAAAGTCTTCCATTGGATGCTAAGGAAGCCTTATTGCTTAGAACATTTAAAAAAAATAACAGCAAAACCAGACGTGATTAAACATTACAAAATAGTTCCCTGCCATATATTTTCTAGTGACAGTTGGAGGGATTATGATTTAAAATGTCTCTTCCATTGTTTGCTATGAACATGTGATGCATGTGCTTGAGTTCTCTGCATCTGGTGTTCCTTATGCTTCTTTTCTGGATATTGATGAGCTGTCTTTCTGCTTGGGAGAGACAAAGTAGACATTTGTCATGGTTACAGGGCTAGCTGCACCTCTGACCCCTTCCTACTGTCCCCAAGTACATCCCCCCAAGTGGCACGACTTGCGCCTTTACATCTCCTGGGGTAGAATCACATGATTCACCTACTCCTAGACCAGGCCCTGGTCTACAGTACCCTGCGGATCAACTGTGCTTACTCAGCAGATCTGATTGGGTTTGGTGCTTTTGGGAGTCTGTGACCAACGGTGAATATAATGACCAGACAGTTTGCTAAAATCAAAGTATTGTTTAGGCTTAAAGTAAAATCAGAGCATTTAGAGAAAACAATTTTTAAAAAGTCCACATGCATGTCTAGCTTACCTATAGGCTTACCATTACCTGATGATAGCCCAGGCAGGCCTAACTTCTTCAGACATTCCAAGTGGTGCTCTTGTCAGTTTGAAAAACCTGCCCCCTGGAACAGAGTCTATTTATCCAGACATAGTTCTTTTGATCTTCAGCTTCCCAGTCTTGTCCCTGCATGGAATAAGAAGTTTTATAAGTCAACTGAACCCCAGAGGCAGAACCTTCACAGCTAATAGCTCGGGCACTGTCTTGAAGTGTTTACCTAGGGTGGCTTATCTTGAGTCACTGTTTTGCTACTTAACAATCCCCCTATTAAGCCTCCCAGTAATCAGGTTACATACAGTATTCATAAATCAGAGCAGCCCTACACATCTGTCACACTTTGCTTATATACTTGTGAAGTGCATTTTTTCCCCTTTATAATTTGCCATATGCCATGAGTTTTCAAAATATTGGCAGGCCATGGCATGGCAGGCACATCTGCAATTTTCCTCCTTCAAGTTCAGCAATAGTCTTCCCAAGTCTAAATGTAGCCCTTTGTGGGTTCATTTATTACAAGAGTTCCATGCACAAGATAAGCCCCACAAACAGTCCAGATTTTCCCCAGTGAAGTCTAAATAGTATGTGCAACATAAGGCCTCAGCATTATCTCTCTCTACACCCCAGCTCTCCAACGTAGCCTTCTCCTGTTGTTGTACAAGGACAGCCACCACAGTTCTTCCAACTGGAGTGGAATCCTGTTCTTCTCACTGGGAACCTCCATAAACTTTCTTCTTTTGATAGGTTGGACATTACTTCATTTCTCATATTTACTGTTCCTTCCTCTCCAAAGTAAGGAGAAAAGTCCCCTAATGTAATGTCATGGTTTAAAATTGGAGGTGCGGTTGCTAAATTAGCTACCCAAGCCCGTCCAGCTCCTTTTTTGTGGTTCCAGGAGAGCGTACCATCAGCGAGCTTCCCAGTGTCCTACCACATGGCTGCATAATTCTCTTTAGTCTGTCATTATTTGTTATACCTATTACTTGGGCTGTAATTACCCCTTCCACCATTAGGGAGATTATTACATCCTCTATGCACTTATCCTAAATACAATAGTGGCATCGTTTTGACAAATTACAGGAATGTGTATTCCAATTATAGGGTGCATTTTATCCCCTGTATTAACTCCATACCTCATCAGAAAATCAATCCCAACCAATGCCCCTTTATCAGAGAACAACAATAAAATTTACAGATTTGTCACTGTCTGTGGTGGTTTGCCAATTACCCATTACATTCAGCTTTTAGCCATTCCACACTGACACCCCAGAGTATGGACTTACTTTCAAACATCTCTCCCTGGAAGTTTCTTTCCAAAGCCTTTCAGATAAAACAGAAACTTGTGCCCCAGAATCAATTAGAATCTTACATAAGACTCTCCCAGCCTTCCAAGGCAGATAGATACTACTCACTCAGATACCACAATGCCCTAGAATTTGCCAACAGACAGCTTGTAGCACTCTTCCCTGCACAAGTCTGTTCAGTAGAGGTTTTAATCAGTGGGCAATTCTGTTTCAAATGTCCAGACTTTTCCCATTTCCAGAAGGCCCACTCCTTTGTGAAATGCACTCATTTACTCCAGTTTCCCAATGAGCCCTCATCAGGGTGTGTCTTGTTCCTCTTAACCAAAAACCTGCTTGTCTCAGTCTCAGTACCTTTGGTTGCTGTGGAATTATGTGCGGTCTTTCCATTTGGGGATCTCTGACTTCCCAGGACAGTAAGGAAGCGGTCTCATGCTAGGCCATCCTGTATTATTGTGTCTCATCCTGAGAAGGCTTTTACTGCTAGTTTTCTGAGTGGATTCCCATAGTCTCTTAGCATTTCTATGGTCTCGTATTTTATGTCTGCAAATGCTGTCTGTGCCCAGTGTTCATATGAGGGAGGTTCAAATTATTGCTCCAAAGCCTCTTTCAGTGCTTTGTAATGCATCCGTACCTCCGGTGGCAGGCACATGCAGACCTGCTGTGCTCTGCCTTTCAACAGTGGCACCAAAAATAATGCAACCTCTGTGCCTCAGGCATTGATTTACCTTTGTTGGCCATTCAAAGTATCCTACCCAGGAACTAAAATCCTCTTCAGCCTCTATAAATGGTTCAGGCATAAAAACTGGACATTTTGGTCTTTGACTTCCCATTTCTGTGGCTACCTGCTGCACGTCACCCTCTCCGTTGCTGTCATTTGCCATTTTACTTCCTTCCCTGCTATGTGCATGACCTCATGGTCTCCTTATTCATGGTTCTCATGAACAGGCAAAGTCCCCAAAATAATAACACAGTCATGAATTTCGTAAGCAGAATGTTTGTTTATTACTGGAATATTGGACACAGGCTGCTCCCTTCCTGCTGCTGACTCGAAAGCTATTTCACTTTCTTCCCGGATAGGAATCCCACTCCCATTCTGAACTTCTTCTCTCAGGGGTACTTCCTGAAGCAGGAGTCCTTCCACTCTGGCAGGAAACACAACCTGAAACAATTTGTGAATTAGACATGAATTTGTGAAATGATTTGATCAAGCTGAATGTGGAAAAAGTTTTGGCTGAAAAGTTTAGCCCAGTTGTAACAATGAATACACTAAGACTGAAACAGACCTATGTGCAGTTAGGTATAGTCAGTGTGGGTAAGAATGGCTCTGTGTTTGTAACCTGCAGTTGTTATATTTCCTTTATTGCTTAGTGCTAATGTTTACAGGTCACACAACTGTATATTTTCTCTTTGTTTCTTTTTTTCTCTCTACACAGTTTAGGCCCTAACAGGGGGCAAGTTTATGTCACATATTGAGTCAATTTGTTAGTCTCAAGAGGTCCCCAAAAGAAGTTCCTAATGCCATGTAATTTTGTAAACACTTTCCTTTTCTCCTAAATGGGTTCCTCCAGGGCACAACATCTAATCAAGTCTTTATTTGTGCTGCTACTGTGGGAGTTCTTTCCCTCATCCAGACAAGTACGGTCCTTCTTTTGACCATTGTTACCAGTCACAAAGTTTATTACTTCTACAGTGGGATCCTTAGGGTCAAATTCTCTTCTCAGAGGCACGTGGCATTCCTGTTGAAGTCAAAGACCTTGAACAATCTAAACAGAAACTTACTAGGCAAGTTACAGTTGTGTTAAGGAAGTAAATGTTTTCCCCTCCACACACAGACAAAATAGATGAAGATGGGAAATGAGTTCTAGCAAGCCAATTTTCTTCCCCCCAGATCTGAACAATTTTCTTTTAGTCTATCTTCAGAATTAGTTGCGTACTGGTTTTCCTTTAGCCCACTATTATTCTATAGAGTAAGCTTAGGAGCTGTCGCCACATATATGTACGTAGTGATTTTACAGAATAAAGTCTTTACTCTATTATGTTTGGTAGTAGGGAACTTCAGGTTTGGCAGTAATCTTTACCTGAACATTTTTCAAGATTATTATTTGAATTTGGGTAGTGGCCATGTGGCCCCACTGTGCTAAGCAGTGTACACGGTCCTTGCGAGAAGAGTTTACAATCTTACAAAGTAAGAAGATGGTCAGTAATGATAAATATATGGACATTCCCACAGGAAATGGGAGAAGTTCTAACTGTAATGTGGTATCCAGGGAACAATGTAGGTTTGTTTTGTTTCATTTTGCATAGCCTTATTTGTATCATATGTATTATCTTTGATATATATGATCAACTAGTATTTAATGATATGTCCAGAGATCACACAGAATAACTCTGGTTTCATAGTAATTTCCATTTAAAAGTCTTCTTTGTGCATGGGGGGTGGGAGGAGTCTAAGGGGGAGAGGAGGCCAGAACGCAATGCTACACAGGTTAAACTATCTGGTTCACCCTCACTTCTGCAATTCCTATTTAAAGTCCTGATTCACAGCCCAGTGAAGTCAATGGCAGTATTTCCACTGACTTCAACAGGATTTGGATCATGCACTAGGAGCTATGAAAGTACTTAAAGCTAACAGGTGCTGAGAGAATATTTTGTTTTAATTAGCTGGCCAGAATTATTCTGTTTCCTTTCCATATACTTCTGGTCAACTTTTTTTCTTGATGGAACCTGATTTGCATCACAGTCATTGTGAGAGACCCAAAGGGGAATCAAAATCTGCCATGCAGATGGAAAAAAAACTGCCTGTTTTCTTTATGAATACCAAGCAGGCACTTAATGAAATGGGTAAACAGACAAAACATTACTTTAAACAAAGGGAATTTTTCTACAAACAAAACTGACCACATAAGTAATAGTTGTTTGCAGTGTTTTTGTAGACATGTTGTTCCTAGGATATGAGAGAGACATGTTTTTCCTTGGTAAGGTAATTTTATTTTATTTTATTTTTGTTCAATAAAAGATATTACCTTCCCTACCTTCTCTTTCTCAAGTAGGTAATAATGAGACAAATTCATGGGTTTTTTAAAAGGTAATAGTCTTTGAGAACACCTTGCACATGTCCCTTTTCATGACAGAGATTGACTAGAAAACTACAAATGTATTATAGTGAAAGATGATGCAAAAGAGCAAGATCTATCACTGCCCATCTCCCTCCCATGGAGGAAATTGATCATTTCAGACATATCTACCTGTGCCTAATAGGATATTATTTCCCATTTATATAGAGGAAGACAAAAATAGAAATCCAACAAATTCTCTGATAATATGTTCTCGTGATAACGTACTTCCTAAACCCAAATCTGGTGATCAGTTTAACCTTGTGCATATGCAGGTGACTGAAAAAAAGAGGAAAGAGTTCATGCCAATAAGAATGGGTCAGATCCCTAGCTGCTGTAACTGACAGATCCATTGACTTCAGTAGAGCTGGGCCAATTTACACCAGCTGAAGATCTGGCTCAATGTCAGATTGCTTAGCCACAGATGATTTAACTGGTCCTCCAACCAGAATGTATCCTATGAATATATTTATGGTAAACACAGTTACAAATGAAACAGTTTAATGTATAAAAAAAAATGACCATGGCTTCATGAGGTATAATTTTATAATTTCCCATTTCTGCCATCAACTGCCTCATTCTTCATGCTGCTAACTTTGTTGCTTATATGTTTGAGGGTACAAAACACGCTGTGATTGATTAATTCAGCACATTCCTGGTGCTGATAAAAGGAGTTTCTTCTTCTTATAGGGGAAAAAAGAACTTTAATCAGAAATGATTATTTTATGGCTTTTTATTAAAAAAAGCCAATTATTAACAAAGCAACCTTTCTGGTAGCGTTAACAAGAGTTTTTAGAGTTAATTTTCATTCCTATTACATTCTTTGGTGTACAACATGTGGAGAATTGAAAACAAACAAACAAACAAAAAAGCCTCAAACATAGTGTTTCCAGTTTCAAAAAGCTAGAAATAATGTTACGATTAGTACCTTACAAAATCAGGAATAAAATAAAATAAGCAGCTACCCAATTTCAGGTGGTTATTATATTATTTTATATATTTTATATTTTATTTTATATTTTATTTTATATTTTATATAAATCCCATGATGTTCATCATGGGATTTTCAAAAATGTTTTGCATTGGCCTAACTATAAAACTTCCATTGACCTCAATGGGAACAGAATTAGGCCAATAATGTTTCCTTCTGAAAATATTCCATCCTCAGTGCACAACACAGAAAAAACATATATTTTGTAATGTTCGTTTCAACACACTGTATCCCAAAATGGTTTATAAAGCTAACTAATACTACAGATTTAAGGCCAGGTTTGGAGGGTTACTGAATGCCCCTGTCTCTGACTAAAGTGAAAAGGAATTGAGAGAATAAGAGAACTTGGCACTACTCAGAATTGGGCCTTTAATGCATAATACTGTGAGAGAGAAATTATAAAGGGATCAATTCTGACACCCCTATTTCTGAGTAGTACCTACAATCCACAAATAGTCTGCAAAGTAAGGTACTGAACGTGTGGAAGGGTTTCAGTAACTATCTCATAATGTTCCAACTAAATTGATTTTCTGTTCCTAAAATGAACCTCACATATAGACTGAATGGAGTAATCCATAACCAAGATGATGGTTCATGTCTCTACTACTGCAGATCCCAGACAAATTGACTCTGAATTATTAACAGAAGTTGTTTTACCTCCCTTTGTAAAACTATCAGTTATACAAGCTCTCTTTTGTCTCTCTTAGCTTTCTCATCATCAAGACCTACAGTTTATGTCCATTAAGAAGTAGATCTCACACATCTTCCAGACTTAGGAATTGGGAAATATATAGAAAAATCTCTAGAAACCTCTTCCTGTTTTTGAGATCATTCAACAAATCTGAAAGAAAATTGTCCACTGTGTTCCAGATCTAAACAACTAGCTAATAAAATAGTAATGTAAACTCCGCCCCCACCATATTAGCAATGAGCATTTTCAATTTTCTTTATTAATAAATATTTCAATCATTTATACACTGACATCTTACATTATATCTATTATAAAACTAGAGTTTTATGTGCTGCAACACATCAGGTTCCTTAATTTTGATGTAGGTTAAAGGAAGCACAACTCCCAATATGTCACTACAGACTAAAAAAAACAACTTTTACTGCTTTTCCCCCCAAATTTTCTTGCTTTATTGCTGCCAAAATATTTATGGTTGCAACAATACATCACATTTATTTGAAGCTTCCATCACACAATGCTAAACATTTATTGCAGGGTTATGTTCTACAACCAAAATACTCTAGTTCAGTACTTAAGAATAAAAAAAAAGTGATCTTAATTGCAGAAGAAATTTACTTCAAATTATAATTTAGATTTGAAAGAGGAAGATTAAACTTTCACACTAAATAAATCAAGGCCTTAAGAAAGTTTACAAATATTAAGGGTCAGAATCTGATATTTATTATAAAAGTTGAATAATACCTTATTCCAAAAGTTCTTGTGAAGTAAAGAGCTACTGAGTAAGTGTATAGGAATCTGATCCTAAATGGTTAAATTATTAAACCATGAAAACAAGTGTATCAGAGCAGAAGTCACTTACCTATCTGAACATGCATCAAGGCATTTTCTAAGACATAATATGCTTTATGAATGGTCAGTTTCCTGAGAGGTCGGTCAGCTGACCTGCCACCATTGTCTATACCCACACTGCTCTCCGGATCTTTTACTAGGCAATAAAATATAGCTATGAAAAACTATACCATAAAAATCACTGACATAATGATGAGGCAGGAACATAAGCTTGACTTAGGATATCATATTCTAGATCTTCAGTGGCTTTAATGAAATAGCATGGGAAGCAAAACAGTATGAAATTTGGTTTAACGTGCAAATTAGCCTTCATGAGCTGAATCATCCTATTTACCATCCAAGATGTGATGGACTTTGCTAAAGTATAAGGAAAGAGAGAAGTTCTCCCAAAATCACCAAATCAACCATTTACTTGAAAACAATTTTGTTCCTTTGTCTTTTCTGGATGTTGCTTAATCAATCAAGATGAGAATCAGTTATTTTGTGTTAATATTTGACTGAATTCTCTGAGTTCCATTCTAGAAGAACTATGAAGATACCCCTAAATCTCTTGCAGATTTTGAGTCAGACAGTTTGTCACATCTATATCTGGCCCAACTTCTACTTGTCAAACAGAAAAAAAAAATAGGACTGTCAATTAGTCATAGTTAACTCAAGCGATTAATGCAAAACAAATTAATTAGATTAAAAAACAGTCGTGATTAATCCCAGTTTTAATTGTATTGTTAAACAATAATACAATACCAATTTAAATTTATTATAAATATTTTAGATGTTTTTTCTACATTTTCAAATATATTGATTTCAATTACAATACAGAATACAAACGGTACAGTGCTCACTTTATACTATTTTTTTTATAAATATTTGCCAATCCCAACATTATCCCAATAGAATTTGTTTATATAATCCTTCCCCAAAGTGATTTTGACTTAAACAAATTCTGTTTTGTCCATTATCACTTCTTATTTTCTTTCAGTTTACTGCATCATTATTCGACAACACTATCCTGCCATCCTTTATTTCTCTCTCTCTCTTGTAAACAGCACATATCTTTCAAATACCAGTATTCCAGTCATGATTGCTATTCCATCATGTTTCCATAATCCCTATAATATCTAGTTTGACCTCCTCTCCCAGTAGTTCCAGTTTCTCTATTTTATTGCTCAGATTCCTTGCATTCATGTACAAACAATTCCCTTGGACCTCAGTCAATTTCTTTCTCTTAGAACTCAATCAATTTTCTAGCCAGATTAGGTATAGGTAGGGTCCTACCAAATTCACAGCCATGAAACATTTCCCCCATGAAATCTGGCTATTGCAGGGAATGGGACCCCCTACAATATGCTGGGCTCTTGCAGTTAGTCCTGGCCAGGCTGGAGAGGGATGGGGTTTCCTCTGCTCCTGCAGGGGCTGCTACCGCGGTTGGGTCAGACCCACCTCTGGGAACCTCTGCCAGCTGCAGGAAGTGCCACAGATGCTGGCTGATAGCCCAGCTCTGAAGGCAGCACAGAAATGAGGGTGGCAGCCACGGAGCATACTGCAGCCAGGGGAGGTTCCCAGAAGTGGGTCTGAACCAGCCCTGGGAGCAACCTGTGCAGGGGAAGAGGAAGTCCAGTCTCTCCCCAGCCCTGCAAGGAGTAGCAGCTCTAGCCCAGTGCATAGCAGTAACTCCCAGCCTTGCCCCTCCCCAGCTTGGGGCCCAGTGCTTGGATGTTAAAGGGGCCTTGTGCCGGTTGAGGTGGACCATGGCACCCCCCTGACCACATAAGGCTGGCCCTGCCCCCACCCAAAGTGATGACTCCCCCCATACCCTGCGATCCTCACTTCTGCGCTGCCACTGAAAGCAGGACTGACCATCAGCTGCTCTCCGTATTGGCCGCTGCTCTCTGGCCACCCAACTCTGAAGGCAGTGCCCCTGCCAGCAGCAGCACAGAAGTAAGGTGGCAATGCCATGACTGCCTTTTGGCAGTCACAGATGTTCCAATAAGCTTCTTTGACAGACTAGACTCCTCCTAGTCTGGGTCCAGCAATCACTCACACCCCTGTAGTTACCGTCCTTTGTTCCAGTTTCTTTCAGGCATCCTTTGGTGTGGAGAAGCTATCTCTTGAGCCAGCTGAAGACAAAATGGAGGGGTTTCCAGGGGTTTATATAGTCTTTCTCTTGTGGGTGGAAACCCCTCTCTCCCCCTGTGTAGAATCACAGGTACAAGATGGAGTTTTGGAGTCACATGGGCAAGTCACATGTCCATGCATGACTCAGTTCTCTACAGGCCAACGCCATTGCTCACATGTTAGCCTGAACATTCCCAGGAAAGCTCAGCTGTGGATTGGTGTCCATCAAGGTCCATTGTTAGCCCAGTACTCCCAATTACTTGAATAACCCCTTCATACTATTTTGACCAAATCTGCCTTAGGTGCTTTCTACAGCAAACACTTTAAATACAAGCATAGAGGCAATGCTCATAACTTCAGATATAAAAATGATACATGCATACGAATAGGATGAATACATTCAGTAGAACATAACCTTTGTAAAGATATGTTACATGGCATATCTAGCATAAAACATATTCCAGTTATGTCATATTTAAACTCATAAGCATATTTCTATAAAGCATTATGGGGTGTAACGTCACAGCCCCATCACATAGACCTGTTTCTTCCTGGTGGTGTTGTGAATCTGTCTTATGTTCTCTCTTGCAGTCCCCTGTACATCATCCTCATTTTTCCTTGAGCTCTGATCTTTGGCTATCTTAATTGTCTCTTTCTGTCTTCTTCTTCAGGGACTGCCCTCTCTTCTTTTCTACCTTGCCACCCGTCTTTTGCCTGTTTCTCCTCCTCATTTCCCAGTGCATCAAAGGAAACCTATTATACAACTCTATTTTATCTCCTCTAGTTGGTCTTCTCCTCTGCCTCATCCTCATGGTCACATTCTTCCATGGATCATCCTGCTTTTCTGGCAGTCCACCCTAATGGTTTTTCTCTTCATCGAATGTAAATGCAAATCTTGAGTTGCCTGTACACATTCTCTCTCATCTCCTGCATTATACCTTCAAATCCCCATCTGAATTCCACAATAGTTTTCATCTGCATTTCTAATCCTGTGATTTTCTCTGCCATGGATTCTATCAGGTGCCATTTAATGCATATGTAGCTTCCATCAGATATCCACTCAAGGATAATGTACATCTTGCAGTTTCTGCATCCAACCATCTTCTTTGTCTCCTCTCCTCCTCAGGTTGTTTCTAGTGCTGTCTCAGTAGTCATTGTTGTCTTCTCTTTACTCATCCTTACTCCTAGAGAAAAAGATGAGGAGGGAAAATCCCCACCTACAAACTCCCATATGAATATTGTTATAATGTATACAATAAGTTGGTTCACTTGCTTATCATTTGAGGTTCAGCCCCCAGTCTTTACAGACCAATAAATCTTTGCAATGTATTCTTTGCATACTTTGAAAAGTAAAAAGTAAAACCCAGACCAATCTTCTCTCTCCTTCTGAATGTGGCTGGCATGCTGTCTCCATGTCACTTGTTAGCTTTGTTTACTTAATCTGTAAAAATGGACCTTTATTGTTCTTGTCTGATGACTTGGAAGCAAACACATTCCTTTGTCTAGGGCAGTCCTGTTTACCAACAGTTTAACCATGCTTTAATCATCGTTTCAGAATATGTCATAGAGTCATAGAGTCATAGACTTTACAGTCAGAAGGGATCATTATGATCGTCTAATCTGACCACCTGCACAAGGCAGGCCACAGAATCTCACCCAACCACTCCCGCAAAAAAACCCTAACCTATGTCTGAGCCATTGAAGTCCTCAAATCATGGTTTAAAGACTTCAAGATGCAGAGAATCCTCCAGCAAATGACCTGTGCCCCACGCTGCAGAGGAAGGCGAAAAACCTCCAGAGCCTCTGCCAATCTGCCCTGGAGGAAAATTCCTTCCTGACCCCAAATATGGTGATCAGCTAAACCCTGAGCAAGTGGGCAAGACTCACCAGTCAGATATCCAGGAAAGAATTTTCTGTAGTAACTCAGATCCCACCCCATATAACATCCCATCACAGGCCACTGGGCATATTTACCGCTAATAGTCAAAGATCAATTAATTGCCAAAATTAGGCTATCCCATCATATCATCCCATAATTCCCTGGACGACCAGATATGTTTTTTGTTCCCATTACTCTCCTTGGAAGACTGTTCCAGAACTTCACTCCTCTGATGGTTAGAAATCTTCATCTACTTTGAATTCATGGCCAGTTTATATCCGTTTGTTCTTGTGTCCACATGGGTACTGAGCTTAAATAATTCTTCGCCCTCCCTGGTATTTATCCCTCTGATATATTTAGAGAGAGCAATCATATCTCCCCTCAGCCTTCTTTTGATTAGGCTAAACACGCCGAACTTTTGGAGTGTCCTTTCATAAGACAGGTTTTCCATTCCTCGGATCATCCTAGTAGCCCTTCTCTGTACCTGTTCCAGTTTGAATTCATCCTTCTTAAACATGGGAGACCAGAACTGCACAAAGTGTTCCAGATGAGGTCTCACCAGTGCCTTGTATAACAGCACTAACACCTCCTTATCTCTGCTGGAAATACCTCACCTAATGCATCCCAAGACCGCATTTTTTCATAGCCATATCACATTGGCACCTCATAGTCATCCCGTGATCAACCAATATTCCTAGGTCCTTCTCCTCTGTTACTTCTAACTGATGAGTCCCAAGCTTATAGCAAAAATTCTTGTTATTAATCCCTAAATACATGACCTTGCACTTTTCACTATTAAATTTCATCCTATTACTCCAGTTTACAAGGTCATCCAGATCTTCCTGTATGATATCCCGGTCCTTCTCTCTATTGGTAATACCTCCCAGCTTTGTGTCATCTGCAAACTTTATTAGCACGCTCCCACTTTTTGTGCCAAGGTCAGTAATAAAAAGATTAAATAAGATTGGTCCCAAAACCGATCACTGAGGAACTCCACTAGTAACCTCTCTCCAGCCTGACAGTTCACCTTTCAGTATGACCCGTTGTAGTCTCCCCTTTATACAGTTCCTTATCCACCTTTCAATTTTCATAATGATCCCCATCTGTAGCGGGGTGGACACCCGCTTCTGCCTTGAGGGGTTGGAAAAGCCCTACAGAGGGCTTGGGCTGGGCAAGGTAAAAACCTGGCTGATTGGGGGAAGTGGCTGCAGCTGGGCCACACCCTAATCAGAGCCCAGATGGCCTGTATAAAGAGGCTGGGAGCCAGGAGCCCAAGAGTCTCTCGCTGCCTTCAGAGAGAGAAGGGCCTGGCTGCAGGGAGCTAGACAGGGTACCTGTAGTGGAGCAGGGCTGGGGAAAGGCTGAGGAGCTCCAGCCTGGATAGCCCCAGGCTGCAGCCTGGTAATAGGCCAAGGGGTACTGGGGGTTGCAGAGGGCAGCCCAGGGCTAGGCCAAGGCAGCAGGTCCAAACCCAACCTTGCTGATGATGAGTGGCCTATACTGCAGTCTTCCCCAGAGAGTGGGGGCTAGGTAGTGACTGGCAGTGGCCTTATCCTGAGGTGAGGTGGGGTTAGGGGGTGGGGGTTCCCCAGGGAGGGGAAACCTAGTGTGTGTGGGTATTGCCAGGGGGCAGCACCCAGAGCAAGGGGCACTGGGAGGGACACGGGGCCAGTGCAGAGGACAAGGCGGATCACTGCCCTGCAGAGGGCGCTCCAGAGGCTGGTGAGCTAATTCCCTGGACGACCAGCAGGAGGCGCCACAGGGGTGAGTCCGGACCCTCTTACACCATCTTTTCCAATTTAGTAAATAATTCCCCATGAGGAACCATATCAAATGCCGTACTGAAGTCGAGGTAAATTAGATCCACTGTGTTTCCTTTATCTAAAAAATCTGTTACTTTTTCAAAAAAGGAGATCAAGTTGGTTTGGCATGATATACCTTTTGTAAAACCATGTTTTATTTTGTCCCAATTACCATTGACCTCAACGTCCTTAACTACTTTCTCCTTCCAATTTTTTCCCAAGACCTTGCATACTACAGATATTAAACTGACAGGCTTGTAGTTAACCGGCTCACGTTTTTTCCCTTTCTTAAAAATAGGAACTATGTTAGCAATTCTCCAGTCATACGATACAACCCCTGAGTTTACAGATTCATTAAAAATTCTTGCTAATGGGCTTGCAATTCCATGTGCCAGTTCCTTTAATATTCTTGGATGAAGATTATCTGGGCCCCCCAATTCAGTCCCATTAAGCTGTTTGAGTTTGGCTTCTACCTCAGATGTGGTAATATCTACCTCCATATCCTCATTCCCATTTGTCATCCTGTCATTATTAATACTTTCCCTCAGTCTTTAATGAGGAGCTTATTTGTTTAGCTCAGGGGTTGGCAACGTTCGGCATGCGGCTCGCCAGGGTAAGCTCCCTGGCGGGCCGGGCCAGTTTATTTACCTGCTGACGTGGCAGGTTCGGCCGATCGCGGCCCCCCACTGGCCATGGTTCGCCGTCCCGGGCAAATGGGGGCGGCGGGAAGCTGCAGCCAGCACATCGCTCGCCCGCGCCGCTTCTCACCGCCCCCATTGGCCTGGGACGGCGAACCGCGGCCAGTGGGGGCCGCGATTGACCGAACCTGCCACGTCAGCAGGTAAATAAACTGGCCTGGCCTGCCAGGGTGCTTACCCTGGCGAGCCGCGTGCCGAACGTTGCTGACCCCTGGTTTAGATATTGGGCCATGCCTATATTATCCTTAACCTCCACTCCATCCTCAGTGTTTAGTGGTCCCACTTCTTTCTTTGTTTTCTTCTTATTTATATGCCTATAGAACCTTTTACTATTGGTTTTAATTCCCTTTGCAAGGTTCAACTCTACATGGCTTTTGGCATTTCTCAATTTATCCCTACATGTTCTGACCTCAATAAGGTAGCTTTCTTTTCTGATCCCTCCCATCTTCCACTCCTTTTAGGCTTTCTGCTTCATGTTAATCACCTCTCTGAGATGCTTGCTCATCCAGCTTGGTCTACAACTCCTGCCTATGATTTTGTTCCCCTTTCTTGTGATGTAGGCTTCTGATAGTTTCTGCAACTTTGACTTGAAGTAATTCCAGGCCTCCCCTGCCATTAGATCCATAAAATCTTCAGTCCAATCCACTTCCCTAACTAATTTCAAAAGGATTAACTTAAAAAAATTAATGACAGGTTTCAGAGTAGCAGCCATGTTAGTCTGTATCCGCAAAAAGAACAGGAGTACTTGTGGCACCTTAGAGACTAACAAATTTATTAGAGCATAAGCTTTCATGGACTACAGCCACTATGCATCCGAAGAAGTGGGCTGTAGTCCATGAAAGCTTATGCTCTAATAAATTTGTTAGTCTCTAAGGTGCCACAAGTACTCCTGTTCTTCTTTTTTAAAAAAATTAAGGAAATCAAAAACCCTAGTCACTCATCTATATTTGTTTATCCTTCCATTTAGTTTGAACTGAATTAGCTCATGATCGCTCAAACCAAGATTGTCCCCTATAACTATTTCTTCTGAGGTCTTCATTACTCACCAAATCCAAATTTGAAATGGCATCCCCTCTTCTTGGTTCGGCAACTACTTGGTGAAGGAATCTATCAGCTATCGTAGCCAGGAAAATCTGAGCCCTATTATTATTACTAGCACTTGTCCACCAGTCTATATCTGGGAATTTAAAGTCTCCCATGATCACACAATTCCCATTAGTATTTACTTCACTAAAACATTAAAGAGGTCTCTATCCATATCCAAATCAGATCCTGGTGGTCTATAGCACACCCCAAGCACTATCCCAGGGGATGCTCTAGTAGCTTTCTTCCCCAATGTGATTTTTGCCCAGACAGACTCTGTGGGCTTATCCAGTCCATCACTTATTTCCTTACAGTCTACCTCATCATTGATATACAATGCTACTCCACCACCTTTGCCTTTATTTCTATCTTTCCTAAACAGCATATACCCTTCAATACCTGTACTCCAGTCATGACTACTATTCCACCATGATTCTCTTATCCCCGTAATATCTGGTTTCACTTCCTGCACCAGTAGCTCTAGTTCCTCCATTTTGTTACATAGGCTCCTCGCATTAGTGTACAAACATCTTATTTTTTGCTGTTTGGCTTCACTGACATTCTTTACCTGATTAGGCACTGACATTCTACCACCAATATCACCTATTAGACTGTTATCTACACTACCCTTCCTCCTTATGTCCATTCTCATAACCACCGCTGTATCCTTTCTTACTTTGTTTTTTCCCCTCTCAATGTTAAATTCCGAGGTGGAGATTACCTGGACATCTCCCAACCATCTCCCCCAAATTCCTAGTTTAAAACTCTTAATCAGTTGGGCCAGCCTCCATCCTAGAAGTCTATTTCCCTCCCTACTCAGGTGAAGTCCATCCCAAGCGAACAGTCCTCTGTCCATGAATGGCTCCCAGTGGCCATACATCCCAAAGCTCTCCTTATAGCACCACTGCCTGAGCCATCTGTTCATCGTCATAATCTTGTAACACCTTTGTTGCCCTTCTCTAGGAACAGACAGAATCCCACTGAAGATCACCTGAGCCTGGATTTCCTTAAGTGTCTTCCCCAGCCTGGCATAGTCTCCCTTGATACATTCCAGTGAGAATCTAGCCGTATCATTTGTTCCCACATGAAGGACAATCAATGGATTCTTTCCTGCTCCTGTTAGAAAACTCTTCAGCCTCAGGTCCACATCCCGTATCTTAGCACCCTGCAGACAGCATACCCTTCTGTTCTCTGGATCAGCTCTGGTTACAGGCCCGTCTATTCTTCTCAGTAAGGAATCCCCAATCATGTAGACCTGCCTTTTCCTGGTGATGATGCGATTCTCCGGTCTATGCCCTGTTCCCTCTGGCTGCAAGTGCTTTCGATTCCTATTCTCCCTTGCAGTCCTCTGCAACCCACCCTGTATCCTCCTGGGGCTCATATTTGGTGGTGGTATCTCCATTGACTCTTCCCCTCTTCCTATAGAATTAGCTGCTCTTCTCCCTTGCCCTTCCACCTTCAGTGACCACCTGCTGTGCCTCTTCTTCATTTTTCCAACTCGACAAACCTGTTCCTGAGCTCTATTTCTCCTTCACTAGCCCGGCTTTTCCTCTGCCTGATTCTCTTAGTCATATCCATAATTCTTAATACACACCATGTACATACATAATGCAAGGATATTAATGATCAGTGAATTATTAGTTTTCATATGATAGCACAGGAGACATCTTTTGTACAAAGATTATTTCACTCATGTATAGGGTGTGAATACATGGGTGCGTAGGGTCACACAGGACTGAACGGATGCTTCACTGAGATTCCACATTTTAACATACACTACCTTAATTGTATATATACTGGCATAATTTTTTAAGATGACTACTGATTTTGGATGCCTCAATTTTGAGTTGCCCAACTTGAGACACTTTACGGTCACATTATGTGCTCAGCCCCTCTGAAAATAAGTCTTCTTCAAATCACCAGTCACTTTTTAAAATTTAGGCCACTACTCCTTCATCCCAGTAATTTTTCCTAGAGGATATTACAATTCCAAATTGTTAAAGTCAGTTTAGTACTATCAGAGGTAAAACATTATTATCCTGCTACTTGCTAGAGCAAATTAAACTATCACATCTACCACTAGTGAATTTCCGGAGGAAGCAAGCTATCAGATTCGATATGCTTGCATTTAAGAATGCCTGACCTGTCAATTACTCCCTTTGTTTTAAATTGGATTACATCTAGGTAAATTTCCTATATTAAAATACTCGATAACTTCTCAACAATATGAGAGACTGACCGGAAAAGGATATGAATCTAAGATACCTTGTGGTTCAACATGTCCATATAAAGCACAAGGTTGAACTGTAGGGGTATAGCTACACTTCAATTAAACACCTACAGCTGGCCCAGCTCATGGGGCTCAGGCTGTGGGGCTATAAAATTGTCATGTAGACATCCAGGCTCAGGCTGAAGCCTGGGTTTTGGAACCCTTCCCGCTTTGTGCAATCCCAAAGCCCAGGCTCCAGACCGAGTTTGGATGTCTACACCACAGTTTTATAGCCCTACAGCCTGACCCCTGCAAGCCTGAGTTAACTGACATGGGCCAGCCACAGGCATTTAGTCACAGTGTAGACCTATCCTAATGTAAGGGGACTGTTGCCCCCTTACTAACATTCAGTGGGGGTGTTTTGGTTGGCTAGCTCCCAGCACTAAAAGGGGAAGGGTCGAGGGCAAATCAGGAGCCTGAGACTGACGGTCCCCAGGAACCATGGGGAGAGGCCAATGCTCCAGATCAGCCTGATTGACAGGGCGGGCAGGCTAATCAGGGAGTCAGGAGGCCAGAGGGGGTCCCGTCCTCCGTGTGAACTGGAATGGCCTGAGTCAGACTGAGTGGGGCCGAGCTAAGGAGAGAGCAGGGGCCCAAGCTGAGCTGGAGAGCAGAACCGTGCCAGATCCAGAGCCAGAGACGCAGCCCAGGGAGAGCAGATCCTGTGCTGGGAGCAGAGCTGCAGCAGCAGAGCCAGAGACGCAGCCCAGGGAGAGCAGATCCTGTGCTGGGAGCAGAGGTGCAGCCGCAGAGCCAGAGACGCAGCCCAGGGAGAGCAGATCCTGTGCTGGGAGTGGAGCTGCAGCCACAGAGCCAGAGACGCAGCCCGGGGACAGCAGATCCTGTGCTGGGAGCAGAGCTGCAGCCGCAGAGCCAGGTGTGGTGAGCAAGTGGGGCCAGCCAAGGGGGAACCTGGGCAAAGGGCCCAGCACAGAAAGACACCCCCAGACAAGGGCCCTTGCAGGCCAGACCGGGAGGGGGACCTTAACCCTACGGGGGGCTGACGCTGGGAAGAAGGGTCCCACCACTCAAAGCCCGGAGGTGTGTGGCCACCACCATTGCAAGTGTCCAACCCGCAGCGTCTCTGCAGCACGGCCTGGGCCTGAGAAGGAGGCCTGGGACCTACAAGAAGCAGACTGTGACCTGCCCTGACATTCCAGAGACACTGGTTGTGATGTTCCCTGCCACAGAGCAGGGTGATGTGTTTTCCTTTAACCTTTCCCATTTTTCCTTGTTCTTTTCTTTAGATTAATTGTTAATTAAACAACTTGTATTTGCTTTAAATTGTATGGAATAATCAGTGGGTCAGGGAGGTGCCCAGTGTAAAGAGAGTACCCCGGAGTGGGGACACCCTAGCCCCTGTCCTAGGTGACCACAGCAGGGTTGGGGGTCGAGCCCCCCAGGAATCCTGGGCCCAGCCTTGTTGGGGTTACGAGGACTCAGCCAGACAGGAGAGTGGAAGGGGAGCCCTCAAGGGCAGGGAGGCCTCTGGGTAAAGGAAGTGGGAGCGGGGACTCAGATCCTTTCGCTTGCCCACCTCACCGGGGTAGTGCAGAAGTCAGGAAATTTCCCCACAATAGCGGGACCATTCCCCCGCTTACATAATTGGCGTCACGAACAGGATCCTATCCACAGGGTCCATCCCATTGGTTTTCTGGTTAAGTTCTAGTAGCATGGTCCGGGCCTAGTTGAGCACCCTACCATGGCTGGAATTGAAGAACTACGAACCCAGTTTGCTGAACTTCAGCGCAGATTATCAGACCAAGCGGAGGCATTACAGCAAGCTAGAACTGAACAGAGAGAAGCCTTATCGCTGGCCAAGGCAGTAATAGAGCAACAGACAGCAGAAGCTAAGAAACCCCCTACTATTTATGTCCCACGGGAGCGGAAGGTCACGGAGTTTGGTGGCTTCCCGACTAGACCAGGAGACATTACAGTAGAGGAGTGGGTCAAGTCTGTGAAGGCGGCTCTGCGTGTGCTAAGAGTACCTGAAGAAGATCATGTGGACTTCATAGAGGAGCACCTCAAGGGCCAGGCCAAGGCCACAGTAAAGTTCATGGCAGTGGCAGACAAAAAAAATGTGGAAAAGATATTTGAACTCCTCCTAGAAGTGTATGGGGACAAGGTACCTATTGGAACCCGACTAAAGGAGTTCTTTGAGAGAAAGCAGGAGCCCGGTGAAACTATCCGGGCATATGCATATGACCTCCAGGAGAAAATGAGCAGAGTGGAGCGGCGAGACCCTCAGCGAGTTCCAGACCCAGATACGGTTCTGAAAGAGCAGTTAGTGCTGGGGCTCCAGGATGATTCCCTCCGCCGTGAAATGAAAAGGAGGTTTAAGGAAGAGCCCAGTAAGAAGTTCCATGAACTCATGCAGGCTGCTATTATGTGGTCAGAAGAAGAGGAAGTTCCTGTGGCAGAGACAGCAAAGACTAACCCCCGTACACGAAGTGGCGGCCTTGTGAATGCAGCTGCTGGGGAAAAGGCCCTGCCCCAAACACAGCTAACATTGGAAAGCTTGAGTGAAGCTGTCCAAAAACTGGCGGTCCAGCAGGGGGAGATGCTGAAAGTGATGACTGAGGTGATGAAAGGAAAACCTCCCACTAATATGCCAAGATATCCAAGGGCCCCAGGATCCCGAAGATCTCCACTGAAGGACGAGCTGGGAAGATACATTTGTTATACTTGCGAAAGGCCAGGACATACTAGCCGAGATTGTACACTGAGAAGGAGACTGGAGTCCCAGGCGCCTGAAATTCAAAAGGCACCGGGAGCAAGCAGCCAACCATCAGAAGGCCAAGTGGGGACTGAAGGGTTTCTACGGCTGTCCCTAGGAAAAGGGCAGTGTGTCAGCAGCAAGGAAAAGGACCCTGATGATGTTAGTGTATTCAACGACTTCTGTGGCCGAGCTTTCGGGGACTGCTTGACAGTGGATATAACCATAGCAGGGGTGAGAACCCGCTGTTTGATAGACACTGGCTCAGAAGTCACCACTATTTCTGAATCATATTTCCGAAACTACTTAAAAGAGAGAGATCTGACCATGCATAATACCCGATTTGTACAGCTAACGGCAGCTAATGGACTTGCCATCCCTGTGGTGGGGTGTCTTGAAGCTGATGTAGGGTACATGGGTCGAACAATCCCTGGGAAATGCATTTTTATCCTAAAGGACACAGCTTCAGGAAAGACTTTAATGGAGAACAGAGTACCGGGAATTCTCGGGATGAATATTATAAGAGAGCTGAAAGAATTACTGTTGGTAGGAGAAGGAACCCTGGAGATGAACCGTCACGGGCAGCCTAGGAAGGACGCTACACTGAAGCGGGTACTAGCCCAAGTGGAGAGACATGGACGTTTCCCGGGTCCAACGGGACAAATTGGCTATGTTAAGGTGGCAGGGAGACAGAAGGTGGTTATACCTCCCTGGAGTGAGAAGATTATTGATGGGCGCTGCCGGGTGCCAAGCGACTTTGACGGATACAGAGTGCTTGTCGAGCCAACACCTGGGGCCAGTCTCCCTAATGGGCTCCTGGTTGCAAATGTACTTGCTAATGCCAGCAAAGGAAAAGTGCCAGTCAGGCTGTTAAACTCAAGTAAGAAGGCCATAAAATTGTACCCCCGAACCAGAGTGGCAGAGGTACACCGTCCTGAAGGAGTGGTGCCCCCATTGGGGGTGGCCTTGGAAGAAAATGGGGATGAGCTGCGGGTGATAGAAGTAAAAAAAGGCACACAGGTTACCACATCGCAAGCGGCACCTGATGGAGAGCTACCCATTCCAGTCCAAGTGGACCTCCAACAGCTAACCCCTACACAGGTTGGCCGTTTGCGGGCGCTACTGGAGAAACATCAAGAGGTCTTTTCCAGGGATGAGCGGGACTTTGGTTACACCACCACAGTGACACACCAAATAGCCACTGGAGATGCTGTCCCGATAAAACAGAGACACCGGCGGATCTCACCACGAGTGTTCCAGGAGGTAAAAAAACACATTCTGGACCTAGTGACTCAAGGTGTCCTTAAAGAAAGCCACAGTCCGTGGGCATCACCCGCAGTGATTGTAATAAAAAAAGATGGTGGGGTGCGATTTTGCTGTGACTACAGGAAACTGAATGAGGTAACGCACAAGGATGCCTACCCGCTACCCCGGGTGGAAGAGTCACTGGATGCATTAGGAAGTGCAAGAGTGTTTTCAACCCTCGATTTAACTTCTGGTTATTTCCAGGTTGCAGTGGAAGAACGAGACCGGGAAAAGACAGCAGTGACGACTCCATTTGGGCTGTTTGAATGGACACGTATGCCATTCGGCTTGTGTAATGCACCTGCTACGTTCCAGAGACTAATGGAGGGGGTGTTAGGAGACTATATCTTAGACACTTTGCTGATATACCTGGACGATGTTATTGTGTTTTCCAAGGATTTTGAGAGTCATATGGAAAAATTGGACTTGGTTTTCACACGATTGAAGGAACATGGATTGAAGCTGAAGCCAAGTAAGTGCTGCCTCCTACGTGAAAAAGTCAAATTCTTGGGCCATGTGATTTCAAAGGATGGAATCCAGGTAGATGAAGAGAAGACCAGGGCGCTGGAAAATTGGCCGGTCCCCAAGAATGCCAAGCAAGTGCGGCAGGCTCTAGGTTTCATGAGCTATTACAGACGATTTGTTCCAAAGTTTGCACACATTGCTGCACCACTATATGGACTAGTGGGCCAGCCTGCCCAAAGGAAGGGAAGGGATCAATGTTTTGTGTGGGATGATGCCTGTCAGACAGCTTTTGACAAATTAAGACATCGGCTGATGTCACCACCTGTGCTTGCATATCCTGACTTTAGCCTGCCATTTATAGTGACAACAGACGGGAGCCTGCACGGCCTAGGTGCGGTGCTCAGCCAGAAGCAAGAGGGGGCCGAGCGTGTGATCGCATATGCGAGCCGAGGGCTGAGGAGGTCAGAAAGAAATGACAAAAACTACAGTGCTTTTAAACTAGAACTGTTGGCCTTGAAGTGGGCTATCACTGAAAAATTTAAGGATTATTTAGTGTACTCTAAATTCACGGTAATCTCAGACCACAATCCACTCCGATACCTGGCAACGGCTAACTTAGGTGCAATTGAACACCGCTGGGTGGCCCAACTCGCTGAGTTCACTTTTGAAGTACAGTATAAACCTGGAAGGCAGAACATCAATGCTGACACCCTGTCTAGATTGCCTCTGGAGGAGGAGTCAGAAGAGGGCGAGGATCTGGAGAAAGACTTCCTAGTCATTCCTGCAGATGTTGTGCGTACGTGTTTGTGGCTAGAGAATCCAAAGCCCGAGGACGAAGTGACGGTAAAGGATGCAGTACAAAACCTGGTAAGAGGGGAGAGCGCAATAATCTCGGGGTACTCATGGGAGGAGATTCAAACTCTGCAACGAGAAGGTGATGTTGGACCTGTCTTAGTGGCAGTCATGAGCCAAACGAGGCCAGACCGGAGATTTGGGGCCAGATACCCCCAGTCTAAGAAGCTAGCCAGACAGTGGGAACGACTTAGATTACATCGTGGAGTGCTGTTCCGGGTAACATATCATCCCCGAGATGGTGAAGAAGTGTGGCAGTTAGTGGTGCCTGTGTCACTCCGCCGTCAAGTTTATGAAGCCAGGCATGATCATGGGGGGCATTTTGGAGACAGGAGCACTCTGGAGGTAATGAGGAGAAACTATTACTGGCCCACGATGGGTAGCGACGTGCAAGTGTGGATCCGTCAGTGCAAACGGTGTGCCTTAGCCAAGGATGTGTTTCCTCCCAACCGAGCCCCTTTGACCTGTACTAATGTGACTGCCCCAATGGAGGTCCTAGCGATGGATTACACACGGCTAGAGAGATCTTCAGAGGGGTATGAGAACATACTGGTTCTCACGGACATGTTCACCCGATTCACTGTTGCAGTTCCAACTAGAAACCAGACAGCGCGGACAACGGCTGAAGCCCTCATAAAACACTGGTTTGTGTACTATGGTTGTCCGGCACGGTTACACTCGGATCAGGGGAGGAATTTTGAATCAGAGGTGATATCTGAATTGTGTAAATTGTATGGCATAGCCAAAAGCCGAACAACACCCTATCACCCGCAAGGAAATGCTCAGTGCGAGAGATTTAACCGGACAATGCATGACATGCTAAGAACGCTCCCGCCAGAAAAGAAGCGAGCCTGGCAGGAACATCTTCCTGAGCTGGTGTTGGCCTATAACAGCCATGTCCATTCGTCGACAGGTTACGCTCCTTTTTATCTCATGTTTGGGAGGGATCCCAGGTTGCCATTGGATATTCTGGACAGAGAGGGCCCTGAGGAGGATGAGGTGACCAATTTGGATGACTGGGTCAAAGGTCACCATGACAGGCTGAAGATAGCCTGTGACGTTGCTCTCAATACAACTAAAGACACAGCCCGGAGTAGGAAAAGGACTTATGATCGCAAGTCCAGTGGGGCTCTCATCAGGCCTGGTGACCGTGTACTAGTTCGTAACCATAGACACCGGGGGCGTAATAAAATACAGGACAAATGGGAGTCAAATCCCCACATTGTAGTCGCTCACAACAATCCTGAGCTACCAGTTTACACCATCCGGCCTGAACGAGGAGGTCCTGAGAGAGTAGTACATAGGGACCAGTTGAAACATTGCACTCTTAGTCCAGACAGGGACCATAGGAGGCGTAGATCAGTACACCCCGAGGAGGCTGAAACCAATTGGGAAATGGTTCTAGTCTCACAAACCGAATATAGAGAGGGACCGAGTGGGGCAAACCCAAACCCTAACGAGAATGGCCAGATCCTTCAAACTGACCCAGTATTACCCGAGGATAGGGAAATAGAAAATATGGGTAACAAACCACCAGTCTTAAGAAGGTCCCAGAGGGCTAATAAGGGTGTACTTCCTGTTAGACTTAAAGATAATTATGTTATTGGTTCTATGTAGTGTTTTAATGAATATTGTTATGTATGGTATTAAGAAGTAGATGTGAAATGTTAAATATGTTAAATGTTCTTTTGATAATTGTTAATGGGTTGTTGATATACAATAACATGGGTTATGTTGTTACCATGGGGCCCGGATGTACCGGTGTGAATATTGTGGATGTGGCAGTATTTTAGCAAGGGGGAATGTAAGGGGACTGTTGCCCCCTTACTAACATTCAGTGGGGGTGTTTTGGTTGGCTAGCTCCCAGCACTAAAAGGGGAAGGGTCGAGGGCAAATCAGGAGCCTGAGACTGACGGTCCCCAGGAACCATGGGGAGAGGCCAATGCTCCAGATCAGCCTGATTGACAGGGCGGGCAGGCTAATCAGGGAGTCAGGAGGCCAGAGGGGGTCCCGTCCTCCGTGTGAACTGGAATGGCCTGAGTCAGACTGAGTGGGGCCGAGCTAAGGAGAGAGCAGGGGCCCAAGCTGAGCTGGAGAGCAGAACCGTGCCAGATCCAGAGCCAGAGACGCAGCCCAGGGAGAGCAGATCCTGTGCTGGGAGCAGAGCTGCAGCAGCAGAGCCAGAGACGCAGCCCAGGGAGAGCAGATCCTGTGCTGGGAGCAGAGGTGCAGCCGCAGAGCCAGAGACGCAGCCCAGGGAGAGCAGATCCTGTGCTGGGAGTGGAGCTGCAGCCACAGAGCCAGAGACGCAGCCCGGGGACAGCAGATCCTGTGCTGGGAGCAGAGCTGCAGCCGCAGAGCCAGGTGTGGTGAGCAAGTGGGGCCAGCCAAGGGGGAACCTGGGCAAAGGGCCCAGCACAGAAAGACACCCCCAGACAAGGGCCCTTGCAGGCCAGACCGGGAGGGGGACCTTAACCCTACGGGGGGCTGACGCTGGGAAGAAGGGTCCCACCACTCAAAGCCCGGAGGTGTGTGGCCACCACCATTGCAAGTGTCCAACCCGCAGCGTCTCTGCAGCACGGCCTGGGCCTGAGAAGGAGGCCTGGGACCTACAAGAAGCAGACTGTGACCTGCCCTGACATTCCAGAGACACTGGTTGTGATGTTCCCTGCCACAGAGCAGGGTGATGTGTTTTCCTTTAACCTTTCCCATTTTTCCTTGTTCTTTTCTTTAGATTAATTGTTAATTAAACAACTTGTATTTGCTTTAAATTGTATGGAATAATCAGTGGGTCAGGGAGGTGCCCAGTGTAAAGAGAGTACCCCGGAGTGGGGACACCCTAGCCCCTGTCCTAGGTGACCACAGCAGGGTTGGGGGTCGAGCCCCCCAGGAATCCTGGGCCCAGCCTTGTTGGGGTTACAAGGACTCAGCCAGACAGGAGAGTGGAAGGGGAGCCCTCAAGGGCAGGGAGGCCTCTGGGTAAAGGAAGTGGGAGCGGGGACTCAGATCCTTTCGCTTGCCCACCTCACCGGGGTAGTGCAGAAGTCAGGAAATTTCCCCACAATAGCGGGACCATTCCCCCGCTTACACTAAGTATAGTATAAGAGACACAATCCCATATTTTACTATGCCATCAGTTTTTAGACTGAACTTCTTATAGCTTTATATGGTGACTTCCACTTGGAAATGAGTACAATATGGCTAATTATTTGCAGATCAGCATACTTTAGAAATGTACAAGGCTAAATCTGACTCCCCATACTTATATGAATAATGGCATAGGGTTCAATAGAAATATTCACATGAGTAAAGCAAGTGGGATTGAACACATAACCAAAAGTTTCTTTTTTCTGAATGAGGTGGATTGAGAATTTAATTGGCTTTGGTAAAGAGCTCTGGTTACTGTGGGGAAGGGAGTTTTAAAGACATATGGGTTTAAAATAAATACATGCTTACCCATGATGGGCTGAAGTTCTATCATGTCCAAACTCTGGTATATAAACACTTAACAGAAGAAGGTAGGAGCTATAAAGCTGTGAATATGTATCAAGAGATTCATTGACATCCGTGTAATAGTGATAGTAAAATTCAAGTGGTTAGAGATGTCATCAGATCACTAAATTGTGTGCATTGCTTTAGCTACTGTTTTCTTGTGATAATATAGCTGTCTAACTAGATAAAGAGAAATATCATAAATATAGGCCCTGAATCCTTCTTCCACTTATATCCATGGATCAACTTCAGTGGAGGTAGCATGGAGGTAACGGAATAGAATTTGAGCCTATGTTGTTAACTTATAAAAGGTCCCTTTGCCCATATGCTGATTGTCTTGTGTGGTTTTTTTTTTTTATAGTTCTATGTACTTTTGAAACAAGAGAAAAGGGAAGTATTTGGCTGTTTTTAAGCTTAATTGGATGTCAAGACATTTAGAACCACTCTTTTGGGGATGCTAAGATAGGTTGCTACAGTGTGATATCAAAGGTAACTCAACCAATCAGCATCAGATTTTATTTGATTTCCATTTCACAGTCTTATTGGTTAAAACACTGAACACTATACATTTTTTTTATTTAGCTTATACTTTAGAAAACCATATGAATGATCTCATGCAGAGAGATAGCTTATGTTGTTTTTTATGAATATCTAAATCCTGCTGTTCTTGAGAATGTTCTCATTGAAGTGAAATCATATTATATGCATGATCCATATAAGTTTGTTAATCAAGGAACAATAGGAATAGTTTGGGGATGGTACTAGGGGAGATAATTAGAAATAATATAGTGAAATTAAGGAACTAAACATTCAGGCTGAATATGAGGATGATATTAGTAATTTGAGATATTTAAGATTGTAGCAAATTTTTTTTAGAAATCCCATTACTAGAAACATTTAAAAAGAGACTAAGAACATACTTCAGGGAATAATTCTACATTATAAGGAGATGGACAAGATAATCTTTTTTTTCATCTCTGCATTATGTGAATCGATTACTATTTGCTTGGCTAAAAATTGAATTTATAGACCTGTGAATATTAATTTATACTGTCTGAAAAGTTGATTAATTTTACACATTCTCTGATTTCACATATTGATTGCACTTAATTGGTTAGAACCTCTAAGAATGTGGTGATTCATATGGTACTGGTATATGATTTGAAAGAGGCTGCATTTTGTATGCTTTCTTGAAAAGGTCCATTGTGTTTCTGGATTACTATACTTTTTTGCTTTCCTAACGTACATGCCAGTTTATTCACCATTTTTGTTCTTGCTGTTGTGAGTGAATTGTCCTCTAAAGTGATATATTATCAGGCAGACCTGGCTCAGGAGCAATTAAATTCTTTATTGAATTAAATTAGTTTTACACTATGAACTACTGTATATACTCGTTCATAAGCCAAATATTTTTTGGTAAAAAAGTGACGCCTCAAAGAGCGGGGGTCAGCTTATAAATGGGTCTACACCAAAATTTGATGATTTTAAACTCTATGGAATCATTGAATTGTATATCTAATACATTGTCGTTTTGTTTACCTGGAACATCTGCAGGCATGGAGCTCCAATCACTTCCTGCAGCTCACATTGGCTGGGAACGGTGAACCGCGGCCACAGGGAGCTGAGAGGCTCCATGCCTGCATATGCTCCAAGCAAACAAAATGTCCCAACCTGCCAGCAGCTTACCCTGACGGCCGGGAGCCAAAGTTTGCCAATCCCTAAAATATAGGGTCCACTTATGAAAGGGTCATACAGCTTTTGCTATTTTTACCTAACCATCTTGGGGGGTCAGCATATAAACAAACGGGCTAATGAATGAGTATATACGGTACTTTATTTACAGTTACATGAATATTAAAATTTGCCAGAAAGATAATAGGTGTCCTGGAGGCTCTGAGTAGGGAATCTACCACCCTCTCTTGCAAAGCACACTATTAAAAGGATTTAGGATACACACAAACTTTTCATTTTCCTCAGATCTTTTATATACATATTTTTGTGAAATTTGGTGAACTTTGAAAATTATTCTAAACATGGCATTCAAAGTCATGCATTAGCTATATTAACTTGAGCATATTTTGCTTCTAAAGGATAAATTGTTTGAAAAAATAAAAATCAGAAACAGTAACTGAGCACAAAATAAATACATAAAAAAAAAACAAAAAAAACTGATTTTTTTTTAAATGTGACCAGTTTTCTCCTATTCTGAATTATCCTGCCAGGAAAGACATATTTCTAATATTTTAAATAAGGACTGATGGAATGGTAATATTTCTTGAAACAAAAAATAAAACAAACAATCTTTAATTGTAATGACTCTAAAAATGAAGTTTACGTCTGTAAATTGAATTTCTCTTTTGTACATTATATTATAAAATTGCAGTGACCTATATTCATAGAATCATAGAATATCAGAGTTGGAAGGGACCTCAAGAGGTCATCTAGTCCAACCCCCTGCTCAAAGCAGGACCAATTCCCAGCTAAATCATCCCAGCCAGGGCTTTGTCAAGCCGGGCCTTCAAAACCTCCAAGGAAGGAGATTCCACCACCTCCCTAGGTAACGCATTCCAGTGTTTCACCACCCTCCTAGTGAAATAGTTTTTCCTGATATCCAACCTGGACCTCCCCCACTGCAACTTGAGACCATTGCTCCTTGTTCTATCATCTGCCACCACTGAGAACAGCCGAGCTCCATCCTCTTTGGAACCCCCCTTCAGGTAGTTGAAGGCTGCTATCAAATCCCCCCTCATTCTTCTCTTCTGGAGACTAAACAATCCCAGTTCCCTCAGCCTCTCCTCATAAGTCATGTGCTCCAGACCCCTAATCATTTTTGTTGCCCTCCGCTGGACTCTTTCCAATTTCTCCACATCCTTCCTGTAGTGTGGGGCCCAAAACTGGACACAGTATTCCAGATGAGGCCTCACCAATGTCGAATAAAGGGGAACGATCACGTTCCTCGATCTGCTGGCAATGCCCCTACTTATACAGCCCAAAATGCCGTTAGCCTTCTTGGCAACAAGAGCACACTGTTGACTCATATCCAGCTTCTCGTCCACTGTGACCCCTAGGACCTTTTCTGCAGAACTGCTACCTAGCCATTCGTTCCCTAGTCTGTAGCAGTGCATGGGATTCTTCCGTCCTAAGTGCAGGACTCTGCACTTGTCCTTGTTGAACCTCATCAGGTTTTTTTCGGCCCAATCCTCTAATTTGTCTAAGTCCCTCTGTATCCGATCCCTACCCTCTAGTGTATCTACCACGCCTCCTAGTTTAGTGTCATCTGCAAACTTGCTGAGAGTGCAGTCCACACCATCCTCCAGATCATTAATAAAGATATTAAACAAAACCGGCCCCAGGACCGACCCTTGGGGCACTCCGCTTGAAACCGGCTGCGAACTAGACATGGAGCCATTGATCACTACCCGTTGAGCCCGACGATCTAGCCAGCTTTCTATCCACCTTACAGTCCATTCATCCAGCCCATACTTCTTTAACTTGGCAGCAAGAATACTGTGGGAGACCGTATCAAAAGCTTTGCTAAAGTCAAGGAATAACACATCCACTGCTTTCCCCTCATCCACAGAGCCAGTTATCTCATCATAGAAGGCAATTAGGTTAGTCAGGCACGACTTCCCCTTCGTGAATCCATGCTGACTGTTCCTGATCACTTTCCTCTCCTCTAAATGTTTCATAATTGATTCCTTGAGGACCTGCTCCATGATTTTTCCAGGGACTGAGATGAGGCTGACTGGCCTGTAGTTCCCCGGATCCTCCTTCTTCCCTTTTTTAAAGATGGGCACTACATTAGCCTTTTTCCAGTCATCTGGGACCTCCCCCGATCGCCATGAGTTTTCAAAAATAATGGCTAATGGCTCTGCAATCTCACCCGCCAACTCCTTTAGCACCCTCGGATGCAGCGCATCCGGCCCCATGGACTTGTGCACGTCCAGTTTTTCTAAATAGTCCCGAACCACTTCTTTCTCCACAGAGGGTTGGTCATCTTCTCCCCATGCTGTACTGCCCAGTGCAGCAATCTGGGAGCTGACCTTGTTCGTGAAGACAGAGGCAAAAAAAGCATTGAGTACATTAGCTTTTTCCACATCCTCGGTCACTAGGTTGCCTCCCTCATTCAGTAAGGGGCCCACACTTTCCTTGATTTTCTTCTTGTTGCTAACATACCTGAAGAAACCCTTCTTGTTACTCTTAACATCTCTTGCTAACTGCAACTCCAAGTGTGATTTGGCCTTCCTGATTTCACTCCTGCACGCCTGAGCAATATTTTTATACTCCTCCCTGGTCATTTGTCCAATCTTCCACTTCTTGTAAGCTTCTTTTTTGCGTTTAAGATCAGCAAGGATTTCACTGTTTAGCCAAGCTGGTCGCCTGCCATATTTACTATTCTTTCTACACATTGGGATGGTTTGTTCCTGCAACCTCAATAAGGATTCTTTAAAATACAGCCAGCTCTCCTGGACCCCTTTGCCCTTCATGTTATTCTCCCAGGGGATCTTGCCCATCTGTTCCCTGAGGGAGTCAAAGTCTGCTTTTCTGAAGTCCAGGGTCCGTATTCTGCTGCTCTCCTTTCTTCCTTGTGTCAGGATCCTGAACTCGACCATCTCATGGTCACTGCCTCCCAGGTTCCCATCCACTTTTGCTTCCCCTACTAGTTCTTCCCTGTTTGTGAGTAGCAGGTCAAGAAAAGCTTTGCCCCTAATTGGTTCCTCCAGCACTTGCACCAGGAAATTGTCCCCTACACTATCCAAAAATTTCCTGGATTGCCTGTGCACCGCTGTATTGCTCTCCCAGCAGATATCAGGGTGATTAAAGTCTCCCATGAGAACCAGGGCCTGCGATCTAGCAACTTCTGCTAGTTGCCAGAAGAAAGCCTCATCCCCCTGGTCTGGTGGTCTATAGCAGACTCCAACCACGACATCACCCTTGTTGTTCACACTTCTCAACTTTATCCAGAGACTCTCAGGTTTTTCTGCAGTTTCATACCGGAGCTCTGAGCAGTCATACTCCTCTTACATACAACGCAACTCCCCCACCTTTTCTGCCCTGCCTGTCCTTCCTGAACAGTTTATATCCATCAATGACAGTACTCCAGTCATGTGAGTTATCCCACCAAGTCTCTGTTATTCCAATCACATCATAGTTCCCTGACTGTGCCAGGACTTCCAGTTCTCCCTGCTTGTTTCCCAGGCTTCTTGCATTTGTGTATAGGCACTTAAGATAACTCATCGATCATCCCTCTTTCTCAGCATGAAACAGGAGTCCTCCCCTCTTGCGCTCTCCTGCTTGTGCTTCCTCCCAGGATCCCATTTCCCCACTTACCTCAGGGCTTTGGTCTCCTTCCCCCGGTGAACCTAGTTTAAAGCCCTCCTCACTAGGTTAGCCAGCCTGCTGGCGAAGATGCTCTTCCCTCTCTTCGTTAGGTGGAGCCCGTCTCTGCCTAGCACTCCTTCTTCTTGGAACACCATCCCATGGTCGAAGAATCCAAAGCCTTCTCTCCGACACCACCTGCGTAGCTATTCTTTGACTTCCACGATTCGACGGTCTCTACCCCGGCCTTTTCCTTGCACAGGGAGGATGGACGAGAACACCACTTGCGCCTCAAACTCCTTTATCCTTCTTCCCAGAGCCACGTAGTCTGCAGTGATCTGCTCAAGGTCATTCTTGGCAGTATCATTGGTGCCCACGTGGAGAAGCAGGAAGGGGTAGCGAATTGTTGTTGTGAAGTGTTGTCTCCCTTTTCACCATGACAAGCTATGTACAGTTAATCTGAGTCATTTTATTTCTCTTTGCTTCCCTTCTGTTTTTAGAAGACTGTCTGGTCATTTGAGCAGGGTATGGCTAGACACTTATTTTTCTTTTCACATTCTTTGTTCCTAAAACAAAAAATGCCTTTTGAAGTTAGTCCTGTCCTTGATGGTCCTTACTGCTTTGGTGATAGGCCTCTTCGTGTTGGATTTCAGAGCTTTCATGAATAGGAAAGGAGTAATTAATGAAAATCAAACATTGGGAAATCTTATAGGCTCTCTGAAAGCAAACAGCTTTTGGTACAATTTGGAGCATTTGGGATCCCTGACAAAATCCATCATCAGCATATCACAATAGCATATCACAGCATTTAAAAAAAAAAAAAAAAAAATTATAAGCTGATCACATTGGTTTCCATGGTCTTTCACTTTGTCTAGTGGGGTATCCCTTCACATATTATGTTTAGAATTAATTTCATAATTAAAGGCTATCATTATTGTTTTACTGAGGAGAGTCTGTTATTATTGGAGTCTTTCTATCATCACTGTTCCGCGTGGGGTCAGATTTTATTTATATATATATATGGCAGTACATTCTCTCTTGGGACACCTTTAAAACTGCTCCTATAACCACAAATGCTTTAGCAGGATCTTAATTGTCTTGTCCTCCCTTTTGAAGAAGGGACAATAGCACTACACAATTCTCAAATTCAAAGTTTTTTACTCTGGTTTTCCCATGGACCAGATCAGAAAACAGTACATCTAATGCTAAGTCAAAACGAACCTTTTAAAGAGCACCAGTTATTTTCTCAATGAAATGCTTTGTTTTTCTAAGGGGTAGCATTTTCAAAAATACCTAAGTGACATAGGCTTTGTGTACACACAAGTGTGTATCCTTGTAACTAAGCTAGTATAATTAAAGTGGTACAACCTACCTAACTGTATTGAAGGGGAAACAGCTATACTAGTATAAGTTTCCCTTACATCAGTATAAAGTACTACACTATGGGTTACACTGTTTTTAACTATTTTGGTAGAAAAATCACATTCTTAACCAAACTGCTATAAAATCTTGTATAGACAAGGCCTTTAGATCTGAAATGCATATATAGCCCAGGATTGCGGCACTATGGAGCCCAGTTGATTTATGTTTAATACAAACAAGTTCAGTTTGAAAACCTGTAGACGGAAAGGTTTGTTTAAAAAACAAAACTACCATCACCACAGCCTTTGTTCACAGAAATATAGAATCACTTCCCCTCCTTTCTTGCTGAATTCAAGCAGTAACAATGAAAATGGGCTCACCGCAGTCCGGTCTTCAATCAGCATCTGGGTTTCAGCAAGATGACGACATGAACCTAATTCTAATTTTAATATTACTGAGAAATTTTAACAATTCCCTATGTAAAGATTGTTATCTTCTATATTTAGAATAAAACAGAATGAACAGAGCTAGGAAATTCTGTTGGGGTTTTTGGTCAGAAAAGACTAATTTTTGATGAAGAAAAAAGCAGCATATACAAAATTTGAACTTGGATAATTGAGGTATGCACAGTCCTGCTGAGAACATAACACAAGCTCTATTTTTCTTTCAGCAAAGACTATGAAAAAAATTGAGTGAGCAATCATGTCATTTTGAAATAGGGTGTGGGCTTGATTTTTCCAAAGTTTATTCCAAGTTCCACCATCATAGACCTAGAAGAAGGATTATAGTAGTGTAAAGTCCAGCTGAAAGGGTATTCATATTGAACAAAGACTAAATCCAACTTTGACATGGGGGCTGCAGGCTAGTGCTACTGAAGTGATATTAACCAAGAAAGACTCAAGCTAGGAAAGTGCGTCTCTTGGGCAGTTTCCAATATTAGGTCTCCTATGGAGCACCAGTTATACCTTAAAGCTACCCTCCTGTGGAAGAATCCCTGGAAAGGGTTGCAATGCATAGAACATATTCCCTTCCCCAAGGAAGAATACTCACAACGGCATCAATGATTCTGCTAGTGCAGGGAGCAGAGAAAGTGACTCAAGTACAATATCTATGATGTGACTGAACAGAGAGCCTTCAACTGTGGTACTGTCACAGCTTGCTGAATGTACAGTGAATAATTTCTGGCTGGCAGGAACTTCTGAAAACAGGCTGCATTTCAGGTGTCCTGATACAGCAGAAATAGTAAAGGACAGCTGACAAATGCTAGAAAAGCTTCAAGACCAAATCAATACAAGGTTTACCTCTTCCTGCTTTTGATCCAGTTTTATTATTATTGACAAAAGAGTCAATGCCAATTATTTTGAAATTCTAAAATAACTGATGGAGAAAACCAGCCTAGCCAATCTATATGAATGAAGTATATGTCATCTCAAGAATCCAGATTATTTATACACTATGAAGCTGATAAGTGATAAAATCCCACTAAATCCCTCCTCCTGGTTTACCATGATGCCTATGGTAAAGATTTCAGGTATTTTAAACTCTATAGTCTAGAATAGTGGTGGGCAACCTGCGGCCCGCGGGCTACATACAACCCAGTAGAGTAATCTGATTGCATGCCATGAGACATTTTGCTGACATTGACCGTCCACAGACACATCCCCTGCAGCTCCCAGTGGCCACAGTTTTCCGTTCCCAGCCAATGGGAGCTGCAGAAAGCGGCGGGCCACAGGGACATGCTGGCTGCCGCTTCCCGCAGCTCCCATTGGATGGGAATGGCGAATTGCAGCCACTGGGAGCTGCGGAGGGCCATGCCTGCAGATGGTCAATGTCAGCAAAATGTCTCACGGCCTGCAATCAAGTTGCCCACCGCTGTTCTAGAATATAACGCTGTTTTATGGAAGAAAGCCAAAGTAAAGACCTATTTATCACCTGCTACATCTCTTGCCTAAGGGTTCTTATCCTTTTCTTGAGAAGACCAAAAACAAATAGTTTTTCACTGCCTCTTCCTGTTTATAAAAGTTACAGCCATCCATTGAGGGAACAGAAATATTGTGTGACTTTTTATTAGTGATGACAATTCAGACACTCCCAATGAAGAATTACAATTAGCAAATATTTGCAGCAATACTCACAGTGAACCTATCACCAAGCTATTTCCTGGTGGGCCAGGATAAGATGACCATCACAGAAAGGGTGTGGGGGGGGAAGGGTAGTAGCCAGACAGAATGTAGTAGTTCTTAAAAAGTGGTGTTTCAGTATTTAGTTTATCTACCCCAAAAATATTTAGTCCCATATCCCCATAAATTCTTGTAATCTGCTCAAAGTATTATAGGGAGTATGACATTATATGATTAAAATATGACCACGTAGATTATTGTTGCTACCACTGTTATATAATTGCAACAAATCTTATATAAAGAATGTCATATAAGGTGTCAATGGAAAAGCTATGGTTTTCTGGATATGATTATCCTATTTGTATGCATGTATCATTTTTGTATCTGAAGTTATGAATATTGACTATGTACCTGCATTTCAAATGTGTTTGCTCCTGTGGTAACACCCATAAGCTAATTTACATCCTGTCTAGCCAGCACATTGTGAATTGAGTATTCAATTTGATGGTCCATCAACAAACACAGAGGGCCATGGAAGAAGCCTATGCCCACCTAAGGGACTTTCCTATGGATGTTCTAGCTAGAATATGGCTGTATCGGGGTGGCTACCCGCTCCAGCCCTGACAGGGTTAAAACCAGCCTGGGAAGAGGGCTGGAGGGCTGGGAGAACAGCCCAGGCTGAGTGGCAACCATGCCCAGCTGGCCCTATAAAGGCTTGAGCCTGCAGATCAAGAAGACAGTCTCTCTCTGCTTGTAGAGAGAAGTGCCTGGCTGCAAGGGAGCTGAGCAGGGTACTGGGAGTGGAGCAGGGCTGGGGGAAGGCTAGAGGAGCTGGGGAGCTCCAGCCTGGAAAACCACTGGGCTGAGGGCCTAATACCAGTACTGGGGCTGCAGAGGGGCAACCCAGCTATAGAGAGGCAGCAGGTCCAGCCCAACCTTGCCTGTGATGAGTGGCATATACTGCAGTCTGCCCCAGGTAGTGGGGCTAGATGGTGACTGGCAGTAGCCGTATACTGAGGCGAGATGGGGTTAGTGGGTGGGAGTTCCCCTGGAGGGGGGAGACCCTGAGACTGAGGGGTTTTGCAAGGGGGGCAGAAACCCAGTGAAGGGGCACTGGGGTCCTGGGAGGGACATGGGGGCCAGAGTGAGGTAAGATGGATCACTGGCCTGCAGAGGACTCTCCTGGCTGGAAAAGGAGCTAATTCCTGAGGATGACCAACAGGAGGTGCCACAGGGGTGAGTCCAACTCCTTACAATGGTTAAAGGCTCTTCTATGACCCATCAAAGCATGCAAGAGTGGTACTTGATTATGTGGTACTGAACTCCATCTTGTGCCTCTACTTTTCCACTGGCTGTGCTGACTTTGTTTGGAACAACGAAGTTCCCTCCACATGGCAGAAGCTATAAAAGGCCCTGAAAATATCTCCATTTTGCCTTTTTTCCTGTTCTGATCTCTGGATTATGGACTTATATTAATGGGAACATTCTAACCAAGGGACTGAGGATCTTCCAATCATTTGGAAGCAACCAGAGACTTAACAAGCCAGCAGTTTATGCCATCACTGCTTCAAACCTGATTCAAGGGTTTTGTAATGGAGTGTATATATTTGATTCCTTGAACCCAGTGGTTCCCAAACTTGTTCCACCGCTTGTGCAGGGAAAGCCCTTGGCGGGCCATGCCGGTTTGTTTACCTGCCGCATCTGCAGATTCAGTTGATCGCAGCTCCCAGTAGCCGCGGTTCGCTGCTCCAGGCCAATGGGAGCTGCCGGAAGCGGCAGCCAGTACGTCCCTCGGCCCGCACCACTTCCAGCAGCTCCCATTGGCCTGAAGCAGCGAACCGCGGCCACTGGGAGCCGCGACTGGTCGAACCTGTGGACGCAGCAGGTAAACAAACTGACCCGGCCCACCAGTGGCGCAACAAGTTTGGGAAACACTGCTTTAACCAATTCTAACTTTCACCTATTTCTTTTCTCTCCTAAATGAACCTTTAGATATTGGATACTAGAGGATTGGCCACAGCGTGATTATTCGGTTAAAATCCAAGTTATATTGACCTGGGTATGTAGTTGGTCCTTTGGGATCAGAAGAACCCTTTGGTTGATGAAATTGGTTTTAAATAACCACTTATCATTAAGTCTAGTGTCTGGGTGTTGAAACAAGGACTGCAATATGTAAGGAGGCTGCATTTCTGACTTCTAGTCAGCCAGTGTTGTGAGACAGAAGTTTACTTTTGTTGCTGGTCTGGTATATCTTATGGAAGAATAACCACCAGTTTTGGGGTGTGTCTGCTCTGTTTCTCAGCAGTTTGTCCTGAATCTGGTATTCTCAGTTGTGACCCACTGAGGCACGGTAGCAAGGAGGCATGCCCCAACCTGTGCCCAACTCTCCCAACTAACAGAGGCCAGTACCTGATGCGTCAATGGAAGGTCCAAAAAAATCTCATAGCAGACAATTGTGGAATAATTTTCCCATAGGGTAAATTTCTTCATAAAGCCTAGTCATACGCAGAGATCTCAAGTTGGCAAAGTTGTAAAGTGTGAGGTTTTTCTCCACTGCTGCCTCATAGGTCTCCACTTCCTCATCTACTCAGGCACTGACTCTGCCCCAACTCCAGTTACTGCCTCCCCTTTGGCAGGTTGTTTTGGAGATGAGAGCCAATAATGTTCTGGCCATCATCCTTCCCCCCTCCCCCCTACCAGGAGTCGGCAGGGGCAGGGTATACCTCCACCAGTGGTTAAAAAAATAATCAAAGCTGCGTGGGTTGGGATGGAGATGGAGCCATCTCTGTCGATGGGGAACACAGCGGAAATATAACATTTACCAGGCACAAATCAAATGGATAGGTCTCAAAATGCAATTGTAAATGGATTGAATGGGTGTGTTTCCGGTGATTAGGGAAGTGGTAAATAATGAAGAGGACAGGTCACTGGATCACTTGGTAAACTGGGATCAAGCAAACATGCATTTTAATTTAATTTGGCTAAATGTAAATGTGTACATCTAGGAACAAAGAATGTAGGCCATATTTACGGAACAGGGGACTTTATCCTGGAAAAAAGTGACTCTGAAAAAAGATTTGGAGAGCAAGGTGGATAATTGAGCAGAATTTGTGCTCCCAGTCTGATGCTGTGTCCAAATGGGCTAATGAAACATAAACAGGGAAATCTAAAGCAAGAAAAGAGAGGTTATTTTACCTCTGTAACTGGCACTGGTGCAACCGCTACTGGAATACCATGTCCAGTTTTGGTGTCCACAATTGGCTCCCAGCTCCCACAGCCAATTTGATTGTTGTAGCCCCTCCCCACCGCCTGGCTCTGGGTGGTCAAAGGCACACCTCTGCTAATGGGGAGTTAGTAACCAGAGCTAGGTGGTATAACCGCATAGCTCCTTTCCTCCTGCTATAACAGAGCTGGTGAGGTTAAATTTGAGTGGCTTTGAGATCTGGAACAGCAGGGAGATTTCATGAGACAAGAATGAACATGTGAGACAGGTTTCAAATATGTGAGTCTTACAACTCAGGTGCAAGTCTTGAGGGGTATGGTGTAAATCTATAATTTCAATGTCCTTCTTGGAACAAATTCTACTTATGTTGTATCTATTTTTGAGAAACAGTGATCAGAACTGAACCAGGGCTGGCTCCAGGCACAAGCCTAGCAAGCAGGTGCCTGGGGCGGCCAATGAAGAGGGGGGGCAGCACGTCCGGCCATTTTGCAGCAGGGCCGTCACTCCCTCTCGGAGCGAAGGACCTGCCACCGAATTGCCGCCGTAGAATGAAGCAGTGGTAGAGCTGCCGCTGCTTGCGATCGCGGGTTTTTTTTTTTTCCTGCTTGGGGCGGCAAAAACGCTAGAGCCGGCCCTGAACTGAACACAGAATTTTTGTGTCTCCCGCTTTTTCCAATTTTCCAGAAACCCTTTCTTAATCTGTGTCTCAGAGCCAAAAAGTATATAATTGCTGTTTCATTAATATCCAGCAGAGGAGATCCACTATCTTACAATGGCTGTCTATTGCTTCTGTAGTGAAAGTTTACTTAATTAAAAATAACACTCCTACACTGGGGTGATCTCCTGACTACAGTGTTCAGGATCAAAAGCCATGATCTGCTGTGACTGCTTGAGCTGGTCTGAAATATTTTAAATTATCCTACCAGAATTAGTTGATAGCATGTTTTCAGTGTATCTTGCAATGTTGTTGCTCAAACCAGGTAGAGCTGCAGTTTCAGCTCTCAGAGATTTATGCTGACTTTTCTCCCCAAAGTTTCACTTCATATGAAATTTGTACCCCTGGTTATACTTTAACAGCCAGATATTCAGTTGATGTAAATCAGCACAGCTCCACTTAAATCAATAAAGGTATGTCAACTCGGCAATAAAACTCTCATAGCTGGCCCAGATCAGGTGACTCGGGCTCACGGGGCTTGGGCTGTAGGGCAATAAGATTGCAGTGTAGACACTGGTGCCCAGGCTCTAATACACTACAAGGGGGAAGGTCCCAGAGCCTGGGCTCCAGCCTGAGACCGAACATATACACTGCAATTTTATAGCTCTACCATCCAAGTTAGCTGACCCAGGCCAGTTGTGGGTGTTTTGTTGCAGTGTAGACATACCCTAAGGTTATAGAGTAGCAGCCGTGTTAGTCTGTATCCGCAAAAAGAACAGGAGTACTTGTGGCACCTTAGAGACTAACAAATTTATTAGAGCATAAGCTTTCGTGGACTACAGCCCACTTCTTCGGATGCATCCAAAGAAGTGGGCTGTAGTCCACGAAAGCTTATGCTCTAATAAATTTGTTAGTCTCTAAGGTGCCACAAGTACTCCTGTTCTTTTTTCCTAAGGTTATACTTATTTGCAGCAACTGAGTTTTTAGTCCAAATAAACTACAAGGCCCAAAGCAGAACTTCATGAAAATTAACTACTTTTGCATTTTTTTCCCTATCTGAAACCATAAATGATCAAGAGACACAGAAAGCATGGCTCATGGTTTGGAACCACTTAGTGCACTTGGCTCAAATTTTGAGTTTGTAACTCAAAAGATTTGTAATAAAATCTGAGTTTCAGATGAGGAGATAACACGTAGGCAAGTAAACAAACCCTCAACTATCTTATCTGCAATGACCATTCTCCTTGAATGTATTTGTTGTTTGAAAGTATTAATTTATTTTTCAGTCTATTAAAAAAAATGGATTAATCTCAAATATTTCTCTGGGAGCATTAGTTCTCTGCTATTCTACTTTTAGAAATCAGAAAATAAACTTACACGATGTTGTTTCTGTTCTCACGTAACTGGAAGTGTGCTGAAGCACTTCCAGCATGAATATTTGCTTGGGAAATCAAAACATTGATTTCTGTGAAAACTTATTCTTGTCACATTTAAATGAACATCCTGAAAACTTTTTGACAATAAGTCTTTGACTGCACCAATATTTTGGGATAGTGATTAAAAAAGGAGCAAGTGGCTGGGCAAAATTGGAGCAAATATTCCAGGACAATTGTTTGCAGTATTTGACCAACTCTACTTTTATTTGTTTCTATAGGTTAGCCTATTGTAACCTTCACTCTATTATCTCATTTTATTTCTTGAAAGATATTTTCTATCCATCACAGAAAGATTTCACTCCTCACTGAGAAGCGGGAAGTGACTCCTAAATTATATCATTGCCCAGTAGGTTCTCTTGGAATGATGTCTGTGTGTAGGACTTTATTCTCCACTACTTTTCACCCCACATAGTCATTTTAATTTGTTCCAAGTGAGTGTAACCAAATCAGGAAAGTAGAGTTTTACACCCACTGGCATGGCTACTTAAGGTCCAAGGAAGTGGAAAAGCAGGCCCTCAATATATATTTTTTTAATAAGTTGGTTCCATGCTACAGCACTTACCAGGTATCTGGGGCAAACTTAATAACTAGTGCTGCCTTCTATCTCTGTATTGAAACATAAAATTGGAATGATAATGTGACACTGAGCCAGAAAGGGTTAAGCAACTAGCAGACTAAATGATCCAAGTGCAACATTAAAGACATATCAGAAAAGTATATAAATAGTAATTAGGGCCATTCCTTATAAATAGCTAACAGAGGCATGTTAGATAGACTAGAGCTTTGAAATGCAAACCTGTATTGTTAGAGAATTAGAATTAAATGCTTATTGTATTTGTATGAGTTAGATGTTAACCATGTAACCAAATTAGCTTGTGGATGCTAGTTCCCTTTCAAGTCTTAATTACATATTATGCTTGTGGATGGTTCAGTTAACCTTAAAATCAAAGATGTAAGATATTGCAGGAAATATTACTTTCTTCATTTTAAATTTTCTGTGCCATAATGGAATGCCTTGATAGTTTGAATGGATAATTGCCTTATGTTAATTAATATTACTAGTTTATCTGTGTATATATAGGAAATAGGGAGTTTTATTTCAAAACAGTGATGTGCATTAACTACTCTTAATTCAAGGAATTCCTGCTGTGTTATCATGCCGTCAAGAGGCTATAATCGCCTGCCAGAAATCTATACAAGAACTCTAGGGCCCCAATACTGTGTATCAGATCTGCTTAAGTTTGGCCAGGGAGCTTGAGTTGCAAGACTGAGGTCTCCAACACCGGTCTGGATTACCCTGCTATTTCTCATGGAAGAATTTTATATAGACTCTGCATATGGATTTGCCTATTGGATTATAACCTCTGGAATTGATTCTGAAAACTTTTTGCAACGCACTGTCTCACCCCTTTCCCAAAGTCTACTATGGAACTGATCTAAGAACTTTGTTCATATCTATATGTATAATGATCTCTTAACCACAATACTCTCTCTTTTACTTTTTTAATAAATCTTACTTTAGTTAATAAGAATTGGCTATAAGCACGCATTTGGGTAAGATCTGAAATATTCATTGACCTGGTGATGTGTCCAATCCCTTGGAATGGGTAGAACTTTATATCTGATGAACAAGATTTTTAATAATCCCCATCATATTTGATTTGGCTATCAGGGTGGGAGCCCAGGGCAGGGTTGCTTTAAGGGAGCTGTGGTTTTTGGCTTCTGGGTAACTAGTAAGGTATTGTAGAAGCTGTTTAGTTGCTGGCTTGGTGGATCTAAGTATTGGAATAACCACCAGTTTTGGGGATCATCTGCCCCACACTTAGTTGCCCTGATTGAGCAATCTCAGTGTGCCTCCCCCAAGGCATCAATATCTAGCATGGAGGATCTGATCCAAAGCTTGTTAACATAAGTGAGGGTAGGTCTACATTTACAGCAGCACGTAGAGTACAGAAACTGCATGCTCAGCTAACACAGGTACAAATGGCATTGTAGACAGTGAGGCGCTGCTTAGGCTTGTAGTGTAAAGACATGCCAAAACCCTAGGGTATATATCCTACATGCCTCTCTACACCCGCAAGCAGTTCCTCTCCCATCTATACTGCCATTTTTAGCAGTATAGCATCCCACTGCCTCGACACTGTCTCTGAGCCTTTTCCAGTTGCAGTGATAAATACCAGCATTGGGGAAAGGCTCCAGAAGCTCCTCCCTGTCAGAACCTTTCCCATCATAGTGAAAGACTCCAGCAATGGGGAGCTGCTAGAGTTTTTCCTCTGCCAGTGAAAGACTCCAGCAGGAAGAAAAGACTCTGGCAACAGGGAGGAAGTGGAGAAATGTTACCGCAGTTCCCTTCTGTCTAAGCTTTTTTCTGCTGCCTCCCTGCTTTGCCACAGCCTTTCACTGCCACATGTAGCTACACACATAGGTGCCAACTTTTTCTGGTGCTGGAGGGTGCTTAACCCCCCCCCCTCGATCCCCAGCCCCACCTTGACTCCACCCCTGCTCCGCCCTCTCCTGCCCTCATTCCAACCCCTTTCCCAAAGTCCCCACCACAACTCCACCCTCTCCCTGCCTCTGTTTGACTCCTTCCCCAAATCCCTGTCTTGGCCCCATCTCTTCCCCACCTCCTCCCCTGAGTACGCCACATTCCCCCTCCTTCCCCCTCCCTCCCAAAGCTTGCTACAGCTGTTTGGTGGCAGCAAGCGCTGGGAGGGAAGGAGAGAGGGAGTAATGGAGATGCGGCACTCAGGGGAGGAGGTGTGGGGGCAGGGAGCTTAGCTGCCAGTGGGTGCACAGCACCCACTAATTTTTCCCCATCAGAGTCAGCACCTATGGCTACCCATTACAATGTGGATGCAGCCTGCATTTTTCTGTGGCATGCAGTATGTGACACCTCCTGGCATGGCATGGCCCTGCAGGTACACTTCCCTCTACTCTCCCTGCCTGCCTCTTATAAGAAGCCATTCTCAAGCCAGAATGCTTTAAACTGAGATTTTTCCCTTGTGAGGGAAAATTTATTAACTTTCTTACAGTATGTCAAATTAGCCCTTAGCCCCTCAAATCCAGCCCTTGTTCATCTTGATTCATGGTTCCTGCAGCCCTCCTTCTGGGGTCTGTGCTGATAACCCCAGCTGGCTGGAGTCCTCAATCAGCTTCTCTGAGCTAGCCCCTTCTAGTCCTGCCCTTTTCTCCAGGGATGGGAGCGGTCAGTAGACCAGCAAATAGTCCTCATTCTCCTCTCCCTAGGCAGTACTCTTTCAAGCTGTCTGCTTTCTGAAGGCTTCTCTTTTATCAATTGCTTTTTCTTTTCCTTTTGTATGGTGAAGCGGACTTGACTGAATAGTCTATAGCTGCTACCAACTATAATTCCTATAATTTCTCAGTGGTTTATATTCTCTTGCACTACCCTGTGTCTTTCAGGTAATGTAACAACACATTTTAAATAATATCCAATTTCCCCAGTGTTTTACTAAATAACATAATGTAATTTGTTACCTTAAGGTGTTTGAATTCCTCAGAAAGCTTTTCCCTTTCTTTATCAAAACCTTTACATGCCATCTAAGTAGAACACTTGTTTCATCCACCTTGCAGAGTGCAAATAGTCCATCTTTGTGTCTATTTATTTGAAAAAAGATATTTGCTTAAGCCACAATGACCAGTTAGTACAGTAAACAAAAGAACTTCATAAATCCTATCCAGATCCTGGAGTATGTCATAATCCTCAACTCTAGGGAACAATTCCAAAAATCTTCCTTTTTTTTCTTTCATTAATCAATTTTTTTTGTCATTCATCTTTAACATTTTTCTGTACTAGGCCTGTGAATTCCTATTTACTCAAGCGTACTTCTATGTCCATTTTGTACAGTGTTTTTAGCTGCTTTGTCCGCCATTTAATTCCTGTTAACACAATACATGCTGGGATCCAACTTAATACTACAGGTATTCACTATCCATGATAATTGTTATTAAAGATAAAATTTCATTGATTAAATCACTTCTAGATGCTGATTCACCCTTTTTTATCACTATAAGGCTTGAGATGAAAGAAAAAAAAAAAGATCATCGCTGTTGAGCCTACATCCCAGATTCAATGATTCAATTAAATGAATCAGCTGTCATGATAGCAACATAATCGAATATTCTTTTAGAATTACTAATTCCCAATTTTGGTATACAATATGCCATCCCTATTCTTCCTGTTTGTTTGTTTTGTTTGTTTTTTCTTTTCTTTTTGGACCCTTCTGTATATATTGGCCAAAACCAACTCGATTTTTCATCAATAAACTGGCACACTTCTTTTTTTAATACCTACTGTCTCCTTTTTTACCCTGAAACTTATAAAATCCATTTTCCCATAACTAAAAGTTTTGACTTTGCTCAGCTTTTGTTTGTCTTTCAAATCCTGCATCCACATGTTAACTCAAACAGCATGTGGAGTTCTAACGTGGAGTTTGCCTATCGAATTCTCAACAATCCTCATATTTGTTTGGTATTTTTCTCATTACAGTTTACATTAATTTTGGCCCAGAGAGTTAGGTCCAGTAATTCCATTCACAGTGTAACTGGAATTTCACTAGAAGCTGTCTGTGGCATGCATATAATTGTAATAAATGCACCACATGCAATTCATAGTGCCTGGACTTACATTAAATCTATCTCTTTTAAGTTCTGATTTTGATGCTGACCCAAAAACTAAGCAGCCATAGTTGCTAACTGGTCTGATTAAGGTTCTGTATACCATCAGTAATGTTTTCTTATCCTCCCCCCCCCCCCCATTAGTCCCAGCAAGACTTCTCAGCAGGTTAATCCTTCCTGTGCATTTATCTTGAACATAGTTTATACAATCTTTCCAAAGTAACATAAATCAAATATTACCCCTAAAAATCTAAAACTTTTAACTATATCTATTTGTTCTCCATACAGGTACAGGTTACATTCCTTTTTAACTTTCCTTTTCATAAAGATAAATTCTTTAGTTTTAGCAATGGAGGACTTGAAACCCCATGCATTTCCCCAGTTGGATGTCTTTGTTCAGTCTCTTCTCTGTGACCACAATATTGCTATTCTTAACCCACTGAGTACAATCACCTATGAATAAAGTGACACCTAGCCAGGAACTTATTTGTTTTGGGAAATTGTTTATCATAATATTAAATGATCTTGGGCTGATAGCACTTTCCTGTTGTGTACGATTTAAAATTTTTTATATATATAACTAATATATAGTTAATTATATTTATAGTTATATATAAACTTTCCCAACTCTGACCTGCATGGTCCTTTTACTCAAATATTCTCTAATCGACCAATACATTCTTTCCCTTATGAACCTCTTATGGACAGAGGTTTCCTAATGAACTTCTTACGGATAGAGCATTATTGATATTTAAGGCAAACACTCACCATACCTCTGTTTAGTATGACATTACAAGTGGGTCTGATTTCATAGAATAAAAATAATATATTATATTTCCATTGGCTATGCTGGGTCAAATTCTCTGCTGGTGTAAACTGGTGCAACTCCATTGACTTCAATGCAGCTGTACAGATCTATATCGGCAGAGAATTTGGCCTTAAACTTTTGAAGCACTGCACAAACATTAAATGAAGTAAATTCAGCATAATCTGCAGCAGAGTACTTTCCATATTCATAGATACATAAGCACTTACGGGGATAAAAGTTTCCCTAGGAAAAGTCTATGTAATACTCGATGACTATCTAATCTCTCTCTCTCTCCCCAGCATGGAGTTCATGACTATGCACAACCATGTTGCCATCAATGGAAACTGTCATGTAAATCACAACTTGTTAAGCTTAAACCCTTGTTTTGAAAGGTTCTATTGCTTATGTTCCCCTGGGCATACATATTCTCATTGTGTCTCCGGAGTCATACACAAGAGCTGGACGCGCCTTCATTTAAAAAAAAATGGCTTTTTCATCAAAATAGGAGCTTCCATCAGAAACATATGATTTTGATTAAATGTTTTGGAGTTTTGTTATAAAAAAGAAAAAAAATAGCCAATTGTTTTTAGATTTTTATTGCTGAAAACTGGAAGAAAATTGAAAACAATCATTTTTACAAAAACATTCTAATTTTCATTAAATTTTTTGGCAAGAACAACATTTCCTGACCAGCTCTGTCATTCATTTGAAACCAATTTTTACAAAAATCTTCAGCTCCCAGAAAATCTTCAATCCTGCAACCATCTCTGGTTGACTTCTGGACACTGTGTAGGGGAAAAAAAACAAGAAACCAGGAAAAAGAAGGTCCTTTTCCCCCTGAGAAATATCTTAAACATTTTTACTGTTAACTTTGCTATTATTTTATCTGGAATGTGGCTTCTTCTTCAGCTAGATAATAATAAAACAAAAAACCCTTAAAAGATTGTTGATAAATCTCTATTTCTTTTTAAGTGGACTGTCTGAAGTACTTGATGCAACTTGAAGTTTTGAATATGTAAAGCAAAGATGCAACCCCCAAAGTGCAAACAGAACTTCCTCTTTAAATATGTGGGCTCTCAGACACTTCAAGCCAAACATATCTCTGATGTAACTCTTGACCTCAGTAGAGTTATACCTGGGATGAATTTGGATTTTCCTCTCTATGCCAGTACAGACTAGTAGTGTCTATTTGCCACTCTATTTTCATTGTTTTTACCCTCACCTCTACAGCCTTAGGCACAATTTTTTTGCAGTAAATTATAAGACTGCTTTCTTTACAATGGCTTTAGGAATGAATGTACTATAAGTGAATTGTGCCTTTGATCTTTCCTCCCCCTCTTCTTCCCTCCCCAAGATAGATGGAGCAGGTGTAGAGGAATTAATGAAGCAACAGCCAAATTGCAAGGGTCACTGGTGTGTTGAAAGCTATAAATTATCTGGCTCTTAAGGGAAATTACCCTCCACCTCTGAGATGCTGTCATTTATAAACTCAAGTTAAAGCCATGGGAAATAGCAATTTGAAAGTTTGGAAGAGAGAAGAATCTGCTGATATTCTTTTTTGTCTTGTATGGTATTTTTGTTTTTTTAAATCAAAAGGTAAAATAGATAAAATACTTAAGTCTTGTTTAATGAACTCTGAATACACAGTGAAAGTGATACTATATTTATAACCAATACTTTCGTTTTGCTTTTGAAAGGCTTCTGCCTGCAAGGGTACTGATTTGACAAAAGTATGTTGAATACCATATTATGAATAGATTTATATACAACATTAGTCTATTTTTTACATAGAATTTGTATGGAAAAGTGGTGAAACATGGAAACTCTTTTAATTTATGCCACAATAGTATGTAAATGTTGAGATGAAGCAGTGGTGTATGTATATGTCTCTATAACAAGAAAGGAAGGGAAAGCTTTCTGAAAGCAACAACACAGAAGCAGTTGGAATGAACTCATAATAACCAGTGAACTTCTGTAATTGTAGTCCACTACTGTCATGCGAAGCCACCACTGTGTACTCCGGGACTGAGAATATAGTATCATCTAACTTCCAAAGTACACCTCTGCACATACCCTGGCTACCAGGACTTTTCATTCAGATGTGGGCCATCATTCTTAAATATAAATCATTACTGTTTTGCTTGTGTTTGTAGACCCTTCAGAAAAAAAGTGACATAGACAAATGCCAATACAAAGGTATAAACATATGCAGCTAGAGTGTGACTTTAGGCACAGCCCTGAGTGAAGAGTGATGCAGAAGTGAATTGCATCAGGAGGCATTTTCACAAGTGTCACCCCTTTCCGTCACAATTCCATGATTTCTCCTTGCTCTGCAGAGATGGAAATTTACTGCTGATACATGTTAGAAGACCCTCACAAATTCTGGGTAGCAAGCACCTGCCTTGCTCTGAGAAGGGAATAAGCAAAAAAATAGCCCACTTAGTCCTGAATGCTCAGACCCAAGATCCAAGTAGCCCATGTAAAAGCATTGGGGGGAGGTGGGTGTCTTGTTTCTGTGTTTGCATATACTCAGAGCCACAATCTGTGTAAAAAGTTTCATTTAAACCACAATTTTAAAAATTATTTAAGTAAGCAATACCTTCAGTTTCCTCCTACCTGGACATATTGCTTTGAGTCTTGAACTCTTATTTGTCATATAGTGTGATGACTTAAGGATTGGAAAATTCAGCTAAAGTTGGTCATCTTTTTGGCATTTGCTATTATCCGGTGTTTCATGTTGTGCAATAAGCAATTGTTAGCCTCTGGAGAAAAAACCTGGTAAATTGTTAATAGCTGATCTTTGACCAGTTCTGATCCAGTTCCTTTTTTAATATTTTTATGGTTGTAGCCTCAATATGTCAATCAAATCTGTGAAGTGAATTTCAACCACTCTGTCAAAACTAGGATATATCCCAACCCAAAAATAACAAACCAAATTAAAAAAAAAAAGTAATAAAACAGGGGTCGGCAATGTTTGGCACGCGGCTCACCAGGGTAAGCACCCTAGCGGGCCAGGCCAATTTATTTACCTGCTGACGCGGTAGGTTCGGCCGATTGCGACCCCCACTCACCGCGGTTCACCGTCCTGGGCCAATGGGGGCGGCGGGAAGCGGCGCAGGCCGAGGGATGTGCTGGCTGCGGCTTCCCGCCGCCCCCATTGGCCCGGGACGGCAAACCGCAGCCATTGGGGGCCGCGATCAGCCAAACCTACTGCGTTAGCAAGTAAATAAACTGGCCCGGCCCGCTAGGGTGCTTACCCTGGCGAGCCGCGTGCCGAACGTTGCCGACCCCTAAGCTATACATTTCTCTGTTCTGAATTTATATGCATTCATTTCTACATTAAACTTCCTTCTGGTGTTTATGATTCCCAGAGCTAAATTCTTTACCCCACTGTTAATGTACCTGGAAGGCAATTGCAAACTTCTTCATGGTTGTTACTTGTGTATGCTATCTTTGACTTTAAGATCTTGAGCCACATTCTGCTGTGGCTGCTTTGCCGACAAGATCTTTATTTTTTCTCAAATGAAATCCATGACTAATAAATTTGGATGGGAAAGTCTATTGGAAACTTAAATCTATGAAGGTTTAGTAATCCTTAAATTAGTTTTTTAAATGTACCTAAAAGAAGGAGATAAAACACTGGCCTCAAAAGGTTATAATTAAATATATGTAGGCCTCAAAATTCCCTCTAGCTGTAAGTCTCTATGAAGATTCACCAATTCTTTGTGCTATGACATAAGTCTTGGAAATACTGTCTGAGTGTCATACAGACATCTTTTCTGCCAATTTAACATAATGATTGAAAAAATATCAGCAACTGTACAGATAATGAAAAGTGACAGGTGTCAAATGCCTATAGTACCAATAGATTTGTATTGTAGTGAGTAAGAAATGCCATACTTGAATTACCCAAATCTTCCTAAGTCTACTGCAACAGAATAGGAGAGCTTCCTCCTAATACTATTTTGGGTCTGTATCATATTCTCCCATGGAAAAAAATTGTGAGAATGTGAGAAAGTTCTCAGGAAACTATGAATTTCACAGATAGATGCTACCTTTAGGGACAAGAGAAGAAGAAGCAGGAGACATGGATTCAAAGTTCAGGGAATCTTCATGGAGCTGCAAATATCAAGTCCATTAAGGACCCATCCCTCTGTGCGGTTAGTCTGCCATTGGCCTCCCAGATACATTTGTGCCATCGTCCCCTGCCACATGGAAGGAACTGCGTATAATGGGCACTAATGCAACTTCTCAGGCTCTTCTTCCAACATTAACTCTTACATGGATTTCTTTTCAAAGAGAGTAACTATTCTTGAATGTTACTTCTCCACTCTCTCTTAGTTCTATGCTTGATTGCTCCACTTCACTAATATAGAGCAAGGAGTGCATCTACATAGGCCAAATACATCTTCAAACATATTGATTGCTGATTGTAGTCGTGGGATTATACCCATTTTTTGCTGAGAACATCTCACAATTTATACCTAACACATGCACATTGTCCTCAGAGTTCAAGCCAGGGTTTAGCAAGACGCTAAACTATTTGTGCAAAATGTTGAAGTTTTTCAAAGGTCTCAGTAAAATATTTTTTTTATCTTCTAAAAGATAAAACTCAGGTTTATGTACATACACAACACCTCACACATGCACCCAACCATTTTTATTATGCATCTGTAACTTACGTAACTAGGAAATCAGTTAGGCGTAATGACAACTGAAGCAGCTTATTAGTTATTTGCTTCGTTGTGGTGTTCTGCTGAGGTCTTGGTTCATATTCTATTTCATTCATGTAAAGAACAGCATTCAACTTCTGATGCAGAAATTATTTTTCACCGCCAATATATAGATCCCCACTGAGATCAGAAAGAGATTTTTATCTGTCAAAGAGGATTTACATTAGTACTGCCAATCAGTTAAAAAGCTCTTGACATTCATATACTAGAGGTTTTTCACAACTCTAGATAAGAGATTTTGATCTTGTCTCGAGCTATGGTTTTATCAAAACTGCTTTATCACTATAATGCATTGTACTTAGAAGGTCAGGAAACTGCAAATACAATGCCAATAAAAACTGCACCGCAGTTGTGATTTGTTAGTACTTACTGTATCTGAGTCTTCTTTCATTTGGTGGGGAAAAACGATGCCAAACAAAAATCCACTTACTATGCTAGTGTTGTGTGTTAAAAATCAACATTGCTTAATAAGGAACAATTAATCCTTAAACTGTGCCTACTACGATTGCATTCAGTCATAATAGATGCTTGATTGTAGAAGTAAGAAATAGTCTGTTCTGGATTGCCTCGCTTATTTGAGGGTGAATTCCAAGAATAAGGGATTGATTGGCACCATTTATTCCATTTATTTTGGCTCTGTCAACAAAATAGAGAGAAATAGAGATTGTTAAGTGTTATTACAACAGTCAAACTTTCCCTAGAAGAAAGGTGTGTGTTTTTTTGTTTTTGGTTGGTTGGTTTTTTGAGATTCTACCGTCCTATTGCTTTGGCTGTAAATCTAATGATTTCTAAAGCTGATGTGGGATCAGTGACTAGCAGGGCAGAAAATGAAAATGCAGAGAGGAACAATATGGAGCTCATACGCTGCTTATCTCTGATAGAGATAAACAGAACAGCAGGGATGCCAAGAAGTATAGCAGCTGTTATTGTGCATGTGTTAGGGATAAATTGTGAGATGTTTTCAGTAAAAATGGGTGTAATCCCAAGACTACAATCAGCAATCAAAATGTTAGGAGATGTATTTGGCCTATCTAAATAGGCCACAAATGTCAGTTCACTTAACAAACTATATTTTCCTCCTTTTGTTTCCTGGTAAACCGCATGAGCATATAAAGTATGTCTGGAATGCTATTGTTCTTTACCTTCTTACAATACTTTGTTACATTTTGCTATACATTAGTGAAATTATGTGCAATATAACATGATGCTTTATTAGAATTCACTGGATTTACCAACCCTTTTAAGGAATAAAGATATAGTAAGGTATTTTTTGCTAGTTCTACACTGAGCAGATTAGGTTTTTATTGTTAGCTGTTTAGCATAATATCTCCAATTATTCTTGAAAGTCTATGGGTGTATTTGGTTTATTAAAAGCTACATAAAGATGACTTATACACTTATGTATACAGAGGTATTGAAGACGGAAAAGGGATCTCTAAAACACTCCTTGTTAGTGGCTACTGGCATGTCTCCATACACTTGGGTTTATAAGTGCTATACTTAACTAACGAGCCTGTTTTCTTCTGTGTGGGTCATTGACATGCAAAGGAATGGAAACTCCACAAATGTAGCATACAAAATTTCCTTTGAATATTTTCATAGGTGAGGGGAAGGAAGGGACCATGGTTTGGTATCCTCTCATCCCCTGAAAATGATGAGCTCCTAAGTTGGCAGATCTGGTAGAGATACCAAAGATTTCTATTCTACCTCTGACAACAACTTTCTTAAAACTACATTTTTTACTCTGAAATGTGTGAAAATGGCACTGTATGATTTTATATGTATTATTTCTCAATAACTCATGATTGAGTTCACTCAATTTGCAAGTATAAGTATTTCCCCCTAGTTGCTTAATGCCAAACCTGCAAAGGCACCTTAGAAGCTGCAAATAAAGTTGAGTTGTGTGTAATAAGATTAAGGCCTGGTCTACACCTAAACCGGCAATGTTTGGCACATGGCTTACCAGGGTAAGCACCCTGGCGGGCAGGCCAATTTATTTACCTGCTGACATGGTAGGTTCAGCCAATCGCAGCCCCCACTGTTCGCCGTCCCGGGCTAATGGGGGTGTCGGGAAGTGGCACGGGCGAGCGATGTGCTGGCCATGGCTTCCCGCTGCCCCCATTGGCCCGGGACGGCAAACCGCGGCCAGTGGGGGCCATGATCGGCCAAACCTGCCACTTCAGCAGGTAAATAAACTGGCCTGGCCCACCAGGGTACTTACCCTGGCGAGCTGCATGCCAAACGTTGCTGACCCCTGACCTAAACCTTAGGTTGAACTAGCTACGTTACTCAGGGATATAGTTAAGCCAATCTAAGCCTCAGTATCGACACTGCTAAGTAGACATAATAATTCTTTTGTTAGCCTAGCTACTGTCTCTCAGCTGGGTAGATTTGCAGGAAATGTTTACACTACAGCGCACAAGTAGCATAACTGCAGTGCTACAGCTGTGCTGCTGTAGTACTTGTAGTGTAACCACATCCTAAAATAAGATTCTACAGGCCTAATTCTGCACTCATTCATCTCTGTGCAATACCGCTGACTTCAAATGATCTACTCAGTGACTCTCATATGGTCCCATTGGTGTCAGGAGGTTTTCACAGTGCACCTCATTAGTAAAATTCATTAAAAATTTAGTAAACTGTTCTGTTGAGGAGGCACAAGAAGCAATGAAATCCAGCAAGAGCTAAGATTTCTTACTAAAATAAGCAGATATTATTATAAATATATATAGGAAACAGAACTGTTAAGTAAGAGCATTCCATTTTTATTTTTTTTTTAGTCACTGTTGAAAGTATAGCTACAAGATTCTCTCAGATAAATTAGTCAGGTTTTAGTCTTTCACAATTAAAAGGCAAACCTGTTGGTCTGAATAGAATGGATGTTCTCTTCAGTTGTGTGACTATCATATTTTTATTATCTATGACTCAGTATCTTGCAACTAGCTGAGTTTGAATATCTGAATAAAATTGGTAAGCCAAAAACAAGCTCATGAATCTTATTATAATGTATTGTAATCAAACAGGATTGTTTTTTGGATTGCTTTGACAAGTGGCATCTTTGCTGTTTTGGTTGTCTTCTTAAATGCCAATGTTAAAATACAGTCCACTGCATGAAAAATAGGGTATGCAATATTATGCTGAGTTTCTAAATTTTAATATAGAAATCATGACAACTGAATGCAACAAGCCTAAACGTCACATACTCATAACATACTGTAAAGTATTTCTTCAAATGTTTGAATGTTATTGAAGATCAGCATCTAAACATAATTAATTGTGCATTGTATGTGAGAGTCAGAATGGCCTAGTTACCTAAGCAATATTTTAAATTAATATTTTATGAGCAAACTGAATCATATATCAACACTTACTTAAAATTAAGGACAGCAAATTTTATATACCATTTTTCTGTCATAGTCATAACATATGTTTGATCAGCATACTGGTTCTTTACTCAGATATTCTGCTCTGCCCTAGAACTCCCATTGGTGCTGATGAGAAATTTTCATATACAGGGACAGCAGAATTTAGTGGCTCAGATACTTTTCTGTCTCCATCATTTATTACAGCTCCTTGACTCTATCATCAGTTTAACACAAACCCCATCTAGAGCAGACTTTAGTGCAGTTCTGTGGCTGCTCTATACAGTAATAGCTAATAATGGTCCCCCATTGATCTACCAGCTAAGGATAGCCAGAGCACAATGTGCTCCAGGTACATCCTCACATGCATGTCTCCATCCCTGATGTGAAGTACGGTGTAGATGCCAAAGAATCCATATGTGTATCCAGTGAGGCCATCCCCACCTGGGAATTCTGAAGAGGACCAGTGTGGACAGTTTCCATCCCCTTTCTTACACCTGAGAAGCACAAAGGAAGCAGAGTGGGGCAGTTAATCTAACCCAGTATATGAAAGAGAGGTCTGATGAGAAGCTCCAAAAGAGAGTTTTTTTATCACGGCCTTAAGATGTATTAATTATTTATGTAAATTGTTTACTAGCTGGTGTTCTAATTTTTAAGGACCGGATGTGGAATTCCCTGGTGCGGAAGAGTCTACACGTAAAACATGAAAAAATTCACACTCCTGAGAGATACAATTAAGTTAGCCTAAGCTCCATTATAGACGCTGCTAAGTCAATGGAAGAATTCTTCTGTTGACCTAGCTGCTACCTCTTCAGGGAGTGGATTAACTACAGTGACAGAAAAAAAAAAAACCCAAACCCTTCCATCACTGTAGCATGTGTCTACACTACAGTGTTACTGTGGAACAGCTTCAGCACTATAGTGGTGCCACCATAGAATCTGTAGTGTAGACAACCCCTGAGTGGATATACATCTAGAATAGCTGGCTTCTGCACCACCCCTACTTCACTATCTCAGCAGAGGAGGCACGCCAGGGATGGGGAGATGCACAGCTGGGGTCTCTGGACCACACTGTTCTCTGGCTATCCCCAGCTGGTGGCTGCATTAGGGGCCATTATCAGCTATCAGAGTTTAAAGCAGCTCCAGAGCTGCTTTAAATTCTGTCAGTAGCACCATCCTCCCTCTCACCCCCATTGTGCCCTAAGAGGCAAAAAAATGAGCACTTTTAACTATGGAACTATCCATCTAAAAACCTCCACATAAACCCATCTTGAAAACAGTGTTTTTTTCCTGAAGTAAAGCAGTGATCCATGGGAGTAAGGGTGGCTGAAACTGGCCAAAAGGGCTTGTCTATACTGACGGTGCTGGTGTGGTTCTCCCGTCGGCATAGGCGCTCCCCCTTCCCAAGAGGCAGTATCTATGTTGAGAGGAGAAGCCCTCCAGCTGTCATGGTATTGTCTACACTGGGGGTTAGGGCAGTAAAAATACGTCACTCAGGGGTGTGACCTAGTTATATCAATATAAGTTACCTGTTAAACAATAATAGAGTACCAATTTAAATGTATCATGGGGAGTTCTGTTTAAAAAATGATGAAATGATTTGACCTTCTATGTTTTCACCTTCAGATTCAGCCACTTCTGTCCTTATTTTGAATTTATATTACAGATTCTTAGAAGAACATGCAACAAGATAAGCATTTTAGTCTTCATCCTTCAAGCCCTTCTACTGCACAGAGAGAGATGAGGTAGGGAGATGTATACCTGCTGAGCTGCATGCACATTCTCAGCAGGTGTATAAGTAACAACGGTAAGGATTGATAGCTCTTGTGTTTGTTTAGCCTATCTAGTGAAAACACATATGTGATTCATCCTCTTTGTTATCTAACACAGTTTTAAAGGTACTTTGCTAAATCCCTTAAAGCCATTATTTATGTTCATTTTTGAGCACAGGAAAGACTTCTTTTTTTTTTACCCTTCATTGTTGATGCATACGTAACATGCTTTTGGAGAAGTTAACACTGATTTGGTACTATTCTAGATATTGCTAACCCTATTATTCTAGTTGTGCAAACTAGCAAATCATATCATAAGTTTCCATTAGATGTTCCATGAATGACTATGCTAGACGTGATGTATGGAACTCCTTTATTTTGCATCTAATCCTCAAATGATTTAAGGCCTTTTTGACATGGGTTGCCAGCAGTAATCCCGCTGGAATTCTGTTTTCTATATACTCATATGGCTTGTTTCTGCAAAGTGCTAAGAAGTCTGGCCCCAATCCAGAAAGACGAGGTGGGTGAGATAATATTTTTTCATTGAACCAACTTCTGCTGGTAAGAGAGACAAGCTTTCCAGCCACACAGAGTTCTTCTTCAGGTCTGGGAAAAGAACTCCCAGCGTCTCAGCAAAAAAACAAGGTGGAACAGATTGTTTAGCATAAGTATATGGTAAAAGACAAAAACACCCTACCACCTGTGAGTGAACACTTTTCACAAAGCGATCATTCTTTATCTGACATATCAGTCCTCATCCTCAAAAATTTTCAAAAAATGAGCCTCGGAGTTTAAATTCATTACACTGCCTGCTAGACACCAAAAATCATGGACTGAACAGAGACACTGGATTTATGGCTTACTACAACAATCTATAACCCACTAATCCTCTCTTTTTGTCCTAGGATTGCAGAGCTGTCAAAAGGCCATGCTACCTTGAATTGTCCCTTACAATATGTGCTAACTGCTTATTCTAAACAATCTGCTCCACCTTGCATTTTGCTGTGACACTCGGACTCCCTTTCCAAGACCTGAACAAGCTCTCTGAGTGGCTCGAAAGCTGGCTTCTCTCACCAGCAGAAGTTGGTTCAATAAAAGATACTACTTCAACCATCTTGTCTCACTAATATCTTGGGACCAATACGGCTACAACTACACTGCATGTCTCAGTCCAGAAAAACATTTAAACAAATGCTTAATATTAACCATGAGTAGTCTCATTGACATGAGTGGGATTTCTCATGTTCTTAAAGTTAAACATGTATTTACTTGCTTTGCTGGATTGGGGCTCATGTCTTCAACACCTTGCAGGAAGGAGCACTTTGTTTTTTAATGAATGGAAGAAAGCGCTACATGGAAAATGATTGTCGTTATTCACAACCAGAATCACTCTCTCATCCCCATTGTGCCCTAAAAGTCAACAAGTTAGCAACTTAAACTATAGAGCTATCCATTTTTAAATTTCCACATGTCCCTCTGAACAAGCCCAAACCCATTTTGAAAACAAATGATGTATTTGCTCAAAGCTTTTGTACTGACACTATAAAATACAAGCAAAATGTCAGATGGCTACAGAAGAAGAAAGAAGTTTAACAGTACTTGTTTAGATGACTGCTTTTTAACAATAATTTATAACTGTATAAAAACTACTTCATACACATAAAATGATTTAAAATAGATCTAAGTAACAAAATTACTATATTGTTATATACATATTCTCCCCTGCCTCAGTTCTCATATCCAGACAAGGACTATGTGATAAAATGTAAGAATACAAAAATGAAAATTTGCAATCAGAAAAGCTGTAGATTCATTCAGAAGTTAAAACACAGAAAAGCAATACTGATTGATTAACACTTGAAAGATTATATTTATAGCATACTTCTCCCATTATATAGGTATTCTCTGAATACAATGACATTTGTTACTATGTCTCATTTATCTACAGTTCTTCTTCCCCTATCTTCACGAGCTGGCCAATTTCAATTAAGTTTGTGAGTATCCTTAAGAAATCTGTCTTTTTTTTTTCTTTCCCTTTTTGAACCTCACTCATTGTCATAGGTTTCACCCCCACTCTGAACTTTAGGGTACAGATGTTGAGACCTGCATCAGAACCCCTAAGCTTAATTACCAGCTTAGATTAGTATGCTGCCACCACCCAAATCGTTTAAAACAGCTGTTTATGAGTTATTTGGAACCCTTAACTGTCTGTTTATGACACTCATAATCTGACCTTTTACTATTTAATGAGTGATCATACGAAAGAGAAAAAAGGACTGGACTTAAATAATAGTGTTTGCTTGCTTGTTTTCATCTACTGTTTATCATTACAATGGGACTCACAATGTTCCAAAACCATGGACATCTGGCAGATAAGATTTCAAAGAAGGTAAAATAGGAAGATTATATTAACAGAGTCTATTGTTGGAGACTATTGTTCCCAGAGTGTGTTAATGATGGACAGGATTTCATGACATAATTGTAAACGATAGGGAGACTCTCTAACATGCTGAGAAAGTCAGTGTCTGAATAGAAACTACCAAAAAAAAAATGCCTGGCAGTAGATTTTGGTATGAACAGGATTAAACACTTAATTATAATTATTCATCATGCTAAATTCCACAAATCTGTTACAATGGGTACTTCAGCCTGCTTGCAGTTGGGCACAGAACTAGACCTGGTAGTCACTAGCAGCAGGGCAATGCACACTCTCTGAAGTTCCCTCCAATTTTTTCTGCCTTCCCAGAAACCAGCAGCTCAGTCAGGCCTCCCTGCTGCACAGCTTTTCTGACAGAAATGCCAACCTTTTATTTTAAGTTTCTAACAATTTGTCTCAACGATGTGTATAATTCCCAGCCCTGGCCTAGGGTTGCATTTGAATTTTGAGGATATTGTCCTCACAGCGCCTCTTCCCCTTCTGAGGTATTTGCAGTGGCTATTGTCCCAGCACGCTTTAGGGAGAAAGCTAGGCAAAAAATGCCAGAGGCAAAAGGCAAGGCCTGCGTCTCCTTCTTTATCCTTATGTAGGCTATGTCTATACTGCAGCTTATGTCCCAATCACCCCCTCATGCCTCTAAGTGCTGTACTGCCAATGGTAAGGCATGAGGAGGTGATTGGGAGGGATTTGTGTAGTCCACCTATTTTTAGAATGTCCTGTTCATTGTTGAGGTCGTGGATGATAGCCAGAGCATAAGGTGAGTATAGCTTTGAAAAATGAGGGTATGGAGATGTGTAGGAAGGCTAGTTGTGGTTGGTTTAGGTCAATCATTACTATTATTAGGCCTAATGGACTTGATGTGGAGAATGCAATGATTTTTTTGATATCATTTTGGATAAGAGTGCAGAAAGCTATAAATAGTGTAGTGAAGCTCCTAGGCAAAGGCAGATTGAGAGTGCTAGGTTGTTGGTAGCTAAAATGGGATGAATGTGAATGTAAGATGAGGCCCTGAAACATAAACTCTTGTTTCAGAGGCCCAGTCTGAGGCCTGAAGCCTGAACCAAAGTACTTCCAGGCACTGCAAAGCAAAAGCTGGGCTGTGAGCCAGAGGCAGGCCCCGCTCACAGAAGTTGGCGAGAAGAGGGTTGTTAGAAGCAGGTGCAGTCACACATAAGCGCTAATAAGAGGAACTTGTGCCAAGATGGCACCTCGACAGCCTGATACAAGGACACTCTATAGACATAACAAGGAACAGGCAGGTGTATCTTCAAGACAGGTTCAAAAGTACAGCATGATGGATAGATCTGTTTGTCTGAAATAACATGATCATGGCACCCTAATGAGCCAAGGGGCTGTACCTCAATACATCAGTAGGGATGAGTAATCTGTCCTGTAACTGTATAAAAGTAGGTCCCGGAGTGTGCATTTTTGTCCAGCCTAAGTGGCAGTGGAGTGTCCTACCACTGACTGAGCTGTATCCATTGCCAGGGGGCACATATTCGTAGTATGTCCTGTAGAGTCTATAGGAAACTATTACTGTGCTTCGTTTGACAATAAACCTGGCTCAGGTTCCTTCGTACCTTACTAGAGTCTGTGATCTTTGGGGGTTCTCTCGGGGTTTGCTGTGTCAGCTATCTGCACAGAACTGGGGCAGCACACAGAGGGAACATGCATGCAGCTGACTGTTATCATCGAACAAGAGCAGGGCACCACACCAATAGCTACTGACAGCAGCGAATTAGTAGAAAAATGCCAGCAATTGCTATGGTGCTGGAGTGAAGTAATGCTGAGACTGGGGTTGGGCCTTCTATGGCTGCTGGATGAAGGCCAAATTGGTCTGATTTTCCTGTTGCAACGAGGATTAGACCTAGGAGTGGGAGCACTGTGGCAGGTCAGTTCAGGGGCGGGATGAATAAATCACACACACCCCCACCCCTGAATGAAATAAGTTCCGCCAACATGTGTGGACAGCACTTTGTTGGTGGGAGAGCTTCTTCCATTGACCTAGGTATTGCCGCTCAAGGGGGTTGGTGTAGTTAAGCTGACAGCAGAGGTTTCTCCCATTGGCGTGGAGTGGCTACATTAGAGTTTACAGCGGTGCAGCTGCATCAGTGCAACTGTGCCACTGTAAACTCTCTACTTAGGTGACTCCATGGGCAGAGTTCAGTTCCCCCCTCCCCTCCCCCCCAGCCCAGTCTAGGCCCAGTCCATCCTCTGCCCCGAATAGGGAAGGTGCCTGGCAGGAGTGGAATAGCTGGCTTCAAGGCAAGCAGCCCTGCATCTCCATGAGGAGAGCTTCACTCCATTTTTCTCTTCTGCCTCCCCTTGAGATGTCAATGGAGGGCATGGGACACAGAATGTGTACTGCCACTGTGAGAGAGTGCAGTAAAGGGTATTCAATCCAAGCACCCTACCACAGATGCCAGCCCTATAACAGCATCAGTTCAACCAGCAGGGAAACTGTGGTGCACCATGGTGATGTTGCCCAGCCAGGGAGCATGAGAATGGGCTCATGAGACACTGTGGCAGCTCAGAGAAACAGATTAATGTGAAAATGACCCAAAATTAAATATTTCCATTCAGTTTAACAAACTGAAATTGTTTAACCAACCTGAAACAAAGTGTTTTGTTTTGTTTTTCTGTCAGGAAAATAAACCATTTTGGCAAAATCAAAATTTCCCACTGAAAATGTTGTTATATTGGAAACTGCATTTACTGAAACCTGTTGAGAATGTTAGTGTCATGCACATACATGTTTCAGTGAACCAGAGTTCATGGAAGCCTATCCAATAATTACTGTTATCTCCTCCACATCTCACCCTATTATGTACATTAGCAAAGATCAAGATCACATTGTCAGTTCTCTGCTCCCTCAACTGGTGAATGCAAAGAATCCAATTTTTTAAAGGGATCCACCCATCAGTGAACCAGGCAGATAGATTCTTATGTCAGATACCAACTGGCAATAATCAAGGGGTCTCACTGAGATCTTGTTTCAATCCAAAAACTTGGTACCAGTAAGAGAGAGAGAGAGAAAGAGAGAGAGTACAATGTCTACTGGATGGAACCCAGTTATCCATTGAGATCTCAGAACACGGGTCCTTCCATGAATAGCTGACTTATTCTAGTCATGTCAGTTAACATGACTTATGTGGTTTTCATTTAAAAGCAAGAGAAAGAACACAATTGATCTGATCTTAGAGCTAGATTAAAAAATAAAATAAAATCCTCCATTCAGGACCAGAGAGGTTCAAACTGGATACTTGAATGAGATGATTATCATTCTGAGGGACCCTAGGAAGAAATAATTAAATAAATCTTATTCCAGTGGCTGGTGCAAAGTCCATAGTTAACTACATTAAACAAGTAAAGTATAGCTCTGAGTACCTATAGGAGAGCTCTAAGGTGGATATATAAGAGTGTCCAAGCAAAAAGATCAAATTTTTGTAACATAATGTTATTAGCCTGTTCAAGAAAAGGCAGTTTTGTACAAATCCAGACACTAGGCACTTCCTTAAGACAATTAGCACACAGTCAAAGAGCACAACCTTGAAACCTCCTTCTGGTCCTTACAACACAATCCCAATTGAACCCTGCAATAAGAGTCATCCATTAAATTAGACTTCCCGATAGCTAATATCTCCAAGCAGATGAGTTTTTGAAGTTGGGAGTTTTCCCTGATGAGATTCAATATTGTATTTTTCTTTCAAACAAGAAGTCATAAAAACTGCCATGGCATTCATTCCCAAAGTAAATTCAAGAAATATTCTTTCTTTTGTCAGAAATCAAAGTTGAATCTGTAAGACCATAGAAAAGCTCAAGGCAGAGAAGCCATATCTCCTAATGAGATCTGCTATGCAGTCACTTGGCCATCAATATATATGTATAGTCTACATCACGGGTAGGCAACGTTTGGCATGCGGCTAGCCAGGGTAAGCACCGTAGCGGGCCAGGCCAGTTTATTTACCTGCTGACACAGCAGGTTTGGCCGATCGCGGCCCCCGCTGGCCGCGGTTCGCCATCCCGGGCCAATGGGGGCAGCGGGAAGCCGTGGCCAGAACATCCCTCGGCCCGCGCTGCTTCCCGCCGCCCCCATTGGCCCGGGACGACGAACTGCGGCAAGTGGGGGCCACAATCGGCCGAACCTGCTGCGTCAGCAGGTAAATAAACTGGCCCGGCCCGCTAGGGTGCTTACACTGGCGAGCCGCATGCCAAACGTTGCCGACCCCTGGTCTACATATTGGTCATCTGACCGCTAACCAATTCGATTTTTGAGCAGAGGTTTTCCTACAGCCGAGCACTGAGGGAAGATGGAAGATATATTACTTTGTTTTGGATGTCTATATTTAAGGATGATCCTGGTCCCCACCCTGGAAGCACACTGCTGTGACAATCCCATAGTACCAAATGTGTGAACATTATCATTATAAAGAATAAGAAAATTTGTTCGTACCTGAACAGTTTTTTTTCTTTGAGTATTAATGTCCATAGATCCATCCCGCCCACAGACAAATGGATCATCCAGAAGTGGGGTGGAAATTTACAGTCAAAAATTCAGGTTTATTTTGTAAGGGAAAATATTCCCTTCCTATGTTCTAAGATAAATAGTTGTGCTTTTTCTTTAAAGTGTAATTATCTTAATCTGAACTTTATGAAAGTAAAATGGAATTAGCCTGGCTGTGGAAGTCATCTCAAGGGGAGGGAACTTCAGGGAGTAGGTTATTTTCATGCTGCCAATGACTGACAGGCCTGGTATTGCTTCACAGCTGCAAACTGACTGAAATACCCATTTCAATGTGTCCATGGACTTTATTACTCAAAGTAAGGACATTTTCAAAGTCTACACAGATACAGTTTCATATTTGTATACATATGGTAATGTCTTACAGATGATCACATTTGGAATCTTGAAGTAAATCACCTTCATAGCATACTGATAAGGTCCTTGCAATTTTGTCTTTCTCTATGGCAAGATTCATCTGTTAAGATCAGGCAGTCATATCTGACAGTAAGTTTCCTAAAACTGTACTGTAGGTGGAAGTTACTGATGAAACCCAGGCCACTCAGTCTTTCAGTTACTATATTTCTTTACACTTAAAAGATATTTACAATATTTGCAGATATTTCTATTTGAAATTTCTGTGTAGAACTGAGCAGACTAATTTGCGATAGGATTGAGGAGATAGAAGAGAGGCAGAGGTTTCCTAATGTTGGTAATAACAGGAGGAAAAATAGACATTACTACTAAGTAGTAAACAGCTCATTTTCTAAGTTAGACTGAAGAATCTCTTGGGGCTTGACACTGGGGTCTGGTCTTAACAGCACAGAACCTGCTGCACCTGTGAAATCCATCTGGATTCTACAGCCAGTAGCCTTCTCTACTCCCTGCTTTTGTGGGAAATCTCCCATCATTGCTACTGTCTCCGTTTCAGGGTAACTGCACCTTTACTTCCCCTCCTTGGTCCACGCAAGAAGTGCCCCATCAAGTCTCAAGTCTCCAGCCATGTCCCATGTTTGGGTAGGGACCCTTTTCCCAGGGCCAGCTCCAGCATTTCTGCCACCCCAAGCAAAAAAACCAAACAAAAACAACAACAATAAAAAAGCTGCAATCGCGATCAGCGGCGGCAATTGGGAAAAAAAAAAAAAGCCGCGAGCGGCAGTTCAGTGGCAGGTCCTTCGCTCCTAGAGGGAGTGAGGGACCTGCCGCCCCCTAATTGCCGCAGGTGCCGCCCCTCTCCCTTGGCCGCCCCAAGCACCTGCTTGTTAAGCTAGTGCCTGGAGCCGGCCCTGCCTTTTCCTACTCCCTTCTGACCAAGGATTTAAGGCTGCAGGCCCTCTGCCATACACTGTGATATCCCCAGCAAGCCAGTCTGCCTAGTGGCCAGCACTTGTATGTTATTTTCTTTCCAAGGGCTAGTATTGCCAGAAGTTACAAGTTACCACACAGCACTTCCACAGCACAATACAATTATTTTTAGGACAAAAGCATCACAGAAAAAACATATACAAAATAAAAGTTCTTACACACTTTGTTAACCACCATATCAATAGAACAGGGTTAGATGACAAGGCCTATGCTTTGTCTACACTAGTTACCCCACTTTTGCTACCACAGGTGCAGTTGCATCAGTGCTAGCAGAAGAGTGGGAGATTTCTGAAATATTTCTTATGCAGAAACAGGTCTGGTCTACACACAGATTTTATACCTGTATAACTATTTCAGTTAGGGGTCTGATATTTTCCAGAATACTTAAACTGGTATATTACTTAGTACAGTTACACAAGCATGCAGGTTCCTTATATTAATACACTGTACTCCCCTCCCTGTACGGGAATAAGCTATACCATTATTAGCTCTTTGATGGGTCTTTTGTGTATAGACAAGACCACTGAGGTCTATGTGTATCCTCTAGGAAAATGGCTTTTGCAGGAATGGTTGTATAACATCTATCTTGCCTCGTTCCTGAACAATAGCATAATCCATGATTCCAAACTGTCTAGATGCGGAGGATGACAGGGGCCAAGGAGGTTCTCACCCATAGTAATTGAGTGGGTGACACAGTCCTTCCCCATGCCACCCTACCTCAGACCATTCATTTTGTTCCTATTTTAACTCTGAAATCCAGGGGGTTCTGCAGCTTTAGGGCTGAAGTAGCCTGGGTGGCCCCAGCATGAGGAGAGAGAGGAGTAAGTTGCATAGAGGGATAGCTGGGGAGGTAGGAGATTTGAATGATCCCATTTCCTTGACATAAACACACACCTGCCAGATGAGATCCATATCTCACTGCTGTAGTGCAGCTGAGGATCTCCTCTGTCCTGCTTTCACACCTTCCCCAATCTTACCAGGATCAGTAGCCTTGGTGCAAAGCTTGTTTATATGGCCATCCGAAACTTGTGTGCAGCTGTTCGTCACATAAATTGGCCTGAGGACTTGTCCCTTACTATAAGAATTCCTAATGTGCACAGACAGCACAGGACAATAGTTGTGATTTCATTGTTGTAAAGTTCTAACTTGACAGACAATAAACTGTGCAGCTGGTTATAGGAGTGGCACAATTAAACAACATGTCTTCAGTTTGTTTTTCTGCCCCTTTTGTTAGGATTTCATGAAACAGAAATGCATATGCAGTTTGCACAAAATCAGTTTTATACCATTCATAATTTACAATACTTATTCTTGAGTTGTAACTGTAATTAAAAGTTTCCTATGCCCTTTATTTTGTTGCTAGATTTCATGGACATATTTTCTTACTCTGGGTTTGCAAATGCTAGACAGACAAAACTTTCTAGAAGTCAACATTTCAAAAGCACTTGCAGCCCTCTGGGATGAAACAGAGTAGTAAATATGTTTTCAAGTAATTATTTTTTAATTGTCTCATTGCCTTTTTTTTAATTCTCTTATCATTGGGGAAAAAATACCAAAGGAACCAAAAAGCATTAGCCTTAGAAGAGCAACTATAGCTCGAAGCCATATTTGTGATTAAAAGCAATTAAGCATAAAATAAATGTTTTGTTATTTCAGTGCAAATAATAATGATCATTTCTGAGTATGGCTTTTAATTTTTAGGGTCAGATTCTACCACTCTCACTCATTTAGATAGGACTATTTGCAGAATAAGGTACTATACAATGCAAATAATAGGTTGCAGAATCTGGCCAAAAAGAAGAAAGAATTCCCTATACAGAGTCCTTGATAAGACAGTTATAAGAGATGAAAAAAAAAATAGAATTGTGTTTAGTTTTGCTGTAACCCATGTCATACAAAGGGAAAGTTAGAATGGTGTGCTTTGATACCAAGGGACCATTGCCAGGGTGATGACATTTAGGTGAGACTGACATTCTTTTCAGGGAGTATGTTTATGCTGGCATACAAAGGGACAAGCTGAGCCTCAGGAAATAGAGAGGAGCCCGTCAATAAGACTCCACATAAAGATTTATTAAAGCCTATTCTGAATGCACAAATTGGTGGTCACAGTGATTTTGTTAACTCCTTAAGCGGCCTATGGCTATTAAACATCTGTTCATATGCTGTAATGTAGTGACTATCATGCGGCCTTATGGATATATCACACATTGCACTGAATTTTCTGAAAGGGATTTTGTGAAAATATGGAATATCTTCTGTCAAAGGGGGGAAAGGAGGGAGGGACTTGAAAGAGAAAAGTCATATTTTGCATTGTTCCAAAAGGTTCTTTATTCATGGATATTGAAGGTTTACATTTTTTTTCTGTTGGCTTAAAATATCATCTACTACTACTGGAAAAGTGGAAAATGTAGTAAATGAACAAAAATTGTGAAAAATGTATGGAGTATTTTTACAAAAAGTTTACTTTGAACATTTATCTACATAGGCATGTATCTAACTTACTTCAGCATTAGGATATAAGAAAGTTTTATATTAATTTGAAACTTTTACTTAACATTTAAAATTGCAGATAAAAATGACAATAAAAAGGAATCATTATTTTATTGGTCTCTTAAGACTTAACTATTTGCCAGTGTAATTCTAATCAAGTGTTTCTCAATGACCAGTCCATGGACCAGTGCCAGTCCCTGATACATTTTAGGAAGGCAGCAAGCTGATCCCTGGTATCAAAAAGGTTGAGAAACACTGCTCTAATGTATATAATAAGGTCTGATCTACACTTAAAAATTAGAGAGACCTAACTTTGTTGCTCAGGGCTGTGGAAAATTTTGCGCACTGAATGCCATAGTTAGGTCAACAATTCCCAGCGTAGACAAGGTTTAAGTCAACAGAAGAATTTGTATGTCAACGCTAACTACTGCCTCTTGCAGAGATGCATTAACTACATTGACAGAGAAACTTCTTTTGTCAGTATAGGAAGCATCTACATTACAGCTTTACAGTGACAGAGCAGAAGTGCCATAACTGTGCTACTGTATTAGAAGTGTAGACATGCCCTAAGATTCCAGGATTGTCATGTGTCATGTGTCACTAGAATGTCTGAGTCACTGTGAAACAGCTAAAAAGCAAGGTTGATGGCTCTTTTTGTTCAGAATATCACTGGGATGAGTGGTCAGTTACTGTCCAGTTTTTAAGTTGTCAGCCATTTTGACTTTACAAATTACACTAGTGTGACAGTAAGATATGTATCTATGCCATACCAAGAGTCCTAGACCATTGTGATATCAGAGGTAACTAAACCAATCACCACTATACAGCTAATTTACATGCAATTACTTCATAGGTTGTATGAAGGAGACAGCATAGATAGTGGATTACCTGACCCAACTGTCACATCCACGCAACAGCAAAGGCTTTCAGCTACAAACAATCTTAGGCATTGATCTTTCATTTTCATCCTTGTAGGTAGAGTGCTGAGGATCACAAAGCAACATTGGGATTTTACTAATATTGTAATGGCACAGCTGTACTGTATGTCTAAACATACCTGAGATAATAATGTATCTGCTCCTGTCCTTTCACTTGCAAAAATACAGAGTAACAGTTATAGATGGATGATGATATTGTGTGCTTTAAGACAAACATCCAGGTAATAAAAAACATTTTGTGTTGCTGGGCAGACTGTATAATAATAAAGCCATAGTGAGATTTCCTTTTAATTACAGTTGGGAGTCTTTACATAACTGAAGAAAATATTGTTGTTTGTAAGTAAGCTTTAAAAGTTACACTGTCATTAATAATGAGTTTTTTATTATTTTAAAGGAAACAAATATATAACTTTGTAGAAAACGTTTTGGCTGTGTTGCAGTCTATATATATAGTAAAGGCTATCTTGTGATATGCTAAATATACAGAGCCATCTGCTCTCATGACTTGTATGCTTGAACTTCCTACTTAATATGCTGTCATATTGACTTACCAAACAAAGAACAACAACAAAACGGTTCCACTCAGAAAATACAGGTAGAATCCAAAAAATGGGGGATGGGAGTGGACTAAAGAAATGTGTGTGGAATCTGGGAAAAGCCAAAATACTGTGTATTATACCCTGGAAAAACAAAGTAAAGGCCTAGTTTAGTACAGAAAAGTGCAAGTAAAGTGCCTGAGGCCATTTATATGTACAGAACTTCAGTAACTACAGTAAATGAACATCCACGTTCAGCACAAGGATGCTGAACATTCTATGTTCCGATGCAAATGAAAGTGCTCTTGACTCACCCTGAGTCTAAAACCCAGGATTTGCATAGAAGCCCAATATTTCCACAGGGGCTCTGGATCCTGGCAGGCCCACTACTACCTTGTTTTCCCGTAACAGGGATCCATGAAGCCCCACTCTCAGGAACTCCACCTCCTTAGTGACTTCTGCTCCTAGGAATCCAAGCTACACTACACTTTTTAACCTAAAGCTTACAAGATTGGGGGGAGGGGGGAATGATGTGCATGGCCTATGCCTGTGTCTTAATCTTCCTTCTATGGGGTGGGAATTTAAAGGGGAGAGCAGACACAATGTGGTAATGAATGCTGTTTTTAGCTTTTAGCAACGTTAATCTCTATTGTTTATTTGGGTGTTATTTCTACCTCTTTCAGAGGGGCCAGGCCATTTTGAGAGGCCACTGAATCACTTGCCCTCTCCCAAATCCAGATTCCCAATTACATGGTGTTCAGCAGAGGAGCTTCCATGTTCTCAGCAGAGAGAAAGCACTAAGTTACTTCACTCTGCAGAGGAGCCCTCTACATGTTCATAATAAAAAGCTCTGTTTTCAATCAATACATTTGTAAACATTTTCTGGATGACTTTGTGCAATGAAATGTGTCATGTAGTGTTGTGTCACTCCACACAATGTGACTGAACCAAACCGATGTGACTCATTAGCTGCTAGGGAATGGAACAGTAAACATCCAACCCAAATCTCTCTGGCCTGTTAAAAAGTAATTGCTTTTTATTCCTGAAAATGGTAATCTCAAACTTCTTGTTTTCATAAAGGCAGATTGTTTTCAAATGATCTTGGCACAGTGTATTGAAGGGTATGACATGTTGTTTTCACATGTTCAGCACATCTCTAAATCTAAGAGCACATTATTTTAATATTTGAATCTGCAACTTTATCTTGGCATAAAATACAGTAGATGCTTTAGTAATTTGTGATACTAGAAACAAATTAACAAGTACATTTTCTTCTATTAAAACAAGTCATAACTATAAAGGGAAGGGTAACAGCTGTCCTGTGTACAGTACTATAAAATCCCTCCTGGCCAGAGACTCCAAAATCCTTTTCCCTGTAAAGGGTTAAGAAGCTCAGGAAACCTGGCTGGCATCTGACCAAAGGACCAATAAGGGGACAAGATACTTTCAAATCTTGAGGGGGGGGAAGGCTTTTGTTTGTGCTTTTTGTTTGGGAGTTCGTTCGCTCTTGGGACTGAGAGGGACCAGACATCAATCCAGGTTCTCCCCATCTTTCTAAACAAGTCTCTCCTATTTCAAACTTGTAAGTAAAAAGCCAGGCAAGGCGTCTTAGTTTTACTTTGTTTTCTCAGCTTGTAAATGTACCTTTTACTAGAGTGTTTATCTTTGTTTGCTGTACTTTGAACCTGAGACTAGAGGGGAGTCCTCTGAGCTCTTTAAGTTTGATTACCCTGTAAAGTTATTTTCCATACTGATTTTACAGAGATGATTTTTACCTTTTTCTTTAATTAAAAACCTTCTTTTTAAGAACCTGATTGATTTTTCCTTGTTTTAGATCCAAGGGGGTTGGATCTGTATTCACCAGGAGTTGGTGGGAGGAAGAAGGAGGAATGGTTAATTTCTCCTTGTTTTAGATCCCAGGGGGGTTGGAACTGTATTCACCCGGAGTTGGTGGGAGGAAGGAGGGGAATGGTTAATTTCTCCTTGTTTTAAGATCCAAGGAGTTTGGATCTGTATTCACCAGGGAATTGGTGAAGGTCTCTCAAGGCTTCCCAGGGAGGGAATCCATTGGGATGGTGGCAGAGGACCAGAGATAAGCTGGTAGTTAAGCTTAGAAGTTTTCATGCAGGCCCCTACATTTGTACCCTAAAGTTCAAAGTGGGGATACAGCCCTGACACAAGTATTAAACTGTGATTGGAAAAGTACTTTTTAACTGGAAGCACTTTCAAGAGGAAGAGAGAAGAAACCTTTAGTATATCATCTACTTTAGCATCCATAAGCTTTTTAAAAATCTCCTTGGTGAACAAACTACAGTACTTTAAAATTATTCACTGTTAATAAAGATATCACTGTTGTTAAATTGAGACATAGATGAAAATATTTTTGAAGCAATGAACAGAATGAGGAAGGTTGGTCTTGTGGTTAAGTCTCTTCACTGAGATGCAGGGGTCCTGCCACAGATTTCCTCTGTGGCCTTTGGTAAATCACTTAATCTCTCTGTGCACCAGTTCCACATCTATAAAATGGAATCCTTTGGGCTGGCTTGTCCATTTCAAATGTAAGCTCTGCAGAGCAGAGACTAATACTTGCTGCACGTTTGTACAGCACTTAGCACAATGGGACCTGTGTTGTTGGGGGCCTCTCACTCCTTCTATTATATAAAGAGTAAATTCATAATCAATGAGGATGAAACTACAATGTTACAATGTATGGTATTTTGCTAATGAAGGCTAAATTTTCCCTTGTTCATTATATCACAATAGATCTAGTTACCTTCCCTGTAAGGGGATTTGCAATTCCTCATTAGACAGGAATATAATGTACTGAACAACTGTTAATTACATCCTAGCACAACCATAAACATTGATTTGAATCTCAAATCTATTTTATTTTCTCTTTTAATACTTTCACTCCCATAGAGTTAGAAGCAAAACCAATGAAATATAAATATATATATATTTTTCATTCAGTGACAGAAATTGAGGTCAGTCAAAATATGAAAGATTCTGTTATCTGTAGGACATCAGAGTTAAAGAAGTCAATTTAGTACATCTTTTATTATGCAGAATTAATTTAACTCTTCAGCAAAGAGCAGGTCATTTTTTATTTAAATAAGGAACATTCCTGATAATATGGGATTGTTGGCAACCTATGAGTCCACAGACTTCATTGAAGTAAGTGCAGATTTGATGCATCGTCTACTGAGCTCCACTCTCCCTTTCCATCTTGCTTTATTAAAACAAAAAAATGCCAGGGGAGAGGACACATTTTATCCCTGTTAAGCTCAACTTCAATTCTTGTCTGCCAAGAAAGCACTGTAGGCTACAGAGTGCCACATATGAAATCATTACTCAACTGTACCTAATAGCAGCTCTGGATGCAAACTTCTTCTGTATGGTTGTTTTAAATAAAAACACTTTGGCTTGAGTTCAGCAAGGCACATAAACACCTGCCTAACTTGAAGCACACAACTGGTCCCTTTGACTTCAGTGGGATTTAAGCATATGATTAAAGTTATGCATGTGTTTAACAGCTTTTCTGAAGATGGATGCTTTCCTGTATTAAGACCTATTACTATATAATTGCACATAGTAAGTTATGTCCTTTTAGAACTCCACAAGAACTACCTGAACATTCTGCAGTGTTTCTCCCACTCCAGCTTGAAACACACTGACCTATTGTATAAACAGGGAACCTCAGTTTAGAGCCTTTTTCTTAGGGGTTTCAAGGGTAGTTTTGTCTCAGTAAGGACAGCTCACAAAATAACAGACCCATGTTTTCAATACCTGTTGGATAATAAGGGGTATTATAAGAAGGTGGACAAAATCCATTCAAGTTTCCAAGAGCTTTATATTTTGACTCTGTAAAATATTTTCCAGTGGGGATGACAAGTTCTTTGTCCATATTCCTTTCTATTTTAGAATTTGTACATGAAAGATATCTAATATGCAGAACATTCATCTTCAAATATTTGCTTCACACAAAAGGGACACAGCTGGATGACAAACGTTTAGAATGGGTTCAGGATTCTTAAATGTCTTCCTTTGTACAAAACCAATGGTGAGAAGAATGGATTCATTCTTGTGATGGGGCATTTTTGTTCATTTTACAGTCTTTGGCCTCAATGCCACAACCTTAAATGCCAGGGTAGATCCCTGCATCTGAATGGAGCTCCATTAATTTCTGTGCCCATATGAGCTTGCAGGACTGGGGCCTTTGTCAAGCATAGAGATATTAGAATTTAAATAGCTCATTTATCCTATTTAAGATCAGAGCAAAGTGCCTTATTTGACTGTTTCATGGTTTTGTAATTTGGTTTGTTAGCATTTCCTGTCCTTCCATTTTACCACTTTAGCCACCTGTGACTCATACAAGAAAGAGAGAGAATGGTCAGCAATAGACAATATTGGGGGGGGGGGGGGTAAGGGGAGCTCCCTAGAGCTATTTAAGCATAGCTCAGCATTAGAGGCAGTGCAGTCTCACTGGCCTTAGGAGAACTCTGTGAGACTGAAGTCCTACCTCAAGGAGGAAGAATTAGAACAGCATTAAATTTTTCACATGAAACTTTTTTAATTGAAAAAAATAGAAATTGGATCAACTGAAACAATTCATGAATTCAGGAGGAATTTACCAAATTGTTTTGGTGGGGAAGACAAACAACAATATTCTAAAACAATTTATTTCTTTTGACATTTTTGTAATGAAACAGTCCAACTTTGATTCAAAATGACTTTATATTTTGAACTTTACTTCAAATTCATTTTTTTCTCTTTTTTATTCTAAAAAAGATTTTAAAACCTCAAAAAATGAAAACCAACCCAAATCCATTTGTCCCTTCATTTTTTTCAGTTCAGCCACCCAATCGAGAGAGTGGTTGTTTGCACCAATACAGTTCTAGGCAGAATGTCTCTAAGAGCGCTCTGTGCAGGCTGCTACAGCCCTTCAGGAAGGACAGTTTACTCTGCTTACTTACTCAGCTCTGATCTGCAGTCTGGCAAGGAGGAAAAATAAGGCCTTGGCCCAAATTCCTCCCTGTGCCCTATACATTGTACACCCATGGAGGAACAGGGAGTGAACACAGGGCATGGAATTGTGCCTAGTCCTTCAGCAGATGATAGCAACTTGGACAGGGGCATCAGGAAGAAAGGGTCCTTACTTCCTGGCAACCCCCTGCTCACCAGGTTAAGGGCAATGGGCAATGATTGTCTTCCTAAAGTAATACAGCTTGCTGCTCTGTCTGAAATTCTACAGTTATGATCTGTCATTCTCCTCACAGAAAGGTACAAGGAAATTGCACTTCCTAAATCTATTCTTGTGACAGATTATAACAAATAGGAAATGAGATATATTTAATCAATTTCCAGGAAAGGTAAGAATATAATCTTGTGCTACATTGACAACCTTTAAAAAATTGTCTTTTATCTAGCTGAACACCTTTCTTACCTCAGTACGTGCAATATTCTAGGTATTGCCTAGAACACTTAGGTGATACTGAGGTAACTGTATGTATTTATCTAAGGCAAAATTGACCAGGTTTAAAGAGTGACAAGTGTAATTGCCTCACTAGTGTCCATATACAATTCATTTTAAGATACAATTATTTCTACTGAGCTTCAAATAGTCAAATTGGGTTATAATTCTAATAATAAATTTTAGACTTGAAATTATCTAAAAAAACAAAAGCTAAAACCTCTAATAAATAAATTAAAGTCCGTTTTGATTTGCTTGGTTTCAGGAACACTTTTTCTGCTATTACTATATACTTTTCAGTATAAAATTCTCATTCCATAGACAGTGTAGAACTTTGACTGAACTTTAAATTTGGTTAATAGTTGCTGGATAGATGATGGTTCTTCTGTACAGTCTGTGTGGTCTGTCTTTGAAGTTAAATTTTCAGAGGTAATAAATGCTGTATCTCAGTTCACAGTATAATAGCAAATTAACATTATCTTGTTAAAGGCACAGGGTAATTGATTTCAGTGGAAACCCTCAATTTTTGTACATATGACTTTTTAAAAAAATATATAATTAAAAACTATAATTTTTTAAGCATTATTATTCAACATGTTTCTCTAGAATTTCAAGATTCTGAACTTGGCAATTTGATAACCCAGGATCATTGGAAAGACAGAGTAATTGAGTGTTATTTGTTCAGCTCACTTAACTCCCACACAACATGATTTTGGTGGCAATATTTTAAAGGCAATAGAGACACTTATTATTTTTCTTTTATTGTATCATTTTATTATTATTATTATTATTAATAAAACTCCCAATCCGGAGAGCTTTATTTTTCTTCCATAGAATTCAGCAAAGGGTAAATTATTAAATTCAGCATGACACTGGAAATATTGTATGCCCTCTTTAATATTATTAATATAGTGGTTTAAATTTTATATTCCAGTAGTATATAGAGGTTTCAAACAGACTGAGGCCCCATTGTGCTGGGCACTGTACACAGATATAATAAGTTGCAGTCCTTCCAAAAAGAGTTACAATCAAAAAGACAAGACATAACAGGTGAATGAAATAAATAAGTGGGCAGGGTTGGAGGTAAAGAGGGCAAAAAAGAAAAAAAAAAGATGTCTTAACAGATTACCAGTGTGCATGATCAATATCAATAATCACAACCTCTACACCAGGATAAATTAATGGGCTTTACAGATTTTGTTTGGGAGCTTTTCCAACACACATGAGGTAGCATGGGAGAAAGCGGACAGGTGCTTGTGAGAGAAGTGGACAAGCGAGCTGAAAAGGGGCTAGCTCAGATCAACGAGGGACACCTGAATCCAATTAAGGGCTCCCTGAGACCTTTTAAAAACCCTCCTCTAATGAGAGAGCATCGGGAGATCCAAACCAAATTCAGATAAAGAGGAGTGCATTGTTGCATGCTTTAAAACAAAACACCACAACAGTTACTGCACATGAATATGGCATAGCAGGTTCTTCTTTAAATAATCATATGAACATTCTCTATCTGACATTGGATTACAAGAGCAGAGGAGTTTCCCATTGTCTCTTTGGCTTGAGTAAGCATTGCTCCCTTACAGTTCCCTTTCCTCCTTGCATGGTGATGTGTGATCGCCCCATGCTGTTTCAAAGTACAGTACTTTAACCACAAATCTAGAATATGTTTAGCTGAAAGGACTTAAACCCAGATATTCAAAGGTATTTAGGCACCTAACTCCTAATTAAATCAATAGGAGTCAGGCGCCTACATATTTTTGAGGATTTGGACTTAAGTCCCTCAATGGATTTAGGACTAGATTGTCCCCTGTAAACCAATTCCAGCTCAGCTTTCCTGAAAATCGTGCAAGTATGAAGAACTGGAGGATGCTTCCCCTGCCCAAAAAACAGTTACTCTCTAACTTTTTGCAGAAACGCTCTGCACCTGCACTGACTCAGTGGCCCCTCTGGCCCTTTTCTTGCTTCCTGACTTTCTTCTTTGATGGTACTATAATTCCAGGGACTCCTCTTCCAACCAGTGCCCCAGAAGGGCCAGGATTCTTCACCACTCCTACCAGTCCAGGTCCTCGGTTCATAGGTCTTCAAGTTCTAGTCCTTTTCTCTTCAAACTTCTCTTGATGGAGTTTTTCCATCATATCCCCAGCCTTCCATGTCCTTTCTTACTATCCTCTTCCTCCCATGCTTCCTTTGCTGATCATTCTCCCATTCTTATCACATGCCCAGCCAACCTTAAATGTGTGCTCTTCAGCCCATAGGCACCAACTTTTCCTGGTGCCGGTGGGAGCTTGCGCCCTGACTCCACCCTTTCCCCACCCCTGCCCTGCCCCTATTCCAACCCTTTCCCCAAAGTCCCCGCCCCAACTCTGCCCCCTCCCTGCCCCATTGGACCCCTTCCCCAAATCCCTGCCCCAGCCCCGCCTCTTCCCCGAGTGCACCACATTCCCCCTCCTCCCCACTAGCGCTTGCTGTGTGAATCATCTGTTTCACAGCACAAGCACTAGGAACCAGAGGGGGGAAGTGGGCACGCGGTGCACCCAGGGGAGGAAGCGGAGGCAGAACGGAGGCAGAGGTGAGCGGGGCGGGGAGCTGCCGGTGGGTGCTAAGCACCCACCAATTTTTCCCCGTGGGTGCTCCAGCTCCGGAGCACCCACAGAGGCGGCCCCTATGCTTTAGCCTATTTCATGCCCCCCCTAATTTCTTCCATTCACACTCTGTCTACCCCATGCTTGTCTGCCATTCTCCTCAGTATATTATGTTATACTGCTTTTATTATCTTTTCTTCCATCTCCGTAAGATTCACTGTTTCCAAACCATAGAGGAGGCAGGAAAGAACATTCAGTATACACTTTTCCTTTCACATTGTTATTTAATTGCTGGTTCCACAGAATTGCTGCCACCTTTTTTTCTGCCACCCATGCATATTGGGCTCTTTTCAGTTCACCAGATCTCTCTCTGATGGCACTAAGTGTACTTTCCAAGTACACACATTCTTTCTTGTGATTCAGCTTCCCTCCTGAGACTTCAAATCAACAGTTCTTTCCCATTTGCATAACTTCAGTTTTATTTGGGTTTTACCTCCAAACCATGGTCTTCAAACACAGATCCCCACTCTGATACCATGTTTACCAATTCCTCTTTGCTGTCTGCCAAAAAGGTCAGATTGTCAGCATACATTAGTTTTCTCTGTGTCACCATGGTCTTGGTTCTCCTACCAACTAATTCTATAGCTTTTGTCAAATATGTAATGCAGCTAAATGGCATCATAAATCTCATGCAACTCTAACTGCCATGCCCTCTCTGGAGAAATCACATGCCCCATTCTTTTCCCTGTCCCACAGGTTAGCAATTTCATTGTCTGGCATTCAAGTAAGTCCTAAACAAATTCTGATGTAAAACAGGGAGAAAATGTGTGTTCCCAAATATACACCCCTTTCCATTGTTCTTGTACATTTCCCTACTTGTTCTTTTTAGATGACATTGTCACATAGTTTAGAGCCAAAAAGTAAGTTTATTTTTAAAAAGAAAAACAAAGGGGAGAGGGTCAAATTACAAAACCTAATAAGAAAATAAATGTATTCATTGAATTTCAAAAATAAAATCCCACCCTGGGGAAAAGTATTGCTTTTTTTCACTTAAACACTTTTTTTCCAGTATTGGAGAGTCAGTTGGAATAGCATTGTGCTAGTACATAATGGCAAGAAAGTGGACTTGATTAAACAAGTGAAACTGACCAATCTGATTTTACTGACCCAGCAAAGTGAAATGGAAAAAAGAGAAAATGGTAGAAAACATATTTTTAAAATTATATTTTAGCTTGAATATTGTGTTACTCACATAGTTAATTCATTGTAAAATATATATTTGACTTTATTCACCCAGGTTTAATAAAGTGTAATGAGGAATAACTCTTTTAAAGTCAATGGCTTACACTAATGTAAGTGAGAGAAGAGTCAGAATAATGGAGCCAGATCTTCAGCAGGTATAAATCAGCATGATTCCACTGCCATTGATTGAGTGCTTCTAATTTATACAAACTGTGAATCTGGGCCATTATTTCCAACACTTGTGAGTGTGGAGTCGGTGCTCAGAATGAATCAATAACTCTTGGTTTGACTGATTGTTCTGTGAGTGGAGGAGGACTAATTTTGAACTGGATCTTGGTGCGATGAACAGAAAAAGATGAGGGGTCTCCTCAAACTGGTAATGGCCATCTCACCATCCCAAAGCAATTATATGATTATGAAATTCACATATATTTTACCTATTATACCAATATAAATTTATATTGTCTCAAAGTTCTCAAGGCTTTAGTCAGATACTCAGCATAAATGGCTTAGTAATATAAAGCTATTTTATGTTTTGAATTAAAAATATATTAAAAAATGAAGAAACTTGAGAGCAATAAAACTTCCCAAAATACTACTAGTCTTTCCTTAATATGCCTTGAACTATTAAATGTGTTCCATCCTGACAGAGTCAAATTGAGCTGTTTAGAAGACAGTTGTACAATTGGATATAACTGAGAAATCTGGGTAAATGACTTTACTTTTCTACTGTGTCTTGAAACAGCAATAGTTCAATAGAACTGGCTTTCTATTTACTTTCAAAGTAAGGTGTTCTACTAGAATAAATTTACAGAGTTGGCTACTTTAAGTCTTCATGAAGCTCAGAGTTCAAGGTTTTAGCATTGATCTGTGACTTCTCGCAATGAAAGATGAGATACAATAATTGGAACATCTTGTTTGGAACTTTGATAATCTTTGACTATTATCTTGACCCAACTAGTTTCTTAGATGATGGCATTTTCTTTCATCTGTCCTTTAGTATGTTTCTTCATTCAGACACTGAAATTGGATTGGTGTGCCTATTTGCTGTGGACAAAATGGTAGATCCTGATTTTTTTAAAATCAGTTATTTGGACATTTTACTGCTGTCTTGTTAAATGTGTATGAAATAGTTACAGGGATTTGTTACTGAAATTGCATCTAATTAAAAAAACAAGAGTAACAATATCTCATTAACCACTTGGTACATCGGCGATTAATTAAATGCACAGATAAGTGCACAAATTAAATATTGTAACACATCTGTGTCTGTCTCGGAACTTCACTATTTTCACTATCCTGCACACCATGACCCTTAAGAATTTAACTGTAAGTCAGATTTAGGTGAGCTATTTGCAAAAAACAAAAACAAAAAAAATACCAACAATTTATTCTTTTTTTCTTTTCTTTTATCTCTTCATAGTTGCTTGTGAAGATGTCTTGATTTTCATGAATGTTTGTTGTTTAAAATTAATTCAAGGAATGTTAGAAACAAACAAATTTCAGACTATGGATCACTTGCAAACTGAGTTTGCAATATGTATGCACTATTAAATATTGCTACTGCTTGAATGGGCATCGTGACCATATGATGTTTTTTTTGTTCCCTGATTGGATGGGCCTAATTATGAAGGTGGGGGTGTAATCATGTCACTGAAATTTTGCTTCCTTCTGATGGAGGATTGGGGCAGTTTGTGGGGTCAACAGGAGTTAGAACAGCAAAATTAAGAGTATGTCTACACTGCCTCGCGGTTTGGACTTGAAGGTGTGAATAGTAGAGTGCACCAAAGTCCTGTGCCGTAACTCCCCATGCAGACACTGGAGGTGTGAACTAAAATATTCCTACTTCACATTATTGTTGTCCTTTTCTTTTCCAGGCTGCTGAGTTAGGTCTTGCTCAGGCATCACTGCTGGGAGGGGGAGGGGGAAGCTATTGTCAATACTTCATAAGCTAAGGTCTATTTTAATTTTCTCAAGACAGTCACACAGAGTAATTTTATGTGACGAGTATGAAAGAAAAAAAATGCATTTCTTCCTTATTCCTTTCTTCTATTTATTGGAAAGCCCTATTCTTTTTCCTTGTTTCCATACTTTATTGAACAGTGTCATTTGCAATATAACATTGATACAAAGCAGTGTATTTATTCCATTATAGGTAAATTATTCTTCCTTCTATGTGGAAAAGAAATAATAAATGCCTCTTTCATGTCTCCTGTTACATGCTCATCCAGGTGAAAATAAAGCCCAGATTTTTATATTTTTGTTTAAATGAGAAAGCTGTGGTTTGAACAGAGAAGTGGTCATGTGTGCATGTGTATATATACTCAGGCAAAATGTCATAAAAGGCAATAAGAAAACAAATTGGCAGCAAACCTGCACACCTAGAGACAAATATGAGTAAATGAAATGTAGCATTAATCAAATTGTTAGTCCCCAAAGGACTTTGTTTTCCAAAAACATTGAAATAATGCAATCCTATACATATGGAGCATAAAGATATTTCTTCCTACAGGGAGCGGATCTTACAACAGCAAGAATCAAAGATCATTTTGTGCATTTGATGTGCAGATGTATATTACACATTTACCTTGGGAAGGGGGTAGAAAAGATTTTATTACAAGGAAAAACAATATAAAATCCTACTATTCTTTACTGCAAGAAGTTGCAGAATGTTAGGGTGCTTGCTCATCTGTTTTTTTCAGTTAGAGACAGGGTTTTCTCGGACAGCTTTTCAGACAAAAGAACAAACACTGAAGTCTCCCCTTAGTAGTTTCACTAGAGCAAACTCACTTGCTGAGAATAATCTTTGTCTTTTTTCTTTCTTTCTTTTTTATGTTGAAGCTCCTTTTTTAAGATTCAGAATGAAATAGATGCCAATGCCACTCAGAAGTTCAAGGGCATTGGGTGACGTGTTGCTTTTCTTTTCTTATGCCTCTACACATGCTGATTGCTGCACACACATTTTCCCCATCATCAGTGCCACTAAACCAGGTTCTCTATATAAAAAATTCCTTTTCTCTTTCCTTCACTTATCCTTAAATCTCTGGGAAAAAAGTGCCTTTTGTAAGAATTCTTGAAACAGGCTTAAAGTAATCTTGTAATCTTTGTGCTGTACCATTTACTGTAGTTACGTAAAGGGTTAGAGCTGTAGAAGCTTGGAACAAACCTCCTGTGCTGCTCTTCCATTGCCTCCCTCCTGTGAGTAAACTCTCCCTTAGAAAACTTCCACTTTTACAAGACTTATAAGAAACTTAACTACACTTTTTTCCTTCAATACTTTCATGCCATTTCAATCGGATCTTTCTCTAAAGTTGGATTGTCTTTTAAAGAAATGACCTTAGGTTAGTGGCCCTAGAGAGTGGAGTCTTTTAACTACCAACTAGGTATCTGTGGTACTGGTTCAGAAGTGCAAAACACATGCAGATTTGAGAAACACAGAAAGAAGAGCAGAAGGAGAAGACTGGAATGAACTAGACACCTTGATTCAAATGTTCCAAATCAGCCTTTAATTGTGGGTGACTGTAACAGGGTGCTTGGAGGGCCAGACAGCTTAGTGGTTGGCATGCCTCACTTCTGGCCCCTTGCTTCCCTGGTTAAAGCTCCTCGAGCTTTCAGGAACTGGGGTAGGAGGACTGGGGCCCTCCCACTCCACCAGATCTTGGGGCCCTGTGTGAGTTGACCCCAGAACAGGGGCACTCAGAGCAGGGAGCCTAAATCCACTGCCCTGGGCTACTTCCTACCAGACTCCCTTCATTTTGGGGCATGGCACCTATGGTCCAATTTGCTGGGGTGGTGGCTTGCCTCCCATGGCATCCTCTAGTGGATCTTGGGTGGCACTCTGCTGCAGTCCCAGGCTTCTGTGGGCAGGGCAGCCATGAGTTTGGTGAAGCCGAACCCATAATGTCTCTGGGCTGTTACCTCAGGTGCTGGAGGCTCCTAGGTCTCCTCCACTGTCTCCCTTGGCTGGGAGACAGAACGTGCTCCCTGGTGGCTGCCATGCCCAGCAGACTAGTGATTCTTCCTTTCAGGTAGGGTGGTAGCTAGCTCCTGCTTGTTCACCAGTCAGACCTGAACTAGGCCTGCTGTCTCCTTTTCTCCCACCTCCAGGCCTGGCATTGTCTGCAGTATAACAGGTGGGGTTCACTGGGCCCAAAGGCTCTCCTTAATCCCTGCTGTGCAGGTGGGCAGTTTCTCTGCTTCATCACAGTGACTCTAATTTTAGGTATCTAAATTCTGATAGCTAGGGCCGGATTTTCAGAGGTGATGAGCATGCTGTCTGCTACATGCAAATCTGCAGACTTGACAGACTCTTTAATTGGTACAGGATAGATTGTGGCACTTTGGATCACCACCTGTGGGAGCAAGTGCTTTGGGAAGGTAATCTCATGTTAGACAGATACTTAGACATAGGGCATATGATGGAAGCATGAAGAGAAAGGATGAAAGCCAGCAAACACAACACCCAGAGCGAGTCTATAGAGATATAGATGTAAAGCACACAGAGCCCCAGGAATCTAGGTAATCTCCTTGGGGATTACATAGTAATCACCACAGATTGGAGAGACAGAGAATCATCAGGAGGCCCACCCCACAGAGAGGAGATTCCACAGAGAAATAGTTTGGTAGATTCTGAGACAGGTGACAGGGAGACAGAGAGAGGTCTCTTGAGACCAAACTTAACTCTGTGGTAAAGACGAGACTCCAAATTAGCTATTGGCTAGCAACCTCTGGCCAAAGGGACATGGGGTGCATGTCTGACCATTGATTATTTGTTTTTAATATTTATATTAAAATATTTGTAAAATATGGAAGATGAATCAGAGTCAATGGAATTAGAGTCAGAGGACCTTTGTTCCCTGAAGGGATTATCATTGATGGGGCACCAGGAAATCAAGAAATGTGAAGAGTTAGCTGGCAGCAACTCAGCCACCTGGATAGACCAGTGCACAGTATTTAATATAGTATCCACTTGTTCAGCTTAACCTGCATTCAGCATATCTTTTTGGCAAATAAAACACCTGTTAACCTAAAAGTGGGACGATGAGGAACTGGGAGCCTGGAATCCCAGGCTACCCACAGCCCAACAATGTGGTTGCCCGGCAGGCAAGCTCACAGAACACCAGGCAGGCAAGTATCTGTTGGAAATTCATAAAAATAAAACTGCTCTATGAAACACATTGATTTTGACAAATTAGCAAAATCAAAAGAAACAATGTTTCATCACCCTTTTTCCTATCAACTGTTCACAGAATTTGATTTTTTCCTCAAAAGATAGTTTTGTCTGGTCTTTTAAAGCCATATGGTAGAGTGCTACTTCTCAGATAGTTTCATTACCAGCTGTAGGAAGCATGATTGCTGTAGGATGCATTTCTCCAAATCATTTTGCTGAAAGACTTTGACCCAATGCCAGAGATATACTCAGCACATCTGAAGGGGCTGTGGGAAAAGACTGCTTTATGCCAGCTTTATGGTTCCCTAATACTCTCGCTATGAACTTGAAGCCTCACACAGTCAAAGGAGCAGAGATAAGTACAAATTCAGTCAGAATAAGCTGCAGTAACAGCAGCATATTTAGACTTCTGGTCTGATACCCAGACATAATTTTGTGTATAAGAATTGGTGTATTTCTCTAAATAGTTTGTAAACCCTTTGTAGTCTATGTTATAGACTGCTGCCTTGGCTGGCTTCTAAATGTGTATATTTCTAGTAAATAGAGTCATTTGGCCACCACTATGACTGCCTGGTTTCTTCGTACTACTGTTGTTGTGTTACAGGTAAAGACACAACACATAATATTGCATTTCTGAAGAGTTGTGTTGAAACTGGACTGAATGCAGGACATCTGAGTTCAATGTTCAGCACAGACTTCCTGTGTGAAGTTGAACAAGTTGCTTAATCTCTCCATGGCTCAGACCCCTATCTGCATAATTGGGATAATATTACTCCCTTTTTCCCACCTTTTGTCTATGCTGCCTATTTAAATTGTAAGCTGTGGGGCAGGGACTTTCTCCAACTAGTGATACATACAGCAATGGAACAATGAGACCCTGATGATAGCTGGGGGTTCTCAAAGCACCCTTTATAAGAGCATTTATTGCTATTATAATAAGCCTTTATCAAGAAGATTAACTGGCTCACTAACACCATTTCTGAACACAGATGTGTATTTCAGATATATGGCCAAAGAACATCTTTGAACGTGGGGTAACATAGGGCTGGAGTCTGTGCTGGTGTAAATCAGACTACCTCTACTGAAATCAATGAAACTATACCAATTTACAACAGGTGAGGATCTGCCCACGTACCTATTCAAGACTGAATGACTACCTTTTGTTAACAAAAGGCTGGGAATTTTCTTTATTGTGGGATGCAACGTAATGGACAGAAGTTTAGTAAAACTTCCCCGCCCTCCTCAAAATGAGACAGAGAGAGATAAATAGACACTGGTAGTTTATGAAGCAGGTACATTTCTGTCTGTTTTGGAATAAACTGATTTTGATAATCTCAGAGTGTATATGCCAAGAACCCAGAGCTGAAAAGCCAATTGACTATCAAACTTGATCATATACAGATATGGTGTGAAACCATCTCTCTTCGAATAAGACATGACAGATGTAATAGAGCTGGGAAATTTTTTCCAAACAAATAGTTTATTCAATGAAAAATGTAGTTTTGGCTGACCCAAAACTGTTTGCAGATTTGACACATATAATTTCAGCCATTCACAAAATAGAGTGAGGAGGAAGGGGATGTTGTAGTGCTGGTTGTGCTTTCCCTTACTCTCCCCCATGCCCTTCCAATGGTTAGAGGTCTCAGGTAGGATGTTAGAGACCTAGGTTCAAAACCCTGCTTTGGAACAGACCCTTAACTGACTTTTCTGATTAACCAAAAAGTTTGAAAAAAATCAGATTTGATTCGACCTGGATGGATTATTTTTTTCATTTTTTTTAGAACTGCCACCAAATTCATCCAGCTCTAGGTATAAGTACTTGCTAGTTGCTACAGCCACAACAGGTTTTTTTTCTGGATTTTCAAGGTTTCAGCATTAGGTTAATTACATTGCAATGCCTATGAACCAACAGCTGCAGACAAAGGGGAAAAAAGCCATAAAACCAACAGTAGGGGGAAGAGATAAGTGGAAATCCTGGCAATCAGAGTTATGCAAGCCTCTCAAAGTAGTTTTGGTTGTTTTCCTATTGTGCAATCTAAAACTTGAACATTGGATGAAAATGTTTCTCCCCCTTTTCTGTGCCCTTTTTCTAATCTGCATCCAGAGGGAAGTGAACATCCCTGTCTCCCTTGTCCTAGTTTCTGGAGAGATGGAATGAAGATTCTAGCAGATCCATGCTTTGTCTCTCTTCCCTTCCTCCAAATGGCTTGGGGCAGAAGCCTTCTTTTGACTTTGCCTTTTAGGGAGCGAAAAGACTTTGTGAGTCTCCAATCACATGTTTCTGATGGAGCTCACAATGAGGTCTCCTTGCATCTCCCTTGAAAATCACAGGAAGGCTATTTTGTGTTCAGGTTGCCTTCCCTCTTTTATCTATGTATTTTTAAAACACCTCTCACTTTAGAATTTCCTCATCCAGCAGTAGCAGGAGTAAAGATATAGTTCTTCCAGGTTCACTTGAATGTCTCTTTAGTTGGATTTTCTATCTGTTTGTACAGCAGCATTGCCAAGCCCAGCAAAACAGGGCTCCTCAAAAATCCTGGTACTGCGTTAAAAATAGTGAGATTTTAGAAAAAGTAATACATTTGATATTCTTTTTGTTTGCTTTCTGGTTTTTTTGAGACTTTAGGGAACATTCTAATCACAGATTCAAGCTTCCTTCTGCAACCATGAAGGCAAGAAACTTCCTTTCTTTGTAATTAAAACTGAGATTATTGCAACATCATGAGAATTGGCAAACTGGTACAGCACCTAGAAAAATTGGATCCCAATCTTGTATGAGGCTTGTGGGTGTTACCACTTTTTAAATACATACTAATTTAAAAAGTGCTGCAGCTCAAGAATCTTCTCTTGGGGCATAGTCTGTTTAGGATTTCCCATGTCCATACTAGTCCATTGGCCATTATGGCAGTATGTTCAATCCAATGTCATTTGTCTTGATCTTCTCAATCATGGTGATTTCTGTGAGTTTTCCCTTGTGTCTGTCAATTCCATTTCTTCTCTAGAAAGGGAATTCTCAGTCTTGCTCTTTTCATAGCTCTGTAAATTTTTGATTTATTTTTTCTTTTTCATGGTTTGTCAATATGACACTGGAAAGAAGTTGTTGCTTCTGCGTCTCCCATTTAAACTGATAGAGAAATCATTCTAAAAGGGACACTGCTATCTTTAAAAATGTGTTTAATAGACCAATATTCTGACAGAGCACCTTTTAAATAGTATATAGAATGACCAGACAGCAAGTGTGAAAAATTGGGACGGGGACGGGGACGGGGGGGGGAGGGGGGGGTTAATAGGAGCCTATATAAGAAAGACCCCCAAATTGAGACTGTCCTTATAAAATCAGGACAACTGGTCACCCTAATAGTATATCCTGATTTGGTTTTATTTAATCACTTAATAAATTGGTTTAAGGGTGTTTCTGCTTCCCTGTTTATGTACAAAAGGCCTGTTTGGATGGCTTGAAGGTAACTGCATTAAATATGCTCAGAACTGTCTGTTCTTTCCTCTTTATCCCCATGTACACACGTGCACACACATACACACACACACACACACATACACACACACTTTTTCTGTGTTGCTGTTAGTGGCAAATGCCCTCTTGAAGGGGCTTGGAGGATATGCAGCAACAACAAAACAGTGAAACTGCCTATACAAAAAGTCCAGATTACAAGAGGCCCTGGAGTGGCTGCACAAATGCAGAGAGGAAACAAAAACCTCCCACCCTGTATGACTGCACATGTGCCTCACACAATAGCAGCCTCTGTGTTCTAGAGAGTGCAGGGATTGTTGGCTCCAACTTCATTTCTCCACTCTTAAGAAGTGGGATACTATAAAAGGGCACAGAAGGTCAGGGAGGAGGTGAGTCCTTGGAATCCCCTGTACTGACCCACAGTGTTGCCTGGGTTACACTACAGAAATCAATGGGAGTTTTGCCATTCACACTAGTGGGCACAAGATCAGATCTGGCAGAGCAGATGGCTACCCTCCCACATGCACAGAGTAGCCCCAGAGAGTCTGCTTGAGGCTCAGCCTCCCCCAGTGCACCTCTTAAGGCAAGGCAGCACTCCAACCCCTACTGAGGGTTCTGGCACAAATGCCACAAAGCCCTAGTTGCTGTCAAACACAATTGACCAACTGGGGATTTAAAAAAAAATCATTTTGTTTCGCTGATGTCTTTCAATTCTAGTAATCTTAGAGGTTTCTCCTTGTAACAATAATAGGTGCAAAGTTGCCAAATGGAAGTGTGGCTTTTTTTTCCAATTTGACTCCATCCCTTTAACATTATGTGGTTTTTAAAATTTGGTTTTTAATGTGCTTTAATTCAGGTTGGTTCTCCTTGTCCTAGCTGCTATCTGCTTTCTGTCGCACCTGAGGAGCTGTCCAAGGTGTTACAAATGCATATGAATCCTTCTGCTTGCGCAGTGATATTCCCAGCTACACCTGTTTTAAACATGATTTTCATTTTGTCCACAAGCCTAATGTTTTTTGGCAAGATTCCATTTTACAACTGTTTTCTACACAAGAGAAAAGAGGGTGTGCTTGCGACTGCTACATTTCCTGTGCAAATCACTTACTGAATAAAGGCTGCTCCATATTTTGAATATGTGTGGCAGGGCTTCTGACTCAGGAGCTGACTCAGTGCTCTGTCGTTGAAATCCCCACCAAAATAGGTTAACTGCGGCCTAACCTGAGGACTAATTAGCAAGTGGAAACACAGCTGAAGGGCTAATTAGAGGGGGAGCAACCCCAGTAGCTGGGAACAGATAAATGAAGAGGAAGGAAGCCTGGAAAGTAGGTAGACAGCCTGACTGAAGGCACACCTGGCTGCTGTTAGTATTGGTTGCTTCCCCCCCCCACACACACACACATACCAACCCCAAAGCAAGATGGCTAGGACTTGTAAATAGCACAACCAACAATGGCCTTCTAGAATAGTATAATAATGCACAGTGGCAGTGAATGTGGCCTGGAGTGAGTGTGGTTTGCACCTAAGGCAAGAGATTCACAGAGGACCACCCTGCAACAATTTTAAATCTACTTTTAAAAAGTGTTATCATGCTTAGAGGGTCAAATTCTGCCCCATTATACACCTGCGATTCCACTGAAATCAGTTCAAGTGACTTCAATGGAGTTTCCCCTCAATGATAGCAGAAGCTGGCCCTGTATCTGTAAATATATTCCTAGTGAACCTAAGGTGCCTTTAAAAAAAAAAAGACCTATATTTGTTGCTGCTCTTTTAAAATCATTTCAGTTAACTATCTGAGTGCTGGAGATTTTAACATATCAAAAGCATACTACACTAACAACATTATATATCTGGTTTGGAGACTGATTATAAGATATATATCCATTATCCTCAACCTGAAATTTATAGTTGAGACAGAATAATATAAAAGAAAATAGATTAAAAGATTTGAGTGATGAGCAAATAGAAGTAGACAAGCATGCAGAAATAGTACATCATATATCAACTTACACTTATATCTAATGTCCTATGCTTTCAAGTCTATCAAGATTTCTTTCAAACAGGTCACATATCTGTGTTCACAATATAGGGCTTTATTCTGAAAGATATTTCTGAAGCAATAGTAATGGAGTTTGACATGCATTCTGCAGATTTTATTCCATAAGAGTGTAAAAATAATTGCATAAAAAGATTTCCATAATACCACATTATAGCTCATTTTTTAGCTAATAAGCAAGCATGGAATTATAAAGAAGGTGTGTATGTATAATATCACATCCTTAGCACTTCATCTGTTCTGCAGGAAGAGTGTCTCTCTTCTCCCCCCACCCTTTTCCTTATTTTAGATCTCTGTTATTCAATTTGCTAAATCCTCTAAGGCAGGAAATTTTAAGGCTGCATGACTGCCCAGAATAAAAACTTTTTTATTATTATTATGGATATTTATGCAGAACAGATTAACAGATGTGCTAGACTCTTTAAGGCATGCTCTAGCTCCACACAACTATATTAAAGCAGCAAGGCCTTCTGGGAACTGTAGTCCAGAAAGATTGATGGGAGTTGTAGACGTGGCAGGAATTCAGCTTGGAAAGTGTCCAGGATATTAAAGAATTCCCTTTCTGTAAGTGGAATATTAGGGAAGAGGTCAGACTGGCTTGGTACAGAGAGAAAGAAAGAAAGAAAGAGTGAACTGGAGAGAACAGTAGTCACTAGAGTCTCTCCAGTGTGAAGGTGACTGCAGTAGTCAACTCCAAGCATTCCAAATCATCATATCTTTTAAAATCATGAGACTTTTTTAAAAATAAATTTTGTTTTCTTTTTTTTTGTCTTCTGGATTTTGAGCCTTTAGGATTCAGGATTTCAAGCTTTTCTCTCTCATAGGCGCTGACTTTCTAATGTGCCAGGGGGTACCCTCCCAGCTCTGCCCCATGTCCTGCCCCCACTCCACCTCTTCCCCTAAGGCCCACCCCCACTCTGCCTCACCCTGCCCCCACTCTGCCCCCACCCTGTTCCACCCCTCCCCTGGGCATGCCCCGCCCTCACACCTCCTGCATCCCACAGAACAGCTGATCCGCAGCGGGCAGGAGGCGCTGGGATGGAGAGGGTGGTGCTGATTGGCAGGGCCCAGCAAGTTGGCACCTATGTTTTCTCTACCACCAGGTGGGCTAGAAACTTTTTTTTTTATCTCATATTATCCTGTAATCTTGTGATTCTAAGAGCTGGGGGCCTTAAGCAAAACACTAAATATCACAAGACCCATGATAAAATTGTGAGAATTGGCAACATTGTGACTGGGACCTGGTGGGATGGGGAGGCTGCAATTTGGGAGGGGCTATGGATGAATGCCTGAGAAAGGACTGGGAGAAGATATGATGTTAGGAAGGGGTGCAAGGACCTTAGGTAGTGGTAACTTGTTTACTAGGGAGAAAAATGTTGGTAAAGCCCGCATCCAGATTGGTGAGCCCTGCACCAATTGGTGAAGGTTTGGACATGTGCTAAGAGACAGCTCAAGGAAAAGGCCTGAAGGAAAAGAAAATGCATATCTGAGGCTTGGAGTCAGGGCTTTCGGAAAGGATGGGAGGAAATCCTACTTTATTCTCATGCAGGAAGATTTCTTAAATCCCCCAAGGAGGGAGGACTGTAGCCAAAAAGGCAAAAGAATAGCTTGTTTGGACCTTTATTATTATTATTATTTTTACTGTGAGAAGGAAAGATGGAGTTTTCTTAATTTAGCCATAAACTGCCCAGAAAGGGGTCGCCTGTACTCAGTGGTAGAGAGCAGGGAAGTCACTGTTACACATTCTGCTTGTTTAAAATAACGGTGTAAAGTTTCTTCATCTTTTACTCACAAACAAGAGTGAATAATCACTAAGAAGTCCATTTTCTTGTGTTACTGCACAACCATTTTACAGATGGTGAAAAGAATAGATCTCTAAAGATAAAAAGCAAGTCACCGAGTATTAGTTTAGGGACTAGACTGAGTTGTGTTAGCCAGTGATTTTATTGAATTTTCCTCTATGACCTCATGGTGGTCTGCTGCCAAGGCAATTGTACTGAGAATCAAATTTGTGGACCCTGCATTTTGAAATTGCCTGCCTAGCCATTGACTTCTGTGATACCCATCCGTGCCTTCTACCTGGCAACTCATACCTTGCTGCTGAAGGAGACAGGAAATTAAGAAAGTAAAACAAGAGAAAGCAGAGAGAAAATATCACAAGGGAGCAGAGAGGGTCAGAGTGTGAGTGTTAGAGCAGTGTTACAGCAGGCTGGAGAAACAGCAAGTGCATTGAGTGGGTTTAGGAAAGCCAGAGGCAGAACTGGAACTGAAGTCTAAGACTATGATCCCGCAAATACTGACACATTTGCTAACTTCTCATCTTAGATGTAGTTTCATCAAAGTTGATTATTGTGACATTCTGCTCAGGACACCCAGAACTCTAAGCCATTGTATTCAGGGCCGGCTCCAGGCACCAGCCCTCCAAGCATGTGCTTGGGGCGGCACCTGAGAGGGGGGTGGAGCTCACTCGGGGAGAGTGGGGCCACGGCCGGGCTCGCCGCCCTCCCCCGGCGCTCCAGCCACCGGGGAGAGCGGGGCTGCCCTCCCCCGGCACTCTGGCCAGCTGGGGAGAGCGGGGCCACAGCCAGGCTTGGCGCCCTCCCCTGCCGTGCTCCCCACCGGGGGGCGGGGGGCAGCGGTAGGCTTTTTTGCCTGAGGTGGCAAAAAAGCCAGAGCCGACCCTGATTGTATTAAACCTCTGCCTTAGCAAAAGTGAGCTTTGTTAGAGACTAAACTGTGTGTCAGATCCCTACCACACCTGTCTGTCCACTTCATCAGAAAACTCGACACTGTGCAAGTCTTAACCTTGCTTTGCATGTAACAATCAGTGAACCCGAATTCCTGAGTTCCCCAGAAATATCTCTCTGTAGTATTCATGCCCTCTTATTCTGACACTCATAGGCTTTATTAAATTTGCTGCCTCCAAACTACACACCAGGCTGTTGGGTTAGCTGAAAACTCATGGTTCACTTTATTACACCGAGATGGATTTGTAATAAAACAAGAATAAGTTTATTAATAAAGAACAGAGATTTAAGAGATACTAAGCAAGATAAAAGGAGACAGGTGTGATTACAAACAAAACAAAAATAAAACACACTTTCTAGTGCCCAAAGCTTAAGAGATTACTCTCTTGGGGCTTGTCTATACTATCACGCGTGGTCGATCTAAGATACGCAACTTCAGCTATGTGAATAGCGTAGCTGAAGTTGACATACTTAGATCTACTTACCACGGTGTCTTCACTGCAGTAAGTTGACTCCACTTGCACTCCTCTTTCTGGTGGAGTACCAGAGTTGATGGGAGAGTGCTCAGCGGTCGATTTATCACGCAATAAATCAACCCCTGCTGGATCAATCACTGCCTGCCAATCTGGCGGATAGTGTAGACAAGCCCTTGATCTTGAGCAATTTCTCACCTATAGTCAGTTCCCAGAGACTTCAACCCTCATGGTTGAAGGATCTACCTATCACAGATTCCAAGAGCTCTGACTTCTTTGTGCTTTAAGCTATGGATAACTAAAATGTCTTTTTGCTACTCTTATATTATCCATTGTCTCTGCCTCAAGATCGAAGAAGGCATCCTGGTGTGCAGACTCTGTTCCCCAGTGAGCTCACTATGCTCCTTCCTCCATTCATTAGCTTGATGGCTTTGTTCAGCTTATATGTAAATGTACTTTCATTGTCCTCTGCCTGCAATGAAGCCTGTCAGACAGGTAAATGCACACTGCTTTATCTATGCTTTGTCAGGTTTTGTGTATATACTCTTCCTCCCAGACACATTTAAAGGACATATTTCCAGCACATATATACCTATATAACTCTTTGTACACAACCTATTTGTACATCACACAATAATTTTCAGAACCGGTGTCATCAGCTCACATATGATACCATCCATGACTCTTTTTAGATACATATGATGACAACAGTGTGTTGGGGTCAAGTCTGATATGAGTTAGAGTAGGGTGGGCCTTCTGCTAGTTGACATTGGAAAGGGCTCCCAGGATCACAATGAAACTACTCACATGAGTAAAGTTAAATGTGCACTTGGAGGTCCAGGGGTTAAGCTATGATTTTTAAGCATACCAAGATTAAAGCAACTATTTTATTTTTGGATCCCCGTCCTAAGTCACAATTGAATTGTATATATTGGTTTCCACTTATTTCCTCACCAAGAAAACAATTTGGAACCACTTTGAGTCTCTTTGGTGAAGATTAGCATGAAGCAGCAATAATGATGCATGCCACAGCCAAGTCATTTTGTCAGCTTTATAAAGGGTTTGCTTATGCAGTAGTTTGCACCTACATCATATATGCTAATATCCAAAGATGCTGTCATTCAGTTACTCAAGACAATTATTTTACTAGCTTTTACCTATTAGAATTACAAAACTTTAACTACGTTTGAGAAAAGTTGAAAATTATTGTGATTTTAAATGAAGTTATATAGCAATTGTTTTATATTAAAGTGAGTAGTTGTGAGTAATATGGCAAGTAATTCTGTACTGAACTTCCAAACCTAGGGAGAAATATTTTTCCATAACTAATGATATTACCACACCACCTGTCAAATATATTTTTTCTGCAGTTTTAATGGTTGCCCTTGCTTCACTCATTGTGGTTTCTAATCCTTTACTAATGACATATAATAACTATGTGGAATCAGTTTGCTGAAGAATAGACCATTTTTTTTAGTTTCATGTGGCTCTCAGAGGAATCCACTTTCTCTTACTGAGAAAGCGGTATGGTTTCTGCTTTGTGGAACTTATTTGCTGGGTCGTGTAGAATGTTGCTCTTTTAACCCAATCTTTAACTCAGAGACAAGTTTCCTTCCTGCAAAACTCTAACCAGTAGGGGCAGCATAAATCAGATACTGAAAGCAAGTATAATATATGGAGATATACCGATCTCATAGAACTGGAAGGGACCTTGAAAGGTCATTGAGTCTAGTCCCCTGTCTTCACTAGCAGGACCAAGTACTGTCCCTGACAGGGGTATTTTTTTGGTGTCCTAGATCCCTAAATGGCCTTCACAAGGATTAAACTCACAACTCTGGGTTTAGCAAGCCAATGCTCAAACCACTGAGCTATCCCTCCCTAATTTGTGGGCCAGATCCTAAGCTGGTGTAAACTGGCATAGATCTATTCTATGTCCATCTCACAATTGCTGCAAGGAGCCATTTTACTAGTTGGGCATCACTATGGCATACAGATACTCCTCCAGCCGTTCCCCATAACTCAAAACACTGAACATGCAGAAGGAAATGCTTGGATCATAGAATTAAAAATTCTATAAATTTGTGCAGCAGAATACCACAGTTCATTACTAGTTTTATGCTGGGAACATCTTTTGAAGCGCTGTCATGTTTTATTATCCAATTCAAAATAATCTAGCAAAATGGCTTTCCATTATTTATTTATTTTTGTACATATAGCCACACAGGTATTTGAGACAAACACCATGGGAATTTATTACTATGCAATATATGTAAGAGCAAAATTCCTTTGAATTGTGCCAGGGAGCAGCCTGACTGCACACCACCTATCCATGCTGTTGGTAAAGTCAATACTACACTACAACAAAGAAAGAAACAAAACGAATGAAATGACAAGCTGACAGAGATGCTACTGCTAGAAATTGAATTCTGGAGCTGGTTGGACATCTGTAATTTGCAGAAATAAAGCCCAGCCTGTCTGTAGCTCTATCACCAGCTTTAAGGCTAGTACAGCATACAAAATGAGTATATTCCACAACTGCTGAGAATGCAGCCTCCTCCTTCGATGAACTGACCTATTTTATTGGGGCTACACAGTCTGTCAGGGTGACTTTGGATAGACTGTGAAAATATGTTTGAGGAGGGATAGCTCAGTGGTTTGAGCATTGGCCTGCTAAATCCAGGGTTGTGAGTTCAATCCTTGAGGGGGCCACTTAGGGATCTGGGGCAAAATCAGTACTTGGTCCTGCTAGTGAAGGTAGGGGGCTGGACTCAATAACCTTTCAAGGTCCCTTCCAGTTCTAGGAGATGGGAATGATGAACATTCAATTACTGCTTTGGGTTTTGTTAATGTACAAAATTAAATGTGTGCTCCATCCCAAATTGATTCTCAGAAGGTTCCATTCCAAACTATTTTCATAATTGTTATTGTGGGATTGTTTTAATCTTCCCTACAAAATACTTCTCAAGTAAGTCCTTCATTAGCCCTATTTAACAAATCCCAAAGTCTCAAACTGTTTACAGCATACCAGCAGCACCGATTCATTTACTAGGTACAGCATTTAGAATTCTGATGTAACTCAATCAAAAGTATCTATTCTAGGAATCATGGCATTTTTTTCTTTTTCTTCTTTAAATGGCATAATTCTTTGGCATCCCAGGATCACATTACAAAAGTTAAAGATAGCCAAGTCAATATATTCAGATTGTATCTTTCAACACTCTTGACCAGGTGATTTGTGACAAAATGTCCAGAATGTGACCTAACTTATTCCAGGTTTTAGTATAAATAATTTATTTCTTTAATATAATCTTTGGGGGAAAAGTCATTTACTTGTCTCTTGGCTTTTTGTTTTGGGCTGCTTTTTCTTTTTCTAAAATCTTTTTAAAAATTGTTTGTTTTTGTGTAACACTTTTCTTTGTGTTCTTTGATTTATTATAGTGTTTACTTCATGATGTTCCTTTTATTTTAATGTTGTCTTATTTCAAGGGTTCCATTTTTGTGGAGTTGCTTGTATGATTGGACCTTATCTTTGTGTCACATTTCATACTGCTCTACCCTTCCATGGAAATATATATTTAAAAATTCTCAATCTTTTTCATGAAAATCCATCCCTATCATCCCCCTCTGTATTCACCAAATTAACAATTTTTTTGCTCAAACTGAAAAACAAAATCATCCTTGAGCAGAAAGTTTGAAAGGTAAAAGTTTAATAAAGGAATGGACAACTAAGGTCCTGTGATGGCGTGTACCAATGCCACACTGGGCCTGAAGGAATTAATGGGTATATCTACTCTGCAGTTAAACACCTATGTCTATTCCATGTCAGCAGACTCAGGCTTGAGGAACTCAGGCTAGGAGGCTCAAAGTCCCCCAGAGCCAAGACTCCAGCCCGAGCCCAAATGTCTCCATCACAATTAAACAGTATCCCTCCTCACACCCCCTGCAAGCCACAGTCAGCTGACATGGGCCAGCTGTGGGTTTTTAATTGCAGTGTAGACGTACCCCATGAGAGCCTGTCGGTGCAATGAGCTTCACCCCACTACACCTGCAGTAAATGTCAGACCTGAGGGGGGGAATTAAAAGGGCTGGACCTGGCTAAGTTAGGGCTGGATCAGGAAGGAAAACAGATCTCTGTCTCTCAGTCCATGAGATAAATTTGTCTGGAGTGAGGGAGCTGAGTTAGACAGCTGGCAGACAGAGCTTCCCTGAAGGAACAGAGAGACCAAGGCAGTTGGGAAGGAGCAGCAGGCTGTGAGTCTGCCCAGGATTCTATGCTGGTGGAGGGGCCTGCAGGGAGTAGGAAGACTCCTGCTGAGTCAGACTGCCCTGTGAGGGGAGAAAACCGTTCTGCAGCAGAGGTGCTAAAGACAAGGCCAGCTCCAGCATTTCTACCGCCCCAAGCAAAATAAAAAATAAAAGCAATCGTGACCGGCGGCGGCAATTGGGGGAAAAAAAAAGCCGCGATCGGCGGCAGCAGTTCAGCGGCAGGTCCTTCGCTCCTAGAGGGTCCTGATAAAATCGGGACGTCTGGTTACCCTAGGTACAACTGTCATCAGGTGGCACTAAAGGAGGAGGATCTGCTATGTCATACCTAGCCTCAAGAGTGTGCTGGCCAGGCTTACAGATCCTTTACAGTAGAAGCACTTAAGCAACCTAAATTATAGGTAATGTCTTCTATTTATAATAAAGAAATAAACTGTATATACTGCACGCCATATTCTTCACAGTGATATTATTATGATATGATTATGACATAATGTATTTTATGCAAGATGGGTCATGTGAAATGTCATTGAAAAGGTTATGATTTGCTGAATATGATTATCCTATTTGTATGCATGTATCATTTTTGTTTCTGAAGTTATGAATATTTACTATGTAACTGTATTTCAAATGTAGTTACACCTGGGTAGCACCCACTAGACAAGATGCTTTCTCTCTAGATAGTGGATGGGGATGGGCCTATTCAGAGCAATGGTCCTTTAGGAAAAAAAGCAATAGGCCTTAGGAGAAGCTTATCTCTCACCTGGGTAGACTTCCTGAAAATGCTACAGACAGCCTCCAAGTAATGGCTGCTATGACTCTACAAGGTCATGTGATCAGACCACATGTCTCCAGACTCCATATTGGATGTCAGTATTTTTCCACTGACTGGTCTGGGAACCAGGCTTTGAAACAAAGGGTTCCCGCCATGTGCAAAAGCTATATAAGTCAGGGAGTGACATCATCTGGTGTTCGCTCCCCACACAAGAAGTCTCCTGGAAATACCCGAAGAACAAAGACAGAACTGGGGGAAGTGCTGCACCCAGGCTAAAGGGATTTTTAGCCTGTGAATGAAACACCTGGAGATTCCAAGCTGTAGAGCAAGTGCAGCTTGCCCCTTAAGAATCTGCAGCCTACTTATATAATCTCTTAGGGTGAGAGACCGCTATTCATATCCAATTTAGTATATTAAGCTTAGTTTGCATTTTTTGTTTATTTGCTAGGTAATTTGCTTTGATCCATTTGTTATCACTTATAATCACTTAAATTTTATCTTTTGTAATTAATAAACTTGTTTTTGCTTTATCTAAATTAGTGAGTTTGAGGGAAGTGTGTGGGAATTACAATGCAGGGGCAAAAGGCTGTTGCATATTCCTCTCCACATTGAAGGACGGGACGAATTTTATGATCTTATGCTGTACAGTTACCTGTGCAGTGCAAGACAGTATAATTTTGGGTTTATACTCTTGAGGGGCGTGCCTGAGGATCTGGAAGTAGCCTTCCCATGCAGGGGCTGGTCAGAGAGCCTTCTTGTAACTGGAGATGGGTGTGCCCCTACCTGTATGTATGTTTGTGAAAGTGCAGTCTGGAGGGTTTTGTAGCTTGTCACATCTTTACAGTGTGAGAGGAAGCCCAGGCTAGTGGGTCAGGGGGCTCAGTGGTACCTCAGTTCCAGATGACACCCGAGGGGGAACCTGTCACATGTATTATTTAGAAATACAAAGTTAGTAGAAGAAAAGGGAAGCGGAGGGAAACACTTAACAAATGGATGAGAGGAAATGTAGCAGAGAACATAAGACACATTTTTTTTGTCTCATCCTCTCTTTTACTGGTTTTCTTTCTCCCTTTTTTTTCAGGCTGTGTCCATACACTTATAGGAAATGTTTTGCTGCTGATGCTGCTATTCCCTCACAAGGTAGGGAGATGATGTTTTTCTTTAAAAAAATCATCAGACTCTCCCAAATTTACAAGCCTTTACTTGAAGTCATTGTGACATGAAATTGTCTTTGACACAAAATTGATTTTGAATATCAAAGTGATGTGAACTTGTCTGAGCACTTCAGTACTAAGTAATGACCTAGGCAATTGAGCAATGACTTAATCAACCCTCAATGCTGTTAGTATTAGACCTAGAACTGACCTTCAGGCACAAGTATCATGAAATTGAGGCTTTGAAGATTGTGGAAGGGAGCCTACAGTCCAATACTGATTTAGTTGTTCTCAGTGCTAGTGCTATTTTCTATGCTGTCAGTGGGGGCATAGGTATGACAACTCACTGTCTGATCTTCACCACTTGAAGCAGTATCTTGCAGTTTTTCCAGTTGCAGCACTGGTATTTTAGTATTTTGGGATATAAATAGTAAGCTCAACTCTCATTAAATCCCCTTGCATAGACAAGCCTCTTAATACATACCTGGATCCTGAGCTTTAAAAAAAAAAAAAAAAAAAAAGCACACAGCAACATATCTTGAACTCTTACACCATATGAATCAATTTATCAGAGGTGGGGAGAAAAACCCCTGCCTCCTAACAATGTGGAAAATAGGAGGCAGTCTTAACTTTTTCATGAACAAGTTACATGGGATTTTTATGACAATTGCCTTGCTATAATAATTCAATGGAAAAAATACATCAAAAGAAGGTTATTAAGGTTAAAAAGTCAAGTACTCAAAAACTAGGAAATGTGTTTTTTGGTTTTATGTGTTTCTAGAGACTGTAACTCTAAAACAAGTATCAGAGGTGACTTTCACACTGTTAAGCTTGAAACAGTAGCTGCAGAGTCAAACACATGGTGGTATAATACCACATTACAAAATTCACTTTCAATAAAATAAAAGGCTCTTGTTGTAGGTGTAACCATCTCACAATGGCATTGCCTGTAGGGCTGCTGGGTTGTCCTTCCTCCCTCTCCCCTCCCCCCCAAATCTTTGAGGGAAGGAAAAATCGATCTGATGATGGCGTTTCTATCGCTGACCATTTGGATCACTCTTTGGCCCACACAGCAGATGTTTGGCACTGATTCAATAATTTCATCACAGAAAGGCTGTTTTTTTCTGACTTTCTTTAAAGACAAAAAGTGGTACTGAAAGCTTTGTAGGTTAGAAGATGACTTCCTTAAAACAAAAACAAAAACAAAAAAGTTGCCTTCTTCTCGCACTGTTCCGAATATAGACAACATTGAATTGTTCCTTCTCTGAATTGTGATATTGGCAGACCACAGCAGGAGGCTGCTAACAAGCAACAATCTTTCATGAAGAAGCACAGCATGAGGAAATGTCTAGCACTCCTATATAGAGCTTCTTCAATGAAGAATCTGTTGTTGAGGCTCTACCGCATCAATGCCAACAATTGAAGGAGCTGAGGATCAGAATGGCCATTTTCACTCTTCCTTGAAGTTACAAATCAGTTTGAAATGTCAACATTTCATTGGTTTCGGCTCAAAAATGTCAGTGTTTTTCCTTTTGACAGGTTATGAATAACTACTGTTGGAATTTTTGTTCTGTGGGAAACTTGACATTTTTCCCCATTACAGAACAAAATTGAATTTGAAAATTCCCATGAAACTGGTGTTCTGTTTTTTGACCAGATTGAATATCAAATTAATATTTACATGAGGCTGTTTCTGTATGGGCTTCCTTCCAAGTTTATGCTTCACAATGAGAATTGTAAACTGATAGAATAATGTTTATATAGGTATACAATAATCTTTCTGAAAAATGTTGGTGATTCATTGACTTTTTAATAGACTGGAATTTATTCACAGTTACCCAGAGGGTAAGGAGGTACATTCTTCAATTTGTAGAAGATAATCTTAAATGTAATTAAGTCATTTGAGTTTTATGCTGTCATAATTTAATAAATGAGATCTAGATGTAACCGCACATACATATAAGATGTATAAGAAACAATTTGATGAGAAAATCTTGCTGAATGATGTTCTTACCTGATCAACTAATTTTTTGATTATACCGGTAGTATGATTTATGCTCAATGACCTTTAATTTGAACAACACAGAAACCAAGATACAAAAATATTTTTTGTTCTAAAGTAAAGGAATCCCTAGAAACTTTTTAATGTGCATATAATAAAATGTTTGTCATATAAAATGTGTTTAATGTGAGACAAAGGAATTGTGTAGCAGCTCTTAAGTTAAGAGTTTTTATGCTATTTTATGGATAAAAGAACATAAGGAAATGTTTGCAACACATCAGTTAACAGACATTAGGCCACATCTTGCTCTCTCTAAGAATTATCTGTAACTTGTGCACCCTAAATGAAGTCAAGTGAGAGCAGAATTTGGAGATATTAATTTAAGCAAAATATCAACTGTGGGGAAAGTATCTTGATGTGTTGTGACGTGTGTCAGCTACATAAAAAGTACACAAAATAATCTGGAAAAAAACACATTTAGTCTTTATCAAAAACTAACTTTTGTTGTTATGGATCATAATCTTGATTATATTTCCTCTGACAGAATACCATGACAAATAAAGACAGCTTTGGAGATACACTGGAAAATCTTTCAACAGGCATTTTATTTGAAATTCATTCCAAAGGTATTTCATTGGGGAGAACTCAATATCGATGCAAAAAATTATATTTAAAAAAAGTATCTTAATATAGGTCCTCAAACTTGTCTGTGGCTTTACCGAAACTTCGGAAGTATTTATACATTTTCCATGCCTCTGGTGCTTGGAAAAAAATTCCTCACATGCATACATATTTGTTTATTTAATTATATAAAATATTCATGATAATCAAAGGCATTCCAGGAGATTTCCACTTTCTGTCATCCCAGAAACAAGGGAATGCCAGGAAAATAACTCGCCTTAAACACAAAACCGAGTTTATTACTCAAAGAGTGTTGTTATACATACTCAGAAATGATGCATTTTAAACTTTACCTTGCTTTAATCTTTATACTAATTTATTTTGTGCTACATTTAAAACAAGTGATTTTTGAAATGTATGCTTTGTACAAAATATTTAATAGAAGTTTAATTGCTATAACAAACAGACTAGAACTCTAAGAACCTTGGGTTAAAGCCAAACCAACCAGAACAGTGTCTTATCTAGACCAGGACACCTCCCTCTTTTTAAGATATCAGCTTGGTACAAATGTAATTCCAATCTCAAGAAAAGAAACCATGTAAATCTTTCATGTTTTAGGGAAAGACCTGATCATGTGTTTATATCTATAAGTTCTTTATGCAGGATACTTCAAAAGGAATGTGCTATCAAAGCAATAAATCTGGGTGGTAAAGTGGGCTGTGTCACCAGCCTTGTCTACACTATGGGGCTAAGTGAACCTAAGTTACACAACTCCAACTACGTGAATAACAAAACTGGAGTCGACATAGCTTAGGTCAATTTACTGCAGTGTCTACACCACACTGGGTTGACGGGAGACACTCTCCCGTCGACTTATCTTATGCTTCTTGTTCCGGTGGAATATTGGAGTCGACGGGAGAGCTATCTGTGGTCTATTTAGCGGGTCTTCACTAGACCCGCTAAATCAACTCCCGATGCATTGCGTAGACATGTCCAGCATCACCAGCCTTTTTTCCCCAAGGAAAAACTTCTGCATGTGTCTTTAAAATTCCAGGAAAAACATATGTAGTTGGAAATGTTTAAAACCTTTTGTTTATTTTTTAAGTGTTGAAATGACAAACACTTTTGTGAAATACATTACTTGCAAGTATATTAGCTAAATGTAAAGTTTCTAATAATATTTCTTAATATATTTGCTATGTAAATAGTAAAATGCTTTATGTACCAAAATGGAATCAAATGACCTTGCTAAATTAAATGGTTTCCTACAGTAGTAATTAAGTATAGAATATTTATATTAATGGAAAATACATTAATTATTGACAGTGCTCAAGCAACTCCTACATCCAACTCAGAAAGACTAAAAGCTTTCAAAAATGTGTGGTATTCATAACAAAACAAATACACTGTGACTAACGTACTGGGAGTTACATCTCTGATTTGGCAATAAGAGCTATAGTTAGTAAGAGCTGGCCTGCTATTTTTTGTTTCCTTTGAATAAATATTTTTAGTCATATTTTAAATAAAATTACTTGGCATCGAACAATTTAAAATGACCCTTTAAAACCCCACAGTATAAGCATCCCAAGCTATATTCTTACTATCATCTTGTTATAGTTTGGTGATTTTGATTTTTATAGAATCATAGAAATGTAAAGCTGAAAGGGACCTCAATGTCACCAAGTCCAGCCCTTTGTGCTAAGGCAGGACTCAGTAAACCTATATCATTCCTAAAAGGCATTTTTCCAACCTGTTCTTAAAAATCTCCAGTGATGGGGGTTCCACAACCTTCCTTGGAAGCATATTCCAGTCTGTCTTGGATTTTATATATGTTCTGCTTGATAGGTTAAGTCTTGGTCAAAAAGAATTTAATTTAATTTTATATGCTATTGATAAAAGTGTAGAAAGAAGTGAGAGCTCATATTTTAGCAAGTTGATCATATATGTAATGATCTGTATGCTGTTGTATCTTACACATGTTGCCTTTCTTTGAAGAGAGAATAAAATAAAATTGTAAAAATCCCAGTACAATGAAAACAAACCAATACAAGAGCAAGGCTCCACTGAAAATCTCCCAGACCTGCTGATCCATCTTCTAAGGTGGGGAAGGGGAGCAGACCTGGCTCCAATGCATGCCAAGATAACTGCTCAAGTGAAATGGGGAAAATTCCTCAGAAACTGGTTTTGGTTTCAAGCCATGGTTTGGGGTCTGTCAGAGAGATGAGTGAAGTTTTGAGGCCAGATTTATAGTTTGCTCAAACTGGTTTGATCATCCCTACTAGAAACTTATTTCTGGTGATCCTTTCTATCATAAACTGAAATATTATTTAAATGACAAATCTGCTTCCCTTACTAACACTTGTAAATGTTTTCTGCTCTAATTGAAATTGGTGTTTTCAAGGATTGATAATGCCCTCTGATTAGCAGATAGGTTTAAATGACATCATTTGTAATTTAGATGTTACCTCTCTGCTTTTTACAACTATTGACGGTATGAGCATTTTTTCAGCAGTAAAGAAAGATCTTGGCATCTTGGTTGACTTAGAAAGGTACCTTTGTGAAGACTCATACACTGCTTGAGTTTTGAACAGTGAGGTGTTTCCCTGTGCGCTAAATATTCTTCAGAGCAACCCCAGAGAACATTTTCTGTGTTCCTGAAGGCTGTAGACTCATGTTCAGAAAGAATAGAGGATCAATTGAAGCTTTGTGAGTGTTCAGCAGAAATAGAGTACTCTACAAACTAAAGAAATTAACATTTATGTTGTAAAAATATTTAGACTTACAGCCCCTTACCCTCTTCCTTTCTGTAAAAATTGTTTTTATCACACATAAAGATGTAGCAAATAGGTATAAAAGATGGTACAGACAGCCATAAAAAGAACAATTAACAAATTATTCTATTCATTTGCCATTCCCAAAGAGTAACAAATTATTCTTCAACAGATAATTATATTATCTGAGAATCATCAGATGCAAATAGCTATCCAAAATTATCCTCCATTGTATATACGGTAGTTTTATTGTTTGTTACAAGCATAATTCTCTGTACCTTTTCCTCACACAATCACTTTTCTCTTGTTATCCAAGCCTCAAAAATAATTTCAAAATCTCTGAATGTGAACAAGAATTCTCTCCCTAATTAGTAGTCATGAATCACATTTTCCAAATGATCTTTAGCAGTTATTTTTCTGCAGCACTCCAATCTATACCCTTTCTCTCCTTCAGTCTTCCTAGTCTGGCCTGCTTCCCCTTTCTCTCCTTCAGTCTTCCTAGTCTGGCCTGCTTCCTGCGATCATTCTTGTCTGTAATAACTATCTTGTTCAAGTAACAGCATTATCTGTAAGAACTAGGCATTTCATACATGTTTTTTAATGCTACTTGGAACAGAAGTCTCAAGTTTTTACTGTTACTTGATTTGCACTTTATTATCCCTCATGAAAGCCACCACACAGTGCTTGGAATTACTTATATTTTACCACTCCCTCTTATGGTTTCATTTTTCTATTTCTGTATTGTGTGAATGGGCTGGCAGCGAACATTATCAGGTAAAATCTATAGGATTTAATAACTCAGATCCCAGCATCTTTAAATCTGGTTACCTACAGTTAGGCTCTTAAATCTCTACTGAGGCACATGAATTAAAGTGATCTGATTTTTCAGAAGTCCTGAATACCCTCTGACTTCAGAGGGAGCAGTAGGTGTTAAGTAAGATTTTGTCTCACTCATTTTTAGTAAAAGTCATGGGAACCCTACCCCTGGCACGCAAGGCTGTTGCCTGTTGGTAGAACTCTGCAGGGGGACCCTGAGGAGGCTGTCACCCCTCGCTGGAAACCTGCTGGGGCCCTGCCCAGTCCCTTGGCCCCAGGAGCTGAAGAAGAAAATGTCAAGGAGGTCTCTGGAAGTCACAGATTATGTGACCTCCATGACATAATGTAGCCTTATTGTTAATGGTGACAATTTTATACCTATCCATGCATGAGGCCCTTCTGCTGTCCTAGGTTGGACGCTGTAATACACGTTTGCTGGCAAACTATAAATTGGGCTGTGTGGTTTCTTCCACATTTGTTTTCCTTGGCAACTAACTCACACTAACAAAAATGTATATATCATACATTTCCTTCTTGAATTAAAGGGTAGTGAGTGTGTGAGTGTGTATATGTGTGTGTGTGTATATATATATATATATACACACACACACACACGGGATAATAAAGTGCAAATCAAGTAACAGCAAAAACTTGAGACTTCTGTTCCAAGTAGCATTAAAAAACATGTATGAAATGGGTGTATTTTATATATATATATATATATATACACACACACAAAAAAAACCCACAGTAACTTCCAGGGACAATTGGGGCAAAATCTGTGACTCTTCTTTGAGAAGGGGATTAGGTTTATGGTGGTTTCTAATTCTCAAGCCAGTATTAAACATAGTTCTTCTAAGGGTTTCAGAGTAGCAGCCATGTTAGTCTGTATCCGCAAAAAGAAGAACAGGAGTACTTGTGGCACCTTAGAGACTAACAAATTTGTTAGTCTCTAAGGTGCCACAAGTACTCCTGTTCTTCTTCTAAGGGGATGTACTCCTCACACCTCCATGCCACACACCCCAAACCTTGGAATGAACGGTTGCTTCTGTGACTGCAGAGCATGGGAGACTGCCTAGTGTTCACAAGTCCACATCTGTGAGGTAGTTATTGCCTGAATATTATCCTAAAGGAGCATACAGAAAATACTGTAATTCTGGAAAGTGCATACAAAACTACAAAGATTTGGTCAAATTCCATCCTTCTGAAGATCCATGCTCTTAACTCAAAAAAGTTGGCAGTTGACATCACAGAGCAAAAGCAACAGAATGTATATGACAGTCAGCTCTTTGATTTCATGGAGAGAGAGAGAGTGTGTGTGTGTGTGTTCAGCTACCATAAGTCTTGTTATGACAGATTAATTTAAAAAGGTCTTCCTAATGATTTTTCATTTCTTAGCTGGGTGCAACGGAGCAGCACAGAAACTGTAATTAACATTATACAGTATGGGAAACAACCAATCTTTAGATGGTACTGAAGAGTTTCTAAGCAGCATGTCTCTATAAAAGTCTCATTTTTGATCCAAACTTATCTCTGTCTCACACAAAGCTGCTTTTAGCTCAGCTTTTCGATGTAAGTTATTTACAGAAGAAATGCTGAATCACTTTACAAAAAATGTTCCTCTGATGTTATTTTATTTAGTTGGATATCTCCTGATGCTTATTTTTCTGTATCTGTAATTATGAGTCATTGTCCAACAGTTGGACCTTGAGATGCTAAGAAGAGTGTATTTGTTACTGTAGGACCAAGGAATACTCTGGGTCTGATTTTCTAAACTGCAAATGGAAGTGTGTCCCTAATTTGTTCATTTTTCTGCCACCATTACAAGACAAATTGGATATTTTCACAGGCAAATGGCCAGCTACATGCTTAACTTGTCATTTGCACATGCACAAATACGCAAACTCCAATTTGTAAGTGCAGTTGTTGTAATTATGGCATGTAAATAAGGCATAGAATAGTGGAGACGGTATCCCTAGCCTCTGGTTGCCAGAAGCTGGGAATGAGTAACAGGGGATGGATCACTTGATGATTACCTGTTCTGTTCATATACCTCACTGCTCTATTACATAGCAGATTTATTGTACAAAGGGATGCACTGTTGCAGTTGGGCATGCCTTTAAACAAAATTAAGGCAGGTCATGCAGTAGCATTATGTAAAAAACCTATGATGTCCAGGTGCTTTGCAATTCTGTAACCCACATTCACATTTCATATGCAAACAATCCCTTAGCCGTAGTATTCTCACACATGGTAATAGAGGAAACAGTTAACAACATAAGAGATTCTAATATATCATCTTCTCAGATGGATCTGTGCAGTCCAGTCATTGATTTCAGGACCCCATTTCCCCAGGCAGTGTCACCAATCCACATGATGACCTGACAGGTGGACTTTGCAATTGAACTTGGATTTAGCTGAAAGATGTGCATAACATCACATAGTCAGTAACTCCCTATTGGTTAGACATCTAAAGAAACTCCAGAGTAAGTGAATGGTTCCAAGGTCAACTGTAACTCATTCTAAATAAACTGGCTCATATTCTGCTTCTTCTTGCTAAAGCAGCTCTTTTTTGTTCAATCTTCACTTCCTTTAGCAAATCTGCTGTCGATACATTGTTAATATGCAGGATTTGAGGATCCATGCATTTTGGACAGTACCAGAATGCCATTAGTTCAAACCCAGGACTTAATGTTTTCCGCAAATATGAACCTTGCATACTACAGCCTAACAAACATATATTGCTCTTGATCCTCCCATTGATGTCGATGAGAGTTCTGCATGCACGTTGAGGGCCTGATGTAGCCAAATGTGTATTGACAACCCTCTGCATTAAAGCCAAATGTGCATTGCCCAACTGCTGTAACTCTCTCTTGAATGAATATCTGAAACAGTTAACTAGGTCATGATATTCTAGTCCCAATAAGCACTCTCCCTGCATCTATAGTCATTAAAATGTTTTGACATTTATTTTTGTCCAAAACTGAAGTTTTGTTGAAAATGAAACTTTTTGCTGGGAAAAAAAATCATTTTCTGAAAAAAAATTCAAAACATTATGAAAAAAATATAGAAATATTTTGGTATTTTAAGTGATTTTGAAATAGTGGGAGAATGCCCACCACAATTTTGTGTGATTAAAAAAAAATCACTTTTTTTCCAGCAAAAGATTTCAGACAGTTTTAGATGGCTGTAACTTGTAGGGATTTTAACAGATAAAGATGAATGATTCGAATAGGTGAAGGCCTAAAGAAGTGAGACAGAGCACTTGTTACAGAATCAGAGCTGCTGCTTCTTCTTAAACTGTGGCTCTCATAACTCAAAATGTGGTTATGCTCTTTTGTCTCTTTCATATACTCATTCCCTTCTCTTTGGTCATTTCACAGTCAGTGTTTATATATGATAAGTATACTTAATTGTTTCAGTGCAGAACAATACAGTGAACTTTCTTTATGAAACATGGTCTTCTCTACTGTGGTCTGATATGTTTAACCTATTCTGGTGATCATTTTCATTTGAATGGATCTTGTATCCTAAAATTATGTCTGGGACACGTACTTTCTGGCAGCTGTGAATAAATATTTCCACCCATCCACTTCCAGTTTCCATCACTCTCATCTTTCAATGTTTATTGAATTTCTTGACTCTTCTTAACTAGAAATCAAGTTAAAATTTAAACATATTATACTTCAAGATTTTCATCCTAGACTCTCCTTTCTCTCTTATTTCTCATCATCCTGCTTTATCTATGGTCTCTGCTGTCCTCCCTTTTTCTGTTTTGTATTTCCTTTCTAAGTTTTTTTTTTTTTTTTAACCTTTGCCTTCTGTTTCTTTCCTTGCCCTCAGTTTAATGTTTCAGTTCTGTCCCTCTTGTTTTCTCTTCATTCCACTTTCCCAGTAGTATTTAGTAGGATGGATCATTTCTGAGCTGAGCGCCTAACAGTGCTCACTCTCCTTCTGGGAAATAGTGTATGAAAAGAGATGTGAACTAAGATTATGAACTTCCTCTCCTACTCCTTTTCTGCATGGCAATGAAAAATATATCCAACTTGATCTATGCACTTCTTCATCCTAATGATAATTAAACTATATAAGGCCAGATTCTTATCTGATATATATCAGCATAATGCACACTGACTTCCACAGAGCTATGTGCATTTGCTCCAGCAGATGATCGGGTCTACATCTGGGAATTATTTTCACTTTGAATTAAATAGGGTTTTTTTTATTTGTTTGTTTGTTTTACTACAAATACTGCATAATGGCATTCTGCTCAATAGCTTATTTTTAGTTTAAATCATCAATCCATAACAAAATGTAATTGCTTTTACAGACTCACTTTTCCAAGATAAAGTATGTGATTTTGCAATTTATTAAATTATTTTCTCCTGGACACAATGGCCCAACTCTTTGCAACACAATGAAGAAATGTGTAAACTAAAAAAAAAGAGAGAGAGATAGATTTAATCAATATGTTAAGGGCTAAATTGTGGCAAATAGCTGCAATTCTATGCTGGGTCAGTGCACATATTTACTATCTCACTTGGAACTCCAGGGAACATTGTTGCCTGAGAAAGATCCCAAAGCTCTGCTTCACCCTGCATCAATGGTGTTCCTATGAAGAGGCTCTGCTGAGCTAGCCAACGGCCAGAGGGGTCAGGCATTACTTTTCAACCAGGGTTCGGCAGTAGTTTATCATGATAGTTAGCTCCCAGATGAGCATCTGTACACTCAGCGCTTTACAAGAAGAGGCAGAGGTTGTGCCGGCCACATGCCAGGATTAGGATCTCTAGGAAAATATACATGCTGTCATGCTGGGCCAAAAGAAACCTGATGAGGTTCAACAAGGACAAGTGCAGAGTCCTGTACTTAGGACGGAAGAATCCTATGCACTGCTACAGACTAGGGACCGAATGGCTAGGTAGCAGTTCTGCAGAAAAGGACTTAGGGGTCACAGTGGACGAGAAGCTGGATATGAATCAACAGTGTGCTCTTGTTGCCAAGAAGGCTAATGGCATTTTGGGCTGTATAAGTAGGGGTATTGCCAGCAGATCGAGGGATGTGATTGTTCCCCTTTATGCGACATTGGTGAGGCCTCATCTGGAGTACTGTGTCCAGTTTTGGGCCCCACACTACAAGAAGGATGTGGAAATATTGGACAAAGTCCAGCGGAGGGCAACAAAAATGATTAGGGGTCTGGAGCACATGACTTATGAGGAGAGACTGAGGGAACTGGGATTGTTTAGTCTCCAGAAGAGAAGAATGAGGGGGGATTTGATAGCTGCTTTCAACTACCTGAGGGGGGGTTCCAAAGAGGATGGAGCTCGGCTGTTCTCAGTGGTGGCAGATGACAGAACAAGGAGCAATGGTCTCAAGTTGCAGTGGGGGAGGTCTAGGTTGGATATTAGGAAACACTACTTCACTAGGAGGGTGGTGAGGCACTGGAATGCTTTACCCAGGGAGGTGGTGGAATCTCCTTCCTTGGAGGTTTTTAAGGCCCGGCTTGACAAAGCCCTGGCTGGGATGATTTAGTTGGGAATTGGTCCTGCTTTTAGCAGGGGGTTGGACTAGATGACCTCCTGAGGTCCCTTCCAACCCTGATATTCTATGATTCTATGATTCATATTTCTTGGATTTTGTTTTGTATTATCTGCACATAAAATTACATGGAAGGGATTCAGCTAGAGGCATTTGCTGAAGTGGGGTCAATTTGTCTTTCACCTAGATCTCAGAGAGGGTAATTGCATGTTCAAAACTGAGCCTCTGGTGAATCTTTTTGATTCATTATTCCTCTCCTGGCCCTGCAACAACAGGCACAATGTGACCTGGAGCTTCTGGGAAGCCCAGACATGTGCTTTGGACAATTCCATATTCAATCCCCTCTAAGACCAACCAACAGAACTGCCCAGTATGGAGGGATGATCCACCATTGCTCCAGTCTTTTTGCAGAGGCTAGTTTCATTCCTTTTGGAGTCTGTGTGCCACATGAATGCTACTTCCAAATGCACTCATATACTCATTGCACCTCATAACTCCTTTGACCACAAGGGTTGGGACCAATCCTACCCAAAGGGTACAATTTTCAAAATATGCAAACTTTAGATCTGGAAAATTGAAAATGTTTTCAAAATGCAAGGAGTCTAAGATGACCTCTGTCTTGCAGGCTCTTAAATTGCTGGGTTTCTTCTACAACGGGATGTGCTGCTCAATGGGGGGAAAAGAAGGAATAGTTACCATAGTAACTGTCATACAATACAGTGTGGTGCTATGTTACTGTACCTCTGAGACAATACAGAACTGCTTTCTTAATCCCTTTAGTGTTCCTCATTGAATAGTGGATGCCAAGTAAAGTGGCACTTGTAGGTCCCTTGGCTGTACACTCTATTTTCCCAGGTCCTTCTCAATAAAATATAGGTCCTGCTATAGGAGCAATGAGATAAAGAAACAACAAACACAACATTCTGAGATAGAAACCTTGCTCTCAGACATTTACAGACATTTTCCCCATGTCTTAATGGTCACAATGTTATCTTTTTTACATTCTCTTAATATCTTTAAACATTAATTGGTGTCAATAGAAACAAAGATGGAATGAACCCTGCTCAATGCATACACAATTTATTGTAACAGTTACATTTCTTAAGAAGAAAATGTGTATGTCTATTTTTTTTTGTTACTAGGGCAAGTAAACCTAAATAACTTTGTTTTCAGAATGAAAATCAGACAAACTCAAAACTTCATGTTTTAATGCTGTATTTGCAATGCAGAGCTTGCTGTGTTTGACATCAGTTGTCATTATCACAAACTTCAAACCCAAGATATTGTTGAAAACTGTAATCCTGCTGGTGTGGCTAGACTCAACTGCCTTCCACACTCTTTGTAGGAAAGCATATTCTAAAGATGGCTACAGTGCTTTGCCTCAGAATGTGTGGAATTCCACTGACACTATCTGAAGCAGTGAGACACCAAATTTAAATGCCAGCTTTAAGGGGGGGATTAGGGCATCTGCTTAAAGGACATGCTTTAAAAAGATAGGGGCCAGCATATATTAATTAGTGCATAAACAGTTTACTTTTGGAGACGTGAATTCACATGTTACAAATTAAAATATCTTTACTGCTCGCAACCTACATACTATTTGTGCACATTACAAAACCACTAAGCAAGCTGGTTCAAGGCCTGAATCTGGGTTTGCTTCTGGCCATGTAAATCAAATATACCATCCCAGATTCAAAGGAGCTACTGATGTTATAAACTGAAGTAAGTGTGATTAGAATTAAGCCCAATTTTTTAATTGTTGCTTAACAAAATTCTCAGAATGGAATAGCCAGACTGTTGGAGGTCAGGATTATGCTGACTATACTTAAGTAAAGCTGTGGGGTGGAGGGTAGGGATCTTTGTAAAATGCCTGCTAGCAATTTGTCTTAATATATTTCTGCTCTAAGTGTTTCTTCTTCCAGGCACACTAAATCACACCCTCAATTTTTCAAGAACAAAAATTAAACACAAAACTTTAGCACTTGACAAATTTCCTGTATTTGAATCAAAACTTCTTATCTCTGATCCCCCTCCCTTCCTCTGTAGGGGCTAAACTCAATTAATTTTAAGACTGACGTTTTTTATGGAAGGTGGCATTAGTGGAACTTCAGCTTGTGAAGAAAACAGTCAACTAGTGGACCAACTGAATCTTGGAGTCTGAAGAAACTCAAGTGCTTGTTCAATGATCAGCATCCAAAATATTGTAGCATAACAGAAAGCTACTTCATAAGGCAGAACATTGATTTTATTTATCTATCTATTTATTTATTTATTTAAGGACTAAGTTCCAAATTTAACAGGAGTACTTCATCTCAAAATCTTTAAATGAGTTCAGAGTTGTAGAAACTCTACTACAACCCACACTCTGACTGGAAGTGGGCAACCTCAAAAGGATCAGAGGTTTTGTTTAGATATGCATCCTAAAGTTTCAATGGCTACCCAAATGACTTGAATGCCTCAGCCATTCTTCCCTTAGTACATTCTTCCAGTAGCTCCCAGTTCATTCCCCTTTTCTGAAAACCCCAAAGTCCTTGGGCCCCCTCTTTGCTTTGTGATGCTCTAATTGGAGCCTGGCTCCCTGCTCTCTCTCTCTCTTTGAAAATGTCCAGTAGCCCACAAATGCCTTTCCTCTTTTTGGCACTCCAATAGCACAATGTCTCCTTCAAAGTGCACTTAGATCCCTTCATGCTAATTTGGATGAAATCCTCACTGAGGTAAATTGTAATAGCTCTTTTGGAATAAATGGAGCGCCACCATTTACACCAGCTGATTATCTCGTGCTGTAATTCTTAAGAATTAAAACAATGTGGTGTAGTTCATTTTGCCAAAAGCTCTGATTCCTCCAGAACCTTTCTAAATAAATTGATCTAACTAATGGCAACAGTGGGTCCTCCTATACTCAGAGCCCTTTTGGGAATGAAGAGACGTTCTTCCACTCTTAATTATGAGTATTGTGTGGTTCCCTATGTTGCATTGTGAAAGATGATTATAAATTAAACATATGGCACAATAAGTGAAAATCTGCTCTCATGTCCATGCCCTTAAGCCCTAAGGGTCTCATCCTCTTTTTGTCTGGATGGATCTTTTTTAGGATCCTACTCATTTCTGTCAAGCAGCTGAACTTTTCTGTATCTAGTTATTTCTGCATGTTTCTTTCTCAGTTGTCAGTCTCTCTCTAGCTTCCTTCCTTTCTCAAGGCTCTTTGTGCTCTCATGCTATGTTTCAGCAATTTACTTAAGCATGTCCCTAGCCTTAAGCAGATGTAGTCTCACTGACGTTAATGTTTTGGGCACATGCTCTAACACCTTGCTTAAATAGGGTCTCAGATTAAACTCTGTTGCAAGGCTTCCCACCTCCCAAAGCTGCTTCTTCTCCATGCTATAGTACCTTTGATCCTATTGTTGCCAAACTGTACTACTCAAAGAACCTACTTTCTCAATGTTTCTTCCCAACATTGCTTGTTATGCTTTGTAATCATCTCTATATGAGCACAAGATCCACTTGGACTCAAACCCTTTTCCTTTGAACCCTTTAAATTGCAGTTCTGCTCTGAAAGGTTACTCTATAAATGGCATAATGAGGTTCCATGTTTGTTTCTCAGGCTGTCTTCACTGGGAACTTTCCATTCTTAGTCAAGCACCAGTACCCAATACAAATTGGTGCTTCCATAATTGCTATTACCAGTGAAGTTGCACTGGTATTATACCAATAAAGAGAGACGTGCTGGAAATGTAATGTAGACACCACCTTAAAGATTCCATATGAAATGTACTCAAATTATGCTTTTGTTGTTGTTGTATTTTTCCTAACTGATGGCCCTGCCTATTCAAACTGGGATATGAAAGTCAAGATATGATATTTGTCCATCACCAGTAATGTCAGCAATGTAATACAATTCCCTTTGCCCAAAATCTGTGCTTGATTATACCTGTACAGCCCCACTGACTTCAAATTCTGCCTTCACTTACACCCGTGTTACCCACTGTAGACGGTAGACAGTGCATTTCAAGAAACAGGCACTAAACAGAACACTGTCCTTTAAAGGCATCTAACTTCCTTCATTTTAAAGCTCAACTTCACAGTATATTTAAAAAATCACTTTCCATTTTGCCCCCAAATTTGAAACATTCCTCTACTAATGTATGTTTTGGGGAGCTGTTGTACAAATACCCTACATACTTTCTATTCATGACATGAATTCTTCTATTTTGCATCAGTCCCCTATTTATATTTCTATATCTAAATTCAAGGCTGTAATTTAATTCAGGAGCTTTGTTAATGACTTACTGGGAGAACACAATATTTTATTGGTAGAAAAAGAACACCTAGAGTGAATTCACTCTGGGGTCAACTATATTATTGTTGAGCATGAAATATAGTCTAGTTACTATGTACACTGATATGACAGCATTCATCCAGAAGGATGACAAAGCGCTTTTCAAATACAACTGAATATAGAACGCCAGTGATCTGCACCCCTTACACAAAAATGTGGGTTGTCCAAAGGTCAGATGTCCTCTCGGCTTTGTTGGCTGGCTAAAGAAGTCTAGAAAAGGGATTAGGAGCTCCTGTGTCATCTGGCTTCTCCAAAGGTTGCTGTCTGAAGTGGTGAGGAGAGACAGACGTCGGTATGTGTAGATTTATTTAACCATATGGAGATCAGCACCTTGCTGTTATTGTTTATTTATATTATGAAGGGATGCCACTTAAAGGTGAGGGGCCCATAACTCATCCACTTACATCCAAGTTTTGGCATTCTTCAAGATTTTCAGATGATGGGGGGGGCGGGAGCAGGGTGATTTGTGTGTAAATGAATGAGAATTATCCACTATTGAAATGCAGTACCTGTGGGATGAAACACAGCAACTGTTAACAATGCACAGTGTGAAATAATTTAGGCCAAGAAGGGAAGCCTATTTTATACAATTGAATGGAACTGGGCTTTACACAAGACATCTAGATTAACACCAGTCCTTCAGAAACTGTAGTGGGGGGTTAATGATCACCAGTAGTCAGGGCTTCAGTTTCATGTCACATCTAAAAGGCAGCATCTGCAGCAGTATAATGCCATCTAACATCATGCTGTGACACTGGTACATTATAGCCTCAGGGGAAAAATGCCAACCACTGAATTACCAACACTTCTTGCTAGGTATGATACATAGTTTTCAGAGTTAAAAGGGGAAACAATTTTCTAGGTATTACCATTTACTATATTTTAGTCAATTATTATAGCTCCCCTCCCCCCCTTTTTTAAAAAGAACTTTCATTTGTTTTCCAACTTGTCTGATATGTAGCATTATTTTCTGTGTCTCGATTAATAGAACTGTATATCCAATACATTTGTATTCTTTGAAAAATAATCTTAAACTTCTGAATCAATATTCTTTATTTCATGGACAAGAAAAAATAATGTAGCATTGCCTTTGATTTCAACACATTCAAGTGGAATGAAATGAAGCAATGGAGAAATCTGGGTTTTCAGCTACACACAAATTTTCATGAAAATTCCTCTCCCCTCTGGGAAAACTGAAAATTGCCAAAACATTTTCAGTTTTTTGACAAAGTCAAAAATGTCCTCAGGGATGGGGGAAAAAAATTCGAACCAGTTCTAGTAACTATTACATTTTTCTTTACATCTTTCACATTTTCAAAGTTTACAACAAAATCATCATCCAATTCAGGCTTTTTAATTTGAGTCAGTTACTCAGTTTTTCCAGGAAGTCATAAACTGGCTGAAAATCCCTGTTTGTCAAAAATTGTTTCTTCCATAATACAGATTGATACAGTCACTTCATAACTTGCCTTCCTAGTTTGCAAAAGTACAAAAATGCATTTCCCTATTTTTTTAATCACAGCTGAAATGTATACATGGAAAACATAGACTTTAAAACATATTTCATACAGTTCTACTTTTGTTTGTGTGTCTAAGGGCAGGTCTTCACTACGGGGGGGGGGGTCGATTTAAGATACACAAATTCAGCTACGCGAATAGCATAGCTGAATTCAAAGTATCGGAGCCGACTTACCCTGCTGTGAGGATGGCGGCAAAATCGGCCTCCGCGGCTCCCCGTTGATGGCGCTTACACCTACCTCCACTGGTGGAGTAAGCGTGTCGATTCGGGGATCGATTGTCGCGTCCCGACGAGACGCGATAATTCGATCCCCGAGAGATCGATTTCTACCCGCCAATTCAGGCGGGTAGTGTAGACCTAGCCTAAAGATAGCGTGTATGTATATTTAACATAAGATTCCTTGACTATATGATTTATATAATACGGTGGTCCCCAAACTGTGGAGTGCATCCTCCTAGGGGACATGGAGGAACTTTCGGGGGGGGGGGGGGGGGAGTGCAGCAAGGCCCCGGCCAGTCTCCACAGGGGGTTGGTGATGAAGTACTATTCAACTCCGCTCCTCCCCGAGACTCAGCTCTGCCCCCCATCTGCAGCTCTGCCCTGAGACACAGCTCCACTCAGTCCCCTGCTCCGCCCCCATCTGCAGCTCAGCTCGGTCTCCAGCCCAGCTCCGGACCCAACTCAGCTCTGCCCTCATTCTCTCTCTGCGTCCAGACCAGATCCACCTCTAGCTCCAGTTCCTCCCCCATCCCCAGTTCTCCCCCAGCACTGCCTTCGGTCCAAGCAGCTCTGCTGAAACAACTGTGCTTTAATGGAGGGGCGGGGACACAGACAGATTCCATTACTGGTAAGGAGTGGCGCGACAGGAAAAGTTTGGGAACCACTGATATAATATAACTTTACAATTGTACAATTGATATAATACAATTTGTATGGTCTTGTTCTGGATGACACCTCAAATGCTAAATCTGAATTCAGAAAGAACTTTTATGCTTGATTTAGCACTCTCTTAATGAAAAAGCATACTGGTAGATTTATAATGAAGATGTTGACAGACTCTTAAATACACCAAGATAACAGAGTTTCATTATAATAACATCACTCATGGCACAGAGATTCATTATTATCTTTATTTAGTAAGGAATGAAGGTGACAATAATGGACTTACCTGAATGACTTAAGCTGGCATTTGCTAGGTACATTTAAAAAAATTCCTTGATGTGTCTTCAGCCTTAAAACGTTCAGATTTTTCCTTCTATGGAAGGCTTTTAGGTAGGTAAAAAGTACAATGTCACATGCTGCATAACCTTGCTAACATCAAATACATCTGGAAAACCTGATTTAGCAAAAGGAAAAATTATCTTCATAGTTGGAGTTCTGATATAAAGCAAAAGTCTTCATTACATAATACTGGCATTACAGAAAACTTGCATATCACTGCTGTAATACTGAGTTTAATTCTGTATTGTGGTAGGACGTATATGTAAAATGGACACTGTGGGAAATGGTACAGTCAGTGGCTCAGTGTTCATTAAAATGCTGCCATTCTTCTTTCAGCCGTTGTGATGGAGGAGATAAATGAAAACTAAATGTATTTCCACAAAGAGTATTATAAAATTGTTTGAGGTATCTTGATGTAGATACCTATCTAGGAAGACCTCCTGTCACTCTATGAACTGATCAATGTCCATGAAAACTAGTGAGACTACTTACTTTTTTAGGAGTAGGGAAACCATATTCATTCCAGCCAACATCTTTTAACTCCCCAAGTAGTGGTTATTAGAAGTACAAATAACCCTTCTATTCCAGCACCTGGATAAATTGCTCCTTTTGTCATCCATATAATATTTAATAGTGGTCTGAAGAACCACTGCTGGTGCCATGTCAACTTGCTACTATAACTTTTCACCTCCAGTACAGAGTTTAAGTGTAAAATAATACATACTAGAAAATGCAAACCTGAGAATGATCTCTGCTGTAGCTGGGCACATGATGCAACACTTTTTCTACTAATAATCTTTAAAACTTTTCTACAAGTTTTGCTTCAGCTGTGTTTGCTTCCTTTTGAGATTCATTTGCAGCCTTGATTCTGGAAGGTGCTGAGCGTATTCATGCAGTCCAGTAAATCACTTAAGTCCCTGTTTAACTTTAGGCAACAGAGTAGTCCCAATGAATTCCATTGGCTGGACTCAATGACCTGTCAGGGTCCCTTCCAGTTATATGAGATAGGTATCTCTCCATATATTATCTGTATTGTTCTAGAGGAGTATAAAAATCTTTCCACCATAAACCTCATTGATACTGCTATACTCATCTTGCTAAGTTACAGAAACATGCCATACAACTTAATCAAGGGAGCTCACATTTTAAATATTACCTGTGAGGACTTGCTCACATAATTACCTGGAACTATTTGCAGAAAGTGCTTGTAGAATTATTTCGAATAATGAATAGATTTGAGAAAATCATGATCTGTTGATGGATAATTCACAAATGGAAATATGTGAAATTAACAAAAATCTAGTTAAATATTATTCACCTACTCTAATCACTGGAGACAAGGTATAGCAGGGTTTTTTTTAAGGTCCATCTTTTCTTTGTGCACTTCTCCGTCAGTCAATATAATATTTCATTTTTAATTTCTGCATAAAAATTAAGAATATTTGAATTAATGTGAATGATTAATCCTATTGGGTGACTATTTCTTACAAGTAGTCATATATTGCATTGTGTGTCATGTCAGTCATTATCTCATAGACATTATTAGTGATTGTGGACAGATATGTATTTCTAATTAATGAGCAATCTGTTCTTAATCAAAGTGCTATATTGATCTACACTTAATTCTAGCAAATTGTGTGGATGCATTTATTTCATACTATTTACCTGGTTTATTTTTTGCTTTGATTAGTAACTTTTATCTATTTTCCTCTGAGCAGTGTAAAAAGCCTTTATGCATGCAATGTTGGGCTGCAGTGGAGGGAATGCCATTTCTTTTCCCCTGAGGAAATGAAAGAATACAGAACACAAAGTTTGATTACAAAAAATAAAATTCTCCCTTGGTTTCGATTCTGTCAAGTACCAAGTGCCTTCAACTCCCATTGATCTGAAGTCACTGAGCCTCCCTCAGGATTGATTATTTAGCGTTTAACTAAAGCTTTCAACTGTACAGTAAGCTAGTCTTTAATTTACAAAGGATTAATTTACTCAAGGGTATGTTCATATTTAAGCTTTAATTCAGCTCAGCACTTAAGGACATGCTCAAAGTCCTTTGAAGTCAATGGGACTTAAGAACATGCACCAAATGAAGCCTGTGTTTTACTGAATTGGGCCCTTTAGGCCTGATCCTACACTACTGAAGTCAGTGGGAGTTTTGCCATTGACTTCAATAAGAACAGTATCAAGCCCTTAAGTCAAGCTTACACCATAAAAAGAAATACTAGATCAAGCAGAATGCCTCAAATACTGTAGGCCTACATTAGTTACATTTTTGCACTTAGTGAATGTAGTGTGATGAATTTACATTGTATAATACAGATTTGTCTGACCAGCTGTTGTTCACAAGATGTGAATGTTTATTCTCATATGAACTACATCATGAGCATTCCTAAATTTCACCATATAATAGAGGAGGATGTTGTATGATTTTGTCCCTTGTACCATGACTTTTTATTGAATAAGAAAAAAACACTATAGATATGTTATATGAAATACCTTTCATGTGAGGCTATCAATATGCATCCATTTCTCCTCTCAGTCAAGGTCATTATATGTTAAGCTATCACCTATACAGCAGTGGTTCACTTGACTCCAAGAAAACAGATAGCCAGTTTATTTAAGCTCTTTGCCTTTAATTTAAGATGGAGTTTTGTAGTTAATAGAAGTTATTTGAAATGGTGTACACTGTGCCTAGAAAAAATTCAAATTCATTTTCACTCATGTTAAAAGAAGTGATGCCTTCAGTACAGATAGGGTCTCTTGTAATTGTCTTTTATTCTGTATTTGCATAACACCTAGGACAATGGGACCTAATCATGACGGAGCCTTCTAGGTATCACTAAAATACAAATAATTTATAATCCTGAGACACAAATTTTGATAAGGATTCAATCTCTGGGTAAGAGAGCAGCAAGGATTTAGATATGGATTTTTGGTTTGAGCCAATATTCACTCTTCTAGGAAAGTGGAATATTAATAGTTCAAACGCCGGGTCCAAAGCCCAATGAAGACTTCAAAGAAGGTTTTGCCTGAGCAGGAGTTGGCCAATTCTACACTTGTATTATTTTATAGTATTTCTTCTGTCTGCATCCCTTTTATTTAAAATGAAAGCAAACCAGAGAAGAAAGAATAAAAGTCTCCATGTGAGAGCACAGTGTATCTCCTCTAAGCTGTTGCAGTAACTCTGCCTTTTACTTCACAAAATGGCTGCTGCTTCTGCAGATAGGTAGAACAATACATGGAATTTTATAACTTAAATTATTGTAATACCTTTCATCCCAAAAATCCCAAAGCACCTTACAAACTTAAATGGATACATGGCAGCTGTCTAACACTACATACCAATACTATATAATGTTTTAGGAAAGAATATGAATAATAAAATTGTATCCAGTTGAAACTGCAGAGAAAACTTTAGGTAGTCATATTGTATTCATCTAGATTGGAATTTACATAAACACCCATGCTCATATTCTATTGTAGAAGAGCACCAATATCTAGGACCCAGAATAGGAATAGAACCCTACTGAGCTACCCTAAATTCAGATGGTAGAAATCTACATAAAGATGCAGAATAACCATTTCTAACTTGTGCAGATAGGTGGATCTTATTAGTTCCAACCATGGTACAAAAGGGTTTGGAGGGTCTCTGAGGCAAGGAGGACCAGGAGCTGGGACAGGGGCAGTCCTGTGGAAAGCTCCAGAAACAGCCCACAATGGAAATTCACTATAGGTTTATGTGGTGCTGGTGATATTTGAGTTGCCAATAAAGCAAAACTACATGAAGGATGTGTGTGTGTGTGTGCACGCGTGCCATTTAGCACAGGGAGGGAAATGACACTTAATTTTTCAAAAAGTTCCCATGATTTTTAATAAATAATCAAGACCTTGGTTTTATGTCCGTCTCTCTGCTTTCTTCCTCAGAGAATAAATGACTGAGAAGATATTTCTTGACTTTTGTCCTATGTCTATCTATATTAGTAGTTTAAAAATTTTAATTAAAAAATGAGATTTTAGAAAAAGGATTGACTCACACAAAAGAGTGTCTCTAAAAGGAGAGCAAGAACTACTTGAAAGAATAAGGAGGGAGCTGGCTTTTAATACAAAAAAGACAGTTACAATAAATGGTAGCATTTGGAGGGGGAAATTGACAATAGATGTCAAACTCTCCACTCTGAAAGAGATTTTTTCTTTAAAGGAGATACAGTGAATAAATCAAGAGACATAATTAAAAAGAGAAAACTGTGAAAAGTTATGAGAGAGAACTTAAAAATAAGAAAATTCAAAGCCTGTGATATAGTCATTCTTTTCACAACCAATGTCCTTAAAGCACAGCAAATTAAGGAACAAACTTTTTCTCCAGCCCATCTTGATTTTGATTACCAAAGGGATTCCCTATCCCAAAAGGATTAATGACATCTCTTAGATGTCTCCTTGATATTTTTCTTCTGTCAAAACAAGTGAATGACATTTTATTTTACTTGAGATCTACTCCGAGCTGAATATTCTTGTGAACAGAAGATGGGGAAAAAAAGATGTGCCTTAATTCCTCTGTTTTGTCAGTACTATAGGTACCAACAATTTTCCAATAGCCTGAAAAGAGAGAAGCAATAAATCAAAGAAACTTTTATTCACATAAAACTATTTTTAAAAGTTTATATATTTTTAAAAGCTCCATAGTAACTAGTTTTCCTTGTTAAGAATGTAATTGTCTTAGATCCTGATCCAGCAAGGTACTTAAGCACCTACAAATCTTTTTAAGCATGTGCTTAAAGTCCCAGTGCCTTCAGGCTTAAGTGCTTAGCTGACTCAGGGCCTTATTGAGGAAGATATCTTGTTTATGAGAGTAACTGGGAATCTTACAAGAAGCTCAGGATCAACAAAAGTAGAAACTGAGTGATGTTGTTTACATTCTGATTTGCAGGCATATGTTTGATAACATATTCCCAAAGTCCATAGAAAGGCTTTGTGCTGTTCCTATTGCTCAGAGGAAGAAATGTGGCCTGTATCATGCTAGTGTTGAAGGTCTTTGAGCTGCTTATGGATGAGATAAAAATCTTAAGTATCCTAGTGATTACTTTTCTTAGGCTTAAATACACAGCTTTTGAAGCAGAAGAAAATCCTGACATAAAGAACATTTTAAAGATCCGTTTCTAGCCTTGCCAATCAAAACTCAGAGAATCAATTAGGTTAGGAATTCAAAAGACCTTGATGTGGAAATGACGGCAATGGCTGTTCATTTATAAGAAAACATACTCAGAGCACTGGAATCCTATCTAAGATAATACAAATAAAAAAATAAAAGTCAAACCCCAGCTGAAAGTGATTCAAAATGTGAAGCCCAGCTTCTAACCATGGAATGTTAAGGGAGAATACACAGAGGTGACATGTTACGAATGTTTATCTAGGAATTACATCCCAATGTGAAGTTTTAAATGGCAAAAAGTGTCTTGTAGTAACATGGCCAGAAAGAAATTGCCTATAATACTAACAGGGTACACATTTAACATGAGTCGCCACCGTACTCCCAAGCTTTCAAAGGGATACTGACAAGGTTGTGGGATGTAAAATCTCTAGGTCAGCCTTAATTCGGTCCAGTATAATATTTCTGAACATTTTGGTGGTATACAGGAAGTACATGAACTGTGAAAAGGGACTGGTGAGAATTAATTAAACCATAATTTTGGGACTGCAATGGGTCAGGGTAATGTAGCAGCAATGAGACAGAAGGATTGTTTACTTTTTTAATATCTGTTGTGTAAAGCCTCCGCTCAATCCAGTAGAATGCAATTGTAAGATCTGTAACTTTTCAGTCATTGCTAGTATGATCATTAAGTTCTGTAACCTTTTGCAAACTTTGTAACTTTTAGTCATTGTTAGCATAACCTTTTAAATATTGTAACTTTTGCAAGCTTTGTAACCTTTTTATAATTTTATCTGCTAGGTATTTCAAAGTTAACATTGTCAGAGAAGGAGGCTAAAATGAGCTGCTAGAGGTTAGCTTATTTTTTTGGGCTTCGATGTTTAGAATGGAACTATGGCCAAATTAGATTTGGTATGCTCACACTCTGCCAAGACCAGATTTACACTTTATGCGCCCCTCGGCACAGCATCTTCAGGTCCCTTTCCCCATGCCCGCCTACAGCTTACCTTCATGTTTTCTGTAAAAACGAAACTTTTACCCACTTTTAACTTTTAGGCACCCCTAGACCACCAGTGCCTCTAGGCTCATGCCTACTATGCCTAATTGGAAATCCGGCCCTGTCCTCTGCAGGGCTTTTGTTCACACATGTTCAGGTTTTGTGCATTTAGGGGATTCTGTGGTCCTCAGAAGGTGTTAACCTTTGTGCGTGTGTGTGTGTATGTCCATATGTACACAATGACCACAGAGAAATCCTTGAATTTCTTTCCAAGGATTGGTGACAGCACCTGAGCCTGTGAAGATTACCAGGTCTGCAGAGATCCCAAGCTGGATTTCAGCAAAGCCATGAAGTCTTGTTCAGGTCAGAGGAGGAAGGCTAGTGGTTTTTTTTTTTTGGGGGGGGGGGGGGGGGAGGGAGAGGGTTCAAACCAAAAGAGTGAGTTCAGCTGAAGTAAAGGATAAGTTTTATATATTTAGAACTATTCCAATCCTCTCAGATAAAAGTCAGCATGTTGATTGAATGTAGATGGTCTTCTTGGCTGCCTGCTTCATTCCCATCTGTTACAATAACACTTGTAAGGAAGCATGTTCTTTTTTTGTCACAAGAGAATAGATGCCAAAAAAAAGGGCCTGCCACACTTTTTTGCAGAAGCATTGAAGTGTCAGTACCACATACCTCCTTACGTATGTTCACGCTTCATATTTTAGTTGTATGTGTCCCTCCCCCCCAAAAAAAATCAACATAAGAGGGAGAAGATAGAGGCCATAAATCAGCTGCCAAAAAAGACAGGTTGCATTACAGCAGGGGCCTCTGAAACCCTTGATGACAACTTAAATTATCAAAAAGGATGTAACAGAAAAGTGAAAGCACTATGTATAAAGGCAAGCCCATAACATACCATTATATCAAGGAGAGGTCAGGCTGTATTAGCACTGCACATCACTCTATATAGAGCCACCAGGGAAGCAGCAGTGAGTTTTTCTACAGAGTTTACAATTTAAAACAATAATTTCTTGAAGCTGAAGTTATAACTGCGAGTTTATAAAGAGAACCTTCTAAATGTGAATTGGTGCAGTGCAGCCCTGTTGAGGCTGAAGACAGCGAGTTAGACACTAGCTCTGAGTTGTGAGGTACTTTCATTCATCTGTGTGTGGGGAGGGAGCGGGGAATGCGTGACTCAGCTTGCACACTCACTCTGTATTGCTACCTACTGTATGTGAAGTTGTTAATTTCTCCTCTGAGACGGGGGGAAATAAAGGATGTCTGTTTGTCTCATAAGCTTGTCTAGGGGTGGAGTGCTCTGGAGAGATGAAGGAAGACCCAGCGACTGGACATGAACAACTGATAGCCAAGGCAAGCAGCACAGTTGGCATCAGCTTGATAGCAACTGGAAAAAAAGGAGCGGAGATGCCAGGTCACTGTGATACGAACTGGCTGCCCAGGGCAGAGGATTGACAGAGCCAGATGGAATGCAGGAGGCTTTGGAAAAATGAGGCAGGTGATTCTGCCAACAGGGGCTCTCAGTTCAGTTTTGTTTTTCCATACTACCCAAAGGACCTTTAACTATTGTATTGCAGCTGATCAATAATGCTGGCTTCTCTTGAAAAAGCTGTTTTGTGTCGCTGCAAATACCTGTTGGTTATAGGACTCCCTAAAGAGAAATCTCTTTAAAGTTGGGGGATAAAGTCTCCAACAAGGGTTTGAACTCATTTGGACTTGCTGGAGAGCCACAGTGAGAAACAGGGGTGCTGAAGCCTGAGGGACAAGGCTCAAAATAGTAGCATTGCAGAACTCACCCTTGCAAAAAGCAAGGTAGGCATAGGCCTATAACCTAGTACAAAGGAGATACTCCGAGAGAGGTTTCACCATGGTCAGCGTGATGGTCAGAAATCTTGGCAGCCCTTTTTATGGCCTGTGGGGAGAAAATGTGGATGTCACGGGAGCAGGAGAAGGTTACCATGCAAAATAGATCAGATTACCTGAAGTTGCCCTGGAATGACAAAGACCATTGATGTTGTGGGACTGGATGAATACAGACAGGGAGGCAAATTTTCAAATAGCCAAAAGGCATTTGCCCACCCAGACTTTCATGCCCAGCAATGCCACCTTAAACACAACGTATGCAACAATAAGTATCCTTGCCTCTGTTTTAGAAATGGGGGCGGGGTAGTGAGGTCAAGAGAGGTTCTTACTGGGCCAATATCTTGCAAGAAGTGGGGAGCCAAACCAGGAATGGTACTGACTTTCAGTCTTGCGCTTTGGGCATTAGAATGCACAGAGCCTGTTTTAAAACAAACCTCACTCCTCTCCACTTTCCTCCACCTTTTTCTTCCCATTCCTGTAAGGCATCAGGCAATCTTTGTAAAGTGCTGACTGCACCCAACTAATTTTTGTAAACTATGTTTTGTGTGTATAGTGTCTAGGTAGAGTGACATCTAATTTTCTTTGGTGTGAATTTTCTAACTTTTCACGTAAGTACCAAATTCATCTTTTCACCATTACCTTTATTTAATCTCCTGCTTCTTATGTCTTTTCTCATAGTTCATATTGTTTTTCCCCAAAGTCAAAAAATCTTAATTCTACATCTTAGATAATCATAAAATAAATAATGTAAGATCAAACTTAATTAAAGTCTGGAACTATGATGCAGTTTTAGAGAATGCTGAAACACTGCGGGAATTTGCAGAGCTTTCTGCATCACATCATATAAAGGCTTAGTGTTTTTAGTTTTTAGTTTAGTTTTGTTTTGTATGCGTCACATGTAGCTCTTTAGATCTCTAAAGGCTTGACTAACATGCCTTATTGTGGTAGACTCAAGGAGATGAATCTGTTTATCTTAATAAAGAGAAGGGTAAGACCTTACTTGATCATGGTCTGTAAATATCTACATGGGGAACTGAAATTTGCTGAGAGGGCTCTAACAGACAATCTAGCAGACAAATATCCAATGTCTGCAAGTTGAAAGCTAGACAAAATCAGACTAGAAATAAAGTGCAGGTTTTTTTAACAGTGACAGTAATTAACCATTGGCTCAACTTAAAGGGATGTGATGGACTCTCCATCACTGAACATTTTAAAATCAAGATGGGATGTTTTTCTAAAAAATATGCTCTAGTTGTAGCAGGATTTTTTTGTTGGGGAATTCCTATGGCCTGTGTTATACAGATCAGACTAGAATAGATGATCACAGGCCTTCTGGCCCTAGAATCTATGACTCCTCTAATCACTTTCACTCTGAAGATAATGTAAGGGCTAGTTTGTATTTTGAGACTCACTTTTTATTTTCAGATTGTCCTCTCTGACCTTTGTAAGCTTGTTGGACCAAATATACAATGTGTGAATGGACAATAAACAATTATGTTAATGCACTGAATGATTCATAAAGCTGAATTGCATCTCCCATTGAAATGAGAATAGTTGCCACAACTTCTCAGAAAAGCCTACACATCAGAAGGCACAATCTTGCTCCTAGTGTGTTTACATTTTCTGAGTTTCAGAATGAATTTACTTCACTAACAGTTTTTATGGAGATTGTTTACAGTCATAGCACAAAGTGATGCATGCTGACCCTGAGAATTAGGAGCTATACCTCACTATCTCAAGAACTTTTTTCATAAATGGTGTGTGGGGGGAGGAGTATATAATTGTGTGATTTCATGTTAATATTCTAGGATCTCATAAGGTAGCAGTTCAATGATTTGTGTATCATCTGCATTGTACCGGGCTTTGCTGTTATTGTATATTGACGATTTTTAAATCAGTCCAGTTTTAGGGCCTAAATTTGTCATCATAAATTGCCTGTTAAATTCTGAAGCAGAAACATCATTCAGAATTGGTTGTTCTTAAAATGAGTTTTAACATGCCTGCTATCATGGAGTGGAATATTCCTAAAGCTATATTTTGAATGACGTTATCATTGTATTTAGCAGCAAATGATAAAAGGGAGACAGTCATGGATGCAAGAAAGACAAATATGGCTTGACATTAATAAGTGAGTTTCTGGAACTATTTTGTCATGTCTTTGTTGTTGCCTTGAGAAATCACACAGTTCAGATGCAATATTAAACAATATTCCTATATTGGGAATGAATTCTGCTGAAGTCAGATTATTTCTAAGCCCATTGTACCTGGCATGTTGCATAGAATTCCTAACTGCATTAAGGGAAACCCCCCTGAAATGATTACTTACGACTTAATTCCAGCCAGTATTTCCACTTGAAGTGATTGGAAGACTACCCAAGACTTTGCAAGGACATAGACAACTTTTTTTTAAATTTGGAGGGTGTAGTGGGGTGGCTGCCCCACTCCCTGAGATTATGGGCTGCGGCAGGCCAGGGGGCCTGCACAGACGCACAGCCAATGAGAGAAGGGCTTACTGGGAGCCAATCAGGGCCCAGGTTGGAGACAGCCAATCAGGGCCAGGCTCAGCCCTATAAAAGGCTGCTCAGGGAGAGAGCAGTCAGTCTGTCCCAGGCCTTTGAGAGGGGAAGGTCTATCTCCAAGCTGGGAGGCTAGCACTGTGGACAGCGCAGCACAGTGCTGGGCAGGCCTGGGGGAGTAAAGGGAAACTCCAGCCTGGTGTCTGCCAGGCTGCAGGCACTGAGTGGAAGGGCCTAGCGGGTGCAAGGGGCCGTAGGGGAAGTGGCCCAGGGAAGCGGACAGACAAGGGGAGAGAAGGAGGACAGCGAGGCTGCCACCAGAGGGTCCCTGGGTCATGACCCAGAGTAGAGGGCGGGCCTGGGCCCTCTCCCTACCCCCCCATACAGTACAACTAGCCATTGGCCGTAGGGAGCAGCTATTACAGACCATGCCAGATCCCTGATGGGAGGGATTAGACTTTGGGGTGTGTGGTTGACCATAGTCGCTGAACGCAGAGAGTGCTGCTTGATCCCCCCTCCCCCCGGAAGGGGATGTGGAAGGACTAAGGGGCACTGCTGGAGGGCAGTGGTCCTGAAGATGATGCCGCGAGTTGGTGAGCGACGTGGGCTCAGAAGCCAACTGAGGGCAAGATAACAGATGGGACACCTCCAGGAGGGGGTGCTCCTCTGGACAGAGCTAATTCCCGGAGTAACCAGTAGGAGGCGCTGTGGTGGTGAGTCCCAACCCTGTTACATTGGGCTACATTAAAAATTAATAAACAGTAGGTTGAATAGCATTTTACCCTAATTATTGTAGCAGGGACAGCCCTTTGATATAGTGTTTTCTCCTTAGCCAGGAGGGCTAAAGCCCTCTAATGGTATTGGCTGTTTGAAAAGTCCTTTTTTTTCCCATCCCAAGGAATCAGCTGGCCCTTGGTAGCCAAGGCCAGGTTAAAGGTCTCTCCTGCAGCAAACGCTGGCTTGCAAAAGGCTCAGCAAGCAGGGCCTTGTAATGAGGAATTCTATGTGCTTGGGTGAGGCTTACCCAGCCACTCTTTCTGCAGCCAGGCTGGCTGTTTCCTTCCTTCTCTTGTAAAGACTATTGATCCTTTTTCTCTGTACATGAGCACTTGTGATCCCCTCTCTAGGGAGACCTGGAATGAGTCTCGCCACCTGACACTCCTCTAGGGCTGAATCTTAGATATGCTTTAAGTGGAGAGATTGGCTGCAACATTATTCAGCTATTTTTGTTTGCAGATCCTGATGTTTGAAAGTGGCTGAAAAAGAGGAAACGCAAATTCACAAGTCCAGTTATTCAAATAATGGAAGTCATGGATCTTAAAATCATGAGAGATATTTCTGAGAAAATTTATGGGAAAGTGGTATACAATTATGGTAGATGAAACAACAGATTTCTCCAGCAAATTGCAAGCCGTTTTATACTGTGATATGTGGATGATGATACAAATGTCCACAAAGAGTTCATTAGGCTGTACAATGTAGTCTGTATGTTGGTGGAGGTAGTCATCTCAGCAATTAAAGCTATATCAATGTGTATAAATCTTAGGATTAACAAGTGTTTCAGACAATACTGTGAAAGTGCCAAGTATCAAACTGGGAATTGGACTGCAACGGGGGAACCACAAGCAATGTATATGCTATGCTGTGGGCATGCTTTGAATTTTCCAGGACACTATACTATACTAGGAGATACTGTTTACAAAATTGGAAAATAAATTAAAAACTACACCCAGATAAGACGCTATGTTTCAGGACATAAGATACAAAGTATTAAGTACATCACCAGGCATCCATGTCATATGTCCAACAAGATTGTCTCTCCATGCAGAAGTATTGGTTTAAATTTCTGTGAACTAACTGCACTGTGTGCTACTTGGCAGACTGCAAAGGATGCAGTGAAAGATCCTGAAATGAGAGTTTAAATGTATGTCTTTGAAGCTCAAATGGAAAAGTTTAACTTTCTCTTGAGTATTGAACTAGGTGTACAATCTCTCCAAAACTCTAAGTGTTGGATGTTTCAGCAACAGATGGCCAATCTCTTATGAAAATGACACTTAATTCTCTTCAATCCATCAGATTAGAATGAAAGCTACAATTTATTCTGGGAACAAACCCACCACAAAAGTTAAAATCTGGAAATAAGATGAATTCCTGGGCTTCCAAGGAAAAGAACTGTACCAAAGAAAATGCAAATGGAGACTAGTGAACCAGCTACTCAGACTGAATATTGACCATTATAAAATCAGTTATTTTGAAGTAAATGTACTATGTTCACTTTGTTCAGTCATGATTAGAACAAAGGCTACAAAATTATTTAACATCCTGAAACTCTCAACTCCAAACTTAACAGAAATGCAGTTTCAAGATGAGCTCCAGGTATATTGTTCCAATTTCAATCATGATAGACTGCTCAGTTTCATCTGTTGTAAGCCAATTATCACCTCACAGAAAGATCACTGAAGTCAGTGTGCAGAAATTTCTCTGTTCAGACAAATTGTTAGCTGTTTTCTAAGGTGATGAAATTAATAAAAATGCTTGTGGTGGTACTGGCAAACAGTGCTATAAGTGAGTGTGGTATCAGTGCTCTACATCTTAAAACCTGGGATTCTCAACAGTGGGACAGTCGCAGCTCAACTGGTGCATGCTCTTACATGTATACAGATGAAACTGGTTTACAGATGTTGCATAAAACTTAATTTCAAGAAACCAAGGGTGAAGATCATTGTACAGAATTTTTACAGATTGGTAATTCATTCTTTTTACTTGTGTTTTGATGCAGGTAGTTAATGAGGTAATGAGTAATTTTGTACCATAACTAGTCCACTGTTAACAAAGTGAGATAAAAGAACTTCAGTTCCAAACTCAATATTTCCTTTATTTAATAATGCAATCCCTAATCTGGGAGGAGGTAGAGAAGAAGGGTGCTAATTGTCCATGCACATGCCTGGGCAACGGGGCACCTGCATCTCCAAACTTTTAACATATTACATCATTCTTGATTCATGTTTTCCTGTTTAAAATATTATTTAGCTTTAGTGCTTAAAAGAAAGATATGATGTAAACACAGGAAAATCAGCATCAACCCACACAACTGTCCACATCACAGCCCAGATCTTCAACTGCACCAACCAGGTCTAGCACAGCTCCTGAGAACAAGGTGGGGGAATGAGATATGTATCATCTTTGCATCCTTCAGTTCTTTGAGGAATATGGGAGTTGGTTCAGCCCCTACCACAATTTAGAGTAGTCCACAAGGATTCATTATATTGGCCAGGGAATTCTCTGCCCACACTCCTCAGACTGACATTCCATCATGCCCCAGGGGATTAGGAGTGAGGGTCAATTCACAAACAACCAGTACTAGAACAATTGGGCTTTGCTCCATGTTGGGGGAATACTCAGATGCCCATTTAGGGCAAATTTATGACCCCTTTGTGCTGATCTAAAAGAATCTGACTTATTATGTACAAAACCTGTAAATCTTATTGTTCCTGAGAAATTGCATCAAAGCACAAGAGACAGATCTGGGGCAGGGAGAAGAAAGAGTAGTACTGAGTCTTCCTAAAGGTCATGCATTTTAAGAACATTAGTTCAGATAGTTAATTATATTAACAGCACGCCGGATCCATTCTGTGGCTGGAGGAATGACAGTGTTTGTGTTTCAGTCCTGGATGCTATTTCAGTAAGAATATTTGCTGCATTGCTTTTGTATCTCCAAATGACAATGTTCATTCATTCAGTAGAAATTCAAACTCTGTGCTATTTCAAATTCCAGATCATTTACCTTCTTACATGTGAAATAGCCCAACTTCATATTCTTCAAATTAGGCAAGGGTTATTAAGGCTGTTTTGAAGGTGCTGTACTAGCTAATGGTTCATTACTTGGGAATGATGCTTTAGTTCCTGGCAGTCTACCTCATTACTAGCAGTACATGGCATGCAACTGGTGGTGAAGGAAATCAGAATTTCCAGTATATATCATTTCTTTCATCAGATTTATACTTTTTGTTGGTATTTGAGTCATTTGAAGCCTCCGTCAATAACCAAGGCTATTTCAGCCACAGTAAACTCATTTTTCAGATTGAGAAACTCACAGCAAATAGCATTTCTAGCATGTGAAATAAATGGCTGAAGAGTTAAATGTGGAATATTGTTTTTTTGCTATGACATGTGTCACTGCAACATCCAGATTTATTGCCTGTATTATGTAGAACTCTTGTGTATGAGTGCTTTTCCATTTCAGCTGAAGTATTTTTTACATAGTATTCTAAAATTCTCCAAATATGTTGTTTAACTGATTAAAATAACATAGTAGAAATACTTAAAAGCCAAGCAAAAGGGAATTTAAAATGTATCACTTTCCACCTGCAAAACAAATTCCTTTTTCTTCTAGTGGCAGGCAGATCTCTAGATGAGAGAGTATGATCATAGTTCTAGGTGTGTCCAGGGTTGCCAACTGTCCTATATCCCAAAGAGCAATGTTACTTCTTTTAACCCGCCTTCTGATAGCACCATTCACTGTAAGTCTTAGATAGCAGAAAGTGATGTTGTGAAGATGTTCTACCATTACAGACCACTATGATTGTCATTGTGCAAGAGAGGCAAGATGATAAGCAGTCAGCAATGAAGACAGAGTGACCAGACAATGAACAGAGTAAATTTTGTTCTGTTCAATTATTTTGAACAATAATGAATAACAAGCAACGTCATAAAAATTGCAACATGTTCATGGGTAATTTTCAAATAAATCAAAAATGTTCCAGACAGGTTATTCCCACCCAATAATATAACTAGCTCTAACCCTGATACAAGCAATTTATTACCAAATACACTCATCCCAAGTTCCAAAATCAAAATGTTGGCAAGTCTATATGTGACTCATTGATTTTTGACAGGAGATTTAGCTGTATAACTAAGTAGTAGTGCTGAATATTTAGAGATAGGATGGTATATAAACTATGCTCAAGGTTATGCCTAAATATATGATCTATTTCCCCTGGGTAACGTGATTCAGATGCACCTCCAACCCACATTCCTCCCTTCCCTGCTCTGGGTGGGATAATTGTAGTAACTTATCGCTGACCTGTAGCAGTTTTATTACTAACCCCTCCTACCCCAGAGGTAGGGTGACCAGACATCCTGATAAAATCAGGACTGTCCCAATATCGAGCCTTTTGTCCCGCATCCCGACTGAAGTACAGTCGGGATGCCATTTGTCCCGATATTTTGTTTCAGGTGCGTGTCTTTTTTTTTTTTTTTTTCCTTTCCATGCTTAGGCGGCGATGAGAGATGGGGTAGTGCCTTTTCAATTGTTACAGTCACCCGGGTACTTCAGTCACTCACGGTCTTCGGTGGCATTTCAGCGGCGGGTACTTCTTTCTTTAGCAGCAAGGTTTATTACCCGCCGCCGAAGGCCATCAGCGACTGAAGGACCTGCTGCCGAAGTGCCGCCAAAAACCCAGACGGGTGAGTGTAAAGGCACTCCCCCTGCGGCGGTCCCAATATTTTGCAGTTAGCATCTGGTCACCCTACCCAGAGGAATCCACAGGGTAAATGTCATTGAAAACTAAACTCTTGCAAAACATACATACATATTTCCTATTTTAAACAGCCATTTAATTAGATACCCGTTTTAAGGGTTTTCCCTTGCTTTATCAAAGGTGCACTTTTATCCTCTCAGAAAGCTTATTTATAATAATTGAAAACTTTTTTTTGCTCAGAATGCTTGAATTTAATAATAGCATCACAAAGTACTGTGCATACAAAGATACTCTATAGCTTAGACCTACAGACACAAGATGGCAGTGCCAGCCTTTAATAATGTCTCCCAGTGTTGGTATTTGCTTTGTTAGTAGCCCTCTTTCTCTCTTCCCACCACTCCAGTAGGATAGTAAAACCTTTGGGGTTTATTCTGATACTGTTGACATCAGTGTATATGGGAGTAACTCCTCTTGAATTGACTTTCCCTAGGGTGAATGAAATCCAAATCCAGGGCCTTCATCTCTTCCAGCTAGCTAGAGGAGTGGTGTACATTTCCAGTTATGTTTCATGGCAACTTTGTAGACTGTTGAAGAATAGAGAGTGAAAAGAGTAATTTGGAATCTTTCATTATGCCAACTATGGCTGTTGTGGGGTGTATGTCTATGCTACTTCTTTTTGTTTTTCCTATACAGAATATATTCTTTATATCTCCTTGTGTTCTGGGTATGTATATTTGTCTACTTCTCTGTCTGTTCTGTCACACAGGTGGAGGTGATAGTAAAATATGCAAACGTTCAATTTAGCACATAACTATGTCCTTTGCAGGGCCGGCTCCAGGCACAAGCTTGTCAAGCAGGTGCTTGGGGCGGCCACTGCAGAGAGGGGCGGCACGTTCAGCTATTCAGCGGCAATTCGGCAGACGGTCCCTCACTCTCACTCAGAGCGAAGGACCTTCCGCCGCAGATCGCGATTGCGGCTTTTTTTTTTTTTTTGGGTGCTTGGGGCGACCAATACCCTGGAGCCGGCCCTGGTCCTTTGCATATTGCTCTCCAAACCAGCATCCCCCAGGGCAAATTTTAACATTCCAAACCTCTGAGCCCTTCTACCACAAGCCTGTCTACCGAGGCTGGGAGGCTCGATCCCAGCTGCAGGATAGATATACCAAAAATGTCAGATTTCTCCCCGTGCCCACACCACAACAGTACAAAATTACCCTGCTCCAAGTGCCAGAATGGACAATTTTCATTCGTTTAATAGTGATATGTATAACATCCCAGGATTCTGCAGGCTTAGAAATGGGAGCTTTATCCATGATAAAAGGAAGTTTTCCATTTGTCCAATGGAGCAGAAATGCTTGCTTCTAACACTGGAAAGCCCTGTGGTATCAGATTTAAACTGTGATTTGCTGATGTGTAGAAAACTAATCTTTGGTAAAATCTTTGGTAAAGTCTTCTAGAATGCAAGTAATCTTGTATCTCCCTCAGAGGACTTGTAGCTGGACTCATGGTTTTAAGTAACCTGACTTTACAGGGAGGCAGTGTTGCCCAATGGATAGGATACCAGATGTGAATTCTTCTCTTATGGATTTCAGCTTCCTCGTTTGTAAATTGGTGGTGGTGATACTTATGTATCTACTCTCTGCCGGTGTGTGTATGAAACACATGTTGTGGTATAAATACTTTATTGGCACGAGTTCAAGATGTCCTCATAACTCACATGATGAAGCCACAAATGAGATGTGCCAGGTTCTCTTAAATGAGAGCCAATCAAATCCTGTTATGAGTCTCAGACAAATTATCTGTGTCAGCATCATTTAGCAGTATCCAGAGAGGAGTTGAACTCAAAGTATCAGTGAAATCAACCCAAAACTCTCTTCTGTTTGATGGAATTTTTATCAGGACCCCCTGAGAGTTTCCTGCAACATATTGCTTGTACTACATATAACTATATCAGCAATTGTATTATAAAGACAGCTAGATGAGCTGGAGAACTGTGGAAATATTCTAATTCTCTCTAGGTTCACATGAGTGAGAAGTAGAGATGGGCCAAGGAGGTTAGATCTGGCTTTGGGTTTGAGGCTGAATCGGAAGAAGGGTTTGGATTTCATGGTGCCAAAAATCATGTGAGTAGTTGTAATAAGATTTTTGTCTACAAATGGTGGAAATCAGACTTTCACAGTTGTTCTTACATTCCAACCAGTTTGGGCCAACATGAAATTTAAGCCACTTGTGAACTGATATGGTAAAATAAACTCTTTCCAGTTCTGGGTCAAATGCCGAACTAGAAATTCCAAGAGAAGATTCAAATGGGGAGGAGCGTCTGGATCTGAATCTGAACTTCTTGAAATTCAGATAAATCTGGACTTCAGCATTTAGATTTGAACCATCTCTAGTCAGAAACAAAATAATTAACAACTTCAATTTCCAGCTCTAATGTTAAAAGGAAGAAATCCTGGGATTATAGATGGGCATTATTTTTCACCATTCTGACTTAATTTGAACAATATTTCTTTCTTAAACTAATTAATTTTTTTACACTAAGAGGGCGACTGCCACTTTTCATCACTTACATTAGTAGTAAGTGCTACCAGATTTTCAAATGAAATAATTGCATTATACTAATGTGTCCTAAAATAGTTATGATTATATTGATTTTAACCTGTAGCTATGAGAATGAAACTTGCAAGTTCTGCAGCTATGTAAAAGAGATCCTTTTACTCAATCAATCTGTTACCCTACAAAATGGAATATGCCATTATTTAAAAAAATGTATTGAATTTTTCAAAGCAGCAGCACTTGTAGTCTTCAATATGCTATGAATCCAGTAAGTTCTTTTTACATTTGTACATTGCTAGGGTGACCAGACATCCCATTTTTAAAGGGACATCCCATTTTTAAAGGGACAGTCCCATATTTAAGCCCTCCTGCAGGTGTCCTGACTTTTTCTTAAAAATGGGCAAATTGTCCTGTATTTTCTGTCTACCCCACATCAGTACTGGCGGGTCCTGCTGCTGGCTGGATCCCTGCTCGCCAGCTGCCTGTCCACCAACGGTGAGTGGGAGGGTCCGGAGCGGACGATGGGGGTGGGTTTGCAAGGTTGGTAGTGGGGCAAAGCTGCAGCGCGTGGGGTTGGCCACTCCCACTGCTGGTCTGTCAGTGCAGCCTCCACTGCATGCCGGCTCTCAGCCAGAAGGATCTTGCCTCCGGTCCTGTTTCTGGATGATACTGACTGCACGCTGTGAGCTGCGGCAGCCAGTGAGTGCGGGAAGGCACCAGGCAGCAGCCGGTTACATGTTTCCTCTGCTGAGTGCCCACCCATTGGCCCTTTACGCTCCCCACTCACTGTTCTCTTCCTGCTTTGCCCCTTGCCTCCCTCCTCCCCCCAGGCCTGCTGCTCTTTCAGCTCTCCCCCGGCAAGGTGCATCCCGCTCCCAGCGCTGTGTGGAGAACCAGCCCCTGGGCGGCACTTAGCTTACCAGCGGCCTGGCTGGCAGGCTCCTTCCTTCCCCCACTGCCTCAGGTTGGGCTGGTGCGCAGGGAAAGCCCAAGACCTTCCAGCCCAGGGCACCGGCCAGGAGGAGCTGAGTCCTACATGTGCGAAAGCCCCGCACAGCACTGGCACGGGGAAGCCTCTCCGCCCCTCAGGTAAGCTGTGGAGTGGTGGTGGGAGGTGTGGGGGGAAAGGGAAGCAATTTCCAGCCTGTTCACACCCTGCAGGCTCCACAGCAGCCCCCCAGGCAGGGGCTTAGTACCCTCTTCACTTGCCTCCCTCCACCGCCCTGGGTCCTGCCCCCAGGGAGCACAGGGCACCCTCCGCTGCTGAGCCACCTCTCTGCCTGGGTTCGCTGAAGCCTCTGCAGTTATGTTCCCTGGGCCCTGGTGCACAATGCATCCTTAGAGCTTAACCCCTTCCTGCCCATGCTGTAGCTGGGGGACAGGAGGCGGCTAGGTTGTTTCAGTGGCCAGCAGCAGCCTGGAGGTGTTAGCTGCCTTTCGACACTGTGTGGGCAGGAAGGGACAAGCTGCTTCCAGCCACAGAGGAGGCGAGGGGAATGAGCTCTGCAAAGATAGAGGCCAGATCATCCCTTCCCCTGCTCCCCTGCACCTGGAAGCAGCTCCCAGAAAGGCTGCTGCTGGCCATGTTCTGGTCTGAACCCTGGCAGAAATCTGGGGACAGGGGGCATGTGACCCTGCGTGCTCTCCCTCCCCCCCCCACATGTGTTGCCTTGGGAAGGCACAGCGCCAGGTACCAGGAGAGGTGTTTGTCTCAGCGGCCCAGTCCTGCATGGAGGGCAGAGAGCACCAGGCAGGGAGGGTCAGGTTGGTCAGCCACCCCGTCCTCCCCCCATGTGAGAGATGTATGGGAGTGTGTCTGTGTCTCCTCCCCTGTGAACCCTAAAGCCTTAAAGTTACTAAGGTAAATAAAAAGAATCCAACTATGCGGTATTTCTTTTTAATGGAGACTCAGTCAACTCAATGTCAATTTGAATGTTTGTAGTGCATAGTTCTGATTGCCATTGAACTCACTTGAATATGAGTAATCTAACCTGGTGTCCTATATTCAGCATAGGAAAATATGGTCACCCTATACATTGCATGTTGTATATTCTCTAAAACAGGGGTCTCCAAACTACGGCCCGCAGGCCGGATCCGGCCCAGGGCTTCCATTTGTCCTGCCCTCCAACCAACCGGGGAGAAGCGAACAGCTGAGTAGGCAGGAGCAGGCAGGGGGAGGGGCCGCCGGCAGCAACTCACACGGGGCAGCAGCACAGCTGAGCTGTGCAGAGGGGTGAGTGCCTCTGGGAGCCAGTGTCCCCGCCAAGAGGGAAGCCAACTTAGGGGAGAATCGTTGCTGCAGCCGAGCACAGGCACGGACCCCTGCTTTAGAGTAAAAATACAAGCCAGATTCTTAACTACATCTCCAATAAATAGAGTAAAGAAGATGGAAATTGACAATTCCATAATGGTTAAATTTTAACTACATCACTAATAGAGACAAACAATATTTGTATGATACAAATGTGTGAGTTTTTAGAAATAAAATTAACAAAAAATGAAATGATTTTTAATGTATTGACAAATATTTTGTGATTTCACAGTACCTGCATCAATTAACTTTTATACCTGATTTAGAATTTAATGCAACACTGACATGAGTAGAGTAGTGTTGTTTTTTAACAATTTTGCATATATTTGCAATATTTAATTTCTTTCCCAGTTGCTTCGGACCACGAAGCGCCTTCAAAAATCTAATTTGGCTGTCGTCTCATAAAGTTTGGAGACCCCTGCTCTAAAAGAATGTATGCATTTACAAGATATAAAAAAATAAGCAACTAACCACAATGAAAATAATTTTGATGGCTAACTTTTAGTCTGAAAGTCTTTTTGATTTCCATAAATCATCATATTCTTATGTGCACTTTGATAAATTAAAAATGTAAAGGCAAGGTCCTGTTTTAGACCTAGTTTTTCCTCATAATTCACCCTAGATCTCAAGTATATGTTTATAATTATTCTACTTCCATTTGATGGACCCAAAACAAATTTAGGTATTTATTTTGAATTTTATTTAATGGAAATCTGTGGTTGTGTGGTTTTTTTTGTGTGTGTTCAGTTTCAGAACAAAACACACTTTGAAATGGCAGATTTTCCCACAACTTTGAAAATGTGGTTCCCACTTAGTTGTAGTTGCTATCCTTAGCCATCCCTCTGTATATTTGCCAGGCCCCAGCTGCCATGCTCTCTTATTTCTGAATTATCCAGTCTTCTCTCTGTTGATCTCACACTCGGGTATCAATGTTCCTATTAATAGTCTCAGATTTCCTTTGAAATGAAATCATGTGTAGTTATTTATTAATATAAGCAATATTGATCTTTTTATAAAGGGTAAAACCCGATTTCCACTATGTGGGAAAACGGGTAATAGTTTGCTTGTTTTTTTTTTTATGTGGTAAATTTCTTGATTTTAATTTTTGCTCTTTTTTTAACCATATCTGTGACTGCTACTTTGTGCTTTAATTATTTTTTTTAATCTAGATAGAGAGATCAGCCCTATGGTGATAGGGCCAGTAGCCTAACTGGATCCTCATGGACAGGGAACCAGATCAGGATTTGTCCACTAAGTTGGACAGCTAGCCCTGCCTCTCTAGCTCATATTAAATCATAAGTCTCAGGCTGTAGATTTTGTGCTCAGAAGATCAGAACTCTAGGATGCATAGAGGGTTAAAGGTATTCATTTAGAAATTGAGCAAACTACTTTACCTAAATAAGCTTTGTTCTAGGAGTTATTTGGCCCATGTTACAAATTGAAATAATAAACCAGTTCTGTGTGTTTTTATGGATTTTATTAAAAAGAATAAAGAAGCAAGTATAAAATTAAACAAGTATATCACTGAAGCCAAACTATTATAATTTCACTAAGCTAATTAAAAATGGAACAATACAACAATCAACTCAAGGTCACTATTGGGATTGCATCAATAGATCAATGGGTTTAAAATTATCAAATCATCCAATTAATACAACACTTAATGAAATAGTGAGATTGACATGAGAGAGAATTGACTTTGTGGGTTAATTTTTCTTTAAAACGTTGATGGAAGAGCTGTTTTCCTTAAATCTAAGACTAACTAACATTCCAGCCAAAACAGGGCCTTGACCTAGCTGGTGAAGGACATTAATATCTATTCTGGTCTTAGACCCCTGACCAAGGAAGATCATTCAGTGCAGGCAGTAAAATCGTCTTGGCTAGTCTTAAGGAAGTACAGAAGCTAGAGTGATTTCTTTATAGCTCTCCACTTTAATACTACTTCTTTAAATCTCACTGCTGTTAAACTAGCTTTTTACATGTCTTTCTTCCCCCTTCACAATCACAGTATAGCAGAATTTATAAAGAATTAACACAGAGGGTGATTACTAAAGCATGTACAATTTCAGCTTTTGAATAATATACTTAATCTAAGAGGCATTTACTAATGTAGATTACAGATTTGGGGTTTACTTTGGGGAACCATTAATGGCATCATTTCCCCACAAACACACACTCCCCACATTCACACACTGATGGATCAAAATGGAGTCCTTCTCGTAACACACAAAATGAAAGGCAAGTTTGAACTTCTTCTGCTTCATTTCGAGGAATCCTTAACTCATTTGGTTGTTAGTACAGGAAGTGGTAAGTGGAATGGCTTGATTAGATTTTTGATGCCAGCGAGAGTCTCTCAGGCAGTAGTGAAGTGCTTAGGCTGGCACAGCCAGTGACCAGAGTCTTTCACCTCTTCTTCCTCCAAATAGCCTTTCCAGGGAAGAGAGGGATACTTCAGTTGTTGGCCTGTGTGATGGGGTATACAAACCGCACATTAGGCCACATGGGGTTAGAGGACAGACCTCAGAAGGCTCTTGAGAAGGGCACAGGGGGATCCTCCCTGAGGGAATAAGGCTGTATGTTGAACCGGGTGGGGCTGACAGTTTGGCTTTTTTTCTTTTTCTGTTCACCTTATCTGGGACTGGAAACTGGGCGAGAAAAGCAGCAGTAGGAAGTGAGCCAGGGAGGGTAACTCAGAGGACACCTTTGGGGCCATACACTGTTGACCCTAGTGGAGTGGATGTCTCCCCTACCACTGCTCCCACTACTGAAATAACCCCAAACCACCTGCTTAGCTGACCACATCTCTGATTTAAAAGAGGACCAGGATTGTAAAACCTACCTACCAGGATGGGGCACTAGGTGTGCTAACTACTACACCACCTAGCCCACCAAGGATTCCATTACAGCCTGAGACAGAAAACTTCATTTCTGTATGGCCTTGACCTTTATAGGAGTCACTTCCCACTTACTCTGCTTCAGCAACCATCTTCATAGCTTTGGGGCAAATTAGATGATCCTGGCATTCTGGATATAGTTATAATGGCCCAGTCCTCTTGCAGTGGGGCAGCCTTTAAGACTTATATCACCATGGAAAGTCCCCTCATGAATGATCATTGCCTTGCAATATCTATTATAACCTCATGGCAGATGTCTTCAAAAATACCAAGAATAGCCTGTGTGGCTCATGCTGGAAAAACTGGCACTGGCCTTCTGTCTGGGATAACAAACATCCTCCCCTCACCCCCCAGGAAAACAAAAGACTAAAGGTGGAGGGGACCCTTCAAGAGTTAAAATATTGCAGACAGAAGTCCAGACACCAAATGGGATGGGGAGGGGGGACCAGTTTATTGTACTGAATGCAGCATGTTTGATTACCAGCCTTGTGGGCAGGGGGAATATGTGTGCATTCGGTACAAGCTAGTAATGGATCTCAGAGGCTGAGTACAGGCTCTAGTGACCAGAGTGACTGAACTGGAGGAGCTAAAGGGAGACAGAGATACACAGAGGAGACTTTCTGCAACACAGAAGAGATGGCCCATCTCCATTCTGACAGCCTCTGTGATGTTGAGGAAGATGAAAGTCTCAGAGAAGGAGAGCATCAAGCTGGAATAGAGGTAAACAATCCTATAGTTGGAACCCTACTTCCATTTGATGTTATGGAATCCTTTTGTAATGAGGATACCCTTTGGGGTGGTGACCCCAGTTATTCAGAAGATATAGGTAATTATAATGGGAGATTCAATTATGATCAATATAAACACTTGGGTTTTTGAGAGTGGGAGAACCACATGTAAATTACCTGAGGAGTGTGGAAGTTGTTGGCCTCTTGAGATATCTGGATAGGCATAGGTGCACTGAGGAGGAGGAGCCAGAGGCCATGGTACGCATCGGTGCCAATGACATAGGGAAAGGTAGCAGAGAGGTCCTAGAGATCAAATTTAGGCTGCTAGGTAAGATATTAAACTCCAGGACCTCCCAGGTAGCATTTTCTGAAATACTTCCAGTTCCACAAGCAGGGCAAATTAGACAAGAACTGCAGTGTCTGAATGCACGCACAAAATGACAGTGTTTGGAGTAGAGATTTAGGTTTATTAGGAACTGGGGGAACCTTTTAAGAAAGGAAGAGCCTATTGAGGATGGATGGGCTGCACCTAAAACAAAATAGAAAAAGATTGGTGGGCATGTAAAATTAAAAAGTTCATAGGGTATTTTTTAAAACTAAAGACTGGGGGAAAGCTAATAGGTGCGGAGGAACAGATGACTTGGATGGACATATCCCTTGGGGGAAGATTTGTTAAAGGGGAGACCCTATCCTAGCAAAGAGGAAAGGATAGAAGTTGATGAAGTACAGGTTGGAACTGAAGAGAAACAGCCAGATGAGAAAGAGTTCAATTCAAATACATCACATGAAGGCAGACAAGTAAATATTGACAAATTTTAGAAGTGTTTGTATACAATGCTAGACATCTAAATACTAAGGGTATGTCTACACTATGAAATTAGGTCGAATTTATAGAAGTCGATTTTTAGGAAGCAATTTTATACAGTCGATTATGTGTGTCCCCACTAAGCTCATTAAGTCAGCGGAGTGCGTCCACAGTACCGTGGCTAGCGTTGACTTTCAGAGCATTGCATTGTGGGTAGCTATCCCATAGTTCCTGCAGTCTCCGCTGCCCATTGGAATTCTGGGTTGAGCTCCCAATGCCTGATGGGGGCAAAAACATTCTCACGGATGGTTTTGGGTACATGTCGTCAGTCACCCCTCCTTCCGTGAAAGCAAAGGCAGACCATCGTTTTGCGCCTTTTTTCCATACAGACGCCATACTGCTTTCAGGAGACGGTGCAATAGGACTGTTAACCGTCGTCATCCAACCATTGCTTCCACTGCGACTCTGCTCTCCTGTTCTCCTGGTGCCATGAATCGACCTTGCAGGTCCTCTCGTTGTTCTTTATATATATCTATTCTCGTGGCATTCTGTCATCATCCTCCGCTTCTGCTGCAACTCTGCTCTTCTGCTCGTGTCTCGATAGCGAATTTCTCCATGTTGTCTGTCATGGGCTCCCAGGAACATGTGTTCTTCCTCAGGAAATGTGCGTGGTGCTAACTGTCATCCTCCACCATTTCGACTGCAACTCTGCTCTTCTGCTCTCCTGGTGCGATGAATCCACCTCACAGGTTCTCTCATGGCCGCTCTGGTGAGCATTGTAAACACCTCACACATTATCCTTCAGTATGTGCAAAACCAGAACCTGCAAAAGCAGGCGAGGAGGTGACGACAGTGCAATCACAATAGTGATGAGGACCTGGACACAGATTTCTCTCAATGCTTGGGCCCTGGCAATTTGGACATCATGGTGGTAATGGGTCAGGTTCATGCCATGGAATGCTGATTCTGGGATGATTCCCAGTGGCTGTGAAACTTTCGCATGCCTAAGGCCACTTTCGTGGAACTTTGTGACTTGCTTTCCCCTGCCCCAAAGCACAAGAATACCAAGATGAGAGCAGCCCTCACAGTTCACAAGCAAGTGGTGATAGCCCTCTTGAAGCTTGCAACTCCAGATAGCTACTGGTCAGTCGGCATCAATTTGGAGTGGGTAAATCTACTGTGGGGGCTGCTGTAATCCAAGTAGCCAACAAAATCAGTGAGTTGCTGCTATCAAGAGTAGTGACTCTGGGAAATGTGCAGGTCATAGTGGATGGCTTTGCTACAATGGGATTCCCTAACTGTGGTGGGGCGATAGACAGAACGCATATCCCTATATTGGGACCAGACCACCTTGGCAACCAGTACATAAAGGGGTACTTTTCAATGGTGCTGAAAGCACTGGTGGATCACAGGGGACATTTCACCAACATCAATGTGGGATGACCGGGAAAGGTACATGACGCTCACATCTTCAGGAACTCTGGTCTGTTTGAACAGCTGCAGGAAGGGACTTACTTCCCAGACCAGAAAATAACTGTTGGGGATGTTGAAATGCCTCCTTGGGGACCCAGCCTACCCCTTAATGCCATGGCTCATGAAGCCATACACAGGCACCCTGGACAGTAGTAAGGGGGAGGAGGGAAGCACAAGGCCACACTGCACTTCAAAACTTATTGAATTCCAGCCTTCTGTTGCTTGGGCAGTCCTCTGGGGTGGAGTGGTTGGGTGCCCAGAGGCCCCCCCCCCCACGTTCTTGGGCGTCTGGGTGAGGAGGCTATGGAAATTGGGGAGGAGGGCAGACGGTTACATGGGCAGCAGTGACAGTCTGTGCTCCTGCTGCCTTTCCTGCAGCTCCACCAGATGCTGGAGCATATCAGTTTGATCCCCCAATAGCCTCAGCATTGCATCCTGCCTCCTCTCATTGCACTGTTGCCATCTCTCATCTTGCTCCTGCCACCTCTCTTCTTGCTCCCACCACCTCTAATCTCATTTGTCCCTCCTGTCCTCACATTCATTTTATGCTTTCCTGGACTCTGACATTGTTTGCCTCCATGCATTCTGCTGAGCTATTTCAGTGCGGGAGGACTGCATGAGCTCAGAGAACATTTCATCGCAAGTGCATTTTTTTCACCTTATCTGCACTAGCCTCTGGGACAGAGATGATAGGGGGAGCATTGAAACATTTGCACTTGCGGGAGGGAAAAAAGGGAGAGTAGCATTTAAAAAGACACATTTTAGAGAACAACGGGTAGACTCTTTGATGGTGAACCATGCTGTTAACATTACATAGCACATGTGCTTTCAGTACAAGGTCGCATTTTGCCTCTTATATTGAGTGCCTGCTGGTTTGGTGTGAGAGATCACACACGCAAGGCCATGCAACAGAATTCGGCTTGCAGCATCCATGGTAAGCCACAGTCTTTCAACTTCTTCAACCTTCATAACATGTGGGAATGGTGTCAAACAGCAGCGTCCCCCTTTCCCATACCAAGCACCTGTTGGGTTGGCCATTTAAAAGGAGGGGCTGTACTGACTACAAATACATCCCAAGTCTTCAGGGCAAATTAATCATTAAACACACTTGCTTTTAAAACATGCATTATATTTACAAAGGTACACTCACCAGAGGTGCCTTCTCCAGCTTCATGGCCCATGAGCCCACCTTGGGAGGGTTGGGAAGGTACTGGCTCCAGGGTGATAAACAGTTCCTGGCTGTCAGGGAGAATGGTTTCTCCACTTGCGTGCTGTGTGCTATCCTCATCCTCCTCCACCTCCTCATCTTCCTCGTCCCCAAAATTCTCATCCCTGTTGCATGAGACTCCCCCCTTACAGGTGTCCACGGACAGGGGTGGGGTAGTGATAGGGCCCCCCTCATCATAGAAGCAGCATGTCTGGGGCTCTGACCCAGAGCAGCAGTTTGCCTCTTTGGTTTTTTGGTAAGCTTGCCTCAGCTCCTTAATTTTCACGCGGCACTGCTGTGGGTCCCTGTTGTAGCCTCTGTCCATCATGCCCTGGGAGATTTTTTTCAAATATTTTGGCATTTCGTCTTTTGGAACAGAGTTCTGATAGCACAGATTTGTCTCCCCAATCAGCAATCAGATCCAGTACCTCCTGTTCTGTCCATGGCGGAACTCTTTTGCGAGTCTGGGACTGCATGGTCACCTGTGCTGATGAGGTCACCATGCTGGCCAAACAGGAAATTAAATTCAAAAATTCCCGGGGCTTTTGCCGTGTACCTGGCTAGTGCATCTGAGTTGAAAGTGCTGTTACATATATTTAATTTGATTATCCAACACCACAGGAAATCAGGAGCACACTTTGGAAAGCTATTTGGCCTAATACAGAAGAGTGAGAGAAAAGGAATCTCTGAGGAAGACACAGAGTGTACTAAAATATTAACAAGAATGAGGAATATTGAACTGGCAAGGCAAGAGACTCAAGGATTTATTTGAAAAGGAGCACATAATTGTTACAGTTCCGTTAAGGATTATTTCTGCAGAATTCTGGTTTAGAAGGTGTTATGCATTTGAAAGAAGGTACTTGAAACCAGTGTCATTTGGTAGTGATAACTGTGAATGAAATGGCAAAAAAAATCTAACTTCAGTTAGGTACCTAATACCAAGACTTCAAAAAATCGCATTGTCACCTGATTGGAAAATACTTGTTTTCTGAACTGACACACCTATCTGTTTCCCCCCCCCTTTTTTTTTTAAATAGAAAGATCTGTCTCCTATTTTATGCAGAAAGGGAAAAAATGAAGAATCTGTTGCCTTCACCTCTCTTTGCAGGGGAAAAGAGAGATCTGGCCACTGGCTTTCCTTCTAAAGGCAAAATTCAGAGAAAACCAAATAGTTTAGTCAGTTTTCTTCCCATTGTTGGAACCCCAGAACATGTATGCGCGCTCGCTCGCGCGCGCTCTCTCTCTCTCAATTTTCTTGCCTTACTATATTTGGAGACACTGGATGAAATCCTGGTTGGTTGTATTGAAGTCAATGGCAAAACTCCACTGACTACACAGGGGTCAGGATTTCATTCAAGGACTCTTTTCAAGATACATATAATCCTTTGTCCCCATTTTATACCATAGGCCATGCCCCATCACACAAGATGATGCACTGTCACTTCACTACATGATGTCCACTCTCATGACAACATAAAATCATCTGAATTGATAAGCTCCCCATCCTATTTTGATTGAACTCAATCACTTGTGATGAGGGCCACATAAGTGTCTTAGACCCTGGTTACAGACTTGGGAGGGAGATTGTTGGAAGAGAAGTAGGGAACATAGCATGGGGATGCAGGGCCTTGATAGGAGAGGGTACTACAGAAGTGCAAGGCCTGGGTAGGAGTGAAGGTGCTGTGAGGGTATGGGCTACTGAAAGTGAGCAGGGAAAACTGTGAAAGTATAAGATGCTCCCTATTCCTATAGTCCATGAGCCCGCAAATATTTTCATAGTGTTGCCCACTTCTTAATAGGATATCTCCCTTCCCCCCCACCCCCCATTTATGATCTCCTAACATCCATATTGGAACTATAGCAGTTGTTTAGATAGGAAAGTCATAGTGGAAAAATATGTAATTTATTTTAGGTGTCTCTTAATGAAATTTAGCACCTAGAAACAAGGAAAAGAGCCAGCACCAAATGGCCAGCCAGCTCTGTGGACCACCAGCAAATGCTCCACTAACCATAGTTCTGAAACCTTGGGTCTGACCCCAGAATCCAAAAGAGAAACCAGCAGTGGTTTTGTCCTTGTCCATGTAAAACAGAAATTCAGCAACTGAAGTCTTGCCACAATCAAAGTGCAGCCACACAAGTCCAAATATAATAATCAATAAATAAACAAATAGAAGTTGCAACATTAGGAACAAAAAGAAAACTGACAGCTGACAGTAAATACTACAATAATTACCAGAGATGATGGTCCTGCATAGGAAGGATAAGTTCTGATTGTTGGGTTTTTTTCTTTAGGGGTGTATGTTTAATCCAATGAAATTCTTATTTTTAAACGTAAACTAAAGCTGAAGTATTAATCAGACAGTGGGAACAGAAAGTTGGATTCTTCCCATGCAAGGGGTTATAAAGCTAACCAAAATGGCAGGGGTTGGAAAGTGATAGACCATCATTCCTGTCATCACCTTCCATGTTTCTAAGTGAGGCACAAAGAAATACACTGAAGATTATGTATGCTAAAATTAGTAACAAATTTAACATAGTCATAATGCAGACCAGCAAATAGCTAATGAAGAGATGGTGATAAGAGAAATCTTAATTCTGAGTCTTCATTCTATTAACTAAATAGGGGCCAAATTGAGTAATTAATCAATTCATTTTCCATTCAAGGATTTCTAATCTGACTGTTTTTTTCCCCATGGCATCACATCCTGGTATAGATGCCTGCAAGGGAATAATCTTATACAAATAATATCTTCTGTGGCAGCAGCACTAATAGTGGCTGGCTTTGCAGAGGTAAAAGATAATGAGGCAACCTCTCTGTGACGGACAATTTTCCTAGGTTTTAAGTACATTGTAGGGGAGATAATTCTGCTTCTGCCCTTGCTGCTGCCACCACCTCTGCTGTTATCCCATTTAAACTCTTTATTTTTACATTGTTCTGCCTTTTGATGATCTTTTCAGAGTTGTTTTTTTTTTTGTTTTGTTTTTTGTTTTTGTTTTTTTAATGCAATGTAATATGATGCTTGTGGATAGGTGCAAGTATGAGGGTCTTAAAAACTGAAATCTCTGTTTCATTGTAGAGCTAAATCCCTCCACCAAACAGGCACTGTGGAACATAGGCACATACCCTAATCTCATCTAAAACAATCAACTTTAGGAGTCAGAAGACAGTTTAGTCCATTCCTACTAGGTATGGGCTCTTGGCCTGCCAAAAAGGGTGTAAATCATGGTTGTGGTTACAGTGACTTCCTATTGCTTCCTAGTGCTCAAAAAGGATATAAATATACTTAATAAGTATTTCTGCTGGTTGCTAGATGGGGCGGTGGATAAGCTATGAGTGCTCCTGATGACATTCCATTTGAGTGTGCAGAGGGTTGGCTGGAACAGGCTTAACTTTCACTGGTTCCCATAGACTGAAATGTGGACAACAGGACTCCTGAAGTTATGAGATGGAAGTAGGATTTGAAGGTCACTAGCTTCCACCCACAGAGAAAATAGTGTGAGTTATGGTAGGGAACTTGTGATCTGTTATGCAGAGAGGATTAGGTGAGAAAAGAGGAATTTGTGGGAGTGAGAGTCCCAATGTCCCATTCCCGAGCAGACTAATTGAGCAGCTAGCAAAGTCCCTGCTCTAACTCTACCTATCCACTACCAGTATCCTAGGTCCCTGTAGCAACTGAATTTTAAGCCAGTAAATAGGGCAGAGACGGTTGAAATTGATGAGATGACCTCTTTTTCCTCATGAACAGGGGGAATGCATCCATACTCATATTGCTGGGTAATTGGTCAGAACATTTGGGATGAAATTAAGTTTAATTTAAACTAAATGATTTGTGTAGACATATCTGTTTTGAAGAAGTAGTCTAGGTCCAGGGCTCTCTAGTCACTTCTGATCAGAAAGAGACTCTCAATGTCTAGCCAGCTATCAGATGAGAAGATAAAATTGAATCAGGGAGAGCAGGGACTCAGACCTGAGTTTTCCATATCCCAGGCTAACTTCTGAGTATAGAGCGTGAAAGTCTGACTGTTTCTGGTCAGAAGTGGCTAGAAAGCCCTGGATACAAAAAAACCTTTTTCAAATAAAAAAGCCTAGGGTTCAATTAAAAAAACACTCAACATTTTGACACAATTCCATGTTTTGTGAAAACATTCAAAATATGTTGTTTTCTTTATAACACAGAACAAAAACAAGTTTTGAAGTCTTGAAAGTTGCTGCAAAAAGGCATTGTCATCCTCTGGACAGCTCTAGTCCACTCCAGTTGTGGTAGGCTGAATGGGAACGTGTTCAGAAAACTTGAGTTCCTCATTTTGGAATGTGCAAAAGGGGTCCTAATCACAAAAAAATGGCCATTTTAAGGGTGGATTCCCACAAGAATCAATCCTCTCCAATCTAAAAAAACACTGAGGCATGATCTATACTTAACAGTTTTTGCCAGCGTAACTATGTCTGTTAAGAGTGTGAAAAAAATCAACCCTAACCAACATAGCTATGCTAGCAAAAGGACTAATATGGATTAAATATGTGATGTCCTGTCTCTTTAAAATATGTTTGCGAACTCTCAAAGGATCACTTTGTACAGACACTTAAGCATGCCTTAAAAGCTAACAAGTCTATTTTGAGTCATCAGTAGATATTAGACAATTTCTTTCTTGTCTACAGAAACACACCACATGCTACTACCCAGAAGTCACCTGCAACTCTTTTCTTGAAGTGATCTTTGTGTACTGCTGGGACCTGCTATGTCCTGATATTGCCTCAAGTATAGTCCAATAATTGATTGACATACCATCATCATTCTTTTGAAGTCAGAGACTTAGTGTGGATTCACAACTATGGCTGTGGAGTGAAATGGGTACAAGGAGGACATGTAAAAGGTAGGTTTGTTTGTTTGTGGTAAAACTAGCCAATGACATTTATTAGAAATTGCATATGGACCTGTTGCAGCTTCAGTACTGGATTCTGGGGATGTTCCAGTAGTTCCACAGAAAGGTCCTTAAATGTGGGTTCTAAAATAGCTAAGTTAAGGAGAGCCTATGAAACAGTTCATACCTTACAAAAAATCAAATGCCAAAGCTTACATTTTAGCAAACAGTAGAAGTCCAGTCTTGCTCTGATGCAGGGATGTACGTTAGTGTATCTGTGTGCACTCTACTATAACTTTATACTGGCCACTTGGTTAGTTGCAAAGCATTAGCACTTATCTCCGAGAGTATTGTATGGTAATACTGCCTGGCTGGATTTAAATGCAACAATCCTGTTACCTTTATGAGAATACAGCGTCCAGAACACTAAAACATGTATATGAATGCTTTTAAACCACTATTAAAGCACTGCTCTTGAACTGAATTTCATTCTTCTCTTTTGGGACACCCATGGTTCCATAGAATGTGACTATACAAACACAATAAGGTGCAGAAGTCATTCTTTCATTATAGCATCTACTTACTAACAGGCTCCACAGAGAATTGTGTTGACAGCTTCTGAATTGCCTTTTACTGTGTCACTTTAGAAGCCTCTTCAAAGGCTGGATGCAATGGGCTGCCTTGTCTTCCTGGAAACTTATGTTGCTATTGTTATAGTAACATGTTTAGATTCTCAATGTTTTTTTTCCAGTTAATCCTCCAGTATTCCAGGTATGGGTTGTGATATTAGGATAAGGAATTCCAATTCTTAGTGTGGTATTAATCCAAATAAAATTCCATTTGCTAGAAATCACTCTGTGTGTGTGTGTGTATATATATATATATATATATAGAGAGAGAGAGAGAGAGAGATGAGAGAGATTTTAATAAAGATAATTCTGAAGTGCAGCTGTGGGAAATTGTAAATTAAGTGAAAGCTTCTGGCACAGTAAATAGATATGTTTGTGTATCTCTGACAGATCCCAGTTGTTGGTGGATGGGATCAAACCTGAGACCTCTGAAGCTTAATACATGAACCTCTACTGCATGAGCTAAAAGCCATAGGCCTATTAGCCAAAGCTGTAGTAGACTCAATCTGCAGCTGGGCTAGGTGCGACTAGAGGGAGACAGAATGTCACACCAAGCAGGCATGGGTTATGCATGACCTTTCTGATGCCTTAGGAAAGAAAGCTAACCCTAATTTAGGGATATTTAAAAATATATATATTTACATTGATGAACAGTGTCGCCCTGTGCAGTAAAATCCAGTTTCAGAGTACAAACTAAATTGTAGGGATATAGTATGTGTATGAAAAAATGCACAGGCTCATAACCAGTCAGCCATTAAAAAAAAGTCTCAGTCAGCTAATGCATTACATGCCTGCAGTTGTTTGAAGTGAGCTGCATCCCAATGTAAGTACAGTACCTGTGTGAGCAGATGGTAAAAGCTAACTGAAGGCACAATTCAAAATTACTGCAGTGCATGAACTTTTTATTAATTTATTAGGCTTCTAGAACACAATAAAAATATCACATAGGGCCTGTGTGTAGAACATCTCAACTAATAAAAATCCAAAAGTAAATGTTGCTGGAGTTGATCCAATGGTATTGATTTTTTTTAATGCCACAAATTTTTAACATTTTGAAACTCTATTAAATAATGTTTTGATTTAGAACATGGCTTGCATCACCAGCACTTACAAGCTGAGTGAAAGTCTTGGTTACATTCTCTGTAAGACTTAAATCTGTAAACTGACTAATACAGTGTGAAGCTCTCCCAATAGTGGGCAGTTAAGAAAAATGCATTAGTGATATGTGGACATCAGATGGATGGATACTTGCAGTATATTTTATTGTAATAGATGCACATATATATAATATGCCCAGATCTCAGCTGGTATAAATCAGAAAAGCTCCTGGGAAGTGAAAACAGAGCTGTGCCAATTTAGGGTCTGAGGATCTGGCCTATTGTGTCTGTGTGGACATATCACTACATTATATACAGCAATATCCGATATAACAGGAAAGCTATATAAATGAAAAATTGGCCCTTATACCCACTTTGGGCTCCAGGCTTTATGCTCAGGAATATGTTTAATTCCAAGGAAATGCAAAATATTAATATAGCCACACAGCTGATGTCCATGTGGCAGTAAGTCATTTTCCTAAACTATATACAGACTATGATGAATACCTGACTGTAAATACCCAGTGGAGATGGTGTAGGTTCTATAGATAGCTCTATGATGCTCAGGTATGCTTACAACTTTTTAATCTATGTTGGACTACACCTTGAATTTGTTTTCTTGATGACACTTTAATTATAGGTATGTCTGAAGAGAAACAGTTACAGACTCTGGAGCAGTGGTCGGGAATCTGCAGCTCATGGGCTGCACACGGCCCATCAGGGTAATCTACTGGCAGGCTGCCAGACAGTTAGTTTGTTTACATTTGCATGGCCGCCTGCAACTCCCAGTGGCCGCACTTTGCCATTCCCAGCTAATGGGAGCTGCGGGAAGAGGGCCGCAGGGATGTGCTGGCCTCTGCTTCCTGCAGGTTGCCCACCACTGCTCTGGACGATGTGCTTTCTAGCTCAGGACAGTTTAGGAACTGAGTGGAATGGGATAATGGGTTTCAGGGGAATATTTACAATGAATTATTGAATACCTGGGATATGCTGTGAAAGCTGTAGGGTTACCCCACAAATGCTGGGACCTACACAGGCAAAATGTCTAAAAATGCTTCTGAATTTCAATAAATTAGTTAAGAGGCATTTTTGTAGAAACCTTTTTCTCTAGTCACATCCATATAGGAGTTGTTACAGATGGAAAAGGCCTGGATGTGTTTTGAGGAATGAGGTAGTAATATTGCTTTTAACACAAATGCATATAACAGTTATTAGCTAGCAATATACTAGAAATATGCATTACACTCACAAACCACTGTACAGGAAATGACTCATCATAATAGAGACTGAGGACTGTGATATTGAATGTGATGGAAGGTGATAAGAAGAAACTGACTAATTTGCCTCTGCAACTCTAACCAATACTGAAAAGAAGCTCTCAGAAAATGAAAAAGAGGCTCTGTCAATTATATTGGTGTTTGACAATTCCACAGATACTTCTAGGATTTACTGTTTGTTTTCTGATGTTGATGGCCATTTCAACTCCTAAGTCAACCATAGTCTACATCAATCATTCGGGGAATGAAACATTCAGGATTGCAACTATTAGTGAGATCAATACTTAACAAGAGATGTAGATAGGCCATGATAATGCAATGGGGGAATACAGGCTTTAAAATGTCAAGGTCATAGAAAATGTATATGTAGTCTCCACTTGGAGTTTGCCAGCTCCTGGAGCTTCAGACTGAGCCTCTAAGAGACCCTACCAAAAGGACTACAAAGCCATTCCCAGCATGCTTGGAGTTGGGTATGGACAGAAGGAACTAGAAACTCTTGCTGAGGCCAATAGGGGAGGCTTCTGTATGGGGTGATCTGGATGAGCTATCTATTGGAACCAGGACACTGCAGCTCCAAACAGTGAGACAGTTTTTAGTGTCATCTTTTGTTTTGTTGGAAGCTGAGATTCAAGACAATAAAGTAAATAAAACAGTTAGGGAATCCTTGCTAAACTCACTCCCTTTCCACACTGCTGTGAGCACTAGTTGCATGGATCAAGCTGTTCCAGCACTTCAGTGACCAGCATCTGGCAGAGGAAGATCCAACTGGGAACCAGCTACCAAGAGCCTGCCAAGACCCCAGGATGATTCCAGACCAGGGAACAACAAGCCCAGCTGGAACCAGGAGAGGACCAGGGATGAGGATATATACTAAGGGGATTCTTTTGTGTAAGTTGGCTAATGCCACAGTGCTGCAACACCATCTCAGGACACACAAAATCAGCCTACCATCTACCTTTTAAAGGTGCCAGAGAGGGAGCTGGGGTTTACAGGAACTTGAGTGTTGTGAGGTAGGGAATTGGTAATTAATACCTATTAATAAAACTAGTTAACCTTAACCCCTTCCTATCCCAGATCTTGTTTCCCTGTTCCCATAAAGTTCCCCTGTTTGTTAGGCTATTATTGGTGTGTCATTTCTTTGCTGGGAGTTGTTTTATTTACTTTATTATCCCCTGTGTAATGGGATTTACACTCCTGGCTAGCTTGTAGTATTGATTTTCTCAAGGGACAGCACCATCTGGGCAGTTTCTTGATTAGTGAGGAGGCACTAGGAGCCAGGAAAGAAACCAGGACCCAACCCCCACAAGGAAAGGAAAGAAGTCCTTCCAAATATTGGTGACAGCAAGCACCAGGGAGAGAAAGGAGAGGAGGCTTAAGCCACATGACAAGAGAGGGGCTATATATATATCAATCTAATTGTAACAGTTACAGTTGGTGTCAGACAGCACTGTACTGGTCACCACACTGCTTCTGGAATCTTTGTTGTTCTTGCTTATATGTAAAATGTTTTTAAAAAATTAACATGATTTTATATAGTAAAATATTGGCCAAACTCAACCTAGCCCTAACTGTGGAACTGCAATCATTGCCTCCCTAAATACTCCAGTCTTCTTAAAAGCTTCACTGTCCATCATTGATTGCACATTATCTGTGGCTATGAAAAACAAACACAAAACTTTTTCACCCTTAAGTGCAATTCGCAGCCTGTTAGTGTTCACAGACATTTGAAACTTGTTAATAATTGAGATGTTTTATGCTCAGACATCCTCCCACAAAGTCATTGGTCTTTTTCATTCTATGGTTTGAACATGCACGGAAATACAAACACGTGTTTTATTCTTCCCATCCTCACAGTTAACAAAGAGTCTGGAGGTTACCTATATTTCCAGTGGAAGTGTTATAGTTACTACCAATTTCATATAAACCAGTTTCAAGTAAAACACTGAAATCCACAACATGATTCACCTATCAATTTTATACGGTACCTGAGATCAATGATACACTTAATGCATCTAGAACATAGATACCATTGTTTTAATTAAAAATGCCAACAGAGTAATTACTTTTTAATCATATGGCCACAAATAAGAAAATTGGATGACACCAATTGGGTTTGTGAGAAAATGACTTTGCATTAAACAAATAGCTATGATCCATTTTAGCAGCAATAAACTGCTAAAATAAATTTCTGTTCAGGAAATGGACTGCTTGTGTGGATTGATCTAGGCTGAGGTTGATGGTGGGATGGAAATTATTGAAATCATGGTGAAATTCCTCAAGGGCTTCTTTTCGATGAGTCCAGATGATGAAGCTGTCATCAATGTAGCACAAGTAGAGTAGGGGCGTTAGGGGACGAGAGCTAAGGAAGCGTTGTTCTAAGTCAGCCATAAAAATGTTGGCATATTGTGGGGCCATGCGGGTACCCATAGCAGTGCCGCTTACTTAAAGGTATATATTGTCCCCAAATGTGAAATAGTTGTGGGTGAGGACAAAATCACAAAGTTCGGCCACCAGGTTAGCTGTGACATTATCAGGGATACTGTTCCTGATAGCTTGTAGTCCATCTTTGTGTGGAATATTGGTGTAGAGGGCTTCTACGTCCATAGTGGCCAGGATGGTGTTTTCTGGAAGATCACCGATGGATTGTAGTTTCCTCAGGAAGTCAGTGGTGTCTCGAAGATAGCTGGGAGTGCTGGTAGCGTAGGGTCTGAGGAGAGAGTTCACATAACCAGACAAGCCTGATGTTAGGGTGCCAATGTCTGAGACTATGGGGTGTCCAGGATTTCCAGGTTTATGGATCTTGGGTAACAAATAGAATACCCCTGGTCGGGGTTCTAGGCATGTGTCTGCACAGATTTGTTCCTGTGCTTTGTCAGGGAGTTTTTTTAGCAGATGGTTTAGTTTCTTTAGGTAATCCTCAGTGGGATCAGAGGATAATGGCCTGTAGAATGTGGTGTTAGAGAGCTGTGTAGCAGCCTCTTGGACACTACTGTGCTAATAAGCGATGGTCACATAAATACCACCCTATACCGGAAACCTACTGACCGCTACACTTACCTACATGCCTCCAGCTTCCATCCAGGACATACCACACGATCCATTGTCTACAGCCAAGCTCTAAGATATAACCGCATTTGCTCCAATCCCTCAGATAGAGACAAGCACCTACAAGATCTCTATCAAGCATTCTTAAAACTACAATACCCACCTGCTGAAGTGAAAAAACAGATTAACAGAGCCAGACAAGTACCCAGAAGTCACCTCCTACAAGACAGGCCCAACAAAGAAAATAACAGAACACCACTAGCTGTCACCTTCAGCCCCCAACTAAAACCTCTCCAGTGCATCATCAGAGATCTACAACCTATCCTGAAAGATGATCCTTTACTCTCACAGATCTTGGGAGACAGACCTGTCCTCGCTTACAGACAACCCCCCAACCTAAAGCAAATACTCACCAGCAACCACACATTACTGAACAAAACCACTGATCCAGGAACCTATCCTTGTAACAAAGCCCAATGCCAACTCTGTCCACATATCTATTCAAGTGACATCATCATAGGACCTAATCACATCAGCCATACCATCAGGGGCTCGTTCACCTGCACATCTACCAATGTGATATATGCCATCATGTGCCAGCAATGCCATGTAGATTGGCCAAACCGGACAGTCTCTACGCAAAAGAATTAATGGACACAAATCTAACATCAGGAATCATAATACTCAAAAACCAGTGGGAGAACACTTTAACCTGTCTGGTCATTCAATGACAGACCTGCGGGTGGCTATATTACAACAGAAAAACTTCAAAAACAGACTCCAACGAGAGACTGCTGAGCTGGAATTGATATGCAAACTAGACACAATCAACAAAGGATTGAATAAGGACTGGGAATGGCTGAGCCATTACAAACATTGAATCTATCTCCCCTTGTAAGTATTCTCACACTTCTTATCAAACTGTCTGTACTGGGCTATCTTGATTATCACTTCAAAAGTTTTTTTTCTCTTACTTAATTGGACTCTCAGAATTGGTAAGACAACTCCCACCTGTTTATGCTCTCTGTATGTGTGTATATATATATATCCTCAATATTTATTCCACTCTGTATGCATCCGAAGAAGTGGGCTGTAGTCCACGAAAGCTTATGCTCTAATAAATGTATTAGTCTCTAAGGTGCCACAAGTACTCCTGTTCTTTTTGCAGATACAGACTAACACGGCTGCTACTCTGAAACCTGTCTTTAGCAGCAATGTGAGAGATGAAGGCCACAGGTCTTTTACACCCCAGTTTAGGAGAGCTGTTTTCTGAGAAAGATGTTGTGCCTAGACTTTGAGACAAATAGAGCCTAAACAAGGGTTTCTCATCTTAGTCTGTGGGTGTAATTAGTGACAATCTCAAAGAACACTGTTCAAGTTCACCCATTTTCCGTCAGAAGGTAAATGACACTTTCTAATATGTTAGGTGGAAATGGCATGGGTTAGTTTGCTTCTAAAAGAATGGTGGCTCCCTAAATGAAGAAAATGGATTCTCTAGGCCAGAAGTGGAAGAAATTTAGTTTTACGTCTGTATTTTTTTTTTTCAACAAAATGTGCTGCTTCTCCAAGAAGTTTCAGTGTGCTCAGATTTGAATGAGGAAACATGGAAGAGATGTAAGGCTGCCCTGTGTGGTATCTCAATATAAAATTTATATTTTTGAGAACATTACATTGATTCTTACGCCATATGTGAGCTGGTCAAATAATGTCCTTGAAAAAAAATGCTTTGATTAATTTAATTTCTATTTAAAAATAAATTATTCACCTATTATTCATTCTTTGCTCAGCATATGGCCAACATTTTCAAACCCAGGGATCTAAACTTAAGGTTCCTTAATCCATATACAGGCATCCAAATAAAAGTGGATTATCAGATTGGGGGTGGGGGGCACTACCATAAAATAGTTATTTACTACTATAAGTAAGGGAATGGGAACTAAAAGTATTTAGCACCAGCCACATTTTAAAATGCTGTGGATGGATAAAGATCACTTTATTGTAAAATGATTTAAGACATTATCTGTACTATGATAGCCTAGTTTAATTGGGCATGATTCACATGAAAATACTTCAAAGTTATCTATTTTTTCAGTGGCTGTATTTGGCTAGCTGAGAACTCCACTGGCAAGGGAAACTCTGAGATGGTATAAAATTATTTCTGTCACCCCACCTCAGCCTTGTGAGATCATGGCTGGTGAAATGGTGTGCTCTGACATCTCAGCTACAAGACTGTTCTTTGGTGAACAGGTGCAGCTAATGCAGGTTGGAGCATCCAACCCAACTTATGTTGGGGTAAGGGCTGGAGCTATGCAGAGCCTAGCAAGGTACTTCTCATTCTGAGTAAGAGGGCAGAATTTGACTCACAGTAAATAATTTTTACTAGATTGAAGTTTGTATTTTAAAATTGCTCTCTCAGACAACTCTGATTACTGACTTTGTTGTAGCTGCCATCAGTGAAGATTTCTAAACTATGGACCAGAGGCTGTGCTCTATTTGGCTTAGACAAAGGATGCAGGTATTGCTCTCTGATTCTTGTTTAGTGCTCAGGTTAGTGAGTGCTGCTTTAAAGCATCACTAGCAGGCCATGGCTCTCTAAGAAACATTTGCTAGTGGAAAGCCAGAATATATCATGTTCTTAACACTCAGTACACCTGCTTCCCACACCTGACACACACCCTGTCCTGGGAGGGAAGTGAGATATAGGCATGGACTCTAAACCTGCTGAGGACTTCTCCACACTAAGGGAGGTGAAGGAGAAGCCTAAACACAATGGGGAAAGCCGAGAATCTATCTGAAATGCTGGCAAAACTGGAGCATTGCTGTATGGTGTAGAGGTGGGAACAATATTTTTTTCTGGCAATTTAAAATATATTTATTTCCACAACTAATTTGCTAATATGATCCTATTATCTGTAAATATTTAAATATTCCTCTTAGATTAATTAGAAAAACAGAATAGAATAATGGATAATATGACAACAGACCATTAATTGCTAATGTAATTGCCTTCAGATATTTTATTCCTGTTGCCTGTGCTGTTTGTAGTTTCTGCTTTGACACATTTTCAAGCTTCTACACTGAATATCCACCAGGATTTATTATTGCTGGGTTCCGCTGTACTAATAAACAATAATATTCCTGGTGGAACCTCATGTAAGAGATGGGGCTATGCAGTTTTCTATTACTTTCTATGACATTAACATTTCATTCCTCATCTTGTTGAAGATTAATTGCCTAGTGCTTCAGTCAATAAAGATACAATAGATTTAATGGCTGTTGGCCTGAGATGGTTCTGCATGACTCCTTTATTTCCCTAGCTATAGATCCTAGGCCATGTTTACTCTTGGTTTCCCTCCTCTGAAGTCAAAGGACCTACATGAGGAATAAATTTTTCCACCATGTCTGATTCACTAGCCTGTTTTGTTCACCTTCAATAAAGATACTTCTGAGCCATCTGCTCTGATTCTCGTATCAATGCAAAACCTTGACGTTCCCCCTAAACAGTTGCCATATAGCAGGGATCAGCAACCTTTAGCACGCGGCCCATGAGGGAAATCCACTGGCGGGCCGGGATAGTAAGTTTACCTGCAGCGTCTGTAGGTTCGGCCAATTGCAGCTCCCACTGGCCGCGGTTCACCGTTCCAGGCCAATGGGGGCTGTGGGAAGCGGTGCGGGCTGAGGGATGTGCTGGCCACCACTTCCTGCAGCCCCCATTGGCCTGGAACGGTGAACCGTAGCCAGTGGGAGCTGCGATCGGCCGAACCTGCAGACCCTGCAGCTAAACAAACCGTCCCATCCTGCCAGCAGATTTTCCTGACAGACTACGTGCCAAAGGTTGCCGATCCCTGCCATATAGTGTGTCAACTGAGTACAGGGAAATGATATCTGGGCACCTCCCGATGTTCCATTATGGAAAGGGTCCTGTCACAGCAGATGTTAGAAACATGCACATAAGGGCTTATAATTCAAGTGTTGCCCCTAGCCTGAGTCTTCATCCTCACACACAACACTTTAAAATGAGCATTGAGGTACTTTTCACTTGAGTTAGCTGACCCATCAGAGTGTATAGACTACAGCTAAAACTAGCATATCTCATCAGTGGCTCACACAATCACTGTTCAAGGCTGAATACTATTTTGTAGTCTAGCTGTTCTCACTTTAGCTAAGCTATCTCAAGTGTAGATAACTCAACTTAAATCTGCACTATAGACACAGCCTTAGCAAGCTTGGGAAAAAGCTGTTATCAATGCCCGCACCTTGGGACTTACAAAATACACCCAATACACATTTTTTGGCTTTATAACACAGCAGATTGCAAATGGAAGGTGTTTAATTTCCCAAGGGGAGGATTCCATTCTCCCTGTCCCCCAGTGAATTCATTTCAAAATACACCAGCTCAGCACTACACTGTGCTGTCATGCTGTATAATGATTTTTACTTAAAAGGGAAAACAAATAGATGCATCTAGTCCCTCACTGCTGACTTATGCCACCGCATAGACACACTTTTTACAAAATGTTTATCTCAGACAAAGGGAGTGGAAGGCTGTCTTTAACATATTGGCATACCTTCTTCTTTGTTATAAAGGGCAAGTTATACCAGCCTTAGGATACATTAACTTGTTAGACTAAAAAGAATGGGTGTATAGCTGTGGATGACACATTCACCCACCCAGTAATGTAGGAGCTTTCTACAGGGCAAGCGCTCATTAAAAGAAGCAACTCTCCTCCATCTGCAGATCAGCACAATGCTCTGTAGCTGAACGGAATGGAACTGACTTTTTCAAGTGGATTGATATTTCTGCTTCATGGCCAATATTAACGACATTCTGTGGCTTCCTGAGTTCTGAGCAAAATGAAAAATAGATGGCCTGATTCTCAGAAGTGTCCAGCCCTAACAAATCTTATTTATACCAGTTGGACCTACAGGTGCTACAGACTGTGTTGCCTGAGACTAGGGCTATCAAGCGATTAAAAAAATTAATCATGATTAATCGCGCTGTTAAACAATGATAGAATACCATTTATTTAAATATTTTGGATGTTTTCTAAATTTTCAAATATATTGATTTCAATTACAACACAGAATGCAAAGTGTACAGTGCTCACTTTATTTTTATTACAAATATTTGCACTGTAAAAAACAAAATAAATTGTGTTTTTCAATTCACCTAATATAAGTTCTGTAGTGCAATCTCTTTATCTTGAAAGTTGAACTTACACATGTAGAAGTATGTACAACCCCTCCCCCCTGCATTCAATAAAACAATGTAAAACTTTAAAGCCTACAAGTCCAATTAGTCCTATTTCTTGTTCAGCCAATTGCTCAGACAAAACAAGTTTGTTTACATTTATGGGAGATAATGTTGCCCACTTATTATTTACAATGTCACCAGAAAGTGAGAATAGGCGTTCGCATGGCACTGTTGTAGCCAGCCACACAAGATATTTATCTGCCAGATGCATTAAAGATTCATATGTCCCTTCATGCTTCAACCACCATTCCAGAGGACATGTGCCCATGCTGATGGTGGGTCCTGCTCAATAACAATCCAAAGCAGAGTGGACCGACATATGATCACTTTCATCATCTGAGTCAGATGCCACCAGCAGAAGGTTGATTTTCTTTTTTTGGTGGTTCGGGTTCTGTAGTTTCTGCATTGGAGTGTAGCTCTTTTAAGGCTTGTGAAAACATGCCTCCATACCTCATCCCTTTCAGATTTTGGAAGGTACTTCAGATTCTTAAACTTTGAGTCAAGTGCTGTAGCTATCTTTCAAAATCTCACATTGGTACCTTCTTTGTGTTTTGTCAAATCTGCAGCGAAAGTGTTCTTAAAACGAACAACATGTGCTGAGTCATCATCCAAGAGTACTATAACATGAAATATATGGAAGAATGAGGGTACAACAGAGCCGGAGACATACAATTCTCCCCCAAGGAGTTCAGTCACAAATTTAATTGACACATTATTTTTTTAATGAGCGTCATCAACATGGAAGCATGTCCTCTGGAATGGTAGCTGGAGCATGAAGGGACATACGAATGATTAGCATACCAGGCAAATAAATACCTTGCAATGCTGGCTACAAAAGTCCCATGTGAATGCCTGTTCTCACTTTCTGGTGACTTTGTAAATAAGAAGTGGGCAAAGCGGCCCGGCCCAGGCCAGAGGGAGCTGCTGGAGGGACTTACTGTCTGCTGCTTTCAGCAGCCCCCATTGGCCTGCAGCGGCGAACCGCGTCCAGTGGGAGCCGCGATCGTCCGGACCTGCGGACGGGGCAGGTAAACATACTGGCCTGGCCTGCCAGGGGCTTTCCCTACACAAGCAGAGACCCTAGTTTGAGAAACACTGCTGTACTGGGTATGATGAGGACCGGAAAGAGTCAATGCGCTGCTTGAACTGTGCTGGGAATTTCTGGCTTATGGTTGTGTGACTTTTGTAATTAAATAGCCTTTTGCAGAGTGCTTTTTAATTGGAAAGCTATTTCATGGAGTTACTCTGACTGTGCAAAAAAGGGGAAATAATAACATTATCTCCCGTAAATGTAAACAAACTTGTTTTGTCTTAGCAATTGGCTAAACAAGAAGTAGGACAGAGTGGAAAACTTGTAAAACTTTAGAGCCTACATTATTTCGTTTTTTAGTGCAGTTATGTAACAAAAAATACATTTGAAAGTTGTACTTTCACAATAAAGAGATTGCAATACAGTACTTGTATGAGGTGAACTGAAAAATACTATTTCTTTTGTTTATCATTTTTACAGTGCAAATATTTGTAATAAAAATAAAATATAAAATGAGCACTATACACTTTGTATTCTGTGTTGCAATTGAAATCCAGGTATTTGAAAATGTAGGTAAACATCCAAAAATATTGAAAACATTTCAATTGGTATTCTGTTGCGTAACAGTGGGATTAAAACTGTTTACATTTGCAGAAGATAATGCTGCTCGGTTCTTGTTTACAATGTCACCTGAAAGTGAGAATAGGTGTTAGCATAACACCGTTGTAGCCAGCATCACAAGATATTTACATGACAAATGCGCTAAAGATTCATATGTCCCTTCATGCTTCATCCACCATTCCAGAAAACATGCATCCATGCTGATGACAGATTCTGCTCGGTAACAATCCAAACCAATGTGGAGCGATGCATGTTCGTTTTCATCATCTGAGTCAGATGTCACCAGCAGAAGGCTGATTTTCTTTTTTGGTGATTTGGGTTCTGTCATTTCTGCATTAGAGTGTTGCTCTTTTAAGAATTCTGAAAACATGTTCAACGCCTCACCCCTCTCAGATTTCGGAAGGCATTTCAGATTCTTAAATTTTGGGTTGAGTGCTGTAGCTATCTTTAAAAATTTCACATTGGTATCTTCTTTGCATTTTGTCAAATTTGCAGTGAAAGTGTTCTTAAAACAAACAACATGTGCTAGGTCATCATCCTAGACTGCTATAACATGAAATATATGGCAGAATGCGGGTAAAACAGAGCAGGAAACATACAATTCTCTTAGCAATTGGCTGAACAAGAAGTAGGACTGAGTGGAGTTGTAGGCTCTAAAGTTTTACATTTTTTGTTTTTGCGTGCAGTTATGTCACAAAAAAAAAACTACATTTGTAAGTTGCACTTTCATGATAAAGAGATTGCATTACAGTACTTGTATTAGGTGAATTGAAAAATACTATTTCTTTTGTTAATCATTTTTACAGTGCAAATATTTGTAATAAAAATAATATAAAGTGAGCACTGTACAGTTTGTATTCTATGTTGTAACTGAAATCGATATCTTTGAAAATGTAGAAAAACATCCAAAAACATTTAATAAATTTCAATTGATATTCAATTGTTAACAGTGTGATTAATTGTGATTATTTTTTTAATTGCAATTAATTTTTTTGAGTTAATCGCATGAGTTAACTGTGATTAATTGACAGCCCTACTTGAGACACAATACCTTCCTGAACTCCTCCTGGCGCAGTGTTGCAATATATTGTTCCCCAATGCAATCCAATAGCTACATGCCTCAATTTAGCCCATAATAACTGTATCACAGTTGAAGACCAATTTCCTTAAAGAAGTTTGGATATCTGATTTGTGATGACACTTAATATTAGAAAAGAAGTCTCTGGTATTTATCTGTGTCTATGTCTGCCTTTATTTATTTGAGGAAACAATTGGGATATGTATAAATTTATCATTTTAGCAATTTTCTCTCTCAATGTCCTTCCTGGTGTAAAACAATCCAGTCACTTTTACTGGCATATGTCTTTCTATAACTAAATCTATGAGCTGTTCTGTCTTTTTTTTTTTTTTTTTTTTTAAGAGACAGGCTACATTTTTTTTTCATCTCCCAGCATTATGGAAACAACTATAAGACATGATGATATGTTATATGTGGAAGGAAAGGTATCTTTGAAAAATATGTCAAAGATTAAGGAGATGCATTGTTGACTAGGTAATCAGTTTCACACTTAGAGTAGTCAGCTTTGCAAATCAGTACAACACAGGGGAAAAGTTTGGGATCTGCTATTATGTCTAAAAGGGAAAAAAATAGAGTATAGTAATTTAAATTTTCCAGTGAATATGGAAAGCAAATTGCACTTAATTTGTTGTGGAAAATATATTTCCCTGAATAATTTACATTATTGGAAAAATGAAAAGGAGAAATGTGTGTGGGGGGGAAGGGGTTGTTTGTTTGTGTTTAACCTACAGATCAAACATGAACGACCAGATCAGTGTTCCCCTATTTGTTTGGGAACCCTTTTAGAAAACATTTAGAATGACACCCTGTTGCTGACAATTGTAAATTGGCTTTATTCTTTATAGAGTAGATTTTACAATATATTTGAGGGAGACCAGGATATAGTTATTTATGGCTGCTTATGGAAGCTTTTTAAATATTTATAGAGAGCAATTTGTCTTCCAATTAATAGCAGTTTAGAAAGGATATATAATAGATGCACAGATATTAATAGGCAAAGCATGAGTAAGACAGATACCAGTGGTTTTGAAAAAGATTGTTATAACAACCTATTTTGCAGGTTCTAAGTGGCAGTGCTAGACGTTATATGGAGTAGAAATTATACTAATTGTCTAAACTATAACTCTTAAATCTTGCAATTTACATAGTTTCATTTAGAGAGATGAGGTTCAAGTGGTTTTGCTTAAATAAATGCTTCATGCAAGTCAAATTCCATGTATTTAAGACAAGGAAAAGGACCACAACATTAGACACAGGATGGGTTTTAGGCCTCATCACCAGGGTAATGTTTAAACAACTGACAGACTTATTGGATCCCAGTTTGAGTAATTACTAATAGACTGTCATCATGGATTTTTTTTTTTAGCCCTAGTTTATTTCAAGTGCCACTGAGTTTTGAGTGTAAAGCACATGTGCTGAAGGAAGCCTCTCCCCAACATCACCACACTTACATGATTGCATCTTGTTGGTTTGCCCAATGTATTTCTTTGCTAAGAAGTGAGATTATTCTTGATGATTGAAGAATTTATTGACAGAGATTTTCAAGACTCTGAAGTTCCCAGGCAAATTCAAAGATTATCATATTTAATTATGATAATGAACAATTAAATAACTACCTAGGAAAACATGTATTATTAAAAAGAAGAATGGCTTTAGAAAAATACAAGGCAATAAAATCAGGAAAAAAGAAGCTATTTACTTTAAGTACCACTTGTGTTCAAGGTTAAAATGTTGCTAGATATAGGCATGTGACACAATTTTTCCATACATTTCTTTACAGAATGCAACTGTTCATGTCTGATATCTGGATGTACTAGATTCTCCTCTTCCACAGCAAAAAACATGGGATGAGCAAAGGCACCAGGAAACTCCTCCCAGAATGTACTCTGTATCTTCTGTTCCACCCTCTGTTTGTCAGAGGGTGGAGATGGACGGCAGGAGAGAGATCACTTGATCATTACCTGTTAGGTTCACTCCCTCTGGGACACCTGGCATTGGTCACTGTTGGTAGACAGGATCCTGGGCTGGATGGACCTTTGGTCTGACCCTGTATGGCCATTCCTATGTTAAGGGGTGTGGTTTCTGATCAATTTGATGTGAAAAGGGGCTAGAGCCTAAGCTTGTCTAGGGAAACCAGGTTTCATTCCTGTGGACCATAGGACATCCATATTGGGAACCAGATCCTCCTACTGTCCCTGTGGCTACCTCTCCTCCCACCAGCTGTCACAGATTATCCCATGACTATACCCCACTCCCTTTCTTCCAAAAAAAAGCAAGTGCAGCAGGCACTTAGAGCAGCATTAACTCTTATGCAAGCTTGTAAACTATTGCTTATCAGCTCTATGCTCGTATGTCCTCTTCTGAACCATGAAGTACTGAACCTCTAGTGTCTCTTTTCCCCAGTCCGGGAGAAGAGGAGGGATTTAGCAGAACTACTGCTCTCCTGTCATTGACACTCATTCCTATTGGTTGGGAGTGGATGAGGTGTGACATGCATTTTCCATCCTGTCATTCCAGAGAGTTTACGTGAAAAAGGTAACTGAGCCTGGGACCATAATCACTTTCCTATGGCGTTCCATTAAGAGAGAGAAATTCTGCTGTGAAAGTCCCTGGGGCAGTGGTAGCCAAGCGGATTAGGATGTGGAACCCTATGACACAGGACATTATGGAGGCACAGGACATTAATACACATAGCCCTAGTGTCTTGATGAATCCCTGGATATCCTCCAGATTTGAGGGTAGACCTTGTGGACTGTTTTATCAGAGAAAAATCTTGCTCTCCCCCATGACAGAATTATCAGGGACATATTCTGCTAAAACATCCTCCTGGAGAAGTTCTCTCCCTTAGCATCTTCCAGTGGATTTTAACATGGGAAAGTGTGATATCACCCTCTGTTATTGTGCCAATTTCTGCTATAATACACATGGAGTAAATTACAGTCAAATTTGTCTTCTTGTGTCCATTCAGAAAGAGTCTGTAATTTACAGCGAGTGATGCTGTCTTACTATATAGGCAAAGCCAGAAACTCAGCTGGTTCAAATCACCATGGTTCTATTGACTTCAATGGGGCTATGTTAATTTACACCAGCTGAGGATCCAGCCAACCACGTTTTTATTCATTAAAATATAACTGAGCTGGCCACCCCTCTATTATCATGTTAATTCTGGGGATGGAGGTGGGATTTCCAAATGATACTTCCTAAATATCATCTTACAAAATAATGTAGAAAAGATTCTTCCCCATAAACTAGCTCCTCATCATTTTCTAGCATTAATGTCTCTTCCCAACTGAACTGGAATGACATTATTTGAACAACTTAATACTGACAATTTTACTATTTGGTAATTTTACGCAAAAAATTAGAACATGAAAGTACTTTGAATTTCTGTAACATGCAAGCAATCATCTTCCTTGCCCAAAGCAACCATTTTGTAATTCTTTACACTAGGGAAAATGTCTAATCATTAGTTTCTTTAGTTAATTCAGAGACATTTAAAATTTATTAAAATATCATTAAGTAGGTTAGGAACGCACTCATTAAAATATCCACAATTTCTGTTTTATTGCACACTTTATTTTGTTTTGTAAGTGGGTTTCTTGGTTAAATTTCTTCATATTTACACACACTATGACCTTAATTTGCTATAATTATTAATAATTATTATTTATTTTGTATTTTATTTGTTCTTAATTATTTATTGATCATCTGTTGCTATTTGGCTAACATTTTTACTGATCAAGTTAAATGTCTAGTAGAAATTATACCTACATTTCTACTCACTTTGGCCTAAATTTTCAAAAGTGCTTTTGGGTTGCTTAATTTTTGGACCTCAACAAGAGGTGATAAAGGGAGACTCATCTTCAGAGAGAATCACTTTTAGACATTTAAGCCATGATACTGAAATAATTATTCACCTACAACCACTAGTTTTAAAGGCTTGTAACTAGAAATGATAGAACCAGCTGTTAAGATGCTTCTATTTGTTGTTTAGATCAGATATTTGGATTTAGAATGATTGCTGAAGTCTGAGACTATCAGAGCTAGTTGGAATCAAGGGAAATGGAGGTGAATAAGGAACATGACTTTCTTTATAATACATCCCTTTAAGAAAGCTTCAGGACTTTCTAACTTTCTGAGCATAGAAGGCCTTTGTCAAGAGACCTTCATAACTATAGGAAAGAATTTATAAACTAGTATATAATAGATAACTTACTGACCCCATTACTTAATGTACAATACTGTAGCACTGGTTTAAAAAATGGAGCTGACAAATGAGTTTATTGGTCTCATCCATTTCCCAGTGGACTGGTGGGTGCCTAGTTCACAGTAAACTCCGTCCTTTTTGGCTCTCCTAATAGAAAGGCCAAGGATTCAGTGGGCATGGAGGCAGACCTGGCTATCATAATGCATTATCATTAATTATAGAAATTTTGGAAGAGGTATTAAACTTGCTTCAGGGCATAGGGTAATCTCTAACTACTAGGGAGCAGGATGAGAACTAGTGTCCCAAGCAGATTATCCCATATTTGCCTAATGTGGGTTTTTATACTTTCCTCTGAAGCATCTCATACTGGCAGAGACAGGATACTGGCCCAGATGGACCATGGGTATGATCCAGTATGGCAATTCCTGTGTTCCCATCCATTTTGCTCCAAGAGATGATCCCTTCATGTTGGCATTGAAACCCATTTGTGATTCAGCATGTATACATTGCTGCTGTCTGTGCTCTATATTTTCTCTTAGTTATAATAACAGAGTGTAGTAAAGGTTGAGAGTCATGTCGGGTGGGATCCAAGAAGTGATGTAAACATTGCAACACTGAACATCACAGCGCCTAACATTTAGGCACCTAAAAACTCACAGGAAAAACACTCGATCCACAAAACTGAGCTAGGTGCCTGCACTTCCCATACAATGAATGGGCAGAGATAGGTGACTAAGAATATGAGCTACAAAAGCCAGCATACACTAGGCATGGCATCCCCTAAGGCAGGCAATGGGAGATATTAAGCTGAGGGGTTTGTGCTAAGCCTTGACCCCCTCAGAGATAGATGCCTAAGTCCAGGCTTCAGGGAGGTGCCTATCACTACTTAACAATCCACAGACAGGAAGCAGCTGCTTGGAGTCAGGTGATTTAGGTGAAAAGGTGTTAGGTGCCTCCCTCACTCCACATAAAACACCTTATAACTTTTAGCCCACTGTTTAGAGCAATGTTTCTCAAACTGGGGTTGCCGCTTGTGTAGGGAAAGCCCCTGGCGGGCCGGGCCGGTTTGTTTACCTGCCCCATCCGCAGGTCCGGCCAATTGTGGATCCCAACAGCCGCAGTTCGCTGCTCCAGGCCAATGGGAGCTGCTGGAGGAACTTACTGGCTGCCGCTTCCACCAGCCCCCATTGTCCTGCAGCGGCGAACCGTGGCCAGTGGGAGCCGCGATCGGCCAGACCTGCGGGTGGGGCAGGTAAACAAACTGGCCCGGCACCCCAGGGGCTTTCCCTACACAAGCAGCAACCCAAGTTTGAGAAACACTGGTTTAGAGCACTTGCCTGGGATATGGGAGTCCCAGGTTCAATTGCCTCTGCTCTGCCAGAGGCACAGCAAGGGGACTTTCTTTTCAAATGCCCCCTCAACAACTGAATTAAGGGATACTGGTATGTGGGGCTCCTCAGTCTCTCCTGTTGAAGCTGTTCCACTGTGGCCAAATAATGAAAGAGTGATTGAAGCAGGGGGATTGGAACCAGGTCTCCCACTCTCCTGTGGGTGCTCTAAACATTGGGCTACAGTGTTTCTCTTGCTTACTCAATCACAGTAATAATTATTGGGCTCTTATCCCTAAGTGCGGTAGGTGGCCTTTGGTGAATGGATCCTTAAATGCAGCATAGGGCATAGCACAGTGTTTCTCAAACTGGGGTCGCTGCTTGTGTAGGGAAAGCCCCTGGTGGGCCGGGCCTGTTTGTTTACCTGCCATGTCTGGAGGTACGGCTCCCACTGGCCGCGGCTGATCGCGGCTCCCACTGGCCGAGGTTCGCTGCTCCAGGCCAATGGGAGCTGCTGGAAGCAGCGACCCCAGTTTGAGAAAAACTGGCATAGCAGGTCTAGTTGAATTCTGGAGGAAAGCTGTCAAGACCAGAGGATTTATCAATGGGCATAGATGTAATTGTAGTTATTATGTGCTCAATGGAGATTGCTTTATCTATGGTGTTTTGTTGTGTTTCTGAAAGTTGTGTGAAATTAGGTCCTCAAAGAAGATGTTTATATGTTAGCGTCTGTCGGGTATATTTTTGTACAATGATATAAATTATTAGACTATTGATTTGAGTTTAGTAATAAGGGAGGTAGATTGTGTAGAGGAGAGGGCTATAATTATGGCTGTTTTTCTTTTGGATGGCTTTTGCTATGCTAGAATTTTCCCTGCTTTTTTCCCCCTCTCAGCATAGTATTTCTGATTGGTTTTGAAAATGTCAAAGTCTTTTCTTGAGAAGTAAGTTGTTGGAGGCTTTTGTCAGTTCATTTAAGAAAGTATTCTTGTTAAGATTTGGCTAATGAGATAGTGCAGGGGTCGGCAACGTTTGGCACGCGGCTCGCCAGGGTAAGCACCCGGGCGGGGCGGGCTAGTTTTATTTACCTGCTGATGAGGCAGGTTTGGCTGATCGCGGCCCCCACTGGCCACGGTTCGTTGTCGCGGGCCAATGGAGGCGGCAAGAAGCCGTGGCCAGCACATCGCTCGCCCGCGCCGCTTCTCGCCTCCCCCATTGGCCCGGGACGGCGAACCGTGGCCAGTGGGGGCCGCAATCGGCCGAACCTGCCGCGTCAGCAGGTAAATAAAGCTGGCCCAGCCCGCCAGGAGTCGCGTGCCAAATGTTGCCAACCCCTGAGATAGTGCTAGGATAACAATATTATCCCAGAGTGCGGGACAATATTGATCCATGTGGTCTCTGAACTTAATTTCCTTGTTAAATGTTAATTCTTTAATGGCTCTTCCAAATCCTTATCCTCTGCCCAACTTCACTGAGACAATGTAAACCTTTGGCAATAGTCACCCCTCCGATTGTGTTTCTGTCTCCCAATCATTTACATTATCACTGAAATCTCTCATTCATCTGAAAAGAGTCAACTTTATTGCATTACTTGTCACATCTCTTAAAAATTAAATGTAGCTCTCCTTATCTTTTTGCTTCACCTAACAGCCAGCCTTATTACCTGTATGCAGTGTTGATTCCAGGTTATTAGAGAGACAAGGTGGGTGAGGTAAGATGAGCTCTCAATAAGCTTGAAAGTTTGTCTGTCACCCACAGAAGTTGGTCCAATAAAAGATATTATCTCACTCACCTTGTCACCCTTATTACCTGGCTCATAAAATGCAGTTTTAAAATGAAACAGGGTACTCTAGGCTTATAATAAAAATATGGTATTTGAATCCAACTTAGTCTTAATTAAAGCTGGCAACAAAAGGAGACTGTACTGTACTATAACCAGAGGACAAGGCATTAATTGTGCTGTATAACTCAGCAGTGGTCTTATTATCCATCTCTTTTGTGCTTCACAAAGAAACATAAATCCTCATGAGTGTGCCTAGCGTTTTCCCAGATATTTTCTATGATGTCTTCTCTCATCAACTTAGAATGGAGCTCTGTTCACTTTCACTATTATAAGTGTCTAAGAGTTGAGGGGGTTATCTCATGGTCTTATTTTTTGGGTAAGGAAACAGTGGGACAAATTCTGACTTGTCAAATAAGGGAGAGACAAGATATACAGGGCTTTAGCAATCAATCAACTAAAAGTAGCCTAAGGCATTTTGCTTCTGTATGGCAAATGGAGGCATAATCCCCTCAGGGGAAGTGGATGGAAGAATATGTTTTAGCTGCTGTACTTATTTCTCCCTTAGACATTCCATATACCAACAGGCCTTTCAGTGAGAATTATCACTGGGGCAAAAACAGAGTGGGGAGCAGAGGGACAAAGCAGAGCCCACTAAAATCTCTGGAGAGATTCCCACTGGCTTAAATGAACTTTGAATCAGGACAAGAGAGTGTTAGTGTCAGCATTTTACCTGAGTTCCACATGGGTCCACAAGAGGAGAGGGAAGCGTTACAGAGGACAACCAGACTTCTAGGGCTTAATAGTAAACCTCTTTAGGCATAACTTAATGGTCCTAAACTAGCAATAACCTCTAGCAGAGATAAAGTACAAGCACAAAGGCAGAAATCAATACAGTAACTCCTCACTTAAAGTCATCCCGGTTAATATTGTTTCATTGTTACGTTGCTGATGAATTAGGGAACATGCTCATTTAAAGTTGTGCAATGCTCCTTTCTAATCTCATTTGGCAGCCGCCTGCTTTGTCCACTGCTTGCATGAAGAGCAGCCCATTGCAGCTAGCTGGTGGGGGCTTGGAACCAGGGTGGATCGGCAGCCCCCCATCCAGTGATGAGCTCCCAAAATCCTAAGAACCGGTTCCCTACCGGCTCCTCGGCGGCACTTCGGCAGCAGGGGGGGTCTTCACTTGCTCCGGGTTTTCGGTGGCAGGTCCTTCACCCGGAACGAGTGAAGGACCCACCGCCGAAGTGCCGCCGAAGACCCGGTAGGGAACCGCGTGGTGAGTACAAGCCCCACGTGCCTGTCTCCCCCCCGCCACCCACCCATCTGACCTCAACACACGTCCTGCCCCCAACTGCCCCCCTCAGAACCGCAACCCATCAACCCCCCCTCCTTGTCCCCTGACCACCCCCTCCGAAGACCCCCCACCCTAACTGCCCCCCAGGACCCCACCCCTACCCAACTCACCCCACTCCCTGTCCCCTGTCTGTCCCAACCCCATCCACCACCACCCCAACAGACCCCCGTGACTCCCACGCCTACCCAACCCCCCCGTTCCCCGTCCCCTGACTGCCTCCCCATAATCTCCGCCCCCTCCAACTGCTCCCTACCCCTTATCCAACCCCTCCACCCAGCCTCGGCTGGCCCCCTTACCATGCTGCTGTGTAAGGATGCCGCGCAGCCGCTGTAGCTTGCAGCCCCACCCCCTCACCCAGAGATAAAAGTAAGCCGGTATGCCCCCATATGGCATATCGGCAAGAGCCGGCGCACCCTACCGGGGTGGCCTGGCTTCGCCAGGGGCCCCACTGCTGGAGCCCTGGGTTAGTGGCAGCAGGGCTCTGGGGGCTATTTAAAAAGTCCAGGGCTCCCGCTGCTTCTGCGGCCCTGGCTCTTTAAATAGCCGCCGGAGCCCCGCCACCACTACTCCAGGGCTCCAGCGGCTATTTAATGGACCGGGGTGGTAGAAGCAGGGGAGCCCCGGCCCTTTAAATAGCCCCCAAAGCCCTGGGGTAGTGGGGGGGTATTCCAGGGGCTATTTAAAGGGCCAGGGCTCCAGCTGCCTCTGCTGCCCCAGTCCTTTAAACAGCCACTGGAGCCTGCCGCTTCCCCCAGGGGCCAGACAGGATGGTCCCGCGGGCCGGAGTTTGCCCACCCTTCTGCCCCTTTAGGAACCAGTTCTACATCGGCTTCTAAATTTAGCAACCGGTTCTTGTGAACCGGTGTGAACCAGCTCCAGCTCACCATTGCCCCTATCAGTTCCCCGCTCCCCTAAGTTCCCTATGCAGCAGCTGCCCAACAGGCTATCAATTGCAGCTGTCCCTCCCCACACTGCCATGTGCTGCTCCTGCCCTCTGCCTTGAAGCTGCTCCCCAAGCCTCCTGCTTGCTGTGCGGGGGGAAGGGGAGGAATGGGGGCTAATATTAGGGTGCCCCCCTCCCCCCTGCTCCTGCACCCCGCTTACCCCATCTTCCATAGAGCAGGGGGGACACAGGACAGGCCTCAGGACAGAGGGAGCTTGCTGGCAGCAGCAGCTGTGGTCTCAGCAAGCTGATCTAATTAACAAGGCAGTGTACTTAAAGGGGAAATGTGCATCTCTCTCACACACACACAGTGTGTGTCTCTGTCTGTGATGCTCTCTCCCCTCCCTCCATTCCTGCTGCCTTGTAGACTGTGAGGGTTAACACTTGAGGGCTCAGCCAATTGCTAGTTCATCATTTAGCAGTAAGGCATTCCCTGGAAAATATCCCACCCTCTAACTCCTCCATCTCAACCAAGCTTCACAATCATCATCACTGTGTACCAGTATTAAATTGTTTGTTTAAAACTTATACTGTGTGTGTGTGTGTGTGTGTGTGTGTGTGTGTGTGTATGTATACACACACACACAAATATAATATAGTATTTTGCCTGGTGAAAAAAAATTCCCTGAAACCTAGCCCCCACATTTACATTAATTCTTATGGGGAAATTGGATTCACTTAACATCATTTCACTTAAAGTCGCATTTTTCAGGAACATAATTACAACGTTAAGTGAGGAGTTACTGTATATTTTACCCATTCGGACATGCTATCAATCAGATATCTCAAACCATGTTCTAGAAGAAGAGCTCTGGGTAGCTCGAAAGCTTGTCTCTTACACCAACAGAAGTTGGTCCAATTAAAAAAGTATTTACCTCACCCATCTTGTCTCTCTAATATCCTGGGACCAACACGGCTACAACCACACTGCAAACATGCTCCTTTCCTAAGAGTTTTATTGCATCTCAACTTTCAGAGGTCCTTCTATGTCAGCATTTGGGCTCTGTCTGTAGCAGAGTCAAGGATTTCATTAAATCCTTTTCCCAGTACAAGTTTGACAAGCTCTGTATTAAGGGTTTGAGGCTGTGGGTGAATCTATATCTTCAGATGACGAGCAACAGTATGTGCTGGCTGAAAAATTCATTTTGTCTGTAGCTGGTAAGACCAGTACTACTTAAAAAATGTCTTCTATTGCTTTGCTGCCTTTTGTAGCTTAGGAGAAAATTCATATAGATACTTTCCAACATTGACGTAGTTCTACATTATATTGTTTGTGTTGTATTGAAGCACGCTGAGGTAAGAATGATCCCTTCTGTCTTCCTGAGACTTTAATGAAAACAAAATGTGAATCCCATAGGGCTGGGTCCAAAAACAACCATTTTAAACACAGCTTGAAAATAAAACAAATAGTTGTTTCGTTCTCTGCAGTCCCAAAGCCATATTTCACTGGATCATTGCTGTAATGAGTCACCCATCCCATCTCCTTTTCTCTTTTCCATATATTTTCAGAAGGTTTCTACAGTGCACGCACAAAGTTATATAAGCAATTCCCCAGACAGGGTCCTCTACTTCACCACTTGCCATTACTTTCACTGTTCAAAGACTTTGAAATGCTTTAAAAAAGCATACCGCAAGTAAATGGAAGTTGTGGACGATTTAACCAGTTTCTTGCCTCTGTTAGTAGCCAGTTCCTAGCAATAGCCATTTTTTGTTGACACAGTTTTCCACGGTAAATTTCTCTAAATTGTCCTTAAAAACAAATTAACTTTTTGTCATCAAACTTTTCCCATTTTGTGTCTGGACTCTCCCAATCATGTAGGTAAGATTCATCCTTTAGGAGCATGCTTCAGCAAGCAAAATTTAGGCTTAAACTTTTGTCATTCTTTACTATCCTCTACCAGGACACACAAAATTTTGACTTAGTGTTAAATGAATAAACATAAGTGACTAAAATATATTTCTGTACTTGAATATTTGTATTGAAGTGTTGCTTTCTAATTAATACATTTTGACTACGTTGATCATTAACCTTACCATTAGTTCAGTGTTTCTCAAACTGAGGTCGCTGCTGTAGGCAAAGTCCCTGGCAGGCCGGGCTGGTTTGTTTACCTGCCCCGTCCACAGGTCCGGCCGATCGAGGCTCCCACTGGCCGCGGTTCACCGCTGCAGGCCAATGGGGGCTGCTGGAAGTGGCAGCCAGTAAGTCCCTCAGCCCGCGCCGCTTCCAGCAGTTCCCATTGGCCTGGAGCAGTGAACTGCGGCCAGTGGGAGCCGCGATTGGCTGGACCTATGGATGGGGCAGGTAACCCCCTCCCCCCCCCGCCGGGGTTTTTCCTACACAAGTGACGACCCCAGTTTGAGAAACACTGCTTTTGCTGATATGCTGCAATTCAGGCTGGTGTGGTGATGAGATTTCTTGGATGTTATATGGCACATTTGTGTTGCCAAGGTAGAGGAGTAAATCTTTATTGTTTCTAGGAGCTTTAAGGTTGGAGAAAAAAACCTGAATATCACTTATTTTTCTAAAAAAAAAAAAAAATCATAATATATAGACAAAAGGCCAGAGTCAAGATTATGCATGGTATCATATTTTTGGCATTTTCTGATTTTGAATGCTAATCTGTGCAACCATAATGTGATATATGCCTGAGGAACTTAAACTCTAAATAACAAGATCTCCCCAAGATGTCATAATTAATATTTTAGTTTATTAATAAATTGGTGGAAGTGGAAGTGTAAGGAAAAATCAGGAGCTGTTTGGAAGACTTTTTTCCCTCCCTACTTGACTAATGTAAAAATACAAAGAGAAATAAATAAATCTGCTTTAACAGGGTAGCAGGCCCCTTAAATGAAATTAGACCCAGTTCCAAGTTTGGTGTAATGAGGAGGATGGGGATGAGCCTTAGGAGTTATACGTTAAAGACGACTTAAAGCCAGTGAGAAAGTCGAGAACCCAGAGTCCAGAAAGAGCAAGTGTGAGTGCATGAGCTCAGAAAAAGAGTAGAGCTGGGTTGAGAGTTTCAGGGATGGGATTCCCCAAACTTCCCCAAGCCAGGGAACTGTGGCTAGAGAGGGCTGAAGCAGAAGGGCTAAAGAGGGTTTGAAGACTGGGGAACAATGGATGGGTGAGCTCGCTGATGTTTCTGGACGGGAGCTAGAACCAGAGTTGAGAATAAAACAGTTCAAAAAAGTGCCCCAGCTAGAGGGGATAGGGCATAATGAGAGATGCTGGAGCTGTGCCTGAGAGTGGAGTGCTGAGAGGTGCCAAAGCTGTACTGCAGTGTTTCTCAGACTGGGGTCGCCGCTTGTGTAGGGAAAGCCCCTGGCAGGCCGGGCCAGTTTGTTTACCTGCCCCATCCACAAGTCCGGCCAGTTGCGGCTCCCACTGGCCGTGGATCACTGGAAGTGGCGCAGGTCGAGGGACTTACTGGCCGCCGTTTCCAGCAGCCCCCATTGGCCTGCAGCAGCGAACCGCGTCCAGTGGGAGCCGTGATCGGCCGGACCTGCAGACGGGGCAGGTAAACAAACTGTCCTGGCCTGCCAGGGGCTTTCCCTACACAAGCAGAGACCCTAGTTTGAGAAACACTACTGTACTGGGTACGTTGAGGACCTGAAAGAGTCAATGCGCTGCTTGAACTGTGCTGGGAATTTCTGGCTTATGGTTGTGGAACTTTTGTAATTAAATAGCCCTTTGCAGGGTGCATTTTAATTGGAAAGCTTGCATGGAGTTACTCTGACTGTGCAAAAAAGGGGAAACTGAGGCAGAAGGGGTTTCCATGTGACATCTGCTTAAATAATTCACAGCATTCTTGCATCCCCCACATATCATTCTTTAAGCAAAGCAAATTTAGGACTAGATTTATGGAAGTGCTCTGCACCCATAATGTAAGAAGCAGATTTTCAAAAGAGCTCTGCTCCCATTTAAGGACTAGACTAAGTGGCCAGATTTGAGATCTAACTTTTAGAGTTATATTGGGAGTTGTTGTGTCCTGAGTACTCTTAAAAATCTGATTCCAATTGTGCATGATGAGCACTTGAAAATCTCGTACATAGTTCCAGATGCACAAAGGTATTTAGGCTCCTAACTTCCACTGATTTCATCTGGGCCATAGAGTCTGGTTTTGTACCATTGAAGTCATTGCAATCTTGATGTCACAAGTTGGTTGGCCCTTTAAGGGGAGTCAGGCTCAGTCTTGACAGTGACTTAGTAGATAGCCCCAAGCTGATTCTGATCTCACAACTTAATTATAATTAGTGACCCTCAGCTATAAAAGAGTCAGAAAACACTACATGAAGAGACAAGGGAAACCAGTTAAGGAGGAGATAGGGACTAGATTTTCTTTGGGGAAGGCAGACTGAAGAAGGCCACAGGGATAGAATTAATCCCTGTGGTGGGCCCTGGAAAGGATGTAAGGCATAGAGAGGCTGTCCTGAAGGGCCAGCATTTCTGCAGAGCAATAAAGAGCCGGGAATACCTAGAGAGCAACCAAGGGAATGCTTTTTTAAGCAGTATCAGGGGCTCTGAGGTAGGAAGTGACCCAGGGAAGTAGCAGTGTGTTTGAAGGAATAGACCTAGCTGCTAAATACAGGATCCCTGAGCTAGAACCCAGAGCAGAGGGTGGGCCTTGAGTCCCCCCACCAGCTCCAAGGAAGGGGTATTAAAAGGGGTGTAAGGACTGTTGAGCCCAGGGTGGGTCTGATGTCTGAGCATAAAGGACAGGCTGTGGAACAGCCCAAAAGGGGGTGGAAAGATCTTTTACATTGGGACCTTTTGGACTTGGATTTTTGATACCCTGGAAGGTATTTGTACTAGATAGGACTTAGCCAAAGGGCTGAGTCGTGGATGTGATTAACAGGGGCAAAAAAGTGATCAACAGGAGGCACTAGAGGCAGAAACCCCTGCAACTCCTCAACCTGATACCTGGAGGTGCTTCAGTGGTGAGTACAACTGCTTACACTTTGGTTACTGTCCAGTAAAATCTGAGAAGCCACATATAATGGTGGGAGAATACTTGGTTCTATGACCTTCAAAGGACTGCATTGGTGCTGAGGGAAATGGTGTCATTCCAATCTTTCCTCTGAGTAGATACAGAACTAATGTCTGTCTTTGCCTGTGTCTTCACTTGGAGGTAGATGTGTGATTTTTCAGCTCATGCAGACAAACATACGCTAGCTCTTGTCGAGCTACTATGCTAAAGATAGTAGTGTAGCCACAGCAGCAGGGACAGTGTCAACATGGGCTAGCTTCCCTGAGTAGAAACCCATCTGGACCCTGTGGGTATGTACTTGGGGCAGCTAGCTTATGCCACTACTTGCTGCTGTCTGTGCTACCAGAGCTACATAACTATGTTTTTGCATGCTAGCTCAATGAGCACTAGCATGAGTATGTCTATGCAAGCTGTGAATCACACCCACAGGCCAAGTGTAGACATAGCCTGAGTTTTAGGAGGTGTAGTTCTACTGGTGCTGTATTTCACATGATTCATAAAACTAAGTTACTAATCACTTGTGGTCATTGAAAGATGTTATGGTACTTTCCACAAAAGAAAGAGCATTGTTTATCCTCTGCTATTTCATCCAAATAGAATCAACCAACTACATTCTGTCCACCAAAAGATTGTATCTAGTTTCTCACATGGATATTTTTCCTATATGTATGCAAAATTTACTCCCTTCAACTGTTGCAAAGCACTATTGTACAACTTTTGTATGAAAGGAAATGTAAAAATATAGTTCTATTATTTTGAAATGCAATAATATGGAAAATTCAAGATCCCATTTCATCCCTAAAAAGCTGAGAGCTTCAAATTCTAAAAAAAAACCACCATGAAGGCTGTGATACTGCACCCTATATTCTTCACAGTGATATTATTATGATATGATTATGACATAATTATAATGCATTTTGTAGAAGATGGGTCATGTGAGGTGTCACTGGAAAATATATGATTACTCTATGTGTATGCATGTATCATTTTTGTTTCTAAAGTTAGGAATATTGACTATATATCTTATTTCAAATATGTTTACTGGGTAACACCCACAACTAACCTTTCAGGTACAACAATGAAGAAGCCAGACAGTGCTGATGGCCCATCAGCAAAGACAATGGACCCTGGAAGAACTTAACCTTCCTGTGAAAGTTCCAGACACCCTGTAAGTAATGGCTGGTATGACTCAGCATGGTATGCAAGGGCATGTGACCAGGCCACATGACTCTGGACTCCATCTTGGGATGTCAGTATTTTTCCATGAACTGGTCTGGGAACCACATTTTGAAGCAAAGGGTTCCTGCTATATGCCAAAGCTATAAAAGTAGGGAGTGACATCATCTCTTGTTTTTCACCCCCCCACACACATGAGGACTCCAGGAAACACCTGACTGAATTGGGGAAGTGCTGAACCCAGGCTAAAGGGATTTCTAGCCTGTGTATGAAAGACCTGGGGATTCCAAGCTGTAAAGCAAGTGCAACTTGTGCCTTGAGAATCTGCAGCCCGCTTGTATCAGCCAGGATGAGAGATTATTAATTCAAATTGTATCTTTTTAGTATGTTAAGCTTAGTTTGCCTTTTTGTTTATTTACTAGGTAATCTGTTTTGATCTGTTTGCTATCACCTATAATCACTTAAAATCTCTCTTTTATAGTTAATAAACTTATCTTATGTTTAACTCTAAGCCAGTAAGTTTGCAGTAAAGTGCTTGAGACTCTTAGTTTAGGGGCAGGGTCTGTTGCATTTCCTCTCTACGTTGAGGGAGAGGCAAACTGGATGATAAATTGGGTCCTTGGCTGGGAAGCTGGTGGTTATTTTGGCTGTAGCCTCTCTATTGTTTGTTCATGCAGTGGATGGTCAGAGCCTGCATGTAACTGCAGCTGGGTGTATCCCTACCTGTATGAATGCTGGTGGAAGTGTAGGACTGAAGCGAGTCTGCAGCTTGTCACGACACTGATTGAGAGGGAGCCCAGGCTGGAGAGCTCAGTGGTACTCCATGTCCAGGTGGCACCCCGGGCGAACCCGTCACAAAGGTATTTTACAATTCAGAGCAAATATTATTCCTTTCTGGAACAAACCTTGAATTTAAAAAGCTAAATATAGCTTCTTTATTGTAATTTTAATTAAGCATGTGTCACACACAGAATGCACAACATTCTCAGCATTAATTTGTGTGCTTGCCTGAATAATATCAGTGTTCTAAGGTTTAATAACGACCTCTGATGTTCCAACCAACTATTCTAAACTAATGAACCTGCATCACTTTTCCAAACCAACCACAGAACGTGTGATTAATAAAAAGAATGAGCTTCTTGTGAAGTGTTCTCTCTACTGTCATTATATACACAATAGAGGTATATCTACACTGCAATTAGACACCTGTGGCTGGCCCATACCAGCTGACTTGGGGTCACAGGGCTTGGGGTAAGGGGCTGTTTAACTGCAGTAGAGATGCAGGGCTTGGGCTGCAGGCCAGGCTTTGACGCCGTCCCTCCTCACAGTGTCCTAGAGCCTACGCTCCAGCCTGAGTCTGAATGTCTATGCCACAATTGAACAGCCTCTTAGCCCAAGCCAAGCATCCCTGAGTCACCTGGAGCTGCAGGTGTCTAATTGCAGTGTAGACAGACAAGATTTCTGTTCTAGTGTACAAGAATATGTGAGCCTTCTTCAAATATCTCTTTACAAAAGGCAGTTGAATACAAATGAATAAAAATAGAGCCACACAATTGGTCCCCCTCAGGAAGTGGGAGGAATTGAACCCAAGTCTCCCATATCCCAGGCTACTGTGCCAGCCTCTGAGCTAAAAAGGTATATGATGGGTGACAGCACCTCCTCCTTCCACACATTTTGTGTGGAGCAAGGCATACATCTTCCTACAAGAAACACCTCACAGTGCCTAAGCTGCCTGAGTTCAGGCAGCTGGTTCCCATTCATGGATTGCTAAACGGAAATAGACACCTCTCTGCGGCCTAGACTTAAGTGCCTATTTTTGAGAGAGGTTGGGCTTAGCCCATCCTGGCCTTGTGGATCACAGTCTAAAGAACCTATCTCTTCCCACTCATTGTACAGGGAGCCTAGGTGCCTAATTCAGGCTTTGTGAATTGCAGTGTGTTCCTGTGTTTTGTTTTTTTTCCTAGATGCCTAAACATTAGGCACTGTGATGTTCCGCATTGCAACACCTAAGTCCCTTTGTGGATCCATGCCTTACTCAAAGAGTAGAGGTGTCTCCTTTGTTACAGAAGGCCCCATGTTCATGGGAGAGAAGGGGATACTCAATGGAAAAGCCTAGGATAGTATTGTCCTTTTCACTGATTCTCAGGAGGGCCAACATCAGAGTGATGTTCATCTCCCCACTTCTTCCTTCAGCTCACCCAAATGTACTCCTCCTCAACATAGGTCTGGGGCCTCAGAACATTCACCACAGGCTCTGGATGTACTGGAGAACAATGCCACAGAGCCAGCTGACACCTCTCTTTTCCCCTTCCATATGGTAGGGTAGAGATTGGTGTATACAAAAAGCCCCCTCAAAGGTGTGGATCTTAGGACATGGGGTGATAGGGTAGGGGAACAATCTGGGCTTTTATTTTTGCATAGTACTTGGGCAAAACACCCATTAAATTCATTGTATTGCAAATTGGAAGTTCAGTGGTAACTGTGCCTAGGTTTTGTGCTTTTATTTTTCCCACACATTTTCTGAAAAATGAAATCTTGAGATGAGATATGACTGACCTTAGCCAAATCGTGATCAATCTATGAAATGACATTTTGAGATGCTTGCAAAATACAAAATTATTTTGTACAGCAGCTCTCTGAAATTGAATTGGTTGATACCTATGATGTAATGTAACACCATAAAAGGTACATAATTGGCTCAGTTTTAGTACTAATTGCACATCACATTGCATTGCCAGAGCTGCCAGTGTCTGTGAAGTTTATGAGTTAGTGTAGACAAGGAAAGTGCCAAAGAATGAATAATGTGCTTTCAACTGGCATAAGTAATCAGATTTGTGTACTTATAGGAGATCAGAATCCTTTCCTAAATTGAAAGGATTAATTCAAGAGCTAAACCATGTACAACTAGACCTCAGAACTAATTTCACCCTCCTAATCTAAGTAGAGGCAAATTTTAAAAGTAACTAAACCATACAAGTCATAATCCCTACACTTCATAGTCTGTGAAACTGTCTGAATGAATAGAACAAAAAAACCCTGCAATGTATTAAAACTTCATAGTAGTGATGCTACCATCTTAGTCTGTTTTCTTATAGTATGACTTTCTCCTTGGTCCTATGTCTTAGTGCCTGCACAGAGAAGATTTTTTTTCATTGCAAGTCTCAATTTTATAGCCTTTATAACACAGTGAAATAATTGTTCTTTTAGGCTGAAAATTTCCATGCTTCCTCTCAGACTAAAAGCAAGCTAATCATGGAACATTTGATCATATATTGTATGGTCTGTTTATTCAAGGAAATTCTGTTCTTAATGAATCAGGTTGTGGCTACATTTATTAAATTATACATGCTGACTGAAAATTGGAGAGCAAAGTGAACAGAGTAAGTAATCAAGTAAGACTAGGGGGAAGTTAAATGGATGTAGAATTGTTACCAATATTAATCATACAACTGTGAGACTAATATGTGGAATGCTCATGGACTTCATGCTCTTCCAGGATTTAGCCTTAAATCTTCTGGGAGGGAAAGAAATTGAAGATGGAGATTTTTCACAGTTGCTTTTGTATATTTACTTCAAAAATAATCAAAAGGACACTAATAACTTTACATTCTGGAAGAGATTTTTGTTGCTCTTTAAAAAGTTTGTTCAACAGACCAAATCCTTTCTATTCCGTTAAGATATATGTACATGAAGCAGAAACTAGAACTGACTGTGGAGGTGCAGTCTACAACTCCCTAAATGAAGGAGAATGCATTTTTTGCTTGTGCTCCAAACTGGAGATGATCTTTTGACCTCTACAGCCACCTCTTATGTCTTTATATAGAATTGTATGGAGTGTAGTTGGTCCCAGGATAGTAGAGAGACGAGGTGGGTGAGGCAATATCTTTTATTGGATAGAAGTTGGTCCAATAAAAGATATTACCTCACTCACCTTGTCTCTCTTTATATAGTATTGTGAGCCACTCAGCACAGCTTAGGGTCAGAGGACTTGCATTATAAGCAGCTCTATAATAGAATTGCTAATTTAGAGCTATAAAGCTTGGCTGAGCAGCATGCTGGGTTTTTTTTAAGGTGTTACTCAATATCTCAATGTTTTCATGATTCCAGCATGTCCCTGCGGCCCATGCCGCTTCCCACAGGTCCCATTGACCAGGAACAGCGAACCGTGGCCACTGGGAGCTGCAGGCAGCCCTTGCAAATGTAAACAAACTGGCAGCCCGCCAGTGGATTACCCTGATGGGCCATGTGAGGCCTACCACTGCTCTAGAAAATGAATTTACTGGGAGGAATGCCTATAGGAACAGTGAATTTTAAGCATATATTGTAGAATGCTCACAGAAAAAAAAATTAAAATTGGTATTCTTGATTATTTGCACAGGAAAATTAACAGTTGCACTCACGGAGCTAATGAGCAGAAATATCCTAACGTATGTCCAATCAAATAGCACATACTAAATGATTACTCTCAAACTGTGAAACAACAAATAGAGTACACACATTTAATATCATCAAATCTCACACTTCACTACAACCTAAGTTAGATAGATTTTGGCCCTAAATTACAGAAATGGAACTGAACCAACTCACTTTGTCTTTACTGTAATGTTAATTTGAGTGTTATTCTAGTTCAAGTCCCATAAACACATGGACACTTAACTGTGGTGGTGCTTTTATTTCAAGTTAGTGGGAGTCAGCTGTTAACATGACCATTCTGTAGTTTGGTGCAGGCTTGAGCCATCTGAGTGCCACTAGTCCTCCAGTTTCTTCCCATACTTCACCCCCCATATCCCAGAAAGAACAGACAAGTTCTCTTAGAATTCACTAGGAAAAAATTCATAGAGCAGCTCAGCTTAGTGCAGAGCAGAAAAGCATGGGATCTGCTCCAAGAAAGCTTAGTGCCACATGAGTGAGTGCAGTGCCAGTATGGACTCAACAGCTTGAGTTTGCAGTGTGGCCACTCTCATTCGATCTAGGCTAACTTGAGAGGAGTAACTTAACTGTACATACCTTGAGGTACCTCTGCATTGAAAACATAGCCTGTGTCTGGTTGTTTTGGAACACAATGTTCAAAATGGTTTGGGTGCTACTGAGGGAAGCAGATTAATTAAAACTACTGGTTCCGGCATTGTTTCTTAACAACCCATAAGTTTAAGGTATTTATCTTGCCCTCAGCTTTGCTAAACTGACTGGGAAATACCTTTCCGCATACATAGAAATCAAATACCATGTTAGTGGTACGAAGTAGCATCCCCACACTTATCACAGAACACTTCACTATGTCTTGGTGTGAGGGTTTACGCCCCTCGTTACAGGGCAGCACGGCCTAGTGGCCAAAGTCCAGATAACCGCCCCTGGTTGCAGGGCAGCAGGACCTTACTGCTGGCTCAGCAGAGGTGGTCCTACCGAAACACGCTGAGGCTTACCTGGGGCAAGGTACCAGTTTTAAACCCCCCCCCCCCAGGTCGGTTCCTACCGGTTTGGGAGTCATGGTCTCCCACGAATCCCAGGGTCCCCCACGGGTCTCTGGGGCTGTCGCCTCCTCTGGTTCCTCCCCCGGTAGAGGTTCGTGCCAATCGGAAGAAGCCTCCGCTCCGAGCGGCTCTGAGAGCATCGGCTGGTCCTCTGCGGAAGCTGCCGGGTTAGGTCCTTCTCCTTCGGCCGCCAGCCCAGATCAAGCTGAGCTCCCTCCTTTTATATTCACGGAGCATTTGGAGCATGCCCAGGACGGGCGGGGCGGGGCGGGACTTCCGCTGACAGAGCTACCTGTCTGTCACTTCCGGGGCTAGTGCGGGGTGGAGCTGCCCCGTCACACTTGGTCACAATTCTTCCAGCCTTATTCACAATTAGTAGTAACATGTTCTGTGAGCACTGATAAATTTCAGTGGTACTACTTATGGAATAAAATATTTCTTAGTATGACTAAGCATGGAAGAATTGGAACCTTTGTTATTCCCAATATTTGTAAAGATAGCTTTGGTAGTCCCTCTTTAACTTGCTTTTATCCAGATTTCCTCCCCATCCTTTTATTTTATTGTTTACACAAGACCCATGTGATGGTCTAAATACATCTGCTGAAGTGTACCTACTTATCATTGTTAAACAACTGCCTTCTTTTTATTCTTACTGATATTTGAGATACAACATTAGTATCAAAAGTCCCAATTGCATTTTTTTCTTAGGCCTTTGTCTGAGTCCCAGCAGTAAAAAGGAGCTCAAAATATTAAATAAAACCCAACAAAGCAAGTATATTTCATATGCCCATACTGTCCCTCTCAAATCTCTGAGTTCTGCAGGATGAAGAAAATTAAATATTTGAACAGTAAACAGATGGAAAAGTACTATGGAAAAAATAAAACAAAATTTGCTAGGAAATATTTTGGACATAATACAAATTATGGAGTTAAAATGTAAGGGACAAATTGTCAACTAACGCAAATCAGTGTAGCTCAATTTACTTCAATGGATCTATGTTGATTTACATCAGCTATGGATTTTGCCCAAATTCTGTGTGTAGTACTAATTGTGTTAATATAATAAAGCATGGCTATATATTGCTATGCTTTGTGAATGTGCAAGAAGTTACTATAGAAAAACTAAAGTCACTTCAGGCTTCAGACCACTGCTACAGCAAGTTTCCATAGTACTTTCCCAGCTGGATAATCAGTTTCATATTCTTAAAATGTGGTTTATGAGAGGACAACTAATGATTAGTGCAACAAGGAAGGAAATGAAGGATGGAAAAGAGGTCAGGAAGATGTGAGGGGGTGGGAAATAGAGGGGGAAATATTCTGGGGAAAGGAGAGAACAAAAAACAGAAGGTGAGAGAGAAGTTTGAGCCCAATAATATTTATGAATGATTATTTTGCAGGCAGTTCACACTACAGGTAAGATGACATGATCCCTGTCACAAAGATCTTACAGTCTAAATCTCTACTTCTGCAAACATTCATCTACATGTTTAGGCATATAAGTGGTCCTGTTGAAGTCAGTGGGACTATTTAGGAGAGCAGAGCTAGCCAGGAATAGAAAATCTTTGGCAAAAAAGTGCATTAATTTTTTTAGCCTTGTTTTTCATCTAATTTCTAAATTCAAAGTTTTTCAACTAGCTCAGCATAAGACTGAAGTTATTAATATTCTGAATTTATGTAGTAGCACCTAGGTGTCCTCCAGTCATGGACCAGGATCCCATTGTGCTAGGCACTGTATGAACACAGAACAAAAATATACCATAATTACCTACCCAACTAGTTTACAATCTAAGGGCATGGCTACACTTGCAGATTTAGGGCACTTTGAGTTAAACCAGCCTTCGTAGAGTGCAGTATGGAAAGCGCTGTAGTCTGTCCACACTGACAGCTGACAGCGCACTGGCATGGCCACATTAGCAGCTCTTGAAATGGCCACAGAGAGCAGTGCATTGTGGTAGCTAACCCAGCATGCAAGTGGCTGCAATGTGCTTTTCAAATGAGGGGGTGGGGGTAGTGTGACAGGGAGTGTGTTGTGTGTATGTGGGGGGAGAAAGAGTGGGTTTTTGGGTGGCTGAGAGCATGTCAGCATGCTGTCTTGTAAGTTCAGACAGCAGCAGACCTCCCCCTTCCCTCCCCCCACCTCTCTTTCTCACACACAGCATTCCACAGTAATGATTGCTTTGTCTCGCAGTAGATAAGCATGCCAGCTCTCAAACAGAGCTTTCAAAGGGCATATCCAAAACAATGACAAGAGTGACCACTTAAGAGGATTATGGGATGTTTCTGGAGGCTGATCAGAACACAGTAATGCAACATCTCATTCACACTGACGCTGGGGCGCTCCAGTGGGGGCGCATCAAACGTTATTCTACTCGCCGAGGTGGAATACCAGGAGCGCTCTAGCTGCGGAGTCAGAGTGTTCTACGTGCCTTGTCAGTGTGGATGGGGAATGAGCTAGTGCGCATGGGGCTCCTTTAATGTGCTGTAACTCGCAAGTATAGCCAAGCCCTTAGTAAGTTACGCATTGCTTAGGTGTCTGCATGATTAGGCCTAATTTCAGACATGATGCTTGAAGAGGAAGTTTGTGATGTGTTATGTTGGTCTTCTGAAGTGCTCTGTGCCCTTGTTCTGCTGCACCCCATCTCTCTTTTTATTATTTAATGATAGTGTCCCCAAGAGAAAGCTCTAGTGAGCCATTCACAGCCTTAAATGGGGGGTTAATTCCGAGCTGGGGTTCAGAGATGGCTGATGGAAGCAATTAAATCCCAGGTGCTAGTAACTGCAGGTGACCCTGATGACTGTCTCTCCTCTGTAGAGGAGGGTATTAAAACTATCTAATCCCCCTTTTAGTCCAACACAATCTTAGCAGTCAAGCACATAGATCATATTTTGGGATACAGATCAACATATGCAATTAATTCAGACACATTATGGTCATATCAGCACATATACTATTCCTAACAATTTTAATAGATTCTTGTTCACGAACCTGCCCTACATAAAACAGTAAATTAGAAATTCTGAAAATCAGTGATGGGATTGCTACTTAGTGTTAGTTGGTGCTCTGATGTGTACCACCCACACTACCCAGCTGGTCCAGGGAGATTATATCATTAGGAGTGCTCTGTTAACCTTCATCTTCCATGCAAAGCAGAAAGCTAAAAGAAAAACAAGAGAAAGTTTTGAGATTTAATTTAAAATAAATAATTTAAAATTCCTGACATTCTTCCTAATAATAGAAGCAGGGCTTTCAGAAGCCTTGGATGATGATGCACAATATTTATCTCAAAAAGAAACACCATGAAATTCAGAATAATGATGTATGTTTTCTCTTTTCCATTTTTCTGTGTTCTGATAGCCTGGTCACTCTGTTTCTTATTTTTACTATAATTAATATTTGCACATAGCATGCCAGGTATGTCTGGTGCTTACAAAAAGAATACAGACATGGACCTTGTCTGAGAGGTCTACCAAGCTAGTGCCCCGTTGTGCATAGATTAGGCAATGGAATTACTGTCACTGAATAGTTAAGCATATGTGTAAATCTTTGCAGGTTGGAGCCTAGATTAGCTATGATATGAAGCAAGAGGGACTAAATTAGGTTAATGAGGGATGTTGAAACAAAATCAGGTTATGAGGTTGCTTGTTTTACAGTATGTGGAGCTTGTACTTTTTTTTTCCTCATTAGTTTAAAATGAATTAAATCAGAAGATACTAGGTGGGGAGTGTGGGTCAACTGTGTAGCTAGCTATGTTTGCAAAGCTCACTCTTCCACTGTTCTAAAAGTAGGAGATGATTTGCTTGTTTACAGAATTTAGGGCTAGATATGCAAAAGTCTGCAGTTTTTCAGAAGTGTTCAAATTCTTGTGAGAATGAGTAAAAATGGGTCTGTTTCATTCTTTTAACTGTCTCATGAAGTCATAGAACTGATGTTGCTTAACTAAAGGAATAGATTTAACTATTCTTTATCTATTTTTATTTATTTTTTTTACTTATTTGTTATGCCAGCATCAACTAATGGAAAAAAAATATGAGAACACATTGAATGTAGATTAAGAAACTATGCATAAATTTTAAACACGTCAAAGCAGTAACAATCCACATTTCCCAAATTACCATGGTGAAAGCTAATGTATGACAACTTTATTCCTGGAAAGTGACTTTGTTGATATATTTCAAGTATTTCAAAACAGGACCTTATTTGTGCCAATTAACTTTAAACTCTGACAGAGCTAATAAAAGAAATGGACATTTTTGATTACTCCATCACAAATTCACCAAGGTGATCCTCACAGATCAATCTATGCTAGTCCACCTTTTTTTACATTCTCACTAAGAAATGATACCTGGGTGTTGATGAACACATCTGATCACTGTAAGCTATTTCCTAAAACCAATGAAGCTTGCCAGCTAAGCCCCCAGTCTTGCAGAAGGTTCTCTGTATGGAGATCCCTGTGCATGTGTGGAGCCAGTTGCAGGATCAGAGCCGAAGGACAGCTCTCAAGTTACTTTCTCAATATTAAGTCTCAAAACTTGTAAGAACACATATATAGATATGAATATAAATATAAAAATCATTGCATTCAAACAAGTGAGATATTACACTGATGCAACTATAACCTGCACACCTCCTGGGTGTGGTGCTCAGTCCCATGTACTGGCATTGAGACCACTTAGATATTAATGAGTCAACTACAGCCTTCCCACTTGCAATCCTGACAGACTCTGGTCATTGGCAGGCGGGATCGAATGTGGGGCCTTTGGAGCTAAATGCATGAGCTTCTGCTGCATGAGCTAAAAGCCACATGGCTATTAGTTAAAGCTGTAGCAGACTCATTAATCTCTAAGTGGTCTTGCTGCCACTAAAGGGGACAGAGCACCACACCCAGGAGGTGTGTGAGTTACACAGCATTCCACATTCTCCATTTGAAAGCAGTAATTTCTCCAATATGCAATTGTGAATAGAATGTGTTATACCAACTGTGTAACCTTGAGATGGTCTTTAAGAGACTGCTCTAGTCCAGTGTTGTGAGTTATCATGATTTTAGCACAAGTCTCACAATATTTGGGGGCAGTCACTGAAGTCAGCAGACCTATGGCAATTTACATCAACTGAGGATTTTTCCCTTGGTGTTTTTCTTAAAGCCCAATGTAACCCAAGAACCTCTGAATGCCAACTGCCAGAGGATCAGGCCTGCCAACGGGGTGGGGGAGGCAAAGAGGCCAATTGCCCAGGGACCCAGTTTTTTAAAAGGGGCCGGGTGATGGGAGGGAGACCTATTTTTTAATAAAAATTAAGATTAAAAAAAAAAGAAATCCAGTTTCCTGCTACTGCTATTCTGTACCGAGCGCCATCACTCATTGTGACAGTAACAGTTTGCCAGAGTGCTGCTGTGCCCCGCTGGTTTGCCAGTCTGGCAGTGCATCAGCAACTGCAGCTTGGGAACTGCAGCGCTTGCTGCCTCCTTTGGCTGCTCGGGGGCTGCTGTGCCTGCCATGCTGGCTCTCCAGGTGCAGAGCTGAGGACAGGGAGATTTTAAAGAGGAACAAGCATCCTCAGCGCAACCAGATTTCCCCCCCCAGATTTTCCTTTCCCTCCCTTGCCAAACACAAGCCAACAAGTTCAGCCACCCAATAGAGCAGCTGTAAGTTTGCCAAGAGGCAACTGGGGCTAGTCCCCCCTTCGCTGCCGCTAGCACTGGCTTACGAGCCACTATCCAAGTGCAGGATGAGGGGTCCCTTCTATTGCTCAGTCAGGGAACGAGGCGTGGGTTTTCACTCTGCTTTCACCTTTGGCTGCCTCCTTGGAAATCTCCTGGTATATGTGGTGCACCATGCCTGCCGTCTCCTCATTGCTCTGGGGGTCGATGTCTCACAGCATCAGCAGCGCAAGTATTGTATTGCATATTTTAACTTTGTTGGTCAGATTCAGTTACATCTTATATATTTTTTTCTTTAGATTATACATGAATCACGATTAAGTGTTTTGTTAGCCCACTTGATACATTAGGTGTTTTCTTTCTTCGTGCTTCTTTAAATGTTTTATGTATTAATTAATTTAATTCCATACTTTATTTATTTAATTTAAATATATAATTCAAAACAACAAATTCTACATCTTATTTTCAGGCTCACAATTTGTTTAATACTGGTGCTGTAACTGGGGGGAAAGTTAATTAGATTAAGCAACACCACAATTTATGCATAGTGGGTTCTAATGTGTTAGCAATAGGATAAAAAGTAGTGTCTTAAACCTCAGCAATCCCTTTCTGGGAAGTGTCAGACCAAGTGCTTGGAGTCACATGATTACATCTGAATCTCAGCTTACTTTTTTAATGAAAGTTTCTAGCTATCGTCACAGAGAAAAGCTTGAAAATGTGAACCATAAAGATGCAAATTGAAAGGCAAATTAAAAAAACCCCTTTTTTAATCTCCTGATTTTAAGCCAATATTTGTGTGGGTAATTCATAATTGCTAGGTTTCAGAGTAGCAGCCGTGTTAGTCTGTATCCACAAAAAGAACAGGAGTACTTGTGGCACCTTAGAGACTAACAGATTTATTTGAGCATAAGCTTTCATGGGCTACAGCCCACTTCATCGACTCCTGTTCTTTTTTCATAATTGGTAATGCAGCTATTGCTATTGATTAGGGTCCAGATCCCCAAATGGACTACTGAGTATTGCAACACCTAATTTTTAGGTATCTAGAAAATCCTAGACACTGAGATCCACAAAGCCTGAGTTACGTGCATAGGCTCCCTATACAATGCAAAGGGAGAGATATGCACCTAAAAATGTGATCCACAAATACCAACATGCTGATGGAGGGGAGAGGGGCCCTAGGTCCAGACTCAAGTCTCTGCTTATGACCAACAACTGGAGTCAGGCAACTTAGGTGCTTAAGCTGTTCTTTGTGAGGGTGATTTAACTACCTGTCTCACTCCACACAAAATGGCTCAGGGGGTAAAGCCCACCTTATATTTTTTAGCCCAGTGGCTAGAGCACTCACAGGCAATATGGGAGACCAGAGTTCAAGTTCTCCATCTCCATCATCATCCCTGGTGAGAGCTGTAACGTCTAGGCTAAAAGTTTCAAGGAGGACACCGCCGTATTTTAATATTAGGCATGCTCACAGCAATTCTACCAATTCAGGCCCACAAGGAAGATAGGCCCTATTTAACTTTATTTACAGTTCATCCAGCATTTGGAGCTGTTAACTCCAAACACACAAGAAGGAGATGACTGATACAATTATAGTCCAAAATGACCTTTTTTTATTGACTTGTTCATCACAGGTATGTTAGCTGGCTTCTAAAATACAAACACATTTAATGTGAACATTTGTATTGCTACAACAGGGAACCTGCAACTCCAGAGTTTTCAAATGACTTGTATGTCCCAAAAAGCATATCATTAAAGACAGTGGAGTGTTCCTTCTCTTGTTCTGACACCGTGTCTCTCTCTGTTGTTGTGTTGAGGTTTACGCCGGGTAATCTGATTTGCCAGTGATTATACGATGTCTTAAACCCTCAGGTTCTTAAGAAAGGGCAGATCCTCTAATTTTTCTCTAAATTATCCCAGATGTTACCAGCAGAAACTGGAGAGGGATAGAACACATCCAGGAAGGGAAAAAGGGAGGAGGAGAACTGAGAAAGAAAAGAGGAGATGGGGAAATGATTAGATTTTAAAATCAAAACTGCCATGACCCCACAGAAAAGTAAAGCAAATGGGCACTTTAATGATGTTGTTTTAAAAGTTTCATCAGGAATTTAAGATTTTTTTTTTATTTTTTATTTTGAAAACACCTTTTTAAATAGTTGATAAAAGCCCTCAGAATAAGCTATTATACTATGCTATTCACAGTGCTCCCAATCGGAGGAAGTGGAGTGTGGTACTTAGCCAAGGGTTGGCTCAGCCCACTACCACAATTAAACTGGCAGTCTAATACAGCCCAGGATAACTTTTTCAGAATTGTTCTTATTGCAATTTTTACCAGAAATAATATAGCAGTGAGGATCAGATTACTATTTTCTCTCTAGTATGTTAGAGAGACAAGGTGAGTGAGGTAATATCTTTTATTGGACCAGCTTCTGTTGGTGAGAGAGATGATTTTGAGCTCACACAGAGCTTTTCTTCAGGTCAGGGAAATGTATTCAAAATGGCACTGGTAAATGCAAGCCACATTTATTTTAACTATTTTGTTTCTAAAGACAGTGCACAGGGGATTATCAGTAGAATAGGTAAAGTTTAAAATGTAGGATGCTGGTTCAAATCCAACCCAGTTTAGAAATCACCTAAAGTCCAACATCTTCTTGCTGTTTAATAGTCAATTTTAAATTGATTGATTTTTCTTGATCTAGAGTTGCCAGGTGTCCGGTTTTAGACCAGAACACCCAATCAAAAAGGAACCCTGGCGATTCCAGTTGGCACCGCCAAAAGTCCGGTTGGCGGCGCAGCAGGGGTCTGGGGCTAAGGCAGGCTTCCTGCCTGCTCTAGCCGCGTGCCTCCCGGAAGTGACTGCCAGGTCCATGGGCTAATTGGCAGCCAGGGAGGCTCTGCACGCTGTCTCCGCCCTAAGTGCAGGCTCCGCAGCTCCCATTGGCCAAGAACTGCAGCCAATGGAGCTGTGGGGGCAGCGCCTGTGGGCACAAGGGCAGCTCATGGAGCCTCCCTGGCTGTCCATGCACCATGGGGACAAAGGGACCTGGTGGCCGCTTCCTGGGAGCCATGGTAAACACCACCGGGACCCCACACCCTCTCCTGCACCCCAAACATCTCATACCCAGCCCAACCCCAGAGCCCACAACCCCAGCTGGAGCCTGCACCCCCCCCCCCGCACTCCAAACCCCTTGGCCTCAGCTTGGAGCCCCCTCCTGCATCCCTAACCCCTCATCCCCAGCTCCACCCCAGAGCTCACACACCCAGCCAGAGCCTTCACCTCTGCCCTGCACCCCAACCTCCTACCCCAGCGTGGAGCCCTCTCCCATACCCTGAATCCCTCATTTCTGGGCCCACCCAGAGCCCACAACCCCAGCCCAAAGCCCATACCCCATACCCCAAACCCCTCATCCCCAGCCCCACCCCCAGCTGAAGCCCTCGCCCATCTCTCACACCCCAAACCCTTGCCCCAGCCCGGTGAAAGTGAGTGAGAGTGGGGGAGAGCAAGCGACAGAAGGAGGGGGGATGGAGCAGGTGGGACCTCAGAGAAGAGGAAGGGCCTCAGGGAAGGTGCAGAGATGTTTGGTTTTGTGCAATTAGAAAGTTGGCAACCCTATCTTCATCCTAGTGAGCAGGTATTCACACAACAAAACATATTGTTACAGTTGACCTCTCCTTTCCCCATTTGGCAGCCTCTGATCACAGAGGCTACACAGTGAGTGGGCATAGAGGCAGGGCCAGCTCTAGGCACCAGCGCTCCAAGCATGTGCTTGGGGCGATACTCCGGCTCCTTTTTTTTTTTTTTTTTTTGCTTGGGGCACAAAAAGCCAGGAGCTGGCCCTGAGCGGAGGTGAGTTGCAGTGGTGGGGGGCGCGGGCCGCAGGAAGTAACCCAGGGGGGCAGAGGAACCACTCCCCCCCCAGCTCACCTCCGCTCCACTGCCGCCCGCTCCCCCGAGTGTGCCACCGCCCCACTTCTCCCCCCTCCCTCCCAGGCTTGCCTGGGAGGGAGAGGTAGGAGGGGAAATGCGGCGCACCCGGGGGAGGAGGTGGGGCTGGGGATTTGGGGAAGGGGTTGGAATGGGGCAGGGAAGGGGCGAAGTTGGGGCGGGGCTGGGGGGGCACGGGAAAATGTTTTTTGCTTGGGGCAGCAAAAATCTTGGAGCTGGCCCTGCATGGAGGCTGGCCTACTTTCTCACCACTGGCCACTCCATTTCAAGGCTGAAGCAAATTAACAAAGCAGGGTGGGGCAAGTTTCGGGTGCTGTTGCTGCTTGTGCCGTTCCTGTTCTCTGGATAAATAGAGGTCTTCAGTTCATAGGGTTGTAAATCTGTCCACTTTTAGAAATGCTACAGTTACTTAATTTTGTTGAAGAGAAGTGGTGTGTGTGTGTGTGTGTGTGTGTGTGTGTGTGTGTGTGTGTGTGTGTGTGTGTGTGTGTGAGTGAGTGAGAGAGAGAGAGAGTTAGCCAGGGTAAGTGAAGCAGGGAGCATGAAAGGAGGGTTAGATTGAGGAATTGGGATGAAAATGGGGGAGGGTCAGGATGGAATATGGAGGGTCAGACAGACCAGGATAGGGCCAAATCTGATGCATTCTCCTTCCTGCCCAGACACCAAGTGAGAATTCTGTATTCAAGAGAGGATAAAATTTAAGATTTCCTTGGCCAATCAGATTCCACTTTTTAACTTGTATTTCCTCAACTATCAGTGATTGATGATAAAGCTTCATAATTCACTTCTCAATAAGAGTCATACTTCCCTGAATGCTACTTTTCCATTCTATCTGGCTGTAGCCTCATCTGGTCACCCACACATGTATTTACGTTGTCAGTGTTCTCTTGCTAGATAGGAAAATGAAAATGAAAATGAAGGTCTAGATATTACCCTCTGCCCTTCCTCTCCCCCCCCCCCCCCAAAAAAAAAAAAAAAAAACCTGTACAAACTCTCTAATTGATTAAATGCACCAGAGCAGTATGGAAAATGATCAATGAAAATATTGATAGGAAAAAAAAGTTATTTTTTCCTATGAAAAATCTCATACTATTTTCCTTTATCCCTCCCCCAGTCAGCTCCATAAACATTGGCAATTCAAGTCACTGGAAATAATGTATTTTTCTATGTTGTGTATAATATATATTAGAATTATTGTTATGTTAGAATTAATGAGCATCTATGATGATATGTAAAAATTGGTACTTCCATCTAATTTTGACACAACGTTATTTTCTTCATGAATAATAGCTTAACTGTTTGAGATGTATAGTAATGATATGAAATATCTTCTGCAAGCACTTAAAACTACCGCTAAAGTAAGATTTCAAAACATCCACAATGCCTATTTATGAGCAGAAAAGGAAACAAAACATATTATTTTGCTGAAGTGGAGATTAGAGCTTATTGAAAACTTTCTGTCAAAATGTTTGTGTGTCCCCCAGGAAAAAAAAGAAAAATGGCTTTTTTTGTTTAAACAAGCTTCTTGGGAGAGAGGGGAAACAGTTTATCAAAAATGTTTGGATTTTTCAACAAAACTCCAAAAATAAAATAATTTTCTTTTGATTAAAAGAGGTAAGAGCAGCAGAAGTACAAACATTAAACACCTGAAATGAGGGTGTTGGCGAAGAGAGAATAGGATTTAAGATATATATTTGTCAATGTCCGTTATGTTTAATGTCCAGTCCTGTGAGTTGATTTGAATTGAGAACACTCATCACGTTTCAGGATATGGCCCTTAAAAAAGGCTTTTCTATGAAATGTGAAGGAAGGACTAGATGACATCTGAGGTCCCTTCCAGTCCTACATTTCTATGAAAATACATATGAGCATATTTTTTAATATTAGTGAGAGAGAATACCTTGCCATTTATTGTGATACAGAAAACACGGAGAAAACAAAATATTGATAAGCAGACACTTTTTAAAAAGAAAGAGAAGCAAGTGGTTTGTTTCCATGATAAGTGAATTCACAGCAGTTACCTTGGCATAGAAAAATGCAAGAGATATTTTTATTTTGTCCCAGGATGAATCAGCACATATTCTGGCAGACTGTTTTCAAACATAGTGCCATCTGTAACTTGTGCAAAAAGGCTCTGCCAAAAAAAAAAAAAAAAAAAAAAAACCCTTTGATCAATCACTTATCCAGACAAGCCAGGACAAATAGTTGTTTCTGATTTATCTGAATTTGACCAGGATCAGTCTGATCACAGCAGGAAATTGTATTTATTATAAGTTTACAAAGAATCCAGTACAGTTTCTTCTGGGCACCATTTATATAATCAAATTGCAATACTTTCCCCGTCTACGCCACACGCTATCATCAAATGAGTCTGTTGTTCACTCTCTGACTCCTGTACTTACAGCAAAACAGCTAACAAGGCCAGTGGCACAGGGGGATACTAATAACCACAGAAGGGGGAAAGCCAGCCCAAAGACCTGTCCTGCATCATGATTTAAAACTTGGAAAGAAAGGGATGAGACAAGCTGCAACTAACAGTTCACTGCAGTGCCAAGATCTGCCAGTTGGCAATCACCTCTCATGTAAAGTACCATAAAGATCAATAGTAGAAACATAGATGCCAAGATGACCATAGAAGGGGAGGCCATCTGAGAGGAAAAGGTACTTAGATCTGTTAAGCATTTACATATGACATGTTCCCAATGTGAGTGGCAGGCCTCCACAGACGGTGTGGTGATTTTAACTGCATGTGCCTATTCGGTGAGGGGAGGAAGGGACGAGAAACAAGGCACTCTAAGCTACAGAAGCGGCTCCTTTCCTTCCCTATGTCTATAGGGGCCTGATTCCAAACACAACAAGGCCAATTGGAGGCTTTCCATTGACTTCAGTGAGTATTGGATCAGGAACTAGAAAGAGGGAGGGTGATGAGTGTAGCAGCAGGCAGTGCCAGTGGAAAGAAGAAAAGTCATGGCTATGAGGAAGGCTCCGAGCACCACTGCAGAAGCACTCCTTTAACAATCTTCTACAGTTCTTTCCCTCAGGACCAGCTATCCCACACATTACACACTTTCTCATGGGGAGCTCCAGAAAGTGCTGTGCCTGAGAGAGATCAAGCCTACTGAACTATTAGCTAATGAAAGGGGAGCAGGACCATAGGCCAACCTAATCTCTGCCCCGTTCTCACCACTTGAGGTCCAAGACATGCTGGAAGGGAGCAGACCCTGTGCTTAGCGTAATGCAGAGCTAATTGTGGCCAGATACTGCTCAGGTGGCACAAAAAGAAGAGAATTGCACCCTCTCCCACTTGCCCACCTGTGTTAAACACAATCTGGCTCTTTGTAGGTATACATAAGCAAATATACTTCTAATGACTCCCTTATTTACTCACACTGGAAAATAGCTCAATTATTTTTTGAGTGGTTTGTTACATGGCTAATTGGCCACCTGCAAATAAATATGTGTTGCCAGACTATATTGCTAATCACTAGCAGGGTGGAGGGATATTTCCTTTGCAGTGGGAGAAGACTTGCACTACCACAAATATTAGTATCCCAGAAAATCATTCCTTATTTATCAATAAAAGTAGTTTTTAAATGTAACATTTCATTGATTGATGTGAACCATTGCTTTAAGTAATAGAGTGTGTTCATTACTGGAACATAAAATTACTTGATTAAAACATTTCAAGAAAACAAGGATATTGTGATCTAAATGCTGTTCTTAAACATCTCATTTGATAAAAGTAGTTTTGAGTATTTTTGGTGGATAGGTAGCTTGTTAGCCATACACAGGGGCACCCTGGCACAGATGTGCTGCAGAATTTTTACGTCTGTACTGGCAAGTACCTTCTTCCAAATATTGCAGAACTTCCTGAGGGCTCAGTCCTGCAAACACTTGCTAATGAACATGACACTTACTACTGCAACTAATCCCATTTGTTTTGTTCCTCATCCTGCAAGTGATTTCTTCAGGTAGACTCCTGCACGTGCACAGATCAATTTGTCACATGGAGGCCTTTGTTTGGAGCAATTTACCATTACTTTGGTGTCAGAGTACAGTTCACTGTTAGAGCACTTTGTTTTGAGATATGTCAAGATAAATCTCATCAGCAATGACACAGAGTTACAACAGTGACAGCATGACATTAAGTTCCTGAAGATAAAAAAACAAAAACCAAAACACTGTTACATGAATAAATAACCACTATTGTGCCTAGATATTGTTACACAGGAGGACAGTAATGTTGCCTATTGTTTTGAAAAACCTGCAATAACAGGGGGGGATATAAGGACAAAGATATCCCTTGATCACTTATGTTCTTTTCTATTTATGGATTTAAGTCTTCTATATCATGCTTCTCCACTTATTTTTAATTATTTTAATATATCTATCTATATAGATAGATATATATGCTATTGAGACACTATAGGTACTGTCCTCCCTTTATAGAGTCAATGAACTGGTTAAGATTTGTGTAAGTTTTGTATTATGTGTAATAGAAATCCATAGTATACAATGTAACATCTCATTGTATAATACATGCTAATATTAAGTTTTACACATGCTCAGACCCTTTAAAACAAATGTAACTATTCTGATGGCTCTCATGTACAGCTGCAGTCAGGGTGTATGGTGAGAGGAGAGAGAAAGGAATGGGACTCGAGGAGCCATTATCAATGTCACTTTCCCAGTTGTCATGCTCAACAGAAGGGCTATGACTGCCACTGCTATCTCAGAGAACATTGCCCTTGCAAAAGCCTGCAAAGGAGACACCCAAGGCCCTGATCCTAAGAACAGTTCTGTGAACCTCATTGCAATTCAGGTCCAAATCCTCATCTCAGGATCTTATTTCTATAAGCAATGGTTCCTTAAATAAGGAGAATAAGGCGAGAAACATAGGCACTATTTTTCTTCTTTGTCCGAACATATTGTAAAATATTTATTTTGTTGAATATAACTTTAAAACAAGTTGAAGTATACTGTTACCAAATCGTTTAAAAATGCAATTTTACTTCATTTGACATGGTTTCCAGCCATCACTCATTTTTACTCTAAGTTTTTCAAAGTCCTACTGGAAAACTACGAATGAAATTATCTCACTGTCAGGAAAGGTGAATAAGCTTTTTCCCTGGGTACAAGGGAAGGTTAATTAATAGGGTAATAAAGAGGAATCTTACTTCACTATAAGCAACAAGGGAATTTCTTCATATTGAAGGAAAGCTGTTAAACATCACTCTTTTGGCATTACTAGCCATCAATTTGGCACTGAAGAATTTAAATTTAGTTAAGTGTAGCTAGAAGCTGGGGAAATTAGACATATTGACATGAAAGGGGATAAGATCTTATTAAATGCATGTTGTTAAAATCTCGAACACATGATGACTTTTTTTTCTAGTTGTGGAGTTTGTAGAAAATATACAGAAGTATCCATGTTTGAGGCATTCTTCTGTGTATGTGTTAAAAAGGAAGTATATCTTTTATTCTTTTTTGTTGTAGAGGGCTAGACAGTTTATTAATATATTACCAATACTAGTCCAAAAATGTTGTTATAGAATATTGAATGATACATTCTTTTAAATAAAACCACAATCAGAAAGAAGGGAGATGCAACACTGTACAAAGATTAAAAAGATAAATTTGGACTTGTGACAGGAAGCCTGGCTTACTGGTGACATCATCTAGTGATTAGGTCATTGACCCCCAGTAACCCTCTTTTGGTCTCTGGTGCATCCTGCTAGCTACTCCTCCTGTACTGGGACAGTCCACCTTTTGGTAGGTGTCATCTCAGCCCTCCAGTCAGGCCAACATTGTCGCACTACCCACCTTTCAGAGTAGCAATGTCCAACAAATTCTCACAAAGAGTACTTAAAACAAAACTTCCGCAGAATGCCTTCCACCAATAGGCTTAGCAGAAAAATATTATTGTCAAAACAGCAACAGTCTATCAGTGTTTAATTCTCTTTCTGATCTTCACAGTTATTCTCTTTCTCACCCTTTCACAGTCCATGCAACACAAAAGCCACTTCACATTCAACAGGAAAGGGGAAAAACAGAATTGCCAGTAGCAATTTAAAGAAAATTTCATAAACAAGATGCTTGTTAAATAGAATGCATTCACTATATGTTAGAAGTGGATAAACAATGTATTTTAATTTTGTTGTGAAATTTCAAAACAAGTTAATTTTTTTCTTCATTGAGATTTCACAGAATGCTGGGAGTTTATGTCTTTTCTGTTGTCAAGAACAGATGCTTTGTGGAGGGGTATCAGCAAACACGTGAACAAATTAGACAATTTCTGTTTAGTCAGAAGCCATGTTTTGTTGAAAGATTTTAAAAATATATATATTCAATCAGTTCTACTACATATATTATCCAACGCAGCATGGAAGAACTAGAAGTACAGTACTAGGCATGAATTAGTATAGTATTATTACACCAACCCACATGGCAAAACCTGGTTGGAGTCCCATTGTGTGGAACAAACCATTAGTAAGTAATAATCACTGTCCTGAAGAGCTTACAATCTCCAGACACAGAAGAAGCAACAAATGTATGGAACAGGTTTTGGCTCTGCCATCCTTCCACTGTGACCTTGAGTTAATTACTTATCCTCTTAAGACCTCAGATTCTCCATTTGTAAATTTTTTTGATGTCACAGTTCAAGGCTACTGAAGCTGCGTTCCCCCTGAGTGAACTTGCTTAACCAGGCCACACTATTCTTAGTTCCTAAGGAATACTTATAATCCCTCAATAGAAAATAAACATTTGCATTTTAATAGAATGAACTCCTAAAATACTTAAACTTAATTCAATGAGGATTAACTTAATTCAATAAGGGTTGCCCAGAATATTGTCGTATCTGCCACAGGGGATAGTATTTTCCTCACACAGAACCTGTCAGGCTAAATTAATTTATGGTTCTTAAGTGTTTCCATACTCTTGGGTGGAATGTGTTACACTATGCACATGCAAGTTATTCTGAATATTTTCTAAAATTGTGATACCAGGGGACAAATAGTCACACTTCTCTTTGGAGCAAGTCCCCTTCACCTAACACTACTAGAGGCAAGCTAGCAGAGGAGGACAGAAAAAATGAAGACATTTAAACCCTATAAAAAGTATAAGATTTGATGATATAACAATCAGAGCATAAGACTCTGAAGTGAATAAAGTCCATGCTGACCCTTCAGAACATTGCAATAATGATTCACACCTTTTTGAGGCCCAGGACACGGTGTATCCCATTCTCTCCTGGGTGATTTACCTGACAATCTCTATATTGTAATGATGACTTATTAATTTCCCTGGAAGACATTTTAATACTTGACCCAAATATATCTAATGCTTTCTTTAATGATTGTGACTTGACAACTCTAAGTTGTGTTTTATTGGTTTATTGCTCAGAGGAATAAAATCTATTCATTTGCATAGAATTTGTTATTCATCAACATATTAAAACTGTGTAGGAGCATGGCTCTTTTCTGAAATCAGTATAAATTGTGTCATTAGAATTCTACCCCAAGATTCCATATATGTGGGAGCAATGCCAGGGACAGGATGTAGTCAGGAAAGAGGTGTGGGACTGATAGCTCTTGGGAAAAACTTGCCCACTGGAGCAAATTACTCCTCAAGCTAGTGAAGAGCATAAGTTGCCCATCCCAAATGTCCAGCATGAATTAATTTTACCAGAAGCATCAATAGCTACGTAGCATATTATGTATGGGTTCATTTGAAGCACATTTTCTGCTATTTCAAATTTAATGAGAAAGGATATTTTCATAAGTGTAAACCCTTAATAGCACAACTGGGTCCTATACTCATATAAACATCATTAATTACTATGATGTCTATCACTGCTGTAGCCTCTTAAATCAACTATAAAGAAGATTATGAAAGTCAATCAATCCATTAATTAAATATATGTATTTTATCACATTGTTATAAAATGAAAGTATTAAATTTTCATCCCCAAACATTTTCATTCTACCTGGTGAAAAAGATACTCAAGAACCAACCCTTCAGATCTCATGGTTTCTATTATTATTATTTATTTGTATGAAAGTAGTATCTAGAGGCTTCAATCACACATGGGGTCAGATTGTTCAAAGCGCTGCAAAAAGAAAAAACACTCTTTCCAGAAGAGTTTAAAATCTAGGGTCTCAGTCCCTGTAGACATTTATGTCCATTTTTAAAATGATGAATACTTCAGTTGAACTCAGTCAAGTATAGCTTCTGTTGGGTTGAATCAGGGTCCAAAAAGCACAGCAGTGTAAGGGGGTGGAATTCATACCCTTCTGCTCCTATTGTGCTGGCTAGCATCATGGGAGGGGAAGCAGTTTCCACAGTGCTATTATGTCTAATTTTTGCAAATGTATGGGAAGCAACAGGAAGTTGGCGGAGCCTTAGTTCTATGCCCAGTGTCTCCAGCGGCATGGCTATGCTGGTGTACTGGACAGTGTACACTGTGTCAGACAAAGACCCAGTACAGCTTAGTCCCTCTCCAGAGCAGAAGGGAGGCTGGTGCGAAGATTGTGATTGCCTGAACCACAATCTCCCTCCTGATCTGTTACAGGGCAGCACAACACTACCCTGACAATGGGCAAATTATAATGTCTCATAGTGAATAAACGACACTTTAAAAAAAATGGCATCCATCATGGTAAGTAAACTCTAAGGATACATTTTTATTTGGAATCGTTATTTTAAAAGCATAAGTTTTGGGAAAACAATAATGTTGTGATCTCCCGAGTTCCATCTTTTTGTGACAATGTCTCAGGTTGTTTGAGTCACATTATACTCTCCTCTGAAATGTAACATGGCAGAGCAGAAGTGATGCAGTCTGATTTGAGTTGTCACAATGCGATCTGTCTTTCCCCAAGTCAGCTTGAAAAACAAAAGAAGATTGCTGAAGAAAGTACCATAAAGCAAACACTTGCTTTCCAGTGTGAAAATAGAAGTTTATTTATTTGCTGAATGGAGTCTCTGAGATCACAAACTGGAAGAAATTCTCCCCACAGTGTCACTGGTGCAGCTCCACTCACTTCACTAATTCTCTGTGGAAAAACTATGGTGAATTTCCTATGATGTCCATGGAATTGTACCAGTGTAGCTAAAAGGAGTATTTAGCCCACTATGTTTGCTCAGAACATCTCTTTAAAAAATGAAGAAAAAAAATCACAGCATGTAATGATATTTTTTCATTTCTTTTCTTTTCTTTTTTAAAGTATACTGTGTAAACTCAGGGGGAGATTTTCAAAGCTACAAAAGACAGTTAAATGCCATTGTCAGCCAATAGGAGTTGGGCACTATCTCCCATGTGTGCCTTTTGAAAATCTGCCCCATCCTGCTTATGAAACATGACACTGAGAGAGTAGGAGAGTGGATCTTTCATTAATCTACAGAAGAGGTACAACATAGGCTCTACCAATTCAAACTGCCCCATGTTGCCCTGTAATGCCTCTCATGTTGCCCTGTAATGCCTGGAGAGAAATTCTCTCTACAGGTGAGGTAAGGTTATTTTCTCTCTTCAGTCTGTCCTACCTTCTCCACTGAAATAGCCTGTAAGGGTGCCAATTAATGCCATTTGTAACAGTAATAGCTAGCCAGTAGGACCTCTTCCTCCTCAAAAGCAATACAAGCAACTGCTTGTTCATAGGTAGTGAATTCACCCAGTGTAGAGGCCAGAGAAGGCATATACACCACTTAAATTCCTCTGAAACCCTATTTTGAGAGTTTAAATGAGACTTGATGGTGCATAGCCCTTGTGCTAACCTTCAGCACAAGGGAGGAATTTTAGTCCCATTCAGAACAATTGAATTATCTTAATAACAATGGTAATTATACATCACACAATAATGGTGGTTAATTATCATCGTTACATATGACAGAAAGGTTCTAATTTTAATAAAAATGGATTACGGAACTCATGGTCCCTTTCATTGTTTGTTAGTCACAAACTGAACCGTAAAAGATGAACAAAGAGAACTCCGACATTGGGGATGATGGTTATAGTTCAGCTACATTTTAAATTACCTTGATTTATGTATTTCACATAATAGAACAGAACCTTATGCAAATACAATGCAGTAGATCATACTGTGTATATAAATAGTGGATTATACTGTGTGAGTAACAGTAACATATAATATTTGTGTGTACACTCTGACTTGTAATACTACATTACATAGTTAATATATTCCAACAAAAAATTCAGTAACTTTTACTTGTTTTTATGTATTTTTATTAAACACATGTATAAAAAGTAAAGAAAAGAATACTTTATGGATCATAGACTCATGAAAAAATAGGGCTGGGACAGATCTCGAAAGGTAATCTATTCTAGACCATCCCCCCACGCTGAAGCAGGACTAAGTAAACCTAGACCATCCCAGCAAATATTTGTCTAACCCCCCAGTGATGGGGATTCCACAATCTCCCTTGTAAGTTTAACTATCCTTATATTAGAAAAAAATTCCTAATAGCTAACCCAAATCTGCTTTGCTGCAGAGTAAGTCGATTATATCTTGTCCTGTGTCAGTGGACATGGAGAATAGTTGATCACCATCCTGTTTGTAACAGCCCTTAACGTATCTGAAGACTGTTATCAGGTCTCCCCTGGTAACCCTTGTGGGGTATGTCTGCCTTGTATTATGCCCTGCTTGCTAAGTGTGGTGCTACAGCAGGGGTTGGCAACGTTTGGCACGCGGCTCGCCAGGGTAAGCACCCTGGCGGACCGGGCCAGTTTTATTTACCTGCTGATGCGGCAGGTTCGGCCGATCGCGGCCCCCACTGGCCGCGGTTCACCGTCCCGGGCCAATGGGGGTGTCGAGAAGCCGCAGCCAGCACATCGCTCGCCCGCGCCGCTTCTCGCCGCCTCCATTGGCCCGGGACGGTGAACCGCGGTCAGTGGGGGCCGCGATCGGCCGAACCTGCCGCGTCAGCAGGTAAATAAAACTGGCCCGGCCCGCCAGGGTGCTTACCCTGGTGAGCCGCGTGCTAAACATTGCCAACCTCTGTGTTACAGCATGCAACACACAGCCTCAGTTTTCCTTCTCTCAGGTCCCCTTAAAACCTGCACACAGTCCAAAAGGGCAAAAAAATAAATTCCCCTTCTAGGGTTCTACTTTATTAAATTCAAATAAACTTGAAATAAAGTCTCTTCCCTTGGGCTCAGGGGTTGCACAGTGCTCCCCCATGAGACCTGTGTTTCTCAATCATGGCCTTTCTGGTCTGTAGTTTCTTCCCTTAGGGTTTGTGGTTGTCTAAAGGTATGTCTACACCGCAAAGAGAAACCCATAGCTGGCCAATGCCAGCCAACTCGGGCTTGTGGGGCTCAGGCAACAGGGCTGTTTCATTGCTGCCTAGTCTTCCAAGCTCGCGCTGCAGCCTAGGCTATAGGACACTGTGGGATCCCAGGGTCCCAGAGCCTGGGCTCCAGCCTGAGCCTGGAAGTCAACACAGTAAAGAAACAGCCCGAGTGGGCCAGCTGTGGGTTTTTCTTTGCTATGTAGACATACCTTTAGAGCTCCTCTCCCTTAAAAGACCTTCTCTCTCTATGAACAACTTCCTGCAACTGAGCCCTGATGGCCTTTTAGCAGGCCCCAGTGCTCGTTATTCAATTAAAAGCCTAGATGGGCTCATTCACCTTAAATTGGTTTCTCATGGGTAGCCTGGGCTCAAATTCCCCTTAAAGGTGTGAGCAAACCTATGAGTCCTTCCCCCCACCCACCCCCGTCTTCTTTTCTTAAGACATAATATACCCATTTTTAAAAAAAAATCTTTCCTCATAGGTCAGGTATTCTAACCTTTTATCATTTTTTATGCTCTCCCCTGGACTATCTCCAATTTGTTCATTGCTTTCTTAAAGTATGGCATCCAGAAATGGACACAATACTTTAGCTGAGCCCTCACCAGTTCTGAGTAAGGAGGGGCAGTTACTCCCTATGTCTTACATATGATGTTCCTGTTAATAGACCCCAGAATTATATTAGCCCTTTTTGCAACTGCATTACATTGTTGGCTCATATTCAGTTTGTTGCCCAGATCTATAGAATTTAGTTTTGTTGATTTCAGACCAATTTTCCAATTTGTTACAGTAATTTTAAATTCTCACCCTGTCCTCCAAAGTGCTTGCAAACTCCACCCAGGGTGATGTCATTCACAGATTTAATAATGGTATTCTCCACTTCATTATCCAAGTCATTCTTGAAAATATTGAATAGCACCAATCCAGGACTGACTTTTGTGCAACCCCAATAGATACATCCTCCCAGTTTGACAGCAAACTGTTGATAACTGCTCTTTGTATAGTTTTTCAAACAGTTGTGCACCCACCTTATAATAATTTCATTTAGACCACATTTCTCTAGTTTGTTTATGAGGCAGTCATGTATACTAAAATTAAGGTAAATCATGTTTACTTCCCCTTCTCCCATCCACTAGGTCCGTAACTCTCTCAAGAAAGGAATTTAGATTGGTTTGACTTGATTTGTTCTGGACAAATCCATGTTGGCTATTACTTATCACCCTATCATATTCTAGGCACACACTGATACTTACAAATTGATTGTTTAATAATTTGTTCCAGTATCTTTCCAGGTATGGAAGTTTGGCTGACTGGCCTATAATTCCTCAGAGCTTCTTTGTTCCCCTTTTTAAAGGTAGTACTGTGTTTGTCCTTCTCCTTTCCTCTAGGACCTGACCTGTCCTCCATGAGTTCTAGAAGATAATCACTAATAGTTCCAAAATTGCTTCACCTAGTCTTTTAAGTAGCCTAGGGTGAATTTGTCAGGCTCTACCAACTTCAATACATGTATCTTATCTAAATATTCTTTAACCTGTTCTTTCCCTAGTGTGGCATGTGTTCCTTCCCCCATTTGCACCCATATGAATGACATTGGTTAGTTTGAGCTACAAGGATGTGGACTCAGATTTACAGTTTAACCACAACTCAGAATGTAGCTGGTGATAACATTCAAGCTATTATAGAAGTTTGAAAAAGGAGACCTACTACATCTTCTTGTCCATTTCCAGGAGCTAGTGCAGAATTGTCAAATCCAATTTTAAATGACCCATTCAGTGCAGGGGTTTCCTCAGAAGTTATCACTAGATCCAGGGGAAAAAATTCTAACAAATCTGTCCACTGCCCCTCCCCTTCCCTGAAAAATGCATATTTGGGTGAACTGAAAGATTTCACAAATTTGTGCTAAATTGCTTAATTGTTTTGCGGTAAAAAAAGATCCAAAAAAAGATGAAGGGTTTTGTTTTGACATATTTGAAATAAAACATTGCAATTTTTCAACTCAAAATGACTTTAAGCGTTTTGCTTGAATTTTATTAAAAACACTTTTTTTCATTTTAAGTTGAACAAAATGTTTTGACCTGAAACATTCTTATTTAATACTTTTTTTTGCCCCCCCCCCCCAAAAAAAAATTAAATGGTCTTTTGGGGTCAAACGGATGCCTTTGCCAATGCAGTTCAGAATCATGTGATGGAAAAATAAAAGAAAGCCAATATCATATTGCCAAAGTTTTCTTTACTTTATCCCTCAGGTCCCTTTCAGCCTTGCAGCTTTCTGAATACTTCCCTCCCATTGACTAGCTGTATCTCAGATCCCCCACCCCCTAAAATTCACTAAATTGCATTTTTTTAATGACTCATTTCTTGGTCACATTTCTAATGTCTCAAAATCCCTTTGTTTCATTGCTTTATCCTCGGGAATGTGTGCAATAACTCCAATTTGGTATCCTCTCCAAAATTAATTAACAACCTATTTACCACCTCTTCCAGATATTAATGAAGATGGTAAATAACACTAGGGTTTATACCAATCTCTTCGGTATCCTCTTGGATACTTAATCTTAACTTGAAACATTGCCATAAAGCTTTTGTTTATGTCCTGCCAGTTTTCAGTTCATTTGAAAATTCTCATAATCAAGCTAATTAACATTATTTTTTCAAGAAAGTTTTCACAAGACAATAAAATTTGATGCAAGTTACAAACAATTACCGTGAAAAATATAAAGTAATCCCTATGCTCAGTGATTAAATATGGATTGAAAACTTGCCCAAAGCTCGAAATAAGGGTTTTATTTTGGAATAAATTAATATTTGAAAAAGTATACCACACAGTTTATGTCACAGTTTCAGTGGAAGAATGTAATTGTTAGAAGGATCGGAATGCTTGGAAGCTTTGTTTGTGTTTATGAGAGATAAAGGGAACAATTTTGGTAGCTCTTTGTGCCAGAAAGAGCTCATGTTAACTTTTCACCAATATGTGAAATGAAGGCCATTGTCATATTTGATATAAGGGGCTAAATTGAACCTTTATGCTCAGTCCTGTTTAATGGAAACATGTACCTGTGTCATCCCATGAGGGATCACTGAGAAGGAATTATTAGTAATTCCAGAGGGTCACAATTCTTGACCTGCTCCCCTCTTTTCTCTGGGTGTGGGAGTGGATAATAATTTATTACATTCCATTTTGTGATGTAGCATACTAAGCCCCAATTCATACACTGGGACAGTGCAAGAGAAACAGCCCCCATTTCCCCTCTAAATCCTAGCAGCACAAGGGTGGGTGTGGTGTCAAGCCTGGAAAGACCCCATCTGCTCTGGCAACGCAATGCTAAAATCAGGCCTGGAAGATCAAAATCATCTCATTGATTTTGAGGGGTAGCCACTTCATTTTTTCATCCCCCAAGTCAGTTCCCTACTCCATTTCTGCTGCCTCCTCTCTTAATCCTGCCAGGACGCTTTCCTCCATTCCAGTTAGGGCCCATCATAACCTGAAGAATCTCCCTTCTTCTACTGCAAGGGGAAGACAGACAACTGTTATGTGGTGCCTCTCAGACAAAGCATTTTTTCTCACTCACAGTCAGCGACTCACTTTCACTTTGTTTGAATTGTTTGAGAATGAAGGAGATGGAACATCTCTCTTCAAGGGGCAGTCAGACCAGGAATACAGCCCACATAAATCAGATGCTGCTGAACTTGTTTTTAATGCCTTCTCTCCTGTGATAGCTTCCCTTTCTTTTGCCCATGGAAATAGAGTACTAGGTAACCTGAAAGCAATGTTCCTTGGAGGGGCACTTGTGCATTGGAGAAAGGAGAAGGTTATGCAAACTTATTGTTGTACTATTTTCTAGGTCAAGAGGTAGCTTCTTTCCTCCAACTTTTCCAAAAATTAAAAGTGTATCAAAGCCACTTCCCTTAACCAGCTCTGACAGAAAACTTTGTAAAAAGCATGTCCTGTCTATTTCAATTCTCTGAAGTCAATTAGTGTGAACATTTCAAAATATTAGTCAGCAAAACTCAGGGAGAGAGTTACATCTCTCCCTGGCCATTTACAGTTGAAAGTTTTTTTTTAAAAAGTGTCTTTATTCAAAAAGCCAAACACAAGACAGTGACTATTTTACAAATTTGCATGTGTGCCTTTCTATATTTATAGAGAGAGTGACAGATACACACACATACACTCACTTTATATATATATATTGCTTTCAATTGTGCATTCACAAATAAATGCCCTCACAATTTTGTGTGTGAAAATCAGGTAGTTAGTTTTCTAAATGCTATCAATTGTGTCCACAGTTTATTGATGAGGCAAAATTCTCTGTCCTTCCAGGTCAAGGTTGATGTACACTTCATTGGTGGAGTACTGCAGGGATGCTTTTACTGCTGATGCCCACACTGTACCATCCTACGGATATACAGAAGACTTCAATATCTGGGGCCATCAGACTAGCACCTCACATTCACTATATAAATTCACTATATAATATTTTCAAAGAAATTGTTTCAGTGCCAACATTCGCTTCACTGACTATAATAGAAATTATATTTTCTACTTTTAAAAATCCTTTCTACCTTCTAAGTGCCTGGGAAAGTTTGATATTCGTTCGACAGTTGGCAGATGCACACGAAACCCCATTTTTTCCTCTCCTCTTCTTAAATCACTTTGCCACTTAAAGAATCACTTTAGGCTTAGTCCCAAGGAAAAAAAAAAAGTCGTTCAATCCAAGGGACTGACAGATGGACATCAAGCAATAAAAAATGATGAACATCCTTCTTCATTTTTATTGTCTCCTCTGCCAACAGTTCACATCCTTCAAAGCCTTAGCTTCTGTAGTCACTTAGATGTCACCCTCAGTTGTTGGTACTTACCATGAATTGATATTGAAGTTGTGCATGTAAAAAACACTTTATTTCAGTATCCATTTTCTAGTACCCTTTTGTACCTATATTCTTAACAATCCACCTCCTTGGAAGGCAGCTACTTTGTAGGTGTGCTGAAGGTTAATGCTTGCCAAGATGCAAACCTCAGTTCTAATCCAGCAATGGAGAATAAAAGAACATTGTCTCCAGGAAACTGGAATGTACATTAGATGATAGAGTAGCTCTTTTCCAGCCCTATAATTTATTATTCTTTGATTCTACGAATTATGTGGAAATCTGAATGCCAAATGGGAGTTCAGATTTAAAAGCTGGGAGTTAAAAAAATCTGAATGAGAACAGGAGTCCTCTCAGTATATCACCTGTCATGACAGCTCCAACTGTACTGGCTGCTCAGGTATATGAGATCTGCAAGGTTGTGGTACACAGTAGAAAAGGCTTGAGAAATCACTAGAAAATTACACATTAGTCTCAATTTCTTTTTTCCCCATCCTTTAGTTCTTTATTTGCTAATCTTTCTGAGTGTTGTGTTTTATGTGCTTAGTGAGAGAGGAGGCAAATGGGTCTCCCAATGACAGCCACTGATCAGAAGAATGTATGGCCATCACAGCCATTTCCCTTTGATCCTGGTGGCCACAGCCCCTGAGTTAGCCTCAAGTGGGGGATGGTTCTGGAACCAATAAAGTAGCTATTCATCATCTGCATCCTACATTGGGAGGACCCCTAAAGACCAGTTAAAATGGATAAAAGACACATTTTGCTGCCAGAACAATATAAAGTTGTCCAGCATAGCCAAGGACCAAGCTCTGTGCTTTCTAATGCAGCTCATATAATGCTGCTTGAATCCCTTAGTGGAAACCAAGCATTGCATTGCATTGCCATAATCTATCTCACAAGTCTGGGAAAGAGAGAAAAAAATTCCCAGACCTTTGCAATGTGATTCAAACGAACTCATGTGTGACAAACAAATGAGATCATTTCCAGATTTGACTAGATGGGTTTTTTCGTTTGTTTGTTTGTTTGTTTTCCCCCCCATGGCTAATGTGTCTCCAAAGCAGGTACTGAGAGAGGACAACCTTAGCTTTCATGCAAAGAGAAGTAATTATAACATTTAATAACATTATCTACAAGGACAAAATCATACCACTTAAGAAATATGAAAAATCAGTAAGAAAACTTGCCTAATAGATAAGGCATGGTACTAGACACCTTTGTTATATAGAGAGGGAAAATTAGACCTACTGAGCCAAATTAGTCCCTAATGCCACCCCCACTGAAATGAACAGTCATCCAGAAAATCCTTCTAACCCTGTTTAAACACATATCTGTTCTTTTTCATTGGTTGTGCACTGGGATATGAGGGCTCTAACTTACTCTCATTATCGGAACATAGGCCCAAATTGTTTCCCCAATTTGAATGATCTTCACTGTGCACCGAGATTTTCGTGTTCCAGGTTGGGGAAGGGAGAATCAGAAGAGTTGAAGTAAGGGGGAGTGGAGGGGCATCGCTCCCCTACTTCTGCTAAAAGGAGAGCTCCCTCTGTTTCCCTGGGTTGGGTAAGCAACACCATTCCCTGGGTTGGGTAAGCAACACTATTCTCCCTCCTTGGCTGGTTCAATGAGAGCCCCCCTTCCTGTTTCAATCTACTTTAACCACTGGAGTCATCACTCCAAAGCACCATCCCCCCACTCTACTTTTGACCTTGAGGAGAGTCCTCTGTGGGGCTGGGGACCAACATCTGAGCAGGGGTGGGCCAACGAGTCCTTAGGGTACTCTACAGTGTAGCTGGAAGTGTGCCTCCCAGTGAGGGTAGACAGACAGGCCATCTGTGCTGGAGCTGGTGTGCTAAAAATAGCAGCGTGAATGTTGTAGCATAGGTAGAGACATGGACCAGCCACCGGAGCATGGACCCGGAGTGGCAGGCAGGCAGGCTTGTACTTGGGTGGCTAGCCCATGCTGCCAGTGCGGCAGTGTCCACACTGCTTTTTTTAGTGAACTAGCAAGAGCACAGCTAGCACATCTCTATCTACCTGGGCTATGGGGCAAACTCCCAACTGCACTGTAGACATACCCTTATTGTCTCTCGCTATGCCTCACAGGAAATCTGGCAAAAAGTGAAGGCCTGAGGCTGTATTACATTTTTCTATCTCCCCACCTGCACTTGGAACTCTTTCTTTAAGAAAGGTTCAGGAAGCAGCTGCCAGCTAGGGTGCCCATGGCAACTGTCTGGCAGTTGGGAAGCAGGCAAGCCTAAACCACTTGAGCTGAGAGGGAATGCCTTTAGCTGGTAGCAGAAGCAGGTATCTTGCCCTGTCTGTGGGTCAGCCACTCAGTGGCGACAGAACTTTCACACCTCACTCATTCATACAACCTCAGTTCATTAAAGTGGCCTCCTGACAAACCTGGGATTCATGTGGCTTGACAGAACCTTGTTCATTCCATGAGAGCATTTCAGAAAACCAGCCAGGGGATCCTCACAGATTTATGTCCTTCCTCTGTGTATATTTTCATGGAAGGAGGTAATCCAGGCCCTGGATTTCAATCAGCATTTTTTATATTCCTTCTACCAGTGGTGGGCAACCTGCAGCCCACAGGTTGCATGCGGCCCATCAGGGTAATCTGCTGGAGGGCCATGAAACAGTTTGTTTACATTTGCATGGCTGCCCGCAACTCCCAGTGGCTGCAGTTTGCCATTTCCGGACAATAATTGCAATATATTTTTGCTCCCGTTTGTAACATCAGTTGTGAAGTTTAGAATGCAGACTTGTTGATTTCATCCTTCATTTCTTTCACACACAACATACTGTACTGTCATTACAGGCCAGATTCTGCAACTCACACTCACACTGAGTGTCACTTACTCATTAGAGCAGTCCCATCGTAGCCAGTGGGAATACTTGCCTATGTAAATACTAGTCAATCTGTGCACAGGCTTCAGAATCTGGCCCTAAGTAAAAATTCATGAACTCTATGTATTAACCTTCACTCCTCAGTTACAGCATTTATGACTCATAACTCATGCTTCTTAATAATATCATGATACTTTAAAGTGTATCATGAATTACACTAATGTTCTTTCACCTCAATACCCTTTAGTTATCAAACCAATTAGTAGTGCATAGTGCATTTAGTCAACATCACTATAAAATTAACATTTATGTAAACACAATCTTAAAAGCCTTTTCTTCTTTTTACTTATAAAATCCTGTTTCTATCAAATTACAAACAAGAATGCCAAGATTTTAAAATCTTGATTGTATTACCTCAGTGCAACTACTTCTATCAGTGTGCTAGACCATACCATACTCAGCTCCTAGTAAGGGGTGATGAGTGGGTATAGCACCCCATGTATTGTAGCTCAGAAAGCCATACTTCCTACTGGTGCTATCTACTTGTTGTGACTGGGGAGTAGTTCACAACATCCCATGTTCTGAGCAGTATAACCCCACTACCACCACTCCCTCATGGCATGTCAGACCAGATCTGCTGCTTGGTGCATAAGGGGAGGATGGGGCCCTGGCTCTTCCTGGTGGGGAGCATACGACACATAAGTCCTGTGAGCCTCACCTTCTCCCTCACAACCTGCTAAAGACCATGTGGGGTGTAATGGGTGACAAAGACCCAAAATGAGGAACACGAAAAAGAATTATTCATGAAGAAAACATAAAATGCCATGGATGTAATTCCTTCTAAGTAAGTAACTCTGTAACCGCAGTCTCATGATTCTTTATTTCTGATGTAAATAAATATCAAGAAGGAGAGGATGCCAAATTTGTGTGGAAAGTAGGTAATTTTTGGACTGAAATGAGTAATTTCCCACATAAAAAAGGAACATTTGATAAAAGCACTCCAAGCACAGAAATTGTGATCTGAACAATTCTAGCTCTGCCTAATTGGGGGGAAAAAATATTCTTAACTTAACGCCCTGCATGGCTGCATAAGGACTAGTCACAAATAAATTGTAGTGTCCAGAATCAGTCCCAGGGCATGGAATATGATGCATATTTTTTACTTTTTCATGGCATCTGACAGATTTAAAAAATTCTGTATATTCTATTCACAATCATAGAAACATTAGCTATAGGTAGACTCGCCCTATAATAAAGAAGAATATAATTTTATCCTTCCTCATTCCTCAAGCAAAAGTCTGAGTAAACAGAAAGGCTTTTGCTTGTTAGCAAACTCTGGCTCTGCAAACCAATACGAGAAACACATTGAGAGACAAAGAGTCTTTACTGGTACCAGCCCTCAGATGTTCAGCTCTAGAGACTTAAGTCAATGAGGCTGATCATGGGCATGCCCACGTGGAGCTTATTCTAGGATTGGTACCTAGATGAGGGGATCGGTTTACCTGAATTGTTCAATGGGCATAGTGAGTAAAACTGTCATAAATAAATCCTGTGCTTCATTCACTTAAAACTGGAGCAAAAGATTGGATTGGACTTAACGGGCTACTAATCCTTATGCTTCGCTCGTCTCAAATCAGTTAGTATGGGGGGGGGGCAGTGAGAGTGAGGCTTTGAGAATTAGTTCAGCTAGTGCTGAATTCTTTTGAAAACTGCACCTTTAAATATGAATTCAGTGAAAATCTTGGGGGAAAAGAAGATCAGTTAGACAAGGAGGAATTCTTTGTATAATAAAGACGTCCCACATACCTACAACACATAAAGGAAAATACAACTGGCCTGCATTTTAAATACCACTGGTTTTATTCAGCTAAAGAGATTAATATAGACTTTGTCACATGCAGACCATTAAAAATGCTTTCTTTCTGCCTTACCATAAATGCACCATCAGACTGTACGCTTTTTATAAAATGAACTGATTAAATAGCACTAGCTGCCACATTTCTATGCAGAGTTTGACAGAGAGCAATCTCTTTAGCGGTCTGACTTTTTTAGTAATTGTGGGATTCAGTTTCTCACATTTTCTTTCAGAATACTCTTGTGGTTTACTGATTAATTTAAAAGACATAGTCTCGAAATGGAATATCATTTTATAAGACCTTACGCTGCATTTGAAAAGAGCTTCCCAGAAGCCATACAATGGAGTTGAAAAATAGAATTGGTTTTTAGAAAATTAAAAATAACTAATGGAACCATCTTAAACTGTAAGCGCTTTGGTACAAAGTCTGTTTCTTCACATGTATTTGTACAGTGCGTAGCAGATCTTAACGTAAAGTAGAAAGAAGGGCGTTATCTTCCGATAGCCTAGTGAGAATTGCTTTCTCGGGAGAAGGCAGATTCTCATAGATAGTGTGAGGGACTGTTTCTAATCAAATGTGAGTGGTGTAAATCAGGAGTAACATCACTGAAGTCAATTGAGTTACACTGGGGTAAAATTAGTGTGAGATTAGAACTGGAATTTATGTCTCTGCCCTTTATCTTTACCTGCAAGGCTTGGTGAAGCACTGGCAAGAGTTTTAAAAACAGTTGGTTTCCTTCAGTTTTGATTTCTGGGGTGCAGTTAAGGAGCATTATCAGGATGTAATAATTGACTCAAACATTTTTTCTTGCTTTTTAATATCAGGAATATCTATTCATTGCTTCCCTGTCCCTACTGGGGGTTCTTGGCATCTCTGGAGGTTCTGAAAATGTCACATGAGAGAGTAGTTCAAGCTGCAGCCTTTCCTTACCCAGCTGGAAAAACTAATAGTGGTGGTGGGTTTGTAATGAGATGCTGCAGCTTGAGTTACACCCTCATGTAGTACCACTTTTCAGATTCTCCAAGGATGCCAAGATCCCCCAGTAAAGAGAGGAATGTGAAGACCAGTTATTTTAAATACATAAAAGAAGCGGAAAACAAAGTGACATCTAACTATATGCCATTTTCTATCATGATACTGGCCACTGTTGGAGAAGACATAATGCTGGGCTAAATGGACTATTGGTCTGATTTACTGTGGCAATGCCTGTGACACAGATTCAGGAATACATCCCTATTCAGAGCAGGACTTAAGCGTATGCTTAACTTTAAGACATACTTAAAGTTTATGGTACGTTTAAGTGCTCTCCTGAAAAGGGATTGACTTAAGTATGTGCTTCACTGCTTTCTTGAACTGGGGGCTATGTTCCTACTATAAAGAAGTAGTAATGAGCAACAGTGTTTTGTTTTGCAGTTACCCTTTATTAAACTTCTCATCTGTTTTTATTGAGGCAATGAAAGATTTCATTACCATTAGCATTCAGTATAAAGTGTGTCATATGGGAAAAATAACTTGATTCAGGAACAACTGATTGAGAGTTCGGGGGGCGGGGGAGGGGAAGCATGCTGATGTTAATGACAAAACATCTTTCTTGTAAAAGATTAATATTTCTTCTGTGAGAGACAAAGCTAGAAACCCAGGGGATTGAAAAGCAAATTAAATTTCCTTGTAAATTAAGAAATATAGTATGATTATCTCCACATTTATTTTAAAAGCACTCACAGTAATAGCAAAGCAAGGACCTTGAAAACAAGTTGGGCAAAATTCAGCCCAGATTCAAGTAATCAGTGGTGTTGAACTGCTTATGGCAGGGTTTTGCTTATTCTGTTTTCTCTATTCTCCACTTTTGATCTAGGAGGCACATAGAGTGCAAACTCACATACCATGAGTAGCTGTGACATTCATGACTCCCATACCATGGCTATATTTTGAAGAAGGGTCTGTAGAGGCTCATATCTTTCTTTTATGCAGGCCTCCTCTTTAGAAGATCCCCCACAATTTACATCCATGCCTTTAAAGCAGCCAGCCCTCACCTGTACAGTGCTGGGTTGGATTAATTAATTCCTCTCTTAAATTGGCCAGTGGGAGAGGTGCAAAGTGAAAAAATGTGCTCCCTTCTCCAAAGATGACTGTTCTTCCTGTTTACCATCCTCTGCTTCTGGCAAGCAAGGGAGTGAGCAACTAACTCAATGCACTTTCCCTCTCCCCAAGTTAAACTAGGATCTACTGTATGGTATTCCTGGGTACTAATTAGAGGGACAGCATAGAAGCTTGTCATCCCCAGATGTTTAAATCAGCAGGGAGAATGGCCTGGAAAAGAAAAGAAGAAAGTGTGCTGACAATAACAATGGGAGCAAGTCAGTCACTTTAGATCACTTATTGATGACATTGTCTTGGATAACACAGATGGTCTCATGCATTTTCTAAGCAAAGAGGTTACTCCAAGACTAGTATGTTTGCACTGAAGAGTGCATTTCACTTCCTGTCTACCCTCCTAGGGACGTACATTACTTTCTCCTTTCTCTCTTGCAGCTCTTAACATTTCATGTCCACTGTACAAGTCTCTTTAAAAGTCTTAGGGCTAAATTTCTCTTTGTATAGATGCCAGATTTAACCCTGGTGTAATTCTATTGACTTAGTGGGGTGATATCAAGCATAAGTTTACCTTAGAATAAGAACTGAAAAATAAGCCCCAGCTTCCATTTGTGTGTGTGACTTTGCACCAGGCAACAGAAGGACTGAAAACCAGGTGGAGCTAAAATTTAGCTGCAAGATTATTTGCAATAGAAATTTGTGTGAGAAGCTTTTTTTATGCCTGGGCAAATTTAGTTGGATGAAAAGGTATACAAAGTAATTATTGATTATATAATGTGTGTGTATGTGAATAAATTAAAGCATGAACATTTGCAGTCATTCATTTTTGGTTAAAATGCTTCTGTAGGTTTGGATTAGAAGAAAGAAGGAGCTTCTGAAGTATCAGAGGGCAATATCTCACAGGGGCAAATTTATAATTAAGAAAAGACATTTCTTAGAGAGGAATAAAAATAATTATATTATTACTTACACTAAATTTTGTTTTGAAACAAATATTTGCTCCACACCTAAAACACCTTATACAAAACTACAAAAGCAAGGAAATGAAAAGTTAATCCACCTAACAGTGCATAGTCTTTATTCTTCCACCCGTGAGCACGCAGCTGATCACTATTACAGCTACGGGACACCATAGGCTATACACTACAGCCTTAATCTTCCTCTCCCTAGGCATGATACCATTCCAGTATTGGCTCTTTACCTCACTCACTACCCCCTCCTCGCCATCCTTGCCACTTCCCTAACTTCTCCCAATGATATGAACTGTGGATGTTTAGTGTAATTGTTTGGTGTCTTTGCAGTAGGCCGCATAAAGCAGTGGCTCCTCTGGCCCCACCCCCATGAGTGTCCCTATAGAATTGGGATTTACATCCCTACAAGGTCCCCTGAATCAAACTCCCTCCCCTATGCAACTAAACTGCTCTAAATACTATGTAAACTTACCAGGCCTCAAAGGTGGGGGCTAGATTTGCCCCATGGTGCATAGAGAAGAAAGGTAGAATAACAGCCAATAGCTTTAAATAATATTGCATAGTCAGCAATACAGTACTGCAGGAAACTGTTCAATAACACTTTGTCAACTCCATTTTATTTATGTGCATAGAAATGTTTGAGATACTTGTCATGTGAAAATAGACGATATGAAGATTAGTTATCACTTGATAGAACGGTTCCATAATGTTGAAACCCAAAAGGCAAAGATTGATTTACCAGATTTGTTATGCAGCCTACTTAGAGCATTCTGAAATTCAAATGAGTTACTATAGATCTAACTTTTATGGGAGTAAGTTCATATATAAAGAGAATTTAACACAAAGTTGTGAGAAGTAAAGTTATGGTAGCATTTTACAGAGAAAATAAAATATAGTTCATGCATATTGATTGATAGAAGGCTCATCAAGCATCCAGCTTCAAGAAATCCAAATTACAGTTCCTAAAATGTACAAGAATCTTTTGTCAGCAGCAAGTTGGAGACTGTATAAAATTGCATCCATCAAAATTAGGTACTAAATTAATAGAAAGACAAAAATAAAAAGTAATTTTTATTGGTGAGTAAAACAGTACTATAGCATCTTTTACTTAAGCAGAAATCAGCTCAATTATCTGTCTTACTAGCTGTCATTCCACACCCCTGTGAAATACCAGGAAGCTACTCTACCCAAGGAAATCATATTGTTTTGAGATATAACAGGTCAGGCCCTGGCTACCATTCTGGCCTTTTCTTGCCACTCCCACAGTGATCCTGCTTTTGTTTTTGTTTTGTTTTGTATAAAAAGCTGTTTCTTTGTAGATTTGAATTGGAAATACAAATACAAATTGGTCTAACACTCGTTTCCTCCCAAATTGAGAGGCAAACATTTTTGGAGATTATATGAATATTCAAATCCAAATCTGCCAGCCATGATACATTTTTCTTACTTCTGCTATAGGCCAGCATGGTGTGAAATATGATCAATTAATATCTTTATTAAAGCATCTGTTTTCCACTGCCATAGCCCATCCATCCTCCTGTCCAATGCTGCACTGAATTGTAGCTTCAGGAAGAATTGCCTCTTGAATCTTTCTGGAGGTGACATTGTAGTCCAAGTTGAACAAGCAGATGGTTATAAGTAGAATAGAAGCACTTAATTAAATTATTTTTTTAAATCAACAAATGATTTTAACGCATATATGCAGAGTGAAAAAGGAGACAGAGAATGAAAATAAAATGGGATTCTATGTTCTCTTTGGCTCCAATCCTTCAATTGGATCCATGTGAGTAAACCCTTGCAGCCATGTGGACCAAACTGCAGAATCCACTACACCAGGGATCGGCAACCTTTGGCACGTGGCTTGCCAGGGTAAGCACCCTGGCGGGCTGGGCCGGTTTATTTACCTGCCACATCCGCAGGTTTGGCCCTCGGCCTGCGCCACTTCCTGCAGCCCCCATTGGCGTGGAGCGGGGAACCGCTGCCAATGGGAACTGCGATTGGCCAAACTTGCAAATGCGGCAGGTTAACAAACCAGCCCACTAGGGGGCTTCTCCTGGTGAGCCACATGCCAAAGGTTGCCGATCCCTGCACTACACTATAAAACATCTATTATCTATAGTGTTCTAATGCAGGATATTTTGTGGCCTAAAAGTCCTAGAAGAGTTAAAGTGAAATTTCATTTATTCTTGTTGTTTATCGCAATTTCATTTATTCTTTGATTATTCTTATTTATTAACTGATGATGGCTATATAGCCAACATGACATTATACTAGATATACTAGCCATTACAGCAGGAGGAAATATTTGCAGTGAAATCACTGTCCACTGAAATTTGCTTCTTCTTTTATTTGTAAAATTGGAGCCATTTGATGAAATTTTCAACATTGTGTTTTTTTTTCTTTTAGTACTAAGAAATTGTGCAAATCTAGCAACAGTCTTTTTTTTTTTTTAAAGTTTGACCTGGATTGCTTGGTTGTGTTTGGTTACATACATCTCATGGTATTAATTCTGGTTCAGTGATTGGTTAAGCTCACCTCCTGTGTTCAGGCCACAGTTCCCCCTGACAATCCCATTCCCTGCAGGATCAAAGTAGTATTTGCTTGCTGGTGTGAGCAAGGTGCTTCTTGCCCATGCTGACTGGCTGGGAACTGATCAGAATTGTGCTCCCACCCTGCAGCTGAGCCAGGGAAGAGCTTCTGGCCTGTTCTAGCATGTGAATGCAGCTCTAGTTGTACTCTCTGGGACAGGGAGGAAACAGTGCTGCCTGGGCTTCAGCTCCATTGGCCAAACTAGGTCTAGAACCAAGTTCCCAACTGTGAAGGCAGTTAGTTCAAGGGAGAGAAAGTATGGAGTAAGATGGAGAGGCAGGAAGTGGAGTTGAGTACGGGGATGAGTGAAAGCGCAAGTGGCAGAGGCTGCAAGGCACTGACATTTTCCCCATCTGGCTTTTGGTAATGATAACTAACCACTGAAACTTTGTCTATGCTAGAAATCTGGGATAAGCCACATATGCCTCCTATTAAAACCACCTGGAGGAGACTATGGGATTTATGGTTTCAAAAAATAGTTACTCTCTGATATTGGCAAGAACTTTTGTACTGTATTTAATTAACTATTATATCTTCCATAACTAAGTCCACACATTATACAATGTATCCCAAATGAGAGAGAACGACAATTTCAAGAGCTCTGTCGATTCAGAAATACAAACCCTGTCAAGGATTCTCATTCTAATGCAGAACAAATGTTTTCAGTAACACAAAAAGAACTGTCATCATGTAAGAAGGTTTATTGAGTCTTATAAAATTCAAGGCTTTGTGAACTCACACATTGTATTTTTATTTTTGTCAAACGTAATTAAAATTATTTTTTTTAAGCTAAATTTCAAGTAATTTAAACCCACTTTTTTTCAAAGGGGATTAATTTAAAAAAATAATCAAAACAGCTTTGGGGTTGAGTGTTGTTGTTGTTATTTTAAAGTCATCCTGGGAGATGAAGTCTGTGGAGAGCCTTGCTCATGGAAGAGAATGGGGATATGAGACAGCTGAACTACAACTTCCATTCGGCACTGTGGCAGCATATCCAAATCAAAATGTTTCAGTTATTGGCCAGAATATTTCAGGTTTTCAGTGAAAAATAGAAATATTCTGTGGCAAGCAGACACTTTTTGTGAAAAATTTAATTTAGTTGAAAACCCAATTTTCTTTCAAAGGACAGTTAAAATGGAAAAATGTTGACCAGTCCTGGCACAACTCCCCTATTGTGGGATTAACTCCTTATATACAGGGTCAGAATGCACAGTTGTCATGCAGGAAGACTGAAACCAGCTGTAAAGAAGGGGAGATTTTAGAATCCACAGAGGCAGACATCTGCTTCTCATGCAGCCCAGGGAAATTGACGGTTAGGATGTGGGCTCAAAATTCCCTGCCATTGTTCCCTGACCATTATTGATACTGCAGAAATCCTTGTCTGTAAATTTCCCATGCCCTCTGCATTGTACTGGAGGATGCAGAGGTGGTGAACTGCTCAGAACCCAATGCTAGTTCACAACCAAATTTTCCCTTCTATGGATATTTGTGTAGGAAAGAAATATCTGTACTTTAGTAAATATGAAATAACTGTACATCAGTGAATGAATATGGCAACACATTTTTATCTTAAATTTGAGGGAGAATTTAGTGCTGATCATGAAAATGAAGGACAAATAGCATAGACCAGTGCAAATTATATTGAGAACAGGTGCTGAACAGTGAAATCTGTTGATAACAGCCACTAAAGGGACTTTCATTTCTCTAGTCTTTATAACAGGTGGCTGAATAATGCATTGTGATTAATATGGATGAATTCTTGCTGGGACTAGGACTAAGATTTAACTGACCATTAAGAGTGATAACTACACTTGGTAGGTGACCCTTAGCACAGACAAAAGTGTCCACATACAACTCAGCTAATGTGACTCAAAACTGAATATAAACTCACTCAAAAGCATTTTATCACCCACATTTTGGGAACTTTACTTCATTTAGTCACAGTTACCGCAAACCATAGTCCACACCATCCCCTCCCATAACAAAACCCACAGGATGGGCTCAGTTGGTAAGCAATGAAGATTCCCTGATGGAAATTCTATTGTCCAATGTAGGGTTGCGGGGTTTATGGAATAGACCATGGGACCTGACCTCACACCTCACAGATCCTGGTAGTCTATTGCAGGCCAGGGACTTCTGTGCTGGGGCCCAATGCTTCCATATAGTCTCTAGACTCAACTCAGCCCCCAGGCAGCACAGATGCAATAAACTCTGTGGCTGTGGTATACCCACGACTCCTGGTGTTGGGGGATTCACAAGAAAGATAACAGGTTTCAGAGTAGCAGCCGTGTTAGTCTGTATCCGCAAAAAGAAGAACAGGAGTACTTGTGGCACCTTAGAGACTAACAAATTTATTAGAGCATAAGCTTTCGTGGACTACAGCCCACTTCTTCGGATGCATATAGAATGGAACATATATTGAGGAGATATATATACACACATACAGAGAGCATAAACAGGTGGGAGTTGTCTTACCAACTCTGAGAGGCCAATTAATTAAGAGGAAAAAAAAAAAACTTTTGAAGTGATAATCAAGATAGCCCAGTACAGACAGTTTGATAAGAAGTGTGAGCATACTTACAAGGGGAGATAGATTCAATGTTTGTAATGGCTCAGCCATTCCCAGTCCTTATTCAAACCGGAGTTGATTGTGTCTAGTTTGCATATCAATTCCAGCTCAGCAGTCTCTCATTGGAGTCTGTTTTTGAAGTTTTTCTGTTGTAATATAGCCACCCGCAGGTCTGTCACTGAATGACCAGACAGGTTAAAGTGTTCTCCCACTGGTTTTTGAGTATTTTGATTCCTGATGTCAGATTTGTGTCCATTAATTCTTTTGCGTAGAGACTGTCCGGTTTGGCCAATGTACATGGCAGAGGGGCATTGCTGGCACATGATGGCATATATCACATTGGTAGATGTGCAGGTGAACGAGCCCCTGATGGTATGGCTGATGTGATTAGGTCCTATGATGATGTCACTTGAATAGATATGTGGACAGAGTTGGCATCGGGGTTTGTTACAAGGATAGGTTCCTGGGTTAGTAGTTTTGTTCAGTGATGTGTGGTTGCTGGTGAGTATTTGCTTTAGGTTGGGGGGTTGTCTGTAAGCGAGGACAGGTCTGTCTCCCAAGATCTGTGAGAGTAAAGGATCATCTTTCAGGATAGGTTGTAGATCTCTGATGATGCGCTGGAGAGGTTTTAGTTGGGGGCTGAAGGTGACAGCTAGTGGTGTTCTGTTATTTTCTTTGTTGGGCCTGTCTTGTAGGAGGTGACTTCTGGGTACTCGTCTGTTTTTCAGAAAAAACAGATTGACAGAGCCAGACGAGTACCCAGAAGTCACCTCCTACAAGACAGGCAATGCCCTACAGGCCAGCAATGCCCCTCTGCCATGTACATTGGCCAAACCGGACAGTCTCTACGCAAAAGAATTAATGGACACAAATCTGACATCAGGAATCAAAATACTCAAAAACCAGTGGGAGAACACTTTAACCTGTCTGGTCATTCAGTGACAGACCTGCGGGTGACTATATTACAACAGAAAAACTTCAAAAACAGACTCCAACGAGAGACTGCTGAGCTGGAATTGATATGCAAACTAGACACAATCAACTCCGGTTTGAATAAGGACTGGGAATGGCTGAGCCATTACAAACATTGAATCTATCTCCCCTTGTAAGTATGCTCACACTTCTTATCAAACTGTCTGTACTGGGCTATCTTGATTATCACTTCAAAAGTTTTTTTTTCTCTTAATTAATTGGCCTCTCAGAGTTGGTAAGACAACTCCCACCTGTTTATGCTCTCTGTATGTGTGTATATATATCTCCTCAATATATGTTCCATTCTATATGCATCCGAAGAAGTGGGCTGTAGTCCATGAAAGCTTATGCTCTAATAAATTTGTTAGTCTCTAAGGTGCCACAAGTACTCCTGTTCTTCTTTTTTTAAGAAAGATAACGTAGCCCTAGGGCTAGAGATGAAATCATGTGCATTCCACTGCCCACCTCCAAAATGCCTTCTAGAGTAGATTATTTAAAAAAAAAAAAAGCAAAAATTTTTGCAAAATATGTCATTGAAAAATCTTGGGAAATCGTGAAAATGTTTGACCAGCTCCGCTGCCTGCTCCTCCCCTGGCCTTTCCACTCTCCCTGTGAGGACCCCGGACTTGCAGATAGGCCTCTGTAGAGTCCAAGGGGAAGGACACTGTCATGGAGGTGTCTGAGGCTCCCTTCCAGTGAGGATGGGTTGGGGAGTTGCACACCTCATCACACCCAAAAAAGGAGAATTCCTGCACTCATTATGTTACCAAGGGGGATTTTTTTAATGAAAGGGAAGGATGATGGATTTTGTAGTTTTTCATCCATCATTTCATTTGTATAACACCTTTCACACAATTTTAAGGATTTCACTCTTTTTGACTGCTACAGGCTTTTGAAGTATTTTAGACTCTGAACCTTCACAAAACTCAGGGTCCTTTAGATCCAGTGTTGCATCTTGGGCATAGCTCTACTTTCAGAAACTATACTGGATGCCTTAAATTAGCTTCCAATTAAGACTTTTATAGTTAGTTAATTTTAGAGCTGCCCAGCTGCTGCTGTGGATCACCACAACCTGGATGGAGAAGGAAGGGGTAGATTCCCTCTGAAGTTCAGGTGCTGGAAGAACACTGGAACTTCCAAATAGTCTCCTGGGGTTGAGATCTGACTTCTAAGGAGAGGCTTGTTTGTGTTTATATTTTATTCACATATGTTTTCCCTTCGCTATCCTTATAAAATATGCAATAGTTACCTGTAAGAATGACTGGGTCAGCGTAGAGAGATTCTTGAGTAGTTTAGACCATTATTGTAGTATTCAAAGCAAAAAAATATTTTTCAGGACAAACAAATTACTCTTCTGCAGGCTGAAACCTGGGCCTGAATTTATCAGGCATGATAAGACATTTAAGCGTGCCCCTCTTACCCTAGCCACAAAAAGCAAATATCTGGTGTTTCTTTTCCCCCAAAATATCATTCTACACTACCCAATTCTTACCAGAATCAGGTCTCATTAAATCCAATAGCTGACCAGAAGAGATTTTACGAATAGTATTGCATTTCTGATCAGTTATCAGAATAACCTCCAACTATAATCTTCATCTGGAACCTCAGACTATGCTGTACCTAAGACCTGAGGTTGTTTGGAAAGTTCCTCCATGGAGGTTTTATTTCTTTGCTATCATAGAGCTGTGCCTAGCATGACAAGGTTTCATATTTTGTGTATGTGAGTGAGTGGAAGGCTGTGGGGGTCAGAGTATGAACAGTGGTGCCTTTAATTAATATTTGATCTGGATTTTGGTATCATAAACTTTATTCTGATAGGAAAATGTCTCTTAAGTATGCAAGAATAGCCATTCTTCAGTGAGTGAGGTTACACCCGTCATCCATTGTTTACAAAATTTGTGTTTGAAGACAAAAATGAAACCAGCCAGTCTAGGGTCTATAATATGCAGTGACAAATAAATAGATGTGCAGTGATATTTTAAAAAACATGCATTGGCTTTTTAGAAATATGCACACTGAGTATTAAACTTGAAGTTCCCAGTACAGTGCTACAGAACCAGCATGCCCTTTTGTATTGTGTTCAGTGACTTTTTAAAAATGCTTTTAGGCACTGGAGGGCTGGGGGAGATGGGAAGGATGAGTCTGTCCTTTGTTGCATCCAGTTATACTGGCATGAGCTGGCAGGTGTGCAAATTAAGAATCTAATTAAGTCTTTGTGTTTTCAGGAAGCCAGGAATATACTGAATAATATACAGTATGCACTGTCTACTGTCTTGTCACATTAAACTGGCATGTGGTCTGGTTGATAGCATATGAGTGCAATGTGCAAAATGATCCATGTGTGGCCTATCCTGAAATGGCCAGCAAGGCACATATTATAAGAAGAGGTCGTTTTTCCCATAGAAAAGATTGAAACTATCAGTATAAAGCCTTGCTTTAGCTCCTCTAAATGTTTGGCTGGAAACCCTGATTTGGTCAGATTTATTTGGAAGGTAAAAAAGACTATTTCTTCATATTTCAAAAAAACCTCATCTAACTATTCTTTAATTATAAGTCATTAAAAAAATATCATCCAGGTATGAAATGTTGATTTGAGTCTCCCTCTGGCTCTAAGAACAATTTGTTATAACCCCTTCCAAGTTTCCATAGAATTATATCTCTTTGAAAGGTGAGGTACTGGTGTAACCTATTGTGAATAACCCACATTATTAATGACTTTTGTTATGTTTGACTATTTTTGAGAATTATTATTATGTTTATATTTACATCCCAGATTACTGGATTCTCTTTGAATGAAAGCGCTGACACTTGATGATGAGATATGTAACTATTACAGCTGGCAAAAAATGCCATTTACACCCCCTTATCGCCCCCATCCCCAAGAAATTTTGAAAAAAAAAAGTTTCTTCAAAATTTCCCATTAAAATATTTTCCTTGAAAAAACCCTGAAACTGAAAAACAAACATTGGGTTTAATTATTTTTGCCATCTTTTGGCTTCCCCCCCACTCAACCTTTTTATTTATCCTTTTTTCCAGTAGCAAAGTGAAACAAAGTAAAGGGTAAAGTGTTAAAGGGGACAACAAAAAACCTCAAAGTTTCACTTTTGTTTTTTCATTAAAAAAAGTCATCAAAGCATCTATTAACAGACAAATAGCTCTAGTAACTATAAGTGATGCATGAGAAGAGTACATCTATATTCAGTTGGAAGCATGCTTCCCAGCTTGAGTAGACAGGCATATGCTAATTCTGTTAAAGCTAGTGTGCTATAAATAGCATTGTGTTTGGGGGTCCAGGCAGGTTTGTACTCAGGTACAGAGCTGCTGACTGTGCTTCCTCCAGCTACACTGCTATTTTTAGAATGCTGGCTCTGCTTGAGCTAGCATACTAAAAATAGCAAATGTATGCATTGTAGAAATACCCAGAAGAGTACTGAATATAGGCTGGATCCAAAATAAAGTCAATTGGTAGTAGACTGCCTGCAAAATATAGAATCATAGAATCATAGAATATCAGGGTTGGAAGGGACCTCAGGAGGTCATCTAGTCCAATCCTCTGCTCAAAGCAGGACCAATCCCCAACTAAATCATCCCAGCCAGGGCTTTGTCAACCCTGACCTTAAAAACCTCTAAGGAAGGCAGATTCCACCACCTATAATATAGGTAACCCATTCCAGTGCTTCACAACCCTCCTAGTGAAAAAGTTTTTCCTAATATCCAACCTAAACCTCCCCCATTGCAACTTGAGACCATTACTCCTTGCTCTGCCATCTGCTACCACTGAGAACAGTCTAGATCCATCCTCTTTGGAACCCCCTTTCAGGTAGTTGAAAGCAGCTATCAAATCCCCCCTCATTCTTCTCTTCTGCAGACTAAACAATCCCAGTTCCCTCAGCCTCTCCTCATAAGTCATGTGTTCCAGCCCCCTAATCATTTTTGTTGCCCTCCGCTGGACTCTTTCCAATTTTTCCACATCCTTCTTGTAGTGTAGGGCCCAAAACTGGATGCAGGACTCCAGATGAGGCCTCACCAATGCCGAATAGAGGAGAATGATCACATCCTTCAATCTGCTGACTATGCCCCTACTTATACAGCCCAAAATGTTGTTAGCCTTCTTGGCAACAAGAGCACACTGTTGACTCATATCCAGCTTCTCAGCCACTGTAACCCCTAGGTCCTTTTCTGCAGAACTGCTGCCTAGCCATTCAGTTCCTAGTCTGTAGCAGTGCATGGGATTCTTCCATCCTAAGTACAGGACTCTGCAATTGTCCTTGTTGAACCTCATCAGATTTCTTTGGCCCAATCCTCTAATTTGTCTAGGTCCCTCTGTATCTTATCCCTACCCTCCAGTGTATCTACCACTCCTCCCAGTTTAGTGTCATCTGCAAATTTGCTGAGGGTGCAGTCCACGCCATCCTCCAGATCATTAATGAAGATATTTTACGAAACCAGGGCGACCCTTGGGGCACTCCGCTTGATACCGTCTGCCAACTAGACATGGAGCCATTGATCACTACCCCTTGAACCCGACAATCTAGCCAGCTTTCTATCCACCTTATAGTCCATTCATCCAGCCCGTACTTCTTTAACTTGCCGGCAAGAATACTGTGGGAGACCGTATCAAAATCTTTGCTAAAGTCAAGGAATAACACATCCACTGCTTTCCCCTCATCCACAGAGCTAGTTATCTCATCATAGAAGGCAATTAGTTTAGTCAGGCATGACTTGCCCTTGGTGAATCCAGGCTGACTGTTCCTGATCACTATGTTCCTAGAGTCCCAAAAGCTCTCTCTCACCCTATGTGTGATTTATTGCAAAACCTGGGAAGGATTCTTGAATGCAGGTTTTTTTTTTCTTCAGTGGTTCTAAAATCTTAATAAGGGCTCTGGAGGGGATCTCCTCAGGACTAAATAGTCTGCTCCGTTAGCAGGGCACAAAAATGATCTAGAGATGATGAAACTTAACATTTCTGGTTTGTGCTGCTAGAGAAATGTTCTGAAAGTGCTGACTTCTTAGGACATGTTTGCACAAATTAAGACTCTTGTCTCATGACCAGATGAATACTGGCTCAAGTAAACAAAGAAAAGTATGTAGAGAAAGTTGGAAAGAACTGTGGAGAGAAAAGAAAATTCTGCTTTTCTATTACTTTCAGTTTTTAACTGTAACCCATACTATGTATTGAAATTAAAGTTTAGCAAGACACCATCTTTCTCACTCTTTCCTGATGGAAATGAATGGGGGTATTTACGCATGGTGAGCATGCTTCATAACTCTAATTATATCACCTTATGGCTCCTTGTCATCTTTATCCTCCACCCCTTTTTCATGGTGCAGATGTTCCCCAGCTTTATTATCTAAACTATTGGGTCTTAAAAGCCTGTATTAAGTAAATGTATAAATGGTCCTTGTGGAAAATTAAACGGTGATATTAAAAATCATAATCACAGCTCTCAAAATAATAATTAATCTTTTTAGGTACTGCACACCTGGACTTGTTGCCAATAGGTCCAGGTGTCATGGGAGACCCCAACTGTTTTAGAAGTGATGTGATGAGTGCCTATATCCAGGACTGTATCACAGGACAATGAGCAAAGAATCTTTTAAAATAATTAGAAAATAAATTTTTGATTTTAAGATTAAAGCAGAGAATTCCAAAATTCATCACAAGCCATGTTTTAAAATTAATCTAGTTTATTTCCTTTAGTAAACATGATAAATGTTACATTCCAGTTAGCAGTTCAGACAAATCAAAAGGATTTACAAAATAATTTCATCTTCATTGTTTTTCACCAAAACAAAACCATGTCTTCATTAGACCGGGTGAAATGTTTTGGTTGAAACTTCCCACCCCCACCCCCATCCCCACCCCCCACTGAAAAATGCAGACTTAGGTTGACTGAAACATATAGCAAATGCCTGTTGAATTCACTGGATTGTTTTAATGGTGAAAAAAAACATTAAAAAAAAAGAAATCTAAACATTTCATGTTGATATTTTTTAAACTAAACATTTGAACTTCTTGATTCAAAATTACTTTTCTTGTTAAAATTAACTTCAATTTTATTTAAAAAAATACTAAAGGTGAAGAATCATCAGATGAAACTATTTGTTCAAACTGAAACCAAATTTCTGTAGACTTTTTAGTTCACTAAAAAATAGTTCTTATGTTTAAAGTGAAGCATATGAATTAATATTTTCATGTCTGGGTCCCTAAGAGAAGAAAATGTATTAAATTAGCAAACAAAATATCTTTAATGACTATTAACATTGCAGCAGGACATATTCCATCCACTCAAACTCTTATAAGAACTGAAATAAGAATTTAAGGGGAAAGACTTGTGTATTCCTTGACACCTTCATATTGCATATAATATTGTTGATAACACACTCCAACATCCTCTAAGCAGGCTTTCACTTCCATTTCCAAAAGATACTAAAAAGCAATACGTGCCCCATCTTCATTAAACTTACCCTCCAATGCTAAACCTTGAGAGTGACTTTATATGCTTTTATATCCACTACAGCAATGGCTTAACACATCTAACTGTTGCACATCCCGTGCATTTGGGATGTCAGGCTGCCTTAACACTGCTGAAGTCACTATAATCCTCTATGGTAGGGACCAGCAACCTCTGGCACGTGAGCCGCCAGGATAAGCCCCCTGGCAGGCCGGGCCGGTTTGTTTACCTGCCGCGCCCACAGGTTTGTACGATCGTGGCTCCCACTGGCCGTGGTTTGCCGCTCCAGGCCAATGGGGGCGGCGGGAAGCGGCACGGGCTGAGGGATGTGCTGGCCGCTGTTTCCCACCGCCCCCATTGGCCTGGAATGGCGAACCACGGCCAGTGGGAGCCACGATCGTACAAACCTGTGGGCGCGGCAGGTAAACAAACCGGCCCGGCCTGCCAGGGGGCTTACCCTGGCGGCTCGCGTGCCAGAGGTTGCCGATCCCTGCTCTATGGATTGGAAGATAGGGGAGGTACATAACTCACATAATCATGCTGAGCAGTGGGGTACACAAATAAAATGTGCAACACATGACTGAAAAGTTAACATATGTTTGGTGATTTACTCCGAGTCCTATGCAGACTTACTGTCTCCCCACAGTTGGAACTTCTTGACTTTCAGATCCGTAGCTTAGATCTTTACTATTCAATCTAAAGGAGTAATTCTTAGCCCCTTTGAAGACTATCCGCTGGTGGTAGGGTGACCAGATGCCCCGATTGTATAGGGACAGTCCTGATATTCAGGGCTTTTTCTAATATAGGCGCTTATTACCCCCCACTCGCGTTCAGATTTTTCACATTTGCTATCTGGTCACCCTAAGTGGAGGACTGAGTCTCATTTCCCTGTAGTTTACACAGCTGTTTACTAGTCAGCAGTAACATATTGTTGATCAGGGATACTGGATTCTATCACTGGCTCTTCGGGAGGAATGTGGATTATAGTGTTTAGAGTTAGGGTAAGTTGCTTTGAAAGTCAGTGTGGCTCAGTTACTAAGAATGGTGTTTGTGTTATAAGAGACTTGGGTTTCTGCACTAACCTTGCACAAGCACTTGTTTGAAAAATGGGGATAGAAGTGGAGTACTCAGCAGCTCTTACCTAACTGTCTTGTAAACTGGGATTCACGGTTTGAGTATTTAATACGGATCGTGAAATGCATGAGAATTTAAACAACAGCTAACAGAGTTGAGATTTTAACAGCTAGGCCTTGATTTCCTAGCAGAAGGAACTGTCCCCTAGGCTAATGGGGCATTTGGTGAAAGAGTCTTTCTATGTTTAGCTTGGTGTATGTATTTTCCATTATGATTAAAACATCACAAAAATGATCTACAGACAAATACTACAAATATATAACTGGTATTCTGGTAATCAGAACATAAAGAGCAGCAATGTGGGAAGAGGATATATCCCAGAGGGTTTTAGATTTCTTGCAACAATGGGATATAAAGAAAAGTGACATCTAGTCAAAAAAAGCCAAAGGAATCATTTTTTGACACATTGTTTTCTCCATAGTAATTCCTTTTTCACCAAAGCACCATGAAAAATTCAAATAGTGTTCAATATTTATATCCTAAACTCTTGGCCATCTCAATGAGATTTAACCAAATTAAGGTTTAAATCTGTCAAACAGAACTCTGCAATAGGATTAAGCTATGGTACCACTACCACTGCACCTTAATGATAAACTGTTACTTATCTCTTCAACACAACCCATTTCCTATTGACAAGTAATCAAATCAGACAAGAAACATAAGGTTAAGGGAAGAGACTGCAGCTCCTAACTGCTGTGAGGGCACCTGTGTAAGAGCTCAAGATAGTGGTGCCGCTTCCTTAGGAAAGTCCCAGTAAGATACCAACATGTTATCACTACAGTGAGTGCCTTCTGCAGGTCAGAACCAAGATTTACAGCCTGAGTTTGTTGAAACTTTAAAATGTAACAATGGATTAAAAAGCTTACTGTTATAATGTAATCTTGACATTCAATATAGTTGAAAATAGTAGTAAATCTCTTGCTTTGGTGGAAAGAGGATGGGGAAAAAAACAAGATAGAAAGAATAAATAGAAAAAGGAGGACAGAAGGTCTGCTCTGGCAAACACAAGGAAAAATAGAAAATATTTAACTAAGCTACATTTGAGTTGTTTGCTATAACTACAGTGTTTGATTATTGGTCTTGGTTTCCATTTGATATAGAAATAAAATAAAATAAAAAAAATATTGGCATTACACAGTATCACAGGTTGAGTTAGACTCTGAGATTATTATTATCAATAGTAATGCCTGATGGCAACGAATAATTTTTGCTATGTACTTGAAGGTTAAATATCCAAATTGAACCTTTCAAGCTGAATTATTATGCCTTTTGTCTGGCTTATATTAGTCAAAATAAATAAATGAAATAGCTACATAAGTTCCTATGAACAAACAACAGGTATTTATCATAGTATCATTTTCTTTCAAGCTTCACTTTCTCACTCTCTCTCCTTGGTTAGGGCTTGCTCAGTTAAACTTCCATCATTGCCTTGTTACTCTGGGTCCAGCTCTCAGTGGAAATTGGCATAAGATCTCAAACGTGGTTGTAACCTAGATAGGAAAGATACAAATATATTATTTATATATTGATCCTGTGTATTATAGTTCTTTGACAGTAATCTTTTACTTTGATGTAGGAAGGCTCCAGAAAATTTGCCTTCAGGTTTAAAACAAATACAAGGAATTTCTTCTTCATGCAGCACACAGTCAACTTGTGGAACTCCTTACCTGAGGAGGTTGTGAAGGCTAGGACTATAACCCAGTTTAAAAGAGAACTAGATAAATTCAGGGTGCATTAATGGCTATTAGCCAGGATGAGTAAGGAATGGTGTCCCTAGCCTCTGTTTGTCAGAGGATGGAGATGGATGGCAGGAGAGAGATCACTTGATCGTTGCCTGTTAGGTCCACTCCCTCTGGGGCACCTGGCATTGGGCACTGTCGGTAGACAAGATACTGGGCTAGATGGACCTTTGGTCTCACCCGGTATGGCCGTTCTTATGTTAGAAGCCTGGAAAGAAATTGTATGGTTCAAAAGTGATCATTGCAACCAATTACACAAACAAGTCAAAATGTCTTTACTATTTCCTAAGCAAGACTATGACTAAGTATATAACATCCATTGTCATGTAGTTTTCATGCTCATTCTAGCCTCGTGAGTCCAAACCTACTTGGACCCCTAGGGTACTTACTTGGGCAGCTAGCCCAAGCTAGTGCGCATACTACCCCATGTCTACGCTGCTATTTTTATCACTGTTGTTCAAACAAATCTATTGGATATGTAGTTTACCTGTGCATGCTCCCAGCTGCAGTGTAGACATACCCATATTTGCCTGCTTAACATTTTGCATGTGATTAGCCGCACTGATTACTCACATACTTAGAATTATGCACATGCTAAAGATTTGCAGGATTGGGATCCAAGTGGGAGAACGGTGGATAGATCATTTTTAATAAAAAAATCCTGGAACCAAAGCTAGATTTACAAACACTTTGTGTGAACCTAAGACAATTTACAGTTAAGGCTGAAAACCATATACAGTAAAACTAAATGGTTTTACATGTTTTCTCCTCCAAACCAATGAGATGTGTTGCCAAATGTGATACACTGCCTACTAGACAGACTAACACAAGCTTATGTTCCAAGTTGATTTAAGATATAGCAATGTGCTTTACATTGGACAATAATCTAATAGAGGTGACAAAGGAATAAATTACAGGAGCAAGATGCATGGCTGAAAGCCACACTCTCCTGCTCCAATGAAGATGAGAATCTTTCCTAGAAATTGTTTCTTTATGATTAATGACAACTGCAGGATCAACAATGCCCTCAGCTCCAGAACTCCACTAATAAATGGCAGGCACAGACCTTTACTAAAGGTGAGCACAGAGATGATCCTCACCATAACCTTAGGTTTCTTTCCCATATTTACTAGCATCATCAGAAGCTTGTCTGGACTGTGCTTCATGCAACAAACTCTCATCCATGCCCCAGTCTCACATAAATACTGGAAAAAGCATTTGTCACCCTTATCTAGATCTGATGAAATGGAATTATAGAACTAGGTGTCATCAGCATAATGAAATCACTGCAGCCTGTAGCACCTCACTAACCCTCCTGATTGCTCCATGTACTCATTGAACAAGGTGAACAATTGTGGGATGCCTCATGAGCACCTGCCAACACAACTATATTTAAAGCATTAAATAGGGAACAAATGCAGCCACAATAACTGGAGAACTTGTAGAGGGCATGTGGCAAAAAAATAAAGCATAAAAATGAGTATTGTCACCACATATCAACAAATTATGTTATCTACTGGTTTAGAAATTTCCTTGTGGAGTATGTCTGACCATTTTATGCAGTGGGAGCTATGTGAAATCCTTAGAAATCTCAATTAACTCAGTCACCAATGTTGAAATTCAGACATGGTGATTGTCTACCTTAAAATATGAATTCCTTTGTCAGTCTTTGCGCCCTTGATACTTTAAGTTTATTTTAGAACAATAAAATTGCAACATAATTTCTAAGACTAAAATATGCTTGTAATTGTGACTAAAATATTTGAATAATAATTAGTGCTTTTTTGCATAAATGGAATGAAATGTGCAGTTGGAATGCAGATAAATGGGCACAAGGGAAAACTGACAAACCTGAGTAATGTGATAATTGCTTGGTGCCACTATCATGTGGCTATCTTAAGACAACAAAAAGCCGTCTATATATCTTGTGTAACTTGCTGATGCAATTAGTGGACAATATAATTTTACTACTGTCATTAGCAATGAATTTCTCCCTTTGGGAGACTATATGACTTAGGGGAATGGTAACCAGGCACAGAGCCTTTGGCTTTACCAGAAAAGTCTAACTGAATTTTTTCAATCTAATTAAACAGGTGCAAATCCTTAATGTGGATGCACTTAAACCTGGTATATCAAGTCAGCTTAATTTGGTAATTTACTGAAACAAGCTAAATTAAGCAAATGATAAACCAGTTTGTGTGTCTTTAAAGGTTTGTACTGGTTTAACTAGACTTGATTTAAAATAGTCGAATTAAACTGGTGCGACTCTTCTAGTGCACACCAAGGCCCAGAGGTTTTCTCTTGTAAGTAACTCATATGAATGAATCTTCCCCAGGTTGCTAGGGTCTAAAATCAGAGGGGTAGCCATGTTAGTCTGAATCTGTAAAAAGCAACAGAGGGTCCCGTGGCACCTTTAACACTAACAGAAGTATTGGGAGCATAAGCTTTCGTGGGTAAGAACCTCACTTCTTCACTTCTTGCATCTGAAGAAGTGAGGTTCTTACCCATGAAAGCTTATGCTCCCAATACTTCTGTTAGTCTTAAAAGTGCCACAGGACCCTCTGTTGCTTTTTTGAGTCTAAAAGTAACACCTGTCTACTGGCCTAAATGAACTGAGTTGATGGCCTCAGAACACTGGTGTGTAGATTAGGTCCTGTCAGATTTTAGCTAAAGTATATTAGCAGAGAGGAATGTACCTTTATAATGGGGAAAGGAAGTGTGCACAACTGCTTTTTGTGATGTCCCTCTTCTGTGAAAAAAGAAACAATTTTAATTTTCAAAGCTGTCATTCCATCATCTTTCAGAATCATTTCATCCACTTGAAGCAAAATAGATTAAATCACAGTGCTCTTTATTATTGTAAACCAGATTTCTATAATCTTTAACATAAAAAAACAGAAGTCTAGATTTGTAAATATCCTTTAGGCTTTGATGAAATAAATCTGAGGAAGTTATTTCCTGTGTAATACTCTGGCAGTTACTGTCTTCTGTATAATTCTTTCAAAGCTATTCAACTATAAATAAGATATGACGTGTTGGACAATGCATTTCCCAGGGCGAATCACAAAGTTGAATGCTCCCTTTTACCCAACCTTATGTTTTAAAATCAAGAGAGAGGTTTTCATACAGCTTCCAGGATGTGGAAAGAAATTAGGCATGTTGGTTTATATAGGGGAAGGAGGGGATCGGTACACAGGAAAGTGAAGTTTTTGACAAAGAGAATATGGAATACTTGTTAGAATGCAAAAACAAAAATGTCTTTGAAAAAAGTGATAATCTCAGGAAAGTGGAATCTGGCTAATTGATGAAAATAGAAGGTGAATGAGAATTACGTCCTGATTCAAGGTATCTCCTTCAAGACTAACTTAAGCTTCCCAAAGGCATGAGGCTAGTTCAGATATTATCATTTAGAAACTGTTTATGCCATAAAAAAGGAGTGACAGAAAGTAAAGGACTTCCTAATTTATAATGACAAGCCAGCAGGCAAGCTCCAGATGTCGTAACTGCAGTTCAGGATAAACTCAAGAAAGGTGATGCTGTATTCTCCACTATCCTGCTGTAATTATAAACACAGGCAATACTGGTGAAGAGTGCCAGCTGAAAATCATGAGATAGGCCTTAAAAATAGCAAGGACAAAAAGTTAATGTATATTGTATCATTTTAAGGAGAATGAAGTTTTAAGAGTATTAGCAAAGGGTGATTTCACTACATATGAATACCCAATTTTCAAACATTTCCCAAGAATACAAGAGACATGGACTGTGCTATTATAAAATATACTGTAGCAGACTAATAAGAAAAGTAAATGGAAACTTAAAATCACCACTCTGTTCCTGTACAAAAAAGTCAACTCAGTACATTGTAATGTCTGAGAACTTGCAATATAACATGTTTTTAACATTTTCATAATGTTGGCTATATTGCGCAAAATGCATACACACAAACAAAGTTATCTTTGTGTGTGCGTGCACATATTTTGCAGCTGCAATTCAGTTGCTTAGATTTGTAAATGTTGTCCTAACAAATAATTCAGCGTTGTAAGACACAAAGTAAGTAAGCGTAAAAGTGTCTACATTAAAGCTGCTGGAAAAGAGAGGATGGGGAGAATTGCTAGATTTATTTATTTGTAGATCTCTGAAATTCTATGAATTTGACTTTTGTTTTTAAATTCTAATTTATACTCTTAACTTTTAACCTTCCTGGTTATTTCCTAAGTCTGTCTGTTATTGGCCTGACCCCTCTCCTGGATGGCACTGGTGCTTTTGGTTCCAGCATCAATTATTGCACTGATACATAGTACTGGTAATCCTACCTCTTTGGCTCAGTTCAAAGTCTATTGTAGTTAATGGAATGTCTCCAATTGACTTTATTGGTCTTTGGACCAATGACTTATAGTGGCTTATATTACGGAAATGAGACAAAATTAAGAAATGAGTTCCTTGCATCTTCTTATTGATGACACTGAGGGTTGCCAAGGTGAAAGTCTGCAATTAGGGACAAGATTCTAGAAGGCATTCCAAGTGGGAAACTATTTTTGTAGTTAAGTCTCAGCAGGAAGGGTTGTATTTGAGCTCATTTTGAGACTAAAGCAATTAGAATGGAATGCAGTGTTGGCTGGAGCATGGTGTTTGGAGTTAATGGCCTACATAAAGAGGAGTGGAGATCTGGAAAGCAATGAGTCCTGCTGGAAGGCCACAAAGAAAGCATGTCTAGAGTGTCAATACACCAGGACAGAGTGTACATTCACTATTGGAGCACACATCGAATGAAGCATAAAGCAGAAGGCTAACTGTCTTCCACAACCTGAGAAATGCACCAATATCCTACGAATATGTATCCTAACATGATTTATTGCTATTTGTGTATGGCTCATTAATTTTAAATTTAATTAACCTTTTCCAAAACATTTTAATTATTGCTTTCTGGAATAACAAAAAGTCCCATTGAAGTGTTGAGAAAATAATGAGGAAAGGGTTATATATACAAGTTTCTGCTATTTTGGTTATGTGATTTTTCTTCCCACCTAGCTGCTTCTTTTTGTTGTTTCCTTGGTCTATTTGGGCCCTTTCCTCTCCACCCACTCTCCCCAGATGTCCTTTAAGTAGCAGTTTGTTGCTTTAATTCACCTTCTTTAATGCAAATTTAGTTGTAATACTGAACATCTCACACTTTATTGTTTACATTAGAAAGTGAGTTAACAGTGGCTGAAAGAGCTACAATCTGTGCCCTGGCTCTGGAGGTGGAACGAAGCATGTTTAAAATGGTCTTTCTCCTTCCACTTATAACCCTCTTCTTTCACCCAATCACCACATAATAATTTATCTTTTACAAATAAGAAATGATACTTTGAAAAATGAAGTATATTTTGTTTAATTGGGGCTATCTCTGTTCTGAAGACACTTTTGTACCTTTGCTGATTAAAATATGAAAGGACATTTTTGGGAAATTACCTGTCTTTGACACAATGTGTTTGACAGTGTAATGCAGTGTTTCTCAAACTGGGTTTGCCGCTTGTGTAGGGAAAGCCCTTCCGCGGGCCGGGCCGGTTTGTTTACCTGCCCTGTCCGCAGGTTCGACCCATCGCGGCTCCCACTGGCCGCGGTTCGTCGCTGCAGGCCAATGGGAGCTGCTGGAAGCTGCGGCCAGTATGTCCCTCCGCCCGCGCCACTTCCAACAGCTTCCATTGGCCTGGAGCAGCAAACCGTGGCCAGTGGGAGCCACGATCGGCCATACCTGCGGACGGGGCAGGTAAACAAACTGGCCCGGCCTGCCCAGGGGCTTTCCCTACACAAGCGGCGACTCCAGTTTGAGAAACACTGATTTAATTCCCTCTTCTCTTCTCCCATTCTCTCAGTGTTGCTATCTTTCATCCTTCTGGAGTGAAGATGAAATGTTAGGTGCTGAATGTTGCTTACAGCCCCCTAATGACCAAATGTGAAATGCCCCTTGTAGAAATCTCAAATGAAAAGGGAGCTCAAACACCCTGTCAGTTGTGACTGAAAAGGGTTTTTTTTGCAAAAAAGAAAACCAAACATTTAGGGAGGGTTACTTTCTTTTTAGCCACCAGGACTTGAAGTGCTATTAAATCCTTAACTTTTATCTATACATGTTTTCATTAATCTATTTCCCCCTTCCACCTCCCTACCTCTTTGTGAGAGTGAGTGGAATAGAGGGAAAGGGAATTTTATGGTACTTTAATTCCTGAGGTGAAAGGGAAGGAAGAAAATAAACTCTGTGAAAAGATGGAAAAGAAGAGGTAGACCTTTGAAGGAGCACACTGATTACTGGTTTATCTGGACATTTTTAAATGGCACTTGAAAACTATCCAAAAGAGAGATTTTAAAATATATTATATTTATTTCACTCCTGTTTTCCCGATGGCGATTAAGCATAACGGTTGTCAAGATATATATTTTTGTTTGAGTGAACAAGGTTTGTGTGCCATTGTGAGTTGATGCATGGTTATGATATTAAAAGCGTCCTACCAGTGAGCAGAACGAAGCTTTGGAAAGTCAATGTCTGCAGTCATGATCATATCAGAAATAAGATTTTTGAGGGGAAAGAAGGTACCTATTGGGATGACTTGAGCACATGGAACAGAAAATGGTATGTAACAATGATCTCTGAGAAGAGAGATTATTTTCTTCAATGATAATTCAGAGTTATAGGGTAAATTGAGTGTTGGATATTTACTATTATATTCATGTGATCTTATATATGTTTCTGATCTATACGTACTATTGTTGACATTTTATATACTGTTATTTTTACTCAGTTGCTATTGCATATAAATATAGTAGAGCTTTGATCAAACTATAAAACCCACAAAGGAAATGGATTGGAGGAACATAGATGTTGCCACACTGAATCAGAACAGGGGTCTTCTGGTCCAGTATCCCATCTCCAAAAGTGACCAGTTCCTGCAGTTTTAGAGGAAAGTGGTCAGTTCCTGGAGAAAGGAATGTTGAAATTAAGTACCTAATCAAGAAACACTTAAAGGACAATGGATCTTGGAATGCTCCAATACACGTAAGAAGTCTACTTGAGGACGTTCAAGGTAGCATGTAAACAATGGATGCTACCTGTAAAAACTGCGAGTCATGCATGGACATGTGACTTGCCCAGGTGATTCCTAAACTCCATCTCAGAGCTGGACTTTGCATAGGAGTGAGGAAGGGGTCTCCACCCACAAGAGAAAGTCTATTTAAATCCCTGGGAGACCCCTCCATTTTGTCTTCTGCTGGCTAAAGAGAAAGCCTCTCTGCCCCCCCCCCCCCCCCGGGGATACTTGAAAAAAACTGGAACAAAGGACAGTAACTACAGGGGGTGTGAGTGATTTCTGGACCCAGGGTAAAAGGAGATTAGTCTGTAAAAGGGAGAATTCTGGAACTGGTGAAGATCTCATCTGTATTCAGTTTGATTAGACATAGATTTGCGTGTTTTAGTTTATTTTGCTTGGTGACTTACTTTGTTCTGTCTGTTACTACTTGGAACCACTTAAATCCTACTTTCTATATTTAATAAAATCGCTTTTTACTTATTAATTAACTCAGAGTATGTATTAATACCTGGGGGAGCAAACAGCTGTGCATATCTCTCTATCAGTGTTATAGAGGGCAAACAATTTATGAGTTTACGCTGCATCAGCTTTATACAGGGTGAAACAGATTTATTTGGGTTTAGACCCCATTGGGAGTTGGGCATCTGGGTGTTAAAGACAAGAACACTTCTGTTAGCTGGTTTATGGTAAACCTGAAGCTTTGGGGCAAGTAATTCAGACCCTGGGTCTTTGTTGGAGCAGACAGAAGTGTCTGGCTCAGCAAGACATGGTGCTGGGGTCCTGAGCTGGCAGGGAAAGCAGGGGTAGAAGTAGTCTTGGCACATCAGGTGGCAGCTCCCCAGAGGGTTTCTGTGATCCAACCCATCACAGAGATGATGATTAAAGGAGCTATGAGAATTGCTTTAGATGAACAGTCTCACCTGCGGACCCTGGCCTTGTGGGTGCCCAGGAATTCCCCACGCTGGAGCAGCGCCTGCTACGAGTCCTCAAGGACAAGGCTGGAGGGGCAGGGACTGTCCGTAGCAGAAGGGGTGTAAGCATTGATTCTTGCTTGCTTGCTTGCTGGAAAGCATTTATTTAGTAACACATGAAGGCTGGGAAGCTTATTATACCTTGGCAATAAAACCGATTATACTTACGCACCCAGTATGGCTTCATTTAGTGTATCCGAGCCCCGCACTTTGGCTCGACGGGGGAAACTGTGTGATCATGGGAGACTTCAGTTTGAGTACATAGGCTGGAGGTCTTGTGCTGCCAATACTAAAACATCTTTGGAATTTCCAAACATTATAGATGACAATTTCCTAATCAAAAATTGTAGCAGTCGATATAGGAAATTCTTTATTAGACCTTGTCCTAACAGATAAAGAGGAATTGATCACAGAACTAAAAATGCCCTAATTTATCTGAAAGCTACTTGGTTGTTCTTTTGTGTTACTAATGACCCCAGGATGATATTGTAGCCTTATATTTCAAACTGACCATCATTTATTCTCCATATAGAGCACACAGAAAGGTATGATGAACTGCATTGAGAAAATTGTATGATTCCTGTGAAAGGAAATCTTCCCTTCTCAAATAAGGGAATTAAAACAGACATTAAAACAGCGGAAACACTCAACCTTCTTTCCACAGTAAAGATAATGTACACATGTCCAGCCCTCTCTAATAATAATAAGAATAAAATATATATTATCTGAACTTCAGAAAAGGATATTTGACTTTTTGGTATCCCTGCAGTGAAATAAGCCCTCTGTTACCACTATCGGATAGGCTACTCAGTAATTTGTGGGAAATGAACTGTTTGTCTCAGTCCATCCCCCATGGCACGTACTCACCTCCCAAACTCTTTATATCAGTTACAGCACAAAGACTAAAAAGTAAATGTCATGCAAGCTAAACTATTATCTCACTCCTAGAGGTCCCCTATGAAAAAATAATAAGGGATTTAATAGAACACGATAAGCCTTCAATACATATTTTGAACTGTCAACTTCAAGTGAGACACCCAAGAATTGAGGTAGCCATCATCACCAGTCAGTCTGGAAAAATCTAGGCTATTAAGTTCGTAGAACAGAAGTTACGTGGTGGAATGTTATTTCACACCCCTACCCCCACCCTCACCCCTTCACAAGAGTGCAGCAATGGCTCTTTAACTCCCTAATCATCCACATAAGATGAAACAAAGGTAAATAACTAGAGCTAGGTTTCTCCCACTCATTTCTATTGATTTTTTTTCCCTTTTAGTTGATATCAAAATGAATTGACTTATTGCAGTTTCATTATGTTCAATACTTGCTAAAGGATAATACATTTTAATGGTGACTGAAAAATAGTTTAGTCAACATTTATACAGTTTCTAAGGCATCTGTTTGTTCAGTGTCTTTATCTGTCTTGCCCTAAGGTTGTAATGTATAGTTTGTTTAAAGCTATATTCTATCTGTCAGATGTTTAACCCAAGGAGTTTGGTCTTAGTTTACCATCAACTTTTTTTAAAATGACTCACCCCGTCACCCCATACTCTTCCCATTCTTTCTCTTGGTATTTGAGTACTGGCTTGATTGCTTCCATATCTCATAAACACATGCATGCTGAACTTTGCACATGAGTAGTCCCATGAAAGTCAGTGCAACAACTCCTGTGTCTCGGTGTTCGGATCCTACAATCCCCTGATGCTATGTGCCTGCAACTATCTAGGTCACTCAATAACCATTGATATAAGAAGTAGGTGAGGACTCTCAACTCCTTGCAAGAGAACATCCCCTTTGCATTTCAGCATATTCCAAGGTCTTTCATCACCATATTATCTAAACACCAGGATCAATTCATAGGATCAGACACTTATTTCTTTTGGGGTCTGCAGATTGTTGATTTCTCATCTGTGCATAGCAGAAGCCATCAAGCAGTCCCTTTCCTACTTTGCACAAAATATAGGTCTGGTCTTTCATTTCAGCTCTTGTCCTGTATATTTTTATAGCTGACAATACTGAGCAAGTCATTGAAATGTAGAATTATAGTGAGAATAATGAATTTGGTCCTTTCTTTTCCAATTTTTTTCTCCTTTTCATAAGTAAACCCTGGTGAATCATGGGTTTTATAGCAATAACTGGTGCTTATATATCTTACTGCTGTTTTTCCATGTATTTGTTTAGCCATATCATAAAATTTCTTACTGCTGTTTTTCCATGTATTTGTTTAGCCATATCATAAAATTTCCCACCTGTTATGAAACTCTCTCTAATTCTGGAGTGGGTTGGGGGCTGAGCTATTCACTGCTATTAAATATGTTCAATAACATAATAAACAGGACGGTCAACATTGCCAAACTGAGCTAATGGTGTTGTGAAATCCTTAACTTTTATATTTTCTTATCTTCTTTTAACAATATAACATTCATGAATATCTGTTGGCTCATCTACTTCCTTTACAAAGAAATTAAATATCCTGTACTTAATAATATTAGTATTTGGACTTTGAAATTCATACTTCAGTGAGGGAAATAAATCAATTCCTACCTACTTTTGTTTGGATGGAGACAGTTTTCTACAAGGTTGAATGAAAAGGGCAGCATGACATCTGTTTATATTTTGGTGGCTGTGTCTTGGCAAATGAAGAAAGTTAAACTAGGGTTTTTTTTAAACAAAGGCTTAGAAATTTGCAGAATGCCTCAGAAATTGTTGAGAGATCAGAAAATCACAAGGTCCACAGTTTTTTTATCATGCTCATGATACTCTTTCACCTACTAAGAATGATTTTGTTCCATGGTGCTGAAGCCCAGCTTGTATGTAATCAAAATGTTGAAAGATGTGGTGATAAAGTTTGGTTTTTACTACATTCTGAAAGCTTTTGTCTAGCAATGGGAAGATGGAAAGGTTTCCTACATCCAGTATAAGCTTTTTTGAAGACAAGATAGACAATTTCATTTTTCTGAGAGGTTTACAGGCTTGCTTCTCTGAAGGGAGAGTTTCTATTAACAGTATTCTTCGCTGACTTTTACCAGCAAAAAGAGGTGGGGTTCTGTTTGTCAGGTGGTGCCTTGGATATTCTTAAAGGTTCCTACACCTTCAAAATGTATAATGGGGGTGAATTCTGAATGGATATGTAATGCCAGACTGTCTTGTTCAGTATTCTGCCTCACCAAATTCCTGTATTGATAGTTGTGGCAAAATCATCTATCAGTTTAGGGTCACTGGTGTTGTAGCTGGCTGGTTTGATCTCCACAGGTTTGTTGGAAACCTGAAGGATGCAAAATCTTTCGAAACCACTTTGGTCATCTATTCTCCTGGTTGGATTGGGGGGGAAAAAGCCATTGTCTTTGCTTGGGTTAGCTTCTGGCAGCAAATGGGTTGGTGGGAAAGGGGATTTATACACACAACTCCACCTTTCCTATATATGTCTATAATGGAATAGTGTAAATCTAGACTTTAATATTATGTCCTTATAGTTTCCTGGTAACTTAAAATATATATATCTGTGCATTTTAGACTCCTAAACCTATAGTCTAATATATAAATAAAACTCAGCAATTACTTTACAGAAATATAATTAAGGCTACATACCTTCTTTGATCCTGTGACCCACTAGAATCTTATTCAGTAGCATTAAACTCTTCCCAATAAACATGGATTTCACTGATCCTTCAATTGTAGACTTTAGTTTGAAACTTCAAACTCATAGACCCAAATGTGTTGTTAGTTTACAGTCTCTGCCAAAGCAGGCATTACTGGAGCTACAAGAAATGCAGAATTTTCCCATAGAAAAGATATATGAGAATCTCCTGTTGCAAAACAAAACTCTGCCAATTTTCCCTAAATTGTGGGTAATGACTCCCTTGGTAAAACCAGAATATTTTAAGCAAATCTGAGCTTATTTATGAACTCCCACGTAAATTGCATGTAGTTCTGTAGACTTTGCATGATTTCCAACCATAACTCATACACAGATGGCTTTAGCTAAATTTTCCTGTTTCATTTCAACCTGAAACTACACACACACTTTTTTAACTAACAGTGAAATCATGATCCTCTGTACATTAAGCAAAACCATCATGTTATTCACAACTCTATTCAAGAAACATTTGATAAATTATTGACAAATACCTCCTCTGTGGCAGCCGTTTCAGCCTTGATAACATCAGTAAATTGTGAATGTTATGGGTTTTATGATACCTTTTTAATACTTGCAGTCTGAGTGCTTTTTTTAAAGTCACTCCCTGCCCTTCTTTCTATGTAAAAGTATTTTTAATTAATTTTATTCCAATGCTAGCCTCTGGAATGCTTAGGGACCAAAGCTTCATGCAAATGAGTGGAGTTACTGGAAACTGGATATTCCCATTTATTTCAAGCTACTGCTTTTATTTCAAACTAAACCTCCTGGCCCCACCATTAGTTCTGCAGACTAATTGAAGGTAGTGGTCCAACAGTCACATATCTTAACCTGTGGAGTGGTTGGAGGAAGACTGGGTCAGTTTGTTCCCATACATGCTTTTTTCTGTATGTGGAAAAGAAGCAGTGGGCCTACATCAAGGAATCTGTTGCAAGATGTGATCTGTAATAGAATCCAGGGCCGGCTCTAGGATTTTTGCCGCCCAAAGCAAAAACAATTTCCCCCCCCCCCATTTAATTACTCCACCCCCGGCCCCGCCTCAACTCCGCCCCTTCCCCAAATCCCCAGCCCTGCCTCCTCCCCCCAGGCTCTCAAGCCTAGGAGGGAGGGAGGGGGAGAAGCGGCGCCGCGCCACGGCAACTCAGAGTCTCCCCCTCCCTCCCAGGTTTGAGAGCCTGGGAGGGAGGGGGAGACTCTGAGTGGCCACGGCGCGGGCGCCACTTCTCCCCCTCCCTCCCAGGCTCTAAAGTCTGGGAGGGAGGGGGAGCAGCAGCGGCGCAGGTCTGGTGAAGTCCTGCTAAAACTGCCAATCACTCTCCTGTCGACTCCTGTACTCCACCTGATCGAGAAGAGTAAGGAGAGTCGATGGGAGAGTGTCTCCGATCATCTTGCGTAGTGTGGACCCCGCGAAAGTAGATTTAAGCTATGTCAATTTGAGTTACGCTATTCATGTAACTCAAATTGCGTAGCTTAGATCAACTTTTCCCTTTAGTGTAGATAAGGCCCTAGTCTCATTGCGCATTCCTCCTGGCAATAAAATGTTTGTAGGATTAGCCATTATTGCATGTAGTAAGCATTATTACTAGTATTAAGTGTTTTGTAGGACTGGATAATTAGCTGTCAGTTTTTGCAGAGAGGCAATGAGACTGACTAAGCCAACAAGACTAAAATACTCTCTCATCTATAAAGGTGATCTCACAATAGGTACATTGATGAAGGACTGTGAGGAAGCTTGCAGTAACTTTGGCCATTCTGTACCATTTGCATTAATAAATTTAGGACTTCATTATCCAGGACTGTCAATCTGGCACCTTTCCCAAGTATTAAATTCATATTACAAACCCCATTTTTATGTAGTTGCACTGTTACCATAAAATATTGATCGCTGCTCAGTCTTTTACACCCCATTAACAAAGTCTATATTGTAAATGTGAACCAAGATCATAATTGATTATGACATTGTCCAGTGTCAATGTGGTTCTGAGCTAACAGTGCTTATTAAAACAATGTTTAAATACATTGAGAACTTTTAAACTTTATTAAGAGAGTGTATTTCTAGAGCACGTGTAGTGCAGCTTTAAGGGTGATTATTACTTATTTAAGAAAATTCTACAGCAGAGCTTTGTAAAAAAAATAAATACTGTGGGTATTTTTTAATGGCATTACACTTATTTGTGTCCTCTTGATAGTCTACATAAAATTGTCATTTGAGAATCTGATAAACTTAAGTGCTTGTTTTTCTGAATAAATTAAAAAAAACACTGTAAAATCAGGCAAAGTATCAGATTAATTATGTTGTCATTATTGTTTGTGTTAATGTTGGTTTTTGTTTTTTTTCCCCTCATTTGGGAAAAAAAATGAAAGCTAGTGAAAAAATCAAACCTCCAAAGTATAATATTGACCACATGGATACATACACCAAACTGACCTCCAGAGTCGTCTCAGTCTTTGAGACATAACAAGTTGTCCCAATGTACATCTTTTGACTGAACATATTTAAAGTATTAGACTTATCTCTTAATTTGTAGCTGCATAAATATAGCAGCAAATAAATCTGACTTAGAATACCCCGTGTGGCCTAATTTTTCAGAGGTGCTGCCTACCCACAATTCTCACTGTTCTCCATGAAACTGCAGGTGTTCAGCACATCTGCGAATAAACCATTTGGGGTCTTTAATGAGAGTTGCACCAATACATATAATGCAACCCTTTTTTTTTAAAGGGGTACACCTGCTAAGGGAATCCTGAGTTGATGAAATATAGGGTCTTATTCATAAAACCCATAGTCAACAATGATGCAAGGTATTTGGCTAGTTCTATACCTTATGCCTCTTAAACAGTCATGCTTTTCGGTTTTTTGGTTTAAACTATTTTTTTTTTTATTTTTTTTAAAGGGATATAATCAGTAATGATGTAAACACTGGGTTTTACATGAGTATGTTTTAACACTGAATTAGTTTTGGGTGTCATTCACATTTATCCTTAAAGGCTTTTCACAATACATATTTTAGCATATGGTATTCAAATAACCTCTGGTACTACTGTTGAAATGCACTCATTGTTTACATATCACTAATGTGGAACTTGTTGCAGGTTTGGGAACAAGTGTATATTTATTCAAAGCAATTAACATTTCTGATTAAAAACTGTGCAGAAAGGAACTTTACAAGCTGATCTTGTTGCCTCTAGACTTCTCTTCTTTTTATCTTGTCTCATTTTTATATTTTGTAAATCCTAGGAAATTAAATACAAAATGCTGAAGATATTGCAACATTAAGATGATATCAAGTAGTTAAGTCAAGAAATTTCGAAAGAAAAGTTTGCTTTGAGAACATAGCTCTTTTAATGCTGCACAAATAAATTTTCGCTTCCACTTTTCATTGTTTTTTATCCAACCATCAAAAACACTGGGGTTATTCTTTCTAAGGGGAATACTCTTGTTTTTTGTTCTAGCTCAAAACCCTGATGTAGATTTTTCTCACTTTCTCCCTCTGACTCTCCACTTCTCCTCTCCCTCTCCCAAATACTCTTCAGGCAGAGAGTATGGAAACCGACCCAAAGGATGGAGTTCTTGGGAAGTTATGAAGTTACCATTTTCAAATAATATCCCTGTAACTTATGCATATTAGCAAAAGCAAATACAAATAAATAGAATTATTTCTCTTTATTCTCAATAACCTAATGATTTTGCTGAATTTTAGATGTAATACTGCATGTATGATTTTCTCATGTTTTCTGCCCTGGCTAACAAGAAAGAAATATAGTATAGGAGTTGATGGAGCATCATTTTCCATTCTCTTATGCATTACAATATTTACAGCACCTTAGGGTTTTTATTGTACTTCCCATCTAATGCATGTGCGGTAATCTTTTTATTATCGTTTTCCTTCTACTGCAGCTGTTCAGGGTGTTACCAGCATATTATTCAATCAGTGCAATCAAACTGAGTGTTCAGAATGTAACTGAATTTCTTTATGAACTGAAAGGCCCTATTGCTGTTTTTAATAAAACATTGAGCAATTTACACCTGTTCTTAGAACATAACCTTACTATTCCATTCTGCTCTACATAACTCCTGCTGTCGAACAAAAAAGAACATTTCACACCTATTCTTCACCATTTTTCCTCAGACATATCTAATCTCTTATAGTTTCCCTGCTGGTAATAGAATGCATCATTTAATTCATTGAAATCTGAATAAAAAGATAGAGATATATAATGGTACAATACTGCAAATACCCTTTCTAGTAGTTACTCATGTGTTCTTCATGTTAAAAATATTCCTGATGTTCAGAAATGTGTGATGTGTTGGATTGTTGTCTTCAGTCCTCAAGTAGCTTATGCTTGGAAAATGTTTTTAAAATCTTTAACTTCAATGGGTACAGGATTTACAGGCAATGAGAATTTTTCCAATTAGTTCAGGGAACCCAGAATTTCAACTTATTGTTCACATACTTGTGTACCTAAGGCACTACCCTTTACCACCTATGAAAAAAAACAACAAGCTGATAGCAAAGCATCTTGACACATTCAGGTGATACAAGCATAAGAATATGATTAAAGTAAAGAAATAGTGTTGCTTAGACTTCAATTCTAGACAGATGATAGGCCATAGTTTGATTCTCAGATATATAAAAACAAATATCAGTGTTCTAAATGGGAGTTTCACTTGTGTATCTGAGGGAAAGATTTGGCCCAAATATTAACACATTTTCAAAAATGTATATGTGCCATTTTGTACAAAGGCAAACCAGTTGATAGATCAGACTGTCCATTTATTTTTCTTGCATATCTTTATAATTTTATTTCCATTGGATAGCGCATAGAGGCCTCAAAAAGGGACTGGGACAAATGTACAGTAACTCCCTGCTTAATGTTGTAGTTATGATCTTGAAAAATGTGACTTTAAGTGAAATGATGTTAAGCAAATCCAATTTCCCCATAAGAATTAATGTAAATAGGGGGGGTTAGGTTCCAGGGAATTTTTTTTCACCAGACAAAGACATTATATACATATACAGTATTAAACAATTTTAAACCAACATTTTAATACTGTACTTAGCAATGATGATTGTGAAGCTTGGTTGCGGTGGTGGAATCAGAGAGAGAAAGAGAGTGGATCATCTGACTGCTTCTCTTGCTGTTCTTTCCAAAGTGCCGGGGGGTGCTCAACCCCCGACTTTGCCTCAGGCACACCACTGCTCCACCCCTTCCCCTGAGGCCCCACCCCCATCCTGCCTCTTCCAGCTACCACTCCATCCGCCCCACCTCTTCCCAGATCTGCTCTACCCTTTCCCCCCAAGCATGCCGCATCCTCGCTCCTCTCCCCTCCCACCCAGCCTCCTGAACATCACGAAACAGCTGATTGCTATGGGCAGGAGGCGCGGGGAAGGAGTGGGGAGGTTGCGCACCGCATATTCGCTCCTCCCCACTTCCCCCCAGAGCCTACTGAACACCGCGAAACAGCTGATTGCTGCGGGTGGGAGGCATGGGTAGGGAGGAGGGAGTTGCTGATGTGTGGGTCCGCCGGCGGGTGGGAGGTGCTGGGAGGGGGTGGAAGGGAGCTGATAGGGGAGCTGCTGGCCCACCCTGGTTCCAAGCCCCCATGTCCAAACAACATTATAAGCAAACATTGTACAATTTTAAATGAGTATGTTCCCTAATAGATCAGCGATATAACAACTAAAGAACGTTAACTGGGATGACGGTAAGTGAGGGGTTACTGTCATTTTTTTTTTAAGTTTTCAATAATCAGTGTTTGCTCAGAATTACAGTGGTACTAGATAATTTCAATCATAATAAGCTGTTATGATCTAGCTTCACATTTGCAATGTGGACTTTGCTAATGAGATCTACAACAGTGCTTAATTTGTAATGAAAGAGATCCTGGAGTTCAAGATGGACAGCAGGAGAGCGGTGGCTGCTGGCTGGGCACCCAGCTTGGAAGGCAGCACCACCGCCAGCAGCAGCACAGAAGTAAGGGTGGCATGGTATGGTATATTATGACCCTTACTTCTGTGTTGCTGCTAGTGGTTGTGTTGCCTTCAGAACTGGGAGGCCAGAGAATGGTGGCTGCTGGCCAGGAGTCCAGAGGTGCCAGGGCTATGAACTGCCAAGCCTAGAGTTGTTGGCCGGCAAGTACCAGCACAAATTAAGCACTGATGATAGAGAATTATGGTAACAGTGCAACTACATGTGCTAGACGCTGTATACACACATAACAAAAGATGGCCCTTGCCCCAAAGAACTCACAATTGAAGTCCGACTAGAGATAGGCAGATGCAAGATGCAGAGTAGGGAGCATGTAGGTGAATAACTCTTTGTGAAATAAAAGGTGGGCTATTTTAAAGTATCGTCACACTAGTAAAACCTTTATACTCACTTTTTTGTCTGTAATTCATTCCATTTTACCACAGAGGTTGTTAATAAAATATAAACAGTCTGCAAATATGTAGGTAAGTATGAAAAATATCTTTAAAGCAGTAAAGGTATCTTCAGTTATTTTTAACTGATGAAAACGTTATACAAAATAATTTCCCCTTTAAATAAAGTAATTTAATATACTGGAGTAGGTTTCAGTTTTCAAGTTGGTACTGTACATAACTTAAGCTAATTTGCCTAATATCTATAACACAGTCTCTGTGGTATAAACATCAGTGACTTATTGGCAATATAAAATAATAGAAATTATCCACAAATAGAATTAAAGGAGAAGGATTAAATGATAGAATTACATGCCAGCAGTTTCTCAAAGTGAATTATCAGAGCATAATGGCACATCTCTGTGTTTTAAAGTTCAACAGCCTGAATTGTTATTGAATTATGCATGCATTAACAGGAGTGTGCATTCCAGAGACTAATTTGATGAAAATACAAAAATACCACACAGGAAGAGGAAGCTAGGAGTTTGTCAGCACTAGAAATTAGAACTGCAGATATTTTGGTGCATTTGCATCTGCCTAGTCATATATCAATATTTTTAAGTAGTACCCAGCACTTTAGAATCTGAGTATCTTAGTGTTGATTGTCATTTGGGTAGGTTTTACTGCTTGTCTGCAGGGAACTGGACTCATTTCACAAAGGTGGCCTGAAAATTAGTTTGTCCTACTGAAGTGGTGTAATTTTGATAGTGAACAGTGTGAACTTATTGTCAATTTAAGGGACTTAAGCCACAGTATAAGTGTAAAGTTCAACCTTGGGAATCACCCTTTTCATATCTCTCACTGCAGTGCTTCTTAACAATGAAAAGGACTGTTATTAAAGAGAATAGATAAGGATAAGTTCATTATGGTGTTAGTTTCTTCTCATTAGGTGAACTGATTTGGGGTTGGGGTTAAGAGTTGATGTGGGCTGGGGAACTAAGTTTATTGATGTAAGGGTGCCCTGGTCAAAATGCTGTCTTCCACTATATTAGTAACACAAAATGCTTAACATACATTAAGTGTAGGCGGGGAGGAGAGGAGTTCAAAAATCATAAAACAGTTAAAAAAATCATTAAAAATATCTCATGATGTTTGTGCCAGCCTTGGGACTTGCTTGGATTTAACTCATCACTTTTGACTATCTGGGGTTGGTGATATTGTAATCTCTTCATGACATGTTGTGGTTTGGTTCTGTCCTCTTGTATTTGCTAGCCTTCCAATTTTGGTGTAACCCATAAATTTGACCATGGTTCAATTTGTACCAAAGAAAGATAGCAAGATGCTAGACAGGATACAAAAATCTGTTTGAGTTCTGGAGTCCAGTAAGTCAATTTCTGAGGGGGGGTAGAGAAGACAGGAAAGACACCTTAAAGGTCTGAAGTGGGATCAACTATCAGGCACTATCCTCCCTGGAATATGAATAGATGCTTCGCTAATGCATCTAATGCCAGCCCAGAGTGTTCTGTGTACAACAGTTTGAAAACCACTGCTCCCTATTGTGTGTGTGCAAAGAAACCAACCTAAAGTTTGGGAAAATAAAGTAAAAATGAGTTGATAGTGAAAGAACTATCCAACCTTTCTGCGCTCCTCCTCCAACCCAATATCTGTGTATAAAGTCACACATGCACGGAAAATAGGTTTATAGGTTTTCTGTAGAAAAGGGTAGAATAAAGTAAAAAAAAACCTAAATGGTACAAGATTATTTATTGTACATTAAAATGCTAATGAGAATCAATCTGTTTTAATGATGATGCCAGAAGGGCACTAGTCTGAATTAAGCTAATTAAATATATCCCAAAGAAAATATATAAAATTCATAAATGGAAAGACCCTTTAAACCTGGATATCCAGAATTTAAATGAAAACTAATGATATAATGTAAATACAATATGATACAGAATTATAAGGACAAAATGAAGTTGTGAAGTGATTTAAAGTATTAGATTTAAATTCTTTGCCGGGTATCTCAATCCACTATTTGATACTTAGAGAATAGAAATTAATATAATTTGGTAATTAAATAAAATGACTCTTCAGTAAATATATCAAATATATTAAATATATAAATATAGCTATGTTTTGCAAAACTTGTAGAGAGAAAAAAATTGAGTCCTCCATTCCAAACCCTTTGGTTCTCCTTTATTGGTAAAAACATCTAGCTTGGATTTTGAGCACCTAACTCAGCCAAAACTCCCACCGAATCTCCAGTTGGACTTTTGCCTTAATAGGAGGTCAGGATTAGTTTCTAGTGATGTGTGTATACCAAATGACAATTGACAGATGTACCCTATCCTTTGTTGCATTCTCTCCCGAAGAGTTACTTGTTTAACACATTTTTATGGCATTTAATCCTCATATAGGCATGATTGTTAACTTAATCTGAATTTGAGATTCATAACTTTTAGACTTGAGGTCCATTTGATACTCATATTTACCTGATGTAACTAATAATTTTGTTTTACTATTCGTTATGGATTTGTCTCTTCCAGAATGACAACAATTTTGTTCCTTCTCCTTCCTAGTCACATTTTGGGAGGAAAGCTTCAGACTTACTGTGATGTTGTCCGATTAACATATAATTGTGCAACCATTGTTGCTACCATTGTTATATCATTGCATTGAATCTTGTACAAAATGTAATGTATGGCCAGAAAGGGTTAAGCAGATAACTAACCCAGAGCCAACCTGTAGAGACATGTTAGAAATGGTAATTAGGGCCATTCTATGGTAGATAGTCTAGAACTTTGAAATACAAACCTATATTGTTAGAAGTGATATTAATTGTATGTATCTTAGATGCTAGCCATGTAAATAGACAGTTCCTGTCTTTCATTATAACTATTAATTCAGAGATCAAAAGGGAGTATTAACATTTAGATGGATCTTGGGTGCAATAATGTATTTGGGTAAGCTCTGGAATATTCATTAACCTGGGAGGTAATGTGTCCAATCCTTTGGGATTGGTAGCACTTTTTTTATATGATGAATAAGATTTTCATTAATACTCATCATATCTGACTTGGGCGTCTAGGTGGAGGCCTGAGGCTGGGTTACTTTAAGGGAACTGTGCTGATGGCTTCTGGGCAACCAGTGAGGTAATAAAGAAGCTGTTTTGTACTGGATTGGTAAATCTAAGTATTGGAATATCCACCAGCTTTGGGGACTGTCTGCCCCTGTTCTTTGCAGTTCACCCTAATTGAATGATCTCAGCTGGCTCCCTGGGACTCTGGTCACACTTACTGTATGAGAATTAATGGAGACAAGAGCGCAGCTGATAATAATTTGCAATGACAATAAGATTACCTTTTGTCTAGCCTAGGAAGAATAACAAAGTTAATTTCTAATGAAACAAAAAATAATGTTTTTGAAAGGAAAACTTAAGAGATAGCTGTGCTGACTTGGGGCTTCTTTAAATTTCAATAGCTAATTGGCATGAAAAGCAAAGCAAGTTTACAAAGGGAGAGAGGGGTGACTTTTACAAAATCTTATCCTGAAAGATGCCTCTGGGGCTCTGCACAGGGTGACACTTATTACCTCTATGTGCTTGCTTGCAGAATTGGGAGCAGAGACTTTCCAGGATATGTGTGATGTCAAGATACTGAGCTGACAGAACAGCTTTAGGAAGGAAAGAAGCTTTTTATTTTCTGCCATATGGCAGGTCCAAGTAACATATCAATATTCTGTAACTGAGTTTAATATCGGTCCTTTCCAATGTATTCATGAGTTTCTTGTAGTGTAACAATATGCACGTTATTCACTTGAGACTGCTTGAAAGATAGTTACACTTGGCCTGTGACAGAGCTTCCACAATGAGTTGGTAGACACATAGAGCTATGGTTGTTTGGTGCTGTTCCGGACAAACACTCTTAATACATTTCATGTTGCTAAACATACTGAGGGATGAACAAATTGATGTCCAGTAGCCTTTAGATGACATTTGTTGTGCTAAATCAATAACAAGTAACAGGATCATCATATGAAGGTTGTAATCTTGCCCCTATATACCAAGGTGACTTTAATAGTCACCACTCAAAATGGGGCTGTAGCAGAAATTATGTAACTGGTGAGCAACTCACAGACCAGGCCTGGTTCGCAGACACCCACCTTCTTTTCAACCGTAAACAACCAAATTGTTTTCACTTGCCCAGATGGAACTGTGAACACAACCAAGGTCTCTGTTTTCTGAGGTAAAACAATAGCAGTGTTCTCCTCCAAGCTCACAAGAGTGCTTGGAAACTTTCCTCACAGCTACAATTCCCTGCTATTCTGAATGTTGGTTCTGGAGTTCCACTGATTGAAACAATGCTAAAACCACACGGCATTTTCAGCCAAACAAACTGAGATGAATATACTAACAAAGTTGAAGATGGGATACACTATATCAAGTCGATACCTGAAAACTATGACCACTTTGTTCACCTTCTTATCAAAGCTGCCACAAAATGCATTCCCTGCAGTTATTACAAGATCTATACTCCTGTTTGGCAGCCAGAGACAGAGCACTCTTCAAAAAGTATGAGAAGAGTCATGATCCGGATGCAGGAAAAGCACTAACAGCCGGGGCGGCTCTAGCTTTTTTGCCGCCCCAAGCACGTCGGGCAGGCTGCCTTCGGCGGGATGCCTGCGGGAGGTCCCTGGTCCCGCAGCTTCGGCGTACCCGCCGCCGAATTGCCACCGAATCCACGGGACCGGCAGACCTCCTACAGGTATGCTGCCGAAGGCTGCCTGACTGCCGCCCTCGCAGAGACCGGCAGGGCACCCACCCGTGGCTTGCCGCTCCAGGCACGTGCTTGGAGCACTGGTGCCTGGAGCTGCCGCTGCTAACAGCATCAATGAACTCTGCCTGTCTGAAGAAATGGAATGAAAAAGTGGAGGATCTTGACTTCATGTATTCCAGTCGCAAAGACTGGTCACTCCTCCATAAGCTTGTAGTCACTGACCAGGTAAAACACCATCAACCAGAAGTGACAGTCAATGTACTGTCTCTGTAACTCAAAGACCAAAACTGATAAGCTGTCTAAACAGAATGTTCAGAAAGAGCTCATTCAAAATATCCGGCAAAGCCTTGCCATGTCAGCATTATCATCCCCATATACCATAGAAAAAATAAAGAAGGTCCTCATGGCCACTAAAAGTGGAAAAGCTGCTGGTAAGGGCTGCAATTATCCCTAATTCCTTAATAATTTGGGATCAAAGGGTAAACATCATTGGCAAACCTATTTATTGCCCTACATTTGATGGAGAAAATCCCCAAAAGCTGGCATGAAGTGATAGTCATTGCCCTCCTCAATCATCAAAGGATGCTGCTATTTATCACCCAATATTACACCTCTCCACAACTCTGAGGTTAATGGAGAGGGTTTTGCTGGCCCCTCTCACTAGTGTCTTTGAGGTTATCCTGCCAATGGAACAGGATGGCTTCAGACTGCAATGAAGTTGTTGTGACAAGATTCTTGCCATTACCAGTCACACTGAGGCTGATTTCCAGAGAAATCTGGACCTGAGTCACAGTGGGGCTCTGACCTACCCTCCTAGCAGGTTCCTAGGACCCCTGTCCTGAGTGCTTGCTGACCTGAGGCAGACTGATCTGTGTGTGGATACAAAGGGGGCTTGGGCTCAAACCTTAGTCAAATCTTTGGCTTAGTGTGCAGTGTAGATTCTAACCTCAGATTCAGTTTTTCACAAGTGTCATTGCTAAATAAGGATTCCTAAATTTTCGTATATAGAGCGCCCTGCAAATCTGTGGCTATTAGCTTCATATCTGCAGATCTCCGCAGACCATTTTTGCGGATAGTGGATCAGATCCAGATACAACCATGCAGGTCTCTACTCACTGGCAGTGCTTGGCCCACGGCATCCAGCTTGGGCAGCCCGGGGAACACAGGACACTCAAGGCCAGCAGCCAGTGGCTGGGGTTGGGTGGCAGGCAGGAGTCAGGGCTGTCCAGCAACTGTTCGCTGCATCGCTTCCTGCCGAGCAGCTCAAGCTCCTCGGGCAGTTCCAGTGTTCCCACCATGGCCCGACCCAGCAGCACTGGGCAGTGGGAGTGAGGATGGGAGAGGGCGGGGCCCCAGTGTCCCATCCCTCCACCCTGTTGTGATGCAACACACAGTGCTGCTGCTATCGCTCGCAAGCCTCTGGGAGCAGCACACAATGAGACGCTCCTCCCCCCCAACCCCCTTCTCCTTGAGACCCCACCCCTGTGCCACTCCTTATCCCCAGTCCCTGCTCTTATGCCACCCCCTTCCCCCCTGGCTCATCTCCACTCCCTCCCCCCACGACACACCTCCATCACTAGTGGAGACGGCTTGCTGCTGCTGGCACAGATGTGGATTCACATAAAAGCTTGGATCATGGGTCCGATGCACATTGATTCTGATGGATGCAGATGGGATGCAGATCCACATTTTTGTATCTGCGCAGGGCTCTACTTATGTGCTTATCCTCCACGCACGACCACTGGAGCTTTCAATGTGAAGCAAATTAATGGCAGAGCCATGACTAGAATACAGAAGTTCTTAGACAAATATTCTGGAATCTCCTTCAAAAATAATGTATTTTAAGTCCCATCCTTCAATATTCTAGACCAGGGGTCGGCAACATTCGGCACGCGGCTCGCCAGGGTAAGCACCCTGGCGGGTCGGGCCAGTTTATTTACCTGCTGACGTGGCAGGGTCAGCCGATCACTGCCCCCACTGGCCACGGTTCACCGTCCCGGGCCAATTGGGGCGGCGGGAAGCCGCGGCCAGCACATCCCTCGCCCACGCCACTTCCCGCCGCCCCCATTGGCCCGGGACAGCGAACCGCGGCCAGTGGGGGCTGCGATCAGCCGAATCTGCCACATCAGCAGGTAAATAAACTGGCCTGGCCTGCCAGAGTGCTTACCCTGGAGAGCCGCATGCCGAACGTTGCCGACCCCTGGTCTAGCCCCAGTTCACCAAAAAATTCAAGCAATTAAGTCCTATGGAAATCAGTCATGTTCCTTATGTGAAGCATATGCTTAAATTCTCTGTTGAGAAAATAATGGACTGCTGAAATAGGGTCCTGCTGATATTTAGAAGTGCTGTTTCACAAATGCCAGCTTCTTATGTCCTTATTGTTAAATACCATAGGAAAATAAGAAAAGGTTGTATATCCAGACTCCACAAATAGTCAGGGGCCCTACCTGTAGAGTAAATTGCAACCAAACATGAATAAGGGTATCAGAATCTGGTCCTAGAATGAATTACCATACAGAATATTTGTCTAAATTCAGTTTCATTGGTTGTAGTCCATTCTAATGTCTTTCTACTCTTCCTACTCTGTCAGTGTTTAACAGCCCTCCTAGCTTATAACTGTCTGAATTTAATTAATTTGTTCTTTACTTAGGTTTTCCAGATCATTTATAAATATATTAGACAAAATGGAACACAATATGGATCCATGTGGGACAACAGGGGACATTTTTCCTCAAATAGATGGACTATCATTTATAATTACTCTCAATTGAGTTAGATGGCCAGACTTTGATCCATCTAACTGTATTTCTTGCCATATCAACATGATTTAATTTTCCCCTTAGGATATCCTGTGGCATAATATCAAATGTCTTCACTGAAATCCACCATAAATCAATGGCATGCCTTTCTACTAGTCTTGGAAATAGTCAACAACAACAAAAACCTTAAATAAATAAATAAATAGATATTATCTCATGTGCCATGTCTCTCACAACAGAAAAACAATTTAGTTAGTCTGGAAGGACTTGCTTTTAATCAACCTGTGTTCAGCTCCCATGATGATATTCTCTAAACTAGTTTAATGTTTTTCAAGTGATAGTTCTATCATTTTGTATAGAAATTTATTTATATGGCACTGGTTGCCAGCTCCACTCACTCCCTCTCTCCCCCTTCTATTTTTCTTAAAGACTGAAATCATATTATCATTTTAAATGTCAGTGGTTCAGAAAGTTATTCTTCAAAAATCCTGTGATTTATGATGCATCTTCTCCTGTACATTTGCCTGTATCTAAGTTAACCAACTCTTTATTAAAACCTACCTTTGCTTTCATAAATTCCAAATCTAGCTTTGCTTAGCTAAATCTCTATTCTAAACTCAGTTCTTATGACAGATAAAATTTAAATAACTTCTGTCATTTTGGAATCCTCAGCCTACCCTCATGTTGTCCTAGTTTGCCTCTCAGAGTTTTCTTACACCAAGTAAAGTACTCCTCTGTCTTTCCCATTAAGCCTGCAATATTTCATTGTATTTTTGTTACTCACTTGACTTGTGCCATGCAACTTTGTTGGGATGCTTCATTTCCTCTAGACCTGTTTTCAGCTCCTAATTAATTACTCCATTGTCCAGCCACCAAAAGAACACAGGTAATGTTGCCATATTGAATAAGACCATTGATTCATCTAGTCCAGTGTGCTGTCTGACAGTTGCCAGTGCAAGAAGCTTCAGAGAAAAGTGCCCATAATGGATAAAGTTATCTAAGGCAAAATTGGAAAGATAGTATGTAACCACTGAAGGTTTATGTGTTATTGTACTAGGTGCTAAAAGCAAAACAATTGACTATTGCATTTTATTTCTGGGGATTGGGGAATCCAAAGAATAGCAAACTCCCTTTTTTTTCTGTATGATTGTATGGAGACCTCTTAGACTTTACTGTTAACTGTTCCAAATATATTCTATTTCTAAGAATTGATCATGAAGGGCAGACAATTTTGGATGCAGCCTTTGATTGTAAAAGCCTTTGTATGAGATATTTAGTTATGAATATCTCTGCACATCTAAAACTTTAAAGAAAACATGTAAATTATTTCTCTCCTAAGGTCCTATATTACTCTTGACAGATGGCAGAAGTTCCCAGTCCTGTGGTTTAGGAGGATTAAAAGCATGAAAATGAATATTCTACCTAGGTTAATGTTCCTTTTTGACCAGTCCTGAAAGCCGTTTATACACCTCTACCCTGATATAACGCGACCCGATATAACACGAATTCGGATATAACGCGGTAAAGCAGCACTCTGGGGGCGCGGGGCTGCGCACTCCGGCAGATCAAAGCAAGTTCGATATAACATGGTTTTACCTATAACGCGGTAAGATTTTTTGTCTCCCGAGGACAGCGTTATATCGGGGTAGACGTGTAGTTACATAATTGTAATTTTAGATTCCCAGGGAGACAGGTAGGCATAGAGTACCTTCTGTGTGCAGATTTCTGGAGCATAAGCTGGGCCACAGGAACCGGATTTTCAAAAGAGCTCAGCACCCCAGAGAGCTCCTATTAAGAATTATGGAATCTGTTGGGTGCTTAGCACTTCTGAAAATCTAGCCAATAGCAATTTGTTTTTTCCAGCCATCTTGTATTCGGAAAGAAATATTTTGGTATATTTTTAAAATGACTACTACAGTTTTTAGAAGTAGTTTTTATTGTTTAAAAATGTGCTGTGATTGATTATTAGCTTTGTCCCTTACAGGGGAATTAAAGAAGGATATTTAAATATAGCATTTGAAATATAAGAGGCAGAAATGCTCCCTTTCCCCCTGTATTTATCTAAATCATCCTGGAGAGCTACGCCCTACTTTCCTAGAACTAACCAAAAACAAAAACAAAACACTCGTGAAGGCTTATATTCTGCTCTGTTCATAATATATTTTGATCTATTTAATGCATATTGTAAATAGAGCTTGATGAAAGTTTCCTGACAGAACTTATTTTTTTTTTTTTATAAAAAATGAGATTTGGGTTGACCAAAACATTTTTTCAATTCATGTGGATTTTGGAGAATTGTTTCAAACAAAATGAAAATTTCAGAAATGTCTAAATAAACCATTTTGACATTAACAAAACATCTCATTTTAATTTTTCAGGCTGGAATCATGCAGCAAAACTGGAGAAGGACATGGTGCTCCCATTATAACTTTTAGCCCAGTAGTTAGGGCGCTCATCTGGGCTCTGAAAGATTCAGGCTTGAGTGCCCTAGTCCCCAAGATATTGGGTATTAGCGGTGAGGCATTTTCTCTCTCTCTGTCACAATTATTATTCAATTATTTCATACAAAGAGGAATAGCTACAGAAGGAGAGATGGAGAGAAACCTACACACCACTTTCTGCTGCTGTATTTTGTGAAACTAGTCCTTCATGTCCTTTGCTTTTATGAAAAATACCCAAACCAATATTTTCCTGACTTCAATTCACCAAAAGTACAAACAAATCTTTTTTAGCTGCCAGCAAACTGAAAATCAGTTATCAACTCTAGTTATAAATGTAATATCTTATTTACTAAGAAACTGAAATGTGCCTTTCTATTTAGCCAACTTCACATTCATACATCAGTTTTTTCAGATTTTTAGCTATAACATAGAAAAACATCTCACTTCATTAAGTGCTGATTACAGCAGCTGAAAAAACTTCACCATCAGCATACTACTTGCCCAGTATGCTAGAAGCAGCAGATGCTTCTCCAAATATAACATCAAATACTGTGTATTGCAGGTTAAAGACACAGCTCAAAAACACTCTTTTAATAGAACTATGCTTTATAATGTGTGTTTTGTTTTTTTGTATAGTAACTGCAAAAATTGGTGGTGTGCTGTTCTGTGGGTATTGCCATTTCATTTAAAATTATGTGGGGACAAACTATACTCTCAGGACCTGATTATGTAATCTTTCTGTAAGAGCGGGCACTTGTGCCTGCATGGAGCCCCACTGGCTTCATGAAGTGTGTCATTTCCTACAGATCAGCTTGCAGGATCAGAACCTTAATTACGCCAGTGTAATTGTTCCAGTGACTTTAATGAAGTTACTCTGGAATGAAACCCGTGTAACAGAGAGCAGACTTTGACCTGTTTTTGTTTAACATCCACCCCTACAAACATTACTTGGGATCTGAAAGTTAAGCATGGTTTTTCAGGCATTGCCACTTATAGAAAGAGTCCTGCAGATCATGTTCTGAATAAATGGCACTTGTGCAGTACTATTAGCTTTGTACAGTTATGGTTGTCTTGAATTCTTCTGAAATGTGCACAGGAAGGAGTAGAATCAAATTTTCTGTCATACCTGTGTTGATTCTACAGGGCTAACTGGAGCATAAATTAATAAAAACTTAATTATATCACAAAACTCAGAAGATATGACTTTCAGTACATAGGAGGGGCAGATCTGTTTAGTAAGATGGTGATTATTTTACATGGCCATTCTAAAATATTTTAAAAAGCTAAAACTGGAAAAGTACTTTGTATGATGGTATAATACGCATTCAACTTACTTTAGTAAGACCATTCCTTCCAGGTTCTTTGCTTCGGAATGTATAGGTTGCAAAATAATGTACTGGGGGGAAAAAAAAGATCCTTCATTCATTTTCATTTGCAGTCTCAAATTTTCATAATCAAATTCTAAATGATTTAAAATATGATGACAATTTATCTTAAACATATTTGGTGTAAGTTGTGTTACTAATGGCAAATGTTTCTTTCCTATTATCACTATGTAATTTATTGGCATCCAAATATCATTATCTAGACAAATTGTTACAGCTCTATGTAATACTATACTAACTCAGTGAAGGGTGTTCCCCCCTCTATATTGAAGAACTATTTTAAGTGGCTTAGTAGTAATGGAAATGTTTCCAATTCAACTTGTAGGAATGTGTTTAAAACAGTATCACATTTCTTTATGCCACTTCCAGGAAAATGCATTGTTTTAATCTAATATCTGTGAAATACAAAATGACAAACTTCTATCCAAAAAGTATATCATTTTTTAAAAGTCAGTTCTTCACATGTCAAAAAGCTTAAAAGCACTCTTCTGAGAATGCATTTGTTTAAAAATAATTATTTATATAAGACTCTTTCCCTTTCCTCACCAAAACATTGAGTGCCATATGATAGACTAAAAACAGGTACAATATTATGAAAAGATTATAAAATACCCTTCCTTAAAATGCACCCACAAACAAATGGGGGCTAAGGGGACTAAAATGAAGAGAAAAGGAAGGTAGTAAATAAAGGATTACCCATTGTCATGCTAGTTGCTCCACCAACCTTACCCAAAATAAAAAGGGGTATCTGTAAGATACATGTTACAAAGCTAAGCTAATGATTGGAAGGAAAATTCCAGTGGAGGATCAGGTCTGAACCCAGCAATTGTTGCAGTTCTATGTTGAGGCATATCCCATTTCAAGATGAAAAGTAGCTATCCAGCCATAACTTTATTTTGACCATAACATGTCATATATATTTATAACATCTTATCAAACCACTGGCACATATGCTGACAGTCCCACAGTAAGCAGCAGTCCCCCAATGCTAATCCTTATTTCAACTAAATTAAGTGCCCGTGCCGCTTCTCACTGCCCCCATTGGCCTGGGACGGCGAACCACGGCCAGTGGGGGCCGCGATCAGCCGAACCTGCCACGTCAGCAGGTAAATAAACTGGCCCAGCCCACCAGGGTGCTTACCCTGGCGAGCTGCGTGCCGAATGTTGCCGACCCCTGATGTAAACAAAAGTAAGAGGTCTCTGAGTGTGCCCAGAGAATGAATGAAATGCATCAGAGAGCTAGTGAGAACCAGCTTTATATAGTCATCTTAATAGCATATTTGAACTTCAGATCAAGCAAACCACCATAAGATAGGATAGAATATTTTGTAAGGGCACTGAATGGAGGCTTGACTTTGGGAATAACCAGATGATTTTCATGTTAACTGATCTGGAAGAAATGTTAATAGTTGAGAATTGCTATTTTTTTCAGAAACAATCTGAGTTGGTTAAATAAAATCCGGTGACTGCAGGGATACAATGTACTCATTGTTAAGGTCTCAAAAGTAGAATGCAATAATTCTTGTGTATCCAAAGTATTTCCCCTAGGCAAAGCAAAAAAGGTAAACATTTACCATTTGTTTCATGGAATACAGACTTATGCAAATAACCCTTCTGTTGAGCAATAAAAATTCTTCAAAGTAACAGGAATTTTAAGTGTAATATTTTTTTCAGGAGATTGGCAGATTTGTTCCTAAAATAATCATTCATAAAATTATGGTCATTTTGATCCTTTTCAAAAAGTTATTTTTAAAGCCTAAAAGTCATTGTCTGTATGAAATATTAATTTGTACTGAATTCGCTAGTGCTCTTTATGTAGCCTGTTGTAAAACTATGCAAATATCTAGTCTAGTTGATGTATCCCCAGAAGACCTCTGGATACCCCCAAGGATATGTGTACCCCTGGTTGAGAACCACTGGCTTAGAGTAAAATTGTGGGTTCTAGGGAGGGTTGTCTGATTAATCTATACTTCACGAAGCTCCTGGTAAGCATCATCTAACAATCTTGCTAAGGTTAGTAAGTATCTTATGAAATTATGTGGGAATCTAGTTGGTAATCAATTTTACTACCATAGGTGACTGTTGTATGGTTTTGAAAAAAATCACAAAATAGACAATTTAAACGAAGTGTCGCTTTATATGATTTGACTTTTTTCTTCTATTTGTGTTCCTCAAATCACTTCTAGCCAGGGAGATTCTGGGCCTGATTCTCCTCCAATCACTTTACACCAGTTTTACACCAATGCCATTCTGCAGACTATCAATGGAAGTTACTCTTGATTCTCATCAATGTTAGAAGAGAAATATGCCCACAGTCTCCAAGGCATAATTCAAGTCACTTCCCTGTTTTTAAATTTCTACAAGCAGCCATACATGGTTATAGTTTGGTAAACACTGTGGCCCATATTCATCTCTGGTATAAGGTGATTGACTCTACTTCACTGCAAATGTATTTCAGTGGTGTTACATTTGTTAGGCCACATTTTTAACCTGATGTAATACTGCATATTGGCTTTTCTGTGAAAAAAGAAGTTTGACAATTGATGAATTGCACAATGTTAGTTAGCTTGTCTGTCATTGAGTCTTTGCTTTACAAGTCAAGTGTTCATAGCTAAAGTAAGGGTTAGGGTTAGAAATCTGATTAATATGCTCATGTCATGGAGAAATGATTTCTGCTTGTGTGTTGTGGTCAGGGTGTATCTGTCCTATTAGGGCAAAGTTCAGTTGCCCCACATCCTGCTGGTCAAAAGCAGTGGCAATATTTCCTGTTGACTCTTACAAACGCTGTCACACACGGAAATAGGGAACAACTGCAGAGACTGAGACAGACAATACAGACAGGAGAGGTTACAAAAGCATTAGTACTGTGTTTATTACAGAACGTATATTTAACTAATATCAAGAAATATGTTATCCCTTGGAGGTTAATAGAAGTTTTTGAGTTCCAGAGGATTCTGAGGGGAGACTGTATTCTCAAACAGACAACTCTGTGGCTGGATTAGTAGAACTTAACCATCTTTTGTCCTCCATTATCAACAGAATGGCTCCTGAGCACCCTCTTCCCCCGCTTTATTTACAGGCCACTGTTATTTACAGTTATTTATGGATGACCTGCAATAACTGAAGTAGGAGGTAAGGTCAGACTACTGGTAGTGAAATCATATTCTTGATTTCTGAGCTGTCTAAAATGTACTACTGAAGTTGCACATCAGGACTAGAGAGGTGACAATATGGGGAAGACACAGATTTATAGGATTTAGGGACACTCAGATATTTCATCTGGTGTGATGCTGGTGCTTCTACAACTCCCATACAAAGGGATGAAAACTTCCTAGTTCTCAAAACTAGAAGACAAAATGTTCAGGAAAACTTTTTATAACTTAATTTAGAATATTGTTAGCAGCTTTTGGAGAATTGTTGCAAGCTTATTGCACACAACTTGACTTAGGTTAACAGAGAGGAAAGTGATGTTTTCAAGTTAAGACTTTTATGTAAAACAAAATACATCTTATTCAGTCCTGACACTTAAAATCAAGTAATTTTTTAAACAAAAGAATCTTAAGTGTGTTCTTTTGTAAACTCAGTTGCCTGTATGACATAGAAAATACATTTTTTACCACACCTTTAGCAAAATCAATAACATTTATGGATACCTTGAGTATCATTTATCAAGACAATTACATTTTTACACTGTATATGAAAAATATGCCCAAGAGTTGGACCTATTAAATTATGATGGAGTACTCTATAAATGCATAATACATTAGATATTTCCATTTTATTTTAGTTATGGCATGAATATGTTTGACCTTACTCCAGTCAGTCATCAGTTGAAACATTTTTCAGGATCATAATACTGCTTTTAAGATAATAAACTATATATTTTACCATTTCAATAGCAGGATTAAATTTTCATTTTTTTTTAACGGTATAGTTGCAAAGCAAAATGATCCAATAGTTTTATGAATGTACAGATATTAATGAATAGGTTTCATATTTTTATCTGGGGGTATCTTATTTGCAAAACTATTCTACTGGTCTAATAGGGACAGGTTATCTCTGCCAAGAACAGTTGCAGGGTGGACTGCATCCAGGTCCCTGATTCTGAAATCCTGCCCCCAACCCACTAAGGGGCTCCTGACATCCAGTTCTAAATTATGCCACTGACATAGGGTCAAAAATAGACCTCATGCCAGTTGAGGATCACTTTAAATGCTACCTGGTCTAGACCACCATTTGTCTGGTCAGATCTTTCGGTGAAGTCAGTTCTAAGCTGCTGCTGCCAGGTCAGCCTGGTTCAGTCCACTCGCACAGTATCATTCCATACAGGGTTCAGAATCTTCAGGTGGGGAGCCCAGAACAAAACAGGATCTGGATTAGAGCTCCTGGTCTCTAGGATAAAAGCCCTCTGTTTACACCTTATCGAATTTAAATGCAGGTCACAAACCAAAATCTGCTACCTGTGTAGTCAGTGACCTACTTACTCCAAGGCATATCTGGCACAATTCCTCTGCCCTTTTTTGAGTTACAGTAACAGTCTGCTGTCACTTAAATAATCTCATCAGACAAATTCCAACCAAAGTAACACAACACAGTATATGGAACTACAGATAAGTAACATTATAATTCATGTAAATGATGCTGGCCAGAATTGGTATTTCCCCTTTTTCCCTATCTAGGTTGAAGAGAGATCCATCCCTTTAAACCTCCTAGCTCTGAGGCTTAGACGTGAATAATTCAAATGTTCAGGGAAGCTTGCATGGGGAGCAGTCATGGTCAAATTAAATTGGTTTTTAAATTCATGTAAATGCCTAGGCATTTTAGCAGTGTTTTCCGAAGTCTGCTACATGGTCAATTTACAAGGAGATAATAAAAAGGGTAATAGAAGTTAGGTGCTTTAGTTTACAAGGCAATTGTTTGTCTGCCAAGTGTTTCCCAAACAAAGGAAATCCACAATGACATCTAGAGGCAAGTCCCTTTGGCGGTGCTTCAAGCTTTAAATATTTGTTTTAGTTTTACAATGGTTTTTATGTGCTTGTGCTCATAAAATACTCAATACCTAAAATGAAGCTTCTTAAGCATGAATCACAGCTGAAGAAATTGTTACTTGGTGAAAGAAATCCAAATGGTGGCCTTCAGTGTTTTCAGAATTTAAGCATTGGGGAGGGTGGTAGATGAGCATGTAAAACCTTTTAATTTTATCCTTTTTTAACATATTGAATCAAATGCTTTTGATATGATCAGGGGCTGCTAATGCCACCTAACTCATACTGTCTCCTAACCCTACTCTCCTTTAACTGCATTAATTATCCAGAATCCAGACATGCTGTGCTTCCTTGGTCTCCTACCAGTCCAGATTTCCTGAATACTGTTCCTGAAAACTGTACTGGTATGTCTGATGAGATATCTTTTATAAGAGGAGCTGCATATTGATATCTTGCAATCCCTCCCTGTTCTCTTCTTCAGATTATCTCAGAAGCATGTAGCTAGCACCTGGTACATAGTGGCCATTTCTTGTTTGCAATAATTATTTTTAACTCTAATAGACTTTGGTTGAACCAGTTACACAGGTAATGATCTGAGCTCCCGCTCAAAGGTGAGAGAGCTGCCAAAAAGAGTGATATGCTAAATGGCATAAAGAAAGCCTTAATAGAACCATTCCATTCTAAACCCATTGTCAGACCCTTCCTTAGGGGTGCTTTGATGTCATTCTAGCAGAGCAACAAGGAAGTTCAGATTTTTTCAGGATGCTTCAAGGAGACTGTGACTCTTCCCAGGGGGTTCTCAGAGTTGTGAGGCAACTCACTCTCACCTGCCCTTAGAACGAGGAAGTTTGGCACGTGCCTGCTATTGATCAGTTCCCTGAATCCCCAAGCCCATGGCAACACAAGCCCTGCCTTCAGGCCTCTGCAGGCCTCACTCTCTTTGTACAGGTTGGCGATAGGGACACACCAACACCTCTGAGTGGCCCCTGGAGTGCTCATTCCCTGTTTCACTAAACACTCAGAGAACTCTCAGATTCACTGTTCCCAAAGGAATAGTACACACTAGCTTGCACAGTTCAACTCATGATCTTTGCTCTGCTTAACATGAAGCACTCAGATATATTTAAGGTGAAAATGAGAATAAGTTTATGATCAAAGAACCAAAATTTAAGTGATAGAGAGTGAGAATATTGGAAACAAATCTATAAACAAAACAAATATAAAACAAAATCACAACACACATTCTGTAGCCTAAACTTAACTAACAAGGCATTCCCCTATCTCCTACAAGAGAGCTTAACCCAAGTCCCTTTCCCAGTGTTTTCAACCAGTTTGGCTGATATTCCCATAAAAACAATCCCGTGGGTGGCTTGTCCTTGCAGATTGAAGGCTTCATGCCATCTTCTTATAATTTTTGTATATTTTCCATTTTGGTTGAGGCTCTGGGGAGAAAAAAAACAAAACAAAAAACAAGTCTTCCAATCTTTTGATTGGGTATTAAAAGATAAGATAATAGAATTATTTAAATACTTAATGGGAGTGGATTTTCAACTATCTACACATACCTTGTGCAGATAGTTGAAATCTCTGAGAAAAAAATGAGGAAAATAGCTTGATGTTACATACAGGAAAAATACACTGAAAAAAAGAGGTGCTATAACCATTTTTTCCCCTTGTAAATAATAGACTAGATGAACTGTTTGACTGTATGGTTTAAACATATAGGTATACATTGGTTAATCCTTTCAAAGCTTAGATACTTTGGAGGATTACCCACTGCATTGCTGATTCATATAGATTTACTCTAAAAAAAAAAAAGCTTTTATCTAAGTGTTATGGGATACTAAGATAAGAACCACTTCCTCCATAGATTAAAAACTAGAAGTGTTGGAAACTCAATATTTTAAAGGGTTTTCAGAGGTACATAAGAAATGCCATATTGGATCAGACCATTGATTCATATAGTCCAATATGCAATCTCCAACAGTGGCCAGCATCACAGACTGCAGTAGACAGTTCTGGAAAAATCATTCATGGAGACAGGTTCCTTCTAAATCCCCATAGTCAGAAGTTGGTTTATGTCCTGAAGCTTGAGGATTTAACATATAAAAACATTGAGGTTACTTACCTAATAACTCCAGTTAGTTGAGTGGATTATGTCATTTATGGATCCACCTTCTAGGGAGAACATGCATTCTTGATGTTGAGATCCTCATCTATGGGAAAACAAGCTGATGTCATGTGCTTGCTCCCTCATGGAACTGAACATTAGATGCAAAATTACTGAAGGAGCCCAGTCTAGTTCCTTTCCACGTAAATGCTGTAAAATATGAAAGATTCTGAAGGAAAAGTGGGCAGAAGGTGTGGAATGAGGATCTCTGTTATTCCACTTGAACCACAGTTACTAGGTAAGAAACCTTATTCTCCTTTAGGCTATGGCTACACTGGCGCTTTACAGCGCTGCAACTTTCTCACTCAGGGGTGTGAAAAAACACCCCCCTGAGCGCAGCAAGTTACAGCGCTGTAAAGCGCCAGTGTAAACAGTGCCCCAGCGCTGTGTAAACTAATCCCCTCATGGAGGTGGAGTACCTGCGGCGGTGGGCGAGCTCTTGCCCAGCGCTGGCGCCCGACCACACTCGCACTTCAAAGTGCTCCCCCGGCAGCGCTTTGAAGTTTCGAGTGTAGCCAGGGCCGTAGTTACTGTTAGTATATATTACCCATTCTTGGGTGATTAAATAGCAGTTAGTTGTCCTTAATGTAGGTGGTCTCAAAGGAGTTTATGGGCCTGTCTGCATGGGGACACTCAGAAAAGTTATTCCAAAGTAACTAAAGTTGTTAATTTAAAGTGGATTAGTTAAACTGCATTAAACCCCCGTGTGGACATTCTCTTTCAGACTAGAAGGGGCCTTAATTGGGTTTTGCTTAATTTGTGAATTAAGCTACCTTGAATTAAGGCGACTTTTAAGTCTGAAAGAGAATGTCCACACAGGGGTTTAATGCGGTTTAACTAACCCACTTTAAATTAACAACTTTAGTTAGTTTGGAGTAACTTTTCTGAGTGTCCCCATGTAGACAAGCTAAAAGATTGCAGTACTTTTTGTCCCAAGTATGTCATTAGATCCAGCAACTGGATCTCAAGAGTAATGCTACATAAATGTAGAAATTCAACTTGAGGTAGCCGCCTGACACTTTGGTAAAGGAGAATAAAAGAAAGACCCAGAAAATATAGAAATATTGTGTCTAAACTTTCCACTGTTGTCATCTATCTTAAGTGAAGAGGGTAGGTTCTTGGTCCTTTATTTTTTATACACAAATAATGATGCATCATAACAGTCACTGATACCAAATAAGCTGTTGTGTTAGATATGTACTCTGAAGCTCTTACCGTGTGAGTAACCACCTCCTGGCCTTGTGTCATAATAGATTTGCTTCCCACTCCTCATTTCTCAGCAGGTTCTTTAGCCCATGAATGGAAGTCATACTTAATGGAAAATAGCTGAAAATTTCCAATACATAACTTTCAGCATTGCTGCACTTGTGATATTTGAGCAAATAAATTCACTTAACTTCCTTCTCTTGAGCTATGGTTTCATGGTGCCTATGTTTCTTGTTCTCCTAGTGAGAGTTAGAGCAGCAATCAGAACTATGTTGCTGCTTTTCCTATTTGTGAGTGCATGGTTGTCCAAACCCTGGGATAAGTTAGCATCAGATTCCTTGGGCTTCTTGAATCTGAGTTCCTCTTGGTTCCATGCTATTATTTAAAGACTACTTCAGCTGTGTCAATGCCACGGTAACCAAATCAACTACACGAGCTGATGTACTCAGGTGAAGTGGGACAGAAGCAAGTGCTGATTTAGGTGGTCACAGTACTTCCTGTCTCAAAAAAAAGTCTTATGCAGTTTTCATTATCCTTTCAGGCTTTCAAGGTGAAACTGCACAGATGAAGCAGGCCTCAGCTGAGTGGCCTTCCCTGAAGTAAAGAAAGCAGTAGAGCTGTTTAAAAAAATACAAAAAACAAAAAAACCCTTTTTAATTAATTAGCTCTAGAAGGCAGATGACATGTTAACTTATCAGAGACCTTTTGCTGTCAAAGAGCAGGGATATTTGCCCCCAGTCTTCAGCTCCACAACACATTGTATGGCATATAGGCCAACTGACAGAGCACTAAAAACTATGGAGCAGATTGGAACCAAATAACCTGAACAATGAGACCAGAACTGATACTAGCTACTTACATCTTTTAAAAGTTTATTCGGACTTTTGCAACAACAATAAATTGGTTATACTAAGTATTATTGTAAAATAATCTAAACCTAACTAAGGAAAATGGCCATGAAGAAAGGTAAAGAAAAAAAGCCCCTGTGAATTCTGAGCCCTCTGTCCATAGCAGTCAGAAAGGAAATAGGGCAGAGTTAGGAATGTGGACCCTTATTTTATCTTGTGGTTCCTTGAAGGAGTACACGTATGATCACAGAATTGCTTCTCCCCAGAGTTCTGGCCAATCTGGTGGAGAGTCTGCAGTCCCAAGGAGGGATTCATTGCTTGCAATATTCAAACTGAGAACTGTCTTTTCAGATTTTCCAGGTTCACTTGTCATGTGGTAAAGCATCGTATCTGGTTCTTAACAGTCATGTCATATCATATAAAGTTGTGTAGTAATATCAACAAAAGACTGATGCAGCAGTTTGTTCTGTACATTTTTGCTGTATCAGTCCAGGAAATTGAACAGATATAGATGGCTTTCATACATTGTGGTTTTGAATGTGTGAGATGCTAATAAAATAATTTAAAATATACTTCATAAAATTTAATAAAGAATAAAAGTTCTCGCATGTATATTTGCTAAAACTTAGTCATTATAAATATTCCCTCTCATACCTTAGACATTTTCAAAACTGTATATACTGGCTAACTTGGTTCAACTGCTGAAAAAATAAGATATTTCTAACCCACTTTCCAAATGCTAAAATAATGTGTTGAATTCTGTGCCAATTAATTTGATGGGGCAGTTTTTAAGAACACTTGGAATTAATGTCTGGAACATCTATGAATAGTAGTTTGAGAGCTTCTAACCACAAGTGTTGCAATTAACTCAAAAATGTTCTTTAGTGCACAGAGAAAAACGATTATGGCTTCTTTTTTGGGAATCAGTGAGTGAAATTTTTTGTTCAAATTACAGCAGTCTGAAGGCTTACCTTTAAGAGAAAAGTGCAATCTTTCATAGGTTTAGTCAGCTATTCCTGAAGGTCTATTCCCTATCTCTGAAATTGATGCTTTACTTATGAATTGTACCAAAGAGAAGTTTAAAGAAAAAATCTCAGGAGACTGCACAATTTGAGCAAGTCTTTGCAGAGCTAACCAAACAGGTGTAATAGTTTTCTGTTTTACATGGTGCAGATTTTGAGAAACCTTTTATTCTTCAAGCAAGTGCCTCTAACATTGGAATAGGAGCAGCACAGAGCTAAGAATCTGGAGTGGAAAGAGTGGAATATCCTGTCCTACAAATGAATGAAAAATTGTTTTCCAGATAACAACAACAACAACAAAAATCCCACAGCAATGGAGCAGGAAGAACTGGCTATTGATTGAAGAGTTATGTTATCTACTAGGCAATTATGCTAATTACTCATCTAACCTGGATGAATAGAATTAAAGGTTTAACACACTTAACCACTTAAAACTACAACCATACATGAATAAAATTAATACAACAGCCTGGGAGCCAACATGGAAACACAGAGTCTGAGTACCAATATGAGATGAAGGAAGCAAGTAAAATTGTGGAAGCAGATTTTCATCTAGACTGGAGTCATGGGAAGGTATGTGAAGTTCCATGGCCTGTGTTTGCAGGAGGTACAGACTAATGATCGTAATGGTTCCTTCTGGCCTTAATGTCTATGGATTTATGAAATCCTACACTCTTAAGGAAAGGAATCCTCTGGCTTTGTGTGGGTAAGGCCCCATTTCTACAGTTTACTTAAGCACATGTGTAACTTCAAGCAGCTCAGCAGTCCCAAGAAGTCAGTGGGGCTATTCACATGTTTAGTTACACATATGCTTAAGTACCTTACTGAATCAAGGCCTAACTGTCAAGTTATAAATGAAAAGTGGATCTTCACCTGGTTCTGTAGGGTAGAATTGGAATTTTTTGTTTTTTGTTTGTTTTTTTAGTAAAATATCTTTGTCCCATGTTAAGTAATTATCTATGGTGTAACTCAGGGGTAGGCAACCTATGGCATGCATGCCGCCTTCAGCACGCGAGCGGATTTTCAGCGGCACTCACACTGCCTGGGTCCAGGCCACCAGTCCGGAGGGCTCTGCGTTTTAATTTAATTTTAAATGAAGCTTCTTAAACATTTTAAAAACCTTATTTACTTTACATACAACAATTGTTTAGTTATATATTGTAGACTTATAGAAAGAGACCTTTTAAAACCGTTAAAATGTATTACTGGCACGCAAAACCTTAAATCAGAGTGAATAAATGAAGACTTGGCACACCACTTCTGAAAGGTTGCCGACCCATTGTGTAACTTGTATATAGTAGCTTTATATTGATCAATCCTTTCCACCCCTCCCCTTAACCAGCAAATAGGAAAAGCTGTAGCAATTTTATACACTCTGCAAATCAATGTGCATGTTTAGAATTGTACCTTTAAAACAAGACAGACTGTAAGAAAGTGAAGCCATGTGCAGCTGTTTAACTTTAATCGGAATCTGGGACACCACATTAATCAGATTTTTGAAGGGCATTACGCACAATAAATCCCTATTTCCATTAGGATTTATACTAGTATTTGTTCTAATTATACCTTGGATTTCCTGTCACTTTATGGCGCTTCTCAGAGGAGAGAAATAACTGCTAGTCTTCTGTAGCAAAAATGTTCTCAGAATCTTTCATTGTGTTAAAGAGCCTTTAGGGAGAATCTTGGTAGCCATTGGAGGAAATGGTAAGCACAGCCGAACAGATATGTGAACTGTGAGCTCCTAATTAATTTATCTAATGCAAAGTAACTTGCAAGGGCCTGGTGACAAATAACTTTTATTAAATACAAAATGCGTAAATACAGAAAAAAGTGTTTTAAGTCCTTTCAAAGAAAGCAATTTATTTTTGATGAGTTCTGGAAAATGTGTACACATTGGGGCTTTAATTTTCTTGTAACTATTTAGCTGTAGTGTGAGAATTTAGCTGTAATGCATTTACAATTTCCCTTCAGTCCCACTTCATATTCTGGCCTGGGAGCAATTTATGTATGACACTGAATTAGGAAAGTGTGAACTTGTTTTATGTTCCATTTATACTGAATACTGATCAGTTTCTTTTAGTTATATTATAATGAGAAATAATTTTGAACATTTCAATTACAGTGCAAATTGAATTTTAAAAATCCCTGAAACTCTTGTATTTGTTAATAGTAAAAGTATGTCACTGGAAATTAATATGGCCCAGAATCTCAAGGGTTTCCTAGTTCCTTAGGGCCTGATTTGGTTACATCAAGGTCCCTCTATGCCAGAAGGGATGACTGTGATCATCTAATGTGACCTCCTGTATAACACACATGATAGAACTTCCCTCAAAATAATTCCTACAGAAGATTAATAGAAAAATATCCAGTCTTGATTTTAAAAATCATCACTGATGGAAAATCCACCACAACCCTGGGTAAATTGTTCCAATGGTTAATTGAATGTTGGGAATCATTAAGAAAGAGATAGATAATAAGACAGAAAATATCATATTGCCTCCATATAAATCCATGGTACGCCCACATCTTGAATACGGTGTGCAGATGTGGTTGCCCCATCTCAAAAAATTGGACTTGGAAAAGGTTCAGAAAAGGGCAACAAAAATGTTTAGGAGTATGGAATGGCCGCCGTAAGAGGAGAGATTAATAAGACTGGGACTTTTCAGCTTGGAAAAGAGATGGCTAAGGGGAGATACGATAGATGTCTATAAAATTGTGACTGGTGTAGAGAAAGTACATAAGGAAGTGTTATTTACTCCTTCTCTTAACACAAGAACTAGGGGCCACAAAATGAAATTAATAGGCAGCACTTTTAAAACAAACAAAGGGAGTATTTTTTTCACACAACACACAGTCAACCTGTGGCACTCCTTGCCAGAGGATGTTGTGAAGGCCAAGACCATAACAGGGTTCAAAAAAGTACTAGATAAATTCATGGAGGATAAGTCCATCAATGGTTATTAGTCAGAATGGGCAGGGATGGTGTCCTTAGCCTCTGTTTGCCAGAAGCCGGGAATGGGCAACAGGGGATGGATCACTTGATGATTACCTACCTGTTCTGTTCATTCCCTCTAGGGCAGTGTTTCTCAAACTGGGGCCGCCACTTGTGTAGGGAAAGCCCCTGGTGGGCCGGGCCAGTTTGTTTACCTGCCCCGTCCGCAGGTCCGGCCGATCGTGGCTCCCACTGGTCCCAGGCCAATGGGGGCTGCTGGAAGTGGCACGGGCTGAGGGACGTACTGGCCACCACTTCCAGCAGCTCCCATTGGCCTGGAGTGGCGAACCGCGGCCAGTGAGAGTCACGATCGGCTGGACCTGCGAATGGGACAGGAAAACAAACCAGCCCGGCCTGCCAGGGGCTTTCCTTACACAAGCGGCGGCCCCAGTTTGAGAAACACTGTTCTAGGGCAGTGCTTCTCAAAGTCAGGCTGCCGCTTGTGCAGGGAAAGCACCTTGCGGCCAGGGCCGGTTTGTTTACCTGCTGCGTCCGCAGGTTCGGCTGATTGCGGCTCCCACTGGCTGCGGGAAGGGCGGCCAGCGCATCCCTCACTCCGCGCCGCTTCCCACAGCCCCCATTGGCCTGGGACGGTGAACCGCCGCGGCCAGTGGGAGCCGCGATCGGCTTAACCTGCAGACGCGGCAGGTAAACAAACCAGCCCGGACTGCCAGGGGCTTCCACTGAACAAGTGGCGGACCGGCTTTGAGAAGCATTGCTCTAGGGCACCTGGCATTGGCCACTGTCAGAAGACAGGATACTGGGAAAGACAGACCTTTGGTCTGACCCAGTATGGCCATTCTTATGTTCTTAATTACCCTCATTGTCAAAAATGTATGCCTTATTTCCAGCTTGAATTTGTTTAACTCCAATTTCCAGCTGTTGGATTGTGTTATGCTTCCCTCTCCTAAATGAAGAGCCCATTATTAAATGTTTGTTCCCCATGTAGATACTTATAGACTATAATCATGTCACCTCTTCACCTTTTTGTTAGTCTCAAGAAGCTCAGTCTATTTAGTTTATCATTATAAAACATATTTTCTAATCCTTTAATCATTCTTGTGGCTCTTCCCTGAACCCAGTCCTATTTATCAACCTCCTTGAATTGTGAGCATCAGAACTGGACAGAGCATGCTAGCAGAGCTCACACCAGCGCCAGATACACTGGTGTCGTCCTACTCAAGAGTCTCCTATTTATGCATCCCAGGAACACATTAGCTCTTTTAGTCACAAAGTCACACTGAGAGCTCATGTTCAGCTGGTTATACACCATGATCCCCAGATCTTTTTCAGTGCCATTGCTTCCCAGGGTAGAGTCTGCCATCCTGTAAGTATGGCCTACATTCCTAGAAGTATACATTTTCATTAAGCTGTATTAAAATGCATACTGTTTGCTTGAACCCAGTTTACCAAGAGCTCCAGACTGCTCTGAGTCAGTGAACTGTCCTCTGCATTATTTATCACTTTCCCAATTTTTGTGTCATATGCAAACTTCATTAGTGATGATTTTATGTTTTCTTTCATGTCACTGATAAAAAATGTTAACTATCATAGGACCAAGAACTATCGTTGTGAGATTCCAGTAGAAACACACTCATTTGATGACATTCTTGTTTCTCATTACATTTGAGACATATCAGTTAGCTAGTTTTTAATCCATTTAAAGTATGCCGTGTTAACTTTATATTCTAGTTCTTAATCAAAATGTCACGTGGTACTATGCCAAATGCCTTCCAGACGTCTAAATAGATGATGTAATCTCATGGGGAAAAAAAGATCTCAAGTTAAGGTGACAGGCACTATTTTCATAAACCCACATGAACTTGTATTAATTACATTGCCCTCCTTTAATTCTTGGTGGTCTGTAGTTTGCCCAGTGTTAAGTTGCCCATTTGTGACACATAGATCAGTCACACAGAGGGAGGAAACATATAAGCAGCTGGCTCCAATTCACTAACCCTCTCAGAGGCTACTGGAAGTGAGAGAGCTCTGGGGCCTACCCAATTCATTCCAGAGGGAGAAGGAGAGGCAGCACTCAAGGAGTCACAACAAGCATCTCCATAATAATAAAAGCAGCAGTTGGAAAGTTGAAATGCTGTCCCTACCCCTAACCCCATGACCCATTTTTCTACCATTTCCGGCAGTCCTGACACAAACCTTCCTACTTATCCCCACCCCTAGTCTCCCGATGTACTCCAATTGGGAGGATTCCTGCAGAACTCAGTTTTTCAGTGCATAGAGTCTTACAAGTACCAATGCATAACCTCTCCATTTCACACAATGGAACCACAGCAATTCTGCTGTATTTTATCCATTTTGCAGCCGTGGAGTGTTTGGGACAAGATTTCCTCCTAAATGCTAGCCTCAGTTATGATACTGGTTTGTGCTGGGTCTCATAAATATGGAACAAGAAGTCCCTTATAGATTGGGCAGCCTGAATAAGATTCAATGAATAGAAGACACACACAAATAGAACTCCTATATGATTTTATGTGTGGAGAGCTGTGTAACCAGGAAGGCATTTGGAAAGCATAATAATAACTTTTCTGGTCCTATAAACTCATGAACAATGTTACATATTCTTTTGTGCCAGTAGATGGTGCTCCTTCTATTAGCTATTTACATATACTACAACTAGTAGAATTTTTATTCTTATTTTCATCAGAAACATGTCAGTTATGATGAAGTTTTCAATGGAAAGAACTGAATCATTTCAATGTTCTCATTTGTTTCAATAATGTCACCAAGTTTTGTTTCACATTCATAATTTTTATTTTGACTTTTATATTGTCTTACAGTATATTTTATATTGTCTTACAATTATGTTAGATATTCTGTTTCTATAAAATATATATTATAAATATATCTAAAATTTTAATTACAATATATCAAAACAATCAAGTCAAAATAACACATTTTTACCTTATTAAAATAATACCTTTTGGCATTATTGAAATGTTTCAGTGGTCCCAAATAATATTTTTCTGCAAATTTTGGCTTTTTTTCTCATGAAAAAATTTTGAAATGTTGGAATTTCTCATCAAATGTAAATTCCATTCTGCAAACAGTTCTGTCATCCACTTCAGGCACAGTAAGTGGAAAAACTATCAGATAATTTGAATGTCACTGTTTTTCACCACAATATTATACTATTCACCACAATCAGTTCCACTTTGTCAGCCAGAGAAATAATGCTGTCTTAGGCCCTGATTCTCAAACGGATTTTGCCTCAGAGCCTTTATACTCATGAGGAGTCCCATTGACATTGGTGGGACTTCATTCAGGCATAAGGTACTGCATTAGTGGATCCCTTTGCATTACCCCCTTATTCAAGCTTTTGGGGTCTATCCATTCAGAGTTCATTGCAGTATCAGAGCCATAGTGACTAATTCACTAATCCGATCATTCAGTGACTTCTTCCTTTTTAAATTATTGTCCCAAAGATTATTTTAGCAGTTGTCCAAATGTGTTTGTGCCTTGTTTGGGGGTTGGGGATTTTTTTGTAAACAAGATAAATTGGATTCTACTATAATTATTTGCGTTTTTCTAATTCTTTCTGTTCCTTTTATCTCTGTTTTTTTTTTTTTTTTGTCTGGCTACCAATGTCAAGGTTTCTTCAGAAAGAGGACACCACTCATTCAGAGTTCAAATAAATATTAGTTTAGTGTATTTCACAAAGATTTCTTTTCTAAATTGAAGCAATCTACGACAGCATATTATAGCTCATTTTTTAAAAAGAACATCACCATAGAGGAGAAGACATAAAACTTTGGATAACAAGTGCTGCATGAAAACTGAATGAATAACTATATAACTATATTTAAAAGAAGAATTTAGCTACTTGAATCTGATATTTTTAGAAAATATTAAATGATTAAATAATGAGTTCAGCAGAGTGAGTTTCTCATACTATATACAAAGTAGCACTATACTAGTATTTACCTGTACAGAGTAAAATTATAGATGTAGCTGTCAGAATTGCAGGGTGACTGACCTGTATCCTCCCTTCCCATCTCTTCCCCTCCCCCTCTCCCCCCCCCCCCCCCCCAAGTATGTGGTCCACTCCAGGATTCCCCAAGGATTCCCCAGTTGGGTGTCAGATCTCAGCCATCATCTGCATCTGGGCAGGGTCCAGAGTCCCACTCACTTCTGACCAGGAGTTTTAGGGCTGCATGGCTCCCTGCCTTACACTGGCTTTCTGGGGATATCACAATCTGCCTAATGGAAGGGCCTGTGCTTTGCTTTTTCTCTGAAAGCTACAAAGGGTGTGTTGCTGTCAGATACAAGTTACCACAAAGCGCTTTCTAAGCAAGCTCTTTTATTCTTAATGTTAGAGAAAACATAATAAAAACCAATAGATTTAAATACACACTAAACATATGAGGAGTCACATAGCAATCGTATGGGTCCCTAGTAACCCAACATCTTTCCAACCCTCTGCAAGGACAGAAGATCCTGTCTGTCTGCTGGATCAGAAAGACTGCCCTGGAAGAGCTGTGGCAACCCTCCTTAGAATATCAGGGTTGGAAGAGACCTCAGGAGATCATCTAGTCCAACCCCCTGCTCAAAGCAGGACTCAGCCCCAGACAGTTTTTTTCCCTGGATCCCTAAGTGTCCCCCTCAAGGATTGAACTCACAACCCTGGGTTTAGCAGGCCAATGCTCAAACCACTGAGCTATCCCTCCCCCCCCTCCCCACATGCAATCCCTGTCCCACACTGGTACATACACCAGTCAGACATTTGATACAATATGTTCCCCCAAAGATACTGCATGCAGTTGCAATGTTTGTCACACTAGGCTACAGTCTGTTCTGTGAGAATAAATCATACACCCAAAGGAAGATTCATTAAAATCAATGACGAAGCCCTGCATATGGGTTCCATTTGCATATAGGGGTCCACGTGAGTAGAATCAAGGCTTTAATTTGAAACCATTCTGCTTGATCTAGTTCAGCATCAAAACTATTTGAAATATAAGTAAAGAAAATCACTTCTCATTATTTGTGTGCAAAATTATCAATCTGCTCAGGTTCCCTTGACACTAGGCCTATGTTGACTTCAATTCATTTGTACATTTTAACAAATCTTTTGACAAACATGTCTAAATTTCAAGTTTAGCCCAAATAAGCTACCTTCAGATGGTTTCAGGTTTCATTGCAACCATTTTGTACTGTTCTAATCATGACCTATGAACTCAAGAGTTCCTCTAGGATATCTTTAGTAAGGCATTCTTTAAAAAAAAAATTGTCTGAGATAGAAATTGAAAGGCTCAAACATTACCTTCAAGCAATGCTGGCATCACTGCATAATGTTCTTCCCTGCAACTTGCTGGACAATTACATTTTTTTTTTTTAAGAACACAACACAAAGAAAGAGAGAGCATTTTAAAAGGGTTTATCTTGTGCCTTAAGCACATCAAACTCCTCTCCTATGGCCTTTCCCTCCAAGGGAGTCCAGTCTCTTTTCAAATCCCTTAACTGACTTTCTCTCACTTTCTACATCAAATTGCTTTATAGTCAAGCAGACTGAAACTTTAACAATGGTCCAGAGTTTAGAACTATCTACATTTAACGTCCATTGCAAGTCAGTAGTCCATTTCACCATTAGTTTAGTCAAATGAAGATGTGGATTGGCATATATAACAGCCTAGTAGATGCTGATGATAATTTTAGTTTGTAGCAAGTACTGGGGAATCAGTACTTTAGCATCTTCTGGGAGTTAGCCCACTGAGAATATGCTAGATTGAAGTGTTTTCATGTAGTTTCAGATAACTTCAGTTACTTGTTAGGCTCAGTTTAACTCTGATCCTGCAAATGCACAGGCCTGGTTCCATTGATTTCAATGGGGCTAGGTTACTCACTTGCGGAAGTATGTCTAAGATCAGGTCTTTTATAAATCCACACATGTGTGGAGGGCCTTTTTCTCAGTTTGGGTAAGCAAAATGGCTTGCATTTGTCTAGTCCTGGAAGTCATTTGATTCAAGGACAGCTTCTTATATATTTATTATAAGTATTTTATTTCAGTAAAGTATGTTTTTGTATTTTTACTTCATGGTTATTTGACCAATAGGTAGGGTCCTACCAAATTCACAGTCCATTTTGGTCTATTTCATGGTCATAGATTTAAAATGTAGTAAGTTTCATGATTTCAGCTATTTAAATCTGAAATTTCACAGTGTTGTAATTGTAGGGGTCCTGAGCCAAAAAAGAAGTTGTGGGGGGGTTGCAAGGTTATTGTAGGGGGGCATGCAGTACTGCTACCCCTACTTCTATGCTGCTGCTGCTGGTGGCGCTGCCTTCAGAGCCGGGCAGCTGGAGAGTGGCAGCTGATGGCCAGGAGCCCAGCTCTGCAGAGCCACTGTCAGCAGCAGCATAAAAGTAAGCATATCCTGCTATGATTTGCCACCCTTGCTTCTGCACTGCTGCCTCCAGAGCTGGGCCCTTAGTCAGCAGCCATTGTCTGACCACTCAGCTCTGAAGGCAGCAGCGCAGAAATAAGGGTGGCATGGTATGGTATTGCCACCCTTACTTCTTTGCTGCTGCTGGCAGGGTGCTGCCTTCAGAGCGGGGCGCCCGGCCAACAGTTGCTGCTCTTTGTCTGCTGAGCTCTGAAGGCAGTGCAGAAGTAAGGGTGGCAGTACCACAACCCCCCAAAATAACCTTATGACCCTCCTGCCACTCCCTATTGATCAGGACCCCCAATTTGAGAAACACAGCTCTTCCCTGTGAAATCTGTATAGTATTGTGTAAAAACACACAAATGACCAGATTTCATGGGGGAGACCAGATTCACAGTCCGTGACTTATTTTTTTTTTTTTTAATGGCCATGAATTTGGTAGGGCCCTACTAATAGGTATTCAAGTAATTTAAAACTTTGCAATAAATAAATATGTATTTAAGTGGGATTCCTGCACAGACTGATGTCTATAACTTCAGAGGTCAACAGGAATTAAGTCAGTTTTACGAAGGGCTGAGTCTAGTGTCATACTAATAAGCTCTGTTCAGTAGGGCAATGCAATGTGTTTCTCTTCTTAGCCAATGCGTGGACAGCTGGTGATGATCCAGATCACAAAAAACTCTTTCAAGGTTGCAGAGGGGGAGGTGTTGAAAGAGCTGGAATAGCTGAGGGGATATTTCCATTCTGAGGAAGCTAGTTCTACCTCTCCTCCAGATCAGAAATCCTGACAAATTCATTATATTATATTAAACTCTCTCAAGGATTTGAGACTGGTATATTTTTCCCTGCAGTTTCTCATAATGCATATGATACTGTGATACTTCAAAGCTCCAGTATATTTACATAATATTTTCTAATTTAATTAATTTTAATTCTAATTAGCTTAAATAACGTTTTCTAAATTCTAATTATTTTTGTGAGTTAGTGCCTAAATAAAGCTACATTTTATTGATAGTTGGGCTCCAGTCTCTAAAATGTAAGGCCTCAGTCTGCTACTGCTTGGAGCCCCACTGAAGTCTATGGGGTCTGCATAGGTGCATGACTATATCTGTGAACAATGAGTTGAAGGATCAGATTTTTAGACAGTGAAAAGGAACAACAAAACACGTTGCTATATTTATAGCATCTAACACAACCGGAACCCGAGCCTGAATGTGGCTTTTGGATATTACTATGATGTAATTTGTTAATAATCTTTATTTCTGCTAAACAAGGACTGGAGCAGAATGAAGGAAGCTTAAAGCTTGTGAAAATGATAGGTGTCCTCACAAGATATTGAGTGCATCCAGATCAGAATTTTAAAGTAAGCCACCAACTTGAAACAATGAGTTCAGATATAGGCATCACCCCCACCCCCCGACATCCCCCAAAATAAAATATATTTTTAAAAAGTGCAGGGTTATGAAGGAGTTCAAATAACTATTTTTTTAGAATTTAAGTGTAATTCTGTTCTGTTCTCTACATTTTTAAAATAACCCAAACCGACATAGTAGTGCTCCATGTTTGTGCCTGTTATTCCAGATTAAATGTGCTCAGTTATCTATTAAAAAAAAATGTTCTACATGTTAACACTGTGAACTCAACCTGGGCTCTTTTCTCCTTTCATGTCATCACCAGTAGTGCAAGTTTGGCAGCCAAATTAGGTCTTCAGCAATATGTATGTATTGTGTCTACACAAGTGTGACTGATTTAGTCCCACAAACATTTACGCAAATGCTTAATTTTATTCACATGTATAAGTATATGAATGAGTGAACTTTAGGGTTTGATCCTGTGCTCATTGAAATCAATGGCAAAATCCCTGTTGATCTCCATGGTGCCAGATGTGGCCTAGAGTGAACAATTATTTTGAGATGTGTAAGAAAGAATGGAATCTAGCTCATTGTCTGTTAACAGTGTTGGCTCTTCAGTGCTAACAGGGGTAAAAAAAAAACCTTCAAAAGCCCACTTTTGTCAGGGAAGTAAGAAATATTGCTCAGAAATACACCGGGATCAAATTTGTTGAGTAGGAAGATGTCTCACTTTGCACAATAGAAAAGCATTTTAAGAATCACTAATACACCTTTATATACTATAGCAAAAATAGTCTAATTATCTGTAATTATGCAAATTATCATATATTTGAGTTTGAATGCTTCTTTTATATATTACTCTCTGTAATATATTTAAGAAGCAACAATGACACTCTCAATAATAAAAATGTGCCATGCAACCCAATTTTATGTTTTAATTTTGTAAAATACAAGAGGGGTTATCCTCAGATCAATTAAAGATGTCAAAGATCGATATAACCTTGTTAGCACAGTTGCTTATGTTATATAAGCAATAGGATTTTTTTTTTCGGTTGGACACTGTCAAGGCTGAATCCCCACTGTCACTTTGACTAGAGAAGGTGGGGGTTCGCAAGGATTTAAAAAATTAATACTGGCCACTCCAGGCTTGTATTAAACTCCCAAGGTTACAGCTTTTCTCTGACCTTGGCTTGGTAAACACTGCCACCACTCAAAAAATGAACAAATAAAAAAACAAAAAACCCAGGAAGGAGCACTTGGGAATTCCTCCCTGTGGGGTACCATCAAGCCGTTTCACCCCCTTCCCCCCGGGGAAGAGCTGAGAAAGAAAACAAAGGAAATTAGCTGTTGCTACCTGCTAATCAAACAACATGCACAATCCTCTTAGGACACCAAAAATCCAATCCTGTTCTTAAAAAAAAGGTAAATTTTATTAAAAACAAAAAGAAAAAAATATATCTGGAATTTAGGCTTTTGCTAGATTTTAAAAGAGCAATTCCAAAAATTAAGCCCCCAAAATAGCTTTCTTTGGGGTTAGCTTAAAGGTTACAAGCAAACAAAAGCATCTGGGGTTAGCACAGAGGAGATCCACTCGCCAAAATAAAGAAATAAACCCGATCACGTCAATTTAAACATTTCCAGCCTTCTAATGATTCCTTCTTGGTATGGAAGATAATTTTTCATACCTGGTTCAAATAGGGTGACCAGATCACAGGGATGAAATATCGGGACGCGGGGAGGAGGGAGGCGGGGCGGAGCAAAAAAAAAAAAAGCAGTTTTGCAGGGGCTGGGGTCATTAGCAGGCCCCAGCCGCGCCGCTGGATCGCACACAGCCCCCGGCCGCGTGCGCGGCCTTCCCCGTGGAGCCTCCTGCCCCCCAGCCTGCCCCAGGCACATACGGCGCATCCCACCACCGGCGGGGAGTCCCGAGCCTCTCCCACTCGGCTGCGCTGCAGCGTCTCCTTCCCAGCAGGGCAAGCCACTGGAGCGCAGCTGAGCGGGAAAGGCGCGGGGCTCCCCATCAGCGGTGGGGAAGTTTATCAGTTCGGGGGACTCCAGCCAGCTCCTCGCCCCTGTCCGCTGGCTGCCCCACCTGGGACAAGTCTCGTCCCCGCAGCCCCTCTCCGCTGCGTGTCTCTGGCGGCCCACGACCCCGGGCCGTGCCACCCACCCGGGCCCTGCCCAGTCCACGCTGCCCCCGGACCCACCGCGCTGCCCCATGTGCTGCAGGGCTGGAGCAGCCTCCGCGCTGCACTGTAGTGCTCCCAGCCCCGGCCGGTCATGGCCCGTGTGCCCAGGCTGCTGCACAAACAAGCAAATATCGGGACAATCCTGATAAAATCAGCACGTCTGGTCACCCTAGGTTCAAACCTTACACAGCATTCTTGCTTATAGCATTGCTGCTCCTTGTCCCTGTAGCCCAAAGAGAACAACCACAGACACAAAGAGAATGCTTCCTCCCCAATTTTAAAAAGTTCTAACCTTCCCATTGGCTCTTTTAGTCATGTATCCTTTTCTTTACCTGGGGGACTTTTTTAACCCTTTAAAGGTAAAGCAAGCAGAGAACAACTACCAAAGGGGATTTTACAGTTAACTAGCTAGCTGGGTGTCCATCAAAGAGATCTCCCGCACATACATTTCATTTATTACAGGCACTGTGTATGGCTTTTGCAGAAGTGTTGAAAATGCTTTTAATGATTTGATTTGTGTGTATTTATCTAATCTCCTTTTAGTGGTATGGATAGTGGCTATTAATATAGGTCTAGCCCTCTAACAATTAACTAAGAATAACTTCTATGTTTGTCCACGCTGAGTATATCTACTGTTCACTTTTACTTGATGGAGCTTTCTAAACCTCATGTTAAAATATATACAAACACATTTTTTCTGCTATATTTGGCTTCACATGTCTAACATTTAGATATAAAATTATTTAGCATTATTTCAGGAGGATTTTTCAAAGAGGGTTTTTATATGTGATATGCTTTCATGCAAAACAGCTTTATTCTTTTAATAAAAGACCAGTAGTTCATACTGTGGTCATTAGAAGAAGCAAATGTAGTCTAAACAGTAATACGAGATAACTTTGTGTGAAATTTGACATCATATACAAATGGAAACCTTTACTTTGTAGTTGGCTAGGTTATAAAAATAGAGGGAATATTTTGGGGTAAAAAAATATGATGTTAGGCCAAATTCTGCATTCATATATACCCTTGTTTCAGTGAGTATATGGTGTAACTGAAAGTAGAAATTGGACTAATTGGTTTTAAAATCTGCTGGATTTTGTTGTCTAATCTTTGGAAGTACCTGAAGTTCACATATAGCCACTGCAATCCAAAGGGAAGATTACCTATTATTAAATCAAGTAGACTACTTTGCCATATGCAGAGACAAGTACAGCAGAATATTAAACTCCTTCACCTCTCTGGCGTCTTCATTTTAATAGGATTTTATTGTGTTGATTTGTATTTTTCTCAAAACTTGTTTGGTACAGAAAGGCCTAAAATGACAATGTGGTGTCACTGAGCACATCATCATTTTTTAAATGTCTGCTTATGAACCCAATGTCTTTATTTCTAAATGGGAGAACTTGAGTTTTTCCTAAAACTTTGCAAAAGAATTTACCTTTTATTTTAATAAATGCAATATTGTAACAATTCAGAAGCAACCAAAATATTTCAGCATTGTCACTATGTTGCATACAATGGCCATTCAAAACTTCACAGCGATGACAAGGAAAGAACTCAAATCCTACTGCTCCAAAACAGAAACCCTTTCTTCTTGAATAGAGCTGGCTGGAGGATAGCAATTCCAATTTTGAAATTTATTTTTTCTCTGTGCTGGAATCAAAACAACCCCATTCAAACATATTCACAAAATGGAATTTATTGCATTTTCCAATCAAAAAGTTCAGAATTTTAATTCACATCTCTCTGTCCCCAGAAGACACCGGAACTCCCTGCTGGACATCAGAAGCAAACTTTGGCATTGATACATCGCCACTAAATATTTCAGGTTCAATGAAACAGCATATTTCAACAAAAGTGTCATTGAAAATATTCTGCCCAGTTCTACTCTTGAGCAGGGAAAATCAACATCAGGTGTGAGCAGTGAAGAGCCTATGGGAGGCTGTTAAGCATTTCTGATTCTATCCAGTAGAAGGCAGTGTTGCATATTCACTAACATTTTCATATTTATTTGCAGAAAAAGACGTCAAACTGTGTCAACAGTCAAGACATTCAATTTAAAAAGTCTAATTTTTTTGAAAATATCACAATAGATGTATTTGTTGACAAAGTGTCATTGAGTAGCAGTTGGCACAGTACTAAACTGTGAAAACATGCCTATTAATCGATACCATCATCTTTTGATTTATATTAACATCTGATTTTCAAATACAGTAGTGACGGGTGCCATAAAATGCCAATAATTAAATAAAGCTTTCTGTTGTGAAACTGGGTAAGCACAATTGCCAGAAATACTGCTTGTTGGAGACACCAAAGTTTCATGCTGTTGTATTCAATTTATTGTTCAGAAAGAAAAGTCAAATCAAATTGTTCAGTTCACACACAAAAGTTCCTCCTTCCAAGTCGTCCCCCCCCAAGTGTCTCCAAAAATCCTCAGATTGAAGCTTCTTTACTACTTTTGTTGATTTCATATGACCATATGAAAATATTCTTATTAATTTCTAGGCAATTTTAACCTATCTGAGTAAGGAAGATATTTGTGCTTGGTTCTACATTCTCAAAACTTTGTATATTGGAGGCACACTTAAAAATTGAAATGAGTGCAAATAAATGAAGGTATATGTGTCTTGCCATGTATTTTTCCATTACTTTTGTTCCCATTGTTTCTTATGTTGGTATTTGTCTGATTATAGTGCTGGCTGGATTATTTTGTATTTTATTTTTGTTTTATATTTGGTCTGCAGAGTTACTATTTTGTAAAATCTCTGAGCTCGGTAGAGTGAGGCCATATTGGCAATTAATGGGAGACTTCCAAGGAAAATCCAAGTGCTACAGGAAGCAGTTGTTTTTTATTGGTTAGTGAAGATGCTACCTACACCAATTGGAGAGCTTCTCCCGTTGGCATAGGTACTCCACTTCCTGAACAGGCAACTGCTGTGTTGATAGGAGAAGCCCTCCCATCGACATAGCACTGTCGATACCGGGGGTTAAGTCAGTATATCTACATCGCTTCGAGGTGTGGCTGTTCCACACCCATGAACGACATAGTTACATCAACATATGTTTGTAGTGTAAACGAGGACTGTGTGTGTACTAAATACATTTTCCCAGCTTGGTCGTAGGTGTCATTCTAAAGGGGTTCCAAAGGTGTCATCTTTTATATGAAGTGTCAAACTGAGTCCATACCATTTGTGGTCATTGGAACACATAGAATAGGTGTTAGCTTGAGTGGGTGTCATTCTTACCGCTGAATTCTCATTTTAGTTTCAAATGGATATGATGATCTTCACCTCATCCTTTCTTAGACCACTGAATATTTTCTAGAGTTCTTTAGCCACTTGCTACATGGGTGCATGTCAGGGATAGGTGAAACAATGTGCATACATTTCTGAAAGCATTTGGGGATTCTACAGGAGGAAAGTCATTATATAATGTCAGAGGTTTATTACATAAAGAGAAGAATTTTTGAGCATATTGTCAGCCGCAACTATTTTAAAAATAATTTTCCAGTTTAGTAATTAGTTTTTTTTTAATATATCTATCTACATTTTTCTCCTCCATTATTTCAATAGTTAAAAGGATGTATTTTATATATTTTTTAAACAATTGGCTCTCAAAAATAGTGGAAGCTGAATAATTCCTCATGATAGTGATAGAGATTGGCCTAAACCAAACCCCGGATCTCAGCACCAATGTACAGGAACATCTAGATTTGTACCTGAGTTCACAACTATCCATCTTCTTCCTACTGGAAAGAACTAAAATAGTTGGGTCTGACAAATCTGAGCTTTGGAGAAATTTGGATTTAGATTCGGTTGTGGTAGCTTTGGTCCATCTCTAGTCGGTGATACCCCAGGAAGAGCTAAACACATACTGAGAGTAAATCCTGCAGATCTCTCAGCTAGTGGAAGTCAGCTCCATTGAAATAAAGCTGAGGATCTGACCTTAGTGAGGGCTGCTCAGGATTCAAAGGACGACCAGATCCAGTCAGACTGTTAGCTGAACGACAAAAGGATTGTTTCTCTAAAAGTTAATACACCTCCTGAATTGTACTTCTCATACTTGAGGTACATGCACAAATGGTCAGTATGAAGAGACACTTTTAGGGAGTAGGAGAAAATAAGAATTTAAAGGAGTATTGAGTCATTGTGTGGCGAGACCAAGTGAGTCTGTTTCTGCACCACTTTGTATCATCTGTGCTCATTTAGACTAGTGTGATGTGGCTATCAAATGCTACCATTCTGATCTAGTAAAGTTTACACCTGTTTTGCATGGGATTAAACATAAGGTGCAAGGCAGTGGAGAATAAAGCCCAGACTTTCCATCTCTCACGAATCTAGAAGCCAGATCCTCAGTCCTACTGGTTTAAATGGACAGGGTAAAATGATGCCATAGGACATTCCAGAAACCCACCAGAGAACCAATACCTATACAACCTTACATAAAGCTAAAGTCAAGGAGGTTGCAAAATGCCAGCTAGTTAGCCCACTACAGCTCTTTTATTTAATACTTTTTTTATAAGGCCTTATTTGGGACCAGATTTTCCCATGCTTGGGTCTATTGGATAGTCACTGAGTACCAATATACATGTGTTTTTAATAGGGCTGTCAGGCAATTAAAAAAATTAATCGTGATTAATCGCACGATTAATCACGCTGTTAAACAATAATACAACACCATTTATTTAAATATTTTGGATGTTTTCTACATTTTCAAATATATTGATTTCAATTACAACACAGAATACCTAGTGTAGAGTCCTCATTTTATATTTATTTTTATTACAAATATAAAAAACACTGTAAAAAACAAAACAAACAATACTTTTAATTCACCTCATACAAGTACTGTAGTGTATTTTCTTTATCATGGAAGTTGAACTTACAAATGTAGAATTAGGTACAAAAAATAACTGCATTCAAAAATAAAATTATGTAAAACTCTAGAGTTTACAAGTCCACTATGTACTACTTCTTGTTTAGCCAATTGCTCAGACAAACACATTTGTTTATATTTGCAGGAGATAATGCTGCTCGCTTCTTGTTTACAATGTGACTTGAAAGTGAGAATAGGCGTTCGCATGGCATTGTTGTAGCCAGCGTCACAAGATATTTATGTGCCAGATGCATTAAAGATTCATATGTCCCTTCATGCTTCAACCACCATTCCAGAGGACATGTGCCCATGCTGATGATGGGTCCTGATCGATAATGTTCGAAAGCAGAGTGGACCGACACATGATCACTTTCGTCATCTGAGTCAGATGCCACCAGCAGAAGGTTGATTTTCTTTTTTGGTGGTTCGGGTTCTGTAGTTTCTGCATTGGAGTGTTGCTCTTTTAAGACTCGTGAAAACATGCCTCCATACCTCATCCCTCTCAGATTTTGGAAAGTACTTCAGATTCTTAAACTTTGCGTCAAGTGCTGTAGCTATCTTTCAAAATCTCACATTGGTACCTTCTTTGTGTTTTGTCAAATCTGCAGCAAAAGTGTTCTTAAAACAAACAACATGTGCTGAGTCATCATCCAAGAGTACTACAACATGAAATATATGGAAGAATGAGGGTACAACAGAGCCGGAGACATACAATTCTCCCCCAAGGAGTTCAGTCACAAATTTAATTAACACATTTTTTTTTAACGAGCATCATCAACATGGAAGCATGTCCTTTGGAATGGTGGCTGGAACATGAAGGGGTGTACGAATGGTTAGCATATCTGGCAAATAAATACCTTTCAGTGCTGGCTACAAAAGTCCCATGTGAATGCCTGTTCTCGCTTTCGGGTGACTTTGTAAATAAGAAGTGGGCAACATTATCTCCCGTAAATGTAAACAAACTTGTTTTATCTTAGCAATTGGCTGAAGAAGAAGTATGACAGAGTGGAAAACTTGTAAAACTTTAGAGCCTACATTGTTTTGTTTTTTAGTGCAGTTATATAACAAAAAAATACATTTGAAAGTTGTACTTTCACAATAAAGAGATTGCAATACAGTACTTGTATGAGGTGAACTGAAAAATACTATTTCTTTTGTTTATCATTTTTACAGTGCAAATATTTGTAATAAAAATAATATAAAGTGAGCACTGTACACTTTGTATTCTGTGTTGCAATTGAAATCCATATATTTGAAAATGTAGGAAAACATCCAAACATATTGAATACATTTCAATTAGTATTCTATTGCTTAACAGTGTGATTAAAACTGATTAATCACAATTAACTTCTTGAGTTAATCGCGTGAGTTAACTGTGATTAATCGATAGCCCTAGTTTTTAAAGTTTTCCATTGTAAATTAATATCAGCTATCTAACTGCCTGAAACCCTAGCCATCATTAATCAGCTGAGTTCCTTTAGGTGCCATGTAAGAAGTAGGTCTTGAAGGAATTTCAAAGAGGAGAAGGGTAATGGCTGCCTAGATCAGTTCTATGCCTAAGGGGTGGAGTAGAGAAAGATGTTTGTGAGAGAAATGGATGAGGTCAGCTAAGGGTGCTATCACACTCAAGGGTGATGCAGTAAAAGATTAGAGCACATAAGTAGGCAGGAGCAGATCTGTGGATTTGAAGGTACAGCAGCTAAAAGGGCAGGCTTTGATTGTAAGTCTATCATGTTTTTATCATTTTGTTTGATCAAGAAGTCGTGAATCATCAAATTCAAGAAATGGCAATACAAAGTACATATTACATTTTTCACATTACCTAAGACAATAGTGCCCAATGGAAGGAGAAAAGTTGCTGTGTCACTGGGCAATTTTTGTCATGCAACGTCCCAAATATATTAACAAAAGACAAATAATTTAGCTGCCTTCTCTTTCATGGAAGAAAAACACATTGTCATGGGTGTGATATACAATGTGAGTTCTGCTTCTGTAATAAGCTCTGACAAATATTGACCTTCCCTCACCCCATCACCTAGTATTTCCAGAATGTGTTTTTCTTAGAATTGGAAACAGTAAGATATTATGTCCCAACCATCAAAGGTTAACCACTAATTGTCTTTGATACTTCCAGTCAATTATGAGCAGTTATGCATCCAAAAGAGGCAGGAAAAAGCTTTTTTCTGGCTGCTATTAATTTCAAGTAATGCTGCAATCTTTCTTTTTAAATAATTCACTGTTCAGGGGAAACTGGTAATTATTATCCCCCTTCTTTTTTTTATGATTGTTGAATGTTTCAAGATTAGAATGTCCCTCCTGAAATAGAAAAGTGAACAAGAATGAATTGCAATAATACAAAATAAAAATTTGTGATAGGATGAAGTAAAGATAAAAATAAAAATAATGGAAAGGGTTCACAATCTCTGATTCCTGGAAGATTAAAAATACAGACAGCACACTCCAAAGAAAGGTATATTTACTGTTTTAGCCCCTCTTTGGCAGAAACCTGATGGAGAGCAAAATACGGATGGCTGGGTACGAAGCACCTTGGATTGTTAATACAGGGTTGCTGGTGCTGTTGTTTACTGACACTGTGGTAATTTTTCTCCCAATCTTTCCTTTTTTTATTTAACTTTTTTCTAACTACCCAGGATCTTTCAAGTTGTTTAGGTCTCTTAGTATTCACAATATCCCAGAGGGAGACAGACGGCAGTCTCCTCCATGACACAGACCTATATCCAATTGCTTACTTCTTGCCCTTCTTGTTGAAAGGTCAGAGTTGCGTTGCTCTTTCTCCTCTCTTTCTCTGGGCCATACATTAGAGACTCAAACAGAGAAGCTAACCTTAGCTAATGATTTCTGAGATTTGATTCTTGTTGTGTTAAAATTAAATAAAACATTATTTTGGCATGTTTACAGGAACACAGAGAAAATAATACAACAGCATTGTTGCAAAAAATAAATGCGCATAAGTCACTGTTATGGAAATCAGTGCCAGAGTGGCCCTAAACTTAGTTAAGTATTGAAATGTTTACCTGGATCTACACCAGGGGATTATCTTGTCTTTTTTTTTCTAGTAAAGAGCAACATGACAGATCCTGAAAGAAAAATGCTCACAAAGGCCCCACTCTTGCAAGGTTCAACACACACAGATGGCAATGCCTGTACAAAGCACCACTGATGCAGCAGTCTGCTTTGTGTATTGCTGTATGGGAGCCAAACTGTCACTCTCCAAGAGGAGACTCTCCTGACCTGTTACACTACTGGTCTTTGTTGTCCAGATTATGAATTTACTTATATCAATTATATATTATTGTAACTCTACTGAGTTAAATAGACCTTATTTGTACTGGTATAATTGACATCAGAATTAAACTCCTTGTATCAAAGATTCCACTCTCACCTTGCATAAACCCAACTCCAATTTATATAAAACTATGAGTATATTTTCCCTTTCACAAACATTTTTTTTTCATTTAGAAATGCAATTTCTAAATAAAATTATAACTTCAATTATAACTTTCTGTACAAGAGAGGAGGGGCTAGATTCAGGACATTTGTACCAATCAGGCTGGTGTAAAGGGGTCAGAAATTTGAAAATGTTGGCCTAAATATATAGCAATGAGGTATAAATATAATGGGCTGGATCCTACCCAAGTGTAAATATGCATACATCCATTGAAACCAACAGAGCCATACTTGTTTGCATCAACTAAGGCTGTGGCCCTCTATTTTCATCTCTGACTGATTTTAATCTTTTTTCACAATTCACATTTTGCAAAGGAATACTGTACCCCTTGTTCCTCCAACCAGAACTCTGAAAATTCTACTAAGACTGGTAAAAAATTGTCCATCTTAAACTGTTTTTGACAGAAAGCTGAGTTTCGATTCATTAGTTCATTGAAAATAGCATGAAAACTGGCATAGTATGTTGCCCCCAAACTGCGATTTTTACTTTTCAGCCAAACAATTTTGGGTTTTGATGTTTCAATTAAAAGTCTGGATTTTCTGTGGAAACTTTTGATGAAAATGAAAAATAAAACATTGTCGTTAACATTTTCCATTGAGAAAAATACCCTAGTTTTCAATATTGTATTCTTCTCTACTTTACATTAGAAAGTCTTATTGCTGGAATGTGTTTTTTGATTTTTCAACATTTATTTCACCTTTAATATTCAGATAATTCTGGATAATTAAATCCCTCTTCTATTAGTTTCCGGGCTGTCTAGGTTGTTCTGTAGTTTTCGGCTGTACTTCAAAACATGGTTTATTACGTAATGTACCTCACACAGACTCTGATTTAGGATGAATAACCTTATCAATAACTTCTTCAATCATTCAAAAATTTGTCATACACAATGCTCCTGATGTACTGAATCTTAGATTTAACTCTGAAGAAGCTTAGAATAAATCACAGTTCTTTCAACAAGTTTAAAGTAAACAATAGGTTGATAAGAAATGCTAAAAAAATCAAAATACATGATTCTGTATTTTTCAAATAAAATATATACTTGTTCACTTAATATAAGTGATAAACTCTTCAAGTGAAGATTAAACTATGACCTGTTCAGTGCTACCTGATAATAAAATAATTTTTTTCTTCTATAAATTATTGCTCTTGGCACAAACGGTGATGGTTGATAATCCAATACATTCCTATCTGTTTTCAGTGTCTTTATTTCCAGTTTATTTGTGTATTGATCACCTGAATATTATTTGATTTAGTCCAGGGGTCAGCAACGTTTGGCACGTGGCTCGCCAGGGTAAGCACCCTGGTGGGCCGGGCCAGTTTTATTTACCTGCTGACGCGGCAGGTTCGGGCGATCGCAGCCCTCACTGGCCACGGTTCGCCGTCCCAGGCCAATGGGGGCAGCGAGAAGCCGCGGCCAGCACATCGCTCGCCGCTTCTTACCCTGGCGAGCCGCATGCCAAACGTTGCCGACCCCTGATGTAGTCTTTGTTTTTTCTTCTTGAATCATTTTTTTTATGAATTCTCTAATATTTTAAATATCATATTTTCCTTTTTTGTTGTTCAGCTATACAAATTATTCTTGCAGTAAACCATCTCCCTCTGATCTTAATAAAATCAGTCTCCCTTTTATTAAGATTGTAATTAATGTATTTTAGTTGTTCACTCACTTTAAACATTTTTTCCCAATTTTTATTTTGGTTTCTGAATAAAGTTTATGTTCTTTCAAAGTAAGCAACACCTTCTAAATCTCTTTGATAATCAGTAACCGAACTAAAAAAATACATTCAGGAGAACTGATGTGAAATTCTACATCTAATCGCTTCCCCCATAAAACTGAAGAAATTAGTAAATGACAACCCTTGAAAATGCACTTATGACACTTTGAGGCACTCAATGAATGCATAGTTCAGGCAGTAATTTAAGACTGCAACATAACTATCTGAATTGCATATATATGAAGACTTACTTTAGACTCTGGGTTGGCGTAACTATAGTGACTACTGTCATTATTTTAAAGTATTCTAGATATTTCTCAGAAAGCAGTGAAATCAGTTGCTCAATGAGCAATTTGTTTGTGAGTATCTGAATACCTAGTAGCCTGTCTGAGTCATTTCCTAATGAGGTACCAGTATGAGGGAGGGGGGGGAGGGGAAGGGGAGAGGGGAAATGAGAGAGAGAGAGAGAGAGAGAGAGAAACTTCCTTTTTTAAAAAATATTTGTGGGGGAGGAGTAAAAAATTCTGCCTGGCAGAAGTCTGAGAAGTTTGGGGTTTTGTGAATCATATTTTGAAAGGGATATAGCTCATGCCAAGATCATAATTTATGACAAGACCCGTGAGACAGAGGCAGGATGGGGAAGAAATCTCTGGAAAATTTCCTCTGAAAGAAATGGTCTATTTCTCAATCCCTGCAACTTTTGTGTTGTGAGGGATTCTGCTGTCAGCAAACTTTTCTGAAACCTGCTCCCTTCAACAGGCTTCAGGGAAAGGCAATAAATCTTCCCCCGCCCACCCAATGGGTACCTGAATCTAGAGATAATCCCTCTGAATCCAGGGAGGAGTGTATGTTTTAGACTGGTTTGCTCCTGCATTCAAGAAGACTGGATAAGGAATAAAGTCTAGCCCTTTGTTTTACACAACCATTCTTTATGACAAATTCCTCTTTCCTCCCTGGCATCCACTGCCAAAAGGCCAAATTTCAGAGATGATTGAGGGGTGTAAATTGATTGCTACCAAATGAAGTTTGATTACCACTGAAAGCACTGAGACATAGACAGTCTCCCTAAACAGGGAATAAGTATATCCAACTTTGCATTGGCCCCATTAGTACTCTTTCATAGCTTAGAAAAGTGACTATTAACATAAAGTTGTTTACTTAAAGTAAAACAAATATCAAGTGTAGTGCAAAACTATAGTGAAACAAAGAAAGAGAACAATGTATGGTGCATGCACCAGCACATGTACAATACAGGAACTGGAGCATGTCAGCAATACAAGGGAAAGAGGGGAAATAATTACTCTGGCAGAAAGGATGGTCTTATGGTTAAGGCACAAGAGTGGACATCAGGACATCTGGGTTAAGTTTCTGGCTCTGCCACAGACTTCCTGAGTGCCCTTGGGCAAGATATTGAGGACACAGCTACAATAAAAAGGCTATGTAACCAAAGCTATGCTGGCATTGACCCCAAGTGTAGATGCAGTCTATGCTGACAGATGGTGGTCTTCTTGCCAACATAATAACTCCACCTCCCCAAGTAATGTTAGCTAAGCCAACAGAAGCACTCTTATGTCAGTTTAGTTAAGTCTAAACTGAGGTTTCTGGTGACATAGCTATGTTGTCTAGGCTGGGGATATGAATTTTTCACATTCCAGCCCAACATAGCTATGCCAGCACAACTTTATAGTGTAGACTGGGCCTTAATTTCTCTCTTCCCTATTTCATGAAAATGGGGCTGGTCCTTTCTCTCTCCCACCCTCAATCTGTTTAGACAATCCACTTGCATCCATATCTCCAGATTCATAGTATGCTTACTGTGTCTCATAAACACTTAGAAGGCAGTTATTTTGAGGATTATTTGGAAGCAATCTAAATATTCAGCTATTAAGATCAAGGAACCATGGATGAAACCCTAGCTCTGTTGAAGTCACTGGCAAAACTCTCTGTGATTGCAATAGAGCCAGGATTTTACCCCCATATGTTTACATAGAAGAGGAATGTTTTAATAACTCTGCAATACAGGAGTGGAGTAGCAATAGAGGTTGTTGAATGATTTCTATTGTAAGACTGACCTTAACCCTGCATCCCAAACGTTCATGGTGTGGAGAGGGGAGCCTCCTTTTTGCATAAAACTTCTTATATGTAGTCTCTGTCTGAAAGAAACTTAAAGGTAGTTGCACAAAGCTGTTCTTGAATTGTATTAAGAGACTAGAAAAAATAGGGGTCTCTCCCAAATAATACTTTTTAAGGTGCTGATATGGCTGTCTCAGTCTTGCACACTTGGGTAATTCTGCTTCTTACTGAAATAATGAGTTACTGGTTCTTTACCTTTTTCTATATAGACCTTATCAGGAACTTTTCTATTTCCCAGCCTTAGCCATTTTCATTTTGTATTTTCTGACCACACACTTACTTTGTTTCCTTTGTAATTGCATGAAGTCTAGTTGTTAAGCTATACTCTATAGCTACAGATTTATTTTATTTGAACACACATCCTTACTCACATGATACTTAACTTCTGACTTTCTTTCTTTCTTTTTATGCTTAAGCATGCTGTTTCCTTTCTTTTCCTGCCTTTCTCTGCTCCTTTTTAAACATAATGTTAGTTCATACCCAAAGAATACCTTCTCCATCATATTAACTGTTAAGGAAAATAACAGGACCCTTTTTGCCTCTTGTGGGAAGCCCTAAGAAATGCCTTTGTCGTATGTAGAATATTTAGATTAGTATACTTCTTGAACCTGATTCTCAGTTACTCTATCCCTGCATTTGGAGAAGTTTGGGAGGACTGAGGGGACTGAAGGGAGCTTTAATCCACCTTTGCACTTTGTGTATTCAGGGGATCTTCAGTGACCTGCTCAGTCATCTGTGTAAAGTAGTGCAGCCCTGGAGCTGCAGTAACTTATGCTGTGCTTCTAATAGTGCCCCACTGGGCTTTGGAAAGAAGTCAATAGCCAGGGTGCATTGCACTCTGGCCACACACCCCAGGGCCTAGAGGCATGGTGATGTAGAGCCCTTATGACAGCTCTACACTGACTGTGGGAGAGGCTGTATTCAGGAGGTAGTCTCAAGCGACCATTTCCCTCTGCTTTAAGGCTCTTTGATGCTGCTAGGGCCTGATATAATAGAGAATCAAGTAAATGTTTTTGTAGGAACATATTATATCCTACTAGGTCCAGAAACATACTGTTAACCCCTAAAATTGCATTAACCCTTATTTAATCAGCTCTAAGTTAATGCTCCTTACATAGAATTAAGATTGATTTAAAGTAGTTACCTAAACTGGAATTTATCAAAGACATCGGAGTTAACACACCCTTGGTCTTATGAAAACTGTTTATGGCATTTTTAAACACAAGTGGTCCGGACCCACTTTATCTCAACTAGAAGATGGCAACTCCATTTGCACAGTGCCTAAAGACTCAAAGGAATTAATGCCACCTATCAAATAATCCACAACAGCTAGGTTTGCCTTAGAAGTGTTCCATACATATACTGATCAGGCCTGGCACTACATAACTCATGAAATCTGATAAGATCGCAGCCTGAGGTGGTATGGCTGCAGGCAATACATACCGCAGGAGTATTATGCTAGCTGGAATCCTGATTTATGTTTTCCTAATGCTGTGAAGTATTGCCGTTTTTTTGTAACGGTTACATGAAGGAAGGCTCTGGTAGTATGGGAAGAATGAATAAGAGTTTTACTGAATCTCTGTAATTGTGTTTGTAGAATAATTTAATAGAATAGCTAATGGCTACTGATGTAGATAAAATGCACAGTTGTTTTACACTGTCTGCTGTATGACATAATGACTTTTTTTGGTCATGTAGCGCCCACTCACTCACAGGCTTATTATTAAAGGTTGTGTATCTGGGAGTTGTTTAGTCGTCCCCCCAGTCCTCCCTCCCCAAAGAAAAAAAATAGATTTGTTATCGGAAAAAGACAAAGTTAGAAACATTGCAGTAGCTCCTGACCCTTTTTTCTGGTATGCGGCCCTATTTCACAACCCTTGCTCATGTGAATGAACTATCTCATTGTATTTTCTCTGCCTACTTTCTGAATGACACTGATGCTTTATGATCTGTCCCCATTGGTCTTTCTCTCATTTCTCTTATTGTAACATAAGATAAAATGTAAGAGAAGAGGACACATAATTCCTCTATATACTTCACTAATGAAGCATTTTTTGGAAGATTGGGTACAATTCTGGGTATCTTTCTCTAGGAAGAAAGTATGGTTTATAAGGAAAATAAAGGATTTTAATGTAGAATCCTTAAAGAAATGAAGAGATATATGAGTGTGCTATTCAAGTACTAAAAGGAAATTAAAGAGGGCAAGACTTACTATAGGTGGGTCATGTATGTATTAGAAATAATTAGATGACAAATGGGCAAATTAAATTAATGGTTAATTCATATTTTGCTTATGTTTCAGGTCCTCGATGTGAAACCATTCTCTGGTTGCCAATCAATACCTGAAATTCTTCCATCTCCACCTTATAACTGTTCTGGATCATGCATGCTACCTATGGATTTATGGTAAGTCATGGGTTCCCATCCATCATTTTTAAAATATCATTATTCCTATTTTATGTCCCACTTATTTTTAATTGCATGTCATTTAACCTCCCCACTTAAATGGCTATCCCTTTTGTAATGTGTCTGTTTTTTATAAATGTCACTCCTCGTATGGCTGAACTGTTTTGTTTTCAAACTTGGCTTTGTTATATATTTAAAACATTTTGGATCAGATGCGAACTATTTCTCACACCAATGAGATAGTGGTAGCTTGTTTAAATAGTTGACTTTGATCACTGTCCCTAGGAATCTTTAATGCTGGAGAAAGATGGCCCAGCGGCACTATGGCAAGAATAGCTACATTGACTGAAGTTACACTTTTAGGTACACGATATCAGAGATGTTAAAATGGCTGATTACAATGCTCTTAAAGCAGTTAAACTTGATTCTTGAAACCTCTGTACTTATGATTTGAATTCTGTATTCATATTTACCATCTTTTTCATATAATAAATCCTCAAACCTTTACACCCTATTCCTTTCTCATCATGCCTAATTGGGACTTTCTCTTTGGCAATACTAAAGATTCTCTGATCCAGAACCTACAGTAATAAAAATGTGGCCTGCTTAACATGAATGGTACTAATTTGACATACCAGCTGCTGAAATGGCCAATTAGAGCTTAAAACCAGGATTTGGGGATTGCTGTATAACGTTAACCTTTTATTATCTATATATTTAGTTATGAGGTTGGTTTTTGAAAATATCATAGTTTAAATTAACATGTTTGCCAGAGCACTCAGCCAAGCAATGATGTTATTCTTCACTAGCCTACAGATACATATACATACAAAAACATATACATTTATTTAAAGAGGATGATATTCAGGATTTTCAACAAGAAAGTGGGTAAAGTGAAAAAAGTCCTTTTTTTGATGTTTGAAATTTCCCGTCTTATGAACAGACAAGCCCCTCCTTTGAACTTTTGGTGGTAAGACAAAATGGAGCCAGTTTCCATCCCTGATCATGACTCCAAATCATGATTGAGGAGGTTTTGAAAGAACAACAAAGTGGCTTGGATTTGGGTCCCAATTTTTATGAACCTCCAAAGTTGGTCATGGTAAAGAGCAAAAATAATTTAATTAAATTTGTTAATCAAACATTAAAAAAAAAAACTGTGGTCGACTTGACCTTTTATTTATTAATTTAATTTAATTTAATTTTGCTGCCTATTCTTAAAGCTGGAGTTGTAGCCTGACTTTTCTCTTTCTCCTGACTACTGTAACTTCTACTGAAATGACAGAAGAAAGTGTATATCCTAAAACTTAAATTCATATCATTACATCATGCCAATTACATTACATACCTTTTAATTTAGAAAGAAAAGAAGACAGAAGTCATGAGAAGTAGAAGTCCTTGAACATAGAGAGTAACTGAAGACAGGTAAATTGGGCTGGCACTGAAAATCTGTGTTGGCAAGAGGACATAATCAGAAGGGACAAAGTCTAAAGAATAAAATGATGATATAACCAAGTGTAAATAAGTCTCTTTCTCTCACGTATTGGGTCTTTGGAGTCAGAAACCAAAATCTGTGGCAGCATGGTAAGTGCACATTGCATGAAGGAGATGAGCATCTATATACAGGGGAAATGACAGCGGTAAAAATGAAACAGCAAACATCAGACAGAGAATAAAAATCTGGGGGAAAAAATTACCTGAGTAGCATTATATGCCTAAAAATTAGACAAAAGTGGAGAGAGGGACATGAATGCCCACCAGAAGTGGCAGGGGGTGAGAACAAACACATTTGAAACATACTGTTGCTTTTTAGGGACATCATATCTTTCTCTGAATTTGAATACATTTTTTTTTCTATTTCAAGCATTTACAGTGAAAGGTCATACAAATGTCTCTCAGCCCAGTTGTGAGGGACACAAGTCTTACATTTCCATTGTAAATAAAGAATGAGTGCTAAACTGTTCTGTATAAGTTGGCACAGGGCATGTCTACACTGCCCCACATTTTGAAGTAAGGCAGTGTATGAATAGCAGTGAGCACCAGAGTGCTGTGCTCTCTCTCTTCTGTGTGGACACTGTGTTTGAAGAGAACGACACTAGTGCAAACCTGGGACCTTTAAGTTCATGCCTTCAGCATCCACACAGGGGAGTTCACACCCATCCCCTATAGCCTAAATGGTGGGGAAGTGTAGACATGTCTACAGCTCCCTTGAATGAGCAGTTTACACCCATGAGGAAGGTGAGAATGGCGGTACTCCAAGAGAATTAGCACGGTGAAATTGTCTGTGGTCCTCTAGAGGTCCCTTCCAGTCCTACGATTCTATAATTCTGTACAACAGGAAAGTGACATGTTGCTAACAATAGTTGTCAGCAATGGGTCCCCCTGAACTGTTGTAGAAAATAGTATAAATGCTATCATAGATTAGATTTAAAAGTTTTAAAACTCATTTAAACAGTAGATCAGGAGGACCTGTTGCTGACAGCCTTTCTCAGTTCAGTTTTCTAGTGTAGAGGGGCATCCACACCAGGAAAAAAGATGGTATGTGGCTTTTTTAACCACTTGTTAACTATCACATGGCAAAGTTCTAGTATGAACCGGGCATTTGTAGTTTGAACATAATAGCAGGTTGATATGTGGACTAAAACTACAAATGCCTTGTCCACACTAAGCAAACAGGGTAACTACATAACATGGTAAACAAAGAAATAAACACTTTTTTCTTAGTAAATACAAAACCTTAGAGTAGAATGAAACTTTACTGTCAACCAAGTGAAATATCACTCAAAGGTTTGTCTACTCAACAGCACTATACAGAGTGGGCTGAAATTTTTTCATTGAAACCTCTCGTTAGTTGATTTTATTGAATGGAAAATGCCTTTTTGTCTAAAAGACAATTTTTTACAAAAAAACTTAGGTGAGCTCTGTGGGTTTTTTTAATTTTTATTTCTAATGAAAGTGTTCACATTTCAGCATGTGAATAGTCCCACTATGACCCCTCTGGCTTGTGCCACAAGCTCTTGATACTTTCTTGGGGCATCAAGAACTGTAAATCAGCCTATTGCCCCTCTGCCATAGCAAAAGATGGAAATGTTGGTGCTAAACTATGTGACAGCTCCCTGCCACCCCAATCTATTGGCCAAACAAACTAACTTCCCAGGACTCCGCAAGCCCTTACTTTCACTTCCAGGTGACACTCTGTGCCCTCAGTTCCCAAGGCCCCTGGAAGAGCATTCCTCTGCAGTACCCTACCCTGTCACTGGACACTCATGGAAATTACTAAGTCTGCTGTCTCCAGAGAAACCATACACACACAGAGCAGTCTGTTGGCTCCTCTTAAATGGACACTTACGTATAACAGCATGAAAATGAATGTATAATGCACATGGCTGGGGATCCACCATTCATAAATGCAAAGAATGCTGACCTCTTTGTTTCCTCAATGATGGATGACAAAAATGTATTTTTGCTTTTCCTTATATTCCTCATAGTTTATTGTCTTGGGCACCAGAGTCAGGATGAACCTCTAGGGTTATGACTCCAATGTCTTCCCGTATTGATTGCACATGCTCTTAGGTTAAATTGTTCCTCCTGATTACCTTGGATGCAAATAAACTCCTATGATCTCTGCCATCATCATGCTCACCTTACATTAGAGATAAGATAACTATCCTCCCTCTTGTCTGGAAGAAAACCTGTGTCTCCCTTTGTTTGGTTACAGATTTTAAAGCATGCTGTCGATAAGAATCCATAATTCCTTATATAGTGTTAATACAATGCATGTCACAATGACATTGATGAACAATGTGTTGCTGGCTTTCATTTGATATCTTACACAATATTCTTTATAGATAAAGATCATGACAGCAATTGTTAGGTGTAGTGAGCTTGTCAGGTTTGATAGGAGTTGCTGTTGGTAAACTTTTGCAATCTTTATGTTGAAGTGCTCCCAGATAATTTTAAATTGTTAAGGATAAGGGTGCAATAAAAGCCAACTTAGCTTTCATGTCTGAGGTTGGTTATAGAAAATATATTTAGTAGAGGACCACCAGGTGACACTCTGTATGATACAACTAAACTTTATGCAAAAGAAAAATGATTAGTTAAGCAATCTGGCAAGTAATTAACACTTAAACACGATAATTATCCTTAGATTCAAAGATGGAAAGGTGTATAAATTTGTGATCAGTCCATTGATGACAGAATGAAATACAGCCTGATAATCCTATACTACTCATCAGCATCCTTTTGATGTTAATTGGACCTCTCCTGCAATTTAGAAAGACTATTCTTTTGATAATCCATTATAATTAACATTAAACTGCCCCTTACAATAAGTGTATTTCTGCCACCTCCTCACTGGCTCTTTACATTACACATTATTTAAATTAACATCTGCACCAATGTCTTTCCCATACTATCACTATAGATAGCATTTTAATAAAACATTTACAATTCCCAGAAATACTCACTAAAAACCTTGCTTAAACCAATTATAACCAGAACATAGCAGCAAGAGAACTTTGGGTCATTTCCTTGCTCACTTGTTTTCCTGCCTTACTATCTCCAACTTACCTCTAACTTCTACTCACACTAACAAACTCATTTGCCCATCCTTCTTTACACTTATGCGAACTTTAGGCCAAAGTCTAATTTCTACTTCACATATTTTATAGGCTACATGTTACAGGACATTGAATCCTTTGCCAGTGGGCATTGAGGGGCTCTTAGGTCACAAAGTGATAGACAGCATTGAAGAGGTTGCTATTACTTAGAAAAGCCCCTTAGGTTGCCTGTTTTATTCTAGTATCAGGGGGTAGCCGTGTTAGTCTGTATCTACAAAAACAACAAGGAGTCTGGTGGCACCTTAAAGACTAACAGATTTATTTGGGCATAAGCTTTCGTGAGTTAAAACCTCACTTCTTCGGATGCATAGAGTGAAAGTTACAGATGCAGGCATTATATACTGACACATGGAGAGCAGGGAGTTACTTCACAAGTGGAGAACCAGTGTTGACAGGGCCAATTCAATCAGGGTGGATGTAGTCCACTCCCAATAATAGATGAGGCAGACAACCCCCCAACCTGAAGCAAATACTCACCAGCAACTACACACCACACCACAGAAACACCAACCCAGGAACCTATCCCTGTAGCAAACCTCATTGCCTACTCTGTCCCCATACCTACTCTGGCAACAGCATCAGAGGACCCAACCACATCAGCCACACCATCAGGGGCTCATTCACCTGCACATCCACTAATGTCATATATGCCATCATGTGCCAGCAATGCCCCTCTGCCATGTACATTGGCCAAACCGGACAGTCCCTCCGCAAAAGAATAAATGGACACAAATCAGACATCAGGAATGGTAACATACACAAGCCAGTAAGTGAACACTTCAATCTCCCTGGTCATTCTATTACAGATTTAAAAGTCACTATCATTGAACAAAAAAACTTCAGAAACAGACTTCAAAGAGAAACAGCAGAACTAAAATTCATTTGCAAATTCAACACCATTAATCTGGGCTTGAATAGGGACTGGGAGTGGCTGGCTCACTACAGAAGCAGCTTTTCCTCTCCTGGAATTGACACCTCCTCATCTATTATTGGGAGTGGACTACATCCACCCTGATTGAATTGGCCCTGTCAACACTGGTTCTCCACTTGTGAAGTAACTCCCTGCTCTCCATGTGTCAGTATATAATGCCTGCATCTGTAACTTTCACTCTATGCATCCGAAGAAGTGAGGTTTTAACTCACGAAAGCTTATGCCCAAATAAATCTGTTAGTCTTTAAGGTGCCACCAGACTCCTTGTTGTTTTATTCTAGAGGCCCTTTCAGCTCTTGCTTAAATCTATCTTTGTCTTCGCCTCCCATGGGCTGTGCCTTCTGTGATGTACCTCCTGAATAATAACTATTTAGCATTTACTATTATTTTAAAAGGCTGCAGTGCCATTTTTAATTCAAAACCGAATGGCTCAGAAACCTGGGAGATTTATTTATTTATTTTGCACTATAGGAGCGATTCATCTGTAAGCTAAATTAATTTCAAAACAAAAACAAAACCCCCTTAGCTAATTAATCTCAAATTTAAATGAACAAAAATAATTTTCTTACTTACTGTTTCTGTGCAAATGTCAACTGAAATGATTTGAAAATGGCCATACTATTGTATAAAACTGCAATACAATCCTATAGAAAGCAGGCAACAACAACAAGACAATTCTAATTATTTATAGCTTTTGTGTGTGTGTGCGTCTATTCTTCATGCTGGATGAATTTTATAACAGGATTCAGCATGTTGCAATCTTAACGATCCCAGAAAATAACATTTTGGCATAAAAAGTTAACAATTTGAACAGACAGTTAGCTACTAAACCCATAATATATAGCACCATGTCGCTTTTTCAAAGAAATATATGTCAGGTATTTTACAAGCTGTAAAACCTTTGAAAGGGCTTGGGGTGGGGATGAAGCTATGGAGACCTTTATGTTTAACTGTAAATTAGAAAATAATATATAACACACCTCTAGGAAGGACTTTGATTTCAACTGGTAAATTATGACATTTGAATCTTTTAATGAAACCTGAGAATATTTTTTTTTATTTTTAATTCTTAATTTGAATTACTTTTTGTTCTTGACTAAAATCCAGTAAACATAAACTCTCTGGAAGAGCTCTTTACACAGGAGATGAAAGAAAAATCAATAACATGTGCTCAGTATAATTTATCCACTGTAACTTAATTTAACACAACATAAACCAAACTCAGCACTGATGTAAACTGGAGCACATATACTGGAGCCACTGGATGTGGAGCATAGGTGTGGTCAAAATTTTTCCAGTGGAATGTTTCTCCTGTTGAAAATGCCATTTTGACAAAACCAAAACTTTGGCAGTACAAGCATATTTAGATGAAATTTCATTTAGAGAAAAAAAAAGTTGAAGGAAAAACATTTTGGTAAGGTATAAACACAGTTTTGACATTTTGGAATGGAAAGATCTGATTTCTCATTTTGAGATAAATTTTGAAACAAGTCATGTTATATTATGAAGTATAAAAAAATGAAATGTTGAAATTGAAATGAAATGTTCTTCTTTTATCAAATCAAAACGTTTCTGTTGACCCCAATAAAAAAAAAAAATTTTGTGGCAAATTTTTGAACTGTTGTTTGTTTTCATTCCTGTGTGGAATTAAAACAAATTTTGAAACTGGCATTTCCCATAAAATGGAAATTCTGGTCACCATACAGCTCTAGTGGAACAGTGTGTTGTGTTAGGATGTAGGGGTGTGACTGCAGAGGTCAAAGGGTCACCCTCCATATTGGAGGGCAGGGCCTGGATTGCAAGAATGGAGAATGTGAACAGCAGGGTTTCATTTCTCTTGTGTTAGTTATGTTATCTTTACACAACAATAATTTAGTTTTTAAACACATAGTCATGTTGCTTTAATGCAAAGAATGCCATACTAGAATTGTCCCCAGACACCAACCTCCGTCTATCGCTATAATGTATCATTCTGTGCTGATCTTGTGTGAACCACTCCAAATTGGATTTGAAAATGTTTGTGTATAGATCCCAATTTTCCATAAGTTTCATATCTAAACCAACCAAGCTTTATATGGTTTATTCTTATTGTGAACACATCAAAAAGGTTTCGTCTTCTCTCTCAAAGGCTTTCCCTCAACCTAGTCAGCTGTATCTTCCTCTGCATACATCTGTGCTTCTTCTTAAGACTTTTGTCTGCCAGTTATGCCCCCCTCAATTCCTTTCTGTCCATGTCTGCCTCAGCTCTTAAGCATCATATGGTCTCTTTATGAATTTGTATTTTTTAGGGCTAGTCAAAATTTTTCGATCAAAACTGTTTTTCAATGGAAAATTGAGTTTTCAACTAAATGATTTTTTTCAGTAAAATGATCTGCTTTCTGCAGAAAACTTCAATTTTTTTAAGAAATCCAAAATATTTTGGTTAAAAATGGAAATATTTTGATGTGGCTATGCTACCGCTGTTCATCATGGGAGTTGTAGTTTGGTTGTTTCATCTCTCCATTCTCTTGTCTGAGCTGATTTCCACAGCTGAACAGCATCCCTTATGAAGAACCATGGCCAGGGGAGCTGTAATCCAACCAGGAAAATCAACCTTTGGAGGAGAATGGGAGTACAAGGCAACCAAAGTACAATCCTCATGAGGATCAGCAGCATATTTTCTTGTTTAAATTGTAATAAAAAATATCAAATTTTCTGTTGAAAAGTTAGATAGTTTCTTAAATTAGCTTTCATATACATTTTCTGCAGAAATCCTCCACGATATTTTTGACCAGCTCTATTTATCAGGGAAATGGAATACCAATAATCCTGGGTTCAGGGAATGGAACCCAAATCTTCCTGTCCAAGATCTTTAAAAAGAAATGTTAGTTTAGCTAGTAAAGCCATGTTCTTCAGCTCTGGCCTTTTCTCTCTGGTGCAGGATGCAAGTTGCTCTTATCTGAGCCGCAGATTGCCGGTGGAGGTTGGGTGTCAGAGAGTGTTAGGCTAGACTTATGGCCCCTTTGTGCCGCTAGAGTGGCCCTAATTCATTGTGACCATACAATTTTGAGATATGCTCATTCAGACCAGGAGACATTTGGTTTTAACTGTATAAATATGACCACTATTCACTCATTAATTTAAATAAGCCATAAATTATTTGGCCAATAAACATATACACTATCAATCCATTTCTTTATTTGGTTAAAGATTTCTTATAAATCAAAGATGCAACTTCGTATATCAGTTGCTATAAAACTGTAGAAGAACTGTAACATTGCATTATTCTAACTGACTGTTTTTATCCTCTTCTTGAACGGCTTAAAATTGAGATCTAGTCTTTTTTTTTAAGTACCTTTGTGTTCCATGTAAAAATGGCACATTCTTATACAAGAAGTGTGGTCCTTGCATGGAGCCAGCCATAATCTACTCACCTTAATGACAAAAATAAATATTACTGCTCTGTTCCCTACGAACACAGCAGAATGGGAGCAGTGAAAATTCAGTGAGACTGATTCTATTTTATTCTATTCTATTGTTGTGCATCTTCAACACAGCTGTTAACTGGAAATTAGTAAACTTCTCCTCTGCCAGTCCTCTGAAGGTGACAGATTTGTACAGATCTGATGGTCTAATTTTGTCTGTAGAACCTTTTATTACCAGTGATGATACATAAGAAGGAAAGTACCCTGCTTGTTGTTCAGAGCCTGGGCTGAGTTTACTTTTTCTAACTGCCAGTCCTACCAAACCTCTTTACTTGATTAGGAAATCTGTGAGAAACAATAAACATGGGACTCCAGGATGACACTTTTCAGACCAGAACTATTTTTAATATAATTTATAACCATATGCCCTACTTTATTAGAACCCGCATGATATTTTGTTTTTAAGAGGAAATAAAGTATTATATTGATATCTCAGGGATCATTTATTTAGAGGTATGGATGAGCGTTGAGGAGCTCACAATGTTGAGACGCTGTCAGGGTTGCTGAGTTTGGTTCTTTATTAGTTATGATCTAACATTTGTGATCTAATAAAGGGGAAGCAGTGTGAATAGAGTACTGTACTGGGTTTCAAAAAGTCCTGGGTTTCATTCCTATCTCCTCTGCTAGCCTGCCAGGTCAACTTGGGCAAGCCATTTCACCTACCTTTCCCTCAGTTTCCCCATCTGTAAAATGGGGTTCATGATACAAACCTCCTTTGTAAAAGTGCTTTGAGATCTAATAATGCAAAGTGCTATATAAGAGCTACGTATTATTGTTAATATACTGAAATAAGCTAAGAGGAGCAAGGCTTGACAGTTGATGGACAGCAAAAATATTATTCTCTTCATTCACTGTCAGGAAACTGACTGTGAGAAGAGAAATGTTGTTTTCTTAGAACTTCACACATTCTGGAGTATATTTGTTAGCAGCTGGCCTTCACAGCTGCTGATGGTATCAGTCTCTATTAAGTGTATTTCTTAAGCACTTTCAAATGAGCCGCTATTCCTATTCAGCAGTCAAAATAACAGATAATCCTAAAAATCGCTGGTACATGCTCATTTGCTTTTACAGGATTGCATTTGAACATATATGCTTTGGCTACACTTTGTCTCTCTCCTCGTCACCTCCACATTTTCGCCTCTTTAAAAGTGCTTATTTTAGTGTCGTGATACAGGTTTATTCTGTAACCTGCAGGATTAGGCTTTAACTATGGTGGCTCAGAAAGTCAGAATTTCTTTAGTGGCAAGTGTCCTGGGTTGAGAAAGTGACTGATTGCAGCCAGCATGCTTTGGACTTCTGTCTTGCCTGTCACAGCACTTTGGCCCACCAAGCATGCAGGGCCTGATGTAATAAAATTCAATGCAGAAAAAGGTGTTGATCAAATAGGTGATTTCACAGCTCTGTTTCAAATTTTTGAAAAAAATAGTTTTTAAATTAATGTGGTTTTATTTAATACAAAATATGATTTGAAATACTGTGCCCTGTTTTTTTCAGTGCTTCTTGTCCTACTTCCCTTGACAAAACCAAGACAGATATCTCTATCTAAATTGGCACTGGCTTCAAGGAGGTCTGAGACTGAGAGGAAAATTTTGGTTCCCGTAATATGAAATGTATTTCATGGATGTATTCCATTCACATGCTATACAATCTCACAGAACATCCTCCTAATGTCTATCAATGTGTCTATTATAAACCAGTTCAGAGTTCATTCACTAGAAATGATAATAAAGTGAAGTTCATCCAAACAAGAATGAATTATAGACGCCACTTTGTGTCTAAAACAAGTAATTATTGCATATTTTCAGTGGGGTTCTTTTCATTAATAAATCTGTCTGCATCACTTAGCTCAGAAAGTACTTGGTTTCACTTTTAAGTGCAAATTTAAATTTTGCTGGCTCTACCATCCTATATTTTGCACCCAGACTTTTAAGTGAAAGTCTTATTTTAAGTTTCAGAGTAGCAGCCGTGTTAGTCTGTATCCGCAAAAAGAACAGGAGTACTTGTGGCACCTTTAATAAATTTGTTAGTCTCTAAGGTGCCACAAGTACTCCTGTTCTTATTTTAAGAAAACTTACTTTTTAATCAAACTTCCTAGTTCAAGTCTGTTTGGTGGCAACATGCCAGTTTTCTTCAATACCATGGTGATGGTGGTGGTCTAACAGCTTCCATTATTGGTACAACATGAAGGAATCTTAGCATTTTAATGATAAAAGCTTGTGGGGTTTCTTTTAAATGTGTAGCATTGGAGAACACCCTGTTGGTTCTTTAAAGTTCAGAAAGTCTTTCAGGTATTATATTTAATTATTTTGGAATTAAATTATCCACAAAGGAGAGTGGGTCACTTCTTTCTGTTCCTGCATGGAAATAGGAATCCTTAGGTTAATTCTTTTATTTCTCTCCTCTTGTTTCTCACTTCAAGGAGCTTTCTAGTATTTTCACACTGTGGGTATATTGAGCACTGTTCATTTCTCTCCAGGACAGCATTAATTTCCTTACAAAGGAGTTAAAACAAAAGGTTATATGATGGAGGAAGTGTGGCTTAGAATTAGTAGATTTTTCTAGAGCTGAAAGCAAAATATTTTTGGAAACGTGTCAGTTTTGATGCAACTTCATTTTGGTAATGCCTGACACAAAGCATTTTGATAATGTCAAAACATGCCATTTCAACATTTTCAGAATGGAATGTTTTGATTTGTTTTGAAATGTATTTAAAAGATTTTTATTTTATATTATGAAAAAAATAAAACTAAGAAGTAAAAATTAGAACAAAACATTTAAATGTTATAACAAAATGTTTTGATTGGCATAAAAATGTTTTTTTCAGGATTTAATTTCATAGGAAATTTTGAAATGATTTGTTTTTAACAGAAAAACTTTTTTCAAATTCAAAATTTCCCATGAAACTGAAAAGCCAGCTCCAGATGTTTGCACAGCAATTTAGGGATAGTTAGAGTCTGTCTATACTGCACATTCAAACATGTTGGAAAAACCTGATTATATCCTAGCTGATGGCTAACATGGTTGTGAGCAGGCATATTTCCCAGCCTGATGTGGAAAGTCCAAATTCATCCTCTTTATTATATCTGTAACAAAAAAGAACTTACGATAAAACACAAAATCTATCCTTATCCATCTCCCTAGGATTAGCTGTTTCTAGGACTACTCATGTCACATTCTAAGTTCTCTGTCTGAAAAGCCTCTCCCCATTTCTTATAGCTAAGTGTGGTATTGAGTCACTTGCGTCTGTGAATCAGCAGAATCCATTTAATGTTTTCCATGGGTAGAGATGGACATAGGAGACGGAAGTGTTGAGAGTCTCTGGATTAGGCTAAAAGGGGTAAAAAACAAGGGTGATGTCATGCTAGGAGTCTATTACAGACCACCTAACCAGGTGGAAGAGGTGGATGAGGCTTTTTTTAAACAACTAACAAAATCATCCAAAGCCCAAGATTTGGTGGTGATGTGGGACTTCAACTATCCAGATATATGTTGGGAAAATAACACAGAGGGGCACAGACTATCCAACAAATTCTTGGATTGCATTGCAGACAACTTTTTATTGAAAAAGCTACTGGGGGGAAGCTGTTCTAGACATGATTTTAACAAATAGGGAGGAACTCGTTGAGAATTTGAAAGTAGAAGGCAGCTTGGGTGAAAGTGATCATGAAATCATAGAGTTTGCAATTCTAAGGAAGGGTAGAAGGGAGAACAGCAAAATAGAGACAATGGATTTCAGGAAGGCGGATTTTGGTAAGCTCAGAGAGCTGATAGGTAAGGTCCCATAGGAATCAAGACTGAGGGGAAAAACAACTGAGGAGAGTTGGCAGTTTTTCAAAGGGACACTATTAAGGGCCCAAAAGCAAGCTATACTGCTGGTTAGGAAAGATGGAAAATGTGTCAAAAGACCAGCTTGGCTTAACCACGAGATCTTGCATGATCTAAAAAATAAAAAGGAGTCATATAAAAAATGGAAACTAGGACAGATTACAAAGGATGAATATAGGCAAACAACACAGGAATGCAGGGGCAAGATTCCTTCCCCATTGCTCAGAACCTTGATACAGAGGAAGGCTTAGAGGGAAAGAGAGCTGTGAGGATGCAGCACAGTTGGTAGGCACTTTCAGTGGTTGTTCTTCCTAGAGAGGAAGGATGGGCCAGTGATTAGTGCTAGTCAGGGATTTAGGAGATCAGTTTTCAATCCCCTGCTCTGCCACAGACTTCCTGTGTGACCTTGTGCAAGTCACTTTGTCTCTTTATGCCACAATTCCCCAATTAATAGCACTTCTCTACTTCATGGGGTGTTATGAGGATAAATACATTAGGTTGTGAGGCATTCCAATACTATGGTAAAGTGTGTGTGTAATGGGTGGGGAGAGGTGGGGTGGCATATAAATTCCTAAGGAAAAGTATCCCCGAATTGTATGAAAGTCCTGGATGCTTAACTTACATGCACATGAACTGTAATAAAGCACTGGTCCAAACTGAATCATGACATTCAGTGAAAAATGGGTAAATTATGACCACTTAAAGTACATAATCTCCTTTAAGGACAAATGTAGTTTAGGTCCATTTGGTACTGAATGTTTTAATGTAGTGCTGTTTGACAAGTTTGTATAGATTAACTTCTTAAAGATTCTATCCTTATGGCTTTGCAAAGGAAGACCATCACTGGAATGATGATGCATATAATTAGAAGCTGTGAGTTACAAGATTCAGCATACATGGTGTTTTAGGGCAAACTGAAGCTAATAGCTGTATCCAGGGAAAAGAAAGAAAAAAAAAAGTTGATAGGGGCTTTATATAGCGTAATGTGGCACTTGACAAATTATAGGTTGTGTACTTAATTATGTAAATAAAAAACCTCTGCAGGAATGTAATCACATGATTCCCCAGGGTGTAAATTAGAAAATGAATAAAAGGATAATTATGAGTGCAATATGCACTGTTTACCAGTCTGAATGTCTATCGTTTCCCAACCATCTAATTATATTTCATGTTTTGCACTGAGTAAAAGTAATTTCACAAATTTGTTTTGAATAGTTAATAAGTAGTTCTAGATCTACAAACCACTGAGTTCTAAAGACGCTGTGCTGTACCCCATTTTTTTTCACTTTACATTTTTAACTAATAGCTTCTGATTATTTCAGTCAAATAGAAGGCAAACAATGAAGCAAATACTCAGAAAAAAATGATTTTTTTAGTATAAAATTCTAAGAGAAGCAAAAATTATTATATAGAGTTACAATGGTTACGGGCCAATGGACTTGGTCAAATATTATAGGCTGAGCATGCAATTCAGCAACTGTTGCCCCTACTGTATTTGTACTTAATAAAACATTTTATTTCAAATATTTCATATCTGATGTATATTTTGTCAACATTCAACCAGGTCTATAGCTAGTTGAATGCTATTAATCTAATAAATTATTCAATAAATAAGACTAAAATTAATCAAATTATTTGGTGAATATATTAAGCCTTTCACTAGATTTTCTAACTAAACAACTGGAGTGAAAATCAGTAAAATTTAGTTTCCAATTGGTCTGGGAAATAAAATTGAATCTACTGATATTCTGAGGTTTATAAAACCATACATTTACTTTCTTCTCATAGTGTCTGTTAACACTTACCATGGTGTGTAGAGTACAGATACTGCATGCCCAGCTAGTATGGGTATGAATAGCACTGTAAACAGTGAGTCATTGCTCAGCCAAGTAGAGCCCAACACATCTGAAACTAGTGATGTACTCTACACAGCTGTCTATGTGGCTAAGCAGTGCATCCCATGTCTACACTACTATTTTTAGTAGTGTAGTATCTCCCAGATGCCAGAATGTTTCACTCTGGCGTGTATCTACATGTGGACAAAGCCTACCTTACCTCAAGCATGTAGTTACACATGTAGAGTCTGTAATTTCCAAGCCACTGTACATGCAGACAGGGCCATAGTGATGTATCTAATGCAGTGGTTCCCAGACTGTAGATTGTGACCCCTAATGGAGTTGTGCCATAAGTAAATGGGGTCACAGGTCCAATTGGCCAGATTTGGCCTCTGAGACTATGTCGTCTGTCCCTGAATGCATCCAGACGTGCTCAACAAATGCCGCACCAGGAGGCCGCCTTTTTGATCTACAAAAGAACGGCCTCTGCAAAGCCTGGCCTTGCACATACAATGTGTGTGAGATCCCATTGTGCAGAGACTGACTTTTTGTAGATCAAAATGACAGCCTCTTGGAACAGTGTTTGTGGAGCAGGTCCAGACATGTTGACTGTGCAGAGGTGGCTGTATGGATGCCAATTTGGCCATTTTCACCATCTGGCTGTGCAAGCATCCAGCTATGGGACCTGAATCCAGACGATCCTTATCTGTGGGCAGCAGCTTTATCAACAAAGGATCCTCTCTGATTGAACTGGTAGGAGCCTGTGATAGCCTTTTTCTGAGATGGGAATCTGCAGTGGCATGTAAGCTTCTTAAGGCAGGGCCCATATCTTCTTTTATCCCAGATTGAGTACCCCGTTGGCACTCAATGAAGAATCATCATAAGTCACTGTCTCTGTGCTGCCCTAGTATCACCACACAGAGTCTTCCTAAGTCCTGGCCTCATTAGCTTAATATTGAATTCCTCTCATTTGTGATGAGAGGCACAATGGATTTATTTTTATGCAGATTATCTGCTTCAACCTCCAGCAGTGAGTCTAGTGATCCAGTTATGAACAAAAACCAAGAGTCCAAGAAACATGTCACATATATGAAAATAATTTATTTGAGTATAGCTTTACCTGTGTTTTGATGAAGAATGAAGTAAGGTGAAAATGCCTGCTCTGCCACATGGTGTTATCTAGCAAAATCATGAAGCCTAATAAACTTAAACAACCCTTGGAAACCTTTCACAAGGAACAACCAGGAAAACCAAGGACACTTTTCCAATGCCGGAAAGAACTTTTGCATCAACAGCTGCAATTCAAGAGAACCATGTCCATCTCTTATCAAACTCAAAAGGCATCATTTGAGGTGAGTTATTGCAACACAGAGGCCAAGAAGCCTCACACAATTGGAGAGACTGATTTGCCAGCTACAATCATTATGGTGAATGTAATGTGTGGGGAAATCAAGGCAAACAAATTCAAAGCCATACCGCTGTCCAACAACACAGTGAAGTAAAGGATTGAGGTGATAGCAGACAATCAGAAAAACAAACTGGTGGAGAGTCTAAAAAACATATATGCTTTTGCTCTTCAAGTTGATGTGAGCACTAAGGGCATGTTGCACATTTCTTGGCTTTTGTAAAATATATGTGGGAGGGTGGAATTCTCCAAGATACTCTGTTCTGTTTCCCTCTTCCAGAACATGAGATGGCACAGGGAATGTTCTATGTGCTAAATGGCTATGTGCAAGATAAAAATATGCCATGTCATTGCATCTTTTGCACAGATGGAGCGCCATTTATGGCAGGCCACAAATCAGGTTTATATGCCTTGGTAAAGGAAGTTGCTTCCTCTACTGTGTGATGGACTCAATGCATGATTCACAGAGAACAACTGGCACCTAACACTCTGAGACCAGAGCTAAGTGAAGTTTTGAAGCAGGTCTCAACTATTGTTAACTACATCATGACTCAGCCTCTTCGTGTGCATCTGTTTTGAAGACTGTGTAAGGAAATGGGATCCAGTCATGATGTGGTGGTGTTGCACACTGAAGCTCATTGACTCTCAAAAGCAAAAGTACTGGGATGATGTTTTGAAATGAGAGAAGAGCTGTGTGCCTATGCAGTGGACTGCAAAAAGAGTGAATTTGTTGATTTTCTACTTTACTAAAGGAAGATATGTCATCTTGCCTAGGTCAGACATATTTGGGTAACTGAATGGACTGAATACAGGTGTGCAAGGAAAGAACACTCACAATCTTAAGCTCAGTGATTGAATCACAGAATTCATGAAGAAAATTGTTTTCTGGACGAATAATCTATTGAAGACAGAGTATGAATCCTTTCTGCAGCTTTGTAAGTTCCTGGCTGACCATGAAATTTTCAGCCTCCCACACAGGTAATGCCTGAACATCTCAGCCAGCTGGAGGAACAGCGTGCATCCTTCTCGCGCCCCCCCCCCCCTCCTCGCCCCAATGTGAACAAGACAAAGTCTGATTGCGTACAAAATCCCTTTTAGTGCAAGCCTTTTGCCATCGATTTGGCAGCAGGTGAAATTGAACAGCTCATTGAAAATTCCTGTGATTGATTCGCGTGAGGAACATATGCCCAACTTTCTCTTTGAGTTCTGGTTCACTGTCAAGAATGAATATCCTTCACTCTCAACATGCAGTTTCAAATTGATGGTGTCATTCGTGAGCACATATTTGTGTCAATTTGGATTCAGCACACTTGTGTAGAGGGGCTCGAACAAATTTTATAGTGGGGAGGCTGAAAGTCATTGAACCAAACTGTAAACCCTGTGTATAATGGAAACCATTTCAAGCCACGGGGTGCATCAGCATCCCAGGCACCCCTAGTTCCAGCACCTATGCTTGTGTCCATCAAGTCTCAGTATCGATCTACCGTTGATGTCACATCAGAGATTAGATGTGCAATTTCTACCATGCCGCCGGATTTCAAAAAGTAATAGAAACTTCTATAATAAGCAAGCTCTATCTGTCCTTTAGGGCTCACCTAGGCTAAGCACTGGGAATCTTTTTGCTTATGCTTAGTAATTCTTGCTCCTCAGAGTCCAAGCAGCACAAAGATATGGTTCCTCTTTGTCGGTGCTTTTTAAATTCCCTTCCCCTCTTGCTCTTTGAGTTGCAAACTCAGCTGAGGGAAGGAAATTACTTGCACAACTCCTCTTCATTTGATGTGGTGGGAGGAGAGCAATTAGTAAAATCTTTTTTCCTCTTTGGTGTTCCATAATAGTTCATTTGTTGTCGATGGGCCTTCCTTATTGGGCAGGACATAACCTCTTTAGCTTGAGACTAGCATTTCACACTAGTTAATGCTTCTCTCATGGTGTTTCACACAATTACAGAGGCTTACAATGAAAACTCTCAAATATTACCTTATAATATAGGAAACAAGATATATGTTATAAGTGAGAGTACTACATGCAGCAACTTACAACATTCAATAAAGTCTAAACATTAAGCACATTTTTATAACTCTAATACCTATTTTAAGAATACTAACTCATGGGTGAGCCAACTTGAGTCCAGCTATGCAATTTTCATTATTCAAGTGAAGCCTGGGAACATTGGTATGAGCGGTCACCTGGCTTGCCAGCATCCCCGCAACTCTGTGCATGATTTACAGAGGTGCCAAGTACCTGCAACTTGATTGACTTCTTGATTGGCTCCTCCGAAAGTCAAACATCTTTAAATTATTTCCTAAGCTCCCAAACAGTAGAGTACACACGCACACAGAATCCTTTGCATTCAAATACAAGCATTATCAAACTAGTTGTTGTCATAATTGTTCTTACTATGTGATTCTGTTACAAATGTTGATCTTTGATACCAAGTTGATGGACAGCTTTCAAAATGCCTAAAATAGAATTACATGCTAAAATGGCATAATGGAGTTCCATTTTTCTTGTTTTTCCATTTTTCTTGTTTCTTGTGCCCCCTCTGACAGTATTTTCTGATTCTAGCATCTAGATCTCCCATTGTGAATCACTTGAACCAGCAGTGATCAGTGGACACAACCCAAAAGTGTCTGGATATTCCTCTTAAAGTGCAGAAAAAGAAGGCTAAAAAATGAAGTGTGTTAGGAAGTTCTTTCAAATGCTTAAGACCTAGAGGGAAAAATAGAACCTTAGACCCCTATTTGCCCTACTCTATTTCCAAGCTCATTCATGGTTTATACAGATATTATTCATCATTTATTTCTGTTAAGGATCTAGCTGTTCATTAACTTCATGATCCAAGCAGTAAGGTTTTAGAATATGCCCTTAAAGCATTAAAAAGGAGACTTCTGTATTGTTGACACCTGCTGCTTCAGTCGATAGTTTGCAAGCTTTTTTATTAGCTCAAATTCAGCTATTAAGCAACAAGCTCTGGTTCAGTGACTGAAATAGTTTACTTTTTTTCTTGTTAGTGTGTCTATTATAATAACTCATGCTGGTTAATGACTGTCACATCAGTAGTCACAGATGATTCACTAAAAAGCATTGGGATTAATTTAAGATGAACTTCACAGAAGAAATACAAATTGTATAACAAAAATCCTTGAAATTATTAATTTTATAGGGCTATATAATCCATACCAGAGACTAAATCACAGAATATCAGGGTTGGAAGGGACCTCAGGAAGTCATCTAGTCCAACCCCCTGCTCAAAGCAGGACCAATCCCCAACTAAATCATCCCAGGCAGGGCTTTGTCAAGCCTGACCTTAAAAACCTCTAAGGAAGGAGATTCCACCACCTCACAAGGTAACCCATTCCAGTGCTTCACCACCCTCCTAGTGAAAAAGTTTTTCCTAACATCCAACCTAAATCTCCCCTACTGCAATTTGAGACCATTACTCCTTGTTCTGTCACCTGGTGCCACTGAGAACAGTCTAGATCCATCCTCTTTGGAACCCCCTTTCAGGTAGTTGAAAGCAGCTATCAAATCCCCCATCATTCTTCTCTTCTGCAGGCTAAATAATCCCAGTTCCCTCAGCCTCTCCTCATAAGTCATGTGCTCCAGCCCCCTAATCATTTTTGTTGCCCTTCACTGGACTCTTTTCCACATCCTTCTTGTAGTGTGGTGCCCAAAACTGGACACAGTACTCCAGATGAGGCCTCACCAATGCCGGATAGAGGGGAATGTTCACGTCCCTCGATCTGCTGGCAATGCTCCTACTTATACAGCTCAAAATGCCGTTAGCCTTCATGGCAACAAGGGCACACTGTTGACTCATATCCAGCTTCTCATCCACTGTAACCCCTAGGTCCTTTTCTGTAGAACTGCTGCCTAGCCACTCGGTCCCTAGTCTGTAGCAGTGCATGGGATTCTTCTATCCTAGTGCAGGACTCTGCACTTGTCCTTGTTGAACCTCATCAGATTTCTTTTGGCCCAATCCTCTAATTTGTCTAGGTCCCTCTGTATCCTATCCCTACCCTCCAGCACATCTACCACTCCTCCCAGTTTAGTGTCATCTGCAAACTTGCTGTCGGTGCAATCCACGCCATCCTCTAGATCATTAATGAAGATATTGAACACAACCTGCCCCAGGACAACCCTTGGGGCACTCTGCTTGATACCGTCTGCCAACTAGACATGGAGCCATTGATCACTACCCATTGAGCCCGAAGATCTAGCCAGCTTTCTATCCACCTTATAGTCCATTCATCCAGCCCATACTACTTTAACTTGCTGCCAAGAATACTGTGAGAGACCGTATCAAACGCTCTGCTAAAATCAAATAACACATCCACTGCTTTCCCCTCATCCACAGAGCCAGTTATCTCGTCATAGGAGGCTATTAGGTTAGTCAGACATGACTTGCCCTGGGTGAATCCAGGCTTACCCTGGCGGACCGCATGCCAAAAGTTGCCAGTCTCTGGACTAGCTGTTCCTCCTCAACTTCTGGGTTCAGTTCAGCTCCATACTTACCTATATCCCTACTCCCATGTATACCTATAGCCTACATTCCCACACTCTGTCTTCATTCCCACACTCTTCCTTTTCTTTGTTTCTGTTAGTTCTTTTGGATTGTCTACTCTCAGAAAAACTAAAACAAAAACCAATGTACCAACTGTGGGCAACTAGTGTTAACCATTGGTACAGCTGAACCAGTGCAGAATATGATTTAGCTCAAGTGCAGACAAAGGCAATGTGTGTGACGGTACTTCCCATAAGGCTTTATGGAAATATGCTTAGAATGTGTTTTATGGAAATATGCTTAGAATGTGTTTTATGCTACATATGCCATGTAACATATCTTTGTAAAGGTTATGATCTACTGAATGTATTAATCCTATTTGTATGCATGTATCATTTTTGTATTCAAAGTTATGAGTGTTATGAATGTTGGCTGTGTACTGGCTTAATTTCTAAATAATCTTACTAGAGTATTTGGTCAGTTCCTGGAGAAAGGAATGTTGAAATTAAGTACCTAATCAAAAACACTTAAAGGACAATGGATATTGGAATGCTCCAATCCACATAAGAAGTCTACCTGAGGACATTCAAGGTAGCATGTAATGGATGCTACCTGTAAAAACTGCGAGTCATGCATAGATATGTGACTTGCCCCGGTGACTCCTAAACTCCATCTTGGAGCCAGACTTCGCATAGGAGTGGGAGTGGGAGTCCACCCACAAGAGAAAGTCTATTTAAATCCCTGGGAGACCCCTCCATTTGGTCTTCAGATGGCTAAAGAGAGAGCCTCTCCACCCCCTAGGATATTTGAAAGAAACTGGAACAAAGGACAGTGACTACAAGGGGTGTGAGTGATTGCTGTACCCAGGCTAAAAGGGAGCGTTCTGGAACTGGTGAGGATCTTATCTGTATTCAGTTTGATTAGACATAGATTTGCACATTTTATTTTATTTTGCTTGGTGACTTACTTTGTTCTGTCTATTACTACTTGGAACCACTTAAATCCTACTTTCTGTATTTAATAAAATCACTTTTTACTTATTAATTAACTCAGAGTATGTATTAATACCTGGGGGAGCAAAAAACTCTGCATATCTCTCGATCAGTATTATAGCGGGCAAACAATTTATAAGTTTACCCTGTATAAGCTTTATACAGGGTAAAATGGATTTATTTGGGTTTAGACCCCATTGGGAGTTGGACATCTGAGTGTTAAAGACAGGAACACTTCTGTTAGCTGCTTTCAGGTAAACCTGCAGCTTTGGGGCAAGTAATTCAGACCCTGGGTCTTTGTTGGAGCAGACAGGTGTGTCTGGCTCAGCAGAACAGGGTGCTGGAATCCTGAGCTGGCAGGGAAAGCAGGGGTAGAAGTAGTCTTGGCACATCGGGTGGCTGCTCCCAAGGGGGTTTCTGTGATCCAACCCGTCACAATGTGCATTCAACATCATTTCAGTAACTCTGGCTAAACCCTAGTCAAAGTACGAATGTATAAGAGTTTCATAGATTATAAAGCCAACAGAGACTACTGTGATCATTTGCTCTGACCTCCTATATAACACAGGCCATAGAACTTCCCCAAAGTAATTCCTAGAGCATATCTTTTTAGGGGAAAAAAATCCATTCTTGATTTTGAAATCGCCAGTGATGGAGAATCCATAACAACCTTCGTAAATTATTACAATGGTTAATTACCTTCACTGTTAAAATAGCACTTTGTTTCCAATCTGCATCTGTTTGACTTCAACTTCCAGCAACTGGATTTTGTTATACCATTGTATAGTAGATTGTCTATTATCAAATATACATTCTCCAAGTAGCTACTTATACACTATGATCAAGTCACCCCTTACATTTCCCTTTTTAGCTAAATTCAATTAAATTAAATTTGCTTCAGCCTTTCATTATAGGGCATGGTTTTCTACTCCTTTAATCGTGCTTGTAGCTATTCCCTAAACACTTCCCATGTATCAACATCTTCACTGAATTGTGGATATCAGGCCTGGACACAGCATTCCAGTAGCTGTCACACCAGTGCCAAACAGAAATAATATAACCTCCCTACTTGATAATTCCTTATTTATACATCCAAGTATCACATTAGCCCTTTTGACCATGACACCTTGCTGGCAGCTTGTGTTCAACTGATTATATACCACAACCCCTTTTCAGAGTCACTGCTTCCCAGAATAATCCCCCATCTTTAAGTATGTCCTACATTCTTTGTTCCTGGATGCATGACTTAACACTTTACAGTATTGAAATGCACATAATTGGCTTGTGCCCAGCTTACCAAGCAATCCAGATCACTCTATATCAGTGACCTGTCCTCCTCATTATTTACCATTCCCCCATTCTTTGTGTCATCAGCCAATCTTATCAGTTATGATTTTGTTCTCTTCCAGGATGTTTATAAAAATGTTAAATAGAGTAGAGCCAAAAACCAATCCCTGGGGATCTTCACTAGAAACATATCCATTGTGAGACCTGTCAGACAGTTTTTAATCCATTTAATGTGTCATGTTCATTTTGTGTTATTCTAGTTTCTTAATCAAAATCTTTTGCGGTACCAGTTCAATGCCTTTCAGAAGTCTAAGTGTATTACATCAACATTATTACATTTGTTAACCAAACTTGTAATCTTATAAATGATATCGTTAGCTTGACAGGATATATTTTCCACCAATCCATGTTGCTTGGCATTAATTATACTACCATCCTTTAGTTCTTTATGGAGTCCTGTATTAGCTGTTACATTATTTTGCCTGGGATCGATGTCAGGCTGACAGGCCCATAATTGCCTGGGTCATCCTGATTACCTTTTTTTAAATATTGACACAACATTAGCTTTCTTTAAGTCTCTGTCACTCCCCCAGTTTTCCAAGACTTATTCAAGGTCAACCTTAAAGGTCCAGAGATCTCCTTGCCAAGCTCTTTTAAAACTCTTGGATGCAAGTTAATGAGGGAGGAAAAATAAAGCATCTTAGCAAACATTTGTATATCAAAATATCTATCTGTAATAGGCCATTTTTCTTCAGGCAAAATCTGTATTGCATCAACATTAAAACAGGAGGTCCTGAAGAAGAACTCTGCGTAAGCTTGAAAGCTTGTTTCTCTCACCAAAAGAATGTGCTCCAGTTAAAGACATTACCACACCCACTTTGTCTCTCTCATATCCTGGGACCAACATGGCTACATTGCAAAAACATATCTTGAAAGCTTGTCCTTTTCGTCAACAGAAGGTGGTCCAATAAAAGATATTACTTCACCCATCTTGTATCTCCAGAATTATGCAGTTAAAGGGCTATTTGTGAAGTGCTAAGGACCTTGGATGATGATACCTACTGTACCGTTAGAAAAGAAATTATTTTACAGATCAAAAAGAGGCTGACCATTTGAATTGTTTTTCATTGTATTTATTGTATGACCATGAAGTAGGAAAATAATAGATGTGCAATTCTTACTATTTCTATATGAATGTCACTTAGCCACTGTGACATTTCACTCCATATTCTTTATGAAAAAATGCTTATAATATGGGTCTGACATAACTGAGAAATACTTTATGTAAGATGGCTCATGTGAGATATCATTGGAAAGGTTATGATTTACTGAATGTGAGTATCCAATTTGTATGCCTGTGTAAATTCTGTATCTGGAGTTAGGAATATTAACTATGTATGTGTATTTCAAATGTGTTACTCTGAGTGTCACCCCCAACCAGCCCTTCAGGTATAACAATGGAAAAGCCAGACAGGGCTAATAGGCCATTAGCAGAGACAATGGACTGTGAAAGAGCTTAATCTTTCTGTGGATGCTCCAGACAGCCTACAAGTAATGGCTGCCATAGCCCTGTGGAGACATGGGTCTGAGTTACCTGGTACTGGACCCACCCCTTGTAATGCCAGTGTTCTTCCACTGGGTGACAAAGGGTTCTCGCTTACAAAAGAGCTATATAAGGTAGGGGAGTGACATCATCGTGGATCTCCTCTGCCTCCCCACCTAAAGAGACACTGAAAAACACCTGGAAGCAAGAACTGAACTGGGGAGAGAAGGGTTGAGCTCAAGCTGGAAGGGTGTCTTGCTTGTGAGTAATAATACCTGAGGTCTCAAGCTGGAGACCAGTGTACCTGCCTTTCAAGACTTTCTGCAGTCTGCCTCTAACAATAGCTAGGGTGGGAATTACTCTCTGTAACCAATTTCTTTAGTGAAACAAGCTTAGCTTGCATGTTTTGCTTTATTTGTTTAGTAATCTGCTTTGTTCTGTCTGTTATCTCTTATATTCACTTAAAATCCAACTTTTGTAGTTAATAAACTTAATTCTTGTTTATAATATAACCCAGTTTGTGCAATTCATAATTGGGGGGGATAAGAGGCCGTGCATACCTTTCTCCACATTGAGGAAGGAGGTGGATTTCATAACATACCTTTGGGTCTGTACTCCAAAGGAGGTGGACACCTGAGTGCTGGGACAAGTCCCTTAAGCTGAGCCTTCCCAGAACTGATCTCAGTGTCTGTTTCATTCTGCAGTTGAGTGTGGCCCTGCCTATGTGTATGCTGGAGGAGGCTTAATAACCTGGCTCAGCAAGACAGGTAAAAAGGGTGCCCAGGCTGGCATAAGTGGCAGGCTCATTTGTTTCTCAGCAGATTAGTTGGCATCCTAAAGGGGGAAACCCATCACAGCCACTACAGAAAAAGAGAAAATATTAGGATTGATTTTTCAAATATTCTGAGCTGTTTCAGATCCTATTCACATTAATGACAGTTAAAGGTGCTAAGCACCTCCGAGAATCAGACCAAAAAATTTTAAACAGTATTTGGAAATGCTTATGAAAATATACTTTAAAATGATAAACAGATAATCTGATTAATTTGAAAAAGTTTACAAAATTTAGGAGTATTGATTTATTATAAAGTCTGTAACCTTTGTGCCTGATTCAAATATACCCCTAACGTATACTGATATGGCCCACTTAGTTCCATCTGATAGTGGTTTGGAAACCTGTATGAAATGACTTGGTGATCAGTTAACTTCTTGCCCGGGAAAAGAACCATGAAAATTGGCATTCATTCCCATATTTGTTAGCAGCTTTTTCAGCAAAGCCACCGAAAATTGTATGTATACATAGATTGCAGAATAAACTGTCCACAGTACACTAGAGAAAGTTTAAGTATGGCAGTGTTGAAACATTGGAAGGTCTCTTCTGAACAGGACATTATGGGAGAAGGTTATTACTGCTGGCTGTTGTTTTTGTTCTGTAGCAATGTAATTAACTTGAATTTAGTTTCCTGGACTATGAATGTATAACCTTTCAAGAGAACCAAATTAATGTGAAGTCTTTGTGTTTTCTGTACATTATACATGGAGAAAGAATTGCCTAATAGCATGAAAGGGACAAAGAACTGGAGTGAGTTCTTTTTTAAAATGTTCCATTGACTTCCTACATCACCATGGTCAAGTCATGTAATTTCTCTGTTCCTCAGTTATCTTCAGCTGCAAATGGGGATAATTAGGCCCATCTTTGTGAGGTGCTTTGAGTTCCCTATCTGTTGTATCCATCTATTGTCTCTTGTCTTATGCTTGGATTATAAGGTCACTGAACAGGGACTCTTTTTGTTTTGTGTTTTTTTACAGTACCTAGTACAAAGGCATCGTGGTTTAGGACTGGTATCCCTAGACATTACTACAGTATAAATAATGAATACTTTGAAATCAATAATAATAATATAGCTACAATGTACACTGTGTATTTGACATATTCAGTTGCCTATGGCTATAAATGGCTTTAGGATAGTGGTTTTAAGGGCATTTAATTAGGTTGGTATCTGTCCATAAAAGGATTCATGTACTTTTTTCACTCTTGCTATACTGCGCTTGTATGTGACTTGCCTAAGGTCTTTCATTCTTTTTTTGTTTTTAAATATCCAGTTTATTGCAAGTGCCAGAGAAAAGAAACTCACATAATGACCTATTAACAGCAGGCAGCAAAATACCTGTGGTATATCTACGTTTGAAGGTTTCTGAGCTGGTTTGAGCCATCCTAAGAACTTGCCTCTCTCTTTTGTGTTCATTGCCTGTGATGTTAGGATGCTTTTAGAAATTCTTTCTCACTCGTTAAACATAACAATGTTCTTATTCATATTAAAAGTCACACTTTTGATCCACAGATTTCTTTAGGCTTGCTAGGCACTTGCTTTGCATCTTCTTTTTTCTGATCACTTAATTATTATATCTAGTGAGACTTCATTAAAAATTTCATTCTGTGACTGATAATTTTGTTTTGGTTCCTGCTATTTGGAGCTGCATTTAATGATATTATAGTACTATGTAATGCCTCCTTTCCTAAGTCTGCTTGGTAAGATTGCCTTACCCCACTTACAGATTATTATTGTTTCTAACTGTTGTCCTTGATACAAAAAGCATCTGAGAGCAATGCAAATAAAATGTCAATGGCTGGAAAGTTGATGGAGAGAGACTGTGAATTGCATATACCAATCAGTTTAATATTTGTATATGACACTCTTGGAAAGTGTTGGTACACTTCAGAGCTAATTACTCTCCTAATACTTACAGAGCAAAGAAAGACTGTTTTCTGAACAATTCAAAGTATTTTAAATCTCACAACTTCTGTGGGCATCACTAATACCTTTATAGCTCACCATTGCATAAAGATGATTTTTTTCCAGAGGTCAAATAGATGGCATGAGAATTCATCCATCCATCCATTTTCCTGCCATAGCCTACTTAGTTTCAGTTTGATAGCCCCATATCTTATCATTCAATATTTAAGGGCAAATCCTCTTCTCCTGCCTCTCCTCTATACTCACAGAGGATTTCCTAGCAGTGGCACCAATCAGTTTTATGCAGCTCAAAAAACTAGCTGCATGGCAACTCACTGTATGTCAATGTGTCGGGTCAAGGAAGGATGGATAGGGACATGTTGGTGTGAGGCCAAAGTATCTGCTGTTACATATTCTCCAGTTCTTTGTCATCATCCTTCATGGAGGTGACACATTAGAAAAGCTACTTAGGTTGGGCACTAAGTAGAGGATATGCATCTTTGATTTTTGCGACAGTTGTACTTTCTTCCCATGATATCCTGTGACACCGCTGCTAGGCAAAACACATGTGCACCTTAGTTCCTTATTTTTCTTCCTATCATTTTGCATTCATGCATTGATAGCTGACTGAGGAATACCTTTCCCCTTCAGTTACAGAAATGCAACCCATATCCAGACAGTCCATTCAATCTTATTGAACAATATCAATATATGCATTTAAACTTAGTCTCTTTGGCAATTTAGTAAATATTGAAATGGGTAGGGGTGGGGAGGACATAGAGTAGGACTGGAGAGAAGCAGGCACACTAAGCATTAGTTCTTGGTAAGTTTCAGAACATTTTAAGATGTACGATTCTGTAAATGCAGTTGTGACCGAATGCACTCCTATATTTACACCCTTCACACCATTGTAATAATCTTTCCACAAATTATTCCTTGTAAGGTATCATTTGAAAACTAATAACTCACTTGTCAATAATATGGTGAAATGTATGTAGCAACGTTGTATGTAAATTATGAACATAAACTGAAATTAAGACTGAAGTACATTTACCGAATAAATCTGGGAAGTGGATAAAGCTGTTTCTCAGAGGTGGCAAGTTGATGCTTCTAGCCAGGTATGATCAAAGTTGATAGATTATCTCCTATTAAGGGGCCATTCTTTGTCAAGGAACAAACAGATCTGCACAGCGGTGTTGGAACCAGGAATGCTGGGGGTGCAGTAGCACCCCCTGGCTTGAAGTAGTAATAACAACCAAATACAAGGTTTCAGCTTTCAGCACCCCCACTATACAAATTGTTCCAGTACCCGTGGATCTGCATTTTAGCAAATAACAGCGTGGAGCCTCTTTCGCCACCAGACTCTAGGAAAATACATTCAAAAGGTGATTGAACTATAAAAGCGAGGAGTAAAATCACCCCAAGTTATTTCTCTCTTTCACCTAAGCAGACAATAAAATAAATAAATAAATAAATAAAATAAAAACCAGCCTATGGACTTTGGGAACAGATCCTGACCTGAAACTTGGTCAGCAAAGTTACTGGGGACCTGTGGAAAAGAATTTAACCTTGAACCAAGTCTAATTTAAGTTTAGAAAGTGTTTTATCTTTATTTCTCTTGTAACCATTTCCGACTTTAATTCCTTATGCTTGTACTCGCTTAAAATCTCTCTCTTTGTAGTTAAATAAACTTGTTTTATCTTTAACTAAAACTAATCTAGTGTTGTCTTTAAACTGAATTGTGTGGCTAGCTCCATTTATGGCAGCAAATTCTTATATATTGATCCCCTTAGAGGGGTACTGGACCTAATATAGTTGTACTGTCCAGGAGAGGGCTGGACAGTGCAGAACACTGCATTTTGGAGAGGGGAAATCCAGGATTGGGAGTATGTTGGAGTCACCCTGCAAGTAGTAACCAAGGCTACTGGAAGCCAGAACGTGGCTGGTGTTTGCTAAACAGATTGCTGGGGTCAGAATTGTTGGAAGAGGGCTGTGGCCATAAACACACACTTTGGGTGTGACTTGCATGGTATTTGACGGTTTGTGAGGGATCCAGGTTGAGATATACAACAACAAACCATTGTGATGCACCCCAGGTTGCAGGGCAGGGGTGACCGCCCCTCACTCGTCTGGATTGCACCTCAGAATGCCATAGCAGTAAATGTAAATTATATCTTCACTAGTTTTGGTTTACTCTCTAAGCAGACAATCGGTGACTTTTAAGTTAAGAGAAAATCTGTCCTCCCTACTGCAAACTTTGGTGCCTCTTCTTATACCATTCCCTCTTCCCTGTGTAGTATGATAACTAGTGTGTATATTCTCTATAGTCACATCTGCTTTCACTGTAGCCTGACTGATTTAATATTGAATATTTAGTTCCACCTGCTACTCTAGTATCAAATCTGGAAAGCTAGACTTCCTTTCATGGGCTACTGGAATGGGCTTTGCCCTCTGCTCTTTGATATGTTACTTAAACTAGCTTCATTTTTAAGTCATTTGTTTGATGAAGAAGACTGCTGAAATGTCTGTTTCAAATCATGACTAGTTGACTCCAGCAATATGAGAGACTGCCAGCCTCCCATTTACTAAACACAATATAAAAGTAAGAGATATTGCTAAATATATTTCAGTCAGTATCTCTGTGAGAGAGAGAGAGACAGAGAAGTATACTATAAAATGGTGATGCTGCCATTTATTTCTCTTTATCAAAGATTTTGGAAACATTTTAGTCTGATTTCATGTCTGTCTATAGTAAAGACTCTGAACAGGACATTTAATAATGTATGTGTGTGTATAAAATGTTCATGCTATCTTGCTCAAGATGAGCTACCAACAAATTACAAAATATTACTTGACTATATTAAGCATCTTGTAGGTTTACAATTATTGTTCATTTTATTTGCTTACTCCTATATGCGATTCTATTCACGTTCCTTGTGATGGACTGCATTTCCTGATTTTTGGACTCTGCTTTTAGTCTCTCTCTAGATAGATACATGTACACACATATGATGTTCTGTGGGAAACCCTCACAGCTGTAACCTAGATATTAATTTTCATGCAGATATCAAAATGTATTTTTCTCTTCTTATTGATATAGAGGCTATATGCTCTGTTATCATCAGATCTGTTAAATGTCTTCAAGCTTAACTTGATAAAATAGAAATTTTATTTCTTGTTTCCAAACTTCCCTATTGCAGTTTGTCACTTGTTATTTCTTTTGATTCTAACTGAATTGTTTCTTCTTTAGTCATGAAGAATAAAGGGTTAATTTAGGTTCTGTGGTCTCCTATCGGTAGCAAATCAACTACTGTATGTGTGTAGACTGTCCTTGTATTCGTCATGTAAGATTGGTAAAATGTACTCCATTTGTCTGTCTTAATCAGAGCTACATCACTGCTTTTATTAACTCATGGCTGGATTAATGGAAAACCTGGAGCAAATCCTTGTTGGCCTGATAGGACTTTCTATAACTCACAGCAGTGTCTGTCCTGTAACCTAAATCACAGGACCACGTTTCACTTATTTTGGGAGAGTTGCTTGTTTCTTCACATGCAGTGCTATTGTAGCAGTTTAGTGAAGATACTATTACACTTTTGGCTGTAGCATTTCATTGGACCTCCAGTCCATTGATAATTAATGGAGAAACCACTACCAGCTACTCCTCTGATTGAGTTCTAGTTGATTTTTACAGAAGTCTCTGGTGAAGCTAGAGTTGACCTTTCATAGCCTCTTTTTTTATGATTTTTCCTACCCTGTCTCTCTCTTTAAATGAAGGTTGGGTGTTGAGCTTCCTGCACTGGCCATTCTACTACTACTAGAGGCACACTTGTTGAATTCAGAGAAAAAGATAGGTAGTATCAACTGTGACAGATACTGCAACCTCATGCAGTAAGTTTGGGGATCATTGTATTAAATTTATAAATAGTTCATGTTTAATTATGTTCGACTCTGGGGGGGAAGGGGTAAGGGGGAGTTACCATAGCAGCTATCGGAACTAAAAAGAGTATTGGCAATATATATTTTAAATATTTTGTGGCAGATTCTCAGCTGATGTAAATTGAGTTCAATGGAACTGTGACAGTTTACACCAGCTGAGGATCAGCCCCATTGGTGGTGACCTATACAACATCAAAATAGGCAAGTGCCAAATTACATTTTAGTAATGGTTCATTAAAAATGACACTTATTTGCTGGGGAAAATCCTGTTTTAATGTTTTTTTCTAAGATAGTAAACTGATGGTACCACAGTAAGCATCTTTTCAAGACAGAATTCAAAGTCTTTACTCCTTTCCCTTGAGGGAGGAACATAATTTCTGATTGCATTAGTTTAGTCTCTCTCACAAAACTGATTCAGCTCATCTGTCATTTTCAGCCATAGCTGAAATTATTTTAAAATTTCTTTGTCAGTTGAGAGGACTTGAAATGCAAGCTGTCTAGAGTAGTTTTCAAAAAAGTGTTTCTCCAATTTAACATAGTCTTGTGTGCCTGGTCAGCATTTTTGCATTTTCATGTTCCCAACATGTATTTACCATTTAACACCCATGAGGCTATTATTTACATCTTACTAATTAGTATTTTACTTAATATTATATTAGTTAAATTCCTTCTTGCAAAATGAGGGTCTCTTGGAGCTGCTTTTTCACAAACACTAATAAGTAATTAATTACAGTAGCAGGTGTAAGGAGTACTATAAAAAAAATTAGGTCTTTTTTAGCAGTCCGATTATACATAATTATTTCAAATATTTAATTTCTTTGTTTTTTGATACATATCTATCTTTGTAATTTCTATCTGAGCTATACAGTTCATTTTAATAATGAATATTGGTAATGTATAGTAGTTTCCAAATGTGCGTGAGGAGGTAATGATAATAACTGCAATATGATTACAGTTAATTTCTCTCAGGAAAGTGCAAGTGGTAAGAAATATTTTTAAAAAAACCTGAACAAGAATAAAATAGTATAATTTTATTAAGTGGTTAACAACCAGTTCATTAGTAAAATAAAATAAAAAAAATTAAACATGCCTCAAATAGATTGAATCAGAGTCCATCAAGATAACCCTGGAAATTCTCCCAGGACAAGCTCTTCACACAGCTGGGTCTCATCTTAGGACATGACCTCAGGCTCATATCATATTTACCTCAACCCTGACCATCGCCTGACCCAAGCAGTTGTGTCAATATTTTTCTGTCTCTTCTCTGGCTGCTGAGACAACAGTTTTGGTTCATTCATGAAGATTCATGTACCCAGACTGTTCAGAATGCAATAATGAAGAAAACTGCACAGTAGTAGGACAAGTTTGTTGTTAAGCTGGTTAGACCCTGCAGATACAAGCTCATCACAATGATTAATGACATGCTTCCTAAGTTCCCTCTTACCCACTTTCCCCATGTAACATGTTGGTTCATTGATGAACTATATTAACTAAGGCATGAAGGCAGGAGATTAACATAGGAATGCCTTCTACCATTTCAGCTATTTAGAAGACTGAATTCTTTCCTCTCAGCTGCAGCTTTAGCAACAGAAATGCATACTATTTCCCATACAGCAATGTATTGTACCTGGGTTAACTGTGAAGGCCACATAGAAACCAAGCTGGTATACTAGGTAGACAGATGGACCAATGAGAGCACACCACTTCAATGCTCCTTGCCTCACACTGGATTCCAATCAGATTCCAGATCCTTCCATGGACTAGGGCCCACCTATCTTGGGGAAAACTTGTGGCATGGATCCACAGGTATGCTTTGCCTCTGACCTTCATATAGTCTTTCCCGGAGGGTATCCCGTTTATTGACAGGCACTAGGCTTATACTTTTTTCCAAGATGAGCCCTGCAGACCCATTATCCCAATGCTGGATCACTGGCTTAAACATCCTTTTGTCTCACCATGGCTCTTCCAGTAAGTCCAAAAGGATATGGATTCCTGTCAGAAACTTATCATAGCATCATAGGAGATTAGTGTTGGAAGAGAAGTGTGAGGGTTCACACCCCTCCTTACAGGGCAGCACGGCCTAATGGCCAGAGTCCATACAAGCAGCCCTTAGTTGCAGGGCAGCATGGCCTAATGGCCAGAGTCCATATAAGCACCCCTGGTTGCAGGGCAGCGCGGCCTAATGGACAGAATCTCTATAAGCGCCACTGGTTGCAGGGCAGCGCGGCCTAATGGCCAAAGTCCATATAAGTGCCCCAGGTTGCAGGGCCGTAGGACCTTACTACTGGCTCAGCGGGGGGGGGGGGGGGGGTCGTACCGAAACATGCTGAGACTTACCGGGGTCAAGGTACCAGTCCGTCACCTCCCCTGGGTTGCTCCCTACCGGCTGGGGAGTTGGGGTCTCCCACGGATCCCAGGGTTCTCCGTGGTTCTCAGGATCCGTCGCCTCCTCTGTTTCCTCCCGCAGTAGGGGTTCGTGCCGGCCTGTAGAAGCCTTGGTTCCTGGCGGCTTCAAGAGCGTTGTCTGGTCCTCTGCAGGAGCTTCCCAGTTAGGTTCTTCCCCTGCAGCCGCCAGCCCCGACTGAGCTGAGTTCCCTCCTTTTATACTCAGTGATCATCTGGAGCATGCCCAGTTCAAACGGGGTGGGACTTCCTCTGTCAGAGCTACTGGTCTGATGTCACTGGGGCTAGTGCGGGGCGGAGCTGCCTCGTCACAAGACCTCAGGAGGTCATCTAGTCCAACCCATTGCTCAAAGCAGGACCAACACCAACTAAATCATCCCAGCCAGGGCTTTGTCAAGCCAGGCCTTAAAAACCTCTAAAGATGGAGATTCCACCACCTCCCTAGGTAACCCATTCCAGTGCTTCACCACCCTCCTAGTGAAATAGTTTTTCGTAATATCCAACCTAGACCTCCCCCACTGCATCTTGAGACCATTGCTCCTTTTTCTGTCATCTGCCGCCACTGGGAACCACCTAGTTCCATCCTCTTTGGAACCCCCTATCCAGATAGTTGAAGGCTGCTATCAAATCCACCCTCACTCTTCTCTTCTGCAGACTAAACAAGCCCAGTTCCCTCAGCCTCTCCTCGTAAGTCATGTGTCCCAGCCCCCTGATCATTTTTGTTGCCCTCCGCTGGACTCTGTCCAATTTGTCCACGTCCTTTCTGTACTGGGGGGCCCCAAAATGGACACAATACTCCAGATGCAGCCTCACTGGTGCCAAATAGAGGGAAATAATCACTTCTCTCGATCTGCTGGCAATGTTCCTACTAATGCAGCCCGATATGCCATTAGCCTTCCTGGCAATAAGGGCACACTGCTGGCTCATATCCAGCTTCTCGTCCACTGTAATCCCCAGGTCCTTTTCTGCAGAACTGCTGCTTAGCCAGTTGGTCCCCAGCCTGTAGTGGTGCATGGGATTCTTTTGTCCTAAGTGCAGGACTCTGCATTGTCCTTGTTGAACCTCATCAGATTTCTTTTGGCCCAATCCTACAATTTGTCACCCCTTTGAGAGTGATGCGATCAGCAGATGTTTTGAAGAGATACCAGGAAGCCTTTTCAACACAAGACAGCTTGTATTAGTCAACTGGGATACAATATTTAAGGGTCTTTTTTTTAGAATGGTAAAGTACACCCTACACATCTCTCACTTATCTTGCTAATGTCTGTTTCTCCCTCAGACAGTCCCCTATTTGCCTGGCCTGGAAGACAGATTCCATGTTTCAAAACAAAAACCTCCTCGTCTTGCCCAACAGTCCTAAATCCCAACTCTCTGTGCACTGGACAACATAGAATTCACATAGTCGGCTGAGATCACAGTTCTTTGTTTTCAAGTTTCAGTTAAGCTAGGTCCACATGTTTTTCTCCCCTTGATGGGCAGTTAACGCCTGGTTGTTGATTTTCCATTGCATCTCCAAGCCAATTCTGCTTGTATGTTGTGTGTCCTTGAAAGTTCATTCATACCAACTCAGATCTGCCTACTGCCTACTTGACTCTTACCCAGGTCCTTTTCCCAAGAAAGAAATTAACCACTTCACACCCAGTGGGTAACAATACAAAGTGAGTGGGGAAACTGAGTCACATTTTTTCATAACAATATTACAGAGATTTCCTATATTCTCCACAACTCAGCCTGAGAGTTGAGGTACTCAGGTACAGCTGGTGAAGACCAGGGTGAAACTCCTGGGTTTAGAGGAAGTCTTATTGGACTGTTCTCATCGGCTACAGGGCTCTCTATCTCTGGAGATCAGGATGATCCAGAGTCCTGATACCTGTAAAGCACAATACAAGATTTATCTCTTAACAGAAACTTTCTCCCGACAATGCTGGTTGTAGACTAACCTGGGTGTTTCTCAAAAAGACAACTGAAGAAAACTCTGATTAGAAGTCCACAGCACAACAAAGAGTACTAGAGAGGGAGAAAGAGAGAGAGTATGATACTTTGTGACAGGAATTGTGCGAATTGCTAAGTGGTACAATGCTTAGAAACGTCATTGACTGACACCTTTTATAAATACATAGATAAATGCCTATTTAAAAAAATATGTAAATAAATTCTTCTTATTTCATTGATAAGGTAGAAAGTATTTTACTACCAGCCTTTCTGTATTGGATCAGGAAGGAGAGGGTGAACATATATGCATATGATGATTCTTCTCTACAGAAGATATTGGGTAGGTTAACTTGACAAATGCTGCTGCCATTGCCATTAGTGATACCAAATTAAATTCAATGCACCACAAAATGAAAATAAAGGTTATATTTTTTCAATTACTGCACTTGAAGCACTGAGACTGAGATGCACAGCAATGACTTACTCTGCACCTTTTACTATTTCAGCTCACCTTCTCTCTCTGTCCTTCAGGACTAGCAAACTAACTGTATTTTTTGTTTAACTGTAAACCCTGCCCTGTTTGATTCTGCATGAACAAAAATCTATTCAGCCAGAAGGGACAAAGAAAACCATTGAGAAATTATCATGTAAACAGCTCTTCCAAAAGATTTTTAAAAAGTTACAAAAAGGAGAAGTCATTTGAATATGTTAGACACACTCAGTGCCTGTTTTTATAGTGTAGTCTCCAAGAGTACTACATTTCCTTAGAAATTTGACATGATTTAAAATTAAATTAGAAAAAAAAATGAATTATATTTTGCAAGTTCCTGAAAAGGGGTAAGTCAGATTAATATTTTTTCTAAACAAGCATTATATATAAATATATGATTGCTTGCAATAACTAGAGCTGGCTGGGAAATGGTTGGGTGGGAGTTTGGGTGGAAGGCTGTGAACCTTTCAGCAAATTTCCCTCTCACTTTTCACTTTGGAAAAATGGTGAAGGTTTTGATGAAAAATTTCCAACGAGCTCTAATTCCTACCAGCATCAGACTCTTGTACCAATAAGTGATAAGGTGAAAAAAAAAACCTGGGATCTAAGTCTGTGTGTGGGTTGGGTGTTCATACTGGAAAAATGATTACCTGGAATTATAGCAAGGTTTATTTAATTAGAATTCACTACTGCTAAAGCATGATAAAAGGCACTGAAAGACAAATAGGAGAAGATGAGATAACAAGAAGAAAAAAAATCTCTTAGCGGTTCTGGCGATCACTCTCTCAGCTGCATTTTCACATTTATTCTAACTTGCAAGGATAGATCAACACGAGTCTCTCACCTTTTCACCATTGATTATGTGACTATGTGGGATGAACAGTTATGAAAAAGTTGTGTATTGAAAACATTGCTTTCTTATGTATGACACACATATTATTGTATTAGGGTGTGAGGGAAGTATCATTTTTCCCTGTGTGTTTTCCTATTAGGCTTTCTCTCTTCATTGTGGAGGAAATGATTCTGATAAGCAACTACCCTGAAAGAAGATTTAGATTCAGAAGACAGAGTAGAGTAGATTAAACAGCATGGATCTTGTATTTTGATCACAAATGCCATGCTAATACAAATGCAAAATTCCTACAGTATGATGCTGCCTGTGCAGAGATAGTATGATATAAACTTCATTATTTTCAAATAATCAATGGGAAGAGGAAAACATCTTGAATGATTATCTGATATCAGTGTCTGTAACTATAGTTGCCAGACATTCCAGCTTACAAAGGACTAGCTGATCCTTCTTCTCCTGTGATATATTCATTTTCTTTCCTGCTACACAATTGCTGCAGTAAGCAGCATTTCCCTTTAACAAGAAAATGGGGGTGGGGGAACAGGGAGAGAGAGAGAGACCAGATAATAATCATCAGCCTTATGGAGCATTGGTGTTTTTTCTTTAGCAGCATGGAAAACTAAGGAAATTTATTTAGTCGGTGGATCAATCCATGACAAAATAGTCCAAATGCTTGTCTGGCACAAAATAATATTTTTGTCAATAATGGGAGACCTGTGTGGCTTGATGTACAAAAATAAAAAGATGATGTGGATCTTTTCACCTCTTTGGCATTGGATCAAATCCAGATCAGAAGTGTCTCCCACAAAATCAACAACCTCTGATGCTATTCAGTTGGGAGTTCCCTGCACATAGACTTTCCCCCATTTCTAAACAATGTACACATTTATTTCCAGCCTTCTGGAAGGATTGACCCATTACCCCAAGATCCACAGATTAAAGGACCATCCACGTGTGGAGCGCATCTCTCCTTCACAGAAGGTGCATGGGCATCAACCCACCTTTTTCATGCTAGGTGTCCTTCCCAAGATCACACGAGAGCTCTCTGAAAAGCAGATATCTGCACATGAGAGGTGACAGGGGAATGTTGGCCTCAAGCTTTAGTGGCCTTATATGAACCTTATATGGTTCATTTTTTAAGTTTTTTTTGTAATACTGTTAATTATTAATTTGATGAAAGGAGGTATAAAATCAAATTGAAAGAAAACCTATTTTAAATTTTTTAAACACCTTGAATTTCAATTAGTGAGAGTGGCAAGAAGTATATATACACAGACATTAAAAATCTAGAATAAGAAAAGTTACTGCACTATCCCACAGCTTCAGTGCTGGCTCATTCATTCACTCGATTGATCTGTCCTCTTTAGAGAAAGCATGAAGTGTGGCCATTAGTTGCAGCCACTTGGGGTCAGACTTTTACACCTGTCATGAAGAGTTAATACCATATAGCTTAAAAGATTAGCTAACTTACCTTCTTTCCTACATTGTTATATATTATATCCGTCATTAACACTGTATTGCTAAAGATCACAAAAATCAGGACATTTTAAATAAGGTTCCAGTTGCAACAGTAACTTGGCCACCTTGCAAAGCCCCATGTGCATTAGTGTGAAGAACTTACAAAATTAAATAGAAATATATTAAGCTCCAACTATAACCAGAAAAACCAAATTACACAATGATGTGTCAGTACAACACAGCAGAGTTAACATTGCTATTGGAATCTTTACAGCTAATTGTGCTTACATTTGTGAAGTCTGTAGTAATGTGATTTTTACATTTAACTTTGTTTTTTTTTCAGCTGGTTGTTTTCAGGAGGAAAAAAAATGACTGTGCTTATTAATCTCAGCATTTGAATGGATCCAATTAAAACTCTCATTATGAAATATAATAATAAAAAGTAGCTTCATATGCTACACCTGGCCTTGAAACAATCTGCCAATTTTTGTTTAAAAATCATATTTTCCTATGTTAACAAATATTTTCTCCTATCTGTTGTTGGGTGAAAGACACAAATAGGAAAACTGACCATACAGAAGAAACAGTGAAAAATACCCATCCTAAACAAGTTGGGAAAGTAAGGGAACTTTATTTTTCTAATCTGTTTCAGTTATAGTCATTGTGACAGGTGTTCCCGGGATGCAATCTGGAACTGAGGTGCAATCTTTCTGAGCCCTCTGTTTTACCAGTCTGGGTTCCCTCTCACACCGTGTCAATGTGACAAGCGGCAAAGCCCTCCAAACTTGCCCTCACTCAAACATCCATAGGCAGGAGCCACAACCAGCTGTGTTCATGAATGCTCTGGCCAGCCACTGCAAACAATAGAGAGTCTCTAGCCAAAATACCCCTAGCTCCCCACCCTTGCACCCTTGAACTATACTGTCCTGCCCTGGTCAAAAGCCTGACCAGTATATGTTATTACCCAGTCTGCCCCTCCATCAATTTGGAGAGGACAATGCACAAGCCTTTGTTAACTGAGCTGATTTTTTTTCCCCAAGCACTTCACTCAAACCACACTTTTCTTTGGTAAAATAAAAATAGATTTATTAACTACAGAAAGATAGATGTTAAATGATTATAAGTAATAGTGTACAGATCAAGTGTACCTACCAAATAAACAAAAACACAATCTAAATTCTCTAAACTGGATAGGATTTGAATCAAGCAGTGTCTCACCCTGTTAGATAGTAGAAATAGTCCACCAAGTTTCCATACACAAGCAGGCTTCCTTCCTGCCCACCTGGGACCAGCACTTCCTCAGTTCAGATTTTGCTCCTGAGGTGTTTCCAGGTGTTCTGTTGTGTAGGGAGTGAGGCCCCTTGGTGATATAACTCCCTCCTTTTATGGCTTCTTCCATCTTGCTGGAAAGATCTTTTGCTGTTACCTGAGTCAAACAGTCACCATTGTGTAGTGCTATTTCTGAGAGGTTTCTATTGTACCCAGTTCCTGGGGTAATCCTTATGAGTGTGTATATTTCCCTCAATGGGCCATTAACACTGTTTGGCCTTTTCATCCTTGTACCTGAAAGGCTGGTTTCTGGTGTTTTTAACTTCACAATGTATTTTAGTAACAGACACATAGTAAAACTTCATAACTCTAGATACAATGATAGCACATACAATCCAACAGGATATTAACATTCAACAGATTGAGACTTAAAATGATACCTTACAAGGCATACTTTGTACAAAACATATCATAATTATATTACCATAGTGAATATGGGATTCAGAGTGCTATTTTGGGGCACAGAGTGTCACAGTAATCTTAGGAGTTTATTTGTAACAACAGTAGGTACATAATTTTCAGACAGAATTGAGACTTTTAATGGTAACTAACCTTTTAAGCTCTTAAATTCAGTCTGTATTCAGGTGAATTCAATTGGTAAAGGTTAGTTCCCTCCTTTGCTATTGTCTGTGTTTATTTGTCTTTGCATTAATAGGGAAGGAAACTAGTGTGTATACCTGTTTACTTTCAGTTGGCTGTATTATTGCAACAGGAAAAGACAGAATAGTGTTTGAAGCCTTAGAACGTTCAGAAGGCATCACAAATTGAGATTAGAAACTACAATTGAAGGATCTTCAGATTTCTGTGCCCACAGTTTCCTCCTATTCTTGATGTTACATTTATGTTTTGTTTTGAGGATCCTGATGCAAGTTTGAAGCATTTAAATTGTCCCTCCTGCAAATTGTGCCAGCAGCAACCTAAGAATGGAAGATTGAGTGCATGCTTAGCTGCTGGGATCGGATCTAAAGTCCACTGAAGTCAAAGAAAAGACTCCCATTGACTTCATTGGGCTGTAGATGAGGCACAACAGTTAGGCCAGATAGGGGGAAATGAAAGGGTTGCAGGACTTCATTAGCATGTGCTAAACATATTAATAGATTCTACTGATCATGCATAGAAACTATTTTAAATGGTTAGAACTCGTGTGTGTATGTGTGTGTTTAGAGGGGAAGGAAGCATCAGGGGAATGGAGCTAGGAATAATTTCACTGTACCTCTTAGACTTGTAATCTTTATTAAAGGACTTCAAGTGTCAGAGAAGCCATCACATCCCTAGCTAAGCTGTTCCAATAGTTAATTTTCCTCATTGTTTAAAAATTGCACCTTATTTTTAGCTTTAGCTTTAAACCATTGGATCTTATTATGTCTTTACTAAATTACAGAGACTTCTACTATCAGAAACCCTCTCTCCATGTATGTGCTTGTAGACTGTTATCAAGACACCTCTTAACCTTCTCTTGAATAAATTAAAGCGGTTGAACTTCTTACGTCTGTAGTTCTTGTTTTTCAGAGTAGTACAGAATGTCACACACTGAAGTGCAGACAGTGTGACTCAGTGGTCAGAACAGGAATCTTGTTTACTGGTCAGAGCAGAATCAGAGGGTAGAACTGGTCATGCAGTCAGGAGGCAATCCAAGGGTTGGATGCAGAGTCAGGAGCCACAATGGAACCAAAGGACAGAGCCAGAGTTATGGTCATTAGTCAAGCGAATGGTTGGAGCCAGGAGTCAACAGATCCAAAGAACAATGCTGGAATTATAGTCGGGGACAAGCTAGTGGTCAGAACCAGGAGATAGGAATCAGGCATTCAGAGGCAGAGAGGGATTAGAACTGGAGTTGAGCAGACAAGGGGTGGATGAAGGGATGGAAAGAAGCAAAAAGCTGGTCTAGCACAGCTGCGGGCATCAAATGCATTGAGCAGCCACTGTGCTGTTGTTGCTACAGGGCTTAAATGATGATTTGTTGGCTCTTCTGGCCAAACAAGGAATACAGTCACTTAGTGCAGGTTTATTGGGTCCAGCTGAGCTCATTGGATTGATAGGCAACTGATTCCAGACGCAGCTGAGTTCCTGAAAGTAGCCCCCACACAAGGGGTCACTCTAGGGGCCCTTGGCCCTGGCTTGTCAGGGTACCTTTGGAGAAATTTCCACAGAAGATGGGGAGTGTAAACATTTTCTTCAGTTTCCCAGGACCTCTCTTCTGTCCCATTCTCCTTCCAGTCTATCAGATATTGGAGCTTTCCCCCTGACACATCAGGAGTCAGGGATCTGATGGATTTCATATTCTTCCTGCCTGTGGACAATTACTGAGTGTGGAGATAGAGAAGAGGTTAATGATGAATGGTTTGAGGAGAGAAACATGAAAGAAGGGGTGAAACTTGAGAGATTCTGGGAGTTAAAGTTTGAAGGCCATTGGATTTATTTGTTCAATAGTTCAAAAAGGATCCAGGTATGGGTGGTCAAGCTTGGCTTAAAGATAGTGTGCTCTCAGGTTTTGAGTTGAGAGCCAAACCTTATTACCTGCTGCAAGATTAGGGGAGCTTGTTGTTTTCAATTGGCGTAGCACTTATGTGTTTGCTGGAGGTGGTGGACCATGTCCGCAGCTGCCGGGATTGCAGAATCTTCAGGTAGGTCTGGGTGGAATCGGGTCAAAACCCAAAGTTTGTGAAGAATTATGTCTGTTGGGTTGAAGCATGGATCAAGTTGTTGTACAGGAACTTGGCTAAACATAGCGGTGGAAGCCAATCATCCTCATGAAAATTCAAGAAACGAAGAGGTACTACTCCAGGGTCTCAGTGACTCTTTCTGTCTGGTCACCTAACAGCAGATGATACACTTGAATTGAGGGGCTTGGTGCTGAGAAGGCAGATAAATTCATGCCAGAACCCAGAAAAAAATAGGGGCCTCAATCCAAAATGATGCATGTCACCATTGTGTGTATCTAAAGACATGCTCCAGGAAGGCTTGCGTGGTTTCATGGGCAGACTGAATAGTACAGCAGGGAATAAAATGGGCCAACTTTGTCAGGAGATCCACTATGGTCATGATAACTGAGTGCCCTTGGAAGCACAATATCTCAACAATAAAGTCCATTAAGAAGGTGGGCCACGAACATAGAGGTGTGAGGAGGGGCTGAAGGAGGCCCACAGGCTTGGCTCACAGTTTCTTTTTATGGGCACAGAGGACTTAACATAATTTATAACATCAGTGCACAGGGTTGGCCACCAGAAGTACCTAGTGATCAGGGTCTGGGTTTTAAATTGGCTGAAATGTCCCACCATGGATGAATCGTGACACAATTTTCATACCTGAAGCCAGTAGCTGCCCTCAGGAATGTAGAGACAATCCTTGCAATAAAGGAGATTTTGTTGCAAGTGAAACTTTGAATCTGGGGAAGTCCTGGTGGTTCTTAATTTGGAAGATTGGGGCCACAAATGTGTCACTTAGAAGCAAGGAATAGGTAGCTATCAATAAGTGACCAGTGATGGTGTCACAGGCAAAGTGGGAAGGTTTACGGACAGTGAGCTTCCTGCTTCACTGCACAGTACTTGTCCTTGCAGAGCAAGGCATCTGCCTTCCTGTTCTTTGTCCCTGGATGGTATGTAACTGTGAATTTAAATCGGGAGAGGAAAAGGGCTCAATGAATCTGACATTGGCTGAGTGACCATTGTTTGTAGATGCTCATGGTCTCTCCAGGCAGGGGCAGGGGCCCCCTTAAGAAGGTACCTCCATTCCTCAAATGCAACCCAGAAGGCCTAGAGTTCTTTATTCCACATCAGTGTTTCTCTCAGCAGCAGTCAGTTTCTTAAAGAAAAAGGCTCAGGGATGAAGCAATGAGCAAGGGCCAGTAAATTGTGAGAAGACTGAGCCTATTGCAAAGTCTGAAGCAACAGTCTCAACTATTAAGACCTTTGTGGGGTCTCACTCAGTCAAAATAGGGAAAGAAAAAAATGTCTTGTCCAAGTGGTTGAGAGACACCTGCATGTTAGAGGATAGTGTGAGCTTAGCCCTTTTTGAGGAGGGATGTTGTAAGCTACCAGGTTAGAGAATCCTTGGATGAATCACTGGTAAAAAATTGTGAACCCAAGGAACAGCTGCACCCCATTTATTGGGCCCAGCCAAGTTCATTAGGTTGCTAGGCAACTGGCCCAGAGGCAACTGAGTTCCTGACACAGAGGTTGCTCCTAGAGCTTGAATAAGATTTCTTAATTCACTGGCAATTCCAAGAAATAAAAGAAAAAAATTAGCAATAATATTTTTGGGTCAAACACATTTTCTTTAAAAAAAAATCACTCAAAATCCAAATGAAATGTTTTGTTTGACCCATATTCATTTCTTTACTTTTCAATTAACTGAAAATTTAAAAAAAAAATGAAGGGAATTTCTAAAGAAAAAATAGTTTTGAACTGAAAAATCAAAAACTTTCACCTTGAAAAATGCTGAAGCAAAATATTTTTAATTTTTTAGTACACACACACACTAAATAAATAAATATAAACTATTTTAGGTTGATATTTTGATTTGAGATAGATGGAGTCTGGGATCTACTTCTCTTATTGCTGATCAATGAAGTTAGTTGGCCATGGGGGATGAAGGCAAGGGGGAGCATGACACACTTTTTAAAGATGGGTAGCAAATTACAACCCCCCAACCCCTTCCCAAACTCTTAAGGTAACTGGGAAGCTCAAGAGAGATTGTCTCCCAGTGAGCCCACAGTGTAGCATTGTCTCTGCAAAGTCTACCAGCACAGGAATGTGCGCTAAATTCTGGAACTCAACACTATTGTTTTTACAGTCTTCTACCTTGTATAATAAGTTATTACTTAGAGGAACTCAGCACTACAGGGCTCCTTCCATACAATTGTTTGATAGTAATTAAAAAAAAAATCTAAACCAGTCATTTTCAAACACTATCAGTGCTGTTACACACCACTTGTGATTTCGTTAGCAAACCAGCTGGAAATCTGTGCATTAAAACCAGTTTTGTCATCATGGAGTCCTTTACCTGCACATCTAAGTGGATTTGTCAGTCACATCCTGTAGGAAAAAAGTGTGGAAAGGAGTATAGTAAAGAGAGACAAATGAATGTAATGTGGCCAGTTGCTACAGTTAAAATACATTAGTAAGAATAGCAGCCTGTAATTTGTAGCTAGGAATTGCAACACAGATGGACACCTTGTTAATGAAGCCTCAGTAGACTTTATATTTTAATGGAACAGTACTTTGTCTATGCTTCCTTCTACTGCTAGAGGAAACAATGATAGGAATGAACATTAGTAAGTGTTACCTAAAAAGGACATATGTAAAAATTTGTTAACAAATATTTCTCAGTGTTACAATAATTTTTGTTTTGAAGGGTAAAATCACTGACACTTCCCCCCACTTTTTTCTCCTTTTTTTTCTAGATGTGCCAGTCCTGAAGCTCTAAGCACTTGTATAGTTATTAGGTATAATAAATATACAAACATATATACAAACTTTTCCATTCAAATCATCTACATCTTCCAAAATTTGGAACAAAAATAAATTTTGAATTTCCCATAGATTGACAATTCCATTTTTGAACTCAATATAACCCCTCTCATGTAATCAACATGTGTCCCTAAGCGCTCCCCCCCCCCCACACACACACACCTCCTTCAGCAAAAGCACCCAAAATAAGTTTTGCAGCCAGCATTGAAGAGCATCAAATCTGTCAGGTCAAGGGTCAAGTGACTTCCAGAATGAAAGGCCCCTCATGGAATATGTCATGCTTCCAGCACCTTCTCATTAAACCTTGGCCAGTATTAGCTAAATGCAGTTACTGGCTCCCTGTGAACTGGGTTTGAACAGGTTATTGGTCATTATGGTTCAGGCAAACCCAATGATAACTCTCATCGCTTGCTTACATTCTGTGCCTCCCAGAAACCAGATGTCATGGATTTCTCATGATGGCATCACTCAGAAGGAGTTGCACCACTCCATTACATGTGATAGGCATCTCTTCGCCTCTGTAGAGTATATTGTGGTGCGTAATGAGCGGCAAACACAGATCACCATCTAGTGGCTGCCCATATGGTGTTGATGTTCCAACTAGCAGGTAAGTCCTCTGCGATAGTAAATAAGTTTGACATTGATGCACTCCGTGTGCCAGGTTTAGCCAACAGGTTTTGTATTGATGTCAGCAACAGATTCTCAGCTCTAGCTAATCTGCCAGACAACATGGAGGTTGCCTGGTCCCTGTTCACTTCTACCCTCAATCAATCTGCTGAGCAGACATTGGCTAAAGGCATCCATCACACCAACCATGGCTATCATAGGAGGCCTTCCAGATAATTAAATTGAAGGCCGCAGCCCATCAGTGTGGTGATAAGCACACTCATAATCAGCTGAAGCGAAAATTTAACACCCTGGCACTCTGCGATCGCAAGGCATATTATAACCAAGTGGCAGGTGATGTCGAATTTGGCTTAGCCAGAGGTGACTTGAAGCCAACATTCAACGCCATTCGCAACCTCAGTGGATTCTCTCGTGCTGGATGAAACATTATCACAGAGTACTGAACCATCCTCCAGTTGCCACTTGTCCAGATCTGGCAGTCACTGAGGTTCTGGATCCAGACATTTGTACTGATGCACCAACATTGGATGAAGTGAAGTGGTCATCTCTAAACTGAAAAATGGATGTGCAGCCAGTGCTCATCGCATCCCCTCAAAGCTGCAAAAATGTGCTATTGATCTTGTAGCAGAATCACTTCTGGCCATCTGTCATCTGGTGTGAAGAACTGGAACACTGTCAACCATCTGGAAGGATGGTATCATGATCTCACTCAATAAGGGCAAGGGACCACGTAGTGAATGTTAGAGCTACAGGCTGTTAACCTTGCTCTCCATTTCAGGGAAGGTGTTTGTGCGTGGTTTGCTGGCACACCTGGAGCCTTTGCTACATCAGAAACATCATCCCCAACAGTCAGGCTTTACGAGGAACAGGTCGATATTAGAAGCCATTTTGGCCCTTTGCTTGTTGTAGGAGATACACCGTGATTTCAGGCAGCCCCTGCATGGAGCGTATGTAGGGGCATAGGTGCCCCTACCACTCTGCTGGACTTGATAAGAGAGCTGCATAATGGAACCACTGCCCGTGTTCGTCTGAGGAACTGGATGCCAGCACCTTTTAAATCAGTATCTGGTGTTAGTCAGGGTTGTGTTTTGGCCCCTGCACTCTTTTGTCAGGCAATGGATTTCATAATGCAGCATTTAGTCAGGTCCATAGGCATTGAGATCGGTGATCTCTTGCTCACAGACCTTGACTACACTAATGACATTGTTCTTTTAGCACAGAACCCCAACAGGTTTCATGAGGCACTCCAGCATATGGAGGAGGAGTCAGCTAAGATTGGTCTCCACGTTTCATGGTCAAAAACAAAACTTCAAAATCTAGGACCAGGTCCACCTACGACTCCAATCTCTTTGAACAATGAAACTGTTGAATCTGTTTCCTGCTTTGGCTGTCTGGGTTCTATACTTACCAGCTCCTACACTTCTCACATGGAGGTTCTCTATCAGATTGGCATCACAGCATCTGCCATGGGCCATTTACAATGAATATGGAATCAACATCATCTTAGTATGAGAACCAAGTTCAGGATTTATTTGAGCTGTATCCTTCCCATACGGTTGTACAGCTGCAAAACATGGACACTACGCCACGCAGACTGGACAAAGCTGGAGGCTTTCTACACAAAATGTGAACATCATATATTGGGCATAAAGTGGAATCACTTCACCTGTAATGCAGATGTTTATGGTCGCTCAGGTCTACAGACTACTGGGGCCATTGTCTGCAGGTAGCATCTTATGCTTTTCGGACATGTTGCAAGGATGCCACAAGATGTTCCAGTGAACACCATTCTCCTGGTGGTTGTAATCGAGGGGTGGAAGCAGCCCAGAGGCACACACCCTATTACATGGATTTATAAAATCTGTTCTGATATTGGACTCTCAGGCCGTCAAGCCTTTTGCAGTTGGGCAGGAATGGACCGAATGGCAAACAATCGCTACGGTCAACTGCCTGGCTAAGCATTGAAGAAGAAGTATTAGCTTGATAGACTATGCTGATTACATATGCAGCAGTATCAAACAAGGACTGAGGTGGTCTTTCCAGTATTCAGGTCACAATCATGTATCAGGGGGTAGCTGTGTTAGTCTGTATCTACAAAAACAACAAGGAGTCTGGTGGCACCTTAAAGACTAACAGATTTATTTGGGCATAAGCTTTCATGAGTAAAAACCTCACTTCTTCGGATGCACAATCATGTAAGGCTTTATAGGTGAAAAGCAACACCTTAAATTCCATACAGAAACTAACTGGAAGACAGTACAGGCTCTGGTGACTTGTTTAAGTAATTTTAACTTGTTCTTTCCCTAAATTTGCCTCTGATCCTACCTCATTTTCACTGGCATGCACTAACTTAGATATCCATTTGCTACTAACCTTTTCAATGAGAACTGAAACAAAAAAGTCATTTGGCACTTCCGCCATTTCCACATTTTTTGTTATTGTCCCCCCCACCCCTTATTGAATAACGGTTCTACCCTGTCCTTGGTCTTCCTCTTGCTTCTAATGTATTTGTAGGTTGTGTTCTTGTTACCCTTTATAGTTCTCACTAGCTTAATCCCATTTTATCCCTACGCCTTTCTAATTTTATCCCTACATACTTGTGTCATTTGTTTATACTCATCCTTTGTAATTTTACCTAGTTTCCACTTTTTGTAGGACTCTTTTTTGAGTTTCAAATCATTGAAGATTTCCTGGTTAAGGCAGGGTAGTCTCTTGCCATATTTCCTATCTTTCCTATGCAGTGAGAAATCTTGAAGTATGGGTAATTGTAGTGAAAGCAGCACTAGAAAGAAAAGAAAATCATACTGCTTTTGCCATGCACATATTGAGCAGTGAGAAAGGCAAGGAGTTTTTAGTCATAGCTGCTACCTGAGTATCCAGGAATACCTAAAGTTCTCATTTGAATACGCATTTGCAAAACTAAATGTGACAAATTAGTATTTGTCTGCATATATCTCTAACCATCTGTAAACTCCATTCTGTTTTGTGAATGCCACTTTGATAATGGACTGTTCTATGCCCATCACTTTTGCACTTTAGCCTCCATCTTGAGCTTGGACACCCAGAAAGTGTTAGAAGAATTCCCTACCTTTAGCAGAGGAGATAATAATGTTAAGATATCAAGTGTCATCAGTCTTGAGGTTCTTCCGTTCAAATGGGTTCATCCCAAAACAATAGGCTGGTTGCAGTCCTAGGGAAATTGTTTTCCCAGTTGGGACACTAGGAGTAGCTAGAGTTAAGCAACTCTATCTATCTAACCTTATCACCTGATAAGGGTTTTGAAGTTGCTCAGGAGGTCACCTGAGAAAGTATCATATGTCCAAGTCACCACCTTCTCACTAGCTGTTTATTGATTGACAACTGGAAGACTATGCAGGAGGGAGTGGCTGGGAGGGGCCTACCCACCTCACAACTGGCCTAAGGACTCCCAGAAGGCCACGGGGCATAGACTCATGAGACCCTGTAAACTTTTTTGATGTTCTATCTAAAGGTCTGTAACCCTTGCATGCTTTGAAAGTAAAAAATTACTGTTGCTTTAGAATTCCTGTGCAAAAGTTGTGTGTATCCTTGCTTTAAACTGGTGTAGTGTGCCCCTGAAGGGGTTAACATATAATCTAGAGGGTCAATAGTTTTGTGCAGTGTGCACTGTTGGTACTGGAAAGGCGTAAAAGAGCCAGCAGTAGTTTCAGGGCCAGGCCATTTTAATCTGGAGAGTCCCATATCTCAGGAAAGGGTGCTAAGAGGATCTGCACCCCAAGAGTGTGCAGAGAGGTCCAGAAGCAGTGCCTGGACCCTGTCCATACCCAGCTAGTCTGGAAGCATGTGGGATCCAGTGGTTGGATCCAAACAAAACAGACTGGTGTTCATCCTCAAAGGGAGCTAGATCAGCTGTGTAATAATTGCTGGACAGTCAATTACTGAGGATGGGGAGGGAATGGGGTGCATACAGCAGTGTTGTAAAATTGTATTTGCTTCTAGGGGGTGTTTCAGGACCAAACAAGATTAATTCTATCTATCTATCTATCTATCTATCTATCTATCTATCTATCTATCTATCTAATCAGCATTAAAAATCATATTGCATTCTTATGTATATATTATTGGGGTGAGAAGAGAATGACAAGGATTATTTTTAACTAAAGAATATTGGGAAACATCAATAATTTCTAACTGTTCAGAGTCTTAGTTTAAGAAGGTCCAAGAAAATGTAAAACTGGGGGGAGGGGGGGAATCTGTATGTAGGCTCAGCTTATTTAGATCAAATCATAGTTTTGCTGCCGTGGCCCCACTTGTATATGTTGATTGGGTCACCTTTGAAGTTAAAATGGTTTCTTCCTCTCAGACATGAGTAATTTACATTATACATGTGGAAAGATTTGAGTCCAAGTCAATGGCAAATAACAGCTGAATACTAATGTTGACACAAAGTCCTTTTATTTTTCTTTCTTTTTTTCTTTGGGGCTATCTCTAGAGGAAAACCACTTTCATTATCTAAGCCTGACAGTCACATTGCAAGCTGGGTGAAGAAATAACATCACTGTGAACATTCCAGAGTAAATCCCTTTGGGGATAAAATTAAGTCAAATACTGATACTTAAACATTTTAAAGAGATATATCTAGAAAGGCCAGCACCTACTCAACTATTGTTTTCATAGGATTCAGCCATTAGCTATATGAGAGAGAAATAATTGAACGTGATTCTATTGAAAAATGGGAGTCTGTGATTAGCCTGGGGGGTGTTTCTTAAGCCATAAGAATCACTTAGGGCTAGTTTACACTGGCAACACTAAAGCGCTGCCGCGACAGTGCTTTAACATACCTTGTGTGGTCAGGATGCAGAGCTGGGGAGGTAAGGGATTAATTAGACCTCAGCTGAAAAACCTGATAAAAGCCAAGAAGGAAGTGTTACAGGTGGGAGGAGGACAGGGCTAGCTGAGCCTGGAATGAAGGAGCTCCCTAGAGAGGGAGAGACCGTCTTTCCTTCTAAGGCTCTAGCAAAGAAGGGCTGAAGGAACTAGGGGTTAAAACCAATGTTGCATTGTACTGGTGTTGGTGGATGGGTTTAGAATAAAATACAGCCTTCATAGTAGATGAAAAGTGGGTCTGAAGAGTTTCTGGGGGCATCAGAGGACAGGGACAGAGTGTGGCCCTGTCACACTTATAATTAAAAATCTAATTTATATATGGATATGTTTTCTGTTTCTTTAAATCTATAGCTATAAACCAATGAGAAAGGGGTAGGGGTCATGGGGAAAGTTGTAAGCAGAAGCTCTATAAAGAAGGAGAGAGAAAATAGCTTTAGGGATAGTACAGCCTTCCCTATTTTAATACATTCATTGTACAGTATTTAAAATAATAATATTAAGATGATACTTAATATTTGTGAATTTATGTATGATATTTATAGAATATACTTTAATTATTATTAATAATAATAAGTTTATAACCCCCATCGTTGCAGAGATGTTTGAAAATGTGACCCGAATGCATCTTAAAGACTCAGAAGGCAAACTAAAAAAAAATAAAAAGGCACTTTTTAAAACATTCTCATGATTTTTAAGCTAGTCTCAGGATTTTGGGGGACCTGACTCAAAATTTTTCTTTGGTTGGGTTTGGCAATACTAGATTCACTTTCTGCTTTTCCTACATTAGCACACTGGGTTACCAATTTGCAATCTCATCTCAAGACTTTTGATGTTTGGACTATCCTCAAAGCCCCCAAATCCTGGAATCATGTGAGAATCTAGTCATTTTCTTAAAAAGTAAATTTTCTAGCCCTTTGACTGTGGAGAAAGTTTGAAAATGTTACCCCCAAAGATTCAAAGATCATAAGGAAAACCAAAAAAATCCACACTTCATTATTTTTATTAAGAAATTATTTTTAAAACAGTCTCATGATTTTGAGAGGCCTGACTTAGATTTTTCAATGCTTGGGGTTGGCAATGTGGGTCCAATATTTGAGTTTGTGTTCCAACATGCAACATCCAATTTGGGGAGGAAATTACAACCTTTTCTCGCAATTAAAAAAGATGAAAGCATTTGTAATATTGTTTTTATTAAAATTTAAAAAAAAACACTAAAGTGTTAGGTCTAAAACTACCTGGCCATAAAGCCAATCTCTTTTTAATACATTCATTAGTAACTTATAAAAAACCTTGGGTATTATTTTCTGATATCTCATGATTAGGACTTCAGGAATGTTGTCTTCCTAGGACTCATTTCTGCAATGTGCCCTCTTGACTTTAGTGGAATGGACAGTGTTCAGCATCTTGCAGAATCACGCCTTAATTGAATACAGGGCATTGTCTTAACTGATAAAGCGTAAAATACAGTCTATCTTGATAGTGAATAGTTCAAGATTTCAAAGTGACATGACACCTTCCAGTCTGTCAGCTGTGACGGTCTATCATTAATACTATTATTATTGTATTATTTTATCTTAATGTCAAAGGCAGAAATCTTTAATGTTTTCATTGTAGCCTTTAAATAAAATTACATTCTGATTTGCCCCTTTCCATCTCTCAGAAGTGAAATTCCACCTTATCCTGTTTCTTGCCAGTCACTAAAATATCTGGTCAATAACATCTCACTGCTGAAAAATTCCCTCTAAATACCAAATTTACAGATATATTTGATAGAATATATCAATCAACCAACTTGCTCCTTATAGAGCTGTTACAATGTCAATAAAAGCATCTAAGAAAAAAAGTTGTTGTTTTTTTCTCTTTATACTGTACTGATTTTTTCCCCCAAGGCATGTATAGTGTTATCAACATCATTCAGTATGAATATAAAACTTTAACAAACATGTTGCTACTTTTAAACCTACATATCTCAACTAAGAAGTTCTATCCCGCAAATCTCTTGCTCATATCAATAGCCCTATTGAAGACACTGGGATTACACTCATAAGTATTCACTCATGTGAATAAGGGTGATCAAGAACAAGCTCGTAGATGTGGTGTATGTATATTAGATAATGTATAATATTATGGATGTGTCAGTAGTAACTCCATAGGTTACAGTTTCATTCAGATAAGTATATATTTAAACATATATACAGTTACCATTTCATTGCGGTAATATATAAAGATATTGACATTTTCAGTCCTCTGGGCTAAAACTTCACGTATCAATTTGAAAATATCCCCATAACAACTTTTACTAAGGGCTATTGTCTTTTGAGTAATTATAAGGATTATTTTCATCCATCTCTTGCTTTCTCACCCTGGGCTTGAGCAATGGAACAGAATCGAGCACTGTATGTGAGCTTATTTTTATATTCACACATTTATAAATATGATGTATATTAAGACAGATCAATAATACCAGAAATACTGAGACTTCTGAAGACATTTCTACCTGCTTGTCCAAAGGGAGCCATTTCTTCAAGTAAGTCTGATGTACTTTAAGGCAAGACTTACTGTACACAGAGTGTAAAATATTGAGGCAGACGAGAGTAGATTGTAAATCAAGAAATCCTTCTGTCATATTTTGAGCTCTTTAGTAAAAAAAAAAGTGTGATTAAAAGTTTCATTTTGCAGTTCATGCAATATTCCAGTTCACTGTAAAAGAAAAGCTACCTGGAATCCCCACTGAAAAGGAGAGAGCTGTATGCCACTGAACCCTACTCCAGGGTAAACAGGTTGACTCTGAAACAAACAAAAAAGTAACCCCTTTTTGTCTGCTGGAAGTATTGACATCTACTGAGTAGGGTTCTTGCATTGTAACATAACCATTGTCAGTTCTCAGATACTATGGTGCTAAGTGCAAAATAAGAACCTACACAAAATATAACAGAACTCATTGGCCCCATACTGCATGTGGAAAAGAAAAATAGGAGTCATGGTACCCCAGTATTAGAGCCAGGTGAGAAAAGTCTGTATCTGAAATGTCCACATCTGCTAATAGTGGAAATCAATTTTACTAATAAAATGCTATTTTGTATTTCTAGTAAGATGCATCGTGGGACCTATAAATGGCTGGGTTCTTGAGCATTTTAATTATTTTTCTCATTGTGCATCTCTAGGTCCCAAATAACATACAGACCAATGCAGTAGTATGAATATGTGTAGCCATAGTCAGATTGTCTGTTGCCTGAGATTTTCAAAACGCTTCAGGAAGTTGGACACCCAGATAGGTTCAAAGCTCTATGGGAACTCGGAAAATCTTAGCCATTGCATTTTTTTAATGCAACAACAGGCACCACAATTCCAGAGACAGCAGAGAAAAACAGCATCTCTTTCTCTAGACAAACTACTGGTAAAATAGACTCATAGACTTTAAGGTCAGAAGGGACCATTATGATCATCTGGTCTGACCCCCTGCACGCTGCAGGCCATAAAACCATCCCCGCCCCTTCCCTGGACTCTGCTGCTGAAGTCCCCAATCCTGTTATTAGTGACCTCAATCGGCAGAGACCCTCCTGCTAGAGATCCCTGCCCCATGCTGCGGAGGAAGGCGAAAAACCTCCAGAGGCTCAGCCAATCTGCCCTGGAGGAAAATTCCTTCCCGACCCCAAATATGGCGATCAGTAAGACCCCGAGCATATAGGCAAGAGTCTCCATCCTGACCCCTTTTAGCCATTATGCTATTTACCTACCATTGCTTGGTTTTCCTTGACAACTATGTTTTACCATTAAACCATTCCCTCCATAAACTTATCTAACTTAATCTTAAAGCCAGACAAGTCCCTCGCCCCCACCGTTTCCCTCGGAAGGCCGTTCCAATATTTCACCCCTCTAACGGTCAGAAACCTTCGTCTAATTTCAAGCCTGAACTTCCCCACGGCCAGTTTATATCCATTCGTTCTCGTATCCACGTTAGTACTAAGCTGGAATAATTCATCTCCCTCCCTTGTATTAATCCCTCTAATATATTTAAAGATAGCAATCATATCCCCCCTCAGCCTTCGCTTGGTCAGACTAAACAACCCAAGCTCCTCTAGTCTCCTTTCATACGACAGGTTTTCCATTCCTCTGATCATCCTAGTGGCCCTTCTCTGCACCCGTTCCAGTTTGAGTTCATCTTTTTTAAACATGGGAGACCAGAACTGCACACAGTACTCCAAATGAGGTCTCACCAGCGCCTTGTACAACGGAAGCAGGACCTCCTTATCCCTACTAGATATACCTCGCCTAATGCATCCCAAGACAGCATTGGCTTTTTTCACTGCCACGTCACACTGTCGACTCATAGTCATCCTGCGGTCTACAAGGACCCCTAGGTCCTTCTCCTCTTCCGTTACTTCTAACCAATGCGTCCCCATCTTGTAACTAAAATTGTTATTGGTCATCCCCAAATGCATCACCTTACACTTTTCACTATTAAATTTCATCCTATTTCTGACACTCCAATTCACAAGCTCATTCAAGTCTCCCTGCAGGATATCCCTATCCTCTTCCGAATTTACAACGCCTCCCACCTTCGTATCATCCGCAAACTTTACCAGCCTACTCCTGCAATCGGTTCCGAGGTCAGTTATAAATAGATTAAATAAAATGGGTCCCAAAACCGAACCTTGGGGAACTCCACTGGTAACCTCCCTCCAACCCGACAGTTCACCCTTCAATACCCCCCCAATAATTAGTCTTTATTAATTAGAAGAGTTAATTTTAAATTATTAGTTGCCGGCTGCCAGATTCTTTGGTTCTATTGATCCATGTAACTGAAAATCCCCCTGTAATTCAGTAGAACAACAAGATGATGACAGCTCATTAAACTTAAGTTCAGCTGACTTTTTTGGTAATGTGTAGAAAATAGTTAATAATTAGCAGCTTATTAAATTATAGTGGAAAAATACTGCAGATAATAAATCAGTGGTGGTACCTAGCTATATATTTCCTCTGAAATATACATCAGAATGACAAAAATTATGGGCAAGAGCCCTCATGTATTTGGGGCAAAATACATATTTATCACAAAAAACAAACAAGAATAATTACACAAATAATGTATGAAGACTTCCTAATGTATAATGTTTGCTCAGGCACTTTAGAAGCTGAGAATTATAAAAACTGTTGGGAGTATTGTCACTCTAATGGATCTGAGTGAGAAAATACTGTAGCAATTAAACAATTACAAAAGTAAAATGATTATGTAGAAATTGCAAACATGAGACTAGTAGGAGATAATCGTGTGTTAGCCTGCAAATGCTGCTATAAATATACCTTAGATCCTTAGTACTGTAGCCATAAATCTTAAAACAAAGCAAGCTAAAAAGGATTATAAAATTAATCTGTAATACTGATCCCAGTGTGAAGCAATTATATTTAAACTGGAGCCTTTTAGGTTACTAATATAGACTATTTTTCTTAGAAGTGTGCATACCTACATGCACATATGTGTGTGTATTGTTGAGCTGAGTATTCCACTTATAGAAGGGATTCAACCTTTATGAAGAATACAGTTCATCCTCTCCAAACTTTAGAATTTACTAATTTGAGCACAGTTTGAATTTTCTGAGAATTTTCAGGTTTGAGTTCTTATTGGTAAATAACATGGTCTGATTTGTAAAGTAGAGGTTGGCAAAAAAATAAAATTAAATAAATCAGCAAATAAATGTACCCAAAAAATGTAATTTGAGTAGACCCAGGATTATCTGCAAATATGTATCAAGGTCACAGAACAATTTTGACTGAATTGAAAAAAAATGAAACATATTGGCAATGTTGAAACAAAACATGACATTTTTTGTTTCAGTTTTGGAGAGACAAGATGGGTGAGGTGATCTCTTTTGTCAGACCAACTTCTGTTGGTGAGAGAGACAAACTTACAAGCTTACAGAGGGCTCTTCTTCAGGTCAATTTTTGTTTCAATGTTGGGCATTTTGTTAAAAAGCAAAGGAGGCATAGATTCACAAACTGCCATGGTGCAAGAGGACGACAATGGCAAGTATGATCTTAGTGAGGAGTGTGCAAGGAAGAGAGGGGACAGCTTTTCATCAAACTTTCTTTTTGGCATTTATCACCACTTCATAGCAGGAACGAGCAGTCTAGAGGGGCTTGATAAATTGAGGGCACTGTAACTATTCTGTTTGGTAATTAAGCATGAATGGATATTGAGCAGAAGAATGATGAAGCAGCTGTGCTTTGTGTTTTGAGAATGTCCTTCCAGTGATCTCTGCCTCTATAAAGTATGGAGTTTGGTGAGCATATTTTTTTCCACACTCAGTGAGTCACAAAGTATTTTACAATTAGTCAGACAATTATGGAGCATTGACTGTATAAATAAACATGGTAACTATTATGTTACCGTTGATAAAGTTGGATGAACCATTTCGCAAAACATCTAGCAATTCCATATATTTTCAGCAAACCTTTCCAAAAACTACTGAATCCTGCACAAAGGACAAGAATATTTATAGCCCTTGCCCCCCTCTGCATACAGGAACTGCTATTTATACTATAGTTGTATTTGGCCCTTTGAGATTGAATCACAATATAATAAGAAACCTACTTACTTAAGGGCCTGATCCAAAGCTTTTCAAATTCACTGGAATGTCTCCAATTGACCATAATGGGCTTTGGATCAGGCCACAAGAGATCACTTTGCTCTGAGACACATGGCTGTAAATTCAGTCAGTGGAAGTGTCTCAGCTGAAGCCCCACTGATACCAGAGAGAGCGAGCAGCTGGAAGAATGTTCTTCTCTGGATCTTTTGAACTCACTTCTTCTCCAAACAGCTCAAACTTGTCAAACCTTAGAGTATCCAGCAAGGCTCACCCTTTTTACTTGTCTGTGAAGGGATGGGAGTTGAGTAGGTCTGGCAGTAGCTGTGAGGGATGCTGGAGACTGTATGGGCAAGGGGATGATTAATCTCTATATTATTTACATTGTCAATGGGTTCATTTTTGGGAATTGACTGGTCTGTTTGTTTAGTGTATTTGTAAACGTTTGTCAAGGGCTCCCAAAGCATTAGATAGGCTGATTGTAATGGGTCATAAAAATCCAAACAAATGTTAAATGTTAGGTGTTTTCTATGTTATAAACACGTAGGAAAACACTATTCCTGCCCTAAAGGACCAAAAATCTAATTTAAGACAAGATACAACAGGTCTGTGAAATGAGGGAAAGGGGTGGGAGGCAAGGACAAGTGTAATACAAGGCTTAGTTACAAAGAGTAACTATGTGTACAATGAGAAAACAACCCCTAAACTTATCAACCTGTTTCCTTGCTAGCTTGCAGAAGAAGAAATACAGAGATTTTAATTATTTATATTTTTTAATTCCTGTGAGTTCAGCTACCATGGTGATAGGGGACATCTAGAATCTAGATAGATAGATAGATTTTTTTCCTGTATGAATTCCTGAGGCTGCAGATTGCCCCTAAGAGGGTGAGGAGTCAGGTGAAGGAGGGGCCACGGTCTCACCCTGTTTCTCAAATAGTACAAAGTATAGGCTTGGCCCCTTAGTGGAACTTCTGTACACCCATTATTCATCTTCTGAATAATCCCTCCCTGAACTTCCCCTGGGATAGCACAGCTCCAAACCTGTGCTAAGTCAGGGCTGTGGCCCAGTGGCAGTGCTACCTAGTGCTCAGACAGGGTGTGGCAAATGGTTCTCCTCTGTGACATCTTCCCTTTCCTCTTCATCTCCATCCTGTGTGGTCGGTCCCTTCTTTTGTGACTCAACCTTCTGATTGAGTCATGCATTCCAGTCCAAATGGAATGTATATCCATTGCAGTGTATCCAAAAGAAAGGTCCTATAACAGAGAAGTCTGTTGGTGCCCTTAAGGTCTTCAGGGCTATCTCAGCTCTGGGAATTGGGGTCTGGGCCCTTGTGTATTCAGGGTATTCTCCAGCTTGATTCCCCACCAAGGGTAGACTCCTATTGGTCTCCCACCCTTAGCGGTTGGCAGGGAAGCCTGGGCCCACCTTCTCCACCAGGATCTAGTCCAAGGCTCAATGGTGGGCAGCATAGTTCTGCACCTTGGTGTAATAAATAGCTTCCTTCCTGGATCACTTCCTATCTGAGTTCCTCTTTTTCCCCACAGAGTAAATTAAAGAACGGAACCAAATATACAGTTTAGATCTTCCCAAACAGTCACCTTTGCATGTCTGGTCAGATCTTGGGCAACAAGAGCTCCTGGGCTGTTGCTTCTCCAGAGCTCAGAGCAGAAGTCTGTTCCTTCCCACTGATTGCCCCCTTCTGAGCCTCCTTTTAAGCTACTCCTGCACCTTGTGTAGTCTTTGCAGGTCTGGCCAGAGGGTGGCAGTGGGGGCACCTGGGCCCAGATGTGCTCCTTAACTCATTGTTCTCCAGTGTAGGGTTTGTGTACCCCATCACAAGCCCCGCATAAACCATAGTTTTTGGAGTCGGGTCAGAATGCATGGGACATGTTTATTTTCTTACTCCAGTGTAAATCAGGAGTAACTCCACGGGACTTTCAGGTGAGCACTCCTGACATTGAGACAGTTTTTGGTAAGACCACCTAACTTTGGGCAGCTATGATTGAAAAATGTGGGCTAAATATTCATTGTGCCACAGGTTAGTGCTGCATAATTCCGTATTCAAAGTTGCCCATCTTTTCTCTGTTTAAAAATCAAAGCATGCTTTCTTATTTTCAAGCAACTGTTCCCAGTTTCTATAGTCATGGACCTGCTCCTCTTCATGCACTGGACAAGTTGTTTGCAAGTATAGAGAAGTTTGTACTTAATTGCTGTATTTGTGCCACTTTGATGTCATCTCAGTAATGTGTACAACAATCCTTAATTTGTTGTTAAGCCACCTGAGGCTGTATTTCATTTGTGACATTATGCTGCTGTGATATGTGACATTATGCTCTGTTGTTTTGTACCTTTCTTTCATCTAGCCTGCATTGGTACTTAGAGGTGAAAAAAATCTAATAAACAAATCCATTACATGCCTTAACCAGTTATTTATGTCTCTGTGTTCTATCGCCCCCACCTCCCAAACCATGTGCATAGAAAAGGTGTTCTGCCGTGCTTTAGTCATGGTGGTGAAACTGGTAATACAGTACTTCTAATCTTAATTAGGGATCTGACACCTATTTCTTTACCTTCCATATACAAATGTATCTATTCAAGAAGCAAACCTACCCTACCTATTAAGACTGTCTTGCAGTGACGCATGCTGCAAACTTCCCTCCCCTATTAAGATCTTCTTGCAGAAATACATTCTGTCATTGCACACAATGCTCTCCTCCTCTTATCTCTTCAGTGTTTAGGTGCTTTGCTTTCCGAAAGATCTTCGTTGCACAGAATGCCCCTGAGACATACAACCTCAACCTGCTTCCTTACCTTGGTTAAGTGATAGTTAGTTGAAAGAAGTGGTTCTCAAACTTTTTTTTCTGCGGACCACTTGAAAATTGCTGAGGTTCTTGGCGGACCACTTAACGATCTTCCAAAATGTTGTTTGTACCATTAGCTCACTATTGTAAAGCATTTTAGATAAAAGTGCTATATAAAAAACACCTAAATAATAATTAACATGTTTTTGTTCTACAAATAAAAGCACACAACTCATATTTTAATATCAGTAGTCTCTCCCCTGCAGTTGCAGGCCCCGAGCTGGGGCTGGGAAGGAGGGGGTTCTTTCCCTGACAGCCACACCCCTGGAGCTAGAGAAAGTCACCTCTTTCTCTGGCTGCCGCAGCCCTGCACATCCCAAATTTCCCCCACCCTCTCTTCTTACCCCACTACCCTCTCCACCTACTTCCTATTTCCCCCACCTCACCCCAATTCCCTCTCCCACATACCCTCTATTCCCCCCAAGGCCACCACCTCACCTTATATGTGCATCTTCTCCAGGGTACAGGCACCTGCACGGTTCCACTAATTAGGGGGTGGCCCTTCATTGTCTTGTGTGCTGCCACCCAGGCATGTACCTTAGATGGAATTATCTGTGAACCACCTGAATGGAGTGGTCCGCAGACCACAGTTTGAGAACCTCTGGTTGAAAGTTTTCAGTGTAAGAATTAAAGGGCAAGAAACTAGAGGAAAACCAGTTATCTTTTTTTGGGGGTAGCAGAAGGCAGATGTTGGGAACATTTCCAGTGGGTACACCATTCATTTGATTGGCAATAAACACACAGCTATTGACCACTTTTACATTGAAGTTCCTCTCAATTCAGTGTGATAATCAAATCAGGGCATACTTTCACATTTTGGCATATGATGAAGTAAGGGCTAGACTTTCCCTTGGACTACATCCCTTCTCATGGGACTAGGGTAGGGATTAGAACACTCCCACAACAACCCTTAGACCTCTGTGGAGACTATTTGGCTAATTACTCTCAATTCACATTGATAAAGGGCTATCCAGCATCCATTTATTCTTCCCTCCAGAGCAAAAGGGCAGAGAGAGACAGAAAATGAGTGGAGCCTTGGCTTTGACTTTCTAATATGCTGACCAGAGTATCTAAACCAGGGTAGGGATGGCACAATTCACTGCTGATATGGGCCAACAACAAATCATAGAATCATAGAACTGGAAGGGACCTTGAGAGGCTATCTATTCCAGTCCCCTGCACTCAAGGCAGGAGTAAATATTATCTAGACCAGCCCTAACAGGTATTTGTCCAACCTGCTCTTAAAAATCCTCAATGATAGAGATTCCACAACTTCCCTAGGCAATTTATTCCAGCGCTTAACCACTTTGACAGTTAGGAAGTTTTTCCTAATGTCCAACCTAAACCGCCCTTGCTGCAATTAATCCCTTTGCTTCTTGTCCTATCCTCAGAGGCTAAGAAGAACAATTTTTCTCCCTCCTCCTTGTAACAACCTTTTATGTACTTGAAAACTGTTATCATGTCCCCTCTCAGTCTTCTCTTCTCCAGACTAAACAAACCCATTTTTTTCAATTTTCCCTCATAGGTCATGTTTTCTAGACCTTTAATCATTTTTGTTGCTCTTCTCTGGACTTTCTCCAATTTGTCCACATCTTTCCTGAAATGTGGCACCCAGAACTGGACACAATACTCCAGTTGAGGCCTAATCGGTGCAGAGTAGAGTGGAAGAATTACTTCTTGTGTCTTGCTTACAACACTCCTGCTAATACATCCCAGAATGATGTTTGCTTTTTTTGCAACAGCATTACACAGTTGACTTATATTTAGCTTGTGGTCCACTATAACTCCCAGATCCCTTTCCCCAGTACTTCTTCCTAGACAGTCATTTCCCATTTTATATGTGTGCAACTGATTGTTCCTTCCTAACTAGAGTACTTTGCATTTGTCCTTATTGAATTTCATCCTATTTACTAATGACTACTAATGACTAACCCCCAGAGAAAGATGGATCAGGGAGAAAACTTGAGTGTCAGAAGGTTGTCTCTGAGGCACACTACTTCCCAGGGTTAATCCTTGAGTAGCGAAGCTATACAATACCCATTTCTATGGCTAAGCTCACATGTACCTTTGAAATATTAAATACAATCAGCCACATTTTCACATTCCAACTCTGGCCTCCAAAACCAGATGTAAAATTGGAGCCCCAATTAAAGCAAGGCTGAAAATTTATATCTCAAATGAAGTTCCTGTGCATGCCTGCTTAATATTATTTTGCAGTTACAAAATAAATATTGTTGTGGGTCTTTATGTAAAATGTACAGGATACAGATCCAGGCCTAACATCCTTCGTACACAGGCAAAACTCCCATTAAAGTCAGAAAAGAAGGAAGACATTGAAGTCAGTGGGAATCTTCCCTGAGTAAAGTGTGCAGGGTCCATCCCTTATTAACCGAGTTTTTGGGCTTATATTGAGATAGATTGTGACTTAAATTCACAATTCATGCTGAAAAGGGATGCAGAGGGCCCACAATGTAACCTAATCCGAAGAGAAATCCTCACCGGCTCAGCCAAGGAGCCTTCCTCAAGAGTTCTAGAGTGTTCACTCAACAGACAGCATCATCCCTGTCAACCTGAGATGTGGTGTGGTGTGTTCGCTCCTCTGGCTGGCGAGTATTGCTGACTGATCTGTAGAAAATGTGTGGCCCTGGGTCTGACCCTCTCTGCTCCATTTGGGGAAGCTAATGGTGGTAGCAGCATACCGATACCTACACTTTTCAGTCATACTGTGCATATAGTCAGTCAGTCTGTTCCATTGTGTGGACCTGTCTCATACTGTGTAGCTAATAGCAAAGTAAATTAAAAGAGGCAATTTAAATATCCCTGTCACTTTGCAAGCAGTCTTGTTTCCTGATTGGCCTGTTCTGGTTGATTAGTTTCTAAAGCAAACAAGAACATATTAATGCCTTAAGTAAAACATTGAACCACATTCTGTTTTAATGCAGTCCGATATTATCTCATATTTTCTGTACTTAACCAAAAAAAAGTTTTTCTTTTTAATAGGAGCTTTTGTATGAAAAACAAAATCTTAGTTTTTTGTTTTTTTTTAGTGTGAGATTCTTACATTGGACTCAATGGCACTCAACAGAGAGTAAGTTGTGACAGATTTTGCAACCACATGCAGTACCTTTAAAACACGCAAACTTTAAAAAAGCCATTATTTTGAAATGGGCCAGAAAGCATGAGCTGTAGAAAATTCATAGCCCTTTGTCTCAGTACAGGAGATGTTTATTTGTATGTTCCCTGCTCACTGGGTGTGTGTGAGGGCAGGGGGAAAGGGGCAGTCCTGTGGAATCTGGAATCACTAGGGGGTAATTTGCAAAATTCCCAGGCTGATTTTGAAGGTTGACTTCCTAGTGAATAGTGGGAGGGACTGGTTTTACCTGTTTTCAGGAGCCTGGGGACAAAGCAAGGCTTTTGGTATAGAAGGCTGAGTTTAAATAGCATCAGGAATGGTCTAGTTGTTACCATGTAGTCCTGCCTTGTGTGCAGGTGACTGGACTACCTGATGTCTGGTCTCTCCAGCAGCTGGGGCCTGACTGAGTTCTGAGGGCCAGCCTTTGTACTTCCGGGTCACCGCCTGACCCCCTGAGGCTCCCTAGCTCCGCCCACTCCGGCCTCCGGATGGGCTCTTTCCCCTCCGGGGTGGCGGGGAGCCACACCGACTCACTACAGTGGCCTGGAAGTAAATCATTTACATCACAATGGTTTTAAAATAATGGTGGAAACTGTCACAAATTTTTCCCAGTTACCTGAAAATAGTCACCTTTTGTTGCTCCTCAAATCTTGTCCCAATCCTAGTATTTGTCTTATATTGAGACTAGAAAGCAACCTGAATAGTGTAGGAGGTAGAATTAGGTAGTGGTGTAATTTAAAGTGAAATGAAGCAATCAAAATAATTAGATCGAGCAAGTAGTCACTTGAAAGACATTAATTCTATCATACTATTTTACAAATCTGAATATATATTGCGAGTAGAGCCATAGTAATCAGCTTACCAGAGATTCAAACTTTGTCAAACAAGCTTTTATTGGCTTACCTTAAAATCAAAAGTTAATTACCCTTCCATTTAGTTATTAGGCTTCAGTAAGATTTGAGAGCCATGGGAAGGATATATTTTGGTACACCACCTCTATTTTGCTTCTTTCAATGCAAAGGAAATTAAAGCTGCATGAAAGACCCATTTCACGCTTAGAAACATATTCTGGGAAGAGAAAGTGCTAGAAAATGAAGGGGATAAATATCAGTGTTTCAAGTAAATCCAGACAAATGGGTTTAGCTGAAACAGAAATTTCCAAGGCTATACAGGATGTCTGTAGTGTAAATGCAAATTAAATCTGTCTCCTGAATTTCACCTTAATTCCAAGGATCTCTTTCCACTCTAGTGAGTTGTCTCACATGAACATCATAGGAAATATATATAAAAAATAAAATAAAAAAGGTTGCTTGTACTAAAAAAAAAAAAAAAAAAGAAGCCCAAGTTAAAGTAGACGAAATGAGAAGATGAATGAACAATGGAGACCACTCAAGCTCCCAGAACATCTGGGGAAATTTATCTAAAACTTCTGCAGTGCACATAAGCTGGGGTTTGACCCAGTAGAAATGGGGTTTGACCCAGTAGAAGAAAAATAGACTCCTTTTGAATGTGGGGAAGGACAAAATCAACTGGTCAATATGTTCTCAGGTGTTTTTCATACGAATCTACCAAAATATGTTGAATAGGTAACATGAGGGCAGATAATATTTAACTTTGACAAACATGAGCTAATGCATTTTGGCAGGAATCATTTGGCCTATTTGTACACATTTCTGTGTTTTAAACTAAGGGTATGTCTACACTACGGGATTAATCCAAATGTATATAATTCGAATTTGGGAAACAGATTGTATAAAGTTAAATGTATGCGGCCACACTAAGCACATTAATTCAGCGGTGTGCGTCCATGTTCCGGGGCTAGCGTCGATTTCTGGAGCGTTGCACCGTGGGTAGCTATCCCATAGCTATCCCATAGTTCCCGCAGTCTCCCCCGCCCATTGGAATTCTGGGTTGAGATCCCAGTGCCTGATGGGACAAAAAACATTGTCGCAGGTGGTTCTGGGTACAGCCTCACCCCTCCCTCCCTTCCTGCATGAAAGCAACGGACGGCAGACAACCATTTTGCGCCTTTTTTCCTGGGTGAACACTGCAGACTCCATACCACGGCAAGCATGGAGCCCGCTCAGCTCAAGACAGCAGTCATGAACATTGTAAACACCTCATGCGTTCTCGTGGAGTTTATGCTGAGCCAGGACCAGAAAAATGAGGCGAGGAGGCAGCGGCGGCGGCAGCGCAGCGACAAGCGTGATGAGGACATGGACATGGACATGGACATGGACACGGACACAGAATTCTGTCAAACCGCGGGCCCCGGTGCTTTGGAGATCATGTTGTTAATGGGGCAGGTTTTATCCATGGAACGCCGATTCTGGGCAAGGGAAACAAGCACAGACTGGTGGGACCGCATAGTGTTGCAGGTGTGGGATGATTCCCAGTGGCTGTGGAACTTTCGCATGCGTAAGGGCACTTTCATGGAACTTTGCAACTTGCTGTCCCCTGTCCTGAAGCACCAGAATACCAAGATGAGAGCAGCCCTCACAATTGAGAAGCGAGTGGCGATAGCCCTGTGGAAGCTTGCAATGCCAGACAGCTATCGGTCAGTCGGGAATCAATTTGGAGTGGGCAAATCTACTGTGGGGGCTGCTGTGATGCAAGTAGCCAAAGCAATCACTCAGGTGCTGCTACGAAAGGTAGTGACTCTGGGAAATGTGCAGGCCATAGTGGATGGCTTTGCTGCAATGGGATTCCCTAACTGTGGTGGGGCGATAGATGGAACCCATATCCCTATCTTGGCACTGGAGCACCAGGGTACCCAGTACATAAACCGCAAGGGGTACTTTTCAATGGTGCTGCAAGCACTTGTGGATCACAAGGGACGTTTCACCAACATCAACGTGGGCTGGCCGGGAAGGGCTCATGACGCTCGCGTCTTCAGGAACATTACTCTGTTTAAAGGGCTGCAGCAAGTGACTTACTTTCCGGACCAGAAAATAACCATTGGGGATGTTGAAATGCCAATAGTTATTCTTGGGGACCCAGCCTACCCCTTAATGCCATGGCTCATGAAGCCATACACAGGCAGCCTGGACAGGAGTCAGGAGCTGTTCAACTACAGGCTGAGCAAGTGCAGAATGGTGGTAGAATGTGCATTTGGCCGTTTAAAAGGTCGCTGGCGATCGTTACTGACTCGCTCAGACCTCAGCCAAACCAATCTCCCCATTGTTATTTCTGCTTGCTGTGTGCTCCACAATCTCTGTGAAAGTAAGGTGCAGTTTACTGATTCGGATAGACATCAGTGAAACCAATATTCCCATTGTTATTATCACTTTCTGTGCACTCCACAATATGTGTGAGAGTAAGGGGGAGACCTTTATGGCGGGGTGGGAGTCTGAGGCAAATCGCCTGGCTGCTGATTACGCGCAGCCAGACACCAGGGCGATTAGAAGAGCACACCAGGAAGCGCTGTGCATCAGAGAAGCTTTGAAAACCAGTTTCATGACTGGCCAGGCTACAGTGTGAAATATCTGTTTGTTTCTCCTTCATGAAAACCCGCCCCCTTTATTGACTCATTCTTTGTAAGGAACCCACCCTCCCCCTTCCCCCAGCTTGCTTTCAAACCAAATAAAGTCACTATCATTTTAAAATCATTTATTCTTTATTAATACATTATAAAAAGAGGGAGGGAACCCGGGTGGGGTTTGGGAGGAGGATCGGCGGGAAGGAAAAGGCCACTAAAAAAAGGTTAAAAAAATGACAGCCTTTTGCTTGGGCTGTCCACTGGTGTGGAATGGGAAGGTGTACGGAGCCTCCCCCCCTCCCCCCGCGTTCTTACACGTCTGGGTGAGGAGGCTATGGAACATGGGGAGGGGGGTTATACAGGGGCTGTAGCGGCACTCTGTTATCCTGCTGCCGTTCCTGAAGCTCCACCAGACGCCGGAGCATGTCTGTTTGCTCACGCAGCAGCCCCAGCGTTGCATCCTGCCTCCTCTGATCTTCCTGCCGCCACCTCTCATCTCGAGCATCTCTCCTCTCCTCACGTTGGTCCCTCCTGTTCTCACGTTGGTCCCTCCTGTCCTCACGTTCACTGTCTTCTTTCCTATACTTTGAAACCGTGTCCTTCCAGTCATTCAGATGAGCTCTGTCACTGCGGGTGGATTCTATGATTTCTGCGAACATCTCGTCTCGCGTCTTCTTTTTCTGACGCCTTATCTGTGATAGCCTTCGGGACGGAGGAGGGAGGCTTGAAGAATTTTCAGCTGCTGGAGGGAGGGAAAAAAGGAGAGAATTTTTTAAAAAGATACATTTTGCAGAACAATGCTTATACTCTGTCACGTTGATCAACACTATTCACATTACATAGCACATGTGATTTCTGTGCAAGGTCGCATTTTGCCTCTTAATATTGAGTGCCTGTGGCTTTGCTGCTAGAGATCACAGACGCAGATCCGGGCAACAGAATTCGGCTTGCATACGGCCATGGTAAGCCATTGTCTTTCTGCTTTTGCGCCCTCCTTTCCCACATACCAAGCAAAGCCCTTTGAGTGCTGCGGTTTTCCTGTTAACATTCAGCAGCAGAAAACAAACTAACCACCCCCACCATCCAATTCTCTAGATGATCGCTTTATCCCTCCCCCCACCGCGTGGCTGGTATCAGGGAAGATCCCTGCAGGAACCAAACTAACACCCCCCACCCCGCCATGAATTCTCTGGGATGATCTCTTTACCCCTCCCCCCACCGCGTGGCTGGTATCAGGGAAGATCCCTGCTAGCCAAACGCAAAAAGCTCTGGGCCAATTCCCCCCCCCCCCCCCGCGCTTGGCTAACTGCAGGGAAGGATTTCTTTTCAGCCACAGGCAAACAGCCCAGTAGGAACTGCCACCTCTGTCCCCTTAATTAAATTCCCGTATTTCAACCAGGTTACCATGAGCGATATATCCTCTCCAGAGGATTACACAGCGAGATAAAGAACGGATAAAGCAACGGATGTTGCTTGAATGCCAGCAAACACCGGGACCATACGCTGCCAGGCTTTGTCATGCAATGATACCAAATTACTTGCTGCAAGCATGGCGCGTTCAAGTGTCCTACCATGGAGGATGGAATAAGGCTGCACTGCCCAGAAACCTTGTGGCAAGGCTTTTGGAGTACCTCCAGGAGAGCTTCATGGAGATGTCCCTGGAGGATTTCCGCTCCATCCCCAGACACGTTAACAGACTTTTCCAGTAGCTGTACTGGCTGCAAATGCATCCCAAGTCCTCAGGGCAAAGTAATCATTAAAAACCCTTGCTTTTAAAACAAGTTTTATATTTTAAAAGGTAAACTCACCTGAGGTCCCTTCCATGGGGTCGTGGTCTTGGATACTGGGTTGGGAGAGTTGGGAGGGTACTTCAGTCAGGCTGAGAAAAAGATCCTGACTGTTGGGGAGAATGGAGTGCTGGGTGCTCTCTGCAAGCTCATCCTCCTCCTCCTCCTCTTCCCTGTCCGCAGAATCCTCAGGTGTAGCTGATGAGACTATCCCCGCCTCAGAATCCATGGTCAGAGGTGGGGTAGTGGTGGCGGCCCCCCCTAGAACTGCATGCAGCTCGTCGTAGAAGCGGCATGTCCGCGGCTCTGACCCAGAGCGACCGTTTGCCTCCTTTGTTTTTTGATAGGCTTGTCTGAGCTCCTTGACTTTCACGCGGCACTGATCTGAGTCCCTATTGTGGCCTCTCTCCATCATGCCCTTGGAGATTTTTTCAAAGGTTTTGGCATTTCGCCTTGTTGAACAAAGTTCTGCTAGCACTGAATCCTCTCCCCATATAGCGATCAGATCCAGTACCTCCCGTATGGTCCATGCTGGTGCTCTTTTTCGATTATCGGCCTGCATGGTTACCTGTGCTGATGAGCTATCTGTGGTCACCTGTGCTCTCCACGCTGGGCAAACAGGAAATGAAATTCAAATGTTTGCGGGGCTTTTCCTGTCTACCTGGCCAGTGCATCAGAGTTCAGATTGCTGTCCAGAGCGGTCACAATGGTTCACTGTGGGATAGCTCCCGGAGGCCAATACCATCGAATTGCGGCCACACTAACCCTAATTCGAAATGATAAAATCGATTTGGGCGCTACTCCGCTCGTCGGGGTGGAGTACAGAAATCGATTTAAAGAACCCTCTATTTCGAATTAAATGGCTTTGTTGTGTGGACCAGTGCAGGGTTAATTCGATTTAACGCTGCTAAATCCGAATTAAAGTCGTGGTGTAGACCAGGCCTAAATGTAACTGCTCATGAAAAAACCTTGGTGTCATTGTGATCATCTCACTAGAAACTTCTGCTTAATGTGTAAGAGTCGCCAAAAATGCAAACAAAGTTATGATGTATAAAAATTATTTTGAAACCAATATAGTGGCATTATCTAAATGAAGGAAATGCTTCCATTGAAAAACTACATTGAATTCTGTCTTGTTTCTAAAAACCTATCGTACAAATAGAAGGGTTCCAGAGAAGAGTGATGATGCTTGTCAGAAGCATGGAAAGGCTTCCTTATAAAAACAGGCTGAAAAGACTGGAAATGTTTAATTTGGAAAAAAAGGTGAATAAAAGGGAACGTGTTAGAGGGACAAAAATAGTGAATGGTTTAAAGATGATAATCCTAGTTACCCTCTCTCATAATACAAAGACAAGGAGACATTCAATGGAATTTAAAGGCAATTAATTTAAAACTGATAAAAGTGAATTAAACTGTGGAACTCATTGCCACAGTATCTCATGGAGGTAAGAGCATAGCAGGATTTAGAGACTGGTTAGATATTGTGACAGACCCAGACCAGTGGGGTACAGGAGTCTGGTAGAGGGCAAATATACTGGTCACTGGATGAGTAGTTTTCTGTTCCCTGAGTGACCAGAGCAGGGGCTGCTCTAGCGTAATCAGGAACCTGCTAGAACCAGTTAAGGTAGGCAGGCTAATTAGGACATCTGGAGCCAATTAAGAAGAAGCTTCTAGAATCAATTAAGGTAGGCTAATCAGGGCACCTGGGTTTTAAAAAGGAGCTCACTTCAGTTTGTGGTGGGAGTATGAGGAGCTGGGAGCAAGAGACGCAAGGAGCTGAGAGTGAGAAGGTGTGCTGCTGGAGGACTGAGAAGCACAAGCGTTATCAGACACCAGGAGGAAGGCCCTGTGGTGAGAATAAGGAAGGTGTTTGGAGGAGGCCATGGGGAAGTAGCCCAGGGAGTTGTAGCTGTCATGCAGCTGTTACAGGAGGCACTATAGACAGTTGCAGTCCACAGGGCCCTGGGCTGGAACCCGGAGTAGAGGGCGGGCCTGGGTTCCCCCCAAACCTCCCAATTGACCTGGACTGTGGGTTCTCCCAGAGGGGAAGGTCTCTGGGCTGTTCCCCAACCCACATGGTGAATCTCTGAGGCAAAAAAATCCGCCAATAAGCGCAGGACCCACCAAGATAGAGGAGGAACTTTGTCACAATATCTATATGGATAAGGAGAACAGCCACAGTTAAAATGAGATTATTTTTTAATTTAATATCAAGGATATAAACCTTTGTGCTTTGTAGCAGAAACAAGCCACTGGAAGTGTTTGCAAAGGTACCTCCTAGGTTTCTTACCGCTTCTTCTGATGCTGTCAGTACTGGCCAATATCTTAGACAGAAGACTGGAGTCCTAGGGTCTGCAGGTTTGATCCAGGCTGACACTAGCTATGATTTTAGGGTTGTTTTCAGGGACCCACAGCTCAATTATCACAGGAGGGCATTGTAAGGATGTCTGTTCAGAAATACCCAGATAGACCTAACCTGAAGTTTTTTTTCTGGTTTCCTCATTCCATGGGTGTAGAATAAAAATAAAGATGTTAAGAAGATGATTAAAGCCTAACAGCTTTTCCCAACAGAAGTTAATCTTCCTTTGGTAAAGATGCTCATTTGTATAACATTCAAAGCAATATTTTTATTTAGAATATTCAGTAAGTACTGTCCTCCCCAAGCAAATGGTTTGCATGTTCCCCTATCCAATATTCTTTCAATCCCATATTTCCTGGTCTAGTTCCTTTTTCTGATGGGGTAGCTCATCCACTTCCAACCAGGCTGCACTTCCATTCCGAAGATCCTTTTTAATATTTATATTTCCAAAGCTTTAGATTTTGTATATAACATAGGCACAGCACATTGATGAATGGAGTTTAATGTTCAAAAGTGATAGCAGTGAAATTTCCGTGTCACAAACCAGAGAATATGGGTACTATTTTAGCACATTACTAGAAAACTGAATGATGCAGTGGAAACTAACAAGGCATCTACTTTGTACAACTTGGCTGATAATTAAGGTAGTACCAGCTATAGACCTTGCTGGAACCCTGGAGGCATGACTAAAAGTATGAACCAAAGTAGGTCTTGTTACAATAGTGGCTTTAGGTACCAGCTAACCATGGGAATACATTCCAAAGAGGATGGTACAAGAACACATGGACTCCTCGTAAGATCAGGCTGGGATGACAGGATAATGGATAAGGAGGTACAAAGTAATAACATTTGGAATGTAGTATATAACTTATTGTATCAGTGTATAAAGGGAGAGTAATAGGCAGGGCCGGCTCTAACTGTTTTGCTGCCCCAAGCAGCAAAAAAAGCGCCACCCCCGAGCCCCCTGCCGAGCGCCGCGCTGCGCCGCCCTCCCCGCCGAGCTCCGCGCCGCCTGAGCCCGCCCCCCCCCCCCCCCCCCGCCGAGCGCCGCAGGAACACACACACACCCCCGCGCCGCCCCCCAGCCGAGCCGCCGGAGCCTGCCCCCCCGCCGAGCGCCGCCGGAACCCCCCCGAGTGCCGAGCCCCGCGCCGCCGCCCCGCCGAGCGCCGCTGGAACCGCCCCCCCCATTGCCACGCCCGCACCGCCCCCCTCCGAGCGCCGCGCCGCCGGAGTGCACACCCCCCCCACGCGGAATGCCGCGCTCCCCCCGCCGCCCCTTACCAGGTGCCGCCCCAAGCATGTGCTTGGGTGCCTGGTGCCTGGAGCTGGCCCTGGTAATAGGAGGGGCAGTCTTTTACTAGCCTAGGGGACAACACTATGTTGTTGAAGCTGATACCTTGTCACTGGCATATATGTGTTAATGCACTCATACCCCCCTGTATGGGGAACTGAGGCTGTGCTTTGTTGACAATAAATCTTGCTGAGCCTTTGCCACCGAGTCAAGCCTGGGTCTTCCTCTGATTAACATCAAGATCTATGGAATCTGCAATCTATGCCAGTGCAGAAACATCAAAGCTGCAAGAACAGCATGGGAGAAACACCAGCAGTGTACTACAAGGAGCTTAGGTGTTACCTTCTGAAAAAAGTAGGAAGCCTCAAAATTAGCAGCCCCAAATTACAACAAGCTGAAGAGGTGATGAGGGATGTGATGTGTTGGAAGGAAAGTCTGTGAATAATCACCCCACAGCCTTTATTTCAGCACTAATATTCTCAATGATAAATGTTTCAAAAATGGCTTGGTTAGCTTCACAAGAAGACTAAGCGGTGAAAATCCTTTGATTTCAGAAAAAAGGATGAGGAGTAACAGCATGAAGCCAGCACCATGTTCAATTGTTCCATGACAACTGTCCCAAATTCTTACTAATAGAGCTAGTTAATAGTCAAACTGTCATCCCACAAGAAATTCCAAGATTTTAATATTTGGTTTTCTCCTAAATTGGGACAAAAATCAAAATGTCAGATTCTTTCTCAAAATGAAATACTGCAATAATATGTAAGTTTAACATTACTGAAACATTTTTTATTTCAATAAAGTAAAAACATTTCATTTCAGCTTTCTTTACTTCTATATTCTATTAATATTATTTGCAGTGTGACTTGAAGAATAGTTCTGTGCAAGTTCAAAAGCTTGTCTCTTTCATCAACAGTATTTGGACCATGCCATGGCCTGGCAACCAGCGGGTTAATGCACGAAGCTCTCCAGTTCCTAGTCAAACAGCAGGCTGCTGTCTTAGATGAGCAAGCAATGGCACAGGAGCATTAATTTCAGATACAGACCTTGATGCTACAGTTGTTACAGGCCCAGCAGTGGCAAAATAAGCTGCAAGTAGCTACCCAGCTGCAACATCAGGAGGACCAGGCCATGGCTCAACTGCAGAGCCAGTGAATATTGGACATATTAGCAACCCACAACAGTAGCTGGATAGCCTGATGAGGCTGGGGTGGCCATGCCCCTGCTGTCTGGAGCTAGGGTAGCCTTGACAAGTTGGTTCAATGGGCCCGTGTTGTCAAAGATGGGAGATATACCTATCTCATAGAACTGGAAGAGACCTTGAAAGGTCATTGAGTCCAGCCCTCTGCCTTCACTAGTAGGACCAAGTACTGATTTTGCCCCAGATCCCTAAGTGGCCCCCTCAAGGACTGAACTCACAACCCTGGGTTTAGCAGGCCAATGCTCAAAGCCTGAGCTATCCCTCCCTCCTGCTGATGATCCAGAGGCCTTTTTTGGAGATCTTAGAATATTTTGTCATATGCGCCTGCTGGGACACCGAGACATGGGTGATCTACCTAGCACCTGTTTTTTGACCAGAGAAGCACAGGCCCCTTATGGGACCCTTGACCAACAATCTGCCTTTGGCTATCCAACAATAAAGGCAGCCATATTTGATCAGCTGCAATTAATCAAAGAGACCTGCCATTGCTGTTTCAAAGTGCAAAGATTTAGCCCATCCAGGAGGCCCCAGACACTGGCCCAGAAACTCAAAGAAAGTGAATGAGGCCTGAGGCCAGGATGAGCAGGCAGATGGCTAAACTAATTTGTCCTTGAAAAATTCCTCTGGGCCCTCCCCATTGCTGTGCACATATGGATACAGAGGCACTGACCAGAGACTCTGGAAGAAGTGGTGAGACTAGCAGAGAACTATTTTGAGGCTGATGTACCATAAATCCAATCTTGGAAGACAGAGCTCTTCCAGGTCAACAAGGGCTAATCAAAGGGGTAATGGCTATTCTGAGACTTCAGGATGAAGACCAACCTCACTCCCAACAGAAAAGACCTCATGACAAAGGTTGACCCCAGCTTACTCCCCACCCCAGTCTCCAAAGTTGAGAACCAGGAGACCACACAAGGCCAAGGCCCTGAGTATCCTGCCATTATATGGCTCACCAGGCAGAGGACATAGAGGGTATATCAAAAAAGAGTGCCTGATCCTGGTGCATAATTATGGGGCCGGCTTGACCTTCCTTAGCCTTGACCAAATGCTATTTTGCAGGAAAAGAAACAGTCTGAATTGCAACAAAATTTTGAAATTTCCCACAATGATTTTTTTGAAAAAATGGAGTTTTGGATCAATTAAAACATTTTTTTTATTGTGACATGTTTAATTGAATATTTTATACTAAAGACATTTTAAACCAAAAATGTCATTTCTAAACAAAAATGGAAACTTTACATTTTGGAAATATTAAAATGCACCTTACCACTTTTTTCTCAATATTCTTCTTAATGAAATTTGGTTAAAATCAACATATTCCCACAGGAAGTTTCAGTTTTGACCAAGTAGATTTTTTTTTATCAGACGGAAAACTTTCAACCTGCTCTCTTTATTATTCAAAGGAATGATTTCTTGGAAAAGTGAATATTGTAGATTTTATGGATATACCCCTCACAATAACTCTGTTCACACTTACTCTTCAGACATTATACAATAGGTTAACTACTTTGTGGAAAGGCTACAATTTCTGCTTAAGACCTCTTCAAGTTGTTATTTAAAATATTCACTTTGCAGCTGGAGTTACACAGACTGATCATTGAAAGCAGAAAAAAAATGCTTGTTCCATGTGTTCCTTTAAAGCCGAACCCCGCTGGCTGTTTTCAGAACATTCTCAGACAAAGAAGATTATCCCTCTTCACAGTTAAATATTTAAATGAAAAATGCCTGTGCCACCAGCACTAGCAATCAATCCATTCTACAGTTCTCCTTATTTAATGGATAATAGAAAATTGACTACCATGGTGCACATCAATGACCTAGAGTTACAAACCCTGATAGATTCAAGTTGCGAACAAAGCCTAATGAGGGAAGACCTGCTGAGGGAGGCCAAGGTCCACTCAGAAGGCAGTGTCCCTGATGTGCCTCCATGGGGACATGAGGGACTACTCCTGTACAAAGGCCATTTAAGGGCAGGTGGACAAACAGGCCACCTCATGGTAGGCCTAGCATGCAAACTGCCATATCTAATTCTGTTGGAATGGGACTGACCTCACTTTAAGCCCATACTACAGACCTTCTTGAGAAGCCAAATGGAGATGACTAGGGAAGCAAAATAGACCCTAGGCAACCTCTTTCCTTTCAAGGACAAAGACCTCTTTCTACCCTAGATGAAATCCCAGTGGACCAGGCATGAGAAAAACACTGCCAGATGTGTGTGTGTGGGGGGGTGGGATTTACACAAAGGAGGCTGGGATTGTTGTCTGGATGAGTCAGACAACTCCACCAGAACAAGCCTTCCTAGAGGTTCCTCCCTGAACAAGACTCCCTAAATATCAAGAAGCAGTTTGGGTCATCTAACTTGTGGGTTGAACAGCAAAGGGAGGATTCCTTATTGAGGGTATATGAAAAAAAAAGCATAGCTCTCATAGTTGGGGAAATGATGAGGCCTGAACTATCCACCTGTCTACCTCATTTTGAGCTATGGGGAGACCTATTCTATTGCCTGGCACAAGGTAACCTGGTCTGTTAACAATATAGATGGAAAATATTCACATGGACAATAAGGTACCAATAGTGGGACACCTGGGCCAGCAGAAAACCCTCACTTCTCTATTACCCTGCTTCTCTTGGCCAGGAATTGATAAAGAAGTACAAGATGGTTGTGCTTCCTGCCCTGACAGTCAACAGGCCCATACATAATCGGGGTAACCAGTCTCTTTGGTTCCCCTTCCGCTGATAGAAGTCCCATTCGAATGGATAGGAGTAGACCTCATAGGGCCCATAGAGAAGAGTACTCTCGGCTACCAATATGTACTGATTATCATTGACTATATCACCCATTACTCCAAAACAGTTTCCCTATGAACCACTACAGCCCCAGTGATAGCAACAGAGTTAAAAAATATTGGCGAGGGTAGGCCTACCCCAGGAGATCCTGATGAACTAGGGTACAAATTTCATTTCGAAGATGATGAAGGAAATGTGCTGTCTACTATGAATCAAGAACTTACATAGATCCATATGTCACCCCCAGACAGACAGCTTGGATTACACCCTAAAGGGGATGCTCAAATGCTTCATCAGGACTGACCTCCAACACTGGGAGGTGCTCCTTCCCCTGCTCCTGCTCATAGTACGAGAAGCCCCATAAATCTCAACGGGCTTCCCGCTTTTCAAAGGTTTCAGAGTAGCAGCCGTGTTAGTCTGTATCCGCAAAAAGAAGAACAGGAGTACTTGTGGCACCCACTTCTTCAGGCTGTAGTCCACGAAAGCTTATGCTCTAATAAATTTGTTAGTCTCTAAGATGCCACAAGTACTCCTGTTCTTCTTTCCGCTTTTCAAACTTCTCTATGGATGGCTGCCACAGGGAATACTAACGTTAGTGCAGTAGGGCTGGGAAGAACAGGTCGATATGATGTCCAGTGCGGGGCAGTATGTTCTATAGCTCAGAAATTGCCTGAAGGCTTTGCAAGGGTTCTGTAAACAGAACCTAAAAACAGTTAAACCAATCCAGAAGCAGACCTACAAAATGGGGGGCAGACTAAGAGTTTTGGAGAGGGTGATCATGTCTTAGTATTATCTAGTTTCCAAATCAAAACTGATGGCCAAATGGCAGGGCCTGTATAAGATTACCTGCCGGGTTGGTCCAGTCAATTATGAAGTCTGTCAGCCAGATCAGAAAAAATAAAATCAGATCTATCATGTGAATTTGCTAAAAACATGGACAGGTAGAGAAGGACTCCTTATAGCACCATGCCCCTATCAACTGAAGTTAGGAGGATAGATAGGATCATCAGTTGCCCACTTGAAAGTTCAGCTGGAGGAACCCTTGACCCACAGCAACAGGCCAACTTCCTGGCAGATGAGTTCAAGGATGTCATCTTGCAAGAGCGGGCCAAACAGACACGATGTTCCACCTCATTGAGAAAAAGCCAGGGAATGTGGTGAGAGAGGCCATATGGCCCATACCAGACAGTAGTCAAATAAGAATTAAATAAGATACAAAAGCTAGGGGTTGTTATGGAATCCCAAAGTGCATGGTGTAGTCCTATAGTCCGTGTCCAAATGTCCTATGGCTCAGTCAGATTTTGTATAGATTTTCACAAAGTAAACAAAATCTCAGTTTGTCCCAATGCCTCATATAGACGACTTCCTCAAACATTTAGGACAAGCAAGGTGTATAAAAACCTTAGATCTGACTGAGGGAATATTGGCAGATCCCCCTGACAAGAGGACATCTATTCTGTCATCTTCTACCACTGAGAATAGCTTAGCCCCATCCTCTTTGGAACCCCCCTTTAGGTAGCTGAAGCCTAGTATCAAATTCCCCCCTCACTCATCTCTTCTGAAGACTAAATAAGCCCAGTTCCCTCAACCTCTCCTAGTAAGTCATGTGCCCCAGCCCCCCTAATCATTTTCATTGCTCTTTGCTGGACTCTCTCCAATTTGTCCACATCCTTTCTGTAGTGGGGGGCCCAAAACTGGATGCAATACTCCAGATGTGGCCTCACCAGTGCCAAATAGAAGGGAATAATCACTTCCCTCAATCTGCTGGCAATGCTCCTACTAATATGCCATTAGCCTTCTTGGCAACAAGGACACACAGTTGACTCATATCCAGCTTCTCATCCTGACAAGGTAAAAACCTTGAGAGACTTCCCAATCCCCGAGACCAAAAGATAAGTCCGGTCATTTTGAGCCTACAAGGATATTATGGAAAAGTTGTACCTATATTCAGCACTCTGGCAGTTCCCCTAATTGGACTAACTAGGGTCTGTGGTCCCTGAAAAGTGAGGTGGACTAATGAATGCCAGATGGCCTTCCAAAAGATTAAAGAGGTTCTGTGCAGCCAACCAGTACCAAAACCCCCAGAGTTTGAGAGGCTCTTTATACTCCAGACAGATGTCACTGAAGTTGCCATGGGCACAGTACTGTCTCAAGAATAGGATGGTAAGAAACACCCAGTATTGTACTTAAATCCAAAGTTACTCCCCTGTGAGAAAGCACATGCAATAGTAAAAAAGGAGTGCCCTGCAGTGAAATGGGCTGTTAAGACACTAAGGTGCTATCTACTATGCAACTACTTCAAATTGCTGACCAACAACATCCTACTAAAATGGCTGAACTACAAAGACAAATGCAACAGTAATGAGGCTGTATTTCAGACTACAACTATACACTTTCTCAGTAAAGGATTACCCTGGCCACCAAAATAAGAACACAGATTTCTTCTCCAGAGAAGGCAAAAGAACTTCTTAGAAAGAGAACTGTCCTGCTTCTGTCCACAGGGAAGAGATCTGTCATGGAATGTATATACCTCATGGTGTCCTGGCAACCAAGTGGTTAATGCAGAAACTGTCAGCCATTGCTGATTGGCAGCCTCACAGCAAAATAAAAGAGCTGAGAGGGAGAGGGCGGAGCAGCAGCCAGTGGAGCAAGTAGGGTGGAAATGGACACTCAGCAAGCTACTGAGAAGCTACCCAGAGCCAGCACCTACAGAAGGGACAACGAGATCTACAGGATGGACAACTAAGGGAGGTAGGATGGAGTGCAGGGCACAGAAGGAGAAGGAATTGAAGCTTGATTCCACCTGCCTGTGGGCCCTGAGCTAGAACCCAGTAGAGTGTGTGGGCCTATGTTCCCCTACCAACTTCTCAGAGACTTAAGTACCTATGGGGTTTACAGACTCCCTGAATACCAGTACCAGCTAACCCTCACCCCCACAACTATAAGGAGAAAACCTCACACCCCAGCAGGACTGAAACTAACCTCTTCATATCCTGGAATGGGCAAGAGGAGCTGATTGACCACCCTGCCAGATCAAGTGAACTCCATTCCATTTGGCCAAAGGGGGCACTGTCCCATCAGCACACCCATTCACAGTCCTATAAAAGATATTACCTCACCCACTTTGGCTCTGTTGTATTTATATAACATAAAAGTTAAAACAAACTGTTTACATAATTCCCCTTGAAAATGTCAACTAAATTTGTTCCTGCAAAACACTTTGATTTTGTCAAATCCAACAGAAAACTGTTCCACTGGAAAATTTTAAATGCACTCTACTTACTACACACACAGCACCATGTTCACAGTCCCACTAAAGCAATACAGACTGCTAATGGACCTGATCTAAAAACTAGTGAAGTCAGAGAATCTGTCTATTCTTTGAATCAAGCCCTAAGAGGATAAGAGTAACTGTTGCAGTACCAGACCCTTATTTACTAACAAAACTTAGATTCAGTGCAGTTTACTCTGCAACAATTGATGGTGTCGGAGAATAACAGAGTTCTCACTTTTTGTTTGGGTACAGCAAGTCAGATACTTTATTTTCTCTTGCAATTGAGTAGAGGGAGAGAGCTAAACAGGTCTCTCTACAGGTAAACAATTACAGCAAACCTTTATACCTTTCATTACAGACAATAATAAGCAACAGCTGCATTTTGTTTATACCTAGGCCATCTTGATATCTTATTTTTTTCACTTGTTTTGACTCTAGTCTACATACAATATTTTCTACACATTATCTACACAGGGTCGCAACAACTTCTCACACAGTTCTTTCCCACTCACCTCACACAATCCTCGCTTCTACAAATCTCATGTTATTAGGGTTACAGTTAGCCTGACTCTTGCTAATGAACTGTCATGCATTGCATCCCCTTCCTGTCAGTTCTTTCTCTGCTTCCACAACCCCCCCTTTTGTACTACTAGTACAACAAACATTTTCAAATCTCTATTTGCATTAAATCTCGGAATTCAGATTCTACATCAGATGCTTCAATTTTAGGGGTTTTGACTGGATGTAATGACAATGCATGATGAGCATGGACATGAAAGGTATTACTATTATTACATCCTTTACAACAACAATAACATACTTCTACACTAGCTAACAACAACACAAGCAATAACATTCCCATAGCAATAATATGGTGGGGTTGTTGTACAATCTTAGTCATATAACACAATACATCATACTTAGTACATAAGGTGGATACTCTATAAGCTGTCTGAAAGGCATACTTTTCAACTTGATATATATTTTGAAGCATGTGAATTTGCCCTTGTACTTCAGAGATTTTCTGAACCTCTGGTAACAGTGAAAGCAAATTTTGAAATCGATCAGGTACTAAACTAGTCCAATTAAAGGGTATCTGGAACCTAAGGACTACTTGCAAAATTCTATTTGCAGGCCAGTAAATAATATGATTGCCTGCAGTGGTAGTGAGATTAAAATGTATGTCTTGCGATGTGGTGGCATTAACATACACACAGCTATCATTAGCTTGAAAAAGTAAGTGTCCTGTCAGGGTAGTTCCTTGTCCCCTACCCTCCCAGCAAACGTAGTCATGAACAGTGACAACTTCTCCTGGCTTCAGTTTACGTATACACTGAAGCTGTGGGGGTTCTAATGGCCAAAATGTCCACTGACTCCCTAACCCCATCCAAATGTCAGATGTAATCCCAGGAGCACTGACTAAAAATCGATTGGGCATACCAGGAGGTCTAATTTCCCAGATGTCTCGGTGAATTACCCAATCCCACATGCATCCTCCCCATGTACCCGGCAGGATTCGGTATGAGGGAGCCCACACACCCCTAACCGGTCCATATGCTTGGAAGGAGCACTGAGAACGTCTGCACTTCCACCCAGAAAGTCTCCAAGTATGTCTCCATGGCCACAGATTAGATGGTACTCCTGATGTGTCTGTAAGGGCAGTGGGACAAGCCTCCTGCCAGTGTATAATTCTTTGTTTCTTCACCAGGGTCAGTTCTTAATGTCTCTTGTAGTCAGGAATCCCTGGACTTTGTGGTTTCAATGAAGCAAGTGTTCCTTCTTCTCTTTTCCTGAAACAGTGTGGTTTAGCATCATACAAGGGAGAGGTTACTAGTACATCACCCCGTAATGGTTTTGCTTCTTCTAGAAAAATCCAAAGGCACAGTAGGGCTGTCAGTGGACAAGGGAAAGATTACTAGCACTTCACCTTGTCTTTTTTTCTTTTTCCTGCTGTCCAGAAGGCACAGCAGAGCTAGAAGGAGAAATAGGCTTATCATCAGTTGGAGAGTCCTCCTGAGGTGGAGGGGTCTTTTTACAGTGAGAAGCATGGGTCCAAGCAGGTAGTCCTTGGCACTTCACAGCGGTGTTGGTGGTTAACAGGACTTGGAAAGGGCCTTTCCAGTGTGGAGCCAAAGCAGTCTTTCGTTGATGGACTTTACGTAGATTCAGTCTCCTTGTTTCAATGAATGGCAGGGCTGCTAGAGTCTTTGGGTAGCACTTCTTTTATCTGTGAGAAAATAAACCTAACGCATTTCATTAATGCCTGGCCGTGTTTTGCAGATCTCATAGTTGCTTGGGTACATTCAGGCCCCACTTTTCTTGGCTGTCAGCCAAATCTTAGCTGTGGGCAGTGTCCTTGGATGGGGCCAGCGTCTTATCTTTGGACTGAGCTTGCTAGCTAATTTTTCCAGTTAACTCATTCTGTTCTTTTTCCTTTTTCCCTTCTTGGCTTCTTTTAACCTACAAAGGAAACTTCCACTCTTCACTCATACATTTTTTCCCAACAATGAACACATACACATTGCCATTATACACAAATGTATTAGACTTTAGTATATCACATTTTCCTGATTTATCCAAACACTTTGTATTCCAAGTTGAATAAAACACGTATCTACTTTTTGATTTAACCCTTCTATTTAATTTTGAACTAGACTGTCTTATGAAAATATTAAACCCAACAATTCTGGCCACAAGACAAACACCACAAAACAGGACATAGAATACAAAAATAATTCCTATTGTACCAGTAAATGCATGGTACATCGAATGCTGTTCAACTGGCATCCGTTTTCTCTGATGATCTGAAAGACAAAAGAACAGAGGTCTACCCCTTCTGGGTAGTCAGTCATTGCTTAAAATATTTCCTTTATATACACATACTCTAGTTGATTTTAGACAAAACAGAGGTATTACCCCATATTTCCTTGTATTTGTTTCATAGGCAGCCCAGGTTTCAGTGGCTTCTACCTTATTAGTTAGAAAACTGCATTAATACAGATGCTTTCTGGCTTGCTTCCAGATCCAAAGCTATCCACAGCTTAAAAATTCCTATGTAAAAAGGGACACAATTAACTTTCCTAGACTTTTGATTGCCTTTTACTTCTAACTTCTGCTTTCAAACACACAGTGATCTGAAAAAGACAACACAACCTATATTGGTAGGTTTGCATTTCTTTTACCTCTGCTACAATATACACTGCACATGTTCTGGGGAAAATGCACATCCTATCCACAATTCAATTTCCACAACACTAGCCACATCAATTTCTACACAAGATGTAACTGTTTCTTTTGTGCTTACAAAATCTCCATGCACCCCTAGTAAAGTGATAGCTCAACCACACAGAGCCGGGGCACTGTCCTTCTCTCTCTTTTTACCAGATCTTTTATCCGCTATTTTGTTACCCAAAAACAAATTCAAATCTTTTATTCTCCTGGCTTTGACTACCCTGCTGCAGCCACAACCTTTGTTCTTTAGTTAAAACATTTTAAATCTTGTAAAGCATTAAGTCACCTTAAGGATTAAATGCTAAATACCATATTAAACAACATTAGTTTCCTGTGTCTGGCAAAAGTATTCTCGGTTTTTGCAACTTTAAACAATACCAATTCATCTCAAACTTATAAAACACAGATCCCACAAAAACCAATAATCTATTTGTCCCAGTGCCTGGTTTTCCAGTATCAGGCGCAAGGGAGTTAAGTAAGTCGGAATGTCAAAAGATCCGGATTCGGGCCAATCAGTGCCCAGGGCTGGCCAATCCTGGGTCCAAAGCTGCAACAAGCGTCTCTTCGACATTCTTTTCTGAACACCGGGTAAAGGCCATTTACTTAACATATAATTCAAAGGGCTATCCTTAGAGGGTTTTACCAGAGACCCACCCATCTGCCTGCTGACACTCTAACAGAGAATTACACAGAGAACAGAGGGAATTATGGCCTAATAGGATCCTATTACAGGAATTTCTACTAATACTGACCGCTACAGGGGACAGGACAGAAGGATCCCAATTCGACCTCAGAGCTTCATCGCACGCGATGGCTTCCACTCTGAGGAATTACGAATGAGAGGCTCAGTTCTGTCCACACACCTAACGCCCAAATGTATAAGACAGAAATTCATTAACCGGAGTCACCAGTAACTGTCACCGAAATATCGGGTCCACCTAGCTGAGAGCCAATAACAGCCAGACAGGGATAAGGAAGAGTTGCTTTATTCTGCAAAAGAAAGGAGAGCCTTGCACCTTGGTACAAAGACTCTGTCTTACACACATTTTACCATACCAATTATTATCCTGGGGATTTGAAATCCCCATGCTTATAATTACTTACTCCTTTCCTTCCGCTATGCCCTCAAAGTTTCCAACCTGTTTTCCAATCTCTCTATCTGTTGCCTGCCCGCTTGGGCCCGATCCTGCTTTTCTCGCTGAACCATCCCTTCCATGGGCACCGGCTTTTTCACTACCAATTTAGCTAGGAGGGTGGGCTTCTCAACTAGCCCCCACCCTTCCTGGTCTCTTCTCTTAAACATTCTTACTCACAAGGCTACCCAAGTCCTCCCTCATGAGGCTTGCCACTTGGGCAAAACGCATGGCCCATTGGCGTTTAACTATTCAATTTTCTCTTGTGGCAAACACACTGCTGTTACAGCATATGCTAACACAAATGGTTAAATTCTGACGAGTCCCTGAAGGACCGGTACTAGCTTAGCCAGTGCTTCCTTTTCTGCCTGGAAGTCCTGTCTCAAGGCTTGCAACTTGCCCTGGGCGTAGGTTTGAGTTGCTGCCTGGTTCATGATCTATGCTCTTAATTGCTCAATTCTAGTTATCAAGTACACAACTCTTCCCTTTTCTCCAACTTCTCTATTGCCCAGTCCTGCTACGACTGGGGTAGATCCACCTGACACCCTTCCCGGTCAACCGGGGTGGAGAGAGAAATGCTAAATCCCTCTCCGGTTCTCAGACTTACTGCGGCTGAGAGTAGGCACACTTTCATACTCACACACGTACGTCCAGACTGGCCACGTCTGTGTATAACGTTCAGAGAAGGTGCTGTGCAATCTCCAACTTGCTTCCTCTCTTGGGAGGGCAGTTCTTTTACACCCTGAGGTCTCCTGGGGCGTCTTTTCAGTGATTCCAGTCCAGGCCGGCTGCCTGTGGCTTCTTCAGCGTTCCCCAAACCACGCCGGCTCCAGGGTCGCAAAGGCAGACTGTTGGATCTCACTGGACAGTTAAGCTTTGCAAATGTAATCTCAGCACTGTAACTTGTATTGCCTTTGGTTTGACTATGTCTATATTTTTTCACAGCCAGCTGGGGCCGAAAGCAGTTTTTCTTTGTACTTAGCCTGGTCTGCATTGATTCTTGACCTTGAACACAAATTAACTTTCTCTTTATCTCTGGACCAAGCTGAATTTCAAATTAACCCGTTCCTTTCCTCAATAGACAAATTGCTCCCATTGTGTGTCAGAGGCTTTTTGGTGATTAAAAGCTCCTCTGAGATATATGATCTTATCTAGATTGAAGGTACCTTCTAGTGGGCATTGTTTAGATGAATTTTCAAGCGTGTAATGATTCCAATTCTCTAAATACCTGCAGGTTTTAGGACCATAATGTACATACATGAAATAAGCTGGGGTACCCTTAGGGGATGAGAGGGAATCCTTAGGCTGTCCCCCACCCATTTTCCAATCACACACACAGGGAGGATGCACTGTCCGCTCTAGCTGCACATAAACTAAGGATCTCTCCCTACAGGGTACTCACACAGGAGAGGCTAACGAGGATGGTCACAACCCTCCTACACCTCCCTTCAGCAAAGAGCGTCGGCTAGTCTCAGAGAGACGTCGCCACTTACTCTCGTTGCATCCAGTGAGATGATCAGACTGTCAGTGGCTCACACATAGAGGAAAAGGGGAGGGAAGATGGGTTCACACACTCCTAGACCCAGGTAGCCTCCTCGCTGGACGATGCCAGGCCGAGTTAGCCCACCGTGGGTCGGATCTCCTAAAAGATCCTCTAGTTACTGGGCTTGTGTTAGAGTAGTTCTGGTCACGAACCAAAAGACTTCGCAGAGTACTCTGGGCATCTTCTGGTAACTCTCAATTCACACTGGTGTACACACACACACACACACACACACACACACACACACCAAGGCCTCTATTTCCAGGTACCACGATGCATCTACACTATGAGACAGTAACAACCCCTCTTGAGGCAGTAAAAACCCTTCAGCACTGGTGCATACCCATGCATCTCTCATATGCATATATGGGGGCGGCCAAACTAACAGGTCCCCAGAACCGCATACAACTACCTTATTGGGGGCGGCAAAACAATTCCCCAGAACCGCTCTGCATCTGACCTTGCTGCACAATCAATAAGTTCGGATGGCGTGAGCTCAACAGGGACAGACGGCCTCCTCCGACACCCCAATAGAGATTTCAAAAGGTCTCCTACCTCTATTGTGGCGCCATGGGGTTCGAAGGGGAACGATCCGTAGCAGCTGCCGGTACCTCTGCTGGCGTTGCCATCCCGGACAAGCCCCCAAATTGTCAGAGAATAACAGAGTTCTCACTTTTTGTTTGGGTACAGCAAGTCAGATACTTTATTTTCTCTTGCAATTGAGTAGAGGGAGAGAGCTAAACAGGTCTCTCTGCAGGTAAACAATTACAGCAAACCTTTATACCTTTCATTACAGACAATAATAAGCAACAGCTGCATTTTGTTTATACATAGGCCATCTTGATATCTTATTTTTCTCACTTGTTTTGACTCTAGTCTACATACAATATTTTCTACACATTATCTACACAAGGTCGCAACAACTTCTCACACAGTTCTTTCCCACTCACCTCACACAATCCTCGCTTCTACAAATCTCGCGTTATTAGGGTTATAGTTAGCCTGACTTTTGCTAACGAACTGTCATGCATTGCATCCCCTTCCTGTCAGTTCTTTCTCTGCTTCCACAACGGCATTATGAGCACCTACAGCTGTACAAGAAATACAGTATAGCTTTTCCCTTACTCTGTTGTAGGACTTAGTGATGTCAACTATTCAGAGGAAACACAGGATACTTAACTGAGATATTGTGAAGTTATATTGATTTCTGTTCACCTTTAATTTTACAAAACGTTTGGTGTAAGAGCTCAGCGATGTTCAATGCTTTTCTAATGTTACAGTTATCAAGAAGAAGCCATTATATGAAATTAAGATAACAGAAGTTGAGACTGCTACTCCACTTTATAAGTCTGGGAATCAGGCAACCTTGTGCCCTCTCTTCCATGTCTATAGCATACAGAAATATGGCAGGCTGCAAACTGAGATTAGTGTTAAAAGTGCCAGTGCATTTTCTGTCATTGTTCCTTTGCAGTTTGTCTAAATAAGGTTGGTTTTTAAAAAAGGAAGCAGAGATTTGGTAAAGCTTCTTGAGAGTAATAAAATAGCACTACATTTTGTGCAATTGTGCTGCAAAATCACATCACAAAAATAATCTTTTGAAGGAAAGCAAACAACAAGCCTATGATTTCAGAATAGAATAAACATCAAATTGCCTAGTAGTAAATATTCATGAACTATGTTCAATCTTTTGTGTTTTACTGGCAGCTGCAGCAAATGCGTAATGTACATTGTCTATATCTACATTATTTTGCCAGATCAGTCGTTAAAAAATGACTTGTGTTGTTCTAAAATTAAACACATTTAAAATGTGCATTTGTTTTGCAACTCTAAGAGCTATGTTATCGACCCTTTGATCAAATTGTGTCTTCAGCATGTTTATTGTTTCGTATACGGGTGCATTAATTGCCTATGCTCTTTTTGTTGCATAGTTTGACTGTGCTGTTCAGGGTTTTTGCATTGTGAATCCCACTCGAGTCAAAGGCAGTTTTATTTCTGAATGCACGTAGTGCTTTGAACATTTCCCTCACTATCAACCAAATTGTGATCTGTTATAATGAGCAAATCCAGAGTGACTCAAATAAATTCAGTGCATTTACATAGGTAGAAAGTGAGATCAGAATCGGGCACTAGACTTTAATTCTTTCTCAAGTGTTCATGAATTTTCTCACTATGTTATCGTTCTGGTTGCACAGAATTGATTTTTTTCCCCTTTATATCCATTTCAAGTGCCTTTTCATCTAGACATCAACTAAAAGAAAGGCTAGTGGTTGCTATAGCATCTTTCTACTTGCCTGAATTCTGGTATTCAACTTCTGCTGAAGTTCTTTCACTTATGTTTCAGGTCTCTGTAGTCTCCTAACTGCTCTCTAAAGCATAAGTTCTTTTATTTACAAGAGAACTTTACTTTTTCATGCATGATTCCCTTTCCAAGGTTCAGACTTCAACAGAAGCTGAAAATGCTGGATGACCTTTCACAAAAAAATAAAAATTAAAAAAAATAGTGTCTTGTGAAGTGAAATCAAGTTTTTTGTTTTGTTTTGTTCCCCTTAGCACATAAGGAATCAAACTGTAATCCTGAGACATCAGCTCATATGAAATGGTTTGTGAGCATGAGGATGCATGATGAAGATTCTTCTTGAGCATCAACAGCAGGAGCTTCTTAGAGGAGAGAGATAGCAGGGAACTGATGGGCAGGATACCCTGGGAGAATAACATGAGGGGGAAAGGAGTCCAGGAGAGCTGGCTGTATTTTAAGGAATCCTTATTGAGGTTGCAGGAATAAACCATCCCGATGTGTAGAAAAAATAGTAAATATGGCAGGCGACCAGCTTGGCTTAACAGTGAAATCCTTGCTGATCTTAAACACAAAAAAAGAAGCTTACAAGAAGTGGAAGATTGGACAAATGACCCGGGAGGAGTATAAAAATATTGCTCAGGTATGCCGGAGTGAAATCAGGAAGGCCAAATCACACTTGGCGTTGCAGTTAGCAAGAGATGTTAAGAGTAACAAGAAGGGTTTCTTCAGGTACATTAGCAACAAGAAGAAAGTCAAAGAAAGTGTGGGCCCCTTACTGAATGAGAGAGGCAACCTAGGGACAGAGGATGTCGAAAAAGCTAATGTACTCAATGCTTTTTTTGCCTCTGTCTTCACAAACAAGATCAGCTCCCAGACTACTGCACTGGGCAGCACAGCATGGGGAGGAGGTGACCAGCCCTCTGTGGAGAAGGAAGTGGTTCGGGACTATTCAGAAAAGCTGGATGAGCACAAGTCCATGGGGCTGGATACACTGCATCCGAGGGAGCTAAAGGAGTTGGCGGATGTGATTGCAGAGCCATTGGACATTATCTTTGAAAACTCATGGTGATCGGGGAAGGTCCCGGATGACTAGAAAAAGGCTAATGTAGTGCCCATCTTTAAAAAAGGGAAGAAGGAGGATCCGGGGAACTACAGGCCAGTCAGCCTCACCTCAGTTCCTAGAAAAATCATGGAGCAGGTCCTCAAGGAATCAATTCTGAAGCACTTAGGGGAGAGGAAAGTGATCAGGAACAGTCAGCATGGATTCACCAAAGGCAAGTCATGCCTTACTAACCTAATTGCCTTCTATGAGGAGACAACTGCGTCTGTGGATGAGGGGAAAGCAGTGGATGTGTTATTCCTTGACTTTAGCAAAGCTTTTGATATGGTCTCCCATAGTACTCTTGCTGGCAAGTTAAAGATGTATGGGCTGGATGAATGGACTATAAGGCGGATAGAAAGCTGGCTAGATCTTTGGGCTCAACGGGTAGTGATCAATGGCTCCATGTCTAGTTGGCAGATGGTATCAAGCGGAGTGCCCCAAGGGTTGGTCCGGGGACTGGTTTTGTTCAATACCTTCATTAATGATCTGGAGGATGGCATGCACTGCACTCTCAGCAAGTTTGCAGATGACACTAAACTGGGAGGAGTGGTAGATACGCTGGAGAGTAGGGATAAGATACAGAGGGACCTAGACAAATTAGAGGATTGGGCCAAAAGGAACCTGATGAGGTTCAACAAGGACAAGTGCAGAGTCCTGCTCTTAGGATGGAAGAATCCCTTGCACTGCTACAGACTAGAGACCAAATGGCTGGGCAGCAGTTCTGCAGAAAAGGACCTAGGCGTTACAGTGGACAAGAAGATGGATATGAGTCAATAGTGTGCCCTTATTGCCAAGAAGGCTAACAGCATTTTGGGCTGTATAAGTAGGAGCATTGCCAGCAGATCGAGGGACGTGATCATTCTCCTCTATTCGACTTTGATGAGTCCTCACCTGTAGTACTGTGTCCAGTTTTGGGCCCCACACTAGAAGAAAGATGTGGAAAAATTGGAAAGAGTCCAGCGGAGGGCAACAAAAATGATTAGGGGGCTGGAACACATGACTTATGAGGAGAGGCTGAGGGAACTGGGATTGTTTAGTCTGCAGAAGAGAAGAATGAGGGGGGATTTGATAGCTGCTTGCAACTCCCTGACAGGGGGTTCCAAAGAGGATGGATCTAGACTGTTCTCAGTGGTAGCAGATGACAGAGCAAGTAGTAATGGTCTCAAGTTGCAGTGGGGGAGGTTTAGGTTGGATATTAGGAAAAACTTTTTCACCAGGAGGGTGGTGAAGCACTGGAATGGGTTAGCTAGGGAGGTGGTCGAATCTCCTTCCTTAGAGGTTTTTAAGGCCCGGCTTGACAAAGCCCTGGCTGGGATGATTTAGTTGGGGATTGGTCCTGCTTTGAGCAGGGGGTTGGACTAGATGACCTCCTGAGGTCCCTTCTAACCCTGATATTCTATGATTCTATATTAGCAGACTGTTGTATGTCATAGCAGTTTCTTGTCACTCCTTTGAGTTTCTTTGGTCATGTAATGGTATATTAATGTAATACCACCCATAAGGGGAGAGAAATATTGTAACAAACTAATAATCCAAAAGAACGGAGTTCAATACTGGAGGTTGCAAAAAGAAAAATTAACATATATTGCTTTTTAGGAATTGTAATTAAATATTTACGGAGAAAAATATATATTTCAGATATTACCCAGCATTGATCTCCGCAGCTATGGATGGCTAGATTTTCTGTTCTAGCAATAAAGGAGATAATAGAGGTAATGAAGATCTTGGTTTAGAAATCAAATAAAATGGCAGACATCATTACAGCAAATGTATCGGAGACATTTTTTTTAGAAAGTAGATTGTAAGTAATGGGATGCCCTTCAGAACCACTGCATTTCAGCTATAACTGGAGGGGTAAGAAAATATATTTTGTTAAGAAACTATTATTAAGATGCTTGCCAAGATTTACATGGCTACATGAAAATTGCTAATTCTGTCACAGTCCTGCTACACTAGTAAATTGCTCTAGCAATGTGTACAAACTAACCAGTTGGCATGAAGCATGCTTTTCTTTCTGCTGAGAGGCACATCACATGCCATCCCTCTACTGCAAAAAGTGATGATCTACTGTATTTTACTGCTCTAGATACTATAGAAAAGATTGGTAGTATCACTTATTAAGGTTGCCTGACACTTACCAGTATAAGCCCTTTGTTACAGTTGCTTATAACTTTGCCAAATTTTAACCGTTGGGCTGAAATTTTCTGTGCCAGGTGTCTGCCTCAGACTGAATTGTTTTAGAAAATGTCAACCCAAATGGTTCAACTGTTTCCGAGAACTAGGCTAAGGAAAAATGCATTGTTTTGCCTATATTAAAAAATTCAAGTGACCTTTTCTTTGAACAGCTCTAGTATCTCTCTGCTTTGGGACAAGTACTTGAAATTTTTTCATGGTGCTGGTACAGACACACCTTTTGCTGCCCCTGGAAAATCTGCCCAAATATGGCTACGTTATAGGCCTTTGAAAAATCACAGTTCTCACATACTTTTTTAGAGCTTCAGAGCTTAATTTTCCAAAGATTCTTTATATTGGGCATTCCACAGCCCAGAGCTGAACAGAACTTTCCCTGCAATTGCAACACTGGGCTGCTGTGGGCCTTGCCAGGTCTGGGACCCCATAAACTGAGCAGGGACCTTGTCTCTCCTCTGCTGTCAATGCACTCCCAGCAGCAGGGAGGGGGAAGCTGCCTGATTTGAATGGACAATGGACAAGGGCCAGGCCTGCTGGGGTGACAAGGGGACTAGGATTGGAAGTGGCTGGGGTATGATAAGGAAGAACACGCCAACACACTCCCAGCCGTCTGCCCTGCACCCTCACACCCCCATCCCTCTGCCCTGAACCCCCCCACACACTCAGCCTTCTGCCCTGAACCCCCCCACACACACACCCAGCCCTCTTCCCTGAACCTCCCACACCCCAATACACACCCAGCCTTCTGCCCTGCACCCCACACATCCCCAGCCTTCTGCCCTGAACCTCCTCCCCCAGCCCTGTGCCCTGACCCCTGAAACACCCCCCCCCCCCAGGTCTGGGGTCCCGGCCGCAGGCCCTGCCAGCCTAGGTGAACAGAACCCCAGGTTGGCAGCAGCTGAGCAGGCTGGTGGCGTAAGATCAGCATTTTAATTTAATTTTAAATAACGCTTCTTAAACATTTTGAAAACCTTGTTTACTTTACATACAATAGTTTAGTTATATAATATAGACTTATAGAAAGAGACCTTCTAAAAACGATAAAACGTATTACCGGCACGCAAAACCTTAAATTAGAGTGAATAAATGAAGACTCGGCACACCACTTCTGAAAGGTTTCCGACCCCTGTTCTAGCCATTGGATGTTGTCTGCTAGATAGAAGATCCCGTTATCAAATAGTAATCAAATCACACCATTAGCTTCTCTTCATTAAGGTAAGTTTGCCTGAACAGATTGAGCTCCTTGAGTCTTTCACTATAAGGCATTTTTTCCAGTCCTTTACTGATTCCTTTGGCTCTTCTCTGAACCGTCTCCAAGTTATCAACATCCTTCTAGAACACGTGGTTTGTGAACACCTGAACTGAACACAGTATTCCACACAGTATTCCAGTAGTGGTCACACCAGTGCAAAATACAGAGAGAATATAATCTCCCTACTCCTACTTTATATTTCCCTGTTTATGAATCCAAATATAAAATTTGCTCCTCTGAACAGTGTGTCATACTGGAAGGTTATGTTCAGCTGATTATCTACAATGTCCCCTCAGTCTTTTTCAGAGTCACCTGGGTAGAATCTCTGTCCTGTAAGTATGGCTTATATTCTTTGTTCCAACGTGTATGACTTTACATTTGGCAGTATTGAAACACATATTGTTTACTTGCACCCAGTTTACCAAGATGTCCAAATCCATTTTTTATCAGTTACCTGTCTTCATTATTTATCATTTGTGTCATTTGCAAACTTCATCAGTAATTTTGTTTTTTTTCCAGGTCTTTGATAAAAATATTAAATAGTATAGGGATAAAAAACTGATTCCTGCGGGATCCCACTAGAAACATACTGATTCAATGACAATTCCCAGTTTATAATGAGATTTTTAAACCTATCAGTTAGCCAGTTTTTAATCCAATTAATGTGTTCCATGTACGTTTTGTATCATTCTAGGTTTTTTTTAATCAGAATGTTATACAGTACCAAGTGAATTGCCTTACAGAAATGTAAGTTTGTTACTTTGTCATTATTACATTTATCAGCCAAACATGTAATCTCATAAAAGATAGATCCTGTCAAACTAACTTGATATCTATTTTCCATAAAACCATGCTGAATGGCATTAATTATATTACCCTCCTTAATTCTTTATTAATTGCTCTATTATCTTGCCTGGAATCAATGTCAGACTGACAGGCCCATAATTACCTGGAATGTCCTGTTTACCCTTTTTTAAATATTGGCACATTAGTTTTCTTCCAGTCTTCTTGATCTTCCCCATTGTTCTAAAAGTTCTTGAAGATCAATATTACTGATTCAGTGAGCTGCTTGACCAAATCTTGTAAAATTCTTGGTTGCAAATTACCATGACTTGCTGATTTAAGAATGTCTAACTCTAGAAGCTGCTGTTTAACATCCTCCTGAGTTACTACTGTTTCTTCGTAATCATCTGATATGACGATATCATCTGATTCTTCCCCCTCCCCCAATACAGAGCAGAAATATTTTTGAACATTTCTGCCTTTTCTGCATTATTATTGACAATTGTAATATTTCCATCTAGTAATTTACCAATACCACTGTTAGGATTCTTTTTTGTTTCTATGATATTTAAAAAAAAACACCTTCCTATTGTCCTTTAACTCTGCTGAACATAGGAATTGTAGAAAAATATAGAAATCTAAGTTCAGTTTTCTATTCATTACTATCAACTTCCCCTTTCTTCCATTTGTTATATGTATTTTGTTGTTATTTGTTTTTTCAATTTGCTTTTTTAAAGACCTACGGTTGCAAAAATATTAAGGTTGCAAAGCACTCAAAAGTTAGGAAATATTAAAATTAAGGTTTCCAGTCTGCTATTAACTTTGCATTACAATACAGTCTTTTATTATTTAAAAGTCTTGGCTATTCTGGGCAGGTCTCTTTCAATCTCTCCTGTAAAAATCTGGCAGAGTACGGACTGCAACTTGGTTCTCCCATGACTCCTGCATACCAAGCGAATGGCATAGCCACCAGGCTATTGGTACTTTTGGGCAAGTCTCTCTCTTTCTGGTTTTCAACAGGAATTCCATCATGGACCTGAGAAACCTTCCAGATGAAAGTTTAGTCAAAACCACCCCTTTCATAAACACACACACACACACACACGCACACACAAAATCATAGAAAAAAATCTGACCAGCTCTAAATACCACCTCCTGATCTTTTAGCTCCTGGCAACAGGGTGAGTAAGGATGGGGCCATGGCAGTGGTGAGCTGGCTATGTGACAAGGGGAATATATATCACCCTCTCTGAATGGTTGGCAAAGCTTGCATTTTTTAAGAGACTTCAGGGTGCGTTCTAGCTGAGTCAGCCAGAATTCTACCTGCCAGTTCCCAGGAAAGCAGTGTGCATGTGTACAACATCTCCTCTGTGGGGCATGTCTTAAAAGCCGGAAAAAAAAATGTATGCAGCATATAAAACCTTACCTATAGCTATATATAAAAATAAAATGTCCTAATCTTTTCAATGTTACCTAAGCTGTTTGGACCCTGCTGTTTGTGTTAGTTTGCTCCTTCATCCCATATACAATTAACTTTATTCTTCTATGTTCTGTCTATGTATATAAACAAAGGCAATGTCTGTCCTTAATTTGAAAGCTAGAATGTCTGATAATAGCTATGAATTTTATGCAGAACATAAGTCCATAGGGCTCTCTGTATAGAATGAGCAGACACCTATTGATAACTTTGGGAACTGCAAAAAGAAGAACAGGAGGACTTGTGGCACCTTAGGAACTTTGGGAACTGCCACTCACATCAAGATTTCTGAATACAGAAACCTATGAAATGTAACTAGCACATTTTGGTGACGGTTTCTCCAGGTTTATAGTATGCAGAGATCTACTGAAATTTAGTTTCAACTATTTATTTTTTCTACAAAAGGCAGGATCTTAGCAGAAAATGTTCTAAAAGGAATCTTTATTAGACAGTTATTTTTTTCCTGAATGAGCAACAGATTATATTTCAATTTTTGTTTACTGATTTCTGATTAGGAGCACAATAATAACAATCCCAATGAAGATTACATTTGAACCCAAAAGATTCTCTCAAAATATTATAACTCAGTTAGCAGAGAGTCAGAGAGAGATTCCCTCCCGGGCTTGCCTAAATATTGGCATCTCCATTATTTGTTTCTGACAACTATCACTCACCTCCAGTGCAAAACATGCCTTGAACATCTTGCTCCCAAGAAAATCTTACTTTTATAATACTGTCATGTAATTCCCTTTGTCAGCCTTATCATGTTGTTGAAATATCACTCTGGAGGACTAATCACAGAGTAATTAGCATTGGTTACTTTGGAGTACTTGCTCCATGTTTAGACCTCCAGAGTAAGGTTTATTCAATAAAATAATTTTAAAAACTGAAACAGGTGCTAATTATGGTGACTACTGTACTTAGCAAAATGCTAAACATTGTGATTTATGGACTGGAGTTTAACTATCAGTACGTTTCATTATACATTTTCATATCTTTTATATGTAACTTTAATACTACAGACAATAAAAATGCGCTGAAATGTTATACAGTATAGTAAGCTTAACTAGGAAGAATTCCACTAGGCAAAGTCATAATTGTCCTGAAATCCTAGGCATATCATCAAGATGATTTAAAAAAAAATACCTCCAAGCTGTTACAGGGCATGATACCTCCATTTTATACATGACATGACTCAGATGTAAAAATGGAATATTACTTATACTAATGTACTGTAGTGTTCACAATGAGTTCTAGGTGTTAGATGGTATCACATTAATTTTAAATTATAGTAGATAAATATGTGACTTCTTCAGAAGAAAAAATGTTCATTTCTTGCAGAGTATCAGTGCACAACCTAGTGGCAGCACTGACACATTTCTGTCATTTGTACCAGCTATAATGCAACCACATTAATAAAGAATTTCAATTTAAGAAACTATGCAGTGTAGATCTTGTGAACTCTTGTATTATAGAATTTTAGACTTTCAAAGCGAAGGATCACATAGGGCTTTCAAGTAACATGAACACTATTATTTCGCAGTAAATATGATTTTAAATCTTTGATTTCTGAGAAGGCAACATGATATAATAAAAGAAGTGATCCATATTGCCCTATTGTTCAGGGGTTTTGAAATAAGTGTCCTCAGTGCTCCAAACTGAGTTATTTGAGCACAGGTTTAATTTAAAGAGCGTGGTAGCTTATCAAGTCTTGGGTTTTGCCCTGAGGTGAGGGTTTCCTACATCACTTCAGTTCAGGTTCAATGAAACCACTCTTAAGTGTTACCTCAGTAACCTTGACATATTTCTGAGCAGGAGCATCATCTTCCTATGAAAATCTTTTTTGGTTTGAATATGTTGATTATGTACCATTTTTGAATGTTTTTTGGGGTCTCTCTGTTATTCTGATTATATTGTCTGCTATTTTCTTCTTTATCCTTGATTCAACTGAAGAGATATTCAGGGCCAAATAGGTTTTTTTTGGACAAATTAAGGTCTTCCTCACTTGGAGACCTTAAAGCTTTCTGAGTGAGAATGTAGCAATTCTGGTATATTTTTTATATTAAAATACTCTCTGGGAGCCCTTTTCATAAGCCCCCATTAGAATTAATATATTTTCAAAAATGAAAACATTTAACATTGGTTTTTGAGTTGAAATGCTGATGCAGCCATTGGTTCAGTGTTTTCTTTTCTTCGGGATCTTAAATATCATGTCAATATAGTGTCATTGATCTGTTCAACAGAATCAGCCTGGCTGAGAATTTGAGAATTCTGAGAATTTGAAATGAGACTCTGGTCAATCTGACCTATATATCTGGTCCAGAGATTCGTAAAGTGACCCATGTTAAACTTGAGTTTGGGCCTAGCAAGTTCTTTATTGAGACGTTTGTCTATCAGATGTAAAGGCCTTGAGGCTCATGGCATCACTGCAGAGCTGCCCCACAAACCTGGAGAGTTTTTTTGTGATGAGTGGTTGACACACTATGCACTGAAATCAAGAAGAACTCAGGCTATACAGGTTGGAGTGACTGGAATCAGCACACACCTGTACCACCAAACTGTAATGGCCCTATAATACACAGATAATCCATGCTGAAAGTCAGTGCAGAACAGTCCTGCAGTGTAGGAAGTACTGTGCTTTATCAGAGCTGTGGAGGTCAAATAAAGTGCCATTGGCATACAGCTGTACCTAGAAGCTGAAACATCTATTTGCTGCAGACTTCATGCTGAGAAGTTGCAGCAGCATTGAATAAATATAGCTATAATATTGCTGTTAGGTGCAAAGGAGTGACATTGTCTGTTATAGATGTGTATCAAGAAGTAGAAATATTGACATACTACAGACTGTAGGTTGAGCAGTTAGTGTAAAATTGACTTGATGATCACATCTTTGAATCTCTTAAACACAAGATGTGTGTCAGTGTAGCCATAAAGCACACCATAAATCCAAAATATCAGTGTGATCTTAGCTTCCGGTTGAGTCAACACAGCATAGCCTCAATGCAGAAATCTTTGATACATTTGACTTGGGTGACATTTTCAGGGAGCTACTCAACCCAATAAAGCCATCTACACTCTAATGCCTCCAGACAAGAAGCATCAATTATTTTTTGATCTTTGACACTTCATTCATTGTTGGTGCCATGAACTGTGCCAGAGAAGCAGAACATTAGACTTTTTACAGTCTCAAGTCAGAAGTCATGGCATAAAAACACTCTGCACCGTAGACAATCTGCAGTGTATTAGGCTACTGTGCCTAGCCATCAATGCTTTGCAGATACTATGCTGAGTAGCTTTGTCATATGGATGCCTGACAGAACAGTAACTCTGCCAGAGAGGATGAAGCAGGGCTTTGTTGCCTTTGGGAGAATTAGGTGCTCCTTGAAGTAAACTATTGGCACTCTAAAAGCTTCCATGAAGGAAAGGTATTCTCTTAAATATTCAGGGCCAAACATAAGACAGTTGATAAAAGGATGAATTAATGTCACTATATGCAGCTAAAGTGTTGACCCTGGAACATAGGACTGAAGGCACCTCTTGGATCATCATGTCTTGTGCCCTGCTATCGCAGGCCACCTCATCTTATAATCCCCTTAATACATTTATTAAATCATTGAGTATATGCTTTGATGCTAGAGGGCAGGGCATCATCACACCTGTGACATCAGTTTATAGATTACTCACATGCCATCAAAGGCATGCTAATAAAGGAAATATTGTACATATGCACTGCCAGTGTGGACTCTGTCATTAACACGGTAGTCACCCAAATCTTTGCAAATAGATTCACCATAGGCATCCTTTTTACAAGCTTTAGGTCAATTTGTCCTTCAAGACATTCAAAGCTAATCTTGATGTACCCTGTCTATGCCCTGTGATTTTGCACTATGGAAGCATTCAGGTGTCTGACTTTTGTACTTTGATACAGTTATAAATCTGCTTATTCTTTACAAGGGATGAAGTTCACAAGCCCAACACACCCAACTTCTGCTATGGAGGATGTATGTATAAGTCATTATATGTACACAGAGAGAGAGAGACAGACACACACACACACAATAACCTGTGTCCAAGTACTTGAGGTTTCAGGCACTTATGGAATGTGACAAGAAAGGAGGCAGTGATCAGGAGGCCTTCAATTCTTGGGACCAGACTACATTGATCTGCTATTGCTGTCATGCATATCACTTCTGCAAGATGACATTTTGCTCTTTCTGACATTACAGTGCCAAGAGCTCAGTATCATGCTTCTCTTAGCTTACCTTTCTAATTGAATATTGGTCCCTATGCACAGAACGTATAGTAGGTTTGCTCTGTATTTCTGAGGGGATAGTATGGAGTGTTTATAGCACTGAAGTCATAAGCATCCCAATCATACGGGTTATTAATTGTTCTTGGTTGTTTTCCTTCTTAACGAATAGTGTTATTCCTCTGTTATTAAAGAGCTATCCAATTTCTATGCAAACTAAACCTTCAAGGTCAAAAGAAATTACCAGTCTTGTGAACTGTGAGAATTGCACATTTTTTTCTGCATATGAACCTGCTGGGTAGTGACTGGTGTGAGTTAGTCTTGGTCTTCACTGATAGAATTTGTCTAGCCAAAGGATGATGTTCCTTAATTGTACAAAGCCATCAGGAAACTGACGGGGAACATTGCAGATGACCTGGAATTTCATCTGTGTAAGAGACCAACCTACCTGTGCCTCAAAATAATGAAATATTTGAGACCTTGGGGACTTTCTAATGTGCTAAAATCACAATACTCTAGAGTAGGAATTGGGACACATTAGGAGAGTGAGATTTAAAAAGTAAATAATCTGGGCCTGACTGTGATATCTCACTGGTGAAAATCTAGAGGAAAAAAACGTCATTGGATTCATTGGAATACTCCAGCATAAAATTAGAATAACTGACTGTGGAAGGGTGTAGTAGGACAGTAGGGCCTCCAGCAAGGGGCCACAAAGGGCCTCATGGAAACAGCCAATCAGAGCCCAGCAGGGTCAGATAAAAGGAGATGCAGGACCTGAGCAGGTCAGTTCCTGGCTGGGACCAAAGGAACAAGGAAGGGTACTCCTCACTGGTCACAGGAGCTTGAGAGAGAGCCAGAAGATGGGTTCTGGTGACATTTTGTATTCAGCAAGAAGGAAAAGGATCTGAGAATGTCAGCCCTGAGTTAAGGGTGAAGAGAAGGCAGCTATGTGGGAAAAAGCCAAGGGAATAGCAGCAGGGGACTGGAAACAACGATACATGGCTGCTGTTTACAGGGCCCCTGAGTTGGGATCCCTCACTAGCTGGTGCAGGAGTGGCCTATGTCCCGTGAAGGGGACCAGGCTCCTTTGGAAGCCCAAGCGAAGGATGGGATCTAAAGGACCCAGAGACAGGAGCTGAAGACCATAGTGAGGGCAAAGAGCTTATTGGGCTTTTGATACCCCAGAAGGGGTTTATTCAATTTTGATTGTGTGACTTAGCTGGAGGGTTGAGCCACTGAAGATCTGCCTAGTGAGGCTGGCAACTTACAGAGGACACTAGGAGTAGGGAAAAAAAGGATTGCAGCAATACACCCAGTCAGTACGAGGCACTTAAGAAGAGAGTGTCCCCTGTAACAGTGGCATTAGGATCAGACCCTTTTCTCTGCAATTTTGAGTATGTTGCCAGATTATTCACGAAGGGGGGAGGTTTTTGCTGTATCTGCACATAGTTGGAAATACTGACTAAACACCTTTACTTAAAGATTTTTCATACAACATAGAGTCATTTCCTGCAATGAGAAAAGGATTTAAATATGAATAATTGGCAAACGCATTTTAGATGAGATATTTTCAAGAGGGTATTAGTCAGATGCTTTCCAAAAATGACTAATTCAACATCTGCACATCTTTAGTTATGTTAAGTATTTCAAATTGTCATTTGTCTGCATTACACAGTGGAGGGATTATACTTCACTACCTGTCAGATTAGATAATGTAATAGCTTTAGCTATTTCTTTCATAAAAGATTTCCTAAAGAGGCCAATGGACTAGAGTCATCAGATGTAAATTATCTTAGCAAGATGTCAATAAAGCTTTATTATTTTTCAAGCATATTTGATTGATAGATTCTAATTTTATTAATATAATGTGACGTTTATTTGTGTAACCATATTGTCACTGAATTGAAAATAAAAAGACTATTTTAAAAAATAAATAAAATGACTTGGTGATTTTTTTTTTTCATTTCTCTGCTAGTAGTCACAAATATTCTTCAGAATTTGTCCTTTGAGACAATTTCCTTCTGCTCATTTTAGGAAATCCTTTATTTGCACCGAACATGGTAACAAATATATTAATTACAAACTAGACTTTGAGGGTTTTTTTAAACAACATCCCTATACATTGGCCGTATCTACTTTTCACATACATAAGGATTTTAGGGTCTATGCTTCAGTTGCTGTCTTTGTATATATTATAGGTGGTGCAGGTAATAATGTCTGTAGTTAATGTTGCCTGACATTTTTCTTTATAAGGCCTTGTTTTCAGCTGCTTTTAACTTCTACTGTTTGGGCTGAAATTGTCGATGCCAGGTGTCTGCCTCAGACTTCAATTTCTTTGAAAAGTTTTAGTTAAAATGGTTCATTTTTTTCTGAAAATAAGAGTAGGTGAAAATACATTTTTTGACCATGCTAAAAACTATTGTCTCAATGACATGGTTAGGACACTAGTGGCTCCATGTTTGGTAGCAGGGACTTGAAATTTGGTGGGGGTGCTTTAATGTCAATCATGTGCCTTTTCTTATCTTTGTAATAATTTGTCCAATTTGGCCAAATTGTTATCCTTTGAAAAAGCTCATTTTGCACCCTTTCAATAGAGACTTGTTAATTTGGAAGCTAAATTCTCTGGAGCTCCTGTCTGCACTGAGTACGTTCCACCCCATCACAGGTCTTGTATGTGACAGGACCATACATTCACCATACCCAGAGAGTGACTAAGCAAACGCCAACCTAGGGTTGCAGTGGCTGAGCAGAACTTTCCCTGCAACTGCTCATCCCAGTGGCCAAGGCTACTGTGGCACTGGGCCCAGGAACTGAGAGCTGGAAGAGATAATAAAATAGATTATAAGACAGAAAATATCATATTGCCTCTATATAAATCCCCGGTATGTCCACATCTTGAATACTGTGTGCAGATGTGGTCACCCAATCTCAGAAAAGATATACTGGAATTTGAAAAGATTCAGAAAAGGGCAACAAAAATGATTAGGGGTATGGGACAGCTTCTCATATGAGGAGAGATTAATAAGACTGGGACTTTTCAGCTTGGAAAAGAGATGACTAAGGAGGGATATGATAGAGGTCTATAAAATCATGACTGGTGTAGAGAAAGTAAATAAGGAAGTACTATTTACTCCTTCTCATAACACAAGAACTAGGGGTCACCAAATTAAATTAATAGGCACAGGTTTAAAACAAACAAAAGGAAGAATTTCTTCACACAATGTACAGTCAACCTGTGGAACTCTTTGCCAGAGTATGTTGTGAGGCAAAGTTTATAACAGGATTCAAAAAAGTACTAGATAAATTCATGGAGGATAGGTCCATCAATGGCTATTAGCCAGGATGGGCAGGGATGGTTTCCCTAGTCTCTGTTTGCCAGAAGCTGGGAATGGGCGACAGGGGATGGATCACTTGATGATTATTTGTTATGTTCATTCCCTCTGAAGTACCTGGCACTGGCCATTGTTGGAAGACAGGATACTGGGCTAACTGGACCTTTGGTCTTACCCAGTATGACTGTTCTTATGTATGTTCTTATGAGATTTGGGGGAGGGGTAGATGGAAAAGGATGGGCAGGACCCATGAAGAGGGGAAATTAAGAGTGAGGAGGAGGAAACGTACAGAATGTGGGAAAGTACCCAGGGAGGTCATGGACAGGGAAAGGACTGAATGAGGCATGGGGTCCTGTGGATAAAATAGTATATGATCATGTAGTTAGACTATAACATAATACATATGCACAAGGAGACCAAATTATAGTTGCAAAATCAACCTCAGTGCTATCATTTCCTAACTTTTGGTTCCTTGACTTTGCAACCTGAATGTGCTTCTAGTGTACTTTAATTTGGATGTAATATGTATATAACATTAATAAAGTACTCTGAAGTCTTCCTGTTCTCTTGAGGCTCTGGGAAACGTACTGGTAGATTCAGGTAATGAATGAATTACTGACCTACATTTTTGTAGGCACAAGGCTAATCAGCTTCTTTGTAGGTATTGTGATGGTGACCTGTAAGTGCCACTACTCATTGTATTTACGAAGGTAAAAGGTGATAACATGAAAAGGGGGTCAAGCCTACAAGATAAAAAACATTGTTATTCAAATGTAAAAAACATGTTTAATTTAAAAATTCAATTACACACTTGTGAGTTTATCTGTATTATTTATAATATTCTTATTGTAAATTAATTAATTCCTTGGGTATATTTTTGAATTATGCATCGTAATGTGCTATTAATTAAAGAACCACTAAAATTAAACTGTTCCTGGTAGGGGTAACATTTGTAAAGATCTTCTTAAGCAGCTATTTCACCTCTGTGGCTTACATGATATAACTTCATCCTGTCTTTGGGGAAATAACTGCAAGGAATCATACAAAGTGATATTAACACCCATGCATCGTTGTAAAGATAAACCTTCATATGCACTGGTTATGAGGATTGAATTCTGTTAAGGGGAAAGAATCTCATTAAAATAATGTTGAGTGTAATTTAATCTGATTATAGAAAGGAGTTCATGAGTAAAGATTTCTACTCCAGTGCAGTGTTTCAAAAACTTTCTGATCAAAAGACTTATCTTCTAACTTTTCTGGGGAGCTGTGAGGGGGACTTGATGACCCTCCTCACATTTGCTGTTACTAAATTAAAACAAATATACTCTAAATGTTAACTTTCAATTTGAGGAAGAAGAAATTCCAGGAATTCTCAAGCCCCAACTAGAAAAAAACCCCAAACATTCTTGGACCTTAGTTTGAGAACTTCTGCCCCCAGAGGTTAATATCAGATACAGAAGTGAATGGTGAGGAACGAGAGATGTATGATGGTCTTATAGTTAAAGAAAACAACTGGGAGTCAAAACCTGAACTCTATTGCAGATCTGCCACATTTTTCTTTTGTGATTTTGGTCAACTCACTCAGAGCCAAATCTCTCCTTACATGTGTTTATTCCCATGTAAAGAAAAAAGCATCTCCTTGAATTTTTACTTTGGGAGTTTTCCTGGAATTCTTCCAATGGTGGAGGTAGAATTCCTCCTCCTTGTCCAGAAAAAAGACTGGTTTTCTGGCTCACATAAGCCTTGATCACATGATACCTGCTTCAGGTCAGGCTACTGTCTGCACATCACTGTCTTTCTGCCCCCAGCTGAACCTTGTCTCAGTGGCAACTCTGCTCCGCAGTAGATGTGCTCCCATAACTTTCTCCCCTTGCCATTGTCCCAGGAAAGCTCCTTCAGGGTGGGGTCCACACTGAATAAAGGAAATCTCCTGAACTAATGTTGAGCCATTCAGCAATAGGCCAAGAATCCTTGTTCAATGTCCTTGAGTAGCCATCTCTGTGGCCCCAACCTATCCCCTGCCAAGTTACAAAACCCTATCCTTGTGGAGGGGATTTCAGGGGACATGTGTGTTAACCAAGTGCCGGCTCAGACCAAGGATGTAGGCATTAGTGAAGAACAGACAAACCCATACCTGGAAAACAAACCAGCTCCTCTAATATGTTAGTTTTGTTCAAAATATATATTAGTTGTATAAGAATGTAGTTAGTGTTTAGACCAGGGATCGGGAACCTTCGGCACACGGCCTGCCAAGATAAGCCCCCTGGTGGGCTGGGCCGGTTTGTTTATCTGCTGCATCCACAGGTTCAGTCGATCGCAGCTCCCACTGGCCGCGGTTCGCTGCTTCAGGCCAATGGGGGCTGTGAGAAGCCGCAGCCAGCACATCCCTCGGCCCGCACCGCTTCCCGCAGCCCCCATTGGCCTGGAGCGGCGAACGCAGCCAGTGGGAGCTGCGATCGGCCAAACCTGCGGACGCAGCAGATAAACAAACTGGCCCAGCTCACCAGGGGGCTTATCTTGCCAGGCCGTGTGCCGAAGGTTGCCGATCCCTGGTTTAGACTCTGTGAAATGCTTGAAAATTGCTGCATACATGAATCTCATTTTTAATGTCTGTATTCCACACTATGTGGTAAAATATGTGTTTGTTTTATCATTGCAAAAATGCCTGCTCAGAACTTGTGAATTCAGATAGGAAGAGTAGCTTTCCCTGCCCATCCAGGAGGACTATCAAAAATTGTGGGCCATCATAGAACAAGAGCTTTAATTGTCCCAGCCACCTGTGGAAAAGCATGTGAACAGGGCCTCATCCCATTGGTTTGAAGCTGAAGGAGGGAAATAAAAATAGTTGACATGAATATTTTTTTTCCATTTCTTTGCTATTTGAACTGTCAGGAGGGCTGGAGCTAAGAAACAAAAAGTACAGATCCCCAGGGTCAATCTGGGTTAACCGCTACAAAGACATTCAGTGCTGTCAGATTACTACTTCTCTGTCACCTTTTGAATCACAGACTGAAATTAATTTGTGTATATACGCTTCCTTGCTTTAACCCATAAATAACTTTCATTTCTTTTTTCCTTTAGTTTATTACACAATAGGCTGCAGGTGTTGTCTTTGGTGTGAGATCTAAGGTACCAATTGAGCTGGGGTAAGTTACAGGTCTCTTGGGACTTGAAACAACCTAAATATTTTGTGATTTTGGGCATAAATGACAGTTTATCATTAAGACCAGATTGCCTGTGTGGCAAGATAGACAGGAGAGCCCAAGGGGACTATCTGTGACTCCATGATAAGACTGTTACAGTGATCTAGGAGTTGCTGGGTTGGTGAAATCTAATTATTGAACAGACGATCAGTTTGGGGTTTCTGCTCTGCTTTTGACAGTCTGCCCTAAGGTTGGCATTCTTGGTCATGAGCTACTCCAGACAGTGTGACAAAGGGGGAGAGAGAACAATGGCAGAAGTGGCACCTTCACCAGCTAACTTCTGCCATATCTCTATGCCTGCTGCTTGTGGAAGTAGGGGCCACATCTGATCCTTAATGTATTTATTTTCCAATCTCATTTACAAATCAAGGATGGAGTAAAGTCTAATCACTAATGCTTGTGAATTGCTTGGATGGTAGGAGCTATAAAAAACCAAAGTAGTATTCTTAACTGCAGGAATTGGGAGGATACCTTTTTTGAGTATGGAAATCTGATGGCTGTTTTCTCTAGGGGAAAAAAGGCTTTTATTGTTATTTCACTAATTGACATTTTTTCAGTGTTCCCTTTTTTATCAGAATTTTAATGGAAACCATTATTGAAATGATCATTGAGAATTTGTTTACTTGAACACTGAGTATACCTATTTTAATGTAATTTATTTAAAATGTATTTTGAACACAATATAATAGAAAAATCATTTTTGTTCACATTTTAAAATAAAACTACAATTTTAAACAAATAAAAAGGAAACCTTTGATCTTTAGTGCCCTAGCAAATCAAAAATGCATCTAGTGAAATGGAAATAAAATCTTAAACCAAATATCTCATAGTTTCATGGTTCAGCCAAATTAATATTATTGAATTAATACAGCCATGCCCTTAGCACCTCTTACTTTATAAGCCCATTTAATTCTCAACTTGAAAGATCTAAATGTGGGGAAGACACAAAATGAGATACACAAGTGAAATATTAGGTTAGGCTCTCAAAATCCAAGATTTAATTTTCTTGAAAGGATAATTATAATTTTTAAATCTAGAGATGGGAAATGTTAGTGGTTGTTTGAGTGTAGGAAACATTTAGCATTCATTTGGATTACTTGAATCTATTTCTCAAATGTTTTCCCTCTTTTTAAAACCATTGTTCTTCATAGAAAACATAATTAAAATACATTTTTGGCTGACTAAGTAGAATTACCATGACTGTCAGGGAAATAATTTTCAAAGAATGCATCAGTCCAGAACCCAGATCTAAATGTAAAGTAAGTTTCCCCATTACATTTACTTAGTCACTTTCCTGATTCTGTATTTTTGATCTACATAAATCACAATAATACAAAATAAATTGTGTTAACAGAAAATCTGTGTGTGGCAGAATAAATTTGGGTTTAAAAAAGATGTTAAAAGCAAGAATACATAAAACATATTTATTCCTGCAGGTAACAACAAGGAACACATTAACAAATGCCACATCTTGCACAATCTGCATATGTGACCCCTCCCAAGCTTGAAAAGGAAGTACAGCTAAATTGAAATTTCATCTGCTATATGGTCAAATATGTATTTGAGAATACAAAGCTGTCCTGGCTTTGCAGTGTTGCGAATTGGGATGGAAAGCACACTCTAGCATCTGACATCTGTCTTGCAATACCTCAGGGAGTCATAAAAATACTGCATATTACTCTGAGACCTGTGATGCTTGTCTTGGTGTTTGCTTCCCATTTCTCTGTCACTTTTATGCTATCTGGATATTTTAATGTATTCTGCAGTGGTATCTCTTCTTCTTGAACACTCCCACTGTTCCCTTTGCTCACTTCTTTGGCACCGCACATCAGTGAGTAATAATGGTTCAAATCACATGAATGAGAGCCTCTTCTGGAACTAAATGAGCAATGGAGATGCTGCTGTTACCTTAGTTGGCTTTGGCCTCTTGCTGCTGTCTTTTTGCACAAAAAATAAACATGGTGGACTTCTGTTTATCATTGTTCTTGCCCCCTTCATTACTCACTTTTTTTCCTTACTAACTTTCCAGGATAGATTTTGTGGCCACCACCTACCTATACACTTTTTCTCCCCACAGTTAAAACAAATCTCTCCCACTTGCATTATACTCACAATAAAAATGGGATTTTGTGGCTAATTTGCTTGGCATCCTTTCACAATTAGAATAAAGCCAAAAAACACAGAAAGGTGATGCCTGCTTAATTTATTTCATCTCTCCTCTTGCTTTTGATTCCAATGTGTCTCTGCTCTGTTTTCTCTTGCATTAATCCCCGGCTTTGCAAAGCTCTCCTCCTTCAGAGAATCAGTTCTGGTGGCTACCTATATCTAAGACAAAGCAAGGAATAAATCCTATATATGGCATTCACCTGTGTACTCTAATCTGTGCATTTAACTATAACAATTTGCAGCACTATATTTGCTGTTTCACACAGAGTGAACATTATAGTTTTTCTAAAAAATCTAGTTCTTCTCTTGTAAAGTCTCTTTGGGGCATTAATGGAGAAATGTTTCCAGGAAGAAAACAAAAGCTTGGTCTGTCTTGTACCAAAAATGGTGAAAAGCATACATTTGTTAAATATGCTGTTAAATCTTCTGACTGGGAGTGAATATATACTTATTAGTACTACTGCAGATTTATATTCGTAGAGTCTAAGGCCAGAAGGGATGACCCTTATGATCATCCAGTGTGACTTTTTAATTAGCGCTAACCTCCTGCTTGTCTTGCATCTGTTCCACCTGTTGCCCCTCACAGGGTCCTTTTCATGAAGAAAGGAGAAAGAACTACAAAATGGTAGGCAGGTTTTTGTTTTTTTAATGTGCTTCCCATTTTTTCTATAAAAAAGGATACAATTTCTTAAAATATGGAGTGAGTTAAAGCTGGAGTAGACTCAATCGTGAGTGCATGTTTTCAGAACTTTATTATCAAGTACCTCCTCACGCGTTCAACAATGCGAGCTTCAATACTTACTTCATGTTTCTCTCCAACTCTAAACTGCTTCTTCTTCCATGATGCTCCTCTGCTTGGCATGAATTCCCCATCTCAGGCTTCCACCCTCTGCACCTTCTAATTGCTTTTGAAGATTAACTTCTTCTGTGATATCTGTTGATAATAATCTTCATGAATCTAATGCCCTTTGTAGAGAGCATAATCATAATAAATGGGCACCATTATAGTTACCCGTCCAGAGCCCAGTGGGTTTTGTCTTATCTGTGTCTGTCTTTTTGTTTGTACTTTCTAGATTGTAAGATCTTCAGGGCAGGATCTCCTGTTGTATATGTACTTTCTAAAGTGCCAAACATATTGTCAGTGCTCAACAAATAATAAATAATTATAATGAGTCTGAAATGATTAGGCCTGTAAGATGAGAGTGAAAAACAGTGTTGAGTTGATAGAGTGAAAATCTGCCTAGCTCCAGAGCTAGCTCAAGACCCTCTTCCTAAGCTTCAAAACCTCTTTCGTGCCCATGCTCATGCTGGGACTTACAAAACACAAAAGTCTATACTCACTAAAAAGAGGTTTGCCTGACCGAGCAGGAGGGGGAAATGCTAAGCCGCTACCTTTTGGGCTCGATTCTGCTACGACCAAGGGTATAGTCACCTATGCAATTTTTCCCCGACAGACGGGTAGGAGCGAGATCTCTAACCCTCCTCCTTATGGCCCGGCACCTCTACGACCAGGGGTGTGCACACCTGAATGATCAATCACTTTATACGTAGGGTATACCTTTAAACAATATTTAGCAATATGTTCAACAATCACAGTGTACACAGGATTTTTTTTAGGGGAAAAGGCAATACACCATGTTTATTGAAGATACAATTAGCATATGCATTCAATTACACCACACACAAACTATCTCACCAGTCGACATTATAGTTACCCATCCAGAGTCCAGCTCAACCTAGTGGCCAGCTAGGTTGATCACCGATAGGGAGGAGCCGGGTTCCGTCTGTCGGAACACGATGCTCCTGGGAAGTCTTGGCAGGACGAACCCAAAGTTTCATGGCAAGGCACTCTGTTTATATAGTGATTTTTTTCTTTATTAGGGCCAATGGGTTTTGCACCGTTATGCTGTAATTAGTTGTTTGATGAGTGCTTGTTTTTTTTAAATTGTTCTTTTAATTTTTTACATTATGTTTTTTAGGGAGTTATTTATGCTGGTTTTGATTATTGCTATTTTGTTTTTATTGGTAGGTGCCTGCTTATTTTTAGAGTTGTTAATTTGCCCTCCTCTGATGCTTCAATAGGGGTGTGCTGCAGCCTTCTGGCGCTTTTGTGTCTGTCTCCAGCTTCTTCCTCGTATATCTGGCCCAGCAATGGCCTTTACACTTATTTCTTAAAACATACATTTCTTATTTACTCACAAAACAGAATTAATTTACACAGAACATTTTGAACAGGAACATTAAATTGCAATGCAAAAGAAAACAATTATGGCATTTTTTTACTTATTTTAAAATGCTAAACCTACAACAAATTGGTGACCCTCAAAGGGCGGTTACTGCTTTGAAATTAGTCCAGACACAGATTCCGGCTGATGTATTTTTACCAATTGGCCCATTAGGCCATTCCTTTTTGTTATTTAAAAAGGGTGGCTGGCAGGATATGATTCAATCATATACCAATATATTTAGTACATGCTACATCAGGGGTCGGCAACTGTTCAAAAGTGGTCTGCCAAGTCTTCATTTATTCACTCTAATTTAAGGTTTTGCGTGCCAGTAATATATTGTAATGTTTTTAGAAGGTCTCTTTCTATAAGTCTATAATATATAACTGAACTATTGTTGTATGTAAAGTAAATAAGGTTTTTAAAATGTTTAAGAAGCTTCATTTAAAATTAAATTAAAATGCAGAGCCCCTCCAGACTGGTGGCCAGGACCCTGCCAGTGTGAGTGCCACTGAAAATCCGCTCGCGTGCCGCCTTCGGCACACGTGCCATAGGTTGCCTACCCCTGTGCTACATTATTATTTTTTATTTTAAATTATATAAAATACAAACATAAAATGTTACTACTACGTTGTGATCAATAAGGACTATGAAGCTAACAGAGACAAGGGGTGCAAGATATCCTTAGTGGAAGGCACTCACCTATGGAACTCTCAACTATGAGTGGTCAAGATAAGTGTTACTCAGACCACTTTTATGACAAAGTATTAAACTTTTTTGAACAGACATTCCCTCTGCAATGGCTGCAGAATTTTCCAGCACTGGAGATAATCGGGTTTGGTACTAACCTTACAGAAAACCCCATACATCAAATGGCAGTAAGATTCTAATCCAGAAGAGCAATTAAGCATATGTTTACCTTTGACTTAGTGGGACTACTCTTATGCTCTCTTAAGCAAACCCTTAAGTGCCTTGCCAGATTTGGGGTAAAATGAAGATGAACAGAAAAGTATTAGAGCTGATCTGGGATTGTATGTCAGAATGATTTTTGACTTAATCTGAAGTTTCTGCAAAATCTAAATTAGCCATGGGGAAAAAATGATGGGGTTGGAGTCAGTGAGATTTTCCATCAGGGACATTGAAATGAAATATCTAATTTTGTGTTAGTTCAGTGCCTCAGTCAGAATATTTCAGTTTTGAAATTAACTGAAAAGTTGTGTTTTAAATCAGCTCAGCAAAACATTACATTGCATTTCCTATCAGTGTACTGTCTTATGGGAGTTGTGGTTTGGGCCCTCATTCTCTCTTATTATAACAGGGTGGAGAAAAATACTCTGGGTCCATTCACCAAGGAGATCCCTGACTCAGACTCAGACTTTAAGGTGAGAAGGGACCATTATGATCATCTAGTCTGACCTCCTGCACAACGCAGGCCACAGAATCTCACCCACCCACTCCACTTATTGGCTGGGTTCCCTGGAGAACTACAGTTGACATAATTAAATGTGGATTTCCCTTCGATCGAGCTACGTGGAACACTATGGGAGTCATGTGTCCCTGGGTGCATTATGGAGAAATAGTCTGGACTGGGAGTCTGGCCCATAGGGAAGAATGGAGAGTACCAGGTTCCTAAACTACAACTCCCACGAGGTACTGCATCACTAGGTGAAAATGCAAATTAATACTGAACTGACTCAAAATGAAGAGTTTTGTGCCAGTTCAACAAACTGAAATGTCATAATGTTCTATTTCAATCAAAAATATCACAATAAAATGTTTAGCATTTCCAAATAAAAAAATCAGAATTTCTGTTCTACAAAAAACTTTACAGTTTCAAATTTTTATCTTGTTTTGGGACAAAAACAATGTTGAAATGTTCTTGAATTTCCCACAGGACAGACATTTCAAATTTCACTCAGCTGTAGATAATGACACCTTTAGCTAAATATATACTTTGTTTAATTCATGATTATGGTGTCTAGTTACTATTCTGATGGATGCATTAGATATGCATAGATAAATTTATACAGGAAACTGGGCAACCAAATGCACAACTGAGTAGTTAGGAATGCAATTATCTGATACTTGGTTGTATCCATTACTCCTTCTTTTGAAAATGTGGCTCTAAATGTCGCAGCTTTCATGTGTTCTTGTCAGAATCTTATTATTCCAATGCATGTGCTGCTTAACACACTGCAAAAGTAACAATGTAATTGGTGTTCTCATAGAAGTTTGGCAGGCTGGTACCAGATATTACAATTAATGTATTGCTATATATTTGCTGGCCTTTTGCAATTTTTATTTTCATAATTGCACCACATTTCACTTTATGCAGATGTTTGCTCTGGCTTTTATTATGAATACGAAAATGACTTAAACTTATAGTTTATTTTAATAAGGAAAAAACAACTAAAGCAGATTTTGTTGGAAGAAAGCAAATAAGACTATGAAAATATCACTTTAAATTGAAAGATCTTCCATTGTGTGCAGGATGATTCTGTATGAAACTCGAGATATGATGGACTCCATGTACCCCAAATGTCACATGGCCCTGGAAAATCTGTGAGTATATATTCATGTAATTTTCTTCTGATTTTTCCTTTGGGTGGTGATGGTGGGAGTTGCTGTTTTGTGGAAGTTACCGCACCCAAGTTATTGACATGAAAGACTGAATCGTCTGCCTCCAGAACTCTTAGGGTCCCTTTGCTCCAATAGAACCATGTTCTGTTACCACCAAACCCCAGGTCACTGCTAGTCAGCATTATTTTGCACTGATTTGCCCTTTGAGTTTGTATCAGAATATGACTGATTCCAGCCAGCCTTCTAGCCACACTCTTCCTGCCCTTAGCTGGCCTCTTTCCTGAATACAGACCCTAAACACTGTGGAGATCTGAAGCAAAAACAAGAATCAGGGCCAATGCCTCTTATGCCTTATCTGCATTTATGGTGGTGTGTAAGTATATGCCACAGTAAAAGGCAGGCTGCATCTATACATGTGATGCATAGATACATACAGCAGTGAAAAGCTGTGGCAGGAGGGAAGCAGTAGAGAAAGGCTCTGGCAGCTCCCTGCTGCTAGAGTCTTTCACTACCCCAAGGAAAGTCTCTGGCAAGGGGAATGTGGTAGGACACTATACTGCTAAAAATAGCACTGTAGACAGGTGGCACTGTTTGGGTGAGTAGAGAACCATTAGGGTATATAGCCTAGGTTTCAGGTGTGTAAGACACTCAACTCTACTCTATTCGTCTAAGCCATGCCTCACTATCTTCACTGCTGTTTATACCTGTGCTAGCTGGGTGTACAATATTTGTACTCTATACAACACCATTATTGTAGATGTACGTTATGTTGCCTCTTAGTGTATGAACACCAGCAGCAAGTCTACAGTCCAGTGAGACTATCCAAATGTCAATGACTGATCCTTAAATATACACAACATGGTATAAAAGTGAGATTATAGATGGAGATGCAAAGCCAGCCTCTCACAAGTAAATACGGTAAGTTAAAAATAGAGAAAGTTTCTGAAAAAAAAATACTGTATCTTTGTATGTTAAAACTCCATCCATTTTGACTGGACATGAAGTGTTTCTTAGAGTTGTAATCCAAGAAGTACAAAAAAAACCCACATCCCTACAGGAACAAATGTTCAATCTTTCACTATTGAAATGAATGATCCACTGAAGAAACACTCTTATGGATATAAATTTAATATACATCACATCAAATAAATTCTCTCTATATATAATCTTATGGATGAAAAGTTTATTTCAACAGTCTCATATGTTTTATTCAATTTCAGATATCTTGCTCTAACATTTTAATATTATAAAAACAGAGAGGCTTGTGGTATTTAATAAATGTACAAATGACTTGGCCCTCTAGCATTTGTTTTAAAATATTTACAAATTCCCATATTAAAATGTAACATTGTGTGTGTAAAGTATTGTATACTGTGTAATCAAATTCTCAATTTATTTTGCTTCATTCCAGTCTTAAATATCTATAGAGAGGGACTTCAAAAATTCAGATGAAAAACTCTAACATGTTTTTTGTGTGGAAGACTGAAAATGTATCAAGTTGAGCTTCTTAAAACAAATTTTTGTAAATCCCTAGTTGCATATTAAATAATAAACACTGTTTCTCCAGCTGTGTTAGATGTTTAAGTCAAAGAAAAACGTTATAAAAGAGCTGCTGATGCTGCATGCAAATTTTTGAAAATCCTCTGAACCAAATTTCTATCAGCTACTTTTCCTTCAAAAAGTAAATAAATCCCACAGGGCTCAATCCTGTTTTTCTTCTCCATTGTAAAATACCATTTTTTTCTTGTGGCTATGGTACAATTTATTTCCGATATCTCTGCAGACTTCCAGTGCTACTTTGATCCAAGGCAGTTAACTGTTTTATACTGCATTTTCCCCACATGTAAAACTGGGCTAATAATGTTTCTATACTCAGGCTCATCAAGACAATTCTATCAAAATTGGTTTTCCACAAAAAATAGCAATTTTAGCTAAACATGATTTAAAAAAAAAAAGTCTTTTCCACAGAAAATTTTGTCTTTTCATCAAAATCACAAACATTCAAAACCTAAGTTTGGGCTGGAAACTGAACATTTCAATTTGGAAATACTGTTCACCATGTCTCATGGATCTGTAATTTGGATACCATATGCTCCCTTTCTGAACTTCATCTCTCAGGATGTATTATGGCCCTAGGATTCCCATGATTCACCACCATGGTTCAGCAAGAGAGTGCATCATAGAAAAGGAAGTTTGGCCAGGGACTCCAACCCATAGAGGAAAATAGGTGTTTGAGATACTAGAACTACCATCCCCATGAGGGACTGCCATTTCTGAATGTTTCAGTTTTCAGCTGAAAACATTTGGGACTTTTTTTACTTTATTTTAATTTTATTATTACCAAAAAGTCTCATTTTTTCAATAGCAAATTTTGTTGAAATAAATTTTGTTTTGTTTTCTATGGAGGAAAAAGCCATTTTCCAACCAGTTATATTCTGTACCTCGTGGGGGTTTAATTTAGGAATGTTGGCAAAGTTTTTTGAGAGAAGGAGCCAAATCCTCAGCCTTACTCCAGTCATTTTGTGCACTCAGAGGAGTGTAACATGGCAATGTAGTTGGCCAAAAACAGCAACTGAAGCATGGGGTGGGGAGAATCCTGGGCTGACAGCTATGCCAGCCCCTCCAGGTCCTCTTCTGCCCAGTGCAGGGATATATGAAAGCCAGCTATGGGAAGGGCCAAGGCCTTCATTACAATGTACTCAGTCTTTGGCTGGTGGAACAGCACCTAAAGGATCATTCCAGCTGGTTTAAATTACCACAGTGCAGTGGCTGCTCCAACTTGAATCAGGTCCAGATTTGGTCCCCCTAGGTGCTTTAAAAATACCTTTGCTTCTCCCCAACCTCAGCTCATAATTTTACCCAAGATGCTTTAAAAGTGCAAAGTGTAAAATAAATAAATATGAAAGCAGGGTGAAAATGTTTGGCAATAATTAAAAAAGAACAATGTGAAATGGTCCTCCTTTTATGAACTCAAACCAGCTCCTACTGAAATATTTGTATGAATTTCAATGGGAGTTAGACTGGGAAGTCTATTAGGGATTTTCAGGAATCCTCTATCTTCTGCTTTAAGTCATTATGGCTTCAGATGGGAAATAAACACCAACACGTGAACTCCTACAGGAAACAAACAAAATCCTCATTTTTTTCAGTTATCCTCTCTAATAAAGAAATGTCTGGATGAAACTCCTTCCAGCTCAACAAGACCCCTACCAAGGTTAGCTAAAGGTGTCATAGGAAAAAAATGCAAAGTGTTATGTTCCCTAGGGAACGGACAAGCTTACTCCACAACATTATGCATGCATGAGATAAGGAGGCTGGGAGGAGTAAGAAATCTCCCTTTGACCTTGCATGGCCTGTATAAGGGCTGTGTAGAATTGTAGTCTCTATACTCTGACATGCTCAAGGATTGTTCCCTAATTACTCCCCCGAGGATGCATACTGCCCAAAAGGTTTGGGAATGGGAAGCAGAGTAGGCAGGGCTATGAGTCCCTCTATCCTCCACACCAGCTAGTGGAACAGGCCAGCCATACTTGGGAGAGTATGCTATAACTACTATGGAAGTAGCATTTTCCTAAGCACAAGGAAGCTCTGGGAATTAGGCCTCTAAACCATACAGTAGACTTATTTTCCTATAGAACATATCATGAAAAATAGCAGATGTACCATGTTCATCCTTGATGTAATTCCACTGAAGTTATGCTAGAATTTAGCCTAATATGTTGTACTCTTTGAAATCTTAGCAGAAAGATATGAAAAAAATAATGTGAAGAATTAAATTATTTCAGTTATTATAGTCTGTTGCAGTCTATTGAAAAGTCATGGAGTCTTTCCATTGACTTAAATGGGCTTGTATCAGGCTCTCTATACCAGTGGTTTTCAAACAAGTTGAAGATAATTGTTGATGCCTGTGACCCAACGGAGCTGGGGATGAGGGGTTTGGGGTGTGGGAGGGGATCAGGGCTGGGGCAGAGGGTTGGGATGCGGGAATGAGGGCTGCGGGGTGTGGCTGGGAATGAGGGTTCAGGGTGTGGGAGGGGGCTCTGAGCTGGGACAGGGGTTGGGGTGCAGGAGGGGGTCAGGGCTCTGGGCTGGGGGTGCAGGCTCAGGGGTGTGGGTGGGAATGAGGGGTTTGGGTTGCAGGAAGGGGTTCCGGGTTTGGGGGGCTCAGTGCTGGGGCAGGGGATTGGGGCACAGGGTTGGGGTGCAGACTTACCTCCGGTGGCTCCCAGTCAGCCGTGCTGCTGGGATGCAGAGGCAGGATTCCCGCCTGTCCTGGCACCACGGACCACGCTGCGCCTCAAGCGCCCAAGAGCAGGTCCGGCTCCTAGGCGAAGGTGTGCAAGCGTCTCCACGTGGCTCTCGTCCACAGGCAACACCCACCCCCACGCAGATCCAGAGCCAGTGCTCGAGAGGGGCAGCGTGAGGAGCTCATTGGCCCCCCTGCCTAGAAGCCGGACCCACTGCTGGCCACTTCTGGGGCACAGCGCGGTGTCGGAACAGGTAGGCACTAGCCTGCCTTAGCTGGGCAGCACTGCTGACTGGACTTTTAACATCCCGGTTGGTGGTGCTGACCAGAGCGACCCAGTGCCTGACATGCCGCGACCCAGTACTGGGTCATGACCCGAACTTTGAAAAACGCTACTCTACACCATTATTCAATCTTTGGTTGAAAAAGTGTCCATTGTAATAATGCAACAACCTTCTGTTTGTTCTAAAGTCCTTGTTTATATCACTTTCTCTCAATGGTGGTGGGGATGCAGGGAAGAGGAGGAACGGGAAGATGAAATCCCAACTCAGTTGACGTAAATGGCAAAATTCTGATTAATTTCAATGTTCCATCCAAAATATTTATGTATAGATTATTAGTTATTCATTAGTTAGGTTTATTGACGTTTTCAGTTGGTTTTATACGTCCTTGTGTGGGAGGTCAATGGCAGCTTTCTTTGAGTTAAAATCTGTCATGCTTAGTCTAAATTTAAAGGTTTAAATTTATTTATTTTAGGATAGTTTGAAATTTTAATATGGCTGGTTTAGAGTTCTTCAGTTGCATTTATTTTAAAGGTGCTTGGAGAATGGAGGATGATCAGGCCTTGGAAGCAGTTTTGAGGAGTTGAGCAGGAACTCCATAATTTTTCTGGTTGATTTAATTTCTTTCTTAAAAAAAAAAAATGGAAGGACATACATTTCTGCTTCTGCCCCAGAGAAGAGCTTCACATTTCATTAGATGGTGCTATATGTCCCCTTGACATTGTGTTGGCTCTGGATTTTAACACAGTTTAAAATCCCTAAAACTGCTGATTGGAATTGTTGTTTTGTGTTGTTTAATCTACATAATTCTGATTCTAGGCAAAACTTTTAAAGGAGAGAAACAAATCATTATTAATTTGGGGGTATTAACTACAATGTAATGAATCTCACTGAACTCTTAAGTTATTATGACTGGCTGTATTATACATCTATAGGAGTTCCACTGTAATTAACACTGGTTAATCTCAATTTAATGTAAAGTATTACTAATGACTAGATGCCAAGAAAATAATATTTCTGTGGAGCCATGATTACAAATGGACTTAAAAATACTAACCATCAGAAATCATAAGCTGTTATTTAAATATCTTATTTTAACCTGTGAATCTGTTCCAAAAGTGGGTGGTATCTATTGTAACTTTGAATAGCGATTGCTTTAATTAATTTATCATGTATTCACTGATCATAAAAGTAAAATTCAGCACCTGTGTGGCATGCCAGCCATGGCGGAGGAGCCTTAAAAGAGAGAAAACCAGTGCAGAAGGGGTCTTTCTCTGTTAGCCCCCAGACAGGAGCACCACAGAGAATGATGTTGCCTGAGCATTCCTGTGAACACTGCCCAATAGCCCCGAGGACACTGAGCCAGGCTACAGTTCTTGAGGTCTCTCCTGAAAGGCCAGGATATAGTTAGACTATTTTTGTATTGTGCCTTTCCTCTGAGGACTAGGGGGGGTTGGGAAGAAGGCCTAGAGGCAAGTAGACTTCCCACTGGCCAGTTTTTGTACTGCCTTGATGGTTAAAAGATTTAATGTGCCAGGTTTGGGGTTTTTTTTACTTGGGACACATTACAGTTCTCTCTCCAGGCAAGCCTCAGTAGGAAGAAATTCTGGGAAGAAGCAGGAGGCCTGAAGATGCAAAGCTTATTCACCGACTAGAGGGGGCCTGGGATACAACACAAGGTAGAGGAAGGGACAGGGTTCCCATCATGTCCACCAATGAAAGGCCTGGTAAAGGCCTGAGACAAGGGTCATACAGGATAAGGGGTTCAGAGTCAGGCTGGAGACCTAGCACAAGGCTGCTGAACTATTATTGAATGAGACACTGACTTACAGTGAAAGAGACGAGATTGAAATGAGACCGGGCCAGAGGGCTGAGTCACAAGATAAAGGGGATAACCATCAGATCCAAATGGATGATTGGCGGGGTACGGTGTGAAGAACCCTCCAATGCCACACCCCACACAGAATGGCTGGTGAATCACTCATCACAAGGACATTTACAAGTAGTATCATTCTCTAGTAAAACCTCCAATATTTCTTAGCCCCCAAAGTGCATGTTAGTAATTTAGGACAAACTGTGCTCTTGAGAATGGGTTGCTGTGTAATACTAATACTATAACCCAGTGATTAGGGCACTTGTGTTAATGTGTGTGTCTCTCTGAAATTTTAAGTTCTATTCTGTACCTGAGATTCCTTTCTGACAGAAATTTTGTGAAAACTAGCACACTTCCACAAAACATTTCAATAATACTGCATTTTCCAATGAAAAAAGGTTGAGTAGAAATATTTTCAACCAATTCTACCCAGAGGACCCAATCCTACAATCAAATGTATGTGGTTAGACTCATGTATCTTCCTGGAGTCCTATTAAAGTCAATGGCCAGTAAGTACAAAATTAGTCTCAACAACTGATCTGAAGGCTTGATCGGGGTAATAATTTGTAAACGAATAGTCCCAGAGTTGCTTGATACTTTTGCAAAGCAATTCTGTAAATGCCTGGTCTTGTCACTGAGAAATAATCTTTTTAAATATTTATGCTTTGGCTACTTGCTGGCTCAAGTCTTACTGTAAATTGGTCTTTTATACATATTGTTTTTTTACATATTCACTTTACAGCTGAGATTATTAAATTTTACTTTGGTTCCATTGGAAAATGATTGCTCAATAAGAAGTATTAGTTTTAGTTATCTACTTCAGAGGGCTTCATTGTACTATTCTAAATGCTTTGAAAATGTAATGTAGTTTTTAAATGGGTTATTCCTTTGTATTGATTTAATTTCCTTGGTGCCACTAAATCTCTCTCCTAGAGTGTTTGATTCCTATTTTCCCGTTAACTCTGACATTGTGCAATCTGCTATTCTTCTGTTTGCAATATGTTATAATTGGAAATGTGCTGAATAACAGGTGCATTATTCACCATGGGAGCTCATATGCAAAGTGGGAATCTGAAAGAAAAGCTTAATAGAGGAAGAGATACTTTGAAAACTTTCATTGAGTCCCTATCCAGTAACTAGGATATTGATCTCTTTTGTATAGGTACATACTTAAATAATGGCTTCCTCAATTAGATTTTGCTTCTTATACATTTTAGGTCCTCCTGTGATAATAGGGAAGAAGAATAAGACATTAAAATATTATTAATTACTAGAGATGGACTCAAATCAATTTTGCAGTTCCAAACACATCTGAATTATGAGGATTTAGAAATCCAGAGCCAATTTTGGTAGCTTTGAGGCAATCTCAAAGAAACAAAAGATAAACCAAAACCAAATCCATAAATAAATAATAACAACAAATACCCCAATGTGTATTTCAGTTATTTCTTCTTCTGGGCTTCCTCATCCCTTTAAATTTGTTACCCACTGTTACAAATAATGCTTAAATTTACTATAATTTCAAAAGACTATATTTTGTTTCTCTATTTCTTTATATTAGTTTGGACATTCTGTAGCACTTTGAGTGGGATTCGCAAGGAGGACTTGAGTGCCACTGAAACCTCACACCCAGCTGTTGCCTAACCCTAGAGTTCCTAGGCATGTGAGGTTCCACTAGTAAAATCCCAAAGGCATTTACATTTCAGTGGCTGGGCATGTGCAGAGCCACATCATTCCTGACACCTCCCAGCAACTTGGTGCCTAAGTCTCACCTAAGCCCTAGTAGGATTCATGAACTAGAAATTCTCTCTCCCTTCTCACATTTTGCCTTTTGGTTCTGATCTAGTAGGCATGTTCAGAGCACATCTAAACCAACACAAAATGGCTGGAGGATAAGGTGGTTTTGCCTCTCTCCCCCTAATAACTTTTTGCCCAATGATTTGGGCAGTCACCCAGGATGTTGGAGATCCTAGTTCAATTCTTCACTCTGTGTGATGTGGAGAAGGGATTGGGATTTGGTTGTCTCATTCCCTCTCTAGGGGCTCTCTAACCATTGGGTTGTGGGATATCATGGGTCTCCCTCAATCTTTCTTATTGGAGCTGATCCACTGAGTACAAATAATAAAATATTCAGTGAGCCAGAGAAACAGTGAATGACTCTGTAGCCCTATGGTTAAGGCATCCCCCTGAGAGTGGGGAAACCCCCTTCCAGTCCCCCTGCTTCAATGCGTATTTATTTATTTGTGCATTGCATCACCTAAGTCCCCCTTGTAAATCCCACCATTTGTGTAAAGTCAGTTTCACTGTTTCTCCAATGAAGTCAGCTTCCTTTTTTGTTTTTTTCCCCTGGCTTTTTCACACAGCAAGGGAGGTGAGAGAGCATTTTAAAAAGTAAGATGCTGTGATTGTAAAACCACAATAATTGTCCAGTGGACTCATGAACATGTGAAATACCTGAAACTACTTTGAACTTCTCATCTTTTTGAAACTGACAAGTTCAAGTTGCTTGTGTGTGAGGTTTTCAAAAGCGCCTAAGTGGTAGATTCACAAGTCCTATTGAAAGTTAATGTGCTCCTTGTGTTCACTTAGGCACTTTTGAAAATTCCATCCTGAGTCTCTAACTCTGATCTCTGCATTTTTCTTCATCTCATGCATTCCACAATTTATCTAAAACCCAGTAGGTCATCAACTGATAACCAAAGTACCTGCAGAGACCCAGCATGTGACCATCCAACACAACTTTCTCCAGTCACATAAACCATGTTTCAACCATTCAACCCATAGGGAGAGTGCATGAGAGAAAAGAGTGTGATAGAATTGCTGTCTTTTTGGAGTCAGCTGTCCTAATTATGGCAGCTGGGGTGGTTGAAACATCCTTCCTGAAGTTACATGTGGGACCCTGAGAATGCTGCTCGGGGCATCCCCTGATGGCTAATAGCATGGGAATTCTAAATATTATAAATGTCTTGATTTTTAAATCTTAGCATTCGTTAATTAGAGTATAACTGTGTTGTAGACATTAACGTTTAGTGTTACTATATTAACAATAACTGTAGATGTTAGTGGTGTACGTTTAAACAAGAGTTTAAAGTATTTTTAAATCTTTTTTAACAGGAAAACTGAAGAGTTCTATATGTTAATGGGCAATTCACAGTTCTGGTTGTTATTAAAATAGCTAACGTAAACTCACTGATGTAGAATGTTTTCAGGAGGATGGCTGAACTATATGGATATTACAATCTTTATCTATGTTACCTTAGCTAATCACTAATCATACATTCATTAATAATGACACAAAACAACCTGAACATTCAGTTAGCTTTTTTTTCAATCTGGTAGAACTAGAAAATCAGCTTGTTCTGGGGATAGGAGGGCAGAGAGCATATTCAGTTAAACAAGCAAAATTTGCTGACACAAATTTTGAGAACTGTAGAATCCGCAGATGACCATATTACATACTCTGCATCTAATCTCTAATTTTGAAAGTTGAAGGATACTTTTGTGTGTGGGAGGGGGCAAGGGGGGAGGCAGAAGGCTGAGACATCAAATAAATTCACATCTGTGTTTAAAGTAATGACTTACACACAGAAATGTGGTGGTGTTAATAATATAAAACTTTAAACTGTTGGTAGGCTACATTTTCTGTATTTTATATGGAACTAAGCTGCTCTTACAATAGGAAAACACCAGTAAAGATTTATATTAATTGAAACCTACATTTGTGTGCATGGTTTCTCTCACAATTTACATTTTATACATAGACGCACACACGATCTCTACTAATATAATTGCTTTTGAATGTATGTGTATACCGATGACCTCTGAGTGGAATGAGATCTACTTTTTTGAATTTTGTGATTCTTTCCCCACACCCCATAGTAGCAGGCCTGAAAACAGGATGTAAGTCTTATTATTACTATTAACAACTTATAGATTTGCTCCCTTTGTGCCATAGAGTAAGTCCTCCAGGAAGTGTAGAGATGCCATGCTTCCTGTACTCTCTTTATGCAGACTTTTTGTCTTCCTGAAATGCACTGTATGTTGGGTAAAAGAAAAACAAAAGGAGCACAGGATTGGGCAGTTGCAGATTCCACCTGGAGAACAGTGGTTTGTTACTATACTTTTGTGCATGGTTTACATTCTTAATAAAGAATTTATATTTAAAATGATCTGTCATCAGTAAGACACAATATGGTACCAAGAATGGAAGACATGGAGTGCTGGATGACTCATTGAAATGGCTGCTACAGATGCTATGTAAATGCAAATAACTCCCCCACAAACACTGAAAATCAAGGGAAGTACTGAAGATATCTGGAAAATGTTCAAGCAGAAAGTTGAAATGTATATGAAAGCCACAGTCAAAGAAACTGGAGGATGAGGAAAAGATTGCTCTACTTTTAGCAATGGCAGGCATAGAAGCTCATGATGTATATATGCCCTCCATACAGACACTGACAGGGAAAGAGGAAAGCTTTGCAGAAACAGTGAAAATGTTTGAGAATCATTGTGTCCCTAGCAAAAATCTTACTCATAAAAGATGCATGGTCAGGATGGGAACACAGAGTGAAATGGAAACAAAAGAAGAGTTTGTCAAAGACTTAAAACTAAAAAGTTAATACTGCAAATATAGAATGTTAAGACATTATCATTAAAAACTAGATTATCCAGGGGTGTAACAAGAAATAGTTCATGAATGGCTATTAAGGAAGATGGAGCTGATATTAGAAAAGGCAATATACATATGCCCAGCAGAAATACAAGTAAAAGCCCTTGAGAAAAACACAGAGCTCATGACTGTGAGAACCATAGCTAAAGGATCAAGGGAAAAGTTCACAGAAATTAAATTAGTCAAGGATAAAAACATGTAAAGCAGGAAACAATGACAGCTATGTGGCAATCAGCATGATATAGGGAAATGCCCAGCATGGGGTTAATATGCAGAAATTGTAATAAACTCAATCACTATATTGAAGTGAACAGATACAGCAGGAAAGTGCATATATTAAATACAGAAAAGGATTCCTCAAGTGATGAGAAAGAGCTATGCTTAAAAAGAATAGTGGAGGAGGTTGAAAATGCAAGATTGGCTAATTAAAATGTGCACAAATGCCACATATGAGGTATAAGATAGACACTGAAGCACATGTAAATGTAGTAACAGAGACTGAAATAGAAAGATGTAAGGAGCATATAAAAGTTGAAGAGTCAAAAGTGTCCGTGAAAGGCTATAATGGAGGAACAATTCCAGTGTTGGGAGGATGCACACTAGTCTTTAAATACAAAGGGAAAATGATCAAATAATTTTGTGATGGTACACAGAGACAAACAACGTCTCTTGGGCTTAGACATATGTAAGGTGTTTGGTCTCATTAGGAGTATGTACGCAATGTAGTGATGGATAGACAACATAGAACCAGATATACAAGTATTAATAGCATCGTGAAGATGTAGTCACAAGAAATGGGTGTCAATATACAAATATGGATAACAGAAGATGCAGAACCTGAAGTACATGCTATTTGAAAAGTTCCAAAAACCTTGAGAGAGGTTAGCATATGAGCTGTGAAACATGAGACAGGATGGTATCAGTCAGAGAACAGAAGAACCAACAGATTGCGTTCACTCATTAGTAATTGCAAGTAAACCTTAAATTGAAGAAGTTCAAATGTAAATTTCAATCAAATAACATACCTGAGAGAGAGATTGACCTCAAAAGGAATCTTGCTCAATGAATCAAAGATTCAGGCAATACTGAAAATGCTCAGACCTTGAGATTAAAAAAAAAGAATTAAAAGGCTGCTAGACATGCTAAATTATGTCAGCAAGTTCATACCTTGCTATTCATCTCCCATAACTCACCTAAGACATCACCTCCACAAGGCCCCTCAATTGATATGGATACCAAAGCACATTCTGACATCACCTCCAGTGCTGCAATTTTTTTGACCCACTGAAAGACATCAAAAATTCTTCACAGATGCCTTGAAGAAGGGCTGGGAGCAGTACTGGATCTGACTGGTTGCCAATCACATATTCATCTATGGCTATAATAATCAAAAAGATGATGTACACGCAAATTGAAAAAGAGACTATAGGTTTGGCATATGGATATATGGGATTTCATGACTTTCTCTGTGGCTGGACCTTCAAAGCAGAAACTGAGCACAACCACTGATTGCAATATGCTAAAAGGGGCTTGGAAAAGCACCACCAACAATACAGAGACTATTTCTGAAAGTACAGAAGTATATGACATGACCCTAGTATTCCAACCTTGATGCCACTTAGTAATGGCAGACACACACTCAAAAGCATATGCTCCATTTGTGAGTACACATTCTGATGATATTGAACAAACAGTAAACATCCATGTAAACATGATAAAAGCATTATATGATGTATCTCCAGGCATATGGAATGAACTGGAGAGAGAAACAACTAAAGGTGAAATGCTACAAGCTGTGATATGAGCTATTAGGTGTGAAAAGTCAACACTTCCCATCTGCATTTCCTCCCTATAAAAAAGAGCTATTAGTGATCTCAGAAGTTCTCTTGCAATAGCAGAGATCATGGTCCCCATAGTGATGGGAAGGAAGAGATAAGAATGAATAGATGATGGGTACCTGAGAATGACCAAATCAAAGAGGAGGGCTAGGGACACCAGAGGATGCTGTAAACAAGGTGGATGTAGATTGCGTGAGCATTGAAGTGACCCACGAGGAATCCCCAAACATAATACCCTAAAACCCACCATCCAACCCTAAGAAATATTGCACTCAACTACTGAATTCTCCAAGATGCACTCTAGCTCTGCATCTTCCTCTCTGAAACCCAAAGCACTGGGAACCCCCCCCCCCCCAAAAAAAAAAAACAGAGATCTGACTTCCGCATCCACCTACAAACAAAATGGTGCCTGAATCTGAGGAATGCAGCTGAAGGCTGTTCTATAACAGGTGGCAGCAGATACTATTGAAATTAAATCTAGTTTCCACCCTATAGACCACCATGACTGAGATTCCGAGTGCACCACAAGTTTTATCCAGACGGATGGATAAAGCAGAACATGGTTTCTGAAATAGAAGATGATCTCAAAGAGAACAAATTACAAATTCTGAAGAACTTTAATGATACAATGATTATTAAGACTAAGCTAATTGATCTAGAAAGCCACTCAGGAAAGTGTAACACCAGGACAGTGGGCATCTCTAAGGGAATAGAAATTGGTAAACCCTTTGAATTTGTTTCTAACCTCCTAAATTGTTGGATCTTTAGGTAGATTATTGTTTTGATATAAAACAGGCAAACCAGGTCCTTGACCCCAAGTCAGCTCCAGAAGGTCAGGTCTAGAGCATTGATTGTAGAGTTCCTGAAGTTTATCACTAAAAAGCTTGTATTACAGAAATCAAAGGAGAAAAAATGAGCTGTTATGGGGCAAACCTGCAATTAAAATGCTAATCTTTCAAGATTATGCCTTTGATGTTATTGCAATGATAGCAGCCTTTAACCACGCAAAACAGTTGGCCAGGAAGATGGCCTTGAAGTATTTTATTAAATAACTGGCAGTGCTCCATATTAAGAATGTCAAGAATATAGTGTCATAGTTCCTCTCAGGAGGCAGGAAAATACCTCAAAATTCTGCAAATTCCTCTTTTGCAAGAGGGGATAACTATGGAATGATCTGACCATATGGAATTTATGTATTGGTCTCTGAGATCTGATATGGCTCCTCTAACCAAGTTGATGGGCACTAGTTGCTATTCGTATGTTCCTTTTCTTTTTCTTTTTATCTCCCTCTTTGGGGTTAAAGGGTTATTATCAATTTACTCCCTGTTGCTTTAACTCATAGAAAAGAAGCATCAATGTTAAATCAATCATTTGATTAGTAACTATATAGTTTTATCATTGTTATATCAGATGGTGCTTCCCTATAGAATAATGTATCAAGAATTCTATTGAGTGAATACTATAGTTTTAATGTTTGGGGCCCCAGGGGCTGTGAGGATCTCCAAGTTTCACCTAATATGGTTTCCCTCTGTAACTGTCAAGTGTGTATTTTTGGACTGTTTACATACATTCTTCTTCTCATTGTATGGTACTAGTGTGCATTTTTTCCCACTATCTTTTCTGTTTTGCTTTTTCACTTATTTAATTCCTTTTTCTATTCTGCTCCTGTTATCCCTCCCCCCATCCTTGGAATTTCCTTCCCATTCCTGTAGAATATATAGTGGGAAGCAACACCCTTCCTCTAGATTATATAACTTTTGCTACTTGGCTATGAAAGAATTGTATGCTGCTCAAGAAAATTTGCAATGTCTCATTCACAAAGGGACCTTATATTTAATCTGGTATATTTTAACAATGATGGCTCTGATAATTAAATGTGTCTCTCACTATATAAAGGGATTCAATAACCCTATTAAAGTTTAAAAAAATGTATACTCAGTTCTTTTAATAGAGAACGTTTACATTGCATGCTCCAGGAGACCTATCTAACAGGGCTTGAAGCTTGTTAACTGAATAGAGGTTGGGCAGGCCTCTTAGTTTATTTTGCTTTAATTCTAGAGCACGGGGCATTGCAATACTAATACATAAAAAGTTAAATGTTAATGTTTTGATCACAAGATCCGAGAATGAGGTTGGATATAGTGTCCTCAAGGCTGAAATATAATTTTTGCCAGTCTTTATGAGCCAAATCAACATGATCCCAATTTTTTTCATATTTTTTTAGTACAAATTATATTGGTCACCATTCTATTATTATAGACTTTAATGAAACTCTAGAGCCAGTCCTTGATAAGTCTTCTCCAACTCTGCATAAAAACACTAATTCTCATCCAGCACTTCATACTGAGATGGCTGAGTTAGGATTACAACAAGGTGTGAGGATTGGGAAATTCTACGGGCAGAAACTATAGTTGTTGTTTTTTTACTATAGCTCATTCCACATATTCAGTACTGGACTATTTCTTAGTGTCACAAGACTTGATAAATTCTGTCACTGATTGTGGCAGTGAATTATTGTTATATCTGACCAAGCTCCTATCTATCTATCTATCTATCTATCTGTCTATCTCTCTATCCAGCCATCCAAATATCTCTAGGCCCTCAGGATATGCACCCGCAACTAACATGGGGAGATAAGATACCGCTCTGCTGACTGATTCATCAGCAGTTAACTCTATCCAGAAGGAGTTAGAAATAATAATAATAATTAATTAATAAACAACAACAACAAAAAGCCCAAAGGCCTCCAGTACTTCATCAACTACCACACTTTGGGAAGTCTTTGAAGTCTTCACCAGAGGTCATATAATCTCTTATGGCACCTTTATAAAGAATGGAAAGAGCATACCATTGATACCCCTGTGAAGGAAATTAAGATGTTGGATTTAGACTATGAGTTTCTCCACAGAGAAACTCAGAACTCTCATCAATCTAAGTTAAGAAATCAATAAAACTTCTGTCCCAAAAAGCTGAGTTTGCTTTATTCTATTTGAAACAAAATTATTGGGAATCTTGCAAGAGAGCTGGCAAGCAGTTGGCATATAAACTTAAGCAAAAGGCTAACAGAAATAAGATTGCTGCTCTTTGTGATAGTACAAATAAATTATATACAAAACAGTCAGATATTAATTCACAGTTTCAACAATTTTGTTCAAAGTTATATTTAGCTGAAGAGGGAATAAGTAAGGATGCCCTAGATAAACTTTTTTTGTGGATTGTCTCTACCACAGATCTCTGATTTTTAAAGGAACTTTTAGATGCCCTACTAGAAATCACAGAACTGACTCAGGCTATAAAATAAATGAAGGCTGAAAAGGCTCCTGGAGCAGATGGGTTCACTGTTGAATATTAAATATTCAGTTCTCTTTAATACCTAGATTATGGAATATGTTCAATGAGGCCAAGAATGAGCAAACTCTCCCCAATACTCTAAAATAAGATGTAATTCCAGTTGTTCCTAAACCTGGAAAGAACCTTTGACTATGCAGTAATTACAGACCAATTGCTTTAATCATTTGTGTTGCTAAGACTTTAGCTAAAGTTCTTGCAGTTCAGTTGGACAAAGTTCTCTCACACGTTACACATATACATCAGTTTGTTCATAATATATATGGATCTGATGATTTGCTGTTTTAAGAGAATTTAAAGAAACTTTAGCTTTTCATGTTAGCAAAATTCAGATTTGGTAACCAATGTATTGCTTGGATGAAGCTTTTATACTCTAACCTGACTTCCAGGGTACTTACCAACAAAAGAACAAGACTGCTTCTAAAGTGAAAGAACCGCAAAGACTCAATGAGGATTTGGCAAGACGAGCACTGGCTAGTTAAAGTGATCAAAGAAGAGTTACCCCACTCATTTTTGGTGATCATAGATTAAGGCAAAATCTTACAAAGGAACCATAAACTCAAGATACCTGAGAACTTAGGGTGGGGTGGGGTGGGGGAAGAGACAAGTGAAGGTAGAGAAGACATACAAGTAGAAAATAATTCACAAACAGATCGTGTTATTGACTACGAGACTGGACAGTCTGTTACAAAGACTTGCCTAACGAAGATTTACAATAGGGTGTTTCAGCTATCTTCCTAATCTGCTCTAAGAGACTGATTGAGACATGTCGCATTTGTGTTAAAGCAACCTGAAGGGTTAAGTTAATTACTGTATTTGTTATAGTTTGTTAGGTTAATTCAATAACAGTTTAGTTCAGTGAGGAACTTTAGAGAGGGATCTATAGAGTAAGTCTTCCAAGAAATGTAGAATAGTCAGGCCTGGTCTACACTAGGAGGTTATGTCAAATTTAGCAGCGTTAACTTGAATTAACCCTGCACCCGTTGGCACAACGAAGCTATTTATTTCGACATAGAGGTCTCTTTAAATCGATTTCTGTACTCCTCCCCGACGAGGGGAGTAGCGCTAAATTCGACATGGCCATGTCGAACTAGGGTAGGTGTGGATAGAATTCGACGCTAATAGCTCCGGGAGCTATCCCACAGTGCACCAGTGGGAAGGCCGAAAATTCGACCTTGTACTGAGTGCGCATGTGATAGGTGCTGTGCATTGTCTTGTTCACAGAGAAAGACTATATTCATTGTTCACAAAACTGTATCTTTGTGAGGAATTCACTCCCTTTTTCCCATCTCACAGCTGCGAGTGTCTCCCGAGCTACCCCGGCATCCCCCTCCCAGAAGCTGGCGCAGATCAGGCGACGAAAGAGAAGGACACGGGACGAGATGTTCTCAGAACTTATGGGCTGCTCCCGAGCCGAGGCGGCACAGCGGACCCAGTGGAGGGAGAACATGTTGCAATACCAGCGATCACACAGCGAACGGGAGGACAGGTGGCGGCAGGAAGACCAGCAGGCGACTCAAATGCTGCTTGGACTAATGAGGGAGCAAACGGACACGCTTCGGCACCTTGTAGATGTTCTGCAGGACCGGAGGCAGGAGGACAGAGCCCCACTGCATTCTATCTCTAACCACCCTCCCCCACCACAAAGTCCCTTCCCTCCGTCACCCGAAGTCCCAAGAAGGAGGGGCGGCAGGGGCCGTGAAAACAGTCACTCTACCCCTGCAGACTGCTCAAGTAGCAGAAGGCTCTCATTCCCAAAGATTTGATAAGTCCTTTCCTTCATTCTAAAAGCACCTCACCCAAGCCCCCGTCCCAGTTTCATCCCCTAACTGTGTAGTTGTTAATAAAAATACGTTTCTGTTAATTACTGTTTCCGTCATGTTCTTTTAGAGGAGAGTGTATTTGAAAGGGGGGGAAGGGGGTTGGTAATTGGAGAGGACAGTCACCTTTACTAGGGTACAGACATGGGGGCAGGTTCAGCAGAAGGTCACACACACATTGCAGTCACTAGGCACCCTGGTCAGTCTGGGAGGTGGTTTTCATGTTCTGGGGGGGGGGGGGGGGCATGTGAGTTTGTGGCGGGGGAGGGCGGTTACAGATCTTATGCAGCAGTCCTTAGCCTTGATGACAGAGCCACGCAGCAGGGGATCTGTAACCGCCCTCACCCGCCACAAAGTCACATAGCTCCCACACACACAGTCCCGAAAAGGAGGGGTGGCAGGCTCCATTGAAACAACCAGTCCACCACTGCGGACCGCTCTAGGAGCAGGAGCCTGTCATTCCTTGAGTTTAGAAGCGTCCTTTCCATCACTACGCCCGCTCCCCACCACAGTCTGCGTCCCAGTTTCAACACTTTACCGCAAAATCCTTAATAAAGAAAACGGTGTTAATGAACAAAATTTCATTTATTTTATTTTTAAAGGTGTCTTGGAAGAGGTGGAAGGGGGTTGGTAACTGGAGAGGATAGTCAACATTAACTGGGTAAAGAAATGGGGGCAGGTTCAGCTTCTGTTTAAACAAACTTAATAGTCACAGGTTACCCTGCTCACTCTGGAACCTAGCTTTCAAAGCTTTCCGGATGCACAGCGCGTCCCGCTGGGCTCTTCTAATCGCCTGGCTGTTTGGCTGGGCGTAATCCGCAGCCAGGCGATTTGCCTCAACATCCCACCCCGCCATAAACATCTCCCCCTTGCTCTCAGAGAGATTGTGGAGCACACAGCAAGCTGCAATAACAATGGGGATATTGGTTTCGCTGAGACCAGAGTGAGTCAGTAAGCTTCTCCATCTCCCCTTCAGATGTCCAAAAGCACACGCCACCACCATTCTGCACTTGCTCAGCTGGTAGTTGAAGAATTCTTTTTCACTGTCCAGGGCGCCTGTATAGGGCTTCATGAGCCAGGGCATTAGCGGGTAGGCTGGGTCCCCGAGGATCACTATAGGCATCTCCACATCCCCAACAGTTATTTTGTGGTCCAGGAAGTAAATACCTTCCTGCAGCCGTCTAAACAGACCAGAGTTCCTGAAAACGTGAGTGTCATGAACCTTGCCTGGCCATCTGACGTTGATGTTGGTAAAACGTCCCCATGGTCCACCAGTGCTTGCAGCACCATTGAAAAGTAGCCCTTTCAGTTAATGTACTGGCTGGCCTGGTGGTCCGGTCCCAGTATAGGGATGTGAGTTCCATCTATAGCCCCACCGCAGTTTGGGAATCCCATCGCAGTGAAGCCATCTATGATGACCTGGACGTTTCCCAGGGTCACTACCTTTGAGAGCAGTAGCTCAACGATTGCGTTGCATCACAGCAACCCCCACGGTAGATTTACCCACTCCAAATTGGTTCGCAACTGACCGGTAGCTGTCTGGCGTTGCAAGCTTCCAGAGAGCTATGGCCACTCGCTTCTGGACAGTCAGGGCTGCTCGCATCCGGGTGTCCTTGCGCTTCAGGGCAGGGGACAACAACTCACAAAGTTCTAGGAAAGTTCCCTTATGCATCCGAAAGTTTCGCAGCCACTGTGATTCATCCCAGACCTGCAGCACTATGCGGTCCCACCAGTCCATGCTTGTTTCCCGGGCCCAGAATCGCCGTTCCACAGCATCAACATGACCCATTGCCACCATGATGTCCACTGCGTGGGGTCCCGTGCTTTGTGAGAGGTCTGTGCCCCTCTCAGACTTAATGTCCTCACCGCGCTGCCGTAGCCTCCTCGCCCGATTTCTCAGCATCTGCCTCTGAAAAAGGTAGATGATAAGGTGCGAGGTGTTGACAATGGTCATAACTGCAGTGATGATCGCAGCGGGATCCATGCTCGCAGTGCTGTGGCATCCGCGTCAATCAGAAAAGTGCGCGAACTGATTGCCCGCCGGCGCTTTCACGGAGGGAGGGCGGGAGTGAGGGTTGAATGACAACAGTTACCCAAAACCACCCTTGACACATTTTTTGCCCAAGCGGGCATTGGGAGCTCGACCCAGAATTCCAATGGGCAGCGGGAACTATGGGATAGCTGCCCACCGTGCACCGCTTCCAACGTTGACGCTTGCCCCGTTAGTGTGGCCTCACAAAGTCAAATTACTGTCCTTAGTGTGGATACACACGTTCAACTTTGTAATATTGGTTCCACAAATTCCCTTTAAGTAAAATTGAACTACTCTCGTAGTGTAGACATACCCTCAGACTTCTTGTATGCTTTTTATGCAGTCTTTTTGCTTTCCTGTGAGGCACTGCATGTTGGGTAATATAACAAACAAAAGAAGCACAGGACTGGGAATAGTCACAGGCTACAGCTTGAGAATAGTAGGAAGTTTGTTACCTTTTTTGATACATAGTTTCCGTTCTTAATGAAGGGTTTATTTTGAAAGTGGTATTGCCTGTCAATAAGACACCAGAACAGTGGTCACTTGTTTATTTTGGAGTAAAAGATTATGAGTTCTCACCTATGCCATATGTATAACCTGAAGACTTTGTTGTCTGTATAAAGCCACTGATCATCTTCCAAGTAAGAAAAGATTAATTCCCAGTGTACAGTAGCATAAATTAGGCAATATTTTTTTCCTTACAAGAAAAAAAAAGCCATTTTTCTCCCATGGAAGAAAGTATTACACTTTAATTGGCAATATCAAAATACATAAGCACTTTTTAAATGGCCAGTATCATCCAAATATTTTTGTAAGCTGTTAGAAATAGTTCTGTACATACTTGAAGAAAGAATCAAAGCATCTCCACGGGTTCTAGTTTGCTGGAGATAACTTTAGACCATTTTGAAAATTAGAGGTTAACATGTATAACTTTTACAAAAACAACAAATCAGCATAAACAAATATTCTGGAACTTCTCCTGTAGGAAAGGTTTGGATCAGATGAATTCATTCTGCATCAGTATGTTGTATGGTAAATACAAATTCTCTGATCTTATGCTCCTTATTTATCATGTAGCAAGTCCTAACATCTTGAAAAGGATCTTCCAGCTTTTGAGCTGTAGGTTGACACATAAGGATGACTAATAATGCTTAGCATTTGTATAGTACTAAGTTCAAAGCACTGTAGAGATATTAGCTAATTCTCACTCTACCGTTGACAGATAGATGGCAAGTGTTGTTATCCTCTTTTTACAGAGGGGACGCTGAGATGGAAGGAGAAGTGGTTTGCACAAGGCCATACAGAGCCAGCATTAGAACTCAAGACCTCCTGACCCAGTGCTCATTACTCTAGACCACACTGCCTTATTGACTGAATTTAATGTCTGTCATATGTGTCAAATGTTCTGCCTAAGTCCACCAAAATGGAATGATGGTCTTCTAATGTAGTTCAACTGAGCACTAATACCTAGCTCTTGTGTAGTGCTTTTCATCTGTAGATCTCAAAGTGCTTTACAAAGGAATGTTAATGATCATTATCAGAGCAAGAAATAGAAAGAAACCAGGTCTCCTGAGTCCAGTCCAGTACTCTGTCCTCTACTCATATGTGTATATGTATTCATAGAGTTGTTATTGATAAGTATTTGTTTTGCCAAATAGTTCAGTTAGTGTGAAATAAGGACTACAGTTCTTTTCACCTGCTAATTTAGGTTGTGGAACTCATTTTGGAGAGCATTTATTTACCTGAAGAGTCCTATTAACTTCACTCATTCCAGTATCTAATATTAGAAGGAGTACTCATATGAATACTGGACATTTATTTTGATAACAAGAATATCCAGAATTTTCTGGGTAAATATATTGTTTTTAAATTAACATGAGCTTTGGGAGGCATATAAACTCTCATGCTTCAGGACATAGAGCAAACTTTAACTACTGGGGATTAGGAGCAATTTTGCCTTCTTATCCCATACCTGTCCACTGACAGGTTTATTGTACCTTCCTCTGAAACAACAGTCCTATCCAGTGTCAGACGTAGAATATTAGACTAGATCAGCAGTTCTCAAACTTCATTGCACTGCAATCCCCTTCTGACAACAAAAAGTAATACTTGATCCCAGAAGACATGACCAAAGCCTGAGCCCACCCCAGTCCTGCCATGCCGGGTGGGGGCAAAGCCAAAGCCCAAGGGCTTCAGCCCCCGGTGGAGGAGCCAAAGCTGAAGCCGAGGGCCTCAGCCCCGTGTGTGTGAGGGGGTGGGGGGTCCTGTAAACTAAGCCCTGACACCCAGGGCTGAAGCCGAAGCCTGAGCCCCACCACTCAGGGTTGGAGCCCTTGGGCTTCGGCTTTGGCCCTGGTCCCCAGCAAATCTAACGCTAGTCCTGGCGACGCCATTAAAACAGGGTCATGACCCACTTTGAGGTCCCAACCCACAGTTTGAGAACCCCTGACAAGATCAACAACTTTTCATACAGTAATTCCTGCAGTACATGGAATTAATCTTTCCTCTTATTTATACCCCCAGTCTGGAAAATACTTATGTACGGGCTTAAATGTATGCACTAAGAGTAGTCCAATTATCACATGGTGTACTAAATTGCATGCATGCATAAATGTTTGCAGGATTGGTGGCTTATTTGCTTATTTATCCCATGTCTTCATACATGCTTTATGAAATAAGGATTGGCATTTTTCAGTGTTCATTGCTCGTGTTTCAAAGCAGGTTGTTTGGTATAATACTTAATTAGTTGTGTTATAAGTGTGTCTTTGTGATATTCAAGGATTCTTCTAATCTAGTCCCTTGACTGTATGTTTTTTCTTCTGTTTGCTTTAATTTACCCTGCCTTTGTTCTAATTTTCTAATTCTACCAGTATTACTTTGCCTTGAACAATTATGCTTCCTTTTTTTAATCAAATATGTTCCGGTCTATTCTTGTTTGTGTTCAGTTTGGTTTATCATTTGGACATAGCCAATAATTTGTATTCCATAAATTATCACCAGCTTCAGTTACTGTACTAGTGGCATTTTTCCAGTACTCTCTGAAATAAGTTTCTTTTTGTATTGTATATTGTCTTCATAATATCCTCTTAAACATCACCTTCAGCCATAAGCTTTCCATACTCATAACCATGACAGACCTGATCCTTTTGCTAGTCCACTATGAAGATAAATGTTCCCTCCTAAATCTATCACATAGTAGACAATTTTTGAAACTTATTTTTCCATCTGAAATGACAAGACCTCACACATTTTAGCTCAAAAAAATGTTGTTCTATTTCTTCAACTTTTGGGGAAATAATTTTATTGAAGAGTTTCAAAGATTCTAAAGTCAGACAAAAACAAAACAAAAAGGAAAAAAAGATGTGGAGAGACCAGAAGAGAACAACAAAAATGATAAAAGGTTTAAAAAACCTAACCTATGAAGAATTTTTTTAAAAAAACTTGGGCATATTTAGTCTTGAGAAAAGAAGATTGGCAGGGGAACCCAATAACAGTCTTCAAACATATTAAGAACTGTTATAAAGAGGATGATGATCAATTGTTCTCCATGTCCACTGAAGGACAAGAAGTAATGAGCTTAATCTGCAGCAAGGGAGCTTTAGGATTGACGTTAGGAAAAACGTTATAGCTATAAGGGTAATTAAATTCTGGAATAGATTTACAAGGGACGTTGTGGAATCCCTATCCTTAGAGGTTTTTAAGAGCAAGTTGGACAAACACCTGTCAGGAATGGTCTTAGTTCACTTGTTTCTGACTCAACACAAGCGGCTGAACATGATGTCCTTGTGAGATCCCTTCCAGCCCTACATTTCTGTGATTCAGTGAAACCGAGCCACGCACAGTTGGGTATTGACAACACCTGTACAAGTATGTTGGCTGTGGCTTAGAAACCTAGGGAGACAGGAGTCTAGAACTGTAGCGGGACCAGCAAAAAAATAGAACTGCAGACTTCTATCTAAGTGTCAGGGAGCTTCAACTGTCCTTATTTCTGTCTTGTACAGCACTGAGCATACTAAATACTACATTATATTGTTTTATAATAAAGTGACTATAATTATACTTCACTTGTAATAGAATAGCTTCATTATACTTTAGTTACAGTGTAACTACACTGGTTATGCCTCTTTATACCTAGGAGGGCAGATTCACAGGGTCAATCATCATAGCTCCATAGTTTCTATGGAACTATGATATTTTATAGCAGCTGAGGGTCTGCCCCATAATTAATAATTTAACCAAATCTTAACTGACTAAATTATGTATTAATCTTTTGGTTTCAGATATGATACATTACTTATTCTGTCAATGTGATTTTTTTTTACCTTGTACAAAATCCTACAACCTTTCCCTCATAGTTAGAGTGTATACATTATAATTGCATTGTAATTGCAGTGTAACTGCAGTATAACAACTGTCCCAGTTTTATAAAATACTTACAAATGTATTACATGGGGGGAATCCCTGCAAAGATAAGGAGCTGTACTAAGGACCAGAAAAGAAGGAATTTAGGCACCTAAATGTTCAGCTAGGCATTAACTCTCATAGACTTTCAATGGAAGTTAGGCACCTAAAATACTTACCGTAGGTTCTTTTGTAAATCCCAGTAAGTGCATATCTCTGTGTTTAGGTGCCTAAATACTGTTGTCAATCAGTCCCTAGATGACTTTGCTAAAGATCTTTTCCATCTCTTATTTCTATCACGCTTTTTTAAAATATAGCATTGGGAAAAAAAATTGTTGTAATACTGGAAAGTAAACATTAAAGGAACATAAATGCTGGACCTGAACCAGAGGAGCAATCACAGCTCCCATTGAAGTCAATGGGAGTGGCAGGTGTTCAGTACATCTCAGAAACAGGCCTTTTGAACTATAAATCAGCTGCTGTCCCTGCATTGTCTCATGAACACATCATTAAAACGTTTCCATTTGCTTACTGGTAAATTTAAAGTGAGAAAAAAAGGTGTATGTGTACAGTAATAAACAAAAGTTTTTCTCTTGTATGAGGGAGTTATCAAAGTTCTAAATTCGTGTTGAAGCAGCATGGTTTGAAATGAATATTCCATGTGTGACAAGTCGTCTTCTGGAACAATTGAGCTGATGAAAGATATTCAAAAGATAATTGTAGGAAATATAAAGGATTTTGAAAGATGCCTAAATTATAATTATTAAGTAATGTACTTTGTCAGGAAATTTGTAATAATAGGATAAAACTGTTTTGATACTTCAAAAGGAAGACCAGTCTCCAAGAAAGCTAATATTTTTACCTGAGAGAGAATATTCTGCCATGTATGTCAGATATGATTTACATATGTGCTTGAAAATCCATTAGTGGTAGTCAGTTGTTTTTTTAAAGATACTGAAGAAAGTTCATACAGGGAGAAAAATAGTGTGTGATTTTTAAGGCAGGTCAACAGATTGATAGGATGTCAGTTGATTTTGTTAAGCATCATTATAACACTTTCTGGCCCAACCCAGTCTGTGAAGCCTTATTTGGCCTAGTTTGAAGTTCTACAGTACATAATTGTCTTTGCTAGTTCAGACTCGTTATTGTTTGGAAATGTTGTTCTAAGTGGATTTTGATAGATCTTTTAAAAAGAGGGTTATGTTACCATCTTTCATTGATCTAAAAACTTATCTCTGCCTCATTAATAGACTTCTGACTGTGTTTTTGCCCCACTGGATATTTAGCATGATCAGAATGTCTTCTTACATTAAATGTCTCTCTTGGTTAAAAAATGCAATTAGCCATTTATCCCTTATCTTTTGGGTCATCTCAACCAAAGCATACTTTCCAGCTCCCCCTTTCCGTGTCCCCAAACAAATAAAAGCCCTTTACTAATAAACTAGCCACAAAATTGCCCTGTCTACTTCCACAGGACAAAACTCCAGTTGATCCATGCCTAGGACAGATGAAGCAGAGAGTGCCACTTATGTGGCATTGTTCTCTGCCTCTCCCAGACCCTGTGGAAGTCTACTTGTGGAGATTCAGATCTACAGGTGGGGACCAGCCTGTGTGGCCAGTGTTTTCCATGCTCCATCCATACAACAAATCTATAAAGATTCCACTCACAATTATCCAATTCCAGTTCCAATTAAAAAGTATCAGTGTTAATTTTGTGTATACTCATTGTACCCTATGATTCTCTGAAGTTCCAAAGTATCAACTGAAAGCATGGGGCATCTGTACAGATACTGTGGCTCTCCACCCTGTAGGTCTCTATGATAATGGAAGTATGCTGTCTTGGCAACGAAAAACAGGGCTGGCCCTGGCAACAAACTTTCATTATCAGGAGGATCCAATGGAGAGCATGGAGACATAATGCCACTGAACCACCTATTCTTTCTTTAGGAGTCAGATCCTTTCACCCTGAGGGAACACACAGAGAAAACTCCACAAGAGAATCCCACAATTGGTTTAGTCTAGAGACCACTGAAATGGATGGCACTCTGTTGGCTTCAATAGGCTTTGGCTTGGACCCTGAATTTAGAGTCTCTTGTGTTTTTTCCTTTGTTTTTCACCCCATCTAGGGACAGACTGGGCCAAAGCTGTTTGAAGCCTGGTCAAGTAGACTCAATCACAGCCGTGTATTTATTTGTTAGATTTCCAGTTATTATAACTTCTTCTTCTAATTTAAACATGTTCACTACACTCACTAGCCCAAAAGCATAAGCAATATGATTAATCTTAATAACATCCTCCAGATGAAATCTTTTAATAAAAATTGTGTTGTCAATGCCCTTTATTTAAAGGCTAGCACTGAGCATCAGCTGTTCAATACCTTGGCTCCAGCAGAAATAATAAATCATAATCATTATTAAACCTCTGTTCACTATATTAGATATTTGAGAGAGATAAATTAGTCCATAAATAGCTTCTTCAATACAATTTTTGAGGTATCTGTTTGGAGTTCTGGAGATGGATACCTCTTTCTACAGGGATTTGCTCTACCATTTGCTCTGCTTTTCCTGTCATGGTGTGACCTTCTTTAGACAAAGACCTTAGTCTGCTAATTTTACAGGACTAAGAATGATTTTGTTTGCCCTTACAACTGGCATGATAAAAGTTAGCTCTGCTTTTTTCCCCTCTCTGATATTCAGAATACTTGTTTCAATCCTTTATCAATTTCTAGATCAAATTTTCATGTGCTGATTCTTTTCTTTTTTTCAAAAATAACTACGCTAGATTGTATGCAATTACAATTAAACAAAAAGTATTCAAATAATTTTGGAAGTCTGATTTAAACCTACAAAACTAGAGATCTGTAGAGATAAGCAGGGATTCCATCCTTTAGTTCAACCTATTGTTATTGGATGTTAAAATACATGTGGTACTGAAGATCACCTACTTGTCTGGTTACTACTATAGTACCCACTAGGAAAATGTGAGTCTGGGGGTAAATGGATCCCTGCCTGATTCACTAGCCATCTTTTGAGGTGGGGCAGTGTGAGGCAAACCTTGTACTGTGTAGACATATGTGGTAGGACATGCTGATAGTTTCTAGCCAAACATTTCCAGAGTCTGGAATTTTTATCGCTTAAAAAAACATTGGAAATGCCATCAGAACCTGTAAGAAACTGCAGAATTCAGAAGTAAGGAAATGACCATGTTACAATTTGCATGGAAATACTTAAACTTGTCTCTTTTTTGCATGCATTATAGATTTAAGGCCATAATGGACCACTATGATCACCCAGTATAACCTCCTGCATGACACAGGCCATAAAATGTCCCCTAAATAATTTCTGTTTGAATTAGAGCATATATTTCAGAAAAATATGCACTCTTGATTGAAACATTTCTAGTGATGAAGAATCCACCTCAGTCATTGGTAAATTGTTCCAATGATTAATTACCCTCAGTGTTAAAAATTTACATGTTATTTCCAGTCTGAATTTATCTAACTTCAACTTCCAGGCATGGCATCTTGTAATACCTTTGTCTGCTACATTAAAAAGTCTATTACCCAATATGTGTTCCCCATTATGATACAGTTTTTAAATATATGATCATATACAATCTCAGAATACAATACCATAACATTTTTCAACAACCTCAAACATACATGTACAGCATAATCTACTGCTATGTGGTGTTCTGTGTGTGTGAGAATCCTTTCAACCTGTATTTATAACCTTTATTCCGTTTAGGTCTCCTTTTTACTTATCAGACTAATTTTGACCTCCTTATTACAGAGACGAAATGTTTCAGCTTCTCTTCCAAAGACTGAAAGCACAATTGGTAAAGATGCTAGAATTGTTATATTTGTATTCTTATCAGTGGGAGTTTGGGTCCTAAAATTAATTGGTAACACACTGAAACTTTAATAATGTTTTAGTCCCAGGAAGGGGAGATTTGTTTCAGCCTAACTGATCTTGGGGGATGGTCAGAATGATGGAGGAGAGTGAGAGTAAAAAAGCAGCTTTTCAACTACTCTGCTTTAGGGTCATGCAGAGGCCTAAAAGGGAACAAGATGCTTATACAAATAAATTCTCCTCCCTATTCTCTAGACCTCTGCAGACTCCAATTTCCCTATGCAAGAGCCATTAAGGCTGTTACTGCCTCAGGCAGCAATATGCCCTATGGAGCACCTGTACAGGGTAGAGAAGAAGTCCCAAAGTTTGGGGAACTCAGTCAGGGGGCCCAAAATGACAGGTTGCTGAAGGAGGGAGTTGTAGAAAGGCCTTGTATGCTCCGGTTTTTCCTTAGGAGATGTTTTCAACCTGGAGGCTCCTTTATCAGCCGGAGGCTCCTGGTGCAGGAGGAGGCTGGTAGATGTCCTGTTGGAACGTGGGATTTTGGGAGGGAAAGAGCTTCAGGAGTTCAAGGAGAGAGTGAGCCAGGGATGATTAAGAGGATCCCAGATTGGGCAGGAATGAGCCATAGCCATTTCAGGGAAAGTGGGGGGGGGGGGGGATTTTAGTTTCAACATGGAAAGAGGAAATCTAGTTTGATTCACTTTTGAGAATGAGAAAATGTTTGGGCTATTTTTCCCCAACTGATTTGTCCATCTGTAAATTGCATGAATATTTTCTACTTCACATAGTTATTTTTATCATTTCTGATTTCCCATTCAGTTTCTTCTCTCTCCCTCCTCCCTAACCATACTTACCCCTCCAACCTACATACATCACTGTGTGTTCTTGATGGATTAATTTGGAGTAGTAATTTGCAAATTTTCCCCAATGGCACTAAAGCTACAATAGATTTCTCAAATTGGTAGAAGCCCTTGAAATGTGCTTTCAGTATGCCTACTGCAAATGAAACTAGCAAGTTAGAAATCTGTAAGTGGACAGGAAAATTAGAAAGAATATATTTTTCACTTACATGAGCCTGGAATTTTCTTTAATTATTTGTAACCCTAAAGCCATGGAGAAATCTCTCTTTTGAATTAGATGTTACAAGCAGATTGTCTTGTTTGCTTGAGTGTATTAAACATAATGAGTTTCAGTCAGGAGGAAAAGAAAGGTGAGACACAGAAGAACTTCTAGTCTTTCACTCATTAGGAAGTATTATTCTTAACTTTAAAATAACCTAGAATTTTTCTCTTTGTTTTTGTAAAATTTTCAAGTGAATGCAATGCTAATAAAAGGTGCAAACTGACACCCTGGGAAACTGAATGTCTCTTTTATCCACAAGCCAGATACAGAACAGCCAGTAGCAGTGTACATTTTCCTATATTTACACAACCCCACAAAATCCCTGTGACATGACAGGGTGTAAAAACCCACACTAGGAAGGAAGGGGTTAAATAGCAGTTCTAGGCCCAGGTGACTCCACCCCACCCCACCTACACAGCCTGTTCCCAATGGAGGAGGAGCTTTAAAGAGCCAGACAGCTCAGAAGAGGGGCAGACTGTGGGCTGGGCTGCTGCTCGCTGGCTGGTTAATGTTTTGGCACATTAGAGGGACTGCTGGAAAGTTGGCTAGCTAGCTCAGCTGATCTGGATGAGCTATATCTTGTGGGGAGATGGAAGATATAATGAAGAATACTGAAACCTGTCTAGAAAATGATGAAGAAAAAAACAGAAGAGAAGATTGGTCACAGATTAGGAAAAAGAAAAGACTGGACATGCCAGACGTCGATGAAGAAACACAAAGAAAGATGATAGAGACTAAAGATACATATCTAAGGGTATGTCTTCACTACCCGCCAGATCAATCCAGTGGGGATCGATTTATCGTGTCTAGTCTAGACGTGATAAATCAACCCCAAGCACTCCCCCCTTGACTTCTGTGCTACAGCTCGGTAAGAGGTGCAGGCAGAGTCGATGGAAGCAGCAGCAGTCGACTCACCGCAGTGAAGACACCATGGTAAGTCGATCTAAGTATGTCAACTTCAGCTACATTATTCACGTAACTGAAGTTGCGTAACTTAGATTGATCCCCCCTTCTAGTGTAGACCAGGGCTCACTGTAACAATAATAAAATCACTAATCAAGGAGATAAACATAGGGGATATAAACCCTCTGAAAGTAGCAGCGTGGTTTTAAAAAAATTCTGGAGAGATAGAAAACTACAACAAGGAGCTTTGTTAATTAAATGTAAAAGCAAGGAACAAATGGGGAAACTACTGAAGATTAAATTGTTAGGCAATCTGGAAGTAGGCTGCCAACTACCTAAGCCCTGGTCTACGCCCTGGTCTACATTACGAGTTTAGGTTGAATTTAGCAGCATTAGGTTAATTTAACCCTGCACCCATCCACATGACCAAGCCTGTTTTGTCGACTTAAAGGGCTCATAAAATCGATTTCTGTACTCCTCCTCGGCGAGGGTTTTAGCTCTAAAATTGACCTTGCTGGGTCGAATTTGGCATAGTGTGGATGCAATTTGATGGTATTGGCCTCCAGGAGTTATCCCAGAGTGCTCCAATGTGACCACTCTGGACAGCACTCTCAACTCAGATGCACTGGCCGAGTAGACAGGAAAAGCCCCGGCAACTTTTGCATTTCATTTCCTGTTTGTCCAGCGTGGCGAGCTGATCAGCACAGGTGACCATGGAGTCCCAGAATCGCAAAAAAAGATCCAGCATGGAGCAAACGGGAGGTACTGGATCTGATCTCTGTATGGGGAGAAGAATCCGTGCAGGCAGAACACTGTTTCAAAAGACGAAATGCCAATATATTTGCCAAAATCTCCAAGGGCATGATGGACAGAGGCTACAACAGGGACACACAGCAGTGCCCCATGAAAGTTAAGGAGCTGATGCAAGTCTACCAAAAAACAAAGGATGCAAACAGTCGCTCCGGGTGAAAGCCCCATACATGCCGGTTCTATGATGAGCTGTATGCAATTCTTGGGGTGGCCCCTTACGCTGCCCCACCACTGTCCATGGACACATGCAAGGGAGGAGTCTCACGCAACAGGGATGAGGCGTTTGAAGATGAGGAAGATGATGATGAGGAGGAGGTTGAGGATAGTGCATATCAGGCAAGTGGAGAATCCCTTCTCCCCGGCAGACAGGAACTGTTCATCACCCTGGAGCCAATATCCTCCCAACCCTCCCAAGGTGGGCTCACGGACCATGAATCCAGAGAAGGAACCTCTGGTGAGTGTACCTTTGTAAATATAATACAGGGTTTAAAAGCAAGCGTGTTTAATGATTAATTTACTACGCAAAGCCAGTAGCAAGTAGTCTGGAATCACTGCAGAACAAAACCTTGCAGCGAATGGGCCTGGGCTTTGGCTGTTTGCCTTTGGCTGAAAATAAATCATCCCCGCTGTTCACCACGTGGTGGGGGGAGGCCCGTTCATGGCTGACCGGGATCTTCCCTGATACTAGCCACACGGTGGGGTTTGGAGGATGAAGCATTCATCTCAGAGAATTGGGTGGGAGGGTTGGATTGTGCTGCACATTCACCCTAAAACCACAGCCCCTCCTTTTAAATGGCCAACCCAATGGGCTTTGCTTGGTATAGGAAAGGAGGGCGCTGCTGTTCGAAACCATTCCCACATGTTATGAAGGTTGAAGAAGCCGAAATCCTTTGCCTTACCATCGCTGCCTGCAAGACAAATTCTGTTGCCCAGCTGAGTATGTGTGATGTCTCACACCAAACCGGCAGGCACTCAATACAAGAGGCAAAATGTGAACTTGTAGCAAAAGTATATGTACCATGTAATGTAAATCACTTGATTCAGTGTGAAATAGTCTTTCCTTTGTTCTCTAAAATGTATCTTTTTAAATAATACTCTCCCTTTTTTTCTCCCGCAGCTGCAAATGTTTCTACGCTCCCCCTATCATCTCCGTCCCAGAGGCTAGCGCAGATTAGAAGGCGAAAAAAACGTGTATAGCTTCATGAGCCATAGCATTAAAGGGTAGGCTGGGTCCCCAAGGATAACTATAGGCATTTCAACATCCCCAACGGTTATTTTCTGGTCTGGGAAGTAAGTTCCTTCCTGCAGCTGTTCAAACAGACCAGAGTTCCTGAAGATGCGCGTGTCATGCACCTTTCCTGGCCATCACATGTTGATGTCAGTGAAACGTCCCTTGTGATCCACCAGTGCTTGCAGCACCATTGAAAAGTACCCCTTGCAGTTTACGTACTGGCTGCCAAGGTGGTCCGGTCCCAAGATAGGGATATGCATTCCATCTATTGCCCCACCACAGTTAGGGAACCCCATTGCAGCAAAGCCATCCATTATGACCTGCACATTTCCCAGAGTCACTATCCTTGATGGCAGCAGCGATTACGTTGGCTACTTGGATCACAGAAGCCCTCATGGTAGATTTGTCCACTCCAAATTGATTCCCGACTGACTTGTAGCTGTCTGGCGTTGCAAGCTTCCATAGGGCTATCGCCACTCGCTTCTCAACTGTGAGGGCTGCTCTCATCTTGGTATTCTTGTGCTTCAGGGCAGGGGAAAGCAAATCACAAAGTTCCATGAAAGTGCCCTTACACATGCGAAAGTTTTGCAGCCACCGGGAATCATCCCAGACCTGCAACAGTATGCGGTCCCACCAGTCTGTGCTTGTTTCCCGGGCCCAGAATCAGCATTTCATGGCATGAACCTGCCCCATTACCACCATGATGTCCAAATTGCCAGGGCCCATGCTTTGAGAGAAGTCTGTGTCCATGTCCTCATCACTATCATGATCGTGCTGTCGTCGCCTCCTCACGTGCTTTTGCAGGTACTGCACATACTGCAGGATAATGCATGAGGTGTTTACAATGCTCACAGCAGCAGCGGTGAGCTGATCGGGCTCCATGATTGCCATGGTATGGCGTCTGGAGGAGAGCAGGAGAGCAGAGTTGCAGTGGAAGCAGTGGAGGATGACGGTTAGCACCGCGCACATTTCCCAAGGAAGAACACACATACACAGGAGCCCATGACAGACATCAGGGAGAAAATTGCTATCGAGGCAAGAGCAGGAGAGCAGAGTTGCAGAGGAAGTGGTGGAGATTGACGGTTAGCACCACGCACATTTCCTGAGGAAGAACACACGTACCCAGGAGCACATGACAGAAAACATGGAGAAATTCGCTATCAAGGCAATAGCAGTAGAGCAGAGTTGCAGCAGAAGTGGTGTATGACGATGGTTTGCAGACCTACTGCACCGTCTGCTGCCAGCAGCACCCAGGACACAACAGCGGCGATGTTGGTGAGCTGAGCTGAGCGAGCTGCACACTTGCCATGGTATGGTGTCTGCATGGAAAGAAGGCACGAAACGATTGTCTGACCTTGCTTTCACGGAGGGAGAGGAAACTGACAACATGTACCCATAGCTACCTGTGACAATGTTTTTGCCCCATCAGGCATTGGGAGCTTAACCCAGAATTCAAATGGGTCACAGAGACTGCGTGAACTGTGGGATAGCTACCCACAGCGCACCGCTCTGTTAAGTCGATTCTAGCCACTGTAGTGAGGACGCACTCCACCAACTTAATGTGCTTAGTGTGGACATACGTAATCGACTGTATAAAATCGATTTCTAAACATCGACTTCTATAAAATTGACCTAATTTCGTAGAGTAGACATACCCTAAGTGTCTGATGGACACAAGAGAAGTTGTATACAGAGTGTCAACCAAAAAGACTGAAGATGAAGTAAAGCAAGGCATAGGAGATGATAAAATACTATATGCTATGTGGCTAATTAGCAAGAGAGGAGGGGGGAAAAACCAATCAACATCTGTGCTAGTTGCAATTAAGAGAGAAACCTTTCCATGCAGGGTAACAATAGGATACCAGAGTTTTTGGACAAAACCATATATCTCACCGCTGGTGAGGTGCTACAGATGCCATATTTTTGGAAATGTGGTGAATACATGAAAAAGAAAAATTAGATGCAGTAAATGTGGAGGGACACACTCCTATGACAATTGTGTAGAAGGGACAGAATTAAAGTTTAGCAGCTGCAGAAGAAAGCGCAGTGCAGCATATGGAGGTTGCATAATAGAAAAGCAAGCAAAAATGATCCAAAAAACCCCAAAGTTACAAATAGCACAGGTATCCGCAATGTTTGGCATGCAGCCTGCTAGAATAGGACCCCTGAGGGGCCGTGCCGGTTTGTTTACCTGACATGTCCACAGGTTCGGCCGATCGCGGCTACCACTGGCTGCGGTTCGCCGCTGCAGGCCAATGAGGGCTGCGGGAAGTGGCATGGGCTGAGGGATGTGCTGGCTGTGGCTTCTTGCAGCCTGCATTGGACTGGAGCGGCGAACCGTGGCCAGTGGGAGCCACTATCGGCCGAATCTGCGGACGCGGCAGGTAAACAAACCAGCCATGTGCCAAATGTTGCTGATCCCTGAAATAGCATATCGCAGGCAGAAGCTACTAGGAGACATCTAAGACCAGAAGGGGAAGAGGAAAGGAAACTCAGTATGGAGTAAGAGATAAATACACAATATAATAAATCGAATGATATAATGAATGATACAGGGAAAATAGAAGACAGACTATGTATCGTGACAAAGTTCTGTCCTTGACTCCATGGGTCCTGCGTTTCCTGACGGATTTTTGCTAGCCTCAGAGGCTCACTGTGACCCTCCACTTAGCCCTTCTCTCTCTAGAGGCAAGGGTCACAGTCTACTGAGCCATTTTCATCATAAGCCAGCAAGGGAGGTGAGGAGAAACAACCCTTCCTCACACAGTCTCTGTTGTCTCCCAGTATCAGTGATTAATCAGGGAGGGGAGGGGGGAGCCCAGGCCCACCCTCTACTCCAGTCTCCAGCCCAGGGACCCTAAACTTAGCAGCTATGGAAGCTGACTTTTTGGAAATAGGGCATGTACAATTCCCTGGGCCCTTTACCCACAGCAGCCCCCACTCAATATCTTCTTCACAATTACCTCAGGGTCTCCTTCCTTGCACCTGATATGGATTTGTACTACTTCATTCCTCCAACAGCACAGCTCCCTCCTATAGCTCCTGACACCCACACCACACTGACTAACTGGGAGGCTTTTAACTAGTCCTTGATTGGCTTCAGGTGTCCCAATCAATCTAGCTGTCTCTCCTGCTGTCTAGAAGGATCTTAATTGGCCCCAGGTGTCTTGATTAACCTGGAGCAACTGCCATTTGGTTACCATGGTACCAGGGATTTGTTTAGCCTGGGGCTAACATACCTGTTCCTCACTACTTTACTGTAGCCATCTGGCCTTGCCCTATCACACTATAGACAAAGATATGTTTATAGCATTTATGAGTGAAGTATTAAACTACACATTACAGACAGGAAAAAAAACAGAGAAAATGAACATTATAGTTAAAGCAGCAAAAATGTACCTATGTGTTAGTAATTTATCAGGAGAATGATTTCATCCTTTTTTTAAGTGAAGGAAATACTGAAGGATAAATAGAATGGTACTAATTTACTGTTGGAATGCTCATACTCTAATAGCACATGGACAAGAACAAACAAAAAATAACCTTGATAAGGCTACTAAAACTGATATCATTTGCATACAAGAAACATGGTTATTAGGAAAACTAGATTTCAGAATCCCAAGATCTGGTATTTATAGGCAAGACAGAGGAATTGGAAGGGGAGGGGGAGTTGTACATTCATTAAGAAAAACCTAAATGATCTTAAAATTGAGGCAAATAAACTTAATATAGAGCATAACACTACTGAGATTATGATGCAGAATAAATCTGCATCTTTGAGAACATATAATGTATACAACCCACATGGAAAGTTGGAGATTATGAGTTAGATAGAGATAGTTGAAGATGCAACAGGCCCATATAATATATGTGGAGACCTAAGCAGCCATAACAGATCGTGGGGAAGTGGAAAAAATGATAGGAATGGCAAGTGTCTAGAACAATTCATTGATGAAAATAATTGAGAAATAATGAATGATGGTACACCTAATAGGTTTAATGAAGCCAATGGAAATCTCTCCTGCCTTGACCTTGAAATTGTGTCAAATAGTATAGCAAGAAAATGCAGCTGAGATGATGATAAAGAAGAGGGAATGGGAAGTGATCACTTTCCAGTACTTATAGTTTATCAAGGTAGAGGCAATGTTGAGGATGGAGGAAGGCCCCCTTACTTGGAATATGAAAAAATCAAACTGGGAACTGTTTAGAAGTAAATGTAATGAAAATATTATTGAGCAAAGTATAAATGATGACATTGAGGAATTTAGCTAAAGGAATCATGATGGCAGAAAAGTTAATTATATCTAAGATAGCATGTTACCAAAAGGTTAAAAGCATGTACCATGGTGGAATGAGGAGAGTAAAAAAGAAATTAAAGAAATGAACAAGGCATATAAGAAAGCAACAAATAAAATGAATAGTGAGGACTTATAAGAAACAAGAAATATACAAGGTAATTATGCAAATGGTTATTAAAAAGGCAAAACAAAACAAAAAAGCTGGAGAAAGTACTATGGGAAAATAAACAAAGATACTAAACCATCAGAGGTATAAAAGAAGATTAGGAAAATGAATGGAATATGAAATAAAAAACAATTCTATACCAGCCCTCAACAGAAAAGGAAAGGAATAAGAAGATCAAATGAAGAAAAAGTGGAAGCCCTAGCAGAAATAGTCCACAATGTTAATAATGTTGAAAATCAGACTTGAGAAATCTAAGTGAAAGGAAAAAAATATTAAAGAGAATCTTGATAATTGGAAGAGGTGGGAGGAAAATGAGGGTACAATATTAGATGAAAACTTTTGTGTGAGGGAACTTCAAAAAGCTATAGATAAAAGCAAAACTCTTCACCAGAAAGGGTTGGAGTATGCAACGAAAAGCTAAAACACCTGGATGAAGAGAGTCTGAAAATACTATACAACAGAATATGGGGAACTGGTGAGCTATCAATGGAATGGAAATATGCAGTTGTTGTCCCAGTATGGTAACCAGGGAAGCTGCGAAGAAGACCTGCTGCATTTAGGCCAATTGCCCTTATATCATGTATGGGTAAAGCCACAGACAGAATGGTGACTGAAAGTTTAATGACATATCTAGAAAGAAATCGATTTATAGACAACGTGCAAAGTGGGTTCAAGAGTGGAAGGAGTAGAGCTGATCAAGTAGTAAAAGTAGAGATGGATGCACAAAAAGTATATGAAATGAATATATGATAGTAGCTTGCAGGCTTATTACATAAAATAGCATCCACAGGCATAAAAGGAAGAGTATATATCTGAATCAAAGATTATTTAAGTAAAAGAACTATGTAGCTCAGAGTAGAGAAAGCCTACTCTAGCATATATACAATCACAAACGGCTCTCCGCAGGGGAATGTCATCATCCCTACTTATTCAGTGTAATGATAAAAAATCTCCCAAAAAGGATGAGTACAGAAATAGGCTGTGATGTTATCTATTACAATATGACTATAGAGCATTGTTGCAACCACTGTTATATATTTGCAGCAAATATTGTATAAAGGTTGTCAACTGAGGTGTCTATGAAAAGATTATGATTTACTGGTCATGATTATGCTACCTGTATGCAGGTATCCTTTTTGTATTTGAAGGTATAAGTATTGGCTCTATACCTGGATTTCAATGTTTGCTTCTGGGGTACCACCCACAAGGTAGCTAGCCAGCACATTTTGGAGGAACTATTCAAATTAAGTGGCTCAACAAGAAACACATGACTGACAATGGACCATGGGAAATGCTCACTTACACTGAGTGGACTGTCATATAAATGTGCTGTCTGGAATATAGCTAATGGTTTCCTGCAATGACTGAGTGAAATTGGGCATGAACATGTGACTTGCCCACATGACTCCAAACACTATCTGGTCACCTGTGAGTCTCTACTACCTGTGCTGAGGTTCTTGTTTGAAACAATGGGTTCCCCCCGACATGGCAGACAATATAAATGGCCCTGGAAACACCTCCATTTTGCCGCTATCCTGCTCCAGCCTCTTTCTTCTCCAAGCCTCTGGACTATGAATTCATGCTAATGGGAGCATTCTAACCAATGGACTGAGGACCTTCTAATGATTTGGAAGCATCCAGAGACTTGACTTAAGCCAGCAGTTTATTCCATCACTGCTAGAAGACTGAACCAATAACTTTGCAATTACTGTATGTATTTGCTTCCTTTAACCAATTTTAACTCTTACCTTTCTTTCTTTCTTTTCATGAATAAACCTTTAGATTTTAGATACTAAAGGATTGGCATCAGCGTGATTTTGGGGTAAGATCTAAGTTATATATTGATCTGGGTGTGTGGCTGGTCCTTTGGGATCAGAAGAACCTATTATATGATTAGATTGGTTGTAAAGAACCACTCATCTCTGAATCCAATGATTTTGGTGGTGATATAAGAACTGGAAGGCCTGAAGAAACTGCCCTTATGTCTTCTTGTTAGCTAGTGTGGTGAAACAGAAGTTTACTTTTGTTGCTGGTTTGGTATATCCTATGAGGGATTAGCCACCAGTCTTGGGGTCGATATGCTCTATCTCTCCTGAATTTGACATCCTCAGTTGTGACCCACTGAGGCCCAGTTACAGTGGCATATTCTTGTTTCCAGATGATTGTGCTATATGAGATAAAAACAGAAACCAGGAAATAGCTGAGAAGTGAATTAATGAAACACTTAGGAAAAGTGAAGAATGGGGAGATATGTGAGGCTATCAATTTTCAGTTCTCAAAACTAAAGGAATAATATTCAGTAAAAGGAAAAAATCTAAAGGATTGTAAACTCTCTATGGACAGCACATAGGTGTAGTTAAAAGGTACAAATTCCTCAGTGTGCCATTTGATAGCAAACTAACATAAAAGGATCACACTGAAAATATTATAGTTAAATGTAAAGATAACCTCAATATACTTAAAAGTATTTCTGGAACTGCCTGGGGTATGGAAAAGAAAGCAATGGCAATGCATCATAGAGCATTAATAAGACCAAATATTGAGCACTGGGGCCAAGCTAGATGGAATCCAAGCCCTGGCATTGTGTGCTGCATGCAATGCCTTCATCACAACACCTTTGTGTGTAATGCAGATGGATGCTGGTGGACAACCTGTAGCTTTAAGAATAAAATTATTGGACATTACCTTTTGGGCAAAAGTTATCAGAAACAGAGAAGATGGAAACAGTAAACAAATATGTGAAGAATGCTGGGAAATCAGTGGACAACATGGGAGAAAATACCAAAAATGCCTCATGTCAATAGGATTAAAATGTAGACAAACTAAGAGAAAAGAGTAACAGAGGGTCCTGTGGCACCTTTAAGACTAACAGAAGTATTGGAGAAAAGAAAGACCTAGAAGACATTAACATATATAGGCATGAGAGAATGCATTATGCATGAAAAATCATGTTCCCAATCTAAATGTGGAAATTAAAAGGGGGAAACAGAGAGCTAAATGTATTAAAATCAGCAAATGGATATGTATGTGATAAATATTTATGTATGGGTGTAAATATGGGGGTAAATGGGAGTGGGGACAGTATTCTGTGTCCCAACACTGGGAAAGAAGAAGTCCATACGACTATCAAATGTTGTAGTTGTTGTTATAGTGGAAAGAACAGGAATAATGTTGGCGTTATTCTGGGTGCTGGCCATGTGACCTGTTTCCGTTGTCATCTTGTTGGATTCACTATCAGGATTACATGCTGACAAAAATGGGAATTAAGATAGCAAAAAGGATATAATTAATGAATTATTGTTTCTAAAAATTGTCACAGATGGAATTTAATATTGAAATGTCATGCATCTCAGTGTATGTTGGGATAGCAGGAAATAAGCAGATTGGCAAAGTAGCAAAAATGCTGTAAAAAATGACAGACATCCCTCTAAGGGCTTGTCTCCACTTACCAGAGGATTGACACATGGTGATCGAGCCACCGGGAGTTGATTTAGCGGGTCTACTGAAGACCTGCTAAATTGACCACCAATTGCTCTCCCGTCGACTTCGGTACTCCACTGGAATGAGAAGCATAACATAAGTTGACGGGATAGTTTCTCCCGTTGACCCAGAACGGTGTAGACTGCAAAAGGTTAACCTAAGCTACGTCAACTCCAGCTATATTATTTACATAGCTGGAGTGGCATAAATTAGGTCAATAGTGTAGTGTAGTGTAGACCCATAGTGTAGACCTGCCCTAAAAGTAAACAGGACTTTAAAACGAACTGAGAGAGGGTTGGAAGGAAGTATGGAAAACATAAATAAGGGGGAAGAGATTTCATGAAGTATACCCTGAATCAAAAATGTTGACATACTGCAAGAACCTGAGAGGGTGTGGTGGCTCTACTCGAAATACTTACCGGACACAGTGGCTTAAACAGTAACTTGGCCTTAATTAACAAACACACAGATGGGCTATATGAGACCTGAAAGTTGATCATATCTTCTGGGACTGGGATTTTGTATGAGAAACTCAGACACCTAAAAGTTTACACTAAAATACCTACTAGGAGCATCAGGAAAATGGGGCACATCAGCACAGCTTTTGTAAAGGGAAATCATGCCTCACCAATCTAGTAGGATTCTCTGAGGGGATCAACAAACATGGGGACAAGGGTGAGCCAGTGGATATAGTGTACTTGGACTTTCAAAAAGTCTTTGAAAAGGTCTCACAGTGAAGGCTCTTAAACAAAGTAAGCAATCATGGGATAAGAGGGAAGGTCTTCTCATGGATCAGTAACTGGTTAAAAGACAGGAAACAGGGCAGGAATAAATGGTCAGTTTTCAGAATGGAAAGAGGTAAATAGTGTTGTTCCCCAGGCATCTGCACAGGGAACAGTGCTGTTCAACATATTGATACATGATCTGGTAAAAGGGATAGAGAGAGGTGGAAAAATTTGCAAATGACGCAAAATTACTTAGGATAGTTAAGTCCAAAGCTGAGTGTGAAGAGTTACAAAGAGATCTCACAAAACTGGGCAACAGGACAACAAAGTGGCAGATGAAATTCAATGCTGATAAATGTAAAGTAATGCACATTAGAAAACATGATGCCAACTATACATTCAAAACTATGGGGTCTAAATTAGCTGTTACTACTCAAGAAAGGGATTTTGGAGTCATTGTGGATAGTTCTTTGAAAACATAAATGTGCAGCAGTAGTCAAAAAAGCTAACAGAATGTTAGGAACCATTAGTAAATGGGTAGGTAATAAGACAGAAAATATCATAATGCCACTACATAAATCCATGGTATGTCCACACTTGAATACTGCTTCCAATTCTGGTTGCCCCGTCTAAAAAAAGATAGATTAGAATTGGAAAAGATACAGCAAAGGGCAACAAAAATTATTAGGGACTTGGAACAGATTCCATCCAAGGAGAAATTAAAAAGGCCAGGACTTTTCAGCTTGGAAAAGAGACGACTAAGAGGGGATATGGTAGAGGTCTATAACATCTTGAATGGTAGGGAGAAAGTGAATAATGATGTATTACTTACTCCTTTATGTAACACAAGAAGCAGGGATCACCCAATGAAATTAATAGGCAGCAATTTTAAAACAAACAAAAGGAAGTACTTCTTCACACAATGCATAGTCAACCTGTGGAACTCATTGCTGGGGGTACTGTAAAAGCCAAAACTATAACTGGGATAAAAAAATTAGATAAGTTCATAGAGGATAGGACCATCAATGGTTAATAGCCAAGATGGTCAGGGATGCAAATCTCATGCTTTGGGTGTCCCTATGCCTCAGATTGACAGAAGCTGGGAGCGGATGATGGGATGGATCACTTGATGGTTGCCTGTTCTGTTCATTCCTTCTGAAGCACCTGGCATTGACCACTGTCAGAAGACAGGATACTGGGCTGAATGGACCATTGGTCTGACTTTACATGGCGGTTCTTATGTAAGCCCTGAGGCAAGGGCACACAACCCACAGGGACCTTTCTTATGTGGGGACATTGGACTTTGGTATCTGTTATTCCAGGAGGACTTGACTGGTGACCTGGCCAAAGAGCCAAGTTGCTACCTACCAAAAAGGGGACCACCACATTGTCGGAGTGATTGCTGGCAAGAGACACTAGAGATGGGAGAGTTCGGTCCGAGTGACCTAACAGCTAGGTAGTACCACCAGTATGCTCAGCCTTATCACAGTACCCTAAACAAGGTCTGAAGAGACTTATCTTCTTGTCCATTCAAGCCTTACATTATTTGGTGAGATTGCCAATAAGGTGGGGGATGCGCTTCTTGTGAGTTGTGAAGTTGAGTTTTTGTGTTTTGGACACCTGCCTACTAGGAATTTAATTGAGATTTACTTACTCATTTTACATACCAGCTGAGGACGGTCCAAGGACTAACTAGTGACTTAGAAATACTATTCAAAAGTCTCTGAATCCTAACACAGTACACAGTGTTCTGTAAGTTTAGCCCTGGCTACCTCAGAGATTGATTCCGTCCTCATGCTCCACCTTGACAGTTCACCTGGGGCACACTTGCTAACTCGTCATGTTTAAGTTCTGAAGACTGGGATACAGAGCATTAGTATGGTTTCCTCTGTTGCTCTGACAAAGCCTGCTAGCGCTTCTTCTTTTTTTTTTTTTTTTCCTGAGGGGTGACTTGATTGTCTTGACTTTCTTTTTCAGTCTATGGGTCTCTGTTTAAGTTAACTTTTTGCCAGATTGTTATTTGTTAATTTGTGAGCTTTAAATTGCTCTGCATGTGTCCTGAGTTCAGGAAGGGTGCATCTTACAAAAATCAGGAGATAGAATAAAGTTGCTTGTGAAGGGGTAGTGTCCTGTCACTGCAGTCATGGAACTATTTTCTTTGTCCTCAGGATATTATGCAATTTTGTGACAGACTGCCCTCACTTATAATAATCAAAGGCTATTGTTTCTATAGTATACACCAGCAACTGGAAAATCAACACTTGCACTCTCACTTTCATTTGATAATATATCATAGGTGTAGGAATGTTCACCCCATCTCAAAAAAGATTATCGGAATCGGAAAAAGTTCAGAAAAGGGCAACAAAAATGATTAGGAGTATGGAATTGCTGCCGTATGAGGAGAGATTAATAAGACTGGGACTTTTCAGCTTGATAAAGAGATGGCTAAGGGGAGATATATTTGAGGTCTATAAAATCATGACTGGTGTAAAGAAAGTAGATATGGAAGTGTTGTTTACTACTTCTCATAACATAAGAACTAGGGATCACCAAATAAATTAATAGGCAGCAGATTTAAAGGAAGTATTTCTTCACACAACACACAGTCAACCAGTGGAACTCCTTGCCAGAGATTTTCTGAAGGCCAAGACCATAACAGGGTTCAAAAAAGAACTAGATAAATTCATGGAGGATAGTTCCATCAATGCCTATTAGCCAGGATGGGCAGGAATGGTGTCCCTAGCCTCTGTTTGCCAGAAGCTGGGAATGAGCAACGGGGGATGGATGACATGCTGATTACCTATTCTGTTTATTCCCTCTGAAGCACCTGGCATTGACCATTGTTGGAAGACAGAATACTTGGCTAGATGGACCTTTGGTCTGACCCAGTAGGGCCATTCTTATGTTCTTATGCCTTTAAATAGCTTGTCCTTTAAATAGACATCCTTTAAATAGGATGTCTAATGGACATCCTGTCTTCTAATGCAGAAGTCACAAGAACCTTAGGCAGCTGCATAAATCTGTAGCTAGGACTTCAATGTTGATATATAGTTAGTTAAAATCGTCATTTGGATCCGAATTGGGTGCATGTGGTTTCCCCTCATTCTGAACATTGTGTCAAGAGCAAAGAAATGACAGTAGACAATAAGTGAAGTCATGTCATTGCACAGTAAATGGATTTATAATTTGATATTTTGTAATTGTATATTGGGGTAAAACAAATAAAAAATAGAACACCCTCCCCCCACCACACACACATACACTTCTGGAGAATACGTAATTTCTCCTGCCCAATAAAAATACTGCATTATTAAACATGCCCAGATAAAACAGTACAGAGCATCCCAGAGCACACTAACATCTCCTATTTAAAGATACTGAACAAAATGCATCTAATTAATATGTAACCTTTGATCTTTGCATAGCTTCCTGGGGAAATCTTTTTTGAAATCTCAGGTTTTGGCTGCCCACTAGTAAAGATTTATTGAGATTCAAATACCCATGCAATTGATCACATGTAGGTACTTTTTCTTGGTGTTACTGGCAATTTTCCTTTCAAAGCCACTAGAAAACATGACTAGATAACATGTCTGAGAGCATTGCTTTTGGTCTGTCTCCTTCTCTCAGTTTTTAGCAACAAAACTGAGCCATGCCCAATTCAAATTCTATTTGAAGGACAGATAATACATTATTTTTCCAAATTAAAAGTAGCAATATTACTTGGGAAGTGAAAGGCAGAATGTGTGTAAAAGGCTGACATTTTGCCTTGCTACAAATTTAGAAAATCACAATTATACCTGTCCATATTTGTGTGACAGTTCCACTATTTTTAATTCCAAAAGGTGACAAATGTCAGAATTTGACATTTCTCCCCATTCAATCTGTGAACTTGTGAATTCTCATAGAAAATCATGAGAACTCTTTTTTTTCTCATAAATATGTATGAAACAAAAACTGACACAGTTACATAACTATATATTTATTCAGTACTCTAATACTTCTTGTAAGAAGTATTGCTCTGCTAAGAATTATGTATTACTGTGCAAACATAAAAATTGCTCCAAAACAGCATTGATTTTTGTTGGGACTCAAAATGGTTGTTGCTGTCTCTAGATGGGGAGAAGGGCTAATCTCATGGATTTAGGTTCAGGCTTAAAGAGACTTGACAGTGCTGAGTAGCATAATTGCTGAAACAATGGATCAAAACATTTGAGCAGTGTTTGGCATTTCTGCTACAGTTGTCCCAGCATTTCCATTATGAGCACAGTTCTCTAGGGAGATATTTAAAGAGAAAAGGAAATTATTCCTCGCCAAGAGTTACCAGCTGAGGAGAGAATCATTTTACAGATGTAAAAATGAAACATCCTCTCAAAGCCACTAGAAGACAGGATTGTGTTTAAAATTATAAAGGATTGTCTCTCTATGTGTGTGTGCATTTGTGTGCATTTGTGTTCCTATATATATCTTTACATATAGATATAGAACAAACATTAACAAATGGTTAAAACATTTACTTTTAAAAGTGGGCGCTATCCATAAGCACAGAGGAATTTCATGAGGAATTTTACACCATTACTCTATGTGTATATATACATACATATATACATGATGGATCATAGGTGGCTCCTTAATCGCCTGAATCCTATTTCCTATGTCCCCTGGCCCCACTTTTCTCCAGCAGTGCCACTCCCAGAAAGGTCTAAATTCTGCTTGACCCTGTATTCCCTATTAGTTAGGAGGCAGGTCTGCCAATTAATGGGATATATACTTACTCTGCTACTGCTTGGAGGAGCCTGGTAGGATGAGCTCAGAATATTTCACCAACACCATAGGTTGGTCCAAGCCCTCACATTTGATAAAGTTATATTCTAATATAATGTATAACATTAGAGAACAAAAAGTAGATATTTTGTTCAATACTCACTGCTTTAAAGATAATAAGAGACAGCAACAGTTAATAAGACTGTTTAAATAGTGGAAGGTCAAGATGGCATGTAGAATTCCACAGCAGTGCCAGGTATAATGATGTTATATCAGTAAAAGGGCCCATGAACCAAGGAAAAGGCACATGGGATCAGGGCCGTCTCTGGCTTTTTTGCCACCCGTGGCAAAACAGCCTCCCGCCGCCCCCCGCCCCCCGGCGGGGAGTGCGGCAGGGGAGGGCGCCGACCGGCCGGAGCACGGGGGAGGGCGGAGAGCCCGCTGCGGCTCCGCTCTACCTGGGTGAGCGCCGCCCCCCTCCAGGTGCCGCCCCAAGCACAAGCTTGGTAGGCTGGTGCCCGGAGCCGGCCCTGCATGGGATCCAAATTGCAGACTGGAAATATATTTTTAAAAAATCAATTTGAACTACATTTCAGTTTTAAGTTTATAGTTGAAATTAGTTTTGTCACCAGCACCTTAGTGTAAAGGTTGACATTACACCTTTGTAGGAATATTTGTTTTCTAGTATAAGGTTTTTCAGTACAACACCTTTCAGGCCATTTTATTTTGAAATCCACATTCCTGAAGAATGTTTGCTTTCATTCTAAAAATACCTCTTCAGATATTTTTGAAAGATCTTAACTGTGTAACTTTTAGTACTATTAACATTTCTCTCTCTCTCTCTCTCTCACACTCACACACACGCACACACATATACACACGCATTTGGATTGAGATTTAAGCCACATCATGGGGTGGGAGGGATAGCTCAGTGGTTTGAGCATTGGCCTGCTAAACCCAGGGTTGTGAGATCAATCCTTGAGGGGGCCACTTGGGAATCTGGGGCAAAATCAGTACTTGGTCCTGCTAGTGAAGGCAGGGGGCTGGACTCGATGACCTTTCAAGGTCCCTTCCAGTTCTAGGAGATGGGATATCTCCATTAATTTATTTATTTATTGGCATTTGAAAAGGTTGGTAATTTTTTTGAAGAAGAACAAAGTTCCCTAAAAACAAATAGCTCTTGGTGCACGTTCAGATTTTGGGATTTTCTGCAGTTGTTAATTGCCCCTCTAGGAAGACAATTTGTCTGGAAATCCAACATTTTCATCTGCATTTGTGAGATAGTCAGTCCACTTGGAGATCTTCAACACATTTTGTTGGCATGTGAATTACATCTGTGGCAGCAGATTTGTAACGGCATGTTCTGATATCAGCAAGATACAACAAAAACACCTTCACAGTACCTGCTGAGCTCAAAGCATTTTTAGACATATATGAATCATCAGTCATAGAAACATCTTGTAATAAACCCCTGCACATTTTGCAAAATAATCACTTTTCAGAGCTCAGCTATAAAATATAAATGACTGACCACTAAAGATCTTTTAGGTAACAGGTGAGTAAGCTTGAAAGTGTATGAGTGCTTGTGTGCACGCACACAGATTTTTACAGATACAGCATCAGTGCCCTCACTATGGCAATTGCCACTTACAGAATACATCTTCTGTCCAAAATCAAGAACACTTGTTTTTCCATTCAAGTTGCAGGCCTCAGATGTACAGAACATAACACAAACTGTCATAGCACAATGGATGTAGAAAGGTTATGGTAGTTTTTTGGAGAATTGCTTCTGTACTATATTTCTGAGGTCAGGTAACAGTGAACCAAGCACTACAAGAGTCACTAGGTTAGTAGTAGTGCATGTCAAAAGTATAAATACAATGCGCATAGGGCAATATCACATTACTTGCTACAGATGGTTACAAAAGAGCTTATACTGCATTCTTTAGTACATGATTATGTCACTGTATTCTTTTTGATCTTAGACTTTATTGATATGAATAAACAATTCAACAAGCAATACAAATTCTGAAAAAAATACGAATATAAGTTCATAAAATAGACAGTATTTGTCAAACAGTTCTGTATTATTTGAAAATACAAAGGGAACAATTAATTATATCACGTGTAATGGCACAAATAATGTAATATCTAATTACATCATGTGATTGCCCCTAGACATTCCTATGGGACAAATGCACTATTATTATTAATTATTATTTGTATTACAGTAGCAGCTAGAGGCATCAGTCAGGGTTGGGCTCCATTGCACTAGGTTCTGATGATCTAAGATAGATCATTGAAAAAACATAAAAAGTGAGAAACTAGCATCTCATTGCATATAAATAATAGTAGTAGAATTATGAAAATGTTAGTGTGTGTGTATATATATATATATTAACATTTTCATTATTCTACTACTACTATATATATATATATATATATATATATATATATATATATATATATATATATATATATATATATTTAGAGGTTAATGTGTTAGCTGTGCAATGTGGAAAGCTGAAATAGTGAGTTAAGCATAGTCTAGACAGCAAGAAAGAAAGGGAGTTACAAATGAAACCTATTATATATAAATAATAGTAGTAGAATTATGAAAATTTTAGTGTGTATATATATATATATATATATATATATATATATATATATATATATATATATATATATATATATAAGTATTTTGCTTCCATTTACTGTGGATTTATTATTTGAATTACAATAGCACCTAGAGACCCCATTTTCTATGCACTGTACATACACCTACAAAGAGTCCTGAAAATGTAACTAGATAAGACAGCTAGGATGAGAGGAAGGAAATATTATTTTCCTCATTTTACAGATGGTGTAACTGAGTGATTAAGGGCCAGATCTTTAAAAGTAGATAGGTGCCTCACTCTCACTGATTTCAAAGGGAGCTAGGCACCTAAATACTTTTTAATAATTTAAGAATCTGTCCTTAAGTGACTTGCCCAAGGAAGCCTGTGGGGGACCCAGTGGTTGAATCCAGATTCCATGAATGCCAGTGCCTGAACCACAAGACTGTACAATGGAAGTAACAGGGTTCCATCCCTCTTTGTCCCCACCAGTGTCCCCTACAAACACTTAGGTCTCTTTCCCCTATGAGTCCTGCCCCACAGAACTCCCCAATCCCACATGTACACTTACTTCACCTTAACAGTTGCCCTCCTTTCCCCCATTGCTCCATTGTATGGTGTTGTGGCTAAGGCACTACTTGGGGGCTCTGAGTTCAGTTCTTGACTCTGTTGCAAACTTTTAGTGTGAACTTGAGCTAATCACATCATTTTGTTTCCTGGCAGCTTTTAATGCCCTATTTGTACAATGGAGATGATAATGCTTCCCTTCCAGTCAGGGGCATTATGAGGAGAAATCCATAAATTCTTAAGAGGTGTGCGGATGCTGCAGTGATGGGGGCCAGCCAGCCAGATGTGTGCTAGCTGATCTAAATGTATATAAAATGAGGGGTAAGCAAATGATCTTTAATGATGCATACAAATGAGGGGTAAGCAAAATACAAGGTAAATGTAAATAGCATTCTAAAAAAGACTTAAATGAATTACTGAAATCATGTTGCATGTCATTTCATAAAGAAAGGACAAATGATGAAATATTCTTTATTTTATTTGCGGCTAAAAGTTTCCTACATAACATTGTTGAAACAATTTCCCATTTATAAGATTCCTCATTATTGCGAATTTATTAGCAGAATTGAATATAGTTCCTCACATTAATTATCAGTCTATTTCTCTGCTGAATGCAGGCTAATTTCCTTTACACATATCTGAAAGTTTAATCCTATTGTACTTGGAATTTATTATTTTCAATTTGGATCTTTTTAAATATTTTAATTAAAAAGAGAAAAAAATCTTTGTGCCTTAAAGCACACCCTTATCCTCCATATTGTCTCTTTATGAATGAAGGATTTAGTCATTTTACACATGCAGTAAATGATTTTATGCTCATTTAGGCCAAATTGAAAAGGTTCCATTTGTAACTCCCTTTCTTTCTTGCTGTCTAGACTATGCTTAACTCACTATTTCAGCTCTCCACATTGCACAGCTAAAACATTAACCTCTAAACATTTGTCAGATATTTTCTGAAAATGTATGACAACTAGAGCTTTAATGAGATTTTAAAGGATACCTATTAAAGCAATAGAGTGAACAAATCATGCATTTCTCTTTGCATAATACTAATCATACATATACAGAAAAATACAATTTTCTTCTAAGGGCCAATGCGGGATGTTTTCAGCATATCCTGAGACGCCTTTCAACAAACTCTCCTGCCTTCCCCAAACTTTCTCATACTCCTCCAACCAAGGTTCCCCTCCTGATTTATACTTTGTTGTCTCCTAGTAAGGACTTGGTGATTGTTTACCACACCTAACCTTTCCTATTGTCTTCCAGGAGTAAATCATCAGTACCTGGCTTCTCTCTTGACATTGTGAAGAAGCAAGCAGGGGTAGGAAGTCCAATATTGCAAATTTTAGGTGATACGCATCTGCTTAAGGCATTCACCCTGCAAACCTTTCAATGATTATCAATGTCTCCTTCATCCCTTACACCCACTCTATGCCACTCTGTACCCTGCATCACTTTTTAGGTCCCCTGACTAGAGCTAGGTGGACAAGGTGGGTGCGGTAATACCTTTTATTGGACCAACTTCTATTGGTGAGAGAGATAAGCATTTGAGCTACACACAGCTCTTCTTCAGGGCTAAGAAAGGTACTCCCAGCATCACAGCTAAATGAAAGGTGGAGCAAATTGTTTAGCATAAGTAGTTAGCACATATTCTATGAGACCATTCAAGGTGAATTGTCTCTTTAACACTCCTGTAGTCATTGGACAAAAAGGGAGGTTAATAGGATACTGGTTGTTGTAAAAACCCATAAATCCAGTGTCTTTATTAAGACCATTTTTTTAAAATAGCAAAAGTTATGAATTTAAGCTCACAGGCTCGTCTTTTGAAAGTGTTGTGCAGGTTTCCTTTGAGGATGAGGACTGATAGGTCAATATAGAGTGATCATGTTATGCAAAGTGTTCACCCACAGGTGATGTGGTGTTTTGTCTTTTATCATTTTCCTGTGTGAGTTCATTTAAGAGAATAGTGATTGTTTGGTTTCACCCACATAATTGTTATTGGGGCATTTAACAGACTGGATGAAGTACAGAAGAAGTTGATGGGCATATGTCTTGAATAGGGATCGGCAACCTTTGGCATGTGGCCCACCAGGGTAAGCCCCCTGTAGGGCCGGGCTGGTTTGTTTACCTGCCGCGTCCGCGGGTTCAGCCGATAGCGGCTCCCAGTGGCTGCAGTTTGCAGTTCCAGGCCAACGGGGACTGCAAGAAGCCACGGCCAGCACATCCCTCGGCCCGCACTGCTTCCTGCAGCCACTATTGCCCTGGAATGGCGAATCGTGGCCAGTGGGAGCCAGGATCGGCCGAACCTTCAGATGCGGCAGGTAAACAAACCAGCCCGGCCCTCCAGGGGGCTTACCCTGGTGGGCCGCATGCCGAAGGTTGCCGATCCCTGGTCTTAAATGAATTAAGTGTGAGGTAGGCACATAGGCACTTTTGAAAATCCGACTGGGCACAGATTTGGATCTTTAAGTGCCTAAATACCTTTAAAAATCTGGTACTTAGTGCTTCCTGTAAGATGCTAGGCTCCCTTTGGAACCAGTGGGAGTTAAAGGTGCCCAGCACTTTGTGGGAAGATGTCTACATCTTTCAGAATCAGAACCCATTGATAAGCATTTCAACAGGAATTATTTTAAAAATATGGTTTAAACAACATTTAGGGCATTTTGGTTATATAGAAATATTAAATGAGCTCACAAAGTGTCAAACTTTGCCTCAGAATTCTTTCTGTATCACTAGTAATGATACAAGTAGCTTTTAATTGCTTTGAAAAAACTGCATGCTAAAAATCCCTATGAAATATTTGCTGAAATATTTGCAGTATATGTACAGCTAATGGTGATTGATTAGCTGTTTCTTTTGAAAACATAGATTGGTTTCAAGGTTTAGTTTCCCCCAAAGCTGTCCAAATACTCCACAATATAAACTAATGTCCTGTAAAAATTTCAGATTAAAAAATCAATGTCCCCTTTGGGTCATAATGGCAGAGGGAAATATCATAAACCACTGACTTAATCTCTCTTCATTGTCTTTACTTAAAAAAATAAGCATACTGGCTTTTTCAAATTTTGTGTTACGTGTGTATGTCTAGAAAGACAGAGCTGCTACTCATAGGCCTTTACGGATTTATAATGGAAACATTGTCACAACCTTAACTATTACGGCTAAAAAGAAACTCTATTAAAAAAAGAAGAAAAAGAAGAAGAAGCTTCCAAACACTGATCTTTGCTTTCTACATGAGTGGCTTTGTAAAAAAATCTGAAAATACTTTCTATATGCCATGCATGTGTCTTGCATTGCAGCAAAATTTCAGTCCCAGGGGCCAACTTTCCATTTGCAGTATTCCATAACTCTGCAGCTTATACAATAGTTTAAAATATCAAATTTTATCAAATGCTGTCAGAAAAATCTGTACAATACATGATATATACTGCATCCTCAGCCTACTATAGCTAAAAATCCTCAAAGCACTTTGATAGATTAATGAGGCATGATATTCTTTCCTTTAACCACAATGATTATCCTTTCCTTAAACAAACTGTTATTTCCTTATTCTGCTTCAAAACAGCCCCATAGAAATTCTGTATAACAAACTATTTCACCCTGTGAACGCATATATGCCAAGATTAATCCATTGTTAAAGTTGCCTGCCACTGGACTCACACGAATGGGCCCAGATGGAGTTCCATTGAAATTATTGGGGCTCCCTGTGGAAACACTGGTCTATCTGTATGGGATCAGCTACAAGACTAGAGACTTGAACTTTAGAAAACAAAATGAGAAATGTTAAAGCTTCAACAAAAAATAGGTTGTGTCATACAACCAATATGTTTTAATGTCATAAATTTATGTTTAATCTAGTGTCTAGGTCACTGGATAGAGATTCAGGGTACCTCTACACCAGGGATCGGCAACCTTCGGCACGTGGCCTACCAGGGTAAGCCCCCTGGTGGGCTGGTTTCTTTACCTGCCGTGTCCACAGGTTCGGTTGATCGCGGCTCCCACTGGCTGCAGTTCACCATTCCAGGACAATGAGGACTGCAGGAAGCAGCATTGTAGAATTGGATCTTGCAAAGGGAATTAAAACCAATAGTAAAAGGTTCTATAGCCATATAAATAAGAAGAAAACAAAGAAAGAAGAAGTGGGACCACTAAACACTGAGGATGGAGTGGAGGTTAAGGATAATCTAGGCATGGCCCAATATCTAAACAAATACTTTGCCTCAGTCTTTAATGAGGCTAATGAGAAGCTTAGGGATAATGGTAGGACGACAAATGGGAAATGAGGATATGGAGATAGATATTGCCATATCCAAAGTAGGAGCCAACCTCGAACAGCTTAATGGAACTAAATCGGGGGGCCCAGATAATCTTCATCCAAGAATATTAAAGGAACTGGCACATGAAATTGCAAGCCCATTAGCAAGAATTTGTAATGAATCTGTAAACTCAGGGGTTGTACCGTATGACTGGAGAATTGCTAACATAGTTCCTATTTTTAAGAAAGGACTGTTAGTTTGCCATCTGTAGTATGGGAAGATCTGGACGACCTTGTAATCTGGAGTAATAGTAATAGGATGAAATTTAATAGTGAAAAGTGCAAGGTGATGCATTTAGGGATTAATAACTAGAATTTTGGTTATAAATTGGGGATGCATCAGTTGGAAGTAACAGAGGAGGAGAAGGACCTTGGAGTATTGTTTGATCACAGGATGACTATGAGCCGCCAATGTAATATGGCCATTAAAAAAACTAATGCAGTCTTGGGATGCATCAGGCGAGGTATTTCCAGTAAAGATAAGGAGGTGTTAGTACCGTTATACAAAGCACTGGTGAGACCTCATCTGGAATACTGTGTGCAGTTCTGATCTCCCATGTTTAAGAAGGATGAATTCAAACTGGAACAGGTACAGAGAAGGGCTACTAGGATGATACAAGGAATGGAAAACCTGTCTTATGAAAACAGACTCAAAGAGCTTGGCTTGTTTAGCCTAACCAAAAGAAGGCTGAGGGAGATATGATTGCTCTTTATAAATACATTAGAGGGATAAATATCAGGGAGGGAGAGGAATTATTTAAGCTCAGTACCAATGTGGACACAAGAACAAATGGATATAAACTGGACATTAGGAAGTTTAGACTTGAAATTAGACAAAGGTTTCTAACCATTAGAGGAGTGAAGTTCTGGAACAGCCTTCCAAGGGGAGTAATGGGGTCAAAAGATATATGTGGCTTCAAGACTAAGCTTGATAAGTTTATGGTATGATGGGATAGGCTAATTTTGGCAATTAATTGAACTTTGATTATTAGCAGTAAATATGCCCAATGGCCTATGATGGGATGTTAGATGGGGTGGGATCTGAATTACTACAGAGAATTCTTTCCTGGGTGTCTGGCTGGTGAGTCTTGCCCACATGCTCAGGGTTTAGCTGATCGCCAGATTTGGGGTCGGGAAGGAATTTTCCTCCAGGGCAGATTGGTAGAGGCCCTGGAGGTTTTTTGCCTTCCTCTGCAGTGTGGGGCATGGGTCACTTGCTGGAGGATTCTCTGCACCTTGAGGTCTTTAAACCACGATTTGAGGACTTCAATAACTCGGACATAGGTTAGGGGTTTGTTACAGGAGTGCGGGGGGGTGGGGAGGGAGTGTCCATAATTCCTCATATAGTGTTAATACATACCTCATCCATTGACATAGCTGCGTCTACACTGAGAGTTATGTCAGCATAGCTATGCTGGTCTGGGGTGTGCTTTTTTCATCCTCCTGACCAATGTAGTTATGCCACTATAATATTTAATTGTAGACCAGGTCTTAGGAGATCTGGATTCCATTTCCAGCTGTGCCACTATGTTACACCTCTCTGTACCTCAGTTTCCCCATCTGTAAAATTATGATAATGATACTAATTTCCTTTGTAAAGCACTTTTAGATCTACTGATGGAAAAGAGTTAGTTACTTTATAAGAATTAGTTACTTTAATTATTTAAGAGATTATTCTTTCCATGTTATTATTTGCTATATAAATTAGAGTCAGTCGAAATATTTTCGGTAAAATGAGATGTCATTGAAAAACCCGTGATTGGGCAAGAATCACCAGCATGTTTGTGATTCCCCCGCCCTCCCCCTATACACTTTCTAATATAAATGACAAAATGTTACACTAGAAACAAAACAGAAAAGCCTACATTTCTGTATATGCAATACAGATGACAGTATTGCTTTGAAAGCTTAACTTTAACTTTTCTGTATTCTTGTGATTATAACTTTTGAAACTTAAAGTTGCATTAATACAGGGTGTTTTTGCAAATCATCTACTGGCCTTTCTAAAAGTAAAATTAAGGTTGTACATAATGTTTATATTTAAATGGTCCCAGTTAAGGTTTGTCTACACTAGAGTATTTTAACTTGAATTAATTGATTGCCAGTTAACTAACATGTTTGTATGTTAATAGGCACACTCCGCAAATTGTTGTGTCCTGTAACAAATCATTGTGGACTATCCAGACTAGCATATACAATTGTTAGCTAACTCAAGATAATAAAAAAATCTAATAATGAGGACATATTCTTAGCCTTTAAAGTTCACAAATAATTGATAGTGAATGGTGTCAAAGGGAAGCAAGTTTTTGCCAATGGCTAAAGAAATGGCCTCCAGCACAGCACGGGAGCATGCCCTTACTGAATCTAAATGGAATATACAAATGGTCTCATGTAGAATTAAATTTCTCATGCCCTATCCCAGAATCCCTTGACAGCAACTAGCTCTCTCATTAGACCTCACATCAATATCTTACACTTAAGTGATCAGCAATTTAACAACATTAACAGTGAAGGAAATTGTCATAATCTGGCTTCATATCTAACAGTTCATTGAGATGACTGGAGTAGTTCACACATCTCTTTTATCAGGTTGTTTGAAGATACAGGAAGACAATACTGACTGGTGTGTACTCAATTCACATTTTTGAAGGTTATCTTCCTAAATGTGAAGTCTAGAGACTTCATACTTTTTAAAAATAAAGTTTTATTTCTGGAACACAATTATCCAATTTTAACAGTAATTATCTGTCCATTTGCACAAGCACACAATCAGATCAGCGATAGGCCCCTACATAACATTCTCCTTTGAATGGTGTCCTTGTCCCCCATTCTGTTCAACATGTATATGAAGCTACTTGGGAATGTAATGAAGGGGATATATATGGAATCATATATAATCAATTCCTGGTTATATCCAGCATTATGCTACCTCTACTTTCAATGTGGTTGTCTACAGAATATGGTTGAAGTCCTTTATACTCAGATCAGTATAGCTCTTCTGTTTGGGTATCAGTTTTGCACCAGATTCTGCTTTTGAGATTATTCCTTGTTGCCCAGCATTTGTTTGAGTGGCTAGACTTTATTTGTGCATCAGGCTCAGTTTTCATTTTCTGCAGCATCCCATGCACTATAAAGGGAAGAGTTTTCTTTTAAATAAATCAGGATCAAATTCTGTCACCCTTATTCAAAATGTGTAGTACCACATGCCACAAGTAGTTCCATTTATCTGATTGGGGCAATTTGTGGCCTAGGGTACCACTATATTTGAGTAAGAGAGGTAGAGTCTGGAACTGTGTGAGTTTATCCTTGGAAACCCCTATAAGACACATTCCGACCTCAGTTTCTCAGTGTAAATCCAGAGTAACTATGCTGATGTTCACTAGTGTAACTGAGGTCAGGTGGTGGGCCGAGGTCATTTTTCAGATAGTGGTTTAATGGCAAACTATTTTTGATCACTATGTGTGAGGAAAATTGTATATTAACAGTATTTTCCCATTCTATGACCATTCTTTAATGCCTTGAAAAGTTTGCTTGAAATCTAGTTGTACTGCTTTGTCGTTTTTTTTTTTTTTTTAACGAGGCTCTAATCTTGTAACAATCATTTTCAAAGTTATCTGCCAGCTTTCTAATTCATTATTTTTTGTCTCTAGCCATTTCATTCCAGAATTATGCAGATATCACTCTTTTCATCTGTATAAATACATGAACAGGACAGCTTAATATTATTGCTATTTCCTTATCGTCTTTCTGTAAATTCCTGATATCTTTCCTAAGAGGGATGATCATTCTTTCCCCTTTAACACTTGTCTATTGTATTTGTACTTACATGCTTTTTTCCCTTCCTTACTTTGTACTATTTGAAGCTTTTCATTTTAATTTTTAATCTCAAGGGCACAATCTTATACCGATCCACATGCTTTAGCCATATAATTTGCTATGGCTTTAATGAGAGCGCTACAGCTGAAGTCTATCATCAAATGAAGATAGCCATAGTTGAAATTTTCTAGAAAGCTGTTACGGTTGTTATACAATACTCAGAGGCTAAAGCAGATTAACCCCAAATCGCCATCCAGTGAATTAATTTCTGGGGGGGGTAAGGGGGGGGATGTATTTTGCACAGAATAAACATGATACTTGACTATGAATGTCATGGTCTACAGCACTAAGTAAGACGATGAGGGAGACCAACTGTTGCTTCCACTAAACTTGTCTTGCATGGAAGTCACAATTTGAGAGTTAGGTTTGGTCTATACTACATACTTACTTTGGTTTAACTACATTGCACAGGGGTGTGAAAAATCCACACCCCCAAGTGATGTAGTTATACCAAGCTTAACCCCCAAGCTAGATGGCATTATGTTGGTGGGAGAGCTTCTCCCACCAACATACCTACCACCTCTTGTGGAGGTGGAGTTACTAAGCTGATGAGAGAGCTCTCTCCCTTCAGTCTCTTCAGCCGACACATTATGGTAGCGCAGCTGATGTAAATTTATAGTGTAGACTTGCCCTTATGTATTCCATCTCTCTGGAAACTGCATCCAGTTGTGCCCACCCTCACTTCTCACCCTTGATTTTTGTCAGGCATTTGGGAAGGAGATGAATGGCTAGACTATTGAACTAGACATGAACAGGAGGGGGTCAGAGTTAGGTTGTGGTGTTTTATAAGGCCATTGCAGTAATAATGGCTGGTTAAAATTGGTAGCTGTTTGTTGCTGGAGCAGATCTCAGAACAGTTCAGTTAAGTAAGGAAAGGGTTTAAATGGGGTTCTAGCAGAGAACATCAAGGAATCCTAATTGGGTGGAAGATGGAAGAAATGGGGAAGAACAGAGCATTTGGGAGAAGAACCAGTGTCCTGAAGAAGGAATGGCAAGTCGGTTTTTAGGGAAAGGGGGCATCTTGCCAAGTTCACTTTGCAATACCCATTACACCCATTTTCAGACTGGTGTAAAATTGTAGTGGACTCCAGGAGCTGCATGGATTTGTGCTGTGTGTAAGTTGTTTGAGGTCCAAAGTAGGTCTCACTTTCCTATTTTAGGCCATTTAAGATTTTCTTAGTTTTCCTTGCTTCATTTATCATTTACATATAATTTGAATACTACTAAACATTGGCAAGGAGTCTGCTGACCCTTTGATGTTCCTGCTAATCCTCCTATTTCTATAAATTGCATGATCAGATAATCAGTTATTTATTCATTTTTTTAACAACATTCAGAACTTTTCCCTGGGTAAAATCCTGGGCACACTGAAATGAATGAAAAAACACCCCACTGATTTCAAGGGAACCAGGATTTCACCTTGTGTTGTCTTGTCATTTTCAGATCAGTTATCAAAGTATCACCTTTGAAATCCCAATTTTCTTCTGCTAACACTGAATCATTGAAAGCCACAAATTTCTGGTCCCTTGTATTCTTAATTGATGATCCTTCCTCTCTATGATGCCTCCTAAGAAACAAATCTCTAATTTATTGTCCTTTTTTTTTCTGCAAAGTCCTTTACAAGGCACAATTTCCTTTGAAGATCTATTTTTTCTATATCTATAGGTAAAGCTATTCTTGCCTCCTCTTCCTGCTTTGTTCTCTCCGGCCACAACATAGACTTCTAACTTGGTTAACTTTCCTCTATGGGGATAATGGGAGTTAGGCACCTTTTGAAAATTGAAAATTCTCCCTAATTGGTTTTTGCCAATACAAACATGCCAGGGAATAGGCAACAACAAATTGCTTGCTCACTTAGAACATTCTGTGCTTCAGATAAAAGGACCATGGAGATAAACAGATGAAGCACTGTCTTGATCTCAGAGGGGGAACACAGGACAAACACTGTGGAAGGAAAACAATCTATTCCAGTTGCAGTAGAGAAAAGCAAATACATAACCTGGACACAGAGCCAATCTTAAATGCCTTGTACTTTGACAGACTAGCCCATCCCTTTCCCCACCAACTCATAAGAATTTGAGATGATGCATTGAAATCTCTCCCTCTGTACAGCTTCCAAAGTTTCTGTTTTCCTGTGTACAATATAATTCACCCATTGGGAGACTGGATAAGAATTAAATTATAGAATCCTGCAAATAAGTTTTAATTAGGTAGTCTTTATGCAAACATTGTTTGTTCCTACTATGGGCACAGAAACTATCTGTACAAACTTTCCAGCCTTGCCGTTGTTATCCCCATCACATCTCAACCTATGAACTTACAATAGGTACAAAATGTTTGCCAGGTATTTTATTCAGTGTTTCTTATTACATGTGGGCCAAGACTGGGAATTGCAAATAAAATTTGCAAAAAAGATTGTTTTAGAGGTTATTATAATTCATGGTAATGTGGTAGTTCTAGAATATTCTAGAACTGTTTTTCCTTCGCCCCCTCCCCATCCCTTAAATCCTCATTTCCAGTAGTATTGTCTATGTTCAAGTAGTTTTTCTGGAAATGAAGACTAAATATGGCATAAACTTTGGTGTGGGCAGAAACTGCTCATCTTTGCCTTTTAATATTTCAGAGAATGGGAAAACAGAGATTTATCTGTCAGAGACTCTGGAGTACTTTCATTCTGAAGGTACACAATGCCATACATCTGCAGCACCCTTTAGTACATAGTCACAGTTTCCATATTAGCTGTAATGCTTTCAGAAATGGTGATAATTATTGTATGTTTTATATGGGGGGAGGGGAGATTTCTTAGCTAGTCTCTTGTATTATTTAAAGAGATAGGTTACTATACTGGTTTGTAATTTTGTTTTCAGTTGTTTTCTATTAAGGCTCCTAGACGTTTTCGGTTAAAATGGCCAAATATTCCAAATATTACTTATTATTATTTGGCAGATAAGCAGTTTCATGGGGAACTATCTATCTAACTTGTCATCAGGGAGTCCAGGACTCCCTCCATCAGTACCTGTATCTTCATAAGTATATTCACAACAATTCTAATACAAATTTCACATTGGCATTTTGGTACATCTCAAATTAAAATTATAGTCATTCTTTACAACAAAGGTTATAAGCATAACAAAGACTGGAAGTATAATAGTCTAGAGCAGGGGTTGGCAACGTTTGGCATGCGGCTCGCCAGGGTAAGCACCCTGGCGGGCCGGGCCACTTTATTTACCTGATGACGTGGCCGGTTCGGCCGATCGCGGCCCCCACTCGCCACGGTTCATCGTCCCAGGCCAATGGGGGCGGCGGGAAGCCGCAGCCAGCACATCCCTTGCCTGCGCCACTTCTCGCCGCCCTCATTGGCCCGGGACGGCGAACCGCAATGAGTGGGGGCCACGATCAGCCAAACCTGCCACATCAGCAGGTAAATAAAGTGGCCCGGCCCGCCAGGGTGCTTACCCTGGCGAGCCGCATGCCAAACGTTGCCGACCCCTGGTCTAGAGTATAACAAAATGAAATCTTTTTCCTATAGAATGGATATTACAGGACAAGCAAATTACATGAAAAAGAAACTATTCTCATTAAAGGTGTAATATTCCTCCATGAGCACCCATGATACTGGTGATTTTTTTCATTGAATAAGAACTACACCTCTACCTCGATATAACACTGTCCTTGGGAGCCAAAAAATCTTACCACCTTATAGGTCAAACCGCTTTATATCGAACTTGCTTTGATCCGCCTGAGTGCACAGCCTCCCCTCCTCCCCCCCGGATCACTGCTTTACCGCGTTATATCCGAATTCGTGTTATATTGGGTCGCGTTATATCAGCGTAGAGGTGTATGACTTTCTATCATTAAATGCACAACCTTTCAAAATTTTAGGAGCATACTAATAAATGGATACCTGTAATACATCATTTATATTCTAAGGCTTCCTCAGTCTTTAAAGAAAAAGCCTTGTTGACTTTTATATAGCATCGGACACGCCTATTTGTTCTGGTTTGTCCTTTATCTCTTTAGTTTCTATTTTTCTGTGAAAAGATTCCCTCTGCTTATCGTATGGAACCATTCCAAAATATCCACTGTGCACCTTAAAATGAGTTCATACTTGAAATCTATTGCTATTAGATACCTTCATTTAAAAGTTAAAGACCAGAGCTGAAATCCTGGCCCCATTGAAGGCAATGGGAGTTTTGCTATTGACTTCAGTGGGGTAAGGACTTCACCCCACATTGTGCCCATCCTCTGGGCTGGTGCACAAGTCTGGAGCTGTGCTTTGTGACACTCTTTGCAGGAGCCAGTCATAATGGGAAAATTTCCTTCTGGAGAAAGGGAATATACAGACAGGAAAGGCTACATAGAATTCAGTGTTCATCATTAGCAATATGAACAATGCATATTCTTGGTTAACCATCTGTAAATATTTTTATTTTAATCCTTATTTTCAGTTATGTAATTTGCCAGACAATGGGATTATCATGCATCTCCCTCCGTTATTTTATGATTGTTGTCGAGCAGTTGTATTAGAAAAACTTGAGCCACAAAAGGTTTATGTCCAAGTATTATGAAGAAAACCGAAACCCACAAGAACGAGTTAGAGGTCAGGCTCCAGTTTCTATTTTTAGCTCACCCTTCTATGCTGTACACACAGCATCTTTTCCAATAGGGTATATGACATATCACAATGTTCTCATGCCCTCTGATGAAGGACCATACTGCCCGCAATACATAGTGACAACCAGAAACGGAACAGTAAGGACATAGCTTAATCTTAATTGAATTGCCCCACTTTTGTTTAATTAAATCAGACTTTTAACAATACTTAAAGTACTTTATAGTTGTCCAATAGCTGTAAATCAATCTATTCAAGGGGCTTCTTTAAAAGAAAACTAGTTGGACTAATTCTGACCATTTCATTTTATGTTACAATTTGCCCATGACTGATTTTAATTAAAAATATAATACTTAGCACTGTACAATACCAGATACACTTTTATTCCTTGAATTAAAACTGTGCATTGGAACAAATCTTTGCTACTGTTAGTTGAGGAATGAAAAGAAAAAAAAAAGGAATTTTCTCCGATAGTCATTGTTTCCCTCAGCTACACTGAGATGTTAGGACAGATCTGTATATCTGCAACACAAACAACAAGCAGTTCTAAACAATGGGCTTAATTCTGCCCTGTCATCCATCCCATGCAACTTCAATTGGTTTCCAAACAATAGAAGTCAGTGAGAATTTGTTCCTATTTTAAATCCATAAAATGAAAGACTGTTCAGGCTGAAACATCATACTCATCTGATCTAGTTGTGCTTAGTTCTGCTTACATAAAGATTTCAGTTTTTAAGCCACCAAAATTCCACTTGAAGGCTCTGGGAGCTTCATCTGTATAAAGATTTTAGGATCGAGTCCCTGTGGTGTACTGTATAAAATCCTCACTTCTGGGAGGACACCTTCCAATGGACACAACTATAATTTAAAGCTCCCTAGAACTACATCCTTCCAAAAGCCAAAATTAAAATGCCCCTTATTTACAACTTATGAATCATTAGGTTAATCCATGAGGAACTTTTTCAGAGTCATATTATCTGCTCCACTGGAGCTTTTACAGTTTTACAAATTGATGTTAAGGGATGTTTTGGCCCACCGGATAATAAAGACTCCTTTTAGCCTATTATAATCTATTATACCAATGAGTACCTGGAGGCTCTTAAATCTTCAGGTTATTTTTCTTGTGGGCATCCACACAATGACTCTGTGTTTAAAATGTTTATGAAATGTTTATTGACAAAAATGTGCAGGTTTGTGTGCTGCTCTCTTAAAAGAAAAATAATTTGGCCATTTACAGGATTTCCCCCCCCTCTCACAAATCTACATAGGCATTTCCCCATGTTGTAAACCACAGACTATACAATTCACATTGTGACTCCAGCAGTGGCAACACTGGAGTGTTTCTCCTCCTTTGGATAGTCAGGAGGGTGCCAGCCTGAACAGAGCCAGTCTTCCTTCCCAACTCTGCTCCCCAGCTATTTCCTGTTTCCCGGCCGAAGCCTGCTACGTGGGCTTCTCTTTTAGCCTCCTCACTCCATCTTGCCACATCTTATTGTAGATTTGTCATAGAACATGCAAAAAAGAAACAAGAGAGGGAATCTCTGCCTCTCCTTTCCAATCTGCTGCAACCATCCATAGTGGGACCCGGTCTGCTTGGTGCTGCCTGGCCCTCCTTAACTGGGGTCACATGAAGACTCAACATAGTTGGTATCACCAGGAGTGCTACTTGGGTACTTTGAACCATGTAAAGACATGTACAACATGTAAAGACAAAGCCTTGGCTGGGATGATTTAGTTGGGGATTGATCCTGCTTTGAGCAAGGTGGTTGGACTAGATGACCTCCTGAGGTCCCTTCCAACCCTGATATTCTATGATTCTATGATTCTATTCTATGATTTAACTTGATCTCTCTTAACTGCTTCTTCCTAGTGGCCACCTCTTCAGCCTGATATATGGGAAAGTTGGCAGCCTTGGCATAAAAGACCCCTTACCTAGTCTTTTACCAAGAGAAGAAAATCCATTTGTTTATTTTTTCCCAAGATATTTTTCTCCTTTCATTTCAGTCCCTTCCTAATTCTTGTCTGAATTCCAAAAGCCTGAAAGAGGCATTGCTGAATTCTCTGATATCCAAAGTAATTTGAAGAATTACCGACTTCACTCTAATCTCATGAATAAATACCCATCTTTAGTTACCCTCTTTGCTGGATCTATTCCATATCTGGCCTTCTCTTTGCAGAATGCCTTTTTGCTCATTCCACTGGAGAAGTAGTGACCACATTTTCTAGACACAGTATTTTGGATTGGAGTTCCTCAACAAACACAGTTTTGAGATTGATACTTTGATACTTTGACACTGATACTACTCACTGGTTTCTCCAGGAGTTTCTTTCTTCTTCTGAAGGTGGTGGATGAAGACCCAGTCTCTGTTGCTACTAGAATTCAGTGTCTTCTTTTCTCCCCTCCTGCTAATTCCAGTGCCAGTCCCCATGCCACTACAATCAGATCCAATCTCTTCTATAATTTTCTGTGCTGTATTAGATCACACACCCAGTGTCTGCACTGGCTGAAGCCATATTCCCTACATAGAATTGCATTCCAGAATGTCAGAGAGAACAGACTCCCATCCAAGTCACCCTACTGAGCAAAGGAAACTGGTTGTGTGTCTAGACATTGGGAGTTCAGAGTAGACCAAGACACATGGCTAGATCTTGACTGGGGAGCAGAGCCAAAGGAAATTAGGAGGAGAGGGATGCAACATTAACATCTTCTTTACCTCGATTGGCACTGGTTGTGCCATATCCTGGAAATCAAAATGGTAAGAAATATTTGTCTTTTGGAAAATGAGAGATTGGAGAAACAAAAAGGTTCTGAAAAAAGTTACATGTTTTTTTTTAATATTTGAGCCCCAATAACTTAAAATAGTCAAGCCACCCACAACATCCACATTTTGAAAATAAATGATGTCTAATTGGGGAATATATATCCCATTATAATTCAAAGTGATATTTTTCAACTGATGTTAACCCTTTTATAGAACTTCAGCTATCATAAAGGGTCATTGTGACTCCCTTGCAGTGGTGTACATTACTCACATGAAGAGTTCCATCTAAATCAGCAGGACTTCTAGTGTAAGGGATTCACAATGTAGGCCAAAAGGATTATTCCTTAAATTATACAGCTGATTAGCTATGACAGCATGTAAAGACATTATACCACATCTGATAGATCTAAATCACAAATGAGCTTGGAGATGCACTAGAACAATCACTAGGCTAATGACCACAAATAAAAGTACAGTTCAGTGTTTTTTCACTAATATCAGTTGTTCGTTCTTATATTGCAACACCCTGCAGACATGAATGAGAGGAGGCAGTCTGATCCAGTGGTTAAAGCACTGGATTGAGACTATTTCAGCTGGAGACTCTAGGCACTAGCATAATACAAACAGTAATAATAATGGCACATGCTTTACTACTGTCTAATTAGATTTACCATCTTAAAACATCTAAGAAATTCTATTCAGATCTTGGTAATATTGAAGCTTTAAATCATAAATAGGAGGGGAAATGCTAGTCTTAAAATCTGTTGAAGATAATAACTGAAAATGTGCTGAAAATTTCTAATAAAATGCTTCAGCTTTTATTTTAAATAATTTTTAAAAAAGAATCCAAAATGATAGTTAATTTAAAATAACCAACTTTTAAAAAGAAGAATTTATGGGAATGGTTTTCTGGGGCATTTTTCCAAGAGTGAAGCATTGCAAGTTTCATTGGATCATTGAGAAGCTGTGGCAAATCTGTCACATTACTGTTGTGCATGAGAGATATGGGTCCCAGACTCTCATAAACCTAGTGAGGAGAGGAAAGGCAGAAAAAAAGTAAAGACTCAAGGCTACCATAGGGATGAAAAACAGGGGACTTTGATTTAAATCTCCATAAAAAGTCAATTAACTTGATTTACACTTAATATAGTCTCCCCCTTCTTAAGGCCTATTTTTAATCATAACAGAGCCCTTGCCAGAAAACAGGCCTGATCAAAGATTCAACTAGCACTAAATTCTAACTTGGAATCAGGTTCAAGATTCTGGAAATTAGGTTTTAATTCTTTCTCTCTTTTCATGCAATCACCCCAAGTCACCTTTCCATCCTGGGTTATTCTTTCGCATGCATCAGTTTTCTGTTTTCACTGTTGAAAAAAATAAAATCCATATTAGCTTCCTCTGGCCAGGAAGAAGTAAGGACTTGTCTACATTTGAAGTTATTCTGAACAGGAGTGCCTTGTTCCTGTTTAGTTTAACTCTGCACTCTTGTTCTGAACTTAGAGTGTCTATACATGTATTAATTCAGGAGTTGCTGTGTGTAGACAATCTTTAAAGGCTACCAGTAATGACCACCTATACAAACAGCTGGAATCAAATCAAACATCCATCACAGAACTAATATTGGAAAATTTCCCATTCCCAATAGGGAAGCAATGCTGCATTCCTAGAACCAGCTGGTGATGTGTGAGGATATTAATAGTAGTTCTTGCAAGTTCTATTCCATAATTTAAAATGAAGTCTATTGGTAAATGTGCAGCTACTCTCTTAGTACCAGAGAAATCTCAGCTCAAGCAAAAAGATACTCACATGGGGCAAGAATGCCAAAGTTTCTATTTTTGGAATGTAACTGAAGAAAAGAGAAGGAAGAAAGAAACTGGTTACATAGTGTGCATCCTGCATTGAGTTCTTCTTTTTCCCTTTGGAGTTTTACAAATGGTTTCAAAGAAGATCTTTAACTAAATTAAATTAAGTACCCGGTATATTAACACTTTAATAGTGCTATCCCTTGGGTATTCTCATCTATAGTGGCGTCTTGCTGTGTCGCACAATCTGTTCTTAAACCAGTTGTGTGATGAGTTGGGTACATGGAATTAGTCAGGGGAGCAGTTAAGTCCCTTCAAAGTGAACCAGCTAGAGGGCCCAGAGAACTTGCTTTGCCAGTTAAGAGTGTGTTTACACAAGGGGCTCAGCTTGAAGAGTAAACAGGTTGGGCTCTCTCAGATCTAGATAGGAAATTTCTTACTCAGCTAGCTTCCAGAACTGATACAGAACAAGTGGGTCTGGAATAAAGGCTGTTTCCCCCTCTAGAGGAGCTGGTTTTTTTGCCCCAATTGAGGGACCATTTGTAGAGGAATCAATCAAGCCCCTACGAACTACACCAAGGGCTTAAGTGGTCCTTAAAGGGCCTTGTGTGAGCTTTTAATACTCAATATTGCCAAATCTCACATATTTAACATGTGTCCTGTGGTATTTGGTGTTTCTATTTCTTAAAATCCCAGCTCTTGGAGTGATGCATTTACTTGAGAATTTCAACTTCCATTTTTTTCAAGTACTTTCTATTCCTCATGGTTGCAGGGAAAAGTTTGAAAATATGAAACCCTAATGTCTCAAAAGCCAGAAGGCAAATACAAAGAACTCCAAATGCATTATGTTGTAAAATGTCATTGTGCTGAGGAGCTTGACGCTTGTTCTTGGAGTGCTTGAGGTTGGAATACTGTATACTGCATTGAGTTTCCTCTGTGTTGTGTGAAAACAAACGTAGTATGCGATTAATTATTTTATGTGCTATAAAGCATAATCATATTACATATATTATATAACATGCCCTAATTTAGCACTATCAACTCATTGCTGTAGTATTTTATTTATCTGTATTTTAGTTTGTAAGGCATGGAAATTGAGACTTCTCTATAGATTAACCTCCTCCCCACTGATATAAAATGAAAAGTATTTCTTTGTATTCTTAATGATTTATACCATGATACTTTGATAATTATGAAATTTATACAAAAATAAAAATAAAAGAATGTACAAGACAGTTTATAGAGAATGTTTTTAATTAATATAGCAGTTTTGATGTAATACCATAGGCACAGATCTAAGAAGGGATTTAGGCATTGCAACATTGAGAGTTCTAGTGTCTAACGCTTAGGCACCTAGCCTTCCAGTGGCAGCCACAAGCCTTGGGTAACTTGCATAGCCACCCTACACAATGCATGAGAAGAGAGAGGGGCCTGAGAATGGGATCCCAAAACCAGCATGCTAAGAGGGGAGCAGTCTAAGCTAGCCAAAAGCAGATGCTGCCAAAAGGGGTGTGACCTAAACCTTGCCTAGCTCAGGGAGTGGGGTGCTCAGGGCTTCTCTAAACATACAGCACTGCAGTGGCACAGCTGCAGCACGTCTGGTGAAGACGCTCTATGCCGATGGGAGAGATCTCTCCCGTCAGCATAATAAAACTACCTCAGCAAGAGGTAGTAGCTATGTCAGGGTATGTCTACACTACGAAATTAGGTCGATTTTATAGAAGTCGATTTTTTAGAAATCGATTGTATACAGTCGATTGTGAGTGTCCCTACTACGCGCATTAAGTCGGCGGAATGCGTCCACAGTACCGAGGCTAGCGTCGACTTTCGGAGCGTTGCACTGTGGGCAGCTATGCCTGATGGGGCAGGTGGTTCTGGGTACATGTCGTCAGGCCCCGCTCCCTCCATGAAAGCAACGGCAAAAAATTGTTTCTCGCCTTTTTTCCTGGGTTACCCGTGCAGACGATATACCATGGCAAGCATGGAGCCCACTCAGCTCACCGTCACCGTATGTCTCCAGGGTGCTGCTGACAGATGCTACACAGCAGCAGCAGCAGCTCCTTGCCTTTGCAAGTTAGCAAAGATACGTAGCAGTCATACTGCACTGTCTGCCGCCATCTCCTGGTTGCTCCTGGCCAACATCGGTGATGTCAGTCGGGGGCACCTAGACAAAAATGGGAATGACTCCAGGTCATTCTCTTCTTTATCTTTTGTCTAACGGAGATTCAGTTCTGCCTGAAATACCACGCCAGTTGGAGGCTTCTGCCTCAGGCTGCTCTCCCAACCAGTAGCACCACACAGTTGCACCTACCCCAGCCTATCCCTTGCTCCCATGGCTCATGAAGCCTGGACAGTAGTAAGGAGCAGTTCAACTATAGGCTGAACAAGTGCAGAATGGAGGTAGAATGTGCCTTTGGATGTTTAAAAGCTTGCTGGCGCTGTTTGCTGACTAGGCTGTTTGCGATTAGATTAGAAGAGAACAGCAAGGTGCACTGCGCATCACAGAGGCTTTGAAAACCAGTTTCATGACTGGCAAGGCTTCGGTGTGACAGTTGTGTGTGTTTCTCCTTGATGCAAACCCACCCCCATTGTTGATTTTAATTCCCTGTAAGCCAACCCTGTAAGCCATGTCGTGAGTTGCCTCTGCCTCCGTGAGAGCAATGGCAGACAATCATTTCGCGCCTTTTTTCTGCAGATGACATACCATGGCAAGCATGGAGCCCACTCAGATCACTGCAGCAGTTATGAGCACTGTAAACACCAGGCAAATTATCCTGCAGTATATGCAGCACCAGAAACTTTAAAACCAGGCGAGGAGGCGACGACAGCGCGATCACAATAGTAATGAGGACATGGACACAGACTTCTCTCAAAGCACGGGCCCTGGAAATTTGGACATCATGGTGCTAATGGGGCAGGTTGATGCCGTGGAATGTCGATTCTGGGCCCAGGAAACAAGCACAGACTGGTGGGACCATATTGTGTTGCAGGTCTGGGATGATTCCCAGTGGCTGCAAAACTTTTGCATGCATAAGGGCACTTTCATGGAACTTTGTGACTTGCTTTCCCCTGCCCTGAAGCGCAAGAATATCAAGATGAGAGCAATCTTCACAGTTCACAAGTGAGTGGTGATAGCCCTCTGGAAGCTTGCAACGCCAGACAGCTACCGGTCAGTCAGGAATCAATTTGGAGTGGGCAAATCTACTGTGATCCAAGTAGCCAATGCGCTCACTGAGCTGCTGCTGTCAAGGGTAGTGACTCTGGGGAATGTGCAGGTCATAGTGGATGGCTTTGCTGCAATGGGATTCCCTAACTGTGGTGGGGTGATAGACGCAACACATATCCCTATCTTGGGACCAGACCACCAAGGTAGCCAGTACATAAACCGAAATGGGTACTTTGCAATGGTGCTGCAAGCGCTGGTGGATCACAAGGGACTTTTCACCAACATCAACATGGGATGGCCAGGAAAGATCCATGACGATCGCATCTTTAGGAACTCTAGTCTGTGTGAATGGCTGCAGCAAGGGACTTACTTTCCAGACCAGAAAATAACCATTGGGGATGTTGAAATGCCTATAGTTATCCTTGGGGACCCAGCCTACCCCTTAATGCCATGGCTCATGAAATCGTACACAGGCACCCTGGACAGTAGTCAGGAGCTGTTCAATTATAGGCTGAGCAAGTGCAGAATGTGGTAGAATGTGCTTTTGGACGTTTTAAAGTGCTCTGGCACTCGTTACTGACTCGGTTAGATCTCAGCAAAACCAATATTCCCATTGCTATTACTGCTTGCTGTGTGCTCAACAATACCTGTGAGAGTAAGAAGGAGACGTTTATGGCAGGTTGGGAGATTGAGGCAAATCGCCTGGCCGCTGATTACATCAGCCAGACACCAGGGTGGTTAGAAGAGCACAGCAGGGCGCGCTGCGCATCAGAGAAGCTTTGAAAGCCAGTTTCATGTCTGGCCAGGCTACGGTGTGAAAGTTCTGTTTGTTTCTCCTTGATGAAAACCCGCCCCCTTTGTTCACTCTACTTCCTTGTAAGCCAACCACCCTCTCCTCCCCCCTTCGATCACTGCTTGCAGAGGCAATAAAGCCTTTGTTGTTTCAAATTCATGCATTCTTTATTAATTTGTCACACAAATGGGGGGTAACTGTCAAGGTAGCCCAGGAGGGGTGGGGGAGGAGGGAAGTACCGGGTGGGATGGCGGAGGAGGGGAGGAGGGAAGGACAAGCCCACACTGCATTTCAAAACTCATTGAATGACAGTTTTCTGTTGCTTGGGGAGTCCTCTGGGGAGGGGTGGTGGGTTGGGTGGCCAGAGGCCCCTCCACCGCGTTCTTGGGCATCTGGGTGAGGAGGCTATGGAACTTGGGGAGGAGGGTGGTTGGTTATACAGGGGATGCAGCAGCAGTCTGTGCTCCTGCTGCATTTCCTGCACCTCAACAATACACCGGAGAATATCAATTTGATCCTCCAGTAGCCTAAGCCTTGCTTCCTGCCTCCTCTCATCACGCTGACGCCACCGATCATCTTGATCCCGCCATCTCTCCTCTTGCTCCCACCACCTGTCCTCATGTTCATTTTGTGCTTTCCTGCACTCTTACAGTGTCTGCTCCAGGCATTCTACTGGGCTCTTTCAGTGTGGGAGGACTGTATGGAGCTCAGAGAACATTTCGTCGCAAGTGGGTTTTTTTCTCCTTCTAATCTTTGCTAGCCTCTGGGGCGGAGATGATACGGGGAGTGTTGAAAGATTTGCAGCTGCAGGAGGAAAAAAGGGAGAGTAGTATTTAAAAAGACACATTTTAGAGAACAATGAGTAGACTCTTTCATGGTGAACCAAGCTGTTAACATTACATAGCACGTGTGCTTTCTTTACAAGGTCGCATTTTGCCTCTTATATTGAGGGCCTGCCAGTTTGGTGTGAGAGCTCACACACACGGGGCTGGCCGGCAACAGAATTCGGCTTGCAGGCAGACATGGTAAGCCAGTCTTTTGGCTTCTTTAACCTTCATAACACATGGGGATGGTTTCCAACAGCAGCCTTCTCATTTCCCATACCAAGCACCCATTGGGGTGGCCATTTAAAATGGGGTGGCCATTTAAAAGGAGGGGCTGCGGTTTTCCGGTTAACATGCAGCGCAAACCCAACTAACCTCCCACACCCAATTCTCTGGGATGATTGCTTCACCCCTCCCCCCACCGCGTGGCTAACAGCAGGGATAATTTCTGTTCAGCCACAGGCAAACAGCCCAGCAGGAATGGCCACCTCTGAATGTCCCCTTAATAAAATTCCCCTATTTCAACCAGGTGACCCTAGGAGTACATCCAGGAGAGCTTCACTGAGATGTCCCTGGAGGATTTCCACTCCATCCCCATACACATTAACAGACTTTTCCAGTAGCTGTACTGGCCGCCAATGCATCCCAAGTCTTCAGGGCAAATTAATAATTAAACACGCTTGCTTTTAAACCATGTATTATATTTACAAAGGTACACTCACCAGAGGTCCCTTCTCTGCCTTCAAGGTCCGGGAGCCCACCTTGGGTGGGTTGGGAGGGTACTGGCTACAGGGTAATAAACAGTTCCTGGCTGTCGGGGAAAACAGTTTCTCCGTTTGCTTGCTGTGCTTCCAACCTCCTCCTCATCATCATCTTCCTTGTCCCCAAAATCCGCATTCCTGTTGCGTGAGAATCCATTGACGGAGTCCACGTACAGGGGTGGGGTAGTTGTAGCGGAGCAGCCGTTTGCCTCTCTGGTTCTTTGGTAGGCTTGCCTGAGCTCCTTAAGTTTCATGCGGCACTGCTGTGAGTCCCTGTTATAGCCTCTGTCCTTCATGCTCGTGGAGATTTTTTCAAATATTCCGGCATTTCGTCTTTTGGAACAGGATTCGTCTCCCCATACAGCAATCAGATCCAGTACCTTCTGTTCTGGCCATGCTGGAGCTCTTTTGCGATTCTGGGACTCCATGGTCACCTGTGCTGATGAGCTCTGCATGGTCACCTGTGCTGATCAGCTCACCACGCTGGACAAACAGGAAATGAAATTCAAAAGTTCCCGGGGCTTTTCCTGTCTACTTGGCCAGTACATCTGAGATGAGAGTGCTGTCCAGAGCGGTCACAATGGAGCATTCTGGGATAGCTCCCGGAGGCCAATACTGTCGAATTGCGTCCACACTACCACAAATTCGACCCAGCAGGGTCAATTTCACGCTAATCCCCTCGTCAGGGAGGAGTACCGAAATCAATTTTAAGAGCCCTTTAAGTCGACAAAAATGGCTTTGTGGTGTGGACGGGTGCAGGGTTAAATCGATCTAATGCTGCTAAATTCGACCTAAACTCATAGTGTAGACCAGGGCTCAGTGGGAGAAGCTCTCCTGTCCATACCGGCACTTATGTCGGTGTAACTTATGTTGCTCAGGGGAGTGGTTTATTCACACCCCTGAGCAACATAAATTATGCCAACATAAACTGTAGTGCAGATATAGCCTAAGTCTGGGCTGGAGACTTAGGATCCACAGATAGGATCTTTCCTCAAATCAGGCACCTAAGCCATTTCCTGAAAGCACAGCGGTGGCATATGCCTAACTTCACACAAAAGGGCCTGTGGCGGAGGAGGTGGAAAACTTCACTGTAACCTTTAGCCCACCATTCAGGGGACTCACCTAGGATGTGGGAAACCCTGCTTCAATTCTCCGCATTACCCAATGAGCAGAAGGGATTTGAAGATGAGTTTCCCACCTCTTTGAGTGCTTGAGCCACTGAACTAAAGAATCATTTCAGTCTCCCTCTTTCCCTGTCTGAACGCATATTTCACAGTGGAACAACTTTCAATAGGAGAGAGATTGAGAAACGCCCTCATTGAAATATCCTGTAGTACAGTAGCTAGGGAACACACTTAAGAGATGAGAAGCTCATCTTCAAATGCTTTCTCCACATTAGGAGAAAGGGGGCAGAAGGGGGAAATGAATCTGCATGTCTCACACCCTGGATGAGTGCCCCAACCAGTGCACTCAGAGGTATAAGCACACTGTCTTCTAATGGCCATTTTTTGTGGCGTTAGGCATGCTCTTAGCACACCTACTGAATCCAGTCCTACTGGTGAGATAGGTGGGGAATATCTACCTTCATCTGGTTTGAGGGTCACTCTGGGGCTTACCAGGAAACCTGGATTCTGTTCCTGCATCTGCCACCAACCGGATGTGCCCATTTGGGAAAATTTCTTCATCTATTTGCCTTAATTTCCCCATCTATAAATGGAAGTAATGATACTTAGATTCTCTGGAAAAACCCTTTGGGATCAACATGTGAAAAGTGCTGTGTCAGAGCTAAATGATGGTGTTTATTAAAACTACTGAATCCTGCTTTCTGATTAAAGCTGTACATCTTGGGAATGTGTGCTTGTAAATAAAAGTAGAATAAGGTATGTACTATCCACTCACTTTCTTTCCTCCCGAAAGAATCCCACCTCTCAAATTTAAAATGGCTAACCACTCCATCATTCTGGTGCAGTAATGACTGTATGTTGTTGAACATTTGTTTCCTGTTATTATGAAGTCAGAAACAAAACTAAAAGAGCTGATGGAATGTTACCCAAACTTTTTGTTAACTTCTGAGGTGAGACAGAGTCTGTACTTAAGAAGAAAAGCTCGTAATTGTATTACATCTTTCAGTTCCAGTTTGAGCTATTAAGCCAAAGCACCTGCTTATGGTAGTGGTTGGTTGGCACATAGTAGCAAAATCTTAACTGAGCCTGTAGTCCTTTTAAATAATGTCAAGTTCAAACTCAGAACTCTGATTCTACTTAAAAGTATTAAAGGAATTAAAGAACTCATGTGTGTTCAATGCTGTGCCATGAAGATAAATGATGGTCACAGAATAAATCAGAACTCTTCAGGGAAAAGTGACTTGATTAAGTTAGTACAGCCTGTGTGGAAAGAATCAGCTAGAAAAGCTCAACTTCTACAAAATAATGTTTTGGCAGAATTAGCCAGAGTAAACTTTTAACTTGCCTTAAATGATAGTGATTTTTCTTTTCCTTTAATCCATGCCAGTTCTGTAATATCTATTGAACTGTAAGGTCTTCATGGAAGGAATTGATTTATTCTGTCGAAATAAAGCTTTTGTATATTTATAGTTCTGTTTAAAAGCTTTTATAATATGAAATACAAGTTCTCATTAGGGGTCCTATGGAAAAAAATGGTATGTGAGTGTAATTGAAGAAGGGGGCTGAATTTCCTAATTTGAGTGTTTGACTTTGCGACCTTGACATTCTTTTAATGTCACTTTTTGAAATATAATGGTACACATATAAGCTATTGTACTTTTCATACATCTAGACTTGTGCAGCTTTATGTCGTGCAGAGACAGAAGGTTTGTATGTTTCTATTCCCAGATCTGTACTAAAACCACTGATAATGAGAATATAAAACAGAGCTATGTTGGCATGTGCTCTCTAAGCAAAGAAAAAATGCAGTAAAATAAATAAAGAAAAGTCATTTTGAAGGTTCTAAGTGTACAGAAAAAAAACATGGAGAAAAATGAGTATTTTAACAGTATCTTCATTTCCGTGTTTTTTCCATGTAACTCTAATACAGTGTACAGATGTAATGGAAGTAGGAAAGAGAACATAACACTGAAGCTTTTTCCCTAGTCCAAATTATATGAGTTTAGCAATGTAAACGTATTATTTCATGTGCTGGTGATAGCTATTAGAATGACAGCCCTGGAGAGGAAAATCCTTCATTTGTCCTTGGAACTGGCACCACAGGCTCAGTTCTTCAGCCACATTTTGAATCCAGAAAAAATACTCCAGTTTTCAAATGCAGTTTGTATTCTCTGGCTGTTAGACGCAACTCTCAGCATTGCAAGCACATAAGTAGGTATTAGCTAGAGTTAGCAATGAAAAGCAGGGTTTGGGTTTTGGAGTTTCTACCCATTCTGTTTGAACAGTTTGACTGGTATGTATCTTTCTCAGTACTCTGTATGTCAGTTTTAAAATGTGTAGTGTGTGGCATTGCAAGTCACTTATTAATACTATACCACTAAAATCATGATTGGAAATTAGAGAGCTGACTTGGTTGAGGTAGTATATTTTATTGGACCAACTTTTGTTCAGGTCTTCTGGTCTGGGAGAAGACTTGAAGAGTTCTGTATAAACTAGAAAGCTTGGCTCTTTCACCAACAGAAGTTGGCCCAATAAAAGATACTCCACCTTGTCTCTGTAGTATTCTGGGACCAATATGGCTACAACAACTTTCAAAATGACATATGATTGGAAATGTCAGTTTCCCTGTTAAGAACCCTGCGAGTATCAATAAAATTAAGTAAATTTTCTGCACTCTGATAATCTTATTACAGAGAAATATAATATTAGTAGATAAAGTAATGTTGCATGCATAACCTTAAATGTAACATTTCCTATAGAGTTGCTGGTTTTGGTTGGAAGTATTTCTGTAGGTTTCATCACATGACATAATCTTTAATCAAAGATTAATCATCTTTAATTCCTGGAGACTCCAGGACAATCCTGGAGGGTTGGCAACCCTAATTTCCTAACTTTTGAGTGCTTGACCCATGTTCCACCTCCTTTCCCCGTCTCTTTCTGCTCCTACCCATCTCTCAGTTTCTGACTCTCTCATCCACTGCTCTTCCAAACCCTTTGGTTTCTGCAACTCCTTTTTCCCCTTGCCCACTCACTATTCCACAGCCTTCTGCATTCTGATGTAGCTGCTTTCTCCTTTTCCTGCCTGATGTCTGGAAGCCAGTAAGGGGAATGTTGAGAGCATAGAGAGACTGTCTCCTTGCTCTCAGTGTCTGTACCATTGCCTCAGCAGCCCACCACAGACAGATGGGCCAATTGCAGGCAAAGTCCTAGCTGGAGCATGCCCAGAGCAGATGGAAACTTTAGAGAATTTAACTTCACAACTCAAACATATCTCTACTGAGCATGTGAGAACTCAGTTTTTTGGAGGTTTATAATTTGGCCACATTTGGGTGAATTGCCACTGGGATGGCAAAAAGCACATCCCTGACCCCAAGACAACCTCCCTACCTAATTTTAGCTTCCTGCTCCTAAGCATGGAGGTATGAGAGCTTCTCAACTAAATGGTTGTAAGAATTTTTTTAAACGTGAAAAACAACATATGTTTTCCCTAACCCAATTCTTGGAAATGGCTGAACCGTTTTAGTTTAAACTTTCCAGAAAAAGTCATCCTGAGGCAGACACCTGGTATGGAAAACTTGGGCCTAAACAGTAACCGTTTGACAAAGTTATAAGTGGATGCAACTTGGTTTTATTATGTGAAGTTTCAGGCAACCTTAAGTATATGCAGTGCTATCAGCTCTGCTATAAAGTTTCAGCATTCAAACTGTGGCGGTTTTTTTGTTTTTGTTTTTGTTTTTTTAAATAATAGCACTACTTTCATATACCTCTCACATGTAATAACTCATATTAACTGTCAGCTTTTCTGATATTTGCTTCTTGCCACACTCTGTTAAAGTAAGTCAACATTTTAGGCTGAAAGTATATGAAAGATTTCCTTTAAGAATCTATGGGAGGAACAATGTGTTATAGTACATCAAGTGATACAGAGAAGAAGCTTGTTGAATAAAAACTTCATCTGAAATACAAGAGAGATTTTCCATATACAGACAAGTGCAGAGAATAACTATAGTATGACACTGGAAAATGTACTGGTGTCATAGCTATATTATGTAAGTGCACTACAGTTTGTCAAAGATTGTAGAAAAGGCAAATGTTAAGTTTAATAAATAGTATTCCAATGATTGAACAGGAGATTAATTAATGGTGAATTTACCCTTCAAGGAAGCATTAAAAAGTTAATATTATTCATGAATTCACACCAACAACTAGCTAAAATGACATGTACTTAAGCTTGTAAGCTACAATATATGAGCTGCTTCAATAAAATGTTAATAGTTTGTTATGGACATTAGTTTAATTACACTAAGAGACTTGAAATTCTCTGCCTTAAAATGGAAAATCCAGTCTTGACCTTAGTAGAAAGAAACAATTGCATGATTATGTGGAAACATATAGGAAGCAACAGTAATTCCTATGATTTGCATACCTAAATTAACATAATTGTTTTTAAATACTAATGGCTTAAAATCCCAAGAGTGTTTTGAACTGTAAGCATAATGAGTTACAGGAAAAGACAACAGTTTGGTTTCCATGATGATCCATCTTAGTAAAGACATAAGTTTTGCACCTAATTACTATTTAAAGGCTGTGCCACACATGTATTGTTGTAAATCTTTAGTTTTTTGGGTGGAGGGAATGTGTCTATTTTTCAGGACCAGTAAAAGTTGTTATTGTTGTGGACTGCAAATGGCTTCCAGAGTGCAGCTTTTTCCAGGGAATTCTTAACAGTAAATGAGCCCTGCATAAGAGTATGTACAGAGTAGTACCATAGCAGCATTGATAAGGGCTGGTTTCACAACAATGAAATTGTTTCAAAATATAGATTAAGGATTGGAATGTGAGCCATGACATCCCTTCTGTTTTCGCTGTCTGGTGGAAAGGAGCATACTAAGCACTTTGCCCTTGGGGAAGTTGGATATAACCTCTCAGTCTACCAGTAAATGTGAGGGATGCAGTGATGAGACTGACATTGTATTGACATGAAAGCACCAGTAGGCTTTTTTGTTTTGCTTACATTCGTTGCTGTTTTATTATGTATATAAGGAGTTTTTGTTCTCATTTCTGCCTGTCCAGATGAAGTGCCTTTGTACTCTGGTTATACCAAGAACCACTTGCCTGCATTTCATGGTATAAATAAAGCCCAAGCAGTGTCCAGAAGTGCTCAGTACATAAAAAATTACTGCTTTAAAGAAATAGTGTCCGTAGTTTAAAACCCAAAATAAGGCCTTGTCTATACTACAACCTTTTGCTGGCAAAATGGGGGAAGTGTACGCACTTCAAAGCTACTTTTGGCAGCAAAACTCTGCTATTTTGCCGACAAAATAAAACCATCTGAACGAGAGGCATAAAGTTTTTTGCAGAAAAGTTAAAGCAACAAAGCATCAGTGTAGACATGACTGTTTGTTTTGTCGACCTAACTGGCTTCTACCAGTATCCCACAATGCCTGCGGTGACTGCTCTGCTCACTGTTTTGATCTCTGCTGCCCTGCAGGCATGCGCCCCTCCCTTTTCAAAGCTCCAGGAAGTATCTGACCGTTCAGCCTGCTGCTCCATTTGGGGAACAAAGAGCAAATCATTAAAGTAGAATGCTCCTGTGCTGCCCTGCAGTAGGAACACATCTGCAGGCGGACTGCTGCTGTGGGGTGGAGGGGGAGTCAGTGCTGCGCTGCTTTGACATTCCTCAGCAAGGAGAGCTCACAGAGCTGCTCAAGATGCCATTCCTGGCAGCTCAGGAGGCTGTCGGAGAACTGGGAGGGAATCACAGAACCACAGGCAGGCAGGCAGAGCAGGCTGCTTCAGGAGAGACTGCTGTGCAGAGCAGATCCAGGGACTGACGTGGGGGGTGTCCCCCTCACACTCCCTTAGGATAGATCGCTCAGCCTGCTGTCTCCCTCACTCCAGATAGACCACTCTCCTCTCCCTCTTCCCAAACACTTCAGTTAAATAGCGTCTGACAATCTACTAGGATGCCCCAGGAATGATGGGACTGAGAAACCTGCATCATGTGATGCTGTACCTGCCCCATGAGGCATTGCAAACCCTTCCCAAAGCACCCTGTGGCCAGTTGCACAGTGAGATAGCTACCCACAATTCACTGCCCCCTGTGTTGATGCAAGAGCTGCTAGTGTAGATGCACTCTGCCAACACAAGGAGCTAGTGTGGACATGCAACAGCGGTTTACATTAAAGCGCTTTAATTAAAGCAGCATAACTCTTTCCGACAAAACTTTGTACTGTAGACAAGGCCTAATATCCACTCTGGAACTGTTGTTATCTAAAAATTGCTGCTGCATATGTGAGTTCCACACTTGAAAACATTGCATGCTGTTGTACTCCTTTGCTGACTCAACATCCACAACTACCTGACAAACATTGTTCCCACAAGAGCATAATATTGTGGATTATGCTAGTGCTCAGAAAAGAAAGGAAACCAGAGAAGCCAATGTTGGCTTAAAGCCTAGAAACATGGGTAGGAAAAGCAAAGATGAGCCAAATGCAGAAAGATCAGAATTTGGAAGAGAAAGGTGTGTAGTGCGTTTATGCTTAAACATGAGTATTGTGAACAGGAAAAACCTAAATGTAAAAATAAGAAAAATAGTACTGTACTTCATGTTGCTCGGAGCAAAACCACCTTACTGGGCCTGATTCATCATTCTGTTACAGACTAGTTTTATGCCAGTCTAACTCCATTGAAATCAGTCGAATCATATTGGCATAAAAAGGGCATGTAACACAGTGGCGAATTGGGCCCAATACATTTTATTAGTGTTCCTGACACTGTCATTTCTTAACTTTAGCTTTCTGATCTTTTACACCCATCACTCTTACTGCCTCCTCACACATTCTGGGCAGAATGATGAAGGATAGGTTCTATTTTTATTCCAAGTTGTTAATTTGTTTAAAATAATGTACAATATAAATTATCATAGAATATCAAGGTTAGAAGGGATCTCAGGAGGTCATCTAGTCCAACACTCTGCTCAAAGCAGGGCCAATCCCCAGACAGATTTTTGCCCCAGATCTCAAGGATTGAGCTCACAACCCTGGGTTTAGCAGGCCAATGCTCAAAGCACTGAGCTATCCCTCTCCATGTACAGATGTCTGAATGAACACAGCAAAAGTAGTTGAGAAGTAAACATTTTAACAATCTTTACAATAACTGATGTCATGGGACAGAATTATTAAGGTATTCAATTAGAGATGAGCATATGCTTTTATTCGATAAATGACAGCAAAGAGTCTAAATAATAAAAGAATCTAAAACACATGAGGCCATGCATGAGTGTCATGTTAGGCCTAGTTACAACTGAGAAATGCAAATCTCTGTTAAACCAACAAAACCCCTAGTGTAGCATGGGTGTATTTTGGAACAAACTGCACAAGATGTATCATAACAAAACCCAAAAGACATAATTACTGAAAGTGAAGGGCTCCAGATGTTCTAAAACACTGAAGACTTAGGGGTGTCCAATAAGAACTTAGATTAAAAAAATACAATTCCACACTTCACTAATATCCTTAAATAACGTAAGAGATTGGTAAGATATTTATCATGAAGCCAAAAGAGACCTGTTCTCTTTGTGTGTATAACATACTGCAGAGTCTGAAAATCTCTAAGTAAATGTGGATTTTTGAAATGTGAGATCATGTGGTGCATGGCTTTTAATGTTGACAGTTATTAGGGACTACACCTCTGGTTTCACATCAGTACAGACATCTCTGGAATGACGGATATTATGTGAAAGATAAATGGAATTGTGAACATTTGGCATACATTCCTGTTACCCAATAAAAGTGAATCCTTGTGTTATTTGGTGTGTCCAGTCCTTTATTTTCTTCTCTCCCATTCTTCCCCTAGGGCCTATTTTAATTGTTTTATTTTCAGCTTTGAATAAAACAAGAATTAGAATGTTTTAAATTTTAGCCAACATTGTTTAGTACAATAATTATGTCAGCACTCACTTTCTCTTCAGTCTCACAAGCAGTAGAATGGGAGACTTTATAATCACTAAAAGATTAAAAATGGAGAATGGAATGTTCTCTATATTGTCTGAAAAAGACAAGTTTAAATGACAGGTTATTTTTCTCAATATCATGAGATTCTTTGTACAGCAGCAGAGCAAGCAAATATGACAAGACACAATAGATCAGCAGATGAAGACAGGTCAAGTTTCATGGTAATTTTGCAGGTGCAGCTAAATCCATCTGTAGTGCAAGGAAATGACTCTCACAACTGTGATACAATGCTTGTTATTTGTCAACTTCTATTATCTGATAAGAGAAAATCAATGAAAAGAAAGTTTAAATATGAACTGTTTGTGAGCTGTAGTGTATGGAGAAAAAAATTCCCCATCTTTTTTCCTCACTATGGATATCTCCTTTTTGTAACTTCCAGTTCATTCCCAGGTACTAGAGTGGACTTAATGAGTGCACTTCTGCCCTTCACTGCACTGGAGATTTGAATGTTGTGTGGGTAGAAGCTCTGCCTGTTGTGCCAAAAGGGAGTGGTCATCTCTCTGGTAAAGCCAGTCCTTACAAAAAGAACGAGGCGTACTTGTGGCACCTTAGAGGCTAACAAATTTATTTGAGCACAAGCTTTCGTGGGCTAAAACCCACTTCATCAGATGCATGCAGTGGAAAATACAGTAGGAAGATATATATACACAGAGAACATGAAAAAATGGGTGATGCAACTGTAACGAGAGTAATTAACTAAGGTGAGCTATTATCAGCAGGAGAAAAAAATTGCACTTTGTTTACCATGATCATCTTAACTCTTTCTTTTTATCTGGTTATTTGCAATGAAATAGTCCCAGTCCTTGAAACATATTTAGGTGTCTAAATACATCTAAAATCTGGCCCATAATCCAAAACAAACCAAGGGCTATCTATGGATTACAGTCATGAGAGTTCTGAGCCACTAATAGGGCTGCCCAGCATGGTGCTTATTGCTTACAACTGAATAAGGTTGTGAGCTTCATAGAGGGAGTGTCTGCAGATTGTCAGACCTGCAAGAAATGGTGCCCAGTGCGCATCTGGAGGCATTGAACAGCTATGATTTAATGGGAACCGCTGAAAAAATGTCTGTGTCTCACTGTCATGTCATCTTCTCGTCTCACTTTCTCCCAAGATCAGCTGTTCAGCACACTCAGGTAAAGCAGCACTCCAAAGTGGCCAGCAGTAGGAACATCTATTTTAAAATGGAAATGGCTGCTATATGTATCTGTTGCCTATGTAAAATAGCTTATAAACCACTATGACCTGGCTGTGTGCCGACTCCTTCTTCATCTTCCCTTCTTCCTCACTTCCCTTACTCACCTCCTGCTTGTTTCAATGCAGCATTGAGGTTGACTCACATTACTGAGCACTGTGCACATTTCTCTATAGATGATGCAAAGGGCTCTGCACAGATGATTAGTAAGAGCTAATTGCTCACACTTCCATTTTACCTCTCTTCAGCTTGTACAGCAGGTTTGAGCAGCCTGCAGGATCAGTCCTTTAAGCTGAGTTGGCACTGTTCAGAACCTTTTAAAAATATAAAATTGTATTATTAATTTAGTTTAAAGCTGAAGCTGCTCCAAACTTTCAAAAAGTCGTAAGACATTAAAAAAACAAAAAATCCAGCATTGATGATGGAAAACAACTTTGACTTGTTTTGAACAGTTCTAGTTTTAAAGTTATATGTATGTCTTTACATTTAGACTTTCGACTCCATAATGTTCTGTGTTTTAAAAAATAAAATTGATTATTTTAAAATAATTAGGAGGTAAGGAAAGAGGAAAAAATAAGAACGGGGAGAGAAAAAGGCAAAATTAATAAAATGTTTGAATGAAAGTTTGGAAAATGGACAGTTTTTGTTAAACAATAAATATTAATTTTGAAGAAGGGACATTTTTGGCACAAAATTGTTCAAAAAGTTTCTATCAGCTCTATTGAAAACACTACATTGAATGGTAATTAATGTACTGAAGCAGAACAGGGTTTCTGCTTCTGTTCTGCATTTATTAGCCTTAGTACCATTCTTATTGTACCACTGCACCATTGCAAACTTACTTCACATCTCTTTTCAGCAACTGATTTTGTAGTTTGTTACCATACCATATTTATGCAACTTCTAAACTGAAACACAGAATATGGTACTACTATTGTTTTTTTATTCCCCCATGATAAGCTAGTGGTGAGAGAGGAAGTGGTCCTGGAGAAAAATAGTGCTCTGTGTCTCTGGAACTGCTGCTTACTGCCAATCCTCTCTGGTAGCCCTAAGAGTTCAAAAAAGCAAATCTTATATGATGTCTAATATTAAAATAGCATAACACAGACAAAGAATTCCATATGTTTAGAGAAAAATGCAAAACCAATAACATTACAGTGTGTTTTGTTTGGAGGTATTTATCCCTAAAATATCCATCTGTAAGGGTATGTCTATACTACCAGCCGGATCGGTGGGCAGTGATCGATCCAGTGGGGGGTTGATTTATCACGTCTAGTCTAGATGTGATAAATCAACCCCCGAGCGCTCTCCTGTCAACTCCTGTACTCCACCGCCACGAGAGGCGCAGGCAGAGTCGATGGGGGAGTGGTAGCAGTTGACTCACCGCAGTGAAGACATCGTGGTGAGTAGATCTAAGTACATCAACTTCAGCTACATTATTCATGTAGCTGAAGTTGCGTAACTTAGATTGATCTTCCCCCAGTGTAGACAAGGGCTAAGAAGTGAAATTGGGGGAGGAAAAGTTTTAAATGAACACAAGATTTGTCAATCACCCTTATTCTTCCTCTCTCTCCTCCTCCATCCCCCCCCCCCTTTATTTTTGGCTGTTTATGACTATCATTTATTGTTGCCATAGGACATTTAGGACATACGGGGGGGGGGGTCAATTTAAGATACGCAAATTCAGCTATGCAAATAGCGTAGCTGAATTCGACCTATCGGAGCCGACTTACCCCGCTGTGAGGACGGCGGCAAAATCGACATCCGCGGCTCTCCGTCGACGGCGCTTACTCCCACCTCTGCTGGTGGAGTAAGAGCGTCGATTCGGGGATCAATTGTCGCGTCCCGACAAGACGCGATAATTCGATCCCCGAGAGATCGATTTCTACCCGCCGATTCAGGCGGGTAGTGTAGACCTAGCCTTAGATTGTACTCTTGTTAGACAGGGATATTCTCTGCCCTTGATTCTTGTAAGGCACCTAGTGCATTTTTGGGTATTTGAAAAATAATAATTAAATGAAACTCCAGCACTCTCCAGATTTGTATCCTGAGGTCTGTGTATTTCCACTAGAACACATAAGGATACTTTCTGAAAGTGGTCAATATACTAATTGCAGTGTCCCTGTGATGGACCATCTTGTCACCCTTTCCTTATTCATTATATTCATTTATTTTTTATTGTGCTACTTTGCCTCATAATGATCCCAATCTTTCAGGGAATGCCAGGCTATCAACATCAGATCTTGGACTTGTAGCAGAAAAAAAGTGCATGCATACTTAGCAGAACCACATTTAAAAGGGCTGTGCCCTAATGCATGAAAATAACAGTAAATTTTCTTAAGGATGCTGCTGTTTTATATCAGAATAATGGGCATGAGGAAGGAAGGAGAAAATAAGTATTTACAATTCAGATCACTCCTTTAGGACTTAATTAATGTTTAAAATGCAGTGTGATGGGGGTCAATGTTTGTTCAAGGAAGCAAAATGTAAGAACACCTTTTACTAATGATTACCATGAAACAATGCAAGAATGTTATTAGAGAAATAGCACTTGATTTAACAGGAATATTTAAGCGTGTTGGATGTTCCTATATTTAATATATTTGTTTATTATTGTAGTCTGAAACACCTTGTGGCACAAAGATAATTGAGGGCTCCCAGTTGAGAAATATTCAAAACTGAAGACTCTCTTTATTAGCATTCATTAGGTTAACTATACTATAACAAACCAGACCCACCCCCAGGGAGGATACGTGGATAGAATGAGGCCACATTGTCTGGCTGTTTTGCTGAGCATATTTGATGAAGCACTATGAACTGAGAAGATCCTTATTATAGGTTATTTTTATCAGCCTTATAAATGTATCCATTGATAAGCTTCCCATACCTTAGAGACATTTCTGTTTATGACTGGCATTAATGGACTGTAGCAATCAGCCATCACAGTGATATGAACTGTTAGGAATAAACCATTTAGTGACTATTCCTGACCCATTGAAGTCAGTGGGAGCTTTACCATTGATGTAATGGATCAAGCCCTTAATGGATAGACAGTCTGCAAGGTAGGTTATCCCTGATGACAGCAAGTACTGTATCAGATGTATCTTGATAATGTTTTCATCCTTATTTGAGTGCATAGTGAAAGATGATGTGAAGATTAAAGACTTCTCCATCTACCCAGAAGTGGCGACATAATAGAAACACAGCATGAAGTGCCTCAGTAGAATTGTCGAAATTGCCTTCAGGGTGGAAGGAAGGATTTCTGTGAAAAACAAAGTGGTTCTCCTGCAGAAAGATGGAAATTCATGTTAAAATCCCCCTTCCCACCTCCATGCTTCAGCAGGCACTTCATGTGTTTGGAGGCAGAATATACGGGACATCTCTGGTTTGAGGGTTTCCAAATATTTGTTCAGCTACTTCAGTTTTCTTTTATAGAAAACTACCTTGCAAAAATACTTATCTGCATGAAATATACTCACTATATGTATCTTTCACACAGTGAGTATGGGATAATTGTATGATCCGTACTCATTGACACATTTTAAGAATCATAAGAAATACACATTTTACACATACAATAAGGTTGATAAAATTAACAAGATAACATCTGTGGAGTTTAGTTTCAGTATTAAATATAGTTTATATAGAAAAAAACCCTCATAAATAAATGGGAATAGAGCCTGCATCTGTTTCCATTGAAGGTAATGGGAGTTCTGCCTTCAGTGAGAATAGAATCCTTACTGCATATCTTTATAAAGGACATTAAGAGATTTATAACATTATTACATATGAAATATCTCCCCAGACTAGTTTTAACAAGTTTCTTGTTTACTATTTAATCAATAGCCAAATACATATAATCATAATGGTATACTTCAGCCAATCTTTTCTTCTGCTTCACAAAAAATTAATTATAGGCCCAGTCTTGCTCTTCTAAAGAAGACAAACTTCTTGTTGATTTCAGGAGGAATGTTGCTAATGTTAGAAGGTGCAGGCCTTCAGTTGAAAGGCCTTTTACAAACTACAAGGCAGAACTAGGACAGAAGCCATCATTAAAGAAAATAGAAAATCTTTCTTTTTTAAACTTTGAAATGAGTTTAGCAACTATTTAGAGTAATGAGTGCAGTCCCTTCCTTTTCCTCAACATACAGGAATTTTCCATATATTCCATTGGTTTTATTTTCTATCGAACACATTATAGACAGGATAAGAGGAAATTGTTTAGGCACTCATGTTCACAGTCAGTACCAAAGCTCAATGCTATTCTGCTACATCTGTGTAAATCTGAAGTAATTGTATTTTCTTCCATGAATGTACACTGTTGCAACTGAGAACAGAATTTTGCCCAAACTTTGCAGCTCCCACTCATCTTTAGAGTTCACCATAGTAATAATGACCTCGCCTTTCCAGTTACTGTTAGAAGATGGGATGCCCTAAATTTTTATCTTAAGAAGCTGTGAATTTTTTATCTTAAGCATGCTGTGAATTTTTCAATATCCTGTGTCCAAATACAAGAGCAAACTACTAATTAGCTTTACATTAGCAGTTCTCAGTCATCCTTCAACTTTCAGGAAGGAAAATGCTCCTCTTTGCCTAGACATAGGAGGTAGGTGTACAGCTAAGAGAAAAACTGATTTTTCAGTTCCGGGGGCTGAATCAAAAAATCTGGGGGGAAAAAATCAGTTAATATCAAACTGAAACTGATTTTTTTCAGGTTTTTGTCACCAAAATAAGGAGAGGGAAATCATTTCATTTCAAAATGAAAAAAAACCAAAAACAAATAAACCAGAAACAAAATAAAATTCCTTCGGATTTTCATTTTGTTTCATTTTGAAGGTCTCTTTCTCCCTTCTTTTGTTTTCTTAATAAACACAGCTAAATTTCAACACAAAATATTGTTTGAAACAAAGTCAAAACATTTCATTTAAAAATGACCCCTTTCAACTTAAAAAAAAATGTTAGATTAAATTATTCGCTGAATTTGACTCAAATTCATGAATAATTTTGGTGCCTTGAAAAACTTATTTTTTCTTCAAATGTACTAATTGCCAAATATTTCTCTTATCTTTGTTAGGAGTTTGTTATTATGCCTGTCTCAATTAGAAGTCCCCTGTTGCATATCTTCTAGCTGTAATCTGCAAAAGTTTCATAACTTGCTTTTTACTCTGGCAAACTTTGAACTGATTCACTGCACTTATCATAGATGTGCTGGTTGCAATTCCATGGTTAAGCTAAGTTTCACATTCTATTGGAATTTAACTCACACAATGCAAAATAATCAATTAGTAGTATATTTTGTCTTCATTTTTTTAATGAAATCCTGAGCCCACTGCCTACCCTGAGTAGCCAGGCCAAGCACTGATCATATGCATGATGAGGAAGGATGGGAGAATGAATCTTCAGCCAGAGGCTGTGAAAGGGCTGAAGAGGTATACTACAGATGCCACTTTAGCCCAATGACTGAAATAGCCTTTGCAGGTCCCCTATTGGAGCAAAATGGGCAGATTTGTACAGCAAGAGCTCCTCAGGAAGCCCCAATGGCTTTGGGCTGATGAGCACCCGAGGAGGGTAGTGGAACCCTTGATGGAGGAAATACCATCAAAAGTCAGATAAGCAAATTCACTCAGTGTTTTTGCCAACAAAATCCACACAGGACAGATTGGGTCCTTCAGCTATGGCTGATAACCAATCTAGGAGTGGAGCCCCAAAAGGCAGACAGATGGAAGCTCTCCTTTGCTCTGGCAACTCCTGCAGTGTAGCTAGTTCCAAATGTATCAACTCCCATCCTTCCTTTGGTCCATACCAGTGAAGTCAAGAGGGGGACACTAACACATGGGCAAAGCAGCGCCTCCATATCAACTGTCCAGGCTACTGCAGCCACATCACATGGAGAGGACACGCCATCCTTGCTGGCAACATGGATACAACATGGAAGGTGGCAGTTACGGGTTATAAACTCTCACTTGATTGGCGTAGAGGAGGGCGCTACGGGTCATCTTCAACAGCGGGAGGAATCACTGTGTTCCACTGGTCAGCCATGGGCACGCAGAGACATGCCAGCAGCCAGCCGCTTCTGGGAGCAGAGTGGGGCCAGGGCAGGCAGGCAGCCTGCCTGAGCTCTGCTGTGCCGCCAGCTGTAAGCTACCTGTGGTAAGTGCCTCCCAGCTGGACCCTGCACCTCACACCCCCTCCCACACCCCAACTCCCGGCTCCAGGTCAGAATGCCCTTTTGCACCCAAACTCGATTCCAGACCCCGCACCCCCTGCTGCACCCCAGATCCCTGCTTTCTAATCAAGGAAGACTGGCACACAGCAGAAGAGGTGGGAGGGTTTGCATGCAGGGGATTTGGAGTCTGATACAAAGCCCAGGGTGAGGTGCTCATAAGCACATAATCCACCGCAGCATGGGTGTATTAGTGTGTCACCTCTGGTACGCAATGCTTCTGGTACCCTGTGATTCAGAAGGGCAGAGACCACTCAGTCCCCAGGGAGCACACATATTGTACAGTGACATCGCATTACTGTGACCACCCCCTGCCAGGATACTGGCCTTATTCAGAGCCTCACTTGAAGGACTGTCATGTCACTGCAGGCCCTGTAGCAAATGCATTTTAACAAACCCAAATCTGAATGCAAGTATTTGCAGGAGAGATGGGTCCAAACTTATCTGTAAGTCCGTAACATCAATAGGCCCCAACTGAGATCAGGTCCCCATTGTGCTAGGTGCTGGACAAACACATTGCAATCAGAAGCGTGATTTCAGCTCTACTAGCTTTAATCTAGCTACCCTGGCTAAATATATCAGTGAATATGCAGCGGCATGGACCCAGCATGGTTTAAAACCACGGCTACATACCGAGGCTTTGGGCAGTCTGGTACAGTCCTCACTGAAGCACCTACATTCTAGTTGCATTAAAAGTATTGGTGAGTAGTAATAACCTTAATATAGTCAATTATTAGTAGTTGATAAATTCTAACTCTACAAGTAGCTTGTATGTGATGTGGCTCTCAAAATATTTTGGTCAAAGACAAAAACAAAAAAATGGCTCTTCTTCTTTGAAAGGTTGCCGACCCCTGGTCTGGGACATTTTGGCATTGGCAAGATGAATGAGAATGGCCAACAACTTCTTGAATTCTGCACCCAAAACCAAATGTACATTACCAATTCCTATTTTACAGGAAAAAAGTGGCATGGCAACATCCATGATCAGGCCACTGGCACCAATTAGACCTTGTTATTGTCAGGAGGAAAGACCTACCCTTAGTGCAGAGCACTCGCACGTTCCATTGTGCTGATTGTGACACTGACCACTCCTTAATTATTAGCAAAGTGAAGATTACAGCCAAGAAACTACACAGACCAAAACCTAGGATCAAGCCCCAAATCAATGCTATCAATACTGAAAACCAGAGGAAATGCCAAGAGTTTGTGAAGACTTTTGAATGTAGCATACATGGGAAGTCATTACCCGAGAAGGCAGAGGAATTTTGGTTAGATTTAAGAACAACAATCCATGAAACAGCTTTAGCTACATTTCAGGGAAAGAGACCATCAAAAAAAGACTGGTTTGAAGAAAATGAAGCAGAACTATTACCTCTCGTCAACATTAAGAACAAAGCCTATCTGGAACACAACAAGGAGCCAATAGAGAACACCAAAGTGAGACTTTGACATGCAAAAACCAAGATACAGTGAGCAAGCAGACTCTCTGCAAATCATTACTGGATCAAACTCTGTAAAGAGATACAGACAACCTCAGACACAGGAAACCTCAAAGTCATGTATAGCAGCCTGAAAAAAGCTAGGTTGCCCCTCTCAAATCGCACAGTGGTGAAATCATTACAGATAAAAGCAAGCAGTAGTCTCCTTGGGTTGAGTGCTATTCAGAGCTATACACACAAGTAAGAAATATCACTTAAGAGTGAATCACTGGATCAAATTCCAACTCTACAGGTCATGCCAGAGCTAGATGTAGATCCCACCGTAGAATAGCTAAGCAAGACCATTGATTTGCTATCAAGTGGCCAAGCTCCTGGAAAAGATGGCATCCCAGCGGAAATCCTCAAATGCGGGAAAGACAGCCTATTACCATATCTTCATCAGCTGCTACTTAAATGCTGAAAAGAGGGTGAGGTACCACAAGAGAAGTGCAATGCAAACATCATCACTTTGTATAAAAATAAAGATGAAAAGGGCGACTGCAACAACTATAGGGATATCTCACTACTTAAGCGTAGCAGAAAAAGCTTTCGCAAAAGTCATCGTAGTTCACCTACAACAGCTGGTGAATCGGGTCTTCCCTGAATCACAGTGCGAATTCAGAGCTGGAAGATCAACTATAGATATGATATTTTCTCTGTGTCAACTCCAAGAAAAGTGCAGAGAGCAAAACCAACCATTGTACATTGCCTTTGTGCACATAACCAAAGCATTCGACACAGCAGAGCAGATCTAATTGCAATACTAGAAAAAACAGGATGTCCACCAACCCTTTTCAGTCTTATATATTCACTCCACAACAACCTGAGAGCAACTGTCCAGTTTGATGGGTCCACTTCGGACAGCTTTGAGATGAAAAGCGGAGTGAAACAAGGATGTGTTCTCACCCTTATACTCTTTGGAATATTCTTCTCAGTACCCTTGAACTGTGCATTTAAGGACATAAAAGATGGAGTGTATCTCCACACAAGATCAGACAGGAAACTCTTCAACCTGTCCCGACTTAAGTCAAAGACCAGTGTCAAAAAGGTGCTAATCAGGGAACTTCTATTCGCTGATGATACTGCCCTCATAGCCCACAATGAAGCTCTATTACAAGAACTCATTGACTGCCTTTCCAGTACCTATCAGGCATTTGCTTTCACCAGCAGCATCAAGAAAACGGTTATATTAGGACAGGAGGCTCCACAAGATCCTTCAATTACCTTCAAGGCAAACCAGCTAGAAGTAGTCCAAAAGTTCAGCTATTTAGGCTCTACAATGATCACCAACCTCTCACTGGATGAAGAACTAAATATTCACATTTGAAAGGCTGCCACCACCTTTAGCAGACTAACTAAAAGAGCATGGAACAACTCAAAGCTTACCATCAAGACCAAAATGCTGGTGTCCCAAGCTTGCGTCTTCAGCACTCTCATGTATGGTGGGGAAATACGGACAACTTATGCTCATCAGGAGAAAAGTTTAAACAGTTTCCACCTACATTGTTTATGCCACATACTCAACACCAAATAGCAAGATAAAGTCATCAATGCAGAGGTTCTTCAAAGGGAAAATTTACCAACTGTGACAGCCCTGTTCAAGCAAAAATGACTGCGCTGGCTAGGCCATCTGAGTAGATTGAAAGACAGATGCATACCCAAGGACATGCTATATGGGAAGCTATCAGAGGGAACAAGAACAACAGGATGTCCCAAGCTTCACTATAAGGACCATGCAAGCAAGATATGAAGGAATTTGGAATTGATCTTGACCAAAGTCCAGGACAGGAGCTGGCTCCTACAGCTTGAAGACAAAAGAGCAAGCAGCTCCCAACCAAGATACATACATTTGCAATAACTGCCAAAGATCATGCAAATCTTGGATTGGCCTATTCAGTCATATGAGACATTGCAAACCATCTACATCATAGGCTGCAATTCCCACTGTCTCTCACAGATGAAATGATGCCAACACAAAGCATGGGAAATGGAACAGAAAGAACTCACTTCCACATCCAGTTCTGCTGCTTGCACAGCATAGCCACACTAGTGCTAAGGTTCCCTCTATAGCCCCAGATGAGGGGACTGGATTTACCCTACAAAGTTTTTTGTGCCTGTGTTATTTCCCAGGTAGGCTAGACAGTCATCTCTCTCTCTCTCTCTCTCTTGGATTTGAAAAACTGGGCTGGATATTTCATGAGAGCTGAGCTTCTGTGAGGTACTTGGTGCTTTCTGCTGATGATCATTCCTGAAATACAATGACAACTTCCTTCTTGGATTTGGGAGCTGCCACTTCCAGATCTGGTTAGAGCCCAAAAGTATAAAGAAACAGAAAAATGATACATAAAACCAAAGTTCATATTTTTGGACCTATACATTGAATTTAAATCTTGGACAGATTCTTAAGTTTATGTGAACCAATTTCCTGTCTCTAATCATTATTCATTATTACTTTCCTGTGCCGTCCTAGGCCAGATCCTCAACTGTTGTTAATGATGTAACTTCACTTCAGTGGTTGGAGCTGTGCTGATTGACATCAGCTGAAGATCTGGCCGTGTATGTTTATTGAAGGTTTTTGTCTCTCTTTTTCATGGTTGTAGTCTGGGGGGAGGTATGGGCGGCCAAGCGTGGAATTTCCCATCTCCTTCCCCCCCGACACATGCTCCCATTGACCTGGCTGGAACTGGCCCCCCAAAGAAAAAAGTCAAACTACACCTATTCTCTTTCCCCCACAAATCTCTGTGTAACAAAAATTAATTTTCTGCTTATAGATATTATAAGAACACTTCACATTGTTTCAAGCTTCTACAAAAGTTTTCTTATTCCTGCTTTTGCTTAAGAGCTATTTTCTTTAGGTTCCTGTGACAAATACATTTAATGCTTCAGTGAAATTCCCTAAACATCATTTTTTAACTTTAGATGCTGAACAAAAGGAATTAGTTGCTGTGTGCATTATGGCCTTCATGATAATTATCAAAGAAAGAAGGGAAAATCAATCCACCACAACTAACCAATACATCTTTAATAGGAGAATTTAAAATATTGTTTTAAAAAAAAATTGCTACACTTAGATTTCTGCTACATTATGGAATCTTAAACAAATGTACAGGAGTAGAATATATTTTTTTCAGTGTTCAGTGAACTTCATGTTAGGCCAACTAAATGCCTTTGAATTTAGTAATTTGCATATTCAAATACTGTCTTAATTTGAAAGATGTTACAATTGAGTAGAACAATGAACTACTAATTATGGATCATTCTTTTTTTCCTTTTGTCTTTTTTCAATCATACCCCCACTCTCAATGTACTTCAGTATATTGTATGAAATTGTATACTGCTGTGACAACAGACAAATCATTCTAATTCCTCTCTATGGCTAATAACCCCTTGATTCATAAGCATCTGCTATGCTGTATTCCCTGACTCTTTCTTCTTTCTCCCAGAGATCCTTCAAATACCTCTCTATGGCTCAAGAGCTTTCTCTTGCCAATTTGTTTGGAGTCTGAATTTAATACCATGTCTATTTCAAAGCAAATTCTCTCTCTGTTGATGACTACAGCTGGGCAAAACTTCATGGATTCCTTTCATGGATTTTTTTTCTCCCAACTACATTCTCAACAGTTTCCCCTCCCACCTCTCCCCCCATTTTGCAAATTTTCAGTCAACAACCAGCTGTAGGAAAGCAGTAAAAAGAGACGATTATTTATTAACATCAATAATAATGCTAAACACACAGTTCTTTTATTTTCAAAATGTTGTATAAACATTATTGGCTTTCTCCTACATTCCTTATGTATCTGGACCTCACACTGAAATCACCAAAAGTTTTTGCTGTGCCGGGAATGATATTGTGCCATAACTTATTAATAGCTATATTTTTGGTAACTTAGTGGAAAAACACATGTTTAGGCCAATAATAAATCTAAAGTATCACTGTTCAGTTACACAGATGAAGAGAATTTCTCATAACACTAAAACAAGCTGTTTGTAGGAGAGTGAACCTTAGTACCAAGTGGAGGTGTTCAAGATGTTTGTTACATGATTATGATATCAGAGCAGGCATCAGCTAACACCATTATAGTTAAGTTTGAGAAACAGTGTCAGTTGAAAATCCCTGTTTTAATACATATATAGCTTCCTGAAATATTCACATTCCTGGTGCCTTCCCAAAGTAAATTTTTAAAAAAAAGGCAAAAACTCTTCAAGCCATATTTGAAAGTGTATGTGTGGGAGAGGGAATGAAGAGATAACATATTTCATGTTGTTTTATCTAACAAACTTGATTTTTAAAACAGAGGCGCAACAAAAATGACTGAAGATAATCTTCATTGACTACTAGTGCCTTTGCCTAATTGGAGCCCGGTAGAAGTGAGTGGATGAAAAATAAGTAAGTTTTAACCAACTGAAAAATTACATTTGAGCATGCTTAGAAGGCATCTGTTAAGTTTTGCAGAGCCTAATAGAGTTCTGTTCCTTTGTGATACTCTTGCATATTCTACCCGTTTACCCAGCAGAGAGGCAGCTGCTCACGCATTGCTGCTGAGCCATTCTGCATGAGGGAGGAAGGTAAATGTCTTACTGAAACACAACTAGCAAGATCCTCCAGAGAAACTGCCTTAGCATCAAAGGCAGGTGAAAAAAGTGAGCATCTTCAGAATTTTTGTGGCATTGTGCAGTGTTTTTCAAAAACTTTTTCATTAGTAAAATAATTGCATATAAGTTTCTGTTATTTTCTGTTGTGAAGTTGTTATGACCACATTCTAAAGAGATGTGATGCTTCTGACCTCATAGAAAACTCTTTCAACAACTGATAGCAGCATCAATGGTGAAAACTCACCTCCCCCTAATCCCGTTCACCTCAGTGAAATGAAAACTTCATCTAAAGAGGAGATTCTGCAGTGTGGGGGAAAGCACTACAAGTTGTTATAGCCAACCAACATGGCTCACCTCTCCTTGTACCCAAAGAGCAGCATAGGGCCAACAGAGCAAAAGCGAGTCTTAAGGTTATTTCTCGCAGGTGCCTTAGACTGCAAGACAAGCATGTGCTACTGCTTTTATGAGACCTCCATGCTGACAAAACAGCCTGACTCTTAATAAAAAATGCAACGTTCATATAAAATGGTTCTTTTACCCTTCAAAGTTACTGTCAGTATGATCAACATCCAGTGAACTATTTTGCTAATGTGGCAAAACTGTAAAATCCATTAATATCTAGCCTTCTCCAGCATTACCTAAAATAACTTCCCATTGGTACTCCCAGGTGAGTTAGATTGTATTCTGCACCTCATGAACCAGAAAGTACTGTGATGAATATCCTAATCATTCATTTGAATTCTGACCAGGATGGTAGTTCTGAAATATAGATGGCAAACTCTTCTACTTATCTGTTATTAATCCTTCTATTCCTTATAAAGCTTAACAGGCTCAGACCAAGGTGGGAAATATCCAAGTAAATTAGTTATTTTTCTGCACATTTTGGGCTGGACGTTCAGATAGTGTCAACAGAGCTTCACTGAGGCCTGGTCTACACTAACCCCCCAATTCGAACTAAGGTACACAACTTCAGCTACGTTATTCACGTAGCTGAAGTCGACGTACCTTAGTTCAAACTTACCGCAGTCCAGACGCGGCAGGCAGGCTCCCCTGTCGACTCCGCGTACTCCTCTCGCCGAGCAGGATTACCGGAGTCGACGGCGAGCACTTCCGGGTTCGATTTATCACGTCCAGACAAGACGCGATAAATCGAACCCAGAAGTTCGATTGCCTGCCGCCGAACCAGCGCGTAAGTATAGACATACCCTTACTTACACTTGCTGGGGATATAGCCCATTATTTGTTCACTTTACAAATATATTACAAATGAACTCCTGTTTCTCTCAGATTTGGGGCATTTGTAAGATGATGGCTGTCTTTGTCACAGTTTAACTGGAGCATCATAACTACATATTTAACTTAGATATAAAAAGAACTAAATGTGTATACATTAAGAGAGAGCAGATTATTCTTAACACATTATAGCAGTTTCAAGTAGTTACTGCTATAGGAAAGGTTACATATAAACATTTATTACAAACCTGTTTTTAAATGCTCATACCATCGTCAGATTTTCTCTTTGGCAGTAATTTTGCATGCTAGGTCACAATCAAATCTGTGGTGGTTATTTTTCTAGAAAGTTTGAGCAAAATCCATCAATAGTTTTAACTTTTTATTTAACCAAGCAACAAGAACTATGCACAGCATAGAAAGCGAAAGTAAAGTTATATGGTAACATTGATAGATATCCAGATATCAGAATAAATAAGGGGAGAGATCCCATTAGCAGCAAACAGTTGTTACATCAATTTAAGACATTTATATCTAAGAAGTCTAAAAATATTGTCCCATTTTTCATAAGAATCAGATAATCTTTCCTTGTCATTGCAAGAAAGCTGGTCTGAAGATACAAATTCTGGTCAATTCAGTCATGTGGTGAATGTGGGTGCTAGTAAATTGTCCAGACCAAAGGAATACATTTATAGTACATGCCAAAGTCGACAGAAATACAAGGATAACCAGACCCAGTTTTCTAAAGTTTTCTAAAGTACAATTATCTGAGTCTATATAGGCAGAATCCATTATATTAAACATTACTTTGCCCTTCTTGTGGACAGAGGCAAACATGTTTAAAAATGTATTAGCTGGTCATAGTTAAGCCTAGAGGGAAGATCCAGTAGGGTCAGGGTTAACCATAAAATCTAATCTGAATTTTCTAACACAACATCTTTCCCCAGTAAAGATATGCCTAGGGTTGCCAACTGTTTAATCGCACAAACCCAAACACCCTTGCCGCACCCCTGCCCCAAGGCCCTGCACCGCCCCTGCTCACTCCATCTCCCTCCCTCCATCTCTCGCTCTCCCCCACCCTCTCTCTCTTTCCCCGGTGGGGTTTGGGGTGCAGGAGGGGATGTGGGCTTTGGGAGGGAGTTTGGGTGCAGGAGATGGCTCAAGGCTAGGGCAAGGGATTGGAATGCAGAAGTGGGTTCAGGGTGCAGGCTCTGGGAGGGAGTTTGGGTGTGGGAGGGGGCTGAGGGCTGCGGCAGGGGTTTGGGGTGTGTGTGGGAGGTGAGGGGTCCAGGCTCCAGCCGGGTGGCACTTACCTCGGATGGCTTCCAGAAGTGACCAGCATGTCTGGCTCCTAAGTTCAGGGGTGGCAAGGCGGCTCTGTGTGCTGCCCTTGTCTGCAGGAACTGCCCCCGCAGCTCCCATTGGCCATGGTTCCTAGCCAATGGGAGCTGCAGAGTCAGTGCTCTAGGTGGAGTCAGCACGCCAAGACCCCCTGGCCGCCCCTGTGCTTAGGAGCCAGAGGGACGTGCCAGTTGCTTTCAGGAGCTGCATGGAGCCAGGGCAGGTAGGGAGCCTGCCTTAGACTTGCTGCACCACTAACCAGACTTTTAATGCCCTATTAAAATCTCCCGGATTGGTTTCAGTAGCCATTGGGAGATTGGTTCTGATTCTGGGAGACTCCCTGCCATTCCAGGAGGGTTGGCAACCCTACATATGCCATGAGATGGATGAATAGTAGCACATGAGTTGAGCACAGTGGGATATCAACATGACACTAAGAAGGAATTATTTTCACATATTTGGAGTATAAAAAAATGCTAGCAATGATATTGTTCCAATACTAGATAAGGGTGCTTAAATTGTCAGTTATGAGGCAGAAAAAGCTTGAGTAATCAATATGGCTTTTTTTGTGCTGTATCTGGAAAGAAGTGGGATGATGTATTCATAATGCTGCTTCTTTTTGGCATGAGTGGTTAGCCAGTATTCAGGGTCTTGCTAGGTTGTTTCTTTGAGGAAGAGAAATTGATGATTATGAGTCAGGTATTTCTTTGGTGCAATACTGCTTATAAACAAAGAATGAACACAAAGTTCTGTTTCCCTGCACACAGTGGAGACGGCAGTTTCTTTGCTCGTAAAGGCAGATCTTCTTTTCTAGCCAGTGCTCTGCCTAAAAGAATCTTTGCTTCCTCCCAGAGTTCTGCTTACTACTACTTTTCTGCTCCTTAAACAAACACAGACACAAACCGCTGCAACCCCTCATCCCTCATGGCTTAATTTGCGATTGGTTTTATCATATGGCCCATTTCCTTCGGTGGTGCATTCAGTAACAAAGAATATAGGGCCTACTTATAGGATGGTGGACTGTATGCTGGAATGCAGTGTCTTTGGAGGAAAAAAACCTTAAGGAGTCATGGGGGATAATCAGTTGAACTTGAGTTCTCAATGAAATGCTGTAGCTAACAGGCCCAGCACAATCCTTGGATGTATAAGCAGAGAACTCTTCAGTAAGAACAGGGAGCTGTATACATCATTAGTGAGACTATTACCATACTATGTCCCCTTCTGGTGATCGCACTTTAAAAAGAATGCTGAAAAATTGGAAAGGAACCGAAAAAAGCTGCAGGAATTATTAGAGATCTGGAAAACATGTCTTACGGTGAAAGAAGGTTAGGAGGTGACTTGATGGCAGCCTGCAAGTACCTACATGTACTTATTTCTGATAGAAGACGGCTCTTTAATCTAGCAGAAAAGGCATTAATAAGAGCCAGTGACTGGAAGCTGAAACAAGATTAATTCAGACTACATATAAGGCACACATTTTCCACAGTGAAGGTAATTAACCAATGGAACAATTTACCTAGGGACATGGTGGGTTCTCCATTATTTGAAATCTTTTTATTGAGCATGGATATTTTTCTCAAAATATTTTTTAGCTCCAACAGAAATTATGAGCTTTGACGCTGGAATGACTGTGGCCTGTATAATATGGGAGGTAAGAATACATGATCATAATGGTCCCTTCTGGCCTTAAGATCTATGAATGTATGAAATATAGTAGGTAAAGAAATGTCTAAATCTCTCCCCCTCAGGTCATCTTTGCTTTGTCTTTTTTCTCAACTCCTCCCTGTTTCTCTTTTTTATGTAAAACACCCAATGAAATTGGAAGCAAAAGAAAAATCCCCCCCAAATTTTCTCTCTTTCTTATTGTCACATATAAACAAGCTTTTGATTATTTGTGGTTATTAAAAACCCCACTGCACTATTCATGAGAATAACAGTGTTAATACCCCAGTGTGTTGTTCAAATTCTAATTCAGGTACTTACATTCTGTCTACTAAAATCTTCCCTGAAGCTTCATTTGTTCTTCACTTCATATGCTAACTAGGATCCTGATCCTGCAAACAATTGTACTTGTGAATAATTCCATTGGGGTCAGTGGGACTGCTAACATGGGTCGGTGTTTGCTGCATTGGGGTCCTCACTAATGTAGTGTGGCTTTGCACAGTTAAACAGCTGCTGCTCTTCAGAGGTGGGTGAAGTGATTCCTATCGATCACTAACTTATTTCACCGGTATTTGGAGGCTTCACTCATATTTTTAAACCACTAGTGGTTCTTTGAGTGCTGGTCATCATGTGTATTCCCCATGCAAGTACACATGTGCACTATTTCCCTGAGACTGGAGATTTCTAGCAAGTAGTGACTGCTAGTCCACACTGAACACTCTCCTTGTGCTCCCAACCGAGGGTATAAAAGGTGATGTGGAACGATGCATCTCCAGTTCCTTCTTACCGCTGTGTGGCCTGAGTCAGAATTCTGTGTCCAAAATAAGCTTCTTCTACTCAGAATCCATAAATATATATTGCAAATAGTTTTAGTAATCTTACCCTTTGTCTTTTTAGTACTTTAGTGTTTTATAGCGTCTATAGTTTGTCTAGTATTTACCATCTTGGGGAGAAGGATGATGCCCAGAGTCCTGGAATTTAAGAACTGTATCTTCTTCCTCCATTCCTTCTCTGTCAGTAATGAACACAAGTGCAGTCTTTGCTGCCTGGGGAGTCTCATATTGTCACCAAGTACAGCATCAGCTGCTCCTTCCCTCCCTGAACCCATGAGGGATGAGAGGTCTATCTGTGGAAACATCTCATGGAGAAGGCCACGAGACCCCAATCAGACCGAGACCAGGGAGAGCCCCCTGTACAGTAGCCTCAGACTGCAAGCAGCACCTCTCAATCACAAGCGCTGGAGTACAGGCTGTCATGGAGTGTGTGGGACTCAGGGCCCTGCATCCCCCACTTCCTGCAATTCACCGTGACTCTCAGCCAGCCAGTGAAACAGAAGGTTTATTAGATGACAGGAACGCAGTCTAAAACAGAGCTTGTAGGTACAGAGAATAGGACCCCTCAATCAAGTCCATCTTGCGGGGTAGGGAGCCCAGATCCCGGTTCTGGGCCTCCCTCCATGTACCTGGCCAGCTCCAAACTGAAACTTCCTCTAGCCCCTCCTCTGGCTTTTGTCTCTTTTCCGGGCAAGGAGGCCACCTGATCTCTTTGTTCTCCAACACCTTCAGTTGGCACCTTGCAGGGGAGGGGCCCAGGGCATCAGTTACCAGGAGACAGGGCGTCGGCCACTCTCTGTGCAGACAGCATCACGCCTGCCCTCTAGGGTTCTGCAACAATCACACACCCTTATCCCACCACCTCAATACTTAAGAAATGCATAGGAGAAACTGAGGCACCCACACAGTATTCAGAGAAAACATTAAGAACGTTCCCACTTCGTCACACAGGCCAAAACCATTAAGCCTAAGAAACCCTTTCACAAGAGTAGGGGATAAAATCATAGGCATAAAGAGAGATCCCTGTCCAGATCTGCCTCTACAAAATAAGATCCTTCCCTGTCTCAGTCCAAGTCAGGTGAGTCTTTACTTGTGGCCCCTATGGAATTAGGTCTGCATAAAATTTTCTGTCCAAGAAATGAAGGTGTGATGGATCTAATGATTCCAGCTCCATCTCAAAAAACAAAAGATTGGCATCTTTGGCTCTGATGGGAAGGTCCACGTTGGACCTCGCTCAATGGTTCCGGCATTTTACAGGTGGGCTCCTCTTAGTAACAACTCATTGGATGAACCGGATGTCCTGGTCCTGACTAGTGGGACTCCTCCAACTCCAAGAAGGATGGAAAGCTTTACCTCACTGAAGGATATTTTTGCTTTGCCCTATCTATGATTTCCATTCCTATCAGGCCCTCAGAGACATTTCAAAACCAGAAAAATTGCCTCAAGGAGAAGAGCTTATTTCCTTATCATGTTCACAAGCCAGGGCATTCTTCCATCAGTACCAACAGCACCGCCAATAGAACAGGAACCTAACTTCTCATAGGAATAATTCAATATTCCAGACCCGCCCCCCCCCACACACACAAGGATAGCCAACCTTAACAGACACATAGGAAGCCTTGGAGCTACCCTCCTCCCAGTTATAACTACCCAGGGGACCATTGGTACCCAATGCCTTGGGGCCCACATGACCAGTTGATATTTCATACTGGCCCTACTGGGTTCCATGGGATCGCTATACTAGATTCTCTCGATTCATGCAAAAATCAACCCTGCCCTCTTCTCCCAGCTGATACCAACTGGCTAACTGGAGTTTGCAAAGAGGAAGTTGAGATGGATCCGCCAGCCCCACTGGTTCTGACAGGTATGTCATCCTCCTCACCTGTTGAGGCAATTGGTCTATCATCTCTGTCACCACCTGTTGACCACAGGCAGTACCAGGAGCATTGGCAGAGGCTCCATACCCCTCTTGAGGAGTTCCATAACACACAATAGAATCTTGTGGACATCCTATAGCCCTCTGCCCTTAGCAGAGTGGCCCTCCGAGTCAACAAGTCCATTTCAGAACCCACTGGAACTGTGTGGCAGATCCCTGCCTGCTGTGCCCATACTCCAAAAAGGGCTGAAAAACATTATTTTTGTACCAGCTAAAACAACAAAGTTTCTGTTGACTCATGTAATGCCCAGATCCTCTAGTGGCTCAGGTGGCCACAGTAAGGTCCTGGATACTGCATCTCCAACTCACAAGGGTGCCATGATCTTCTGGGGAGGAAAGTATTTTCATTCAGCAGCCTCCAATTCAGAATTTCTAATTACCAGACACTGTTAGCAAAGTATTATTTCACAAACTATTCCACATTTGTGGAATTCAGAGACAAACTTCCCCAGGAAGACAGGGCTCAGTTCCAAGCCCTTACTGAGGGAGGCAGCTTCGTGGCTAAAACTTCACTTCTGGTGTCTAGAGCCATTGCCACAGCCATTGCCACAGCCATAGTCATGGCTTCATTCCTAGGGGTTCTCCAGGGAGGTCCAGAATGCCATCAAGGACTTGCCCTTTGATGAATCTAATCTCTTCAGTGAGAAGATTGATGAGTCACTACACTCTCTTAAGGACTCTAGGGCAACCTCCCTCTCCCTGGGCATTTACACCCTAGTCTCAAAAACAGAATACCACAAGCAAACTTACAGATTCAGACCCATGCCAGTAATTTTACCACCAGTGCCCTTAAGAACTACCATGTAAATGACAGGGGGTGCGGTGCAAAAACTTGGCTTCCTCCACCTCTGCTGCTGCTGCCCATCCCCACTCACCACCTAAAGTGTTTCTTTTGACTAGACGCTTGAGAACTGCATAGCAATATTGATGCCATGCCACATTTTTCCCTAAATCTTTGGTGGTCAGTTTGCACAAAACTGGAGAATTATAACAACAGACAAATGGGTGCCAGAGGTCATCCACTCTGGCTACACAGTCAAGTTTATCTCAACTTCCTAGGCCCTTATCAATCCCCACACTCATGCAGCAGGTGAACTCTATCATTCAGTGAGGGGCCATAGAACAAGTGCCATCGCAACATTAAGGAAAGGGATTCCACTCCCCATATTTCATCATTCCCAATAAAAATTGAGGTTATAGACTAATTCTCATATCTACAATACTAAATGACTTTATTCACAAATCAAAATTGTGTTTGATTACACTAGCATGGATATTTCCCTCCCTGGAATAGAACACATGGTTGATGGCTCTCAACATGAAATATGCTTACTTTCATGTGGACATTAACTAGTCACCCAGAAGGTTTCTCATATTCATAGTAGGACAAGATCACTTATCAGTTCAGAGTACTTCCATTCGGGCTGACGACACACCCAGAGTCTTCACAAAGGTCTTCTCTCTGGTGGGATCCCAGATGAGATACTATGGCAATGTTGTATTCCTGTATCTGGATGACTGACTACTAAGTGGCAGATGGAGCCAGGAGGTCCAGTTGGTGACCCTATTCCTACTCCATCTTCTGATATCATTGTGGATCTGTGAAAGCAAGAAAAGGTCCACTTTAACTCCCATGAAAACTATAGATTTCATAGGAGAGGCCCCAGATTTATCCTAAGTGAAGGCCTGCCTTCCTACAGACAGATTCCAGAAAGTGAACAACCTGATTACACAAGTCACCCTCAGTCCTTGCAGCACAGTTAGAATCTGTCTTTCCCTACTAGGCCACATTGCCTCATGTAAATAAGTAACACTGTTGGCCAGGCTTTGCCTCCATTGCTTGCAGGCCTGCTCTGGTCTGTTTACTCACCAGACAGGGCCAACATGAATACCCAGGCAACAATTCCTCAAAAGGTCAGGGCCTCTCTTGTATGCTGGACAAAACCAGAACAGGAAAGAGTGTGAGTCCCTTTCCTTCCACCCACACCCAAAGCAACCAGAATTACCGATGCATCCCTCATAGGATGGGGTGCCCCTATGGACAATCATACTGCACAAGGTACATGGTTCCCTTGTGCGGCCAAACTGTATATCTCCAGGAACTTGGGGCTGTTTGTGTAGGATCTGTCACATATAGATAATGTCAGACAACATGATGACTATCTTTTTATATAAACAAACAGGGTGGAGAGAAATCTCTTCTTCTTCTATGTATTGAGACAGTGAATTTATAGAACTGGTGCATTAGGAGCCATATCACGCTTTCAGCAACATACCTACCAGATGCGCAGAACTCTCTGGCAGACAGTCTCAGCAGGCACTTCTCCACAGATCACCAGTGGGAAATACATAATTACATCTTGAATGAAATCTTCAGCTCGGGGGAAGGCCATCTTGGGATCTTGTTTTCCTCCCAAATAAACAAGAAATTCAATTTCTACTGCTCCAGAGTAGCAGTAGGCCAAGATCCCAGGGGTGATGCCCTTCTATATTGGACAAACTATCTGAGCTTTGCCTTTCCTCCCATTATCCTGCTGCCTCAGGTTTTGTGGAAAATTTTTCATGACAGGGTCATCCTCATCACACCAAACTTGCTCAGACAATTTCGGTTTCCAGACCTCCTACGAATGTCCACCAGTCCTTCCATCACTATCCAACCCTTCTGGAGTTGATAACTCAGGAGAATGGCAAGATCAGAGATCCCAACCCAGACTCTCTTCATCTCTTAGCCTGGTATTTGGATGGGCATCAGACCTAGAGAATTCAGAGTTCAGAGGCCACCCAATCTATCCTCCATCAAAACTGCAAGGACTTCACCAGAAAATGCCATATGGCCAAATAGAGACAGTTCTTCATCTGGCCTCATCAGAACAAATTATCCCTAGAAGCCCTGGGTATTTCTATTATTTTAGACTACCTACTTACACTAAAACACTGGGCCTTTCAATTAGCTCTCTGTGGGTCCACTTAGCAGCAATAAGTGCATTCTATCCTCCAGTTGAAAGCTACGCTGTTTTTACTCATCCAACAACAATCAGATTCCTGAAGGGCCTTATTAGGACTTTTCCACTAGTGGTTAAACCAATACTGCAATGGGATCTTAATCTTGTACTTTCAATACTTACCAGACTTCCCTTTGAACCACTGGCCACTTGCGTCATGAAAGTCACCTTCCTATTCACCATCATTTCAAGCCAAAAGATTGATTGGAACTGTGGGTACTTATGGCTGATTTGCCATATAGCACATTTTGTAAAGAGAAGATTTCTCTTCTCTTCCACCTGAAATTCATATATAATGTATTTATGAGTTTCTTTCTAAAACGTAGCTCCGTTGAGGAGAGGAGATTTCACTCTCTCAATGCCAGACAGGTTTTAACATTGTATCTCTAGAGAATGAAACCAATTAGGAAAACACCTAAACTATTTGTCACGTTAGTGAAGTGATCAAAGAGACAAGCATTATGAGCTCAAAGATTCTCTAAGTGAATGTCTGGCTGCATCATTCTGTGTTTCAGGTGACATATATTTCTCCAGCAGATGGGGTAAATCAGCCCACTCCATGACAGACAAGCAACCTCAACAGCATCTCTTTGGGATGTACCTATACTAGACATTTTTAAGGTAGCTACCTGGAGCTCAAGCCATTCTTTACTAAACACAATGCTTCGGTCCAGGCCTCTTCAGCAGATGCAGTTGTAGGGACAGCAGTAGTACAGACACTGATACCAACTGCATCCTTACACCCTCCTCTTGTTTGAATGCAACTTACCAATCACCCATGTGTGGAATATACATAGCACTTGAAGGAATTTAACTGGAGATTCTTTGAGATGTATTCTGTATTCTGCTACCTGCCCTCCTTCCCCATTCTTTGGTTCTTATTTGATTCATCGTAAGAGAAGGAAATAGACAGGCATCGGTCCACGCTGTCCTTTATATCCTCGATTAGGAGCACAAGGATTGCAACTGGGCAAGTGAAGACCAAAGAACACTATTTACTAGAAATCTATGATCTCAGGCACATGCTGATCATGCGTACCATGTGGAAGACAGATAGGGACCACACATCTTAATGAACCTGTTGTTAAAGGTAAGCAATCTTCATATATCCTTGGATGAAAGGGACAAAAGAACAAGAAGCTATTAGTATTATAAATAGATATTTTGAAGAGCTATATTCTCTCCTGGGATACAGTAGAACCAGTTATGCTGAATGTAGTAGTACCTGTGTGTATCTGTCTGAGGCCAGAATTTGGTTCAAAGATATCCAAAGATTTGTACAGAATGTTAAATATCTTAATTCATATCGTTTAAGACATGGGTCGGCAACCTTTCAAAGAAGAGCCTTTTTTTTTTTGTCTTTGACTAAAATATTTTGAGAGCCACATCATACGCAAAGCTACTTGTAGAGTTAGAATTTTTATCAAGTAATAATAATTGAACATATTAAAGTTATTACTACTCACCAATACTGTTAATGCAACTAAAATCTAGGAGCTTCAGCAAGGACTGTACCAGACTGCCCACAGCCTGGGTATGTAGCTGCGGTGTTAAACCATGCTGGGTCCATGCTGCTGCATATTCACTGATATCTTTAGCCAGGGTAGCTAGATTAAAGCTAGTAGAGCTGCAATCACACTTCCGATTGCAATGTAGGCACCCCCCCTGTGTTTGTACAGAGCCTAGCACAATGGGGACCCGATCTCAGTTGGGGCCTATTGATGTTACAGTCTTACAAATAAGTTTGGACCCATCTCTCCTTCAAATACTTGCATTCAGATTTGGGTTTGTTAAAATGCATTTGCTATAGGGCCTGCAGTGAAGTGACAGTCCCTCAAGTGAGGTTCTGAATAAAGCCAGTATCCTGGCAGGGGGTCACAGTAATGGAAAGTCACTGTACAATATGTGTGCTCCCTGGGGGCTGAGTGGTCTCTGCCCTTCTGAATCACTGGGTGCCAGGAGCATTGCGTACCCGAGATGACACAATAACTACACCTGTGCTGCGGTGGATTATATGCTTATTAGCACCCCACCCTGGATTTGTATCAAACTACAAATCCCCTGCATGCAAACCCTCCCACCTCTTCTGCTAGGTACCAGTATTCCTTGATTACAAAGCAGGGGATTGGTATGCAGGGGGGGTGCAGGGTCTGGGAGTGAGTTTGGGTGCAGGAGGGGGTTCTGACCTGGGGCGGGGGTTGGGGTGCGGGAGGGGTTGCAAGGTGTAGGCTCTGGCTGGGAGGTGCTTACCACAGGCAGCTCTGGGCTGGCGGCGCAGCAGGGCTCAGCAGGCTGCCTGCCTGCCGTGGCCCCACACTGCTCCCAGAAGCGGCTGGCTGCTGGCACATCTCTGTGTGCCCATAGCGGGAGATGGGGGAAAGGCGGCTCCGTGCGCTGCCCTCGCCACCAGCACTGCCCTCACAGCCAATAGGAGCTGCGGGGGTGGTGCTTGTGGGCACGGGCAGTGCACGGAGAGCCGCTATCACCTTTCCCCCCCCAGGGGTGCACAGAGATGTGCCAGCAGCCAGCCACTTCCCAGAGCAGCATGGGACCAGGGTAGGCAGGCAGCCTGCTGAGCCCTGCTGCGCCACCGGCGGGGAGCTGCCTGTGATAAGTGCCTGCCGACCAGTGCCTCCACTTTGCAGCCCCTCAAAAAATTGCTGTCCGCAAGAAGGCAGCCAAAGAGTCACATGCGGCTCGGGAGCTGCAGGTTGCTGACCCCCGGTCTAGGAAATCAGATGTTTATTAAGGCATGGGAATGAAGGTCAGTCATTGAAAACAATTTTGAAGCTGATTATCTTTAAAAAAAATCATCCTCCTCTACCTGTATTTTTCCACTTAGGAAACAAAATGAAATTTGATTCAACCAAAAATATCAAGTCTAAGTAATTCCAATTTACAACAATCATAATAAAAATGCTTAACTCTTATATCAAGTTTAAATAATTTGATTTTCAATAATCACAATAAAAATGTGTACGTCTTACATAGCATTTTTCATCAGTGAATCTCAGAATGCCTTATGAATCGCTTTATGTGGTGATCCCATAATCTTTTTTGGCCAGGTGATTTGGCAATTATATTTGCCAATCAATTTTTCCTGTTTTCTAATTATAACTAGACATTTGAGAACTAATTTTGCCAAATTTGAGCCTCCATTTTGCCATTGGAACTGCCTGAAGTTAATTTTTTAATCAGGGGTGAAAGTAAGTTAAAGGACTTACCAGTACGCCGGAGTCCTGGGCAGGGGCGGATCCTCAACCGGAAGAGGCGGGGCCTTTAAATCAAGATTTAAAGCCCCAAGGCTCCCGCTGTGTCTGGGAGCCCCAGGGCCTTTAAATAACCCCTGGAGCTACCAGCTGCAGAGGCGGCTGGTAGCTCCAGGACTCAGGGGAGATTTAAAGGGCCCAGAGCTCCACTGCGGTAGCAGCGGCCAGAGCCCCGGGCCCTTTAAATCCCTGCCGCCACTATCCCGGGGCTTCAGCAGCCGGGCTCTGGGGGTGATTTAAAGGGCCGGGGCTCCCCACAGTGGCTGGAGCCCCGGCCCTTTAAAGCGCCGCCCGAGCCTGGCTGCCGTAGCCCCGGGGTAACGGCGGCAGGGCTCTGGCGGTGATTTAAAGGTCCCTGGGCTCCGGCCGCTGCAGGGAGCCCCGGGCCCTTTAAATCGCCATCTTGGGGAAGCCAGTCGGGTCCGGCACGCCATACTAGCCCGTACCGGCTTACTTTCACCTCTGCCTTTAATAAAAAATGGTTTAAGTTAAGAAGGAAGTTTTGTAAACCTTAATAAATAAATACATTCTATGGTTTTGTGAATCCAAATTGCTGCAGAGTTCTCTCTTTTTGTACAGTATTTACTGTTAGAGTGCCAGTGTAATGGTTGTGATTTTAATGGTCAACAGAGATTTTACTGAGGACTTCCAGACATAAAGTATGAGCCTCTACAGAATCAGCTAAAGAAAGACTCATATCCTCTGTGGACCAGGAACAGAGAGCCATGTATAATAACAATTCATGTTAGGCCAAACCAAGATGCTGATGTGTGTTCACAAGTCCTCCAGGTATGCTTCGTAATAGTAAACATAATCTTGTTTCACACGTTTTCATTTTGATTAAAAAACAATATCCTGTTAAAATGTGTTTTTTCTTCTTTCCTGATCATTTGTCTGCCTGAAGATCAATTCTGCCTTAAAAACTGTTATTTGGAAGTTTGAGTGTTATGCAAAGTGCCACCTAAATTCACAGTTCCAAGGGTTAGATAATCAATTCCAAAGCTGGGAATGAACAGCTTGATGGGTTTGAAGTACACAGATTATTTTCTCTGAAAGATCTGTATGACAGTCATTCTCAACCTCTTACTACCTAAGCATAGGCTAATCACAATTGCAAAAATACTGTACCCTATAAATCTGCATTAATTTTTTTGTTTCCTTTCCTTTCTCCAGGAGCATATTTGAAGTAATCAGTGGCAAAAGAAGAAAAGAAAATGGAGGAAGTACTATATCATTTCTGCTTTCTTTACAAGAACAAATTGAGAATGTAGTGGATAGTGTTTCCCTGGCAACAGACGTGAGCACTTACAACACCTTTCCTTTTCCAGGTAGCTGTTTACACACTGTATAGTAAGTATTGTCTTGGAAAACAAGCGATCCAGAGCCCAGTTAATACGAAACCTTGGTTCCATTGCCAGTAGATTTTCATCCCATAGCCGTAGAAAGCAGTGTTCCTGTGTACTTAAGTACAAAGCACTTGACACATGTGTACTTAAGTACTTTCAATATTTTATACTTAGTACTTGTATTTGAGAAAATTTTAAAGGCTTCTAAAGCATAAGTAACTTTATTTGCAAGTACTTTATTTGAAACAATCACATTCCACCCAACTGTCCTAGATTCTAGTTGGCACCCAGAATTGACTGTCCTGGCTTCGGAGCTTCAGGCCCTGAGTTCTGGCTGGCAGGGCTTTTTTCTGTTGACCCTACTGTTGCACCAGGAGGCAGGATGGAAGCCCCACCTCCTTCACTTCTGATTGGTCATTGCAACTGGCAATGCGGAGACTCACTCCCCTCTTCAGAATGATATGCTGTTTGTAGTGTTTGTGTGTGTGTGTGTGTTTGAGTAAAGTGGAAAATTTTAAATGTATTTACATTTATAAAAGTTTTTTTTCATTGTTATTCCATGCTTTATTTGTATACCTGAATAAAATTTCATTCAAGAAAAAAATTCTTTTTTTCTCTTCCACTATGTGATTAAGTTAGTTAAGTAGCTGTCCATATATTGACCAGACAATATCAGGGAATACAGGACTTGAAAATACTTGCACTTGTACTTTTAGTTATAAATGCATAAGTACTATATCCACATCATACTTATACTGGTACTTATAACTACTTCTGTACTGGTGTACTTGGCCCTTATACTTAAGTTCTTTTTATCAGTACTTATGGCAACACTGGTATAAAGTTGTGTTAACATGCTGCTTTTGTGGAAATTACATTTAAAAAGGGTTCTCTAATGTGGTTTCCTCAAGGCATAATAGTTAGGGCTGTTGATTAATCGCAGTTAACTCATGCGATTAACTAAAAAAAAATTAATCTCAATTTAAAAAAAATAATTGTGATTAATCACAGTTTTAATCACAATGTTAAACAATAGAATACCAATTGAAATTTATTAAATATTTTGGATTTTTTTTACGTTTTCAAATATATTGATTTACAACAATTACAACACAGAATACAAAGTGTACAGTGCTCACTTTATATTATTATTTTTATTACAAATATTTGCACTGTAAAAATGATAAAAGAAACAGTATTTTTCAGTTCACCTCATACAAGAACTGTAGTGCAGTCTCTTTAACATGAAAGTGAAGCTTACAAATGTAGATTTTTTTGTTACATAACTGCACTCAAAAACAAAATAATGTAAAACTTTAGAGACTACAAGTCCACTCTGTCCTACTTCTTGTTCAGCCAATCACTAAAACAAACAAGTTTGTTTACATGTACGAGAGATAATGCTGCCCACTTCTCATTTACAATGTCACCTGAAAGTGAGAACAGGCGTTCGCATGGGATGTTTGTAGCCAGCATTGCAAGGTATTTACATGCAAATATGCCAAACATTTGTAGGACCCTTCATGCTTTGGCGAGATTCCAGAGGACATGCTTCCATGCTGATGAGTCTTGTTAAAAAATAATGTATTGAATAAATTTGTGACTGAACTCCTTGGATGAGAATTGTATGTCTCCTGCTCTGTTTTACCCACATTCTGCCATATATTTCATGTTATAGCAGTCTCGAATGATGACCCAGCATATGTTGTTAATTTTAAGAACACTTTCACTTCAGATCTGACAAAATGCAAAGAAAGTACCAATGTGAGATTGCTAAAGATAGCTACAGTACTCGACCCAAGGTTTGAGAATCTGAAGTGACTTCCAAAATCTGAGCAGGATGAGGTGTGGAGCATGCTTTCAGAAGTCTCTAAAGAGCAAGACTCTGATGCAGAAATTACAGAACCTGAACCAACAAAAAGGAAAGCCAATCTTCTACTGGTGGCTTCAGACTCAGATGATGAAAATGAACATGTGTTGGTCCGCACTGCTTTGGATTGTTATCAAGCAGAATCTGTCATCAGCATGGACATGTCCTCTGGAATGGTGTTTGAAGCATGATGGGACATATGAATCTTTAGCATATCTGGCATATAAATATCTTGCAATGCTGGCTACCACAGAGCCATGGAAACACTTTTTCTCACTTTCAGGTAATATTGTAAAGAAGAAGCGGGCAGCATTATCTCCTGCAGATGTAAACAAACTTGTTTGTCTGATCAGTTGGCTGAACAAGAAGTAGGACTGAGTGGATTTGTAGGCTCTAAAGTTTTACATTATTTTATTTCTGAATGCAGATGTAAACAAACTTGTTTGTCTGATCAGTTGGCTGAACAAGAAGTAGGACTGAGTGGATTTGTAGGCTCTAAAGTTTTACATTATTTTATTTCTGAATGCAGATGTAAACAAACTTGTTTGTCTGATCAGTTGGCTGAACAAGAAGTAGGACTGAATGGATTTGTAGGCTCTAAAATTTTACATTATTTTATTTTTGAATGCAGTTGTTTTGTACATAATTCTACATTTGAAAGTTCAACTTTCATGATAAAGAGATTGCACTACAGGATCATAGTGCTACCATTCACAATGTCAAATTCAAGTCAAAATATGTCATATGTTGGCTATGGGGAAAAGTTACATAAGCATTTCTCAAATTAGATATATTGCTTCTAGTTTCACTGCTATCAGGATGCTGTAATAGAATAAAAGAGAGAGTATTTCTGGTGAGCACCCAAAGTTAACTACCACCCAAATTGCTTTTAAGCTGTTAGTAACATCTTTGTTTATAATGCCTATAAATAACACTTGTAATGGAGTAGAAAAGTCCCAGTCTAATCAATGACATATTGTACTTGATAAGAGTGTACAAAATATCAAACAAAATTATACATCGTAGAAAACACTTCTATTTGTTATTGTAATGACTTTGGTACTGGTAATCACATACATGAGAAAATAATAGTTTCTCAGTGCTATTCAATGGCTATCTATCTTAGACATTTTATAGAAAAACCTTGGTCTTTCTGACACCACATAAACAGGCTGGTATTGCGTTATCTAGGAATGGAAGAGATAAAGCAGTCATTGAGATGGAGAATGTTTGTTAGAAAGGATTGATACTGATTGTGTTTTAAAGTGCTGTCAACAAGCAACAGCAACTTTCAGTTTTAATATAAATGTACATTTCTCTTTCTGCCATTAAAGAAATGCTGCTCATATAGGGTGATGCTTTATGTGCTAGAGTACCTGTTAAAATGAATAATCCCCTTTAAAATGCTGTATTTCCCCCCAAAATAACACACTAAAGATAACATACATTCAACTTATTCTCTCTTAGCTCTCTCTTTTTTTCCCCTTAGGGTCACAAATTAATAACACAAGTGATGTTCACCAAATGCTTTATTTGCCAAGACAAATTATGTCACATGAACATTTTAAAATTTTACACACATTCAGAAAATAGTTGGAAGAAAATAATACTAATACCAACGATTAAGAAGAAAAGATTGATGGATTTCCAATCCAGCTCTTTCTCTCATAATAAATGATTAATTATCGTGAGAAGTCCATGGCAATAAATTTATCTGGCTGATTTATTAAGATAGTCTTATTACTTATATCCTTTCAGATTTTGTTCTGTATCAGTTGTTGACTTAATATTCTCCAGCTGGTCTGGACAATTTATAAAGGCTGATCCACCACCATCCGCTCCATGGAAGGAGAGATGCCCAAAATTCCTATCCATAGCAATGTGAAGCAAGACTGCCCGCTGAGCCCCATTGTTTTCAACTTAGCCATGGAGCCACTCATTCAAGCGATCTCCACCAGTCCAGGCGGTTTTGATCTATATGACAACAGAGTGCATATCCTGGTTTACGCAGATAATCTGGTCCTGATCGCAGACAACCCCAAGAGTCTCCAACAAATGCTTGACATCACCAGCCAGGCTGCCCTGGATGGGACTCCGTTTCAATGCCAGGACGTGTGCGTTCCTGCATATCGATGGCAGTAGAAGGTATTTGGTCCAGGCTACGTCTTTTCAGATCCAAGGTGAACTCATGATCTTCCTCAAGGATGGGCAGGTGTACCAACATCTCAGCACGCCGACTGGTTTCTGCGTCCAGCAGACACCTGAGGATACCATCACAGAGATCCTACAAGATGTGGCCAGGATTAACTCCTCCCTACTGGCACCGGGGCAGAAGAACACCTTCCTGATTCCCCATATCTCATTTGTCCTGAGGGGATCTGCCGTGGCAAAGGTACCTCTGAACAAAGCAGACAACACCATCCAGCAGCTGGTGAAGAAGTGGATGTTTCTTCCCCAGAGGGCCAGCAATAAACTGGTATACATCTCGCACAGGCAGGGCGGCGCCAACGTCCCTCGAATGGGTCATCTGTGCGACATTGCTGTGATCACTTACATCTTTCGGCTTTTGACATGCCCGGATGCCACGGTGAGGAACTTTGCAGAGAGTGCTCTGCGGGATGCCATCAAGAAGTGAATCACCAGGACCCCTTCCAACCAAGAGGTCGCCACCTACCTGAGCAGCTCGCTGGGAGGTGAATTTGCAAGAGACAGGGAAGACTTTGCTTCACTCTGGACTTATGCCCGCAATGCTACACGATGACTGAAGAAGTGTATCGGCTGCCACTGGACGTGGTGCGAGGAATGCCAGGAGCTGGGAGTCCTGGTGCAACAGGTGAAGAATACAGATCATACTATCATCACTCCGAGAACTAGAATCATGCTGGGAGAGGACCCTGAAGGATGCCATCCACTGCCAATATGTGGAAAACCTGAAACGGACGTCAGTCCAGGGCAAGGCGTTCAAGGTGACATGCAAGTGGGACGCCAACAGCCACTTCCTCCCTGGGGGCAGCTTCATCCCATTTGCCAACTGGAGGTTCATCCACAGGGCCCGGCTCAACTGTGTCCCACTGATCGGAGCCACCCGCCTTGGGAATCAGGACAAGTGATGCAGGAAGTGTAGCTGCACCAACGAGATGCTACCCTACATCGTGTGTAGCTGCAAGCCCCATTCGAGAGCTTGGCAGCTGTGACACAACGCTATCCAAGATCGCCTGGCCAGAGCCATCCCGCTACCCATGGGGAAGGTTGCTGTAAACTCCGCCATCCCCGGAACCCACAGCCAACTGCGACCGGACATCATCATCAACAACGAGGATCAGAAGAAGATCATCATGGTGGATGTCACAGTGCCATTCGAGAACAGGACCCCAGCCTTCCAGGATGCCCAAGCTCGAAAGGTAGAGAAATATGTCCCTCTGGCTGAAACCTTGAGAGCAAAGGGTTACCAGGCCCAGACACATGTATTGATTGTCAGAGCCGTAGTCAATGAGAAGCGCAGTCAGGAAAGTAACAAATACTTTCTTCATGGATTGTATTTTCTAAATGGACAACCAATTTAATTCTCAATTACTGAGGGACAATCTCCACTCATTGATATATTTTGCTTTCCACAACCAAATCTCCATACAACTTTTCATGAGTTATGTACCAGAGTATTCAGATTCTAATATCTAAACTGTATCGTTAAATCTATTCACCTAAATTTGGGTTATTGCTGATTATGTACTCTATCTATCATATGACTTTTAAAAACTAACTTTGTATTTGTGGATAATCTAAGCACTATACCCAGATGTACAGACACTCTTTTCCCAACCTATATATATATATATATATATATATATATATATAACTTTAGCTTTAATGAACATTTTAAATCTGAGCAGATCCCAAGTATCTAAAAATAGAAATAACAATATTGCTTCATTCCCAGCCTGTAGGAGAAGTAGCCTGACTAATTTATAGGATGTGTATGAATGTGTGAGGGCATGAGGAATATTTGCATTGTAAGCTAAGTCAGAGAAATCAGTTTTATGTTCAGTCCTAAATGTGGTGAAATCTGTTGTTGTTCTTATCTCTTAGAAATGAGTTCTATCATCCAGACATTCTCCTTCGAAGGTCCAGGCTGCTAGACTAATTAGCCCTCCCCAGTTTAATTGTTCCACTGGAACATAACCATTGAGGGAGGTCAGAGTTGCAGAGGGAGAGGCAGTTTTTCATGTGTAAGGTCAGCTCCATGGAGGGTTACAAATATCAGGATCAACCTCAAACTGGACTCTATTTATTCAGAGAGCAGGGTCACTGGAGTGATGTGTTTGCAACTACCTGTATTGCTAATCAGATGGTCTTCCGTGTTTTGTACCAGCTAGAGCTCTTCAGAGTGTTTATTTTCATTCCTAGATATGAGTAGCAATAATTAAGCCTGGAGGTCATGGATCACCATGATGATGTCTGTGTCTAATGGAATGGGGCACAATTTTCTAGGCATCTGGAGACATACGGGAGTGTTTTTTGCCGGTGTGGCTAGTTAGGCATCCAAATAGTATTGAAGAGTCCAAAAGGGCTCTGAGGCTGTGGACTGACTTAATTTAAATCAGAAGCCCTCAATAAACAAACAGACAAATGATAAAATTAGAGTTGTTCCTTTTTCTTGACAACATTACCGTATTCTTGCCTGAGTTTAGCTTTATCCAGCTGCTCTTCAACCAAGTGCTGATTTCATCTAAGCACTAAGAAAGCTGGAACATGGCACTGTTTGACTGATATATAGGCTGTACAGCTGGGTGTTGTCTGCATGATACTGGTGCTTTGATGCTTCCAGCACTGTTCTATCATCAGCATTCCCAATGGCTTAATATGTATGTTGAATAACCTAAGGGAAGAGACTCAGCCTTGTGTGACTCCACAGTTGAGATCTTTTGAGCTGGAGCAGCAATTCTCAGTAATGACCCTCAGGGTTCCACATGAAGGAAGGAACTTAGCCATTTCAAGCCACTTCATAGCTTCTTAGAAGTGGAACAGGAATATTTGTTGATCAGTTGTTGCTGCAGGGAGCTCCAATATTATGAATATGTCTGTGCTTCCCTTGTCTATAGACAGGAGGACATCATCTGCTAGAGTAACAAATGTTATCTATGTCCTGTTAGAAATGCCTAAGATATGGTAGATACTTTATTGTATCCAAGCTTCCCTTTTTCCAATGCTTTTGATTGGGAAAATCAACTGTGTAGGGAAAATACAGATTAAAATAATTACTACAGTGTCACACGTACCACTAGATTACAATAGTCAAGATTCTGTGAATGTTGCCAGTAATAGCCCTTTATTTTCAGGTGCTCATAATACTAGAAAGTTGTTGACAAACTGGAGTGAATTCAGAAAATAACAACAAAAATGATTAATGGGTTGGTGAGTTTGACTTATGAAGAAAAAATAAAAGAACTAAATATGTGTAGCTTGGCCAAACAATGACTGTGTGAGAGAGGCAGACCAAATGATCTTCGAATACTTGAAGGGTGTAAATGTCAAGGTGTAATTAACTGAAGTTAACCAAAGAAAAATTTAGGCTGAATGTCGAGAAACGTATCCTACTAGTGAAGTATGTTTGATTATGGTACAATACTCCGAGGGAAGGGTGGTACCCACACTGCGTGAATTATTTTAAAATAGACTAGAAGAAACTATATAAATAAACTCTGGTCAGATCTTCAGTAGAAACTTGCTGATATAACAATGTTCGTTGGGGTGTGATTTTTTTTCTTTGCAATATCTATGCCAGCAAAAGCCTGAGACTAGACAGTTTTACCAACAAGGAAGTGCTTTTGCCTGCATACTTGATTTCTCCTGGGGAATCTGTGGCCTGGTCTATAGTACCCAGTTAAACCGACACAAGGTAACTTACGTCCACGTAGCTGTGTATGTGTCTACACTTAAATTTTGCTCCTGCCACCGTAACTGCCCCATTACACCTCCCCAAGTGGCGGAGAGTCCAGGTTGATCTGGTTAGGTTAACACAGTGTCAGAGTAGACACTGTGTTGCTTACATTGATTGTTAGTGGCCTCCAGGAGGTGTCTCAGAATGCCCCATCCTGACCGCTCTGGTTACCGTTGTGAACTCCACGGCCCTCCCCTTTAAAGTCCTGTGAATTTTTGGAATTCCATTTCCTAATTGCCCTGCTTGGAGAGCATACCTAGCAACTCCAGAACATGCCTAGCAATTGCCCAGCTAACCATGCCAGCTACACCCACTGCAGCTGCACTCCTGCCTGGAGTACACAGGAGATGATGGATCTCCTAGGTCTGTGTGGAGAGGAGGCTATGCAGGCACAGGTGCTGACTTATTTTTCCCGGTGGGTGCTCCAAGCTTGCTCCTCCCTGAATCCCCGCCCTCAGTCTGCCTCTTCCCACCCCTGCTCCACTCCCTCCCCCGCGAGGCCTCCCTATTTTTTTCCCATGGGTGCTTGAGCCTCAGAGCACCCACGGAGTTGGCGCTTATGTGAGCAGGCACAGTTCTGATCCAGACATAGAAATGTCAACATCTACAAGCAGATCACTTGGGGCATGGAGGAGAAAGGGCTACAATAGGGACTAACAGCAGTGCCACCTAGAAGTCAAGGAGCTGTAGCGGGCATACCAGAAGGCAAGGGAGGCTAATAATCACTCTGGTCCAGAGCCACAGAACTGCTGCATTTACTAAGAGCTCCATGCCATCCTTGGACGAGACCTCACCACAACTCCAAATAACCCTTTGGATACTTCAAAGGAGTCCAAGTTGGAGGCCCCCACCATGAACAGCAAGGAGGAGATGTTGCACAAGGAAGAGGAGTAGGAGTATGGCGACAAGTGATCACAGGATCCAGCTGCTAGCAAGCCAGGATGTTTTGAAGTCCTGCACAGTCCAGTCAGTCCCTACAGTCCAGCACAGGTAAGTCTGATTCAGGGGAAGGAACCTCTGGTAAGTATGTTGTTTGCTCTGAAGTTACAGGGATGGAATCCCCAAAGTAGCAGGATACATCTGTTGATTTATTCTTTTTCACTTATGTTAGAAGAGGTTGTGAAACAACCAGTAGATGTAGAGCTGCTATTTGCTTCCCATCCCCCTCTAGAGTTAGGCAGAGGGGGCTCTGCAGAACACTGTCTGCACTATGATATCCCATGAATCCTCCGTAGATATCTAGATGAAATTTTCCTGCAGGTAGTCTTGCCAAAGGTTTCTGGGGAGGGCTGCCTTGTTTTGTTTTGTTTTTGCTGCACTAGTACACTTTCTCACCCCACTCAGCAATTACTCCAGCAGGAACCATTGCAGCACACAGGTTAGCAGCATATGGTCCTGGGCAGCACCCTGATGCCTGCATGAGCTCTTCCCTTTTAGCCTCCATTACCCTCAGGAATGAGATATCAACTAAAATCACCACTGCCTGTGAAAAATAGTGCCAGTATTCAATTAAATTGCCCTATACAAAGATACTCATGCCTGTGAGTTATCCCCCTTTATTTCCCCAATTTGCCGCCACCCCACCCCAGAGCTATACTCACCATGGCCTGTGCTGCAACTGCTGCCATGCTCTATAAATGCCAAGGAGAAGTGAGAATGTAGTGCTTACAACTTGTGTGGCTCAAGGGGAGTGAGTTTAGTATCCTAAGTTTCGATTTATCTTGTGAATACACTGACAATAATATCTCTGTGTATTGTATCTTCAGCAGCTGCAAATGCGGCCTTGAGGGTCTCTCCATATACATCCGCAGAATGGCTGAGCCAGATAAGGATAAGAAGGAAGAGGACTCAGGATGACGTGTTCCAAATGATCCTGCAAGCCTCTGTTGCTTCAGATAATGAGCACACAGATTGGAGGAATATCCTTGCAGACAGCATGGACAGGGATAGAGGAGAAAAGGGAAGGATGTGCAGCAGGAGATGTTTGCATTTCTCAGGCAGCAAACAGACCTGCTGAAGACTCTGGTGGAACTGCAGGTTCAACAATCCCATGCTCGCCTCCCTCCGCAGCTTATAGAGAACTGCACACTGGGATTTCTCTACACCTCCCCAACATTGCATGTGGCATCAGGGGCCTCTCCACTACCCCTACCATTCCACCCCTGGGCCATTAAAGACATTCACTGCCACACATACACTGACCTGTGAAAGACACAGTTGGTGTATGTGTATCTGAAAATGACTGTTCTTTCCCCTTCATACATTCTTTTCCCTTAATATATTAAATTAAAAATATTTTTTCTATTTGCATTGTTATGGAATAAAAGTCTGTTTTTGGAAATATATTTCATCTTTATTAGTTCACAACATGTGCTGGGGGTGCTGACACCATTCACAGACAGTATTAATAGGTGTATGGGTATTGGTATATTACTACACACCCAGCACTCATCAATAGGTTCATACAGGGCCGCAGACAGAAGAAGGACAGGTAGAGCACACTACAGCAACACACACTATTCTGGCTCCCTAGTTCTTTCAAAGCCTCCCTAAGCCATATAGCTCTGCACTGAACTCTTCTTATAGCCCTGGTATCTGGCGGCTCAAAATTAGCAGATGGCCTCTCCACCCCGGCAGAAACTTTCCCCCCTTTGCTTCACAGATAATATGCAGGACACACCAGGCAGTTATAACCATTGGAGTATTTTTTCACAGAGGTCCAATCTCATTATTAGAAAGCGCAAGTATCCCTTCAAACAATCAAAGGCACATTCAACTGTCATTCTGCACCTGCTTAGCCTGTAGTTGAAGTGCTTGTTGGTGCTGTGAACGTGGCCAGTGTACAGCTTCATAAGCCGTGGGAGCAAGGGGTAGGCTGGGTCCCCCAGGATCACTATTGGCATTTCAACATTGCCAATGGTAATCCACCAGTTGCGAAAGTATGTCCCAGTTTGCAGCTTTCTGAGTAGTCCTGTGTTCTTAAAGATGTGCACATCATGCATCTTCCCTGACAAGCCCACCAGCGCTTGCATTACTATAGAAGAGTAGCCCTTTCTGTTGATGTACTCTGTGGCAAGGTGATCTGGTGCCAAAGTGGGAACATGTGTGCCATCTATTGCCCCACCACAGTTTGGGAATCCAACTGCTGCGAAACTATCCACTATGTTCCACACATTGCCCAGAGTCACAGTCCTTTGCAGCAGGAGATGATTAATGACCTGGCACACTTGCATCACAACAGCACCCATGGTTGGGACTGATTGGTAGCAATCTGGTGTTGCAAGTTTCCACACAGCAATCGCCACTCGCTTCTCCACTGTCAGTGCAGATCTCATTATAGGTGTGGCTGCACTGGAGGGCAATGGTGAGCTCTGCACCCAGATCCAGGAACGTGGCCTTGCACATCTGAAAGTTCTGCAGCCATTGCTCATCATCCCAAACCTGCATGACAACATGGTCCCACCAGTCAGTGCTTATTTGTTAGGCCCAGAACCAGTGTGCCATGTTCTGAATCTGTCCTGTGAATGCTGCCAATAACCTTGAATTGTTTCTTTCTGTGTCCCAGACATCTCCAAGGAATTGTCATGTACCTTGTGGCTCCTCTTGCAGTTCTGCAAATACTGAAGGATCAAGCTGTCCATGCTCGTAACACTCATCACAATAGTGCAGAGATGTGCTGGATCCATGCTTGCGTCACAGATGGCGCACAGCAAGGAGGAACGTGTGGGTTTGTGTGGGTGATTTTGAAAAGAGGCATGAAACATTATGGGATGGAGTTGAAATTATGGGATGGAGAATGCTGCATTATGGGAAGTTATCCCCATGCTTCAAGTCACCCTTGCACAACTTATTTTGGCCCCATGAGGCATTGTAAAACCTTCCCAAAATACCCTGCACTGAATGGCGAGTGGCACAGTGGGATAACTACACAGTACACTGCTCTTAGCATCGATATGAGCAGTCCTAGTGGGGACACCCACCGCTGACACAAGGAGAGTAGTGTGGATGCACACAAGCAATGTAATAACTACGGTGGCTGAACACTGACGTAATTTAAATCAACATATTTCTGTAGTGTAGAGATGGCCTTTATCAGCTATACGAGCAAAATCACACTCTTGCTGGCATAGGCTGCGTCTACACAAGGAAGGTTTGCCAATATAATTATACTGGTAAACCTTTTTTTGTGTAGACTAGGCTTCTGAGAGCCACAAGCTAATTGTTCAATATAAACAATGAAATAAAATGCCAATAGTATACAAGAGAATATTCTGAAGGGGAAATTAATCATACAGTGCAAAAGATTATTTTCATTAGAGAGTGAGAGAGAAACAAAGAACTCTTGAACCCTCATAGTATGGTATTGAACATGGTATAAATGCCTAAAGATAGATTAGGTTACATAATCTAATACATCTTTTACCATCTCATAATTTCTGTGAATCTATCATTCAAATACAGAGTCTGTACTGCAACTTGGTGTACAAAACCCAGCCTCAAGAATATTTTTTTTTTTTTTGCCAACTTGTAGGCATTTGTGATTCAGGGCTCATTTAGGGAAAAAAAAAATCAAGATTCTTTTTAGACTCCTTTAACAAGGTTCATTCATTTAGCGTATTTTGAAGGGAAAACACAACTCTATTACTTATCATAAATATCTTATTTAACAAAAGTACCTCTTAAATTGTAACCCTTATTTTTTTTCATTAAACAGAGTAACGTATTACCAATCTGTACCAGTTTCTGAGCTCTTCAACATTCCTATTGTTTTTATAATGCTATTTCAATACAAGAGTTGTGTGAAACTTGATGGTTTCCATTTGCAGGGGGTTGAAAAAGATCTGGTTTTGTTGTTGGTTTTTGTTTCATTTTGTTTTCATGGTTCATATGCCCTGAGTTACACTCTGAGGTTTAGGTTCGATCAAAACCACAAACCCCTAATTAACACCAACTGAAAATATACAGGGGAATTTTCAAAGGATTTCCTTTAAGTGCCCTGCAGAGGGTTTGGCTGGTTAGTTTCTGACACTCAGACAAAAAGGAGAACAGAATATAGGTGGTGTATATTCTCTGAAAATGTGCTGCTAGTCACGGGTGACCTAGCTGTTTACATACTCAAGGTCAGCCGGGCGCTTGGCCACTAGGATTTTCAAAACTGCACCATTATATGGTGTGCTCCCAGTCACTGTTGTTCTCCCTTTTTCCAAAGGTCATTTCTTCCCCTACTGAAGCAAGGTTGTTCAATACTTCTCAGTATTCTCTCATGAGCCACCTCAGTCCTGCTGGGAGAGTGCAATGACTTCATGACCACCTGAATGATGGAGAAGAAAATGGTCATTTTTTGTAAGTGATATTAAAGCAGTTTTTCACATTTTGTTCTCAGGATTGCACAACTAGAATGTGAAGCTTATGAGGAGCATTTTCTACACAGTATAGCCTACATTGTTCAAAGGTTGGGCATTGGTCCCATTTAGCAGCGCAAGTGACATCTGAGTACTCTGGAAATTTTCTGAACTAGCATTCAGCTGCATCCAGCTTCCCCAAGTGTCCACTGGTCATTAGGATTTTCAAAAGTATCCACTTTCTGGTGTGTAGTGCTGGGTACACAGTGTATGCTAATAAGTAGAGTTGGTCAAAAATGCAGAATCAATTACTCTAAAAATTAAAACAAATCAAAATTGTTTCTGTTTCAATTTGGAATCATTTTTCAAAATGTTAATGGGTTAGATTTTAGATATTTTTAGATTTCTAATTTTCCAGAATTTCAATTTTAGTGTTTTATCTTCCTCCACACTTTTCTTTCTTTCTTTCTTTCTTTCTTTCTTTCTTTCTTTCTTTCTTTCTTTCTTTCTATTCAATACAATGAATTGTATTTTTTTTTCTTGTGTATTGCTGGAAGTTTTGAAAAGTTAAAGGAAAAAGGAGGAAAAAAAGAAAAAAAAAGTGTGTGTGTGTGGGGGGGGTAACCCTGAATATCATTAATTCTATTGCATTCAGTGGCAAACATTAAACAAAAAACACAAAAAATGTTGCCTTTCCAAAACGTTAGGTATCAATGGAAGAAAAAAGAAACACCAGAAAAATGTTTTAAAAGCCTGTAATCTTTACAAGAAGATTTTTGTTTGTTGGTTTGTTTGTTTGTTTCAGAAAAAAGGTCATTTTTCTTCTACGAAAATTTTTGAATGAAAAATTTTGACCAGTTCTGCAAATTAGTAATTTACATGTGCAAATAAGGCCTCTTTCCTATGTTCTCTGATGCTACTGTCTGTTCAGGTTCTGTCTCCCCATCACCATCTCCCTCAGTGATGCCCTTCACTGAAAATATGTGCACCAGATTCTTGACATCACCTCTCACAGGATTGTCTCCTGCTGCTTTTGAAGTCAATGGTGGAACATCTAATGATATCAAGGGTACAAGATCTAGCCCATAGCTCCTACCTTATACCGACTGCCCTCCTACCATATGCTTGCCCTACAAACATCCAGCAAATCCAGTGTGTGTGTGTCTATCTCTATCTTTCTCTATCACTATCTCAATCTCTCCTTACTTAGTATGCTGTCTCTTTTCAGGATGCAGCCTGAAGAACAGCTAATGAGCTTAAAGCTGCTTGAATACCTTAACTTGTGCCTCCTGTCTTAGTACTAACAGTTTTTAAGACCTTAGAAGCCACTTGGCTATGACCCAATACCTATTCTTAAAACCCATTGTGTGTCCAACTCCAACTTGAGCCTCTAGATGTGTGCCCACATGACTATTTGCACTTGCCTAATTTTTGGAGACTATTGGCCATAGGGTTTAGCCAGGTTTTGGATGAAGCAATGACTTTTGCATGGTTTTGACCTGACATCATCCCATTCCAGTACCTAGCAGAAGGAAGGATATTTTCTCAGATCTTAGCCCAAGATCATTGAAAGGCTGAGTTTGTGTTAGTAACAGAACCAAAACAAAGAAACATTTTGCTCCGTGTTTGATATTGTGGAATTGTTGTAATTAGCTATTCAGGATCGATATGAAATAATTACCTTTGTCTACAGACAAGGTTTTATTACTGTAAGTGATATTATGGAGAGATGGGTTTTAGTCTAATAGTAAAATGGTGGTATCCCACTGATATTTTTGTCTATCCATTACATTGTCATGCTTTGTAGGTTTCTATCACAAGCGTGACTTACTTTGGATGTAATTTCCACTGTTTGAAAGAAGATGGGATTCCTTTCTTTTTTTAAAAATGCCTCTGTAATATGCAATACTGCAGATTTCAAACAGTTTTTGACTTTAATATAAAAAGTTCCCTTATTGACTTTCATCAAAAAAATATAATTTACTCCTAAATAAAAATATTTGTGAGGAGATTTTTTTTTGTCTAAAAAAACCAATAAAGTATTAGCCAATACAGAGGCTGAATTTACCAAACTTGGTTAACTTCTATTTTATCTGAAACTCTGTAGCATCACAACAATAGATGTGTGTGTGGGGGGGGGAGGGAAGTTTGAAAATTGTGATAGCATTTTCATTTGCTTTTACTGTCGAGAGCTCTATAGCTTCAAGGTAAAGTGATGGCTATAATATTTATAAAACTAACATTACTGCAGAACACAACACAAAAAGAGGATTGCTGTCAGAACACAGTTTTGTAGATAATAGGACTTCAGTTGCCTGAGGCTTCCACAGACCATTCCTGTTCTGCTAAAGTGCTAGGATAATCTTTTTTTTCTTTTAATTCTTAAAAATCATTCTCCATCAGCATTACCCATGAACAAAACCACATATGGATAACTGTGCTCATAATAGTCAGTGACTCCTGACATTTTGTTATTGATTTTCATTTCATAAAACCATAGATCCAGCGCCTTAATAATCTTCATTTCTTGTGACTAAATGCACACATATCTCCAAAATCCTGATGAATCTTTTCTACTGAGTATACAGCACCCTATTTTACTGACTAACAACAATAAACAGTTAGAGGACTGGGATTTTGGGGGGTGTTTTTAATAGTAAAATATGATGACTCAAAGAGCATTTTAAGTGAATATAAAAATGCTGCAGTTATACAGAGAAAATGTGGTGGCTGCCACTGTGTGAATGTACAAAGAGTAGGGTCATAGATTAAAATATTCTAGGGCCAGAAGGAATAATTACGAGAATCTAGTCTGACTTTCTACATAACACAGATGACAGAATTTCACCAAGAGATTCCTGTGGGAAGCCCATAACTTTTGAGCTAGAACATATTTTTCAGAAAGGTATCCAATTTTAATTTAAAGTCTTCAAATGATGGCGAATTCCAATGCATCCCTAGATATGTTTTTCCAATAGTTAATTACCTTCATCTTTTAAATAATGTGTGCCTTATTTCTAGTCTGAATTTGCCTAGCTACAGGAGACAGCCATGAGGATTTTGTTATACATTTCTCTTCTAAATTAAAGAGCTATCTACTGTCAGAAATCTTCTCCACCATGTAGGTCCTGGCAGACCATGATCAAGTCACTTCTTTTATAAACTAAATAGATTGAACTTGTTTAGGCAGATTTTCTAGCCCTCAGATAACTCTTGTAGTTGTTCTTCTGATCCCTTTCTAGTCCTTTTTTCAACATTCTTTTTAAGTGTGGAGACGACAACTGAACACATTATTATAGGAATGGTCTCACTGTATAGAGTAATATTGAATAGAGTAGTAATGATAACACTTCTTTATTTCTAATTGATATTGCTCTGCTTATACATCTGAGGATGGATTTTCCCTCTTAGCTACAGTATGATGCAGGGAGTTCATATTCAATTGGTTGTCCACCATGATCCATGTGTGCTTTTCAAAGTCACTTCTTTCCAAAATACAGTTTCCCATCCTATAAGTATGTTCTTTTTTTCTAGGTATATAACTGTGCATTTGCCTGTATAAAATGCATTTATGCCTGAGGGGGGGCAATATAATCAGATTGGGGACACAGGCACTGTACTAGGCTAACTGGATATTGAGCTGGGGTCTTGACCCTACTCCCCTCCTCCTTACTTACCAGTGGACTTCATCTGGGCTGAGGGAGAAGTTCATTCTGTTAAAGGTTGTGGAGCTCTCATATCAGTCCCCAAGGTCCCGTGAAGGTGTTCTGGCTAATCAGCCATTATAGCTCTAAGAAGTACAGCTACTGTGTAGCTCCTCCTCACCCCCCAAAAATGACCAAAACAAAATCATGGAAAATGTTTCTTTCAAAAACATTTTGCTTGTTGGTTAAGAATTAAAAATACTCAATATATATATCCTTTTGAAAAACAAAATTGTACATGGGGGGGTTCTTTCCCCCTCTTCCCTACCCATTATTTTTTACTTTTGTGCCCCCAGAAAAGGGGATAGAAGGGGAAGAAAGGTAAACAGGGAGAGATGGAGGGCAAAAAATGGAAATCTATTTTGGGGGGTAAGTAAGATTTCATGGGAAATTTTGAAGAAAAAATGTTTTTCATAATTTCCTGTGGAAAAGCAATTAGGATTTTTGTAGCCCAGCTTTAGTTATAAACTGTTAGGGAGAAATAAATGGGAAGCAGACATACCTTGAAAAAGGTTGTGTTGGTGTATAGTTCCAGAAATCATGATGAGATTGTATTTTGAGAATTGGACTTTAATGGGCTCTTCTATCGGGGGGGCAGGCAGGTTAGGGGGAGTTGTAACAGTTGTCTTCCACCTTGGTTAAAGACAGTTTAATTGTGTAATGTAGGTAGTCCTAATCATGTTTAACCATGTCCCAATGATATGGTGTTTTTTAAGGATGTGGTTAATTCCTAGATATACTACATGAAAGAACCATGTTGTACAAGTGTGAGGACAGATCTGTTTAGTACCCAGGTGCACCAGTGTTTCTCTTTGACCTTAACAGAATGAATTGATTTTTCATTTCAATTTTCTTTTCTTTTTATATAATAAATTACAATATAAAATAGAATTAAAAACTCTAAATCAAAACTAAATATTTTGATTTTTTTGTTGGAAATTTTCTTGTTTGGCAAATTTCAAAATTCAATGTTTAGCTCCATTTCAGAAAGAAAACACTTTTGAAAATGTGGGAATTTCCTGCAGAATGGAAATTCCAGTTCTCATACAGCTAGGGTGACCAGACAGCAAATGTGAAAAATCGGGACAGGGGGTAGGGGGTAATAGGAGCCTATATAAGAAAAACACCAAAAAATCGGGACTGTCCCTATAAAATCGGGACATCTGGTCACCCTACATACAGCTTTACTGTGCTAGTAGTATAATCCCCCCACACACACCTAAAAAGAAACAACAACAAAACAAACAAACAAAAAAGAATGTCATGAAAGGAGTGGAGCTCTAGGTAAGGGCTGGTATAACCAGATTGCCCTTAGGTATATTTTTCATTGAAGAGTGTTGAAGAAGTGAAGAATGATTTTATTACCTTTTTTTTTTTAAGATCATAGTAAGTTTTATGATTTCTGTTCCTGAAATTAGTTTAATGATTTCCTGACTCAGCTGGACCTGGTGTAATTATATGAAGAGTTCCTTGGGTTATTATTCTTGCTTGTTTTTGCTGTTTGTGTATATAAATAATGTTCATTTTACCCTTATAGCTTACTCTCTTAGAACCAAATTATTGTTGGCAGGGCTGTATTAGGATGGATGCAATGAGTCTCATTTTAGTTCATACATGCAGAATGCAGCCATAATCCTCTTGGATGTGCTCAAGGGATGAGAAGAGGAACAAGAGTGGTAATTCTGGTAGCGCCGAAGAGGATGTAAATGTATAAGGAATGAGTGTTGGCCTGGCACTTTGAAGTCCAGGTCTTAAAATATTATCCTACCAGGACAAAAGCAACTGTATCTGGGGTGTGCAGGCCACTGTGACAGAATGTACCTTTGTGTCCACACCTGATACACTATTGCAATAATCTTTGTACAAAGTATACCTTGTGCAGCATCATTTTAAAACTCGTAATTTACTGGTCATTATTATCCTGGTAAAATATGTGTGGCAACATTGTATGTGAAGTTATAAGATTTACCTGTGTGATGTTATTAACAAATGTTTCAAACCACAGCCCTACTCAAGCAGAAGTTGGCAAACAGGTTTGTCTTAAACAAAGGAAAGTGTGCCTTGCTTAATTTGCATATAAGCTATAAACAGAGTCATCAAGCAGGAAAGGGAGAAAAAGGAAGCTCAACCAGGTGAGAAAAAAGCAGCAGGGAACATCCATCCACATAGACGTTTTGTCTCTTGGTGCCCAGGTGGAAATGTTTTTTCAAGAGGGGGACTGAAACTATAAAAGCGACAAAGGAAGCATTCATTGGATTTTGGGAGAAGGGGTCCTGTCCTAAGAAGTCTGGTCAGTAAGACTGCTGAAAGCTTGTGGTAAGAAAATGTCCTTTGAATTTAAGGTAGTTTGATAAGTTAGGCACCAGTTGCATTTTACTTTATTTGTCTTGTAGCTATTTCTGACCTTTCTGCCTGTATTCCCTTTAAATATATCTCTTCATAGTTAAACTTGTTTAATTGTTGTATCTAATCCAGTGTGTATGTGCTGCAGCCAGCCAACCACACCTTGGCTCTTACCAGCTTTGGTTATACTGCAGGGTAACCCCAACACACTCCCAGTCTTAGATTTCCCTCCAGAAATGTATGTCCCAGTGCTTCCCAGCCCTATTCTGGCCAATAAAAGTGTATTTAAAGTCAGTTAGTTCTTCACTAGAATAATATGCGTACAACTTGCCACCCCAAATGGATTTTCCCAAACACTTCAATTTAAACACACTGGATTAGATACAACAATTAAACAAGTTTAACTGTTTATGGTTTATATGCAAATTAAGCAAGGCACACTTTCCTGTGTTTAAGACAAACCTGTTTGCCAACTTCTGCTTGGGTAGGGCTGTGCTGTAGACATAGCTGGGAGCGACTTGCATGCTGGAGCTTGCTTGTAAGCAATCCAGGCTGGAGGTTACAGCAGCAAAGCAGTGTAAAGGGCACCCCAGGTTAGAGGGCGGGGAGACACAGCTACTTAATATGAATTGTACCCTGGTATGTCACAGCCACATCTTTAAACAGGTATAGATAGATCTGCACAATACATTCCTCCAGTGTCCTGGAGGCTTTAGCAGTCCCAAAGTCATAAACCTCTCTCTACAGCTCATATAGCACAAGATCTTTCTCTTTCCTGAGTGTTCCTCAATATACAAAACCAAAATTTAACCCTTTCTCATTAGGAAAGACAGAAAAAGAATAAGATGCCTAGCGGCAAGTCATCCTTAAAATCATGCCATCATTAAACCTATGAATAAGATAGAGCAGCCCTATGCTTCGAACAAGTAACGGGGATCAATCTTCCGAGTTACTCTTCCCTGAGTAGCTAGAAACCTACAAAAATAAAGAGTGCATGGTGACAGCTTAAGTTATTACACTAACTATCTTAAGCCATCCTTTGTTACAGATGGGCTGTGCTATTGAGGAGACATCTGTGACAGCCATGCATTTTAAACTTTGGGTGTATTGATTGCAGAGCCAATTGAGCACCTGTCAAGCTGTGCAGAGGAGAGCAGAAAACACTTGAAAATATGCTGGTAGGTGAGAAAGATCAGAAGAGTGTCCTTTATATAACAGTGTCCTCATTCGCTTAGGTGCTGAAATACGGCAAGTCACTGGCAGAGCTTTCATGGACTGTAAAAAGGGATTATATCACTGATCCCTACCATGCATACATTACTTATGAAATGGACATAAGAGATATGAAGGAAAGAAATTCCTGAAACAATAGCTAATGCATCAACGAAATGAAACATTCGGTAAAATTTTATATCCAGGCTCAAATCATATATTAAATCTACTAACATTTAATATTACTGGATTTCTACTGCAATACTTTTATTGCCGATATATGGCCTATTTTGCAAATATGTATGCACATGAGTAGTTTAATTGAGTACGATAGTTATTACTCATCCACGTAAACTTATTCATGTTTATGCCTGTAGGCCATTGTTATAAGGAAAGGTATCTAATTTTGTAATGATATATTGCTGTGAACTTCAAAGCTTCATGATGACAATTTAACTATTTCATTGGATTCAGCTGAAATGACCAGGGACTCTGGGACTGGGGGAAGTGATTGTCATTGTGAGCAAAATTTTAGCTGAATACTACCACTTATTAATCCAAATTGACCCTGCTAAATTTAAAGACAAAAAAAGGTTTCAAATGTGAATACTTTTACAAGGCCTTTTTCAGTTTATTTTAGTCTGCATATACATATCATTCTTAAATAATTTTTTTTTCAATAATTAGTTTTTTACAATTTTACATACCCTTGCTTTTCAGTCCTGGGATTTAAAATGTTTGTATTAAAATATATGACATGGAAATTGAAGTCAGTACTTAGCGACTGCACATAAGAGTACAAAGCAGTATGGTAGCAGAAACCATTTCCCCCACCCCATCGAAAGCTCTCAAAAATGGGAAATATACTGTGAATGAAAAACAATGCTTTAGAACTAAAAATTATATTGTGTTAGATAAGGCACTCTGGAACCAGGCTATTTGCTATGTATTTATTGAAATTATAATAACTATGCTTCACAAATATGTTTTTATCAGAAAAAATATGGTACTGACTATTGTAAACTGTCACATCATACAATGTAACGAAGAGCCATTGTGCTGAAGTCTGTTATGCCTTTTCCTTGTAGTGCCGCACCAAAAGCTCTTCATTTGCATCAAACCACGTTGCCATTTCTCAATACTGTTTCTCTGTGCTGACCCCTGAATATGGTTGGTTATTTTTTTCCCTTAAAATTCTAATCCAAAATACACAATGCTTCACAATGTTGTTTGAGTGTAATCCCAGCCTTTCCATTTCTATATATATATATATAGAATTGCTCTCTTCTACTTTCTAAATCAAATGTATGTTTGGGATGGGAAAACTGGTTCAGATAAAAAAACTTTACTGCAACCATGAATTGAATCCAAATCATATCTAGGTTGGGTTTTTTTTAAATGTATTAAAGTTAGATTATGTGAGTCTTTGTTCATACTCATGCACTGTGTTGAGTTCTGGGTTTTAGCCAGAACCAGAAATGAAAATACCAAAATACTGTAAGAAAATCCGTTTTCATAGGAGTCCCAAGCTTGCACTTTCCCAATACCAAAAGTCTCATAAGAAGAGACATTTCCAGCTGTTACTTAAAAAAAGCTTCAATAACTTCAGATAAATATCTTATCTTTTATTGCTTATCTAAATTGAAATTCCAGATTTGACCATCACTGCCTTATATGTAATGAAATAGTTTCCAGAGGATTTTGTAACCGTGTTTTGAACATGGTGGGAAAAGAGAAATTCATTAAATATTGTTAAAGCTATTTCAGGGTAGTTTGGGGGTGAAGAATTGAAAAGTCAAAGTCTTGTTTTTAAAATTGATGTTTCAAATTAGTGGGTGAAAAAAATGGAAATTTTCAATTACTGAGATTTATTACCAGAATGAGTTGACACACATCATCAATTTCATCTTCTGTGCAGGCTTCATTAGGCAGCTTTGTTCAGGTATCAGAATGTGGCAGGGACCCTTAGTGGTCCATATGTACACAGCTTTGTCAGAATGGGAAGAACTCCCTTGGTTATGTAGGGGAAATGTCTCTTTTAAGAAATTTTGAGTGTGCTGTATTGTAGAATTTGGTTGGATGTTAGGTTTAACCCTAATGATAACCTTTACCTTGCCCTTCCACATCAAATCTTATTTGATTAGCTGTATAACAGAAAAGGGTGCTACATAATTGCCTCATCTTTTCCCCACACCATAGAACCAGATGGCAGTGCAAATGACAAAGGTGTTTCACTGCAAATAAGCAGAGACCAGCGTGAGTTGCAATGTGCCAAAACTCGTGAATCTCCAGCCAGCTCCCCAAAAGGGCTTTCCCTCTGCTTTCCTCTTGGCTCCCAAGAACAGCTATGCTGGCACTGATTCCTGAACTTCCATTGGTTTCTCTTGTCCACTCCAAGGGGGTTGCAGTGTGTGAAGAGGGAGTTTATGCTGCTTAGAGCATCATTAACTAATATCTAGTTGTCTTATGGAAACTGGACAATGTAGGAAGGTGAACATGCTGCTTCAAGTGACTTTTTTCCCCATTCCCCTTTTTACCATGCTCCACTTCTAATGCATGGAGTTTGTATGTCAGGAAAATTAGAGGTCCTGTAGTGAGGGTGATGGGATGGATTTTTCAAAGTGGGGCCAAGATTTTCAAAACCAGATTTATAAAATTAAGCTCCTAAATCCCTACTTATGTATCTGAATAAGTTTCCTGATTTTCAAAAGTGGTGAGTACCCAGCTGTTCCAGCAGAAGTCAATGGGAGCTGGTAATTTCTCAGGACCTTTGAAAGTCAGGTCACTTATTTAAATTCTTAAATATGGGGTTAGGAACCTAACTGTGTGCATCTCATTTTGAGAATCTTGGCTTACATGCATTTTCCCTAAACACAACCTTCCAATCATGCCATGGTCCATTTTAATGGGGATTTTGTGGTATGCACTCTTCTACACCATGCAGCAGAAGGGAGAATGGAGGCCCAAGATTAACATTAATGGAATTGGAAGCATATTTTTGTTTTCCATAAAGATACATGTAGTGCAGTAGTTGGTTAGTGGAATGGAAGAAAGAAAAGCTCATCACCTCCTCCTACTTTTATCAGAAATATGTTAGAAGTCATTCAGTTTATGTTTTCATTAACCATTTGTAACATTTTTTTTCCTTTGGCAGTTCTATCTTTTAGGCATTCCAAGTTTTATAGCTTTTACACTTCAAGTGAAACAGACAAACTCTTTAACGATGCACATGATGGCAAACTGTTATACCATTAAATATATGCAATAAATGAGGATTGTATAATTTTGTACATATAGCCCAACTTTGTCTTCTAAATTTGTTAGGAGTAGATTTAGACCCCTTACTCTCACATGTGAGCAGTTACTTGCAGAAGTAGTCTCTTTCCCTGTTTCTCCATTTGATTCTCCAATCTATAAAAAGGGAATTGAGGACAAGCCAGGGAATTGCAGACCAGTCAGCTTAACTTCTGTACCCAGAAAGATAATAAGCAAATAATTAAGCAATCAATTTGCAAACACCTAGAAAATAATAAGGTGATAAGTAACAGTCAGCATGGATTTTTCAAGAACAAATCGTGTCAAATCAACCTGATAGCTTTCTTTGACAGGGTAACAAGCCTTGGGTACAGGGGGGAAGTGGAAGATGTGCTATATCTTGACTTCAGTTAAGCTTTTGATACTGTTTCATATGACCTTCTCATAAACAAACTATGAAACCTAGATGGAGCTACTAAAGGTGGGTGCAAAACTGGTTGGAAAGCCATTCCCAGAGAGTAGTTATCAGTGGTTCACAGTCATGCTGGAAGGGCATAATGAGCGGGGTCCCACAAGGATCAGTTCTGGGTCCGGTTCTGTTCAATATCTTCATCGGTGATTTAGATAGTGGCATACGGAGTACACTCATATAGTTTGTGGATGATACTAAGCTGGGAGGAGCTACAAGTGCTTTGGAGGATAGGATTAAAATTCAAAATGATTTGGACAAACTGGAGAAATGGTCTGAAGTAAATAGAATGAAATTCAATAAGGACAAAGCCAAAGTACTCCATTTAGGAAGGAACAATCAGTTGCACGTGTACGAAATGGGAAATGACTGCCTAGGAAGGAGTCCTGTGGGAAGGGATGTGGAGGTCAGAGTGAACCACTTATTAACAGGAGTGTTGTAAGCAAGACACGAGAAGTAATTCTTCCGCTCTACTCCATGCTGATTAGACCTCAACTGGAGGATTGTGTCCAGTTCTGGGCACGACATTTCAGGAAGGATGTGGACAAATTGGAGAGTGTCCAGAGAAGAGTGACAAAAATTATTAAAGGTCTAGAAAACATGACCTATGAGGGAAGATTGAAAAAATTGTGTTTGTTTAGTCTGGAAAAGAGAAGACTAAGGCCTGGTCTACACTGGGGGGGGGGGGGATCGAGCTAAGTTACACAACTTCAGCTACTTGAATAAAGTAGCTGAAGTCGACGTACTTAGATCAACTTTTCGTGATGTCTTCACTACGGTGAGGTGACTGCTGCCGCTCCCCCATCTACTCTGCCTGCGCCTCTTGCCAAGCTGGAGTACAGGAGTCAACGGGAGAGCGCTCAGGGATCAATTTATCACATCTAGACTAGATGTGATAAATCGATCCCCACTGGATCGATTGCTGCCCGCCAATCGGGCCGGAAGTGAAGACGGGACATGATAACAGTTTTCAAGTATGTAAAAGGTTGTTACAAGGAGAAGGAAGAAAAATTGTTTTTCTTAACCTCTGAGGATAGGACAAGAAGCAATGGTCTTAAATTGCAGCAAGGGAGGTTTAGGTTGGACATTAGGAAAAACGGCCTAACTCTCAGGTAGTTAAGCACTGGAATAAATTACCTAGCAGGGTTGTGGAGTCTCCATCATTGATGATTTTTAAGAGCAGGTTAGACAAACACATGTCAGGAATGGTCTTGATCGGGGTAGGCAACCTGCGGCAGGCGGCTTCCCACAGCTTGTGAGCTGGGGGGGGCCGTGTCTGAGGATGTCAATGTAAACAAAATGTCTCATGGCCTGCCAGTGGATTACCCTGATGGGCCGTGTGCCGAAGGTTGCCGACCTCTGGTCTAGATAATACTTAGGCCTGCCAAGAGTGAAGGGGACTGGACTAGATGACTTCTCAAGGTTTCTTCCAGTTCTATGATTCTATGATTTGCTTTCAGAATTTTACCCCTAAATCAATAAATTATAATTTACCTAATTCTTCTATTGATCACTTCCTTTCAGCCTGAGAGGTAGGTGTTTAGCATAACTCCCATGTAAATCATTGGAGATATGAGTGCCCAGTGACTACTTATCATCTCACAGGCTCAGGCTCATTTTATTTTATAATGTTTACATTAAACGGTATGTTAGAATTCTAACATTCAGTTAGAATTCTGTCTAGAGTGAGTGAACATAGCTTCAGGATGGGGTAACTTTCTGCTTCTCCTCCAGACTCTTAACACTTTGAGAGAGGATTCCATGTCTGGGCCACATATTGCATTACAATTACCAAACAGTAAATATACTGTAAAGAAAATTAGCAAGAATAAGTGTACTAATCCCTTTAAACATTAATCATATTAGCACTATTTCCTGATAGGATAGGATTTAAAGCAATTCCCTCTAAATTTTTAGAGCAATACATATTACAGCAGCATTCAAGTGCTATCTTGTAGTATGGAAGAGTTCAATACTTTAAAAACCATAACATACTTGTATTACAATCCTCAGATGGAGCTGCAGCTCCCCACAGAACTATCAAAAGACTAAAAAAGCAATAGTTTCTTAATAGAGAAATAAAGTTGTATTTTCACTGATATAATGGGCCAAGCGGTAGCTCAATGTCCAAAATCTCATTGTTGGTGCCAAAGTTCTGAACAGCTTCATTCAGATCTTGTCCAATCATCCTTTAAAAAGAATTGCTCTCTCACACTATTTCGCACATAATTTTTTTTTCTCACACAAGCAATTTTAGCAAATGCTGGAAAAGTGCTTCCATATTCTTCCCCAGGAATTACTCTTACTCAAAAAATTGCTCTCTATGGTCAGCTTCAAAAAGAAGAAATATATTGGAATCTTTACACAATAGTTTTCTTTCTCCAGATTGCTCACCCTAATGAAAAATGTCTGTTTGATCTGAGTTTCCATCCTCCTGCAACAGCTGCATTTCCCCTTACCTGTATACCTTGAATTCCCACTAGAAATCCCCAACCCCAAGGGGGAAAAATAATACTCCAAACAATCAAAGTCATGCTTAAAAGTAAACTTCAAGTTAACAGGAAACGATAACCTCTCGCATTCATTTACATATCTAAGAACTGCATAAGTGTTAATTAATTACGGGAGCTGTGGTTTTAAAATGTTATCTATGCAATCAAAACAAAAATACAAAATGTTAATCGTGATTAATGGAAAACAGAAATCTAATGAGCTTACAAAAGGTAAATTCATGAAATTGCAACTAATCATGAATGTGTTTCAAAATGTTTTATACCTTGAAAAATGTGTTCATAACTTCAGAATGATAATGTGTTGCACATCATTAGGGTATATTTTATAATTTTAAAATGAAAATGTGCTTGACTTGTTAAGAAATGTTATTTTGTCTATCACATCTACTATAGATAATGTTCATAGTCTGGTCTGCTTTAGGACATTACAATATTTTAGTTTACCCCAAAATGACACTTCCATAGATAGATGTGTTTTTGCGAAATATTGATTTCAGATTAATGTTAGTTAAAAATTATATTACAACAATCATCCTGCAAACATTTATGCATATAGCTAACTTTGCATATGTGACTAATCCCAGCAAAATTAACAGGACTACTCTCAGGAGTTAAGTTATGCACATGCATATGCTTTTATATAATTGGGACCTAAAAGTGATGGCAGCAACATTTGGCTGTTGGACCTAGTAAATTATGCAGGGAATGAATGTCCAAATTTCCTTATCCATACTTAAATCACTGTGTGGGTTCAGCAGAAGACTAGGAATTAGGAAATCTGATTTCTTTTCCTGACTCTGTCAAAGTCTTCCTGTTTGACCTTCAGTAAAGTCATTTAAAAATCTGGGCCTCAGTTTATCCACTTGTATAATGGAAACAACAATGACTCAATTACATAAGTGGTTGTTTTGAGGGTAAATTCATGACTGCTTTCCAAGTATGTGAGCTTCTTGGTTGGAAGACTATAAAAGTAAAATGAGTTCTTGGTGAAGGTGATTGAATTATTCATTAGGAATATGTTATTAATCTGCTCCCATTTTTAGTTAGTGAATTATTTGTCAACTGATCCTAGTTTTTTCTAAATAAATTCTCCTTATTTCCCAGTCTTGTGCTGAACCCATACCACCATTTATTCACAAGTATTACCAAATAGTAGTAGTTTGGACAAATAATTTTCATACTATAGACTGTTTGCAAATATTTTGCCTGAACTATTCACTCTTTGTTAGTTATGTAGTATGGCTAATAACTTAAGTTACATGGTTCTTATGATTCTGCTTACTATTTGGATGTCTGAAACATTTTAAAGAGGATATCATCAAATAACTAAAAGCAAATTTTAACCAACAAATGATGCAATTCATGATGTTTCTGGAATTCACGAATATCCAAAAGATTTTCAGATATAACAAAAACTATGACCACACAAATCATGTGAGCCAGACTCAGAGCTTTATATTGCAAAAAATATTCACAAATTGGAATTTAAAAATAAAGATTCAGACAGTTCCAAGTATTATTAAAGTGTTATTAATAATCCTCTTTAGCATTAAAAAGCATCTTCTGTGATACTTAGACATGGGACAAGCTGCAAAATTAGTTCAGATCTGTAGACATTTTCCCAAAGTTTGGTGAGGAACAGATCTAGATTTTTATTGCTGGCTTCCCTTTCTCAGAACAACGCTGCTGGAAGTTTGTTGTTTGTCAAAAAGAGTAACCTCAAACTTCTTTTAATAAGCTACAGTTGCACTGATTTGTTTTTAAGTCATTTCGGGTAATCTCATCTACATACTTGTGCATAGGAAGCAAATGAGAAAATATTTACATGATGTTTTAAACTGGTACAGTTCATGCTAGGTTTTTTTTTTTTTTTTAAATATGGAGATATCCTAATCCCCAGAGCTGGAAGGGGGCCCTCAAAGGTCTTTGAGTCCAGCCCCCTGCCTTCACTAGCAGGACCAAGTACTGATTTTGCCCCAGATCCCTAAGGGGGCCCCTCAAGGACTGAACTCACAACCCTGGGTTTAGCAGGCCAATGCTCAAACTACTGAGTTATTCCTCACTCCTTGTTAAGCATTTGCCCAAAATGCTATCACAAATGCACAGGTGTCTAATACCAGAACTTTATGTTTTGGTCTTTATCATGGCTATTTTTAGACAAGCAAAATACATTCTTAAGAAATATGCCTTGCCACTAAATTGGACCAGAAAGTAGCTTCCTAAAGTTCTTTAATGTGAAATATCATTTTACAGCTTTCCCAGCTCTAGCCATATGCTGCTCCATAACAACTACTGCAATGGCCAACAGCAACAAAACTGTCCATCAAGAAAGTAGTTCATCACTCCTGCACATTGCCTAGGAACTTATTTACACTGAGGCCAAAGTCAGAGCTTAATATTGGAACTGTGGTGCATTGATTGTCAGGCAAGCAAAATCCGATGAACGTGCTGCTGTAACCTTGCAAGCTGTATACATTTCAACTTTACCCCACAGGCTTCTTCTTCCTTGCAAGCCTTAAAAAGAAAATTCTCTCATGCATTATCTCTTGTTGTCCTGTAATTCTAGATATAAGAATGAGAGAATATGTAAGGTCTGGGCTAGCCTCGGAAGTATTTTTCTTTGGAGGGTAAATAGACAAGTGAGGCTGTAACATTCTACCCAGTACTCCAGTATATTCACAAGCAAAACAGCTTTTGACATCAATAACATTCTCAGCTTCAAAATCATGTTAGTACTAGGCACTATATAGGAATATATTTAGCCTTGCTATCAGCAGTAGCAAGCAACAAGGGGCCAAAAATCCTTTTAATCTGTGCTCTGTTGTCCGTGGATGGTTTATAGAACATGGCCCAATACAGGGCAAGCCCTGACTTAAATGTTTATGATTTCTTAAGAGTCCGACCTGCAGACCAAAATTAGGCCAAACTCTGCAATTAACTTCAGAATGAGTCTCAGAATCAACATGTAGGGTTAAATTCTGGTCCTTTTCAATGGGTAGTTTTCTACTGGTTTAATTGGATTTCACCCCTATGTCTGGCATCAAGCCCCTCTGACAGTCCCAGGAAAGGTTTCAGCTAATATTGTTCTAGTTTTGTTTTTGCCAGTGTCTTGTCATCTTTGTTTCTCAGCTCACATTTAGAATTCCCATTGTTTTTAATGAAATTCAGCCCAAATGAACTTGGAGACCTTTACAAAAAATCTACTTTTCAGTTTTCAGTGCACAACTTCATCTGACCAGTGGACACAATGAATGAACACATGCAGCATCCTGAGAGCAGTAGACATCTGTACTTTTTCGTCAGTTGAATTCATGATCTTTAAATTGTTTTATTATAAACTGTCAGTCAGCCTTCTGAGTGGAAAAATAGGTTTCTTGTCATTTAAAAGAAAAGCTTCTTAATTCATCATACATAAAGTAGCACTATGTGTTTTCTGGCCTGCTTTGACAAGATAATTTTAGAACTATTCAGTGCAACATGGTGCTAGAACAAATCAGAATGCTGTTGAACCCACTTATGTGTACTCATGTTAAGGGCAAGCTCCCATTAATATCACTGACTCTTCAAGCCCTGGACATCTACAATTAACTTTTATATGAAGGAACTCCTGCTATTATCACAAGACTCTTAATATTACTAACTGCTTCCTTTCATCTCTTCATTTTGGAGTCAAATCTACTTTGTCACAAAAAGCTTTAGAAAAATAAATCTTGAAATGCTTTAAAAAGATATTTTAAGGGCTACCGCCTTTACTCATGTGAGTATTTCTACTGAGTAAGAATTGCAGGAAAAGTCCAAAAGAGGAAAATATAAATAATGGCAAGATAAGGTGGCCAACTTCAAGTGGCCATTCAGAATGTAAGGATGGCAGAGAGCCAGGATACATAGTGTGCCATTTTCCTTAGCCACACTCCAAATCCCTTGCATCAGCCGCAGGAATGGGGGTGGCAATGGTGGCCACTCTAGCAGCTCTGCACTGCTGAAGAATCCCCCTATACAAGGGAAGTTCTCTAGTGGCCAGATCCCGTGGGTTCACACCTGTTCAGTATTTGTTTCCATGCTTGTTATGTTTCTCAAAATGTTAACTCTGCATCCAACTCTAATCTCTGAGACACTGTAGTGTCTGAATAAAAGTTCTGTGCAAGATGGTTCACTTTGAACATCTACTGTCCAGCATGGCTTCTGTGATGCTTTGAAGCACAATTATGCTAGTTCTTTGATTCCAAGAAGCCTCAAATGTAGCAGTGAGGCAATAGCTCCTGAAAACTTCTAAGCTTCTGAGAAGTAATCAGGTCAATGTATCCTCTATTTAGCAGAGCTACAAATTTGTCAGTTTTTAAAAGAAACCACAAAGTTATCTTAGCCTTTTTTTTATATGAAATGAGAGCAGAAATGTGAAGACTCCAAATCAGAAGAAACCTGGAGGTGTAGCTGAAATTGAGGCAAGAAAAATAATTGTTCAGTAGGAAAAAAATCCACAGTAGCTTGCTGTGCTCATGTAAAAAAAAAAAATAGAAAGCAGAGCACAGCATGATGAACCTAACCATATGCTGAGAAAAGGTTTTCTTGGGGTCGTGGGTTTCTTTCCTGAAGTGTTTTTGTGCTCCAAAGGAAGCCTCTTTGAAGAATATTAATACTATTTCCTGGAAACTTTTCTCTGTTTAGGTCACTAGTTTTCTAGTTCCTGTGTTTGTCCTGAGAAGCTTAGGGTGGGGTTCAAGCAGTTCTGAAGTCAAAAGATTGAACAGAGGCAGTGCAAAAACCTAGGGAATACCAAAGTAACCAATTTCAGTATAAAAAAGCATGTTTCATACAACAAGTTCTTACAGTTCAGTAATACATCTAGTTTTCTTTACAATGCATTTCCAAGATAGCAGTTTATATTAAGCTTACAATATTTTTAGTAAACTTCTATTGAATGATCACTACTGTAGATAGTTATACTTTAATATAGGAATAATTATAAACTATACTTATACTAATAATACACTCAATAGACACTGTTGTAAAAAAACCAGTAAGTTAACATGCACAAATTATTAAGGAATAACTGTGTTGGTTCATTATATGCTTCTAAGTTTTAACAAACAGGCTGGGAAGTAATATGATTTATTACATAATAATAATAATAATAATAATAATAATAATAATAATGATAAATAACTGGAACCTTATCTTTCTCATTTAGGGTAGACAAGAGAAAAGGAAGGCAGTTGTATATTTAATTAAGAAAAAGAGCCAAAAGCACTGAAGTGAGTACAACTGCTAAGGTAATGCTTATCTAACTAAGAACATCCAGATATTTCATATGACAAATAATAGAAAAAGACTAAATACTTCTTACCAGATACTTATTGAGAATAGAGAAGAAATTAGCAAAGCACAGCATAGTGAATTTTATTAGCCAGTAGAGGCACTGAAATATTCAATTTCAGCATATTAAAATCAAATGTTTTTCCTTCCAAACTTATATCCATTCATAGATTTGTAAAGATGTCATATTTTGCACTGGGTAGCTTAAAGATTCTGAGGAATGCCATGCAGAAGCCTTCATTATGCAATTACACTAGACCAGAGGTTCTCAAACTGTGGTCTGCAGAGCGAGCTCCATTCAGATGGTCCGTGGATAGTTCCCTCTAAGGTGCACGCCTTGGTGTCCTCACATGAGGGAATGAAGGCCCACCCACCGAATTAGTGGAGCCGTGCAGGCGTGGCTCCATTAATTAGGTGCCTGGACCCTGGAGAAGATGCACATGTAAGGTGAGGTGGCGGCCGGGGGGGGAATGGAGGTAGGTGGGAGGGGGCAGTGGGGTGAGAAGAGTGGGTGGGGGGAATTTGGGACATGCAGGGCTGCAGCGGTCAGAGAAAGAGGCGACTTTTCCCAGCTCCAGGGCTGCAGTTGCCAGGCAGAGACAGCCCTAATTCCCAGCCCCAGTTCAGAGGCTGCCATGGCAGGGGAGAGAGGGCACATCCATCGCATTAGAAAGGTAAAACTACTGATATTAAAATATGAGTTGTGTGTTTTTATTTGAAGAACTAAAAAAGTGAATTATTATTAAGTTTTTATTTATATAGCACTTTTATTCAAAGTGCTTTACAATAGTTAGCTCACGGTACAAATAACATTTGGAAAGATCATTAAGTGGTCCGCCAAGACCCTCAGCAATTTTCAAATGGTCCGCGGAAAAAAAAGTTTGACAACCACTGCACTGAGACAACCACTAGACTGAGAATTCATTTTTATGATGTGTGCTTTGTAAATATTGAGCATATATTTAAAAAAAAATTGCTGTCAGCAGACAGTAGGCCAGGCAGCTATTCAGAAGCCTAACAGAGAGTGTCAGAGATTTCAATCAGACCATTTGCACAGCAACCCGTCTGTGTTCAGGGACAAACTTTGGAAGGCACAATATTCTCAAAGTCTGAGCTCAGCAAAAGTAACATGAAAGTCAGCAAAAGACATTGTGAGCACTGGCAGTGTGGGGAATCTTGATATATTATTTCAGATAATATGGGTAAATCTCAGTTTTGTACAAAGTCTATTTTTTGACTGAATTTCGGAATGAAAGTTACTGAAAGCTGCATAGTCCTCTTAAAAAAAAATAAGCAAAAAAGCAATTAAGTTCTTTGAAAACAGGAGCTGGTCACTGTACCTACCCTTCATATTAGCATGACTTCTGTTAAGATAGGATCTGACCCAAAATTTGCTTTGCTGTATTAACAAGAGGAAAAAATAAACACCACTTAAATGAGAAATGCTTCTTTGGAAATCTGCTTAATAGAGATGTTTCCAACAATACTTAATAGCAGTGATTACTGCTTAATTTTGCTTAACTAGGAAGATTTCCGTTGACTGTGTGGGGCTAGGATCTCTTATGTATCTCATGTGCTGGGCCACCATGTCAGGCATCTCACACTTGTCCTTGCCATTGGAACCAGGCAGCAGGATCAGTCCACTTTCTAGTGAAAATAGTGTTCCTCCAAACTCCACGGGCCCATTCAATAATAAATCAGGTCTGCAGCTCTCCAGATAGCAGCGTTAGCATTCAATTGAGTCCTGATTCAAAGCCCATTGAAGTCATTGGAAAGACTGCCATTGACCTCCAGTGGTCTTAGAATCAGGCCTATGGTGTCTCCTTTAACATTCATTTGTTGCCTTATAATTGTAGGATCAGAAAATTCAAAGCAGAATAAAATGCTTAAAATAGGGGAAATGGTCAGTGTGCAACTTCTTTCCTGTGTTTTAGAATGAGCTGTTTCTTTTAATAGTTTCAAGATGTTCAACTTCAGTTTCGGATGCACTTTCATTTCCTGTGTGAATAATGCTAATAAAACAAATCCCCTTAATTTATTGTAATAATTTAGATACTAGCTTTCTTATGTTAATACTATTTTCCAATATGCTTTCTGTGGTCCCAATGTCAGTGCCATTAAGAATTATTTTTTTGCAAACTTAAAAAATACTGCTCTTAGAAAAGGAGCATAATCAAGAGACACGCCAAAAAGAGGATAGGTATTTAGAAATGTGGTCACCCTTTCTAGCATACCCGGAGGAGGAGGGATCCCCAGCGAGCAAGCCAGAATCTTTAGTCAAATTCTTTGAATGTTAATCTAATCCTGAACAAGTAACATACAATGTAGCATGTTAACATTTTATTGTAACTTTGCCATCATTAAAAAGTTTTTTAAAAGAACATATAATGTATTTGAGTACCTCAAACACTGTCATTAATAGAACTGGTTGAGTAATGATTTTTTTTCCCAAATAAAATTGTTAACAAATAAATGTTTCCATTATTTGCCCACCTCTAGTTACCCACAGAGTGGAATGGAGGTACAAGCTTTCTGCCTTGTTATTTCTAGCTGAGCATTTTTAACAATATTATGAAACAAATTCTCTGTGATTTTAATGTGTTGTGAAAGATGCTGAAGTGACAGCCCTGGAAACTGAAGTCCTCTCTTTATCCACAGAGGAGCACACAGTGTCGCCTTACCCATGCTGTCATATGGTAATAATTGACCATCCTTCCCATCACTCAGGTACATAATCTGTGCATCTCCTTGATTCAATCCCATCTCTAGACCCACTTGTGCAGGTTGTGTCTAAGCCTTGCCACATACACCCATGTAAATTACAGATATTGTCTCCCTATATTGTTCAGGTCTTCATCATTTCATGCTTTGGTGCCTACTGTCTGGCCTTGACACCAACCATATCGTCCAGCCCCACACACTTACATTCACTCAAACTCTGTATTTGATGTGGTGAAGGACAAATGCAAAAACTTCCTAACTGTCAGGGTGTCTAAGCACTGAAATAAATTGCCTAGGGAGGTTGTGGAATCACCATTATTGGAGATTTTTAAGAGCACGTTAGACAAACACCTGTGAGGGATGGTCTAGATAATACTTAGTCCTGCCATCAGTTCAGGGGACTAGATTAAATAACCTCTTCAGGTCCCTTCCAGTCCTAAGATTCTATGATTCTGTTTCTTTGACTTTAAGGTCCTATACCATTTAAGCTCACTTTATTTATCAAAACTAGGCAGGAGATATGTTGTGATTGCTACACTTGATTAGCAAAGAATTGAAAATATACTATTACTTTTGTTACCCTGTCACCGCCAACCTATATATTTGCTTCTCCCATCCACCTGTTCTGTAGTACTGTTAGACTGTAAGCTCTTTGAAACAGTGACTGTAACTTTCTATATGTTTGCACTGCACCTAGCACTGTGAGGCCCCAGCATTATTGGTCTCTAGGTTCTATCACAATATAAATGTTAGGCCATTATTAATTATTATTATTTATGTTATATTTGAATCACCAACCAGTTACCCTTAGATAACATTCCTTCTTTTCAGCTGGCACAAATTTTTGGCAGGGTCTTCCTCATGCACAGATCTGGCATAAAACAAGGGATACAGAGTTGGAATTAAATTTCAAGGTACCAAATAAACTTCTAAGCACATGCACTCTTAATCACCATGGGTTAAATCATACTTTGCCATGCATAAAATCGTGGGGATTTGTTCAGGAAATGGTGTAGTGTTCATTGCATGAAGTTCTTGACTCATTTCCTCAGTGAGGTGAAAGTAGGTGTGTGGGCCAACAGTGTTGCCAGTGAGCATGGCTCACTAACAACATGGTTGTTCTGAGATCAAGGGGAAAATCCTCCTCTCCTTGGGTTCTGTAGAAGGAGAGCATGCCCCTCTGTACGACTGCTACTTCCTAAGTGTGTCTAGTCCTCACTGTTCCTAGCAGTACTGTTCACCCAGGAGTTGTACTGCCATTTTTGATCACCCTATAGCCCCATCCCAAAGACACAGAAATGGAATTTGATACTTAAAAGTCAGCAGTGATTCCAAAGGTGTTTTATAGTAGAAATCACACATATTTGCTGGGAATAATGCTGAGACCAGCAGTCAGACCCTATAGTGAGGCCCTCCCTGAAACCCACTGATACACGAGCACACAGGCTTCATATAGAAGTGTATGTACGGGCTCTGCACTCTTTCTGCTCCATGTGTGCCTGCAGTTTACTGCTCAGATGTATTGTACTTTCACCAATCAATTTATACATTGCCTACTTGTACAGGGAATTAACTTATTAGTTATCCATTTACATGATGTGTATTAAATTGGCATTTGTGCATTCTATATTAAAATATAAAAAGGCTCACTAGGCTAGATCAACAGAAAGGTGGTACCAGCACAGGACGTGAGTCACTCTCAGATGTAGATAAACAGCAGGCCTGCATGACAAGCAAGAACCCATACAACAAATATGCATTTGTAAAATAGGTGGGAGGTTAAGTGTCTTTTTAAAAAAGTGTTTCTGGGGAAAGGGTAATTGTGATGGTCAGTGGCTGTTTCTAAAGCCCTGGCACCACTCAAAGGCAGTGCTCTAGGGAGTTCCTACAGAACTTGAATTTTGTTAGTGCAGTTCAGGATATTTTATCAACAGATCAATTTGAAACGTATATCTATCATTTCCAATTTAAAATCTATGAGCAATCTTTGTATGGTTTGGGTGTGCATTAGAGCTGTTGGGATAGAAGATAACATTTATTCACAAACATATTTACCAAATCCAACTTCTAGCTTGATCCAAACATACTTAGACCCTCATTTTTATGTGACTATTTCTGTGATCATGCACAAATGCTTGGGGAGGAGCTTTTTTTATTCATATATAGATATTTTAGTATAGCCTGGTCTACCCTACAAAGTTAGGTTTGCTCAACTAATAAGTCAGGGCTGTGAAAAATTTCATGCGCTGTGAAAAATTTCAAGTTTAGCCTATTTAAGCCCTGGTGTAAACACCACTAGCTACGGCCTCTTGGAGAGGTGGATTTACTACAGTGATGGAAGAACCATTCTGTCACTGTAGTGTCTACACTGCAACTGTGCCATGGTAGTATTTCTAATGTAAATATAGCCCAAGAATAAGTGCTTTCATGCAAGAGCAACTATCACGTTATTGATTTGAACTGGGACCATATAGAACATGGTTGCAACCAAAGTCCTGTAGTGGCACCAAATCTTGTATAAAGGGGGTCAAATGAGGTGTCTAAGACAAGGTTATGGCTTGCTGGTTATAATTATGCTGTCCATATGTGTGTATCAATTTTGTAGTTGAAGTTATGAATATTGGCTCTATACTGTCTGTATTTCAAACTTATGCTATGCTTCTGGGAAACTTCCCAGACAAGTTGGTATTAGCTCTGCCTAGCCTGCTTGATGGCCCATTAAGGACCATCAGCTATACAATTGACCCTTTGAGAGAAGGCAAATACGCCTTGCAACTCAGCAAAGTATGTAGGGACTGGCCCATGTGACTCCAGACTCCATTTTGCTGTAATTTTCCACAGTAAGGACAAAGAGGTTCTCTTACACCTGGAAAAGAGTATAAAAGGCTGATGCCTCTCCTCCATCTTGTCTTCAATTCTGCTTCATACCTCTGGAGGAACTTTGCTACAAACTGAAGCTCTGAACAAAGGACTGATGACCCATCCCAGCTGGGGATGTATTCCAGAGATTTGATTTTGAACCTGCAGTTTATTTCATCACTGCTACAAGCCTGAACCAAGAACTTTGCCATTACTGTATGTAATTGATTCCATTTAACCAATTCTAGCTCTCATCTACATCTTTTTCCTTTTATGAATAAACTTTTCATTTTTAGATTCTAAAGGATTGGCAACATGAACAAAAACTGGCAGAAATTCAAATGAGGGGCTGTGTCACCATTGCCTTGCAACTTTGGGTGCCTTACAATTCCCTGTTGGTAGTAGATTCCATCTGGGCTGCTCACAAAAGGCCTTCCAACATGCAAGTCATACCCTGAGCGTCTAATATGCGTAACTCTAGCCTACCAGCCATACTTGAGTTACAGTTTGGCTCTCACCAACATAGGTTATGTTGCAAGGTGACCCCAACACACTCCAGTCCCAGATTTTCCATGAGAAATGTATTTTCCTGTACTGCCCAGCTCTCTCCTGGACAGTGTAAATATATTAAATCCATTATTCCTTTGAGGGAATAATATACACATAAAATTGCCACCCTAAATGGAGTTACCCAGACAGTTTAATTTAAACATGCTGGATTAGATGAAATAATAAAACAAGTTTATTAACTACAAAGAGAGAGATTTTAAGTGTGTACAAGCAATAAGGCATACATCAGAAATGGTTAAAAGAAAAATAAAGATAAAATGTTTACTAGGGCCTAATGTAACAAACTATATTAGATTTAAACCAAAGTTTCTCACCACATGCTTCCAAAAGCATTATTGACCACACTCTTCACGTCAGAACTCCTCTCCCCAGAGACTAATGCAGGGGTTGGCAACGTTTGGCATGCAGCTCACCAGAGTAAGCATCCTGGCAGGCCAGGCCAGTTTATTTACCTGCTGACGCGGCAGATTCGGCCGATCGTGCCCCAATGACCAGCACATCCCTCGCCCGTGTACCAAACGTTGCCGACCCCTGGACTAATGGCTGCTTCTTTAGTCTTCTCAGTTGTCAGAATGAGATGGGCAGGGAGAGAGGGGGAGAGGGGTATCTTAGGGTGTTTGCCCCTCCTTTTTGTAATTCCAGTCCCTCTTTGAAAAGCATTTCTAGCTGAGAACCAAGAGGAGGCTCCATGCTGTTTCTTTGATAAGACACAGATCCTTTTTGTCCCTGCCCCCTTTTCTTGACAAAGAATGGTCATTTGATAGGTGATGGCCCATCAGTTTTGTTGATACCTGCCTTGGGTGTCAGTTTGCCCTTTGTGTTTGAGAATCTGGTTTAGCCAGTCCCCAGACTCTCCTGAGAGAGATACTTCAATCATGATTTCAGTTTATAACTTGACACATAATATTGCTACATGCATTTACCATATTACTGATCAGTAAGTTCTGAGTTTTCAAACAATACTTCACAAGGCATACCTGGTACAAAGATCATTACAGTAGTGTGCAGGGTGTGAATAAAGGGGTGCATTCCATCACACCTAGGTTCCATTGCAAACACTGTCATTGTCTTTCTGTGTGACCATGGCAAAGTCACTTTATCTCTCTGTGTCTCAGTTTCCCTCTTTGTAAAATATGGATAATGGATAATGGATAATGTTAAATGGTTTGAGATCGGCAGTTGAGAAGTGTTACAATGCACACTGTAAGTGCTGATTACAGATAGTTGTATATGTTGGTAAAAATAATTGTCAATGGACAATTTGCACAAAGAGAAAAATGCACCATCTAGGGAATAAATCATTTGCATTTGGTAGAACAACCACCTGTCATATATTTATTTATGTAAGTGAGAGCTACTATGGATCATATAATGACTACCTTGAAGTTCTGCAACCCTACCTCATCTGCAGGGGATTTCTTACCCTAGAGGGTGAATCCTAATGAGTTCCAATGAGATTCAGAGGAGAGTTTTTCATCTCAGATCACTCTGAATCAGGGACTTGAATATGGTGTGGTGTGGTGTGGTGTGATGTGAATCGGGGACTTGAATGTGATGTGAATATATCCCAGACTATAGAGTATGTGAGAGAGAGAAAGAGAGAGAGACTCAGCCTCTCACTGCATGTGACCAAAGAGCCCTGGACCCAAAACCCCTTTCTGAGTAAAAAAAAATTGTTTTCAATCCAAAACAGACATTTGGACAAAATTCCATTTTCTCAGACATGTTCAAGAGTTTTGGTTTTGTTCTAATGTGCGGAATAAAAACAAATTTATAAACCTCAGAATTTGCCATAAAACACAATTATTGTCTAGAGGACCAACTCCATGGAAGATATCACTAGAATGGCCAAGTGTTCAACTTGTGTGACTGAAGTTGGGTGTGAGGAAACAGTGAGGAGTGTATGTACATGAGGGGTAGGCCCCAATTCAGCGAACACCCAAAGTGCTTAACTTTAAGCATGTGAGAAGTCCCATTGTGGTTTGTAGGGTAACTCACATGCTTAAAATTAAACATGTACAGTACTTAAGTGCTTTGCTGAATCAGGACCTTGGTGTTTTGAAAATATACTTGCTGCATCCTAAAGGCAAATTATTTGCTCTTCAGAACTATATTTATGTATCCAGGGATAAATCATCAGAGATGGCTTCGCAGTGTCCAGACTGATGGTGAACTACATCAGAGGGAGGGGAATCAGCCTGACCTTCCATTTAAATTGATGACAGAGTTTTAAAAAGGTGCTTTCAATAGACACCTCCAGCACATCGCTATAATGACAGATCATAATATCACAAATATAGGCAGGGTGGTAAATGCCGGCGGTTTGATAATTTCTTGAGGAACAGAGTTGTAGTTTGCTTGGTGGAGGTGCGGGGATCTAGGAATTGTAGTATTTTCTTTTCAAAATTGTTCTCATACAATGCTTTTCACAACTTGACTAGGATCAAACCTGCTCACTTGATTCTTGCAAGGAGTCCAACTGACTTTGTTCAGTGGGATTCCCCATGTGAATTAGAGCAGGATTTGCTCTTGAGTCCTAACAAAACCTTTTAGGCTAGTAAATACTGGTATACCCATTTCACAGAGAAGTAACTGAGATGGAAAAGTGACTTGGTTAAATGTTACATAAATGCCTAGATTAGAATGCACAAGTTCTTGGCTTCCTCTCCTCTGCCGCTATCCCTAGATGGTTCTCCTCTCTGGATTAGATTCCGATTCCTGTACTCATTTTAAATAGCTCCTTACTCCACAGGGAGCCTTAGTGTGACTTTTGGTAAATAAGGTATTGGACTCTAGCCCTCTGTGCGTACAGTTATAGCATTTTCATGATGGGAGAAAAATAAGAAATCCCTTCAAAGGAAAGTTATATAAAAATAATCATGAAGCACTGTTTTTCTACATTGGCATTGTGATTTTAAACTTTCCCAAATGACAGATGCTTTGTAAGAGTGAGAACAGCATGATCATTTTAAAACTAATTTACCTTGACAACTTTTGTTCCCTATCCTTAAACCATTGTTGAATACCTAAGCACTCCTCAAACAGCCTGTATCTTGATAATGGTGTCTTTAATAATAGATTGTGTTTGGTTTTACTTACAAACCTGAGGGTATAGTTTGAACTTTGATACTGTTTATTTTCACTTTGTGTGACTGTGGGTATAGCAAGACTGAAAACAAATTATTATAAAATGAAGGCAGCCATATTTTGCATTATGTTGCTGCTGAGCATTATAAGAAATGGAGAATGATAGCAATATTTGGATGTTTGCTTTCAGATTACCAATAATGCAATCACACTATAAGCACATCTACTAGCAGTCCATGAATGTTATTTTTAAGGAAGTCTGTAACTCCTGGCCAAGCAGAGTGGTTTTATGTTTGCTCATGGACATATAAATATTAGTTTCCAAAACCTAAAACAATTGTCTTGTGGAGTATAAAAGGTTAGCTTTCAGCATCACTATCTAAAATGTATCAGATCAATAAATGACACTTCCTTTTTATTAATAAATTTACGCATCTGTTACAAAAAATAATAATTTGAAGCAAGATAAGCATGGGTGGGTAAATCAGTAAAGATGTAATTTATGTTTCTGTAACAACCACTATTTTCAGGCGATTTTATGAGGATAGATCTGTAGGCTCCTGTGTGCATTAAAGCTCAGACAATTCCCATAAAATGAATACAAAGTTAAACAACTTTACAAAAGACAGAAATAGCCTTTTAAGGATTCCAAGGAGTACTTTCTCCCTGTCTAATCTAAGCAACCATCATGGCGAGATTGATGTGCATTGGCAGAGATGCATTTCACGAGGCGACTGTCTACTCAATCGTATTAGAATGGAGCTATCTGTCTTCATTGTGCTCCATTAACATGCCCCTCAGATCTATCAGGCAAATGTCGACATTCTTACTTTATAAATTATTACCTCTGACACTTACATATTGTAGAATATATTTAGGCATAGTGCTTGCTTTATAGTTATTCATTTACCTACACATTTAGACACTTTAACTTCAAGGTTTACTTAAAAATATAACACAAAATGCCTTTTTTTCTTTAGTCAGTAATGATGCAGGTTTGTACGTGGTAAAAATGATGATGCATTTATTTTACTGTAAAATACAATTTATTGAAACGGAACGGTAGAGGCAAACCTTTAGATATACTCCACATCAGAAGAGGACATATATTCACTAACCAGGATATATTTGCTTTAAAGATAAATGTAGATGTAGCAATTCACTTTAAGGTGGTGAACAATCAGCACATGGAAATTATGTTTATGATTGCTCACAGAGCTGAAAATAAAAAGAATGTATTTTACTCAATCATTTTGCAGTTGTTAATACAGCTTTGTGAGGTCTTCCATTTTTTTCCCTGGTAATTACATTTTATTAATCATATCTAAAAGCCAGTGACATATGCCAGTCTTTGTACAACAAAGATTTTAAAGAATCCTCAGGGTCCTAGTTTGTTATCTTTGCCCAGCAGACCAGCTAGACTCTAATAATATGAACTATTATTCATTTCACATCTATGTCAATGTCCTCTCAAACTGTAAAGCTGGCAGTGTGCTATGTATTGAATATGTGCTGTATGATCAGCTAAATTTTATATTGATTTCCAAGATAATCATGTATCAGTTTAGTAATGCCTTGGGTTGGCTCTTAAAAAACAACAACAAAAAAACCTCTATCTCTTCTGATGAAGTCCTTCTGAGACTTTCCCCTGGGGGTTGGGGGGGGGAGAGAGGGATGGGAGTGGCACACTCATTAGAAAAGCAGTCACCTCCCCTTTTCTTTTCTTTAACAATGGTGAACAGCTGAAATATACACAGTCCAAGAGAGAAAGGAGACTTTGTCCATTAAATAATACACTGGCTTGGAGAAAGAAACATTTAGCAGTGGTGCCCCATTGTTCAGCTTAAAACTAAAGAGAGGAGTTCCTGACAATACTTTTAGATATAAAGAGAGTTCTTTCAGAAGGCTGGCTTAGGCAGGTTCTTGCATTTGTTTCCTTTTTAACACAGCATCCCAGTCCATCTTGTGAGGTATTAAAAACCTGGAAGACTAAGGATGCAAATTGAAGGAGCAAAATCCAAGCAATAGGCCCATCAACACAACTCCACTGATCAGAGGAAAAGACATAAAAAGTGTTTGGAATGGTTGCTGGGAGGGGGAAACCTACTTCAGGCCAAAGGGTTGTAATCTTATTTGCTGAACATCAAAGGAATCAGCACAGAAGCTTGAGAGAGTTGTAGTCAGTTAAAACTGCTTCTAAGGCAACTGAAGAGAGAAGAGGTGGAGAGAATGACAAACAGAAATGGTCCTAAGAAAGCAAGAGGAGATGACTATTATATTAGCTCACACCAGTAAATACAAGAAAAACTAACCTTAAAACGATTATTGCTCTTAGACTACCAGATTAATCTACCTCAATTAACTACAAAGTAGAGTCCTGATCCATCATGGCAAAGGGAAGCTAAAAGTCTGTAACAGTGAGGGGAATGTTGTGCTCAGATGAGAAAGAGACTCTTAATGCCAATATTTACGCCTCAAGCTCATCTTGCTGTTCACTTTTCTTAGGTGTGGAGGAAAGAAGTGTGGAAATTAAAGAAAAACATTCTCCTTATTCACGAGGTTTAAATTTTTGTGGCCATAATCAACATATTTTGAGTGTGTTTTCTGATGAAAATGGTATATTACTGTATGGGCCATAATAATAATTGGTGTAGAATTTGGATATGTGGTGTTGAATGTTTAGCATTTTGAAAGCATTAACTTTTTGATTTTCAACTCAGGACACACAGAGTGTAGCACTGCAGTAAAAGTCACTAGCTTTTTTTCTTTTACTGAACACCCATACATTATTTTAAAATTTAGTTCCTGGATTATGAAAAGAGATTTGCTTTAACAATGCTACATCCTGTAATATTTAGTAATATTGAGCATTTAGAAAAAGGGTTTTGAAAAGTAGGTGTCTTCATTTTACCAATTGTCACTCTGTAAATTCACATAGGCCAATTAGAGTGATGATAAAATGCTGGACATAGGCCTATCTTAATCTGAAAAATATAATTAATGAATTTGAATTGATCAGTGACCTTATCATTTTTTTCACAGAAAAGACTGTTGATGATTAATGTTAAATAATATTCATTTGAACTAACATCAAAGCTGATTTTAAAGTAGCAGTTCCAGGAAGAGTAGATGAATAGCATAACAATACTAAAGAAGAGAAGAGCACCCAATGAAGAGAGAGACAGTTTTCTGAGTACTTTAATATTACTCTTGAGTAAAAGACAATTTTTTGCTAAAAAGAGTGGTAGCTGTGAAACCAGAAACCACCACATATCTTAGACCTAATTCACATTTACACAGCCAGTGGGTGCCAAGGGACTTAGAGGAAATAAAATCAGGCCTCCCTGTCTCATGTTGTTAAATAATCATGAAAACTTAGCTCTAGGGAGTAGGGAAGGTTCCTCTTGCTTAATTTTCAGCTTAAATGGATATGAGTTGCTCTTCAGTGTGTGGGCCATGAGGAAATCTTTAACAAACTGAGGCTCATACTGTACATCATTTCTTTTAACAACTGAATGAGAAACCAAAAGAGACTTTTTTGAATATATTAGTCCCCACATAGGCTTATGGTAATGGGCTTCATAAATGCTGAATGCTGCTGGAAATGTAACTCCCCTGGTGCTACCTTAGCTCATATGTTTTGGGACTGCTGCTGTAACAAGAATTTCTGGTGTGAAGTGGGTCAAAGGATCAGTTTGATATTGGATGCTAATATGGAAACCCTCATCCTTAAGTTTCATTCTTGGCATTATTCTGATACCTGGAGATTCCCTGGTAACAAAGCAGCATGGTTCCAATGTGCGGCTTTGGTTGCTAAAAAATTAATCCTGCAAAAATGGGAAAGTCAAACCCTACCAAATATTGATGCCTGGCTCAGTGATATTGCTGTCCTCACAGCTAACAAATGACTGGGATTCTGCAGAAAGAGAATCCCTTAAAAAGGCAAAGCTATTTCGGCTGACTTTTTTAGAGATCTATGATAAACAGAGAACCTGAAGATAGAGATGTTGCTTTCCCTTCCGTCCATTTATCTTAGCCCTCTTTACTTACTTTGTGTATTATGATGAATCTGTTACTGTGGTTTATATGTTGTATATGGAAAAAACAATAAAAATATATAAATAACCATTGAGTATGCCTGGCAATGACTTATAAACCCTTTAATATTTCAACAAGGCAATGGAAGCTATTGGGAAATTTGAGAACATTTCTCTTGATGAAGAAAATATTGACAAAATTCATGCTATTGGTTAATGTTGTTTTTTAGTCTTATGGTGCAACAGGCAGTTGATAATTAATGTTACTATCAGTTTTACCGTGGTAGTGCATGGGGACCCAAACAGGGATTAGGGTGTCAGGATATTAGGCACTGTACAAACCAATAATACAGAGACAGTCCTGCCTTAGAAAATGTAGACAATACATTGTGGGTGAATAAATTGATAATTGGGGTTTAGAGAGAACAAGATAGCAGAATAGGTTCGTTTGCCTAAATTAGTAGCCACAGTAGTCTCAGTCACTAGCCTAACCAATTTCAGTAGTTTATAAATCAAGGGTGTTACCAGTCTTGCATTGTTTAGTCGGTCTGACCAACACAGTGAATGAGGATGATGGATTTTTTCCCCATAGCTTGTTCTGCAAATTATGAATACTGCGATTTTTATTTATTGTACACAATCTCCATGATTTGTGGTATTTGGGGATATTTGTTTTGGGCAAACCTCAGCCTTACATGCCCTAGGGTTTGAGATACATTGTATTTAGTTGTAGTCCAGAATATACAAGCCTCTGAGTGCCAGGACGATGAGAGGAAGCAGCATTCCAGGAACCAGCAGAGAAGCTGCCAGACCCACACGTCAATTAGGATCTTCAGAGGCAGAGTAGCAAGCAGCAGCAGGGGATAAAAGTTTGGTGGTGAGCAGGGCCGGCTCTAGGTTTTTTGCGGCCCTAAGCAAAAAAATTTTTGGCTGCCCCCTACCCCAGCCCTGGGCTCCCCCTGCACCCCCCCGCCGCCCCAGCCCTGGGCTCCCCCCCCCCCACCTGCACCCCCTGCCGCCCCAGAGCTGGGCTTTCCCCCCACCCAACCCACACTCCCTGCTGCCCTAGCCCTGGGCTTCCCCCCACCAGTGCTGACTCCTCCTGCTCCCCCTCGCCTCCAGCCGGTCCGGCGCTGGCAGGGTCGGGGTAAACAGAGGGGCTCTCAGGCCGTGCCTTAGCCCAGAGTCCCTCCAGCCAGGGCCTCCGCCTCCATGACCGGCCAGGACCCGGGAGGGCAGAGCCAGGGGACCACCCCGGCAGAGGGCTGAGGAGCCAAGGCAGGGCAGCCCCGAGGGAGTGGAGCCCCGGAGAGCGGGACACGGGCCCCGCATGGTAGCGCCCCGCCCTCTATGGCCCCGCTGCTGCTGGTGCTTCTGGCCGCCCTGCCACAGTCCCTGGGCGGCTCGGGCTGCTTTGCCCAGCCCCGGCTGCGGCTCGGGGGAGGGGGGGGGGGGCTGCCATGCGGCACCTGCAGACAGCTCCGTGCACTTCATGGGGTGGCTCCCAGCCCGAGTGTCTTGTGCTCAGAGCCTGCCCAGCCATAAGGTGCAGGCGCTGCTCCCCGACGCGAACTGCAGCGGCCCCACGGCGCCCCCCCCGTGTAGGATCTGCTGCTGCTGCCAGGGCCGGCTCTAGGCTTTTGCTGCCCCAAGCGCAAAAAAAAAAAAGGGTGGCCAGAATTGCGCCCCTGAAAATGTGCCGCACCAAGCACCTGCTTGGTTTGCTGGTGCCTGGAGCCAGCCCTGCTGGTCAGAAACCAGATTGGGCAGAAGCATAAAGTTTAAAGGAAAATTGTGGATCAGGTAGGAGTATTACTGCAGTGATCAGTGGTGGTCGGGCTTGGGGACTGAATCAGAAAGGGGAATAAAAAGGCATCAGGTGGAGTGGGAGTGTAAGATACACAGAAGAATAGGTGGATCCAAGGAGAGAGAGACAGAAATGAACAGAACAAGGAAAGAAGAACTAATAATAAGGCAATCAAGAGTGAAGTGTGAAGGGAAGGGTTGAAGACACAGATTAAGAGGGAGAGAGAGAAGACGACAGTTGCAGAGATAACATTTGTGTTTGGGACTGATACTTAAGGCTGCGTTAAATCAGATTATTGGGAATGGTTTCCTGGTCGCGGGACAAATCAGGAGCAATAGGTTTAGCATCACCTTTGCAAAAGGAAGTAGCATTTCTGTTAAAGTTAGGGGCCTTGCAGCATCCAATACATACCCTTTTGTCCAAGGTTTAGAAGAATTAGTAAGGCACTGCATCCAAGGCTATCTGGTGCTATAGACACACTAGCACTAAAAGAGCCTTGCCTGACTCTATTCTCCACAAGGAGCACCATAGTTCTTGGATGTCCTGTGACAGAAAAAGTGGGAAGGAAGAAAAGTCAAACATAACACAGTATTATTCAGACTCATTTACACAGAATTTCTGCACCCCCTATATATTAGTCACCCCCTGGTGACTAAGAACCTACTTCTCCTTTGCTATAGAAGTGCAAAAGCTACCCCCTGGAAAACTTTTCCAGAGATTATTCATGTTAAACCTAGATTGCCTCTGCTCAAGCTTGTAATACAGCATCTCTAATTGCAAGGAATTATTATTTTATTTCTCAGAGAAGATAGCCTGCATCTGGGATTGTCTCAGAGGTCATTGCGCTCAACAAACTGAGAACAAGACCAGAAACACAATGTCTGGTCTCCTCTCCTTCCAAGAATTCAGCGCATTCACATAGAAATTGTCATGGAAACACTAACAAAAATCACTTTCACTATTAATTTACTCTGACAGTAGACAACACTTGGAATCCCTGCTATCAAAGCTAGCTAACCCTTTCTTTGATGAGGAGAACCTACTACCCTCCTTACAACATGCAATAGCCTCACCAGTACTTAAAAGAAACACTGCTTACCAGTAAAGCTCTCACAAAGCATTGCTCAATGATTAACCTCCTTTTTTTAGACAGACTAACTGAAAAGCTAGCATAAAATAGTCTCTGGCGCCGTATGTAAACTGCCAGTTTCCTGAATTCCTCTGCCAGGCTTCAGGATAGAGTAAAATGTGTTGCTCTGGTGGAGACTTCCTCCTGTCAATAGACAATGGACATACATATATATTCATTTCACCTACAGTCTGGGAAGGAAGAAAGAGATAGATTGTTAATTCTATTTTTGATTACTTAGAGGAACTGAGATACAAAGAGGGCCAAATAGTATCTAGACAGATAGCTGTGAAACTACTTGTGAATACTGAATAATATGATCCTATGAACTACAGCAAATCAGACTAAGCACTTTCATCTGTGACGGTGCCCCCCATAAGGCTTTATGGAAATATACTTATGAATGTTTATATGACATAACTAGAATAGGTTTTATGCTACATATACCATGTTACATATCTCTGTAAAGGTTATGATCTACTGAATCTATTAATCCTATTTGTATGCATGTATCATTTTTGTATTTGAAGTTATGAATATTGGCTGTGTACTTGCTTGATTTTTAAGTAGCCTTTGTAAAGCATTTGGTCAGCTTCTTGAGAAAGGAATGTGCAAATTAAGTGCCCAGTCAAGAAGCACTTAAGGAACAATGGATCTTGGAATGCTCCAATCCACATAAGAAGTCTACTTGAGGACGTTCAAGGTAGCATGTGAACCATGGCTGCTACTGTACTGTTCAACTACTACTGTAAATTCTGAGTCATGCAGGGACATGTGACTGGCCCATGTGACTCCAAAACTTCATATTGTAGGTGGGATTCTACACAGGGGGAGGGAGAGGTGTCCACCCACAAGAGAAAGTCTATTTAAACCCCGGGGAGACCCCTCTATTTTGTCTTCAGCTGGTTCAAGAGATAGCCTCTCCAGCCCCAAGGATACCTGAAAGAAATTGGAACAAAGGACAGTAACTACAGGGGGTGTGAATGATTGCTGGACCCAGACTAGAAGGAGACTAGTCTGTAAAAGGAAACTTACTGGGTGAGGTTTTTATCTGTATTCAGTTTTCTTAAACATAGACTTGCATATTCTATTTTATTTTGCTTGGTAATTCACTTTGTTCTGTCTGCTATTATTTGGAACCACTTAAATCCTACTTTCTGTATTTAATAAAATTACGTTTTACTTATTAATTCACCCAAGGTATGTATTAATAACTGGGGGGGGGGGGGATGGCTGTGCATCTCTCTCTCTATCAGTGTTATAGAGGGTGAACAATTTATGCGTTTACCCTGCATAAGTTTTATAAAGGGTAAAACAGATTTATTTAGGGTTTGGACCCCATTGGGAGATGGGCATCTGAGTGTTAAAGACAGGAACACTTCTGTAAGTTTCTTTCAGTTAAGTCTGAAGCTTTGGGACACGTGGTTCAGACCCTGGGTATGTGTTGGAGCAGAGTGGCGTGTCTGTCTCAGCAAGACAGGGTGCTGGATTCCCAAGCTGGCAGGGAAAGCAAGGGAAGAAGTAGTCTTGGCACATCAGTTGGCAGTTCCCAAGGGTGGTTTTGTGATCCAACCCATCACACATTCCACTTCCACTTGATTCCATCTATCCATGTTAAGAAAAACTGACCACATTTGAATATTAAATATATGCATTTCATTGAGCAATTTAAATGTAACTGGCACCATAACTTCCAGAATACCTTAAAAATTCTGTATGACCAAGTATTAAGGCAGATTTGTCATGGGTGGGATTCCTCCCCATGGATTATGGCATATATTAGATTATCTACCTCTCTCCCACTGCTGGTTTTGTCTATAAATAGGATTAGGCAAACTGGCAGGTGGGAGTCTTTAAGGATTTAAAATTATGTTATACAGCTAGGAGGAGGTAGGTGTATGACAGGACAAAGTCATTGTCATTTGTGTTTTCATGTACCAGATGACAGAGAGAGAAAGTATGAAGTTGTGGCAACTTTTGCAGGGTTGGAAAGTTAAAATGTTTTTTTAAAAAATAATGATACACAAGTGGACATTCATGTAGAGGTGCCATACTGCACTGGATGGGACTAGAGGTAATTAAACGGAAGGTCATTTCTTACCTCTGTTGCTTCATAGGTGGAGGGTTTTTATTTTTTATTTTTTTAAGGAGAGGGAGTGGAAGAGACAGTAATGATAACATTATTTCCCTGTTGTATATACACATATACACAAACACACATACATTATTTATTGTGGTGCCAGAGAGGAGCCTGGGATAGTAGAGAGGAATCTATGATTTAGCTGTTGGTACAAGACATGAGTCAGTATTAAAGATGTGGAGAGCTCTGTACTTATCCTTGAATGAGGAATAACACTTGGAGGTTCAGATAATTCTGAACCAGTCTCATTGTGGTAATTTACTCTACCTGCTGTGCCTCACTAATTTTGACTGTACAGTTAAGCATAAGCAAATTGGAAAGCAGTTGCTTCATGCAAAACGAAGTATCTTTATATATATAGTGAATATATATAGTGAAGTCCCACTATAAACATGTAAACATTCACTGCCTTCAATAGGGTCAGACTTTCACCCATCATAGATGTGACCTATCTTCCAAGTTATATATAAAACAAAGTTTTAAATGGTACCTCTCTTCAAAAAGAACAGGAGTACTTGTGGCACCTTAGAGACTAACAAATTTATTAGAGCATAAGCTTTCGTGGACTACAGCCCACTTTTTTGGATGCATATAGAGTGGAATAAATATTGAGGAGATATATATACACACATACAGAGAGCATAAACAGGTGGGAGTTGTCTTACCAACTCTGAGAGGCCAATTAAGTGGGTTGTAGTCCACGAAAGCTTATGCTCTAATAAATTTGTTAGTCTCTAAGGTGCCACAAGTACTCCTGTTCTTTTTGCGGATACAGACTAACACAGCTGCTACTCTGAAACCTACCTCTCTTCAGTCATTATTGCTGGAAAACAACTACTGCTGCATAATCCAATAGTTTCAAATAATACTGAGCCAGTTTGACTTCCTAGCCCTGCTTTTCTCCAGTAAAAGAGCAATATACATGTGTTTGTGTGTGTGCACGCACGTGCGTGCATATAGATAAAATCACTCCAAGTAGTTCATAACTTATGATGAGAGGCTGAGGGAACTGGGATTGTTTAGTCTGCAGAAGAAAAGAGTGAGGAGGGATTTGATAGCAGCCTTCAACTACCCAAAGGGGGGGTTCCAAAGAGGATGGAGCTCGGCTGTTCTCAATGGTGGCAGATGACAGAACAAGGAGCAATGGTTTCAAGTTGCAGTAGGGGATGTCTAAGTTGGATATTAGGAAACACTATTTCACTCAGAGGGTGGTGAAGCACTGGAATGGGTTACCTAGGGAGATGATGGAATCGCCATTCTTAGAGGTTTTTAAGGCCTGGCTTGACAAAGCCCTGGCTGGGCTGATTTAGTTGGGGTTGGTCCTGCTTTGAGCAGGGGATTGGACTAGATGACCTTCGGAGATCTCTTCCAACCCTAATATTCTATGATTCTATGTTTATTAAAATACCATTTCTAATTTGTAACATAGTTTAATGAATAATTTAATCATGTTTCCAAATGGAAGTAAGGAATATGCATATGTTTTAGTAGAGAGTTTGAAATGCACATGAGATTTTCTTGTTTAAACCAGAGAAGCAGGGATATTTTGTGCATGTTAGCATGCAAAAGTCACTACCCTTTGCACACCCATTAGCTATAAAGTTATACCACCGAGACCTGGTCTACACTAGGTGGGGGATCGATCTAAGTTATGCAACTTCTGCTACGTGAATAACCTCTCGCGGCACTGGAGTACAAGAGTCAACGGGAGAGCGCTCAGGGGTTGACTTATCGCATCTAGACTAGACATGATAAATCGATCCCTGCTGGATCGATCGCTGCCTGCCAATCCGGCGGGTAGTGTAAACATATCCCAAGTATTGATTTAGCACTGAAAATTTTCTCTGTTTAAAATTATAGAAGGGACAAAACTGGAACTCAAGATCTTAACACCCTGTTCCTCCAATTTTTGATGAATGCTTTGAAACCTAGGGCCAAAGTGAAATCCAAAGTTTGGTATTATGAATGAAAGTAAAACCTTGGGACTTTATTTTGTTTTTGATTCATATGAAGTAGAAATACCAGGAGAGCTGTTCTTTTTTTGCAATTATCTGCTAATACCAGGAACTAGAGGAGTTATCTAGAGATTCAGTCACCAGTAAAAAAGCTCCCCTCCCCAACATCCCATATCAGGCTACTATCTGAGGTGAATTGGAATTAGGGCCAGTGGAAATATTTTGAATTCAGCATTTTCCAATCACAAAATAGTTTAATCAAAATCAAAATTTTTCACAGGGAAAGAACGATTGTGGCAGATTTTTTCTTCAGTAAAATCTAAACAGAGTAAGTCCCATGATGCACCATAGTGTCTCTGCCAAAGGGAGTGAGCACCAGTCACCATGGGAGATGTAGTCTGGCTGGGAGTAGGGTCCATAGGGAATATGGGGTCATCAAGGACTCAGAAATACAACTCTCATGAGACACAGAGGCAGCACAGTTGAATGTAGAGATTAATGTTGCCCAGAATTAAATGTTTCCATTTCCAAACTGAAATGTTTCAAACTTTTTTCCCCATGGAAAGGATTGACATTTTGACTTTTCATCCTGATTCAGAACACAAACAAATGATGAAATATCGGAATTTCTCAGAGGATGAAAATATCATTATTTGATCATCTCTAGATGGGATGAAGACTCCACTCCCATCCCACCCACACACGCCCAGCATTCAGGCTCCAGTTCTCTCAGTGCCCCAGAAAGGAGGAAAGAACATATGTCAGAGTAGAGAAGAAATAACCCCATCCAGGGTATCATCCCCAGAGACAGGGGAGAAGTGGTAACCACCAATCAAGGAGGCTGTCCCTGAGGAATGAGTGAACAGGAATTCCTTGGCACAGATCCCAAGAGGATACAAGAAGGGAGCAAAATGTATGAGATGTGCTATTTACAGTTAAGTTCACAATATGAGAGAACTTGGCTTTACAGGAGGAAGGATTTTTTAAAAATGTAAATAATTGAAAAAGTCACACCCACATACAAAAAGACAAAAACCAACCAACCAACACCCCCAAACAACCCTCTCTTTCAAATAGAGTTTCTGTTAAACATGTTATATACAGAACAGAATATATTTGGGTTTTATTGTCACTGATTTGAACTGATCTTTTCTCATTCTTGTGGCTGAGAAGCTCTGTTCCAAATTGAAGTCAATAGAAAACTTCCCATTGACTGAGGCTTTGAATCATATTCAGAGGATGGAAGAACTGACTGACACTGTAGGATGTGATTTTTAATGACCCAGGTGACTTGGGTGCTCAACTCCTGTTAATGCAACTAGAACTGGTTGTCCAAGTTTCTTAGGTGGTTTGAAGATCTTAGCTCTGATCTTAGTTTAGAAAAATGTTTCTAAACTCGAAAAAATAATGTTTTTTCTAGGCTAAAAGCTCATGTGCTTGATCAGAATTTATATTTTTTTAATTCACAATATTTGTACAAAAGTCTTACCTTTTCCTTCTAACTATACAATCATCTAAGGACAATTAATCAAGATTTTATTGAAAATGAATTGTTCTTTATAAAGAGCTAAACAAACACCTTTTCAGAGTAATTTCACCATTAAAAAAAAAACAATAGACAAGTCTTTTAGTGACCTCTGAGGTCTCTGCACTGCTGAATGCATCAATACTCTTATCACAAAAGAACAGAGGAATGCAAAGCAACCCTGGCTATATCCAATGTATTATGTATATAAATAGTGCTTCAGAGATATAGCTATGGTGAAAACTAATAAAAAATTCTCTGGTGTTTCTTATGTATCCCTGAGAGAATGGAGCCCCTTATAGAAATTTCCCTTTGTTGGGTCTCCTAGGAAAATTAAAACATGCATGTTTTGGAAACTATTGTCACCAGCTAGCAGTAAACATTTCAGGTATGGGCATTCAGCCCTGATAATAATTCTGCATTCATTTGCATCTTGATTATTCCAAAGTTATTAATTCAAGGACTATTAAAATGTATTTTGCCTCACTGATATATTTGCACTTGCTATTATTTTAATTTTAAAGCACCATCCTAACCCTTGTAAACATACTTACCAGAGGGAAAAATATTACAAGTAAAACAAAACACCCATAAAATCTATCCTTGTTAGACTGTACATAAAAATATAGGACATCACATCTTTCTAATATTCATGTATGTCCATTGTTCTCTTCTGTGCTTTTTCCTCTCAAATGGATGTTTTGGGCTGTGAACTTCGAAACTTTTGTCATCATATGAGGCATAGACAATGAAGGAAAACAACCTGATAGCTGTATATGCTGATGATGTACTACTATCCCCTCCCCTCCTCTCTTTCTCTTTCTCTTTCTGCCCGAATGTGTGTTACAATCAATAAAGTGGGTGATAGATGAACTCTTGCTTTTCTTGGGATATAAAACAAACTATACCCAGTCTGAAAAGACTAATATGAATGATGAGTCCACACTGACTAGTTTGCATTTCAGTTGGCCCTGAAGAGGCTTACATGTGTAAGCAATAAACATTTCACTATAATGGTTGAATCTGCACAAAACAGGAATCTTTTATCAATTGGCTGAAAAATAGAATATGGTATGAACTGATTTCCTACCTTGCTTACTGAGTATCCAAAATGGTCTGCAGTATGTCACTGCAAGACAGGATGGTAAAATACTTCTAAAATGATTCTCTTGATTTAAAAAGTACTTACACTGTGTTAAGGAACTTAATTAACTTCCCCATGATATAAAATGTTGCAGCCAAGTTTGTCATTTCAAGTATACTCTTTCCTCATTATGATGTGCCCTGTTATAACAGCACTGTCTCCTGTGTACGGGGTACATTGATTTGATTCACTACTGCATTAAGCACAACTGCCATATTTCTTATTAAAAATCACTGCACCTCACAGTGATATGATAAGGGAAACTGATGAGTACTTGCTACTCTAGGCATTCTGATAAGAAATTCACAAAAACAGACTTCAGGAGATTCTGGGGTTTTGCTATCCGTGAGACAGAGGTATGAAAAACATCTAAACGTGCTAAAATCATAATAGGGCTTGAATTGATTTACATAGTTTGGACAAGGAAATCCATTGAGCAGATTGAAATTCTGCCCTCATCTTACTCTGGGAACAATTCTACTAACTCCCTATTGGTCTGATCCTACTCCCATGACATTCCCATTCTCTTCATAGCAGCAGGAGCAGGCCTTATTAAGGAACTCTTATTGAGTGAGATCATGGTTCCATTGAAGTCAATGGGAATTTTGTCACTAACTTTAATGGGGCCAGGATTTCACCCCTTGACCTTATGGGAGTTCTGTGCACAGAGACCTTGCAAGATTGGGCTCTGTTAATCCTTGGTATTATAGTTTTACAGCACCCATTCCTACAATTCTACTCAAACAGTATTCCAAATGACTTCAGTGAGAATAATTTTGAGACACCTACATAAAACAGGATGGGTTGAGGATGTGGTTTGATTCTTCCCTTTGAACCATAGGTATTTGAGGCTTTTCCCCCAAGGCAGATTGGCAGAGGCCCTGGGTTTTTTTTGCCTTCCTCTGTAGTGTGGGGCTCGGGTCACTTGCTGGAGGATTCTCTGCACCTTGAAGTCTTTAAACCATGATTTGAGGATTTCAATGGCCCAGGGGTTTGTTACAGGAGTGAGTGGGTGACATTCTGTGGCCTGCGTTGTGCAGGAGGTTGGACTAGATGATCATAATGGTCCCTTCTGACCTTAAAGTCTATGATTCTAAGAAGTATAATTCTTGCGGTTGCCCTGATTTTAGTGATTCCATGAGTTTTAATTTTCTTTGTTTTTATTGTATTTTAAAATAAATAAACAAAAACTTTCAAAGTAAACCATATCCTCTTGTTTGAAAGGGTTCAAAATAAAATAATCTTGTCTGCTGATATGCCTATAAAGTTAATTCATAGCAGGGAGATATTATTCAGTGCTTTAATGTTATGCTTCCTAATGTCAATCAGCATTATGGTGCTATTATTTATTTATTACTAACTTTTACATTTCTGATGCTCAAAACACCAAGGTCTCTAAGTGCCTTCTCATAAAAACATAACTTAATTGCCAGAAATATTCCAATCGACTGCAAACTGATTGGTATTCTCATTATCAAGAAATGTGCATAAGTCCAGCTGAACATTAGTTACTGTAATACTCTTTGAAATCTTTTAAGCCTCTGTATCATAGCCATTTTACATTATTTGTTGAATGTTGTAGTCAAAATTATGGAGGAATTTCCTGCAAAATGTTAAAAAGCAGGGGGGGGGGGGAGAGAAGAGGAGGAATGTAGCCAAATGTGGTGATAACCTGTAATAGGAAGGAAGTCATATAAAAATATATATATGCTGGTACATTAAAATATTGTATGGCAAGTTGAAAACATGATGCAAATTTTTGCATCCAAGTTATAAATATCAGCAAAAACAAGCATTGGTTGGGTCTACTCAGTCCAAATTCCCCCTCCACGTTTGCTATTCTGCAGAAACTACTTGTGTGACATTCTGGTCCCATTGAAGTCAATGGAAGTTTTACCATTGACTTCAGTAGAGACAAGATTTCATCAATTGTGTCATCTCGACTACATAACTATCAATTCTGTCTCATAGTCAAGAGGGGAACTTTTCACTGAGTATCCAGTGTATTCCCAGCTTGCTATTATGGTCTGTGGGTAAATATTAATTATGTTCATATTATTGTAATAATATTATAGGGTTGCAATCTGAAATCACACCATACACTAGGATGTAAGGGATATCTAAGTTTCAACATGGTGGATTCATGGACCATGCCCCTTTCATTGGCAACAGTTTTAAGGGTCCAGACTCTTGTGTGTTCAAACGTGGCTCCTGATCCTTTGCTCACTGCCAGATTGGGGCCTGAGAATGAACAGGAATAATGTCTGGTTCACACAGTTTTCGTACTGGTATAACTATTTGAGTTAGGGGCATCAATTTTTACTGAAATGTACAACTTCAGTGTGGATGCTGTTCTACCTGTACAAAGGTACCTCATACCAGTATGACTTATTCTCCTTCTGGTATGTAAATGGCTATACTGGTATAAAGCAACTCCATACTGTTATAACTCATCTACCCTAGGGGTGTTGTACTGCTTATAGTTAAATTAGTATGACTTTTGTGTGCAGACAAGTCCTAAGGGGAGTTTAAGGTTGGCCTCTGTAAAGGTTTAAAAAGTCAGAAGATAAAAATTGTCAGAGAATAAATTATAAATCAAGAAAGAATAGACAGACGACATAGCCTGAAGCCGTTATCAATCTGAGGCCCAGTCCTGCAAAGTGCTGAATGGTTCTGTAAGTCACTGGAATTTAAGAATATTCAATACTTCTGAGGACTTGGAGGATCAGGCCTGGGGGCAGACACACAGACACCAATTGGACTACTCATATGAGTAAGCCCTGCAGAGGTTACCTCTAAATATGTAAAGAAAAAGTATCCCATTGCAAGATTAATAATAGTATCCACAATTAACTTAAAAGAAGGTCACTGACTTTTTGGTTGTAGTATTGCAGATGCCAGTTCTTATCTCTGCTCATTTCAAACCTTACATACCAGTTCTGACATGAGTTATTTCTTATATGGTTAAATATTTCCAGGAAACCATATAAAAACTACATGAAAACTCTGTTTTTAAACAGAGCAAAGATACATACTGTATTAGTTCAGTTGCATTGTCTTCTGCTGACTTTATGATGATTTGTTTCACCGCAGCAAGCTGTATTGTACGGTACTTAACTGGCAATGTAACAGGAGTAAGAAATGGAATGATCTTATTAGCAAATTTCAGAGTAGCAGCCGTGTTAGTCTGTATCCGCAAAAAGAACAGGAGTACTTGTGGCACCTTAAGAGACTAACAAATTTATTAGAGCATAAGCTTTCATGGGCATATATGCATCCGAAGAAGTGGGCTGTAGCCCCCGAAAGCTTATGCTCTACTAAATTTATTAGCAAATGTTAGTTACAGAGATCAGTGATGATAAGTTTTACTAATCTCTAAACATTGTTGCAGTTGTAGGGTGTGTGTGTGTGTGTGTGTGTGTGTGTGTGTGTGTGTGTGTGTGTGTGTGTGTGTATACACACTCAAACTAAGGGAAAAGAATCCTCCATATTTCCAGGACAGTGCACATACTGAAACATCAAACGAAAGCAAGAGAACTAAAGGAAGGGTTAACTCTGGCTTGGTCTCTGAAGAATCAAGGACTATGATATCCCCACCAATATGCAGCATGGAGGAAAGGTGTTACAAATGTGATTGGGAACCCAAATTGCTTGCTTGCAAATTGGCTAAGATCTAAGGGGTTTCAGAAGTCTCTTTACATGGATCCACACAGAGATCCCAGTGTAATCTTGAGCAAGTCATTTAGAGCCAAATATTCAGAGGTATTTATAGATGCCTAACTCCCATTGATTTCCATAGATGTTAGGAACCTAAATACCTTTTAAAATCTGCCCTTTAGTCCCCCTCTATGCCACATTTCCCTTTCTGTAAAATAGAATAACAACACTTCCCTACCTCACAGGAATGTTGTGAGGATAAATACACTACAGTTTGTGAAGACTCTGCTAATGAAGGATAGACTGCAGAGAGGGCAGAGGATATTACATAAAATCCACATGAGGAACAGAGGTCCATGTAGGGCAAGACTAAACAACCAAACAACAAGTCCGGCAAAGTAATAAGCATTCTGATCCCAATACACAAAATTATTTAAGAACGTTGACTTATACAGAACTATTCAGGTTTAAATGTAAGTATGTGCTTAAGTGTTTTACTGGACTGGGGCCTTTGAGGGGCAAGGGAAGAAAAGAAGAGTTAATAGGAGTAAAAAGATTTAGAAAGAAAGAGAACCTTTGAATGATATTGTCAGTGTGATAATGTCAGGACATATGGATCAGAGCTCCTGGCAGAAAGATGCACAGGGAGAAGCAGAGATTTTTCTACAGTTTATATTTTTAAGGTAAATTCCATAATTGGTTTTCAGTTAGTTCATGCATCTATGGAAAGCACACTTTCTCACCTCCAGAAACCCACAGATATCCCAAGAGTGCAGTTTGTTTGTCAATAATCCTTCTGTTCCTTATGTGCCTGCCTGCAGTGCTGATCTTCCTCTCCTGACAGACATTGTCAGCTGTGTTTCCTGTTGCAATTAGCATTCAGCTAGCAGCCCTCAAGGATTTCACAGCTGCTTATATCAATGGAGATGTGGAAACATTTTCACATATTTTTAAATATTGCTTTGAAATGTCCTTGTTGAACATTCACATTCAAATTAAGGATCTCCCCCACCCCTGTTTGTAGTTCTCTAAGGGCCCAGTCCTGAAAACATTTACAACCCACCATAGTGCTTTAGGGAGCAACCCCATGGATGTCAGCAGGACTTCTTATGGCAGTGTTTGCAGGACTGGGCACTAAGGGCTTGACCCTTCAAGATGCCAAGTCAATAGGATTGAGGATGTTCTGCACTTCTGAGAGTTGCTTAACAACTAACAGGAGCAACCTTAGGCAAGACTAAAAATTAGAGCAGTTTTCCTACAACATATATTTCCCTCCCCCCCAGATGAATTTTAACAAGAATTTGACCTTGGACACTTGTAAAAAAGAGAAATGATTCAATTACTATTTTAAAAATATCTTCCCCTAATGCTTCCTCAAATGAGTCACCCATTGTTTTCAAAGGCGTGTAAAATCTTTGAAACACAATGGTGGACAACTGGACATTTAATAATGAGGGGAGGGAAATATTTATCCTGGGAATAAGCTGCCATCTTGCTCTCCTAAATGTTGTAAGTTAATGCAACCTTGTGACATTTTATAATGAAGCAAGACAACATCACTCAATGGGGAAAAAAAATAACACAGAGTAAAAGCTAACTCTCTGCGGCCTTTAGGTCTTGATCCTGCAAACACTTAAGCAAGAGCATAATTCTGAGTGATTTCAGATCCACTTGATGGTAATGAGTGTTGAGGGGAATATTTGGTATGTCCCATGTCAATCTCTAGGCTTTTTGAGTTTATTTGTAATAGCAGCAGTATTTGTTTCATAAGGCTAATGAATTTACCATATTTCCAAGGTGTCTTATTTTTCAGTTGACTAAACTACATTATTTCATCTGCTTAACTTCATTCAGCATTTCAGGGTTTCATGGGTTCTCTGGACAAACAATAAAAAATGGCAAGAAACCCATTCAAGGGATAATGTTTGCATCAGTTTCGGTTCGTATTAAAATGGTTTCATTTTAAACACATTTCAGTTATTATTTCTATGATGCTGGTAGGCCTGCTGACAGTTCTTGCCAAGGCTGCAGGCCTCAGCTGATAACCTCATAGCTGGAGACTAGAACAATTCACTTATATGTTAGTTTTGCTCAAAGTAGGTATTAGTCTTATAAAAATGTATTAGTGTTTAGACACTGTAGAATGTTTATAAGTTGCTGCATGCATTAATCTTATTTGTAATTTCTGCATAAGGAAATATGTAAGTTTTGCTTTATAAGTTTGAAAATGTTTTCTCTCAACTTGGGAATGCAGATGAGAAGAGTATTTCCCCCTGCCCATTCAGAAGAACTATCAAAATCAGATGGACCATCAAGGAACATTCCAATACAAAAGATTTGTTAATACCCCTGTCACACCTTGAAAACACTATGTGCAAGGAAGTTTGTCTTATGGACTTGAAGCCTGAATGAAGGACATAAAACAAAGACACAGGAAAATGTCCCATCTTTTTGGTATTTGAACTCTGACAGGGCCAGAGACACCAAACTGAAGACAGAGGTCCCCTCTGAAAGACACTTTAAACTGACAGATCACTACAATTCTGCCACCCTTAGGATTTAGATTGCAACTCATTTGTGTCTATGTTTGCTTACTTTAACCAGTAAATAACTCTCATTTCTTTTTACTAGTTAATAAACCTTTAGATAGTTTATTACAGGGTTGTCTTTGATGTAAGATCTAGGGTACCAATTAATCTTGGGTAAGTGACTGCTCTCTTGGGATTGGAAGCAATCTGAATATTGTGTGATTTTTTGTGTAAGTGACCACTTATCACTAAGTACAGCTTGCCTGGGTGGCAAGACAGAGTGGAGAGTCTTAAGGGACTATCGGGGACTCCATGGTGAGACTGTTATAGTGATCGAGGCATTCACATTTGTCACTGGTGAAATCTAATTATAGAATTTACCACCAGTTTTGGGTGTTTGCCCTGTTTTTGACAGGCTGCCCTGAGGTAGGCACTCCTGGTTGTGAGCTACTCCAGACAGTGTGACAATTTTAACATTGGTATGTCTGCCACTTTCTAGTCTTGTTATACAATCTCTGTTTTAACAGAAATGGCAAAATGGTGTTTTATTTGTAAGAATGTGTTACAATTCTCATTATCCTGAATAATGTTGTGCAATTTGGGCTCTCTTTGCATACTTTTTCCTGGGTCTGACAGTAAATGGGAGAAACAAACCACATGAGGCACTGAAAAACTTTAAATATTCTCTTTGATAACAAGACATTTAAGGACATTGGGACAGATTCAGAAATGATTAAACAAAGTTAATATGGCAATTTTTATAGATTTCAAGCTGTTGAAGTTCACTCAAAAGTAAACCAGGCAGCTGAAATTGATTTGCAAAAGAGTAGGAACCCTAGATCTAAACTGATTTCCAGTGTTCCTTTCTTTCCATGTGATGCACAACATGTCATATGTTTTGCCTGTTGGTAGGTCATCTTCATCGTCTAAAAAATACTTTACCTTTACAAAAAAATTAGGAACAAGAAATCTTGTAAACTAATATTCTCTTGGATTTATGATTGTAATTCTTGATTTTGTTTGGATTTTATAATGAAATTAGCCAAAAAGCCAGAGCTATCAGCCACATATGACCTGGGTCTAGTAAGCAGCTATTTTGGAAGTGCTTCTTTTGCAGCTAAGGGAGCAAAAATAATGAGATGGATGAAGTCAAGAAGAGAGAACAGGAGTACTTGTGGCACCTTAGAGACTAACAAATTTATGAGAGCATAAGCTTTCGTGGGCTACAGCCCACTTCTTCGGATGCATATAGAGTGGAACATATATTGAGGAGATATATATACACACATACAGAGAGCATGAACAGGTGGGAGTTGTCTTACCAACTCTGAGAGGCCAATTAAGTAAGAGAAAATAAACTTTTGAAGTGATATTCAAGATAGCCCAGTACAGACAGTTTGATAAGAAGTGTGAGAATACTTACAAGGGGAGATAGATTCAATGTTTGTAATGGCTCAGCCATTCCCAGTCCTTATTCAATCCTAGGATTGTAAGTATTCTCACACTTCTTATCAAACTGTCTGTACTGGGCTATCTTGATTATCACTTCAAAAGTTTTTTTTCCTCTTACTTAATTGGCCTCTCAGAGTTGGTAAGACAACTCCCACCTGTTCTTTTTGCGGATACAAACTAACAGGGCTGCTACTCTGAAACAATTTAGTAGTTGGCCTAAGGGAAGAGTTTTACTAATGTGCATACCAGACATATTAGGGGATTTGGGGCCTGGTAGTGTTGCAGGTGGTGGATGGAAAGCTGAGCTGGAGAAGACAGTAACAACTGCAGTGATGATGGCAAGGATGGCTTTAAGGAACTGACCTTGTGAAAAGAAAGATGATAACATTTATCTGGTGATCCTTTTATCTGTGAGTGGTTCCTCATATGCCACTTTATGGTATTAAAGGTTAGGAATATGAGAAAGGTGGAGTGGCATCTATGGAATTTTTCAAAGTTTGTGGGTATTCAATGGGGTTGATCTAGCCCTTCAAAAAGTGGGCATTTCTGATTCCAAAGTGTGCATCATATGTACTGTATTACACGCCTTTTTTTTAATGCAGCTGTTGAGCTAAAGACAAGTGTATATTACAAATTTTTCTTCTCCGCAGGGTTTATGTGGAATAAGCCATCACACAGTGTTTAGATAATACATTTCCAATTTAAACTCACAAAATGAAGAAAATTCAAGTAGAACTACCACTGTTAACTCATTTCATTATGACTAGGTATTGAACTACATATGTTAGGAAAATAAGATCCTCACTTTTCTGGGGGAGAAGAAGGACATGGTTCGCTGAAGTATCCTGTTAAAATATGGTGAATTACACTTTAGACTATATATATACTTATCCCATCTATCCATGCTTCTAAACTCCATTGACATCAAGAGGTCTGATGTATACAAAGAGCAGTATACATATCACCCATAATGCGGACTCTTGAAACTTTATATATATATATATATATAACAGAAGGTGATAATATTACTCTATAGAATTAGCCATGAAGTTAATACCAATGAGAGAGACATGGATACACCAAGCCAAATGCATCCTTGATGTAACTCCATTAGCTCATAGGAAACACTTTTGACTGGCGCAAATGGAAGGAGATCACAGCAGAACAATTTTATGAACATTGATCTTGTGAACAACGAGGTCTCTTGCAGATTTTCTTGCCACTGAAACCAATTTTCTGACACTGAATGTGACTACAAAGTTCAAGTGGCTGTTTAAGTTTGAAAAGATTAAGAAATTTGGTGGAAACGAAGAGATGCAAGTCTTTTAAACAAAGAAAAATCAGGCACATTATATACAGTTGTTACCATTTGTTATCTACAGCAAATGTGTAATACATTAATTTATGCATGGTATCTGCTGTAACTTGGTGATGTTCAATTTTATGAACTTTTCATCTTTATGAAATCCTTGGTCCCAGTTCATAAACTGGGGGTTCTACTGCAGTTGATTTTATGAATGTCACTGACCTTCATTTTAAACTTTATCTATCCTTACAAAGAGAGAACATGCACTAAGTACATAGTTTAATTATTACGGTAACTCTAAATTCCTTTGCTTTGATGAGTATATCAGACATTTCACATTATTGCAAAGCAATTGTTTTCTGGATCGATTTTCTTCCTTTTTAATTTGTAGATAGTATTATTAAACCCAAATTACAGGGGATTGTCTTTACAGTGTTTTCTTGCAATCTCCTCAGATTATTTAAATAACAGCTATTAGCAGGAATATACATAATTATGTACTTGATAAAAGGACACAGGTTAGATACAAAATTATTCTTCTCTGGTCTCAGGTTTCCCCTCTGAAGGTATGATAAACAATGAATAGTAAAATAAAGCAAAATAACAATTACAGAGGATAGTACTAGCGAGTGTATTTTTCTATTTTACTATTGGCAACAAGATATAGTTGAGGACAGTTTAATTTCGAAGTATATTAATTTGTTGGTGAAATAAATGATAATAGCTCTATCAAGGCTTTTGGTTTGTGGTTCATTATCATGACAGTTTATAATGACTTCTCAGATCTATTACAAGATATGCTACAGTCTAATCGATCAAATCATTGTACTAAATTTTCTTCTGCAATTTCACTGCTCTACAGCCAAAATGCTTCTGAAATAAATGTAGTCAAACTTTACTAATTCTGGGTCACTGAGAATGAAAATGATGCTTAAAATTGTTGATTGGCTCTAGTTTTCAAGATATGCTATTGGGTCAGTATATATGACCCTTGACTTGGGAATGGCGGAGGATAAGTGAGTTATAAAGGGAAGGGATCTCAATTTAAACCAGAAATGACTAAAATACATCTTTGACTGGATCTATGAATAAATCTATGACTGGGTTTGGACAGTACTTGCTTTTTAGGCAAAATAATGAATGATGCAATCTGAAGCTGGTATTGAGTCATACATGATCTGAATTGCATCATGTTATTCCTAGAAGTCATGGATGATGCAGTCATAACAAAGCTTACATCACTCTGCTGAACAAATTGCCCTATATCAGCTCTAGAAATCATACAGTGTCGTGCTCTCTTATTTGTCAGGGTTTGATTTTGCAAAGGGACACATTTCTGTTTAGCCAAAGTGAGCAGAGATGCCTCATACTTGTGTGAACAGTGCAGATAACTTCTGCTATGTTTGTGGTGAAGTGACTTTTGCATCACAAAAGCGCAGTATAATCACTATGGTTAAGAAAGCCTATCACCTTTATTTTGGCTGCAAAATTGGAGATCAGGACAAGAGGTGGGCCCCACACATATGCTGCAACACTTGTGCAACAAATCTTCGCCAGTGGTTGAACAGGAAAAGGAAATCTATGCTTTTTGCAGTGCCAATGATTTGGAGAGAGGAAACAGATCATACCAGCAATTGTTACTTCTGCATGGTGCCTCCAGTTGGGAAAGGTGTGTCAAAGAAGAAAAAGTGGACTGTGCATTATCCAAACATTCCATCAGCTATACGCCCAGTACCCCACGGAGAAGGACTGCCGGTTCCTGATGCACCGGAATCATTCTCACTTGAGTCAGACGAGGAAGAGGAAGAAGATGAAACTTCTGGTCCTCAACCATCAATGTCACAGGACCCACATTTTCTCCCATCCTCCTCCTCTTAACCACACCTCATAACACAAGGTGAACTGAATGACCTTGTCAGGGATTTGGAACTACCCAAGAGTAAGGCAGAGCTGTTGGGCTCCAGACTACAGCAGTGGAATCTTTTGGCAGGTGATGTTAGGGTTTCCATGTTCCGTGACCGTCAAAAGGATCTTGTCCCATTCTTCTTCATGGAAGGTGATCTTGTAGCCTGCAATAATATGGACATAAAATGTAAAAACTTAAATATCTTAGAAACAGTAGCCAATCAGTTGTTTTAATTGTCATATTTGAATTCAGCACATCAAAATACATAATAAATAGCACATTTTATCTCTGAAGCAGATGACTTCTCAAAAATTGTAGACCAGTGTTTTTATTAAAAATTAGTTAGTACTACAGATGTGTGGACCTTGCAAGGTTCAGGGATGTAGTATAGATAAGGAATCTAAAGTTTGGATGCTTATCCAAACTTCATGACACAGCAAAATCAGGTTTGTGATCTCCTGAGATAAGGCATTCTTGTGAAGTTTACAGTTTTTGCCTCAACCACCGAACTGCAAGAATAACCTTCCTCAATATCGCCCTGATTCAGCATGTTTAGGCCCATGCCTATTCAGCAAAACATTTAAACATGTGCTTAAGTACCATTGACTGCAAGGAGACTTAAGCATATGCTTAAAACTAACTGTTTTCCTGAATTGGGGTTTGTAAGTTGGTACTTCCTTTCATGGTATCAGTAGCAGCTTGGAAGCACATGAAAATGGGGGGCAAATATAGAAAAGTTAGTTAAACATTTGGAACCCTAAATAAGGTTTGCTTTAAATTTTGGTTGAAGGAGCGTGTCTGTTCGTTCTTTATTTGAGCCAGTGTGTACATATTTTCTGCTCTTACACGTGATTCAAGTTCCTGTAAATAGCTCAGACATTTAACTTTATTTTTGCTCATATGTTATGGGTCAATGGCTTGCATATTTTCAATTAAGAAAAAAATCAGTATTTGGATGAGCAAAAGCATCTATAGGCATTCATTTCTATTTAATTATGTTTTCCTCCCATTGCTATACTTTGATATACCTGTCATGGTACAGGACTAGCTGCACCTCTGTCCCCTACCTGCTCTCTCCAAGTCCAATCCATCAGGCCTTGTTTCTTTACCTCTGTTGGGGTTGAATCACACAATTTTCCTACTCTGACACCAGGCCCTGGGCTATAGCGCCCTGCATATCAATTACTTTGCACATCTGACTGGGTTTGAGCACTTGGTGTACTTCCCTTTGGAAGTCTGTGATCAGTGGTGGTCAATTTCTTTAGACTGCCTTCTAAAACTAAAGTATGTTTGTTTGTTTGTTTGTTTGTTTGTTTGTTTGTTTGTTTGTTTGTTTTAACAGTAGGATCAAAGCATTTAGAGAAAAAGAATTTTAAAACATGTCTATCTTATCTAAAGGCTCACTGTGACACTCCATACCTCAAAATAGCACCCTGGAACTCCCATATTCACCGCTGAGCTATGATTATGATATGTCTTGTACAATGTGTGCCTTATGAGGTATCAATTAAGAAGTCTTCATCTGTTGAACACTGCTATCCTGTTGAATTTTATGTACTATCACAATATGTGAAGTTATGAAGTATTTCTGTATGGTTGTTACTAAAATATGTGGTAAATGGGAAACATCCACAGCCAGCCTTTCAGTGGCAACAAAGAAGCAACTAACACTGACAAGACAGATTTACATCAGGACCAGCCAGACATGTGTTGATGGCCCATCAATAAGACTTCACTATCCTAGAGATGCTTCAGAGAGGGCACATACACAATGGTGGCTACCTAACCCCCACATCACAGCAAGGATCTTTCTAGCAGTTGGTGAGAAAGTATAAATTACGGTCAATGACATCACCACTTGGCCTCTCTCCTCCCCCCATCTCAACGTCTGGAAGATCGTTTGGAAGTCAAAGACTTTGAATTGGGGAGATTGGTCCCAGGCTGAGAAGATAATTCAGCCTGTGTAATAAGAACTGTAAACTGCTTGGAACATCCACTGGGGTGAGAAAAACTGTTTGATTAAAATCTTAATCTTGCTTAGTTTGTTGAAGTTTAGAATTTAAATTGTGATTCTATTTTTATTTCCTAGGTAATCAACTTTGACCTCTATGCCTAGCATTTATAATCACTTAAAATCTAATGTAGTTAATACATTTATTTTAATGTTTTATCCGTACCAGTGAGTTTGTCAAAAGTGCTTGGGGAATCTGCACAGATTACAAAGGCTGGTGTATGTTCACTATCTTTTGATGAAGTGGCAAACTAACTAATGAGCTTGCACTGTTCAAGAAAAGATCTAGAGCAGTGGAATATGGTACATCTTTGGGGTGCAAGGCTTGGGGGCTGGGAGAATTGGCTAGAGTCTCCCGGTATAATTCATGACTGGTTTAGAGAGCATTCATGCAACTCAGCTGGGTGTGTGTCTCTGCATATTGATGGCTGAGTGATCACAGCACCGGTAGGGGTTAGCTGCTTGTCACTAGCATAGCATTGTGAGATACAGCCCAGGTTGAAGATTATAAGGGGCTTCAGCAGTGCCACAGTCAAGGTTGTACCCAGGGGGATGTGACACTCACCATTCCCGGATGGTCAGCTAGGCAGGCTTAACTTCTTCAGATACCCCTAGGGAATGCCTATGCCTCAGCATGGTTCCTCCAAATAATCAACCTCTCTTGAGAGAATATTCCTTTTTAAACCTACCAGAGTTATTTTGATTTCATGTGCTTGCAGTCTTTTTTCCTATCCTGACATTGTCTTTTAACAACTCTCAAGTGTTTGCTGAGAAGTGGCTTAACTTGAGCCATTCTTTTTCTTCCTATTTGTTTTTCCTGACAGCCCCCAGCTATACTAAATCAATATATTCAGACAGTAAACATCCCAGTAACCAGATGAACATACTATATTCAGAAATGATTACAGAGTGGCTCCAAATATGCCACAATACCCATCACCCTGCTATTACCCTGGTGGTATTTCTCCATACTTGCTGTCATTGGACAGGCTCATTTTCAGCCAGAGGTTGTTGGGTTTTTCTGTTCCTCTCCTTCCCATCCTCCATCCATCCCGTCACATAAACAATTTGTTTTTAAACATCTATAATATTTCACATTTTCCATCACACTTTCTGTGAAATTTTTTTTGCTAAGCGGCATCCCTCTCACATGAACAGAATGACTTAAGGGCACCAGTGATCAGGCTGGCCTCCTTCTCTTGGGCATTCTACCAGGGAGGGGAATGTGGTTCTTTTCAATTTAATGTGATTAATTGCTTTGTGGAATGAAGGAGAAGGAACTTTCTGCTGCTGCCACTCTAGTCTCGTTCATGCTCCAGCCACCCCTGTGATTGTAGGAGAGGGCATACTTGGCCTGTACTGTTGCTGCTCATTATGTGGCAGGTGAGGAGTGTGCACGTGAATATGTTGCTGCCACATGACCAATGCCTGCTCAAAAGAGCGGAGAAGGTGGTGTTTAGACCCTTACCATACTGCCCTCACCTCAGGAAAAATGCAAATGACTAAGTGACCAGAGGAGGAGGAATCTAATTTTTTCTGTCTCTCTATCTAGTTTCTTATACCCTACCCAATGCCATGGTAACTCAGCTTTTCAGCGTCCTTAATTTGCTTTAACAAGAATAAATCTGGCAGTGTTTCCTGAGTTCTCAGCAGGTTCTGCTACCTTCACAATGCCAGCTGATGATATCTTATTGCATTAGGGTAGTTACAAATGCAGTGGTTTCACTAAAATATTTCTTTCATTGGGTTCTGTTGAAATGTTTCCCTTTTATCTTTCCTGTTTACACTTAACAGCGCTAGCAGCAGTAAATAATATATTTTTGTAGGGAGAAGTCTTCTAGTTCTTCTCCCCATCAGTAGTAAAGAGTCAGTGCCTTTAATAAGAGCAGTCCTCAGGTTCAATTAAGCTAAATATGGATCCTTACTGTCATGGCTTGCTTTCTGAAAAGTTTCTTGACAGTTTATTGCCAACTCACCCATTTCGCTGTGTTTTGTAGGAATCTGTTGAATGTGTATCATGTATAAAATCATCTCTTCTTGAAAAAGTATCTAGGAACTCTTCTCTGGCATATTTAGGTCATCTCAGACAAGTTTCCCCAGTATTTCATATCTTGCACAACCTTGTTTCATTTTGTCAGTTATTGTGATATTTCTTGTATCTTGTAGCTTGATTATTTGTCAAAGTTCTTCGAAATTTTCAGCATTGTTCAGACAGTGATCCTTGTCAATCTGAAAGAAATCAGAAGCAACTATTTGCCATAGCCTGCAAGGGATAGGGTGAGGGATCAGAGGGCCTTTTGGCAAAGACTGCAAGTGAAAGATACAAATAGTTGTACATGTGGAAAATGCTGCAGTGTGTGGTAATTTTATTTTGGCTGGGGTTGAATCTTTTGCATTTTTCTCTGCCAGTTAGTCTCCTTTTGATTTTATTTAACAATTTGCATCCAGTTGGAAAGAGGAGCAATTAGATTTGTGCTTTTTAAAAACAGTTGGTTGCTTACTTCTTATTTTATATAAGTCTAGAACACATACATTAGAAAATCAATATTGGATTTTATCTCTGGTCAGACCTGGAGCTGTGTTCAGGTCTAAATTGAGGCAAATGTGAAAAAAATGAAGTTACTTTGAATTTATATTAGTGTAACTGGGAGCACAGTATGGGACATAGTCTGTATATATACACTGAATTTGTCGTACCTGGAAAAATATTGTGGCAAACAGCTCCTTTTCACTCTATGCATAATAGACATGGCCAAAAACAGGATTTCTGATTCACAATTCAAAATAAAATGACTTGTTTTTTTTAAATTCCTTTAAGTTGGAAATTAAAACAAATGTTTAGGAAATGAAATGTGCTCCCCAAGACCCAGGAAGCTGATGACTGATTTTGACATTCTTGATAGTTGCATTGCTGCTGTGAGTAACAGGGCTGCCCCAGAGCTGTGGACTCCGCTGGAAGCAAGGCAGACCCCGAACAGCAGGCTTTCCCCTCAACCACAGAACTTGAAGGTTCCCAGGCTCCACAGCAGCCTGTCAGCTGAGCTGGTTGGGATCCAGGCAGGTTTCGATTGAAAAATTCTTCAAACCCAAACCATTTTTGCTCAACATTTTGGGTTAGATGAATCAGCATTTTCTGATGAAACTGTTTTATCAGAAAATTTCTAACCAGCACTAATGCATAGTTCTTTTCAGAAAAGGCAGCTACTCTTTCAGTTTGATCTTTTAATCTGGAATGAAGTCTCCCATATTTCTGCCCACTAGCAATGTTCTTGCTTTTCCATTAAACCCTTTAGTGTCTTGTTTTACAAATGCTAGGGTAGGAATAAACTTGGAGAAATAATTGATAGTTCTCATATATCTCTTATTTCTGGTTTGGTGTTGCCATTTGATTTAATTTCTTCATTTGCTCATTGCTTGATTTTAGTCTCTTTGGTTGAAAAATATGTCCTACATGTGTAACATCAGGTACCTCTCTCTCTCTGCTTTGTTCACTTTTACTGCACGTTTCCTCTTGCTCTTTATGTCATTGTTTTTAACCTATCATTTCTCCCTTTTTATCCATATAAGGACACTGTTTACTATTTCTCTTGATTATCTCCATGTATAAGATAATTTTCTGAAAGGGTGTGTGGGTGTATGTACATAGGCCAAAAGCCCAATGGGGACAAATTCATAGATTCATAGATTCCAGGGTTGGAAGGGACCTCGAGAGGTCATCGAGTCCAGTCCCCTGCCCTCATGGCAGGACCAAATACTGTCTAGACCATCCCTGAAAGACATTTATCTAACTTACTTTTAAATATCTCCAGAGTTGAAGATTCAACAACCTCCCTAAGCAATTTATTCCAGTGTTTAACCACTCTGACAGTTAGGAACTTTTTTCCTAATGTCCAACCTAAACCTCCCTTGCTGCAGTTTAAGCCCATTGCTTCTTGTTCTATCCTTAGAGGCTAAGGTGAACAAGTTTTCTCCCTCCTCCTTATGACACCCTTTTAGATACCTGAAAACTGCTATTATGTCCCCTCTCAGTCTTCTCTTTTCCAAACTAAACAAACCCAGTTCTTTCAGCCTTCCTTCATAGAACATGTTCTCAAGACCTTTAATCATTCTTGTTGCTCTTCTCTGGACCCTCTCCAATTTCTCCACATCTTTCTTGAAATGCGGTGCCCAGAACTGGACACAATACTCCAGCTGAGGCCTAACCAGAGCAGAGTAGAGCGGAAGAATGACTTCTCGTGTCTTGCTCACAACACACCTGTTAATACATCCCAAAATCATGTTTGCTTTTTTGCAACCGCATCACACTGTTGACTCATATTTAGCTCGTGGTCCACTATAACCCCTAGATCCCTTTCTGCCGTACTCCTTCCTAGACAGTCTCTTCCCATTCTGTATGTGTGAAACTGTTTGTTCCTTCCTAAGTGGAGCACTTTGCATTTGTCTTTGTTAAACTTCATCCTGTTTACCTCAGCCCATTTCTCCAATTTGTCCAGATCATTTTGAATTATGACCCTGTCCTCCAAAGCAGTTGCAATCCCTCCCAGTTTGGTATCATCCGCAAACTTAATAAGCGTACTTTCTATGCCAATATCTAAGTTGTTGATGAAGATATTCAACAGAGCCGGTCCCAAAACCGACCCTTGGGGAACCCCATTTGTTATACCTTTCCAACAGGATTGGGAACCATTAATAACTACTCTCTGAGTACGGTTATCCAGCCAGTTATGCACCCACCTTATAGTAGCCCCATCTAAGTTGTATTTGTCTAGTTTATCTATAAGTATATCATGCGAGACCATATCAAATGCCTTACTAAAGTCTAGGTTGGGGTCGGCAACCTTTCAGAAGTGGTGTGCAGAGTTTTCATTTATTCACTCTAATTTAAGGTTTCACGTGCCAGTAATACATTTTAACATTTTTAGAAGGTCTCTTTCTATAAGTCTATAATATATAACTAAACTATTGTATGTAAAGTAAATAAGGTTCCTGTAGCTAGTTTGAGCTCATTTTTTGCCTTTGCCTTTCTAATCTTGCCCCTGCATTCCTGTGTTGTTTGCCTATATTCATCCTTTGGAATTTGTCCTAGTTTCCATTTTTTATATGACTCCTTTTCATTTTTTAGATCATGCAAGATCTCGTAGTTAAGCCAAGCTGGTCTTTTGCCACATTTTCTATCTTTCCTACCCAGCAGAATAGCTTGCTTTTGAGCCCTTAATAGTGTCCCTTTAAAATACTGCCAACTCTCCTCAGTTGTTTTTCCCCTCAGTCTTGATTCCCATGGGACCTTACTTATCAGCTCTCTGAGCTTACCAAAATCCACCTTCCTGAAATCCATTGTCTCTATGTTGCTGTACTCCCTTCTACCCTTCCTTAGAATTGTGAACTCTATGATTTCATGATCACTTTCACCCAAGCTGCCTTCCACTTTCAAATTTTCAACGAGTTCCTCCCTATTTGTTAAAATCAAGTCTAGAACAGCTTCCCCTCGGTAGCTTTGTCAACCATCTGAAATAAAAAGTTGTTTGCAATGCAGTCCAGGAACTTATTGGATAGTCTGTGCCCTGCTGTGTTATTTTCTCAACATAAATCTGGATAGTTGAAGTCCCCCATCACCACCAAATCTTGGGCTTTGGATGATTTTGTTAGTTGTTTAAAAAAAGCCTCATCCACATCTTCCACCTGGTTAGATGGCCTGTAGTAGTCTCCTAGCATCACATCTCCCTTGTTTTTTACCCCTTTCAGCCTAACCCAGAGACTCTCAACACTTCCATCTCCTATGTCCATCTCCACCTCAGCCCAAGTGGGTACATTATTTATAATATAAGGTAACACCTCCTCCCTTTTTCCCCTGTCTATCCTTCCTGAGCAAGCTGTACCCATCCACACCAACATTCCAATTATGTATATTATCCCACCAAGTTACGGTGATGCCAACATACTTCTCACATTTGTATAAATGCATCTAAGATACTGGTTTGGTCCTGCCTCCCAGTTTTGCCCTAACCCTCCTTTCTCTCTGCCATTATAGCCCATGCTTCCTCCTATTTCCGACCCATCTCCCAGGTCTCCATGATCTCCACTTACCTGTCTTGAGTAAATTGTACTCCATTTTGCTTATTTTGCTTTATGCTTCACGTTGCTAGCTTTGAATTAGTAAGAAGAACTTGTTCTGAGTTTATTCTTTGCTCATTGTGTTAATGATTGTCCTTAGAAGGATAGATGTTTTATGGTTATAATTATTGCCTTATTTACTGTTTGGTTTGTGAGCAAAGAATGTATGGTATACTAATTAACTGAGAAGAGACAGCTGGGCCGGATGGTCAAGAGGGGAGTGGAGGAGTCGAGAGGCAGAATCACTTAGATGGCAGATTGACAACCTAAAGCAGAGGCATACACCCCAAGGACAAGATAAAGAGTTGAGCCAGAGGGATGAGATAAGAAACAGCTGCAGATCTTCCCAGTAACAACTCAGAATAATGCTAATTAAGAGCAACCTTGAATACTTCATGATTGACAGCTACGGTGTGACACAGCAAGGTCCATAGTCTTGTATGGGAACGTAAAAGAAGGTTGTATTGCCATGGGACTTTGGGTTCGTTCTGCATTAACATCGGAGCTTCAAGCATGTTCGACAGAGGCCCAGCTCCACTCCCGCCTGTGCAGTTTCAACTGGCCACTGGAACTGACCGAGCAATACTAAGGACTGGTAACTATAAGATCCAGCTGCAGAACCTTTTGGTGTGTGTGTGTGAATGGAAGCATATGCTGATTGTAATGCTTAAATTGTACTCTCAATAAACGCGGCATATTGCCTTATCACCTTTAAAAAGATTTGGTGTGCTTTTTATAAGCACAACATGTGTGTGTTGCTGTAGAGTGCTTCTGTCTTCTGTTATGTCTAATAACAGTATTTCAATTTTTTGACAAATGATATATTAAAGGGATTATCTATATTATAGTAGTACCTCAAAGCTCTAGCTGAGTCCTTGCCCTAAAGAGCTTGTAGTCTAAATGAGCAAGAAAGACAAAGGGTGCATGGGGAAATGAAGCACAGAAAAGTAAAGTAACTTGTTCAAGGTCATCTCATGGCACCATTAAAATCAATAGAAACTTTGCTATTGACTTCAGTGGAGTCAAGATTTCACCCCTTGTCTTCTGACTCTCAGTCCAAGGACCTATCCACAAGTCCACACTATTTCTCCATAAAACAGAGTCACACAACACCTGATCTCATCAAATTCAACTACCTAAATGCTTTTGCTAGTATATCCTATGTACTGTATTATATGGAGGGGTGGTCAGAAATTTTCTGATGGAACATTTTTCTGTCAGAAAATGCTGATTTGTCGAAAGTGAAGTGTTTCATGGAAATATGTCACATTCAATAAAACTTTGTTTTAGGAAAGAAATGATTTTTTTTTGATAAACTGAAAAAGTTCCAAATCAGCATATTCAGAATGGAACATTTTGGGGGTTTGGTTTTTTTAATTACTTTTTGTTTAAAAAAATATTTTATATATTATTATGAAAAATAAATTATTATTTACAATTATTGAAAATTGGAATAAAACGTGAAAGTTCTCACTCAACCCCCTTTAGTTGGTTTTGTTCCATTTCAGAATGGAAAATAATTCAAAACTGTGGTATTTATTGTGAAATACGAAAATCCAGTTCCTGCCTAGTTGTAATTACATGTACTATAGTATAGGTATCCAGCAGCTAAAAAGTTCTCTACTGTTTTCACAGGGTACAATATTTTTTTTCCTGTGATCTTGTTTATATCTTTCAGACCTACTGTAGTCTCATATAATATTGCCAGTGCCCATGTATTTTTCTGTCTCTTAAATTACTGAATTAGCTAAAAGGTTTTTCTACCTTTGTCTATTACTCCAGATTTCTTCTACCATTCCAATTTATCCCCTTTTGTTTGATTTTAAGAGGTACTTTTTTGAGTGTATTTGCTTCTGTTTGCTCCATCAGAATGTGATGATGCTTTTGTAAGAGATAATTGTGCATGTTATCTTTAGAACTATCATATTTTGTAATAATGATATTTTGAAAACATATTTTTATGTATTTCTTGCACACTCATTCTGGATCTGTAGTGTACATTCTTGCACAGAGATTTATGCCTGCATATATTATTTGTATGAGCACTGCTGTACTTGTATATCTACGCCAGGACTTTGCTTGTTTTCTCATATTTATTATAGATTCATCTACATGGGCAGGCTGACCTTGATTCTTCAAGTTAAAGGCATGCCTCTTTGCATTATGCTTTGAAGTTCTCAAGAATATTTATTACAATCTGTTTTATCTCCCTCTCTTTTCCCAGTTACATTTATGATAGATTCCTAGGCTTGGAAGATGCTCTCTCAGAGTTCAATTGGAAGTCTTCAGATAACCTCAAATAATGTTGAAAGAGCCAACAATTGTGCGACAAATCATAGTCTCAAAGACTGAGATTGTAGTAATGGTGCATCTCACACAAAGTAGGTTTAAATCTATTTAAATACTGAGATATAAAACCTCTACTGTTGCATTCATATATAGAACTCCCAGAGACATCATTATGGCAGAATTTGTATCTGAAGGAAGAATTTGGCAGTCCAACTTAATAGTGGCTTTATGTATAATTCATCATATTTTCAGTCTGTCTCCCTACTGTTGGTTTGGATCGCTCACTCCTTCTCATGGTGGTAGAAGAAGATAAATACAGACCCCCACAGATCCAAGTCTCTGATTTTAAAAGGGACAAAAAATAGTATTTCTGTCATATTCATGATGTCATGAAATCCTGATGGTGCAACAAAGATATCATGTTTAGAGCTGGTTATATATATATATATTATTTTTTGCTGAAAATTTGAGAAGTAAACAAAATGTTTTCATTTCCATTTGTTTTCTTCTCAAATATTTCTGTTTTCAAAAAGCCATTTTTCACCTGAGAAAAAGTTTTGATGAAGACTGTTCAATCAGCTCTAGTTGTGATATTATGATGAACATATTATAATATCAGTTCGGGTTAAATTTTGTCAGTGCAATTGCCCTAATTCTTCTCCCCTGTGTTGGTGTTCCTCTCTTATTCTAACTTTCTTCAGTTGTCCTGTGCTTTCTTTCTAGTTCATCTGCTGTTGAGGCTCAGAAGAAAATGAACTAATTGATAACTTGCGTTTTACTTCCACAATCTAAATCACATTACCAAGTAGTCAAAAGGCATTTCCTTCTTCCTGAGAACTACATCTCCCAAAAATTTGATACAAACAAGGTCAAGCATTTCATTAATGGTCAAACAGTAGATAGTGCTCATTTTATATATATTCTTGGATTTGAAATTTTATATATTTCTTGGGAGACACTATCGCCGCTGTTGGTGGTTGGAGTAGTTAAGACAATGGGAGAGCTCTCTTTTGTATCGGTGTTGCTGTGCCACTGTTAGCTCTCTAATGTAGCTGTAGCCTTTCACTCTATCCTTTGGCTGTAATAACGGCTACATTAATAATGGTCCTGTAGAAGAATGGATCTTGAATCCACCCATGGCTCTTCCCACCAGCCATGCAATCAACTCCAGAGGCTTTAATATAGTGGAGGCCTTGCATGTGACCTCTACACAGGGGTGATGTCAACAAAGAAGAATAAAAAGAAGGAGCTAATGAGAAAGCGTTTTACAAGAATCCCAAATGCAAGTTGATCGTGTCTCATATCAACACTACGGGAAGACAGTGATAATACTGTGTTCTCTTATAGCACTTTTCTCAATGTGTTTTACAAGGGACATCAATACCATTATCCCCATTTCACACATGGGGAACCAAGGCACAGAGAGGGGAAGTGACTTGTCCAAGGTCACTCAGCAGGCCTGAGATTAGAAACCAGCTCTCCTAAGTCACAGTCCAGTGATCTGTCCACTAGCTCACACTGCCTTGCTGGAATAAGATAATTAGAGATATTAACATGTAGTTTATTTTCTGAAAAATGCAGTGGATTTGGGAGCAAATCAGTACAAAGCCAAAATTTGCAGGCATTTTTTAACATTGCATTTGGCTTGCAACCAGCACACGATGTCCCAGCCATCTACCCTGCAGCATTCCCAGGTCCCAGTCTCGCAAACCTTCTGCATATAAATAGGAGTTGCATGTATGGACAGATTGAAAGACTTTTCCTCCCTCCCCATAGTGAAATGTACAGTGTAAATGAGCCAGGAGTAAAATAAATAATTCAGAGATTTGGTGTTTTTCATTATATAATAAACCAATGTTTACTGTTACATCTGTTATTTTTCTATCAGGCATTTAAAGATAAATGTCAGTTCTGAACTATAGTGACACTATATCAGATAATATAATGCTAACATCTAATTCCATCATTTTGTGATAATAAAATGGTGATAAACATTTTCAAGTACATTAAAGTAAAAATATATATATATATCAGGGTCACCCCATTTGAAGTAATAAATTTTCCATAGCAGTAATATATATGTGATGATACTTGTAATCCTGTTTTTCTCTCTGGGTCATATGCATGTTTCTGACAAATCTTCACATAATTCTAGCACATAAATGACTTAATGGCACTGGCATATGTACTTTGGGGGGAGGAGAAATGTAGTGAGTTTCATCTATGATGAAACTATTTTCTCAGTGAATCAATTTTACTTTAAATATCCGTTATATCATATAATATCTAAGAGAGCATACACTTAGCAACATTACTGTAGGCAAAGCATATGTGCTGTTTTATTAACATTTTTAACAAATATTCTGGCTGTCAGTTCTTAGAAATAAGTGCATTTGCAGGCAAAAGGTTTTTCATTTTTTTCCTTCGTCCAAGGTTCTTATGGAATCTGCAATAGCAATAAGAATACATGCTTTGCAAAACTGATGAATATATCCATGTTTTCCCAGTGTAATGTTGTCCTCTAGGCATGAAAAGGTAGATAATGCAAAGTGACAAGAATTGTTTCACTCTATCTGAAAGAATACTTTAAAACAGCCACAGGTAATTGCAACAGATTAATATTAAAGCACAAAAAATGAAATATTGAGCACATTATATCTCTTTAAAAATACAGGAGATAGAACTCACAATATTTTTTCCAGTTATTTGTTGAGGCATTTATATTTTCTCTTGCTATGTATAAAAATCTTTAGGACGGAATCCAGAGCAACCTGCAATTATTACATCAGATGTTAGGTATTATAAAAATACCCATTTTACTTAATTTGATACAAATTATCCCAAGAATATCAAACAACAATTAAGGTATTTCTGAGACTAAGAAAACCAAGAGAAAATGTGAGTGGAACTGTAATCTCATGCCCTAACTAACAGGTAGAAGGGCAGCAGAAAATTCAGCTCTGGATTCAAATTTCAGGAAAGAACACAAAGGCAAAGTTTGGGGGATGTTCAGATGCAGTAGTTTGGTTCTTCCTCATCTCAAATCAGGAAACCAAATTAATCTTCTTTTTCCAAATCTTATACCATGTAACTCCCCTCTTTAAATCCCTCCCTTGGTTCCTTTTTACCTATCACATCAAGCTTAAGATAGTTGTCTTTGCCATTAAGACTTCTCCCATACCTTAAGCTTTATCTTATTTCTTATCACTTCCCACCTTGCTTCCCCTTCACTCCATCATTGATGCCAGACTCCTTTTTTATGTTTCTTGCTCGTAGTTTTATCTTTGTGCCTTTTCCTATGCCACCCTCTATAACCTCCCTATCTCAGTGTGCTGTCAGGGGAGCCATTTCAGATTTTGGTGGTGGTGGTGGTGTGGGGGGTTAACTTTAAGCGTAATTCCAGCGGCTACTTAGACATTTCAAAATTCTAGGGATTTTTTGGCAGATAATTTAGCAATTAGCTGACAGGAGCACTGTATCTAATTCCTATATAAAAGAAAGAAAATTAAATAAATATTAGATCCACTCAGCTCTAATACTACATGTTCTGACATTTTGTGGCAAGTCACTTAAGGGACACTGGTTAGGTTTAAAATTTTAATGTATGTTTTTACTTTGTTACTAACTCTGCAGAGAGACAGAGACCCCGTCAGGACTCCTGGGTTCTATCTCAGATCTGGGAAGGAAGTGGGGTTTATTGGGTTGCAGTGGGGGCTGATACTTATGGGTTATACATAAGAACCTCAGAATGGCCATACTGGGTTACAACAATGGTCCATCTAGCCCAGTATCCTGTATTCCAACAGTGGTCAATACCAGGTGTTTCAGAGGGAATGAACCGACTGGGCAATCATCAAGTGATTCATCCCATCACCCAACCCAGTTTCTGGCAAACAGAGGCTAGGGACATGCAGAACATTGTGTTTCATCCTTGCCTATCCTGGCTAATAGCCATTGATGACCTATCCTACATGTACTTATCGAGCTCTTTTTTTAACCCTGTTATAGTTCTGACCTTCACAACATCCCTGGCAAAGAGTTCCACAAATTGACTGTGAAGAAATACTTTCTTTTGTTTGTTTTAAATCTTCTGCATATTAATTTCACTGGGTGATCCCTAGTTCTTGTGTTATGGGAAGGAGTAAATAACATTTCCTTATTCAAATTTTCCACACCATTCATGATTTTATAGACCTCTATCATATCCCCCCTGACTCATTTTTTCTAAACTGAAAAGTCCCAGTCTTTTTAATCTCTCCTCATACAGAAGCTGTTCCATATCCCTAATAATTTCTGTTGCTCTTTTCTGTACCTTTTCCAAATCCAATTGAGATAGGGTGACCAGATCTCCATGCAGTATTCAATATGTGGACATACCATGGATTTATATAGAGGCAATATAATATTTTCTCTTAATAACTGTCCATTTCCTAATGATTTCCAATATTCTGTTAGGTTTTTTTTTTTTTTTTTTTTTTTTGATTGCCACTGAACATTGAGCAGATGTTTTCAGAGAACTATCCACAATGACTCCAAGATCTCTTTCTTGGTGGGTAACAGCTAATTTAGATCCCATCATTTTGTATGTTGGGATTATATTTTGCCCTGTGCATTACTTTGCATTTGTCAACACTGACTTTCATCTGCCCAGTCACTCAGTTTTGTCAGATCCCTTTGTAACTCTTTGCAGTCAGCTTTGGACTTGATACAAAATTACTCAAGATAGTTATCTGTAAATATTGCCACCTCTCTGTTTACCCCTTTTTCCAGATCATTTATGAATATGTTGAACAGCACTGGTGCCAGTACAGACCCCTGGGGGACACCACTATTTACCTCTCTTCATTCTGAAAACTGACCATTTATTCCTTCCCCTTGTTTCCGATATTTTAACTGGAGTGCCCTGGCAATGCTTTCAGGATCATCTAATGTTCCTTAATTTAATGATAAGCCTTTTGTTATCTTAATCACCCTGCCTCTGTTTATATACAAACTGCCTGTCCGAAGGACGGAAGCTGGAAGCAGCACAGAACATATCATTCTCAAACTGTGTTGCCGTTAAGAGCTCCATCTGGGGCTAGGACTTGCACTGTGAGCGGAATCCAGTATGAAATGGGGGGGGGGGGGCAGGAGCCCCCTCTGTGCCCCTCCCTAAATGGCACCCCTGTGCACTGTCCTCTCTTGCTCTATTCAAATCCCTTATGCCTAGACACTTTTTTTTCTGGGTCAGGAGGCAATGTGAGAATCATTGGCTGGGGTGGGGAAAATTATATTGCTTTTGTCCAAACGGCATCTGATGTTGACTAGATAAAAAGAGGACTTCAGTCTGATTTTTGTTGGCAAGTTTAAAATTCATACAACAACATGTGTAGTTGCTGGTGAGTATTTGCTTCAGGTTGGGGGGTTGTCTGTAAGCGAGGACTGGCCTGCCTCCCAAGGTCTGTGAGAGTGAGGGATCATTTTCCAGGATAGTTTGTAGATCATGGATAATGCGCTGGACAGGTTTTAGCTGGTGGCTGTATGTGATGGCCAGTGGTGTTCTGTTATTGTCCTTGTTGGGCCTGTCCTGTAGTAGGTGATTTCTGGGTACCCGTCTTGCTCTGTCAATCTGTTTCCTCACTTCCCCAGGTGGGTATTGTAGTTTTACAAATGCTTATCAAGTCCTCGCTTACAGACAACGTCCCAACCTGAAGCAAATACTCACCAGCAACTACACACCACACCACAGAAACACCAACCCAGGAACCAATCCCTATAGCAAACCTCGTTGCCTACTCTGTCCCCATATCTACTCTGGCGAAACCATCAGAGGAACCAACCACATCAGCCACACCATCAAGGGCTCATTCACCTGCACATCCACTAATGTTATATATGCCATCATGTGCCAGCAATGCCCCTCTGCCATGTACATTGGCCAAACCAGACAGTCCCTCCGCAAAAGAATAAATGGACACAAATCGGACATCAGGAATGGTAACATACATAAGCCAGTAAGTGAACACTTCAATCTCCCTGGTCATTCTACTACAGATTTAAAAGTCACTATCATTGAACAAAAAAACTTCGGAAACAGACTTCAAAGCGAAACAGCAGAACTAAAATTCATTTGCAAATTTAACACCATTAATCTGGGCTTGAATAGGGACTGGGAGTGGCTGGCTCATTACAGAAGCAGCTTTTCCTCTCCTGGAATTGACACCTCCTCATCCATTATTGGGAGTGGATTAAATTGGCCCTGTCAACACTGGTTCTCCACTTGCGAAGTAACTCCCTGCTCTCCATGTGTCAGTATATAATGCTTGCATCTGTAACTTTCACTCTATGCATCCGAAGAAGTGAGGTTTTTACCCACAAAAGCTTATGCCCAAATAAATCTGTTAGTCTTTAAGGGGCCACCAGACTCCTTGTTGTTTTTGTAGATACAGACTAACACGGCTACCCCCTGATACTTGACAGTTGCAATCAAGGAAAAAGTCAGAAACTACCTTGCTCTAAAGACTGTTTAGGCTTAAATTAAATTCCTAAGGGGATGTATTCACATGCACAAATAGCAGTTAGTGCCTAACTCCCACTGAATTTCAATGGAACTCTTCCATTTGTAAATTGCAAATCTCTCCTCCGTACAAGTTTATAGCTGCAAAGTTAACACATGCTTTCCTACAGTAGCATTAGTGAATATCATTATAATTAGAAACTTACAATGAAATCTTAATGAGAAACATGAGATAATACATCATCATCTAATATAATGACACCTATTAGGATGTTAGAGCTCAACTCATCAGTAGTGTACTTATGAATACTTATCTTCATTTTTATGGAATTTCTGTAATTTAACGGATGGGTGTAATTACTGAAAAGAATGAAGGAAATACCTGATTACTTACTGACCCTGAAGGAAGGTGCAGCATAATTCATGTATCAAACAGGACAGGACCAGTGTACAGCAGGAACAAAAGATTTTTTCATTCATGAAACTGGATGCACCTGGATATTGAAACAGCAAAACAATTTTGTTATTTAATAAAATAATAGCTCTATGTAAAGGACAGTTCTTCATTGGCAACTGGCTACACAGTATGACCTAACAGTGTTCCCCTGCTCTGATTTCTACTATTCTATAATCTCACTACATGTAGAGGTGTTGGAAAGATTTTGCATGGATTTGGAAATATATTGTATATACATTAATCCAAGGATTTTTTTAAAATTGCAGATCAAAGACAGAATGACAAATAATTACATAAGAACAAAGGTTACAGTGGGAGATAGTTTCATAAAAGGATTGTATAAGCCTAACAAGATACCCTTTCATATGTCTTTATTTTCATGGAACTTCTGGGATGGATCTTTTCGTAAAGGAAGAATTTGGTCAAATATGTTCTCTTTGTTTATTTAAAATATTTTTGTTTTCCCTAATTCATGTGATATAGCTAAGTGGCTAAGTAGTTGGTGTGAGCTGCTAAAAGAGTTAATCATTTTCCCTGTTGAAAAAAATAAAAGCTTCCAGAGCAGTTTTAGGGTTTTGGGATCAAGGGGAGGTGTTGGGCCTATGCCACTGAACCATAATAACAATCTAGCAGCCAACAACATAAAAACATTCTCTTTCCCCACTTTTTCCTCCCATCCCCCTGATACACTTACCCCACTCTGCCTTCCCCTTCCATCTCCCAGGATTGTTCCTTTCACCCTCTGGTTCCTTATCATCATCTATCTATCTATCTATCTATCTATCTATCTATCTATCTATCTATCTATCTATCTATCTTTTTTTTTTCAACTTTCCCCCTTATTATCGCCCCACCATTTCTTCCTTGTCCTTCACCCACAGTTAATTCTTTACTTTTTCAAAGGTTTTTGCTACTAGTAGGGAACTATCACTAGTGCTGAGGTCTTTGCTGTGGTGAGAGCAATTCAGAAGGATTTCCAGTAATGAAAACTCCCCTTGAGGCTTTGGGTTATCAGCCCTTCCTAAGTTTATAGTTTGACCTTAGGGATCAATCAATATTTATTACAAAACTGTCTGTATTAAAAGAGAGAAAGAGTGAGCTTGCAACATGACCTTATTAGTTAATTCTCCTCCTGCCACTGCTGCTATCCCAATTCTTACCAGTCAGAGGAGCAGGAGAATATTAGCTTTAGAAGAAAGACAAATAATAATGCAGGCTTTGTCTACACTACAGTTTTGTTGACAAAACAGTAGAGGTGTACACCCAACAATGCTCCTCCCACCGATTTAACTCTCCTGATATGCTGACATAACAAAACCTGATGAGCTGCATAGAGTATTTTGCGATGCTATTAGAGTCATGCAGCGTGCATGGAGACACTGAGCTTGCTTGTGTCACCCTAACTGGGCTCCAGGAAGTGTTCCACAATGCCCACCGTGACTGCTGTGGTCAACAGTTTGAACTCCGCTGTCCTGCAGGTACACAGGCATGTGCCCCTCCCCATTTAAAGGCCTCAGAATTTTTGAAATTCCTCTTCCCATATGCTTGGCTTGGACTGTTCACACTGCATCTTCCCAGTTGACCATGCCAGATTTCTGCAACAGACGCACTCCCACATGGAGTACACCAGAGCTGTTGAATCTGCTAGGTCTGTGAGGAGAGGAGGCTGTGTAGTTGCAGCTTTTCTCAAGCCTTAGGAACTTTGATATCTACAGTCAGATTGCTCGGGGTATGCAGGAGAAGGGACATGGAAGGGTCATGCAGCAGGGCTGGGCTAAAATTAAGGAGCTGAGGCAGGTGTTCCAGAAGTCAAAGAAGGGCAACCATCGCTCTGCTGCAATGCTGAAAACATGCAGCTTCTATGAGGAGCTACACACCATCCTTGGCAGTGACCCCACTGTCACCGCCTAGAGCCCCATGGATACTTTGGGGGGAGTAAAGGCAGTGGCCAGTGGAGTTAACCGTGAGGACAAAGGGTGGAGTTGGAGGAGGATGTGGGACATGCAACAGGGTTGTCTGGTGGTATGGTGAGCTAGGACCTATCTTCGACTGCAGAGGGATCTAGCCAGTCCCAGCACTCTGGCTCTGTCACTCATAAAGCAGGAGAAACAAGCTCTGGTAAACATGCATTTTGCTTTGATACTGCACAGTGACAGGCAATTGAGGTCTCATTTACTTTTTTATATGGTAGAGGAGGGATAAGAGAACCAATGCAGCTACACAATAGGGGCTGTCATAACTATAAAGGGAAGGGTAACAGCTGTCCTGTGTACAGTACTATAAAATCCCTTCTGGCCAGAGACTCCAAAATCCTTTTCCCTGTAAAGGGTTAAGAAGCTCAGGTAACCTGGCTGGCATCTGACCTAAAGGACCAATAAGGGGACAAGATACTTTCAAATCTTGGGGGGGGGGGGAGGCTTTTGTTTGTGTTCTTTGTTTGGGAGTGTGTTCGTTCTCGGGACTGAGAGGGACCAGACATCAATCCAGGTTCTCCACATCTTTCTAAACAAGTCTCTCCTATTTCAAACTTGTAAGTAAATAGCCAGGCAAGGCGTGTTAGTTTTCCTTTGTTTTTCTCAACTTGTAAATGTACCTTTTACTAGAGTGTTTATCTTTGTTTGCTGTACTTTGAACCTAAGACTAGAGGGGAGTCCTCTGAGCTCTTTAAGTTTGATTACCCTGTAAGGTTAATTTCCATACTGATTTTACAGAGATGATTTTTACTTTTTTTCTTTAATTAAAAGCCTTCTTTTTAAGAACCTGATTGATTTTTCCTTGTTTTAAGATCCAAGGGGTTTGGATCTTGATTCACCAGGAGTTGGTGGAAGGAAGGAGGGGGGATGGTTAATTTCTCCCTGTTGTAGATCCCAAGGGGTTTGGATCTGTACTCACCAGGGAATTGGTGAAAGGTTTCTCAGGGCTTCCCAGGGAGGGAAAAATTGGGAAATGGTGGCAGCGGAACCAGAGCTAAGCTGGTAGTTAAGCTTAGAAGTTTTCATGCAGGCCCCTACATTTGTACCCTAAAGTTCAAAGTGGGGATCCAGCCTTGACAGGGGCCCCATAGAAAATTTTGTTAATGTACACTGGAATGTCCAGGGACTCCTCCCTAGAGATCTTTAAGAAACTTTCATGTAGGTACTCAACAATTCTTTGCTGAATGTTCTTTGGCAGAGCTGCCTTGTTTCTGCCCCTGCCGTAGGAAACTTTGCCATGCCAACCAGCAATTATTTCTACAGAAATCAAAGCAGCACACAGGCAAGCAGCATACATAAATACAAAAGAAGTTGGCATACAGACCCAGTCTGAAGCCACAAGCATGCAGGAGATTCATCCTGGCATCATAGTTTACCCTCAGGTATGAGATATCGGGTTCAATTACCCCAGTCTGGGGAAAAGGGTGCCAATATTCAGAATACTTTCCTTAGGCACATGTATTGACTCTCTTCACAAACCACCCAGACCCTTTGTCCCTTCTTGCCCATTCCCACATCCCAACCCCCACCCCCTGATCAAACTCAGCATATTTGGGACTCTCACCGAGCTGTGTGCTAGCAAAGAGACAGTGAGAAAGAGGTGTATGTGACTTTTGTGATTCATGCATTTTAAGTGCACTCACAATACTGTCTCTGTTCATTGTTTCTTTGGATTCTGCGGATGTGCCCTTGAAGATCAACTGCTACACACTGGTGGAGTGCCTCCATCAGATAAGGAGGTGAACCAGGATGAGTAAGGAGGATATATTTAGAGAAGTGCTGCAGTCAACAGACGTAGCATATAGTGAAACAAGAGCATAGGGGGAGACAATTAATGAAAAAATATATGTTGGATAGCCTGAAAAGAAGACATGGGAAGGAGTGGATGATAGATAGACAGAAGCAGATGATAAAGCTACTGGAGGGACAGAGATGCTCAAGTCCCTCAAAGCACTGCAGTCTGAGTACATGCATGCACCACTCCCCGTGCAGCAGAGACAGAACACCATTCCATGCCCTTCCCAAACTCCCCAACACATTTCTCACATTCTCGCATGTTCCCATTACATCATAGAACCCCTGGGAATCTACCCCCTAGAGATTGGTATCATAATGAAAGCTGAAGTTACACACAGCTGTGAGAACCTGAACGGAGAGACTGCTCCTCATTGCCATGTCCCCAGTTAGCAAAAAAAAAAAAAAAAGTATTTGAAACAATACAAGCCTTTATTTGTGTCATACACATGGTAGTTGCTGTTAAAATTCAAACACAGTTGCTATAGGCAGGAACATTTTCTCACTACAATTAAAGCTCAGGGAAGCAATCATTACAGGGGTCATTTAAGGCAGCAATTAAACATTGTCTGACCGAACGCATCACATGAAGACACATTACTGGTGCTCATTGTCAAATGCTCCTTCAGAATCTCCCTGATTCTAATAGCCCTCCCACCCACCCCTGCTGAGCCCCTCTAATTGCCCTGGTATCTAGCTGCTCAAAATCATCAGCCAGATAATCCACCTCAGTGATCCGCCCCTGCCCTGGGGAAACATGTCCCTCTTTTTGCTTCGCAAATGTTATGCAGAGTGCATCAGGCTGCTATGACCATCAGAATATTTTCCTCATTGAGGTCTAACCTGCCAAAAGGTACATTCAATGGTCATTCAGCACCTGTTGAGCCCTGTTGTTGAAGCGCTCCTTGCTGCTGTCTGAGCCGTAAGGCTTCATGAGCCACAGGAGCAAGGGATAGGCAGGGTCTCCCAGGATCACTCCATTGGAATCTTCTGGTCTGGAAAGAAAGTCTCAGGATGAAGCTTTCTATACAGCCCAGTGTTCCTAAAGATGCATGAATCATGAACTTCCCCTCACCACCCTGCATTGATGTCAGTGAAATGGCCCTAGTGATCCACCAGCGCCTGCAAGACCATGCATGATTTGCCCTTTAGGTTGATGTACTCCGTGGCAAGATGGTCTGGGGCCAAATTTGGGCTATGCATACCATCTATCACCCCATCACAGTTAGGGAATCCCATTGCTGCAAAGTCATCAAGCAGTTCCTGCACATTTTCCAGAGTCACAGTCCTTCATAGCAGGAAGCGATTAATGACCCTAAACACTTGCATCACTGCAACCCCCAGGGTGGACTTTTCAACTCCAAACTGATTTGCAACTGACCAGTAGTAGTCTGGAGTTGCCAGCTTCCACACAGCAATTGCCACTCCTTTTCCACTGTGAGAGCAGCTTTCATTCTGGTGTCCTTGCCCAGCTGGGCAGGGGCAAGCTCCTCACACAGTTCCAGGAAGATGGCTTTGCACATCTGAAAGTTCTGCAGGCATTGCTTGTCATCCCATACACGTATCACAATGAGATCCCACCACTCAGTGCTTGTTACTCAAGTCCAGTGCCGATGGTCTACCGTGTACAGCTGCTCCGTGAATGCCAGCAGCAATCTTGAATTGTTTCTTTCCATTGCACACAGCAGAGCAGGCACCACAGATACACTTTCTGTTACCCAGCTCATTAAATACTGCAGGACTAGCCATGTTGTGTTCATAACACTTATCACCAGACTGGTCAGCAGTTCAAGATCCATGTTTTCAGGCACAGACGGCAGGTGCACAGTTTACAGGACTTGTTAAAAATGGCATGAAATGAAGTCAGAAGGCCATGTAATGATTGGATGGAATGAACTGCATCCTAGGACGGTGAGCATGCTCCCATGATGCATTGCTATCTGTTCCCAGATCTTCCAGTGGCATAGGGTGGTGAGTTGCACAGTGGGATAGCTACCCATGATGCAACACTCTCTCTGTCGATGCAAGAGCACTGACTGTGGATGTGCTTCGCCAGCACAAGGAGTGTTTTGTGGATTTGCACAACCAACGTAATTAAAGCGGCATACGGTTGTCAACGTAACTTATGTCGACTTAACTCTGTAGTGTAGACAAAGCCTTAGTTCTGGCCCTGCAGGCAACATTGGGGTTGTACAATCAAACAGTTGCTGCTTCTCGATGTAGCTTCCCCTGCTGACCCAACCTTCTCTTCTCCTCAGCCTTGACCCAGCTTATCTCCCTGACTATCTGCCTGTTTCTCTATTCACTAGAAACCCATCTGGAGGAAGAGGTGCTAGCTTTCACAAATCCAGCCACCTGCTTCTTCTCGGCCCACACCACTTCCAGCAGCTCCCATTGGCCTGGAGCAGCGAACCGCGGCCAGTGGGAGCCGCGATCAGCCGGACCTGTGGACGGGGCAGGTAAACAAACCGGCCTGGCCCACCAGGTGCTTTCCCTACACATGCGGTGCCCCCTGTTTGACAAACACTGCGTTAACTGCTTCTTGTGTGGAAACCAACAACTTCTTGTATGAATCTTGCTACATTACCTCCTGGTCACTCTGCCTCCAGCAGGTATTGTTTACTGATATGGCCCTTTCTTCTGTAATATCTGAGCATCTGCCAGCCTAATGGAAACAAAACTTAATATAATGTCAATGAGAGCAGCTCAAACACACACACATCAAAACATTTTTTTCCCCAAAAAAGTAATTGAATTTCAATGGGGGGCAAAACCTTTCCTTTTTTATATTCTCTTCCTCACCACCTTTTCTAGTGGAAATTTTAAAATGAGAATTTTCCACAAACAGATTTGTCTTATTCAGAAGGATACTTTAATTAAAAAAAAACATTATTTTTTTTTAAAAATTGCAACCAACTCTAAACCTAATGTTTGCACCCTGAATGAAAAGCATGTCATAATGTCCCTGCAAGAGATTTAAAAGTCAAAGGGTGTGAGTCTCCATTGTCTTATGTGTTTCTAATCATATACACTATTGCAAAGTGAGAGTAAAATGTTGCCATTCTGATCTAATTAGGTCCTGATTTGGTAGCATGTTAAAGTCACTCTGCTCTGGTGTAAATGATTACACAAGATCTAAGTAAATGGAGAATCAGGCCAATAGGTCTCTCATCAGAGAGACCAGAGAATAAATAGGCATTGAGACTGAACTATTTTCATCCTCAGAGGTAGTCTTTTTAGAGCAGGACTGAGGTGCACTTGTGGTGAAGCATGTGGAAGTTTCCTCCCATGTTTGTTCATTTGTAACGATAAATAGATATGTTTAGTCAAGACTGAAGTCAATCTAGCACTGTTTGATAGCACTCAATGTACTTAAAAGATTTCCGGAATAACCATTTTTCTTATAATTGCATTCAACTGGCATGTTACATAAATAAAACTTTGTTAAGCATCAATTAATGCTACTTATCAGTTCCCAAACCCAAAGAAAATGAACTGTTCAGATGCCCTTACAGAGGTCCACTGCCATAAAATCTTTCATTACTCACTATCACCTCCTCCCCTCCTCCATAAAAATGTTTGTCATTCCAAAGGACTCAGAATTCTTTACATCCATGTAAATACAGCACTGAAGTGTAGCCAACCTTGGGCTAGAAAGCAACTAGCACACAGACAGTGAGCTGTTCCATGGCAAAGGGTTGAGGAAGAAAGATTTTGGTCAAGGAAGTTAGGGCATAGTTCTTCTCTTACAGATATTGTCATCAGGTCTTTAATGTCCACACAAAGCAACCAAGCTACTGGTTTCTGAAGATCCTGTTTGACAGACCCACACGCAGTTAATTGCATGGAACGTGTCAACAATATGTCGACAGTTCTCTTTTCAATACAATAAAATAGGAATTATAGGAACTATATATCATATAATTATAATTATATCCTAGGACCAATCCTATTCAACTTATTCATAAATGATCTGGAGAAAGGGGTAAACAGAGAGGAGGCAAAGTTTGCAGACGATACTAAACTGCTCAAGATAGTTAAGATCATAGCAGACTGTGAAGAACTTCAAAAAGATCTCACAAAACTAAGTGATTTGTCAATAAAATGGCAAATTAAATTTAATATGGATAAATGTAAAGTAATGCACATAGGAAAAAATAACGCCATACAATATGATACGGGCAAATTTAGCAACAACGAATCAGGAAAGAGATCTTGGAGTCATCGTGAATAGTTCTCTAAAGACGTTCATGCAGTGTGCAGCAGCAGTCAAAAAAGCAAACAGGATGTTAGGAATCATTAAAAAAAGGATAGAGAATAAGGCGGAGAATATCTTATTGCCCTTACATAAATCCGTGGTATGCCCACATCTTGAATTCTGTGTACAGATGTGATCTCCTCATCTCAAAAAAGATATACTGGCATTAGAAAAGGTTCAGAGAAGGGCAACTAAAATGATTAGGGGTTTGGAATGGGTCCCATATGAGGAGAGATTAAAGAGGCTAGGACTTTTCAGCTTGGAAAAGAGGAGACTACGGGGGATAGGTACATAAAATCATGTGTGGTATGGAGAATGTGAATAAGGAAAAGTTATTTACTTGTTCCCATAATATAAGAACTAGGGGCCACCAAATGAAATTAATGGGCAGCAGATTTAAAACAAATAAAAGGAAGTTCTTCTTCACACAGCACATAGTCAACCTGTGGAACTCCTTGCCTGAGGAGGTTGTGAAGGCTAGGACTATAACAGGGTTTAAAAGAGAGCTAGATAAATTCATGGAGGTTAAATCCATTAATGGCTATTAGCCAGGATGGGTAAGGAATGGTGTCCCTAGCCTCTGTTTGTCAGAGGGTGGAGATGGATGGCAGGAGAGAGATCACTTGATCATTACCTGTTAGGTTCACTCCCTCTGGGGAACATGGATTGTTCGCTATCGGTAGACAGGATATCGGGCTGGATGGACCTTTGGTCTGACCCAGTATGGCCATTCTTATGTTCTTAGTGTTTTATAAACATAATTTTAACAAGAAAAATAAGGAGCTGTTTCAGTCTCATATAAGTTCATAATAATACAGTTTGATCAAAGGCTATTTTACCAAGACCCCTTTAGGTGTTGTGGGGGGATAGTAAATATGTATTTTGCCAGTTTTTTTTATAAAATGAACTTTATGTACCAGCTTGAGTATAATGGCTCTTGAGCATAAACTTTCTTATTTGTTGTCTAATTAGCTACAGAAATGCTCTAACATACTCTACTACAAAGTGCAGAAAAAATATATAATCATTTTGGAAACTTATTTTATTGTTATAGGTAGAGATAGGTGAGTGATTCATAGTGAACTATTTACCCAATAAATTTTGCCTCCTCTCCCTTCTATTTTTTGCAAATTGCCTGTGGACACATGATGAATTTTTCAACCACTTGATATTATTTGCCATATAATTTCAACAAATTACTCTATGTCTGCTAATGGTCCAGGAGCATTTTTTTTTTTCAAACATAGATTTGAGAACTTGTTATTGTTCATTGGACATGTACATAAAATGCCAAGTGATATTATTCTGTACCCTGTTTGGATGGGTGGTAACCCTTTGTCTTTAGATTTCTGGTGTGAACATTCTCATTTGCAAAGCTCTAACTTCATGTGCCATTAACATTCTCTGATATTTGTTTAAAATGAATTGCTTTTGCTAACATTCCTGATAACATTCTTGTTTGCCATTATATTCCTGAATGGTCTTCTCCTGCTCGGCCACATGAGTTAGATTCCCTTCTCTTCCTAGCCAGCTGCCATTGATGGCCTCAGCTCTCCTCAGGAGACAGCCCAACAAACAGGAGCAAAAACAGCTGGTATCAGGGAACTTTGCTGCCTCAGGAGCTCCCATGGCAGCACTAAGACCTAAACTTGCATGCCTCTCTTTACGCACGAGCAGTTTATGGACTTCAGTGGGATAATTCACATACACATTCTTAACTTTATGTATACACGTTCTTTTGTAGGCTTGAGGCCTTAGACTGCAGTGTCTTTAAGGCAGGACAATCCGATTCTAAGATTGTATGGTACCCCATGCTATGTGGGTTCAATCCTGAATCTGGCCTGTAGGCACTATATCAAGACAAATAAATAATAATGTAAAGAGGACAAACCCCAAAGCAGCCCAAATAAAGTCCGAACAAATCTATTAACAAATGCAAAAAAAATAATTTGCTGAAAATGTTTGTAGCATTAGCCCATCTGTAGATATAAGCTATTTATATTGTAAGCTGTATAGGACAGGAACCATCTTTTTGTTTTGTGATTCTACAGCACCTAGCCCAAAGGGGTGCTGACTGGGGCTCCTAGATGCTATCACAAAACAAATAGTAAAAAATAATAACAATAATATTGTTCTGTATTCACCTGGCTTCTAAAACATTCCAGAGAGCACAAAAATCCCAACATATCTTTCTTGTATTCATTTACTTTTGTAAAATTTAAAAATAAGTTGAACGAACCTTTGAGCATTAGTAATAAAACAAGTTCACCATCAGAAACAGACCTTGTGGTGTCTGAATTCAAATATCGATATCCATGCCCCATTGTCTCTAAATCAGGGGTCGGCAATGTTTGGCACGCGGCTTGCCAGGGTAAGCACCCTAGCGGGCCGAGCCAGTTTATTTACCTGCTGACGCGGCAGGTTCGGCAGATCGCGGCCTCCACTCGCTGCGGTTCACCATCCCAGGCCAATGGGGGCGATGGGAAGTGGCGCGGGTGAGCGATGTGCTGGCTGTGGTTTCCCGCCGCCCCCATTGGCCCAGGATGGCGAACCGCAGCGAGTGGGGGCCGCGATCGGCCGAACCTGCCACGTCAGCAGGTAAATGAACTGGCCCGGCCTGCTAGGGTGCTTACCCTGGCGAGCCGCGTGCTGAACGTTGCCGACCCGTTCTCTAAATGAAACTTTGTGTGCAAAAATAGAAGGGTTGGAATGAACACTTCAAGTAGTGAAAGCCTGAAAGTCTGACTGGTATGTAATTGAAAAGTTGTGTATTCATTTTTCACTAGCCAATTTCATTGGTGCAACATGGAGCACACTGAGCTTAATCCTGTAGGGTGCTGACCTCAGTGAAGATCATGGAAATTTAAGATGCTCAGCACCTTCATATGTCACTCAGGACCTTGAAGGATTTGGCCTGTACATGAGCTTAAGGTTTTTCTCTATTTTTTGCCCTTTTCAATGGAATTTACATTTTTATTTGAAAAAATGAAAGTTTTCTTAATTCAAACAGCCTTCTCCATAGAAGTCAATATTCAACTTGATGAAAAACTGAAATGTATAGGCTGCTGCATCCAGAGGAATTTTTAGAGTGTTGTGCAGTTTCAAAGTGGATAAAAGACACATAGAAGCTGTGCAAGAGTTAATGTAGCTGACACTTGGAAAAACTAGCTTTCTCCCTCATCAAATGGCAAGTCCCAAATCCATACAGTTTTTAAGGTTTTTGGGTGAATGTGCACCTCCATATTTGCACTAATATGTATTCACAATAGTTTATTTCTCAAGCATTTTTGCAAACAAATATGTGCATGTATATATGTTTGCAGAAAGTTAATGAAAGGGGTCGTGAGTACGCTGGCAAACTTTTGTTATAAGTACCAAGGGATCTCCAATCACCACACAGAGCAAACTAGTTCTCAATTTCCAGCAAGGAACATTATAAGAGCAAGAAAAAATTAAAGCAGGTATGTCTATCGTAATAAAAGTTCTTAGTAGATCTGTTGAATCCAGTTCATAAGCAGCCATAGGCCACTGGTCTCCCTCTGATACCATTACTCACTGAGTGAAAAGACTGGAAAGACTCCGAAAGGCTGGCCAACTCAAGACTGATTGAAAATATGTGATGAGACACTGGCAGTGAAAAGGAGTGTTCCCTAGATTCTGAGCTTCTCAGCGCAGGGACAGTAAATCTTGAATGTTTGGAAAATAGTCAGTGCTACTATTTAATGAAAAAATATATATATTCCTGGGTACAAAACTAAGGCAACAAGAAGGAGGAGGATCCATTCACCAATATCTAGGAAAAGCTTATAATTCCAGATGAGTAAATTTACAAAAATAAATGGGTGAAAGAAATCTCTAAATTATGGCACGTATTAGCTGAAGTCAACCAGGACCAGAAAGACCACATGCCAAGGGACTCATGTTCAGATAATTCCTATTGATTCTGATGTAAATTTTCATTCTTTGCAAGCATTACATGGCACTTAACAATATAATTATCAGATAATAGCGGCCTACTAACATTCTGGGCCTGTATCATCCCTGGTGTATCTCTAATACATGAGTCTAAGCCTCCATGTTTACCTTTAGAAATGTCATTTGTTCTCAGTGTTCATACCAGCTTGTTAATGTATAAAATGCATTCTGAATAAATACTAGAAGAAAAACTGCTTACACCTGGAAATAGAGTAAGTGCTACTGGAAAATTGCAGTACAAAATAACACAAATTTCTGGGATTTTTAAGGTCTTTCTTCAGTTTTAAAGTAAAAAGTTCTATTGCCTTAAAGATAATATTTATTTACCAAAGCTTTCTAGTTCCAAAGAAATCTTATGGTATTTACATAGATTTTAAACAACACTCTCTTTTCTCCTGCAAGAACTAATGCAAGATCACATAAATTTACTTCAGAAAAGAAAAATCATGGAGCACGCAATGCCCTAGGGTGTCTGATACTGCAATCATATCAGCTCCGGCACAGCAATGGGAATACTGAATCCAAAATTCAAGTCTTAGCAGGTAAATAGAAATAAAATAAAATGAAAGAAAGAAGATTATCAAATATTTTCAGAGTAGCAGCCGTGAGACAAGCACCTACAAGATCTCTATCAAGCATTCTTAAAACTACAATACCCACCTGCTGAAGTGAAAAAACAGATTGACAGAGCCAGACGAGTACCCAGAAGTCACCTCCTACAAGACAGGCCCAACAAAGAAAATAACAGAACACCACTAGCTGTCACCTTCAGCCCCCAACTAAAACCTCTCCAGCGCATCATCAGAGATCTACAACCTATCCTGAAAGATGATCCTTTACTCTCACAGATCTTGGGAGACAGACCTGTCCTCGCTTACAGACAACCCCCGAACCTAAAGCAAATACTCACCAGCAACCACACATCACTGAACAAAACCACTAACCCAGGAACCTATCCTTGTAACAAACCCCAATGCCAACTCTGTCCACATATCTATTCCAGTGACATCATCATAGGACCTAATCACATCAGCCATACCATCAGGGGCTCGTTCACCTGCACATCTACCAATGTGATATATGCCATCATGTGCCAGCAATGCCCCTCTGCCATGTACATTGGCCAAACCGGACAGTCTCTACGCAAAAGAATTAATGGACACAAATCTGACATCAGGAATCAAAATACTCAAAAACCAGTGGGAGAACACTTTAACCTGTCTGGTCATTCAGTGACAGACCTGCGGGTGGCTATATTACAACAGAAAAACTTCAAAAACAGACTCCAACGAGAAACTGCTGAGCTAGAATTGATATGCAAACTAGACACAATCAACTCCGGTTTGAATAAAGACTGGGAATGGCTGAGCCATTACAAACATTGAATCTATCTCCCCTTGTAAGTAGTCTCACACTTGTTATCTAACTGTCTGTACTGAGCTAGCTTGATTATCACTTCAAAAGTTTGTTTTCTCTTAATTAATTGGCCTCTCAGAGGTGGTAAGACAACTCCCACCTGTTTATGCTCTCTGTCTGTGTGTATATATATCTCCTCAATATATGTTCCATTCTATATGCATCCGAAGAAGTGGGCTGTAGTCCACGAAAGCTTATGCTCTAATAAATTTGTTAGTCTCTAAGGTGCCACAAGTCATCAAATATTTTGTTTTTAAATGTCATTTTAGGTGTACAAATACAGGGCCTAATTCTGTAACCATTTCCCATGTCCCAGTGAGTCTACTCACGTGAGTACAAGTAGCAGGATAGAAACCATATTTTAGTAATGAGTTGAGGTCTTAAAACAGTTTTCATTTCAAGGTTTAGACTTTCAAATCCAGCCAGGGGATTTCACCATTCAACTCCCATTTATTTCAATACCAGGTAAAGTAATGCATGGTACATGCACTTCGCCGTTTGAATTGAATGTGTGTTTGATATAGTATAAATATATTCACCCTTCTTTTCATCTGAATTTTAGCCTTGGTCAGACACTGTGTAAGCCAAACAGTACATACCAGCTCTGTTGCAAGAACTGCATGATCTACACCTAAAACTTAGATCGACCTAACCACATCTCTGGAGGCTGTGGAAAAAAAATTGCACCCTGAGCACTGTAGTTAGGTCATTCTATCCCTTGGTGCAGACAGTCAGATTGATGGAAGGATTCTTCTGTCAACCTTCTATCACCTCTTGGAGGGGAGGATTACCTACATGGATGGAAAAAAAGCTCCTTCTGTCAATGTAGGAAGCATTATAGCTGTGCCACTATAGTGAATGTAGCATAGAGACATACTTGGAGATGTTAACTTCATTAGGGTATGGAGGTATCATTTGTTATATGTATGTACAATGCCTATCACAATGCAGCTCTGACCTGGCTGAGGACTCTAAGCATAATAAAATAAAATACTACTACTACTAATAATAAATATTGTTATTTATTAATAATAATTAATAAATGTGATTAGAGATGATTGGCACACTGATGGGACTATAGCTGTCTTCTTCAGTAGCCTTATGTACATGTTGAACAGGATAGCGTATGACTATGAGACCCTATGCCACACCACATAAAAAATAGAGCGACTCAGGGGTTACTATCACTGCCAGGGTCTGTAGAAGATAATACATGTACTTGTCCTAATTCTCAGATCCAGTTTAGCTGTATTCGGTGCAGGTCTCAATAGTGGCAGGGAAGGGGAAAGTGGCTTTGCCCATTATTCAAAAGTTGGACATGAGGCCAGTTCTGTATAACATCCTTCAGGGCTCCTCATATATACACTTGGCTGCCTACATCCCTGAAGGCCAGGTGTGTCAATCAGAAGTGCTTCAGCTCTTTCCCCTAGCTACTTCTGTACAGTGGGTGTCACGATGGCATAGCATCACTGTCCTGGCTCTACACCATTGCTATGTCAGGGGAATTCCTTGTTAGTTGATTAAAGCTGGTTTATGGATCCTTTGGGAAAGGTTGTGATGCAGAAGCACAGCAAACAGGAAGCTACTTTGCTGATTACAGTCAAGATGGAATTGAGTAGTGTTTCCAGAACAGCATTTATTCCCTGTAGGGTAGAATATCACATCCAATAGAGGGCCTGACTTTTGCGGTAGGAATTCTGCCTAATTTGCTCTAGGTAGTTAAGGTTCTGGAGTGAGAATCCTGGTGGAGATTAACTTTGGAGAAATGTGCCTTTTCCCACCCCTTTTCTCCCTCCCCCACTAATGAAATGTTTGTGCTATTTAAAATGACAAAGTAACCATATAAACAAAATTTTGAAATACTGTTTGGTTGTAAATATTAGACCAAGTCCCTTATGTTTGTCCTAAACCTACTAATAATCCAAAGAGAGAGATAAAAAAGGAAGTTCCTTTTTTCCCATTAAGAAAACTGTTGATAAAACTGTTTTCTTTTATGTGTTACCAAAACACAACAAATACTCTGGAAAAACAAAACAAAGAACTGAATTAAGATTATTTGCAACTGAATTCAGTTGATATGTTATTTTTTGTCTCTGGTAAAGGACATTAGCTAGAAAAGAATATTGCCATTGTACTTCTATACAAACAGGATAACCCAAGTAGTTTTGAACTTAACTTCTCTCTTCTTTCTTCTGCAGAAAGAGTGGCCACCATAGGTAAAGCTGCATAACTATTTACATTTTGATGCCTTGGTTAATTTGATGCCTTGTAACTGTCAAGTTCCAGTACCAGACATGGACTGGCTACAGAGCTTTCTTCTTAGGGAGATAAGCCATCATAAAATCCTATAATGCCCCAGGTATGGTTAAGGTTAGCTTAAATAAAGGATAGTGCCACCTAGTGGCTGAACACTATAATGCAGAAATTGATCTTCCGGCTCCAGGATTTTCTTGGCTATCTGTTCAGCTCTCTCAGCCTCTCCATTTGTTTGTGGGTAATATGGGCTGTTAGTAATATGATCAAAATCATATTTTGTTTGGAGTTAATTAAATTGTGTTGCAGTGGATTTTGGTCCATTGTCCGTCACTAGTTGTTCCGGAATACCAAAGGGAGAAAAAGTGTGCTTCAGTTTCTCTATAGCACTGTGTTATGTCTTTCAAGATTATTTCTATATAACTAAAAAAACAGTCCACAATGATCAGATAATTATGTCCTGTAAATTTGCATAAATCTGCACCTAGTCTCTTCCAATGTCTATCTGGGATGGGTGTTATTCAAGGTTCTTTGTGTTGTGTTGGCCTATTAGTTCTGCAGTGTTCACATGGAGATATTTTATTCTTTATGTCCTTGCTGATGTCTGGCCACAACAGAGTGGTTGACCCATTTATGGCATTTAGTTAATCCTTGATATCCTTCATGGATGAGATTTAGAATTTCTCCTCTCATTTCATTTGGAATTAAAATGCAATTGCCTTTAATCATGAGTCCATTTGACTTACTTAATTTTCCATTCACTGCAAAGTAGTCTCTTGTCACTTCCTTAGTGTACTTTAGATACTTGGACCAGCTAGACTAAATGTAATTAAGAACTTGTTGAAGCTGGGTGTCTTTTCCAACATTGGTCTGTGTTAATCCACAGCAGAGGTTCCCAAACTTATTTGGCCTACCGCCCCCTTTTCAGAAAAAAAAATTACTCAGCGCCCCCCTTTTCAGAAAAAAAATTACTCAGTGCCCCCCTGGAAATCTACCTTCTTTAAGCGAACAAACAGAAAGATGCAGTGACAAATTTGTGTTCTTTTATGTATCTATATTTCTACCTACGTCCTACAATATAGTAAAGAAAGATTTGTTATTAGAATATCGCCCACGACATCAGGTATATAGTGGTTTTAGCGTAAGATGGCAAAAGACAACCAAACTAAAATACTAATGAAACTAATAAACTGGGTTTTGTTCTTTGCTCAGCATTAGATATATGTATTCGATATTAAACTGTCAAATATCAAACTAAATTTATCAAGAAATAATTAATTAAAAATAATCAATATGCAATTAAAAATCAGTTAATAGTTTTAATTTAGTTTGCCCTTATTTAAATAATTGTTCCTTATTAACACACGCCTTATTTACCAATTAACACAGATGATTCGATAGATATAAATAAATGTTAATAGTTAACAGTTTTTTTACGATTTCATTCCCGTTTTCATTAATATTGTAATAAAAAATGACAAATATATTGACTGTACACTTCAAATAGTATTGTACCGCCACAAGCCTGCTACGATTTTATTATTAGTAAGCACTAGAGACACAGAAACGTACGGTAGATATGTAAGAAAATGTATAAAAATACTCCCGTGTAAATTGCTGTTTTATTGAAACAACAATAATACAATTTGCTTTGTATGTGATCCGTAATCCGTAAAGATCGAAGGTATTGAATATGAATAAAAAATTTTAAATACTTATTGCACTATTGTTAACTGCTTTTTACACAATTAAGAAACAATCTAAATTAGATTTCATACATGTCGCCTATTTATAGTATCGTATTGTAAACAAGTCATTACACGCACATATTCCTGCCGATGCATGCTGGACTTCCCGACAATGCGCGACACGCTCGCCTGCCAACACTTGCTTGTTAAGAGCTGTTGGCGGACTTGACACCTGATCGGTTATAATTTGTGAATTTATTTGGAAAATAAAGTAATCACTACAACTTTAACTCTATGTTACACAACAGATGAAACATGTACGAACGGTTTTTCAAAATTTTCTTATATTCTTTCTTTATGCTTCCACCGCCCCCTTATTTTTATTCAACGCCCCCCAATTGCACCCGAGGCTACTACTGCCCCCCTGGATCGTTCCAGCGCCCCCCAGGGGGCGGTATCACCCACTTTGGGAACCTCTGATCCACAGTATCCATGTATGCATTTTTGTCATCTTCAAGCTCACAAGTAGTTGAGTGTGATGCTGGGTTCCATGACAAAGTGTCTGCAACTACCAAATTATTCCCAGGAACATAGTTTGTAATTGGGTTAAATCACATTAACCTTATCAACTGGCATCTCAGTGGTGGTTGGTCCAGCTGTTTTCCACTGATGGATTATTCTACAAGTGGTTTATGGTCAGTTATAAGTGTAAATGAATCCAAGCCACACAGATATCAGTAAAAGTTCTCACATGCCCATATGCTTGCCAGGCCCTCTTTTTCAATCTGTGATTATTATTTTTCTGCAAAATGCAACTGGGTTCCAGTCAGAGCCACATTATACCACCTAGGCCATATCTCCTTGCATCTGCACTGACCATTGTAGTACTTGAGAACTAGACCTGTTAAGATAATTTCTTTTACCTCTTTGAAGGCAATGTCTTGATTTGCCCCACAGCCAAGATGTGTTGGATTTTAACAGTTCATTCAGTGGTTTTGCCACTGTAGAATCCTGTATCGTTTATTTTTTTAAATATTCTCTAATAAAATTTAAATTAATCAAGGAAATTTACCATCACCAGTTTGTGACTCAGTTATGGTACATTAGTTGGTGAGTTCAAGTCTTGAATTGCTTTTACTTCCTCAGAGCTAGGACTGATTCCATCTTGTTTATGGTCTGTTCCAAAAATGTAATCTAGGGTAGGCAGAGAATGGCTCCTTGTTTAGCTTCAGTTCAGATTGACTGATTAGGCTTAGGACTTTGTTGAAAGTTTTGTTGTGTTCTTCCATCGAAGAGCCATATATCAAAATAATGTCCATGAAAACTACAACTCCATTTGGGCCTAAGCTTTCGTGGGTAAAAACCTCACTTCTTTGGATGCACAGAGTGAAAGTTACAGATGCAGGCATTATATACTGACACATAGAGAGCAGGGAGTTACTTCGCAAGTGGAGAACCAGTGTTGACAGGGCCAATTCAATCAGGGTGGATGTAGTCCACTCCCAATAATGGATGAGGAGGTGTCAATTCCAGGAGAGGAAAAGCTGCTTCTGTAATGAGCCAGCCACTCCCAGTCTCTATTCAAACCCAGATTAATGGTGTTAAATTTGCAAATGAATTTTATTTCTGCTGTTTCTCTTTGAAGTCTGTTTCTGAAGTTTTTTTGTTCAATGATAGTGACTTTTAAATCTGTAATAGAATGACCAGGGAGATTGAAGTGTTCACTTACTGGCTTATGTATGTTACCATTCCTGATGTCCGATTTGTGTCCATTTATTCTTTTGCGGAGGGACTATCCGGTTTGGCCAATGTACATGGCAGAGGGGCATTGCTGGCATATGATGGCATATATAACATTAGTGGATGTGCAGGTGAATGAGCCCTTGATGGTGTGGCTGATGTGGTTGGGTCCTCTGATGGTGTCGCCAGAGTAGATATGGGGACAGAGTAGGCAATGAGGTTTGCTACAGGGATTGGTTCCTGGGTTGGTGTTCCTGTGGTGTGGTGTGTAGTTGCTGGTGAGTATTTGCTTCAGGTTGGGATGTTGTCTGTAAGCGAGGACTGGCCTGCCTCCCAAGGTCTGTGAGAGTGAAGTTCTCCACTTGCGAAGTAACTCCCTGCTCTCCATGTGTCAGTATATAATGCCTGCATCTGTAACTTTCACTCTATACATCTGAAGAAGTGAGGTTTTTACCCACGAAAGCTTATGCCCAAATAAATCTGTTAGTTTTTAAGGTGCCACCAGACTCCTTGTTGTTTTTGTAGATACAGACTAACATGGCTACCCCCTGATACTTGATACAACTCCATTTGTGTTCATTAACAGTTCTGCCATCTTTCTTTGGAAAATTTCAAGTCCACTTGTAATCCCAAAAGGCCACCTTATAAAGCAAAGTCTCCCAAAGGGTGTGATAAATATAGTTAGTTTTGCACTACCTTTGGCTAAAGGAATTTGCCAGTATCTGCCATGGTGTCTAACCTGTAGAATACCGTAGCTCCTTTCACTTTGGGGGAGGAAGTCATCCAGTGTTGGGAGGATATGTTTCTCTCTCACAATTCCTTCATTAAGTCTTTTAAGATCCACACAGGTTAATATTTACCCATTTTTCTTTATAACTGGTACCACTGGGGTATGCTGTGGTAATAGCTCAGAGATTTGCTCAATTATGCCAAGCTGTTCCTTCTCTAACTCAGTTTCCACTTGATGAAGCAATGGAACAGGAATCCTGTGAGGTGTATAACAGTGTATGGTTCAGCATTGTCTCTTATGGTTATTTGTACTGGATTGCCTTTCAAAAGTCCAATATCACCAAATATCCCATCAAGTTTTCCCCCCATTCTGACTAGGTACATCATGGCTGCCATGCTGCAGCTGAGAATGCTGTTGGGCTGTGGTCTTTTGGTCACATGCAAAGATAACAGTTGTGTATTCAGAGTGTAAATTGTTTCTGTGATGAACTGTCCCGTGCAGTTCAGAGTACCTCCTTGGCAAGTCAGAGCTAAGTCAGGTGAGCAGAGCTCTGAAAGGGGTTGTAAGTGATTATAAATACCTTCTGATAGGACTGTGACATCAGCTGATGAGTCAATTTTAAAGTCAATTATCTTGCCATGAATATTCAGTTTCCTTCTCCAGGCAGGCTGTGTGTCATCACAAGTGATAGATCGCAGAAACAATAGCTCAATTGCCTGAAATATGAGTCAACTCCTTGACTACTTTGGTGCCTCAAGCAGCAGCAAAATGTCCACACGTCATGCATTTATTACACCATGTGTCTCTGGCTGGATGTGCTTCTTCTCTTAGGATACATTTTTTTTCCACACTTTGTGCAAGGCTGGAATTTGTCCCTCTAGCCTGGGAGTTCTCTTTCTTTGATTCAGGGGTTTTATGATAAATACTTTTAATACTCAAGTGTCTGTTCACAGTTTATAAGTTATTTTCAGGTTGCTCCTGCATTTTGTTCTGTTGTTTGACTAGTTCAGACTGCTTTCCTTTCTGCATAACTTTGGCTAAGGTTAAGTCTGTCTTCAATTGTAGCTGCTGTGAAAGATTTTTGTCTGTTTACTCCTAACCAGCCTGTCCTGATATTCATACCCCAGAAATCAGTTTTCAGCCAATGTATATAGAGCTCTTACAGATCATCCAGCATTTTCCCTTGGTCCTTGAATTCAATAGTGGAAACTGCTCTTTCATAAATCACATATCTCTGAAGTATAAAGTATGCATCAAACATAGCCAGAACCACTTCACAGTCATCTTTGTGACTATCTTTGGTAAAGTCAAAAGACGGAAAGTTATGCTCTGCTTGCTTCCCCCTGGCATAAATTAAAGAAAATACCAGTATATCTCCAGATTCCTTGTGGAGCTTTTTCACTGTTTGAAAGCTTGCAAGATACTGCTTTCAGCCTGACCACTGTAAAGGTTAGTCAAAGCTGAACTTCTCTGGGGCATTAAAGAGTTGCACATTGATGAGATCCTACAGCCTTTGCTGTTTTGTTCCTTTTGTTTGCAATCTTTGTTGCTGTCCTCCTTCTGTTTCAGTCCTATCCTGGCACTAGTTTTCTTTTGATACTATGTCATGTTCCTGTACCAAATAAGGATTGGCTACAGAGCTTCCTTCTTAACAAGGTAGACACCAGATGTGTTCATCATAAGATCCTTTAGTGCCCCTCAGATAGGACTGAGGTTAGTTTAAATAAGGTTCCTTTCACTCAGTTCCCCCTAGTGGCTGGACCATACAATACAGTTTAGCAGTCTATTAAAGTAACTTTCTTAAACTTTCACCTTTTGGACTGGAATTCTCCAGGCTGATCTCTAAGCAAAGGTGTTAAAAAAAAAATGTCAAGCAAGTTTGGTACTTCGGTTTGTTTTGATTATGAGAGTGAGGTATATTTTTCTCCTTACAAGAATAAAATCTTGTAGCATTTTCTTGACTTGTTGAAAGCTGTAATGTAAGGCTTGGAAGCTGCAATTTGGCATGTAAATAGCCCAGGGGTTGGCAATGTTGGGCACGCGGCTCGCCGGGGTAAGCACCCTGGCGGGCCGGGCCAGTTTTAGTTACCTGCTGACACGGCAGGTTCGGCCGATCGTGGCCCCCACTGGCCGCGGTTCGCCGTCCCGGGCCAATGGGGGTGGCGAGAAGAGGCGCGGGCGAGCGATGTGCTGGCCGTGGCTTCCTGCTGCCCCAATTGGCCCGGGACGGTGAACCGCGGTGAGTGGGGGCCACGATCGGCCGAACCTGCTGCGTCAGCAGGTAAATAAAACTGGCCTGGCCCACCAGGGTGCTTACCCTGGCGAGCCGCGTGCCAAACGTTGCCGACCCCTGAAATAGCCCATATTGAAGACTTTTGAAATACAAGTTGGATTTGACCAGTTTATTAACATTTGAAAATCTCCTCTTGTTCTTTTACAACAAGGTATTCATTATGTCCCTTCCCCCCCAAACTGCGGGCCAGGTTTTAAAAAATGTTTAGTTGCCAGAAGTTGCAGGTAGGGAGCTATTGGGATTTTCAAAAGTGACTAAGTTCTTAAACTCCAGTGCTATGTTCTAAAAGTGCAGAGCAAAGAAAGGACATGGACAACACATGCAACATAGCACAAAGTGCATGAAAGGTAGATCCCAGGTGTCAGCCCATCTACATATGTATCCTTGGCTTAGTCCCAGCAAACCATGTTAAAAATAGTCTTAAAAGGCAGGGAATCTCATACAAAAAGTTTGCACTGAGACAGTTACTTTTTCATAATGAAACTCTCAAAAGTGTGGAAATGCCAAAATTAAGGTTGCACATGTACCCTTTGTGTGCATGCATTAAGAACTGTCTTTATGGCTGTGTAGTATAGTACAACCAGCCATTGGCCGTAGGGAGCGGCCATTACAGACCACGCCAGATCCCTGACAGGAGGGATTAGACTTTGGGGTGTGTGGTTGACTACAGTGGCTGGATATAGAGACTGTTGATTGACCGTCCCCCCCGTCCCGTCCCCCCCCCGGAAGGGGGTGTGGAAGGCCTAAGGGGCACTGCCGGAGGGCAGTGGTTCTGAAGAGGATGCCGCAAGTTGGTGAGCAACGTGGGCTCAGAAGCCAACTGAGGGCAAGACAACGGGCGGGATACACCGAGAGGGGACGCTCCACTGGACTGAGCTAATTCCCGGAGTAACCAGTAGGAGGCCCAGCAGAGGTGAGTCCCAACCTTCTAACAGGCTGTATTATAAAGCATATGTTAAAAGGACAGATTTAAGTGTATGCATGCAATCCTAATGTTGACATATTCTGACCTTTGAGAGTGTAACTGCATGGCATTTAATGTTCTCTTAAAGCAGTATTTTGCTATTATTGTTTGTATATAGTAAGTCCTAGAGCTCCCAGTGTGGGACCATGGCCCATAGTGTTAGGTGCTGTACGGACATGAGATAAGAAGACAACCCCACCCCAAAGAGCATGCATTTTTGTTGCCTTTCATTGTCATATATATATATTTCGATTTGTCCTTTTTCTTTCAGTCTTGGTGGTAGTTTGACAATACATGTATATTAAACACATGATGTGCTCCTTATGTGATTGACAAGGCTACTCTGAAAGGTTATTTTCTCCCCCAATTGAAAATTTTCCAAACCCAGTTCAATAAAAATTAGAATAGGATAAAATTAAATCACTATTGATTAGATGACTCTGAGCTATAAAATAATACTTAACACCTTGTCTCTTTAGCAGCATTACATTCTGTGCAAGCAATTTTTACACAACACAGAAAAGTTACAGTAATTTTAAGGTAAAAATTTAAAGCAACAACAGAAAGGGGATTCACATTTAAAGCTGTCACTTCATCCTTAATTCATGTTATTATGAGTAGCTATGCCCTGCAAGTACAGTATTTTACAGAAAGCAACATACTGTTGGAGCACCTTAGGAAAATTATGACATTTAAGGATGCAGCTACAGCTTTGACTTGCTTTTCTATACAAGTTACTCCTATTCACTCTTGATTCTCTACAAAAATAATATAGAGCTGGTTGAATTGTGAATAACTTTTGTCATTTCTTTGCAATTTTCATTGCATAGATTTCTGTCTGTCATCCGATTTCTGTCTATAGATAATGTAGATGTGATATTTTTCATTTAGAAATTCAATTCTGTTTGGACTGGCACCTAATAGTTCAAGGAGTTACTCAAACCTTTTCTCATGAGATCTTGGAACTTTCTGATTCTGGCCAGGTCAGAAATACTGATGGTGAAATTCTGATTATATTAAAGTTAATGGCAAAATTCCCATTTACTTAAATGGGAAGCCAAGATTTCATTCAGAAAGAACAAGTTTTTATGTTCCGATATTTCTGTTTTCACTTCTGACAGAAATCAGGAAAGAAGGAGTATGTGAAAGTGTTTATTGGGGGAGGTCAAGTGCGGAAGGGGAGTTAGCTGAACGTTAAAGTTCTGTCTTGGTTTAATTTTACTTTGGGGCAGAGTTTCAGATTAGTTCATTTTACTAAATCATGTTTATCCACCCCCTTGGAAAATAATATTTATGAAGTATAGGCCATATGTATAAAATCTGGTAACCAAGAAAGTTAGAAAAGGGCTATCCATAACATTGATCAAGTAATAAAATACACAATTGGGTTTATATTGATAACACCCCCCCCAACCTCCTACCCCACCCCCCACACATACCCATGCCTCCAGTGCCCATATGCGTATGTATTGAAGCCATGCAGGGAGGGAAGTTAGATTGTTTTAAAAGAAAGAAATTCTGTATGGCTGAGTTATTTATTTATCAACCATTCACTTCCTTCACTTCAATCCACGACTTCTTGTGTTTAGATTTAGCTATTATTTCAAATAGATGGCCGGCATCAGTGTATTCCTTTCCCTTTGGCACATTATATATACTTCAACAAGTTTCCACCATAGTCTTATGTTTCTAAGATATGGCGGGCATGCCTGACTGGTCTTTTATAGCAACTCAAATCCCCCAAATCCCTAAGTAATTTTTGTTGTCTTCTGCAGCACATTTTTTTCTGTCTTTCCAATGTCCCTTCACTAATATTGTGTTCTAAACTATATGCAGTGCTTGGGTAAAGGCTTGCCAGTATGTTATTTGATCCTAGAATAATGTCTGCAATTCATATTCTGCTTCCAATCCTGCCCCCTTCCTCTGCAGAGGATGAGCAAGATTTGGAGGTAGAGGAGCATGCACACACCTCTTTTGCAGTGCGGAGACCAGCTCCAAGGGGGTTCTCTGCAGAAGATTTAGAGCTTTCCAATGATGATCTTCTAGCCCTTCCCCTGTGCAGGAACAGGGCACTAAGGCTGCCAAGACTATTCCAGTCATTAGGCTGTAGTAGCTTCCACAGAATATACTTGTTGCTGCCTTGTGACCTGGGGCAGAGGATTTCTCCCTGTTTCTCTTGCGGGTTTCTGGTTTCTGCAACACCCTGCCTAGGTTTTCAAGCCAAGTACCAAGAAGGATTTATCCCCACAAGAATCAATATATTAAAAAGTCTCAAAGAGAGAACTTGCAAACAGGCTTTAATCTGGCCTCCGATGTTGTGGGCACGCTTTTGCACCTGCACCTAATTGTGAGTGCAAAATCGCTGAGCCAGTAAAATGGCAGTCACAAGTAATATTTAGATAGCTACCTGATTGTGCCTTGTGCTTGGAGACAACTGTGATTGGTGTCTCATAAATACAATGAAAGAATCTAGCATCTGTGCTCACAATTATTTCACATATAAAATTTAAGGCTGCTGCTTTTCTTGCCTCTCTCCCACCCTGCAAAACCCTCCCCCCCAAAAATAAAAAAAGTGGTCTCTGACTCTGGGAGACAGAAGGCAGGACAATCACAGGATAAAGACTAAAGGTGAAATTCTAGCCCCATAGTTATCAATAAGAAACCTCCTATTGACTTCCAGTGGAGCCAGGACTTCACATTCAGACATGTTCTCATTCAGACATGTTCATGAAATACCTGCTTGCTTAAATACTTCTAGCAATTGGTGATTTTGTTTTTCAAATTGCTATAGGCATTACACTGCAATAACATTAACAATTGTAGTAGTGCTGAAGGGCCCCCATGGACATCTAGGCCCCATTTCATAAAGTGCTGTATATACAACATATAGCAAAAGAGCTTACAACCTAAACAAACAAGACAAAGGTAGCATTTTATTATCCTTATTTTACAGATGGGAAACTGAGTCATGGATAGATTAAGTCAGTGGTTCCCAATTTTTTTACTAAGGTGATCCCCCCCAACACTACATTTTATCTTGTTTGTTAATTTGTTTGTTTGTTTGTTTGTTTTTGGTTTTTGGTTTTGCAACTCACCATTACATATATGCACCCTCCACCCCGGCACTGCACCCCTAATCTCTGCCCAGCGCAGAGGGGAAGCCTGGGAGTGGGGGGTGGATTAAAGAGCCAGCTTGCCCCACACCACACCACAGCAGTGGCTCCTGTCCCATTCCAGGCATTGTGACCTGGCGCATGGTGTTACAGTGCCACTCAGGTTTGGCCCAGCTGCCCCTCCATCGTGATGGAGCAGCAGTCAAGCCACATTTGAGTGAGTGACATTGCTACCTAGCACGTGGGGTTGCACTGCTACTCATTCAGTTTGGCCCAGCCACCCTCTGTTATAATGGAGTGAGTGATGCTGCGACCAGGTGCACCAGGTCGCAATACCCAGAGAGGGGAGTCAGACCCAACCCCACAGGACGGGAGTTACAGCTGCAGAGTGGGTGTAGAACTGGCTTGTTCCCTAAACCATTCATTCCTTCCTCTGGGCTCCAAGAAGCATGTGTTTGCCTAGGGCCCCTGATCCATCTAGAACCTTCCTGTGACCCATCGTTTGAGAAACATTAGATTAAGTGACTTTCCCAAGGTGACACAGAAAACAGAACTAAAATTAAATGGAGATACCTGAATCACAGTCTGGTGCCTTAACCACAAGGCTATCCTTCCTCGTTCCACAATGGGCGCATTTTTTTTAAGTCAAATGTGTCATTGATACGTTATGAGGAAAATAGCGAACCTCAATAGTACCATAACAACGCAGAGCCAAAATTACTTAACAATGACAAAATCAGAGGTTAGTTATGCTGCCATAAAGTGCTATAGAATAATAAAAAGCCAACAATTACAGGTATGTCTATGTTCTAGGCAAATCTCATGCCTGGAATATGAAGTGAACTCCACGAATAGGTCTCTTGTTAAATGTAATTTATACTCATCCTGCAAAGCTCTAATGGTAATATATGCTGTCTCTATCAGACAAGTGTGTCTCACCAGCTACATCTGGAAGCTGACTGTGGACAGTGGATTACAGCCAGTGGTGCAGAATTGCTTTCCTACAGCATCTCCACAAGGAGTTTCCTTATCAACCCCTTAAGGTGTGAGCCTAAATCAAATAAATCTGTCTGAAAATCAAACAAGCACAGAAACTATATCTGAAAAATCTCATAACCTAAAAGGGTCTAACTAAATTGTTTTAAATTGGCAGATGTCTCTGGAGAAACTAGAACAGCAAAGTATTACAACTCTGGGAAGATTTAAGCGAAACACATGGTATATGGCTTTTCCTTCACCTGTTTCTTCAACCCCTACTCTCTCTCTCTCTCTCTCTCACACACACACACACACACACACACACACACACACACACACACACACACACACACACCTACCTTCTCTCCCACTCTCTCTCTCACACACACAATGGACATTTAAAAGTGAGAGAAGTTATAGTATCAATATGGAATGTGGTTTTTGTTTTTCATGTGGAGATTATTACTGGATGATATTGGAATGAAATTTTTTGTGCATGTTTGTAGAATGAGGATGAGTCAAAATTCAAATTAAGGTTTTGTTTAATTAATTTTAATGGATTGGACATCCAAATTCCTTAGGCAGCTTTGAATTTTTAACCTTAAATTATGTCCTATCCTTTCCTCAATATCCAAGGAAAGAAACAAATGTTTTTCTCTCCAGCTAAATTCTTGAGTGTGAAATTTCAGCCAGAAGTGATGTTATTCAATGATAAACCTCCAGGGTGAAATCAGCTGGAGTTTTGCCATTGACATTGGATGGTCAGGATTCACTCCAGATCCCTGGAGTACAATGAAACTGTATGGGAACGTAAACACTGCATGTGTTTCATCCTGATGTCTTCTTCTTAAAGTCCACTTCATGACAGAACTTACATTAAAGGAAATGGGAGTTTTGACTGAACAAGACCTGCAAAATTGGGCCCTATGTTGGCATAGGTGGGCTTTGCTAGAGTATGCCACAAGACTTCATTTGTCACTTTCATTACCTCTGCATGGCCCTGACTGAGCAACCTATTTAAGCTAATGTGTTCTTTTAAGCACGTGAGCTGTCCCATGCTTAAGCACCTTGCAGAATTGGGGCCTAAATCATCTTGCAGATAGACTGAGGACCCAGTCCTGCCACACTTGGAAAATCACTAGGCTTGCTTATATAAATAAGGGCTACTCCTGTTATGAAGGTTTGCAGACTTGGGTTGTCCAATGTATCAGTTATCAAATTAAGAAAATGAGGATCATAAGGCTTTAACCCATCCAAACCAGAAAATCTGGAGTTAAAATCCCCATAGTAACTCTCAGTCTTCCTCCTTACACACACACACACACACACACACACACTATGGGCAATACTCCCATTGAAGTCAATGGGGAATTTTGTGTACAAAGTGATAGTCTGATACAACTGTGTAACTTGTACTTTGATAACCCACTGGTCAGGGTGTGCTGTGTGTCCCCTTCCATTTCTAATCTGCAGATGATGTGAGTTTGTTTTAACACCTAGCTACAGAGACTGTAACAAATATGTAGAAACTCATGGTTTTAGCTCTGGAGGTCCCCAGTGATGACCAAGGCGGCTGCCATCACATAACTGGAGACTCTTCTGGGATTGTAGTATGTGGGCCTCCAACACTTAGGATCTGCTTCCTCTGTCCAGAAGAAGTATGTGACCCACTGATCAATGTTTTATGCATCCCCTCTGTGCCCAGTCTACAGAGGATGTGGCTGTTACAGTTGTTAGCTTGAGAGCATGGCATGTAAGCTTTGGAAAGTCATGTGCTTATCTCTGGAGGCACCTGGTTTGATCCCCATGGTTGGCCAAGTTGGTGGCCATCACGTAAATGGGGGCTACATTTCCCCAGGATCATACTGTGGGGCAAGATGCCATATTGTTTGATAAAGAACTAGAGTGCTCTTTTGCACTCTAAGGGACTATTCACAGGTGTGCTAGCTCAGTGGCAGCACAAGCCTTGGAGATACAATTCCTTCCCTGCTTCCTCCTTTTTCCAGGGGGGTAGTTTATCTGCTGCTGGCCCATTCCCAGTAGCACCTGTTTGAGGGGGAGAGTAAGTAACAGGTCCCAACATAGGGCCCAATTTTGCAGGTCTTGTTCAGTCAAAACTCCCATTTCCTGTGCCTGCTTCCCCTCTCCACCCATAGCCAAGATCCTTATACTCTTGCCTGGGTACACATGTGGGACAACAAAGGGGGCCCTTAGTGTAGCAATATTGCTTAAAAATATATGAAGGCAAAACTTGAATAAAAACTTGATCCTGCAAACACTTTTGGACATAGTGCTTACTGCTGTAAGCAGTCTCATTGAGCCCCAGAGCAAGAGGCACTCCACGCCTGCTTTCTTTCACTACAGAAATATGCTCAGACTTCACTGGTTGGATATCCAGACAGTGCTGTTTGTTTATGTTCCCTCCACTAACACCTATATAGTTTTGTGCAGTAATACTATTTACAACAATACTAGAATCCTCAGCGTTTTCCCTAGGGCCTAAGAGAAGAGGAGGACTCTCTTCCTGGAAAGCTCTCTGACTCTGGCTCAGCTAGCCCTGATCCTCCCCCTGGCTCTTCCTTCCTGTAACGTTTTATTTTAATCAGTCCTCAGTTCATGGGCTAATAAATCCTTTAGATCATATAGCCTGCTAACCTGAATAGCCAATTACATTTCATTCCGCAAACAGAGCTCTCTGGGGGAACCAATTAGTGCCAGAGTGATCAGAGTGCAGGCTCACCAGTTAACTCCCTGCACTCTGTCACAATCCCCAGCAGTAATTGTGTGGAGGACTGAGCCCTAAATGTGTGGTTATGCAATTACGTTAACTCTAAATGTTACTAAAATCAGGATTTCTGGCAAGTATATGCTATTGGTTATAAATTATAGAACTTCTGTTTAAATGAAGTGTGTAGATATCCCTTGTTTTAGTAAACTTTCAGTTTATAATTGACTTCTAGTGCATGAACTAATTGCCTATATGGGAAAATATCATGTTATGAAAGTACAAGTGTTATGTGGTGTAAAAGTTTGTTGCTCTCTCTGTAAGGTAAATAAATAAGAATCAGTAAAATGATCATGTTAAATTACTTTGTTATAAAAAGTTTATATACTAATATCATGCAAGTGTTACTAATGTATGAAAATTAAAAGAAAAAATAGAATGAATATTTCATTATATGCTGTAATTATGTTTTATTAATAGTGTTTATTTTTATATTAAAATTCATAAGAATTTGCTTTCCTTTTATCTTAATTAGACAATGTGTTTGTCATTATTAATTTTTAAGAATTTTTCATACATATTGCATGAACATGAAACTTTGAAATTAAAACAATAATTTAATCTTTCCTTCAGATATTCAAATATTTTGACTTTCTTTCTGAAATTGTTGTCTAGGGCTTGTAATCACCTAATTCTTTCTGCTTTAATAACACTGCTCTACAGCCAAAATGCTTCTGAAATAAATGTAGTCAAACTTTACTAATTCTGGGTCACTGAGAACGAAAATGATGCTTAAAATTGTTGATTGGCTTTAGTTTTCAAGATATGCTATTGGGTCAGTATTTACGAACCTTGACTTGGGAATGGCGGAGGATAAGTGAGTTATAAAGGGAAAGGATCTCAATTTAAACCAGAAATGACTAAAATACATCTTTGACTGGATCTATGAATAAATCTATGACTGGGTTTGGACAGTACATGTCCCTAAAGATACATTTTTTGCACTCTCATCTAGGTATTTTTCCACCGAACTGCGGAGCAGTGAGCGAAGAGCACGGCGAGCGATTTCACCAGAACATTGCAACAATGGAGAAATGCTATCAGGGCAAATGGAGCCCATCAATGCTTGCAGACTATTGCTGGACAGTGACAAGAGATGCTCCATTTAATGAATACAAGAGACAAGCCAAGAAGCGCTGAGTAGACACTGAATAGGACTAAACTATGTACATAAAAGTTTTTTGCCTTTTGTTTCATCATAAATTTTATTTATATAACCCTTTTGCTGATTTTTAAAGTCTTACATAAACAGAACAGGTGAAATATTATCATGTAAAGCAACCATAAACACATGAAAAGATCTAGGTTTACAATTTATGATTAAAACTCTACTATCTACACAATATACATAGACATAAAATGTAAAAACTTAAATATCTTAGAAACCGTAGCCAATCAGTTGTTTTAATTGTCATATTTGAATTCAGCACATCAAAATACATAATAAATAGCACATTTTATCTCTGAAGCAGACGACTTCTCCAAAATTGTAGACCAGTGTAACAGCTACATATCACTGATGAGTGAACGAATTCCATCCTGTTTATATATAAGGTACAATCCTCCTCCCATTCAACTCTGCCTCAGATTTTACTGGTTGCATGAACAGGCCCATAATTTGTACAACACTTGGAGTCAGAAGGTAGTTCATGAACTATATAAACTTCTATGGTCTTCTTAAACCTGAACCATCTTAAAACTACAAGAAAACTTCTACAATAACATAAGTCAATCAACCCCCTGCCATTCTGTACAATGTTATTTATTTCAAATAGGGGAGTTGCTGGCCATATAAGGGAGCATGGCCAAGACTACTATTTATAGTAGACTATTTATAGACTACCTGATTTCTTAAGTGCACTAGGGAACTTTTAATGTGCCCCAGCAGAGTCTACACAGACCAACTAATGAACAATATGTTAGTACACTTTAGAAATCACACCCCCATAGTGTGCATTACTGTTCAGGTATAGACGAGCCCATAAATACTCCAAAGAGACACCAGTATGCTTTGGCCCCATGCTTAGACCTAGGTCAATATTATTTCATAGACAGGGAAAAGTCTTCCAGATTCTACATTTTTATCTTTTGAATGATATAGACCTTTATACTAGTGAATTTAAAATGTTAAAAAAAAATTGAATGACCACTTTTTTTTTTTAAACAATACTATTTTGTGTGACAATGTAGCAAAAATTAACAAATCTTATGCCAAATTCTCCTCTGAGCTGTACTGCTGCAATCCCATTTAAGTCAATGGGACAAAGTTAGACCTCATTTCAATGAGAATAGTGCTTGATTATGGTTGAATTTTGTCCAGTGACATTGCACTATTGTAACTCAGAGGAGAATTACTCTCCTCATTCTTAGAGCCCTAAGACCAATGTTAATGGCACCATAGAAAATGCACAACCAGGTAGTAATAACACCACCAAAATAATTAGTCTGATTGCAATCTCACTTCAATATAAATCAGGAATAACTTAACTGAAATCAGTGGAGTTACACTGGTGTAAACCTTATGTGAGACAAGAATAGCACCCAATAATAATGATATTTGGCATTTATCTTTCATATGAGGATCCTAATGTATTATGCAAACAACTAGAGAGATAAGAACATAGAAATTGCAAGAATGGATCAGACTCATGGTCCATCTAGTCCTGATCTCATCTCTGATTGTAGCCATCATCAGATGCTTCACAGAAGGTGCAAGAAACCCCATAGTAGACAAATGTGGGATAATCTTTCTCCCATGAACAAATCTCACTATAATCCCTAAAAGATAAAGATAGGTTTAAATCCTGAAGCATGAGGTTTTATATCCCTTCCAAAATAATTATTAGCATTACCTATTATAACTCTGGATATTCTTGTGATTTATATCCATGTCCAATCCTTCTTTGTAATGTCCTCTTTGAAGGCCAACAATGCCCGTGGGAAGTAGGTGTTGTTACATCCCTTTGAAGCATAGTACATATAAATAGAAGCAACAAGATACTAAGTGCAAAATTCTCATGTCAGATCCATGTGGTAGCCCTCACTTTAAATATTCTTTTCTGACAAGTGCAGATATCTTTCATCCCCTGTTGTTTATAATATCTCTAAAGCTTGAAGATAACATTTTTTTTCTTCTCTATTTTATCCTCTGATGGATCTGGATTTGCAAGAAGAGCATCATACCAGCTCTGATTGCCTACCATACAGATGTGAACTGATAAATTTGCCCTAAATGAATTACCCAAAGAGACATAGATAATCAGTGGCAAAGCTGAAACTGTTTGGTTATTTTGGTGTTTTGGTGTTAATCACTAAATAAGTGTCCATTCCATGCAATGGGAACCTTGACAACACTTAACATGTACATTCATTTAAATATCATATAATAACAAATAATAATCTGTTCATCCCATTCCATATAGTGAATCCATGAGCTGTTCCTATTCCTTATTCAGCCATCTTCCCAAATAACTGTGGGGAAAGTAGAGCTTGCCACATGTTCACAAGTTTATCCATGGTGATGAATGAGATATAAGGACTTGAGTAGGACAAAAAAAGAGGTAAAATTAGTTGGCCCTCTACAACTGAAGACAACTCTCTCCACTTTATGAAACATTTTAGGTGAAATTCTGTACATGGATATATATGAAAACCTCCGACTGAAGCCAATGAGCCAAATCCTGCCCCCCCCCCCCCTGCCCCGAAGTCCATGGGAAAGCTCACATTGACTTCAATGAGAAATGGATTTTAGTCCATAGAGAGATTCGCTCAGCCAAAGACAGCATTTACCAAATTGAAAAGTGATTAAACAGGTAGGGAAAGAAATTTCATCATCAGGCTTTACAGATACTGACATTATAGGCAATGGGACAGAAAAAAAATAATATAACTATTAATAAAAACATAGAAATTTGCTTGAAATAAAGCTTTGGATTTGAATTATCTTGGTTTTGCGGAAGTTTAGTTCTTGTGTACATTCCCATTTATTTCTGTTCCTTTAAAAATAATTACTTGGAAATGTCACATTTGATATACACATTAGCTAATCGTTGTGAGGAAGTGTGGTCTGGTGGAGTAAGCAGAGAGTCAGTAGGTCATGAATTCTAAACTTAACTCTGCCTCTGTTTCACAATATTACCATGGGCAAGTCATTTCACTTCTCTGCCTCAGTGCCATCATCATAAAATGGGTGCCAAATACCTAGCCACTTACCTCACAGTGATGTTGTGGGGATTAATTAGTTAATATGTGTATGGTGCTTTGATCCTGTAAAGTGCTACTTACAAGCTAAGTATTATGACAATGACTAACAGTTTTAAAGTTTTTATATGAAGGCAGCTCAGTATTTGGTATTTAATCTTCTTCATGCTATTCAGAAGGAAGAATAATGAATTTTAAAAACAAAAAATCATTATACAATTAACCTAAAAAAGCCGTCTCCAAGCCTCTTTGTAGTGTTAGTCAGAATGAAATGGAATGGCTCATTAATAAATTATCTAAAAGTGAAATCATCATATTATTTGTAAACATTATCGAATCTTTTCAGTTATGAACATAAAAGTTTTGTAGTAGTTTTAGACAATTAAGAAAGGAAGGGAACTTCCTTAAGATTTTAACCAGATGATCTCAAAATTACTTGAAAGCACTGATCAATATTTCATGCAGTTTCATTACTTTTATATTGTTGTTTCAGGCACTTTGATCAAATTGAATTATAGTTCTTTTATCTCACTGTGGCACTCAATACCTCCACTAGATAACACTTGGCAATGGTGCTTCTGATAGTCTGTAATTATATTGTCCACAAAGACAACTTTCCAAATAATAACTGAAACAAAGTCATGGACTTAGCACTGCAAAAATACGTAGATTTATTGACATCAAGACACAAATAACAAACTGAATCACCAAGTAGCACATAAGGAATAATAAAAATATTAGAGTCCACAAAAACTTCCAATGCTTCACATGATTTCTCTGTCTTATATTTCATGGATTCTTTAAATATTTTCAGAAACGAGGTGGCAATAACCCCACCATTTAGGTAGCTTGTAAATCCTAAACAAAGAGCACTTGCTTCTTTTGGGTACTATTAAAACTGAGGATATATGTACAAGACTAGCTGGACTTAAAATTGCAGCACTCTGGTACAGCAGACTAAAGATTCAGCGGAAGTTTCAGATAAATGTAAAAAAAACAAAACATTTTTTTTTTAAAAAGGAGGTTTCCATTAAATCAAATACAGAAATGAATAATACTATCAGTGTGGTAGCTCTCATGCTGTTTATTTTAATATTAAATTCAAATTATGGTACACTTTCTCCAAATGTTTAATATTCAATGCTCTGTAAAATTTTCTATTGACAAATGTATAATTACAGAGATTGGCAAAGAAGAAACTGGAGGTTGTTGCTGCTGGATAGGGGAGAGATGGGGTTTCTGGCACTCAGGAGGTTGAGAGGAAGCAGTTTAGATTTGTGAAAAACACATTAGCGGAATATTATAATGAGCATCAGGAAAGTGTTGATAATGAAATCATCATAGATTTCAAATTTAAAACCACATTTATGAATGGGGCATTTCATGTGTCTCAGAACGATTGTTGCAGGTTGTTGGCAGACTCACAAGCATCTTGCATCAATTTACACTTGGGTCAGTTTTGGAAGGATAGTTTTTAACACCATAAGTACTAGAAATTTTTTAAAACTTAGATTCTGGGCACAGCTCTGGAGCAAAAGATGTATTTTGTGGTAAATCCCATCCAAGCAGCTGTGTCCCAATTATAACTTCCTGGATATCCAAGAACAGTTTAGAAATGGCACATAATGCACATTTTATGGTGAGAGGTTTGGATTAATATTTTTTCAGAAAACAATATTTGACAGGAATTTCAATTTTAAGTTTTTTAATTCTGTCCTTTTTGAAGACAACTTTGAAGATAATTGTTTTATTTTAAATGAAGAATTATTTTTAAACAATAAAATAATATCCTTAATGAGAATTTATTTTCCTAAAACTGAACTAAACTAGCAATCTGCAAACATAAAATACATATTCAGTATCTTCATATATTGAGATTGTTTGCTACCCTCTCTTGTGCCATAGGTAAACACTGAATTGTAGAGAGAACTTGTCTTTTATTTGTTCATTAAGTCACCTAGCATATAGCGGATGCTCTGTAGATAAATAATAACAATAATTCATTATGCTTTGTTATTAAGTCTAAATGCTACCTTTCTCCCTCTCTTTCCTTTATTCCCCTTCCAACCTGTTCCTCAAAAGAGTATTTTTTCCATTCATTGTTATTTGAAAGGTGAAATGGGAAGGAGGTTACTAGAGTCTCCCATCATCAGTGCTATGTTATTGAAAACGAGGGAAAGGGAGGAGAAGAAGCAATTACAATCAATATAAATGTCTTTGTAGAAGCTGTTCCTCATTGGAAGGATGAGGGACAGCTTTCGTTAGGAGTAAAGAGTGGTGGGGTTGGGATAGACCTGAGTAGAGTAGGAGTTTCTGCAGTAGCAGGGCAGGGAGAGTGTGAGAAATGAGGCAGTCCTGTTTAATTGTTATATATGTCCATGAACACTATCAGCAACACATCAGGACATAGAGATATGCATACTGCACTGCTGCAGAAAAACAAGCATATAATTCCAGTAGCATGAAGTATATTTGTATTACATGCTTTATTCAATGTATTTAGTCTCTTTGTTTTGTATGTTTGTTAATGATTTATTAACAGCTTCCAATTTTCTCAGGTGTGTTTGTCATTACAAATTATTTGCCCCCCAAAGTGGCAGGGTCCCTTCGAAAAAATAGTATGTTATCATGGAAGTAAAATCATAATGCATAGTCACAGAAAGGGACTGAATTAAGGTTACAAAGGGCACTTCCAAACTTTTGAGTGCTTGACTTTGCAACTTTATTAATGTCCTTTTAATGTAGTTTGTTTGTATATAGTTATGTATATTGCATGGCACTTGTGGTGCTGGCAGCTGGGTAGCTCAGGTCAAGACCTCGAAGAAGTGTACCAGTTCACTGGTGGGTGAATGTCAAAGGAATGCTAAAAGGGACTATTGTATATCTAGGCAATTCACTTGTCAGTATAGATGTTAACTGTATTTGTCTTCATCTACCTACATCCTGTTTAATGTATATTAGTATAACTTAATTAACCTGTTGTTGCTATATCCTTTTTCATGTTCTGTAATTACTTTTACATTATGCATGCAATTAACATTAGTCAACAGGCCTGTTTTTAAAGGTTTAGATATGAAGTTACTTGATGTGTAAAATCTAATGAAGAATTGTTCCTGACTATCATATTGTGTTTACATTATCTCTAAATGGCCCATTAACCAGAATTGAAGCCCTAGAACTTTGAATGAGAAGATTGTTCACTCCAAGCATGGGTCATTATATGAAGGACAAAAAGAAGATTTAGTCAACAAAGCAAGAGGCATGTGATGATGAAAATGCTTGCTAGACTATTTTCAACTATAAAAAGGCACACTTGGAGCAATTCTCCAACTCTGATTTTTCTGAATGCTGCCAGGGAGTATTCCGCATACCAGACAGAGGTCCCCGAAACCCATCTTGGGAAGCCCTCAGGGACTTATGAAAAGACTCTAAGAGACTGGCAGATTACCAGTACTACATCTCTGCTATCATTTTAAACTTACAAACTTTAACTCACTTGTTATATATTTTATTTGCTTTAACCTTTTAATAACTCTCATTTATTTTCTTAGCTAATACATCTTTAATTTAATTTACTAAAGAAATTGGCTATAGCAGGTCTTTGGTGTGAAATCCAGAAGCATCCAGTGACCCGGGGTGAGTGACCGATCCTTTGGGATTGGAAGAACCTAATGTAAGTAATTTTTGGTTTTAGTGACCTTTTACCACAAAGTCCATAAATGATAAAGCAATGTTAAAGAATGTAAGGGGACTGTCTGTGACTCCATGATAAAAGCAATATAGTGATCCAGGAATACACTTTTCTTACTGGCTTGGTGAAATCTAATAATAGAATATACCACCAGTCTGGGTTGTCTGCCCTGGTTTCTGACAGTATGACCTGAGTTTGGCACTCTTAGCTCTGAGCCACTCCAGGCATTGTGACAGCACTGAAGTCATTTTTTGCTTTTCAAGCCTCAGTCTAAGGCAGGATTTCAAGTTCTTAAATGAAGTAATGAAAAAGGTTTCACTGCTTTGCAGGAGAACATCCGTTAGTATATTCTGACTGAAAATCTTTAAAGGTATGACACAGAGCCAATATCTGTAGTTTATGTCATGGAGAATAAACAAAGCAATACATAGAGAAGTAATGTATGTCTTATATAATGTTTTTTAATATATGTGGTCTATAGATACCCAGAAAAGTTTCATTTATAAAAGCTAGTAATTTCTGAATTTGCTAGGTAAAAAGATTATTTCCTCAGATCTTGTCCAGCCGATGAGGATATGGTTGGCTGATGATGTGATGCTTTCATTTATTTATGTATGTCTCTAAGCTAGGTTCTTGTGTTTTACTTGGTGAATGTGTTTGCACCTCTACAACTTGCAGGGGGGCTGTGTGGGTTGAGTTCTTGAATAAGCTAGAATTTTCCAACTCTATCTTGCTCATGTAGAGAAGTTAATCTCTTAGGCTATGTCTACACTCTGAGCTAGGAATGTGATTTCCCCTTCTTGTGCACACATACTTGCACTTTCTCTCAACCAGCGAGTGTGAGCATAACTAGCAGTGCATGGTAGCACCAGTAGAGGCACGGTGGAGCCATTGGCAAGTACATATCCACAGATTTCAGGCAGGTTTGTACTCGGCAGGGCTCAGCCATGCCTCCGCTGCCTCTACTAGTGCTACTGTGTCTATGCTGCCTTTTCTACGTGCACTAGCACGAGTCTGTGTTTGCAAGCTGGGGAGTCACACCCCTGCCTTACAGTGTAGACATAGTCAAAATCTTAATATGAGATCTTGATGATTTTCAAACTCATCTGCAAATTCTGAAATAGCTTTACTTCAGAGGTGATCCTGAAATGTGCACAGCTGACATTTTGGTAACAAGTATAGCATGGGCAATAGCAGTGAAAGCTGCTTTTTACTGCCCCATTGATGAGACCAGTAAATACCATCTCCAGGCCAACAGGGCAGTCCAATCTCAATGCCCTTGTACCAACTGGGAACTAAACCGAAACCATCAACCCATTTCTCAAAGATATCCAAACAACCATCAGACCACAATGACTTTCACTCACCTGGCCATACCCTTTCTGTGTTATACTCAGTGCAGTCTATGATGCAAAGCAATATTTATATGAATGAAATATATTATACTGTATATTTTCTGATAATACTTTGCTTTGCTCCCTGTAATTTAGCTTTGCTTCTCTAATGGCTGCCTAGGTTTTACTTAGCAACATAGCATAATTAGAGAGTAGAAATTCCATGTTCCTGGAAATTACTTGGTAGCTGCACTTATATATAAAGCAGAGATAATGTTACATTATTTTTTGGACGGTTACTAGGTAGAAAAGTAATCATTGGGCAACCTACTTCCTGCTTTAAAAGACAGAAATAACCATGTAGTCACTTTGCACTTCAATGTGTGTGCTGTGTAATCACCCTGCTGCTACAAAAAGAAAAAAAAAGAGATAAAGAAGAAAAATATAAATTTAAAACTGGCACCCCTTATAAATTCAAAACAGGGGGGTAATTTAATTTGATTTAAATTTAACAAGGGCTCAGGTTGTCAGCCCCGTGCCTGGCAGAGTTGGGGCTGTTAGCCCCCACCAGGTGCTGGGCTGATAGCTCGCAACCCTCAGATAATAACCTTATGACCCCCCGGAAGGGTCTTGACCCCCAGTTTGAGAACCCCTGCACTAAAGTCATCTGAGTGACACTATGTGTTTTTTGACAGAGTGCTTATTAAATTATGAGCTGAACTCCTAGCTCCGTGGAAGTCAGTTGCAAAACTCTCATTTACTTCTGTGGGAACAGGATTTCACTCACAGAGTTTACACACACCTCTAGGTTTGCCAGAAGAACATTTAAGTACTTTGGGACAGAGAAATGCAACTATGGAACTTACAGGTTTTGCCAGTGGAATAGGGTGTGTCCTTAACAGATGTATTCTTAACTAGTTGCTCCTGAACAGATTGGGGGTATTTTTTTTTATAATAAAAGCTCTAATGCATATATGCAAAACCTCCGACAAAATGTTCATAAGTTTTAAATTATTGACCTCACTGCTTTCCATCTCAGGGCTTGTTTTCATTACAGTGTTAGCACAAGATATAACTTAAGTGTTGCCCCTAACCCAACTCTTGTGCCCATATACAAATCTCTAGCTTAAGCTAAGAGGGGCTTTTCAAGCTAACTACCTTGTTAAGGGGCTGAAGCTCCCTCTAGCTTGAATCTGCTGATGCGCAAATTAGTAATGCAGTGGGGACTCAGCTACTCTGTGCTACAAATACAAATGCTGAGTGCTGCTAGTGCTGTTTTGCAGTGTGGTTGCTCTTGCTGGAGCTAGGTTATCTACACTGGGGTTAACTCATGAGGAGTTAACGCCAGCGTAGATAACTTGAGGCAACTTGGAGTGAAGATAGGCCCTCAGTGAGAATCATGAAACAAGCAAAATCTGAAGTTTTTAGTTTCATCCCTCTCTGAATGATCCAAGTACGAATTTTCTGATTGGAACTTCTAGGTAAAAGGTATATGTTTTTCCCGTGTGATTAAGTGAAACATGGCTCAAATGATTTGTGCTCAAACATTCCAAAACAATTCAATGAGAAGTGTTGCGACTAAGAATATAACAGTTCACAAAAGGATTAATTTGGTCAGTAAAGGGCAGGAAGGGTAGCCAATTGAATTAGGACTTGGGTGACATGTGTTCAATTCATGGCTCTGCTCTTGTCTCGCTGTGTGATCTTGGGCAAATTGCTTGTATGTCAGTTTCCCCATTCATAAAATAGGAATAATAATACCGACTTCCTTTATAATGTGTTTGGAGATCTACACATGAAAAGAGCTAGGTATTATGAAGCAATTGGAAAATGGGGTTAGAAGGGAAGCCACATTTGGCCCTAATTACAGCATTCACTCCCAAGGCCACAGTCCTACAAACAGTTATGCATGTGCTTAATTTTGAAATCTCTGGTACTATTCTCATGCTTAAAGTTAAAAAAGTGTGTAAATGTTTGCAGGATCAGGACCTAAGTGACTGCTATAATGAAACAAGGATTACCAAGTATAATATTATCTGGTTAGGATGAGGATGTGCTTGGGCTGACTAGATACAACCCTTCAGAAATGATTGTATGTTTGTTTGGCCACATGTGAACTGTGACAAAAGAATGTATGTTGCCTGCTAATGTTTGTTTCGGATTTTTTAAGAAAGACCCTCTCCTGATTTGCAGCTGAGCTTGCAACTCAATTATTTTAGATTCCAGAAGCAGCATTATTGTCTGTTTTGACTCTATTTTTTGGTGTGCAAATGGAGTTCTTTTAGAAATAGGTAGCATTCAATCTTGCCTTCTAATGGGTGATTTAGAATACCTGAATTTATCCTTCACCAAAGTCAGCCTTTCATATCGAAATTCCAAAGTGTCAAAATGATTGAGAATAGATGTGAAAACTATTAATTATGTTTATTTTAAACAATTTCTGAGTTTCAATAACTCTGCACATGGTAGGTGAACATGATGGTACTTCTCTACTTGTCTGTATGGTATTTTTATTGCAATCATTTTAAATGTCCTACTTTCAATAATAATAATAATAATAATATTTTTTTAAAAATGACTGTGACCTTTTACTTCTTTTTTTTACAACATTTGTTTTAAATAATTCCAGGAATTCTGAACATGAAATTAATTACATTAAAATCGGTTGACTTTATCAAGCCAGTCTTTATTAGGAACAAAATGAAGGCAGGGAGGAATAACTAACTCTCATGTCTTTTTCAAACTATCAAAATTGTTAAGATTTTTCAAACACCATTATTAAGACAATTAATTTTGAAATATTTTGTTCAGCAAACTGTTGGAAAAGGAATGTAGATTAGGAGGTGGTGGATCTAACAGACAGAATACTAGACTGAAAACTTGGGCACTTTGCTTCTCCTTACAACTGTTTACATTTCTCTGACTATTTTAAATTCTGAGCTTTTGGGGGCAAGCAAATATCTCTTACTCTGTGTAAATAGAGCACCTAGTATCATAATAATATCCAGCTTTTATCAATGGAATAATAGTACCTAGCTTTACATTAGTAGATCTCAAAGCACCTTACAGCATCATTGTACCCATGTTATAGCGGGGGATACTGAGATACAGAGAGGAGCAGTGACTTGTGGGAGATCATCAGCAGGCAAGTGGTGGAACTGAGACTACAATTCAGGTTTTGTGTGACCCAGTCCAATGTTCTACCCAGTAGACCATAATGGGTCCCTGGTCATAGCTGGGGACTCAAGAAAGGACTACAGTGCAAATGAAGATATGAAGAGTCCTATGTATACAAGTTAAAAAGAAAGAGACCATTAATTGACACTGTACCATCATCTCCATGTGCCTTAAAGTGTGGGATATGCATAAAATAGAGGCCCCTCAATGGTTCAGAGGTGTGTTAAAAACATGATTGTCTAGAGGGCTTTTAGATTGCAAAATTGTTGAAAAAGGAGATCTAATATTTTCTATTCTTTCATACAACACATGTTGCAGAAGTCCTTAAAAAACTTTGTGAAAGATACTTTTTTATTTTATTTTCAGCAGCAGCAGTGGGGTCATTGAAGTACCCCAGACTGCCTTCTGAAGGTTAATTAATTTTATGCTAAGAAGCCAGGCCTTCTGAAACAGCCACCTAATAGAAATAACAACACCGTCTTTAATTAACAAACATCAGATCTCATAGTCAGTAGAGTAATGTGAAGACACATGAACCTGAAGTCTTTATATTAGCTCACCCCATAATTATTTCTCCATACTGTCAACTATGCCTGGTTCTTTCTCCAAAAATTGTAGTATGTCCTCGATCACGTCTAATTCCTTATTAAATCGTGACTCATAAAAGCAGAATATTTCTGATTATAAAATATAACTAAACTTCCTTTCTTTGCAATTACATACAGTATGAAATGCACATTTGGCTCTCTATGGTCACAGATTTGTGTTTATATCCATGTTCCTAATTCTGTGTCATATATGTACTGATCAGCTACTAGAAAATTCTGAAGAATGTGGCATAAAACTGTTGATCTAATACTTTAGAAAATCTCTAAACATATTGATATATTTATCCAACCAAAATATTTTGAAATATATTTTGCTATTAATATCCTAGATAGGAAAAGGTACACCATGTGCATCAATTATTGTGTAGGAGATCAGTGGCTATTACTTATTATTAATATTTATGACAGTAGAACCGAGATGCCCCAACTGAGATTAGGGCTTTATTGTGCTAATCACTTTACAAACACAAAATGAGAGACAGTCCTTGTCCTGGTCGCATTGCTATTTAAATAATAAGACAGAAAAAGGGCAGGAGGGGAAACTGAGGCACAGATAATTGATGTGACTTACCCAAGGTGACCCAGCAGGAACATGGCAGAGCTAAGACTAGAACCCAGGACTCCTCATTCTCACTGTTGGGCCCTGTCCACTAGATTACAGTTCCCAAATAAAAATTAGAGTAAAACATCAAGGTAAATAGTGAAATATTTGCAGGCTTTACACTACGTAATGCCAGTATGCTCACAATGCCATCATTACAAAAACTCTTTTCATGTCTTACTAGTAACTTGTCACTGACTGTCTAAAGAAACAAAAGCATAAAATAATTTTATGACTAATTTTATTCTACAAACACGTCTAAGGAAAAACATCACTAAAATTGAACTAACAATTCATGAAAATAAAGCAAAACAATAACAAAGAATCAATCTGAAATTCATCCCCCTGCAGAGAGTCAGCCAAAGTCTATATGATGGGTAAAGTGGGATCTGAGTAGTGCAGATGCCTGTTCTGATCCCCTGCATGGAGTTAATTTCACTCTAAATGCACAGCAGGAGCTAGTTTCACAGTTTCAGTTACAATATTACACCTGTACCCAGAGTGGTATGCCCTTTAAACAGAATAATACTCCCTGATATCTATAGAACCTTTCTCACTCTTATAGGCTCCCTTCTGAAACAAGAAGACTCACTGTATGGCCCAAGGAATCAATAAAGAGGCATGTATCTGCTTATAATGGATACATCGGATAATCTGTGAAAGGTAGATCAGAGTCAATTCCATTGACTTCATTAACACTTGAGGGTGTTCATCACCTGCAAGGATCGACTCCCATGTTAGGATATGTCTGCACTATGGGGAACTATACCAGCATAGCTATATTGCTGCAGCTATGACAGCATAACCCCTTACCGCAGATGTAGCCTACAACACGGGAAGGGTTTTTTTCCAGTTGGTGTAGGAACATCATTTCCTCTGAACAATAATAGCTACATTGATGGGAGCATTATTCTGTTGACATAGCTCTGCCCGCATTGGGGATTAGGTCAGCATAGCTATGTTTTTTCATACCCCTGACCAAGGTAGCTATGTCAACCTAACTTTTTAGTGTACAGAAGCCTTAGTAAATCTAAGCGCTATCCGTGCTCTGAATGCTGTCTTATGGAGCTTGGCTGTAGGAACAATACTTTTGATGTAATTACTTACTATGAAAGTATCACAAGAGCTATTGGTACTTTACATCCTTAGCATGTCTAATGTGCATCAGATTATGTTAGCACCTAATCTTGCAAGTTCTTGTGCCACCCTCATCTCATATTGAGGTCAATCAGAGATGAAGACACACAGCACCATGTAGTGTCAGAGCTTTAAACAGTGATTATAGGCAAAACTCTTTCAAATTTCAGTTTTTTCAGTGCTTAATATTATTGCTCTCTGCCTCACCTAAGTGAATCGATGGTTTCCTCTCAAAGACTGTGAGGTTCATTATACTGGGCAAAAATAGAAGAAATCATTAATTATTATTCCCCATTTCAATCAACTGTAGCTCAGACAATATTACTTGCTTACGAGGCTGAAGTCATTTTAGGCTTGCAAGATAATTGTTACTTATTCTTAGCTATAGGTCAGACAAGTTTCATCCATCCAAGTCAGTCTGAAAACCAGACCTGTTTGGAAGGTGCTTGGACTATCTCAGAACAGAAAGGAAGCTTTTCAGTTATAGAATTAATATTCCATATCATTCATTAAAATCAGTTTCAATTGAGATGAACGTTGGACAATGTTTATGCAAACTTAAATCTCACTCTGACAAGCTCCCTTTGGTATGGTTTTCATTAGCTTACATAGTTGATTGATGTCCTCTGTCTGGCTAGGTGAGCCTGGACTTTTCCTTAACAAAAAAGGGTACATGAGTTACTGCCTAGAACAGGACAAAGCAGGCCTGTCAGGCAGGGGGCTGCAGACATACACAGGGACATGTTTTTTTTACTTGTGGTTTTATCCTCTCAGTTTCTTTGTTTCTGCATGGAGGCATCACTTAACCTTCCTGGGGGAGTGACATTTCACAATTCATCCTGTTCTGACTGTCTTGATGCTATTAGAGATACTTTGTGTCTTTAAACAGTGAGTGACATGGAATGGTTTTCCAATCCTGGCAGGACCTTTATGTATTGGATATTTTTGCTCTCAGAGACTAATTTAGCATAAAACATGGGATCACAGAACTTCCTGGAGTATAGGAATTACTCATTCCAATCATAATGACAGGTTTCAGAGTAGCAGCTATGTTAGTCTGTATCCACAAAAAGAACAGGAGTACTTGTGGCACTTGAGTACTTATGCTCAAATAAATTTGTTAGTCTCTAAGGTACCACAAGTACTCCTTTTCATTCCAACCAGTGATCCATCTTTTCTAATATCCTGTATTTGACAGTGGTCACTACCTGATACTTCAGATGCTTAACTCTCTGTAGTTCAGCACTTCCAGTCCAAAAGCTAGCAAGACTCTGAGAGATTTGTTTTTTGACTCACATACCATGAATTCAAGTAATGCAGAATAAAAGGAAGCTTTTATTCACTTCTATCTTTTCCGTTTAAAAGTACTGGGTTCTTCTTCAGAAAGAAGCATGATAAATTTACTTTTTATAGAAATAAATAATAATCATTAATAAAAAGACCACTTTATAAAGAGTACAACACATGGAACATTCCAAATGAATGATGCACTCAAAACTAGGTTTCCTTCAATTTCTGCATTACCTTTGCATTAAGGGGTTGAAACACAATAAAAATGAAAACCTTAGCAAACTTAAAAGGAATCCACAAAACAAGATTTCTAAGCCTAAATGTTGTCCACATGCATTGGAATCTCAGGTAGAAAGCATCAGTTTTGTAGTGTTGCCAACATTTAAAACACTTTCCTGGAACAATTCTGGGAAGGGGCCTGAGTCTAGAGATTTCTGTGGGGGTTGTGGAGGCAGCAAGGGGGTTGCTAGGTTTGGAAGTGTCAGCACTGGTTAAAGAAGATTGAAACAGGAGAGGGAGCTCTTACTGCACCAGTCAAGGAGGAGGGAGAGCTGTTTGAAAGCACTGCTTACCTGAGCCAGGGAAATGAAGGGGAGCTCACTCTATGTATGTGAGCAGAGGAGAGATAACTGCAGTCCCTTTATTTTAACCTCTGGGAGAGAGGGGTTGCTGGGTTGAAGGACAGGAGGATGATTGCTGAGTTTGAGGAGACAGAAAAACGGTCCCTGGGTTTTGTAGAGGTAGAAGAGGAGATGGCTAGGTTTGGGGAGGCTGGAGTGTTGGGATCTGTTGGTGTGGGCTTGGTGGACTACTCTTTAAAAGCAAATCCCATCCTATCCAAACCCCAAATCCTGTTTGGTTTTCCTCCTGACCTTGAAAGGGTCATGAGATGAATAAGTGGAGTTTCCATCTCGTCACTTTATGCTGAAGTTCTGGGTTGGGACTGGTACTGTGTGATAAGCTATAAGAAGGTTAGTCTCTTTCTTGGATGAAAAGTGATACTCCAAGTAGAAAGAAAAAATGAGAAACTCTAAATATTGCAGCACAGATCCAAATCAGATCCTCAGATTATCTGTCTTCTCTTTCTCTCAGCTCCCTGCTTTATTTTTGTTGAAGTAAAAAAAAAATAAGGAACATGTTTCTTTCTTCAGGCAGAGTGCTGCAGTTCAGCTCCTATTTCCTTTGAGTGCTATTGCCAGTGAAAATAGATTTTGCTATTTTTGTTTTAGTTTCCATCACTAAAACCATCTTGTGATTTGGGTCAGTTTGGCAAAAGTGGCAGGAAATAGCAGGGATGATGTAGGTTAGAAATGAGTTGCCCCAGCAAATCTAAGTGGGGAGGTGTGAACAGCATCTGCCTATATTATGTTTGGTACAAGCCAGTCCTCTGAGTCCCTTGTTTGCATGAGTGTTCTATTCACTCACCAAATAAAAATATAGAAGAAATGCATCATGTTTTTAGAGCAAAGGTCATTATAGTATTGAATAGTCTGATGACTATATATAATATATAAAATATTTATTATATATTTTATTTATTTTATATATACATCTATTTTTAAATTTATTAGCCTATGGCAGGGGTCGGCAACATTTGGCACGTGGCTCGCCAAGGTAAGCACCCTGGCGGGCCGGGCCAGTTTTATTTACCTGCTGACGTGGCAGGTTCGGCCGATCGCGGCCCCCACTGGCCGTGGTTCGCCGTCCCGGGCCAATGGGGGTGGCGGGAAGCGGCGCGGGTGAGCGATGTGCTGGCCGCGGCTTCCCGCTGCCCCCATTAGCCCGGGATGGCGGTGGTATACTATTAATCTACAACAGGCTCCGAAATGCTTTCATAATGGCTGCTTTTCAGTTTCCAAAATGTGCTTGAGCATTTAAAGTTCTGAACAGATGTGGCTACATCCAAACTGCTGTACTAAGTATTGCGTGTAAGTCCTATAAATGTTTCACAACTTTTAAATATTGTCCCTAAATTTAAAAACGACACCACAAACATGGCTTGGCATTATGCCAATGACATCAGTACAGCTTCAAGGGAGAGATTTGGATCTTGGCAGAGCAGAAGATATCAAAGCAATGGTAAGCATCCTTTTGTTACTGCTGTTTAAAAGATTTAAATGACTCATTTCTAAGGCTGTATAAAAGGATGCTGATGGGATGGAATCCGAATCAGCTTGACACTTCATATTGGAGTCTGACATGCTAAATGGGCCAAGGGCCTTGGGCCTGATTCTGTTTTGTCTTACATCAGCTTTAAACCAGTGTAACACCAAAGACTTCCATTGACTTGCTGGTATAAATGAGAGGATAATCAAGTCATACCTCTTCCTAAATGTCTGCAATACATCTAGCTTCCTATTGGTGCTATATAAATAATAAGTTAGAAACAGACAGAGCATTACATAAATGTATTGCCAAACATGGGGTTTGTAATGTGATTACACCACTGTGCATCCCTGCAAATAATGTAATCGCGTCTGACTTCCTCCACAGCGTATGCACAAATAACATGAATCCCACTCCTGGTGCACTGGCAGAAGGAGAGGTTTGGGTTCAGCTTAAACTCTTCCAGGCTTGGAGGTGAGCAGCAGAACCTCAGCCCCCAAACTTCTCTGGATTTCCTTCTACTTTTTACAGTGTACCATAGATATTTTTTGTTGACTGGTAATATTGCTGTGATAGTCATCTGCATGCTAGAAAAATATACACATCTGCACCCTTCGAGTCTGTAGAGTTAGATATTGTTTTATTACAGGAGTCAAAAGTGGACATTATAATTATTGGACTCAGATGCTTCCAGATTAGTATTAAAGGTGATTGAGAGTTGTTGGGGTTTTTTGTACTTCCTCATTTGGGCTCAGCTGCAGGAGGATGCTAATGCTATTTGGAGACCATTTAGCTGTGCAGATAGAATTACTGCTTTTGGTATATTCCTTGAGAGGCTGAAGTGCTAGTTGTTCAGTTGTAGTCTGCTAAACTGTAAATAAATAGACAAAGATACGATGAACTTTAAGTGTTGTTGTTACATTTATATCCTTTGGATTAACATTCCAAACTCAGGTGTACCTGGGGTGATTTTTTGCATGGGTGATAATGTTTGAGTACAGTAAATTTGACAAAAATCACTTTCCAGAGGCACTAGATAAGCTACACCACATTGACCGTGAGAGAAAAATAGCATCTTGTTTTTTTGAAATCAGTGTGAGCTCTTCTGTGGATTGAGAGCATGGGAGCAAATTCAAGCTCTTTGGGAGATAGACGAGATTCCTGCAGAGGGGGAATCTCCAGGTGGCATAAATCAATGTGCCTCATTGTTTCCTTGTGCTTTTCTGTCTGTCTCTATCTGTCTCTATCTGTTTTCTTATACTTAGGCTGAAAAATCTTTGGGGGCAGGAACCATCTTTTTGGTCTGGTCTATGACTGGGATCTGAGGTGCTATCACAATACAAATGATAATTAATAATAATATACCTAGTAAATGGTTCTGCACCACCACCCATGTAGGCCCCAGCACAGAGGAAATGGCTAGAGTAAGGAGAGTGAGCTGCTTATTTTGAGTTGCTGGAAGAGCCCCATTGGTCAATTGGCACCCAAACACAGGTGAGAACAACCCAGAAACCAAACCAGCACTCAGCTGGCCCTTGAATCAATGGTGTATAGTCACGTTTTCCCCATCCCCTGGTCCTGTATCACACACAACTTAGATGGATCTGAGAATCAAGAAGTAGTATTTGTATAAGATACTTGATTCTATAATGGTTATGCTCCTCTGTTCTTTGGGCGGAGGTGGAGGGGTGCACATTAGTCTTCAAGAATGTCTATTAATCTCTGTTTGTTAGGTTCTGTTTTCAGTAAGCCTACATCAAGTAACTGTGAGTCTCACTGGGAGTTTAGCTTTTTCCTTCTTTTGGAGGAAATGTTCATTTTCAGGAAACATAAATCAAATTAGAGCAGATGTGGAGAATGTGGAAATTTGTGTAATATTTTTAATGGAAAGATATTCATGACTTGGTTTTCCCACTCACTTTGTGTTGTCAACCACTGAAAGTGAAGGAGTTGATTTCTCCTATGGGACAAGGGAGTAAGGGATTGAATATTAGTCAGACAAGCAGATCAAGAATTGTCTATATAAGACTACAATCGCCTTGAAGATAAAATGGAAGACCAATGATCAGATATTATCTTTTTACAAGTGGCTGCCAAGGGAAAGCTTGACAATCTAGCAGACAAAGGTATAACAATGAGCCAGTGGTTGGAAGGTGAAACTAGACAAATTCAGACTGGAAATAACATGTATATTTTTAACACGGAGAGTAATTAATTAATGGAACAATTTACCAAGGGTTGCAATGCATTCTTCATCACTGGTGATTTTTGGATCAAGATTGCATGTTTTTCTATAGGATATGCTCTAGGAGTTATTTTGGCAAAGTTCTATGACCTGTATTATACAGAAGATGAGATGATGATCACAATGATCCCTTCTGCCATTAAATTCTTTGATTCTATGTAGGGGGAACATGTGAAACACAGCTTGACTGCAACTTGAACACAAAGATGTGAGGTACGAGCAGACTGTGATATGAGATTGCTGCTACCCTGTTCAAGTGATTGATGGAGACAAAATTCTGGAGGCTTTGGACTAGAGGAGCAGCATGGACTCTCATGTAAGCTTTGTTTTTCCAAACAATCCTTAATTACCATATTGCAGCTGACTAATCGAGAGTAAAAGGTATTCCTGGACAGGTATTCGAAGATGGTGGAAAACACTTTTGTAAAATGTGCAAAGTTTTTCTGGACCATCCAAGGAAATCAACAATTTGAAATCACCTCACCAAATCACAGAAACATTTAATGAGAAACGCCACATTGCAGGGAGAATCACCAAAAATGCAGTGTTCACTTTCAACATGTTTCAACACAACCACAATAACATAACATGAGCACTTGGATGTTGTCCCTGACTGGGTCTTAACTTGTGCCACGGCAAACATACGATTATCTAAAATGAACCATCCTTTCATACACCAGTTTCTAAACACTCGAGTGAAGAATGGTGGTGCAATTCCAGGAGGTTACCAGCTTCAAGATGCATATTTTACAGATATCTACAACACTGAGAGAAACAAACTTAAGGACAAAGTGAAGCATAACTATATGTCAGTTATATTCAATGAAATGACTGATGACAAGGGGTGCTATGTACTTAACATTTTACTCATATCACTGGCAAAAAATGGTACTGGAAAGATATCCTCCTATCTTGAAGACACACACTTCATGCAGAAAACAAATCACAGCACTATGTCTTAAGCAGTCATTCAGATTGTGCAAAGTTACAAAATTGCTTACAACAATGTAGTTGTCTTTTACATGGATAATGCTGCATAAAGCTTACAAAACTGGACTGTTTCCCGATAGCATCCATGTAACATGCCTTGCTTACATAATCAGTCTGCTGGAGGAAAGTTTTCATAAGTTGTTCAAGGATGTCAATGAGCTGGTAAAAGCTTTCTCACATATGTTCTATATGGCAGGGGGCAGGAAGATGAGGTACTTAAATTACAGCTGGCAAAAAAGTTCCCAGTCCTACAATGGCACCAGACTCATTAGCAACTAGATGTAACCGCTGGTTTGTTGCTGTTCTGTACCATGAAATGCGCTTTCAATATTATCACGGCTTTGTTGAAGAAGAAATGGGTGTGCATGGCAACTGGGCACCACAACGTCGTGGGAACTTGAAAGTGCGTCAGATGAAACCCAATGTTTAATGCAGAAGATTGCACTGCATTTTGTCCATGAAATATGCAGGCCAGTCATTGACCTAATTGTTACATCTGAAACCCAGAGACAATGTGTAACCCACATACCTGCTGGGTGTGGTGTTCTGTCCCATCTAGTGGCACCGAGACAACTTAGAGAGAGAGTTAAATGAGTCTGCTCTATAGCCTTACCTAAGGACCATTTCGGTTTTAGCTCATCCAGTAGAGGCTCATGCATTTAGCTCCAAAGGTCCCAGGTTCGATCCCGACGACTGGGGTCTGTTGGTGTTACAAATGCACTCTCTTTGCTTTTGAGAAAATGGAAGAACTGCTGTTTTTCCTTGAGACACATACTCAGTTTTCAGAGGAATCCACTCAAAGGTTTCTCAGGGCTGAAGATGTCAACAATGTAACAACTGATGAAAATAGCAAGTTGGTGCACTTGTTTCGTTCGGCTGTTGACAATTCAGCTGAAAAGCTGAAGAAGTACATCAGTGATACTGAGGGTGGGCAGCCTGCAATTAAGTTCCTGAAATGCATAAGGAATGTCTCATGTCAAGGCAGATTATACTTAAATTCCTGGCTTCAGTGACATTTCGGCAGAGGAGTTTGCTTTGTATACTAGGAAGGTGGCACCCGATGTGATCCAGAGCACTCTACAGTCGGGAGAAATTGACATTGCCATGTTTTGGTCATCAACAGCCAACTGTCTTCTGAACTTAAATACATTAGCTTTCAGATACATAAATGCTGTAACAAACACAGCTGATGCTGAACTCAGCAGCTCTCCGTATAATCTTGTCCTCACCATTCAGAGGCGTTCTCTTTCAGAAGACAAACTGAAAGAGCTGGTGTTCCTTTATTTCAATCTTGGAATTTAAAAAGACTTCATGTTAACAAAAAATCCCAAGGTTTAGTTCTATTTAATTTACTTACTTGCTGTGCAAGTATATTGAAAAGCAGTATGCGAGAAGAACCCAATATAACTGCACAATAATTTTGTTACATTGCACAATATTTGAGATACCACAAGGATGCAGAGCATTCTTTTGTTTAATTGTTTTTTGCTTTGCACTTTGAAAAGATGTGAGCATCTACTTAACTGCATTTTGCTGAAAATTATAAAAACTAATCTCAATTTAACAAGCATTATATACAGCTTTATTTAATTTTAAAAATCACATGTTCTGAGTCACCTTTTTGTTGTTGTTCAAAAAATGATAAAGCACTACAGTAGATTCTGTAATAAAATATGCTATATAAATACAAAATACCTGCATATATTTCTAAAGAAGCTTCAAATAGTGTTATATTTCAGTTAATTTTTTTAAAAGGATTTAATTTTGCATAATTTTGATTTTTTCCCCGTGCATATTTCCCTGGGGTGTAAATGGAATGAGACGACAAACCGAAGGGAAATGTGGTTTAAAATGCAGGCTGAATGAAGGGCCTCACTTCTGTCAACCCATGTCCCTCCAAAATGATAATAATTAAAAAATAGAATCATGTGGTTGATTCTTATTTGAGGAAGGACTCGTACTCTGTTTATTTTTTCAGGACAGAGACACCCTCCCAGGGGTCTGGGATGTTTGAAGAGAAGGAGAACAATGTTTCCTGACTAAGAAACTATTCGGATGCTGTCCTGGTGAGAAAATTTCAGGGACATTTTTGCTTCTACTGACCCCACAGAAAAAAAAAAAAGCTGATATCTACAATCAGGTTTAATTAAGTAAAGAATAGGTTGAGTCTAATTCCCTGTGGAAATGATAGAACAGAGGAAGGACTGCCTGGCCACGAGACTGAGAGCCAGGTGCCAGCATTGCCAGAGCAGCACCAGCAGGAACCGGTAGAAAGTAGCCCAGGGAAACAAGACTTTGGTCTGGTTGCGCTACTGGGATGTGAGGCAGTGACCACACATTTCCCCACTTACCCCTTGGCAGGATTGCCCACCACTGCTAGGGTTCTGGCTGGGACTCGGTGCAGGAGGGTGGATCCAGATCCTCCTACCACCTGAACCTGGCTCCATATATGGGGTGGGATGCGTACTAACCTTTAGGCCAGAGGGCCAGAATTTTAGATTGTTGCCGTTTGCTCCAGAGTGGAGGCTGAGGGCCATAGATTGTTTAAGTGTTTAACCACATCTAAAGGGCATGAGCCATAGACTATTGTCTACCTGACTAGGAGGCTGAGGCTACCGCTGATTTGGAGGGTTGCTATTTGGCTGATTGCACAGTCACAGCTGAGACCACCTGTTGAACTTCTGGCCAGTGTTCTGACTTCCTATCGCTGCTGGCAGTGGGTGTCCTGACCCCGAGAGGGAGGAACATTACAGCTGTTTATTGTTTTCTGTGGTGTGGTGCAAAATGGTGAAATTTTATGTAAACAAGCTATGACCAGAGAGAGCTTTCATCAAGATAAAATAATAAAACTACTAAGGTCCAGATTGTGGTTGGCTCTGTTGGGAGGAATAGGGCAGGATTCTGATCCCCTGACTCATGCTAAGTATCAGCTTCCTTCACAAGTGGTCTCATTGTCTTCACTGGGATCACTCCCAGAGAAAAGGTACTGTGACGGGTTCCCCCCAAGGTGCCACTTGGAATTAGGGTACCACTGAGCCCTATGACCCACCAGCCTGGGCTCGCTCTCTGACTGTGCTGCTGTGACAAGCTGCAGACGTGCTCCCGGTCTTTCACTTCCACCAGCATACACACAAGTAGGGACACACCCAGCTGCAGTACTGCAGGCTCTCTAAATAGCTATTGCACGAGCCAACCGTAGAAAAGCTAAAGCCAAGGTAACTCTCTTCTCCCCAGGCACGTACCTGCTCTGGAGCATAAACAAAAAATTATACCATCTTGCACTGCACAGGGAACTGTAAAGCAAAAGCACATAGAGTTTGCCCCCTCACCCCCATGTGGAAAGGAATATGCAACAGCTTTTGCTCCTTGAGCTACGATTTATTATTATTAATTAACTACAAAAGATGGATTTTAAATTATTATAATTTATAATAAAGAGATCAAAGCAGATTACCTAGTAAATAAACAAAAACACAAACTAAGTCTAAGATACTAGAAAGATAGGATAGGAATTAGCAAATTCTCACCCTGGCTGATGATACAAGCAGGCTACAGATTCTTAAGGGACAAGCTGCACTTGTTTTACAGCTTGGAATTCCCAGGTCCTTCATACACAGGCTAGAAATCCCTTTAGCCTGGGTCCAGCACTTCTCCCAGTTCAGTCTTTGTTCCTCAGGTGTTTCCAGGAGTCTTCTAGTGTGAAGAGAGGTAAAGTACAACCAATGATTCTGCCTTATAGAGCTTTAGCATATGGCGGGAACCCTTTGTTTCAAAACTTAACTTGGTTCACAGACCGGTTTGTGGAAAAATACTGACATCCCAAGATGGAGTCCAGAGACATGTGCTCTGGTCACATAACATTGCAGTGTTATAGCAGCCATTGCCTACAGGCTGGCCAAAATGCTCACAGGAAGGTTAAGCTATTCCACAGTCCTTTATCATTGCTGATGGGCCATCAGTCCCATCTGGCTTCTTCATTTTTGTACCTGAAAGGCTGGCTGTGGGTGTTTTCCAGAATAAGCCCATTTGAAATACAAATCCCTAGTCAATATTCATAACTTCAGATACAAAAATGATACATGCATATAAATAGGATAATCAAATTCAGCAAATCATACTGTTTTCAATGATACCTCACAAGATCTGCATCATACAACATGCATCATAATTATGCCATAATTATATCATGATAATATTACTGTGAAAAATACGGGGTGCAGTGTTACAGGTACTAATCAGTGTCAGTGATGGATAAGAATCTGGCCCTGGACATTTTCTGTTTCTTTTTATTATTATTCCAAGCTTCTTTTCTTTTAATGTTCGATGGATAATAGAATATCCTTTCATTTTTTCAGTGTATTTGACAAATATTAACTGATTCCAGTTAGGCTGTTTTTTTTTTTAAACTGACATTTTATATTCCCTCATAGTCTCTCTTTTTTATTAAAGCCTATATGTTTTTTGCTCTTAAATTTCCAACATAAGGTGCTATATGCTTTTTGATGTGTGCGTAGAACTTTCATTAACGCTAATAGGACTTATGTTCACACAGTGAGAGGAGAATATGCCCCTAGGTACTTTTGATCTCGCAGCTAAGTAAACTGAAGCCTGACAATTGGAGTAAATGGTATAGTGAATAATGCCTTGGAATCATTATGTCAAAATCTCTATGGGGAATATTTGTTTCTGCTGACTGACTCCTTCATTATATGAATCATGTGAAGACAATGGGTAAAATGAATGGCTGAATACTAAAAGTTCCCAACAAAACTGTGCCCCATGTTTTTTTCTGAGTAAATTGTGAGCAATATATAAATTAAAATGTTACAAAGACTATATGGCGCTTGTAGAAGGGGCTGAAGTGGCGTAATGAATTTCATACACTTGCCTTGTATTTCTGGAGACCTGGATTCAAACACCAGTTTAGGCAATCTCTCAAAGTGAAAAGGAATGTGCTGGTCTCATCCTAATTTCTGCTAGGGATAATCATAAAACCATCACATAGTTTAACCGAATATGAAATGATGGAAAACTTCTGCTAGGGAGAAACCACAGGCAGGTGTGGTGAAGGTGTTGTGCAAATTAGGATTCGGCAGCACTGGCAGAGATTCTTTCAAATGTTGAACTTTCAGGAAACTTGCTCATGCTCTACCCAAAATTATCTTCGGTTCTCCCTCCTGGACATGATCACTTCAATTTACCTACACATGTTAAGTTAAAAAAAAATGCATTAATAAGGCAGGGTTTATTCAGGCCTGTGATAGGCTTCCAAGAAAGAGTTAATTCTTTTGTTCTAGGGAGGACCACAGCGGGTTGCAATCAGTGCAGAGACACTCATAAGGGATCATGTGGCTGGGGGAATGTAATATGTGGGTACTATACAGAGCAGGACTCTCTGGTTACTCTTTAAGAGGATAGGAACAGTGAAGGGTTTGGTGAGCCACAGAGAAGGATAGTTGCCTGGAGCGAGCTTGCAGGGAGCCAAGAGGATGGTGGTGAGCTGGGGCAGAACCTGGAGGTGAGACTAATGTGGTCGGGCTAGGGAGAGGTGGTGAGAAACCTTAAGACAGTGTTTCTCAAACTGGGGTCGCCGCTTGGGTAGGGAAAGCTCCTGGCGGGCCGGGCTGGTTTGTTTACCTGCCCTGTCCGCAGGTCCGGCCGATCGTGGCTCCCACTGGCCGCAGTTCGCTGCTCCAGGCCAATGGGAGGTGCTGGAAGTGGCGCGGGCCGAGGGACTTACTGGCCGCCGCTTCCAGCAGCCCCCGTTGGCCTGCAGCGGTGAATTGCGGCCATGGGAGCCGCGATCGGCCAGACCTGTGTACGGGGCAGGTAAACAAACCAGCCCAGGCCACTAGGGACTTTCCCTACACAAGCAGCGACCCCAGTTTGAGAAACACTACCTTAAGATAAGGGTGACTGTGAAGTCCTTGCAAAGGGCTATAAATTACATGGAGAGGCTGGGTGAATATTCTTTTTATTTATATTAATTGAGATGAATAGACTCTGGAAAAGGAGCTATTAATTTGGAGCATCTGTTTCTATGGTGGCTGTTTGACCAAAAAAAAGTAAAACTGGGGCAGAAAGTGTGCTTTGACCCTGTGATAATGCCCTATTAACATGTAAATGGACAAGTATAAAATGATATTTAAAAAAAACCACTCAAACCATGATCAATTAATATCTAGGAAATGATCAATCAAGGTAAATATTATAGCTCAAATCTGTGGTAAAAAATTAGCTAATCAAAATCCTGATTAAATTTATCATGACTCAGATTGTCCCCTCCACTTATGGGAATGCAAGGGCCTCTAGACTGCCAGAACTCCCTCTAGCCATGATTAATGGGGTACTGCTGTCACAACTTCATTCTCCTCCCTTCTGCACAACTCTGAGATCCCATAACAACCCCTCCATTGGCGACTTTCCCTAGGGATCAGGGAACTGGAGAGGGTGGATTTCCACATGGAAATGTCTGTAAAAGAAGTAGCATTAATTCCTTGTGAGTCCCCTCCACATCTGTCACTCAGGAGTAGGTAGAACTAAGTTAATGGCGGCACCATTCCTGCTAAGATTTGTGGAATTTTACTGTCCTTGCAAAGTTTGTCTTGGATTGGAATGTGAACACATAAAAGAAAATAGTGAAGACCAGGGAGAACAAAATGAAGGGAAAATGTGGAAGCCCTCCACTGGAAATTTTTGAAAGACCAGGTGCATGTTGATGTGACTTTCTCATTTCCTCACTAGTTCCAGTTCCCCTGTCTATTGTAAATCCAATAAAGAGCCATTTGAAGTGTTAAGGATTACTTGAATAAATGTTAAAATGCAAACATTTTGCCTGGAGTTGGGACTAATGTGAAATGTAATAGCTAAAACTTTCTAAGGCAGCTGGACTGTCTTGAAAGGTCGTTTGAAGGAACAGACCCTTCCTTGTTGTGCTGAGTAACTCACTTAATTTACTTTTGTCATTGTTCTCCCATTTGTATTCATTATTCAGATTCCCAACAACTTTTTCTGTCTGTTTAGTATGCACTAGGTACCTTTCCTTGTGATACGAAATGTAATACACAAAGGAGATTTAGAAGGTCAGCTGCTGACATTCCTATGTTAATAAGCTCCATTTTGTCCGGAGACTGTACAGAAAAATAATTCCTGATACAAAGGTGAATGGTAGCTTCTCTGGACAGCTATTGGTGATCTATTCTAAGCTTCACAATGTGAATGAGCACATTCTTTCCCCTGATAAGCAGTCATGGCGGGTACCCAGTGTGATTGTTGATGCAAAAGCAGAAATATTTCCTCTCCAATATGAGATATGGACAAGACATGACAGAACAATATTCTTTTGCTCAAACCTGTCTGTTGATTTGAAAGTGCCTAGAGCTAAAGCAGACGATGGGAGGTAGCGGAGGTTGAACTGGCTGGTACAACATAGCTGACTGTTTTCTGATTCCCCAGAGATCAGGTCCATTATTATTATCTGTTGCTGTAAATGCGAACAGTGCTTGATGAAGACATAAAACAAATTCTTGCCCTTAAGAGCTCGCAATCTACAGCAGACTTAATACTAAAGCTGGTCAAAAAAATTCAGATTTTTTCAATGAAAAACAGTAATGCATATTTTATGAAAAATGTTCCTATTTTACAACCAGCTCTGCTTCACATAGAGAGTGACAACAGACAATGATGTAGGACTGTGTGTGGAGGGTGTATTGAGTGAGGAGTAAGGAAATGAGGGGCATGGAGCTGCAGTCAAACTGTCTTGTCTTGTCAAACTATGTGTGCATTTTGTTAGTTCAATGATTCTGAATCCATCCCAGCCATGACTGAATCCTCAGGCTTCGGAACCACCAAGAAAAAACAACAGATCAACTGAGGAACTGGAAAGGGAATGTTAAGGACAAAGATGCCTCACCCAGAGTACTGGGGAGAGCTACCAGCCCCTCTATGGGCATATTTCTCAGGTGGAAAATTAAGACATATATAAAAATGTTGCCCCTGATCTAAGCCTGTAGGCATTGTAATTTCAGGGATATTGACTTAAATTTGGGGGGAGTTAGTGGTCTTGCTTTGGCCACCGGGTCTGAGGTTGCTAGAAGATGTATTGTGTCCATGTAGGTGGCTGGATTTGACACCTGAAGTTGTCCACCAGCTAGATTGCCCTCAGATGTTGGTGCAGAAGGACTTAATCTGACCTGGGTCTATGGGGATTCCTGGATATATGTTACAGGTAGGGATTGTGGTATCAGTGCTTAGTGGACTTGTCCTATTTGTTGCCTTTGCATACAGTTGTGGGATGCAATTGGAAACCTTTTCCCAGGCTCTGAATACCAAGAACAAGGGACAGGTCTGGGGGGACAGACAGATAAGAACAGAAATCAGATGCTCTAGTTACTTTCCGTGTTGATGAAGGTGTAGTTCCTTTTGATGGATCAAAGACAGCATATGTTGGGCATGGGTGTGATGTGGGAGAGAGGTGCCACAGGATGGTAGGATTTTCCTACAGCCTCTCCTACTAGCAGGTGATTGGCTCCCACAGGGTTAATTATTTTCAGATCCTGGGGCAAGTGTGCGGTGAACCTCTGTCCAGAATATAAGGGAGGTGGGAGATTAGCAAAGATTAGGCCATGTGAAATCTGAGTAGTAAAGGGCAATTAACATGATGTTGCTTTTCTCCTACTTTTTTGAGGGGGTGGCCACTTTTGCCATTCCCTTGTTCTCCTTTAACAATTTGACTAAGGCCCAGATTTTTAAGGGTATTTAGGGATTGTTTCACTCAACATTACAAGGTCACTTAGGAACCTAAGTTTCATTTTTTTTTCAAGTGATTTAGACACTTAGGAGCCTAACCCCACTGACTGTCAAAAAGGCTTAGGCTCCTAAGTCGCTTAGGCATTGCCATGCTGAGTAGAGCAATTCCTAAATAGACCTACATTTTGGGTCTAAGAGCCTGCTGTACATGGAAACTCACCAAAATTATTCAGCTTCCTTTTCAACCACTCAATTCAAACCCTGAAGATGGCAGTTTCCAACTCTCCCTCTACTTGCTGAGTGGTGTTGAGCAGCAGTGTGAAACTAATTAGCTCTTGGTTAACAGCTTCACACTGCGCAGACTTAGACCAAGTAGAGGAGCACTGAGTTCAATGGGATTGCAAATGCTGTGAGCCCAAGCAGAATCTGGCTTTCTATGTATAAAAAGCTCGCAAGGGAAAAACTACTAGAGCTCTGATTCCCCACTGCCTTGCACCTTGGGTAGTCACATCTGTGCAAGGTCATTGTCAAATGCACTCACTTGTGTAACTAAGTGGAGAATTCTGATTTGGAAGTGTTTAAACTTGCTTTGCATGAGTGTAAATGACTATCCAAGGTGAAAGGCAGTGGAGAAAGCCTATGGAATTATTCACTTTCCTGAGCTTTTTTATACATGAAGCTGACTGCACAGGAAAGTTGATTAGTCAGTTCTTCTCTGCAGACAAGCTTGCAGTCCTTTACCTCCAGCTGCCAGCTTAATGCAGATAGGAAAATGACTGGAATGACACTTTTCATTTACAGCCAGCTCCTGCTTTAAAGATCTTGATGCAGAAATAAACTGAATAGCCTCCTGCAAATTGTGACTTCTTAGTTGAACCTGGCAAAAAGATGTTTTGGGGGGAGGAGAAGTGGTGAAGTGAGAGGAATTGGAAAAGAATAAAAGAAAAATGGGAGAAAAGTAGAAAAGCATAATTTTAAAAAAGGAAAAGTGGGAGAAGAGACATGGAGAATGGAGGAGAATAAAGAGGGAGAAAGGATGGAAAGGAAAGAAACAACAAGAAAGAGGCATACTATGGTGCTAAACTGCCACCACCATTCTCCCCCCCCCCCCCAAAAAACCCACCAGTTCGGCACCTGGGAGGAAAACTCTTAGAGCTGTCCATACAAGTACTTTAGACATATCAACTGTTACAGTTGCAGGGTGATTGTGTCTTTATTCCCCTTCTGTGGTCCCTCAAGGGCACCCACATAGGGTTTCCAGCTCCCAGCCATAATTTCGTTTGGGTAGAGACCCTCAGCTGTCTGCCTCCTGACCAGGGTTTCAAGGCTGGCTGCCTTACACTGTGATATCCCCAGTAAGCTAGCAAGGGTCAGCACATGTGTATTGTTTTCTCTCTCAGGGCTCCAAGGTTCAGTGTACTGCTATTCCTTCTACTGCACTTGCTTTCACTATTGTTGGAATTTATGACAATCACATTGTAATAGGTCCCACACATGCTGCCACCCGATATGTCAGAGTTTTGGAGTTAATTGGACCTTTGAGGGCATCAAAGAACCATCTGGTCTTCCTTGAGGGCACTCACTTAAGGTTTTAGGCATCCCAGACTTCCCATCTGTCACAGCCACCATTACCATACAATCTGAGTACCTCACCATCTTTCATGGATTTATTTTCACAGCACCCCTGGAGGGTAGGGAAATAATGTTATCACCACTTTACAGATGGGGAACTGATACATAAAGGGACTTCATGACTTTCCCAGCATCACACAGGAAGTCTGTAGCAAAGCAGGCAATTGAACCTAGGTTTCTCAGATCCCAGGCTAGCACACAGACTGCTACACTATCCTTTCTGCCTTGCCCAAAGGACTGGAATAAACTACTTGTTCCACTGAAACTGGAACTCACATTACCTAGTTTTTAAGTCTATACTTTATTCCCTCTCCTTCTGTGCCTCCCTGCCATCTCTCCTTTTTACAGCACTGTGGCACAAGTTGTTATAAGAGCTCCTCTCCAAACACTTTCTTTGTTCCTTCGATATCAAACCAGGCTGCAACACATACTGTGACACAAGTCACAGAGTTCAAGCCTGGATCTGAACTTTCTCAAAGTTCTGGGGTATTTGGATCTAGGTTTTTGTTACAAGTTCATTTCTTCTTAAAACAAGAGGCGTCAAACACTTCAGCATAGATTTTTATAAAACTGGAATGTCAGGGGGATAGGGGGAAATGGAACAATTGTCTGCAGTGGATGGAATAGTGGCATTTTCCTCCTCCTTTAAACCCTCGTTCTGTGAAAGCCACCTTCTCTTCTCATGAAAAGTTTCAGGGAAGAGTGAAAAATGTTTCACTCTTCTTATACATGTGATTTTTTTTAACATGCTATTGAGTTTCTCCCTCCCCAGATTGGTGTTTGCAGGCGTGAAACCATGGGCCTTCCCTAATTGGGGGCCTTAAATGTAAAGGATAGCCTCAGCTTTCTTTTTTATCTTTTTCTTTTCAATTAGCACGTTTTTAGTCCTTCTTGTGAAGGTAGCCTCAACAATGTAAATGGATTCAAACCAATCACTGGGGTTGAAAGCTGGTAGCTTTCCCAAACATTATTCACAGCCCCCACACAAACAACCCTCGTTGTATAACTCTGGACAGAAGTCTCTGATTACCTGCAAGGCCCCAGATCACTTCAGAGTGCAAAGGAGCATTGCTTCCTGGGCTGCTGTTGATGGAAGTAGGGCAACTGCAGGCTCTCTACCAGTCTCTACCAGAGGCTGAGCCAGTTCCTCTACCAAACAACCAGCAGGATGTATGGCCACCAGTATTTAGCAACCTAAACAAATGACTGTAAGCTAGGGACTAATTCCAGATCTGGCATTAGCTCCCCCTGGCTTGTGTCAAACAAGCAGGCTTATATTTTCAAACTTGGGTGTTAAAATTAGGCACTTAAGTCCAGAACTGCTGAACAGATGCAGCTCCCTTTGATGCTACGGCCTCAGAAAAATCAGGACATTGCTATTTTTTTTGGCCTTATTATTCCCAAGTACCATAGAATCACCACATCATCTAACTTGCCTTACAATTAAACACCAGGCAACATTCAAAGGCAAAGCTCCGTAATACAGTAGATTCTGCTTAATAGCAAGCCTGATATTAGCAACTTCTGGTTAATGGTGACATATTGCCGTAAACCAATCACATCCCATTAACATCAATGTTAATAGGATTCGGATATTAGCAATGGCATGTGGCTTATAAGCACTTTTTTTGGAAGAAAGATGCCGCCTGCAGGCAGGTTTGCGAGACTGCAGCCACAGAAGGAAGCACTGAGATGTGCCAAGCACCCCCTGCAGGCAGGTTTGGGAGGTGGCAGCCCCAGAAGGAAGTTCTGGGACATGCTGTGCACCCCCTGAACGTAGGGTTGTGAGGCTACAGCCAGGGAAGGAAGTGCTGGGACGTGTCTTCTCTGGCCGCAGCCCCACAAACTTGTCTGCAGCCATTTTCAGTACAGGCCAGTGCTTTCTTCTGGGGCTGCAGTCTGGCAAATCTAACTGAGCACGGCAACCGCACAGGAGGTAAGGGGCTGTCGGCTGGGCAGGCTGTGGGCAGAGCAGTAATAGAGAGAGAGGCTTCAGTCTGGATGTTGGAGCTGTATGGCACCTCCTTGCACTCGCTGGGCTGCACCCGGCCAGGGGACCGCAGACATGGAAGGAAGCGCTGGGATGTGCTGAGCCCTGACCCCAGAGAGTACAAAAAGAGACCCCCCAACTCTCCCACGGACAGCCCTAGCATCTGGGCTACAGCTTCCCTCCCTCCTGATGCCCTCCCTTCCAGCTGGTGCAGCAGGGATGCTGAAAATTTTTATAGTGAGGCTGCTGAAAGCAAAAAACATGTATTTGGTTGTTATTACTAAGTCAAGCCAGGTGTGCTGCTACACCCGCAGCACCTCTAGTTCCAGCACCCCTGGCAGGTATGCAGGGCTGCAACCAGGGAAGACACATTCCCAGCACTTTCTTCCCTGGCTGCTGCCTCCGCGAGGGTTGCCAACTTCGTGCCTTCTGCTTATCAACAACTGTGGGATAATGACAAATTTTGCAGGCTACCAACGAGTTGCTAATAAGCAGAATCTACAGTACTAGTAAAAAAAAAGTTGTCTATTTAATGATATTGACTTTGTCAAACATTACCTGTCAAAATTACTTTAGAGCATTCAAGAATCTCTCATTTGCTGTCCATTCTACGTCTTTAGCGAGACTCCTTAGAAGCTATGATGTCTGTTGCGTAGCAGAACATAAATAAAAATAATTGGCATTCCCCATTTTTGTGCTTTTCATGTTAATACTTGTGCTTTAGTAGTAATGATGATTAACTCAAATTATAGGGTTATTTTATTTCAGATCAAATTTAACAAAAAACTATTTTATTACATTTACGTTGTTCCATGGGGGGAAAAAAGCATCTTACCTTTCTTTGGAACAAAGGTAATATTGGGTACACTTTCTTAGATGTCATAAAAGTAAGACATCTATCTAAATACTTTTCCTTAACTCAAATTGGTCATATGGAGTTGAGCAATCTAATATTTTTCATAGTTAATAAAATGGGCATAATTATTTATAGTATGGGCTATCTTACTCTATTGTAGACCAAATATATATTTAACCCATAGTGGATTTTTTGCTATATGTTTATAATAGTAAACACATCACCGTGTACAAAGATTCTGCTGTTGGGGCCTGAGAATTGTCTCTTTTGGTGGGGGCGAGGGGCGGGAGGAGAAGGAAGCACTGTTATCTACCTCTTTCTTCATTGCTTCTCAACACTCAATTATTCCCCACTAGAATAATTTTGTCTACACTAGAGAGCTTACAGCAGAGCCTTTGTAAAATCTCTAGTGTAGCCGCTCTAAGCCAACAGGAGAGAGCTCTCCCATCGACTTAATGAATTCACACCCCCCACGAGCGGGGGTAGCTCTGTTGATGGGAGAAGCTCTCCTGCTGACATAGCGCTGTCTGCACCTGTGCTTATGTCAGTGTAACTTATGTCACTCAGGGGTGGAATATCCGCCCCACCCCTCGGAGTGACAAAAGTTACACTGACATAAACGCTGGTTTGGACTAAGGGCTTGTCTAAACTTATGCGCTGGTTCGGCGGCAGGCAATCGAACTTCTGGGTTCGATTTATCGCGTCTTGTCTGGACGCGATAAATCGAACCCAGAAGTGCTCACCGTTGACTCCAGTAATCCTGCTCGGCGCGAGGAGTACGCGGAGTCGACGGGGGAGCCTGCCTGCCGCATCTGGACTGCGGTAAGTTTGAACTAAGGTACGTCGACTTTAGCTACTTTATTCATGTAGCTGAAGTTGCGTACCTTAGTTCGAATTGGGGGGTTACCCTGTGAATAACGTAGCTGAAGTCGACGTACCTTAGTTCGAACTTACTGCGGTTCAGACGCGGCAGGCAGGCTCCCCCGTCGACTCCGCGTACTCCTCGCGCCAAGCAGGATTACCGGAGTCGACGGGGAGCACTTCTGGGTTCAATTTATCGCGTCCAGACAAGACGCGATAAATCGAACCCAGAAGTTCAATTGCCTGCCGCTGAACCAGCGCGTAAGTATAGATAAGCCCTTATTGTGGAGAGAGTCTTCACTTCTTCATTATTGGCCGTCTTTTTTTCCCCCCACTCTAACATCTTGTTTGTCTTGCAGTGTTTATCTGCCAGCAGAAGTGGATATGCAGGCTATTCCTGTAATGAATGGTCTGATAATTAGTTAGCCAGGTGCAAAATAGGAGTCAGAGTATCCACAGCAGAATGTTTCAGCTCATGCATGTTCCACTTACTGCATGCCTGAGAGATCCCCGGGTAAATAAAAACCAGTTCAATAATACATAAAGGGGGTACCAATAAATATTTCATGGTACCGTATCTCAGGTTAAAGCTAGGATAGTTCCTAAGCATTGAATTTTTTTTTAGTCCATCAAGTACACCTCTGCAACCTAACACTCCCTTGCATACCCCTTTGTCTGTTCAGAGGCTAAGATGTAGGTAGAAGACAGCTGAAGGTTAAACAGCCTGGTATTTATTTATGTAATAATTGAAGGGAGCTCAAATTGTATTTTGGATTATGTTCATAAACAGTAACACCTCAGTGTCAGAGCTCCCAATTTTAACAGCTAAGTACAAGACCTGCATTGTAATATTATATTAATAGTGTAATACTGCTGGAACACACAGCTTGTTAGGGAGAATGGATGAAAATTCAGTCCAAAGAAAATATCCCCCATGTTGGACAATTCCTATGAAAGGGAGAGCAGGGGTAGAAAGAATACAGCAGTAAAAAATCAAATTTTGAACACACCCACATAATTTGGAGAAATCTGTATGTAGTGCCTAGGGGTTCATGGAGGATACATTTAAAAAAATCTATTTTTAATAGAAAATGAGGTAGTTTACAATTAATTGCTATTCCATTTTCTCTCCCTTTCTTCCCTTCTCCCCCACCCCATTTTCACTGAAAAATGTGACAGAGGGGAAAGAGGAAACCTGAGGCTCCCTGAAGGGAAATTATGTGAGATATACCTGGATAATCCTGGCAAGTGACCCACACCCACATGCTGCAGAGGAAGGAGAAAAAAATCCAATGTCACTGTCAGTCTGACCTGAGGGAAAATTCCTTCCCAACACCACATGAGGTGATGTTGCTTCTTCTCAGGCTCCCTCTGTTATTTCCAAATGTGGAGTGGAGACCTTTATATAGATGGGATTAAACATTTCGGAGTGTAATCTAGATTCCTCAGAAGAAAGAACTCAAAATTAAGGCGGTCACTATGACTAGATAGAGCAACCTTCATTCATGCATGGTGAGCACTTATATGGGTATTCCTACATTGGATTCAGTGGAATTACTCATGCACATGTTCATCAATGTAAGTAAAGTTAGCACAATCTATTGCATAATCATTCATCAATGTTAACATCAGGTAGTTAGATAGTAAAGTTACTACATCAATAAATAGAATGTAATAAAAGGCTCATTTCTTCAAGTCCTTAGTGCATGGAAACTCTGCTGGAAATTCTGGTCACAAGCTCTGACCCAAAGCTCATTGAGGTCAATGGGAGCTGGATCAGGACAGAGACCTTGCAGGATCAGACCCATGTTGTTATCTATTGCAAAGTCTCTCAGTAGCAAGTTATCTTAACAACATGTGTGTCATACTACTTATAATAATAAGGTGAGTTGTGGGTTTAATTGTAAGAGGTTTTTGGGGGTGGAGGATTTTTTTTTTATTATTTTAAATCCTATTGGTATTATAACAGAGTAAAACCTGTGGTACTTCCATTAATTTGGAAAGCTACAGAATGCTCCCATAGATATTGAAAGAGCTCTATACGTATCTCTTTTGGAGCAGTTAGAATGTCACTAGAAGTAACCTAATGGAGTTAATTTTCTAATCTCCATGGCAAATGCATGAGGCACTGCAACTGATATTGTCAGCTCTTTCAATGGAACTGTATGTCAATTCATTAATCAGGGTCTATGTGAGAGATTCCCATTGATGACATAGCTCTTGGAGACATTATATTGGCACTGAAAGTTTATGGGATGCTCCACGGACATCTTAATGATGCTGCTGAGTTGGAAACAGTGGATCTACAGCATCAACAGTTAAAATTGAAAAGCAGCCACCTTTTCTGTAGATACTTTCCAAAGTTACTCTGATGTTTTAAAACAAAAGACATTAATTGTTTGGATTGTTAACTTTTTTCTTCTAGAGTTTTACAAAAGTATCAAACTCCAGTGCTTTTAAAAATTCAGGGCTCTACTGTGCCTTATAGGCACAAAATTTTTTTTGGGAGGGGGGCAGAGTTATATACATCTAGGGGAAACTCTGGAAAGCATACTACCTATTGCAGGCACAATGCCTGCTGGAGCTCCCTAGCTCACATGGGCAGTACACCCCATGCTACATTCCTTCAGAAGGTTGAGCTCTCCTCCTAACAGTCCTTGCCTCATGATATCTTAATGCACAAGAATGACTGACTGTCCTATGCCCCACTCAAATGGTGTTAGTAGGAAAATTCTTTGTACATTCCCCATCTTCCTGTGCACTTGTGTGGGGTGGAACACAATTTGGTCATAGGAAAGTAGTGGGAAAGAGTAATTGTATTATTTTTCTATGCCAATTGTCCAAGAGAAGAAATAAAAGCTAAAAATGACTAATACTTGAGCAAAGCCTTCTCCAAAATTAATCAACAGACACACTACAAACATTTGTTTTGGGGGGGGCACAATGCTATCTGCTCTTTCAAGGTAAGAAATGAAGAAGGAACACATCCTGCTCACCTTACTCATGTGAGAGAAGTTGGTTTGAAGTCAATGAAGCTACTGCAGTGAACAGGAGTTGTAGGATTAAGCCTAACTTTATTACTAGTGATCAGTGTTGTGACAAAGTTCCTCCTCTATCTTGGTGGGTCCTGTGCTTATTGGCAGATTTTCTTGCCTCAGAGATTCACCATGTGGGTTGGGGAACAGCCCAGAGACCTTCTCCTCTGGAAGAACCTACAGTCCAGGTCAATTGGGAGGTTTGGGGGGAACCCAGGCCCACCCTCTACTCCAGGTTCCAGCCCAGGGCCCTGTGGACTGCAGCTGTCTATAGTGCCTCCTGTAACAGCTGCATGACAGCTACAACTCCCTGGACTACTTCCCCATGGCCTCCTCCAAACACCTTCCTTATTCTCACCACAGGGCCTTCCTCCTGGTGTCTGATAACACTTGTGCTCCTCGGTCCTCCAGCAGCACACTCTCATCTCCTTGCACCTCTTGCTCCCAGCTCCTCACACTCCCACCACAAACTGGGGGTGAGCTCCTTTTTAAAACCCAGGTGCCCTGATTAGCCTGCCTTAATTGATTCTAGAAGCTTCTTCTTAATTGGCTCCGGGTGTCCTAATTAGCCTGCCTGCCTTAACTGGTTCTAGCAGGTTCCTGATTACTCTAGTGCACCCCCTGCTCTGGTCACTCAGGGAACAGAAAACTACTCAGCCAGTGACCAGTATATTTGCCCTCTACCAGACTCCTGTACCCCACTGGTCTGGGTCTGTCACAGTGTATACTAAGTGGCGGCCAGTAAGTCCCTCGGCCCGCGCCGCTTCCAGCAGCTCCCATTGGCCTGGAGCAGCGAACCGTGGCCAGTGGGAGCTGCGATCGGCCGGACCTGCGGATGGGGCAGGTAAACAAACCGGCCCGGCCCACCAAGGGCCCTATACAAGCGACGACCTCAGTTTGAGAAACACTGTTTTATGCAGTGTAAACGTCCATGGAACTCTTGGGGAGTCCTGTGTAAGGACTGAAGAGTGAGATCCTAAACTAATCATTTCATTCTTCCATATGTCAGTAACGTTAATGCTCTTAAAAATCCTTTACAAATAAAATGGAGTTGTAAATTCAAACTAAAAGGGATCAAGGAGCAGGGGGTAAATTAAGATGTACTAAGTATAATTTCAAATCCACAATTTGTCACTGAGGAGCTTGTACTCCAACTTTATACAATTAGATGGGTAAGATGGGAGATAAGGGAAGAAAGAAGCAAGCCGAAGAGGGAATACTTGGTACCTCAACCAAAAGAATGACATAAAAATAGATGGGACTCTCACTTTTAACCTGTGAAATGTATATTTATTATGATTCTCCCCTCTGCCCCTTATGGTTAGTGGAGTGAATAGGAGACACTTTAGGCCATATTCTTCAGATGCAGTGTATTACACTTCTCCTTAAGAGCACATAGGTCTGTGGTGCAAAAATGAGCTTCTTAAAAGAATGTCTCTTGCACCAGTTTCTAAATAACTTTTAAAATGTCAGAATTTATGGCTTTTTTTTTTTGCAAAAATATCAATTGACAGCCACCCTCGAGTTCAAGGTGCAAGAATCAAGGAGTGCAATTCTGGCCTCAAATACAGTATTTCTCTGAGAATGCTGTTGATTCATCCTTGATTTTTGAAAACATTATATATATAAAATATTTAGCCCTCGTTACCCCCATTCAGAATTTCTTTGCAACATCTACTGAGTATCCCAGGTGATTCATGTACTTAATTTAAGCAACTAAGCTTCTGACATTGCTAATATTGTTGATGCATAATTATCTTTCGGTTGATTTTTTGTGTATGCTTTAAAGAAGTAAAGTAGCAGCTGGACTGAAAACCTGTATTAAGACTTAGCTTTCTGCAGTTATTATAGTGGCTGAGACATTCAAAACCTAAAACTGAGCTCACCACAGAAAGACTGATACCCTTAATTCTTAGTGTATTGCTGTGTAGACTATACATTGTGACTCTCTTGCACGTTTTAGGTGATAAGTACAGGGAGAAGTCTGCCAGACATGTCTGGCCTTGCAACTTCTCCCTGGTGAAGTGACTCATGCCCTGCTATTATAGAAGCTCATGCTGAACAGCCAGAAGGGGTATTCAGGGTGTAAAACTACAGTACCCTCTGAACTGGACAGAAAGAAACTAGGAAGGATCCTATTAATCAAGTTCCACACCAACACTTTCTCTCTTTTTTGCTGGTCTGCTCTCCTGTCATATTTTGGCTTATTTCCTGTATCCTCATCACAAACCAGTTATTCACACTTGAGTGGTAGTTCAAACACTTAAAAAGACTACACTTTTTCAGACTTTCTTAATGTCTTCCAATGAATTATATTTTCAGGGCAGAATCCTTGTAATATTAAGTAACATATACCTGTGTAATGAGAGAATTCAACTTGGCATAACTGCAACCATTTTGTGTGTCCAGCTACCATTAGCTGAAAGCCAAATACCACATAGTTAAGAATAATTGTTAGGACTCTGATAGGCAAGGCCAAACAGCTGCAAGATTGCAGTTTTGCTAATTAGAATGGCAGGATGGACCATGAGAAGGGAAGGGGTGTGTGAATAGCTGACCTTGGTTCTGAGTGCCCAACTTATAAAGTTTATTGTTGTTATGACTAGAAATACTAGCAATGCTTTGTTGATGAGGGATAATGAGCAATTTTCTGAAGCTAGATAAATTGGTGACCCAATAGGAGTCACTATGAGTTATGTGCTTTGTTTAAGTTAGCTATAAAAGGTTAAGTAAAAGAATACACCTTGGAGAAGTTCAGGGGAGCTTTTCTTCAAGAAGAGTCTGACATCTCCACAGCAACTGGATGGAAGGAGGGCCCCTGGAAGCCTGGCTGTTGATCATTCAAAACCATCTCAGACTTTGGGTAATTATCTAGGATGCTCTAAAACTACTGCTGTTGTATATGTGAGTGTGTGTGCTTGAGACTCAATAAGGAAGGAGCTTTGGGGGAAAGCACTTTTGTTTGTACCAATCATCCATCGGATGGAGGAGCTGTGTCTCCATTGATTTTTTTCCCTAACACTGCCTGGAGAAAACAGGTTAAGTTACCACAGTTTTGGATTCTGAAAATCCTGCGTGACACCTGAATCTATTATTATTTAGAGGTAAGCACCTGCTGATAGTATAAGCACTCACTTTATCCACCACTCAGCTAAAGAACAGTCTTGGTTACTTAGTATTTGACAAAGGTATTTTAAATACAAAAAGGACACCTTTCTAATTAAAATTATGACCTTAGATGTGATATCTAAAAGAATGACATAGAAGGCAGACTGGGCTATAATTCAAAAGCATTGTTTCTAAGTTGGTTGAAAATATCACTTTAAAAATGTTTCCAAAGGCAGTTTTCAACAACTGGTACAAGAATTTAAACAATCCATTTCTGGTAGAAATATTTTGAAACCCTTATCCAACACCATGCTGTTTAGTTTTGCCATAATGCCTTTATCTGAAGTGATCAGAAATGAAAGATTAGAAAAGGATCAAAAAGAAACCAGATGTTTTTATACTACTGCTGCATTACCGCATGGTTTATTTATTTTAGCACAAGCAGGCACAATTGCTGGAATAAGGACAACAAACACGATTCTTTGAATTAGCTTGTCTACTTATTGCTGGAAGCAGACACAGAAGTAGTTCTCGTTCTGCTGATGGTGTTTCTGTTACATGGCCTCTCCCACACAAAGCAGGTATACCCCTGTACTTCCTCCCAGAATTATTTCCTGAACCAGGGACCTTTCCAACATGGGAGAGACAACAGCCTATAGCAGGTGTGCATATGTGCAGAGATGCCCCCAGAATTTTTTTCCATGGTATGCATCAGCAATCCCTAGGAAGCCATTCCCCCTTCAGCCACTGTGCCCGCCAAGTTCTTGCCATGCTCAGCCCCCACTTTCCATCCCAACATGCCCAGGTACAATGTCTCTCTGCATCCCTGAGAGGGGACATGGGCTGTTGAAAGCAGGGCAGGGGCAGGCATCCCCCAGCAGGGGAGCCCTGGTGCAGGAACAGGCCCCACAGCAGCAGTGAAGAGGAGCATTGCTGGCCTCCCTACTGCCCACTCAAATTTGGCCCCACAGCCCCTCCCTGAGTGGTGTGGTGTCCCCTGTGCCCCAGGTTGCAATGGCACTCATCAATTTTGGCCCAGTGATTCCTGTGTCATGACAGAGGGCCAGCAGGGCCAAACCTGAGTGGACAGTGAGGCAGCTAATGCTGTTCCTCCTCACTGCTGCCAATGGTATGTACTGTGTGTAATGTACGCAGGACTGCTGGTGCCACTGTGAGCACATGTCTCTACTGGAAATACCTTATCTGATGCATCCTAGCACTGCATTAGTCTTTTTTCATGGCCGCATCACACTGGTGGCTCATAGTCATCCTGTGATTCACCAATACACCCAGGTTTTTCTCCTTTTCTGTAGCTTCCAACTAATAAGTCTCCAGTTTATAGCAAAAAATCGTGTTGTTAGTCCTTAAATACAAGACCTTGCACTTTGCACTATTAAATTTCATCCAATTTCTATAACTCCAGTATTCAAGGTAATCCAGATCTTCTTGTATGATATTCCAGTCCTCCTCTCTATTGGCAATACCTTTCAACTTTCTGTCATCCACAAATTTTATTAGCACAGTTCCACTTTTTATGCCAAGATCATAAAAAATGTTAAATAAGGTTGGTTCCAAGACTGATCCCTGAGAAACTCCACTAGAAACCTCCATGACAGTTCATCTTACAGTATGACCCGTTATTGTCTCCCCTTTAACCAGATCCTTATCTACATTTCAGTTCTCATATTAATCCCCTTCTTCTCCAATTTAACTAATAATTTCCCCTGTGGAACTGTAATCAGTTGCCTTACTGAAATCCAGTTGGATTAAATTTACTGCAGTTCCTTTGTTTAAAAAGTCAGTTATCTTATCAAAGAAGATCAGGTTGATCTGGCATGATCTACCTTTTGCAAAACCATATTGTGTTTTTATCCCAATTACTAGTTACATGTATGTCCTTAAGTACTTTCTTTTTCAAAAAATGTTCCAAGACTTTGCATACAATTGTGATCAAACTAACAGGTCTGTAGTTTCCTGGATCACTTTTTCCCCCTTTCTTAAAAATAGGAACTATATTAGCAATTCTCCAGTCATAGGGTCTGACCGCCAAGTTTAAAGATTTATTAAAAATCCTTGCTATTGGGCTTGCAATTTCATGTGCCAGTTCCTCCAACATTCTTGGGTGAAGATGATACTGGCCCCCTAATTGAGTCCAAATATTTGTGTCTACCTTCCTCCTTGGATGTGGTAATTTCTACTTCCATATCCTCATTTCCATTAGCCACCCTGCCTCTACCCCTAAGCTTCTCATTACCCTTATTAAAAGCTGAGGAAAAGTATTTGTTTAGATGTTGGGCCATGCCTAGAGTATCTTTAATCTCCATCTCATCCTCCACCCCCCCTTCTTCCTTCCTCTTTTCTTTTTATTTATATGGCTAAAGAACCTTTTACTCTTTTCTTTCTTTTGCTCTTTCCTTTGTAAAGTCTAACTCAGCTTGACTTTTGGCAGTTCTCACTTTATCTCTACACTTTCTTACCTCCAAGAGGTAGCTTTCCTTGCTTATTCAGCCCATCTTCCATACCTCATAGACTTTCAGCTTTCTCCTAATCACCTATTTGACATGCTTACTCATTCAGCTTCATCTACGACCCTTCTTTTCATTTCCCCCCTTGTTTGGGATGCAGGCTTCAGATACTTTAAGTCAAAGTTGCAGAAATTAATTCCAAGCCTCCTCCAGATTCAGATCCTTGAGTTCTTCCATCTAGTCCACTTTTCTAAATAATTTCCTTAATATTTTCAAGTTTGTCCTTTTGAAATCAAGGACCCTAGTTGCAGATCTATTTTTGTTTATCCTTCCATTTAGTTTAAACTGAATTAGTTCATCATCACTCAAACCAAGGTTGTCCCCTACAACCAGTTCTTCTATGAGGTCCTCACTATTCACCAATACCAAATCTAAAATGGCATTACCTCTTGTTGGTTCAGTGACTATTTGATGAAGAAATCTGTCAGCTATCACATCCAGGAAAATCTGACCCCTACCGTTATTAGTAGCACTTGTCCTCCAATCTTTATCTCCCATGATCACACAATTCCCAATAGTGTTTATTTCATTATAAACATTAATGTCTCCATCCATATCCAAATCGGATCGTGGGGGTCTGTAGCATAGCCCAAGATTATTGCAGGGGAACATCTGGTAGCTTTCTTTCCCAAAGTGATTTTGACCCCAACAGACTCTTTCTTACCATTCCATCACTTCTAATTTCTTTACAGTCTACCTCATTAATATACAATGCTACTCCACCACCTTTACTTTTATTTCTGTCTTTCCTGAACTGCACATACCCTTCAATATCTGCACTCCAGTCATGACTACTATTCCACCATGCTTCTGTTATCCCTGTAATATCTGGTTTCACTTCTTGCACCAGAAGTTCTAGTTCAGTGTTTCTTAAACTGGGGTCACCGCTTGTGTAGGGAAAGCCCCTGGTGGGCCGGTTTGTTTACCTGCCCCGTCCACAGGTCTGGCTGATCGCGGCTCCCACTGGCCGTGGTTCACCGCTGCAGGCCAATGGGGGCTGCTGGAAGTGGTGGCCAGTAAGTCCCTTGGCCCATGCTGTTTCCAGCAACTCCCATTAGCCTGGCGCAGCGAACCGTGGCCAGTGGGAGCCGCGATCAGCCGGACCTGCGGACGGGGCAGGTAAACAAAATGGCCTGGCCCAACAGGGGCTTTCCCTACACAAGCGGCGACCCCAGTTTGAGAAACACTGTTCTAGTTCCTCCAGTATCACCTACCTGACCATCAGCTTCATCAATATTGATATCGTCATTCCTCTTAATGTCCATTGGCCTACCCATTGCTGTTCCTTTCTCCATTATTCGCACTCTCTCTTTTTTGATTTTCCTCCCTGTCAACATTAGAATCAGGCATGGAGATTACATGAGCATCTCCCAATTGTCTCCCCCAAGTTCCTAGTTTAAAGCTCTTTTAATCAGTTGTACCAACCTCCATCCCAGAAGTCTATTTCCCTCCTTACTAAAATGGTGTCCATCCCATGAGAACAGTCCTTGGTCCATGATGCCTCCCGGTGGTAAAACATCCCCAAACCCTCCTGTAGTGGGGTGGTTACCCCGCTTCGGTCCAGAGGGGTTTAAAAGAGCCCATGAGAGGGCTGTGGCTGGGGCAAGCAGCTCCCTGGCTGAGTGGGAAGTCAGGCTCAGCTGGTCCTATAAAGGCCAGGGCAGCCAGAAGTCCAGACAGTTCTCTCTGCTTTAGAGAGAGAGGGGCCTGGCTGCTGGAGCTGAGAAGTATCTGAGGGAAGCAGGGCTGAGGGAAGGCTAAAGGAGCTGGGGAGCTCTGGCCTGGGAAAAACCCCAGGCTGCAGGCCTAGAGTAAGGCCAGCTAGATACCGGGGTTGCAAAGGGACAACCCTGGGTAGGCAGAGGCAGCAGGTCCAAAGCCCCCTCCCCCACCCCCCACCAGTGATGAGTAGCTAATACTGCAGTCTGCCCCAGGGAGCAGGGGCTTGATGGTGACGGCAGTGGCCTGGTACTGAGGCGAGGTGGGGATAGTGGATGGGGATTCCACAGGGACGGGAGACCCAGATCTGTGGGGTCCTGCCAGGGGGCAGCATCCCAGTAGTAGGGGCACGCAGTCCTGGGAAGGGCATGGGGCCAGAGGAGAGGCGAATCACTGGCCTGCAGAGGGCGCTCTAGATGCTGGACGAGCTGATTCCCCGAAGCAACCAGTAGGAGGTGGGGGTTAGTCCGAACCTCTACACCTCCTTATAGCATCACTATGTGAGCCATCTCTTGATCATCATAATCTTGTCTCGCCTTCGTTTTCCTACTTTAGAGACCGGTAGAATCACTGTTTCTTTTAAGCTTTATTCAAAACTTTGGAGTTACTCTTAAAAAGAAAATAATGGAACCCCTATTGTTTAAGTTCCTATTAATACCACTACACACTGAAAAAGTCATGGCTTGTTTCTTCTCATTCTTTATTTGTAGCACCACATGCCCCAAAAGAGCACTTTAAAAAGCTGTGGCTGGCTAACTTTTCTTTAATGTAATTATTTTTACTGTGCAAAAAGATGAAGTATCCATAAAAATAACTGGGGCTGTGAGCTACTGAAAAATGTAACCACTGAATTATATTTAATAGCTATGCAAAGTTTTTAACAGTGTGCATTATAGCTGTTTTTAGCTTGCATTATTAACTAATCCAAGTTGCTGACTTCTCAGCTTTAATAGACATATTTATAATAAAGCTTCACAAAATTACAATATAAAAAAGCAAATAAAATTAATGTTTTAAAAAGGAAAGAAAAGGCAATAATATACTTAAAGAAAAATGTGGTTGACTAGGAACAAATGTGCTCCATGTTCTTTGTGTTTACTTCCTTTTGATGTTTCTATAAAAACATGAGCATTGTCAGGTATGACTTACAGTAATTTGTTCTTGCTGAACTCACTACAACTGCAGTTAGACCATTGATTTAAATGATATTTGGCCCATGACTCTAAATGGGGATCTAGCAAGTGGCTTTTTGTTTGAGCCTTATGTGCTTAATTAAGATATATTCTCCTGTATCTTTTTGTCTTTCCAAAAGTAACAACTTTTTAGAAGAAGCAAATAGTTTTGTCGTGTAAATTGCAGGACAGACATGCCTATCTTGCATAATTTGTTTAAAGGGAGAGCTGGTCAGATCCCAGAATTCCTATTCTGAGGGAATTTCAAAAATGAACAAAATATGGTTTTGTATTGGAACAAAAATGTGCATTGTTGAAATTTCCTGCGGAAGAGGAAGAGTCTGATTTTGTTGTTTTGAAAAATTGAAACATTCTGTTTCACCTTTTTCTAAACAAAATTGATGAAATTCTCAGAGCCACACAGAGTTCCAGCTCTGGACCCTGTCAGGCTACCAATAATCCAAGGTCTGGAAGTCCTAACAGTTCTGCTGCTATGTACTGAGGATCTCTTGGTTATGTCTAGTGAACCTTGTCCCCAGAGTCCAAGCAGCACAGAGACAATCAGTTTATTTTGCTTGTTTTAATAATCCTGCCCCTGCCATGTGCTCTGAGCTGCAAACTCAGCTGATGGGAGGAATTCCTCTGCATAACTTATTTTCAGGGTGGGGGGAGAGCAGGACAACTGAGTATTTTGTCATTTTTAATGCCCCACAATAGTCTGGCTGGTGTTGATGGACCTTGCACATTGGGCAGGATATAACATCTTCTGTTGGAGATCAGCACTTCACACTAGTTTGTGTGTCTCTCTCATGGTTGATGATTTAAACAGTCATAGAGGTTTACAATACAACCACTCAGATATTACCAGATATCTGGAATAGAGATTGTTATAAATGAGATTAATGCATACAGTAACTTATAGGCATTCAATAAGGTCCAAACACTTAACATATTCTTATAATTCTAATACCCATTTTCACAATACTAACACAGAGGTGAGCCAGACTGATTCCAGCTATGGATTTGTCAGGGTTCCTTGAGGAATGGGGACCTTGGCATGAGGTAGCCCCTGGTCCGCCAGTACATAGCCTGGGTTAGGTGTAAAGCACACATAAAGCTTTTATTATTATAGAAGTTTCTATTATCTTTGGAACTTTATTTTAATTCATTTGTGTATCTATGTCTACATGCTTTAACCTTGTAAATCAGGGACTGGCAATCTTTGGCATGCAGCTCTCCAGGGTAAGCCCCCTGGCAGGCCGGACCAGTTTGTTTACCTTCCGCTGCTAGGCTCTCTACCACACAATAGGGTGACTGAAAGCCCCATCTGGAGCCAGCAGTTCTAGGGCCCTACCTCTGCATCAGATTGCAAGATTGGCAAGCTGGCAGGACACCAAGCAGAAAACATTTTGATGTTGAGGAATTTGCATTTTGAGACAAAAAAAGCTTCTGTTGGAAAAATTTAAGACCTGTTCTGTTTAACACATACTTTTTTTAAATGTGAAAGGTAATAGTGGTTGAATAATAGCCTTCCCCTCTTCTAACCCAGAAATATTAAACAAACCAGACTATCCTCTACAATTTCCCCCCCTCACAAATACCCATATTAGGGCCCAAGCTACTATTGGCAAGTCTCATGAACTATAACCATAGTACAAAGGGCCTGATCCACGACCGTTTCTATTGACATCAGTGGACTTTGTGTCAAGCCCACAGTGTTGGAGACTGCAAAATTAAAATAGGAACTAGAAAGACCAATGTCAAGATCATAATGAAGCATAATGAAAATTGATATCATGGGTGTGTGGGGAAGCATTTATTGAATTGTACTATGTCTTTCAGTGCCCTTGCATAATTTAAGAGTAAAATATAATTTGAGGTTAATGTATTTAATGATTAAGGGAATTTGAATGTGTTGGGCATAACACAAATGTACACTTTCTGCACTTAGTGAAAACTAAACCTTTTCAAAATTCAAAAAGAGAAAAGATACCATACAGCCATTATGATCAATAAGCACAATAAAGATATAGATATATTTTCACTGTAGAAACAACTAAAAATCAATGTGTAGCTATTAAATACTCAAGGTGCATAGAGTCTGTAGCTGGCTTGATTAGCTAGAAGTGGTATAATATCTCAGATATTTAATATCTCATATATATCTCAGTGGACATATTTTAAGAGTCATGGTTAAAGCAGGGAGGAAAATTTGTATGCGCTCTCTTACTCTTAAAAGGATACCATCAATTTAAAATCAAGTCAGTTTTTAAAAATGAGTTAAATAGCTTCAATGTCTACACCTGTTCCTGAGTCCCATTGACAATTCTTGTGGTTTTACAATTTTGTTTTTCTATTTTTCTCCTTAGTGGAGATCTGTGAAAGACACCAGCAGGGCACACTAACGAAATAAGGGCCCATCCCAGCACTAGGCTCAACTACATGGACTTCTAGTAAAGTCAATGAAACCCTGTATGGTCACATCAGTTTCCACTAGTGAAGCACGTTTGGGGCCTAAATGGCTATTCATAAAGATGCAAAATGCACAAAATAACCAAACTGAAAAGAAAACTTCAGTTATTAGAATAAATGTGTTACTTGTAACCATAACGGATAAAATATTGTTCAGACAATGTGTCCTTCAAAGGGATGGCATCACTTTAAACTTTCCTCTTCTGCCCCTCCCTCCACCCCCATGTATGCCTCCGATCTCTACGGCATGTTCTGAGATTTTTTTTTTTTAAGTGCCCAGTTTTGCAGGCACATCCAGACTACAGAGAGTTTTGAAACATGTGCTTAGGGCAAAATTTTACTTTTGCTTTAATATTTTAAAGAGAATAGAAGTGGCAGTGATTGTGGTGCACAAAATTAAAAATGTAAGTGTTGCATCTTTGCTCTCTACACACCATTTAGACTCTGAGGAAACCATATGGACAAAGTTGGATTCCAAATAACTGGGTTCACTAAGCAAACACTACATATAAGGCCCAGCTGCATATATACATTACTGGTCTGTTAGGATCTGGTGGCTTCTGCAATAGAAGATGGGGAAGCACATGAGAGAGCTCTCAAACTGATCATAGGAATTGAGTAGTATCCCTTTAAACTACAGCACAGGGTAGGCTATTGAGTTTCAGTTTCTTCTGATGAATCAAATGGAGGGGGTGAAAACAAGCTGGGGAGGGTAGAGGGCCAGTGTAGGTCTCATTTAAGTGACACAAAGACCTGGTACTGGTAAGGTGAATTTCACCTTATGTGAAAAGTGTAACACTTCGTCTAACTTATCTCAAGCCTAACTTTATTTACAAAAGCAAGCAGCTAAAGCCTCATTAAATCAAGCTGCTATGAGTGACAGGAGATAATAAAGACATGTCCAGCTGTCTCCAATAAGTTCTGCTAAACACTTTTTTGCATAGAAAAGTCTCATAGGGACTTTAATGGGTCTCCCAGGAATCACTAGACAATGAGGAAAACATAGTAGCTGCTTCTAGAGAAAATGACAATGTAACCTTATCCTCAGTCCTAAGGGAGATTCAGAAGTGTGCTTCTACATTACATTGGGGACTTTAAAGTGCTTGTGTCTTAAATGGATTCCATGCTGATCCACAAGGGAAAAATATTAATAGAGCTGACCATCAAATTAGTGATATAAAGGCAGATCCAATTCTATGAAATCAATGAGAATCTTTTCAGTAACTTTAGTGGGAGTTGAACCAGGCCCATAAAAGATAAAATGAGATAAGGAAGGAAATGCAACATTGGAGGAAAGCCACTTATTATCTATTAGCTCAGACAAAAAAAACATGGAAATTTGCAGTTGTTCCAAAATCAGGATAACAAAAAAGACAGTGAATTCAAGAGAATTTTGATTAAAATGCATATATTATGTACTATACACTAAACCATATGATCTGGATGTCCCTGAGCCATAAAAAGTAAAATACTATGTTTACAAGACAAATACTTTATCCTACAGGACAGCAGAAATATAGACAAATGATTGTCCCTATGAAAGAAAATATTTCTCTATCCAGAAGCATGAATTCTTTCAGGATGTTCAGAGTGGTCTTAAAGATACAAGAAAGGACAATAGTTAAAGCATTTGAAATGCAAAGTATTAACTAAGGCTTTCAATTGAACAAAATCCCATTTCCCCTTGCCTTTCAGCTATAGAAAGTTTTTACAAGGAAACCCTCATCTGTCAATCTTTTAGGTGATATTAAAAATGTTAATAACTCAATTGTCCTTTTGGGGAAAAGAGAAGTTAGTTGAGATGGACCGGAGCTGCTGTTGCTAAAATCCAGTGACACAGGAAAGCCTTTTCATGACAAGCCATCATTTATTAGTCAACTGCAATACAGTATTTTAGAATCCTTAGGTTAGTCTGAAAAAACAACCCTTAACTGAGAGCCCATGTTGGAAATATCACCTGCCCTTCTTTTTCCAAAGCCTCCTGGATTTTATTTCTTTCCACCACTCTGCCTGGGTGGAAGCAATCCTAGATCACAGAGTGCTCATACCTTGTTTTTGTCTCAAGTTGCAATCCGACTGCATTTGCATGTTATGCTTGCCTGCTCCCATGTTAATGACTGGTCTTCCACTGTATTGCCAATACAAACTCATTTTTATGTGAATATTTCTTCATAGTTCATTTATACCAGGGGTCGGCAATGTTTGGCACATGGCTCGCCAGGGTAAGCACCCTAGTGGGCCGGGCCAGTTTATTTACCTGCTGACGCGGCAGGTTCGGCCAATCGCAACTCCCACTCGCCGTGGTTCGCCTTCCCAGGCCAATGGGGGCGGCAGGAAGCAGCGCGGGCCGAGGTATGTGCTGGCCGCGGCTTCCTGCCGCCCCCATTGGCCCAGGACGGCAAACTGCTGCGAGTGAGGGCCGCGATCGGCTGAACCTGCTGCGTCAGCAGGTAAATAAACTGGCCCGGCCCGCTAGGGTGCTTACCCTGGCGAGCTGCATGCCGAACGTTGTCAACCCCTGATTTATACCATCCCAGATATGTACATGTTACACCAACACTTTAGCCCTTATTCCCTGTGGCCCAGAGAAGTTAACTCCTTCACACCCACAAGGTAGCAGTACTGTGAGTCATGCATATTTGTAATGAAAATATTACAAACATTTTTCTACAGTGGGCCCCCAGCTCCTCTTGAGGGAATGTGAAAGTCTTGGCATATGGGGGGCTGCCCTGAGGCCACAGACCTTGGAAGCTCAGGGTCTCCAGCCCCAGCACAGTCCACATGGCAAGGCTGCTCTGCAGCCATGTGCCCCAGAAGTCCAGGCTCTCTATCAACTTGTCAGGGGAACTGATGGGCAACCAGGTACGTTTCCAGTTGAAATATTTTGGAGTTGACAAATAAGCATTTTCCAAATAAACCCTGAAAAATCCTGACCAGCTCTAGTCTGTCCACCCACTATTATTGTGGGAGACCTAGCTTATTCTTTACTCCCCTGCATCACAAAGGCCTACCTTGATACAAAAGCATCTGGCACAAGAAGGCTTAACTACACACTAAGTAGGTGCAATGTACCTTCAGCTGATTGAAGGCAAGATGGTGCTGCCTTCAAACCCACTTGGACTGCAGTGTGTATAATGCGATTCATGTTATTGGGGTGTGCTATGCACTGCTCAACATATGAGAGGATAAAGGAGGAGTACTTTAGGAAGGTGTGGGCTGATGCCTGTGCTGCTTTACAGGCCTGGTAAAGCAACGTTGTCTCAATACTCCTCTGAAAATAAGGGAGGTCTTGTGTTCCGCTATCCTTGGGTTGGAGGCCAGATGATTTAAAGCAACTGCAACATTGTGATGTATTCATTTGAAAATTCACATAAGGGGCAAAAAAAATAAATAAATCCTAGTTAGTGGTTTTGCTGGCTTAGTGCCAATTGCATGCACTGTAAGTGTGAGTCTTTTCTAAAATAATTATTTCCAAGTGACTGCTTCCCTTGTTGTTTTTGTGAATCGCACACAGTAAAAGACTGTTGGACAAATTTGTTTATTACAGGTTTCTAGCACAGGAAGTCCAGCTCCCAAACACTAAAGTGAAAGTTCAAGAGGGTCCAATGGGTTCAGTTCTCAAATGGTGAAACCTCAAAACCAAGACACAAAATAACTCCAAACCAAACTGAAAGTCTGAATTGCATACAAACACAACATGAAAGTGTAATCTCCCACATAATGGAATGGCACATCATCAGCATGCCTGTGTCCAACTATGTGCACTTCCATTATGAATGGACTGGCTGATCCTCCACCCTGAGTTACCAAGCAGCTGAATCAAATGGTAGCAATGGAATTGGAGAGACTGGAATCAAGGTGTGGTTCAGGGCAGGTGCCTCCTGGGATCTGCTGGTGAGCATTCCAAAGAATTTTTCAGATCTCTCTCCCCCTCATTTCCTTCTCTTATTTCCTCATTGACGAGTCAGGCTGGAGATACTCTGCAGCCACTTCTCCTCCTGCTTCAGCATATTTTCTGCTGCAGCCTGGCTTTGTAGTTCTAATTCACCGAGCCTGTATGACCTAGTGGTAAACTCCCATTGTAAGTCCAGAGCTCCCAGCCCCATGGCCTGCACCACCCCACTATCCCCTGTCCTGCCCTGCCCCACCCCACCCCACCATACCAAGCCCCTGCTGTGTTCCCCCCACCCTTGAGTCATCTTGGAGCACACATTTCAGGAGAAGGTGAAGAAGCAGAAGTGGTGGCAGGGAATAAAAAGGAAAAACTTTTGTCCTCAACTGAAGCTAACGCCACTGTAGCTCTGTGACGTCTTACTGTCTCCCAAGCACCCCCTCCTGGCCCGAGGTCACATTGCAATGCACTGCTACCAATTTCTCCCCTCTTTGGGCCCCCTTAATAACTCTCAGTCCACAGGTAGTTACAATACTCCCCTCTTGGGATCCCAATTATTTAGTCCTTATATATAGGCCCACGAGGGCCTAACTCTACTTCAGTCACTCTCTCCCTTAAAGGAGGGAGTCCCCAGCCCTTCTTCCCAGAGCTAAGTCCCAATGTAAAATCTGTCAGGTTTTACATGGCTGGATTGCAGGTTTCTTCAGCTCTCTGGCTTCCAGGCCCCTAAACTGTTCTCTCAGTCAGGGTTTCTAGTGGACACTGGGCCCAATACTCCTTGGCATTACCTGCCTGAAGCTCAGCCTTCTTCAGTCCTCTGGCCCTGGCTTCCAGGACCAGACCCTTCTCTCAGTCAGGGTCTCTAACAGGAGCTTTCTGCTCCCTACAACTCCTGTATCACAGCTCCCTTGGTCACAAGGTCTTCCCTGCAGGAACCTTTCACACAGTTCCTCAACCATTTTCTGAGTTTCCCGCAGCTTATTGCCAAGTTTCCTCTCTCTGGCAATCTCTCAGCTGCAGCTGCTCATCTCCCCCCGCCCTTTTCTTTTCTTCTTCCTTTTCCACCTCCCTCCCCTTAACCAACCCCCTTGCCTCTTATGTTGGAGTCACCTGATTGCTCTCAGTTGAGGCTTATCTTGTAGTCAGGACTGGTCTAGCCCGAGACTCTCCATCCCATCTCTACCATGACATCAAAACTCATCAGTTAACATATCCCACAACAGCAGTTTGGCATAAACAGGTAAGCCTGCCCCACCCCAACCTCTGCCCTCCACTGCTTATTTTGTAATAGCTTCTATAGTAATCATAGAAAATGTCGGTGTGCACTGGTTGGGGAAAAAACAGTGAAACTCCCCTTCCCACCCACCCACCCCGGGAATTTGCCAGTCCATGGAAATTGAAACATAGACACACCTGTATTTTGACAAAATTCCTCCAACAGAACCCTGCCTGACTCCTCGGCAGCCTGCCTAGCAGACTGCTACGGAACCCAAGCCTTTTGGCTCCTTGGCAGACTGGTGGACTGATGAGGAGCCTGGGAGCCCCAGTTTCCAGGATTGTGGTTCCTCAGTAGCCTGGGGACCTAAGGCTTCAAGGGTGCTCAGCTTCGGGGAAGCCCATCTTGTGGACTGCTGCAAAATCTGCAGCTCCAGGGAGGCCAGTTAGCTAATCGTCTTTCAGCCCCTAACTAATACAGAATTCAAGCTGTTCCAGAATGCTGAGGATGCACGATGTAGCATTGTGTCAGTTGTGTTGAATAAAATATGTTTTTTTTTTACCTTTTTCCTTTATAAAAACAGCTAGGAAATTACATTAAAATCTACACTAAAAGAACATTATTTAGGTTGCAAAGTCAAATATTTGAAAGATAGGAAATATTAGGATTTAGATTGCCCATGTAACCTTAATTCTGCCTCCTTGTGTGCATGCATTATGATCCATTATTTAATTATATAATCACCTATTTCCCTCCCCCCCCCCAACAATATTTAATATTATATAGGACTTTGAACAACTGTCATCCAGATTAAAATTTTATAATTTTTATTAACTACTAACTTGGGCAATAACTGAACTAGTGAGCTCAGCTATCCAGTCCTTCTGAGATTAATAGTCTAAATTAGTATTCATATATTAAAAATAAATTAAAGATTAAATTTTCAAAGGAGTAGGGCTGGCTGGAAAACAACAATTACATTTCATGAAAAAAAAATGAGGTTTTGAAATTTATTTTCATTCTGTATTAGAACAAACCTGAGACCTTTCCCCCCCCCCAAAAAAAAAACATTGAGAGAGACCTTTCTGAAGAAGTAGTTGTTGAAACCAGTACATTTCTGTAAAATGTTTTAGTTTAAACAAAATGACATTTTTCAACAGAAAAAAAAAAATTCATCAGATTTTTTTTTTTTTGGACCAGCTCTGTAATGCTCCTCTGAAATTTCAAACTGAAGACTTTTATATTTACATTAGCTGTGGGCTTTCAAAAGTGCTGGTGGCCAACACTGAAATCCCATCCTAGATAAATGGTGAACACCAAATGGTAAACAAAATGAATAAATACAACATGTAGAACAGATTTGAGGCACAAAGATTATTACAAAGATACCAGCCAAGAGCTGAACCATTTATATGAATCCTGTACCCTCACACTAGACCCAGATCTAGTCAATTCTGGTAAGATTGTGATTCTGCAAAACAACCTCCATTGTGGTGACGTTTTTTAAAGCCGTTCCCATTTTTGTCTCTCTCATAGAGATTAGCCAAATCTAGAAGTGTTCATCCAAGCACCTTTGAGATCAGGAGTGGTATGATTACTGAGTGAGTATGTTTGAGACATAACATTAACTCATTGGGTGCTATGTTGTTGGGTTTTATTTTTTTAGAGGGGGGGATTGTAAAAACGTTTTCTGATTGTGGATCTTTATTTTTCAGCCCCCACTCACATTTCCAAACTTCAGGAATCTGCATCAGATGAACCATTTTGAAACCACCCCTTGTTTTGATTTTGAACAAAAGGTGATTGACAAGGTTTTGCAAAACCACCTACACTTTTGCCTTTCTCAGCTATCTGATTGTGACATTTATTATTTAATTTATTATCTGGCTATATAGTCATGTAATTGATGTACCAAGCTAAACTGAATCTGAATTTGGGAATAGTATTAACTTTAAGAACATTATTGAATAGAGGTTCTTTTCTTGCCCCCATTATCTATAAGTATTATTTTATTACTACACGATTACATAGAGTCCCCAAGAAGGATGGAGGGCCTTGGTGTGCTAAAAGAACAGGAGTACTTGTGGCACCTTAGAGACTAACAAATTTATTAAAGCATAAGCTTTCGTGGACTACAGCCCACTTCTTCGGATGCATATAGAGTGGAATAAATATTGAGGAGATATATATACACACACACACACACACACACACACACACACACACACACACACACACACACACACACACACACACACATATATATGCACATATAGTCTCTAAGGTGCCACAAAGTACTCCTAGTCTCTAAGGTGCCACAAGTACTCCTGTTCTTTTTGCGGATACAGACTAACACGGCTGCTACTCTGAAACTTGGTGTGCTAAGTAAGTACAAACAGATAGAGACGGACATTGCCACAAAGAGTTTATAGTTTAAATATTCAAGACAAAGAAAGGGCAGAAGATAAGGAGATATCTTATTCTCTCCATATGGGGAACTGAGGCTCTTAGAGATTCAGTGATTTGCTCAATGTCACTCAGGAAATCTATTGCAAAGCCAGGAACTGAGCCTGATTATCTGAGTCCATCTAGCTCCTTCACCCATGTGAAAGTTAAACTATTTCAATCCCAGTCTGTAGGGATATTAAAGAAGGTACTAACAGTGATTCCCCCAAGAGACAGTGACCCCCTCATAATTTGGCCCCCACACTTTAAAATCCAACAGTTTCACCAAGTACAAAAATCTCTTGGGTCTTCTGTTAAAACTTGTAAGCTACTGTCTGTAGAAACCATTGATTATATCTATCCTGTGACTACTATGTAAAACTTACAAACAAGTTAACTGACTTTGTTATACAATGTAAACAAACACTATAAGCTGTTAAGTGACTTTCACTTCATTCAATGGCTCCTAGGACAGACCCCCACCCTCTGTAATTAAAGGGCCGGGAATCTCAAATGAATTAGCACACACTCCGAAAATGGTGGAGACAGTAAATTAAAATATGGTTAAGGGATGGAATGTATGCTGATGAATGCTTGATATACATGGATGGTTAGGGAGGTGTCAGCCTAGAAAAGGAGTATCCATCGGCCGAAGAATGTGTCAAGTGGATGACCAGAAACCCCCGGAGGGTAAACTGGGACCCACCCCATCACCTGGAAGGATGAGAAACACAAACTTTGGACACTGTGGAGCCACCAGGAATGTGCCACTTTGGACAGGAATGTGCCATCTGCTGATTGAGTCAGCAACAGCAGGATGAAACAGCTCCCATAGACTAACATAGGAACTAATTCCTATAAGAATGGACTCTAAAGACTGATGACTTTGAGTCTCTGGTTCTGCTGCCAGCCTCCAGGAGCATCAGGTGCACCTGACACAGACTCGGCTCCATCCTCATGACCAAGATACCTGGCCAGTAACTTGGCATGAGCAACTTCTAGGCTGGTAACTATAACACCTATACAGAACTTGAATGAATGATTGTGTGAATGAATCTCTCTCTCTCTCTCTCTCTCTCTCTCTCTCTCTCTGTGTGTATATATATATATATATATATATATATATGTGTGTGTATGTATAAGAAATAAGTAGTCAAACAACGTTGTTTACTTTTATCTTTTGCTTTATCAGTATATTTACAATAAATGTGGCATCTTTGCCTTATCCCTCTTAATAAGATCCTGCTGGTTTTTATTCTATTGGTATAACATTTTGGTGGAGAATTGCAAAAGGGGGAATATTGGTAAAATGCCTCAGTTATTGTGAACATTGGTGTGCACACAGCCGGCTCTATAGAGAGCGGTTCTATTTTTGGTTAACCAAAGCCTACTGACCTCCGGTGGGTAGAGGCTTCTTTAAAGAGCTCATAGAAACTTTAAGCTACAATTAATCTTATCCAAAGTGTTCACTGAGAAATCAGGGGTAACAAGAGCCTATAGGGCAAGGTAAAGCTGCTCGCTGAACGAGATCAGGGGTAGCAGGATAAGATAATTTAGGCTGTGTCACTCGCTGCAAGGGTTCAGGGGTGACAAAGGAAACTATACACGTGTTAAAAAAATGTTTAAGAAAAGACAAGGGAGAACAGTCTCAGAGACAGGAATGGAGTTTGAAGGAGCTCCAACCTCACCTTTTGTAAAAGAAATAACACCCTTTAAACAAATCCTTCAGAGATATGGGCACAGTCCTTGGACTGAACAAGCCCTTGCAGATGCTTGCTCTATTTCAGACCTGGAGGATAGATTGGCCCACTATATCCTCATATGTAAACCCCCAAATGTAGCAAAAAGAGACGCTGCAGGGATCTGGCTGCTGTGGGAGGCTTGTAATGACAGCTACCTCCGCCTAACAGCCTGTACAGAGGAAAACTTACTGTTTCTCGCTCTGATCCTGGGAAGGATTTTTATATTTGGTGGATGAACCCTCGGTGGTAAAAGCCCGAGCAATACAGAGGGAAGCTTTGCGTCTCTCCCTCTGGCCCAAAGTGGGTTAAAATCATAAAATACAAATCTTGTTCTGTTAAACCAAACTCTGAAGAATATAGGAGTTTGGGCAGTGTAGTGTGGTTTATGTTTGTTTGTTTGTTTTGCTTTGTTTTGTTTTTCTTGTGAGTGATATTGTGGTCACTTCACAATATTGAAAGAAATGTTTAAGGAAAGGGACCAGGAAGGGTGGGGGCTGGTTGAGAAGCCCACCCTCCTTGCTAAATTGGTAGTGGAACAAAGCTTGTGCCCATGGAAAGGAAAGGTTCTTTGGAAAAAGCAGGATCAGGCCCAGACAAGCAGGCAAGAAATTGGTTGGAAGCCTTAAGGGCATAGTGGCAGGAGTAAGAAAGCAATAAGTGCAGGCATGAATCCCTGGAACAATACTTAAAATGGTAAAATCTAATTGATAAAGGTGTTATTTTGGGAGATAAACAGTAATTTAAGGAAAGACCCTGAAAAGTTAACTGTACAGAGGCTGAACAGAATTAAGCAGTTAAACTTTGTGAAAATGTTAAAAAGTACCATGTTAAAGAGAAAAGGAATTCTTGGTTTCTTTGCAGCCATTCTGCAGGAAAAATGGGCCCTTTTCCAAAGGAATGTCTGTAAATAATCCAGGTATTTGAAATAATTTGACTGTGAACAATTTAGTCAAATTTGTTAAAAACATGAGGGGATTCTATTGAAACTTAACTGACCCAAATGTATGAAGGGAATATAATCTATGTACAGCTATGTAAAAACAGCAATGTAGAAAAGATGTTAAGGGAAAGAAAATGTGTATGTATCTATTTGTCTGTGGAAATATGTAAAGTTCTAAGAACCTAAACCAACACATCTGGTTTGTAAAACTCCTGTTTTGTAGGTTTAAGATAAATTAGTTTTGTTTTGTTTTTAATGTGTAACAAAATAGCAAATGAAAGCTGTAGTAAAAGAATAAGAAATTAACAGTGCCCCTCTGAAGCAACAGCAGGGGTGAGGTGCACAAAACAAAAAGAAGCACTGCTAGAAACACTGAGCCTTAAGATGGCTCTGTGTAATCAGACTGCCACTTTGACGAGGGTACATGAAAACTCTGTAAAAACAAAAGGAAGCAGCTGCAGTTTGGCTTCTATGGAAGACCTGTAACAAGGTATTCCTTCAATTGGCTACATGCAAAAATAAAAAACTGCACCAAGATTTACAAGCCTCTGCTGCAAAAGCAGAGAAATAAACTGTATGTCCAGCAGTCACACTAGAACAGAGGATAGCACAAGCCCAAGCACCCCTCCCCCCCCTGGAAGAATTGGATACCATGGGTCAGGAGAGACATATTTGGTACACCGATGGCAGTTCCATGGTGGTGCATGGTAAAAAGAGAATCAGATATGCAGCCATTAATTTAGAAGAAGAGGTACTAAAGGGGTATTTGGATCATGGCTCAGCACAACATGCTGAACTCCATGCCATATACCCAGTCCTAAAACAATATGAAACAGAGAACTGTCCCAAAACTGTATACATCTATGCTGACAGCAATTACTGTGTAAATGGGGTGCAATATTGGATGTTTGATTGGCAGAGGAACAATTGGAAAGCCACAGATGGGAAAAAAATAGCATATATAGATGAATGGAAATGGATTTATGCCTGGGTTACCTCTCATCCCAACCAGCTTAAAATCAAACATGTCAAGGCACACGGAAAAGGCTCTGCAGCTGAAACAGTATGAAATAACCGTGCTGATGCCATAGCCAGAGATTATGAAGGGATAGCAGCAGTGACCCGAAGGCAGGAAAAGAAGGTATTAGAAGCAGTCCGCGTCCCAGGAAGGATTGAAAGGCAGGAACTGGTGAACATAGCTCATCAGTTCATGCATGAAGAAGTGGAAGGGACGCTGGGAAGGTTAAAGCAAGTGGCAGAATGGAAGGGGATGAGAGATGATGTGGATACATGGGTCAGGAATTGTATACAGGGTGCCAAAGATAAAGCTTGTCCTCCACACCAGCCTCAGATGCTACATCAAAGAAGGCTGGGACCCTGGCATAGAATTCAAATTGACTTCATTGATAAATTGCCAAGGAGTAAAGAAGGATTTCGATATCTAATTGTAATCACAGATTCCTTTTCAGGTTGGGTGGAAGCTTTCCCTACTAGGAACAATAGCGCCCGCACAGCCGCTAAGAAACTATTCTCTGAAGTGGTTTGCAGATATGGGACTCCCAAGATTATCGACGCAGACAAGGGAGGATCCTTTGTGGGAGACATATTTACTCTACTGCTTAAAGCATTAGGGGTTTCACACAAACTCCATGTCCCATACAGACCGCAGTCTTCAGGACAAGTATCTCCAGGCCATGGCAAAATGGCTGGAGATTTTAAAAACAGAAAATTTTTTCTAGATGGAGTGTTAACGCCCTTTTATCGAGAGAAAGGGAGGATTTACATTCACAAGAAATGCACCACTTAATTAGCATTTGTGCAGCCCCAAGTACCAAACACACTGTGGCAGAGACCAAGCAGGTTCTGCCAGGGTGAAAGCACTGTGCTAATTTGTTTCCAAGCTTCTATCTTTCAGGCTCTGAACCAGAACATCAGGAGAGCTGGTACCAGCTGAAGAGTTATAAAAGACCATGGTTATAGTGTCATGACAAAGTCTGTGTTCAGTGTTGTGTGTTGCATGTTCTGTGTCTGTCTCTAGTGGTGTCCTGTGCTAGCACTGGGTCTAGAAAAAGAGGGAATACTACACTAGACAGGGTAAATGTCTTTTCCTCTCTACTTTCCCCATCTCCATCCAACTTATCAATCACCACTTGTGTCCAAAAAAACTTTGGTTCCCCAATGCATCAGGTTTATTTTTTGTTAGGTTCTCTAATAGTCATTTTGTTGTTAATTTTTGTTATTAATACATTTGTATTGTTAGCTACATTTGCTTGTATTATTATTAATTCCACACTTTCCTCTCTGCACTCTGTATTCTAGTTCCCCAAGCCCTGAAGAGTAGTTCTTGGGCCCCCATAACCTGTAAGACCTTGGCCCATAATTGTATGCCCCCATCTTTCAGGTCCCCAGAAACCTCTTAAGAACAACTGTTAGAAATAGGGGATTCTGCATTAAAAAGGTCCTAACCTCAGTAACTTTTATTGTTTGATGACTATTGCAGCATCAAAATTGGACCTCATTTTATTTGTCAATGTACCTAATTATTGTAATGGTTTTAGGTTTTATTGTATTCCCAATTATTATAATTAATTGTTTGCATTTCTGTTTATATTATATCTGGTGTTTGGTCAACCTGCTTATAATTGTTTGGTTTGTTTACAACAGATCACCTGTGCCCTACAATGACAACTACTGTACTGTACTGATCATAGATCAAGGGGCGGAGTGTTGTAGGAGCAGCACTGATCTGTATGCAAACGGCTGTAGCTATGGGATGCACTGAAATGCAGATACTTGCCCTATCTACTTTGGAACACAAAATGTTTTGGGTAACTTTGGGTAATATTAAGGTTTTAATGCATTTGTTAAAACAAAGGAAATGATCTCTGTTTGATACTTACCAATATGACTGGATGCAGTATGTTTCCAGCACTGTGAAACCAGACTTGTTAATTGGGGAAATAATTGTAAAAATAGCACATCAACAGTCTCTGGAGGCAAAGGTATGGAAGGTTAGCCCACTCCCCATATTACACATGGGATCATTCTGGCTGCCTCGGACCTCAAGCCAGTGGGCTGGGGAGGGAGGAAAACTATTGGACACTAGAGGTTGTACCGAATGGACTCCTCAAAAGTGGGTATGACTCACCTTACCGGTTGCCCCAGAGCCTTGTAGTAAAGATGTTTCATTGGAATCATGTATGTGGGATGAATTGGATAATGACACCAAAGTATTGTACAATGGACAATGTGTATGTATCCACTCATGGGAGGAAGTATTTTGGGAGGATGGGAGTGTTAGCAACCTCCCCAGTAGATGAATGTAAATGATTCTCTGGATGGTCCCCGACTACCACTGGCATCCTATCAGTAATGCTACACCCCTTGATAGTAGTCTTGATATTAAATTGTATTTGTATAATTGGTATGAATGGCATGTGTTTTCAGATAAACAGAATGTATGCTAAATTGGAATCACAAACACGTTGCCTCACAGTACCTTCTCTCAAACAGGTTAAAAAGAAAGTGACACTAACGATTATATAAATATCGTAGTGTCAAAAGGGGGATTATGTAGGGATATTAAAGAAGGTACTAACAGTGATTCCCCCAAGAGACAGTGACCCCCTCATAATTTGGCCCCCACACTTTAAAATCCAACAGTTTCACCAAGTACAAAAATCTCTTGGGTCTTCTGTTAAAACTTGTAAGCTACTGTCTGTAGAAACCATTGATTATATCTATCCTGTGACTACTATGTAAAACTTACAAACAAGTTAACTGACTTTGTTATACAATGTAAACAAACACTATAAGCTGTTAAGTGACTTTCACTTCATTCAATGGCTCCTAGGACAGACCCCCACCCTCTGTAATTAAAGGGCCGGGAGTCTCAAATGAATTAGCACACACTCCGAAAATGGTGGAGACAGTAAATTAAAATATGGTTAAGGGATGGAATGTATGCTGATGAATGCTTGATATACATGGATGGTTAGGGAGGTGTCAGCCTAGAAAAGGAGTATCCATCGGCCGAAGAATGTGTCAAGTGGATGACCAGAAACCCCCGGAGGGTAAACTGGGACCCACCCCATCACCTGGAAGGATGAGAAACACAAACAAGTCCACATGTCATATTATCGTGAACAGGGGAAATATTTGAAGCATATGTCTCTAGTGCTGCAAGGCAAACGCTTATGTGAATAATTGTGTTTCAATATAAATACCACAGAGGAAAGAACAGAAGGGTATAGGATTTACAACAGACAGAAAACACAACTTGTAATTTGTATCAAAACAATTAAACATTTAAATAGATGGTTTTAATTAATTTTCACTACAAAACATTTAGTACAGTAGGCGGAGATAACCATTGCTTCCCAGTGATTTATGAGCCTTGCGTGGAAAAGTAATATTCATCTTGTACAAAGTAACTTAGATTGCATTGCAGTACTACATGTGCATGTGAGGATAATGCTAGACTCATTCAGGAAAAACAAGTAAAATGATCTATTAATTCCCTGAGACAGGCAGTGGTGGATGTTGCATCATTTAATTAAACTTAATCCAAATAAAATGGAAATTTTGTTAATTGGTTTTAAGAACTTCCTGAGTGAGGTTTACACCCCACCAATCGCATTTGATTTTCTTTTAAACCAGTCTCTGTGTGTACAGAAGCTGAGTTATATTCTCATCTGATTTATCTGTAGAGTTGTACCTCTTTTCTGTGTCCAGAATTTCTTTCTACCACGCTAAGGACTAAGTCCCCCATCCCAGGAATAACTAGAGAAAGCCAGGAATGCAGAGGACCCCATGTAGCTCTGCTTTGCAGAGATGGGTATGTGTGAAGAGATCTTACTAGAAGCCTCCTTGACCTTTGTTTGGCGTGGAGCTGACTGAGCTCTGTATTAAGCCTCCTGGAGGGAGAATTCAGAGGGCGGGGGCGGTGGGGAGGGGCAGACCGGAAAAGGACTGGGTAGAGTTTGTCTCCCTTTCTATAATTTTACCCCAGACAAAGGGGCAGAACAGCAAAACACAGAGACTGTGGAAGGTCAGCGTATGCATTAACAGCTATACGGTAGTTGCATGGATGCTCTAGGGCTCTGCTGCCAAGCTGAGGAAGGGAATTCTGACACAGCTCAGACTCCTTGAACAATTCCCTGCTCATAGACCATTTATTAGGCCTTTGCTTTGGGATAAAGATTTGGCTTCTATTATATATCATCAGCCTAATGCCTTTGTTTAGCAAACGGGACTTGAAGCAGGGACACCACTTTCTGTTTTCTCCAGGCTTGATTTTTGTAATTCTGTTTCACCAGGAGTTCCTGATGACAACATGTCCAAGATGCAGGTCTGCAGAATGCATCTGCTCCCATTCTTACAGATCCTCAGAGGTTCAAAAAAACACTCCTGGTTTTACAGTCTTTACACTGGCTCCCTGTAAAATTCTATATCCATTTTAAGGTTTTATTGCCTACTTTTAAGACACTCAGCAGTGGCTGTGGCCTAATATATCTGTCAGATCTTTTAAATCCATATATTCCCAGTTGTTCTTGAGGCCAGAACTAGTAGGGTTATTTAGTCTGCCTGAGATATAACCTTAAGCCACCGGGTGCTATGTCTTTTAGCAACTAAGCTTTGTGATTATGGAACTGCATTCCAATTGTTGTTTGAATTGCTCAATTTGTCTCAGTATTTAGAGCTACAGAAATCTATATTTGATGCTGCTTTTGATTGTTTGAAAAAAATGATATTGTTAGTGTAGAACACCCCATGCAACTTTTGGATGAAGGTGATGTATAAAAAGTGTTTTGTTGTTTGTCCTCTGGCAATTTGGGCATGAAGGACACAGGGACTGGTAAAGGGTCCTTGTGATTAACCTCGCTGAAATTCTTCAGAAGCATATGCATTGCTTCCAAAATCTTATGTTACCCAGTTTTACAAAGGTCAACAACACACAGTATTTCCCCTGCCTTTTAAGATAACTCTCTACTCAAAGTAAAAATTGTTTTGCTTGTGAGGATAGATAACTAAACAGAAAGCCCAGTCCTGATAGGCTGTACATAGCTGTAGAAATGTAAATGCACATATGAAGCTTTCAGACAGATTTAGATTTGCTTGAAGGCCATTCCTGAAATCTGTCCATATTTTTTGATGTGTACATTGCAGAATTTCTTTTCAGCTATTAGAGTGTCTCAGGGATATAAAATCAGTTTGTTAGATGTTTTAAAGTATAGAACACTAGCCTGAAGCATACCTAAACACTGTAGAGTCTATGGACATAGTTGCAATAAAACTAAACATCAAACCAAAACTTATATAAAAGTTAATAAGCTTAGCCCGAAAGGTACTTTCAAGCATTTGGTGAAATTGCATTACTAGAAGTAATCTTCACTATAAAGCTATTTTCAATGGAAAAGTAAGGAGGATAGAGAAGTTTCCAAGCACAGGATTTTCTAGTCACTCCAGAGTGGAGTATTGTAGCATTGGAATATCTTAAATATTTGGCTTACAAAAGGATTACAGTACAAATCCTACAGTAAAATTATGGAACTATAGAGCATTAACAGGTCATCAGCACCTTACTTTGAGTGAATGAGCACAATGCGAGGGATATAGACTCATTACAGGAAATAGATCAGCCCTTAGGCTGACTGGCTGGTATCCTCCCCAGACACTCAAAGAAGAGCAGGTTAGCAATTTTCCGATGAAACTGGGTTTCATCAGAAAATGCTGATGCATTGAAACCAAAGTGTTTTGTTAATAAATAGTTTGATTTCAGTGAACTTCCAGCAAAACAAAAGCAGCTTTCCTGCCAGATCAACTGGCTGACTGCTTGGGATCCCAGATCTCCCAGGGTCTGCAGTTCTGGGTCAGCCCTGCAATACTGACTACCTCAGAGTCAGGGACACCAAGGCTTCCTTCCCCAGAGGAAGCCGTGGGAACCCTGGGTCTGGCAGGGACTTTCAGGGTCTAGGCTCCTGGCTCTGCAGCAGGGAACTTGGAAGCCCTGGAAGCCCCACCTCAAGCCAGGGTTCCCAGGGTTTCCAGGCTCCCCACTCCACTGGAGACTGGCAACCCTGTAAAACTTCCCCTTTCTATGCCAGGGGAGTTCCCTGACTCCCTGGGACTCCCTTGTCTTCCCAGGCTGCCCCCTACTCCAAAGGACAACCTGGGCTATCCCTGACTCATCCCTGGCCGATCTTCAATAAGTCCACTGATGAACCTATCCTCCATGAATGCATCTAATTTTTTTGAACCCTGTTATAGTTTTGACCTTCACATCATCCCTGGCAATGAGTTCCACAGGTTGACTGTGTGTTATGTGAAGAAGTTTGTTTGTTTTACACTTGCTGCCTATTAATTTAATTGGGTGACCACTAGTTCTCGTGTTGTGTGAAGTGGTAAATAACACTTCCCTATTCACTTTCTCCACACCATTCATGACTCTATAGTCCTCTGTCATATCCCCCATTAGTCATCTCTTTTTGAGTCTGAACAGTCCCAATCTCTTTAATCTCTCCTCATATGGAAGCTGTTGATCCCTTTTACCCTCTAAAACAGACTCAATGCACCCTTACAATGGCTTGCCTATTTCAGTAACTCAATTGTCTGTTTTGGTAGGTGAAAGGAGATGGCCCTCCCTAGAGGAATTGCAAAGGTATTACCAGGGGTTCCCCTGTGCCCTTCAGGAATCTCTGCAGAACAGACTATCTCTGTTCACCCTTGGGAGGATACGGATACAGGCTTCCACTCAAAAGATTGACACTCAGGCAGTAATCTTTGAAAACAAAATATTCTTTATTTATTGTACTGATATTCCTTAATACAATAGATCTTAAAATTATAGATCGAGAACATAAACACAAATTCTATTTGCATAAGCATACATATTAAAGTACCCAATAGTGTAGTGTCATACAGTTGGAGGTGGCTTAAGTGATTATGTTCTACATGAAGTAATCAATCACAGGTAGGATGCTGACAGCAATTTTAATTAAACACTAAATGGTATAGATAGTGACAACACAGACACAGACATCCAACTTTATTATCCCAAGCATATACACTCATGAACCTTAATTCTATTTTATTTGTTATACTATGGCTATTGTGCTTACTTTCCAGAGTCTACCCTCTGGTCTGTTAAAAGGGGTTTTCTCTGCAGAAGATGTGAAGGAAAATCCCACACCTGAGCCATTCTTTTTTGGTGACAAATCTGAGGATGTAACTGAAAGGAGCACTTTTTTCATTTGACTTTTTCTCTTCATTTCCTACATGTACTTCATCAACTTGTATAATCTCTTCTTTACTAGGATATAGAGCATCCCCTTTAATGAATCCTCCTCTAAGAGATGTCTCTGTCCAAACTGTGTGCTCCTCCACATCTGTTGGCTTTCCCCTAGCCATTAATTTAAAAACTCCTCTATGACCTTTTTAAGTTTACATGTCAGCAACTTGGTTGTGTTTTGGTTTAGGTGAAGCCCATCCTTCCTGTACAGGATCCTCCTTTATAAAGTTTCCCAAGTTCCTAATAAGCCTAAATCGGCCCTCCAAACACCATCTTCTCATCCACACATTGAGACCCTGAAGTTCAGTCTGTCCAAATGGCCCTGGACATGAATCTGGAAGCATTTCAGAGATTGCTACCAGGGAGGTCCCAGACTTTAATCTCTTACCTAGTGACTTTAATGTCTCTTCCAGGTCCTCTCTCTCCTACCTTTCCCTCTGTCATTGGTACCACCGACTCCTCCCCAGCACCGCACATAAGATGTCTTCAGAGCTGTGCAACTTTCATACCCAGCAGGCAATTCATCATGCAGCTCTCCCAGTCATCACAAACCCAACTATCTATATTGCTATTAATCAAATCCCCCTTTACTACGAAGTGCAAGGCAGGTAGGTGGGAAGGCCAGAATCTGGTTCTGTATAAATCTATACACCATATGCTCATATAGGTCATGGTAATTGCTTGAAAAAATACTGGTGAATAAGGACATCTATTGCAATGGAACACAACAATGGCATGGATAAAATCCTGGCCCTGTTGAAATCAATGGCAAAATCACCATTGTTTTTTATGGGTTTGGGTGTTCACCCTTTGGATTTAAAACTTCCTGACTGAAATAAATATTTTTGGTTTCATGTTTTGTTTCATGCTGAGTCAGTGCTACCCCTTTAAGGCTGATTGGTTTTTGGGGAGAGGATAGGTGGAGCAATTTCAGAAGTAGTTGATATATTTGACTCAACCAAAGAGAAATGAAGACCTGCAGGACAAGACCTGGTACCAAGGAGGGAGGGAGACTTGGCTGGAATCCTGGAGGTAAATGAAAAATGGGATATGGAAGTGTCTGAAAAAATGGACTGTTATCAGGACCAGTTGAGGTATAGTAAAAGTTATTTGGTTGGAAGTCCTTGAAATCAATAGAAGTGGAGGCTACCACCCTATAAAAGAATTGATTCTCTCTTAAGGCTAAATCCTGCCAGGTACTGAACACTTGAACTCCCAATGAAGTTAGTCAATTTTTAATAATTTATATAAATTGGACAGACTTCAATGGAAGTTGAGGGCACATTTCAGGATACAGACCTTCTTCTGTAATTCAGAAGACACCAGATGAGATCTAATGTAAAGCAGATGATATGATTTTATTTGCTAATTTAAATGTAGTCTGGAGACAGAGCTAGCTAATAAATTGGAGGGTAGGAGACAGAAATGTGGCTAGTAACAATGGCATTCATTAATCAAATCACCCCTATACAGTGAAGCACTTTAGCACATTGACTTTAATTGGATGTAAGCACATACTTAACTGTAAGCATGTGCTTAAATGCTTTGATGAATTGGGGTCAACAGGACAGTGTAAGACTACCTTAGAGAATATCTGAAGGCCAAGCAAAGAGAGAGATTCTGTTACTCTAATTTTGTTTTCAGTTACTCTGGAGTAATTTAATTGATTTAGTCACGTGAATGAACAGAGTTACTTCAGATTTCCACTGGTGTAATAGAGGGGAGAAATGTCCTGGGTTTCTATTAAAAAAAAAAAAAAGATCCTGGCCTGCATATCAGTACATTTGAGCTAAATGGAACCATTAGGTATATTTAGTTTAAACCTACAACTTTTTTACTGTTTTTTTTGCAAATTAAAAGAAAACTACTTTGCAATGTCTTTGATTTTCTGTGGGGATCTTGTTTTTCAATAAATCTGTAACATATTTATAGAACTTCACTGGGCCATCTGTGAATGTATTTAACACAGTAAAATTTACAACAAGATATAAGTCTCCAAAGGAATTTGGTTTGTTTGTTTGTGTATGTGTGTGTGAATAAACAACTTAACCAAGTCTTTTAAAAGAGGAACATTTTGCATTTGATCTCTGCACCTCCATCATTTCAAAATGTAGTGTTTTATTGAATCCATATCCAACCAGGGCCGGCTCTAACTTTTTTGCCACCCCAAGCAGCAAAAAAAAATGCTGCCTCACCGTAACACCCCCCCACCGAGTGCCGCGCTGCCGAACCCCCCCCACCGAGCGCCGCCGAACAACCGCCGCCCCCCCACTGCGTTGCTGAAGCCCCCCACACAGAGCGCCGCTGAACACCCCCTGCTGAGCGGAGCACCGCTGAACACCCCCTGCCAAGCGCTGCGCCACCAAACAGCCCCCGCCTCCCCGCCGCACTGCCGAACACCCCCGCCCCCCGTGGAGCGCCACGCCACCGAAACCCCTGCCAAGCGCCACGCCGCCAAACACCTGCCCGCGGAGCGCCGCGCTGCTGACCACCCTCTGCCGAGCGCTGCGCCACCGGAACCACCCCCCACCAAGCGCCGCGCCGCGCTGCCCCCCGCCACCCCAAGATTGGCCGCCCCTTACCAGGTGCCACCCCAAGCACGTGCTTGGTTGCCTGGTGCCTGGAGCCGGCCCAGTATCCAACTGTAACTGTTTTGGGATTATGGTCTGAATAGGATTTTTGATAAATGGACGTTTTAGTGCTTCTGCAACCTAATTTATCACTGAAATTTGTGGATTTAGAGGTTTCCAAATATCTAGACAGTAATGAATTCTCTCTGGTTACTTCAGTTTCTAAGTTGAGAGGTACATTTAGTATTTGACTTACTGACAGCAAAGTGGTTGAATCAAAAGGTCTGATCAAACATACAGTCTTTAGAAATTTTACTGGTTGATTCAAAATAGTGCTCATCTCTTGAACTCTGTGAAGCATAACCTCTTCGTCTGGGAGAATGAGGACTTTGTAGAACATAAAACTTCTAGAAACCCCTCTTTTTTCTGACATCCTATAGTTTTCTTATATCTGTGTCCTGGGGTTCAAAAAGCCAAGGTCTTGATTGTGGTCTCTCTCCACTGTTTCTTAATCTTCAGTATAGAAGATCATAGCAAAACTATTCTATGAAGATTAGGACAGTATAAAAGCTCTCGAACAACTTCATCTATGTTACACAATGGAGAGAAGTTTGCCTGCACTGGCATAAATCAGAAATTGGATTTGACCAGAAAATTGTACAAGCAACCCAGCAGCTTTGAAGGCTGCTGTAATGCACAACTTTATTTATTGAGGTAAGAAATGTAAGTGTCTCTGACAGATGTTCTTTATCCAAACACAGTGATGCACTCTTTGCCAGGGGACCAGTGGTATCAGCCACCTCATCAAACATTGGGCAGGTCTGAGGACTCAAGACATTTCTCTCATTTTAAATTTGTTTCTTCTGAGTGAGGTTAATTTCCTGATAACCAAGAATATACTGAAAAAAAATATTATCTACGTTTGGTGAGAAAGTGTCGAATTTCATTCCTCAATATGTCCTCCTATAGCTTTGTTATGGAGTCTAGGAGAGAATTATAAATGCATTGATTAGTATAACAATATTACAGGAGACCTTTCCTTTCCATTATTTAGAGATTGATTTCCAAATATCTTCCAAGTTCTTTCCTGGATCACAAACCAGTTTCCTTTAATAGTTCACTGGCTTCTCTCTCTCTCTCTCTCTCTAGTAACATATGATTATGGAAAGTCTCAATCTTTCCCCCATGCAAATTCTTTGTGAGGATAAAGCATATATTTGATCAATAGTTTGGGTGAATGAATTCAAGCATTGATAGTTATTTCTGAGTTTACCTTATTTGTGAATATCAGATTTGTGCCACCCTTTTTTTCCCCACTCTTGTAGTGGTCTTTTCTCCTCTGAACATTAATCCAAGAGTTTGAGGGGTTTTTTTAAATGATTTTTTCATCCACCTTTGTGGCTTGTTTCTCCCCACAAGAAATTGCTTTGGCTCAGTTTAAATCAAAGACATTCTGCTTCTGACACCCTACCTTTTACTTTCCTGAGATCTCCATGCTACAGATGTGTAGGGGGACGGGACAGGCAGGGGAGGAAACAGAGTGGAGGAAAGAGAGGAAAGGTTGTTCTTCATCACAGTGGTGTCTGCTATCAACTCAAATTTCTGTGCAGAAATCTGGCTTTTACTTTCTCTCCCAGGTCCCCTTTCTCCTATGAAGCAGTGACAGGGACCTACCAATGGCAATGAAGCTCCAGCAAGAGCTCCACTGCCAGCGGGAGGAGGACTAGTGGATTTAGAAGGTGTCCCTATAGGAGCTACCTCTTTCTGAGTAATTGAGAACATTTTTGTAACCTCTGCCTTCATTTTAGTTATAATTATTGCAAACTATGTTGCCAGGTTCTCTATTTATTTTTTCCAAACACTCAAACTGAAGGGAGATGTGTTCCGAAGGTTGTTGCTTTCCATAGATCTGTAATCCAGACTAAATCTGAAAATAGAAGAAGGAAGGAGAAGATGGGTCACCACCATAACCACCTCTTTTGTTAAGTTCAAATGATTGTCTCTGTATTTCTGTAATTGGAGGAGAGGGCTGGGAGAACTTTCTACTCTGGACACGTCATATTTGTTTTGTTAGTTAATGGTTGCTGGTAGTTTATTGATGAATACTTTTCAGAGCTGCAGTGTACAAGAAGGTGTCACCAGTGGTATTTCTTCTCAGATTGAATGTGCTACTTCCTATATTTTTCAAATTTCCTTTCTAATCATTCCACTTCGTCTTCTCCTAAAACTCCCTAAGTACTGTGAGACTGTTCCTCTCCCATTTGGGGCTACATTCAATCAGAGTCACATACAAGTTTATGAGGGAGCAAATCAATCTTTTATAGTTCTTCCGATTGTGTGATTTTTTCTGAGGTTCACTGATTTTTCCTCTCCACCGTAATATGTATTATTTTGTACTTTGCACCCTCAAAAAGAAAAAAACATTATTTTTATGCTTTTAAATGTTATTTACAATAAACTTAATGTGATACTTTGGGCTGTCACTAGAGAATACTGCAAAATTTGTTGCCTTTCAATTTCATTCTTTTATTAATAAAAACCATAAATAGAAGCCGATGTACTTTCTCCATAGCATTTATTATTTTGAATAGCTTGAACATGTTTCATCTTATTACTCTTTCCTTTAAACAAAACAGATCCATTCTTTTCATTCTTTCCTCATACATATGTATCTCCATGCCTCTAAATAGTATAGTTGTCCACCTCTGAACCCCCTCCATTTTTGCTATAAATTCTTGGATAGGTTGACAAGTAATGAAGAAAGTATTCCAGGTGAAGGTGGTCTTTGATTTTTATATAATGGCTTTATCACGCTTCCAGTAGAGATGGTTTAAAAAAAAAACACTTTAAACAAAATATTGTGAACCAAAAAATCTTTGAAATCAAATTGTCTTCCTCTTGATTTGAATTGGATCAAAATTTTCATTTTTATTTGGTTGTCAAAAATAAAAAAATGTTCAAAACACTGGATTTTTGGATTCCCCACCCCCATCTCCACCTTTTTCTTCTTTCCTTTTGGGCCACTGAATACAATAGAATTAATTATGTCTAAGGGTGTTATGGTTTTGGTTTGCATTTTTGTGTGGCAGTGGCAGCAGGGAGGGGAGAGACTCCACTTTTTCCTTTTGCCACTCTGTGACTTTACCAAAGTTTCCTTAATAGCCTGGTGTGAGGAACTTTTTCAAAGTCTTTTGGACAGTTCAAATACATTCTATCAGCCAGTTCTCATTTATTTACTATTTTGTTACCAAACTCAGAGACTTCTAGTAGATTAAAGAGACACCATTCCTGTGTGTGTGTGTGTGTGTGTGTGTGTGTGTGTGTGTGTGTGTGTGTGTGTGTGTGTGTGTGCACGCACAACATTTCAGAATTTGTACCAAGTTTTAGGTGTGGGGGAAAGTTTTTATTTTTTTTTTATTATTTTATTTTCACTGCATAAAGATTAATTTTGGTCCAGGCAATATTATGCCTGTGGTCATTACAAGGCTGAACCTGAAGGAGAGCCATCTGTGCACATCCCACACTTTTGCCTGTGTTCTATTATCATATGTGGTCTTTCTGGAATCTTTAGCATCCCTGTTGGGTCACAGAGGTATCCCTCAGCATCTATTCAGCCAGTAGTCCATTTGGAAGTCAGGTAGATCAGAACTTCCAATAACTACTTCAGTCACAATGATATTTTAGGTTGAATGTATTGCTTATTAATTTATTCCACATTCCTTTTGAGCACTTATTCACTTTCACTGGATTTCTTATCCTGTATTATTCTGTTTGCCAGTAGCATGTCTTGAAAAGCAATTTTACTGCTCTTTTCTGCTAAGCACCTGTCCACTGTTGTTTTGACAGATGCTGTGAGTGGGTGGTTATCATGGATATCAATTGCCAGTTCTTTTCTATAAACAATTTGTCGTGGTATTGCAAAGGTGCAAAGAGACATTTATACATTGTAAACAAAGTCACTGTCTGTGTAAAACATTTTTAGCAAAATAAAAGTTGCCCTATAGACCAGATTGTTAAAGGCATTTAGGCACTTAATGGGATTTCAAAAGTACCTAGGTGCCTAATATACATTCAAATCAATAGCAGTTAGGGGCCTAGATACTTTTGAAAAACCCATTCAAAATACCTTGAAAAATCTGGCACAAAGACACTTGGAGTGAAATCCTGGTCCTCATGCATATTTACAGACACCTCCAGATTAAATTAAGAGAAGTTTGTGAAGGTAGTGCTAGCCCAGCTGGTCTTTGGGGCTCTGCTAATCCTAGCAAGGCTTCCCTCAGTTTCTATTGAATAAGTTTCTATTGAAAAAGAATCAGTTTCTAGTCCTTTTCCTTCTGAAGATAACCTTGGAGATACAAAATGATTATTGCTATGGGAAGTTTGTCTCCACAAACTCCATGTTTTATGGTCTCAAACAAACCCCAGGCCTTGCTAGCTAGTGAAATCCATAGCTAAGGTTCCTTGGATTTTTGGGGAGGAACCCAGACTATGATGTTTCTTTGGGGTTTGAGCCAAAGCACTATGAAGTTAATGTAAAAACTTCCAATGGGCTTTGAATCAGGGTCCCAAAGAGCAGCCTGTGTGGCTGGAGCAGATGCAGCGTGGTCCAGTAGACTAACCGTGGGTGTGGAGGAAAGGGCATCCTGTGTTCTAATTGTTACTATGACTTCCTCTATTCACAAGAGTGGGTGGGGGAAGCTCAGGCAATATTCTGTATAACTATACACTCCCCTTCTTCCTGCAACTCAGCTTAATGCTTTGCTGAAGCACAAAATCTTTTCAGGCCTCTTTCAAAAAGCCTTACACAGAGTTAAAACTCAGTGCTATTGTATGTAAAACCCTGATAAAATGGATGGTAATAATTCCCAGTCAATATCAAAGAGAGAGCACCATATACGGGCTTAGTAAAACAAAAAATTAAATGCATTTTAAATAGTATAAAATATTGTATATGTTTGGAATACCATGAATCACATTGAAACAAAAGCTATTAGATGGTAAATCTACTGGTGTTCCTTTTCCAGTCTTCCCCCTTTTGTTTCTGAGACCAATATTCAGACACAAGGTTTCAACATAACATTTTCCATACTTTGGCATTCACATCAAAACACAATCTTTTTTGATCCCCTCTGAGATGACTTCTGTCTTTGTAGTGTAACCGTAATATGCAGTGTAACCTCTTCAGAGCTTGAGAAATGGCAGCATCTCAGTCCTTTCAGAGCCCTGTTCAACTAGCAGCATTTCAGACTCTGGCATTAATAGCTGGCTGATCTCCGTTGCTGGTGAAATGGAAGTCTGTAGCCTGTATCCAGTGTTACAGGGACTCAGCTCGGCATGTAAAATATCAATTCCCGGGATCTCTGTGAGGCTGTCACCCTAGAAGGCACCATCTTCTCCCCATAAGCTCAACTAAATCAGGCAAGAATTCAGAAACCCTCACTTCACTAAGTGCTGCCCGATTCTCTCTCCAACTGATGACAGTGTTCCAGTTCAGCACAGTTAGCCGATATCTAAATGTAAGTTCTGCAGGCTCTGTAGCCTCTAGGGGAACAAATGCTTTCCTGCTAGCTCTCCTTCTTGGTCCATAAAACACACTGAAGTTGACCAAACATTATTCTAACAGAGAACTTCCCTAGTAAATAAAGCTGGAATAGCACTGACCTGTACCCAAAGTGGTACAAAGACTGGGACCCAGATCTCACAGCAGACACATCTCTTGGTCATATGTCTATCAGCCACTGAATCCATAGAGCTTTCTTTAAAGCCTGTATTTGTAGCCTCCCCTCGCCCCCCACACAAACCCTGGCTCAGCTCTCAGACAGTGACTAGGGTATCAACTGCCAGGTTGGTTGCCCACAATGAGAACTTTCTAGACAGCCTCATAAATGACTATTGAGCATGTTTAGTAACTGCCACACCCTGTTCTGGATGTTTCTGGAGCCTTCTAAATTAGTTGCCTTGCTCTGCTCTCAGCAGGTGTGCAGAGACACAAAGTATCTAACTATGATAGATATTTCCTCCTCCACTGTTTCTCTCCCCCTCCCACGGAGAAACAAAGTCAAATGTTGCAGCATAAAGTATGTCAGTTATATGTGAACTTGGCCATGTCATGTGTGCCCCAATCCAGAAAATCACTTAAGCATCAGCTTAATTTAAAGCACAAATAGTCCCATTGGCTTCAGTGTGACAGCTCAAGTCCTTAATGTTAAACATATGCTTAAGTGCTTTGCTGGATCAAGGACTTGATCTTTCTGTCTCAATTTACTAAATAGGGAGGAGAATATCTAGACCACAATGTTGTTGTGATTACTAATTATTCTTTGTGGAGCACTTTCTCTGTGCTCATTATTGAGACAGACAAGAAGGACTTTTGGAGGTGGGAGCAAGAGGGATAGAGATATTACAATCAGGGGTAAAACTGATAAAGCATGAGACGAGACCAGTGGGAAAATTGCAATAAAACATAGGAGAAAGCAAACAGCTGGAAAACTGAGGATGGAGTTTTACATTGAGGAGAAACAACTTGCCAAAGAAAAAGGAAAAGTGATGGGAGAGAGATGGAGAGAGAAAGAGGAATGAAAAAGATAAAGCACTATACAAAAATAAGAGAGAGAAATTGAATAGAAATGAACAGAATGGGTCCAAGATTGGAAGGGGAGGGGGGGGGAAGAGGCAGAAGAAATGGAAGAATACAATAAGCAACAAAACACCAAGAGAAATGTCAGACTGGTTAATTTTGTTTCATTTATTAATACTTCTTTACTGTATCATACTAACCTGGATATGTTCTATATTGTTGTAAGTTTGGGGCCAAGAGATGGAATTTGAAGTACACATAGTGTATTAATATTGCTGGTTCTTTGGATCCAAAATTAAGTAACTTGAAGGGGAAAAAATGCAGAAAATAACCTAAATTTTACCAGAACATTCTCAGACCCCCTCTCGTGGATGGAAGCCTAGCAGCTGCCAGACACTTGGCTCTAGATTCACAAAGGAGATGTAGGCTTAGCACTGCAATGCCTAACTTTAGACTCCCAGCTACCCAGTGGAATCCACAGCCCCGAGTTAGGCATGAGGCACCTTATAACATCTGTTGGCACAGTCAGGCTGCTGAGAATGGGAAGCTACCCGACAAGGAATACCAACAAGAGAGGTGCAGCCTTGGGCCAAACCTTTAGAGGGACCTGATACCTAAGCATAACCTGGAGGAGGGACTGTATCCCTGCTTCAGATTCAAAGCCATGAACCCTCTCTTTGTGCAAGGTACCTAAACTAGCTCAGCCCTTTCTCCCTCATCCAGCAAAGAGGGAAATTGAAGTGGGTCTTCCACATACTGGATGAGCTCCAAACCACTGGGCTTAAGTTTATGAGGGAGAGCCCACTCCTCTTCTTCTGTTTTGTGCAGAGTAGACATGCTCTGAGAACACCTGCTGGATTGGGCCTGCAGGTGAGATAGGCAGGGCTACACCTATCTTCTGATATGAGGCTCCCTCTGGGGCTTTGGCATGAGATTGGTGCCCAGATGTCTACACTGAGTCATTATGCACATGCCCAGTGGCAGAAACTTAGGCTCCCAGGGCACTTTTGCAGTGAAAATTTAGGCACTTTTGGATTTTTAGGTGCCTCCAGAGTTAGGCAGTAGATGAACAGGGATTTTGAGGATCTCTGTGGTGCCTAAGGGCTTTGTGCTTGAAGTGAGAGTTGGGCACCCAAGTCCTTTTGGAGATGTGGGCCTAAATCGTCTCCTTGTGCAATATATGCAAGTATCTGCTTTAGAAATTATGGCTTTCCAAATATGGGATTAAACAGAAAAATGTATTGAGACTACAAATTTATTATTAATTATGATGAAATTTAACTTCTGAAGCCTATATTATAAATTAATGTATTGACATTTTGGAGTATTTGTTATTAATGTTTATCTGAGGTCATATTTATGGATTTATCACATAATAGTTGGCACCCTGACAACTAGCGTACTAAATGCTGAATTTATATTGGTCCTTACCACGCACAACTTGTGCCAGAATCACATCACAAAATATACATGCCAACTTGGAACAAGTAAAATTATAGCTATGTTGTATTTTGTCAAGAGCTAAATTACCAATCCATTTATCTTAACAAAAATGTGACTATAAATCACATTCACTCATAAACGTGTGATTCTAAGTGCTTTTTACAAATGTAGAGATTCACCTTAGTTACATTTAGTATGGAGTGGATAATTAAAAATCAATGCATGTCTTTTAGTGGTGGTAATAATAATTATATTCTGCCCTTAAATAACATCTTTCTGGAAAAGAATCAGTATATTTCACAAATGCATATAATTTTACAGGGGAGTATACAATTAGTGTATTGTATTTAGCCATTCCCTGTTATCTACCATGCATATTTCTATATGCATGTATGTATACTACACTAAATTTAGCACAAGTGAAGAAGAATATCTGAACCAATTCTGCTCTTGGTTCTGTTGATGTAAATTTGGGGTAATTTCTCTGAGCTGATGGAGTTGTTTCAGGTTTATGCTGATGTAATTGAGTGTAGAATTGTTTCACCAACCTACCAACTGAAATTGCAGGGTGAGTGTAGGTAGATAAAATGTAATTACCTGAACTGAATTTTAGACACAATGGGGTAATGGTGCAAAAAGTGCAATGGGCTATTAATTATCACAGGAAACTGGAACTGCAGTTCTTGGGTGAAATCCTGCTTCTGCTGAAATCAATGAGAATTTTGCCATTTACTTCAAAGGGACCAGGATGTCAACCTTTGCTTTTGCCAAAAGATGGCACTTCCAACAGCACAATGCTTTGAACACCATGCTGGCACACTAGGACAACACTGACTCAAGAGGATTCACCAGCACCATTTATTACAGCACCTTCAGTTCTGCTCAGAGGAGCAGTGCTTGAGTATATTCCATGGAAGAGAGAATTGTTTTTTCCTAGTTGGCATACAAGACACTTCTTTGTTTCTGTCTCTCAGAGATTAACTATTATATGCCAGTTCATTTCAAAGTCCTTACACTTCCAATCCCTTTGTTATGCAATGATGATTCGAAACCACCTCATGTTTTAAAATCCTTTGAGAGGAAACAGCTGTGAAGATACCAGTCTGGCCTTTTGTGAAGTTCAAACAATTCCAGCAGAATGCTTTAAATCCTGTGAAAACTTTTTAATCAAAAAGAGTGCTTGAGTAGGACAAAATAGGATTAGAAGTAAGATCCCACAGAAACTGCTGAAACACACAATTACCATCCTGTAAAAGTAACAGAACAAGGATCTGGAATTTAAAGAGTAAAAAAGCAATGAAACAGGAGTCTTGTGAAAACTTCAGCTAGAAGAGTTCAAATTGCCCTGCCAAAAGAGCTGCTGTTGATTGTAATTACATAGAATTGAGAATACCACTATGACTATAGAGTACTTTCTGTTACTACTGAGCAACCTTCTCAGCTGGTCAAAATGCTAAAACAACTGTTTAGTTCAGATCAGGAACTAATGGTCAACATACTATTAAGGTAATATTTATAACTGAACTAAAAACAAAGTTTTTGCCTTGCACGGTGTGTAAGATTTTGGTGGCTGAAAGAACCATTTCCATGATTGAGCAAACCACTACAATTTTGCAACCTGTGCTTGAATGCCAGCAAATTACACTTAGGCAATGCTTACCAAGTACAGGCAATCTTGTTTAATGATCTGAAAAAGAACTTTATTTTTTTTTAAATCACATTTCAAGAGGTGTGACGTTACAGTGATTTAGCTTTCAGAATGAAATCTTTATTTTAAAAGCCTTCTTAGATACAATGAGGATCTTATTCCCTTGCACTCTAATGAGCAGCAAATCACAATTTCTGGGTTAAATAATGTGAAATGCAGATTGGGCCCCTGGATCTGCATACAGAAGGGAACCTCTGAGCAAGGATCTTCCTTCCCACCTCTGGCCCTTTTAGGCAGATAAAGGGCTCAGATACTTTTATGTTACTGCTCCCGTTATGTCCCAGGTACAGTTCTAATTAGAAAGACCAGTTGTTCACTGGTTCCCCTGGGATATGTGGCGTTTAAGAGCTGCACTCACATGGCTGGCAATCTTCCCATAGGTTTTCTTCCCTCAAGTCCTCTCCCAGAGGTAGAACACAGTGCCGAAAACAATGTGGCCCTGATTTTGATTGTCGCCTCTGAGCACTGCCATAATATAGATAATAATAAATAATAATACATTAGTTTTGTCTCATTTTTGTAATTGGCTTTTAGGGCTGCAAGTAGGTAAATTGCTACATCCTTTAAGGCAATTTACTGCTTTAACAAAACAAGTGGAATCCGTACAAAATAGACCAAGCATACTCTGCTAGGAAATGGGAAAGCATCCAGAATTCCCTAGGCTTTAGCTAGCATAAACCACAGGAATATGTTGGTCCCAGAGTTGACCAAGAGTAGTACATTTGCTTCATCTTACTAATTTTTTGTTTATAAAAAATTGATATAAATATCTTATTTCATTGAGAAGACAAAAGCTATACAAGGAGCTCTATGTAATATTTAAGCTGCTGTCTCACATAATTCGTTATGAAATTTGCAAGGCTCCTGGTACTTAACACAATTATAAAACTATGCCATATGCTTCCTGCATATGGCAAGTAATTTGGAGAAGTTAGCAATGTTCTTCTTGCAAAACTGTGCAGAAAGTGCTTCTTTGGGATCCGAGCTAAAGGTTACCACTGGAAAAGAAATCAGTAAAACAGTAATAATGTGGTGTGCTTGGACTATTTTAGGGGAAACGGACACATACTCATGTGATGGAACCCAATTATTGATTAACAAAACAGAAGGGCCTGATCCTGCAAGCTGCTCCTTGCAGGTAGACTCCATTGATTTCAATGGGGCTCCACACAGCACCAAATAATTACACCCATGAGGAGCAGTTTGCAGGGTTGGAGCTTAAATAGATAATGTAGGATAGTCACAAACTGGTATTGACAGTCACATTAGCCCTAAACCCTACAACAGGGGTCGGCAACGTTCGGCACGCGGCTCGCCAGGGTAAACACCCTGGCAGGCCGGGCCAGTTTATTTACCTGCTGATGCGGCAGGTTCAGCCAATTATAGCCCCCACTGGCCGCGGTTCGCTGTCCCGGGCCAATGGGGGTGGTGGGAAGTGGCGCGGGCGAGCGATGTGCTGGCCGCAGCTTCCCGCCACCCCCATTGGCCCGGGACGGCAAACCGCGGCGAGTGGGGTCCACGATCAGCCGAACCTGCCGCATCAGCAGGTAAATAAACTGGCCCGGCCCACCAGGGTGCTTACCCTGGCGAGCCGCGTGCTGAACGTTGCAGACCCCGCCCTACAATGATAAATACTTTAGATATGTCTGAGAGAGATCACATCCTCTCAGTTTTTATGTACTTATTTTCTATTTCTGTCTTCTACAAAAAGTAGAACCAGTGGGAGATGTGGGAGTTAAGCGAGAGTGTATTGAAGAAATTAGGGGTTCATTTCTTTGCTAACTTTATTTCTGCTTGGTGTAGCTGAGAGTACCCAGCTCCCAGATTCTCTCACTGCAGGTTTGAGTAACATGGAACTGTTGTCATACACCTCATTGATCCTGATTCTTGACATGCTCCATGAGAAGATTATATGGGATGGTGGCAGAGAAGTTGGCTATTGCAGCTCTGTGCATGCTGGAGATTCTCCCATGCTCAGCAGAGAGGCAACTCCAGACTTCATCCTCTTTGCACAACCAGGGCAACACTGATGGGGAAGAGAATCTGGCACAAAACCAAACTCTGTGAGCATCACTTGTTGCTCTATCAGAGATCAGTTTTGTATATCAAAGATCATGCAGATACTCTTCAACCAGAATTCCCCAATGATCTCAGTGTGTGGGTCTGCACATGGTGAAATTGCAGGATCAGATTCTACATGGGTGAGTAGTACAATCGCACATGTCATTTAGATATGACTCCTTAAGTAGCGTATACATCTTTCATCAGTCAATTATAAAATGTGTCATTAGCAACATGAAACCCAACATACTCATGACTATCTTGCAGGGATACACCAAAAATAGGAAAAGTAAAGGCAGGTCCTTTTTCCTTTTAAAAATAAAAATTAATTCAGCATTTATTTTTAAAGATGTAACTTTTCTTTTTTATATGCAGTATTTTTAAGCAAAAGAGACTAGAAAAAGGTGAAAGTGGAAGTCAGAGAAAGTCAGGGTGTCAGTGATCCTTCTTCTGTGACTCAGTTCTTTCTCTCACTCTTTTCCCTTTGTTCTGCAGCTGACAAGTCTGAGACACTTGCTTTTAAAAAGTGACTTAACTTTCCGTACTGCTTGCATCTCACAGTTATATCGAAGTACAGATCTCCTTACAGACTTTGCCCGAGTTTCCCTCTCCCTCTTTAAAGCAGTAACAGTGCCCATAAATGTTTGAACAATGCCCAAAGGGAAACTTGTTGATGTTTAATGTATCACAAAGGGGATGGGAAATATTTTTGTGTCCCCCTGCAAGTGACTGTCCATTGTAAGTAGGATACAATTTGCTGTGTTTCCAGGCAAATGGAATTTTGTCTGTTACAACCAAAGATGTTAAATTCTATTTGATAATGTCCGAGAAACATCTGTTTTTGTCACCTGTAACTGACTATCCATTTTATCAATGTCTTTGTAAGGAGAGCATTTTGTAGCTCCTCTGGACACAGGATAAATTCTACCTTCACATAATAGAACTACTATTGATTTCAAAAGGTGATTTTTAATTCTAGGGCACAGGATTTGAAATGAAACAAGCAAGGATGGCGCAAAACAAGCTTGAGAAAATGTGGGCACTTCTGAACAACTTTGTGTATGAAAGCCAAAGCTGGATATCCTGATCATCACTGTTCCTTCTAAAGAGGTAGTCTGACCCAGCAGTTGGAGCAGGAGTCAGGCTGGGTCTGGATAACAGGAGACTGGAATCTAAGGCAGGCTAGAGGGCTGGCCAAGAGTCAGGTGTCAGGAGGCAGCCTGGGTCAGGAAACCAGAAGGCAGCAAGAGCCATTAGTGTAGGGAAGGCAGTCATAAGTCGGGGGAAAAACAGTTGCACCAACAACTTCCTATGCTCTGTTTGGTTCCTTGATTCTATTTACACCAATCTGGACCCCCCAACTTTCACCGATCAGATCCCAGAACTGGAGTCCTTTTCCAGAGTTGAGCTTCGAGTTCTAGCAACTGTTACTAGGTCACTGGGTGGTAGGTCAGATCATATTGGCTCCTAAGAGCAATATTATCTGGAGTCTGTGCCCATGGACTCTGGTAGGAGGTCTGTCAGCCATGCTAGTGTTGTTGCTTTTTTTAACATGATCGCTGGAAGTGCCACTATCTTGTTTCTTGAAATCTCAATAGAAAGACAGAAACACAAAGGGCATTCCAGTTTTCTACAATATACTAATGCAATTGCATGCAAATATATATATATTGTAAGACACAAGCAGGAATGTAGTATCCAGGCTGCTCCTGCCATGTTCCGCCAAAGGTGTGAGGGAGAATGAAATGATTTCTCATCCCAGGCATGCCCTGAAAGAGAAAGCACAGAACAGATTATCCGCGTTTAAAAAAAAAAAAGATGTAATTCATCATCCCTATAACCTCCCATGCCTACCCCATCAAAACCGTTAAACCAAACCCAACCAAACAAAATTAACAGTGAAGGTAATTAACCTCTGCAAAAACTTACAAAAGATTGTGGTGGATTTTCTATCATTGACAAGTTTTAAACCAAGATTAGATTTTTAAAAATATATACTCTAATTCAAATGGAATTTTTTGGGGGGAAGCTCTATGACCTCTGTTATACAGGTCAGACTAGATGATCACAGTTGTCCCTTCTGCACTTGGAATCTATGAAAACAAATGCTCAGCAAAATATGATCAACACCACTGTTACAGTATTTGAATAAAATAAATATTATGCCATTATATTAATTGATCCTGCTCCTGTTAATGAAGTCATAATTAACCATTTCATGAAGTCATTAACACTGAGTATATTTGTCTTGACACATGAAAATACCTTGATTTTTCTTAGAAAAAGGGTGATACTCTTTATATTATTAATTGCTCAGTGAATCATGGTGTTTTTTTTCTCATTGAGATTGGTTTATTCAACTCCTATTAATGGTAACAAAAGAACATCAGTGGGAGAATAGGCAGCTTATAATAAGTAAGCAATCATACATAATCATCATAATGACAGCTCATTATTATACCATTGCTCTCACACTGTCCATTCATCAGAAAATCTCTGAATTTAATCCATCAATTAAAGAGAGTACTTGGAGTTAGCAGAAGTGTCTTTGTACAAAGAAATAACTGGATAGAACTGCAATGTGATTTAACGACATGTATCAAAATTTGACCTAACTTGTATACATACTTTAGAATGCATATTAAAATAAATAAACTAATTAAATAAATAACTGTTATGGTCATATGCAATGAGGTTTACAAACCACATACAGAACATTGGCAGAAGAGAGAGGAGAGCCTTCGCTGCTTATAGGCAACCAGGCAGATCACACCCCTGCACAGCTTCTACTAAAGTGGGTTTATATTTGTCAGCAGTAGCGAAGCAGTGAGTTTGTGGAGGCATTTGAATGAAGGAGGAAGATCCCTTGTGGAAGTGGAAAAAGAAGACAGGTGAAGAGGTCAGCAAGGAATAAGGCTCGTAGGCACATATGATGATGAGTGCCATATAGGCCCTGATTCCCTACTGTGTTACTCCACTCTAATCAGAATAACTCAATTGAAAACAAAACAAGTCTGAGTTCAGTGGTGTTACACTGGCATAACAATGGCATAACACAAGGGTGAAATCAGACTGATAAATGAAGGAAGGTGAAGACAAAGTGGTCAGGTGGGCTTCAAAAAGGTAACTAGGATGCATGATCTTCCATCAGAGAATGAAAGAGTTTCAACAGTCAGTCTCCACATACATTATAGCAGAAGAGAATAGAACTGGGGTATGAATGATTTCATTGTAACTGCCTTTGGTTCCACAAGGAAATATATCCTTACCGTGAAACAGAAATGCTGCAGAACCTGAAAGATAAAACCCCAGGTAGCTAAGCATCCTATTATTCAGAATCCCCCGCCCCTTCTTTACAGAGACTGGTACAATACTTTAACTTTTCCTTCTCTTAACTCACTGTGCATATGGCTTTTCCCTTATTAATCAACACCATCTCCACTGCTCAAAAAAGTAATAAAGCTACTTATAACAACAATAGTAAAATATTCTCATCCAAAGTGATGTAATCCCACTTCACAATGTTTCACTCACCCGTGCAGGCAATTTCTTAACAGTAACAGAGGAAACAAAATTCAATCTATATATTTCAGTTTCTGTATGGCTTATTTTGTTTCACAAATTGTGGAGCAAGTTGGTACTCTTTCATTTTTCTTATTATAGAGCTGACAGTAAATTATACACAATGTTATAGCAGTTTTTCCACAGAAGTAACTTATTATACCTCTCAGGGTATAACATTTTTGGACAATAGCTCTTTAACATAGAAAGTGTTAGTATATATTCAGATATGATCAGCAATTGATGACCTGCTAGTTTTCAGGCCAGTTTAAAAATCAAGGCTGGTTACAGTTCTATGAAATGTACATTAATGTAGCAGGGTGAGCACCCACTCTGGCCCTGGAGGGATTTGGAAAAACCCTGCAGAGAGCTGGGAATTGGCAAGGGAGTAAAACTCTGGCTGATTGGGGAAGTAGCTGCAGCTGAAGTGGCTGCAGAAGTAGGTGGGCCACGCCCCAAACCAAGCAACTGAGCCTTATAAGAAGGCCAGGGAAGCCAGAGGGAGGAGTTTCTCTCTGACTGGAGAGGGAGACAAGGCTGGCTGCTGGGGAACTCACCTGGGGACCTAGAGTGAGGCAGGACTGGGGAAAGGCCTTAGGAGCGGGGAAGCTCTAGGCCAGCAACTCCCTAGGCTGCAGGGCCTAGTCTTAGGCCCACCTAGGTATTGGGCTTGCAGAGGGGCAGCCTGAGGGTGGGAAAATGTGCTTTTTTTTATCCTTACTAAAGTGTTTCATCTTGAAAGGCCTGAGTAATTTAAAAAAAAAATAGTGGCCAGTTCAGTATGGTGTGGCAGCAACTGTCTGCTCACTGAGGTGAGAGAATTGCATTCTGGAGTGCTCTTGATTCACATTCCCTGGGTCACTTTCAAAGGAAAGACCTATGCTACATGAACTTCCCTTGGCTTTTCCATCAGTAGCCAATACAAAGATGTGCCCCAGAGAGTTCTGTTAATCTCTTTCCTCTCCATTAGAGGTGTGAGGTCACCAGTATATCAGAAGGTTAAAGACAAAGGGAGTAAAAATAGATCAGAGTGACTGAGTGGATACCATCTGACCATCCCAAAGACTTATACTTGTTCATACTTGAGCCTTCCCCTAATTCTTCATAAAGAAAAACAAAATGCTTCCTTGTTGTGCAAATGCATGAATAATAAAAATGTATACTAAAGAAACTGTGTATAGACATTTCGGAGCAAAGATGACCCAGTGGCAGCATTTTCAGCTATCATATGCAAAGCAGTGACATTTTAACCATTAGCTTCCTCTTTCCTATTTCAGCCAAAATATAGTGCAGTACCCATTGGTTCTGAATTATATCCTCTGTTGACGTATCGGTGAATTAGAAATATGAAGTCTGTTACTGTAAAACATTTTTACACATATAGAACATAACATGTAGTATTCAAGTATGTTTAGCTATATTTAGTGCAGAATAATAAGTGACACTGAGCATAAGTAGTTCCACCACTTAGCAGTACTTTTTTCCTTTAAACTTTACAAAGTGTACTTGAAGTTTTATGCTTTTCTTTTTAAAAAATAATTGAATGCTCTTTTTATATTAAATAAAAACTAGAAACACTGTTCCAATGAACAACCCACTACTAACAAATGGATGTTTATCATCATCCATTGTGTATTCCATGATTTAGGTAGAAGTTAATGACCTCACTCCATCTCTCTAAAGTGCATATAATCAAATTTATATATATAAACGAGAAAATTACACACCACCCCTGACGCCTCTGAAAGGCAATACTTCCCCACTTGCAAGCACAGAGTCGGAGTGTAGAAAAGAAACTTTTCATGAAAGGAGAGAAGTCACCTGACATTAATTAGGGAAAATGCCACGAGCAGGATTCATAAGCATAAAACTGTGAGCAGGACACCAACCCCAGAGTGTGTGGGGCAGAGTCTTCTGCCTCATGTTCTTGAGTTCTACAACCAAAAAGTTCCTTTACTGTGCCTCCCTCTGCTCCCTCGCCATACCCCATTCATAGTTGTTGTCCTTGGTCAGTGAGGACCTAGGGTTCAGAGGGGCATCTGTGTAAGTTCACCTCCCACATGGGGAAGAATCACCTTGCTTGCTCCGCCATTAGAGCACTTCCTCTGGCTGGCCGCCCCACCAACTGCAGCTCTTCACCAGTGGCTGCCCTGCCAGCCATGGTTCCTTGCTGCCTGGCCACCCTGCCAGCTGTGGTTCCTCGTCACTTGGCCATCGTGCCAGCCGTGGTTCCTTGCCGCCTGCCCACTTTGCCAGCCAACTGCTTGCCACTTTTGCCAGCCACCTGTCAGTTACCTTCTGCTTCCACCTGCTGCTGTGACCTCTGTACGTCAGTATCTTACTGATTTTTAACTCTCAGCAGGCTGGGCAGAAAAGCTACTCTACCACAAGTGATTTCAGCTCTTATTGAGTATTTGAAATAACGAAAAGCTTCTAATGAAGCTTACTTAGCTTTATCTTTGAACAGTGAGGAAGAACAGGTTAAACCAGCCTGGGAACCCTTAGGGGAGTCCAGATTACCTGGCTGGGACACCTGGTCTCCCCCCCCCCCCCCTTACTTTCACAGGGGTCTGGCATTTGAGCCACTGGCTTAACAAGGTCCTTTCAGCTGAAGGTGACCCCCTAATTTGGGACAGGTTAAGCACAGTTCTGCTCCCCTTTATTCATACAATAAAAACATTGATAACATTTCACTACCCCTGCATTCAGTGTTAAAGTAATTTGTAACCCAACACCAACTAAAGTTGATCACTTTGAGCAATACAGCTCTATCTGCTGGATATCTTGGCAGAGTAGGTGTGTTCATGTAAATACAGTTTGCTACTATAGTCTCTTCCGCCTCCCAACTAGCTGTCAAAGGATAGTTCACCAAAAGAAGTGATTGGCCCTGCAGGCTATCACAGCTATGGCACATTAGGAGGATTATATGGGGGAAATTTTTCCTGGTGGTACCCATGCTGCAGGTGAATCTACAGGGCTGATCACTTATCACTTTTTGCATTCACTAGCATAAAAGAACACATGCACATGTCAGTTTGTGTGTGTGTGAGTGAGAATAGCAGTTTCTAGGTTCCTAGTAAGGAAACAGCTTTCAAGCTTTTAAAACATAAGCAGTGGGAAAAAACAATTTAAAATTTATGAAAAAATAATTTGCAGTCAAAGGTGAGGGAACTCATTTTGCCAGAATTTGAACCCACTCTGATATCATAACCTATAACAGTGGAATGGAACATTTTGATTGAGTTTCATGTAGGCAGCATGAACTATATTGCCTAGTTTTGAACCATTCTCCTCTTTTCTTCTTAATTCTCTTCTGCCTCACTCAAAATCATGTTTTCCAAGATTTCTATCTTCCTGGCCTTCCAACAGAATGCAATTTTGCCAGTTCAAGATCCAAACAATATCTGTTTAGAATGTGCTGACTCCTTTTATCCCCCTGCCTCTGAAGGCTTCCTACCTTAGAATGAAGTCAACAGAACGGTTCCTGAAATCAATTCTACTCCTAAATTAGCCCCTTTGATGTTCATATATTCCAAAAGACCTTTTGAGACCCATAGCATGACCATCCCTGGTTTTGGCTTATTATTTCCAAAACCAGAGACCAAAACCTCCCAAATCATCTCAATTTTCCCTGTCTATAGCATGATGAACGAAGGGGTGAGCAACTCCTCAAAATAAATAAGACAGAAGAATTGATACATACCGGCTGTTACATTGTGGTATTTTTGGCATGGATGCATGGTATTGTAATATTGGAAGACAAAGCCAATGATTGCAGATACACCTCTACCTCAATATAACGTTGTCCTCGGGAGCCAAAAAATCTTACTGCGTTGTAGGTGAAACCGCGTTATATCGAACTTGGTTTTGATCTGCCGGAGTGTGCAGCCCCCCCACCCACCCCCCGGAGTGCTGCTTTACCTTGTTATATCCGAATTTATATTATATCTGGTCGCGTTATATCGGGGTAGAGGTGTAGTTGCCTTGTTGCTCTTTGCCCAAAACCTCATATACAGCTAATAATCAGCAGAGGACTACTGCTTCAAGAGTGGCTTGGACAGGTTAATCAAGGTCCAGAGGGACCATCATAATCAAACTCGCACCCCTGCCCTCAAACATCATCCTGATTTTATTACATCTTGGGTAAAGTATAAATGTACCGAGCACATTTACAAACTTTTACATATTTATATCCAAATTATTTTGTCATGAACAAATTGGTCAGCTCAACCTGATGCACACATTCTCTGTGCATCCTACACATTTGCCTGTTCATGATCCAAACATTGTCTGTTGAAAATGTAGCAATTCCCTTTATCCCTGTCATATGACTCCTGTAGCCAACACAGCTACAGCACGGGGTTGTATGCCACCTACAACTACAGCTTGAAGAAACAAGTGTTTCCTTTTTTGCCATATAGCCAGCCATCATCCTCTATCTTTGTCATTTTTGGTGATGTATGGAGGAAGGGCTTTCTCCAACCAAAGCCCCTCTCTGACAGCCTTTATGGTATGATTCTAATTCCATTCACTGGCAGGCTTATCTTTGAAAATGTTGAGGGCCCTTTCACTGATATCTTGTTGTCCTTATCTGCTACCCTTTTCCCCCTGTATTATCCACTTAAACTGGGACTTGGTCCCTTTCCTATTGTGGAGCACCTTGCTAGTAGGCAATCGGGCCAGCATTTTGCCAAATCATTTTGGTTCACAGTGACTGTTTATTTTGGCTGAATGATTCCTTATTTGGATACTAACGCTGTGTGTTGATTTTAATGAATGATGCTTAGATGCCTATCCACAAATGACTCATAAATGTGTTAAATAAATATATTAATTAGAAAAAAATCACAGCATCATTCTCTATTAATTGAAAATGGTTTGTACTTAAAGGCTGTATGAGAGAACCTATTTTTATATTACATTGTCCCAGTGCTGCCTTCCTCATTATCGTTCCTTTCTTGTATTCCTTCCTTTCATTTTTTAATGTTTTCCTTTCCATCATTCCCTCCTTTCCACTCCCTGTTGCTAAAGAGGAATAGGCAAAAAGGATATAAAGTTTTCAGAAGCAAACAGACCTGGGAGAAAAGCAGTTTTACAGGTCAGCAGAGTTAAACAGAGACTGACTGTGTTGTACAGAAAATGGTAAGAACATCATTAATCAGAAATAGCCACATTTAACTTAAGTGAATTGTACAATAATGTTCACTACCTGAAATTCATTTGGTCTCATTCTTTTTCTTTCTACTTTCATGCCGGCAGTACAATCAGACTTCTCAAGTGTAACAGATTTTTGTCATCTAAAATTCTCCTCATGGCTTAGAGCCATCTATCTCAGGGTTAAGAAAATAGCCCAAAACATACTGAAAGAATTGGTCCAAAAAGCACCTGAAACAAGAGCATGGAAACTACAGTAGGTACAATACATTATATGTAAAAATGGGCACTCAAAATAGTCTATATTATCTGACCATCAGTAAACAAGTTTTTTATATGCACCTTTTTGTAAGAATGGAAAGCAAAGAAAATTACTCATTCCACTACATGCAAAGTATCTCACTGTCAATTACCTTTTCTAAGGTTATGCTTAGAAACTGTGAATGCCAAGTTTTTTTTCTACAGAACTTCATCATGGCTATTGGTCTTCTGAGGGTACTGTTGTGATAATTTGACCTACGAATTTACCCTAATTTTGAGTTCAACTGTAAGAAGCAAGGATAAGTTCATAAAATCTCACAATAATCTATAACAATAAATGTTGATGGGAAAAGGTGCAAAAGGGAAACAAAAATAAATATAGGTTAGTCCAAACAAAAAGGCCTACTGATATAATTCAAGGACTGCATTAAGATCAGGGCTGGTAAACAAGAGAAATGAGGGACCATGGACCATGTGTTATAAATAAGGCCTGTTTGGTGAAGAAAATATTGAGAGAATGGGCTATTCTGCCCATCACTCCATTTTGGAATCCTCATGAAAGGGCTTTGAAGGGAAAAGCTGGCTACCACAATGCTGGCTGACTGAAAGGCAGAGAAGGTGTGAGCTTTGCCATCATGGCTGCCATTCTCATTGTTTCCTGAAACGCCACACTTTCTTCGTCTGAATCTTGAGAGATGTCCTGACCAGACCAGGCCACAAGAGAGGGACATAGATGAAACGGCCACATCCACTGCCTCTGGCTAAATCCCAAACACAACTTGGAATGTAAGAATTCATCTCTTCCCCAACCCCCATGTGTCCTTTCCCTTCCCTACCTTATTTCTTCTCTTTCTTATCTCTCTGCTTTCTCCTTCTAATAAGAATCTGGTTTAGCCAGCCAAGACTGTATATTTTGCAACACTGCTGTAAGCCTGTGACCAGAAAGGCAGCTAAATGCAATGCCCAAACAGCACAATGCTGGTACAAATTTGCCAGGTCTCAGAATAGCTGATAAGCCTGTGTTTTTCCAGCAGTGATGCTGCAAGTGAAAGTCAACACCAGAGACAGAAGCTGCATTTTCTATCTTTGGTGTATTTTTCTTTTCCCCATTTGTGTATGTTTTGTCTTGTTTTAACTTCTAGGAAATAAGACTGGATTTTAACAACAGCAACCATGGCAACTCCATCCCATCTCAGCTAACTTCTTCTCTTCCCCCCCAAAAAGCACAGGTATTGCCATCTTTAACGCCATCTTAAAAGGTGATCAGACAAGGGGGAGGGGAGGTTCTGCTTGCAAAGGGGAAATGGACCAGGGAATGTTAAAATGAAAGCCTAATTTAATATTTCATATTTCGAATGCTTTAATCTTCCCCCACCTTGTCTTTGCTGTATTTTTAATAAAAGGTTTAAAAGATTTTCAAGAATGTGTTTGCCATGGCACTAAGCAGGCTGAGGTCTCTATATAACAAACCTTGTTTAATAATGTTTAATTTGGACAGTTTCATTGTCCCATTAACACTTTTGACCTTTGAGTCCACAAAGTCCACCGGACTCCTCCTTGTTTTTGAGTCCATATAGTCCATCTAAATTAATACAACAGTACTTATTATTATTATTATTTTATTACACTGCTCTACAGCCAAAATGCTTCTGAAATAAATGTAGTCAAACTTTACTAATTCTGGGTCACTGAGAATGAAAATGATGCTTAAAATTGTTGATTGGCTCTAGTTTTCAAGATATGCTATTAGGTCAGTATATACGACCCTTGACTTGGGAATGGCGGAGGATAAGTGAGTTATAAAGGGAAGGGATCTCAATTTAAACCAGAAATGACTAAAATACATCTTTGACTGGATCTATGAATAAATCCATGACTGGGTTTGGACAGTACTTGCTTTTTAGGCAAAACAATGAATGATGCAATCTGAAGCTGGTATTGGGTCATACATGATATGAATTGCATCATGTTATTCCTAGAAGTCATGGATGATGCAATCATAACGAAGCTTACATCACTCTGTTGAACAAATTGCCCTATATCAGCTCTAGAAACCATACAGTGTCATGCTCTCTTATTTGTCAGTGTTTGATTTTGCAAAGGGACACATTTCTGTTTAATCAAAGTGAGCAGAGATGCCTCGTACTTGTGTGAACAGTGCAGATAACTTCTGCTATGTTTGTGGTGAAGTGACTTTTGCATCACAAAAGCGCAGTATAACCACTATGGTTAAGAAAGCCTATCACCGTTATTTTGGCTGCAAAATTGGAGATCAGGACAAGAGGTGGGCCCCACACATATGCTGCAACACTTGTGCAACAAATCTTCGCCAGTGTTTGAACAGGAAAAGGAAATCTATGCCTTTTGCAGTGCCAATGATTTGGAGAGAGCCAACAGATCATACCAGCAATTGTTACTTCTGCATGGTGCCTCCAGTTGGTAAAGGTGTGTCAAAGAAGAAAAAGTGGACTGTGCATTATCCAAACATTCCCTCAGCTATATGCCCAGTACCCCACGGAGAAGGACTGCCAGTTCCTGATGCACCAGAATCATTCTCACTTGAGTCAGATGAGGAAGAGGAAGAGGATGAAACTTCTGGTCCTGAATCATCAATGTCACAGGACCCACATTTTCTCCCATCCTCCTCTGAACCACACCTCATAACACAAGGTGAACTGAATGACCTTGTCAGGGATTTGGAACTATCTTTGCCAAGAGTAAGGCAGAGCTGTTGGGCTCCAGACTACAGTAGTGAAATGTCCTGGCAGGTGATGTTAGGGTTTCCATGTTCCGTGACTGTCAAAAGGATCTTGTCCCATTCTTCTTCATGGAAGGTGATCTTGTAGCCTGCAACAATATCGATGGTGTGATGGCAGCCTTCAACATCGTTCACGATCCAGATGAGTGGAGACTGTTCATTGATTCATCGAAGACGAGTCTTAAAACTGTTTTACTGCATAATGGCAATGTTTTGCCATCAATTCCAGTTGGTCATGCAGTCCATATGAAGGAAACCTATGACAACATGACACAACTTTTGAGGTGCATAAACTATGACCAACATCGGTGGCAGCTTTGTGGCGATTTGAAAGTTGTTGCTCTCTTGCTTGGTCTGCAGACTGGATACACAAAGTACTGCTGTTTTCTCTGCGAATGGGATAGTCGTGCAAGAGATTCCCACTACATCAAGAAAGATTGGCCACTCCGACTGTCATTGGAGCCTGGGAGGAAAAGTGTTCAGCATCCACCACTTGTTGAATCAAGGAAGATTTTGTTACCACCCTTACACATCTAGCTGGGTCTGATGAAGAACTTTGTCAAGGCTATTGACAAAACACAAGCAGCTTTCAAGTACCTCCATGAAAAATTTCCAAGGTTAAGTGAAGCTAAGATAAATGAAGGTGTCTTTGTTGGTCCTCAGGTTCGTGAACTTCTTTGAGATGATGCATTTGACCATGCACTGCATGGCAAGGAAAAGATGGCATGGAAAGCCTTCCAGTTACTTTATTTTATTTAGTGCTTTTTCAGATTACTTTTGATGATCCATTGAACGATCATGTTCATGTTCTTTGTTTTTTGTTGTTGTTGTTGTTGTTTTTTTGTGCCCTTTCTCTGAAGAAATTAAGTTATGATTTGTTCCAGAAAATTTTTTGGGGGGGCATTTGCTGTCTCTTCGGCTAGCCATTTGTACATAGTTTACTAGAGAGACCATTTGAGTGTGTATTATGCTGTCTTGTTTCATTGTGTTGGTTACATCAATCAAAACAGAGCAGCACTACACTTAACCTATATTTAGTGATTGCACTTGTCAGCTGTCCTATTTAATTTTTGAATAAGCAGGCCTCCATCCCAAGGGTTGGCGTCCTTACAAAGATTTGGTATTCTGTTGATATTCTGTTGTAGAGGTGCCGTCTCTGGAGGTATCTATCATACTAGGAAGGGGAAATTAGTCCAAAATTCTCAGAGACATATTTAACAGGAATCCAGGAAGTATTGTCCACATTGGAAAAGTTCCCTGTAGTATAAAGGGTGTATCTTGTTACTGTGTCAACATCACATAACACTCCTTTAGTCTTTATATATAAGAGAGCATCAGCAATTATAAAACCCAGGTTAGGTGTATTTGATCACTTTGAACTCAGCTGAGTGGTGTGAGTTCCAAAGAACCTGTGCCTTGGACTCCACTACCACTTTTCACATTTTTCTCATAATATAGAAATAAACAGATAATATCACCATTCAGAGAAGCAAAATATTTTCATGCTGAAAGCCCAAACCGTATCCACTTTATGCATAGAAAGGATTTGCCACCCCACTGGCATTTGATGTACAACAATTAAAGATGAGGTAGGTTGCTGTTATAGATTCTTTTCATAATGCAGGAGATGGTAGTCTGGTGATGAAAGACTCCTAACAGGAACAAAAAAATAGATTAAATTCATTGTGGTAGGAACTGAAACTGATTGCACACACAACCTCTCACTTCATGTGTTTCCCATGCTGGGAACATGTTGGTTCTGTTTTTTAGTTCTTGTTAACAATAATTAATAATGAATTAATACATAGCTCTTGTCCTGTCCTTTTCATCAGTAGGTCTCAAAGCACTTTACAAAAGTGATAAGCATCATTATCCCTATTTTACAGATGAGGAAATTGAGACAGAGGGGGTGAAGTGACTTGCCCATGTTACAAAACAGGATAGTCGCAAACTAGGAATAGAATCCATATCTCCATTAATAAGCACTTGTTTTTAATAAGTGTTCTTGATTTATGTGTTTCGACTCCAGTTGGGCCAAGTTAATAAGCATTGGAAGTACTCCATAACTATGGGCCAGTCCTCCCTTTGGAGGAGACAGATCAGTCAGCTGTGTTATTCCAACTGAAACTGGTTATGGTGTGATAATGGTACTTGTATTGGTATTGTAAAAATGTGTTTTTATTTGTATATTGTAAATCATTTTCTTCTGTCTGAGAACTCTGTTTTTTAAGTTCTCAATAATATTATTTAAGTGCATTCTCCAAAGTCAACATAAATTGTAGATGCATCTAATATATTTGCTATTGGTAATACTGAAAAAAATATACAGTGTGCAAGCAAACTCAGGCAGAAAATTCACTAGGATATATGGTTTGAATGGAAGGATGTTTAATTAGAGATATGATCTATTGAGCACCACCTTTCCCTGGGAACTTTGACCTTTCAGCTCAGACCTGCCTTCAGTTGATGGTTTAGTGCTGAACAGACACTGCTTGTCACTGGCTAGCTGAGCTTTAAAAACAAAACAAAACAAAACAAAACAAAACAAAAAACCCACAGTATACCTCTTCAGTTGGAATCCTTCCAATCAAAATCTCTGCAGATTGTAGGATGGTGAGATGAACATGTTTTCCCACTGCTTCACAGTATCTGAAATGATTACAGATAGTGCAACCGATGTTTGATGTCTTTTGGCTGAAGCTTTTTAGAGTATTTTAAAATCAGAAATGGTGCTAACTGAGTGATTCACAAAAGAAACATCCCTTTTCAGGTAAGGTGCAAGCTGCTGTGCATTGCCTACTGGCTAATCCTTTACATGATTTTTTAACTTCTTTTAAGTTAGAAATGAATGGCAAACACTCATCTGCTTTAATAGCCCAAGTTTCACATTCAGAATAAGAGGACGTGTAGGAATATAGGCCCACATTAGGCCTAAGCAGGCTATGGTTTTAAATTGAATTAGGATTTTTGGCATGAGTGGTAGGCCCAAAGCATGAGATCATGAGAAACAAAAGTTTTGGGTTAAGCTTGTAATGACTCTAAAAATACCTCAACCCACACCTTGGATAAGATAGTGGTAATAGAAACAAAGAAAATGTGGTTAATTGAGCACCAAGTACAGTAAGTAACTGGTTTGTTTAGCTTAGTATAAGGAAACATGTATTTGGTAGTTAACGAGAAATACGACCAAACAAGATAAGAAGAAAATTCTGAAGAAAGAGGCCCAGTTCAACCTTAGCTCTTTCATCTGGCCTTAGCTAAGGTCCAATATCTGACCATGACATCACCCATTTGTAATAGTGTTTTAAAAAACAAGGTTTTTCAGTGATTCTTTGTTAGAACCTTTCCTTATCCCTCTGGAGAATACCAGGATGGCATGGTACCACCCAGGCCTGAGTCAGTTGTGAATGTTTTGGCCAGTACTTATAATCGAATTGGTTTTGGGTATACAATATAGGTGTATAGGTTTATGTTTGTGCATTGGGTGTAATTATCACCACATGGCCTTTAAATTAATAAAGGAATGTTTATGTGGAAACTGAGTCATGGTAAATCTTAATAAACGTATTAGGAAAATAATATCCAACAGGATGAAATACTATTTGGGGAGTGTGTCACAAATGGCACCATCACAAAGCCCTCAAGTATACAAAAGCCCCCCCCCCCAATTATGGCTATTTTAATAGTCTCTTATTCTAGGCTCCATGCTCATAGTACATTCTCTCTCTAAAAGTTTTAGGGCCAGAATTTGATCCTATTTTCTCCCCTGAAAAATAGTTTACTGCACAAGTCAGTGGGGCTAGTCCTTTAGTAAGGTGGTCCACAATATAAAAGAATCAGAATATGACCCTTAATCAATGTGTTGTGTTGTCTCCTACCACAAGGGCTGACTTTTGTTTTGGCTGTGGCTGCTTTCCACCTTCCAGTTTCACTGTGTCTCCTGTATGTGCTCCTGCCACCTATTGGTGAGTTGTGGATGCTGAGCACCCCCTATTTTTCTTCAGTGGGTGCTTGAGCCCCGGAGCACCCATGGAGTTAGCAACTATGTCTACTGTCTCAGGCCCAGCCCATGGTAGCCCACATTTACCTCTTCTCTTTAGAATGAACACCCTCTCACTTCACATTTTTATGCAATTTAAACTATATTTAGTTAACCTATTTGCACAATGCCCCCATACATGCTCCAGTGCAAACCTGGTCAGATGTAAATTGAGTAGAATGGAATCATTAGATGTGGTCAATTCCACCTCTTGAAACTGATTAGATTGACTCTGAATTGTAGCATGGGGATGATCCCAAAAATGGGGGGAAATATTGGCCAAACTTCTGCTGTTTATCACACTGATATAAGTCCAGTCAGAATAGTTCCATTGAAGTCAACAGAAATGCTATGTATTTACAATGATTTAACAAACAACAGAATTTAGCCATTGGCTATTAAATGCGGGTACATTCAAAAGCAGACACACATGTCTATATATGCAATAATTCAGGTACCTGTGAATTGTTTATTTGAGTGAGGGTTCATTACTGCCAAACAAATCCAATGTGTGAATTTGAAATCTTCCAAATATATGAACCTTCCATTTTTGGAATCCTCAACTCAGAACTACAAATAAAAGTGGAGTCGTGAACATTCATACAAATGTAACTGAATTTATTTGATGTGCGCACTTCTCAGACCTTTCTGTATTTACTTCTGAGTCTAAAAGAAAGTGCTGCAGCAATGGGGTTGCTCCAGGAACAACACTCATAGTTCTACCTAAAACTCCTAGGAACCTTACAATTAAGGCCCCATTGTCAATTTAAATATTACCATGTGGGAGAGGGAGTGTAGTATATTACAGTTCGGTAACATGGCTAAACATTGTTTTGTCTCTTCCCTTGCACATGACTATAGTTACTTTCCTTCTTACAATTTAACATTTGGAGGATGCTAAGCAAACTATTGCCAAAAGGAACATACTGGTGGAGAGCATGAGGCACCCTTCTATGGGGGTGGTACAATGAGAGAACCCCGGAGCAATTTTGCCTCTTTAGTGCCCCCTCCTGGGTCAATACAGCTCTGAACTTCCTCCATTGTGCACCAGTGGCTGTGAAGCACTAACTGTCCCATAAATAGGAAAACAACAGATTCACGAGTAGGGGAAACAAACACAAAGATCCATCCTTCCTCTCTACAAGCACATGTACCTCAGTATACAGGATTTATTTCAGGCAAAAGATGAAAATTTGGGTGAAAGTGCCTTATTCACATACTGGCAGCAGATTGCTAGTTGCAAAGGTCCAGTTATTAATACTCATTTACATTAATAATGAGTAAATGGTCAAAGGTTTGGAGACTGTGTTTGATTTGGATAGATATCCCAGAGTGAATGCTTACTTCAAGTAGTTTCCAAATTGTCTCATCCAGTTGGGTCTCAGAATCCTAGAAGAGCAGGTTCTCTTGCATTAACTTGCCACTTCTACTCCTGGTCCCATTAGTCACCAGATAATGCGTAATTATACAACATGGCAAATAATAGTAAAAATTGTTCCTTTTTAACTACTTAAAAAGATTTTATTTCTATTTAGGGCTGGTCTACACTACACAGGTGGACATAAGGCAGCTTATGTCAACCTAATTTTGTCAGTGTCTACATTACAGCCTTCCTCCTGCCAATGTAAGTGCTCTATTACACCGACATCATAACCCTACATCCATGAGAGGCATACGGCTTATGTTGGTGTAGTTAGGGAGACACAGTGTCTGTGTAGATTCTGTGTCCCTTATATCAGCTGTCTTGTCAATTTCACAGCAGGAGAAATGAAATTAACAAGAAAGCCAGGCAGCTAGAGCCCAGCTGCCCCCTGCTCACCTGGAGAGCTGGGCGGTTGGACCCTACTCCCAGCTGGGAGCTGGGGCAAGAAGTCCAGGCAGCTGCAGACCCCCCTCCCAGCTGGCAGCCAGGTTGAGAAGCCCAGGCAGCCCCCTGTCCCCCACCCGAGGGTGGGTGGGGCTAAGAAGCTGGGGCAGGTGGACCCTGCTCCCCGGGGTGAGAAGTCCCTGGTGACTTCCCCCAGCTCCCTGCAGGGAATGGAGAGTGGAGTCAGCCCACCAGGAGCTTGTGCAGCAGCCAGACTCCTGGCAGGGAGCTGCCAGCGGAGATGAGAGACTGGGCTTTCAGCTCCCCACACTGTCCCTCTTAGTTTGGTGGAAGCGCTCGTGGTGAGGACGCGCAGCACTGACCCAAGGAGGGTAGTGTGGACCTGCAACACCACAGTAATATATAGGTCGACTTACATTTCTAGTGTAGACATACCCTCAGAGTGAGGTTTCAACAAAAGATTCAGACAGGTTCTTATATTTCTAAATTAATCCACTTATCATAAACTTAGATTTTACCATAATCATACCAGATTTTCACATAATGCTGTATATTTAGCAGATCCTAAGATGAAAACTTGTTTATAAAATTGTAAGTGACCCCTTAAATATTAAGTATTAAAATACATGAGCATACAACCATTTTTTAAATATATTTTAGTACAGTAGGTATCATAAATCAGTGTGGTGTTTTTTGAGATCCAAAATATATAATATAATATATATTTTTCTTGGTACAGTAAGCAATATAAATTAAGTGTTCTATCACTACTAATTTGATTTGGTGTTCATTATAATAACTGTAATAATAACAAATTAAATTGCTATTAATGGAAATGTCATATGCACTTACATAGGAGTTTTATTGTAATTTAGTATTAATCAATGTATCATTAAAATAAAGTTATTATCTAATTTATATTTATTCACGCATAAAAAAGCCTTACCATGTACTGTATTATTATGCAATCATGTCCTTTTGAAGAACGACTTTGTTAGCTGGGAGCATTTGTTGAATATGGTATTTTTATACTGGAGCAACCATATTGCAGAATTATTATTCGCATTAGATACACCCAATGCCTCTTTACAATAGTATGATTTAATTTTTCTAGTTGGGTTCTCAAAATAGTAGAAATCCTAAAGGTTAAGTCATCTTCAGCGTAGTACATAGGCCTGAAGGCTCCTCCCATACTGGAAACAATATGGTCATTTGACCCAGTTTGATGTGATTGTTATTAGCTCTGGTAATTAAAAATTTAGTTTATTACATTACCTATATACAGTATGGATTCTTCTATTGTTTCTGAAATTCAAAACTTCATGTTCACTCTCTCTTACTGCGGCACATACAGAGGCACCCTCTATTATGGTTACTATTAAAAGTCAATGTTCCCCTGTATATTTACCACAAGGCTAGCTGAAATATGTACAACTCCCATATACTTGGCATAAGAAATAACATAGCTCAATTTTCACGGTGTGGTAACTGGACATGTGTTGACCACTTTAATGGTAATCACAGAATATATGTGGTGATCCCATTTTGTCTGACACACCACAGATCGAAAAGAAGATCTCCCAAGCTAAAAGCATGAGTTGTTACAACTTGAGCTAAAGAGTCAAAGTTCTGTTAATGGGAACTCTAATACCTTGTGACCCTGTGTGCCTGGGGCAGCCCTCACTGGAAATGCCAAGGTCAGGGCAGGCTGCAAAAGGGAGAGCAGATACTCCTAAGACTGGTGGGTAACACTGAAGTTAAACTCCCCAACCAGTCACAAACGGTGCTTCTGATCCCCCACGCTGGTTATCAAGAAGCAGAAAAAAATCACACAGCCCCCTTCATTGCATTCCAATTCTCTGGCTCCCAGTCAGCACACAGGTCCAGTACAGTGAGAAGTTATTTTAAAAAACTCTGCTCACATAAACAAAATGTTCTTCTGACCCAAAAGGGTCAGCCATGTTACCAGGTCAGTGTAGGTTTGGATCTTGCCCAAAATACCAATCGGACATCTATTTCCAGGAGAGGGTTCACAGCTGTGACTCCCAAGCAGTAGGAGGTATCTCCATCCAACCAGGAGTTAGGCGCCTTACTCCCTTTCAAGCAGAGGCGTAGCGAGCGCCCTCCGTACCCTCTGACCGGAGGGGACCCCGCTAGGAAGGGGGCCTCTAAAAGTGGCAAAAAAAATGTAAGGTATAACTAGGTAAGTGACATTTATTGACGCTATTGCACAATCCATGTCAGTTTTACTGACAAAACCGTGAAGTCATTATGATATATCATAATGCTATTGACTACATCAGTTGTCTGTCGGTCAGTTTCGAATTTTAGTTGGACCCATTCAAAGAATGTGTATTTGCATTCATAATGGCAGTCGGCGGATAAATGTTATTAATTTAGTTGTTTAATTTTTTATCATTTGAAACAATTCATTTCCAATGCAGAAGCATGCTTTGTGATGTCTAAGAGAATGTATAAGAGCGGAGCTAGTAAACGAAAGGCAGCAAAAGATGCCGAGAAGGAACTTGAGAAAATTCCAAAGTTGTCAACATATTTTGCACTGCAATCCAACGTGCAGGTACAGGCACATGAAACGGACAGCGCTAGGAGCGACAAATCGTATCCAGAAGTATCCAGAAGTGCTTCAAGTGAGGTCGAAGGTGAAGCCAGTTGTTCTACCAAACAAACTGTGACAGATATTCCAGCTGCTGCCGGGAAAGAAGTATCTGAATCTGAACCACTGACTGATGATCCAGGAGATTGGCCGTCTATAATATCGGACAGGCAAGTGTGTGACATTGTTGCATGTGGCCCACCGCAGCAGAATGAAAGTTATGAATTTCCATTTAATGAGGAAAGACGGAGGTTCACATGTACTAATTTCTATCGAACCATGGCAAATGGCGAGAAAATAAGACGTTCATGGTTAATGTACTCAACTCAGAAAGATGCCATTTTTTGTTTTTGTTGTAAATTATTTGGCACTGGCAACATACCACTATGTCATGGAACATCTGCTTGGAAAGCACTGTCAAAAAGACTTCAGCAGCATGAAACAGGCAAAGGTCATCAAGACTGTATGGTGAAATGGTTTGACCTTCGGTCAGGCATAGTAAACCGTACATCTATTGACCAACTCGAATTGCAGGCTTTTCTGAAAGAAAGAGATTTCTGGAGAAATGTTGTCAAATGCATGGTTGATGTCGTTATTTTCTTGTCTGAAAGAAACTTGGCATTTCGAGGAAGTAATGAAAAGTTCAGCGATCCTTCGAATGGCAACTTTTTGGGACTGTTTGAATTGCTTGCAAAGGATGATACTGTCCTCAGCGAACTTTTACAGAGGATTAAGGAGGCAGAGATACATGTTCAGTACCTCAGTTCACAGATCCAAAACGAGCTGATTCAACTTGTTGCCAGTAACTTTCAAGAGGCCAACATAGCACAGCTTAAAAAAGCAAAATATTATTCAGTTATTTTGGACTGTACTCCCGACGTGTCACATGAAGAACAGATGTCTGTGGTGTTACGTTTTGTTGAATGCAACGGTGAAGATGGTGTCAATATTCATGAAGCATTTGTTGGTTTTTTTAATGTTCATGATACAACTGGCGAGGGCTTATTGGAAGCGTTTCTTGAAAAGGCAAACAGCTTAGGAATAGACATTGCTGACATGAGAGGCCAAGCTTATGATAACGGCGCAAATATGAGAGGAAAGAATAAAGGAGTTCAAGCCCGCATGCTAGAAATAAATGACCGTGCCTTGTATGTACCATGTGGAGCTCACACTTGGAATCTTGTGATCTCAGACGTGGCAAAGTCATCGAAATATGCCGTTGATTTTTTTGGTCTGATTAACCGAATATACTTTATCTTTTCTTCTTCACCTTCACTTTTGGATATACTTCAAGAACATATGCCAATATCTGTTAAAGGGTTATCGGACACTCGTTGGGAGTCGAGAATTGCTGCTATGAAGCCATTGCGTTATCACCTTGAAGAATTGTGCAATGCTTTGTCATCTTTGCGAGAGTATGCGCTCGAAAAGAAAGATGGCAATACAGCAACAGAAGCCGGTGCGCTTTTAGACCATGTTACTACGTGGCCTTTTGTTCTGACTGTGTACACGTGGTATGATATACTATTTCACGTCAATAAAACCAGCAAATTAATTCAGTCATCAGATGTGTCAATTGACGTACTGCAGGCAGAAGTCGGTGCTACAAAGAAATTTTTGGAAGACTATCGAAATACAGGATATATCTCTGTGGTCACAAATGCACGTGAAATAGCAGAGCATATGGGTATTGAGCAGGTGTTTCCAGAAACCAGAGTGCGACGTAAGAAGAGAATGTTTGATTACGAATGTGCTGGTGATTCGAGTTGTCTTTCTGCCGAAGAAAAATTCAAATCGCAGTTCTTTCTTGTTCTCACTGATCAGGCCATATCTTCTGTTTCGTCGCGATTTGACCAACTCGTGGAGTGGTATAAGTTGTTTGGATTTCTGTACAACGCTAACAGCCTGAAGCAGTGTCACAGAGAAAATGAACTGAAGAATCACAGCAAAAATTTTGAAAGAAAAATGGGAGACATTGATGCCAACGAACTTATAATGGAATTGAATCATTTTATTTATGTCATAGAGAAAGAGAGAGGACTTGTCACGGCAAACATTTTTTTAACGTACATATACAAGAACAGCCTTCAGGAGATGTATCCGAATCTTTGCATTTGCATCAGAATTCTTCTGACCACAACAGTTACTGTCGCTGGTGCTGAAAGGAGCTTCAGCAGAATGAATATGATCAAGAATATCCTGCGCTCAACCATGACAGATGACAGGCTTTCTGCGCTTGCAGTTATCTCAATCGAAAACAAGATTGCCAGATCTCTGGACTATGACGCATTGATTAACCAATTTGCGCAGAACAAGGCTCGAAAGAAGCGCTTTGCGTAAATACGGAATACATGTATACATGTATAGGCCTATGTATACATAATATGAACCCTGTATATTGTATAAAATAAATACTGCATTCCAGTTTCTGCATTGTAAGGGGCCCCGCCCGGACATATGTTCAGAGGGGGCTATGTTCTTTGTTGCTATGGCCCTGCTTTCAAGGGCAGGGCTTAGGCCCCACCCTTCTCCTCAGCATTTCCTCTTGCTAGCTTGGGCCGCTCCCTGTTCAGCATGCTGGCATTTGTGGATCCCATTCTTAAGCACCTAACTCTCTCATGCATCATACAGGGAGCCAATGCACCTAACTTAGTGAATACCACTAGTTGATAGAGTCCCTAAAAGTTAGTGCTGCAATGCTTGAATCCCACCCTCCTGGCCTGGAATCAATGTGAGACTTTCTTTTGACTTCCGTGGGAGTTGGATCAGGCCCTATGTCAGGATCTAACTGAATGTTTATTTCTTCTGTACTTGATTTTAGAAAACACATATATTCCTGCTTTTCACAAACCTCTTGCCTCACTTCACAACAAGAGAATTTTGTTAGGTCAATCAATGTTACCCTGTTAACAAATGTGTGCTGTCATTCTCTACAACATACAGAATAGTAAATGAAATCAGCCCCATATGGGTGATGGGTGTATCACTTGGAAGGGGAATGGAGCATCTCTCCAGGCCTGCCCACAGTTTTCTGCCACCAAATTCATGAGTGTCAGGCTTTTCACTACATTTGGGATGTGGACTGGACTTCCAACGCTGGGATAGTTTTCTCTTCATTGTGTTAATAAGACCCAATTTATTTATTTTATTTATTTTATTTATTATTTTAAGACCATGATTAGACTCTGTAAGCAGTGGATCACAGTCTTATGGTTGCACATTGACACTGGAATAAATGTTTATAAGATTATTATTTTTTCACATTGAGCAATGATAGGTTATATAACCATCAGCTTTAGTCCTACTGTCTCCTTATTGATTTAGACACTGCATTTCAAATGTGTATACACAATGAGGTATCTCAGCTGGTGTGCTGTTTCTTTTTAGCCTCTAATACCTAAGGGAGTTTTTGAATTAATGTAAACCTATTAAGTAAACCAAAAGAGTAGTGCAATAGGGCACAGCAGGTGCAAGACACTATTGGAAGAAATATTTTAAGGAGAGCAGTTATTTGTTAAGGGCCAGACAATTCAAGGAGGCTAGTAGCAAAGACTCTGATAAAATCAGACTAGCGCTGAATGATAAGCAAAACCAGAAATGAACAAAACAACTCTAGGAAATATATTTTAGACAGCATACAAAGGGATATTAAAAGTAAAATCAGAATGGAAAGCTAACCAACCTCAGTCTCATATTCCAGGGTGTAAGTGATCACAAGCTAGGTCAAGGGTAAATCTTAGCATTTTATGCTGCTGCTTAACACCTCAGTGTCTTCTATTTTTTTTGGTGTAACATAGAAATATTCTTTGCAACAGCAAAAAACCTAGTGGATTTGATTAAATCTCTGGCTCTCCTCCCTTTTCAAGTTAAGCATTCTGCTTAGGACATATTTATTATTTATTTTTTATTTTGATTAATTGATTGGCTTCTGTTGGTTTTTTTGGGGGTGGGGGAGGGAGTTTAGTTAGATGGGAGAGTCAATGCTGTGACTGTCATTCTTGCTAGAGTAGAAAGGCTCTTTCAAAGAGAGAGGCTTTGCGGCATCCTAAAGATGATTGGACTCAGGGTTCACTAACATCCTTTGGAAGATAGCTCCATAGCTGCATCTCTTGACCAAGAATGCGACATCCTGAACTTTATCGTTCTTTGTCTTTGGTTTTGTGGCCTGCATTGTAACAGAAGGGTTCAACTGTTTTGGGGATTTCATAAATTGAAACTCATTCTTTAATGTATCTGGGGCTTGATCTATCAATTGCTTCAAAGTTTATGACCAAAGCTTATACTGGCATTAGAAGCTGATGAGGTGTCATTGAAGGGATGTGAGCACAGGCCTGATATGTTCACAGTGGCCTAGAACATGAAGGAGGCAGCTACCTGTATTCTGTACCAGCTGGAGTCCATGCATTATCTTTACATTCATCTTCAAATACAGTGAGTTACAGTAATCCAACTTGGAGGTGATAAATGCATGAACACTGTGGTTAGGTCTGGAAGGAAAGGCAGTTTCCTAGCAAGTTGGGATACAGACGGTATCTTAATGAGAAGTCAAACAGGACCATGAGGTTTTGTACCACATTGAAGAATGGGGGCTGTCTGCCATCAATGGAAGATGGAGAAAATATCTAAGATAGTTCTTCAAAGTGTTTCTCCCCTGACCAGCATCTTCGTCTTGCCAGGGTTCCGTTTGCACCATCCAAGAGGTGAACTCCTGTAAGCCTTCTGACATTTTGGTGTTGGTGGTGATAGCACCAACTGAAAATGAAATATTTAGTTGAGTGTCATTGACATATTGTTGGCAAGTGAACCCATGGCATCTCACTATCTCTTCACATGTTCTCATGTAGACATTGAAAAGATGCACAGATGGGATGGATCCCTGCTGGACCACCACTACTCCACCTGGGAGAGGGTCTTCAGAACAGAGTAGCTAAACATAATCACTCTGAGCTCTTCTGGAGGGGAATGGTTGAAGCCAATATAGATTGGAGTCCTGCTAACTCTTGTAGGTGTGTTAGTAGTATCTTGTAGTTCACTGTGTCAAAGGCTGCAGATTCTCCAGCAGTACAGGCAAGAAAATCTTGCCTGAGTCCTTGGCCTTAAGAAGGTTGTCTTTTAGTCTTATAGGGCTGTCTCAGCGTTGTGCCCTGATTGTGATTCATCCAGGATTTTGGATGATGTCAGAAGTTGAACAGAGATGGGGTCCACTTGTCAAGGAAGGAGATGAGTAGCTTCAGATACAGACAGGTTTCAGAGCAGCAGCCGTGTTAGTCTGTATCCGCAAAAAGAACAGGAGTACTTGTGGCACCTTAGAGACTAACAAATTTATTAGAGCATAAGCTTTCGTGGACTACAGCCCACTTCTTCGGATGCATATGTATATGCATATGTATATACATCCGAAGAAGTGGGCTGTAGTCCACGAAAGCTTATGCTCTAATAAATTTGTTAGTCTCTAAGGTGCCACAAGTACTCCTGTTCTTTTTGCGGATACAGACTGGCTAACCTAGTGAGATGGGCTTTAAAAATAGATTTGACAGGGACAGGAGACAAAAGCCCACAGGTAAATCCAAAACATGGGTGAAGGGTCAGTATCTGGAAGGGAACACGGACAATCACAGGAGGGACAAAGGAGAGATAAGAGGGAATATTTAGGGGAAATCCAGTTAACATCTTAGATATCTGTATACTAATGCAAGAAGTCTGAGGACTAAACAGGAAGAACTAGAAATACTAGTGAATAATCACAATTATGTCATAATTGGCATCACAGAGACTTGGTGGGACAATTCACATGACTGGAATATTGCTATAGAATGGTATAGCTCGTTCAGGAAGGATAGCCAGGGAGGAGGTGTTACCTTGTGTATCAAAGATGTATACACTTGAACTGAGGTTGATACAAGTGGGAGGTATATCAGTTGAAAGTCTCTGGGTAACAATAAAAGGGGTAAAAAACAAGATGATGTGGTGATTGGCATCTACTATAGACTTCCTAATCAGGAAAAAGAGGTGGATGAGGATATTTTTAAACAACTAAAAAAATCACCCAAACCACAGGACTTGATGGTGATGGATGACTTAAACTACCCAGACATCTGTTGGGAAAACAATACACAAGGGCCCAGATTATTCAACATGTTCTTGGAATGCATTGGAAACATTTTTTTTATTACAGGAGGTGAAGAAAGTGACTAGGGAAGAAGCTGTTTAAGATTTGATTCTGACCAATGTGGGGAACTGGTTGAGAACTCGAAGGTGGAAGGGACCTTGGGTGAAAGTCATCATTAAATGATAGAATTCATGACTCTAAGGAATGGTAGGAGTGAAAAAGGCAGAATAAAGACAATGGATTTTTTAGAAGGTAAACTTTGGCAAACTCCGAGAATTGGTATCTAAGATTTCATGGGAAGTAAGTCTAAGGGAAAAAAGAGTTCAAAATAGTTGGCAGTTTTTAAAGCGACATTATTAGGGGCACAAGAAGAAACTATCCCAGTGTGTAGAAAGATAGGATGTATGGTAAGAGACTACCCTGACTTAATCAGGAGATCTTCCACTATCTGAAACTCAAAAATCAGTCAAACAAAAAAATGGAAATTAGGGCAAATTATGAAGGATGAATATTAAAAAAAAAATACCCAGCATATGCATGTAGGGACAAAATTAGGTCAAGGCACAAAACAAGACTACACTTGCTAGGAACATAAAGGATAACAAAAACATTTTACAAATATATAGAAAGAAGGGACAGGGTATCCCCATTACTAAGGGCAGGTCTTCACTACAGGGGAGGGGGGTCGATTTAAGATACGCAAATTCAGCTACGCGAATAGCGTAGCTGAATTCGACGTATCAGAGCCGACTTACCCCGCTGTGAGGACGGCGGCAAAATCGACCTCTGCGGCTCCCCGTCGACGGCGCTTACTCCCACCTCCGCTGGTGGAGTAAGAGCGTCGATTTGGGGATCGATTGTCGCATCCCGACGAGACGCGATAATTCGATCCCCGAGAGATCGTTTTCTACCCGCCGATTCAGGCGGGTAGTGTAGACCTAGCCTAAGTGAGGAGGGAAAGACAATAACAGAAAATTCAGCAATGACCGAAGTGTTAAATTCTTTTTTTGTTTCAGTTTTCACCAAAAAAAGTTAACAGTAATCGAACAATTAAGATAGTGAACATCAGTATAAATAGGGTAGGATCTGAAGATAGAATTGGAAAAGAATACGTTATGAATTATTTAGACAAGTCAGATGTCTTCAAGTCAGCTGGGCCTGATGAAATGCATTCTAGAATACTTAAGGACCTGACTGAAGTGATCTTGGAGCCATTAACAATTATCCTTGAGAACTTGTGAAGGACAGGTGAGATCACAGAGGACTGTAAAAGGGCAAATATATTGCCTATCTATAAAAAGGGAATAAGGACAACCCAGGAAATTATAGATCAGTCATCTTAACTTTAGGACCTGGAAAGATAATGGAGCAAATTATCAAGCAATCAATTTGTAAGCACCTAGAAAATAATAAGGCAATAAGTAACACTCAACATGGATTTGTCAAGAACAAATAAAGCCAAACCAACCTAATATCCTTTTTTGACAGGGTAACAAGACTTGTGGATGGGAGTAAGCAGCAGATGAAATATATTTTGACTTTAATAAGTCTTTTTATTCTGTCTCACATGATTTCTCATAATCAAATTAGGAAAATATAGCCTAGAGAAACCTTGTATAAGATGGATGCACAACTACTTAAAACTGTACTTGGAGAGTAGTTATCAGGGGTTCACAATCAAGCTGGAAGGGTATAGCAAGTGGGATCCTGCAGGAATCTGTGCTTGGTCCTGTGCTATTCAATATCTTCTTAAACTATTTGGATAATGGCAAAGAGAGTACACTTACAAAGTTTGCAGATGATATCAAGCTGGGAGAGGTTACAAATGCTTTGAAGGACAGGATTAGAATTCAAAATGATCTTGAAAAAGTGGAGAAATGGTCAGAAATAAATAGGATGAAATTCAGTAACGACAAGTGTGAAGTACTACATGAGGGATCAGCAACCTTTGGCACGCGGCTCACCAGGTAAGCCCCCTGGCGGGCTGGGTCGCTTTGTTTACCTGTCGCGTGCCAAAGGTTGCCGATCCCTGTACTACATTTAGGAAGAAATAGTCAATTGCACAAACACAATATGGGAAATGACTACCTGGGAAACAGTATCACAAAAAAAGGTCCGGGTTTTAGTGTCAACTAAAAAATGAGTTGACAATGAAATATTGTTGCCAAAAAGTGAACATCAATCTGGCCTGTATTAACATGAGTGTTATAAGCAAGACACAAGAAGTAATTCTTCCACTCTTCTCAGCAGTGATAAGGCCTCTACTAAAGCATTGCATGCAGTTCTGGGAATCACACTTCAGGAAAGATTTGGACAAATTGGAGAAAGTCCAGAGCATAAAAACAAAATATATTAAAGGTCTAAAAAAACATGACCTATGAGGAAAGATTGAAAAAAATTTTGTTTGTTTAGCCTGGAGCAAATGAGTCAGAGTGGGAACATAAGTTTTTAAATACATAAAAGATTGTTATAAAGAGGAAGTGCTAAATTGTTCTCCATAACCACTGAGGATAGGACAAGGAGTAATGGGTTTAAATTACTGCAAGGGAGATTTAAGTTAGACATTACGAAAAACTTCCTGAATGTCAGGGTAGTTAAGCACTGGAACAAATTACTTAGGGAGGTTGTGCAATCTCTGTCAATGGAGGTTTTTAAAGAACAGATTAGACAAAACACCTGCCAGGAATGGTCTAGATAATACTTAGTCATGCCTCAGTGCAGGGGACTGGACTACCTGACCTATCAAGGTCTCTTCCAGTCCTACATTTCCATGATTGTATGTTGTTGGAGCTTGATGGTTGTTTGTTTTTTCAATTGTTTTGCCAAGGAATGTGAGATTGGAGACATGATGATAGTTGGAGAGATTATCAGAATTGAGTAAAGGCTTCTTGAGGTCTGGGTAGATAGCTCCCAAGATATAATAGTGTACAATTAAGTGTGTTATGGAAATTATGGGAGGTATTTTTATTCTTGAATTGATAAAAAGCTGATTAACAGACACAAATCAGAAAGTCAAAGTTAAGTAACAAATAGTAACGTTCAGGTGTACCAAAAGATAGTGCTGAGAATTGGCATTAATAGAAAGGTATGAGCTACGAAGAAGTGCCATTCAAAGGGGATTAAAGTGAAAAAACAAAAATAGTCATATGTTAGTATTATTAACATTAAAGTCTAGCTAATTATTTTAATTAATAATTTGTTGAATTACAACTCCTTTTTCTCTGAAATGTTTGTAACTAGACTGCAAAAATTCTCTTTTATTTTGTATTCAGAATTATTCACAAATTCCTTCTCAAATGTTCCCTTTAAATGAACAACTTGCTGATAGTTTATTGCTAACTATAAACTGATAGATGAATGTCAAAATTCAAATTATTGGCCGAAATGTCGCCGATCACTTAAGCGCATGCTTAAAGATAAGTATGTGAGTAGTATCACCAAAGTAATTGGTGTCAGGATCACTCACATGCTTAAAGCTATGTACTTAAGTAAATTTTTTGATGGAATGAGGTCTGTTCTCTGGATGGATGATATATGGATGACACTTAAAAACAGTGCAAAATGTGACTATTACAATCAAAGATCAAATTTGAAATTCCAATTCCATGAATGTTTGATTTTTTTTACCTTAAAATTAATTCTTCTCAAGGATTTGTGCTAGTAAAGCTCAAACATGAAAAAAATTGTGGCAAATGAACACAAAAGGTCACATACATGGTGGGACACTGCACTACATGTTCTTCATAGTTGTATGATTACAATATGATTATAACATAATTATGATGCATCTGGTACAAGATATTCTTGTGAGGTGTCATTGGAAAAGTTATGATTTTCTGAATATGATTATCCAAATTGTGTGTTTGTATCATTTTTGTATCTGAATTTATGAATATTGACCATGTATCTGTCTTTCAAATCTGCCTATTCTGGGTAACACCCACAATTAGCTTATCAGGAACAACAATGCAGAAGCTAGGCAGTGTTGATGGCTCATCAAGGAAGTCAATGGACCATGGAAGAGTTTAGCCTTCCTGTGAATGTTTCAGCCAGCCTGTAAATAATGGCTGCTATGACTCAGCAGGGCATGCAAGGGCATGTGACCAGATCACATGACACTGAACTCCATTTTTGTAGCTGTATTTTTCAACAAACTGGATTGGGAACTGAGTTTGGAACCAAGGTTTCCCACCACATGGAAAAGCTATATAAAGCAGGGAGTGACTTCATCTCTTGGCCTCAGTCCCCACACAAGAGAACTTCTGGAAACACCTAAGGAACAAACACTGAACTGGTGGAAATGCTGGTCCCAGGTTAAAGGGATTTCTAGCCTGTGTATGGAAATTTGGTGGACTGCTTGTATCATCAGTCAGGGTGGATTTGCTAGGTAACCTTCTTTAATCTGTTTGCTATCACTTATAATCATTTAAAATCTATCTTTCTGTAATTCATCAACTTGTTTTATGTTTTATATTTACCAGTGTGTTTTGAGTGAAGTGTCTGGGGAAAACCTAAGCTTGGTTAACAAGCGCTGGTGTCCATTGTCCTCTCCACATTGAGGGAGGGGTGAACTGGGTAATACATTCATACTGGTCAGGTTTTTGACCAGGACAGCATGGTACAACTCTGGGGTCCTAGGCTGGGGAACTGGGGGTATTTTGGCTGTAGACTCTCTGTTGTTGGCTCATGCAGTGGCTGGTCAGAGCCCGCATGTAACTGCAGCTGGGTGTGTCCCTACCTGTGTGAATGCTGGTGGGAGTGTAGGACAAAGAGCAGTCTGAAGCGTGTCACAACAGGACAGTGTGAGAGGGAGCCCAGGCTGGTGAGTCAGAGGACTCAGTGGTACCCCAATTCCAGTTGGCACCCTGGGGAGAACCCATCACACATGGATGAATCAAAATTCATTTTAAAATCTATAGAAATATTTATGGACATTTTCCCTGTTTCCTCAACTACATTAATTATTATTTATTATTGTTAAGCAATAAGCATATGTTTTGGGGCTGCACAAACACTGAGGAAGCCATAGCTCCTTAACCAAGGCACATATAATCTTAATAAACAATTCAGACACCTCCTCTACATTATATGACCCAGAGAGTATTTCTTTTGAAGTCTGAGAACCCATCTCCGTAAGTGTAATTTGGACTAAGAGAGTGTGGGTGATTGACCCACTCTAGTGGCTGATCCAGATAAGAGATTAATGGGGGTTCTACAGCTGCCAGCTAGAGGATTTAGTATTTTGACTCAAAAGGCAGAGCTTTCAGCACTGTAGGTTCCACGTTCAAACACTGTGGTCCCCCCAAGCAGGGTCAGTGACACAATTACAATCAAGAAGATTGTGTGTAAATATTTCCAGATCTGGCACTTAATATCCCCACAGTTTTCATGTGGGGTATAATTTGGCAAGATGCTATGTGCCTCTTACAAATATGCTTGGAACCATCAATGGGAGTTGAGAACACTCAGCAGAGTACAGAAGGTTTTCTGAATTTTGCAGGATCATGCTTTTAGTCATTAGATGTATAACTGCATTTTATTGAAATGGGGTGGGGGTTCACAAAAGTAATGAGTTTTCAGGAGGAATTTGAAGGTAGGAGGGTTACTACTTTGCATGCCAAGTGTTAGTGGGTGTTCTTGATGGAAGGGAAGGCACCGTAGAAAGCACAGAAAATAATCACGTTTATAAAAGGAAGCAATTAGGCAGGTCCCAGGGATGAAACACATGGAGTTTGAGGGAGAATGAAGATAAATGAGAAAATAGATGTATGCAGCATTGTACAGCATATGAAAGCACAGAAAGAAAGTGGGGAGGGGGGAAGTCTTCTTTTGTTAGTGGATACATAAATGCTGCTGTTTCTTAAAAAACAGAGCACATTCTTAGAAAATAAACTGAATTATGCAGTATGCCTTAGCATAAACTATTATATCAATAGTGTAAACTATATATCTACATTTTTACTGACCTACCCATTTCTTCCAATTTTCCATCTATGCTCAGATTATTTTACCACACTTGGATTATTCTCCTCAAAGAGACATGTATGCTATCAAACAAGCAAACTAACACAAAGTATATGAACGAGATTTAGGTTCCTGTAGTTTTATTTTCTTTCAGCTATTACTATCAGCTCATGAGGGAAGAGTTATGGGCAACTGGCTGATTGACTTCTGGCATCCATGTTGATTTCTACAGAAGAGCTATTTCTACATAATCTATTGTTTAATTTTAGCTAGAATTTTGCCTTGAATATTCTGTTTGGAAATATAGCAAACTGGACAAATGTGTTTGTGTTTTACACATCTCCAACAGTTTCTGCTAAAGGGTTCTAAACACCGAAAGAAGCTACTTTATCCCCAGATGGCCTAACAGTCTATGCAGGTTGAAGTGGACATAAAGACTGCTTTGGCAGCTTTTTTTTAAAATCTCATGACTAAAAAGGGTAGAAACACAATTGCAAGGCAGAGTATGCATGTATATTTAGAAGTTCATATGCAGACTTGGATAACATTGCTCTACAGCCAAAATGCTTCTGAAATAAATGTAGTCAAACATTACTAATTATGAGTCACTGAGAACAAAAATGATGCTTAAAATTATTGATTGGCTCTAGTTTTCAAGATATGCAATTGGGTCAGTATATACGACCCTTGACTTGGGAATGGCGGAGGATAAGTGAGTTATAAAGGGAAGGGATCTCAATTTAAACCAGAAATGACTAAAATACATCTTTGAATGGATCTATGAATAAATCTATGACTGGGTTTGGACAGTACTTGCTTTTTAGGCAAAACAGTGAATGATGCAATCTGAAGCTGGTATTGCGTCATACATGATATGAATTGCATCATGTTATTCCTAGAAGTCATGCATGATGCAATCATAACGAAGCTTACATCACTCTGCTGAACAAATTGCCCTATATCAGCTCTAGAAATCATACAGTGTCATGCTCTCTTATTTGTCAGGGTTTGATTTTGCAAAGGGACACATTTCTGTTTAGCCAAAGTGAGCAGAGATGCCTCGTACTTGTGTGAACAGTGCAGATAACTTCTGCTATGTTTGTGGTGAAGTGACTTTTGCATCACAAAAGCGCAGTATAACACTATGGTTAAGAAAGCCTATCACCTTTATTTTGGCTGCAAAATTGGAGATCAGGACAAGAGGTGGGCCCCACACATATGCTGCAACACTTGTGCAACAAATCTTCGCCAGTGGTTGAAAAGGAAAAGGAAATCTATGCCTTTTGCAGTGCCAATGATTTGGAGAGAGCAAACAGCAATTGTTACTTCTGCATGGTGTCTCCAGTTGGGAAAGGTGTGTCAAAGAAGAAAAAGTGGACTGTGCATTATCCAAACATTCCATCAGCTATACGCCCAGTACCCCACAGAGAAGGACTGCCGGTTCCTGATGCACCAGAATCATTCTCACTTGAGTCAGACGAGGAAGAGGAAGAGGATGAAGAGGATGAAACTTCTGGTCCTGAACCATCAATGTCACAGGACCCACATTTTCTCCCATCCTCCTCCTCTGAACCACACCTCATAACACAAGGTGAACTGAATGACCTTGTCAGGGATTTGGAACTATCTTTGCCAAGAGTAAGGCAGAGCTGTTGGGCTCCAGACTACAGTAGTGCAATCTCCTGGCAGGTGATGTTAGGGTTTCCATGTTCCGTGACCGTCAAAAGGATCTTGTCCCATTCTTCTTCATCGAAGGTGATCTTGTAGCCTGCAACAACATCGATAGTGTGATGGCAGCCCTCAATATCGTTCACAATCCAGATGAGTGGAGACTGTTCATTGATTCATCGAAGATGAGTCTTAAAGCTGTTTTACTGCATAATGGCAATGTTTTGCCATCAATTCCAGTTGGTCATGCAGTCCATATGAAGGAAACCTATGACAACATGAAACAACTTTTGAGGTGTATAAACTATGACCAACATCAGTGGCAGCTTTGTGGCGATTTGAAGGTTGTTGCTCTCTTGCTTGGTCTGCAGACTGGATACACAAAGTACTGCTGTTTTCTCTGCGAATGGGATAGTCGTGCAAGAGATTCCCACTACATCAAGAAAGATTGGCCACTCCGACAGTCATTGGAGCCTGGGAGGGAAAGCGTTCAGCATCCACCACTTGTTGAATCAAGGAAGATTTTGTTACCACCCTTACACATCAAGCTGGGTCTGATGAAGAACTTTGTCAAGGCAATTGACAAAACACAAGCAGCTTTCAAGTACCTCTGTGGAAAATTTCCAAGGTTAAGTGAAGCTAAGATAAAGGAAGGTGTCTTTGTTGGTCCTCAGATTCGTGAACTTATTCGAGATGATGCATTTGACCATACACTGTGTGGCAAGTAAAAGACGGCATGGAAAGCCTTCCAGTTAGTGGCAATAAATTTTCTCGGAAACAACAAGGCAGACAACTACAGGTTGTTAGTGGAAAACCTCCTCACGGCATACAAAAGCCTTGGTTGCAACTTGTCACTAAAGATATATTTTTTACACTTTCATCTAGATTTTTTTCCACTGAACTGCGGAGCAGTGAGCGACGAGCATGGCGAGCGATTTCACCAGGACATTGCATCAATGGAGAAACCTTATCAGGGCTAATGGAGCCCATCAATGCTTGCAGACTATTGCTGGACAGTGACAAGAGATGCTCCATTTAATGAATACAAGAGACAAGCCAAGAAGCGCCGAGTAGACACTGAATAGGACTAAATTATGTACATAATAGTTTTTTGCCTTTTGTTTCATCATAAATGTAATTTATATAACCCTTTTGCTGATTTTTAAAGTCTTACATAAACAGGACAGGTGAAATATTATCATGTAAAGCAACCATAAACACATGAAAAGACCTAGGTTTACAATTTATGATTAAAACTCTACTATCTACACAATATACATATTCATAAAATGTAAACACTTAAATATCTTAGAAACAGTAGCCAATTAGTTGTTTTAATTGTCATATTTGAATTCAGCACATCAAAATACATAATAAATACATTTTATCTCTGAAGCAGACGACTTCTCCAAAATTTTAGACCAGTGAATCAAACCTGCTTTTTCATGGGAGAGGAAATACTGGCCAAGAAATTAGACAGTGATGCTGAGATCATTAACTTCTACCTTGATACCCATAAGAGCTGAGCAGAAGGATTTCACTTTGGCCTCAACCCTCAATGGTATTTAGGTTCCTAAATTGCATTGATTTCATTGGAAGTAAGGATCTAAATACCTTTGAGGATCTGGGTCTTCAAACGTTTCCCTTCCTTCCCTTTGTGTGTCTTGTCTATTTAGACTATATGCTTTGGGGAATACATATTTCTACAGTGTCTAGAACACTGAGGCCCCAACCCTGGTAAAGGTCTGTAGTCATGATAGTAATAAAAAATAATTTAAAAAATCAAATATTTTGTATGCCAGGTTAAGAGTTCCATAAACTACATTTTGACAAATAATCTGCTCCCAAAGATCTACAGAGACTACATATATAAGCCATCTTATAAATTGATTTAAAATTACATATTTCTTTAAGGTCTGGATCCTGAAAGGTTCTCAGTACCTTCAACTTCTACTGATTTCACAGGAGTGAATCAGTACTCTGCACGATGGGGCTCATAGACTTCAAAAAAATGGATAAAGGTCTACTTAATGTTGTCTTGATGGTGCATATGTAATACCTTTCAGCTGCTCCAGTTCCCACTAAATTATCTACCACTAATCATGTAGGATGAGTTCTGCCAGACAGGAGACAATATCTTTAAATGATTAAACAGAATTTTAGCCAAGATTTTGCAATACTTATCTATGGGCACAAGAGGTTCCTTATCTTTCAACTTACACATTTCCTCTTTTTATAACAAAATTAATTAATGCTCTACAAGGCAAAGATCTACAGGCAACAGTTGCAGATTCTCACCAAGTCCCTTTTCTCGTGTAATATTTCTGTAAAGTTTTTTAAAAAATCATGTCTAGTATGAAGCCATCTTTATCTGGAGATTTTTAAGAGAAGCAATACCTTCAATCACCCCTTCCGAGGGAACTGAATCTATCAAAGGGTAGGAGTCTGCAGTGAAAATATTGCACAAAAGGAAATAGACTTTTTTCGAGCGATTATTTTGCACGGTAGCTTTATTCTCATTTTCAAAAAGAAAGTGGAAAACCCAAAGGTCATATTAAGGATGCCGTTTAGGTTCTTCCTTCTTGATTGCTTAAACTTATAAAGCCCCATGTTTTATTTCCTTTAAGAAAATGGTCTAAAATAACTGATGTCCCAGGAAGCCTTCACTGTTGTACATATGGCACCCAATGATAAATGTCTGTCACCTTCCTAAGCTAGTTTTCTAAAGGTCAACAAATGGCATTTAAACATTATTAAAACATACCTCTTTACTGTACTTTCTGAGATTGGGGTAGTTATATGCAATCATTATAATATAAAGAGAGAGCTCGGCTATGTCTACACTTCAGAGTAAAATAACAGCAAAATAGTAGCTCCAAGACTGTGTCCCCTTTCCCCACTCACCCATTATATTCATTGCATCTAAAGAATTCCAACCAAATTGGATCCCTATATACTACGCTCTATGGGTCAGTTCCTGCTTGCTTTATGCTAGTTTCAGAGGGACTACTTGTGTGAGGAAACCAAAAAGAATTTGCTTGCTCACAAAGAAATTTGGTTTCTTGTGAAAATGTCACACCTATAATAAATGAAACAATTGCTAGAGTTCTTTTTCATCTTAGATTCATGCAATTCACATGTACATGTTGTGAAAGAACTCAAGGAATTGCTCCATAGTGTACAATGGTGCCTGAGCTAAAGAAATATCACCCAGTCCTGTTGACTATAAATTATACTTTTGAAAGAAAATTCACATAAAAGAGACAGAGACAGAAAATTTAAATCCCCAAAGTGCCCTGGATTCTATAATCAAGATTAATAACTGTCTCATTTTCCCCAGAGTAATTGCAACCATGGAAAAAGGGTCATCACCCAAGCACATCTTAAACAGATAGACTACCAAGAACAAGAAAAGCTTCCAGTTTCATTTCAAATCACTCTCTTCTAGTATCCTGAAACGGATATTTCATGAATGCAGATTGGTCTTTTTATAAAGAAGATGATAAAAATCTACCTACCTGCCTAAATACACCTCTACCTCAATATAATGCTGTCCTCAGGAGCCAAAAAATCTTACCGCGTTATAGGTGAAACCGTGTTATATTGAACTTGCTTTGATCCACCGGAGTGCGCAGTCCCGCCCCACCCGGAGCACTGCTTTACCTCGTTATATCTGAATTTGTGTTATATCGGGTCGCGTTATATCGGGGTAAAGGTGTAAATAAATAAATAAATAGCTTTGTTCTTGCCATTCCTGGTGTACATTATGGGCTCCATTCCCTATATTTCCTGTCAACAATGTTAAGATGACAGCCAAATTCTGACTTTGTTTTTACCTATGCAATCCCATTGAAACTATTAAGCAGAAATTGGCTGATAGGGCTTGATCCAAATCCTGTTGTAGTAGTCAATTTGAGTATTTCCACTTACTTCAGCTGAAAAAGGATTGGGGCTGTAATATCTGCTGAAAGAACTATGAGGGACAAAATGTCTATCAAGAATTTTAAATGTCCAAACTGAATGAAATACAAAAGCTAAAAAAGCTTGCCGATGAACAATACTGAAAATAAAATTTATTTCCACTTGAATGGTATCCATTTTAAAAAATCCAGAAAAAATGGGTTCAATATATGGGGCCAGATTTTCACATTTAGGGTCATAAAATTGCAATTATGCGTTTGTCCATATCTAACTTACATGTACAAATATCTAGTTACCTGCAAATTAGGTATTTGGGTACCTACTAGGTTAGTCAGACACCTAAATGGCCATGCATTCCAATATCTGATTTGCAGATAAATTAGATTAGGGGCCATCAAATGAAATTAATAGGCAGCAGGTTTAAAACAAACAAAAGGAAGTATTTTTTCACACAATGCCCAGTCAACCTGTGAAACTCCTTGCCAAAGGATTTTGTGAAGGCCAAGACTATAACGGGGTTCAAAAAAGAACTAGATAAATTCATGGTGCATTGGCCTAACATTCTGTTTGTCAGAAGGTGGGAATGGGTGACACGGGATGGATCACTTGATGATTACCTGTTCTGTTCATTTTCTCTTGGGCCCCTGGTATTGGCTACTCTCAGAAGACAGGATACTGGGCTAAATGGACCTTTGGTCTAACCCAGTATGGCCAGTCTTATGTTCTTATCCTTAGTGAGGCATGAATAAACAAGTAGTTGTAATTGTGTCACCCTAACTATGGGAGTATGATACATCATTTTTATCTGAATGTCCCTTTAAATACCTCTTCCTTGACTGATGATTCTATCTTGATTCACTGAGCAGCAATTACTCCTTGTGTCATTCAATTGAAAACAATGGGACAATAAAGACATACATTACTATTCACCATAAGTAAGGATAGCAAAATCTAGCCTTCAGAAATTATTTCAAGACTATTTTAATAGCTTCATTCTGCAGCCATTTTTTAAATTTGCAAAAAAACTAAATATGAAGTAAAAATTATAAACAGGCTGACAAGCAGCATGACAATTGGTTAAAGAGATATTGAACATTGCATACGTTTGTGTTGTATTTCCAAGCTGTGCTATCAACCAAAACTGCTTTTATGTAAGGTTGATGTCAAATCCATGTATGACAACATATCTGACAGGTACATTTTTCATACATCAATACAACATCCTTTTCATGCACAGTCTGGATTTCCACATCATTATTGGCAGATTTTATTATCTATATATTTATTCTGCCCATGAACCAATGGATCCACAGGGAATTCTATGTGAAGGAATTATTTCTGTTACTCTTCTGTTCTTTGAGTTCTATAATGCTTTCAGGACTCTGATTCTGTTCCTTGCCTGTTTTACATAGAACAACAGCAGTTGTGCTTAAATTCCTTAGTGACTCGAGTTTGAAGTGCCTCAATATATTTTCTTCCCAGCTGACATCACAATCTCAGATTTGTGAGAACCTAAGTCCGATCATATATTTAAAACCAAGTAAGGGACAGGAAGAGGCGGGTGATAATAAATAGCCAGTTCTCAATGTGGAGAATTGTTAACAGAGTGTGTAGAATGTGGTGACTGTTGCTTCATTCAGCATATTAATCAGCAAACATGAAGAGAGGGTAAAAAGTGAAGTAGAAATATTTTGTTTTTGTGATAATTATGTAGGTTAGTAAAGCTTACAGTAAACAGGGCCTTCTAGAGTTCCTCACAATTCTATCAAAAATAAATAAATAAATGGGCAACACAACAGCAAATTGAATCCAGAGGAAACAAGTGCCTGATGATGCATTTTGGAAGGGCAAATTTCAACTTCTTGTTTACACTGAGTTCTGACTGTGGCAGGGGAATGTACATCTTGGATGCAAGGGTAAGCATTGCAATTTTGGGCATCCATGATGGGAGACACCTCAGACCCCATAAAAATCTGAATTTAGACATAAAAAGCCAGGAAAGAGGCTACTGTAGTTGATGGGCACTGAAAAATTAACTGCAAAATGTAGGGTACTTGGAGAGGATAATGGTATTCTGTCAAAGGGAAGGATGATGGTGAGTTCCTGGTATCTCACATAGGGGAATGGTCAGAAGGAGGGAGGGCTGTGAATTTCCATAAGACTGCCCAAGTGTCTTGGGGAGCAGAGGGAGGGAGGGAAGGTAGTGGAAGCATCAAGGAGGTGGGATTATGAAGATCAAAAGGGCGGGATCTTCCAAAGCCTCTGTAAACTCTGAATAAGCTTTAGGTAAACAGCCAGATTCCTTAGTGCTCATCTGAACAGAACTTCTGAACCATTTTAGTTTTTCCCACCACTAGAAAATCTTCAATTACAGTCATGTTACTCAGTCCAGAAATAGGAATGAAGGCAAAAATGTCTGGGAAAAGATATTAAATTTCTTCACACCAACATATTCCCTGATGTAAAACAGCCACTTTGGGCTAAAGACGATGGCATTCACACTCACTACAACTGTAATACTCTCTTTCATTAGGCATTCTTTAAACATAAGAGAAAACAAATTCTGTATTACCCTTTTCAACCATATTCCCAATGGAATTTTCATTCATAGCTGCAAATAGTTGGTGTCTGATAAGAATCAGGACACTCCACGGCTTCCTCTCCTCTTCCTTTCTGAGGACATACAGAGGGAGACAGCTTCAAAGCAGGCTGTTGAACAGAGAAAAACGGGAGTCACCCAAGTAAATTTCAATCAGGTTAAAAGTATAGACTCCCATATGAACGGGTCCAAGCCCAGGATTGCAGGAGGTGTGATAATGTCCAAACTACATTTAGTCAAAACCATCATTTACACAGTCAGGCATTTTAAATACTGCAGGCCAAATCTTCAGATCCTCACCAGGTTTCCCTCCGCACTCACTGAGGCAAACATCCACAGAAGCCAACTTAATAAGGTCCTCAGTATTTGGCCCTGTGGTAGGTCCTAAGGTGTTTTAAGAGACACTGTTGAGATAGGTTTCAGAGTAGCAGCCATGTTAGTCTGTATCCGCAAAAAGAACAGGAGTACTTGTGGCACCTTAGAGACTAACAAATTTATTAGAGCATAAGCTTTCGTGGACTACAGCCCACTTCTTCGGATGCATTGAGCCATTACAAACATTGAATCTATCTCCCCTTGTAAGTATTCTCACACTTCTTATCAAACTGTCAGTACTGGGCTAGCTTGATTATCACTTCAAAAGTGTTTTTCTCTTACTTAATTGGCCTCTCAGACTTGGTAAGACAACTCCCACCTGTTCATGCTCTCTGTATGTGTGTATATATATCTCCTCAATATATGTTTCACTCTATATGCATCCGAAGAAGTGGGCTGTAGTCCACGAAAGCTTATGCTTTAATAAATTTGTTAGTCTCTAAGGTGCCACAAGTACTCCTGCTTTTTTTACTGTTGAGATAAATAGTACAGTGACACAACAGTAAGTAGGTAGAACCTGCTTCAATAAGCAACTCCCTGCTTTAAACAACTAAGTTTGGTGCTCTCATGCAGGTTCTACTACAATTTTCTTTAGCCATTTAGTTAAAAACCACTATTACTAGGCAGCCATTTTTTGCTGTTCCCTTGGGAGGTCACGTGACTTTCGCTGTATATATTTGTTTATATGTCCTCGAACTTAATTTACTTTTCACTATTTATGCTGGTTGTGTACATTTGTTTCTGCTTTCAGACTAGATCATGAAGCTACAGAGGTTCCATTTGTGATTCCCACATGCTAACACAATCCCATTTTGTTTCAGTTCATAGCACTACAAAGCAAAAGTTACATTTAAAAAAATCCTGGTTCATTGATATTTAAAGTCACTCATGTCAAACTTCTGTCCCTCATGCTCAGACAAAATGGAGTAGAGGCACATGCCCTAAGCAGTGGTTGGGGTTAGTCCATCTTGAGGAAACTGAGAAGGGGTTTTCCTCAATATTAGGGAATAAGATGCCATGAACTAACAGTATCAATGGAAAGGAAAACTCTGATTTCAGATTGGGACAAACAAAGCTCTCTGAGCTTCTTTAGGCAAGTCTGTCTAAGAGAAGGAAAATTATGATTTCAAATCTGAGCAGTCCAAGCTTGCTAGCCTTGGAAGGCAAATGGAATAGGGTGAAACTGCTGTTATCTGCTCCTAGCAGGCCAGCAGGCTATGACATGGCATTCCCATTGTTAGAGCGCATTGGCCTAACAAGCCATTACAGCCAAAACTCTCTTCTTAAAGAAACAGTACATCAAACAATTGATATATACAAATTTTGACCCAGGTCTAGCAAATGGAAATGGTAGTGGCTTTTGAATAAAGACTAAACATATTACACATACTGCAAGATGGCATGTTAGAACTCTGTTTTCTCCAGGACAGACTGAACTACTAGCAGAGAACTTAAGGAAATTACAAGATTCCTTCACTGCCAAACAAGAGACACAGTGGCTGGGTACAAGAGAATTGACAGTTGAAAATTATACTTTCCTTTACTCCAGACATTGAAGAGGACAAAAGATGCATACAGATATTATAGCAGTTGACAGAAGAATAGTTTCTTCACTGAACAGCTGTAAATCGGTGTCTGAGCAGATTGTCATAGCAAGATTTACTACTGCCTACATAAACTATGCATAATTGTGAGCTGCTGTAACACACCAACAGGAGCATCAGAAGAGGAAGAAAAGGACGGATTTTATCAACAGATAGATATCATTGTAGATAAGATTCCTAATCATAATATGAGTCTGATAATGGGAAATATGAATGCAAAGGCTGGTAATGGACATGGCACACAAATGGATAGTGTTGGACCACATGGCATTGGGATGGCAAACTTGGAGAAAGGTTAAGAATTTGCTGTGAAGTGCAAACAAAGGCATGCAGAAGATTACATAGAATTCACCAGATGGTCAAACCAAATGTTACCGTATTGTTATCAGTAAAAAGCATAAAAAGTCACTATTGGACGTTAAAGTTTATAGAAGTGCCAAGTGGGCAGGGATTATGAGGCACTAATGGGAAAGATTAAGATCAAGTTAAAGTCCAAGAAAAACATCGGTGCAAGTGGAGCCGAATTGGACTTTGATAAGTTAAAGGATAGCTCTGTGAGGAAGGCACACAAGATGATGCTTGGAGGGCATTTCAGGCCATTGATTTGTAATGATGAAGAACTCTAACTATAGCCCAGATAGGAAAGTTTCAAGGAAATGATACAAAACACAGCAGAGGCAGTTATTGGAAGGTGTAAGCAAACAAGCAGGACACGCAACGAAACAAGACCATTTATAGGAAATGCATAAACAAGCCAAGAGTGTGGGAAAGAAGAAGAAGTAAAAGCATTGCACAAAGTTGTGAAGAAATCACAAAGACTGGACAAGAAAATATTTTGGAAAGAAAAGGCTCAACAACTAGAGGAGACATCAAGAAAATAAGATATGAAAACTTCGTCAGATGCGTATAATGGAAATTTCCAGAGGCAGGTATAAATATGCAGGCAAGAATCAGTCTGGAGATAACGATAGTTCAATCAGGGAGGGTGAGGCCCTCTTCTAGCAGTTGAGGTGTGAACACCATGGGAGGAGAAACTGCTTTTGTAGTTGGCTAGCCATTCACAGTCTGTTTAATCCTGATCTGATGGTGTCAAATTTGCAAATGAACTGAAGCTCAGCTGTTTCTCTTTGATGTCTGGTCCTGAAGTTTTTTTGTTGTAAGATGGCTACCTTTACATCTGCTATTCCCTACATAAAAGGATAAATGGACACAAGTCAGATATTAGGAATGGCAATATACAAAAACCTGTAGGAGAACACTTCAACCTCCCTGGCCACACAATAGCTGGGCCCAACAAGCCTTCTCCAAATGGTTGCTGCTGATTAGGCGGGGGAGACAGCAGCCTTCTGCTTGAGTCATGCAGTGGGAGCAGCACAGCCGCTGCTCAGTGAGCACTATGCCTGCACAAGTACATTTCCTGCACCAGCCTAGCTTGTGCCTTGAGTCACGCCTGCTTCAGTCTAGTCCTTGCTTTCATGACCTGATTCTGACTCCAACTCTGACCTTGGGCTTGACTTCTCAACCCTAACATTGGCTTACTCTTCGGGATGGTGTTCCCAATCCTGACTCTGATTCTGACCTTGTGGCTTGGCTCCTCAACTCTGACTCCAGCTTCAGATTAGTACTTGATTCCTGGATCTACACTTACCATTGCTCCGAACTGCCGCCATAACCACCAGGGAAGGTCCTTCTCCACCCACTAAGTAGGCTGCCATACCCAGGCAGCTTACACAAAGATATCAAATGCAAAAAAGTAATGTTAATGCAGTTATAATAAGATGAGGCATTCAGAGATTAAGAAACTGCAAAAACGAATGAGGCAAAATAAAAAATGAAACCACTCATGTCTCATAAGCCTTTCACTAGCTACCTAAAGTTATGAAGAAACTTCCTCTTTTGAGCTGTTTATTCCAATTTGTCCACCTAAAGCATTTGACTGTGCTCATTGCAAGATTGCAACACAGAGACCCATTGATTATTCACTGCTCTAAGACAGCAACTCTTGTCAGGCCTGACATGCTCACAATACCTAACATAGTGTTGTCATAATCTGTATCTAAAAAGCATCATGAAAGGTATCATATACAAACTGGAAACACACTGGTCCCAAAAATCAGTACATGGTAGAAAGAGCTATAATTCTGTGCTAGAATTATGTTTTTAAAATGTGTTTGGCAAGCAATGCATAATCCCAGTCTGCCCTAACGAAGGAATATGCTTGTCTGACCAGCTTGGTCATCAGGAAGAAACAATGAAGGTACACTTACATAAAAGGTAACCAAAGCCATCAATTTTGCGAGTATGGGGGATATACTCTCTTCCCTATCACAGCGGGGGAAGGAGATTGCAAAAATGTATATAGTATCAGCTTCCTTGAAGGATATAGCAACATAAGCACCCACGAAGGCTTTTTGCCCCCTGAAGCAAGATCATTGATCTTTAGAAAATAAAAGCAAGGACAGAAAGCCATTTTGGCATCCATCACCTGAAGAGACAAAGGAACCGCGCACTTTGAGATCTGTGAAGGGTCCTAGTCAGGTAGTCTAGTCAGCCATGCTGGAAAAGCACCGTGGTGAGAAACACTTCTTTGAACAATAGGGTCTAGCTTGTTACATCGGGTTTTGATCTTAGAAGCATATTTTTTACTTCTGTTTGCTTATAACCCTTTTCAATCTTCACGCTTTATGTTTGGTATCACTTAAACCTATGATTGTATTCTGGTTAATATTAAAAGTTTATTAAACAAACAGTGCTCTAATTTGAAATGAGTGTTTGTCAAAACCCAGTTAAATTAATTAGTTGTTGTTTACTGACAGGAGCAGTCAACTTAATAACTTGTGTAAGTATTCCAGGAAAAGTCTGGACACTCCAGAGAAGACAGTATTGGAGAAACTCAGGACTGAAGGGATGGAGGAGTGCTGGGGTCACATTGAAAGGAGTAGTCAAAGCTAGTGGAAGTGAGGGCAAGGCTTTTGTGCTGTGAGCATGCTACTGGTGTCAGGATGTGGAATCAAGGTTACCCAGCAAAGAGATGCACAGAGGTATGGGGCAGAAGTTGATGCACCCCTTACTGCTCTGGGTTGCACCCAGGGCCGGTTCCAGGGTTTTTGCCGCCCCAAGCAGAGGGAAAAAAAGAAGCCGCGATTGGCGGCAGTTCCACCGCGCCGCTTTCTTCTTCGGCGGCACTTCAGCAGCAGGTCCTTCCCTCTGAGAGGGACCAAGGGACCCGCTGCCGAAGAGCCCAACGTGCCGCCCCAAGCACCTGCTTGCTGAGCTGGTGCCTGGAGCCGGCCCTAGTTGCACCCCAAAGCATCACAATGATACAGAATGCTGAGTATCACAGATAGGCCACTGCTCTGATCTGCTTTGTTACTTACTATGTTCCTGGGTGTGGATGATTGGAGTGATGGAAGTTTGGAGAAGTGGAAGACATAGTAACTAAAAAAAGGTGAGTTATCAAATATGCTATGGATGCAGGAAAGTAGTATGGGCTCCCACTGAAGAGGAATGGAAAGTTCAGGATGCCATTTGGAAGCAGAATGGCAGGTTGGGAGCAGATTTGCTTAGGCCTATTGCATAGTGCTGCAGAAGAGGAGGGGGAACATAAAGCAGAGAAAAGAGCCTACAAGAGGGATAAAGGCACAGCCTGGAATTTGGAAGAGACATGGACCTGGCAGTAGAGTTAAAAAAAACAAAACAGGAAACCTTCAGAAAATTATTTCCCCTTCACTAATTTATTCCCTTCAGTGTTCTCTTATAATTCTTCATCAGCTATTATATTTCACAGCTTGATTTCCTAGTGTTCTCTCTGTGACAGGATCCGCGGGGTACAGCCTGCGACTGTGGGACCGCTGTGCCCCCTTAACACTCCAACCTGGGGTGTCTCTCACAATGCTTCGCTGGTGACAAGCAGCAAACCCCACCAGGTGCTGTGATCACCCAGCAAAACAGCATGTGGAGCCCCACACCCAGCTAGCTTGCATGAATGATCCCAGAGCCACTCATGAATCATACAGAGAAAGGTGCCAGCCCAAATATCCCCAGCTCCTAGCCTTGTACCAGAGAAATATACCTTCTTGCATTGCTCAAGATGAGCAGTGCAAATTTATTAATTGGTTCACCACTTCATCAGTGGAAAGTGAATATACACTAGCCTTTGCAAACCTGAGCAGATTACCAAACACTTCATACAAACTCACTGGTAGAGATAAACAGTTAAACAAATTTATTTACTACAAAAGATAGATTATAAGTGATTGGCAAAAAGTCAGAGTTAGTTACCAAAAGAAAAGAAAATATAAGCACGCAGTCTAAACGCTCAAATCTATTAGACTGGGCAACATCTAGCTTCAGCAGTTTTTCTCACCACACTGGATATTGCAGTTCATGGTATGCAAATTTCACACTTGAAACCTGGGCCAGTCTCCTCTGTTAGAGTCTTAAGTCTTCTAAAAAACAACCAGGAGTCCGGTGGCACTTTAAAGACTAACAAATTTATTTGGGCATAAGCTTTCATGGGTAAAAAACTTCACTTCTTCAGATGCATGGTGTGAAAGTTACAGATGCAGGCATTATATAATGACACATGAAGAGAAGGGAGTACCTCACAAGTGGAGAACCAGTGTTGACAGGGCCAATTCAATCAGGGTGGATGTCCACTCCCAATAATAGACGAGGAGGTATCAATTCCAGGAGAGGCAAAGCTGCTTTTGTAATGAGCCAGCCACTCCCAGTTCCTATTCAAGCCCAAATTAATGGTGTTAAATTTGCAAATGAATTTTAGTTCTGCTGTTTCTCTTTGAAGTCTGTTTCTGAAGTTTTTTTGTTCAAGAATAGTTACTTTTAAATCTGTTATAGAATGTCCAGGGAGGTTGAAGTGTTCACCTACTGGCTTTTGAATGTTACCATTCCTGATGTCCGATTTGTGTTCATTTATTCTTTTATGTAGGGACTGTCCGGTTTGGCCAATGTACATGGCAGAGTGGCATTGCTGGTACATTATGGCATATATAACATTGGTAGACATGCAGGTGAATGAGCCCTTGATGGTTTGGCTGATGTGGTTGGGTCCTCTGATGGTGTTGTTAGAGTAGATATGGGGACACAGTAGGCAACGAGGTTTGCTACAGGGATTTGTTCCTGGGTTGGTGTTTCTGTGGTGTGGTGTGTAGTTGCTGGTGAGTATTTGCTTCAGGTTGGGGGGTTGTCTGTAAGCGAGGACTGGCCTGCCTCCCAAGGTCTGTGAGAGTGAGGGATGGTTTTCCAGGATAGGTTGTAGCAGGGCCGGCTCCAGGCACCAGCTTCTCAAGCAGGTGCTTGGGGCGGCCGTTCCGGACAGGGGTGGCAGTTCCAGGTATTTGGCGGCAATTCGGCGTACGGTCCCTCACTCCGCCTGGGAGTGAAGGACCTCCCGCCGAATTGCCGCCGCAGATCGCGATTGCAGCTTTTTTTAGATCGCGATCGCGGCTTTTTTTTTTTTTTTTTTTTTTGGTTTTGGCTGCTTGGGGCGGCCAAAACCCTGGAGCTGGCCCTGGGTTGTAGATTGTTGATAATGCGCTGGAGTAGGGTTGTAGCTGGGGGCTGTATATGATGGCCAGTGGTGTTCTGTTATTTTCCTTGTTGGTCCTGTCCTGTAGTAGGTGACTTCTGGGTACCTGTCTCACTCTGTCAATCTGTTTCCTCACTTCCCCAGGTGGGTATTGTAGTTTTAAGAATGCTTGATAAAGATCTTGTAGGTGTTTGTCTCTGTCTGAGGAATTGGAGCAAATTTGGTTGTTTCATAGGGCTTGACTGTAGACAATGGATCGTGTGATGTGTCCTGGATGGAAGCTGGAGGCATGTAGGTAAGTGTAGCGGTCAGTGGGTTTCTGGTATAGGGTGGTGTTTATGTGACCATCACTTATTTGCACTGTAGTGTCCAGGAAGTGGATCTCTTGTATGGACTGGTCCAGGCTGAGGTTGATGGTGGGGTAGAAATTGTTAAAATCCAGGTGGAATTCTTCAAGGGCCTCCTTTCCGTGGGTCCATATGATGAAGATGTCATCAATGTAGCGCAAGTAGAGGAGGGGCATGAGGGGACGAGAGCTGAGGAATCATTGTTCTAAGTCAGCCATAAAAATGTTAGCATACTGTGGGGCCAGGCAGGTACCCATAGCAGTGCCACTGACTTGAAGGCATAAGTTGTCCCCAAATATGAAATAGGTGTGGGTGAGGACAAAGTCACAAAGCTCTGCCACCAAGCGTACTGTGGCCTCAACAGGGATACTGTTCCTGATAGCTTGTAGTCCATCCTCATGTGGAATATTGGTGTAAAGCGCTTCTACATCCATGGTTCCCAGGATGGTGTTTTCAGGAAGATCACCAATGCATTGTAGTTTCCTCAGGAAGTTGGTGGTGTCTTCTCAGTGTCCTTGTTCCTTGCAGCATAAGTGAGGGCAAGAGAAAGGCAAAGCATGGCCCCCTGTTTTCTGTTTTATACCCTCAGTCCCATGTGCTTGGAGAACACAAGTCCAGGCATGTCTGGTGGGCATTGCTGAATCCCCAGGCAAGGTTGAGCAATTCCCCTGGTGTGGCCTCATGCAGGTGAGTCATTGAATTGTAGCTCCCTTCCTGCACAATGGCTGTTGATGGGTTGTTTGATACCCCACCCAAGCATTGGTTACTTTAATTGCTGTTGTCTCTGGGGAGCTAGTATCTGGCAGATTCCCCAACTTACATCATGTTTTAGCGACAACCATACAACATAATCTCATAACTTCATATGCATTCATGATATACATATTTAGATAGAAAAGTGACTTTCAGCTGTCTTGTATGTCACTTTCCATGTCTTGTATTCTTTTCTTCTTTTCTTTTCTTCACTGTAGATCTGGTTTCACAACATTGTTTTGCAAATTTATGTTACTAGAAAGTTACATTTTCTTATCTTAAATTTGCCATGTCCTCATCTCTTTCTTTTCCTCACTAATGTAATGAGCATTGAAATCTACATAGAATCATGCAGACCTGTTTTTTTTCTGTTGTGGTGATACTGTCATTTATATTTGATTTACATGCTATTTTTGAAGCAGATGTTTTTTACTGTATGCCCCCTTTCCTGGAATCTCATACAACAACTGGGATGTCTGCTGTAATTGTTTGTTGATTTTCCTTTAGTTGTTGGAGGCTGAAAGCACTTCAGATTTCTTTGTTATTCCATGGAGAAAGGTCACTGATTGGATTTGTGATAGTATTCAATTCTTCTGTTAGCACTTGTGTCAAAGATAATGTAAATGTCTGTTTGGTTATGTCCACCAGGCTCTGTATAATTGACATTTAAATTGTAATCAAGGCATTTTATCTCAAATTGAAGGTTGTCAGACTGAAATAGTTATATCCGGGGCCATATAAAAACATTTATAAAGCCTGATAGTATCAAGTCATATTTTAACAGTTTTAGGAACAGAGTATGGTTCAAATAAAAGAATAACATTGCAGCACTAAGGCTGAGAATGTAAATGTGCAAATGCCAGATTTTCAGTTCTGTGGTGAGAGTCTGTGCTGCAACCCTAGCACAGATTTGACTGTTCCACAGAAGGGGTGCAGGTAAAATGGCTGTAAGCCACCTTTGCACCCTCCCAGTCTTGGGTAGTTTCTGAGGGCTAAAGCAATCAACTAGAGTAACAACACTGGGGGCTTGTCTAAATTACAGCAGCCTCATGAGCTGTAGCATGGTAGAGAATCTGTGCTGTTTATGTTGTGGCCCCATCCACAACGCACTCCTATGTCAGGGCTTGCAAGGGGGTTCTCACTGTAGTTTCTTACTGATGAGCGGAGACTGGTTTCAAGATAAGTCCTTTATTAGGAACCGAAAGTTTGTACAGAAATGACGTAACAAAACTCACTTCTACTTTCTGGCTGCAGTCAAAACTGCTCTGACCTGGGCTCCTCTGTTTCTGCTTCCATCAGGAAGGTTGTCACAGGAAAACCAAAGACTGCATGAAGGGTGTACAGGAAGTGTGGCATCTCCACACTTCCTGAAGGACTTACTCTGTAAGCATGTTTATGAAGCAGCCCTATGGCTGTACTCCCCCATGTCTGCATGAGAGGGATGGGACTCTCCCCCAACCAGAACTGGGGTTTTGGTGCATTTTATGGCATTCCAGCCCTGTTACCCAGTGTAAAGGAGCCAGAGAGCGATGAGGATCTTACCCATGGTTCCCACAGAAACCATAACTCAGACTTGTGTATTCATTATATATGTCCAATTCTGATCTGTTACACTATCCTGATACTATCCTGATGGATTGGCACCAATGTAACTGTGAAGAAATATGGCTTGTACTATTTTGCAAAACAATATACTCCTCAATCCTGCATTTAATAACATCCCTCTCTTCTTAAGAGCACCACACCACCCACCCATTGAATGACTATGGACTCTCTACCTTCCTTTGCAAGCTAGAAGCAGACACTCTCAGGATTTTGCACTAAGCGTACAGCAAAGTGCTGTACGAAAAAAGGGATCAGTTCGCCCCTTACTGGTTCATAAGAATGGGCCTAGCGTTTGGTCCGTATTATCTATTTTCCTTTAAAGATCACAAAATAGAAAAAATATATTTTTATTTACAGTGCCTCTTGTTCCTCTGCTGCTGTGTCTATCAGGCTGCTCATTGAAGGGCACTCTCTGAAGAGCTGCTACTTTTGGAGAGCGCCTTATTTGCATGTGCACTATACAGCCTGGGATATTGGTGCAGCTGCCCCAGTGTGGATCCTTCATCCTTCATCAAGAACTATGTTAATTTCAGCAAAATTCCCACCTACCCATCACTGGACTAGAGGAATCAGTTATTTTCGTCAGTTATTGGTTACTTAAGCTCTTGTGGTGTGTGGTGTGTTTCTAACATATTGCATTTTCCCCCTTCTGTATCAGGACTAATATGATGGTCAGGAAAGGTATATTATTTATCAAAGTTTGCAGCATTTAGTGCAATTGGGGATTGTGTTGCTTCATGAAAGTGAAATCTACCAATAGAGACTGGGTGAGGTTTAGCCTGAGATAGCCTTGTCCTCTTATGACGGTTGAATGTTGTCTGGTTTATGGGATAATCCATTGGGCCAGGTGGTCGTAGGCCATGTAGCAACATGGACTGCCAGAAAGGAGCTGGGGTTCTTTAAAATATCAACTGCTATTATTGCAATTAATATCTTCTGTCTTTTTGTATTTATCATAGAATCCCTGAATTTTTAAAAAATGACTTCTTAGAAGACCATAACTGCCAGCTGAATGACTGTGCCATGCATCACAGGCTAAAAATTGAAATGTTAGAAATAATGAAAAGATAAAAGAATACAGTTTCTTCACATTAAACTGTACACTGTAAAATAATGCACCATAACCCTCTTAAAATTAACCAATGAAGGAACAAAACTGTAAAAGCATTAAATTCCCCAAGAATCAAGCTTGTGTTTTTCACATTATTTCATTGTAAATGGGCAGCAAAGGATGAACCATTTCAGCTCACGCAGAAAAAGATTGTTAACTTTACCTCATTTTAGCAATGAAATCTAGAATGAAGGGGAATGGCTGTCAGCTAAAACAGATTAGAAGAATATTCCCTTTTTAAGTAAGGAATGACTGAGAGGTGAAAGAGAGCAGTAAGGAGAGTTTTTAATCTATTGTCTAAGAACCTACCTAAACAAATCTATCTAAGCAGCTCTGATGCGTCTGTGACAATTTCATCTAGGCAAACTGTGCTTTAGAAAGACCAGAGACAAGAGCTCTCTAGAAAGAAATTGATATCTTGTGCATATGTGAAGGCTGCAAGAAGAGTGAAAATGTTCTGGATATAAGAGGATATATTTGAATGCATTTATTTAAAAAAAAATATGTTGTTCAATTGAAAGGTAGATGAATTCAATAATAAGAATGTTGACTAGCATGACTATTAACATATGCAGTCCTGGTAACATCAATGGGCTTGTATTCAGTTGTGCCACTAATTACTGCTTGCTCTAATGCATGGGTATATTAGGAACTTGTTGGGAGATTTCCAAGTCTCAGGAAAGAATACCAGCTAGTCAGTGAGTGACATTAAACTTTGCCTTTTTTATAAACTTTTCACAACTGTTTGAGTGCTGACAACCATCATATTTAGCAGTTACGCAGCCCTTTGCATTCACAGAACTCAAAGACCTCAGAATGAGTTCATTTTAAGTGAATATGGCTTTCTCATTAACATGTGAACTGAAATTAACATTTTCCCAATTTTTTCAATGCAAAATAGCTAGTTTGCTGAAAAATTGCAATAAAGTGAATGGGGAACCAGGGTGACAAATTACACTTAAGTCATCAACATCTATTGTATGTTGTGATAGAAATTCATAAAACCTTATAATCCTCTTTGGTGTAATGAGTTCCCATTATCAAACACAGCAACTTAGTGTGCAACAAACATGTCCCAAAGTACAGCAAAGCAAAAGCAAAACAGGATTTCACCCACTATGTCCAGTGCCAATAATTTGGAGTCACTGTCCCTGTGCGAGAGAGACAGGCTGGTAGCATGCCTTGAAATGAGTCTCCTTTCTCTACTTCTGTGTCATCTTACTCCTTAATCCTAATGGTATGCTTATATGCATTATCAACAGCAGAAATTTTGCCCTTATATTAACACTGATGTTCATCACCCAAATTGTCTTTTCTCATCTCTTCCATGTCCAGTGGCAGAGAAAAATCCAGCCGAAGCCAGGAGTAGAAGTAGTACTAATACAGAATCATTTCATTCCAGACAAAGCATAGTTCCTCTCACATCTCATTGCACAGCACATCATATGGCTATTTGGGGAAATTATATCACTGAATCAGTAGCTGCATTGAATAGTGGAGGCAATGTCAGATTTAGGCTTAAGCTACACATGAGATACCAGGGGGGCATTCACATGCAAACCTGATGCACAGATCTTGTTATTCATGGTGAAGGAGCCATCTGTATTTGCATGCACCTCACAAAACCTAGAACCAACCTTCCATGGAGGTCACTGTCTTTAAGTGGGTCAGATGTTTTTCCACACCTTGCCTCAAAGAGCTACTCAAGATCCACCTTTTGTAATAAAAATAAGTAAAATATGTTATGTTCATGGCATGCACAAAGAGATATTAGATAAAAAACATAAATACTCTTTCTGGAAGGCTGCAATGTAACACTACATTATTTCTGACAATCCAGAATCCTAACACGCACAAAGTAAACATACAGAGAGATAAAGCAGGCTGCTCCTTAACACAGAGAGCCAGAACTCATCCCAATTTATTCAAGGATGGCTCTTTGAAGACTGAAGACCCAGTTCACACAGAGCTTCCCTACAGAGCGCCCTACCCTGGAATGCAGGACCAGGAAACCAGTAGTACCTTGTAATTTTAAAACAATTTTCATTACACTGCAATATGGTGGGTGCCACCAAAAATGGATGTTTAATATTATTTGTGGTATCCCGTATACTTAGAAATAACAATATTTCAAATAACACAATCAGGTTGACAACTGGGGGTTTTAAGAGTCCATTTTTTAAAGCAGCTTTGCCTTTCCTGGAATTGACACCTCCTCATCTATTATTGGGAGTGGACTACAACCACCCTGATTGAATTGGCCCTGTCAACACTGGTTCTCCACTTGTGAGGTACTCTCTTCTCTTCATGTGTCAGTATATAATGCCTGCATCTGTAACTTTCACTCCATGCATCTGAAGAAGTGAGGTTTTTTACCTACAAAAGCTTATGCCAAAATAAATCTGTCTTTAAGGTGCCACCAGACTCCTTGTCATTTTTAAATGAACCCCACTGCATGTAGCTTTCATTCATCATTGCATGTCTTCCAAGTGTCATGCAAACTAAATTACAGTTGACTGTTTTGCCTGGTATTTACCAGAAAGCGTGAAAGCTTGTTTCCAGACATTTGCAGGAAGTTGAGAGTGTCCTTCATTGCCCTACTGACAGCTGCATCAGAAAGAATTTCTGACTATGCCTTTGACAACACACAGGAAAGCTTCTGCAAGTTGCTGTGCTTAATAGCTCTTTTGCTGCTACCTTTCCTTCCTCTTGAGGAAAGAGCTTTTTTAGTTTTGGGTGGGTCACTGGGGTATACTGAAGAATAACAGGATGAAACTGAGCAAAGAACAGGGCTACTATACTGCATCATTGGTTGATTTATTTGAGGTGGGACTAGACCAAGCACTAGAAAATCTGTTTTAAGGAACAATCCTGCATTAACAAGTGATTGGACAAGTTTGCTCATTAATCTCTTCCATCTTTTATTTCTAAGAACATGGAAAATTGAGAAAGAATGAAAGACTAAATAAAGACAAGGAGTTGAACAAGGGAAATAAAATGGAAAACAAAAATAATCCCCTTACCCTGATTACATTTGTCTAATTAAGTTATAAGTAGATACTTTGGTTTTGTTCAGATCACGTCTCTCTGAAAATAAGATTTAGCAATCAGAATTCACTCTCCATGTTCAAAATACTCCAACATTAACTAATTTAATTTAACTAATTAAAAGTATTTGACTAGCTATTTTAAGTGGCTGACTGATTAAAGGTGCAGAAGTTGTGATTATATAATATATCCATCGATGATCTGCTTTGTTAGCCATTTTTCTAACCTTGCATTGATAAAAGAAGTGAAATCAGAGTCTAGGACAAATACTCCACAGGACCCTGAAATACTGTTTATTTAGGAGAGTCAATATTTTAAGATCATTTAATAAATACCCTAGAACACAAAACTATGGAAAAGGAAAAAACACTGATGTTGAGAAATGTGTTTGGCTGATCTCACTCTTTAGCAGGTAATGCCTCTATTTATAACTGTTTAGACTTGTTAACACACATACCACTAATGACACCTAATGAAAGGAGGGGGAAAATAAATAAGTAACCCCAAAAAAATCCATAAAATAATTTGAAATGGCTTTAAAGTAGTAAAGAGAATCATAATTCCAGTACTAGATTAAATGTTAACATTGCTGGTTAGCAGACATTATTTTAGCAGAAATGTTCAGCTATTGTATCTGGAGTTATTGAGTGGTGAATGTTGGGGTGAGAACAGAGGGGCAGCTGGTTGCTGACAAGAGTTGATCAAGCACAGAAGCAGGAGTTCAAGCCACACCACAAAATTTCAAGTAACTTTTAACTCTATCTACTAGGGGAAGGGGAAGAGGAACTGAGGGAAGAAATGCATCTTCTCCCCATTATTAAAACTCTCTGTTTCCCTCTGAGTGCCAAAAAACCACAAAGCATCTCTCATGCCTTCTCATATGTCAAAAGCCCCACATGCCCCCCTGCCCAGTTGCAAAAATCTCAGGCTTCACCTCTCATGATGATACACACAGGTTAATATTAAGAAATGCTTTTGATCCAAGCTATGGTGTATTTGCAATGCTTGGTGGAATTCAGCACTGGAATATTCACAGCCATCATTAGGGAAGAATCTGGCCTGCCACGAATATGCTGACAATGTCTTTTATTTGTGTGTGTGTTATTTTTTTGGTTTTATAAATAGCATGTTGACACATTAACCAGATGGTCACATTCTCCTTTGTATGCCCGGCATGACTTGACATACATTTTGAATATCACAATATGCTCATAGGAATTTTGCATGTGTGTTCTCAAGAATCTAATACATGGGACTGTCATTACTGACATTTTAAAATTGTGGTTCTGTAATGTGCTCTGGAACCAAAAAAAAATTATATTTTAGTGCTTATGGAAGATGCCAGTATGACAACCCTGAAAACTGAAGTCTTCTATGTTTAAATAGAACCCAGGCAGCAGCAGTGCAAGATTCCCACGTTGTGTTTCCAAACTGCATCAGTCCAGACTGGAAGAAAGACCTGTAGGTAAAAAGAGGTTAATTCAGTCTAGATGTCCATTAAGCCTTTACCCTCTTTGCTGAGAATGCAAATAAGAAAATGAATTGTGAGAGTTTTTTTCTAATATGAATCTCTTGTCCACTTGGCATTTGATTGGCACCCAGACCATAATGGATGCAATAACCCATCAAATTTCTATAGCTTTCAGTCACTATTGTTATGGGATGACTTTGCCCTGGCTACATGTAGGTATCCAACCTCCTTAGCATCCTGTGTCCCCAGTACATGTGAGTACATAGCCACTAGGAATGTCAGCACTCCTGAATGTATTAGATAAATAAGATATTTCAGGCTCAGTCATGCCTTAAAGCCACAGCCTTTGCTAGGATAGATGCAGAGGCTCATCAGCCAAGCAGGAGCTGTTAGAGGTGTTATGGTTGAGGGCAGCTGCTGTCTCGCCCTTTTACAGCGTGCAGCCCGAACTCCCCCGACATATGGTGAGTATGACAAGGAAGGGAGTAAAAGCATAATTCCAATTCCTCTGACGCTAACTGGGATTAGCCAGACTGGGAAGGCTAATCCCAGCTACAGCACTGACCTAGAGAAGTCATATTCAGATGACTGAGGGATTGACATTATTCCCAACCCTTATGCAGGGTTAAAGTTTTATTGTGTCCTCTCTCCAGTTGTATTCCCGGCCTCAAGACCATAGAATACAACAGGTTTTAGACTATACTTTTCTTTGTATGAATAGGGTGTTTCAGGGCCCTGGCCAGGAGAAGGGGATTCCTGTGGTGCTAGGGCTGATCCCTTGGTGGTGTAACAGCTTTTAGAGGCCCTCATCAGTTGGCATAATTTAAGGCAGTCCTCAGGTTGCTTTAGGGCTATGTCTACTCTTATGGCGGTGTGTAGAGTACAGGCACTATACACATAGATACATGCCACAGTGAAAGGCAGGCTGTGTCCACATTTATCATCGTGGTGTGTAACTACAAACCTCAGTGAAAGGCTCCAGCAACGGGGAGCTTCTGGAGCCTTTCCCTGCTGGCAGGGCTTTTTACTGCTGAGATGAAAAGTTATGGGAGAAGGAAGACAGCAGGACACTACAATGGTAAAAATAGCAGTGTGGATGTGGGATGCACTGACTGGACAGGTAAAGAGCTGTGTAGGATATATACCTTTGATTCAGGAATGTGGGGCACTCTACTCTCCTGAGCTTGTGTCTCACTGTCTACACTGTTTATACTTGTGCTAGCTGGGCATGTAGTGCCTATACTTTTTGCATCACCGTAAGTGTAGACATAGCCTAATCAACTCAGTTTAGCTTTGCTGTATGCCAAATAAAGGAACCTGCGTGACAAGACTGGAATTGAACTGAGTTCTTGGGGAGCCAAATGGAAGAAGTGCCAGGGAAACCCTAATATAGTGAGGCTGGAGCAGAAATATATTCTCCATAGTGTGAGGCACAGGCACCGGCTTCCTATGGGCCCAAGGGGTACTCAATGCCCCGCTCTGCCCCAGGCTGCACCCCCACGTGACCCCTTCCTCCAAGCCCCCACTCCTGCTTCACTTCTTCCCACCCCCATTCTGCCCCGGACCTCTTCTCCAAAACCCCCGCCCCACCTTTTCCCACCCAGTTATGCCCCTTCCTCCAAGCGCACCATGTCCCCACTCCTCCTCCTCTTCCCTCCCAGCACCTCCTCCACACTGCAGAACAGTGGGAGGCTCTGGAAGGGACGGGGAGGAATTGATCGTCGGGGCTACCGGCGGGCAGAAGGCACTGTCGGGGGAAGGGGAGCTGGCTTCCAGTGAGACTTAAGCACCTGGTAATTTTTTTCCATGCGTGCTCCAGCCCTGGAGCACCCACGGAGTTGTGTTGTTATGGTGTGAGGTCACAACCTGGCATTAAGAAAAATGGCATTGAAAGGGTTTAAGTATGACAAAGTTAGTATCATTCTGGAGAAGCAGATTAAATGTAACGGCAAGCCCTACAGACTCACCAGAGAAGTATCAAGGGGAGATTAGGACCAGATGAAAAAGGAACTTCAGGAAGGGGGTGGGGGGATGCTTAGCATAGCACAGCAGAGGTCTGTTAAATGCCTCTGAAATTTTCAAAAAAATCTGACCCATTGGCAGCCATGAAAAATAATATCTAGTCTCCCCCTCCCCAGGAAAAGAAAGCCCAAATCAAAGCAACAGTTTCACAAGGATTATTTCTGGTGGCTAAAACCTTGCAAATAAAATGTTCCACCCCAAGGAATGAATGTGAAAAACATAAAGAGCAAAGGAAAGATTTAAAGAAGGAAACAAACTAAATTGGAAAAAAAATCCTGAAAGGTCAAAGAGAAAACAGTGTCTGATGCTTATTTACATAAATCCAAAGTTAAAAGCAGCCATCCTTCAAGGACTGTATTTAGTGAGTACAACTTTGCAGGCAAAGTGTATAAGTTAAAAAATAAGCACACAAACCATAACAAATAAGCTTAGAGATGCCAAAAAAATCAGCTAAAAATGTGTCACTTTAAAAATTAAATAAATAATTGAAAGAAAGAGTTAAGAGTTTTTGCACAAATAAACACTGCAGAATTCAGAGGAAATTAAACAGCTTGGGGTTGTGAAATTGTTAAAAAAGTAAAAATGTTAAAGAAAATGTTAAAGTGATGAGACTGGAATCAATCCAAATTCTTGAGGAACCAAGTGGAAGAGGTCTTGGTAAAAACCCCAAAACTGTGTCCTTAGTTGACCCTTTGTAAATTCATGTTAGAACTTTTCAGTGGCTAAACTGTCATACCCAACTCTATCACAATTCTTAGTGTAAAGATCTTTGAGGAATAACCATAAAACCGCATAAAATAGTTTTTAGCTACATTTCATCAGCTGGATTAAGGGACTAAATGTATTCAGTTTTACATGTTTTGCTTCATAAACACTAAGAAGCAATCAAGAATCATTTCTCAAAAAAGTGTTCATTCATTTTTATGAACTGAAGTGCTTACGAACACTTCATGAACTTTTGGAGTGCACTTTTATGTTCCAATGCACAAGTACAATTCTAAAGAGGATTCTAACGACTGATGCATAACATTTTTAAAGCGATAAACACATTCAGAACATGTGTGCTGACCTTATACCCAGCGACTTGCACCACAAGACAGAAGAGTTTGGGGGTAATAGAGTGAGATAATTGTTTGGTATTTATACTGTGATCTCCCTTTTCTATTCCTGTCGCACACACAGAAGGTTGTTCTTCTGCAGCTTCAATGACAGACTGACAGTGCCTGTGCAATCAAGTGCTTGCATTTAAACAGACTCTTAGAAGCTTTACTGAATGTGACTGAAATTTACCCCTGTGCACAGGGACAATGGGTGTCAGTGGGATTTAAGTGATGTATAGCTCATTCTGGACCTCTCAAGGGGAGTTAATTACACCCCTTTGAGCTGATCAGGCATCCAGAGCCCAGCTTCTCAAGATGGTAGAGTCTGGGTAAGAAATGGAGACCTCTCATAGAGCTTCATATCTTTAAGCATGTGCTCACAACCATCTCTATTTAGTAAAGCACGTAAGTACTTGCTTAACTTTAAGCACATACTTAAAGTTACGTCAGTAGACATTTAAGCACTTTGCCAGATTGGGGTCTTAAAACAGAGCTCTCCTTTTCTTCATAAAGCTCATTGGAGACACATGGAATGCAATGGCTTTCTGTCTGGGGACAAAAGAGTGAAAGAATACTGTGAAAATAATGGCTCTTTTGTCTACCAGCCAGGCCCTACTGATGGTTGAGAATTGATTTTAGTCCAAGGGGGAACTATTTTCTTGATGGATTGTGTTGTACATGTGGCTATCATAAGTGTCAAGTTGTTATACCCTGTCCTAAGGAGACCAATAGAACAATCAGCTTGGAAATGATAAATGTACAAGAAGATATTTTTTTATTTAATTCTATAGTTACAAGTCCAATAGCAGGAAGGAGTTGTATGTTCAGTGGCAATTTTAACATCCATGAAACAAATGGCAAAATATTAGAGAAATATTCAATATGAAATTGTAAAACAATTAATATTTGTTCAATGCAATACTTGCGGTGTAAATTTTGTAGCATTACATATCTAAGTAATATGCGAGGAACTGGTAAGAACAGAGTGGCAAGGGGGAAAATCGGCAACGGTAGATGTAGCTAGAAAAAATGTTGGGATTGTGTGTATGGGAGGGGAGCAAGTTTTACAGTTTATCACTTTCCCCACTTCTCCTGGTTGGGCCATAATAGTAATATGTCCACCATAGAGTAGAGGATACAAAACTACCAGATCTGTAGGTTGTATTATAACTCTCTACATTAATTTTTGTCTAGACACAGAAATTGTACTGCTTTAACAGTAGCATGAAGTGTATAGGGTGATGTTTCTATGTATTTAGACATATATAGCCACAAGTCTGGAATATGGATTTTTGATCTTGTATTGTTAAGTTTTCAGGGTTTTTTTTTCTCCTGCTATTGCTGCAGAACTTTTCATACGGGTAGCTCCAACATATTTAAAATATAATACCATATATATATTTTCATATATTAATTTATTCAAATAGCATAAACTACCTTTACCTCCAGAACTCCGAATGATCTTAATGAAAGTTGCATATAGAGATCAAAGGCAGGATTTACCATATATGGCCCTTTCGACATTGTTTCATCTTAGGGAATCATGGTGCTGTATAGGTGTATTATTCTATGACTACTAGGCCAGATCTACAGCTTACTTCAGTGAAGCTTAATTGACACCAGTCAAACTAAGATCATTTACTTATATCTCCTGAAGATCTGTCTCACTATTGTTCATACGCTGATGTCAAGAGACATGATTATATTTCTTCAATATCATTCTGATGTTCAATTTTGTGACACATACATAGGATGGCTAGTGATCTCTTCTGAAGAGGATCCTTTCATTGGTTTTATTAATCTTTCTTAGGAACATCTACCTGGAGAGAAGAAATATTTTTCTTCAATCACAGATACATAAGTCTTTGAAATTCAATCTCTAGAGAGAACCCTGTATTGTACACCCTCACACTGTGAGCAACAATGTCCATAAATAAAAGAATACCGCACAGCACTCAGGTTATCTGTTTAACAATGACAGCTTTAATGTTCTTTCTAATTTAATGGGTTTCAGTATGCTAGCATTCTATGATTTAATCATTTCTTAACGACTGACTAAAAGAAAATAGACCTAAATCAATGTGTGTCCCACAAGTGAATTGGAAATATCTAAAAGACTAGGTTAACTAGAGGGAAACTTTCACTTAAGTTAATACAATTTATCTTCCATCTTTTAAAAGAGGTTTCCTGGATTATATTTACAAAATATGTTTATACACATAATATTGGTAAAATATTGGCTCCATTGACATCAATGAGAGTTTTGCCATTGACTTGAGTGGGGAAAGGATTTCACCCATGGATACTTCATCATTCAACATCATCTCCCTACGTTAATTTAAACTAAATAAATTAAAAGAATGTACACTGCTGATATTTAATTCATTAACTTAACTAAACATATTAAGACTTCTATGAAAAGTGCTATAAAAATCGCAAAATATATTGTGACTATTTCACTGGAATATTATGGGATACAATAGCTTGTCTAGAAACATTGTTGTCAGTGGCAAAATGGGGTGAGGATTTCACACAATGTGTGGAGAAGGAAAAGTAGCTTCATTCACAAAGAAGTAGTTAGTTTTTGAGACCACTATCCAATATCTATTCAAGTAAATGGAAAGACTTCCATTAACTTTATTAGGGTTTGGAATGGAAACTGAAAAAATGTTTCAGTAAATGTGTTGGAGTTACTACAGACTTTAAACAGAATTTAAACACCAGACCCAAAAACCAAACACTAAAAATTCCCATGAAATGACTGACCAAACAACAACAACTAAACAGTTAGTTCTGAACGGGGAAATGTTAATTACCAGTAGTATACTACAGTACGTTAAAGGGCTGATCCTGCAGTCCTTACTCACACTATTCCCACTAAAGACTATGGAAATTTTGCATGAGCAAAGACTGTAGGATAGCAGTCTTTATGGTCAATATTACAAAAGGATCTATTAGTGGATGCAAAAATTGGAGCTCAATCCTGCTCAAGTTGAAACCACTGACAAAACTCCTATTGATTTCAATTGGTATGGATCACGCCTTTTCATTTTAACTAGGAGCATCCCCTGATAAGGAAAGAGAACATTCGTAACATACCAGAAGTGGAAAACTATACTGAAAACCAGTTCAAGTGATTATAATTATGGGACAGTTATAATATGATTTCAAGTGACAAGGTTTTGTTTTCCATTTTAAAGCTCAACTGTAATTAATTCAGTTTGGGAGATTTTATTTATTTTCATAGTACTGGGTGTATGGGACACAGGAGTTATGAATAAATGGCAGAGAAGGCAGACAAATACAGTTGATATGTTAATCTTGAAGCTGAAGCTGCCCTTGGGCGGTTCATCTCTGCTTCCATTAGAATTGATAAAGCAACAGTTTTGGATACATTGCACTTGGCAGTTCATGGGGCTGGAAAACTTACAGGAAATTCCAATATTTATCTCATTTATTTAATAGATTCATAGATTTTTAAGGCCATATGGAACTAGTGGATTGTCCAATCTGCCTTCCTGCTTAACATAGGCCATAGAACTACCATGAATTTATCCCTTCTTCCAGTCCAATACCTGTGGTTAAACTGGATCACATAATCCAAACTTGATTCAAAATTTTCCACTGATAGAGAATTCAAGTTGTTCCAATGGTTTAGTCTGTCACTGTTAAAAATTTGCACCTTATTTCAAGTCTGAATTTGTCTAGCTTTAACTTCCAGCTACAATATCATGTCATACTTTTGTCTGCTAGACAGAAAAGCCTTCTATTATCTAATTTCTGTTACCCATGTAGGTACTCATACTGACCAAGTCATACCTTCACTTTTTCTGTTAAACTAAATAGGTTGAGCTCTTTGAGTCTATCACTATAAGGCGCATTTCCCCAGTCTTTAATCATTTTTGTAGCTCTTCTCCAGATCCTCTCCAATTTATTCTTTCTTGAAATATGGGCACTGGATTAGATACACTATTTCAGTCACACTGTTATCCTAAACATGGATTTTGAGACACTCCTATAATAACCTGCCTCCTGCTCCCTTAGTCCATTCTTCCTGAGGTATGAATTTCTGGGATTGTTAAAGAAACACAGAAGGACACAGATATAGCCTTCCGATAAAGTGATTGACACAGGCAATATATTTTCCAAAACAAAGTATCTATTCATCAAAGTAAATAATAGTCCCTACTGCAATGTAATCTAGACTTAGAATAATAGAATCATAGAAGATTAGGGTTGGAAGAGACCTCAGGTGGTCATCTAGTCCAACCCCCTGCTCAAAGCAGGACCAACCCCAACTAAATCATCCCAGCCAGGGCTTTGTCAAGCCGGGCCTTAAAAACCTGTAAGGATGGAGATTCCACCACCTCCAGTGCTTCACCACCCTCCAAGTGAAATAGTTTTTCCTAATATCCAACCTAGGGGCCTGCCCCACTGCAACTTGAGACCATTGCTCCTTATTCTGTCATCTGCCACCACTAAAAACAGTCTAGCTCCATCCTCTTTGGAACTCCCCTTCAGGTAGTTGAAGGCTGCTATCAAATTCCCCCTAACTGTTCTCTTCTGCAGACTAAATAAGCCCAGTTCCCTCAGCCTCTCCTCATAACTCATGTGCTCCAGTCTCCTAATCATTTTCATTGGCCTCTGCTAGATTCTCTCCAACTTGTCCACATCCTTCAGTCAAATCAAACATAAATTCCCTATTGCAAGTTAAAGAACATTCAAACTGCAATAGCATACAGGTTAAATGACTCTAAACAAAGCACTTTTCTACAAACGGCCAGCTTGTAACAAATCGCTGACAGCAGTTCTTAAATTATTCTTAAATAATAATAAATAATAATAATAAATAATAAATAAATAATAAAAAATACATAAGTAAAATACAGTTAAAACACACACACACTTCTAGCTTAAACATATTAAATACTATGCTAGATTATACTATGCTAAAATTGTATATTTAAAACTGGACATGTTTACTTTATAAATCCACTGGTATCCCTTTGCATCACTGCTGCTGCTTTATAAATCCTTTAGTATTCTTCTTTAATGCTGTAACCACTGCTGATGTTTACAGTATTTTCTTCAGAATTCTAAATTGTCTTTTGTCCTCTTGGTCAACCCCTCCAATCTCTCCCTCTGGCAATTCTTTCAGCTGTTCTTCTTGCTGGCTCCCCTCGCTGGTTTTCCATTCCTCCGTCTTCTCCCGATCGACTCGCTCTCCCTAACTCAGACTCTGAAACTGCCCACTGGCAGCTGGCCTTTTATGTTGCATTGTGGCTCTCTTCTAATATATCTTTCTATTCTTAGATGCAATTATCTCATTCACCTTCATTGATCTGCCTTCAGAGCTGAGTGGCGGAATATGTACTTGTGGGGGTAAGGGGAGGGCATAAATGACTGCAGGCACAAAGAAGGGGACCCGGTAAAATAAGTTTGAAAACCACTGGTATAGGGCAAAGATTGTTTCTGGTCCCTAACTAGAAACTCAACGACTCAATGTCTATTCCTCAATTATAACTACTTTGAGACCTATAGATTAGTCAGTTTTTAATCCACTTAATTTGTGCTCTGTATCCTTATGGTTTCTCAATTAAAATGTTGCGGTACCAAGTCAAATACTTTACAGAAGTGTAAGTATCAACTCTATTACCTTTATCAAACTTGTAATCTCATAAAAATTGATATAAAAGTTAGTTTGACAATATCTGTTTTCCATACACTTGTGTTGACTGGCTTTGGTTATTTTACTATCCTTTAATCATTTACTAATAGAGTTTTTATTAATATGTTAGTTATAACTTTATGATACAATCTCAAAACCATCTAGCTACTGGACATTTGAGTATCTATATACCAGAACAGAGTTAGAAGAAAATTTTCAAATATCACAAGTCCATTCCAGCCAATCAGAAATTAGACATTGAGCATCAATTGTGAGCTACCATATGTGATAGTCATTTTTCAAATAATCTGGGTGTAAACTAGATATATTTGTGTTTTCTTTTCAATGATTTCTGAAGCAGACCAAGATGAGAAACGTACCTACTGTTCCTGTTCTAAACAACAGCTTAATTAAAAGTGGTAATTTGCCATGATGTTGGGATGCAAACCTAAGCTTTCCCTAGGTTTGGGGATGCTTGGATCCAGGGTTCCACAGAGTTTCATTAAATTTCAATGGAATTTGGGCACCTAACTCCTTTAGTCGCCTTTTGAAAATTTCAGCTTTTAAATGTTAAAATACTATCATATGGTTTGGCAAAGGCAGGAGGAGAAGCAAAAAAGGAGTAAGCAGAAAAGTTAGCCTGACTTTGCGAATGAGGCTTATAAAATTAAAAAGCCTAAAGTGGAATCACATGAAATAACATAAGATCCTTCAAGAAAGGAACAGAGTAATATCAACAAGTAGTCAGAGATAGCAACTGATTCAAAAAAGAATACAGTATTAAATGGAAGTTGAGGAAGGGAATACCTGAGTAGCAGTTCAAACAGAATTTCCTTATGCAAATAAAATATACTAGTATATACTGATAAAATCTGCAGCAGCAGCAGCAAAAAAGTTCATTTCAGAAGGTATTAAAAAATAAGTCAGTGATATGTAACTATATTTAACTATAGAATCATTGGTATTTCCTACTTTTATAACAGCAGGAGTTAACAAACATGGGCTTCTTTTGGGTCTAGAGTCAACCATGCTGCTGGATGGAGGTCAGTATGGAGTACTCACACTTCTGCTGTGCTCCAGAAGAAAGTTACCTCCTTTCAGGATTAACGAGGGAAGGACAGCTTTAGTTTTTAATTGGGTCTTCATAGGATCCTGGACACTGAAGGATGAACTGAATTAGTACATGATATGGTTAACTAGCCATACCTCCTCTCTGCCAATGCTGTTCACTTTATGGATGGCATTAGAACCCCCCAGTAGAGAGGAGGTTGCTACCACTTTGCACTATAGCAATCTTTGCTCTAGCAGAATTTCTGCTGCCAAGCATCCTCTTCTGTGTTTTTTGCCCCTGATGGCTATTAGTGTGAAGCAGGGGTGAATCTTGTCTCTAAAAGTTAATGTTGTCAAGTTCCTGTTTAAGTTACTTTTAAAACTGTTTAAAGGGATTGGTAATTGCTCCATTGTAGAGGTCCACTTACTTACTTTCAAATGCATTCACAAATAATTATTTTCTTACCTGACACCACTTCCATCTTTGTCATGAAGGATCAATTTAACATGCCATTTATGTAGCACACTTGATCCAATCATAACACTGTTGAAAATGCTCTGCTGTGAAAATTTTATGATTAGAGATTTAAGATAAAAATTAAATGACCTACAAAAATATTAGATGGGAAGAATGTCTCACATTTTAGAAAAAATTTTGAATTCTAGTTGGCGGCAAGTTGTATGCACACAAAATTGCATGTGTACATATAGTACCGTGTCTCTGCCTGAATGTTTTAAGTGCAAAAGCATTTGGGTGCCCTGAAACATTTCTAATATACATATGTACATACTGGAATCTACACCCACAAATTATACTGGGATAAATTAGTTCTATGGGAGCATAATCTAATACCTGAACCTATGTAAGTGTAAGAATTGTTCAAGTGGACATGTAAGTATTTGCAACTACAAAATACAGGCACATAGATGTACATACCCTATTTTGCACATGTGGAAGCGGAGTCAAGTGGCTGAAGAGAAGGCACAGCATTTGAATAATATAAATATCTTGCTAATATCATGCATGAAACAAAGGGCAATTTAACTGCTATGACCAACTGGGATCTGAGCCAAAATCCTGTGCCCAGTGATGGCAACAGCTCCCTGAAAGGATAATGGCACTGGAGAAAAGCGAGGACATTAAGGAGTAAAATCCACCACTGGCATAGAAAAAAAATTGCATAATATGGTTCTATGATGTCCTAAAAGACCACAAAGTAGCTTTTATATGTTCTTATAACACAATCATGCAGTTTAATAGGCAATCCCAAGAAGGAGGTGAAAAGTCACGAGCTAGAAGTTAGTCCTGCTGATCCTAACCGTTACCATCTAGAAAAAAAGCTAAGAAAATGTTACTGATGACTAAATCATGGACTACAGAAAATCATTGCTTCTCTATTGTTGTTCTGGGCATCTCGTAATTAGCTTTCTTATTAGAAAGCTACGCTCTACTTTTGATATTCATTTTTTTTTTCTTATGAACAAATACATGCATCGCAATACTCCACAGCCTTCCATCTTGTATTGTCACGTACACCTGTGCAAAATTAATTTAAACAGTACCAGTTTAATATGTTAGGGTTTTTACACTCACTTTGCACAGGTATGATCATCAATATGGGGTGCAAGATAGTGGGGAATCAGTTTCACAATATCTTACTTAAATCATGCCTCTTAATGGGCTTCAGGTATATTTTCATAGTTTTGATATGATCCAAAAGGGTGCATGGTTTTTCAGCAAATTACCTTTAACTTTTTCAAGCCCCCCAGCCCAACAAAATGTACAATCAATACAATCAATTTTAATCTAAAGCTTGTGGACATGCATCACTTTCATACAGTAACTTGCAAAATCTATTTCTATGCTTAAGTTAAGATATAGAGCAACATACAAGTTTCAGATATTATACTTAATGAATTAACTAGAGGAGCATAATGTTGTCTGTTCAAGAACTGATATTTCTGTTTCTTTTAAATAAAAATATATTCTTCTCATTGATGCATTACATGTCCCACTGTCAATCATCTTTAAAATTATGCTTAGGGGCAGAATTTCTGGAGGCAATTCTTCACTTTTTATCTTGATGGGACTTGAGGAGCTATGTGTTGTAGCATGTAATAAACCACGAATAAATATTTTTTATATATATAATTTGCTGCTTTCACAAACATTTGTGCCAGTAAATTTACTCACAAGAATAGCTGTGGAAAGTGAACACAAATGAAGGTGATCCCAGATGAAGGGAAGTCATTGAGAAATTTGAAAAAAAAAATGTGCAGACATCTTTCTGTAGTATTTTCTTGACTCCAGCTACCAATAAAACAGGACCTGGGTAGGGTTGTTTGTTTGTTTTTCACTCTCCAAAGTTCATACTAGAAGAAACATGGGACAAATTTATGGACTCTAATCTATTTGCTAATAATCTATCAACTGTTTTACTATATAGTATAGCATTGCCACTCTAATTCTCATAATAATAGGAGATGTTAACCAACTGTGCTCTCTACTATAGAAAACCATACTGTGATTGAAACTCCAGGGACTGTCGTGCCATTGAGGTTGATTTTACAAAACCTGGTATTTTGATCCAATTTTTCTGCCCACTTTCCCCTCTGCTCCATCTCCCCTCCACCACCCAGCAGACTATGGCAACCAGAAGAAGCCTTGAGCCAGCTGAACTGCTGAAATTGATCAAAGCTTCTTAAGCTTCAGGATATATACTCAAACCAGGCTTGTCAACTTTTGTCACCTTGCCATGAAGCCTTTCAGTAATGCCTGCCTACATCACCCTTTTCCATGATTATTGAGTCCATAGGGGCTGACTTTTATTTTTCCCCGGGGGTGCTCCACTCCTGCTCTGCCCCCAGGCCCTGCCCCCACTCTGCTCCCTCCCCTGAGGCCCCGCCCTCCCTGAAGAACCCCCCCCAGCCGCTGAACAGCTGATTGGCGGCCATGCTGAAGAACTGGCTGGTAGGTGCTGAGCATCCACTATTTTCTTCCGTGGGTGCTTGAGCCGTGGAGCACCCATGGAGTCAATGCCTGCGATTGAACTGGATACACGCTTGTGAGTCTGAGACTCACTAACTCCAAGGTGTGCTGCGAACAGCAGGCCCACAGGCAAGTTTGTCAAGTACAGCAGAGTGATTGGGAAGGACAGACAACAATGAAGAGTGAAGGAATAAGAAGGATCAAGGGGTAAAAGGAAAGAGAAAGTGGGCTGACGGATGTGGGTGAGGAAGAAATAAAGGCAGAATAAGCAGAGGAGAAAGAAAAAACCAAACACCTAGGAACCCCAGGAAGAGAAGGGGAATATAAAGGAACTTTCAACTGTCTGGATTGTGGCAATAAGTATGAATATATTGACATTGCAATCTCCTGTGATAATTACACACTTTATGATGTCTCATTTTACAATATGCTACTTCTCAAAATCTGAAATAAAAATACACTGCACTGAAATTAATTGAAGACAAAATTAAATAACTTAAATAGAAATTATAGCAAATCAAAACAAAGTAATTAGTTATTAAAATTTAAGTTCAGGTGATGTGTGGGTGTATCTGTTAAACTGGGTCTCAAGGCATGAAATGGAGGAGGGTTTGGAGGGAGGCAATGGAGTTCTCAGTTATTTGTTGTAATTGAGGTCACTTGGCCGTGTCAGTGATTCATGTAGGCTATTCTTCTTTATTACAGATGTCATCTATCCTAGTCTGTTTACCTTTAATCTGATTTAGCTTTACACAGAAAAAGGAAATGCTTTGTTATGTTTCCTATTTTAAATGGAACAGCCAAATTAAAATGTTAAGGGTCTGATCTTACTCTGATTGAAGTCAATGGCAGGTTTACCTTTGAGCAAGAGAGGGTACCAAGTCTCCATTTCCTGTAATTTGTCTTTAAACATCAAAATCTAGCACCACTAATGGTAAAAAGGGTCTTGAAAGTGATTGTAATGGGAGTGTCAACAACCCCTAAATGGCTGTTCTATAGTTTTGGTTGTCTCCAAGTGGTGATATGGTGATTTTGTGGTAAATTCTGGAGCTTTTTCTCAAAGAGAAGTATTCTCATTGATATCCTGTCAAGGAATGAAGGACATCTCACTGCCTCTGGAACCATACAAGTCTTCCATTCTTGGCAAATGGAGGTATTGTGTAGAGCTAGGCTATATTAAAAGATGATAATGCCAGTTTTCTTATCTTATATTAAATGGCATCAGTGTTCCTTAGTGAAATTCAATAATCCTTTCACACTGCAATATAGTTCTACATACATGCAGTTGAATATTAACATACACCTCTACCTCGATATAACGCTGTCCTCGGGAGCCAAAAAATCTTACCGCATTATAGGTGAAACCGCGTTATATCGAACTTGCTTTGATCCACCGGAGTGCGCAGCCCCGCCCTCCCGGAGCACTGCTTTACCTTGTTATATCCGAATTCGTGTTATATCGGGTCGCGTTATATCAGGGTAGAGGTGTACAATACGACCCATTTTCACTTCCACATATTTGTAGATAAGGTATTTCACTATTTTGTAAAATATATTTTGTCCAAGAAAAAATGCTCCTTGTATGAAATCCAGTCTCCCCTGCTGCCACAGTAAAACCATTTTCCAATGTTTGTGAAACACAGCGCAAGATATGTTTGCAAAAGACAGAACAAATATTTTTGTGCTAATAAGAAGATGACTGGAACCCCCATTACTATAAGAAAAATAAATGTTGGGAGAAGGATTATGTTGGCGCAGATGTTTAACTACAAAATGGAATAAAAACAAGAGGGATGAGAGATGATCAGAACAGAAACTGCAGTTCAATCCTGGTCCAGTTCTGCGATCATAACAACACTCGTGTCACCTACCAGTGCTCCAAACTTGGCTACTTTCTCAGACTGTGATTGTTCCATTCTAACTAGTTCACTGTGAAAGTGATGGCGGCGCGTGATCTGTCCGTTAAAACTCCTCTGCATTGGAACACAAATCTCACGTGTTTCACAGGTTCTCTGTGCTTCAGCTAGTGCAATTTTTGTCTTGTCCCTGCCTGAAATAAGAGGGCGAGGCACAGCTCTGTTTAACTGAACAACATATACTATAATAAGGCCCTAAATTGTGGTTCTTATTATTATGGAGAGTTACTAATAAAGAAAGCTGCCATTCATACCAACAGAAGTTTAGCCTAAAAGAGGCCTGCATATATATATATATATTTGACTAGGTCACTTCCAAAATGTTTGGCTTTTGATCAGACATTCACTTTAAAGATTGCGGGCCTGAATAATTGTTTTCAATGGATCAGAGGGGCTATAATAGCAGCTTCCTCAATCACACACTCCATGGCTCCCCAGTAGGCTATATGATCAGACAGAATAACCACAAGGATTCTAGCTGCCACCTGTTTGGGTGCACATGGAGGCTCCTTCCAACCTCTCTCCACCCTGGCCGCTGAGACAACAGCAGTTAAAATCTGGAACCTGGTATAGCTGTAATATCTGCAAAGGGAAATATTTTACCTTTTTGGCTGAATCTGCACTGAAAAGTAAGCAGCACATCAGAGCATGGCTTCCAAGTGGAGGACAATCAGCTGGTGTCACTGCCTGCAAAAAATGAATTAGACGGTAGGCTGTATGTGACAAATAACATGCTATGTGTATATCTGTTCAACATCTAACACACCAGAAAGAAGATGAATGTCTATATTCTGAATATCTACATTAACTGGCCCCTTCTACCTTTTCTAGCCTCCCACAACACATCTCTCTATCTCAATATATATCTGGACATGACACAAACACAGTTCTAAATGTCAAGACTTTTGCCCTCCCCTGCTAACAACGGTGGAGCTCTTGATGCCTTTCCTGTCCAGATGGTAGCAGTGGGGAAGGTTTCACTACTTATTCCTTTTGCATACAATGTGCAGTCCTCTGCTTATTCTGTGAATGTGCTGCTATTTTCTTCCATGGCAGCACTGCAGATATTATTATTCAGTGATGCATGCAAGACAAACTGCAACTCATCCTAAAAGCACAGTCTCTCTCACTATGTGCATTCTGTGACCCCTATCTTTTAATTACAGAGGGTGGGGGGCAAACCTTCACTGGAAGCTTCAGGATTCTGTTTGACATGAGTCTCAACATGAATAAGGGTGGCAGAAATGGACCCCAAATATTCATCTTCATAAAAGGCAGAACTGGGAATAATAAAATGGTGGCTAAAATAGCAATCAATGCTTAAAATATAACCCCGGATGTGAAAGTCAGGAAGCCTAAGTAATTTAATAAGTAACAATTCTGAAACAATCCCAAAGTCAAATGTAACTAATTTATGTCAATGTACTTCTTGTATCCTAATATTTCAGTTACAGGTTAGCATTCACTACATCTATTTTAATTCCATTTTCTAACTCTAAAACAAAAACCTAATAGTATTCAGATAGGATAAAGTGATTAGTATTTTCCTGAATCTCAGATTGATAAATGTCAATGTATTTTTGTTTCAAGGCCTTGGCTATAATAATGTTAAAGGGAAACTCTTTGGGGTAATTTCAGGATTGTGTTTTTTTCTGAAAGCTTTTACAAAACTATTTTAAAAATGTCAATCAACAGAGTTTGTTTAGATTTCAGAATTCTGCCTTCACTAGCTGCAACCCAACATTGCAAAAGTGTGAAAGTTCATGAGAAAAAAGAAAGATGAGCAACTGGTTAGTTAAAAAGGAATACACCAGCAATATTTCATTGTTCAAGCTGGGTGAAATGCAAAATATAAACAAACCTCATAACAGGAAGAATCAGTTAGGGTTTGTTTGAATTCTTCCTCTGTAAGTAATTTTAGGTGGTATTAGCATATGGGAGGTGGGGAGGATGGGCGTGTTTGTTTTTAATATTATTTAACCCAAGAGCATTCCTTTAAAATTGCTAAAGTGAAAAATTACCAAAATGCTAAGCATTTTTAAAATTAATCCCCAAATATCACTGCAACATACCACTCTGTGCATTCAGATAGCAGCATCTTGTCCCCATAATAAGTGCAGGAAAATCCCATTAGTGTAAATGTACGTATATCAGAGAGAGAATTGACTGTTATAATTACTGCACACCTAAGCTGAAGCTGACGGCACTCAAGCTTATCCTGTACTTACAAAGAACTCAAAGTGCATTAGCATTGCATTGAAACTGCACTCTCTTATATTCTTTATTGCTTAATGAACACTTCTAGTCTTCCTTTATTTTGCACTTTTCAAATACAAAATGTCAATTGGCACCTCTTACAAACTATACCCAGTATGCTTGTCAAATCTTTCTCAACCATGAATAATATATAATTCACTATTATCTTGTTGACAAGGCTATGAGTTGTTTCACACATCATTGTTCATTAAAATAATATGTACCTGTGCTCCATTTTTGTCCCTATTCAAAGCTCAACTACTAACAAATTCACGGTCAATTAATTTTACTGGATGAAGAGCAGCTGGAAAACTATACAGGTTTCTCACCATCTAGTGTTTTGCTATTATATGAAATGTAGCATCTAATAAATCAATTATGCTACAATAAATTAGAAATACTTCTTATTTTTTAATTTAGTAGGGGAAAAAAGATATGTTATTATTACTTAAGCTCTCATGTGAAAATTTCTCCAGAAACTATTCATTTCCTTCGGTCGACTGAAAATTACTGTAGATACTCAAAATTCACTTTTGAGCTAGAGAAAATGTACATATTTGCTATTATCAGAGAGTCATAAATGCATGGGATCTATATTCAAAAGATTCCTCTTACAATAGATGGGTTTAGGTCCACTCATTTAATTAACTCCATAAAGTTAAACAAAAATAAAAGTTAACAGTTATCAAAAAAGTGTGAAAAATGTCTAATCTCTTATCTCTGGGAAACATGTCTATGTCATTTGAAATAAAGACACACCATCAGATGAGTCTTAAACACAAGCCATCTTTAATCTTGTTTTCCTGTTAACTAGAAGGCTCTCTGCAGAACAAGTGTAATCTTGGTCAACAGGAGCAGGTGGAGCTAAAATGCATCCAGCTCATATTTCAGCATCAGTATGTTTCAGGACCTTGGAATATGCACACTTACCACAGAATATTGTACACATGGGGGACTTTAACTTCCCAGACAACTGCAGGGTGACAAATACATATAAGCATTGATCAGCAAAGAGATTCTTAAGTTATATAGAGGGAAACTTCATGGTCCAGAAAGTAGATAATACATCCAACAGAGAACCCAAGCCAAATTCATCCCTAATGTAAATCCATTACATCCAGATGAATGTATACAGGTATGAATTTGGCCAGGATGGAATTTAGTCCACCAAATCTCTGTCTTACCAGAACATGCTGCAGCCAACTGTGTTACTGTTGTTCACTTCTTAACCCAATGCTTCCTGACTGATTCCTTTCTTCAAGGAGACTTTTATGTGTAAGAGTTTCAGGGCAGACTCTTGTATTCAAAGTCAGAGATCTCAATCCTGAAGTCCTTATGCAAACAAAATTATGATTGGCTGCCATTCTTTTCCTCAAATCCAGTTCTGCTCTGCAAATAACCACTGGCTTCTCTGGGAGGACTCATTTATTCAGTTTAGAAAACCTCAAAACAAAGGCTGTCCAAAGGCTTCAGGACTGATCCCCCTACACAGACCAATCTTTAACAAGACAACCAACAGTACACTGCTTGATGTGGGTCTGCCTAAGTAGTTTTGCCAAGGTTCCTGGGGAAATAGGGAAAAGTCCTCTTTCTCAGGCTCTCTCTAAGTTCCTCTATTAGTAATGTAATAGTTGTCTTTATTTCAATAGGGCCAGGCTCCTTGAAAAGATTTAGATGTTCTCTGTGAATGTCCATGAACTATGCAAGGATCCCTCTTAGGTCCCAGCTTCTTCTGGAGATTGCCTATTCCAGTATCCAGGATGATGCATGGGATCGAGGTGGTTGGGACTAGATTTAGGTCTCCCAAGAGACCTAAATCTGCCCAGCACACTCACAATTAGAACTGAGCAAAAGTTGGAATGTTTTTATCCCAGCAATTTTGATTTGGAAATGGCAAGCTGTTTTCTTTTGAGTCAGTTTCATATTAAACTGCATCTCCCTATGGTGCAGTGGTGCCTCTTGGGAGTTGTAGTTCAGGTGCTTGATGCCCAAGCCCACACCCAATTTCCCCTTTATGGGCCAGGATCCCTGGCCACACCACATCTCCCAAGATGCTCCTGGAGTCATGAGACTTCCAGGATGCTCCATGTGTCTTAGTCAGAGAAGACACTGTTGCATCATGGGAGTTGCTGTCTGGCCAGGAACACCAGCCCATAGAAAGAAAGGCACCATTAGGCATCCAAACTGCAACTCCCACGAGGCATAGCGACATCATAAGAGGATGCAATTTAATATTGAACTGACTTGAAATTAAGTGTTTCTGGACAGTTCAACAAACCAAAATATTTTTATTCAGGTCAAACCAACTACAAACTTTCATTTTTGTTTTTCTAGTGGAAAATAAAAACATTTAGGCAAAAATCAAGGTTTTCAGAAAATGCTGATTTTGTTAAACTGCATTTTCCTTTAAAAAATTATTTAGATGGAAAATGATCGGCCATCTGTACTCAGTGGTGTTGGAAGTAGGGCTGCTGTGAGTGCTGCCGCATCCCTTAGCTTGAAGTAGTAATAGCAAAAATAAAGTGCCTGGTTTCCATCATGTCAGGGCTAATTCCCCACTCTGGCACTTCGAGTGCAAAGGGTGGGGGCCTGCAAGGAATCTAAAAATTAATATTGGCCACTCCAGGCTTGTATTAAACTCACAAAGTTACAGCTTTTCTCTGACCTTGGATGGGGGGTAGATGCTGCCACCACCCAAGTGCAGAACCTCTTTGAGAGCCCAGGAAGGCACACTTGGGAATTCCTTCCAGTGGACCTTTCACCCCCACTCTGCAGAAGAGCAGAGAAAGGGGAAAAAAAGGAAATCAGCTGTTTTCACAAGCTAACTAAAAAACATGTGCACAACCTCTTAAGACACACATATCCAATCCTATTCTTAAAAAAGGTAATTTTTTTTATGGAAAGAAAATACGTTTGGAAACTCAGGCATTTGCTAGATTTTAAAAGAGTAACTACAAAGATTAAGCCCCAATAATAACTTTCTTGAGGTCCTGCTTAAAGGTTACAAGCAAAACAAAAACACCCGGAGTTAGCACAGAGGAGTCCACAAGCCATAAAGAAATAAAAAGAGATAAACCTAATTGTGTCTTCCTAGACATTTCCTGATCTACTTGCATATCTGGGGTTTCAAATGAGTAGTGTCTAGGTTTGATACCGAGGATTGTTCATACCTGGCACCAAGCTTCTTACAGCATAGTTTCTGCCCTGTTCACCTCTCCCCGGGAGAACAACAACAGACAGACAAAAGGGGAGTCTTGTTTCAATTTTAAAAAGTTCTAGCCTTCCCATTGGCTCTTTTGGCCAGGTGCCCACTATGCATAGCAGTGAGACTTCTTAACCCTTTACAGGTAGAGCAATTAGAGAACAGCTACTAAGAGGGATTTTATACCTATTGGCTGGCTGGGTGTCCATAAAAGGGAGCTACTCCCCCCCCCCTTCATTTATCACAAGCACCCTCACCCTCACGGTAAATTGTTCCAGCACCCCTGGCTGCACTCACATTAAAGTCACCTTCTGTCTGATACATGAAAAACAAATTCCAGTAGGAGTTTGCCTACAATGGCATGTGACCCATCTGCAACTGTTAGTAGCAAATATCTCATTGGCTAGAGATGGGAACTAGAGGGGGAGGACTTTGAGTTACTACAGCAAATTCTTTCCCAGGAGTCTGGCTGGTGGGTCTTGCTGACATGCTCAGGGTCTAACTGATTGCCATATTTGGGGTCAGGAAGGAATCTGTGGTCAGGTCAGATTGACAAAGACCCTGGGGTTTTTTGCCTTCCTCTGCAGCATGGAGCATGGATCTCTTGCTAGTTTGAACTACAGTAAATAGTGAATTCCCTATAACTTGAAGTCTTTAAATCATGATGTAAGGACTTCAGTAACTCACCCTGAGGTTATTGGGTCTATAATAGGAGTGGTGAGGTGCTGTGGCCTGCAATGTGCAGGTCAGTCTAGATGATCATGAGGGTCGCTTCTGATCTTTAAGTCTCTGAGTTTATGATATTACTTTGGCATGTTGGTCTAATAAGGTATTCATATTCCACCCAACCTTGAAATACTGTCCCAGCTACTTGAGTTCTTTGCAGTTGGATTTAAAGAAAAATGTCTCTTGATGTACTCATGTCGAATACATTCTTATGCTTTTCATCCTGGACAAGCACCTTTTCCACAGCAGGCTAGAGAAAGTGAGGGGCTTTCCTGACGTTGGATTGTAGTGATAGGATGCCAATCCCAACAGGAGGGAAGGAGTGGGAGACTCCTTGAATTGGGAAGGTGGGAGAGAGCTTCAAAATAGTGTTGCTCCTTTGGCCAAGTCATAGCCAAATTCAGGGCTTTGCAGTGTGGTTTTCATTTGGATGAGAAATCAGTGACATGGACTGGGGGCATTTTCTTAATTAAATTTGTTTATTTAACAAAATGTACAGTTGGTCTCTTTGCCTGAATAGCAGCATGAACAAACTATACGCATTCAACCCTTTCTTGAAGAAATCCCAGATAAAGAACTCCAGCCCCTGTCCAAAAAAAACAGCTATCTTTTTGCTCCTGCTTTTGATCCAGGACTCATAGAGAGTCCATCTGCTTGTTCACTCCACCTGCTAACCACACAGCTGGTACCAGGCCCGAGCCCTTTTATGTGGAAACTGCAAAACCACACTAAGTCCACACTCAACCACTGGGACCACAAGGCTTCCAGAGATGAGAGTGGGCTATTCGCCTCACAATACCCTCTATCAAATGTCTGGTTGGCAATTGCATCCATTCTTTCTATAGAGTTTTCCCTGGAAAACTACCTTGATGATACTTAATAATTGAGCCATTACATACCACTTTCATAACAACACTTTAACACAGGTTGAACCTCTCTAGTCTGTCACTCTCTGGTCTGGCAACATCCATGGTCCGGCATGATTTTAGTAAGCCTGATGTCCACTTATCATGAGTGGGACCAAATTTCCCGCGGTTCGGCAAAGTCCCACCAGTCCTGGCTCTCAGTGTTCTGTGCTGTTATTTAGCTCTAATTTATCCCTAAATATGTCTTCTAAGAGACCAGCAAGCAGTGGAAGTTTTGGTAATGCTGATAAGCGTAAGCATGAGTCAATATCCATTCAGCAAAAGGTGGAATTGCTGCAGAAATTGGAAAAGGGCACATCGGTACATGCCTTGTGTGAGTTTTACAATGTAGGGTCATCTACAGTGCATGATTTGAAGAATCAAAGAATCAAATCCTTAAGTTTTTTGCTGAAAGTTACAGTAAAAAAAAGTATCAGGGGGTAGCCGTGTTAGTCTGTATCTACAAAAACAACAAGGAGTCTGGTGGCACCTTAAAGACTAACAGATTTATTTGGGCATAAGTTTTTGTGGGTAAAAACCCCACTTCTTCAGATGCATCTGAAGAAATAAAAAAAAGTATGAATGTTCATAAGACATTGAAGGAGGGGAAAAACAGCAATTTAGATAGTGCACTTATACATTGGTTCAAGCTTCATAGGAATTAAGGTGTTAGCATTTCAGGTGAGATGATGATGGCACAAGCAAAAGTATTCCACAAAGACTTTAACCTGCAGCATAAGTGTGACTATTCGCAAGGATGGCTTCAGAAATTTAAAAACAGGCATGGCATTAGTCTGCATCGTATGTGCATTGAAAAAAGAAGTGCAGATATTGAAGCTGCCACTAAGCACGTTGACGAATTTGCACAGTTAGTTGCAAATGAGCACTTATCCCCAGAACAGTATACAATGCCGATGAAACTGCTCTCTATTGGTGTTGTATGCCTAAAACAATGTTGGCTACTGATGCAGAGGCGCCACCATCTGATAGGAATGAGTTGAAGGACTGGGTAACTGTCCTTGGTTGTAGCAACGCAGAAGGCATGCACAAATGCAAGCTCATGGTTATTGGGAAAAGTGTGAACCCAAGGGCATTCAAAGGGGTGAAAATATTCCCAGTGATATATCGTGACAACAAAAAGGATGGATAACAATTAATTATGTCTCGAGTGGTTTGAGAAATATTTTGTGCTGGAGGCAAGAGTCCATTGCACTTCAGTAGGTCTGGATCCAAAGTGCCAAATTGTGCTGATTCTCGACAATTGCTTTGCCCACCTTAAAGTAGAGCTGCTTGTCAAAGATAATGTGGTGGGACTGTATTTACCCCCAAACTGTACCTCACTGATTCAGCCTTGTGATCAGGGTATCTTACAATCCCTGAAGTGTATGTACAGGTCTGCACCAATTGCTACTATCACTTAATGATGGGAAGAGTTTGACAACATTTAGGAAAGAATGTAACCTCAAGGATATGATTTGGACACTAGCTAAAGCCTGGGAAAGAGTAACTCCATCTAACTCTGAAGAATGGATGGCACAAATTGTAGCCAGCCCTAATGTTTGAGGACAGTCCTGACGTCAATGACGAGTCCGAGTTCACTGGATTTCAAGTGTCTGAAAACCAAAAAATTGTTAGTGAGTTAATGGAGCATGCCAGCAATATGTCCCACCCTGTAGTGCTTGAGCTAACCAAGGATTTGGGAGAGGAAAATTTGCTAGACTGGATGGAAGTTGTCAAAGATGCACCGGTTGCCAGTCAAATGATGGATGAAGAAATTGTGCAAATGGTACAGCAGGGAAAAAACAAAGATGACGAAGAAGCCAGTGATGGTGATGAAGATGATGATGAAGATAGGGTAGCCAGACAGCAAGTGTGAAAAATCGGGATGGTAGTGGGGAGTAATAGGAGCCTATATAAGAAAAAGCCCCCAAAAGCGGGACTGTCACTATAAAATCGGGACATCTGGTCACCCTAGATGAGGATGTCACAGAAAAAAATTCTATCAATAAATGCATTCAGTTGGCAACAAATTTAATAGGACTGGAGCAAAGACATTTCATTTCTGAGGAAGAAATCATGTCTCTCTACATGATACGAGAAAAAACTCGTTAAAGATAAACCAAAATACACGAGACAAGCCAAGCTGGAAGATTGGTTAAAGGTAGCGAAGACGAGCGGTGAGCAGCACTCTACAGTCAAAAATCCTGTTGCCTCCACTTCATCTGCCTGGGGTATACCTACAGCAGAAACCCCAGATATAACTCAAATTTAATTTGAGTGAGCAGTTCTTGTCACATCACTTTGGAAGCGGAATTCAGGCATCATTTTAGGTGAGTAAATTATAGATTTACCTGTATTATTATCTATTTCTTTTTCATATTATTTTATGTTTTTATGCTTTATCTACTTAGTTTCTTGTGCCAATACAGTAAAATTGTGTAGCAATGCTAACACTTTGTTATGAAGAGAGCCAGTAAGCCTTGTCTAGGCGACGTTGCAAGCGTTTATTCGTCTCTGCAAGATAAAAATAAGAAGAGACCTACTTACTACAATATTGACCTCCCGTGGCTAGTCATGTCCTGAGGGTGCAGGACTAGAGAGGTTCAACCTCTAGTTGCCATCATTTGGCAGCAACCATGTTAAGTATTCATTCCTCATTTATTTGTAGGCTCTCATTAATGCTGGATTCAAGTGCAAATCCAAACAGATTGCGGTCCTTAGTTTGAAATTCAATACTCCTCTATATGGAGAGTGTTCTTTATAAACATCCCTTCTCTGCCCTCTAGGAGGAAGTCTCTAAATGTCCTTGAAAAAAGAATGAATAATGAAGATTCTTAACTTAAAAGGACAAGAAGAAAAATAATCTATTTTAAATTGTAATGATGATTGATGAATCATGGCTAGAAATGATAATCCTGGAATAGATATCCCCTAACCAGCCCAAAACTTGATTGCAGAGTGGGTTTTTTATATATATTTGTCTTTAAAATTGAAATGAATAGGATCGGTGCCATAGAGAGGCACCACACTTCTATTTCTTTTCATTATTTTATCTAAACCCAATAGAGAAGCGGAGAAATTAAAAGACCTGCCTGGCCTAATTCAACCCTTGCAGGGCCAGTATGGGGAATACACCCCATCACAGGCTTGTACATCCCATCACACACCTTCCCTGTCAGGCTAGAACCCAGGAGTAGGTCTTCTTCCTGCTGTCCTCCTCCATCTCAAGGAAAAAAGTTAACAGATGTGTGCACCATTCCTGGGCAATGGAGCACCTAGAATTCATAGTGTTTCAGGGAAAGGTATCACCTCACAATTCAGGCATTAGTGTCTTTTACAGAGTTTAGCCAGTGGAGAAGCCTGTAGTCCATAATAAGCAGGAAGGAGTATCCTAACAGATAATAACGTAGGGTCTCTATGGCCATGTCACAGGTCACACTACTCACTACTGGTCTGTTGCCTTCTCCTGGTCACTCTGGGGATTAGTTTGCATACCGTTGATCTGTCTCTGCCTCTGGTCTGACGTCCCTCTCTCAGCTCAGTAACAGCAGCATATTCTTTCTGACTCAGCCCTCTGGCTAGGTCAGTCAGTGTTTCCCCCTTCCAGGGTAGCAAAGTCCCTTCTCCCTAGCAGTCCTTGTCAGTCTTCCCTCTCACTGCCCTATGGTGCCACTCCCACAGTGGCACACAGCTAAGCCTGCTTTCCGTTAGTTCCCTGGTCCATCCTCCAGGTGCAGCCTGTGGAGTTAATTGGCCTGCCTGGCCATCTTAACCCCTTAAAATCCTGTGTAGGGTGGACAGAGGAATAGCTTCCAGCTCAAATACAGTATTGGGTGTTCCTCACCTTCTACACTGCCCTGAGACCCACTTCTGAGGCATCTGTCTGCAGGATAAATTATTTTGAAAAAGTGGGGTGAAAGAGAACAGGCCCCTGAGTTAGCCAGTCCTTCAAAGTCAAGAAGGCTTTTTCACATGCCTCATCCATTGCACCTTCTTGAGTCAGGTCCTTTTTACAAGGTCCATAAGGGGAGCAGGGAGCTACAGCAGCGAAGCCAGGCACAAAATGCCAATAATAGCTAGCCAGACTGAAGAAATGCCACACCTGCATCTTGGTTGCAGGGACTGGGCAATCAGTCAGCATCTGGACTTTATCCACCAGTGGGGGTGCAGTCAGCCCCACCCAACAGTGTACCCAAAGTATGTCACTTCTCTGTGTTCCAGGAGGCACTTGTCCAGGTTTGTGGAAAACCTTACCTTCTTGTGGACTTGAACAACTGTGGTGATGTGATGTAGGTGGGCCTCCCAGCTGCTACTATAGATAAATGTGTCATCAGTCTAGGTGGCCGTGTACTGGTCGTGGGGTGGCAGAACCTTGTCCATTAGCTGCTGAAAGGCTACAGCCTCTCCTTGTAGGCCAAAGACAATCGTCACAAGTTGATAGAGGCCAAAGGGCATTGGGAAGGCCCTCTTCTCCCGGAACGCCTCATCAGGGGGATTTGTCAGTAACCTTTTCTTAAGTCCAGCATGGAGATATACTCAGCACTCCTCAGTATCTCTTATAGTTCATCCACCCAGGGCATTGGGTATCATCAAAACATGATATCACACTGATCTTACTGAAGTCTATACTGAACCAGGTCGAGAAGTCAGTGTTTGTAACTAGTATAATAGGACTCCTCCACTAACTTTGGGACTCACTTTGGGTCAGCATAGCTTAGAGTTCCTCCCAGACCATTGCCCATATCATCTTTGGCAGAGGCTAATACTTCTTGCATACCTTCTGTCCAGGGGTTGTCGCAATGTGGTGCTGGGTTAGGTGTATCCTCCCCAGAAGTGCAGAGAACACCACAGGGAAGACCTGATCCCACTGGCACAGGTATTAATTCCTGTGATAGCACAGCTTGAGGCCCCAGCATGGGTTATGGGGATTATGCGGTAATCAGGAGGCCTTACTGAGTCTTAAAGGCCATCAGGAGGTTGACATGGTAAATCTGCCTTTCCTTCAATCTCATGGGTTGACAGATCTTATAGTTGATCAATCCTATCTTCCTGACCATTTTGAATGGGCCCTGCCACCAAGCCAATAGTTTAGACTTGGAGGTCGGAAGTACCAACAACTCCCTGTCTCCTGGCTCAAAAGTTTACAACCTGGTCCTACTGGGATCCAGGAAGTGGGCGGACGGAAGCCTGCCCACTGCTAAAGGACCTCCCCCCAGCCTAAGGGGAGGATCCACAGGACCTGGAAGCCAAATGATTCCGGGGGACAACTAATGAGATAACGGGGACAGGAGTGAGGTCAAAGGGTCAAATGAAGGGAACCTGATTGGGACACCACGCAGAGAACCCCGGACAGCGCCCACTGCTCCTCAAAGGCGTCAAGGGAGTTGTTCAAAGGAACTCTGCCCGGACAGAAGATCGGAAATATGTCCCACAGTCACAGGAGACCCCATTGGCCAACCTCCTCTCCCTGGTTTTATAGATGGCCATTTTAGCTAGGGCAAAGAGGAGGTTGACCAGGAGGTCCCATGACTTTGTGGGGCCACGGATAGGGAGTGCATAGATAAGAAGGTGAGGGGAAAAGTGCAACCAAAAACGTAAGAGGATGTTTAAGAGGAGCCCGAAGAGGGGTTGCACTCCAGGTAAACATGTGTCAGGGTCTCCCTAACGCCGCAGAAGTGGCAGGTGTCTGGGACGGGGGTGAATCACGCCCATGCTCACAGCTCTGCGAAGGAGCTGACAACTGATATCTCCGGCGGGCCTCGGGACCAAGGTGGAATATAGGCTGGCCCACCGGGGTTCCTCACCCTCCAGAGGTGGCAGAAGGTCCCGCCACTTTGTGTCAGGGTGGGACATGAGAGTGAGGAAGTGAAGGGTGTGGAGCACGAGCATGTATAGATGTTTTCTCGGCGCGGTCTGGAAATGAACTGGCTGCAAATCATGCAGCCGGCTCACGGTGAAGGGGTGGGTGTCGGATCCACGGGGCAGAGGCCTGATGAAAAAGTCCAGAGGGCCTGGGGGGGGGAGGACATGCCCTCTCACAGGACCCAGTCGAGGTAGGCTCGAGCAGCGGGCGGTAAAGCGGCCCTCACCTCCTGAAGTACATGCCGGGGAGTACGAGTTCTGGAGAGCCCCATGAGCTGAGCAAGTGTCAGGGAATCCAGCCAGTCTCCCCAGTCGTAGTCCAAGAGGTCTCCGACTCTGGTAACTTCTGCCAGGACCAACCTCTGGCGCACTGAGGGGGACTCCACCACCTGCACACGGAGCTGGGAGTTGTGTAGCAGGGGCTCCGCAAGGAGATCTGCCCCCTCGGTGGCCGCCATGGACCTGGTTGCTGAGAACAGTTTCCGGGTCCAGAAGAGGTCCTGGTAGAAGACCGGCAGCCTGGAGAGGTCTCGTGGAAGACCTCTCGGACGGAAATAAAGGAGCTGCCGGTCATATCGGAGCCCTTGGAAGCGGCGCAGGAAGGCGTGCACCAGTACTCTCCAGGCCCCCTGGTTGTAGGCATGATCCTGTGTTTGCTGGGCTTTCAATGTTTTTTTTCTGGGTGAAGCCCCCTAGCATTTTCTATCTCTCACATAATTGGAGTACATATGGCATTGAGTCCACAACCCAGAACTCCTGTTCTTCCCAGGCTTCTTGAAGGAGATCCCAAATCCCCACTAGACTGTATCCCATATAGATGCTCAAAGGGCAAGAATCCAGTGGAGGCTTAGGGGACCTCCTGTATTGCCAACAGTAACAATGGTAATAGATGGTCCCAGTGCTGGGGAGTGAACAAACTTTATCAACATGGCCTTCTGGGTCCCATTGAATGGTAGACAGAGATCTTGATGGTCTTAATCCTTGGCAATTTCTACAGCTCCTGCATCAGTTTAGATGAGAGGTTGGACGCCCCATTCCACCAATATTTCTTTTGGTATTCTGACCCTCACAAATAACAACATGAGTTCATTCGCTATGATAGGTGCATAGAGGTACTAATATGTGACCGTCCCTCGGCACATTCTTCTCAAGGGGACCCACTAGGTCCATCCTATTTGTCCCACCTATGGGAACAGAATCAGGGGGGCTTCTGGCATCTTTGTGAGCCCTGCTGGCTGGCATTCAGGGCATGTGGCACAGAAGTTGTGGACCTCTTTGTGTATGCCTGGCCAGAAAAACTTGCGGGCCATTCTCTCCAACATCTTTTCCCTCCCCAAGTGCCATGCACTGACTGGGTGAGGTTGAGAAGCCTCTGGTGGGACTTTCTGGGCACCAGTACCAGTTGCCATACCTCTCAAATTTGGAGGTCTTTTGTCACCCAGTAGAGCCGCTCATTCTGGAGCTTCAAGTAGAGCCACTGTTCTGACTATTGGGGTTTGCCCTCCTCCATAACTGGAGTCCTCTCTAGTCAAGCTCTGTAGGATCTTCCTCTCTCACTGTTGTTGACCCCTGTGGCTGAAATGCCTGCCCAGTAATGAGGTCTTGTCCCAGCTACATGGGGCCTCAGCAACTTATCCGTGGGAGCCTGCAATATATAGCTGCTCTCCTGCTCTGTCCACCCAGACTGGACTGAGCTGCTCCCTTTTGAGGTCAACCTTCACTGTGAGCATGCCCAACGGTGGGGATGGCTGGGAGTGGCTTTTGAGCCCAAAGATGCTCCTTAACCCTTACCTCACCAGTGTACACCCCATTAGAAGCTTATACAAGTAAAACAGTACAACCATTAATCTTGTAGCCCAGAAATATCTTTCTAAAACACATCCTAGTCTTATAATTCAGTTGAGTCGACCCAGTTCAGACCTTTTTTTCTGCAGGATGACTGTCTCTAAGCATTGCCAAGGAGATGGCAAGTTCTACAACCAAATATTTCAGTGGCTGAGACCATATAGAAAATGCAAGTTCTGAATCAAAAAATATGGAACCCATTTATTATTTGTATAATGTTTTCCTTATGCATAGCACTTCAAAGAAAGCAAGGAAATAATGCGTTTTAGTTTGGGTTTAACCTACAGAGCCCAGAAACAGAAGATATGTAACAGGTAGGTTTTTTTCTAAGTGGAGTTTGGCTTGGGAATTCTTTTTTAAGCCACCTGAGGTAACAATATAATGGGAAAGAGGCTTGAAGTTTCATTGGGCTTCTCGGGGAAGGAGGGGAGATATTTCAAACATTTCAAAATAATTCCTCAAGGGAGGTATTTTGCATCTCTATCGTTTCCACCAGCTACTGCATATATTGAGCTTTTAAAAAATGTTTTGGTTACAGATACCAATAAGAGAAGTCAGGTCTTATCCTCATGCACATGTACTTGTATATGACTTAACCTTATGAGGCCCCAAATCCTGGCTGAGGCCTCTGGGTACTGCAGATAATAAATAATAATAATAACACACAAATCAAAAACTTTAAATTAAACCTACAGGCCTTGATCACACTAGCTGGCATAGGGCAGTGCAAGCTGTACTTCCTAGTGCCAGTGGGGACAGCTGCATCCCACAAAGGATACACTGCAGGCTGATTCTAGGCAGTGTTTGAGCTGCCACCTTCCCCCACAGGTTCTGCTGTTTGAAGACAGCTTTAAATGGTGGCTGGGGCTCCATAGGATACGTATTCCTAGGTATCTTGAATATACACCCTCCCCAGCAAGCATTGCCCTCTGTTAGGGCTGTCGTGGCCAGCCATAGTCTCCATGGGAGGGTTAGATTTGCAGGTGTCTTGTTGCACTGACAGAATTTTGTCTCTTGCCCATCTGAACAATGCTCCCCACCCTACAGCATCTGCTATATCTCACCATTAGCTTGTATCTCCTCTGTCTGTGCCCTTTGGGGTGGAAGTGCCCTCTGGCTCCCTCCCTCTTCCTGTCCCCTGCTGTGGGATTCCTTAGGGCTGTTTGAAGAAAGGAGGTATCCAACACAGTCGTTGCATTCCCTGAGGGCTCCTATGCTAGGTGAGCAGCTGGGAAGCAGGAGAAACGGCCTTCTGAGCAGACACAAAAGTGACAGGCACCAGCTGGGGAACTGCAGAGCATCTGCATCTAGGTGAGTGCAGGTGAAATCCTAGCTCCAATGAATTCAATGGCAAAATTGTCTTCATTGTGGCAACGATTTCACCCTAAAGCTCCACTTCTACCAGTTGCCGCTGGTTCCAGGAATCTTTTATGACACATGTATTTGGTACTCCTGCCATGTACACCCACATCCCAGCCATCTCATGCTGTAACCTTAGCTGTAGTATTTCCTGGAATCTGAGTGCTAATTATGAAAGCTTAATGTTCACTTCATGTCATTTTGTGTATGGGGTTATTAGGAACATTTCACTGAGCTTATGGAGATTTACTAATAGTATTTTACAGATCAGGAATCCTGAGGCTACAAACATTTAAATCACGTTGATTTCTTGAAAAAAAAGTATGGATGCTGTGTCCTGTGATGACATTATGCTTAACAATATTAGATTCCAATTCTGCAAATACTTATGCAGATTCTTAACTTGAAGACTGTCAGTAGCCCCCACTGAACTCACATGCATAAGTGTTTGTAGGTCAGGGACCTGAGGCCCTGATCAAAAGCACATTGAAGTCAATGGAAAGACTTCCAATCACTTCAGTGTCCTTTGAATCAAATCCTTAATGATCATTTAGCAGTCCTTTATTGTACTGTATAGTCTTTGTTCTCGCTTAATGTATGTGACTTTTTAGTTTGAATCTGTGGTTTATCCATGGCAGACTAGATTCACAAAGAAATTAGGAGTGGTGACAAAGCCTTTGGGAGACCAGAAAATGATTTTGATTCACAAAGCATGAGTTTCAGTGCCCAGGCTCTCTATACAATGGATGGGGAGAGATAGGTGCCTCAGAATGGGATTCATGCAAGCCAGCACACTAGGCAGCTTTCCACCTAAGTTAGCCAAGGACAGGAGCGTATCCTAAGACCCACCCCTCTCATAAAATAGGCACCCAAGGCCAGACTGCAGGAAGGTGCCTTCCTCTCCTTGGGATTCCAACTGCAAATCCTTTTTTGGGGTTAGGCACCTGCACTGTTTTTGCAGGAAGCCAGAGGGGAGTGGGGAGGAGCAGGACCTCTCTCATAATTTTTAGCCCAGTGGTTAGGGTTGTTACCTGGAGGACACCTGGTTCAAGTCTCCCCTCCACTTGAGGGAGAGTAGGTATTTGAAGAGAGATCTGCCACCTCTCAGGTGAGTGATCAATCTACTGGGCGATGGGATAGTGTGATGTTGGGTGCCCTCAGTCTCTCCTGTTGAAGCTGTGGCTAAATAATTTTAAAAAGTCATTGGAGCAGGGGGACTGAGTCCTGTGTCTTCCACCTCCCAGGTGAATCCTCTAACCACCAGGCTACAAAGTCATTCCCATGTTCACTCTCTCTCTCCTGCTTGTGCGTGCCCAATGACTTTTTCATTATTTAATCACAGTGGAACAGCTTCAACAGGAGAGATTAGGGCAAGTGACTGAGAAGTGGCTGAGTCCTGTTCAAATTCCTTCTCCACCTCAGGCAGAGAGGGGACTTGAGCTGGAGTATCCCACATTCCAGGTAAGTACCCTAACCACTGGACTAAAAGTTATGAGGGATGCCCTGTTCCTCACCTATAGGGACCTGACCTGGTAGGTGAGCTCTAAGAATACTTACCAGATGGGGCCCCAGAGGTGAGTTAGGCAGATGAATACATTTCTTTCCCCAGTTCATTCATCTGGGGGAAAGAAATGGGGGGAGGGATAGCTCAGTGGTTTGAGCATTGACCTGCTAAACCCAGGGTTGTGAGTTCAATCCTTGAGGGGGCCACTTAGGGATCTGGGGCAAAATCAGTACTTGGTCCTGCTAGTGAAGGCAGGGGGCTGGACTTGATGACCTTTCAAGGTCCCTTCCAGTTCTAGGAGATGGGATATCTCCATTAATTTAATTTAATTTTAATTTAATTTAATCACCCTGGGGCTTAGGAATCTGGATACCTGGTATGAGATTGCAGTGCACAGGTGGAAACATAGGCACCTAGGGAACTTTTATTGCAAAATATTAGGTGCAGAGTGAGTACCGGCACCTAGCGTGTTTAGTGTCAGCTGAGCTGAAGTTTTGTGAATCCCGAGCAGAGTCTGATTCTGGGATTTAGGCACTTCAAGTGGCAGTTAAGTGCCCAAGCACTTTTGTGAATCTAGCTCAACATGATTTGATTTAGGTAATGTATATTTGCTTTTTTCTGCATATTGCTCGAATATATTACCATTTACTATGTTGTTTTTATTTGAACAAGAATACACCTTAATTTTGTGTAGTAACAAACTAGTTATATTGTAAGCTGTGAATTTAGTTTTCTTACTTACCGTATCAATTCTACCTAAAAGCAACATATTTAAAAATATATCAACCAATAACAATGCTATTACATGTATATTGCAGTAGTGCTCCATCACTAGATTGGCCCCACTGTGCTAAGTGCTGTACAAACATACGATAAATTGAAGTCTCTGTCCCAAAGAGCTTACCAGCTAAAGAAACATTCAAATAATTTTCTAATTAAAAAAATGAAAGCACTGAATCATTATGACTCTTTCATGAAACTATAATTAATTTACATCAGTGTTGATCTGACTTGAGAACAACATTTTTGCCAAAATTTTTCAGTCCTTTTATTTTGACTCAGGCCCTGATCATTCAAACACTTATTCACAAGTTATTATTGTGCTTAACTTTATGCATGCCAGGAGTCTCAAGAGCTGGTGAACATAAAGTCAAGCACAGCCTGAACATAACAGCAATAACAAAAACAAACTTTGAGGTTATCAAATTCAACAGCCAAAGAAAGAAAGATAAATTAGCATGTCCAAATCTTAACTTGACAAAATGTATATTTCAAAGACTGTTTCCCTCATTCCTTTCCCTACACTAGAAGTCTTTAAAAAATATGCTGACCGCCAGGAGTGCATCTGTATTGCCTGAATGCTGTTCTAGGAGTTTTTACAGCATCATTAAAGTGCTTTTAAAGAATAATGTCTGGGGTAAATGACTCAGTTTTCTGAGTGCTTCTTTAATACCTCCTCATGTGCATAGAGAACATCTTGGAATACATTCTGAACAGAAAATGTTTGTGGGTGTGATACAGCAGCTGACTTGTTTTTCCTCAGGAGTTTCACACTGCTTAGATAAGGGGAAAGAGTCTAGTAGCTGAGAGCATCAAGCAAAGGAAGGGACAGTCAAACAGATAGAACTAGCTGGGGATCAGAGAAAGAGTTCCCCACAAATGTAATAGATACATTTTAAACGATCAGCTCCTCAATGCCCAATGGCTTATAGGTGCTTTAACAGAAAAATAACTAACCTAAAACAAACAGACCTATGATATGGTACAGAGATTGAGCCTGAATCTGAATAAGCAGGTAGCTCACTGCTGGCTATGATCACCTACCTGGGTACGGGGAGAGGTATGAAGCAGGCCTGGGAACTGATGGCTCATTCATGCAGAGAGAGGAAAGTCTCTGTAATAGATGTTCTTTGATGGATATTGAAAGAGTATATTACTATTCTCTCTCTCTCTTTCTCATACAAATACACACACGTAATATATCAATTTATCTTAAAGTTTTCTATACCAACTAGTTAGTTTAAACTGTAATTTATACATTCATTTTTCCTAAACTCAGAGTAAATCCTACATTAAAGTGGAATATTAAAAGATATAAATTACGATAACACATAAGGATTCATTATTAATTAACAATAAACAATAACAATTAATAAATTACGTAAGTGCTATGACCAAAAGCTCCAGAAATGTAAAAGCTCCCTACTCCCTTTATTGAAAAGGGAAAAATGTTGGCATGGAGATCTTCATTTCCATAGCCTACCTACACACAATTCCACTAGTGACACTTTTGGGGTCTCCATATCTACACATGAAATTGGATTTTGGGGAATAATGGGCTCTCAGGGATGCTCAAAGGTTGGGGAGAGCTCTTACCTTGTGACAAAGAACTTATTTCCAAGTACCTGGTACTCTGCTCAAGGCTCTCCTCCCATGGGGACTTTGCTGTAAGATAGAACACAGACTGAGGACTTTGTTGCAAGAGACAGTGCAGAGGACAGAAGCAGAGCTGTTGAGTGGGCTCTGGTGAGGTCCCACCTACTAAACACATCAATAAAACTGAGTCACTAAAGTGGGTTAGGTGATGGCACCTCCAGAAAACCAGGCAAGTAACTCTCTAATGACTGGAGACAAATCTATAAAGAGACATTTGGACTACTGCTACTTCCTGAACTAAATTCTGAGTAGGGTTTGGTGGATGGCTGAGGGGTGCAGTTAGAGGACTGTTACCTGTAGGATATTCTCAGTGGTGGATAGGAAGGGAGTTACACACACTACTGACAGAGATACTGAAAGGCAGTTGAGGGTTGTATTCCACTCTGCATATGCATTCTGTTACTGTGTTTCCTCAAGTTTATGACTCTGTTCCCATTCCCCTAATAAAAAATTATCTGTTTGTACACAGTCTTGGAGTGCTTGTGAGTGGGGAAGTTCTGCCTGGTAAGGGTACCCAAGTGTGTTCAGTTTTTCTTAGGTTTCTGGGTGAGAGATAGAGGCAGTTTAGTGATTTGTCAAAAAAGACCATAGATACTTTGAACACAGCATTTTTTGCTGTCACTCGCCATCTGTCAAAAAGGTTGTAATAATAAATAAATAAACAAACAAACAACAACAAAGATTGATATCATGATAGACCTAACAACCACAGTCAGATTGGGCCCATTATGCTAAATGCTGTACAAACATACAATAAATAACTGATCCTACCCTGAAGAATTTACAGTCTATTTTTAATTTACTGCTCTATAGGAACAAGTACCTTGTAGTCAGATTTAAGTAGCCAGCCAGCTGCTGGAGGACTACCTTGAAATAGTCTGTTTACATGAACATTTTTGTTTTTCCTTTGGTTTGTTCCATCCTGTGAACTGAGACCTTCAAAGAAAAGCTTTTATTTCATTTTTTTGAGCAAAGTGCCCCCCTCCACTGGCATGGGACCCTCTCACCCACAGCCCCCCCAAAAAGCAAAGGAGCAAACACAGAAGCAACTTAAAAAAAAACATGACTCAGAATAACAAAAAATGTATCTTACAGTTTTTAAATAATAAGCAGCCAGTGCTGAGCACAGAGGGCAGGTCTCACCCTCCTGGACATAGGCCCTTGAGAAGCAATTTTAATACATTGTGGAATGTGAATGCTTCTCAAGGTTAGTTTATACAGTAATCTCAAGGTCATAAAGTCCTGGAGGACTGCTATGGAGTCTGCATCTGAAAGAAAAAGCAGCACATCCAATCATTTTCAAGAACAGCATCTGACTTCCCCATAAACATTATCCTCCAGCTTCAGCTCCCATTATTATCTTTATTACTTGAGTATAGTAACACCTAACATGTGATAGATGCTTTCCAGACATTTGAGAAGGACCGGTCCCTGCCTAGGGGAGCTCATAATATAAGGAGCACCAAAAAAATTAAATAAATGTCTTCTTGATTGTGTATATAACCAATGCAACTACGGGAAAACTCCATCAACAGAGAGAGTAACCAAGGAGAAACCATGATATGCTAAGATCTTTCCCTGTCCAACCTCCATCTTATAGAAATTGAGCCTCAAACAATTTGTATCCAGTCCACAATTTCAATCCAGACAGTAAAATAACATAACTATGAAACAGAATGATCACTGGTTAACTTTAGTTAAATTATGAGAATCAGTAGCATAGTGGCCACTGATGATTGCATCAAATGGCACTAAAAACAACTGGTGAATAGAACTGGCCGAATAGCTGATGAATAACTATCACTAGTGCCTTGAACTTGTCTGAAAGGAGTAAATGGAACCATTCCAGCACATACTCTTTCACACCAACTAGTCCATGCAGTCTGTTCAGCAAAACGGTAAGTTCAATACAAGATGGAAAGCATTCATTTACTGAAGATGATCCATCTCACATATGCATTATTTCCAATCTATCTGTGCATTGCTATTGTACCAATACACAATTAAGAATAGCATCCTTTCTGTCCCAAAAGAAGACAAGATTTTCCACCCATCTTGCACTTTAGGTGGCTTTTCTTCAATGGGATTATTTTTGGTGATGTTGACAGGCTATTCTGCAATCACTCTTATTTATTTATTTAGTCTTCTGTACATAGCCATTAAAAAGGAAAGTCTTGCACAGAGGAAAGTTTTGTATTTCCTTGCACTGAATCCAGAAAGTAAAAGACAAGACTCTCCTTATTCCAGGTGGTAGGGAATACCACAGCAGACAGGTTTCCACCACAAACTGCTGGCCCCCACCACCAGTCTCCAATAGTTCCACCTGAGAGCCACAATGCTTTTTGTCGACCAATTGAAAAACAGTAAGAAAGAGACTGGTGGCTTCTGAGATGAGTAAATCCTACCCATTTCGGACTTCTGATATTAGAACCAGGATTTTAGAATGGATCCAGCATTGGATATGAATCTGGTACCAAGTACAGTGTTTTGGCATGGTGTGCTTTCATCTATATCAGAGATTTTAGAGACACCATGGCATCCATCGCCACAGAACATGAACACCAACCAAAAGGTAAAAATCCTCTCACCTTTCAATGCACCTAACGTTGCTCAGAAATTAATTTCTTGATCACATTGTCCAAAAAACAACAGTTTGATATTTGGATATGAAAATGTTCTTAAGATCAATTTCTCAAGCTGAGGCACATTTCAATTGAGTTGCTAGTCTACCTTCCCCCTGTGAGACTTCAATGATAATTTCCCTCCAATGGGAACATGCCTCATGAAGAGCTTTGTCAAGAACCCATAGGTCTTATGCACAAGCTGAAGACTTAACTTCCCCTCTCTACCCTTCTTGTATATACTGTCAAATTCTGCAAGGACATACCAGAGGATGTTTGGGCCTCTCACACTGCCTATAAAGATGAGAGACTGGTTCTAATACCATTAATTTCTCAACAAAAAGGAATCAAAAAAACTTTTGAGCCCAATTTGGGATATATATAGAGATGATAAACTGACAGTTCATTAAACTGAATAGGTCCATTGGGAAGTTCTTTGTCATGCCTATAGTAGAAACAAATGTTTCTTCCATATCTCTGCAAGATATGCTCAGCACCTGAAATTTGATTGTCTTTAGAAAACTGTTGTCTTTAAAACCGGGTCCTTCTGCACCTGTGATCCAGTCTCCTTTCTTGCTGCTTGGCTTCTTTGATTTAAGGCCTAAATATTGGTGAACTCTGAGAACACCTAGAATGGACAAGTTTGTCTATGCATGAAGTATACATTCAGAAACTATAATGATGAAGGTAGTAAAAGGTCAAGATTTTCTAAAGTGACTAGTGGTTTTGGGTGCCTAAATCTTGTGAGCCTAAGTTGAGACATCTTAAAAGGGACTTCTTGTCTGAAAGTGTGAGTAGCCATTCGCTGAAAAAAGATCATGTTGTGTTAAGATGTCTCAAGTTTGGGGACCCATAAATTGAGGTACGTGAAATCATTAGTCACTTTGAAAATATTAGATTTATGCTTAGAGAGTGTTTGTGCTGAGAAGACCATCTACTGTAGCTTTCTTCCTGACCATCCACCTTCCTATCTTTCCATATACTTAATAGATTTTAAGGCTAGAAGGGACCATTATCATCATGTAGTTGACCTCCTTCATACACAGGCCACAGAATTTCACTCCATAATTTCTGCATCAAACTCTTGACTTCTGGATGAGCTAGAGTATGTATTTGAGAAACACATGTAATCCTGATTTGAGTACTTCAGGTGACAGAGAATCCACCATAACACTAGATAAATTAGTCCAAAGTTTAATTACTCTCACTGTTAAAAATGAGTGCTTTATTTCTAGTATTTCTAGGCTCAGTCTCCGGTCACTAGACCTTGTTATGGCTTTGCAAGTTAGATTAAAGTGCACTCCACTATCAGAATTCATCTCTCCATCTATTTACCGACCATAAACATGTCACCTCTGAACCTTCTTTTGGATAAGGAAAATCGATTGAATTTCTTTAGTTTATAAAATAATAAATATTGAAAATACATTGTATTTGTGGTATATAGTGCATTCCATCTGAAAATTAGAAATTATTTTACAAAAATAGATAGTTCATTCAATCACAGTATCTCCTGGAGTTCTTCTGCCTGCAAGAGCCTTTCAAAGTCAAACCAACTTGAAACTTAGATCTCACCTGATGTCTAAATGCACCTGGCGATGATCTGACCACAGCACTAGCATAATCCTAAAGCTTCCCAAATTCAAAGTGATACAACATCAAGTCATCTATAAAGTGATTTGTATAAACTCTTTGTTTTGTCTGAACTGAAGATTGTAATTCTTAGGTGTGCCCTATCTTGTTCCTGATGGTATTGATCCTGATGCTTTGTGACAGTCTCTCAGAGGACAGTCTTGTCTTGTTTTGTGTTTCCTGTGAGAGTAATTCAGCTTGTATGCTGAAGTACAGTGCGGCAGTATTATGGAGTGTTAAATAATGAAGAAATTGAGACTGAGTTTTATGGTAACCTTAACAGAAGCAATAGCTTGCCTTTTGTGTACTCACTGTAATTAATTTGACAAATTAACAGATGCTCTGTTATCCATAACATGTCTGAGAAACAAACAGGATTTGTCATCTATATAACAGGTGAAATCCTGCAGAAGCCACAATCTCAGAGGTTTCAAGTGCAGAGGTGAAAACCACTTAACCACATGGGTGAGATGAAGATCATGCTGTAATGAAAATATCTAGAGAACCTTAGAGCAAGATATAGGTAAAATAAGTCATGAGAATCTAGGTGCTGAAAGATAATGGTATTTTAATAAAGAACATTTCAGACACAGAACATCCCCATGTTGTCAAAATCTGAAAAATACAGCTAAATGTAGGTGCTGAGTGCATGAAATGTAAGTGCTTATATTTCAGCTTGTCACAGAAAGTAAAATCCTCTGTTTAATTAGAAAAAAATGTCATTGCATTTCAAGCAGTTTCCCTTATGTATCTAGAATAATTTTTTAATTTAAAACTCTTCCTATTTTCTTATCCCTAGTTTGTTTGTTTTTTGGGGGGGGGAGGTTGAGAAAGTGACATTTATTAATTATTAATTATTATTATATTTTACTACAAAGAAGAGGCTAATGTTTAATCCTTCTAATTGGAAGCAGCTAGCTGGTCTGTGTTGGACTGTACTGGGAAGCTTTGTCACTTGGGACTGCATTTATGAATCATTCATTTTACCAGGTCTATTAATTTCATTACAGCAGCAACACATCCCAGGGGATTGAGACTCAATCCTCCTTCTGTCTCTTTGCATCATAAGAAAATCTAAAGAAGCAGCTGAAAATGGCCCTTCTCTTTATCACATACTGGCACATTTCAGAAGAGCAGATTAGTTATACATGGAGATTAAAAATGCATTTTTTATCACACACAGGGATAAAAAGATTAATACAACTGCAAATAAACAAAACAAAAAAAGAGTCTACCAAGAAGGCAACCAATCTGGAGTTGTGAAATCACAACTGACTCTTGAGTTTTGCAAAACAATTATTCACTGCTTCTCCATCAGAAAGCCATTTCAAGATGAAAAATATGATAATGAATTAGGCTAATATAGCAGCAAAAAGAGCTATAAAAAGGACTCAAGAAATACAACCACAAAGGCGTTGCTATGACTAACAGTGGCAATGGTATTTACATTGCTTTTATGTTTTAAGACTCAAGTTCATTTAAAAAAAAATCTATGTACATGTCTTTCATCTGTGTGCCCACAAATATATATTATGATACTACAGCAGCACCTGCAATGTGCCTATTTGACTAAACTCTAACAGAGGTCACCAAAAAGATCATTAGTTCTTCTTGGTTAAAAAAATAGCAACAGTTGACAAAAATATTAATTTTCTCCATAAGGTGGCCTGCAATTTAGAGGAACAACGGTCATTCAGTTCTATTCATTAGGTTTGATTAGGTCCACCTCTGATAGAAAAGGATGCTATTTCTGAGATATCTAAAGACAGGAAAAAGGCAGTTCTGGTCAATGCTGTTATTTGAGTGTCCAGGAGCACCAACAAGTCCAGAAAGACCTGATAGAATTTACACTGTTTAACAATGGAAAGATAAATGTCTTCAATGGGAGGTGAGGCCAAAGCTCCAGTTAGGTTCTCTATTGAATACTTTCTTCTTCTCATCAACATCTGGACTGAGCTCAGACCAGCTGGACATCTGACTGTATTGGGGGAAGTGGTCATCATATTGTTGGCACTGAAACCTTAGCATTTCACATTGGCCCTAAAAATCTAACATAAACCAAAAGGAAAAGTGGTTTTGCCTTAAGTAATTAACTAGGAAAAAGGCAAAATGAGGTACAAAAGAGCTCCCATTAACCTAAACAAATATGTTGAGAACTTAAGAGAGCAGTACTATGTGCTGTATTTCTATAGTTAAAGCTGATACAATATACATTCCCCTCTACATGGCTCTATTAGGTTGTCTCTGACAAGTTATGAGAGAAAGATGTACTTATGTCTCGTCATTATGGGATTTGCCTCATACTAAAACCTCAAAACTGTGACAATAACTGGCATTTCTTTAACAATTTGCTAATACTTAATGTTGTCCTGGCTCTGGCAAGATGGTTTCTGCATGAATATCTTTGATTGAGAGCTTCCCAATGGGAAACACATGGAATGGGTCAGGCAGGAAGGAAGAGATGGCTCAAGATGGCACCTAACAGCTTCCACTTAAGGGTTAATGCCAGAGCTATTAGTGCTGACAACTCAGAGAGGAAAGGAAGGAAGATGCAGTGGATAGGGCACTTTCCTGGGACTTAAGAAACGTGAGTTCAATTTTATGCTCTGCCACAGACTTCTTGTGTGACTGTGGGTAAATCAGTTAATCTCTCTTTGCCTCAATTTCTCACCCATAAAATGGAGATAATATAAACTCTGTACCTCACAAGGATGTTCTGTGGATAAATACATTAAAGAATGTGAGGTGTTCATATACTATGCTGATGGGAGCCATAAGACTACTTCAGGTAGATAGATTCTGGCTTGGTCCCCACTAGGAAGCCTACAGAACTGGTTTGACCAGGAGGGGCCAATGCCAGTCAACACTTGGAGAAGCTACCTGGAAAACAAAGACCATTGGCAGAGTTTCACGGGATACCTCTTGGAGTGCAGGAAGGATCCAGATTTACCACACTCCGACACAAGAAACCCTGGGGGTATTTGAAGAAGCTAAGCCTGTCTGGGTTAACATTACAGGATGATAAAACCTTTGCTAAGATAGACATGTCTACATTTTATTTTGTTTTTTAAATCCCTTTTCTCTAATACTTTATTTCAAGAAGTCTATTGGTCACTACTATTAATGGTCACAAGTTCCCAAAGGGAACAAATGACGCGCCCCAAATCCAGTCAGACCTGCAGGGTGATAAGCAATTGTTACATATGGAGGTATCTGGATCTCTGTCTAAGAGTGGACAAATTGCTAGATTCCACCCTTAGACAGTTAAAGGAAGGAGGCTCAGTCCTTAGGTTGGTGCACTGACCCGAAAGTGGGCGGTGGCACAGCTAGTCCCATAACTATGACAGCCATAGCTAAAATAATAAAATCTGAATGTCTTAAATTTAAACACCTAAAATTATATCTAATCATCTATTAAATGAGCTTTGGTTTTAAGAAATATTTAGCAACCACAGCTCCTGTTGACATCCGTGAGAGTTGAGAGTGCTCAGCCTTTCTGGAAATCAAACATTTTTTTATTTAAATGCCTAAACATGGATATGAATGCCCACGTCTGAAATTTACATTTGATCTTAGTCCTGTTCTCTTACTCCTCACGTCAGCAGGAAACATACTCAGCCTGTGTGGACATAGGTGTGCATCACATCTTGTGATCTCTTTAGTTTCTTAAAGGGACATTACCAGCTTAAAATTATGGACCTAATTCTCTACTGCCTTGCATGTGGTATAGTCATTGACGCTTGTGTAGATGGAATGCAAAGTAAATGCAAGAACCACCAAATCAGACTGGTAATCAGTGGAGAATCAGGCCACATACATTTTTGCAAACGTACTTTCTTAACTTTCTTACTAACACCACTTATGTCTTTATTCTTCACTAATTATACTGTTTATTTTTTTGCAATTCACTTATTTCGGCCCATGAAAATTCCTAACCAGTTTGAGCCCTTATGCAGTGACATGGTGCTGTCATGTTGCCAACATGGGGTTACAAAATGGGTTGCAAACACTGTAAGGGAATGTTTATTTCACTTTTTTACTTTTACTGGGTTTTGTTTTTAATTGCAGATTGTTTATTTGTTAGTTTTTGTTATATACCTGAGTCTAATTTTGGGCTAAATTGAATCTGACATTGTCCTTTTAAGGAACAGGGGCAAGCGTCAGAGACAGTGCAGAAAGATATAAAGCATATTTCCTTTCCCCAACCAAGCCCTCTTTATTTCAGAAGAGGTTCATTATTCTGTAGGGTAGATAGTGTTTCTACTGCTGCCTCCATCAAGGATCCATGGTGAGAGAAAAGAGCTTTACTGATGGGAGCCTTTCTTGGGAGCCTGCTGAATTAGCACATTATCCACCTGTCCTGGCTATTCCCCATTTTCAGCCAATAGCTCCCACTACTGGCTCTGTGCTGTCTACTTACAACCCCTCCTACTATAAGTGAGAGTATAATCACTCTCCACAACCTCAGCAGGATGCTGGTCAGCATAAGCAAATGTATATTAGATGTCAGAAATGGATCTTTGGCCTCAGTACAGTTGGGATCCTGAAGTTTTGTCTCTTTCTATTATCTGAATAAATGGTGGTAGGAAGATAAAGAAATGGGCGGGAGAGGGGAAACAAGGGCTCCTTTGGCTACAGTTGAGATGGGAAAAACTCTAGTGCCCCTGGAAAATCTCTGCTGCCTCTTATATCTTCATGCACTTCTGTCCTCAGCTAGATGATCTGTATAATTTAAAAATATAGACGTACACACTGGATCTTGAAACCGTTGAGAATTATTTTATATGTGTAAAGAGCACAGAACTATAGTCATAAAAATCCAAGTAAAATGAAGCGTTCTCCAAGTCTAGTACCTTGTCTAAATATATTTCATTCAATATAGTTCATCAGACTTACCGGTATGAAACTTGTTCACATTACAAAGGTCAAATACAAGAATGGCATCAAACTCTAGTGCTCCTCAGTTTTTGTCTACCAATACCATTTACTCAGGGTGTCAGAAATAAACAACACACCTCATTTCCTTGATAGTATGTGGAAGCTTTGGAAAAGAAACAAATAATAAGTGACAAACCATGAAAGAGAAAGACCTGGAATAAGGGCAAGAAATCACACCGTGAGAAAAAAGATTCACACATACACTTAACACAAGCACTCTCTCTAGGTTATCATGGTTGCGTTGTTTTATTAGTGTTATTAAAGAGAGAAGTAATGTGTCTAGATAAAGCAAAGCACTGGGGTATACTTTCATCACACTACATGGGGATGAGTTTCAGTGGCTTGAACTCTGGAGTTTTGTTTTTATGTTCTTTTTATATAATATATTTCACACATCAGACAGCTTAGCAGCTTAGCATGGAATACATTTACAGAAAGGGCAAAGATCAGACATTTTAGGGTTGCTCAGGGCTGATCCCCATATTTTTAATGGCAATTTGATGCAATGATTGAAAGACCATTTATTTTTAATTATATTATTGGATTCTGAAATTATGCTCTGCAGATTGGATGATCTTGCAGAGATTTTCAAACATGATATTGCAAATTGTGCAGTAAGGCATGCTATTTAATTCCCTCATTAGGGTGCAACAACTCTTTTCAGATAAATTAAGAACTGTCTCAAACTTACTTCCAACTAAAACACAGGCCAACCTAAACTTGTTTTCAAGGTTCAACAGAATTTGGTTAGAGGCCACTTGCATCAATAATATATAAAATTCAAGCAGTTTTAGCTTAATGTGCTGGATGCCCAAAACAAACCAAGGGAAAAGACACATTCAGCACATTAGGGCCCTGACCTTGCAGACACATCTGCACATGCTTAATTTAAAGCCCCTGAATAGTCCCATTGACTACAATGGGATTACTTATATCAGGGATCGGCAACCTTCAGTCCGCGGCCCGCCAGGGTAGGCCCCCTGGCAGGCCAGGACGGTTTGTTTACCTGCCACTTACCCTGGCAGGCCGCAGGCCAAAGGTTGCCGATCCCTGACTTATATACTTAAAATTGTGCATGTGCAGAAGTGCTGGCAGAATTGGGGGCTAAGAGTTCATTATTATCATTGACAAGGCACACAAGGAGAAAAGAATGGTGCAGGAGAGTTTCCCTGCAACCTGAGCTTATGGTAGTATCCTGTTATGGGGCATAAGAGCAGACTGTCTGCTATGCCTATGTAATGCTCTAGGACATACGCTATTTCCTGTGGGGTGTAGTTTGTTGTAAAAGAGATATAACTAGGTACAAGCTGCCAAGCACACATACCAGCAAGCATGGATCCCAGAGATCAGCGTGTTTATTGTTATTCTTCCCCCAAGTAAGAGCAAATGTACAGTATACAATGGCAGTATGCTGAGGGTTATTTTGTCTTATGAGTGCAGATTGTCTTATGTTGCCTGTATGGCCAGCTACCCCTCTCTATATGCAAGTGAGAAAACATCTGTTGTTCAAAGAATCTTAGTCTAAGAATATATCCTTACTTTGTTGTTGTTCTTGTTTCCTTTACATACCCCTTCCTTCTCCCACCAAAGATGTGGATAACCGCCTCCTGCTCTGAATCACATTACAGCATTAATGATGTTGTTACATCAAACATTGTTATATCAATCACAGAACTCCTTCAGGAGGACCAAGACCATTTACAAGGCTCAGAGGAAAGCATTTTTTGGTTTGTTAAAGTAGGTTAAAAGCCATCACTGTGCCATTTGGTGTATGATTATTTTAATCTCTTGGCAAAACCCACACACAATAGTAAAAGGAAATATAAATAATGGTTTCATTTTCGAAAACATATTAGCTAGTTTAAAGCAACATTTACAAAGGGATCATGGCATGACCAATGCATTATATGAGATTGATCCTAACGGGGTGATGAGCACCTACCACTGAAGCTAAGCAAGTTGTACATGCTCAGCACCTCTGAGGATCAGGCCATGTAACAGCTGTCTTTGGCTACATCAAATGCTAATTGTTCAGATATATTGGGTCAAATTCCCCCTGGTGCTACAGCCCATAAAAATGGTTCTTAAGCCAGTGGACCGGGCCAGCTAAGGATTCCTCAATGTGAGGAAATCCCTAGGTAGGATAGGGCCACCACAGCAGCACCACCAACCCCCAGCAAACTGATGAACTATGGAGATTCTTGACTACCTGAAAACCCTCTTAGGGATAGAAAATCTGTTGAGCCAAACATACCTCAATGACTGCTAGGAATTTAGGTCATCCACTATACAAAACATGTTTCAGCTGAGCTGGGATTCCATACATTCTCATGCCCACAGGAACTGATGGAATCCACATGCTCACTTAATTCAACATCATTATTATAGACGTGACAATTCTGATACTTTTTTGCATAAGAGATAAAGGACATTACCTCACCCACCTTGTATCTATTAAATGAGAAAATTTGTCTCACTTAGCCAGGCATTTTTTTAATTCTGGGTAGGAGGATGGGTCCATATGCTTGTAGTGATGGGTTTTTCGGTTGCCATGTTATAGTAGGAAAAGCCAGATGTTTTCATTGGCTGCGCTGGCTTTCCAGATAACACCTCCCACTAGGATGACCAGATAGCAAGTGTGAAAAACTGGGACGGGGGTGGGGGCTAATAGGTGCCTATATAAGAAAAAGCCCCAAAAATCAGGACTGTCCCTATAAAATCGGGACATCTAGTCACTCTACCTCCCACTGAAGAGGCCCTCCAGAGTTGCTTCCAAAGCTGATAACTGTTGTAGCTGAATAAAACACTCTTTCACATACTAACAATAACAGAAAATCTGCCCAACAGCTAAGAAATAAACTGTCCAAATTCACAAAAAATACAAACTGGGATAATCCTGAGGTCACATATTAAATGTAAGGACATAGCTATCCATCAGGTCTATCTAAAAAAGGTGGAAAACAATACCAGAGCCTTGAACAATCATGTCATGGAAGAAGCAGATGAAAAGTACAGTGTCGGATGAATTTATGGACCCAGCCACCTACCCAGAATTAAAATTTCCATGTAAGGAAGACAAATTTTCTCACTAGGGGTTGGGTCCATAAATTCAGTAGTGATGGGATTTTTTTTGCAGTAGTAGTAGTACTCCCCCATCACTATCAATTGTTAGTAGGCTAAAGGTGAGCTACAGCTTGCAAGAACCCTCCTGCCAAAGTCAGCTTCATCTGACTGAAGACTATCAACCTGATAGAATTTAGTGAACGTATGCAAGGATGCCCAAGATTGTTGCCCTGCAAAACTGTTCATATAGTACAAAAAGAGGGAAGCAAAATGTCCTGGGATTGGTGGAAGAAGGAAATTAGTTTAGGGAATAAATGGTCTGTTCAGAGTATCATCCTTTCATTATAGGAGGGAAAGAGGGAGAACTGACACAATTTTGAGGGAGGACAGAAAGGACGCCCAACTCTGATACCTCCATGCTGGTGTTAAGGCCATTCGAAAAGAGACCTTAATTGTCGGGAAAAGCTAACTGTAAATACAGTAGGACAATGGAACAGACTGCCTAAGGAGATTGTGAAAGCTCCTTCACCGGAGGTTTTCAAAAGGAGTCTGGATAGCCATATGTTTTGGATGGTGTAGACACAATTCCTGCATCTTGACAGGGGGCTAGACTAGATGACCCTTGCTGCCCCTTCTAACCGTATAGTTCTATGATTCTACAAAATATAGTTGCACTTCAGAGATGGGTTCACAAGTGGGACAGGAGTGCATTTAATATTAGGAAAGGCCCCATGGAATTACCTCGTGAATTAGAGGAAGTCTAATTAGGTCAGTAGCTTTGAGGATTTTTGAGCGTCAGAGACATGTGGTTGATGGGGTCATGTGGGTTGACCCTCGGGTGCCAGAACTGAGAATATAACTGGTGCCTGAGATCTGAATTAGTTGCACTGTAGCCTCAGAGACAGGCCTGCTTGTGAGAATTCTAGGAACAATTTAACCAATGCTGATCCTGCTGTATATCCTCTTGGTGTACATCAGAAAGCAAATCTTCTCTATATTATTGTATACAAAGAATTGGTGGAAAGCTTTTTGGATTTCAGTAGGATTGAGAACATGTCATTGGTATATCTTAGTGTTTTTATTATTATTATTTGTTAAATGTGACCTTTCAGGAACAAGGCAATCAGGTTCATAGCTGCAGAGTTGTGATGGACCAGATGGCCCTATGATAGAAGATGCAGAGTCATAATGTCACTGACATCTCCATGAGGTCTGAAATTCAGGGATGTCTGGGCCAAAACAGTGTGATCAGAATCACTGCAGGTTGTGATCTCCATATCATAGAACCATAGGGATAGAAGGGAACACAAGGGCCGTCTAATCTAACCCCCTGCCAAGATGCAAAATGTGTTGTGTATAAACCATCCCATCCCCATCCCCCAGGGGAATGTTGGAGGTAGACTGCTTACACTTAGCGGCATTCCTGGAAAATGAGTCACATCTGGCCTTAATGGATTTTCTCCCATCTATTCTTAGAGTATCTACTGTCTCCCCTACCATATCTATATGAAAATCTGTAGCCACAAAAGGGAGGCCTAAAGAGAAAAAGCTCAGTAGGAAAAAAAAAAGATTTTGAACAGCAGAAAGAGATTTTTTCTTTTTATCTTGGGCTTTGGATGCAGCTTTTTCTTTTGGTTCCCCTCAAATAATGCTCTCCGAGTACTGGTTTGTTACAAAAAACCTGCCTTACTGAAAGATCTACCTTCCATGCCCATAGCCATACCTGCTGTCTTGCCATCATGTTGGATGCCATCAATCTAGTGGAGGACCTGAACACATCAAGTGAGGTGTCTGAAACTAAAGCAGATATTAGAGACATTCCCTTTAACAAGGATTCTAGCCCCTGGTCATTATTCATTTTATGGGGAGTGTCAGTGAACAGAGACTGAGTATAAGCAAGCACTGCTCTGATGAAAAAAGTAGCCTCAGTTGAGGCTTTAAGAGCTGCTGAGACTGTTCATAGTGTCTACAGAGAACTGATTCCACCCCTCTGTCAGTGAAAACTTTGGTTATGACTTTTTAAACATTTTTTTAGTCAAACACTTTGTCTTCACTGGGTTTACCATTCCACCTTTTCAGCCTTAAGCAGGGTGACCAAGTTGAGAATAGTATCAGAGGGGTAGCCGTGTTAGTCTGAATCTGTAAAAGCAACAGAGGGTCCTGTGGCACCTTTGAGACTAACAGAAGTACTGGGAGCATAAGCTTTCGTGGGTAAGAACCTCACTTCTTCAGATGTCTTGCATCTGAAGAAGTGAGGTTCTTACCCACAAAAGCTTATGCTCCCAGTACTTCTGTTAGTCTCAAAGGTGCCACAGGACCCTCTGTTGCTTTCAAGTTGAGAATGTAAGGGTCAATTTTAAAGCCCCTTCAAAAATATTTTCAGGTATTTTCTGTCTCTTTGACCTCCTCCTCATCCCCTTTTTAATCATTGTTGTCTGAATGCTCAGGGGACATACCCAAGAACGGCAAAAGTGTTACTGAAAATAGACTAAAAAAACTGTGCATAGAGCAATAGTTCCTGGGGATTCTCCAGGATTTCTTTGTTTTATGTCTGTGTTTGTGACTCTTACTTTGTTTAGAGGGAAGACAAGCAGAAGAGAGAGCTGAGGATTCTGAGTCATGAGAGTCAGACATGGACAGCCTGTGCTTTTAAACTGAGGGGATGCTAAAACAGCTGCCAAGAAGTGTAGGAATAGCTCAGTGGTATGAACATTGGCCTGCTAAACCCAGGGTTGTGAGTTCACGCCTTCCGGGGGCCACCTAGGGATCTGGGGCAAAATCAGTACTTGGTCCTGCTAGTGAAAGCAGGGGACTGGACTCGATGACCTTCAAGGTCCCTTTCATTTCTAGGAGATAGGATATCTCTATTAATTTAGAAGGCAGACCCAGAGCCTGTTCTAAAATGTCTGCCTGTGGTGAGTGATATTTTTACTCCAAAATGGCTGCCACAACCCTATTATGATGGGAAGAGAGGGCAAGAGGCAGGTCTGATACATATGGCAATTTCCTGCATTATCCTTGGGAGACCATATTGAATTAAGTTTAAATATATTTGTTGTCCTACGTATCAAACAATTAGTTTATGTATTATTGTGGACAGAATTTTATGTAACCTCTGTAAGGGGAAAATGTTAGGTGATCCCTGGGAACTGTTATGAACGTCAAATAACTGTATTGAACAATGTGCTAGAGAAGAATGGACTTTTAGAACAAAAGTTGTTAAATGGTTTTCCTGGGAAATATCTAAGGGCAGGTGCATGCAAAAACCCAGCCTTTTGAAGCTACTTCCTGAAGAGTGAGCCAGTGTCTTCTGATAACCTGTTACATGAGGCCAAGATCAAAGGCCCAAGCTGTATAAAGGAAAGATGGACATTCATGGTTGTTCTTATTCTGCATTTAAGACAGTTATGAACTTGTAAACATGGGGAAAACCCAGTTCTGTGTTTTGAAGGACTAACACCTATCAGAGCCTTAGATTGGAGTTGGGGTGACTTCTGGTAAGCTTTTTTAGCATGCCTGTAGGTTCTTGTTTTAATATATTTTTTTCTATAATGTTTGCACCTTAAGAATAAATGTGTTTGCTTAGAAAGAATTGTGTAGTGTCTTATAACTGCAGGCTATTATGCGGCTCATAGCCTCTGGAAAGAAAGTAAAGCTACAGATACTAGCCTGTTTTGGCAGTCTGACTTGCTGTGAATATCACAGTGTAGGCAGGGAACTGTGAAGCCTGGAAAAAACCTGGCCAGGAGGGAGAGAGTGGTGGGTCTGCACTCAAAAGAAATGACAGCTCAGTGCTGGGATTTTAGAACTGGTGCTAGAGTTGCCAACTTTCTGATTGCAGAAAACCGAACACCCTTGCCCTGCCCCCCTGTCCTGCCCCTTCCAGTCGGCCTCACCCCTGCTACACCCTTTCTCTGAGGCTCTCACCCTGCTCACTCCACGCCCACTCTCTTCGTCACTTGCTCTCCCTCACCCTTGCTCACTTCCTCATTTTCACTGGTCAGGGGCAGGGGTTTGGGGTGCATAAGGGGGCTATAGGTTGGGGCTAAGGGGTTTGGAGTGCGAGAAGGGGCTCCAGGCTGGGGTCGGGGGGTTGGAGTGTGGGAGGGGGTGAAGGCTCCAGCTGGAGCTGCGGGCTCTGGGTTGGGGCTGGGGATGCGGGATTTGGGGTGCATGAGGGGGTTCAGGGCTGGGGCAGGGGGTTGGAATGCAGCCAGGGTTGAAGTCTTTGAGAGGGAATTTGGGTGCAGGAGGTGGTTCAGGGCTGGGGCAGAGGTTTGGGTTGCAGGACGTGGACTCCAGGAGGGAGTTTGGGCATGGGAGGGAGCTCAGAGCTGGGGCAGGGGATTGGGGTGTGAAAGGATTGCAGGGTTTGGGCTCTGGGCAGCGCTTACCTCAGGTGGCTCCCGGAAGCAATAGCATGTCCCCTCTCTGGCTCCTAGGTGGAGACATGGCCAGGTGGCTCCACGCAATGCCCTGTCCTCAGGCACCGCGGTTCCTGGGCAATGGGAGCTGGGCAGCTGGCACTCAGGCTGCCCCTGAGCCTAGGAGCCAGAGGGGGGATGGCCCCCACTTCCAGGAGCTGCATGGAGCCAGAGAAGGCTGAAAGCCTGCCTTAGCCTTAGCCAACCAGACTTTTAGCAGCCTGATCAGCAGTGCTGACCAGAGCCACCATGACCCCAGTTTGACCGGGTGTTCCAATCAACAAAACCGGATGCCTGACAACCCTAGTTGGTGCCCTTCAGGGACCACAGAAGGGGAATACAGGTGCAGTTTGCCCTGAACTGTACCATCAGGAAACTGATTAATCTGTGCCACAGGCAGTTCTCTGGACCCCTGAAGGGCAGAGAGGGTGTCCTGACTGCAACATGCCCACTGGCAGGGAGACAGGTGTCTTATATATACACAACCCCCCATTATGATGCCTAAGCTGGTAAAAGGGGGGAGGGAAGTTGACTAGGCCCTGGGGTTTTACTCTGCACTGGTTCCACTGACTGGAGCTCCTAGGACATTTGTGGTTTACCCAGCCAGGAGGCCTGGTCTGTGAAGTGGCTTCAGATTGAGGCCTGTGTCCTGGGCCCTTTACTCAGTGCCTTGTCCTACAAGGCCCCTTGTTTGCTTGTTACCGCTGCCGTACTGTGCTGAGGGGCAGGCAGCAGCCTGCTTTCTAACCACTGCAACATCAGGGCTGAAGGACCAAAAGGATCGCTATTGTCCTTTGATATACTCAACCAAGTGTGCTGAGCACATGATACAGACCCTTCTCTTACCCTTTTTAATGCTTTTTCCAGCCATTGTCAGGGCTATCTGAGGGGAGAGCTTGGTAAAAGTCCCCACAATTGCCCAGAGCTCCATGACCCTTTTAATGACCCTCAATAAGCCAGTAACACTGAGCCCTAAAACAGTAGAGATCTGAGGAAAAAAGAACCCAGAAAAGGGGAAAGTAGAAAAAAATAATCAGATTAGGGACAGTCTGCAGAGGACCTGACTCTCAACCTGCAGCACCTTTGGAGGCAGGGACAATTTTGGAGGGGCACTTGAGTGGAAGAAATGATCTGGAGACTCATCCCAGCTAGTCAAAAGTTCTGCCTCTGCATCCTACAGTTTGGAGACTGAAGAATCCCTCATTACTGAATTTATGGACCCATCCCCCAAAGGGAGAATTACAAAATAGGGCAGGGATTACACAAGATATGCATATGTGATTGTACTTATATTATGTATTAGTCTTTTTCTATCACTTAGCTTTAAAGCCCTTCTGATTAACAAACTCTCATTTTATGGTCAATTTTATTATGCAAATTGTCTGCAGAGAACAGTTTTTCAACATTTTTTTTCAGACTACAGCGACACAGTCTATGGTTGAAAATGTGCTTTGTTAGAGGTTACTTGAGTAAGAGGAAGTGGCTTAATAGTACAGAAAAAGGAAAGAGTGCTTAGATGGGACTTAGGCTATGTCTACAGTGCACACCACTGGCAGCAGCATGTAGGATATGTGTAGCTACATCCCACAGTGAAAAGTAGGCTGTCCACATTATGGTGTGCAGCTACACATGTCAGTGAAAGGCTTTGACAGTGGGGAGGCAGCAGGACACTACACTGCTAAAAATAGCAGTATAGACAGGGGAATACTGCTTGAGGATGAAGAAAGGCATGGTGTGTCTTTACTCTACTCGCCTAAGCAGTGCCTCACCATCTACGCTATTTATATCCGTGCTAGGAGGATGTGTAGTATATGTTCTTTATATGACACCATAAGGACTATGAGTGCAGACATACTGCATTCCATCTTTTCAAGTGTGTTCCGTGTTGACAATGCCAGAGCAGACCCAAAACTGAGTGTATATCTCAATGGACATCACTTGAAACACGAACCCCATCCAGTCTACCTCAGAGTATCCCTAGATAGATCTCTCACATATTTTAACCACCAGAGTAAAACTGTGGCAAAGATGAGGAAGCATACTAAACTTTTAAGCATAATTGGCTGGCATGAAAGAAGAAGTGGGACCGCTAAACACTGAGGATAGAGTGGAGGTTAAGGATAATCTAGACATGGCCCAATATCTAAACAAATACTTTGCCTCAGTCTTTAATGAGGCTAATGAGGAGCTTAGGGATAATGGTAGGATGACAAATGGGAATGAGGATATGGAGGTAGATATTACCACATCCGAGGTAGAAGCCAAACTCGAACAGTTTAATGGGACTAAATCAGGGGGCCCAGATAATCTTCATCCAAAAATATTAAAGGAACTTGCACATGAAATTGCAAGCCCATTAGCAAGAATTTTTAATGAATCTGTCAACTCAGGGTTTGTACTGTATAACTGGAGAATTGCTAACATAGTTCCTATTTTTAAGAAAGGGGGAAAAAAATGTGATCCGGATAACTACAGGCCTGTTAGTTTGACATCTATAGTATGCAAGGTCTTGGGGGGAAAATTGAAGGAGAAAGTAGTTAAGGACATTGAGACCAATGGTAATTGGGACAAAATACAACATGGTTTTACAAAAGGTAGATCGTGCCAAACCAACCTGATCTCCTTCTTTGAGAAGGTAACAGATTTTTTAGACAAAGGAAACGCAGTGGATCTAATTTACCTCTTGTTCAGTAAGGCATTTGATATGGTTCCACATGGGGAATTATTAGCTAAATTGGAAAAGATGGGGATCAATGTGAAAATTAAAAGGTGGATAAGGAACTGGTTAAAGGGGAGACTACAATGGGTCATACTGAAAGGTGAACTGTAAGGCTGGAGAGAGTTTACTAATGGAGTTCCACAGGGATTGGTTTTGGGACCAATTTTATTTAATCTTTTTATTACTGACCTTGGCACAAAAAGTGGGAATGTGCTAATAAAGTTTGTGCATGACACAAAGCTGGGAGGTATTGCCAATTAAGAGAAGGACCGGGATATCATACAGGAAGATCTGGATGAACTTGTAAGCTGGAGTAATAGTAACAGGATGAAATTTAATAGTGAAAAGTGCAAGATCATGCATTTAGGGATTAATAACAAGAATTTTTGTTATAAGCTGGGGACGCATCAGTTGAAAGTAACAGAGGAGAAGGACCTCGGAGTATTGGTTGATCACAGGATGACTATGAGCCGCCAATGTGATTTGGCCATGAAAAAAGCTAATGCAGTCTTGGGATGCATCAGGCGAGGTATTTCCAGTAGAGATAAGGAGTTGTTAGTATTATACAAGGCACTGGTGAGACCTCATCTGGAATATTGTGTGAAGTTTTGGTCTCCCATGTTTAAGAAGGATGAATTCAAACTGGAATAGGTACAGAGAAGGACTACTAGGATGATCTGAGGAATGGAAAACCTGTCTTATGAAAGGAGACTCAAAGAGCTTTGCTTGTTTAGCCTAACCAAAAGAAGGCTGAGGGGAGATATGATTGCTCTTTATAAATATATCAGAGGGATAAATACCAGGGAGGGAGAGGAATTATTTAAGTCCAGTACCAATGTGGACACAAGAACAAATGGATATAAACTGGCCATCAGGAAGTTTAGACTTGAAATTAGACAAAGGTTTCTAACCATCAGAGGAGTGAAGTTCTGGAACAGCCTTCCAAGGGGAGCAGTGGGGGCAAAAGACATATCTGGCTTCAAGACAGAGCTTGAGAAGTTCATGGAGGGGATGGTATGATAGGATAGCCTAATTTTGGCAATTAATTGATCTTTGACTATTAGCGGTAAATATGCCCAATGGCCTGTGATGGGATGTTAGATGGTGTGGGATTTGAGTTACTACAGAGAATTCTTTCCTTGGTGTCTGGCTAGTGAGTCTTGCCCACATGCTCAGGGTTTAGCTGATCACCATATTTGGGGTCGGGAAGGAATTTTCCTCCAGGGCAGATTGACAGAGGCCCTGGGGGGGTTTCGCCTTCCTCTGCAGCGTGGGCACCGGTCACTTGCTGGAGGAGTCTCTGTATCTTGAAGTCTTTAAACCACGATTTGAGGACTTCAATAGCTCAGATATAGGTTAGGGGTTTGATACAGGAGTGGGTGGGTGAGATTCTGTGGCCTGCGCTGTGCAGGAGGTCAGACTAGATGATCATAGTGCTCCCTACTGACCTTAAAGTCTATGATATGATTCTATTATATGATTCATGTGGAGCTAACACGTAAGTCTCCGATCATCTGGTTTAGCCCACCGCAGCAGAATACTGTGCTCCATTCTGGTTCCATTCATCTCACGTCAAATTGGTTGACAAAGAACTACACTCAACTATGTGCATTATAATTGGGACAATTAGACCCACACCAGTACAGTGGTTCCCTGTGTTAAGCAGCATCACTCCTCCACACATCTGTTGTGAGGATGCTACAGCCAGAATAGTTGAGAAGATCAGGGCAAACCTGAGCCTACCACTATTCACAGACCTCTTCGACTAACTAAGAACGTGTTTGTCATTGAAGTACCTGTTGTGGACCCACTTGCCCTATCCTGATTTCTCTGAAATGTCAATGTGGCATGAAGAATGGTCTTCAGCTGATGCCAGAAACCAGTCTCCTATAACTGACCTGACAATGTGCGAACCTTACTTTGATGTGCCACGCTGCTCATGGGCTCTTCTGAACTGATTTCAAACGGGCTAGGGTTAATGTGCAGCCAGGATACACTCTTTGGTCCGAGAGGTTCCCACGTGCAGCCGTGGCCAAAGACAGACAATATCACACATTACTGATAGCTGCCTTCTGACAAGATTTCATGGAGTTTTGAAGGCTCTGCACTTTGCTGATGAGGCTGCCGCAGATTGGCTTGGCAAGCTCCACATGTGATAAGAAGAAGTGCAGACATACCCTTACAATACTCAGAGGGGTAGCTGTGTTAGTCTGTATCCGCAAAAACAACGAGGCATCCTTGTGGCACCTTAGAGACTAACAAACATATTTGGGCATAAGCTTTCCTGGGCTATACTTCATGCACCTGATGAAGTGAGTAACAAACCATGAAAGCTTATGCACAAATACATTTGTTAGTCTCTAAGGTGCCACAAGGACTCCTCATTGTTTTTCCTTACAGTACTGTTATAACTTCAGGAGGGATCATGGGAGATTAGAAGGAAAAAGAGTGAGGAAACAGAACAGACAATGAGGAAGGAAGAAGGTGGAGACAGGGGAATGGTAAAGTAGAATTTTGAGATGGGGATGGGAAATACACAACAAAATAGGAGAGGGCCTCTATGGAAAAGTGGTATTATATATAATAAATTGATTTGAGGTACGACAGAGTAACGTGGGCAGAGAGAAAGAAATACATTAAATAGAGATCAGCACATAGGAGAAACCTGACAGGAGAAAATGTCAATGTGATCCATTTCCTACTTTGGAAATATAGTCACCATAGTGATTTGCGTGCCCAAACCATCTCAAAGTCAGGCACACTGCCTGCCTTCTGTCAACATTCCTGAACATGCTTTCTTTGAAGGCTGTACTTTTGAAAATGACATAGCATGTAGCTATGGTATTTTGCTGACACCCAGATGTCACTCCCAGAAATAACACCTTTATGAGGTGGCAATTCAGGGTGTGATGTACTGACATGGCACTCCTCCTGACTTTTACATACTTATGGGTTAATAAAATATGTATTGCCTACCTGGAGACATCAAATGTACTGACTTGTAATTAAGTGCAATACTGGTAGCATTATTGGTCACAAATAAATCTTTTACAAATATACTTTCAATTCAAAGTTCAAAAATTAAGTGAAAGGGGTTTGGTAACTTCAATCCAGTTCCCACTGGCCAACTGTGCACATAAATAAAACCACCACCTCAACTGAGACTAATTAGCACACTGGCAAACAGTGTCAACAGAGTTGCCTGGGACTGAATGGGTAAGAAGACTGAACTACTCTATCACCCCATAGAAGTGGTTCTTCTATGTCAGATTTGGGGCACATTAGTGAGGTGTTGGCGCGTTTACTTTGTTACTCCTCATGATGAACTTAATTTTGAATAAAACAGAGGATTTCAGTCTTCAAGGCTATGAATCCAGCACCTTTCAGGAGAAGTAAACTCACACATATGATTAAACATATTTGTAAGAGATTCCAATTGCAAGCAGAGCAATTGTGACAGTAAATAAAGAGTGAATACATTATGACTACTAAATTACTATCACACATTCTTTAGTAAAGGCCTGCAATTTGATATATGTATTTGCATTTTGTTTCTCTTAATACATTCATAATTATTCTTTTCTATCTTTTCATGTTGTATACAACTTATCCAAAGAATATCTAAATGCAAATACCAGCTTGATTGTCAACATTAAAGTTTTACCTATTTGTAATTCTTTGACAATGCCAGAGAAACAGATTTTCACAGTAAAATGTCCACAATTGTCATTTAACAGTAAATCCTGACAAGCAAAGTGTGACTGTTTTCACACTATCTTGATAGCAATTTTCTTAACAGCTACAATAGCAAACCATTTCCTGGTGCTATTGCATATTATGGGCGCATCTGTTAAAGATGTAGAATGGATGAATACCCAGAGGCCAATTAAGAGGTTAAAATTGCTTTATTTTAAGGAAAACTATCCTTCATACAAGTATGTGAAAACTGACATGACAGACTGAAATGCTTTCAAAGAAGCTATTACATCTGTCAAGTACTGGTAAATACTGTACATATTTATAGACATTTTTGAATTGCAGTTTGTATAAATAGGACGTAGAAACTTTTTAAAATGCAGATTATTGGAGCCATTATGGTTTATCTAGTAAGCACGGTACCTATTTAGGGAGTTTTAAAAACATGAATAATTGACCCTATAGATTATAATGAGGCCTTTATAGTCATTACAATCAACCCTGGAAGTCCATCAAATTTAGCAGATCATTAACATGATAGACTGTGTGGGAGATTGTGGGGACTATTCACATGAATTAATCCTTATGAAGTCTTGTTGAGAAAATGTTCTAATCTATTCCATATTATTAACATGAAAAATGTCTGTTTATTAAAAAGTCATTTTTAGTTAAATGAGCATATAGGAGATTCTCAGCCAAAACCATTAGCTTCCATGTTTTCACTCCTATATCTAGAAATGATCTTTTAAAGTTATTTTGTCAATATCATACCCTCATAGTATTGTATTTCATATGCATCCATATATATACTACGGTGCGATCAACTCCCAGTATGGCCATTTATTGCCCTTATTTAAGGCCCCAGTCTGGAAAAGCCTGAGACACATGCTTTACTCTAACCACATATGCAGTCCCATTGAATCTAAAAGTAATTATATTCTCGTCACTGCCACCTTATAATCTTTTAAATGTATTTATCTCTCTTGTGAGGGAAGCACTATTATCGTCATCAGAGAGAGGAAGAACAGATTCACAGAAACTAAGTGACATGACGGCAGTCACACAGGGAGTCTATGATGGAGCAGGAAATTAAATTCAACGTCTCCTGAATCCCAGTCAAGTGACCTAACTACTGGACCATCTTTCCTACCATTGAGAAAGTTTGTGGAGGAGCAGGGCCTGATCAGCATTTCCAGGATATTGTTGTTACTAGGCTTCCATTATAAACCCAGTACTAATCATTCTCTCAGATGAACTCATTAAACTCTCATTGACTTCAATGGGAGCTAACTATACACATCTGAGCACATACATCAGAACCTACAGAGTTTACTTAGAACTGTATAGGGTCCCCTAAATATATAGCTTTAAGCACTATTAAATCTCATTGGTGATCTCTTAGTCATCGTTATTATTCCATTGTGAAAGCACTCAGTAAAGATGCCGATTCAGGACAACACTTAAGCACATGCTTTAAGCATGTAGTAAAGTAATCTCCTGAATAGATTTGCTTTCAGGAATCAGGACCCACATTGAATAAATTGGAATAAATAAAAGATGGCATGTAGCTTTGCTTAGGAAAACAAAACCAATATTTTGACCAGAAATAATTCAGTACTCTAATATAAATGTTGATCATGTATCACTGGCAGTTTCACAAAGGAGAGCTGCAGGTTTTTGACCAGTACCACTGGGATCTGCATGAATGACTGGGACCTGCATGTTTACTGCTTTTAATTTGTTAGCTAGGATCCAAGAAGGTTTCATGAATTGTGTATATGTGCACATGTGTGTACAAGTTATTTCCTATAAAATAATTTTAAAAGGACAGGTATGTGTGCATATTTGTTCTGCAGTTTCTCTGTGTCTAGGGGTTTATAAATAAATAGGATGACTTTTCACAAGGTATCAAAAACTCCCTCCCATTCTAGTTGTGAGTTTGTATGCAATTAGTACTTCTTGCTCTTTGTCAGATGTTGGCTTTTAAGGAATTTTAATGATTCACTAAACTTTTATAAGAGGAAATATTTTTTATTGTAAAATTTTCTGCTTGCGTTGCTTGTAATTATTTTTATTGATGGTCATTTTTCTTTGTCAAGCCAGATGTGCTGAAAGACCCTAACCCAAATCCTATTAAGTTAATGGAAAGACTCCAATTGCACTAATAGGGTTTCAATCAGTTCTTAAATTTGTGACATTAGACATGTTTTATTTTGTCATTTTAAAAATCAGATATAGAATGAGTAGCATAACCATGTGCTTCCCTGGCCTACAATCTTTAATCTTTGCCACCTTCTGGAGGGACAGAATAAAATGATTATGAATTATGTTTGCTTTCTAGCAAAAATGTAAGTAATAATGATATAGATATGTGTTTATATATATTCAATACAGGAAGCGTCACCATTCATTAATGTGAGGGATGTTAAAAATAATTAACAGATAAGCGTATATGTTTGTAACCTTACAAGCATTTTTTGGTTCACTTGTTGCTATAAAATCAGCTATAGCAGAGTTACTTTAAATCAGGGATTGGCAACCTTTAGCACACGGACTGCCAGGGTAAGCCCCCTGGCGTGCCGGGCTAGTTTGTTTACCTGCCGCATCCGCAGGTTTAGCCAATCGCGGCTCCCACTGGCCGCGGTTCGCCGCTCCAGCCCCATGGGGGCTGGGGGAAGCGGCGCGGGCCAAAGGTTGCCAATCTTTGCTTTAAATGCATGATTCCCCCAACACTTGGTCCCACTAATCTTTGTCCCTTTCTGGAGGTATTATTAAATATCATAATTTTAAATTACATTTGCTTTCTGGACAAATTTCTATCACATTTTAACACACATAAGGGTCTAACAAAAATACTTATTTTTAAAATGTATAGTTATTCATGAGGGAAAAATCTTTGTGGGTTTTAATTAAAGTTTGGATGGATTCTAGACTTTTTAATGTATTTATTTATTTTTCTTGCAAACATTCATTTTTCTTTAACAGTCCCTTTGGTAATGAATATTTTTGGCTTTTCTTGTGATTCTTACCAATGGTTCTTTAGTGTTTCCACATACATTTCTATCTATCAGCCAGTGTACATACATCCAATCCTATTAGCTTTTCTCAGAGGCAGAGAGAGCCCCGTGGTCCATTGCAATGAGTGAAGGCAAGGGCCTGAAAGGTTGTGGCCAAGGGAACAATGGCACAGACTCCCCCCCGCCCCTGCATGCACTATATAACCACCTGCCCTCCTCCCCAAGTTCCATATCCTCCTCACCCAGACACCCAAGAACGCGGGGGTGGAGGCTCTGGGCACCCAGACACTCCACTCCAGAGGATGGTCCAAGCAAGAGAAGGCTGTCATTCAAACAGTTTTTATTTGTAGTGTGGCTACAATAAGCAATGTGGCCTTGTCCTTCCCTCCTCTCCCACCCCACCCCACCGCACCCAGGCTACCTTGTCAGTTATCTCACTTTTTTTTTAATTAATAAAGAAAGAATGAATAGTTTCAAAACAATAGATACTTTATTTCCTTTGCCAGCTGTGATCGAAGGGAGGAGGGTGGTTGGCTTACAGGGAATTAAAATCAACAAAGAGGGCGGGTTTGCATCAAGGACAAATACACATAACTGTCACACCGTAGCCTGGCCAGTCATGAAACTGGTTTTCAAAGCCTCTCTGATGCGCAGGATGGCAACCTGTGCTCTTCTAATCGTCCTGGTGTCTGGCTGCTCAAAATTGGCCGCCAGACAATTTGCCTCAACCTCCCACCCCACCATAAACATCTCCCCCATACTCTCAAAGATATTATGGAGCACACAGCAAGCAGCAATAACAATGGGAATGTTGGTTGGGCTGAGGTCTAACTAGTCACCAAACAGCCCCAGCGAACTTTTAAACGTCCAAAGGCACATTCTACCACCATTCTGCACTTGCTCAGCCTATAGTTGAACTGCTCCTTACTACTGTCCAGGCTGCCTGTGTATGGTTTCATGAGCCATGGGAGGAAGGGGTAGGCTGGGTCCCCAAGAATAACTATTGGCATTTCAACATCCCCAATGGTAATTTTCTGGTCAGGGAAGTAAGTCCCTTCTTGCAGCTGCTTGAACAGCCCAGAGTTCCTAAAGATGCGAGCATCATGCACCTTTCCCGGCCATCCCATGTTGATGTTGGTGAAATGTCCCTTGTGATCCACCAGTGCTTGCAGCACCATTGAGAAATACCCCTTGCAGTTTACATACTGGTTGGCAAGGTGGTCCAGTGCCAAGATAGGGATATGCGTTCCATCTATCGCCCCACCACAGTTAGGGAACCCCATTGCAGCAAAGCCATCCACTATGACCTGCACATTTCCCAGAGTCACTACCCTTGATAACAGAATGTCAGTGATTGCATTGGCTACATGGATCACAGCAGTCCCCACAGTAGATTTGCCCACTCCAAATTGATTCCTGACTGACCGGTAGCAGTCAGGCATTGCAAGCTTCCACAGGGCTAACGCCACTCACTTCTCAACTGTCAGGGCAGCTCTCATCTTGGTATTCCTGTGCTTCAGGGCAGGGGAAAGAAACTCACAAAGTTCAAGGAAAGTGGCCTTTCACATGCGAAAGTTTTGCAGCCACTGTGAATCATCCAATACCTGCAACACTATGCGGTCCCACCAGTCTGTGCTTGTTTGCCTAGCCCAGAATCGGCGTTCCACTGTATCAACCAGCTCCAGTACTGCCATGATGTCCTAATTGCCACAGCCCATGCTTTCAGGAACATCTGTGTCTCATAGACTCATAGACTCTAAGGTCAGAAGGGACCATTATGATCATCTAGTCTGACCTCCTGCATGATGCGGGCCACAAAACCTGACCCACCCACTCCTGGAAGAATTCTCTCCCTTGACTTAGCTTTTGAACTCCCCATATCATTATTTAAAGACTTCTAGTCGCTCAGAATCCTCCAGCAAGCGACCCCTGCCCCATGCTGCAGAGGAAGGCGAAAAACCTCCAGGGCCTCTGCCAATCTACCCTGGAGGAAAATTCCTTCCCGACCCCAAATATGGCAATCAGCTGAACCCCGAGCATGCGGGCAAGATTCTCTAGCCAGACCTTCTGGAAAAGTTCTCTGTAGTAACTTTTAGTATCCCATCATTGACCATTGTTATCGACCTATTGACTAAAATCACTGTATCCCATCAAACCATCCCCTCCATAAACTTATCAAGCTTGATCTTAAAGCCAGAGAGGTCTTTCGCCCCCACTGTTTCCCTCGGAAGGCTGTTCCAAAGCATGTCCCCCACACAATCATCCTTGTGCTAGCGTCTCTTAGCCAGGTTCTGCACATACTGCAGGATAATGTGTGAGGTGTTTACAATGCTCACAACAGCAGCTGTGAGCTGAGCGGGCTCCATGCTTGCCGTGCTATGGCGTCTGCACGGGTAACCCAGGAAACAAGATGCGAAACGATTGTCTGCTGTTGCTTTCACAGAGGGAGGGAACAAGGGAGGGGAGACTGATGACATGTACCCAAAACCACTCGCAACAATGTTTTTGCCCCATCAGGCATTGGGAGCTTAACCCAGAATTCCAATGAGCAGCGGAGACTGCGGGAGCTGTGGGATAGCTACCCACAGTGCACCGCTACGTGAGTCGATGCTAGAGACGGTATTGAGGATGCACTCTGCCGACTTATTGCACTTAGTGGGGACGTACACCATTGACTGAATAAAATCAGTTTCTAAAGTTTGACTTCTATAAAATCAACCTAATTTTGTAGTGTAGACATACCTTGAGTAACCTTGCAATATTACTGCTGGTTAGAGATAGGTGGTAAAATATTTTCCTGTCCTGCAAGAGCTTTCAAGATTTTGAAATCTTTTCCCATTCCAATTGAAAAGTGGAAATCATAAATTTTTATGAACCAATAATCTGGAAAAAAAAATTGGATTGGGTCAATCAAAGCATTTTCTTTCCATAATTTTGAAACATTTGATTTTGATATTAATCTTTCTATTTATTTATATATTTATATTATAAATTAACTAACATTTTGAAGCATAAAAGGCATTTCAAATTCAAAAAACATAATTTTTTGTATAGAAAATGTCAAATCAGGATGTTTTGACAATTTTTAAAACTTTTTCTTCCCCATCAAATCTTTTTTTTTTATTTGGGAGATTCATCAAAACCAGCCCTTTCCTGCAAACAGTTTTGATTTCAATAAATTGACATTTTCTGATGAAAAAAAATTTGGTCGAAAATTTCCCAACAGATCTACTGCTGTTACCCTCTGCCTTCCTTTCAAAACATCTTCATGGTTTGTTACCTCTTGCCCCATTTCTGTGACATAGTATCTCGAATTAGGCTCCAATATTGTAAGGAACTCCATGTGGACAGACACTCCTCAGAGACCCATTGCTTTCAATGAGACTCCATGTCATACAGGGCATCCAGGGCATTGTGAGGTTGGGACCTTAGATTCTAAGCTTTTTGTGGAAGTGAATGTCACCTTACCTGTATTGTGATGCACCCAGCACAACTTTTGGTAATCAAAATGATAACTTTAGATACAATAACAATGTAAACAATCCTAACTTTGAATCTGATTCCTTCCTCTCTCTTGACCATTTCTGAATTGTTTTTTTAAGTTAGTTTTCTTTATAAATTATATATGTGTCCCTCTCTTGGAGAACAGTATGGTAATTTAGAGAAGGCCTCTCTTTGCTCTGAGTTATAGCACTGCATCATACAGTTATGGCTGCATAATTCTGATTTGATTGCTTTTTGCTTTGAAGAGATCAGGGCTTTACTATAGCAATGGCAGCTATCTGTCCCAAATATCAAAATATCATGCCAATTTATAATCTAAACTCTGCAAGGCAAAACATGATACAGTCAAATTTATACAGTCACTTACCATGAGAAATCCCTAGCATCAATGAAAACAAAGACCGATTAAGTCAGTGACACTGCACAAATTCACTCTAGAGAAAGGATACTTTAAAAATTAGGTAAACACAGCAAAATACTGGGAAACCATTCAGGGATGTCAAAATTAAGAACAATGGCTGAGAGCAATTCAGACTCCTGACACTGCTGTGCAATCCGCACACATTGCCTTTATGATTGTGATTCAGATCTATACAAATAAAGAAACGTAGGGTGACATTACCTACGATACTATCTGGACTGCTGAATAGCTTTGTCTCCTTAGTTCTGAAACCTTGGATGCCCTTTATACTGCTTTACTGGTGAACAACCACTCCTGGCCCGTTAACATACAGTCTCCAGCATGTAACTTGCTCCCAGCTATATGGTATTGAGTGCTAGCAACTCACGAATTACACTGCAAAATAACACCAGCAGATACTCTAGTCCCAGACTTTCCCCCAGAAATGTGTGTCTTGGACTGCCCAGCACCTTGCTGAACAATGCAAGCTCATATAAAGTCTGTCATATCATCAATGGAAAATGATATGCACCAGCTTTCTTATCCCAATGGAATTTCCCACACACTTTAATCCAAACACACTGATTGGATAAAACAGTGAAACAAATGTATTAACTACAAAAAGAAAAGAAAGATTTTAAGTGACTTCAAGTACTGAGGCATAAAGGTCAGGATTGGATACAAAGAAAATAAAAAGATAAATTAGGCATTTAGCTTGTATTTTAACAATTTAAGCAAAAAGGAAATTATCTCACCATAAGCTTACAGCAGTCTGTACTAGCTTGCTTCAGCCAGGACTCCCCTACCCCAAGTTTAGTTCTTTAAGAGTTGTTGATGTCATGAGCAGAGATGGAGAGTGAGGTCAAGCATTTTTCTCCACTTTTTATAATTCAATTCCTTGTACTAGAAACATCCTTGCTAAGTCCTGGGGACAAACAGTCTCTTGTGGATGTGAGGTTTGAACTGTCCTTGTGATGAAATGCAAATTACTTGTTCATGCCTTCCCCCACCAGAGAATGGCCACTTAAGCAGATGATAGTTTATTAACACATGGCTGGGGTGCCAGGGTGTTTTTGTCTCTGAAAACTGGTTTGGACCCACTTTTCTATCTTAGAATATGTTACAGCAATGTTACACAGTATAATCTTATAACTTTACATATAATGCTGGTACACTCACTTTACCAGGACAAGAATGTTTAGCAGATTATGAGTTTTCAAATGATACTGTGACGGGTTGGATCACAGAAACCCCCTTGGGAGCTGCCACCAGATGTGCAAAGACTACCCCTGCTTCTGTTTTCCCTCAGGACTCCAGCGCCCTGTCTTGCTGAGCCAGACACTCCTGTTTGGCTCCAGACACAGATCCAGGGTCTGAATCACTTGTCCCAAAGCTGCAAGTTTACCCGAAAACAGCTCACAGTAGTGTGCTTGTCTTTAGCACTCAGATGCCCAACTCCCAATGGGGTCTAAACCCAGATAAATCCGTTTTACCCTGCATAAAGCTTATGCAGGGCAAACTCATAAATTGTTCGCCCTCTATAACACTGATAGAGAGATATGCACAGTTGTTTGATCCCCCAGGTATTAATACATACTCTGAGTAAATTACTAAATAAAAAGTGATTTTATTAAATACAGACAGTAGGATTTAAGTGGTTCAAAGTAGTAACAGACAGAACAAAGTAAGTCACCAAGCAAAATAAAATAAAATGCGCAGATCTATGCCTAATCAAACTGAATACGGATAATTTCCTCACCAGTTCCAGAGTGCTCCCTTTTACAGGCTAAGCTCCTTTTAGCCTGGGTCCAGCAATCACTCACACCCCCTGTAGTTACTGTCCTTTGTTTCAGTCTCCTTCAAGTATCCTGGGGGGGGTGGAGAGGCTCCTTCTTTAGCCAGCTGAAGACAAAATGGAGGGGTCTCCCACAGGTTTAAGTAGACTCTCTCTTGTGGGTGGAGACCTCCCTCCTCTGCAAAGCCCAGCTCCAAGATGGAGTTTTGGAGTCACCTGGGCAAGTCACATGCCCCTGCATGACTCAGTCTTTGCATTGTCCACATGGCATCTTGCATGTCTCCAGGAAGACTTCTCATGTGGATTGGAGCATTCCAAGATGCATTGTTCCCTAAGTGTCTCCTGATCAGGTACTTAACCTGGCAAATTCCTTCCTAAAGAAGCTGACCAAATGCCTCACAAAGCTTACTTAGAAATCAGGCAAGCATACAGCCCATATTCTTAAGCTCGAGTAGAAAATGATATATACGTACAAATAGGATGAATAGATATAGTAGATCACAACCCTTACGGAGATATGTTACATGGCACAGGCAGCATAAAACATATTCCAGTTATGTCATACATACATTTATAAGCACCCCCTCCCCATAAAGCCTTATGGGGTACACTGTCACAGATACCTCAACAAGGCATATTTTGTACACAATTTGTCATAATTCTGTAAAAGTGGTGAACATAATGGTGTAGACCAGGGGTCGGCAACCTCTGGCACACGGCTCGCCAGGGTAAGCACCCCGGTGGGCTGGGCCAGTTCATTTACCTGCTGTGTTGGCATGTTTGGACGATCGCGGCTCCCACTGGCCGTGGTTCGCCGCTCCAGGTCAATGGGGGCAGCAGGAAGCTGCAGCCTGCACATCCCTCATCCTGTGCCACTTCCCGCTGCAGATGGAGCTTTCATCTTGTATGTCTATTTTCCAATGATGCACATATATAATTATCTTGTTAATAGTAATCATCATACCTTTATAGCAAGAAACTAATATACTACTCTGGGCTCAGTACTGTCCTCCTTATTGGGCAAAATTCATCCATGCAGTAACCTCATGGAATTTGGCCTATGCCAATGGAAGTCTTTTTTGCATTTAAGGATCAGTCCCTTTGAAGTTAACAGAAATGGAGTCGGACAGGCATAGTCAGATGCCTACTATTTGGGTATTTTGGTTTTGGTTTTTTTCTTTTTCAGTAACTATTAGTAACAATTTTCCGAGCTGTGAGAGTAAGAAGTTCAAGTTCAACCCAGAGTTCATGAAAACCTATATTTTCACAAATTATTCATAAAAATTAAGGATGACAACGAGCATCTTTTCACTCTTTTTTCTCATTTAATGATATTTTGGGGTACAGTTACTATTGTCATCGTTTGTTAAAATAGCACGGATTATCAGAATCATAATAGGGACTGGGGACTTCAACACTGATTATCTTTTCAGTTGTCAGAAAATTCAGGCTCTTGGACTCATTTTGCTACTTCAAAAATTTATAGACAATAACTCTGGGACCAAAAGGGAAGAACCCCCCAAAACTGTCGCTATCAATTATTTACAGTATTTCTACTCCATTTCCATTAAAAAATCAAGCTAGATACAATGCATTTAGGGGAAAAAAAGGTCTAGAAGATATGAAATAATGAGGCTATAGAAAGTAGAATTTTTTTCTGCGAAAGAACATCACTTTCTAATTAGCATTATGGAAAATATGATTTTTACAGAGTGGATGGAAAATTCATATGCTCCTATTTAATAAAATATATATATATAATTTACATCCTAATTCTGCAAGCACTTATGGAGATGCACAACTTCTGACATTTAAATACTCTCATTTAAGGTTAAGGGGAATAGTTGTGTGCTTCAATTTAAGCATGTGCCCAAGTCTTTGGGGTCATAGTGTCAAACTAAAGATAGCATCAGTAAACTACACTGACCAGATCTCGTGTGTGTGTGTGTGTGTGTATTTAAATACCTACACACATCTAAATTAAGAGAACATTAAAGTTGCATGAATAAGCAGCTGCAGGCTGGAAATTACATACAACTCTAAGTGTGCCCCTGTGTGAATTATATGCTTTAGTACAATTGTTAATTACATGCTTGTATACTTTGTTCAGATAATACAATATGGTCTTGTCTACATGCAAAAATTCTTTCTCTTTGGTTATACGGACATAGTTAAAGTTTTATAACCACTATAGTGTGACACAACTATACTGGTATAATTATGCTTATACTAATGTAGCTTATTGCTATATAGAAGAGAAATAAGCTATCTTGGTACATGGCACTTTTATAGTGGTATAACTGCATTAGCACTAGCACTAGGGGTTGTATAACTATTTCATTTTAAAAAGTCACACTCCTGATCAATATAAGTAAACTATTACAAAAACTGTGTACACCAGATTTATAACATCATACAATTTGTTTATAACCTTAGGCCTCGTCTACACTAAAGAGGTAATTCAATCTAAGTTATGCTTGTTAATTTATGTAGCTTAGATTGATTTACAGTGGTGTCTACACCGTACTACATCATGCTGTGCTCGCCCATCAACATAGCTTCCGCCTCTTGGGGAGGTGGAGTACTGAAGTCGACAGGAGAGTGCTCTCCAATTGACTTATTACATATTCACTAGACCCGCTAAATCGATGCACATTGCATCAATTGAAGCAGCGCCAATTTAGCCAGTAGTGAAGACAAACCCTTAGATACACATGTATTAGCAGGTTTCAGAGTAGCAGCCGTGTTAGTCTGTATCAGCAAAAAGAACAGGAGTACTTGTGGCACCTTAGAGACTAACACATTTATTAGAGCATAAGCTTTCGTGCGCTACTGCCCACTTCTTCGGATGCATATAGAGTGGAACATATATTGAGGAGATATATATACACACATACAGAGAGCATGAACAGGTGGGAGATGTCTTACCAACTCTGAGAGGCCAATTAAGTAAGAGAAAAATTTTTTTTGAAGTGATAATCAAGCTAGCCCAGTACAGACAGTTTGATAAGAAGTGTGAGAGTACTTACAAAGGGAGATAGATTCAATGTTTGTAATGGTTCAGCCATTCCCAGTCCTTATTCAATCCTGAGTTGATTGTATCTATATGCAAACATTTTCATAAATGTATAATTTGCATTCTGGCCCCGCCCTGTCCCAGTTATAAAATCCTAGATCTGTTTTAAAACACCAGAAGTCTAAGGCAAAAAATGAACAAACAACCCTTTATATATTCTAACGTTTATCTTTTATAAAAATAGCACCACGGGCAATTTAGATAACTAAACCTCTGTTGCAATTTCTGACACATTTTTAGTAACTTGAGACACACTGTATGGCTATGTATATGAAATAAACATTTTTCTCCTTTCTTTTGAAAAAAAAAAACAACAACCGTGACTTCAAATGAGTTTAAGTGCGTTTAAAATTTGAGGCTTATTTGTTTTCTGGAATAGGATGTATGAGACTTTTGCAATCAATATAGAACACTACTGGTACATCACAAGAAAACATCAGCCCCATAATAATTAACATGTTGTAGTAGTGTGGTTTTAAGATGCAAAACAGAGAGATTCTACACCTCACCAAAAGGAAATCCATAAGCTCTTTATCTAATCAATGCTTCATTTGAAATATTAATTAATGTAATTTATCATTTGGGAAGTGCAGAGCAATATTACAGGGGAATTACTGAATTAATCTCATGAGAATACTGTTTGTTTTCTTGATCTGATTTATAATAATTAAACCACCTAAAATGTAGATTGAAGCAATGTAAAATATCTAATTTAAACGCACAAAAGCAGAGGAACTTAGAAGATGGAAACTCAGTCCTTTCCCTGTACAGTTTGCTGACGCAGAGAACTGCAACAGCTATGGTTTTGGTTACAGCTGAGTAGTAAACAGCTTTCCTGTCCCACAATTTTTTCTGAGAGATCTAAAAATGTGCCTGTCCCAAATTGTGATGAAAAATCAAAATCTTGAACATTTTCATGAACCAAAAATCTTGGGGGAAAAAAGCCCATTTAGGTTAATTGAAACATTTAATTTCAATAATTTTGAAATGTTTCATTTCAATTTCAACCATTTTCATTTTTTTTATTTTTTTTTCTATCATTATCTTTAATTTTAAAATGAAAAATCATTTCAAAATGAAAACCTGGAATGTTTCATTCTGAAAATGTCAAAGTGAAACATTTCCAAAATTTAAAAACTTTTTTCAAAATTTGTCTAGAATTTTTTTTTTTTAAATTGGCCATTTCATGTGAAAGGTTAAGTTTTGATGAATCAGTATTTTCCAATGAAAACATGTTAGAAAAATTCACTACTAACTCTAATTTCGATCTTTTGTGGTACTGAACACCTGGGCGATTCTGAGCACCTTCAACTCCTGTTGAATTCACTGGGAGTTAAGAGTATGAAGCCTCACCCAAGTGCTCAGAAAATTTAAGGCAATTCAGTAGCATATCCTGGTGGTTTAATAGCACAGTGTTTGGATAGCCAATACATAGGCACAACAGGCCAGCCTTTTTTAAACTCACTGCATGTGACTGTCTATACCAGGGGTCGGCAACCTCTGGCACGCGGCTCGCCAGGGTAAGCACCCTGACTGGCTGGGCCAGTTTGTTTACCTGCCGCATCAGCAGGTTCGGCCGATCGCCAAATATATATATTGCATATGCATATATTGGTTATGCTTGAGAATACCCTTTGAAAATAGTAGCCTTCAGTAATAGGCTAAGGAGGTAAAAGTTCCGTAAAACAGATTTTAATAATTTTACATCTCATGGCTTATGATCATATGTTTTGACACTGCAGAGATACAGTGAGAAAAGTTAGAGCATCAGAGCGCTTCCTCTCCCTGGCTATGAGAATATAAGTCCACTCTAGGTAATCATACCGACCTTCCTTACCCAAAGTTTCCACTTGAACATCTAAAAACTTATTCCCCAAAAAACCCATAGCAGTAATAAAATAATAACAGCAGCTAATAAAAATAATACTGAGCACAATGAGAGAGGATATGGAACATCACAGACCGTGCTAGGCATCACCGCCTCCTGAACTCATTTGACTCGTCCTTATTAAGAGTCCTGTCTGCTTGCTTTAACATAGCACCTCTGAAGATAGCCATAATTTAAAGGGCAGCTTGGTTTCAGTCCCATTGAACAAAAAAGGGACATAATACATCTTAACTAGGAGCAGAAGACTGCAGGAAAATAGTGGCCACCTTGAATGAGGGTCCCTTGGTTGGTATAAATCTGGAGTACTACGTTGATTTCACTAGAATTACTTTAAATTTATACCAATATAACTGAACTGAATTTGATAAAAACAGACATTTTCCTTTACATTGTTGCAAGAACTCGTAAAACCCAAATTGGTTTGCAGGTCATCAGATTACAAGTTTCTCATGCGTTTTTGGTGTTGTCATGAAAAAAAGATTGGTCTTCCTGTGAATTTTCATCAGTCAGCATTAGAACTTCCTCCACCCAGATATCACTCTTCTCTTGATTAACATCTGTCATTGGTGCTCTGCATCCATCACAAGTTTGGGGGATAAGGGTACAAATACATAAAATGTCTTAGGCAGCAGCACTGTGAAAAAATATTTGCACTCCAGATGTGCAATGACATAAATCATCTAATCAGCTCAATCTTAATTAAATAAATCACACAGCAGTCGAAGTAGAAATAAGATTTCATTTGTTTTGTTTTACTCATGAGTTTCTTATTTAGCAAAAGTAGGAACTAGAACAACCACATTAGTTTTTGCTTGTTCCTGAGTTGAGATGTACTGAATTATACCATAATAATACATATATTTAGGTATAACCGTTCAGGAGCAATGTAGAAACCTTATTTCTGCCTCCTTTGTTTTATTTGGTTTATGTTGCTTAACAATTCTAGTCATGTTATTTTTCATTATTTATATATATGAATCAGAAGGCAACATGTTATAGTCTATGTGATCTGTCTTTCATGTGGAACAACATATATGTGGTCAGTCAGAAAAAAAATCAGATCAAGTATATTCACAAATTTACAAACTGTAACAAAATTGGACTGCTTCTTTTCATTCCTGTCTCCCACTTCTATTTTTTGCTGAAGGATCGATTCATGTCATTCCATTTTCTTTTCTTATTCATCATTTTCAGTAGAATGTGATGTATCAAAATGGGAATATCAAGCTAGTGAGTTCTATAAAAGATAAGAGAGCCTGCACTACATATTTTCAATATGCTGTAATATATCGGTCAGCCTATCATGGCTAATCCTACTATGATCCTAAGCAAAAGAAGTAGAATGACCAGCCAAGCAATAGAATGCTGGAAATGTTAAAGATAACAGAGTGATTGTTATATGATTACTTATCTATGGTGTTTCGTCAACAAAATTTATATGGCTTCTAGTGCCAAAAAGCCCCAAACAGAACAGGATGTTTTGTTAAAATTTAATCGAACCGCTTATGTACCTAGAATTCGGGGGGAATTTCAGATTTGCTTGTAAAAATGGTTTCAAAAAGGCACTGAGATAAACCTTTGTAATGCGTGATACTCTCAGAAGATCCAAGTCGAACAACATTTTTAATTAATACAGAAGTTCCTTGAGTGTGACATATCTGAGTATAGTCAGAGACAGAAATGATGGGATTCTTCCGTACATGCTTTCTCACACTAATATAATATCCAAAGTATAGGAGACATTCAATTCTTAATAGTGATGGGAGATCCTCAAACCCCACAGTCAATTCAAAGATTTCAAGACTTTCTGAGGCCCCCTTCCCTGGGTTACAGGTTGGGAAAGAGAGGAGTTTCATGGGAAGGAGAGAGGAGGCCAGGGAGGGAAGGAAACGTGAGCTTGATTCAGTTATAATGTTAGGGAAAGCAGAGGTGATTATATTGGGAGTCAGATTAGGGATATTTATCCAAACTGATCTGAACTAGTACAGGATTTAGGTTCAGTTTGGAGAACAGGTAAAACTTCCAGACAGTTCTTGCATTTTCCAAACTGGTTTGCCTACCCCACATCTTACAAATAATTGTGATGACAAAATTTGTTATGAGAACAGAAAATGCCAGAGTAGTACTACATTATTGCAATTTTGAATTGTGCAATAGTATTAACCTGCTCTTAATACAATCCTAATGTTATCTTCAGGCTCCATATTTTGTATAGAGATAGAAAAGAGACTGTACTTTTTACAGAGAGAGAGAGAGATTATCTAGCCCATGCCATTACTAGACTCTATATAATATGACAGATTGTTCTGTACAATGTTTTCTAGTGCTTTATCATGAAAGTTCAAACCTTTCCTTGTGAGACAAATTGATTCTAATTTCTGTGAATGTATTTGTTATAAATAAGTATATGCCAGAAACTTTGGACAAACTGATCAGCCTATTGCTTCTTTTGTGAACTGTTCACTTTGACACATTTACTATTTATGGTGTGTGATTTGTTGTCAAAGTTACAATGGTATTGTTCCTATTTCTTGATTGGGGGGCTGAAACTTTTGAAACAGGAGAACAATAAATGATGAGTATTGAATGTTGCATGTGAATGGCCTTTTCTGCATGCAAAACTGAGTATTTGTATAGAGAACAGTCATTTCCTAAGTATTTGTATGAAAAAATACCTCTTTGCATGAACATTCATTAGCAGTGAATATTAAGGAACATGAACATGCTCTAAATAAACAGCTGTTCAGAATTGAACCAAATGTTCACTAACTGTATTTTTTGTAGGACTGGTCTTTATGCACGCTTTACCCTTTAGTTATCACTTAGCCAAGCTACACTCACAAAGCTCTTTTAATCCTTCCTCATATTTGTGCTTGCAACTGCCACAAATCAAAATTTTTTTTCCTCCTACAATTCAGTAGGGAATTGGCATAGCTGTATTCCCAAACTGTTTGCCTGTAATTAGCTGAAGCAGTGCAGATCCAAACCACTTCATTCCTCCATCCCCTATGTTAAGAAAAAAGTTCCCAAATGCAACATGACTGACTTACATTACCTGAACTTACTGTCATCTTTTGAAAGTTTGAATTCTCAGTGGGAAATCAAACTCTTGATACCAAAAAGCTGAGGATTAATGTTGTCAAGCTGGTTGCATTACTACATTAATCCACCATGCAGGCTAATATAGCTACATTTAATCTGTTTGAGTGACTTCAGTAATTTAATATAGACAATGACCTTACAAAAGTGAAACCAGCAGGTGAATAACAGGATCGTCCATATAGTAAATTGTGAAAAAGTGACAAAGGAATAGGTAATCAAAATGATAATGGTCCTTTTTTATTGGTGAAATATTTGGTGGTCACAAACAAAGCCAATAAAAATCCGTAAAAGCTTTTTTATGATCTGTGGAGTTCTGTAAGGAGATTAAGTGTCCAAATATTTTGTAAAACTATCTAAAATACTTTAATGCTTCTACCCTAGCAATATATACTAACTGTCCAATATACACAGAGTTGCACATATGTGAGCATCTGCTGTCATCTGATCTCACCAAGCAGAAAAATGATGCAAGGACAGTGTACAGAAATCAATAGCATAAAATTTCAGATAGGACAGGCACGATGGGTTTCCATAAGGTGAATGCCAAAATCTATGTTTATACATGCAGCAATCACTTTCTCATATCCTGGTCAGATATGAGATACAATAGTAGGTGCTTGTAGAAAGCAAGGTCACAGAAATAGTAGATAAACACTTTTAGTAGGTTAGAAAATAGTAATGTCTTGAATTACATACTCTTTAATCTCTAGCTGTCTAATTTAAATTCAACTCATGTTGATAATGACTGTCATTGCCCACAGACACTTGCTTATGGTTTATGTGAAATTTGTTGGTCATATCTTAAGTGGTCAAGTGTCCATCACACCATCAACCAACACCGACACAATCATCAATCAAAGTCATTGGCAATCTCAGCAGAAGAGCCGTGAATAGAATGGACATGTAGACTGATATATATCAGTGCAGTCTGAGCTCCAGAGGTAGTCCTTCCAGAACACAACTATAGCACATTGTAGTGGGGCACATGGGGGCAACACTGACCCTGCTGTATTTCTGCTAAAGATGAACTGAGGCCTTCAGTTTCCAAAGATGCAATCTGGCAACTGTCCCTAAGTACTGATAAATAAATAAATTGCAAAAAGAGGGCTTAATTTATTATTTTCACTTTAATAGATGCAGTTTAGAGTTACCAGGTGTACATCTTGTGTAAAGACCACTGTATACTCTCTGTAATAATGATCAAGGCCTAATAAAGAGCCTGATAAAAGTAAACCATTTTAAAATAAAACAAAACAAAAACCCTATAATATACTTATACTGACAATGCATTGCATAGATTACACAAGAATGACTGACATGTTGCCATCATTGAAATAATTAAAAGAAAAACAATTAGAAGAGTATCTTTGTACAAATCTTGCACTGCTTAAAAATCTGAAAAGTAACTGAAAATGCATCACTTACAATTTGTTTTGCAGGTCTAGTTCAAATTTGTAAAGTTATATGATGGAAACATTTCAACGAGTGCTTCCTTTGATAAAAATATTTATTTAATTAACTTGCTGTGCTTGGTCAATTTTATTGAGAGCAGACAGCTTACTTTCACCTTGTAAATCTAAGTTTGTATATATTGGAATCTCATTTGTTTCAGATAAAAGATAGTAAAGAATAAAACATGTTTAAAAAGCTGGAAATCTTTAGAAAAGTATCAAAAAACAGAGAAATCATGTATTTCTCCTGCTTTAATATTTTTACCTTTTGTGAATAAATGTTTACACACTGAAAATATTTTGTCTTTACTTTATTAAAATACAAGAGGGTGATTTATTACAATTGCTTTTCGATCAGATTTCAGTTCTAGCATTTCAGAATGCCAACTGTCCATAAAACTAATAATTCTTTCTTTCATATATTTACTTGCAGCAGCTTCTGCTAGAATTATTTTAGCCCTTTCCCATAATAAGGAACATTTTCATTTTACCCTTTAAATATCTCTGCAAATTTGCTGCACTTTATCAAAATATTTTTTCATGCCTCTAGATGAATAATCCAGATTTTCATAGAATTATTTTGAATGTCTGTAGTTGCAAAACCCATAAAAAAAAAAGTCTCTTTCAGTCAGCAAAATTCAAGAGGACTTCTTATGTTGTCAGTACAAAATTCAAGTTAGGACTAAGATATAAGTGTTCAGGGCTATGTCAGACTTTTTTTTTTTTTTAATGATTTAGAACATTCTAATTTTCCCTTGTGTTATAAACATTCTCATTCCATAATCTTACACTTTTCTACAAATATTTTGACATTAACAATATATGTTATAAAATGATTGATTCATCAATTCCCTCCTGATGCTATCAAGAAATACTGTTTACTGTCAGTATACTGTAAACATATCATTTCATAAATTCATTATATGTTAACATAATATACTCTTAACAAGTGGACTGTTGTCAGTTCTGTTATGAGTAAATAAAACCTGGGCAAAGCTTTCTCATTAAAAAAAAAGCCCTTGACATTCTGTTAGTATCAGTATAACATTCTTTACAGAAAATGTTTCAAAGTTTTTTGCAAAGCAGATATGCAAAGGTGCACCCTAAAGATAAGTCAATAGTTTTTATTTAACTAAAACTCTTTAGTTCTCAGCACAATCTAGCATTATTAGATTACTGAAATGCTAGGCTTTGATCTTGCAAATTCCCTGCAGTACCTGATCCAATCTGCACTTTCCTTTAACTATAAACAGCCTCATTAAAATACTGACAGTTAAAGAATTCATAAAAATGATTGAGAGGAAAGAAAACCAACTCAACAGATAAGGTGTGGAACTCATTTTAAAGGTACTGTGTATTTGTTGTGATGCTCCTGTGTTCTTTTGTAATTCACTGTGAAAAGTCAACCATCTAAAATGTGAAAATCAGTTTTTTTTCATTAGTTATGGTATGTTTGTATTAAATTATTTTGAACACAGAATAAAAGGATACCTAGTACGGAACTATAGCTCTAAAAACAAGAAGAACAGGAGGACTTGTGGCACCTTAGAGACTAACAAATTTATTAGAGCATAAGCTTTCGTGGACTACAGCCCACTTCTTCGGATGCATATAGAATGGAACATATATTGAGGAGATATATATACACACATACAGAGAGCATAAACAGGTGGGAGTTGTCTTACCACCTCTGAGAGGCCAATTAATTAAGAGAAAAAAAACTTTTGAAGTGATAATCAAGCTAGCCGAGTACAGACAGACAGTTAGATAACAAGTGTGAGAGATTCAATGTTTGTAATGGCTCAACCATTCCCAGTCCTTATTCAAACCGGAGTTGATTGTGTCTAGTTTGCATATCACTGAAAAAATTCCAAAGCTCAGCCTATTTAATCGTGATTACAAGATGCAAAATCCTTTCCATGGTACAAAATGAATGATTATTTACAAACAAACTTTGGCATGTAATTTCATCCTGTACTCCACCCACATTCTAACATTTCAGGCCCAATCCTACTTCCAGTGAAATCAATGGGTCTTTTCCCATTGACAGCAACTGGAGCAATATCAGTCCTCTGCCTGGAAGGTTTTGGTTACCATAATTTGGTTCATTTCAATTCAAAGAGGATCACAAACAAACTGGGACTATTTTTGCCCTCATTTCTGCCTATGCATCTTCATCGATGCCTGGGTACAACTCAGGGCAGATTTGGGGCCATTATTTAAGTCAGTCCCTGAATATAAAGGTTTTCAGATTGAAAGAAAACAAGAAGCAAACAAACTGTAAAAAACACTTTTTATTTAACCTAACAGAGGGCCCAGTCCTACAGCCATTCCACAGAAACCCAGTGGGAGGTCCACATGCGTAGCTGCTGCAGGACTGCTCCCACCCTATGAACAATGCCACTGACATGGCAAGATATGAAGGGATAAAATATGCCTTTGCTCAACTGGGTGGGGTGGGGTATAGTATAGTTATGCTGCTCTAGGAGGAGCTTGAGGAAGGAATTGCATTTTAGGCTTGTCTCCATAGTGTGCAGTTAGCTAATGTACTGTGGATTTACACCTTGGCTTGCCATGCACTAACTCACTGTGAAGACAATCTTTTAAAGATCCCCCTTACTCCTCCATCTGTGCACAGTTCCTTCCTTGCTCCCCACCTTGTTCCTGGGAAGAAATATCTTACTGCAGCTTTTAAATGGAAGCAAGTTATTTCCAGGAGCGCCGCCAGCTTTTCTGCCACCCTAGGCTGCGGAAGGTCCCGCCCCGAAATGCCACCCCCCACAGAAGCGGCGGAAGGTCCTGCCACCGAAATACTGCCATGGTAGCCGCCCCCCAAATTGTAGCGCCCTAGGCGACCGCCTAGATCGCCTAATGGGTTGCACTGGCCCTGGTTATTTCCCTTTTTGCACCAGATCATCTGTAGTGGGTGATGCAGTGGAGGCACCTTTGTCTAGCCCCCCTTTTTTTTTTAGGAGGAGGAAGATTCACCTGCTGCTCTCCATCCTGCATTCCAGCCATGATGCACGGAACATTGACACAACTGCTCAGGGGTGTGTAGGTTTTACTCCTCCTGGTTCCCCTATGTACCTGTCTTAAACTGGACCATGATCTGACATGAAATAAGGTACCTTTCCAGGAAATCTGAAAAGGGATTTAAAAGAAATTCCAATTAAAGAGTCTAGAACTTTTCAGGGAAGGAAAAATGGTAATACGTTCATTTAAGTTCTCTAATTTGCAATCGGTCCTATTCTGCACATAACTTAGGCAAAATGCTATTGAGATCTATATTTAGTACATGCTAAATTACATCTATAATTAATATACATAGAAATTATGAGTAAGATTAAAACGGTCAGTGTTGGTTTGAAGTAGCTAATTTTAACAAACATTTAAAATTACATACTTATTCTGCTTTATTATAAAATTGTTTGCTTTAATACAACGTATCTTGAGGCTCTATTTAGGCAAATCCAATTTTTCCACTTTTTTGTTTTAGAGTTTGTATAGCTTGACAGCCAGAAACCCAAGTCTGATTCAAGAGCAAACTTTTTTTCCTGCATTGCTCCAAAAGAACTTAGATTTTGCAACAACCCGCAGAGCCAGCCCCTCATCGCTGATTTATACAAGTAAGGTGGACCATATGGCCTACTTTACTGACCATACTTCAAGAGAATATCACCCACTATGGACTGGAATGAGAAGCATCAAATTCATTTTCTCATGTGCTATAAGCAGGGCTGGCCCTAGACCAAATGGCACCCCAGGCAAGGAGCATCTTTATCGCTCCCCCCCCCATTTGTTATTTAATATCTTATTTTTTATTGCATTTGTAGCCCATTTCATGATTTGCATGCATGATTTATCCCTATGATATAAGACAATACATTTGCAGGCTAGGATCTATAGATCTGTAGTTATTCAAGCCATATATAAGCAAATTAAAAAAAACTGTTTCCTCTAATCTTATGGAAACCTTTTAATTTTAAGAATAACTGAAATGTACTAATATCAAGAAATCAATCTGTGTGCCAACATTGGGTGGACCAGTATTAAACAGTGTTACAGTAGGTGACAGTCTGAGCTCTGGTCTACACTGGGGGGAGGGGGAAGAGGAAATCGATCTAAGTTACGCAACTTCAGCTACGTGAATAATGTAGTTGAAGTCAACGTACTTAGATCGACTTGCTGTGGTGTCTTCACCATGGTGAGTCGACTGCTGCTGCTCCCCCGTCAACTCTGCTTGCGCCTCTCATGACGCTGGAGTACAGGAGTCGATGGGAGAGGGCTTGGGGGTAAATTTATCGCATCTATACTAGATGCGATAAATCAATCCCCGCTGGATCGATCGCTGCCCGCCGATCCGGCGGGTAGTGTAGACATACCCTCAGAATATTAACTCTAATCCTTTAGTTCAAAAGGTTGCTTTTCTCGCCTTTGCCCTCGTGAACTGAAGCACAGTTTCAGAGAGATCCAAACACTGACCAATGGCATTTTCAAATGATAAAATAGCAAGCAATGTTAGTCTCTCATCGGACATCGTCACTCAAAGATACGTTTTAATGAGCCTGAACTTCAAAATGCTGTTCTCGCCACTCGTTTCTGTGACCGGCAGCATAAGCAGAATCCTCAAAGCTATTCACACATTAGGAAAAGTGTCCTTCAGCTCTGCATCATGAATGAATTGGAGGACTTGGAATGGAGAGTGCTTCCCATGTGGCAAAATGTGATGGATTTTGTCCAGTTTGACATACAGGTCTTTATCATTGACATTTGAACATTCCCCGGGTGTCAGCATCCAGTGAAGGTCTATACAATTGTTCAAAATTGTTTTTCTGTCTGTCAGCTGTTTACTAAGGTCATACAAAACCCCTCAAGTCTTTTCATAGTGCTTCATTTGTTAGAACCTTACTTCAATGGACACTCAAGCAGTGTTAATAAGCAAGCAAAAAACCTCCTCTTGAATTTTTCTTCCAAGCTTCCCATCACTTCATCTCTGCCTTGGTAAACAAACTGTTTCGTCTTCCGATGAATACAAGTTTCCTTGAAGACAGGCTCACCTCCTAAGTTTTCCACCATTTCTTTGGCAATAGTGATGGCATACTCGAATCCATTCTCATCAATGTAGTAGTGGTCGCGAAATCCATCTACTGAGTTTGTAATGCTTTGCTTACAGCATTTACTTGGAATAGGATATCATGCCAAACCACAATTGAGACCAGAAATTTCAAGTCAGTGATCTGGTTTACCAGATTTTTTACCTCATGTCAAATTCTGGCCTCGGCTTTACTCCACTGTGCCAATTCTATCAGACTGTCATTAACTTCAGTCATTTGGTATCTCACCTGCCTTACGCTGTCAGTGTGGCTCTCTCAGCTAATGTCAGCAGCTTCGAAGTCAGATTTGTAACATTGTCTGTGAGGAATTTACACTTGATAATTGATGCTGGAAACAGGACATATATCCTTTGCAGTACTCTGAAGAGAGATACTGAATCTAAAGAAGATGATGCTACATCTGACGCAACCAGGTTGCGGGGATGGCTGCCACAAGGCATGAAGAACTCTCTTGTATTCAGTGCAAGAATCCTTGCCTGGATGCTCCCGTTTCTTCTCTTCATGTTTGTGCCATTATCGTAGCCTTGGCTGCGGCAGTCCTGAAGCTTTATTTTATTTTCATTCAAAACATTCATAAACGGTTCCACTAGACCTTTTCCAATTGAGTTGTCCACAGACTGGAAACAGATAAAGTGTTTCTTTATTTGGATACAGCCATCCTCAGCATCAACAAATCTTACTGTAAATGACATCTTTTCACTGTGACTAATGTCAGTGCACTCCATTATTATGGTGTAGTACTTCACTTTGCTGAGTCACATCAATATGTTATCATGCACTTCCTTGCCATAAGGTCAAACAATTCTTTTTTAATTGTTTTGCTGCAGCAATGGTCCATAGCTTCTTTACAGACTATGCGACATAGTTGCTCATGCATTCTATCTCTGTATTTCCCAAGGAGCTCTACCAAACCAAGGAAATTATCATTATGTTCAGTAAACAACTTACCCAATGAACTGTGTAATTGCGATCAGATACTCGAACACATACCTCCAGTGCTCAGTTTCTACATTAATAATGTGCTGGGTTTCTGCGTCTATGCATTTATTCAACTTGAGCCTGGACTCGATCTCCATCCATTTGGAGGAGGCCATAAAATGGCCGGGTGACTTATGTTGCTTCAGAGAATCAGTTAAGTTATGCCAGTAATTGTACCTGGAAAGCGCAAGCAATAATTAGGCATTCTTGTCAAATATTTTGCAACAAAACTAGAACAATTTGTCAGTTGTAGCCAACGCTGATTCAGCTTCTCACTATTCTTGAACACTCTTTCACAATGTGACTTTGAGAAGTGTTGCTTCTGCTCATTTACTGGAACTGTCTGGCCTATTCAAAATTGTACAATCAATATCAGCAGAGTTTAGGATCACTTGCCATAAAGCAAGATCTGATGTGTCAAATTTGTGCTGTGCAATTTTTCCCACTGCTGTTTCTGTCATCATGCGAGGCTGATTCTTCTTTATTTTTTCTCTCCTTTTCATGTAAACCAGATTTTTCTTTGTCATTACTCTCCTTTTCATGTGAGCCACATTCTTCTTTATCAGCACTCTCCTTTATGCCCCAGGAAAACTGGAAATTCTCCATCACTTTCCTCAAATTTCCATTCTTTATCTTCAGGTAAATCTGCTAATTCCTTAGTACTAGGACTTCCCATCATTTAAATTTTGTGCCTCAATTTTTTCTGCACTGGGACAATCGCTACTGCCTAAAGCCCAGTCTATGTTGTTCTGTTTCAGATATTTTCCCATCACATTTGCCCCTTCCTGCAAATTAGATTGCAATTGAACTTTTTGCTTCCTATCTTGAGTTCCTGAAGGCTTCTTCAAGGCATCTTTTATTTTCTACGGGGAAAAAACAGACAGTATTAGGGAGAGCAAAAGTCTATGTTCCGTTGTCTTAGAAAGTCATCAAACATTACGTGTTAAGCATGGAGAAAGAAGCAACAGTATTTCTTTTATATTGTTGCATAGATAGGGGTTTGATAGATATCTCTGGCATCTCATTGAATATGTCCTTTATTAGTTGCTACTTACACTTTTCACATCTTAAAACACAAGTACAATTTTAGAATTACACAATAAAACAATGTTCACAATATCACAGCTGGGATCTCATTTCACTTTACTTTGTTCTTATATCTCACTGATAGACTGGTGATGCCTAGCCCCTTATATACCCATGAAGGCATGATTGACAAAATTCTAGGAGGTTCAAGGAAAATGTTATCAGAAAGTCTGGAAGGTTCCACGAGATTGTATAAAGGTCCAGAACATTCTAGGAAGTTAGTGAAAAATGAATCCACATACAGAATACCTGAAACATTTTACCTCAAACATTTTATTTCCCTTTTGTTGCTAACAACAAAAACAACACCCCTGAGCCCAGCGCCCGCAGCGGTCACCTGGGTTGCCTGCTTCTAAATCCAACCCTGGCTATAAATAGGCTTTGAAGCCAGGTTTTTAGAGGTGTGAGTGAGAGCGCACTAATCCGCTGCTTCTTCTGATTCCCCAGTTTGGATATTTTTTTCTACCTGACTTACTTGCTTTGTTCACCACCAACATCCTAAATTATTTATAATATTATGTATTATACAGTCCTAGAAAAGGAATGTCACAAAATGATATATAGCAAAATCCCCATCTCACAAAGAGCCAGATTATGATAATCTCTATCAGGTTCAGTAGTATTTTACTACAGATGTAGTCCCATTTACTTCATTCAAGTAGTCTGTGTTGAGTAAGGAACTATTTCAGTGTGAGTAAGCATATTACAGTCTGGTCCAAAATAAACAAACTTAAAAATAAGATGCAAATGATTTGCTTCTATATTTCCATCCTAGCAGCCAGTGTACTAGTGGCAATAGTAGGTGATTTTATTTTCAGACGGATATGTGATTTTTAAATTGAGTTTTCAGAATTGCACTGGATCTTTGCTGCACAATTAGCTTGCACCAATTCATTACAACTCAGCATTATATAAGAGTACAAATGTGAAATAATGTGCTAAACACAAAATACTTCACACTTGTATAAACCCAACTTGCCACTGTTGTATCTGACTTCACGTTGAATCCTAGGTCCCAATTCATCACTTCTCATGGGGAAACTTGTAGGAGGGGGATTTCTGGGAGGAAGTTTCTTCCTTGAGATCCTTCTCTATTGTTCATGAGGAGGGATGTAGTTTGTCTCTTCATTGGCCCATCTCCAAATGTGGCAAAAGCACCAGGATTTGTGGTTCACAAATGTGTTCAGAAAGCCACCTGCATAGAAGCCCTTTGATCCCACACTGGCTCTGATCCCGGCAATCCCTCAGCACCCTGGAAAGGCAGCTCAAATAGGCTTATAATAGCAGGGACTTATCATGACATGGCTCTCCAGGAAATCACCACAGGCCTTGAATGGGGATAGTACATGTTCCCCTCTCTACCCAACTTGCTCACCCACTCCTGTTCTCAGTCTTCCCAGCCTCTGCCGACCTGCCTGAGTGCATTCCCCAAACTGACACAGTTCCCTTGGTAGAGCAATGCTACAGAAGTGGCTGACACAGTCTTCTGAATGAGAGGCGGGCAATCCATGAATGGATGAATCCTCTGTCCTTAATCCCAACATAACCTCCTATAAATACCTGCCAAGCTCCAGCCACACTCAACCAGTCAGAAGGTGTTTCTGCAGTCTCAGGAAAAATGAGGAACATGCTGCATTTGCTTTGCTTCCCTTCCCAAAGTTTCAGACTCCCTTCTACCCCTTTCTAAGTTGTTCAACTCTCCTATATATGTCACAACAGAAGGGATACTAAGTAAGGGCTGCAGGATGCAGTATATCCTATAGACCTTATAGTGTGCACATAAGCTGCATGCTATGAATTTCAGTTTAATATTTGCAGTGATTAGGTATGACCATACAAGGGTTAAAATCAATGGGATTTATTATTATTGATGGTTTGGCTTTGCAAAATTGTAACAAGGGTGTAAGTTCAGAACTAGTTTCCATTTCATCCAAAATTTAGGGGTTCAATAAAAGGATCTAAGTTTGGTTCCATCTTTCATTCTAACATTGTGAACTATTCTTCAAAAGGCTATACTGTAGGCTTTAAGAGTGTATGCTTCCCTCTAAGACTACAGAGCAAAAGTTTGATTTTTAAAAGTGCTGTATTCCAAAGAGAAGACAAATTCTGCAAGATGACTGAACTGACAATCAGACAGAGGACAAAACTCTCAAGTTCAACTCTACAGGATTAGCAGGAAATAATCTCTTCCTTCTCTTGCCTGAGCTATTACTGGGCTTTTTAATTTTTAAGCACATTCAAAGGCATTTAAAACAAACACAGTGTGATACAATTTTATTAACAGCCTTAAGCTTTTGGTTTGTAGCATAAGTTTTGAAATCAAATAATTTCTCATGATGGTGCACTCCAAAACCCTGTGAAGTCAATGGAAAGACTCCCACTGACTTTAATGGGGAGGTGGATCCGGTTCCTAAATATGAGATGGGCATAGGCAGTGCATAATGTGGTTAGAGAAGGCTAAGCCTCCCCAAAACCTCGTGCCATCACAGAGGGTAGGGGGGCAGTGGTGGATTACAGCATGGACCCACAAGGCCCATGCCCCGAGGCCCTTGCCAATTTGGGGCGCCCAGAAAAATCTTCCCCTGCCATGGCGCCAGGGTTGGAGGAGCTCTCCTCCTCTGACGACACCATGGCAGGGGCTGAGAGCTTTTCTGGTTTCAGGGCCACAGGAGTAGGGGGAAGCCAGAAAGAAGCAAGCGGGACACAGCTTCAGAGGGAAGAGGCAGAGTGTGGACTGAATGGAGGTGGGGCCGGGGGGGACATGGCAGAATGGGGGTGGGGCCATCGGTGCAATGGTGGCAGGGCCACGGGGGAAGGGACAGAATGGGGTGGTGCCTCAGTCCCAGCTGAGGGTGAGAGCTGGATCCCAGCCAGTGCTGAGATCTCAGGCCCCCTCTGTGGCTCCGACTGAGCTCTCAGCCCCTTCTCTCCCCAACTGGGGACACGGGGTGGGGGTGGGGGTGAGAGTAATGAGAAGGGTGTGGCCTTGGCTGGAAGAGGTGGGGCAGAGGGCTAGCCTCCTCAAGGGGAAGCTTCACCTGCCACCCATGGAAATGGGATTTGTCTATTGATAAACTTAAATTTTCTATCTACACCATTTTGGAAGTCCCCTTTTCAGTCATAATTACATAAATAAGGTATAACAAAAGAAGCACATTCTTCCAGTTCTGCTGGTAATACACTGCTCCCACTTAAGTATTTAGAAATTTTATTCACTGCAGGTAACATTTTGATATCTAATTAATTTGTTCTTAAGAGCAGGAACATCATAAAGCCTGGCTTCAAAAGACCATGAACCCTATTAGTTAAGCACTTGCTCTTTAAAAAGTGCATATTTTATGACATGAGACTTTTTTAAATTGTTTGCACAAATGCATTTCTCATATGAATTTGGCAAACTGCTCAAAACTGCTGTAGAGAAAGTAGCTCATACACTATACTAACCAGGTTTTCAAAATGTATAATTTCAGAACAAATATCTATTATCCCAATGTAATGTTTGTGATCAAATAGTCTTTGCTATCTAATGATTCATGATATATTGCTCTCATTACATTCTAGTTTTATATTTATTTAATTTTATAAGAATTCTATTAAGTTCATATAAATAATCTTTTAAATCCAGCAGAATGTTGATTTTCAGTTTATTCAACCAGGAGACCACAGGCCACAGAAAATCTTTACCCACTAGAAAACTGCCATGGGAGAAAAGACTATTCAGTTCAAAGATGCCTGAGAAGTGAAGCAATGAGAGGTAGGTTAAAATGTTGTTCCTAATTCACTGGTTTTCCATGTGTATGTGTGGATTTTGTTAAATATCCAATCCAGATAAAGTGAGGTTTTTGTTGTTGCTGCTGTTAATCAGGCAAAAAAGGTAAAGAAACCATCAACTTCAGTACTTCAACAGCAGTTTTGAAGTCCCAGGATTATCAGCAAAAACAACGAGGAGTACTTGTGGCACCTTAGAGACTAACACATTTATTTGGGCATAAGCTTTGGTGGACTAAAACCCACTTCATCAGGTGCATGGAGTGGAAAATAGAGTAGGAAGATATATATACACAATACATGAAAAGATGGGAGTTGCCTTACCAAGTCAAGGTCAGTTCTAATGAGACAATTCAATTCAAACCGTATAAGAACCCAGGTAGTAAAACAGAGGCAACAGAGATGGGAACATACCTGTTTGCTAGATCCAAAGAGTACTGAAGTTTGGGGAACATTCAGATTATTGATCCCAAGCCAAATGTGGCTTGAGCCCATCTCAAGAAGCAAGAAATGACCTTTGAAGGCAGCTAGGTTCCCTAACCTTAGCTCCCACAGAGAAGTTCCTGAACGGAGTGCAGAACTCCAACTGGTGGCACAATCTCTTCCCAACCTACATTATTTTACTTCATTTATCTCTCTCTTTTTTTCTCTCCTTCCATTTCCTACCCATTCTATCCACCACCTTATTTTTGGCACTAGTTGGATTTTTTTTGGGGGGGTGAAAAAATATCTTAATTCAAAATTAAAATGTATTTTTGAAATATTCCTCTCCCAGCTCTGCCCCAAAATCTTGGGGTTTTTTAGGTTTTAAAACTAATAATAAAATAATAAATAATAATAACAATATTGTTGTTGTTATGTACAGTTCTGTTTTCTTAACATAAAATAATAAATAAACAATAAATAATATCATTATTTATTATTATAATTATTATTTACAGTCTGTTTTCTTTTTCCAATGGCAAAATTAAAACAAGGCAAAGAAAGAGGGAGGATTTTTTTAAAAAATGGAATGGGGTTGTTTGCCAAAAAAAAATCAAGAAAATCGTATTTTACTAAATATAGTTAATATTTTTGACTTGCTCCATCACTTTCTGTTTTTATATTATTTCTGTCTACCTTCCAATCTTTTTATGCTCTTTATAGTAACAGAGAAGAAAAATGAAATACAGCATCACCTTTCATATCACCCAACATCCTTTGTTGCTCACTCTTCATTTTACACTGACTTTTCCTCTTGCCTTCCCTCTGTTCCTCTTCCTTCCTAGGTTCTCATTTCTCTGTGTGCTGCTTGTTCTCCTCCATATTCCAGAGTCTGTGTCCCCAGTCTACAATTTTATCTCACTATCTTATATTATAAACTTGATAAAAAATGCTTGTTAAAAAGTAAAGGTTGAAAGTGGAATCCACCTAAAATTGCTCCTCCAACATGACTTTCTTTGCAACATGTTATGAAAAATCCCAAACACTGACTGTCTAGAAATGACTAGTTAAAGGATCTAGCATTTTCTCCACTGCCCTACCACCTTCAATCACTCACTCTCACTGCACCCAATTTAGTCTGCCCACCCAAATTCACCCTTTGCATAATAAAATTTGCAAATATACACAAAGGTCAAAAGAGCATAATATATAGCCTATTAAAGGGATCCATTTCCATTAATGTTGTAGTAATCTGATATTTTCACCTCAGAGTGAGAGTGTGTGTGTGTGAGAGAGAGAATATGATTGATTTTGGTACTTCCTGTATGCAGTTGAGCTAGAAGTACTGTGAAAAGAGCAAATATTTCTTGTTAAGTACTAACCAAGTGTTTGCTACTGTACCAACACAAAATACAGATAGAAAATTCTTTGGGGGAAAGAACTGTTTAAATAAGACAAAGTAAGCAGGAAATCCAGAAGAGGGATTGATAAAGATTGTTTTAAAATGATTATTGGTTTGCTTCCTGTGGACATCATGGGAGAACTAATGGCCAGATCCTGAGCTAATGCAAATCACTGCCAATTGAGTTTGCCCATTAAATTAATCAGTTGGAACTATGCCAGTTTAGAACAACTGAGCATCTGGCCCTGTTTTTTGAGAAGGGATTGGAATGAGGAGTGGTGGACCAGAACAGAGAGAAGAAATATAGAGGGGTAGTATATTAAAAGGTTTGGAGGTGATGTGGGGAGAAATAAACTAATAGAACCAGGGCTGGCTCCAGCATTTCTGCCGCCCCAAGCAAAAAAAAAAAAAAAGCTGAGATTGGCGGCGGCAGTTCAGCGGCAGGTCCTTCGCTCCTAGAAGGAGTGAGGGACCTGCCGCCCCCGAATTGCCGCAGCTGCCGCCCCTCTCCCTTGGCCACCCCAAGCACCTGCTTGTTAAGCTGGTGCCTGGAGCCGGCCCTGAACAGAACATCAAAACTGGTGTGATTCGTTAAGCAGGAAGGAGGGGAATCCGTTCTGACATTTTTTGTTACTGGACAGAACTTGGAAGTTCAGAATCATGCCAATAGAGGAAATAATATTAAAAGTTAGCCACACTTTTGAAAACTTTTACAGTTCTCTTTGAATACTGGAGAAATGTACAGGGAAAAATTGGGGTGAAGAGAGCAATTGATCCAACTGATCCGGTTTGTGCATTGGAATTTAAGTGTGACCAGACAGAAGGTCCTATCTCCCTTCTGAACAGAGTACCAGAAGATGGTCTCACTGGTGGTCATTGCTTCTTCGCACAGTGGACTGTACTCTAAAGAACATTCAATGTCACTTTTAGAAATACACCTCTACCCCAATATAACGCAATCCGTTATAACACGAATTCTGATATAACACAGTAAAGCAGTGCTCCGGGGAGGAGGGGGGGGGGGGTCAGTGACCACCTCTGAAGAGAGATCATCTATGATGAGTGACTACCATAAGTAGTAAGGGTGGTATAGTATGGTATTACCACTTTTACTTCTCCACAGCTGCAGGTGGCGGAGCTGCATTCAGAGCTGGGTACCCAGCCAGCAGCCACCACTCTCCGGCAATACAACTCTGAAGGCAGTGCAGAAGTAAGGATAGTGATACCGTGGCCCCCCCCACAACAGCTTGCAGCCCCCTTTTGAGTTGGGATTCCCAGTTTAAGAAACACTGTGTACTTTTGTATACTGTACTACTGTATTAATAAATCCATCAAGAGATTTTAAATACAGTACACTATTATATTATATCCTCTATGTAATGTTCATTTAAAAAGATGATTAAAATTAAACAGGAAACGTCAGTAACACTAGTAGCCTTTCTATACATCATAAAAGTGCCCATTTGAGGTTATTCAATTAGGGCAGACTACAAAGAATGGGGCAGACAATGGCCAAAGCTGGTGGATAGTCCAATACTTAAATTTAACAAGCCACTACAAAACAGCTTCCACAATATCTTACTGGTTGCACATTAGCCAAAACACAGTTCTCTTATAGCAGGGGTGGGCAAAGTTTTTGGCCCAAGGGCCACATCTGGATATGGAAATTGTATGGTGGGACATGAATGCTCATGAAATTGGGATTGGGGTGTAGGAGGGGATGAGGGGTGAGGAGTCCAGGGTGTAAGAGGGGGCTCTGGGCTGGGGCAGGAGTTTGTGGTGTGTGTGGGGGGGAGGGGGGGAGGGCTCCAGCTGGAGGGGAAGGCTCTGGGGTGGGGCTGGGGATGAGGGGTTTGGGGTGCAGGAAGATGCTCTGGGTTAGGACCGAGAGGTTTGGCGAGTGGGAGGCGATCAGGGCTGGGGCAGGGGGTTGGGGCACAGGAGGGGCTCAAGGGTGCATGTTCAAGGCGGCACTTACCTCAAGCAGCTCCCAGAAGCAGCAGCATGTCTCCACTCCGGCTTTTATGTGGCACTGCCCTGTCTGCAGGCGCCACCCCTGCAACTCCCATCGGTCGTAGTTCCTGTCCAGTGGGATCTGAGGGGGTGGCGTTTGGGGCGGGGGCAATGTGAGGAGCTTCCTGGCTGCCCCTATGCATAGGAGTCGGAAGGGGGACATGCCGCTGCTTCCGGGAGGCGCAAGGAGATTCGGCACGCACCCACAGAGCGGCCCCTGACCCTGCTCCCCAGCTGGAGTGCAGGAGCAAATCACTTATTACAAGTGACAACTTTTGCTAATTCCCATGAGTGGTCACTCAGTCAGCTCTGGGCACAACAGTCTCTGCCTTGGCTCCAGTGAAGCCCATCAACAGCCTCTCTCCAAAATGGAGCCCACCACATGCACGCCCTGCATCCCCTGGAAGAAGAAGTCTCTTTCTCTCTTTCTCTCTCTTCCGCAAGACATCATGGGAGGTGTGGTCTCCAAGGCTGACAGCAGCATTCAGGATCTTCCCAACTGGAACACTCCCAATTAAGTTCAGAGGCCCTTCTACTAAAGGATGCCTACATGTGAGTTAAGGATTAAGAGAGCACTAGGGTCTACATTTTAGGAATAGAAGATTTGGAAGTCCTGGAACTATTCTCTAGTCCAACAGTCACTTAAACATTTTTAAAAATTAAAATAAAATAGTGCTGTGGTAGGAAAGAAAAGTTTTTTTTCAGGACAATGTATTCCACTCAAGTGCAGTTGATGAACAAAGAACTCTACTAAATTGCAGTTTGCACCCTAAATTCATCAGTTGCAAATAAGCAGTGGCACTGTATGTTAGAGACATTTCAAACATTTGCTGTGCAGTTACAGCACAATCAGTTGTTCTTTGGAAAAAACTCTTTGGATGCCTACGTAAGAGGCCACGTCTTCAACTGATTATAAAGAGCCACAATAAGGACGAAAATTGGAGGGCACAATTTTTGTCTACAAAACTGGCAAAGTTCACACAGTATTTCTATCTTATTTGGATGTGTTGATATGGTATCTCGGAGCAGCAGCATATACTCATACCACCTGACCACTTGCATGCCCCCCTTTGCCTGAATTATACATATTCCCATGTAATCTGTGCAGATGGTTGAATAATAGGGACAGTGGGGAAAGCTCCTGGGCCAGTCAGAATATTGATGCGAAACAGTGGCTCTTTTGAGCCAGTTTGGAAGTGGTTAAACAACAATGAAAGATTCTTTAATTTGGTCCTATATGTTGGGCAAACAACCCTTGCTCTTCCCCTGCACCTAAACCTTCATATGGAGAGTGCTAATGTGTCTGCACAGGAGAGCGAGAGAGTGAAGAGAGTGGGGTGGAGGGAATTTATCTCCTCCTAAGCAGCTGTAATATGATGGGTCACAAATCTGGCCCATAACGATCAGATCTCACTCTACCAATCCTCACCTTAACTCAGCTTGAAGTTATTGAATGGATGCACAGTGTTACAGTTTAGAATCTAATTCTCAAGTATCACAACCATAAAGCACACTTTTATAAACTAATTAGCATTACATAATCAAGAGGGAACAGAATTGTACTGTACAGGATGTCTGAATGCTGTTCTAAAATAAGATTGACATTTATGTGACGAGAGGCAGTCTGAGTCTAAATGGCAGAGCTAAAAAACAGCAGTTTAATTTGGTTTTCACAAAGGTAAATAAAAGAAAGGTGTATAGTTTTAAAACTATCATCTCATCCACTTTTTCCATCTCTTTCCCATCCCTCCAGTTTTGTATTGCTGGTATCCTCTCTGCCCTCCTCCTCCTCCCCTCACTGCCCTCTGCTAGCCACATTTCTAATTCCCCTTCCATAACCTGCCCCACCTCTACATAGGTTGAGATTCCCATTTCAGGAATTACTTCAATTCACTAAATCACAAGTTGACATTTGTTATCGTGTACTTTTCCATGAATACTAGGGAGAAAACAAAATTAGAACCTTTTACTTGAATCACCTAAAGTGTGATTTATTTATTTTTTTCAGATCTAATGATCTGATACAAATCACCTCTTGGCTTAAGTCATTCAAAAAAAAATTGCTGAGCAGATTTTGCAAAACTAAATCCCAGTCTCCTTAGCCTGCCTCTACTCTACTCAAAACACACACACATATACACCCCTCTTTATTGACCTATCTAAAGTACTGTTGCCCCTTTTTGACCCAAGTGGCTAGTCGAAGTTTGGGGCTCTGGGGACGATCGAGATGGAAGTAGAAATTGATGGAATCTGTTATTTTCTTGATGTAATCTTGCTTATTTACAAGGAATGTACACAGTCCTGTGTCTCTGAATGCAAGAAGAACAAAGAACAAAAGAAGCAGCTTCATATCTTATAGCCCTGAAGCCAACACCAGACTCAGAAGCACTCTCTCTAGCTTTCTACGGGGTCACACTGTGTTTACAGGCTTCTGCTTGGCTTTCTTGCCTCTCCATCTCTCTCTGTACTTATCTGTTCTCAGGTTTTGTGGGATGTATCTTCCCATGTCATGCCCCCAAAACAATACTCAGCCAAAAGCTCCTGAAGAGGTGCCCCCACTCCTTTTACCTTAGGTGGGGGCTTATGCTTATAGTTATGTTAGTTGAAGGGTGAGTTCATACCTGTCAATCTCAACTGGTTTTTAACTGAATCCATAACAAGGTTTCAAAAAGCTCTTATCAGTACAAACATATACCAAAATAGATCATGTTTTATAATGGTTAGCAGATTATCTGCTACATAATCTTGCAATGTAGCAATGTAGCAATGCTTCCGGTATATAAAAATATCTACATTACAAAGTGTTTTGTTTGTTTACATAAGAACAATCATTACCTTCTCATAACCCTACATATCAGCACATAAGACTCACAATCATCCCTTCCCACTTTTTGGGAGAACACAAAGGAGTTCCATAGCAGAATCTGAACTAATTCAGGCTGTGGCAAAAACTGATAGATCCTCTATCTAGGTTTGCTAGTTCCTTTTATCTTACAGATTCATTATGTTGTAGTGAAGTTTACATGGTTGTCTCTGACTGTGGAATCTCCCAATAACACATTTGCAATTGTTCTAGGACTCTAAATAATACCATGCCAATGTCCAGTGACCATAACTGTATCTATTTCTATATAACCTATTTCTTTCTCTTATTATATACAACTCTACCCCAATATAATGCTGTCCTCGGGAGCCAAAAAATCTTACCGCGTTATAGGTGAAACCGCATGATATTGAACTTGCTTTGATCCACCGGAGTGCGCAGCCTCGCCCCCCTGGAGCGCTGCTTTACCACGTTATATCCGAATTCATGTTATTTTGGGTCACGTTATATCAGGGTAGAGGTGTATATATATACATATATTCTGTAGCCTATTCTATAGTCTATTTCTTTATCTTTTATTTTTTTACCTGACTATTTGAATTCAGATGACTATTTGACTATTTGAGTATACACACACACACACATACACAAATATTTGGTGACATATAAAAATTCAAACAATCTTATCTCTAATAGAACCCCCATGGGCTGGGCAAGAAGATGGGAAGGGAAATAGAAAGACAGATGCATTGTACACCAGATTTTTTCCAACATTAACCAAGATTATTACTATCATCATCTGAACTCAAATAATTCCATAAACAAGCATTTTTTACTCATACAGGAACATGTCATGGAAAGAAAACCAAATTTCATTGTAGTCTGTCCTTAGTGACATATATTATTGTATCATACAAATCAATATCTGCCATTTGTGGACTATTGTAGGCCCTTTTTAATACTGCTGTATTACAACATCAGTAAAGAATTATTATAAAATGGTAAACACTGCAAAAAACCGCTGCAAAATCCTACCTCAGCGCCTCATCGTGGTGCAGCGGTGACCCTGGCCATCTGACAACTATGGTAGCGGGGCATATGCCCTGGTAGGTCTAACCATGCTACAAAGGTGTCAAACTAATCCAATTCAAGGAGGGGGATTGCTCTCTCAGAAAAAAAGAGCATTTTTCCTTCTCCTTAGAGGTTGAAGGCTAGCTAAGCTTGAGGAGGTACGTATGCCTAGCCGCCTAGCCAGTGGGATGGCTTAAAGTTATCGGCTAAAACAACACGAGTAAATGGGTCTTAGTTCCCTGCATGTCATCAAACCATTCTTCGGTGGTGGAGTGAAAATTGAGTGACAAGAGGTTGCTAAAAATGTCAGGTGCTAGGCCAACATGGAAAAGGATAACACTCGCTGTGTGTACTTACAATTGTAGGTCGCTGGCGAGGGAGGAAATGTTAAACCATCTGATAGAGGAGAAAAAAAGGATAAGATGTGATATCCTCGGTATCTGCGAAACCCAACGAAAGAAGGAGTTGGAAGTCAACTGGAAGGATGGAAGCACTGTGAGGCTCGGAAAGGGAAATGGCGCTAGAAACGTTGGAGGAGTTGGATTTATCGTTAGTAAGGATTGGGTTTCAAAAGTCATATCATGCCAGCTAATATCATCACGTATTGGTGTGCTACATCTTCAGATGGAGTCAAAAGCTATCCTCAAGGTCATCCAGGCCTACGCTCCCACAAGTGCAAGTGAGGATGAAGAAGTGGAAGAATTCTACCAAGAGCTCGAAAGAGCCCTCACACAAAAATCCACGTACACTGTCACGATGGGAGATTTCAATGCTAAGGTCGGGGTGAGGGAAAGCTGGCAAAAAGTTCATAGGGAGATACAGCAGCAACAAAAGAAATGAAAGAGGAGAGAGGCTGGTAACAATGGCAGAAATGAAAGAACTGTACGTGGCAAACATCTGGTACAAAAAGAAGATTGCAAAAAGGTGGACGTGGATCACACCAAACGCGAAGAGTAAGAATGAAATCAACTATATTTTAATCAATAAAAAGCACATTGTTCAAGATGTCTCTGTGGTGCAGCCCTTAAACACCGGTAGTGACCATCGCCTGCTTAGAGCGAAGCTAATTTTCGACGAAGTAGTGGAAAAGAAAGTTTTACAGATGGCAAACAGGAAACAGCTCCCAAAGACATTCGATGAAGCAAAGCTGAAGAAAGCGATTTCTGGGTTTGACTGGAGCCAGACGGAAAAGTGTGATGAGGACTATAGTATCTTTGCCGACAAGCTAAGACGTTGCATAAAAGCAACTGAAATTGAAAAGATGAAGAAGGCAAGGGAAGAATCTCGAACGAAACAAAAAGCTTGTTAGAGAAGCGGAGAAATATGCAAAGGAGCTCGGATAACAACCTCGAGTACTCCACTCTGTGCAAGCTTATACGGCAAAAACTGAAGGATGACTTTGAGAACTTCCAGAATGAAAAGCTCCTTAAAACAGCTGAATCATGCAAGAGCCTCAGGACATGCAAGTAGGAATTGGTGCAGTATAGATTGAGCATAACAGCATTGAAGAACAAGGATGGAGAGACAGTAATTGACAGAGCAGGGATGGAGGAGGTCTGCAAGGACTTATATACAGAACTGTTCAAATCAAGAATCAACGTCCCTCTCCCAACGCTCCAAGAGTCAGAAGAGCGCGCTCCCCCCAATAATCGTCAGTGAAGTCTGAAGTGCACTACACCAGATGAAGAAGGGAAAAGCTCCCGGCAAAGATGGAATAACATCAGAAATGATTTCTGCAGGAGGCGAGGCGAAAACTTTGGAAGGCCCTCGCTTTAAGATTCAGTCGATATCTTGAAGAAGGAAAAATACCATCAAGCTGGAAGGAGTAGAATACCATCTTGTTGTACAAGAAGGGGGATCTAGAAAATCTTAAGAACTGTCGCCCTATATGCCTGGTCTCTCATATCTATAAACTCTTTTCAAAGGTGATAACAAACTGAGTCTCCCAGAGTCTGGATGAACAACAGCCGAGAGAGCAGGCAGGATTTCGAAGAAATTTCAGCACGATTGACCATATATTTACGCTTAGCCAGCTTCTAGAAAGAGCGAGGGAATACAAACTCTCGCTGTGCATTGCTTTCGTCAATATGAAAAGGCCTTCGATAGCGTCGAGTTCAACGCAATATTAAAGGCACTTGCAGAGCAGGGCATTAATATGCAGTACATCAGTTTGTTGAAGGAAGCGAATAATCGATGTACAACAGACATTACTGTCCTCGAAAGTACCCTCCGCATCCCAATCGAGAAAGGCGTAAAGCAAGGAGATATGATTTCATCAAAACTATTTACCGCCTGCCTTGAAATGGTTATGAACAAGATCAATTGGAGGAGTGGTGTTAATATAAATGGAGAACGATTACACTGGTCTACAATTTTTGATAAGTCGTCTGCTTCAGAGATAAAATGTGCTATTTATTATGTATTTTGATGTGCTGAATTCAAATATGATAATTAAAACAACTGATTGGCTACTGTTTCTAAGATATTTAAGTTTTTACATTTTATATCTATGTATATTGTGTAGATAGCAGAGTTTTAATCATAAACTGTAAACCTAGGTCTTTTCATGTGTGTTTGGTTGCTTTACATGATAATATTTCACCTGTCCTGTTTATATAACACTTTAAAAATCAGCAAAAGGGTTATATAAATAAAATTTATTATGAAACAAAAGGCAAAAAACTATTAATCGCTCGCCGTGCTCGTCGCTCACTGCTCCACAGTTCGGTGGAAAAAAATCTATATGAGAGTGCAAAAAATGTATCTTTAGGGACATGTTGCAACCAAGGCTTTTGTATGCCTTGAGGAGGTTTTCCACCAACAACCTGTAGTTGTCTGCCTTGTTGTTTCCGAGAAAATTTATTGCCACTAACTGGAAGGCTTTCCATGCTGTCTTTTCCTTGCCACGCAGTGCATGGTCAAATGCATCAGCTCGAAGAAGTTCATGAATCTGAGGACCAACAAAGACACCTTCCTTTATCTTAGCTTCACTTAACCTTGGAAATTTTCCACGGAGGTACTTGAAAGCTGCTTGTGTTTTGTCAATGGCCTTGACAAAGTTCTTCATCAGACCCAGCTTGATGTGTAAGGGTGGTAACAAAATCTTCCTTGATTCAACAAGTGGTGGATGCTGAACACTTTTCCTCCCAGGCTCCAATGACTGTCAGAGTGGCCAATCTATCTTGATGTAGTGGGAATCTCTTGCACGACTATCCCATTCGCAGAGAAAACAGCAGTACTTAGTGTATCCAGTCTGCAGACCAAGCAAGAGAGCAACAACCTTCAAATCGCCACAAAGCTGCCACTGATGTTGGTCATAGTTTATGCACCTCAAAAGTTGTTTCATGTTGTCATAGGTTTCCTTCATATGGACTGCATGACCAACTGGAATTGATGGCAAAACATTGCCATTATGCAGTAAAACAGCTTTAAGACTCGTCTTCGATGAATCAATGAACAGTCTCCACTCATCTGGATCATGAACGATGTTGAGGGCTGCCATCACACCATCGATGTTGTTGCAGGCTACAAGATCACCTTCCATGAAGAAGAATGGGACAAGATCCTTTTGACGGTCACGGAACATGGAAACCCTAACATCACCTGCCAGGAGATTCCACTGCTGTAGTCTGGAGCCCAACAGCTCTGCCTTACTCTTAGGTAGATCCAAATCCCTGACAAGGTCATTCAGTTCACCTTGTGTTATGAAGTGTGGTTCAGAGGAGGAGGATGGGAGAAAATGTGGGTCCTGTGACATTGATGGTTCAGGACCAGAAATTTCATCCTCTTCCTCATCTGACTCAAGTGAGAATGATTCTGGTGCATCAGGAACCGGCAGTCCTTCTCTGCGGGGTACTGGGCGTATAGCTGATGGAATGTTTGGATAATGCACAGTCCACTTTTTCTTCTTTGACACACCTTTCCCAACTGGAGGCACCATGCAGAAGTAACAATTGCTGGTATGATCTGTTGGATCTCTCCAAATCATTGGCACTGCAAAAGGCATAGATTTCCTTTTCCTGTTCAACCACTGGTGACGATTTATTGCACAAGTGTTGCAGCATATGTGTGGGGCCCACCTCTTGTCCTGATCTCCAATTTTGCAGCCAAAATAAAGGTGATAGGCTTTCTTAACCATAGTGGTTATACTGCGCTTTTGTGATGCAAAAGTCACTTCACCACAAACATAGCAGAAGTTATCTGCACTGTTCACACAAGTACGAGGCATCTCTGCTCACTTTGGCTAAACAGAAATGTGTCCCTTTGCAAAATCAAACACTGACAAATAAGAGAGCATGACATTGTCTGATTTCTAGAGCTGATATGGGGCAGTTTGTTCAGCAGAGTGATGTAAGCTTTGTTATGATTGCATCATCCATGACTTCTGGGAATAACATAATGCAATTCATATCATGTATGATGCAATACCAGCTTCAGATTGCATCATTCATTGTTTTGCCTAAAAAGCAAGTACTATCCAAACCTAGTCATAGCTTTATTCATAGATCCAGTCAAAGATGGATTTTAGTCATTTCTGGTTTAAATTGAGATCCCTTCCCTTTATAACTCACTTATCCTCCGCCATTCCCAAGTCAAGGTCGTATATACTGACCCAATAGCATATCTTGAAAACTAGAGCCAATCAACAATTTTAAGCATCATTTTCGTTCTCAGTGACCCAGAATTAGTAAAGTTTGACTACATTTATTTCAGAAGCATTTTGGCTGTAGAGCAGTGTTATCTCATCTCAGATTCGCAGACGACATCGTACTAATTGCCGAAAGCACCAATCAACGCAGAGCATGCTACGAACACTTGACAAGACAAGCAGTCAGGTCAGTCTGAAAATGAAAATACATGCGATCAGACATCTTAAGACAAGCCCGTATAACAGTAACAGGAGAAGAAATTGAAGAAATGGAACAGTACGTATATTTGGGCAAAGAAGTTATTATGCACCAAGACATGAACAGAGAACTCTCACGAAGTATTTGGGCAGGATGGTGTGCATTTAATTCCATCAAGGATGTCCTCAAAGGAAAAATCGACAAGACCACACGTACAAATATCTTCAATTCAACAGTGTTGCCAGCCATGCTGTATGGAAGTGAAACCTCGGCACAGACGAAGAGAGAAGAACAGCGGCTGTTGGTAGCTGAAAGGGCAATGGAACGAGCTATGTTGGGAATTTCCCTTCTGGATCGTATCCCAAATGAAATGATTAGACAACGCAGCAGTGTGAAAGCAGATATAATAAGATACGATGGGCAGGCCACATAGCACAGTTCACAGACAATAGGTGGACCGCAATCATTACTGAGTGGTACCCGCGAGAACAGAAACCCGCGACCACCTGGTCGGCCTCCAAGAAGATGGGAAGATGACATTGTTAAACATTTCAGACGAATATGGAGAAGAAAGGCAAGAATGCGAGAAGAATGGCACAGTCTTAACGACAGCTGAAGACCTATCGATCCAGGTAAACACCCCACATTACAGCTGCAAGTCAAACTGACACTATATGCAAATGTGATATTGGGCTGATACTTTACTACCTGATCATCAGTGATGAGCTGCAAGCAGCTGCCAGAAATAAGATTATATATGATTCCTTCTCTCCTAACATTTATTTCAGTTCCTGAAGCCATCATTTTTGGGTTTTCATCTTGTAAAACTTCACAAGTGAAACAAGAGTCTTCTCCGCTAGTGCCATCTTCAAAAGATCAAAAATCATGAGTCAGACCCCCCCCAAAATCATGAGACTTTTTAAAAAAACGTTTATATTGTACTTTTCACTCTGTCTCTCCATTTTTGAGCTGTCCTTGCCCTGAACTCCTCGTTGTCCATCCCCTGGTGTGTGTGTGTGTGTGTGTACATGCCCATGAGTGAGGGAGAGGGACACACTCACAATTAGTGTTGGCCACTCTTCCAAATTTATTGAATAAGATGATTTTGGGGGTTGGACTAGATGACCTCCTGAGGTCCCTTCCAACCCTGATATTCTATGATTTTGGCCCCCACTACAGTAGCTCTCACCCCCATATCTGCCTGTCCTTTGCCCAGAAATTAATCCTGTCCCGCTCCCAACCTCCAAATCATTCCTGTCCCTCAGCCTACCTTCAGTTCAGCCCACCTAGCCTCACCTCTGCTTTTCCTAGGGCTTTTCACTGCTCTCTGCCCCTTCCCAGGCTGGGTGCTGCAGGTAGAAGGAGCAGGTTCCATCTCCATTGGTCCTAGGAGGGGAGGAGAGAGCAGATCTGACCTGAGCTGCTGGGCTCTCTCTCTTTTCACTTCCCCTTCTCTGAGAATGGCTTCCGATTGCTGAAGGGAAAGAACTTTTCCTTTAGCAACCCTGATTAGTCATCCATCCCAAGAAGGCAGGCAAGTAGGACGGGTAGCCATTCTAAAGGAGTTTTCCCCCAGGCAGGGATAAAGTTTGCTAAAGGGCTTCACACACCATCACCAGACTGGCTCCAGTCCCAGCCAACATCCCATCACTTGCAAAATGTGAAAGTTGGCAACAATCCATCTCTTAAAAAAAAGTGTGATGCAGAATATGTCCAGTGGTCCGCAGCTGGCACTTTTCTGTAGATTAATGTCCCTGCTTGATGTGTAGGGGATGTCTGGTTGATGAAGGTCTTTAAATGAGACATTATGTGATGCCTGCCACCTTGGCTGATACACTAGGGACTGACTTGGGAAACTCCAGAGCTAAAAGCATAAACTGTGGCAGCTTGAGCTAAAAAGCCAGGGCTCCATAGCTTGGTGGAAGTAAAACTTATATACTCTGCAGATCAACACAGAAGGGAACTTGTAACACACACTCACTAGTATTTTACAACCTTTGTGGTCATTAAAAATCCCCTGGCACTTTTCACAATAGTAGCACATCAACCAAATTCCAACTGGGTAATTACATTCCTCTATATTCCTCTTCCTAGCCCTTTCCAGTTTCAACCAGTTAAGCCGTTTTTCACTCTCCCTTCTGAACTTTTGTAAATTATGGCATTTCATGGTTAAATGGCTACTCTGTCCCAATCCAGAGATGAATGTTTTATTGGTGGGTGAAGGATTTCTATGTTCATAGGGCCTAACCCTACTGTGTTTATCAGGCAAATCTCCTGTTAAAGTAAATGAATTTTGTCTGAATAAAAATGGCAGGATTAGAGTATTACAAAGTCAAGTGTTTTTCATTGAAAAGATGCTGACATCAATCACCGTGTATTTTAACCAGGGAACTGCAAATTGTATTCCGAGGATTCAGTGGTGCCTGATTCTGCTATACCAGGGGTTCCAAAACTTGGTTTGTGGCTTGTTCAGGGTAAGCCCCTGGCAGGCCACAAGATGCTTTGTTTACCTGAGCGTCCGCAGGTACAGCCGCTCGCAGCTTCCAGTGGCCGCGGTTCACCGTTCCTGGGCAATGGGAACTGTGGGAAATGGCGGGGACGGGGCCACCACTTCCCGCAGCTCCCAGTGAACAATGTAGCTGGAGTCGACATAGCTTAGGTTAACTTACTATGGTGTCCACACCACGCTGCATGGATGGAAGATGCTCTCCCGTCAACTTCCCTTTACTCTTCTCACTCCAGTGAAGTACGAGAGTTGACGGGGGAGCGATCTGCAGCCGATTTAGCGGGTCTTCACTAGACCTGCTAAATTGACTCCTGGTGCATCCATTGCCGCAGCATCAATCCCCGATAAGTGTAGAAATACCCTGAGACTATTCAGAGCAAGGTATTACTCAGTATGAGTATGGCAGGCAAAATGCGGCCCTAAGCAAGGTAGAATTATTTAGGGGATTATCGATCAAAATCAAACCCCCTTGAATTGCTCCTGTGCTGGAAATAATTTTTCCAATAAATGTAATGTTTACCATGACTCAGCTTCTACACAAGTATTCCTTTATTAGTCAAAAGCCATGTGGTGTTGATTACATTCAAAATATGAATACAAGTATATATACATTTATACGCTATATTCTAGCAACAATACAGTTATAAGCATTGGCCAAATACTCACAAGAGGATCGGGTTTGAGAGACATGTTGCCATCATGGTGTGACTACAGAGGAGGAAGGAACATCTCTGACAACGAAACTCCTAAAAACCTTGCCTTTCATATGCTATAATAAACAAGTGATGTCACTGCTCGTTATCAGACCTTAACTAACACCAGATGAGGCAGTTCACAGCTGTCCTCTAACCTGGTTAAGACAATATTAACAGCTGGGTCCCTCTCTTCAAGGTTTCCTTCTTATCTTATCCTAGCTACTAAACTAAGGATTTCTTTATAATAAATTAAACAAACCTACAATTATTTACTGCACCTGATACCAATTAACCTTTTTTTTTTATTACTTCAACCTAAACCTTACATGAAATAATGCAGGTATTTCAGTGGTCACTACAGATTTAACATAAACAACCCTTCTTTGTCATGATCTCAGTCTTTTTGGTCACACCGTTTGGGCCTGTCCTCTAATATCCAATGTAAGCCTATATTCCTACAACCTGAAAACACAATGGAAGACAGCAGAGAGCAGTAGTACCTACAAAAGAACAGGTGCAGTAGCAGAACATACACAACCTCCTAATGTTGGAGTGGTATCTTGCTGACAGGCAAGACCAGTTTCAAGATGTATCTTTTCTTAAGAATGGAAACTATGTACATGAATAGGAAACAAACCTTCCTATTCTTTTCTGCCTGTAGCCTGTAACTAAGCCAGTTTATTTCTCCATTCCAACATGCAGTGCTTCACTGGAAAAAAATAAAAACAGACTCCGTAACGAGTGTATAGGAAATGTGGCATCTCTGCAATTCCTGGAGGACTTACTATACAATACAGTACTAACCAAAGAAAGCCCCAGTTCAACACAGCCGTTTAATCACTTATTTAAATCTCAGGGGAGTTTAAGTGTGTGCTCGCAAGTGCTTTGCTGAATAAGGATGAAGGTAAGCACATGATTAAGGGTTTTGCTGAATCAGGGCCACATGATTAAGGGTTTTGCTGAATCAGTATTACAGACATAATAGCCTCATCAGAGTTGGCAGTAATCGTCTATTGTTATGAACATGCAGCAGAAGAAGCTGTAGTAGCAAGTATAACAAGAGCCATGCCCGCAGTTGTCACCAAGGATGACATTTTGTGCTCCAACATGTCTAGTTATTCATGGCTCCTCTAACGTGTCACAGAATGAGTCATCAGAGCAAACACATTAGAATAGAATAGAATAGAATAGAAGCAAGATTATTACAGTGGAAAGATATGGTGGGGAGAATGAAAGCTCTAGAAATCTGACATTGCCCATATTAGTATATACAGTAATATTACTTGGTTAATTGAAAAACTCAAGCATGTACTGATGCATATCTAGACTATGAGAACAGATGAGAAGCCACTGTACATTATTTTTTGCCCACCCATAAAGGTGTATATAATTACACAATGGGGTCCTGGCCCAAGACTCAGGCACTTTGATAATACAAATAATGAACGAATGAATAAAATAAATAAATATTGCCAGCGTGAACCCCTTACTCACACTGGTGAACAGTTACTCTCATGAGTAATCCTATTGTCTACAGTGGAACTACTCATATAAATAATTGCTTACCAGCATTAGGAAGAGGTTTGCATGCTAGGCCCCAACACATGAGCAAAAACTATCTAAGTTTTCTAAGCTACACAAATTTTAAACTAAAATCAGAAAGTAAAGGTTATTTTTAAAAGAATAACGACAGTGACAGTGTAATTATATTTAGTAGGGACATATAAACTGTTTTGCAAAACAATACAAGTGGATCTGAAACTTTGCCTGTCTCTTGAAGTAAACAGAACTGAACCCAACCCATCATCGTATTTATGTTTTAGCTTACGAAGAAGTGCTCCATTGCTGCTTCATTCTCTCTTCCTTGCTACACTATTGAATACAAGGTCAGATTTAGAGTGGTGCAAGAGGATCCATCTCCACTGCATTCACTGGGGTTGTATCTACTCACATTTGATTGGAATTGAGACTTTTATGTCAACAATATTAGAACTGATTTAAATGTAGATTGGTGAAAATCAAAAGCATAATTAGGTAAGGAGAGAACCTAAATTTTTTTTTAAAAGGAGGCTTTGTTACAAATCAGAAAAAAAATAGTATTTTAATCTACAGCTCCTGTCTGATCGACTATTAATGAAATTATCTCCTTAAAGGTCAAAATGCTAATTAGGACATTTTCTTTGGCGATAAATCAGAGATGTGTAACATGATTAGATCAGCTTTTTCTAGCATTCAATTATTTCTTTTCTTTCATTTTTAAAATACAAGAGAGGATTCAAAAATATAAACTGACGTTAGTAACATTTAATATTTTTCTTTCTTAGACTAGGTACAAAATTAGCTTAAGAGTTCAGGTTTACATGAATTTATTCAAAGATTAATTTCCATTTAAAATATAATTCGTCAATAAAACAGTAAATGCATAATCACACTAATTAACCAATATTATTTAAGTACTAAAAGGATGCTTACATTACACTTTAATTGACATATATTTCAAATGAATACAACATTTACTAATATCCAATATAAATTAAAATAAATTGTATCTTTCTAAAATACTATGGTCAATGCCTATTAATCTATATACTGTGTACTTGTATGTAATCCATATATAAGTGACAAAATACCTATAATGATACAAGTTTATTTTTAGTTAAATTTTGAACAAAGACACATATCCAGGCATGTAGGAAGTCCTACAAAAAAATACAATGACATAAATCCAGCTATTTACCCTCAAGAAAAATAACCAATCAATGATATCAAACCAAACCCCATCATACACAAATACCAGCTCTTATCTCACTCACCTCCACCACTTCCAACAAACTAAATTAGTGTATCCTCAAGATCAATACATTTGGGCTGTCTCAGAGCAAAGGAGGAGAGAATTCCAAAACTGAGGGCACTCACAGAGAATGCCCCCCTCGGTTGCTTAATTCCTTTTAAAGTGAGGCAGGTGATTTAGCTAGGAAAAAAAACATTCATTTGGGGTCAAACTGAAAATATATTATTTCAGAATTTTTGAAAAATAATTTTGAAAATAAATGTTTTGACTTTTTGGATCCCCCTCCACCACTCAACATGGACAATTCAGTAAAAGTGACATGAATTTGCAACACATTTTTGTGTCACCAAATCTTAGGGTGACCAGACAGCAAGTGTGAAAAATCTGGATGGGGTGGGAAAGTAATTGGCGCCTATTTAAGACACAACTCCAAATATCGGGACTGTCCCTATACAATCGGGACATATGGTCACCCTACAAAATCTGCATTTTTCACTTACAATTTTTGGCCAAATACATTTGTCCAGCAAAGCCATAGAAAACATTATGTGCAGTGCTACATACAACCATTGTTTTATGTGCATAACAGTATCAAACCTGTTAGGTTAGAAAAATATAGCCCAGACTCTACTTACCTTGATAAAAATAAATGGAAACCTTTTAGTGGAATCTCTGCAGCTTACAGTTATAAAATATTTATGGTGTAGTTCTTTGCAATACTTGTACCTAACACCTGGCAAACTTACAACACCAGCACATGCTTTATTGTTTGAGAGCAATTTATACAAACTGCACAATAAGTAGAAAATGGCCACAGTGTTCTGAAAGATGTTTACTGAGGAGATTTATGAATGTCAGAATAGAAATGGTGGTCCAAAAAATGATTGTGATACAAGCAACATACATGAGCCTATGCTGCAGCTGTTGGAGAGAGACCCACTAATCTTCCTTCTCCTTCACCACAGCTATGCATGGATTCTAAGCCTCCTAATCAACTTGGGTTGCTTTCGGTCACCTTCAGGGTCACCTTGATTGGTAGAACTTTTTCTGAATAGTGCACTCTTATATAACTTAATGAAGAAACCAAAGAGGTCAGTTGGTTCCACACACCTCTCTACTCATGAGAATTGGTTGACTTATGTTGCAATTGTCTTCAATGGGCCAGGCTATCGAGCCAGACTTCATGTCCCATAATGCATCGTGACTATGGGTCTCTGTGATGCACTGCATTTTCTCACCAACAGACACAGTGGTGAATTATAGAATATCAGGGTTGGAAGGGACCTCAGGAGGTCATCTAATCCAACCCCCTGCTCAAAGCAGGACCAATTCCCAACTAAATCATCCCAGCCAGGGCTTTGTCAAGCCTGACCTTAAAAACCTCTAAGGAAGGAGATTCCACCATTACCCTAGGTAACCCATTCCAGTGCTTCACCACCCTCCTAGTGAAAACGTTTTTTCCCTAATATCCAACCTAAACCTCCCCCACTGCAACTTGAGATCATTACTCCTTGTTCTGTCATCTGCTACCACTGAGAACAGTCTAGATTCATCCTCTTTGGAACCCCCCTTTCAGGTAGTTGAAAGCAGCTATCAAATCTCCCCTCATTCTTCTCTTCTGCAGACTAAACAATCTTAGTTCCCTCAGCCTCCCCTCATAAGTCATGTGCTCCAGACCCCTAATCATTTTTGTTGCCCTCCGCTGGACTCGTTCCAATTTTTCCACATCCTTCTTGTAGTGTGGGGCCCAAAACTGGACACGGTACTCCAGCAGAGCCCTCACCAATGTCGAATACAGGGGAATGATCACGTCCCTCGATCTGCTAGCAATGCTCCTACTTATAGAGCCCAAAATGCTCTTAGCCTTCTTGGCAACAAGGGCACACTGTCGACTCATATCCAGCTTCTTGTCCACTGTAACACCTAGGTCCTTTTCTGCAGAACTGCTGTCTAGCCACTCGGTCCCTAGTCTGTAGCAGTGCATGGGAGTCTTCCGTCCTAAGTGCAGGACTCTGCACTTGTCCTTGTTGAACCTCATCAGGTTTCTTTTGGCCCAATCCTCTAATCTGTCTAGGTCCCTCTGTATCCTATCCCTACCCTCCAGTGTATCTACCACTCCTCCCAGTTTAGTGTCATCTGCAAACTTGCTGAGAGTGCACTCCATGACATTCTCCAGATCATTAATGAAGGTATTGAACAAAACCGGCCCTAGGACCAGCCCTTGGGGCACTCCGCTTGATATAGGCTGCTAACTAGACACTAGATCACTACCCGTTGAGCCCGACGATCTAGCCAGCTTTCTATCCACCTTATAGTCCATTTATCCAGCCCATACTTCTTTAACATGCTGGCAAAAATACTGTGGGAGACCGTATCAAAAGTCAAGGAATAACACATCCACTGCTTTCCCCTCATCCACAGACCCAGTTATCTCATCATAAAAGGCAATTAGGTTAGTCAGGCATGACTTGCCCTTGGTGAATCCATGCTGACTGTTCCTGATCACTTTCCTCTCCTCTAAGTGCTTCAGAATTGATTCCTTGAGGACCTGCTCCATTATTTTTCCAGGGACTGAGGTGAGGCTGACTGGCCTGTAGTTCCCTGGATCCTCCTTCTTCCCTTTTTTAAAGATGGGCACTACATTAGCCTTTTTCCAGTCATCTGGGACCTCTCCCGATCACCATGAGTTTTCAAAGATAATGGCCAATGGCTCTTGCAATCACATCTGCCAACTCCTTTAGCACCCTCAGAAGCAGCGCATCCGGCCCCAGGGATTTGTGCTCATTCAGCTTTTCTAAATAGTCCCAAACCACTTCTTTCTCCTCAGAGGGCTGGTCACCTCCTCCCCATGCTGTGCTGCCCAGTGCAGTAGTCTGGGAGCTGACCTTGTTTGTGAAGACAGAGGCAAAAAAAGCATTGAGTACATTAGCTTTTTTCCACATCCTCTGTCACTAGGTTGCCTTCCTCATTCAATAAGAGGACCCACACTTTCTTTGACTTTCTTCTTGTTGCTAACATACCTGAAGAAACCCTTCTTGTTATTCTTAACATCTCTTGCTAGCTGCAACTACACGTGTGATTTGGTCTTCCTGATTTCACTCCTGCATGCCTGAGCAATATTTTTATACTCCTTCCTGATCATTTGTCCAATGTTCTACTTCTTGTAATCCAAGAGGTCAACATTTTCCGTGACTTCCGCCCCCCCCCCCACACACACACACACATTTTCTGATAAAGTGTTTTCCTAATGGCAACTTTGGCTGAAATCCACTCCTGTGCAAAGAGCATAAAACCTATGCACCACTTAAACCCACAAAATAGGGTTTAGGTGAGATTAAGTGAGGCATAGACTTTATGCTGGTTCTCTGCACAGGGGTAAATTTCACCCTTTGGGAGCAGAGACCAAGCCTCTTGCTCCTTATCCATGACTGGTAATAATGTTTGTGATGGATTGAATCACAGAAACCCACTTGGGACTGTCACCTGATGTTATGAGACTACCTCTGAGCCAGTTTTCGCTGCCAGTTTGGGCCTCCAGAACCCTCCCTTGTTGAGCCAGACATGCCAGTCTGCTCTAACACAGACCCAGGGTCTGAACCAAGCGCCCCAAAGCTGCAGACTTAACTGAAAACAGCTTAGCAAGTGCTCCTGTCTCTAGTACCCAGACACCCAGATCCAAATGGGATCCAAACCCCAAATAAATCTGTTTTACTCTGTATAAAGCTTATATAGGGTAAACTCATAAACTTTATAACACTGACAGAGAGATATGCACAGCTGTTTGCTCCTCCAGGTATTACTTACTTAATCTGGGTTAATTGATAAGCAAAAGTGATTTTATTAAATATAAAAAGTAGGATTTCAGTGGTTCCAAGTAATAACAGACAGAACAAAGTAAATTACCAAGCAAAATAAAACAAAGCATGCAAGTCTAAGCTTAATACATTCAGAAACTGATTACAGATGAAATCTCACCCCCAGACATGTTCCAATAAACTTATTTCACAGATTGGACTCCTTCCTAGTCTGGGTCCAGCAATCACTCACACTCCTGTAGTTACTGTCCTTTGTTCCAGTTTCTTTCAGGCATCTCTTGGGGGAGGAAAGGCCATCTCTTGAGCCAGCTAAAGACAAAATGGAGAGGCTTCCAGGGCCTTTTATATTCTCTCTCTCTCTCGTGCGCAGAAACCTCTTTGTTCTTCAGGGCAAAGTCATAGCAACAAAATGGAGTTTGTAGCCACCTGGGCAAGTCACATGTCCATGAATTATTCAGGTTTTTTCAGGCCAATGTCATTGTTTACGTGTTAGTTTGAATATTCCCAGGAAAGCTCAGATGTGGACTGGCGTCTCCCAAAGTCCATTGTCAGTTAAGTGTTTCTTGATTGGGCACTTACTGAGAATAGTCCTTTCTCAAGAAGCTGATCAAATGCTTCACTGAGGCTACTTAGAATCAAACACATTGAGATACAAGTACATAGCCAATATTCATAACTTCAAATACAAAAATGATACAAAGCTGGCAAAAAAGCAAGTTTTACTCCTTTTTATTTAGGTAAAAGTACAAACTCATTCTCAATGTTCCTTCTTTATTGGTCTCCCCACATCTTAGCTTTTCTCTCTTCTCCCTGCTGACAATGCCCGTCACAGAAGTAATTTCAAACCTGCTGTGCCAACCATACCACTCCAAATCTCTTCACTAGGTTTCCAGTCTCTCTGTAGCATATATAAGCTTCTTTCCCTCACTTTCAGAGCCCTGAATAACATCCTCATACTATAACAGCTATATACTCATTGCTTCCTATTTTGCCCTTTCACTCCATTTGCTTCTCCATCAAAACCTGAGTTATGAGTTGCATTTTGAAACAGTTAAGTAGTTGGTGATATCACTTTCCTCTAGTAAAGCAGTAATGTAGATCCTTGGTTTGCTCTGAGGCCAAGATTTTCAAAAGTGACTAGCTATTTGAGTGCCTCATCTTTGAATGCCCATCTTTTATGAATTTCAGAGGTGGAGAGCTCCACACTCTGAAAATCAGGTCCATTTCAAGAGTCTCAAGATGGGAAACCAAACATTCAGGCATACACTGTTACTAGTCACTTTTGAAAATTCTTGTCCTTGAAAGAGTGTAAGCATTTCAGGAGAAACACAGAACTTGGAAATCTGATCTAGGCAAGGGAAAAGCCTTTCAGATCACATTTAAGACAATGAGAAATAGGAACAGTAAAACCACAGAAAAGTTATCAATAGTAAGTGTTGGGTATAGTCTGCCACTAGTTGAGTCTTTAAGATCAAAATCTGCTTTAAAATTTTCAACACCCTCTATATTAAGCATTTGTAACAAACCATGTGATCCCATACCTGGCTGTGCCAGACCTCAAAGTGCAGTGGAAGCGCTAGGTTACCACTGTATGAGGGGCAAGGCAGCAGAAAGTCCATATGAAATAATTCTATGCTATATTGCTCAGGGGTCAGGCTGGAAAAAATAGCTGATGGAATTCTGAAACTCCACTCACAGTAGCAGCTAAATGTCATGGGCCAAGAGTAAAAGGTTCACTGGTAAGAGGCAAATTTTGAAGTCTTGCTTAACTGCAGACTGTGTTTCTTTGGCTAGCTAAGTTAAATGTTGCATTTAAAGAGGTCTCTTTTCATTCTACACTTTCTCTTGTGAGATTCTTCCTCTCCTCTCTCTTTTCTTCCTCCTCCTCTTGTTGCTCCCCCCATCTTGTCTCCCTATTCCCCACTCCAATGGGAAGAACTCTGGCAGGAACTCTTTTTATTGCTTTCTCATCACCACCACCACCATAATTTGACCAGTTAAGCAATGATCCCTCCGCTGGCAGCAGTGCATGGAATCACTGCCTGGGGCTTTTATGTCCAGGCTCAGGCAGCTGTAATTTTGAAGTTTCATGCTCCTAGCTCTGGTTGGCCAGTGTTGGTGACAAGGATGAGAAGGGGGTGGAGTAAGATGGTAAAAGTCTTACAGAAGTATGGGTACCGCACATGGGCAAGTACTGTTTCCGAGCCCTGTGTCACTGCTCACTACAGAGCTGAGATTTTGGACAACTTTTGCCGTGGAACTTGTTCTAGAAGACCTGGTCGGACATAGCCAGTGAGTCTGTACATAGTGTGGAGCCACTGGGTTACATTTCCTCACCGGAAAGTGAGACACAGTCATTATACCTTACCATCCACTGAGACAAGTTGCCACAGCTTGTCTGCACAGAACTTATATTTGGATTGGGGAAGGATTCCATGCTCCCCAAAACATTATTATTTCTTCACAAAATCGTTTCACTTGGGCATTCCTTGTGGGATCACAATTTGTCCCTTGATTTCTACAGACCATTTTCTGCCACCCTTACACTAAATAGCAATAATGTCGGTGGATTAACTCGTGGCATAAGGAGTCATAATTCCAGTGTTAACTGCACCTTTGCCCCCTCTATTGTCTTCCCTTTAAGGTCTCAGCCCTCCAACCGTCACCTCACCATATCCTGAGTTTGCAGTCCCCCTGCAATTCATTGTGTTTATCCTAACAGGTCTGATCTTAGTCCAACACCTGTGGTTTGCTTTACATCAAAGACAATGACAGGGTTACTGGTGACCAGCTATCTTTCACAAAGCATGATACATTTATTTTAAGACAAAAGTATTACAGAGAAAATATACAATAAACCAGCAAACAGTCTATCCACATGCTAAACTTACTAGGTGCCACCCATCTTCTATATGGAGATCCTAGCAGGTTCTAGCAGGTTCCAGACTTTCCAACAAGGGTTTACCCCAGGGGTCGGCAACGTTTGGCACGCGGCTAGCCAGGGTAAGCACCCTGGCGGGCCAGGCCAGTTTATTTACCTGCTGACGTGGCAGGTTCAGCCAATCGCGGCCCCCACTGGCCGTGGTTCGCCGTCCCGGGCCAATGGGGGTGGCGAGAAGCGGCGCGGGCGAGGGATGTGCTGGCCGCGGCTTCCCGCCGTCCCCATTGGCCCGGGACGGCGAACTGTGGCCAGTGGGGGCCATGATCAGCCGAACCTGCCGCCTCGGCAGGTAAATAAACTGGCCCAACCCACCAGGGTGCTTACCCTGGTGAGCCGCGTGCCAAACGTTGCGACCCCTGGTTTACCCTCTTGGTTACAACCTCATGTTAGTTCTTGGATCCAGATGGGGGGCATTCAACCAATTCAGGCTGATCTTTCTTTGGGGATTAGCCCTGCTTTGAGCTAGATGACCTCCTGAGGTCCCTTCCAACCCTGATTCTATGATTCTATGATTTGTCTAAGACCTCAGCCAGTCTATGCAATTCTCCCCAGGGCCTGGTACTTCTCTGGAGTTGTTTAACTGATCCAGGATTTGCAATAATTACCCCCCCACACACACTGATTTTAGTTGTTGGGGGAAGTTCAATAACTCTCTCCCAGGGGGCTAGAATACATTATCAGGTCACAAAGACAGAGATAACATTTAAAGATACAAAAGTTTCTGACTAATCCCTGGACCCACAGTGCCTGGCACTTCTCAACATAATAGTCTTTAGAAGTTTCCATGATTCCAAGATCTTGTCAGAAAATGGTCCTATTCCTTTCTGTTAATTTGAGTGGATGGTCCAAAGTAGCATCTCTCAAAATGTAAGTGGATTCCTTGGGGAAGACTCTCCTGGGGAAGAATCAAACAATTTACCTGAAAACGAAACAGAGATTATTCATTTTTTTTAAATTAATGGATATTTTTCATTTAGGATTAAACAGAAGCTGAGCTACCTTTTGTTGGATACTCAATTGATAGGTCTATTTTTATTGGGAATCAATGAACCAGCAACAAAGGAAGAATACCAGGCTGCTTCAGTATGCTACATATAAGCTTAACATATACCAAACTACATACATTTTATTTGCAAACACAATTCTGCTAGAATATTACCCTGAAAAAATCTGTAATAATTTCTCTCTTTAAAAGAGGGGTAGTGATATACAGGGCTAGTCTTATGGGTGGGCGACATGGGCGACTGCCTCGGGTCCCGTGGTTGGGGGGGGCACCATGGTCAAGAGACTGCAGAAGAGCCATGCTGAGACGGGTGGCAGGGAGAGGAAATAAAGGGGGCTGCAGGGCAGGAGCTCACACGTTTCTCCTCTCTACTTTCCCAACAGCATGGCACATGCAGTGCCACCACCACTCCACCTGCAGCTGCTCTGCCTGCTGTGCAGCCACCCCCTGCTTGTGGAGCAGTAATGAAAGGACACCAAAGAAAGATCAGCCAGGGTGCCATTTTCCCTAAGGCTGGCCCTGGTGGTATAGCAGTGAGAGACTGTGTGGTCGAGTGGACAGGGACTTTTGAGATATGGGTTCTAATCAAAACTAGAAGTCATTACAGCTGGGCAAACACTGTGCTAATAATTATCTGTTCGTGTGTATGAGACACAAGAAGAGAGGGAAGATAGCTGAGGTGATCAAAGTTACATGATAAATTATGGAACCATATGAGAAAGCTTATTTATCACATGGCTCTGCAGTTTATTACATGATATCACCATCATCTAGGTACTATACATATTATCTATCTAGGTACTATACATATTATCTATCTGTAAAAATATACAAACACATACATGGCACATCCTTTGCCACTGTAAAGTAAAAAGAGATATGTGCTTGTCCTTGCCCAAACTGGTGAAGGGTACAGTAAGCAAGATAATGTTTGTCTTTTGATAAAGTTTTCATAAGAGGTCGAACTCTCAGAAATGATGATTTTAGAAAAACAAATCTTCTGAAAGTCATAAAGGATTACACTATTTAAAAATGCTTTGCTTTGGCTTAGCCATTAAGATCAAGTCTGTTTGATGTAAACTTAGCATATTTGGGCTGGAACATCTATTCTTATGTTTCGTTTAAAAAAAAATGAATTTCTTTTTAAATTATGTGATGTGTGCTTTAAGATATTACTGTATCATTTTTCCAGCTCTAACTACCCAGTTCTGCAAACACTTACTCAGATAAGTAATCCTTACTGTGTGAGTAGTCCCATTGACTTTAAATTGTTTGCAGTATTGAGCCTACAGCATATGGTATATCATTATTTTGTCCTTTCTGAACTGTTTTTGGCACATAGTGTATCTTTCTCTGGCACATATCAATACATTTCAATGAAGGAAAAGTTATTTGGAGAAACTTTTTGGAGAGCCATCTCATATAATAAAAATTACATGGATAGTTCATGAACAACAAAATACCCAAGCAAAATAAATGTATATGCAAAAAATAACTGACCAGCTCTTAGTAGTGCACTTATTATCAGAATACTATATTATGAAATTAGATATAAAATTATCTAGTCTTCTCCAAATTTTAAATATCTATGGCTGCAGCCTTAAAACCCTTAAAAAGAACTTGGATAAAGAACTTAAGAACTGAATATGGGCTAGGCTCCAACATCAAGTGTTAGTTAGTGACACCCCTTTGACTCTGCGCTGAACCCACATCTGAGGTAAAGGTGGCTGTAGTTTCAACAAAGTGCTGAATGACAACGTTTGTTTGTAATGGGGAGAGAGGTGGTAAGCTAACAGTAGTCTTCATATGTGGATGGGTGTCTCCTATTGTGGTTAGACTGGAAACCTGGCCTTGGACAATTTTTTCTACTGGTTAGTTGTCGAAAGTGGGGTGGGGGGGAATTAAATCCTTTCAGGTTTCAATTCAATGAGGTTGCAACTTCCACTTGAACCAAATTTATTGTATAGGGTCTTCATTCCTGCTATATCTGAGTCAACTAGACCTATAATGAAAATGTAGCTGCAAATTACTTGTTTTTTTGGAGTTTGCTTGGCTCCCTCGACTCAGTTCTGGCAGAGTTCTGAAACCAAACAGTGGCTTTATAAACCTGCCAAATCTGACACACCTTTTATTGACCTCACATACTATGCTAGAATTAATAGCACAACTGTACCACTCATCAGCATGCGGAGAGCCAGTGCAAAGCAAAAGCACAGCTTAAGTTCCATTTACATTGTTATTCTGAAGGTTTAAGTGGTACTTACTGCAGGTGATGGTAAGACTGTGGGCTGACCAGGAACAATCGGTCATTCGGAGCTAATGGAGATAAGCCCTGTCAATAATTTCAGATGTATGACAAATTGTTCATATATGGTACACTGTAGACCAGTGGTTCTCAAAGTCGGTCTGCCGTTTGTTCAGGGAAAGCCCCTGCCGGGCCGGGCTGATTTGTTTACCTGGCATGTCCGCAGATTCGGCCGATTGCGGCTTCCACTGGCCACAGTTCACAACTCCAGGCCACTGGGGGCTGCGGGAAGCTGCGGCCAGCACATCCCTTGGGCCGTGCTGCTTCCCGCAGCCCCCAGTGGCCTGGAGCGGCAAACTGCGGCCAGTGGGAGCCGCAATCGGCCGAATCTGCGGACGCGCCAGGTAAACAAACCAGCCCGGCCTGTCAGACGCTTTCCCTGAATAAGTGGCGGACCAGCTTTGAGAACCACTGCTGTAGACCATGTTTCATTATATAATGCCTGCATCTGTAATTTTCACTCCATGCATCTGAAAAAGTGAGGGTTTTTTACCCACAAAAGCTTATGCCCAAATAAATCTGTTAGTCTTTAAGGTGCCACCAGACTCCTTGTTGTTTTTTGTGGATACAGACTAACACGGCAACCCCCAATACTGTAGTCACTGTGGAGTGTGGCTCAGGTAGTGGCTGGGGGTGCAGTACCAACTGCTGCCATCAGGGCTCTGTTAGAGCTGAAGTTGCTGAAACTCTTGGAGGCTACACCCAGATGGCACTGGGTCTCCTGGCCTTGCAACACAGTTTGAAGCCAGCAGAGGGACGAGGCATGTAGCAGGAATGCTACTTCTCATTCTTATTAGCTTCACAGAAGTAAATTCTAGGGTTCTTTGCACTTGTTCTGTCCAGTTTCCAGCCCCTGGGGACTGGGATCACATGGCTTCCAAGCAGCTTAGAGAAGAGGCATAGGATAGGGAATAATCGTTCCCGTGGACTATTTTCCATTAGTCATGCAGAGGCAGCTTATAGAGCTTTCTCCACATGCTCGCTGCAGCCACAGTCCTTCCTTGCTGTCTCTGTTCCATCTGTCAATAAGTATGGGTATTTGTGAGCTGGGAAAGATGGTGACAGTTGGGGAGTGAAGTATCAGAGGGGTAGCTATGTTAGTCTGGATCTGTAAAAAGCGACAAAGAGTCCTGTGGCACCTTATAGACTAACAGACATATTAGAGCATAAGCTTTCGTGGGTCAATATTCACTTTGTTAGATGCATGTAGTGGAAATGTCCAGAGGCAGGTATAAATATGCAGGCAAGAATCAGTCTAGAGATAACGAGGTTAGTTCAATCAGGGAGGATGAGGCCCTCTTCTAGCAGTTGAGGTATGAACACCAAGGGAGGAGAAACTGCTTTTGTAGTTGGCTAGCCATTCACAGTCTTTGTTTAATCCTGAGCTGATGGTGTCAAATTTGCAAATGAACTGAAGCTCAGCAGTTTCTCTTTGAAGTCTACTTCTGAAGTGTTTTTTTTTTTTTTTTGCTGCGGGATGGCTACCTTTAAATCTGCTATTGTGTGTCCAGGGAGATTGAAGTGTTCTCCTACAGGTTTTTGTATATTACCATTCCTAATATCTGACTTGTGTCCATTTATCCTTTTATGTAGGGACTGTCCAGTTTGGCCGATGTACATAGCAGAGGGGCATTTCTGGCACATGATGGCGTATATTACATTGGTGGGCGTGCCGGTAATGAATTGGTGATGTTGTGGCTGATCTGGTTAGGTCCTGTGATGGTGTCGCTGGTGTAGATATGTGGGCAGAGTTGGCATCGAGGTTTGTTGCATAACCAACCTTCCACACAAATGGACTTTACTAAAATAAGACAAGAGATCTGCATTACACACTTCACCTCTCTACAAAGGAAAAAGGACCAGGAGCTGTCTAAAATCCTACCTGCCACATGGGGCCACAACAATGGTACCCCTAACTCACCCAACAATATCGTCAATTTGTCCAGCTACACAGTCAACCTGGCAGAAGAGTCTGTCCTATCTCGGGGACTCTCTTTTTTCCCCACCACCCCCACAAATATGATACAGTTCTGCAGTGATCTGAAAACCTACTTTCGCCATCTCCAACTCAAAGAATACTTTCCAGATAACAATGAACAGTGCACTGATATACAGATACCCTCCCACCAACATCACAAGAAGAAGAACTCCACATGTTCTCCTCCTCGGGGCTGAAATGACAGTCTGGAACTATACATAGAATGCTTCCGCTGACGTGCACAGGCAGAAATTGTGGAAAAACAACATCTCTTGCCTCATAACCTAAGTCGTGCAGAATGCAATGCCATCCACAGCCTCAGAAACAACCCTGATATTATAATCAAAGAGGCTGATAAAGGAGGTGCTGTTGTCATCATGAACAGGTCTGACTACCAAAAAGAGGCTGCCAAACAACTCTCCAATACCAAATTCTACAGGCCACTCTCCTCAGATCCCACTGAGGAATACACTAAGAAACTGCACCATCTGCTCAGGGCACTCCTTACACTAACACAGGAACAAATCAGCATACCCTTAGAGCCCCGATTGGGATTATTCTATCTACTACCCAAGTTCCACAAACCTGGAAATCCTGGATTCCCCATCATCGCTGGAATTGGCACTCTCACTGAAGAACTGTCCGGATATATGGACTCTCTACTCAGACCCTACGCCACCAGCATTCCCAGCTATCACCGTGACACCACTGATTTCCTGAGAAAACTACAATGCATTGGTGATCTTCCAGAAAATACCATCCTAGCCACTGTGGATGTGGAGGCTCTCTACACAAACATCCCACACACAGGTGGAACACATGCTGTCAGGAACAGTATCCCTGATGATGCCACAGCACAACTGGTTGCTGAGCTCTGTGACTTTATCCTCACACACAATTATTTCAAATGTGGTGACAATATATACCTCCAGACCACTGGCACCACTATGGGCACCTGCATGGCCCCACAATATGCCAACATTTTTGTGGCTGACCTGGAACAACGCTTCCTCAGCTCCCATCCACTCACGCCCCTTCTCTACCTCCACTACATTGATGACATCTTCATCATCTGGACCCATGGGAAGGAGACTCTGGAAGAATTCCACCACAATTTCAACAGCTTCCACCCCACCATCAACCTCAGCCTGGACCAATCTACACGGGAGGTCCACTTCCTAGACACCAAGGTAGAAATAAGTGACGGTCATGTTACCACCAGCCTATAGTGAAAACCAACCGACCGCTATGCCTATCTTCATGCCTCCAGCTTCCATCCCGGACACACCACACAATCCATCGTCTACAGCCAAGCACTGAGGTACAACCGCATTTGCTCCAACCCCTCAGACAGAGACCAACACCTACAAGATCTTCACCAAGCATTCTCAAAACTACGATACCCGCACGAGGAAATAAAGAAACAAATCAACAGAGCCAGACGTGTACCCAGAAGCCTCCTGCTGTAAGACAAGCCCAAGAAAGAAACCAACAGAACTCCACTGGTCATCACCTACAGTCCTCAGCTAAAACTTCTCCAACACATCATCAGTGATCTACAGCCCATCCTGGACAACAATACCTCGCTTTCACAGGCCTTGGGAGGCAGGCCAGTCCTTGCCCACAGACAACTGACAACCTTAAGCATATTCTCACCAGCAACCACACACTGCACCATAGTAACTAACTCAGGAACCAATCCATGCAACATTAGTCATTGTTGTGGCCCCATGTGGCAGGTAGGATTTTAGACAGCTCATGGTCCTTTTTCCTTTGTAGAGAGGTGAAGTGTGTAATGTAGATCTCTTGTCTTATTTTAGTAAAGTTCGTTTGTGTGGATGGTTGGTTATGCAACAAACCTCGATGCCAACTCTGCCCACATATCTACACCAGCGACACCATCACAGGACCTAACCAGATCAGCCACAACATCACCGGTTCATTCACCTGCACGTTCACCAATGTAATATATGCCATCATGTGCCAGAAATGTCCCTCTGCTATGTACATCGGCCAAACTGGACAGTCCCTACATAAAAGGATAAATGGACACAAGTCAGATATTAGGAATGGCAATATAAAAAACCTGTAGGAGAACACTTCAACCTCCCTGGCCACACAATAGCAGATTTAAAGGTAGCCATCCCGCAGCAAAAAAAAAAAAAAAAAAAAAAAAAAAAAAAACACTTCAGAAGTAGACTTCAAAGAGAAACTGCTGAGCTTCAGTTCATTTGCAAATTTGACACCATCAGCTCAGGATTAAACAAAGACTGTGAATGGCTAGCCAACTACAAAAGCAGTTTCTCCTCCCTTGGTATTCATACCTCAACTGCTAGAAGAGGGCCTCATCCTCCCTGATTGAACTAACCTCATTATCTCTAGACTGATTCTTGCCTGCATATTTATACCTGCCTCTGGAAATTTCCACTACATGCATCTGATGAAGTGAGTATTCACCCACGAAAACTTATGTGCCAATATGTCTGTTAGTCTATAAAGTGCCACAGGACTCTTTGTTGCTTTTTGGGGAGTGAAGGGATTTCTGAACCTGAATTGGGGGGAAGTTGAGCCTCCAGGTATTGGGAGGAAGAAGTTTCAGAGCTGAGTAGAGGGATTGTTCTGAGCTATGGAGGGATTAGGTAAGGAATGGAGGAGTTTTTCTGACTAAAGGCATAGTGTGTGTGTGTGTGTGTGTGTGTGTGTGTGTGTGTGTGTGTGTGTGTGTGTGTGTGTGTGTGTGTGTGTGTGTATACACGTGCACAGCAGTTGGAGTGAAGCAGGGCATGGAGCCAGTTGGGAATGAGTGTGTGGAGAAATTATTGGTGTATGTGAAGAATGAGGGAAGGACATTGAAACAGTATGGGGATTATAGGCTAAGGGATCTATTGGAGGGGAAGATGTCAGGACTAGGAGAGAACAGTAAGGAGGTGAAAGAGGGATAAATATTATTTTATTGTGCCCTGTCCTATAAGATGTTTCAGTTTACATTCTGAAAGGTGAAGAGGGCGTGTGAGACAGGAGAATACTCTTTTTTGTATTCCCTTTTTCCACAAAAACATTCCTTATCTCTCCTCCTCCCCCCCCCCAAAAAAAAAACAAAAAACCTATTCTGTGACACTTCCCCTCACATTGATGGTTTTTCAGTTCCACAATATAAGCAACATGGAGAAGAAGAGAGGTGATGTGTGGGTGGGGAGGAGCTTGCTATTTGAAACCTAATCAATTATTTGGAGGCACCAGCCACCTCTAGCAGTCGTGTTCTCTACCCGGATGAATTTTATCCCATATTTCACAAAGAAGAAAAGGATGATTTTTTTAATCCTGTCATCGGTAAATGTGGTTGGTTATTTCAACTTGATTCAACTCCAAATATCAACTCTGACAGCTTCTGCAAACTGGTTTGTTTTTCCTAAAGAATTGCAGAGGCACAGTATCATTTCTTTGTATAGTGGAAAGTCTATTGTAACCTTAATTATGGATGGGTACCACTTGTCTTATTTTGAAGACATAGGAACAGATCTTCAGCTCTCATGAACTGCCAATGTCCATTGACTTAGATGGAGCTATGCCAGTTCACAATAGCTAAGGATGTGGCCCATGCTGTATAGAAAGATAATTGTGATATAATAACAGAACATTATTCAAACAACTGTATTACATTAATCATATCATATATTAGAGTAGCTAATGTATTACAATATCTATGAAAAATGCACTGCCATACATTAAATATGGATTCCCTAGGTTTCCTTTTAATCTTTTACTATTAAGTAAAGTTAATACTAGTGGTATTTCCCTTTTTAACTATAGAGAATGTGTGCTCATACCGGTAATATCTGTTGTGATTACTGAACCTAAAATATTATCCTAAGCTCAGTTGTGAAAAGTATGGGAAAGTTCATAAGTTGTTACAATAACTATGAAAAATAGGTCAAGTTGTTTACAACGATGAACGTTATGGATAGGTGCAGGAAAACCATACAGAGAAACTGTATTAGTTCAAGCAAAACAGGCTACTGACATAAGTCAAGGACTGTGGAGAAATCATATTTTGTAAACAAGAAAATGTGAGAACAAGGTTACCTATGACAAATTTGGCCTTACAGAAAGGAATTTAATTGGTGGACAGAATAATGATGGTAAGATATGACACTGACTTTCACTCATTTGGGAGTCTTTAAAAACAAAACAAAACATTAAAAAAATAAAAAGAATCATTTTCCCCCAGCTCATCCCCCAGTTTGCCAGCACTGCAACTCCTCTCAACTCATCTAAGGGACTTCCTTCGTAAGATGAAGGCCAGCTGGCCTTACTCTTGTTTAAAGAACTTTGTTTTCACCGGTGAGTGCTGAAAGTCATCCCATTATCATGGCATCCAGTCCTCAAGCTCACTAGTTGAGGATATCTAATTACCAGCACTGTAAAATCATGTACGATCCTGTTTTGTATTCCCTTCCATTGCTGTGTTATTTTCTGTTTCACACTCTGTCCTCCTATCTCATCTCACTCTCTTGGTTTTCCATCAAATCTTGAAGTCAACAATACTGCATTCATCCAAATCTGCCTTATCCAAGGAGAAAGGATCCAACCAGATAATGGCTCTGAACAGATAGTAACTAACCATGTTCCAAGCAGCAGGAGTCATGGTCAATTTGCAAGCCAAAGCATCCACTTGTAACTAACCAGCATTCCAGTATTCCAAAGGCATCAACAAAAGCCATATTTCACACACCTTTTCTATCCTGTCTCTCCTCCACCTTTCATCTGTCTCTTAAGGACAGGATAAGTGAATGTTCCTCACATCAGGACTGAGAGTAAAATTAACCTTTTTCCTTTCCATCAAAGAAAGTTTGTTCTAAAAATAAGAGACTCTGATACTTTGACTACAAAAGGAGAGAGACTTTGATACGATCTGAAGTTTGTTTTGCATAATCACTCAACCACAGTTTCAATATAAATGCTTGATTTAATATCTTGTTCTTTTTTGTGTTTAATCAATAAAATTTCAACTTGAATGAATGCTATTGGGTGTTTGCCAAATAACCTAGTAAAACCAAGGCCTCTGATTAAAACTAACCCCAAATCTATCTATCACTGTTTAATGTTGGACAGTGAAAGTTTATAAACACATTTAACTCTTTAGATCCTTGAAATGAATACATCATTTGACCTAATGGTCAAAGGTCTCTTTTTAATGGCACCTACTGTACAATAATCAGGACATTTCCCTAACGGTATAATAATTGGGATTGGGGGGTCAGAAATTCCTGAAATAACTATGCTGTCAATATTGACATGAGGCAACAAGTTTTTACATTGGGAATGCTCCTAAAGATCAGAAGAGGTTTCGCTCTACCATGGCAGTCCCTCTTGCATGCTATTGTGATTTCTGTTTGTCTTTTGGTTTGTAAGACTGGTATGTAAAAATCTCTTATCATAATTGTCCATTCTGGTAACCTACTCAGATTCTTTTGACTGCTGCCAATATTTTTTTCCATTACTTTAGCTGCAAATTCATATGCTCGGTATACAAACGTTCACACAAGTGACAAATATGGTGGTTCCCTTTTATGATTATTAGTTGTGTATCTGGATCTGTCATTATCATTGGGTCTTTCTGGATAGCAGAGCCTACCCAACAAAAGCAAGATGGAGGAGACCCTTTCTAATAGTCACCTAACAACTTATACTTAAAGGGTCATTAAGAGACAATGCCAGAGCTCTAGCCCACTCTCCTGGGCAGCCCCCAAACCAATCTGAACTGTAGGACAGTAGTCAGGACTGGAGGAAAAAAGGAGGGGGGGTGTTTGATGTAAGGACACAGACTATCAAAGAGAGAGAATGAGAGATACACTCAGACACAGGAACCCATGAGAGTATCTGAAGAAGCTAAGCCTTCCTGGCTTGCCATTATGGGACGGTAATACCATGCAGGTTGGCGTTTAAAAATTAAAATCCTTTTTTCTGTAATGTTTTATTCCAGCTGTTAAATAAAATACTTTGTTTTGAGAAGGCTGCTGGTCATTCTATCACTGGTCTCTGGTTCCTGAAGAGAGGAAACAGAGGTGCCCAAAAAAGCCAAACATGCAGGGTGATAAGCAGTTAGCATACATGGGGCAATGAGCGTTTAAGGGTGGAAAAAATTGTAAACTTCACCCAAGACTGGAAAGGGCAAGCGGTCGAACACATAAGGGAGTCTATGTGTGCACTCAGATGGACCTGAAAGGTGGCAGAGATGCATATAGCCCTGAAACCATGACAACAAGAATAAAGGAATTAAAAGAAATGTAAAAACTACAGATTGATTTCACTGGTGCTATGACAATTTACACCAGCTTAGGATCTTCCCTTTACTGCTTCTGCTAGTTTGACAACTGAAATATGGAGCAAGTGCAATGAACTGGTGAAAGAAATCATTGCTGTACCTTGTAGAATGACTGTATGTATACATTAACCCATTACATACATGACTTCATCTCTACACCGTGCTTTTTCTTTTAAATATCAGATGCCCTAGCTTTTAGGGCTTGATGCTACAAGAGGCAAAGTATCATCAACTCCTACTGATTTCAATGAAGCTTGAGGTGCTCAGTTTATTTAAGGAATTAACTAATATAGACAATAATTCTGTTTACCTTTAATAAAAACAAACAAAAAAAATATTTAACTGAGAGCAAACACCGTTTTTTTATAACCCTCTCCCCCCCACCACACAAAGAGTAGATCAAACACTAGGTCTTTTTCATTGTTCTTGATTAAGCAGTAATTTGACAGAATTCATAGTGGGTTTCCCCCATAAATGTGAATTAGTACAGTTCAGTTGTACATGTTTTTCCTGAATGGCTAAAGAAAGTTTTAGGTGTTAGATATTTTCAGCTGTTGCCTTCCTTTAAAGCGATTTCATGTCAAAACTTTTTCTCAATAGATACCATACAAAAAATTATTTGAGTATAGAAAGATATATGAATACTAAGGTGTACAGTAGAGCATAAGACTCTTTCAGGTGAGAAGATGGAATTGAGTGGTGCAAAGATTCCACATCAATTGTTGAGCGAAATAGGCTTAATTCATAGATGCAGAGTAAATTTATGTTCCCTTGCATTTTAAAATAAATTGTCATTTTAAGCAATGCTGCCAACCATCAAAATACCTTTTAGTCAGGCTGACAGACTCATTGCTATAGGAATTGGGGGGGTGGGGGGTGGGAAATAAAAAAATCTATAAACCCCTGGAAACAGATGAATGAACAGCTTGAGACTTGTTTGAAGGTTCAAGCCCTCACTTAAGTTTTTGGAAAGCTGATATTCAAATAAAATATAATGAATGGGAGAAAATGTCAGTTCATATATTGTCAAGCATTCCCTAATTCAAAACTGCATCATATTTTTCTGACAAGCCATGTGGGGCCCTTATACTTATTATAGGCCTGCAAACGAGTGGACACACTCAGTTCATTCGTGTCCCTTGTGTCATATGAGAAAACAGAGGAAGGCAAAAATAGCTTTTTCTTCAGTTTTTGCAATGGCTGTCTTGCAGAAGCTCTGAGAACACTTCATCTGGAACTGTGATATTATAACCAGTTTAGAGCCTCCTGCATTGTGAGAGGTGGTCAGCCTAGAGGAAAAAACAAAATGACAAACAAATCCTTGAAAATATGAACTAGCTTGGATCCAAACAAACCTGTATGTGGAAAGAAGCCAGATGATGTATTCATATCACATGAGGATGTTTATATATTTTTCAGTCCAACCCAAGAGTCCTAAAAGAGTTGGCTGAGATCATCTTTGGCTCACCAATGTTGTTTTATTTTCAATACATCTTGGAACACCAAGGGAATGGAACAGCATTTGTGTTGTGCCAATATTTTAAAAAGGGCAAAAGGAATGACTTGAATACCCATAGGCTGGTTAGCCTAGCATCAACCCTGGGGAAAATAATAGAAAAGAAGAAAAGGATAGGAATATAGTTAATGCCAGTCAACATGGTATTATTGAATATAGGTCCGGTCAGACAAACATGGCATCATTCTTTAATGAAATTACAAATTTGGTTGATAAAAGTAACTGCATAGATGTAATGTACTTTTTTATAAGACATTTGGCTTAGTACCACACACCATTTTGATTAAAAAATAGCAGTGTACAATATCAATAAAACATATGTTAAATGGATTAAGAACTAACTAAGTGAGAGATCTCAAAAAGTAGTTGTCAATGGACAATCTTCATTGAATAGCCATGTTTCTACTGGGATTCCATGGGGATCAGTACTAGACCCAATGCTATTCAACATTTCCTTCAAATATTTGAAGAAAATATAAAATCATTACTCATAAAATTTGCAGATGACACAGATAAGTGGGGTGGTAAATAATGATGAGGACAGGACAGTCATATAGAGTGATCTGAATCACTTGGTAAGATGAGCCCATTAAAAAAAAGGGCTTTTATACTGCCAAGTGCAAAGTAATACATCTAGGAACAAGGAATGCAGGCCATATCTACGGAATGAGGAATTGTATGCAATGACTGAAAAGCAATGACTCTGCAAAGGATTTTTGGGTTATAATGGACAAACAAATCCACATGAGCTCTCAGTGCAATGCGGTAGCCAATATAGCTAATGTGATCATTGAATGTATAAACAGGGGACTAGTGAGTAGGAATAGGGAGGGGATTTTTACCTCTGTATACAGCATTGGTGAGATACACTGCATACAGTGCTGGTTTCCATATTTTAAAGAGGATGATGAAAAAATGGAGAGGGTGAAGAAAAAAACCATGTCACATATTGATACTGGCCCTTTAAGAAAGAACAGGGCCAGTGCACCTGTGCCAGGTCAGCTGACCCTAACTATGCTATAAAGATAAATTATTTGGGGCCTTCTGGGGGAGGCTGGGTGAAGCAATCTGGAAAGTCCATCAGGAAAGGGGCAGAAAGTAGATATGTAGGTCCACTTCAAAAAAGAACTACATTAATGCAAAGTAGCTAACTTTCAGTTTGTACCCACAACATCCACATGGGAGAGTTACAGCACAGCACTTTGGTGCGCACTTCTGTTCACACCCCTGTAGTCTGAACTGAGGGACAGTGTAGGCAAGCCCTTAAATTATATTAATCTAAGACCTGAAGATCAGTTTGAATTTGAACAGGACACCAATTCATAAGTACAAGGAATAGAATATCACACAAAGTCAAGTTTTGACCCTCTAGAGTAAGTATTTTTTTCAATTATATTGACCATACCATATTTATTTTGAAAAGTGCTTGTGTCACTTTCAGAAAGGCATGATGGTTTCTGATGAAAATCTTAAATTGAAGAAGGATTACCTGAGCTGAGCCAGATGATCTAAGTGGTCTGAGTCAGTGGTCATAACACCACAAGTCTTGCTGGTAGATTGATGATTTACTCTTTTTGGAATGTAGAGGTAGAAAAGGAAAACTATCAGAAGTGATTGAAGCAACTGATACATAGGACAAAAGGGCAAAAAATAACCTACTAGGACTGCTTTTCACTCAAACATGTTTCTACAATATCTAGTACTATTTGAAGCAGATGGAAAGAACAGGTTAAGGTTAAAGAAACACAGCTTGAAGCTCAAGGGAGATTAAGGAAGTAAGAGAGAATTCCAAGCCTTGCTTAAGAAGAGGTGGGGAAATGCTACACTGATTTTCACCTTTGAAATCATGGCACTGAACCTGGTTCCTAGAGACTATCATATTGTCTAGAAATGGGCGACAAGGGATGGATCACTTGATAATTACCTGTTCTGTTCATTCCCTCTGGGGCACATGGCATTGGCCACTGTCGGAAGACAGGATACTGGCTAAATGGACCTTTGGTCTGACCCAGAATGGCTGTTCTTATGGTTTTTTTTTTTTTAATGGAGATATCCTATCTCCTAGAACTGGAAGGGACCTTGAAAGGTCATTGAGTCCAGCCCCCTGCCTTCACTAGCAGGACCAAGTACTGATTTTGCCCCAGTTTCCCAAGTGGCCCCCTCAAGGATTGAACTCACAACCCTGGGTTTAGCAGGCCAATGCTCAAACCACTGAGCTATCCCTCCCCCCCCCATGTTCTTAAATGTGAAACCATTAAAATATCTGCATTTACTTCTACTTATTATAGTGGTATTCTTCAGATATTTGTCTAGGTCTAGGTTTGATAAGATTACCTACCATTAAAATATCTGCGTTTACTTCTACTTATTATAGTGTAGGTAATCTTATCAAACCTAGACCTAGACAAATATCTAAAGAATATCAGTCAAGCAGTAGCTAAATAACTAACAACTATTCTGTCACTTATTACTGCTGTGCAACCCCCTTGAAGTCGATGAGATATGACTTCCTGGGATTGCATGGGTGTAACTAATGATAGAATTGGAAAGATTATCATTACATTGTATAATTTCCAAATATCTTAGGCTAGGTCTACACTACGGGGGGGTCAATCTAAGATACGCAACTTCAGCTATGTGACTAGCGTAGCTGAAGTTGCATATTTTAGGTCGACTTACCTGGCTGTGAGGACGGCGGCGAGTCGACCGCTGCAACTCCGCCGTCGACTCCGCTTCTGCCTCTTGCCACGGTGGATTTCCGGAGTCGACGGCAAAGCAATCAGGGATCGATTTTATCGCATCTTCACTAGACGTGATAAGTCGATCCCCAATAGATTGATTGCTACCCGCCGATCCGGCGGGTAGTGAAGATGTGCCCTTAGTGTGTCAGCAAAGCACTATGAAAGAGACATTAATGGGCTTGGCTTATGCTACGGGGTTACTGCAGCATAGCTATGGCACCACAGCTATGCTACTGTAACCCCATAGCGTAGATGTACACTACAGCAATGGAAGAGATTATTTTGTCACTGTAGCCATTTCACCCCTCTGAGCAACGGTCAGTAAGTCAATGGAAGAATGCTTCCATCACCTTCACCACACCTACACCAGATGCTTAGCTTGGCATAGCTGCAGCACTCAAGGTTATGGATTTTTCACACCCTGAACACCATAGGTAGGTTTAATGTACAGACCAGGCCTAAGATTGTTAGCTGTAAACTAGAGAGGGACCTGAGCTGCAAAATTTGGTTCTGGATTCTGAACCACCCAAAACTCTGAATTTTTAATCAGGGTTTATTATTATTACTATCTGTGCTCCAACGACACCCATCTGAGATGGGGTGACCACTGTGTTAGATACTGTCATAAGGCATAAGAAGAAACAGTCCCTGCCCCAAAGAGCTTTCAATATAGTCAGTAGATAAGACAGACAAAATGTACGAGAAATATTACCTCCATTTTACAGAAGAGGAACTAAGGTACAGACAGACTGAATTTGAGAAGTGATGTCTGAACTAAAAGAAAGAAGGCTGGTCTTGTGGTCAAGGCACTGGTATGGAACTCTAAAGGTCTGCATTCAATCTCAGGCTGTGCAACAGACTTCATATTTAATTGTCACAGGGGTTGGCTCTCTCAGCCTACCTGTGGCAAACTCTTGTAAAGGAGAATGAACCAACTCAGACACTCCCCCCTCCTGGTAGTAATAAAATCCCTAGGTGGCTGGTTGGCAGCAAATGAGCCCCGATAAAGGATTAACAGGACTCAGTTGAAGTGGTGGCTCCTAGAGACAGGAAGCTCCCGGGGAGAGGAGTTCTCAGGAGAGCTCACCAGAGCAAGGGAGGTGATAGAAAGAACAGCCTGTCAGGAACTACATACTGCCCCAGAGAAGATTTGCAGTTGACAGATGTCTGCAGACCCATGACTAGGGTTGCCAGTTTTGGTTGGATGTATACCCTGAGGTTTCATCATTCACATGACATAAACTTTAATTAAAGACTAATCTTTAATTTTTTCTGGAGACTCCAGGACAATCCTTGAGGGTTGGCAATCCTATGACTCTGGGAAAGGATTCTCACCAGCTAGTGGAAAGAGGCCTGACACCAACCTGTTGGAGGGATTGGTGGACCATGGTGGGATGAATTTGGCATTGGCACCCTGACAGCAGGATTATCTGGCTATGTAGACTCTCTCCTCAGGCCCTATGCTACCAGCACTCCCAGCTACCTTCGAGACACCACTGATTTCCTGAGGAAACTACAATCCTTTGATGATCTTCCAGAAAACACCATCCTAGCCACTATGGATGTAGAAGCCCTCTACTCCAACATTCCACACAAAGATGGACTACAAGCCATCAGGAATAGCATCCCCGATACCATCATGGCAAACCTGGTGGCTGAATTTTGTGACTTTATCCTCACCCAGAACTATTTCAGATTTGGGGACAATTTATACCTTCAAGTCAGAAGGACTGCTATGTGTACCCTCATGGCCCCTCAATATGCCAACATTTTTATGGCTGACTTAGAACAACGCTTCCTCAGCTTTCCTCCCCTTATGCCCCCACTCTTCTTGCGCTACATTGATGACATCTTCATCATCTGGACCCATGGGAAGGAGGTCCTTGAGGAATTCCACCAAGATTTCAACAATTTCCACCCTACCATCAACCTCAGTCTGCACCAGTCCACACAAGAGGTCCACTTCCTAGACACTACAGTGCTAATAAGTGATGGTGACATAAACACCACCCTATACCGGAAACCTACTGACCGCTTGTCATAGGTTTCACTCCCACTCTGAACTTTAAGGATGGTTAGAAGAGCTGAGAGGCGGTGGGGTGATCCCGTACTGCCACCCAAGCTTTCTGAAGGCTGTCATCTGCTTCCTGCTCAGCCTGGAACTGTTCCCTTGATGCTGGAGACATCAGTTCCTCTTTGGGCTGTGGACTTGGGCTTGGTCCCTCTGGAAGCGATGCAGGTGCTGGGGTTGTTTCCATTGACTGTGAACTGCTCTCCGCTGGTGCACTATGTGGTATGTCAGGCTCTGGCTGAGTCTCTTGGGTAGGATTACCTTCTGCTTTTGCCAGTTCAGGCTCGCTGTCGTCCTCTGGCGTTGGAATCATTGTAAGCGCTGTACTCAGTGCTGGCAATGGTTCTTGTGCTGGTTGCTTTGCCAGGTCCGGTTCTGGGACTGGATTCACTACAGCTATAGCATTCGTGGGTAGAAGATCCAGTTCCATCACCTCTGTCTGGGTCTCTGATAACACAGACGGAGCCCTGGTGGAAGGTTCAGGAATAGGGATAGGTGTGAATGCTTACTTAGCCTGGCTGCGGGTGACCATTCCCACCCTCTTGGCTAGCTTCACATGGTTGGCCAAATCTTCCCCCAGTAGCATGGGGATAGGGTAATTGTCATAGACTGCAAAAGTCCACATTCCTGACCAGCCCTTGTACAGGACAGGCAACTTGGCTGTAGGCAAGGTTAAAGAGTGTGACATGAAGGGTTGAATTGTCACTGGAGCCTCTGGATTGATGAGTTTGGGGTCCACTAGGGATTGATGAATAGTTGACACTTGTGCTTCAGTGTCCCTCCACGCGATAACCTTCTTTCCGCACACTCTCAAGGTTTCCCTTCGCTCCGAGGGTATTTGAGAGGCATCTGGGCCTGGGGATCTTGGGTGTGCTTGTGGTGTAATGAACTGTACTCGGTTGGGGTTCTTGGGACAGTGGGCCTTTATATGTCCCAGTTCATTACATTTAAAACATCGCCCTGCTGAGGTATCACCGGGGCGAGGTGGGTTGCTGAAGACTAGTGTGATGGGACGATAAGGGGTTTGGGTTTTACCTTGGGATGTAGGTGGGGCCTTGGGCTGCCCCCGGTGGTAGGGTGTGGTTTGAGGGTTCCCCTTGTGATCTTCGCTCATACTGCAACCTGGGTTGTTCCTCTCTGCTCCCTCCACCCGTTTTGTGTCGATTTTCCCCACCTCGCTGGCAGCCTGGGACTGCTCGTATTTATCAGTGTAAGAAGCAAGACTTCGAACTGAGTCCATGTTCTTATCCCATAACCACTGTTTAATATGATCCTTGGTCATATTCATGAATTGTTCCTGAGTCATCAAATCAATCATTCCTTCAAAGATAGTTACACTCTGCCGTCGACTCATTTCTTTAACAGATCCTTTATCTGGTATGCATAAGCCATATTACTTAGTCCAAGCCCTCTTTGAAGGGTTCCAAATTTGACTCTGTACGTGTCAGGTGTAACTTGAAATTGCGTTAAAACCAAATCCTTAAATTTACCATAGTCATAAACCTCCCCAATAGGTATTTGGTTGTATACATCCAGAGCTCTTCCAGTCAATTTTGCTACCAATGTGATCATCTTTTGTTCTTCAGGAATGGTATGGAGAGTGCATAGTCTCTCAAAGGTGAGGAAATATTCAGCAATATCACGGGATTCATCATATTGTGGACATAGTCGCTCCCATCCGTGGATTTTTGAAGGAGGATTGTTAGGATTATTTGGTATATTCTGCTGCATCCTTGATAACTCCAGTGCATGCTTCTGGGACTCCCTTTGGATCTCCATAGCCCTGTGGTGGTCAGCCTCTTCCTTGGCCCTTTCTGATTCGATCCTTGCCTTTTCAATTTCGAAAACTCTTTCATGGGCAGTTGCCTCTGCCTCCCTTTTTGCTTTTTCTTCAGCCTCAAATCTGGCCATCTGTCGGTCATGTTCCTTTTTGTTCTCCTCAGCCTGGAATTTGGCTAATTCTAGGTCCTGTTGCATAGTTTTTTCCCCCTTGCCTGACATTTTCCCCCTGGCCTACCTTAGTTATCTTTGTTTGAGAAGGGAAAAAAACAGCTTGTAATTCTTTTGTGAATGTAACTTGAATCTCAGTAAGAAGTAACAAGTAAAACCAGTTTTGTAACTTGTTTGGCAATAGGTTAATTATATTCCAGCTATGCCCAGCTGGATGCCAATTCTCACAGAGCCCTATTAGAAAAACTTTATCTGTTTGCCTTCAGGGTATTTCTCCTTCACTGCTTCCCCAGCATCTCAAAGGAGGGGGGGAAAATCTGGCTTTTTGGTTCCTTTAAAATCTCCCACCACTGCTCACCATGTCATAGGTTTCATCTCCACTCTGAACTTTAGAGTACAGATATGGGGACCTGCATGTGAAGCCCTAAGCTCAATTACCAACTTAGATCTGGTCTTGCTGCCACCACTCCCAAGTTCTAACTCCTTTCCCTGGGTAGTCTTGAGAGACTTCTTCACCAATTTCCTGGTGAACACCGATCCAAACCCTTGGATTTTAACACAAGGAGAATTTAACAATCCCCCCTCCTTTCCCCCACCAATTCCTGGTGAGTCCAGACCCAATCCCCTTGGATCTTAAAAACAGGGAAAAATCAATCAGGTTCTTAAAAAGAAGGCTTTTAATTAAAGAAAAGAAAGGTGAAAGACAAACCTCTGGAAGAGATTAGCATACCAGCTACTCTCACAGACAACAGATTCCAAACACAGAGGATGTTCCCCTGGGCAAAACTTAATTACACAAAGAATAACCAATTTGATTATTCCCCTAATGCACAAGACAAGTTACAAAAAGAAAATAAACAAAACCTATTTATTCCTTTTCTAATACTCACTACTCTGATAAGAGCTGATTCCTTGATCTTTTCCACTCCGGCCAAAATTGAAACTGACCCAGACAAAGGGAACTTCCCTCCTTCCTTTTGAAACATTTTGTCCCCCCATTGGTTCCTCTGGTCAGGTGTCAGCTAGGCTAGGTGAACTTCTTAACCTGTTTATGACATCGCTATACTTATCTACATGCCTCCAGCTTTCATCCAGACCACATCACATGATCCATTGCTGAAAGCCAAGCTCTAAGATACAACTGCATTTGCTCTGAACCCTCAGACAGAAACAAACATCTACAGAATCTCTATCAAGCGTTCTTAAAACTGCAATACCCACCTGCTGAAGTGAAGAAACAGATTGACACAGCCTAAAGAAGTCACCTACTACAAGACAGGCCCAACAAAGAAAGTAACAGAACGCCACTAGGCGTCACCTACAGCCCCCAACTAAAACCTCTCCAGCGCATCATCAAGGATCTACAACCTATCCCAAAGGATGATCCCTCACTCTCACAGACCTTGGGAGACAGGCCACTCCTCACTTACAGACAGCCCCCCAACCTGAAGCAAATACTCATCAGCAACCACACACCACACAACAAAAACACCAACCCAGGAACCAAACCCTGCTACAAACTCCAGAGCCAACTCTGTCCACATATCTATTCAAGGGACATCATCATAGGAGCTAACCACATCAGCCACACCATCCAGCTCATTTACCTTCACATCTACCAATGTGATATATGCCATCATGTGCCAGCAATGCCCCTCTGCCATGTACATTGGCCAAACCGGACAATCTCTATGCAAAAGAATAAATGGACACTAATCTGACATCAGTAATCATAACATTCAAAAACCAGTAGGAGAACACTTCAATCTCTCTGGTCACTCAATAACAGACCTTAAAGTGGCAATTCTTCAACAAAAAAACTTCAAAAACAGACTCCAACGTGAAGCTGCGGAACTGGAATTAATTTGCAAACTAGATACCATCAGATTAGGCCTGAATAAAAACTGGGAGTGGTTGGGTCACTACAAAACCTAACTTAATTTCCCCAATACTAATTTCTCCCTACTGTTACTCACACCTTTTTGTCAACTGTCTGTAATGGGCCACTCTCTTACCACTTTAAAAGTTATTTTTCCTCCTTGGTATCCTGCTGTTAATTGTTTTATCTCGTTAGACTGACCTAACACTTGGTAAAGCAACCCCCATCCTTTCATGTATTTAGACCTGCTCCTGTATCTTTTACTTCATACATTTTTTACTTCATATATCTAGCCCATGAAAGCTTATGCCCAAATAAATCTGTTAGTCTCTAAGGTGCCACAAGAACTCCTCACTTTTTTCCCCCACTCAGTTTCCCAAGAACTGAGTTTGGCTCCAGACTTTGTTACTCGGGTATTTTTATTTGTCATATAGCAACACTATGGTGAGTTGATCAGACTCAAACATAGGGGAGTATGGATGCAGTGTACATCACAGCTCCAAAGTTACACGGAAACCCTTTCCATTTATACACATTAATCTCATTGTATTTATAATACATTGCATTACACATTTTTGGATTTGATTGGTTACTTGCAAGTAGAGCCGGCTCCAGGAACCAGCCGAGCAAGCTGGTGCTTGGGGCGGCAGCTAGTAGGAGGCGGCATTCTGCCCAATCCTAGGGCAGCACGGCCATTTTTTTTGTTGTTGTTCCGTTCCGGCCGCCCTGTAGGGGGCAGCCCACGTCCTTCACTCCCAGCCGACTGGAGCGGTGCGGAGCACTCCCTGCAGGGGCAATGGCGGGAGGGTCCGCATGGCAGCGCCCCGCTGAAGCCCTGGCTGCCCCCCTTTTCTCTCTCCCCCCGCTCCCTCCCCCTTTCCCCGCTAGCCGGGGCATATCTACAGGGCAGGGAGTCCCCCTGCATCCTGGCTCTGGCCACGCCGCACGGTTTTTTGGTTTTGTTTTTTTTTGCTTTGCTGTTCTGGCTGCCGCTTTTTTTTTTTTAATTGCTTGGGGCGGCCAGAAAGCCAGAGCCAGCCCTGTTTGCAGGAACCAATCCCTCTGCAGCATGCTCTGTCCATGCATTGTCCATGCTCTACCTACTATTTATCTCATCTCTACATTCCTAATTTATTTTATCCATGTTTGTCTCATTTGTAGTAAATGGTTCCCTGAGTGTTCTCCCTCCTATCTTTACTGGCTCAGACATTGCCATTTTAGGCTACGGCCATATTTACTCATCTTACTTAGCACAAATGTTCTGTTTTCAGCCTGACAGTTCATGTACCTCCCTAATCCCATCTCCCAAGAATGAGGCCTTACTCATGCCCCCAGTGTTTAATTATTCATCTCAAGCATTGCCTTTGTTGTTCTTTTTTCTATTAGCATTAATTTCATGTACACTATACCTACCTACACAACTATGAAACATTTGGCCAGTAGGGAGTGCTATAGGGCAGGTACACTCTGTGACAGTGACCTTAGACAGGTCACAGTCTCTCAATACTTCAGTTCCTCATCTTAGAGATACTTCCTTTGTCTGCTTACATGGTAAACTCTCTGGGATACATACTGTATATGTGTACAGCACCTAGCACAATGGGGTCCTGGTCTTGGTTGGAGTCTGTAGACACTACTTCAATGCAAATAGCTAATATTAACACAGGTGGACATATGTACAATGGATAAAGACATACTATAAACCAATTGCTGACTGAATTCTAAAATACTGTTATTAAACAGGAAAGCATGAAATATTTATTGCAGTTATATAGCTACAGTGACACACACATTACTTTACACACAATTCTGATACAGGTTCTCTCTATACCTCTGTCTAGTCCAGATGAGACCAAAAGGGTCATACACATCTACACATTTAGTATGAGCACACTATTTTTTCCTGCTACTTTAGGTTCTTCTCCTCTGAAGGCTATGTTTAAAATTATCTTCCTCTTGGTAGAGTGGCAGCTGAACATTAGACTTCTGTGATCTCACAGATCTTGCATGAAATGCTCTTGTACCAAGACACTTCTAGAGTTCCGATCCTCACTCCAAAGATGGATATGTTACTTATGTGATGCCTACACTCAGCCAAACTGGGGAGCAAATGACCCAGTGCTATTGCTAACATAGGATTCATTGGCTCTAGCACAAAAGGGTTATCTCCAGAAGGACTGTCGCAGTCAATTGCCCTTTTAATCTATTAGGATTCTCCCAATACTAGTGAAAACCTAATACTAATTTTTAATGGCCTCTGGAGGCCAAGTTAATTTAAAAATTCATGTTTGCTACTGAACACTTAAACATCATGAGTCTTTTTAGAAAACTTCATATGTTCACAGGGCATTTATTGCAATAATACCCACAATTCCATGTAAAAGATCCAGATGCTAATTCAATTTTCACAGTCAATTACTTACCACTAATTAACTTTTGTATTGACCTCTACTTTCTTAATCTCAGCTAAATTAGTTATATTATATAAAAGCCAATGTGGGGCATTATATAGATAGGGAAAAGATATGGCTAGGACAACAAAATGCCTGAATTTCTTTAAACTATTCCAACAAAATGTTGGCAATGCAACATCCAGACTTGACCAAGAATAACTCCCCTACAAACTTCCATTCATGTAATAGGCATTTGATTTTCATGCTCCATGGAAATACCCTTGAATGTAACTACAGAGACAGAAGGAAACAGCAGGATTTGAACAGTGTACTAATCAATATTCATTGTTTGTTTCTCTTACACATTTGTAAATCCATCTCATAATCTGTAACTTTTTTACTTTTATCCCTTGTTACTTTCAAGGCATTGTTTCCCCTAATAATACAAACACTTTAATAAAAAGCACTGGAGACCTTAAAATGTAAGCTTGTAAAAATACTAGGACCCCTATTGCATTTACTGGCATGAAAAACAAGAAATGGTAAGCCAGCACTTTCTAATTGTTTCTCTTGCTGCTAACTCAGGGACATGGCTCCCACTGTTTAGTCACAGCGGTTCTTTTACATATGTTTGGTGCAAGCAAAGCCAAGAACAAGCAAAATAATCCCAAATATTAGCCCTGGCTATTTTATTATTGAAGAAAGAAAAATAAAACATTTAAATAAAACAGCATAAATGACTGAACACAAATGATAAACTCATTATTTCTATTACTCTCTCTTCTGCATGTTTCTTGGTGGAGAGCTTCTAACCGAGCTGATACCTCTGAGAGCGACTAACCCCCGGGGACACTTTCTTCTTTGCAAATTCAGACCAAAATTGATTTGCCCAAATTGAGAATTCAGTTTTAGTATCACATCGATATTTAAAGTGGTTTATGCATGGGAAAAATACATTTGTTTAGGTTAAGTGAAACCTGTCTAGTTATTAATAATCTAAACAGTTTATAATTGATTAAAATAAGCATTCTTAACTAAATCCTATGAAACTGAAAATATTTAAATTAATTACTTAGAAGAAGCCATTTAGAGACCTCTCTTAATGCAGGCCAATACCAAATATTAAAAATCGTAAATCCAATTAAATCCCACGATTTCTCTGTTTACCTATGGTTAGTCCCTGTCCCCTCTCTAGGAATACATGGTCTAACTGTCTGGTGATTAACAGGGGAAACAGCTAATCATTTAAGTTACAACAGCATTTTCATATCTCAATAAAATCATTACAAGAGTTTAAATCTAATCTCTCGGCAGCATCTTAGTTAACTTTCTCTCACCAATCCATTTTTAAGTTTTGAGAAGGTTGGTGATTTCTTGGGCCTTCTCTGTCTATCTCTGGCTGTTTTCATGTAGAGAGGGACAGGGTGAGTTGTGGTGTGCTTGCTGTCTAAGCAAAGGAGCAGGGTGCGTGGTTGAGGGTGGATGTGCTCACTTAAAAGTCTTTTATACCTTTCTTCCTATTTTCATGAAATTATAGGAAAATACACCTCCTTTAGGCTTGTTTATATTCAAGTTGGTTGCTGTCATTCTTTCACTGGCTCCGTGCCTTGGTGGTCATCTGTAGAAGCATCTTTATCTTATGAAAAATTTCTTTAATTGTTTTTGTTCTTCTAGCAGGAAAGGATCAGAACTTTCAAAACTAGTTTTAACTTTCTTTTTATTCAGCCTATTCTCAGAGATATTCTTTCAATTTTGATAGCATGACAGGAAATGAAATTCAGTTTTCAAGAAGTCCAAACACTAATGTTGTTCTTATACATTTTTTTAGTTCTCAAAAGTTTTTTAAGCTAAAGATTTTTGTAGCCCATAGAGAGCTAGCTTTAGCATTTATTTTATTCAGCAGTAATGCAAAGAACCTACAGGCCTGTATCCTGTAAGACATCGGCTTCAGCAGTCAGGATAAGGCTTGAGGCCTATGAACTTTGGCATAGATAAATGGCCTAAACAGTCACATCTAAGTTTTGGGGAACTGGGAATAGAGTATTTAAGGGGGAAGTCTGTCCATAATACACCAACCAACCACAGGAACATGAGCTAACACCAGATTTTGGATATTTTATGATGGGAACATCTGCAGATGTCTGACCACAAGAGAGCCATAGCAATGAATTGACGTATATGATAATACATTGAGATCATTAATATACCAACCTATAGAAGAAAGACACCTGAACAGTAGTATGAGAAGAAAATACAAATAAGGAAGAGGGGAGAAACCCCTAATGAATATGCATTAAACCTAGTGGCATCAGCATAATATATTATAAAAATTGTATATTGATATAGGGGGAGGAGAGAGAGAGATGTAACCCTTTGGAGGTGCCAGAATGATGAGTGTGACACTCTGCATCCCATATTCATAATAATGGTATGATTATCATGTAATTATGACATAATCATGATGCACCTTGTACAGAATGTGTCATGTGAGGTGTCATTGGAAAAGTTCTGATTTGCTGAATACAGTTATCCAATTTGTATGTCTGTATCATTTTTGTATATGGAGTTATGAATATTGACTATGTATCTGTATTTCTAATACAGGTAGAACCTGGTGACAACCACTAGGCAAGATGCTTCCAGTCTAGACAGCTGATTGTGAAGGGGGCTATTCAAGGTAATGGGCCATTAAGGAAAACAATAGGCCTTAGGAGAAGCTTATCCCACACCTGGGAATGCTTCAGACAGCATATGAATAATGGCTGCTCTGACTCAGCAAGGCATGCAAGGGCATGTGACCAGATCATATGATAGTGAACTCCATTTTGGTACCTGTATTTTTCCACAAACTGGGATGGAAACCTGGCTTGAAACAAAGGGGTTCTCACCAGCTGGAGAGACTATAAAAGATGGAGAGTGACATCATCTCTTAGCATCACTCCCCACACAAGAGAACACCTGAAAACACCTGAGGAACAAAGACTGAACTGGGGGAAGTGCTGGTCCCAGGCTAAAGGGTTTTCTAGCCTGTGTATGGAAACTTGGTGGACTGCTTGAATCATCAGTCAGGGTGATGTATTGCTGATTCAAATCCTATCTAGTATATTAGGCTTAGTTTGCATTTTTGTTTAATTTCCTAGGTGATCTGTTTGCTATCACTTATAATCATTTAAAATTTATCTTTCTGTAGTTAATAAACTTGTTTTATCTTAATCGGTGGATTTTTGAATGAAGTGTCTGGGAAAATCTCAGATCAGTTAACAAGGGCTGGTGTGCATTGTCCTTTCCACATCGAGGGAAGGGAGAACTGGGTAATGAATTCATTCTGGTCAGGTTTTTGGCCAGGGCAGGATGGTACAGCTCTGGGGTCCTAAACTGGGGATATTTTGGCTCTAGATTCTCTATTGTTGGTTCATGCAGTGACCGGCTGCCTGTGTGAATGCTGGTGGGATTGTAGAACCAGGAGCGGTCTGCAGCTTGTCAAAGCAGCACAGTGTGAGGGGGAAGCCAGATTGGTAAATCAGAGAGCTCAGTGGTACCCCAGTTCCAGATTGCACCCCAGCGGGGATTCATCACATTGAGGAAGGTGATGATGATGAGGAAGAAAATGGCTAACATTTCAGGTTGTTCAGCAAGGGATGGTGTGAATATATGATGTTCAAATGTACATTCTGTATTATCTCCATCTACCTTCTGAGTTAGAGTGTCTGTGACTTTGCTAAATGTAGTACTGTAATAAATTATTACAAATACACGAGGATTTGTAAAGTGAGAGTGTTGCAATTGTGCACATTGGAGTTCCCTTCTAAGCAGTAATTTTAATAATACTGAGTCTGATCTTGGCACAAGAACCTGTCAAACTTCAGAGTGATAACTGGGAATTCTTAAGTAATCAGTATAATTAATACACTATTCATAGATTGATCTACACGTTTAGAAAGTTATTTAATTTTAAGTTGTTGATTCTACATGAAAATCTTTGGAAAGCTGATTTTTGTTTTCTTCCTGAGTTGGGTGAGAGTTTGCTTGTGCACTGGCAGTAATAAATTCCCCCTTAATATAAATATTCTATTCTTAAATGGATTCTTACACTAGTTTAGAAAGATGATTAGAGTTCTCATTGGTACTCAAAACATTTTAACATTTACATAGCAATGATATAAGGAGACTTGCATTTAGATAAAATTTGCTAGTATGCATTTCACGCGGCTTTTGTCATTTTAAAATTTAAGACAAAATTTAACACACTTCCAACTACATGTTCTCCTTTAAAGTTTAAGAGCACAAGCAGGTTTTCTTGCAAGAGTGTATGGGTTGGGAAAGCCCACTTTACCAAGATTTATTGCTCTGATAACACACTGTAGAGTCACAATCGTGTAGCTATGGCCCAGCATGCCATGTGTAATTAAAGGGAGACCTCATTTCTTGGAGGATAGCATTAGGGAGGTAAACAGATTAGGCTGAAAACAAAACATTTGTGCTAAATAAGATAAGTAAATAGGTCAGTAGGCTAAAAGACAATGTCTGAGCCACTTAAATAAGAAGGAGAACACTCTGGGAAGCACTTACGAACAATAGCTAAGGTAAGTTGGGAATGTAAAGATGAAGTGAAGAGTAGGTCCAGCATGGACAATGCATGGACAGAGCATGATGCCCAGGGATTGATTCCTGCAAAGTAACCAAACCATTCCAATAATGTGTGATGCAATGTATAGTAAATACAATGTAATGTGTAAATACATATAAAGGAACAAAGTTTCCTGTGTAACTTTGGATGTGTGGTACTCCCTACAACCACCCCCTATATTTGAGTCTGATCCATTCAGCGTCATTTTGATGTATGTCAAATAAAGGAACCTGAGAGACAAAATCTAGAGTTGAACCGAGGTTTTTTGGATCCCAAAGAACTGGACAAGGTGTTCTGGATAAGCAAAGTGGAAAAAGGTCTTGGACGGAGACCCAACAAATCAGACCTCTCCTAAAACATGAATGTTTTACATGGTCTGTCTTCTTGATGCTTGCTTGTCATTGGGAGATGGACGCCGAAACCTTCTGGAATTTCTTTGTTTAACTTTAGTTAGTTATGTTACAAAATGTTAAACATATATATTGTTATATTGCCAAGCATCCTGGCTGCAACATACTTGTAGATACATCTTAACATTCAGTAAAGGTGTAAGCTTTTTGCCAGAAGCTGGGAATGGGAGACAAGGGGTGGATCACTTGATAATTACACTGCTCTACAGCCAAAATGCTTCTGAAATAAATGTAGTCAAACTTTACTAATTCTGGATCTCTGAGAACGAAAATGATGCTTAAAATTGTAGATTGGCTCTAGTTTTCAAGATATGCTATTGGGTCAGTATATACGACCCTTGACTTGGGAATGGCGGAGGATAAGTGAGTTATAAAGGGAAGGGATCTCAATTTAAACCAGAAATGACTAAAATACATCTTTGACTGGATCTATGAATAAATCTATGACTGGGTTTGGACAGTACTTGCTTTTTAGGCAAAACAATGAATGATGCAATCTGAAGCTGGTATTGCGTCATACATAATATGAATTGCATCATGTTATTCCTAGAAGTCATGGATGATGCAATCATAACGAAGCTTACATCACTCTGCTGGTTAAATTGCCCTATATCAGCTCTAGAAATCATACAGTGTTGTGATCTCTTATTTGTCAGTGTTTGATTTTGCAAAGGGACACATTTCTGTTTAGCCAAAGTGAGCAGAGATGCCTTGTACTTGTGTGAACAGTGCAGATAACTTCTGCTATGTTTGTGGTGAAGTGACTTTTGCATCACAAAAGCGCAGTATAACCACTATGGTTAAGAAAGCCTATCACCTTTATTTTGGCTGCAAAATTGGAGTTCAGGACCAGAGGTGGGCCCCCACACATATGCTGCAACACTTGTGCAACAAATCTTTGCCAGTGGTTGAACAGGAAAAGGAAATCTATGCCTTTTGCAGTGCCAATGATTTGGAGAGAGCCAACAGATCATACTAGCAATTGTTACTTCTGCATGGTGCCTCCAGTTGGGAAAGGTGTGTCAAAGAAGAAAAAGTGGACTGTGCATTATCCAAACATTCCATCAGCTATTCGCCCAGTACCCCACGGAGAAGGACTGCCGGTTCCTGATGCACCAGAATCATTCTCACTTGAGTCAGATGAGGAAGAGGAAGAGAATGAAACTTCTGGTCCTGAACCATCAATGTCACAGGACCCACATTTTCTCCCATCCTCCTCCTCTGAACCACACCTCATAACACAAGGTGAACTGAATGACCTTGTCAGGGATTTGGAACTCCCCAAGAGTAAGGCAGAGCTGTTGGGCTCCAGACTACAGCAGGGGAATCTCCTGGCAGGTGATGTTAGGGTTTCCATGTTCCATGACCATCAAAGGGATCTTGTCCCATTCTTCTTCATGGAAGGTGATCTTGTAGCCTGCAACAACATCGATGGTGTGATGGCAGCCCTCAACATTGTTCACGAGCCAGATGAGTGGAGACTGTTCATTGATTCATCGAAGACGAGTCTTAAAGCTGTTTTACTGCATAATGGCAATGTTTTGCCATCAATTCCAGTTGGTCATGCAGTCCATATGAAGGAAACCTATGACAACATGAAACAACTTTTGAGGTGCATAAACTATGACCAACATCAGTGGCAGCTTTGTGGCGATTTGAAGGTTGTTGCTCTCTTGCTTGGTCTGCAGACTGGATACACAAAGTACTGCTGTTTTCTCTGCGAATGGGATAGTCGTGCAAGAGATTCCCACTACATCAAGAAAGATTGGCCACTCCGACAGTCATTGGAGCCTGGGAGGAAAAGTGTTCAGCATCCACCACTTGTTGAATCAAGGAAGATTTTGTTACCACCCTTACATATCAAGCTGGGTCTGATGAAGAACTTTGTCAAGGCCATTGACAAAACACAAGCAGCTTTCAAGTACCTCCGTGGAAAATTTCCAAGGTTAAGTGAAGCTAAGATAAAGGAAGGTGTCTTTGTTGGTCCTCAGATTCATGAACTTCTTCGAGATGATGCATTCGACCATGCACTGCGTGGCAAGGAAAAGACAGCACGGAAAGCCTTCCAGTTAGTGGCAATAAATTTTCTCAGAAACAACAAGGCAGACAACTACAGGTTGTTGGTGGAAAACCTGCTCAAGGCATACAAAAGCCTTGGTTGCAACATGTCACTAAAGATACATTTTTTGCACTCTCATCTAGATTTTTTTCCACCGAACTGCGGAGCAGTGAGCGACGAGCACGGCGAGCGATTTCACCAGGACATTGCAACAATGGAGAAACACTATCAGGGCAAATGGAGCCCATCAGTGCTTGCAGACTATTGCTGGACAGTGACAAGAGATGCTCCATTTAATGAATACAAGAGACAAACCAAGAAGTGCCGAGTAGACGCTGAATAGGACTAAACTATGTACATAATAGTTTTTTGGCTTTTGTTTCATAATACATTTTATTTATATAACCCTTTTGCTGATTTTTAAAGTGTTACATAAACAGGACAGGTGAAATATTATCATGTAAAGCAACCAAACACACATGAAAAGACCTAGGTTTACAATTTATGACTAAAACACTACTATCTACACAATATACATAGACATAAAGTGTAAAAACTTAAATATCTTAGAAACAGTAGCCAATCAGTTGTTTTAATTGTCATATTTGAATTCAGCACATCAAAATACATAATAAATAGCACATCTTATCTCTGAAGCAGACGACTTCTCAAAAACTGTAGACCCGTATTACCTTTTCTGTTCATTCCCTCTGGGCACCTGGCATTGGCCACTGTCGGAACACTGGATAATGGGATAGATGGACCTTTGTTCTGATCCAGTATGGCCGTTCTTATGCAAACAAGTTTGCAATCTCCCCTATAGTGGGGCCACAGATCTAAAATATTTTCTCTGTAAAGTGGTACCTGAGCACTTTCAAAGTTAAAATTAAATAAAGTGTAATATCAGACAAGTAGTAGGGTTTCCTTTCCCTTCTTTACTCAAAAGGAGACAGTGATATTTCTTGCTTTTGTTTTTAAAATGAGTAAGACTAAAATATTAGGAGAAAGCAAGTTTGAAGTGCATTTTGTCTTTGTATGGAAGGTAGTGATGTTATTGGTCTTTCATAGCCCTAGTGGGAAGAAACCGATTCCATAATTTTGTCCCAGCCCCAAAGAAAGTACTGTCTTCTGCATTTATGGCATCAGAATCAGTGCTTTGCTTTGTGGAGTGCATTGGATGGGGAGGAAAGAAGGTTTTAGGCCATCCTATCACCATCTTGATTCCAGGCTATTGCAGGGACTGAAAAGGACTCCAGTGTAAAAATTAAACAACCCAAGATGCTGCTCTATGATATGGCAGCCTCCTATTTGCCACCTGTGGCTTGCAGCACACATCAGGATGGTCACAGCAGCAGGTAGTGAACCTGATCCCTCCCATCCCCTCCACGTTCTCCATGGCACAGCTTGTGGAGCAGTTTATGGCTGCCCAATACAGTGCCTGATCTGGGCAGGACCAGTGCTACCATTAAGGCAAACTAGGCGGTTGCCTATGGCGCCAAGATTTGGGGGCACAAAAAAGCGGTGCCCCCCATTTTTTTTTTACAGTGTTCCTATGCCCCCTCCCTGCGCGCGGTCGCCACTCCACTTCTCCCGCCTCCCAGGGTTGCAGCGCCAATCCGCTGTTTGGCACCGCAAGCCTGGGAGGGGAGGAGAATTAGAGCGGGGGTGGTGTGCTCGGGGAGGAGGCAGAGCAGAGGTGAGCTGGGGTGGGGACCTGCCGCACGGCTCTCCAGGCTGGGGGGATGGGGAGCTGCCGCGGGGGGTGCCTCAGGGCGGGGAGGGGGGGCAGGGAGCTGCCGCAGGGCTCAGGGGCGGGGGGAGCGCAAAACTTCCTTGCACCGGCCCTGGATCTGGGGATATTTCCCCCAAAGCCCTTTGTGGGCAGTGTACAGCCCCTCTATGACATCAGAATGGGGGATATAGGGACTGGAGCACGTGCATAATATCCTTCCCATGATTTTATCCTTGCAATAGTCAATTTCTTTGTTCCTGAGGAGCAGAGTTTGTGGGGAGTAGTTCAAGGTAAGCAGCTCATTGAAGTTGATAAATTTTCTTATACTGTATTTTATGGTTACAGTGAGACTAGTAATATCTGTAGGGATGTGAAATGCTGGGGACCTGTCAAAGATCCATAATTTTGGGTCAGGTGACAACCCCCCTACATTTGACATCTTTCTCAAGGTAGGACAGGTCAGCAATACTTTGCAAAGTTAGTTAAGGAATCTCTGATTATATTTTAAAGTATTAATTTCCCTGGTAAAATCCTTTATTCATTTAAAAATTCTATTTTTAGCTTTGGTTTCACTCTTATAACACAGCTGGATCCAGTAATATAACTTTCAAAAAGTTCAAGACTTAATTGAATATAAAACATTTCACAAATCAATAACAAAGTGATTGGGAACAAAAATTAATGCAACCATTTAATTAAAAGTTATGATGCTTTCAGTGCTTACTATGCTTTCATGTTTATTGATGTTTTGCCAGATCTTTTACACATCTATAATCATCAAGTTAGAAGAATAAGTAAAGAGAGCTCCCCCCCTGCCATTATTCCACTTAAAAAAAAAATCTAGGCTCTATCAACACTAAGCAAAAAGGTGTAGTAACAAGTTGATGGGTTGTGATGCCTTGAACTTGTCTGACACTTCAGGGTTTAAGCCAATCTCTGACTATTACAGATTATGAGGAAACGTCCGAGGGGGTGGGGACAGGGAGGAGAAGGAGGATGGGATTATCCCACATCTGGCTATTGATGAGTATCTTTCACCTTCCTCTGAAATATCTGGTTCTGGCCTCTGTCAGAGACCAGATACTGAGTTAGGTTCAGGTCTGTGGTCCATCTAAGTACCTAAAATAGAATCATAGATCCAGCATAACAATTCCTATTCAAACACTGCTTTTTAAATATTATTTATTAAATGAACAAGCAGTATTAAAATCAATTAAAAATGACATCTACATCCTTTGGTAAATTTCACCACTAGCCTAAAGGGCCTAAGTAGCAGACAGCTAACTGGTGTAGTGAACCCTCCACTGCTGGAAGGAAGGTCAGATATAATAATGGATACAAGGACAGAGGAATTTCTAGTAAGACTTTCTTAATGACAAGATTTGCATATAGATGTCGTATGACATGATCATGGGTTGGATTCTAATATCCATACTTGTGAGAGTCTGTGAAAACACTTGAGGAGTAGATTCATAGGATTTAAAGCTAAAAGGGACCATTATGATCTTCTAGTCTGACCTCCAGCCTTCATCAATCCTGGAGCTTCTGGTTGAGCTATAGCAGAGATTTTGTGGGGGAAAAAATTCAATCTTAATTTAAAGACTTCAAATGATTGAGAAACCATCACATCCCTAGATAGTAAAGTGCTACTCAGTGAGAATAAGAGTATCAGAGCCTGGCCCAATATTAAAGAGGAAGGATACAGAACCTTGCTATTTGTAAGATTATAATTCAAGCTGCACATAAAGGGGTTTCATTGATTATGGACTATGATAAATACAGAGGTGAGATTCCTCAAAGAATAATCAGAATTATTACTAGAAATTAAATATGGATTCCACTTTTAATCATTAGAAAGCTTATAAAAAACATACTCGGGACTGTCACAGGGCGATGACTCATTGGCGCAGCACCTCCTGCTAGTCGTCCAGGGAATTAGTTCACCAGCCTCCAGAGCAACCTCTGAAGGCCAGTGTCTCACCTTGCTGCTGGCCCCGGTGTCCCTCCTGGACCCTGATGCCCCTTCTCTTGGGTTTCTGCCCCCTGCAATACCCCGCAGTCTCGCTGGGACTCCCCTCCCCAGGGAACCCCCAACCTCCTATCCCCACCTTGCCTCAGTCTTTGGCTACTGCCAGTCACCGTCTAGCCCCCATTCACTGGGGCGGACTGCAGTATAATTGCCACTCATCATTGGCAAGGAGGGTTTGTACCTGCTGTCTCTGCCTACCCTGGGGCTGCCCCTCTGCAACCGCAGTACCTTTCTGGCCTTTATCAAGGCCTGCAGCCTGGGGAGTTTCCAGGCTGGAGCTCCCCAGCTCCTCTAGCCTTTCCCCAGCCCTGCTCCATTCAGGTACCCTGTTCAGCTCCCAAGCAGTCAGGCCGCAGCCAGCACATCCATTGCCCACGTTGCTTCTCGCCACCCCCATTGGCCCGGGACGACGAACTGCGGCCAGTGGGGGCCGCGATTGGCTGAACCTGCCACGTCAGCAGGTAAATAAAACTGGCCCGGCCCGCCAGGGTGCTTACCCTGGTGACCCGCATGCCAAATGTTGCCGACCCCTGCTCTACAGCTAGAGAGAGACTCTATCTGAGCTTCAGGCCCACAGCCTTTTATAGGGCCAGCTATGGCCTGATTGGGGCGTGGCCCCAGTTGAGCCTGTTTCCTCAATCAGCCTAGGTTTTTTTCTCTCAGCCCCACCCCTCTCCCAGGGCTGGCTGTAATCCTTTTAAAGCCGGAGCGGGTGACTACCCTGCTATAGGGATATTATCAAGTGGTTGGGGGTCAATGAGAACTTTTTTTAATGCGGGAATTTCTGAGACAATCCATTGTATATATATTACCTAAAATACACAAAATCATTGACTACCCCACCAGGGAGCCCTGTAGTAGACACTCATTCTTCCATACATGTTTTTAGAAAATAACCAATAATCCGGTTATTTTCTAACCAACTGGTTATTTTTAAGACAACTGGGGTATCATTTACCATAGCTTCTCAGTGGACTGTAGTATTACTGATATTCTTGATTAATGTTATTTGTTTACTTTGGGTGTAAGGAGTCTTTATGCCTAACTACTTCATGCTGATGGCATTAATGTGATTAATCTTTTTTAAAAAAATATAATAAGTACTGTGCTACTCCATATCTTGAATACCTAACTTAGTTCATCCAAATGATGCTGAATATAATGATTTCTGGTGTTTATCTTCAGAAAGAGGTACTGCTATGAGCTCCAGCATAGCACTTTCATGTTCTAATCTATTTAGGGATTATTTATAATAGAATTGTTTATCCTATATAATTATGTTTAAAACCTGTGTTTAAATAGTTCCATTATACAGAGGATTGTTTTAATATGGAAATCAGAATTTGATTTTGTGCATGTTGTAGCTGCACTGACTAGTATTATCTCTATAATAGTAGCAAGATAGCATGCGAGTTGGATTATGTGATTCACATGTTGAAATGTCCACATCCTTTATTACATGTGGAAGAGTTCACCAGCCTTTGACTCTAGACATTACTGAACAAACTGTGATTAGGAAGGATGTATAAAATCACCAGTTGTGAGGCATTTTATAGATTCTATTAAAAAAGAAACACCATTGATGGAGAGCTAATATTTTTAGATCAAATAGATGAGATAGAATTAACAGACTTAATCAAAGAGAGGCTTTCTGAATTTTTTATTTGAAAACTTTGTCACCTCCTAGATTGAAAGGTTTTAATTAGAAGGAAAATATTAAATTTATATGATGCCATAGTACTCATTTTATAGCAATAGTCCAATGCAAAATATATTTAACTAGATTCTTGACCTTTCTCAAATCCCCCTTGTGCTGCTCCAGAGACACAAAGCATATTTAAAGTTGTCTGTGAGGCAATGCATCAGTGCAATGACACCCCCTCTGGCCAAGTGTGGCACAACCCCTAGGGCTCACATAGCCTAGTGGGACTGTCAGTCTCTTCCTGGTGCCCGGGATTCTGAAAACCCTTTCTTCACTCCCATGTCCGTCAGGGGCTTAGTAGGGGAACCCAGGCCACTGGATTCCAGCTCCACTGGATTCCAGCTCAGGGCCCTCGAGCTCAATAAACAGGATCAGAATTCTACAACTCTGACAATGCCCTGAGATTCCCCTGGACCGCCGCAGGCTCTAAAGCCTATCGGTCAGTTTGTCACCTCCTGGGCTGTTGTCTTTGGGCAGCTCCTTAGTAGCTTGCTGGCAGGAGCTCTTTTCTCCAGCCTGCTCACTCCTCTGGTAGCCACCCCACCCTCTGCCTCTCAACTCTTTTATCCTCCCAGCTGCTGTTAAGCTTCCAATCAGCAGTGGCTGGCAGTGCCTGTATTAGCCTGTTGGTCACTGGGCCAACATGGGGTACATATACCCCATGACATTGCCTAAAAGCGGAAGCTGAGGATTCTTCTAACATGCTGAGTCATGTAATTGGCGGCAGAACACAAGTTAAATATTAGTGTTATACAAATCCTCATCTATTTAGGATGTTCTTTCAATTAAATATAGGCCAGGATTACATATGCCTCTCTTCATACTGAGATGACTATGCTAGTGAAGCATCATTGATATTACAGTGCAGTGAAAAATAGATAGAGTTCTTAAAACTCGCTGGGAATTAATTTAGTTTAACTTGGTAAAATAAACTCCTTTAATGTGATTTCATCATTCTGCAGCAAATTCAAGAACTCTACTGTGGGTCCTACTCACTGTCACAATCTGTCATTAAAAAAATACTGCCGTTTCAAAATCTTCCCATCTGATCCAACTTACCAAAAATGCTTTAGATTCTGTAACAATTAAGCCCCACTACACATAGAAAACGCAAAGTAAGTCACTCATCACCAAATCAATCTTTAGATTTGTTTTTGAAGAAAAATTATAAGAAACTTGCAAGGATTGTAGAAACATAAATCTGTGGGGAGTTAAATGTAGAAGAGGTTCTTGCCTGAGAAAATTCCTGCTCATAAAACACAAGTGATGTCGACAGCCGCAAGCACATGTTATTAGCTAAATCCAGTAGGTGGATTTGCACATGTAGGGAAAAGCTGTACATTGGTTTACAAGCAGTATTGAAAGAGATGTGAGTGATCAAATGGCCTCCTGCTTTGGTGCAAGAACTGCCCAGGCAAGCTATGTTGTCCTAAAACATAGCAAAGGAGTGTGTGGCTTTCTGGAAAGAGAGAAATGGCTGACCCAAATTCCAGTGTGCAGCTTCTGCTTTGATGGCAGCAAAAGCTGCACTTACCCTATAAGCTCCTTGGGATGGGGATCATCTTTTTGTTACTAGGGTATATAGTGTCTTGCAGTGTGGGGCCGTGATCCCTGATGGGGGCTCCTAGACCAGTACCACACTACAAATAAATAGGTCTCCGGCTCCAAATATCAATCACACTCTGTACTATTACCTCAACTGTACACAGACTTTTGCCAACAGGTCATGATATAGCAGTGTCTATGATAGTGAAGCATCATTGATATTTTGCACTCATTTTGCATGCACAATGCTGCCAACAAAGATTAACACATTTTTATACTGCAATAATATGCATAGCTCTCTAGAGATTTGGTTTGGAGTGTGGCTCTACCTTCCTTTTTGTTACTACATCAGTCTTGCTTAGGACTAAAAAGGCATCACGTATTGATAATGAAATCAAGAGGGATATCTGAAAACTACTATGGACAGTCCACCACTTATCATATATTTATTGGATTGACAGCTATATATATTATCCAGTTCCACTGAAGATAAAGTAAAGGTGACTTTTTATAATTGAAGAACTATATATATATATATATATATATATATATATATATATATATATATATATATATATATAAAGGCAGAAATACTATATTGAGAAAGAGTGGCAAAGGCAAAATGAAAGTAAAAAGTATTGCTGTATAATGTACTGTAAGTGAACCAGACAAAGTAATTTTCTGAGTGAAACAATTACAGTTGCTGAAACTTAAACATATATAATTAAGTGGATAATCAAAAATATTTTCCCCCTTTGTAACACTGTTTCACATGTGACCAATTTTAATGTTAGCATTTATCAATTGCAAAACAATGTTTTTTTTTTTTTAATTTTTGTTTGATCTTGGAAAAAGAGCTTTAGCAAAATTATCCAAAAAGTTGTGACAAAATATGTAAGGTACCAATCTCGCAACTGATGGCATACAGGCAGACTGCAGCAACTCATTGTCAATACATGGTGGCTCATTGAAATTAGTGAGGCTTCCACGCAGTGTCATCACTTCAACCAAGCACAGTCACTCATCATCAAGGAAGGGGAGCTGTCTGAAACTCAGCCTGGGAAAGATCCAAGTGATGAAGTTGTTTTCAGACAACTAGTTCTATGAAGTTCTTGCAGCTACTAGAAGCACAAGTAGATAGTGGCAGCCAGTAGAAATTTTTTGCTGGCTAGGATGCTGCAACCAGTGCTGACCATTATAGACCTGGCTGCTGTGATCCATGCTTTCATAGTCTCTCATATTGCTCCAGCTAGTCCAGAATGCAACCACCAGCATGATAAGTAACACTCACAGGCAGAAACATGTATTTTGGTACTTACTCTGGCTCTTTGTTGAACATCAAGTCCTGTACAAGACCACGGTGCCAATCTTCAAACCCTTCACCAATCAAGACATGAGCTACTTTAGGGACTGCCTTTTCATGACCTTGACAACTGCCATCCTCAGGAGCAGTGGAGCTAACCAAATCTAAAAACTCAGACTCATGGAAGCTGGCAACAAAGGTCTTTCAAAAATAGTCACCAGGCTATGTAACTCTCTTCAAGAGATCAGCATGACCTCAAATCTTGCCACCTGCAGATGAAAGTGCAAGTCCCATCTCTTCATCTTAGCTTTCCCAGAACAGTAGGTAAACATACACAAAAACCTTCATAGCTAAACAGAGCACCTTACCTGCCACAGGGTAGAAAGGAGTGACTGCCAACAAATTACCTGTTTTGGGTTTTTGTAAGGTTCTATGATACCATAGTCCATGAAGGATAGAAACAATAAGACAGAGGGAGGGATAGAAATGATAAGACAGATCTGGCCTCTTGTTTTCAGTTTCTGAATGTACACTAGGACTATTAACAGTTATGTTCTCTGTAAAGGGCAAACAGCACACATCTAGACTTCACAATGAGTGATTTGGACAGTTACCTATTATCAAGCTACCCCACAGACAACCAAGGCATCCTATGTTCTATCTTTAGTCAGACATGATCTCAGATGAAATTAAGAATAGCGGTCATGCACCTGTGATAAGACACATTCCTATTACAAGACTGGGATAATGAGTTCTCATCATCTATGAAAAGCACCATTATCTGGTGACTAAACAGCACATTACCAGTGATATAAAAAATTACCCAAATGAACTCATGCTAATTTAGCCTGAAAAGGTTATTGTCAAGTGTATTTCAGATGGGAAGGCCTTTTAAAGGCTTTTAAAAGGAAACAAATTATATTTGTGAATTCTTACAAAGACCTGCTGCAATAATCTCTAACTAAGCTCTGGATAAAATGAGGCAGATTCTCCATCCTGCCCAAAATCTGCTCATGTGCAGCAGAGAGCTGAAGGCTGCAGGGTGTCACATACCCCACCTTGTCATCAGTTAAAGCTGCAGGGCAATACAATAGTTCCAACTTACATCACCACATTCCTCCAGGATATCATGATACACTCCTGGCACATTTCAGAGTACAACCCAGATCAGTGAGGGGTTATGTTGTCACCACCTGTCCTGCAACCTGGGGTGCCTCACAATTCTTTGCTGTTGTAGCTCCCAACCTGGACCATTCATAAACAGCAAGCAGTTCACACCTTCAGTGTCTGAATATATTTGTAGTCCTGGTCCAGCAACTCTGACCCAAGCAGCCTGTCAGCAACACACAGCCTTGGTTACTAATTGCAGGGTGACCCCAGGGCACTCCTAGTCCCAAATTTTCCCCTCAAAAGTGTGTCCTGCCCTGCCCAGTCCTCCCCTGGATAGTTCAGATATTACATGTCTGTTGCCCCTTTGAGGGCTCAATATCCAACAGCATGCTACTTTAAATGGAGTACCAAACAGCTCAGTTTAAAAAACACAACACTGGATTAGATTAGATTAAAAAATAAAACATGTTTATTTAACTAGATTAATAGATTTTATAGATTTTAAGTCAGTTCAAATACACAGAAATGGCTACAAGAGAAAAAGATACAACTTTTTCTAGTAGCTAAAACTTAAAGTAGACTTGGTTCAAAGTAAAATCCTTACCACATGTTCCCAGCAACATGGCTAACCAAATTTGTATGTCAGGATCCCTACAAAAGTCAAAAGGCTTGTTCCTTTTTCTTCTCCAGGTGAAAGAGATAGGTACCTTGGAGTGTTTTGATCCTCACCTGTATAGTCCAGTCACCCTGCCAAGTGGATTCTTCTGAGGATTACCCCTCAAAGCAAAGTTTATTCAATCAGTAAATAAGACAACATGAAGTCTGGTGGTGAAGGTGGCGCCACATACTTTCTTCTCCCATTTGTATGCTGAAAAGCAGGTTTGCCTTATCTCCAGCTCCTTCCCCCTCTTGCTGACCCAAGTGCCCTGTTTACTACTTATATGTAAACATACATTCCTTTGTTTAGGACAGATCTGTTTCACAACTTTTGCCCAGAAAAGGCTGTGTGGGTTTGAACATGTGCTAACATATTAAAGAATGAATTCATAACTTTACATATAATGTTGCTACATACATTTCTGCAGGATATATTTGATCAGCAAATTATTGGTTTTCAAAAGATACCTCACAAGACACATTTTGTACAATGATTATTAAAATGATGTGTAGGGTGCGAATATAGGGATGCTTTCTCTCACAACTCCCCATAAAGTGGTCACCAAGGGGTTGTCTGAGTTACTCAGGGTATTCTGCGTTGCAGCCATGCTCCACCCCTCCCTTACTTTCTGTTTTAGTAACCATGTGTGTCCCCCCCACACATCCATTTGTATAAAATTGAATAAAGCACCACAGTCACAGCCTGCAGTACTCTAAGTAAAGTGTTAAAGAGACCACTCAGTGCACAAGAAACACAAACTCCCTCTTTCTCCTTACAGCAGAGATGTGAGGGCAGCTGGCCCAGGAGGCAATAATGCATCCTCTGCCAGCTTTCTACCAGTGAAGAATTTCCCTCTGCAAGGGGAATTATCCACTGGCATCTCCACCCACTCTAAAGCCACTTTGTTCTGCATACGAACAGAGTAAAATGGCCTTAGTGGACCTGAGAATCTAGGCTGAGAACTTTAACTTTCCATTATTTGTGATTCTCATAGGACCATATAAGAGTTTTGTTGTTTCAATTTATATTTATTCACCACCAATAAAACCCCCAGTATAGTCACAGGGTCAAATTCTGCCCTTATGTACATGCTTGCAAATCCCATTGTAGCACAACTAGGTTACTGTTTATCAAGCCCTGCACATCCTCCAATGTTTCTTACTGGAAAATATTTCTTTTAAATTAATTTTCCAACTGCTCTATGCATTTTTTTCAACATTTTTTTCCCAATAAAACACCACTTATCACAAGGAAGAAGCTAAGGAGTTGTGTCAGACAAGCTCTGCTCAGCAGCTCCAAACAATTCAGGCAATTAGCAGAGTTCCCCATTATTCTGTGGGCCTGGGGCATGCACTTTAGCATAGCCGCCAGCTTTTGAAATGGGAAACTTGTACTGGTAGTATGCAGATGGCAGAAAGATGAGCTAAGTCTCACTCTGGCTAAGCCAGGGGCTGCTGTGCTGTAGTTTTCTCAATTAGAAGTTGCTGTTACACTACACAGTAGTACTTCTACCTGTCCCAGGTATTTACAAAAATTAAGGAAGATTGGTATGAGGTGCATTGCTGAAAACACACACACACACTACATACCCACAGTGTATAATGAAAGTCCTGTGTCTCAAATGATGCCAATTCTGGTCATTACTAAAATAGGATTGAAAATGAAACTTATTCAGTAAGACAAAACTGTCACAATTCATAATTATTTCTTAGGTGCCAAGAGAGCACTTGATATGTATTGTCCTGTACCAAAAGACATTGTGATGGTCCCAAGGAAGATAAAGGAATACAGAACCCGGACTTCAGAAAAGCAGACTGACTCCCTCAGGGAATTGATGGGCAGGATCCCCTGGGAGAATAACATGATGGGGAAAGGAGTCCAGGAGAGCTGACTGTATTTTAAAGAATCCTTATTGAGGTTGCAGGAACAAACCATCCCGATGTGTAGAAAGAATAGTAAATATGGCAGGCGACCAGCTTGGCTTAACAGTGAAATCCTTGCTGATCGTAAACACAAAAAAGAAGATTACAAGAAGGGAAGATTGGACAAATGACCAGGGAGGAGTATAAAAATATTGCTCAGGCATGCAGGAGTGAAATCAGGAAGGCCAAATCATACTTTGCTAGCAAGAGATGTTTAGAATAACAAGAAGGGTTTCTTCAGGTATGTTAGCAACAAGAAGAAAGTCAAGGAAAGTGTGGGCTCCTTACTGAATGAGGAAGGCAACCTAGTGACAGAGGATGTGGAAAAAAGCTAATGTACTCAATGCTTTTTTTGCCTCTCTCTTCACAAACAAGGTCAGCTCCCAGACTACTGCACTGGGCAGCACAGCATGGGGAGGAGGTGAACAGCCCTCTCTGAAGAAAGAAGTGGTTCAGGACTATTTAGAAAAGTTGGACGAGCACAAGTCCATGGGGCCGGATACGCTGCATCCGAGGGTGCTAAAGGAGTTGGCGGATGTGATTGCAGAGCCATTGACCATTATCTTTGAAAACTCATGGTGATCAGGGGAGGTCCTGGATGACTGGAAAAAGGCTAATATAGTGCCCATCTTTAAAAAAGGGAAGAAGGAAAATCCGGGGAACTACAGGCCATTCAGCCTCACCTCAGTACCTGGAAAAATCATGGAGCAGGCCCTCAAGGAATCAATTCTGAAGCACTTAGAGGAGAGGAAAGTGATCAGGAACAGTCAACATGGATTCACCAAGGGCAAGTCATGCCTGACTAACCTAATTGCCTTCTATGATGAGATAACTGGCTCTGTGGATAAGGGGAAAGCAGTGGAAGTGTTATTCCTTGACTTTAGCAAAGCTTTTGATACGGTCTCCCACAGTATTCTTGACGACATTTTAAAGAAGTATGGGCTGGATGAATGGACTATAAGGTGGATAGAAAGCTGGCTAGATCGTCGGGCTCAATGGATAGTGATCAATGGCTCCATGTCTAGTTAGCAGCTAGTATCAAGCGGAATGCCCCAAGGGTCGGTCCTGGGGCCGGTTTTGTTCAATATCTTCATTAATGATCTGGAGGATGGTGTGGACTGCACCCTCCATAAGTTTGAGGATGACACTAAACTGGGAGGAGTGGTAGATACGCTGGAGGGTAGGGATAGGATACAGAGGGACCTAGACATATTAGATGACTGGGCCAAAAGAAACCCAATGAGGTTCAACAAGGACAAGTGCAGAGTCCTGCACTTAGGACGGAAGAATCCCATGCACTGCTGCAAACTAGGGACTGAATGGCTAGACAGCAGTTCTGCAGAAAAGGACCTAGGTGTTACAGTGGACGAGAAGCTGGATATGAGTTGACAGTGTGCCTTTGTTCCCAAGAATGTTGATGGCATTTTGGGCTGTATAAGTAGAGGCATTACCAGCAGATCGAGGGACGTAATCATTCCCCTCTATTCGACATTGGTGAGGCCTCATCTGGAGTACTGTGTCCAGTTTTGCATCCCACACTACAATAAGGATGTGGAAAAATTGGAAAGAGTCCAGTGGAGGGCAACAAAAATGATTAGAGGGCTGGAGCACATGACTTATGAGGAGAAGCTGAGGGAACTGGGATTGTTTAGTCTGCAGAAAGAAGAATGAGGGGGGATTAAAAAAAAATTAATGGAGATATCCTATCTCCTAGAACTGGAAGGGATCTTGAAAGGTCATTGAGTCCAGCTCCCTGCCTTTACTAGCAGGAGCAAGTACTGATTTTTGCCCCAGATCCCTAAGTGGCCCCCTCAAGGATTGAACTCATAGCCCTGGCTTTAGCAGGCCAATACTCAAACCACTGAGCTCTCCCTGACCCCAAATCCCCCCAGATTTGATAGCTGCTTTCAACTACCTGAAAGGGGGTTCCAAAGAGGATGGATCTAGACTGTTCTCAGTGGTACCAGATGACAGAACAAGGGAGGTTTAGGTTGGATATTAGGAAAAACTTTTTCACTAGGAGGGTGATGAAGCACTGGAATGGATTGCCTGAGGAGGTGGTTGAATCTCCTTCCTTAGAGGTTTTTAAGGTCAGGCTTGACAAAGCCCTGGCTGGGATGATTTAGTTGGGGATTGGTCCTGCTTTGAGCAGGGGTTTGGATTAGATGACCTCCTGAGGTCCCTTACAATCCTGATATTCTATGATTCCATGAAAGGCCCTCTCCCTAAACGGGAAGAAAAAGCAAAAGGAAAAAAAAAAGCCACTTGTCCTTTTTAGGCATCAATTCCATTGACTCTCTAGGTATGAAGAACAGCTGAATTACAAAGAGCAATTCAACACTACTTCCACTGCACAAATTCTCTAACAGTTTGTTTTCATTTTGGCAGGAAGTGTGTACACAGTGTCTGATATAAAGGGGGGCGGGGCCTGGGATTTATTAAGGAATGTTACAAGACTTCACTACACTGAAAGCTTGTTATATTCCATTGAATATCCTTTGAAAGAAAACATACCAAATTCAGATTTGGCCTAATTTCTGTGTTGTTACAACTAGGGTAAATTTTGTCCAATGTTTCCTCCTTGTGGAATCTAGTTCACACATTGTTCACATATCCCCAGTTAGTGAAGTGCTCTGAGTTTGTCCAGTTGCTGTAGGTGCATTTTTGATATATAACTTAATGGCAGCGTAGGTGGAAAGCCATATATTTTGCCACAGAAATTATAAATACAGGATCAAGTCCTGCTCTCTTTACTTCCAGAAGTGAGCTTTTCGTTATCAAAGAAATTACTTTCATGAGTAAGGCAAGAGGATTTGACTGGCATTTAGAGTAGACCCTGCATTCTTTACACATTAGATTTTCCATAATTTTATCTGAGTAAGGACAGAAGGATCAAACCTTTATTAAGATGATTCTGGTTTTCATTTAGCTGCTTTTGCTGTTCAGATGTTTTATGATACCCCCTAAAAATGTCTTTTGCTGTTCACAGCTAAATAATTTAGGGGCACAAGAATTTGTGGTTTCAGAAGAATGTATTCTTTGCAAATATCTGGGAACATCTAATGATCAGATCCCAATTCGCCAAAGACAAATGAAGTGTGTTAGTCACATCTTCAGATACTGCTAAAAATAATTCTGCCAGACTAGAACAAAATGTGCTATCCATTTTCATGAATTATACTAAAACTCATTGATTTTTAAACAAATAATGTATTTTATATTAAAATTGGCAGTTCTGATAGGGGTTGTTTTTATTTGAGAAAACATATTCTGTGCAAGGTTCATAAGACTCACATTTTAGTGATGTACATCCTGTACTTGGCAAAAGCTTTTTCAGTTTCATCATTCCATAGACATCTACCATTCTTCTGTTACCATAAGTAAAATCCTGCCAAAAGTCAATCTTCTGAATTGCTTTTAAATTCACTGTAATGTAAATTTGGACATAACACTTTCTTCTCCCCACCACTACCATCAAAATAGTCGGTCTATATGGAATCTGATTGGCTTCACCTGAAGTCTGGCAGAATTTGAACAGGAAATAAATTGGAAGTGAGATGGATAGGATTTTATCCAGTTACATGATTTTGTGCTCATCAATTGTCCACAAATTGTTTATTTGCTGCTGGAAATTACAGTAGCTGGGCTTGAAGCAGAGTCAGAGTCACAAGTGTCTGATGTCACTTTTTATGTCCAGATAAATAAAGTTATTATACAGAAGAAAAATTATCAAGTGCTTTTGTACTGAAATTACTACTAGCTTACCTTAGGTAACTGACAATCAGAACACTGTCAGAACAGCAACAGATCCAAAATCATGGGCCCCTTTTTCTTAAAAATTCAGAAAAATGGCATTTGCGCTGGTGAATAGGGTAATCATAAGGTTATGAAAAGGCTTATGCCAAATCTTTTTTTATATATTTCCACATTTTAGAATACTAGCTGTTCTAGCAGATGCCTGAGTTCATTGCGATAATAGCCTGGCTTTGCAATTGGATACAGACCCACAGGAAGTTTGAGAGAAGCCATTTTCTCTTTATCTCCTGCATAAAGAAATCTCCCTAAATCCAAACATCCTTTAAACACCAAGGACCAAATTCTTACAATGTTAACTTCATTAAGAGTCCAACTCAAAATCCTTCTGAAATCAATGGAAAGAAACGCATTAACATCTCAAAAATAAGTATGTTTTTACTTCGGGATTTTTGTGAAGTAAGATGCTAAACAAGTTTTAATAAGAGATTTGCCCTGATTTAACAGTGTAGTTATCACCTTGCTCTGTTTCTTCTAGTGCCTTAACAAGTAACATGCCAATGGATAGTCACTAGCATGATGTCTAGAAGAGTTTTAGCAGTTAAAAACGAAGAAAAAAGTGATGGTTAACCAGGAAATATCTTTATTATTATATATCAATATTGTTCATGTCTCTATGTGTTCACGGTTGACTATTTGCTAAGATGTTATTAGCTCAAAAGGGGAACCAAGTAGGAGGAACCAATGGAACAAAATAGGAGAAGCAACACAATTGACTAGATAAGGAGAATTCCAAAAAACTCATCACAAGTCAATAGACATATGATACTAGTCAGCTCTGTGTTCTTGGGGAACCAGGGCACACTATGCAGCCTGTCCGACTCATGAAGGAAACACCCCCTCCCCCCAGCCTCTGATTGAACCAAAACCAATCAGAAGAAAGACTTACAGAAAGCAATGAAAAGGTAGTGGGAGACACCTAGACCCCTCTGGACAAGGGTGACAGGATTAAGGCAACTCCCCTAGCCTCATGTGCATCAAAGGTGGGACAGGGAGGCATCTCCATTAGCATACAGAATGGAGAACAGAGATTCCAAGGCAAGAACCACATTGGACTCTGGAACTAGAAAAGCAGGGAAGCACTGCATGACAGGATCTCTGCTCCAGATGTTAATGAAACTACGCCTGCACACACCCAGCTCAGCAGTTATCAGACCAATCCTAGTAACGAATCCTTAATTGGTATGCAAAATACTGAAGCTGCCTAATTCCATTGTGAGCTCCCTTGAAGGAACTATTGAATGATCAGTTCCTATTGTCTAGCCTAAAGAAAACCCTTGAATCATCAAAAACAACAAGGAGTCTGGTGGCACCTTAAAGACTAACAGATTTATTTGGGCATAAGCTTTCGTGGGTAAAAACCTGAAAAAGTGAGGTTTTTACCCACGAAAGCTTATGCCCAAATAAATCTGTTAGTCTTTAAGGTGCCACCAGCCTCCTTGTTGTTTTTGTAGATACAGACTAACATGGCTACCCCCGATCCTTGAATCATCAGTTTACCCATAAAAAAATCTAGTGTTCTCCCTTGAACCATCGTTGTTTCCCTACCAAAAAAACCTCTACCCAAGCACAAGTAAGTGTTCTGATGCATGGATCTAAACTCTGCATCAGTTCCACTGGGACTCCATCTTCTCCTGACTGATCATGCTGGGAGGTCTGCAGCACTCAGGACCCTGAGCTACCACCATCACCTGGGAATCCCAACCAGTTCAAGCTTCATGGAGTGGTGAGACCCCAGCTCTCTCTCTCTCTCTCTCTCTGTTTTCTGTTCTACCTCAGGTATAACTTTCTAACCCTGACTTGTTTGATAAGGTATAGTTTTCTACATATGACTTTTGTAACCTTTAATAATGTAACTTATGTTGGTTTAGGCTCTCCTTGTGTGGTTATCACTATTATTCAATAAATAACTTTTATGGTTAAGCTGGTTGCTTCCCTCCCTCCCTTTCTGAACTTTACTTTTTTGTGTTTTTGGTTTCCCCATTTACTCTGCAGCAACACTCCTCTTACCTAAGCTAAAGATCCCTGTAACGACCAAACTACTGTGGGGTTTTCTCATCAAGTGGGTTACTACAAACAACTGTAGCGTGAAAGTGGGAATAGGGATGTGCTGAACCTATGACATACGAAGGTGGCAGCTTGGTAGTGCTGCTTGACCCAGTCTGCTGAGTCCAGGGGCATATAAGGGTGGCAGCCCAGAGGTGCTGTTCGACCCAGCCTGCTCAGGCTTACTCAATTCCGGTGTGGTACCTGTGGCATACAAGTGTGGCAGCTTGGAAATACTGCTTGATGCAGCCCACTGAGCCCAGGGACATATAAGGGGTCAGCTTGAGAATGCTGATTGACCCGGTCCACTCAGACTTGCTGTGTGTGTGTGTGCGCGCGCGTGTGCACATCTGATTCTGGGTCTGGGGGAACCCAGCCCTGGGGAACCTAGGTCCTGCAGGATAGCTCCATTGGGAGGGGACTTGAAGAAGAGAGAAGAGCTCCATATGAACACACAAGTGACACAAGCAGTACATTGATCGAATTACAGAACCCTCCCCCACCCAGAAGAGTAACCCTAATAAATGAGCATACCCCAAAGTAACAGGCAAATCTGGTAACACATATTAATAGCTGTGATGAGGGAACTTCTCTGTTGGAACCCTGGTCACATAGCTGTTTTGTCAAGGCTGAGAATGTGAGATCAGAAAAAACGGATCAGTTAAAAGATCCTCCCTGTAGAAAGGGAAGGGGAAAGTTGTCAGCAGCTGCAGGTTAACAGAGAGGCATGGTCTGCAGAAAGCAGGCTACAATTTCCCCCCACCAAGAGAATGGAAGGCACCAAGGCTAAGTCATGTGTTCTGAATTAATTCCATCCCACAGAGAAGTGGAGGCATGGGCCTCTCATTTTAAAAAGGTGCACTGGAAGGACAGGAAAAGGGTGTCAGAAGGTGTAGCCTACTGCAGGACCATGACAACAGTTATCAGAATTTATCAAGAAAGTCCACAAATTATATAGAGAAAATAAATCCATTTAGTTGGAAGAATATTCCCAATTGATTAGTACAAATGGTACATTCTCTACATTAGTCATTTGAGAGCCTCTATTAAAAATATATAAACCTGAACAAATCGCCAAAGGAAATGCATGAAAGTACAGTGCACGATATGGGAACATTAATTTTCATATCTGAAAGCACAGATTTTCTATGCACTGCATTTTTATTAGACATGAACAATATGGTACATTGACTTTGGGAGTAATCTATGCTGCTTACTACAGTTCTTTCTGACCTGAAAGTTTACCCTAAAACATTAGGGCATTATTTATTTTACTTCTTCATGCCCACATGTGTGTGCACGCGCATTCCCCTTCCCTGCCTCACAAACTAATATTAAGAATATGGCTGTCCATATAGTTGGGGCCTTTCGGCACATCCTCTCTAGCTGCTGCACAGATAAATTTTGCAGATTTGAAATTTGTTTTCATTCAAAATCAGAAAGAAAAAAAATTGAAATTTCCCATGAAATTAAGTTTTCAAAAGATTTAATTTGAGGCCAATCAAAACATTTAATTAAAAAAAAAACCATTTAATTCTGAAAACATTTGAATTAAAAAAAAACACATTTAATTCAATTTTGACTTTTGATGTTTAATTCTGACAGTCATTTTGTTTTCTTTTTCTAAATTAAATTTTGTCAAAATGGAAATATTCCCATAGAACATTTCAATTTTGATAAATCACGATTTTCCAACAAAAAATTGTTCCATCAGAAAATTTTCCAAGCACTTTAGTGCCAGCTCTTAATAAACTCTGGTTAGGGCCTTATCACCAAATCTATCTAGATACATATTTGGTCCACCGACATCATCACAGCTTGTAAGCACCTATCAAATACTGAAAAAACACAAACAACAATGTCTCTTGTACTTTCTTCCCAGTTTCATAGAATCATAGAATAGAATCATAGAATATCAGGGTTGGAAGGGACCTCAGGAGATCATCTAGTCCAACCCCCTGCTCAAAGCAGGACCAATCACCAACTAAATCATCCCAGCCAGGGCTCTGTCAAGCCCGACCTTAAAAACCTTTAAGGAAGGAGATTCCACCACCTCCCTAGGAAACCCATTCCAGTGGTTCACCACCCTCCTAGTGAAAAAGTTTTTCCTAATATCCAACCTAAACCTCCCCCACTGCAACTTGAGACCATTACTCCTTGTTCTGTCATCAGGTACCACTGAGAACAGTCTAGATCCATCCTCTTTGGAACCCCCTTTCAGGTAGTTGAAAGCACCTATCAAATCCCCCCTCATTCTTCTCTCCTACAGACTAAACCATCCCAGTTTCCTCAGCCTCTCCTCATAAGTCATGTGCTCCAGCCCCCTAATCATTTTTGTTGCCCTCCGCTGGACTCTTTCCATTTTTTCCATATCCTCCTTGTAGTGTGGGACCGAAAACTGGACAGTACTCCAGATGAGGCCTCACCAATGCCAAATAGGGGGGAATGATCATGTCCCTCGATCTGCTGGCAGTGCTCCTACTTATACAGCCCAAAATGCCGTTAGCCTTCTTGGCAACAAGGGCACACTGTTGACTCATATCCAGCTTCTCGTCCACTGTCACCCCTAGGTCCTTTTCTGCAGAACTGCTGCCTAGTCATTCGGTCCCTAGTCTGTAGCAGTGCATGGGATTCTTCCACCCTAAGTGCAGGACTCTGCACTTGTCCTTGTTGAACCTAATCAGATTTCTTTTGGACCAATCCTCTAATTAGTCTAGGTCCCTCTGTATCCTATCCCTACCCTCCAGCCTATCAACCACTCCTCCCAGTTTAGTGTCATCTGCAAACTTGCTGAGGGTACAGTCCACGCCATCCTCCAGATCATTAATGAAGACACTGAACAAAACCGGCCCCAGGACCGACCCTTGGGGCACTCCGCTTGATACCGGCTGCCAACTAGGCATGGAGCCATTGATCACTACTCGTTGAGCCCAACGATCTAGCCAGCTTTCTATCCACCTTATACTCCATTCATCCAGCCCATACTTCTTTAACTTGCCGGCAAGAATACTGTGGGAGACCGTATCAAAAGCTTTGCTAGAGTCAAGGAATAACACATCCACTGCTTTCACTTCATCCACAGACCCAGTTATCTCATCATAGAAGGCAATTAGGTTAGTCAGCCATGACTTGTCCTTGGTGAATCCATGCTGACTGTTCCTGGTCACTTTCCTCTCCTCTAAGTGCTTCAGAATTGATTCCTTGAGGACCTTCTCCATGATTTTTCCAGGGACTGAGGTGAAGCTGACTGGCCTGTAATTCCCCGGATCCTCCTTATTACCTTTTTTTAAAGATTGGCACTACATTAAACTTTTTCCAGTCATCTGGGGCCTCCCCCGATTGCCATGAGTTTTCAAAGATAATGGCCATTGGCTCTGCAATCACATCCGCCAACTCCTTTAGCACCCTGGGATGCAGCGCATCCGACCCCATGGACTTGTGCTCGTCCAGCTTTTCTAAATAGTCCTGAACCACTTCTTTCTCCACAGAGAGCTGGTTACCTCCTCCCCATGCTGTGCTGCCCAGTGCAGTAGTCTGGGAGCTGACCTTGTTCGTGAAGACAGAAGCAAAAAAAGGATTGATTACATTAGCTTTTTCCACATCCTCTGTCACTAGGTTGCCTCCCTCACAGTAAGGGGCCCACACTTTCCTTGACCTTCTTCTTGTTGATAATATACCTGAAGAAACCATTCTTGTTACTCTTAATATCTCTTGCTAGCTGCAACTCCAAGTGTGATTTGGCCTTCCATGGACCCACTGTGACTGGTGGTGTTTTTTCTGTGGGTGCTTGAGCCCTGGAGCACTCACAGAGTTGGTGCCTATGAATGCACGTGTCATTTGCTTTTGAAGTGTACCTCACACTATGCTGTGTTTTCACATGGGAAGAGGAAATCCAGGTGGGAAACTGAAACAGAGAACATGAGGGTGGACAAAAAACACAGGCCCTGAAGCAAAGGGGGGAGAGAGGCAGAAATTGCTGGGAAAGACTGAACCAGTCGGGCTTACTGAGTAATCACGGTGGGTACAGGTGGGATCTATAACTCAGGGACCCAATCTGGGAGTGGGAGAATCACAAGATTCCACCTCAGGGCAGGTGAAATCAAGAGGCTTGTCACTTGGAGAGATTAGCGAGGGGTCAAGATCCAGCTAACACTGAATGGAGGCAGTATTTATCCTCACAAACCCCCATGAGGAAGGGCAGTGCTATTATCCTCATTGTGCAGAAAGGGAACTGAGGCATAGAGACTAAGTGATATGCCCAGGATCCCACAGGAAGTCTGTGACAAAATAGGAAATTGAAGCCAAGGCTCCAGAGTCCTACACCAGTGCCCTAACCACTGGGTTATCCTTCCTCTCTAAAAAGAGCTGCATTGCTTAGCACAGAGGATTATGAGGAGGAAATGTCAGGAAAAACAATGTGGTTATGAATCTCTGCTAGATTATCTCCCTCCCTTTGAAGGTACCATGGTAATCAATTCACATCTGATTCTTCATGTTGATAGTCTAAACAGATCAAGCTCTTTGAGTCTCTCACAGTAAGGCATTTCTTCAAGTCCTTCAATCATTTGTGGCTTTTCTCTGCACCCTCTTCACTTTTTCCAACATTATTTTTAAAACATGGACCAAAACAGGTTTTGCTGACAATCCTCACTGATGTTGACTGGGGACTTTCTCAGATGGAAGAGCTAGGGGGTACAAAATCCTCTCCCCGAATTGCTTTTTAGGCATTTGAAGAAATTTTGTCGAAAGACTAACTTGGATTGGTTTATATTTTTTGTATGTTTCTTTTGTATGCGAGCACACAACTTATTGAGAGAAAGTCAAGTCAAGGAAGTGGTGTTTTGAAATTAATTCAGAAACTAGTTAGTTCCATGGTCATTCTTATCTCTTGCAAGACTGAGATCCATAGCTCAGATCTAGTTCCTGTGACAGTTTCTCTCATATTGGTTGAGATTCATTTTTTCAGTGAAATACAGTTGTTGTGAGAAGTCCTGGTAGAAGAGGAAAAGATGATTCTCAGGTAGCTACAGAAATTTCCATGGAAGGCTTTGAATACATTGCCAGAGATTTCAGTGAGCCAGTGCAGAGAGTGGGGCACTAGTGCTCTGCCTGCCTCTCTCCACACGAAAAAGAGGAGGGAAAAAATCACTAAATCCATTTAATTAATTAATGGTTAGATTATGCATTATTTTTTTTTTGCATCCCTGAGTAAGGGATTGTGCATAACTTCACTACCTCAGGAGCAGCTCTGGGAGTCACTGTGCCTCAGAGTGAATGACATGGTTGTGATGGTTTCTCCCAAGGTGTCACCAGGAACTGGGATACCACTGAGCCCTCTAACTCGCCAGCCTGGGCTCCCTCTCACACTGCGCCGGTGTGACAAGCTGCAGACCCGCTCCCAGTCCTACACTTCCACCAGCATTCACACAGGTAGGAACACGGCCAGCGGCAGGCTCTACATGCAGGCTCTCTGACCAGCCATTGCATGAACCAACAATAGAGAGGTTACAGCCAAGATAAACCCCAGCTCAACAGGCACGCACTCCAGAACTGTACCCCCGCCTCTCTCTATGCAAAGTCCAGTTCTAAGATGGAGTTTTGGAGTCACATGGGCAAGTCACATTTCCATGCATGACTCAGAACTTACAGGGTAGCAGCCATGGTTCACATGCTTCCTTGAACGTCCTCATGTGGATTGGAGCATTCCAAGATTCATTGTTCCTTAAGTGCTTCTTGATTGGGCACTTAACTTTGCAAATTCCTTTCTAAAGAAGCTGACCAAATGCCTTGCAAAGCTTACTTAGAAATCAAACAAGTATACAGCCAATATTCATAACTTCAAGTACAAAAATGATACATGCATGCAAATAGGAGGAAAGTATTCAGTAGATCATAACCTTTACAGAGATATGTTACATGGCATATGTAGCATAAAACAGATTCCAGTTATGTCATATATACATTCATAAGCATATTTCCATAAAGCCTTGGGGGGGGCACTGTCACAGCTCCTCACTCCTCTGCGTACCAGTCAGGCTTCCCCCCCCCACAACCTTTACTACCTGGGCTCCAAGAGGGGGAGTACTGGGAACATTGGAGAGAGTCTTTGTATTCTCAGATCTTTCCCACAGCAGCCCCTGGCAGCCAGGAGCAGCAATTGCAGAGGAAGTCCTGCTCAGTCCCAGGATGGAGTATGCACAGTTGCTCTGTGGGGATGGTACATATGCAGTCTGGCTGGCACTTAGGTGCTGTGAAGAGATGGAGTATCCTCAATGCAGATGGAACAGTCTGGCAAGGTTTTATTGTGCATATGTAAACTGAGATTTTTCAGAGGCTCTTGACTTGGCTACATTTGATCAGATTTTCACAGGAATGGCGCATCCTTGACAGGACCACTCCTCTGACAAATTTCAAGTTCCTGGTTCAAAGTATAGAGATGCCAGCGTTTCTCAATAAGATGGCTGTACATTTTTTTTAAACAACAAACAAAACAATGTATTTTTCCCTAATCTCATTCTGAGAACTGTCTGAACCATTTTTGCTGAAATTTTAAAAAGAAAAATCATCCTGAGGAACATACCCACTGTGAAAAATTTCAGCCCAAACTATTAAGCGGGGATCGGCAACTTTCGGCCCGCGGCCCGCCAGGGTAAGCCCCCTGCCATGTTTACCTGCCATGTCCACAGGTTCGGCCAATTGCGGCTCCCATTGGCCACGGTTCGCCGCTCCTGGCCAATGGGGGCTGTGGGAAGCGGCGCGGGCCGAGGGATGTGCTGGCCGCCACTTCCCATATGCCCCATTGGCATACAGCGGCGAACCGCAGTCAGTGGGAGCTGCGATCAGCCGAACCTGTGGATGCAGCAGGTAAACAAACTGGTCCAGCCCACCAGGAGGCTTACCGTGGCGGGCCGCGGGCCAAAGGTTGCCGATCCCTGTGTTAGAGTTTGACAATGTTCTAGACAACCAAAAGTAGGGTCTGATAATAGAAAGTGGTGGGCAACCTTTGTTGAATAATAATTTGGAATTACATAAAAGGATTTATTAATTAGTGGCAAATTCCATTTCCAGCATGTATTGTACTGTAATGCTTCACATCCAATTCTGGACTGCTCCCAGCTTTAACAAGTTCACTTTGGTCTTTGTTTCTTTTAAATGAATGTGTTTAAGTAGGGCATGTTTAGAAATCTGTCAGATTTCTAATTATTTATCTGAAAACTCTACTTTTTGAATATACATATGTTTTTAAAATATTGTGAATATCAATATGAAAAAAATCTATGAGCAGTTGGTAGGAAGTGTTAAATTTAAGATCTAAATGGAAAAAAAAATGTTTGCTAGGAAGAGAGAACAGGCTCATCATTAATTCCACACTTATTTCCCTTAACTTCAACTCTAAATATCAATTTTACAAAATGTTTTTGCCTTTTTAATTTTTCAGAACATCATTACATATTAAGAGCTAGGAAATGAGTATTCAAAGACAACCATCATAACAATAATAAATTATCAAATGCTTGGGTTTCTGAAGAACAGCTTTTAAAACGAATGATTATAAGTAGTAGCTCAGCTTTTTCCAAGCCTTGATAATGACATCTGTTTAATGTATCTCCTAAACTTATCTTTTCCTTATGAATGCAAAGTCTGTATTAAAAAAAGAGCAGGAAAAGGCTGCAAATCTTTATGGGCCTGATTCTGCTCTCTGACAAGTGTGTAAATGAGGAGTCACTCCACTGAAATCAACTCTTTACACTAGAGTAAAACTGATGTAAATAAAATTAGATTGAAGTTCTAAGGGCTTTTTAAGTGACTCAGTTAAAGTACATTGCATCTTCTGATTTACAGTATTCATCTATAGGAGAAAAACAGAAATATGTCACCAAGAGATTTCCCAAATCTTTATTGTGTGTGCCAAAATGCAGATTTGTTTTTTGGTTTTTTTTTTAAATGGGGAGGAGAGTCATTTCTTCAGCACAAAATTGCCCTGCTATATGATTACACCTTTCTGCCAATTGCACTCAGCTAGAGTGACACTTCTCAGAAAGCTACATCTTTTTTTTATTTTTAGTACATCACACCAGATCTCATCAATTGCTATCACATGATAAAACAGTAATAGCAGAATTTCCTGATAAATTTCCAATCTCACACTGGATTCAGGAATGACTATTTTGAGTATTCATGTGTTATTGTCAGGTGATTTTTTTGTGTATCAGAAATGTGTTACATCATCACACCTGGATTTCATCTGGTTCTAATATCCTTCAGACATTTCATTTTCACTGTGAGGAATCATCATCATAATTCAGCAAGATGATCACCTACAGCTCGGATGGCCCTATACATCACCAAAAGGAGCCAAGAGAAGGCCCAGAAATACAATGACCTACATTCATAAATTCAATCCAATCATAGGAACATACCAATTGCTATACTGGATCAAGCCCAAGGTACAGTTAGTCCAGTATCCCATCTCTAACGGTAGCCAGAACAAGATGCTTCAGAGGAAGGTGTAAAATCTCTACAGTTAGCAGATGTGGGATAATCTCCCCACCCTCCAATCTCTAATAGTTAGAGATTGGTTTTAACCCTGCAGCACAAGGTTCAATCCCACAAGAATTCATGGAAGAATTGACTGCAATCATGTCCATTGTCTATGATTTTTCCTCCTGCCATTTCATGGTTGTAAAAGAGCAAAGGATGTCTAGGACCCCAATTAACACAGATTGTCAGATCTACTTTCTTGAGGGACACCTTACACCCATCTGAAAGAACTCAATCTGAGCAACACTAAAAAATTGACCACTTAATGCTACAATTGGCATAAACTAACAACCACAGTTTAACTTCCTTTTTCTAAGCAAGCTAATCACGAAATTAACCACACACACACACACACACACACACACACACAAAAGGATGTCACTACTGGTCAGCTGCCACATCATGGATTCTGCTCACTCAGGCTTCAAGCCAAAGCATGATACCAAGACAGCACTTGTTATTCTGGTAAACAACCTCCCTCTGCCCACTGAAAAACTCACATTGGAAGAAAACTCAGCCAACTGTGTGTTTAGCAACACAGGTCAGAATGGATCCAGCACTGTGGCGGCCCTACTCCGACAGTGCACTGAATATAGAGTTTAGCTCAGAGTCTCTATCCCGATAATCAAAATCCTCAACATGGGATTCACTGTAGCTACATTCATGAAAACATTCCATGTTTTCCAAGTTCTATATGCAATGGCAATCCTCCTTTTTTGAGTGCGAAACTTGAGATATTTTAAAGGGACTTGATTTTCTAAAAGAGTGGAGTGCCCTCCCTCTACAGCTTGGGCCCATTTTAAGGAGTCTTGAGTTGGGCTCCCAAAATCAGTAGCCACTTTTGAAAATGTTGGCCGAAAGTTGAATTTATCCTTGGGAAAAACATAGCACACACAAAAGTTGGAGAGTTTCTTTTCCTCTAAGTTGATGGAACTATGTGTACATATTGTACTGTTGCCCTTTTGTGAACTGAGCAGCTAGTGAAAGTGTGAGACTCCAGGAATATTCCAGTCTGGTATTTTCTTTGATGCAGTCTTGAGTATTTACAAGGAATAGCCACTTCCTGCTTCTCTGAATGTATCAAGAGCCAGGAACAAAAGGAAGCAGTTTCTTGGGTCACAGCCACAAGACTCCTTAGCCAGCAAATCCGAAGGTGCGCTCGCAAACTTTTTCCAGGGACACACTGTGCTCACTGGCTTTCTTGGTATTTTGCCTCTGCTTCCCTCTCTGTTCTTGTCTGTTCTCACCTTCTGTCTGTCCTTTCTTCCCTCAAACGCTTTATCTAAAATAATACTCAGAAAAAAGACCCTTCCTCCACACAGTGCAAAACTCCTGGGCAGCCTCTATTAGGCCTTACTTTAGGTATGGCCACTTAATGGTCTCACAACTATCTTAAGTGAAGGGCACATTCACACACACCAATTTCAATGAAGTTTTAACTCAGCCCATAAAAAGGTTCAACCAACACAACTATGTATACCAGCTTTTTGCCCAGCGAGATCTTAATGCCAAAGTGTACAGAGAAAATAATATAATTTAAAGGTAAAATAAAAAAGGAGTTAAACATTTATTTGCAGTATGAAACTATGGTATTAAACAAGTAGTTTTCACAAAAACAACAAGGAGTCTGGTGGCACCTTAAAGACTAACAGATTTATTTGGGCATACGTTTTCGTGGGTAAAAACCTCACTTCTTCGGATGCATAGAGTGAAAGTTACAGATGCAGGCATTATATACTGACACATGGAGAGCAGGGAGTTACTTCGCAAATGGAGAACCAGTGTTGACAGGGCCAATTCAATCAGGGTGGATGTAGTCCACTCCCAATAATGGATGAGGAGGTGTCAATTCCAGGAGAGGAAAAGCTGCTTCTTTAATGAGCCAGCCATTCCCAGTTCCTATTCAAGCCCAGATTAATGGTGTTAAATTTGCAAATGAATTTTAGTTCCGCTGTTTCTCTTTGAAGTCTGTTTCTGAAGTTTTTTTGTTCAATGATTGTGACTTTTAAATCTGTAATAGAATGTCCAGGGAGATTGAAGTGTTCACTTACTGGCTTATGTATGTTACCATTCCTGATGTCCGATTTGTGTCCATTTATTCTTTTGCAGAGGGACTGTCCGGTTTGGCCAATGTACATGGCAGAGGGGCATTGCTGGCACATGATGGCATATATAACATTAGTGGATGTGCAGGTGAATGAGCCCTTGATGGTGTGGCTGATGTGGTTGGGTCCTCTGATGGTGTCGCCAGAGTAGATATGGGGACAGAGTAGGCAACGAGGTTTGCTACAGGGATTGGTTCACGTGTTCTAAATAGTAATCCAAAAGTGTCTGACGTTTCTTCAAACTTTACCTTTTAATAGTACTTTAACAATATAAATATTAAACTTCCTACGCTTGAAGGTGGAGCTTAAGTGGTTCTAACAATGTGTGGAAGAAATAATCCATTATGGGTTTAACTATCAACCTTAGATTTTAAATCTCTTTACTGGGTGAGTTACCTGATTTATGAAAACTATGGAGTAGCATTAGTAAAAATGATAATGTTCTTATTGGTGATTATCTGAGTCAGGTACATCAATCATTAAGACAGTCTGGAGAGAGAGCGCACGCACATGTGCACTCTTAAGAGCAGGTATAATCATGGTCAGAGTGTTTCATGCTATATCATATCTCTCTCCCTCCCTCCATATATGTTATCCTTTTAAGAAAATTGACTCTCACTCAACACAAGCTTTTCTGCTCCCCCTCAGTCCTTAATGTAAAGTAAATGAATACATTAGCTTGGGGAAAAGATAAACTATGGGCTCTTTTCTGAACAATCCACATTGGACTATTAGTCAGTATATTAACAAGGTGGGCCTCTTTTAATAGAATCTTTCTTTTGTTTTCATCATATTATTAAAAGGCAGCCAAAACTAGAACTGGGTAATTTTTCTCATGCATTTTCACCCTCTTCCTGACAATGACTTCTCTGTCAATGGATTGTGAAAGATATTTAGATTATTTTCCAGATCCGCATGGAAGTTTACATACACTATCATTTTTAAACAATGTAGACATGTGTGCACAATGCCCTTTACCATGCACACCTCTGACAATGACCACTAGGTCTAAAGCGGGCAGGTGCAGGAGGCGAGAATGCATGATTGGTCTTATTGTGATGCAGGTGGATTTTTTGTTTGTTTTCCCTTTCCCTTGCAGGCACCTTGGTTTACAGTGTAGGTTACTCCATCTCAGAGTCTGAAGCAATTTTTCTGCACCCTCTGACCTGCTACACAGACAATGAAGCTTCTACAGAATAAGGAACAGCAGTCGCAGAGCAAGGGCATGCACTTTTTACCTCAGAACATCGCTTTGTTTCCTGGGCATGGATAAACTTTGGGAATTGTGCAAATGGTGCATGTGGTTCTCTGCATGCTTGCATAGAATGGATTTAGACTCACTCCATGGAGTGCAGCAAAAGCTAAATGGAAGTATTTTGACACTGACCAGCATCTGTGCATCAGCAGCTGAACAATTGTCTATAAAAGTAGCCCCTAAGTCACTTTTCTTGCAGTTTCCGGCACCAAATGTGCATCTGCATGGTTCTGTAACTAGCAAAGAAAATTATGTTGAAACAGTCTCTGTGATGTCAAACAGCAGCTCAGATTTCAGTGTTGATATCTGAACTCTTTACCAGTGTGTCAGTTAAAACATCAATCATAGGATGAGAAATCTAAGTTGCTATTTTCCAAAGAAGAATTATAGCCATTTAACCCCAAGCACAAAGGGTAGTTAGGAACCCAGTTCCCATTTGTAGTGTTCAGCAATCACTTAGTAATTAAGGTTCTTGCCAGAGACGTGGTTTATTCTGAATCTTGTTCCAATTTGATACATCTGAAAATCCCCCCAAGTGACTGACATGAGTTTCTAGCAGTGCTGGCATTCTTGTATTCCATGGAACACATCATCAGCAGCTGACAACCCATGCTTCACTATTGCCATTCTGTAATTTAACAGTGCTAAATACAGATCAGAGTCTGACTCTACAGACTTTCAGTAGGCGCTTATTAGTCTGACACAATCTTTCACTAACCCATTGGATTGGGGATAACGGAGACTAGAGGTTACATGTCTAAACCTATTCTTCACTGTAAACTACTGAAACTGTGACCTATTGTCAAACATTACTATGCCAGGTATACCTCGTCTAGAAAACATAGATTTACCAGGGATTGGCAACCTTTGGCCGGCGGCCTGCCAGGGTAAGCCCCCTGGTGGGCCGGGCCAGTTTGTTTACCTGCTGCATCCGCAGGTTCACCCGATTGCGGCTCCCACTGGCTGCGGTTCACCGCTCCAGGCCAATGGGGGCTGCGGGAAGCGGTGGCCAGCACATCCCTCGGCTTGCACCGCTTCCTGCAGCCCCCATTGGCCTGAAACGGTGAACCGCGGCCAGTGGGAGCCACAATTGGCCAAACCTGTGGACGTGGCAGGTAAACGAACCAGCCCGGCCCGCCAGGGTGCTTACCCTAGTGGGCCGCGGGCCAAAGGTTGCCGATCCCTGGATTTACTATGCACAATCATCTGCTTAGCTGTATCATCTTCTAGGAAGGGTCTCAGGGAAGTGAAAAGTCCTTGGAGGCATCTGTGGACAACTTAGTTTTGTGCTTACTGTCATAGTACTTCAGGACAATGGTCTCTTAATCAGGGGCGTCGGAACAGGGAGGGCCACTTTTTACCGGCCATAAGGACGAGTGACAGAGAGAGTGGGAGGGAAGAGTCAGTGTGGGAGCGGGGCCTTGGGGGAAGGGATGGTACAGGGGCAGGGCCATGGTGGCTCCCTCACTGTTGAATGCTTCCACCACCCCTGCTCTTAATTAACTATTTCAGTTTCCCAAATTCTTCACTAAAATTTACAACATGTCCATTGGACATCCTTTAACTGTAATGGTGCTGGTTCAGACAGCTAGATTAGGCACAGATTTCTCTACATAATTCACCATTTCAAGGAATTTTTGAATCTCTTCCTTGTCTGTTGAGGCAGGTACACTGGTGATGGTTTCACCCTTCCTGTGATCTATCTATATACCTTTCTGTGTTAAACTTATCTCTCAGATATGTTATTTCCATTGCACATAAGTTTCATTTAGCTTTAACCCAGCAGCTTTGGTTCTTTCCAAAACTCCTTGGAGCCCCTGGTTACGCTCGTCTTGAGCTGGTCGGGGGGAGGGGGGAGTAGAAGTCAAATCTAAACCTTAGTACCCTCTAGACCATCAAACATTTGTTGCATTTTCCAGTGAAACATTTCAGGATCTGAACACAACTCAAATGGCAGTCTACAAATCAAGTGTCTCCCAAAAGAGGTTGTTGAATGTGCACGGTGGTGTGGTCTGTTTTTGTAAGGGCGCCTGCCAGAACTCTACTGATGCTTCAAAAATAGAAAAATATTTGCCATCAGCCATGTCCCAAAAAATGTCTCCCCTATAGGTAGTAGAAAGTGTTCCCTTTTTATAGATTTGATTTTATGGGTCTATACATAAGCAAAGGTTTCCATCTTTTTTTCCTACACTGTCCAAGTTTATCCACTTTGTCAGTTTTTCTACTCACTCACTATGATTCCTAGAGCAATGGGTCTATCTAGCTCCAATTTTAGTCTCTGCCTCAGGGCAAGTTTCCTAGAGAGGTGAATTGTAGGATAGTTGGGCTCTCTCAGTTCTATTCTGCACTGTGATTTTCCCTATCTCCTGAAAGTCATCCTCAAACTCTCTCAGTTGCTTTGGTTCCCTATCCCTCCAGTGAGTGCATCTTCCTGATGGGATGAAGGACTTGACACACTTTTTTAAACACAATAATGGGCACTCTTTCTTTTACAAAATTATTTCTTTTCCAATATTTTTACCCCCTACATTTAGTTCACATGCTTCCTTAGTAGGGATTAACTCACCACTGTAAGCCCTGAGTTTTACCTATTTATTTGCTACCTGTGGCTTTTCTTTTAGTGTTACTAACAGTGTTTCTGGCAACATGTGTACTTGTGCACCTGTGTCCCATTTAAAGGAACAGATGTTCCATTGGCTTTCAGATTGATACTCCATTCACCTTGTGCTGAAATAATATCCATTGCACTAATGAAAAAGTAATCTGAGCTTGTGGTGCTGTCGTCTTCCTCTTTGTCCACACTCTGCTAGTGGTTGCATAGTCTTGCAAAAGGCAGTTCTTATATCTTTTCTCACATACTGGGCATTGTCTTAGCTTGTGCTGGCTGCCACAGCAAGTGCAGCTCCAGGTGCTGTTTTTGCTGGACTCTGACTTTGAGCTCAATAGGCCTTTCTGCCTCAGGTCTCTTCTTGTACTATTTTGGCTTCTCTATCATGTCTCCAGTATGAAAGCACTGTCTATCCTTCTTAGGGTTGCCAATTTTAGGTGGGCGTATTCCTGGAGGTTTCATCACATGACAATCTTTAATTAAAGATTAATCTTAATTCCTGGAGATTCCAGGGCATTCTTGGGGGGTTGGCAACCCTAACCCTCCATAAGCTTCATTCTGGACTGGGTGACTTCCATTACTTGTTCCATAGTGATCTGGGTCATCATCAGGAACTTGCTCCCAAAATTGCAAGACTGGCTGTTCAGCCTCACCTCTGGCTCTGTTACAATCTCTTTTACCATTTCATATTCCTTTTGTACCCGACAATTAAAACAAACATTTTTCAGGAGTCTAATTTTTACATGGAGCGCTGTACTCCTCAAAATTTCTGTAATAGTTTCATAGTTAGCCTCCTCCGCATGAATTAACTTAAAACTATTAAACACATCAAGTGCTTCAAAACCAGCCACTATCCAAAAAAGGCCACCTTACTCTTACTGGCACACATTGCATGAAGTTTCAGAATAAAGCACTGTTTGAACTTCCTCCAGTTATCTTCTACATTTCCAGAGAGTTGCAGCTCTTGGAGCTCTTAACTTCTCTATTCTTCTGCTCGGGGTATTTTTCTCCAGTTCTTCTTGTTCCTGGTGCCATGCAGTGTTCTGTGACCACTCAGTGACTAAGGCGCTTGCAAGAGATCTACTTTATTTAGTATCTGGTTCCACATAGCTGTGCCTAATAACAAGAGCTTCACCTTCCCACCGATATTTTCTTGCTGGAAAGCTCAGCTCTTAAAGGCACAGCCCCCAACACCACAACATTGACTCTCAAAGTGAATTAGGTAATCAAATTCTATTTGTGCCTTTGAAAATGCTTCCCCCATACACTTTTTGTGACTCTACTCCTTAGACTGATGAATCTGACAGTGCCAGACTAGTCTGAGGGAAGAAAAACAATGAGAATGGGGTGAGCAGCATGCTACTATTCCCTACTGCAAATGTACTCCTGCGCAGGGGTGCTGGTCGCTGGAACAATTTGTATAGTGGGGTTGCTAAGAGCTATTGAACCAGTGTTGTGTGAACCCTATATATAGTGGAAACCACTTTAAGCCAGGTGGTGCAGCAGCACCCCCAACACCCATGCTCCTGTGAGCAGCTTGTAGAAATCCAGCAGTCTCTCTTGCGGTCACTAGTACAGCTGACCATAGGAGAAGCCATGCATATCAGGGCTACAGGCTGCAACTCTAACCAGTTTTGAGTATCTGCTCTCACAACATGCATCTTGGGAGCATATAGGCAGTTGAGCATATAAAAAGGTTTTATAGCAAGACTAATGGGGTGGCAGCATTAAAGTACATGGAGGGGAATATAAGAGTCACCCTAGGCTTGGAAGCAAGTCTCTTGCCCCCCAACACACACACATACTGTAATGACTGCCTGTATATGGCTCCAATAAGGACATAGTGAAGAGGGAATCTCTCTTAGGCCCAGAGGAAATTAAGGAGCTTCAGAGGAGACCCTGTAGGTTAACTCAGAGCAGCTAAACTCAGAGAAAGTGTTTAGGTTCAAGTTTTTGAGTTATCGATAAAGCCACACCCTATAAAGGGGGTGATTCTGCAGCTAACTCGACGTCTGAAAGTTCTCATGGACCTGGCATAGGGACTCAGACTGTTTACAAAGATCACCCATTTGGTTTTGTAATTGATATGTCCATTGTGTGGTTCTCTGAAAATGAAAATCATACCCTTTTAGAGACATGGGCAGATTCACTGTTTATATGCCAATGCAGACTCACGGGAGTAGAAACTCCAGCTGGGAAAGCTTGAGGCACGGCAAAGCAGTTGCAGCGTCAGTTGCACTTGGCTGTGAGGAACATTCTAGAGAAGACAGGTACATGTCCAAAAGTTGGTAATGCAGGACACACAGAGGGCAGAACCAGTGGGGGATATAGTAGTTCATAGTAGTGCATTCCCTCTGTAGCCTTTACTGTGGCATTGCTGTGGGTCCCCACTGTAAGTGAAATCTTCTGCTCCACCTGCCCCCCAAAACAAAATTCTATAGAGGATGGTAACAAAACTTTTCTTGCAGAAAATCCCCTATGGGGCACAGAGGGCCTCCATGATGTAGGGATGTATAGCTTTCACCAACCTACAAGCCCTAGGGAAACTAGTCCATCATGTGCAAGAAATGGCTCTGCAGATTGAAAAAGTTCTAAAACTTCCTCTCTGCTATATTCTAATGTAGGTCACCTGAGTAAATCTGGCGACAAGACAAACAGAAAAGCTGGCAACGTGTGAAAAATCCTGTTATACCCTTGCAGGGGTATAAACACCTCAGTTATACCCCAGCAAAGTGGTACGAAACACAGACATTTATACTTGACATTTCTCCCTCCCTTTGCACAGGCATATTTGCAAGGTGCAAGGCAGTGGATAATCAGGCCCCACAGTGTTTGCGAAGTAAGTTCACTATAGCAGATCATTAGACTGACTGAAATGAGTATCTTCTTAATCACTGAATGCAGTATGTTCTTCATTGTGTTGGCTCCTTAATTACATTATACCAAATAACCTCAAAAAGTAACACATGCTATCAGTACCCTGCTAATATACAAATAGGAGCAAGGAATTATTTCCACATAATTTTCAAGTGTTTTGTCCTCTGTTTGTGTGATGCACAAAAAAATATCCCTCTCATCCTCCATTCCCACTTATTGATGGTGCCACACTCTCCCTTCATGAAGACAAAAATCCATCAGCACAGTTAGTAAGAACACTAGAGCACATAGGAGGTGCCAGGAATCTGGAAACTGGTAAGTGAGTATAAAAAGTCCTCTTTGTCGTGCCTCACAGCTGCCAAGATAGGTACTGGTAGGAGAATGGCTATGGAAATGGGATATAATTAATATGGCAGTGACTATATCTTAGGTAAGCATCTGAGTATGCCCAGTGTGAATCACATGGTTCCAGAAGCATGACCCAAACAGTTATGCAGTTGAAATTACCACACCTTCTCTCCTGACAAACCTGACTCCTGAGTATGGACTTTAGTCCAATTTCTCTAAATGTTCCCTAAATCAATTTTTTTTTAAAACAACCCCTAACCCATGGGGTTGGTAATCACAGACCAGCACCATATGTTGTTAGAAGGCAACATTTGCATAGAATTTCTTCCAGTGATCATATAAATGTGTGATTTGAAATGTCACCCTCAAGGTGTAACTATGTACAACCACTGCAAGGCAACAAAGTTCTGAAAATATCTCTCTCACTCACACCCTTCCCTCCACCAGATGCTCGGGGTGGGGGGGAAGACACCATTAGTAATGAAAATAATCACCACAGAGTAAGGAATAAAAAACAAACTCAAGATCAAGAAACAATATGCAAATCTAAATAAACCATCCAAACAAAAACAAATCTCCTGATAGAGATGTCACTATTCTAGCTCAGTTCATTTCATTACAACTATAAACAGGGAGAAAAACTGCACACACAAAGAGAGAGAGATTGAGATTAAAAGAAATACATATTAAAAGCAAGCAACCAAACCTACATCAAAGAAGAAAATTGCCATGCATTGCAGAGAATCTGAAAACTTGTACAACTTAAATAAAGTTGGGGGTGAAGGGAAAAGCAATTCTTCCATTTGGCATTCCATCACAGATGCCAATTTTACTTTTTTTAAAAAAATAATGAAATGAGATGTTCCTAGTGGAAACAGCATATTAAATATCCAAAGACCTCAATAAAAAGCCAACATATTAAAAAACTCCAAATATTTTGAAATATGTTTACTATCTCTTTAAATTGTTAATAAAAATGTACCACTTTTGTTATGTGTGTTTTATTTAAAGCTTGTGTGTGCCAGCCAATTTTGTGGGTACTACTTTACTCTCAATAGCCCTATTTAGTTCAGTGAGACTACTCACAGAGGAAGTTGAGGTTTTCTAAAGTGTAGTGTGTGCTCTTGATAAAAAAAGGGAATTTTCCAGCTGTTATGGTTGTTAATATATATCTTGAAAGCGTGACCCTAGTGTGTAACTGATGAAGTGATTTTTGCCTGAGTTTTCAGAGAGCCTAAAACAATAGCTATGAAACATGTGAACTGCCTCATTTACTTCAATGGGTGGTGAATCAGTTGCCAATTATGATATATTAAAAGTCAACATTGTTAACCATTTCACTGTTCAAAGCAGGTAAAACAGAAGGGTAAGTATTTTGTGAAGATCACACATATACATTAGGAACATAAGTATTACCATATTGGTTAAGGACTGTGGTCTAATCAGTCCAGGAACCTCTCTCAAATGGAAATCTTCTCTTACCCCCTAATAATTAGAGACCAATGCAAGTCTTGATGGAGGAGGTTTTATATTTGCTAGACATTGGAAAATTTAGGACAGAGTCCAGGAACTTAAACTCATAACTCTGCTAGACACTAAAAATCATGGACTGAACAGAGACACTGGATTCATGGCTTATTACAACAATCTGTAACCCACTAACCCCTGGTTCTTGTCCTATGTCTGCAGAACATCCTATGTGCCAGCAATGCCCCTCTGCCATGTACATTGGCCAAACCGGACAGTCTCTCTGCAAAAGAATTAATGGACACAAATCTGACATCAAGAATCATAATACTCAAAAACCAGTGGGAGAACACTTTAACCTGTCTGGTCATTCTATGACAGACCTGTGGGTGGCTATTTTACAACAGAAAAACTTCAAAAACAGACTCCAAGGAGAGACTGCTGAGCTGGAATTGATATGCAAACTAAGGAATAAGGACTGGGAATGGCTGAGCCATTACAAACATTGAATCTACCTCCCCTTGTAAGTATTCCCACACTTCTTATCAACCTGTCTGTACTGGGCTAACTTGATTATCACTTCAAAAGTTTTTTTTCTCTTACTTAATTGGCCTCTCAGAGTTGGTAAGACAACTCCCACCTGTTCATGCTCTCTGTATGTGTGTATATATATCTCCTCAATATATGTTTCACTCTATATGCATCCGAAGAAGTGGGCTGTAGTCCACGAAAGCTTATGCTCTAATAAATTGGTTAGTCTCTAAGGTGCCACAAGTACTCCTGTTCTTTTTATGTCTGCAGAGGCATTAATGGGCCACTCTACCTTGTTCCACCTTACCTTTATCTGTGATGCTCCACATACCTTTCTCAGACCTGACAAAGAGCTTGCTGTGGCTCCAATGCTGGTCTCTCTCACCAACAGAAGTTGGTCCAATAAAAGATATTACCTTGCCCACCCTTTCTAATATCCGGGGACTGACACAAATTCAACTACACTGTGTAAAGGGAACATAGAACACACATGGGAAATAAAAAAGGGTAAGCACCTACAAGACGACAGGCAGTAAGTGATAGACTGATGGCCACATAAATGTTTGCATTCAATATAATATTCTACATACTGCATGGTCTCCACCCAATCATGGAGAAAATGTCAGTGGAAAATGTGAAGAGAGATTTCTGCACAGTGATGTTGGAGGACAAGCCACCAAGTAGGAAATTATTTTCATATTCTTGGGCTGTCATAGTTTCAGCTGGATGGAATTTCTGGATGAAAATTAAAGTGAAAATGACTGAAATGCATCAGTTACACATTTCTGCATCCACATGACAGTAGGAAAGTATCTTGACAGACTGAAGGAAATAGAAATGTCTAAAATAATGACAACTGCCACAAACAAGTCTGCTGTGTATTTTTATGTTTGGAAATGTTGTGCCCAGTCCTACAACCATTAAATCATACTAGGCTCATGTGATAGTCCCATTTACTGGCCAAGTTAAGTGAGGTCTTCCGTAACTAAATGACATTTCTGTTTCTCCATTAGTCAAGCTGAAAGGAGGAAATGGGGGTGGCAGGGCCATTCTTAGGCATACACAGCTGCGTAGGGCACCCGGAAATTTGGGGCACCCTTGGGTCTTAATGTCCATGATCCTGTCTCTTCCTATCCCTGCTCTGACCCTTCCTGCAGGCTCCCACCACAGCTGGCTGCTGCAGTCTGGGCAGTCTTCCTTGGGGGGGTGGGGAGGGGGAGAAATCTAGTACTTAAAAGTGAAAAAGCCTTCCAGACCTATTAGCACAACATTGCAACTGTTAAAGAGCCATTCAAGTGGTAACAAAGCCATTTAAACAGGAATTTGTCAACCCCCAGGTATATACTGTTAGTTTCTGAATTTACCGACAAAAACAGTTGTGCATTACTGTAATATTTACTCAGAACATGTTAGTCTACATGTTAACAACTTCCAACATAATAATACCCCTCATTTTAGCTCTGCCCATCCTCCTAAAACAGTTAAAAATGTTAACACCCTGAGTGACTTGTCCTCCAGAAAGAAGGAAGGGGGGAAGAAGGGGGAAGATAGAACATGTGCACAAAAAGCCCCAGACATGGGGTAGAGAATGGGGACCTTGGTAGAGAAGGAAGGGAGAGAGCAGAGCATAAGCACTGAATTTTGTTTTGCCAGTGAGTTCTTTTGAAGAGGTGTGTGTGTTTGGGGGCAAGGGGACTCCGCCAGTTTTTTTGGGGGGGAACGCTATTTTCAGCATATTTATACACTTCTTTCATATTCTAGTTATTGAATGTGTGTCTATCATTGGTATCTTTACTATTTTAATAATGATTAAATTGTTATGAACTACAGAAATACATTATCATGAATTACAATATATTAAAATCATTGCAATCACCGATGTCTTCACTAACGGTACAGTTTAAAGACATTACGTCTCACTGTAGCTTTTTGGATAACTGTCAGCAATCTTATTTACATCTAGTTCCCTGGTATGGTGTTGATGCATTAAGGTTAAGGACAGCTACATTATTCAGTTGTGTCTGTCCCATTGATGACTGGAGATAATTTTTAAGTCTTCTGAACCTGGAGAAAGAGTTACTCCTGAGGGCATTCTGCACCAAAACATTAAAAAATTCTGCAAATATTTATTTGTCAAATAGATGTGGTGGCTCCAGCATGGCACTGAGGAGCATAAGCCACTGGGGGCTCAGAGGTGGGAGATCACTGTGCAGCTCCCCCTCCCCTTTCCGGGACATGGACTTAGCAGTGAGGCTGCACCCAACCCTGACACAGTGCAAGGAGTGGACCTGCCCCAGAAATACCCCAGGGCCCAGCCCCTCTGTGCCAGGTGCACCAGGTGTGGGCAGGTAGTCTCAGCCATGCAGGATCCAAATGTGGAGGGTCTTAGTGTGGGGGGATACAGATGTGGGTTGAGAGGGTTCTGTTGGGGGCAATCTGGGTGTGGGTGGCTCAGTGGGGAAATCTGGATGCACAGAGGCTTGTTGGGGGGTTCTGGGTGCAATGTTAATGGCACAAAGTAGAAGCCACCAACTGGGTCTTCCCCAGTCCCCCCCCCACCCCTGCCCCACAGTGATTTCGCTTTCTGTTGGCTGCCCTGGGCACACAAAACATACTGCCAGGCAGTGATTTCCCTACACCCCCCCCTGAATTTTCCCAACACCCCCCCAGTTTTGTGAACTAGTTACATGCTAATTTTAGTGACTGTTTGGAAATTTGAATTGAAATTGAAACATTAATACACACTTTAAAAGCATATACAGTGTATGATAAAATACATGTATCTGAAAAAGTATAATAGATTTGAAAAGTATGAACAGACTCAACAGTTGAAAAAGTGAAGAACTCTCTCACCACATTAAAAAAATTTGCATACGTGGCTGATGAATGCACCGATGCAAATGGGCATCAAGTATTAAGTCATTGTGTATGTTATCTTGATGTCAGGGGTAGGCCAGTAGATGCATTTCTAGATGTTCAAGTTATAGAAGACACATTGGCTGCATCTGTGACAACCTACATCTTAGAAGAGTTAAATGCTTGTCAATTGGACCCCAAACAGATGGCTGCTTGTGCATTTGATGGAGCTGCAAACTTCTCTCGAAGACCTGGTAGAGTACAAGCTTTGCTCAGAGAAAAGTGTAACCCTAATCTCTCCTATACACACTGCAGAGGCCATCTACTCCAACTAGCACTAGTACGAGCTGCAGAATCTTCAAAAGACATTAAAAAAGCTATATATTTAATGTCTTCATTATATTCTTTTTTCAGCAAGAGTCCAAAAAGACTGAATATCTTGGAAAATATAGAAGATACACTGGGACTGAAGTTCATATTAGTCCAACAACTGAAAACCCACTGGCTTTCTCATGAGCGATCCTTGGCTGTTGTCTTAAAATTACTCCAGCCGTTATTACTGGCTTTGGAAAGTATCTACCAAGATGGGATGGATCTAAGTAGTGAGACTGGTGGATTACTTTTGCTACTACGTTCAGAGAAGACTATTGCCATTCTCTTTCTTGTAAGTCTACTGTTGAAACCACTTGGGTCACTAAACAATGCCATCCAGGCATCTGCTACAACAGTAGTAGATCTTTGTCCAACAATAGAAGCTACTTTTGGATCAATCAGAGATCTATCAATTGAAAAAGTACTGGAAGAAGCAAAGACTTCAGTCCAGAAGTTGACTAATGAAGGCATTTATATTGAATCCTTAAGTGAAGGAGTGTTTGTTAAGATAACTGAAAAAGTACACAGACTTGATTCTTTAAAATCTACAACAGCGACTTCTAGATTTTACTCAACCTCTCCATAGGTTTTACAGATGACTGTCCTATAAAACACCAACAGTTGAGTGGAGTGAGACACTACCAGCACTGGGGCTGCCATGTGATTAGGACAGAATGGAGAATTTGACTATCATACGACGAATGAATTAAGATTTGCCTTCAACTTCTTTTTTATCATCACTAGTGGCTCAACCCAATCTTTGTGTTCTGTTTCCTGGGATGAAAGAAGTAGGAATTCATCTCTTGCTACTCCCAGTCACAACAGCTACAGTTGAGCGTTCTTTTTCATCATTGAATAGAATTTTGTGTTCTGTAAGAAGTTACCTTCTGTCTGATCATGTGAATGAACTAATGAGCATATCAACTGAAAGAATGGAAATACCGGACACATGAGAAGCCACCAAAGATGAACACTTTGCATTCAAGAAGTTCATTAACAGAGTTGTGCAAAATTATAACAAGAAACCAAGAAGGATGTAGACGTAGTGCTTCATAGAAGGCTTGAGTAGCCAACTTTAATTTGTGTGATGATTTTAAAACGTGAGTTAAATCTAATAAAATGCTCATGAAACATTTTCCAGCTTTTACTATGGTGCCATACAGCCCACTTTCACCCTCACAGTCTCACTCCTCATCGGCCCTGACACCCCCCCAATTTCAATTCCTGGGGAAGCCACTGCTGCCGGGGAGGGTCACATGACCACTCTTGTGGCTTCCCTTTGCTTCCCCATCAGAAAGTATTTTTTCTTCAGGGACGCAAAGAAATCTGCGTGGGACATAAACTCTGTGCATGTGTAGTGGCAGAGAATTCCTCCAGAAGTAATGAGTAAGGCTACATTTTAGTCATGGGTATTTTTTGTAAGAGTCATGGACAGGTCATGGGCAGTAAACAAAAAATTATGGCCCGTGACCTGTCCGTAACTTTTACAATATACCCCTGACTAAAACTTGGGGGGGGGGGGGAGAGGAACACAGCCCTGGGGGTGCCATGGGTACTGGGGGTGGGGAAGCCCGGGGAGGTGCTGAGATGTTGTTTGTGAGGGATGGGGTGGCGGGGCTGGGGCAGGGTCCCTACTGGCTCCTGGGACGTGGCGACCTCCAGCTCCTCACTCCACCTACTGCCTCCACTCTGCCCCAAGCCCCAGTTCTACAGCTCCCATTGGCTGGGAACCAAGGCCAATGGGAGCTGCGGGGGCGGCACCTGCAGGTGGAGGCGGCACATGGAGTTAGGAGCGGAGGGAGGGGAGCCTCTGTCGCCCTTCTAGGGAGCCCCCCCCCCAGGTAAGCATCGCCCCACAACCCAATCCCCAGCCCTAAGCCCCACACACACACACAAACTCCTGCTGGGGGGGGGTAGGAGGGCCTGAGACTGCCCCAGCAGCAGCCAGTGCGACCGGCCCAGGGGCTGCCTGAGCTGCTCCCGGGCCAGACGCACGGGCTGCTACAGAAGTCACAGAGGTCACAGAATCCGTGACTTCTGTGAGAAAACACAGAGCCTTAGTAATGAGGGTTCCATAGTTCAGGATTCTACAGGCACAGTGAGAAGGCTTCTTATAAATTTGCAGTACTCTGGAACACTGCAAATGACTCCAAGTTCTCTTTCTTGATGGGTAACAACGAATTTAGACCCCATCATTTTGTATGTATAGTTGGGATTGTATTTTGCTATGTGCATTATTTTGCATTGAACATTGAATTTCATCTCACACTTTGTTGTCAAGTCACCCAGTTTTAGGAGATCCCTTTGTCACATTGTGCAGTCAGCTTTGGACTTAACTATCTTAAACAATTTTGTATCATCTGTAAATTTTGACACCTCACTCTTTACCCCTTTTTCAAAAACATTTATGAATGTTGAACTGCACTGGTCCCAGTACGGGCCCCTAAGGGACACTACTATTTACTTATCTCCATTCTGAAAATGGACCAGTTATTCCTACCCTTTGTTTCCTATCTTTCACCTGGAGTGCCTGGCAATACTTTCAGGATCACCTAACCATCCTTAATTTAATTTAATGACAAGACTTCTGCTAGCTTAATCACGCTGCCTCTGTTTATAAACAAACTCCCTACCCCAAAGGCAGAAGCTGTTAGCCACACAGAATTTATCACATTCCACACTCAAGCTCTGCCTGGGACTAGGCCAATTTGGGATGGGGGCCAGGAATCACTATGGCTCATGGGTGCTGAGCACCCCTATTTTTTTTCTGTGAGTCCTTGAGCCCTAGAGCACCCATGGAGTTGGCGCCTATGGAGCAGAGCCATTGGAATGAGGGAAGAATGGTATGGGGGACAAAGAACTCACATGATGGAGAAGGAAAGAATGGTAGAGATGAGAGGAAGTGAGGAATGAGAGGGAGCAACCCTTGGAAGTGGGGCATATGGGGGACCATGGAATGTGGTGGAAGGGGGAGCCTGGGTGGGCTGATGGGGCACACAGAGCCCTGCAATTGGGGAGAAATAGGGCATCCCAGGAGGTGTGCGGGATTGCAGGGATATTTTGCATCCCCTGAAATAGGGGGAAATGGGAGGGTGGCATGCAGGGAGAGTGTTTGGAAGGGCAGATGGAATGGAGGAATGCAAGGAGCTCCTGACTGATTCAATTCACTCAATCTGCAGCAGCAGCAGCAACAAAAGCGTGACCATCTTTCAACTGGACAGTCACGTGAGTTAGGACTAATCACATGAGAAAGGGTTGCAGTATCCAGCTATAGTTTGTAAAAATGAAAATAGTGAAACATACGGAATAACAATGTGTTGCAATAACTAATTTTTTTTGAGAGAGGGAGCTGTAACAGTATTGGCAGTGTACTGAAAAAAGAGAGCATTGGATGGACGAAAAGGATCATTCCATGAATATATGTATTCTTATCTCAATACCAGACATGTTATTTCCCATTCACAGTATGAGTCATTTGCACTCTATATACTGGAAACATGGCCAGTTGACCGCTCGCAGAAAAGAAAAAATGTTGGCTACCAATGACTGTTTATTACCTACAACAAAAATGCAGTAACAAAAATGTATTTGTTCACTGTTTAGAAGTTTGTATAAGCACACATTGTCTAATTATTATTTACATAGCATTAATTATGGCTCTTTACTGACAAATAAAGTCCCTGCCCTAATAGTAATACACTAAAGTAAACATTATAACAAATGTGTTTCAGTGTGGATCGACAAAAACAACAACGTTTAAACATGAAACAATTGTACTTAGAACCAAATTCCATCATGGTATGTGGGGGGGGAGCTACCATGGAAGCTGGGTTCAGGCTTCTGAGCACATTACTTCGGCACAGATCCCCAGCATAGTTTTATCCAATGGTGCTACACCTGTTTACACCAGCTACTACTCTAGCTCTTTATTCCTTAAATTCTGCATCTAGATTTAAAAAAAAAAAAAGTATTAAACCAAAGCCTACTTTGAACTACAGAGCTCTGTTAATGTGACACTCATCCCTTTTGCAGGTGCTATAGAAATAATAAATAGTTATAACAGGTTCTATAAGCCTCTCTGAAGAAAGGATGACTAGTTATTCTATTTAGGAAATCAGAATTCCTTGCTTCCCACTGCACTACTACATAACTATTAAGAAGGTTAAACCACTGTCAAAATGTTAGTGACATTAAAAAAATAAAAAGCCTCTTGAGACAGCAAGACCTATTTATAAAAATTCCATATGGTTGCTTGTGCTACATAACTGCACCCTAGTGGCTAGGTTTTGGCAGATTAGCTGAGTTACAGGGTAATCGCTTAGTGAGTCTGAAAGCAAAGTGAGGCTTGCACAGATTACTGTAAACAATGAAATACAGTATGCTTTCCTCTAGGTGTCCACTGTATGTATAACTCCATTAGCATTTACTCGGGTCAAGTATCTGATTAAGAATTATAATGAGATAATTTGCCTATTGCAAATATTGCTTGTTTTGTCTGACATCCATATTATATTTAAAATACAGTACTCTGTTTTACTGCACTGATTTGATTGTTCATGTTTATTGAAAAACTAAAAAGCAACTATTATGACGTAACCCACTTGTCAGTGTGTATTACCTAACTGGCACAGAGATTGACCCAAAGAGGATGGCAGTCTGTTACAGCTCTCACCTTGTAAGCTTAATTCTAACTCAAACTGTACTAACTTCTGCTCTTATTTCTGCAATTCAAAGTGTCAGTCAAGGTGGTGGCCATCACATAAGAAAGTGAATTACCAACTAATATTCAAAGTGGAAAAAGTTTCTTACTTCAATAGCATGGTCCAAATCAAATTCCCTCAGATTAGTATTAAAACCATATTTGACATGATACATTTTCCCATACATATATACCATCAGTTAGAATAATTTCTTTTTGTTCTTTAATCTAAAAGAATGCATAAAAGTCTCCATGAGAGAGAGAGAGAGAGAGAGAGAGAGAGAAAACACACATCTGTTTTCTGGCAGTCTGTATTGGCGTTCAACAAAATGGCTGCTGAATTTTACTCACAGAAAGAGTGCAAGAAGTCTAGATTTGCAGCACAGCAAACACAAAAGGAATCCAGGTTCACAACTACATACTTGACTCTCCCTGCATTGTAAATGCAGGATGAAACTGTTAATACCTAATTTTATCAGCAATTTTAGATCCCTTGCCCGCCTCCTCCCCACACCATGCACACACATGTTGTTTGATTGTTTGCTTTATGGCATTGCTGTGTTTATTAACAGCCATTTGAAAGAGTGAGACCAACATTTTCAGAGGGGAGTGCCTAAAGTTAGGCATCTAAACCCATCATTAGGCATAAATAGATTACCTTAATTCCAGAGGTGCTGAGCTGTGTGTGCTCTGCGCCTCTGGAAATTAAGCCACCTATTTAGTGATTAAATATGGATTTAGGTTTCTAAATGTAGTTATGTTAATAAAATTAAACCTGAAATCATTACCAATTAGGGCACAAATCCCTCTGAGAGCCAGACAGCAGTTTCAAATTTGTGAAGAATCACTCAATCAACAATAAAATATGTCAGTGTTTTATAAAACACATAGATTTCATCAGAATGATTATGGTCATTTGTACTGCAGAAGGGCACAGATCTTGGCTACAAACCCACGTAACCTATTTATTCCCAAAAGCAGTAAGGCTGCTCAAACTCTTAGATGTGAAGTTCTAACACAGAAAGCTGAATGCAGGTGAAGATTTTGAGTAAATGGGTCTACCCACCCCAGTCACTTCTCCATCTAATTAATGAGACTGAAATAGCCTGGATTCCCTTCTGTGCCAGCCTCCAACTGGCAGCTGAATGCAGATAACCAGCTGGTAGAGTTTGTAAGTATGTGATTCTTTTCTATTAGAAAAGTCATTTGTAAAAATGTCTCTTTAAGAGGCTCAAGACATAGAGGTCAGAATTAAAAGCAACAAATTTCCCCTCCCTCATCTTAGTACTGTTAAATTCCAATCCAGTGATCCAATCACAAAATCTTCTGCCACATCTGCATCTGGCAGAGCTACACTAATTTACACCAGAAGAGGATGTGACAGAAATTTTTGTGATTGGAACTTAACAGTACTGAGGCAGGGGACGGGAAAACTGCTGTCTTAATTCTGACTTCTACTCTTAGTTCTGGACCTTTCTGAAGATAGTACTAAGAGAGGAAAGCAGGAAGGGGAAGCTACATCTTTAATTCTGATCTCTACTCTTGTTAGTGAAACAACTGAAATCAAGGTAGTTACTCTGAGGATCTGGCACCCCAGTACTATAATCTCCAATATCAAAACCTCGTTTTAATTAGAATCCCAGTGGGGTAAGCATCCAGCAAAATAGTTTTCACAAAATGGCAAACAGAAAACCTTTAAAAGAACAGGAGTACTTGTGGCAGCTTAGAGACTAACAAATTTATTAGAGCATAAGTTTTCGTGGGCTACAACCCACTTCTTCGGATGCATATAGAGTGAAACATATATTGAGGAGATATATATACACACATACAGAGAGCATGAACAGGTGGGAGTTGTCTTACCAACTCTGAGAGGCCAATTAAGTAGGAGAAAAAAAACTTTTGAAGTGATAATCAAGATAGCTCAGTACAGACAGTCTGAAAAAAGTTTTTTTTCTCCTACTTAATTGGCCTCTCAGAGTTGGTAAGACAACTCCCACCTGTTCATGCTCTCTGTATGTGTGTATATATATCTCCTCAATATATGTTTCACTCTATATGCATCCGAAGAAGTGGGTTGTAGCCCATGAAAGCTTATGCTCTAATAAATTTGTTAGTCCCTAAGGTGCCACAAGTACTGCTGTTCTTTTTGAGGATACAGACTAATACGGCTGCTACTCAGAAAACCTTTACTTGCCTACTTCTAGAGTGGAAATTAATAGGCAGTAGGTTTAAAACTAACAAACAAAAGGAAGAACATCTTTACACAACACATAGTCAACTTGTGAAGGCCAAAACTATAGCTGGGTTAAAAAAAAAAATTAGATAAGTACTTGGAGGTTAGGTCCATCAATGGCTATTAGCCAAGATGCTCAGGGATGCAACCCTATGCTGTTTCCCAAAGCCTCTGACTTGTCAGAAGCCAGGAATAGATGCCAGGGGATAGATCACTTGATAATTGCCTTATTCTGTTCATTCCCTCTGAAGCATCTGGTATTGGCCACTGTCAGAAAACAAGATACTGGGCTAGACAAACTATGGTCTGACCAGTATGGCTGTGTTACGTAAGCCTGGGGCCTAAAAACAGGCTGCAGCTGTATATCAGGCACAGGGGTATTTTCAACTATATTTGTGGCCTTGGTCCACCCCTCAATATTATTTTTTTGGGGGGGAGGGGGAATTTGACAAATGTCAGGTATACAACATAAAAGGCAACACAGGGTCCTGGATCCTGTTGGATCACTCGAAATCAGGAGGCAACGAACAACAATGATTATACTTTACACTTCTAAAGTGCCTTTGCCAAGGATCTCAAAGTGTTTTGCCACACAATATTGCCCCCTCCTACAAGAAAGAATCAGAGCAGGAGGAGAGCTTCTGGGGTTCCACCTACATATGGACTTCGTTACACACTCTTCCATTCATGGTAGGATGTCTCCCATTGAAAAAAAAAAACAGAGAATCAGGCTCTGGAACCTAATGATCTCAGGGAATCCTCCAGAGACAAGACTATGCCATCTGTGTGGTGGCCATGCTCCTACATGCTGCCATTTGACTCCCACCCGGTGCTCCCTCAGTAACTAGCCAATGGAGACTGAAACAGGACGGGGAGCACTCACTGCACAGGCCAAGCAGAAAGGGGACCTGTGGGAGAGTACTGCTTAGCCCAGAGAGATAGAGGGAACTCTTGCTCTACTTTTGGCAGAGAGGGGGAGCTAAGTTTTCTCCCATCCTTGTCATCAGTTCCCTATCAGTATGGCTCTGGAGCTATATTGGTAAGTAGAGCTGGGCTGACAAATGGGTGGGGGTGGGAAGAATAGATGGTGAAAAGGCAACACCTCAAGATATTTTGAAGTTCTTCTCAATCTACGCATTTCAAAAATGAATGTTTTTTTATTCATTCAAAAACTTACATAAATTTTATCAAACATTTTAGATTTTGAACATTTTTGCTAATCCAGTTCTCCCCACACGCTTGCCCCTAGATTCCACACATCCTTCTTTTGCTAGTGAAAAAAAGAAGCCAGGAGAAGGGGGGCGGGGGAAATCAATTAACTTAAACACAGTCTAAATTTTTGGTTTCTCCTTAACATGGAGAGAGGGGGGGGTGGGAGAGGGAGAGAGAGAAAGAAGGGAAAAAACCCCCCGCACATTTGGAAAGAAACAAGACTTTTGTGAAAAATTCTGATTTTGGGGGACCCCCCCCCTCTATTTTTTAAACACTAAAAAGAGTGTTCAAAAATTTCAGCCAGCTCTACTAATAAGGTCTCTCTATATGTCCTGAAATCTTCCATAAGAGGTGTGGAGAGTAAGGGATACTATTCATTATTTGTTTGACTATAGTGCCCAGGATGCCCACTTATAGACCAAGAAACCATTATGCTAGATACAAACACACAACTTAAAGCAGCCCCTTCCCCAAAGTGTGTAAAACAACATGGACAAATGATACTCAGAATTCAATAGAGCCTCACAATGTATCAACTACTGAGCAGATTTCCCAGGGGTTAGGGTGATGATGCTTATTGACCTAAAGCACCTCAACCTGTCTCCTCCTCCTGAATGTCTCCTGAGCTCTTTTGGGTGATGTGGAGAAGGGCGGACAGTACTACGGTGGTGGCACTACCCCTTCTGTGCAGGGTGTAAAAGATCCCAACATGGAGGGTTCTGAGACAAATAACTATGTAAAGGGATCACTTCAGTCACCATTGAAATGCAGACTCCACTAGGAAGAGCTGTAACTCAGCAGCTGTTCACAGAAACAGAAGGTAGCAATTTAGAGGAAGTGAAAAAACACTTTATCCAGCTGAACTGGCACAGGGTATTTAGGGAGACAAAAATGGAGTAACCAATTATCCCTAATTGAATTTGGCCAAGCTACCAAGGGTTAACTAACATCTATACTCTTAGGAGAGGGCCATGAGAGCTTAAATGACTATGTGAGGCATATTTTCCATTTTGTGTGTCATTCAACTGGTGGCATCACCAAGTCCACAGTGCTCCTTAGCACAAGACTGGGGCAATGGTTCAGCAATGATTCAGAGAAGAGTGCCACCTACTGAATCACCAACACCACTTTCTACAGTACTCAGATGTTCCTTGGAATTAGTACTAGTAAGTCCTTTATCCTCACTGAAGACAGCCTCTAAAGGGGACATGAGTACACACAAATCAGCACATTCATTAAACAAATAGCCCCGTTGAGCACACGTCATGGACTCAACATGGCTCCATTATAGTAACATGAGTAGGGCCCTATCAAATTCATGGTTGTGGAAAAAAAATGTGTAATGGATTGTGAAATCGGTTATTGGAGAGGGGGGCAGAGTTGGGGGCTCCCCAGCCTGAGGCTCCTTCCATGTACTGGGCTCCAGCTGCTAATCTCACCCCAGGCTGGAAAGGGATGGAATTTCCTCTTCCCCTGCAAGGGCCACTCCCAGAGCCAGGTCAGATCCACCACTGGGAACCTCCCCCGGCTGCAGGTAGCTCTGCAGCAGCTGGTTGGGAGGCCAGCTCTGAAGGCAGCCACCCTCACATCTGCACTGTTAGCCCCTGACCAGCATGGAGAGGCTGCGGCCCCAACTGTCAGCCCCTGACCCGGGCAGGAGGCTGCTGGGAAAACCCAGTCATATGGTAACCCCTCCCCCCATGCCCTGTGACTCTCACTTTTGCGCTGCTGCTGGCAGTGGCACTGGCTTTAGAGCTCTGCACCCGGCCAGCAGCTGTTGGTTTCCAGCTGCCCAGCTCTGAAGGCAGTGCCCCATATAGCAGCAGTGCAGAAGTAAGGGTGGCAACCCCACAACACCCCTACAATAGTCTTGCAACTCCCCCACCCCCACATCACCCCGTTTGGGATCAGGATCCAATAGGTTACAACAGCATGGAATTTCAGATGTGAACATCTGAAACAGTGAAATTGACCATTTAAAAAATCTTATGACCGTGAAATTGACCAAAATGGTCAGTGAATTTGGTAGGGCCTTAAATATGACTCATGGATCTGAAAATGTGGGTTTATCTTCAGCACAAGTAGTCAGTGTGAAATATTTGACAAAGAAGTCTCAGTTCTGCAGGGACAGAAAGAGAACATTCAAAAGACCTAAATAACATTCCCAGACTCTGAAGTGATTGTATGGAACACTGGAGGTTTTGGTACATTTTATTTTCTGTCACCCCCTGGAGTCGCCTTGTCCTTTACCTTTTTGCTCCGTATTGTGATTTCATTTCACTTATTCTTCTCTTTCCAAAATTCCCACATCACCTTTTCTTCCAAGAGGGGAGAACGGAGGGGGGCGGAGTGGCACTTGCCTATAAATAAAAACTACTCAAGAACTGATAGGTAATTTTCACCTAATTTAAGCAAAATTAATTTACAGAGACTACAGTAGGCCTTTACAGCAGGGCAATGATCAAGATTAAATTAAACAGCCAAAAATATATATATGTCAAGTATGCCTTGAATTCAAACTCTCTGCTGAACAGGAAATATTTTAATATTTTCCCTTCTTTAAAAATTAATGTCAATTTGATTGAAGTGAGACTGGTTGTAGCCAGGTTCCACAAGTGTTATCCAAACCACTCATTCTGTCATTTCCCCTAAATTCTGACCTGTATGACCTCTATTCCCTTCGTAGGCCTCTCACAAGCAGAGAATGTTTTATGAATTGAATTATTTTCCCCAAGGAGAGCTTGTTTGAGAGACCCGCCTGCTCAGGAAGCAAACTGCAATCTGTTACCTTGCCTACTGGAGGATATTCCATTTATCAGTAGGCACAGCTAAGATCAACCAAAGTTGCACACAGCATTGAATTCATTGTCTGTTTGCAATCTGTAGGAAGTGTGACATCCATATCTTCAGCTTGTTATATACCACAGATGAGTAGCTTATCCCTGTGCTTTGAACAGTTGTCTGACTGGCTATCTATCTATATAATGCCAAGGAATAAACAATGACTATTTCCTTCAAAAAAAGCTGGCTCCAGCTGAACAGCTACAAGGACATTCATAGTAGAAAGATCTGACAGAAAAGTTCTCTACTTTAAACTGTAAGCGTCTGATGCCCAGGAAGAATATCGAACAGCTACACAGTGTGTGGAATTTAGTTCTTTTATATCTATGTTATCTACAAACACAAAATTCACTACATATGGAAGCCTCTATTTTGGGGTCTGACTGCGCTGCACTTGAGACAGGACCTAAGTGGTAAGGGCCAAAGGTGGCATTACACCATCTATGCATTCCTCTGATCCTGGGTGTTTCTCTAAATTGTGATCAGTTGAGCATTGGGATACCCTTACTTGTCCTCTGCATTTGGGATTGCCATGTAAAGAGGTGGCATAGGATATAACCAGGGCCGCTCCAGGGTTTTGGCCGCCCCAAGCAGCCAAAACAAAACAACCCCCCCCCCCCCCCAAAAAAACAAAAAAAACAAAAAGCCGCAATCGCAATCTGCGGCGGCAATTCGGCGGGAGGTCCTTCGCTCCCAGGCGGAGTGAGGGACCATCCGCTGAATTGCCGCTGAATACCTGGACGTGCCTCCCCTCTCCGGAGTGGCCGCCCCAAGCACCTGCTTGAGAAGCTGGTGCCTGGAGCCGGCCCTGGATATAACTAGCTATCACAACTCTATCTGAGGATACCCCTAATCCTTAGATAATCAGTTAAATTGGCTTTATAACTCCTTAGCATCAACTGAGTGGTTCAAATGGGCCACTGCATGGCCAAGGACTTGATCACAGTTTTAAAATGAAAAGAGAAATGTAATTTTAATTTTTGTTGGATTTTTCAACTTTTTTTAATTCATTCTTTGAATATGTTAATTTCCCTATTACTTTTTTAATTTGAAACTGGAAAAAGCTGAAGTGTATTTAATACATAGACATACATACATACAGTGGGTAACTGAAAAAGTTCACTCAGTTTTTAAATGTTACTGGTTTCAGCAATATTCCCGATACTTAATGAGGAATATCACTAGACCGAATAATCTCTAGAACTGGAGAAAACTGTTTAAGGGTGCTGATGCTGTAGATACAATAAATATACATAGTATGCATACATTCTGAAAACAAACAAAAAAAATTTAACTGCTAGGTACAGATTCTGAGGTGCATTGATTGCATTGTTAAAGAGTTACAAACGCCCACTCTATGCACACCATTAAATAAGGCAAGAATCTTGTGGGGGGAAAAATAGTATGTGATCATGAAATTAAGGATTGTATCATAATGCATACAAACCAGGGACCACTCTGTTGGCCTAGTAAGTAATATATCTTCGCTTGCATTGCGCTATGATTATCTTTTGCCCTCATCTCAATATAGCAGCCCCTAAATATCTTTTCCTTCTGTGTTAATCTGACCATAAACCTTTATGTTCAGATGACCTCTGATAGGTGAAGCAAGAAGGGAGGAAGCTAGAGTTCCGGTGGCAGAAGTTATGACCAAGCTGATTGTGAACATAGCATAAAGTTTTTTGAAATCGTGTGTTATGTGCAGTATTGGGGACTGTGCCTTGAAGAGCTGAGCTTTTCAGAGGCAGTGTGTGTGTGTGTGTACAGAATAAAGCAAATCTGTTGCAAGAACCTTAAGCACCGAGTGATCACCCTCCACATGGCCATGATAGTTTTCTCATATGGTGGGAACAGTGAAGAACTAAACTGATCTGCATATTCGATAGCTTAGTGAGTCTGGGCTACCTCTGCTCAGATGCAAAGTTGAGTGTTTTCCAATGAGATTGGCACATACCTCAGACAAAACTGAGTCCATTTGGGTCAAATACACCATCATCTCTTTATTGTGGCCAATTCCACTCACTCAGGTGCTGGAGAAAATGGAAAAATGTCAGACTATGATTCACAATTTAGACCAAAATCTTTCATGTTTGGGGAGACCCACCCAGTTTTAGTGGAAATGGTTCATGCTTCACTGAAGGAGAATAGGATGTCAGCAGATCTTAAACAAGTTGTGGTAGGAACTTACTCAGGAAGTCCTCTCCTAGTGCTGCTAATTTTGCCATATAGTGCTTTGAGGTAGCTTGTGCAGCCTTCACTATGTAGATGATATTCTTTAGGTCTCTTTCATCATATCTGCCTGAGTAATCTCTCAGTTTTTGTTGTGTCGATCTGAGGTTCAATCCAAGTGAGACACAGGTGATGCTATAATATAGAGATGGAGATGGGGAGAGGGTATTACCTGCCTTTTTTCATTAAGTTTCACAACATCAAGGTTCTACTGCATTCATGGCTAATATCAGCAATGGTCAAGATTCCCACCCCTCATTTACATTACGCCAGTGTAGGAGATTGTGATGACCCTATCCTTTCCAATATAGATCACATCACAGTGAATGATACCTTTGTCATCACTTCCAGAGTATATAGGGGTATTCATTTGGAAAAACACTAGAAAGGTTCATCTAGCAAAGTTTGTAGCTGCCTGGTTATTTAAGGCTTCTCTACATGGGGCTATCTGGGAAAATTAAATAAAGGAGATTATGACATCTGTTCGCAATAGTCTACAATGGCTTCCAATTCATTTCTGAATGCAATTCAGGGCATTGAACTCAGCCTATAACGCACTCTATGGTTTGGATTCTAGTTACCATAGAGACAAATTCTCTTTCTGTGATGCTATGGAATGTGAAATAGGCTTCAGCATTCATACTAACAGCAACCAGGTTTTAACAGAGAGGGAGCTAACTGAGAATTTTCATTAATTGAGTTCTTGATTCTGGAATTCTCTCCCCACTGGTTTGATAGAGTTTGAATCTGCTGACCTTCACGGTATTGACAAAGGTTTGTGTCTGAAGTAGACTGGTAGGAAAGTTTAAGTTCACTTTGTGAGAGGTTTGACAGAACCCAGAATTACAGCTAGTTGAAAGTCACAATTTCCCTTCTGCTGCAAGTTCTAAACTTGGGGGGAGGTGGAAGAGGGGGCAAGAAGAGGGAGATTCCATTTTGGAATGAAAAAAAGAAATTCTGAAATTGCTCATGGAAGGGAAATTCCAAAAATATTTTCAAAAATTTCAAAGTGAAATTCCCCCTTGGGGCTCCAAGGCTCCTGGCTCCACTGCAGCCCCCAGGGCTTCCAGGCTCCCAACTCCATGGCAGGCTCCCTGTGGCAGACCTGGAAACCTGGACCCAGAAAGATTTCAGGCTCCTGAAACCCTGGGTCCCCAATCCTGAGAAAGTCTTCTGACAGGCTGCCCTGGAAACAGGGACACTGGAATCACTGTGTTCCCAACTTGAATCAAGCTGCTGAGGAGCTGGGTGGGTAAGCTGACAAGAAACCAAGCAGGTTTCTTATGAAGATCTGCTTGGCAGGTAAGTTTTGAAACCTGTCTATGCTCCGTTGGAATATTAATCAAAATCAGCATGCTCCTGCAAAAATGTTTTGATTTCAATTACAGTAATTGGTATTTTCTGACAGAAATGTTCAGTCAGAAAGTTTCTGACCAGCTCTACCCAGAATTTACTGTCATTAGAATTGACCCCAATTAGAGGTTGATAGTGGATCTTCCACCAACTGTTTATACATAACCCTGATAATTAGCAGAGAGATTAAAAATAAAACTAGGAAATCAGCATTAAAGCCTAGCTTGCAAAAAGGAAAGACTTGATTAAATATAGAGAGGTAACAGATTTATAATGAATAGAAGGATATGCTTCTTTATACAACATATAATTATCCTGCAGAACTCACACTATTAATACAAACAAACAAGGGTACAACACATTAATGTATGTGAATAAAAATAGAGTTTTATACTGCCTAGGATAAAGCTAAAAGTTATCAAAGCTCACACTTAAATCAGGAGCTACTTATGAGCAATTTATTACTACAAAAAGGAGATACAATGCCAATCCTGGGGGGGGGGAAGGGAAACAGGAATAATTTTGCTCATGTGAGTAGCCCAATTGACTTAAATGGACCTACTTACATGAGCAGTCCTTGCAGAATTGGGTCCTATTAATAAATAAAATAATAAAAAAATCATTTCTAGCTCAGTCGTAGAATTCAATAGTATTTAATATGATCTATATCAGGAACTCCATCGTATTCCAAACAATCTCAACACAATAAGCCTATTCTTTGTAGATATACTACAAAAAACCTCAAAACCTTAGCCATACTTATCCTTCATTAGAAATCAGCTTCCCATAATATTGGTTATACAGCCACCTCACAAAAATGATTTACTTATATATGTAAAATATATTTTACTAGTATATTAAAATATAGTAATGTAAAAGTTTTCTATTTTCATGTTTAAAACATTGACAGACCTTAAATATATTAACATGTATTGTGCAATGTCATCATTTAATATGAAAAAGCTCCAAGTTGAAAAAGAACAACTTTATACATTATAAATTAGGTGTGCAATAGTTTATATTAAATCTATAATCCTGGGTGAATTCGTTAGTTGATTCCTCCTTCCCTGTTGCACTTTTGGAAGACAGTCTCCTCTGTCCCAACAACAACAAAAAACTTTTGCTTTTTATATAGTTCACCTATATATTTTGCTAAAAGAGTTCTAGCTTTTGCTGGAAGTTTCAATAAAATTCACAAAATAGCATCAAGACTTTTCAAACTGTTGCTCTGAGTTTGCACATCTGTATGAGTATGTAACTTTAAGAGGTGGTGCACATAAAGGTACACTGGTTTAAGTAAAGGTGTGCTTTTCAACCAATTTAGTAATCCCATTATAGTCCACTGTGTGGCTACTCAACCAGTATTGAGGTGTGATTTCTAAAACTAAACTAACATGTATCAAATTAATTGGTCCATTAAGACCCTGCTGGTGCACAGTCTAGGTTCCCTGATATACTTTAACATATAGCACACTAGGGAACCTTTAGTGCACATCAGCAGGGTCTTCGTGGACCAATTAATGTGCAACACCTTAGTGAGCTTTAGAAATCATATCCCCAGAGCATGCACTATCACATCATGTAGGCAAGCCCTATAAGCAGTCTTAAACCATTATAAGTGTGATCACACAGGGATTTGCATCAGTTTCACTAAATCTGTTTTTAAATTAACTTTAGTTAAACTGGAGCAACCTCTGTGTGTAGAAGAGCCCTATGATGATTTAGTGAAAAGTGTTACATTGTTAGATGGAGTTTCATGGCAAAGACAAGGGGAGAAATTTGCACTATACCTGGCTCTAGTCCATAGTATTCATAACTCAATTTCATAAGCATTAAGAATTGGTTGGAAAACAAAACAAAAAATTGACCAGGAGATCCTGAATAGCCCTCTCCTCCTCCTCCCAAGTTTATTCTAAACATGGGAAGGCATGGAGGAGTGCCCTCCTAGACCATATTAGGGCTCCTTAGAGAAACCAATGGCACAGCCAGACACAAAGCTGGATTATGATTGATCAGAAAGTTCAAATCTGCTGCAAAACCTACCTTGACACCTTAATGTGGTGCAGGAGTGACCCTGGCTGTTCGACAGCGATGGTAGCGGAGTGTATTCTCCGGCAGGTCTAACCATGCTATTAAGGTGTCGGACTGTCAGCCCAGCAAGAAGGTTGCTTCCTCCGTGGAGGGGCATATAATCCCTCTTTCTGAGGCTGTAAGCTAGCTAAGTTGAGGAGGTAAACGCGCCACTGACAGCCCAGACAGCGGGTGGCTTAAAATAATGGCTAAAACAACACAGAAAACCAAGTCTCAGTTCTCTGCACGTCCCTTGATCCCCACTCCAGAGGCAGTGATGCATTCGATCGACGAGAGGCTAAAAAGAATCTCAGGTGCCAGGTTGCCAAAAGGAAACCGGACAACTCTCTCAGTGTGCACTTATAACTGCAGAACACTGAGGAGGGAGGAATCGATAAACCATCTCATGGAGGAAAAGGCAAAGACAGCCTGCGATGTGCTGGGTGTTTGCCAAACATGACGAAAAATGGAGATGGAGGTCAGTTGGAGGGATGGAAGCACGGTCATTCTAGGGAAAGGACAAGGCACAAGGACAGTTGGAGTCATCATAAACAAGGAATGGTCTCTGAAAATCATCTCATGCCATTTGAAGTCATCACGTATCGGGGTGCTTTACCTCCGATTTAACCGAAACAGCACCCTCAAAATCATCCAGAGCTACGCTCCCACAAGTGCATGTGAAGGTGATGATGTGGAATAATTCTATCAGGCGCTGGAGGAAACCCTCACTCAGAGTTCCACATATACGATTGCAATGGGAGATTTTAACGCCAAGGTTGGGAGAGGGAGAGAAGGCGAAAAGTTCATAGGAAGGTACGGTATCGGAGAACGAAACACGCGAGAACGACTAGCTATATTGGCAGAGACAAGGAGAATGTTCATTGGTAACACCTGGTTCCAAAAGAAGGCCAACAGAAGATGGACTTGGATCGCACCGAACATGAAGACAAAGAATGAAATCGATTACTTTCTGATCAATAGACGACGCATTGTGCAGGATATTTCAGTAGTACCATCATTTAACATCAGTAGTGATCATTGCCTACTGAGAGCCAGACTCACGTTCACTGTGAAGGTGGAGAAAAAGGTGCTGTGTATGGCGAACAGAAGGCACCAACCAGTAGCTTTCAACGAGGAAATCCTGAAGGAAAACATTTCCAGGGAAGACTGGAGCCTCCTGGATGACTGCGATGACGATTATGAGAACTTCAGCAAGAGACTGGAATGGTGCGTGCAATCAGCTGAGTGTGAAAGACCAAAAAGAGCTAGTGGAAGAATCTCAGAGAATACAAAGACCTTATTGGAGAAGAGGAGGAAAATGAAAAGAAATGGCAGTGATAGGCTTGAGTACTCCCTTTTCTGCAAGCTCATATGAATGAGGCTGAAGGAAGACTTCGAGAATTTTCAAACCGAAAAGCTCCGAAAGGCTGCTGAAGATTGTAAAAGTCTCAAAAAATGCAAACAGGAACTGGCGTTGTACAGGTCATCATTATCGGCTTTGAAGAACAAGGATGGAGAATCAGTAACCTATCGAACAGAGATGGAGGCAATCTGCAGGGATTTCTATACCCAGTTTTTTTGCATTCTGTATAGACATCCCAATGCCATCACTGCAACAAATCGATGAACACATACTCCCGGTTCTCATCAGCGAAGTCCGTCACGCAGTCCATCAAATGAAAGAGGGAAAGGCTCCAGGCAAGGATGGTCTGACAGCAGAAGTGCTTAAGGCGGGAGGTCAGGAATTCTGGAAAGCTCTTGCCCAAAGGTTCAGCCGTTACCTGGAAATCCAGAAGATACCGTCCAGTTGGAAAGAGTCCAATATCATCTTGCTGCATAAGAAAGACGATCGAGAAAATCTAAAGAACTATCGCCCGATCTGCCTGCTTTCGCATGTCTATAAGTTGTTCACCAAAATAACAACAAATTGACTGTCACGAAACCTGGATGAACAGCAACCTAGAGAGTAGGCCGATTTTCAAAGAAATTACAGCACGATAGACCACATCTTCACTCTAAACCAACTACTAGAGCTTTCAAGGGAACAAGTTGCCTTTATGCATTGCCTTTGTGGACTACGAGAAGGCGTTTGATAGCATGGAGACTAACGCTGTTCTTGAAGTTCTTTCAGAACAGGGCATCAGCGCAAAATATATCACATTGTTAAAGGAAGCAAACTCTGGCTGCAGCACGGATATATCGCTGTTCGATACTCCTCTCCGAATCCCCATCGAGAAAGGTGTGAAACAAGGAGATACAGTTTCACCATAATTATTCACAGCATGTCTTGAATAGGTCTTTCGACGAGCAGACCTGAAAGGCAGGATTAATATCAACGGCGAGCGACTAAACTATCTCAGATTTGCAGATGATGTAGTGCTGATAGTTGAAAATACAGTCCAGCTTGAGAGAATGCTTAAAGAACTGAACGCAAAAAGTAGTCAAGTCGGATTAAAAATGAACCAGTCAAAAACGAAATATGAGATTGGACGTTCTGCCAAGAACCCAAATAACTCTTGGAGGAGAGCAGATCCAAGAGGTCGACAAATACGTTTATTTGGGCCAGTAAGTCAACATGCGCCACGATCAAAAAGGCGAACTGTTATGCAGAAAAAAAGTTGGATGGTGCGCATTCAACAACATCAGGGACATCCTCCAAGGATGGATCAGCAAAACAGCTCGTGCAAATCTTTTTAACTCGACCGGGCTTCCAGCGATGCTATATAGCAGCGAAACATGGTCGCTGACGAAGACTGAAGAACATCAACTGTCTGTCACACAGAGGGCAATGGAAAGAACATTTCTGGGCATTTCTCTCTGTGATCACCTCCCCAATGAAATAATTAGGCAGCAGTCTGGAGTCCGAGATGTTGTTGTTGAAAGCAGGCTCAGCAAAATGCAGTGGACGGGACATGTGGCCCGACTCAGTGACAACAGATGGACTGCAGCTATATCTGAGTGTTATCCGTGAGAACTGAAACGGCCACGTGGTCGGCCTCCAAAGAGATGAGATGATTTCTTAACAACGAGATATGGACAAACATGGCGAAGGATGGCCAGAGCGAGAGAAGATTGGAAGACGTGTTGTGATCGGCTCAGTCTTAACTGATGAAGGACCAACAGTCTCCACAGTCTACGCAGAAAGTTCAAAGAGGCCCTGGAACACAGCCAGGGAAATTCCTAGCAAACTCATTCAAAAGGCCACTTGTGACAATATGTATGTGACCACATTCGGTTACCTTGAGATGCTTTAAAAACACAAAGGCTGTCCAACAGCGTTATTCACTAAAATAAGATATCATACCGTGCATCCCAAGGAGTCTTCTTATTTCTTTCACTTCAGTTCGAATACTCTTTCTTTATTCCCCTTCAAGCTAACTTCCCCAGCTGATGAGAAAGTCACTCTACTCACCACTGCTTACACACACACTACTTGCCTCATAGAATAGAAATCATTGTTTACTTACAAAGCTGAAATAGCAAAACCTCTGCACCAGTAAGATAGCTCAACAGCTGACTAAATGCTCACATTTTTTATCTTGATTTTTTGCTTAATGAAAAAAAAAAGATTAAAAAAAACAAAAACAATCAGTGTCTGGCTGGTGATCGGCTTTTCTTCAAATGAGCTATAGGGAAAGAGAAAGCCACCTCTGTTGAGCTGAAGATACTCTGCCCATACTCAAGAGACGTCCGTGTAGGTGTCTGGACTAGATGATCTCTTTGAGGTCCCTTCCAGAAATACATTTCTATGAATAAGAGTTATTTATTGGGGAAAAAATGTATTTTCCCCCTATTTTTATGCCATCAAGTATCCTGAGTATCAGTCAGTGAACTGTTGCTGAGCATTAATACATACAGTTCAGTTCTGCTCTCCCCTTTTACTGTTTCACTGTTGATGAGTTGATGGTTCATTCTACTTCAGATGCTGTAAGGTTTATAATATAGGACTTGCAACATGGGATGGAATCTACAAATTTAAATTATTCCAGTGTTTTAGGATTGTGTATTTAATATAAAAAAATATTTAAAATCTATCAGCCACAAAACCAAGGACTCTCTTTGCACAACTAAAAACTAATGAAGTGTCATAAGAGAAAAAAAATAGTGAACATACTTTCCCTTCAATCAAGTGCTGAGATATACTAATGAAGAGACCCAGGAAAAAGACACACAAGTCTGTCTATCTTCTACTGGAGAGAGTTCAAACAATGAACATCTACCCTTTATAATTAAAATAGTCTAATTTCTTAGAAATTATATATACACACACTATATATAAATCAATCAATCAATCACCAGACATGAAAGCTAAGGCCTGAGAAATGGTTGCAATTCCTCATAAATGTAGTACTTCAGGTACCGTATGATACCTATAGGGATAATTATTAAAATAACTAAAGATTTCTTAACCAAACTTAAGTTAACAATATATTTGCTCTATGATTTGTGGCTAGTAAATAAAGGGTCCCAATCAGCAAGTAAAAGAAGGCCACGAGAATAAGTAGTATTACCTATGGTGTGGGAAGGATGTATGGTTCAAAAAGTAACTAATAAAGTAAAGAGCTACAGTAACAAGACAAAGAAAAATAGTCTTAAAAGAAACGAAGCACAAACCTTCCCACTTTTCTTCTGGGGGAGGAGATAGGGAGGAAAGGCCTTTGGGAAGAAAGGAGGTTGTGAATCTCGCCTGGATTAAGACTGGAAATAAGAGTGAATCGTCTCAAATTGTCTTTTTTAGCTGAAGACAGTAATTGTCAAAGACATAACTTGATTGTTAAAGGGTATAAAAAGCAAACTCTTAAAGATTCCTTGCTAATACCTGCCTGATCATGTTTGAGGCAACCAGTATGCATCTAAGCACCCCCTGGGTTTACCTGGTTTGTAAGTATCATCACTAAATACCCAGTACCTATAAATGTTTTATTACTGTTTGGATATAGTAAATTGCTTATTATTTCAGCTTTATAGGCATGTTTAGAGCAATTGTTTAAATACTATTTGGCTTTTGGATTTAATAAAAAATAATTATGATTAAATGAGTGTCTGGTGGTTTCCCATGTTAATAATTTGAAATATTAATAATTCCAACAGTAGACAATACCAGTTAAGCTTTACCTTTCAAAACTGCAGCGTGCATCTGGAGATTAAAATGGGTAAATTATAAAATTAGTAACACAATCTAACAATTTTATATCAAAACCCCACTTCAGGGACATATGTGCAATATTGGGGAATGCATAATTGGGCCTTAATATATTATGTACAAGAAAATACAGTAAAGTTATATTAAGATTGCAAAGTCAAGCACTAAAAAGTTAGGAAATGCCAGAATTAAGATTCCCTGTACATCCTATTCTGTGCACAGAGGGAAGTCTTTCCTGTTGATTTCAAAGGGCTTGGGATCAGAACATGAATGAGGCAGGGTTTCTGTGGAACAAATGTATGTGGTCCTGTAATTAAAGACAGTATCACATAACACAAGCACAAGGGGCTCAATTACCAGGCTGGGTGCTCAACACTTTCTGAACATACTTTAAACCAAGCCAAACTGGTCATCCAAAGTTAGAGGCACCAAAAATTAAAGCACACTTTTGAATATGTTGGCTAAATCACATTGGATCTATATCAGTATGAATGTGTCGATGCAGTATACAATTTATAATTTCAGCTGGTAAAACGTGAACTTATGACTAATACGGTTTTAGAACTCTGAATAAATTATATATTGAAACTGTTCCTACAGTCTTCATATATATGCAAGTCCAAATGAAGTTCATGTGAGTTTTAAAGATCAGCAGAATAAGATTTGATGGATAGCTAAAACCTGAAATTTCATTTGACATATGTGCCATTGCTTGTATGGGTTACTTTATCTTCAGAGTCAGTGCTTATATTGATTGTAGAGTGTATAAAGCATATATAGGTTCAGAGAAGTAATTGACATTTAATAGCTAGATATTAAATACATAAAGCAAAGGAGAGAATTATATCCGTACCCTGGATAGGCATAATGTAATTCCCAGACTGGATTTTAAAGATTACTTGACCTATAGAAGTCAAATGAAAGAATGTATTTTTTCCTGCAGAAACTGATATTTATACATTTAGAGAGAATAAAACATAATAAACTTAAAGGTTCATTGCATAACCTCCCAAAAGAATCTTTGTCCCTCAAAAATGCAGTGCAACTTGCAAACTGCTATTAACTGCAACTACATCAGTTTTAGGAGACACTTTGTTGCCCAGTGAACTTACCTCTATTATATTCACTGTTTTGCATTATATTCTGCTTTATTATATTCAGCAGTAACGTATGGAACTTACAGGCCTGTATCCTGTAAGACATTGGCTTCAGCAGTTAGCATGAAGCTTTGCCATAAATAAATTTAGGTAACCCATAAGTTTTGGGAAACTGGAATTAGAACGTAAGTGTAAATTTCGTCCATAAAGTGATCAGTCAAACACAGAAATACGAACACCAGATTCTTGAAGGTTTTGGACAGAACATCCAACCGCAAGAGTGCCATGGCAATGAACTGACATATGATAATGGGGTGAAATCAAATATATAACCTATAGAAAAAGGACATCTTAAAATTGGTAAGGGGAGGAAATACAAATAAAGAGGGCATGATAATTTTAGCATTATATATTATAAAAGTGGCATCCCAGGGTGGGGGAAGAGAGAGAGAGATGTAGCCCTTGTGAGGGGACAGAATGATGGCCCACTGGTGAAGATGAGGAAGATAATGGCTAACATTTCAGGTTGTTCTGCAAGGGATGGTGTCAGTATGGATGTTCAGACGTACTTTCTGTATTATCTCTATCTACCTTACTGAGTTAGAGTGTGTGTGACTTTGCTAAATGTATTAGCAAATTATTTATTTGTAAATATAAGAGTTCCTATAGTGTGAGTATTGCACCTGTGTGCATCGGGGTTCCCAACTATATAATAGTTTTAATACTGGACCTCATCTTGGGACAAGAACCTTGTGATGGGTTCCCCCCCAGGGTCCCACCTGGAGCAGGGGTAACACTGATCACCCTGATCCACCAGCCTGGGCTCCCTCTCACATTATTGCTGTGACAAGCTGCAAAGCCCTCCAGCTTACACTTTCACCAGCATGAATACAGTTTGGAAAACACCCAGATGCAGTTACATGCAGGTTCTCTGACTAGCCCCTGCATAGGAAGGCTACAGCTAAGGCAACTCCCAAATTCTCAGGCACACATCCCGTCTGGAGTATAAACCAAAAATTATGCTATCTTGTGCTGCACAGGGAACTGCACAGCATAAGCTCATAAAATTCGCCCCCTCCCTCAATGTGGAGAGGAATATGCAACAGTCTTTGCCCCTGAGTCGTGATTCCCACACACTTCACTTCACTCCAGCTCACTGGTTTAGATAAAGCAAAAACAAGTTTATTAACTAAGCTCAATATACCAAATAGGGTGAGAATCTGCTATTCATATCCAGCCTAAGAGATGATACAAGCATTCTTAAGGGGCAAGCTGCACTTGCTTTAGGCTTGGAATCCCCAGCTATTTCATTCACAGGCTGGAAATCCCCTTTGGCCTGGGTCCAGCACTTCCTCCGGTTCAGTCTTGTTCCTCAGGTGTTTCCAGGAGTCTTCTTGGGTGGGGAGTGAAGAACACCAGATGTCACTCCCTGCCTTATATAGCTTTTGCATATGGCGGGAATCCTTTGTTCTCAAAGCTTGGGCCCCAGACCAGTCTGTGGAAAAATACTGACATCCCAAGATCGAGTCCAGAGACGTGTGGTCTCATCACATGTCCTTGTAGAATCATAGCAGCCATTACTTGGAGGCTGTCTGTAGCATTTTCAGGAAGTCTCCTCATGTGGGAGATAAGCTTTTCCCAACACCTACTGTTTTTTCTCCTAATGGCCCATTGCCCTGAATAGGCGCTTCCCCACCCACTATCTAGACTGAAAGCATCTTGTCTAGTGGACATTACCCAGACGTAACTACATTTGAAATACAGATACATAGTCAATATTCATAACTTCAGATACAAAAATGATATATGCCTACAAATAGGATAATCATATTCAGCAAATCATAACTTTTCCAATGACACCTCACATGACTTATCTTGCATAAAATACATTATAATTATGATATAATTATATCATAATATCACTGGGAAGAATATGGGGTGCAGTGTCAAAAACCTGTCTACCCCTAAAGTGATAAGTGGGAATTCTTATTCATAAGCTATAGATCAGGTTACAACTTTTTAATGCAGTTCCAATGATGATAAGATTACATAAAGAGGGTGACCTTGGAAAGTCAGATTAATGCGTTTAGGGCAGAGATCCTGTCTTCTTTTGTATTCTTCCTCTCTACAGCACCCAATGCATTAATTAGAAACAAGCAAGTAAATATTAATTCTATAATGTTTTTCTTTAATCTAATAGCCAATGTTGCAGTTATATGGTAATGAAAGATATTAACCAAAGGAAAAAATATTGGGATGTGTCAAATCTCACGTCAGAGGGGGAAAAGAAAGTTAGCCTCTCCTCAGGAAACAGACTGAAATGGTACTGAAAAGTATTTTCTTTAGAGAATGCATGCCAGATAGAATATATAGGAATTTGGGTTAGTACATTCAACATAAGTATTTTCAGTGAGTGTTATGGTTTGTGTGCCTGCATGAGTTTGATGATTTTGAGAATTTATTAGTTTATTATGTATGCATGCCTGTCCTATATTTTGTTTTTATCTCATCATGAGAGCTGGAGTCTATAATGTTTCACAGTGACTGGCTGATATCTTAAAAGCAATTGGAGAAAAGAAGCTTATTGTCACTCATGTTAGAGCCAAACACATAGCCAGCAGGCACAGCGAGACTAAAGCGATCAAGAATGACTTAAGAGACATGTTCTTTTATTCACTTCCTGGCACAAGTATGTGATCTTTCTGGAAAGTCTACCTCTGAGTTCCAAAAGAATAAGTGAGAATAATAACTCAACAAGGTAAGATTCCTGGGTACAGTTGTTCAAAGTTTTTTTTGGACATAGCTTATTCACCCAATAAAAATCCAGTTTCAGTCAACCCAGAATTATTCATGAATTCACCATGTGCGTAAGTGTAACCCACACACCTCCTGGGTGTAGTGTTCTGTCCCATCTAGTGGCTGGCTGGCTGGCGGGCGGGGAAAGAGACAGATAGACACACCTTTTAGCTCATGTGGTAGCGGCTCATGTACTAAGCGCCAGAGGTTCCAGGTTCAATCCCCCCTGCCCATCAACAACTGGGGTCTGTCGGCATTACAAGTTGGGGTGCGTACAGGATTTCAACTGGGAAGTCTCTGAAGCTCAGGATGCACTTCCTTAGCTAGAGGAAGTGTGTAACCCACACACCTCCTGGGTGTGGTGTTCTGTCCCATCTAGTGGCACTGAGACCACTGAGAGAGAGAGAGAGAGAGAGAGAGAGAGAGAGTTAAATGAGTCTGCTCGACAGCCCTAGCTAAGAGCCAGTTGGCTTTTAGATCAAACTGTAGAGGCTCATGCACTAAACTCCAGAGGGCCCTAGTTTGATCCTGCCCGTTGACGACTGGGGTCTGGTGGTGTTACACATGTACACACACAAAACACCCTTAGATTCACAAAGGGATTACATACTTTCACAAAATAGCAAAAGAAGCAACTACTGGTAGTGCCCTCCCCCCCTCCTTATAATCTCAAGGCACTCATCTGGGATGTAGGAGATCGACATTTTGGAACAGGGTTTTGAATTTAGCTTTTTAGCTGTGTGCTCTAATCACTGGAATAAATGTTATAAGGAGCCCCTACAACCACAACTCCCTCCTTCATTTTAAGATTCTAGTCTTTAAAATGTTTTGTTTCCAAGCACGTTTAGTTTAAGAAAAAACATTTTAATTGACCCAAAATGGACTTTCTGAAAAAATTCAGATTTGATTAGAGACAAGCTGAACATTTTGTTTTGATTTTTTTGGAACTGCCACCTAACTGAGAATGCAGCATAATTGTATCCATTTCGGTCCCAGGATATTAGAGACACAAGGATGGGGAGGTAATGTTTTTTATTGGATCAACTTCTGTTGGTGAGACAGACAAGCTCTATATGGCTTGAAAGCTTGTCTCTAACCAACAGAAGTTGTTCCAATAAAAGATATTACCTCACCCACCGTATGTCTACCAAACTGAGAAGTCAGTTATTCACCCAGCTCTATTTTTGGCTGAAGAGCGGAATATGGATCTGATTGGTTTCAAGGGGTCCTCTTCTCTTTGTGATCCAGGTCTCAATCCTACAACAGATCACATGGAACTCCTTTGAATTCAATAGGACAATATAAGGGTTCCCGGCTATAATATACTGTAGCATAAGCTCTCTTGCTTTAACCACTAACTGACGATGTTATGAAGAAGCTTCCTGTAAAAAGGATCACCATCACTTCCTCAGTGCCCCCTTGAAGCTCAGTGTGGCTCTGCTGTGGCTGCCTCAGTTTCCCCCCTCAATGAGGTAACAATGAGGGCTCTGAAACATACATCCAAGGAGAAGCCAAAACCCTGCACTTTGCCATAGAGTATCTCCACTGATTAAAGCCTTCTGAAATGATCACTTGTACAATGGTTTAAAGGTCCTTACCTTACGGCCCAGATAAAACTTAAAAGTCCCCAAACAAAAAAAGTCTAAGGTTTCAGCAGCCGCTCCTTCTGTTGTAAAGTCTCAGGCTTCTTCACTGCCTAGGAGCTCTGTAGTCTTTTTCTTGCTTGTTCAGGGTCTCTCCCAAGCCAACTGGCCTGCCTCCCAGTCTTTTGTCTAGCTCAGACTCCCCAAGACTTCCCTTTCTCTTCAGGAGTCCTTCTCCAACTGCGGTCCTCAGACTTTTATCATGTCCAGGTGCTTCCTTGCCTAATTAACTGCCTCCATGTTACTCAATGAGCTAACTACTCCAGCTGAACCTGAGTTGCCTTTTCCCTCTTGTGGCACCTGTCAGAGGTAGGCTGTCTTGGCCCCTTCCTTCAGTGGGCCAGCTACCCCCTGACACTTCCCATATTGACAGACTACTACATAATTATCCCCCCCTGAAGCACTCATCACTGTCAGACATTAGATGGGCCACGTCTGATCCAGTCTTGCAATTACAATGTTCTATGACTTTGTAAACCAAACATTAATACATAATTTCATGTATTGAACAAGTACAGTCTTAGTGCACTGTGAGAAATATTTAAAAGAAAATATTAGCAATTCTTTACAAAAAATGTAAAGGCATAACAGTTACAGGGGGGATTTATGTGATGTTTTGACAATAATTTGAGCTCTGGATATAGAGCAAGTTAGAGTTGCCCAGGGTTTTACATCACTCATGCAGTACACCTGATTTTTGTTTGACAGCTCCTTTTAAGAGCATATAGTTAGCTGCTCATGTTGTTCAATTCAGCTAATTTGGGATGGATTCCTACCTATTTTCTACACTGTGAACATCCCCCCATTTCCTATAGCTGTCAAGTTGCATATGTAAGCAGAGGACTGGTCCCACTATTGTGGGGAACTTTCCTGGCTTACACACTACCCCGGTGAAGTGGGCTAGCGAAAGCATCTGAGTCCTTGCTTCCACTTCCTTTACCCAGAGACCTGCCTGACCTCAAGGGCTCCCCTTCCACTCTCTTGTGTGTCAAAGTCCTCGTAACCCCAACAAGGCTGGGCCCAGGATTCCTGGGGGGGGGGAGGAGGGCTTGACCCCCCCCCAACTTTGTTGTTGTCACTTAGGGCAGGGGCTAGGGTGTCCCCACTCCGGGGTGTTCTCTCTGCACTGGTTGCTTTCCTGCCCCAATGATCATTACATACAATTCAAAGCAAGTACAATTTATTAAACAGTAATGAATTTAAAAAAACATGGAAAAATGTGAAGTTAAAGGAAAACACATAACCCCGCTCTGTGGCATGGGGACGTCACAAACAACATCTCTGGGATGTAAGGGTAGTTCAGTCTGTTCCTCACAAGTCCCAGGCCCTGGCTGTGCTGCCGGGATGCTGCGGGTTGGAGAGGTGCTCTGGCGGTGGCCACACGCTCTCAGGTTCTAGGTGGCAGGACCCTTCTTCCCAGCGTCGCCCCTGCCCAGGTTACGTGCCCCCCCTCCCCAGTCTGGCCTGCAGAGCCTCTTGGCTGGGGGCATCTCCTTGTGCTGCGCCTGCCACCCAGGACCTCCCTCACTCTCCCCAGCTGCTCACCACACCAGGCTCCAGCTCCCCCACTCTGCCTCAGCATGGCTGCTGCTGCTGCTCTGCCTCCAGCTCCCTGGGCTGCTTCTCTGGCTCTGGTTGCTACAGCTCTGCTCCCAGCACAGGTCTGCTCTGTGGGCTGCTTCTGTGACTCTGCTCCCAGCTCTGACCTGCTTCCTGGGCTGCTTTTCTGGCCCATCTGGCTGGCATAGCTCTGTTCCCCAGCTCAGTTTTGGCCCCTGCTCTCTCCTTAGCTCAGCCCCACTCTGTCCGATCCAGTCAATTCCAGCTTACATGGAGGATGGGACCCCCGCCCCTGACCTCCTGACTCCCTGATTAGCCTGCCCGCCCTGTCAATCAGGCTGACCTGGAGCATTGACCTGTCCCCATTGTTCCTGGGGACTGTCACTCTCAGGATCCTGATTTCCCATCGACCATTCCCCTTATTTTTGGTATTGGGAGCTAGCCAACACCCCCACTGACTTTTAGTTAAGTGCCTGTTAGGAGTGGGTAATCTGTTTTATCTAAACAGTAAGTCCTATGCCAACTTTCACCTCATCTTTTGGTGGCAGAAACTCAACCTGCTGCCACTGCCAGCTGTAGTTTACCTTCCAAGAACGCCTGGGGGCCCTGGCCCTTCTGATAAGCTCCTAATATCACACTATCTGGGGTTGCCTAGGCCTGGACACTTCTGAGCAGAAACTTTAGATGTGCAGAATTCAAATGGGGCCGCAAAGTAGTACTAACTCACTTTAGTACTGGTTGCTGATAAAAGCAGTGTGGAGGAAATTAGGGTAGTAGAGCCTGCTACTCAACTGTGTTGCATCTGTGTGTATTGAGGGCAGATAGGATGGTGCAAAACTTTCACCTCAAGTACTAAATGAGTCCTCTGGACAAGAATTATGGAACCTTCCACCCAGAACAGGACGGATGAGGGAAGTGAAGGACTGTGGTGACTCCCCTAAAGACCAAGTACCAAAAAGAACTGTTACACCTCCCTTGAATCCAGTTGGAGGACCAACACCTTGAACAACAGTGGCAGAGAGGGAAAAAGTAGGGGGGGCACTAATAAAAATGTTCTGGTACTTCTCTGAGCCAAACCAAACCTGAAAGGCAAAGTTTGTTCCTGTGACAGTTTGGTAAAGGACTAAAACCCATATGACATATGATACAGTATGTCATAACAGAAGTCGACTGACTTAAAATAGTCCAAATCCAGCTGTGTCTGACATGTATACAAATCCCTTGATCTCCATGGAGCTGCATTAGTGTAAAAGAGCTGAATTTGGCACATTCTACGAACATAAAGCCATTTATCATTCCAGGCATGGCAAAATACTATTCCATCTGTAGCTATGCGGTGCTGAAACAAAACTCCATTCTTTTAAATGAGTTCACTTCTCTGAAGAAGCATCATGGAGGGCACCTTGAACTTAATGGCAGTTTGGTTGTGCTTGGAAAGTGTGAAGAAAGTGTGAGTCTCTGAGCTAATATAGCTCAAAGATTAATTTCTAGCACTAATGATTTTGTGAACCAGCCTTTAGAAATCATATCAATTAGTTGTGAAGTCATCCCAACCATGCTCTCCCCTCCCCCTTTTGAGACTGTGTGAGGACTTATTTTTATTAATGTACATTCTAGTAAGTGGATCAATAAATTCTTTGTTAATAGTATATTTGTGTCAATTTCTCTACATTGCATCATTTTCAAGAGACTTAATCTTAACAGTAATACAGTGGTTAAGGACTTGTTCCATCTTTCAAAAAAATTGCTGAACCATTCAAACCTACACTCTTCCCTGCTTTTTGTTCGCTGGTGGGAAGGGAGCAGAGAACATTTTGATGGACTATATTTCATACAATATTGTTTACTGTACTTTTTATTTAGAATTACACTAGGGTTGGCCCTGCCTCAGCGCAGGGGATGGAGTGGGTTACCTATCACGGTCCTTTCAGCTTTACATTTTTGTGATTCTGAAGTGTTTTTCATTTTGTTTCTCATCTTAAACGTTTCCATAATGTAAATCTGTCCAGCTATGTAATGATACTTACATATGTGTTTGTGTACATCTATGCAGAGTATATGCAACCTGAACATAATTCAGAAGTCACTCACATGAGCACTAGGAGGCAGCGCTCATTGCCATGTACTAATAAAAATGGTTGAAGTATATATTTCACTCTCCTTAGGTTACAGTTAGCCAAGGATGTAATGTGGGCAGCATTTGGATGGTCAATACACTTTAGAAATCACAGGGTTATTGTGTGGTTCTACCCATTTGGGAAACACCAGTAGTCACATTATCACTGAACCTTTTTTCCCCATATACAGTGGAATAGGTTTCAAGGGCTATTCTGGATTGGGTTCCTGCAGAAGTGGCCACTTTGCACCATTTCCTGGCTCATGAATGCCTTGATTAAGCTGGTGATGGATATTCATGGTTTCAGAAAATTAGGTATAGAACCCACAGGTCCAATAATAGCTAATCATCTTGAGACTGACTCAGTCATTCTGGCATTTTAAATGGAAAGTCCATGGGCCAACATATCCTGCTGATGACAAACCACTTGCTCCTGTATGCTCTTATTCCATTTCTTTGGCATCTTGATTTATGGATCTCTAGACTAAAGGACAGGTTAATTTACTCCCCCTATAAGATGGGCAAGAGACTAACCCATAGTTGTGTCTGGTAAAAGTACATACTCAAATGCAGAGCTGAACAGAACTTACCCTCATGTAGTGCAACCTAAAAATATGTTATGGACTAATTCTCTCTGAGAAAGAAAAAGATGGAACAGCTGACCTCCAGGTAAATGCACAAATTCATGGGGAAACTAGACCAGGCAAGTTAGGGGTGCTGACCCAGTAAACGCAAAGGCTTGTGCCTTGTAACATTAATAGTAAAAATAATAGCCACTTACAGTGAACTCAGGCTTACACTAGTGAAATACGTTTTCTGCTGAAGTGTAAAGGAAATCCTCAAATATTGCAATATGCAATCACACAGTTATTGTGAATGTCTGCTTATAAAAAAATGTTCTGTGAAGAAAATCACTATTATGAATCGTACTTTCCAAATGAGAATATCTACAGCAGGAAAGAGGGTGGATACAGATGCTGCTGCTTATATATCACTTATCTAGTAACATCCCTCCGACCTCCCCTCCCCCCTTTTTGGAATTTGAAAATAAAATGAAAGACAGTGTTGTACTACCCTTTTGGGAGAAAAAAAATAAAGTGCAGGGTGGATTGGGATTTTGGGCTTGGAGTATGAAACAACAAGAAAACATAAGAAAAAACAGGCCAAAGAGAAGGATTAAAAAGTGAATCACAGAAATGCAATGAATTTACCCAGTTTCAGATGCTGATGAATGGGATCTGTAATGAATGAGGCAGTTTTTCATACAGCTAATTTTCGCAAACACTCAAAAATGTTTAGGATTGGAGTAAATGGAGTTACATCAACTTACTCTAGCTGAAGCTCTGGTCCTACATTTTAGTTTTGCTATTACTAAAGGCCACTTGGATGACCATAAGCAATGGGGGACCTGGTTTTCTGGTCCACTAATGCCATTTTGCTCAAAGTAAGCAGCACAAAGTGGTCTTAAACTGGCCAGAGATAGCCACTGGAGATTTATCCCTGTGCAGAGCAACTGATCACTGGCTTTGCCACCTCCTGCATCTGATGTCCACTGCCTACCTTGCCATAAGGGGAGTACTGGGGGCAAGTGTGGGTGGAACAGAGAAAAGAAGAGAGCACAACTATACCTGAACCTAAACTCACATAAATTAAGGATGCTCCTATGAAATTGGTACCCTGTAGCCCCCCTCCATTTGGAAAGATATGGTGGCCATTAATGCAGTTTGAATGCAGAGAGGTTAGGGGTTCAAATTTACAGTGGATCAAGGCTTGTATTTTCACATGCACTTTTACACCTGACGCCTTTGCATTACCACAGTCACATGCACAACATTAGATTTCTAAATACCATTTATATGGGCATTTGCAGAAACTGCATGTAGAATGAAAACATATAAAAGCATATAGCTCTAGACTTTAAAAATTCCACCTCTCCATTGATGGTGAGTTTTTTGTTCACCCCCTTCCTGTATTTTAAGGCTTCAGGACTGTGTGCAAATGTAGCATTTTTTTGTACGCTGAACTCAGACCTCCTTCAAACATATTTTCCCCCCAGTCATTCTGTACTTGTATTTAGTTTTCTATTCAGAGAATTACTTTTTAACTACATTCTCTTTTTCCACAATGAACAAAAAAGACTTTTGTCCCAAATCATTAGCAGTAATGGCATGGTTAAACCCCACAGATCTCTAAGTTCTGACAGAGTCACATCCTCTGCTCTGATCTTTCTGCAACAGCTTGTTGACCTGGTATAAAATGTGATTTTTTTTTTTTTTTTAATTTCCATAGACTGATGGGAAACAGAAATCAATAATTTAATACTATAAATTATTCTGTAATAAGTGAATATATTTCAATACATTTCAGCTGAATGCATTTCAAAGGAAAGAAGATTCCCTCTTTTTATTTAAGTTTGAAAGGGGAATAATGTGAAGAATTTGTGAGATACAGAAATTGGAAATGATGACCAAAAAAATCCAGAATAGGCAAATATTTATAAACTTAGGGTAGGTCTACACTACCTGGTAGTTCGGCAGCAAGCAAATCGAACTTCTGGGTTCGACTTATCGCGTCTTGTCTGGACGAGATAAGTCGAACCCGGAAGTGCTCGCCGTTGACTGTGGTACTCCAGCTCGGCGAGAGGAGTACCGCAAAGTCGACGGGGGAGCCTGCCTGCCGCGTCTGGACCGGGGTAAGTTCAAACTAAGGTACTTCGAACTTCAGCTACGTTATTCACATAGCTGAAGTTGCGTACCTTAGTTCGAATTGGGGGGTTAGTGTAGACCAGGCCTTAGATAGCTTAGAAAATGTGCCAATTTTTTGCCATGAGTACTCTGTTGTTTCAGTACAGGCTTCCCCTGAGCAGACTATCAAATGATTTGTTTGTTAGGAGATGTGTACTAATGCCTAAAAAAGGCCTGATGAAATTACCAAAATGCACTTACATAGGCAGATGTGAATGCAAGTTTCTGAGCAAGGAGAGTGTAGGGACAGTGTGGCATCTAGCTTCCTTACTGAATTTCCATAAGCCACATTTGTATTTATTTATATAATCACTACTTTAATTCAAAACAAAGAAAAAAGGAAATACTATCATATGGTCTACCCTATTAGATACTGTTCCTGGTATATTCAAGCAAAACAGTTCCACTTGGCTAGACAAATGGAGGAAAAAAAGATTAAGTTGATGTGAAGATTTTAAGCCTCAGGGGGTGTCTTGTCCTGCTGATTGTGTATCACAGCAGTAAAGTAAAACTCTAGGCTTCAGAGTATATAGTCGTAAAATAGCTTTGAGAAAACTGAATAAGGAATAATGAGTGAAGACATACACCTACTGTAAAAATAATAGACTAGATTCATTCATTGTCTGTCCATTGAGCTGAGCTACAATATCGATATGAATAAATACAAGCTGGAAATCATGACCTTCAACTCCATACAATGATGGCAAGTTAGATAAATAAAGATAAATTAGGGCTCTGCAGTGATTCAAGTTACTACCCATTCACCTCTGAAGGCCTGAATCAAGTTTCACTCAGTTTACAAATTGAATAAATCATGTGGACTCAATTCCAGTCTGTTTCCATAAAAGACATTTTCCCATTTCATAAGAATGTGTGCGTGTGAAAAGTTGGTACCCTCCATTTCCGATTAAATATCACTTTTCATACTCCTCACACCCTCCAATTCTATGTGCTGCCTCTGGCAAACATAGCTCTCATTCCTTGCTATTTATCTCCCTCTACTTCGTCCATTCTGTTTCTTCCATTCCAGCCCACTTCCCTCTCCCCACTTTGTTGCATTTTTATGTACTTATTATGAAGTGAAACTTCCAGATCCCCTATATTGAGGTGCCAGGGAGTAGCATTCAGAGATCAGGAAATTTGGCCATTTCATTTGGTTATCAAGAGTATTTCCACTTAGTTTAACTGCAGTGTTCCAACTTAGTGCTGAAAAACTATTAACTAATTAACATTAAAATATTCCCCATATTAAAACAAAAGGCCAGATATGACAATGGGCATAACATATCACAAGAAATATTTTTTTTAAAAGATAAGTTGGACAGAAGTTTCTCCAAATGAATAGTTACTAGAGATGAACAAGCTTGGAAATGTTAATGTTTCCAAACTTTTGGGTCAACATGAAGCTCAATTAAAAAAATCAAACATCTCTTTAAAATTTAGGATTGGGATTTTAGCATCCAGAGCTCTTTTAAGCCAGCAGCAAATGTGATGTTTGGGAGAAGCTTCTAGTAAACATCTGCAAACCTAACTCATTATCCTCCCTCAAAACCCTCCTTAAAACTTTCCTTTGCCAGGAAGCCTACAAAAAAACTTGACCTTGGATAGGGTGTTAGAGTGCTGAGACCACTGCCTATCATGCTGACCAGTATTGTCTCATTGTTTCCTTTTACTCCTTATGTGTCTCTACTCCTCTGTTGCCTTATACTTAGATTGTAACTCCTTGTGTCAGGGTCTATCTTGCTCTGTGTTTGCATAGCACCTAGCACAATGGGAGTGCTGGTCCATGATTGGGGCTCGGAGGTGCACGATAATTCAAATTAATAATAATGACTTCATTAGTATGAAAGAGGAAGTCACAATACAATGCTCTGATTACTGTTGATTGAACATTTTCCATTGTCAGACTCACCATCCTGGAGCATTTCCTTGTAAAAAGACGGTGTTACAGCCCCTGTGCTTCACTTTCTTCCCCCAGACTTCTAGGTAACAATGTCCAAACTCAAAGGAACAAAAACTCTCATCTTTCCCAGGCTTAATACTCCACTGATTATTTGCCTCTTTCCTGAGCTCTTCAGAGTTCTTCCTCATCCTGTTACAGAGTGTGGCCTCTCAAGGCTTTCTCCCTAGAGGCCCAGCTCCACCCAAGCTGCTAACCCTCAGAGTTTGTTCCCAGGAGTCTCTCTTCTCCCAGGTCTGCCTTAAGAGTCTCCTTCTAAGCATGGCCCTCTCCCTCCAGGGGCAGTTCCAGGGTACAAGCTCCTTCCTACAGGCTTCTCTCCTCTGTGGCTCCTTTCCTACAGTGTGAAAACTCTCAGCTGACTCTCTCCTGTATTTCTTCCCACTATTGCCCTGCAGTCCTTTCTTGATAGGAATCATCCAGTCTTGTTCTCCCCAGCTGAATCAAAGCCTTAATTACCTCTCCCCCCTCCAGGTACCACAGAATGGGTTAATTGGGCTCACTGGCTCCCCTTTACCCTATCACTGCTACCATGGAGTGTAGTACACCCCATAACATCCATCTAAATGGGTTATTGACAAAAAAATGTTTTAAACTTTTTGGGGGGCGAGGTGCAAATAGTGCCTGGACTCCCCAGAAAATTTCATGTATTTTCTCAAAAAAAACCTGATCACCCTTTTGCTGAAAATTTTCAACAAAAAAGAAATCTGTTTTTGATTTTTCATTGAAAAGTCAATATGGATGACCCCCACACACACCCACCCTCACACACAAATATTCTGACCACGTATACCTCTGACATCACAGAGCTAATTGCATACTCATAAAATAAGGGAAGGTTTAGTGGACTAAAATGAGATTAGTCCCCCATCCCTCACAGAGCTAAGATTTTGGCAATATTTGACCCCCCCCAAACACCAAGTGAGCAGAATCCTCCACAGAATTTCCCCCAATGGGAATAGCCCTTGAACAAAGATCCAGTAACCAGGATGGAGAGACTCAGCAACAGAGGCTGCCAGACGCACTCAGGGTCATTTTAAAAAAAAGTATTTAACTGCACTAGCTGGATTTTCAAGAGTACCTAGGCACCTAATTCATATTGTATTTAAGTACCTACATGCTTCTGAAAACCCCAGTAGGTGCCTATATGTATCTTAAGGTGCCTATATACTTAAAAAAAAAAATCTGTCCTTCAGACACTTGGTGATGAACAGCAGTATAAAATCCTCAGATAAAATAGATAGGGACATCAAGGGCTAGTTAACACATTCCCTCTGCCAAATCCTCCCAGGAATACCATGTGACCTGTAGCCCGCCACAGAAATTCCCAGGGCAAGTGATGCTTTAAAATTTCTCTTATCCCAACATCCACCAGACAGCAGAGACTCAGCTCTCTGGGATTTTAATGCATGAGACCCCAAAACAGAACCATCAGACAATGTCATTTAAAAATATTATTGTACTAATTTCTATGGTGCCTTTTGCTGTAGCAGCAAGGTTTAATTGCAGAGATTAAAACAGAAAGGAATAACACTGGAAATACTACTTACAGTTTGAGCTAATAGAGGAAGTGTAGGAACTAACATAACATTATGTACATTATTTACCTAAAATAGTGGGCTGGATTTTAAAGATAATCTGAAAGTTACAGAATTTACAGGGGATTCTTAAGCTTTGAACAACTACACTAGTTTTATTTTTCTGAGTTATATAAACGATCATAGCAACTATATCTGAGAAAATGTAATTTTAAAATTACATAATAGTCAATCATTGTAAACTAAAAATAATAGACTCCATCCAGAGATTTAAAAAAAGATAAAGGGAGTGAGCATGAGCCAAGAAATTCATTTCAGATAAAGTTTCACAGATTTTAAGACATTTCCCTCAGCCCCACCATTTTATCTGATTTCACCTGCCTGACTTTCAGGTATGTCCAAATTTTGAATGTATCAAAATTGCATATATTTAATGAAAAGCTAGATATGGTTTTAAAAGATAGAGGCACACAAGATAATTTGATGTTTGTTTCAAATTAGCAAATGCTTACCCAAAATAAGAAGAGTCCAAATATCATCCCAATCCCAACTGGTTATCCAAAATGCAGCTCAGCGCCACAGAATTTTGCTGTACCGTATCACCATCGCTCCGGGTAAAAGCTTGACAAACAGATCATTTTACTTAGTGCTCTGAAGGTAAATTGATTTGGATTTTGTTGGACCAATTGGTGAAATTAATTCCAGAATAGAGGGCTCTATAGAAAATGCCAGAAAACAAGGGATAGGCAAATCGTATTAATGACATGGACAGACATCAACCCCACCACATTCTCTGACTGCTTCCCTGAACAACTGACACCATTATTGTCTTTCATGGATTGATCCTCAACTAGCTTGCTTATAAAAGTTCCTCTTTCTGCTAGGCACTTGGAAATAGATCACCACCACAGAGACAAGCACATTCTCTGTACACTATCCAGGTTTGAAGCCTAACTGAAAGGTGCCAAGGAATCCAAGGATTTTTGATAATGACTCAGTTACCTGACCGTTGCTTTTTTCAAGTTGGCAGGATAGCGACAGAGCTATTGTTAGCAAAATCAAAGTCGAGAGATTATTTCATCAGCAGTAGCTTAAAAGCAGTTACTGAATGAAACTAACATCTTTTTTTTCCCCCATAGGAAATCATTAATTACCTCCACCAACAATGGATTCAACATGAACATGGACCTGTCTTGCAGCTGTGAACTCAAAGCTCTCTCAGTCACTCTAGCACTTCAGTAAGTGAAACTGGCTAACACTCACTCAGTGACAGTAAAGTCATTTCTCCCCTCCAGATACAGATTTGCCCCTCCAGAAACAGCCAATTAATTTAGAATCAGAATCACGTTATACATTAAATCTGACCAAAAGGAGCCCTCAGCAGGAAATACAAGATCTCTATACAAAGATAACCCGAGAGAAGATTATATGAGAGAACATTTGGGACTGTAATGATGGTCAAAGACAGTAAAAAAATCAAAATGGTCCCTTTGGTGCAGTGGCCCACTAGTAGTACAGTGCTATGAAACTGCCTTTGGATCTATCAGTATCCTCAGGTAGACAGGTGAAACAAATACTCCATTTCAATAAGCACAATTATCTTATCACTCCTCTGCTATACCTGCTGCTAGTTTTTTTTCATTCAAAGTGGATAGGTTTTAACACTTAATAATGCTCAGGCTGCTCCAAACCCTAGACTTATGTTTGCACAATGGGAACCATAGATGATATTTTGTTCATAAAATATTTGCCGTAAGGAAACTTCAAACCTACAGCTGTGATTTCTTAAAACACAATTCATTTCATGATGAAATTTAATTAGTTTGGAAGGAAGAAGATGACGTTTATAAAAGGTTACATCAGCCAATCAGGGAACAAAGACAACAGCATGTGACTTAGGTGACCAATCACAAAGCTTGCCTAGTGAATTCTGATGCCTCTGGCTCTTGGTAGTTCTGAAATGCAGGTAAACCAAGTGGAGAAGCTTTCAAAAGTACAAAAGGCAGTCAGGGACCTATTTCCCACTGAAAGTTAGTGGCAATTGTGCATCCAACTCCCATTTGTGCCTGTGGAAATCTTCCCTGACCTCCATGTGTTTGCAAAAATCAGGGCTTTAGAATTTTAAACTGCAAGTGCTAATTGTTTAGTAATTAAAATGTTGGATGATTAGAACTTTAATTGCTAAGTGGCTGCTGGAGATCTAGTCCATAACAAGACGGATTATATATCTGTCAATTACAATTTCTAAGAAACTAAGAAATTAGTTTATACGTAAGTGTATGTGTATACTTGAGTGCAAATGTTTGTGAAATTTGGAGCATTTGATATTCTGAGAACATATGGACCTATAGCTCATGAGAAGCAACATATAATTTTCAAACAAGGTAATTTCTGATTACTTACCATCTGAAAGTCTTTAATTGGAAATTTTAGAAAATCTGTTGTAAAATTATACCCTAATCTATTTTAAACACACAAATTTGGAAAGAAATCACTAGCTCCAAGCAATAGTTAGATAGCATTAAAAACAAGGCTTATAATGAAAGTCTAAATTCAGCTTCATCTAGTATCTCCATAGTTGGCATAACCCTGGATAATCCTTCCATCTTAATCCATACATTCACTGGCTACAGTGTGAAAAGCCAGCAAAATAAACATGATCTATTCACTCTGAAAACTGACCAAAAATACATCCTGTTTTATCCAATTGAAAGAGAAAAGTGAGGTCTTATTCCTACAAACTGTAAGTCTTAGATTCTGTCCTCAAAGTCAGAAATGAAAACATAAAAAAATGAATTATAATAAATACCTCTCACATAAAACAGCACTTTTGAGCTTCAAAGCACTGTACAAAGATTAAATTTCAGACTCAAGGGTTCAATGAAAGGCCACAAAGCTGCATGAGAAAATGGTGGCAAAGGCAAAGATAGTCAATAATTTAGTAAAGAGTTTAAACACTCTCTGGCAGGAGAACTAATTATTTGGAGAAATAGTTCTACTCCAAGATAAAAGAATTGTTTCAACTGAGTCTAAAATTTAAAGAGAAGCAAACGAGAAATGCTGATGTATCTTCATTAGATTATTTTGATAGTTTAACCCTTTTATGAATTGGTGCCAGTTGGAGAAAAATATGTGGAAACATTTAAATCAGAAAAAAAATACTTTTAGCATGCACATGCACTTTTAGCATGCACTGCTGATATGCCCACTATTTTTAAATAAGACTGGTATAGTTCATTTTAGTCATCTGAACTCATTTTAGATTGAAACAGATACACATCAGGGTATTTTTAATTAATATTAATTAGAACTTGTATAGTTGTTGTGCCCAAATTCCCCAGTCAGGGATCAGAGGTGATGGGGAGGGCATTGTGCTAGGCACTATAGACACATGATTTAAAAGATGGTTCTTGCTCTCTAATCTAAATAGTCATTCTTTAAAAATGTGTTTTAAAAGCTATGAAGTCCATAGGGCTAGCTGGTCTTTACTATATTCACTGCCTTGCCTTCATAATATTTAGCTGCTTTCATTATATTCAGATGTAAGTCAAGAAACCTACAGTATGCTATATCCTGTAAGATATTAGATGAAGAGTAAGCTAGCATAAATGTGGTTAGGTAGGCTGTAACTCTTGGCATAGGTCAGGGCTCCCCAAACTTGGTTCATGGCTTGTTCAGGGTAAGCCCCTGGTGGACCATGAGACACTTCATTTACCTGAGTGTCTGCAGGTATGGCTGCTTGCAGCTTCCAGTGGCCACAGTTCACCATTCCCAGTAACCGAATCTGTCCTTAGACCCTGAAGCTCAGACTGCTCACTTAAATAATTAGCATAGAGACATTCCTCTCTTAACAACCTTGTTTTCCCAACAAGCTGGTCAAGCACAGCCACTTGGTTATAGGGCTGTTCAACTTTCTTAACAGCTTTTACTCCATCTGAGACCTTCTCAAAGCAGTCCACACTAGATCTTCAAAAGGAAAGTCAGTGGATCCATTCACCACAGAAAATTTCTGGCTGTTAGGAACTGAAACTTTCTTGATTAAATCACTTCCACACCCTTCAGTTGCAGCAAACTTGATTTGCATCCAGGACATCAGAATTCAATTCCTATCTCAGCTATAGGTTTCCTCTATGACCCTGGGCAAGTTATTTAGTTGGCCCTGTTCCTCAGTTCCCTACCTGCCAAATCGGAATGAGATTTCTCTACCTCAGAGGGATGTTGTGAGAATTAAACGTATTAGTGATTGTGAGGCATTAACATACTATGGTGATGAGGGTCATCTAAGCACCTAGACAGAAGAGTTGGGGCATAGCTAATAGAGCCAATGATATGTGTCCCCCCAGCCATTGCCCCACCAAAGAGCTGGGGTGCAGAAGTAGCAAGGGCTATTACAAGGCTGTAGTAGCAGCCAATGGCTAAACCGTTGTTGCGCTCTTGGAGGGAGTGTACTTCATTCTGCTCCTGGAAAATTCACAGCCTCTCTACCAGGTACACATTTGGCTCTCCTTCCCTTTGCTATGTGTTTTGTTTGTTTTTTGAACACTGGACATTGACATAACTGGGGTATTTTATGACCTTTGTTAAGGTCAGCAAAGGACTCCAAACATACAGCAGAGGATTCTTTCTGTGGTTCTGAAGACTGTCATCCACAGCTTTTATAGGATGCAGCAGCTGTATTTTTTTCACTCTGGACAGAGGTAGAAACAGAACATGCAGACTACTGTTTGTGTGACTGAAGACTCATGGGCTGGAGTAAGTGAAGTCACTATACATTTATATTGTATTGCTGTATATCTTTTTCAGATTTGGTTACCTAAAATTCGACATTAAATCTATATTTAGACACCTAACTTAAATGGCCTGATTTTCAGAGTTGCTCAGCACTCACTGCACTGCTCCAGTTGACTGGATTGGAGACACAGCTTCTTTTATGTGTACCAGTGTAGCAGAGCTCCACCTGCTTCATAGCTCCTCTGTTTCCAACTCCTTCCTTTCAAATGAGCCAAGGAAGAAAGCCCAAGTTTCTCCACAGCTGCTTCTCCCCTTTCCCAGCGTGAATATAAACTGGTGGAACAGAAGGCAGTTGAGTAATGTGTTCAGCTCCCAGGAGGCAGAAAGGGAGAGGAAGCAGAGTTTAGAACAAGTTGGAATTCCATCATTCAAGGAGGGAGGTAAAACCAAAGAGCAGCTTGGACTCTGCTCCCCAGTTCATGTTGTAACTAGCTAAGAGTGAAAGAAGCAACTTGGACATCACTTTTCCCAGTTATGCTGAAGGTGCTGCCCAGCTCCTTTCACATTGGCCAGCTGGACAACAAAGCTCAGCCCACTCCCCAGCTTCTGTCCCCTACACCAGAGAGCAGAGCAACTCCTTGGCTTCTTTCAGCTCCATGGGTAGCGATTCCTCAGTGTCCTGCCCGACTCTAGACATCATCAACAAGGCGCAAGCCAAGGAGCTGTTCTTCCTCACCTCAATACAGAAATAGAAAGGTGGGGGAGGAGAGAAAAAAAAGTGCTGAAAGGTATTGAGAAGGGAAGAACAAAGGGAAGAGGATGATCAGAAGAGATTGAGTCAAACAAAAATTCACGGTTTAGTAGTTCCACTAAGGTGAGGAGGAGGCAGATTATTAAGCAATCCAATATGACAATTTTGACACCAGTTTCAGTATTTGGATACTGCACCCAAAGATGCACTGACCAGAAAACTAGACAAACATACATACTTTAAAAAGAAGTCAGCTTTAATATAGAGAAAAAAGAGAAGAAGAAGATGGATAATATTGACATACCATCCTCTATAGAAATCTTTATTCAGGATGGGTGGTGGGGGAGAAAATTCTTTCAGAGACACCAACTAACAAAAATGATCATCAACATGACAGAAACTTCATCAAAATATACATTTTAGTCAGAAAATGGAATTGATGTCTTCCTGAGAAAAAATGAAAAAGCTAAAACAAAACAGAAATCCACTAAGTGGGATAAGATGTTTCTCTGAGTACCTTACAACAAATTTCAAGAAAAATAAATATAGAAAATAACCGCTTCAACAGAACTAGCATATAGCAGAAGCATATAGCTATCTCATTTCTTTATAATTAGAAAAAAAACATGTAAGCCTCTGACACGCCAATCATATTAAAAGATACTTTAAATTTAAAGACATAACCTCAATCTCTTCAGCAAGTAATGCTTTCAATCTAACCGGAGAAACAGTGAAAGTTAGTCAAAAGGAATTAAAAAGAGGGGAAGAATGATTCTGATGAACACACAGAAAATACCAAAAAAAAATCTTAAACAGCATGCTACAGAAAAAGAATTATCTTGTTGTTGACAAACAGGCCAAGAAAACAAGAGATTTAACTTTGAGTCTTGGGTCTATCACTTAAGGTTTTTGGGTGGATTTGGGCAAGTCACTTAATTTCTCTGGGCCTCAGTTTCCCATCTGTAACATGAGGATAAGAAATAACACCTACATCTCAGGGAACTGCAAGATATAAATGACAGATGTATTTAAAATGATTTGCGATCATCAGCTGGGGCCATGTTTCCTACAGAAGTGCAAAGTGATTTTATTACTAATAATATAGTATAGTGAGCCATCCCATCAGAACAGAATGTGACAAACATTTATAATTTCTTTTTGGAATAAATGTAAGATGAATAAAGATGACAAAAATGCTAAGATGTTCAGACTGAACAAGAGGATTTCTAGAACACTGCTATGACTCACAAAATGCACGCCAGGAGTCAATACAATAAAGTTGCAACATGAAAGAAATGAGAACCCCACAAGATGTCTTGAAATCATAGAATATAGTAAATTGAGATGAGAAATCATGATACTACCAGACTTGCCCTTCTCCATGGCAACAAACTACAAAAGAAAAAGTGAATACCAATAATGCAGATATAAGACATAACCCTTTAGGACTGAACACACATTCCAAAAATTGTGATGCTTACTTAAATCTCTCTATATAAACTAAAATAAGGGTGGTGGGAGGGCGAGGTGCACATACTACAACTCTAAGGGCACGTCTTCACTACCCGCCGGATCGGCGGGTAGTGATCGATCTATCGGGGATCGATTTATCGTGTCTAGTGTAGATGCGATAAAATCGATCCCCGATCGCTCTGCCGTGGACTGCGGAACTCCACTGCAGCGAGAGGCGGAAGCAGAGTTGGCGGGGGAGCGGCAGCGGTTGACTCGCCACCGTCCTCACAGCCAGCTATTCGCGTAGCTGAAGTTGAGTATCTTAGGTTGACACCCCCCCCCCCTTAGTGTAGACCTAGCCATCGATAGGACAGACAGAGTCAAATCTTCCTCTATATACTGGTAGCTTTGTGCCACTCTCGTGGTATAGAACTGCTACAGTGGTTATGTCCCAAACTCTCCCCAGGCTTTTATGCTAGGGGCATTCCCCAGGGTGTAGCTGGAGTGTCCCTACATCCCTATGATCCCCAGCTTAGGTACCCCAAACATATGGCAAAAGGCAAAACAGCTTTCAGACCCAGTATTGAGTGGTCCCAGAGCTAGCAGAGCAAAGATTGATTAAAGCTAAATTTGCACCAAACTCTGCCAGAGCTGTGCCAGCCAAACAAAGGCCAGACTTTAGGATCTGACCCATGATTTTCTTAGAGATCCCTCATTAGCACACAACAGCTCCTGGGGGCACGTCAAGACAGACAAGGGAATAATAAAGGTCTGTCCTGGAGCACTCCATCTGAGATGTAGGCCAATACTTCCTGTCCCCAGGAAGAGCTGCATATTGCTGGCTAAGGTCAGTACAAAAGGAAAGACTGAAGACCACTAAGGGGTTGGAGAAATTAAAAGCCAAAAGTTGCACTCTCCCAGTGGTCTGCACTTTTTTGGAACATTAGTATATTGCACATATTAGTACAGTTATGGTTTAATACTCAGCACCAACTCTGGCCAGATTTTCAAATGGGTTTATCTGGCCATAGATGCAACATGGGAGCTGAGCTCTTTTGAAAATCTGTTTTGGTTGTTGGTGTTCAGTAATTGCAAATATAGCCTGAAGCTGCTGTTAGTGAGAAAGGCATCACTGGTGTCCACTTATCCTCATTTACACTTTCAAACAAATTCCGATCTATTGTAAGTACAGCTCCATTGACTACAAACAGAACGGTGCCCACTTCCATTACATCTGAGCTTGGCTAATTGCTTGTATAATTTTTATTGCTCAAAGATAAGTGTACTTAAAAAGTTGAAAATATTTTTTTTTAAATGTGAGCAAAGACCTTTGAGTAATTTGAATGAGAAAAATCAAACAGGACAATACAAGATATCGCAAATTTTCAATAGCGCATTACTGTATGTTATTTCCTGCTATTATCTGAAAAGATTCATAATGAAATAATCATCATGAAAAATTGTAGGTCTATTCGTTTATCAGTTTGGAGAAATGTAACAAAAAAGTCTCTGGAGTTTTGCTTATAGTGAAAAGCCATCTTTTATCTGTGTACAATTGATCTTTGCTTAGGAAAAAATGACTGTGTGTGTCGTGGCAGAGGGTGAGCTAAAAGGGCAGAGTATAAATTTCACTTTCTGTTTTGGCAATTTGAACCAACGTCTTTGTAATCAGCTCCACTCAGATTCTCAAACAGAGGCTATTGGGGAGGTGGGCCTTTGTAGACAAATCTGGCAAATGAAATCAGGGTATAAAGATACCATCTCTGGAAAAAGACATTGTTTTCTGTGGATAAGCTGTTTTCCCCAGAGGTTTTTTGTTTGTTTGTTTTGTTTTTCCATTTTGAAATTAGAAGTGAACTAAGATTCTCTTGCACTAGATCTTTCCTGTTAGGAGAGTCAAATGAGAAAGGTGAGACTAGGGAACTGACAGCAATACCATGCAAAAGTGTAAAAAGCAGAGCAGTAGTCCAACAAAGGAAGGGAGGGATCACAAGTACTTCTAACAGCATTTAACAAGTCTCATGAGATTTTATGTTGAAGAAGTAGGAGCAATTGCAGTGGTAGTAGTAGAGGTGAGTCAGCTGATGTAGTGGCGGCAGAAGTAGAGCAGACACACAGAATTAGATCTTGCCCAATTTTCCGTTCCTTTTTAATCAACTAATTTGAGTTTGTGCCAGGTGTCCTGTCAAGATAATAGGCTGTATTCTTACTAAACAGAAAGTTTGGCTCCTGGTCTGGAGTTTTGTTAACTGTGAATACAACCTGTTTGGGAAGTTAATTAGATGCTCCATTCTTCTGCTAGAGAAAGGGAGACTGAGGACACAAGTATGTAGTTTTTTCACAATTTAATTAAAGTTCTCCTTAATTCAAACAATTTACCACAGCTGCAATAACTAACTCTGGAGAAAAACAAAAGAAAGGAGACAAGAGAAAAACAATTGGCAGGAGAAGGGGGAAAGGAAGCAAAACAAGAAGTAATTTGAATCTTATCTGGTTCTCTTCTGACCCTTTTCCCATCTCCCTTCCCCCCGCCCCGGGTTGTGGAATAGCCAAAAAGGTGTTAGGTCCTGAAAGGCATATAAGACATACTAAAAGAAATTCAGCATGTCCTTGTGTCTTAGACTAACATCTTATAAGAATGAGTTGTTACAAGAAATATTATAACTCATCTTATTAAATAGATACCCATTTTGTCTGAGTCACACTGTGCTGAGAGAGCTTCATCCTCCCATCCCTTCCCCACCAACCCCTAGCTTGAATTTCTAAACTATTTTTCTAGTTCTGATTCTTTCTTCTTCTGGGAGTATCCATTTTTTCCCCCTAATTGAAGGTTAAAACATTCTTTTAAACACTCTTTAACACCAATCAATTGGCTACCTGCTCTGCAAAGAGCCAGACTTCTGGGAATCAAGGAGTCTTTTCTCTGGAAGACAGGTCACTGCATTACCTGTAGACTTCTATTCCAAAGCAGTTCTTACTAACACTTTATAGTGTTTTGATGAAGATAGCCCATTCGCTCTTAAATCAAGAAAAGATTCCAGGAACTGGTTATTCCTATTTCTATATAGGGAAGTGGCTTCTTATGACAAATAACACACCCTTTTTTATAATTGATATAGATAACAGACATAGGTACATATGCACACACAAATCCCTGTTGACACAAGGTCTAAGAAAACATCCAAAATGTTTTAATAAAGAAGAGCTCCACACAGTGAAGCTTCTAAAATTCTGTGGAGTGCTTATAGAGGCCAAGTAAATTAATCAGTACTAGCAAGTCCCAGTGCAGTTCGGCACAACACTGACGCTAACCCCTTCCTGCTGAAGAGCCATCACAACCCCCTCCCTCTTTGGCAGTTTCACTTGGGCATGACTGCGCAACCCATTGTTCAGTGTGTGTTACACATTCATTGAAAGTAAGAGTATTATAGTTCCCAGTTACAAGATCTAGTTAGTTAGTTCAAGCAGTAGATGCTAGTGTTTTCAGCTTTGGAGGTTCACAGTTCAATCCCAGTTACAACCAAGATGGCTGTCTTCAAAAAGCACATTAAAACTGATATTTCAGCTTTTCTCTCAACCTACCTACTATTAATGGGTTACTTGTCTTGCCATTTACTGAATCTGGATTCCCAAATACAGACCATTGTAATTCTAGCGAGGTTTGGAACGTGGCTCTTTTACAAACGTATTTAGCCCTATTAACAAAATCCTCTTCTTTCAGTCAGTGCAAGCACTATCAGCAGAAGCTCATTCTGATTTCAGCCTAATACAATGACTTTCAGGTTATGACTAAGCCAAAAATCTTCCAATAAATTTAGCTCATATTTAATTCTGAGAATCAACTCATATGCGTCCCTTACGTGCACCAATCCAGCACATACCTGTCCTATGGCATTTCCCAGTGCTAATTACCACCTGCCTCTCCATTTTTGTGTTGTATGGTAGTTTATTGAATTGCTTTCTACTGCTAGAACTTCAGCCTTTGGACTATGAACTATCAAGAGCAGAGAATCTGTTACATGTTTTGCATGGATTGCCCCAGAGCTCAAACAGTGCTAGGATCAATGTTCATGCTGCAACAGCTCTTTTGGCCAGTATAACAAAGCAGTCAATACTGGCACTATGTGCCTTGCTTTAATGCATTTGGGACTGTTCCTGTTTTAATGCCAACACAAACCTAAAGCAAATCTCAGGGATGGCCTTAAGGGAATTACAGGAAGGAGAGCACTGTGCAGCACAAAGTTAATCTCACTGCTCTCTATGCCTTCCACCTTTCTGCTCCAGGTAGGGACAATAACACAGGCTGGTGCTGGAAGAACATTATTAATCCACTCTATCATTAGTCCATGTGAAGCAGCAAAAGGTCAAATACTCAGCCTCTATCCACTGCTCAGTATGGTCAAGAAGAGGAGAAATCAAATTGAATAAGTACCCCTCCCCGCCAGGACACTAGTGGCCGGATAAGCCAAATGTGAAAATGTTATCAATAGAATAATAAGATACTTGCCAAAAACAAAAGCAAATCAGACTGATAGTCCAGCTGTTGTTGGAGGTGTAAAATAATTGGGCACAAGCATTTTTCTTTCTCTGATGCAAACTCTGACAGCAATCCATACTGATAGGAAGTGACAAAATAATGCAGAATGAATACTGGGATGAAAAGGAATATTACCGCAAATTTTTTGAATTAATTTTATTTGTCTGCCACCTTGTGGTGGACTTTCTTCCCAAAAAAACATCTGAGTGAAACAGAATATCAAGCTTATACTGTTTAATAATGGAGTACAGGTTTGCCCAGACAGTAAATTTAAAACTGATATGAAGAAAAGGCTTGAAAAAAACCAACAACCCACAATTAGCCTGTGGAATTCATTGCCACAAGACGTCATTGAGGACAAGAGTTTATTAGAATTTTTAAAAAAATTGAATCATTAGAATGTCCACACTTATCAGAATCATAGAAATGTAGGGCTGAAAGGGAACTCAAGGGCTCATCTAGTCAGATCCTTGTACTAGGGTATGGCCAATATACCTAGGCCATGCTTATTCTTAAAAATTTCCACAGACAGAGATTCCACAACCTCCCTCGGAAGCCTATTCCAATGCTTGACTATCTTTATAGTTAGAATGTTGTTCCTAGTATTTAACTTAAATCTCCCTTGCTGCAGATTAAGCCCATTATTACTTCTCCACCGTCAATGGACATGGAGAACAATTGATTATTGTCCTCTTGCTAACAGTCTTCAAATCTGTCAAGAGGTGTTACAAGATCCTCCCTTAGTCTTCTTTTCTCAAGATTAAGACCAGTTTTTTTAACCTTTTGTCATGTGTCAGGTTTTCTAAACTTTTTCTCAGATTTGTAGCTCTCCTCTAGTCCCTCTTCAATTTGTTGACATCTTTTTTGAAGCATGGAGCCCACAACTGGACCCAGTACTCCAGTTCAGGCCTCACCAGCACTGAGCGGGACAATTACCTGCCATGTCTTACATATAGCATTATAACCCCAGATCCTGTTCAACACTACTGCCTAGCCCAGGGGTCGGCAACATTTGGCACGCGGCTCGCCAGGGTAAGCACCCTGGCAGGCCGGGCCAGTTTATTTACCTGCTGACATGGCGGGTTCGGCTGATCGCGGCCCCCACTGGCCGCGGTTCACCGTCCCAGGCCAATGGGGGCTGCGAGAAGTGGCGTGGGGGAGGGATGTGCTGGCCACGGCTTCCCGCCACCCCCATTGGCCTGGGACGGCGAACCGCAGCCAGTGGGGACCACGATTGGCCGAACCCACCGTGTCAGCAGGTAAGTAAACTGGCCTGGCCTGCCAGGGTGCTTACCCTGGTGAGCCGCATGCCAAACGTTGCCGACCCCTGGCCTAGCCAGTCATTCCCCATTTTGTAGCTGTGCATTTGATTTTTACTTTGTAAGTGTAGTACTTTGCACTTGTCTTCACTGAATTCCATCTTGTTGATTTCAGACCAATTCTCCAATTAGTTAAGGTCACTTTGAATCCTTATCCTGTCCTCCAAAATTCTAGCAACCACAACCAGGTTGGTGTCATCCTCTAAGCATACTCTCCACTCCATTTTCAAGTCATTAATGAAAATATTGAATAGTACCAGAACCAGGACAGATCCCTGTAGAATCCACTATATATGTCCTCCCTGTTTCACAGTGAACCATTGATATTACTGCAAGTTTGATCTTTTAGTATGCACTCAACTTGTAATAATTTCATCTAGACCACATTTCTCTAGTTTTCTTATGAGAATGTCATGTGGGACTAGGTCAAAAGCCTTCTTAAAGGTATTATGTCTATAACTTCCCCCGATCCACTAGGCCAGTAATCCAGGCAAAGAAGGAAATTAGGTTTTTGACAAATCCATCCTGGCTATTTCTTATAATCTATTACAAGTACTTACAAATTGATTGTTTAATACTTTGTTCCAATATCTTTCCCCATATCAAAGTTAAGATGACTGCTCTATAATTCCCAGCCTCCTCTTTGTTCTCAGTTTTAAAGATGGGTATTATGTTTGCCCTTCCCCAGTTCTCCAGGTCCTTACCCATCGAGTTCAAAGATAATCACTAACAGTTTTGAAATTCTTTCAGTTAGTTCCTTAAGTACCTAGGGTGAATTTCATCAGGCCATGTCAACTTCTAACTTATCTAAATATTCTTTAAACTGTTTTTTCCTCTATTCTGACTTTTTATTCCTTATGCCTCATCATTACTATTGTGTTGAGTACCTGGTTGGTATTACACTTTTCAGTGAAGACAAAAGCAAAATAGGCATTAAACACCTCTGTCTTCTGGTGTTGTCAGTTATTATCTCTCTTTCCCTACTACATAGAGGATCTACACTTTCCTTAGTCTATTTTTGTTCTTAAAATATTTATAGAACTTCTTATTGCCTTTTATTTCCCTTGCTAGGTGTAACTTATTTTGTGCCTTAGCCTTTCTGATTTTGTCCCTACATACTTTTGCTAATCTTTTGTACTCATCCTTAGCAATTTCTCAATGTTTCCATATTTATAGAATCCTTTTTTTGATCTTCAGGTCATTAAAGAGCTACTGATGGAGCCATCTTAGACTCTTATTTTTCTTCCTATCTTTCCTTCAGATCAGTATAGTTTGCTGTTGCAACTTTAATATTGTCTCCTTGACAAACTGCCAGTTCTTCTGAAATCCTTTATCCCTTTCATTTTCTTCCCACAGGCTCTTACCTACCAGTTTTCTCTGACTTTGTTAAAAATCTGCTTTTTTGAAGGTCTTTCTCCTTATTCTGCTGCTCTCACCCCTTGTGTTCCTTACAGCCGTGTAATCTATCATTTCATTATCACTTTTAACCAAACTGACTTCCACCTTCAGATTCACAACCAATTCCTCCTTTAGTCAATCTCAAATCTAAAATTTTTGTCACTTGATTATATCCTCCACCTTCTGAAACAAGAAATTGTCTCCAATACATTCCAAATACATATTGGACATTTTGCATTGTGCTGTATTACTTTTTGAACAAATGTCTGGGTAGTTAAAGTTCCCCATTATTACCTCTTGTGTTTTAGAAATTTCTGTTATTTGTTCCAGAAATGCTTCATCTTCCTGATTAGGTAGTCTATAGGAGACTGCTACCATTACATCACCCCTGTTCTTTTCCCCATGTATCTGTCAACTATCTGCCTCACACCTCCTTCTGGATCTCACAATAAGTGTATTTATTCTTGATGTATAATGCAACGCTGCCTCCCTTTCCCCCCCCCCACCTGTCTTTTCTGAACAAGGTTCTTGCATCTTTCTCTCAGGCATCTGGTATTGGCCACTATTGTAGACAGGATATCTGACTAAATGGATACTGATGTAGTCTAGCATGGCAATTTTTACATTCTCCTGTAGAAGCCCTCTCTCTCTAGGCCCAAGGCAGTCCAGTCAAACTAGTAGAGAGTAGTGTTGTGTTCTCTGGGGGGACTAATATTTAGCTTTGTAGGCTTATACTTTGATAGGAAACTGTGTCAAAGCTACTATCTATTTTAATGCTACCCTCTCCCCCACATCCTCTTTTCTGCATAATGGATATTATGTCAAAAAGGGAGACATTCACTTACTAATTGGGTTCAGATTATATAAACCCTCACCACTTTTCTGTGATTTAGAGTATACTATTAAATCTCTTTGGAGAGGGTAAGATCGGGACAAAAAGTGGAGAGTGTTATTCTCATTTTTCCTGTGAATCTTAATTTAGTCTTTGGAATAAACTCTGGTTTTAACCACAGAGCTATGATCTTGGTTTATAGGACAAGATGGCTTTTCAGTCAATAGTGACTGTAACTCTCATTCTTTGGACCATGTAATGGCAACTAAGAATGCCACATTTTGAGAAAGAAAGAAAAAAAGACTAATGCTCCTTTCAGTGGTTCAGTTGGTTTGTAAGCGAGGAGCTATTGGGCCATACTCTGACTCCAATTAGAATACTGTATCTTCAGTTGCCTTCACAAAAAATTCTTAGATGCCATTATGTTAACTAAGGGAATGAGATAGAGGCACTCTGTATTCGATAAAAGCCATACTGAACCATATATACAGCTAATAGTTCTATGTAGATAATCAAAATTTATTCCAAAATCTATGGGACCTTGGGCAAGTCATTTAGGCCTAGTCTATACACAGTTAAATCTGGGCAAATCCCAATGTAGGGGCTATTAAATCTATTTAAACCTAGCTTTATATCAATTTGTCTTAAGTCAATTCCTTACCAACTTAAGTTAAATTGATGCAAGGCACTCAACAGTATACACACATGGGGGTTGCACCAATTTAACTACATTAGTTTATAAATCAATTAAGTTGGTATATCCAAAAAGGCTGAAGGATGTGTCTACATTATGGATACTTCACAAGCATAGCAAGGAAGTATAGAGTCAAATATAGTAAAAATCTTAAATGAATGAAATTGTACCGTACAATTTCTATGGTTAAAAAATCCATGTATGAATAAGAAGAAATTAGTAGCAAAATTATTACAGACCACCCACCCCAGGCCCTGACCCCACTCCAACCCTTCCCCCAAGCCCTCACCCCTACCCTGCCTCCGCCCCCTGCCTCTTCCTGCCCCTGCTCATCCCCCTCTCTCCCCCCAGTGCCTCCTGCGTACTGCTGAACAGCTGATCGTAGCAAGCAGGAAGCACTAGGAGGAAGGAGGAGCACCTGGTTGGGGGGGTCGCCAGCAGGCGGGAGGGTGGGCTTGAGGGGAGGAGCTGATCCACGGGGCTGCAGGAGGGTGCTGAGCACCCACTATTTTTTTTCCATTAGTGCTCCAGCCCCAGAGTACCAATGGAGTTGGTGCCTGTGGTGGTGGTGATTGTGAAATGCCCAGGGAGATTAGAGAGGCTATAAAAATAGAAAATTCAATAACAGAGAATTTCAACTATTGCCATATTGACTAGGTACATGTCACCTCAAGACAGGATGCAGAGATAACATTTCTAGATACCATAAATGACTGCTTCTTGGAGCAGCTAGTCCTGGAACCCACAAGGGGACAGGCAATTCTTGATTTAGTCCTAAGAGGAGCACAGAATTTGGTTCAAGAGGTGAATATAGCTGAACCACTCAGTAATAGCAACAATAATATAATTAAATTTGACATCCTGGGGGCAGGGGGTGGGGGAGGAGAGAAACACCAAAGAAGCCCACCAGAGTAATATTTAACTTCCAAAAAGAGAACTACAAAAAAATGAGGAATCTAGTTAAATGGAAATTAAATGGTAGTCACAAAAGTGAAATGCCTGCAAGCTGTATGGGAACTTGTTTTTAAAAACACCATAATAGAGGCTCAAATCAAATGTTTACCCCAAATTAAAAAATGTAGTAAGAGGAACAAAGTGCCACTATGGCTAAACAACAAAAGTAAAAGTGGTTAGAAGCCAAAAGACATACTTTAAAAAGTGGACATCAAATCCTACTGAGAAAAATAGAAAGGAGCATAGATTTTGGCTAGTGATGTGTAAAAGTATAAGTAGACAGGTCAGAAAAGTATTTAAAGAGCAACTAGCAAAATACTCAAAAAAACTAACAAAACCTTTTTTAAGTACAACAGAAGCAGGAAGCCTGCAAACAATCAGTAGGGCCACTGAACAATCAAAATGCTAAAGGAGCACTCAAGGAAGTTAAAGCCATTGCAGAGATCCAAGTGAACTCTTTGCCTTGGTGTTCACTGCAAAGGATGTGAGGGAGATTCCCACACCTGAGCCATTCTTTATAGGAGACATATCTGAGGAACTGTGCCAGATTGAAGTGTTAATATAGGAGGTTTTGGAACAAATTGATATATTAAACAGTAATAAGTCACCAGGACCAGATGGTCTTCACCCAAGAGTTCTGAAATATGAAACTCAAATATGAAATTGCAGAACTACTAACTTTGGTATATAACCTATCACTTAAATCAGCCTTGGTACCGGATGACTGGAGGATAGCTAATGTGATGCCATTTTTTAAAAAAGGCCCCAGAGGTGATCCTGGCAATTACAGGCCAGTAAGCCTATCTTCAATACCAGCCAATTTGGTTGAAACTGTAGTAAAGAACATAATTATCAGACACATAGATGAACACGATTCATTGAGGAAGAGTCAACACAGCTTTTGTAAAGAGAAATCATGTCTTACCAATCTTTGAGGGTGTCAACAAACATGTGGACAAGTGTGATCCAGTGGATATAGTGTACGTGGACTTTCAGAAAGCCTTTGACAAGTTCCCTCACCAAAGGCTCTTAAGCAGTCATGGAATAAGAGGGAAGGTCCTCTCATGGACCAGTAACAGGTTAATAGGAAGGGAAAAAAGGATAAGAATAAATTATCAGTTTTCAGATTGGAGAGGTAAATAGTGGTGTCCTCCAAGGATATGTACTGGGACTAATTCTGTTCAACATGTTCATGAATGATCTGGAAAAAATGGGTAAACAGTGAGGTGGAATATTTCAAGACAATACAAAATTACTCAAGATAGTTAAGTCCAAAGCAGACTATGAAGAGTTATAACTCCATAGTGTAGATGTAGTCTACACTGAAGGAAGTGGTTTTTCTACTTTGTTGGAACACCGCCCCCGAACAAAATTAGCTATAGTGATAGAAGAAGTGTTCCATAGACACAGTTGGGTCTACACTGGGGATTTGCTCTGCAACGCTATGTTGGTCAGGATGTGTTTATTTCAGACATCTGACCTATATCTACCTACACGGTATATGCAGATCAAGACATAGTAACTACTACAACTCAAGAAGAGTTCCAATACTCTTTTGCACATCTCCAAATGACTTATTACTAGAGGATGGCATCAAAATTTATATTTAGTTTTCCAAAAATATGTTTACAACACATTTTCATGGGTTTATGAAACACATCTTCCCAGGATGGTGTTCTTTAAAGGTAGCTGAGTGTGAATGGTAAAGTAGAAAAGTTTATGCACTATATCGGACTTTCCGCCTAAAGTTTGGGTGTTTTAAATGTTAATGTAAAATGGCAGAGTATCAGATAGGAGATAATGAAGAAAAAAAGCAACATTTTAACTGTTTCCCCACCAACTAACCTAATGGGCATATACATGTTCTCTATTTCTTTTTGTGGATGGAATTAATTAACTGCATTATTAGGAATGGATGTATGATTAGTGACATAGAAAAGTTCTGACTGGCCAGTCACAATGTAGCTTTGTTCTAGAGCTGCACAAATAACCTGCAACAAATAAAGTATTCAACATCAGTCTCTTCTACTCACAGGATGTCTGAGAAAAAAATCACAATATCTTTACATTTCTTAATATGTATACTTATTCAAGGAATATGTTTGATTGTTTTACTCTTGTGATTTATCATGAATATTCAAAATTTAGTTTGTGTTGCATAATTGTGGCTAGTCAAATAGTCACATAGTATTTATATTTCCAACTGAGAAATGTGCAGTGCAAATACTTGTACACAAATTTAAAATTTCCAGGTATACTCACTACTTTAATATTAGGTTTTCACACACATTTTAAAATAATCTGATCACACAAATGTTCATGGAAAGCAAGCTTAAGTAGGATAGTAACATGGGTGAAGCAATTTAGTGTAATATTTTTGTATTTTTCATCCAACACTACTTTGGGTAATCACCTTCCCCTTATATATACCACCATTAGGATTTCAATAGACCCTCAAAACATCAAAAAAATCCACCAAAACAAAATCTGGGATAATATCCAAATTAGCCATTAATTCTCCTCTAGTATGATGCTTACTTTTGGTTGTACAACTGTGTTCTGGGCATAAATTGCTCAACTCTGCCTCTTAGTAACATCCTACAGATTCTGTTGAGATTCAAATTCTGTAGTGAGTGATATGAATATATTTAAATGGCAAATCTTGGAATGTTGAATAAATGCAATTGCTGATTTAACACCTGGTGCCTGCATTCCAGATGATGACTAGGACAATTTAAGAACTAAGTTTTATTGAACAGAAATGTTCACATCATACATTAATTTCCTTCCATAAACAGTAACAGTGTCAGAAATACAAGGTAAGAAAATACAGCAGAGTCAACACAGGTCAGGATACAGGAGATAATAAACACACACATAGGGTGAAATCTTGACACTACTCAGGTCAATGGGAGTTTTCCCACTGATTTCAATGCAACCAAGATTTCACCTACTATTCTTACAAAAGTTATATCAATGATTTGTTTTTAAATCAATTCATTCCACTTGCTCAATGTGTTTTCCAAGAATTCAGCTATTTACCTGATGGAGGGTGCAAGTCTCGTTACTTCTAAATGCTGACAGAGATTGGCAAGGAGAGAGGCACCAACTCTTGGTGATCTCAAGGCAAAGGGTTTAATCACAGGAAATACTATGTGATAATTTGCATATACAGATGTTAATGTGGCTGGTTCTTTTACAGTTCTCTCAATTCGTACTTCTAAAATGTTTCCATTTCAATAGCCTGTGCATACATCAGTGTCTTTGGAGGGCATGCTATTACGATAACTGGTTCATTGAGGTTTTTAAGTGAATCATTAAAAAAGATCTGTAATTGCATAAGAATTTCAAAATTGAAACACAATGATGCTTACAAGCCCCTGGCCAAAGCACTGCCATCATATCCCTTCCTATCTTCCTTTCCTATCTTTGCATTCTATCTTATTTGCATTCATTTGCCTGTCCTGATTTGTGTTCATGTCTTCCTACTCTTTGTACCCCGGAAACCTTGTTGGTCACTGCTACATTAAGCAAGTGTATACCTTACAAAAGTAATATATGTGGGGCACATTAAGGCCAAAGTAATTTCTCCTGCTGTATCTGTGTATTAAAAGCAAGTATAAAAAAAGTGAACTGTACAATGATTTGATCTCATATGTGGGGGCAGTCATTGGTTACTGCAAGGTTTTGCCACATGATGTGAATTAACTTCGCTGTAGTGTACTTAATGATTCATTCCAAACCCATCCTACTGGATCCTTAGCAGTACTCTCAGAGACAAATGTTTGCTTAATCATGCCTGCTATCTTTCCTAAGGTTTAACAGTTTTTAATGGTTTCTTTAACATGACGAATAATTCTTATTTTTCCCCGCAGGCTTTCCATTTTTATGCCTTTTCTCTTGGAGAAGATTTAAAGTTCGGTAAAAATCATTTGCATTAATTACTTAGTTTATCTATTACCTTATCTCTCCTAGCTCCAAGACGTTGTTTTGCAAGTATCAACTTTCAGTGTTAGCTTCAACTATAGCATGATTCTTTAGCATCAATTCAGATGTAGAAAAAGGTTATTAAAAATAAGATGATATGTAAATATGTTTGTGACCTTAGACATTTATATTTTCTAGTATTGTTTGTGCTCAATCCAAGTCCATGATACTCAGAGTAAAATATTGGTGATTTAGAGGCAAGGTCACTGGAACCATCAATAAGAGCAAAGCTACAGTAACAAAGAAAATGTATCAGATTATCTTAGCATAAGGATAAAATGAAAAAAGAAGAGCCGATGCTCTTATTGGAACTATACAGTTAAAATATTCCTTCTTTTGAAAGTTTCTAATAACTCAAACTATTTATATACTGTGGCAGAGCTCCGACCTTGTCCTTGTGGGTCCCCCGCTTCCAGGCGGCTTATGCTAGCCTCAGATGCTCAATGTAGCCCTTCTCTCTTTAGGGCCAGGGTTTCAGTCTACTGAGCCCTTTTCATCATAAGCCAGCAAGGAGGCTGGTGAGAGAACTCCCACAGTCTCTGTTGTCCCTACGGGCTTATTCAAGAACAGTTTAGCCTCCTGTCCTGACAGGAGCCTGACTTCCCCTCCCAGGATGTGTTTCTGTAGTGGCGGGTTGGGGGAAACCAGGGCCCGCTCTCTACTCCAGGTTCCAGCCCAGGGACCCTAGTGGCAGCAGCTGTTGGTAGCCAACCTTTCACCGCCAGAACTGCTACACTTCCCTGGGCCACTTCCCCACAGCTCTCCCACTTCTCTCTCTTAACGTCTTCTTCACCCTTACCTTAGGGCTCCCTTTCCAGTGGCTTGAGGGTGTCTTCAATACTCTGCCCTTCAGCTGCACTTCCTCTCCTCTGGCTCCCTGGCTCTCCCTGACCTGACCAGAGTGAGCCCTTTTACAGTATCAGAGGTGTCTTACTTAGAGTCAGTTGTTCACATTAGCTTAACGGCCTCACCTGACTCTTTGCATGCTAATTGGAGTCATGTGTCCACCCTAGCCTGGAGCAGCCCCTGCTCTGGTCAGTCAGGGAACAGAAAACTGCTTATCCATTGGCCAGTATATCTGCCTTCTACTACTCTGCTGTACCCAACTGGCCTGGGTCTATCACAATACATACTTAAAACAGAGATTCAGCTTCTATTTTGTATGAAGTGAAAATGCAACCTAACCTCAACTGTGGAGTCACAACCAGACACACACACAGAGATATCTAGGATGGGATTTCCTGAAGCACTCAGCATCGGTCTAACTCTGCCCCCACTGAAGCCAATGCGAGTTTTACAGTTATCTTCTAAGAGGAGAGATTAAGGCCTGTAACAGGAACTGGGAGTATTATTAGAACTAAGGAGAAGAGGTAATAAATGAACAGTCACCTCCCATTCTTAAAGCACAGCTAATTCTTGCAGCTTCCCTAACATTCAACAGGGAAAAACAGACATGTCCAAGTCTGTTGTGGCTGGATAGTTCAGCAACTCCATACTATGTGTAGAGATAGTGTGTTTGTGGGTTTTGGATTTTCCCAATGGGCAGTTTTTTTATCCTGGACAGATTAACTAGTTGAATTGCTAGTAGAGCTGTCTATTAATCAGTTAACTCACACAATTAACTCGAAAAAATTAATCACAATTTAAAAGATAATCATGATTAATCACATTGTTAAACAATAGAATACCAATAGAAATTTATTAAATATTTTGGATATTTTTCTATGTTTTTATATATATTGTATTTTGTGTTTTAATTGAAATCAACATGTATATTATTCTTGATTACAAATATTTGCACTGTGAAAGATAAACAAAAGAAATAGTATTTTTCAATTCACCTCATACACGTACTGTAGTGCAATTTCTGTCATGATAGTGCAACTTACAAATATAGACTTTTTTTGTTACACAGTTGCACTCAAAAACAAAACAATGTAAAACTTCAGAGCCTACAAGTCCACTCAGTCCTACTTCTTGTTCAGCCAATCGCTAAGACAAACAAGTTTGTTTATATTTATAGGAGATAATGCTGCCCTCTTCTTATTTCCTGTGTCAACAGAAAGTGAGAACAGGCATTTGCATGGCACTTTTGTATCCAGCATTGCAAGGTATTTATGTGCCAGATATGCTAAACATTCGTAGCCCCTTCATGCTTTGGCCACCATTCCAGAGGACATGCTTCCATGCTGATGACCCTCATTAAAAGAATATTGTGTTAATTAAATTTGTGACTGAAATCCTTGGGGGAGAATTTTATGTCTCCCGCTCTGTTTTACCTGCATTCTGCCATATATTTCATGTTATAGCAGTCTCGGATGATGACCCAGCACATGTTGTTCATGTTAAGAACACTTTCTCTGCAGATTTGACAAAAAAGGTACCAATGTGAGATTTCAAAAGATAGCTACAGCACTCAACCCAAGGTTTAAGAATCTGAAGTGCCTTCCAAAATCTAAGAGAGACGAGGTGTGGCGCATGCTTTCAAAAGTCTTAAAAGAGCAACACTCCGATGGGGAAACTATAGAACCTGAACCACCAATAAAGAAAATCAACCTTCTTCTGGTGGCATGTGATTCAGATAATGAAAATGAACATGTGTTGGTCCACTCTGCTTTGGATTGTTATCGATCAGAACCAGTCATCAGCATGGATGTATGTCCCCTGGAATGGTGCTTGAAACATGACAGGACATATGAATCTTTAGCGTATGTGGCACATAACTATTTTGTGACACCAGCTGCAACAGTGCCATGATAATGCCTGTTCTCATTTTCAGGTGACATTGTAAACAAGAAGAGGGCAGCATTATTTCCTGCAAATGTAAACAAACTTGTTTTGTCTGAGTGATTGGCTGAACAAGAAGTAAGACTGAGTGGACTTGCAGGCTCTAAAGTTTTACATTGTTTTATTTTTGAATGCAGTTATTTTCTGTACATAATTCTATATAAAGAGATTGCACTACAGTACTTGTATTAGGTAAATTGAAAAATACTATTTCTTTTGTTTTTTTACAGTCCAAATACTTGTAATAAAAAATAAATAGAAAGTGAGTATTGTACACTTTGCATTCTGTGTTGTAATTGAAATCAATATATTTGAAAATGTAGAAAACATCCAAAATATTTATTATTGTTTAACAGTGTGATTAATCGTGATGCATTTTTGTAATCACTTGACAGCCCTAATTGCTAGCATCCATGGAATAGACAGTCACAAAATATTTCAGCTGGATAAACCTCTAAACAGAAAAGTAATTGCATCTGGAAGTTTCACATATAATTGTCCCTGCTGTAATATTAATCCAAATTTCAAATACAAAAGAGGTTGATGTTTTACATGTTAAAGGCAAAACCGTAACCTGAGTAAACATGTCTTTAAAAACAGTTTTATTTGTACAATGCTTACAGTGTGAAACTTTTAAAACTATATCAACCTTACTTGCAGTATAAGAAACATATTACTATCCCCAACACACATAGTTGGCTGTATGCTCAAGGAAAGAGTAAGGAAGGTCCAGTGGTTAGGGTGCCACTCAGACTCAGGAGACACAGCTACAATTCCATGTTCCACCTGGCTATGCTTACACAGCTGCTGGGAACAAGTCTCACCTTCTGGATCAGTAGACCTCAGACTCAGACTTTAAGGCCAGAAGGGACAGTCATGATTATCTAGTCTGATCTCCTGCACATTGCAGATCACAGAACCTCACCCACCCACTCCTGCAGTAGGCCCATGATCTCTAGGCGAGTTACTGATGTCCTCAAATCTTGATTTAAAAGACTTCAAGTTACAGAGAATTTACCATTTATTCTAGCTCAAACCAGCAAGTGACTCATACCCCACACTGCAGAGGAAGTCAAAAAGAACCCAGGGTTTCTGCCCATCTGACCTGGGGGGAAATTCTTTCCCTGGGATATCAGGGCTCACGCCAGCATGCTAAACATAGTAATGTGGATGTTCCAGCTTCAGAGCCTGAGCTCCAGCCCAAGCCAAACATGCATGTTGCTATTTTTAGTGCGCTAGCCTGAGCGCCAGTAGCATGAACCTGCCAAGCCAAGCTGCAGCACTCACTCCCAGCAGCTGTGTAGATGTATCCACAAAGACTTCCTGGGTTACCTTGATCTCTCTGTGCCTCAGTTCCCCATCTGTAAAATAGGGATAATAACACTTCCCTACCACAGAGGGGGTATTCTGAGAAATAAGATTGTAAGGCATGTGGCTACAACAGTAGTGGGGTAACCGGAGATAGCTAGCTATGCACAGAGATTTATCTTGGCTTTTTATTATTTTATTAAGGAACCTACTCTTGATAATAAGGGACTATTAGCACTGAGCTCACTCAGGCATATAGAAGCACTAGGCATATTTTACAATGTACCTCTGTCTGGACCATTAACAATTCTAGTGTTGAAGCTCTAGGTGTCTCCTGAGCAGAGGTTAATTACCAACTAAATAGTGCCAAAGTTTGGGGGTTTTGTGACATGAAGAAATAAAGCCGAGAGAGAGAGAGAGAGAACAAGTGAAAATGATTTTGATTATCTGCAGTGCTGAAAGCTCCCCCCACACTCACTGCATTGCCTACTCAGTCTGTCTTAGGAGGGTTTCGAAGTCTCAGTTAAGATAAGATACAAAGTCAAAGCTTATTATGCAATGTATGCAAAAATCTCTGCATGTCACAGTATGGAAAGACTAAACACTTTTATGTTCAGTTTTCTTTACTGAGCACTTGTATTACAGTCATATGAGTGGGTTAGTGATCAATAGATATTTAAAAAGTATTTTTTCAGCATTTTTGAATATATAGTACAAGATCTAGTATCACTTCATCAGATAAACAACATCTAAGCAAAGAGCTAACAATTATTCAAGGAAACCTAAACTCCAAAGAATGTGTGGCATATGTGAGATCAAACACTGTTCATATTCTTTAAGTATTAAGTTCATGTAGGCATCCTGAAGTGTCTTTGGAGTGAAATTGTGCTGGAATTTCCTTGCATAGATATATGCACACCGATGGATGCATATAATAGGTGTGTATTTGACTGTGATAGAGTATGGAATGTATTTTTACTTAGACTGGAGATGTAACTTAATAGATTGGATTTATATAGTTCAAGAAGAGGTCCCAGATTTCCCTGAATTTCTCTACTATGTCTTGTAGATGGTGATGAAACATCACTGATTTTTTTGTATATATTGTTGGATAACATTAATGTGCAATAGGCTTAATAGGATGAAATTTAGAAATGTAACAATAGGTAAAGATTTACACTGCACACAACTTCAAACCATGGATATACCTCAGCAAGCTGGCATAATGAAAGATACATTGGATGATATATTTTAAGATGTTCTATCCACCAGAAATTATAATATGTATTTCCATTTATCTTGCAGTAGAGGGATGCCTTGAGTAGCAACTCTGAAGTCCCTTGGCTAATATGTAAGTTTATCATGACTGAAGAAATTTCTTTTCATAGGATTTAGAAGCAGTAGGAAATAAAAGAAAAAAGGAGGGAGTTTTGACTAAAGGCAAATAATTAGTGCAGTTGTATTTTCCAGCTCTACCTGTGAGGGAAAGGCTAGTGATTGTAATGCCGAGGAGATTGTTGTGAAAGTAAATAATAGAAGTGCTGGTAAAGATCAGGATTATAATGACTGTATATACAAAAGAATAAATCACCTTTAATAGTTACTTGTTGTAAGGTAACTATACATAATAAAAAGTAAAGTGGGCCAGAGAGGTACCTAAGCCTGCCAGCATTTCAACGGGATGTGCTTGGTCATCCAGTTAGAGTTTTGTACATTTAGCATAATTTAAGTCTCATTTTTTGCATTTATAAATCCAAATATTTTCATTACAAATAAAACATGCTTCATCAAAAAGTATAGCAGAATATGGAATTTAGAGAAAGATAATTAGTTTTCCAAGCACTTAAATTAACTCGCTAATCCTAACAGCCCTGAGGGGTAGATAAGCATCACAATCTCCTATTATATGGATGAGGTAACTAAGACTCAAGCGAAGTAAAGTAAAGTAACTTCCTGCAGAGGGAGCCTGAGTCAGAGCTGGAATTAGAACTGGAGCTCAGTGAACGCAGAAATAAGTATTTACATATTGTTGTGAATAAAATCAGCCAATTGACTTAGTCCGTTTTGGCAATCACTGCACATTTGGGAGTGTGATGTCTATTTGCAAGGATTTTTTCCCCTTTTTTTGGAAAGCAAAAGCTTCACAAACATTAGCACAAAATATATTTGCCTCAGAAGTGCTCCTACAACCATTTGGAAAGCTCTTTGTGGGCAAGGAGCTGGAATATAGGGAGTGATTGAGATTACTGAAGAGAAGGAAAATATTTTTGAGTTAAATAAATTAGCAACAGTACCAAGGAGGTGGTAGGAAACAGGATGGTGGGTAGTTTGCAATCATCACCACCACCACCAGGAGAGGAGGCAGCATTTTGATGGGTTATGCATGTGTGTCTGGAAGACATCTAAACAAGGAAAAGGGATAATGATCTCCCTAGGACCTACAGCCTCTAAAACATCTGGGAAGAGGTCAATGGGAAGAGGTTTGTGATGTACTGCACGCTGATGGGCCAGCATTGTCACCAACCTGAGCACAGAGGGCTGCTTGTGCCTCCAAATGACTATCATGGTGATGGTGAATGGAAAGCAGCAAAGTCAGTGGAGGGAAAGGCAGGAACAGCCAGGGCAGATCTACACTACTAAGGGCTGGTCCACACTAAGCCCCCAGTTCGAACTAAGATACGCAACTTCAGCTACGTGAATAACGTAGCTGAAGTCGAAGCATCTTAGTTTGAACTTAAAGGTACTTACCATGGGTCCACACGCGGCAGGCAGGCTCCCCCATCAACTCCGCCTACTCCTCTCGCAGAGCAGGATTACCGGCGTCGACAGCGAGCACTTCCGGGATCGATTTATCGTGTCTAGACAAGACGCGATAAATCGATCCCAGAAGATCAATTGCTTGCCGCCGAACCAGTGGGTAAGTATAGACGTACCCTAATTTACAACGGCACAGTTACACTGATGCAGCTGTGCCACTGTAGCATGTCTGGTGAAGATGCTCTAAGCTAACGGGAGCTCTCTCATCAGCTTAACACCACCACCTCTGCGAGAGGTGGTAGCTATGTCAGTGGGAGAAGCTCTCCTGCAAACATAGCGCTGTCCACACTGGGGGTTAGGTCGATATAACTATGTCAGTCAGGGGTATGGATTTTTCACACCCCTGAGCAACATAGTTATACAGAAGTAATGATATAGTGTGGACCAAGCCCAAGAAGAAGAATGGGGAGAAGTGCAGCAGCAAGAAATTAGAAGTTAGTCTAATAAAAGATAATACCTCATCTCATGGGGGGATGGGAGGGGTGTCCACTGAGATTGCTCAATCAGGGCAAACTACAAAGAATGGGGCAGATAATTCCCAAAACGGGTGGTTATTCAATAACTAGATTCACCAAAGCGGCAGCAAAATAGCTTCTATAATACCTTATTTGTTATCCAGAAGCCCAAAACACAGGTCCCTTAAAGCAAATCAACCTTGAGCCTCCACCCAGACAGCCAAGTCAAATACAAAGACGATTACCAAAACATCTACCAATCCCAAAAGATCAGACACATTACCCACCAGGTCAATTAATATTTCAAATCTTACCCAAGTGTACACATACAGCCAATTATTATTAACTAAACAAAAATGTGTTAAAAAGAAAAGAGCATTGTGGTTAAAAGATCACTATTCATACAGATATGAACAAAGTTCTTAGGTCAGTTTCATAGTAGAGATGGTCAGCTGCTGAGTTGCAAAAATCAATTCTGTAGGTGACAGCCCAAATAGGCAGTTCATATATAGAGTTTGTTTTCATTCTTCCATGAGAATTAGAAGGCTCAACCAGGCTGGAGCGGGAGACCTAAGTCTTGTGACTCAAGCTTCCTCTGACCAAGTTTGAAGCAGATCTGAGATAACAAGATCAGGTCCTAGAGTTCTTTAATAGAACTTGTGCAGACTATCAGTGGCCTCTTGATATCATGTATTCCTTGGGTGAAGAATGGGTAATATACAGTGTGGCTTTGAAGTAAACCTATTTCCTACTTATATGCAGGTAATTAGTTGCATTCATCAGCATAAGGTAATTATCCATTAAGTAGTTCATAGAAAGTGTAGTAAAAACTTCAAAGAGAAATTTAGACAATGATATTACACCCAAGTTTAGTCTAAAATGTTAATATTCCCTTTTGATCTCTGAATCAATCGAATATAGTAACAGACAGGAACCATCTGGTTACATTGTTACCCTCTAACAAGATATCAGTAAACACAGACAAATACAATCAGTATCTTCTTCTAATTCTCTAACAGTACAAGTTTACATTTCAAAGCTCTAGTCTATGTAACATGCCTTTGTTAGCTATTTAAAAGGAATGGCCCTAATTACCATGTATATACTTTTCTAATAGGTCTTTAAAGGTTGAATTTGAGTCATTTAGCCTGCTAGTTGCTTAAACCTTTCTGGCTCAGTGTCACAGCTTGTAGATTGATGCATACATTAAATCTCACTTATAACATCTGTATCCCATGTATTACAGTAATATTTAAGTGTTTGCTCTGTAACTGTAAAATCCCATCGTCAGGAGAGAAGTATTACCAAGTGCAAAATGCTAGTTTGCCACAAGAGGTGTTATCTCTTGCCCAACACAAGACCCATAGACACCAGACAAACCATTGTGGAATATCAGAGGGCAAAAGACTTTGTTGATTGATTCCACACACACCTACTAAGAGAAGACATGCATGTGGACTTGTTCCATCAGCTTGAACTCTGGGGAAGGGGAATAAAAATCCCTAATGAGAAGAGACTATCTTTACGCTGCTTAGACGCTGATCAGCAAAACATCCTCTGTGCTTGGCCTAGGTTAGCCCTGAAGGACATAGAGCTTGCTTATTATAGAAACGTCTATTACCTTCTGAAATCTAACTCATTTATGTGTGTATATTTACTTGCTTTAACCTTGTAAACAACTCGTTTCTTTTTCTTAGTTAACAAATCTTTAGTTACTATATTATAGGATTGGCTACAAGTGTTGTCTGTGGTATAGGAGCTAAAATGCAATTGACCTGAAGTGAGACTGGTCCTTTGGGATTAGGACTAGTCTGAATATTGTTGTGATTTTTGGTGTAAGGGACCATATTTGACAAAGGCAAGCTTGCTTAGGTGGCAAGATAGACTGGAGTATCCAAAGGGACTGTCTGTGACTCCATGGTTATGCTGGTCTAGTGCCCCAGGAGTTTACACTAGATACTTGGATGGTGGAATCTAAGTACAGCATTTACAACCAATTTGGGGGTTGTGCCCTGTTCTCTACAGTCTGCCCTGAGGTTGGTACTCATACTCTTGAGCCACTCCAGACAGATTGACAAATCATACTGAGACACTACAACTCCATATTCTTCATAGAGACATTGTTAAGATATGATTATGGCATAACTATGATGTATTTTATACAAGATGGGTCATGTGACATACCATTGAAAAAATATGATTTACTGAATATGATTATCCTATTGTATGCATGTATCAATTTTGTATCTGAAGTTAGGAATATTGTCTATGCATCTATTACAAATGTGTTTACACCTGGGAAAAGCCCACTAGGCAAAATGCAATCAGTCTAGATGACTGGCTGGGCAGGGCCATTAGGGAGAACAATAGGTCTTGGAAGATGCTAATCTCCCACCAGGGAGCCTTCCTGGGGACCCTCAAACAGCCTCTGAGTCATGGCTGCGGTGGCCCTACAGGGAGATATGACCAAGTCACCTGATACTGGACTCCATCACAATGCTAGTGTTTTTCCACTGACCAGGCCTGGGAATCAAACTGGGAGACAAAGGGTTCCTGCTAAAACTATTTAAGGCAGGGGAGTGACATCATCATGGTAGGTTCTTCACTGACTCCCCACCAAAGAAAGAAGACTTCTGGAAACACCGGAAAAACAAAGAAAGACTGAACTGAGGCTAGAGGGTTGTCTAGCCTGTGAAAGGAATAACTGGAGTTTTAAGCAACAAGCAAGTACAGCTTGCCTTCAAGAATCTCTGCAATCTGCCTAAAACAACATTTAGGGTGAGAATTTGCTACACATATCCAATTTTTTTAGTATATTAAGCTTAGATTGCATGTTTGTTTTATTTGCTAGGTAATGAGCTTTATTCTGTTTACTATCCCTTATAATCACTTGAAATCTTATGTAGTTAATAAACTTGTTTTTGTTTTGTCTAAAATCAGTGTGTGTGGAAATCATAACTTGGGGGCAGAAAACTGTATATATTCCTCTCCACATTGAGGGAGGGGAAGAATTCCACGAGCTTAACTGTACAGTGCCAGCCATTATAATTTTGTGTTTACCCTCCAGGGGGGGGTATGAACTTGAGTACTGGGCAGTTCCTTAGCTGAATTTCTGCAGCCGGGTGGGTCCCTACCTGTATGTGTGCTGGTAAAGTGCAGTCTGAAGCCTGAAGGAGGGTCTTTGCAGGCTGCACAGTATTAAGGGAACCGAGGCTGGTGAGTCAGGTGGGCTCAATGGCACTTCAGGGGGAACCCATCACACATACCCTTTGCAAATGGGCAGAGATTGTGGTGAAAGTGATAGATATTGAACAATGATAAATTCAATAAATACAAGAAATACACATGAAACATGTTTGTATATCAGGCAGACCACTTAAGATAGCAGTAAGAAACTATTCCAAAAGCCAAGGCAAGAGATCTGGCACTAACAGAGAGTGAACACAAGTGGGGATACAATATGTCAGCACATCTTTTGCATATAGCAGTGTGCCTGCACCAATGAACCATTATTGTGGTGACTTACAGTGACTTGAGATGTAGACTAATGGGTCCAATCTACACACTTGACAAATACATGAAGTAATATGTAGTGCTGCACGTGGTTTGGGGAAAATGTACAACAGGTCCCTAAATCTCTTGGTCAGAGCCCTGCCATACAAGCAATTAAATGAGGAAGAAAAGTATCTGGCTGAAACCTTCACAATTAATATCACTTTTACTTACACACTCAATAGAATGTGACAAGAGAAGCGTGAACATATAGTCTGCTGGACAGACAATTAATTTACATTATACAGGCACTTTTAGGGGATAACTCAATATTATTAAATTTGGGATCTATGTACAGTACATGCCCAGAAGCCTCTTTGTGTAATAGAGGACAAGGCAAAGATTTAAAATGCTAGTCCTCTTAATCTTCCCATAATGTTCCCAGAGCTCTCTCCCCCCACTTCACCTTCTCCCTGAAGGAATCAGAGCCACAATGGTTTTCTCAAGGACCCCTTCTTATTTATCAGTTTACCTATTGCACTCATGAATTAGAAACAGTACCATGTGACTATACAGTACAAACACAATGTTCACAAATGTGGACATTTCTCAAAGAATCTTTAAGCTTTTTTTTTTATTTTTTTTATAATACAAACAAGGGATTCACCAAATAGTTGTAAAGAAAGAACAAATTCATGAATATCATGAGTAGTTGGCAGCTAATTCATAAAACAGAAAAAGGCACAAAAATTGCCAAACAAATAATTTGTTGCCAGTTGTTCACTCAGCACTAATTAGAACTCAAGTTCTTGGCTTCTGGTCCTGTGCTCAGACTTCTGCTCTCTCTTTACCACCCACAGGGGTCTATTATTCCCTTTAATGAATACCCATAAATCTCATCAGATTTAATGGGTTTTATACAGTACTGCATATGCATCAAGTGGAGGATAAATGTCTCTAGTTGCACTCTCTGATAACCATAATTGTTTAGTATCTTAATGAGCTAATGTTACTAAAAAGGCAAAAATCATTGGGTGTTTTTCCATGTCCTTCAGTGGGATTTTTCACTTGAAATGATAGATTTCAAATGTCATTTGTACACGATTGCTGGTAAATATTAAGGGCCAAATTCTGCCTATGTGCAGTAGGATTGGAGATGGCAACAAACTCACCTCCCCCACATTAACTGTGGAAGGGCCACACAGAACTGCAGTCCCTGCCTTCAGGCAAAAGCATGAACTGATCCACCTCATTCCTCCACCCACATCCACACCAGAGCACACAGGCAGGGTGAGGGATGAAGATGAGCAAAGGTTATGCTTGGACTGGGGCACAGAGGGCAGGGGGAGAAGACTGAATTTAAGAAAAGGATTGAGATGCTGGCAGACCAGGTGCCAGCCCAAGCCAAGGCCTGGGCCTCACTGAATGTTGATAAATGCATAGTTGGACATCAATCTGGTTCACCTTAAAATAGATAGTGTTATAACAATGTGTTTAGACTATGGAATGCTTGTAAGTTGCTGCATGCATTAATTTCACTTATAACCTCTATATCCCCTGCGATAAGGTAACGTAAGTGTTTGCTCTAACACTATAATGTTTGTTCTGAAACTATGTAACTCACCAACTGGGGATGGGGGTGGGGGCAACCTAATGCAAAGTGCTGGATTCCTACAAATGGTGTTCTCCTGCCCATGAGGAAGAGTTATTGAATCCAAATGGGCCATTGTGGAACAAAGCTTTTGTTAATTTCTTCCCCCACACCCAGGGGCGCCTCTATATTTTTTGCCGCCCCAAGCACGCTGGTCATTTTCTGCGGGTGATCTGCCGGTACCCGCCACCGAATTGTTGCCGAAACCGCGGGACCTCCCGCAGGCATGCAGCCAAAGGCGGCCTGACTGCCGCCCTCATGGTGACCTGCATGCCGCCCCCCGCGGCTTGCCGCCCCAGGCATGCGCTTGCTGTGCTGGTGCCTGGAGCCGCCCAGCCCACAGCCCTGAAGAGGGTATGTGCCCAAGCTCTTGTCTCATTACAGTTTGAATGCTGGGGAAGGGAATAAAAATGCCTGTTAAGGAGAAATTATTCCTTTTGTGGTTGAACTCTGAGGGTTGAGAATTTGTAAGCATATGCAAGGACTTCCCAAGTGTTTTGCCTAGGTTAGCCTTAAAGGATCTATAGAGTCTCCTTGCTACAGAAGTTATTACCTTTGGAAACCTGACTGTACGTGTATGCTTACCTTAACCTTGTAAACAACTCATTTGTTTTTCCTAGTTAATAAATCCTAAATTTACTATAGGATTGGCTACAAACATTGGTTTCAGATCTGCATTTGACCTGGGATAAGTGACTGGTCCTTTGGGACCATCTGCCCTAAGGTTGGCACTCAGTTGTGAGCCACTCCAGGAAACATGGCAAGGATGAAGTAGCAAGCACCTCCCTGCACGCTGGGGAGTTTAGGGAAGCAGATGTCTCCCTACATTCCCGCTGGGTCAGTACTGCTCCATGCTACCTGCACATTTCACAGTCTAGCCCTAGGAAAGAACATGAGTTGCCAGACATTATGCTTGGCTAAATCTTACATTTTGTAAAGTTTGCCTGAGTACAGCAATTGTTTACTGAGGGTGCAGATTCACTGTTAATAGGCAAGATATGAAAGCTTGGCTAACAGATGTTTTCTATTTCCATTTCAGTGGCCTTTTGGGCTTAAGGTGCACTATTCAGCACTTAAGCAAAAACTTTTCACAGTAAAAGAGCAGAACAAGTAGGCAACTCCACTATCTCAATGTAATTTTAAACTCTTTCTGTCTGGAATGCCACTCTTTCCCCCAAGCTCATTGGATGTGTTTGTTTTAACTATTAGGTGAAGATTTTCAGAAATTGGGTGCCTAGTGGTAGGCTCTCAAGCCCATATTTAGGTACCTAAGTAAAACTCCAGTGATTTTCACAGGTGCTGAGCATCCACTAAATTAATGAGGAGTCTGGTGGCACCTTAAGGATTAACAGGTTATTTGGGCATAAGCTTTTGTGGGGGAAAAAAACACTTCTTCAGATCCCGTATCTGTAATTTTCACTACATGCATCTGAAGAAGTGGGTTTTTTACCCGCAAAAGCTTATGCCCAAATAAATCTGTTAGTCTTTAAGGTGCCACCAGACTCCTCTTTGTTTTTGTGGATACAGACTAACACGGCTACCCCTTTGATACTTGGCACTAAATTAATGTAAATGTAAAATTGTGTCTGCTCAGTACATTGGGACAATTATTATGCCTAAAATGGATTTAAAAGCATAGTTTTAGGCCTACAGTTTAAAACAAATATTGACCTTAACCTCATCTAAATCCTCATCAGTTGTAAATGGAAAGTTCATTCTGCCTCTGAAGAAGTGAATGTCTAATGCTGGCCATTATAAAGATGCATACAACTGATTTCTGGGATTCTCGTCAATACAGTGGAATTATTGTAGATTGGCTCCTAGGAGGAAGGCACTTAACCTTCATTAAGTACAATCCAGTAATCACATGTGATATTTTCAAAACTGTCTAGGAGATTTAGATATATGATTTCCATTAGAACTAGTAGCAGCTACTAAATGTCCTAGAACAGCTTTGAAATCTCATATCTCAGACACTCATCTAAATGGATGGTAGAGATGAGACAAACAGGATTATTTATATTATAACAGATAACCACTATTTGGTAATCTAGGTTCTTCTACTGCGCCCATCACTGCGCTAACTGGCTATTTTTACAATATTCACATTCACTAATTAACAAGGAAAGAGAAAATAATGCAGAATGATTTTTATTTTAGAATTGTAGTTAAGTCAGAATCATAGGAAATTGTTAATTCACAGCAAACAATAGTTGCCAGTAAAATATCAAAACACTTACCAAATAGTTACTATAAATCAGAGCAACAGACTTTGCACCATATCCTGTTGAGTATACCAGATACTACTGTGTGGTAACTGTTGGCAGTAGTTGACTTTTAATAGGGACTACTATCGTTATATACATAAATCTTTTAAATGTACAAAATTAGAAGTGTAGGCAACAATTTGTCATTTAAAGAGGTTAATAGCGGCTGACAAAAATAAACATTTGATGAGATGTTAGATTTGGCTATATAAATTATTGATTCTTGGCTGAGTGAAATGAAGTCCTACACTCAACTCTATGTCAATTCTGTTTGTCTGTACATAATGCAATAACTGTTGAAAGCTGCATCCGATCACCTCCAAAAGTTCAGGAAATGTTCTAAATCTAAGTCCTATTCATTTTTGTGAAAAATTGAAAATGGGAAAACCCTGATTTCCACTGAAGTCATTCAAGAGGCACATGTGAAGTAGTGACTTCAGGGTTAAAGTGAGATGTTTCAGTTAGGGTGAGGGTTAGTGGGACCCTCACTCCACCCCAGCTAGCTTCTCCCTTTAACTAGGCCCCCCTCCTCCTTTCCCCACCCTTTGGTCATAACCTTATTGATTTTGGTGAAAGATATCAGAAAAGTCTTATTTTAAAGCATGTCAAGCTTTTCCGGGTTTTCACTACAGCCAAAGTTCAGATCAGAGTGGTGGTGTGGCTGCTGAGTGTTAAGCTTGGCCTACATAAGCAATGAAGTGTGTGACCATCTATCATAAATAATGCTTCCTATGCATCAAAAACAATGCTTCTGATGAGGTGATAGCTTTGGCTATGCAAATATTGGTTGTGTATTAAAAAAGATAAATCAATAATGAGCTTGATTCTGTAGCCCTTGTGGATCAGATTCTGTGGACACAGAGTTGGGAGTAGTGTACAAGGAACCTTCTGTCCCCACACTCTGAATAGCCTGCCTAAGGGCCAGAGGGATTGTATGCTTCCTTCCATACACCAGTTCCATTCCTGGACTAGTGTGGAAGAGGATGGATCTTGTCCCTACACACCAGGGGCACACAGCACCCCACAGAAAAGAGGAGAGTGAGTACAAGATAAAGCCATGGCCACCACTGGCCCATGGAGTGAGACCAGTGAACAGAAAGGAGCCCGTTGCACATGCAGGATGGAAGGTGAAGCAGCTGTCACGTTCCCCTTAGATGCTGACCAGGTCAGGGAGACACACTGCCTCTGAGACAGAATGCCTCCAGATGCTCTCTCCTGTGACTCTGCGCTGCCCATCACTCTGGGCGGTGACTAATACTGCCTACCTTTGAGTAACTGGGAGATTTGCCTGACTGGGACTACAGGATCTGGCCCAATTTCATTGAAATAGGAACATGTGCTATTTTAATATATTCATTTATTTTACTACATTTCTCTGAGTAAACGCTCATCTACATTTATAAGCAAACAGTGCAGTAGTATACAGTGGCTGTCATTAAACTGTTGACATTTAACATTTGAAAGTCCCGAGCTTTACCATAATATTAAAAGGTATTCCTTAAGCGTTAAATGTCAGCTGTGTATTGTGATTGCTTAAAAATGCCTAAATACCATGAAAAACACTGATTGATTATTTCAAAATTACAACTGAATGTAAAACAATGCAAAAGTTAATTGACTTTGCATTTTCAACAAGTACTTTGCCAAGTAATTATTATTTATCTAACAACGGTTTCAATGCAAATTGATCGTGAATATTTGCTATTAATTTGAAGTCATTGCAAAATCCAAACAACAATTACTTTGCACAATTACTACAGAAGATGCAAGGAAAATCATTTCAGTTTTGGTTTACACATTCAATTTGTGACAACACAAACATTGCTACTTGTAGTCTATCACTGGCAAATTGCCACGTAAAAAAAAAAGTTAGTATATGCACATTCTCACAAAACAGGCTGCATCAATAATCTGTATATATGCTCTCACATGGAACACTGCTCTGTGGAGCTCCCAGGAATTACCTTGTGAAAGCAGCCTGAACTGGGAGACCCAGGTGTGCTTCCCCCATTCAATAGGGCCACCCGACCATGGAGTACAAGTAGATTATGAGAAAATAAATCCTACTCAGAGATGAAGTACAAATAAAATATTCATCGTGTCCCTCTAGGGGAATGTATCCACTCAGTAATCTCTTATGCAGAGTCTCAGTGCATCTGTAATATGCTGTTTTTTAGACTAGCAGGCTTATGCCATTAGTTATTTTCCTCTATTTATAAATAAGAAATCAAACTCCCACTATATAAAAATATAGTTTCCTTCATTTTTTTTTTAAATAAAGTCTGATTTCTCTATTTTTAGAGAAAAAAACTGCAATTGAAGAATTTTAGGGAACATTAGACTATGTTTACTGAGAGACTGATTCAAAATAAAGGCATACTCTTCAGCAAAAATAGAGCAGTTTACAAGTGTGGTAGTTAATGGTTATAATCTTACATTTATTGTATTTACCAGTTTTTATCTCCAAGGATCTCTGAGTCATTCACAAAACTTAAATATATGAGAATCACTTCATCCACCGTTAAAGAGGAAAATCTATTGTGTGAAATGCAGCAACTAACACGGCACAGCTATACCAAATAGTAATTTACAGCAGGAAGTGAAAAATGCCTTATGCACTTGAAACTGCAGAGCATTTAGATGCACAGAACATAGTTACCCGGGTTGGCAATTGACTAGGATACCAGGGCTAAGACCCTTACTCTTACAGGAAGTGCCACCTGGTTAGGACCTTTTCTCACCATGCTGTGATATCATTCCCTACAGTTCCTAAGTATTACTAGACTAGTTTCCTATCCCGCTGTCCCACTCTGACCCTGCTTAGCTTGAGGGAGCTGGCAGGATGAAAGTACATACCATAACTGCAATTTTCACATTAACTTCTTTAATGCCTCTGTTTACATCCTACCCACACTACAGTTAAGTCAATTTGAAAAAAAAGAAAAACCTCATAGGCGCATGTTTTCTAACACCAACTTCCACATTCAACAGCAGTGAAGAGTTAGTTTTTTGTATATTGTATTCTAGCCATCACCTAAACTCCCCAAAGAAAGAAGAGAGTTAACCCCTTGTCTCCTGAATCACAAGAAAAGACAACCTTCTTGACACCTTTAGCGTTCTTCCAGTTCTGGACAATGCCTTTTGGTTTACAGGAACAGCTGCAGTGTTCAGTGACCAAGTGCTCAAGCCACACATACAATGGCATACTGCCAATGTAGTGTTATATTGCAACCAACATGTGCCATCCTCCAGTCCCTGGCTGAGGTGGGCCTCATGACCAATCCAGCCAGATGCAAGTTAACCAAACAAGAAGTTACTTACATGGAAGGAGGCCAACTTAGGCTGCTAATTAGTGAAGTGCAGGCATTAGAGACATGTCCAGTCTCTCAAATGAAGAATCAAGTAAGATGCTTTCTTGGACTACCTGACTATTACAAGCTGTTTTGCCACCATCACAGGCTCTCCAATGGACCTGAGAAACAGTGGTAGTCCAAAGAAGGTGCACTGGAATGATAAGAAGGCCAGTCCTCTTCCATTCAGATTTTTCAAAGTAGTTTACATTATAAACATCTGAGATGTAGTCCTGAGTGCTATACTGCTAGAAGAGGTGAATGGTAAGGAGCACCCAGATATGTACCTTGGTGGGAGCTATTCCCCTGGAAGAAGGCCCATTATGTGATTGAAAAGGAACCAATAGCAGTCAAATGGGCCATAGAATCATTAAGATACTATTTGGTATGTAATGCCATTTCCCTCACTACAGACCATGTTCCCCTGAATGGCTAAACACAATGATAGAGACTCTAATGCCTTATGCTCCAACCCTATAATTTTATGTTACAACAAGGGACAGAGCAAAAGTAAAGGAGTTGGGATAGGGTGGGGAGATCCAAGCTCCATCTTAAGAGGCAGGATATGTGGTGGAGGAGATCCCACCCCAGTCAGTGAGGGTTTAAAGAGCTCCTCTGGGCAAAATCTGCCCCAGCCTGGTGCACCTGTGAGGCCTGCCAAGCCTGAAGATGGGCAGGCACTTAAAAGGGAGGATCCCTGCTCAATGCAGGGCAGCATACTGAAGGAGCAGGAATGCAACTCAGAGTTTACTTGTCCCTGGAAGCAGGAGTTGCTGACTGGCTTAAAGGCCTTGGCTGCACAAGTCCGCTCAGAAATAAGAAGGTCTGGTACTTCCCCCTCCCATCTTGACTTCCTGAAGGCCTAGGAATCTACTTTTTATGGTCTGCACAAGCATATTTAATCTTTGGTTTGGATTGCTATGACTCCCATCCTCTCCCCCCTGCAAAGGGGCAGATGCCCTGAATGGCACAGATGTAAGGCTGTGCCTCTGACTACAAGACAGAAGTAGTGCCCACCATCTCCCCAAGGGGACACTAGAGACTTATCACCCACTACATGGCCAATGATCCCTACTGATTGGAGGTTACAGTAGGAGATACCAGAGCTTCAGGGATTCAGTAACACTTATGAAATAGTTCTGCAACCTGAAAAAGGAAGAGTGAGAGGAGAATTCCCCCAACTCTCACATAATACCTCTTAACTGACCTTGGCTACTCAGGCTTGGTTAGGTGTGGGGCTGGGAAGTTTTGGCCCATAGAATTCTGCTTTAATAATGTATGAACAAGGTCCTGTTTCTCAGCTGATTTAATGCTGTTGATTACTTGGAAATTTTCTGAGATGTCTTGCTTTGTTATTCTTTAGCCAAGCTCACTATGTCAAAAATATCTTTTTGAATGAGTTGCCTTTTTTCTTGCTGCTGTAATTCAAATGTGTTGAACTAACCAGAAGTGTTTGACAGCCTGTCCCCCAACTATTAGTAAATACAGTACTCATTTGGATGCAAGTTACTTTTTAATACAAAAACAAGGAGGAGTTTGGTGACACCTTAAAGACTAACAAATTTAAGGTGCCATTGGACTCCTCCTTGTTTTTGTGGATACAGACTAATATGGCTACCCCTCTAATACTTTTTAATACTGTATTAAAAGCAGGGGTCGGCAACGTTCGGCACGCGGCTCACCAGGGTAAGCACCCTAGCAGGCCGGGCCAGTTTATTTACCTGCTGACGCAGCAGGTTCGGCCAATCGCGGCCCCCACTCGCCACAGTTCGCCGTCCCGGGCCAATGGGGGCGGCGGGAAGCCATGGCCAGAACATCCCTCAGCCTGCGCCGCTTCCTGCTGCCCCCATTGGCCCGGGACAGCGAACCGCGGCCAGTGGGGGCTGCGATCGGCTGAACCTGCGGCGTCAGCAGGTAAATAAACTGGCCCGGCCCGCCAGGGTGCTTACCCTGGCGAGCCGCGTGCCAAACGTTGCCGACCCCTGTGCTAAAGTCTCTTGCACACTGCAGCATATTAGGTTCTGTAGGTAATCTGAATCACATCATATCAGAGCAGCACTACCCTGCCCTTTTATAAGGACTAAGGGATGGGTAAATTCTCATTCTGACCTGAAACAAGCAAAACATTGGACAATGTCACATTAAAGTAATTTTTAAAGAGGGACAGTATCATATTAAGTAAAAGATCCGACATTGCCTGAATCTCCTTGTAGCTTGCAAAAAAAGAAAGAAAGAAAGAAAGAAATCAGTTAATGCACTTACTGTATTGTGATCTGACTCACTCCATGCCATAATGAGAACTGACTTTTAATCATAATAGAAGGGGTGAAAGGCTGCATGCATATTTTATCAGATAGAGATTTAGTTCATTGGCAGCATTATGGGAAAAGATTTGACTTGGGGGTTGAATTCCTTCTGGTTGCCGCGAGTGAGGCCTAGCAGACCAAGGAGAAAAGAAAGAAGCTTGTCAAGCTGAATCCATGTCTATATTCTAGTCAGATCACTCACACTGTTTCTCTGAACCCTACATAAACAGTGTGCCAGTGTGGCTGTTCTTGTAAAATCTGAAGAGTACTAAAACCTGGAAGTCAAGCTAGACATGCTGTAAATAATGGATAGTAAAACATCTACTATTTTTTTAAAGCAGATATCCTAATAAAATGGAGATTTGATTTAAGTTAATCATGCCTACTTGAGTAGACAAATAGGCTCAAGGGCTTGTGATCATATTGACTTATTTTTCGATCTCTAACTTGTAACCTCTGACTATGTCTCAGGCACACACAAATTATTTATATTGTTGTAATACACAAAGGCTCCAATCAGATATTGAGGCCTCTAGTGATAAATGGGCCACACATACTCTAAACTGTGAGCACAATTTTAAGAAATATGTGAAAGTTCATAATCTATTGCAATAACCTATAGCAAGTATTGATGGAAAGCAGGTCAAGCTGTTTTCAATAATAATGTTATAAACAGGTGCAAGAGAACCAGACAGAGACCAAATTAGTCCAAATAAAAAAAGGCCATACTGATATAATTCAAGGACTATATTGAAATCATGCTTGGTATAAACAGAAGATGTGGAACTGGAAACTGATGAACCAAAACTGGTGTCGGATGACAGGCCTAATGGTGGACAAAATAATGAGGGCATGGGCTATTTCATCCATCGCTCCCTTCGCGGGTCTTATACAAAAGAATGGATGAAGGCTACGGGAGCAAACTTCATCATCATGGCTGCCACTCTCACCATTTCCTGGGATCCAGAGCCTTTGTCATTCTGCTCCTGAGAGATGTCTTACCAGACCAGGCCACAGAAAGGGACTCTGATAGCAATGCCACTTCTACCAGCTCCAGTTGAATTCTAAATGCCACCTGGCTGTGATGTTGTGCAGTCTATATGGTTTTATAAAAATATGATAATAAGTGAATATAATGTAACTGGAATATGCTTCATGCAAAAGGTCTGTTGTAAGGTATCATTACAAAGTTTATAATCTACTGAGTGTGATCATCCTATTTGTATAAATGTACCACTCTTGTATCTGGAACTAGAAATATGAAATATAACTCTGAGGGCCTATTGCAATTATGCAAAGTGTGGGCCATTAATGGTTTAGAATCTTGATGACTCCCATTAACCAGGACCATTGTCTGCAGATGGCTGGGTTTTACCTGTGACTCTTCCTGTATAAGTGTGTGCTGGCAAGTGGGTAATGAAGTCTTGCAGTGACATGTGATCATGTCACCTGAACTGGAATCCATCTTTAACCTGGTGCTTTTCTGATGAGGGGGGTGGGTGGAAACCCAGAGGGACAAAGGGTTCCTGCCTTATGCAAAAGATATATAAAGGGGTGGAACAGAACAAAGGTTGAAAGCCATCATGAAGAATCCCCTAGCTACCACCTGAGCTGGAACAAGAGCTGTACCACGGGAAGGAATTGTGCCCAAACCTAAAAGGTGTCCAGTCTGAGGAAAAAACTTACTGAAGCATCTCAGAGGGTGAGATTATCTGTATTCAGTTTGATTAGACATAGATTTGTTCATTTCATTTTATTTTGCTTGGTGACTTACTGTGTTCTGTCTTTTACTACTTGGAACAACTTAAATCCTACTTTCTGTTTTTAATAAAATCACTTTTTACTTATTAATTAACTCAGAGTATGTATTAATACCTGGGGGAGCAAACAACTGTGCATATCTCTCTATCAATGTTATAGAGGGCGAACTATTTATGAGTTTACCCTCCATAAGCTTTATAAGGGTAAAACGGATTTATTTGGGTTTAGACCCCATTGGGAGTTGGGCATCTGAGGGCTAAAGACAAGCACACTTCTGTGAGCTGTTTTCAGGTAAACCTGCAGCTTTGGGGCAAGTAATTCAGACCCTGGGTCTTTGTTGGAGCAGACGGGGGTGTCTGGCTCAGCAAGACAGGATGCTGGAGTCCTGAGCTGGCAGGGAAAACAGGGATAGAAGTGGTCTTGGCACATCAGGTGGCAGCTCCCAAGGGGGTTTCTGTGATCCAACCTGTCACACTGGCATGAAATGAAATTGGACTTTAACAGCATCAGTAGTAAAAGCTCCAGCCCATCTCAACTAATATCCAAAAAGACAGTTATTACCATGCTTGTTACCATCTAAGAGACTGTCAAACAAGGGTCCGGGGTGGGGGATCTTCATCTAAAACTCTCTCCAGCTAAAGGGAAAGGGAACAAGAAATGTTGTTAAAACAAAGGCTTTATTTAATGCTTTAACTGTTTTCCCTTCTTTTCTGTATCTTTAATAAAAGGTTAATAAGATTTTTAAATTATGTTTATGCCATGGTTCTAATCAGGCTGAGGTCTCTGTATACCAAACCTTGTTTAACATTTGACAGTGTCTGGGATATGTTAACACCTTTTGTCCCTTTATTTCATCTAAATTAACACAACATGCCTCAGTGTGCACATACATGGTCCCTGCTCCTTTCCCGTTTCATAAGCAAAAACAATGGGTGGGAAAGGACATACACTAGAATAAAGGGTTCCCTTCCTGTCATCCTTGCCTCAGAGAAATGAAGGAGGAAAGAGATGGATGCAGAACTGTGCTCTGAAGAACAAACAAGCTCTTTTGGACCCGTCAGAGGAGTGATTTTAGGAAACTAGAGCCTTAAGATCATCCAGCTTCCAGCTCAGACAATTAAATCTAAGTTGCCAGCTTGAGCCCCTTAGCTGACCTTAACTGTCATGCTAGTACATGATGGGTTTCAATGTAATAAACATGTGCCTGGGAGGCAATTAGATTTTCTCTCTATTGAAATCAAGCTCAAGATTAAACCTGCTTTACAGGCACTGATTTCCTGCTGTAGTCCATCAATCCAAATAAAGTATGCTAGCTCCATCTGTTTTTATGAGCACAGAGAAAGTGTTCTGTACTTAAGAAGAGGGCATTCTGTTTACCAGAAAATAGTCTGACAAAGCAGGTATCTTGACAACCTACACATCTCCAGCTGTTAGAGCATTTCATGGGGATTTGAATTATGACACCACCATTGATACCCCTTTTGACTTTCCTGTGAATCTGCGTCATGTCAAACGCTGTATCTGAACTGATTCTAATTCAAGCTGTCACACCACTGCTTAAGTTAATTCCAGGCATTGTACACTACCCATCACAGGAATGCTCTCAGCAACCAGGAATCAAAACAGAAAACAACATTCACCTGGTTTGTTATATTTCATAACCAAATCTACACAGCGCCTCCTCCGGAGAGGTACCAGGAGGATGTTCAACCTTTAATCTTGTTTTATTCTACTTGGTTCCTCAGGTTTTTCCTATAAATTGAGTGATATATGAAAGTACATGAAATCGGACAGAAGACACACTTAAGTGGTGTGCAAGTTTCATTTCTTAATGGGGATTGTGCTCTTCTGTGAATCTGACAAATGAGAGTCAGTCAGTCTCTCTCTCTCACACACACATCCCGTCCCTCCCAGTTTCATTTCCTCTAAGAAGGCTTGAAGTCTTGGGAAACAGTTTCTACCATTCACTGTTGATATCACTAGAACACAGCAGGTCCAAAGGAAGCACCTGAGTATTTTAGTGGCTTTTACCAGAAGTGATGTGTCAAAGAACAAATGTACCAAAAACATTTATTAAAGTAACTGTCCAATTTCTACAACAGAAAGTTTAACATCCTTTTACCATACACCACCTGGGAATATCTTCTTATTCTCTCTCTCTCTCTCTCTCTCTCTGGATTCATATGTATAGGGAAGACATAATGACTTAGGTTTGACATGATATTTATCTTCACAAGTGATGAGACTAATTAATCACCAGTGACATTGCAAAAAGTGAATTCTAAGGTCTCTTCACAAGTGAAGATAAATGATATATCTGACCTAAACCAGTATATTTTACATAAAATACCTAATAAGTCTCACTCTCAACATAGCTAGATTTGAGGGCAATGACCAAGCCTACGTTACATTTGAAATCCACCAGCCTGGGGGGAAAAAAGTTAGATTCACCAGCCAAATAAGGTTATCACTCACCATTGAAATAACCTTAGCATGTTGTCACACCATGTAACCACGTGTCCTTATGAAACATGAGAGCAACAGAGTGAGTGAAATGGGAATGGTTTGTGGTGCTCTAAGAAATAGAACATTATTTATAAAGCCTCATCTCTGTTTTACTCTGTTGTGGTCCATACCTATCAAATACACACAGAGGGCTGTCATAGTTTTGGGGTCATTGACCCTCTGACCCCTTCAAGGCCTCCTCATGAGTACTCCCCGCCCCCAGGTCTAAGGCATCCAGCCACCCCTGTCTGAGGTGTTCCTCTCCCTCCAAACCAGAGAGGGCATGAGGGATTGCAACCTCCTTACACTGTGATCACCTTAGCAAGCCTGAGGATACTTCAGCACTTGCAGTCCTGTTATTTCCCAGGGGCATGGCAGGGTTAACCAGTGTTCAGTCAGCCTTCATCAAGCAAAGTATTTATTTAAAACAAAGCATTACACAGGAAGAGCCACATATTTTGTCATATAAATCAATTATCAATACAAAAAAAATCAATAAATCAAAGTTTCTCACTTCACCATCCTGCCTTTCACATAGGACCTACAGGCAGATGCAGGGGAGCATTTGTTGCAACCTGTGCTCTCCCTTATCTACCTCTTATTCTATTTTGTTAGTTACTTTCCTGAAACTTTAAAAAAACTATCACAGATTTTGGAAAGTATATGTAATATCAGTTTAACGTTATAATCCACATTATGGAATCAGATTAGTGTCTGTATAACTCAGGGAGTGGCAAACCGCGGCCAGTGGGAGCCATGATCGGCTGATCTTGTGGACGTGGCAAGTAAACAAACTGTCCCTGCCCGCCAGGGGGCTTGCCAAAGGTTCCCGATCCTTGGTATAACTAAAACCCAAAGTTCAATTCCAGTCCTAGCCTCATTTTGACACTTCCTCCAACTTTCTCAAGAGGGGTAGTAGGACTTCAGTTGAGTCTGAAATTTGTCACATTTAACATCTGCCCTCAGGAAAATTAATTTTAGAAAATTTGAGGCCAATTGTGTTAAAAACGTCACGAAATGTCAATGTTATGTGAATGGGCAATCCTAACTTCAGCCCCATATATGTGTGTGATCAGGGCCGGCTCCAGCATTTCTGCCGCCCCAAGCAAAAAAAAAAAAAAATTCCAATTGCGATCGCGATCAGCGGTGGCAATTGGGAAAAAAAAAAAAAGCCATGATCAGCGGCGGCAGTTCAGTGGCAGGTCCTTCGCTCCTAGAAGGAGTGAGGGACCTGCCGCCCCCGAATTGCCGCAGGTGCCGCCCCTCTCCCTGGCCACCCCAAGCACCTGCTTGTTAAGCTGGTACATGGAGCCGGCCCTGTGTGTGATATTACTATCTTTAAGTACAAGATCCCAGATTATTTCTCAGAAAAGATTAAACCAGGCAATATTTGCATGATAGTGAGTCCTCAATGCTTTATGAACATGCTGCCTCAATGTTCTATGAACAATATCTTCTATGGAATTACACAGTATTTAGTATTAACTTACCACATTACTTCTACAGAGAAATCTGCAAACAATAACTAATTCTTTATGATATCCCTTCAGTCTAAGTACTATCTTCATTACATAGATGAGAAACTGAAGCAGTGAGTGAGGGTAAGCAATTTGGCCAAGGTCAGAGAAGAACCATGGTTTTATTACCTGGATTAAACTAGGAATGCTTGGCTTCCAGGCAAATGCTTCACTCACTAGAGCACATTGCCTCTCTTACAATTAAAAATCAGACTTTGTACATCATGAACTCAACAGGGTGTATTTAAGTGGCCTCTATGACTCTGTCAATAGTCCAGAATTTAAATTTTGTTCAAGTAAGCTTTTATAAGATTTAGGATCAATACAAATATGTGTCTTTAAGAAACATAAAAATCAAAAACAAAATATTGGCCCACAGTATTTCCAAAAGACATGGCAGTACTGTCTTAGGGCAACAGAGGCAGAAAATGAAACCAACTTTAAACTGACTGTAAACAACAATAAAAATTACTAGTTCATATTCCTTACCAAAGCTAAGAGAAATGAAAATAGTACAAAAATGAGAAAGAAAGCAGACTTTAAAACATATATATTTCAGTTCTATTCACAGGGTACTGTTAACTTTCTTAATAAAAAAAAATATATAGTGGTCCTCCTAAGGGTCGCCCATTAAGTGCAGTCCTCCAGCTCATCGAGGGAAGGTGGTGGAAGAATTGCGAGGATGGAGTTAAAATTGACATTGGAAATTCCATATTGCCACCCCCAGGTGTTCAAAACTCCTGTAATAGGCCCCTCAAAAATCATAGAATTCGTTAAAATAATTTGTCTTCTGTTTTTTGTGACTATTAGGATATGTTCTGGTCATGTTTTCACCCACAAGGGTAGAAACTCAATCATCTGATTATAGGAGCTAGGGTCATATTAAAAACACCAAAATATCACAAGACTCTTAATAAAACAACAAGAGGTGGCAACACTGGGCATTTATCTATGAATTTTGTAGATTTCTTTTGTTTAGGTTTCTTTCTAATTATCATAGGTCCCATCCTGCAGCAGCAACTCCTAACATGCACCTTGGTCTTCTGCAGAATCAAGGAGATTCTGCACATGTGCCAGGGTCTATACTAGCAGATCCCATTGCACATCTATGTCTTTAATCTATATTGATTTTTATATTCTCTACTTTCACAAGGGAATCTCCTCTTTAGTCATGGCGTTATTTCTAACTAATGTTTTATTTTATCCTTTTTATTTTATGCTAGGGGAACAAAACCTATCATGTTAACCCACCTCCTCTGGATAAGTAATACTTTGGAAGTATTTGAGGAGATTTTCAAGCTCGGAGCACTTATCTTGGATTCAGTTACTGGGAGAGCAAGGACCTAACTGATATATCTGACATTGTCAGGTAATTGATTTTCCTGGCTACCATACACTTCCCCAGTCTCTCACTGAAAACAAACATCTGAGAGCTTCAAGAACACCAGTAAGGACCTTCTAGCCTACTTCTTATTTTGAAGTGAAGTTAACACTCCTGAGACATACCAGATTTTCAGTACTAGAAAATGAAGCCTTTTTTTAATCCTCCAAATTGTTACATTATGAATATTCTCCATGTCCCACCAATATATTAAATACTGGAAGTTAGTTGTGTCTATGTTTCATTCCATGGACAGCTCTGAAGACTAAAGTTCTCTCTCTCTCTCCAAAGAGAAGGTAGAACATATGCCTCAACCCTGATCTTTAGGTACTACTTCTAGAGAGTAGTTAAGTCTTCACACTGATTCATTTTCTGACCTCTGACACTGCCAGTAATTATGCTATTTAGTAACAATTATGATTGTTTTTATGATCTGAGCACTTGTAGGAATTAGACTGAGACTACTTATATACAGTAACTCCTCACTTAACGTTGTAGTTATGTTCCTGGAAAATGCAACTTTAAGTGAAATGATGTCAAAGGAATCCAATTTTCCCATAAGATTTAATGTAAATGCGGGGGGGTTAGGTTCCAAGGAATTTTTGGGAGGGCAGACAAAAGGCATTATATACTGTACAGTACTGTACTGTGGTGGGGAGGTGCCCCTGACTTACCCCTGGGGCTCAGGGCAGGGGGTGCAGGGTCTGGGAGGGAGTTATGGTGTGGGAGGGTGCTCAGGGTGGAGGTGCAGGGTCTGGGAGGGAGTTAGGGTGCGGGAGGGCACTGCTTCTTTCCAGCCGCTGGCTGTGCGGCTGCCCCTGCTCCTCCTGAGTCCTCCAGCCTGTGCTCACAGGGCCACATTCTGAAAGGAGCTTTAGAGCTGCAGGCCAGGGCCCCAGGGCCCCCTTAGCCCAGGGCCCTGCAGCCCCTAAAGCCCCTGTGTTCCAGGCAGGGCCGGTGCAACCTATTAGGCGACCTAGGCGGTCACCTAGGATGCTAGCATTTGGGAGGCGGCATTTTCTTCAGCGGCGACCACGGCAGCCGGAGCTTCGGCCACCCCGGTCATCGGCGGCATTTAGGCGGAGGGAGCTGGGCAGGGGGGCACAGAGAGGGCCGCCTGTAGCAAGTGGGGGGGGCGGCACACAGGGGAACTCCCCACCCCAGCTCACCTCTGCTCCGCCTCCTCCCCTGAGCACGCCACCCTGCTCTGCTTCTCTCCCTCCCACACTTGCGGCGCCAAACAGCTGATTGGCGCCACAAGCCTGGGAGGCGGAAGAAGTGGAGCAGCGATGGCGTGCTTGGGGAGGGGGCGGAGCAGAGGTGAGCTGGGGTGGGGAGCTGCCGCATGGCTCCCCGGGCGAGGGGGGAGCTGCCAAGGGGAGAGGCGCCTCAGGGCGGGGGGGGGGGGGGGAGCTACTGCAGGGGCGGTGCCTCAGGGCAGAGAAGGGGTGGGGAGCTGCCACAGGGCTCGGGGAGGGGGTGGAGCAGAGGTGAGCTGGGGTGGGGAGCTGCCACATGGCTCCCCAGGCCGGGGGGGGCGCCTCAGGGTGGAGGGGGGTGGGGAGCTGCCGCAGGGGGGGGGGCGCCTCAGGGTGGGAGGGGAGCTGCCGCAGGGCTCGGGGAGCAGGGAGGGCTCAAAGTGGAAGTTTCACCTAGAGCGCGAAACATCCTTGCACCAGCCCTGGTAGCCGTGCCTGCCGGGGGCAGGGGGAGCTTCCCCACTTGCTCGCTCCCTCCCTCCCAGGAAGTCCTAAGCACCGCCAAAACAGCTGTTTGGTGATAGGGGAAGTGCTGGGAGGGAGGGAAGACGGGAGGGAGAGGAGGCAGAGAAGAGGAACTTGTGCAATGCTCCCTTGTAAAGTCAGCCAAACGACATTATAAGGGAACATTGAACAACTTTAAATGAGCAGTGATGTAACTTCGAAACAATGTTAAGCAGGAGGACGTTAAGTGAGGAGTTACTGTACGTCATATGGGCCACAAAACCTATAACTGTTTCATTAAATCTATCTTTGACCTTCTCTCTCCCCCGCCACCCCAAATCACCTATTACAGTTTATCTTATGGGGTTCTTTTGTGACACTACTTTTTAATAAGTACTTTTGTTTGGGGGCAAACTTCACTTAATTACTTGCCTGAATAAATAGATTAAAAGAACAGTGGCAAAATATCTACTCTATTTTTTTAAATTCTCATTATTTAAACTAATTCCTTAGAAAACTGAATCTAAAGTATATTTCTTTATATAGTCCTTTGTTTGCCCACTCATCATTGTATGCATACATTTGCTTTGCTACTGAAGGGGTGCTGATGAATGTGAGATTGCTGCTATGGATTAGAGTTTTCAGGGGGTCTTTTTAAGAGCTGAAGTACTTGGTGCATTTTACTGCTGTTAATTAACAATAATTTCAGTTGCAAATCTAGTGAGTCATTTAGTCCAGCCCCAGCACAGCAGTATGATTGATTTCATTGTTTCCACACAACCCTAATATGTGGGTGTTTAGTCTAGCCTTGAACAATTTTATTGTTGACAATTCCATAACCTTCCTTGGCAGCTTGTTCAATTGCCATACTTAGTCAAAGCTTTTTCCCTAATACTTAACCTAAAATTTCCCTGCTGAAGAGGAATTACATAGAATTTATAAACACTTAAAACAATCTATGTAAGTCATATCGTGACTCTAACAACCTTACCAGTAAGTAATTCTTTACTAGACATTTTTTGACTTGGAGTGATTTTTTCCTCCTACTGCTCCATAATAAAATAATTATGTAATTAGTAATATGTGTCATTTTTGTACTTATAAAATGCTTGTATCTGTACTTACAAAAGACATTTAATTAGCTTTTAGCTAAATAGTTTTGACCCATATGGTCTCATGATTAGATGCCTCAATTCTTGTCAGCCACTTACACTTACAGTAGATTGTTTCAGTCTAACTCATTTCCAAAGTTTCTTATTGCTTGACTACATTTAAAGAATAATTTTTATAGGTGAGATATTACTGCAGTACATGTTACATCATATATTATTGGGCATCACGAGATGGCATTATATGGGGTCTTACAAGTTTTATTTATCTTAATATATACAGTTATTTCTTGATGAAATGCTCATGTGATGAACTTCTTTTTAGCTACTGAAGATGTCAGCAATAGTTTATTATATCTAAATTTCTCTGTGACCAAACTTATTTCACAAGTGCACCTGCTGCAGACAGATCATACCAACAGACATTGATTAAAACATCACTCGCTACTGAAACATTACCCAGGGTCACAAATCCTGAAAAGGTAAAAAGAAGCAAATGACAGTGTAACATTACCCAGGTTACAATCAGGACAGTTGAATATCTGTGTCCCCTCAGTTCTCCAACCTGGGGTGCCTTATATACAGCTTTGCTGTAAGAGCTACCAATCCTGGTCTGTTTACACACAGCCTCCAGCATGCAATTTACTCCCAGTTATGTGAGTGCTATAACCAGCCACTCATGTATTATATTGCAGAGTAACACCAGCAAGTTCCCAGTCCCAGACTTTCATCCAGAAATATACATCTTGTACTGCCCAGCTGCTTCTTCGTCAAGATGTAGCTTTTCACCCACATCTTCTTTCCTGACAAAGAATGGCCTTTTTAACCAGACGATAGTCCATTTGATTGTGCTGACACCTGGCTGAGGCGTTGACTAGACTTTTGTCTGTAGGGAATTGTTTTTTGGCTGTCTCCCTTCCTCCCCCAACTTGGAACGTGTCTTTAACATCATATAACTTTATCTGCAATGTTGCCTCACATTTTACCAGGATAATAATGATCAGCAAGTTATAAGTTTTCATAATGATATCTCACAAGGCATACTTTAAATAAAATTTATCATAGTCCTATAAAAGGGGTGAACATAGGGGTACAGACTGTCTCAGATAGGAACTGGACAAGATCCCGGAACAAACTGGAAACTGAAGCTCCCTAAGAAGTGGAAGTTCAAGGAGCAAAGAGAGATCATTCAGCTCCCCTGAAATCCAGTGGTTAGCAGATAAAAGCAACTTTCTTGCTCTCATCATTCTTTTGTCATGCGCAAATATCTGTGTAACTCATTGGCAAAGTATCCCATCCCCCTGTAGAGCTGGTCTCCACATAGGATGACAACCTGTTACTACTATCAGCTACTGAGCTCAAGTGGTAGAGGTCTGTGCAGTGGATCTAAAGATTCCAACCCTTCTGAAGACCCAGGGAGGTGTCAATATGGCATACGGTGAAATTTGTTTATTTATTTCAGTTTTCTTTTTAAAACACCTAGGGAAACAGGTTTTTGAAAATGTTAAAAACATTAAGGTTGCAAAGTCAAGCACTCCAAACTAAGAAAATGCCAGAATTAAGATTAAGTGTGCTGCCTTAATTCATCCCCCTGGTGCCTACGCATTGTGATACAGACTTTAATTACATCCTCATAGATTATTTCTCCTGCAGGACCCCTGGCTCAGTCAAGGGGATAATCAGGACTGTGTAGTGAAGGGTTGAGTGAATGATGTAAGGGTTGAGTTGGTTGGAAAATGGAATTTCCATCCTGTGGGCAATTCTGATAATTCAGAGTTTGTTTTTGTCCTAAATCAGAAGGAAAAGTAAAAACCTGAAATAATTTGATTCAGATTCAGACATTACTGAAATGAAACATTTCAATGTCAAAACATTATTAAATATATTTATATTATTCCATTATAAAAGTCTAAATGAAATTATACTCCATTACAGTTTTAAATTGTTAAGAAACTTTCTCATCAAAAATATTTTCAAAATAGACATGATCCCACAAAACATTTGGATTTCAGTGAAGCAGCATTTTCCAACAAAAAACTTTTCAGTTGGGAAAAAAAACATTGATTTTGTAGCTCTAGACAGGAGATTGCAGGGGAAAAAAGGATGGCCTCATGCTTAAGGCAACTGAATGCTGGCCTGGATAAATGGATTCTATCCCAGCTTCTGCCACAGAGTTCCTTTGTGATGCTGGGCAAGTCACTTAAATAAAACTTGTCATAGGTGACCAGCAACTGAGTGTTGCTCATTTTCTAGGTGACTGACTTGAGACTTTGCAGAAGTTTTGAACACTCACAACTGCAACAGAAATCAATGGGAGCTGTGCTTTGAACAATAAATAACTTTATAATGCTAGTTACTCTGAAAAAATAGGTCTAGGCATCAAATTGGGCACTCAACATTTCTTGATACTTTTGACCTTAATTTATCTGTGCTTTGTTCTGCATGGGGATAATACCCACCCATCTCACAAGGGTGTCGTCAAAATAAAACATTTATATTTGTGAAGCACACAGACACTATAGTGATGAGCACCATTGAAAAGCCAATGAGGATACTAATAATTCTGTCTTCAGACCAGGGTTTGAATAGTGTGCAGTACATAAGGCCTGGGGCCAGACATTGAGCTAACAGAAAGCAAAGTATTGAACAGCTGCTCATTTAGTGAGCACCATCCATCCTGTTCACTAAATGAATGATGCTGGGGTCCTGTGGAAAAAAAATTGTTTGTGATCATGTAATTATAGACTGTATCATAATGCATACACACAACGGGAGATAATTAAGTTTTCTCTGACAACCTAAATTCAGACATTTAACTTTCTGAGTGCTTGACTTTGCAACGTTAATATACTGTTACATAATTTTTTGTGTATAATATGTTTTATGTGGAGAAGTATGATTTAATAAATTCACTAAGTTAAGTTTTGTGTCAATTTTTTCCTCCTTCATTTTCTTCTCTCATTTCTTTAACTCTTCTTCTTCTTCAGTGTCCAGCCCAGTCTAGCCATCTTGATATTTCTCTCCTATTTCTTCTCATTTCTGTCTGTTTATGGTCACTCCCTCTCCTGCATCACCTTATCTCATTCTCTTTCACACTAATTAGCCCCACTGCAGTGTGGAATACCAGTCCCCTGGGTGTTTGGTAGGGTGAACAGATTTTGTAGGGACAACATCTCCTTTGCTCTCTGAAGTCTCAGCTATGTCTCCCAATATTGCCCACCGCAATCACAAATCAGCCATCAAAAATTCATGAGATTGGCCTACAAATCATGACTTGTTCAAAAAGCTTTGGTTTCTCTATTTATTTGCCTTGCTATTTTTGAGTCTGTAGGTCATACTCTGGGGACAATTTCAAGTTTTTTTCCACAACTGTGAGAACTAGAAGATTACTTGACAAAAGAAGAGGAGGTAGGAATCTTACTTAATCACTTAAATCATGGAACTACGGCTTTAAGAAGATATCAAACACAACAAGACTTGAGATAAGACCGTGAGAGCTGGCAACATTGATCTTTTTCCTCCTTCCTGTATTCCAGTTTTCTCTACATAGTCTCCCCATTTCTTTTGTTTATTTTGCTCAAACTCTGATATTTAGCACTTATGCAACACCTAACAAACATTATCTAAGTAGCGAGTAAGTGTTATTAGATTCGCTTTACAGATGGGAAGAACTGCGAAAAAAAGTTAACTGATTTACCAAGACCACATCTGTAATCAGTGTCAGTGCAAGATTAGAATGTAGGAATTACTATCTTTCACTCCCTGTTTAGCCCTATACTGCTCATCAGTATTAGGTTTCTCTTCCTTGTGGCTAGAGGCTATATTAACTGTTCAGCAGAGGATCTGGCTCAGTTGTAGAAAATTGGCTTGCAGCCAGAAGGGAGCAAGTATGTGGTGGCTCTAGTTTTATATTCAGCATGCCATAGGGAACTGGATTCTACAAATTAATCAGGGGACTCACAGACATGAGTTCCACCCCGAGCCCTAAAGGCCAGCCTTGAACAGCTGTATGTGTGGAAAAGGAGGGTGGAGGAGACAAGCAGGACAAGAATAACCTATGATTTTTAAGGAGGGGGTGGAAAATATCACTGACAAGTTTCAATCCTAGAGACTGGTTTATATTTTCAAGTGACTGGTTGACATTAAGCATCAAGGCTCTCTTTGCAATACAAAAGGTCTAGAAACATATTTCAAAAATAGAATCTGAGATTAAACATAATATTTTATGAGCTCCTGAAATCTGGAGGTTCCATGGCCATAGTTTATAGGCCACAGAGGCTGCTGCTTACTTGTATGTGCAATTGCAGTTTTTACATGGACAGATGAGTTTGCACACACATAAAACTGAGTCCAGCTGACAGTTTGGCCCTAAAAGATGCCATTTGACCATCAAATGATTGAAGAGTAAGAATAACCTCCAACAGATTAAATACAAACCAAAATGTTACTTACTAGCATTCTGGCCTTGGACTAAAGAATATCTGAGACATTCAAAGGTAAGAATGGTGACATATTTAGATTATTAATATCATTAATATTTTGGATATTTGCTTAAGAGAGTGCATATAGGAGAAAAGGTAATAATGGGGGTGGGCATACAGTACCAGGATAATTACACTGGGACCAACGTGAATGGGAGTAAAATAAACATGAAGTATCAAGCAGGAATAGGGTTTGTACAACACTCAACAATAAACTGAATAACAGAGGCAGAGTGGGAAGTTATAAGTAATTCTTCCAAGGTTTTTGTCACACAGTGGGACAAATAGTAAAATCTTATATTCTTCCGCAGATTAGTCATAGGCCTAGATTTGTTCTAAGATTGTATGCATCAGTATTTTATAACTCTGATTTCCTGTATACAGTTATTTTGCCTCCTCATTATTATTTCAGGTGCCTAAGGAACCCAATAAGATCTTCATTTTGCCAGTCATACAAACAAATAAAACAGAGATAGTCTGTGAGGTGGTGTAATCCGCACTGGTAGTGAAAGAGTTAACTGGAGCCAAAGAGCAATTTGTGTGCACCTGGACGGTGGTCTTCACTCAATTTAGGATTATCTAAAGAGGGGCTGGGTGGCTGAATTATGGATGAGTAGGGCTATAGGAAGGAGACAGGAGAGTGAAGGGAAGAGAGTAGGCCTTAGTATCAGTATCCTTTTCTGAGCAGAAAGCTCTGCTAGAGGGTTAGGAGAGATATAGGGAGATCATAGGGGCAGAGCAAACTCCTTTGGTTAGCCTTGGTAAAAGGGTAAGATCCTATGGAGGCAGACTGGGGATTGGGTTTCTGGAAGAGAGAGATACATGCAGAGAGAACTTAGGGTGAAGTAAGCAGGAACTGTGTCTCTAGGAAGAAAGCGTTGCTCAGTACAGGAGCTCGAAATAACTCTGACCAAGCTGGGAAGGGGTGAAGAGTCTGTGGTGGAATGAGTACCTCGGGAAAAGGGCCTAGAGGTAGGCTGATGTAGGTAGTGGCCTAAGAAGGCTGAAGGGGTAGATCTTATCTGCTTGCTATGTGATTGCTGGGTTGGAACCTAGAGTAGAAGGAGGAAATGGGTTTCTCTACTGGCTTATTGAGGGAGATAGCATGAAAACATCCTGATAATGAGTCCAGGATTGGCTGAATGACCTGATGTTGGGTCATTGAACTGTTTTGTGGGACTTTATTATAGTATTGCCAATTTGAAGAGATAAAAAATCATGATTTTTTTATATTGTTTTTTAAGTTTGTCTCTTGATTTTTGAACTCCCTCTGCCCATCCCCAGGGTGTGTGCATGTGACAATTAGCGTTGCCCACTGTCTCATATATTCTGGAAAAGGTGATTTTGGCCCCTGCTGCAGGAGCATTCACCCCCACGTCTGCCCACCTCCTGCCCAGCAATTAATCTTGTCCTCTAGTCCCCCATCAGTTCTGTTCCCACCCAACTCTCCTCAATTCATCCCCCTGTCAATTCAGTCCTACAGCTCCATCAGTTCAGGTCCCCTAACCCATCACCCCCAATGCCCTCAGTTCACCCTCCCAGCAGTCAGCCCATCTGCTCAGCACCCACCATCAATACACTCTCCCACCCCATCATCCCCCACTCTCCTCACTTCAGTCCTCCTGCAGCCCCCAGACCATAGTTCAGCTCTCCCAGCCTCACCTCTACTTCTCTTAGGGTTTTTTACCCTCTCCAGGCCTGGGGGGTAATGCAGTGGGGTCCCCTCTCGCACTTCCCAGGCTGGCAGGGGAGCAGCCATCCAGGGCTGAAAGCCAGATCCCCAATGTGCCCGGGGCTGACAGCCAAGCCCATGAAGAGGGGCTTCTGCTGTCAGTCCCAGGCAGCCAGGCTTGCACTGTCAGCCCCGTAAGGAGACGGAGGAGGCTGACAGCAATTTCTAAGTAAAATTAAACCTCACTCATAATAGAGCTCTCAAATGGCAGAGTTTGAGTTTTTTTTCAGCCCCTAATAGGCCAGGGGTTAATGCATTCATCTGGGGTGTGGGAGACCCAGGTTTGAATTCTCATTCTGCCTGATTTGGAGAAGTGACTTGAACCTGACTCTTCCACATCCTAGCTGAGTGGCCGGACAACCAGGTTACTGAGTCAAGCCCTGGCATGTTCTCTCTCTCCCAGTGAATATTTAGTTACTTATGCAAACTGAAACAGTTTCAACAGGAGCAATTGAGGAACACCCACCCAAGAATACCCAATACCCAGGTGGTTAGGGGCACTTACCTGCAATGTCGGAGACCTGGGTTAAAGTCCCTGCTTCAAATCAGACAGAGCAGGCACTTGAAAACAGATCTACCACACTTCAGGTGAAAACCCTAGCCACTGGGCTAATGGCCATAATGAGATGTGGGGGGTGTGTGTCATTTCTCTCTCTGGCTTCCAAGCCACCTTCACCCCATGAGATAGGGTTTCGTTGCCTAACTCCATGAGAGGATTCATGAATGAATCCTGAGTGAAGAGAAGTACCTCATTCCAGTCTCAGTCAGGTGCCTAGAGGCCCAGATCAATGAGAGCTAGATGCCGAAATATCTTTGTGGATCTGGGCCCTGAGACCCACTCCTTTCTTCTGCATTTCACTCTTGGTTAGCTTAGATGGCTCCCTGGTCAGCATACTAGCTTTTGAAAATCCCCACCTAACTTTCCACCATACAATGCACAGGGTCCCTGGACATTTAACCTGCGGCTGTGAATTTCACTGGGCAGCGGAGTCCCTAGAAGTTAGGTTTTTCAACAGTTAATATTGACACGATTAAATCCTTTTGTGGTGTTAGTCCTGCATTGCAACGTCTTAATATCCTTTGTGAATCTATCCCTGAGTGCGTCCCAAGATTACTACCAGAAAAGAAGGTTAGTTATGCATGTAGTAGGTAATGCATGCTAATGTGTGTGAGAGAGTGGTTATATCTATCAGTTCATAGTCACTTATTCACATATCTAAACAGCCCTGTACCTTTGAGAGTTTTTGAGTTTAGGAAGAGGAATTTGATTTTTCTGGGCAAGAATTAATCAGCAAAGTTGACTATCTCATTCAACCCAGAGAGAATTGGTATATAGAGTTCTGTTTAAGGATGATTTGCTGTTTGTCACATAAAGAAACAATATAGCTTACAATGTGCCCAGTGAGAGCTAGGAAGGATTGTGGGGAAAAAATCAATAATCAAACAAGTAACTAAAGAGACATGTACCAAACATCCCCCTGATAATCATCTTGTATGGGCTATATACCTTTCCTCTACATGTTGTACATTTAGATCATAAACTTATTAGAGCATGGTCTGTATCTTCCTGAGTGCTTAGAAAGCTTCTAGCACACTTTATTTCTACTGATTTTATCTATCTATCTATCTATCTATCTATCTATCTATCTATCTATCTATCTATCTATCTCACTACATCAAGAGAACATTAAGGCTATAAAAGTCAAGCACACAGAAGTTAGGAAATGCCAGAACTAAAGTTGCCTGTACAGCCTTAATTTGCTTCCTTGTGCATATTCATTATAACTAGGATATGTGAATAAATGAATATTTTGTTTGGATTCATGCCCCAAAACATTTTTTTTTCAATTTGTGGTCAACCTGAAACAAAAATGTTTCAGAAAACAGAAATGTCACATTTTTGTTTTGATATCAAGGTTTTAAAAAACATTTATAGATGGTTTCTTAAACAAAATTAAGGGAAACTCCATAATCAAAGGTCAAAATGGCTTGGTTCAGCATTTCTAATTTTGTTTTTTGTACCAAAACAATTTGCTGAAATTGATCTGTATTCATGAATTGTTTTGGTCAATCCAACCTGCATTTTGGCCCCCCAAAAAACTATCATGGATTTCACTCAGCTCTAATTATGATACTCTTTAATTACATGATCATAGTATCTTTTCCCACAGGACCCCTGTCTCATTGAGTGCTTGGGATGTTTGGTGCTCATTTAATGGGTAGATGTTTAATATTTCCTTTTAATGTGCTGCATCACCCATAAGATCTCTTGTCTTGAACAAGTGAACAAAGGGACTGCTTGGTAGAGAAGCAACTAGAATTAGGGGAAGGTGTTTTGTAGGCAGAGAGAATTGATCTTGAAAGAAGAAGGCAATTAAAGGATTATAGGCAGAAGCAAAAAAGAATAGCGTCAGGAAGACAGATTAAAGATTAAGTGACAAAGTAGAAAAGAGACCACAGATTCAGAAAAAAACAGCAAAGGAGGAACTGAGGAGGGTTGTATGCATTGGCATGTCAGAACCATCATGCTGCCAAAATGAACTCCTAGTGGAGATAAACCTTGTTTGCATATCCAAAGCAGTCTTTACACCAGGGAACATCTGAGAAAAATAAATCCTTTAAAACAAAACAAACAAAAAACAGAAGGTAGTGGGTATTGAGAAATGGAGGGGCTTGCTTAGAGTGTATATCCACCCCCCTCTAGCGGCAAACTAAGATGTTCAAAGTACAGGTATAGGATCTGGTTGCAGATGATAGGACTATTTATCATCCACAAGATGCTATCACAATTGCAGTCTACCAGTACTTTGGAGGCTTGGAAAAGAAAAGATTCCACTCCCCCACTGTCACCGTGCCTCAGTGGGTCACAGCTGAGAATACCAGATTCGGGACAAACTGCTGAGAAATAGGGAAGACACACCCCAAAACTGGTGGTTATTCTTCATTAGTTATACTAAGCCAGTAACAAACATAAACTTATGTCTCACCACACTGGTTAACAAGAAGTCAAAAATGAAGTCTCAGGCATTCCAGTACTCATTTCACCACCCAGACTCTAGAATTTATGATGAGTTGTTATTTTAAAATCAATGTAATCAAACAAAGAGTTCTTCTGATCTCAAGAGATCAGCTGCATAGGTGGCTCAATATATAACTCAGATCTTACCCAATAATAACAGTACTGTCACTCTTCCAGTATCTAATATCTAAAGGTTTATTTATAGGGTTAAAGAAATCATACACCTACAATCATTCCAAAGTTCTTGTATCAGGTTTGTAGCCATAATGGAATAAACAGTTAGCTTGTAAAGTCTCTGGTAACTTCCAAAAGATTGGAAAGTCCTCAGTCCATTGTTTGGAATGCTCCGTTTAATGTAAGTCCATAGTCCAGAGATCAGAGCAGGAAAGAGGCTAAATGGAGATGTTTCCAGAGTCTTTTATACCTTTTCCCATCTGGAGGGGATGTCTCAGTCTTAGTTTGTGGAAAATTACAGGCACAAGATGGAGCCCAGTGTCACATGAGCAAGTCACATACACTTACATGCTTTGATGATTCAGAGGAGCAGCCATGTGAAGGCTAATTCCCCACTCTGGCACTTCAAGTGCAGAAGGTGGGGGCCCGCAAGGATTCTAAAAATTAATACTGGCAACTCCATAGAATCATAGAATATCAGGGTTGGAAGGGACCTCAGGAGGTCCTCTAGTCCAACCGCTTGCTCAAAGCAGGACCAATCCCCAACTAAATCATCCCAGCCAGGGCTTTGTCAAGCATGACCTTAAAAACCTCTAAGGAAGGCGATTCCACCATCTCTTTAGGTAACCCATTCCAGTGTTCACTACCCTCCCAGTGAAAAAGTTTTTCTTAATATCCAACCTAAACCTCCCCCACTGCAAATTAAGACCATTACTCCTTGTTCTGTCATCTGCTACCACTGAGAACAGCCTAGATCCATCCTTTTTGGAACCCCCTTTCAGGTAATTGAAAGCAGCTATCAAATCCCCCCAAATTCTTCTCTTCTGCAGACTTAATAATCCAAGTTCCCTCAGCCTCTCCTCATAAGTCTTGTTGCCTTCTGCTGGACTCTTTCCAATTTTTCCACATCCTTATTGTAGTGTGGGGACCAAAACTGAATACAGTACTCCAGATGAGGCCTCACCAATGTCGAATAGAGGGGAATGATCACATCCTTCGATCTGCTGGCAATGTCCCTACTTATACAGCCCAAAATGCCATTAGCCTTCTTCGCAACAAGGGCACACTGTCGACTCATATCCAGCTTCTTGTCCACTGTGACCCCTAGGTCCTTTTCTGCAGAACTGCTGCCTAGCCATTCAGTCCCTAGTCTGTAGCAGTGCATGGGATTCTTCCGTCCTAAGTGCAGGACTCTGCACTTGTCTTTGTTGAACCTCATCAGATTTCTTTTGGCCCAATCCTCTAATTTGTCTAGGTCCTTCTGTATGCTATCCCTACCCTCCGTGTATCTACCACTCCTCCCAGTTTAGTGTCATCTGCAAACTTGCTGAGGGTGCAGTCCACGCCATCCTCCAGATCATTAATGAAGATATTGAACAAAACCGGCCCCAGGACCAACCCTTGGGACATTCCGCTTGATACCAGCTGCCAACTAGACATGGAGCCATTGATCACTACCCGTTGAGCCCGATGATCTATCCAGCTTTTGATCCAGCTTATAGTCCATTCATCCAGCCCATACTTCTTTAACTTGCTGGCAAGAATACTGTGGGAGACTGTATCAAAAGCTTTGCTAAAGTCAAGGAATAACACATCCACCGCTTTCCCCTCATCCACAGAGTCAGTTATCTCCTCATAGAAGGCAATTAGGTTAGTCAGTCATGACATGCCCTTGGTAAATCCATGTTGACTGTCCTGATCACTTTCCTCTCCTCTAAGTGTTTCAGAATTGATTCCTTGAGGACCTGCTCCATGATTTTTCCAGGAACTGAGGTGAGGCTGACTGGCCGGTAGTTCCCCGGATCCTCCTTCTTCCCTCTTTTAAAAATGGGCAGTAAATTAGCCTTAACCCAGTCATCTGGGACCTCCTCCGATAGCCATGAGTTTTCAAAGATAATGGCCAATGGCTCTGCAATCACATCCGCCAACTCCTTTAGCAGCCTCGGATGCAGCACATCCGGCCCCATGGACTTGTGCTCGTCCAGCTTTTCTAAATAGTCCTGAACCACTTCTTTCTTCAGAGAGGGTTGCCTTCCTCATTCAGTAAGGGGCCCACACTTTCCTTAACTTTCTTCTTGTTGCTAACATACCTGAAGAAACCCTTCTTGTTACTCTTAACATCTCTTGCTAGCTGCAACTCCAAGTGTGATTTGGCCTTCATGATTTCACTCCTCTGAGCCTGAGCAATATTTTTATACTGCTCCCTGGTCATTTTCCAATCTTCCACTTCTTGTAAGCTTCTTTTTTGTGTTTATGATCAGCAAGGATTTCACTGTTAAGCCAAGCTGGTCGCCTGCCATATTTACTATTCTTTCTACACTTCGGGATGGTTTGTTCCTGCAACCTCAATAAGGATTCTTTAAAATACAGCCAGCTCTCCTGGATTCCTGGATTCCTTTCCCCCTCATTGCTAGATTTTAAAAGAGCAACTACATGGATTAAGCACCAAAAATAGCTTTCTTGATGTCCAGCGTAAAGGTTGCAAGCAAAGTAAAGCACCTGGGGTTAGCACAGAGGAATCCACAAGCCATAATGAAATAAAAGCGATAAACCTAATCGTGTCTTCCTAGACATTTCCTGATCTACTTACATATCTGGGGTTTTAAATTAGTAGTTTCTAGTTATGATACTGATGATTTTTTCATACCTGGCCCAAGCTTCTTATCGCATAGCTGCTGCCCTGTCTGCCTCTCCCCAGGAGAACAACAACAGACAAACAAAAGAGGAATCTTTTTTCAATTTTAAAATTTTTTTAAATTTCTAGCCTTCCCATTGGCTCTTTTGGCCAGGTGCCCACTCACTTTTTTTTACCTATGCATAGCAGTGAGACTTTTTAAACCTTTACAGGTAGAGCAATTAGAGAACAGCTACTAAGAGGGATTTTATAGCTATTGACTGGCTGGGTGTCCATTAAAGGGAGCTACCCCCCTCCCTTCATTTATCACAATCCATTACCAATATTTTAGCTAAAGTGTCCACAGGAAAGCTCATCAGATGGGGACAAACTTCTTCTATGACCCATTGTGAGAGCTAAGTATTCTTTGATGGGCCACCAACTTGAAAAGTTCATTCAGAATGTGCTGTCTGGCTTCAATGTAGATTGTACCTGGTGGGTGTTACTAAGGAATATAGCACATACGTAGGATGCCAGAACATAGTCAATATCTATAACTTCAGATACAAATATGACACATGCATATACACAGGATAATCATACTCAGGAAATAATAACTTTTCCATTGACACCTTACATGATGTACTTTATACAAGGTTTGTTGCAATTATCTAAAATGGCAATATTAATTATATAAATTTTCAATCCAATCATACAGCATCACACCCACCACCGTGCCCAATGACAAAAATGCTAGTTCTGAACAAAGCTGGGTGAAGTGCCATAGTTCCTTATTGCAGCTCCTGTCTCTTTGCTTCCTTGCTCCTGCTGTGCTGCCATAGTAAGCTCATATTTTAGAATGTGTAGGTGTGCTAACAAAGCCTTATGGATCAGAATGTGTCAGCAAGAGGAAACTCAGCAAAGGGGGCCTTTATTTAGAAACAAACATATCCAGACAGTGACCAGCTGGAACCCTGCCAGATTTTTTTTAATGAGTTATAACATTTTTCCTCTTCAAACTGGGAGGCTTTTGTTCCTACTTTATTACAAAGTGCTTTGACCCCATGATCCAATGCTGTTTAAGATCCAAAAGCAGTTTAGTGCTTAGTTTTCTCCAGAATTTATTGCAGAGTAGTTCCCTTGAAAGTACTTGCTACCAATATAGATGCAAGGTAAAAATGTTTAAGGTAACAACAGAGTCTTTCATCTGAAGAAGTGAGGTTCTTACCCACGAAAGCTTATGCTCCCAATACTTCTGTTAGTCTCAAAGGTGCCACAGGACCCTCTGTTGCTTTTTACAGAGTCTTTCAGAATATTTCCATTGAATTGAAAGCACTTGTAGAAAGGTGCACTTGAGGTAACCAATAAAGTGTAAAGTCCGCTGGGCTAGGAAGATCTGGAAAATGGCCAAAAAGGAAATCTCTGTAGTGAAAAGTGAAGACTCAGTTAATCCAGAGATTAATTCATATATTTTGCTTTGCTACAATAAACTGTTGGCTTTGGACAATTTAAAACCTTAGTGTCTGAAGAGAAGAAAGCCCTAGAACAGGGGTCGGCAACGTTTGGCACGCGGCTCGCCAGGGTAAGCATCCTGGTGGGCCGGGCCAGTTTTAATTACCTGCTGACGCAGCAGGTTCGGCCGATCGCGGCCCCCACTGGCCGCGGTTTGCCGTCCCGGGCCAATGGGTGCGGTGGGAAGCGGCGCGGGCGAGCAATGTGCTGGCCACGGCTTCTCGCCGCCCCCATTGGCCCAGGACGGCAAACCGTGGCCAGTGGGGACCGCGATCGGCCGAACCTGCCGCGTCGGCAGGTAAATAAAACTGGCCCGGCCCGCCAGGGTGCTTACCCTGGCGAGCCGCTTGCCGAACGTTGCCAACCCCTGCCCTAGAAGAAAGGAAGCCTTGTGCAAGACCTGCCTAATAAGCTTAAGAATTTTGCATAACACGTCTTCTAGTGTTAAAGCCTTGAAGTAGGAACCTCACTACACAATTCCCTTACATTTCAAGTTCCATTAATTGCCCCTCTCCCCTCTGGTTGTACCAATTTCTCATCCTCCCCCGTTTGCTAATTCTCTGACCACTACTTTTAGTCCCTTCCTCCTCCATTACTCCCTCAGCTCCCTTGTCTTGGTCCTTTAGTCCTTTTCTTCCTTTGTATCCGGGGCTGGCTGTATGGGTGGGGGATGTGAGTGCCATGGTCAGGGGGCACTGTGGTCAAGAGGCAAGGAGCAGGGTGGGCCTGGTGTGCGAGGCCACAAAAGGGAACTTTGGATGTCCAGGAAGACAGGGGGATCAGGGGCAATGGGTGGGGAGTCCAGAGAGGCAGTGGGTGCCAGGGAGTGTTGGTAGGGAGGCAGCACGGCCTAGGGGAGATGAGGGTGGTGGATGGGGAGGCAGCAGGGGCAATGGGGGGATGGATGAAGAGGGAGGGGGGGAAGGAACACCAAAATACAAGTTAGCCCAGGGTGCCATTTTCCCTAAGGTCAGCCCTGTTCATATTCCTTCACATCTTCCCACAGTATCTCATTTCTGCAGCTCCCATCTCTTGGACTTTGCCCCCAGTTGGCCAGCCAAGAAATACAGATGATCAACAGTGGAGAACAGATCCAAGAAGCAAGTTTACCTCTATGGCCTTCTCATAGTAGTAATATTCACTACTCTTGGCATAAAGCAGAGAAAAATGAAAGTTTAGACACAGTTTATGAGACCTTCAGTGCGCCCTGCATATGTAATAAGGAGATTCTAATCACTAAATCTAAATTACAAAGAACAGTCAATGTGTTAAAATAGCACTGAACTTCTTCTTTAATATAATAAAGAAGAATGAACGGTTAGGGAGCTGCCATTTTAACCTTCTGATGCAGAAAGTATCTCAGCAGAGGAAAGAATGGAAAATCAGACTGTACACATTTCACACTATTTTAGTTGGCTGTTAAATTAATCTTTTAAAAAATACACTGGAAACAGAGCTTTCAACGGCTTTGAAAACTTCTGTGTTCCTTCATAAGTCTATCTGCTGAGGAACAGTCCCAATCAAGCAGCTAATGCAAAGAGCTTTAGTTCAGAAGGTTAAATATTGCCGCACCTGGTATTGCACACGCTCATATCCGGCCTCCACAATAGAATGATGAAATCACTGCCTTTGCTGGAAGAAGTTGTTATTATCCTAAGCCATATCTCTGATGTTAGACATTTTAACACATCCCCCCCCTCCCCGTCCCCCCGCAGATAAGGTAGTCTTTCAAATAGAAAATTGTTCCGCTAACATAAATGTAATTGACTTGAATGGGACTGGGATTATTCAGGAATAGATACATTTTCCTTTAGGGTTGGAATGTACATTTAAAAAAATACAGATAGAGGTTTCTACCCTACTAAATGATAGCATGCAGAAATACTATATTTAATCACTTAATTTCTCACCACCTTTTCTAACCTGACTTCCTTATCAGAACTTTACTCCATCCACTTTGTAATTAATGAATTGCCTCCCAGACAAAGTTGACCTGCAAGCTCTATCTTTCAAAATAGTTAAAGTTTTACAGAGCAGGCAATGGTTGCTGAATATATTCTTGCTTCTATTTTCTGATAGCATAGCAACCTAAGAAGGCATGTTACTGAACTTAAAGATGGGCTGATGCACCAGTGTCTGAACCAAGATCCTGATGCTGGCAAAATTAGTATGCAGGTTCAGCTTTATATCAAAACCTGAGAGTACCATGGATCCAAATTCAAACCCAGCATCCTATTCAAAATGGCAGAAACCTTATGAAGAAATCAGTTCTCAAATGATTTCCACCAGTTCTTACTCTGAATCTTCTCTGCAGCTCATACACCCATCCCCCATCAATTTCTTCCCCTGTTACTCAGTCTCATTACTGCTGTCTTCTAGAAGGGGGCCCACATACCTGTCCTCCCATACCTGTCAACATCAAAGCAAAAAAGCAGTAGATAGGCAGGGGTACCCAGTTTATTGCCTTGAGTGCAGTGTTATTGATTACCTGCCTCGTAGGCAGGTCGCATATATGTGCATATGGTGCAAGCAATGCATGGCCCTCAGAGATAGAGTACAGGCTCTTGAGGCCAGAGTGGCTGAACTAGAGACGCAAAGAAAGCAGTATATAGAGTGGAGACTTTCAGGGCATAGCAGAGCAGTCCCAGCACTTGGCCAACAGATCCTGGGCAATTAAGGAGGTTGAAAGTCTCAGGGCAGGAGACCATCAAGCTGGAACAGTGGGAAATAATCCCATAGTTGGGACCCACATTCCAGATGATGTCATGATATCCTGTTGTACTAACTATATTCCTCCAGGATCTGGAACCTCAGTTATTAGGAAGAGAAAGACAATAATCGTGGGGGATTCAACTGTCAGCCACTGATAGTTGGGTTTGTGATGACCAAGATCTCCATGTTTAGTGTCACCTGCAAACTTGCTGAGGGTGCAGTTCATGCCATCCTCCAGATCATTAATGAAGATATTGAACAAAACCGGCCCCAGGACCTACCCTTTGGGCACTCCACTTAATACCGGCTGCCAACTAGACATGGAGCCATTGATCACTATCCATTGAGCCCAACGATCTAGCCAGCTTTCTATCCACCTTATAGTCCATTCATCCAGCCCATACTTCTTTAACTTGCTGGAAAGAATTTAGTTGGTGTTGGTCCTGCTTTGAGCAGGGGATTGGACTAGATGACCACCTGAGGTCTCTTCCAACCCTAATATTCTATGATTCTATATCCATTTTGTCTTCATTCCTGCTTCTTACCTCCAGAATAACTTTTCTACAAACTGAAGCACTGAACAAAGGACTGAATGACCATCCAAGCTGTGGATGTGTTCCAGCAGGACTTTCAAGCCAGCAAACTCACCAATACTGCTAAAAGCCTCATATATGGACTTTGAAGTCTTTGTATGTATGTGACTGCTTTGCTATTTAACAACTCTCTTCTTGTTCTTTCTTTTTTCTTTATGATAAACCTTTAGTTTTAGACTCTAAAGGATTGGCTGGCAGCGTGGTATTTTGGGTAAGATCCAACTAATATTGACCTGACAATGTGGCTGGCTCTTTGGGGTTCAGAAGAACATTTTGTATAGTAAGAAGAGTTTTTAAATAGCTCCTCACCTTAATGCAGCTGGGTACTGGTTGGGAGCCAGAGAACTGGAATGCAATAAAGGGAGTTGTGTGACTTTCTTGATAACCAGTGTGGGGGATCAGGAGCACAGTTTGTGACTGGCTGAAGAGTGTAACTTGAGTGTTACCCACCAGTTTTGGGAGTGTCAGCTGATCACAGAATATCAGGGTTGGAAGGGACCTGAGGAGGTCATCTAGTCCAACCCCCTGCTCAAAGTAGGACCAATCCCCAGATCCCTAAATGGTCCCCTGCAGGATTGAACTCACAACCTGGGGTTTAGCAAACCAATGCTCAAACCACTGAGCTATCCTCAGCCTGCCCTGACATTGGCATTTCCAGTGAGGGGTGCCCTAGGCACAGCAGGTCACAGAATGTAATTTGGGAGACAGGAAGGGCCCTGGGTGCAATTTGGGGTCAACCTGTTTTCACTCAAATTCTAGAGGTTCAGCATGTAGTACTCAGCATGCTCAGGGGCCTCTCTGAATGCTCAGTAAAGATTTTTCCTAATACTCTGCCTGCCTGCTGCATCACTTTCTGCTAACAAAAGAGGTGACTAACTTAACTCCAGTGGTGCCTCTTCTTTCCCCATCCCTTCCACATGCGGAGCTGAACCTCCATTAGGAACCTCTCAGTGTTATTCAGAAGTCTGGAGTTGCAGGAACAGAGAGGAAGTGGGTGGAACCAATGCCATTTTTCCACAGGAGGAAAAGCAGAAAGAGCCCCACAGGTTTAGGGTAGGATCTGCTCCTTCTTCTGTTCTCCCAACACTTATGTAAGCATACAGAAGTCCCCCATAAGTACCCCCCACAGTTTCTCCCCCTCCCCCCACACACACATCATGGGTCAATCAGTTTTTTTAAAGGGTTCTTTTCATTTACCTTCTGGTTACTTAGTTTGCACTTGCTGCATGGATTTTCAAGCTTTTCTCTTCAATCATGAGGGCTAGAAGCTCTTTTAAAAATAAATAAAAGTTGAGATTCTCATGCAGTCTCTTGATTCAGAAGCTGGGGCTTTAAGAAATCCAATAACAATCATGAGTTGGCAGCATGTGTGGCAATCTTTACCGAGGGTGTCTGCACCTTCAATCCCAGTGGGTAGCATCAGTCCTACTGAAAATTATGGGAAATGGTAGCTATTTTGAGCAAAAGAAATTCTTGAACATAATGGAAAAGATGGGGGGAGGAGGATGAATCAGTAATTACTTTGCTTAATTAGAACCTAACTTATTCAAAAGCACATTCATCACTGGCTTACAATGAGTTTTAACCATATGGGAAGTGTGCAGGATAATGAACTAGCTATTTGTTAGCAAAAGGAGGCTGAAAAAGGTGAGATTCTAGCGGAAACAAAATTAAAAGTAGTAATGCCATGCCCTAATGTTAAAAATCACAAGTCTGACTTAAAATTCATGAGATTTAAAAAAAATAATGATTTGGGCATTATTTGCCTTTTTTCTTTTACTTGCCTGGTATCTGAGCATTTCAGATGCATTTGGGTCACATTTTCCAGTATTTCTCTGCAGTCATTTGGGCTAGGATTTTTTTTTTTAAATGAAAGCTGAAATTCCTCTGTTTGAGAGCTGGGTCTTTAAATAAAAACTCTAATATCACAAGACTCTCGACAAAATCATGAGTTGGCCACACTATGGCTGTCACAATTTTTTTAATGGTTTAAACTCATGAACTAATTAACAGACAAGCTTGCAAATTACAGAAAATTATATCTTTCCCCACAGATTATGTACTGTGAATTCATGGAAGAAGTATTGCCAACTAGAGCTTATTGGGACTTCTTGGTGAATTGGTTTTTGTCAAAAAATGCTGATTTCTTGAAATCAAAACTGTTTGTGAAATAAGGTCTGGCTTTTCTAATTTCCCAGCTTGAACAAATTTCAGGAAAAAGTTGACATTTTCAAAATGAAATATTCTGGCTTTCCAGTTTGAAACAATTTTTCATTTAGAAACTTAAGCTAATTAGATTGAAAAAGGTCAAAATCAAAATAAAACATTTTGCTCCAAAATGGAAAAAAAAATCTGGTTTTGATGTGCAAATATTTTTGAAATAGTACTTTTCATTCTGATTCAAAATTTCAGGGTGGGTGGATGATTTTGAATTCATGAAAATAGTCACCAGATGAGAAAATTTTCCCTTCTAGCTGTATTGCTAAGGAATTCCTATGTCATGAGTCAGGCCCCCAAGGTCATGTGATTGCCTTAAATACTGAAAAACTAAAAAAATTGTACTCTTGGAGTTCTCTTTATTTGCTTTCTGGGGTTTGAACCTTTAGAGTTCATGTATTCAAGCTCTACTCTGCAACCAGGAGGGATGGAAACTTAGTTTATTTTTAAATGAGAGCTGAGATTCTAGTAAAAAGAAGAACAGGAGGACTTGTGGCACCTTAGAGACTAACAAATTTATTAGAGCATAAGCTTTCGTGGACTACAGCCCACTTCTTCGGATGCATATAGAATGGCCATTCTATATGCATCCGAAGAAGTGGGCTGTAGTCCACGAAAGCTTATGCTCTAATAAATTTGTTAGTCTCTAAGGTGCCACAAGTCCTCCTGTTCTTCTTTTTGCGGATACAGACTAACACGGCTGCTACTCTGAAACCTGAGATTCTAGTGGTTCACATGATGATAGTCTCTAAGGCTTTAAAAAAAATACCACTATCTCAAGACTCATGCTCACGATAAAATCATGAAAGTTGGTAACAGTGCAGAAAATATACTTTATTCTTCATACAAAACAAAGAGGATGAATTCTTGCTTTAAGTGGAAAAATTGAGCCTAGCTTTAAAAGAGAAGCACTATCATACCATTCTGGATTCCCTTAAATGTTGTCTGAATGAGTGCTTAAGGTTTTTTTTAGATAGATAGATAGATAGATAGATATTCTCTATTTTGTATATAAATATATATTGGATTGTTTGAAGGTTACAAAGTAGAGAAAACTAACAATACTAATCAGAACACTCTTGAACAGTAGCACCCTGTAACAAAAGAACAAACAGTATGTGCCACACTGCTAGCTGAACATGAAGACCCTCTTTGAACTACATGTCCTAATGCCTAGTAATCCTTACACTAATAACATTAATGACATTCTTCTCATTCTAAACATTACCATTGCTGTCTCCATTTTGCCTGCCACTAGTTCCTTGTACAAGTGACAGGTGCTGCCAGCAGCCTCTTACCATGGTATATTTGTTGGAAGCTATAACTAGTGTAGTTAAGTCTGCTAGGTATGCTGCTTTAGAGAAGACTTTGGAACAGAACGATGAAATAATTTTCTATTTAGCTTCCCTATTACAAATGGTAATGGAGACAACCAAATGTTTACTATATTATATACATAATGATCTGTCTCATTCATTAATGATTTGAATTTACCAAGAAATACTTGTGAATTTGCTGAGACACTAAGGCAATAAGAGTCTAATAACTACTTTGGTATATTGATAGATATTTAATGCATTTAAAATCAAAACAGCAAACTATTAAAATAACCGGTTTGCGACAGGCTTTTGAAGGGAACTGATACAATGGCACATGTTTTGAAGCATATAAAGAGTTACTGAGAGTTTTACAGCAGTACAAATAACATTTTTTATCATATTTGAGCTGCTTGGCCTTGGGTACTATTGCATTAGGTGGTGCAATGAGCAAAGAAAACAGGTCAGCCTTTTGTTCTATTATGGTACATGTACTGTTCTGCTTGGCCTTTCAGGGTCTGTTACCTGTCTCCAACGTCTTTGAAACAAGAGGCATTGCAAATCTGGAGAGTTCATTTGCAGGGCATGTTGCAGGGTTGGAGAAGTACATAAACTTGTCAGTCTCTGGTCTCTATATTATGAACATATCAATATTAAGCAGCTACAGTGCACATCCAAGTTAGTAACCATCTTGAACGAATAGAAAAAATGCACCTGTCTTCTCCCTGTGAGAGCACCAAATTGTCTGTACTTGCTTTCTAAAGCTATGTGGCCCCAATGATGCATTTTAAACAGAAAATAGGTTTGCAGTTACACAGTACCTTTTCCTATGTGGGGAATGTTGATCCCAGCAATAACCAGTGTTACATGGAGAGAGAAATGAAAACCAGTGCACTTCCTTGTTCACTGTGCAGACACCATAGTTCTGCTTTGTTCATAAGATGCTGTATGGATGCTAGGCAGTTGAGGATGCTTTCTTCTGCTGTACTGATACTATTCTAAGCTTTAGATCCTCACCTAGGAGTGTTTCTGACCTTAGGAACTGTCCATACAAGAGACATGCTATCTGAGCAACTCTGCGTCTGAGGATTTTCCCCTTGTGGAGTACAGCTGTCCTTGGTCCAACGCAAATTTTTTGTGCAATACTGAACTATTTGATGCTTGTTCCCAATGCCCCTAAAATGTGTTGTGTGTGTGTGTAACTTTATATTACTATAGCAGTGTCTCTCAAGCTGGGCGTGGGTAGCAGAGGCGAGGATCAGAGCCGGGGGAGAAAGCTGCAGGATTCACGCCTCAAACAGGTAAAATGGCAGGTGGCTCCTTGAAAGCCACATGCCTCTCCTCCCTGCTGCTGCTGTGGCATTTAATGTAGATGGCTACAGGAATAGTTCTCATCTATGGGGCTGCAGTCTCAGGCAGCAACCTGCTGGTCCCAGCTTCGGTTTTCAGCACTCAACTCAGCTGGAACTGTCATGGCTCCCCGTCAGTTTTTAGACTTCTAGTGGCTAATGGAACATGGAGGGGGACCCAGAGTTACCAGAGAGGGGATGAGGAGGAGTATGAAGAAGAAACTATAGAAACAAAAAGGAAAGGAGCAAATAGACCAAGAGAGAAGGGAAAAAAGACAAGAAGGTAAATCAAAAGAAGTGAGAAAATAGACAGGAAAAAAGGAGAGATCGTGACAACTGTCAGCACATAGCGCACACTGGTTTGGGAATGACCCATCTGCCACTCCATCCCAAGAGGGGATCCAGTAGAGTGAAAAATGTTGAGAACTACTACATTAGGGTAAACATTATAGGACCATTGTTATCATAGAATCTAGTACTGCAAACTTTTACTCATGAGTAGTTTTAACATAAAGGATTCCATTAAGGTAAGCAAGTACTATTCACATAAGTAAGGGTTGCGGCATAAGGTCTTGAAAGAAAAGCATCTCTGGGGGGAGAGCAGAGTGGTTCCCATTAAGAGAGAACCCATGATAGTGCTCACTTGCTTTTTTAAATAAGGTGCCAAGTTATTCCTGTTTCCATTGTCATCTCAGTCAGTGACTCCAAACCTTGACTTTCTGATCATTACAAGGGTACACTTCAAGGAAAAGGGCTCAAGACTAGTTTATTGTAGTCCATATCAATGCCTAAGCTCTCATTGGAAGCCTGTGAAAGAAGAAAGTGGTGGTAGGAGATCTTATCTTTAAATGTTCTATATTGGAGTGGTATGTTCGACTACAGTCCAATTTCACTCCTACATAAGTGACAAGCAGCTGGAGACAAAGTGTATCCTCAACACAAACTGTAAGGGGTCGATTGGCAAGGCAATTGTTCAGATGAACATTTGTGGCCACCATCTTAGACTCCTTTAATGTAAGTCTCCACTGACAAAGGTAAGTGGCCAGAGCATTCATCTCCTGGCTGATTGACCCTTTGATATAATGCAGATCATTACCCACATCAGCGAAACAGATGTCATCTACCTATACCTACTTATCAGCTTTAGTTGTTGAAAGGGAGAGGAGCTAGAACTGATCCTTGTGGGAGTCTGTTACAGAGACTTCTAAGCTAGAAGACTGTCTCCAGCTTGCAAGATGAAGCACCAATGTGTTACTATTTCCATAATGAATTGCACCATGGGTATACAGGAAATAGTTGGCAACAACTTGGCAGTCAGCTCCACATGCGAAGCAGTGTCATATACAGCTGACAGATCCAGCAGATGGGCGCCAACTTTCTTGCCATTCTCCAAGACATCTTCAATGTCTTCAGTTAGGCAAATGAGTTGATCTTAGGTACACCCATCCTTGTCTAAAACCAGCCTGAACAAAAGGCATTTGTGGTTTGATAACCTCATTGATGTATATCAGAATCAGTATCTCCATAAGCTTGGATGTGACACATTGGAAAAAGATGGGTTGATAGCTCTTGGGTACATGTAATGGTTTTCCTGGTATAGTAATGGCTACTACCTTAGCCCTGCATCAGATTTTTGGGGTGCAGTTGTCCTGGAAACATTGACTGAGGAAGTGAAACGGCCAGTTTTGGAGCCTGGGTGAAATAGGAACTCTATATGGATATAATCCAGGCCTGGAGCCTTTCCTGTTCTCTCAAATAAATAAAAACAATAGAACTCTGTAGAAGTAGAAGAAGGACATTGTGAAAGAATGACAACTTTGATACATTTCACATACTACATGTAGTTTATGCTAAAGGCACTACAGTAATAGAAGTACTCAGCATGTACTGTATCCTGCATGCTTATGTTCCTGTGATGTAGAAGTGACTTGGGAGTCATATTCATTGCTAGCATAAGCAGGTACAACCTAAGTGAAGTCAGCAGATCTGACTTCACACATTCTCGGCAGTAGTAAACGTGGCCTGTGTTTTGTTTTGGGGTTTTTTGGTTTTTGTTTTTTCCCAGTAGCCAAAAGACAATGAAGGTTAGAAAAATGTACACATTAGTAACCTGGAATCTGTAAAGATGGGAAGATAGAGTACATAAGTTGGTAGCATACACAGAATATTATCCCTCCTGTAGTTTATTCCCTTTCTTAGATGATAAGCATAATAAATTTATGCAAAGAAATGTTATACTTGTTCTTAACAAAATTGCTTTCTAATGGAAGGAGGAGCTTGCTTTTTCTTTCAGGTGCAATAAACTCCCTGACTGAGTCAATGCACCTATTCCTTCCTTCCACAGCCATGATTTTAGTTAGTAGGAACAGTGAAAATATGATTGCAATATTTTCAAATGTTTTTATTTTTCTAAAAACTAATCAAAATTAGAGATTGTGAAACACACGATTAGCTCCAAATTGACTCAAACTTTAGTCATAAACTGTAAACTGGTAAGAATTTGGTTTGAGTTTTTTGAGTCAAGTAGCTATGCTTACGAAAACAGAAATCTGGTCTTCATGAAGCCATTAGAAAATATCAAACTATGGCAGGTATTATGTAAGATAGACATCACAAAGACTCAGAAGAATTTTGAAATGCAAATAGCCAAGGATACAAAACCAAGAAATTCTTTAACAATACCAAGGCAGAAAGCCTGAGATAAATGCTGGGTCCAATACAGCGGTGTAGCCACAGGTGGGCCTGGGTGGGCTGCGGCCCACACCACTTAGCATCCAGGTCCACCAAAATCTGCGCAGGGGTGTAGTGCTGCCATGGTGGCCCAGAACATCACTCAGGCACCTGAAATCCAGGACAGAGCTATGTGCCCACCCTTCAGAAAGCTACACTCCAGCAGCTCTGCCTGGCCATTTTCTGAGCCACCCCATGCATGTGCCCCACTCGGCAGGTGAAGCCTTGTGTCTGGGGCAGCAGGGCTAGGAACAGAGCGTGGTGTCTGGGGAGAAGCTGAGCTAGCACAGTCTGTCATTGCCAGTCCACCCGAAAGTCGGGACCCACCCACATTTCCACTCGTAGCTACACTACTGCTCCGATGAACATCAGGGAGAAAAGAGTGCCGATAAACAGGAAAAGGATGTTGCAGAGAAGCCAAATGACTGCTTTGTATCAATGGTAGAGATACTACCTTAGACCTAATCATTTCAAGCAAAGATGACACAGAATGGTCAGAGATGCTGGAACAAATTGGTAAACTAAAGTGTAAAAAGTCACCAGTATTAGCTGGTATTCTGCCCACGGTTCCGAAAGAGTTTCACAATCAGCTGAGCTGTTAACAAAGTATTCAATTTCTCATTAAAATCAACTCTAATACTGGCAGACTGATACATAGCAAATGTTGTACCTATCTTCAAAAGAGATTCTAGGATAATCCAAGGAATTATCTACCAATAGATCTTATTTCAGTACCAGGAATACTGGCTGAAACAAAATTTACAGTCAAAAGATATTAATCAGTAGTCTAAAGGACCAGGCTCTGGACTGGGCCTCAGGACACCCTTGATCTATTCTCAGCTTTGCTACTGACTGATTGTATGATTTTGGGCAAGTCATTTTCTCTTGGTTTCTGTCTTGCTTATATAGAATGTAAATGCATCAGGGCAGGGACTGTCTCTTATGTATTGGAACTGTGCCTAGCACAATGGGGCCCCAATCTTGGTTGTGGCCTCTTGGTGCTTCTGTAATATAAATAATATCCCTTAGATTTGATACATCTTTATCCTTTATATAAGAGAACCATGAGTGAGAGTTCATAAAGAATAATGTTTGCTAAATGAACTTGATTGTTCTTCTTGACAGAATTACAAAATGTGTGTGTGGAAGGAATGAAATAGATATAATAGACCAGATTTTCTAAGCTAGACAGCTGCAACTACATGAATACAAATTTGAAGGCTAAGCAACTATATGTGTGCAAAATAGCAGATTTGCACGTGTATAAGTAGATACTTGTATGCATAAATTAGGCCCACACGAAACTACAAGTACAAATACAAGCACCTAGGTTTGAAAGTCTAGCCCAGCGTAATTGGAATTTTATAAAGCATTTGATTCTAGGTCTTCAGAAAAACTCACTTGAAAAAATATTACAAAATAGCTTAGGTAAGAGAAGCATTGTTTAGGAGAACTGGGTAAAAGCAAAAACAATGAGTGCCTATTTCAATATCAAAATGGAGTGAGGTGTCTGGTTTTAGGGATTGATTCTGCATCCTTTGAAGTGAATGCTAAAGCCTTCAGTCGTATAGGACTAGGCACTTCCAAATCTATTAACAAAGGTGCTATGTAAAAGAGAATAAACATAATACTAATGAAATTCACGGGTATTAACTGAGAAGAGTTGCATATACTAATTACTACAAAAAAGATCAGACTGAAAGAACAGAGACGTAAGCAGCAAATAACAAATACAAGCTAATACACCTGAGGAAAAATTAGCTAAGACACGCATTCAATGGGAAGGAGAGAATAGGAAGGAGTAGCCTAACACAGATCCAGAATGATAGTGGACAGTACAGCTGGCTGCATAATCAAAATACTAATGATCAATCATTCCATAAGAAAATGTCAACATTTGCATCTATTGTTGTTCTAAATTAATTATTCGACCAGCTCTAGTGAACAGCAATTTTCATATGAATTTGTTATAGCAGCAAAAATGACCAACAAGATTGGGGGCTGCATACATAGCCTGTGCATCACAGAGCAGAGACTCTCTGTAGAGCTGTGGTTTGACTACACCTGGAAATACTGCATGACATTCTGGGTATGTATTACTTGCAGACTAAAATTCAGAGAAAAATGTTATCATAGATTGGGGGGTTAATTTATGAGATGCGATTAGAGCTAAGGGCCTGATCCAGTGCCCATTGATGACAATAGAAAGGCTCTCTCTCTCTCTCTCTCTCTCTCTCTCTGTGTGTGTGTGTGTGTGAGAGAGAGAGAGAGAGAGAGATGCATAAAAATATAACTGCAAAAAATAAGCAAAATATTTTGAAATACAGAATAATTAAACTTCCATTTGATTTGTTGATGACAACCCAGAAAGGCAGAAACATGGAGTTAAAACCTTCCATCCATCTATAACCTGCCCTATTCTGCCTATTCATTTTAGAACATACCAGACAGCACATGACATCATGTCACACACTGAACACAGACAAGTGCAATAGTTAGGCAGAACAGAATAAGAGAGAACTCGATTTCTTTGCTTTCTGTGATTATAAATCTGCCCCTTACCTCTTCTTTCACAGTAACCTTTGTTTACGCATCTGTAGTGAAACTTGGAGTAACAGACGCTTGCTTCTTTTACAATGACATTCTCTTCACAAGCACAGCTCTGCATCACTGATACTTGAATGTGATTAACTGAATTAAACTGCCCAGGACTAAAACATGGTATAAAAGCATGCTTATGGAATTTTATTTTAAATATCAAAAGTCACGTAATATTAATAATTGTCTTGTGTGAGATATCACCATATGTTGAACAAATATGCTATGGACAAATGACAAATTAATAAGAAAAAGATTCTGTAAGAAACATATGTTGCTATTGTATTAATGTGTGGGATTTTTGTTGGAAAGTAATGTATATGAATTTCTAAAGTGAGTCAGATGCAGGCCCTCTCAGAGGTCCAGAGAGGCCAGGGCCACTTCCAGCTTTTGAGGCCCCTACCTATAATAAAAATAAAAAATGACGATACATGAAAACAAAATAAGGCACCAAAAAAAAGAGTGATACATAATTTGAATATTTTTTTATTTAACAAATGCTTTTCTAGCCTTTTTCTGTGCAAAAGCACTAATTATTGAGGAAAAATCTAGCTTTTGTGCAATGTCACAGTTAATATTAAGCATGGCAAGCCCATTCAAACGCTCTTGTGCCATGAGAACCAATATATTTGTATTAATATTTATGAACATTTTTAACTCTTGAATATGACAAAATCTATATCAGTTAACCAAAAAATTATGTCTTTTACCAAATCACATCTCTTTTTGCTTAAATTTAAGCTGAGAGTGTGTGTCACATTTTGGTCCGATGCGAATGCGCATAAAAACAAGTTGCAAAACTTATCAAATGCCAAAAAATTAACAAGTGTCTAAATTTGAGGCCCCCTTTGAGCTTGAGGCCCAGGTTGAATAGCTCTCCTGCCCCTGCCTCTGATTGACCCTGGTCACAGGGGGATGGACGTATTCTTTATATTAGAAAAATATTGAATATGTGGGGGGAGGGGCAAAGAAAGCAGTCCTTGGTTTACAGTAACTCCTCACCCACAAAAGTCACAAACATTATGCAGAACATTCATAGGCAACAACCAGTGAAAAAAACATTCCCCCTTGGTTATCACAGAATCTCTAATACAATACCCTGCCTCACTGTAACAACTATCTTTAACCCTTCAGGATGTATTAGGTACAGCATGTTCAGCAACACTGTCAGCCAGAGGCGCCAACTTTCCCACTTTCCCCTGGGTGCTCGACCCCCACTCTGCCCCCGGTACTGCCCCCACTCCACTCCTTCCCTGCAGCCCCGCCCATGCCCTGCCCCCATTGCAACCTCTTCCCCAAAGTCCCCGCCCCCTCCCTGGCCCTATTCCAACTCCTTCCCCAAATCCCCACCCCGGCCCCACGTCTTCCTCCCCTAAGCGCGCCATGTTCCCACTCCTCTCCCTCCCTCCCTCCCAGCACACTGCCAAACAGCTGTTTGGCGGCAGCCAGGCGGAAAACACTGGGAGGTAGGCAGAGGAGCGGGGACGTGGTGCACTCAGGGGGAAAGGGGAATGTAGCGTGGGGGGTGAGGGGAGCTTGGCTGCCAGTGGGTGCAGAGCACCCACTAATTTTTCCCCGTGGGTGCTCCAGCCCCAGAGCATATATGCCGACTCCTTGCCCCACCCCCCAGCTCGCCTCTGCCTCCTCCTCTGAGCGCGCCGTGTGCCCACTTTTCCCCCTTACCTCCCAGCGCTTGCTGCCACAGAACAGCTGGGAAGAGGCTGAGCCAGGGCAGGGATTTGGGGAAGGGGTCCAATATGGGCAAGGAGGGGGCAGAGTTTGGGCGGGGACTTTGGGGAAGGGGTAGGAATGGGGGTGGGGCAGGGGCAGGGCAGGGGTGGAGTTGGGATGGGGCCGGGGGCAGAGGGAGCATGAGCACCCACCTGTGCCAGGGAAAGTTGGCACCTATGCCCCGGAGCACCCACAGAGTCAGCGCCTATGCTGTCAGCCAAAAATATCCCATTGCTTTTGGCACATAGACTTTTAAATTCTTCCTACACTAGCTGATATGAAGATGTATACTGAATCCCTAAGCATCGTCCCCAAGTGTTTAATTGGTATGTACACCAATCAGTTATGGCAGGTAGGGCTACAAATCCTGTCTCAAGAAAAGCAATGACCATAGGCTGCTGTGAGGTACCTCAATCAGCAACCACTACCATGGGGGCTATTCCCATTTAGAATCAACAGCAGACCCTGGAAATAAGCCTGGGAAGTTTATGGATCTTTTGCAGGTCCGTTGCTGAAGAAGCACATTTAGAGCAGATAAAGTATTTAGAAGCTTTTCATGTCCTACCCCATTGCCTGAATTTTGCAGTCAGCAAGATTAATTCTACAGGCCATTAGTATACATGTGGATTATTGCCATTGGGTATGTTGGAAATAAAAAACACTGTTTCATTTACAAATGCCCTTTTCTGTGCAATTAAAATTTCATAAAGATATTTAGCACATCATTTTAGTAACTGAATCACCATAAAAGACCTTAATATTTCCTTTAGACTACTTACTTTCTGGGATTTACAATCTACAAAATGAAAAGAATTTAGACAATAGATGGAAGCTGTTATTGTCCATCTTGGTAAATGTACTTTTGTAATTAGTATGTTTACCAAATTCTGTGTACTCAATAGCCCGTTTAAATAATACATCTAACAAAATTCATATTTAACCAGCTAAACAGACTTTTATAAATGGCTCCACATATATTCAGCCATTCTGAATCATGTATTTATTTTTCAGACATTAAGACTAGAATAGCTGCTATTGAATAATGTCTGTTGTGTAACTGTGTGTGTGTAAGTTAATGTACTTTAATGTCAAGCAAAAGAGAGAAATACCATGCAAAACACTCAAACAAAACAAAACAATAACTGCAAGGTCATTAGACTTATATGTGAAGCTTGAGATCCTATAAATTTTGAATTTGCTGGTTTTTGTAGTATTCAACAAAGTTTTAATGCTATTGAAATGTAGGATTTTGTCTAGATTGGGTCAAGGTAAAATACTGTTTGACATTCATAGAGCATAAAAGCTATCGTTCAGGTATATCAGGCTAGATTATTTTACCTTTAGAAAAGTCACAAGCTTTTAGGGATCATGGTTCAATGTACAGGTCTTCTGCGAAGGACAGAAAAGTTCTACTTATTTGGCAATGATAGCTTGAAAAGTGTCTTTCTTAACAGCTAATTGTTTGATTTTTTTTCTCAACGGTTTAGTTCCTGTCTTTTAATATTCTGAAGAAAGTGTAATGTAGCTGATTTGCCACTTAGTTATCAAAGGTGTGCATACAAATATCACTGTGCAAACACATACCAGAACTAAAACCTTCCTCTGAAAGTGGACCTATCTATCCCTTGCTATTTCCCCTGAGATTTATCTTGTAAGTACGCTTGCCTCTTCTCTTGTAACATCCATTAATGTCATCAGGAATTACACACCTACACATATGGGGTAAAAGAACCTACTGCTACAGAACCATGGAAGCAAATCTCAATGCACGATCTTCCTTGTACACTGTATACTCAAAAGAGATAAAATCTAATTGAAAATATGATGAAAATCTTCAGTCTCGGTCCATTTTCCCCTTCAATGTCTTCTACCCTTGACCCTTCAAATTATAATCAACCCCTTATGTCTCCCATCCTCAAAAATTACCCTTGGTCCAACCTCTCCTCTTCTCCTTTCTTCCCTCCTCTTTTAAACTCACAGAACACACTATTAACAATTTTTGCCTCAAGCTCCTCTCCTCCATCTCCATTCTGGATCCCTTTCCTTCTAGCTTCTTCACTACAATGAAAGAGCTCCCCTAATAGTTTCTAATAACCTTTTCTGAAGGTCTGTATTCCACTTCAGTCCTCCTTAATCTCTCTGCTTTTGACATCGTGGATCAACTTCCTTCTTGAAATTTTGTACTCCCTTGACTCTGTAATTCTCACTTGGTTTTCCTCCAGCTTCTATGATCATTCTTTCATTGGGTCCTCCTCTTTCGTCCCTCTGGACTGTCCATGGAAGTCCTGCAGGGTTCTATCTTCAGGCCCCCTTTCTTCTCCCTTTATATCCTCTCTGGAAGATCTCATATGCTCACACAGTTTGAACTACCATCTCTTTTGCTGATAACTCAAGGATCTACTTTTTTTCTAACCAGTCTACCTCTACTTGATTCCATCTGTCTGCCTGTCTTTCTGCCATTCCTCCTGGTGTCAGCTTAAACCCATCGAGGCTAAAAGTGAACACCTTACATTTGAGTTCATTAGGAGTTGAAGGCACTTGGCACATCAAAGACATGTTCCTCCTGAAGTTGAAAACTTGGAGATGCACAAAACACAAGCTGGACTTAGCTACCATTTTGTGAGCTATACAAGAGAAATCTGATTCAGAGAGTGCTTGGAACCTCTCACAACTAGTATACAGTCACACTGAGAGCTGAGTAAATATTTTTTTTTTTGGTTCAGTGGCTGGTCCAAAAAATCTGTTTCAAAATTAAAATGAATTGCAAAACAAAAACAAATGTTTAGAATGTTAATTTGAAAGCAACATTTAAAAATGAAAATGTCAATTCAATTTGATGTTTTCAAAACCAATCACTGACATTTCTGAAATGTTTGGGTTGTTTTTTTTTCATGGCACTGAAACTACTTGTGAAATCTGACCTGAACCTGCAAAGTTTTGTACCTTGAAATATGCACTTTTCTGCAAATGTACTATACTCCAACAAAAGTTCACCTAGATCTACTCTCAAGTTATCTATTTTAAAATAAAGAGCAGAATTCAGCTTTTTGCTAAAGTCTCACAATTAAACACCATTGTTACAGAGTGGAAGAGTCTTCCTATTGCTCAAGCCAGTTACCAGAATCTGGAATCCTGTAGCGAGCTGAAGGTTAATTACTGCTGAGAAGCTGAAGTAGGTATAGTGACATCCTTAACTACAAGGGAGGTGACAGCAGTGGGCATGGAGGCCCTGTGGGAATGTTACTGGAAGATTTAGTTTAATAATCCTATAACAATGATGTTGCCTAAAATCACTACTTTTAATTTAAAACCTTTCCTTTGTAACTATCTAAACTGGTAACCAAATTGTTGACCTACCCTAAAGGAGTTGACCGGAAAAACTGCAGCTAGCTAGCTTTCCCTTGAAAGGACACAGATACAGCCCTCCAACCAAGAATAGACAAGTAACTTTCAGCTAGCTCCGTCCCTGACAGGCAGCTCCTCCCACTCCATAGACTTCTATGGGGCTACAATGTATCTCTATGTGACTTTGCTGAATCATACCCAGAACTGGAGCAATCCTACCTCCCGATTGCATCATCCCCATACATTCCTATGGGCTCCCATGTATTCCTATGGGGTTTCTCTTAACTGACCTGTGAATGACCCCTAGCTACTTCCTGTCTGGAAACCCCTATGTATCTCTATGGGCTCCAATGTATTTCTATGGAGTTTTGCTTACTCATTCTCCATAGTAAGGCAAATTACCTTCCCATAGGGCGCCATTACTGAATTTTCTAATTTAAGCTATTACTAATTTCTTTTTAATTAAGGCTTTATTCTTAAAACTAATCACTACTCTAAGCATGCCAAAGGGTTCTGATACCATCACCACTCTTTTATGTCCAATTAAGCAAGTTATAAATTTCACAAATTTAAACCCCTTCACGAGGTTTTTCTGCAGACCTTCAATTCAAAGTGTTATAAGACATTTCAGGCAACTGAGGCAAAATTTCTTGCCACCGGAAAGACCTTGAGGCAAGACTGGGAAGAAGGCTAAGATTGGGTTTTCCATAAGATTATTTTTAACTGCCCTTTCTGTTAATAAAAGTGTCTATTATAGGTGTGTAGATTTGGAAATAGGTGTGGATTCCACCTGCCTACACCTGCTTTCCGGAAACAACCTTCTTATCAGTCTTTAAAGTCCATTGAGGGCATTTGTCCAAGAGACATCTGAGATGGTAGTATGCAATTTTGTTTACATATCGTCTTACAATAACACTTGCATCGGGATGTGGTTCAAGTGTGCTGAGTCATATTTTGCAAAAAGTAACTGAGACAGCTTTGATACACTCTTTGCACTGGATGCCCATTAATGGCTTGGACCTCTTTAGAGGCGTGGAATAATTAAGGGAAGATTCTAGAATGTTATCTGATTCTAAATAGTTCTCAGTTTCAGCATCTCCTTAAATGCTATATTTGTTCCTCCTTTGCTGATTGTCAGTTTATTTGAAAATGTAAACAATGTTGGAGTGTTGGTATAAAAGTAGCTCATGTTTATACTTCACTTTTCTAATTCATATTATTTGTGGTCCCCCAGGATTATTTCAGGATAATCTTATAACATATGCAAAATAGTTATTTGTACTGGAAGAATTTTTTTAAAGGCTTTAAGTTTAAATCAGCAACAACATACACATGCTATTTTGAAGATTTTTAAAAAAAATATAGGCTTTTAATATTTATCAATCTTTCTTGTTTCAAAGGATGCTAATAAGTGGGAAAAGTTGTTGTATATGTGCTTGCTGTGGCATAAGGGCTGCATAATTTATATACCACATAAATCATTCATTATATATTACTATGCCTATTTTGTGAATAGATCAGGTTTCTTGCAAGTATAGGGCTCAATTTTGCCACCTTTTACTCCCACTCAGTAATGTCTTATTTTTCAGATAATCTCATTCATTCCCATGGGAATCTTACACAAAATTGGTAACTGCCACTAAACTATCTTGGTCAGGTGCTATCATTGGCTTTCATGGTGACTTACTTAAGATTGTTGGTGACCCACATCACTGGCATGTGAAGGAAAATGGAAGATTAAACCGTGTTCCATGACTAAGTTGGCCATCACTCCTTCAGAGGAAAATGTATCATCAGAAGACACTGTTCTGCCATCTCATCCCCAGATGACAATCAGGGGCCCTGTGTAGGACCCCTGAGAGGAGAGGGGAGTAACTAGTTATTTTGCTTTGTTCTCTGGACAGGCCTTTCAGTATCTATAAAAAGAGAGACACACACGGGCCAGTGACTTTTACCATATGGCCTTGGGACTCTAGAAAGGTTATTTTGGCCATTAAATGAATTCTTTGTCTTCTACAAATACAAAAAAGATCTTAGTGAGATTATTTGTGTCAGACAGGGTTGGTAGGATCAGACCCATGTTCGGTGTTGTGATGAAAATAATCACCACAAATTGGCTACAAAGGAATAGAGTACAAAAGTGTGTTCTTTATATCTGCTCTTAGCTAAAGATACAAATATCACTGGAAAATCAGACAAAGCTTTGCATTGTTTTCTATTTAAGTTCTTTAAGTATTTTCACTAACTCCCCGACAGGATTCTGTTGGAGACTATTTTGTATGTGTTGGGGCTAAGCAGGCATCACAAATGGCACAGCCATGGAAGGTTCTAGTACATTCATGCATGTTGTGGAATGTAAATGAGGACGGGCCAGGGATGGTGCCATGACTGCCAAATTTATGTTGATTAAGTAATCCCAACATATCAACCTAGATAAACATATCAATCTCAAAACCATTCCCAGAGAGCAGTTATCAGCATTCTAGAAGGGCATATCAAGTGGGGTCCCGCAAATATCAGTTATGATCTGGTTCTGTTCGATATTTTCATTAATGATTTAGATAATGGCATAGAGTAGGGGTCGGCAACGTTAGGCATGCGGCTCGCCAGGGTAAGCACCCTGGCGGGCCGGGCCAGTTTATTTACCTGCTGATGCCGCAGGTTCGGCCAATCGGGGCCCCCACTGGCTGTGGTTCGCCATCCCAGGCCAATGGGGGTGGCGAGAAGCCACGGCCAGCACATCGCTCGCCCGCGCTGCTTCCTGCCGCCCCCATTGGCCTGGGACGGCAAACCGTGGCCAGTGGGGGCTGCGATCGGCCGAACCTGCGGCGTCAGCAGGTAAATAAACTTGCACGGCCCGCCAGGGTGCTTACCCTGGCGAGCCGCGTGCCAGACGTTGCCGATCCCTGGCATAGAGAATACACATAAATTTTGCAGACAATACCAAGCTGGGAGGGGCTGCAAGTGCTTTCGAGGATATGATCAAAATTCAAAAAGCTCCAGATGAAGTGGAGAAATGGTCTGAAGTAAATAGGATGAAATTCAATAAGGACAAATGTAAAGTACTCCACTTAGGAAGAAACAATCAGTTACACACGTACAAAATGGGAAAAAACTGCCTAGGAAGGAGTACTGGGAAAGGGATCAGGGGGTCATAATGGGTCACAATCTAAATATGAATCAACAGTGTAACACTGTTGCAAAAAAAGCAAACATCATTCCTGGATGTATTAGCAGGAGTGTTGTAAGCAAGACACAAGAAGTAATTCTTCCACTCTACTCCATGCTCAAAAGGCCTCAAAAGTAGTACTGTGTCCAGTTCTGGGCACCACATTTCCGGAAAGATGTCTACAAGTTGGAGAAAGTCCAGAAAAGAGCAACAGAAATGATTAAAGGTCTAGAAAACATGACCTATGAGGGAAGATTGAAAAAATTGGGTTTGTTTAGTCTGGAGAAGAGAAGACTGAGGGGGTCATGATAAAAGTTTTTATGTAAACATAAAAGGTTATTACAAGGAGGAGGGAGAAAAATTGTTCCCTTTAACCTCTGAGGATAGGAGAAGAAGCAATGGGCTTAAACTGCAGCAAGAGCAGTTTAGACTGGACATTAGAAAAAATTTCCTACCTATCAGGGTGGTTAAGCATAGAAATAAATTTGCCTAGGGAGGCTTTGAAATCTCCATCATTGGAGATTTTTAAGAGCAGGTTAGACAAACACCTGTCAGTGATGGTCTAGATAATACTTGGTCCTGCCTTGAGGGCAGGGCACTGGACTAGAAGACCTCTTGAAGTCCCTTCCAGTCCTTTGAATCTATGATCATGGAAATGCCATGAACAGGCATGACTACTATGTTGGACTATATATTGGGCAGCAGCCCCTCACTGTGGATTGTGGGACTGGATTTTGACCTCCCTCAACCCACCCACACTCAGGGTCCATATGAGGTCAGATGAATTGAACCCACACATAAATGTTACCATCAAGTCTCATACTGGAATGGCATTGCTGCCTCTAATCTTTTTTCAGTCTCCAACATGATTTACTTTGGCAATAATTATTAACACCTTGTCTTAGTCGCACTTTGCTACCAGTTGAATCATTGTGACGTGAAGAACAATTTATGTCTCTGGTATATTTAATACTGTATTGGTCAATGACAAATCAGAGCATTACACAGAATTTTAAATTAATAATGGTTGGTGGGACATTTAAAAGTTGTAAAATGTTTTAATTCTCTAAAATTTAAAGAGTATAAGGATGTTAATCTGCAAACAATAGGCATGGTTTTGTTGGTTTTTATCATTACATAGGAAGTACCCACATACATACATATGTGCACACAGAAACAAACCATATACTTTGCTAGATAGGTTCACTTCCTTTCCTGGTCTATCTGTCCTCAGCTAACAGTGGTTAAGACTCTTGCAGAGATAAAGTGCACCACACCTGAAAAACAGTTTGCTTTGCTCAACAACAGTCCTGTCAAGATACACCATTGAGTCCAGTTAAGGGCTCCTTCACCTGAAGGACAATAATGGTAACACACTGTGTGGAAAGGTGGGTTCCAGATTAAGGAACAGACGATGTTGCTAAAATACAGAAAAAGGATTTCTTGGGACTTCTTGGGACTTGGGATTTCTTCAAGGGATCACTACAGAGACAGAACCAACTTCTTGTGGGGGAAATGTAGTACTTTAGAACTCCACATTTTGTGAGTTTCTACAGGTTGATCTATGTTATGCTTAACACTGTTCATTTTGTATTTTAATTTGCTTGCATTAGTCTGCCTCATTAAAGGCTTTCAGCTTAAATTTTCATGAAAAGTGACCATCAGAGCCAATTTAAAAAAAAAATAACCTGTATCAGCTATCCTTTGAGATTATTAGAGTGCACTTCCTCCAGAGGAGGAGGGATGTGTGTGTTCATGCATAACTCACTAAGAAGGAATTTGTTTTGCATGAAACATACAGCTAAAAACTCAAAATTTCTCCCATGAACAGCAAAGGAATTTTTAACTCTCTAAAGCCCTGTGGGGAAAAAGCCATATTCCTCCATCAGTTACACACATGCACCCCATGAATTTCAATGGGGATATGCAGGCTTAACTAAGGACAAAATGTGGCCCACTGTGTAGATTCTGACATGATGCTAGACTCATCCTAGGATCTATACTGCTGAAAGCTGGTATAAGCTCTGACAGAGGTCTGTGGTAGTGGAAATATCTGCTGGGGGAGTTTGTGGTGTCAAAAAAGCTATCACAACCACGCTTCAGAGACGTCACAGGGGAGCAAATGCCACCCAGAAAGTACACATCACTGGACAAGAAAGGGGTGTAGGTAGAGCAGCTAGGTGATGTGCTGATTTTAGCACTTCCTTCGGTAGCGTTCAATGGCTGTGCTCCTGTGAAGTCTGGCTGTAACTTCAATGTACATCCCCCATAGGTGAAACTCCAAGGGAGTGTGCTGACAGTACCATTATATTCCCTGTGTGAGGGGAAATTCCCCAAGGAGAGTTCAGGAAAAATCAGCTGTTACTAAATGTAAATTCCACCTCCTGACACCAATTTCAGAAGATCTGATTAGGAAAAAAAATCATTTTGTTTTTTTTTAAGGTTATGGAAGGAAAGCATTTTGTATTAAAATAAAGGAAGGAAAATGACTTCTCAGACTTACACTGAAACTGGAGGGAATGAAAAAATGATTCAACTATATTCAACATAATCTTGTTTATTTTTTTTCATTACACTTTTTCATCAACTGCATATGTGTTAGCACTTACATTGACATACCTGTCAGTCTTGGCAGCCCATTACTAACATTTCTTAGAATGAAACTCCCCAGTGCACCTAACAGGATATGCCACCCACATGTATCAAATGGTGGGGAAAATTGATCGGACCAGCACTGAAAGGGGGACAGTCCCAGTAGCAAGGGAGGGAGACGCTCACCAATGAACAAGAGACAGCTCCTCCCCCTGGGAATCTGTGGCACCCATTGGTCAGCTATGAGAGACAGAAGCTGATTGGCCACTGATCCCCTGCTCCCAGGATTTAGCACAGTGCAGGAGCCATGTGCAGTCTTTTTTGGCTCCCTTCAATCAGCCCAGACAGGCCCCCCCGCAACCTCAGAAAGGGAACCCATCCTGACAAATGCTGTAGGTCTGGCTGATTGCCTGTTTAAGGTGTCAGCAGGGATTTTTTTCTCCAATGGGCCAGCTGGCAGAGTACCAGGGAGTCTTTTGCTTTCCTCACAGCACCTTCAAGCCACAGTGGATTGAGTAGGAAGGTGCTTAGTGCCTAACTGAGGTACTGGGGTGGAGCTGTTTATTCGTCACGACTTGTGCCAGTTTCCAGTCTGCTTAAGAGAAGGGGCGGCTCCAGGCACTAGTGCAGCAAGCGCGTGCCTGGGGCAGCAAGCCGCGGGGGGGGAGAGGGGTGGCGTGCCGGTCGCCATGAAGGCAGCAGTCAGGCTGCCTTCGGCGGCATGCCTGCGGGAGATCCGCCCGTCCCGCGGTTTCGGCGGCAATTTGGCAGTGGGGACGCCAAAGGCGCGGGACCGGTGGACCTCCAACAGGCATGCCACCAAAGACTGCCTGACTGCCGTGCTTGGGGTGGCAAAATACATAGAGCCACCCCTGCTTAAGAGAATAAAATGAAGAGTTCCCAGAGGTCAAACACTTGGGATTTTGGTGTTGAGACCTGGGCTGATGTGATAGGGTGAGACCTAATGGCCCTTGTGGGCCAAGGCCCCCACCCTGCTGCTCCCTCTGTCCCCCTCATGGGATGGGGTGGGAGAGAGCTAGCACTCAGAGAGAGCTGAGTCCTGGGTGGGCAGGCTGAGCAGAGCCTACCCCATGTTATGGGTTATCTGGTAAGGAACCCTGTAACCCTGGCACTAGTTATGGGTTATATGGTTAAGAGCTCTGTAACCTCTTCCCTCCCCCATGACCAATTACATGCCTGGTTGAGGAGAGTATGGGTGATGGGAGAGCAGAGACCCTTCCCATGTTAAATTTTAATAAAAGTTGCAGCCTGCCATTTAATTCCATGCGTGCATCTGACCTCATTTTGCTGCTATGTCCACATTAATCAGACTTGCAGCTGCTTCTCTTAAAGTTCATTTTCAGAACTTACCAAATAGGGTTTCGTTCTGTGTTGTGATGTTCCAGAAACATACAGTAACAACACCCTTCATTACACTCGTCTTTATCTAGTTTGCTAGTCTGTTAGCCTGCTGAGCTGTCACAGAGGCCCCCACTACGAAGATTTTGAAATGATACTTTTTCTGACAATGAAAGAACATTTTTTCTCATTACATGGAGCCATAACTACATATTACTCATGTCAATGCTGTCATTTATTGACAGTGTTGAACTGCTAGCAGTATGGTTAACACAGTGAGGTACAGTAACTACAGTAGCTAGACAGGATGACATTTTCCCCATGGAGATTTTATTGCATTCAGATTTTTATGGACTGGATTGGAAATAAGGCACATACTGTTACTTGGGTTTTTACTGAATCCAAAGCTCTTGGTAACTTTACTCTTTGAGAGGTGGTGTCAGGAAATAAATCAATGGGGACACAGAATGTCTGTCTGATAGATTGGTGGCACAAGCAGCACAACACAAGAGTGCTTTCACGTACAACTTCCACTTTATTTAGTCTCAAGCAAATACACACATAAGTAACAGATTAGAGCCCCCCCAAATCAACAGTTACCCCAAAAGTCTGGAAGGGTCTTCGAGTGAGTCATCAACAGATTTTCAGTTACCGGCCTTCCGTCTGCTGCTGGGGATCTTGAGAGGTGTCTACGAAGAGTCCACCCAACTCAGACCTTGTCCCCTTTTTATTCTTGTAAGTGCCACATAGCTTGTCAATCAAAAATAACCGCAGAGCAAGCAGTTGGTTAAGCAAGAAGTTTCAAGGCATTATACAGAATTGTTTTTGCAGGATCTGCAGTCTCATGAATCCTGACAAATGGGACCAGAAGTTAAATATAGCTAGACTTCCTGGCTTTCAAAACCGCAAACTTCAGCAGTTTAAAAGAAAACTCAACAGGATGGTGCAGGATAATCCTCAATTCTCATGGTCATTCCCCCTCCTCTTCTGGCCTGCCTAGCTATGCTAAGGTTGGTTCCAAGGCCTTCTAGCTTAGCTGCTTGCGGCAATTAATAGTCTAGTTAATGGCAGTGGCCTAGGCACTTTACTAGGCTGTTAAAATATCCCCTTACAAAACTGGTTTCCTAAAACTTCAGAGGTCAGCTAGTTGCATGATATCTCACAGAATTCACAACTTATTTAAACCCTGTAACAGTTGGGAAACTTTAATTCCTTATTGGTCTTTAACAGATTGTTACCACTATATATAGCATTCCACTATTCATGAATTTGAATTTCAATGGGATTGTTGGCTTAAATCAATATCATTCTAGGCCACAAATTAGAATGAATGTCCATGATCATCAGTATAATATTATATCCTTTAGTCTGAATTCAGAAGATGAATCCCATGATCTGATGTTCCAGAAGGAGTAAGATTTTCTAAATCAAGAGGCCTTCTGGCAACCTTTTTTAGGATCATGAAATACTCATACATACGACAAAAGTACAGTTTTTCAATGCAGGTAAGTGTTGTATTTGCTAGTGTAAGCAGGGTCTGAATGAGGTTTCCCCTGACATCTAGTGATGAGCTGGGGGAAAAGACTTTAGGAACAGACCATGTTTGCATAGACACACCTACTCTGCCTACATACACAGCATGATGGAGCTGCTTGGCCAAAATTATCATTGTTTGCTGGTGTTGGGTTACAAATCAGTTTAGTATTGAGCACAGGGCTAATAAAATGTTGTTATTCTTATTGTATGAGTAAAGGGCAGCAGAAGTTTACTTAGACAACCCTGATTGAGGGGGTCATCCTAAACTGAAATTTACTAACTAAGCAGAGGGTAGGGATGCCAAATCTGAGTGAAAGAAAGAGTTTCCCACCAGGGGCTTGGCCTAAAGAGTCTTAGACTCCATTTGACTTTCTCCTTTCCAGTGTTTAAAGACAGAGCTAATTAGACTGAATTGAGAGTCATTTTGTTTCTGTTCAGTGATTACCAGAATGAATCACTGATAAGCAGGTCAAGGGGCTACACGTTAGACCTAGTTTCATGGCAGTGGTGAAAGAAAAGACAATGCAGAGGCAGTACCAGCAATGAGTTTCATTGCTACACAGTGAAATCACTAAAGACCTGTGGAGCCTCACGACATTGTATTGCAGAAGTGGCAGTGAATGTCCAGCAGCAGCAGTAGCACGTGACAAGCAGCAACAGAGAAAACCAATGGTAACAATAGCAAACAGCCAGTTGCAGAAGTGGCTAGACTTTGCTTGGCACCCTCTCCCTTTTCTGGGGTAAGAGGTGAACCCCTTCGAACACATATCTGAACTCTCGGTCTTCGCTAACCAGTGACAGCCAACTGTGAGTGGGGTGCAATGGAGAGAGGGGACTGATGTGTTAAAGGGACTTTCCCACCACAGGGTGGGAAACAAAGGCAAAGGACACTGCCCAATGCACTGTGGGTCACGTTTTTGCTTATAGTTGCATGCTTTTGAAGTGGTTGTGGTGTTTTCACAAACTAATGCTTGGTTCCCTTTCCCTTTTATTAAAATTCCTTTTTTGTCATACAGAGATTCAGTGCTTGTGAGTGGGTAAGTATTGCCTCTGACGGGTGCCCAGAGGTGGGATTGAGTTTTCCCAGATTACTAGGTGGGGGCTCAAGACATTTATGTTTTGTGCTGTTAAAAGCAACCCCTGAACTCGGACCTTGTTGCTGCCTACACCACCTGGCAGAAGAATTACACTAGATTAGATAAACAGCAGAGTGGAGGATTCTTTCCCGTAACTGCATTCACTTTGAGAAAAAGAGCAGCAGTAATAGTTTCTTCACCTATTTGACTTTTTAAAATCACTCTAGGCACTGTTTATCATATTGAACACTTGATCCAGAGAACTGTACATTCCTGGTAAACACAGAACTACATTCATTAGCTATCTTTTTTTTTAATGAAACAAAAACAAAAACAAAACAAAAAAACCCCTATGATATTTCAGCTGTCCCAGAAGAAATGGTCAGGGTACCAGAGCAATGTTTTGAAAAACAAGGCTCTCCTGTAAAATCAAGACCTATGGTATCTTTTGAGAAGGAACATACTGATTCTTTAACCTTTTTATAGCTGTGAGTAAGGCTGAAGAATAGCATTCATAGCCTCTTATCAATCACTTCCTCAATCTGCTGTTTAAGACAATGAACCAGAAGGAATACCTACTCAAGGGAACTCCAAAGATATCACACATCATCTCACTGTAAAATAAATGTTTAAAGCTAACACCTAATTGAAAAAATGATAAATTCAATAAAAATATATATTCAGGTATATTGATAGTGACCTTTAGGGATATGAACTATGTTTATTTATCAGAAAAAATGTAAGAGACAATTTTAATATATTACTTAATTTAGTTTATGCAAAAGAAATATTTTCCCCATTTTTTTCTTTACAAGAGTGGACATCTAGAAAACTTACTATGACCATTCCAAACTTCCCCAGAGTAGTTTGCATAGCAGTAGTGCCAACCTTAAACAGTCAAAAATCATGAAGCAATTACAGTTTTTCTTATCCCTTAATAATAAATGTGGGGCTCTTTTCCTTTGCCTTCTGTTTTTTTGAGCTCTTATGGTACACTGGGGTCACATTTTCAAGATATTTGTCCCACAAACATGAGGGCTAGAGAAATAGATATTTTTGTTTTGCTTTGTTGTTGTTGTTGTTTTTAATGAAAGCTGGGATTCTCACCTAATCACATGCCTCAAGGAGATGGGGCTTTAAAGAAAATATCAAATATTGTTTGCTCCTTTAATGATCTGGACCATAGTCTCTCTCTTCTTCAGCATAATAGCACTTCCCTATCTCAGAGGGTTATTGCTAACATAAATACATTAAAAGATTGTGAGGTGTTCAGATCTATGTTTTTTTATACATTCCAAGACCAGAAGGGACTATTATGATAATCTAGTGTGACCTCCTGTGTAACACACACCACAGAATTTTCCCCAGATAATTCCTAGAGCATAGCTTTTAGAAAAATATTCAATCTTCATTTAAAAATTGTCAGTGATGGAGAATCTACCATGACCTTTGGTAAATTGTTCCAATGGTTAATTACTCTCACTATTAAAAAAGAACATTAAGCCTTAATTCCAGGCTGAATTTGTTTAGCTTCAACTTCCAGTCATTGGATAGTGTTATACCTGTCCCTGCGAGACTGAAGAACCCATAATTAAATATTTGTTTCCCATATAAGTATTGATAGACTGTAATCAAGTAACCCCTTACCTTTCTCTTTGTTAAGCAACATAGATTGAGTTCTTTGAGTTTTTTTCTATAAGGTAGGTTTTCTAATATTTGAATCATCCTCATGGCTCTTCTCTGAACCCTGTCCAATTGATCAACATCCTTCCTGAATCATGAACACCAGAACTGGACATAGTATTCCAGCAGTGGTTGCACCAGTGCAAAATACAGAAGTAAAATAACCTCTGTACTCCTACCTGATATTTCCATGTTTCCAGGATCTCCTCAGCCCTTTTGGCCACAGCATTGCACAGGGAGCTCATGTTCAGTTGATTATCCAGCATGACCATGAAATCTTTTTCAGAGTCACTGCTTCTCAGGATAGAGTCCCCCATCCTATATGTATGGTCTGCATTATTTGTCCCAGCTGTATATATTTACATTTAGTTGTATTAAAATGTATAGTTTGTTTGCACCCAGTTCACCAAGTGATCCAGATCTCGCTGTATTAGTGTCCTGTTCTCTTCATTATTTCCAAGCTCCCAATTTTGTGTCATCTGCAAATTTTATCTGTGATAATTTTATACTTTCTTCCAGCCACTAATAAAAAAGTTAAATAGCACAGGGCCTAAAATCAGTCCCTGTTAGACTCCACTATTAAAAAATGCCCCTCCAATCGATGATTCTGCATTTAGTTACAGTCTAAGACCTATCAGTTAGCTAGCTTAATGTGTGCTGTGTTAACTTTATATCTTTCTAGGTTTTTAATCAAAATGTCATGCAGTACCAAGTCAAATGCCTTACAGATGTCTATTACACCAACACCATTACCATTATCAACCAAGCTTGTAACCTCATCAAAAAAAGATATCAGGTTAGTCTGACAGAATCTATTTTCCATAAACCCATGTTGATTGGCATAAATTATATTACCCTCCTTTAATTCTTTATTAATTGAATCCTGTATCAGCTACTCCAATATGGTAATAGTGGCCATAGACGGATACACATTTGAACAGTACTGAGTCCATTCAGTAGAGGGCACTGCTAGTACACAAATCTGTTAATTTACATTTTGAACCAGGAAAGGCCAGATTTTCAAAGGTATTTAGGTGCCTAACTCCCATTGATTTCCATGGGAGTAAATGCTTAAATAGCTGTGAAAGTCTGGCCTGCCATGCCTTGAAAAGGCTTGCAATGGAGCTAAAAGCATACATCCAACTTATGTTGTTGTTGCTTCACTTTTATATCCATTTTCTTCTTGTTGTACCTCTTTGCCGAAAGCTGAAGAGAGCACGCCGAGTTTTGGAACCACTGTAATATTTTACTTTCAAAGAAAATAGAACTGCCACTGTATTTACAATGTAAAATGCTTAAATAGGAACAAATGCCCAACACATTTGTCACAAACTCAATAAAATAGAATGGCCAATTTCTGGGCTCACTCACATCCATCTCATCCCTACTGAAATCAATGGAGTTGCGCAGGTCCAATAAAAGGATAATGTGTGCCAATATATATCCACTCATACAAGGCCTCTCAGTCTCGGCACATGTTCTGCTTTTTCAGAGTTAGATAACCCAATTACAAACTAAATGGGCATGTCAAACAGAGTGCTGAGGTGGTACGGGCTCCTGCTGTTATTTGTGTCCCTCACGTAGCTGTCTGTCTTTCACATGCTGTTTCTCCAGCAGCAGAGTTATCAGCTCAGAGCACTGACAGCTTGACTCTGGCAGCTCTAGGACTGAAATACTGAGTCTTTAAAGATCTCTTTCTAGGGGCAGCATCTAGGTCATTTAGTAGCTTCAGTCTGAAGCCACACAAATGCCTCTGGCACCATGCTAAGTTATAGCAATGTACCTGTCTCTTCTCAGTTCTCACTGTCAGTCATTTACATCCAGTAATTTGTTTAAGAAATCCTGCTGAAATTGCATCTGAGGGCATTTTGAAAAGCTTTCTTAAACAGCTAAAAACAAATTAAATGCCTAGGATAGAGAGGAATTGTATTTGAGTAGTTGAACCCCTACAAAGATTCAGAAAGCATAAAAAAATGGGCTTATAACAAGTTTAGTGATTCTGTGTTGTGTTCTTCATAACAGGTAAAGACTACTGTATACCATCAAGCTATTCACATTTTAAAGGGTATTGATAACCGTAACAGAATATTATGAGTATGTTGCAATGTCATCAGATCCCTAAGAGGTTGTATAGCCCTGCTCCCCTCAGATATCAATGATGGACTGGCTGCTTTGTGCTATTCTTTATGCTGCAGAGAGCTCGCGCATGGACATGCGTGATTTTTAAGCCTGCTTTCTGGTGTATGTCTGCCAGTGGATGGATGAGGATGTTCCAATTTGTAAGTTATAAGAGAGAGGAAAAATAAAACAGGAATACTTAATAGCTGCAAAGTAGGGTGATGCAGCAAATAGCTGCCAAATGGCCACATATATGCATACCTTCAAATCCCACTTCTTGTACCTTGAGTGAATGTATCATCTCACTTAAATGCAAGAGAGAAATGAAGTCAAGCTTGTATCCTCATTTTAGTGCACAAACCCATCAGCAAAACAAGAGTTGTGGTCCTTCCCCTCCCCCAAATACTGAGCACCAAACTTAAAGACCTAAGGAGTATCTATCAAAGAGATCAGTTGTCCTCTTTTAAAAGTAGTAATTCAAGCCTTTTTTTCTCCTTTATAGCCACCTAGTTGCTATTATACTTCCTCAGTGTCAGGCCACCTTTTATAGGAACCTTTCCATTTAAATTTGCCAGGCAAAAAGGAGCAGTCCTAAATTAGTTATTTGGTACCTGACTGCTGCATCTGCCTTCCTTTTAAAGCTGGCAGGTTGTTTCCCCTTTTCTTATAACTCAAGTTTTGCACATCCTCACAAGAGGAATCATGGCACAACTGTTCTTCCCCAGGTCAGTATCACAATCTATTCCAACATACTCCCACTTTTCTAAAAGTGCTTCTGGTCGCAGCAATGGGGTATATAGGGATGAGTATCTTCCATGTGTGAAGGAAGCAGCTTTATGCATCCAGGGTTCTCAAGAACAAATGTCACTTTGAACCCACTCATACTCTCATTGCAATCAATGGTAGTTTTGTCATTGATTTCAATGGAATCATTCATACATTTTTGTCATTGATTTAAATGGAAGCAGAACTGGCCCCATTGTCTTCCACTGTATACACCTTTAAACACCAAGCCAATGTAGGATTAGCCCCTCAGTCCCTGAATAGTATCTAGAAAGGGCTAAGGTATGAAATTAAACACTAGTGAAGAGGGCCTTCATTGTTCACTCACTCTCCCATTACTCTTCTAGAAAATTAAATGTGAATGGGTGAAAGAGACATTAATTATTTTCTAAATAACTTTAAAACTGCACCTCTTGTTATTTTAACATGGTCAGTACATTTTTAGCAAACACACTTGTTTATCAACATTCCAGTTTTACATGTATAGATAAGTCTTATTTTTATATAAAATCTGATAATTAGTGAAGTTATAATTACAATGTTGGAGGGAAATTGTATAATAATTAAGGTTGAGCTGTCCTTTAAATTCATTTCCATAACATTTAAATGCATTCATTAATTCCAGACATAACTGGGAAGCAAGCCATTAATGCAACAGTTCTGAATGTTTATCAAATTACCTCCAATCATCACTGTATCTTGATGATGCCTGGCAATCCGGTGTATGGACATCAATGAAATACTAATTATGAATTACTAATTGTAATCACTCCACAAGGCCTAAAAAAGAAGCATCACTGTTTAAATTAAATTAAGTTAATTTTATTGACTTAATTATTGAAGGATGAACTGTTTCAAGCCGTAAAAGTCTGAACTGACATTTTAAATTACTGCCACACATATAATTAATGCCAATTCTTCTAAAAGCAAAGACCACAAACAAATAGATGTTGAAGATAATAGGTCACACAAATTAACACATGCTTGCTCACCAGCTGTTGAAAAATAGGGAACTTGTTTTAAAAGTATTCATACATTTTTAATTTTTCTATATTAGTTACTTCTGAGTTTTCATATGAAAAGTGTTCTCAAGTTGCTTTCTGGGCAAGCATGCCTTATTTTCTACATAGGTAAACAACCTATATTGTCAGTCAGAAGTTATATACATTAACAGTAAGGCAGTTCTCAGTGTCTTTAGTGACAGCTAACCCTAAGGTGATGCATTTGATCCTAAATCTTCTCATCCATAAAACCTAGATCATAATCATTTTAATGAGTATTTTGAGTTAAAGGAGGTATTTAAATAGCAAGTATAAAAATATTAATAAAGCACTACCAGTGCACATATCATCATATGGGGAGCATAGACTAACAAATGTTCGTGGCCACCTGCTCACCTTTATTTGAGAACATATGCTAATGATTTAAATATTGCAGGATTAGTGTGTTAATTGTTTCATCCCTTGCAATCCATCAAGAGGGCCCCATGTCTAAATTAAGAACATTGAGGATATAACAGAAATATGTTGCTATCAGTTAGAATAAAAGATACAGAGGCCAGATTGGTATTGGCCCACAGTGAGGACAATGCAGAACCACACTCTATGAGGCATGATTTCTCCTGGAGCTCACAAGCATGTATGATGAATGCACCACCTGTTCTCAGGGTAAATCATGCTCCCCCAGTTCTACTGGTCATTGCAGAGGGGAGCTGCGCCATAGCCCTGCCTCCTCCACAACTTTTGCTAGCCCATGTGCTGGGACCTGAGTCACCCACCCTATGCATTTGGCTAAGGAACGGCCACAATCTGATCCATGGAGTATACAGGATTAATCTATAAGTATATAAGAGACACTGAAATGGAAAAGTGAGACTCAAACAGCCACAGCTATTGAAGCAACACTGACCAAAGTCCAGACAGAGTATATGTAAAATTCTGGTGCCACTGCATCACGGGTAGTTTTGTGATTGACTTCAGTAGGGCCAGAAATTTACCCTGAGTGCTGTTGCAGGATGAAATAATATATCCCATATGTAAATAATCACAGACAAACAGATATTTTCTCTAAAAGAACATTGTCAAGAGTTCTGCTGCTCTTATGTAAACTGGTGTAAATCTAGAATAATTCCAACACAATAGAGTTACAGTCACATAAAACTGGAATAAATGAGAAGAGTATCTGGTTCATTTTTTTGAAAAAAAGAAACCCTGTCATACTTGAACACTCTTGGGTCACAAATCCTTATTAAAAATAAATATTCTGACCTGCTATTGGTAATATATTTGTTTATTAAAATTGAAGTAACTTTAAATATCTAATTTACTTTTCACCATTCATGAAGTTTGAGACTCTTTATTGTAACTTTTTTCTTGGAACTTATTGTAATAATCTTCAAAATGTACTACTTGCTTCCTCCAGAAATGGCCTTCAGTCCATTCATAATTAGCTACTGGACTAATCTTCCATTGTCTTTCTTATTGCCACATCATACTCTGTTTTCACCTTCATTCTCTGCCAATGCATTTAGAGATCAAAGTGAAATGTTTCTGTCGTCTACAGTCTTCTTACCTCTATACCAGTTTAGTGACAATATTGGGTACAGAAGGACAATTAAAGTGAATGGAGTTATGCTAGGAGAGAATTTGGCCCCTAATGGATAATGAACAGATCACTATGATCTATCCACAAGTTGTTACTGGTTTCCCAAACATTCCTTTGTTTTCTCTGTATTATGCATTTTTCTACCTGGTCAAATCCTGATGGACGAAGCTTTCAGGGGAAACTGAGTTTAGCTGATTCCAGAGTTTGTTTCAAACCCAACTGAAAACTACTTTTTTCAACTTTTTTCAGTTTGTTTTGTTTCTATTCTGCAAATGGCTGTCTGCTTGACATTTCTTTTTTATGAAGTACCATAAAACATGGAAACAATGCTCTAAAAGTTAAGTAATACAATAAATTAGGAAAAATTACAAGACTGGATTACATCTATGGCCATTACTAGATGAAAAAAGAAAAGAAAAGAAAAAAAAGTACCATTCCAATTTAACTACCCTTATAGTTAGAAAGTTTTTCCTAATAGCTGACCTAAATCTCCCTTGCTGCAGATTAAGCCCATTACTTCTTCCACTACCCTTCAATGGACATAGAGAACAATTTATCACAGTCCTCTTTATCAGAGGGGTCCTCTTTATAACAGCCTTGAATATATTTGAAGACTGTTATCAGGTTCTTCCTCACTCTTCTTTTCTCAAGACTAAAATATGTGTTTTTTTAAATCTTTTCCTCATAGGGAAGACTATCTAAATCTTTTATCATTTTTGTTGCTCTCCTTTAGACTTTCTCCAATTTATCCACATCTTTCCTGAAGTGTGAGACCCAGTATTGGACACAGTACACCTGAGGCCTTCACCAGTGCTGAGTAGAGCGCAACGGTTATCTCCCGTGTCTTACATACAGCACTTCTGTTATTGCACGCCATTGATTGCACGGAGGTTTCGAACTGATAGGTACCTTGACAGCTCAGGAAAAAGTAAATATGTCAGCTGCCAAGGTTGCTAATGGGTGGATTCTGGGTGATTCTTAATGTGACATGGAAGCCCAGTGTCAGCAACTCATCAGGCCTGTCATACTCAGCACACTTAATGCATTGTGGTCATGATATGGACCAAAAAGTTGGCATGCATTGAAAAACTAATAACTTATTGATCATTTTCTTTTGTGATGTATGCACAGGATGTGTAAACAGAGTTATAAGTATGTGCTACAATTATGTATGTGTTTGGCAAGTAATGCATAAGTACAATCTGTCTTAGACAAAGGAATATATATTTACTTCTCTGACTAGCCTGGTCATCAGGCAGAGACAATGAAGGTATATTTATATAAAAGGCATCCAAAGCCATCAACCTAGCAAGTGGGGGAGATATCCTCTTCACTATAAAGACAGGAGGTCTAAACCCCAATGATAAGTAATTGAATCAGCTCATTCAATACATTACTGCATCATAAAAGTATATTGAGACAGGTCTTTATGAAAGCCTGTGACACAGTGGTGACTAATATCATTGTGAAATGTCTGTATTAACACTACATGACGAATTATGGATACTCAATTATATGCTTTTAAAGTCTGTGACCAATAACAAGGAGAAAGTGTTTCTCCCAGACAGGAGGAAGGCAACTATCTATCAGTATCCACTGTAAGTTAAGCAGTGTGGAATCAAAACAATGGAAGTCCTATTTACATACAAATCACAAGAGGGATTGAGACTGCACGCCCCGGAAATCTTCCTGCCTCTTGAAACAGGGTTAATGAAATTTGGGAAGACACCATGGCATCTATACCCCAGCAGGAGACAGAAGCTCTGGGCTTACTTTTAAAAGAATACATTTCAAAGGTTTACTGGGCTATAAACACAAAGGAGAGAGAACCCCATCATTGTCCATCACTTGAGGGCTCCAAAAGGCCTCAGGTCTTGAAATCACAGAACATTGGGTCCCTCCGCCCAGGAGGTTGAAGTCTCTGGGAACTGAATTTGGTGAGAAACTTGCTTAGGCAAAGATTGTAACTTGATGATGTTAAGTTTTAGTCTCAGAAGTATGCTTTTTACTTTTGTTTGTTTGTAATCCTTTCTTTCTACCTTTACTCCTTATACTTATCACTTAAACATGTGGCCTTTTGGTTAATAAACTTGTTTTACTTTTACTTATAAACCAATTCAGCACTGTGATTGAAATAAGAGTGTTTGTCAAACCCAGTTAAATTAATGAGTGGCAGAGTATTGTCTCTCAAAAGGATCAACAAACTTAATTATTCCTGTGTGTGTTCCAGGAGAGGGCTAGACACTGCAGAGACATGTCTCTGCAGAGCTTGGGAATAGTGGTTCACTGTTTGATACCTGCAAGACAAGATTGGGCCTGGCAGAGACCTGAAAATTTGTCTGGCAAGACGGACAAGCTGGAGTCAAGGAGTTGTCACACAGCTTAGCAGTAGCAAAATTCTCACTTGCTGAGGCTGAGAGAGGTGACACAATAACTCACAATTCTGGGAACCTCAGCAGATTGTCACATAGGCAGATGATTTGGGGGAAGTTCAGGACTGGGAGGATGTTGGGGTGGGTCACCTGTAAAGAATAAATGGGCGGTAGAAGCTGGAGTGTGACCTGCATGCTTGTATGCTGGCTGCTGTTTTCAGGGCTGCAAGGCACAGCAGCATAACATTTAACACACCCAGAGTTGCTGGGCAGGCAGTGACACAGCCTCTTACTGGTCTGGCTTAAACCCCAAAGCATCACACCTGAGACCAAAGGTTTCATGGGAGAGCAAGGAGTACATTGTGACATGGGGATCGCTGATTACAAGCTAATTTGGAAGGAAAGAGGTGGCCTGCATTGGCATCCTGTATTGCCCAGTCTGTAGCACCTAACTGATGATTTAAGAGGCTGTGATGATTTAAGAGGTGGTGATTCATTCAGGAGGAAATGACATGGGTCATATACTGGTGTATAGCTCATACAATATGAGAGCAGATCTGGGGGTACCAGAGATTTATGTCCAGGACCTATGATAGTTTTCTGTGACTTGGCTGAGTATCTGAATAATTGCTACAGCACCAATATGAAAGCTATTAATAAGTATTGGAAGAACATTAAGGGGGAAATTGGAAGGTTCATGGCTGGCTAGAAAATGTGTATGGCATAGAAACAATACATGCTCTGACACCTCACTGTTTCTTGGAGATGGGCACACCTCTTGGACTGAAGTCAGAAGATCTTTCTCTCAAACATAAAACTCTCAGTATTTTGGAACAGAAACCCTGTCTGTGATTTCTCTCACCAGTCCTGCCACAAACTCCATCCTCCAACCATTCTCAAACATGACCGGGAACACCATTCCATTGTAACATCATTGTCCCTTGCTCCAGGTACTGCCTGTGAGTTGGGTTATAGGAGGAGGCGAAGTTGCAGCAATATAAATGTTTGTATATCAGAGAGTGAAAACTTTATGGAGAAGTATTCCATAGTTAAAGGGGATGGGGGAACTGGTATAGTAGTGGGGAGTGGGCCAGGTTGGAGGGGAAATGCAGTTAATGGGTCAGGGGAATGGCTGGGTAGGTGTGATAAAGCAGGGCAGTTGGGTCCCAGCTTGTGTGGGGCAGGAGGAAACGGTGTGGGAGGCTGCCTGGATAGGTATACAAAATGTGGGACATGATAGGTACAACTATCTAAATGACTACAAAATCTTAACATATCTTTTGCTGTGGGAAAAAATAGGAAATTCAATGCCAAAAACTGTTAACTCAGAGTTAAAGTTGCTTGGTTGAATATCGTCCCACTGCAGAACACTGAGTTGAGCAAAACTCAAACTTTTGAAAAACAGCAAGTGCACAATTAAAGTTGCCCTGCAACCTGAACTCTGCCTTCTTTCAGCAGTGCCCCAATGTCTCATGTTTAGACTCGTAACTTGGCTCTGCCAACCCCACAGACCCTGAAATGTACAAGCTCTTCATCTCCTTTTACAAAACATTCACTCTCACCCACAAGATTCCATTTAACACTATTAAAGACCCAAAAAAGTAACCCACATCACTTTCCCTCTGTTCCTCTGGAGTTGGCCGTATCCAAATGGAATTATTTGAATTAAATTCAGGTGTAGTCAATGTGATAGCTACATCTGCACTAAATGGTGGAGACACTAGTTGGGCCTGCTTCATAAATATATGTTTGATATGAGAACCTGTATGCATTACTTTGAGGTGCATGACAGCTGTGATTATGCTAGATCTGTTTTGCACCCTCTCATGTCATTTCTATGCAGAATTCTGTCAGGGTATAGGGCTTTCATTATAAAAGGTATAGTCAGCAGTGAGGTTGAATATGAAAGGATTCTAATACTTTAATGAAAGTGTAGGTAGAGATGGTATCCTGTGGGTATGAGTAAGGAAGTTGTAAAAGGCTGTGAAGTAGTTTAAATTGTACACATGGTTTTCTTTCAGGGGATTTGGCTAAGTGTGTGAATGTATACCAGGATTTGGAACCTCCTGAATATTATAGTGCCAAGGGCCAAGGTGAATATGTTCAACATTTTTGGACTCATTTAAGGTTTTCTTGTCTTTTGATTAGACGTTAGAATAATTTGAGATAGAGTTGCTTGAGATACAGAAGTTGTAAATCACTATGGAAAATGATGATGACTCTGCTGATGAAGAACAAATTGTTTTAATCAAAGCTGGTATTAAAAGCAAACAGCATTACATGAAGTTGTGCTCTGAACTTGGCCATATAAAAGTGGCATATAATTCATAAATCCACACTTGTGTTTAAATGTTAAACTGAGGCTACTAATATAGTCCTTTTTGTATATGTTAGGAAGACTTTCCCCCTCCCCTTGTAATTGTTTTGGGTGAAATCCTGGCCCCACTGAAATCAGTGGGAATTTCACCATTGAGTACAATGGGGGTCAGGATTTAACACTTTGTTTGTCTTTAAGGCAGTGGCTCGCAACCTTTCCAGACTAATATACCCCTTTCTGCAGTCTGATTTGTCTTGCGTACCCCAAATCTTCACCCCACTTAAAAACTACTTGCTTACAAAATCAGACATAAAAATACAAAACTGCCACAGCACACTATTACTGAAACATTGCTGACTTTCTCATTTTTACCATATAATTATAAAATAAATCAATTGGAATATAAATAATATACTTACATTTCAGGGTATAGTAAATAGAGCAGTATAAACTGTAGTTTGTACTGAGTTTGCTAGTGCTTTCTAGGTAGCCTGTTGTAAAACTAGGCATATATCTAGATGAACTGATGTTGCCCCTGGAAGACCTCTGTGTACCCCTAAGGGTACGCGTATCCCTTGTTGAGAACCACTGCTTTAAGGAAACAGTTACTAGAAGAAATGAGAGAAATCTGAGAGATTTGCTGCAAGGAATAGGATTAGTAAGCAAGATATGCGATTAACTGCACTTAATCTAGCTACTCTCTAGATTATTTTTGGGGGGTAACCTTGCCTGTTTTGTTGGCTTTTGTACTTCTTAAATCTGATTGTCAGCAAAAGGACTCAGAAATCTTTAAATCTGTTCTGATTGTATAAAGCTTTCTACTTTTCCATCAATAAATGTTAATAATTCATTGCAGGTAATGTCATTACTTTTCCAATACTTTGACATATTATTGTAAAAAATACTTTTCAAGGTTTAGGTGTAATTTGTTATATAGTTTTGTTAAAGTCATACAGAAATATTAATATGTATTTGCTTATTTGGACAGAAGGGGCACCAGCTAGAGAACAGCATAAGTCATTTATCACTCCAAAAAGAGTAGGTTCAAAAATTACAAGTTTGTGTATTTTGGATTGCAATTTATTTGATTTTTCATTAATTATAAAATATTACTTATGTGTTTTTATAAATCAATAATAATTTATTGATTTCTGGGGTCCGCAAACTGTGTTTACAATAAAACAGTGTTCCAGAAGCTACTGTCATTAAATTGAAGAATTGGTGGTAAGAGAGGCACACAACTCCTGCCCAAAATTCAAAAAGCAGAAATTTCCTTTGGGCCTAATCCAAATCCCAGTTTGTTTTTCCATTGGCGTCAGTGGACTTTGGATAAGGCCCTTACTTACTAAAAATCTGGTACCTGAAGGGAAAGCTACACTTAATTTTTATGACATCTCAACAGTGTTACTTCTAAAGCCATTAGACTATCAAAAGAAGTTACTTCTGCTTTTGAGTAACTAGTTACTTATCATCAGCAGTTGAAAGTTGTTGCCTTAAGGAACTTCTACCAATCTCTCAGCTCTGGTGAACAAGGTAGCTGAAAGAACAGGAGTACTTGTGGCACCTTAGAGACTAACAAATTTATTAGAGCATAAGCTTTCGTGGGCTACAGCCCATTTCTTCGGATGTACTTAGATCTACTCACTGCGGTATCTTCACTGTGGTGAGTTGACTGCTGACACTCCCCCGTCGACTGCACCTGCTCCTCTCAGCCTGGTGGAGTACATGAGTCTAAGGGAGAGCGCTCGGGGGTCAATTTATCGTGTTTAGACTAGACGCGATAAATTGACCCCCGGTGGATCGATCGCGGCCTGCTGATTCAGCGGGTAGTATAGACATACCCTCAGTGAAGGAGACAATGCAGTCTTAGATGCTCCTGACTTCCTGTAAAATTACCCATCTCCTGGTGGTCTGTTGATTTCCCTGTTGTTGTAATATTTTATAATACCTCAAAATGTGTTAAAACAACAAGGAGTCTGGTGGTACCTTAAAGACTAACAGATTTATTTGGGCATAAGCTTTCATGGGTAAAAACTTTCTGAAGAAGTGAGGTTTTTACCCATGAAAGCTTATGCCCAAATAAATCTGTTAGTCTTTAAGGTACCACCAGACTCCTTGTTGTTTTTGCAGATACAGACTAACACGGCTACCCCCTGATAAAAAATGTGTTAGGTCATAGAGTTTAAGGCCAGAAGGGACCACCAGATCATCTAATCAGACCTCCTGTATATCACAGGCCAGGAAAACCACTCAGCATCCACGCACTAAACCCAACCATCGAAGGACAGGTTGCTTAAAATCTTAGAAATTCATGACCTTCCAAACGTTCCATTTGACTTTGTAAGGGAAAATATTGATAAATTAAATATAGAGTAGTACATGGAGTTTTTATTAACTTTAACATTCATCTCTAAATGTTTCTTTGAATATTTAACAGGAAAGAACATTTTCACAGTTTCTCTGTTCATTTCTTTTTTTCCTTTTCTGTCTCTGCTTTTGATACTTCTATTTATTCTAATCTAAACCAACTGACATTAAAGGAATGTATACATTTTCCAAATGAAACTGAAGTAAGAAGGATTGATATCTATTGCAAACGTCTAGAAAAATATTTGAACAACTAGCTGATTTAATTTAAATTACCTTTCAATTGATTTAATTTAAATTAGATCTTAACAGCTTGATTTAGTATTGCCAATAAGTATAAATCATTTGTCATTGTCAGTGTGTGAGAGTTTATAGAAAAGTTTCCATCCTGCTTTAACAATCATAAACCACTTAAAGGTTTTAAAACTAAAATATGTTGTCTGATTAAGGATGAAGGATGGACCAGTGGCTAGCATACTAGCCAGGAATTTGAGATGTGGGTTCAGTTCCTTGCTGAGCATCAAAGCTTCTTGTGTGACCTTGGTCAAATCACTTAGTCTCTCTGTGCCTCGGTTCCCCACTTGTAAAATGGGAATAAAAGCACTTCCCTATCACACAGGGGTATTACAAGGAGAAATACATTGAAGATCGTGAGATGCTCAGATACTATGGTAATGGGAGTCATATTAGCACTGTAAAAATATTGAACTTTATTAATATATTAAAATTATAATGTGATTGATTACTCAATATTAAAACAAGATGGAAAATGGTTTACAATCTCTGATTGCATTTAGAAATGTAGCTTTAATTTGTAGTCTCAATGAGTTCCTATGCTGCTATTATCCCAAATGAGATTTATTACCCTTTATGTCTAATGGTGGTCATTAGTAGTAGGCTCAGAAATGACAACTGAAATTAAATTTTATTTCCCAATACATTGCACAGTTATCATGGTGGAGATAGCTTTTCACTTTTTGGACTAGAGGACTGTCTCACAGAAGAAAATGGTAGGAGTTCAGTATTCTTTAAAAATGTCATTCATCCATTGAGGTGGACAACTCTAAAGTTGTTAAACCGTGGAGGTTCCCCCCATCTTAATAAGAGAAGTATTAGGAAACAAACTCTCTTTTCTACTATACAATAGCATGTACTTATTTTGTTGTTTGAATAATTTAAAGCTGGGGTACTGATCATTTGTGGTCATTAGATATCTTATGACACTTTTTGCAAGAGTAGTGTTGTTAGTTCTGCTGTCTCAGCCAGATTCCAGCTTCAGTAATTGCAATATGCCATTGCCTTCTTAAATTGTGCCTATAGTTTCTATTAGATATGGTATTCATAGAATCATAGAATATTAGGGTTAGAAGGGACCTCAGGAGGTCATCTAGTCCAACCCCCTGCTCAAAGCAATTCCCAACTAAATCATCCCAGCCAGGGCTTTGTCAAGCCTGACCTTAAAAACCTCTAAGGAAGGAGATTCCACCACCTCCCTAGGTAACCCATTCCAGTGCTTCACCACCCTCCTAGTGAAAAAGTTTTTCCTAATATCCAACCTAAACCTACCCAACTGCAACTTGAGACCATTACTCCTTGTTCTGTCATCAGGTACCACTGAGAACAGTCTAGATCCATCCTCTTTGGAACCCCCTTTCAGGTAGTTGAAAGCAGCTATCAAATCCCCCCTCATTCTTCTCTTCTGGAGACTAAACAATCCCAGTTCCCTCAGCCTCTCCTCATAAGTCATGTGCTCCAGACCCCTAATCATTTTTGTTGCCCTCCGCTGGACTGTTTCCAATTTTTCCACATTCTTCTTGTAGTGTGGGGCCCCAAACTGGACACAGTACTCCAGATGAGGCCTCACCAATGTCGAATAGAGGGGAACGATCATGTCCCTCGATCTGCTGGCAATGCCCCTACTTATACAGCCCAGAATGCTGTTAGCCTTCTTGGCAACAAGGGCACACTGTTGATTCATATCCAGCTTCTCGTCCACTGTAACCCCTAGGTCCTTTTCTGCAGAACTACTTCCTAGCCATTCGGTCCCTAGTTTGTAACAGTGCATGGGATTCTTCCGTCCTAAGTGCAGGACTCTGCACTTGTCCTTGTTGAACCTCATCAGGTTTCTTTTGGCCCAATCCTCTAATTTGTCTAGGTCCCTCTGTATCCTGTCCCTATCCTCCAGCGTATCTACCAGTCCTCCCAGTTTAGTGTCATCTGCAAACTTGCTGAGAGTGCAGTCCACGCCATCCTCCAGATCATTTTTCCTCCTTCTCTGTCCAAAATTATGGTGTACTGAGAAACAGATTCCACATTTCAGTGCTTGGTGAAGTGATTCTTGAACGTATACACACTTTATGGTACCCTCCTATCCCCTTTGGGAATTTACCCATAAATCACTTGAATACACAGATTTATTCCAACAGCATTATCAGCGTAGTCAGAACCATAGTGTCCTTAGAGAATAGAATTAATGAGCGTATGATGGCAAAAATCCTAGATACTAAACAAAAGAATGATAACTCCATCAGAAAATAAATAATCCCAACTGCCCAGCAGTCCCGGTCCCTTTGTCCATGATTAGGACACCTCTTTCCCTCCTTGTGTGCAGTACAAGCTCATAGAGGTCATGCACACAGGATTCTCCCAAGGTCTGTATCTAGGCTCTGGGCTCAGGTTCTATGTGGAATTGTTGCATCTCTGCTTGGCATGAACTGAGGGGCAGGGATACATGCTGCTACTGCAGTCTCCTATGAGATAGTGTTTCCATTTTCAAGTGTGATGAAAACTAGCAGCAAGAACTTTGGGGTAGGAGTTCCTACATTCTTTCTCGCCATTCAGGGCTTTCGCTAGTGGAGAAACCAGTTACTTCACATCTATGCTGCTGCCACTTGGAGTGGGAACTTCACTTGTGTGACATTTAAAACTGGTGCTGCTGCCTTACCAGCCATGGTAACAGCCCTTGAATCCAGGTCAATGGTTGTGACATTCTGACCATTGTGCCATGTAAGGACACAACAGAGCTTGGAGACTCGACTGAATGTTTACAACTAAAAAAAAATTGTCTCTCTTTAAATGGGACCATGCCTTTTATGTCCCACTGAACGTTTTGAACTTTGGCTACAGCTTTATTCTATGGTCTCTTAAGCAGATGGCAAGCTTAAGGCCAGGCAGATAATACTGGCTTAATGCCATTAAGACCCGGGTGCACTGTTATGGTATCAGAGGGTGCTCTCTAAGAACAGAAGGCACACAGTAGTATTGATTAGATGTACAGTATAGAAAGAATTGGCTCATTGAGATTAATTTTTTTTATTTTACTATAACCAGTAAAACCAGCTTGTCATCCATTATCTTGAGTCCTAACATTTTGGTTAACCCCTAAGGTCATCCAACTGTTGTAGTAATAAAATCTTATCTCAGCTATACTTTGTTATTAAATGCCTGATACAACAATGTGCTGGGAAATTTCTTTTATTTGAAAGATGCAACGTACTTTTGGAAGAAACAGAAATGTCAAAACTGTCAAACACTGGATATATTTAGTTTTTATATGAATATTCTACATGAGGGGATTAAATCGAGGGGGCAGGTCTTACTGAGATTGAATGATGGAAATATTCTTATATGCTTGTCAATGATTATGTGACGTAAGAATACTTTAGGTTCAAAATTTTTATCTTTAGAAACAAGGTGCAATAATATTATGGAGTCAAAGATCTTTAATGCTAAAGAGAAAAAAGGGGTTTTACATCATGAACAATTAGCTAAAATATACTCAATTGCCACAGAGACAAAGCGAATAGCTTTGTAATCTGGGGTAGTACTAATGAAAAACTAAAAATATTTGAAGTGTTTTAGAATGTTAACTATCAAAAGATTTAATGCCTGACTGCATACAGTAAGGAAGCAGTTATTTAGATTTTATAGTATTGAAAAGAGGGCAGTGGTTTAATTACAGATTTTACAAAAAAATCAATAAAAATATACATGGCCCTTAGCAAATAGTGATCATTCTAAATTTCTAAAAAAGAAGTGTACCTTTCTTTCACTTTGTGTACTGAGAGAAGCACAGTGGCATGTATTCGTCCCCTCCCCCCCTCCACTATGACTTTCCAATGTGCACTTGCAAAGTCACTTACATATGCTTTTGCCTGCATTGCCTTTGTGTAAACAAAGGCTTTGAGTCAGGAAAGCATCCCTATTCAGAATAGCACTTAAGCACGTTTTAATCTTTAAGCATGTATTTATGTGATTTCCTTAATAAGGACGAACTCAAGTACATGCTTTAATGTTTTCCTGAATCTGGACCTAATACTTTTGGACTATTGAAAGTATATTCATGCAAATATAGGGCTGGGCATCCAAATGTAGAGCTATTTAAACAGCGTGCTCAAGTATCAGAAACCTAAGTATTTGCACATGCAACATGTAGGCTCAAGGATGTATATGCAGAATTTGCACCAAGAAGAAACAGGTATAGGCCCAGAAGAAAATACATCCCATTATGTGATAAGAGATATCTAGTTATGCAAAAACAATTTTTAGATAGAGTTTATAAGTGAAAAGAACTTATAATTTTTCAGGCAAGATGTAGGGCTAAATGTCTTGATAGAATGATTTAAAAATCAAAGTAGGAAAGATGACACTAATAGGATAACATTTGTTTCAAGGTTTAATCATAATTCTGATAAGATTAAAATATTGCATTGAAAGACTGGTTAAATTAATGAAGTTAAAAGAAATGTCACTCTTTTTTCTTTTATAAGAAAGAGTTACTCAGAATGTATTGACATGCACACATTGCATGAAAGTCATTTTTTGTCAGCTATATAATGAGGACTTTATCCATAGGCAAAGAGTAATAAATACATTTCAGGGGATATGTTTTATCATCCTCAGATGCGGAAGCAATAACACATTATGTTTCCTTTGGATTATTATGGTGACTATTTATTTACTAAAATACCCATCTGATTTAAATTATACAAGAGAGATCTTCAGTATTCTAAAATTATGAATACCAGGGCATAAAAGTGCTACAAGTACTAATGACATGAAAATCAGTAGTAGTATGTCATTTTATCAGACTGAAGCATTGTGATTCCAAGTGATAGATCCTGTATCGAAAGCAGAGAGCGATGGTAATAGTGTATACGTGTTTGGGGGATGGGAGGAATGACTAGAGCAGAAAGAGGCATTTGGGATTTAAAAGTAGAAATAAATATTCAATTTTAAATGAATGAAGACATGGAACTATACATATCTATACATATATAGCTAAAAAATAACTACTATGTGAACTAGGATCCAGTCCTGCAAGTTCCTCCACACACATGCAGTGCTCTACCCATCTAGCAGAGCAGGGCCTAAGTTGTGATGTCAATATGGAAAATTGTAGTAGAGCTTCCATTCACAATATTGGTTGCCAATTTCTGGATTCCAAATGGCCCAGGAGTGAGTTGTAAGGCCCAATACATTATGGTTTAGGGCCAAATCCTTTTAAACTGTACAGGAGTTGTTCATGTGATATTGGAAACTTAATTTATTATGAGATTATGCCTGTGCTGCCACATAATTTTCCCCACCTACATGATATTTCTGAGTTAAAAATAGTTTCAAGGGAAAATATCATATGGATTAATATAAATTTACTGGTTGCCAAGTTAATGATTCTGAGACACTGGAAATGGAAAAAAAGTGTCTAATGTCACATATTGGGAAGGAACACTCTTGAGAATGTAACTTCATAGGTTTCAAGGCAATGAAGAGAAGTTTGAGAGCATTTTTAATACCTTTTTAGATTATATTAACTATGATTAAGTTTACAAATAATATTTGCTTCTTGCAATATTTCTGAGACTGTCAGGTCTTGATATATGGAAATACCAAGACTGATGAAGAAAAGCAGCAAAGTACAAGCTAACAATACATATTAGAAAGTTAAAGAGTTGAACGTGAAAAAGATTAATTCAGCCTCTTAATTTGTCTGGTATTTTAGCATGAATTATGCAGCATTGATTCAAAACATCACAGCACTCAATGTGTTAATGTAACATATCCAGCAGTCTTGAGTTTATAATGAGCAGAATCCTCTATGTACACAAAAAGGTTAATGTGCATTGATATACACTGACTTATCTTTCTTTACCGTTCTTTTTTTTCTTTTTTTACAGTCACAAAATCAAGTAAATGTTCTAGAATGCTTACTGGTATCTTCTTATACCAATTATCTGCATTTCTAGCATTCACTATTTTTTCCTTCTCACTTTGCTATTGGTAAAATAGATGTGGTCTTCATCTACAGCAGAGATAAATTCAGTATAGTAAATAGTTAATAAACTTTGACTTGAATAAAATATTGATGATATTTTAACTGAAAACATAACAAGTTGTTTTCAACCTCAGTGTACACTTTCCAAAACACTAAACATCTTTAATACACACACACACAGCTAACTACAGAGATGTTCACATAACCTGCTGCTTACTCGCTACGGCTGTCCATCATATCCGACACTGACTTTTAGAAAAGAACACTGCTTACATAAATTTACATGGAACTATTACCCAGTGTGTGCAAAAATTCAGTTCTTAAAGGCCAAGTTCTGCCCTTGTCACACATGACTAAAATTAGTGGATTGAATTGTGTGTAACAAAGGAGAGAATTAGACCTGAAATTGCAGTGACAATGTTTTTTTAATGTAGATTTGCGCTTGTGTAACACAGCAGCTAAGTGTGTGTGTGTGTGTGTGTGTGTGTGTGTGAGAGAGTGTGTATGCGTGTGTGTGCTCACGTTCCCTGTCTAGTGGCTGGTCCACAAAAAAGCAAGGACACCCAGCTTGTGTAACATCCTCGTAATGAGTCATACTTCTGTTCCCTCCTCAGGAGCTGCTGCTGTTCTACTGAGATCTCTCCCCTCCCTTGGGTGATGAGCTATTCCTTGTAGTCTCAAGACAAGAGGAAGAGAGCAGCACTGTGTAACTCTGGGGACATAGAGGTTGTGAGAGTGAGAGAGCAGATGTAGAAGCAGCAGCGACTATATGTGAAGGAGGTGGCAATCATCTACAATGAGGCAGAAGTCCCAAAATGAAGTGGAGGAAAGAAGGTAGAAAGCACAGATGAGACAACATTTGAGTCGTGAAAGGAGATATTAGGGACAGAAAAGGGATTAGGAGGGAGATGGAATGGCCAGTGGGGGCAGCGGGAAGCCGCGGCCAGCACATCCCTCAGCCCGCGCCGCTTCCTGCATCCCCCATTGGCCTGGAGCGGCAAACCGCGGCTAGTGGGATCCGTGATCGGCTGAACCTGCAGACGCAGTAGGTAAACAAACCGGCCCGGCCCGCCAAAGGGCTTACCCTGGCGAGCCGTGTGCCAGAGGTTGCCGTCCCCTGACATAAACTAAGAAAACATTTTTTGCTTCAATGAATGAGATAATGTCATGATGGTACCAATAATCATTTCAGATGGGACATTAAATAGTATGAATGGAAAGGAAAGACCTACAACTCTGAGTTATTAATTTGGTAAAGGCCCATTCCAAGGTATAGCTATAAGAAAAAAAACATGTTATTACAGTAAAAGATCCCCGTATAGGAGGTGATTAATCAAATATTCTTTAAGCATTGTGAAATATATGATATTTAAATCTTTCTGATGTCCTATGGCTTTCTATATCCTGATTCAATATCAGTAGATATTCCTCTATTTATTTCAAAGTATAAAAGTGGTCAGTAAATACAAAGCTATATATCCTGTACAAGTGCCTGGAGAAAATACAGAAGTATTTTCTATGTCTCAATATTCCATTAGTGTTGGTTGAAGCTGGTTCCATTTATCAAAAGGGAGACTTTATCCCTAATATCATAGCTAGCTTTTTTACCTTTAAGTCTTACTGTTAAACATAGCATCAGGGCTAGGTTGGGATTTTAACAAGAGTCTGTCTACATTGCATAGTAAATGTGGTCTGAGGGTCTGGCACCTGCAGACCTATTCTCTCCAAGTTCATGCTCCAGTATACACAAGTGCCTCATACCCATTGTGACAGACTGACAATGTCCTGGACAAACCTGATGAATTAAGATAAACATTACTGAATTAAGTTGAACCTTATGGAATTAGGGGCTTTACTTGAACAAGTGGCGGCCCTAGTTTGAGAACCACTGTCCTAGGGCAGAGTGTTGGGACTTAGGGATTTTTAACCCTGGCTCTGCCAATGACTTTTTAGATCTTAATTTAAAAAAAAGTCAGTTGATAATTAATCTTTAATTTGGCAATATCAACTGTAGTAATTATGGGCTTAATCCTGAAGACCACACTTAAACTCTTCTCAGAAAATGGTAAAACAAACAGTTTTTTTTTTAAACCAACAAGCTTTCTCATTTTGTATTTAGTGAACATTGATTTTTCTTCCCTACCCATTCAATCTATATACCTGTGATAAATGAGGGGGAGAGGGATAGCTCCCTTTTGTGGACAACCAATCAGCCAGTTAGCTATAGAATCCTTCTTAGTAGCTGTTCTCTACTTGCTTTACCTGTAAAGGGTTAAAAGTCTGACTGCATGCATAGGTAAAGGGAAGTGAGCAGGCACTTGACAAAAAGAGCCAATGGGAGGGCTAGAATTTTTTTAAATTGGAAAAAAAAATCCCTTTGTGTCTGTTGTTGTTCTCCGGGGAAGAAGGGAACAGGGCAGCAGTTATGGTGTGAGAAGCTGAAGGCTAGGTATGAAAATCATCAGAATCATACCTAGAAATTGCTTATTTGAAAACCCAGATATGTAAGTAGATCAAAAATGTCTAAAAAGATGTGATTAGGTTTATCTCTGTTTATTTCTTATTGGCTTGTGGACTCTTCTGTGCTAACGCCAAAATGCTTTTGTTTTGCTTGTAACCTTTAAGCTGGACCTCAAGAAGGATATTCTTGATGCTTAATTTTTGTAAGTGGGTTTTTTAAATATAGCAAGAGCCTGAGTTTCCAGATGTATTTCTTTCTCAGCTCTTCCATGGAGGGGGTGGTGAAAGGGCTTGAGGGTATCCCACAGGAAGGAATTCCCAAGTGCACCTTCCTGGATACCAAAAAAGGGGGGGGGGGGTTGCATTTGGGTGGTGGCAGCATCTATCCATCCAAGATCAGAGAAAAGCTGTAACCTTGGGAGTTTAATACAAGCCTGCAGTGGCCAGTATTGATTTTTAGAATCCTTGCGGGCCCCCATCTTCTGCACTCGAAGTGCTAGAGTGGGGAATCATCCTTGACAATATCTTAGAAAACACAGGCCCTGTCCTGATGTCCTTACTGTATATCAAATCAAACCTACAACATCGGTTGATAAAGGCCTTTGTATGTTATTTCAAGTTTCCCAGGATGTACACATTACAAAATCCAATGTAAATTGTGACAAAATCCCTATCCAGCAAACATTATATAATCATACAGATGTGAGATTTGGAATTTTAGAAGTCCCAATGTACTCAATACAGTGGAAGTCAAAATATAAAGCTACATTCAGTGCTGAAGCATGGCTAAATGGAAGAGATACTGGGTTGCTTCAGCATGGCAGGTGCATCACTTAGCCCAGGGGTCGGCAACGTTCGGGATGCGGTTCGCCGTCCCGGGCCAATGGGGGTGGCGAGAAGCCACAGCCAGCACATCCCTCGGCCCGCGCCGCTTCCTGCCGCCCCCATTGGCCCAGGACAGCGAACCGCGGCAAGTGGGGGCTGCGATCGGCCGAACCTGCCGCGTCAGCAGGTAAATAAATTGGCCCAGCCCGCAAGGGTGCTTACCCTGGCGAGCCGCGTGCCGAACGTTGCCGACCCCTGACTTAGCCTATCCCCAAACCAAAACACACATCTGAAAATGAGAGAGACTTCTCTCTGCACCTCTGATACTTTTATTCTCCATAACCCTTCTGTCTACATTTCTGCTTCGCCCATTCCCCAGAGTTGCCCACCCACTTGTGAATTATAAGCTGTTTTTTAGGGATAAATAACTTTTGGGTGGCTCAGGAGACAAAAGCAGAAGTTTGAATATTCAAACCACTTTTGCCTTATATTCATGCTGCACTGGTTACAGGGAACCCCTTCCCACATCCCAGTACTTAAGAATTCATATACAAAGTGATTTATTTTAGGGTAAGTATTGAATACTTCTGGTGACAACATGTGTTATTTATGACTCAATAAAGTTACATAAACATTTGTTACCCCTTTGTGCTGAGTCATCTGGGATTATCTATCATGAGAGAAGACTTAAAGATGAAGGATGCATAGTTTGGATAATCAGTGGCTAAGGAGGGCTAAGATAATTATTGGCAACTGTTCCCAAAAGATTTAAGCTCATGAGAGACGAGAGTTGTATAGAGTGAACCAAGCAGGGTGATTATAACTAGAAATAAGGATTTTAGTTTGAGAGGGACAAATTCAGGGCTGTGTTGTGCCTTAAAGGCACAATGGGGTGGGAGAGAGGAAGTAAGAGGTATAGTGGGACTGCCCTGCCACAGGAGTCCCACTGGAGTTGGGCTGATTCATCCAGAATTTCTCTTGGAGCTCCCAATATAACCTTTGATTTGTGTGTTTCCAGTTAAGTGGTTAAAGCAAAGAATAAAACCAAACAATTCTTTAAGTTTTGAGCCTCCAGGGCTGTTACAGATAATTTAATGTAGTGGAGGGCTGTGAATAATGTGCCTTAATTAATATTAAATCCACCTTTTTACCATAGTTAAATATTTTCTCTTTTGCTATTGGCTAGTTAACATTAAGTGTCATCTTAATTAACATCTGTGTAAATGCCATACCAATAACTATCAAATAGAGATAAAGTGTTAGTGTTTTAAATAGCATTTCCCAAAACACATGTCAAAACCAGTTAGAACCAAAATGTGGTTACAACATGACCTGGGGGTGAAGTCCTAACCTATCTTCAGCTTGCCTCTGAGTTGTCTGACTTCTCTTTACTCATATTTTATTAGCCTTTCTTGACTATTGTCAAGCCTATTTTTAGGCAACAGTTTTGGGCATACTTACGTTTCAACATTTCTATATAATCATAAGCAAACTTCATCTCTATAGAATACACCAAGAAGCACATGTTACAACAGCAGCTTTAATACCCTTTAGGGATATAGTTTGATTTTCCACCTCAGCCCAGCCATCACTAGTCGTTGCTAGAGTCTGTGTATGTGGCCATGATCCTCACCCCACACAGCTTGTAAAGTCAACCATTGATGGTACTGGAATGGAGCTGGTGTTTCACTCATAAGCCATGCTACACCTGGACCTTGAACAGGGGACTTTCCCTTATGCAACTATGCAGAGCTAGCAATAATTTGGCCTCAAGACCTGACATTCTAACAATTTAACCTAATAAGATAGAATAGTCTTAGGAGAAGTTGTGTTTGCAGTGTCATGGTGGTTGTCCTACAATAATAGGGAGCTAGTTAAAATAAGACTGTGACAGGGTGAACCAACCCCGCACTGGGCCAACAGGGACAGACCAATCACCGTGGGCCCAGGAGGCCACACCCCCTTTTCTTCCTGCACATGCTCCAGGTGGAAGAGCCAGATAAAAGGAGGCAGCCCAGTTCAGTTGGGGCTGACTAAGGAGGAGGAAGGATGTGTACTGCAGGCTCCTCCAGAAGTGCCGGTGATGCTCCAGACAGCAGAGTCTGAAAACCTGGACTACACTGCAGACGACTTGCTGACTGTGGAGACTGATGGGGACGCCAGGCCACCACCAGCCAAGAAGATGTCTGGGATGCAATCTGTGGTAGGAAATGACCCAGGGGATGTACTATAAGCTGATGCCTAAACCCTTAGCGGGGAAGTCCCTGGCTTCATAGGGCCCTGGGTCAAAATCTGGTGGACCAGGAGTGGATGGGTTCCCCCACCACACCCCACGTGCCAATAGGTGTGCTTGCTGTTTTCTCTTGGTCCTAGCCTAGAGACTCAGGGACCATAGACTGTATGGCCTACCCTGCCCAGGAGTTACAGACTAATTGCAGTTCTGCTCCACCCAAAGGGCCAGTTCCCCAATTGCTACTGCCAGCCCCAGCCAGGAGGCTTAGGGGCCATAGACCATTTGTTTGCCCAGCTCCAGCCCAACCCTGGGGCTACAGGCTGATCAGTGCTCTGCTGTGCCCAGAGGTCTGGAACTCTAATTGCTGTTGTCAGCCCCAGCCTGGAGGCTCAGGGGCTATGGACTGTTTGTTTGCTAGGCCCTGCCGGGGTCCGGAGCCCACCATGCTGCAATTACCTGCTCTAACAGGGAATCACAATGACAGGTGCTGGAGGGTACCCAGCCCTCACTGGGCCAATGGGGGAAGCCCAACTCACAAACAGCCCCCCCCCACCTGGTCACAAAGACACAAAGCACAACTACGCTGTAGGAGTAAAAAGTGCTGTGTGTATAATGTCTCAGGGTCTTGTCTCCGTATATACTAAACACAGGGCAGAACTAGAGATGGATTCTATGGGAGCATCGGCCAGACTTTTCTTTAATTGTTCCAGTGTGCTGGTCAGGAAGGTTGAAAGAGAGGTCCTCACAGTATTATACCTCTTACTTGTGTATTTTTAAAAACCAATGAATTATACTAGAACATTCCATTATACTAGAAGAAGAATCCTCTTCTTGCAGGAGATTCTACTACACCAGTGAATAGGAAACCAACCTTTTTTTCTAGAAAACTTACCAGTTTTATATAATTCATTATGTATATTCATATATATTTTCACATACATAATTTAGTTAAATAAATCTGTTTCTGCACATAATTCCACTATGGAAGGAATACAGAAGTGATATATATCTTCTGGATAGATTCCTTTTCAAAGCTGAATTACCTGCAGAAACAGGTCTCATCTAATTAGAGCTTGCACATCTCCTATAGATGATGAGCAGATTGTCTCAACAAAATTTTGCTAGAATTTATATTAAAACCAGCAGCGTCTCTCCATGAGCAACAGCTGTCTTTGAAGACCACATTGTTTCAAAAGACTTCTGGTTATCTAAAAGAGGCAGGGATTATTCAACAAGAAACCATAGTCTGATGAACTGGGAAATCAGAAAAGGAAATCTTGCCATAACCTTTGGTCAAAAGATAGGAGGACAATATTTCAAGTTGGATGCAGTAACAAAGTTTTGCTGGTAGCTGGGTTCACTCTATTAATAGTGCTAAAATATGACTGTCTGTAATACACACACACCTACCTGCTGTACATATTGGTACTGGCTTGAAGGGTGACATCAATAAAATATTGCCCGAGATAGATCATGTGATTGCGGTGTATTGCCTGAAGCTGAAGACTTTAAGCAATATCCACAGCTGAAAGCTTATTATTTTTAAGCTTGGGGAGGATTTCAACAAGTTTTATTCAGCTGCTGCAAGCCTGTGTACACATTAGACATCACTGCTATCAGATGGCGTTTACTGGCCACAATAGAGGACATTAGCACAAATTTAATATTGTTTTAAATAAACATGTCTGCATGCGTGTGCACACACGCACATGTGCTCACATCTTTTGTAATTTTCCTTTTACTGTATCATGGAAATGTGCATTATCTGATTTATATTGGATTTATGGCAATGACCAATAAAAAGCTACATTATTAATAAATACAGTAACAACAAACTGAAATATTGGAGCAATTTATCAAACATCATAAGAATGGCCGTACTGGGTCAGACCAAAGGTCCATCTAGCCCAATATCCTGTCTTCCGACAGTGGCCAGTGCCAGGTGCCGCAGAGGGAATGAACAGAACAGGTAATCAAGTGATCCATCCACTGTCACCCATATCCAGCTTCTGGCAAACAGAGGCTAGGGACACCATTCCTGCCCATCCTGGCTAATAGCCATTGATGGACCTATCCTCCATGAATGTATCTAGTTCTTTTTTGAACCCTGTTATGGTCTTGGCCTTCACAACATCCTCTGGCAAGGAGTTCCACAGGTTGACTGTGAGTTGTAGCAGTAATTTCAGTGTAATTAGTGTAATTTTAATTTTTATTTCACCCTTCCTCCCTTCCCCAGTCACTACTACTTTCAACAACACCTTAGAAGAAAGGAAGCACTTGCTACAAAAGTTTGGGAATGTCTGTAAAGCTTGTAAACAGCTACTTTTTGAAGGTATTTACTTTGTCGTCAAGTTGAAGCAGAATAATAGGACATTGAGTTATTACATCTTATATACTTTTTATGTAAATAGCTGTTTGTCTTGGATAAAATTGATCCAGTGAAGAGTATTTCCAAAATCCTTAGGTAACTTGCACTGAGAAAATGCTCCTTTTTCCATTTACTGTTTTTTGTACTCCTAGGTTGCAAAAAAATCTGGATGATAAGAAACTCTTGAAATGAAACATCCATAACTATTGTCCACTGGTCTGCACAGTAAAATGTACAGTTAGTTTATCAGTGCAGTCTATTAAATAGTAACACTAAATAGAATTCTCATGCAGTTGCTTAGAAGCCATGTGTGTCCTATGAGTCCTGTTGCCACAAAAAGGGAAAGAAAAGTGGAGGGGAAAAAAGCCTTCCAGGCCATCCAGACCTACCTAGATAATCTTGGTAAATATACAGTTGTAAAATTAATTTTATAACTTCAGCTACATACTATTATAAATTATTAAGCCTACATGTCGCACTGCATGCTGAGTCTGCTGATGGAACAAGTAGACCAAGGTTCATTTTTTTTCCTTTAGTACTTATGACACAAGGGCTTAATTTATACAAATATGACTCTAATACAACTTTTGGAGGAGTGCAAAGTTGTCTCCAATGTTTCTATTTTTTTAAAACGACCATATTTCTGAAGGAAACAGATAAGGAGAAGAGTAGATTGCTCAGGGGTAATAGCATACGGAGCCTATTGCAACCTAATGGTCCTCTGAAGTTCACACGCTGTAGATCTTTCTTTTACAGCTTGTAATTCTGTTGCAAATCTTGCCCTCATTTTGTCAGCGCTCTGACTGGTGTGCAAGTTCTGCATGCAGAACTAACACAAAATATCACAGATTCACTACAGAGAAATTATCTGCTGCACAGATCAGAGAGAGTTTTACTCAGAGTGCAAATTCAGAAATCTAGTTTCAGCAGTAACCAAATCTACCATAGCTGTTTTGTAACATTTGTGGAACGATTTGATGGTCTCAATCCAGTTCCTCATGAAAAGGTGTCCAAAACCACATTAGCACTAAGTGGCAACCCTGTCAGCAGTCTCATGGGATTGAGGAGAGGAACAAATGGTTGTGAAATTGATTTACCATCTTGAACTCTTGCCCCTCTTTCTAGTGCTGCTACCTCCTCATCAAGATTGAGAGGCAATCTGCATCACCAGTGCTTTGCTATACCTGTTCTGTAAATGGATGAAGAGTTTCATGTTTCCAAACTTTAATTTTGAAACCTTCACTAAACATGGAACAATAGGCTCTCAAAAAGAGCAGTTAGAGGAATGCAAATACAAAGCACTGTGTTGTGATATATAAATGCACACTGGGCAACACTGGGTTAATGAGCTAATATAGGCTGAGCTGGCCATGCCCTGTCATAGCTGTGAGATGTCAGAATTGGAGGGAGGAGCTTAAAAAGAGAAACCCAGGTGTGTTGATTGGCACTCCAGGGAGGAAAGGAGATCTTCAGTCCTCAGCTACTGGAGGGAGGGCTGGCTGAAGGGCCTCAGATGACCACTGCCCAACACCCCCTTCTGGAAGGGAGAGAGGGCCTGATTCTGATGCACCTTGAGAGGGGACTATTTTTCTCTATTTACTTGTGAACTTAGTTTAGGGTTACAGCCCAATAAGCGTTCCCTGAAGTAAAAGAGCCTTAACCTAGCTTTGGGATGAATCCTTTGTGTTAATTCCCCCTTTGTTCTGATTATTAACAACCGGAGAAGGGGCAGACTCTCTGGGGCCCAGCCAGAGGACTGATCTCTTAGGACGGGCACTGGTGAGGGAAAGTTACAGAACGTTGCCGAGCAGTGGCCTGGGTGAATGCTGGAGCCCTGCCCGGAGTCTAGAAGATGCCCCAGAAAATGAACTCTGATGCCTGTGTGCATTTTAAAGATAAGTTTTCTGGAAGAGACAATATAATACCAGGTGTTAAGCACACAAAGATACACTTGTGTGCAGTGTTTGACATGGAAAATAAGCAGCTTGTAGCAGTATTTGATTTATAGCAGCATTTATATTTGGAATATGTTTGAAGTTCCATGATTGTTTTTCCATGCACCAGTGGCACAGTGTTTATGCTCTGAGGCCTTATTTGTAAAGAACCACCTTATGCAGCAGTACAGTGTAAACGAGAAAGTGTTTGCACAGCAGAGAGTCTGTAGACACTACTCCTGACTCACAAGAAAATTTTTTGCACCCCAGTGGTCTTTATTTATGAAAGAGAGGCCTTAAGAATAGACATGTGGTGTTGGAATATACGGCCCCACAAATCACATTGTGTGTGTGTAAATGAGGGGATTTATAAAACCTCTATTGGCCAACCCTAGAGAAGTACTGAGTATGATTCTTTGAAGTCACTTTCTATGTACCGAATATCTCTCAGGATATGGTCCTTTGCATGGTATACCTGAATGTGTATATAAATCCATGCAGTAAAAGTCCTATTGCAGTATGGCACCATTAAAGTTGTGAAATCGAACACTTCAAAAGTCAAGAAATTCAGCAATAAGACCCAAAGCTCAACGATAAAGCTCTGCCTCCTTGTGACTTGCCTTTTATATTTAGTCTAAAATTATCGGCTCAAACACTATTAGAACTGGTCACAACAATCACAATGCTGCATTTTTTAAAGTTCAAAGATTCAAAATGTCAATGACTTAAAAATATTGTAGCCAGCTCTGTACATTACTACAGCCAAAGAATTCCCTTAAAAGAATGGAGTGCTTGACTTTGCAATCTGAAAATGAGGCAATGCCTGAACTAAAGTTACTCATGCAGAGACCCTGGGGACCTTGGGCAGATGAGCCACAGCACAGGCTCACTGCTATTTTTAGAATGCAAACTAAAGGAGAGCTAGCACATGTCTGTCCATCCATTCTGGGAAGCATAGAATCATCATAGAAGATTAGGGTTGGAAGAGACCTCGGGAGGTCATCTAGTCCAACTCCCTGCTCAAAGCAGGACCAACACCAACTAAATCATCCCAGCCAGAGCTTTGTCAAGCCGGGCCTTAAAAACCTCTAAGGATGGAGATTCTACCACCTCCCTAAGTAACCTATTCCAGTGCTTCGTCACCCTCCTAGTGAAATAGTTTTTCCTAATATTAACCTAGACCTCCCCCAGTGCAACTAGAGACCATTGCTTCTTGTTCTATCATCTGCCACCACTGGGAACAGCCTAGTTCCATCCTCTTTGGAACCCCCCTTCAGGTAGTTGAAGGCTGCTATCAAATCCCCCCTCACTCTTCTCTTCTGCAGACTAAATAACCCCAATTCCCTCATGTAAGTCATGTGCCCCAGCCCTTTGATCAGTTTTGTTGTCCTCCGCTGGACTTTCTCCAATTTGTCCACATCCTTTCTGTAGTGGAGGGCCCAAAATTGGATGCAATACTCCAGATGTGGCCTCACCAGTGCCGAATAGAAGGGAATAATCACTTCCCTTGATCTGCAGGCAACGCTCCTACTAATGCAGCCCAATATGCCATTAGCCTTCTTAGCAACAAAGGCACACTGCTAACTCATATCCAACTTCTCATCCACTGTAATCCCCAGGTCCTTTTCTGCAGAACTGTTGCTTAGCCAGTCGATCCCTAGCCTGTAGCATTGCATGGGATTCTTCCATCCTAAATGCAGGATTCTGCACTTGTTCTTGTTGAACCTCATCAGATTTCTTTTGGCCCAATCCTCCAATTTGTCTAGGTCATGCTATATCCTTTCCCTACCCTCCAACGTATCTACCTCTCTCCCCAGTTTAGTGTTATCCGCAAACTTGCTGAGGGTGCAATCCATCTCATAATCCAGATCATTAATTAAGATGTTGAACAAAACCGGCCCCAGAACCGACCCCTGGGGCTCTCCACTTGATACCGCTGCCAGCTAGACATCGAGCCATTGGTCACTACCCGTTGAGCTGACAATCTAGCCAGCTTTCTATCCACCTTATAGTCCATTCATCAATCCATATTTTTTTTAATTTGCTGGCAAGAATGCTGTGGGACACCGTATCAAAAGCTTTGCTAAAGTCAAGATATATCATGTCCACCACTTTCCCCATATCCACAGAGCCAGTTATCTCATCATAGAAGGCAATCAGGTTGGTCAGGCATGACTTGCCCTTGGTGAATCCACGTTGACTGTTCCTGATCACCTTCCTCTCCCCAAGTGCTTCAAAATGGTTTCCTTGAGGACCTCTACTTGATTTTTCCAGGGACTGAGGTGATGCTGACTGGTCTGTAGTTCTCTGGGTTCTCCTTCTACCCTTTTCTAAAGATGGTCACTATGTTTGCCTTTTTCCAATCATCCAGGACCTCCCCCAATCACCACGAGTTTTCAAAGATAATGGCCAATGGCTCTGAAATCACATCAGACAACTCCCTCAGCACCCTCGGATGCATTAGATCTGGACCCATGGATCTGAGCATGTCTAGCTTTTCTATATAGTCCTTAACCTGTTCTTTCACCACTGAGGGCTGCTCACCTCCTTCCCATTCTGTGTTGCTAGGACAGTAGTGTGGGAGTTGATCTTGTCTGTGAAGACCGAGATAAAAAAAGCATTGAGTACTTCTGCTTTTCCACATCATCTGTCACTAGGCTGCCTCCCCCATTCAGTAAGGGTCCCACATGTTCACTGACTTTTATTGTTGCTAACATACCTGCAGAAACCCTTCTTGTTACCCTTCACATCCCTTGCTAGCTGCAACTCCAGTGGTGTTTTGGCCTTCCTGATTAGACCGCTGCATGCTCGAGCAATATTTTTATACTCCTCCCTAGTCATCTGACCAAGTTTCCACTTCTTGTATGTTTCCTTTTTGAGTTTAAGCTCACCAAAGAGTTCATTGTTAAGCCAGGCTGGTCGCCTGCCATATTTGCTATTCTTTCTGCACAATGGGATGGTTTGATCCTGCGCCCTCAATAAGGCTTCTTTAAAATACAGCCAGCTCCCCTGACCAACTTTTGCCCTCATAGTAGCCCCCCAGGGGATCCTGCCCATCATTCCCTAAGGGAGTCAAAGTCTGCTTTTCTGAAGTCCAGGGTCCATATTTTGCTACTCTCCTTTCTTCCTTTTGTGAGGAATGTTCCCAGCTGCAGCGTAGACATACCAAGGGTCTGTTTCTGACAGCTGCTGAGTACCCCCAATTCCCACTGAAAACAATAGGCATTTGGTGTGACTCAGCATCTCTCAGGACCTGCGTCTACTGAACTGCAAGTAGCATTTACATCAACAAAAGCCAGTAGTGCCTTCCCTGCTTCTGACCTCTGTCATTCAACCAGTTATCATGATTATTAGGCATATTGGGCAAAGTTTTTGAGAGCATCCCAAGTGACTTCAGTCTCATTCTCTTAAGTGCTCTGGAACACTTTGCCCCTTTTGACTTTTTGCAAAAACAGGAAGCTTCAAAAAAGTTATTTATAGTTCTCACCCTTTCCCAGGTGGAAGACAAATAAAGTAGCTACGGTACCTCATACACTCTAAATGTAGAAACAGCTCCAAGCCATTGTAGGAGCTCCAAGCCATTGTAGGTAAGAGTATACCAAAGATACAAACTATTAAAGTCCCTGTTATCTGTTGGTGAAGATGATAATCAGAAGGCAATTTCCTACATGTGAGTTGAATTACAAGGCATATAAAATTTACAAATATGTATGATTGACTTAACAATACAGTCCTGCCATTCACTTATTCTATGCAGGATGAGAAGTTTCATTCCATCAACAACATAAACATGACACTACAATACTGGAAAAATTAAGAATGTAAACTATTCTAAACATTGTAGTAATGTAATACAATACATGCAATGTAGGTGCTGGTCTGTAAAAAAATTATATTAAGCAGTACAAAGAAAATACAAGTTAAATTCATTTATCTCCTATATAGCTTTTTTAAATTGTCAGAACCTCTCTTTGGATTGAAATATAACCTGCATATTATGGTCAATGGTTTCTGCCAGGGTGTGCAGCTTTCCTCCATGCATCTCTTTCAGCCAATACAAGAGTATTTATAATGAGAAGGTCAACATATTCTCGTTTGTTTTAAATCACCGCTTTTTGACATGTAAAAGCCTGTCTGTGTTTACATGCCTGTGTGCTGTGCATTTAACCTAGACTGTTTAACTGAATAGTTTTGGAAAAAGGCAGATAACTTGAAAGCAAGAAAGACAAAATCTAGAGGTCTGCACACAGGACTAGGAGGCAAGACCACCTGATTCAGACTTCAGTTCTTATCAAAGCTCCAATATTCATGCTCTCTCTGACTGTGCAGTTGCTTACAGTCAAATTCTTCCCTGACGTACATCCTATGTAACCCCATTGAATATGGCAGCTAACCTCTCTGACTCTGTTTTCCTATCTCCTGTTTGCCTCTAAGGTCACATTCTTGCAGCAGAGGAACAAACTGTTTTATAACCGTTTTAAAATCAAGCTGCAATTTTAAAAATCTTCTTTATTTTGTGAATGTTTGTTTTGTTTTCAATAGGAATGGCAGCATAATTTCATGCTAACTACGTTTTTAATATGTCTTCATTATTTCTAAAGTTTCCTTTTTACTGGTTCTATAACTTTCAATAAAGAAATTGTATTATAATTGGAAGTGGTAGCAAGCTCTATATCAGGGGTCGGCAACGTTCGGCACATGGCTCGCCAGGGTAAGCACCCTGGCGGGCCGGGCCAGTTTTATTTACCTGCTGATGCAGCAGGTTCGGCCGATCGCGGACCCCACTGGCCGCGGTTCGCCGTCCCGGGCCAATGGGGGTGGTGAGAAGCGGCGCGGGCGAGCGATGTGCTGGCTGTGGCTTCTCACCGCCCCCATTGGCCCGGGTCAGCGAACCACGGCGAGTGGGGTCCGTGATCGGCCGAACCTGCTGCGTCAGCAGGTAAATAAAACTGGCCCGGCCCGCCAGGGTGCTTACCCTGGCGAGCCGCGTGCCGAACGTTGCCGACCCCTGCTCTATATTTACATTGTGCAATGCTTCCCATTAGAAAAAATTCTTGCAACTCTTTTGGGGAAGTTCCAACTCTTCTAATGTCTGCAACAGGCCTTTGAAATGTGACAGGGAAAAACCCTCAAGACCAGAAGTGTCTTTTTCTTTGGCCCACAACATTTTGTTAAGGTTTTTCCTGAGATATAAATTGCTGAGAAGTACCATTTTCTTTTCTCACTTGTATTGCAAGTGAAGTTGCTGTTTGGATGCACATGGGGGCAGAATTACAATTATACTATCAATCATAAATCTGGCATTTTTATCACATGCTTGAATTTGTAACCTAAATATTCTTATTGAATGTTTTTTATGATATTTTTCTATGCAAGTATTTATATATATTTTCTTTTAGACCCGGCCTATTTTTTAAATCTGTACAGTGCCTAGTATAATAGGGCCAAACTTGGTGTACTGTAGTGCAAATCTTAAATATCAATAATAATATCTGTGAGTAAGTGCTATGGATCCTTCTCCAATGTAAAAGCAACGTAAGGCTTCAGACCAACATGAAGGGAAGCCTGCAAATTCTGGTTTTAACATTCTGCCTACCATCTTCCAACCAGTCATTTGTATCATGCTGATTGCTGGGATTTCTGAGAGCCCTACAGAACTGCCAAACTCCAGCAAGGGCATAATTCCTGCCCCTGGACAAATAGGATTTAACTCACTTCTTTGACTTAGCTTCCCTGCACATCAACAAGAATCTTACATTTTATCCTTAATATGGCAAGAGCCTGATTATTCTGTGGTCTTGTGGTAATGAGTTCCATTTACATGACTCCTCTATGGAGGAGGATACATATTGTATCCTAGGAACTCAGTGTAATAATTAAATTCAGCGTTTGGCCTAAAAAAGAAAAGTTGAAAAACCTGGAATAGTTTCTTTTGAGAATGAGCTCAAAAAAGGCTCAAAACAATATTCACATTGACTCAGTGCTTCATACCAAACAAAAATATAATTGGAAATTTACAGATGACCAAGTTTATTGTCCAGTAAGCTTTACATGAAAATTGCCTGAAATCTCTTTCTAGATTCAGACTACAAGCATCCAGATATGCCTCCAACAAGATGTAATGTAAAAGAAATGATGATTCATTGTCAGAACAAAGGAAATACAATTATTCTATCTACTCGCAATATCCAGCTAATATTTTCTCAGTCTACATAGTGTATTATTGAATTCTCACTATGTTAACTAATTGGAAGGAACTCAATAATCTGAATAAGTATGAAGAGTATGTCAGCCATCTGAAAATGGTACCCCCTGAGTGAAAACAAGCAATATGGTTGACAAGTTCTAGAATATAACTGTAATGGGGTTCACTCACTGCTAGGGCACCTAGCTGCTCAGGGATTTGCACCAGCCACATCTGACACCCCCTTCCATCATTTCCTCTTGCTGCATCCCCTTTTACTTCCCAGGATAGAGCATGCTCCCCCTTAGTGACTTGGCCCTCCAGCCACGTCCCTATCCACATTTCCTCTTCTGGGGGTAACAAAGTCACACTAGATCAACTGTCCTCATGCCACTCCAGATACCCTTACAATCCAAGGCAAGGTCCTATGCCACTTTTCAAGGGGCTGCTAGAGGAAACCAGGCCTCCCCACTACTCCAGGCTCCAATCCAGGGACCCTATGTCTAGCAACTTTGGTCTGCTTCCTCCCAGACCTTATGACTATTACTCTGTACTCCTACCTACCACTCTCCTTTTCCTTCTGTCCCCCAGATTTTCCAGCCCAAACTCTCTCCTCCCAGTGAATGACTGTAGACTACTTCCCCTGTAGCCCTCCTCTGCTCCCAGTTTGCTGGCTCAGCCTGCCCCTGCCCAACTGGCCTCTATCATCAATTAGCTTTTCAAGCCCTGGCTCTCCCCCGAGCTGCAGTTTATCAAGCTAATTAGCCTAATTTAATCTGCTCTGCTTTGTGTGGGATGGTTACCCCATCACTATGACCAATAAAGGACTCCTCAAAAGTTTCTGTGAGCCTAACCCTTCCCTTTCCATTTTACAGCAAAAATTAAAACTGCTTTATTTCTGCTTTGACTACAGTTTAAAATGAGTGTTTGCATGTGGGAACTTCCTGGGCTGATCTTTCAATTTTTTTAAGGGGGCCCACTGAGAGTGAATGGAAGGTGACAGAGCAATTTGGAACCAGGATCTGGAGAAAAGTAATGTACTGAATGAAAGCCCACCAGTCTACTGTACAGCACTTAGTGTCTTGTTTAACATTAAAGAAATTATTATCTGTCAGAGAAGAGCAGATGCTTTCTATTTTGTTGGATTTTTCAATTGTTTTTAAGGTTGATATAAGCCAGGAAGAAAATTTAGCATCCCTAGTTTTGTAACCTTTCCATTACAATATTGGAAGTCTGATGGGCAGTACCGAAACAGTCTTAATTGTAGCCCGTAACTTCTTGTTGCAGTTGCTATCCTTATCTGAACAAATTAATTATAGTAGCACCCATCTAATGCCATTATAATTAAGGTTCTGTCAACTTTCCCATTGTAAATCTCATTCTTCAGTTATTTGGAAATCAGCCATAAGAATGTGCTGCAGGCTGAAACTCGGTAGATACAATTGTAGACTAAAAGTGCTCCTCCCATCCCCCATTCATTCATACATATTTTAAATTAACCATTTTGGCCATTTATCATTACGTGACAAGAAAATAAAACTATACTTTAAAAATAAGAGCTCTCAAACTGGCTCACTTAATTCTGTTTTATTTCTGAGCCTCTAAAAGAGAAATAGATGAGATAAGATTAATTTTCTTTCTTGCTTCTCATGTTTCTCACTCATATATGGGTGTATTTCATACTCCTACCATTCAGGCATCACTTATCTCTGTTCCTTCCTTACGTCTTGTCTATTTCTCATGTATTTTTAGCTTCTCTTATTTTCTCAACAGTTTTTGAAGACTTTCAAGTGTGTCTTCCAAGTGGTTCACTTATATTAACATTCAGTTAGGGCTGTACTGCTGTGGTAATGGAAAGCTTGACAGACCTTTAACTACCGCAATCCCACCTGTCTGCCTTACATATGTTCCTTTATTGCTCAAGCATTTCTCTTTTCATCTCACTTTTCTTTCTCACCTTTCTACTTTTCATTATTGCTGCTAAGTCTGCTGATTGAGACACCAATAAGAAATGCCAGAAGCATTAAAAAAGATATTTCAGCAATGAATAAGAATCTCTTTTATTTCTTGTGAGATATGGAAAGTATCAGTTTCCACCACTCCTAGTCTATATCTGAGTGTTTCTTCTCAGGAGTTTTGTGCTCCCTCTTACATTATAGAAAAGAGGCAGGGAAAGAGAGAGAGATAGACATTGATTTTGTTCAGATATAATCCTCTACTGGAGCTGATCGAAAAATTTCAAATTCCAACTTTTTGACAAAACATGACAATTGTTTTTGCAAACATTTTCATGAAAAACTCAATCTTTCAAATCAGTTATTGCATACACATCTACACTAGTGACCGTATACGTGTCCATGTGCCTGGTTGTGCCATAATCCCCTACTATCCACATTTAAACCCCAGAAGCATGTGTCTGAAAAAGAGTACAGGGCAAGTAAACTAGCATGCCTGAGGGTTGCGGCATGGCCCCATACCCATACCAGTGTACAGTGTGGCGGGGGTAAGGGGCATGCACCAGGTGACAAATTTCAATACTCCTCCACCTCCATTCCCACAATGCACTAAACCCTTTTCTACCTGACCCTTAACCAATCTATAAAGGTCCCTGTCCACTCATTGTCACTGGTAGTAGCAAGCTGCCCTGACCACATCAGAACAGCTTTCCTCTGCACTCTTTTATTCAGTACAGGTGAATATGGATCCTACACTGAGAGCAGCCTCCTGACCCATCAACTACATCTAAGTGCTGATCAACTCCAAGACTTCACCTGGAACATCAGGGACATTCATCAGTTCTAGGAAACTTAACAGAGGTTGGAGCAGACGGCATTAAGTGGCTTCCGGCCCAGAGCCAGGAACATATCAAGCACCTGAGGCTCCTGTACTGTTTTCCTGTACTGTAGCTTTATTGTACATGTCCCTTCTACAACGAGCTGGACTGGGGCCTGTCAAGGGGTCCCAGTACAGAGGCTAAAGAGCCTCATGACCCGCTCCTCAAGCCTGCCGGCCTCATCATCTGATGAGATGCCAATGAGAGCCAGGGCTTGGAGACAGCAGGGACCATGGAGGATGCCCTGGAAGACCCAGAGGGTGAAGAGCATGTCATTTTGCACCTCTACTGGAGGAGCTAGTTGAGGAAGCCCTGCCACTAACCCCCTGACAAACCTGAGGAGGATCCCAAGCCAGAGCTGGAACCAGAACCTGAGGCTGGTGTGTTACAATGGACCCTCCCGCTGCCCACCAATATCCCCTCTTGCTACATTCCTGATCTTAAATGCAGCCCCTGCTCTGGTCCACCCTGAAATTGTCCCTGAGCAAGATACAACTATAAATCAATGAGTTTATTGATTTCCCATGAATTCCTATTCACATTTGGCAGAAGCTATAAACAGATTATTAAGGAACAATCATTGTGCCCCTGGGTCAATGCATTTCTCTGCCAGCACACAGGCAGCGATGGTCTTGGTGTCACACAGACTGGGAGAAGGGAGAAGACTGGTTTAGAAATTTCTTAAATAGGGATGGGAGAGTTGTACGAAAAATTTTGTTTGGTTGTCCAAGGTTAGTAACAGCTGGCTTTTCTTCCTTGGAAGATTACACAGTTTCAGTGCTTCCCCACCCCAACCCCCCAATCATACTGTCCCTTTATAAATTAGAGCCCTGTGGAATGGGATGGAGGAGCATAAGATCCAGCAAGAGAATATTTTGATAGTCCAAAGAACATTACAGCAGTCCTTTCTCCACAGGAAGATTTCAAAAATTGTTCCCGTACCTCTGCCTGCTGTCTGCCTCTCCCTGCACCTAGCCATTCTGCGCAAGCCAGTGAAAATGGAGGTTGGGGATTGGAAAAGGATCCAGTCTGGTAGTTGGACAAATGCAATGAAGTGTCGATTTGCTCTGGATAGCAAGTTACTTGTCATGCTGATCTGAAACTTCAGGGAATGAAATACAGTTGTGGAATGTCTTTCTTTCCCTGTCAACTTCACCACTGATAACAATCTACAAATACATAAAAGGTTGTTACAAGGAGGATGGAGAAAAAAATGTTCTCTTTAACCTCTGAGGATAGGACAAGAAGCAATGGGCTTAAATTGCAGCAAGGGTAGTTTAGTTTGGACATTAGGAAACATACCTTCAGGGTACTTAAGCACTGGAATAAATTGTCTAGGGAAGTTGTGGAATCTCCATCATTGGAGATTTTTAAGAGCAGGTTAGGCAAACACCTGCCAGGGATGGTCTAGATCAGTGTTTCCCAAACTTGGGACGCTGCTTGTGTAATGAGAGCCCCTGGTGGGCCGGGCCGGTTTGTTTACCTGCCGCGTCCGCAGGTCCGGCCGATTGCGGCTCCCACTGGCCGCAGTTCACTGCTCCAGGCCAATGGGAGCTGCTGGAAGTGGCGACCAGTACGTCCTTCAGCCCATGCCGCTTCCCGCAGCTCCCATTGATCTGGAGCAGTGAACTGCGGCCAGTGGGAGCCCCGATCGGCCGGACCTGTGGACGGGGCATGTAAACAAGCCAGCCCGGCCTACCAGGGGCTTTCCCTATACAAGCGGCGTCCCAAGTTTGGGAAACACTGGTCTAGATAATACTTAGTCTTCTTGAGGTCCCTTCACTCCTATGATGCTATGATTGTTAGACAGGCAGAAGGGCCAGATTTTCTGGTGATATCAGGTCGGGGGAGTGCATGGAGCTCATGGTTCACTTCTCTCTTTCCATGGAAACTCCATCTGCTAGCTGAGAATATAGTCAATTTTCATTCAAATTTCTTTCCAGTCCTGTAAGTATATTTCAGCAAATTTCTGGTGTGGTAGAAACTCCAGCTAGATCTTGAGGTTCAACAGCAGTGCAAATCTGCTTGGTCCACCTTCATAACAGACCAAACTCTTCCATTCATCAATATGCTGAGAGGTGAACATTAGCCAAAATATCTCTCTGACAGATTGTTGGATCTCCTCCACAGGATTGGAAAGCCAACTGTCTTTTCCATTCTGGTATCATGAAAATTGCTAGCCTTTTCAGACAAAATTACAAACTGGTAACATAGCCCCTGGAATTAACTGACCATCGCCCCACAATGTTCCTAAGGTTGTTAAGAGAGATTAAATGGTTCTGATAACAGAGTTTGGTAAACAAGTGAGGGCAATTAAGACAAAAGCATTGCATAATTATTGCATTGCAACTCACCTGCCATCATCCACAGCACAAACCGAACCCTAAGGTGTTAACCCAGTGGTTATATAATTATAGTGTCCTCCTGTAATTATCTATAATGGGTGAATAGTCACAGAAACAAATAGCTAATGATCATTGACTACAGAAAACAAAACTGTGGCTTTAGTCCCACAGTAGTCACCAAAGTTTGAGGCTACAGCCTTTTGGAGTTGGGGGCGGAGGATGTCAGGGCTTAGGGCTTCAGCCCTGCAGCAGGCGCCATGGTTTGGGACTTCAGCCCTATGGCAAGCACTGGGGTTCAGGGCTTTAGCCCGGTCATGTGCACCAGGGCTCCCAAAGATTTGAAAATATTTTACCGGAGCTCTGTTCTGGTGGGCTCCAGCTGAATTTAAGCCCTGAATAAAATGTTATTCAGTGTTGAAACCTTTCTCAACCAGGATAATTCAGTCAAGGTTTAGGTCAGGCCTTTCCAATTAATACACAAATCATACTGCTTTGTAAATATATAATAGATTGGGGTAGAAATATTGTCAAACTGACAATAACTGAACATAGATCAGGAGTGTAAATAGATGCCACTGACGTCAATGGGACGTCTCTGAAGAGAAAGGAAAGTGTAGATGCTGGCCTTTCCGGGCAGTCTGGGTTGCTGGGAATATCATAAGGACATCAATGGGAATCTTTCCATTCAATTCACTGAGTGGTTACCTTCTTTACTGCTGGGATGAAATCCTGGCCTCACTGAAGACAATGGGAGATTTGTCATTGACTTATAATTTCATCCATTATGCATATATATTTTCATTGCTTCAGGTCACTAAGTCACAATTGATTGGTCTCATTGTAGGAGAAATCAAAGTTTAGTATGAAAAGTTTTGCTCTTTCTTACAGTTATAGCAGTAAAACACAGTAACTTGACCATTGAGGGGACTAGCTATTAATCTCAGTTATAACTGAAAATATTTTACTAACTGAGATTTAAGTCAACTATCATAAAATTGGTATCTACAGCACTGTTAATTTAGCTTCATTTTGTTAACTAAATGCCCCCTGACCAGTGTGAATTGCTAGTAATTGTACAGTATGATTTCACTGCAAATTAATACCACCTGTCAACATAATACACATCAAGCTGAATTTCTCAAACAGGTCAGAAAATAAGGAAGTGATTTGTTGAAAATGAAGGGAGGAACCCAGCCTCATCAACCCAGTTATAAGTAAACTGTGAATAAAACTGGAAGAACAAGATTTTGTCCCCAGCTAATAACACAATAGTACCACTAAATAATACAGTACTTCCAACTACTGAGCATGTGTTTGTGATTAATAAAGATCAGTTATGCAGCAAACAAGCTTGTTGTGGCTAGGGGCCAGTCTTTCAATGATTATATTTGGCTTCTTTCCCATTTTACTTGTTAACAGGAGAAAACTAGCTTCCAACAGCCATTCAGCTTACATGTTACACCACCCCATCAAACAATGCAGTAGAACTGGAAGCCTGTCTATTTATTTTATTTATTTGTCAATGGTGCAACAGAACTATACCACACTGAAATGCTGACCGTCATGTTGAGCCTACTCCGGCAACTGTTCTGTGCAATGATGCTTGCAATGGGACTTGCAATGATGTCCGAGGGGATTCCATGCTGAGTAGGACTGGGTCCATTATTTGCAACCATTTGATATTTTTGCTGGGAATGAAGGCCTGGCATTTGCCTTGTCCAGTCCTATCTTACTGAAGCTAGCAGCCAATGGTTCAGATAATAAGGATAATAATTAACACTTTTATCTTTGGAACCTTAAACGTTAACCCTCCCAAATTGCCTGTGTAGTAGGAAAGTGTTATTTCCCCACCTTATGAGGAAGGCTTGGTTAGGGAGATTAACTGGCACAGAGGAAGTACACTTACTTGTCAGGACTGGGAACAAAGCTAGGATCTCTTGTATTCAGGCAATCCCTGTTCTCTACACATGAGCTTCATTCTGAGAGAAAATGGGAGAAAGCTACATGAGCCACACACATTTGCTTGAGTGCTCTTATAAGGTGATTTTAGAAGAAATGTAATAACATTAATGCTGTTTCTGGGCAATAAGATATGCAATAACACAATAATTTCAACAGTGCCTTAAGTACATTCATAGTATAAATAGGTAATATTGTACCCATTGGATCATTCTAGGATGGTAGTAATGGTCAAATATGGCTTGTTTAGACTTCCTGCTAAGGTGTATGACACAGGTTGTGTGTTGACAACTTTGTTATTTTAAAAATAGAAGGGGAAGGAAGCAAATTTCATTAGACTTCTCAATTTGTCCCAGAGGGACAAATTAAAATAGAAAAGAATGTGATATTATTTTCTCGTCACAAGGCTGTATTGTGTATTTGCATAACATGCAAGGGAGCTTGTCTCTCAAATTAAGTGAGAGTGCTGCCAAAATATGTGATCTCAAATTAGCTAAATATAGTATTCACCTGTTGAGAAGCACAAACAAGCACCGATCTGCCAACATAATGTAAGGGAAGAATCACAGTGATAATGCAGAAAATGAAAACATTATTCTTCTAACCTCAAAGCATGTATAATCATTGAATTGTCACCCACAACCTGATACCATCTTTACTTAAAACAAAATATGCTAGACCATAGAAGGGCTTCTTTGTCTAGCTATTGGTGATATTGTGCAGCATTAAGTAAAAGGAACATGTTTAAATCACAGGCATAGTGAGCCATATTAACTGTTGACTCTAGCGATAAATCTGACCCAGGGCTTTTCTATACTTCTGGCTAAATCAGCACTGTGCGATCAATGCAGAGGTGTCAATTTAGTGGGTCTGGTGAAGACAAGCTAAGTCGGTGGCAAAGCACTCTCCCGTAGGCATCTGGTACTCCACCTCCCTGAGAGGAAGAAGGTAAGTTGGTGGGAGAGTGTAGACACTGCTGTAAGTCAAACTAAGTTGCTTCAACTTCCGTTACGTACCTTAGGTTGATTTATAGCTTTAGTGTAGACCAGCTCCCAGTGTCTCACTTCAGCTAGTAAGGGGCTGGGACTGCAGGGAGGTATTGCTTTTAGCTCCCAGAAGGACAGTGAATCTCTTGAAGCTCAACAGTATGACCTTCTGATTCCTCAAAAACAGTTTTGCGGGAGTTCAATTCAGCTATTCAGCGAAGAAGATACTTTTGAGATGATGCTAATGGTCTGTCTGTTTAGGTATTTATAATATGTCCATCACCATTGTCTCTCAATTCCCTCTGTAACTAAAGAATAAAATCTTCCAGAAAGCTGTCTGTCACAGTTCAAGGCAACTGCACCTGTATTTTCCCTCTCAAGGTCCACCGAAGGCACCCTCTCTAGGCTCCCAGCTCTTCAGCCATCACCCCTCTTGATTAGAGACCTGCATCCATCTACCTCCCGACTGGGATTTTTCCATGCTGTGTGGTTCCTTATGATATTCCCAGCAACCCAGACTGCCTGAAAAGGCCAGCATCTACACTTTCCTTTCTCTTCAGAAACAAAGAACAGTGTAATGACCTACAGTTACAAGTTACCACACAGATCTTTATAAGCAAGCACATTTATTCTTAAGGTGAAAGCACTACAGAGAAAACTTATTAAAAACAATAGAAGACCCTACATGCATCCTAAAAAATCTTAGCAAAGATCACCCGAGCTCCAGTTTCAGGCTCTGGTAGGTGTCAGTCCTTCGGATCCCACAACTGTTTTTTCCTGTGGTTACAAGTTCATGTCTCAGATTCAAAACCAGAAATCCCATGAATAGGTCAGTCTTTCCTTTTTACATCTTGGGACTTTGATCTTGGCCTCATGTAATAGGTGATCAGCAGACAATGACCCACTCCTCAGGGCATAGCTTCAAAAACCTGGGGTTTTTTAAGCCATAAAACCAGTGCCTTTAGTAAGACCATGATTTTTAATTTCTAACAAAACAAAATGAATGTAAGCTTACAGGCTCATCTTTTGAAGGTCTTGTGCAGATTTCCCTGGAGGACAAGGACTGAGAGGTCAGATATGGAGTGATCATTTTGTGAAAAGGGTGATAAGTAAGTCTGTGAGTTTGTCATGGAGATCACGGAAATCACGGATTCTATGACTTTCTGAGACATCTGTGATTTCTGCAGCAGCTGGTGCAGGGGATGCCTAAGCAGTTCAGGCAGCCCCTAGGCCAGCCACACCAGCTGCTGCTGGGGAAGTTTCAGGCCAACCCCCAACCCCCAGCAGCAGCAGGAGTTTGGGTGCATGTGGGAGGAAGCTCAGGGCTGGGGGTTGGGGTGCAGGAGGGGGTGAGGGCTCTGGGTGGCACTTACCTTAGGGAGCTCCTAGGTAGTCCGGGAAGTGGTGACATGTCCCTCCCTCAGCTCCTAGCTCTGCATGCTGCCTCTGTCTGCAGGCACCACCCCTGCAGCTCCCATTGGCTGTGGTTCCCAGATAATAGTGGCTGTGGAGCCAGCACTTGAGGCAGGAGCAGTGCATGGAGCTAGGAGCTGAGGGAGGGAAATGTCACTTCTTCTGGGGTGCCGCGAGGAGCTGGGTAGGGAGCCTGCCAACCCTGCCAACCTCCCTCCCCCCAGCACCAGCAGGAACCCCAGGCCACATGCCACCATCCTCCCCCCCAGCACCAGTAGGGTTCCTGGGATGCCCCCCCAAGCACCTGCAGCACCCCCGGGCCACCCCAAGATTTAGTCATGGGTATATAGTACAAGTCATGGACAGGTCACGGGCCGTGAATTTTTGTTTACTGCCCATGACTGATCCATGACTTTTACTAAAAATACCCATGACTAAAATGTAGCCTTAGTGATAAGGTGTTCTTGTCTTTTTATCATTTTTCTGTATGAGTTTATTCAAGAATATAGTGATTGTTTGGTTTCACCCACATAGTTATTATTGGGACATTTGGTGCACTGGATGAGGTACACCACATGTTGTGATAGGCATGTGTAGGAGCCATGGATCTTGAAAGATGTGCTGTGGAGAGTATTGATCATTGTAGCATTGCAGATATGTCTGCAGGTTTTGCATGTTCTGGCAGGGTCTGGTGTCACTTTGAGCTTGCTTCTAATGATGAAGGTTATTTCTTTCAAGGCCAGAAGAGGGGGTTCAGGAAAGATTTATTTCAGGATATGATTCATATCAAGTTTGGGTTTTAATTGTTTAATGATACCCAATATGTGTTCTAGTGTGGGTGGTAAGTGACAACTAGGGGTGTGTGGTCAGAGGTTTTTTTTTTTTTTTCTGTATTGAAGCAAGTTCTCTCAGGGTATATGAGTGGCTCACTCCACTCTGGTGAGTGTCCTTGTTTGATGAAGGAGGTTTTAATGTGTTAAGGTTCTGTGGTATCTGAGTGACCCATGGGTTTCTTATATATAGTTGTCTGTAGGATTCCATTGTATTTAGTTGTGACACTCTGAATACCTTTCCCAGATCTTTAGTTTGAGAGCTTGTAGCTTTCACCAACAGAAGTTGATCTAATAAAATACATTTCCTCACTCATCTTGTCCTCTAATATCCTGGTACCAACACAGTTACAACACTGCAAACAAACTGTCATCACATTTAGAAAATATTTTAGATTTGAAAAATATCATTAAAGTTGTATGCTGATTTTGTTCACTGTTTAAGAAAATATTTGTACTTTGTTTGGATTTGCAAGCTGGGTTCATTGGTCATGGTTGATCACATCGTAGTTCTGGTTCACTGATTGTATGAGCTACATGTCAAAAGAGTTTGCAGACACCATATTTTTTGTTTCTCTAAAAAGGTCTGATTCTGAAAATACTTAAGCACTTAATGTATGCAACTTTACTGATGGGAGTTTTGAGAAAGGGCCTAAGAAAAAGTAAGTAGTAAGAAAACTGTGCTTTTAAATTTTATAATACAACTAATTCTTCATTTTTACAATTTTTTGTTATTTGCAAAATATTCTGTGTGCACTGTATGTGTGTGCACTGATTTCTTTCTATTTTGGCTGGGCCACTATGTTAGACTTCTTTCACTATAATCTGTTACTAGCTTTCTGGGTCACTATTTTAGACTGGCCTTTTAAGAGAGAGCAATGCAAGCGCACTTGTGACTCATCAGCTCATTTCAATTGGACTTAAAAGAAGACACCTGGGCCCACAGGAAAGACAGATACTTCATGAGTCAGAGCTGCCTACTTCAGTGAGGAGAAAGTGTAGTTGTGAGCTACCTGGGAAGTGGGATATTGGAGGATATCTCTGGGGAAAGCTGCAGAGAGCAGAAGGCTCTCTGCCTCCCCTTTATGGAAAAAGACAGGAATTATCAAGAAGCCAGTCAGGAGCTACTATGCTCATATTTCTGAGCTAGAAAGTCCTGGCAGAAGGCAAGAGGTAGCTAAAGGTGAGAGAAATAGCTGCTGGCTATCAAAGCTGAAATTGGAGAGACAGAGAGGGCTGAAGGCTGAGAAGAGGTATGATGAGACTCTGGAGCTGGCATGTGGTGAGTGATACTGGGGCTGGTTGTTGATTGACTTCTGGGACTGGTTTAGTTATGGTTTATGAGCATAGGACATTACTATAAATGAACCCCATAAGGGCTATATTTATATTCAGAAAGATAGGTTGGAGTATTCCTGAGGATTCTAAGGAAGGGAAATGGAGGAAGCAAATCTATCATGCTGATATCTACTGCAGGAGGACATTTCAGGCAGCTCTGCCCTATGACAACCTAATTCCCAGAAATTAAAGACACTGTCCCATATGGACTCCATCTTAAATAGCTAAATAAATAAATAAATCTGATTAATGTATAAAATAATTGATTAAAAATAACATTCAATATACTAGCTCTTAACTGTGTTATCTTGATATTGCCTCTGCCTGTTCCTTCTTTTCTTCCTGTCTTGTTGTCCCTTTAGATGAGACCTAATATTCAGGTACAACCCTTTAAATGTTTGTAAGAGTAACTTTACTGACAGGAACAATTCCATTAACTCCAATGGAAACTTTGAGTGAAAACTTGGCTCCACTGAGTTGTCAAACTTTCAACGGGGCCAGGAGTTCATCCAATGTGTCTGCAGGACTGGCCCTTCATTCCTAAACTCCTTGGTGCAGGGATCCTATCCGTTGTCTATTTTTGGGAGGAGCCTAAAACACCTTGAATGCTATTTAAAATATTAAATCATATTGAATAATATGTTAAAATGATTAGATATACATAAGATAGCAACTTGTATTAGAATTATGAAGGAACACATCACTTTATTTAATGATAAATCCTAATTTTTGGCCACTAGATTACCTTTGCCTAGAATCTATATTTCCATTTCTTTTTCATAAATTTCTTGAAGCTTAAAAATATCTGTGCTTGCTTGCTTAGCACTTTAAATATTTAATCTTGTTGAGGGATTAATACATTGTAATAGTGTCCTGGGAAACTCTTTATAATTTTCACTGAATAACTCCTATTAATGAAAGCAGAATCAATGAACTGCAGGACCTTGTGTTGCTGATTTCAGCTGGCAAGTTGCTCCTAACATGAACAAGTGGATTCTTTTGTAACACAAATATTTTTTAAAAATAAAATAACCATGAACACAATGTAGCAGCTTGTACCAGTTTCTCTATTATCATTGATGCATTATAGTAGTACCGACATTATGCTAGTCTATTTCCAAACCTAGACAAAGGCATCGTCCTTGCCCTCAAGAGTGCATAATCTAAAACATACCCAAGAGGTAGGAAAGGTATAAAACATGGAAGCAAAGTGATCTGGAACATCTCCAACATAGACAAATCATGTTGACCTAACACTCTGGCCAGCCTTACTTGGGGGAAGTTGAAGGAGAGTGATACTGGAAGGGGAGAGTGACTAATGGTTTTGGAGGGAAGAGGAATGGATGGATATGTAGGAGAGGGGAATAATAGACTGTGGAGAAGTCTATTACTAATAGACTGTTGGGAAAAGAGATATATTTGTGCAGTGATAATTGACATATTGAGGTTCCTATTTGGGGGAGCCTTAAAATTCTGAACTGCACAAATGTAAATTTCTTGCACTTTTCCAGGCTTTTTGGTACCCCAATGCAGGGTTGGTCTGGTTACTAGTTACACTGAGATGGTACAGGAGTATCAACTGGTCTGGGGTGCGATCTGAACCTCTTGCTTTTTCTACAGAAGAGCAAAACCTCCCCTGGTATGTACAAATGCTGCTAGCCCATGCTGCCACATCCTCAATGCTATTTTTAGCAAGCTAGCCAGAGTACAACTAGCACAGGTATGTCTACACATGATGCAAATTACACCTCCAGTTGCAGTTTAGATGTAGCTTTGGGCACTTACAACCCTAAATCCAGTAGGACTTCTGAAAATGTTACCCTAAATATCTTTGATAATTAGCTTCTCTTTGCCATTTTTGCTATGAAAAGTACAAAACAAATTTATTGTATAAGTAACATTATAAAAGTGTTTCTAAAACTTTGTAAGTGAGATCTTTGATTTTTGTCCACTTTAAATGTGATAGGTTTTGATTTATGTAAGCAATATATTAACAGTGTTTAAAATCAGTTTTAGCATAGGTGAACCTATATTGCCAATTCTGCAGGCTGGTTCATATTTTGTCACTTGTATTTATAACAATTATTGGTTTGCATTTGGAACAACAGGGCTTTAAAAATAATGCCTTGATGCCTTGAATCACTTAAATTTGCTTGTCTATGCTTTCTCTTGCCTTGTTTCTATCCCTCTAACCCTTTATCACAAAAAAGGAATACAAGCAAAATAATTACTCATAAAGATGGAGAAAAAGCATCACATTGGGGTTTTTTTCTCTCCCATTCAGAATCACAGCATAAGTAACTCAGTCTAAGATAGAAAAATAATCCTACCAGTACTAATTATGTATATAAGATCAGCGTTGATGAGGAAGGTATTATTCAGACAATAGCTAGAATAGTAGAGGGTAGGATTGGATAGGGCACTAGAAAACTGGGGTTCAGTTTCTGCTGCACATAAAGACTTTCCAGTGTGACCTTTTTTCTGTGTGCCTCAGGGGATGTTAAATAGGGATGATACTTTCCTGCCTTACATGCATGTTGAGAGTAAAATCTACTAATGATTTTGAGGTGCTCCCATTCTATGATACTGATGTTATATAAACCCAGGGGTTTATACAGCACTTAGTATAATGGGGTTCCTGTTCATTCCAAGGGCTCCTAGGTGCTGCTGCAATATAAATAACTAGTAATAATAAAGATAGATAGTGAGATGACACAGAATTCCCATTCTTGAATAAAGTTATGGGTACAAAATTGTCCATGTTTACCAGAGATTTTTGTGGGGTTCTTCATGATAATGAGCATAATGCAAATTGTTTGCAAGTTTGATCCCAAAGTGTTGAACGTGAAGTGATCTTTGACACAGATGTAAAATCTATTAAAGTATAATAAAAATATAACCCTACCCCAGGATTTACTCCTACATTTTTAAGCCCATTTTGGTAATCTAAAGCAGGCACTTTGTAACGACAGCTATTTAACTTGAGTAAAAAATGTGGTTCTTATCGTGTACTCAATTACATGTTTCCACTCAATAAAACAGAAGCAGCTTCAAAGGTAGTAATTTAATAGAAAGCAAATAAGTTCTAAGGATACAAACAAAGCTTGTTCATTAGCATGCACACAACACAAAGTTTACTGTATTTCGCTATATCAGTTATAAAAAGATTTCCCCCCTCCTGTTAGCAATGCAATTTACCCATAACTAGAAAATCTATTACGGCATGTATTAGCATGATCAGGTATGTATAAACACACATCAGCCCATTTAAAAACAAAATAAAATCCAAAAACATGCAGTGCTTTTCATTTGGGCTGTCTTGATCAGGACAAGCTTTCTAATGATTTCTGATTGCCTACACTCTATCATATTTCTACAGTGGTAACTGAATAAAGGTAACAAAGAAGCTGATGGTTCTCCAGGCAGTCCTATGTGGTCAACAACAGTACTGGTACCCTCATAATATGCTCATTTTGAGATGCTAGGTGAATTCTGTTATCTGGTTAATCTCAATTTATTCTGTGGTTAAGCATTTCCATTTTTGTCCTTCTCTCATTTGTATACTATTCTATGCTGGTTTTCACCAGTAGACATGTCATAAGGAATGGACTTTTTATACTCAAATATAGAAGAGAGAAACAGCATGTGTGATAAAGGAAGGGAGGAAGGTAGCTCCCTTTTATGGACACCCAGCCAGCCAGTAGCTATAAAATCCCTCTTAGTAGCTATTCTCTAATTGCTCTACTTATAAAGGGTTAAAAAGTCTCACTGCTATGCATAGATAAAAAGTGAGTGGGCACCTGGCCAAAAGAGCCAATGGGAAGGCTAGAACTTTTAAAAGTTGAAACAACTCCCCTTTTGTCTGTCTATTGTTGTTCTCTGGGGGAGAGGCAGACAGGGCAGAGCTATGCTGTAAGAAGCTTGGGCCAGGTATGAAAAAGTCATCAGTCTCATACCTAGAAATTACTAATTTAAAACCACAGATATGTAAGTAGATCAGGAAATGTCTAGAAAGACATGATTAAGTTTATCCCTTTTATTTCTTTATGGCTTGTGGATTCCTCTGTGATAACCTCAAGTGCTTTGTTTTGCTTGTAACCTTTAAGCTGGATTTCAAGAAAGCTATTCTTGGTGCTTAATTTTTGTAGTTGGTCTTTTAAAATCTAGAAGTAGCCTGAGTTCCCAGATGTATCTTCATCTTTTTTAAAAAATAAAATTTACCTTTTTTATGAACAAAGTTGTCTTAAGAGTTTTGTGCACGTGTTGTTTAATTAGCTGGTGGCAACAGCTGATTTCTTTTTTCTTTCTCAGCTCTTCCCCGGAGGGGGGATGAAAGGGCTTGAGGGTACCGCACAGGAAGGAATTCCCAAGTGTGCCTTCTTGGGTTCTCAAAGGGGTTCTGCACTTGGGTGGTGGCAGCGTTTACCAATCCAAGGTCTGAGAAAAGCTGTAACCTTGGGTGTTTCATACAAGCCTGGAGTGGCTAGTATTAATTTTTTAGAATCCTTGCAGGCCCCTACCTTCTGCACTTGAAGTGCCAGAGTGGAGAATTAGCCTTGCCAGCATGGTTTAACAATAACAGACAAGAAAATTCAAACTAGAGCATCTGAGCTATGAAATAGTATTGAATGTAGGAGTACACCAGTTTCAACCACATATTTCAGTGCCCAATAACATTATAGTATTTTATATCCTCTGCATTCGTTTGAGCAGGAAACACTTCTCAGACACCAAAAATAAATAAAACAAATCCCTAGCTTCAATACTTATATACACTAAAACATCATGAATGTACTCACAATGCTGTTAAATTGTACAGTCCAAATACATAAATGCATTTACTGTATTATGAGAAGGGACACCACCTGTCCCGAAGAGCTCCACTATTGTGGTTCAGCTTCAAAGATGATTGAGCTTTAGTAGAGGTGGCACCTGGGGTGGAGCTTATTCTCAGTTATCCTCACACACTCCCCCATACCTGCCACATTTTAACACTCCCATTTTGAAAAGCCTTGTCTTGAGATGTGGTTGATCATTATTCACTGACAGTTTCTGCATCAGATTCCCAACCCCTTTTTAAAATAAATTATAAATTAGCTAAATTTTTATTTATTCTTTGGTATTTGTGGTACTTAAATTTTTTTTTTAAGATGAACTATCAGGCCAGGGCCCTAGGGGTTATGTCAGATCAGAAGAACTGTGTGTGTGAGCATGCACCGTTATCACTATTGATTTATGTATTATTTGTGCTACAGTGGTGTTCAGAGGCCCCAGTCAGGTTCACACTGCACACTGTATACTCACATAGGAAGAGAAGGTCTATGCCTCAAGCCAAGGGTTGCAGTTGCAACCATCCCTTAAGTGAATTACAATGAAGAATATTCCTTATTTCCTCTTATGCCTTTGTGTGGCCAGGACAGGGCACAATCTAAATTTATGGCAGTCCTCCCATAAGCACCAATGAACGTTCTTGACCCTTTTTTCCTCCTCTTTCAGTCTCCCTGCTTAACTTTTGTCCTATCTCTTCTTATTACTCCTTTACATGAGAGATCAGGCTATCAACCAACTCCCTTCTCTCTAAATCTTATTCACTGACACCAAGTTCTTTCATCTCTCCCTACACCTCATTTCCCTCTCAATTTCCAATATCTTCTTTCGTGTGCTATTCACAATTCCTACCTTTTAGAGAAGACTTGGGTATCAATATGGGGATTTAGTGATTAAAGAAAGTCTGGAAAAAATGAGTGGTTCTGAGTACCAGTCACTCACTGATTGGCTTTTGGTAAGTGATTCTGAAAGAGGATCGGTTGTTCCACACCTTTCAGGACAAGAACATGCACAGTGTTGGCTGGTGGTGACAATAATACACACCAGTAATGTGGTTCTGGAATCCAAGTCGGGCAAAGAATCATTGAGCTTTATTTTTAACTGTCTTCTCTGAGTGCTACTTGTATTCTCCCCTCAGCCCCCAATAAGAAGAGTAGCTTTCAAATAGGGACTCCATAGAGTCACTAGCCTCTTCTTGAATTCCCTTAGCTGTCTAAACAAATTGAGGTATGTAGCCAAGCTTATCCATCATTTCTACACAGATCAGGTAGGGACAAAACAAGTTCAATATGCCATGAAATGATTTGTGCTTGCAGCTTGTTAAAAATAACAGGACTTCTGTGCTTAATTCCCTAAGTGCCATCTTGAGAATGTACCTGAGGAGATGCATCTTATCTAATATTTTCTTTAGAAATCTCTCATTGTATGAGGGCTTTTGTTTTTACTGAAACCTATAATTGCTTTATATATTCATGTGTAATGTGCATATGCACAGCAACTTTTTAGACTCTAATTATACTGAATAGGATAATCTCACACTGATACACTGTAGTCAACAAAAGGTAAATAAGTCATTAGCCCTGCAGAGATATTTAGAAGTAAATGATACTTTTCTTTTTGACTAGCATTCTTCAGAAATATAAACGCAAAGGAGGATGTTTGGGTTCACAATTCTTTTGCAGGCATTAGTGCTTGAATTTCCTGTTTGTGTGTTACAGTGCTTTACACTCGTTGAGTTATTTTCATCCACAGATGTTTCAGGAACAATCCAGCCACACACAACCCCTGTAAAATTTGCATTATACACACTTGAAAAAATGGATGGAATGAGGTACAGAAAAGTTGTAACAAGACTATGCAAGTGATACAATACAATAGCGATCGCAAGAACAGAACTGAAGTGATAGCATATTCGGCTCTATATCTCTTCTTCCCTGCTGTCTCACAGCTATCCTAGGGTTTGAGAGAAATTGGAGTCTTGATGAAAACCAATTAGATCAAGCTGTATCTGAAGATGAATGTTGATAGTTAAAAGGAAGGGAAAATATTTTGAGGAAGTGGTGGGAATTATGGCTTCATCTTGTATTGAGGACATCCACCTTCTGATAATCAAGGGAATGGCCTAGTGCATTCATTACAACACTTCGAACCAAGGCAATTGCAGTGGCTAGATATACTCTTTTTCTGTCTTCAATTGACCAAACCAATGTGCCCCTATTTCTCTGATGCATGTATGGTAATCTTGAATGATGCATTCATCGCAACCAGACAGGGCTTCAGCACCTACTATCCCCATAGAGCAGGGGTCGGCAACGTTTGGCACGCGGCTCGCAGGGTAAGCACCCTGGCGGGCCGGGCCAGTTTATTTACCTGCTGACATGGCAGGTTCGCCATCCCGGGCCAATGAGGGTGGCGGAAAACCACGGCCAGCACATCCCTCAAGTGGGGGCCACGATCAGCCAAACCTGCCGGGTCAGCAGGTAAATAAACTGGCCCTGGCGAGTCGAGTGCCAAACATTGCCAACCCCTGCCATAGAGATTACTCAAAGACAACACTGCCCAAAGTTATATTGTCTTTTCTGTAGACCCTCTCCATACTAGGTAAAATACCTTTAGGGAGGCCTGCAGCAGGGAGAAGTCCTAGTTACACAGATCCATTGGAATTTTGCTGCCAGAGAATAAGGAAGGTTACCAGGGGGTCCAGCAAATAGTCTTTGATTCATGTAGATTCCTTGGGATCTGCATGTTTTGAGTGTGGAATTTTATGGAGACTGCGGGCACAAATTTCTCCCCCTTCAATGACTGAAGGCAACTCTGCAAGAGGATCCCTCCAAGATTTTTCTGTCCTTTTACTCCCTCCCACAGTTTTTTACTTGGGAGGAAATTGATCTAACTGGCAGATGAAATTCAATGTTGATAAATGCAAATTAATGCACATTGAAAAACATAATCCCAATTATACATATAAAACGATGGGGTCTAAATTTGCTATTACCACTCAAGAAAGAGAACTTGGAGTCATTGTGGATAGTTCTCTGAAAACATCCACTCAATGTGTAGCGGCAGTCAGACAGAAAATATCATATTGCCTCTATACAAATCCATGGTATGCCCACATTTTGAATGCTACATGCAGATGTGTTCCCCCATATCAAAAAAGATGTATTGGAAAAGGTACAGAAAAGGGCAACAAAAATGAATAGGGGTATGGAACAGCTTCCATATCAGAAGAGATTAATAAGATTAGGACTTTTCATCTTGGGGGGGTGGGGGGGGAAGACAACTAAAGGGAGATATGATAGAGGTCTATAAAATCATGACTGGTGTGGAGAAAGTAAATAAGGAAGTGTTATTTATTCCTTTCATAACACAAGAATTAGGGGTCACCAAATGAAATTAAGAGGCAGCAGATTTAAAACAAACAAAAGGAAATACTCACACAGCACACAGTCAACATGTGGAACTCTTTGCCAGAGGATGCTGTGAAGGCCAAGACTATAACAGGGTTCAAAACAGAAGTGGATAAATTAATGGAGGATAGATCCATCAGTGACTATTAGCCAGGATGGGCGGGGATGGTGTCCCTAGGCTCTGTTTGTCAGAAGCTGGGAATGGGTGACAGGGGATGGTTCACTTGATGATTACCTGTTCTGTTCATTCCCTCTGAGGCACCTGGCATTAGCCACTATTGGAAGGCAGGAACCCAGTCTGACTGTTCTTATTTTCTTATGTTCATCATCATAGTATCTGAGCTCCTTCCACATAAAATTGATACCAATGGTTAAGTCAGTAGACTTCATGAAGTCTCTGCCTTTTCTTCTTTTTGGGAGTATAAGAAAGTTCTGCTTCCAGTAGGGTTGTGTAAGGGCTGTGACCAGATACACTCAGTGGTAGCCCTTACATGGTTGAACTCTACTAATCTTTAACCTGAGTTTTGCCATTTTTTGAAATTATTTAAGACCTATCCTTCTGAGTTAGCCTACTGCCAATAAAAAGCTGCACAATGAGTGCCAGTGACTTCCTGGCTGACAACCACCAAGACCAACACTGATCTCTCACACTGAAGTCAATGGGAGCTTTGCCATCATCTTGAGTCGAAGCAGAAAGCCCCAACTATTTAGCCTACTTGAAAAAGTGGCTAAACTGAAGGGAGGGTTTGGGCCTTTTGGAGCAGAATGGATGTGGGTCACATTTTGGTACATAGGATCGAGCTACTATGATTCTAGATGTGTTAGTATTCCTCATTTCCATTCTTCATCCTTAACCACTAGACATTTTTTTTACATCCAGTAAAGAAACCCACACTTTTGGGTGCCATTAATGGTGAAAAGATTCAAGTTTGACTTGAGGACCTTACTCCTTAATTAAACTGGGGCAGCAAACTCTCAGATTGTGGAAATTGGGGGCAATATTCAGGGACTGCACATTTTGCCTTCCTGCTTCTTAATTTACAGTTGTTGGTTATCACAATACTCGTTAGGGCAGTGGTTCTCAACCAGGCGTATATGTATCCCTCAGGGAACTCAGGTCTTCCAGGAAATACTTAACTCATCTAGGTCATTGTTTCTCAACCTTGGGGTTGCAGCCATTGGGGGAGGGGAAGTCATGTGATGGGTTTAGGGGGTTGCAAGTGCTGGGTCTGCATAAGGGGTTCACAAGCAGAGCAATTGCCTGGAGCCCCATGCCATTGGGGGCCATGCAAAGCTAAATTACGTGCTTCAGCCCCAAGTGGCAGGGCTTAGGCTTCAGACAAGGCTCACAAGTGAAAAACTGCCTCAAGTATCACACTGAAATACAAGTACAATATTTATATTTGCATTGATTTATTTTATAATTATATGGTAAATATGAGAAAATAAGCAAATTTTCAGTAGTAGTGTGCTGTGACAGTTTTTCTATTTTTATGTCTGATTTTGTAAGCAAGGAGTTTTTAAGGGAGTTGAAACTTGGAGTTTGCAAGACAAATCAGCCTCCTGAAATGGGTACAGTGTTCTGGAAAGGTTGAGAACCACTGCTTTAGGTTGACTGCACTTCCAGCCACATGGTGAATGCAATTATTGTAAACCACTGCTTAAGTGATAAAACAATATTGCTAGATATTAAATACAATGAAATACAATCTATTTTAGAGACCTATTGGTGCATGCACTTTAACTGGGATTACATTAAAATGGAAACACCCACGAGTCAAAATGCCAAGCTGCTGCCCTATAAATTCTTCTGCTAAATAAAATGACTGATCTGCTAAATAAAATATTGTGATAACATCACTGTTTCATCTTTAAGTTCCCTTCTACCCACTATAGAAGTGAATTGGCATGGCAGCTTCTGATTCACAGCATAATTTAACCCACTCACACTGATAACTGGGAAGATCCTTCACACAGTTTTGTGGTTTTTGTTATGACTGTCTAAAAGCATTGTTAGTAAGGGGTTTCATTGCTTCTTGATGTGAACAGTTTTGTACAACTTGTTTTCAGTCTATTGCTGTGAAGAATTTTCTCTTATTCTCTCTTTTTCTTTTCAGTGAAGATTACCATTCTCAGCTGACAAGTTTCAGAGTAACAGCCGTGTTAGTCTGTATCCGCAAAAAGAAGAACAGGAGTACTTGTGGCACCTTAGAGACTAACAAATTTATTAGAGCATAAGCTTTCGTGGACTACAGCCCACTTCTTCGGATGCAAGCTTTCGTGGACTACAGCCCACTTCTTCGGATGCATATATGCATCCGAAGAAGTGGGCTGTAGTCCACGAAAGCTTATGCTCTAATAAATTTGTTAGTCTCTAAGGTGCCACAAGTACTCCTGTCATTCTCAGCTGCAAGCTGTAACTTAGAGAAGTTCTTACAAATAGCTATTTCTAACCTAGCATTGGGTCTAATTTAATTATTCTGTGGGTAATGTGCAGCTGAAGGCAATGCTGCTAGTAATTTTAGGCAGCAGGACTGGGCTTAAACTGACTATATTAAAACAGGACTACAACTGCAATTATAAATGGTTTGATATTACTAGCCACATTGTATTTGTTTGATACATAGAACATTATGTATGTTTCTATTTTACTTTTCTGAGTGGGCGGAAGACTGGTTTCCTAGCAGCATTCAGAAAATTAGTAAATTCTGAAGACTAGCTTTATAGCTCCAGAGAGAGGAGGATGCTCAGTCATTCCTGGCTCCTGATCTGTGAAACTGCCAAATCCAATCAGGCTGCGGGAGGAGCCTCCAACAATGGGTGAAAGAAGGCGGTTCTGGCTTGAATGTTCTCGAGGAAGGTATGCCTTTGAGAAGATTCTACATAGCTCTCTCCAAGGATGATATACAGTAAGTAGGAAATGAATGTTCAATGTTAACAAAGATGTGACTGCAAACAACTTAGTTGTCCATTTATGATCTATGTAAAAAAAGTTCAAATGTAAATTACATAATAAAGACACACATATATGTGATAAAGATACACACATTGCTTCAAGAGTGAAATGGTCAGTACATTTGCCAGTGAATGTGTCACCAATATATTCTTGGGCTATTTACTTATTTCAACAAATAGCAAACCTTAATTTGGCAGGGAAGCCCCTAATCTGATCAATTCTGATTTCAAAACCTCAATTTTACTACTCTTTTGTTTTGTCGTGAATAAATTTAGGAACACATGAACATTTTCCTTGCTAAACCATTAATCTGTCCTTAATATGCATGAACACTTTGTTTCTGTTATTCAGGAACAAAAAGTGGTGTTTTAACAAAACTTATTATTTGATACATTGATTACACTTGTATAGCATGTGAAGACTTGCAATTATTTCCAGCCCCCTTTCCCCCAATAAATCAGATGAAACTTCTGGATGGAGGGGGAAGGAAGAGTTTTTCTTATAGTGTTCCATTTTGTTTTCAATAGCGATCCATGTAAAAAATAAACATGTATAACAGGACATGTTACAAGTTATTAGAATTATTATTAGTTGTATTGCGTTAGCAGTGTGTTTGGGGCTCCATTGTGCTATGAGCTATAGTTTTTGCAAATTAAGAAACAATCCTGTCCTATAGTGCAAGATGGGAAAACTGTGAGAGAAATGACATATTATCTTCCATTAACAGATGGAGGCTTGGGGCACAGAGACATTATGGGTCTCACTCAAGGTCACACAGAATAACTGTGGAAGACCTAGGAAACAAACGAATATTTCACAAGTCACAGTCCAATGAGTTTCATAAGGTCATGTATATGAGAACATGTCTTTACATGGGGTTTAAATTACTTCATAGTAACATATCTGTATGTTTTATTTTGTATATTTCATAGATCATATACTATTTTGCCAGGCAAAAGCAATATAGATATAGATCACATAGTTTGCCAAGTAAAAGTTACATGCATTAACAAAATGTTCTTGCCTGCTTCATATGGTGTATTATTGTTTGTGCTTTAGGTCGTGGGATTAGTATTTACTAGGAATAGTAAAAAATTGAAAGATGTTATTTTTTACTATAGAAAATTGGGTTTTTGAGTAAACATTTTCACCAGAAGTGTCCATTTGTTAAGGAAAAATTAGATTTTTTAAAATAAAAAATGGGAATATTTTGGCCCCAAAAGAAAATATTTCTATTCAGTTATATTGCCACAGTGCCTCATGGTAATTATAGTTCAGTTGCCTTTTATCCTCATTTTCTATAAACTGGGATCACCAGCCAGATGTCATATCCCATCATTATAAATGATCTGGAGAAAGGGGTAAAAAGTGAGGTGGCAAAGTTTGCAGATGATACTAAACTGCTCAAGATAGTTAAGACCAAAGCAGACTGTGAAGAACTTCAAAAAGATCTCACAAAACTAAGTGATTGGGCAACAAAATGGCAACTGAAATTTAATGTGGATAAATGTAAAGTAATGCACATTGGAAAAAATAACACCAACTATACATACAATATGATGGGGGCTAATTTAGCTGCAACGAATCAGGAAAAAGATCTTGGTGTCATCGTGGATAGTTCTCTGGAGACATCCACGCAGTGTGCAGAGGCAGTCAAAAATGCAAACAGGATGTTAGGAATCATTAAAAAGGGGATATAAAATAAGACAGAGAATATATTATTCTTATTAGTCCTATTGAATTGTTATTATCTGAGAGCTAGGATAATTTCAACTTGAGAATTTTGGCTGTTTACAGACCACCCAACTTAACTGGGCTATCGTAGGACTCAAGAGCTCTGAGTTAAATTTGCATAATTGCCACAGACATCCTTTGTGATCCTGGGCAAGTAATTTAATTTCTTGGTTCCCCATCTGTAAAACATAATATAAATAATAATACCTCCCTACGTCACAGGAGAAACTGGGGGGGGGGGTATAAAGTCAATGTTTGTGTAGTATTCATGGAGGCCATATAAGTAGGTCAATATCGGTGCATATTGAGCTCTTGTGTCTGGTTTTGGTGACATCAAGACTTCTTGTTCAGGTTGGCTCAGAATTGTCAAACATTTGTGACATTATCATGATTCAGTAACAGAATGTCAGAATTTTCCTGCTACATACTGTGTTAGCTGGTGGTGATGGAGCCCTGCAAGGAGCTACAAGCTAATTATCTGAAGTTTGGGAGACTGTGGAAAAAGGACAACATATATTGATGGCAAATGAATGTAAGTGGGTTAGGTGTATCACAGGGGACTCCGAAGAAGCATGGAAGGAAAACTTAATTGTGGCAGGATATTGGGCTGGGGTGGAGAGAAAAATCTATAGAAGAAGTGCAGGAGAATTGGAAGGAATGCAGGAGAGGAATGTGGTTAGAGTATGCATTGGAAAAGAATGACACCCGGGAGTTAGGAGAAAGTAAATGGCGCCCCTTTCTGACAACCGACATGGGGGCCCATATTTTGGTGTGAAGTTTAAGGTTGCGCTTCTAGATTGAAATAATCATACCTAAAGTAGGGGTGACCAGTGTTTCTTCCCCCCCCCCCTCAGTTCCCCTAAATCTCATTATTTTTAAGCCAACTCCATGATTCTCTGTCTCTGATTCATGATTTTTTTTTCAACATTTGAGTTTGGCAACACTGGTGAATTTAATATCTACACTGTGTCTTGTAAATATAGCTGGTTGAAAGAGTCCTTTTTTTATTAAAAAAATAATCAAACTTTTTTCCCACAAACCTTTTTAAATCAGCCCCACTTGTGTGTTTGCTCAAGAGTCCATGGCTTCTTGGTAACCATAGGAGACTGTCAGCTGGCTTCTAGCTCAGCCCATCCTGGAACTGACATTTGGGTTGGGATGAGAAAGAAATAATGTTAAACACACCTTCCCTGTGGTCCAATCTCCTCTGTACTGAGGTCATGGCCTTTGTCACAGGCCCAAGGACTCCCTCCCACACCTTCCCCCCCTTTCTGTGGCTCTATTTCCAAGATCTGTCCTTGGACACTGCTATAGCTTGCAAGGGTTCTAGAGTACTCTGAGAAAATGCACTACTCAGCCATTGTCCTGATCCTACCCTCTCCCACCTAGATATTCTAAATATCTGTATTCCATGATTATTACAATGTCACACTTACTGCACCTGATCACCTCCCCACATCATCACTGCAGGTCACCATGGCATACAGATGACCTAAACCAGGGGTAGCAAATTGTTTTTGTGAAAGTCCAAATGTTTTGATCAAGCTATAATAAAGGTCCAGACTCCAGAGAAAATAATAACAATTATAGGTAAGTAAAAAGATTTAAGTAGGAGACCTGTAGTGGTCACTTTGATCATTTGTAAATGGACAAACTACAGTGGCCCCATTTCTCTTATATTTTCCTCTATAAATCAGTCAACTTTCTTTATCTTAAGAACTGAAGGTCCAGTAGGAAGATATGCAACTCTTGGTAGTAAAGGCAGTGTGAATATATTGCACCTGTACTCAAGTCTCTGCACTGGCTTTCTGTTTGCATCTGACTGCAAATCAAGGTTATTCTGGTGACCTTTAAAGCCTGGATGGACCGCAACCCTGTCATAGCATTGATATAAATTGGAGAAAGACTCCTGTTGTCTGTGCCTCAGTTTGAGTATGCCATTGAGAGCACTGCTTTTGGAACTTGTTTCCCTTAGCAGCCTATGGGAGCCCACATATAGCAACCTTAAAAGGACAATTTAAGACATGTTTATTATGTTTTGCATTGGATCTTTTTATTTGAATGCCATATCTAATTTGTATTTTTAATCTTTGTAATTCAGCGCTTAGATGACATGAGAATAGCCACCATATATGCTAGTAATAAATAAATAAAGGATCTCTCTCTTTGAAACGTTTTTCCTACACATTCCTGTCAAAAATTGTATATATTTCACTAAAACAAAATGCTGTTTGTTGGCTAATTTATTTCCCTGGTACCTTCATACTTCTTCTAGTGGTTTGTTTATTCCGTCTATTTTCCCATAATCGAAATAGTATGCATTTAGCAATGCCTGCTGCTTTAAACCCCTGTGGAAGAACCTTTCTTCGATATTACTAGAACACTTGATCTTGCACTCTTTTCACATGCAAAACTCTCTTGAAGTCCAAAAGCAACTAAATCAATGAGAACTATGCAGGATTAAGGAATGCAGTATGAGTCTCACTCACTGTATAATTTGTAATATTTTGTTTCTTAACATTTTGTATTCTAATTTTGTTGTGAATTAAATGTTGCCACAGCGTCCACATGGCTAGGGAGGTTTCGACTCCAGTAATAGAAGAAAAGAACTCTGTGTAAGGACATGGATGCAGGATGCTGAATCATAGTTTACATTAATATTATGTACAACTTTGAAGAGATATTAGATAACAAACAGAAGACAGCATATAATTCCCAGGATTCTAGACAATCGGCCTTTACCAGTTCTCAGCTAGACTTAGCCTATCCAATTGCTGTGTGAGTCTGAGTTTCATTAGCTGTTGCCTTAAGACCTTTCAGGTCTTATACGTACAAAGGGATCTTTAAAAAAGCAGGTTTAGCTCATCAGGGTTTACCCCAATGTAAGGACCCTCCTAGCTAAAGAAGGACTCTACCCCAGCTTCCCTGACAGCCCTTCATCTAGGGTTTAAATAATGGGTTCTATTATATTATCGATTGACAAGACATCAGATGGTCAAGATCCAGCAGGTTTATTAATCAGAGATTAGATATTTAAGATTGAAGAGCACAAACAGAAAGATAATACATACTGAATTGGGATAACAGTCTGTCACTCAACAAGTTCCAAGTTTCAATAGTTTTCATGGACTTTTATAGACAAGATGTTTATTCCATATTACAATTTTTGGTTAATGATGTAATGGATACCATTTAATCATTGTCAGATGTTAATCTTGTTCATAACAGGGCTGACACATTTCACTATACCCCAAATTTTCATCTAAACAACTTGTTTTCAACAGCTCATTTATATTATGCTTTAAATTTACAAAGAACCCAGAAAGTTTGACCTATTAACAACAGAGCTTAGTATGGGTTCAAAACGAGAGTTTTAATCAATCAGACATTAATGTCACCTTTCTGACCAACATTTCTTATGCACATGCAAGATGAACTATGTTCACTGTATAATACTTTCTTTGAGGTATAATTAAAGCCAATTAAAAAAAACTCTTAAGCAGTCACAAAAATAGGCTTATAAAATCATATTTTTTCTGTATAAGGAAGGTATAAATTTATCTACTATTCATTTTCATAGTTTCTCTCTTACCTTTACTTCACAAAGTTCTTTGGGAACCCTGGCTAATATACTAATAATTCTTTTAACATAACTGTGAGGGAGAGTGGGAGTCCTAGAACCAAGGAACAAGGAGCATGCTAAGGGGAGGGAAGAAGCAAGGACCAGAGCACAACTGTATTCTGGCTGTTATTTACTGTCAGCCGCCACTACAAAGCCACAAGAGTGCCATCTTTTGGTATATAAAATATACAGCTTTGTTAATTAATGTGTAGATTCAATAAAGTTCTTCTTATGGTCTGCAATTGGTTTCCTGTATGCTGCTCTTAACACTGGGGGCACTGCTGCTGTTCCTCTCTGTGACGGAGAGAGTGCGGGATGATAGAAGGAGTTTCTTCTTTTTCCTTAGAGCTTTAAAGTAACCTTAAGGATAATATTTAAGAATATGAGGTCAAATCCTTAAATCTTATACATGCAAATCACCTGTTGACTTTACTGTATATGGGCTTTAAGATGGGACCTTTAAGACCCAATCCAATTCCCCCTGAATCAATTGAAAGCCTTTCATTCATTTCAGTGGGAATTGGATCAGACCCTTAAACTTCAAGTTATCCAGGTCCATGTTAACAACTAAAAATGCACATTTTATAAATCCTTTTGCCATTACAGAAACATACAGCATGTTAACAATATCAATCAATTAGTTGGATGAAGAATAAGTCACCCAACCCTCTCCAAATCCCTTAAATCAATATCTAACTCCCTTTTGTTGGTATGACAAATGGGCTGTTCATCTAAATTCACCCTGGACTTTTATCAGAATGTCCAAAGAGTATTAAATTGAACTATAATGAAGGCTAAAAGTCATGGCCAAAAAGAATCCAGTTACAATGGGGAAAACTTCCAGATTGTCTTAAGTTTCTAGTGCAAAAACCAAACTGAAGTGTTATAGAAACTTCTTGTTGGGTGGATCAGGCCAGTCAGCCTCAGGTCAGGGTGCAGAGCAAGATTTTTGGGGAACATATGGTAAACATCTCTGCTAGAAATTTAGCCTGTGTTTTGCTCATGTACTGCTGGTGTTAGAGCTTTTTGCCAGAACCAGAGCTTTGGAGCGACGCACTTCCTGCCTGTTGAAGGCTAGTGGGGAAGTACCAGGTCCAGAGTCAGCAGAGATTGTGAACACCTTTCTTAGGAAGGGCAGACTGTCATTTGCTTTGAAGGAATTATTTTTGTGGTCCTTACTGAGGAAAACATTGTTTGATATTGATTATCTGGCTAATTTTTATCTCATAGCCATACCTCCCTATATTAATAAGATTGCTGAGAAGGCTATGACAAGACAAACCTCACAATATCTAGGTGCCTCTGAACATCTTGATTATGGTCAGTCTGAATTACAGACCTGTTCCTGACATAGAAATGGCATTGTTTGATGAAGATCAAATGTTTGTTGATATTGTTAGTACAGAAAATATAGTTCCTCACCTCTCCCTTCCCCCCCCCCCCCCCCCGCACCCGGTGAATCTTCACTTTTCAATGAAAAAATTGAAAAACCAAAATATCTCATCTGAAAACCAAAATACTTTTCATCTGAAATTCTACCTCATTGCCTCATCTGCCTTATGCTCTCATTCTCCTCTACAGGCCAGGTTCCATGGTTACTCTACATCCCCTATGATACACCAAGTACTTCCTTCTTGGGGATGGAAGGAAGTGCTTTAGGGCAGTTCCATGGCTGTGGTGCTACATGGGAGACAAAATCCATCTGGGGAGCTCAACCCATGGAGGAGACTAAGGATATGACGCAGTCATTGTGCAACTCCAATGACGCACTCCTGCGGCATATCAGAGTCAATCTCTTTTGTGTTTTGCCCAAAATTCTTCCACCTTTGGGCAAAAAATGAAAAACTTCTTGGTTTTCAGAGGTTTCATTGTTTTCAATAGAAACATTGAAGTTTCCTCTGGAAAGCAGGATACTTTTCACAAAAGAAGAAAAAAGCATTAGCTCCCCATTTTCTGTCAAACTGTTTCAACAGGAAATTTTCAAGCAGTATTAATCATTGGGTCTATTAGCTTTCTTCAATGAGATTGATAATCTGGACAGGTCTAAGGACCTTATTCAAAGTAAATAGGGCTGCCCTGCAGTGGCTTTGTTCTTTTTGCTCAGAGATCACGAGGTAGTTGTGGGACATTGCTTCACTTCCCTAATGGCTCTAGAGTATGAGGTGTGGCAGAGTGCCATTCTGTCATCCCTTACACTCCAAGTGAATTATGGGATCATTAAGGGGTTAATATTTATGCATATGGTATTGCATTTTCATTATGGGGTAGAAATCCAGCTTTGTCTCTATTTGAGACACCTTTTCCAATGTCTGGTTGGGATTAGGGCATAATGAGGGAAAACAAAATCATCTTATTAAATCATCTGATTAAATATGTCAGTATGAAGTTGGCATTAGTCCTTTAGTCAAAGAAAATGCCATTAGTCCCTTTGATTAAGGGGTTTCATCCACCCTGGGTCCCCTGAGTTTGCAATTTATGGGTGGCTTTAGATCCATGGGTGGTTTTAAATGATCATATTACAGCAGAGACCCATGAGAACTTTGATCAACTGTGCCTGGCTAGGAGGTTGCAAATCTTTTATTGCAGATATTACTACTACCTTTGTCAACTCCAGATTAGACTACTGCAAAATGGTCTGCATGGGCCTACAATGTAAATCTCTCCAGAAACTGATGTTGGTTCCTAATATAGCTGATTTCTCATTGTCTTAAGATCTGTACTGGCTGCTGATGGGTTTCTGAGTGGAGTTGAGAGTGTTGTTTTGACCTCTGAAGTCCTAAATAGTTTGAGACCTTCTTTCCTGAGCAACTGCCTTCCGCCTGATGTGATATTGTTGTAGCTCTTCTGCTAACCACAATATGAGTCGGAGCCCTGTTTGTGTAGAAGAAAGCAAGCTGCTGGGTTAGGATTCTTAGAGAGCCCCTGGACTCTGGAACTGTCTCCTCACTATGATCAAAAATAGCTAGAATTAGTTGACCTACAGGGTATGCTGCAAAAAAAAAGCACCTATATGCTAGAGCTTTGGGGGGAAGCTGAGAGAATGGCATTTTGGGTGAGGTTTATTTTGCAGCTTCAAATTACTATCTGGTAAATTTAATTCAATGTTGTGTGCAAACACTGTTATGGTGTTGGGAGGTTATTTTGACCATAAGTTTAAATAATTCTCAAGACACCCAGAGGTGCGGATAGGCATCATGCTGGGTATTTAAATCTAAATAAAATAAACAATGCACAGCACACTGCAGTGAAATTCATGTTGAAATAATGTTCATCAAAAAATGGCTTATTATGGATTTTCCATGTCAAACAGCTAGCACACTTTGCTGGAAGTATAGAGCGATTATCCATATGGTTTTGTAGAAGGATATACCTGTCTAGCATTACCTTGAGGAGAGGGTGGGAAATGCTCTTTTCTCAGCATCTGGGGCTGTGCTATCCAGGGCATCTGCTCTCGTAAAAGCTGTGGGGGCCGTAAAGTCAACCAAAAAAAGTGTCAGTATACTTCTGCAGTCCACAAAAGGCAGAGTCCTCCTGACTGCCCTACCAAGGAATTTATAATGAAAATCCATATTCCATCAATATTTTTCCATTGCACAATAAAGAAAAGTTTATAATTTGTAAACACTCTTCTAAAATCAAACTTTGGTCAGTAGAAGTGGGTCATTTGTTTCCTTCAAACACATGCTCATTTATTGCCCATAACTCATTGAGTGGCATAGTAGGTCAGTGAAGGTGTTTACAATTCCAGTCTTCTCTATATAGAACACAGTTTTCTCTTTTTTATTTTACTTCAATTTCCCTGTATTTCATTATTGCATATTAAATTATTTATATTTTGATATAAATGAACAGAAATCCTTTATGTATATAGTCTGTTTACTCTGAAAAAGTCCGTTGTAATCTCCTTATTTGCATTAGTGGTCCTTGCTGCAACACAGCCTCCCTGTTTACTGTACTCTATCCTTTCATGATGTTCCTTTGATTTGATAGCAGCTTCTTAAAGTCAGAAGGTTCAGAACATCTGTCTGATCTCTTTTAGCCACCAAATTGTCCCAGACTCCTTAAAGCAGAGGTGGTCAACCTGTGGCTCCGGAGCCACATGCGGCTCTTCAGAAGTTAATATGCGGCTCCTTGTATAGGCACTGACTCCGGGGCTGGAGCTACAGGCATCAACTTTCCAATGTGCCGGGACGTGCTCACTGCTCAACCCCTGGCTCTGCCCCAGGCCCTGCCCCCACTCCACCCCTTCCCGCCCCCTCCCCTGAGCCTGCTGTGCCCTCGCTCCTCCCCCCCTCCCCCCCCCAGAGCTTCCTGCACACCATGAAACAGCTGATTAGGAGGTGCGGGGAGGAAGGGGGAGGCGCTGATCAGCGGGGCTGCCGGTGGGCGGGAGGCACTGGGACCGCGGGGGGGGGGGAGCTGATGGGGGGATGCTGACATATTACTGGCTCTTTGGCAATGTACATTGGTAAATTCTAGCTTCTTCTCTGGCTCAGGTTGGCCACTCCTGCCTTAAAGAACATGAGGGCCCTGCATAAAATCCATTTTGCAACCCATTTTGTTAACCAATGTTGCACTGTATGTAGTATTCTAGTTACATGTGTTTTTAGAAGTACTCCTCAATTGACATAATAAAGAATGAATATTTCCATATCTTGGTGGGACAGGATGGCAGTATTTGACTGAAACACCTTACGCTGTTGGGAGGTGTTGATTCTGCTGGGAAATGTTGATGTTCATTTTGCAGACTCACAGAGGCAGGTGGCTCATTATGGCACCTTGATATTAGGGAGGGGAGAGTCGTTCCCTAAAGAGAAAGGAGTGGGTTGAGGTAGGCTAAACAATCATTGCAGAAGGACTATGGAGCAACCAAGCTTGGGGAGAAGGCTTGGATATGTATGCTTAATTTTGAGCTACTCTTAGAAATAAAACCAAACCCTAAAAAGAAGGTAAGTTTAGACCAGCTAAAGCTTGTATGGCCTATTTTTGGAACAGATTGGCAAAGCCACCTGCTCATACTCAACTTACCTCCCCCATACTTACCACTCTGGACTTCATGTTATAAGAACATAAGAAAGGCCGTACCGGGTCAGACCAAGATCCATGTAGCCCAGTATCCTGTCTACTGACAGTGGCCAATGCCAGGTGCCCCAGAGGGAGTGAACCTAACAGGCAATGATTAAGTGATCTCTCTCCTGCCATCCATCTCCACCCTCTGACAGACAGAGGCTAGGGACACCATTCCTTACCCGTCCTGGCTAATAGCCATTAATGGACTTAACCACCGTGAGTTTATCCAGTTCTCTTTTAAACTTGGTTATAGTCCTAGCCTTCACAACCTCCTCAGGTAAGGAGTTCCACAAGTTGACTGTGCGCTGCGTGAAGAAGAACTTCCTTTTATTTGTTTTAAACCTGCTGCCTATTAATTTCATTTAATGACCCCTAGTTCTTGTATTATGGGAATAAGTAACTAACTTTTCCTTATCCACTTTCTCCACATCACTCATGATTTTATATACCTCTATCATATCCCCCCTTAGTCTCCTCTTTTCCAAGCTGAAGAGTCCTAGCCTCTTTAATCTCTCCTCATATGGGACCCGTTCCAAACCCTTAATCATTTTAGTTGCCCTTTTCTGAACCTTTTCTAGTGCCAGTATATCTTTTTTGAGATGAGGAGACCACATCTCTGCGCAGTATTCGAGATGAGGGCATACCATCGATTTATATAAGGGCAATAATATATTCTCTGTCTTATTCTCTATCCCCTTTTTAATGATTCCTAACATCCTGTTTGCTTTTTTGACCACCTCTGCACACTGCGTGGACATTTTCAGAGAACTATCCACGATGACTCCAAGATCTTTTTCCTGACTTGTTGTTGCTAAATTAGCCCCCATCATATTGTATGTATAGTTGGGGTTATTTTTTCCAATGTGCATTACTTGACATTTATCCACATTAAATTTCAGTTGCCATTTTGTTGCCCAATCACTTAGTTTTGTGAGATCTTTTTGAAGTTCTTCACAGTCTGCTTTGGTCTTAACTATCTTTAGCAGTTTAGTATCATCTGCAAACTTTGCCACCTCACTGTTTACCCCTTTCTCCAGATCATGTATGAATAAGTTGAATAGGATCAGTCCATTTAGTTTCTCCGCAATGACTTTATCGTCTTTAAGTGCTCCTTTTGTATCTCGATCATCAAGGGGCCCCACTGGTTGTTTAGCAGGCTTCCTGCTTCTGAGGTACTTAAAAAACATTTTGTTATTACCTTTGGAGTTTTTGGCTATCCGTTCTTCAAACTCCTCTTTGGCTTTTCTTATTACATTCTTGCACTTAATTTGGCAGTGTTTATGCTCCTTTCTATTTGCCTCACTAGGATTTGACTTCCACTTTTTAAAGGAAGTCTTTTTATCTCTCACTGCTTCTTTTACATGGTTGTTAAACCACGGTGGCTCTTTTTTAGTTCTTTTACTGTGTTTCTTAATTTGGGGTATACATTGAAGTTGGGCCTCTATTATGGTGTCTTTAAAAAGCGCCCATGCAGATTTCAGGGATTTCACTTTAGTCACTGTACCTTTTAACTTCAGTTTAACTAACCCCCTCATTTTTGCATAGTTCCCCCTTTTGAAATTAAATGCCACAGTGTTGGGCTGTTGAGATGTTCTTCCCACCACAGGGATGTTGAATGCTATTGTATTATGGTCACTATTTCCAAGCGGTCCTGCTATAGTTACCTCTTGGACCAGCTCCTGCGCTCCACTCAGGACTAAATCGAGAGTTGCCTATCCCCTTGTGGGTTCCCGTACCAGCTGCTCCATGAAGCAGTCATTTAAAGTATCAAGAAATTTTATCTCTGCATTTCATCCTGAAGTGAAATGTTCCCAGTCAATATGGGGATAATTGAAATCCCCCACTATTATTGAGTTCTTAATTTTGATAGCCTCTCTAATTTCCCTTAGCATTTCATCATCACTATCACCGTCCTGGTCAGGTGGTCGATAATAGATCCCTAATGTTATATTCTTATTAGAGCATGAAATTTCTATCCATAGAGATTCTATGGAACATGCAGATTTGCTTAAGATTTTTACATCATTTGATTGTACATTTTCTTTCACATATAGTGCCACTCCCGCCCCCTGCATGACCTGTTCTGTCCTTCTGATATATTTTGTACCCCGGAATGATTGTGTCCCATTGATTGCTCTCAGTCCACCAGGTTTCTGTGATGCCTATTATATCAATATCCTCCTTTATCACAAGGCACTCTAGTTCACCCATCTTATTATTTAGACTTCTAGCATTTGTGTACAAGCACTTTAAAAACTTGTCACTGTTTTATTTGTCTGCCCTTTTCTGATGTTTCAGATTCTTTTTTATGTGAATGTTTATCATCTGATCTGGCCACTACTATCCTCTTCCATCCTCTGCTCCTGACTATAACCTGGAGATTCTCTAACATTAGACTCAACCCTAAGAGAAGTCTCTGTCCGATCCACATGCTCCTCTGCAGCAGTCGGCTTTCCCCCATCTCCTAGTTTAAAAACTGTTCTACAACCTTTTTAATGTTTAGTGCCAGCAGTCTGGTTCCACTTTGGTTTAGGTGGAGCCCATCCTTCCTGTATAGGCTCCCCCCATACCAGAAGTTTCCCCAGTTCCTAATGAATGTAAACCCCACCTCTCTACACCATCGTCTCATCCACACATTGAGACTCTGAAGCTCTGCCTGCCTACCTGGCCCTGCGTGTGGAACTGGGAGCATTTTTGAGAATGCCACCATAGAGGTCCTGGATTTCAGTCTCTTCCCTAGCAGCCTAAATTTGGCCTCCAGGACATCTCTCCCACCCTTCCCTATGTCATTGGTACCGACATGTACCACGACCACCGGCTCCTCCCCAGCACTACACATAAGTCTGTCTAGATGCCTCGAGAGATCCGCAACCTTCGCACCAGGCAGGCAAGTCACCATACGGTTCTCCCGGTCATCACAAACCCAGCTATCTACGTTTCTAATGATCGAATCTCCCAATACTAATACCTGCCTTTTCCTAGCAACTGGAGTTCCCTCCCCCGGAGAGGTAACCTCAGTGCGAGAGGCAACCCCAGCACCGTCTGGAAGGAGGGTCCCAACTATGGGAAGGTTTCCCTCTGCTCCCGTTGACTGCTCTGCTTCCCTGGGCCTTTCATCCTCCTCAACAGCGCAGGGCCTGTCTGACCGGAGGTGGGACAATTCTACAGTGTCCTGGAAAGCCTCATCAACATGCCTCTCTGCCTCCCTTAGCTCCTCCAGTTTTGCCACCCTTGCCTCCAAAGTCGGTACGTGGTCTCTGAGGGCCAGGAGCTCCTTGCACCAAATGCACACATATGCCACCCGCCCACAGGGCAGGTAATCATACATGCTACACTCAGTGCAATAAACTGGATAGCCCCCACTCTGCAGCTGGGCATCTGCCTGCATTGTCTCCTAGTTAATGAAGGGGTTGTTTAAAGCAAGAAGTTTTGAATGTAGTTTGGTTTATAGGTTTTAAGGGGAATAAAGGGTATAATATAAAATGGGCAAGGGACTCGTGCTCCCTTCCTGCTCCCCTTCTAAACTCCCTTGTGAAATTCCCTGTTAGCAGCCCCTGGTTGCTTGTGCGCTGCATTATAAAGCCCAGGCCTGGATGAATGCCCCGCCCACTGATTAAGGCTCAGGCAATTACCATAGGCTTCTACCCTTCAGACCTTCCTTTGAAGCTCACAGCTTCCAACTGCCAGCCACAGCACACGGTCCTTCAAACCTTCATGATTTGTCTGTGGGTATAGGTTATTGTCCTAACATTCTTAAAAGGACCTTGAGCCAAATTCACTATGCCTAGCCATTGAAAGGAAAGTAAAATCAGGATGTTATGAAAAGCACTGGAACTGATGCCATAGATTGAATGACACAAATAGAAACAGATTTATCCAATTTCTGTTAATCTTTGTCTGTGGTCAGAAAAAAAATTGCACATTAATACTACAGGAGCAGCTTATTGTGAACCTGAATTTTGACTGGCCATAGCCCAACACACAACCCCTTCTTCAAATTAATGCCACCAGGAATAGGCCAGTATGTGAATGTTCTAAAATATGTATCTCCTGACCTATGTTCTACCCAGAATGTCCCATTTCACCTCCACTCTCAAAGGGTATGGCTATACTTCAATAAAAGACTTGCAGCATCACAGCTAGACCAACTTAGCTGAATCAGGCTTGTGGGTCTCAAGCTGTGGGGCTAAAAATTGCAATGTAGAAGTTCAGGCATGGGCTAGAGCCCAGGATCTGAAACCCCGCAACAGATCCCAAGCTCCAGCCCAAATGTTTACGCTGAAATTTGTAGCCCTGCAGTCCAAACCCTGCAAGCCCAAGTCAATTGGCATAGGTTCTGATACTCAGTGCTGCTGGTTTTTTATTGCAGGGTAGATATACACTAAGAATCCATAGAAGTCCTGCACTGTAGGAGCTTTCCAGGAGCCACAATTGGGGTGGCACACATCCTGCACTGGCCAATGATTCTTTTTTGGGGATCTGGATAGATATAAATGGCAGCCAGGATTGGTCTATTAGCTTTTCAAATTATGTAATCTTCAACTATTTTAGCACGGGTTCCATTTATAAACTGATTCTGCTGCAGTTTGAATATGCTCACTTGGACAGCTTTTTGCTTCCTCTTTTTACATTCTGAGTTTTATTTCCATAGAGCTCAAGCAATGAAACGCAGGAGCTGAAAAAATGAAAACTTCAGCAAACATTCTCTTCTTTTAAATTGTCTTTCCAAATAAAGCACACGCTTTTTTCTTTTTTCACAAAAAGAAATTGCATTAACACACCAAATCTGATATTGTACCTGATCTTTTTTGCTTCCAAATTTATGTTAATTGAAATCTGAATCACAATAAAACTAAATAATAATATTTAAATTCATTTTAAAAAGTCCTGAATACATATTTACAAAAGAGATCACACAGTAGCTCCGTGGCTATGGATATCTGTTTTATTGCAGCATCTTACTTCCAATGCCAGAGTTAAGGTTATGTCAGTATTTCCATTCTAAACAAGTTTTCAAAATAAAACAAAAAACCTTCAGGCTTAAATTATGTAAATGGGTTCTAGACTAGATTTATTTATTTTTCAAAAATAATTGTAAAAATCAGACCACCTATTGGTTTTCTTTTTGGAATTAAGGTGGTGGGGAAATAGACTTTGTGGTTTTCTCATGCCTTTTGATGAAGATTTTGCTAAGAAAGTCTTGTTTAATAGTTGAGAGATTCACAACAATCCTACAGAGTTGCATCCCTCCCTCTAGGCTGTCTGGCATGGCTGCAGCAACTAAATGCCAGCAAGTCACAACTCAAAGTCCTCCTTTCTGCCTATTTTCCTTTGCTGCTGCTGCTTTCCCTCCTTCTGAACTTACACTCCAAGATGGTGCCCTAAGTAGTGCTTCACCCTAGACTTCGTGCATTTATCAGTAAATATGGTACTGATTAAAATTAAGGGGAAAAATGCTTGGAAGAATGTTTCCAATCAAGTGAATTTACATAATTTGAAAAAAAAAATATGCAGTGCTTAGATTGAGATTTTAATTGAACAAAAGCAAGGCAATTCAAAATTGGGTTTCTATGATTGTGCAATACAGTAGGACATGCTAACTTTGCAATTTTAAAGTATTTCATAGTTTTATTTCAAAAGCAAACTGTTCTTTTAAACAAAGCAAAACACTCACTCCAGATTCTATACATACCAAGATAGAAGTTTTAAAGGAAATGCATTTCTGAATTATCTGCTCCCAGAAAGTGACTTAAAAAATTTCTTTACTGACAAAAGATGTCTTCACATGTGAATAACTCCAAAGCTGCTGAATGGAATTTGAGGAAATTTTCCAAAATTCTTTGCTTTGAGGGAATGAGAAGAAGCAGAAGAAGTTCAAAGCACACCAAAACAATTGTTTTAGAAAGTTACAATGAAAAATAGTTTAGAATGGAAGTGTCATCTCTACTTCAAACACAGCTTCATAATGATGCTGTGATCCTACTGAGCTGTATCAGTAGCTTGCTTGGTGTGTCTCAGAATCTCCCAAAGAGCCCTAAAAATCCTATACTTGTAGCTGATGTTCACCCACAGACAAAAGACATAACACGGTCATTATAAATAATTATTATTATGATTGGCACTTGTGTGCAGGATGGGTTTGTGGTGTGTGTGTCTCTCTCTCTGTGTGTATACATATATATGTTTTTCCCATATCTATATATAGCGAGAGATATATAGATATGAAAAAAACAATTTTTACTATTGTATTGATGTCTGGAAACTTTTCACTGAGTATTTTTGGAAAAGTTCACAACTACTTGAGGATTCTACCACAAATTTTGTTAAATCATGCAAAATAGCCAGATAGTGGATAACCTTCAGCCATATATTGGCCAGTTTATCAGGGATTAACCTTAGATAGCAGGCCAAAACATCCAGAATGAGATATGCTGTCATTGACTTTGTCTATTATTCATTTGTCAGTGATGAGCATTGTAATTAAAAGCTGAGAATGGCAATTGTTTTTCTTCTAGAGACAGAGAAAGAGCATTACAACTTTGGGTCATTCTGTGATATTTGTTTAATTAACATCTTCACTATGCATTTTCTGAGCCAAATCAAAGCCCCTCCTTTAGAGCCAGAAAGGACCTCTTGCCAGTGAAATCAGAATGTTTCCGCTGAGGTATACTGCCAGATGCAGTGTAGGACTGTGTCCTCCTCTGTAGCCTGGGACCTCAGAGCAAGCTCCTTCCACAACAGTAGAAGAGACCATTTGCAGATCCTTGTTCCTTGCCACTCTCAAGTGAGCTGGTGATGGGGGCTGCATAATGGACTTCATTGGGCTGCAGTGTCTCCCAGGAAGCAGATTTGCAGCCTGGGAGGAAGGAATTCTTCCATTTATCCCACTGCTCATCTGCCCACCATGCAGCCTGACTGCTTGACCTAGGCACTGGACAGAGGATTTGGCCTGTAATGCAGCTCTATATCTATCTAATCTAATGCATTTTTAGCAGGCTCTTTACTGTGGTACCTATCCTATGGATTCTTGAATGTGATTGGAGTAAGCCCTCAGAATCCATACCTGTTTTTCAAGCTGACCTGAAAGCATTTGCAGCTAAATGTGTAATTTTAAATATTTAAGCCTGTTTCTTTTTATATTGATTTTGTTCAATGCCTTTCAGTTCTCCTAAGGACTCCTTGTGCAAATGTAAACTGGAGAGAGTGACTGATTGAGTGAAAAAATCCATAAATATGTATTTACATAAGTAAAGGATAGTGTCCGTGTGTTAACATTGCATTTCCTTGCTGTGGTTGCCTTCTGTATCAGAATCTTTATGTTAAACAAGTAATAGTTCTTTTGTGATCATTCACAGGCTGGCAGAGTCTCATTTGATCACAAAACTATGCATGTCCTCTACTGGATGAAAATAAACACTCGTATTACTGTTATCCTATCCTCCCTTCCATCCCCAGCCCTCTTTTAACAGTATTGTCCACCTGCTAGTTTTGTTTTGAACTAAGATTTCCAGCTCATGTACTGTATCTCAGTACAATGCCTAGTACCACGGGGCCCCGAAGCACTCCTGTAATAAAAATAATATTTTTTTTCAACCAGTGGAGTGAGCTTAAAATTATCTTGCTTTCTCTGGTTTGACTTTCATGTGAATGAAAGACAAACTTTTATAATGTATCTCTTCTTCACTATATGCTGGCTGACTGTTGCTGCTCCACTCCTCTCTCCTTTTCACTCCTGCAATGGGTTTGTGTTCTTCAAGTGGAGGAGAGGTGTGCACCCTTGGCTAGAAGTATCCTGCATACTAATACTCTGTCATTTACTGCTTGTAGTATTCCTTACTACAGAACAGGGGTCGGCAACGTTTGGCACGCGGCTCACCAGAGTAAGCACCCTGGGGGGCTGGGCCAGTTTATTTACCTGCTGACGCGGCAGGTTCGGCCGATCGCAGCCCCCACTCGCTGCAGTTTGCCGTCCCAGGCCAATGGGGGTGGCGAGAAGCGGCACAGGCAAGGGATGTGCTGGCTGCAGCTTCCCGCCGCCCCCATTGGCCCGGGATGGCGAACCGCGGCCAGTGGGGGCCGCGATCGCCCTAACCTGCCGCGTCAGCAGGTAAATAAACTGGCCTGGCCCGCCAGGGTGCTTACCCTGGCGAGCCGCGTGCCAAACATTGCCAACCCCTGCTATAGAATGTTCTTTTTATGCTTCTGCTACCCAGAGCTAACCATGTTATACTAATTTCTTCTTTCCTATATTCCATGTATATATCTTAGGAACAACTATGCAGAATATAGTAGTGCCACATGATGCTTAGGCCTAGAATGTCTTATGTGCACTGTGAATGAATTAACATATGGGTCCTTTGCTACCCTTGCATTAGCAAAGAGGCCTCTGTTGATATCATGCACAGATGCAGCAAAATGTTTTAACAGATGGTAAAATCAAGGGTTACTCTCTAGTGTCACTGGGTCTGATGGGGTACTTGGCTCTATCCTTGTATAACCCACACACTTTCTGGGTGTGGTGTTCTGTCCCATCTAGTGGCACCAAGACCACTTAGGGTATGTCTACACTACGGGATTAATCCGAATTTATATAATTCGAATTTTGGAAACAGATTGTATAAAGTCGAAATGTATGCGGCCACACTAAGCACATTAATTCGGCGGTGTGCGTCCAAGTACCGGGGCTAGCGTCGATTTCTGCAGCGTTGCACTGTGGGTAGCTATCCCATAGCTATCCCATAGTTCCCGCAGTCTCCCGCGCCCATTGGAATTCTGGGTTGAGATCCCAGTGCCTGATGGGACAAAAAACATCGTCACAGGTGGTTCTGGGTACAGCCTCACCTCCTCCCTCCCTCCCTCCCTGCATGAAAGCAACGGACGTCAGACAACCATTTTCGCACCTTTTTTCCTGGGTGAACACTGCAGACTCCATACCACGGCAAGCATGGAGCCCGCTCAGCTCAAGACAGCAGTCATGAACATTGTAAACACCTCGCGCATTCTCGTGGAGTTTATGCTGAGCCAGGACCAGAAAAACGAGGCGAGGAGGCAGCGGCGGCGGCAGCACAGCGACAAGCATGATGAGGACATGGACATGGACACGGACACAGAATTCTGTAAAACCACGGGCCCCGGTGCTTTGGAGATCATGTTGTTAATGGGGCAGGTTCTATCCATGGAACGCCGATTCTGGGCAAGGGAAACAAGCACAGACTGGTGGGACCGCATAGTGTTGCAGGTGTGGGATGATTCCCAGTAGCTGAACTGACCGCGAATGCATCCCAAGTCCTCAGGGCAAAGTAATCATTAAAAACCGTTTGCTTTTAAAACAAGTTTTATATTTTAAAAGGTAAACTCACCTGAGGTCCCTTCCATGGGGTCAGGGTATTGGATACTGGCTTGGGAGGGTTGGGAGGGTACTTCAGTCAGGCTGAGAAAAAGATCCTGGCTGTTGGGGAGAACGGAGTGCTGTGTGCTCTCTGCAAGCTCATCCTCCTCCTCCTCCTCCTCCTCTCCCCCATCGGCAGAATCCTCAGGTGTAGCTGATGAGACTATCCCCGACCCGGAATCCACGATCACAGGTGGGGTAGTGGTGGCGGCCCCGCCTAGAATTGCATGCAGCTCGGCGTAGAAGCGGCATGTCCGCGGCTCTGACCCAGAGCGACCGTTTGCCTCCTTTGTTTTTTGATAGGCTTGTCTGAGCTCCTTGACTTTCACGCGGCACTGATCTGAGTCCCTATTGTGGCCTCTCTCCATCATGCCCTTGGAGATTTTTTCAAAAGTTTTGGCATTTTGTCTTTTAGAACGAAGTTCTGCTAGCACTGAATCCTCTCCCCATATAGCGATCAGATCCAGTACCTCCCTCACGGTCCATGCTGGTGCTCTTTTTCGATTATCGGCCTGCATGGTTACCTGTGCTGATGAGCTATCTGTGGTCACCTGTGCTCTCCACGCTGGGCAAACAGGAAATGAAATTCAAATGTTCGCGGGGCTTTTCCTGTCTACCTGGCCAGTGCATCTGAGTTTAGATTGCTGTCCAGAGCGGTCACAATGATGCACTGTGGGATAGCTCCCGGAGGCCAATACCATCGAATTGCGGCCACACTATCCCTAATTCGAAATGTTAAAATCGATTTTGGCGCTACTCCGCTCGTCGGGGTGGAGTACAGAAATCGATTTAAAGGGCCCTTTATTTCGAAATAAATGGCGTCGTTGTGTGGACGGTTGCAGGGTAAATTCGAATTAACGCTGATAAATCCGAATTAAAGTCGTAGTGTAGACCAGGCCTTAGAAAGCAATTAATGAGTCTGCTTTACTGCCTTAGCTAAGAGTCAGTTGGCTTTTAGCTTGTGCAGCAGAGGCTCATGCAGTAAGTTCCAGAGGCCCCAGGTTCGATCCTACCAACCAATGACCAGGGTCTGTCAGCGTTACACTTGCAACACATAACAGATGTGCCAGAAAGAATTAGCATAACAAAGAAAGATGTCACAGTGTTGCATAGCACATTCTTGATTAATAGAGACCTTAGACATGCAATATACAGACAATGATATGTATTTAAGCACAACATTTCAAAATATGCATTCCAGACAGCATAAGGCCTTGCAGGACTCAGAGTGATACAGTTTTGCCTACTTCATTGCTTTGAAAATAGAACTAACATACGTTTTTTGCTTTTTCATAAGATTAAAACTTAGAGGTACACAATGGCAAGTGTATTGCCTAGTGCTGTGCTTGATCTCTCTATTCAGAACAACAAAAATCTTTGAACATAATTGGTACATCTAACAGGAAGGGCAGTGTTCACATTTTCCTCATGTGGTATGGTGCAGTGGTCCAGGGGGAAAAGTAAGTTAGTTTATTTCTGCTTCCTGCTCAGTACTGACACCACTTAGTTCAGTTCTTTCCTCTGGTAGCCCACAAAAGAGATGGAAGGAACTTTAGTCAGATTTATATCCCTTAGGCATTCATGGCACAGGCTTTTCTCTTGTTGCCGGAGACAGCTGTTGAGGAAGATTATATGTTCTGTGAACCAGAAGAAAGAGTAGAAAATGAAGCAGTGAAACTACATGAATTCTAGCAACAAAAAGTAGAAATTATCTTCCAATAAGAAGACCTTTAGGCCTGCCCTTATGTTTCTGTGAAGCCTTGGAAATTCAGTTGTTACCTAACTGCACTTTTAACAAACTGAACCTGACACTGTACCAGCCTCTACCACTGAAGTGTAAGTGTTACTGACTTCCTAAGACAGAGAGTTGCTTCTCTACTGTGTAACATAGTTCAGACATACCGCTGCTTAGCACTGAATACAGAAGAACTTTCTACCCTATCCCAAATCAATAGTTCCTGACAAGGGATAAATGAAACCTGGAGTGGCAATGTTGTGTCAGCAACTACACAGATTGTGTTGCAGCATGGATTGTATAAGCTTTGTTACACATTTGTCTTGCATATTGCCTTCAAACTGGACTGTATTTTGTTCAGAAATTTTATGTGCAAGGGAAATAATGTGAGATAAAGATGAACAGGAAAATATTAAATTAATTTTCCTTCTTAGTATGTGGTATACCATACTTGGTGTTCATTATTTTCTACTTTATACATAACTTACTATAGAAATTTAACTTGAATACACTTTCTGCCCCCCCCCCCCAAAATACGATGCTGAAAGAATTTGAAGGCTGCAAAGTGAAGTACTCAAAAGTGAGGAAATGCAAACCGACCCGGCCCACCGGGGGCTTACCCTGGTGAGCTGCGTACCAAAGGTTGCCGATCCCTGCTCTATCCCTCTCCTAATGGTTCCTAACATTCTGTTAGCGTTTTTGACTGTACAGTGAGCAAATGTTTCAGAGAACTATCCACAGTGACTCCAGTGATCTCTTTCTTGAGTGGTAACAGCTAATTTAGATACCATCATTTTGTCTGTGTAGTTGAGATTGCATCTTCCAATGTGCATTACTTTGTGTTTTATCAACATCTGCCATTTTGTTGTCCAGTCACCCAGTTTTCTGCAATTTCTTGTAATTCTTCACAGTCTGCTTTGGATTTAACTATCTTGAGTAATTTTGTATATTCTACACATTTTACTACCTCGCTATTTACCTCTTTTTTGATTTAGGTCATGGTGTGGTGGGTAGGACCTTAAACGTAATTAGTGCATGCAGATCTAGGGTAACAGAACTAGTTTTAAGTGCTGGCATATAAAAGTTGGTTTTTTCAATGTTCAGATATTGTGATATAATATTCATCTTCACAGAGATCTTGAAACACATTCACAATATATACTGTGTTTTTAACAGAGTTAATTTTTAACAGCACTAAAAATCACCTGTTGTGAGCAGCAATCTAGGAAACAATTCTGCTTTGGCAGAGAGCTTGACAAAAAGCTCTAATAGGCTTTTTCAATCTCTAATTTCTATGATTCAGTTAACTGTGCTAATATGGCTAATTACATCATTTTAAACTGATTAAACCTGTAAACATTCCTTTATCACAGATCTTATGTGCTCTTGTATTTTCCTGACATATTAAACGGACCAGCAGAAACAGAAAAAGAATCAATTACTTAAGTAAAATCTATCCTCATATCTTTTATTTAACCACTGGGCAATCATTTCTTGGAATTAGTTACAACTGCTTAATTTTTATATGCAAATTTCAAGTTTTGAACAGCAGGACATTTTCTTCTGCTTCTAAAATGTGACAGGGTCAACAAGGGTCAATCCTCCTGCTAAGAGGAGAGGTATTGATGCCTTGAGGAGAGGAAAAGGATATTTTATGTAATAAATATTGGCAGTGCATCTCAAAACTGATACAGCACATTGCTCGTAATCTGCAGAATCGGGTCATTTTAGCTCCTATAGCATGAATAGAAAGTGTTGACATACAGATACAGATAGGGCCAGCTCTAGGCACCAGCTAAGGAAGCAGGTGCCTGGGACGGCAAATCTGAAGGGACGGCACTCCGGCCTTTTTTTTTTCCCCTTCTTCGGCAGCACTTTGACGGCAGCTTTTTATTTTTTCTTCTTTGGCAGCACTGCTGCGGCTGCTTTTTTTGTTTTGTTTTCTTTGCTTCGCCGCTTGGGGCGGCAAAAATGGTAGAGCCGGCCCTGGATACAGATATAGCAATTATGACTTAGTGGAAATTAAGAGCAGTAATTCAGAAATCCCTCTTTACAGCTATGTATTGCTGTGGTATAAAGGTCTCCAGTCTAGAACAGACTGTAAATGAATTCTACTTGAGGTGGATTCATATGGATTCTAACACCCACAAAACCCTTTTGTATAAGTGCTGCTTGTCCTTGTCACTTCAGCCTAGCTGGCTGCTTTCTCAGCCACAGCAGGAACAGCCAAGGAAAGGAGAGAACAGCCTGTTAAAATCCTCCCACCACCACCACCACCACCACCACCATCACACAGCCCACCCAGATTGCAGGACTTCCCTTTGGGAAGGGAGGGGTATGTTTCTTTGGCTTTGATTTAGGTTATGATGTGGTGAGACATACGAAAAAATAGCCTGCTTCTCAAGTTAAGGTTTAGACATGGGATTGCTTGTGGGAAGGAGAGTCCTTCAAGAACTGTTCCCCCTATAGCCAAGGGGGAGATATTGCTGGTGCTGCTCTATTAATATGGCCCTGTATTATTTTGTCCCAATCTCAATATGACTTTGGTCTTAATGATTTTATTGATAAGTAGGGGGCGAACAACCACAGAGGATCCTGTTTTTCAGCAACTGGAACTGACAGAACATGGTGGTTTGGTTTCGTTCTTGGTTTTAGATTTCATCATTTTAGGAGGAAGAAAGCATGGGATCCTTTCCCAGGCTATGTTACCTGAGGAGATGTTTGCTGGAAACTGGAGTTGCCAATCCTGTGTCATGTACAAAATCCACGATAGCATGGTGTGGTGTAAAGGTTTTTTTAAGCAATCATTTGGGAAGATCTGTAATCATAGTTTAACCAAGAGGGAGTAAAGCAGCTATCCCAAGCTCATGCTGATTAAACCTATTTACAGCAAAAACATTAACATACATTCTCACGCTTTAGGTTCCTGATCTTACTCCCATAGACTTTAGTGGGAGCATGATTGGGTTTATAGCAGTTTAAATGTCTTGGGGGAAGGGGTGTATGTGTGTATGTATAAATAAATAAATGTTTAAAGCTGAGTCTCTCAAATTTTAATCATGTCCTTTGAAATATTGAGATTATTTTAAATGGATGTGAAGCAGATGTATATTCAAAAGAAGCCAATCTGTAAATTTCATTTTACAAAATAACCTTTAAGCAAACCTATGCTGATTTGTAAACTTCAGAGTTAAATATGCAGGAACCCTTTAACAGGAAACTTGTGGTGATTTTTAAGTTTCAGAAAATGTCATACAGAATATTTTAAAAAGCAAATTTATGACTGGCAAATTCCAGACTCTTCTATGCAATGTCATTTAAGACTGTTCCCATAGTTCATGCTGATGTAGCGTATTGTGTGTCTTGAAATCCTATTTTCTTGAAAAATGCATCTGTAAAATATAATCTTGTTTTAAAGTAGTTCATGGTATCCTGGAATAAGAATCCTAGTCCACTTAATGCATCACTGTTAGTATCTCTTGTGTTCTTTTTCTCACCACACTTTCTCACACACTTGATGGAGACTCCCTTTCAAAGGAACAAAGAAACTAACAGAGACAGATAAGGACCAGACATTTAATATGGGGCAGTGGAATGCTAGAGGAGTTTCCAGGGGTCTATGATTAAAGTTATTCTAGCAAAGTGAAGGGAAAGTGGATGTGAATGTTCCCTGCCGCTCATGGATTTTGACTCCTCTGGATTGTGTAAAGCCATGCGTGCCAGAGAGCTTTCCAGCTAATAAAAATGCATTTGAAGAACCATTGTTTTGCTTTTGCAACAAATCAGATTGGACAATGTGGGACATATATTCAACAAAGGTTTGTGGGGGAGGAAAAAAAAGATTATGCCTAAAAAAGCATTTTACCACCCCAGCCTCCTTCACATGGTACACATTGGAATGTGCAATATACTGTCAGTATACGTTTTTCTGGAATAACATTCCCAGCACATGAAACTCAATACTCTTGTTTCCCAAATCTATGGCCTTGTGAAAATGTTATTTAAGTGAATAGATTCTTCAGTCCTTCATTCCATCTCTGCCAGGACATGGACCCTTGACATGAGGACACCCCTATTTCAAATATTTGCAGCACATCCCTGACCTATAGTAAGATCAACCTGTCATACTAAATTAGCAATAATCTATTTTAAAAGATTTTTTAACAAAACATTGTTTACATTATTTAAATATTTATGCCCAATTTGATAGTACTAACTTCTGTGGTCTATCCCATATAATAAATACACTTTTCTCTTTAGGCTGCAACCTTCCCTTCTGGTTCTTAGGTTCATATAAAGTATATGACAGGAGGTCATCCTTGTTGTAGTAGAAAGGATCATTTAAAAATTGTGTATACTTCAAATACTGTATATCACTGCCTCTTTTCCAAGAAATGAGACCTAGTTTCTTTGTCTATAACTACATTTATTTTTAATAGTTATTTTTGTTTTCTTCTTTGGTGGACCTTCTCCATTTCAATTGTACTATAAAAGCTCCTAGCATACTGTGGATATTTCTGGGAATACATAATAATGTTTCCAATTTGAATTGCATCTAAGACACTTGTTTATTCAGGTAATTCTAAATATGGTTGTTCTTTTCTGTGTAGACTTTACATTTCTCTCTTCAGTCCAGATTTGGTCCATCTGTATATTTTGTATCTTTTTAAATATCCATTTTTCCTGGCAACAGATATATAAATATTTAAAGTGAACACAATAGGACCCACTACCGATGTTTGTAGCATTGCACTTGTCACGTCTCTCCATTCTTCAGTGTTATTCTCTCATTGCTACTCTTTGTCTTCATTGTTGAAGACAGTTCTTTATTCTTATAAGCAGCTCACATCTCCTACAATACTTGCTGACCTTGTAGAATGTAGTCTTTTGTACAGTTCTGTATTAAAAGTTTTCTTGTAGTTTTTCTATGAGAGGTAAATTTATGTCCACAACTTTTCCCTGTCAATTCTTTGTATTATTTGCTCAACCAAAAGTCTATCAGGTTTGTCATGTATGGTCTTCTTTTTGTGAAATCATGCTGATAATCTTTAAACAATGCATGTCTCCCTTTGTGCTGGCCTAATCTATCTCTGATCAGAATTATCTGTACTTTTCCACAAAACTGCAGTCAAGCATACAGGTTTGTATGGGGTTTTATTATTATTATTTGATCTCCCCTCAAATCTATCTTAAAAATGTGGATAATAGTTACTTCTCTCTAGGCCTTAGCTTTCTTTCCTGTTACTTTTTTATGGATTTCTGTCAGTAGTGCCTGTGACAGATATGGCAATTTCCTGCAATGTCCTTGAAAGATCTGATTGTATTAAGTTTATGTATTATTGTGGGTCAGGATTGCATATTACCTCTCTAGGGAAGAGATGTGCCAGATATTTGCAACCCCACACACTATCTTTGGGGCCCATTGATTTAAATGAATAGATTATGTATGACTGTTCTACTCCATCTGGGAAGGCTATCACAGCTCCTCCAGGAACTAAACACATTGGGTGGGGGAGGACTGAGTTGACTAGGTAAATTCACGTAGGATGTGACACCCCCAGAGAAGTACCACGACCTGGGGAGGCTTGCATATATTAGTTCAAAACAGACCAGAGATCAAAAGACAAAGAAGAGACTTTTGGATAAATAAACTGAATTTAAACTGATCCAGAGCCTTTTGTCTGATGCAACAAAGGGAAAGAACTATACATATAAAGTGATGGGGTCTAAATTAGCTATTACCACTCAAGAAAGAGATCTTGGAGTCATTGTGGATAGTTCTCTGAAAACATCCACTCCATGTGCAGTGGCAGTCAAAAAAGCAAATGTTTGAAATCATTAAGAAAAAGATAGATAATAAGACAGAAATATCATATTGCCTCTATAGAAATCCATGGTATTCCCACATCTTGAATATTGTGGGCAGATATGGTCTCCCCATCTCAAAAAAGATATATTGGAAAAGGTTGAGAAAAGGGCAACAAAAATGATTAGGGATATAGAACGGCTGACATATGAGGAGAGATTAATAAGATTGGGACTTTTCAGCTTGGAAAAGAGATGACTAAGGGGGGATATGATAGAGGTCTATAAAATCATGACTAGTGCGGAGAAAGTAAATAAGGAAGTGTTATTTACTCCTCATAACACAAGAACTAAGGTTTATTGAAATTAATGAAATTAATAGGCAGCAGATTTAAAACAAACAAAAGGAAATATTTTTTTCACACAATGCACAGTCAATCTTTGCCCGAGGATACTGTAAAGGCCAAGACTATAACAGGGTTCAAAAAAGAACTGGATAAGTTAATGGAGGATAGGTCCATCAATGGCTATTAGCCAGGATGGGCAGGGATGGTGACCCTAGCCTCTGTTTGCCAGAAGCTGCGAATGGGTGACAGAGGATGGATCACTTGATCATTGCCTATTCTGTTCATTCCCTCTGGGGCACCTGGCATTGGACATTGTCAGAAGACAGGATACTGGGCTAGATGGACCTTTGGTCTGACCCACTATGACCATTTTTATGTTCTTATTTTCTTAACCTTCTGTCCAGGGAAGCGTTGGAAGGACTTGACATACTAGGGGCCCATAAGACTGATTGGGTACCTCTAGTAGGCTCTATAGCATATGTGTAGGTTCCTTTATTTTAATATGTTTTATCTATAATGCTTTCATCTTAAAAATAAATGTACTTGATTAGAAAAGGCTGTGTGGTAACTTATAACTGAAGGCAATTTTGATGTTGCACTCCATAATGTTTTATGGAAATATGCCTATGACTGTGAATATGATGTAACTGGAATATGCTTTAGGCAAAAGATCTCTTGTAAAGTATCATTACAAAGCTTATAATCTACTGAGTGTGTTTGTCCTATTTGTATGTATGTATCATACTTGTATCTGAAGCTAGAAATATAAAGTATAACTCTGAGGTCCTATTGTAATTATGCAAAGTGTGGGCCATTTATGGTGATTTAGAATCTTGATGGCTTCCATTGACATGGACAATTGGTTATAAATGGTCTGTTTACTTGCAAACCTTCCTGCATGTGTGCAGGCCAGCCCTAGAAGAATGAAAGCTGGGGTCTCACAGGACATGTGACCATGTCACCTGATACTGGAATCCATCTTAAATCTGGTGCTTTTCCATTTAGAAGGAGGTGTGGGGCCAGAGAGACAAAAGATTCCCACCTTGTGCCAAAGCTATAAAAGGGGGTGGAACAGAACAAAGGAGGCTGCCAGTCATGAGAACACCCCTGTTTTCCACCTAAGATGTCTGCTGGAACTAACAAGAAATGTACCAGAGGAAAGGACTGGGCCCAGATTAGGAAGGAGTCTAGTCTGTGAAAAAAGCTTATTGGAACATCTCTGAGGGTAAGATATTACCTGTAAACAGTTTCTTAATGTATTAGGTTTAGACTTGCATGTTTTTGCTTTATTTTGCTTGGTGACTTACTTTTTTCTGTCTGTAATTACTTGAAACCAGTTAAATCCTACTTGTTATACTTAATAAAATCACTTTTGTTTATTTTTAAACCCAGAGCAAGTGATTAATACCTGGGGGAGAAAACAGCTGAGCATATCTCTCTATCAGTGTTATAGAGGGCGGGCAATCTATGAGTTTACCCTGTATAAGCTTTATACAGAGTAAAACAGATTTATTTGGGGTTTGGATCCCATTGGGAACTGGGTGTCTGGGTGCCAGAGATAGGTAACCTGCTGAGCAGTTTTTGGTAAAAGTCTGCAGTTTTGGGGGCGTGGGGACCAGACCCTGGGTCTGGGTTGCAGCAGACTAACGTTTTTGGCTCAACAAGACAGGAGTCTGTCTGGAGTCCCAAGCTGGCAGGGAAAATGGGTTCAGAGGTAATCTCAGCATGTCAGGTGACAGTCCCAAGGGAGTCTCTGTGACTGAACCTGTCACAGCAATAGACTGGTCATATGCTTTGAAGAGAAAACAAAGCACAGATGCTGGAGCCTGTTTAGGTAGTCTGGCTTGCTGGGGATCTCACAATATCACATTATAAATCCAGGGAGCTGTGCAGCCTTAAAACCCTGGTCAGAAGGAGTATGATGTAGATCTCTGCCCAAAAGAGGTGATGGCTAATAGCTGGGAGCCCAAGTGGGTGCTGTGGGAGGACCACAGAATGGGATACTGGTGCTGTTACCCTGAAACTGTGACAGCTCCCTCCACCTAATTTGCGAGATCTTTCCCAGCTCTAGGATGGAACTGGTTTGTTTACAATGCCTTAACATTTTCAGGTTCATGGGGGTAGTTATCTTTCTCATGTGATAGTGTGTTTCTTGATTTTTTTTTTTTTTTTTTTTTTTTTGTGACCTGGTAAAAATGTGTTCCTGTCATCAATTCTCTCATCAACCTTCTCCCTTCTTTGAAAATACTGATGCAACAAATTCATTTAAATTGTGTGCATTGTCTCTTCTATCAATAAATTACCCCTGCTATCTCTTTAAGGTTTTAACCACTCCTCAGAAGCCTACTTTCTCCTATAATATTCATTTCACTGTCAGCTTCAACTTTCTTTAAAATTATTTTTCGATTCTGTTAACCTCATTCTATAAACCTCCCATCCTTTTCTATGCCTGAAGTGTTTTATGTTTCACACTTTTTTCCTCCTATATTATAATACTCTGCACTTCAATCGTGCTTTCCATCTGAGGACCTACATGCTTTACCATAATTAATGAGTTAAGACTCTGAGTGCCCTTCTTAGAAGTAGTGTATTATCTCCATTTTACTGATGGGGAAACTGATGCACAGAAAGGTTAAATGACTTGCTGAAGGTCAAATATCAAGTCATAGAATCATAGAATATCAGGGTTGGAAGGGACCTCAGGAGGTCATCTAGTCCAACCCCCTGCTCAAAGCAGGACCAATTCCCAACTAAATCATCCCAGCCAGGGCTTTGTCAAGCCGGGCCTTAAAAACCTCCAAGGAAGGAGACTCCACCACCTCCCTAGGTAACGCATTCCAGTGTTTCACCACCCTCCTAGTGAAATAGTTTTTCCTAATATCCAACCTGGACCTCCCCCACTGCAACTTGAGACCATTGCTCCTTGTTCTGTCATCTGCCACCACTGAGAACAGCCGAGCTCCATCCATCTAAAAGGAAACAACAGATTTCAGTTTAGGCTGGAATATTTTTTTCATTTCTGTTTTTTTCTCAATAGTCTTTTTTAATAATTATTCCTAGTGTAGACTTGCTGCAGAACATATGGAATTTCTTTCCCTTCTCTGGCAATAGCCAATGTGGGCTATGATTTGCCCCTTAATCTTGATTAGAAACCTAACATAAAGGATTATTGCTATCGCTAAAAATGCTGTTCCACATTTACATAATCAGTTATTTAGTATCCGTCACTATGAGCAAGAAGAGAATTATTTGTCACGTGTTCTGCATAACTGGTTCTTGTACAAAACTACAGCTCAGTTTATATATTCGTATTTGTGGGTATGTTATATACATAATTTTTAAAACATTATTTGGTTTACAAAAGCAAGAACTCAGAAGTTAGGAAATGTGTGTTTTAACTTGAAATCTTGATTTTTTTCCCCTTATGCATATGCATTAATACAGTCTTTAATTACATGATCATATACTGTATTTTCTACAGGCAATTTAAATATAGGGGGTTTACTGTGTGTGTGCACAACACACACAACTGTTCCCTTAATTATGCCTGATTGATTGATATCTATCTCCAATGTAAATTCTTCAGAGCAGGAACTGGGTCTTGTTAAAGTGCTTGTACAGTGCCTAGGACAAGGAGACCTGATCCTGAATGTTATGTTTGGGCACTACTGCAATATATATGTATATGTCTTCTTTCCATTCCTTTTTACATATCTGCTCTCTGTACCTTGATCTGCTGTGCTTTTTAGAATGACTATTCTATTGCAAATTCTCATCAACAGCCTTCTCCCTTTATTATCAAATACTGAGCCACAGAGATTCACACCACGGGTAGTTTCTCCTAAGATCCCCTATCTCTGTACTCTGAGAGGCCAGCTTTTTCCAATTTACAAACTCTGATTCCCTTTTCCTATGAATTCAATAATGGAGAGCCGTGCTCCCTTGCTCTTAATGTAGGCGACGTATGGCTGCCTACATCTGCATCAAATGTAGTACAGGAAGCAAACAAGATGCACTGCTTTGTTCAGACCTGAACTGGCCTTCTCAATAATTTAGTTTATTTTGTTATTTATCATACAAAACCACTACCCTTCATTTGTGGCAAAGGATACTGCATTAGTGAAATGTGTTTCAACATGTTTCTCTAGTTGGAGGGGTAGAGGAAAGGAAAGGAAGGAGTGCAGCTTATGTTAGGAAAGTTTGCTATTAATAGGACATGATTCTGTCACTCTTACTCATGGTGAACAGTACATTACTCCATCAATAGTCTTATTGAAACCAATGTGACTACTCACTGAATAAAGTACTACTCAGGGTGAAAAAGGTTGACAGAATCTGGCTTATAACTCTTGCCTTTTTAGGCAAAATACTTCTGAAATGGAAAAAGATGAAGCAGAAGAGGCAAAAGTCACTCTCATAGTAGCTGGGGAGACAATTGGTTCTAGACAGACCACTGAACTGCAAGTTTATTATGGGTCTCCTAATGAAGAAACAGCAGGATATAGCTTGGGTAGTAGGACTGAGGCCTTGTTTACATTGGAATGTCATCCACCACTGTAGCTGCACTGGTGTAGGACTCTGAAGTAGACATGATTGCAAATTGTGCTGTGCTGATGTAAACTGCACTAGAGGTTTGCCTTTGTACTACTACACCAGTGGCTGAAATCCCAATGGAGATTGGTTAGGGGAAGTGCCATAGAAACAAGGAGAGAAATAGAAGCTACAGAACCTTTCCCCTCACACTGCAACCCTGGAAAAACTCCAAATCTCCTCCTTTGCCTAATGGAAATGTTTGCAACAAGCAGCATTTGCCATACAGCCAGTGGAAAGAGACCGAAAGTATGTCCAGCTTTTGATAATTGAGATTTCCTTTGTAGGAGAAAGGAATAAAGACACAGGGGTTAATAAATCTGAAATCATTGCCACTGTCAAAGAAACAGCCCCGGATGCTGTCATCCCCCCTTCTCCAACTATGGTATTTCTGTATACCAGCAACCTTCACAAAGGTAACTTAGCAGTATTAGAGTTCAGCCTCTGGCTATAGCTCATGTTCTACCTGTAGTGCACAGTACCCATTGGGTGCGTCCTGCAATGGTCACTCCACTGCTGCAGTGATCTGTCTCTTCCTGCGGCCAAGTCACTTTTAAAGTCTCTTCGATTCCAGGAGAGTCCATGAATAAAAACCAAAGGGAACTAATACAAATATATAAAGTGAACAGGAAAGAGAGGGGAATGATTCCCTCTCAGGGTGCATCAGAATCAAGCCCTCCCATCCCTCAGGGAGGGGCCATCAGGCAGCAGGCATCTGGGAAGCTCCTGCCTTCAGTCAACCCTTTTTTCAGGAGCTGAGGGCTGATAATCTGCCCAAAAGTAAACTTTTCTGCTCCCATTTTAAAGTCCTCCTCCAGTCTGTGCATTCAATGCAGGTGAGGTGGGGTGGAGCTGGCTGAGCCCAGAGCCTCTCCTTAACCCATTGTTGCCCAGCATGGGTTTTATATACCCCTTCACACTGTTGACTTATCCAACAGGGAGACAACAGAGCTACTACCAGTCATGCAGAAAACAGTGATCAAGTTCTGCCGTTGTACATTAACTTATTTCACAGTGAAAAAATGACTTTGAGTGTATGTACTAAATTTTCCACTGTAACATATTGGTAGCATTCAAAACACAGAGGCAGCCTCTTCCCCAACAATACTTCCTTTGGTGAATTCCTGATCTTTACTAACTCTTCCCACTGCAGAGGTGCTTTCATTTCCTCCCAGCATGCCTTTTAGGGTCTGGCTGTTTCAATTTGGCAGAGACAAAAAGCTGCAACTCTAAAGTTATCATAAAAAAATACAAACTAATTGGACGTGCAACTGGCTGCTGTTTGTTACATCGCTTTCCATTTCAGCTGGTTAGTATTCTTAATTTCCTTTTCCTTTTCTGGAGGGAAATTGCACATCCTCATACACATCTTTGATCAAAATTGTTCCTGACAAGCTCTTGATCTTTCTCTTTGTGGGCCAATGGGAAATTTTGTCTGTATTTTCAGAATGGTTTGTATAAGTGACTTGAGCTTTGAAGAGGAACACTGTAAAAATCTAAAGAAGTAATCACTGGCCATTAAGTAAGCATCTGCCAACCCTCACAAAGATGGTTGAGGCTCTGTGCAATAACTTCATAATAAATAAATTATAAAATCCACTGTAAAAACAATATAATAAACATCACCATATAAAATGATGGGTTTAATCTGTTACTCTTTTCCTGGGAGCTGCAGGTGGTGGGAGAAAAATTGACTTTGTCCCTTTTGAGTCCCTGACTGTTGGGGGACATGCATGGCCTTGCTTGGACCCTGGTATATGTTACAGCAGCCCTGAGACTACTCTTATTATCTGCTTCCCATGTGCCTCTGTGGGCCCTAGAAAGCAGAGCAGCTGTAGTGCAGTGCACTCCGGCCAGCAAAGGCGCCGACTTTCCAATGTGCCTGGGGATGCTCAATTTTCGGCTCTGCCACAGGCCCCACTTCCATTCCAACCTTTCCCCCAAGGCCCCACCCCCACCCTGCCTCTTCCTACCCCTGCTCCACCCCCACCCCACCTCTTCATGCCCCGTTCCACCCCATCCCTTGAGTGTACCGTGCTCTCACTCCTCTGTCCTCCCTGTCAGCACCTCCTGCATGCTGCGAAACAGCTGATTGCAGCTGGTGGGAGGCGCAGGGAGGAGGGGGAGGTGCTGATTTGTAGGGCCTGCCAGCAGGTGGAACACACTGGGGAGAAGGGGGAAGGCTGATATGTGGGCTGCTGGTGGGTACTCAACACCCACCATTTTTTCCCTGTAGGTTCTCCAGCTCTGGAGCATCCACGGAGTCGGCACCTATGCCAGCCAGGACCCCAATTTTCCTCCTGTGCTGGGAGCGGGATGCGGGATGCAGGGTTGGTTTAGATACCCTATGCCAGCCCTACACTGTCTGAAGAATCCCTCTACACAGATGGTACTCTCAGGGGGCCATTTCTGCCTGTTATACAGCCCCCCTATGCTTCCAAAATGACCTAAAAAAGCCTTTAGAGACATGGTGGGTGGGGTAATATCTTTTATTGGACCAGCTTTTGTTGGTGAGAGAGACAAGCTTTCGAGCCACACAGAGCTCTTCTTCAGGCTTGTCTCTCTGTCACCTACTGAAGTTGGTCCAATAAAAGATATTACCTCACCCACCTTGTCTCTCTAATATGCTGGAAATGACACAGCTACAACTATAGTACAAACAAAAAAAGCCTTGACATGAACGAGATTCAGGTCCAATGCACCAAAAAGACAAACACAGGGAGCAATCCATATCAGAAAAGGAGGAAGGATAAACATTTTGAATAGAGAGAAATAAATGATTCTCTCTCTTTTTTTTTTAAGGGGGACAGTTGGTGTGTTTTGGATAAGTTAACAAAGGGTTAAAAGCATCTCTTCTGAGATATGACAGGCTGTTTTACATATTTACTTATTTGTTGCTAATATTTTTCTGGTCTGGAGCTTGTGCAATATATGTGTGAGCAGAGAAAAAGAAATGATATTTCACAGTTCATGAATCACTCAGGAAATAATCATATTACTTTGCCAGCAAGCTTTTTTGATGGACAGCACCTTGTCACTCTCCTCTCTTCCCGACCAGGGAGTCCTCTTTTATTTTTTAAATATAATATAAACATGTGTACTTATAACATGATTTGTAGAGGCTAGACAATTTTTAAATGAATAATAATTTCTCAACCTCTGTGGTTGTAAAATGTTGCAAATATCGTATAAATAAGATAGTTGATAGGGTTTTTTGAAACCCAAGTAGCCCTATGCAACTAAAGGTTATCAAAAAACTGCAAAGGGGCCAATTCTGTCTCACTGAAGTCAGTGGCAAAGCTCCCACTGACTTCAGTGGGAGCAGGATTGGGTGCAAATTTACAGAAATCCACTTAAGGATTTCTGACCTCTTTCAATTGTATGTTTTGTAATCAAGCAATTCTTCAATAAGAAATAAAAGAGAATAGGCTAAAAAACAGTTTGTTTCTAACTCAGTGTTAATTATTCTGATTCTGTGTCTTTGATGTAATGTTGATATGCTATTTAAAAATAACTGGCTAAGTGGTGCAGCTGATATGTACTGAGGGATATTTACATCTGTCTTTCTCTTTTCTCTCCCCAAGCGCACACATATACGCTCCTGCTGTCTTGCCTCTAGCCAGTTCCGACTCAGATTTTTGCTGCCCAAAAGAAATAAAAAAATATATACTTCTCACAGGCTGCAGTTACTCACCCAATCTACAGTCACTAAATGTTTTGCTTCTTTTAATATTTTGCTGCCTATGGCAACCACCTGTTCTACTTGTGTGCCAGAGCCTGAGAGGACTCGAAGGGGTAAACATTCAGCACAGTGCTCAGGGAATAGAGCACACAGATCCTGTCATGGGCAATCAGAGTTATGCCTATAAATCATGGTACTCAAGCTGTACCAAAAGTTGCTCATATGCGTAAGTGTTTTCTGGATCAGGCCCTAAATTAAAAAAAAAAAAAGCCTGAAGCTGGTTTTTGTTTTTTGTTTAAATTTAGGGCCTGATCCAGCAAAAAATTATGTGTCTGAGTAACTTTGGGGTTTGATGATATACCTACTTTAGTAAACTCACATGTGTATGTGTTTGTAAGGTCAGCCTCTTAGAATTATAGAACAGTCATTAGTGTTCCTGTTAAATGCACAACATATTACTGCCTGGTAAACAAACGAAGAGGATAACTCATCTTTAGTAATGATAGTAACGTGCTCTTTTCTGTTTTATTCCTGTTTCAGAAACCATTGTTAAGGAATGAAAACAGTTCCTGCAAAAGTAGCCACCCTCTCTTGGCTGGTAGCGATGTGTACTGCAGGAGAGAAATTTTTTCATAATGTTCTTCAGCAAATAGTGTTATTTAAGCCCAAGGCCATTGAGTGTGCAACCTGAACTCCCACTAAGGTGTTTTGATGCCTAAGGAATTCTGGATTGCAAACTGTCTATTTACTTAAAAAAATGGCCAAAATTTGCAAATTTGGGCACCTAAAGTTAGACTTCTAAATTCATATTTAGGTACTTAAGTGTCCTCATTTTTCAGAAGTGCTGAGCATCCACAAACACGATTGGAGTCAAAGGACAATATCATTAAATCAATGTAGAGTCAAATTCATTCTTGCAAATACTGGGTAGCTGTGCTTCATAATCTATGAAGCAATATGGCCCAGTGGAAGTTCCTGGTAAGGTGACCAGACAGCAAGTGTGAAAAATCGGGATGGGGTGGGGGGTAATAGGAGTCTATATAAGAAAAGTACCCAAAAATCAGGACTGTCCCTATAGAATCGGGACATCTGGTTACCCTAGTTCCTGGTGCTCAATACTTTTTTTAAATGACAACCTTTTGCCTAAAAAAAAGGCTCAGGAGCCCACTTTAAACTATAGAGATTTGAAGATTTTGGCCAGTGTGTTTTTAGCAAATTGACTTTTGAAGTGACAGGTTTTCAAAAGTGGGAAAAAATCTAGTTACTATAGTCAACTGAAACAAACTTTTACTTTTGATTCTGTTTTGTAATTCTTCTGTTGACCTAGCAACCACCTCTTGAGACGGAGGATTTCCTACACTGATGTTAGAAGCTCTCCCATCAGCATTGGTAGTGTCTTTACTGAAGCGCTTCACAGCAGTGCAGCTCTGCTGGTGTAGCATGTCAAGGGTAGGCAAGCACTGAGCCTGATTATTATTATTTTTTGGGAAAGGCGGGGGAAGAAGAACACTAGCCAGAATTGACAATGTACAAGAGAAAAAGGACTCAAAGTCAGAATGTAAAACAAACTATTGAATGGGCATAATCTTACAAAGATTACCACAGCTCCCCACCAGGCTAGATGACTATAATGGGCCCTATTTGAAGCTGTTCTTGAAATCCACACATTGAGCACAGAGTAGATCATGACAGCATGACGGTTCAAAGAGTCTTCCCTGTGAGAGCTGGTGACATTCAGTATGTCAGAGAGGCTGCCTGTTGCTCAGCAAGTGGAATTCCAAATTGTACTTCTAATATAAAAGCCTCCCATAATCCTGATGACTGTCTGATTTACCCCCCATCAAGGCACTGGAAATTGGGGGAAGGGGGTTGGGATATGTACACTATCTTTCATTATAATATTGAGAAGGCTGGAGGAAGGCTTATTTCCTGTCTGAATTTGTCTAGCATCAGCTTCTAGCCACTGGATGTTGTTAAATTTTGTCTTCTAGGTTGAGGAGCCCGTTATTAATTTTTTGTTCCCCAAGTAGGCACTTAAAAACTGTGACCAAGTCATCACTTAACCTCCGCTTGGCAAAGATAAAAAGATTGAACTACTTGAGTCTCAGGCCATGTATACACTACACAATTTTGCTGATGCAAGTTACATAGAATCATAGAATATCAGGGTTGGAAGGGACCTCAGGAGGTCATCTAGTCCAACCCCCTGCTCAAAGCAGGACCAATCCCCAACTAAATCATCCCAGCCAGGGCTTTGTCAAGCTGGGCCTTAAAAACCTCCAAGGAAGGAGATTCCACCACCTTCCTAGGTAACGCATTCCAGTGCTTCACCACCCTCCCAGTAAAATAGTGTTTCCTAATATCCAACCTAGACCTCCCCCACTGCAACTTGAGACCATTGCTCCTTGTTCTGTCATCTGCCACCACTGAGAACAGCCGAGCTCCATCCTCTTTGGAACCCCCCTTCAGGTAGTTGAAAGCAGCTATCAAATCCCCCCTCATTCTTCTCTTCTGGAGACTAAACAATCCCAGTTCCCTCAGCCTCTCCTCATAAGTCATGTGCTCCAGACCCCTAATCATTTTTGTTGCCCTCCGCTGGACTCTTTCCAATTTTTCCACATCCTTCTTGTAGTGTGGGGCCCAAAACTGGACACAGTACTCCAGATGAGGCCTCACCAATGTCGAATAAAGGGGAATGATCACGTTCCTCGATCTGCTGGCAATGCCCCTACTTATAAAGCCCAAAATGCCATTAGCCTTCTTGGCAACAAGGGCACACTGTTGACTCATATCCAGCTTCTCGTCCACTGTGACCCCTAGGTCCTTTTCTGCAGATCTGCTACCTAACCATTTGGTCCCTAGTCTGTAGCTGTGCATGGGATTCTTCCGTCCTAAGTGCAGGACTCTGCACTTGTCCATGTTGAACCTCATCAGGTTTTTTTTGGCTCAATCCTCTAATTTGTCTAGGTCCCTCTGTATCCGATCCCTACCCTCCAGCGTATCTACCATGCCTCCCAGTTTAGTGTCATCTGCAAACTTGCTGAGAGTGCAGTCCACACCATCCTCCAGATCATTAATAAAGATATTAAACAAAACCGGCCCCAGGACTGACCCTTGGGGCACTCCGCTTGAAACCGGCTGCCAAATAGACATGGAGCCCGATCTAGCCAGCTTTCTATCCACCTTACAGTCCATTCATCCAGCCCATACTTCTTTAACTTGGTGGCAAGAATACTGTGGGAGACCATATCAAAAGCTTTGCTAAAGTCAAGGAATAACATATCCACTGCTTTCCCCTCATCCACAGAGCCAGTTATCTCATCATAGAAGGCAATTAGGTTAGTCAGGCACGACTTCCCCTTGGTGAATCCATGCTGACTGTTCCTGATCACTTTCCTCTCCTCTAAGTGTTTCATAAATGATTCCTTGAAGACCTGCTCCATGATTTTTCCAGGGACTGAGGTGAGGCTGACTGGCCTGTAGTTTCCCAGATCCTCCTCCTTCCCTTTTTTAAAGATGGGCACTACATTAGCCTTTTTCCAGTCATCCGGGACCTCCCCCGATCGCCATGTGTTTTCAAAAATAATGGCGAATGACTCTGCAATCTCATCCGCCAACTCCTTTAGCACCCTCGGATGCAGCGCATCCGGCCCCATGGTCTTGTGCACATCCAGTTTTTCTAAATAGTCCCGAACCACTTCTTTCTCCACAGAGGGCTGGTCACCTTCTCCCCATACTGTGCTGCCCAGTGCAGCAGTCTGGGAGCTGACCTTGTTTGTGAAGACAGAAACAAAAAAATCATTGAGTACATTAGCTTTTTCCACATCCTCGGTCACTAGGTTGCTTCCCTCATTCAGTAAGGGGCCCACACGTTCCTTGACTTTCTTCTTGTTGCTAACATACCTGAAGAAACCCTTCTTGTTACTCTTAACATCTCTTGGTAGTTGCAACTCCAAGTGTGATTTGGCCTTCCTGATTTCACTCATGCATGCCTGAGCAATATTTTTATACTCCTCCCTGGTCATTTGTCCAGTCTTCCACTTCTTGTAAGCTTCTTTTTTCCGTTTAAGATCAGCAAGGATTTCACTGTTTAGCCAAGCTGGTCGCCTGCCATATTTACTATTCTTTCTACACATCAGGATGGTTTGTTCCTGCAACCGCAATAAGGATTCTTTAAAATCCTTTAAAATCCTCAGCCCCCACAGTTAGTATATCGCTCATGCGCATGCATAGTTGGCTTCTTGTGTTGACACAGTGCATGCTCACCAGCTGTGAGCACCATGGGTAAGTGTCCCAGTGTGCACCATGTGTAAGTGAGGTGCACCATGGGTAAGTGTCCCAGGGTGCAGCCCACCATGGTTCAGTGCACTGTCTTTTGCATAGTTTTGGCAATGCTTGGTGGTGCAGAAACGAGTCGTGCAGGGGTGAGTGGGAGAAAAGAGTCAACTTCCCATAAGTCAGTGTTCTCCATCCCATACTTTTTGTGCATATTTGCAATTTCCCATGAACCTGCTTGGGACTTGTTGCTGTCTGCCATCTCTGGCAGAAGCATGGAGCTGCACAGCTGTGCACTATTGCCATGAGTGTTATAAGCACAGGATGCATGATCCTCCGATATCTAAAGAGCTGCAAGAAAAACTGTCAGGAATATGATGATTTCCAGGTGGCCAGTTTGCTGAGGGATGTAGGGATAACCAATTCACAATTGTTTGTGGCATTCACAGAGGAGCTGCAAACAGAGGAGCACTGCTTCTGGGCCCGAGAAATGAGCACTGACTGTTGCGATCACATCTTAATGCAGGCTTGGGATGACAAGCTGTGGCTACTGAACTTTCAGATGTGAAAGGCCACATTGCTGGATCTGGGTGCTGAGCTTGCTCTGAGACATCCAGCACGGGGACATCAAAGTGAGAGCAGCACTGAGAGTGGAGAAGCGAGTGGTGATCACACAGTGCAAACTTGCAACGCCAGATTGCTACTGGTCAGTTGGAAGTCATTTCAGAGTGGGAAAATGCACTGTAGTGGCCGTTGTCATGCAAGCATTCAAGGCCACTAATTGTGTCCTACTGTGTAGAACTGTGACTCTCAGCAGTGTGCAGGACATAGTGGATGGCTTTGCAGCCATGGGATTCCTGAACTGCAGTGGAGCAATAGACAGCATGCTCATCGCCATTTTGACTCCAGGGCACCCTGCCACAGAGTACATCAACAGAAAGGGCTTCTTTTCCATGATTATGCAAGCACAGGTGGATCATCAGGGATGCTTCACTGACATCAATGTGGGCTGATCAGGGAAGGTACATGATACCCACATTTTTAAGAACACAGGGCAGGGGAAACCTTGCTGCATCGTTAGAAGGTGAAAGTGGAACAGCTGTCTGCTGAGTTAGAATAGCCAGACGCCAAGGTTATCAGACAAGATCAACAAGGATCTATATAGTTTAGGGAGGCTTTGAAAAGAGCACTTTAACAGTGAACCACAGTATTGTGGTGTACTGTGCTCAACCTGGAGGAGCAATTTGGGAGCCTGACAGAAACTGTGTAGTGCTTGTTGCTCATCTGTGGATGTATCAATGACAGTGCACCTATTAATGTTGATGGGGTTACTGTACAGTAACCCCAACTACGGTGTTTCACACTGATCTGATGGGTAGTGAGTGTACAAGAGCACTACTTTCATTGCTAGCAGTCACTGTACGTTATGCTTGTTCACTAATGAAAACAGCTTGTGAAAATAATCTAAAGAACTTAAAAGTAAATATAACTTCAAAAAAATTAAGAACCTTAATAAATGAACCCAAGGAAGGAACATTGATATCCATTGTAGCTACACATACATCAACCATGGCTCTCACAGGTCAGTTTATGTGAAGCTGTGGTTGTCCATGCTTTCCCCACCATGTGGAGTGGTAGGGGTAGGTGTGCTGGCCCTGAGACCATGTGGAATTATGACAGGGAGTGTAGAAAAGCGCTGTGCTGCATTCCTCCATCGAGTGCCATGGCAGTTGAGCCCGGCATTGAGCTTGGAGGTGCACAAGATTCTGCAGCATCCGCGTTTGCTGATGGAGAATCTCCATTATGTTCTGGTGCATCTCCTTTTCCTGTACCTTTCTCTTGTCTGCTCTTTCTTTCTTCATACAGTCTGCAATATTCACACTCCAGGTCCTCTGTTCAAGGTCTGATGCAGCACTGGCTTCAGGGATCTCCCAAAACATGTCCTCCCACATCCTCTTTTTTTCTTCTCCTTATCTGGGTCAGTCATTCTGCTGGTGTGAAGGGAGTCTCCCTCAAAGCTGCAACAGCTGCACCTGCAGATAAAACACACACCAAAGTACCATTGTCAGGATTGTAGGAATAAAAAGTGAATTTTTTTAAGATCCAGAACTCCCCCCTTCCCTTGGGTCCTCTAAAGTGTTAAACAAGATAAGCTTATTGATACTTCTGCTTTGGAATTCCTGATCCCCGGTACCATTCTCAGCACAAGCTATGGTGAGTGGGACCTGCCTGGGGTATAGGAAATGACGGGGAATTGCTAGGTTGCTTGAAGCTGTGTATAGGGCAATGGCATTGAATAATGACAACATTTTCCACAGGTGGTGTTGTTAGTCGATACCTCACTCCTGAGAGTAACAAATGCAGTGAGAGCATAGGTGCTGCTGGCATCCTGAAGTTGCCCAGGCCCATATGCTAGCCTGCGTACTGCAATGGTGCCTCCCAAGCACTGGTTTGCTCTACCCCGGCATCAAGATCCCAGAGTTAATGGACTAATGGGTTTGCTCTGGCCCCAGCCTAACGCGTCCAGAGCCCACAGACTGCAGAATCTGCTTTGGCCCTTGCTAAAAGGGCCGAGGGACTATAGACTATTGGCTGTGCTGCCCCAGCCTAAGGATCAGAGCATACGGACTCCTGGGAGCCCCTGTTCCTGCCTACGGGTCGCAGCCTGTTGACTATCTGGGATTCAGCCCTGCTGGACTGGCTGGGACACTAAGGCCTATTTGCTAATTCCCACCGACACTAGGCAGTGATCCCGACGGTGTAGTGAGACAGTGTTGCTTCCCTCCGACCCAGAGGGGGAGGGACGACTGCCGCACCTACTACACCATGCTTCTATTTATTTTTAAATTCAATGTCATTCAAGTCTAGTAATCTGAAAAAGTTTCAGCTGACACAGAATGTGTGCCCAGTTACACAGATGGTCATGAACACATCACCCTAGAGCGCCTCTCTCTCCACTGGATACAGCGTCCAATTAAAGGTCTGTTTTAATATTAAAATCTCTCCTTGGATCTGGCTCTGGCTACCTGAATCAATGTGCCTCACTCCACAACTCCATAACTGATAGCTATATTCCACTGGACTATTGACTGTTGATCAATATGAGAAGGCTCATAACTGCAGGAGATGGAACTTCATAAGAACTGGACTTAGACTATGAAATTCCTGTAGAAATAAAAATAATCACAGACCTTTCACGCATTCAGAACTAAATACAAAGTTCACCTCTTTGCCCTAGTTTTTTTTTCCACAGTAGCTGCTCGCACATGCACACATATGCTTCAGCTACCTTTAAGCTATCTCTACATGCAGAAAAAGGAGAGAGAGATTTTCTTTCCTGATTGGGGCTGCTCAGACACTATGGGGATGATGACTTTATAAATACCTCAGTGTAGTAGACAGTCATTTCCCTTATTCTTAGAATATAACTAGCTGTACACTCAGGGAAGTGAAATGCTTGGCTGGGATTGTAGGATCTTACAATGAAATATTGTGGGTAGAACAGACACATCTCTCATAACTGACCTCATGGACTCTGACTTTCTTTTTTTTTGCCAGATCATTCATCTTTCTAGTTGAATATATATAAAGATACCTGATAGTTGTACCTATCTGCTTTATAAATGTGATTTATTTATATAAATATTTTATAAAAATACAAAATTGTATAATTGTATAATTTCCTAAAAATCTCCAATCCACAAACAATTCAGCTTCCACATGACATACACATATATTTAAGTATCTTTTTAATATCAAAAACAGCAAAGAGGGTAGATACATCATTTTGTACAAAGATGGGTTTGTTTTTACATCCACTTGTCTGTCTCTTATAGAAAGGGTACAATGAGGAGAAAAAAGATAGAAACTATATTCAAAAGAAAGAGACTGCATAAACCTGTATATGGACCCCCACTATAAAGTTCTGTTGATTCCCTTTACAAGGCTAACGTATGTTTGGAGCAATTATCTCAATGATTTAGACCACCTTTCAAAACAACAACATTAAATGTCTGGGTCTGCAACTTTTAATCACATTGAGAAATACTTATGTGAATATAGTGCAATTTAAACAGCATTACCTTCTCCTGAGCCTGTCCCTGGCTTTTATGCCACAGAGGTATTGCAATGACAGCATAACTCCTGAAGAAACCAGGCTGCTAGGACAATCAGGGAAACAAGGATTGCTGTATGAAATATAATAGACCGATGGCTCTCAACCTTTCCAAACTACTGTACCCCTTTCATGATTCTGATTTGTCTTGCCTACCCCGAAGCTTCACCTAACTTAAAAACTACTTGCTTGCAAAATCAGACATAAAAATACAGAAGTGTCACAGCCTACTATTATTGAAAAATGGCTTACTTTCTCATTTTACCATATAATTATAAATCAATTGGAATATAAATATTGTACTTACATTTCAGTGTATAGTATATAGAGCAATATAAACAAGTCAGTATGAAATTTTAGTTTGTACTGACTTCGCTAGTGCTTTTTATGTAGCCTGTTGTAAAAGTATGCAAATATTTAGATGAGTTGAGGTACCCCCTGGAAGACCTCTGCATTCCCCCCAGGGGTACGTGTATTCCTGGTTGAGAACCACTGTAGACTGTCCATCACCAAAGAAGAAGACACAGAGGGCTCAGTTCTGCAACCCTCATTCACAGTGAATAGTACTTAGGTAAGCAGTCCCACTGAGGACCATAGGGGGTTTACCCACACATGCAGGGCAGGGTCTAGACCCATATGTCCAAATCACCTTATATCACAATGAAAAACTAAATCCTAAATAATATCATTGAGTTGCCTCCCCTGTAGAATTGATGTAAGAGCGGGAAATGAAAAGTTCAGTACCACTCTGGAACATATTACTTCCTGGCAGGTTTCTGGCTTTTTAGAGTTTTGAATAAATGAGGAGTGAGAAAAGAAGTGTTTGGCTTTGGCTTAGGTATTGTGTGAAACAAAATTCCTTCTGAACTTGTTCAAAGTCTGGAGCTACATTGAGCTGTATACTGGGGAACTGTACTGGGATGAACAAGCCTCCATTTATACCCAGTAACTCACTGCTTGTCTGTTCTATTTATTACAAAAAGTAATCAAAAGTTTCTTACAACCCTGGGCCACCAGAAAGATTCAAAATGCAATGTGCTGGTGTTAGATAGAGTTCCTAACACTATAAGGTGATAATCAGAAAAAAAAATCCCATTGTGTGTTCCAAGTGTGACTGTGTATATGTTCACACCAAAAACTGATCTCTAGCAGCATACAGACAAGGAGCAAACACGGACTGAGACAATAATAGTAAGCAAATTACATCCTTATGGGTTTCGGAGGCTGGTAAGTGACAAAAGTATCAATGGAACAGTGAAAGGAAGTGGGCCTGGGCATAATTTTTATATATATATATATATATTAAAAGCATTTGATAGAAGGATATAGTGAAATAGAGCTTAGACTAAAACCCAAAGGTCAAAAGAGTCCATTAGTCAGGAATTGCTGTGAGAGTTCCCTTGTTGATCCCTGCCCCAGAATCACCCTCAAAGGAAGGGTGATTTTACTGTGCAGTAGCCTACACAGCCCAAGATAATGCTGACTTGGAGTCTTAATTGTCCTTTTCTCTTTTGCAAACTTGGCCCCGGCTCTGGTGGAGCTCTCTTTGTGGGAGCATATGCAGGGGGTTGCCATGGTTTTCTGGCATTGTATCATTCTTCCTAGGACCTTGGCATTTCAAGGGCAAAGCCAAGAGGAGAGAAGATGGGGACCAGATGTTCTCCATGGCATCATCTTTTTTCTGAGCCTGTAGATTTTCACCTGGAAAGTCAATAGGGAGTTAATGTGCTTGAAACACATTAAGTTGGTCCCTCCCCATGGCTGCTACAGCACAGAAACAGGAGTCTGGTCTGGCAAATGCCAGCATGACTCTGAAAGCAAACACACTGCTACAGGAAGGGGAAAGCCTTTCAGAGGGATTTGGAGAATCCCTCCCATTGCAGCTTTGGGAACCAAGACACTAAGGGTGTGTGTACACTGCAGTGTAAGCCCGGGGTGAGTGGGATTTGAGTCAGCTGACACACATTAGAGAACCCTGGGCTTGAGCTTCTGCAATGGTTCTTAACCCTATATTAAGACTTTTCTAACCCGGGCTTGAACCAGGGCTCTGGCATCCACACTGCATGCTAATGCAAGTCAAACCAATCACATCCCAGAGTCCCTGAAGTGTTCTCAAAATGTAGCCACTAGAGCTCTCTGAACATGATGCGCCGTGGGAAAACGTCATTGCCCACTCTGCACATTACAGGAAGTTTGAACAGCCTGCCAACACAGCCTGCCAGGAGTCTTTTTGGTCTGTGTGCTCCCAGCTACCAGAGCCAGCAACATGAAGGAGGCACTGTTTGAAGAAATTATCTTGCTTGTACTTTCATAGCTGCGTCAGGAAACTGACAGAGCTTCTGCGAGGTGCTGGTGGACATTTCGGCAGTGTTTTCTGACCCACCAAAGGTACCTGATGGATTTCATGATGTAGGAGGCAGAGAAGGAGAAGCACCCTGGTATTGCAGACTTGCACTAGTAGATGTTGCTCTGTACAATCAGCATAGCTGCTGATGCCCGCTATCAAACCATCTAACTGACCTATGATGACCAGCAGTAGGTCCAGAACTTTCTCATGAAGAAAGCTACATTTCTGGAGCTTTGTGAACACCTTGTCCCGACCCTTCAGTGTAAAGACACACACATGAGGGCACCCTTCAGTGCCCAGAAGCGGGTTGTTATATACGGCTGGAAGCTGGATACCCCACACTGCTACAGATCTGTTGCCAACCACAAACTGCACAGTTTTGTGGGCATAAATTGGGCATGCAAACAGATAAATTGGACCAGAGACATTCTGAAAACTGACTCTTTATATGCCCTTATCCTGCAAGTTATTCCATGTGGGCAGAACCCTGCATCTGTGAAGAGCCTAACTGAAGCCAACTAGGCTCTGGGTGCGTGTAGTGGTCTACCTGCACAGAGAAATTTGCAAGATTGGGACCTTAATGACATTTTAAAGAATTGGCTGTCTCGCTGAATTTTCTTAAGGTCTCAAAGCTCTAGAACCAGGTTGGGAAGCAATTATTTGTATGATTAAAAACAAACAATCAAAAAACAAAATACACACATGCATATAAAGGGGAAAAAAGAATTATTTATGCAATTGTTACAAAGAATCTAGTAAATGTATTGGATAAATTCCTGGCCACGTTGAAGTCAATGGCAAAACTCACATTGGCTTCAAAGGAGTCAGGATTTTACCCTTTGTTATTTAATCACAACATTTTATCAATATTGCATTTAGAAAATATATCTGAACACAAAGTGCATAGGTCTTTCCCATTTTATGCTGATTCATTCTAAAAGCAGCAAATGGACTCAAATACTTTCTAGATTTTCTTCTGCCTTATTATTTATGCCACTTTTTATTTCTCCATTGGTTGTAGTCAAGTTCTGTAATCTAGTGTATACTGGTTTTTTTTAAATTAATTATTTCAAGTGAGTTCGTGTATGCCAGACATCTCAAAGATTTAATGATAAATAGTTACTATTCTTGATACATCAGAAGTGCCTTAAGAGAAAACAAATTCTTCCTAAGGGTATCTAAATGAGCTCTGCAATGTGATATGTATCTGCAAGGGAAGAAACAATTTTACATGGAAAAGTACTTTGGATTATACACTTATCCTCTACAGTATAAGATATTTTCACCCTGACTCAGGATAATAGTCAGAACACCCTGACATTTGCTAACTCAACTGGTATTTACATTATTATAAAAGAAATACATTATTGACATAAATTCTGGAAAATTCTGGATAAATCTCTTGGCTCTAGTTAAGGACAATGAAAGTGTATTTTTTGGGGGGGGGGGGGTTCATAATGATATACTTGCCATAGTTTAGGTAACTTTACACAATACAGCAGATCCATATGGCCATGTAAACTGGCTGTGTACTGAGCTGACAGACGACCTGGTAAATGCACAGTGGTAAAAACAAACAGAATCTTGGGGTATATAAAAATTGAGTATATACAATTGTGTATATACAAAAGGATGCTGAAAATATTATAATCTCACATATAAATCAGTGATACACCCTCATCTGGAGTTTTGTGTTCAGTTCTGGTCTTTTTATCTCAAAAAGATATAACTAATTCAATAGACTCATGGATGGATAATAAAAAAAATGATTAGAGGCACAGAAAGACTTTCATGTAAAGACAGACAGAGATAGTGAAAATACCAGAACTGTCCAGTTTTGAAAGGAGGCAAACAAGCATGGTAGGCTATACAAGTAATGCAGTGTCTAGAGAAAGCAAATTGGGTTCTCTTATTTATCCTTCTACATAATACAAGAGCAAGAGATGAAATGTAAAGGCAACAAATTTAAATCTGCTATAAGGAAATAATTTTTCAACTAACACATAATTATCCTATGAATCCCTTTGCCACAAAATATCATTGAGGCAAGAGCTTAGAACAGAGGTCCTCAAACTGTGGACCGTGGACCACCAGTGGTCTGCAATCTCCATTCAGGTGGTCCGCGGATAGTTTCCTCTAAGGTGCGTGCCTGGGGGACCGCATGAAGGGCCACACAACTAATTAGTGGAGCAACACAGGTGTGGCTCCACTAATTAGGTGCCTGGACCCTGCAGAAGATGCACATGTAAGGTGATGTGGTGGCCTTGGGGGGAATAGGGGATAGGTGGGAGAGGGCAGTGGGGTGAGAATAGGGGGTGGGGGAAATTTGGGATGTGCAGGATTGTGACGGCTAGAGAAAGAGATGACTTTCTCCAGCTCCAGAGCTGTGGCTGTCGGGGAGAGATGGCCCTCCTTCCCAGACTCAACTCTGTGGCTGCTGTGGCAGGGCAGAGACCCCCCTTCTTCCCAGCCCCAGCTTGGGGGCCGCTGCGGCTGGGGAGAGAAGGCACATCCATTGCATTAGAAAGGTAAGACTACTGATATTAAATTATGAGTTGTGTGCTTTTATTTGTAGAACAAAAAATGTTTATTATTAAGTTTGTTTTTTATATAGCACTTTTATCCAAAGTGCTTTACAATAGTTAGCTAATGGCACAAACAACATTTTGAAATATCATTAAGTGGTGCACTGAGACTCAGCAATTTTCAAGTGGTCCGTGGAAAAAAAAGTTTGAGAACGACTGGCTTAGAAGATTTTAAAAAAGGATCAAACGTTGATATGAATAATGAGAACATCCACAATTATAGGATAAAAGCTAAAATTCAAATTAGGTATATAAACTCATGTTTCAGACCACAAGCCCCCATTAACTGATGGAGGTTAAAAACATCCTGAATAGTCAGGTAATTCCATAATTGTCAACTACGGATTTTTTTACACCTTCCTCTAAAACAGTGTTTCCCAAACTTGGTACGCTGCTTGGTAAGGGAAAGCCCCTGGTGGGCTGAGCCGGATTGTTTACCTGCCCCGTCCGCAGGTTCCACCAATCGTGGCTCCCAATGGCCGCGGTTCGCTGCTCCATGCCAATGGGAGCTGCTGGAAGCAGCGGCCAGTACGTCCCTCGGCCCACGCCGCTTCCAGCAGCTCCCATTGGCCTGGAGCAGCGAACTGCAGCCAGTGGGAGCCACAATCGGTGGCACCTGCGGATGGGGCAGGTAAACAAATCGGCCCGGCCCGCCAGGGGCTTTCCCTACACAATGGGCGTCCCAAGTTTGGGAAACACTGCTCTAAAACATATAGTAATGGCGTCTCTCAGAGAAAGAATACTGGACCAGATAGACCACTGCTTTCGCACAGCATGGCAACTTCTATGTTCCAGATGACATGCAAATGAACTCTACTATCCCAATCACACTAGGCAGTCTCTTGCCCTCTCTCTTGCTCCTCCTCCCCACCTCCCCCGATCAACTCTAAGCACATTCTGAATTTTCCACGTCACATGACATAACAGTTTGAAAGTCCTCATTAATTGGAACTTCCTTTACTGCTTTTCGGCACCCTCTCTCAGAATTCACATATGATCTCACCTCCACCTTGAAAGATAAACCTAGGAAGATGACTCTTCCTGATTCCTCCAAATACCAATACTCTCCATCTGTGCTCTCCCCAGCCATAAAATCATCCCCCCAACAAATGAACAATCCCATTCATTTCTGGATGTTTATCAAAGTCCTCCATACAAGTTGCAGAAATTGTAGGACAAGACCTGGTCTCTCTGACCAGGTAGGACTATGGGAGTTAACATTTGCACAGGTTCCATCAGAAAAAAGGAAGGCAGAGACACAGGCCTATGATATACTTAAATTGAGCAGAATCCAAGAATACCTATCTAATCTCTCTAAATTCTTACACCATGTCTAGCACCAGGAAATCAGAGTGCCTTACTAATAAGAAATCAAGAAGGTTATCTTTTATATTCTGTAGGAAGTCTGTTGTTTTGTTCTGTGTTTTTATAACATGATTTGGATTTTGATCATTAAAGGAAGAGTGGAAGGGTGACTTTTTTTTTCTGAAGGCTCTGAAGTTTGTAGTGATTCTGAGCACTTCTGGAAGTAAGTTCTACAGTTGTAGACCATTTGGTCTAGTTCTTGCATACAAAAGTTTCACTCTTGAAGTTGGCAATTCCATTGGGCTAGTGCAGCATAGGAGGTCATGATTAAGTTACCTGATGTAACATAGCTTATTATAATTTATGATTTCCATGATAACACCCAAAAAATGCTAGTTGATTTCTAAGTGCAGAAAAAGACACAGTCCCTGGCTCAAAGAGTATACAATCTAAAACATGGGCCAATCTCATGGAGAGCTTTGAATGTCATGACCAAAATCTTGAATTTCATTCTCTATTCAATGGCAAGCTAATGGAGAGTGGACCACTGGGGTGATGTGAGTTGCTGAAGAAACAGACAGCTGTGTCTGAAAAAGTTGGTGCCTTTTAAGGTTGGCACTTTCACTCCTAGGTACTGTATCTAAGCCTGGAAATCATAAATGAGTTGATAACCACATTAAGGTGTGACTCTGACAAGAAGAGATAAGACTACTAGTCAGCAGTATGTGGGAAAGAATGTCCATCTCCAGCCATGGTTATTTGGGTGAGAAGGAGTTGGGTGGCCATATAAGGGCAAAACAGTCAACTTTGGGGATGTGAGGTTCATGTCACGATCCACTTAAATGTCTGGCTCTGTTCCCATGCCTCAGTTGCTGCTTGGGCTGTATTTGACCCATTAAAAGTACTGTTATGCTGAGAGGTACTGGTAACTGCATGAATCACAAATCTCTTTTGAGACTGGGTATGAACACATCCTTAAATTAATATAACTGTTAGGATGAGTTAATCGCAAGCCCATACCCTAAGACAAAGGGGATTGTGAACAAAGGACTTTTGCTGAGGCTCTGTGTGTGTGTGTGTGTGTGTGTGTGCGAGAGAGAGAGAGAGAGAGAGTGTCACACAAACTGGAAACTGAGAGAAACTCAGAGGGGAAGAAAGTCAAGCAGCATCCTGTGAGCACAGCATGAGAGCTAGAGAGAGAGCTTTTGGGACTGGTGTTGGTTAGAGAGGCTTCTTGCTGTAAGCTAAAAAAACTATTAATTTTGTTCTTCATTCCTCCTGCATTCAGAGAAGTGGGACTTTGTACGGCCCTTGTAAATAAAAAAGATTGCATGAAAGAAAATACCAGATTCTATCAATTTCTACTCCCAACTGAAAGGACTTTGACTAGTCACTCATGTCACAAGGAGTAACAGTAGTTTCTCATGCTATATAAATGCAGTATTTTATTGATTCTTGTGTGAGTACAGTGCTTTGTACTGTATCAGTTTTAATACAATCTACTTAAATATTTAATGACAGTGAGGCGGTTTAATCAGTATTTTAACTGGACAAAATTAAATATACCCTCTTTCCTTTGTTCCAATGCAGGAATAAAACAGGCAATTATCTCCATAATGGCAGCCTGTAAGTCTCTGCATGCATCAGAATAATTTCCAAATCATTTAAATTTCTCTAGCTGAAAGGAGAATACTTTATTTAAGGAGAATTTAAATATAATGAAAACAATGTTATAATTTTAAGTGACTGTTATCCATAAAGTTTTAATCTAAATGGTGGTAATTTTAGATCTTTATGAAAATCTTTGTAAGATGTTAAGAACTTGAAACATAGCAGTAGTGCAAATACTTATGAAACTGTCTTTTTTGTTTATTGTATACCATTTCCTCACCATTGTAATGATATTGTTCACTGTTGAATAATTTATGTTAGTACTTCTTTAATTGTGTTTTTGGTATTCATAAGAAAGCATCATTTTGGGGATAATTGCTCACTTTGGTGAAGATCAGCAATTTGGCTCACATACACTTCAGAAAATTAGTCAAAATGTTTGAAGAAGACAGTTTCCTACAAAGATATTATGTGTTTAAAACAAAAACAAGAAAGAATTTATTTCATTTTCGTCTATTGAAGAGCTAGGCAATTATTCTAGAACATTTTGACTTGTTTACCATTGTTCGACAGTGTTTCTAAATACAAGGATCTTTAGTACTATAAATGCCATGGTTTATTTTGAAATAATTGTCAGCCATGATCATATGTTCCCAGAGATACTGAACTGATTTTCAAGGTACTTCATGAAAATTTCAAACTGTAGAAGATAGTTAGACAAAGCTAGTTGGTGAATGGATTGTGAACAAGCTGGAATGTGGAATGTGAACAAGGAACCACATAATTCAATATACAACAACATTATCAGCAGAATTTGTTTTAGTATTTTATTATATTTGTGTAATATGTGCATGCATCAAATAATATTTTTTGAAATAATTGCTACTGTATTATTCAGATAGCAAATGAAAGCCTTTACAAATAATGTCTGTGTCTCATAGAGGTTACAAAGGAAGGGAAAATCTTCAGCTGACATAAATGTTCATAGCTCCAGTGACTTAAACAAAGCTATGACAATTTACACCAGTCAATGGAGCTATGACAATTTACACCAGCTGAGATTTTGCCACCATATGTTCAGGGCCTAATTTTGTCACTCTTACTTGTGCTGACTAGTAGTTTACAAGTAGTCCGACTAAAATTAATTGAAATTAATGGCACCACTTAAGTACTCACCCTGATTAAAGGTGGCAAAATTTAGCCCTTAATATTTCCCCCTATATTTCCTATACAATATTATAGCCAAACCATCCTTGTATGAAGCATCTAGCATATGACTTAATAAAGTTTTGAATATTCAAAATCCAAAGCTTTGCTGAACTCCCTTGCTGTTTTGTAATAAATAGTAATATGCATGTTTCAGGGACATGTTATTCGTTGTGCGTTGTGAAACTTATCACCTTCACTGCAAATTAGATTAATGTATTGGCTTGTTTTGTATTTGTCCAGCATTTAGCACAATGGGGCCATGGTCCATGACTGGAGCTCCTAGGTGCTATGATAACACAAATAATAAATAATAAAATATGGATCTAATAATGGCTACCCCTAAATTATGACATCCTTTTTCCTTCTCATTAATTTTTCCCAGTGACTGCTGTTTCGTCTTTAAATGTTGTAGTGACACATCAACATTGACTTTCAGTCTTTCACATTAAAGCCACTTCTGAGACTGATTATTACTCTGTTTCAGAATGTTATAGAGTTGGGCATTCTGATCACCTTTTGGGGTGTTACATTTGATGGCAGTTACATTACAGGCCTCATGTAACAATGTGCATGTTGAGTAAGCAGCATGTAATCATGAACAATTGAACTTTTTTTTATCAATGCACTTGTTATGCATGTGATCTTATTCAGAAAATAGGTCCTTTCTGTTTAAGGAATGGTTATGTAAAAGACTCACAAATGACTGTTCCAGTATGGACCATTCTCTTGAAGGCACAGTGTCTATTTTATCCAAGGAATGGCAGACACTACAGTTATATTGATGTAGATTGGGATTAAAGTTTTACAGTGCTTCCAAATTCAAATCTTCTGTTCATTTAATATGCTGTCATGATCATCAAAAACCACCTACGTGGGGATTGTGGCAGGTATGATTATTTCTCCCATTGTCTTGTAGTCTTTTTTTTCAAGTTCTGAGTGTCATATTCTGTCACATCTTACTTCATTGTTGACCTTTCTTCAATTAAAAGGAAAAAAGCCCATCCCTTTAGCTCTATTTGCTCAAACAGCCCATATCTCAGCTGTCTGCTGCTTCAGGAAAATGTATTTTAGAAACAGTGTCAGAATGAAGAATCAGAATTCTAATCCCAGTTCAGGGCAATAACATTTGTATACTTGGACACAGCACTGATGGAGAAACTCTTAGCAGGTTTATAACTGAAAATACAAAAAATCTGGGGTCATAAAGGATTACAATTTTATTTTTCCACTTGGGGTATTCTAATTGGAGTTTGTGACCACTGACCTCCTGACTCCTCTTGTACTGTAGTATCTTTTGAATATAATCATCAGCAAAATCTTGTAAATGACCAATATGAACTTCATATGTGATTTCTTGCCATTTACTGTAAGTTAAGATCATAGGCTGTGTTACATGAACCTCTGTTATATTATTTCAATCTCTATGTTAAACTGTGGATGTTAAGAAGCGCGTACTGTCTGTTTTGGTGTCTTAATTTCTGGTCTTGTTTTTTTAATGCTTTTTTCCCCCTAATATTGATAACCTACGTTTTGTTATATATCAAATTGCTGCATGGTAGTGTTTTCAAAATAAAATTAAAACCAAAGATAAATTAATTTGGCAATGGAATCCAATCTGCTTAATGCAAAGGGGTTCTTGCCTTGTGCAGTAACTTTCCGCCCCCCTCTTCGTCTCAAAGTCTACTTTTCTAGCTGGGCACAAAGACTGTGTTTCAGGAAAACATTCCTATTCAGGAAGGTACATAAGTATGGATTTAGCATATGCTGAAGTGCTTTCCTAACTCAGGGCCCAAAGTCCATTGCAATCAATTGGAGTCTTCCCTTTTAGGCTTGGATTAGATCCATAGCCTATTAAAGTCACAGACTGCTGAACCTGCCATATATTGGTTTCACCAATATTTCATACAGAATGACAGTCACCAAGCTCATTTTCATTGTACAAGAAACTGCTTCTTTTTCATTTTGTAATGTATGCTCCAAAAATGTTTCCCTGTAAGAGCAGGGTGGCCTAGCATATCCTTGGAATAATTACACATTTGATTTATATTATAAAGATTAACCACTGACCACAAGTATCTCACTTTTTTCTCTATTAATATTATCTGAATATATTTCTGAGGATTCTAAATGTCATCCACTAAAGGCAACCATTCAGTTTTATTAAATTTCTTGTTGTGTCCAGCAAGGTTTGGCTAAAGGTCTGATCTTCCTTTCCTGTAGCTCCACTTTTTTATGAGTATTTCCCAGCAAGTGTCAGGCTGAAGATATGTATCATGTTACTTTAGGTTAGTTTTCTATAAACTGTTCCCTTCCCCAAATAAAAGGATGGAGGGAAAAGGATCTCAAATATTATGGAAATGTTAATTATGTTAATTGCATATCACAGCTCTCTGTCAAAATAAATCTGCTTCTATCTCCCAGCATGTATCAGAGAGGGGAAAAGGTGATGAGTTCCTACACGAGGCTCCTGAGTCCAAAGTTCAATGAAGAACAGGATGAATTTTACCTTTTCATAGTCATGCTGATTAAAAATTCCTATCTTTTCTTATTTTTTAAGAAAGTGGACTCTTTATAGAGCAAGATCTGTAATGAGACTGTACTGACCCTAGTATCAGGAAATGTAAAGAGTGCAAGCTGTATGCTTTAGTGTAGAATGGTTTCAAAATAGACTCCTATAAATCGTAGAGAATCTCCCCCCCCCCTTTTTTTTTCTAATAAAAAGTCAAAACAGGAAATTTCCTAGACAAGTAAATGAATAGGTGTAAAGATCTGTGACATTTTTAAAACATAAATGAGACTCCTATATGTCTCATTGCCTAATAATATTACAGTATTGTAACACACAGAAAGGCTGACAAGACGGAGACAAACCACAGCATTATCCTCACAACACGGGGGAGAGGACGGGGACACTCCCCAGGCAAACGCCTTCACACCTGCCCTCAGGCGTGCTGGAACAATCTGTCTAGTGGGGGCGCTGAGAGCCATTGAACCAAACTGTAAACCCTGTATATGGTGGGAACCACTTCAAGCCAGGGGTGCATGAGCACCCACAGCAGCACCCCATTGTGCCAGCACCTATGTCTGCCCCAAGAATGAAAGACCAAATGCACCCACCTCTGCCTCCCGCAGCCTGCCCAAGGCACTTTGGCCCGACTCCGGCAGGTGACAGGCACAAGCCCTCCTAAAAAGGCGAGCTTCGGCTGCGAGCCAAAAGCGAGCTGCAACCCCAGCGCTGCTCACCTCCCCGGCGTATAGTGGGCTCCCCGCAAAGCCCGGCTAGTGCCCCCGCTGCCGCACAGCCCTGCGCCCCTTGCCGGCAACGCCCCCGGCACTGGCAGCCCCCGCTTCTCCCGGGGAGAGGAGCAGCCTCGCAGCCCCGTGCAACCCCCAGGTAGCTTCCTCAGCCCAGCCGCCGCTGCTCCCGCGGGCTGCATCGGCCAGGCCAGACCGATGCCTCCCTCCCGCCAGGCTGCACCAGCCCCCGGGCCGGGCGGGGAAGGGAGCTCGGCAGCGGCCGCGAGCTGAGCGGCGGAGGAATCCCCGCTCCTGCATGTGTGAGTGAGTGAGAGCGAGCACGCGCGGAGGGATACACGCTCTCTCCCTCTCCGCCTACCCACCTCCTCCTCCGCTGCCTCCCTGATATAGTGCGGCGCGGAGCGGCGCTGGCAGTCACTTGGCGAGCGGCGCTGCCCGGGCTGTGCGTGCGAGCCGGGAGCTGCGGCCAGAGCGGCGGCGTCGGCGGCTGGGTTTTCCTGTGCTCGGCATCTCTAACTTGGGAACTGTCCACCAGCGTGAGCTCCTGAACATGAGCCGCCTCTCTCTCTACCTGCTCGGATTGCTCCTCAGTAGCGGGCAAGGTAGGAGCGGGGATTTCTTGCATTTCCTAGCTACCCTCCACACCAGAATGCGTCCTAATTACAGTAACCAAAAATAAGCAAAGATCTCACCCCAAAGGCCATCGGGAAAAAAAGCCTGTTCAACCTCTCCACCCCCCAAAGTTGTATTATATTATCTCTTAAAAAAATGTCTACAAGAAAAAAAATGTCATTTAGATGGAAAAGAAAAGAAAAAGCTGGAAGATGCTAACTGCACTTAGCTGCTTTGCTTGGGATCTTGTCTTTTTTTTAGTATTTTTTCTAATAATTAATGTGTTTTGGGTTGTTGGTTTTGTGTGTGTGTGGTTTCTTTTTTTTTTTTTTTTGAAGAGTTTGTGTCAGTAAAAAAAAGACAACCTCAAACCGAGGCATGTTTTGAAATACGGTCCGCTATTTTGTGTGCAGCCAAAGTGGGCTTTATTTTTAAGAAAAAGGATTTTGTGCCCCCCCTCCCCGCACTCCGTTGTCGGTGAGAAGTAATACTTGAAGCCTGCCTGTCAAGATCTTTCTCCTTCTGTAACAAGAAGTGGCTGACGATGGTTCATTTCAGTCTATTGGGAAGTGAAAACGAATTGTTGTGATCAGTAAAGCAGGGTATCTGTGACAGTGAGGTGAATGTGTGAGTATCTATATGTCCGGATATAGGGATGAGTGTATAACATTGAAAATAAAATAATGTTAAAAGGCAGGTGTTTGGAGAGAAGTGAAATATACTAAGATTTCACCTGTATGTACTGTTTGCTTTAATTTTCCTCAGTACAAGTATACACATCGTACAGCAGTTGTCCCTAAGATATAGATTTGGTGTTTTGTATATTACCTGTATGTTTATTTAGGGATTTTTTCTACTTTTAGGGAGAGAGAAAGAAGAGGGGGACAGATAGGAGGGGTTGTGCTTGTGGTTATGACACATTGACCGTGCCCCTTTGTGTAAACTAATTACACTATTTCAAACTGTTCAGACAAGTTTTTGGCGTTAATTTAAAACTGAACTAGATTGCAACACCAGTCTCTTTCTTCCCTCCTAGTCCCCCGTGCAAGGATCTACAAATTACATCTGGAGTCACCACACTAAATTCCAGGACCTGGTGAAAAATGATTTTGTGTATGTGTGTCGCATGCAATTCCTTTTAGGGGGAAAAAGAAAAAAAATCAGTTAAGGGACGGTGTCGGAGCTGGTGCTCCAGACAGTTTCCCCCTCTGCTGCTTTTCTGCCAGCAGGGGGTGGTAGAGCTCCATTCAGGTGATTGCGCTTCTTAGTATCTGGCTGTATTAAGGAAAGAGAGAGAGAGAGTCTGTCTTCTATCATTCTTCAAGCACAGCTTGACATTTTGGATGTGAAGCCTTCATTTCCCCTCTCCCCTGCCCCCCGCCATAGGAGCTGAAGTGACACAATCAGATGCAGATTAGCAACACTCACACACAGACCAGGGAGCATTAGGAATGACTATCTATGGCAGAGAGATTTTATACACTAGCTTGTAAAGTGCCTGTGCGAACTGTTGCGCTTAAAACATTGGGGCTGTAGAGCACTGCAAATCCCCACGTAATTGCAGTTACTGTATGTTTAAAGCCCCTGGCACGTAGGACATTTTGTTTAAGAAGTGGTAAGTAGCAAAGAGCCATCAGATGCTCTTGAGCTATGCAGAAATGCCTCTGTGCTTTCACCATCTCCGAGTGAGCTCTGGAGCTATCACAGTTAACAATTCAGTAACAGTCTGGAGGATTTTCACCATAGCCATACACTGGGGTGGGGGAAGCATCCCTCAGAATTTGCATTGACCCAGCTAGGTGTAGAGGGTATACAGGTGGTGTTTGCAGTGCCTAGAAGGCCGAGAATGGAAGAAAGCAAGTTTGCAAATTGTGATTATTCTCTAGCTGCGCTTGAAAAGGATTGCATAGCCCGGAAATCTAGCATTGCAAATGCCAGGAGTTACGCAGTGGGGGTAAAATTCACAAATACCATTAAGGGAGGCTGAATAAGAGTTTTAACAATGACAAATGACAGAGTTGTATGTATGTGTCTGTATTTGGTATATATATAATATCCGATGGCACTGTCAACAGACAACCACTATTTTTGTAGAGCAAGGGAACTGTATTAGAAAATAAGGGAGAATGAGACTGTCTAGATGTGGAAGGAACAAACAACCTCAATCGGCTGCAATAAATGGTGAATGGGAGTGAAAGAAGCATCTGTGTATAGAAAATCTCTTTATTTAGGTTGCTACGGGAGAAAAAAATATCAGGATTTCTGAAAAATAAACATTGTCTAGGCAAGGAATGTATAGATAAATGTTTACTCAAAGGAAATGACACAAAAACTGAAGGATTTCTTGAAATGCCTTTCACAATCTGAAAGGCTGCTCTGTAGACACTTGGGATTTATCTTCTACTCAGTCTGAGTATTTGGGGATGCTGTAGCAAAGACATTCACATCACCAGCACAAGTATTTAAAAAAAAATCTGAATCATCTGTACAGTATATTTTTTTAATAGAGAAGGAGGCTGGATACAAAAATAAGCTAGTTAACCATCACTGGGGTCATTTGCTTTAGAAATACTAAAAATCTAGGTTGAGGATTTATGTTTCCAGCAATATAGTTGCAGTGGATTTTATGAAGCATGATTGAAGCTATTTCGTTGGGAAGTGCTGTTAGATTGGGGAAAGGAAATTATGATGTATTCCCTTTTAAGCAGTCAAAACGTTTTGAAACTAAGCAGCTGACTGCAAGCAAATGACAGAAGTGAAAAACTGACTAACTTAAGTGCTTATCAATGTCATAATTAGCTAACGAGGCCAAATACTCCCACTCCTAACTTTCATCATAGAGGAGCAAGTTCCTTTTCACTGGCAATGTCATTAAACTGCAACTAAAAAAGATATTTTTTTTGTAACCTCTCATAGGTGCGAGAGAATCCTTCCAGTGTGGAAAGGTCCACATTAAATTAGCACTGGGGGAAAAAACAACCAAAACCCCCAAATACCCCCAACAATACTAGGCTATATATAAATTGATCTTTTATCAGGTGTGGAAATATGGGAACAAAAAAGAGTAGGCTTACTCAATCTTTACTAGTAACTAGGGACACTGATGGATAGTGAATGAACCATTCAAGATGTCAGTGTTCAAAATTTTACTGGTATGGGTAGGAGACTTTTCTCTGGGTTGCCACACTATAATCCTTCCCTTTCATTAAGCTGGAATTCAAAAACTGCTACGGTCAAATTTCAGTTATTTTAAACCCACACATGATGCTGTGGTAAGAGATGCATCTGTATGCTTATCAAATGGTTTTCCCTGCCATTCCCTGTGCTTGAAGTTTCATCCTTCCCTGATGTAATATGGGGAAAGAAGCATGTTTTTAGTTCTTACCTCTGTGTTGCCTATGCAGACATTAATCAGTTCTGCTGCTGTGTTTCCTGCTAGCCACATGCAGTGTTTCCTCCCAGGAAGTTCTAATAAGGCTTTATTCATCAATCAGGAACATCTCTCAAAATAGAGGCCAGGTGTGTCACATAGTCTGTTTTTGAGTGAAATTGCAGGGATGAAATACTGGCTCTACAGAAGTCAATGGGAATTGTGCCATTGACTTCAGTAGGGCCAGGATTTTACCCAGATGTCAATGTCTGGTTGGGCCAAGGTTTTGGGTGCCTTCTAGTACCTTGAAAATCTCCTTTCTCTCCCAGTTACACGTTTATAAAAACATCAGCAACAAAATAAAAATAAAATACACTCCTACCCTCATCTCCCCAAAAAGGAAGTGCATTGCAACCAACCCAGAATGTCTGAGAGTCTACTGTTCACCAACTGATGGAAGAGTCCTATTTTGGGTGGATACAAGGATACCAAGAGTGATCTTTTACCAAGGAAGGGGTTGTTTCAGAAGCGTCACCTGAAGGTGGATGGTGAGGAAACTGAACATTTCTTACAAAGAAAGAAAGAAAGAAACAAACATCCCTGTATTTGGAGGATGGAGGCGTTTTAAGTTAGTTTGCAACAGCGCTATGAAGTGGAAAAAATGGAGAGAAACTCCCAGGAGCTCTTTTATAGAATAAAGCACCAGAGAGAAAGCACTGATTCTTCCTAATAGTTTGAATTAATGTTTTTGTTTTGTTTTTTTCTAGTGGGAGTTGTTTATTTATTTAAAAATACTTTTATCATGCTTGATGAGTGTTAACATAGAGAAATTACCAAATTATAAACGTCTTGCAAGAGAAAATGAACTTCCTGCTTTTTTTTTAAAAGACCTTGGAACATGAACACTCTATTTATTTCCCCTTTTTGTGACCTTTCCGCAGAGGTTTTCCAGCCCTGGTGATTGTATCGTGTTGGTACATGGTTTTCTTAAATTACTGAAGGAAGTTTACATTCAGCTGATGCCACAGATTCCCATTCAAAAAGGTCAAGTTATTAAAATGATGACATTTTAGAAAATTATGACTTATAATTTTGTTTAAATTACAATTTGTGGCTAATTATGCTGTTGTACCTGCATTGTAAGGTACAGTATGAGAGACGAGGACACATATTTCAGTCAGTTATGGAATTCAGATAGACCTTTATATCCAAATATTAGGCAATGGAACTATTCCAAATTATTCCAGCTAAGGATCTGTCCCATCTAATCTTAAAGGACATTTTTGATTTTATAACATTTATTTATTTTATAAAATTAGGGTAATGTGGTTAATGAAGCATATCCTAGGGTTGCCCATATTATAAATTATGATTATTGGACTGGGCCAATTTAATGATTTTGAAGGTCACAAAGTGAAGTGACTTGGCAAGAAAAAATGTGGATATTATATTAAATTGCAGTAATTCAAGCTTTTTGAAGGCACATTTAAGGCTGAAAGACTAAAATTATGCCTGTCATCTTAAAAATATCTTATTAATATCAAGCATTTTAAATTTGATCAATTATGATAGCTAAATCTAAAAAACAAGCAAACAAAAATAATACCCCACAACTCTATCCTCTAGGCTGTTGATAAAATAATTGAATTTTCAGTGGCTAAACTCAGAATAATTTCCAATTACAAGTTCAGCATTTAGAACACTATTTGGTATTACCTCAGTAATCTTGTGATGGCCAGCTTCACAAAGATAATGCTACATTCACTTCAACAAATTGATATTTTGAATAGTTTCCTTACACAGACCAAATGTCCATCAAGACCAGTAACCTGTCTTCTGACAGTGGCCAATGCCAGGTGCTCCAGAGGGAATGAACAGAACAGGTAATCATCAAGTGATCCATCCCCAGTTTTCCATTTCCAGCTTCTGGCAAACAGAGGCTAGGGACACCATCCCTGCTCATCCCAAAACCAAAACCCTGCCAAAACCAACACTGCCCCCTGAAAAAAAACATTACCAAGCAAAAATCACAGGGTGTTTTAGATATTCTGTTGGAAAAGTTTCTATTGTTTTGTAAAAAAGAAACAGTTACAAACATATACAGACAAATATAGTTTTATAAGCCCTTGCTCAGCCTGTGAGTAGTTCCACTGAAGTCTCCTGGGCCTGATCTACTGCGTAGAGCAGTTAATTGGAGTCTTTCTACTGATTTCAGTGGGCTTTGGATCAGGCCCTAGCACCTGTACAAGTACCTTTCTGATTTGGAGCCACAATGAACAGTTTGGATTTTGAAGAAATATAGATTGGGAAGATACCATCTAGTTGGATAACTTTTGATGTGGTTTATGGAACACACTTTCTTTAAGGACTTAATTAACAGAACATTCATAGTGATACACCTATGCTTGAGAATTTACCGCCTTAATGACCTGGCACCGAAGCAGTGTCTTGAACTTCTGAGTCTAAAGTAAGATCTACTGCAAAGTGAGATATGTGTACTGTAATTATTTCTAGAAAACTATTGGTGCCATGACCAAAACTTGTTCACTTTACTCAGATGAGTATTTCCATTGACTTCAATGAGACTATATGTGTGAGGATAACAAACAGGATTTGGCCTTCTAACAGGAATTATTTCCTTCTTGTTTCCAATGTGATTAATTTCAGTAAGGAATGATTATGCATTGAAACGTGTTTCTATATGATGAATTTCAAGTTATCTGCAGTTGCGACACTCCAGATGAGACACCTATCCATAAACAAACTACTGTAAAATACTTTTGTAATGTTTTCCCTTATCCTTCATTTTTTTAGAATAGAAATATATTGTTTATTGATTTACAGTATGATATAATGGGATCTGTCGAGAAATAGGATTAAGAGAGGAACTTTGTTCTGAATATGTCTGTCAAATAATGCATTGATAGATCTTTTGGTAAGGCTGCAGCCATATTAAAGACAGGCTGTGATCTCCTCAGCTCTCACACTGAAAGCAGGGTCAGGTCTGATCTGGTCAGCACTTGAACAGAAAACATCCAAGGCAAATCTGGATGCTGAGGAAGTGATTTTGATAATTCAGTAGGTTTGGGCATAATTCCTTCCCAGTCAGAACTGACAACTACCATCTTTTAGAGAAGATATAAAAATGGGATCCTGATTGTTCATGGTCATCAATAGTACCATAACATTTCTCTGAAAAATAGATCAGCCTTTTCCCTTTATATCCTGGCTAAAATAGTTTGTGTTTTGCCTACTTAAAATTCTCTATGTAATTTCAGCTGGGTAGATTATTTTTTATTTCTTGTTCTAAACAGTTGTACAATGTTGCTGAGCACTCATAAACAACTACTAAAGGTGGATGCATTTCAGCAGTTTGTGAAGTGGTTCTTTAATGATATATCATTTTGTAAAGTTCTTTAGAATTTTCTGGGTTGAAAAATGATACATAAATATAAGATATTAATAGTAATATATTCTGTTGCTGGCATCTGCAGTTTCCTTTTCTAATCAATGAAGTTTACACTGAATATTTACAGTGCAGCCCTAGTTTAAATACCAAGAAGAATGGCGTGGTTTTTGTGTAGACTGAAATTCTTAAATGGAAGTAGTTGGGCACTATACTAGACAAAATGATGGTGTCCTCAATGTTTTATTCAAATAGCATTCTTTGGAACGTATCATGGATTCTAGAGTGAAACAAATTTCCATTACTGTTCTCATTATTAAAACACAATGGACCATGTTCAGACCTGGTGTAGACAGTTTCAAATCCATTAATTTCAAGAGTGTTGCAGCAGGGCTGAATTCTGCCTACATTGTTTAGTGCTTTGTGAGGGTGGCTTTAAACCTGTCCTATGTTTCAAATGAGGAATTTCAAGCAGAGATGAAGTATTTGGAGAGAGAGGTATAGAGCAATGAGAAATAATAGCACTTCTAGCCAGATTGTATGCAGGTGTTTCCAAAGTACCTCCTGGATGGCCACCTTAATAAATCACAGAGAGGGGTGGTTCTGTCCTTTGCTCATGAATAATGCAAACTCTAGAATTTCTCTTAAACTATAACATAAGAGATAAATACTGTCCTTTTTCTACTAAACAATCAAAGCAAAATTAACAAAAAACAATCAAGTACACCTTTACCCCGATATAACGCTGTACTGCGGAGCCAAAAAATCTTACTACGTTAGAGGTGAAACCGCGTTATATCGAACTTGCTTTGATCCGCCGGAGCGCGCAGCCCCGCCCTCCCCCCGGAGTGTGGTTTACCACGTTATATTCGAAATTGTGTTATATCGCGTCACATTATATTGGGATAGAGGTGTATTTGTTTCTGTTTATGAAATGCTGAAGGATGATTGCTAGAAATAAAATAGTACCTACCATTTTCTTTGGAGTCACAGAACATTCAAATATTGTTTATGAACTGGATACTAGGAGTATAGTTAGAATAGTGTTCAACCAGCAAAAGTATGGACTCTTGTGTTTTATGTTGATGCCCAGGGGGCTAATCATACATAAACTTTTTTGTTTCATAATTTTTGGGCATAGTGATCAGTTGTTGTCAGTCATCTTTTTCCAAGCACTTCACATTCAAATAATGCTTCCTTAGATATGCAGAAAAAATCATTGTTGAATAGTACTTTCTGGCAAATAACATAATTACAATATTTCTTTTGCTCTAGCAGGTACTGTGTGTCAGACATAATAGATGAATACAGTCAGATATTACTGTATTCATCTATTATGATTATGGGGTCAAATTCTCCCCTCTGATACACATGTGCAATCCATACTGAAGTCACTGGGTGTTGCATCTGCATATACAAGTGGAGAATTTGAGGCCTGCCCCTGCTACTGGTACTTATGTGAGGACTTCATTACTACAGACCCTTGGTTCTTAATGTTTCATGTTCCATTTGTAAAATACCTGCATGTTTTCAAGCAGTTTTCAACCTGTTAATTGTATTTATATTTAGATATAAATGAAAGGAATTTCCTTTTTTTGAAAATTCAACATTAAATTATTGATTTGCATATACAAAAATAATTGAAAATTACAAAGATGAAAGTCAGTTATATCAAGACGTTATTGCTGCTCAATGACTCTGTATGAGATATGCTCACTTTGTAAGTAAAAATGATTTTCCTCTCTAAATTTCAGTGTTTTATACTCAGCCTGGGATCTGAAAGTCAAGCTGGTCTCTTTTTTGAACATGAATAATCAGTAATAAAAGGTTTTACATAAAATACAATAATGCCCATACACACTCTGTATGAATGTAAAGTTTCAGTGTCAGCACCCTGCTTTCAGTGTTTGAAATTCATATCCTAATTTTTCTCATGTGGCCAATCTATAGTAATATATTCTGAATGTACGCTCTATTTATCTCTATACTTATTTAGTGATTTTGGGAAATTGTTTAACACGAGGAACTCTGCTGACTAAATTTTGGGTATGAAACTGCAATATTTCCATGCACAGAACTCTCACTCTCAAAACTGAGTTTTGTTCTCAAGTGAGGCTTGCAGATTCAGATGTTGTTTCAATTGCAGCTTTCAGGAGCTATTCACAGCTGTGAATAATATGCACCATAACAGCCTTATTCTACAAGCCTTATTAAGTAAATAGGCAAACGTCTCAAGTGAAGGATACAAGATCAAGATCAAGCTGTACCTTTATGGAATCTAAATAGTGGGTATACTTCTGCTTCTCAGGTGAGTGAGTATCTCAGGAACATTAGTGCTCTATAATAGTATAAGAGGACCAAAAGACATGCTGATGTAATAAACTGATTCTTTTTGAGATAAACCATGCTCACTGATTACAAGGAAGATGGTTTCTTTATGTTTATAAAATCAAAATAATATAGGTCTCGCAGGTATTATATGCAACTTTTGGAATAAATGAGAAAATTTTACCTTTGTGTCTTTTAATCATTAAACAGATTTAGCTCGTCATTGCCCAGGTCAATGCTATGTTGAAAGTAGAATATTTTTGTAGAGGAATTTACCTTTCAATGCAAATGCACTGTTTGTGGTTTGTGTATGTCTCAGAGGTTGTTTTCTTTTCTTTTTTGGTTTTGTCTATGGCTTTGTGACACCCGTCAAAATTGTTTTTAAGACATTCAGTATTCAGATCATGTTGCTAAGTCATTGAAGCATTGTGGCTGAATGATTGGATGTTAAATGGATTTGTGCCAATTTATGTGCCAGGCATTGAGTCCAACAGTTTCTTAGCACTTGGGTAAAATTAACCTCCTCTTCCCCCACCCATCCATGAGTTTGTATTAGAATTCTGTGAATATTTTTGATCATGTATGCTGTATGATTTATATGATTCTTTTTACAATTGTTTATTGTGCTTGTTGGACTTTTTTAGAGTGGAAATTTTTTACAGTTTTCCTAACTTCATTGTTGAAGTAGCCTGGTTTTACCATTCATAGCAAGATGAGATTGCATAAATATCCTTTATTTTTGTCAGGAGTGAATTCCTGTCCTGTATATTATTTCTGTGCCGAGAGTATTAGCTGAAAATTCTATTTGCTGGCATGATGATGCTTTTAAAACTATTCTTTGTTATGTGTTTTTTATATATTTTGTTGAGTGTGTACTTTTTCTGTCATACTTCCAGACATCTGAGTGTAAGAAAAGACCTCTCTGGACTGACACCTGAGGAACTTCTTCCTTTATTCTATTCTCTCCTATGAGTACTCAAAAAGAACAGGAGTACTTGTGGCACCTTAGAGACTAACAAATTTATTAGAGCATAAGCTTTCGTGGACTACAGCCCTCCTGTTCTTTTTGCAGATACAGACTAACACGGCTGCTACTCTGAAACCTCTGAGTACTCAGTTCGTGATACCTTCCATTAGCTGGGAGGGTGGTTGGATTCTCATTCTGCTTTGTATTATATGTTAACAGTAAAGCTGATTGGAGAAATTATTTTTTCCTGTGATAAGATTTGATGAAAACAATTTTGTTCTTGTAGAAATTTTTTTTGAATTTTTTCAAGTATAAAAAAAATGGAGGGGGGGGGGATTGGTTTCTCGATAAAAACCTAACATTTTATGGCAACCCAGACATTTTCTGACCTTTTTCTGTTTAAACAAAATGATTGCACCGCACCTGAAGGGGGGAATGTTGTCCAGGCTTCCCGAAGGAAGGTAGCAGTACTTTACGATGGTGGTGGGAAGGAGGTCAGAAACTACTGCAAAAAGGTGGGTGGCAGTCAGCTTTGTGGAGGAAAGCCGACTGCTGCAGAGGAGCACATGGATCGGACAGTGACTTCTCTTAGAGGAGAGTCTATTGATAGGGAGTCTCTAGGTTTTAGTCAGGAGGAGAGGATGGAAGAAGATAATCTAGGGGCCAGATCAGACGAGAAACATTCACATAAAAAAGAATTGGACACTTCAGAAAAGGGCAGACAAATAAACAGTGACAATTTTTTAAAGTGCTTGTATATAAATGCTAGAAGTCTAAATAATAAGATGGGTGAATTAGAGTGCCTCGTTATAAAGGATGATTTTGATATAATAGGAATCACAGAAACCTGGTGGACTGAGGACAATCAATGGGACACAATCATTCCGGAGTACAAAATATATCGGAAGGAAAGAACAGGTCGTGCGGGGGTGGAGGGTGGGGGCGGGGAAGTGGCAATATATGTGAAAGAAAATGTAGAATCAAATGAAGTAAAAATCTTAAGTGAATCCACCTGTTCCATAGAATCTCTATGGATAGTAATTTCATGCTCTAATAAGAATATAACATTAGGGATCTATTATTGACCACATGACCAGGACAGTGATAGTGACGATGAAATGCTAAGGGAAGCTAGAGAGGCTATCAAAATTAAGAACTCAATAATAGTGGGGGATTTCAATTAGCCCCATATTGACTGGGAACATGTCACCTCAGGACGAAATGAAGAGACAAAATTTCTTGATACTTTAAATGACTGCTTCTTGGAGCAGCTGGAACCCATACGGGAACCCACAAGGGGAGAGGCAACTCTCGATTTAGTCCTGAGTGGAGCGCAGGAGCTCATCCAAGAGGTAACTGTAACAGTACTGCTTGGAAATAGTGACCATAATATAATAACATTAAACATCCCTGTGATGAGAAGAACGCCTCAACAGCCCAACACTGTGGCATTTAATTTCAGAAAGGGGAACTATGCAAAAATGAGGGGGTTAGTTAAACAGAAATTAAAAGGTACAGTGACTAAAGTGAAATCCCTGCAAGCTGCATGAACACTTTTCAAATACACCATAATAGAGGTCCAACTTAATTGTATACCCCAAATTCAAAAACACAGTAAAAGAACTAAAAAAGAGCCACCGTGGCTTAACAACCATGTAAAAAAAGCAGTGAGAGATAAAAAGGCATTTTTTAAAAAGTGGAAGTCAAATCCTAGTGAGGTAAATAGAAAGGAACATAAACACTGCCTAATTAAGTGTAAAAAATGTAATAAGAAAAGCCAAAGAGGAGTTTGAAGAACGGTAGCAGGCAAGGCAGCACCCACCTTCCCTCCCATAGAGGTTCAAATGTCAGGTTTGGTTAGGATCTCTGCTGTGGGCATTGTGCTAGTTGCTCCTTTTTAGGGGGGCTGGGAATTTTTCCTTACAGCATATTGGCTTCAATGGAGTGGGGTTTTTTCACCTTCCCCACAGTGAGTGTGAGGGAGGACCTTTTCTGGTGAGGAGAAAAGGTGATTAGGTGATATGTCGCAACTCATTTTGTAAGTGTGAGGCACGTGTCAGGGCAGGTATTCCCAGAGGGAAGGCATCCAGTGACCTGATAAATTGCCTACGACTTAAAAAGTTTTAAAAGGAGGTGTTGGTTAAAGGAATGGAATGGGGCGTGGTGGTTTGGGGCTCCTATGCTTGGAACGGCAGGGAGTCATTTGACTAAACATAGAGTTACCTGCACAGTACACTTTTATCTGCCAGGTAGTCCCACACATCTAATAATAAAGTTGCAACCTGATTAAATCCATATCAAGTGTCTCCTGCCCTTCTTTTGGTATAGCCCGACAAAAGCTATTTTCCATTTCTTGTTTTGTTTGTGGTATTTTTCCCAGTTCTAATGAAAAAATTTGACCAGATCTAGAAAACAGGCAGTTCTTATACATTTATTATTATTTATTTGTATTTCTGTAGTGCCTTGAGGCCCTAGTCATACACCAGTACCCCATTGAAGTAGGTACTTTACAAACACAGAACAAAAAGACCATCTCTGCATCAAGGTTGTCATCTCTCATTTTGCTTTAGTGCTGCTTTGTCAATCCTGACTTTTTGGGCAGGAGGAAATTTACATTTGCTCCTGACTTTTTGCAAGATCTCACCTTCTGCAGTTGAGTTGGCAAGTCACCAGGCCATCTTTCAGATTTCAGTTTTTGTTTGTAATTTAAGTTTATACATCTCTACATAAATTATAAGAAGGGATTGTTTCCCCATTTGAGCCTTTTGTTTTTGAAAGTGGAATGTCTCCTTGCTTATACCCAATCTGGTCTAGGTCAGGCTAGATAGGAGTATTTTTGTGTGTGTGTATGTTTTTAAAAGGAGAATACATCATGATGCTATCACTTTAGATACACTTATATATAAACCTTATTCAAAATGTCTTCTGTTTTATACTGAACAGTAATAATGCTTAATCACAACTTGAACGTCCTTGTGACTATTTTCAAGATTCTGAGTAGGGTGACCAGATAGCAACTGTGAAAAAACGGGACAGGGGGTGAGGGGCAAGAGGCGCCTATATAAGAAAAAGTCCCCCAAAATGGGACTGTCCCTTTAAAAATGGGTCATCTGGTCACTCTATGAATGTGAATGGGTCCAATTCTGAAGAGTGCAGAGTATCCTCCACTCAATTAAATTCAAGAGGAGCTGAAAATCTCTGGGGGTTGCTCAGCAACTCAAAGGATTTAGCTACAGGTTTTGGTGATCTAACACAAGGCTATATTAACCTATAGATGTGGACATTTATGAAGAGGTGTCCTATTTCTACTAATAAAAACATTGTTGGAAAAGCTGACAGTGCATAATGAATTTTACAACTTTATCTGTGAATATTTAATCTGAAAATCAGCAGCATATGAAAGACATGTGAGGAAGAGCTCAAGGCACAGCTTGTGAGACCTTAGCATGTCTGAGGACATGAAGAGGTCTGCCAGAGAAGGAACAGATTGAACTTGGAAGGCAGAATCTTATTCTTACCATATGTGTACAGGTCAAGTGTACTTTGAGCACATAATGTTTTTCATTATGGTTCTGAAAGATTTAAGTATTAACACTGGAAGACCATAGTTAGCTTGATGTTTGGTATGCAAGACTGTCCTTCTGTGCTTAACTGTGGGTTGTGTTTTTGTCATAAGAACTTCTCTCCATTAAGGACTGAACAGAGATCAATAAGACTATTTCCTGGAGACAGAGTGAAGATTGTGGAGATGTCATTTTCTGTGATGTCAGTATCTATTAGGTGTCTGTTGTTCATAGGGTAACCTTTATTGCATCCAAAAAATAAGCTAAGATGAGAGAGTGTCAAACTTTTATAAGAGTTGCAGTATCATGGCATTTCTCACATGTCTAACGTGATTTCACAAATATATGTTCTGTATCTTCAGTTCACATTCCTTTTACAACATTATGTATCTCTGTAAATATATACTGATGTTCCCAATTTTTCAGTGATTTGGTTTCATTACAGCATGTTTAGACAATTAGAGGCCACCTTTTCACATGCTTGTTTACTAAATTCACCGAAAGGTAACTCCAGAGAGAGTATAAGTTCCAGATATGTCCCTTTACTCTGTAAATGTAGATCACCAGGGTAAAGAATTACCAAACCAGCGAAAATGACAATTTCTAAGCAATTGTTAGCAAGATTGCAGAGCAAAGCAAAATATTTTTTTTAACACACACAAATATTCTTGTTACATACATCATCTAGGGTATCATTTACATATTTATTAAAAAGAGTAAGATATTGTGAATTAAATATTGTTGTGCCTTTTTAATATTTGTCATGATTAATCATTTTGTCATGCACTTATTACATTATATTATATTATATATTACATTTGGGGACTAATGTCTCAGATCAAGTATGAACAGAGTGGGAATAAGTTAACTTTGGCTATACTGAAAGAAGGACAGGAGACACTTGATATGGATTTTAATAAGGCTGCAACTTTATTATTAGATGTCTGGGACTACTCAGCAGATAAAGTGTACAGTGAAGGCAAATCCATGTTTATACAAATCATTACCCGGGGCTTCCACCCCCTTCATTTCCCATCCAGGTCCCCAGCCAGTCCATGGCTTAGACCTTACCATCCACTCCCCTCGTAGGAGGGTTAAGGTGGGCTATAAGAATGGGGAGTGGTTGGCTCCCTGCCGTACCAATTATACCGTCCCAGCCCCCGCCCCCCCATTCTGTTCCTTTATCCAGCACCTCCTTTTAAGTGCTTTAGCAGGCCATTTATCTGGTCACTGGATACCTTCCCTATGGAGTACCTGCACTGGACATCTGCCACCAGGAGGTGCCAGCAATTAGCTTAGCTGCCTCCCCCGCAAACCCAGTCGGTTTTCCCTGACATCTCCCAATGTACTCTTTTATAGCAGCCCAAATAGGTGAAGCCCCATTCTCCCGAAGGAGCCCGTTGTACCTTGCACTATGCCAGGATCATCAAGGACGCCAGCAGCTGGGTTGTCAATGATCAGGTACCGCAAAACACGTCCCTCTGTAGTGGGCAATATCTGTGACCAGCATTCCAGATCCTGAAATTGGAAGAATTCATTAAAACTTCCTTTATAGCTGAGCTGTGTGCCCGGAGCCAAGAATTTCCATGCCACTGACAACATCATATGCTGAGGCTCCATAAAGCCAGCGGCATCTGCTCGGGTTCGTTGCTAGCTCCTGGTGCAAGCTCATGAAATCTGTCAAACTGAAAATGAGACAAGGCGTATGCTATGCCATTATTCATCCCATGCTTGGAAGGAAAACAGATGTTAAAGTTTAAACATTGTAGAACTCACTAACTTCATAACCCTGTGTGATCTGTAAATTTGGCAATTGATAACCTGTAGCACTGCCATGTTGTCGCACCAGAAACACACCCTTTAATTAGCCAGCTCTGGTCCCCAAATAACCATTGCAACTAAAATGGGGAAGAATTCCAGGAAAGTCATATCACACACAACCCCATTTTGTGTCCAGATAGCAGGCCATTTCTGGGCACATCATCTGCCTTGATAAAACACCCCAAAACCTGTCTCCCCAGAAACATCCAAATGGATTTTTAAAACTCCCTGTAATAATCATTACTCCCTCCACAATGACACCCCATTAAATTGACTCAAAAAACGTTCCCACACCTTCAAGTCTTCCTTCATCTTTCTGTTAACTCGTATGGAATGGTGTGGCCTGGCTATGCCTGTTGTTGCCACCGCAAGCCTGGCACAAAATGCTCTCCACATGGCAACAACCATGCAGGCAAAGTTCAGGTGCCCCAGAATAGACTGCAGGTCTTGCAGTGTGAGTTTTTTGGCTCCTACAGCTCTCCTAAGCAATCTCAATAGCTTCAGAAGCTTATCCTGAGGGAGTTGCAATATGCCCGCCCTAGTGTCCAGCTCGATCCCCAGGTAGGTCAATGTAGTGGAAGGGCCCTCTGTTTTTGCTTCCACTAGGGTTACCCCCACTTGTTTAGACAGGACCTGAAATGTGTCCAACAGGTGAATACTCTCATCTGACCCGCAAACAAAAAGTCATCTAAATAATGCACCACTTGGCATAGTCCAGCTGCTCGCACCACTGCCCAGTACAACACAGTACTAAAATTTTCAGGATATCGAACAGCTCATGGGCATAGCCTTGTCACAATAAAATTGTCCCTCAAAAGAGAAACCCAAAAGGTCAAAGTTCAGTGGGTGCACCAGCAGCAGTCAAAAAGCAGTCTTGATATCACACTTAGCCATTAGTGCCCCTGGGCCACAAGACCTAATCATACAAACAGCTTCATCAATGGAGGAATAGCACACGAATATAGCGCCGGGTCTATCCCATCATTAACAGAGCCATCTCATGGGTACGAGAGGTGATGAATTAATCGGTATGTCCCTGGACTCTTGGGGATCAAACCCAGGGGGGAAACCCTTAAGTTCTCTATAGGTAATTGATCAAATGGCCCTGCCACCCTCCCCTCATTTAATTCCTGTGTAATCTTTTCTTGAACAATATGTCCCATCCCAAACACTGACTTCAAATTTTTTGACTTCACATGAGTTCTACTCCCTGAAAAGGGGATCTCAAATCCCACAGTAAATCCCTCCCACAACTATGCTCCATCTGCTTTATTAGGGTAATCTCAGAGGAGAACCCTTAGAACCTCCGACCTAACTGGTATTGGTGCCCGTGCCCATTGCACTGCGCCCAGCTTGCCCCTCTCCCCTGCTTGTGTTCTGTGTCCCATAACCTGTTCCAACCGAGCCAAACCTGCCGTTGGCACTTGAGCCACCTGCAATCTGTTTCCCCCTTGTGACCGTCCCCTACCACTCTGGCAAGAATGGGCTGAATGTGTCCCAAAACATGTCCCGCAAGCAGGCCTAAATTTGCAGGTGCTGCGAAAACAACCACTGTCATTAAATGCCCACAAATATAATTACGTGACTCAGGCCCCTCCCGAGCTTCCTGTGGGATGAACCAGCTACTGTCTGTGTGAACCCCTGGTACCCTCGGAGTCATCCACTCCAGTCACACTGTGTGATGAGGTATGTCCCACCGGATCCCAGTTTATGTTGCTGCCTTCAATCAAAACTGCTCATCATAATTAAACCAGGACATGCCCCTAAACATATTGTACGCCTGCCTGATTATGTCCATACGCTTAAACAAGGGAGGGCTTCTCTCCGAGTAAGCCTGTACTATCACACCTGCATAGATAAGGAAGGCAGCCTCCCAATTTTCTCATGTTCTAGTCATGCTTGGCGCTTGGGGAGCTCCCTATTCCACTTGCTCTGCCCAGGCTTACTCTCTGTCAACACCTCCCTGTGCAACAAGGATAATATGTCCATGTATTCCCCTTTCAGGATTTCATCTTAGTTGTACTGAGCAGGTGAACTCCCATTGGGTCAGCCACCCCGGCATAACCGTACTCGGGACTGACTTGTGGGGTATCCTCAGTTCCCTGCACCTCCCCGGCCCCCCACAGGAACCTCTACTCTATCCCATGAAGTTGTATTTCCTAACAGCCAGTGAGTCAAAATGTGCCCAGGGGCTTCATCCCCACCAGGGGCTCCCATACCCGTGTGGGGGGATTGCCCCATCTGCCCATCTCCTGCCTTCCAAATTTGAGCCTATGCCGGGCCTATGCTGTCACCCCGTCCAGGCCCCTCACTCAGAGATGCCTGAAGTTGTTGCAACAATTGCAAATTAATGTGAAGCAGCTGTGTAACACCATTAGTGTCCCCATCAGGGATGTGCCCCCCAGATGGGTTTGCCAGGGGTCTCTGAGACTTCTGCTCCCAGGCCCGGACTATTTATTACTCCACTAGCCCCACTCCTGTCCCCCACAGGTAAACTCACAGCGGGACAGTTTGAGCCTAGACCCCACACCTCACCGAGGCCACTGCAAATGTCATGCATTGCCACACTGCAAGGCAGGATATCACCCATGCCAACAGTCCCCCCCCAAACCTCTGTCTGTTGCAGGTCATACTCACCCCTGGAATTAGCGTCACCCCCATCTCTTGAGTTCAGTGGAGAAGAACATCTTGGTTCTGGGTGACCCCGTACACTTTGAAAGCTCTGCAGTGCTGTTGAAACAAACTCAGAAACAACTTCACTGACCACTTGCTACACAGCACTGCTGACTGTCCCACTAGCAAACACAGCCTGTCCAACTGCATGAGTGGATGCTTTCCCATGAGCATCTCCATCCCTCAGCCCATGAGTCCTGCTGCGTGGAAAAAAGGGCTTTCAACGCTCAGGGCTTACACCTTTATAGCCTTCCGACCTCACATTCCTGGGGGGGGGGGGGTGAGTCAGCGCAAAAAACTGACCACCACTCGCCTTTTGCAGCTGATTCTGACCTCCTTTCACCCCCTCTCCACTGCCATAAAGCATTGTTGCCTTCCTTCGGCAAGCCCAGACAATGTTCCCCCCGTTTCGGGGGTGTAATGCGGTTATTCTCAAAAATTCACTGAGTTGACTTTGAGCTTTGCCCTCACCCATTTGACACAAATATCTCCTTTGAGCTGTGCTTCCATTCATGGACAGAATACAATGTAACTGCATTATCTGAGCTTTATTTTTCTGCAGTATTATTTTCTTTCTAATGGGTGTAAATTGTCTAGTTCAAAGCTGCTCACCTTTTAGATATAGGAGGGCTGGTTTGATGTTACAGTAGCACATTAGTGATCCACAAGCCCAAGTGGCATCAAAACAGCTAGTTTGACTGAGAAATTCAGTGCTTGATCTGCTGGTAATAATTACAATAAATAAATAAAAACACATTTTTCCACAGTACAGGAAAGATATAGAAGTCTATTTGAAAGTAGATGATCTCTATACAATTTTTAATGCATGGGTGTCCAGCTATTGAAATCATCACTCATAACTGACATCATTGTTGTTGTTAGTCTTAGGAGAGACGCCAAAGACTAAGCAAGCGTGGAATCTTTCCTTCCTTCTTAGCGCTAGAAGTGGTGTCTCAAGATCAATATTGCAGGATGGTGTGGGGAGCTTGCATTCCTCCAATAAGAAGTTGTACCTCTACTATATATAAATAAAGAAACACGAGAAATACTGTCCATCCAGTATCATTCATGAGGACTAAAATGATCTGTCTTAGGTATGACCCCCCCTTATCACAGTATCTGAATGTCTCACAATCTTTAATGTATTTATCCACCCAACACCTCTGGGAGGTAGGGAGATGAGAACTGAGGCACAGAGAGATATGTGACTTACCCAAGTCACACAGGAGATCTGTGACAGAAAAGGGACTTGAACCCAGGTCTCTCAAGTCTAGTCTAGTACCCTAACCACTGGACCATCTTTAAAAATAGTAATTGTAGAGCCAGCCAGTCTCGACTCCCACATAGACCACATTTCTACTATATTTATTAGAGTTACTTAATATATGACTTTTATCTGAGACTGTCCACATAATTTATTGTACCAAATTATTAGTATTCGTATATTAAGAGTCAAACAGTAACATTTTGGAAGGCAGTTTATGGTTGCAGCCCCGGACTGGATTTGACTTGGTATGACTGAGATATGAAAGGGTTGGGAGTGTATCACCAGTTCCCAAGCCACCAGGGCTGGTGCAACCATTTAGGCGACCTAGGCAGTCGCCTAGGGTGCTAGGATTTGGGGGGCGCCATTTTCTTTGGCAGCGACCGTGGCAGCCGGATCTTCGGCTGCCCCGGTGGCCGCCGGTATTTAGGCAGAGGGAGCTGGGGCAGTGGAGCACGGGGAGGGCCGCCTGCAGCAAGGGGCCGGGGGGCGGCACTTAGGGGAACTCCCCGCCCCAGCTCACCCCTGCCCCACCTCCTCCCCGAGCATGCCGTGGCTGCTTCACTTCTCCCGCCTCCCAGGCTTGCGGTGCCTAAGCTGATTGGCGCCGCAAGCCTGGGAGGCGAGAGAAGTGAAGCAGTCACGATGTGCTCGGGGAGGAGGCGGAGCAGGTGTGAGCTGCTTCACTTCTCCCACCTCCCAGGTTTGCGGCGCCAATCAGTTTAGGCACCGCAAGCCTGGGAGGCGGGAGAAGTGAAGCAGCGACGGTGTGCTTGGGGAGGAGGCGGGGCAGGGGTGAGCTGGGGCGGGGGGGTGCCTCAGGGTGGGGGGTGGGGAGCTGCCGCAGGGGGGGCACCTCAGGACGGAGGGGCGCCTCAGGGCAGGGGTTCGGGGACGGGGGGGGGGGGCGCAAGGTGGAAGTTTCACCTAGAGCGTGAAACATCCTTCCACCGGCCCTGCAGGCCACTCAGTCCTAGAGACACAAAGAAGTTATGAAATGGGGAAAACCACAGAGCTACCTAATTCATCCTCTACTGAGGTCAGGCTTACACACCACCTTAGCCAGAAAATGTCACCTGGGGCTGTAGGTGCACCACTGCCAATCTAAACAATTCACATAATTTCTGTCTAAAAGCAAAACAAAATTGGAATCTGTTGGATATCTAAGTCCAAAACTTACATTTAGGAAGGGATCGTTGTCTAATGAGTATAGCACAAGAATGGGCATCAGGAATTCTGGCTTTTGCCCCTGGCTCTTACTGTGAGTGACTATGTGACTTTTTTCATTTAGCCTCTCTATGCCACATTCTTCCTTTTAATAAATCGGGTCAGTAATACTTACACACAGGGATATTGTGAGGCTTTGTTCATGTTTGGCAAGTGTTTTGACATCCCTAACTGAAAGGCGCTATAAGTTCTAAGCGGTACAGTTAAAAGTGCTATATATATATGTTATTTACTATTTGTCTTAAAATATATATGCTAGCCAGTTATGTGGTGAGTCAGTTAAGAAGTGATATTCTTTAGACCAGGGGTCGGCAACGTTTGGCATGCGGCTCGCCAGGGTAAGCACCCTGGCAGGCCGGGCTACTTTTATTTACCTGCTGACGCGGCAGGTTCGGCCGATCGCGGCCCCCACTGGCCGCGGTTCACCGTCCTGGGCCAATGGGGTCAGCGAGAAGCCGCGGCCAGCACATCGCTCGCCCACACCGCTTCCCGCCGCCCCCATTGGCCCGGGACGGCGAACCGCGGCCAGTGGGGGCTGTGATCGGCCGAACCTGCCGTGTCAGCAGGTAAATAAAACTGGCCCGGCCCACCAGGGTGCCAAACGTTGCCGACCCCTGCTTTAGACAGCAGAGAAAATGTACCATCTTATAAGAAATGATATCTCTGGTTTGTCAAATTAACAATTGTTGCATCATCTCTGGTCAAGATAACCATTGATGTTCTACATAATAACAGAGGAATAACATGATCTCTGATCCAGCTGTTGACATGAAAAGAGAGGAACTATTAATAGGGAGGAAATACTTCAAAAAGGAGGTAAAGGAGGCACCATTTTCTAGTGGTTGGAGCAGAGGAACTAGGAAACCTGAGCTCTGTTCCTAGTTACCCTAGGTCACAGGGCATGACAGTGGGAGAAGTTACTTCACCTGCCTGTCTCGGTTTTATAATCTATAAAATGGGAATACAAGTACTTAGCCACCTTTTGTAAGGTGGTTTGAAATTCTTACATAAAAGCCACGATAAGTGTGAAGTATTATGATATTAATGAAGAAAATCAAGCCTGGAGTTTCTTTTCTTAGCTGTCCTGAAAGATAACTATTTTTCTGCACATAAACTGTGATAGCATTTTACCAACTTAGAAGCAAATCAGCAACATTTGTGGCATAGTCAAATTAGTTGTTCCTGTGTTCATGGTCTATTCAGTTTATTGTATTATTATTTATTTATATTATGATGGCATTGAGAAGCTTCAGCTGAAATTGCTGGCTATTGTTGTAGGCACTGTTCAAACACCTCTTGAGAGATAGTCCCTGTCTTGTAGAGTTTACAGTCTAAATAGACATGACACACAAAGGGTAGGAGAAAGGAACTATTAATCTTCCCATTTTACTAATGCAAAATGAAACAAAGAGAAACTAACTGCTTACCTAAGGTTACAGAGGAAATCCATGGCAGAGCCAGGATTTAAGCCCAGGACTTCTGATTTTCACAATAATATCTTAACTATAAGATCATCCTGCCTCTGTTATATGACAAGACAAGGGTTCTCCACCTTTTTCTCTCTGAGGCCCCCCCAACATATTATAAAAAAACTCCACAGCCTATCTCTGCCACAGCAACTGTTTTTCTGCATATAAAAGCTAGGGCCAGCATTAGAGAGTAACAAGCAGGGCACTGTCCGGGCCCCATGCCAGATGGGGCCCCACAAAGCTAAATTAGACAGGCTTCAGCTTCAGCCCTGGGCACTGGTGCGGCTCAGGGCCCATAGCTTCAGCCCCATGTGGTAGGGCTTCAGCTTTCTGCCCTGGGCCCCACCAAATCTAATGCTGGCCCTGCTTGGTTCCCCCCCAGGGGGCCCCAGACCCCAGGTTGAGAACCACTGTGATAAGACATAGTAGCAAAACTGGCAACAAAGGTGATGATTAGTATACTAATCTCACTCCTTCAGTCTCTGGGAGCAAAGAATATCCTCCACCCCCTCAGCCCTCTGTCTCCGGGGACTTGAAACTTGCATGAGCGAGTTGGGGCCAGACTGGTTGGTCAATGTGGTGATTCAGCACACCTCCCGGGCCATCTGTGGAGACCCACCGGGAACCTAAATCTCCCCTCCCATTGCAGAGTGCCCAAGGGAGGACCCTGGCAGTATCACCATCTGCCCTGCCCTAGGGGATGAAGTCCTCTCCAGTGCAGCTACTCCCAGGACTGCAGTTGGCCCAAAATATGTGTATTAATGTCTGACTAAATGCCGTCTCTACATTAGTAAAAAGACTAAGCACAGGACATACAAAAGTGTATATCTGTTATATTCTGAAGCATATCCTCTTGAGTCTGTTCTGAGTAGTCATTGATTTAAAAAACAACTAAGCAAACACTCTCTTTGCTGGGAAATTTAAGAAAAATTGCCAGAGTTTTCATAAGACCTTGATACAAACGTTGCTTTATGCACTCAGCTCAGTACTCTGGCTCGGTAGCAGTAATTACAATAAAATATGATACAGTCAAGACTGTTTTTCATAGTTTTGAAATAATCGCTCATGGTTTATCTCTTTGAAGGATGAAAGCAAATTCTGTCTCCTTACCAAATTGTTTTCCCTCTGTGGAAAAACAGACCATTTTGTTATTACAGGTTGGTCTTGAGTGTTGGACTGCTAACGTTTTATCATTGTTTTGGAATAGGATATATGAGGAAAAGGGAGGTCATACTTTGAGCCTACCAGTACTTTTGTCTCTCTCCAGGGCTGGCCTTAGGGAAAATGGCACCCGGTGAACTTTCTTTGGCACCTTTTAAGAACAGCTCCCTGAGCAGTGGGCGGCTGCTCCACCGGCAGAGCAGCAGCAGGTGGCGTGGTGGCGGCACTGTAGGAGTCATGCTGCTGGGAGGGTGGAGAGGAGACACGTCTGAGCCCTTGGCTCCCGCTCCGCAGCCCCATTTACCTCTTCCTCCTGCCTCCCTGGTGGACTCGTCCCTTCTGCCACCTCTTTACCCCGGTGACCCCTCTGACCCCGGCAATCCGGGTGTTGTATCTCTCTCTAACAAGCCTTATTACTAAAGTTGCTGGACTAGGAATCCGTATACTTGGGTTCTGTTCCCTACTCTGTACTGATTTTTTGAATCAGTCATTTTGGAGCCACTTTTGCACTATGGAGTACTGTTTCTCTTTATTTAAAACAGGGATGATCATGCATGGCCATCTTTGTATTTTGCTTTGAGGCCTATGGATTTAAAAAAAAAATGTACACATTATGTAATTGCTAGATTTTTGTCATAATGGTAATGTTAGTTCAAGAATTAAACAAACAATAAAGCCATAACAATTTTGATTAGAAAAATCAAGGAAATACTGAAAGTAACTGATAGGGAATCCTTTTATTTACCAAATAGTGAATATTTGCCTACAAAAGTGTAAGTTACTATGCAGGTGGATGCTCTCACCCACGTTTTATGATACAGAGAGAGTTTTGGAATACCAGCTCCGACACATATTTCCAAAATATCTCCTTACACAAAGTAGATGAAGGAGCAATCTGAAAGAAAATGGGTGTGTTCTATCTATAGCTATATTCACATGATACTGAACATCCACTGCAACAAACTGGAGAAGCTCTGTAAATATCAATATAACCTATTTCAGGTCAGGTCTTGGAGATAGGAGAAGAGGAATTATTAGGAGGAACAGGAACAAGAGGTAGATTGCCAAGGAAGGTTCATTCTGGGACCCTGGTGTCACGGTAGTTTTCAGAACAGCCTGTATTGCATATTAGGTAAGTTTGGGGTGGCTGGCAGAGGCTCCAGCCTCTTTGCTTTGTGGAGCACATATGTTGTTCATGCTTATAACTGGGGACATTTAGAGATAACCGTCCTTCCTTCAGCATGTTCTGCCAATTCCCAGCTTCACAAACTCATGGCTTTGAGTCCCAGCTAAGTTTTTTCACCTCAATTTATGTGCTATTTGGAATTAGCCATATAACAACAATCATAAATATATTACTTACCTAGGAACTTTCAACTGAGGTTTGCAAAATAATAAGGGCTGATTTATGCTTCTTGTTCAGATGAGCTGCACTGAAGAAGATGATGTGCCACCTAAATGGAGGTGGTTGGAGACACAATGGGTGACATATTGACTCCACTGATGTTAATAGCAAAACTTCCAGTGACTTCAGTGGGGCAGGGATTTCACTAATGCCTCCTGTGTTTTGAGGGGAGTATTTTGGGATGTGTCCCCTGCTATAGCCATGCTAGTGCCCACCAGTGTGTGTCCCTGCCTTTGTCCCACACAGAGACACCTATTCCAGGGCCTCTAGAGCTTCCAGAAGTAATACCAGTCACCCCTGTCATGTGCTGAGTACTACTGGGAAGCAAAGAGACTATGCCTCCATTCTCTTCTCCTCTTCTCCCCACACCACATAGGTGCACTGGGGCAGAATAACTCCCTGCCTCTACACTGTTAGGGAGACATAATCTCTCTCCCACCTCTAACTTTAATGGTGACTATTGACACTGTTTTCAACCAGAGTAATATAATTGCACGGAAAGGTAATCGGACATGACCATGGATACAAAGCAATTCAGGGGTAGAACCAGGAAGAGCACTCACCTGCTATATGTCCCTAGACCACACAGCCTTGTAGATAGTACGGTAATCCCCAAAAATGCAAGGTTGAATTTTGGAAAGATTTTTAACTTTAACACTACATTTGAAAGTCTTTAAGCTTTGCAGTTATACGTTCCATAACCTGTATCCACCATAGGCAGAACCAGGAATTTTCATGAACATTGTAAGGGAATGGGGGTGGTGGGTGTTTGTTAGCGTTGTATATTGAGTAAACATTTTCTGCAAATGAGAGAAATCTGAGTAAAATTAAACTTTCTTTGTTCTGTTTGAACTTAAATACAGTTGCTTCTGCTTTAAGATGGCTTGCTCAACAAGGACAGCCCTATTTGTATTACAAACTATGATTTGTCACATGCAAAATATATATCTTTTTTCTAATCTTAATTGTTAACTTTTCCAGAGCAAATCTGTCACTTTGACAAGGTGGATTTCTTATTTAATCTCCAGCCCTTAATGCAATCCTGTGAAAAAGATCCTTTCTGAGTCCAAGTTCTTCATTGTCATGTTGCTAGTGTGCGTTTCTGACCAGAATGCAAAGTAGTTTTAATCCATACATCCCTTTTTCTGTACTGGGATAGATGCCAAATCTATGCCAGCGATTAACTTTTGAATGTCAGCTGTAACAAATACAGTTTCAGTGTAATTTTGACCAGTTAACTAGTTAGACAAAGGAACTGTTTTCATGAAATAGTGCTAGGGTATATTTTCAATTCACAGAAATATTCAAGCTGTTTAACATCTCGAAAGAGAGGGAGAGAGAAGGTCAGAGTGCAAGAATATTCAATTTGTAGAATTTTTTTAAGATTAATTTTTAAGAAACAGCTTTGATTAATTTCTCAAATAATAGCATGCTGGATTGCTGACTGATAAAAGTGACATATAAAACTGTAGTAGTTTTCAGGTACTCTTTACAGAAAGTGTATTGAATGATTATTCCAATTCTTCTGCGTTCTTGCAAAAGGGAAAGAAAACAAAAATATTCCTTCCTCCTCCCCACATGCCTGGCTGTAATCATTAGGATAATATTGTCTGAGACTCTGGGTAGAAAAAGTATTGTAAAAATAGAAAAATACTTAAAATATCAGAAAAATCTGATCAAGCAGCAGCTGTCAATCAAGAACAAAGTACATGACCCCATTAGATGGAGCTGAGTGAATAATACACAACAAATAATTTATTCAGATTAGTGGTATATTTTCTGTTTGCAAATTGTCAAACAAATCAACATTTAAAAATGTATTTGTCATTCATAATTAACTCATTATTTCTTCAGCAAATAAGTTTTAGTCTGCAGATGGCATGGGAACAATTTGTATTTCCAGTTTATAGTGTGTTGATTAGTTGAATAATGTTTTTGTGTTTTAGATTTGATGACATGCAATGAAATACTACAAATTATGAATTTTGTGATGAAATATATACGTCATAATTCACTTAAGGTGAATTTTCTACCGTGAGATCTTAAAAATGCACTTTTGTGAGTATTCTTGCTAATAAAACTCAAACACTGGAATAATAGTAAGCAGACACAAAAGGATCATTGTAAAACGGTGTCATTTTTAGGATCTTGCATATGACTTCAGAGTAGTTTGTCTTTGTCACACTGATGTCAGGTGCTAGAAGTCTTTGCAGACTCACTCTGATATTAGATTAGCTGAACCCTATTAATTCCAATCTGGGAGCAATAAAAGTTTTGCGCATCAGGCAGCGGAGGCCTTGCAAAGAAAATGTGCAGGAAATGTGCAGAGGAGGAAGCTAATTCTGATGTTTATATTGCACTGTGTAAGTCAACAATAAAAAGCAAACTCCAGGAAAGGGGTTTTGAACTATAGTTCAAACTATAGTTTGTGTATGTAAATTTGAACTATAGTTTGTGTATGTAAAATCTGTTCGGGTGAGAGTAGGAACTCTACCTCTTTACAGTTACGAATGCTGATGAAAGTTGCCTTTTCATTCTGGAGAAGACTGATGGAAATTTCCACTGTTTGCTGTTAGAATGCCCAACATTTACTATATTCAGCTGATTCAGTTTGACCAGGAGAAATAGACACATGGAATAGGCTTAAACAGCAATCTGCAACTTTATTAATTATATCATGGGGAGGGGCACTAAATTGCCCGCCCACCTATCATGTGTCATGCATTTAAGTGGTTGCAGTTACTCCTGGGGTAATTCTGGGCCAATGCATATATGCAGAATTCATGTCCCCACAGTTTTCTTTTCTCCACAGAAAATAAATTCTGCGGGAGATGTGCTGCAGTTGCATCTTTCGCCCAGCAGGGGCAGATGTGGTGCTAGAACAGAAGGCAACCAATTCATGGGCCAGAAAAGCCACCTTCAGATAGGGAGGAGGAGAGGTTGCTTTTCTCACAGCACCCTGACTATGGGGCCAAGTGAGGAGGCACTGGATATAGGGGTATGGACTGAGCAGGGCACATGGGGCTGCTGGGGGGGTCACATAGACTGGGGGTCAGAAGGCCTAGTGGAGTGGAGAAACTGGGGTGGGGGTATAGGAGCCAGTGGGTGACTGTATTGAGCAAGGGGCTAAATGGGAGTGGGGGTGCAGAGCCACATGGGGAAAGGGGAAGGAGTTTAGGGACACATGGGGAAGCAGGCAGTACCCACACCCAACAACCCTCCAAGTTCATTCCCAGGCTCCTTCCCAGCAATTACTTCTCTCTCCCTCAGCATCTTCATTACCCCTGACTCCCCCAAGCCTTTGCACTGCTTTTGAGGGGTGCAAGAAATACATTTCTGTATCGTAGTTTAAATGAATTATTACTCAAAGTTCTGTATTAATATGCCTAGTAAGAATCTATTTTTCATAAAACATTTTCTAAATCTTTGTTGTTGTCTGTATTGTTACAGACATACTTACTGACAGGTATTTTGAAATAAATTAATAAAATAATTGAAACCGGCATGATTACATTATGTTATTTTGACAAAGGAAATATGCTGAATTTTGCAGAATTTTAAAATATTGTGCGCAGAATTAATTCTTTTGGCACCAAATTCCTCCAGGAGGAGGCCTCTCAATCTGCAAAGACTTCAAGCTTCTCTACTCCCATGAGTATAAGGTTCAACTGCATAATCCTGGGTCTCATTTACCTCTAGGAGCTGTCCCTTTTAGCATTTCCCCACACTGGACACTGGCCTCAAGTTGTGATAAGTCAGTAATTATAACAGCATTCTGAAAGCCATAAATCCTCTTGTTTCTAACCCAACTGTTATACCTGGAGGCTGCAAGGAAGGTGGAAAAAACCCACTTGGCTACGTGAAATTTGGCCCAGCGGGAAGAAATCCTTTCTGACTTTTAAAAATAGGTGATGAGTCAGACCTGTAGCATCATATGTGGCACAGCTCCTAATCTACAACTAAAGGAAAGGAGAGCAGGAGAGCTAACCAGTGATAAGAGACTTTTGCAAAACCCAGGCTTGGCTCAGATTGGCTGTTGCATGTACATCGTTGTCTATTAGCTCGCCTCATCCCCATTTACACAGGCCATGGCTAAGGAGAAAATCAAAGGGAGATGGGCTGCGAGGGAGCATCCCCCCATCCAGCCACACATGTGTTTGGACTTCCCTTGTTGCCCAAAGTTCCTTTATCCCAACTAAAGGCAGTAAGAGTGTATTGGGGTGGAACAATCCCACAACATATGTACATCACATTCAGAAAGTGTTATTTATTTATTTAAAGTTGACTGTGTCCCTGTTATGTTTCCATTACATTTTAAAGACACAGGTAGTAGAGCTGACTGAGGAGAATGTTATATTCTTTCCATTTTATACTGCAGTCCTGTGGTCTGAGGAAATAGCTAGGCATACTTTTTTCAAATCCTGTTTTTCTTGCAGCTTCTTCTTTTTGTTTAGTTTGTTTGTTTTTGTTAAAAAAGAACTTGCATCATTCCTATTTTCTACATAGGTAAGAAGCAATCATTCTGTTGACTTTGGTTGATAGTGTACTGCATATTAGGAGAAAAAAAAGATGTCATAAGTCTTTTCTTCCCCATGATTCAAACAAAGGAGTGCTAACAGTCTGCAGAGAAGATTTTCAAGGGATGTGCATATTTCAGCATTGCTCACCAAACTGGATTATTTTAAATACATTTCAGTACAATCTGAACTTTTATGGTCTATGATGGTAAGATTCTTTTTTTGTCATGTTTCTGTGCTCAGTTTAAATGTACATCAGACATAGAAGAAAGTAGAATGTGATTTCAATCATTTATTATTTTATTTCCATTAACAATTTTATGTTGTTACATTATTTTTTTTTATACCTCTGTAGATAAATAGGTAGTTTCTCATTAAGCAATCTCCACCTGGTGGCAGCATGTCATAGCCAGCAACTAAATAGATAGATCTAGTGCACTCAGATAAGGTCCTTTTTTCCTTTAAACAAATAGGATGTCAGAGTTTTAGTCAGATAAGTTGTCGTTTAATGTTTAAAACATCTCCTCATATAGGTGAAATATATTTAATTTTAAGATGCTTTTACTCATCTTGTATCTCATGTCACAGAAGTGCCAGGATGGGTGTGCAACTTACAAGGATCCAATGCATAAGCACCTTCTAATGGTGAAGCAATTGCCAAATTCTCCATTAGCATATCTGTATTAATGGCTGCATTACTTCCGTTTATAAAGAACCATGAGTGTTGACTTTAGCCATCAAAATACCGCTAAAGTGTTTCACATTCATATTCTGCATATTGCTTTAGTTATAAAATATGTATTTGGAAGCTCAAAGTTAGCATAATGTACTTTCTTCAAGCATAATTTTGTAGCCCATTGCAAAGAAATGTTCCTTGAATTGCCAGTTTGCCACAGGAAAGAAAGGAAGCTTTTCCAGACAGTAGACACAAGCATCAACCTATCTCATCAAATGAATGTGTGTTCTTCTAACTACAAAGCTATCCATATCAGTTATGTCTGAAGTGGAAGATATGAATATAAAGTTATATATTATATGATTTGAGAAAAGGATCACAGATGGTTAAGCTTTATAAAGAAAAAAATAATTCCTTCTATGTCTATTTTGAGTGTTGATTATGTTTCAAAAATAAAACCACCTTGGCAGCCATTAGGATGGCATATATATGCCTAAATTTTCAAAGATATATGTATTAAAACTCTGTGGTGGGGGAGCTCATCTTTCAGGAAGAAAGATCAACTTCTTGCTGTGTTTGTGTGACCCCTTCAGACAAACTGAAGCTGCAGTGTCAATTAACATAGTAGAATGCTTTGTCTAGCTTTCCTGATTATACACAAATGTTACTGCAATGTTGGGGAGAGGTGGATGGAAAATGGACTTTTTTCCATGGAAAATCTAGACTTTTCATCAAAAGAAGCAAAAACACAAAGCAACACCCCCTCAAAAAAATTGTGTTTGTTTTTGACAAATGAAAAAAAAAATTGGCTGAATACTGAAGAAAAAAAAACTTCAACATTTCTTCCCAAAACTCAACTGTGACAAACCAATTTTTGGGGTCAAAAACTGCCAAAATCCACACAAAATCTGATGGGTTTTTTTGAGGAAAGCAACTGTGACAACTTTCATTTTTTGGAAAACCCAACTTTTCATCAAAAGAGTTTTGATGGAAAATTATTGACCAGTCCTAATATCGGGCTTTGGAGTGTTGTGGTAGAGCAGGGGTCTCAAACACGCTCCCTGCCTGCCTGCCCTGCCCGGCACCACTCTGGGAAGAGAAGGGGGGGCAAAGGGGCTGTGTGTTGCTGTTGCTTCAGGCAGCGCCCCCAGCAGCTCCAATTGGCCGGGAATGGGGAACCGCGGCCCCCCCTTCCCCACGTTCCAGCCTATTCCCGGAGCAGCGTGGGGGCAGGGCAGGCAGGCAGGGATCCTGCCCTGCCCCCGGTACGCGCCGGGCCAGATCCTGCCCCCCGAACCCCTCCTGCAGCCGAACCCCCTGCCCTGAGCCCCCTGCCACACCCTGTACCCCGAACCCCTGCCCTGAACCCCCTGCCTCACCCCGCTTCCCTCCTGCATCCCAACCCACTGCCCTGAGCCCCATGCCGTACCCCTCCTGCATCTCGACCCCCTGCCATACCCTGCACCCCTCCTGCACCCTGACCCCCTGCCCTGAGCCCCCTGCCGCACCCCAGCCCCCTGCCCTGAACCCCCTGCCTCACCCCGCTCCCCACCTGCATCCCAACCCACTGCCCTGAGCCCCCTGCCGCACCCCGCACTCCTCTTGCATCCTAACCCCCTGCCCTGAGCTCCCTGCCGCACCCTGACCCCCTGCTGTACCTCACCTCTCCTGCACCCCACACCCCAACTCCCTGCCCTGAGCCTCCGCCACACCCCACACCCCTCCTGTGCCCCCTGGGGGTAGGGAAGGGGCAGAGTTGGGGTAGGGATTTCAGGGAAGGGGTTGGAATGGGGGCAGGGAAGAGGTGGGAAGAGGCGGGGCAGGGGCGGGGCCTCATGGAAGGGGTGGAGTGGCGGGCCGAGGGCGGCGGGGGGGAGGTGTCAGTTAATGCGGCCCTCGGGCCAATGTACTAGTCCTCATGTGGCCCTCGTGGTCATTTGAGTTTGAGACCCCTGTGGAAGAGGGTGAAGGTGAACACTCACCCACAGTGCCACCTAGTGGTCAGGTTCGGGTGTGGCAACTTGTCTTCCTCTTGGGTGTTACCTTTTCTCAGTATAGATCCACTTTATGTGGATCTTTCCTTTTAGCAACTCAGCCTTCTGGCCTTGCACTTTCAGGATCTTCCCCAACTATGTACAGACTTCTATCATTGTCCCCTTTTTAGAGGTTGGTAGGGTACCCCCTGCCCACCCTCTCCACAGGGCTCCAATCCAGGGCCCAATGGCAGGCAGCTACAATATGCACCTTGTGGTGCTATTTGGCTGCCTCCTTGGATCACTTCCAACTAGTGTACCTGTCATGCTGTCTAGAGTGGCTCACAACTTTGGCAAACTGTTAGAAAACAAGGGCAGATACCCCAAACTGATGGTGTGTTCTATAATTAGATTTCACCAAGTCAGTAACAAATGTGAATTCCTGTACCACTATACCAGTCTTACTATGGAGTCACAGACAGCCCCTTAGTATCTCCAGTCTATCTTGCTGCTCAGACAAACTGAACTTTGTGATATCAGGTTACTTAAACCAAAAATCACACCACATCAAGTTTCTCCCAATCCCAAGAGACTAGTCGGTCACCCCAGATCAACTGGTAGTCCAGATCTTACTCCAAAGACAATGCTGGCAGCCAATTCTATAGTAGGCTTGGGTGTATTAGCTAAGAAAAAAGAACGAGAATTAAAGCAGGTAAAATATAATAGCAGATAAATCACTGTTTGTAACGCAGTGATGTAATAGTTTGTCAGTTTCCCAAAAGTCTTTTCTAGGGCTACCCTGAATAATTTCTGACTTTCCGTTCAGTTATTATGCCCTGTTAGAATCCAAACAGTCCAGTGATAAAGGATTTTTCTTTTAATCCATATTATATCTTCTTCTCACACAAGACAAGCTGTCGGTCTCTCTACCCAAGTGGGCCTTTCCTCTGATGATGGTGTGAGAGGAATGCACTTAGTCTTTTGACCTCTGATCACATACATAAAGGCCACTTGATTGAAATTAGCATTTTCTGTTAAAAATCCTTAAGCCCTTCATTATCATTTCACAAGATTTATTTTATGGGTAATTTAGTTGCAAGGGTATTTATCATGTAAATGTTTGCTATTACACTATGACAGGAATAGATAAGTGAAAACAATAAAAGAAACATCCAATTAGTTTTATGAATTTTGAACACCCAAACCACTTATACATTAACAATCACTTAGATCTACACTAACACAAGTGAATTGGCCTGTGGCCCTGGACTGACCTGGTTTGTGAGCATCACAATCCCCTCTTCCTGCACGGTAAAATAAAGATCTGAACACACAAAAAATAAAGTTTCTAACTTTCAGAAGTCACCAGTTCTTCCTTTGCAGGTTTGGACTGATCACACTCTTCAAGCATCAGGCAGCAAGAGCTCCTGGGATACTCCTTCCCAAAAGCTCAGAGCATAGGTCTGCTCCCTTCCATCAACAGTGTAGGATCAATTTGTATAGTGGGGGTAATGAAGGCAGAAACGATGCACTTGGGTTGCTATTACTAATTCAAGCCAGGGGATGGTTTGCAGCACCCTTCATTCAGCACCTATGCCTTCCACTGTCTGCCTCCTTCTGAGCTGCTCTGCTTCCCCTTTTAAGCCTTCCATCCTGCTTGTGCAGGCTTTGCAGGTGCGGCATGGTAGGGCTGCCTTGTACCAGAGGTGCTCCTTAACCCCTTCTTCTATAGAGTGGAATTACACCCTATTACAGGGAGAGGTGGGAAGTCTTGGCAAAACCTGCAGAGCTATTTAAACGTTTTTAAAGCCTTGTATACATGTATGTCTGAATTGCTTTTCTGATCTGCGCTCATTATTGGGAGAAATATTTGCTATACACATTTTTTTTCTATTGTCTGTTCAATCTATTATTCTTTTTTTTTTATTTGTTTGGTCTTGTGGCATATTTGTATTCTTGATGATTTCTGATACATCTGGTGATTTTGGCTTATTTAGTCATTTATTTATTTATTTGCAAAGTAGCATATCTACTGTCCTGAGTAAGGGATACCTTTTTAATCCTGGCACTTAGGTTGAGGCTATATATTTCTGCAATAAAAGCAGGATTTATATTTTAATATTGCTATTTTCACAATACAGCGGAATGGGAGGACTTTTTACAGCAAAATTAAAATTGATAAATGTTACAAATCAGGGTTGATGATGAAAGTGCAGACAAAACCTAATTATGATTGTTTTAATTTCTTGGATTGTAAAGGCAGGCACTATGTCTACCTCTATGGCCCAAACCTGTTTCATGTGCCTGCATGGAGACCTATTGAAGTCAATGGTCCTGTACAAGGGCACTAGAGTCCACACTTGCTGATTTGATTTTAGGATTCTGCCTGTTTGCAGTCCACCAAGCACAGCAGCACCCAGACCCTGACCGAGGCCTCTGGGAATTAAATATAAAAAGTAAAGGTATATTACAATCTAGTAATATTTCCATTAAAATAAATGTTGCTCTTATGTATTGAAAGTTAAAACATTAAGTTGTTTGTTACGCTGTCCCTGAATTACTGTGCAGAGAGATACAAAAAACATGAACAAAGAAAAGAAGGGGGAAAGAGAAGTAACCTAAAGCAAAAAAATGGAGCTTACATACCAAAGCAATGGATCTCCCTTACAAAGCATGAAATGTAGTACTGCTAGCATGATTTGCAGAAGATAAACTTTCCCAAAAGGATAAATTGTGTATTACTGAGGGTGAAACTAACAGAAAGTAAGGCCTCTTTTCCTTTAAATTTAGCATTAAGAAAAATGAGACCTCCATCCTTCTAAGTGATATCTTAGAAAGGAAATAGATCTAACCACTTCACTAATTATCTTCCCAGCTCAATGCATTTGATTATGACATAAGCATGTGCCCACATGGCATCGACTCAATTAGGTGATCCAAGAAATAGGTTCTGCATTTATGTAGCTGGCCAAGGTTTTTCCTTTTCTTTGAGTGCTGTAGAGATTATGTGCAATTATTACATGGCGTGGATCCACTTCTTTGCTCTGTTTCATCCAACAATATCTCACATTCTCAAGTTGATCAGTTAGCAGCTAAAACTCAATAGATAAGTGGTATTTTATGGCTGATACCATTATTAAATAGAACTATTTTTCATTTATGGAAGTTCAGTTTAAGTGGCAAGGAATGTGTTGCATAAAAGGGAACTGCTGCAGACAGTTTTGTTATGAAGCACTATGATGTGTTTAATCTTCAGCATTTGTTGTTGTATTGTCTTTTAAAAACTAGTAACTAATGACAAATTGAAAATACACTACAAATGCATCCTGAATGAGAGCTGGGTCTGTTGTTTGCTCTGCAAAGTTCTGATACCTGGGAGATATGTAAGAGTATATTGTGGCTTTGTCATAAACCCTAAATAAGTGGCCCTGTACAGTTGCACTGCTCCAGGACAAGGTCAGATCAAATCTGGTCCTTGGTTCCCGCCTTATATCTGGTGCAGGATATTGCTGCCTCAGCTGAGCTGGCTGGTGTGCTGGGTAAAGGAGCCAAGACCTCCTGTCAACACCTGCACACACCCTGCCCACCTGTACAGGAGAGAGAATAGTAGCTGCTCTCTTCCTTTTTCCATGACTTGTAATATGAATGGCCAATACAGAGAAGTAATGGTATGCCATATGTCTACTAACTCCCCTGTACAGATACAGATAGTGGCTCACACTCTGGCCTTTAAAAAGTGGATTTTTATTGAGTAGCAGCAGTGAACAGAAGAGCTTTTGATTTCACATTGCCAGAGGTACACATTTGATTTCAAACACTAATATTGAAACAAAATGAAAAAAAAAAGGGGAAATTTTAACAAGGAAATTGTGTCACAGTGGGTGCACCGGAGAAGAAGATTGAAAACCTTAGTTCAAGATATAAGTTCTATGTATTATTATTATTTATTTCTATTATTATTAGATTACAGTAGGCTGAGGGATAATGGGATAATTGATTAATAAGGCTCTAGTCTAATAACACATAATAGACTAACATTTTATGAGAAATTGACCTAGTGTTATAGCAAGTAATCTGTGACTTGAAAATAGTTTAAGAAAGTAATATTCATGGTTATTTTTAATTTTCTATACAATATATAGACAACTCCACTGAGACAGTACTCCCTCCAAAAGTGGGGAATTTATATGATCTGTTGACATAAGAAACAACAAATGAAAACTGGCATAATATTCTGGATGTTGGAATCTGGGAATAGTACTGAAATATGAATTTTAACTCAGTAAGTTTGGCACTGTCTGGTTACTTGTATGCCTTTCTCAGGTCTGTTTCCTCACTAATAATTCTATGTTGCTGTTATTTTCTGTGCTTCCTTCCCCTCCGTGTATAAGGAAAGTTCTACATTTTGCCAGGACTTATATAGACTTATTTATTCTTTCTTGCAGAAGATGGCAAGCGCCTCCAATCTACCTCATACTCTTGAAAGCAATTGACTTTTGAGAAATAACCAAAACAAATATAACTTAGGTGTTAGAGAACTTGAGCTCACATTCCAAGTCCACTATTGAGGATATATTTCATGCCAAAGAAAAAAAATGAAAAGGTTGTGTTACTCATGCATCAGATAAAGGAAAATGTTGTATAAGTTTATGGAACTCCTGGAGGATTAAAGGTCCCCCCACATAACCTGAATAAATAAATCTGATCCTGCAAGTAGACATTAATCTAATTGGACTCTGTAGATAAATGTGTGGAAACACCTTTAATTAAGAAGCTGGTGCTTTTGCTTGAATCTTGACCCACTTTCCCCCATTATTATTTTGCCATAGTTTAATAATTTCTCTTTTGCATTAAAGAGTAAATCTAATGAGACCAAACAGATTAAGAATAATATTAAAGTGGGTTTTTTTGTCCCTTTCTGTTACATACATGATGTCTACAGTGACTAAAAAAAGGTTCAACTTTTGAAGATTTATGTGTTACAAGTCAGCATGAAGGAATATATGACTGCATTGAGACTATGGGAAATAGTATGACTTCCAAAAGTCAAGGGGTAGGGACGGTTTTATGGCCTGCAGCATGCAGGGGGTCAGACCAGATGATCATAATGGTCCCTTCTGACCTTAAAGTCTATGAGTCTATGAGTTGATCCAATCTTCCTTTGAAGAGGTTAAACACTACAGCCAATGTGCTGGTAAAACTATGGAAGAGGAAGCAGATACTAATAGCTTATATCTTCATTGAGTGAAAAAACTAAAATATAGCTGCCCAAGTTAATTTGGAGATGCAAGGAATCCCAGGCATATCTGAGTAAAGTATATATAGTACATGCAGCCCACATTTCTTTATGGTTCCTTTACATATGCACTTTTGATTGGCCTTTCTTAGCATTATATAATTGAATCCTGTGGCAATGTTATGATATTGAAGTGCCATGTGCTTAGGCCTAGTGTACAACACATCTCCATTGAAATCAATGAAGTTTTGCTTTGCCCAGTTACACCAGAGAAGAGTTGGTTCATAGTTTAAGTTACGTCTATTGAGATAAAGTACGTTTCTCCTGGATTCAGCATCGTAGCAGACCCTTCTTATTTCTTCCAATCACAAGAGAGCATCAGGAGTTGCAGCATTTTTCCAATAGCAATATTAGCTAACTGAAACTGTTGAGGCATGTCCTTGATTACCACTTTTCATACAAATGTGTATTTAGTATTTTCTAGCACAAAACCACTTACATTATATATGAATTTAATCCTTTCTTTATATTAATCATATTGTTAGCCAGAAACATAATGATTATAATAATCTATGCATACATTTCATCCCCTTCCTTTCTCCTGCAAAAGATAAGGTATAATTTTGAATTGACATTATTCCATTATTCTTTATTAAAAGAAGAAATAATGTGATTGACAGTTTATTGTTGCCAGGGTGCTGCTTTTTATTTTATTTTTTGGGAAGACTTACTTCAGACTGTCAGAAAGACAGACAAAATAGCCATTATTCACTCAGTCACATTTCCTTAGATTCTTGGATGCTGGAGATCATCCCAATATATTTCTGTGTGTCTGTCAGTGTTGTGCATGTGTGTGGTTATTGAAACTCATGGGAGAAGTGGCTTTCCAACTTGGCTTTGAAACAAAGATTTTCAGAAAACCCAGCATCTTGGGCTAAAGAAAACCTTTCAGATCTCTCACATGACTAAATGCAATAATATGAAACGTGTCATTTAGAGTTTTTGTAACATTGTCGTTTTTAAAAGCTATATGTAAATCAAACTTTTGAGGAATTAAATGTGAAATTAACAGAGAATATAACTAAAGTGTTGAGGTGAATTTGTCATTACTATGTAAGGGAAGTATTCCTTTGTTTAATTAGATCATGCAGTCTTTTAAAATGATTTTTTTCACTCGTGGTTTATTTACAACTCTTGCTACTAGCAGTTCCCTAGGGATAAGTGCATGAAAATTGCCTGAAACATTTACATTTTTAATTAGCTGAACTCAGGTGTTCTAGTAAGTATGCAACTAAGCTTACCTACTATAAATAATGAATGTAAAGGAAAAATCTAGGGGGAGAAGTTTTGAACACCTCTGCTGGCACACATTGCTGGGAAAAAATGAAAACAATGACTTAGTTTTATTTCAGGTAAACTATTATTAAAATGAACTTCAGAACTTCATTTCTGGCCTGACTTTCAAATCCTGTTAAAAGTCAGTAGGAGGCAAAGGTGGTCATTGGAAATCAGGCCGGTGTGGATATTTATGCTCTAATGTATAGGGCTGGTCTCTGAGTCCCAGAGCATTCTCAAAGTGTATATCTGTATCATTATTAGACACAGATCAACTTTCCCTTGCCACTTTTGCTGCTGTATACCAATTATACAGATATTTGTGTGCTTAATATAATTAACAGTGGTTTAAATATAAAAACTGAGGCTTGGTCTAGATTTGATTAGCACCTCAGAGCCCAGTACTGTACTGATGGCCTGATTTTCAGAGGAGCTGAGTGCTCACAAATGAAACTGAAGTCAGAGGGCCAGATTGTGTACAGCTGCGAAGGTGAAGAGGGAGGGGTAAGGTACTTCCCCCCCTCATGTGGCTCTGCAGAAATCCCCAGAGCACAGGGACCCGTGAAGGCCTCTCACAATCGCAGTCCCTGTGTTCTGACAAGTACTGGGACGTCTTGCTCCTGTTCTCTTTCTTTCCCTGAGAGGCAAGACTCCTAGGGTATATCTACAGTGCAGTTTGAGGGGTGATTATAACTCAGGCAGACATATCTGCACTAACTTTATCTTCTCTACCATTGTTAAAAATTAGCAGTCTAGACACTGTTGCGTGGGCTTCAGCATGGGCTGTACAAGCATGTTGCTAGCCTGCACTGAAGCCTGTGCTGTCACATCTACACTGCTATTTTTAGTAATACTAACACAAATATAGCTAGCTTGGGTATGCCTACCTATGCTGCAATCAATTGTGAGATTGCAGTGTAGATATGCCCCTAGAAGTATAGCTTCACAGCCTCATCTTTAATTGGCAGCCAACAAAAAAGGTGAAAAAAAATCTAAAACCAAATCTCTAAATGAAAAAATAAATAAGTGCCTAGTTTTTTTGTTTTTGTTTTTTGTTTTTTTTAAAGGTTCACTACATTGCATGCTGAGCTCTTCTGAAAATCTGGCCACTTATGTGTGTCTAAATGGGAAATGACCTCTTATGAAAATTCTGGTGTATATGCATGTACTGTAATACTCAAGATGGGCAATGTTTGTAGTTGTTTATATGAGTCACTCAACATACAATCTCATCTGCATCCAATAACTAAACATATGCTACTTGTATAGAGCAGCAATTGTCTAAGATATTTATTCTTCTGTTCCAGGTGGGAAAACCTATATTACTGAGATCCAGCTGTTTCTGAATTTTCCCTTCATACAAAGGGAGTCAGAGAAAGAAACTTGTCTATGCAAATGGCCAGGAGTTAAACATGGAATCTGTATGCTTACTTTTGGGATAAAAATGGAGCTGATACCCAGCTCCAGCTTGGAGCTGAAAACAATTGTTAGTTAGTCATTTTCCAGCAAAATCTTTCTCTAATGGAGAGCTAGTGACTCAGATGCCCTGTCAGCACCAGTCTTTGACCAGTCAAAATAACTAGGACTCTAAGAAATTCATGGCCATGAAAAACGCATCACGGATCGTGAAATCTGGTCTCCCCCCGTGAAATCTGGTCTTCTGTGTGCTTTTACACTATACTATACAGATTTCATGGGGGAGACTAGCATTTCTCAAATTGAGGATCCTGCCCAAAAGGGAATTGTGGGGTGGGGGGGTGGGTCACCAGGTTATTTTAAGGGTGTCACAGTATTGCCACCCTTACTTCTGTGCTGCCTTCAGAGCTCGGTGGCCAGAGAGCGGTAGCTGTTGGCCGAGCGCCCAGCTCTGACGTCAGCGTCCCACCAGTAACCGTGCAGAAATAAGATTGGCAATACCATGCCATGCCACCCTTCCTTCTGCGCTGCTGCCGGCACAGCTGGGCAGCCAGAGAGTGGCGGCTATTGACTGAGGGCCCAGCTCTGCCGGCAGTAGCACAGAAATAAGGGTGGCAATACCATACCATGGCATCCTTACTTCTATGCTGCTGCTGCGAGCGGCTCTGCCTTCAGAGCTGGGCACCCGGCCAGCAGCCACCACTCAGCTCTGAAGACAGCGCTGCTGCCAGAAGCAGTGTAGAAGTAAGGGTAGCAGTACCACAACCCCCCTTACAATGACCTTGCAACCCCACCACAACTCCTTTTTGGGTCAGGACCTCTACAATTACAACACTGTGAAATTTCAGATTTAAATAGCTGAAGTAATCAAATTTACTATTTTTAAAATCCTACGACTGTGAAATTAACCAAAATGGACCGTGAATTTGGTAGGGCCCTACTGATAACTTTAAGAGGGAAAGCCAGTGCAAGTTTTTTGTTACTGGTGGGATTCAAAGAAATGTATCTGAAAGAGGGGATTTGAAATTGTGCTAGGGGAGCAGAGGACAGGGCCGGCTCCAGCATTTCTTCCGCCCCAAGCCAAAAAAAAAGCCGCGATCGGCGACGGCAGTTCAGCGGCAGGTCCTTCGCTCCTAGAGGGAGTGAGGGACCTGCTGCCCCCGAATTGCCGCAGGTGCCGCCCCTCTCCCTTGGCCGCCCCAAGCACCTGCTTGTTAAGCTGGTGCCTGGAGCCGGCCCTGGCAGAGGACATCTGGGCACAATGGGAAGCCTTGTCAGAGTGGAAATATATGACTGGTGGTGGACCATCCTTGAGTATATACACTATATATTCTCTGCCAACTAAATTCCACTGCAGTTGTTCTGCTGAAACCTATTGTGAATAATCACATGAATAATTACAAGTTCAGTCCCTGCTGAATGAAGGGAAGAGAGACAAATAAAACTACATTATCTAAATACTTCCTAACCAGGATCCTAGTTTTCCATGATAAAAAAACAAAATTCTCCAATAAAAAACCCCATAAAAATTTCCTTTTTTCCATGATTAAAATGAAATGCTGAACATTAGGTTCCCTAGCTACAATGTATTTAGACATCAGTTGAACACATTTAATTGATATACAGTAGATACCCATTTATCCGATCTTCCATTATCTGGCTCTTCTCATTAACTAAACTACCAGCAGGACCAATGGCGGGGGGGGGGGGGGGAAGCCGATACAAATTACTGGGGCCCGGCAGTCCGGAAGGGTGCCCGGAGCCCAACTCTGTTGCATATGTTTTTGTCTTTCTCGGTAGTATCATTATTTGTCGATTGTTTTCCGAGTATTTCTGAGTTCTATATGAACATTTGCTTCTGTGCTTTGACAGTATAACAGTGCAGTCTCATGATGGGGGGCCCGAAAAAAAATTTTCACCGGGGCCCGAACCCACTTTCGGCGGCCCTGACCACCAGATGTCCAGGGCTGATTGCCTGAGCCCGAGCTGCTGTCAGTCCTGGGCAGCTGGTGATTTGGTTAATATGGAGAGCTGGTTAATGGAGGCTTGGATAACTGGACTTCTACTTTATATTTTTTTATTTTTTCAGAAAATGTAAAAACTAAAGATTCTCTGTAAGAACACAAACTCCAGATTTTCCATGGCAAATGGCTTTCTAGGATACCTGTTCAAAACTTTGGTTGAGTCCTGCAGTATCTGGATATTTTCTTAATAGTTAGAATAAAGTAAGGGTTTCTTGATGAAGCCTGTATCTGCAAACTTCTGTTGAAAAGATTCTGTTGGAATTTACCAAAAACAAAAAAAAAAAGGAACTAAACAAGCATTCTTTTAAAACTGATGGGGATGCTGGTATGTTCCTTGAAAATAGGAATGTTCTTTGGGATTTCAGGGCCACGTGGTTGCAGGCATACTTAGAGCCTTTGTAGCTGAAGTATACATCTGCCTATCGAACAGCTTACAGTAGCTGCTTAGAAATACTGTAACAGAAATAATTCTAAAAAGATACCATTCTTACCTAGGCATGACTGAACATGGAGGTCAGTACATAAGTCTCTCACAAAAGAGACACTATTTCCCAGTTCAGACTCAGCTTCTTCAAACAGATTAAAGTCATCCTACTAACAAAAGCAGATTGATTACAACATTAAATTGTGACCAAAGGATAGCCACAATATTAAGTCCTTTTTTGGACATTCATTATCGTACTCAGATGCATGTTATAATTGCATTTCCTGCCATTGCTGGGAAAATATCCAGCCTGCTAGAGTAATTTGTACTTCAGAATTAAAATAACCCACACAAAGATTGAAATTACTTTAAAGTTTCTCTTTTTGATTTTTATAGGTTGCAAAAGTTATAAAAGCAAGTATAATTAAGTTCCAGGGAGTGTGGTGGTTCTGATTTTGTCTTGGATTTTACTGAGAGCCAATGGGAAATCAATTATCTCCAATCCCTCCTGAAAATGCTCTCTGCATAATTAAATATATTTCTCCCTCACCTCGCCTTTGAACAAGAATCATTTATGGTGGTCCAGGATAGACTGTACTCCAAATATTCCAGTGAAAACCCAATGTAAAAAAACAAATGTAGAATGCCTGATTCTGTATATTGCACTGAATAATTTAACATTTCAGTGCAAATGATAAGCCTAACAGAAAATAGGTTGGATGAACTGATAGTAGGTTTTTTTTTTGGCCATTAATATTTGTGTACTTTTAAGTGTATTAATAGACTTATCCAAAGATGGATAATAAAAAGAGCAAAACTGAGGGGCTGGGAAGTGTAAGTCAGATCATTTAATCTGGGAATAATAATAAACCTTACTATGTCTTGCTGTCTTTTAAAATAATTTTATTGGATTTTAAACTATTTGATTACAGCCTGGATCTGAGATTAATTTATTAGATGAATTTAGTCTATTTTCCTCCCCACAGAATAAATGTGAATAGATCACCAGTTCTTTGCATTTATTTATTATTTAAATTCAGTTAATAAGTGGTATATAAATAAAATTACTTTTTGGATTGATTGCAAATATTTGAAATCCAAGCAGTGTTGTGATTGGATAGATGGTTAGCCCTTAATTGATTGGTTAGATTGGTTAGTCCTTAATTAATTTTTTTGAAGTGATTTTTAAAAAATACAGCCCCTTTCAGCAAGTTAGGTAAGTGCTAGACACATGAGTAGTTCGCTTAGTTAAGCATTTGAGTAGTTCCACTGAATTGGGTTATGTACCTTACTGGATTTTGGCTTGTGATGGGGTCGCAAGCTAGGAAGAGTTAAAAGCAAGTTAGTCACATCTATCACACCTGTGCTCTAATTGCTTCTCAGCCAGAGGTAGGTGGGACTAAGAGGTGTCAGGTAATAACTTAATGGACTTCTGGGCCTCATAAAAGGGAGAGAGCTCAGCCTGAGTCTGGAATCAGAAGGACTAGAGAGGGTTTGTTGAAGGGGCCTGAGCTTGCAGGATAAGGGAAGACTCAGTTTGATGGTATGTCTACACCAGGGGCTTTCTAACTTTTTCTTTCTGAGGCCCCCCCACCATGCTATAAAAACTCCTCACTTGTACCACGACAATTGTTTTTCTCCATATAAAAGCTAGAGCTGGCGTTAAAGGGTAGGAAGAGGGGCAATTGCCTGGGGTCCCATGCCACAAGGGGCACCTGAAACTGGGACTATGTCTACACTAGCAACTGAATGATAAAACTTTTGTCTCTCAGCTATGTTAACCCCCCCCCCCCAAAAGATCAATGTTTTGCTGATGACAAGTGCCAGTGTGAACAGCACTTTGTCAGCAGGAGTGCTCTCCTGCCGACAACGCTTACGCCGCTTATTGAGGGTGAACGTTTTTTGTTGGCTGGCGAGGCGATAAACAGCGGCTACGCTGTGCACCTTTTAGTGGCACAACTGTAGTGACACTGCTGTGTTGCTAAAAACTGCTTAGTGTAGACATAGCCTAAGTTGCTCAGGCTTCAGCTTCAGTCCCTGGTGCTGGAGCTCAGGGCCCCAGGCTGCAGTCCTGCATGTGGGGCTTTAGTTTTCTGCCCTGGGTCCTAGAAAGTCTAACACCAGAAAAGCTTGGTGGACCCCCTGAAACCAGCTCGCGGTCCCTAGGGGGCCCTGGACCCCTGGTTGAGAACCACTAGTCTACACTATAATTAGAAACCTGTGGCTGGCCCAGGCGTGCTGGCTTGGGCTCTTGAGGCATGGGCTAAGGGGCTATTGAATTGCAGCATAGACATTTGGGCTTGGGATGCAGCTGGCTGTCCCTAAACCTCTGACTGCCAGAAGCTGGGATTGGATGAGAGGGTGGATCAGTTGACAATTGCCCTGTTCTGTGTATTCTCTCTGAAGTAGCTGGTACTGACCATTGGTCTAACCCAGTATGGCTGTTCTTAAAGACAAAGAGCTGGATTCATCCTTCATAGCTCCAGTTTTAACTAGTACTGTAATTTGACTTTTGGTCACCTGTACAAATTCTCCAAATATTTCTGAAGTATTAAGAAAAAGTTCTCCATCTAACTTAATGTCTAACATTCAGTACATAGCTACTGATACAATGGAAAGCCACCATCTTGTTATGAAGAATCTGCTTTCAGATCCATGTGTAAATTGAAGTGTGAGTATAACACACATTAGCGTTAATGTGAAACATCCTTTCCCCTCCCTCAAAAGCATGGGCAATTAGACCCTAAGTGCCTTCTAAAAAGCAAAACAATTGGCAGGGAATTTAGCCTTTGCCACATTCTCAATTCTGTCATTTAGAAGCTGCAAACTGAGAACAGTGTGTGTATTCGGATGCTCTTAGATGACTAAATGTGTTACCCATCAGCATTAGATGTTTTGTGTAATTAAATAAACTAATTGTAGTTAATATGACATACACATTATTCATTGTTGTGCTAGATTGATATTTAGCTATGGATGATGAAATTACTATACATTTCATGACCTATACAACTTGTAAACTGGAGGCTAGTAAAATGTAATGAGGGGAATGGTTGTTGTATAACATTGTCTTTATTTTCAGATTTTTTTTTTATATAAGGTCATATAAGTAACAAACATAACATTGTCTGTAGTATGTTATTTACATTATCTGATCAGCTCGCTATTATTTTTCATGGTATAGAGAAGTATGTACTCGTGCCCATTCTGCATGCCTTTATATTTGGCAGTGACTAAAATGAATAATGATCAAATGTACTCGGTGCTTAGGTTATTGTAACCGGTTTTAATTGTTTCCTTTTTGGAGACATGGAATTAAAAGAATAAAGCATTTAATATTTTAAGACCTCTTTCTCCTCCACTGCCATTCTCTACACAGGGGACACCTTTCTCTAAACAGGTTTCAGAGTAGCAGCCGTGTTAGTCTGTATCCGCAAAAAGAACAGGAGTACTTGTGGCACCTTAGAGACTAACAAATTTATTAGAGCATAAGCTTTCGTGGACTACAGCCCAATTCTTCGGATGCATCCGAAGTCTCTAAGGTGCCACAAGTACTCCTGTTCTTTTTTCTCTAAACAGATGTCATTGACAGTTTAGTTATATGGAAGTGACACCACTTCAGAGCATGGGAAAAGTCCTGCTCAATACCAACCTTTAGCATTTGAAGATCCAGAGCTTGAATCACTAATGCATTAGACCAATTTGATACAGTGTAATTCCATTAAAGTTAGAAGTGAAGTTCTATCACCACTTCATAGGAGTCACTAACACACCTTCCGAGGAATCAGATCCTAACCAGAGTAATAAAAAACAATAGATAGGGCAGATAACAAAAGTGATGCCCAATAAAACGTAATGGGACAATTCCCTGTACTTTTTAATTTGAGAGGAATTCCTTTTTTAACCTATGGCAGCTAACAGGAATTCAGGATGAGGCTTACAGTACTCAAGCAAAACGTCCACTTGCCGTTATCAGCCATAATTCCACTACATTGGCATAGTTGTATATGAAAAATTAGAGCCCTGGCAAATGGAAGTATAGGAACAACTGTTAAATTCCAATAACAAGTGGGCTTTTATCCTGGCTGGGGCATGACAATGGTGGGGGACATGATCACAAACAGTAAATTTAGTGAGCATCTTTTAGTGTGTTGAGTGCCTTCAACTCCTCTTGAAGACAAATGAAAGGAGGAGAGAATAGCTGGCAAGAAGCTGTGTAGGAGGATTGAAAGGTGGAAGCAATAATAGTGTGAAGAGGAGCAATAATGGCGTGAGATTTGAGCTTCTTTCCATTCTAGTTTCTGACTTCTGGTTTGGGCTGTATCCGAGTTATATTTTCAAGATATTTCTCTATAACCATCATGGCTAGAACCTTTATAAAAAAAAAAATAAAAAAAAAAGGCAAACTGAGAGTCTCCTGTAATCACAAGAATCCAGGAGGTGGATCCCTTCCCCCAGCACACACATGGGATTTGTCATTAAATTGTGAGTGTTGTTTGCAACAGTGTTGGAGCTCCCTAGGTAAAGGCTGAGTTGCAGCAGGAGTGAACACCTTCCTGTGTGCAGAGAGGGGAAAGAGGGATATCAGAAGGAGGAAATATTCTGTGAGAGAAAGTGAGTGGAGGGGATAGTGGGTGAGAAGGAAGGTGACATCAGTTCTACAGTTTTCTCTGATCAAAGGGTTTGCATTTTTTCAGCTCTCCTGTACTGTTGCAAGATGCAAACTTTTTGATCGGAGCAAGTTACAGACAGAGGTAATGATCTGTTCCATCTCCAGTCCTTCAGTGGTAGGGAGAGTCCATGTGTCTGGCTTCTCCCTGCACCTAGTGCTCTGTGCCCTGGAAGGGAAAGCTAGCAATCTGCAGCAGAGTCCTGTCTACATTGGTGGGACGTTGATCCCTCTGCCTGCCCCCATATTACTGGGCTTGGGCACAGAAAAAATCCTCTACCTGCTTAAGGGGGCTCTCTCGCACGCACACACAGCTAAAATTGCATTGGGTGAGTTCCTTATTGATTTTTTTTGTCTCACTGGTTATTTTTACATGCATGGGACCCCATTGACTTAATTGGGGTACATGTGTGTACCTAATTAGATAAATTTGACCTAATTTATTTAGGAAGATGTGAATGATAGAAACATATGGAACTATTTTGACCATATATGGTAAATCGGTAGCACCCAAAAGTGATACTGTGCACTTTAATGTTCTTTCCTTATATAGGTAGTCTGTGTTTTTGTTTGTTTGTTTGTTCTGTAGTACTACAACTACAAAATGGGTAAAATGTTAAGAGCTCTATATTTGAATGAAACCCACGGTATCTCTCAGTCTGTGAGGGTCACTCAGCAAGGCTCTGGAGAGCAGGAAGTATTTTGAGCTCTCATGTAATACACACACACACAATGGAGATATCCTATCTCCTAGAACTGGAAGGAACCTTGAAAGGTCATCGAGTCCAGCTCCCTGCCTTCACTAGCAGGACCAAGTACTGATTTTGCCCCAGATCCCTAAGTGGCCCCCTCAAGGATTGAACTCACAACCCTGGGTTTAGCAGGCCAATGCTCAAACCACTGAGCGAGTGAGCTGTGCTTTTAATTTGCAGGTATTCTAATTTTTTTCAGATGAAATGTTGTTGTGATTTGTAGGCATAATATAAAGTTTAAATAATCACAGAGGTAATACTTACAAATTGTAACTTTGTGAAGCTGTAAATTTGTGTTAGTGTCAGCAAAAACTTGCTGCATGCAGTTGCTTAGGAGGGTGGGTATATGGTTACAGAGACAGCCATGTTCTGGTTGAGTTTAGAACCCTGAACAATAGCTATTTCATGAATCAAATACCAAAAGCAATCTAAACTGCGTTTTATTTATAAACTGAAGTTTGATAGTAGTTTTAGACTAAATCTTAGGGAAGAGTTTTGATATATTTTTTTTTAACAGATAACACTGAAGCTGGTCTGAACAATAGCTCTGGATAATGCTGAAGAGATTGTGATTTTTTTGAATGTATTTATTCATTACTTGCCTCTTATTTTATGTTAAAGTTCCATGTAGTTTAGAATGTAGAAAATATCTGTTTAAAATTATGCAAAACAGTACATTGCTGCATGGGTTTGTGTGTCCTATAACACTTCCATAGTGAGCTGTCACCTTTAAATTTTTAGGTATAATAAAATGTAGCTAATCAGACAGCACTCTCATCTGTAAGCCTAACAAGCTCAGCAGGTAGCAGATCAGCTCAATTAAAGTATGCTATATTGCATTCTATAAAGCAGATGCTAAAGCAGAAATGTTTTTAGACCGTTATTAACATCTGTGACTTGTATGACTGTCTTTTATACCAGTTCTCCCTCCTAAAATCCTCAGCTACTGCAGACAACATTTTTCAGGTTAAAAATTGTAATCCTGAATGCGTGTACTATTGTTCTTTCTCACATTCAGTCAAATGTCTAAAATAACTATTATTTATAAATTACTTACTATTGTCAAAACAAGTTAGATTAAATTCAGATGTATTTATTTTTATCAGATTGGCTTCACATGCTATGATCACCTGAGGTTACCTAGTTACTAAGAACTCTGTTCTTTTGTCATTCTAGTATCTAGTGCCTGCTAACTCCATCTTGATTTAGCTCATGGACATGTTTTAGGTGCTTTGATTACTCGTAAATGTGACTAGGAAAGTAAGATTATATTCATTTTATAATAGATAATATGAACCTTCTCAACTTTATTACCACTTTCAACTTACTTTAAAAGCTACCACCAGGTTTATGAACTCACCACTTATTCCTAAAAATATCATTTTTTGGCAGAGTGGGGATATAATTTCAATTTTTAATAAGCCTAATTCATTCACTCTCTGGTATTTCAGTTTCCCAGCAGTGTCATCTGATCTTTCTCTTATGCAGCACTGTCAGTGGTTTTGCAAAAACAAATGGGTTTTCTTATTAGCTGCTTTAATTCATTATTTCTCACATTTTGAACTTTCTGGTACTTTTATGGAGATACACCTATCTCATAGAACTGGAAGGGACCTTGAAAGGCCATCGTGTCCAGTCCCCTGCCTTCACAGCAGGACCAAGTACCGTCCCTACTCTATCTTTAATACTCAGCTTCAGTAACATTCATCTGTTATGTTGATGTGGATTTTTCCAAACAAGATTAGATAAAATTGCAAATGTTCTAAAGTATTAATAGTCTCTCTGTTAATAGACCAGAGCTGCTATTGCTTGATAATAAACTGGAAACTGTTTCCAGCTTACTTTCTGCTTTAAGATGGCATTGTTTTTCAGTACCATTAAATTCAAGGTTTGCCATTCAGGTGATCACTCAGGCAATCTTGCAGATTTGGTCCTCAGGAATAATCATCTTAACTTTTTGGGGCATAACAACCTGAGTGTTGTCCTGTGGATTGTTACATAAGCATAAGAAATTATTTCTCTGGAAGCACGGTGAAAGGGAAGTGAATAGAGAGTTGGCCTTAATTTTACAAGGAAGAAATCTATGGTGAAAGTCAGGAAATAATCTGTGTCCATAAAGTTAATGATATGTCAGTCTAATTGAATGCAATAGAATTGCATAGAACATGGCAGCACAAGACAAAGAGGTATAAATTAAATCAATCTTTGCAGTTCCTAGGAATGTACTACCTTTTCAATCACAAGTATATTGGCATGAAAGAAAGACAGTGCCACTGGCATGGTGTTGGTAAACTGATGTTGCAATGAAAAGTGGAGACTCAGTATTGTGAGTGTTGTACAGAGGCTGGACAAACAAGTATGGATCATCTTAGCAATTAATGGTCTGAGAAAGGCAGGATGCAAGCTAACTAGTTCTGCTGTAAGGTAATTTACTCTAGAGAATGACAACTGAATGCAAGTATGCTTCCATTCATTTGGAGCATACGGGTTGTTCTGCTTGTCTGCTTGCTCACAAATAAGAAGGTGAGTCTGTGAAAGAATGAATAGGGTCTTCATGGTTCCTATGTTTAGGCTTCTAAACGACCATATCATCAAAGAGGATCAGGTAATAGAGTAAAAAGTAAAGGTCCAAGTCCTACTCTTGAATTTTCACACGGACTTCATTGGGAATCCCAGATTCTTGTCAAAGTAAAAAAATGACCTAAAACAGGGACTATTTAAGAAACCATACATATGAAAATTTGAATTGAACATGTGCATATTGACTCTTACACAAGGAAACAGAAAATAGAGTAACTTCTGATAATGGTAAGATTTCTTCAATGTTAAACTGAGGAAAATGGAGATGGGTGATAATAGGGAAAGTATTTTGATATTGATGTGATGAAGTAATCAACAAAGTTGCATTCCATTTGTCATTGTCACTGCTGCCCCTCCTGTACCTGTATTGTGATTAAACTGATGAAACAACAACAACACAGTTACTCCTAGAGAATGTGATTCTGTTTTGCTCTTTCTGAGGAGGGTAGTTTTACATGGACTGCTTCCATATTATGTACTCTAATAGGAGCTCAGAAATGATGGCTCTAAATAATGCATAATCCTCCTTTTTGCTGAGATGTATTTCCCTACATAAATGAAGTGATGATGGAAATAAATTGTTTTCTAGTGTTTTGTAATCTGAATGTACATAAGTGCATTAATGTGAACTGAAATATATTTTGTTGTGGTGGCAAGAGTGCACAAATATGCTTTTATAGATCTGACTTTTTGTTTGGTCGGGGAGCATGGGATTAAGGAAGTGGTTAAAAAAATATTTCCCCCAGGACATATTTGCAGAGGCCCTGATAGGGTTATTGCCTTCCACTGAAGTTTGTTCTCCATTGGGATTAGGAAGGTGTAGCCCTCATTAGCCGTTTCCTGCAGGAAAGGAGTAGCAAATGTCTTCCCCCCCCCCATCTTCTTTTGTTTTAGGTTGATATATAATGTAGTCTTGAAGAAACTCTAGGCCCCTAATATTCATCAGGCCCAGGCTGACTCTGACCGTAAGAAGGTGTCAGTTCAGTGGCCTGTGTAAATTGACATGATCATCACAGTCCACATTCTGGTGGGCACAAGTCCTCATCACAAAGAAGTACTATTGCTCTTGGCACTAATTTTCATTGTTGAATGGGTATTTATTGCAGAGGATAAAGACGGAGTAGGCATGGATGAACTGAGTGTTCCTCTATGTCAGGATTAAGACATTGACGGGGCAGTATGGGGAGGTTTTCACTACTGCTGCCCCTCCTGTACCTGTATTGTGACTAAACTGATGATTACTTCAGTCTGCATGAGTGCTGATATGGACAAGGACACCTCTCACAGGCACTGAATTTGCTTAACTCAAATTTAAAAAGAATGCAGTGAATATACATACACCTCTACCCCGATATAACACTGTCCTCGGGAGCCAAAAAATCTTACCGCGTTATAGGTGAAACTGCGTTGTATCGAACTTGCTTTGATCCGCCGGAGTGCGCAGCCCTCCCCCTCCCCCGGAGCATTGCTTTACCACGTTATATCCGGATTTGTGTTATATCAGGTCGCGTTATATCGGGGTAGAGGTGTACATGATGAATGCCAGTCAGCATTATTCTTGAGGTGCTATCTGAAAGAAAGTACGGTGACAAATGCAATTTTATATTGCTGTGCCTTGTAGAAATATTGGACATAGCCTCAAGTCTCTGTTGCTAGTGCTTGGAACAATTATTATACCCTTAGCGAAGTGTGAGACTGTTTAAGGTGTGATAGAAGACAGTATGTTGAAGTACAGTTTGTATTTACAATACCTGCAACATTGATTTACACCAGTGGGTGAGATTAGAATCTAGTCTGTAAGAAAATAAAGTATCTAGTTACAATGAACATTTTTTTTTTGGCTATCCTATGAAGGAATTATTGTCAATGGAAATATTTTAAGTTGGGCACTAAAAAATACGATCTCCTCCCTAATGATAACCTTCCAGAGAGGTGTCCTTTACCAGCTTGTCACTGTAATGACTTACATATAGGTGTCCTGTGCAACCTCGCTTTAGGTAATCCCAAGATTTCCAGTATAATTATGTTAATTTTCAAGTATAAGATCATCTGTTTTATGCAGCTAGATTTGCCTGGGATCTTGAATGCTCACAAAGGGCCAGTTTCTCTATACTATTTGTTAAAGGAAAAATATTAGTGCTAAGTTTTTTATAATCATATGGTTGGAAATATAATATATTTGTAATGAATTAGGCAGAATTGCTAGCATAATTATTTGTGATGAATTCCAGTCTAATTGTGGATACTTACCTGAACTCTTCCATTTGTTTGACAGAAATGTCTTGTCTCAGGTTGCATAATATACATTGATGCTCCACTAACCAATACTACAATGACAAGAATAACCTTGTGGTAATGCAATCAAAATGTACTCTTCCTCTCTAGGGGTGTTTACAGAGATCACCAGTAGTGCAAGTCTGGAAGCCTCTATCTTCTAAGTAAATGAGCAAAGCTACCTTTACATATCAACACTAAACAGTAGAAATGGAAAAATGCCTTACAGGAAATAAAATGAGTTAATTGTTCTGAAAAATAGTCAAGGGCAGAAGGTTCAGTGGGTAAGAATATATCTTTTTTGAAAAACAAGCCATTACCATACTGCTGACTATTGTGAAAGTCAACAGATTAACACATTTTTGTGCACCTTTGCCATTACATATCAAAGATTAAAATTATTCTGATTTTCTTCCTGAACATAAATAAAACTAGGTGTATCATATTGAATGTTGCGGGACCTGGCTCATTGGCTAGAATGATGTCTCAGCTCATCATTATTGTTTTCAATATGAAGTGGCTCCTGCTCCCAGGATGGAGTGTTCTGCCAGGATGAGAGCAGGGTGGATTGATTTTAATCGCAGATTTTAAATCACGATTTAAGTCAGCAGCAAGAAACCTTGATTTAAATTACTGATTTTAATCATGTTTTGCATTTGTAGTTTTTAGTTATTTTCCTAAAGAGAGATTAACTCTCATAAGTTGGTAGCCATTAAAACATGTTATTTGCACCGAAGTATAGCCTTTACACTAAATTTGGTGTTTCTTTTTGCTAACCAGGAGGATATGCTATCTCTATATATATTTATTTAAGCAATCACGTAGCTTACCTTTACATTTATTCAGATGATTAATTTCTACATGTTTATTATATTAAAATGATGAATCATGGGTTTCTTATTTGCTGGATGATGATTAATTTTTTACTTGTGACTTGTGCCAAGCTCTATTTGGTTGGAAATTAAATTGAAAAACACAAACAGCATTTTAAATGCTTTTATTAAATAAAACCTTAAATACTTGTTTGATCAAAATATGTTTTGCATTTCAAACTAAATGATTTATTAAGTAGTTTTGTGTAGTATAGTTGGTGAATTGAATTGGGTCACCGGGCCATTCAAGATTTTAGAATGGGTAGATTTCACCCTCTCATATATAGTTTTTATTCATAGATTGAAAGAGGAAAAACAAGTTTTCCTGTTTTTTCAACTCCCAATTAGTTTCTTAACTTTGCCTCAACTAGGCACTGAACTGAACTAGCTGAGTAAAGTAAAAGAGAGAAAATATTGTCTCAGCACCTGCAGACGGGGCTACTGCTGTCAAAAGCTGGTTTAGTGATTCAAGAAAACCTGATTCCAGGTGCTTAGCCAGTGACTTCTAGCAGTGGTTTGCTTTTCTTTAAAACTTAGCAGCAAACATGTATTGCTTAATATTTGTTTTTGAATTTAATTTAAATGATTTTAATAGATTAAAGTGTAGGCCTTAACATAGGTTGTCAATATCAAATTTAGCTTTAAATAAGCTTATTTAAAAAAAAAACCCTACATTTAATTTAAATAAATAGAAAGAGAATTTTTTAAAAGGTGAAAAACTATTTACTTTATCAAACCTGGATATTAGCCCTGTGTAACAGACGTATCAGAAGTTTCCATGAAAGTTTATTGTGAATGGGAAACAGGTTAATTTTGAAATAAAGTCTGTAGTCACATACTGCACATGGATGCCAAAATGCCCCATCAAAACCTCCTTTGTTCAGTCTATCTGTACAGCACTTTGAATGCGTAAAGTGCTATATACAGTGCTAAGTAGTAGTATATCTAATGAAAAGATGTTTTAAGACTTTGCATTTTAGGCAAATTATATCTTTGGACAAACTGCAACATAGTAATCCATTGATTTTTTTTATATTAATATTTGTGTAATTAAAGCTGCTGAACAGATGCATTGTGCCTGGTTTCTGTTTGGAGACTAATGGAGCTGGTATGTAACACAAACCAGGATTACCATTTCTTACACAATTGGTGGCAGTACTGAGTAGTCATGGGTATTTTCTTGTTTTATATATTAATTAAAACAACAGACTTGCAGGAAAAGTCTTGTACTCATTTGGTCGCTGATCCATGAAGGTGGCCCTCTGTGCTCAAAGCCGAGCTGAATGAAATTCAGTGAGGCTCAGAACAGAATGAGCCTGTGTGATCCAATTACAGGAGTGGGCCCTTTAGTTGTTTTTTGTGTAGGTTGCAGAAAGGAGGAGTTGTTTTGGCAGAGTAAATTTTCAACTTTGTCCATAGATAATTGTCATAATGTTTGCCATTAAGTGTAATGTTTTAGCTATAGTTTCCTTCAGATATAAGGCCCTGATTCATCAAACCGTCCCTGTCCAGTGTTTAATCACATGCTTAACTTTCACTGACTTTAATGGGACTTGAGCATGTACTTAAAGTTGAACATGTAAATGAATGTTGGGCTGACCAGGGATGAATTTAAGCAAATATGTAATTGTTGTTTGAATTGGGGCCTAAATCCCCAGGGAAAGGGAGAGTACTAATAAGAGAAAGCACATTTGATTCTCTCAGTATATTTATTAATTGAAATCTATTTAAAATTAAATATATAATAGCAGCCCAAAACAACTACGAGTTTGTGTGGAGGAGGAGGGAGACACCCAATTTTTTCTTTTACACATGATTAAATTTAAACTTAGCTATGAGAAGAATATTTGGTTTATTAATCTCTTAAAGTGCCATTTTGTCTTTGTCTGATTTGAGTGGCTTTAAGCCAAGATGCAGTTGCTTCACAGGCTTCAAACTGAAGACTTTGATTGCATCTAAAAGTAGACAAAATGGTGTCTTAAAGATCTTTAGTCTTTAGTTCATTGTAAGTGGGATATGAAAAAAAGAGGGAGGAAAAATAAATCATAATATATAAAGGATTTGTTCCTTTAAGAGTACAGTAATTCTTCCACATTTGTTGTTAATTATATTAACACCATAAAATGCTACTAATACAGAAGAAAAAGTAAAATTTCAGGGTTTTTAAAGTCGAATACTAAAACACTAATAAATATCTTTACGATTCGGGCATAAAGTTCAAGAGAGAATTTGAACATCTGTGTCACTTAAACTTAACTTAAGGCTTAGGTGATGCTAATGACTTGGGATGGGCTCTCTACATCTGGGTGAAATTTCACCCTAGCTATGCAGGACCTGATCCAGAGCTAAATGAAGTTAATGGAAGCTGGACAAGGTGCTCAGTCAGGTTTGAGGCTGAAAGGTGGCTTGCACCCTGCTGAATATTACTTCATAGCAGATAGTTCCAACAGTTTGAACATCACGCTTCATAGATTCTTTAGAGCATTCTAACGCAAAGAAGTTTGTTTCTTATGGTAGTTCTAGTTCTGGATACACGATCAATGTTATTGGGGGAAAATAAACTTCCCATTTTTGAGTGTACTACATTACTTGTTCTTTTTTTTTTTTTTTTTCCCCATAACTTCACAACTGGCTCTGACTGGAATTTATTAGTGGGAAGCTGTGGTGCATTTTAAGATGCTTACAGCAGTTTAGGAAATATTCTTCTTGGAGTCCAAAATATAAAGCATTTTTGAACTTTAGTCTTTGCTGTCAAGACAAAGTGGTATATAATTAGTTACTTCAGTAATCTTTGCACTTAAATAGATTTTACTATTTACTTGCTCAATAAAGAGCTGCTGATGCCTCATGGAAATTTTTTTTGAACATAGTAATCTATAAAATACTCTGTTTCTCTACCATATATTTTCTGATTGCTCTTTGCTGCTAAGGATATTTGCATGATCTTTGTTTTGTGAAGTGCTCATCTGCTGTTTTTTGCTGGTCCCATGCCTTCTTGCTCCTCTTCCTCTTCCACCTTTATCCAATTATATTTCTAAAGCGGTGGTCCCCAAACTTCCCCCCCTTATCCCTATCCACCCCCTCCACGTAGCTGGGAGTTGGGGGACAGGGGAAAGGGAGCAAAGCTGGGGGTGGGGGCAGGAACAGACCCTTGGCCAGGGGCCCCGAGGCCGGGGACTTGGGCTGGCAGCCGAGGCCCCCGGGCATGGGATGTGCAGTGCTCCTCCCCACCCCCTGTCCAGACACCGGCCATGCCCTCCTGAATGTTACTCTGTGTCCTCCTAGAAAGGTGCACCCCACAGATTGAGGGTCTCTGTTCTAAAGCAACTGACTGTGATGGACAGCTGTCAAGACACTCACCAGATGCAAGAGTTACCCATGTTGAGAAGTTTAGTCCCATGTCCTTCCCTGCCTCCTTACTAGAGCTTCAGTACACATGCCCTGTTCATGAGGTACTGCTGAAATCCACAGCTGGCCAACAAAATACACTTTACACTTTAAATTCACTACTTGCGAAGGTCAATGGAGTTCTGCTGAATCAGGCCATAATTTGTCAACACATAATTTGGTGAGCTGTGTGTCCATCCATGTTTCCAGTATGTTTCTTTTTGAAGTCTGTTGTGCAGCCATTGTCCTGTATACTGCCACCTTTCCAGGGCTCAGAAGGTCTGGGTTCAGTTCCTGGTTCTGACATGGACTTCTTATGTGACTTTGGGCAAGTCACTCAATCTGTGTCTAAATTCCCTATCTGTAAAATGGGTATAGCAACACTTCAGCTCCTTGATGAAACAGTGGTGGGAGTTGAAGGTTACATAAGTATCTAGACAGATATTTAGATGGAAAATAGAGGGCAAGGACAGAAAAAGGCAAAGAAGAATAAGAGCAGGAAGAAGCAATGCAAGAGGTGCCTTAACAAAGAGATAAATGCGAGGAGTTAGGGATAAAAGACCATATAAATCAGGAATGCCTCATATTGTCAGTGTACTCAAGTCATTCCAATCAAGAGCATTGCTGCTTTCTCTGAAGCACAGGGCAGAGTGAGGCACCAATTGGTAATTGGGACAGTACTTTATTTAAATTGTGCAACTGATTGTCTGCTTGGCTCCCCAGTCTGACAGGTGGATCAAAGTGAATTGTTGAGAGGCGTGTACAATAAGTATCTCTACCACGCTGCTGACTACACCAGTAAAGCAGAGGAGACTATTCAAATCTCCTGAAAATGAGGAAGTGTCTGTTGAGCTTTGTGGCTCTGGTGGTGTCATACACAAGGATAATGACTATGACCCTTATCCTCTTTATGCATGGTAAAATGGTAGGAGTGGCAAAAAGGGTCTCTAAAAGCCCCATTTCTAGCTGGGGAAACAATTCCCTGGTGTAGGAACTATGCATTTGGTAAGGCTGCATTCCAAGGTGCCCTAGCAAATCGTGGCATAGGAGTGGGAGACCTCATGGCAGGGGCAGCAGGGGGCAGAGCCAGAGTTCTCAGAGAAGCCCAGGATCAGTAGACTGCAAAGGTGGCTTAAAGACTCCATAGTCTCCCCTCTCCTCCCCTGGGATGTGAGTTCAGTATTGGACCTCTAAGAGATGCAGCACAGAATCTCGCCCTATGACATTAAGTGGAGATAAATGGCGAGAGCAGGAAAGAGGAACAAGACAATGTAGAGGGTCAAATTCACAATGTGCCTAATTGGATGCAACTCCATAGACTTGAATTTGAGTGGCTTCTGCTTTCGGCAGTGGTTAACTTCCCCTAAAGTGAATAGAAATGTTTCAAAATATTTCTTGTTATTTAATATTTAAGGACAATTATTCTTTTCTTTGGGTTAAGCTTGATAAATATATTACAGAAATTATTGTTTAACACAATTTTGATTTAAAATAAAATACACTTCTGCTAGATTACTGCTCTTTCGCTCTATTGATTTATTGATTTTTGAACACCAACAGTAACCTTATATTCATTGCTAAAGGCTGAGATCTAATTACTGGCCAAGATTAAGCAGGTCCATGATTGCTGAACTGGTGATTCATATGCTAACATGTCTGCTTATCACATAAGTGATATTTCCAGAGATACAAGGCCAATAAACACTGACTAATACCATATATGCAGTTTAGATATGAGAAAATAATTTCTTTTCCATTAGACCAGGGGTCGGCAACGTTTGGCACACGGCTCGCCAGGGTAAGCACCCTGGCGGGCCGGGCCAGTTTTATTTACCTGCTGACGTGGCAGGTTCGGCCGATCACAGCCCCCACTGGCCGCAGTTTGCCGTCCCGGGCCATTGGGGGCGGCGAGAAGCCGCCGCCAGCACATCGCTCTCCCGCGCCGCTTCTCGCCACCCCCATTGGCCCAGGACGGCGAACCGCGGCCAGTGGGGGCCGCGATCGGCCGAACCTGCCGCGTAAGGAGGTAAATAAAACTGGCCCAGCCCGCCAGGGTGCTTACCCTGGCGAGCCGCGTGCCGAACGTTGCCGACCCCTGCATTAGACTTTCGGCTTGCTAAATTTTACTGAGATTCTTTCTGTTAATAAAAATTAAGTCCTCCCAAAAGCTAAGTATTTGTGTCAAATGACCTTACTCACGAGTCATATGCAGAGAATTTATTGGCTTCACAAACATTTTTTTTTCAATTAAGGTTTCGTGCACTATAGATGTTTCACAAGTTAGCATACAAGACAATAAGTATCTGAGTATTTAAGCCTTTGATATGTCATGTTCCTAGACAGATATGCACTACTTAAACCATAAAGGCCAACATACATTGGCTAATAAGGACCAATAAGTGTAGTTCAGAACTCCTAATGGTACTAGGAAAATGCCTCTATTTAAAGTCTTATAAAAATAATACTTTTGTTCCTTGGCTAGAAGGTCAAATGATTATATAAATTAAGATGAAAGATGACTAATACAATGGGATCTGTAGAAAGAAAGAGTAGATTTTATCATGTAAGAGAGGAAGAAATAGATTGTTGTGGTCACGTGTGGCCTTAAAATCTCTGAATCCATGAAGAAGATACAGAATTAACATGAGACAGGTTATGGGTTTAGAAAGAAGGAAAGAGAAGAATCAAAAGAAATATGAAACACTGAAATTACGAATCTGGAAGACAGGAATGACACTAATAGAATGCGTCTGATGAAGTGGGCATTCACCCACGAAAGCTTATGCTCCAATACTTCTGTTAGTCTTACAGGTGCCACAAGACCCTCTGTTGCTTTTTACAGATTCAGACTAACACGGCTACCCCTCTGTTACTTGACACTAATAGAATAGTTGACTGACTATATTGCTACTTAATTAATATATGTCCTTTCTAACTTGCTACGTGGTTTGTCAATCATGGCAAGTCGTAGTATCCTTGCCAATATGATATCATACTACATAATCAGAAAATTATACTAGGAAATGTATATTCATCCAGCCTGAAGTCCTCAGACTTATCCATAATGTATCCAAATGCATTTCTGAGATAAATACTGTTTCAGTCATATCTGCTGGTGACTGTGACTTTTAATCAAGTGATTGACCTCCTGCTAGAGCAGGGGTCGGCAACATTCGGCATGCGGCTCGCCAGGGTAAGCACCCTGGCGGGCCGGGCCAGTTTATTTACCTGCTGACGAGGCAGGTTCGGCCGATCGTGGCCCCCCACTGGCCGCGGTTCGCCGTCCCGGGCCAATGGGGGCGGCGAGAAGCTGCGGCCAGCACATCGCTCGCCCGTGCCGCTTCTCGCCGCCCCCATTGGCCCAGGATGGCAAATGCCAGTGGGGGCCGCGATCGGCCGAACCTGCCGCGTCAGCAGGTAAATAAACTGGCCCGGCCCGCCAGGGTGCTTACCCTGGCGAGCCGCGTGCCGAACGTTGCCAACACCTGTGCTAGAGAGTCAAAGAGCAATGAAGGTAAGTCGGGGATAAAACAGAGTTAAAATGTTTTTAAAGATCTATGGTTAGTAGACATTAGGAGGTTAGTTAACACATATAGAATGGATTTAAGAATAAGATTTCTTATCCCAAAACATCTGATAAAATGTATGTTAACAGGTCTACTATGTATATATTAATACATATGAGTGTATATGTACATATACTGTATATCTGATAATGCTCAAATTACACAAGCTATTGCTAATCTAGACATGCCCAAAAGGCAATTCTGAATGTAGTTCTCACATTAGAGAAATCTTTTTATGGTTTCTTATGAGTAGAAACAGAATCAGTTTTAGAATTCAATGAACAAGGAGCCCCAAGCTATTCTATGTGGTGGGGATGCCTGGAAGGGAGACATTAGAGGAATAATTATCTTTTATTCTTCCAAAAGAAAAAGAATTCTGAGGGGGAAAAAAACTGGGGAGGCCGGGTTGGTGGCTTTGCATAATTAATATTCAGAATACCTCAATTCAAATGAAAAGTGAATGCAAGCTAGATAGCAAACTGATATATTTATAACTACAAAGAATGAATATGCTTTGTGTTAAGCAATAGCTAAAAAACTTTTGGGAACCATCAAAAAAGAGAGGCAATTTTTGGTCTGTTTATATACACATCAACACATGAAAATACTAATTGAGGGCCCAGTTCAAGAAAGTATCCTGATCTAGGAAAGTGCTCCAGTGTGTGCTTAAAATTAAGCACATGTATATGTACTGTTCCTGAATAAGGATGCTTTCCTGAATTGGAAGTCACTAGAAGTTAATTATTAAACTGATAATAGGGGCAAAAATAATAATTTAGTTCATAAAAATAATTAATCCACACATTCATTTAGAAATATTTGTAAAATATGTATACCTCCCCATTATATCCATAGAGGATACCTTAAAGCTTACCCATTCTGGTAGTATTCCTAATACTAAAAATGGGGAATATCTGTAGAACTGGAAAGAATTTTTGAAATGCACCCATTACACATGCCAACCAAAAATGAATCAAGATATTAAGAAAAAAAATCAAAATAAATTGCAATATTTGTCTGGATAACTGATTCAGCCAGGTTCAGTAGAAATCTAATTTGTCTGTATGCAAAGATCACTCCTGGAAGAAAAATTGCTATTGTCCTTATGTATTGGTCTGACCATAATATTAAAAGGACAAAAAAATCCAGTGAATATACAAACTGCAGTCCAATCTTATTGATAAATGAAGACATCATTCTAGAAAAAAAATGGCTAAAACACTATTAGGAAAAATAATTCCCCAAATTGTCCACAAATCAAGGAGAATATATTCAGGAAAAAAAAATGCCTTAACCAATGTGTCAGTTTCACAGATTAAGGCCAAAAGGGACCACTGTTATTCTCTAGTCTGACCATAACTTTTGGTTGAGCTAGACAATAAAGACATTCAGTCTTAATTTAAAGATTTCAAGTGACAAAGAATCCACCACATCCTTAGTTAAGTTGTTGGAATGTGAATTTACTGTCCCTATTAAGGATGTACACTTTATTTATTTAAGTGGAAACGTGGACAGATGACTAGGGAGGAGTATAAAAATATTGGTCGAGCATGCAGGGGTGTAATCAGGAAGGCCAAAGCACAACTGGAGTTGCAGTTAGCAAGGGATGTGAAGGGTAACAAGAAGGGTTTCTACAGGTATGTTAGCAACAAGAAGAAGGTCAGAGAAAGTGTGGCACCCTTCCTCAATGTGGGAGGCAATTTAGTGATAGATGATGTGGAAAAAGCTGAACTACTCAATGCTTTTTTTGCCTTGGTCTTCACAGACAAGGTCAGCTCCCAGACTGCTGCGCTGGACAGCACAGTATGGGGAGGAGGTGAGCAGCCCTCACTGGTGAAAGAACAGGTTAAGGACTATTTAGAAAAGCTGAACATTCACAAGTCCATGGGGCCAGGTCTAATGCAGCCGCGGGTGCTGAGGGAGTTGGCTGATGTGACTGCAGAGCCATTGGCCATTATCTTTGAAAACTCTTGGCGATTGAGGGAGGTGGAAAAGGCAAATATAGGGCTCATCCTTAAAAATGGAAAGTAGGAGAATCCAGGGAACTACAGACCAGTCAGCCTCACCTCAGTCCCTGGAAAAATCATGGAGCAGATCCTCAAGGAAACCATTTTGAAGCACTTGGATGATGATCAGGAACAGTCAACATGGATTCACCAAGAGCAAGTTATGCCTGACCAACCTGATTGCCATCTACAATGAGATAACTGACTCTGAGGATATGGGGAAAGTGGTGGAGGTGATATATTTTTGACTTTAGCAAAGCTTTTGATACGGTCTCTCACAGTATTCTTGCTAGCAAGTAAAAAAAGAATGGATTGGATGAATGGACTATAAGGTCGATAGAAAGCTGGCTAAATGGTTGGTCTCAACAGGTAGCGATCAATGTCTCGATGTCTAGTTGGCAGCTGGTATCAAGTGGAGTGTCCCAGGGGTCGGTCCTCGGTCCGGTTTTGTTCAGCATCTTCATTGATGATCTGGATGATGGGATGGATTGCACCCTCAGCAAGTTTGTGGATGACACTAAGCTGGGGGAGAGATAGGGTCCAGAGTGACCTAGACACGTTGGAGGATTGGGCCAAAGGAAATCTGAGGTTCAACAAGGACAAATGCAGAGTCCTGCACTTAGGACAGAAGAATCCCATGCACTGCTGCAGGGTGGGAACCGACTTGCTAAGCAGAAGTTCTGCAGAAAATGACCTGGGGATTACAGTTGACGGGAAGCTGGATATGAATCAGTGTGCCCTTCTTGCTAAGAAGGCTAACAGCATATTGGGCTGCATTAGTAGAAGCGCTGCCAGCAGATTGAGGGAAGTGATTATTTCTCTCTATTTGGCACTGGTGAGGCCACATCTGGAGTATTGCATCGAGTTTTGGGCCCCTATCCACAACCACTACACATTCCTGCATCACTTTGTCTAAAACTATACCAACTACATTTTTCTTCTTCAACATGCCATACTATAGTAAGTTTTAGCCTTTCCCAGTATCTTGTGCCTTTGCTGCCTCCTGTTTAGTTTCTTGAACGCAGGCAATCTGTACTTTCCTTTTCTTCAGTGTCTGAGCCAGATCTGCACTTTTTCCAGATAATGTCCCTATATTCCAAGCTACACATCTTATTTTCTGGACCTTCTTCTTTAACCCCCTGTGTCCAGAATGCACAACCAGAGCACTATGCTTTCTTCCAGGGAACACCCCAGTTCCATATAGGGTGTTTAAAGGCCACATTATTGTGTTTCTTTGGCAAAGTTTTATAGCATGCTGCCAGCCTGATGCCAACCTCCCTTCTTTTTTAATTTGGTTTGGGACTGGCTGCAGTGGAGTTTGTTCTCAATTCTGCAAGTCACCGAATGAAAGCACTCTATCAGCAACTCTGCCTCTCTTTTAACTAATAAAATGGTCTCTATTAGCGCTAAAGAAGTAGACAATACAGATGTCCATTTAAAAATTGTTGGAGGGGGGAGGGTGTTTTCTGTTGCCACAGAGGACAGGGCAAGAGGCAATAGGTTCAAATGATGGCATTCTAACCCTATGTTTCTACTTCTTATGTTATATATTTTAGACTTAGAGCTAATGACCAAAACTTTTTCTAAGCGACTAACGACTTTTGGATACCCACTAAATGGGACCTGATTTAGAGAGGGCAAGTGTTTGGCATTTTCTGAAAATGAGATATCTTTAAGGTGTGTCAAATTGGGCATACAAAATCAGCAGTGTCTCTTGAAAACCTTAACCTCTACTCATGGACTTTGCTCTCCTCCATGAAGCAAGCAGAGAAGGAAAAGGCCGCTAGAGAACTCCTCTTTTATCAAGGGGGAAAATCCAATAGCATAGAACTATAAAAGAGACGTCTATACTACTCACCCATACACGAGACCAGTGTCAACATAGAGGGCAAGCAAAGGCAAAGCTTCCTAAATCCCCTCTCCTCTACCCCACATGCCCTCTGCCCTTTTTACTCCTTTTCACTGTTGGAAGCCATGGTAACTTGTGGTAACCTTCAGGCTGCTCTTATGCTTGTGCTCTAGGTGGTACGGAGCTGTCCAGGACAAGGGAATGCAAAGGTGAGCTTTCACTGCATTTGCACTCCCTAGTCTGTATTCGGTGCTGTTTGCTTGTAGCCAAAGCTCTGCATAGGAGGGAGGATAGAAATCTCTTGTACAGTTCTTGAGAGCACTGTAAAAATATTAGCTAATTAATAAATTAGGGTAGCGGGAAGTTACTCATGTATTAGCTTGACTTTAAAATTCATTTCCTACGAGTGTTCATATGAGCAAAATCATCACTCAGCTTGCAAAAAGTGAAGACAAGAGCATGGAAGCATGGCTGAAACTCATTTATTTTTAAAGTCACATAATCAAGGAGTTGAGGACAGTGAGTTTTAAACTTGAATTAATACATGTGATACTGAACGGGGTACTGCTTGGCACAGCAGGCAGACAAAGTTCCTAGAGACCACCCTAGCCTCCATTCTTTTTTTCTTGGACCACAAATGCCATTACATGGTGACCTGATTAGGTGAGAGAATTACATATAGTAAATGCTGTAAAACGGACAGGATACCTAAAAAAACATCCCATCAGAGCCTTAATGAAGAGGTTATCAAGCCAGAAAAGCAGCTTACAGCACCATTTTTGCCTAGGACTGTTCATGCACCTGCAGTTATTTAGGGTGAATGTGACAAGAGAATATTAAACTTTCTGCACTGAAATAATAAATTGTTCTTTGGTATATAGAATAATGATTAGCTGAAGAGTGTGTGGGAGGGGAATCAATCAGTTGTATTCAATCCCAATTCTGGTTCTGTACCCGCTCTTTTAAATTATGAAGTTTCCCCGAGACATTTTAAGCCATGGTAGTGTCTTCAAAGTCTCCTCCTGATTAAAAGAATGTCACTCAACTAATTAGGTAATAGAAACATTACTATATGATCTGTCACAACTAACCAGTTTTGAGTATCTGGTATTACATACATATTTTAAACAAATAAAGAAAATATCTAAAAAGTTCAAGTGCATTTGAATAGTGAATAATTTAAGGAAATTGTCATCTGTTTGTAGACATTCTGTGAGCAGGAAGACCAGTGAATTATTCAACTAGCTCTGATTAATACTCAAAATGTTCTTTTGTGAGCTAACTAACAAGTATCCCCATTTTAGTGACAGAATCTGAGTTACAGAGAGTCAGATTCATGGTCTGCAGAAGTGAATGCACCACTGTTGACACTGCATAAACTAAAGTAAACTCTGTTAAACTGTAAATTGGAACCAGAGTGCAGCACTACCTAGTCCAAGGCAAGTGGTGTCCAGTCCCTATTAGATTATGTGGTTTTAAATACCTTGTAAATGCATGTGGATTATACTTTATGATTTGTGACTTTGCCTCAAACTATCAAACAGTTCCAGAAATAATTGAATTTGTTAATGAATATATTGGAGTATGTTTGTTGTTTCTACCTGTCTTGGGAGAAGGTGGGGGGAATCTTCAAGTTCAAAGTTAAACTGGTATCTTCAGAGTATCAGACTTTGAGGTTTAGATTTCCTCATAATTACATTAAATCTGTTCTCAAAAACTGACAAAATTAAGTTTGATTTGTTTAGATGAAGCCATTTTTATCATTGATCTGGGTCAGATTCATATAAAAGTTTAGGTAATACTTCATTATATGAAATCATTTTTTCTATGCATAATAACCAATCATAAATACTGCAGTAAACAAATGGGGCTAGCCCCTTAGCTGGTGGAAATTGGCATAACTCCATTGACTCAATTTACAGCGGCTGAGGGTCTAGTCCAGGGGTCGGCAACGTTTGGCTCTCCAGGGTAAGCACCTTGGCGGGCCGGGCCAGTTTATTTACCTGCTGACGCAGCAGGTTCGGCCGATCGCGGCCCCCATTGGCCGCGGTTCGCCGTCCCGGGCCAATGGGGGCGGCAAGAAGCAGCACGGGCGAGCAATGTGCTGGCCGCGGCTTCTTGCAGCTCCCATTGGCCCGGGACGGCAAACCGCGGGCAGTGGGGGCCGCGATCGGCCGAACCTGCCACGTCAGCAGGTAAATAAACTGGCCCGGCCCGCCAGGGTGTTTACCCTGGTGAGCCGCGTGCCGAACGTTGCCGACCCCTGGTCTAGCCCATAGTTTAGTAGAGACTTGGGTTTTGAGGTGGGGGAGGGGTGGGATAAGCTGCCAAAAATACTTATGTAAAAAATAATAAAGTTTTGCCCAAGTGAGGTACAACTGAACAGGGTGGATAAAAAAATCAATGTTTAAAAAAGAATACATAAAAAGTGGCTTTTTATTTAAATTAAATTCATGTTTATTTGTTAAAAAATTAACTTATTTGAAATTATGACCTCCTGTGTTAAGGCCTAAATTTACCATAATCTACTGAATCATTGAAATTAAATAAATAAAACAAATATTAAGCAGTAGATGTTTCTGCTGAAGTCAGACCACTGAACTGCTGGAAGTTATTGGCAAGTACATGGAATCAGAGTTTGTTGAAGTGGTAAACTGATTTTTGACAGCAGTAGCCTCTAATGCATGTGCAAAAGAGTATTTTCTTCATTTAGTTCATATAAATAGTTCAGTTCAATCATTAGTTGATTCAGTGTTGAGACACCAGTTGGGAGTTGAAAAAGCAAGTAACAGGAAAGCTATTCTGATGTGGGTCTCCCTAAAGCTCTGCTGTTGAAGTTGCTACAGTGGAGATGATGATGAAACAGGGGTTGGAACAGAGAGACTGGACTAGCATCTCCCAGGTGGGTGCCACTGGATTACAGAATCATTCTCGTGCTCTCGCGCTCTCTCTCTCTCTCTCTCTCTCTCTCTCTGGCCTAGTGACTAGTTTATGTATTTATTTACAGCAGAACAGTCATGGAGCCATAGACAGTGAGATTGAGAATGACTTTGTATGCTTAGGGGTTAGGGCACCCACCTGGAAAGTGAGAGATCCTGTGTCTGGTCCAGCCCCCTGCTCCAATCACTTTCTTTATTTATCCAAACTGGAACAGCTACAATAGGAGAGACTGAGGGAGCCCCGACATCTGAATAGCCCATAGCACAGTGGTTAGGGCACTCTCTATAAAAAGGAGTCATATAAAAAATGGAAACTAGGACAGATTACAAAGGATGAATATAGGCAAACAACACAGGAATGCAGGGGCAAGATTAGAAAGGCAAAGGCACAAAATGAGCTCAAACAAGCTACAGGAATAAAGGGAAACAAGAAGACTTTTTATCAATGCATTAGAAGCAAGAGGAAGACCAAAGACAGGGTAGGCCCACTGCTCAGTGAAGAGAGAGAAACAGTAACAGGAAACTTGGAAATGGCAGAGATGCTTAATGACTTCTTTGTTTCGGTCTTCACTGAGAAGTCTGAAGGAATGCCTAACATAGTGAATGCTAATGGGAAGGGGGTAGGTTTAGCAGATAAAATAAAAAAGAACAAGTTAAAAATCACTTAGAAAAGTTAGATGCCTGCAAGTCACCAGGGCCTGATGAAATGCATCCTAGAATACTCAAGGAGCTAACAGAGGAGGTATCTGAGCCTCTAGCTATTATCTTTGGAAAATCATGGGAGACGGGAGAGATTCCAGAAGACTGAAGAAGGGCAAATATAGTGCCCATCTATAAAAAGGGAAATAAAAACAACCCAGGAAACTACAGACCAAATAGTTTAACTTCTGTGCCAGGGAAGATAATGGAGCAAGTAATTAAGGAAATCATCTGCAAATACTTGGAAGGTGATAGGGAGTAGCCAGCATGGATTTGTAAAGAACAAATCGTGTCAAACCAATCTGATAGCTTTCTTTGATAGGATAACTAGTCTTGTGGATAAAGGAGAAGCTGTGGATGTGGTATACCTAGACTTTAGTAAGGCATTTGATACGGTCTAGCATGATATTCTTATTGATAAACTAGGCAAATACAATTTAGATGGGGCTACTATAAGGTGGGTGCATAACTGGCTGGACAACCGTACTCAGAGAGTTGTTATTAATGGTTCCCAATCCTGCTGGAAAGGCATAACAAGGGGGTTCTGCAGGGGTCTGTTTTGGGACTGGCTCTGTTCAATATCTTCATTAACGACTTAGATATTGGCATAGAAAGTACGCTTATTAAGTTTGCGGATGATACCAAACTGGGAGGGATTGCAACTGCTTTGGAGGACAGGGTCATAATTCAAAATGATCTGGACAAATTGGAGAAATGGTCTGAGTTAAACAGGATGAAGTTTAACAAAGACAAATGCAAAGTGCTCCACTTCGGATGAAAAAATCAGTTTCACACATACAGAATGGGAAGAGTCTGTCTAGGAAGGAGTACGGCAGAAAGGGATCTAGGGGTTATAGTGGACCACGAGCTAAATATGAGTCAACAGTGTGATGCGGTTGCAAAAAAGCAAACATGATTTTGGGATGTATTAACAGGTGTGTTGTGAGCAAGACACGAGAAGTCATTCTTCCGCTCTACTCTGCTCTGGTTAGGCCTCAGCTGGAGTATTGTGTCCAGTTCTGGGCACCGCATTTCAAGAAAGATGTGGAGAAATTGGAGAGGGTCCAGAGAAAAGCAACAAGAATGATTAAAGGTCTTGAGAACATGATCTATGAAGGAAGGCTGAAAGAACTGGGTTTGTTTAGTTTGGAAAAAAAGAGTGAGAGGGGACATAATAGCAGTTTTCAGGTATCTAAAAGGGTGTCATAAGTGTGCTCTTGTTGAGTCAACAGTGTGCTCTTGTTGCCAAGAAGGCTAACGGCATTTTGGGCTGTATAAGTAGGGGCATTGCCAGCAGATCGAGGAACGTGATCGTTCCCCTTTATTCGACATTGGTGAGGCCTCATCTGGAATACTGTGTCCAGTTTTGGGCCCCACACTACAAGAAGGATGTGGAAAAATTGGAAAGAGTCCAGCGGAGGGCAACAAAAATGATTAGGGGTCTGGAGCATATGACTTATGAGGAGAGGCTGAGAGAACTGGGATTGTTTAGTCTCCAGAAGAGAAGAATGAGGGGGGATTTGATAGCAGCCTTCAACTACCTGAAGGGGGGTTCCAAAGAGGATGGAGCTCGGCTGTTCTCAGTGGTGGCAGATGACAGAACAAGGAGCAATGGTCTCAAGTTGTGGTGGGGGAAGTCCAGGTTGGATATCAGGAAAAACTATTTCACTAGGAGGGTGGTGAAACACTGGAATGCGTTACCTAGGGAGGTGGTGGAGTCTCCTTCCTTGGAGGTTTTTAAGGCCCGGCTTGACAAAGCCCTGGCTGGGATGATTTAGCTGGGAATTGGTCCTGCTTTGAGCAGGGGGTTGGACTAGATGACCTCTTGAGGTCCCTTCCAACTCTGATATTCTATGATTCTATGATTCTATAAGGAGGAGGAAGAAAACTTGTTCACCTTAGCCTCTAAGGATAGAACAAGAAGCAATGGGCTTAAACTGCAGCAAGGGAGGTCTAGGTTGGACATTAGGAAAAAGTTACTAACTGTCAGGGTGATTAAACACTGGAATAAATTGCCTAGGGAGGCTGTGGAATCTCCATGTCTGGAGATATTTAAGAGTAGGTTAGATAAATGTCTATCAGGGATGGTCTAGACAGTATTTGGTCCTGCCATGCGGGCAGGGGACTGGACTCAATGACCTCTCGAGTTGCCTTCCAGTCCTAGAATCTATGAATCTATGGTGAGGTGAGAGGATTTGAACAGGGGTCTTTCTCCCCCTTTGGCAGAGATGGGAGGGGAGGGTTAAACCTTGGTCTCTCACATCCCAAGTGAATGCTCTAATCACTTGTCAAAAAATTATAAGATGGGCAGCAGCACCTGCTCCTTAGGTTAGATTTTGAATGGCCTCTGAGCACACCTACTGTTTTGGGCCCCACATGCAACTTAGATGGCTGGATGTCTATCTTCCCACCCCACCCATTTGTTAATTGGTCTGGGGTTAGGTGTGAGATAGGCACTGGGAGGCAGCAGTGTGCATGATGAAAGGAAGAAACTTACAAAATTGTTACCCTGAAAATTTAGGTGCTGAATACTTTTAGGTGCTTACACGGTTTGGCAGGAGTTTTGTGGATTGAAGTGGAGTCAAACCTGGGATTTAAGTGCCTAAATTTAGACATCTGAGTTTGAGGTTTGTGGATCTGGGCCATGGTGCCTAGAAACAATCAATTACATTCACTAACCACAGGTACTATTTCCTTTGTTTTAAATGGAAAATGTTTTGATAAACTTATTTTTTTTTCTTGTCCAGCATATTTTAATAGGGTGGCCTTCCTTGTCAATTGCCATACCCAGCCGAAAAGGAAGTAAGTGATTATAAAAGCCAGTAAGAGGTTTAATTGAGGGAGAAAAACCAGAAGCTGCAGCAGAGAGAAGTCAGGTTAGGCCTTACATCTTCTCCAGTGGCTCAGAGAGCAGGAAAAGACAGTACTTCAGGTAGGAAGGACTGAAACTGGGACTAGTCTGAGAACAGGGTGAAAAAGGTTCCTCACTAGGAACCTGTGTGAATCTGCACAGCCCGAAGAAGGAGGACTGTGACATTCCTTGGTGAGGAGAGATGGTGGAAAACTACAGACAACAGATCATCAGGGAGGACCTGGGACACCTGAAGTCTGGTTGGAAGAAACGTTAGTTTAAGTCTGGGTGGAAAAAAACTTTGTTTATTTGGCCTTAAAGTAGAACACCAGCAGTGGAATTGTGTTATACCTTTTGGACTCTGTGCAGTTCTTAAGGGGTCTTGAGGGAAGAAGAAACTGAGGCAGGGGGATGCAGAGTGGTGCCCCATACCATTCTATGCCTTTTACATACCTCCATATGTTTCCCTCTGTCTTAATCCACATCTTGGCAGCTTGTTTGAATTGTTAACATTTTTTAAATATATATTTTTTTCAACGATATAAGTGATTATTTTCTTGTTTGTTTTTACATAAATCAGAAATATGTTAATGTTATATTAACTCTTCATTTTAAAGTCATGATATGGGACAAACCAACCATGGAACTGGACACACAGACATTATAGTTCTCTTAGCTTCAGAAAGGTGTCCTGCCAGTTGATCACTGTCTGTAAGATGACATTGTCATATTGCTTAGGAACTGATCCTGCCCTCAGTAAGTCAGAGGAAGCGGGATTAGACCCTTATGAGCTAACCTCATCAATCCTTCCAGATTCCGTAGAACTGACACTCCTCTGCTATGTGAGGGTGCAACTTCAGGACCTCATGTAGGGGGTGACAGTACTTTTACATATGCTGAGGCCAGCTCTGTGAGGGCTTTGTGTGGTGGTCACATGCAGCAGCTCTTCTGGGCAGACAGAGTGTGTGGGGGGGAAAGGGAAGGGACGGGGGGGAGGAAAGGGGGGAAAGAACAGAAGAAAGTTGTGGGGAACAAGTGAATCTGTTTCTGTATAAATCTGCCAGTTGTTGTCCCCTGCAGAGTGGCAGGGACAACATAAGGTATTTTAGCACTATAGATGTTTGTATGGGTGCTCTCTCCTGGGGGTTCAACCAAAGGAGGGCAGTCTCACATTGCATCTGGGGCCACAAGGGCCTAGCTGGAAGAGGCGTCCGAAAAGATACATCAACTCAGGTCACCCCCTTGTTGCCCTGATTGAGCATCCCTCCCATGCCAGCCAGGGCCGGCTCCAGGGTTTTGGCTGCCCCAAGCAGCCAAAACCAAAAAAAAAAAAAAAGCCACGATCGCGATCTAAAAAAAGCCGCGATCGCGATCTGCGGCGGCAATTCAGCGGGAGGTCCTTCACTCCCAGGCGGAGTGACGGACCCTCCGCCGAATTGCCGCCGAATACCTGGAACTGCCGCCCGTGTCCGGAACGGCCGCCCCAAGCACCTGCTTGAGAAGCTGGTGCCTGGAGCTGGCCCTGATGCCAGCATTGATTACTTAAGGCTGATTTAACCAGAGCCAATCCTAATGTTGGAAAGTAGGTGAGGACGCTTTGAGTGCCTGCAGACTCCTCCAGATGGTTTCACTAAGTGCTTCCTGTCTGAAGTTTTATGATTTTGGTTTATTTCTCATAGTTCTAATAAATCCTTCAAACCACTGTTTCCTTTTAGTTTTAAATAACACTTGTGTTGTATTTCAAAAGTTACTTATACTGTATTATATTATAGTTCATGAGTCTTTTCTAATGTGCCTAAAACTTATTTTACATTACAACTACAGGACACAGTGACATATGGCTTGTAATTTATTTGAAAAGTAAACTTTATTCAATTCTGTACCTCCCAGTTTGTACCAACTGATAAGCCAAGTAACCTGTGGGGAGAGGAGAGGTAGTAGATCCTTACTGTGATAGTCTGTATATAAACCCATTAAAATCAATATAGTAAAAATGAGTACAATTTTTAAAGGCAAACCAACCACAGTGGTCTTCACAGGGGAGAGTGAACCCTTATTTCTTTGTATTTTGTGTGTTCAACCTTGTAAAACTCCTGGTATTCTGGGTGGGAATTTTTGCAGCTTTGCACCCTTGACTCACATTGGTGAGCACTTACATGTGTGCTCCTGTAAACTTTGGCTTCAGTGCAGCTACTTGTGTCAATAATTGCTTACCAATGTGAGTAAATAGTTCATGATTGGGTGCTATTTCTGGCCTCCTCCATGCCCCCTCTGAATTCTTTGGGTCATAGCATAAAGGGAATTTTTGTTTCCATAAAACTATCATGCAGAGCACATGTTTACCAACAGTCACCATATCAGAGTGTACTTAACAATGGCGGCAATTTTTCAAGTTGAAAGTTAAATTGGTATCTTCACAGGATCAGACTTCAGATGTTATTTAAAGAGGAATTACTAATTTGTTTACTGAACAGGAAACCACTGTGCCATCTCAGATACTGTGACATAATAAATCTTGGTTTATTTATATATTTTTTATAAAAACGAGTCCAGTGGTACCTTAAAGACTAACAGATTTATTTGGGCATAAACTTTCATGGGTAAAATACCTCACTTCTTTGAGGTTTTTTACCCATGAAAGCTTATGCCCAAATAAATCTGTTAGTTTTTAAGGTGCCACTGGACTCCTTGTTGTTTTTGTGGATACAAACTAACATGGCTACCCCCTGATACTTATACATTTTTGTAAAGCAACAGAGGGTCCTGAGGCACCTTTAAGACTAACAGAAGTATTGGGAGCATAAGCTTTCGTGGGTAAGAACCTCACTTCTTCAGATGCAAGTAATGGAAATCTCCAGAGGCAGGTATAAATCAGTATGGAGATAACGAGGTTAGTTCAATCAGGGAGGGTGAGGTGCTCTGCTAGCAGCTGAGGTGTGAACACCAAGGGAGGAGAAACTGCTTCTGTAGTTGGATAGCCATTCACAGTCTTTGTTTAATCCTGATCTGATGGTGTCAAATTTGCAAATGAACTGGAGCTCAGCAGTTTCTCTTTGGAGTCTGGTGCCATCTTACAGCAAAAGAACTCAGGACCAGACTCCAAAGAGAAACTGCTGAGCTCCAGTTCATTTGCAAATTTGACACCATCAGATCAGGATTAAACAAAGACTGTGAATGGCTTTCCAACTACAGAAGCAGTTTCTCCTCCCTTGGTGTTCACACCTCAGCTGCTAGCAGAGCACCTCACCCTCCCTGATTGAACTAACCTCGTTATCTCCATACTGATTTATACCTGCCTCTGGAGATTTCCATTACTTGCATCTGAAGAAGTGAGGTTCTTACCCACGAAAGCTTATGCTCCCAATACTCCTGTTAGTCTTAAAGGTGCCACAGGACCCTCTGTTGCTTTTTACAGATTCAGACTAACACGGCTACCCCTCTGATATATTTTTATGACCCTCTTTCTATTTTTGAAGCCCTATGAGCAAAAATTACTGTGGTTACTGTCTTAAAAAGAAACAGTTTTCCATTGTTTTCATAACTGTCTGCATTATCCATACCATGAGGCTGATCCGGTAATCACATACATTTGGGCAGATTTTTGTGCCAGCAGAGAGCCTTGTGGACACATTCAGTGTCAGGATTGGGCTCCCCATGTATGAAGAACTGATCTTATTAGAGAGACCTCAGCAGATAATGCTTGCTTGGGATGGAATCCTCATGACATTCTACTGATAGTGTGCCCCGTTTTTTGTATAAAGTATATTGTGTAAACTGTGGTCATGTTAATTACTTACAAATATGAGCTGTAAAGATCTTAATGGCAACAGTACCATACAAGAAATGTGTTCTTTTCATGTTGTTAGCTTGATGCCCTTGGATTGACATCTTTCTTGGCAGTAGCGAGTATTTGTTAGGACAGAAATAGTTAAAATGAGCTTATGAGCTAACCTTGAACCATTTAAAGTGTCTAATACTTGAGTGTGGCATGTAAGATCTGCTTGAAAGATGCACATGTTGGATGTCTTGAAGGGAAATGTTTTTCTACCAGTCTTCCTTGCTTCCAGTCTCTTAGAGCAGTAGGAGGGTAACAAAAAGCTTGAGATTGTAAGGCTTTAAATCATTATAACTATTCTCTCAGGAAATCTTGATACATTCTCTCTCTTGGCATTGATTTCTTCTCATATAAACTGCTGACAGAGACAAACAACTTTTCTATTATCCAGATGATGTTTGGCCAAATTTATCCCAGATGTAATGTCATTGACATAACGAGCTAGACTATGGAAATCTTTCATCTGTTTGCTTTTTAGAAAGATTACACTTCTAATTCAGTTGTGTTGTTTCGACATGACTCTTTTAGAATTGACTGTCACCATTAATACAACAGTGGCTTCACATTCTAGGGGAGAAAATACTTTCTATGCTCAGGGGACAAAATTCAACTGTGAATTTCATTACTGTAACCCCCACAGAAATTGCAAGTGTAACTCTGAATGGATTTTTTCAAGATATTTGGTTCATGTAGATTTCTTTTTGACTGGTCTGGCATCAACTCCAGGCTGGAAAAAATAGGTTAGACACTTGAGCTTTTTCTGGTGTCTTAAAATATAAAGGTGTATTCAGAATATATGTATGCAGTATTATTGTAGCTGTGTTGATCCCTGGATATTAGAGAGACAAGATGGATGAGGTAACATCTTTTATTGGGCCAACAGAAATTGGTCTGAATAGAGATGCTAGATTTATGGTTTATTACAAACAGTCTATAACCACTAACAACTCCCCTTCCTTTCCTCCCTGTGACTAGAGGGGTGTTCACAGGTCACTTCTACTTGAATGGTCCCTTGAAATATGTGTTAACTACTTATGTTAAACGATCTCTTCCACCTTTCATTTAATAGTGACAGTCAGAGATAATTTCCCAGATGTGAAGAGGAGTTTTGAGCTCAAAAGCTTGTCTCTTTCCCCAACAGAACCTAGTCTTGTCTCTCTAATATTCTGGGACCAACACGGCTACAACTACACTGCATATATCTTTTTAAAAACACTTGTATAGTGAACTTTTTGGGGATTGATGAACTCTTGTCTCACCCTTGAATTGTGCATCTATTACAATCCCAAGATCTATTTTAGTCTATTTCCCAAAATGTTTTAGGCATAATTACTTAATTCTTTAAAGTACTATCTTCCCCACTATAACGTGCTCTTTGCTTGTTTCAAATATGTTCTTACTCTATTTTTAATCACAGTAAATGCAGTCCCAAGAGCTACTGCACATGAAGAGATGAAGCTTCACCACAGAACACAAAACTCAATTCCTTGATCAAGGAATTGAACAAACATGCTCATCTACTATGTTATTTTGTTTATATCACATTCATGTTAGTTCAGGCAGGTCATCTGCTCTATTGCCAAAACCTATGTGGTAAATAACAGACCAGGGGTCGTCAACGTTTGGCACGCGGCTTGCCAGGGTAAGCACATCGTTTGCCCGCGCCGCTTCCCGCCGCCCCCATTGGCCCGGGACGGCGAACTGCGGCCAGTGGGGGCCGCAATCGGCCGAACCTGCCGCCTCAGCAGGTAAATAAAACTGCCCCGGCCCGCCAGGGTGCTTACCCTGGCGAGCCGCATGCCAAACATTGCCGACCCCTGTAATAGACCATTAGTTGTTGGGTCTGCATTGTATTTTGAAATCCCCATGGCTTAAAGCTGGAGTTTTGGTCTGTGCCTCTAAATACTCCGGTCTGCTCATTGATATGGCTACTGTTTGTCAGGAATGAGTTTAATATTTAATTTGGGAGGCCATGCTTCCCTGATCACATTCATAGACCTCCTCACTGCAGATATTTATACATAGGATGTTATTTAAAGGGAAGTTATTAATTTGTTCAGTCAAATTGTAATCTGTTGGAAAGTCTGCAGGTGATGAGAAAGGAAGTTTCAACCTTACCTTAGTTTAATATGAGTAATAAATATAGTGATAAATATAAAGCGGGAAAATGATCTGGGAATACAGATTTTCTGTACTGATTTGGGCTAACCTGTGTAACCGAATAAATGCCATTTAAACAAATGCTAGTTCCTAGACTGACGTTTTAAACTAACTTTATCCACAGAATATAACTGGCCCTGGAAAGAATGTATAAAGGAAGATGATAGATGTGATGAGATTAGGGTTTAATCATGATTAGCTGACACAGTGCTGAATGCTTGCTGAGAAGAATGGTGGCTGGTCAGGTGTCATCAGTACCATTTTGTCTAAACCTGCTCATCACATTAGTGTTTTGGTTTTTTTTTTTCTTTTTCTTTTTTTTTGTGTGTGAAGACAGGTCCTGAGGTATATATTGGAAACAGGTCATTCCCAGAAACCAGATTTTCCTTGTTGTGTTTTTTCTAAGAAGGACATAAGTCTCTGTTCTGAATGTTCAAACCACAGTTGAAGCAGAATTTATACAGCACTAATGAGGCAGTTTGAAAATATCAATATTACAATACAAAGTTAGCTATTTTAAGAAATACAGCAAATACTGTTTTATAGTTGGTGTTCTTTCCACATTCTTTTAAAATACTTTTTATCTTTAGAAGTTTAAGAAAACCTGGTAGAAAGAGTCTGTGCAGACTGGATGATTGGCTGGTTGAAGAAGGGGTAGTCGGGTAGATGTATGCCTAGTAGTATGTGTAATAACTAAAACAACACGGTTGATACTCTCTTACTCCTTATGTGCTCATTTTCATCTTTATAATATTGCAATAAAATGCTATCGTTCTGATATGCTATACACAGGTATAAATTAATACATAAAGGTGTGAGGTGACAGAGTCAGGCTGTATATCTTTCCTTTAGTGCTTGAATTGCAACCTTTCCCCTGGATGTGTAGGAGAAAACTGACAGATGGGCTTGGCTGTCTGCTTATAGTAATACTCTCAATTTTAGGGTCAGAGATGACAGTCCAGTTGTGATAAAGCACCTTAACATAAAAGGGTTTGTGTAAAATAGAAGCCAATGATCCAATGGCATCTTTGGGCTGTGCACCGAACAGCATGCCAAAGCCTGCAAGTTATGACCTAATGTGCTGATATAAGAATATATCTTATTAGAATTTCATCTTGTGGTAAGTGGTGGTGTAGTAGGTTTCAAAGTTGTAATGGAACAAAATATCAAGGTCGCTGTGCTGATCTATGACTTTATATAAATGCTTGGTTAGTAAGATATGACTCTGTAACTGTCTGCTTTCTCTTATATTAGATGACTCGTTTTTTTTTTCACTCTTCCATTTATTGGCTTTTTCCTTTTTCTTCTTTTAAACTTATCTGGATTTTTCATCTGAATTTAGTGTTTGAGAAAGGTGACTTATTGACAACTCTGGAGCCTGCAGTCCTCTATCCACAGAACAGGCAAAAGAATTGCAAGTTTCCATTCAGTTACTGGCCTCTTTGCTGAAACTGTCAGTGGTGCCAGTTGTACAGATCACAAAACCATCACATCTGTCCATTGGGGATTGGACTGAAAATACCAGACTAATTTCACATATGTCACTTGTTGGATAGTCTGACTTTCTTGATGTGTGATGCCATTGCTGCATTCAGTTTTTCATTTCCTTATGATGCTGGAAACAAATAGAGTGGTTAGTAGTTCCAAATTTCTCTTATTCCTGTATTTGCAATTTGTTCCTTGTGATCAGTAAGAGGTAGATCCTGGATTATATCTACTCTAGTTGTTGTCTCAGCTTATTATCTAGAAAGTCATTGTTCGTTATTCCTCTTAACCTGACAAGGTGCAGATGTAAGATGCAATGGATCACAAACACACAAAATGAAGGTGTTTTTTTTCATTCAGTAAACTTGAAATGCAGTAGGATTACTTCAATCAGTGTAAAGAACTCTTTCTATAACTGCAATTTCATGATTGTGTATTTCTAATGCAAATCCACAATAAAAATGAGGGGATTCCAAATAGTATGGAGCATAAGTAGCCTTGTGATTAACATGAGTGATCTCCCTTGAAATGAGACACTTAAAAGATAAGTGTCTTCTATGTAATTTAAGAAGCTCTTTTGATGTTGCCTGGTTGTTTAACTGTTTGCTACTTAAAATACCCCATGAACATAGTAAGCTGTGGTTTTTAGAATACGTTGAGAGTTGGTCCCAGGATTTGTTGTTGTTGTTATTCTCTCTCTCCTGGTGGTCTATGACAACTCCATTTTTTTTCACCTTTATTTTCCAACATATTTCTCCACCATTTTGTGGTCAAAATGTAGCTCTCTAAGAACTTCTTTGATATCTAGGCTGTCTACACAACAGAACTGAAACATCCCTTGATTGAACCACTGAGATGGTACCAATTTTTAGCACAAATCATTCATTCTGACATTTAGTTATATTGATTTGTGCCCTGAAACATTGCAGTTTTGCACTGTGTCCACACTGGAATACTCTAAACCACTGCAATTTGAACACTCTCTGGGAACCTATCCTAGAGTTCCCAGCAGAGCTTCCACATATGGTGGATTCCAGGAGACCGCAAAAGCAAAATATGCATCACACATGGAATGAGTATCTGAACTCGTTCAATGAAACCTATTTACTGAAGTCCACTCTGGCAATAAACTCAAACTGAACCAGTATTTAACACAGCCGAGAGTAAATATTATTTGGCACAAACATAAATTGTTTGGAGTTCTTTTAAGCATGATAGAAGGATCACAAAGCCATTTTTAAAATGTTGACAAGGTTATAAAACCATTTACTAATTATTTGTATTATAGTGAGTAGAGGGCTCAATTATGACAAGGGCCCCATTGATCTATGAAGAGTATAAATACATCCCTCTCCAAAGAACTTAAAATCTAAATAGAAAAGACAGAACAGGTTGAGGGTGGGGGAGTTCATCCTCCACCTATTTACTTTGTCTACCTCTTGTACATTTTAACCTTCTGATTATGTCACCAAGTTTTTATTTTGTTTTAGACTATATTTTCCATCATTTAAGGGGATTTCTTATTTCCCATCCTCTTTGAATGTATATATTTTAGTATATTTGCTCTTATTTAGAAGAACACATCTCTTTTTAATTAGAGTTATTCCATAGAGCCTCACCAGTTTGCATCTCGCTAATCGGTTTGTCCCATTAATTGCACACCTATTCTGACCGCCTCCGCCAGCTTCTAAGCAGAGATTTAATAGCAGAGTGCACTGTTGAAATTTCATTATCAAGAAACAACCACTTCTTACTAAATACAGAAAAAAATAACTGTTGCATTATCTTTATTTTATCAAAATGTATTGTTTAGCCACCATATTGTGATGAGGTTATTCAGAGTGTCAGTCATTCCTCCAAATTACTGAGGTACTGTTGTATTAGTATTTCTAGTCAAATCTCCAATTTTCTAGCACAGTTTAATTAAAGTTGTGTTTTAATGAAAAATGAAGTATGCTTTTAAGAGAGAATTGGATTTTTTACACACTTCTGTTAAATAAAATGTGAGCTTAATGCTTGTTAAGTTTCACTGCAACTGCCTTAAAACTTTGGTTGTTCCCTTCCGTCATATAAAATACCTTTTCAAAAAGTGTTTTGAATTTCCACTCTTAATGTAAGAGGAAAATATACAAAATTAAACACTTAATAATGAATAGTGAAGTTGGAGTGGAAACATCTGCTGGCAGTTAGGTCCTAGCTGATAGCCTGCTATGGTTATATCAGGATCAGCATGATCAAGCAAATGATCATTTCAACTGTTTAAAAAAAAAAAAGCGAGAAAGAGAAGATTAAATATACTTGTTTATCTACTTCTAAAATTACTATGTACTAGGAATGGGTGAATCCATTGGAATTTATCCAGAGTTAATTCTGTATGGGCTGATTCCAGTTAAAACCATTACAGTTGTCAGACAGAATCCAAAAATATTCTTCTGTATTTAGGATGCTTCTTGTTACTCTGCTCTTCTTACCATCAAGGGCTAACGTTATAATGCAGGGGTTGGCAACGTTTGGCACGCGGCTCGCCAGGGTAAGAACCCTGGCTAGCACATCGCTCGCCCGCGCCGCTTCCCGCCGCCCCCATTGGCCCAGGACGGTGAACCGTGGCCAGTGGGGGCCGCGATCAGCTGAACCTGCCACATCAGGAGGTAAATAAAACTGGCCCGGCCCGCCAGGGTGCTTACCCTGGCGAGCCGCATGCCAAATGTTGCCGACCCCTGTTATAATGCTTATTCTTGAGTTAATCCTGCCCTGAATAGAAGTGTGAGAATGCCTTTTCTTTCTCCCTGATGCATTGCAGCCATGGAACAACAGAGATGTCCAACAGTGAACAAAGCAAGATATCAGTAGGCAGAGCTGTCCCTTGGGTACGGCGAATCTAGGTGACCGTTCTGGGCCCTGTGCTTTTGGGGACCCCACAGGCAGGGAAGTGCGATGGGAGGAGTGTGAGCGAGGGGGTGAGGAGGTGAACAGGGAGGTGACAGGTAGGTGGGGGGGGGGGGGCGAGAAAGAGCCCCCCTACCAGAACCTCCCCCTCCCCGCAGCGCCTGCTGCAGTTCAGATATTTCGTGGCATAAGTAGGCATGGGGAGGGGAGGGGAAGGGAGAGCAGTGAGGGTGCAGCGCACTTGGGGAAGGGGGAGAGGAACTGGGCAGGAAAGAGACGGGGCGGAAAGAAGCAGGGGGGCCTAGGGGGAAGGGATGGAATGGGAGTAGGGCCTGGGCAGAGGGGGGGAGAGCACCCCCCAGCAGATAGGCGCTGAGTTTCTGATGGCCCAGGCCCCGGACACCCCTAGCGACGGCCCTGTCAGTAGGTGCTTTTTTTTTTTTTTCAATTAAACACTGATATCAAGAAGGGGAGGAAGAAGAGAAAGATACAGTAGATGTCACATGGGACAAGGACCAAGAGGGTAAGAGTAGGCAATCCTGGAAGACCATATAACTTGCTTTAGCTGTTATCCAGTTCATTAGACTCAGTGCTTCTATCAGGGCTACACTCATGTCTGTAAATCAACTGGGGTTCACTTTCAAAAATGATATACTCTCTGCTTCTTTGGATACCAACCTGTTTTTTTTATGACTGCAAAGTCATCTTCTGATATGTTAGACTCATTCAGAACATTTGCTTGTTGGTAGAGAATTTAAGAATTCAAAAAGTGAACTGGCAAGATCAGGTCAATATGACTCCTTCCAGTAATAAAATGAATAGCTCACGTTATATTGAAGCTATTCATGACAGGAACAGCAAAGCATTTTGAGAACAAAACACTTTGAGAACAAATTGCTCATTTTGTTGCTGGCATACCATTGAAGAAGCTTGTGAAAATCATCTCCAAAGGCTGACGTGTGAACTCTTAAATTAGGAATTGCTCCTACTAGTGCTTCTGGGAAATCTTAAGCAGAGAAAGGAACTGAAAGCTGTTGGAGGAGTTGCTGCTGATGCTGTGCCCAGTTCCTCAAAAGATTATTCTTTACTTAGTAGTTTTTTGATCCTGCCTAAGTGTCTGAAGATTCCTAACTTTCACAATGCAATGTATGTCTTTCAATTCAAATGCAAACTGTGCAAACATAAGCCATTAGTGTGACTAGCACATAAAATAAGGGTTTTGATCACCTTGCTAAACTAGAACTTACCCTACATCTGATCAGTCACATTCTGAAAGCTAGTGTTGGGATCTCTAATGAATATTTGTGCTTCAGGTAAATTAATTGATCAAAATCAATTTGAGGTTCCAGAAGCTTATTGTGTTAAGTGACTCAAGGAAGCTGACTTAGAAGGTATCTCTCTTCAAGGCAAATGACTATACCTATATGTTGAATCAAATTCCATTGAAGAAGGGATACATACTTTTTTTTAAACAATAATCATACATTTTTATTTCTGTTCAGAAAGATGTAATTCCACCTTGTATTCACATCCCGTTACAGTTTGTTTTGCCTCTACGTTAAACTATATTCAGCCCGAAGAAGACTCTTTCTTGGCAGTTGAGACTGCCAGACATTTTTCAACAAACTAAATACAAGATGTGAAACTTGCCACCTGTAAGTCCGCCGTCCTTAACAACTTTAGCAATGTCTGCACCATTGCCTCTAACACTGTACTCTGACATACTTGAATAAAAGAACGGATTTCTTCTTCATCGTGGCTGATGCTCTTGCAGGTTGAAACCTCTTGACCTTTTTAAAAATGGACTTTGAGATGTAGCAATGCCATTGTCCAGCCACGTGGAAGATACAGACACATGAGGCAATGCATGTGGTTTAAATAGGCCATAGTTTTATTCACCTAAAATATTTGGGAATACCTAGCAATTAACTGTAAAGTGCAGGTCATCATTATTTACTTTATCATTTCCAACTATTTTGGAGGTCTGCTGTCAGTCCTTTCCCCTCCCAACATGGTGTCAGCCAGCCCATTTATGGCCCCTTGCCACCCTTCCCTTGTATAGGTGTTAAGGGGGCTGAAGAGGAAGGAAGGAAGTGGCTCCCTGCGGTACCAGACATTAAGAGCTCAGGGCCCTCCTCTAGCTTCCTCAAGGGCTGTTTTCCTCTAAATCCCCTTCCAATCCATTTTATCTGGTCAGTGTCCCTTCCATAATCCTGCACTGGACATCTGTCACATTTTTGGTTAAGTTGTAACATTTTGACCAAATGACTCTGAAGCACTGAGGGGGAGACAACTTCCCCTCCCCTCCCACACACACACATTGGCCAACCTGGCTGTGAGGGAAAAATTCCTAACACAACCCCAAGGAAAGAGGATGATCAGTATAATACCCCCATAAATTATGAAGAAACCAGTTCTACCCTGACTACATAGATGAGAGAGTGAGTATTGCCAGCCTGATCTGAGTGTGAGAGGGCTCCTCCAGAACTGCCCCATTGTAGAAATACCACCCTGCCTCTGGTCACCTGGAAGGGCAGTGTCCCTCCATCTGGTCCAGCCACTTCCTGTTTCTCCTTGCTCCATCCAGGTAAAGCTTTCCCTCTGCCACTAGTTCTAAAAGGAGCCATTATCAGGCAGCAAACCCTTTTTATTTGGCCAGCCAGTCAAAGGATCCACCACATACAGCTGCGGTGAGCACATTTTCAGTGGGTCAAATGTTAACACTAGATAAAGACAAAAATGGGCGACAAGCAATGATAGATAATCAAGTGTCCATACAATCAAATGTAAACTCTTCCCTCACCCCTTTTGTGTGCCTACATGAACATGTGACCTGATTGAGAATGGGATATATAAAAATAAGGAATTGTATTGGAAGAGAAGTGACTTAAGGAATTAATTAGACTGACTCTTCATGTTGTTGATGCTAACAAAGTGTTGACGACCATAGCTCTACTTTTTTACTTTTTTCATAATGTATCTCTTTCTGTGATGTTTACTTATCGTCAGAAATCCATGGTGAGTGGCTTAATGGTTTTTTGAGTAACACTCCAAGAATATAAAGAATCTTTACCTCTGTTTTATTTATTTATTTTTTTTAGCTGTAATGATTCAGCAAAGGCTAACTTTGCTAACCAAGAAGACCTACCATGCATGACTTTTTGTGTGTGTGTGGTGGTGGTAGTTGCTGTAGGTTCACATGAATGCAGAGTTGTCAACTCTTGTTACTTTTAAAGCCTCTACTTCTTAAGTCAGGTGAGTGTGGGAGAATCTCACTTTGTATTTTAAAAAGATACAATTCTAGCCCTTGTGGTTCCAGAAGAAAGCTTGACAACATGATTGAAAGCATTAATATAACATAAAAGCTGAAAAAAACAGTAGGCAAAGAGCACAGCATTTTAAAATATCAATTTTAAGCCAATCTCATAATTGTTTGGGTCCTGACTTGTGATTTGGGTTTGGTAATACTGTAAACTAAGGGTTCTGCTTCAACTGATTGAAAAGACTCTGTAACTGCAAGTGTAGCCAGGGCCAAACTACTCCAGCACTTTTTCAGTAACTATGGTTGAATCTGCAAGGGCTAGACTAAATGGAATCTATTTTTTTCTAAACTTTCTCACCTTACTACCATTATTGGTGCAGCTCCATAGGTGGTAGGATTGGTTGGAGCTCTGGTGTAGTCAAAGCACAAGAAGCCTCTGGTCTTTTAATCATGAACAGGTTTAATTGGCACATAGTTAAGATGCCAGCAGCCTGACTAAATGGGAGCTTCCACTATTGCTACCACAGAAGGTGGTGAACTAGAGGAAGAGAAGTGATGGTAATTTTGAAGAAATATGCTAGTATAGTGACGCAGTCAGAATGAGTCTCAACCACACTTTCTGAAATATTGCTAAACGTTGTTTGGTCTTGCCTCCACTTGCAGTTAAACAAGCTTCTGCATTAGCTGTCAGAAAAGAGTCAATTTCCTAGTATAGACAAGGCTTAACTATGTAGGCCACATCATGAAGAGACAATGCAATTGGTGTGACAGGCAGAATGACAGTGTGGGTAGAATTTGTTCAGCTTCATATACTCATCTAAAACTGATATAATAGAGGCTGCAGAGAAGGGTATACTGTTAGTTGATTCTGGTCTTTACTTGCAGATACGAAAGTGCTCCTCTATGAATTACTAGTAATACAACCATATCTTGTAAGGGGCAAAAATTTTGTTATTTTTAGTACTTCTAGTTTTATCTTGTACCAAGAGCAGTAGAAGGCAAGTCTCCTGTTTTGTTTTGTTTTTTTGGGGGGGGGGGGTGTGGATTCCAAATCATTGGCTTTCAGATTTAGAAGTTGATTTGATACGAGTGTTCCTATCTCTTTTCAGTATAAACAACCGCCTTAGCACCCTACTGCACTACATTATCAAATTCTTCCTACCTGGAATACTGATACCTGTAGCAATAGCCAACCTTTCCTTTTGTACAAAAACCTGAATGGAATAAATAATTTGTGCGCCCTCATAGAATTTCTGGTTTTGTCCATCAACAAATAATGCAGTAGAGTTTCTTGGATGTGGAAAACTGACATATTCTGTGTTGGGGAGGTTGATTCTCTCAAAAGCCCTGTGACAGGCATAAACTGTCAAGACTCCCTCAAAAGGAAGTGATAGCATAAGGAGGTCACCTCTGAATTGAGCAGCCCTGTAATGTTAATAGTAGCTTTGTAACACAGCATAGCAGTAAATAGTAGTATGAAGTAGGTGGCACAGCAATTATGTAGCCTTAGGTATAGCAAAAGAGGTATACCCCACACTTTCCTTTCCACAGCCTTCCACCCTGAAAAAGTAGTGGTGGCCCAAGTGATTGCCATTATTAATGGTGTAACTTTTTATAAATTATCAGTAGGGGTAACATTGACTTGCTGGAAATGTATTCTAGACATCACAACTAGTGTATGCAGTATTATGACATGGTATGCAGAATGATAAGCAACATATGGTAGGAAAAAAAAATAAGTGGAAAAGCACATGTAATACTGGTCTTATGGGATAGAGGAACATAGGCAGGTATATCATTTGGGCCAAATACAGGTCACCTAATTTAAGGGAAATACAGTATATAACTTTTGAAACCAGAAATTGTCTATCCAAAGCAGAAGCACAGGACATGTCTGTTTTAGGTTGGGAGATAAGAATACAACAACACAAAATAAAAAGCAATAGAGGCTCTGCTTAATTGAACAAATGTATCCATAGCATCTAGATAACATAATGGTGCAACTGCTGGAAGAAAATGTGCAATAGGTGATAATACTAGTGTGTAGATGATCATAGTTTGAAGCTGTGACTCTTTTCAAAGACTTGGATTTATACATGTGGGTACTGTATACCCTTTGGAACGTATTTTAAGCTCCCTCACATTAGAGTAACTTCACTTATCCAGGGGGTTACACTGGATTTACATTTGTATAATATCAGAATATGTTCTTCTTATATAGCTAATATTTTACTGCACGCTTACAGCTGCAGCCCAGCAGATTATCAACAACAGCATAACAGTGTAATTGATAGCACTATAAGTGCCTCATTGTGTTTCATAGTACAGTATTGAGGAGAGACCGAAAGAAAACTCGGCCAATAAGTTAGAGTGAAACAAATGGCAGCTCTGTATAGACCAGGGGTCAGCAACCTTTCAGAAGTGGTGTGCCAAGACTTCAGGGGGTGGGATAGCTCAGTGGGTTGCACATTGGCTTGCTAAACCCAGGGTTGTGAGTTCAATCCTTGAGGGGGCCACTTGAGGATCTGGGGCAAAATCAGTACTTGGTCCAGCTAGTGAAGGCAGTGGGCTGGACTCACTGACCTTTCAAGGTCCCTTACAGTTCTAGGAGTTGGGATATCTCCATTAATTATTATATATATATTATTATTTATTCACTCTAATTTAAGGTTTCATGTGCCAGTAATACATGTTAACATTTTTAGAAGGTCTCTTTCGATGTCTATAATAAATAACTAAATTATTGTTGTATGTAAAGTAAATAAGGTTTTTTAAATGTTTAAGAAGCTTCATTTAAAATTAAATTAAAATGCAGAGCCCCCCGGACCTGTGGCCAGGACCTGGGCAGTGAGAGTGCTACTGAAAATAAGCTTGTGTGCCGCCTTTGGCACATGTGCCATAGGTTGCTTACCCCTGGTATAGACACTCAATTTTTTTTGGGGGGGGGAGAGTGCATATAATAGACTTTAAGTTTAGATTTGTTTCATACCCTTTGAAATGTTTTTCTTAGTTTCTTCTATCCTGTGTTTTTGGTTTGAATAAATATTTTTGTCCTCCTGTGTTCCTTTTATACAAACTCTGCATCTAAGAAATATTGTCTCCTTTCTTTTCTCTCCCTCCCCCCAACATCAGCATCTATTTTTTCAAAAAGTCTTCTATTTTCTGTTCCTTCCTTTCAGTTTTCTTAGTTTTTTTTTTTTTTTTTTTTTTTTTTTGGAGCCCTTCTAATTTTATTTGGGACAAAAATATTGGGAGCCCAGAATACACATTTGCAGCCCATTAAGGGTTTTTATCATCAGGAGAACTTGATTTTGAATCAGAACATAAACACAACTTACCAACCAGGCAGAGCACCATTTTTTGTCAAATCTAGGTGTGGAATGCAAACTCAGGAAAGCATGAGTACACAGTCTCACTTCAAAATGAGCCTGAATAAGTGGAAAATTTAGGCAAAGTGGATACAGTTGTTCCTAGTAGTAATTCCAAAGAAATAACTAAAAACATTATATGCTTCAGTTGTTTTCTTTCCATTAGAAGAAGATAGCTATAGTACTGCTAAAGGACATGATTACAAGTACTGCCAAGCAATATTAGAAATTATATAATTATGTAACTTGCAGCTACTGTGCATCAGGGAAAACTTAGTGATTTCCTTTTATCTATTTTTTCTAGATATCTTGCAGAACTATTTCTTCTTGTAGAATACCACATTTCATTTTTAGATGTTCTCTACCTTCATGGATTTTTGTTTTGTTTTGAAAAGATTAAGCTTCTGTCAGATGACTTCACATTGGAGAGCTGTCTTCTGAGATTTTTAAACTCAGCGAGTGGCTATGGAATATGTCAACTGACTACTGTGTTTTTATTTTTATTACATTTTGATTAAACATTCAACTCAGAGACTTCACTGACCGTTCACTTGGAAATAGTTATGGCCACAGACCTTCAGGTGTGATTTCTCCCCCCCCCCCCGCCCCCCGCTTTACCTGAAGGACCCTTAAACCATTCTGGCAGTGTAAAGGGTCTTGGATGTGAGTTGCTGACAATTTAAGGCTCCTTTATGCTGCCAAAGCTTTGTCCAGGTACAGATGTTTTTGTGTAAACAAGGGACTGGGTCTGGTCTTGAACTTTTTTTGTCAAGCCAATCTCTGGTTGGGCTATCTGTGTGAAACTGAAGATATATATTTTTTTTTTCATGGATTGAGCCATTCAAACCCACATGGCAAAGCCTAAATGGTTCAATTTTTGAGTTGATTCCAACTGACTTTACTCTTGTCACTTCATTACAAATGTCCTTTATTGACATTCCTCAAGATTCACTTCTCACTGAGGCCTGGTCTACACTGATGCTGGGATCAATATAACTATTTTGGTTATACATGTGATTTGTGGGTTTGAGGTGGCATTTTTTTTAACTTGGTGTACAAGCAGTTACAGCAGTGTGTAGATAGTTGCCGTAGGGTACTCACTGAAGGTGGTGCCTTCTCTTGATTATTCTGGGGACTAGCTTCTACGGCAGACACCTCCTTTTGCAGTCTCTTCCCATCCTTTGTCCTTACACTCTGCGACCCCCTCTCTTGCTACAGGAGCTGCAGCTTCCTCTTCAGGACTCAGTCCTCTGTCCAGGTCACTATGTGGTTTCCCCTTCCAGGATTTAGAGTTTCTCTGGACCTGCATCCAGGTTTGCCATGCTGTCAGTGGGTGGTAGGGGAACCCAGGCCCACCCACTCCCCCAGATTCCAGCCCAGGAACCCTACAATGCAGCCAAGATCTGCTCAGTCCCCCACCTTGCTGCTCTCTCCCTGGACTACTTCTTACTTGCCTACAATACGCTTTCTCCTCCATCCTGCTCTCTTCAGGGTATGCCCTACCCTCAGGGCCGGGTTCCCAGCATTCTGCTCTATCCCTAGGTTCCCTCTAATGCATAGTGGGTGGCTGCAGACTTCTTCACTGCAGCCATTTTTGTTGCCAGCTTCCTGGCTTTATACTAGCCTAGTCCCAATCTGCTTATCTGAGCTCCATCTTCCAGTCAGGGATTGCTTCTCCAGCCTAAACCCTTCTTGTGTGGCCTGTCTCACTAGCTGACCCCTTTCTCGGCTTCCTTCACTCTTTCCGGGCTGGTATGGGGTGAACATCCTATGAAAAAAAAATATGCTTTTGTCAGGTGTGTATAATATACACTCACATGTATAAGCAATTTCACATCTACATCCACACTGGATTTGAGGCTGGGCAGGGGTTCTACTGCTAGAACAATACGGTATAGTTTACAGTATTGCAATTTTCGTGTGTAGACCAGGCTTTTGTTTTTCCTGAATGCTAGAACATATTCTGCTAAAAGAATAAAGTATTCTGAGAATTTCAGATACTCTTTGTAACTCAGATCACAGTAATGACTGATAATTTCCATTTTATGGTAATCATTTTCCACTACCATGAGAAGACTTTTCAGAAGCCATCTGCCACGATCCCTGGAGATTCCAGGAAGAATTCAGTAGAATAAAACATGTGAACCCCATGGCAACTGAATGTTCAGAGCCATTTGATTCCAGTAATGGCCTTGCCCTGGAAATGCCTTAATTTGAAGTATTTTCACTGCATGTCCAACAGGATACGTGAATCAGTTACAGTACAACCATTTATTATATTTTTCACTCAAAGTACATAGTACTGGGCACTGAGCCAATACCCCTGCAAAACTTAAGCACAGTGGAGAGAATTAATCTTTATGGCTAGGCAAAAAATTCCCAAACCAAAACAATAATAAAATATTTGACACTGACAATTTATTTCATGTGCATGAATTTCTAACACCATCCAGGTAGAGGGGCTATAGCTACTTCATACTTAAATCTGAATCTAACTTCCCAGACTAAGCCCCAATTTCAAGCATACTTGAGCCATCTTCCCAAAAAGAAATCACTCCCTCTGAAATTTCAGATGCTGGAATTTCACAGTTATGAGAAATGATAGGACAGGTGATCAGCCATTAATTATTTCATATTAGTAGAAGATATTCAATAAGTTAAAGCTTTATCACCAGTAAAACGCACGTTGTCAACATCACATGTCCAAATATACAGAATAATCAGCCTTAAATCAAACTTTTATGTCCTCAAGCAGCATTTTTTGAACTTTGCCTATCTCTAAGTTTTGATTATTATTAGTAGAAGCTTTTGTTTTGGTCAGTTTGTGTGCTTAGGGTGAAATCAATGCTTGCTAACATTTACCTATTAAAAATATAATTCTTCCACACCTAATTGTGAACCAGGATCATATCCTATATATCCCGAATCAGTTGGCCTACACATTTTACATTTTTGGTTGGCCTTGAGAAAAAGTGTCTTAGGGATGTAATATATTTGGAAGCAGAAAAGGTTAGAGAGAATTTATTTTAAAATATATGCATGTATATATAGATTTTGCAATAAGATAGGCAAGGAAAATATTAACTACAGCAGCAATATAAATAGAAAGCACAGGAAAACTGGAAGGAGGGCCGTGAGGGGAAGAGGAAGTGGACTTGTGTAAGTTTAAGAACTATTTGGCATTTTGCTATCCTTGTGTCTTTAGTCCAGGCTGAAAAAAGCCACCGTCCTTGTTCCTTATATATTAGGAAAGTGCAGAGAAATGCTCTGTGCAGAACTGCATGGCATGATGCATTATTTTCCCCCTCCTCCCACTATTTCTATGACTCCTATTTTTCCTTGTGTCCTTAAAGCTTTGTTCTAAAGAAATAAGGTTGAAATCATGTTTCAGTGAGATCTACTAAACACACAGGAGGAAAAGCATTTAGTCATTTAAAAGTGGACTGGACAAAGTGTTTAATACTACTGTAGGGAGCAATCTTGCACTGGCAAAAGGAGGGATCAAATAACAGGGCCGGCTCCAGGCACCAGCTTAACAAGGAGCGAAGGACCTGCTGCTGAACTGCCGTCGCCGATCACGGCTCTTTTTTTTTTTTTTGCTTGAGGCGGCAGAAATGCTGGAGCCGGCCCTGTCAAATAAACAAACCTATTTTGGTTCCAGTATTTTGGGGATGAGGAGCTTTTTAAATCACAGGACTTAATTGTTTCCTAAGCATCACCCTGCAATATAAAAAATCTATTATGTGTGCATAAGTGTATTTGCATATTTAACAAGCTATCTGGGAATTCCCAGTAGCATAGGGTTACCATATTTCAACACTGAAAAAAGAGGACACTCCACGGGGGCCCTGGCCTTGCCCCAACTCCACCCCTTCCCCACCCCCGGCCCAGGCCCAACTCCGCCCCAACCCCGTCCCTCCCCAAAGTCCCTGCCCCAACTCTGCCTGCTCCTCTGAGCACCTTGCATTCCCCCTCCTCCCTCCCACTCTGATCTTCGTTGGGGGTTGCTAAGTGCTTCCCTGCTCCCCACTCGCCCTGCAGCCCCTGCACCCCCCTGCCCCTGCAGCCTCTGTGACCCCTGCTCCCCACTCACCCTGCAGCCTCTGTGCCCCCCGCCTGCCCTGCCCCTGCAGCCTCTATGCCCCTGCTCCTCACTCGCCCTGCAGCCTCTATGCCCCTGCCTGCCCTGCTCCTCCTCGCCCTGCAGCCCCTGCACCCCCCCGCCTGCCCTGCCCCTGCACCCCCCTGCCTCTACAGCCTCTATGCCCCCGCCTGCCTAGCTCCCCCGCTCCCCCGGCAGCCTCTGCCTGGTGCAGGCTTCAGACACTCGGCAGCATGGGTCCCTGCAGCCCCGGCCGCAGCTTCCTTCCTGCTGCCAAGCATGTTCCCCAGCCTGTCTGTCCCCACCAGAAACAGCTCCTGCGGCGCCGGGTTCCGAGCTGCGCAGGGTAGTGGGGCCACAGGAAGGGTTCCCCAGTGGCTGGGGAGCCCCCCTGTCCTCTGCCCGAGGCCCCCCCCCCCCGTCCCCCACCCGAGCATTGTAGCCGGGGCGGCTGGGCTGCGCTGCGGACCCGGCGGATCGTGCTGGGCTGGGCGGACCCTGGCTTATGCCTCCCTATTTCCCTGGACACGTCCGGCTCTTTGGAAATTCCCCCCGGACGGGGATTTGAGCACCAAAAAGCCAGACATGACCAGGGAAATCTGGACGTATGGTAACCCTACAGTAGCATATCAAAGGTGAGATGTCAGCCCTTAAAATCTAATTTATCTCCTTGCACTGGGAACTGGAGATTTCATGCTTACTTGTTTCAAAATGGATGAATAGAGAGGTAGCTATGACAAAAAGGAAATGCCATCATTCATCCAGTGATATGCCTCACTTCCCTGCTCCTTCTCCCCCCGTCCAGCATTAGATAGATCATAAGTGCTGCTGCTAAATGTAGGTGATACATATGTAAGACAAACTGGTTATTAGCTAAGTGCCTTGTACAAAAAAACATCAGAGTAAACCTTTTTCTGTAGTCTTGAGTCTGTTAAAACCTCTATTCATGTTAGTGCGAGTTTTGCCTCAGTTAAAAACTGTGGGAGATGGTCCAAGGTGAGGAGGTAACATGTCCACTCTGAAACTTTGATAGTACTTCTACTCACATGGCAGTATTTTTCAGTGGCTCATGGTGATCCCTGTCGAATATAAAAGTCAGTTAAACTTTAGGTTAGTTTGAAGCAAAGTCATGATACTTGTTGAAGGCCCATTTTCTTTTATCATTGGAACTTATACTGCCTGGATTTAGACAGACTTAAAGTAAAATTAATTTTTAAAAGCTACAGTACAAGACTTAGCTATTGAAGTACCTCCTCCGTCCCCTTATGCATGTATGGAGTTTTTAATTTTTCTGCAGACTAGCTTGTATGTCGGGATCTCAACAGATTGAGCTTTGTCAGTTGAGAAATGTTTTTACTCCTGTACTTCCTACTTGAATCCTCCCATCATTCCTGCTCTAGTTTTCTCTGTGCCTCTGGGCCATCATCAGCAATTACTTTTTTATACAAACATTGTGTTGGGTTGGTAGGACAAAACTGGTGGAACTTGTATATTAAAAGGAATTTCTGTGGTGGAAGAGAGAAATTATTGGTGGGGAAGGTTGAAAGAAAGTGATATATATTAATCACACTCCATCTTCAGCTTCCTTGTACATGTTCCTTGTATCCATCATTTTGCATATTTGTCTCACATTGTGGCCACCATTTAGAACATGCTAGCTGAAGCAATAAATTTCCGAGATAGTGTGTGAGCAAAGAACCAAAGTGCTGTATGTGTCTGTATTGAACAGTATTTCCCAGCTGTTGGCTCAGTCACTTGAATGATGCAAATTCTTCATTTTCTAACTCGTAGTTTGATGCTTCTGGAATTACACCCTCTCATTAGAGGTCTGAATTTGACTTGTTTTCAGACTTCAAATTGCTCATTTTCTGATAATTGACCTTTGGGACAATCTAGTTGTAATAGTTTTTTTTTTTTAATCTGAGAAGTTTTCTATGGATTTCCTTTCTCTCTTACTTTTTAAGACAACTTCATATTTAGAACACTGTTTTGCCATTGATTGTATGGCTGTAAACTTGGCCATTAATCTCTGAGGAGCCTTGTCAAATGCTCTTTGCAAGCCTAAATATAGTATATCCACTGATTTCCCCCCCCCCCCCTGTTATTTATTATGGCAGTAATGTTTTCAAAGAACTACAGAAGGTTAGTTAAGCATGACCTCTCCTGTCTGAATCCATGCTGGCTATCATTAATCAAACTGTGCTTAACCACATGTTCTTCTACCTCATCCCTAAAGATAACTTTAAAATTCATCCCCCCAGTGGATGGTAAGTTTACTGGTTTGCATTAGTTACCTAAGGCTTTTTAAAAAACATCTGTGGTGATGCGGTCTGAAGAGTCCACCCTTCCCCTTCTTTTTTCCCTATGACAAAAATGATATCCTTACCTCTCTTCCAAAAGAAAAAGGAGTCTGCCTGGTGGACTCATTTCAACACTCACTATCAGTTATACGTCTCACCCAGATATGTGCTTTCTCAAACTAAAATGATTCTACTGAGTCCATCTGGTGCTACATTTAAATTAATCAAAATATGTGTAATAAAATGAAATTAATATAGAAGTATATTCTGATTCATTATAGAACTAGAAGTTTCAAGGGAGTCTGAAAGAAGGACACCTTGTCACACTGAAAATTGCCAAAGTTTAACAATGTTTACTGTGGTTTTTGATGGACCATCTATATTTACATTTTTTTCTCTCTCCTTGTATATACATAACTCATAGCACTCGTCACATTTGAAGGTTTCTTATATAATCAGTCAGGAGAACCTTTGTGTTGTATCTGAGGGAGAAAGTATTTTGGTGCACAGCACTTCAGTGAAATACTGAAAAAAAGTTGAGGGAGGAGGGAGAGAGAAAGGGGGGACAATGCTCTCCAAGGATGGCTTAAACAACTAGTGCAGGGGTCGGCAACGTTTGGCACGTGGCTCGCCAGGGTAAGCACCCTAGCGGGCCGGGCCAGTTTATTTACCTGCTGACACGGCAGGTTCGGCCGATTGCGGCCCCCACTGGCCGCGGTTCGCCGTCCCGGGCCAATGGGGGCGGCGAGAAGCCGCGGCCAGCACATCGTTCGCCCGCGCCACTTCTCGCCGCCCCCATTGGCCTGGGACGGCGAACCGCGGTCAGTGGGAGCCGCAATCGGCCGAACCTGCCGCGTCAGCAGGTAAATAAACTGGCCCGGCCCGCCAGGGTGCTTACCCTGGCGAGCCGCGTGCCAAACGTTGCCGACCCCAGAACTAGTGTCTGGTTAGTATATTTTGCAGTAATAATGCTTTTTCATAGCAGGAACTTGCTGAGTCTCTTGAGGCTATTTATATCATCTTGGTGCAGTGAAGTCAGTGTGTCATTTCCACCATTTTATTCTTATGGGTGTGGCTCTACATCCCTGTAGATACTTTGGTTTAACACATATGTTAATGATGTGTACAGTGAATTGTGTGGACAAGGAAGGAAGGAAGATAAAGAAGAAATAAGACCGTACATAGTTAAACTATAAAATTCTCTGCAGATGTTTTTGACCTAATATAGTATTCTCCCCATTTAGGGAGGATATTATGTAAGTATCTGTCAAGAGACATGGATGGAATGAGACAAGGCTCGTATAAATTAGAAGTGACTTTCAGAATATTATCAATGCCCAAATTATTCAAGTGGCAAATTCTTGTGTGCCCAACTTTGAAAAACCTGATTTTCAGACAGTTCTGAGCACTTGCCTTCTGAAAAATCAGTTGCCTACAAGGTGTTTCATGTTGAGCACCAAAAGTCACATGCCACTTCTAAAAAGTTTGGTCTTACTCTTTAAGACAGATGTATAGAAAATCAGGTCATGATCACAAAAGGGATAGATTCAAATGGTAAATATTTAACAAGGGATATTCATACCAAAGAACAGGAAAAATGCTGATCTTAATGATAAATTCCTATAAAACATTAGAATCTGTTAGGTTTTTTAATCTTTATGTTTTTAGTGTAGTGGTAGATGAACTTAAATTAAGACTGCTTCATACATACTAAAGAATATTGTTGGCAGAACAAAGCTGTTTCTGGTGCTTTTACATTTTGCTGATTTGCTGTTAATTGCTCTTGCCTCTCTGAATCTGCCAACCCACTCTGCTGCAGGACTTCATTTCCTCCCCAGTGCCACTTCACCATTACATCCTGCTTTCCCCATTCCATTTCCCCCTTTAGTAAACTGTATTATAACTGGATTATATTGTGCATCATCAACAGCATTGTTTAGGGCTCTATAATGAGCCCGCTTCTCACCCTTGCAGAGGGGAGGGGGGCTTCAAGGAGACCCTTTACTTTCCCGCACAGGCTATCCTATTACCAGTGGCTGCGTGGGGAGAAGCAGCTGTCTTTGGATTGTGATTCTTCCACACAGGGAGCAGGTGTGTGAGAGGGAGTGGCAAGAGGGGAGTAGGCAGAGCACATTGGAGTTGGTATGAAAAATGAAGAAATCTATGCCCTTCCTCAAAAAAAAAAAAAAAAAAATCATGTGGGTGAGTGTTTGAAGATGACTTCCCGTTGAAGCAAGAATGAAGCAGGGACCAGTTTGTGAATGAATGAGTCACAATCTGATTCCTGCCCCTACTACAGTGCACCCATAGTCAGGCTAGATTGTAGTGTTACAATCCAGATCTTGGTGAGTTTAAAGTAGTTATACCAGTGGAACTCATTTAGAAGCAAGTTGACCAACAGAGCTTTTATTAATAGTGGCTATGTGAGAAAAGGAAAGAACCTTGCTTGACTCTTAGGTTGAGTTTCAGGAATAGCAGTTTATAAAACTACCCCTCACATTGATTTTATAAATTGAGAACACTTTGTTTTGAAAGTTTGAGACACAAATAGTGAACATCACAAGGTCATTTTTAGATTCTGTTTTTAGAGTATACAACTATAATCTAAGAAGAATTAATAAAAATCGTAAGTATGGATCTGTTTTCAACTCTAAATATTTTTGCTGTAGATTTTGACTATAGCTTTTCAAAATCAATGATACTTGCTACTCCCTAAGAGTTAGTTATTAATTTATTCTATGCACACACCCAGTGCATGTGTGTGTATGTAAAATCATAGGACAATATTTAGCAACTAGCAAATAATCTTTTTAGCTCTTTGGCTTCTACCTATACTATATTTAAGATGAATATGATTTTTTCTTTATTAAATAAAAATGGATATTAAACTTTGATCATTAGCACTCTTAAAATGTAATTTTCTTTAAATGTCCGTTTGTTTTCACAACAAATTACAGAAATACAATATATAATACTGTATGTGCAAAAATGAATGCATCTCTTATACAAAGAGAGAAAAAGCTGCCTGTCTTTTTGATAACAGTTCTTCCTCTAATACTTAAAGTTAATATTGTTTTTTACTTTCATGGTTTTGGTATGGCCATTTAGGATCAAATAATTTCATTAATTATTCATCATCTCATACCCAGTGTGTATAAAAGGGAGAAGGACATATATAACCAAAAGAAGAACTTGGCCATTATGTTTGACTTTTATATGCAGCACCTATTGGTCTCTGTGTACAGAAAACTAGAATTGTTATTTAGCTCAGACTTTTGAAATGCTAGTGTACTTCCACCATGAAGAAGGTAGAAAAACTGGCCTTCCCCTGCCCTCCCATTTCTATTGTCATTCTTACAGGCATAAAACTACCTTGTGTGGTTTACTGTGGGTGTATTGTTATAATACAGCATTTCAACAGATGATACATTACGAAGTATTTTCTTCAGAGAAAGTACCTTAGTCAGATGTTTGCAGTTCCTATTTCAAAGTTGGTAAAATGAGCCAAAAAGGGAGATCTGTATCTAGAGTATTTTAATGTCTGCACTTAGAAAAAAAATCTTTTGTCAATTTCTGCATTTGAGTTCTGCCAAATGGTGATGTGTATCACAATATCAGGCGATAACAGTATTTCATTAAAACTTTATTGGGGATGAGGAACATTATTTTAATGTTTTCTCTATTGTATTTATGGAGCTGTTTACCAATCAGATTTATATGTTTCTCCAGATCTTCACAGATTAGTGAGGATTATACTGATCCATTGTACACACATTTTATGTGCAACACAAAATTATTCTTGTGCTAAGATAATTAAGAAAATTTTGTCTTAGTAAAAAGACAACTTTTCCTGTCATTCCTTTTTCAATTTCAGATTTGTGTAATGCTACAGTATATAGGGGTGGGCAGATGTCTGCTGGTTTCTTTGTATTTACCAAGATCTAATAAAATAATATCCTTTAAAATAATCATTGTAAATCTAGCTGCTGATCCAGTAGGATATTTATTCCTTAATAAAGGATCAATTAATATACTTCCATTCACTCATAGGTCACAAGGGTTATAGAGGATGGCAAAGAAAATCAGTTCATTCTTAATATGAATGAGTAGAGACAAAAACGACAGAGCAGTGCAAAAGGCCACAAACTGATTACAGCTGATGTAATTTTGACATAGCGTCAATGAATTTCATAGAGCTATGACAGTTTACACCAGCTGACGACAGGGGTACACAACCTAATAATTATAAAGCAATATTTTTAAAAAAGGAATTAATGAATCTTGGGTACATCAATTACTGAGTGTCCAACTCCAGGCCCCTTAAAGAGGTCTGATTTTTCAGAAGGTGGGTGCTTAGAAGTTTTTGAAATCTGGTCCTTTTAAGGTGCATCAAGTTTGGCAACTGGTAACTGAGGCACCCAAAATTCATTAGTCACATTTTAAAACACATTGGTGATTGTGTTTAGAATCAAACACTAGAAAGTTGACATAGCATGAAACTTTAAGAGCTGAAAATCAACAAGCAAGCAATACACTGCCATTTCTCCTTTCCTCTCTGAAACCCGTAATTCAGGTTAAATAGTATGAAATAAGGTTGATTTATTCACTATAAATTAATGAAAGGAACAAACAAGGAATTCTAGGTTAACCTTCAATTTTAGAGCAGATACTCATGTAGGAGAAATTCATATAAAGTTTCCTCAAGCCTATGAAATACTACTAGTATCATTTGACTAGCTTTTAAGAAATACAGCCTGTTCTAATAACAGACCCCCATTAAAGAAAACATCTGCACCAACATGGTTCTTTAATTAGAAAATGGGATTCTCTGATAACTTGGAAACACAGAATTATACAGCTGCAGAAATTTTGTATTGAAGCAGAGGCTATTGGTCCTGATGAAGCAACCTGGATAATTTCATCTTAATTTAAAACACAGTCCAGGGATATGAATATAGACTCCTCAGCCTTTAGCAGAAGGAAACAAAAATTGGATGTGATCCATATTTTGGTTGAAGGGAACTGAAATTCCGCATTGTGAGCCTGAACAAAACACTTATTGTATGGGAGGAAATAGTGGATAGACAAACACCAAAAAATTAGGCTTTTTACAAGATGAGAGAATCATTAATGAGGGACAATAAGAATATCCAATTAGGAAGAAAGATAGAAAAAAATCTGGAGAACTCTCCTAAGTACTTAAACTAGTGGTAAGGAAGCTTCTTCGATGACTGCTATTTAATAATAAAAATATATCTATTTGAGTGAAGATATGCAGGAAGTTTTAATGAACTGTTTCTATCCTGTTGCAAAAGGTTTTTTTTGGTTTGTTTTGTTATTCCCCTCCTGTCTAGTTGGAAATTCATCTGTGAAAGAGAACTTAACAAAATGTCTGTTGCAACCAGTTAGTTAATTCAGTAGCAGACTATAGAGAGCTAAAGTTTACATCCTGAGGGAAGCACAGCACTAGTGACTGATACAAAATGGAGGCTCACTTTAGTAGGGTTACCATATTTTGAGTGTCCAAAAAGAGGACACTCCACGGGGCCCCGGCCCCGACCCGCCCATGCCCCCACCCCAACTCCACCCCCTCCCCAAAGTCCCCGCCCCAACTGCGCCCCCTCCCCTGCTTCCCGCGAACATTTTGATTCGCGGGAAGCCTGAAGCAGGCAACAGGTAAGCTGGGAGGGCTGGGGGGAGGAGGCGCGGCCCAGTATGGCCCCCCCAACCGAGCGGCTCCCTCCGGCGGCCGGCCCTGGCCCCAGCGTCTCCAGCCTGGCTCGGCTCCTGGGGTGCCGGCCCCCGGCCCAGCACCCCCGGCCCCGCACCGCCAGGCCCGGCCCCGCACTCCTCGGCCAGCCCCCGGCCGAGCACCGCCGGCCCAGCACCCAGCGGTGCCGGCCCCTCCCTATTTTCCCGGACATGTTCGGCTTTTTGGGATTTCCCCCCGGATGGGGATTTGAGGCCCCAAAAGCCGGACATGTCCGGGAAAATCCGGACGTATGGTAACCCTAACTTTAGTTGTGAGGTTATTTATTTTCATGTTTCAAAAATAGAGTGCATCTGCTATACTGCCTCTCTTCTTGTCATTTTCTGCACCTGTGGAAAGTGACTGTAAACAAATTACCAGTGCAGGTCCCACACCCTTTGCACTCACTTTACCCAAATGTCAATGACTATACAAGGGGCCAGATGAGGGATAATCAGGCTAATTGATTTTAGAGGGTATTGAAATTTTTATCATTTTGGAGCAGAAAGATTGACTCATGTGGATGTTTGTTGAAATACAGCCTCCAGTAATCTTATTATATTGACTAATCTGTAAACTTTTGTGTAATAAGGGTAAATATAACAAGTTAGATTCTTTACCCTCAGGCTTGTGCTGGAGTGATGGATGCAGAGAAGGACTCTGGAGAAAATCAATAGCAGAGCTCCCTTTTACATCACAAAATTAAGGACGTGATTCGGCATCATCACACTGCGTTTCCGGATTATACCAAGCTGGGCGGGATTGCAAGCGCTTTGGAGGATAGGGTTAAAATTCAAAATGATCTGTACAAACTGGAGAAGTAAATAATTGGATGAAATTCAATAAGGACAAATGCAAAGTACTCAACTTAAGAAGGAACAATTGGTTGCACACATACAAAAATGGGAAATGACTGCCTAGGAAGGAGTACTGCGGGAAGGGATCTGGGGATCATAGTGGGTCATAAGCTAAATATGAGTCAACAGTGTAACACTGTTGCAAAAAAAGCAAACATCATTCTGGGATGTATTAGCAGGAGTGTTGTAAGCAAGACAGGAGAAGTAATTCTTCTGCCCTACTCTGCGCTGATTAGGCTTCAACTGGAGTCTTGTGTCCAGTTCTGGGTGCCACATTTCTGGAAAGATGTGGACAAATTGCAGAAAGTCCAGAGGAGATCAAGAAAAATTATTAAAGGTCTAGAAAACATGAGCTATGTGGGAAGATTGAAAAAAAATGGATTTGTTGAGTCTGGGGAAAAAAACTGAGAGGGGACAGGATATCAATTTTCAAGTACATAAAGATTGCAACGAGGGGGAAGGAGAAGAACTATTCTTCTTAACCTCTGAGGGTAGGATAAGAAGCAATGGGCTTAAATTGCAGCAAGGCAGGTTTAGGTTGGACATTAGGAAAAACTTCCTAACTGTCAGGGTGGTTAAGTTGTCGAATAAATTGCCTAGGGAGGTTGTGAAATCTCCATCATTGGAGATTTTTAAGAGCAGGTTAGACAAACACCTGTCAAAGATGGTCTAGATCAGGGGTTGGCAACCTCTGGCACGCAGCTTGCCAGGGTAAGCACCCTGGCGGGCCGGGCCAGTTTATTTACCTGGACGTCCCGGGCCAATGGGGGCGGCAGGAAGTGGCGTGGGCAAGGGATGTGCTGGCCGTGGCTTCCCGCCGCCCTCATTGACCTGGGACGGCGAACCGCGGCCAGTGGGGGCCAGGATTGGCCGAACCTGCCATGTCAGCAGGTAAATAAACTGGCCCGGCCCGCCAGGATGCTTACCTTGGCGAGCAGCGTGCCAAACATTGCCGATCCCTGGTCTAAATAATACTTAGTCCTGCCATGATTGCAGGGGACTGGACTAGATGACGTCTCATGGTCCCTTCCAGTCGTATGATTCTAGGAAACTGCCTAATTTAAGAGGTTAAAATATATTATTTTTAATAACTTCATTGTTGCCTACATTTTTTTGGTCTATCACAGGATTTTATGCTGCCTCACGTCATTGTTATCTCTGAGAACTGTTCATGTAAGAACAATAGCAATAGCAAAATCCATTAAAGTGGTATTAGAAGCTGAATGGGAGCCAGCACAGAGACTTGAACACAGGATTGATTTGCTCACTGTGGCCTGAGCCATGAAGGTGGGTAGCCATGTTCTGTACCATCTGGGGCTTGCGCATATTCTTCACTCTCAGCGTCAGATATGATGGGTTACAGTAACCCAGCCAGGAGGTGATAAATGCATAGATTACTGTGGCCAGACCTTTTTATGGGAGGAAGGGGCAAGGTTTCCTGGTAAGATGGAGATGAAAGAATGCATTTTTTGAAGCTGATGCCACTGTTGCATCTTTGGAAACTAAGTTTAGTGAGGAGTCAAATAAGACCCTGTCCTGAGGCTTCACATTGCTTAGACTAATGGGGTGGTGTATGCCTTTGATGGAAGGTGTCGACCAGTGGCTCTCAAACTTTTGTACTGATGACCCCTTTCACAAAGCAAGCCTCTGAGAGCAACCACCTCTAATAAATTAAAAATACTTTTTTATATATTTAACACCGTTATAAATGCTGAAGGCAAAGGGGGTTTGGGGTGGAGGTTGACAGCTCGCAAGCCCCCATGTAATAACCTTGTGACCCCCTGAGGGGTCCCGTCTGACTCCCAGTTTGAGAACCCCTGGTGTAGGCAATGCCTTGGGCAGCTCTTCAGAGCACTTCTCCTTTTTGACCAGCATCACTCTCATCTTCCGTGGTTCAGCTTGAGCCAGCTGCTGGTCGTCCAACAGCTTCATTCCCTATGGGCATTCTGACATCTTAGTAGTGATTTAATCAGTTGAGAATGAGATATGTAGTTGAGTGTCATTGACATACTGTTGGCAGCTAGATGACCTGTTGGACTAGATGACCTCCTGAGGTCTCTTCCAACCCTAATCTTCTATGATTCTATGAACCCCATGGAGTCTCATTATCTCTCACAGTGATCACATGTAGATATTGAAAAGAAGTGGGGATAGTGTATGGATCACTTCTGGAGAGGAGAGATTGGAGCCGCTCTAGTTCTGGGCCATTTATTCCTGTTATATTATGTAGGTATGTTAGGACCTTGTGGTCCTGTGCCAACAGCTGCAAAGGGGTCCATCAGTGTGAGTGTGGAGATTTTACCTGAGTCCATAGCTCCAGGTTCACCCTCCCCGCCACCCCGATTAATTTTGGTATGAATAAATGTTATGAACTTTTGGGCTGCACAGAGCCTCTCTCTCTCTCTGTGTATGTGTATATGTATATGTAAACTGATTAGATGAACAATTCCCTATAATTACACTATGTGATATTATTTTTCTTCTATTTATCTTGTCTTAGAGTTGTCTTCTGGGTGCTCATGCTGTCATTAGAGGTGAGGAAGATTATAGGATTCGATATTATTGAGTGGAACAATATACTGACACGTAAATGTGGGCCAAATACTTGCAGTGTGTATAGTGGTGGTCAGTTAGGTAGGCCATGAAATATATGCAACACAAGATGCAGGCTTCCATCTCAGGGCAGGTTGCCATTTGCCAAGCTCGCTGAGTGATGCAACACATTTTACTGCTCCTCTCAGCATAAGAACATAAGAATGGCCATACTGGGTCAGAACAAAGGTCCATCCAGCCCAGTATCCTGTCTACCAATGCCAGGTGCCCCAGAGGGAGTGAACCTAAAAGGCAATTATCAAGTGATCTCTCTCCTGCAATCCATCTCCACCCTCTGACAGACAGAGGCTAGGGACACCATTCCTTACCCATCCTGGCTAATAGCCATTAATGGACTTAACCTCCATGAATTTATCTAGTTCTCTTTTAAACCCTGTTATAGTCCTAGCCTTCACAATCTCCTCCGGCAAGGAGTTCCACAGTTTTTTTTATATATGGAGGTATATCTATCTCATTGAACTGAAAGGGACCCCAAAAGGTCATCAAACCCAGCCCCCTGACTTCACTAGCAGGACAAAGTACTGATTTTTGCCCCAGATCCCTAAGTGCCCCCTCAAGGATTGAACTCACAACCCTGGGTTTAGCAGGCCAATGCTCAAATCACTGAGCTATCCCTCCCCCCAACTAGCCTACTGCCCATTAATTTCATTTGGTGGCCCCTAGTTCTTATATTATGGGAACAAGTAAATAACTTTTCCTTATTCACTTTCTCCACACCACTCATGCTTTTATATACCTCTATCATATCCCTCCTTAGTCTCCTCTTTTCCAAGCTGAAAAGTCCTAGCCTCTTTAATCTCTCCTCATATGGGACGCGTTCCAAACTCCTAATCATTTTAGTTGCCCTTCTCTGACCCTTTTCTAATGCCAGTATATCTTTTTTGAGATGAGGAGACCACATCTGTACACAGTATTCTAGATGTGGGCGTATCACAGCAGGGATAACCTCCTCATTAAAACTATAGTAACACTGCCAATGGTAGTGTGTGCGCAATGGATTATGTCTGCCTTACTTAGTATCTCTTTATATGTCACCAATATGTATTTAGGTATTTGAGACGAAATAGGTCTCTCTTTCAGCCACCCATGTCCCCTTTTATTATGATATGTGACCATCTATTAGTGCCAGGACACACAGGTCCGACGAGGGGGTTGGGAGGGGAAGCTGGTACAAATTTCCGGGGACGGCGGTCCGGAAGGGGGCCCAGCTTCCCCGGCTTCTTCCCCTACCCTCGTTGGCCCTGTTTAACCAGTCCACCCTTGCTGGGGGCCCGAAAAATTTTTTTCACCAGGGCCTGAACCCCGCTCTCAGCGGCCCTGCATGCTATTGTGCCATAATAGGATACCATCTGTCTTTTTCACACTCTAGGGCTTCTATGCTCATGTATTATTTTAGCACTGTTTTCTTCATGTATTCCATGGTAAATAAGTACAATATTTGCATAGTGATTAATGCTATTAAAAGAAACTGGTAGTAGTTTTAAAAATTGTGCATATTTTTCATGCTATCATGAGGTGGAAAAGCACAATGTTAAGGAAAATCGTCGTATCTCAGATAGAACAGTAGGGTAGCTGTTGGTTAATGTTAATCTTTAACTGTATAGAACAGGATCACTTAATAACAAGACAATCAAGAGTGAGAGTTATACTATGCTGTTTGCGTGTTTAACTGCATTCACCCTATAACTGTGCCAAAATTGGCCTGGTTATCAATTATTACACTATAACTATCATATTAGCATGTTTAACTGCTCAAAAATATCACAAAGGAAAGTGAGTGGAACCTGTTTAATTCCCAAAGATTATGTAAATTGAACAGCATAAACATAATGCATGGAGGTTCATGACGCGATATACATAATCTAATACAGGGAAATCCTGGATTTGTTTAAACTCAAAGAAATAAATGATCACTATACATAATCAGGCTTTAAGAAGCAGGAAATTCAAAGCAATATGTGCCCCATTTTTAATATACAGTAAGAAATAATGATTGTTATTGCTACATTTTAACTTTTTTTTCCTGGATTTCCTTTATGTAAAGTGATACAATTCAATTTAAAAAGGAGCCAAACAAATCCTTTATGAAAATGCCAAATCACAATAAGAATGTCACCTGGTTTCCTTCTGTCTGCTCAAATACTGGAAGACTGGGCACTACTAATGTAACACCAAGTCCTGTGGGGAATGAAGCTATAGAAATGTAATCCTCTGATGCCTGCGGTGTAATTTCTGAAACATGAATGAAAATAATATGAAAGTGCCTTTGCAAACTTACCTAGAGCATTCACTGCTGGCAGACACTATAATATGACTCTCTAAAGTCTATTAAAGTAAATGCAGCGTTTCCCCTTGTGATGTTCCCCTGGTGTTATCTGGACCAGTGATCTGCTAGGTCACTCCAATTCTTGACTCTGGGAGCCAGCCTTACCCTGCTCTGCTGTGAGAACCCTCACCCATGGGCTGTTCACGTACAGCCTCTGGCATGTAAGCTGCTCCTTGGATTATGCAACCGAATGACACTAGCCAATATCTCCGGTCCCACACACAACCCTAGGAACCTCCATCTTGCAGTGTCCCGTTATGCCCGCTGGACACTGCAAGCTTATATGCATTTTTCAATTTAACAAAGAAATTGATATGTACCAGGCTTGTTATCCCAAGGGGAGTCTCTGACATGCTTCAAACCAAACACACTGCTAGAATAAACAAACAAGTTTATTAACTACAAAGATAGATTTTAAGTGATTATAAGTCAAAGCACAAGATGTCAGATTTGGTCAAATGAAATAAAAGCAAAACACATTGTAAGCTGATCTTAAGAATTTCAATGTCCTTACAAATTTAGATGCTTCTCAACACAGGCTGGCTAGTTGCCGTTCAGCCAGGCTCTCCCCTTTGATCAGCGCTTCAGTTGCTTGGTGGTGTTGTCTATAGATGGAGATGGAAGAGAGAGGAAGAACATGGCAAATGTCTCTCCCTTTTATCATGTTATTTCTTCCCTCTTGGCGCCATTCCCCCCCACCCCCTTCAGGGTCAGGTAAAGATTATCGCATCGTAGTTCCAAATTGACCAGAGGAAGAGGGGTGACTCACTTGAGAGTCCAGTAGATCCTTTGTTGCTCTCTAGGCCAGTGTCCTTTGTTCCTGTGAGGCTGGGCTGGGTTTGCCCCAATGTGCCCTAATGAGATGTGAACTGCCCCTCTGCTCTTGGAGGGTTTTTGCCTGGGCTTGTTTTAAGCCATGAGGACACATTTTCAGCCTCATAAATATATACGTGAAATTAGAACCTATACAATAGTATAGCAAGGCTCAGTGCATCATGAGCCTTCCGAAGACACCCGACATGAGAAACTTTTAATTGGCCTTCTGTCTACTAGAGTCTTTGGGTGGGGATCAGACTAAAGGTTTGGGAAGACCAGAAAGGAGTAAAGAACATGACCTCATCTCTCTTCCCAACTAGTCAGCAGCAATGGCTGTGTGCACAGTGGCTTTGGGGTGGGGCTGTGGAGAAGTCATTCTTCAGGCTCTGAAATGTGGTTAACAACAAACATACTACCTCCTGAGTATTGGGCAACTCAGTGGAATTCTGCCTGCCAAAATTCCTCCTGGGGTAGTGCAACTTTACATCTCTCAAAAGCTGGTAAGCAAACCCTTAACTTGAGTGAAGGTTTACAAAAAAACAAAACAAACAAAAAAAACAACCAAACAAAAAAACAGAAAGCCCAGCTGTCTCATGACCTCTTGGGAAAAGCATCTGTACAGGAGCAGAATCACAGCTTTCTTGTGAAGTTCAACCAGTTCTGAACTTCTTGTTGGCCCCAAGCTGCCAAATTTCAACGGGAAATGATTTTCTCCCTCTTTAGGCCATTGCATGCTGTAGCACTTCAGATACAGGTAGACTTCTTTTAACATAAAAAGGAACTTTTAGAAATCCAAATTAGGAGAATTGTTCAGCATCAAATTTCTGTTTCTAAACACAGACTTGAAAGTAGCTTAGTTCTGGCTCCTCCATTTCCTTCCCATCACACTATGGCCAGCATTTTGAGCAGCTGAGCTTCTTTCAGTTTGTGTGGTTTGTGTGTGAGGTGGTCAAATTAAATTCCAGAATGGATTTAAGACCTGATCCTGATCCCACTAAAAATTCATCGTTAGGGAAAGCAGAGCTGGGCCCATAAAATGTTGCTAGAAATGGGTAGGGGGTAGGAATGGGGGAAATCATCTTGCCAGAAGGCCCGATACCAGAAAGGGCTCAGAACACACAACTTCCATAAAAGTCAGTGGAAGCTGAGTTCTTCAGCCCCTCACAAGATCAACTCTCAAGTGACTATCCAAGGAAAACAAGGAAAAAGGGCTGCTAAAACTAAAATACCTGGAGCTGTAAGTTTACAGAGCAAGCATGACAATTAGTAAGTAGGAAATTAGTGTGCTGATGATATTCAGAGTAAAGCTAAAAGTGCTGGGTAGCAGTTTTCTTAGCTAGAGTACTCAAACTCTCCTTGCTATCTCAGAATGGGTATATTTTAGAAGTAGACCTCTACCTCGATATAACGCTGTCCTCAGGAGCCAAAAAACCTTACTGCGTTATAGGTGAAACCGCGTTATATCGAACTTGCTTTGATTCACCGGAGTGCGCAGCCCCGCCTGCCCGGAGCACTGCATCACCATGTTATATCCGAATTAGTGTTATATTGGGTCACATTATATTGGGGTAGGGGTGTATTGACTGACAGTACACTCACAATATGGCAAACAAATCTTATGGTATTTTCCTCCAAAGTAAGTTGTAGTGTAACTTTTTTTATTATTATTATTATTTTTATTTTGTTCAGTTAAGCAAGATGCTGTAACTAGCCTTGGAATACTTTAGTTTCAGTGCTGCTTATATTTGAGAAATAATTACAGTTTACAATGGTTCAGTGGAAATACACTTCTACCCCAATATAACGCGGTTGTGGGGAGCCAAAAATCCCTACTGCGTTCTAGGTGAAACGTCGTTATATATATAAATGTCTTTAAATTGCCGGCGGAGCCCCGGGGTAGCAGCAGCAGGGCTCCGGCGGTGATTTAAAGGGCCCGGGGCTCCCCGCAGCAGCCGGAGCCCCAGACCCTTTAAAGCGTTGCCGGAGCCCCGCTGCTACCACGCTATATGCGAACCCATGTTATATCGGGTCGCGTTATAGCGGGGTAGAAGTGTATTATCTTGTAATGAATTACATCTTGAGATCTAGAGCTTAATCGTGCACTTATTGAATCTGTGGCAAAACTCACATTGATGTCCTCATCCTGATGCAAGACCTTAGTCTACTTGAAAAAACAATAGAACATATTGAACTTAATCTGCTAATATTACCATAATTGTACAAGGTAAAGATGATTTTGTCATGTTAGTAGTTGTATCTCTCTCTCTCTCTGTCGCTGTTCTTTATGGATTTTGCGCTTGTATTCTAAAAATCATTTTTTCCTGCATTCTTATCAGTTTGGTTATTATTCTAAATCTACAAGGCAAAATATACTTCAGTCATCTATTCTTATGACTTAATGATTGTAATTTAAGAGAATGCAATATACAGAAAGGATTCAAATACTTATTTGAAATTATATTGTACTCAATAGCAACAAAAAGTATAATATCTGAAAACAAATGCTTTGATTTGCATAATGCTCTAACAAAATAATGTAGATAATGGTCCAAATTAATGTTGCTTATTATCAATTTATGACTTAATAATTGTCAAATTCACTTGATAGCCATAATGAACTCCTTGAAGCAATGCCCTTCAGGTTACTCAGATGGGCAGCGTTAGCTCATGCTAGAACTTTAATAAGTCATTGTATTGCGCTAAACTTGTTCTGACTTTTTATTTACAAAGGATATTAATATATCTTGTAGTAAATAAAGATCTTTTGGTGGGATTTTTAGTTTTCAGCAAAAGCACAATGTTACCTGAACAAATATAAAAAGTGTGCTTAAAAAAAACCACAACTGAAACAGGATCTGTTTATACAATAGGTTGTTACAGATATGATGAAAGATGTTGACAGAACACTCAGGAAAGGATTTACACCAAAGAGTTCTTTTGTTAAGATGACTTTTAAAAACAAATCTGGAAAACAATTGTCATTGCTTGAAGGTCTGAGTATGCAGAGCCCTGCAAATCTGCGGATATCTTCTTATATCTTTGGATATGGATGCGGATATCCGTGGATCATTTTTGCAGATCGGATACAGATAAAAAATTTGTATCTGCAGGGCTCTGAGTATGGCTGCGTCTGAATCTATCTACTGACTTACATCATAAAAAAGAACCAAACCTGACCCCATATGGTTCAATAGTTAACTACCAAAACATTAAATTCTGTAGTATAAAATGGTTCATAGTTTCATACTTTTTGATATTATTGATATTTATAAAGCCCCATTGAATGTATTCTACTGAATAACTTTTTGATTAACGCTATTGATCACTTTTCTATTTACAGTGTAAACATGCAAAAAGGTTCTAGCTCTGCAGCTCAGGTTTTGATGAAGAATGAACAGCTAAATCCCCATACCCAGTTCTGGAGGGGGGAAAAATGTACTCCTTGAATGTCAATATCTAGAATTTTTTTTCATTCCTCAATCTGAAATACTAGTTTAGTTGTGAGGGAATATCATCACATAAAGGTTTCAGGTTTTATTTTTGGTGGTAAATATCAGCTAGACTCTATAGTGTAGCATAATTAATGTGCATGAAGTGTTAATTACAAGTAAAACTGCATGGGGAAATCAGCATGGCAACAGAAGAGCAGCTATAACTCTGGATGCAATTCAAATATGTCTGGGTAGTAACACAAGGCTAGAATCACGGAGGATTACTTCTCATAAAATGAAACAAACAGCATCTGGCTGGCATATAACAAACAGAATTTTTTTTTGTTTTCTCTGACACTGCAGATCCTCCTACATTATGTATATATTTCAACAAGGTGCTATATGAAGTCAACAGTTCTGCTCTTTATTGTAATTCCTAAGAAAGAAATGAAATCACTTATTTTGCCATTATTAGATATATATCACCAGCATAGCTTGGACACAAACAGATTGAAGGTCTATTTTGGTTTGTATCAAATAAACAGTTTACATTTATTTTGAGAATTTTTTTCATTCCTCAGTCTGTATTTGACATTACTTTGTAAACTAATTACAGATAGTTGATGGTTACAAATTGTGGTTCAATATTGTTCTTGCTAGAGAAGTGCTCACATTTTTCCTGGGTAATGTTGAGAGCTCGCACATCATGCTCAACCAAGGTCTACCTTACAATGCAGATAAGACAGGAAAAGGACCAAGGTTTGTTTTGTTTTGTTTTCTGCTAGGTAATATTTAAGCATATATAGCTGTCTTCAAATCAGGCTTGATTAGACAAGAAATGTTGTTGTGTAATATTTGTAGTGAACACACCATATTCAACTTCTTCAATATTCAAAGATTAACTGGTCCTTTTCTTTCAGTATAATAAATAATGCTAGTAAGTGCATAAAAAATGAGGCATCTATATTCATAATGTTACTGAAGATTCTTTGAATCTCCCCACTAATTGCCAGTAAAGCTGTCTTTAATTTGAGTGAGTCTCATGAACAATTGGTTTCACTCAATCTTACTTGCGCATTTAAGCAGCCCAAAACATATCAAAAGTGAGCGTACATTCCTTTGCATGCACATGCTTGTACTCTCTCGTTATTGGCTTTCAACCTGTCTCAATGGATATGCAGTTGCACAATCACTTCCAAATCATTTAAACCATATGCTAAAAGTCAGCTGTATGCTTAAGTGCTGTGCTGAAATAAAGGATGCTTTCTTGACCTGGGTGTGTAGGCCTCTCCTCTCTTTCCAATTTTTCATGAGTGATTGAAAGCCTCACTTTCCCTTTCTGGTTAACAAACATATGTACTGAAGCCCACTGGAACCATGTTGTAAAAGGGCACTAGGGGGGTGCTCCACTCACTCTTCTGCTCTTCTCTTCTCTTTGTAAGTTTTTTAGCCTTCAAACTTTCTTCTCAAACTCAGCATCATTATTTTAAATACCAGGAAAGGGTGCTTTTCTTCAGCTGCCAAAATTAATCATTTTGTATTCATTAATCTTTCACCCATTTTGTCTCTTGCATTCATCCTGTCAACAGTAGATTGACATAAAGTATACAATACAACAAATTCCAAATTTAGCTGAGACCACTTCAGGAAAATGAAACCAATCACATCCCCCTTCAGCATCTGTCTTATGAAAGACCTATCCATAATGAGCAGTCCCTCAAAATAGATTTTGTAGATCTTCCCACATCATCTTACATGCTTCTATAAGCGATGAAATGGCTAACAATGTTGATAGTTAAAGTATCATAATTGGCATGTGGGTTAGAACCGACTGAGGATGGAAGAGCAGTACACACCTCAGAGCTACTGTTTCAGGTTCTCTGCAAACTCACTGTGCATCTGTTACATTTAGTCATATTTTCAGTGTCTTCTTTGCAACCATATAGCCAGAGACTTATTTTTAATAACATAAATACACAATAAAAAAACTGAGATTCTGGGAAGCATTTGTCCACCTTTGTGTCTTCCCAGATAGTCCTTCACACTCTCCTCCCCTCTCTTTCCGCCCCCCAGGAGGATATCCCCACACTTGTAGAACTGTACTGCGCCACTTCAAATAACTGATTAATATATAACATAACTTGGGAATTTAGAGCACACTATGCACAACTTTCATATAAAGATGGTGCAGTAATAAACAGCTAAAAGTTTGCACACTCTAAAAATCAGTTTTTTTAGGAAGTTTTGATATTCAGCAATGTTTAGTTTTGTTGAAATCTCTACAGTGGAGAGCTTCATTGGAAAATATATCATTAGTGAAATTCCACTTTGAAGGCTATTTCCTCTGAGTATGGGCTCTGTTTTGTCTACTTTGTTCAAAAACAGTAGATAAGACTTTTTGTGGGGTTTTTTTTTGTTTTGTTTTGTTTTTGTCCGTCCCCCCCTCCGTGCTTTTGAATATAGAAAGGAATCAATGTTGATTTCTTTTAATGTATGCGTTTGGAGATTTCAGCCTACTATTTGTATAAATATATCTATATATACACATTCTACTAAAATAGCTCACATTAAGAGTATTTAAGTTGCAAAGTAAAGCTATCAGATTCCCCTGGAATTCTAAATATTTTCAGAGATAGAGATGAAGAATTTATGTAAAAACCCCCCAAAAACCTAATTAACTCTGTTTGCTCATAATCCTGCTAATGCTTCTAATTTTATTGTTAGACCGTCCTCTTCTACACATACATGATCTGTTTCGAGTTTTTCCATACCAACCTCCTAAAATAAGGGATTCTGAAAAAAGGTGGTCTTGCAACATAAATTGAGTGGTCACAGGTTTGTTTTACACATTGGCATTATGCTTTCTACATGACATCTTGTGACAAAATAGTCAATAGTAGAATGTTCTAGACTTTGAGAATTCAGTGGCGAGTCATTAGACCCATTATTTATGAGAGCTGTTAATACCTCCCTATAGGAGGGGAAACTACCAGCACCAGTCACTGATGGTTTTTTCCTTCAGTTAAAAGTCTTTCGATATTAACTTTGACAAATACCATCTGATTTCAAACTTCTCATTTTTAGCAAAGGTAATGGGTGTGAACTAGTTCCTACTACATCTGGATCCTCCTCTTTTTTTTTTTTTTTAATCTGTACCAGTGTGGGCAGTCTTGAGTATAGATGTAAGACAACATTTCATCAGAAAGATTTCCTTACAGTTTTGACCGACCTGTTGTCAGTTTTTGAACCAAATGACCATGCAACATTGCTGACCCACAAAGTGCCAGCACAGGTCCTCGTTAGGCGGCTGCAAGTTTCAGAAAGATGAATGGGGCAGTTTGCACCTCTCACCTCGCTGATATCTCAGGCGATCTGCAAACTCAGACAAGCATTGACTCCTGAGTCATGTTTTCAAGCCTTTCTTAACATCCAGGAGGACAAAATACATATTTTAGAATGGAAAGCTGAGATTCTGATCTCATCATGTGACTCCAGGAGATCTGGCTCTAGGCACAAGTCTATAGTGCCTATGCCTTAATCTTGCCCTTCCTGTGCAGGGCAATAGGCACTTTTCTCTCAGCCACAGCTGTCCAAACCAATTTGCAGTAACCTTTTTCATTACTTTTTTCAATACATAGCTAATTTAGCCAAACATGCACGCTCAGGAAATCCTCCCTTAGATAAGTACTTCTCAAGCTTAGGGGAAAAAATGTAGTGTGCATGTTCAGTCGGCAATTTTTTTGGAAGGCTCATAATTCATAAAACTAATTTTCATGAGAACAACGAAGGACACTTCTCTTCATAGACAGCTATTTTCCCGCTAAATTTCAGCTTTCAAAACACTAACTCGGCTGTTTCAAAATGGAACCCCAGCTGTTTCAGCTGCAGAGGTTGGATAAGGGTGGTCTTTTTTTCTTTCTTTTTTTCCTTTTTACTCTATTAATGCTCAAAAATAGCTGAACCAGTGTTGTTCAGACTTCCAAAAAGATCACCTTCAAGCAGATACGTAGTATGAACATTATCAGCTGAAAAGAGAATTCTGAATGTCTAAAAAATGGAATGGGAACTTTAACATTGCTGCCCCTTTTTATATTGTGTTGTGCCACCTGATGCATACCCAAATATGTCTCTACATGGGTGGTTTTTTTTCTTTTTTTTTTTTGTATCTACCATATTCCTTGTGGAAGAAAGAAATGTCTTGTTAAGAGAGCCTCTTGTTAAGGCTCTGGACTGGGATTGGGAGATCAGGATTCTATTTCCAGTTCTGCCAGAAGAATTCCTCTGTGAACATTAGAAGTCCTCTGTACATGTTTTTTTTTAGTAAAAAGAGAGTGACTTACCACTGCCCTATCACGCTGAGGTGTTATTAGGAAACATTTATTCATTAACAGGTGTCTGGCGCTTTGATAGTATGATAATGAGAGATACAAAGAAGCCAATTAAATCAAGGTTTTTTTGTATACAACTTAAGACCAGCTTCCTAACCTTTAATAAGGTGAAATTCTGGCCCTACTGAAGTTAATGGGAGTTTGTTCATTGATTCCAATGGGGTGAGAATTTCTCATGTTGTATATAATTGCCTACAATAGCGATGAACAATAATAGCTAAACTCTGCCTTTAATTTTACCCCTGCAGCCAAAATGATTCTTTTGGGTATAAATGGGTGCAACCGAGGATATTATATCTATGACAAATATAAAACGATAGATTTTCCGTTGGCATAATTCCAGTGGAATCTTAGTCTAAATCTCTACGCTGCTAAAAGTATTGTTTAGCTAAACAGGAAATGAAATAAAATATATAGCATGTTCTGGAAACAGTAATTCAATCTGTTAAAAAACAAAACAAAATAAAGCACAGTTTAAAAAAAAAACCCTAAAAGCCAAGTTTTTAACTGGAAACAATCTGTGATGTGCCACTTCTGTTGTAGCATGGTAGACAACCCAGAATGTGGTGTGCCATTTGCTTCATTCAAAAGGATGCAACGTGTCACATCACTTTTGGTGCCCTCGCATTTTTAGAAACAACTTACATACATTTATTTTTATTCTGTATTAGTCACAATGGCTTGTATTTATACATCTTTGTAATGGAGATTGGGGAATAAACTAATATATGTAGGAGTTTAATCCATTCACTGTTTTTGAGTGTCGAACACAGAGTTCTTGTGTGTCAAAAATCCATGTGGTGTCTCTGAAATCTAAGTCTTACATTTAGATCTGAGTCAGTGGAAAGATGTTTAAAACCACAGCTAGTTAGAGAGCTCTCTGACTATAGATCATGAGACTCTTGTGCTTTGTCCCTGAAAGTACGTGAAATCATTTTCAAACATGAAATGTAGCACACATACTTACCTTGGGTGGGAGTATGCCCACAACTTGTGTACAGGGCCAACAGGCACCTCCTGCTTTTGGGAAGATCATGCCTACCTCTTTCAGGGACAGGCCTGTTCTATTAGGAAAGCTGTGTGTGACTAACTTTTGGAACAGCAGGATGCCCTACTAGCACTTTGAGCAGATGCTTCAGCTGTTGCATCAGTTGGGTCCCTCTTGGACTTATGAATGGCCCCATCTCCAGTTCAGAATGGGAAACAAGTGTTGTAATGCACTTACTTTGGTGTTTTGAAATGTTAAATGGAAAATGTAATGCATCATTTTAGCTTCTTTAGGTTTATGCTATTGATAAGGAAGAGTGTCTAATTTATGGTGTACTTAAAAGGCCTGAACACTCAAAACCTCCACTGCCTTTGGATTTTTGAGCATATCAGTTGTTATGGCAAATGTTGATTAAATCATGGATTGTGATTTGACATTGTGACTCAGGGGGCTTTATTCTTTTCCTCTTCCTCCCAGGTGACGTCTTGCTTATGGTTTTAAGTTAAACAAATGTCTGCATCAAAAACTGCTGTTTTTTCCCTTCTTACAACTGAAATGGGGACTATTCTATAAATGTCTAAAAATTAAATGATTCCTGTGCAGAGATATTCTAAACTAGATATTTGAAACTTGTGTGTGTTTGTATAATGTATATAGCTGTAGCTCTGGCTTATGCAAGGGAGTTAAGACATAAATAAAACTTCTTTGTTTTGAAACCGACCTGAACCCTGGCACAGATTGCAGTCAGAAGCCAGAAAGGTGTGGGAGAACACAGAATATTAAAAGAAGATGACGTTTAGGAGAGCATATACACTCTACATCTAGCCTGCTCACCTTCTAAAGAAGACAATAAATCAAAATGTCACTAAGTCACTTCCACAGGTATGTGGACATCTCAAAACTCCCTGTCATAGTGATTAGACTAGCAGGGGCGGCGCTCCGTTATTTGCCACCCCAAGCACGGCAGTCAGGCGGGCTTTGGCGGCATGCCTGCGGGCAGTCCGCAATCACTCAGATTCGGCGGCGTTTCTGTGGATGATCTGCCGGTCCCGCAGTTTCGGTGTAGCCGCGGCCGGATTACCACCGAAACCGCGGGACCGGCGGACCTTCCGTAGGCACACCGTCGAAGGCCGCCTAACTGCCGCCCTCATGGTGACCAACACGCCACCCCCCGCAGCTTGCTGCGCTGGTGCCTGGAGCCGCCCCTGTAGACTAGAGCATCAGCTTTTCTATTTGTTGACCATGGCATAGTAGAACACTAGTGGAAGCAATGAGGCTGGCTTGCCGCTTTCACTGAGTGCAGATTCTATGCTAAACCTATCAACACTCAAACAGGTATAAGAAGATGTAGAGAAGAATTGCATAATTACACCTAGAAGGGGGAAATGTAAGAGCTGTCTGTTGACTGAGTCAGAGGAGTGAAATGTGAATTATCTATCCTGCAAAAGGAGATGGATTAGTTTACAGCAGTATTTTCCCTTAAAATATTTTATTTTCTGTAAGTATTTTAACTCCCCCCCCCCCCCCCGGTGTTCTGAAGATCTGTAAGCCTTAAATTACTTAATTTGTTTTTTGAACTTGTAAAACCTGCTACTTATAACAGGAACAGCAGTGGCCACTTAAGTTTGCATGATGATTTCCATTCTAACCCAGTGTTTTCAGTTGTTCATAACTGCCAACTCTTTCATCTTTTGGGGTGATGGTTTTATATACTGTGTCCAGTGGTGCATATTTTCTTGTGGCTGATGCTCACTATCAGATCTTTTGTTCTCACCCTCATACGTTTGTTCTTCTTGCTTGATAAAGCTTACTGGGCCAAACAATCTTTTTTTGATAGAAGTGACATCACAAGTACACTTTGGAATTTGCATTTGTTTTTGAAGTTTCATGTGACTTGGTCCATAAAGCCTAGTTCCCCTTAACCTACTTGTGCAGAAGTTTGTTGTTTTTACAAGATATAGAAGTGCTATGCACTTTATAGCATACACTGAAGAGTGCCTCTCACCCCACTCCCCCAAAAACAAAACAAAAACTTATGGTACAATTATTATCTGACATGACATAATGATTGGAAATAACAAGGATTAGGGAGGTAAGTAAAAACAACAATAAGTTCACACAGTTTAGTTGTGAGCAAATCCTTGTAATACAATTAAAATTTGTTTAACATAAAACACCTTTCAAATACACACTTGAGCAGGGGTGAAAGTAAGGCAGTACAGGTCAGTACGGTGTACCGGTAAAAAGTAGTTGCCGATACCGGCCTGTACTGCTGACTTTAAAGTGCTGCACGGCAGTGTTTTAACGTCGTTGCCCACCCCCCGCCACCTCTGGGGGGAGGGGGTGGCGGCAAATGAAGTAGCTGCCCTGGGGCCGCGATTTAAAGGGCCCGGGGCTCCGGTCGCCTCTGCCGCCTTTAAATCACTGCTGGAGCCCCAGGCGGAGCGGGCCAGAAAACACAGATGGGCTGGCTGGGGGACGCTGACCCTCCAGCCCAGACCCGCCCCTTCTGCCTGAGGTTCTGCCCCTTCCGGGGTGGTGGGGGGGGGCAGCAGAACTGGCCCCGTACAGGTAAGAGCTTCATTTTATTTTCATCCCTGCACTGGAGTTATGGTGGAGAGAATATATCAGTAATGTAAGGGTAAAAACATTGTAATTATCCCCAACGTGAGCATTACAAACTCAGTAAATTAAGAGTTAGGGCCAAATTTAATAGGTCCAGACATGTTAGAGTAGGACAAGACACAGACCATGCAATAAACATACAGTTTTGATTAGTGCATAACAGTGTTTATAGTTCTATGTTAAATATGTCTGATTTTAAAGAGATTTTTTTTCCATTTTCCCCCCTTCTTGATGTCACTAAAGGGCAGAATTGAACCAAATTGCTGTCTCCCTATGCTATAAGGGGCCATCTCAGTAGAGGGCAGTCTGGATTGACTGCTGTTGGGAACAATACAAGGCAATAACCATTTTGAAACAGGGCTGTTCTTTGTGGAAATCTATCCTATTAATCATAACAAGCTGAAGCAGAAATTTTCAGCTATGAGGAATATCTGCAAAAAATGACTATTCGTCCAAAACAAAGTTTTTATGTGTAGCTTATACATAGTATAGCAATGAGTTTTAATTGTATAGGAAGTTTGAAGAGCCTATATCTTATTCATGAGATCATTTAGGACAAAAATGGTCTATGGTAAATTTTGTAAAGGACCCATTTTAGACTATTTTTTACTCTACTAATAACATGTATTTGCAAATTCTCTGAATGAATAAAATGAAATCCTTCTGTGACCAAACAGTAAGTACGGTGCTATGTATTCCTTGTGTGTAATAAATGGTTGAATCTCTGCTTTTAGGTGAAGAACACAACTCAATTTTTAACTATACAGAGACAGAAATTCTTTTTGAAGAGGTATCTTGCTTCTTTGTCTTACTTTGGATTTTTATTTCTTTGAGTTTCTCACAACATGGATTGATTTTTTTTTTTTTAATCAAGGCAATGTAAATTATATATTTTTCACTTGATTTTCTTTAAATGACTGTAAATCTGATTCTGTGTAAAACTTAATTGAAAATATTTTGTTTTTACAACTTTGAATTATAAATGCTATTTTTATTTAGTCATTCTTAATGTTAATGTCACTATAGGTAAGATATATTTGAGTTGTACAAAGCTGTTAGGCAAATTATATATACAAATACTCCCATCAGACAGCCGTGATGACATCATGAGTCTCTCTCCTTAAGTCTAAGATTATATCAGGTTCAAGCTGTTGGAACAGGAAAGCAACAAGGGAAAATACCAATTTTCATGCACACAACGATGTTAATAAGGAAACGTGCTGTGCATTTTCAGCTGGATAGTGAGGCTTCCTGCAATGTGATTCCTCAGAGGAAATTGGGCTTGAGCACACCCATTACAAAGAGCAGGCACATTCTAATAATGTACAGTGAGAGCATAATGCAGCCCATAACAAAATGTGATCTTATAGTAACTAACCCCCCAAAATAAGAGATGGTACCAACTGAAGCTTGTGGTGTTAGTGGATGGCAAGCACCACAGACCCCTCTTGGGGGAATACAGCCATGCATACCATAAATTTGGTAGGGTGCAGTGTTAGAAATATATAGATGCAGTGCAAGAAGCAAAAGGGAAAGTCCCGTGGATAATGGAGAGAATTTTAAAAGCATATGCCTCCAATGAAAGCTGTGATTGGAAGTAGACCCTACAGTGGAAACTGCTTCTCATGAAGGAAAATTCCAGTGGCCTATGTAATTCAATGTGCAAGAAGGCAGTCTGCAGAGCAGGGGTATCATGTAGCTCTGCCTCATGCATAAATAAGACATCTTTGTTTTGAAACTGAACTCAGACCTGGCACAGATTGCAGTCAGAAGCCAGAAAGGTGTACGATAACACAGAATAGTAAAAGGCAGCAAAATTTGGGAGAGAGTATGCACCCTATATCTAGCCTGCTCACCTTTCAAAGAAGACAGTAAATCATTACGTACCATCTGGAAAAAGTAGCATGGTGGTGGTTAAGATGCCACCAGGCAAATTACACATTTACATAGATCCAAAGCAACTGAACTGGGCTTTGAAAAGATGCTACTATCCACAGCCCACAATTGATGATCTGTGACAGGGTTTTCTGCTTAGCCAACCCTCTGTCACTCCAGCTCCAATTAAGGGAGGTGAATTGGAGCTGGGTAGACCACCTGGCCCTGATTGGGGAAGCTTGAACAGCTGCTGCCTCATCAGGCTGGGACTGGATAAGAGCCCCAGGGGAAGGAAGGCGGTGGGGGGAGGGGGGTGTTGGAAAGAGGAAAGCTGCAGGAGAGGAAAGGCAGTGAGGGGAAGCAGAGAGAGATAGCTTGCCCACTCTCCCCTGCTGGTGGACTGCAAGAAGGGGACTACTTGTATGGTGCAAAGGCGGTGGGAGCACAGCCTGTAAATAAAAGCACCAGGTGAGCACTACACCAAAAGGTTTCTGTGTGACTTTCTCAGCCCAGCGGGGCAAGAGCCAGGAGGGCCCTGCGGGGATGCTGCTACGTGATCTCTTGTCAGAACTTCCCAAATCCAGAATCTTTATGGTCTGTGATGTGAGGAATGGGTCTTGCAACATAAGCCTGGATGAAGGGTCCAGCATTGTGACAAATTTTGAAATGCCATTTGGTTGCTACAGAGGTGCCTGCCAAATGGTATAAGCCCAGCCCCCAGAGGTCTTCCAGAGAAGACTCTCCCAAGCACTGGAAGGACTTGCTGATGTGAAAATAATTGCAGATTATATCCTCATTGTAGATGAAGGAAGCATTGATACAGAAGCTGAACAAGATCATCACAGAGAACTACAAGCTCTTTCTACAGTGATGCAGGAATAAGAACATAAAACTCAACCCAGAAAAAATGCAACTCAAACAGCATGAGATGAGATATGTTGGACAGCTAATCGCAGCAGAAGTACTAAAAGCAGATCCCAACAAGATCAAGTGAGTCAGACATGCCAGCTTTAATTGATGTAAAAGGAGGTACAGCACATCATAGGATTGATCAATTTTCTGTCTACACCTGGCTGCATTAGCAGAACCCATTCGTCATCTGATAGGGCAGAAAGTGGAGTGGGACTTTGCAGGTTCCCAATAGCAAAAATTTGACACAATGGAACAAATAACTGATGCCCTTGTCCTGAAGTACTGTGAGCCAGGAGAGCCCCTGAAACTCCAGTATGACCCATGAGTGAAACAATTGGGTATAACTCTTTTGCAGGAGAAACTGGTCACTTGTGCCAGCATGGTCTTGTGAGAAACTGAACATGGGTATGTTCAAATAGTGAAAGAGCTTGATATTTGGAATGGAACGAGTCCATCAGTACACTACCACTATGACTACTCAGTAACAGTGTAAGCAGACCACAAACCCATAGAGGCAATCATAGCAAAGCCCCTTCTTAGTGCTCCAAAGAGATTGCAGCACATGTTGATGAGCCTCCAGTGCTATCAGATTGAGATCAAATATTGTCAAGGATGTTTCCTGGTGTTAGCTGACTCTCTGAGCAGGACATATGTAGCCAGCATCAGCAAGTTGGGGGAAGGAGATCAGGACATAGTGAATCCATTAACATGCCTCAATCTCCTAATTACAGCAGTGAAGCTGATGGAAATCAAAGAGGCTAGAGAAAATAACATCCAACAACATTAGTCAAGACAGCAATACTAGCAGAGTGACCAGAAGACAAAAGCTAAGTAATAGTAGGAGCAGAATCATCTTTTCAGATTAAAGATGAGCTCAAGAATGCAGGATAGAATCATATTTTGAAGACCGAGAACTGTTTCACTGCCTGATTATGTAAGAACCCCATGCAAAAAAAAATGCATGCCTCACACCTGCACATTGACCGCTCTCTAAGATGGGCTTGTGTTATGTTTACTGGCTAGGAATGGATACACAACTCGGCTCCCTGATAGAAGGATGTGATGGGGGGGAGGGATAGCTCAGGGGTTTGAGCATTGGCCTGCTAAACCCAGGGTTGAGAATTCAATCCTTGAGGGGGCCATTTAGGGATCTGGGGCAAAAATCTGTCTGGGGATTAGTCCTGCTTTGAGCAGGGGGTTGGACTAGATGACCTCCTGAGGTCCCTTCTATCCCTGATATTCTATGATTCTATGATATGTGCCAGCTGTCTGATAACTGCTAGCAGAAGAGACAGTTGTTATATGAGGTGCCTGACCATAAGAAAAGGTGGGAGAGGACTTCAAGGAAAAGCAGTATTTGATAACAGTCCAGTGTAATTGGGAGGTCAGTGCCCTGCCTGATGCAACAAACAAGTTGGTGATTGGCAAATTGAAGGCTAGCTTTGCAAGATATGGCATTCCAGATGGTGTATTCACCAACAAAAGACCCAATTTACCTGGGAAGAATTCAACGAATTTGCACTCAAATAGGACTTTGATCACCACACCACCTGGTCAGCATAGCCACAGAGTAATGTTAAAGTGGAATCATTTGTGAAAATTGCCAACAGACTGAGGATCTAGCCAATAAAGAGACTGCAGAAGGAGTGGACTAAAGGAGTCATGATGCACTCAGTGGAGATAACTATGCAAGGTGGAAAAGTGATGTGAAGGAACAGGAGACACTTAAACTATGTCTACACTACACACCTTTTAGCAACATGGCTGTGCTGCTACAGCCATGGCGCTAAAAGCCACGCAGTGTAGCCACTGTTTGTCAGCTCTCCTGCCGACATAAAACTTACACCCCCAACGAGTGGGGTTAAGCTCCTGCCAACAAAGCGCTGTTCACACCAGCGCTTGTCGTTGGCAAACCTTTTGTCTTTCTGGGGATGGGGGGGGGAGTTAACACCTCTTGAAAGACAAAAGTTTTATCATTCAATTGCCAGTGTAGACATAGCCTTACTTACATGTAAGGAGACACAACACCTAGAGAGAAATAATCAGAGCGGAGAGACAGAGAACCGTTGGGAGACCAACCCCAGAGGGAGGGAGGAGACTCCACAGAAAAAAGTTTGCTAGGCTTGGAGACTGGTGACAGGGAGACAGAGATCGATCACTCCCAGTGTGATTGCCTGATGAGCAGACCAGAATATCTCAGATTATGGAGCCAGCTGAGTCGGTAAAGATGAGATTCCAATTTGGCTATGTGCTAGCAACCTGTGTCCAAGGGGACTCAGTGTAGGAGTTCTGGGCATTAATTATTTATTTTTAATGTAAAATAGGGAAGATGAATCATGATCAATAGAACTGGACACAGAGAATACCTGTTCCCTGGAGGGATAGTTATTGAGTGGACACCAGAAGAACAAGGAATGCAGGGAGTTAGGCTGGAAGCAACTCAGACAAATGAATAGAACGGTACTCAGTGTTTGATATAGCTCTACTTGTTCAACTTAACCTGCTTTCAGTATCTCTCTTTGCCAGTTATACAGAGGTATGCATGAAGAGCCCAGGAACAAGGGGGTTGGTTCAGAGGGAGGGTCCCCTGAGTGTTGCTAGGATTCACAGGTGAGGAAAACTGGAGGAGAGAAACTCTGAAAAGAGCCCTGTTGTGTGACATCAGATTTGGGGAGGAAAAAGCTGGTCTTGGAACTTCTAGGCAAGAAGGCCTGGAGAGTGAGACCCAGGAACAGGGCCTAAAGGAACGGGGACAGAATGGTTAATGTTTTGTGGTTGGCTGACCTTTGAATAGAATTGAAATGCTGCTGCATATTTACTTTGGGGTTTTGAGGAACTGTTTTTACTATGAAGGATCTCCGGATTGTGGCACATATGAATAAAAGGGTTTGATTTTTTTTTTGATGCTGCAAAACAACATTCCTTTACATGAATGAATAAAGATGACTCTAAGGCAGGTGCACCCTAGAGGCACTCCAGCCAGCAATTGCCTTACTGCAGTCCAATTTGACTTCTGTTCGGCTAATCACAAACTTAAAGTAACCATATGCATGTGTGTATGTGCATGTATCAGAAGCCAAAACTATTTTTTCTTAGTGGCATAAAAGCGTTGTCACTTCAATATAAAATTGCTTCAGTGTTAATGAAGTGATTTGGACTTTCAGTACATTGACAAAGTTATTGTGAAGTTTTTATACACACAGGCCAACGTTTTCAGAAATAGGAGCCTAAATTTAGGTTCTGATTTAGGGGGCACAAATGACACAAATTGCATTGACTTCAAACCGCAAACAGATGGAGGAGCATAGCCTATTTGAAGCTTTTCAGCTTTCTTATGGAAGCTCAATATATTGGAAGGTGGTGGTGGTAGTGTCTGCAGATGTAGCACTTGCTATATCCTTATCACTTTTTTGTGTTTGTTCTCACAGTAAGCATGGACTTTTTTATTAAAGCATAAATGAGTTTGTGTGAAATATTAGTAGCAAAAAATCCTGTATAAAATCTGAAATTCTACTACTAGTTAGAAAACTAAAGTAACAAATAAACATCCACTTGAGTAATTTAAGACTATACGATGGAAAGAATGTAAAGAACTAGCATTATGTACATTTAAAAAATCCATTCAAATATAAAAAAATCACATTTATTACATTTACTCCTTTTTCAGATGGTGAATGAAACTGCAAAGAAGTAACTGTTTGATTTAACTTTCCTTCTAAATATTGGTGGAGAGTTAGTCCAGTAGACTTAATGCTCAAAAGCAGCTTGTATTTTTATTCATTTTAAGATAGTCATTCTGAAATCCTTATGACACTTAGAGCCAGATTTTCTAAATTAGGCATGCTCAATTGCACATGTAATTTGAGCCCACAAATACTGTAATTGTGCACACAGACTGGTAACTGTGAATGCAAATAGCCAGTTAAATATGAAAAATAACGTGAAAAATACTTATGTTTATGATTGGATGTCTTATTATGAAAATCCAGTCAGGAGAGCAGATGTATATCTGTCTAAAACTAGACAGTTTTTTCAAGTTGCATGGGTTTTCTACTTTTTCTGTTAGACATTTTGTTTTCCTGTAAATTATTCCTTTAAAAAATACACAGAATAAAACCATGTATCATGATGCCATTGATTAGCACATCCAAGGAATACTTTGCCTTTAAATCCAAATACAAAAACAGTATTGTGGTACACAGAGCGCTATGCGGAAATAAGACATAATGTCAATAGCGATAAGGATTTCCTTATCTATTCCTCTGAGTTTTACATTTTGTGGCATAATAAAATAATTCAAATTAAACAGATTTTTATATTACAAAAGGGAAAAAATCAGACTGCATGAATAATGGGCTCTTCTATTCAACTGAAATTCAAAGGTCAAATTTTACCACAGAAGCAGTTAACCTTCCTCTCTAGTGAAAATGAAATTAATATATGCTGTATGCATCAAGTTTTAATAACACGTTTGGTTACATAAACTTAATAAACCCCATTTACAATGGTTGTACAAAATGAGCAGTACAGGACAACAAAAATGGCCTTTAACATTCCGTATCACAGTTTCTTAATCAGAGTTTAGGTGTACTTGAAAAGAAAACTGTCATACTTTTCCTGTCAGCTGTCGAAGTCCTCATTAAAGCCAAAATCATAAATTACACATGCAAGATGGATTTTGGTCTTTCAGGAGTGAAAAGAACATGCTATAGACTGCATCTAAATTATGTTATTTGCATTTGCCTTTATCACAAGGACACTGCAAGAATATATCTATAAAATGTACACTATCCATAATCCTGTTGTGTTCTAAAATATACTTGTACATGATTAAGGTAAGATTATGAATCAGTGAGCTATGCATATGAATGATGGTGGTTATAGTATTTAATCAATTTAACCCATGAAAATAAGCTTCAAAATGAAGATACCTTGGGGTATGAGTAAAAGAAAATATTAATTAGTACTACACCCTGTGTAAAATACAAAAACTTGTCTTCATTAACTGTAAAAAGGATCTATAAAATATTCATGAAATAGATAATGATTTTTACCTTTAGAACAATAGTGAGTTATTACATTTGCAATACTGTTTGTAAGTACAGGCCCTTGACATATGGAGTAACAATTTGTGGAGATTTGCCTAGTTACTACTAAGCCATGCAAATATTAAATATATCAGAATTATTAATATGTGGAATTAGGATCAAGAGCTGGAATATCTTTTCTTTGTAGCTATGGATTTCACATTCATGTTGTGTATTTAGGAGGTCATTGGTGTACACTAGTAGTTGAACTGAATCATAGAATATCAGAGTTGTAAGGGACCTCAGGAAGTCATCTAGTCCAACCCCCTGCTCAAAGCTTTCAGAGGCTGTTGGTAACAGTGGAATAAATCTTTAATTCATTCTCAAGCAAAACCCTCATTTATTTCAATGGGAGTTTTGCCAGAGAAGAATTCAGCATTTGGCCCTATGTGATTGGCTGATCAGACTAGGAGTAGATGGGAGTTTGTTTGGATGTAGTATTTTATAATCTGTTTCACTGATTGAATGTGTAGGCTCTTGGTATCCTTCTGAGGAGTTTTATAAATTCATAATTTTCTACCATTCTAAGCTCTTTATTGTCTTCTCTCCCCTCCCCCCACCTCAATCTTCAGTGCTAGAGGTGGAGTGAAGGGGAACTTGTGCAGGCTGGTATTAAATTGTGTACATGAACCTTGCTGTAAGGCTCATTTTAGAAATCTAAAATTAATTTGAATTCAATGGGAATTTCCCTTATATCAGGATTTATTGTTTGTTTTTGTCACAAAGGTAATTATCTTCCAATATTTTAAATAAGATGTCTGTTGGCATGAATCAGTAATAATTGAAAAATAGGTGTCCAAACTGGTTACCTCAAATTAAAAATATTGAACTTGGCTTCTACAAGGGAAAAAAGTATATGCTGTCTGTAGAAGATTCATTTTAACTCACAGAATGCTGGCATAGAAACACTTCCACCCATATGAATTATTTTGAGGCTATTCACTTTATATGTACATACTCTCTCAGAAGATGTCATTAAAGTGGTACAACTGTTAGTCCTTCAAAAGGACTTGTACAGTTATAAACTCATTGGCACCCACTTTTAAGGCACTACATGTGGGGATTTATTTATGTGAATCCTATTAATGGAATTTTCACAGCTAAAAATCCCTATGCGTCACATTGTAAATGTCCTTTTTGTGTGTGTTTGCTGGTAAGTGACTGGTATTCCTACTTAGCATTAGCTTGTGCATATAAAAATTGTGAAATAAGGTAATGCAGTTCCCATGTTGTGATGCTGGAGGCACACCTCGATGTCCCAGGTCAAGAAAACCTCAACCTGAGGAAAAAAACAAACAAAAAACCTGTTTAAGTGTTAGAACAGATGGTGAATTTTAGCCATAATAGTGGAATGATGGTCCTACAGAAAAGGTTTGCCCTTCGCTTGTAGTTATTCATTGTTTCCCCCAGTGGTTGTAACTAGCATCCAGAGTTACATTCAAGAACAGCTGTTTTGCACAGATTGTAACAAACTTGACATCTGTCTCTTACTTTCATGAGAAATCCCTTAAATGTTGTTGAGAACTCAGATGAGTTCAGCAGTAATGCAGGCAACACTTAACAAGTTAAACAAATCCAAAATACTTACTGGCACTGGATAAACATTTTCATTATTTTTTTTATCACCATTTCCTATTTTTACCATTTAAGTGGAACTATTGTTGAATTGTGCCAGAAATCTGTTAGATATATGGTGGTAGGCAAAAACTTAAAAGAAAGCTTTCTTTTATTATTTTTATCATTTCTGTGGAGGGGAGACGCACAATGAAATCATTAGAATGACTGCTAGTATCATCCAGAAACAGGCAATATAGAAAAGCACTATGCAACCTTACTCATGTAGTTATGCCAGTGCAACTCATCCAAATATTAAGTTAGCCATGATAGTCTGGGTTGCCTCTGAGAAAAGACTGAATCACCATTTCAGTCCTTGTGACAATATATCATGTTATAGGGAAAAAAATTTCAAAAGACCACCAACCTCATTTTTACCTAAGCATTTTGTGTGTAACAACCAAACATATTGATAGCCATTAAAAAGTCAAGATTTACTACCAGTTACTTCACAGTGGCATCTGAATTATTACATAATTTCCCAATTGTAAGTAAAGTGAAATACTGAAATGTTTTCTATCGGATCATAGCAAGGAAGGGTTGAAAGGGTCCCTGAGGGGTCATCTAGTCCATCCCCCTGCACTGAAGCAGGACCAGGTATAACGAGACCATCCTGACAGTTGTTTCTCTAACCTGTTCTTAAGAACCTCCAATGACAGGGATTTCAAAACCTCCCTTGGTAATCTATTCCAGTATTTAACAATCCTTATAATTAGAAAGATTTTTCCTAATATCTAACCTAAGCCTCCCTTGCTACAGATTAAGCTGATTACTTCTTGTTCTGCCTTCAGTGGAAATGGAGAATTGATCACCCTCCTCTTTGTAACAGCCCCTAACATATTTGAAGACTGTTATCAGGTCCCCCATCTGTCTTCTTTTCTCTCTAGACTAAACATGCCCAGCTTTTTTCACCTTTCCTCATAGGTCGTGTTTTCTAAAGCTTTTATCATTTTTGTTATCATCTGGACTCTCTCCTAAATTTATCCTAAAGTGTGGTGCTCAAACTGGACACTGTACTCCAGTAGAAGCCTCACCAGTGCCCAGTAGAGGAAGACAATTGCCTCCCGTGTCTTACATTCCCCAGAATATTACTGGTAGTCTTTTTTGCAACTGCATCACACTGTTGATTTATATTCAGTTTTTGATCCACTATATCCCCCAAATCCTTTTCAGGAGTACTACTACCTAGCCAGTTATTCTCCATTTGATAGTTGCATATTGGATTGTTTTTTTTCCCTTTCCTAAGTGCAGTACTTTACACTTGAATTTAATGTTGTTGATTTCAGACCAGTTCTGAAGTTTACCAAGATCGTTTGGAAGACAAGCTTAAAATTAAAAAGTGCCTGTCACCCAGTCCAGCTTGGTGTCATCTGCAAACTTCATACGTGTACTCTCCACTCCATGTCCAAGTCATTAGGGAAAATACTGACTAGTATTAGACCCAGGACAGACCCCTGCAGGATGCCACTACATGCATCCTGCCAGTTGGACAGAAATCCATTGGTAACTACTCTCTGAGTACGGTCTTTCAATCAGTTTTGCACTCATCTTGCACAGGCCGAGGGATATGCTGGCCGCGGCTTCCCGCAGCCCCCATTGGCCTGCAGCGGCTAACCGCGGCCAGTGGGAGCCACGATCGGCCAAACCTGCGGATGCGGCAGGTAAACAAATCGGCCCGGCCTGCCAGGGGCTTTCCCTGAACAAGTGGCGGACCAGCTTTGAGAACCACTGATCTAGACCACATTTCACTAGTTTGTTTGAGAATTTCATACTAAAATCAAGATAACACATTTGTTGCTTCTCCCTTATTCATTAAAAAAGTAACCCTGTCAAAGGAAATTAGATTCATTTGGCACGATAGACACCATATGGAATCTTTAGGGAAATTCTTGCTTATTTATGGTGATCAGTGTATGTGCGTGTATGAGAGAGGCCTCAGTTTCATAGATCAAATCCAAAGTTTACAGTGTCTTCAGATTCAGCATTGTTTTTTGGCTCATGGTCTGTCATTTATAATAGCCAACATGTTTGAACATATTATGTATAATTGCACATTGATACCAAATAATGTTTGTTTGTTTTTTTAAAGACAAACAGGAACATTATGTAAGAGTGACGGGACCCTATTACAACATGTATGCAAAGCACTTAACAAGCCCATGACTATTCCAGGGTGAATCTGTAGATTTCCAATAACGTTTATCATATCTGACTTCCTTTATTTATAGGTAGTTGAAGGGTGGGTTTCTTTGTTTTTTGTGTTGTTGGATCTTCTTTGTTAGGATAAAAGGCTTAACACACTGAGTAAAACAGAATGGAAGGTTTTGAAGTTGATTAGTAGATATTGCAAGCAGTTGCTCTCGACTGATGTAATCAAAAATGTGTTGTATAAACTTTTTCCCCCTCATTTTGATAAATGATTAAATACAGCTCTGGACATAGCTTTCATTTTTTTCAGCATCATGACTTGCTAGGGTTTTTGTTTCTTTGGTCTTGATATCTAACTTTGAAGAACAGTACTGCTGAGGACGTCTTTTGAAATTCATGGAGGTCCTTAATATACCTAGTGGCTTTTATCAAACATCAGTTGTTTAAAACAACAAATCCTAATTATACCAGCCCCGAAATAAGGAAAAGGAATATAATTGTTTTTCATATTCTTCCACCAAGAGGGAGGGACTGGGTTTCCTGATTACCTCAATGAAGGTCAAATATACTAGGCAGTTTTAATAAATGATATATAGACTAAACTCAAACATATGATTATTTCACACGAGAATAGGTTAAGAGAACATTAAGGTCAAAAAGGCAAGAAGTTAAGAAATGCAAGAATTTAAAATCGCAATGCAAGCTTTATTTGACCCACATGTGTATCATAACATAGTCTAATTATATGATCACATATTTTTCCACAGGAGTTCATTAATATTGTATATAATAGTGGCATACATTCCTATCACTATATAAATATTGAAGAATAATCTTGGTAGTAAAATGGCTAAAGCTTTATTTGGTGATAGGTGCTTACTTGCAGTTAGAGCTGGCTGGGAATTTTTTATTTTGAAACTTTGGAAAATGCTGATTTGTCAAATCTAAAAATATTTGCAAAAAATGGTCAGTTTCAACAATTTTTTCATTTTTTGCAGCGGAGGAATTAAAAGATTTCAAAATTGTCAATCGTGTGTTTTGACACTTTCAAAATGAAAAAAAGTTCAGTTTTTTGAGATGTGTGAAATCCCCCAACAAATTTTTGGTTCAACTTTTTTTTGGTTCAAAAATTGAGAGATTTCACTTTTGGGGATAGCAAAAAATAGTGAGATCTCAAAATTTCTCATGAGATAGGAAAATTATTTCCTGCCCAACCCTACTAGCAGTTAATGACATTTCTTCAATCGTTGCTCTTTCTACCTATATATCCATCTGCCTAGTCCAGTTCACTGGTTCCTGTGTGGCTCTCAGATGTAACAATTCAAAAGCTGAGATTTGAACAAGTGTAAATCACATCTCCTGAGACTCCTTTAACATGGAAAAATAATTTCTTTTCCATCAGTTTGCCACTAGAATCTGTTTGCACCCCTGTTTTTTCTGCTTACTTAGCTCTCCAAAGACTATTGTAGTTGAAGGCTGTTGTGCATTTTCAGGGTCATTGTCATTTTCATTCTTTAGTGCTGTGTGTCCAGTAAGTTGTTCTGGAGTGAAAGTCTATCTTCAGATCTGTCTGAATAACTCATAAGTCAGTGGAAGTTGTCTGATATCAACTGGCCATCAACAAGCTTAGGTGTGAAATTAGATATAGCTTTCTAACCATCAGAGGAGTGAAATTCTGTAACAGCCTTCCAAGGGGAACAGTGGGGGCAAAAGAATGAATTAGCTTCAAGACTGAGCTTAATAAGCTTATGGAAGGGATGGTATGATGAGTGCATACATGGTATATAGCTGAGCTGTGACTGCTAGTAGCACATATCCCCAGTGGCCAGTGATGGGATGCTTGAGTTACTACTGAGAATTATTTCCTTGCTGAAAAGCTTAGGGTCCAACTGACAGCCATATTTGGAGTCAGAAAGGAATTTTTCCTTAGGTCAGATTGGCAGAGACCTTGGGGGAGGAGTTTGCGTTCCTCTGCAACATGGGACATAGGTCACTTGCAGGTTTAAACTGGTGTACATGGTAGATTCTCTGTAATTTGGAGTCTTTTTAAATTATGATTTGAGGATTTCAGTAACTCACCAGAAGGTGTTGGCTCTATTAAAAGAGTGGGTGGATGAGGCCCTGTGGCCTGCAACGTGCAAGAGGTCAGACTAGATGATTATGATGGTCCCTTCTGGCCTTAAAGTCAGAGTAAGAACCTCTCCATTAGATGAAAGCAGCCTAAGTGTTCCTGGAGGTGGTCACCAAATTTGAATGTCTTTGGCTTGCAGGTTGGATATGTTTGGAATTCACTTACTCATTGGTCTGTGTAGGGCTGCTGCTCTGTTTTCCCTGTCACAAAAGGGACTCGCCACAGCCAGAGTCTCAGTCCCTTTCTCCAGGACACCATTTATTTTTCAAACATGAAACTTAAGCAAAACATGAAAATAAAGAAACTTCTCTGCCAGCCAAGGGCTACAGTTCCCAGAGGCTTTTCCCCATGCCTCTCTGAATGCTGAAAGGAGGACACACTTTTCTCTTTGATCTCCCTGCTTCAAGCCCTGCTGAAAGAACCTGTCCACGTCCTGCAGGTGCTCTCCAATTCAGATGTTTATAGAAAGCACCTGACCCCTTCCCAGCTTTGCCTGATGATTGAACACGGCTGGTTGGCTCCAGGACCTTCTGGCCCTTAAGGGGCAGATGACCCCTGTTACAGTCTAAAAGATCTAAAATAAGTTGCCTTCCAGAAAATACTACAAGGCTTTTCAATTCACTCAGGAATTTTACTGAAGGGGGTGGTGGTGATGGGCTGTATTCTGGAGTTGAATCTCAGATGAAGTGGTTATATAGTACTTTGTTTGCTCTAATGGGAATAGGCAAGCATACACCATGTATACCATGGCATATAGCTTGTTTTTTAATTTAATGAGTGCAATGCTTATGATGACTGGTATGCTTTTAGGTTCTCTGTCAAGCAAGCCTTTTGTTAACACACCTCTTTATCTGGCCCCACCATGTTGGAGGTGCTATTCTGTGGAAAAGCTTGGTGGGAGATAATGGTTATCCTGGTTGGAGGAATTCATTGCTCTGTTAGTGTGTATATACATTTGAAATTACTAGCAACACCTTTGTGTGTTTTAGGTCTCCCTGCATGGCTTCTATTTCATTCTTAACTTTCCTTGTTTCTTTAAGTAATAAGTTTAGTATTTTAGTAACTGTCCAGAACTAAGTCAATAACGTAGAAAGAGTAATATTTATGGTGTTTTATTAAAAAGATGGATGATTATTTCTGTATCCAGGAACTGTGGGATAACAGCTAATGTACACTTTCCAAAAAACAAAAAAAACTTTGTCCCTGAAATACTTTTAAATAAGGCTTTTCAAAACTGTAGAATTAATAAGTTACTAACGATCTGGATGCTTTGAGACTTCTTACTATATGACCAACAAATGATAGAACTCTTCATGGTGACTTTGCAAAGAAGTTAGAAGTATAGAGAAACAGTTTCATTGTTTAATGGGATTAGGATTGCCAACTTTCTAATTGCACAAAATCGAACATGCCTGCTCCATCCCTTCTCCGGGGCCCTGCCCTGCTTGCTCCATCCCCCCCTCCTTCCGTCGCTTCTCTCCCTCACCCTCACTCACTTTCAACGGAAGGGGGGCTGGGGTGTGGAAGAGGGGGGTGAGGGCTCTGGCTAGGGATGCAGGCTCTGGAGTGGGGCCAGGGATGAGGGGTTTGGGGTGCGGGAGTGGGCTCTGGACTGGGACAGGAGGTTGGGGTGTGGGGGGTATGGGCTCTGGGCTGAGGATGCGGGCTCTGGGTGGGGGCAGAAATGAGGGGTTCAGGGTGCAGTAGAGGGATCTGGGTTGAGGCAGGGGGTTGGGGTGCAGGGGGCATGAAGGCTCTGGGGATGAGGGGTTTCAGGTGAAGGAAGGGGCTCCGGGCTGGGGCAGGGGGCTGGGGTGCAGAGGAGGATGGGGACTCCGGCTGGTGGTGTGGGCTCTGGGTGAGGTTGGGAATGAGGGGTTTGGGGGTGCAGGAGGGGCTCCAGGCCGGGGCCGAGGAATTCGGCATGTGTGTGTGGGGTGAGGGCTCCAGCTGGGGGTGTGGGCTTTGGGGTGGGGTTGGGGTGCTGGAGAGGGTTCAGGGTGCAGGATCCCGGAAGCACTTACACGGCTCCTGGGAAGTGGCCTCCAGGTCCCTGCAGGCCTTACATGCATGGGCAGCCAGTGAGGCTCCGCAGGTGCTGTCCCCGCAGCTCCCATTGGTTACGGTTCCCAGCCAATGGGAGCTGCGGCGCGGGTCCTCAGGGCAGGGGGCAGCACACGGAGCCTCCCTTGTGTTTACGGGCTGCAGGGACCTGGTGACCGCTTCCAGGAGCTGTGTGCAGCTAGGGCAGGCAGGAAGTCTGTCTTAGCCCCGGCCCTCCGCTGTGCCACTGACCAGAATTTTAACAGCGCCAACCAGGGCCACCAGGGTCCCTTTTGACTGGGTGTCAGGAAAGTCTGCTAGCTATAAATATTTGAACATGAATTAGGAGTTGGGCAGGTAATATCCTTCAAGGAATCCTTACAACTCAAACCTTACGCTTGCTCCATCTGTGCTGTGTCTCATCACAAGTCTACATGTGAAACACTTGTAACTCATTTCTTTTTTTTCTCATTTATTTGATAAAGCAATGTGGAAGTACTCTCATTTTCATGTTTAATACTTCTGTGATATTACACTAATCAACACAATTCACCTAAGACTGCGTTCCTTTTTAAAAGTTGTTTGCTCATTGTACTACTTGGGTTATACCTAGCAGTGAGATGAATATATAAACAACTTGTTCCAGTAGGTAGGGTATTTTTCCTATTTTTTAAAAGTTGCATGATTTGCATACAGTAGCTACCCATATGCAGCCCAATCTCTATCAATTTTATTCCAGAGTGGAATAATTTAAAGCTCACAAATTTTTCAACTCTGTAGGAGGGGAAGCAACTTGAAATGGACACAAAGCTGATATACTGTAGTGCTATTTTTAGAATCTTTCACTTAAAAGTACATGCCATACACATGCTGTACACAGTAGAAAAGTTGAAGTGAAACCAACTCTATGGACAAACTTTTGTTTGAACGTCTTTGGCTAGTGATTTCAATGTCTTCATACTTTGCTTCTATGTCATAATCAGGGGCGGCTCCAGGCACCAGCGCACCAAGTGTGTGCCTGGGATGGCAAGCCGCGGTGGGGCGGCCTGCCAGTCGCCGTGAGGGCAGCAGACAGGCAGTCTTCGTCGGCGTGCCTGCAGGAGGCAAAAAACATAGAGCCGTCCCTGGTCATAATACAATATCTTGTATTCACTGCTAGAACTTGCCTTTGATATTCAATAGGACTCGTACTCCTAAATAATTTAGAAACTTTGAAATATCCAGCTCAGGTACCTAAATGAAGATTTTGGTATCTAAGGGTTTGTCTATACAGAGAGTTAGTGGATGACAAGCTGGGGTGTAAATCTACAGCTCTAGCCTGCCATGCACTAAGGTGCTGCATCAAGTGGATCGATTAAAATCAAGGCGATTTTAAATCACCAGCCTCAATTTAAATAATTGATTTTAATCAACTTTTCCATTTGTACTTCAGTTATTTTCTAAAGAAATGTGCATTCCCATTGGTTGATATAATTATTAATAAAACACGTTGATTTACATTTTACAACTAAATAGAACCTTTATATAAAGGTATATTAAGCTACATAATTCCTTAAATAAAATGTATATAATATTTTCAGATTCTTAATTGTACATTTTTAGTGTTAGAAAATGGGGCATGATTATATTTTTTACTACATAATTAACTTTTTTCCTCCTGATCTGTGTCAAACTGCACTAAGATGGTGACTGGAATTTTAATTAAACACCCAAAGCAGCATATAACATTTATTTTTATTAAAACAATCTTACATATTTTGGATGCATAAACTTCTCTTATGAAATTATTTCACATTTATAACCAATGATTTCTTAAAGGAACAGAAGGATTAACTGTAGTCAGTAAATTAAACTGATTATTTCAGGTGGGCCTGGGAAAAAATTCAAATATGCCTAAGTGAAAGTGACTGGAGCTTAAGTTCATATTTGCCTAAATCTCTTGACAGTGACACAACAATCTGCTATATTACTTATGCTGTCCTTCAAACTTTTCAAACTAGTAGAGCTCATCCCCTTCCTCCCTCTCTCCTTCCATCCCTCATTTTTATTCGTGGGTTCAGCTCGTGGTTAATTTCTCAACTTTGAATGGAGTCCAACTGAATAAAAAATTCTGTGCCTGTATGTGATGTTATCTGATTAAAAGATGAATATGTAGATCATTGTTGCTACCACTATTATATAATCGCAACAGATCTTGTACAAAATGTATCAAGTAAAGTGTCTATGGAGAAGTTATGATGTGCTGAATATGATTATCCTATTTGTATGCATGTATCATTTTTGTTTCTGAAGTTATGAATATTGACTATGTACCTGCATTTCAAATGTGTATGCTCATGTGGTTATACACGCAGGATATTTAGCCAGCACATTGTGAAGGGACTATTCAAGCTGAATGACCAGTCAAGGAACACTTAACTCACAATGGACCATGGAAGACACCCATCCACATCTGATGGACTTTCATGTAAATGTTCTAATATGGGTAATGGCCTCTGCTATGACTAAGCAAAGCAGGCACAGACATGTGACTTACCCATGTGACTCCAAACTCTATTTTGTTACCTGTATTTTTTCACAAGCTGTGTGGAGGGCTTTGTTTAAAATAATGGGTTTCCTTCCACATGGCAGAAGCTATACCAGGCCTTGGAAGCATCTCCATTTTGCCTCTTTCCTGCTCAAACCTCTGGACTATGGACTTACAGTAATGGGAACATTCTAACCAAAGGACTGAGGATCTTCCAATGATTTGGAAGCTGCCCAAGACTAAACAAGCCATCAGTTTATTCCATCACTGCTAGAAGCCTGAGCCAAGAGCTTTGCAATTATTGTATGTATTTGATTCCTTTAACCAATTTTAATCCTCACCTTTCTTTCTTTTTATAAATAAACATTTAGATATTAGATACTAAAGGATTGGCAGCAGTGTGATTATTGGGTAAGATCTGAGCTATATAATGACCTGGGTGTGTGGCTGGTCGTTTGGGATCAGAAAAATCCTTTGGTTGATGAAATTGGTTTTAAATAACCAGTTGTCTAGTGTTTTTGGTGATGATACAAGGACTGGAATACCTAAGGAGACTGCTTTTTCTGACTTCTTGTTAGTCAGTTGGTGAAATAGAAGTTTACTTTTGTTGCTGGGCTGATATATCTTATGAGAGAATAACCACCAGTTTTCGGGGTGTGTTTGCCCTATTTCTCAGAAGTTTGTCCTGAATTTGGTATTCTCAGTTGGGACTGAGACACGGTGACACTGTAGAAGAAGTTATTGCTGTCAAAAGTTGGTTTAGCACTTAAACAATCTCTGGTCCCATGTGCTTAGCTAGTGACCTCCCCCAGTTCAGTGATGTGACTTTCTTTAAAACATCATCACCAAACATGGTATTGCTTGAATGGGTTACTTCTAGTCCTCAAATGTATTATGATTGGCATGATTGCTGGATGATTATTAGTTGTCCATATCATAACAGCAGCAGCATCTTCAGCAGTTAAACATTGTTATAAGCTGGGGAGGCATCACTTGGAAGTAACAGAGGAGGAGAAGGACCTTGGAGTATTGGTTGATCACAGGATGACTATGAGCCACCAATGTGATATGGCCGTGAAAAAGCTAATGCGATCTTGGGATGCATCAGGCGAGGTATTTCCAGTAGAGATAAGGAGGTGTTAGTACCGTTATACAAGGCACTAGTGAGACCTCATCTGGAATACTGTGTGCAGTTCTGGTCTCCCATGTTTAAGAAGGTTGAATTCAAACTGGAACAGGTTCAGAGAAGGGCAACTAGGATGATCCGAGGAATGGAAAACCTGTCATATGAAAGGAGACTCAAAGACCTTGGCTTGTTTAGCCTAACCAAAGGAAGGCTGAGGGGAGATATGATTGCTCTCTATAAATATATCAGAGGAATAAATACCAGGGAGGGAGAGGAATTATTTAAGCTCAGTACCAATGTGGACACAAGAACAAATGGATATAAACTGGACATTAGGAAGTTTAGACTTGAAATTAGATGAAGGTTTCTAACCATCAGAGGAGTGAAGTTCTGGAAAAGCCTTCCAAGGGGAGTAGTGGGGGCAAAAGATATATCTGGCTTCAAGACTAAGCTTGATACGTTTATGCAGGGGATGGTGTAATGGGATAGCCTAATTTTGGCAATTTGTCTTTGACTACTAGCGGTAAATATGCCCAATGGCTTGTGATGGGATGTTAGATGGGGTGGGATCTGAGTTACTACAGAGAATTCTTTCCTGGGTGTCTGGCTGTGGAGTCTTGCCCATATGCTCAGGGTTTAGCTGATGGCCATATTTGGGGTCGGGAAGGAATTTTCCTCCACGGCAGATTGGCAGAAGCCCTGCGGGGGGGGGGGGGGTTGCCTTCCTCTGCAGTGTGGGGCACGGGTCACTTGCTGGAAGATTCTCTGCATCTTGAAGTCTTTAAACCATGATTTGAGGACTTCAATGGATCAGACACAGGTTTGATACAGGAGTGGGTGGGTGAGATTCTGTGGCCTGCATTGTGCAGGAGGTCAGACTAGATGATCACAATGGTCCCTTCTGACCTTAAAGTCTATGATTCTAAGATTTACCCTGGTTCTTTGGGTTAAGAATATTGGCAAGAAAATAAGTACTTGATCCATCTGCTTTACTGTGTGCCAACTTCGTTGTCAGGTATTTCTTTCTTCAGTGTCTCTTGAAGTTCTTTCCAAATGTCAATAGCATCAGTCTTTCTGCAGTTTGTCCAAGTGTACAGAAATACATTCAGCATATTTTCTATATTTCACTTTAGTCCAATGTTGACTTCTTTGGCTGTGATAGTTCAATCTATTCTGTCACAATATTCTTCAGAAGTTGCCATCAACATAGGTTACTTCTTAATAAATAGCACAAAACAACCAACCACCAAATTTTGTCATACATCTTGGGGGAGAATTAGATTGGATCTGCCTTCTCTTTTCACTGAAGCTGAAGCAAAGTGGTGGTTGTGGGAGTATTTTGCAATTCCAAAATTTGTTTTTTATTCCTGGAGTTTTAGTCTTTGGCCAAAAGATTCACTGAATGAACACTGCATTCATATGTTATAAGTTTCAGGTTTCCTTCACTATCTTCGTCTAGAGTTCTCTTTACTGCATAGGGAGCATTGTCTGAGAAAAACCCACATACTTTTTTTTTTCTTCAGTTTGCTATATATTTTATTGCTGCTGCTTTGGCATTCTGCGGTATGGTCATTTCCTGATGTATCAGTTGTTTCTGTAAAATGGGGTTGTCTATCTTCTATTGTCACACAAGCACATATTACTGAATCATTATCTACATTGCTCCACTCATCAAGACTCAGATTAACACATCTCCTGTCAGTTTTTTGCACACTGTTCAGTTTGCTTCTCACACTGTACCCAGCAACCTTCCAACAATGTCTTCTCTGCCAGGTGGAGTGTAGCCTGGTTGTAATGATTGAACTATGTCAATGAAATGTTTGTTCTGAACAAAATGAAACAGAGAATTTATTGCCTAAATGAACCAAGCTATTTTTTTCATCTGTGGAGTTTTGCTGGTCCTGGTTATGAACTCATCCATGGTTTTACTGACCGATGAAGCAAGTCTTTTTCTCGTTGTTTGTTTTGTTTTTTAATATAGATACTTTACTGGCTGATGTATGTCTAGTTGCAGCACTGCTGGTGGTATCAGCAGATGACTCTGAAGAAACTGCAGATGCTGGACATTCATAACCTTTTATATCTAAGCTGGACCCAGAAACAAAACGATAAACTAGTTACTCTCAATCACTATTATTATGTGTAGTGCTTTAAAACATTGTAACTTTGTGCCACTGTTTACATTTAATAATTTATGCTTAACCCAGTGTTCTAGGAATAACAATTGATAAACCATAATGATTATCTAAATCTATTTAAACCCTTGTCTCTAGCAACATATCAAACATCTTGAGGGGAAAATATTTTTAAATGTTAAAATTCATAAATGCCTAATAACACTTTATTTTTAAGTAGGAAATCTTCACCTAGGATGTTTGTTGATATTAAGTAATAAAAATCATTTCAGAAGTCCAATAATAAAAGTAAAAATATAATTAATAACTACTCCTACAACAAACTAACATGCAAATTCTATTTTGAATGCAAACATTTTGAAATTCATAAGAAATCCACCAAAACACGAATGTAAATCTAAATTATTTACTAGCATGCTAAGTCCTGGTAGGGAATCCATAAGAATGGTGCAAAAATAAATGTACTAACCTGTTGATCCGGATTGTTCAGACATATCCATGTCCACATCATCATCTTCAAAGTACTTGCCTTCTGAGTAGCATTTTGCATAAGGTTTCATTCTGACAACTAGCCAGGCCTTCCATCTTTGTTGCACTGTTTACATTTGGCACATGTTCCTTATTTTTTAACCCAGAGGTACAGGAATACAAAAATATATATTTCCAAATGGGGTCATTTTTATGACCTGAAGCCATGGCAGTTTTTCCTCCAATTCCCAGGTGTTGGAATCAACATTAGAGGCTGTGCTCTGAAGAATGTTGTCAATTTTCCTCAGTGTCCTGTTTTGACACCACTGTTGCTCATTTCTGGTTCCACGCGTGGCTTCTTCACCCTTGTTAAATCCACCCCACCTGCACCCCAAGAAAAATAGAAGAACATACAACAATACAAAACTTCTGCTAATGTAACCCACTGCCTTTTGCACTGAAGGGAGAACCCTGAGAAAGTAATGGATTTCTGTTTGCTCGTATCTGTCTGTGTAACCTGGAAAAGGACAGCACAAGGCCATTTACATGAAGTGCCCAGAACTGTCCATAAGCAAGGGCTATGGACGCTGAGCAGATGAGTATATTTCCATCAGCTGGAAAGTAAGTTGCTGTGATGGGAGGAGTCCTAAATGGCTCAGTGAATTATGAATAATCAGAGCTCTGGTAGGGAGAAGCTATAAAATAGGGGTATGAGACCATACAAGTGGGCTCAGTGGATGATCCTTATGATATGCATGGTGGTGTCTTTTGGTATCTGAGAACAAGTGGTGCTCAGAGGTAGTAAAAAGAACCACTTAATTTCTAGCTATACTCTAGAACAGGGGTCTGCAACCTTTCAGAAGTGGTGTGCCGAGTCTTCATTTAATCACTCTAATTTAAGCTTTCACATGCCAGTAATACATTTTAACGTTTTTAGAAGGTCTCTTTCTATAAGTGTATAATATATCACTAAACTATTGTTGTATGTAAAGTAAATAAGGTTTTTAAAATGTTTAAGAAGCTTCATTTAAAATTAAATTAAAATTCAAAGCCCCAAGGACCGGTGGCCAGGATCCAGGCAGTGTGAGTGCCACTGAAAATCAGCTTGCGTGTCGCCTTTGGCACGCGTGCCATAGGTTGCCTACCCCTGCTCTAGAATAACATAGTGGTTTGTGCCTTTTAAGAAGCCTAGAAGCAATTCTCATAAGGAAGTGTAGTCTACTGAATCTAGTTGAGCCAGAGCGAAATGCGTGAAAGACATGTTTGTTGTAACATTGTGTGCTATTTCTCTGTGTTAGCTGCCTCCATATCTATAAGGAGAGAGATTAAAACCATGGATATTAAACATAGGATATTGAGGCCCTACCTCAGGTGTCGACAACGTTCGGCACGTGACTCGCCAGGGTAAACACCCTGGCGGGCCGGGCCAGTTTTATTTACCTGCTGACGTGGCAGGTTCGGCCGATCGCGGGCCCCACTGGCCACGATTTGCCGTCCCGGGCCAATGGGGGTGGTGGGAAGCGGCGCGGGCGAGCGATGTGCTAGCTGCGGCTTCTTGCCGCCCCCATTGGCCCGGGACGGTGAACCACGGCCAGTGGGGGCTGCGATCAGCCGAACCTGCCGCGTCAGCAGGAAAATAAAACTGGCCCGGCCCGCCAGGGTGCTTACCCTGGTGAGCCGCATGCCGATCCCTGCCCTACCTAATGCTTCTCTCTTTGATGTTAGCTGACTAAATGGTGCTGTCATTCTGTTTGTGAATTGAGAATTTATCTGCATGAAAGATTGATTAATAATGGTGTGATATAGTTCTAGCATAGTTTAATTTGTGTCTGATGTAGTGACAACTAAATTTACAATACTAGATCAAAGCTAATTCTGAACTTCTTGACCTGAACAGAACTGGACACAAGGGAATTGTGACTTGACGGATAAATCACTTAGTTTTATCCTAATTGCTATTGTGGTTTGAAGAATTCAGTCTTGTGAATGAGGTGAAATAAGCTGAGTTCCCAGTAGGCAGTAGTCTGTGTAACAAAACGAAGAAAGTAATCATACGTAATTTGGTGTGCTTGACAGTTATTTGCTGAGAAAAATCCCCGAACTGAGCTAGTGTGGAAACTGAATTTTTCTTCTATCCCTAGAGGCTACCAGTGGAGGTCACTGGCAGAACAATGTTTGGAATCTGCAATGCAAGCTTCCTGACTTATGTATGAACTTTAAGAGAAAATGAAGATACAATTTTAAGCAGTGGCAGTTGGAAAAACAACTTGTCTAACTCTAGGAATTCTAATCCCAACACAACTCAAGATATATTTCTAGATTGCAAAAACTTGTATCAATTTTGACTGAATCTTAAGATGACTGTACATTTATTGGGGAACATATTTTATTTTAATGCCAACTCAGTGTGAAGATTGCTGAAATGTGCAACTGCTGATATACCGCATCCCTGAATTTTCAGAATGTTTCACAAGGTTGCTTGACTCTAACGGAATCAGATTTAATGAGAGCTGCATAGTTAAAACTTTTTGTAACTTCTTGATAATCTAAGACTTTAAAGAACTTTTGTACATTTGGAAGATTTAGTGCTGACAGAAGGTATTAGGAAAATAATGCCTTCTCTTCAGTTGTCACTTAGAAAGTATGGCCCAGATTATTTCATGTGCCAAGACTCACTTGGTGCAAGAGATGGGAAGTGGAACCGTCATAATTTCCACATTGCGTCTGGACCTGGGTCATCTGCATAACTTAGAGAATCTTGTGGTATAGTTAGACTGCAATTAGACACCTGCGGCTGGCCCATGCTAGTTGACTCTGGCTTTTGGGGCTCAGGGTAAGGGGCTGTTAAAGTGCAGTGTAGACTTTGGGGCTTGGGCTGGGAGTAGGACGCTGTGAGGTGGGGGGAGGGTCCCAGAACTCGGGCAGTAGCCTGAGCCCAAATGCCTACCCGCAGTTAAACAGCCCCTTAACCCAAGCCCCTTCAGCCAGCTGGCATGGGCCAGATGTGGATTTTTAATTGCCATGTAGACATACCCTTAGAGCAGTGATGGGCAACCAGTCACCTGACGTGCTGGCCACTGCTTCCCATAGCTCCCATTGGCAGGGAACAGCAAACCACGGCAAACCTGTCAAACCTGTGCAAATGTAAACTGTCTGGTGGCCCGCCAGTTGATTACCTTGACAGGCCACAGGTTGCCCACCTTAGAGTCTGTTCAGAATTTCACCCTGTATGGCTGTTGAGAGCTCTCCTTTGCAGAGATAATAATCACCTGGTTAGTTAAGACCAGACTCTTCAGTTTAGTGCGACCTCTCTTAGATTTACAGAGTTGCCAAAAGAGGGAAGGATAATCTAGCCTAATAACTTCCTCTACTTAGACACTGGTAAACAATTAACACAGAATGCCATAAGATTGTTCACATAGTCTGCTGAACTGAAGAATAGATCTTGTGCTTCTTGGGTTGGTATGTTTGTGGTGGTATACACAAATCACACACTTATATCTCAGTGGCTGAACAGAATACAATATGCTAATATTTTGTGTATATTGGATAATCCGGTGGCACTTTGCTTTATCTTCCATGTGCGTTTTTAGGGAAGATATGTTGGCATATTGGAAAGATATCTTTTTAATGAACATGATGTTAGGAAGGAAATACTTGACTGTAGTGTGGTGGTAGTTTGGGTATGCTATGAGTGCAGAAATGGGTCAACAATCCAAATGTTTTATTTTTTGGAACCATTTACTTTGTAAAATTCAGGTGCAGGGATGAAGATGTTCCCAAGCATCTTTAAATTAGGTGCTGGACAGTGCATGAGGAATCACTTGACATTTTAATGATCAGTAGTTCTTTGTAGATGGCTCAATAATCAGTGGAAAGGACATTCTCATAATCAACCATACATATTGGAGAGGGGAAGGGAAGTGTTGTGTGTATTTTTATTCCTTTTTATAAAGAATATACTCATTGTAAAATAATATTTATTTTTATAAACCTCTAAGATAAAGGAGCAGTAATCGATCTCATAGCTACTTGTTTTACTAAACATACTTTATACTGCTTTATCCTGCATACTATGCTGTTTCTATTAGAGATTTAAAATAAATTGTATTATATTTATTTAAAACCTATTTTTAAATAGGCAAATGTTGAATTATATTCCTTAATAAAGAGTCCGAGATCAGCAAGACTCTAGATTCATATGGTTACACATTGGATTGGAAAATGGGCAACAGTGTTCTGACTGAAAGAAGCTTGGGAAACCATATGAATCTAAAAAGGAAGCGGAGATGGGAATAGACATGAAAGAGAAGATGATCATTATTTTTAGGTGGAAATAGGTATTGAAAACTGAAGATCAGGGTTTCAGTAACCAATAATAATAATAAATAATTAAAATCCATAAATTGATAAATAATTCAGTAATTGGTATCTATATATCTTGTCTAATTTATAATGGTTGAGTGATCTGAATTTATTAAACAGAGACTACAAATAAATCAATGATGAGTTTCATTAGAAAATTATACAGTTAGCACACAGCAGAAAAGGAAATCGTTTCCACAATTTCTGTGAGAACGCAATCCTGTAGTGATGACCAGCTAATCCCAGCCTTGTCTTGGTTCTGATAATTGCTTAATGCTTGCTAATACTTACAATAAGGTTGTGTATAATCCCATTAGTTCCTCTTTCTATATCATGGATAAAAATACATATTTGTCTGGCACATTTTATAAATTTTTAAGCACCTGATTGGATGTCTGTTAGTTAATGCATTACTTATACATATCCCTGTCTATTGTGATTGAAACATTGCTGGCTAAGGAAAACCACAGGGAATGTGTTAAAGGTCACTATATCTTTCTCCTAATGATTTTAGCAAGTTGGTATTTTTTCCACTTTTTAGCATAACTCTCAAAGCATAGTTGGGGAAGTCTGTCTCCTAGGCAACAAAACACAGCTGATAAGATAAAGAATAGGTAGTTTGGAATCAGTGACCTTCCCGACTTCTTTGATTCCTGTCAAAAGCAGGGGATATATGACTTGTAAAGGAGAGGGAATTGTGACTTGGAATGCTTCAAAGTGAACACTTCCTTCTGTTGAATGATTTATATGTACCTAGGTAACTTTAAAAAGTTGCAATTCAAAATGTTCTGATAGATTAACCTACAGACCTACCCAGGCAAATAACCAGAACCTCATAAATGTTACAGGAATTAATGCTAATCTGAAATAATATCTTTTTCATAAAGGAGCATGTACAGCATGTAAGCTGTCAGAACGAATCACCAGCAGGAAGATGCTGCTGCTGCCGCTTTTAGACAGTGCAGTTGTAAGGGAGAATGCATGGAATTGGTTTTTTTTGGAGGATTATGCCATTGGCTGGGGTGTCATCATATATTTTATAAGAAAAAGATTACAAAATTATCACGGTAATATTTTTAATACTTTCAATGTTATAAGTAATAGTAACCTTCTGGTAGTTAGATTAAGATCAGGGTTGCCTTACTTTTACTAAATGGGGTCCTTCTCATTAAGGCCCTAATCAAAACCTCCTTAAATCAATGAACAGACTCCCATTGACCACAGTGGGCTTTGGATCAGGACTGCACTCTTAAAACAGGATTTCATCTTTCTCCAGCTTAATATTTATTTGCTAGACACAAACCATACAAATAATAATGTCTACATGAAAAGGAACACTTCATATATTCAGAGAAAAAGAAAATACATTTTCATGATGACTTAAAGTGGGTATATGTAGTATATGCCCATTAAAATTGTGGGCCCAGATCTTTAGCTGTGGCTGGGGAGTGCAAAGTGCAAGTCTGTAGAGTTTATATACTACTGAGAATACAGTTCTTGGACTAAACTGAATGTGGCAAGGAATATTGGAACAAAGCAGCACAACTTTAGAATTTACACTTAAACTTCCATAGGGACTTTTAGCAAAGATTAACAATTCATATTTGGCATTCATACATAGTTACTTTATATGGGACAGAAAATGTAACAAACTACATATTGAGATATACAAGACCTTACACTGGCATTATTGGTATAAAAATGAAACTACAGCATTTAAACCCTTTTTGTAGTTTTCCTACAGGAAAAGGGAGTAGAGCTGGGGAAGTTGGGTTATTTTAGTCAATGGTTGTCTACATAGTCATCCCTTAAATGCACTATTAGTTTTAACTTGAAACCTTTTCTCTGTAGGGAAAACAATCTCTTTCAGACTGCTTTTTAAATGAAACTTTATTAGATTTTCACCTGGAAAGTGCACGCATGATTTAATCTGTTAAAACGAGTGACATCGAGTTTGGTTTTTGTTTTGGGTTTGTTTTTTAAAAAGCTGTAAAATATTTTAGGAACAAATAATGTGAACATAGAGGAAAGATTCTCTCCCCCCACCCCTGTTTTATTTAACTAAAGTGTCTCTTTAGTGAAGAAAATAAGTAATTAGCGAGAGAATAACAAGCTGGCAATGTTGGCCTGAAAGCTGCACCCTGTTATCAGGCAACGATCCTGCTGAAATATTAAATGTGCTTTGCTGACTCACTTGTTGCAAGTGTCTTCTTACTCCCATTTTAAGGGAGGTGGGAATGGCAATTTAGAGAGAGACAACCTGTCATATGGGCTGAGAAGTCTGTCATAGCTAAGGGCCACTGAACCTTTTATTCTTGAGGTAAAAAGCATTACAGAGAAAACATTATAAAACAAGAAACTACACACATGCCAATAAGCTTACCAGAATTCACCCTAACAAGGATTCTAGCAGGAACAGTCTTTCAACCACCCCCTTTACCCCTCTAGGGGATCCCTTGTTGTTACAAGTGCATCAGAGTTTCAGCTCAGAATGAACACCTAGTCCCTATGAGGACTTAGTAGGCCCAGTCCTTCCAACCCTACCCTCTGTGGACCAGGGCTCCTGTCGGCTTGCTGGAACAGGAAGAAGGCCATGAGACCATTTAAAATCAGACTAATTATCCAAATCCCCTCACTTTGTGTGCTGGTCCCTGGAGAATCCAGTTTGAACTAGCATAGGCGAACTTCTACAGGGAGCAGCTTAAAAAGGCTGATAACAAAGGAATTACATGAGCATCCCACTCCCTACTAGAGAAGGTACATACAATGCCAGAACAACATATACACCGGGGTCAGCAACGTTCGGCTCGCCAGGGTAAGCACCCTGGCGGGCTGGGCCAGTTTTATTTACCTGCTGACGTGGCAGGTTCGGCCGATCGCAGCCCCCACTGGCTGCGGTTCGCCGTCCCGGGCCAATGGGGGCGGCGGGAAGTGGCGCAGGCGAGCCATGTGCTGTCCGCGGCTTCTCGCCGCCCCCATTGGCCCGGGACGGCGAACCGCGGCCAGTGGGGGCCGCGATCGGCCGAACCTGCTGCGTCAAAAAAACTGGCCCGGCCCACCAGGGTGCTTACCCTGGCGGGCTGCGTGCCGAACATTGCTGACCCCTGATATACACATTTTCATTTTTAATATAACGGACCCCAAGGGATTTAACCCTAATTTATTAAGATTTAATTTATTTCAGTAAACTTTATCTTAATTCTATGAGGTCTGTTCAGGATATTGTTACTCTCAAAGGACTTGGTGAACAACTGTTTAACCTTCAATGAGGAGGTGTAACTGCAGCATGTTTAAGCTTTGATTGAGCTAGCTCACTGAAAATAGCAGTGTAGTTGTGGGGACATGGGTTGGCAGCATAGGTAGCCGCCCTGAGTACATACCCAGTATTCTGCTTGGGCTTGTTCTTGGGCAGCTAGCTCGTGCTGCTGCCTGCACCACCACAATTACACTGCTATTTTTAGCAAGCTAGCTCGATGTCTACGTGTGGTGCAGTTGCACCTCCCAAATGCAGTTCAACAGAGTGAGAAACCTTGGAAGTAGCCAAATTTGGGAAGAAGGCTATCACAAAGCTTATATTCTATCTACTTAAATTACTTAAGCCCTAGTTTGGAGACTGAAATGGTGCATAGACCTTGTGCTGGCCTTCTGCAGTAGGGTGAATTTTGCTACAAAGCTTGGTCTCTGGAAGTATGCTTAATGTCAGAAGAAAGAAAAGGGAAAAACTTAACCCATACAGAAACTGAGATATTAATGATTCCCTATTAAACATAGGATTGATTTCTCTTTTCACTTTACAGTACATTAATGCCAACCTAGTTCTTTGCAGTGAGAGAGATCAACATTTTGGAGGTGGGAGAGAGAAAAAGCTGGGGCTTGATTTCTTGTGTCCTTGAGTATAAAATAATGCATGTAATTAACAATTGTCCTTTCTCTCTCTTAATGGTACTGCAAGAGACATAACATGAGCAATTGTAGTATTTTGACTTCATGTTGAAAAATAATTTTAATTCTTTTTGAGTCATCACTGTTCATAAAGTGGACAGTATTCTGAATCAACGAATGGTGTTATAAAAGTTAGTATAGATTGAAATGTGACTGCTTCTATTATTGACAGTGTTTTCCAAAATTTACCTTTATATTTAGGCAACTGTGCTTTATCTTGTTGGCAATCTGAGTTTGACCACATCGCACCTTTTAAGCGGGGGGCTGGAGAGGGGGGATTTGGCTTGCCGGCCTAATCAAGGGAACGGTGCTTTATGGCTGGGGATGGGGAAAGATGAAAACTGCTGCAAAAGGGTGTCAGCATGGTCGCTGACTCATCCCTGCGAATGCAGGGTTTAAAAGAGGCAGCTCTGCGCCTGAAGCATCCCTTTTACACGGAGCAGGCTGAGGCAGCACCCACCCTCCTTCCCCTTTTGTGGTAAAATACCAGGTTTGGTCAACATCTGCTTGGGCATTACTCTAGCCGCCCATTTTTTAGGGGGTCTGGGAAGGAATTTGTCCCTTACCACCATATTGGCTTAGGTGCAGTTGGATTTTTTTTTTGCCTTCCCCACAGCAGGTTCAGCAAGGGCTCTGTTCATGCATGGCATTACAGGCGGTAGGCCATATGTCACAACTCATTGTTTAAGTGTAGAGCCGATGTCCAGTGCAGGTACTCCATAGGAAAGGCATACAGTGACTGGATAAATGGCTTGGAAAGGACTTAAAAAGAGGTGTTAGTTAAAGGAACGAACAGGAGGTGGTTGGGGACTCCTATGATTGGTACGGCAGGGAGTCAACCCCATTGTTATAGCCCACCTTACCCCTCCTACGAGGGGGTGGATGGTAATGTCCCGGCAATGCTGGAGGGCCCTGGATGGAAAAAGAGGGGTAACTGATAAAAGACCCCCAGGTAATTATGCAATAAACATGGGGTTACCTGCATTGTACACTGTTATCTGCTGCGTAGTCCCAGACATCTAATAATAAAGTTGTGGCCTGATTTAAAACCATGTCAAATGTCTCCTGTCCTTCTTTCAGTATGGCCAGAAAATGACTCTTTGTAAAGAGAGAACACATGAGAAAAAACATATTGCTTGTATGGTTGTGTTTTAGGAAGCAGTAAGCTTTTGTTTTGCTATCTTTTTTTTTAAGGTGTTGGGGTAGGAGCTTCTTTGTCGATGGTTGTATTGCCGCATATCCTATTACTGTCAAGGAGTGCCCGGCACAGCTAAGGAGAGGTGTATATAGAAGTGGCCTTTGCATTCCACTGATCCTGGGCCAGCTGTGTACCTGCCTGGTCTGCTAGTATAATTTAGACTAGCCTTCATCCAACTGGAGTGCAGGAATTGCATAACTGAGAAATAGCTCTGCAGATGTGGGCAAGTTGCTGGTTGTCTGAGACAATTAATTCTTTTGCCTTCAGGTGGCTCTAAATGACCCTGATCCTGAGAAGCTAAAAATGCACCCAGATCAGCTGCACATAAAGCATTCTCTTACAATGGCAACGCAGAGTGAGGTTGGTATAGGAGTTGCTAAAAGGACTATACATCACCAAGGGATATTCTGTGCAGGAGTGATCCATCCGTAGCCAGCCAATATGCTTTTAAGTAAGGGTTACCATCAGCGCAGTGACAAAGCTGCTGTACCACATCCTATCCTCTGGGTTTTCATTTCCCCCTGACTCTCATTGTTCCAAGCTTGAAGTCATTCTTGGGGGGAAAAACAAATATTGGCATTTGTGAAACTAGTTTGTCCAAGGAAATGTTTTGAGATCTTTCTGAAAACTTAGCCATTTACTTAAGTACCCATTTTGTTTCCCCTTACTGGTAGGTTTGCAGATATGTAAAACAGGCAAACAGTAAGGTGACCCGACAGATAACCAGATATGAAAGATCATTATGCTTCTTTTGAAGACTCTTTTGTAACAAAATGACTTCTTCATCTATAACCAGCCACTCGTTTTTGTTTAACTTGAAGGGATCGGGCAATGCGGGTCCTGATAGTCCACCTACATTGTTATTGTCGGCAGAAACCAAACAGGAAAAATGGATCAGTTGCTGTGTCATGTGCACACTTTGAAATTGGATTCAGTTATCCACTGTACTAGGATTGTCTGATGGCCAAGAAATTAATGATTCTGGAGTCTGACTGACATATCCATAGCTGTAATGGATGTAGCTTAACTGGGTAATTTCTAGCACTGAATAACTCACCTATAAAGTAGAGAAAACTGAGCCACAGTTCAGAATGTTAGACACATAACAACTCTCATACTTGCTCCCATATTCCAGGAAAGAACATGCCTCTGAGCTGTTCAATTGTATTTGCATAAGTTCAGAAGTTGGTGCTCTAGGCAAACTGAATGACTTGTCCACGAAAGAATCAATTTTTTCCCCTGATAAAGTTATACTTTGGCGGGTACTTGCTTTTTCTTTTCAAAATTATTCCTCCGTATCACATTATCTAAGCCATTTGCATACCATTGTTATGTCTAAAATCATCTCCACTAAAGGAGGTTATATAACCTCACCTTGATATAAGGCTGACAAACAAAAGGTATTTGGACAGAACAAACATATTCAGAAAGATGAATGCTTTATTTGTGCCATATGCAGGAAAGAACAAGGGAGCTAAAATATCAGAGCCCATCATTTCAAGCTTTGTCTGAACAGCCATCTTTGAGGTCTTTAGCAGATGGGGTGAAACTCCTTCAGGTTAGAAACTCACTTGTAGGTCAATTTCCACTTAATGAGGATAGAGTAGAATGTTACATGTGGAGTTCTGCAAACTTTGAGGGTCTTTTCACTCGTTACAAGGTAGCCATCTCATTGACTGAAGCATTTGGTCATCAAGTCTTGAAAGCCACTATCATCCTTCTTTGAGTTTTCTTTTCCTGTCTCGTCCTCTCCCACCCTTCCTCATTTGTGGATTGCTTGTTAATTCACAGTAGTCTATCTTGAGATGGACAGACTCTGGGCATGTGAACAGGCCAATTTTGCTCCTAATTGTAAATTTGTCGTCTTGTAGTAGGGAATTCAACAGTCTAGAGAAGGAGGAATTAATGTTATGTAATAGAGTTATATTTGCTTCAGAAGATATCATTCTGGAGTTCTTCTGCAGTTCTGTACATTCTGCACAAACAAGTGCCCTCTTGAGCTCTCTCTGTGAATGTTCTTGGATGAAACTACACAATAGACTGACTCTGGCCTGATGGATCCCCTGCTATTGGAAGACCACAAGAACAAAATGTGTTCTATTTTCATCATTAATTCTTCTTCCCTTGAGGCCTTTGATATACTTCAAGTATTTTGGCAATTTGAGTGAGCTAGAATTTAGGTGAGTCAAGTGCATCTATGATCCTTGCTTTCCTAGTTTGCAGAGGCTCATTCTGTATATGTTGAGAACATGGCAAGAGGTACTGTGTGCACCAAATATAGCTTAGAGCAGCTCTGATTTGCTGCACATTAACTTGAGTTTTATCCTCAGATTTAATTGAGTGGTAAACTGCCAAATCAGCATCCAGCTGTCCCTACAATCCAACATAAGGTCTTGAAGGTCTCAATAAAACAGAATTTAAATGCTTTTCAAGTAATCAGCTCGTGGCCACTCATCCCAGTTAAGCTGACAACCCTATTTTCTGGGTCCTTATTAAGTGATGCCAACTCTAATACTCTGCATTTGCACAAAACCCAAACCTCTTGATGCTAGCAATCTGGATTTCCTGATAATGACTGCTGACACATTCCTCACTGGCGCTCCAAAATGGGTCAATTCTAAGGACGTGAAAGAATGATGAAGACACTTTAAATGAATCCTGGAGACTTTGCTCCAGCAAAACTTCAGTAGATCTCTTGCTAGAGTAAAGACTGCAGGAGTACACCCAATATCTTTTTAGCATAATAATTATGTCAGAAGGATGAGTTAGCAGAATTCAGGAAGGCAAAAAAGAAAATAGTGTATTAAAACTGTAATCTCTTCTGAGCAGAGACGTATCTTCCTTTGTCTTGCACTGTATGTTGCTGAGCACAGTATTGGTGCTTAACACAGAGTCTGGGGGGGAGGGGAGAGAGATTGATTTTTCTTTTTATTAAGGAGTATATGGTGTCTGGTAAGTGAATAAGATTTCTGTGCACCAAATAGTCTCTTCCTATTTCCATTGGCCGTTTACATGTACATTTTATCCTCCAAGATGATTAATTTAATTCTACTCCTGGTGTATGTAGCTGTGATTCTGTTTTTTATACACTGCAATGCTAAATGTAAGATGACTCATCCTGGATATTTTTAAATTTGTTCGTTCTTTACTGCTTTTTCATAATCCAAAATAAAAGTAATCTAGGATGTAGATACTTTTTGCTCTGTGTAGAAAACAACAAAGAAAACAGAGAATTATATACTTACATGCTCCACATTACTATATAGAGAGAATTAAAAATATACTGAACTGATCAGAATTTGAAGGTAGAATATCCTTATTTCTTTTTTTTCATAATTGAATCATTTTCAGTTAGGGTGACCAGATGTCCCGATTTTATAGGGACAGTCCCGATTTTTGGGTCTTTTTCTTATATAGGCTCCTATTACCCCCCAGCCCCTGTCCCGATTTTTCATACTTGCTGTCTGGTCACCCTATTTTCAGTTACTAGAGCAGGAGCTACTACATAGCTGTATATTTGGGTTGACTTTGAAATCACAAATATATTTTAAAGCGACATATTATTTCAGCTGTCTAGTTTGTAGTTGATTGGGGTTTTTCCCCAGAGTTATGATATGTCTTCTTTTATGTGGAGAAATTTACTGTCCCTTTGTATTTCCACTTATCCTTTCAGATTTTTTAAAAAAAAATATAATATAACTGTATTGCTGTTGTTGTACTAGCAAATTTGGAAATTAATATGTGTGTGTATATGTGTATATATATATATATATAGAGAGAGAGAGAGAGAGAGAGAGAGAGAGAGATGTAACAGAGATATATAGTGGAAAATACTTTTTTTAGTACCTTCCAATACCTGCATTTAGGATTCTGTTGACAACTTAATGGCAGTGTAAACCCAGTACTGCGATACCATAGTGGAGCTGTATTCTGTACAGTTTCTGAGATATGTGTGTTGTCCTTAAGATTTCCATAAATGTGGTTCCTGTCAGGTAAGATAAAGAGAGAATTGTTTTTTAATTCTGTACATTGGTAATTTAATCACAGCTATATTTGACAAATGATTTAGGAGCTTCAGCCTTTTCTGTGCATCTATAGAATTGTTCGTTTTGAGTGTTACTTTCTAAAAAAGTGTGAGAATTCAAAATTACACTAATATGTGGGAGGGCACATGTCACTGGCAGCTGATAGCCCCAAGTTTGGAAGTGACCTCAGCACACTAACTTTTCAAACTGTTAAGTGACAATAAGATTATAGTAATACCCCATTTTGCAGTTTTGGTGGAAGACTGATGGGTGCTTTGCTTTTGTGACATCCCTTGACACCTGATACATTGAAAAGCAGTGACTTCAAAAGAAATATTTCCCTTTTCTATTTGCTGCATCAGCAGCTGATTGAGGAGATGGGAGATTGGCATGGGGAAAAGCTAAAGCTGTCTAGAGCCAATTTGTCTACATTTTTTTTCCATCTTGCAACTAAGAAGTTTTCAAAGTAGTGGTTTTTTGATTAAAAAAAAGTTAATAGGAATAGTTTGTTCTGTTAGGGGTTCAATGGTAGCAAAGTCAGCTTTAAATAAGATGTATTTTTTCTTAAATGTCACAGACCTGAGTAATTGCTGAACAGAACATATAACACTGCTTATAACTGGGCATAATGCCATTTATTTCAACAAATAAGTCACAGAGACTTAGAAAGTGTAATAAGGTTTTCACATGATTCCTCAGCTGAGGCGGTTTGTAAAAGTACTAGTGATACAGTACAAAGGGAGTGAAACTGAGAATAAATTTAAAATTAATAACTTGCAGATCTGAGGCATTTTATAGACTGTCTGAAAAGGAGATTTGACTGTATTTCTGAATAACTGGCTAGCAGGGTCCCTAGGAAATGTGATCTTCATTAAGTCAGTGTGGCTTCCACCAGGTGTAATTTCCCCAGATATAACCAAACTTATATTTATTGATTTCTAAATCTGAGAAATGTGATGATTCTGAAGGAAATACAATGTGACTGAATGTGTATGGAATTTAGCATGTAACTTCTATCCTGACTCTAATAGGCTTACAGAAAAAAGTCACAAAAGCTAAGTTATGGTAAAAGTAGCACGAAAAATCTAAAGTTTTTTTATGCAAATGCCTTGACTTCAGCAAGGCTGTCAGGAAAATGGAGTTGTCAGTTATACATCTGCAGCCCTGAGAATAACACTTTTGTTGGCTAGAAAATTGGCCTAAAAGGATGGTCTTGTAATTAGGGCCTTGGACTGAGGATATTCCTGAGGGTTGTATTCCTGGCCCTTCAAAAGACTTCCTTTGTGCCATTGGGAAAATTGCCTAATCTCTCTCTGAATGGGGAGGATACTTCCTTCCACCCCTTGTCTGTCTTGGTCAATTTATGTATAGTTCCCCCCTTCTGAGAGCTTACAGTGTTACCACGTACCTGGAACAGCATCTAGTAAAACGAGGCCTTGATCTTAGATGGAGTTACTAGTGCTACCTTAATGCAAGTAATAATGAAATAGCATTTGAAAATGTGAATAATTCACAGCTTTACCAAATTACATTATTTCTTTCTGTAAAGTTTGAGGGAAGAAAGGAAAGAGAATAAACAGTTTCTCAGGACAACTTTCTGGAGTATACCTGAGTATACCCATTGTTGAATATTGGGTGCAGCGAAACTGCTAATGAACATGGTTTAGATTAAAATATGTGCAAGGACAAACTGTGTTTAGAAAATGCAGTTAGCAGGAATGTTTAGCCACAGCGTCTGAAGTAGTGCTGATGGGCAAACAACCTAACTAGTTTTAAAATAGAACATGATCAGTTCAGTTCATGAATGGGATTATATGACAGGTTTGCCTGCGATAGCAAGGGATTTGTCTTGATGAGATCCCTTCCAGTCCTATATTCCTATGTAACCATGCTTGTTGCTGGCACCCATCATCTTCCTTCCAATTAGTTAAATTGAAACTTCGTTTTAACATATACACCCTGCAAGGTCCTGTGTGCCTGAAATACTGCCTTCCTTTTCATGTTACATAATAGATGGGATGCTCTTGGTGAAAACAGGGTAGATTTAAAAAAAAGTAAATACACCTGTAATGTAAAAATAAATTTGAAAATATGACAACATTTAAGGTTTTAATTTATTATAATCTTCTAAAATTTCCTAAATTAGGTATAACAATAATATTAAGCAATACATGTTTGCTGCCAAGTTTTAACAAAAGTTAAGCCAGTGAAGCGGTGCAAGTCACTGGGCAAGCATCTGGAACCGGAGCTGTGGAAGTGCTAAAGCAGCTTTTGACAGCTGTAGCCTCTTCTGCAGGTGCAAAGAATATTTTTTTTTTCATTTCAGCTTATTCGACTAAATGATTCGTTCTTTCAAAAGTAAGAAATCAATTGGGAGGAAAGCTTGCTTTCTTTTTTCAATCTATGAATAAAAACTAGGTGTGGGAGGATGAGATCTATACGTTCTAAAATGGTAACTAGAAACAATTAGTTCAGTAAGTAACTACAGATAATGCTTGGTTGAACAAATCAGTTCGTTTTAAATGCAAAATGTGTTCTGATAAATTTTGATACTTTTTTTCTTGTGTGTCCAACACTTTTAAGGTAGTTTTAATTTAATAAAAATAAATGTTTTTGTGTGTATTTTATATTAATTTGGATTTCCATCCAATTAGTGCTTGACACACATCACAAGTAAAAAGTTGGTCATGAGCTAGTGAATAAGAAATTCATCTTTCAACATTTTCTAACATAAAAAATTAAAAATTAAGAATGTGAATAAAGGTAATTTAAGCTACCTAATTGCTTAAATCATTGCTTACAGCGTATACTTCTGGTTAGCAAGAAGAAGCATCAAATTTACTCTGAAGGCTGTATTCAGTTGCAAATGTGATTTAATGTTTTAATGAGAACCAACATTTCTTTAGGGAAATAGCTAAAAATATAAATTCAAAACACAATTAAAATGGATTATATCCTGCTTGCTGATTTAAATCATGAATGAAATTGGTGATTTAAATCACTTTGATTTAAATCAATCCACCTGGGATGAAAGTGTCTAGATTTATACATCTGAGATCAGACAACAGAGTGATAAGGAAGAGTTCTCTCTCTGGAATCTTTCTCCATCTGGTCTGGCACAATGTACAGCGTGTGCTGAAGGAGAACAAGTCTAAAGTCCACATTTACTTTCCCTAACCCACATTTAACCATGTGGTGTAAGGGAAGAAAGGATTAATAGAGAAATGGGATTTATTTCAGTTTTTGTAGACTAGCTTTGCTGTTGCTGCAGTTGACAGATTAGATTTTATAATACTGTTTTATTATAAATTCTACATATGCCTAGAACATTTTATAGTTATTAATATGATAATATTAACACAAAGAAATTACTAAAGTGGTATTGAGAGGAATCAGGAGGTTATAGTATACAATAAATAAAATGAGAGTTAAACTATTTTATAAAGACTGTGTATGTGTGTGAGAGAGAGATGTTGTATTAGGTGTCATTAAGTGGAGTATCAGTATAAAACAAGCAAGGAAATAATTCTGTTGCTCTTGACCCTGACTAGGCGGCATTTGGAGTGCAGTGTTTATTTAGGGCAGCAATTTAAAAAGACAAATTAGAGTTCAGTGGAGAGAAACTCAAATGATAAATGTGGTTTGGTAAATGAGACCTCTGAGGATAGAATAGAGAAAATTGTGCACATTTAGCCTACATAAAAGAAGAGTGAAGGGAGAGAGGATAATTGTCCACACGTACAAAAGGATATGTTAAAGTGGACGGGGACAATAATGCATTAGTTAGTAAAGAATAGACGAGTAGTAGTAGGATTAAAAGGCAGCATGGTGGATTAAAAATTGGGTGGATGGTGGGAAATATACAGGAACAACTTGGTGGTAGAATGAGCTGTGAAAGGGGAATTACAGAATCAGTTTAACTGGATATGTTCAAGGCTAGACTTGACATCATCCTATCAGGGAGAGTTGCTAATGAACTTGAAATCAGTCCTGCCATCAACCAGGACTAAATGACCACAAGGAGTGCTTTCTAACCAAATTAATTCAATGATAGTACTTATTTTAAGAGGATGATATATTCCTTATCACAACGTGGAAGTACTGAAAAGCTATTAAACAACTATCCATTTTGAGAGGCTTTTTTAAAATCCAACATTTTGTAAAATTTTATTTCAGACATTAGACCCTCTGGAGAATTTAAAATGTGTTTTATTTCCTGGTATGTTGGTTGTTTTCCATGGCTTGATGTGGTTTCTTAGGAGCTTGAAAGTTTTATTTTTACATGGCAAACAATACGTTTTTCCTCATATTAAATGTTAGTTTCAAATCCAGCCATTTTTATCTTGCCTAAACTTCTGCTGATGCCCCAACATTTTCAATGAGTACAGCACAGCTTTGGTAATAGCGTTTAACAGAGCAAACCTACACAGCTACACTACAATAAACAACTATTTTTAAAATGGCATAGTGATTTATAAAAAATAATTAATTAGACCAAAATAAAGCCCTAGATATCTTGAATCTCAAAGTCTTCCCTTAAACATGTATTTTTTAGATGGCGTGCTTTAAGACTCAGATTTGTTCCTGGGCCTAGTGCAGGTGCCAAGGTGTGACAGTTTGCAATTTCCCCTCTGTTCAAGAATTGCTGGAGGCCAGCATAGCTTCTCCTACAGGTGGAGCAGCCTGGCGGACTGTTCTAACTTGGATGCCGGCTGCAGGAGTCCTTGTGACACAAAGCATTCTAACCACTCCCATGCTGCCAATGAGAAATGTTCTCCCTGCCCATCAACATTCCCAGACTCTACCTTGTGCTTAGGGAGGAGAGAGGGAAGTGGAGCAGGCAGCACAGAGTTGGCTCTGCAGCTCTCAAAGAGGGACACCTATACCTGGGGTACTTCATGGGGGGTGGGGGGTTGGCCCTTTTACACCTACTATTCCAGTGCAAAGGTGGTGAAACACACCAGTGAATTCCACCTGAAAGCATCCTTTGATTACACTGCTCTACAACCAAAATGCTTCTGAAATAAATGTAGTCAAATTTACTAATTCTGGGTCACTGAGAACAAAAATGATGCTTAAAATTGTTGATTGGCTCTAGTTTTCAAGATATGCTGTTGGGTCAGTATATACGACCCTTGACTTGGGAATGGTGGAGGATAAGTGAGTTACAAAGGGAAGGGATCTCAATTTAAACCAGAAATGACTAAAATACATCTTTGACTGGATCTATGAATAAATCTATGACTGGGTTTGGACAGTACTTGCTTTTTAGGCAAAATAATGAATGATGCAGTCTGAAGCTGGTATTGCATCATACATGATATGAATAGCATCATGTTATTCCTAGAAGTCATGGATGATGCAATCATAACGAAGCTTACATCACTCTGCTGAACAAATTGCCCTATATCAGCTCTAGAAATCATACAGTGTCGTGCTCTCTTATTTGTCAGTGTTTGATTTTGCAAAGGGACACATTTCTGTTTAGCCAAAGTGAGCAGAGATGCCTCGTACTTGTGTGAACAGTGCAGATAACTTCTGCTATGTTTGTGGTGAAGTGACTTTTGCATCACAAAAGAGCAGTATAACCACTATGGTTAAGAAAGCCTATCACCTTTATTTTGGCTGCAAAATTGGAGATCAGGACAAGAGGTGGGCCTCACACATATGCTGCAACACTTGTGCAACAAATCTTCGCCAGTGGTTGAACAGGAAAAGGAAATCTATGCCTTTTGCAGTGCCAATGATTTGGAGAGAGCCAACAGATCATACCAGCAATTGTTACTTCTGCATGGTGCCTCCAGTTGGGAAAGGTGTGTCAAAGAAGAAAAAGTGGACTGTGCATTATCCAAACATTCCATCAGCTATACACCCAGTACCCCACGGAGAAGGACTGCTGGTTCCTGACGCACCGGAATCATTCTCACTTGAGTCAGACGAGGAAGAGGATGAAACTTCTGGTCCTGAACCATCAATGTCACAGGACCCACATTTTCTCCCATCCTCCTCTGAACCACACCTCATAACATAAGGTGAACTGAATGACCTTGTCAGGGATTTGGAACTACCCAAGAGTAAGGCAGAGCTGTTGGGCTCCAGACTACAGCAGTGAAATCTCCTGGCAGGTGATGTTAGGGTTTCCATGTTCCATGACCGTCAAAAGGATCTTGTCCCATTTTTCTTCATGGAAGGTGATCTTGTAGCCTGCAGCAACATCGATGGTGTGATGGCAGCCCTCAACATCGTTCACGAACCAGATGAGTGGAGGCTGTTCATTGATTCATCGAAGAAGAGTCTTAAAGCTGTTTTACTGCATAATGGCAATGTTTTGCCATCAATTCCAGTTGGTCATGCAGTCCATATGAAGGAAACCTATGACAACATGAAACAACTTTTGAGGTGCATAAACTATGACCAACATCAGTGGCAGCTTTGTGGTGATTTGAAGGTTGTTGGTCTGCAGACTGCATATACAAAATACTGCTGCTTTCTCTGCGAATGGGATAGTCGTGCAAGAGATTCCCACTACATCAAGAAAGATTGGCCACTCCGACAGTCATTGGAGCCTGGGAGGAAAAGTGTTCAGCATCCACCACTTGTTGAATCAAGGAAGATTTTGTTACCACCCTTACACATCAAGCTGGGTCTGATGAAGAACTTTGTCAAGGCCATTGACAAAACACAAGCAGCTTTCAAGTACCTCCGTGGAAAATTTCCAAGGTTAAGTGAAGCTAAGATAAAGGAAGGTGTCTTTGTTGGTCCTCAGATTCGTGAACTTCTTCGAGATGATGCATTTGACCATGCACTGCGTGGCAAGGAAAAGACTGCATGGAAAGCCTTCCAGTTAGTGGCAATACATTTTCTCAGAAACAACAAGGCAGACAACTACAGGTTGTTGGTGGAAAACCTCCTCAAGGCATACAAAAGCCTTGGTTGCAACATGTCACTAAAGATAAATATTTTGCACTCTCATCTAGATTTTTTTTCCCACCGAACTGCAGAGCAGTGAGCGACAAGCACGGCGAGCGATTTCACCAGGACATTGCAACAATGGAGAAACGCTATCAGGGCAAATGGAGCCCATCAATGCTTGCAGTCTATTGCTGGACAGTGACAAGAGATGCTCCATTTAATGAATACAAGAGACAAGCCAAGAAGCGCCGAGTAGACACTGAATAGGACTAAACTATATACATAATCGTTTTTTGCCTTTTGTTTCATAATAAATTTTATTTATATAACCCTTTTGCTGATTTTTAAAGTGTAACATAAACTGGACAGGTGAAATATTATCATGTAAAGGAACCATAAACACATGAAAAGACCTAGGTTTAAAATTTTTGATTAAAACAATATACATAGACATAAAATGTAAAAACTTAAATATCTTAGAAACAGTAGCCAATCAGTTGTTTTAATTGTCATATTTGAATTCAGCACATCAAAATACATAATAAATAGCACATTTTATCTCTGAAGCAGACGACTTCTCAAAAATTGTAGACCAGTGTTATTTGTGTCTTAAGTTGCTGGGTGAGAATCTTAAACAATTGTTCTCTGTGTCCACTGAAGGTGAAAACAGTTACCCAGGAAACACACAACCTTTACTGCAGCTTGCTGCAGGTAGTGTCCAAGGCAGCATATCTTCAGAATATTTAATTTCCAATAGTATTTTAGTTAAACCTGTTACAAAGTGAAACAGGATATTGTTCAAGGAATATAAGGTCATATTTTTAATACTACTTCTAGGATGAGTACACAAGTTGCTGCAATATACTCAGAAGATCCATGGAACCAAGCTATCTGCTGGTATTCTGTTAGGTTTAAGGGCATCGAGAGAGTTTGTCGTCAAGTAAACCAGAATGTTCATGCTATCTGGTCTCATAAGAAATTAGTGTACAAGTTTGTTTTGTTTTTTATGTAAAACTTAAACTTAACTTAAAAATGACATTGTTTCAATGACTATTCTTCCCAAAGTATTAAATTCTGTATCATTACAGTACAGTATTATGGAAATTAATATACAATAGCTCTCTAGATGTCTGAAACAACAATGGAAATGCATTGCTTTAGGGTTTCTGTTTTTTGCAATAGCCTTTTTCAATTTTGCCAGCCTGCTAAAGCTTTGTAAGCACAGATGTAATAGAGGAGGTGATTTTGAATCAGTGTAATTAATGTAAATTACCTCTTTTGATTATATCAGTTTTTCTGTCCATTGTATCTTGCATATTAACTGTACCCATTAATGTGGATGCCTTTCTCTTTAAGTCTTATTGAAGGTAGGGTGCTGTTTAACAGAAGAAATGCCTACCACATTCCAGCTGTGGTTGTGACCTTGTCTGCTCTTGCAACCTAAGAAGGGCTGATTTGTATTAGATTGGAGACATTTGTATTAAACAAATGGTGCCAGAATGAGTGGTTTTTGAAACTCAGTAGTTGCATTCTTCCTTCTGTATGAGAGATACCTTTTCGGTATCATACTTGGAAGCTGTTTAAAGCTCACAGGGACATTGCCCAAAAAAATAGAGGAGTAAATAATACATGTTCCCTTTGATATTGCAGTTGAAATTGTAGGTATCGTAGATAAAGTATATTATAATTATCCAAACTAGATAATTTGCTCAGGCCACCAAACTCAACTGCCCCCCAAAAGAGCCATGATAGTTCTAACAACCACTGTGTTTTAGTTTTGGGGTGAAGAGATAGGTGTCTGTCTGTGGGACGGGTGTGGGGGGGAGGGCACACAGAAGAAGAGGAGCACACAATTAGTGACCAACCATGAAAAGAGTATTTTAAGTCTGTATACTCCAAACAGTGGATTGTGCATAGGGTGACCAGCTGTCCCAATTTTATAGGGACAGTCCCGATTTTTGGGTCTTTATCTTATATAGGCTCCTATTACCCCCCACCCCGTCCCGATTTTTCACATTTGCTGTCTGGTCACCCTAATTGTGCAAGGGAAGTTTGTAGATGGGTTGCAGGCCCTGTATGAGTTGCAGCTCAGGTGCTGGGGGTGAGGGGTTGGAGAGTGAGCTGGGCTTGGTTCCTCACTCAGAGTGTTGCAACCTCATGCACGGGGTTGCAGGGTGATTCGGGTTTGGCTTGTTTGCCCCTCCATTGTGATGGCAGGGTGGCTGGGCCAAATTTGAGTGGCCAAACCCGAGTGCCACTGCCATGCACCAGGTTGCAATCCCCAGAGTGGGGAACAGGGCCCACCCTGCGGGACAGAAACGATTGCTGCAGAAGGAGTACAGACCTTCACACCAGGCCAGGATTAGGGTTGCCATGCCAGGATGGAGGGGGTTGCTGAAGGTAGTCAACACCCCCTCAGCGTGGCAAGGAGGACAACATAGCAGCGGTGGAGGAAGACACTGGCCTATGATTTTGCTCTCCCTGTCACCTGCAAATTTGGATCCTGGGTGAGGCACACAAAAAAATGCAGTTGATGGGTCACCTTACTGAAAAGTTTGGGAGACACTGCTTTACATGACTTCTCTTGAATTACATAGGACTTGTGTGGCAGAGGCAAAGACAGAATCCAATTCTCCAGGACGGTATTCCACCTAGCCACGAGACTGACCTTTTCTCCTGCAATCCCCAGCTTCATTCATTACAAAGCTTCCAACTTCTGCAACAAATGAGGCAGGGATCTTATAGACAGGGCCAGCTCCAGGTTTTCTGCCGCCCCTAGTGGCAAAAAAAAAAAAAAAAAAAAAAGCCGCGGCATCACGATTGCACCGCTCCACTCTTCTGCGGCAATTCGGTGGCAGCGGCAGGTCCGTCGCTCCGAGAGGGACTGAGGGACTTGACGCCAAAGACCCCAGACGTGCCGCCCCAATAGCGGCCGGAGTGCCACCCCTTGGTACTGGCTGCTCCAAGCACCTGCTTCTTTAGCTGGTGCCTGGAGCTGGCCCTGCTTATAGCCTCTTTCTCTATACAACCCTGAGATCCCCAGAGCAGATCTACCTTGTGCACTGAATGAGGCAGAGATCTCCTGGGCGGAAAAATATAGTACATAGTCACAAAGGGCTCAATTAAGCACAGGCAACCTTAATACTGATATTTCCTGACTTTCAAGTGCTTGAGTTTGCAATGTTAATAATGTTCTTTTAATGTGTAGGGTGTATCTCTGTAATTTCTTAATTTAAAAAAAATGGAGAAAAAATGTCATCATGTGGCATCATATGGCCATTAACAGGGATGGAACATTTCCAAGTGCTGCACAGACTGCTACCTCAATCTCCTTGCCCACTCAGTCTCATTTCCCCTTCACCTATTGACTCCCAGTACTGCCCATTTCCTTATGTCTCCCAATCACATTCTCCGCTCCAGTCCTCTCTGTTAGTCCTCGTTCAACACCAAGGCTTCCTGTCCCCTCAATATTCAAATGACTGGCTACTTTCCATGCTGCCTGGACTCAGCAAGGGGACCATTGAGAGCACTGAGAACACAGAATAAAGTACCTCTGCTCTTAGTTAAAGTACCCAGACCTGGACCCAGTATGTCCCACTGCAACGGAAGGCAAGTCTTGCTCAGACCCAGGCTGGAGCATGCTTTGGTGGAATCTTTTGGGGATATTGAGCTGCTAAAATCTAAGTAGTCTCTACTAAGGATGTGCAAACTGAGATTGTTTTTCAAAGGTCAAATTTGGATGGATTTTCACAGGGATGGCAAAAGGTATATCCCAGAGAAAAAGGCTGTCACTCAGCCAGATTTCAGCTCTCTCCCCCAAGGAATTGGACTAGAGCTTTTTAAAAAAACTTGCCAGCATATTTTAATATGGACAAAACAGCAAAGCTTTCCTGAGCCTTGTTCTTAGAAATGGCTCAATCCTTTTGGGTGACGTTTTCCAAAAGAATTCAGCCTGGGGCCCACACCCAACTTGGTCTGAACTGTTGAAATTTGACGAAGTTACAACCCATCTGAAAACAAGATCTTATAATGGGAAGTGTCAGGCAGGCAGCCTTAATAATAGGTTTTACTATAAGCCCTGCTTATAATAATATAGTTTGTAAAGTGTTTTGAGAACCTTTGATGAAAGGTGCTGTGTGTGTGATTTTATTTTTCTTATTTCCTTTGTTTAATATTACATTGTTATATTAGACAGTTACAGATAGGCAGAAAATATTGATTACCACTCTAATAACAATTTGCAAATGCACATTTTAGAGAAATTCAGCAGTTCATGCCAGCATAATGGAGATTTGAATCAAACCTAACATTTTATTATGAACATCTTTGGTTCTAGTTTCAGTATATTTTACACTGCTTTTGATTTTTCTGCATATCATTTTTACTAGACAAAGATGAAAATGGAGAAGTAGTAGAGCCAAATCCTACAAATACTTGCTCTTGTGAGTAACTCTGTTGCAGTCAAGGGTGCTGCTAATTTGAGCAATGATTTGTGGGCCCAGGCGGTTAAGTGACTCATTAGGGACTGCATTCTGCTTCCAAATCTATGTTTTCAATCAGACTACTCACCGCATGGGTGAAATCTGGATTTAGATTGGGCAAACGAATAAATTATTTATTGTATTGTATTGGCATTGTGGTAGCGTAATTAGCTTTCACCAAGCCAGTAATAAAAGTGAGCTCATGTGTCATCACACTGGTTAACAAGAAGCCAACACACAAGAAAGCCTTAGGAATCCCAGCCCCTGGCTTACCACCCAGGCAACTGGACTTCTGTGATAAATGATTATTAAAACCAGAAATCACATAAAAAGTTCTTTCGATCCCAAAGGACCAGCCACTTCTCCAGGTCAAAATATGCCTTCAGGATTTCAACAAATATCATGCTGCAGCCAATTCCTGTAGTAAACTAAAAAGTAGAGGTTTATCACTAAAAACGAAAAGGAGACATTAAAAAGTTAAAGGAATCATATACATTACAATTGATTTCAGAGTCTGTAGATCAGGACAATAGCATGAAATAAGTCTCCCTGGATCACCTAAAAGATTGGGGGTCATCAGTCCTTCATTCAAAGCTTCCTTGTTAGAAATCACAGTCTAGAGAAGTAGAACAGGATTGAAGACAAAGCAGTGATGTCAGAGTCTCCTCTTTTATATCCTCAGCCCATGGGTTTGGAAAGTTAATGGCAAAAAAAGAGGGAGTCTTAGAACACATGCCCTTACATTCCTTGCTGAGTCATGGGACAGCCATTGCCTCAGTGTTCTCTGAAACGTCTCCAGGAGGGGCTCACTGGGCGAGCTGAGTCTCCAATAGCCCATCAACACATGGATGGCTAGTCTGGATGTAAATATGTCTTATGGGTGTCATCCAAGAACAAAACATATTTGAGATGCAAACACATAGCTAGTATTCATAACTTCAGATACATGGATTTAAACAGGATAATCATACCTAACAGATTATAACTTTTCTATTGATACCTTACATGACATACTTTGTATAAGATTTATTGCAATTTTGTAACAGGGGTAACTGTATTAGCATAACTAATTATCTTTCTTTTTATACAGCATCACACCCAGACATAGAGTTGGATGAAGAAAATTAATACTGTTTTGTGGAGGACTTTGCTATATTGAAATCTGGGTTTGTTCCGATTTGGAACAAACCCCAAAACTTTCACTATTCTCTGCAAAAGGAAACCAACCAGGTTCTTGGGCAGTCTTCCTGGTGGACTGCCATGGACACTGGAGTCCTGGGAACTCGAGATGCCAAGGAGCTGCAAGCCTGGGATCTGAGGCTTCCATGGTCTCTGCTCCTCATCAGCCCACCAGGCAGGCAAACTGGCAGGACACCAGGCAGTGTTCTGTCAGAAGCCTGTCCTTGAAATGTTTCAATTTTGATGAAATGGACAAATTGCAAAGAAAAATATTTTGTTTGAATTTTTCTGACCGGCTCTACCAAGTCATGGGACCAAGACTGCATGCTGTTGGACTTTAGTACAAACACAGAACAAAAAGTCAGTCCCACCCCCCAAAGAATTTACAATCTAAATGTAAAGTATAATCAAAGTCAGTGATGTGCAAACTTTTCCTGTTGTCCTTTTCTTACCATGCACAGAATTTGTTGTGCCTCCCTTACTTCTGCGCTGCGGCGGCTGCTGGCCAGGGTTTTCATGTTGTTTGCGTCCCAGAGGACTATTATTTTTAATTCTGCTCCCACCCCGCAATATCCACTCTATTTTTATCCCACTCCTACTATTATGCCAGCTGCAGGACCAGCGGGTTCCCAGTTTCTTCGCACCTTCCCAGAGAACCTCTGGGACCTCCCCATGCAGCTGTGCCCCCATGTTGTGCACCACTGATCTAAGTATAAATTTTATGGACTTTGGTCTTAATCCCACTAAAATCAGTACCAACATTTCCATTGAACTTTAGTGGTTATGGGATAGGGCCCCTGTGTTTGTCTGTTGGCTTCAGTTTTTGCCACCACATAATATGTGCCTTGTGTTTATATCTTTTTAGATTAATTCTAATGTTGCCATTTGTGGTTGCAGTCTTACAACCCATGGGATAAATATTAATAGCTGTTTATAAAACTGCAACATAATACATTATTAGACTACTTTTTTGCAGAAATAGCTGGTATATCCTTTTATAGGATATAAGCATATGGATCATTCTGGTTTGCCTTTGTCCCTGCTGTTGTTTTTTTTTTTTTAACCGCATCACAAATTAAAACAAATAAAAATCCTAACTGTTAAGATGAGGTAAAATAAGAGACACTTCACCAAGGAAAATGATGTTGAATCTTAATATGCATATTTGCTCTAGAAATTTATAAATTTCCTTTTTTATTTATTTCTTTTAACCAAATGAACTGGCTTTGGTCAATCTAACAACTGTATTTCCTTCAACTGGAATGTGATCTCTTTTGTGGCTTGACTAATACTGCAAATAGGTAAGTTAGTGATTTTTTTTCTCTGAAATTGTATGTGCAGTATTATTTGACATGTAGCATGAATAAATAATTTAACCATTCTAATATTTTAAAAAAATGTTTAAAGTTTGTGACAATTAATCAATGCAGATTATCTATACTAATTGGAAATTTCTCTGTACTTAATATATATTTTTCCTTGCACAGCAGTCAGCATGTTCACCTCATTTCTGCTCCTTAGATGATCCACTAATCTGGACTGATTTTCCCTTCTTCATTTGTATTGGCACGCAGAAGGACCAATCACATTAAAGTTGTGGTTTTTTCCTCTGTTGGGAGATGAGTGCTACAAGTCCACTTCAGTAGGATTGCAGTTTATTTTCCCTATATTTTTACAGATGATCGATTTGTAATGTGTAGGGCCCTACCAAATTCATGGCCATGAAAAACACATCATGGACCGTGAAATCTGGTCTCCCTCCTGTGAAATCTGGTCTTTTGTGTGCTTTTACCCTATACTATTCAGATTTCATGGGGGAGACCAGCGTTTCTCAAATTGGGGGTCCTGACCCAAAAGGGAGTTGCAAGCAGGGGGGTCGCAAGGTTATTCTAGGGGGTTTGCGGTATTGCCACCTTTACTTCTGCGCTCACTTCAGAGCTGGGCGACTGAAGAGCGGTGGCTGTTGGCTGGGCCCCCAGCTCTGAAGGCAGCACAGAAGTAAGGGTGTCAATATCATTCCATGCCATTCTTATATCTGTGCTGCTGATGGCGGTGGCTCTGCCTTCTGGGCTCCCGGCCTGCAGTTGCTGCTCTCCAGCTGCCCAGCTCTGAATGCAGCACTGCCACCACCAGCAGCGCAGAAGTAAGGGCAGCAGTATCACAACCTCCCCGACGATAACCTTGCCCCCCCAACTCCTTTTTGGGTCAGGCCCCTACAATTACAACACCCTGAAATTTCAGATTTAAATAGCTGAAATCATGAAATTTACAATTTTTAAAATCCTATGGCTGTGAAATTGACCAAAATGGACCATGAATTTGGTAGGGCCCTAGTAATGTGGCAGACTTTGGGGACAAGAGTAGGAAGTGGCAGAAAATGCTTGGGTTCTACTCCCTCCCACTTGCCATAGCAGGAATCTTATTTCTCTCTAATGAAAATGTATCGGGCTCACCTTACTCATTGCTGTTTTGGCCTCCCACCTCTTTCATTATAAAGATCCAAACCTCATGTACAGAAAGTTCCCAAGTATATATGTGTGTATAAATATATAGCTTGTGAGGGTTGATTGGAATCTGAATAAACTTTTACCAACCTTTGTGACAACAGACTCACCAAAACACTTTGTTTACTCTCAAAGCAGCTGCTTAATTGCTACTAATTTTTATATCCAATTCACATTATGTTTTCTTTTTTCTACCTTCAAGAAGCCACCCATTGTCTTTACTGTATGGTCCACATATACCCTGAGAGGCTGAATGTCCTGTTTATGACTACTGTTGTATACTGCTGCAATCTGTGCACTCTGGCCAGAATGTTTATTGTAGATAGGATTACATGGATAGAGGTATCAAGGTCATCCTCCCATAGCTAACTCTTCAAAGGCCAAAAGGCATTGGGATCATGGAAAGCACTTCTTGATTTGTGGAAATAGGTCTGTTTGTAATCCTGGACATATATGCAGATGTTTTAAATTAGAGATAGTACTGGCCCTCCTAGGACATTTCCATCTGCTCTCCCCAAACTTGCAATATTTTTGGTAAGCCCTGCTGTTACAATAGCTTCAAGATTTGTAGGCTTTTGGATTTGGTATTGCTATTGGGGAAACCTGAATTTGATTTGGAATTTGAATTTGAAACAAACCTATTCCTATTTCTCAGAAAGAGAAAGTAAAGATTTTTCTTCCTCATTTCCTGAAGTTATGTCAAAAATATCTCAATAAACAAATGCAACTTCTATGCATCTAAATATTGAATCCACTTCAAAGAATTTAATTCCTGAACAAACTCCCCTCTCCCCCCTTTTTGCCCTTTACTTGCAAGATAAAATGGTTCAAGATATGTGGTTAACCCACGCCTCATGATTTTCCCTTTGCTGTTTTTTAAAACGTATTATTTACCTCATGACAAAATAGATTAATGTGATAAATCAAACAGTACAGTACTCTTAAGTTATCTTCTCTACTTCAGGAGGCTATACTTCTTTGATTTCTGATGACAGAAAGAAAGGATACATTGCTACACAAATCAGTGATTCAACCAAGTATTAAAGATCAGAGTTTTCACAGTGCTTGAAAAAATGTCCTATGAACAGTTTTAGTAGAACTACTCCACATGGGGATGAAGTACCTAATAAACACCAGGTAGGAGAAACAAAAGCAGTCAGTTTCTTAGGATGTAGGATTTTAATCCCATGAAAATCTAGATCTATTAAGAATCCTTGAAAACTTGATGCCCACGAACACCTGCTAAAGGAGAACCCATCCTCCCACCACTGTTTCCCTGGCTAGAGGGTTTTCTATCCAAAATATATTTGACTTTGATTTTTCAAAAGTGTAACCATATATTTGGCGATAGACTAGAGAGTTTAACTAGTCTTGACATTTCTTTACCATCTTCTAAGAAGAGCAAAACATTGTTGTCTCTGCTATAGTGACAAATAAAGTTGTTCTTTGATGTATCATCTTCATGGACAACAGAGAATCCATCTCTAATACCTTAAGTATGATATCAATAACACATTTCCCATCATCCTTTTCTCTGTGAAGATCACATTTATTCCCTGTTCTAACTACATGGGGAAACTGATACCCTGTTTCCCCGAAAATAAGACAGTGTCTTATATTAATTTTTGCTCCCAAAGATGCGCTAGGTCTTATTTTCAGGGGATGTCTTATTTTTCAGAAATGAAAAATGCCTTATTATCGGTGGATGCCTTATTATCGGGGAGGTCTTATTATCGGGGGGATGCCTTATATTACAACGAGAGGCAAAACTGTAAGTAGGCCTTATTTTCGGAGGATGTCTTATTTTCGGGGAAACAGGGTATCTCAGCTGCCACTCTGTGGCGGATAATGGTCAATGCTGATTTGTCTCCCTGGGTTTGTGTTCACCTGCTTTTATTCTGCATCAGAGTCAAAACGTAAATCAGGATCCAGAAGATACAACACCTACTGGAGGTACATGCCATTTTACCAGAACCAACGTGAGAGGGGTGAAGATTTAATTCCTCCAAATATATAGTGTTAGTGTTTCATAACACCTTTTTTGTTAGGTGTTTCAGACAGTAACAAGGTAGAGATTCAAGTGTCAAAATACTATCTCTTTGAATTATTGTTCAGGGCAGAGCTACGCAAACGTGCACTATGTTACAGGAAAATAATAATGCGCCTTATCAAATCGGTGGCTTCCACCTCTTCAGATGGATGATAGTCTAGATGAGTAATGGTGCACTTATGATGCAACTAAATAGAGAGAGTGTGTACCCAGTGAGATGTTATTAATGTCATTTCTCTGGAACAAAGAAAGGTAAACATCAGTGGTGAAAGTAATGGGGCACTGTTTGGCAAAGAGGTCCTTTTTCAATGAGAACGTGGCTGTTTATATTCTATGCCTACTGCCCATTCATCTGATTGTTAAAAACTGTTAGCAAGATGATTGCATGCCGCCAAGGCACAAGCAAGATGCAGGGGTCAGCAACATACTCTCTTCACCTTCTTCCAGTTTGACAGGAACTAGGTTCATCTCTCTCTCTGCTCTTCGACTTCCACCATCCCCTGGCTATAATTGCTATGGATGACAATGGTAGGCACACTCACCCTTTCAACAAAATTAGTAGCGGTTCTGAGTGAGCTGCCTCTCTTCTTTGAACCATACTCTTGTTAGTATAGTGAAGCCTCCATCGACCAGAAGAGAATATAGGGTAGCACTCTTACTGAAAGATTTAGAGCTAGTCAAGATACAGCCTTGCTCAGAAGGAAGGATGTTTTTATCTGACAACATGCATCCCCTTTCACCACCCGATGGAGCAAATGTTTTGTTTTGTTGTTATGGTGGGGAAAATCCATGTATGTTTCAAATTTTGTCTGGATTTTAGTTCAAAATAGGAAACACAAATATTTTAATTTAAACGGTAGACTTTTTCATGAAAGCTTCCACATCATCAGGTCTTCTTTTTTTAAACACATTTTTTTAAACACAGATCTATTTCAGTGGCTCTTATAAGTCCAATTTTGAGGCAGTTATATATAATTCTCAGTATTCCAGAAAGTTTGAATAGAAAGTTTGAAGGCCTCTGTTTGAATGAATGTGATTGCACTAACTTGTACAGAAGGAAAAAAAAATCAGTATTAGCTTCTGTAGAACCAGAATACTTTGACTTGGAAAGCTTCCAAGGTACATAACAGGCCTTGTTACGGCAATTATAGAAGAATCCTCATATTTAGCTGCACTTCCCTCTTAATGAAAGCATTTCCATTTAAATTATACTTTATTTCTTCGTTGACTAAATCTAGAACTTTTTTCAAAAGCATTTTGTGTGGATGGGAGATTTTCTTATACACAAGACTTTTTTTAAAAAATAGCAATTGTTTTTACTAGAAGTATTGTTGAAATCACCGCACTGCACCTAAATCGGGGGTGGGATGGGGTGGATGTTGTCGAGGCTTGCCGGAGGAAGGCAGTAGTGCTTTATGGTTGGAGGAAGGGAGAACAAAAGGTCAGAAACTGCTCTGAAAAGGTGGGTGGGGGTCAGCTTTGCAGCGCTGACTCAACCCCTGGGAATGTAAGGGCAAAAGGCTTTAAAGCTGCAAGCCCTGGAGTTTCTCCATGCAGCTGGCAAGGCAGCATCCACCCTCACGCCCCTTGATGGAAAAAGAGGGGGAGCTGGAGGAAGCCCCTGGGTATGGAAAGGTCCCAGCAATAGATTTGCTGAAGGAACCTGGATGGAAAAATGACGGGCAGCTGGTGGAAGCCTCCCAAGTATTTATGGAATAAACATGGGTTGTACACTTTTATCTGCCCGGTAGTCCCAGACATCTAATAATAAAATTGTGGCCTGATTAAATCCATATCCAATGTCTCCTGTCCTTCTTTCGGAATAGCTGGACAATGTGAGTCTTCCCCTACAATCATTTTTTTTTATCCTTCCATAAGGATAATGCTATTTCTATCGCCTCATAATCACACTCACCTATATCTGTCTTATTATTCATATAGCCTTTATGGTAGCATCTACTTTTTTGTGTGAGATGAAAACAAAACAAACAAATCTGTTCAGACTAGCCAAAATGATCCCTTTCCAGATAATATAGAGATAAGCTGTTATCTGTCTTCCAATCACTTTTTTTTTTTTTTTAACTTTTATGGGCTAGTGTTCTGCTTTGGAGTAGTAGATTCAGCAGCAAAGAATTTGTGAGGTCACTATTCCACTCACTTAATTGCTCTCCACAGTAATTTTTATTTTAATGTACAAAACTATATTTGTTCTCTGCATCAGACTTCTTATAGAAAGTGTACTGAAAAATCGATAGACGTTTCTCTATAGATTTCAGTGGGCTTTGGGCTAGGTCCAAATATCTTTCTTGACTGAGAATATTTGATAGTACTCTTTACAAGCACCAAATTGACAATAAAAAATGAAGTTCAAAGATGTGCAGTTTTGATATGTTTACAGTTCATCTACCAATTCAACTTTGAACTACTAAAAAAGCTGAGAATAGCTAAATATATTGGGGGGGGGGGGGGAATAACTACCGGTATATCTTTGCATCTGCTGTCCTTAGAGAAACTCCACTGTAACTTGATTACTCAGCCTGGTGACAGATTTTTTCCACGTAGAAGCATACATTTAACATCTCATGTTCTAAGATTTTTTTAGAGATCTGATACTAAGAAGCCTATAAAGCAAAACTTCTTTACACTAAATCACACACTTTCTGTGTTCTGTCCATCCTCCTGAGATGAAAAGATGTACTCTGTCTTCTGGATATTTGCCTTTTAACGACCTGTCAGTTTGTTGAATATTGAACTCATTAGAATATCACAATACATGTTTAGATGCCAAGTCTTTTCATCTGACAGTGCTTCTCTGTCCTCACTAAGTACTAATCAGAACTAATCATTCCTGATTGGCTCATCTGATCAGCAGAAAATGACATTTCTCTAGTAGTAAATTGGTTTTCAGTGACTCAGATATACCAATCTGGAGACTGTCCTATAATTAGGTCTATGTATATTTCCTCTTTCTAATGTTTTATTTTATTTAGAGGAGATCTCTGTAGAAATCCACTGAACCAGAACATTAATTTTCATGTCTCACTTCTCAGTGGAAAATGCTTTAATATGACTGGTCCATCTGTTTGTTTGTTAAGATAAAAGGGCAAGTCCATCAGGGCAGATGGTGTATATAAATCCCAGAGATTCAATTTAGAGGTAAGAAAATGGCCTGTTTTTTGTTTTTAATTAGTTCAGATACAAGATTGATAGTAGCACAATGAGATCTATTTAAAGGTTAATGCTCAGATTTTAGTTGGATTAACACTTTATATGTAATCTAAATGCTGTGGGCCAAATGTTGTTGTCCTGAAATACATCTGTACAATTTCACCGAAGTCTGTAGAGTTACATTGCTATAATTCTCAGTAAAATCTGTCCTTGCATTGTTATGTCTTTAACTTATTCCTGCTGTATGCCACTGGAAGTCTAATGTTTGCTTGATAGGCTCCATAAACTTGGTGTCTTAAAGATTTTAATTTAAAACAGTTGGTTTTCTGATGCTTTTATCAAGTGTCAGTGATTTTTAACTTATTTTACATAATTCTTGTCATACCTCTTTTTATTTCACTTTGTGAAATCAAACCTAACTATTTTTCATATTTATCAAATAAATTTCCTTTATTTATTGACTGTAATGAAAACCCAAACAATAACACTTCTTGACCAGAATAAAGTTAACATTTTATTTTGCTTCTCTATGTATTTTATACTTTATTTATGAATGTAGAAATGTTGTTCCAATATGTATAATATTGTGCAGGAATCCAAGTTCTCTTCTGAAGCACTGAACTGTCATCTAAAGATCTCCTGTAGAACAGTTTATAATTTAACATAAAGCCATGTGGAGGGAGGGGTGTGTGTGTGTGTGTGTGTGTGTGTGTGTTCAAAAGCACATAATTACCATAGAAGGTCACTGAAATATTTTCATTCTTGTTGGCAAAGAGTTTATTTTTTCCAGTAGCAATTCTTTTTGATTCCTGAGGATTGTGTTATGTAGTTGGAGCTTCTAGCTTACATTTTACTGTAAATTTTGAAATCTAGTAACATAAAATATTAAGGTGATAAAATGTTCAACCTTTATAATATTTAATATTTCTTTTTCTTTCGCTGTATGGTTTCAAAATGATGCCATAGTTGTCAGATAATTTTGACTCATATTATACTGAATTAGGTTAGGTTGGTACAATATTGGAAAAACTGATGGCAAACATAAACAAAAAATAATATACTCAATATAAAATATAACTCAAAGTTATAATTTACTTTATAACCAGTGGCTTCTGTTTTCCTCTTATGAAAAAGAGTTATGAATTTAAGTAAATGCATTACTTAGAGGATTCACTGCTAATTTTTTTCTCAGACAAAACTCCTAATGAACTCAATAGTGGTCTTTCCTGAGTTAAGGTATGCAGATCAAGAACTAACACATCCCTAGCTTCTGAGCTGGTCTATCTTCTATTAAAGTTTCTTAGGATGTACTCAGCATCTTATGATATTAGACATTTGTATGTGGAAACTGTCACTTCTGCTAGTAATTTTTTGATATCAGTAAGTAATCAGTTACTAAAGTCTGTTGCTGCTGACCACTAGAGTAATTTCTGAACAGCCTTCTTATTTGACAGCACTCTCTTAAAATTCCAGCTTCAGAAATAGTGTAGGGCTGAAACTTCAAAGTCCAAAGAATATACTCAACATATACATGTTAGTAGGCTATATTATTAGGAGATACAAGACATCGAAAATATTTTCTTCCATTTCTCTCTCCATGTTCATAAGTATTGCTGTCACAAATTACACACAGCTATCAGTTTCTCTGTGTGCTTGCGTGCGTACACACACATTATATAAATGAATAAAATGATGGTTACAGCCTTTTGTTGCACATGCAACATGAAGTGAAAGGCCTATTATAGAATGGCTTATTGGTGCTGACATGCCCAAACCAAACAAAAACGATCCCTCCCCACCAACCAAACAAAAAACAAAAAAAACCTGACATGCCCTGGGTCAGAAAACAGAAAATTCTGCTGTAAATTAATAAGGCGGTCTTACTCATTTGTACTCTGAAACAGCTAAATAAATTCAATAGTACTTTGAACATAATTGCAAATTATGCAAATTATACTTGGATTATTTATTAATACTTTTTTGTATAAGATATTCAAAGATGTATACATACTATAATGATATAGTGCAGGGGTTCTCAAAGTTTTTCTTTCTGAGCCCCCCCAACATGCTATAAAAACTCTATGGACCAACTGTGCCACAACAACTGGTTTTCTGCATATAAAAACCAGGGCTGGCATTCGGGGGCTAACAAGCAGGGCAATTGCCTGGGGCCCCATCCACAGCTCCCCACCCCCCTCCGTGAAGCTACATTGCTCAGCCTTTGGCTTCCACCCCGGGTGACATGGCTCAGGGCCCCAGGCTTCAGCCCCATGCAGTGAGGCTTCGGCTTTCTGCCCTGGGCCCCAGCGAGTCTAACACTGACCATGCTTGGCAGACCCCTTGAAACCTGCCCCAGACACCTGGTTGAGGACCACTTATATAGTTAACTGGAATATTGAACTTTAATTCCCCAAAGAGAACCACAATTCCATATGGTGTCCCTGGGTGAGAGAATTTACGTATAGGACTCTGTAGCTGAAAGATATGTAATGTCATCTTCTACCCCCATGGAGAAACTGGAGCCAGATATATTTATCAGAAATTGTTCTGACCTCCAGTTAGTTTCCCCCTGCTTTGGCCAAAAGAATTCCTTTTGGGGCGGGGGAGGTTTATGGAGAATCCAAATGTTAGTTACTGAAAGGTTTGTTTTACTGTTCTGCCCTAACGAGACTATCCATAAAACTTTAATCTTTAATAAATACATTAATTTAATGAGAATAACAATAGATACTAAACTTGAACTGTCTAATTTAGAGAAGATGGCCTATTTTCTCATTTGTCCGCCAATTACTGGGTTGTATTTTTATAACCATTGGTGACTTTAAGAAACAATAAACACATACTCTTCTTATAGATGATTTAAAACATTGAGCAACTTGACTTCATACAAGCACTGTTTGAGATGTTTAGAAGACAGGCCATGGACACTGAAGTGGTAGAAACTGAAATTTTTGGATTTCCTTTCTCTCTTCCCTCAGTTGGATAGTGAACATGCATATGACAGAAAGGCTGCATCATTTGCTTGGTATATGTAACCCTGAGGAGATGTTTATTTCCTAAATCCATGTTTTAGTGCATAAAATGGTAGTCCAAAGTTCAGAAGTGCAGAGCATGCACAAATCCTTCAGGGCTAAGTTACAACTTTACAATCTATCCTGAGTAAGGGACAACATAAAGCTGCTTACACCCTCCACAAGGCCACGGTTGTAAAGTGAGCAGGACCAACTTTTTCTCCACTATGCAGACAAATAAAGGCTGTGACTGTCAAGAAGTTAGCAGGCGCTCAGCGCTCTTGAAAATTAAGCCTTTTTTAAAGTGTCCAAATATGGATTTAGGATAGTATTAAGACTTCAGGCACTTAAGTTGAAACTTTTGGGCAGGCCTTTAAGTGTAAAGGCCTCCTCCTAACTGCTGACTAGGACATTGCCTGTGAAGTAACGTGAAATGGTGGATGATACAGGGTGAATTGCCCAGTGCAATGGTTCTCAATCAGGGGTATGCAGAGGTCTTCCAGCTTATCTAGATATTTGCCTACTTTTACACCAGGCTGCATAAACAGTCAGTATAAACTAAAATTTCATACAGACAATGACTTGTTTATACTGCTCTATATACTATACACTGAAATGTAAGTACAATATTTGTATTCCAATTGATTTATTTTATAATTGTATGGTTAAAAAGGAGAAAATAAGCAATTTTTCAGTAATAGTATGCTGTGACACTTTTGTATTTTTATGTCTGATTTTGTAAGCAAGTATTTTTTAAGTGAGGTGAAATAGGCAGGGGGTACGCAAGACAAATCAGACTCCTGAAAGGGGTACAGTAATCTGGAACGGTTGAGAGCCACTGGCCCAGTGCACTTCATGTCTCTCAGCATCTGAGAAAAGACCAGTTCTTTTAAAAAAAAATCGGACGAAGGGGAAACTACATTAGAGAAATACTGTATGTTACAAATCAAGCCAAGTAAACATAATTTGTAAATGACACAAACTAGAGAGGGTTTGCACTGTAGGTGTGGTGATTAGAGTTCTCCATGGTCAAACATAACATTTTCAAATTGCCATTTTCAATAATAAAGAAAATTAAATGTTTCACATTTCAGGTCTAAAAGCTACGTGAGGAGTTAGATGGCAATTTTTTCAGGAAATGACTTAGTGTGTGCACAGTATTAAAAATGGCTATTATGCTCTACTTTTGTGTATCTATTTTTTAGTGCCTATTAATCCCATTATCTTAACAATGTGCCTTATTTCAAGGAATATATAATGCAAATATAACTGAAAAGCTTGGGGCCTTCTGCTTCCAGTAATTCAATTTCAAATCCAGGCAAATTACGATTTAAAAATACATTTGTCTGTCATTGTGCCAATAACTGGGTTGACCTTTTCTATGGCCTGACTCTATTGGTGTGCTCCCCATATGAATGTGTGAGACTTTATAAAAGAAAAATTATTCAAGCTGAGGTGCGGGCCCTCCTGGATAGGGGCAGGGTTAGTACAAAATAGGGGTGCAGAGTGTAACAGTGGGATTGGAAAAAGACACATGCCCTGTATCCATCAAAACTCCCACTGCAAATATATAGCAGCAGGCAACTCATTGGAAATCTTATACCTGCCATTTCTTCTCCTCCTGGGGCTCATAACCAAGCAGTCACAGCAGGAGCTCAGGCAGCATTCTACCTCTTCAAATGTACTCCCTTTCTTCCCAAACATTAAGCTATTCTAATTACCTGATACTGAACTTCAGGATTAGGGAGGAGGAAGATGTAGCAGTAGAATATGGACCCTGAACTTCAGAAAAGCTGACTTTGACTCCCTCAGGGAACTGATGGTCAGGATCTCCTGGGAGGCTAATGTGAGGGGGAAAGGAGTCCAGGAGAGCTGGCTGAATTTTTAAGAAGTCATATTGAGAGCACAGAAACAAACCATCCCAATGTGCAGAAAGAATAGCAAATATGGCAGGTGACTAGCTTGGCTTAACAGAAATCTTCAGTGAGTTTAAACACAAAAAGGAAGCTTACAAGAAGTGGAAACTTGTATAGATGACTAGGGATATGAAAATATTGCTCGAACTTTTGGGGTGTAATCAGGAAGGCCAAAGCACAATTGGAGTTGCAGCTAGCAAGGGATGTGAAGGGTAACAAGGGTTTCTACTCAACGGGGGAGGCAACCTCGTGACAAATGATATGGAAAAAGCTGAAGTATTCAATGCTTTTTTTTTGCCTCTGTCTTCACAGACAAGTTCAGCCTGCTGCACTGGGCAGCATAGTATGGGAAGGAGGTGAGCAGCCCTCAGTGGTGGAAGAACAGGTTAAGGACTATTTAGAAAAGCTGAACTTGCACAAGTCCATGGGCCCAGATCAAATGCATCCGCAGGTGCTGAGGGAGTTGGCTGATGTGATTGCAGAGCCATTGGCCATTATCTTTGAAAACTCGTGGTGATCAGGGGAGGTCCCGGGTGATTGGAAAAAGGCAAAAATAGTGCCCATCTTTAGAAAAGGGAAGAAGGAAAACCCGGGGAACTACAGACTGGTCAGCCTCACCTCAGTCCCTGGAAAAATCATGGAGCAGGTCCTCAAGGAAACCATTTTGAAGCACTTGGAGGAGAGGAAGGTGATCAGGAGCAGTCAACATGGATTCACCAAGGGCAAGTCATGCCTGACCAACCTGATTGTCTTCTATGAAGAAATAACTGGCTCCGTGGATATGGGGAAAGCAGTGAACGGGATATATTTTGACTTTAGCAAAGCTTTTGATATAGTCTCCCACAGTATTCTTGCCAGCAAGTAAAAAAAGTATGGATTGGATGAATGGACTATAAGGTGGATAGGAAGTGGCTAGATCGTCGGGCTCAATATGTAGTGATCAATGGCTCGATGTCTAGTTGGCAGCCGGTATCAAATGGAGTGCCCCAGGGGTTGGTCCTGGGGCCTGTTTTGTTCAACGTCTTTATTAATGATTTGGATGATGGGATGTATTGCACCCTCAGCAAGTTTGCGAATGACACTAAGCTGAGGGGAGAGGTAGATATGCTAGAGGGTAGGGATAGCGTCCAGAGTGACCTAGACACATTGGATTGGGCCAAAAGAAATATGATGAGGTTCAACAAGGACAACTTCAGAGTCCTGCACTTAGGATGGAAGAATCCCATGCAATGCTAGAGGCTGGGTACCGATTGGCTAAGAGGCAGTTCTGCAGAAAAGGACCTGGGGATTATAGTGGATGTGAAGCTGGATATGAGTCAACAGTGTGCCCTTGTTGCCAAGAAGGCTAACGGAATATTGGTCTGCATTAGTAAGAGCATGGCCAGCAGATTGAGGGAAGTGATGATTCACCTGTATTCGGCACTAGTGAGGCCACATCTGGAGTATTGTGTCCAGTTTTGGGCCCCACACTACAGAAAGATGTGGACAAATTGTAGAGAGTTCAGCAGAGGACAACGAAAATGATTAGGGGTCTGTAGCACATGAGGAGAGGCTGAAGGAACTGGTCTTATTTAGTCTGCAGAAGAGAAGAGTGAGGGGGGATTTGATAGCAGCGTTCAACTACCTGAAGGGGGAATTCCAAAGAGGATGGAGCTAGGCTGTTCTTAGTAGTGCCAGATGACAAAACAAGGAGCAGTGGTCTCAAGTTGCAGTACAAGAGGTCTAGGTTGAATATTATGAAAAACTTTCTCTAGGAGGATGGTGAAGCACTGGAATGGGTTACCTAGTGAGGTGGTGGAATCTCCATCCTTAGCGGTTTTTAAGGCCTGGCTTGACAAAGCCCTGGCTAGGATGATTTAGTTAGGGTTGGTCCTGCTTTGTGCTGGGAGTTGGATTAGATGAACTCCTGAGGTCTCTTCCAACCCTAATCTTCTATGATTCTATGTAGTCAGTCTACCGGGACCATAACATGTTAGGGCCTGCTTACAGAACATTTGTTGGAGACAATGGACCAGATAACAACACAGCAGTAGCAGGAAAGATTAATTTCCCTGTATGTGAAATTCCTATCTGGAAAAGAGAGAGAGATACACTTTCTGAGAGGTCAGAGTGACCCTTTTTTTAGGGAGCCTACTACAAATTGGGAGAGGGAGAAAAAAACAAAGCAAAAGACCCAGATGTGCACTTGATGTGAGGTTACTCCTTCAAACCTCTAACTTTGGTAACTTGTTTCATAAAAAAGTTTTTAGCCCCAGAAATATTCCTCAAACGGGGGAGGACTCTGGTTCTATATCTTTTTGACAAATCTTGACATTCAAAGACTTTTTTTTCTTCATAAGGCTCACGTGAAAGAGTTCAGAGTGAAGGAATGCATATTTAGTCCTTAGTAATTGTTCTCAGATTTTGCTTTGTTTCTCCCCCTCTCCTCTCCCTTCCTGGTACTCCAGGAGGTTTTGACAAACGTAATAGCCAGGATGGTCTGGATTGGCTCTACCACATTGACTATCTAAACCACGGTGCCACTCAATTCTTAAATTCCTGATACGCTTCCCTGTAGCTCAGAAAATGGGGCATAGCCATCAAAATTAATGGGGATCATAGAGACAATACCTCATTGAAGGATTCTCCTGAAGACCATCTTGCTGTCACAGGATCTTCATGTGGAATTTCGTGAACAAGCTGTCAGCTCTTGTTTTCAGTTTGGACAGTGCACTATATAACATTCTTACAAGTGGCTCCATAAGGACTTATGGGAAACGGTGGGGGCGACAGACCTGTCTGGTTTTAAGATTAAGTTAGATAAGTTTATGGAGGGAATGGTTTAATGATAAAACATAGTAGCTAAGGAAAACCAAGCAATGGTACGTAAATAGTATAATGGCCAACAGGGGTCGGACTAGAGACTCTTGCCTACATGCTCGGGGTCTTACTGATCGCCATATTTGGGGTCGGGAAGGAATTTTCCTCCAGGGTAAATTGGCTGAGCCTCTGGAGGTTTTTCGCCTTCCTCCGCAGCATAGGGCAGGGATCACTAGCAGGAGGGTCTCTGCCAATTGAAGTCACTAAAACACAGGATTGGGGACTTCAACGGCAGAGTCCAGGGAAGGATTCTGTGGCCTGCAGCATGCAGGGGGTCAGACCAGATGATCATAATGGTCCCTTCTGACCTTAAAGTCTATGAGTCTATGAGACTTTGTTTTATTGGAAAAATTTAAATGTGGAAATAATTATCTTTGCAGAGTTAAGTCTTTAATTCTGGATCATTTGGCGAAACAGCAGATGATGAATCTACTTCAAGGATTAAGTGTGTATTCCTGTATTGGCTTGTGTTTTCTTTAGAGTAACTGGAATAAGGAGCTTGGCATGATAGACATGATAGAGCTGCCTTCCTGGCCAAATCAGTAAAGTCTAAATATGACTTCTTTTAGCTAAACCGCTTAACCTCAGCTGACAACTCTTGCAGCATTAGGGAGCTAGGTATTAAATGCTATGACCCTTTTGCCTAGACCCCTGATGTATTGAAATTGGTTATTTTAAATACCAATAAAACCTGGCTAAATGAAGATTTTAAAGTGTCTGAATTTCTCTTGCCTAGGACAAACTGCAGCTCACTCTGCTCTATATAGCATAGCTAAGCAAAATTCATGAGTCCTTCCCCTCCTGTTCACAAAATGTTTTGAGGATTGAAGGGAAGTATCTATATATTTTCATTGTGACAGCTGAATTTCTCTGTATGTATCTTAATTTTAATGCCCTAAGGATCTGGATTAAATTTTTCATGAGAAACACTGTTTTAGAAGTGTCCAAGTTGGGGTATGTCCCATGAGAGGGGCATCTGCAGTAGTAGAAAACAAGGAATAGTGTTGGTTTTTTAAGAGTATAGTACTAGCTGAAGCCTGATGACAAGACTTCTATAAAATATTATTAGAGGCCTGCATATGAGATATACCACCTGCAAGTCTTGTGAATATAGTACTTCTCAGTTGTAGGAATATAATGTGGAATCATGCCCTGAAGAATTAGAACAAAGTATCTTTCAAGAAAATGTAATTCTGTTTAATTTTAGGGACACACTTCGTTTTTCCTCCTATCTTTGTATTATATCTAGACTATCTGTATAGTGTATGTCTTTCCCATTCACATACACTAAATATTTTTATCTTATGTTGTTCGTGTCAAGGTAAATTTCCACCCTATCATTTCTTCCCTTGTAAGAAGACCATAAAAAATAACCCAAACCCTAAGATCTAATGAAGACAAGAGTCCTTTCTACTTCAGTAATGCCTAATTGGATTCTTCATATTATGGATTTGAATTTTGGGCATAAAATATCTTGTGATATCTTACAATCTCAGATAACATGGTCAGTGTATGGTAGGGAAATATCCATTTCTTGGTAATGTTTACTATTCAAAAGACACACACACACGCACACTGTTTTTTTCTCTTTAATATTAACTAAATTTTCTTGCCTGCTGGGGATAATAAATGTATTTCTTTAGAGATGCCTTAGTCTTGTTTTCTACTCATGTCTAGTTCTGATTTATGTGACTTGAAAATAAGTCACATTATAGATGTGGATCAAATATTTAGCATGACATATTTTTTGGTCTGCACTTGACATCATTCTAAAGAGAAATCATAAACGTTTGTCTGCTGAAAGACAAACTTTAGAAAGTTGTATGCAACAGAAGCATTAATGCAATGCAAATTAAATTGGCAGATACATAGAAGCAATCTATTGGCATACAGTATGCTTTATTTACACTATGCATACGTTGAAATTAAATGCAGAAGAATTGAGCAGACATCTTGAAATATCCTTTAAACAGCACTAAAGACGAGGAAATATTTGCAAACATGAACAAATCTCAGAGGAATAGGAAATTGTCTTTCAATAATTATGTAGCTATCACATACAATTTTCTATAATTAGTGGGTAAGCAGAAGATGTTGACTTTCTAATTACATGACAATTCCAAAGGCAGTTCCCCTTTAATTTGTCTTAGTAAATATTTCCAGTGTATTCAGAATTGAAATGCACTACAGCTACAAATTTAAGGTTCATCATATGTGTAGCCAGCTAAATAAAATCAAGGAGGCGGGGGGGAATGAATGAATGGAATGTGTTCCCTCCCTGAGAAAGGGCGGGGGGTACATGAAAAGCCACGTATATCATCCTGAAAGTGAGATTTTCATAAATTGCCAACAAAAAAAATATATGCCAAAATGTAAGTTTGGTAGAAATTTGTCTGGAATTCTGTCTTAGGAGCACTTGCCAGTAGCAACTGGACTGAATTCATTTCAGAATGTGAGGCACCAAAACTGCTGATAGGGAATTAAGGAGGAAAGAAGAGTAATCAGTCAAATTGTAATGTGGGGGAGGAGAAGGTGAATGGTAGTTAAATTGGAGAGAGGAGCTATAAAATACAATGGACTTCAAAGGAGGAAAATATGTGGGGCTGGAAAGGGACTGTAATCAATAGGGGGTGACAAGGAGTCCAGTTGCAGTGAAGTAGCTGTGGATCTGGGGGAAGAGAGTGAGAGAAGAGACCACTGAAAGCAAGAACATCAGCAGAATCTGGGTTGCTGAGAGTCTGATAGGTGAGCTCAAGGAGATGGAATGTGTAAGATAAAGATGTGGATGAACAGATAAAGTGGTCCTGAATCGGGAAGAGTTTCCTGTGGGTGGAACAGAAGAAGGGAATATGGGAGCTTGCAGGAGTGGAGGCTGATGGATGGGTGTGGGAAAGAGGGAAGCAGAGGAGAATGAGATCCATTAAAAGGAGGACTAATTTCCCAGTAGAATCTGTGGAAAATCATCGTGTGGATCATTTGAAAGTAGACTGGGCTGAGTACTAGCCAATATCGTGCAAGAAACAATCCTGCAATAGCAGGGCAGGCTATTTTCTTTTACATATCTACTTTCTATGAACTTTCCTTTCTATGTGGACTTAATAAGATGTAGGGAACAGAAAGGGAGGCCAGCACCTCTTCCCACTTTGTGGACTTTCTCTGCTAAACTGAGAAATGAATATATCTGTTGGTACTAAGTCCTGTTTGTTAAGGAGCTAATTTTTAATAATGGAAAAAATTCTTGTATGTGTGTCTGAATATATTCTAAATGTATAAAAAGAAACCAGAATGTGATTGCAAACATTGACAAGGCCAGTAGGTTAATTTCTTCATGTTGTGATGCAGAAAAAAACTTCTGATCTCAATTTTTGTATTACATTAGATTAATTTTGGTGATTAGAATGGATAGATATCATGTTAATTAGTGAGTGCTGATAATGCTGCTTTCCATATGGCAATGAACTGCCACACTGAGACATTTTCAACATCTGGGGACTGGGGAGGAGTGAATTGTGGGGCTGAGTGAGGGCTGCAGGTTGTCAGAGTGGACCTTGTGATGGGACAGCGTTGCATCAAGAATAGACCCTTGCAAAATTGCATGGCCTCACATCAAGGTGGATTTTTTTTTTCCACAATGGTGAGTAACATTTGTTATATCATCCTTGTCATAGCTGTTGGCAAGTAGTGTACATTATAAATGAAGCATTCAGATAACACAAAAAATAAAACATCAGAATGTCTAGACAAAATATAAAACTCCACTGTGTTTGATGTCACTCCATTTTCAATTAGGGCAGAAAATTTGTACATCAGATTAGTGTGCTTGATTAATAACCATAAATTCACTGGTCTTGAATTAGCCTCTTGTTGGCTCCCCTATTGTTATCTAGATACATAGAAACATGGTGATAATTACAAGGAAAACATTAGCACTAGTATAATATATTCAATATAAAATGTATATTAGTTCAAAATTAAACTATTCCCTAGTTTACACCATTACCCAAAATAGTTCTGTATCATTAATAAAACATTGGTTTTTTTTCTTTTTGTGGTGACCTATAGCCAAATGCATGTACAAGGCACAGTCTCATTACTCTGTTATCTTGTTATAATCTGGCCACTGAAATACCCTAAAACTTCTCCCTGAAGGCCTAAGAAATCATTAATGGTGTCTAATGCACTGCTGTGCTTGCTCATAAGAATATAGCAGATTGGGTAGAACAGATGAATGGTGCAGGATTTGAGTGTGCCCCCAAATCATTAGGGAGCAAGAAGCTTTAATTTTAGTCCTCAGAGCGTTTTTAGTTGTCTTCTTAGATCAAGACCACCCTTCTTTGTAAGTCACACCCTAGCTATCATGTTTGACATTTAATTCTAAAAACATTATAGCACCTTCTTAAAGGGACAGTGTTTTGGAATCCGAAGATGTTATGAGGCTGGAATGCATTTCAAGTATTCCATTGTGACAGTAACTCTTGAAAGGTAACCTGCAAATCTATAAAGAAAACTAATTAAACCAAGAACGTCTGACTAGCTAGTCTGTAAATGGTATTTGGCATAGATATAAGATTTAATTAACTGTTGAAAAATATTTTTCTTTTCTAAGAAATACAGTGTCAATTTCTGGTTCACTAAATTTTGTGACTTCACTCTAGTACTAAATGTGCCGTAACCCATTCAGTAAAGGAATTCAACACAGCATCTGTTCGTGTCCATAATACATCTTACTGTATCTCCTTTCAGCTAACCCAGCCATTCAGTCTGTGACAGATATGTTGATATATTATGGTAATTAGGTGCATTGTGTTGTAGAACAAACAAATGAAATTTAGAGATGCAACTATTACTTACTCCTGGGGGAATTCTGTGTCAAACATGAAAAAGGGATCTCAACCCTGGCCAGGAGTCTGGGTGCTGATCAGCTAGGTAAAAGAGGGCTTTAGCAAATGCTAATGAGAACTTTGGGTGGACTTTAGACAGGAGGATAACTTGTTAGTTAAGAATAGGCTTTAGAATGTGTGTTATGATGTATGTGTAACCATTTGGTCCCGTATTTCACACTGGCTTTTATTTGAATCTCTATTATTTCTTAATTTTTTTTGTTTTCCAGTAGAACTCAGATGCTGTGTTTACTGTACAACCAATGGTCTAAGCGGTAAAACTGGCAAATTGTGGTACACTGTTCCTGTGGGCCCAGAGCAGCTGGGATTTCTGTGGCTATCTGGGGATCAGGGGCTGGATTCCACAGGGGGCACATTGAAGGGAATTGGGTCTGGGTGCATCTGCTGCAATCTGCAAGGCAAACTCAGGGATGGTTAGCCCAGAGGAGAGAGCTTGAGTGGCTAAGAGCGGCTGGTCATGTTAGGAAGCTGACACCCACAGTCAAGACTCCCTGTGGGCACAGTAGCCTGTAAAGCCTGTGTGGAGTGGCTCTACTGATGGTCCATGGTCTAAGTTTAGAGGAAGGATTCCATTCCCTCCAAATCTCATGAAGATCCTTACTAAGGCTTTGTGCAGAAGATTAGGATTTGACCCTTCTGGAAGAAGCTTCTGCTCTTCCAAACTCCTCATCTAGGGCAGCCTCTAAATCTTCCTCTGATTTAAAAACAAACAAACAAACAAAAAAACCTTCAGTAACTACCCTAAACATTGAAGGCTTTTTATTTTGTTTCTTAATATGGTGATGGAGATGTGCTAGTATCTGTAAAGAGTCTGTATGATGGGTATATAAAATATTTTAAAACAATATTTGAAGAGTTTAAAAAATAAGATGGAATAGGGAAGAATGTGACCTAGAAGCTGGTGGCTTTTTTTCTTAAATATGAGAGCTAAATTTGCCATCTGGGAAAACATGTCATTCAGAGACATAGTGGCTCAAGCCTGTTGGAAAAAATTGGTCAACAAAAATAGGTGGCTGGATTTTTCAATAACAAATGCTACTGCAGCTGTCTAAGCTTGAGATGATAAACACGTAAATTTGTTCCACAGAGCCATAGTTAACATGAAAAATGAAAGTTTTAACAACTATTTATCTAAAAGAAAAAAAATGGCCAAATTTTATTTATTTTGTGAGTTTTTGTTCGTTTGTTTTGATTTAAAAAGCTTGATATTGCAACAGTCTTTCTTCAATATCTAACTTTTTTATTGTTACACAGGTGCTGGCAAAGTTGAAAGGAATAGCTTCTTATATCAGCCATAAATCAAAGACCTTGAAAATGCATGAGTTTAATGTACAAATATTGATCATATTTTGGGGTGTTGCTATTTAACCTTAATTCATGAACTCCTGCACATTTTGGGCTCTCAGAACTCACACTGACTTGAATGGAATTTCTGGGTGCACAAGAAGTGGAATATTTGGCACTGAATGAGCTTATCTTATATTTAATGTGTCAGCACAGTGACAGTAAGGTTATGTTTTGTGTGTGTGTGTATTTGTGATAGTGCATACCAGATGGTGGCTTTAGTTAATGTTTTCAAAAGTTTCTCACACCCACACAGAGACATATTTTGTTCTTCAGTATACTGATGTAAGTCCAAAGTAACTCAATTTACTTTAAATTGATTAATTTCAGATTTACTCCAGTGTAACTGATGTCAGAATTTGGCAGGGTCTCTATTTTTCCGCGACTAAACAGTATGTAGTATCCTATACGACACATTTCACTTGAAGTGTATTAAAGCTGTTACTGCTTTACTACCAGATTTAAGGTAGGATTTCTGGTTCTGCAAAACTTTTAAATTAACTCATATATCTTTAAATTATAATAATACTAGAGTGAATAACTGTGCTGTAATCATTTTGGTTGCAGTTGTTCTGGAATAAGTTAAACTGGGAATCCTGCATCACAGTGTTTCATTAACATCAGAGATTTTCAGCTGGATTGAACCCTCTAAACTTTAGAGTTGATTTGTGTAATAATTATAACTCAGAACAAACCATCCTCTTCCCCCCCACCCCGTTTTAAATTTATGAGGTGAAATCTGCTCTTTTTTTAACATACTCTTTACAGAAAAATTGTAAGATATATCAACTTTTAAGGGAAGCAGGACTGACAAGTGAACAGAGGACTAGACTGGGAATCAGGTGGCATAGATTCTGGTCCTGACCCTGCAATTGACTTGTGTAATTTAACATCTGAGCCTCAATTTCCCAGTCATAAAATGTGGATGATAATATTTCACCCATCTTTGTAAAGTATTTTTAGATCTACTCATGAGAAGTACTATAGAGGTACAAGGTAGTAGTAAGATAATTGTATAAAGAGAAAAATAGAAATTTAGCAGAAAATCCAACTGTTAATTAGCAAATTATCATTACAGCATCTTTAAAGAAGTTGTCATACTTGGGAATTCTCCGCCCCCTTCAGTGCTTCATATGTAGTTTAAAAAGCCATTGTGGCTTCTACTTGTACTCTAATGCAGCATACTGTAAGAGCTAATCACAAAAGATGGGACTCAATAATTGAAAATCATGAGACCACTAAGATAATATAAAACTAGGAACATTATCCAGTGAATGTGCAATAATTAAAATATTTTAATAAAAAGATGCTTATTTAGGCTCTGCAACATCTTACCATGCAATCTGATTAATTTAAGGGAATTGCAGTACAATCTAAAAATAGCAACCTGACTGCCCTTTTGCAGACATATTAATGAAGAAAAGATTTAAGACCTGTATTAAACACGCCTTACTCAATGACTTCAATAGGAGTTTTGCCTGACTAGGCAGTGAGTATACATTGAAGAAAATGGCAATAAGAAATTGGTGTCTTTCAGTTAAAACTAGATTTCATTTTCTAAAATCTCAGTGTAGTGATGGAATTGCTGAGTTCAGGTTTTAACAAATTACTAAGAAAAAACAGGTATTGGTCTCAACTTGAAATTAGAGGTTAAAAAAAAAAAGCAGCCAGTGGAACCAAAAAACTCAGTACTGCAGGATATTATGGAAGCAAATGGCCTAACTCGTTTTTAAATTCCAATGTTTAAAGAAGTAAAAAATAGCGACCTACAGTCATATTAGATACGATAAAATCACTAGAGTTGGAAATGCTTATTTGTGAGTGCTTAAGCTGATTACAGACCGGAGTCTGTGACAGTGTTCACTAGCAATACATTGTTCAGCCAGTAGTTGAACTTGTGCTGTATTTTGTTCCAAACAACAAGGGAGTGAAAGCTAGCATTGAAGCTCTATGGAAGTCTTTTTTGTATCTACAGTTTAGTTGTTTCTTAAATGCCTCCTGTTTAGGATGGACTGTGAGTCCCTGTGTCACGACAGAGTCTAAAAGAAACTTCTCTCCATGTTGTATTGCATGATTAGTTTGGCACTGGACAATATATAGAGAAAAGCGAAATACTAGAAAAGCGACTGAATTTAAGTGAACCATTGGTTGGTTCTGCTATTTTAATTCCTGTGTTCTTGTACAAAATGTGATGGGACTCAAGCTGCTCTCCTTTTATGAACATTGCATCATACAAGCTTTAGAGTAAAACATATCAATGTTTTGTTTTGTTTTGTTTTAACTCCATCTTTCTTGCTTACTACTGGGTTATCTGATATTAAAACAATAACTTGTAGGTATACTGTATTCCCAGGACTCTTATAAACTCCAAAGCTACAAAGCATATTGACATTTCATTTTGACTGCTTTTTCATGTTAATAACTTCTTTGTGTTAGCTTAGTGTCACTCTTTTCTTTCTTTTCTTTACCTTCTTGCTTTTTTGTTCCGAAAGAACGAAAAGGAATAACATCAGTCCTCCCTACTGCTGCAGCACAGACAGACTTGCATTTGTTTAAGCAGCAGTGTCACTGGATGTCCCATTCTGTCTAACTGTATGTAATTGAAATGTTCTGCCTCATCATGTCAATTTCCTGGAGTATCTGTAACATACAGAAGACGGGACTAGGGCATGCCAGAATTATTATTGGAGATTTGAGGCCAGATTCCTCTATCTGCCTGAGCAGTGCTTTGCCCAAGACAGGAGCAGATTGGGTAAAAATGGCATTAAAACCCCTTTTATGGTCTACCTGGGACTACCAGGCTGCTCCCCAGAGTAAATTGGAACAGCCTGAATGTTAAATGTGGTATTAAAACAAGTGAAATTAGCAAGTATGCCCACATTAATGTAACCAGTTCACTTTAAATTCAGGTAGTGTGAAAAGATTGGCCATGAAAAGGATTGTTACATATTTAAGGCAAGCCTAAGTACCTAATGAGAGCCCCTTGTGCATTTCAGAAGATGCTGTGACACCAGCCTGAAGCAAGGCATACTTCGTAGGTACAAAGTGAAACCCCACAGTCCTTTGTTTAAATCTGGACAGTTAAGTAACAAGAATGGGAATTTAGCTATTGAATATGTAATGGAGACTATGAAATACACAGGAATTGTGAGCACAGGCTCAGTATAGAAATTATTAGACTGGACTTGCTGAAAGTCCTAGGAGAGCCTGGCTGGTCTCAAATGGAGACAGGAAATTGAGAATATGAACCTGTTCAAAAATGGGGAAAACGGATGCCTGGAACTTGAGCAAGAGGTCTGGAGAGCTGAGATAGTGGATGAGTTCACAGTTCGCTTGGATTTCATTATGGCTAATAACCATATAATAGATGCCAGTAAATGTGCTCTGCAAATTCTGTCTGTGAAAATTCCCATTAAAGAAGTGAGCCAGGTGAAACAAATGCTTTGTAGGTGACTGTTCTGCAGGGAGTATGTTATCCTAGCCCCGGAGTCTGAAACCGTAATTACCACCAAATTACTGGGTAGCTTTCCAGTAAAGGAAAAGGAGGAATTGAACAGCTGCTAAAATTTGTGTGTATATATAGAACAGAAACAGGCACCTGATCCCTTGTTGAATCTTTCTAACAAAGCCAAAAATTGTAAAAAAGTTACCAGTCACTTGAGTAAATGTTGGCACAGGGAGAAAGAGGTGAAGGTGAGCTCCCAGAATTTCCTTACACTTAAATGAGAAGCAGTAATGTTTGAAAATGATTCTGGTACAAAGTTGTTCCCCTAATTCAATAAATATAATTCACTATAACAGCACAAGAGTGGGATGCCAACCTATTATACAAGGACCTCACCAGTTATCAATTTCAAAGAAAAGAGATTTAAAAGCCATTGGTGAAAGGCACATCAAGAAGGCAGATATGAGCCTTCATCCTGCTTTTTGGGCTTCACCCATAATTCTGGTTAAGAATAAAGATGGCAGCACTACATTCTGTGTGGACTATATAAATCTGAAGTAGTTTAAAATAATTTTTTACCCTTTGAATTGAATAGATGATATTCTGTGTATTGTAGTTGGGTTCAGTCTGACTTTCCACAATAGATCTTAACAGTGGGTTGAGTGGAAGTGGATCCAAAAGACAGGTTTCTGGAATGTCACTGCCACCTTTGAGAGACTTATGGAAAGAGTATTTCATGGCACGTTCCACTCAGCCTGTCTAGTGTACATGGAGGGGTTCCTGGAACATGCTTATATTTTCCAACAGTGTCATGGATGGTCTAATCGGCTTAAGTTTCTACTTTAGTCTATTATATATACACATTCTTTTGCACACTTATCACCATAGAATGCCTTCCAGTAGTACCTTAGGCAATGTGACTAATATCTGTCACATGTTTGTTCTTTCGTCCTCGCCCCAGCTGAAGAAGTGCACGTAGTTGTGTTTTTGTTGTGGATATTTTATCCACACACATTGCTATGTTTGTCAGAGAAGGCATGGTCAAAAAATGCATCTTACACTTAGAGTGGAAAGCAGTGGGGTTTGTAATGGTCTCCTGTTCATACCATTGTCTTGGGCCAGACCTCAAGAAAGCAAGCATGCGTTCTCTCTCTCGCACTGATAAGCTTTACCTTTAGTGTAGAATATTCTGTTGTGCTTGAAAAGTGTTAACCATGGTCTTTGTCCTGGAGCCTTATCAACGTTCTAGTTTGTAAATTTGAAACTGGTTTCAAATAAATGGAGACATGCCTCACGCACACAGTTAATAAGGAGGGAATTTCCATTGACAAAAAGTCTAGATACAGAATTTAACAGATTTCGCACATACGTACTTGCATATGTTCAAAGCTTTTTTAAAGTCCCACTCTTACTACAAAAGGTTCTTTGCCAAGATAATCACCGTAGCAAAACTATTGCATAGGTCAGTTGTGAAAGAGAAACAATTTCAGTTTGGCATTTACAGAGTTAAAAATATTTAACTACTATTGTCTTAACATATCCATGTGTCCTAAATTCCTTTCATATTAGAACCAGATATTAGTGCTTATGGAGGGAATGCTATATTGGCACAAAAATATGAAGGATTTGAAAGATTGGTATCTAATTACACTGGAAGTCTAAGTTGTGCTGAGGACAAAAAAAAAGAAAAAAAAATCTTCACTAGGAATATGGAGGCCATTATGAGTATGGGGGAAAACTTGTAGTCAGGATGGATACTCCATTTTTACAATGCCTCTTTAAAGTCACGTATCCAAGGCAACTGGCTAGGTAGCTGGAGAAACTACGGGATATGATTTACAGAGGCCTGGGGACAAGGGTAGAACTGCTGATGCTTTGTCTAAATGACCATTTTGGGACAACAGTTGAAAATATGTGCCCTGAGGAAAAGAACAAGGAATTGATTGCACTAGGGAAGGAGTGTGCTTCCTGGAGAAAGCGGTCTCCTCAAACCTCAAGATTTGCTAAAGTGCAAATGTTCTTGGTTTTACTGCTGGAGTGGTGAGTTTAGGATTGCATGACTAGTTAAAGACTATGGCCAGGTTTATGCTACAAGTTTTGTTGTCATAGCTATGTCAAATAGGGGTGTGAAAAAATCCACACCCCCGACTGTACTAAATATGCTGGCAAAGAACCCTGTGTAGATGCAACTATATCCGCAAAAGAGTTCTTTCACCAGTATCATATGTTCTTCAAAAAGGTAGTTTAACTATCCTGGCAAAAGATCTTATTGTGGTCTAAGCTGTGTCTCCACTAGGGGGCTCTGTCAGTCTAGCTGTATTAACAAAGCCTTTCTAGTGTAAACTAGCCTGAAGAGAGAAGAATCCTGAAATTAAGATGGTGTGATTGGAAACTTGCAATATCATTCACCCTGGTGTGTAGTATCCCTTCAAAATACAAATGTAGGCTTTTAGGCCATAATTAGTGATTAATTATTGTATAGTACATGGGAAGGATCCACCCTGTGATGGCTTTCCCCAGGTTACAACACAACAAGCTAGCATGATTTAAAATGTATTAAATTTGCTTTCAGTTGAACTTGTGCTCCTGAGTTCTTTTGTAACCCTCTGAAGGCACGGAAGTGTTTTGTTTGTTTGTTTGTTTGTTTTTTGGTTTTGTTTTTGGAAAGCAGTCATCACTAACTGAACTCTGGCCCTGGTGGAGCAAGTGGTTCCATTGACTTCCACAGTAATGGAGTTCTACCAGCACTGTGAGCATTTGTGAAAATTCCATGCCTTGATTTGAAGTTAAGCCCTCATTCTTCAAAAGTAGCAAGAGCATCAATGTACATGGAAGGGATGCTGTGAGTAACTGTAGTAGTATTTTGATGCTGTGTTCCTGATCCTACCCATTCAACATCTATTTTGAGAATATGGGTAATATAGATACTATTGTTGCCCTCTGTGAAGTGCACTAATGGAGGTGCTAAAACTTGAATTTATCGGACTTGTTTGCAGTGGAACTGGGGTAATCCACATGTTTTTCATCACTTCTCTTCCCTCCTCCCCCCTTCTTCAAGCCCCAAGGAAGGGAGAGATGCAATGGGAAAGATCAATGAATTTTAATTTGGAATAGTCTGTATCTCTGCAGAGGTGCAGGGTAATTCCAGTTTTACTTACTAGGGAATCCCTCTCTAAGGATAATGTTTTGTCTACAGTGTGTTGCAGGGACCTAGAAGAGTTGTGAGGGAAGCAATTATTGCCTCTAGAGGCAACTGAGTATATGGAACTTGCATTTAGTAGCAGCTCACTGCTCTAAACTGAGATTCTGTCTCAATCAAAGAGAGAACAGGAGCAGAACTGATTGAGGTGAGGGCTTGTACATTTTTACCTCACTTATCTTCCCCTCATGGGGAAAATACAGTGCCCTGCTGAATGAGAGCTTAGAGTAATCCAGGGAATACGTGATTTAAATGCTGATCCTAACACCTGTACACTCTGGATACAGACTATAGATTTGTTTTTGTTTGTTTCAACAGCAACTGAGAGGGCCAGCCAACTATTAGCATAAAGGGTTGGAGTGCAGCTGATTGTGTAGATCCCAGATTGTTGGTTTGCTGACAGCATTCTGAAATGTTTGGAAAAGTGAGTTACAGCCTTTCTTAAACTTTGAAAAGTCCTGGTGACACACATTACATGTTATGGCCACTGTATAAAATCTGAGAAATTATCTCTGACAGAAGGTCAGAGGGGGTTGTGTTTTGTGTGTGCAAAGGTATAGAAATGTAAACGTTATGCTGAAACCTTGTGTTTAAATTTAAATATGCAACAGTCACAAAAGGGTGTGTGGAGTTTTTATAAGGAACACTTTTATTAGACTTACTGTCTATTAGTCCTCTTCATAACAACCCTTAACCTATTTGAAGACTGTTATCAAGTTTCCCTTCAGTCTTTCTCTACACTAAACAAGCCCATTTTTTAAAACCTTTCTTCATAGATTATATTTTCTAAACCTTTAATTATGTTTGTTGCTCTCTTCTGGACTATGCCCAATTTGTCCACATCTTTCCACAGGTATGGTGCCCAGAACTAGACACAATATCCCAACTGATGTCTCACCAGTGCTGATTAAAGCAGAACAGTTACGATGCTCCTGGTAATGCACCTCAGAATATTAGCCATTTTCTGCAGCTGCATCACATTGTTGGCACACGTTAAATTTGTGATACACTCTAATCCCCAGCAATACTACTGTCTAGCCGGTTACTCCCCATTTTGTGTTTATGGTGGGACAGTTTGCTGTTGTGCCTTTAATATTGTTCCTTAGAGAAATAACCCACTTTCCTGCACTCCTTTTTCCCTTAGATTTTCTTCCCCCGGGAAGAAATAAGATATATTTCAGAATGAAAAATTGGGGGTATTGAAAAGAACGCTGGTATAAAATAAAATAATGGCTAAAAATAGGGAAGCTTAAGTTTAGTTGTCATTTAAATTAAATCTAAGGACATGGAAGCTGGAAGTAGGATAAAAATCAATATTAGAACAAATGTGACTTCAGCTGAACAGCAAAGGACATAGAAGCTTGGAATAAGAATAAGATTGATTTATGTACGGATGGGATTTATACTGAAAAGCTAAGGAAATGTAAGACCTTCAAATAGATTTGTATGTAGGATTTACATACTATTATGAACACATTTTTAAAGGGCTAGATCCTACACTTCCTACACAAGCAAAAAGCCCAATACCAACAACAAAAATTGGGCCTGATTCTTAATTGCCTTGCAACTTATGCACTCGATTACTCATTTGCAAAGTGGGAGTAAAATACTACTCCCATTATAAGAAAAGTTCTGATTTAATGGCATTTTACACCCAGTTTGAACAGTATAAATGGCTACAAAAGAAGCAAAAAATGAATGACAAATTAAATAAAGAAAATCTGAATTGGAGTTCCACAATCAACTTTACATAATTTAGAATATTACCTAGGATATTCAACATAATAATGCCCAGGTTTTTGATGTAGATAATTTTTGAGTGAGAACAACACTCACTATATTTTTTTAACCAGTATATTCAACAGGAGAATTTCAACCTAATAACTGGTGCAAACAACAAAACTAAATAACCTAAATCTGTCACGTTCATAACTTGTATTCACAACAGTGGGAGAATAGAGGCCTGATTTTTTTATGCAAAAATAAACATGTTGATGTAAATAAAAAATATCAGTTCACTTGTTCAAATGATTAATTTTATATTGTACATTTCTAATGTTTTCTCAAAATACAAAAATTGAATGAATCTGGGAATCTGAACCATCAGAACTTATTTCAGCACCAAGTTGTTTAGGTGATGCAGATAGTGCAGAAGTAGATACAAGGTAACATTTACAAATGTGCATAAGTGACTTAGGCTCTTGTCTCATTAACTTCTAATGCTCTCTAGGTTTCTCAGTCCTTTAGGTGCTTGGAAAATTTTACCCCAATAAATGAAAAATGTATCGATAGTGTACGCTTATTTTACTGTGCTTTTTTATCATGTATTTTACTGTATTTTTTAATTCTTAGATTTTTTTCTTTCTCCTTATAAAGGTTTGAAGTTTTAATAAAAACTCATACAAAATCAGAAATGATTTATGATTACAACATTATTATTGAAAAATAAGTGACTATATGGTGGTGCCTGAGAGAGAGGGAGAGTGCTCTCTAGTGACTACTTGCTCCCTACAGAAGGTAAAAACCCAACAACTACTATCAGGTAATAGAGATTGTCCTTCATTTCAAGTGGTAAAGGCCCATAATTTTGGAGCAAAAGGTCCTAGGACTTATTTCTGATGTGACTTAATATAGATTTAGTGTCTTCAATATGCAAAATAGTTATCTATTTACACAAATTATGTTCCAAACCACCTCCATAATTAAGATTCAGTAACAGTATGGACAAATCCTGGCAGTATTTCAAATAGTGGTTCAACTTATATATGATTGAAGGATGCTGGCAGAATGGATGGTGACATAGAAGTGTCCTTATTGTTAACTGTGGCTGATGCAAAGGCCCTAGATTTCAACATATTTTTATTTTGATAAGGTCCTAGCAAAATTAAAAGCTGATAGTGTATCCAAGAAGAATGAAATCCAAGAAAGAATCCTCTTCTACAGGAAAATCCAGAAGGAATAAGAAAGTATTAAAAATATTAGATATGAAGCCTGTGAGCTACTCTTAAGAGATTCACAGATTACAGACAGACTGGTGGTGGGATGCAGAGATGGGAAGGTAAATGAGCATTTGTTCAGAGACTGAGCTGACTTCTTAAGTTATACAAATCTGCAAAGTGGTGGAATAGGTAAAATTGCAGGTGCGAGTGTAAGTAAAGAGAAAAATAAAAAAGTGCATATGGGTTTACTGGAATATGAAGGACGGATGTGAGAGGAAAACATGAGGAAATCAAGAAGCACAAGAGAGGATGACAAACCCAACCACCAGCCAGCTAACCGACTATGTGGGAGGAGTGGACACGAACATGCATATAGAGATTGCCCAGCATTTGTGCCAACGTACAGATTTTACCATTAGTATATAACCATTTTACTGGCAAAGCAAGTGAAGTAAAACTGAATGCAATGAAGGAATCCAGTGATGAGATATTGTACGTTGATTTCATACAACTGCCACTGGCCCTGGTCGGTGGAGAGGAGATATAAGCAGAAAATAGATGATTGCCCAGGCTCCAGTGAACCAAGTTCCATTGATAACAAATACTGAGAGTGAATGTGTGATTTCAGACTGAAGACCAATACCGTTTGGAAATACGTTGGCATGATGCCTGTTCTGAGAAATAGATTTTACTCCTCTTCCCCAAGAAGATAGATGATTAAATGCTGGATGTTCCGCTTCTTTCTGGTATCCTACTACTCCTAGAAACAGAGGGTCTGGAGATCATCCACGAGACTTTTTGGTGTGGGGGGGGGAGAGGGGGAAGGATTCCAAGCCTTTCAGTACAAGAAGTTTTACTCAGAGCAATATTGACCATTAAATCTCCAGAGTAGCCAGAACCAGAATAAGACTGATAGTGTCATTTCTGACAGCAAAATGATGATTCCTTAACCAAGTGTCATGTTATTGCAAATGACCTCACCACACATTAAGAGGTGGAGCCCTTTCTGTAGCTTGTCAGAGAAGATGTGTTATTCCTTTTAAGGGCTAGAGAGCCAGAGCAAGTCCATAGCTGATCACACTGACCCATTCCTCCCCCACCAGGTGACTGGAAGAAAGGGGGACTATTTAGGTCCACATTAGTGCAGTAAAAGCTCTCTTCTTTTCATCTGGACCAGGTTGAGGAGCATCCACTGTCCCTCCAGTTGAAGTAATTAAAATACTAGATTTCGTCATGATACACTGTGGTCACTCCTTTTTCAGGGCACTAAGAAGTAATTTTCTTTCTTCACCTGATTGGCCCAAGCAAGGTGTTTGCGTTTTTTTGCCTTCTCCACACAGCAGTTGGGGTCTTAGTGGAGGCAAAAAAACAAAAGGGGGGTTAGTTTATGATGTGTCAGTACATGATATAAGTGTGGCGCAGATGTCTGGTGGCCCCCCGATCCCTACCTGACTCAGTACTCAGGATGGATGCATTTAAGCATTCATCTGACATTTCCTAACTTTGCAGCCTTAATAACATATTTTAATATCTGGGGGTTGTATGTTTATGGATATAAATTATCTATATTAATTATTTTGGAACAAGGGTTATTCTGGGGAGGTGAGGAAATTCGCCATATAAAGTTTTGTAGAAGAAGCCCAAGTGCTTGTAGATTAATACGTTACTGAGTTTATGAATGAAATTGATGACCTAAAGTTTTAGGATGTGGAATTAGATCTGGTGTATAGAAATTTGAAAAATCATAATTCTGTTCAGATCCTCAGTTATAAATAGATGAATAACCTTCAGGTTTGTGAGGTGGCAGGAATGGGGTTCAGAAATTGTCCCTCATTATTCCTACTTGGATTCAATACTTCTGGTCAGTGTGACATGTTTAGAATGCTTTAGAGAGTTTGGCTTGATATTCAAAAATGCCTCTGGTTCTTGAGTTCTTCGAAATTCTCCCTAGCTATTTTTTTCTTTAGCCTTTTAGGGCATTGTGGGGCAGGTTGGGGTGGGAGGGGAGGGGAAAATGTACACAATTGTATCTTCCATGTCATTTCAATCAATTGTCATTATTGTCTTATATGATTATCACATTGGAGGCAATCAAACTATATGATCTGACCTCCATCCCTCCCAGGAGAGGAGCTGCTGTAGAATATCAAATGCAGTATTTTGATCCTGATAGAGGAGATGTCTCACCTCTGGAGCCTTCTCATGGCTATGAAGTGCTGAGGTGCTTATGTCGGCTAAGTGCTATGGATCCTTTTCCTGCCTTTAACAGTCCCAAATCATGCCAAAATAAATAAATAAAATAAATAGATAAAAAGCCAATGAATGCAAAACTAAGAATTTCTTTTATGCTGACTCCTGCTGAGATGTAATTTAAATTCGCAAATAGAAATTTCTGATATGCTCAATCTTTCTTCCTACTTGACCTTTTATGCATGGAATTTCTAAAATATTGCAATAAACCTTATTTGTAACTTTATTTAATCTGTTCCTCAAAAATGTTTAACTGTCACTTAAAACAAAAGTGAAACACTTCGAGCAGAAGCAGTGCCTGTGAGTTATGAAATAATTCTGCTTAAACCATTTATTAGGCTGTCGTGACTATTAGCTTGCTTCGCCAAATTGATAACAATGCGGCAGTAGTTCATAAGTCCCTTTGAAGTTAATTACACTTAGTTGCTAGGTAGCATTTTCTGAGGTATACTGCAAACACATAAAAGACAAACCAATTAAGTGAAAGTATGTAGCACTGGACAAATAATATGACCTTGAATCAGTGTAATGATGAGTAAAATGGGGGGGAGGGGAAATAGAGAACATTTTAATTAGCACTTCAAATAAATTTCATTGACTTCAGACTAACAAAACACAATGTTTTCTAGTCAGCACAGGGAGTCAGTGTCACCACTGTAGTCTTAGATATGAAGTAAAAAATGGTGCATGGAACAGCAGCTTTTCTGAAAAGTCCTGGGAAAGCAATCTAGATGTTTACACAATGTAAAAATGTTTATAAAAATTAGGTAATAGCACATTAATTGATCAATTTGATCACATTAATTGTTTCATCAAAACAAACTCCTTGTTTATCCAGGTCAAACAATACTAAAATAAAACTTGATGGTAGGTCCCATTTATTGGAAGAAATATGAAATGTCAAGGATAGTTTCTCTTGGGGATTTATAGCCCCAATAGGGTGACCAGATGGCAAGTGTGAAAAATTGGGATGGGGTGGGGGGTAATAAGTACCTATTTAAAACAAATCCCCAAACATCGGGACTGTCCCTATAAAATCAGGACATCTCGTCACCCTAAGCCCCAATTCAGCAAATTGCTTAAAGTCCCATTTACTTCAGTGTGCAGCGGCATTCAAAAAAGCTAACAGAATGTTAGTAACTATGAGGAAAGGTATAGATAATAAGACAGAAAATATCATAATGCCACTATATAAATCTATTGTAGACCTGCAACTTGAATACTGCCTGGAGTTCTGGTCATCCCATCTCAAAAAATGGTATATTTACAATTGGAAAAAATACAGAGAAGGGCATCAAAAATGAATGATAAGGGGTATGCAACTGCTTCTATCAAGACTGTTTAGCGTAGAAAAGAGACGAATTGGGGGGGGGGGAGTGTCACTCAATGAAATTAATAGGCAGGTCTCCATATTTAGACTTACAAAAGTAATTATCTCTGAAAGCTGCAATACTATTATAGTAGGAGGATTTTCCTAAGTAACTATGCAAACTGCAAGAAGCATATTACATCACTACCCATGATGCTCAATCTACAACATTTGGGCTTCAACCTTATTTTGTATTTATATATGAAAATATCTACACTGAATGATCAGATCCAGAACATTGTGTATATACATCAACTCTGATTGGACTTGCATCAGAAGAAGCCTGCAAAATTTTTAACAGGCTAAGGACCTGCTTCTGCTTTTGTCTCATGATTCTGTTATGGTTTTGAGACAAGCTAAAATGGAAATATTTCCTTTCATAGTTAGATTGTGAGACTTAGCACAAATCTATTAAAAAGGAGAAAGGGTATTTTTATGTTTAGTAACTTTTTTTTTGTTCTGAATTATGTGCCTGTTGTAGGGGAAGGGGATAAGCTTAGGATTTGGCTGACATATCACTAATGTTATAGAGTAACTGCCTAGGGGCAAGAGATTACTAGGGGCTGGCTGAAAAAATGAAAAATATTTTATTTTTGTCTGATCCCTTAAAGCTTTGTGCTTTTGATTTTTATTTGTGTATTTGAGGTGAGGGATGGCGTTTGCATCTGTGTATGAGCAAAATGTGGTTCATGTAGCTCTTGCTAGTGGTCCACAGGTCACAAGCACCCTCCTTGCTTTAGGTTGCTATTGCAGGCATTCAGATTCAGGAGAAGGAGCCATCTAGCTGCCTCCACTAGGGACTACTGCTGTACAAGGGGAGGAGGGGAAACATGCAGGTGACAGAGACATGTATAATGGAAAAGGTTGAGAACAAATGGAGGGGGGATGAAAAGGAACAGCTAAAGCAGACAGTGTGGTTAACATTTAAAAAAAAAGACAAAATGCTTGTTTGACAGATGAAAATACATTAAATACTCTCCTAATATGACTGTTCCATTGTAAGTTATTGCTTAGTTGCCACACAGTTGCATGATGACAAATGGAAATAGAGGTGATATCCCATGACAGTACAAGGGAAGGGAGACTGGTCCACACTGAAAGAATTGTAGAACCTTTAAGCTATATATAACCATAGAGAGAAGAGAACAGAATTGATTGACAAGCTCAGATAAGAAGAAATCCACCCCTCCCCCACCCCCACACAAGTATTTAGTACATAGGTTAGGAGCACGTTGAACTGCTGAGCACAGTGGATTTCTTTTTCATAGAGCTGCACTGACAACCAAAGTCATTGATCTTTAAAAGAGCAAAGAACAAGAAAAGAGCATTTTTAAATCAAACATCCTATATAGCATCTAGGCATATTGATGCATCTGTTTCATTTCTCATCATCACAAGCTGCTTCAGTACAGATTTGTGATTTCAAATGTGCATATATTGCTTGTGTGATCTATAATCAGGTGAAGAGTCAGCTCGACAATATACTTCCATAAGTCAGTAGCAGTTTGTGTTGAAAAATCGCTTGACCTCAACATCATCAAATGAAAATGGGGAAATCTGCAATCGCAAAAGATGAGCACAGTACATCTACTCTAACAGACCTCATTCTTATGGGTTTTTCTATGTCATCACTCAAGCTAAAGTTAGAAGAGAATGTTACCATCACTACTTCTATGACTGATCTTCTGCCAACAAGAATGTAACAGCTTACAATGGTGGTATCACCGGTGCTATCCATCTATGTCTAGCCTGAAAATGGTGACAGCCAGTTATGTACAAGGTTGCATATTTTGATAGTGACTTAAGGACAAATAGATCCCTGGTGTATTTAATAATGTGCCCCTTTGCTGAACACTAAGAGACTCTGACGTTTTGCAATACTGATGTCATAACTATAAAGGGAAGGGTAACAGCTGTCCTATGTACAGTACTATAAAATCCCTCCTGGCCAGAGACTCCAAAATCCTTTTCCCTGTAAAGGGTTAAGAAGCTCAGGTAACCTAGCTGGCATCTGACCTAAAGGACCAATAAGGGGACAAGATACTTTCAAATCTTGGGGGGGGGGGAGGGCTTTTGTTTGTGTTCTTTGTTTGGGAGTGCGTTCGCTCTCGGGACTGAGAGGGACCAGACATCAATCCAGGTTCTCCCCATCTTTCTAAACAAGTCTCTCCTATTTCAAACTTGTAAGTAAAAAGCCAGGCAAGGCGTGCTAGTTTTACTTTGTTTTCTCAACTTGTAAATGTACCCTTTACTAGAGTGTTTATCTTTGTTTGCTGTACTTTGAACCTAAGACTAGAGGGGAGTCCTCTGAGCTCTTTAAGTTTGATTACCTTGTAAGGTTAATTTCCATACTGATTTTACAGAGATGATTTTTACCTTTTTCTTTAATTAAAAGCCTTCTTTTTAAGAACCTGATTGATTTTTCCTTGTTTTTAGATCCAAGGGGGTTGGATCTGTATTCACCAGGAGTTGGTGAAAGGAAGGAGGGGGAATGGTTAATTTCTCCTTGTTTTAGATCCAAGGGGGTTGGATCTGTATTCACCAGGAGTTGGTGGGAGGAAGGAGGGGGAATGGTTAATTTCTCCTTGTTTTAGATCCCAGGGGGGTTGGAACTGTATTCACCAGGAGTTGGTGGGAGGAAGGAGGGGAATGGTTAATTTCTCCTTGTTTTAAGATCCAAGGGGTTTGGATCTGTATTCACCGGGGAATTGGTGAAAGGTTTCTCAAGGCTTCCCAGGGAGGGAATCCATTGGGAATGGTGGCAGTGGGGATACAGCCTTGACAACTGACAACTGACTTCAGTAAAGTTGTACATGTTATTCCAGTATCAGGGGGTAGCCGTGTTAGTCTGTATCTACAAAAACAACAAGGAGTCTGGTGGCAAAGTCTGTAACTTTCAGTCTATGCATCTGAAGAAGTGAGGTTTTTACCCACGAAAGCTTATGCCCAAATAAATCTGTTAGTCTTTAAGGTGCCACCAGACTCCTTGTTGTTGATGTAATTCTCAAAACTCAGGAAAGTGTAGTCACAAGGAGGCTGGCCCCCGTAAATGATGTATGCCTGCTCTTCTGTGTTAGAACAGGTGCTCCCATTTGTCCATTTAAAAGGGTGATGCAGTGCCTGGGGCTATAGAGGATCAGAGACAATCAAGGGAGAGAGACCTGATGAGTCTTTATTCACAGCCAAAGTGATCTCCTGCCCATTCTGACTGGGCCAAAACAAGAGCCATGGAAAATTTGCTATTTGGAATGCTCACAAAAGTTTGCTTAACTCTAAGGGCTCAATCCTGATCTCATTCAAGTCAATAGGGGGGTGGGTTGGAACGTACCATTTACTTTAATGACACAGCATCAAGCCCTAATTTCTCAGCCATGTTCCAACTCTTGCTATGCTGCACTTCACATAGTCAATTGGCTAAGTAAAGGGATGATTTGGGAAACATATCATAGAGCCTCACTAATTCACCGTAATGACTAGGAGACCAAATGTTGAAATTTGCAATGGTAATGAATCATAAAATGTTCTATATTAGTTTGTTTGACACGTGCGATGTCATTTAAATTATGGTATTTTCAGTGCTACTAAATATACTGTATTTTATTTTGTAAAAAGTGATATTTTAGTTGCAAGTAATATAAGACCATGTGGCAGCATATTGTTTAAGCTTAGGTGAAATGTTGAAGGAGACCACAATTGTTTGTCTGTAAATGATAGGATGGGACAGTTAACGCATTTGTAATTAGTGAATCTGTTAATTTTGATTTAGTAAAATTGCTCAGTCATAAATTTGAAGTGATAGATCATCCATAACTGCTTCAATGTTGCATAATAAGGTCTGATGTAAACTCGTTTGGAATCAGCAGAAATTCTCCCATTATTAATAACCAATAATTAGGTGCCTGCGACAAAATTAAATTCTATGTTTTTGCTGAAGTGGAATAAAATTTTGGCCCTTGAAGATTGCTGCTGCAAGATTTCACTGCAGCACAGACACTGACATTTAGCATTACAGTGAAGTAGTTCATGTATTTTTGAACTATCCGTTCTCCCAACTCTGAATGGACCGGAATTCTTCCTCTCAATTTAACTTATAGGCAGAAACTATCCATCCCGTCAAAAAAACACATTCACAACTAAGACTGCATTTCATTTCTTGCTATTTGACTTTGGTATTCTTTCAGTCTCTCTTCTAGGCTTCAGAACTGGAAAAGTAAAGAAAAGCAAGGATGAATTTTTTTGTTGATTTCTTTCCTATATTGACAATTGTAGATTGCTTATGTAGGCAAAACCATTCCATTAAAGCTTTGATTCTTTCCTTGCTTTTAAAGGCAGCATGCTAAATTTCAGTAAGAGCGTAGCCCAAGGGAAAACTGACAAGGGCTACTAAAAACCTTATAGACTTGCTGCCACCCATTGTGAATATGTCTTTGTAAGTAAAATATTTCTCTTTAATCATCCATGATTTGGTCTAGACAAAAACTTCTGAAGTCATATTATTACCTCACATATGCCAAAAAAAAAAAAAAACCCACTATGTTTTGAGATGGAGAAATGTAGCATTTCTCAAGATTTACAACAAAGCTTAAAAAGATAGATTTATATAATGATACATTTATATAACAGGCTTTCAAGAGCATACTTTTCTTTATTATTCTGAAAAAGCCACCATTACCATTACTCACGTACTTCAAATTAATTTGTTTGTACACAAGCTCAAATGAGATGATCAGCTAAATGAAAATGTGTTTTACTTTATTTCCAGTTATACCTAAAAGCAAAACTGCATCACAGGGGAAAATTAGGTTTATTATGTTTAAAGGGTGGGATTTTTGTTACTGAAGCAGATTCCAAGTTATTGGTTGCCCCGTTCCATGAGATGATCTACTTCTCTGGTGGAGTGTCCTTGTTTGAATAAGGCACTTTTGAGTGTGTTAAGATATATATCCTGGACTTTCTCCTCGGAGAATATTCTGTGGTATGTGAGTGCCTGGCTGTAGATAACAGATTTTGTGGTGTGTTTGTGGTGGCTACTGGATCTGTGAAGGTAAGTGGTGTGTTCCATGGATTTCTTGTATATAGTTGTCTGGAGAGTTCCATTGTTGAAGCTGATTGTGGTGTCCAGGAAGTTGATGGTAGTGTGGAACTTTTCCAGAAAGAGTTAAATGGACAAGTGGTAGTTGTTGAAGTTGTGGTGGAAATCTATGAGAGAGTTAAGTCGTGTTAAGTCATCTGTACAGAGGATGAAAATATCATCAATATATGTCAGGTATATCATTGGTTTTGTAGTGCATTTGCCCAACAATTCTTCCTCAAGGTGGCCCATGAATAGGTTGGCATATTGTGGAGCCATCCTAGTGCCCATGGCTGTTCCGTAATTTGGACAAAGTGTGTGATTGTTGAATATAAAATTGTTATGGGTAAGGATAAAATGGATGAGTTTGACAATGGATTGTCCATTGTGTTGTAAATATTTGAGGCAGACAGCAGTTCTATCATTGTGAGGGATGTTGGTGTAGAAGGAAGTGACATCAGTAGTGGCAAGGATGGGGTCCTGAGGGAGGCGGTTAATGTTGTAGAGTTTGTGGATGAAGTCGGTTGTGTCCTGGAGGAAACTGACCCTTTGTGTGGTGAGTGGTTTGAGGGTGGGTTCCATGAGTCCCGATATTTCTTCAGTAAGAGATGTCATTGCCAGATATGATGGGTCTGCCTGGGTTCCCTTGTTTGTGTATCTTGGGAAACATGTAGAAGGTCCCCCTGGGTTGGATTCTTGGGGGATGAGTTTGGAGTTACTTGGGGAATGATTTGATGATATCCTTACATTTTTGGGTAAGTTGTGGTGTGGAGTCTTTGAGTTCTTTATAGTGGGTGGTGTTGAACAGTTGATTGGCTTCATTAATGTAGTCCTCATGATTGAGGACTACAATGGTGCCCCCAATTGCTGTATGTTACAAACCTCCCCCTGCCCAATATTCTATTTGAAATCCATTTGCAATGGAACAATATTACTAGGGTTAGAAATTACATTCAAGCAAATATAAAGGTAATTTTGTGCACTTTGAAATCTTCTCCTTTCTGATATTCTTTCATCAGATCTTCATTCTGGAAAATATTTTTTGAGCTTTAAACTAAATTTGATTAAGTAGATTAATATACAGAGAAAATTAAATGAGTGACTCAGTAACGATTTAATAATGTGCCTGTATAATATTTACATTACTGCATTTCATCTCTAACTCGGAGAATTATGAAAAATTACATATTTCTTTCCTACTATTTATATACATGTTAATGTAATAATCTCATGTTATACATTCAAACAGTATACAGCATTATTTCCCATGATTACACATCAATGATTATTAATCTGTCTTTGTAATGAGGTAATGAAAATACCTTTTGCATATTTTGACTGCAGCTTATATCAGAGTAGTACATTATCATCACATTGTTCTGGATCTATGCCACAAAGCTCTGAAGTTTCATCATAGCAGACTGCAGGGACAGCTATTAGGAGAAGGAAATGTGGTCAGAGCATGACAGTACTGGGGTAGCCGCAATCCTCTGTTTGTGAATCGCTTCTTAAGTGCCATAGTTAACTGATATGATGATAGCAGGCCAAGGCTCCTTTAAATTGCATCAAGACCCAGATCAGGAGGACACAACTGACTCATTGGTGATCCAATTCCACTTGTTCCCAGCAGACATTGAACAAAACAGATCCCAAAGCTTTGCCAAGGTATAGGCCACAGTTTTGTATAGAGTTGTATTGTCCATTTTCTGATAGATCGGATGCTACACAGTCAAGAGGCACCAACCAGCTTAACCAAAAAAGACAAAATATGTATATCATGAATCAATAGTGTGGCAGTCTAAAGCTGGCCATCCAGCATAATTGTAGTTGTTGTGCATAAAATATAATGAGGTTATGATCGGGTCTATTAAATAATGTACTAAACTGACAAGTTAGTCAGGGAAAAATTCATTTCCTGGGGTGAGGAAGCTATTAAAAAGTGAATAGACCAGGGGTAGGCAACCTTTCAGAAGTGGTGTGCCGAGTCTTCATTTATTCAGTTTAATTTAATGTTTTGCATGCCAGTAATACATTTTAATGTTTTTAGAAGGTCTCTCTCTATAAGTCTATATTATATAACTAAACTATTGTTGTATGTAAAGTAAACAAGGTTTTCAAAATGTTTAAGAAGCTTCATTTAAAATTAAATTAAAATGCTGAACTTACGCTGCCACCCTGCTCAGTCCACTGTCAGCCTGGGGTTCTGTTCACCTAGGACGGCAGCGAGCTGAGCCAGGCCTGCAGCCGGGACGCCAGCTGGCAAGGGGCCGGCAGCCAGGACCCCAGACCTGGGGGGGCATTCAGGGGTCAGGGCAGAGGGCTGGGGGTGTGGGGGGGTGTAGGGCAGAAGGCTGGGTGTGTGGGGTTCAGGGGTCAGGGCAGAGGGTAGTGGGGGTGGCCGGAGTTCAAGGGTCAGGGCAGAGGGCCGGGGTGTGTGGGGGGGTGTAGGGCAGAAGGCTGGGGGTGTGGGAGGTTCAGGGGTCAGGGCAGAGGGCTGGGGAGTGTGGGGGGTGCAGGGCAGAAAGCTGGGGGTGTGGGGGGTTCAGGGGTCAGGGCAGAGGGCAGTGGGTGTGGGGGTAGGTTCAGGGGTCAGGGCAGAGGGCCGGGGTGTGTGGGGGGTGTAGGGCAGAAGGCTGGGTGTGTGTGGGGGGGGTTCAGGGGTCAGGGCAGAGGGCTGGGGGACATGGGGGGTTCAGGACAGAAGGGTGGGTGTGGGGGGGACTTAAGGGGTCAGGGCAGAAGGTTGGGTGGGGGGGGGGTTCAGGAGTCAGGGCAGAGGGCTGGGGTGCTCAGCTCGTGGGAGTGCTCCCAGCCCCCCCTGCCCTGAGCAGCTCATGTCAGGGGGCTGGAAGGGGATATGCCCTGTTCCACCCCATTCCCCAAGGCCCCGTCCCTACCTCTTCTCTGTCTCATCTATAGAGCAGCGAGCATGCTGCCACTCTTGCCCCTCCCCCTTGCAAGGGCCATCTGCTGATCAGTGCAGGGAAGGAGAGGAGGAGGGGCAGGAAAGCACCTCGCTAGGGGAAGAAGCGGGGGAGGGGGGAAGCTTGGCTGCCGCAGGACCAAGCTTCTGCCTCCTATCCCCACAGGGGAGAGCGGGGGGGAGGAGGGGGCTAAGTGGGGCTGGGGGCCAGAATTGCGGCAGGCAGCAGCATGCCACTCAAAATCGGTTTGTGTCCCATGTTTGGCATGCGTGCCATAGGTTGCCCACCCCTGGAATAGACCATATCCTAACAGGGATGTTTGTTCAGACAACAGACAGGAGGGTCTCTCCTTTGAAAAAATCCAGTGTATGTATTATCCATTTCAGTTTTGTCATACACGGGATCTAAAGAAACCTTGAAATGAGCAAAAACCTTTTAAATACTTTTTATGCAACCGTGCAAATAGGATCTGGGTAGGAGACTACCTTACTGTATAGCAAGGGATAAATAACGATCAAATGCCCTGTAGCATAGAGATACAGTTGTGCATTACATGTCTACTGTTGTCTGAGATAAGTGGATGAAATACATTTAACATACTCACGACAGAGTTTAACACCTGGCTGGAAACAATAGATCTGAAGGCCTATAAACATCATCCCCTTCCATGGAAAAACCTGTGTGAGGTGATTTTTGGGGAGGAAATCTGGGACATTGTCTATGTTGGTGACACTTGCCTCCCCCATCCCCTTCAGAAAAGGTCCTCATTCCTGCCCCAAACCTGATAGATCCTCCGAATGATTCACAGAAGGTCAGGGTCTTGTGTGCATTATTTTTACCACCTATGTATGACAGTCTGCAAGGGGACGATGTGTATCCCTTGACCTGCCTACTATTTTCCCCCATGTTACCCATGCTCTTCCCCGTCACACAGCATGGACCACCCACTCCATGGAGAACATATGAACAACCATACTGGGACAGACCAATTGACCATCTAGTTAAGTGTCCTGTCTTCAGCCAGTGGCCAATGCCAGAGGATGAACAGGACAATTATCAAATCATCTTTTCCCTGAAATAACCATCTCCATGGTGTCCAGAAGCTTATGTGAAAGAAGGGGAACAATGTGACATAGGTGGATTGGCCACCTTTCCATGTTCTTTTAGCTACAGTCTGTACCACATCTCTTTAGTTACACAGGGAATCTGAAAGGAAGGCATGACTGTGATCAGTGAAGCTAGGGAAAGATGCAAAAGCAGAGACAGCTAGAATGCTGCTGCTGCTTGTGAGAAAGAAATAGATCTTGCTACAATATAAGGCTTTATATCTCTTTGGCCTAATAAATTGTAAGTAAAAGATCTGACCTGTGTAGCTAAGCACATCAATGATTAGGCTACATGTCTGGTAGACTTTTATTTTTACTCTTGATTATCTGTGTATTCCCTGTCAAATAAACCTTAAAATAATTAAACTAATTAGAAATGGCAACTCTCACCATAAGGGATTATTGTTGTTGGGCACTTCGGAGGTAAAAGGTTTCTCTTTGACCTGAAGGAGAGTGCAAAGTCAGAGGAAGTCACTGTCTAAGCACTCATTCAAAGCCATGGGACCACAGAAATATGTCCTGAAATATGCCTTTGATCTTGCTGGCTTTCTTTGTGTGAGCATAGAAAAATTCTAACTGCCAGGAAGAGTGCTAGGTGACAGATAGGAAATGCCATAATGGATCAGGTCAAGGATCCATCTGGTTCAATATCCAGTCTTTGAGAGTGGCCAAGACCAAGTGCTTCAGAGAAAGATGCAAGAAACACTGTTATGTAGGATGTTATGGAATAATCTGCTGCAAGAGAGAGTTTTCTTCTAACCCCCGATAGAGATTTGCTAATGCTTTGAAGCGTGAGAACATCCCTTCCAAAACTTTTTTTGTTGTTGCTGTATGCTGTTATAGCTCTGGGTATCCTTGTTATCCATATAAAAGTCTAATCCCTCTTTGAGTCCTGTTAAAGTCTTAACCTCTTTGTTATCTTGTGGCATTCAGTTCCACAGACTAATTTTGCATTGTATGAAAAATGTATTTATAAGTTTTGAATTTTCCACCTTCCACTTTTGTTGACTGTTCTCTCTCTAATTACACATAAACTACTACATAAATACTAAGATTTGGGGGGAAGACTAAGAGAGGCAGGCGGAGGAATAGACAGGTTAGTGAAGGGAGTGTGTGGTGTTCTGGCATTGTTTTGGTGCTCATTGGGGGTTTGTTTTGCTGTGGGTGGCGGTGTTTTAGTTTCGTTTGTGTTGCCCGGACTAACAGGATTTAGGTGGGAAGGGTATGACAAATACAGAGGCAGCAGTGGTAGTGACCCAAGCAGTGGAAGACACAATGAAGATGACTGGATGTGGAAGCTGTGGCATGTACATGATCCTGGAGGGGGTACATGAAGAGTTTCATCTGCATGAAGTGACGCCTGATAGAGCTGATGGAAGAAAAGATCCGAGGATTGGAGATGCAGATGGAAACTCTGGTTGAGTTTAGAAGGGGGTTTGAGTAGATGATGGAGCAAAGACACGAGGAGGCTGAAGGGAAAAGCTCAGACTTGCAGATGGAAGCAGGACCAAAGAACTCTGAGGGGAGACTGCTGGGTGAGAAAAGTGGACAGTGGAAGCCTGTGACTAAGAGAACCAGGCAGAGGAAAAGCCGGGCTAGTGAAGGCGAAATAGAGCTCAGGAACAGGTTTGTGGAATTGGAAAATGAAGAAGGGGCACAGCAGGTGGTCACTGAAGGTGAGAGGGCAAGGAAGGAGAGAAGAGCAGCTAGTCCTATAGGAAGAGGGAAAGAGTCAATGGAGATAACACCAAATATGAGCCCCAGGAGGATATGGGATGGGTTGCAGAGGATTGCAAGGGAGAATAGGAATCAAGAGGACTTGCAGCCAGAGGGAACAGGGGATAGACCAGAGAATCGCACCATCACCAGGAAAAGGCAGGTCTACATGCTTGGGGACTCCTTACTGAGAAAAATAGACAGGCCTGTAACTGGAGCTGATCCAGAGAACAGAATGGTGTGCTGTCTGCCGAGTGCTAAGATACGGGATGTAGACCTGAGGCTGAAGAGGATCCTAACGGAAGTGGGAAAGAATCCACTGATTGTCCTTCATGTGGGAACAAATGATACGGCTAGATTCTCGCTGGAATGTATCAAGGGAGACTATGCCAGGCTGCGGAAGACACTTAAGGAATTCGAGGCTCAGGTGATCTTCAGTGGGATTCTGCCTGTTCCTAGAGAAGGGCAACAAAGGTGTGACAAGATTATAATGATTAACAGATGGCTCAGGCAGTGGTGCTATAAGGAGGGCTTTCGGATGTATGGCCACTGGGAGGCATTCATGGACAGAGGACTGTTCTCTCGGAATGGACTTCACCTGAGTAGGGAGGGAAATAGACTTCTAGGATGGAGGCTGTCACAACTGATTAAGAGAGCTTTAAACTAGGAATTTGGGGGAGATGGTTGGGAGATGTCCAGGTAATCTCCATGCCGAATTTTAACATTGAGAGGGAAGAAAAATGAAGTAAGAAAGGATATAGCCATGGGTAGGAGAATGGACATAAGGAGGAAGGATAGTGTAGATACCAGTATAATAGGTGATACTGGCAGTAGAATGTCTGTGCCTAATTGGGTAAAGAATGTGAGCGAAGCCAAACAGCAAAAAATAAGATGTTTGTACACCAATGAGAGGAAACTAGGTAACAAAATGGAGGAACTAGAGTTACTGGTGCAGGAAGTGAAACCAGATATTACGGGGATAACAAAACATGGTGGAATAGTAGTCATGACTAGAGTACAGGTATTGAAGGGTATGTGCTGTTTAGGAAAGACACAAATAAAGGCAAAGGTGGTGGAGTAGCATTGTATATCAATGATGAGGTAGACTGTAAAGAAATAAGTGATGGAATGGATAAGACAGAGCAAAAATCACATTGGGGAAGAAAGCTACTAGAGCCTCCCCTGGGATAGTGCTTGGGGTGTGCTATAGAACACCGGGATCTGATTTGGAGATGGATAGAGACCTCTTTAATGTTTTTAATGAAGTAAATACTAATGGGAATTGTGTGATCATGGGAGACTTTAACTTAGGGTGACCAGACAGCAAGTGTGAAAAATCAGAACAGGTGGTGGGGGGTAATAGGAGCCTATATTAAAAAAAAAAGACCCCAAAATCGGGACTGTCCCTATAAAATCAGGACATCTGGTCGCCCTTCTTTAACTTCCCATATATAGACTGGAGGAAATGTGCTAGTAATAATAATAGGGCTCAGATTTTCCTGGATGCGATAGCTGATGGATTCCTTCACCAAGTAGTTGCTGAACCAACAAGAGGGGATGCCATTTTAGATTTGGTTTTGGTGAGTAACGAGGACCTCATAGAAGAAATGGTTGTAGGGGACAACCTTGGTTCGAGCGATCATGAGCTAATTCAGTTCAAACTAAATGGAAGGAAAACCAAAAATAGATCAGTGATTAGGGTTTTTGATTTCAAAAGGGCTAACTTTAAAAAAATTAAGGAAATTAGTTAGGGAAGTGGATTAGACTGAAGAACTTGTAGATCTAAAGGTGGAGGAGGCCTGGAACTACTTCAAGTCAAAGTTGCAGAAACTATCAGAAGCCTGCATTCCAAGAAAGGGGGAAAAAATCATAGGCAGGAGTTGTAGACCAAGCTGGATGAGCAAGCATCTCAGAGAGGTGATTAAGAAAAAGCAGGAAGTCCACAAGAAGTGGAAGATGGAAGGGATCAGCAAGGAAAGCAACCTTATTGAGGTCAGAACATGTAGGGATAAAGTGAGAAAGGCCAAAAGCTGTGTAGAGTTGGACCTTGCAAAGGGAATTAAAACAATAGTAAAAGGTTCTATAGCCATATAAATAAGAAGAAAACAAAGAAAGAAGAAGTGGGACTGCTAAACACTGAGGATGGAGTGGAGGTTAAGGATAATGTAGGCATGGCCCAATATCTAAACAAATACTTTGCCTCAGTCTTTAATGAGGCTAATGAGGAGCTTAGTGACAATGGCAGGATGACAAATGGGAATGAGGATATGGAGGTAGATATTACCACATCCGAGGTAGAAGCCAAATTCGAACAGCTTATTGGGACTAAATCGGGGGGCTCAGATAATCTTCATCCAAGAATATTAAAGGAACTGGCACATGAAATTGCAAGCCCATTAGCAAGAATTTGTAATGAATCTGTAAACTCAGGGGTTGTACCGTATGACTGGAGAATTGCTAACCTAGTTCCTATTTTTAAGAAAGGGAAAAAAGTGATCCGGATAACTACAGGTCTGTTAGTTTGACGTCTGTAGTATGCAAGGTCTTGGAACAAAAATTGAACGAGAAAGTAGTTAAGGACATGGTTTTACAAAAGGTAGATCGTGCCAAACCAACCTGATCTCCTTCTTTGAGAAGGTAATAGATCTTTTAGACAAAGGAAACACAGTGGATCTAATTTACCTTGATTTCAGTAAGGCATTTGATACTGTTCCACATGGGGAATTATTAGCTAAATTGGAAAAGATGGGGATCAATATGAAAATTGAAAGGTGGATAAAGAACTAGCTAAAGGGGAGACTACAATGGGTCAAACTGAAAGGTGAACCGTCAGGCTGGAGAGAGGTTAGTAGTGGAGTTCCTCAGGGATTGGTTTTGGGACCAATCTTATTTACTATTTTTATTACAAACCTTGGCACAAAAAGTGGGGATGTGCTAATAAAGTTTGCAGATGGCACAAAGCTGGGAGGTATTGCCAATACAGAAAAGGACCGGGATATCATACAGGAAGATCTGGATGACCTTGTAAACTGGAATAATAGTAATAGGATGAAATTTAATAGTGAAAAGTGCAAGGTCATGCATTTAGTGATTAATAACAAGAATTTTTGTTATAAGATGGGGACACATCAGTTGGAAGTAACAGAGGAGAAGGACCTTGGAGTATTTGTTGATCACAGGATGACTGTGAGCCCCCAATGTGATATGGCTGTGAAAAAAGCTAATGCGGTCTTGGGATGCTTCAGGCGAGGTATTTCCAGTAGAGATAAGGAGGTGTTAGTACAGTTATACGAGGCACTGGTGAAACCTCATCTGGAATACTGTGTACAGTTCTGGTCTCCCATGTTAGGAAGGATGAATTCAAACTGGAACAGGTACATAGAAGGACTACTAGGATGATCCGAGGAAAGGAAAACCTGCCTTATGAAAGGAGACTCAAAGAGCTTGGATTGTTTAGCCTAACCAAAAGAAGGCTGAGGGGAGAAATGATTGCTCTCTATAAATATATCAGAGGGATAAATACCAGGGAGGGAGAGGAATTATTTAAGCTCAGTACCAATATGGACACAAGAACAAATGAATATAAACTGGTCATCAGAAAGTTTAGACTTGAAATTAGACAAAGGTTTCTAACCATCAGAGGAGGGAAGTTCTGGAACAGCCTTCCAAGGGGAGCAGTGGGGGCAAAAGACATATCTGGCTTCAAGACTAAGACTGATAAGTTTATGGATGGGATGGTATGATGGGATAGCCTAATTTTAGCAATTAATTGATCTTTGACTATTAGCGGTAAATATGCCCAATGGCCTGTGATGGGATGTTAGGTGAGGTGCAATCTGAGTTACTACAGAGAATTCTTTCCTGGGTGTCTGGCTGGTGAGTCTTGCCCACATGCTCAGGGTTTAGCTGATCACCATATTTGGGGTTGGGAAGGAATTTTCCTCCAGGGCAGATTGGCAGAGGCCCTGGTGGTTTTTCGCCTTCCTCTGCAGCGTGTGGCGAGGGTCACTTGCTGGAGGATTCTCTGCACCTTGAAGTCTTTAAACCATGAGTTGAGGACTTCAGTAGCTCAGGTTGGGGGGTTGATACAGGAGTGGGTAGATGACATTCTGTGGCCTGCATTGTGCAGGAGGTCAGACTAGACGATCATAATGGTTCCTTCTGATCTTAAAGTCTAGGTTGCAAAGTCAAGCACTGAAAAGTTTGGAAATTAGCATTATATAGCATTGTATGTGTTTAAAACACCTCTCATTGATTTCAGTTGCAGCTGTGAGTGCTCAGCACTTCTGCAAATCAGGCCTCAGGTTGGGTAACCAGAAAATAAAGAAAACACATTTACAGTAGTGACCATCTGTGAAAAGTTTGGCTTAAGTGACTTGCCCAAGACCTAGGAACTCTGTGGCAGAGCCAAGGATAGAATCCAGATGCCTGTCTGGGATATCAGTTGGGAGCTCCTGCATAGTTCATGGATTCCCCAGATACCTGTCCTTTCTGCAGCAAGAGGGAGACCCTGGTGCATATCTATTTAGAGTGCGTCAGGCTGCAGACCCTCTTCCGGCTCCTCCAGAACTTTTTACTGATATCCTTTTGTACTTTTCCTCATATCTCCTGATTTTTGCACACCCCATCTGAGGCCACACAAAGTCATGAAACCTCCTCGTCAACCTCCTCCTGTCGCAGGCCATCACAACCAGCCATCACACCAGGAGTAGGAAGCTGGATGCATGGGGGAGCTCTGCAATTGTGGGGCCTATTTCTGATCCCTTGTTTGATCATGTATCTGGGCAGTGTCCATTGCCACCTTAAATGCCTTTGAGGAGCAGTGGGTGCTGCGGGGGGCTATCTGCTCAGTGCCCCCTTCTGGTTCCCTAATTGTCACCCTATGACCTTCAATCCTGTCTCTGTTATTTTGTTTTTGTTTTGTTTTTCTTCTTATGTTGTACCCAGTAGTCATTTGTAGACTGGTACACTGACTGGTCCCTACGCCAGCTAAGAGAGAGGGCCTTTGGCTATGGCCAGGTTTAGCGCCTTCCCCCCAATCTCCCAGCAACCATAATAGGTACACACCACCTAAGTTCTTCAATAAATGAGACAGGGCTTCTACAGACAACAGCCTTCTTTGCTATATAGCTCTAATTAATTCCAGAGTAGGCCCATCCTATGCACTGAACATAGGTGGTTTTGTGAGGGGGAAAAACCATCACTGTGCTTATGTAATTAAAGATTATATCATAATGCATATGCACAAGGAGACTGCATTTTAGGTTGTACAGGCAACCTTAATTCTGGCATATCATAACTTTTGAGTGTTTGACTTTGCAACCTTAATAATTTCTTTGTGTGTGTTTGTGTGTGTGTGTGTGCATGTGTGTGCGCGTGTATAAATAAATGGAAAAACCATAAATTCAATCATTTAGCATCATATTGACACTCACTTAGGTCATCAGGTTGGAACCTTTAGATCTGACTCACAAGCCCCTGCCACTTGAGCTAATGGAGTAACTAATAGCAATAGTAAGTTATCATCCATTATGTGAACCAGCACTATGAGGGGAAGGGCACTGTGCCAGTGGGCATCACCAGTAATTACTGACAGCAGAAGAATGGTGGAACTTGGGAATCTTGGTTTCCATTTCAGACTCTGGAGGGAGTGTGCTTTAGTGATCAGACCTTTCTACTCATTTTCCCCAGGCTTGATCTCTTCTGCCTTGTCTCCTCCAACATGTCCTGTCCTGTGTCTTTCCCAGTGGTGCAGGTAGATTTTAACTCTTACCAATACGGTACCGACCCCTTGACCGTGATCCCCCTCACAAAAATTTTTCCGTGACTAGAGCCCTGCACGGATACAAATTTACACCTGTGGATGCAGATATCTGTGGATAGAAATCGGTATCTGTGGAACTGCAGGGCTCTCCCAGGAACTGCAGCGGCGACCTGGACTCAACCCAGCCCAACACAGAGAAGTCAAGGGAAAGGCCTGCTGAGCTGCCTAAAGCCCTCAGCTGGAATATGTTCTGTATACATGGCCTCTTCTGGAAATTTAGCTCCAAGACTCTGCACATACTCAAAAGAGATTTGCTAAACTGATTCCCCCCCTCCCTCCCAAAATCCAAATTAGGGTGGATTTTCATGGGAGTGGCAAAAGTCACATCCCTGACTCAAAGGCCAGCCCCAGACAGATCTCAAGCCTCTGCTTCAGCACATGTGCATGCTAGAGCTTTTCAAAAATGGTCACAAGAATTTTTTGACTTGGGCAAAACAATATTTTCTCTAAATTCATTCTTGGGAAAATCTCAACCATTTTTGGCTGAAATTTACTGAAACAATTCAGCTTAATTTCAGCCCAAAAAGTTTTAAAGTTATAAGAAACTGAAAATGTGGTCTTAATCTATGAAGTATTCGAGAACCTTAACAATAGGTGACGCTACCCACCTCACCTATAGTATGCGTGCAATCTCTCTCATGCAGCATTTCTCATATTCTACCTATGTCTATTATAGAGAAGGCATGATTAAGAATATAGATTGCAATATTTCAACATTTTGCAGTTAGAATTTTTTTTATTTTGTGACACTTGGCGTACCTCCGAATTAAGTGTAAAGCACTCCATCAAGTAGCTTTTTGGCTGTGACAGGCCACCTACGCTATGTCATGGCTCCACAGAAACCAAGAGCATGACATTCATTCATTTCACCATGAGGTGTGCTACCTGTCATAAAGAGACTTCAGCATTTCTTCACATTTTGTATAAGCTGTTTCCATTCAGTTGTGTTCTCCCACTCGTTCTATTCTTCCGGAAGAGTTGAACAAAATTATTTCTAAATTATACTAATATGGCATTGAATAATACTTGGATTACTTGGATTAAAGTCAGATCCTCTCCCTGCACCCACTTACCAAGCCCAAGTAACCACATTTATCATAGGGGACAGAATCATGCCCCTGGCCAGGAGCGCCACCAGCTTTTCTGCCTCCCTAGGCAGCGGAAGGCCCCACCCCAAAATGCCGCCCCCCACAGAGGTGGCGGAAGGTCCCACCGCCGAAATACCACCGCGGTCGCTGCCCCCCAAATTGTAGTGCCCTAGGCGACTGCCTAGGTCGCCTAATGGGTTGCGCCGGCCCTGCCCCTGGCTAGAGAGCTGCTATCTAGCCAAAACTATGTAAACCAAGCTGTTCTGTACCTCTTTTGGGAAAGTCTGAGTCAGTGGATCTTCTATTATGTTAGGTCAATCCTAATGCACCCCCTTCTTTTCCCATGCCAAATCCAACTGTTCAGGTTCATAGAGAAACCCCCCCCCCCCCCCAAAGGGTAAGGCTCTGCTGCATACAGGAAATCTGCATACTTTAAATGTTTTCCCAAAATCATGCCTCCCTGGCAGCAGAATCACCTATGTTCCATTGCAGTTAGTGATTCTGTGCTTGTGAGGAAAGAGGCAAGAATTAGATCCAAATTAATATTACCATGAATATATTTCTCTCAGATGAAAAGTAGTCACAATAATACTATCCCTTTTTTTGTTTGTTTATGAACTCAAAGCACCCATCATCTGTTAAAATTCTACATAATGTCACTCAGTGCTTAATTTTAAATGCAGATCTTTAAGTTAGGTGAAGCATAGGTAAAATCACATTTTGGCAATGGTCTAAATAGTGGAGAAGGAAAAGTAATAATATGCTAAAAACATGTCCAGCATTTGGGATTGGAATGTGCTTTTGCCCCCTTTTTATTTATTTTCTTCAACTTTAGATTTATTTTACACTTTTTTCCTCCAGTCTTTCTAACCAGTTTTCTGCTGATGCATCAGGAAATTAAGTTTTAGAAATTGAATACAAGATTTTAAAATGTTGAAAGAAGGGAGGAATTGTTTGGAAAACAAGTAACTTCAGCCTTGTTTTGAGTTGTTTAAAAAAACAAAAAAGAAACAACCAACCGACCAGACAATTCCCTCCCCGCCAAGATGTAGAGAAGGCTCCATAAACAATTTCAGCTCCTGTACATCAGAATTGATCCAGACTCTGGTCTTCTAAATGCTGGAGTTGCAAATAAATTTATATAGCTTCTGTGCAAATCTCTGCAGTTTCAGCTCTCATGTTAATCTGAAATAGCATTAGAACCAGGATAATGCCACAATATGTAGAAAGGAGGCCAGGCCGCCACAATACAGCAGCTACACTACCACGGTGCTTATATGTGTCATCTGCTTGTCCCTATTCCTTTCCACCATCGGCCTTTGTTAAGGAAAAGTACTGGTATGGACCAATATGAAGCAAAGAATGGCTGAGATGTACCTGACTTGAGCATCAAATGTAGGTCAACAGTTCCTAAATAACTAAATATCTGGAGCTAGATTGACAAAGGAACTTAGGGTCATGCTCAGCATCACCCCACCTAACTTTTCGGTGCGTAGGCAATTGCTGGAATTAAAACCTGAGTTAGGTCCCTAGGCTTCCAATATAATGAATGGGGAGAGATAGGCACCTCAGAGTAAGATTCACCAATTTGGTGGCTCCCTGCATAGAGAGATGCAACACCACATAGGGGAAGTCATTTTCAAGAGCCAGTCACCCTGATGGCCTGATCTAGCATGCAACGTGCATGCAAGATTACGCCAGTTGGGGTGAAGCAGCGTGCTGTTCAAAATGGCTTCCTCTGTACAGTACTGAGCAAAATCACATCTGGTTTTGTCGCGGTACCGGACAGGGGCAAACCTCTCAAAAAGAGGACTGTTCAGTATAAAACCAGACAAGTGGCCTCCCTATGCCAAGATGAGGGATGTGTCCTAAACCATGCCCCTCTCAGGGGACCACCTCCTTCTCTTCGGATTCTGAGTGGCTAGGGCACTCACCTGCCAGATGGTAGATACCTCATTCCCCTCGGGGGAAGGAGGGCTTTAACCACAGATCTCCCCGGTGAGTACCCTAACCACTGGGCTAAAAGTTATGAGGGAGCTCCTTCTTGTCCTCTCAACCTCTGTTTTGTATAAGCTTGTCTATTTTGGCCCAATCTGGTAGGTGAGCACTGAATATGCTTACCAAATTGGGCCACGCAGGTGAGCTAGGTGGAGGAACACCTCTCTTCCCTCAGTTCATGCATCACATTGGGGCTTAAACATCTGGATGTCTAGAGTAAGGCTGTAGTGACCACACACACAGGCAGACACATAGGCACTTAGGAGACTTTTACTGCAAAAATTTAGGTGCTGAATGAATGTAGGCACCTACAGGGTTTGGCAGCAGTTGAATGGAGGTTGTGTGAATCCCAGTGGGTCCTGATTCTGGGATTTAAGTGCCTAAAATGGCAGTTAAGCACCTAAATCCTTTTGTGAATCTAGCCCCTGATGAGGTTTGTGTGTTTATTATATATTGTGCTCATGAAATCTGCTCCTGAATGATGCACTAGTTTCAGACTGGGGTGTGTGGTTATTTGGTACATAAGGTTTCCGCTTCTTACTTTCCATCAAACTCTGATGCATTTTTTATCACCTTGGTGCAGAAGCACATCAGACATGCTTGCCTGATTTAATACACCTTTTGGGAAGAGGGCAGTATCCTGGCACAGCAACATTTTTCACGGTGTGCTACTTGTTTCTCAGATGCATAGATTATTCCCATTTCTAGTGCTGTGCGTGTGCAGAGATAAAATCAGATTCAAACCTTTAGTTTGAGGAGGATAAATAATTATTCAGAAAAAGAGGAAATGTATATGGTGTCCAGTACTCCTTCACAAGTTATGCACTGTGCTATTTGTTATTAAATCTAAGGGTTTTCTGTCGCACCTGTCTAGATCCTCTAAGCACTTAGATTATTAAATCAGATGCAAAAATACACAACTGCCCCAATTGCCCTAGGACCTTTCCAGCTCCAGTTGTTGTCAGGACATAACTCTGGTGACACCTTGCTAACCAAATTAAATTCTGAAATCAATACACATGTGAAGAGGTAGCAAAACAGAACTTTTTTTTTAAGATGTGTGGGTTTAAAAGTCTATTCAAATTCAAATAGGACATTCACCCATACAATATTGATACTCTATAGATTGTCCTGTAGCAATCTTGGACATACCTAGTACATTGTAGTGAATCCATGCATTGCTAATGTAATCTGTTGATGAAAAAGTAGAACTTCAAATTATAATTGTGGGAGCATATTTAGTAGTTTTTTGCACTGCCAGTAGAGAGAAAGAAAAGGTGCTATAAATTATACCTGTTAATATGCATAAAAATAGATAGGGTTCCAGCTAGTGTTTATTCTTCTATAGTTTGTTTTGAATATTTCAAGTTGGAATACTAGTTAGTGACTGCAGTTGTCACTGTTTTTAGGATCCTTCTTGGATAGATGTATTATAAAGTTAAAATGACTCATTACAAGCTGGAAAGTGCTGGAGAATGATTGGGTAAAGTTGAATGTTAGAAGAACTAGTTAAACTCTGATATGATTAAATCTTGTTTGTATTACATTAGTGCCTACAGGCTACACTTAGGAGTGGAGTCCAGTTATGCTAGATGGGGTACAAACATAGGGCCTAATTCTGCACCTTGCAGTGCTTGAGCAGAATAATGCCTATTTGGAGCACCATTGTCAGTGAAACTGTGAGGACCAAGTAATCTGTGCAGTAGAACTAGAGCTTGGCAAATGATTGACTTTTTTCAGTTTGTGGGCCGAATGGAAAAATATGAAAAATTGTTGGTTAGAAACTAAACATTTTTATTTTACCATAACAAAAAACAAACAAATATTGTTTCAGGTCAAATGAAACGTGTCTCTCAACCCAAAATTTTTGTTGTTGTTTTGTTTTGGGTTTGTTTGGGGTGTAGTTCACCTGTTTTGTTTGGGTTTTTTTTGTTGGTAAGTGAAATTTCTACATTAAACTCTGTGTTAGTTGCATTTAGTTATGTGGTCCCCTGTGATGCCCTCACCATGGTTTAAACATTGTCCGTCATGTCATGGAGCAATCAGTGCTTTCTGTGCTTGGGTGAGGCCCACGTCAAGGAGCGGTGTTCAACCTGTAGATTGTTCACAAAACAGATTCAAGTGGCTAGGGACCTCCATCTAATGCAGCATTTTCTTGAACAAGCCATGCAGCCTGCTTCATCATCAAGACAGTTGTTGGATTGGCGGTTTCCCGTTGATTCCATGAGTGCTACCTCCTCATGGCCAGGAGTATCTCTCTGAAGAGACAGAAGAGACATTCCCCTTCTAGTGGACCAAAGAAAAGGTCGCTTAAGACCAATCAAGACCACTCTCAATCTCGTGGGGACTCTCCCGCCTCCCCTAGGAAGAGTGTGGACTGGCACAGGGTTAGTGCTGGTGTACGGGATGCATGGGTGCCTCTACCTGCACCCTGCTACTGAGTGTGGGGGGGTTAGAGACCCTGTAACATCAACTCTGGTTCTGGCCCCAGGGTCCTGGTTGAGTCCAATACCGATGAGGATGATGGCAACACCAACTGTTTCCTCATTGGCAGCATACCATGTGGCTACAGACCTCTTTCCTACCATCCTGACTTCCTTTGGTCTAGGACTTGACCAAGGCTGCATTGTTTATAGCCCTGTTGTCTGGATAGGCCACTGAACCTTTGGGTCTGTCAGCAACGGACCCCAATGTTCCATTTCCATAGTCTGTGGAAGCAGGGCCAGTAACAGGTTCGGTACAAAGGACCTCAGCACCATTGCAATCGGCCCTACGGATGTTACCATGGCACCTTTCACTGCCATTCACTTTGGCACAGTCAGCTTTTTCGGTACTGCTGCTGACTTCTGGGTCAACACTGCTTCCAGTACTGGCGTACTTGGTGCCGGTGGTACCACTTCCTTCATCGGTGCTGGTCCCCCCCTCATTCTGGCTGATGAATGAGTGAGACCATTTACTCACTCCTTCAAGACTGTCTCCTCTTTTATCCCCAGATACCAGAGACACCTTGGTGTCAAGGTCGGGATCTTCTCTCCGCCCCCCCAATCACCCGACCCACACTGGGGACTGTTTATGGAGGACTTTGTGGTGAGTGTGAGGATTGCCACTCATCTCATGGTTGGGATGGGGGCCCTGGCCCACCAATTCCCTATCCTTTTCAGTGCACTCTGTGGAATCCATCGGACATCCCTTGGTCATGGAGTTCACACTCCTCCACTTGTTCTAAGGTGAGGTCATTTTTATCCAAGAATGACTTTGTAAATTGTACAGCTATGTCTAAATTTGCAGACTAGCTGCTTGAAACCTCCAGAGAGGAGTTTCAGGTGTATGTCCATTAAGGCTGTTTAGTGGCCAAGATGTCACTGCAGTCTGCGCTGGATGTTGCAGACACTTTGGCTAGAGTTATGTCCTCTGGTGACCATGAGAAGGACATCCTGACTATAGATTTCAGGCAATGCTCTCAACGTATAACAGGCCTTAGAAAATTTGCACTGCGATGGTTGGGTGGTGTTTTTGAACAAGATGGATGAGACCCTGCACTCCTTCAAGGATTCTAGGGATGCCCTAGGTTCCTTGGGGGTGTATACACCACTGCAGAGGTGCCACTTCAATGGCCAACAGCAGCAATAATACCATCTGCAATACATCTTTAGAGAGCCTTTTCCTCCCCTGAGACAGCAGGATTACAGAACAGGGCATAGATCCCATAGGAGGAGGCAGTTGGGTCCAAGGTTTGGCCAGTTGACACGCCCTTCCCCAGGACCCCAAGCACCTATTTTGACTCCTTATGCTTTGTTTATCCCAAGGTCTGAATGCAGCCATTTCACAGCTAGTCAACCTCCTTTCCCTTGATCAGAAACAAATGTCCATGGCAGTCCATTAGTGACATCATTGGCTCTCTGACCCTGCTGTTCTCTGCCTCACAGAGATGGCCCAGTATTCACTGTCACTCCCTAGTCCTGCCAAAAAATTGTGGGGCATAAAGGGACCACTTCCCTTATTCCATAGGAGTGCTATTTAGATCCACAAAGGGATTCACAACATTGTAAATAGAGCTAAATTTAAAAACAGACCATGAAGAAAAAAGTACATCCCAGTAACTTCTACTTTTGGAATCACAAAACTGTACATGAGACTGACTAGCTGTTTCAAGAGGAATATTCTTTAATGAGGGAGCAATGGAGGAATCTTTTTTGAATTTTCAAATTTTTGAATTGTCATTATTGAATGAACATGGAGTTACCTGCCTTGTACACTTTTATCTTCTTGGTAGTCCCAGGCATCTAAAGTTGCGGCCTGATTAATAAAACCATATCAAGTGTCTCCTGTCCTCCTTCAATCAGTATAGCCGGACAATAGTGAGCATTCCCTATCTGAACTTGTCTGACAGCTACATATGAACATAGCTGGTGTTTACCAATATATTTGTGTGCTGAGATTATGAGAATTAGATGCATTATAGACTGCAGTATACAGGTTCTAATGCTCACTAATAAAGACATCCACAGTTTCACTTATGAATACTAATGGCTCTTTCTCTGTGTGCAGCTCTGAGTTTTCGGTAGGTCAGATTTTCATGATTAAGATAACAGAACAAATTGAATTCATTTTCTAAAAGAGATGAATGTGAGTAGTGCACAGCAATGGGAGTCCCAAGCAGGCTTTCCCTGGCAAGTTGATGTATAACTTAATGAGAGCAAACCATTAGACAATGAACAAAAGAGGAGACAATGAGCACTGGGAGCTTTATTATGAAATCATTCCTGAGATACTGAAAGAAGTCGCCACCCAGGTGAGCAAGCTGACTGCTAATTCAGAAGAGGATACTGCAGTATGTGCACAAAAGACTAGACAACTGCAGAACTCAATTTCTAACTTCTAATCACTTCTTTGTCACCTAAGTACTTGGATTGCTTTATAGTGTGTTCCCCTGACTCCTGAAACCTTGGATTTCTTCCTTCTTTCTCAAATACTGCTGCCAAGAAAAAAATCTCTTTAATTAGCTGTTTATAATTTTGGACTCCTACTATGTGCTTCAAACTGAGACATAAAATCTACTCTTTTTAAGAGCACAGGTTCCAATTTTCAGGTCCATCTAGACTTTAGGGGAAAAGAGTAAAGGTATTTTGATGCTGTTTTTGCAGCTGACTGTTTCTGGGGACCAGCAGAGGGCTACCTCAGCTGTGAGTATGGGTTAGTGTAGCATGATGGGTGATCTACCCAATGTTTGATTATGCATGCCCCCAAGGGTGGTGGCTTTCTCTCCATTAATGCAAGGAGCGCTTGTTTTACAGAATTAGGTTCCATTATAACTGTGTATCCACCTAACAGAAGACAGACCAGAGCTGCCTCCTAACTGCAGCAGGTAGCTCAATGTGCTAATTAGCATTCTCAGCCTTTCATTACTATGTGAATGGTAGCCCTTTGCGCTCGCTCTCCAGTTACATCCTATACCTCTACATAACCATAGCAGTTGCTCCACCCACAGAGGGGTCACAGCACACTGCAATAGACTGGCCAGCCACTAGGAGCATACCTACTGGCAGGGCCTGGTGGTTCTGACTGGGGGTGGATTAAAAAAAAAAGTCTACCTATTCATTTGGGGTTGGGCCATATGCTCTACCACCTGCTCACTCTGAACACCTACTTGTCTAAAGGAGCAGTATGGAAAACTGAATGTACTGACTCAAAAGGTGCAAAGTTTTTGTGCTGATTTGCTTTCTGATCATGTTTTCAAAGGAGAGGGAACATGAGGTGTCTCATTAATAGATCATGGAACAAGAATGAACCAAATGACTCTAGTGGATAAGGCAGTATAGTTCACTAATTTACATTCTGTGTACGTTCTGAGAAGGAACACATGCATTTTAAATCTTGAAGAGAAAATCCTCTCCTTTTTTACATATTTGAACTTCAGTGGTAGCACATAATTTTAGTTTCATTAAATCACAACAAGGTGCATGGTGATAACTGCCATAAACCAACAGGAAACAACCAAGGTAGTACTGTGTCTGTACAATACAGTCAACAGCTAGGTCACCACGATAGGAATGGCCCTTTGTTCTGATCACTCTTTTCACACTTATATGTATTTAAGACATGCAAATGAGAGGAAAAGGCTAACTGCAGAGTGAAAATAGAGGCACTGGAGTTTCAGTATGTAGTATTGCATACAGAAAAAAAAAGTGCCAAGCTTAATACATGGTAAACAAAGAGCAGGAGAAAGAATCACATTTGAAAAGATAACAAACAAATTCCAGCAACTGGAGGGAGAGGAGGAGCAGGACTAGCTAAAGCATTCAGAATAATCCTATTTCAAATATAATCAAGAAAATAAACCAGAGTGTGGAAAACAATCACTTCAGCACAGTGGCATGTCAAGGGGAGAGACAGAAACGCACATTAGAATAGCAATGCTTTATGCCACTACTTCCATTTTGAGAATCTATTTTCAAGGGTTTAAAACTCAGCCATACGCATTTGCTTCAGGCTGAAACGTGGCATAAGTGGAACTAGCCTGAGAGCACACTTTTGTTTTACCAGTGCTTCAAAACAATACATTATACAATTTTTTTACCTCTTTACTGCAGTGTAATTGAGAAAATAGCCTCTCCAACCTAACAAACATTGCTGTCATGGAACAGTCTTCTTACCTTCCACCCCCCGTCAAAGCGCCTGTGTTTCAACAGTGAGTGAAATAATCTCAGTACATACAGTTTGTAAAGGACAAGAAGAGGAATGGTTCTGTGTAAGTGTCAGGTATTATTATTATTATCGCTGATGTACTTGTGTTCCATACATATGAAATAGGTATTCTGCTGATAGCTGCTGTGGGGGACAAATGCTTATTACAGCAGCGGTAAAGGAACTGAGGAACAGGGTTATGGCTCTAGTAAATAAACATTTAAAGAAATGCATAAAATTCTCAGTTCAATTAAGTGTTTTAATTTTACACACATCCAACATAGCAGTGTCTAATTCCCTCCCTCCACATGCAGCATTCCTATTAACAGTAACAGGAGTCACACAGAAATAAAAGGCCAGAATTGTGAAGTCATCCATCTGGTGCAAATCTGGCATAACACCATTAACTTATGCATTATACACTAGAATAAGCTTATTCAGGCAGTGACTATCTTTTTATTATGTGTATGTACTGCACCTAACTCAATGAAACCTTGGACCCTAATCGGGGTCACCGGATACTACTTCCATAGAAATAACACAGGACAATAAGGTACGGAATTTAGAATTTAGTCCATTACTCTTGGGAGCATTCTGCACCACTGTGCAATGCAGAATTTTGCAGAAATTAATTATTTTTGCGCAGAATTTCCTTTCCCTCCCAGAAATGGGCTGCAGTGCTGCTGGCTGCTACTAGGAGCCTGTGGATCCAGCAGAGCCCAGCTTGCACATAGAAGACACTGCTGGGGGGTAGGGGAATGGGATGAGGAGCTGGAGCGTTTCCGGCAGATGCAGTTCACCGGGCACCCAGAGGGGAGGAGGTGGCAGCGTGCAGGAAACTCCACGCAAGCCTGGGACCAGGCTGTTTCTCCCTCTGGATCACTGGGCTCTGGGGGGTAGGGGTGGGTGTCTGGGCTAGAGGGGCCCTGTGGCTATGCTATGGGGGGTAGGGGATGCAGGTGTCTGGGCCTGGGGGACCCTGCAGCTAGGCTCTAGAGGGAGGGGATGCTGGTGTCTGGCAAGGTAGGGTTCGTGGCTGGGCTGTGGGGGGAGGGGGTGTGGGTATCTGTGCTGTTGGGGCATGCAGGGCTTTGGGGGTTGGCTGTATTGTCTGGGGGGGACTCCACTGCTGAGCTCTGGTGGGGGGAGGGGCAGAGAAACAGGAACTATGTTGTCATAGGGGTTTCTTTATCTCTCTAAACCTGGGGGAATTTTTGTGTGTGTCTGTATTGTTAGACATACTAGCTTACAGGTCTTTTTAAATAAATTATCAAAATAATCAAAACTTGTGTGATTATGTAGTGTTATTTTGACAAAATTTGTAGAATTTTAGAATCTATACACTTTCTTTATTTTTTTGGTGCAGAATTTTTTGGCCCGGAATTCCCCATGGAAAAAAATAATCTCATATTTTTATTATGAATTTGGCTTTTGTGTTATTTTAATGTTTTATCAAATACCTGCATGAGAACATCTTAAACCCCCACAATTTTCAAGTAAACTATTTTCTTCCAACCCAAAACATTTAATTTTGCATCACCAATATGAGTGACCATTCTGTGGATGATGAATATATTGCTAAAAATGTTCTGCCAAGTTGCTAAAACATTTCATTATGTATGTATCCAAAAGAATGTAATGGTTGAGTCTTGGTCTAGAAGAGAGGTGGGCAAACTTTTTGGCCTGAGGGCCATATCAGGGTATGGAAATTGTATGGCGGACCATGAATGCTCACCAAATTGGGGGTAGGGGAGTGGGAAGGGGTGAGGGGCTCCGGCTGGGGGTGCGGGCTTTGGGGTGGGGCCAGAAATTAGGAGTTCAGGGTGTGGGAGGGGTGAGGGTTGGGGATGAGGGTTTTGGGGTGCAGGAGGGGGCTCTGGGCTGGGATTGAGGGGTTTGGAGGGTGGGAGGGGGATCAGGGCTGAGGCAAGGGATTGGGGCGTGGAGGGGGGTCTCAGGGGTGCAGGCTCTGTGTGGTGCTTACCGGAAGCAGCTCCCAGAAGCATGTCCTTCCTCTGTCTCCGAGGTGCGGCCAGGCAGCTCTGTGCACTGCCCCGTCCACAGGCACCACCCCTGCAGCTCCCATTGACTGGGAACTGTGGCCAATGGGTAACAGGGGCGGTGCCTGCGGACAGGGAAGTGCGCAGAGCCGCCTGGTCACGCCTCCACATACTATGTAGGAGCTGGAGGGGAGTCATGCCAGCTGCTTCCTGGGAGCTGTGCAGAGCAGGGTAAGCCTCTGACCCCACTCCCCAGCTAGCACATCAGATCAGGGCAAACCCCTGACCCCGCTCCCCGGCTGGAGCTGACGGCCAGATCAAAAGGTCTGATGGGCCGGATGTGGGCCGTGGGCCGTAGTTTGCCCACCCCAGGTCTAGAAAGTAAATGCTTGTTTTATATAATGCATATGAAAAAGCACATGTTGTACAGAGGATTTAACTGATAGACTGAAAGGACTCCCTTGGAACATTTCTGACCTTTCAGGATGGATAACACTTCTTAAAATCTTGCCTGAATATAGGCCAGTGTCTATAAAAGCTCTAGCTGGCTTCCCCAGTATAAAATATGGATGAAGTATGGAAGCAAGACAGAGTTTTCACCAAATCTGGCCCTATGATAAAGTCAAATCCTGGGAAAATATTTGGATACTTGCTCCTGCTTTGAGGTATGCTATATACCGAGCAATAGAAATATGCTACTAAATTCCTGCACTATTGTATATTAGCACACACTGCATTTCAGTATATGAAAAAAAGTGTATCTAACAGTAAAAATAAGACCTTTGTGTTAGAACATTACTTTTTTTCTTCCTTTTATATAGTCCAATTTAGCATTCATTACATTTCCTTGCTTTTGCTGGATTGTGTCAGAGATTTCATTTTGATATACTTTCTGTATAGGTGTACTGAATTGCAGGGGGGTCTCATTTTTAAAGTGCGAAATTATTTTTTACAAAGAAACAAACTTTGAAGGTGACTCATGGTAGCAATCACGCACTGCTCAAGAGAAGCTGCCAATCTTTCTATCTTGCACTAATGTGTGGCCTGATTCTGCAGGCTTTAAATGTAGCACTACCACTGTGTCGATGGCAGTCTTGTGTGGTAAATATCGATGTCTAGAGTCCATGGAGCAAGCTATAAACTAAGGATCAGATTTTCAAACGTGTCTACTTGAGGTAAGAGCACAAATCCTATAGACTTTCAATATGTGTTCCTTGTGTTCCTGAATCACTTAGGTGGTTTTAAGAATCCCATCCTGAAGCCTTGATTCCAAGATTGTATTGTTCCGTTTGAAGTCAATGGAACTATTCATGTGTTTAAAGCTAGGCATGTGTTTAAATAACTTGCTGAATCAGAGTCAAAAATGCAGATATAAATTAGAAGTAACTACTACTCAGTGGAAGTTGCATATTTCTTGGCGGGTGCTCATAGACTCATTGGTATAGCAAAGACAATCTTCTTTGCTTAGGTACTGTGGCAATCCTGATTATCCTTTAAGACCCTGTTCCTGCCATTGCATCCATGGGGACGGATGCATAATCAGGACTCAGTTTCATTTTTAGATGAAGAACTATGAAATTTACCTTAAGAAAGTTGGAAAGGGGCTGGAGCCCTATAGACAGTGTGGGTATAGGTCCTTTCAGAAAAACATTTGAACTTAATGTGAGCTGAATGAGTGAAGGTCATGCCTACTAGAGCTGAGAAAAGAATTCATGATGAAGAATTTATTTAGTCACTTTAGCCTTACTTTTCTGCTTCTGGAATTATCCATGAGCTGATCGAACCTTCTTCAAATGTATTCATTATTTGACAGTGGATAAGTAGTGAACAATTTTTGGATGAGTGCACAATCACTTCTGGGACACAAACCTCATACATACACATTTAACATTTCTTTTTCATGAGTATTCATGGAATGCAACTTTGAATTTTTCTTTCTGCAAATATTTGTTCCAGTAAAACTAAATCCTGTTAACATTTATTGAAAGCAAACTAAAAAAGGAGGGGAAACTTGGCCAAAATTAATTCATATAGAGTTAGATTGTGCCTCTAGGTAAAATCCTTAGTGGAACAAGCTGCGCTGGATAATACATAGAGCACTTCTAGCCCACTCCTTTTTTACTTGTTGGAGACACCATTGGAGAACTCAGCGCCCACATGTTCTTCTCCTTGCCAGAGCCACAATATGGGTGGATATTAGACAGCAGTGCAGATGGGTGGGTTTGGGAGCCTTATTACCCTGTGCAGCCACACAGATACAGAACACAATCCATTAAGTGTTCAAGTAAATATTCAGGAAAGTTGCACTACTCTATTTACCCAGCACCTAGTCCCCATTAGCCAAGCAATGGACGCTACAAACTAGAAGATAAAAACTACTAAATAAGAAGAATGTCAATGCCTGGGTTCTGAATTTAATTGCACAATGAAGTAGACTTTTTAGCATTTGTAGCACTCTTTTATAACACATAACATCACAAATGCATTTTTGAGCATTAAAAGAACTTGCCAGAATCCCTTTCTGAAATTGGTTTGTTTATAAGTGGCTTCATACACCGTTTTCTGGCTTGTAGAAAAAGGTGTGTGGCACCTTAAAGGACTCCATAGCGTGAAGGAGACTTGCTGCGGCAGCTTCAGACCAGGTCAGCAGGGGGATGTTGACTCATGCCCCTCAGGTGACCAGAAGAGAAGAGCGGACTATTTAGGTCCATGCTCATGCAGGAAAAGCCCTCTTTTACCTGGACCAGGCAGAGGTTTGCAGAACAGTGAATTTATGGGGCTGTGCAAATGGCTTCATAATTTTCCTTCTTTTAAAGTTGCTGTCTCAAAAATATATTCATGCTACAGAAGCTGAAAAATATTTTGTTGCCCAGCTGGGGGGCATAGGGCAGCATTGGAGCAGAAAGAGGATTGCAAAGGTAGGCAGCTATCCTCCACAGCAAGCCTCCTTCCATAGCTGTGGACCTTCTTAGCGGCATAGGAATGAATGTATTCTATGGACATGTTCTAAGCATTTGATGGCATGACTGGTAATCTGGAAAATTCCAGCAAAGATTAAAAACAAAATATTATTATATAGAAACTGCTGTAGAGGGTTAGGTAAATGTTCCAAATAGAGCAATACCCTGTCTCCAACAGTTGCTCATACCAGCTGCTTCCAAGGAAGATTGTAAAACCCTATCATAGACAGTTATCTTTTGCACAGTGTATAATATACTTGTGGAATTCATTGCCATTGATATAACTGAAACAAATAATTTGGTAAGGTTTATCATTTATTTGAATACGGATAGCATTTCTTGTAACATTAGCTAGCTTGAAAAGGATATGAATCATCATGTCTCAGGGCATATGCCAATTTTTCAACTGGAACAGGAAAGAATGGTTTATCTTGTGAGCTAACTCAGACTTTTGGCAAGGAGCATTCGGGGTGGAATTTGCCTTCTCTAAAGCAATAGGTAGGGTACTGGCAGGGTGTGATATTGTTTGAATGGAGGGATTCATGTGTTTCTAGTGACTCTAGTGAGTCTTCATGTTAGGGATTCTGTATGTTCTTTGTGAATTACAGGAGATCAGAGTGTGGAGAATGCATTTTGGGGGGTTATTTTGCTTTTGCTTTAGGAGAAGCCCCTGAGAATGCAAGGTTTAAATAAGTGGGGTGGGGGCCAACAAAAAGAAGCAAACAGCAGAGTTCCAGACCTGAGACCTCCTCAAAGGCAGATAACATTTTGTGGCACAGAAGACATTGTGGAGTTATGGAGATTAAGCTGTGGGTAGAGGAGTTGACAGCCAATCAACTTGTTTGGCATTTCAGTGGGTGAATGATGCAGGGGGTAGACATCCTTTAGGGGATGAGGAAGAAATTGAGCATTAGGGTTATGGAAGGACGAGGAAAGAATCTGGTTGGGTTGGAACCTGAGAGTAAGATGAAAAGCAGAGAAAGGAGACATCCACAAGATCAGATAAACTTTGAACAAAATCCACATAATGTTCTTGTGATGAAATCATTGGCCTCATAGTCAGTGTTCTTGGCAGGGCCGGCTCCAGGCACCAGCCGAGCAAGCTGGTGCTTGGGGCGGCAGCTTGTAGGAGGCGGCATTCCTCCCAATCCTAGGACAGCACGGCCACTTTTTTTTTTTTTTTTTGGTAGTGGTGTTCCGCTCCGGCCGCCCTGTAGGCGGAGGATGGCAGCGCCCTGCAGCAAGCCCGGCAGGGCAGCCCTCCCAGCTGACCGGAGCAGCATAGAGCCCTCCCGACAGGTGGCGGGGCCGCATGGCCGCGCCCCGCTGAAGCCCTGACCTCCCCCCTTCTCGCTCTCTCTCCCCCCCGCTCCCTCCCCCACCCCCCGCTAGCTGGGGCACATCTGCAGCGCAGGGAGTCCCCCTGCACCCTGGCTCTGGCCGCACTGCAGGTTTTTTTGTTTTTTTGCTTTGCCATTCTGGCCGCCCTGTTTTTTGTTTTTTTGCTCGGGGCAGCCAAAAAGCCAGAGCTGGCCCTAGTTCTTGGAAAAGTCACTTCACTATTCTCTTCCTCCATTTCCTCATCTGTAAAACATTGATAATCGTGCTTATCCATATTTGTAAGGTACTTTAAGAGCTTAAATGAAAAATGCTATATAAGTGCAAAGTAATATTATTAAAATGAAGATAATACTTATCTCACAGTGGTCTTGAGGCTTTATCATTAACATTTGTAAAGCATTTCTTAAATTAGATGGAAGGCTCTGCAGTAATGAGTAGTACTTTATATGTGCAAGTGTCTTCAGCTAATGTTAAACAGACAGAATTTCAGAAGAACACAGGGCATGTGGGAACCCATAAAGACCTTATTTATTAGTAGAATTTGGCATGTTATGGTATCTGGACACCTTTAGAGAAATTCCCTCCTTGTCTTCATGTTTCAGATGTTTTAATACCATCACTAAATCAAGGGAGATACCAAGAGCAATTGCAAAATTAGCTGCCAGTCTTTTTGAATGATTAGGTAAACAAATCATCGCCAATAATCTGAAGTCTGTTTATTGATCTGCACTAAAATAAAATAAATGTCAGGAATAGTCTGTTGTCTCATTTTTGTAAGGAGATAGAGTTGATTCAGTAGCTTAAAGTGCCGTAAATTTAGCTGCATATTGCAAAGTAGCCAGAATAACTAGTCTGCTACACCAAAGGGATTTAATCAATAATCCTTTTATATAGATTCTTCACTATAATTTTTTAGGTTTTGTAGACAACTTATAGGAACACATTCATTTTATCTTCAATATTTTGCATCTTTTGTATTATTGTACAATGATAAGAAATGTGTGTTTATTTTCTTTCTAAGAACTAAACTCAAAAATGTATATTTAATAGGCAAAATAATCTCTGATATTCTGTTAAAAATTCTGGAATGTGATACAAAATGAATCTGTTAAATGTAAATCTGCACAGGGCAGTAATGGTGTAAAATTGGAAAGATTATTAAATTATTTATCACCGGTACTGTTTAGATTTAGTCCTTTGTTTCAGAACTGATTATTTGCACTTCCAAACCATAAAGTAAATGTCATGTAAAGCAGTATTTTGCTGGAGATAAGCTACTGTATGCACAGGTGTGGCTAGTCTAGTTTATATACTGCCTTTTCTTTTCCTAAATCTTCTCAGGCGCCTTGCCTGGTTGAGATTAGGAAGCAGATATTGCAGATAATAGTTTAAGATTTAAAATATTCTCAGATTCCAGTTCTGGTTCCAAGGTTAAATCAATGTCATACAAGAAGCCTTTAAGAATCTTAGTGTCTACACTTCCAAATTATATAAGCATTAAAAAGTCAGGTTTGCCAGGAGAGAAAAAAACAGTTCTTTTATTAACTGCAAAAATGCTTGACACTTATTCAGCCCAGGCTTCTGGAAGTATCTAGGCTTGGACAAAAAAAATAATGTATGTATTAGCAGTCATTCCCAAGGTAATATAACATTATCTCATTAACATAGTCACACCCTACCAGGAACATGATAGTTTTCCTTGCTATCATCTGTGTGTGAAGCAATCTTATTTTAAGCAAGGACGTGGCAGTACTTAAAATTATTCTTCTCTCAAGAGTGACTGTAAAATTGCACCTTCTTACTGTGAATATATCTGTTCCTGATGTGTACTCAGAGACTTATCTGCTTTTACAGATTAAGGCAAGTTTAATGTTTTTATTTTCACTTTTTACTTCCCTTAGCACTGAAGAACCAACACAGGTAAGACAGAATAGAAGCCAGGTCCTTCTTTTTTGAACATCCATCACCTTGTTTGGTCTTGCACTTTGAATGTAATAATCATTTACACCTGTGCAAACTCATCGAATGAAATGGGATTTCACAATGTCACCAAAGGCATAATTTAGGGACAATGGAGTTTCACATTTGTAGCTGACTATGCCCTGGAGTTCCTTTATTATAAATGATGGATGAGAAGAAAGAACCCAGCTTGACTGCCAGGTCCCACATAGAGTTCGAAGGGCTGCCAATTTGAAAGAAAACACCTTTTTACTTGGAAATGGACTTACATTTTACATAGACTTTGAGACAAAAAAAAATGCCACTTTTACTGAGTCACTTTTTAACTTAAAACATGGTTTTATTGTATCGTGGGCTCCTTTTGAGGATAGTGTAAAGTACTTAACAAAGAAGACATTTAGCACCAAATATGCACAAAATAAATCTGTAGGCATGGATATCTCTCACATTTTGAAGTCATCTGCTGCACAGTGTTTGCACTAGTGCAATCCCTTGCACACTGACTTTAATTGATCTAACACTTTTACCCCCCACCCCCAAACAAACCATGAATCAGTTTTTAGTACAAATTGTGCCACACAAACTGTTGCAATGGTCCAAAAATGCTAATCAGTTTTCAGAATCTAATTAATTTCCTTCATTTTGTAATATTAGTACTAGCTTGCAGACACAAACAACATCAGCAGTTAATATGTTCCATTGTAGTTTTCAGTGTTCTTGTAGCCCGGTTGGTCCCAAGGTGGGTGAGGTGATATATTTTTATTAGATCAAATTCTGTTGGTGAAAAGAGGCAAACTTTTGAACTTACCCAGAGATCTTCTTCTGATCTCAGCAGTTTAAGTTTTTTGAACCTCCAGAGCACAAACCTAATTCAATTTAGATAAATACTGATCAAATATGGTATTTTGTGTTATAAAAACGAATTAGCTTAATGTGATAAGTGTCTGCCTTGTGTTGTTTTCTCAAATAGTAATAGCTTCAGAATAGGCCTTTCCCTTAGTCAAATAGAACAATTCAGTAAAGAACATATGCATATTGTCTTATCTCCAGGAATGTAATTTATGGAAATAGACTTTACATTTTTATCAGAGAAGTAAATTGTATGTTGAATAGAAAACAAAACAATACTTCAGTTCTGTATCACATCCTTTGTACATTTTTTTCTTAAATTTGTCAGACATCTGCCTTTTAGCAGATTCACACTTACAAACATCAAAAGAAATATTTCTAACAAACTAAGCATTAGCAGCAAAGATACACTACCAAAGGGCTTGAATTTTAACAAACCCCAATAGTCTATGTGAGTTCAAAAATATAATTGCTCTTAAGTTTTATTTAGGTTTAACTACTTGATGTTTCTCATGTGCGTAGGCGAGACTGGATTTCAGGAAGATGAACACCTGCTGTTTATTCAAGTGGTAATATTTTAGTGAAGATATACAGTTAAAAAGATTCAATTTTATTATATTAACTTTTTAGTACATTACAGTAGGAAAGAAAACAGTATGGTCATATTTTTAATAAAATATTTTACATAAACATAAGCTTAAATGAAAGTGCCATATTGATATAACATTTTGGATAACTTTAGACATCTTGGACCATAGTACCAATTGGAACCAAACCACTGATTTAATTAGCATACAATTCCTAAACTTTAAATCATACCATATTTATAGGCCATCTTTATTTTGTATGCATTTACTTGTGTAAGTTTGCTGTCACAATGAATAACAATTGTTGTCTACATACCCTTATGCATATGTATTTTCAGTTACATAATCAAGGAATGCAATGACAAATCGGATTTTTCATGACAATAATTGGAAAGATGGGAGTCTTTAAATAGACATTGAGAGTGAGAGATTAAATATAGTAAGGAGATTACTTACCATTTTATCAGCAATATTGAATAGGCATCAGTCCTTCTCATCAGAGGAGCTGAACCTAAGATGTGTTGTATCAGTGGGAATTGCAGGTGCTTAAAATGAAGCCAAAAGTTATCCTAAGTAGTGATATAGTGAAAGCCAGTCATTTAGGAATAGGAAGTTGTACACCAGCTATTCATGTTTTTCACTCAAGCATTGCATGCCTACTGAGGGTCACTTGCCTATTCCGTTAAAAAAACAATAAATATCAAATTAATCATGTTAATATTTACATCTGATATAAACTGAACCGTTTGTAGTGTAAAGAATAATCTGGGCATGGAACTCATTTCAGTAATTGATACATGACTCTTCTGATTAGTGGAGAAGGAATGACTATGTATCTATTTAGCTCTCACTGGACTTCACCGAGCAATGGGTTGAAAAAATGCAATGCAGTTGCACACGATCATTGTACTAAATATAATGGTTAGGACAAATTACATAAAACCAGTAATTAGTTATTAATTTGTTAGTTCAAGAAACAAAATATATGTTCATGAAAATTAGAGAGAAGGTGGTTGAGACAATATCTTTTATTGGACTAACTTCTGTCATAGACCAGAAACCAGACCTGAAGAAGAGCTCTGTGTATCTTGAAAGCTTGTGCCTTTCACCAAAAAAAGTGGGTCCAATAAAAGATATTGCCTCACCCACCTTGAGTCTCTAATATTCTGGGACCAACCTGGCTATAACAACACTGCAAATTAGACACATGTTTTTGGCCATACTTTAACTTTCTGGAAAATCAATTAAAATTAACATAAGTCTGTGGTTTTAGTTTTTGTGGGGAGTTGTTTGTTTTGATTTTAACTATATAAGCTTTTAAATTTTCTTGAGCAGACTGGAGAGGTAAAACTGAATAGGTAACAATCCCTTGCTTGTATCCTCAGTGAGTTTTATATCCAGGAGCCTTAGTTCTAAATACATTGGCCTCTACCACTTAATTTCATCAGCTGGTAACAGTAGTAGGCTCTTATTCTTTTATGTATACCAGATATTAGAGGAGGATGTGACACATATGGCATCAGTGTGTTACATATACCGCTATAATTTAGCATCTAGCAGAAACCTGCATCCCATGGAATGAATACTGGACTGATCTTTTCTCTCCCGTCCTTTGCAGTAATATGCAAACAACTCAGAGACAGAAAGTAAGTTGTAGTGAGGTCAGAACTGTGAAGTAAAGACAACATGAACTGGGAACCATAAGAAATCTAGCCAGCCAATTGAGAAATAGATGGAAAACAGGAAAGAAATCTATTAGCCAATACCAATAAAATGAATGCAGTTCTATGTGTGGGTGTATGGTAAACCATTCCTTTCCTCATACTCAGATTCCCAGGAATGATGTGGAAACTCCATGCTCTACATTTCCAAAAGTGATTAGCAATTTTTGATGGCCAACATAAGACCATCTTTAGAGGTGTTTGGCTTTCAGAGGGTGGGTTCTCAGCATTTTCTGAAAATTAAGTCCTTTTAAGGTATATCAAGTTGGGCACCCAAAAGGTAAGGCACCAGAATCACTAATCACTTTTGAAAATGTAAGCACGGGAGTTCACACTCATGGTGTTTCTAGTCCTCTATAGTGGAATACTGCATGTAGGGGATCATTTGGCACATAGGTAGTGTGACAGAAGTTGGTAGTGATCCAAAGGGCTATAAAGCTCACACTAAAAGGCAAAATGTTAGCATATTTATCTGACCACATGAGCTGTTAAAATGACACCATTTTAAAACAAGCAAAAGAGAAAAGTTACGAGTAACTCATCCTTTTATTTCATCCAAATTCCAGTCACATCTTAAATTCTATCTCTGGTGTATTTTTGGAAACTCCATCGGGTCATCTACTATTCTAGTCCCTAACCTTGTATTATGGCAGGATTGATTTGATTAGAGGTAGAGAACAGTAATCTTTTTTTAGTGTTGTGATAGTTCCAGTGTGTTGATACCAGGAGCTCTGAGAGTAGGGTCAGTTTAAAGTACACAGCATGGATCAAATTATATTATTAATCAAAATATTATTAATATAAATTACAGACCTTATAAATTCCTAACAGTGAACACTTGTAGAAGAGGATGCCAAATTTATGACTGTCTCTATTGCATCAAGGGATGTCTCATTGTCCTTTAAAACTGCCTATTTTCTTTGGGAACAAATAGATAAATAATGGGTGTAGGTCCTATCCCTGTCTTCCAGCATTAATATTTACTGGCATTAGTGTAGGATTATATAGTTGATTGCTTTTGGGAGTGTTTTACTGTAGCAGTTAAAAGATCAGTAGTATAAGGAGACAAACTTCTTTGAAAATAGGTCACATTTCAAATTCATCAACAATTCTCATACAACTTTCATACCTGTCCTGCAAATGGCTCCATTTCTTTCTGGTCTCCAACTGCCTTACTTCTATCTTTTAAAATAACTTTTATTTCAGAGTTCATTACTTGTGAAATACCTTGTTTTCTTCTACTATGGCCTGCAGAAATTCAATATTGAGTCTTTTTTATTGTACAACTTGTAATTCTAGAAGAAAATGACTTTCACTTTTCAGTTTAACCTATTGATGACAAAGTTTTCAAAATATGCCTTGGCATCATTAGACGTTGAGATAACAAATGGTCACATCCAGTTGAAATGATTCTGTTAGCCAAAGCAGCTGATTTAAAAAAAATCTGACTTTTTTTTTTGCCATTTTGCATATGAGTTAGTAACTGTTTAACTTATTTACATAAAGCTTTCCAAAACTAGTTGCATGTGGGTTTGCTACAGTATATTAATTGTATTTGAGCCGTAATTGATTTGAAAGGAATAAGAAGAACTTTCTCACCTGGAAAACTGAGTTTTATGTGTTGGCCACCTATTAAGCAACAGGAGTGAGATTTTTTGCATTAAAAATACCATGAAAACTTTGATCTGGTGCATACTTACACTAGCTGCTTTTCAAAGATAAAGTGCAAGACTTTAACATGTTTTTCTTTCAGAATAACAAAGCAATTAATTTACTTTTAGGGAATGGCTACACACAGTGCTCTAAACCCTCCAACATCAGAGCATGAAACACACTAGCTCAGGCGTAGGCAACCTATGGCACGTGTGCCAAAGGCGGCATATGAGCTGATTTTCAGTGGCACTCACACTGCCCGGGTCCTGGCCACTGGTCCGGAGGGCTCTGCATTTTAATTTAATTTTAAATGAAGCTTCTTAAACATTTTACTTTACATGCATACATATTTACTTTACATACAACAATAGTTTAGTTACATATGGTAGACTTATAGAAAGAGACCTTCTAACAATGTTAAAATGTATGACTGGCACGCGTAGGGTTACCATATCTCATAAATAAAAAAAGAGGACCCTCCACGGGCCATGGCCCCGCCCATTTCCCCACCCTAGCCCCGCCCCAACTCCGCCCCCTCTTCCCTCCCACTCCCAGCCAGGGGGAAAGGGCTGCCCCAGTGCTACCAGCATCACGGTTTCCCGGGCAGCCCCCAGACCCTGCGCCCCCAGCCGGCGCTTCCCCAGCGCAGCTGGAGCCCGGGAGGGGAAGCGCCCAGCCGGGGGCGCAGGGTCTGGAGGCTGCCCAGCAAACCGTGAAGCCGATAGCGCTCGGGCTTTGGGCAGCCCCTATGCCTCCGGACCCTGTGCCCCCAGCCGGGCACTTCCCCTCCGGGGCTCCGGCGGCTCTGCGTAACTTACACTGTATAAGTTAAACAGAGCCGAAGAGGAGCAGAGACCCCGCAGCTGGAGGCTCTGCTCCTCTTAGGCTCTGTTTAAGAGCCGGGCTGCCCCAGCGCTACCGGCTTTGGGCAGCCCCCGTGCCTCCGGACCCTGCGCCGCCAGAGCCTGGGAGGGGAAGTGCCAGGCTGGGGGCGCATGGTCCGGAGGCAAGGGGGCTACCCGAAGCCGGTAGCTCTCGGGCAGCCCGGTTCTTAAACAGAGCCTCCAGCGGCTGGGGCTCTGTGTAACTGACACTGTGTCAGTTACACAGAGCCCCGGGGGCTGGAGGCTTTGCTCCTCTTTGGCTCTGTGTAACTGACACTGGGTCAGTTACACAGAGCCCCGGGGGCTGGAGGCTTTGCTCCTCTTTGCCTCTGTGTAACTGACACTGTGTCAGTTACACAGAGCCCCGGCGGCTGGAGGCTCCAGCCGCCCCGGCTCTGTTTAAGAGCCGGACTGCCCAAGCGCTACCGGCTTCGGGCAGCCCCCGTGCCTCCAGACCCTGCGCCCCCAGCCGGGCACTTCCCGTCCTTAAACAGAGCCGCCATTTTCCCGGACATGTTCGGCTTTTTGGCAATTCCCCCCGGACGGGGGTTTGACTGCCGAAAAGCTGGACATTTCCAGGAAAAAGAGGACGTATGGTAACCCTAGGCACACGGAACCTTAAATTAGAGTGAATAAATGAAGACTCGGCACACCTTCTGAAAGGTTGCCAACCCCTGCACTAGCTGCTGGTATCAGTTCTGTGGCTCAGCACCTACAATTGGTGCCAGATATTCAGAGGGCTTCATTTCTCATAGAGGTGCTCATATAAGGGTCAGATTTTCAAGAGTGCTCAGAACTCAGCAGCTGCTTTTGTGACAAAACTGATTACCCAAAGAACTCAACACCCGATGTTATGAGCCCTTTTGAAAGACTGGCCCACAGAGACTGAAGTGCCACATAGGTTAGATGGCTGTTGGCAATGTTCACTTATTCCTCCTAAATATGGTCTGAGTTTTCAGAGCAAAATGTTGGACTCAAAACAACTTTGAAGTATTGATTGTATTAACATTATTTTACTTGTTTTTTGATATTTTTTCAGCAAGTAACAGATTTAATCTAGTTTAAAAGGTGTATGTGTTAGTGTTACAAGAGTATAGAGATGTATTAATGCATGTTTGTGTTCCCTACTCCAGTTGCTACCCTAGTTACCAATAAAGAATTGATCAGTTACCACCTGGTCCATCTCTGAATCTTGGCTTGTATCGGCCAAGATCATGACTATTTTGTAATGTGTAACCTAAATCACTCTAAATTAGCTGGTGGAATTCTGAAAAGAGGCAGTAGTCTCAGCGGCTGAATAACCTGATCACAACAACATCCTATATCTTTAGGTCTGTTTGGGCCTAAGGTTTCATATACACACATTAGGTTAATTGAACATGTGTCTAACAGTTCATTCCTGAAACTAATTTTCTTCCTACTAGAGTGATTGGATTGGGGAAAAGTTTTTTAAGGATGACCGGGCATGAATATTTTAGGAAAAGTTAAGAAAAATGTGAGGAAAGTAAGTTTTAAAATCCACCAGCATTTGTACCGCATTCAAGGACATCCAGAACTACAGCTCACATTGCTCTGAATAAAAATTAAATTAATGCAGAGAAATATTAAAAACTAAGGAAGATTTTTAATTTGATGTATGCTGATTCAAAACAATTCTCCCTTTTCTGTGTGCCACTGTACGCAAGATTGGACAAGCTTCAGCAGAGAGTGATGGAAGAAGCAATGGTATACAACCATTAGCATGAAAAAAAAAAGAACATTTTATCAGCAGTAACCACACCACGATATCTCAGTTGCATTTCTTATTATTATTATTTTATTCTAAGTATTGGAAAGTAACAGGAGTGAATTGTTAAATGTTGTATTTTTAATGGCAGCCATTGTATTAAGGTGAAAAGAGTATTTCTAAAGGATATAAGAAAAGCTGGCACAGACTGGAGTTTTAAGTTTACATGGAAACTTTAGTCCCGTGGTTGCCAACATGACCTACAGTAGACAGTAAATCTCTCAGCTTCTGGGAGTATTATATCCCATTCTTTGCCAGTTTGTCAATAGATAAATAGCTTTCCTTAGCAGCTCTGGTTAATTGCCGGAGCAAAGCAAGGCCCTACACTCAACTTGATGGATTTTCCCTGTTTGCTCTCAATCTGGATGTAACACGATAACTTTTCAGTGCCACAACTGATCAATTCCAAAATTTCAGGGAATTTTCTTGGTATCAAAAGGAAGAATCTTATTGATTTGATGGGAAATTGGAATACTGGAAGGGAGAATTGAGGGCGCACCCAACCTCTAGCACATGGAGGGGGAATGTGGGGAAGAAGTGAATGGAAAGGAAGTGGAAAATCAGGAGGCCACAGAACCCATGGCATGGGGAGACAATGGGAACCCTGGTGTGGGAGGAGGAGGGAGAATGGGGGCATATAGAGTCCTTGGCATGGGAAGGCGGGGGAGAATGGAGGGACACAGTGCCCCTGGCATGGGGGAGGAGAATGAAGGACCTGGTTATGGAAGAAGAGGGGAATGCAGGAGTACACTGGGGAATGAGGGGCAATGGCATTTGAGGAGGAGGGCATGGGTCACATATAGCCCCTGGCATAAGGGAAGTGGTGAAGTGGGCTGCAGGGAGTCTGTGAAAGGGGGGGGGGGGATTATTAGACTTATTAGATGCTCTCATGTCTTGTAACATGAGGAAACCCAGTGTTTCCAACACTGTCTGTTTAATACCACATTTCTTGCTGCATTATAGTCCGTTTCCATGACAGTATCTTTCTCAATGGTTTTCTTATGTGTCATCTGTTATCCTCCTTTTTTCTGTCTTCCACTAGGTGATATCCATTTAAGGGCTTGTGTAGGAACATGTACAAATCACTTCATCTTGCTTTCTTGAATCGTCATTTCTACAGTCTGTTCGCCAGCCCTTTGTAGTACATTAGCACTGATTACTTTGTACCACCAATGGACACCAAGTATTCTTCACAAACATCTCTAATAGAATGTGTTAATTTTCCTGTTGTGGGCTTCTAGCATTTGCCAAGTTTCAGAAGCATATAACAAGGTGGAAATTACAATGACATTGCATAACTTTATCTTGGTTCTTGTGTGAATCTCCTTATTTTTCCAGATATTTGTCAGTCATTAAAAACCTCCACTTGCCTTCCAAGTTCTTGCTTCCATCTCTTTATGGAGTTGTCCATCAGCACTGACTGTGCTTCCAAGATATACAGACTCATTAACCATGACATATTCTTCACTATCAGTCACATACTGACTTCTCTTTCAATGATGAGCATTTTTTTTCCGATTCCTAATCCTATTTGATAGCCTCACATTTGACATTGGCAATGCTCTTTTTTCAGGGCATCATTGTTTGTATCCAACAGAAAAATGTCAAGATCTTGAAATTTCCCTATACTCATATCTTCATTTGATGTTGCCTTTCTCACACCAAAAATCTTTCACAATACGGGAAATGATCGGTGACAAAATGTAACCCTGCTGCACTAAAGTGATGATCGCAAACCAATCAGTCTTTCCACTTTCTGTCCTCACGCAGCATTCTGAACCTTCATACAGAATCGGGCCAGTAACACTATCCTTCTAGGAAGCCTAAATAGTTGCAGGAACTTCCATAGGAAATCTCAATGAATGCAGTTGAAAGCTTTGGTGAAATCTATGAATTTCAAGCTTAATCTTCTCCGGTAAGCAACCTCATTCTCAATCAATCATCTCAGGGTAAAGATGTGATGTACATTGTCTTTTTAGTCTAAAGCCTGTTTTCTCAGTACACAGTTTTTCATCAAGGACCCAATCTGATTCTCTTCAATAGTACACTGCAGAACACTTGTCCAGGTACATAAAGTAGTGTTGTTCCTCGCCAATTATCATAAACTAGTTGGTTACCTTTCTTTGGTAATTTACACATAACATCTTTCTTCCAAACTATCACAACTTTCTTCCTCTGGGCAGAATTCTTTCTTCCCAATTATATTACAAAGTTTATGTATTTCATGTACTACTACAACATTTCAGCAGTGATCTTATCTTGACCAGGAACTTTGCCATTTTTTTAGTTGTTTAATTGCTTTCTCAGTTTCTGCTTCTGAAATTCCTAGCAGTGAGATGTTTAATTCTTCATCTTCTTCACATCCATCAGTTGGAATTGTTAGCTCTGGTTGGGTGAGTACTTGTTCTCATCATCATTCCTTTTGTTCTGCTTCCTTTAACTATCTTCCATCTTTCAATTTTATGATACCACTGTGACTGTGAAACTGTGATGACAATTGCTTACCCACCTGAAATAGTGTCTTGGTGTCACCGCTTAGTGATTCATCTTCAGCTTCTCTCACTATTTTTGTGGAGCTATTCTCTAATCTTTCTTTCTCTTTTTCTACATAGTCTCGTTGTAGCATGAGTTCTTCTGGTTGTGGCACTTGTGCTTGTCTCATTTTTTAAAGGCTTTTCTTTCCTCAATCATTTCCATGTGTGTGTGGCTGTATTTACTCTTCTCTTCTTTGTCCTCCTGGTCCAAGTGAAGTTGTGGCTGCTTCCCAGCAAATATCTCAAAGAAAGCCCATTGTTCTTCTGTATCATCATTCTTACCCATCATTGCTGATATCCATTTGAGAGCTGGATTTTAAAATTCCTCTTGCTTCTTGGGTCAGACAGTTTCTTCACATCAAATACCATATTTTTTTTCTTATTTGAGTGGCACGGCATATGGGAGGATGGAATACAAGGAGTATGTGGGGAGGAAAGCAGGAATGCAAGGAGCTTGGTAAACAAACACAATGAAGACTGCATATACTTAGTTATAAACATATGCATGGCTGATAACTCATGTGCCAAATTAACCATTTCAAATTATATTGTGAATTTTAGAGATGTGAACCCTTAGAGGTAGGGCACTGTGGTGGAAGGATGGAATCTTTGCCCAATCTTTCCTAGATAGTTGCATCCTGCACAACTTACCCTGTTACAAAGCCCCTCTTCTTTTACCTGTGTCTTCCTCCCTTTCATTGCTGAGTCCTACCTAATCTCCTAGGACAAGAAATAACAAGGTAGAAAAGTCCTGGATCAGAATTGTAAGCGAAAGAGGAGGGAATCTGACGCAAAGTTTAATGTGGTTCCTCAGTGAGAAGCAAGTGGGGAATCAGATGAGCAGGCCTGTGGCATAATGCTGGGAGGGTGTTGGTAGTCCTTTGCATATTGCTGGAGAAGATGGAAAGGACGTAGAATGGGAGCAGAGGCAGAAATAGAGTGGGGAGGTGGTAGAGTAGGAAAGGGACAAGTTCAGCTCCTAATCCTCTCCTTTCCGAGCAGATCATACTTGGCCCTAGAGTTTTAAGATATAACCTAACAATTAGGGATTTATAATGGTGGAAACTACATAGATTTTATCAGCTCATATGCAAGTAAGACACAGGGCCTTTAGCAACCTTCTGTAACAAATATAATCGACTTAGGGGGATAAAACACCAAACACCATGTATAGCCCTCTCCTGTGGAGATAACACTTGTCTCTGATGTGTACCCAGAGGGACTGTCTCATATTTATACTTAAGGAACACTTGCAAATAAAGTCCCACTGAACTGAATTGTACTATAATTGTAGCACATTTAAAGGACTATCCTTGTTACATTTTATAAAGTGATATTGATATTCCTGACTTTAATCAGCCAAAGTTTGTGCTTATTTTGCTTTTCTACAAAGTTCTGCAAATAGTTTGCTCCTTGTTTGCAGCGTAATTTCCCCTTTGAAAAGAGACTGTCATTTGTAGTTAATTATGTGATGTAAATAAAAATAAATGTTGGAAATAAGCCAGCATCTGAAGTAATCTACATTTGCTTGTGAAATAAGCCAGATTGAAAGCCAGTTTTTTTATAGGTTGGTGCATTAACCTATTGAACTGTCTCCCCCCTATTCCTTCCCCCAGTATTTATCTACATTTTATGGTTTTCAAACAACTGGCCAAAATAGAAAAAGGAATTTAACTACATATAATAATGCAACCAGGATATCTTTGAAGCATGAAGGACCGTAATTTTAAATAAAGCTATTTATGTATTTATTTATTTTTAAAGGGCCACAGAAAACCGCTAAAATCTACTAAACTTCCCTTGTATCTATCCATAATAATTTTCCTTTATGGTGGTGCTTGATATTTAATCCCATTTTTTCTCCAGGAATATATATATATTTTTTGTAGGGGAATGAACTAAAGAATATAATTTGTAATAAGCATGACTACCTAATTCCTTAATCCTCTTCATTAGTCAATCTTATTACTCTTTAAAATTTTGGATCATGTAGAGAGTCCTAAGGGATCAGCTTGCACTGTCTCCTCCCACTCCTCCCCAATTTTAAATGAGCCCTGAAAATGCTATTTAAACTTGTGAGAAAGGATAGGACCATAACCTCCCTTCCTTTTATGTGGCGTGGAAAGGAGTAGAAGGTTCCTAATCGTCTGCAGAAAAATTAGGCAAAGGGGTAGTGTGGGGAGGGAAAATGTGACTTAATGGTATTGTTTCCATCCACCATCACTCCCTCTGCATTTGGGTCTGATCCAAATGCCCATAGAAATCAAATGGGAAATACTCCCACTGATTTCACTGGACACTGGATCTGGCTCCATGAAGGTGGCAGTGCCTCTGTAACAGCAGAAACAGGTATATCCTGATTGTTTGGGAAGATGTACTATATGCAGATTATGCCCCATGGAATTCAGTTTTGGGAAGTGCAATGTGAGAAATATTTGCATGAGTAAATAAGTTAAGACATTGCAGTATTCAGTGATTACAGCAAAGCAGATCCCAAAGTGGATTGTGATAGGTCATTCCTACCTAATGAAAATATAATTTGTATCCTCATGCTGGTTACCATCCTATGTTTAGTCAATTGACTTATTTCCTGTTTGTTGGTGTTTCACTTTTAAAAGCAAATTGATGGTTGCCATTTCTCTATATCCACAGAAGGGCTTTTCAGATGTAATTTACTTCTGTGTTGAGGAGTGGTTCTGGTTTTAGAAAAAAAAGAGTACATGCAAATTGCTGCTAAAAGTGTGAAAAGGTTCTGACAGGATTAAATGTTCGTTTTCTTCCATTTTTGGAACTACTCATTTTTTGGAGATGTCTGTCACAGAATGTACGATTCTAGACGTCTGACTCCATAATTTAATATATAACATTGTGATTCAAAATGTGATATACTGGACAAAAATATCACCCTTCATTCAGATGTTAAGAGCAGTTCAGCTGTTAAGAGCAGTTCAGTGACTTGAACAACATCACAAATGATGAGTCAGTAGCAGAGGCTGGAATAAAACCTAAGAATCCTGACTCCAATATGACTACCCAACCACTAGAAAATTCTCCTTTGCCTAGGTCAGACCTGTCCCCCTATTTTTAATTATAATATTAGTGGAATGTTTTTTTTTATTTATTTATATGGACTTGGATTTATTTTGCATAGTATAAGAAAAGGACATTTGAACTGGATTATTACTAGTTTGCATATCTGAAATTAGGGCATGATGAGAGTAAAACTCACGGTTATTTGTGAAAAAGTTCAGTTAACAAGCATAAATGGAAATTGAAATTTAACATTCTTCTAATAGTCTACTGAGAAACAGGATGGTCTCCATAAAGCCTTTATAATTCATAATAATCTCAGACTGAACACAATTGCATTATCAGATGAAGAGACATTTTCAGTCTCAGATCCAGAGCTTATTTGTTCTTGTTCATGGAAAAGCATCATTTTCTAAGTTTCTATGTATTTATTTATTTTATTTTAAGCTACTTATAATTTTAACAGATAAAGATCTAATTAAAGAAACTATAGCAGCACTGATAAATACATATTCAGTCCCGGGAAGGTGATTTTTAACACCTATGGTTGTCTGGAACCACAGGTTATTTGCTTATTAATGTGTCTAGCTAATTTCATATCAGTTGCATGCCGGTTCTCTACTTAATTAAGAAAACCTTCAAAACAATCCTTTGAAAGGGAATTAATTTCCTAAACCATGATGGAAAGTTAGAAATGGAAACTTGTTAGCACCCATACAATAGCACTAGAAGATCAAAGGGCTTTAGGGGTTAAATGAAAGGGGTTTCAAAGCCAGTCTGTTTCATTATGATTGCAGGCAGGTTATTTCTCATGAGTGTTTCATGGAACCTTTAATTTTTAGAAGCATAAACTGAAATGAAATAATATTTGTGCCTGAAACAATGTTGTTGTTTTTATAATTCCTAAAAGGATTCGTGAGGACTGTTTGGCTGTTCTGCTAAAATTTAAAATGCTGACTGTTTTTTTTTTTTTATTGGATGAGTTACATTAACTTGAGTTTATATAGTATTTTAATAAACAAATAGTTCTGTGAAATACTATATTTCCTTTTTAATAGGTTTTGGGGGTTGAGACGGTAAAGATTAGTTTATCTTCTTTATAATTTGTTGATAAAAATGGATACATGGATATATACTGCTTACTGGTAATTAGAAAACCATTCTGGAGAGCTGAGTTTGCTACTCAGTTCACTTTGGCAGTTAGACCAGTCACAAGATTTCAGAATTGGTTACCACCACTCACTGTACTGAGTTAGTTGCTCATTCTGGGCTGGATCCAAAGAGATAACTTTAGAAGTGGATAGAAAATAGACAGTATGACAGATAAGTCAGTTTCTTGCAATATTCTTGAAAAACCTTGCTGCACTGAGTTTAATTAAGCCTCGTCCCTGCTTCTCTCCACAGTGTTGGTTACAGGATTTCCTCTGCCATTGGCTGGATGTTCCCTGCAAACATGGACTATCCTCTTCTGGTCATCAGAATAAAGCAAGTCAATTAGCTGAGTCTTTGTCTGTCCTCAGTGTCACACTACTTTTCTTTGCATAGCTGGAGCAGCTGACTTTTCTTCAGCTGTTCAAAACTCATTTCCCCTGTTTTTCTTTTTGCTATTCCTTTCCTGAAAGGACTGAGACTTTCCTCTGTGTTTTTCCCTTCTGTGGTACTTGTTTCCATTGTTTTTGGCACTTATGTCAATTCACACTGTCATAGATCCCACCCATTCCACCATTTAAGGGCAACTGCACCTGTGTTCCCCCTCTGTGGTCCCTTGAGGGCACCCACTGTAGTCCGTATCTCCTCAATTATCACATCTCTTGGGTAGAGATCCAGGTCTCTCTTCATTCTGACCAGAGATTCTCCAGTCTGCAGTTCCTTGCCTACTCTGTGATATCCCCAGCAAGACAGACAGTCTAAAGATGCCAGCATCTGCATTTTGCTTTGTCTTTCAAGTCTATGAACAACTAAATTGTCAGCAGTTATGAGTTATCATGCAGCCTTTATAAGCATGCAAATGTATTGTTAAAGTGAAAGTGTTACAGAGAAAACATACTAAAACAATGAAAGAACCTACATGCATGCTAGTTACCAGAGATCACCCCCCAACTCCAACAAGGGCTCTGGTAGAAGTCAGTCCTTCACACCCCACAAAGGAGTTTGTCTGTGGTGACCAATTCGTAACAGCCTTAGCTCAGAACTAGCACAACCATTAATAGTTCAGTTGTTCTTTCATGCAGCTTGGGCCTTTCAGCTTGAGATTCCAGGAACAAGTAATCAAACAGTGGTCTTCTCCTCAGTGCATAGTTTCAAATGTCTGGGTTTTGCATAACTGGGGGTGGGGAATTTGCATTCACCTCCTGATAGATATTCCTCAGGAAATCTACTTCATGTTCCATTCTTATCAGCCACCCTACTCATCATAGTCCTTTAATCATTTGGGCCCACATTAACACTTAATCTTTAATTTAATACAATGAGGACTCCAAAGATACCTAAACATAGTTCAATAGAGTTTTTCAAGGATATTGCAGGAAATTGTCATCTCTGTCACAGTGAGCGAGAAGGCAGAGAGAAAAGAGCAATAGGCCAAATATTAATCCATACAGATAGGTTCTTTAGGTGTAAGAAAAAACAACAGAGAAAGAATGAACATGATAGGTGGGAGCAGACAGGAGGAAATAAGTGATGCCTAGGTATGAAAGCAGAATGGAGGGGTCCACAGTGCTGCAGGCTGGGATGTGGCCAAGGAGAATAAGAATGGAGAAGGAACACATTTCAATGTAAAGAAGATTAACCATGTGGAAAAAAGACATTTGAAACAGAAGTGAAATACATTTTAAATTGTCAAAGAAATCTTTCAGTAATTATAGAAATTATAAGCCATATGGCACTTATAAAAAAAAAGTGTTTGGGTTGAATCAAGTAATTACCTCATGGCAGCAGGTGGCGGCAATGAAGGGGGAAGCCCAGGGAACTGTGGCAGAGTCTGCAGAGAGTGAGGAAAAGTTTCTGCAGGGAAAACCTTGAGACCAAGGGAGTTGCCTCAGGCAGGGATATGTGGAAGAGAAATCTTGTGTTGTATGGCCTTAGGTATGGATTTTGGGAATTTCGAGTTGCATGGGCAATTTATTTTACATTAATAAAACTAATCCCCAAGAAGGGTTATTTTTTACAACAGTGCAAGGGGGAAACTGACGAAGGATGCCTGTAGCATCACCGTAAACCGGGAGGTGTCTGGCCTGGTTACAGGCTCCAATTTCAGGGTAAAGTTCCTATAAAGGTACTACTCATAGAATAATGGATGCTGACCTGAGTTTTCTTTGGGGCGCTTAGCGTTTCCTTTCACTCACCCAAGTTGAAGGCCAAAGAAGCCTACTTTAGGGAACTGCTCACACACAAGCTATGTGAAAAGGGAAATCTGTCCAGAGAAATGCAGAAATCTTTACATTTCACTGCACTTGGGACAATTTTCTTTGTGATATCTCATAGATGACATATTATTTTTATCCAATATCTACTTTACGACTTAGGGCTTGTCTACACTACTGCTTAAGTTGATGCAAATTACGTCGCTCGGTGGTGTGAAAAAACTGCCCCCCCTGAGCAATGTAAGTTACATTGACTTAAAGTGGTGTCTACATTTCGCTATGTCGCTGAGAGATGCTCTCCCGCTGACATAGTTTCTGCCTCTCATTGAGGTGGAGTAATTATGTTGACAGAAGAGCACTCTCCCATTGAAATAATGCATCTTCACCCGATGTGCTACATCAATGCCACTGTATCAATGAAGTGGTGTCAATTTAGCATGGTAGAGAAGAAGAGCCCTTAGGAGAGGTCTGTGACTTAAAAAGCGACTGGTGTTTTTTGTATCTCAATGAAGACTTGTCTTCCTGTTAGAGGTCAGACTTTATTTTTTACAGAATATCTGGATATTGCTTTGAAAGTTGTTTTTAAATTATTTTTTCTACAATTCAAAAAAAGAGAAGCAGCTATGCTAGACCTATTCCACAGAGATGTGTAGTCAGATGAACTCTGGTCACAAATTGAAGTGATGTGGGGCCAATTCAGGGTAACAGATCTATTTAAATAAGAGATCCACCACTCCCTCTTGGCCCTTCTGTTGTGCTGGAGGTCAGTCTGAGAATTGAAGAGGGATCATAGTTACCACTCAGGACAGAATTTCCAAAGCAGCAGGAGGACTGCTTTATTTATAAGATTATCATGCTGCTGAGACAGCTTTCCCTGGTAGACGCTACTGTACATTAACACTTTCTGCCATGTCCTAACTCACAAGGTTCTTATTGTGGATGTTCACTGAGGAACACTACACAAATTTCATAATCAGTACAAGCCTTGTTTTACATAGCAGACATAAGAAAATATACTGAAAGTGCTCCCCGAGCTTCAGTTAGTCCTTGGAAATAGTGGAACTGTCTCTTAAATATTTTTTACCAATTGAACCCAGAATAAGTGGGTGCAGTTCCTGTAGAAGCCAATGGGAGTTCTGCTTGATCACACCAGATGCCCAGATTGATGTTCTATTTGCTTAGGGCAAACTTGTTTTATCCTGAATCTGCTTCTGAATGGTGTCATCTCTGTGAAGTTTCTTGTAATAGGAGCTAAAATTATTTGGAATTCTGCAGTACAGTACAGTAATTGCTTATTATATTTAATTGCTGATTTTGAAGGCAGTATATACTGGGAGAGATTGAATAGTTCAGAAAGTGGATTAATGGTGCCCAGCATTAAAGTCTTGCATCTGGTCTTTCTGCCTGTCCAGGTAAGCCAAGTTGGAATCCTACCTTCCGGATTCATCTAATGAGCAAAAACCCAATGTACCTGTAAGCGCAACATTTCCCTACTATGCTGCCCTTAAAAAATATTGAATTTGCAATAAAATCACCAGTAGGATGGAAAAAGCAATTTAATAATAATTAGAAGTGAAGGTTTTGAGGATTAAGAGACTTTTATGTGTTTCATACCCACTATGTGCATTTCACTTTATGAAGTAACTTTTAAAAAGAATATTCCTAACAGTCCTATGTCTCATTTTCAGAAGGGTCCTGGGAAAGCAAGAATGACAGCAGATGTAAAAAGATGATAAATATAAAATGTCTACATACATATACGGCTATAAACCAGCTCATATAAACATGCTGAAGTGGTTACTAAACATTAAGAGGTGCAGTCTTACAAATAGAGAATGTTTGTGGGATTTATATAGACAGCTCTATTTTTTCCTAGATGATTCTACAGCTCTTTAGAGGCAATATTGCATTGGGAAGAATTGTTTTGCTAATTCACAGGACAGGTTCCTGCAAAGGAAATAAGGAGTGAGCTTTTTGTGTAATAGAAATATTTTGTACTGCTCAAAAGATCTGAAATATTATGTTAAAGTTTTCAACTGAACAATGTGCAATGACTTATTTTATGGCTGTGAAACATGCTACATTGACAAAATCCAATCTTTATTTCATTAGTTACAAAATTACTATTTACCTCATGGGCTAGATCAGGGGTCTCAAACTCAAATGACCACGAGGGCCACATGAGGACTAGTACATTGGCACGAAGGCTGCATTTACTGACACCTCCCCCCCGCCACCCTCGGCCCCGCCCCTGCCCCGCCTCTTCCCACCCCTTCCCTGCCCCCATTCCAACACTGTCCCTGAAATTGCCACCCCAACTCTGCCCCCTCCCTGCCCCTGGGGGGGCAGGAGGGGTGTGGGGTGTGGCGGGGGCTCAGGGCAAGGAGTTGGGGTGTGGGGTGCAGCAGGGGGTCAGGGTGCAGGGTGCGGCAGGGGGCTCAGGGCAGGGGCTTGGGGTGTGGGGTGCAAGGCGCAGCAAGGGGCTCAGGGCAGGGAGCTGGGGTGCAGGACGGGTGCGGGGTGCAGCAATGGGCTCAGGGCAGGGGGTTGGGTGCAGGAGAGGTGCAGCAGGGGGCTCAGGGCAGTGGGTTGGGGTGCGGCAGGGGGCTCAGGGCAGGGGGTTCGGCTACAGGAGGGGTTCAGGGGGCGGGCTCTGGCCCGACGCGCACCGGGGGCAAGGCAGGCTGCCTGCCCGCCTGCCTGCCCTGCCCCCACGCTGCTCTGGGAAGTGGACGGAACCTGGGGAAGGGCGGGTGCAGGGGTGTGCGTGGCTGTTGCTTCAGGCACCGCCCCCAGCAGCTCCCATTGGCCATGGTTTCCCATTCCTGGCCAATGGGAGCTGCTGGGGGCGGTGCCTGAAGCAACAGCCACGCACACCCCTGCAACCCCCCTTCTCCAGGTTCCGTCCACTTCCCGGTGCGACACGGGGGCAGGGCAGGCAGGCAGCATGCCCTGCCCCCGGTGCGCGTCGGCCCGGAGCCACTTTAGGTAAACGCTGGGGGAGGGCGGGGGGCCGCGAGGAGCTCGCGGGCTGCAGAACATAACACTGCGGGTTATGTATTTGAGACCCCTGGGCTAGATCATCACCAAGTGTAAATGATTTATGGCCATTCACATCAGCAGAGATTCTGGTCCATATGTCCCACATGTCCCATATGTTTTCGTGCATGATAATGTTGTGGGAGGTGGGGGAGGGGCAAAAAAACCCAAACATACAAATAAGAACTTTGACTTGTTCCCTTTATTCCTCCCAACTCTACTTTATTAGTTTACCCTCCCCCCCCAAAAAAATGTTTAGGTTCCAAACAATAATAATACGGGGAAACAAGATACACTCATTATTCTAGCTACTCCATTCCTTTTAGTGACCTTCTGTGTACCAAAAATTGCATGCATCTTTGTCTTATAGATAGAAGGAAAAGCATCTGCTGCAAAAGGGAGAAAAGGCAAGATTGATGTTAATACTTTGTTTAAAAGACCCTGATGATGTAGAATATCAAGTGTACTGTGAAATACACTCTTTAAAAAAAGGAATCTGGACCCGTTAAATCTTACTCATAATATTATTTTCCAGTTTAAATTAGTGTGTGGGTCTTTGATCTGCATTAGGAAATGACTTAAGGGATAGATTTTAACAGAAATACTTGAGCTTTTCCTACGAGTTTATTTAAGCATATTTCAGAGAGCTGCCTGCTAAACTATCTGCATTTATTTATTATGAATGCTGTGCAATTAAAAAAATATTTTTTCTCCATTAAACATAAGTTTTCTATGTATTTTTAAAATTAGGTTTGTAGTTTAAGCAATGCTACTCTGGAGTCTTTCCTAAGCTCTCTTCTAAACATCATCGGGGGAAGAACCATTATACTTTTAAAGAGACTTTAAAATAAATCAGAACATGCTATTTATAATAGATTTTTTTTAAACAGTCAGTTTTCTGTTGCATAAATGTACAATTAAACTTGATCCCAGCCAATAAGATCACCAAATATGTTTATCTGTAATTTCTCGGGCAAGGCCTAACTCAAGTGGCTTGAAGAGGAAAAACTTTTAAACATCCCGAAAATTCTCATATCCAGTCACCCTAACTCCTTCTAATGTCATTATTTCTATCCTTTTCCTTTTGAGAATCAAATGTCCAGTGACTTGATAGTTTCTTCCGCCTCTTTGCTACATATACATGCATTCAATTAATAAACAAAAATAGTGCCATGTGACTGAGGTGACCCAATCCCACAATGATAGTAAAGAAAAGAACATAGATCACAAACAACCCAAAAGCTGGACTGTATTAGCATAGGTGCTGTCTGATCCTGAAAATATGTATGCATATGCTTAATATTAGGCTAAATAGAATTATTTGTACATAAAGTTACTCATCTGCATAAGTGTTGCATATGATCAAGGTCACAGATCGTTCATGGAACAATTACAAATAAAGAATAAAGTTGGAACAAACAAAACTGAACAAATCTATTGAATACATTGGTAATTTATGAATAGTTCTCCCAGCTCTTCTTTTGAGAGCTGATCTTGTATCCTTAACTTTTTTAAACATAGTGATTCCTATGAGTATTCCTTTTTTTTTTTTTTTTTTCAAAAAGGCCTATGGCTGCTTTATTCTCCCTAAGCCATTGAGAATGCTCTGCACCTTTCAGGATCAGTGTTGAAGAGCATCATATCTTTTCAAGTGTTGGATTGGCAGTCCTGGTTACTGAAGTTCTCTGCTTATCCACAAAACGTGCAACATTTGAGGTAGCAGTGCAAGTTCCTCACACTTCCCCCTCTGCATGTCTCAAGCCTCTTTTCAGTTGACGAGCATTAGATCAGTTTCCATATTCATTCAGTCCTGACCTCTGTGTTAGCGCTGTCACAAAAGTTGACCGTTTTGACTATGACAGAGCTGGTGTTTGTGATGGAAGAGTATTGTTTTAAAATATTATTACTTTTTTGGAATGACAGGGGTCTTGAATTTGTATTTTCTTCTATGTAGTAAGAGTCAGGTGCTCTCAATCTGGCACCTTTCAGTATCACTAAAACTAGCTTTTTAATAAATAGTCTATTTTTTTTCTATGCAGACAAGTAGGCACCAAGATCAGTACTCATTTATGCAAATGAGTTGCCCATAGGGTTTGTGCCTCTGAGAGCTGATATTGGACAGATAGAAGAAGATACTGGGGGCTCTCAAAACCAGATTAAGACAATCCAGAAGCCTACTAGCACTACTTAAACGAGAAACTATGGGTCCTTATGTACATTAGGGTTGCCAGGTGCCCAGTTTTCGATTGGAACACCTGGTTGCAAAGGGACCCTGGCGGCGCCAGTCAGTACCACTGACCAAGCCATTAAAAGTCTGGTCAGTGGTGCAATGGGGCTAAGGCAGGCTCCCTGCCTGCCCTGGCTCCGCATGGCTCCCAGAAGCACCCAGCATGTCCGGCACCTAGTCCATGCCAGGAACCGCAGCCAATGGGAGCTGCTGAGCCAGCGCTCAGGGCGGGGGCAGCACGCAGAGCCCCCTGGCCTCTCCGCCTAGGAGCCAGACATGCCAGACACTTCTGGGAGCCACCTGAAGTAAGCTCCACCTGGCCAGAGCCTGCACCCCAAACCCCCTCCCATACCCCAGGTCAGAACCCCCTCCAACACCCTAACATCCTCCCAGAGCCTGCACCCCTGGCACCTGCTCTGAGCCCCCTCCCACACCCAAACTCTCTCCTAGATCTCACACCTCAGCCTGTGCCCCAACCCTCTGGCCCAGCCCTGAGCCCCCTCATGCACTCCCAACCCCTCATTCCCAGCCCCACCCCAGAGCCCGCACTCCCAGCTGGAGCCCTCCTGCACTCCAACCCCTGTGCCAGCCCGGACCCCCCCGGAAGGCGGGGCAAGGGTGTTCGGTTTTGTGTAGTTAGAAATTTGGCAGCCCTAACGTACATTCCTGTGTTCTGTGGCACTATGCCATTTTAATGGGGCGGGAGGGAGCTGCAGGCTTCAAAATTAAGATGAATGGGGCAGTTCACATCTCTTGCAGATATTATTTCCATCACTCTGCAGACTCATGCTGACATCAGTTACACTTGGGTCACATTTTCAAAATATTCCGAGTTGCAAGAGTGGCAACTTTTTTTTCTCCTCCCAATGAAAACTGAGATTCTGATTTCAGGCTGAGACCCAAGGAGCTTGGGCCTACAATGCCATGCTTCAATATAACCCTGTGCACTCTGGATTGGTTCAAGGAGCTCTACTAAACTGGCTTAAAAAGGAGCCAGCCAAATAGAGAGCTTATCTGTTCCTTTGCTGTCAGAAACCTTTCATGTTCCTTGCTTCTTTTCTCTAAATTTCTAAAACAGGTCAGTTTGGTATAGGCTATATTTAGGGAAGAAAAATAAATTACTCCATGTGCAAAGCTACTTCTGTATGACTGATGTTTTAGGGGGACTTGGAGGTTGAGTTAAAATAATCCCCATTCAATTGTGCAGGGCTTGGTCAATCACCAGACATGGGTTCAAAAAGTAATTCAGTATACTGGCAACGTGTTGGGGTTATTGTGGTAATGGTGGTGTTTTATGCCTCTAGTGCATCTTAGAGAGTTCACTGTATTTTCAAGAGGGATGAATAGTGAGGTCTTATTTGCTTGTTAGGTAAATAACACACCTTTTTTTTTTTTTTGGAAACTGATAAAGTTTTCAGGCAGACTGAAAATGAAGTTTTTGACACGTGAGATTTGAAAAAAAAATCACTTTGCTTCAATGAAAATATTTCATTTCAATTTTGATCCTTTAAAATGTTTAATTTAAAAAAAATGAAATTACAGTAAATTTTGAAATGAAAAAGTTCAAACCAAGAATAACAAAATTATTTTGAAATTTTTGAAACAAAACATTTCTATTTTTTGGATATTTTTTTTTTCAAAATTAACATGAATTCACAAAACTTTTCAATGTCACTGAAACTGCATTTTTTCTTGCCTCCCCTTCTGCAATATCTGTGAAAATGCATCAGCTATGTGAGAAGTTTTGTACTATACAATAACTATTACATGCAAAAAACTATTTTTTGTTCCAAAAAAAAATTGCCCAGGTTTGTTTACTTGTTGTAGTTGTATGCTGAGATAGTTGTAGGCAATTACTTAGTGTAGCGCCTTGTGTTATGAAGATACAGTTTGTTTTGAAGAAAATGGAGCTATTGTGATTTTCACCAGCAGAGGATCTGATCCACAATTCTGCTCATTCTTTATTAGAAGGCCACTTTCTTTATACAACCACATTTTGTCTTTCAAATGGTCACTTAAAATAGGATTTAAATAGGTTACTTAAAAATATAAACATAGGAAATAAAATAGATAGTTGGAAAGGAGTACTATACACCGCTCTGGTGAAACAGACTAGAAACACAGGTTACGGTGCCTATAAAAAATAGAAAATCTCTGTCTCTTTCTCTCTGTTTACAAGATAAATATGTGGTAGTCCTTTCTTTACAGTTATGTCAAGAGAACCTATTCTACCACAGGTTGCCCTAATAACCATACCTCGGTATCCTTTGTATAAAAGCTGAAGTATCTTCTCTTTGATATGGAAGAAAGCTAATTATATTACACAAAACATTATTGAAGTGCAGATTGCCTTCTCTTAACCACCTGGCACTGTACAACAAGGAAAGATATTTTTTATTTGCATTTATGATAATTATAGGTTATATGTGCTTCACTTTAAGCTAATAAAAAAGGTCTAATTTCCCATTATGTTTAGTAAATTAATCATTATAACTGGGATCTATTCCAGTCTGTCTTCCTCCTTCCCTCCTACCTTATCTGTGAAACTTCATCGACTATGTTAGAATTTTTGTACTATACCACGGATCGGCAATGTTTGGCACACAGTCCACCAGGGTAAACCCCTCACGAGCTGGACCTCTTTGTTTACCTGCCACATCCGCAGGTTCAGCTGATCGCGGCTCCCATTGACCGCGGTTCACCGCTCCAGGTCAATGGGGGTGGTGGGAAGCAGCGACCAGCACATCCCTCCGCCCGCGCTGCTTCCCGCAGCCCCCATTGGCCTGGAGCGGCGAACCGTGGCCCATGGGAGCCACAATAGGCCAAACTTGAGGATGCAGCGGGTAAACAAAGTGGCCCGGCCCACCAGGGGGCTTACCCTTGCGGGCCACTTGCCAAACATTGCCGATCCCTGTACTATACAATAACTATTACATGCAAAAAACTAAGTTTGAAAAACATTATTTAGGTTGCAAAGTCAAGCACTTGAAAGGAGCTCCTTCCCAGTGTGTCCCCTAAACAAGAGGACGGGTCACTGGTCCATATGCTGAGTTTGGAAGAAGGATGTAGGAAAGGGGCAGGATCTTGACCTGGCGTGCTCTTTCCCCAACTTCCTACAGAAGCTGTCTACTGCTAGGGTTTCCAGTGCAATGTTGTCTGCTGCTTCTTTGGAGACTGTGTGGGTTCAGCCTTGGGTTACGATATTCATGTTCAGTTATTGATGTAATATGCTTAGACTTCTGGAAGGCATTTGACTTGGTAGTGCATGAGATTTTGATGGGGGGGAAAAAACGAATGATATAAAATTAACACAACACACCGTGCATTGATTAAAAACTGGCTAACTGATAGTTTCCAATGTACACCTCTACCCCAATATAACGCTGTCCTCGGGAGCCAAAAAAATCTTACCGCGTTATAGGTGAAACCACGTTATATTGAACTTGCTTTGATCCGCCGGAGTGTGCAGCCCCGCCCCCCGGGAGCACTGCTTTACCGTGGTATATTGGGTCATGTTATATCTGGGTAGAAGTGTAATTGTAAATGGGGAATAAACACTGAGCAGGAGTGTTTCTAATGCAGCCCTGCAGGAATCGGGTCTTGGCTCTACAGTGACCTGGACAGATGTATAAAATCATCTCTGATAAAGTTTTCAGCTTACATAAAACTTGTGGGGAGTGATAAATAATGAGAGGACAAGTCACTCACCAAGAGCGACCTGGATCACTTGGTAAACTAAGCACAAGCAAATAATTTGAGTTTTAATATGGCTAAGTGTAAAATGTATACATTATTGAACAAATGTTGTAGGCCATGCTTAGAGTTTGGGTGACTCCTATTCTGGGAAACCTTGACTAAAATATATGTCTGATCATAAGCTCCCAGTGTGATGCTGTAGCCGAAAGGTCTAATGCAATCCTTGGACACATAAACGGGAATCTCAGGTAGGAGCAGAGAGGTTTTTTTAATTTCTCTGATTGGCATTGGTATGATTGCTACTGAAATATTGTGTCCGGAACTGGTGTCCACACTTCAAGAAGAATGTTGATAAATTGGAGAGGGTTTAGAGAAGAGTCACAAGAATGATTAAAGCATTTGAAAATCTGCCTTATAGTGATAAACTCCATGAGCTCAATTTGTTTAGCTTAACAAGGAGAAAATGGGTGTCTTGATTACAGTGCATAAGTACCTACATGGGGAACTAATATTCAAAAGTGGGCTCTTCAATCTATCTGAGAAAGGTATAACATGATCCAATGGCTAGAAGTTTTAAACTAGACAAATTCTTTGGAAATAAGGTGTAAATTTTTAGCAGTGAGGGTAATATAATACCAAGGGTTGTGGTGTACGCTCCCTACTGACAATTTTTAAATCAAGATTGGATGCTTTTCTAAAAGATATGCTCTAAGAATTAAGTTTGAGAAGTTCTACGGTCTGTGCTTCGTACGAGGTCAGGCTAGATGATTACAATGGTCCCTTTTGGCCTCTGAGTCTATGAATTATTTTGGTATACACTCAAAGTTTTCCTGGCTACACAAGTGACAAATGAAAAATAGTGATTTTCAAAATTTTATCTTAGCTTAACCTGAACTACATTTAACAGGATAAAGAAAAGGCACTTTTCTGACCCCCAAGCATTTTTTCCTTCTGGGTTTCCAAGGTCACAATTTAACCCTACATCATACAATTACTAACATTTTATTATTTGTTTATGCTCAGAAATCATTAAAATACTTTTAAATATAACCCAACAATTCTAGCATGTGGTATCCTTTCCATCGGCCTTGCCCTCAGTGCTTGTAACGATGGACAGACTTTGAAGTATTTGGTTTTGGCGCCACTATAAGTACTCTTATAGTGTTCATCACTATGCAATTATCTCAGTTGTTTTGAGGTTCTAACTTATACTGGTGATCATTGATTGTAATGTATGAAACAAGTTGTTACTGGAACAATGCTGAATTGAAAATGGTGCTTAATCCAGTTTCGGTATTGGCAGGCATAAAAATGGGAGGTGGAGGCTGTTTTGACTTTTCTTTCTTAAGTCTCCTTTTTAATTCTTTTCTGTTTTATTTGGTCATATTTTGATTCATGTGAATATATTCTGATTGGTAACCAATTTATAATTAATTATGAATATCATAGTTCATCATTTATATTGATCATCGTAGAGACTGGGCCAAATTTAGACCTGGGTTAGAGGTGCTTACTTTTATTGACTTAGATGGAGGTGTGCTTGTTAATTTTAGTCAGCACTGAATTTGTCCCAGGGTCTAATTCACTGAGATCTGTCACTCTTAAACTTAATTCCGTTTAACTTTGGAGAGAAAGCACCAAGCTGAGTCCATATCATATACTCCAACTATTAAACTTAATTGTAAAACATAAATGAAAACACTTTTTTAATCAAATTAGTCCTACATCAAAAGATATTTCTGATATCTTCTTTCTATATTTTACTCTAAAATAAAACTTTTAAAGCTCATTTGGAAACTAAAGAAGCTCAGAGAATGTCTTCAGGGTATGAAATCTCCTTGTAGTTTGGTATGCTATAGATAACTCATTTCCAACTTTTTTTCCCCCTTGAATTGGACTCCTAGCTGTTTCAGATATTTATTCTAGATAATTGTCTAGCTTTGAAGCCTACTATGCTCTTAAATCTAATTCATTTTTTCTTATCCACTCTTAAATGGCTGAATTATTTTTTCAGCAAAATTGTATATAGTGGGGTTATGCAGTGCCTGAACATTTGAATTGATTGAACATGTTTCAGTGTGTCTTAGGCTGCTGGAAATAATATGATTGTAAACTGATATTGAACCTGGTCCAATGGAATTCTTTCCACTAACTGTAATGGGCATTGAATCAGGCCCATATTTTACATTTTGAATCTATTTTCCTTGAATGCCAAGGAATTGTAAACTGTGAAGTCTCCTAAAGCTCTGTAGTGGGCCCAGTTTTATTTTGCATGAATTTGTTTTCTTTGGGTGATATCATCCATAAGTCTATTCTCAATATTCCACAGGTTATAGCCAGTCTTTCAATTTGCCTCATAACCCTTCCTGAAGTTCTGCAAATTATTTGAAATCCTTAGAAAAATAAACAGAACGAGTTTGGGTTTGTTCTTGTCGCCTGCTTACAATACATTTTGATGACTGCACGTTTTTCTGCCTGGGCAGACCTCTCACTTCAATAAGGCTTTTGCATGGACATGGAACAACTTGTGGGATCAGGGCCTTAATCATTGCCTACATCATGTGACATTTTTTGCAATATTCTTCTGTTAAATAACACAATTTTTTAAGACTCTATTCCTTTCCCCTGCTCTTGAGACTTGTTTGTTTTTCCAGTGTAGTGTTCAGCTGACTATTCATTTATTTCCTCTGACTAAATGTGTTTAATCCGGTGCTATCTGGTGATTATTCCATATTGTCTGCAGTGTTTGCAAAGTCAATTTTTAACATTAAATCAAAGATTAAGATTTCCCACCATATTTCTCCACAATTAATAAATTCAATGTGATCCTACTAAGCAGTTTATTGTATTTTAAACCTCACCTGCTTTCTATTTATATATCTTACAGTGTTTTATAATTCCAACTAAAATGTCTTAAATAGAATTAAGTATCTACATTTAGTTTAAATAGCTGCCTTGAAAGGGTCCTTTCTGTAGCTAGGAATGGATGAAGTCCTCTACAATTTATTACACTCCATCTGTTTAAAATCTTTGTCATCCCACATGGGCTTTCCCATATCAATTAGGCTGGTTAAATCAAAACTCATATCAGACTTCTCTGATCTCGCTTTTCTTCTTGCTTTGTAAATTGCTTTCAGCTGCTTTGACTGAAGGATGCTACAGTAGATAAGATTAAAATATTGGTTGAATATATTTTTTAACAAGAGCCTAAATTAAGGCTTCTAAATCCATATTTAGGCATTTAAATCAGTGGCCAGGTTATCAGCGGTGTTATGAAGTGCTGAGCTTCCAGCTGCAACCATTAAAGTTAATGAATACGGCTGGATGCTCAGCCTCTCTGAAAATCAGGTGATGTATAGAAATGCCTAAATAGAACCTAGATGTAGGCATTTTTTTTTTAAAAAGGTCTTGCCACTAAAAATAGTTTTAGTGAGTTACTCTTTATATTAAACTACAGCATTTTCCCTGCCTGATATATATTTGTACAATTGAGAATGGGCCTCTCACATCAACCTTTTCACACCTGAGCCATCTGTAATGTCCCATGGAGCAAAATGAACTTTGTGTGACTTCTAGCTCTTTCATCAGGGAAAACTAGCTTATTTTAACAGATGTAGAAGTTGTAGATGCTATGACACAAAACCTCCCATGTTTACCTGCAAATCATGCACTCTTTATTCCACAAGGCACCAGGTATAATGAACTAATAATCTTTATTGATCAAGTAAAAATTGCTCTTAGGAGCTTCATATCATGACTCTGTTTCTTGCTGATAAATCCAAAGCAAATGCCCTTAATGACCCTTAATGATAAAATGATGAAGTGGAAATTTATCCTGTACTCTTTAATTAATCCTGAAACTTGATGTCAAGCAATTAAAAATGTAGCAAACATCTCTCAGTACTTTAACACTCTAGAGAAGCAACTCATAATGAACCGGTAGTCCTGCCAATATGCAGTTAAAAACTAACCAACCTCAATAGAGTTTAAATTTGTTTATTGAGACTGCAGGTGCAGTTTATGGGATATTTGCACAAACCAAATTGCAAGCAGATGATCAAGCCACTTACACACTTGTATGGATGACATAAATTATCATTAGCCCAATTGAGACTTCATTCACTGAATACAATACTGGGGAATATGGTGCTACATCACTCCATGGGACATTAGACGTGTCAAAGAACTTTTTTTAAACTTTGAAAAATTCAGATAATTGTTATATAATGCTATATGTATATGACAGAAGTATAAGAGAGAAGATTCTGAAAATATTATTAATTAGTTAACACAATGCTGAGTAAAAAAAAATTGAGAAAACCACACTCCAACTTAAGATGAAATGTGCTCTGAATTTCTTACAGGATAGCTAAGTCGGATAGGCCATCAATTCTGCTAGCATTATGTAGCAAGAACGCTAAACCCATCCAGCTCTTAGAAAAAAAAGGCCCTATGGAGTCTATCAAACACCTTTTCGATGTCCAGTGGAATAACGTATTTCCAATGAAGCCCCTCTGAAAGTGCTGAATGAAATGTCATAGTGCTGGCAAGATGAGGATGTTTTTCAACTGATTTAAAAATATATATTTATTAGGAGTGAAACTGGATAATAGAAAAAGCAATTAGCTGGGCCTTTATCTAACAGGAAGAGATTACTTGTTTTTAACTCAAAGACTTTTGGGTCAACCGTGCCACCCTACCTCATGTTGATTAGACCTTTACTCAACAAAATTTTGACTAATGATGATGCAAGGTGTCTATCTACTTAGGATGGGTAAAATAGGCACAATCAGGATTTTAGTGATTCCTCTTTTTATGAAGTATTGACACAAATTTTAGCTAGAAGCAGATAACACGCTTTTGGATTAAATTCTAGTGTGGGCCTTTTTCCTGGGCCTTTGTGCATTCATTCCTTTAATAACTTTTTATTTATATAGTGCCAAAATTGTGTTAGGTGCTTTAAAAACATGTAGGAAGACAGATCCCTGCCCCAAAGAGATTGCAATTATGGAAGATAAAAAGGAGGTCTGGTGGTATGCAGCAAAATACTTCTTTACTGATTTGTTTGTTGTTTTGTTTTTTGTTTGGTACTCTATAATAATGATGGCATTAGTCTCCCTTTGTGACTATTATATTAATTGCTGTGTGATGAAGCTGATATATTGCCCACCAGCATGGCAGGGGTGTTAAGGAGAGCCTTTGGGCCCATCTCGCTCTGCTCCATTATATCTGTAGCCAATGTCAGGCCTGGAGGTGGGAGAAAAAGAGAGAGCTGGGCCCACTTCAGGGTTGACTGGTAAAGAGGCAACAGCTAGCTACCGCGCTACCTGAAAGGAAGGATCACTAGTCTGCTGACCAAGACAGCCATCAGGAAGCATTTTCTGTCTCCCAGCCAAGGGAGACTATGGAGGAGACCTCAGAACAGTGGTGGGCAACCTGTGGCCTGCGGGCCACACATGACCCATGAGGGTAATCCTCTGGCGGGCCACTGGACAGTTTGTTTACATTTGCACGGCCGCCTGCAGCTCACAGTGGCTGGGAACGGCAAACTGCTGGGTGATGCGGGCGGCCGTGCAATTGTAAACAAATTGTTGCCCACCACTGCCTCAGAGCTTTTGGTAACTGGGTGACTGCAGCCCAGAGAAATAGGCACTTTGACTTCACCAAACTCATGGTTGCCTCACCTGAAGGAGCATACAACCACAGCAGGGTGCTGCCCAAGATCCTTAAGAGGGCACCACAGGAGACAAGCCATTCCAGCAAATGGAACCATAACGAGCATGCCCCAAACTGAAGGGAGTCTGGTAGGAATTAGCCCAGGGCAGTGGATTTAGACTCCCTGCTCTGAGTGCCTCCTGTTCAGGGATCAACTTACACTGGGCCCTGGGTGAGCTGACCCAGTGAAGTGGGAGGGTCTGGGTCCCCTTACCCCCACTGCCTGAAAAACGGAGGTACCTTGACCAGAGAAACAAGGGGGCAGAAGTCAGGCATGCCAACCACTAGGCCACCTGGCCCTCCAAGCAGCCTGTTACAAGCAGACAGTACTGCCATCTTCTCCAAAGTGGGGAAATGCTGGGGGCTTGCTAATGGCATTATAGAAGGAAGCCTACAACCATGGCTAACTTATCTTTGAACTAAATAAGTTACTTCCTGTTTTTCTCTAAGGCTCACTTAGCATCTTGCATCCATAAGGCCTTTCTTTAATTCACCTCTATTTTGGACTGGAACTTTTAAAATAGAATTCTTCAGCATACATATATGTGCTTCCTAGCTGTTTGATCTGATACAGAAACTGCTCTGTTCATATCTTCTCTTTTTCTCCAACCTATAACCTTGATAGGACATTTGTATAACATCTTTGCAATTCTATCTCTGCTGAATTAATCCTAGAAATGAGTCAATGGTTCAGATAAAAATCAGAAACAACTAGAAGATTTGCCCTAAATTCAGTTATTTTGAAACATCTCATGTACAAAAACCTGAGTTAACATTTAACAATTCCTTTCTACTTCCTAGTTTAACCCAGGATACAGAATGGAAATAAAATATCCCAAAAAAACAAAACAGCTACCAACCACATATTCTTTTTATGTTCCTAACTATAGTAAAACCAGGAAGCAATAGAAATCTCAGGGAGTGCCTGATTTTTTACAACAATCACCAAATTATTATTTTTTTATAGTTTAAACATCTGAATTTTGTTTACTGTACTTAAACTCAGAGTCCTTAAAGATTCTTCCATTGCTACATGGAGTATCACAGGAAAAAGGATTGAAAAAGCCAGGGACAATAAGAAGAAAGAAACTTAAAATATCAATGAAGGGGATGAAACCTGGTATTTAAATTAAAATGTTATCATTAACTTCTTCATGCTCCAGCATAAAAGAAACAAGTCCTATCGGGATGAAAAGTTGTGATGTAATAGTTTCCTAAATGCAAAAACATACCATTTATATAAGCCCTTAAGACCAAGCTGAGATCAATGGACTTATGCCATCAGGGAATTTGACTTATATGCATGCTTAAAGGGGACATTCCTCCTTTTGACTGATATCTCATAGTCACTGTAATAATGCGTGGCTGTCCCTCCCCAATCTCAGAGGGAGGCCACACTCACTTGCTCTCGGGTCCCTCTCTAGGCAAGGCTTATTGGGGGATTAGCGGTCTAATGCCCTGGCCCTTTAGGCAGGACAAAGCAGCAAGTAGTCCAGCCTCTGGCCAGTCTGAGCACTAGTCTATTGAGCTCAGGCTATCAGGCCGGGCAGAGCAGCAACAGGTCTGTAGGCTCAGGCCTTCGGGCAGGGCAGAGTACCAAACAGTCTAGGGGCTCAGGGCAGCCCTGACATCCTAGTTCTGGCAGACAGCTCTGACATCCTAGTTCTGGCAGACAGCGGACAAACTCAGGCCTGATGGAATGAAACTTTCTTTCAGGTTGTGGAGTGGCCTTAAGGGTGAATGGCCAGTGGATCTATGTAGTTATAGATTCACCAACCTTTCCTCTTCATCAATCTACCCCCACCATTCCCAACAAAACCCTCTGAAAGGATCCCCTGATAATATGCTCTCTGATGGGCAAACTCCCCAAATCCTGCCCCCTCTCTTGCCTGGTGGAGCTGCACTACTTCTGCTGGCCTACTTATGTGGGTCTGGGGTATTGAAGTATTCTTAATGGAGATCCTGCAATCGGACCATATCATGACTCTTAAGATAGAGAAGATTTAGGACTCTGTTGTACTGAATAGAACAGAAATTCTTTATTCAGGCCACTGAACTCAGAGACCTGCTATTTCGCAAACAGACTAATTAAAAACACAGCCTTTGCTGCCTATTGAAATAGCTAGGGTCTCCCATCAGTCCTGGCCTGGATCTTGTAGTCATGAAAGGGACTACTGAATAGTTATTCAGTGGTACAGATGAGCTTAACCTTTCCCCGTACTTAACAGAACACACAGACCCACTGTCAGTCTTCAAACTCTTCCTTGGGTGCGACTGTATAATTAAAACCAAAACAAAATCTTCCGATAACTTAATGTAAACTTCATCTCAAGCTTCCTTCTGGGGTTTGACTAGGGAATGCCCTTCAGATCTTCCTCTCTTAGTTTTCTCTTGTATTAGTATCACCCTGGATGTTTCCCAAACCAGTTAAGCAGGTAGCTCAACATCAGAATCCTGCTACCCCATTACAACTCTTCATCACTACTGACAGCATTGTACAGGAGAGAGATTGTATATCCCATCCAGTTTCCTCTCAAATTCTACTTTATTCACTGCTGTACTGTGACACCTCCCTATGGCTGAGTGGGTATTTCCCCACAGCAGTTGATGTTATGGTAGCAGTGTTTTTCACAGCATGTTCTCCTGAAAGTGGTGTGCCTAGGAATGCACTGTAAATGTTCATTGGCTTGCACTGTAATATCCTTGGAAACGTGGGAAGAAGCAGTATTTTCTCAGAACCTGCAAGTAGCAAATGTTTGAATTCTGGTTTCTCTGTAACACAGTTATAAACATACCCTCTGCTGGCTTGAGTCTGTGGAACAGCTTAATTGACCTGATGGGCAAAGCATTCACTCATGCATCCAGAGACCTTGAAACCAGTCTTGATACGAACTGTTGCCTGTAATTTAATTTATTAGTTGTTGATGTACAGCAATAACTTAAAAATATGCATGCTGCTGTATATTGGCATCATCAGGTTACCTAATACCTTACATGTCTAAGTGGTTTCAACTGAAATAAATTTGGATGAAATGTAAAACTTTTTGTGTTGTGTAGTCTCTTCACAATATTTTAGTTTTAATTAAATGTCACACTTCAAATAAGTGATGAGCGAGCTTCTGTTAGCCTTATAATGGACTCTCTGCTTGACTACCTCATAAGCACAGATTGCTAGACTAATCACTTAGACAATATTTTCCTGTTCTAATTTACATAAAGGAATATTTTTCTATTCCTATTTACATAAAGCAATGCCAGTAAAGGGCAATGTTGGCTAGGCTGTAAAAATGGGGCAGATGGTCTGATATTTTCCTATTTTGTAAATATTAAAGTACCATATGTAGAAACTGTGATTTCATTTTGATTTCATGGATGTAGATACTATATCTTTTGAGAGTTTATTATTGGGTTTATGCTTAGAATTATAAATGCGGTTGAACATTTTTGCTAAAGCTCTTAAGATAGAGAAGAGAGAGGACTATTTCAGAAGTATATTTCATTCTTGGAGGAAAAGCGTCCCCTATTTTTGCTTTGACCTTTCATAGCACAGTGTTATTTTCAAAACCTATCTAGAACATATTACTTAATATACTGAATTTGCATAGTTCCATCAGTTTATTAAATGCAAGGATATGCTGTGTAACTAAACTCTCCAAACTGTGTAATTGAGATGCTAAGATACTTAATACCCTGTAGAAAATCGGCAAGATTGGAAGAATACCATACCATTAAATGTATATGGGGCTTGTGTGGGGGTAGAGGAGCGCTATACGTTTCTTCATATTTGGGATATTCATCCAGACTCCGAGTTTTTGAGGTCCCTCAATCACCAGATTTATTTGTAGTGTAACTTAAGTGTGAGACTAGCTAACTGGCTTTTATACAGAGTTTGGCTAAACTGACCCTAGGATTTACTTCCCATCCCCTCTTGTAGTTATTATGGACAGGTTAATATAAAGAGGAGTGCTTTGGGTACATCATGGACTTCTGGATGATTTATTGCTTCCGAATACTATAACAAAAATACACATCCTACACTTGGTTTCAAACTCTTTTCCTTTGCTCCAGAATGCGTTTGTCAGATCACACAGCTTCTCAACTGTCCATCTCAGGGGGCCTGCCTCATCTCCATGGACTGCAGGGATGAAGGGTAAAATTAGATCACAGTTCTAGGATTGATAGTGGTGTCAGAGCAAGAATCTGCTATTGGCAATGGAGCAGAGGATGTGCCTGTATTTGTGTCCTGTTCCTGGTTCCATGAGCATCAGAACCATCTGCAAACCAGAACATTATTCTTTGGCTTAATAGCTGTGGTATGGAACTTTGTCACAGGCTCAGCAGGTAAGCCTCGTGGTCATACAGGACCACTCCTGAGGTCTGGGTGAGAGCATCTACACAGCCATTGCCTGATCCCACTCAGCAGAAAATGAGTACCGTATATACTCGATCATTTATAAGCCGACTCCCCACCCCAGATGGATATGTAAAAATGGAAAATTTTTATAACCCATTCATAAGCCGACCCTATAATTCAGGGGTCAGCAAACTTTGGCTCCTGGGCCATCAGGATAAGCTGCTGGACCGAGATGGTTTGTTTACCTCAAGTGTCCGCAGGCACGGAGGTAAACCTAAGTAAACAAAATGTCCTGGTGCCCCAGCTGCTTACCCTGATGGGCCGGGACAGGAATTGGTGGGGAAATTTTTTGTGGGGGAGAAGCTGGGAGTCAGGGGAGTAACCCCTGTGACCACCTCCCACATGACCCCAACCCTAGCCCGGGACCCCCACACTCTCCCCATCCCATCCCTTCCCACCTTATCTGGGAAGGGCCAGGGGAGGATGTCTCTGACCTGGCTGGAGCTGCTCCGGCAGGCTGGGCAACACGGCTGCAGCCTGCTTCGTCGGGCCAGACCGGGCAGCGTGGCCGCAGCATGTGCCAGTGGGCTGGGCCAGGCGGCATGGTCGCAGCGTGCTCCGGCGCTCAGGCGGCGCAGCCACAGCCTGCTCTGGGGGGTGGGGCTGAGCGGCACGGCTGTAGCCTGCCAGCCCCAGAGCTGCAGCTGCTTTGGAGGCTGGGGGGAGAGCCGCGTGGCCAGAAGCGGAGAGACTCTGGCTCCGCCTCTTCCCTTCTGTCTCTTGCTGTGCTGCCTCTCCTTGCTGCCTCTGTTGGGGAGAGGGGCTGTGTCCCACCTCTCCCTCTCTATACCCATTCATAAGCCGACCCCCATCTCTGGTGCTTCCCTTTTACACTAAAAACATTTAGCTTATGAACGAGTATATACGGTAACTCTTCAGGCCTTGCACGATTCGCATTTCCTTTAGCTGCACAAGAGAGTGGTCAATGGAAGCAGCTGCATCCTGAGAACTTTGGAAAATATAGTCACTTCATTTAGGTGCTTCATTAGAAGCTGAACTCTTTTGCAAAGCTGTCTGCAAAGGTCTATCCACACCACAGCCGACTGGGTGCCCCCTAGCCCAGAAAGACAAGCATGATCAAGCTAGAAATAGCAGTGTGGATATTGTGGCACAAGCAGTGACATGGTCTAGATACCTGAGTGCAAGCCTGTCCAATACCCTGAGCCTATACTTGGGCAGCTAGCCCATCCTGCTACAACCTCCACATGACTATTTTTAGTGCACTATCTTGAGCAGAATTAGAGCATATCTGTTTACCCAGGCTGAGAGGCATGTTCCCAGCTGCAGTGTAGACGTATGCAAAAGTAGGCATTGGTGACCCTTTTTTGGAATAAATGTATTCAAATGTTTCCTTCAGTTTCTTCCAGATGTATTACTTGCTTCTTAGTCTCAGAAGACAAACGTTCCTAGTGAAATGGTTTATTTATGATCTTTTCAACTGACATTTTTAACAGTTTACTTCATTTTATTTCATGCTATGCCATAGAAACTTAGTTTCATGTATAGAGAGAAACTTCCTTTCCTTGTTAATAACTATGAGCTGGAATGTATGGGTCTTCTGGCATATGAACCTGTATGTCTGTGATCCCTCGGGACAAACTTTCAGATGTGCAGTAACTGGGGAATTAAGCACATGTATTCCCATTTGGCAGATTAGATTTGTTCCAATCCAATTTTCATTTTATCATATTGAAAATGTGTTATACTGAATATCACTTACTGGGCTTGTGTATTTGGTGGATAGGCAGGAGGAGGGAGGCATTTGTTTGCTGTAACTTGAGTTAGTCTACTATGAAAATTCCTGTGTATACACAACACAATTCCTTAGAATGCACCAACTCCACATTTGTATTAAGGACTGTGGAGTCCTCTTACAAAGTGTACTAAGTTTGATGCAAATTGAGTTAGTTCAGTCCATTGTTTGTGTGCATGCAACACTGCCATAACACTACTTTGGCAGCCCTCCAGCTGCTATTCCACACTGTTTTGTGAGTGTCCCTTACTGACCGGTCTGTTTACCTGCGTGCCCGCCACTTCTCTAATGTTAAGTTGACTAGGGTTACCATATTTTGTGCCTCCCAAAGGAGGACACTCCACGGGGCCCCGACCTCGCCCCCAGCCCCGCCCCTGCCCCGCCCCAACTCCGCCCCCTCCCCAAAGTCTCCACCCCCTCCCCTGCTTCCCGCGAACATTTGAGTCGCGGGAAGCCTGAAGCAGGTAAGGGGGAGTGTGGGGGGAGGAGGCGCGGCCCAGGCTGGCCCCGGCCCTGGGGTGCCGGCCCCGGGCCCGGCCCCTGGCCGACCACCCCCGGCCTGCCCAGCACTGCGGTCCCCGGGCCCCCGGCCGAGCACCCCCGGCCCCCGGCACCGCACCGCCGGTCCCCAGCCTGGCCCCCGGCACCGCCGGCCTGTCCCCTGAGCCCCCGGCCCGGCCCCGCCGGCGCCCCCAGCCCCGCCGGCCCAGCCCCAGCGGAGCCCCCGAGCCCCCGGCGGAGCCCCCGTCCCGTCCCCGGCGGAGCCCCCGAGCCCCCGGCCCGGCCCTGGAGCCCCCGGCCAGGCACCGCACCGCCGGCCCGGCCCCGGAGCCCCCGGCCCGGCCAGGCACCGCACCGCCGGCCCGGCCCAGCCCGGCCCCCAAGCCCCCGGCCCCGCTCCGCCGGCCCGGCCCGACCCCCGAGCACCCGGTCCCTGGCCCGGCCCCCGAGCACCCGCACGGCCTGCCCGGCATGTCCCGATTTTCCCGGACATGTCCGGCTTTTTGGGCTTTCCCCCCAGACGGGGATTTGGAGCCCAAAAAGCCAGACATGTCCGGGAAAATCCGGACGTATGGTAACCCTAAAGTTGACTGAATGTCCCCTCCCTCATTTCAAAACTGGCATGGAGCCAGAATTTGCCCATTTGCTCCTGGATTCAACAGTATCAGTATTGCTATACCATTACTCCAGAAGCCTTTACACCATGTCTCGAGTACCCACTTGTAGTCACGCTGAGACTCTAGATCTCTCCATCTGGGATGAAGTGTCAGTGCAGCAAGCTCTTGAGGCCAGTCACTGGAATAAATATGTATCGTTGAAACCTCAGCATGTAAGTGTCTATCCTCACAATTTTTTCTTATACTATACAGCTGTACTAACTTCCATTCTGGCTGCTGCACACCTGCAGTTATTTTGTGAACTAGGAGCCTTTCGAAGTCTCCACCCCCATCTGCCTCCTTCCCTCCCTCCCTCAGCCACACTCTCTGTTCGCTCCTCCCTATACACGCTCCCACCTGGCAATCTGCTTCTCTCTCATTCTAAAGCTCTGACTGTCAACTATTTACAAGTCAATGCCATGGAGGGCACACACAAATCTATCTATTTTCCTTTTCCTCTCCCCTGCCCAGCAAATGTTCCCCCCCAAACCCATTCACTTACTCAAAATGGCAGATGGCAGCATGGTGCAACTGCAATCTGTACACCCCCGCCCCCAGCATATTCAACTAGTGAAAACATTCACTTGTGTGAAATTCACACAGTTTATTGATTTAATTGTTCCAGGAAAAGGAGTTTGGTTAGTATAATCAATTTACATGACATAAACAAGGGCATTGCATGCCCGTAAAGGTACTAAGGCTGCTGCTCTCTGATGAAGTATATATGCCCAGTAACAAGCATTCATATGGGAAAATAAGTTTACCTTAGGGATATCGTAGCTCTATAGCTCTTAATGGGTTTTCACAGACCTACATAGAGAGAGACTGGAAACAGGCTTCAATCAATCAGTGGAGAATCCAGTCTGTTTTTCTCTGCACCTTCAGCATGTCTGCAGGGGAGATAAGCAGAATTTAAGACAGATACGTTGTTTTCATTTGGTGTGGACATCCTGTGGGATAACAGAATGGTCATTGCCTCCAGTATACCTTGCAATTCTCTTCCTCTCCTACAGCTCTTCTGTGGGGCAGGGGGACCATTCTGGTGAATAGTTTCCCTGCATATCTCACTGGACTGCCTTAGCCTTTTTGAAAAGGGTTATTCTTTGCATCCTAGTCACCTGCCTCAATATAATGTCATCGAGAGTCAGGACAGCATAAAGGGGATGTCGAGGGGATTATTATCCAGCTTGCTCCCCACTGCCCCCCGCTAATCCCTTTGGCCCCACATAAGCACTTCCAAGGCACAGCAAAGCCAAACTGGGAACATAATTCCCAGCTTCCCCACACCCAGCTTCCAAGGCACAATTGCAAACCCAAACAGTATATATTGCCAACCCCAAAATCCTATTCTAGCTCCCTCCTCCACACCCTATCTCTGAGGTTCCTCCAAGACTGGCAATAATCTCAGGAAGGGAAAATCAGAAATGCATGTTAAAAAAATGCTATCATAGCCTCCCTGGAATATGAGCAAACAACTGCTTGTTGTTGTTGTTTTTCCTACTCCCCCAGCCACAGTACCTGCAGCACTCAGACCCTCATGGACAGGGCCTTTCTCAATGGCTGAAACGGCTGGCTAACCTGAAGGGGAAGGAATGGAGAATTCAGAATGCAATGTTCACAGATCTCACTGCAGACTCCCTTCTCCCTCAAATTGAATACAAGAGAGAAGTGGAGGTTGTATTTGAGGCTGAAGAGGGGGAAAAGATAGGCAGTTCTCCAGAGAGAATGTTGCCATGGCAAAGACACTGTAGAGAAATACAGGAACATGCAGAGGCGATTCCGGAGGCAGTACAGAAGAAGAATATTCTTCTGCAGAGCGTACAGCTAGTGGACCCACAGACAATCCTGTGCCCTAAACCAGGATCCAGCCATGTTTTTCAGCTCCTAGACAATGCAAGGTACTGGAAATACCAGCATATGTTCCCTGCTGTACCTCCACAGTTGTGTTTCCAGAGGCCATTCCCCTCCCTGGCCCCAGCTCAGGGCAGTGAGAACAATTGCAACTGGGATCCCAACTCTTTCAAGCTATTTTGTTCCCCTGATAACTTTGAGACCCGACACTCAATTCTAGAAGGGCTAAGAACAAGACAAGGCAGAGCCTTAGATGTTTTCTTGCCTGTGAATTTGAGCTTCACTTCCCCCGTTGTTATGTGCTGCCCTCCACTGCACTGTGTCACTTCAAAGCTGTGTTTCTTTGTTGTTTGAATTAAATGTGTGTTTCTGGTTGTTATATAATTGTTTATGAATGATTGTAACAGTTTTTTAAATTAAATTGTCAGAAAAAAACATAAGTTTTGCATAAATCATAGGTTTTACAAAAGGACAACGGTATAAGCACAGGATAAAATAAGGATTGCCACAATGTGCCACTTCCAACATGCATAAGAGCCAGTATTGCCCATAATACATTCCCCCCATCACCTCCAGGATAACAGTTGGATATACAACTTCTTTGTTGCAGGGCTGAGATTGAAAGAGTGAGCAATAGGCATTAATGACAGTATTGCCCTGGTTGTTTCTGTTTTCTAGTGGATGCTTTGCTGGCAGCTCAAACCTCTGAAAAAGTTTCTGCACCTCAGCCTCCCACCCATTGTTAACACTTTCTCTCTTACTCTCGTTATACGCTGCACAATTCAACCTGCCGATATAATCTTGGGCACAGCTTTCAGCCTATTCCATAAACTGTGCCACTTTCCTTTCAGACAGCAAATTGGACACACCACCGTCATTCTGCATCTACTGAGGCAATAGTAAAACAGTTCCTTCCTCCTGCCCAAATGGCCTGTGAATGGCTTCATTAACCAAGGAAGCACAGGATAAGCTAGGTCTCCCAGGATAACCAGGGCAATCTCCATATCATGAATGTCCATAGTGATCCTGGGGGCAAATTTCTTTATTCATTAAGGCAAATTGAGCTGTTTTGTGAAAGATCCTAGCACTGTGTACTTTTTTAGACCACCCTACATTTATGGAGGAGCGCCATGGAGAAATATTCCTTTCTATTTATAAACACTGAACCCTGATTCCGGGAGGAGGCAAATTGTAGGCATATGGGTCTCATCAGTTGCCCCAGTGCAGTTTGTGAACCCCAGGCATTCAAAGCCATCAATAATCTCCTGAGCATTAAGTTTTATAACCTACTGCAAAAGTACCTTATGCATGGCATCACGCACCTGCGTGACAATGGCCTCAGCAGACCTGAGGATTAAGTGTCAGGACCCCAGTATTGAAAGCAGGCCCACCACAGCTGGGGAAGAGCTCTGTTTACCTTGAAAGCTTGTCTCTCTCACCAACAGAAGTTGGTTCAATAAAAGGCATTACCTCACCCACCTTGTCTCTAATATCTTGGGACTGATTGGTCCTGCTTTGAGCAGGGGGTTGGACTAGATGACCTCCTGAGGTCCCTTCCAACCCTGAGATTCTATGATTCTATGATATGGCTACAACAACACTGCACACAGTAATGGCCCTAACAGTCAATCTCCGTGGGCTGATTTAGTTGACTATAGGCTGCTAATGTTCAAGGGTGACCAACTTCCAGATGGCAATGACAACCCACTTCTCAACACATAGAGCATATGGCATGTTCGTACACTGCCACTGTAGCCCTGGGGCAAGCCCAAGCAATGGCACTGCACTGCATGGAACTGATCCAGGAACAGCTTCCGTAGTAGCAGTTGCTTAGTGTCATCCTCCTTTCTCCATTGTTGCTGCTGCTGCTGCTGGAGAAGCCACTGCTGCAGTCACAGCATCTGCTCGGTGCAATTAGCGAAATTCAAAAACTGCTTCAAGAGCTCAGATAAAGGCCAAACAGCCTCTGAGTATTCACAGTTACTGGCATAGTGCTGCAGATCATTGCTGGGTCCATGCTGGCTGACAGCAATCCCAGAAAAAAAAAAAAAAAAGGAAATAGGGATAAGACAGCAGAATCATGAGATTTTCTTTTTTACTTTGACCCCAAGTTCCAGAATTTTACTGGCTTCCACATGGCTTCTCCTATGCATCCCATAATATGTAGTGAGAAAAATCCCAGAATACACATTGCTCAGCAGCGAAGCAAAGGACTATGGGATACCCTCCCAGAATATCATACCCTTAGTGTGCCCCAAACCCCTGATGTGTGTACACAATGATACAAATTGAAAGGGAGAACAATCATCCCATGTGTACGTTATTAGCATGGCCTAAGTATAGATCACCAACTAGTGCATGTCAACTCAGTGCAAACTAAGTGCCCGGTGTAGACAAGTCCATTATTAGCATTGCCTCATATATTTAAGACCTCATCCAGTAGACAGTATTTGACTATATGTCTACAGAAGGTCACAGAACCTGCCTTTAAGGGAGGCCACCTGTTCATTACAGAGGTTATCTTATTGTTAGCAAAAGGCAAGGGATCCGGGGGCAGGGAAGGGGAAGGAAAAAACAATGCAGTGCCATTTGCAACTGGAAGCTGCACTCACACATTCTCTTCATTCTGCAGACCAAAATGCTGGATTCTGGCTTTGCATAAACCTCCTCCCTTACCACTGTCCTACATTAAACAGAAGTTATTCAAGCTATAAACAAGAGTAATGTATGCATTTTGGTAGTGCATAAGAGCCAACCAAGAACTGGATCCCATTGTACTAGGCACTGTGCAAACACACAATAAAAGACAGTCCATTCCATGAAGAGCTGATTGCTTAATGTATGACAGCAAGTAGTATGACAGTCATTCTGTCCTTGATAGTTTAATTTTATTTGGCTCTGATAATACAACAACCAATAAAAGCTGTTAGCCAAGGAAAAGGATGACAACTTTGAACTACAACCTCTTTGGTGACCTCTGACTGATGTTTGGTCTTCTGAGTAAGAACCTTTCCTTAACTGTGTAGGGTGTTGGCTGCTTCTGGAAACTACTCAAAGGAGTCCACCCAGTCTATTCTCAAGGGTCAGCTGCTCTATTCTGGAGACGGAGGGGAAATAGAATATCTAATGAAGAATTATGTGCTGCAACAACAGGGCATTTTCCACATTGAATTGCAATATAGTCATCCCAGCAATGAGCAAAGTAAGTGTTTAGTTTCTTTGGAGCAGCAGACATGGAGTTTAATTTTGAAAATGCACAGGAGAGCACACTTATAAAGTTTGCGGACGATACAAGCTGGGAGGAGTTGCAAGTGATTTGGAGGATAGGATTAAAATTTAAAATGATCTGTATAAACTGGAGAGATGGTCTGAAGTAAATAGGATGAAATTCCCCAATAAGGACAAATGCAGGGATCAGCAACCTTTGGCACGCGTCCTGCCAGGGTAAGCCCCCCGGCGGGCCAGGCTGGTTTGTTTACCTGCTGTGTCCACAGGTTCAGCTGATCACGGCTCCCACTGGCCGCAGTTTGCTGCTCCAGGCCAATGGGGGCTGCGGGAAGTAGCATGGGACGAGGGATGTGCTGGTCACCGCTTCCTGCCGCCCCCATTGGCCCGGAGTGGTGAACCGCGGCCAGTGGGAGCCGCAATCAACCGAACCTGCAGATGTGGCAGGTAAACAAACCGGCCCGGCCCACCAGAGGGCTTACCCTGGCGGGCCGCATGCCAAAAGTTGCCAATCCCTGGACAAATGCAAAGTACTCCACTTAGGAAGGAACAATCAGCCGTACACATACAAAATGGGAAATGACTGTCTAGGAGGGAGTACTGCGGAAAGGGATCTGGGAGTCATAGTGGATCACAAGCTAAATATGACTCAACAGTATAATGCTGTTGCAAAAAAAGCAAACATCGTTCTGGGATGTATTAGCAGGAGTATTGTAAGCAAGACATGAGAATTATGTCTCTACTCCACACTTATTAGGCCTCAACTGGAGTATTGTGTCCAATTCTGGGTGCCACATTTTAGAAAAGATGTGGACAAATTGGAGAAAGTCCAGAGAAGATCAACAAAAATGATTAAAGCTCTGGAAAACATGACCTGTGAGGGAAGATTGAAAAAAAATTGGGTTTGCTTAGTCTGGAGAAGAGAGGTCTGAGAGAGGACATACAGTTTTCAAGTACATAAAAGGTTGTTACAAGGAGGAGGGAGAAAAATTGTTCTTTTTATCCTCTAAGGATAGGACAAGAAGCAATGGGCTTACATTGTCCCAGCCTTAAAGGGGAAGCTTGTGTATTAAGAACTGCAACATCCAGTGGGGTGAGAAAACTGCTTGTTTCAAATACTGCCAAGTCAAATGAGGTTTAGAGATTTAGACTGTGCACTTATCTTTTATTTTCTTTGGTAACTATCTTTGACCTTTTGGGCCTAAGAGTTATAATCACTTAAAATCTATCTTTCTGTAACTAAGAAATCTGTTTTATATTTTACCTAAAACAGTGTGTTTTGCTTGAAGTGCTTGGGAAATCTCAGCTCAGTTTACAAAGGCTAGTGATCATCCTCTCCACATAGAAGGAGGGATGGACTGGGTAATAAACATACACTGGTCTGGCTTCTGACCAGGGCATGGAATATTCCAGGGGTGCAAGCCTGGGGAGTTGACAGATTTGCTGGTGCCTTTCTCTGTTTTGTAAGTGGCTCAGGGAGCATTCATGCAATCTATCTGGGTTTGGGGTTGCACATGCTGTTGTACTGAGTGATAATAGTTCCCAGAGGGGTTTTCTGCATGTCACTAACATAGCATTCTGAGTGACAGCCCATGCTAGAGAGTTACGGGGGAGCAGCATTGCCCTAATTCCAGGTTGCATCCCGGGGATCCTGTCACAATGGGTTTGGCATCAGTCTGTGAAAATGGGCAGACTTGAGCTCATTCTGATGCCCTTAACAAAGATCCATAGTTGAGAATCCCTCACAGAGAATACCCAAAGTCCAGCACTCAAGCATTTAATTCTTGTTCAGAACAACTGAATAAATTAAAAGTAGTTAAGTAGATAATGACTTAAATCATGCCAACTTGTTACTCATTAAAAGTTTAGAGTGGGTTTTAGAAGAACTTTTGATTTGTAAGTGTTTTAGGCCATTATTGCTGTTCTACGAAGAGGACCACTTTCTCTTACATTACATGGGTTATTAGTCTATAAATTCACATGTGGTCTGTGTCTTCCCTTTCCCAAGCTGTTTATGTAGAGATAGAACAGGTATTGCATAATTGTTTGGATTGTCTTTTATTGATGGTAGTAATTGCCATATGGAGCTATATTATGTATGAAATACTCTTTCAAATCTGTTTTTGGTCTTCTGCTTTCATTTTTTATCCTGTAGTTAACAGCAGTACAGTCAGTACTGTACAAGGAGTTTTTCAAAGTGTTCTAAAATGTAACATATTCATGGAAGAAAGAGGTTTTGTCATATAAAATAATTTTGATAGTAATTCTGCCCACCCCCAACTGTCCTCTCACTGCAAACAAGAACCTTCAGCTTGTCTGTGCCAGCTGACTCAGACTTGCCGGACTCAGATTGAAGGATAGTTTAATTGTAGTGTAGGTGTTTGGGCTCGGGTTGGAGCCTGGGTTCTAGGACCCTGTGAGTGGGGAAGGTCCCAGAGCTCGGACTTCAGCCCACACCCAAATGTCTATGCCATAGTGTAACAACCTCTTAGCCCTAGACCTGCAAGCCCAAGTCAGTTGGCACAGGCCAGCCATGGGTGTTTAGTTCTAGTGTACACATATCCTCAGACTCCCATGATAATAGTGGGTCAAGGAGCTGACGAGGTGAAATCTTTAGTCTATTTGGCCATCTTTAGCATTCACTGGACACAATTGTACTGATCATGGTTTTAAAGGCGTTCAGTCACTTCTACACACCTGTGAGATAGATGAATCAATCATGTGTTTCAAGACAAAAAAGAAGTTGAAAGGACACTATCTAATATTTTTAGAGCCCCAATCACCCTATAATTCTTTTTTATAACTTCTCAGAACTTTGTAAATAAAAGTTCATTCCTTAAAACTTTGGTTCTTTTCCATCTGGCAGGTATTTTACTTGTTTCTGTTTCTAGTAGAACTTGCAATTAGTATGACATTTTTTTTAGTATTCCATTTTGGTGTGTGTGCATATGTAAGCCAAATTCTGTGTGCCAAATTGACTTATGCAGATGCACCTACTTACTCTAGGATTCAGTAAGGCCCTGTGTTAATTGAATTACATCTCTGGAAAAAAGGGTTTCTTATTTCATTTGTGCTTTCGGTGCTGCATCTGCAATAAGCAGCGTGTAAAGTATCGGTATTGCTTAGGTTCTTCATACAGAGTGGCTATGTATTTGAGAGAGTTTTTTACTGTGTGTGAGTGTGTGTGTGTGAGAGAGAGAGAGAGAGAAAGAGAGAGAAACTGAATACTTAGGATCTCCAAGACATTCCGCATCAAGTTAACTTTACTGAGATGTTATAGTTTGTATCTAAAACATGATCTCTAGCTTACTCTTAGATTTCTCCCCCCACCCCCGCTATAAATACTCTGTTTTGGGAGATACTATGTTTAGCTGGCACTCAATCTTTTTTGTGCAGTTTGTACAGTATATATCATACTGTGTATAGGCATCTTTTAACTCATATATGCAAAATGTATTCATGCTGAATTTACATTGTATTTTTCAGCTCTTCTTCAAGTGACGATTTCACTTAGCAAGGTAGAGCTTAGTGTGGGCGAATCCAAATTCTTCACGTGCACAGGTATGTATTTCATTATATCTCCAGGTATGTTTTGCTAAATTTTCAGATCAACCTTTTGTATAATTTGAATGCTATTAATTGGCTTAGAAATATTTTTATATATAAAATATATTGTTTCAATCTTTGCATTGAATTCTGACTGCTTGCATGTTGTGATAAATACCAAGTCCTGCTTAGCTTCACATAATGTATGCTTTCAGACTACAGATTTCAGATGCCAAACAGACTAAATCACTTATTTTGAAATTGATTTCCATTAGTATAAATTATTTATGTATGTTAATTTTTGTTGCTTTATTAAAATAATTTTACTTGTCTAAACACTAATATTAGAATGAATATATAAGATCATAATTGAATCATTTTTGGTAAATAGCTAATGAATAAATTAGACATAGCATACTGCTCTGAAGTTGCACCTGAGTGACTGTTTCAGTATCCAACAGAGCATATGTAACCTGAAAAGTTAGAATTATTTTTTCTCATAAAATCAACTTTTTAGCCAGGGAAAGTTTCAGCAGTACTTTACTAAACTTTGTCAAATAGTTTATTTCTCAAACATAGGACCTGAACCTGAAAGGTACTGAAAAAAAATTGTGCATCAAAGATGCTCTCATATGTGCTTTGACAGGGGTCTGTTTTATCATATCTAATTGGATGTGTATGGAGATGTTAAGAGGGTTAGTGTGGAGATGGCGATGAAATCCTGACCCATTTTAAGTCAACAGGAGTTTTGCCAGGCTTCGTTCTGAGGCATTGAGGTAGTTTTAGTTTGCTGCTGACATCCAGCCCTAAGAGTTGAATTCTGGCCCCACTGAAGTCAGTGGAAAATTATTACTGACTTAAAAAGGGTCAGGATTTCCCTTTGTATCTTTGTCTTATCTTGTTCAATTAGTGAGGTCCAAGGTCTTGACCAATGTCAGGTTGAGACCTGCATAGGTGAGACTGTTGCTTTATTGTTATGGATGGGACTGAGTTACCTGCTGGAGTCAAGGTTCTGCTATTAACTGACTGTGTTTAAAAAAAATCAGGGAACCTGGAGTTTGTGTTTTATAAATCAAATTAGTGACTGGAGTGTTCAGCTTCTCTCAAGATGAGGCCAATAATTTTTCTTAGAGATAATTTTATATATGATGTGCATTTAGAATTATGCCGTCATTGTGGTCAAAATTATCCAAACATTGAAATGAGAATATTCATACTTGTATTGTCAACATGATTACTCAGTAGTCTGTAAACAATGTTTCAGTTTTGTTGCGGTAACAATGGAACTGCTGGATCTTTTAAATGTTATTAGGTAAGAGTTAATTATTCTTTTCAAATGACTCATCAGCAGATGACTCATACTGTGCAAAATACATGTCCTCATAAGCCTTGTTAACAACTACCTAAAACTCCAAACAGCCAAAAGCGGAGGGCCACATCAGGATCTTGTGTTGGTTCAGACTGATCCTGTGTCCTTCCCCGCTCCTGTCTCACTGGGGGACATCTTAGGTTTTCAGGCATATCCTCCTGTCCAGTTAAACAAGTCAACTGAACCTTTGTGGAACTCTCAGCTGTCACTGCTCATTGGGGCATGCAGCCTCTTTGAGCTCTCCACAGCTGACTGTCAATCACCTGCAGAAACCAATCCCCACAGCCACAGGGTCAGGAGGCTTTTCACATACTTGGGAGCCTCGCCGATGTCATTCTCATAATCCATCGGGGCAAGAAGGGTTCCAGGCTCTCCTCCCTTGGCAGAGATGTGATCTGATGTCACATAGCTGCTATACAACAACCTCTGCAGAGAAGTAAACCTCTCTGCCTTGAGATTTTAGTTTTATTCCAAGTCGGGGGAAGGTGTATGTAATTCTGTGATGCAGAAGGTGGTAATACCAGGATTTGATATTGAATCTGGCCCAATGTTATCTGAATATCTAACATATAGTTATATCTGAGGGGATTTATGCCAACCACTCAGGCAGTTGGATGGGTTACAGTTTATTCATTGTGTGTTAAAAAAAGAAAAAGAGCAAAAAAACAACTTCTACCAGCTGGAAATTAGATATTTCTGAAAAGTATGATACAGTTTTAAGGACTGTTCTTTGAATATAGGTCAGTGGTTGCTTACCAATTCCTGGCTCACTTAAAAACTTTAGTCCAATGGCAACTTAAAACTATACGGTAACCATTAAACATGGCAAAATGCACATATTTACTCTTAAATACAAACATGTGAACATGTATCTGATTGCATCTATAATGTTGTGTAATGTTCTTAGTTTTTGGTTTTGTTTTTTTGCCAAAATGCTTTTCTTCCATAGACAATTATTAAAAAGAAAACTTTTTTTCTAAAAAACTGGCCAAATGAAGTTGTAATCCTGGTTCAAAATCTGTTTCTTTCTACAAATGTGATTATTACCATGTCTGTACTCCATGGTAATTTGACACATAACCAAAAACTTGCTTTTGGTTCAGATAGAATATAGTGAAAACACATTTGTGAGAGAAAAATCAGTAGAGCAGGTCAAAAAAAAATGCGACAGTTTGTTTTTTTAATCTTTTTTGAAATTTGAACATAGGCTGGGACCAAGAGGGACCAATTTGCTAGTACTTGAACATTAGATTATGTCATGGAGGAGGGAAAGTTCTCTGATTTTGGTCTTTGAATCTTGTAAAAAGGTTGTTTGGATTTTGGGCAAAGGTTTGATCGAAATCAATTTTTCTAAAATACCCACAGATGTCCCAAATAATTACTGGACAATGTGGACATTTTGGTGATATCTGGCTCAGCTGGATATATAAACATTTTCCTAATTCTTATTAATATCTCAAAATAGTTAAATTATGGCCATCATACTTGCTGGCTTCTCTTTTCTCTTTCTTATAACTTGTGTTCCTCCTACAGACAAGGCAAGCTGGATATTGCAAAGAAAGAACTCAACTGAATGTTACTTAGGGTCTAGCTGAACTTTTCTTTTAACATTGCTTTTTGTAGCGATTGGTGAGCCAGAGAGTATAGACTGGTACAATCCACAAGGAGAGAAGATTGCGTCTAGTCAAAGAGTGGTCATTCAAAAAGAAGGTGTTAGATCACGGCTAACTATTTACAATGCAAATATAGAAGATGCTGGGATATATCGATGTCAAGCAACTGATGCAAAAGGACAGACTCAAGAAGCTACTGTTGTTTTGGAAATTTATCGTAAGTGAAACATAAAGGAAAAACTAACCATAAAAAAGAGGATCTATTTTGAATTCCATTTGCTATACAGAAAATTAACATTAAATAAATATATACCCCTTCTCTATATATCTCATTTTAGGAGCAATAGATTGTATCTGTTGCAGTCAAGCATATCTACTGTGAAAAAGACTTGAATGGAATTGATATCCAGAGTACATTAATCCAGTATGGTATAGCATCATTTATCATCAAGATGCACCATATATACCTTTCTTATGGAAAGGACAAAATGTGTTTGTGAGAGAGAGAGAGATATGCACCAAAATAAATCCTCTTACAATAGTCAAATTGTGCATTGATTTGGAGTGCAAGAGACACAACATATACGTTTAAACCAGTTTGCAATGGCTTTTATGTTAATCTTTTCCTGTTCTTGCCTGCATAAGGGACTTATATGACATAAAATCCTATATGTGATGAGATATAAATCTGTATAAGCCACCAAAGTACTATTATTTTTAAAATTGAGTTAAACAATTAATGGAGGATTATTTCTTCAAAGGTAAATATAATGCATTATGCAAAATGAATATGTAAAAGCATCCTACAGAAACTTTGTCAAGTTGTAATTGACATCACTTTAAAAAGTACAGAATATTGAACTGAATTCTTTACATCAATTAGAAAAATATAATATGCAAAATGCATTATACAGAAGAGGCTTAAGGCTAACACAAAACCAAAAAGAGGAGCCATATTGTGCCATTAGTATTTAAGCAGAATTCCTTATTGATTTGAATGGTGACATTTTCTTAAATATTCATGACAGGATATGGTTCATGGTCAGGCCAAGACTTATGAACTGAAATATGACAGGTAAATGCAAGATAAAATAATAAAGTACTGCAGCTTTAAAGGTACAGCAGATATCAAATGATAGATAATTTTAAAAATAAATGTAATTGATAAAACCACCATTCAGGCTGATGATGACAGTTAACAAGCAATTACATGATGGTTGCAAAGTTGGTAGTTCGAAGAAAGGATTTCATATTCTGTAAGTCATCATTTTTATGCTTAAAGCTGCCAATCACTATACAGGTTGACTACTGTGCAAGATAGAAATCCTTTGAAATCTGTCAGGAAGAGACATAGTAGTTCTTTACAAAAAATAGTTCTCAGGATGGAACAAAAAAAAACCATAGAAAGCCAGACACAAGGTGTGAAGTTTGACAGAAATTTTGCCTGAAACTAGCACATTTAGGGCTAGATGATATGTTGCAGAGGATCAGCAAGATGATTTCCTTTTGGGTCTGAACCTAAGCTAATTGATGTCAATGGGAATTTTTCCATTGATTTCAATGGATATTGGATCAGTTTGTTAGTATCATCGTCACAAGCGGTGACAGCAGTCTATGCTCTGGGTAGCACATGAACTGTTTACTCCAGCTCTCACATCTCTGAAAAGGGAATAGGGAGAGATAGGGGGCAGAAATGTAGGGATGCCTTCTCCTTATCTTTTATGGCAGCCATGAACTGGAGTTGATGGATTGGAGGAAAGCAAAGCAATCTGCTCTGACTAAAGGAGGCACATGTTTCTGCACTACCCATATGCAGTGAGTTGAATAGAGAGAGGATGTGTCACTGAGAAGCAGTTCCTCCAGAGCTCTTCTTAAGTCTGTACAATTCCACAGTGGTGCCTAAAGAAGGTTGTGGAGTAAAAGCCATTTTGCAATAACAGCTAAAATTATGCAACCCTTACTCACAAAACTGAGTACTTACTTATGGTATTACCAACCCCTAGCATTCAAAAATCAGACCTCCAGAAAATGGTCATATTGGCTAAAAATCACATGATTTAAAAATAATTGGGTTTCTTATTATTTGCCTTTTGGGTTTTGAGCCAGTTGATGATGTCAGGCTTTTCCCCACAACCATGATAGAAAGTCCTCCCCACACTACTCACCCCCCCATGAAAACTGAAATTCTCACAATCACTTGCCTTCAACAGCCGGGACTTGAAGAAAAACACCAAATAATGGAGTCAATAGGGCTACTCACTGGAGTAATTAATGCTCACAATATGAGTAAGAGTTCCACAGTTGGGCCCAAAAATGTTGAAAGCAAGAAGAAAGTAAGAAATTATTTTGTATATTCAAACTGAAGAGATTACTTCAAAAGACTCTTATGACACTGTCCCACGTGACATTCTCATAAATGAACTAGGGACATGTGGTCTAGATTAAATTGCTATAAGGTGGATGCATAACTGGTTGAAATACCATACACAAAGACTAGGTATTAATGGGTTGCTATCAAACTGGGAGGGTATATCTAGTGGGGCCCCCTATGTGTCTGACACTAATCAATATTTTAATTAATGACATGGATAATGGAGTGGACAGTGTGCATATAAAATTTCTGGATGACACCAAGATGGAAGGGATTGCAAGTACTTTGGAGGACAAGGTTAGAATTCAAAATGATCTTGATTAATTGGAGAATCAGTCTGAAATTAACAAGATGCAATTCAATAAAGACAAGTGCAAAACACTACACTGAGGAAGGAGAAATCAAATGCACAAATAGAAACTGGGGAATAACTAGCTAGGCAGTAGTACTATGAGACAACAATACGATGCATTTAAAAAAAAAGCTAATATCATTCTATGATATATTAACAGGAGTGTTATACTTAACACAAGGGAGATAATTATACCACTCTACTCAGCTCTGGTGGGGCCTCAGCTGAACTATTATGTCCAATTTTGGACACCATGCTTTAAGGAAAAGGGACAAATTGGAGAAAGTCTAAAGGAGAACAAAAAACATTTTGAAAGGGGGGTTAGAAAACCTGGCCTGTGAGGAAGGGTTAACAAACCTGGGAAAAGAACACTGATGGGGGACCTGATAAGTCTTCAAATATGTTAAGGGCTGTTGTAAAAGGGATGGTAGCCAATTGTTCTTCAAGTCCACAGAAGGTAGGAGAAGTAGTAATGGGTTTAGTTTGCAGCAAGGGAGATTTAGGTTAAATATTAGGATAATCTTTCTAACTGTAAGGATAGTTCAGTACTGGAATTGGTTATCAAGGGAGGTTGTGTAACACCTTTCATTGGTGGTTTTAAAGAAAAGGTTGGACAAACACCAGTAAGGGATGATCTTACTTGGTGCTGCCTAACAGGGAGTAGTGGTGGAATGGACTAGATAACCTCTTGAGGTCCCTTGAGCTCCCTTCCAGCCCTACTTTTCTATGATTCTATGATATTATGCAGTCATTTCTCAAGGGAAATAGTAGAATTCTCATTACCAGGAACATTTATGCCTAGGCTGGCCAAAGCTATAGAAAATACACTGGAAACAGTCCTCTACTGCACTCGCCGAAAAAACAAACTATCTTTCACATCTCTAATTTTCTATGATTTGATGCTGTGTTCAGAGTAACTGTGCATGTAACTTGGACTGCTAAAGAAAACAGGAAAAGCTTGTTAAATTCAGTTTTCTTTCTTTTTAGAAAAGCTCACTTTCCGAGACATAATAACCCCACAAGAATTCAGACAAGGAGAAGATGCTGAAGTGGTTTGCCATGTTACTAGTTCACCTGCACCTGTTGTCAGCTGGTTGTATCGAAATGAGGAAGTCACAACTATTGCTGACAGTTAGTATTTTGGTAACTCTTTAAGTTATATGTTCTATTTATAGATTAAAATATTATTTTAAAAGAAAATATATCAAAACTGCAATGTAGGATAGCAGTGAGTAGTTCCTAAACGTAAACTTTAATTTTACCTATGGATGTGGTGAATTCTCCATCACTTGAAGCTTTAAATCAAGACTAGGTATCTTATTAAAGGATGTACCTTCAATTTCACTTTGGTTTCATATTCACCCAATAATTTTAAAGCAAAATTCAGCCAAGGACTGTTAGCCCATGTAAGCAGTTACTCACATGAGTAGTCCCACGGAAGCCAATAGAGGTACTTGAATGAGTGAGTTCTCACCAACATGTTTAAGGATTGTACAGCTGGGTCTATAGAGTTGTGTATGATTTTCAATCCAAACCATAAACTCTGGATCATCTTCTCTCCCCCATACCTGTTGTTCTCATGGGATGTGGTGTACTAGTGGCTTTCAGTGTCCACTACACACACCTGTGATGTCTTTAGGAAGCAGTTGACTGCCCCAATACTACTTTTTCTGCCTTTCTGGGGCAACAAAATAATTATGTACCTCACAATGCACAGAAAACCTCTTTGGAGAGCTACCTGCTTATTCTCCCACAGCTTTGGCACGAAATGTATTAAAATGCAAGGTTGAGTTTGTACATCCCTCATGCTGGTCATTAATATATGTTTTTTTTCATATTTTTAATTCAAAATTAAATTAAAGTTTATTTAGAGGCGTGAAAGTATGGAACTGTAGCATCACTAAGGAATGATTACAGCCAAAGAAGAGAGGATTTAATAAACCTATTAGGCTTCTTATTGTAAAGCTGAAAAATCACTTATTTGGGTGCTTTCAGATTCTTGTGTGAACCTCCATGGTACAAAAGCCAGACAGAGTTTTAATTGGATTTGCTACTTACATATTGTGTTTAATCTCTGTCATTACTCACATAGTCACATGTGCAGAATTCATGGTGAAAGAGTTACCTGTAGAAGAGAGATGCAACTTTTATATATGTTTCAATTGTAAAAGAAGGTAAGGGTTACAGGATTTTGGAACTAAACAATAGCTGAACAATTAAGCAAGCAGCATTTGCTCAAGGTTACAGTTTAAAGTCTACAAATGTGAGATTTTCTCCAAAAGATCAGGGATACGCTACAGTTTGTTAATTTAATTTGATTTTGCACTTCTGTTATTCCAGTCAACCCTGTTTTAGAAGACTTAATCATAAAAAGAAAATCTTGAGAATTTTTTTCTTAAGATCATGCATTTTAAATTAATCTGAGTTTTTGAAATATTTCCAGTGTGCCATGCTGCATTTCATTATGTAATTTTGAGTTTGTTTCATTTTCTTTTAAGATGTGACAGGACATAAAGCAGTTTAGCTGTTTGAGCCAGATAGATACAAAGTGTTTGGATTTTAAACAGTATATAGTTGAAAAACAGATTAAAAAAAAACAACAAAAAAACGTTTTCTTTTATCCCCTGATCTTGCATTGGGATCTCCTAGCACAGACTGCTATGCCCATACAAATCCCCATTAAAATTCAAGGGGATTCTGCATGGACCAAAGATAGCCGCTCCTGCTGTTGAAATTGGTGCTTTAAATAGTATATAACTAGAAGAGTTTGAGCTGCATGAGTGTTCACAATATCACCTGGACATACCACCTTGAATGGTGGAGAAGAGATTATTCGCTAGTAACCAATTGATCATTATTCCTATAGTATATAATACTTAAATTCATTAAATGTTATGTATACTAAAAGATGAGTTTATTAGAGATAATTAAAATAATGCATATTTGTCTTAATTGTTTTGTTCATAGAAAGCTTAAAATGTAAAATAATTTGACATCTGCAGTTGAAAGGATAATTTCCAGTTATATTATGTAGCTTTTTATTGTGCATTGGGAAGCAGCTTCCATTTAAAACCTTTTTTAGCACCTGCATTGTGGAGAGATACACAGTGATTGGCTTTTTAGTTATAACGTGAAAATATTTCTGCTATATGTGGCAAAGTGAATAAACCTCTAGGATATGATTTAGCACAATTAACTATGACTATTCAGGCTGTACAAAGTCTTGGCAGTTCCTAATGCTTGTATGTGCTATCCACACAGAGCTATCTGCTCACCAGAAAGGAAGTTTGTTCACGGAATCAGAAGTGAACATTTAAAGAATTGTTCCACAGGGAAGTGTAGAGCTGACTGGGAATGGCAACTCCTCATTCTAAAGTAGCTTTACTTCTTCCCCCAGAGCCAAACTCCTAGACATCTGTTCAGTCCCGAGACCTATAGTCCTTCTCCTGTTCATCTATCAGGGGAGGGAAAGAGGGACAGAGGGGTCAGCGGTCCATCATCCTTTGACCAGGGAAATTAAATACAATGACTGGGGAGACCATGACCTCAGGAAAGAGCCCACACTCTGTTAAAAGATTCTATCTTGACTTGATGTTGTATCTTTAAAGTTGGATGTAAGAGCTCAATAGCTCAATGGAATGTAGAACTCTCTGAGCATGTTCTGTCCTCAAAAGTTTAATTGTCACAATCCCATTGTGCAGGCAGCAAGGGCCTGGTACTAGAGATGAAGGTGGCCTGCAACTTTTTTTTTAAAGATCAAACCTTATTCTATTCACCAAGTCAGTGATTTACTCTTTATTTTTGCACAGCAGTATTGCTGCATAAGGAATTAAACACACTGCCTACACCATAGTGCCTATCACAAATACAGCAAGGTTATATGGAGACATTCAGGTCTCTGGGACTGATTGGAGTCAGCCACAAGAGGAACTAGCTACCGAGGGCTAGTCTGAACATCACCCGCAGAAAACTTTTCTATTCACCAGTCCAGTGCTCAAATTGCAAAGGTTTGTCGTACATGCAGTTACAACTTGCTGGATATAGCACAGTTGTAAGGTTCAAGATTACTGTATGTAAATGTTGTTTTGGTCTACATCATAGCTGATTGCAGAGATATTGTACTGAAGACTGGTGTATCCTTCACCCCTTTCATGTATTATGTTGTGATATTATATTATATATTTTCCTTTTTGTCTGGTTCCTTTCTGGGGGGTTTCTGATCATTTCAGTATGGAGTGTGACTCTCTTCAACACCATCACATTTTAGGTCTGTAAGAGATTCTACTAGGGTGACCAGACAGCAAGTATGAAAAATCGGGACAGAGTGTGGGGGGTAATAGGTGCCCATATAAGAAAAAGACCTGAATATTGGGACTGTCCCTATAAAATCAGGACATCTGGTCATCCTACATTCTGCAGACTGTTAGAATTACAGGTGTGCAAACCATTCCAAGTTCAGTTCAAAAAGAGTTTGCAGGATTTTTGGTGGAAACTGGTTTGTATGGCTTTTCAGGTCCTCAAATTCATACTTCTTCATATGGGATCACTGCTTCACAAAACATGAAACAGGAAGTAGGCCTGCGTCCTGATGTTACAACAGAACTCTTATTTATGTTTTCTCCCTGACATTTCAAGATAGATTATGATGACTTTTATTTTTTTTATCAAAAAGCTTAAACAAACTACAGCCTCTCTCAATCTGAGATTACAAATGAAAAAGACTTCTATTGAACTGGGCTGACCCTATTGGACTGATCATATTGGATAGGCTCAACCAATTTAGAGCCACTGAAGAAATGCCATGTGATTTGCACCGATGACTTATCTCAGTGATTTTGGCTCAAATTACATTATGAATGCCATAAAGTGAACCAATAACCGGAGAGGAGAGTTGAGGTTATAAAAAGCTTCTGCTGATAGCTTGAAGAAACAACATTTATGAAAGCCATCACTGCTTCCTGGAAACAAGCTGAACACAAAACCAGGATGGTTTTGCATATTTTTCTGCTTTAAATCAAGAGTTTACACACCTCTAATTAGAACTGTGCAGCTATGCGAAGGAGAATGGGGCACGCTGGGTGAAATTCATCCTGATACAGAGAGCCTGCATAAGTTCTTGTCAGTGGGAGTTTAGTGGTGCATATAGCTTGTGTTGGCTGCCATCACAGAAGTAAATTTCACCCTTTCTCTGGAAAACTACTGTACCCAGGACTGGCTGCGGCTTTTAGGCCCTGCCTCTAAAAGTAAATTTATGGGGGGCAGTGGGACCATAAAACACTCATACTATCATTATTTCAGCTGCATCAGTGGCAGAACGGGTGGAAGCCTTAATGGTTTCAAGTACTTCCAGCATTTTGTCCTCAGCAAGTCTTTGGTGGGGGTGCCTTGCTAGGTCTCCAGCACGTTTTTGTGTGGGCCTCATGCTTGTCTACCAATTAGCTATGGGTGTTCACATCCTACTTTGGGTATGTCTACATTGCAGTAAAAGACCTATGGCTGCCCCAGGTCATCTGACTCAGGCACAAGGGGATAAGTCTGTGGGGCTATAAAATTACAATGTAGACATTTGGGATCAGGCTAGACTTTGTGTTCTGGGATCTTGTGAGTGGGGAGAGTCTGAGAGCCCAGGCTCCAGCCTGAGTCTGAACATCTATACTGCACTTTTATAGCCCATTAGCCTGAGCCCTGTGAGCTGAAGTCAGCTGTCCTGGGGCAGCTTCAGGTTTTTAATTGCAGTATAGACATACCCTTAGTGTCTTAGGCTATGGTGAACGTTGTTGACTATGTGTGATGAGCTGGCAGTGTCTGGTGGCTGTTAACTGCCCACATCGTTTGACTGTGATCCCCTTACAAAAGCATGCAGTTTATATATCAGTGTATCTATGGATATATCATAAAGTACTACTTGTATAAACATGGAGTCTGCTAGAGAGGTTGGATGCTCTCAACTTCGCTCTGAGCATACTTTTATGTGAATCACATTATCCAGGCTTAATGCATGACTGCAAAGGTTCAGGTGAGTTTGCTGTTTCAGTCTGACTTTACATAATTACTATGCAAGGTAGAAACAATTCTTTAAAATATTTGCTATTATGTCTTGAAAGGCAGTAATTCCCTCCAGCTCTGTCAGTGGATAAGTCATACAGAGTTGTGTGTGGCTTCTCTGAGAAATCAATTCAATTCACTTTCCACTCTTTTTCAACTTTCCGATAGGTATTGTGTGTGCTGTGTATTAATCTGTCTGCCTATATGCTAGGTAGTATGGGATGTAGAAACATCTTGGTTCATCTGATCAACCTAATTTAATCATAAGCATTTCTCCTCTTTTTATACACACATTTCTCCAGTATATCCTATGACAAGATTAGGGTGTTTATGGTCTGCAGTCACCCAACATTAGAGTTCATTTTCATTTCATTTTCTTTGATGAACTCGAAATAGCCTCCTTAGCTGAAAAGGCCTGGTGGTTGACAGAACATCCAGCCAGCAGGGATGAAGCTTTTCTTGTATTAAATTAATCCTCTAAACAGCATTTTCCAAATGTTTGAAAATATACATTTTTTTATGATCTAAGAATTTAGTTTCAACAACAACAACAATAACAACAACAACAACAACAAAAGCTAGCAGAAGTTTAAAGAGAGAGAAATGACACCCCCCACACGTTTTGAAAGAGAGAACATTTTGAAGTGTGACTGTCAGAGGATCACACCAGGAAATGGGTTTTACTTCTAGGTGTTTTGGATTGTGACTCTTATTGATTTGAAAATCAGCGATTAGATCTTAATGGCCAGTGTCTGTCTTCATGATCTTAACAAAGGGAGTGGAGCACCAGGACCCCAGTTCAGCAAATCCCTTAAGCACGATGTTATCACAATATTATCTGCAATAAGATCCCAGTCCTGCAACTTGTTTCATATTGGTAGACACCTATTGAAGTCAGCAAGGTTCTGTGAGGTCTGGCTGCACAAAATGAGTTGCAGAATTGGGACATAAATGATGTCATATTGGGTGAAATCCTAGCCATATTGAAGCCAGTGTGAGTTTTATCATTGATTTAAATAGACCCAAGATTTCACCCATTAACTTTAATTTGGAAAAGCAAGGTTCTCAGGATAGTTGGTCCTTGGCAAGAACTGAATAAGGTGTGAGGGAGGATGCATGTAATATATCTTATTTAAAAAATATAGCACAGCATTTAATATTTGGTTGAACGTACTGTATTTATATTATGCTTCTATTGGCACTGCAGTGACAAGTCGGGAATAAAAATGTACAGAAAAACATCTGCATTTCCATTTTATATAGAAAAAAACCCAAACTGAATTTAAACAAAAGATAAACCAATGTGTTTTTGGGGTGAAATAACTTAACTTATAATATTACATTTTAATTTTAAATTGAAAGTGTTTTGTTGATGAACTATTTGATCTCATTAGACAAGTTCATTAATCTTAATAATTTAAATTAATATTCCCAGCATTGTCTTAATTTACTGATATCACTTTATTCCTTACATGGCTTTCTAGATCGATTTGTGATGTTATCAAACAACAATCTCCAAATTCTTAATATCAATAAAAGTGATGAAGGAATATATAGATGTGAAGGAAGAGTGGAAGCTAGAGGAGAAATCGACTTTCGAGATATCACAGTTATTGTCAACGGTAAGGTGTACAGTGATTTTTCTGAAGTTGAAATTAGGTCTTGCTTTCATTGATTATAACATTATATAAACAAGGTTTATCATCTTCTACAAAATCTTAATTAGGCCACTTATTGCAGTATCAACTACATAATATAGAAGTTACATTGTTTTTCTTTAAATAGAAATTGAGTTGTTTACTGTTTACAATTTGTACATTGTGAGGTTTAACTTATGTGGGTTTTTATGTTTAATTTAATTAATATAATTATGTAGTTAAGGAAATTTCATATCTCCTTTAATGGTATAAACGTGTGTAAAGGTAGGGGTTTAAAAAAACATATCCTTCATAGGAAATAGCCAACCACACCAAGCTCAGAGTTCAGACTATAACATGCAATAATTTAGCTAGGTGTATATCTTTCAGTGCGTGACATTTTTTGTTATAAACCACTTCATTTTATGCAGTTATTAAGTTTCACAGTAGCACAGTTATTTTATAAATTGCCAGTATTTAAAACCTGGTTAAACACCATGGACATAATTTGTAACTGTAGGACTACAGCTGAATTAACTGGATATGCCATTGAACATTGCCACTATTATTTAAGTCATTATAAATTTTAACAATTTATTATAAACCCTTTTAACAAGGAATATGAAAGTGAAAGCATAAAATTGAATATGTAGGTTGACCTCACTGTTTAAGTCAGTGTCAGCACAATAAAACATAAGTGAGTGGATCTCTATTCACTTATTGGCCAGCAAGGTTATCTCTAACTTAGGTATTTCTATTATACTAGCTCCTTATTATCTAAGTGCCATTTCTAATATCTAATGTCTTGTTTCTGAATGGCCCTGTCATGCAAACCTTTGCTCCCTTGTGTAATAATGAAACTATTGAAGTCTGGACTGCTTGTGTGAGTAAAGGTTACTCATTGCATGGGTATTCCTTAAATCCATAGCGATAAAGAATAGCTGTGTATTAAAGCAATACATCTTCAGGTTGCTATCAATAGTGCACGGAAAGGGATTGGGAGGGAGGGCAGAAGATTGTGCTGTGCACAATTAAAGAGTATAGGAGTGTGCATGCTTTGTGTATACTGGGGAGTTCCCTAGGGAAAATGTTTCCCTCTGCTTCCTTGGTGTGCAATACTCCTCAGTCCTGGCTATGTGCAATTTCCATAGTCTAGTCTGTAATATTTACTATATCACAGTATTTCTATCTGTAATCCATATTTGAGCTGGGATGTGTGGTTCTCCACACAGATAGACTTATCTATGCTAGTTCGGCTCGAATTAGTGCACTAAAAATAGCAGTGTAGCTGGGGTTGCAAGGGCTGTGGCTTGAGCTGGCTGCCTGAGTACATATAGACCCAGCCCCACCACATATACAGGGAGCTAGCCTGGCCACCACCCCTGTTACCTGTCTATGCTGCAGCGCTAGCATAGGTAAGTCTATATGAGCTGGGAAGCACACACCCCCACCTCAAATGTAGACATACCCTATATGGCTAGGTGTCTCTTACTTAAAAAAAAAAATCATTAACTATAATATATAATAAAGGGATTTGAAGAGAATAAAAAAGCTTTACAGCCTGTAATGCGTTGAATGCTCCAGGTATCCTTGAGTGTTTCACAAAGCAAATGAGATAAATGCCGTTAGTCCCATCACTGGGTACAGAAAAAGAGCAACCATTACGCAGTGAGTTCACTCACAGTTTGGATATTGGAACATAATTTATCAAGGCAGGTAATTGTTGGCCTGAACACTGGAGTTATATCCTTCTCATTTTGAAGGATGCTATGAAATCTTTCACTTCAGACTGGACTTTTAAAAAGAGATGGAGAGGATGGCTGTGTCTGGCACAATGTATTGCATTAAAAATGGTGGGCCAAATTCTAACCTTGTGTGATTGAATGATGTCAGTAGAGTTGTACCTCTTTGCACTCAGTCTGAATCTGGCCCAACATCTTTATCAGTGAACACATCTAGCTTTGAACTCAGTGTTATGATCTAGAGGCAAAAGAGTTACCAACTGAGCAACGCTAAAAGCATTTCACATTGTAGAGTGATATTGATTAAGGCCATCTCCTGCTTGATTTATCGGGATGACTGGCTTCTGCAAGATGAAGCTAAGTGTACTAAATCTATTCCCAACTGGTCTGTAAAGTAACAAATAAATAATTAAATTGCAATGACACCTAACAAGAAAGGGAAATGTCTATTAATCTGTTTCAGCAAAAATGCATCAATTTTCTTTGCCTGTAATACCTTCACGAGTGCAGCCCCACAGTACCTTCCCCTCTTCCATAAAATAAAAATGACTTGGAGGATAGTCATATAATTAAAATAATAATAAAAAGGGTAGGAGAGCTATGCAAGAGGTTTTTTTGTGCATAGATACTGTCCAGCTTTGGAGCTTTGTGAAATCTTCAATTTTATTTTTAATACTGTTTTAATTGAGTTCTTCAGGGAAAGGTCAGTGTGCAGGACCTTGGGGAGCAGAGTGTGCAGAAATGGCTGATGCTGTCTTCAACTCATCTTTTTCCCCCTTCTTCTTAATCATCCTGGCCTCCAGCATCTCTCTGTTCCACCTATATAGCGTCCCTCCCCATCCTTCACTGCAGGAGCCCCCTCATTGTTTTCTAGATCCTTCTCTTGCCCTACCCTTCCAGTGGCTCCTTGGACATTTGAATTCTTGCTACTAGGGAAGTGCCAGAATGGAAAGTGAATAGGTAAAGAAGCAAGTTTTAAAAGGGAACACATTGCACATATATGAATCTCTCTAAGGGATAATTCTTAGAGTACTTTAAAAAATTTAAACACTCTTCAAGTGTTAAAGCACCTATCAAATATGTAAGTACTGTAGTATTAATTCACTCTAGTAGGAGATATTAGGAGCAAAAATAAATAACATATACTGAAGTACTAGATACCAATACGAATGCCACCTCAAAAATACCTAAGATGGACAGACATATCCTTCATCATTTTAATGGTGGCTATAGTATCAGTCTTATACTGTTAGGCTGAAGTATAGCACTTGGTCATATTTGCCTATTTTAAAAAATAGACATATCTTCAGAATATAGAATTTCCCTCATTTAGGTGACTGTTTCCATGCCACTTTCCAAGCTATCCTGAGAAATTACATACACTAAGAAGGATTTGACTGTGTTGGTACTGGATAGCCATTAGGGAAACCCAGAAAGCTACTTGAAGTATTTGTATCAGGAGATGGCACTGTTGTTATCACATATTCAGTTCTTTGCGTATGCATAGCTCATTATAGACAAATAAACGTGTGGTCAATAATGAACAATGTCCGAACATAGGATTAGAATTTACTGTAGTATTAAGTTTCAGAGTAGCAGCTGTGTTAGTCTGTATCTGCAAAAAGAACAGGAGTACCTGTGGCACCTTAGAGACTACAGCATCTGATGTAGTGGGCTGTAGCCCACGGAAATTTATGCTCAAATTTGTTAGTCTCTAAGGTGTCACAAGTACTCCTGTTCTTTTTGTAATATTAAGAAAACTGTCTTTCAGAGGAGGTACAGGTCCAGGTGCAGGTCCCTTGGTACCTTTAAAGATTCCACAGTGCTTTTCTTAAGAGCAGAGTTATTAAATTAAGTGTCCCTAATGAAATATTGACCCAGGAAGCAATTACATCCCACCTACCTAAATTCTCCCTGCAATTTCACTTGGAAAGTATTTTCTTCTTCACGTACTGGTCTAAAATCTTGTGTAGTGTTGCTGAGTGCTGTTAAATCATTGATGAATTTCAAGAGGGAGGTGGATAAATATCAGTTGTATGTTATTTGAAGGGATCACAGTGTAAAGATTGTCTGTAAAGTGCTTTGGATTCCTTTTGGGACAAAAAAGTACTATATAAATGGAAGATCATTCTCATTGTGAGACAGTAACACTCACACTGATTTGAATTATATAAAGAGTCAAATCAAACTTTAAAATTAACAATCTGATTTTTCCTGAAAAAATAATTTCACCTTTTAAAGTTACATTCGAGTAAGGAAAATATTTAGATGTTGACAATAAATTGAAAAAAATATACTGAGGTTGCAGGGATGAGGTCTGCTATTAAAAGTGGAGCTTAAAAGTTTTTGCTCTGAAGAGTGTTTAACAGTCTTACTTTTATACTCAGAGGACTGGATTAAGTGCTAGTCTGGAGTGGAGATATAATAGTTGAGTCATGCAGCTAGCAGGTTAGGACTAGATACTTGTAGGGAATGGGATAAGAGTAGAGTTTGGCAAATGGGAAGAGGTGATGTGGGCCATAGAGGTAACTGGCTTGAGGTAGAGATATACTGGGGATTGTGGTTTGACTCATGGGAAGCAGAGAAGACAAGATTATGTACAGGTAACAGGAGCAGGGCAGACAGTAGTGTTTGATAGTGGAGAAAGGAGTCTTTAGGAGGCACTTATCATACAGGGTAGGGAAGTTGAGAAGATGAATGGGGGGTAAGAGGGATGATGTGTGTGAATGAGAAGGAGGTAAAAGGATGGTTTGGCAGAAGGGCTTGTGATCAGGTGTTGGATGGCCAATTGAAAGTGGGTCATTGATAGGGCTTAGCATACAACACAATACCTGTTTGTTTAAACATTTTCATAGCTTGGCACTGTAGATGAAAAACAAACCTTCAGGGCTTTAAGGTTAGTCCTTCTGGTTGTTGGAAGTGCAATATTCTATTGTGATTTTTTAATTTAATTTTAATTAAATAATTAATATATATATATATTACTTATTTATGGGAACTACAAGTTCTTTTGGACCGGAAGAGGTTTAACCTGGGCATCTTTCAAGAGCTGACAGTGGATTTTTCAGACCATAAAAAATATGTGGATCCTATGCATTACCACTAGAGTAGCCTGAGATATGGATTTGTATCTCATTGAATATCCAACCACTACATAGATTAGAAATGCAGATGATAATATTGATTAACCCCTCACCCCCTTTACTATTTTATATAACTGTAATACCTGTGGGTCCAATCCTGCAAGGCAGTGAGCACCCTGAGCTGACATTGGCTTCTGTAAAAGCTTTCTGAACAAAAGCTCAGTCTCTCGTAGGATTTGGTCCTTTGCTGAAATATAGGGATCATTGGACCAGATCCTCGGCTTGTGTAAATCAATGAATCCCCATTAGGTCAATGGTGCTTTGACAATTTACACCAGCTATGGATAAAACCATCTGTTTAAAAATGGATTCTGGGCTCTTAGTTTAAAATGTTTTGGAGATATAAACTATCCATATAAAAGTCTGCTGTCATGTTTGAGACTGGTAGAGTGAAGGAGATATCGAGGCTAATTTGTCAAGTTAAAAATATACAGCATGTCGTTTCACTTCATTTCTCAACTCCCATTCCTATCTATATGTGGTTGGAGTGCCAACAATTCTTCACCACTCCTTCTGGTCAATAGCACAGGTTCGTAAATCTTGCAGTTCCAGTCCTTTTCTCTTCAAACTTAACTTGACAAAGTCGTTCATGTATCCTTGGTCTTCCACATCCTTTCCTGATGTTCTCTTTCTCCCATGCTTTCTTCTTCTCCTGTTTCCACTTGCATAACTTCATGGTTTTTTGGGTTTACCTTCAAACCATGGTCTTCGAAAACAGATGCCTGCTCTGATACCATATTTACCAATCTCTCTTTGCTGCCAATCAGAAGGGCCAGATCTTCAGCATACATTTGTTTTCTATGTGTCTCCACAGTCTTGATTCTCCTACTAATTAACTCCATAATTAGAATGAAGAGAAGTGGACTCCGCACACTGCTCTGTCTCAATCCCACTGTCATGTCAAAACTCTTTGAAATTCCATTGTTACCACTGTAACTCTTGAGGCTCTATACACTTCCTTTATCATATCCACTTCTTGAAGCCCCCCTTCCATCCACCTCAAGAGTCCAAATACTAACTCCCACAAAACCAAGTCATATGCTTTCTCAAGATTAATAATTGCTACATAGCAGTTATGCCCTCCATTTATCATTCTTTCAGACTTCGGTCTCATTGCAAATATGAACAAATGTACCAAGTAAAGAAACTATTTTAGAAAATGTCATTGTGAATACAATAGAAAGACTTTGCATTCTGATTCTGTTGTGCAGTCAAGACGAATGATATGCTTATTACTATTTCAGGCTTGGTAATGGAGGAACAAGCAACTTACAGAGAGAATGAAAATTGCATGATAGTGTCATTTTTGCACAGATCCTGGGGCAACACAAGGGAGCCTTAAAACAAACTAAGAGGACTACTTCATGATTCCTGCTTGGGTGTGGCCATGTCATCTCTACCCACCTGGATGATTCATGGCAGCCGGAAATGTCTCTTGAGACTGTTGGCAGCTATTGCAATGTAGAACATCCACTGTAAACTGGAGGACCAGGCTAGTGCCTGGCATCCATAGAATAATGGGGAAAGTAAAGTGTTTTAAATCATCCCTTCAGCTGTTCCAGAGACACACAGCCGTTTTAGCCCAAATGGTCAAACCTGTATAACTAAAATTAGGCATCAGCCTCCATATTTAGGCACCCAGATGCATAGCCTGATTTTCACAGTTGCTGAGCACCTGCAGTTGTCATTGACTTTAACAGGAGTTAAACACCGAAATTTGGATATCCAGATTTGAAATGTTTGGCCCTTTTGTTTCGTAGAAGTATTTTGTAAATACATATGTCTTTAAATAAATAAAACACCCAACAAACCAACCAAAGTTATATATGAAGACACGCAGGAGCTGGGTTGTGTGGATAAAACAGTGATATTTACCTGCGCAGTAATTGAGGCCTTACAGACTGAAAAAGGCTTCTTGAACCAAAATGACAGAATTTGGGGGAGTGGGGAAATGAACAGGGGATCAGAACATGACTTTTTTTTTTATTTTACACAGTGCATTTTGCATCATTGAAAATACAGAATTCTTGCTTTGTAACTATGACAGAAGGGGAAAAATAATTCACAGCTAGAATATAAATATTAGGCTCTCATAGCTTGGGTTGATTGTGTTGTGGAGATGATTCCCTCCGTTTTGGGGAGAGGACGAATGGTGTATCTGTTGGAAGACCCTTCCTCCTCCCTGGCACCCCTTAGAGGTTAGTGGAGAGAGGGATTGCAGTCATAGAGGAGACTAATTCGACTGTTAGGCTGGTTTTCTTAACATTGCCTTACTCACAGGTAGAATAGATTCAAATGGAAAACTAAAATGAAGGAATGAGTTGAAACCCAACAGTATCTCTTCATACGTGTGGATGTCAGGTCAATTCCGTATGGAAAAAATTATTTAGTAATCAATGTTCTGGTCACAGTCGGATGACAGAGAGCCTCTGCTGAATACCTTGATAGCTTGGTTCTCAAACTACATTAAAAATAAATAAAAATCCTCCCTTCTAATTTGTGAGGAGAGGAAAATGCCATGAATGTCCTGAAAAAAAGGTTTGTAATATATCTGTCTAGATAACTGACAGTCAACTGTGGAGGTTCCTTGTTCTGGGAATACAATATTTCTATGTCCAATCATACATATGCTACAATAATAAGTATAACTTATTGGCATATTATTATTGCACCATTTGAATATCTCATTTCAGGAAACAGTGCTCAGAAAAATAATGCAGTACTTTGTGATGGAAAGAGCTGAAGTTATTGTGCTCTTGTAGTTTGTATCTATGACCAGGAAGACAGTATAATTGGAGCTATCTATCTGAAGACAAAATCTTCATTATCATCTTCCAGTCGTCAGTCATTACATTCAAATATTTGATTATGCATGCATACCTTTTCTCCAGAATTTTCTCACAGCAAGTCCCGTACATTGTCTGAAATATATTAAAAATAGAACATCTGAAATGTACATTTGCACATTAGCACCTGATTTCACTTTGATTTATGAAAAGTGAGGTTCCCTCAGAGCATAGTGCACCTGGTTTGGTTGGTGTCATAGAATAAGTTTGGAGCTTGCTTTTCCCCTCAGATTATTCTAATATCTGAAATGGTGCTTATGTACTTTTTGCCATTTATGCCCACTGTATATTGTACAGACGTGATGGGGCAAGAAGTAAATGTATCTTCACTTCACTGATGATACAAGCAACTGAATTACAGTTGACAGAAGACACGAATACTAGTACAGAAGGGCAGTAAGGGCCTCAGACTGTTCTCATTAAAGTAAATAACAACAGGCTTGTTGACTTCAATGGGAGAAGAAGCAGGCCTAATGTATTGCCACTTGTTCTGTGTCATTAGATATAGGGTGTGGGAAACATGTAGAATCCTATTATACATATTTTAAGATTTTATATTGTCACCCATCAGTGTAGTATCTCAACACAATTCTCTGCTGAACCTACCTTACATTAGTGTTAGAATATTTTAGTGGTAATTTATTTCAGTCTGATTACTGAGATATTTCTCATTTCTCCGGGTGTCCTTGAAAGCAGGACTGGAATTTAGAATTTCTGGTTAATGAGAAGTCATAGGACCTGTTGATCTTACATCATTTTCCATCCTTCAGTTCATTTATTTGTCTAGTTTTGAAGTCAAAATTGTATAGAATATATGCTGACATTATCTGATTAAAAACTAATCCTTCCAAGCCTAATTATAAGGTATGTGTTTCCTGATGATCTCTCTTCCACAAATTATTCTCTCTAATTAGTTTTCATGGATGACAAGGGAAAGATGTATTCTGAACCCTCCAAGAGCTGATTTAGCATCGAATGGCTATTCAGTGGATTAGTTATCTTGACTTTATTGTACTATAGGTAAAATGCTAACAAAATCCAGGTCAACAAACAAAAGTTTAAAAGCTTTTTTTTTTTTTTTTAAGAAAATGTGTTTGATATGTAATTGTTAGTTTCTGGAGTTTTCAGTTCATTGTTTCTCTCTTAAGCTCCCTCTTTATTACCATCTTGTCTTAATGGTACCTAATAGGCTTGAACCACAAATAAAATTACAGGTAAATCAAGATGGATGGGAAACTCAAATGTTTGGAAGCCTTGGGCCTACAAAGAAAGAATGAGGCTTAGAATAAAATTACTTCATTATATCTCTTTTTTATCATTTGAAATTATTAAGCAAGTTGCTGAATTGAGTCCATAATCTTGAAATTCTTAACTTCAGCGGAGTTTGTGGTCATTGGAGAACTTGCTGTTGGTCCACAAAGAGCTGTCTGATTACCTGGAGTTGGTTCCTGCTCAGGTCCAGGAGCTAGAGCAAATCACAAAATAGCTACAAATTAATTAAACACATTCCTAATATTTTGCCATATAAGAAATTGCTGTAATTGCCAGAGAGATGTTTTGAAATTGAAAGAGGGAGGCAGTGATCTGTCAATGAAAAAGGGCTTCATTCTCTCCTCTGGCCAAGCAGAGCTTGGGTACAGTGGAGGGAGGAGACTGACAGGGAGCTGTTTTTGGTTCCCTGATCCTCACCCAACAGCCACCACATAAGTTAAAGCTGCACAGGGGCACCTCTAAGTTATCCTGCTGACAGGATATCCTTGCCAGCAGAGAATTGGGCTTGGTAGAAAACAGATCTCCTATTCTCCCTGTTCTGTCCTCTTCCAATACACCCTCTTTCTTTCCTTATTCTGGGGAGTGGCATTCCAACACAGGTAGTGTGGAAGTCAGGCAGCAGAGCAAAGTGAACTTGATGGCAGAAAATTCAGGTCAAAGTCCTTGAGCTTCTCTCTTTGGTACAGTACAAGCAAAGAACACATGTGATTTTAAATCTGCTTGGCCGCAGAGGAATTGGGATTTTTGCTTATCTATCAAAGATGTCTAACTATGACGTCTCTAATAATATAATAGATGCTTTTAGTTCATCTTGAGTAGGAATCTTGTGGAAATTAAGATTCATACCATCCATCTTAAGCCCATTCCAGTAGAATAGCAAAATTAGTATCATGAATGGAGATATTAAATGACATCTTCTGCTTTATTGGTTCTTGAAACTGCTTGTTATTATGAATGTTGGTGAGGTGTTCAGTGCAAATTACTGTTGTTTTAGTAATAACTGCATTATATCAAAAATGCAAACTATGCAATTACCAGGACACAATAATTAGTTGGAATTTTTGGAAATGTAATTTTAGATATGGACTGTATATGGAGAACTCTATCACAATGTATCATTTTAAGCTGATGATATTCCTGTCCAGAAAATATACTGTAGTTTGTTTAGAAGAATTAAATATGTTTAATCAAGAAGAACATTAAGGGTTGACACCTAATTTGAAAGTGCCGTCTCACATCAGTGCATGGTTGTCTGTCAGCTGCACGATTGTGTCAAAGAGGGAGGAGAAAAGAGAGACATTTTCATTTCAGGTAGTTTAATTAACACTAATCAGTCTCTTTGCACTGACATGCACCCAGTAGCTATCGTCCTTCAGCTACTTTTAAATCTTTTTTAATAAAGCAGATCAGGAGAAAAACATGCTTATATTCATTTTGTTGTTAGTTTAGTTCAAAAGAAACCATACACAAGTGGTTTGATAACATTAAAATGGAATAATCACGATTAATGTTGTCTGAAGGAAATACAAGAATGCAAATATAGTGTTATCTGATATTATAGGCTGACTTCATTTTGTATTTGTAAATGGAATGCTTAATAAGGATTGCTCTGCTCAAAGTTTCCACAGAAGCAGTTGAAACTTTATATTTTTTTCAATTATTTTACCTCACATGTATTTTTTTACATTTCCTTCAGTTCCTCCAGCAATTACTTTGCTACAGAAGTCCTTTAATGCTACAGCAGATCGGGGAGAGGCAATTACTTTATTCTGTAGAGCCACTGGCTCTCCTGAACCTGAAATCAGCTGGCATAGGTAAGTTCAGTTTAGATCTGTATATCAGAAAGATTTGAAATATGCTACAAGTTTGTATCATATTGAAATAAACTATCTCCATTGTGTTTATGGCTGTTTATAGGGAATTGCTAAACAAATTAAATAACACACATTTGATCAAACTATGTTTATCATCAAGAAAGAGAAATTGGAAAATATCTAACATATTTTAACGTGCCTCACATTAAAGGAGAAACAAATAAAGCTGAAGAACCTATGACTTTAAAAAAGGCTATGGATGTATTTCTCAATTTCTCCATGAAATTTTCACACTCCAATCCCATATACAACTACCTAAAATAACACAGAATACAGATTAATGCTATAAATACATGTCCAACACACAGAGTAACAGTATCATATTATACATCAATACAATGTAAAAAAATATCTATCTTAAGCTGATTTTAGTCATCTGATATTTCAGTGCAGCCAGATATTCAGTAACAGGTATGGGTTCTGTGTGTTGTGTTAGTTTGTCTGAATATTTGATTCCATTAATTACAGACAGGTTGTGGATACTCTTGCAAATCTGATTCTCTTAAAAACAGAAAACTGTTTGGGGGATATAGGGTATAGCTTCCAGGTGAAGTCAGTGAGATTTATATGGTTAAAACTGTGCAATTTTGAAAATTTGCCACATAACGTCTCTAAGGATCTCACTTTTGCATGCATATTTATGGAACGGACTTATATGCCTTTTGTTTCAACACCTGATCTATTCACGAAGGATGCAGTCCAATATCAGGGTGTGAAATAGCTCAGATTCCTTGTATGGACATGTATTTCTATTTGGGGCTTGAATGAATTGTCCCCCTATGTGCTCTTTCAAAGCGACCAAGAGATTAGTGAACATCTTTCAGCGTGCACTGGACTCTGTAGTGATTCTCCTCAGCTATCTTCTCTCATTGTTACTCAGCATTTGAAACTTAAGAGAGTCTGTTAGATTCATCTTAGGTAGATGTTGGTTTCCCTTAACTGATACCTGCTTTATGACACATATTGTGTCAGATGGTATGCTGACTTTGTCTCACATGAATTCATTTGGATTGCAGAAGATGCAAATAAGTGCCATCTTTGCCCCACTCACTAATATAGATGAGAATTCAGTTCCTCTCAGATGAAACAAAAATAACAGAAATCATTCAAAGCCCAAATTATTTGAAGTAGTAATTTGAAATTCACAAACAAAAGTTTCACACTTTGGGAATTTGGTATCCCTTTGAGGTCATGTTATAAAATGTAGCTCCCAGCTGGGCAGAAGTCTCTTGAGTTTATCAGAAATCTGATAACCTCATTTGCCTCACTGCAAGAAGACAATTGAACATGGTGTTTTACATGTTCAAGATGAAAAGAATGGACACAGTCATCTTGTGTCTTGGGGAGCTATATGTTTAGAATTGTCAGTCTTCAGTGCCATATCTTTAGTATACTTTAATTTGAAAGTATCACAGTAAAATATACAAACAAATGAAACACCTTACAGAAGGCCCTATACAAATATTCTGTGGATCAGATACTAGTGAACCAGATCTTCCTTCAGTAGCAATAATGACTCTTCACTAAGAAAAATGGTTGTTGTAGACCTTCCTATACCTCTAGTCGATAAAGCCTTACTCAGGCCCTGAGCCACTGTGTGGTCTAGTGAATGTGGTAAAGGCTTGTGAGCCAGTGGACTTGGGTTTTATTCCTAGCTCTGCCTCTGACCTGTGCTATGAGACCTTAGGGAAATCAATTCACTTCTCTGTTTCTCCTCCTGCCTTCATTTGTTTTGTCTATTTACAATATAAGCTCTCAGGGGAAGCAGGACTGTCTTTGATTATGTGTTATTACAATGCCTGCTACAATGAGGCTTTGATCTTGGTGACCAGGGCCGGCTCCAGGCACCAGTCGAGCAAGCGGCAGATTCTAAGAAGTGGTTTCCCTCCAATCCTTTTTTTTTTTTTTGCTTCGCTGATCCAGCCGCCCTGTAGGGGGCAGCGGCGCGGAGGAGGGGAGCACCCTGCTCGGAGCGAGCTGCGCGCTCCATCTGCCCCAGCCGGTGCCAGGTCTGCAGCAATCCCGGCAAGGCAGCCCACGTCCTTCCCTCCCCGCCGACCGGAGTGGTGCAAAGCCCACCCGGCAAGCGGCGCAGCGGGAGGGGCTGCATGGCAAGCGCCCCAGCTGACGGAAGCCTTGGCCGCCCCTCTTCTCTCTCCCCCCCCTCCGCTCCCTCCCACTAGCTGGGACGCACACTCTGTTGCCCGGGGCACGACTGCAGCGCAGCGAGTCCCCCTGCACCTTGGCTCCGTCCGCCCCACACGTTTTTGTTTTGCTTGGGGCGGCAAAAAAGCCAGAGCCAGCCCTGTTGGTGACAGCACCTAGATGCTACTTTTTGTTTTGAAATATTTAATTTTATTTTTATTAAATAAAAATGTGAAAAAATGTTTAAAATAAAAATTAATCTTTTTGTTTTGGATTAAACAAAACATTGATTTTTTATCACTTCAGTTAGCCCAAAACAAATAAAAAATCTTTTCAGGTTGACCCCAAATTATTTTATTTTATTTATTTTTGGAATTGCCAGTGAAGCAAAAAAATCCATTCAGATTTTGTTTCTTCTGTAATTAATAGAGCAGGTTTGAGGAAAAAAACAGATCAAAATATTTACCTTTCTTATTATTTCTGATAAGTTAATTTTAAAGTTTACTCCACCAAAATCTTGCCACTTGTAGCCAACATGAGGATGCTTTTACAAGAGATTGACCTATAGGTCTATATTTGGAACCTAATTCAAAGTGTTTCCTCAGCATTACTGCTTCATTGACATTATAGAAATATGGTCGGTGAGGTAATATATTTTATTGAATCAAATTCTGTTGGTGAAAGAGACAAGCTTTGACCTACACAGAGCTTTTGTTCAGGTATGGGGTTAGAATGTTATTTTGTCTTGTTTAGTATTGTATGCTATTTATGTTATTGGTGAAACAATGTTATTTTGGCCTTTGTTTTCCCAAGCTATCAGAAAAATCCTATTTAGATTCATCTTCACTCCCCCACTAGAGTTTGATTGTGTTAGATTTTAAAGTAGACTATGAGAAGAAATGTGATCTATTGTTTGAGAGCCATGACTTTGCATTCTGTTTCCAACTATGCCATTGAGTTCTGTGTCCTTGGGCAAGTCTCTTATCATCTCTGTGCCTCAGTTTACTTATCTGTAAAATGGGTACTATATAAAAAGCACATAGAGATCTTAAGGTGAAAAGTGCTAGAAATATGCAGAGTACTATTATTGTCATTTATTTACCACTTACGTCAAAAGGAATAGAAGATTTGCGTTTATGCCAAGATATCTACACGCTTATGCTACATGCTAGCGCAGGGGTTGGCAACCTACAGCACACGTGCCAAAGGCGGCACGCGAGCCGATTTTTGATGGCACGCAGCGGCGGGCTTAGCTTACTAGGATTACATTCTAGTAGAAAAAGTGCACAATATAATTGAGTATATGCCAGGGTGCTGAAGTGAGTTGCTCAAGTACTGATCAACCATCAGAGTATTCACAGGTTTCATTATTTCTAAACCATCTGCACTGCATATATCCCAGTGACTAGAGGTTAGTTTGTTTACTGTTGTGTGGCTAGCCAACAACAGCTGAGAAGAAAAAACTGACACAAGTTGTTTATGTGCCAGTGTACTATATGTGTAAGTAGTATGAAACTATTTTTATACATTATTGCACTAATGTCAATAGTAGTGTCATTAAATCAATGTTAAAACTTATTGGAATGAAAATGTTATATTGTTTCTAATTAATTTGTATTTTAGAACATGGTAATAAAAATCATATGACAAGGAGTTCTGAGCATCAAGATACAATCCAGAATGATTCCCTTATGCCCAGAATTTGGACACATTTATAAAGACACGCAATTACCCACTCCAACAATTTACATCAGAGTGAAATCAACTGCTTTCCAAATATAATGCCAGTCTCTACCACACATTTTTTGGTGTGCTTTTTAAGATAGCAAAATAGTCACTTCCACCAGTGGAAATCACTGAAGTGACTGACACTTCTAAATCAGATTATGAAATACACTGTGTGATTATAAATCCCTTTTATTCTTCAGGAATGGCAAACTTATTGATGAAAGTGAAAAATATATTTTGAGAGGAAGCAATACAGAATTAACAATCAGAGATATCAAAAATATTGATGCAGGTCCTTATGTTTGTGGAGCAAAAAATAAAGCAGGAAATGATAAAAAGCAGACATTCCTCCAAGTTTTTGGTAAGTATTTCACGGCATATACTATCATGCTATTTTGTTTCTTTGTTTTTGTTTTGTCACAGTTATCTGATTGCAGCTGGTTGTAATATTTGATATAAAAAGACATATTGTGACAGATCCTCACTGGGTATAAAATGAAGTCAGTGGAACACTGGCAATTTATGCCATTTGAGGATTAGGCCCATATTGAGGTCACAATTTTATTTGTAGACATCAAAACATGGAGGAAAATAAAGTATCAAGAAGCCGAGTGAGGTTATAAAGTATGGACTTTTGAGGTCCAAATGCCAGCTTAGTTTATTTATTTATTTATTTATTTATTAAATACACGCAACAGTTACTGAGGGGAAATTATAATTCACGAGTTTATATGGAATCGTGCCCCCCGGAGGTGCCTATTGATGCAGCTGCCAACTTTTGGCATTGGGTTACAAGGAAAGCTTTCCCGGCTGTTGGCCACTTTAACCTTTACTCCTAAATTTGACTTTGCAATTCTTTTATCTTCAGTATCTGCTGTTCTACAATTCAGATACAGAACACTGAACTGGTAAATTGTTAATTTTCTCTGGATTCCTTTTCAAAGTTGGTTGTTGGACTGTGAGAAAAAGAAGAGGAAACCTTGTGGGTCAAAAACAGGATATTTAGCCTTCTAAATACAGAATTTTTAAGCCAGATAAAACCATACAAAAGCAGGGTATTTATTATTTATTTTATTCATTTTTTTAAAATGTATTGGTTGATCTTAATATACTTTTTTTTTGTTTTTTACGTGAGAAAGTCGAAAAATCTTATTGCTGTTTATGAACCCTGTTCCTCCAAGCCAACCTATGTGGGTGGACCCTTCTGCTTACACAGGTGTAATACTGTTAGCTTTAATGGAGTTCCATGTAGATGGAGCCCCATTGCCGACACTAAGGCTCTGTGTGGGTGAAGAGGTCAAGACTGCAGAATCAGACTGCAGGAACAAGGCTATAATTTTTTCACTAAAGCCCTAAAGTAAAGAAACATCCCAGGTGCACAATGTCAGATAAAGAAAGAAGGGGAGAAAATAAACCCCAGAGAAGACAAAAAAAAATTCTCACATTTATATCAGCACATAATGTTGCCACCATAAAATAATGTCTCCTAAATTGTTAAATTAAAAATATAGTATAGTAGAGCAAAGCTGCTATTTACATTGGCAGTGTGTGTGGGGGGGAATCTGAAATATGAAAGAACTTGACCATTATAATTCTGAAAATACATAATTAAAACAAAAAGTATACATAAATATTCATTGAAATTAACACTAAATATTAACAATTGAAATGACTGATGCAACAATGTTGAAAGCAAATATACTACTATGTTTTTTCAATTTATCTATTAAGTCCAGGTTAGTTTGTTTGTTTTTTCAAAAGGGCTAATTTCTACCTTTTTATAGAAGTAATACTAAGGATTAAATCCACTCCATCTGTATAAAGTTGTCTCTAAGAGGATGGCATGAGAAGGGTCTTGGGAAAGTGGAATCCACATCCCAACCAATCATCAACCATGACCCCTCTGCACCACTTCTGCAGGATGTTGGGAACATTGGTCTGTGTAAATGACATATCTATAACCCTAACCTTCAGCCTAAACTTTCCCTGTCCTATCTAATGGCTTTCTACATCAGCCTGTATACAGTATTAGGGTGACCAGACAGCAAGTGTGAAAAATTGGGAATGGGGGAGGGGGGTAATAGGAGCCTATATAAGAAAAAGACCCAAAAATCGGGACTGTCCCTATAAAATCGGGACATCTGGTCACCCTAATACAGTATTGGCATGACTTGTGAACAGACCATCCTATATGGAAACTGAGACTGATCGAGGAAGGAAGCTGGGACTTAGATGAGAAGCCTGAGAATTGGTGATTAGGAGTAGTTAGGCAAGGAGAATGGGACTGGGACGAGGATCCTGGTGTAAGGAAGAGAGAGAACTGGAAGTAAGATAGATTGGAAGGGGCAGGACAGAAGGGGTTAAGTTTGGGAAGAATGGGCAAGAGAGTCTGTGTTCACTCGATCACACTCATCTGCAGCGTCTGGAAGGGAACTCATGATTCCTAACTCTCACCAGTCCTGTGGTGTAAGCAAATATCAGTGAAACTCACTAGCAGAGTGCTGTGTTACAAAGAGGATGTCAGCCAAGTGCATTATGTTCTCTGATAGCTGAAGTGGCAGAGGTCTGTACAGTGGATCTAAGGGTTTCAGCCCTGTTGATGACCCATGTGAGCGTTAGTATGATGCTATATGATGGAGTTTGATTAAGTTGTGTTGTTGTTGTTTTTTAAAGAACCCTAAGAAATTATACACCAAAATCTGTTATAAATGAACACAATGGTCACAAATGAACACAATGGTCCATGGAGGAGCTGCCAGCTAATATCCCTAGTGGGCTATGGAACCAGAGTAGAGCACGGACTGGCCCTACATGGTTTCTCATGGTTATCAAAGATGGTCCTGCCCACGATGATGTAGGTCCGATTTTGGTGTGCCATGTCTAGCACAGACCCCAGCCCCAGCAAGATGACTTTCGCTATGACCTTGTAGTCTGTGTTGAGGAGTTGAGGAGTGAGACACAGACTAAGATGCCATTTCCTTAGGTCATGAAGGTAACCCTTCTTAGGCGGCAGTTCAAACACAGCCCACCAAGACGACATGGGGAGCTCCCTGATTCCTAAGGACTTGGCCCAGATGGTGAAGAGGTCCAGACAGGAATGTCTTAGAACTAGTGGTACAACTCCAGGGTCAGCACGTTAATTCATGGAGATTTGTTGGTGGATATCAGATGGAGGGCTTCCAAGAACTCAGCCAGAGTGAGAGGGTGCTCTAGCCAGTCCCAGTCTCCTATACTGACCATAAGGAGTTTGTCCCACCGGACCCCAGAGGTATTGGCATCAGTCGGTTCCGGGGAGAAGAGGCTGGCATAGAAGGCCCTAACCTTTCCCCACATCTCCACTGGGTCCATGAGAGGGATACTGTCCTCTGCCAGGAGGCAGGTGATGTGCTTTTTGGCCCTCTCTTTTTCTCCAGGTGTAGAAGAAGTGGGAGCCACAATCCATCTCCCAAAGAAGCTGGATGCAGGATCAAATGAAAGGAGCACAGGCCAGATGGTCATTGAAGGCCCAAAGTTCATCCCACTTCTCTTGACATTCTCTGCAGAGGGACAGGTCCCACCACCTCCGTGCCAAGGCAAAGATGTGCCTCTGCTTCTGCCTTTGCCAGGCCAGCCAGAACTCCTGGAATGATGCTACAAAGCACACATCCTCAAAAAGACTGTTATTGAAATGCCTGTAGGCCAGCTCCAGCCTCTCAGATGTCATTGAGGCTGTCATGCCCCCATGTGGTGGTGCAAGAATGGGGCCAGCCTAATGCTGGAAGAGTTCTCCTACAAGATGTTAAATCAGGAAATATAAATTAGGTCCAACTCTGAGGGGCATGACCAAGTGTCCTCCATCTGGACATAAGCGAAGATGGTGGAGTCATCCAGGTGGTGGTTGCACCAGATATCTACCAGAGAGTTGTAGTCAGTGGTGCTCCTGAGAATGTTCATTTCTGTCTCCCAAGGTGGTCCTGTGGTTCAGGGTGGTGTTGAAGTCCCCACCTAGGACTAGGAACTCATGCCTGCTGCACCGCCGGGCCCAGTATCAGGGCATAAATGTTAATCAGCTTGAGAATCAGCCCCTCCATACAGTCCTGGAGGTGCAGAAGGTGTCCCAGTGTGACCTTAGCAAGCCCCAGTATCTTGGACAATAGGTGTGGGGAAAATAGGGTTGCCACCCCACCTGAGAGCTTGGTGAAGTGGCTGAAGTACTCCTCATCCCCTTTGACAGCTGAATCAGTGCAAGTTTCCTCCAGAAACATCACAGAAAACTCCCACCCACCCACCTGCCCAAAGAAAAGAGAGTACTTGGCACCTGTGGAGACTCACCCTACAGCCGCTGCCCACCCCTGCGGAGCCACGCAGCCAACTGTGGTTGATCCCAAATGCAATCAAAGAATTGCAGAAACTGCAGGCCCACTGGTAGGCTGCATCATCCTGTTTCCTGGTCCTTTTGCCTTCCCCCATCACAGCTCTCACAGCCTGGAGTAAAAGATTAAAATCCTCCCCACCGCTGCAGAGTGAGCTGCACCTTCCCCGTGGAGCCATGTGTGTCTGCCAACAACAGGCGCAGCTTGTTCCAGAGCATGGTAGAGTCTGAGAGCTCTGCAGCCTCAACTGAGCCCACAGACTCCCGATCATCCTCCGGCTGGGCACCATCAGTGGCCCTGCAGCCTTTGGGCAGGGGCATGAGCAGTCCTCCCTCAATGGTATCAGAACGCTGGTGCAGCACCATGTGCACTGCATTGTCACTGCATGGGAGTGAGTGGCAGAGGGAGCACAGCAGCACACAGTGGAGCAAGGAAGAGGAATACAAATACCACCTCCTGAGGGTCATCCCCCAAGAAAGGGATGAAGAAAAGGGTGACAGTAGCATGGGACAGACAAGGGGAGGGGTGAGGAGTAGAATTAAGGTCCCCAGTGGCCAAGCCACCAGAGTGCAGCAGCACCTCACCAGAGGTAGGGATTGAATGGGCAGGTGTAGGAGGCTCCTGTATGACATGGGCTCACACAATAGCTATATGATCTACTGGGTATATTTCAGTTATAATAATCTAATAATCCTTCTACTGTTTCCAAGAAATGAGGGAAAATAAGAGAGAATCATTGCACCCAACACTAATTCCTTATCATATCCTACAAATATCTGCACAATCTTTATCATACTACTTTTTCACAATACCTTGCATTCACCCTAACAATGCCAGCTTTGATTGCCTGATATTCCTTTTCTCCCCCAAGACTCTTTCTTCCACGTTGTCCCTTACACAAAGAGAAAACTCCTAGTCATAATCTGTAAAGACAACACCTTCTCCTTCAAATCCCTCCTTAAATGACATAGTTCATTCAGAAACCTGCGGTCTGATAATGATTAGGAAGATAACGTCTGATTACTGCTCAGAATTGTGCACACGGCCAATCTATGCTAAAACATCCTATCAGGTTTTTTTTATTGTCCTTGAAACCCTACTTCCTGCTTGTCTCTCTCATCCACCTGTTATTTATTTTTTTCTTTAGAATGCAAGATCTTTGGGGCAGGGACTCTCATTTACTATATGTTTGTAGGGTATGCAGCACAATGAAGCGCTGATCTGTCAGTGCTTCAATATAAAGGTTAAGTAGTAATATAATAAGTTACAACTCCACACTTTTAAACTCCAGACGATGTAGCTGAGAGGGTAGTAAAGGTTTTAGAATGCTGTGTTTTCTGAGTTAATATGCCTACGTCTGTGCTTATCAATATCATTGTTTGGATTTGTTATATGGGCTACAGTTTTTATTTTATTCAATAATTAGTTTGCTATTTTCCACTCCCCCAAAAGATGTTTTCTCCTTATATAAAATCCTAACGTTGGAAGATTACAGAACTTCTACCTCTATTTTCTGGAACACAATATTTTTTGATCTTTGCTAGGATTTTATATCTGTTCTCTGTGATGAGGCTTATATCAGGAAGATATCAGAAACATGCTATTTTCCTTATAGAGGATCTGATCATGAGCCAGTCTTGGTAATCTCTCTCTGTCATTCTGTTTTCCTGCCATAGTGTCGCTCCGTATTGATATTCAATGCCATTCAGGAGATCTCGTCCAAATTAATGTTTAAGACTTGTGCCAAGGTTTTTGCTATAAATTCATTTCTATTTGATCCTTCCATACCTGCTGGGAAACATGGGTGTTAACTGATTTTTTTTTCTTCTGTTTTTGTCATTTCCACTATTTCTGCTATCTGGACATTCCTACTTACATACTGATTTAAAATATTCTATTTTTCTGTTTGTCTCCTTTCTTGTCATAAGCTAGGCCTCATTCTTTTCAATCTTACCTTATAGTTCTACTTTTTATTTCTCTAGGCCATTATCTCTGTCTCTGTGTGGTGTATTTATATATATTGTGACGGACTCAGGCCAGAAGGATATAAGAGGGTAGTGGAAGGCAGATATGAGCAGGTCCCTGTTCCCTGGATAGCCAAACAAGGGCTACTCCAGGCCAATCAAGACACCTGACACCAATTTAACCAGTAAGGTCATTAGGCTAATACCGGCACCTGACCTCAATTAACTGACAAAGGGTCTGCTAAGGCTGTTATGCTAATGGAGCCAGCTGGAACCAATTAAGGTCCCACTTATACTGTTTTAAAAGCTCTCCTTTCCAGTTCTCTTGAGAGGAGCCCAGGTGAAAGGAGCTAGAGAAGAAGCATTACTGAACGCTGAGGTAAGGGTGAAGCTTGGAAAAGGGGACCATGGGGAAGTCGCCCAGGGAATCAAAGCAGCATCAGTGGAGGAGGGAAGCCGCCAACAGCTGCTATCATTAGGGTCCCTGGGCTGAAATCCCTTGGAGAGGGGGAACGGACTTTGGTACAGGCAGGAGACCAAACTGTGCCTACGGGGCTCTAAGGAGCAACAGAGACTGTGGGTATTCCACCTTCCCACCTCCCATACCGGCCTATGATGAAAGTAGCTCAATAAGCTGTAACCTTTGCCACCATACTGGGAAAGGGAGGTCATATTGAGGGCTTTAGCAAGCTTCTGAGGCCACTGTATCCTCCAGGAAGCGCGGGACCCAGTAATACAGGCTCGGAACTTTGTCACAATATATATCTGGAGGTGACTACCCAAAAGCTGTAGGTGCCCTGACATACATTACAAGAGCACAAGTACTGTACTAATTACCTGCTAAACCCTGTGTCAGCCAACAAAGCTCAACCCCCTAGAGCACTCCCGCAAAACTCTCCATCATCTCATTATAGACCTAAGCCCCTTCTCTGAATCATTAATTCTCACATTTGGAGACTGCAATATTTGCTTACCTAAAGTAAGTGTATTAATGGGACCAGATTAAAAAAACAACTAATTCTAATTACATATGTGCCTATGCTTTGTATCAGTTATGCTTATTTCCTCTCTGGGTACAGGACTTAAATTTTGTTTCTATTATTTCTTCTTTTGTTGCTCACGGACATCATTGCTGTTACCTCACTGGGTCACTTGGCAGTTTGATTCTGCCATTCTGCATGTTTGCAATTCCCTCCATTTTTGCCATTGTCAACAGATTTTATCGGAATTCAATCTACACCAAAGTCTTGGGAAAGAAAGAGAGTTGATTATAGACTTCAATTTCTGTTCTCCAATAAAAACAGACACTAGAATCCAAAGGAGTTCTGTTTTCAATGATTGGTTCCGTTCATTTCAAAACTTTTTAAGATAGAACTTTTTTTTGCCAACTCTATCATTTTTTAACAAAGCACTGCTTAAAAGTTATACCTGAAAGGAAGATTAAATAGCCAGTGTTTATCAATTCAATGTGCAAGAGACTTAGCAAAGCTTTCATTGCCATTACACAGTTCCTGGCAATTGCCCTCCAGCAGAAGAGATGCATGGCAGTGTTGGAGAGAATATATTACTGCTATTGCTTTCTCCTCATTTCTTCAGGCAAGTGAGCCGATGCAACTACCATCTCCTTTTCTACCTTAGTTAGACATAACCCAACATATTCCAAACCCATTGCACTGAAGGCATTTTGCAAGAAGGAGCCTCAGCTACCCATGGGTTTCAAGACTAAATAGATATGCTACAGTAGCTCTAAAATGGGACGTGCCCTTTGGAACATGATTCTTCCCCCCCACTTCCTTCATTATCTCCAGATTTACCATCCATGCTGATTGAAGCCTTTATAGTGGATACAAATGGGTAATATTTTTGCTGTATATATTAAATTGGTTAATAAACTTCAGAAAAGGAGGCCTATCAATACCCAATGGAAGTTCCCTGATTAAACACTACAGATCTACCCAGAGGAAGAATTCCGTGCATTCTACAGAGGAGAAAAGTGAACTCTGCACACCAAGGAGTTATCAATATCCTAAATATAATTTCAAGTATTTATCATTCCCACAAAGCAAAAGTGTTCTGTACCCGAGGCAGGGGGACCAGTGGCTAAGCCTGTGTGTGCTGTAAGAAGCGTCTTTCTAACTACCACTGACCCAATTCATTCCACTCAGCATCAAGGCCACCTGCAATACAACATATCTAATTCCATGAGCTGGCTAAGATCTTTTGTCACCTATAGTTAGTTTATACATTTTCTAAATTTACCTCTTGCCTTCCCTATTACTCCTCGGCCTCCCTCTCTCTCGCGCGCGCGCGCTCTCCTAGAAAAGAGATAAAAAATGTTACAGTCCAGTATACCTTGCTATAAAGACAGTGATACCAGTGCTCTCAGAAGAGGAAGTTTTAGATTCCTACTGTATTAATTTGATATTGAAAAATTGCTCAGAAGGAGACTTCTCCCTCATGGCCCATGGGTTCAAGATAGATTTGTCCAAGTCAGTCCTTCCTTACAAGTGTATCTGTAAGTCCTGATTACCTCAGAACCTACAATGCTGTCTCAGGAACCTGCATCTGAAGTAGTTCTGTCTCTTCTTTGGCTTCTCATTGGCCTGCAGCATATTTACCAAATTCATGTCCATTCTGGAAGCAGAGGGGGTTGCAGTTTTGCTATATCTTTATGATTAGCTGGCTTGAGGTAGTTCTTTCCAGAAGCAGCAATGTCTCTGCTCTTAAACTTTTTCCTAGTCCTGAGTCTTATTAACCCCTTGTCCGAAGATCCTACAGGAACTTTCTGACCCTGGGTAAAACTGTGGGCTCTTTTGAAGACATTAAAGAAAAGGACAATCAACAACATTACAGTATTACTAGGTCTTGTGATTTTTATTACGAATCTTGCAATATTTGGTATTTTTCTTAAAGTGCTACCTCTTCGAGTTATTTGATTATGTGAGAATCTCATCTTAAAAATAAATAAAGTTTCTAACCCTCATTCTTTTGCAGAGAAAAGCTTGAAAACCTGAATCCTAAAAGCTGATAAAAACAAAGCAAACAAAAACAAACCCAGCATTTTATTTAAATGGGAAGATATGGAACTAGTGTCACAGATTAGAAAAGGTTCTGTATAATCTTCCATGAATACTTCTGATGGACACTTATCATTCTGTAGATTACTCTTTATGTTCTGGAGAAATAATATCACCTTTATGTATTGATAAAATACTACATAGAGCTTATCTAGTGACTGACCTTGACTGCTCAGACAACAGACATTTTTTTCTTACCTTTAAAGGTTGTTTCTCTGATGGATGTTTAGTCTCTTTGTTAGTGTCCCATTTGTGATTTTTTTTTCTTATAGGGGACTGTCCATTTTGTTTTCTGCATAACAATTTTCACTTTAACTAAGCTTGTGTGCAAGTCCTTTCTTTCCTGAATCTTCTTTCATTCCAGACAGATATCTCAGCAAGATCACAGCTTGTTAGTACATTTTATTGTATGTGCTTTACTTACAATAAAAGCATTTATGTTTATGTTAACATAAACCTTCAACGTTTCTGGATTGGCATCCCAAGATTCCATAATTTCATTAGTGGCATGCCTGGATTGGCAGCACAATTCTTTAATTCCATTGGTTGCTTGTCTGATCAATAGTACTGTAAGCAAGTATCAATTTAATTTGAGAATGGCCTTGTCCAATCAGAGAAAGAACATTTACAGATTTAAAAGTCTGTTCTAGTTTTCCTATCCACAGAAGTCTTGGTACCTCACTGTGGCATAGATGCATAGTTCTCATTTTTTTTTAAATACTATCTTATTATCCTACCTGTATAATTAAAAGTTAACCAACTAACATAATACATTGCAGACCTTTAGGTCAATAGTGAATTATGATTTTCTGGCCTATAAAAACAAGGCAATGAAATAGTATCTTATTCTCCCTTTCAAGCTTTTCTCCTTCCTCTTAATAATAATTGTCAGCTAGGAATATTAATCAGTGGTTAGTCTATTAAATGTCAGCTCCTTGTGTCTAAAATGTCAAACTGAATGTTTTCCTCCTAAAGTGACCCACTAGAAGAAGGTGTTTATGAAATTTAGAATAGTAGAACCTGTAAAGATCAAGGCTTTTTACATGTAAGGTTTAGAACATGCATCCCTTTGGGAAAATTGAATTGTTTGTCATGCATAAATTTAGGGAAATATCCTTGTGCTAATCCGAATAACTTCTACAAAAGGCGGGCACACAAAATTTGTTAGAGGGTCCTGTGGCACCTTAAATACTAACAGAAGTATTGGGAGCATAAGCTTTTGTGGGTAAGAACCTCACTTCTTCAGATGCAAGTAATGGAAATTTCCAGAGGCAGGTATAAATCAGTATGGAGATAACGAGGTTAGTTCAATCAGGGAGGGTGAGATGCTCTGCTAGCAGTTGAGGTGTGAACACCAAGGGAGGAGAAACTGCTTCTGTAGTTGGATAGCCATTCACAGTCTTTGTTTAATCCTGATCTGATGGGGTCAAATTTGCAAATGAACTGGAGCTCAGCAGTTTCTCTTTGGAGTCTGGTCCTGAAGTTTTTTTGCTGTAAGATGGCTACCTTTACATCTGCTATTGTGTGGCCAGGGAGGTGGAAGTGTTCTCCTACAGGTTTTTGTATATTGCCATTCCTGATATCTGACTTGTGTCCATTTATCCTCTTGCGTAGTGACTGTCCAGTTTGGCCAATGTACATAGCAGAGGGGCATTGCTGGCACATGATGGCATATATAACATTGGTGGACGTGCAGGTGAATGAACCGGTGATGTTGTAGCTGATCTGGTTAGGTCCTGTGATGGTGTTGCTGGTGTAGATATGTGGGCAGAGTTGGCATCGAGGTTTGTTGCATGGGTTGGTTCCTGAGTTAGAGTTGTTATGGTGTGGTGCGTGGTTGCTGGTGAGAATATGCTTAAGGTTGGCGGGTTGTCTGTGGGCGAGGACTGGTCTGCCTCCCAAGGTCTGTGAAAGTAAGGGATCATTGTCCAGGATGGGTTGTAGATCACTGCTGATGCGTTGGAGAGGTTTCAGCTGAGGACTGTAGGTGATGGCCAGTGGAGTTCTGTTGGTTTCTTTTTTGGGCCTGTCTTGTAGCAGGAGGCTTCTGGGTATGCATCTGGCTCTGTTGATTTGTTTCTCTATTTCCTTGTGTGGGTATCGTAGTTTTGAGAATGCTTCGTGAAGATCTTGTAGGTGTTGGTCTGTGTCTGAGGGGTTGGAGCAGATGTGGTTGTACCTCAGCGCTTGGCTGTAGATGATGGATCATGTGGTGTGTCCGGGGTGGAAGCTGGAGGCATGAAGGGAGGCATAGCGGTCGGTGGGTTTTCGGTATAGGCTGGTGTTAACGTGGCCATCGCTTATTTGTACTGTGGTGTCTAGGAAGTGGACCTCCCGTGTAGATTGGTCCAGGCTGAGGTTGATGGTGGGGTGGAAGCTATTGAAATCATGGTGGAATTCTTCCAGGGTCTCCTTCCCATGGGTCCAGATGATGAAGATGTCATCAATGTAGCCTAGCTAGAGAAGGGGCATGAGTGGATGAGAGCTGAGGAAGCGTTGTTCCAGGTCAGCCATAAAAATGTTGGCATATTGTGGGGCCATGCGGGTGCCCATAGCGGTGCCACTGGTCTGGAGGTATATATTGTCACCAAATTTGAAATAATTGTGTGTGAGGATAAAGTCACAGAGCTCAGCAACAAGCTGTGCTGTGTCATCATCAGGGATACTGTTCCTGACAGCTTGTATTCCATCTGTGTGTGGGATGTTTGTGTAGAGAGCCTCTACATCCATGGTGGCTAGGATGGTGTTTTCTGGGAGGTCACCAATGCATTGTAGTTTTCTCAGGAAATCAGTGGTGTCACGGAGATAGCTGGGAGTGCTGGTGGCGTAGGGTCTGAGTAGGGAGTCCACATATCCAGACAGTCCTTCAGTGAGAGTGCCAATGCCCGAGATGATGGGGCGTCCAGGATTTCCAGGTTTGTGGATCTTGGGTAATAGATGGAATAACCCCGGTCGGGGCTCTAAGGGTATGTTGATTTGTTCCTGTGTTAGTGTAGGGAGTGTCCTGAGTAGATGGTGCAGTTTCCTAGTGTATTCCTCAGTGGGATCTGAGGAAAGTGGCCTGTAGAATTTGGCATTGGAGAGTTGTCTGGCAGCCTCCTTCTGGTAGTCAGACCTGTTCATGATGACAACAGCACCTCCTTTATCAGCCTCTTTGATGATAATGTCAGGGTGGTATCTGAGGCTGTGGATGGCATTGCGTTCTGCACGACTTAGGTTATGAGGCAAGTGATGTTGTTTTTCCACAATTTCTGCCTGTGCACGTCGGTGGAAGCATTCTATGTATAGGTCCAGACTGTCATTTCGACCCTCAGGAGGAGTCCATGTGGAGTTCTTCTTCCTGTGTTGTTGGTGGGAGGGTATCTGTGTATCAGTGCGCTGTTCAGTGTTATCTTGAAAGTATTCTTTGAGTCGGAGGCGGCGAAAGTAGGCTTCCAGATCACCGCAGAACTGTATCATGTTGGTGGGGGTGCTGGGGCAAAAAGAGAGTCCCCGAGATAGGACAGACTCTTCTGCTGGGTTGAGTGTGTAGCTGGATAAATTGACGATATTGCTGGGTGAGTTAGGGGTACCCCTGTTTTGGCCCCATGTGGCAGGTAGGATTTTAGACAGCTTACGGTCCTTTTTCCTTTGTAGAGAGGTGAAGTGTGTAATATAGATCTCCTGTCTTATTTTAGTAAAGTCCATTTGTGTGGAGGGTTGGTTATTTATGAAAGTCTCCAGGTTGGAGAGCTCTTTCTTGATGTTTTCCTGTTTGCTGTATAGGATGCTGATCAGGTGGTTCCTCAGTTTCTTTGATAGTGTATGGCATAATCTCTCACTGTGGTCTGTGCAGTATGTAGATAGCAATGGATTTTTCACCTTCAGTCCATTTGGTATGATGTCCATCCGTTTGCATTTGGAAAGGAAGATGATATCTGTCTGTATTTGTGCAAGTTTCTTCATGAGGTTGATAGATTTCCATTCCATACGGCTAAGTGCAGTGCCTTGCATGGTGTCAAGTATTAGAGGGGTAGCCATGTTAGTCTGAATCTGTAAAAAGCAACAGAGGGTCCTGTGGCATCTTGAAGACTTTAAGTCTTTAAAGTGCCACAGGACCCTCTGTTGCTTTTTACAGATTCAGACTAACACAGCTACCCCTCTGATACTTGACAAAATTTGTAAGGTTAGCTCTGTGGTCGATGAACATCAAGCTTTATATCTTTCCTATAGAAAAGGAATAGGAGAGTGGTAGATGGGGATTATTTTGAGATTTAACATGATTTTCTTCTATCTTCAAAGATGCAGTTTTGCCATTAGCCAAAATGGACATCATCTCTCATTCTTGTCAATGGGACTGAAGCCACAGGCTGCCCTCAGCCAAGATGGCCACCATTTCCCTACACTGTTAGCTGATAAAAGTGAGGATTCCTTTAGTAAAGGTGGCCACCACGTCCCATTGTTTCCAATGAGGCAAAAGCCAGCCTGCCAGTCAGAAAGAGTGTGGCCCTTTAGTCACTATACAGGTGATTCAGGTGTACGAAAGGGGAATGTTCAAATGCAGGACCTGAAACTGAGGTGGGGATCTGGAAGATGAGGCACAGCAGAGGTGGAGGATGTGGAGGGTATAAGGAATGTGAGTAGAGATAGTGATAGGGAATGTAGAGGGATCAGGAATGGAGACTGGGGAATAAAGAGGGACAGGGGGATGTGGTGGGGTGGTGGGATGGTAAAGAGTCTGTTGGATGCAAGAAAATGAAGCCTTGTTTGAACCCAGTTTTTTGAAATGATACTGGACATGCGTGGCAGCTAGACCATGTTTATCACTTGATCAGGTACTTTTAGACATAAAGAGACCAAGAGAGCACGTTTGGAAAATGTGGAAGAATAAGAGATTGTGATGGGAAGGGGCTGGTGGGTGGGGAAGGAGGCAGGAGGGTGACAGAGCCAGAATTTTGAGAGCAATAGAATGGCATGTCTCCTGCCATAGAAGTTAGAAGAGAGTAACTCCCGACCCTCTGAGTAGTATTGTGGGGCAGGAGGGCATATTTGTGTATACACTTAAGGTTGAATTTTCAACCAGAAAGGAAATATAGATATTGGCAGTGGGAACTTCGCCTAAAAAGTAAAAAGTCCAGAGACAGGAGTCGAAAAAAGTCCCCCACTTCAGTTTATAATTTTTTACAATCCCTCATTTTTGGCTTTGACTCATAAGTTTTGAACTCTACGACTGGCAGTATTGGGCTAGCCAAGATGCACTGTGTCAGCGGCCAAGAGGAAATTATGAGTTCTAGTCTCAGTTCTTCCACTGATTGGTGTTACTTCTGTGCGCTTCATGGTTCTTGTTATTGGCCAAGGCCTCCTAGTGCTTACTTTAAAAAGCAGGTTTCAGAGTAACAGCCGTGTTAGTCTGTATCCGCAAAAAGAAGAACAGGAGTACTTGTGGCACCTTAGAGACTAACAAATTTATTAGAGCATAAGCTTTCGTGGACTACAGCCCACTTCTTCGGATGCATATGCCATAGAAGTTCTTCTTTTTTTAAAAAGCAGGTAAGTATTATCCACCCACTTAGTGGCACTGTTTTGCTGAAGTAGTTCTGGGTACTTGGCTTAGCTATTTGTAACCACTGGACAGCATTCCCCTCCTAAGCCAGTAATACAATCTGATATATTTCTCCCGTCTAACAAATACTTTTGCAAACCAATAGTAAAATGTGTCACATAGTGACTGGTTTATACTGAAGATAACAGCATATTGCTGCTGTTGGTTATTCCTTTAGTTCAATTGGTAAAGGTCTGTGCTGTGGACCGATGGGAGGGTCATTATGGTTCTACAGGATGCAATTTGAGTTTTGTTTAACAAAAAAAAAAAAAACCTAAGAAAAGACTACATGCAAAATACTACAATCTCTTAAAAGAATGTTAAAGTTACAAAGTCTAATATTCAAACATAAAAGAGGCCAAAATTAAGGTGACTAGGACAACCATAAATTTGCCTGCTGTTCCATATGCATGAAGGCACAACCTTTAGTTATATGATCACACACTATTTTTCCAACAGAACCCCTGCCTTGATCAATATATAAGATCGATGGAGTTGTGAGAATGAACCAGGATTGTGTAGTGAATAAGGCTAGAGGACCCCATCTCATTTACTTTGGAAGTTGGAATGTGGGAAGAGAATGAACCAAAGGACTGTAAGAAGAGAAAGGATAGTCTTGTAATTAAGGTAGTTGATTTCCATCCAGGAGAACTTCTTTTGGTCCCTAGATCTGCAGCAGAATTCCCTTATGATGCTATACAGGCAAGTTGTCTAAAGCAGAATCACAATTGCAACCAAAGTTAATGGGAGCTGTGGAGGTTCAGCACCTCAAGCAGTGTGGTCTGAAGGAATGAGCCTAAGCTTGGAATCAGAGCTCATCCTGAGTTCTTATCCTGGCTTTGTCACATATTTACTTGGTGGCATTAGATAAAATACTTTGTTTTAGTTTTCCCATCTGTAAAATGGGAATATTAATACTCTCCTATCTCTCAGGCAAGTTGTGAAAGTAAATTAATTAATGTTTGATGCACTCAAGTACTTCTGAACATAAGCCTTTCTGGAGCTATGATGAGACAGAAAAGTTAGGGGGATCTTCAATTTTTTACTGGCATAGAAAGTTTTTAAACATTGTAATTTTACAACTCACTTTAATTATTTTCTTAACTTAAAAATAATCCCTGTTCTGGGGATGAGAGGTACCATGTAAAATTTTGGTGTGATTTGTTTCTTTTCGGGGGGGATTTGGTTTGTGCATGAATATGTGAGTTAGAAATCAGGATTTTATTATGGGAAACTGACTTAAGCCCTGACTTTACAGCAGCTACTAATACTGTAGAATGTATGACATACAGTTCAGTGGTTCTCACATAGATACCACATTTTGAATTGAGAACCAAATTGAGAAAATCTGGATAAAAATGAAGTAATATTAGAGATCAGCCCCTATTTTATGCCCCTAAACTTTTGACCATGTCTTATCTTCTTCCTGCATGGATGCAAACATCCTTAGGAGAAACAAAATGTATTTATTTGTTAATTTATTTATGAGTAGTTCCATATCTAAAATTTTAACATGAAACAGTCTTGTATTGTTCCAGTGGTCACTGAATTTAATAAACAGGAAAGAGAGATAATGGGTGAAATTCTTCACCGATTTGTTCCACATGAAATCACATTTACTTCATTGGGGTTACACCAAGGGTAAGACTATAGACTTTGTCCCAAAATAATAAGCAAATGTTTAGAGCAGGGGTCGGCAACGTTTGGCATGTGGCTCACCAGGGTAAGCACCCTGGCGGGCCGGGCCAGTTTATTTACTTGCTGATGCGTCGGGTTCAGCCAATTGCGGCTCCCACTGGCCATGGTTTGCCGTCCCAGGCCAATGGGGGCGGCGGGAAGCGGCGCGGGCGACGGATGTGCTGGCTGCGGCTTCCCATGCCACCCCCATTGGCCCGGGACGTCGAACTGCAGCCAGTGGGGGGCCGCGATTGGCCGAACCTGCCGCATTAGTAGGTAAATAAATTGTCCCGGCCCGCCAGGGTGCTTACCCTGGCGAGCCGCGTGCCAAACGTTGCCAACCCCTGGTTTAGAGTATTGAAATTTGTTAGCTTTGTCAAATACACTTGACACAGCGATGTATGTCACCACTGTAACCACTTGTGTTTGCCTTAAAAGAGTCTGTTTGGGATGGTCACAATAGACAGCAGGGACCACTATAGTTAGGGGAAATCATGGAAATAATTTTGGAAACAATTTTCTCACATTTTTCTTTCTAAACTATTCAACTATCAGGCTAAAATTTTTCATGCTTTAGTCTTTGCTTCAAGATGATTTGTGTGTGAAAGACTGAGCAAAATCCTAATAATAGTATAAATATATAGGAAAAAAATGGAAATAAGATGTGTGACCATCTTTATCTTAATCACTTTGCTTATATGTTCTATCCCATTCCCCCAACCTTTGTCTATTTTTGTATGTTTGTTTTTTATCTTTTTAAAATGTGTTCTTTGGGCCAGGAACTTTGTTTTTACAGCACCAAGCACAATGGGACTTGTATTCTGACTGAGGCTTTAGCACACAATAATTTAGCATTAGTAAAGACTCTGGTCCTGTAATGTTATCCGTGCATATGGACCCTGGCATCCATGTGGATTACCAGTTGTCAAGAGTCCACCTGCATGGATCTCTTCAGGATCAGGGCACCAGTTTGGAGAAAATTGTTTCAATAGTTTTGCAGTTATGAAAGGTTAAATTCAGCAGGCTAAAAGGTTTAGACTGATTCAAAGTTAATGTAGTATAGGGCATTGGTCTGTCTTAATATCTGAGTCATCTCAGGGTATGGCTACACTACAGGTACTACCATGAGCACCAGCTACACTCCCATAGGTAAATTCTTCCTACGGCAATAGAATGGATTTTTCTGTCAATAAAGGTAATTCATCTCCCTAAGTTGCAGTAACTAGGTCAGTGAAATAATTATTCCATTGACCTAGCCACGTCTATCCTGGAGGCTAAGTTGGCTTAACTGTGGCATTCAAGCATGTGAATTTTTCACACCCACTGAGCGACACTGCTAGTTCAATTTAAATTTTAAGTGTAGAGCAGGCCTCAAACTCAGGATCATTTCAATATCAGTGTTTTAAGGCATAAGTACAAAGGAGCAGAAGTAAAGTTGAGATTTCAATTTGAACATTTCATGTCTGCACACCTGAGTGCTTGATTTCTCTGCCTTAATATTACGTTAATGCTATTTGTTGGTTAGTTTTTTTCATAGGATATATTTAACTTGTTAATAATGCAAGGTCTGTATTCAATTTTGACCTACATTGTTTTAAAAAATAAGTCCCACTATGCAGTTCGTTTTGCTGTGTTGTCTCATGAATTTTGAAATAGTGCTGCTGATAATCCCAATGGACTAAACATGAATGAACTTTTAAAACAAAAAGGACATTTAAAAATAAACTGCTATTTAATGTTTCTGATGCACAATGAATAATATAATTTATACTTTTAACAGTACAGCCTCAGATAATACATCTTAAAAATGAAACCACATTTGAAAACGGTCAAACAACACTGATATGTGAGGCAGAAGGAGAACCTGTCCCAGAAATTACTTGGAAAAGAGCCATCGATGGAATAACTTTTTCTGAAGGTGACAAGGTAAACCAGCATTTCATGTATGTTTCTACAGGATTAGAGATAAGTCTAAATATGTATTGTCATTTGTTTTGTTGTTTTTATAATTGGAAACTAATGTAGAAAACAATTAACAGGCATATGTTAGAACTGGAGGATGCCCTTATGTTTACAAGGTCATAGCACTGTGGTATAAAAATCCTAAAAAATTAAATGAAAATATGAAACAAAATATGCTGTCAAATTATTAAAAGTCCAACTGTCAAAAATTAAACTTTTAAAGGTGTCCTCTTATTTTGAGTTCTTTAATTTCTTGGTGCCCATCTTGAGACATATGGAACCCAATTTTTAGAGGTGCGGCTCTCCCACAGCTCCCATTCACTTTAGCTGGAGCTTTCGGTGCTCAGCACTTCTGAAAATTGATCTGTAGGTGTCCGAAGTTGGGGACCCAAAAATTGAAGCAGCCAAAATGAAGAACATTTTCGGAAACTTCGGCCTAAATCTTCTGCACCTTTTCTTTACTCCTCTTATCTATTCTTCTCTCCTCATTTTTTTTCTTTTGCTCCCAACTTTCCTTCTTACAGCTCAGAGAGACTCTTCACCCCACTATAACTACAATACATTTGTTTCTACAATGTTTTCTTTCATAACTGAATGGGATGGGAAAGGATAAGATTCTTCCGATATAAACAAAAACATAAATAGATGACAGTTATTGTGGGAACAAAGAACTGTGCAGGAGGGGAGTGGTGAAGGGCAGACAAATATTAGAAAAAAGGCATAATTTTACCCCTAATCAAGTCAACAGCAAGACTTCAGCTGATTGCAATAGGAGCAGGAGCAGGGCTACAGGAGGGGACTGAGTCAAATATTTAAAAATTTCCCTTTCAGTGGTTTCACAATGCTATTTGCTTGCTGGTATTTTTTTTCTTTTTTCATATACATTTTGGAGTTTCTCTGCTTCATTTGAAGGGAGTGAGATGGCATCTTGATTGGTGGCAAAAATGAGAATATTGAGTACAGGAAGCAAAGCAGATGGTTTGTTGTAGCCACTCAAGTTAGAGATATTTCCGTATCCATAATACCATTACTGAAAAATAACCGTACAGTGATTCTGCCAGTCAGATTCTCCCAGAGCCAAACAGTGTACAGGGAATTAGTGAATGGAAGAAAAATGCACATTTTTGCCTCCTCAAGGGTCTGATCTAAAGTGAAAAGAAAATAATGGAATTACCTTCATTGACGTCAAGTGGGCTTTGCTTGAGGCCCTGCCTTTACTCCCTGCACTCTGATTGGATGAGATATTCCCCTTTCAATAAAACAATATAGATGAATATTTGCAATTTTATATCATAATCTTTCCAAGAAATATAAATTAAAACAGAAGCAAAAGACCAACTGAAATATTTTGAGTTAAATTTTGCCAATGGTAGCATCCTTCTATTGCACGAACAAAGGGCAAAATTTCTGGTGTTGGAATGTACCTTAGGATAGCTTTGCCATATCAACCAGTGAACTCAAATAAATTCCATTAATAGTTTGATAACTTTTTGTGCAATCTGGCCCTAAGTATTTCCCTATATTTCATACAGTATTATGCTTTCCATACATTGTGTGAAAGGTTAAAACTCTGTGTGTCATATTAATCCATGTTGCACCTCTTTCTTTTTAGATTGTGCATCAACCTAAAAAGGTAGTGATGAACAAACTCAGTTCAGCTACCTTTTGTATGCTTGACACACTGCATATAAAAGGTCAAAAGAAATGGGATTCAAGAGGGTTGTACAATTGCCTTTTGCTTTTACCATTGAATGTCCCTCTTACTTCATTCATTGCTCATCCAGACAATATTTGATGGGGCAGAGATTAAGTCACCGGCTTGGAAACTTGGCTATTCAGTTTGGAGTTTACTTAAACCTTCCCCAACTCACTTGTATTTGAACCTTATTACAGTGGCATGGTGGAAATTTCATAACCAATGGTGTGTCCTCTCTGTATCGGTTTACATTTACATTTACATTTAGATTGTATCCTGAAAAAGGAGTTTATTTTTAAAAAAGAGCTTTTATAGATACGTTACTTGTAACACCCAAATAAAACATTATGATCAACAATTCTGACCTGCATAGCATAGACTATAAAATGTCTCCAATAATTCCTGCATTGAGCCCAATAATTTATTGTTCAGCTTTGTGGGTAGTATTTATTTAGTCTGTTCAGGGAGCTACCTGCACTGTAAGTGAGGTGAGCCTACTCTGTCACTGATCTTTACTGGCTAAAAACTAATATTGGAATACATTGCAACAATGCATATTATGACTTTACTTCAAAAGTTCTAATTCCTTTGAAAAATATTAGCACATATAAATAGAGGACACTTATGTGATTGTCACTAGTTTTAAATTTAGCACATTTTTTGGCCTAGACTGCTGTGGTATAATCACTAGCTTAGCTTTAAGCACATCAGCTCCACATTCACAAACTGTGGGCACAAGTATGTATCCCCATTAGATTTCTCTCTCATTGAAAGACTCTAGCTAAATTGTCTCAATTGTCTCGTATTGCTAGCAAGTAGGACATTGTGGCTGTTAGCTTTATTTATTTAAAGTTAGCTATTTCCTTCCTTTGGAAATGATAGGAGTATTATATCACTAGCCTGTACCAGAAAAGAAGTACATTTAGCTACATATTAAAGTCTCTCAATAGACAGTATCATTTTTCCATTGGTAATATTTGTCAGACTAGTCATCTGTTTCTCATTAAAAAAAGAATGGAAAGATGCCACCGTTTTTAGCATTTGTTTTCACCAAGTTTATTTGTCAGCAAACATGTATAATGAGATTACAGGGCTTCTGGGCTACAAAATCAACCCAATATATGCTAGAATGTGACTCTTGGGCAGTAGTTCTTAACTTGTTCTGCTTGTTCTACTTCATGCTATTAGATGAGCTAAACGTGAATGAGAAAATAAAGTTTTTCAGTAATGACTCTTATACAGTTTCTTCTCAATAATAGTAAGAAGAAGAATACTGGTACATGCCATATATTTTTGGTTGTTTCTGGATGTGGTACCCTCCTCTTTGGCAGAACCTAATCTTAAAATAAAAAAAGTTACTAAGTGAAGTTTTTTTAATTTGATCCACTATTCTGCCATGGATAGAGTTTTGACTGTTGTACAGTAGTTTTTTTCCAATCTGATTGAATTATCTCTAATTGAGAATGAATAACTGAGAATAAATTAAAAATATGAAGGTTGCTCAGCATTTTTTATTTAGAATGAATCATTTATTTGAAAATAAATATTAAAACTTCTTGTTCAGCATTTGCAAATCAAATCTAGGTCCTAAAAATTTCATGGGGAACATTACAACTGTAGATTCCATCAGTAATATTTAGAACCCAGAGTATAAAAATGTGTTAAACTGTGAAACATATTGATATTAAAATTGCCAATAGCACAAGTGTTGTGTGTGTATGTGTGTATATATATATGTATATGTATATAATTAAAAAAAAAACAATTATTTAACACACTACACAGACACTTAGGACCTAATCCAAAGCCGATGGAAGTTAATGTAAAGAACTCATATTGAGCTGAATGGGCTTTGAATAAAGCTCTTGTTTAAGTAGATAAGCCTATATTATTACAAATGTATGTCATTAAACATTTGTGTTCAAACTATCGAAAGTAGTTCTTTAAAATGTTAGAGCTGATAATGAATTTGGTCTTCATATATAGATTCTTAAGCTGCAAATGTTGTTAAGAGTATAATATCTAGTTCCTCAGCCTTTATTGCAAGCTTTTGCTGCCCCTTTTACTCAGTCCAGTTTTGTAATTACAGTGCAAAAGCCTTATCAAGTAAGTAGCTTACACTTGTGATAACTTTTTTATTTTACATTAAAATATTTAATTGTTTTTTTTTTCAAAATATATAAATAGACCACTACAATTACTATGAAACTGAATTGATATGTATGTTATACAGTACAATTAAAATATACTGAGAAACCAAATGTGGTCCCTTTTTAACTCCTCAGCTTGTATAGCCATTCAAGAGGCCCCTTGAAGGTATGTGTGGAAAACCAGTAGACTGGCCTGTGATGCCCACGAAGCCTTTAGTTTTCCACCTACCCAAGGGGTCTCTTCAGGTGTCACCCCATTAGTGCGCTACGGCCGTGGTGGAAGGGTAGCCAGGACAGAATCCAGTCATGACAAGGAAATATAATGGGTATATCCTATATCGGGGATTGGCAACCTCTGGCACACGGCTCGCCAGGGTAAGCACCCTGGCGGGTTGGGCCAGTTTGTTTACCTGCCGCGTCAGCAGGTTCGGCTGATCGCGGCTCCCACTGGCTGCAGTTCGCCGTCCCAGGCCAATGGGGGCCCAGCCTACCAGGGGGCTTACCCTGGCGAGCTGCGTGCCAGAGGTTGCCGACCCCTGTCCTATATAAACAAACCAACCAAAACTGTACCTGCATTATAGGTGTTGTCATAAATATAAAGGGAAGGGTAACAACCTTCCTGTATACAGTACTATAAAATCCCTCTTGGCCAGGTAACATGGCTGGCACCTAACCAAAAGGACCGATAAGGGGACAAGATACTTTCAAATCTTGGGGAGGAGGGAGAAGGCTTTGTTTTGTCTGTTCTTTGTCTGTCTGTTCTGTGTGCTTGCCAGAGACAGATCAGGAAAGCAAGCAATCCAACTCCATTAGTATTAGTAAGTACTAGTGAAGGGATGCGTTAGCATACTTTTATTTTGGCTTGTGATTTCCTTTGTGTAAGAGGGAGATTTATACCTGGTTTTGTAACTTTAAGGTTTTGCCTAGAGGGGAGATCCTCTGTGTTCTTGAGTCTTTTGTTATTCTGTAAAGTACTTACCATCCTGATTTTACAGAGGTAATTCTTGTACCTTTTCTTTAATTAAAATTCTTCTTTTAAGAACCTGATTGATTTTTTTCATTGTTGTAAGATCCAAGAGTTTGGGTCTGTGTTCACCTGTACCAATTGGTGAGGATATATTTTCAAGCCTCCCCAGGAAAGGGGGTGTAGAGGCTTGGGGGATTATTCTCAAGCCTGCCCAGGAAAAGGGGTGTAGGGACTGGGGGGGATATTTGGGGAAGGTAGGGCTCCAAGTGGCCCTCCCTAAATGTTTGTTTAAATCACTTGGTGGTGGCAGCGTTACTTAATCCAAGGAATAGAGGAGTTTTTAACCTAAGCTGGTAGAAATAAGCTTAGGGGGTCTTCATGCGGGTCCCCACGTCTGTACCCTAAAGTTCAGATTTGGGAGGGAACCCTGACGGTGGACTAGAATGCATCATTAGGCTATAAATAAAGGAACATCATTGTTCATGATTAAGTTGTTTTAAGATCTTCTGATAAAATGTGTGCTACAGTAGGCAGGCACAACAGGGGTTATTTAAGAGTGCTTGTGGCAGGCTTAGATATTCCTTGCTTTTGATTTTGTTTGTTTGACAGAATCTGTTATTTCCACTGTTTGACCCACACAGTTCTTCATAGATTTTTAAGGACAGAAGGGAACCATTATAGTTATTTAATCCAACATCCTGCTAATACAAGCCATAGAATTTCACCCAGTGAATCCTTAATCTAGCCCAACAGCCTGCAGTTGAATTAGAACATTTTTTTTAAAGAAAAACATCACATATTTCAAAGAAAGACTCCATTTGATGGAAAATGTATCATATCCCTTGGTAATCTGTTGCCAATGATTAATTGTCCCCATCTTATTTCCAGTTTGAACTTGGCTGACTTGAACTTCTAGCCATTAAATCGAGTTATGTCTTTATCTGCTAAAAGAAAGAGCTCTCTAAAATCAGGTGTCTCCTCTCTTTGTAAATAACTGATCAAGTTGCCTCTTTACCTTCTTTTTAATAAGCTATATAAATGAAGCATAGTGTAAGGCATATTTTGCAGACAACAAATTATTCTAGTAACTCTTTTCCAAACACTCTACAGTGTTTCAACATCCTTTTTTAAAGAGTGGACACAGAACTGGACACACTATTCCAGTAGTGGTCGCCCCAATGCCATATACAAATATAGTGTCTCCATATTTCAGTTTGATCGTCTCCTCTTTATGCATCCAAGGAACATATTAGCCCCCTTTGCCACATCACCACTCTGGGAGCTCATGTTCAGTTGGTTTAATAAATTTAGTTAAGAGCTCTTTAGACACACACACACACACACACACACACACGCACACAAAAAAAGACTCACCAACCTATTACAAAACAATACTATTTCTATTTGCTCATAGAATCTGCCAGACATCACAGACATGGATACAGTACAAACAATATCCCTCAGTCTTGAATTAACTAACTTGAATATCCTAGTGATTTGTCATTTGAAAACTTATATTTATAGTTAAAGGAGGTTTATTTCCAAAAATTTGTACATTTGAAATTAAACCATGTTTTATGCATACAAAAAGGATTACATAAAACAAGATTTGGCAGAAATAATGTCACTTTAATATGAAAGGCCTTGAAGATTTAAAATATTTACTGCTCATATTACTGTTATGTTGCATGGTAAAACAATTGAAAGTGTTCATTCTGTGAAACTGTCAAAGAAGTCCCACAGAAGCGGCATACAGTACTCTAAAAACCCCCAAACCCACTTTTATACTTGAGATTTAGCTGAAAGATGCCAAAATTGTATACACTTCTTTTGGGCTTAGGCTGAGGTTAGCTTTGGAACTCTGTGGGATTCTGTGGATCTCATATTGGAGTTGAGACAAGATGTTGGCAAAGTGGAAATTACACCTTTGTTATGGATCAATCATTGCCTCCTCTATTTGAGGTCAAGAAACTGACCTGTTTTCATGATTTGCCCTTAGAGGATAGAAATTTCATGCTCTAATAAGAATATAACATTAGGGATCTATTATCGACCACCTGGCCAGGACGGTGATAGTGATGATGAAATGCTAAGGGAAATTAGAGAGGCTATCAAAATTAAGAACTTAATAATAGTGGGGGATTTCAATTATCCCCATATTGACTGGGAACATTTCACTTCAGGACGAAATGCAGAGATAAAATTTCTCGATACTTTAAATGACTGCTTCATGGAGCAGCTGGTACGGGAACCCACAAGGGGAGAGGCAACTCTAGATTTAGTTCTGAGTGGAGCGCAGGAGCTGGTCCAAGAGGTAACTATAACAGGACCGCTTGGAAATAGTGACCATAATACAATAGCATTCAACATCCCTGTGGTGGGAAGAACATCTCAACAGCCCAACACTGTGGCATTTAATTTCAAAAGTGGGAACTATGCAAAAATGAGGGGGATAGTTAAACAGAAGTTAAAAAGTACAGTGACTAAAGTGAAATCCCTGCAAGCTGCATGGGCGCTTTTTAAAGACACCGTAATAGAGGCCCAACTTCAATGTATACCCCAAATTAAGAAACACAGTAAAAGAACTAAAAAAGAGCCACCGTGGCTTAACAACCATGTAAAAGAAACAGTGAGAGATAAAAAGACTTCCTTTAAAAAGTGGAAGTCAAATCCTAGTGAGGCAAATAGAAAGGAGCATAAACACTGCCAAATTAAGTGCAAGAATGTAATAAGAAAAGCAAAGAGGAGTTTGAAGAACGGCTAGCCAAAAACTCCAAAGGTAATAACAAAATGTTTTTTAAGTATATCAGAAGCAGGAAGCCTGCTAAACAACCAGTGGGGCCCCTTGATGATCGAGATACAAAAGGAGCACTTAAAGATGATAAAGTCATTGCGGAGAAACTAAATGGATTCTTTGCTTCAGTCTTCACGGCTGAGGATGTTAGAAAGATTCCCAAACCTGAGTCGGCTTTTGTAGGTGACAAATCTGAGGAACTGTCATGGATTGAAGTGTCACGAGAGGAGGTTTTGGAATTAATTGATAAACTTAACATTAACAAGTCACCGGGACCAGATGGCATTCACCCAAGAGTTCTGAAAGAACTCAAATGTGAAGTTGCGGAACTGTTAACTAAGGTGTGTAACCTGTCCTTTAAATCAGCTTCTGTACCCAATGTCTGGAAGTTAGCTAATGTAATGCCAATATTTAAAAAGGGCTCTAGAGGTGATTCTGGCAATTACAGACCGGTAAGTCTAACGTCTGTACCAGGCAAATTAGTCGAAACAATAGTTAAGAATAAAATTGTCTGACACATAGAAAAACATAAACTGTTGAGCAATAGTCAACATGGTTTCTGTAAAGGGAAATCGTGTCTTACTAATCTATTAGAATTCTTTGAAGGGGTCAATAAACATGTGGACAAGGGGGATCCAGTGGACATAGTGTACTTAGATTTCCAGAAAGCCTTTGACAAGGTCCCTCACCAAAGGCTCTTATGTAAATTAAGCTGCCATGGGATAAAAGGGAAGGTCCTTTCATGGTTAAAAGGCAGGGAACAAAGGGTAGGAATTAATGGTAAATTCTCAGAATGGAGAGGGGTAACTAGTGGTGTTCCTCGGATCGATCCTATTCAACTTATTCATAAATGATCTGGAGAAAGGGGTAAACAGTGAGGTGGCAAAGTTTGCAGATGATACTAAACTGCTAAAGATAGTTAAGACCAAAGCAGCTTCAAAAAGATCTCACAAAACTAAGTGATTGGGCAACAAAATGGCAAATGAAATTTAATGTGGATAAATGTAAAGTAATGCACATTGGAAAAAATAACCCCAACTATGCATACAATATGATGGGGGCTAATTTAGCTACAACAAGTCAGGAAAAAGATCTTGGAGTCATCGTGGATAGTTCTCTGAAAATGTCCACGCAGTGTGCAGAGGCAATCAAAAAAGCAAACAGGATGTTAGGAATCATTAAAAAGGGGATAGAGAATAAGACTGAGAATATATTATTGCCCTTATATAAATTGATGGTACGCCCTCATCTCGAACACTGCGTACAGATGTGGTCTCCTAGAAAAGGTTCAGAAAAGGGCAACTAAAACGATTAAGGGTTTGGAACGGGTCCCATATGAGGAGAGATTAAAGAGGCTAGGATTCTTCAGCTTGGAAAAGAGGAGACTAAGGGGGGGTATGATAGAGGTATATAAAATCATGAGTGATGTGGAGAAAGTGGATAAGGAAAAGTTATTTACTTATTCCCATAATACAAGAACTAGGGGTCATCAAATGAAATTAATAGGCAGCAGGTTTAAAACAAATAAAAGGAAGTTCTTCTTCACGCAGTGCACAGTCAACTTGTGGAACTCCTTACCTGAGGAGGTTGTGAAGGCTAGGACTATTACCGAGTTTAAAAGAGAACTGGATAAATTCATGGTGGTTAAGTCCATTAATGGCTATTAGCCAGGACATGTAAGGAATGGTGTCCCTAGCCTCTGTCTGTCAGAGGGTGGAGATGGATGGCAGGAGAGAGATCACTTGATCATTGCCTGTTAGGTTCACTCCCTCTGGGGTACCTGGCATTGGCCACTGTCAGTAGACAGGATACTGGGCCAGATGGACCTTTGGTCTGACCCGATACGGCCTTTCTTATGTTCTTATGAGTTTGATGGGTCATTGAACTTCCAGGCAACCTGGAGAGGAAGAGGATTGAAATACCACTGATTTTGTTTTGGTAGGACTTGATACAAATCTTTTATCCCCAACTGTCAACATATAGTGGTGCCTGAATGCCTTCTGTGAGATTTGTTCTCATAGATCACCTTACTTTATAAAAGATCTTTGACAAAAGAAGTGATAGAAATATGCTACAGCATTGGTTGGAAATGTTTAATGTTGAGTTAAAACAATTGTGATGTAAAGAGTTTTGAAGTTTTATGCTATGCCTATGCAGAAGGTGAGGATAGATTATGTTGCCTTGACCATCATAGCATCTGTGAAGCACAGTTTCAGCTGGTGCATAGTTTAGTTTAATCTGGGTTCCTGACACTCAGTTACTGGATTGCATTTTTTCTCTCTAAAGAGTTTTCCTGCTACATTATACATCATATTGCTCAGATCTAGACTGAGCAGTCAACTATCAGAAAGGCAAGTCAATATCTTGAGGAGCAAAGGCTGAGTTTATTGTAGCAGTGGCTAATTTGACTGTCTAAGCTTCTGAAAGTTTCAGGAGTGCCCCTATCATGACCTATGAATAGTATCATATCCTTCCTGGCTAGCCAACAGTAGTAGTGGAGTGTGAGTTTATTGATGTTTGAAATGAACAGTTCCTTCTGAGATTGCAGGGTCCTAGTTTCTTTTAAGAAAGCTAGTGTGTGATGTCTGCTCAAAATTGTCTCTTGGTGCTGACAACCTTGCTAATTTTGATATGTCCAAAATGTTTTTTTGGGGGAAAAATCATAGAAAAAATTGTAGCTGGCTGCTCTAGGGTTTCTGTGGTCCTCATACTTTCTTGACCCTAGTTAATCATGTTAATGTGACTGGTCAGTGGTCTACCGCAAATGATAGATGAAGATCAAGATCTTTGTGCATTGGTGGTTCTTCTAGGGCCTGTCTGCTCCATACCCACTTAGCTGCACAGCATCTCGTTGTCGGATTTATAGACCTGTCCCAATCACTGCACACCAGACAGCTCCTTTTCCAGCCTCTAGGCCTCCATTCAGTCATTCCGGACTCTGGCAGCCTCCAGAAATCTTATGAGGTTGAGTTATCTGGGTAGATAACAGTTGAGGGATAACTGATGAGTTTTAACAGAGCTGGCTGAGGTGCTTTCTGGACTGTCAGTGTTGATTTGAAATAAGTCTTGTAACACTGAAGAAATTCCAGAGGAGAGTAAGCAAGCTAATGTGCCGACCTTTTAAAAGGGTAAATATACCTGTCACCCTGACATTGAGCTTGGGAAATATAATGGAATGAATGATGGGGGACTTGATTAATAAAGAATTTAAAAAGGGAATATAATTAATGCTAATCAACATGGGTTTATAAAAAACAGATCTTATCAAATTTGTGGAGAACAGGGAAACATCTGATTTAATTTTATGAATGAAATGTGAGTCAGTTTTCCTTCTTATCCTGCATTGTTGCCCACTGAAGGGGTTAACATCTTTCTTGAAATATGATAAGCAATGCAGCAACTGAGAGGAAGTCACCTAATGTGAATGAACTATCAGAAACTAGCTAACTAGGGGGCAATTACTGTAAATCCACAGATGCATAAATAAGACTGCAGAAATAGCACCTCCTTGTGGAAAGTTACATATACTGCTTTTGAGTGGGTTCAGGAGTCCCAGCAGACAAAGAATTGAGAATGCATAAAATGGGAAGATTGCTATAGAGAAGCGTTCACATTCACTCAGCCTTAGAACTCACATGAGACTTTCACCAAGAGGAAATAGTCTTGAAATCACGATTTGAGGACTTCAGTAACTCAACCAGGTGTTATGGGTCTTTTACAGGAGTGGGTGGGTGAGGTTTTGTGGCGTACTATGTGCAGGAAGTTGAGACTAGATTATCATGATGGTCCCATCTGGCCTTAATATCTGTGAGTCTAACCTTGCTGGAAAGGTTGAAAGACTTTGAAATCTACCAGAATCTCCATATAGAAGATGGGTGACAACTGGTAAGGCAGGCATGCATATAAGCTGTTCATTGTTTTCAAGTTATATTTTATCTTTAATGCTTGTGTTCTAAATAAATACTTTGCTTTATGAAGTCTGGCTGGTCACTGGTAAAACCTGTCATAGCCCTTGGAAGATAACAGGGCCACAAGTGCTGGAGTAACCTCAGGCTTGCTAAAGTGATAACAGTGAAGGGCAGGAGAAATTGCAGCCTACATCCCCATTCTAGAGGAAGAGGAATGTTGGTTCCCACCCCAAGAGAGGTGACAACTGGAGGCCAGAGATTTAGTGGGGGTGCTTCCAAGGAAGCCACAAAAGGGTCAGAGTTGCAGTGACCCCAAAACTTTGCCAAAACTAACTTGATATTTATTTCTGATGATATTACAGGTTTGGTAGATAAAGGTAATAGTGTAATGTAAGGATTGGTTGTAGACCGTATGCTATTTAACATTTTTTATCAATCACTTGGAAGGAAATAAAATCATTACTGATAAAGTCTGAAGATAACACAAAGATTTGGGAAGTGTTAAATAATAGGTTACTGATACAGACTGCTTAGTAAAGTGGGTGCAACCAAACAATATGCATTTTAATATAGACAAATATAAATGTATGCACTTAGGAACAATGAATATAGGCCATACTTACAGGATATGGGACTTTATCCAGGAAAGCAGTGGCTCTGAAAAATACTTGGGGGTCATGGTAGATATTCAGCTGAACATCAGCTCACTGTGGCCAAAAAGGCTAATGTGATCCTTGGATGAATAAATAGGAATAAACAGGAGTAGAGAGGTCATATTACCTATGTATTTGGCATTGGTGTGACTGTTATGGAATACGGTGTCCAGTTCTGGTGTCCATCATTCAAGAAGGATGTTAAAACATTAGACAGTTTGGAGAAGATTAAATGATTGGAAAACATGCCTTGAGGTGAAAGACTCATGGCACTCAATCTATTTAGCTTATTGAGGGAAAGTTAAGGACTGTTTCGTCACTATTTATAAATGCTAACATGGGGAATACATATTTCGTAATAGAGGGCTCTTCAATCTTGCAGACAAAGGTATAATAAGATCCAAGTGACTGGAAGTTGAAGTTAGACAAATTCAGACTTGAAATAAGCCTCCCCCCCCTTTTTTTTTTTTTACAGTAAGAGCTGGTTGAGAATTTTTCGACTGAACATTTTTCATTGTAAAATACTGATTTATTGAAACCAACTTTTTCTAGAAATACAAGTTTCCACAAAAAATTTGTCAGGAAAGGATTGTAAGGTCCAAGATGTAATTTAGAGAGAGAAAAAGGCAACCCAGTCCTATGGTTAGGGCACTCACCTGAATTCTGGGAAACCCAAGTTTAAGTCCTGTGCTGCCCAATTTGGAGCAGAGATGTGATCCTGGGTCTCCCACAGCCCAGGTGACTGTGCTGACCACAGAGCTGTAGAGTTAATGTGTCTCTCTGTGTCTCAATGAATATTTACACATAGGAATGGCTCCAGCAGGAGACATTGAGACAGACTAGATCAGACAGAGCAGGGACTTGAACCTGAGGCTCCCATACCTCCAGGGAGCTGGGCTATTTTCTGAGGTTTGTGGGTCTCTTTCTTTTCATAAAAAGTTATTTGTTTGGACCAAGCCCTAATTTAATTTATTGTTTGGCCTGATCTCTAAACTTACTTAAATACAAAGTTTACATTTTGTTAATACATTATGCAAATGAATGGATAAAATATCAGCCATTTAATCCTTCTGCTAATGCGCTAAATACATGAAATGGATGCTGTCGAGTACTTTATGGGTTGTAATATTTCATGTCATGTTTTCAATAAAGTTCTAGAAGCTTGTAAATGACATTTCTTTCTCTGTGTTATATGCAGTTTTTCTGTGTTTATGTTGATCCCAGGATATTGGAGAGACAAGGTGGGTAAAGTAATGTCTTTTATTGGACCAACTTCTGTTGCTGAGAGAAACGAGCTTTCAAACTTACACAAAACTCTTCCTTAGGATATGTCTACATTACAAAATTAGGTAGACCTAAATTATGTTGCCGTACAGCCACCAGAGTAATTAGATTGCTTTTGCCATGTCTACAGTATGCTCCGTGTGTCAGCAGTTCATGTCAGCACCAGGAGCACTTGCACTGATTTAACTGTCAGCATGGGGCATTGTAGGACCCTTCTGAAAGGCAGCAATAGTTGATGTAAGCAATGCAGTGTCTACACTGACATTATGTCAACCTAACTACGTCGACCGAAACACTATGCCTCTCAAAAAGATGGAATTATTAAGTCGGCATAGCAGGCAAATTGCATCAGTGGGAGTGACATATTGGTATAGATGCTTACACAGTTAGGTTAACATAAGCTGCCTTGTGGTGTAACAGTTAAATATATGGGGACACAGAAGGCTAAAGAACAAAATATAGCTGGGGGAGGTAGGGGCTAGTGGATTATAGATTGTTGTAATAAACCATAAATCCAGTGCATGTCCAGGACTTTGGAGCGGAGCCCGGATCTGGAGCGGAGCCCGGATCCGGAGCAGTGGAGCTGCAGGTTTTTGCCTGGAGCTGGAGCGGAGCCGGAGCACAGCTCCAAAGCCCTGGACACAATAAACACCCCCACCAGCTTTTGCCTTGAATATGTTTTAACTGCTCATGATAAACAATCTGTTCCACCTTGTATTTAGCTGTGACACTCTGTGTATGTCTACACTGTAATTAGATTCCTACAGCTGGCCCGCACCAGCTCACTCCAACTTGCCGGGCTCAGGCTAAGGGGCTATTTAATTGCAGTGTAGACATTTGGGCTCAGTCTGCAGCACAAGCTCTGGGACCCTCCTACCTCACAGGACCCTAGAGCCTGGGCTACAGCCCAGACTCAGACATCGAAACGGCAGTTAAACAGCCCCTTAGCCCAAGCCCCCCAAGCCCAAATCAGCTGGGACAGGCCGCCATGGCTTTTTAATTGAAATGTAGACATACCCTCTGAGTACATTTTCCAGACCTGAAGAAGAGCTCTGTGTAAGCTTGAAAGCTTGTCTCTCTCCCCAGCAGAAGTTGCTCCAATAAAAGATATTACCTTACCCACCTTTAATTTCTTTCCCTACAAATATAGGTTTTTCCCCCCCATTTACCCTTCACTGATGATTTTCCCTGTTACACTGACAGAGAATGAAATTAATATGTTTTAATTTTTAAGCTTTTTTTATGCACCAGCATCTCCTGTCATATCAGTAAAGCTTGGAAATGAATGTTAATTAACTGCTGCTACAGCAAAAAACATAATAACACAAAGTATTGGTTTGTGGACTTCTGTATAAGCAGCAGCTATTTTATGTTTCAGTGATTTTCATATAGTTTTTCAATAGCTATTGTTTCTTTAACTAAGAATGGATATTGTTTCTGAAAATGCATTCAGTTGTTACAGTCATACAATGAGCATAGGATAGGAGACATGAAGTAGTGTACTGTAAGGTATCACCGAGAAATTTCTGAAATATGTAGCCTTTCAGGGTTTTATCTACTGTAGGAGTCTCTTTTCCAAAATCTGCTGTCACCATGGGAGCTGTGATATAGTGGACCGAGAGCAGCATTGGGAGTGAGGGAACTTGGTTACATTCCTGACTCTGCCACTGTTTTGCTATGTGGCCCTTAGTGAGTCACTTAAACATTTTGTGCATCAGTTACCTTGTTAATAACATATCAATAATTGTTACCTAACCTTTGTGAAACAGTTTGAAATGTAGAATAAAATAGCGCTAGATAAGAGATGAGTGGTCCCTTATTAAGCATTATCTTTGCTTAGTATACTGACTACTTATAAAGCTTGTTCTGCTGTTTTTTAAAAAAAACACAGTATAATGGGGAGGAATCTGTCTTTGTTTGAGACCTCCTTGTTGAACCTCATCCTATAAGGTGAATCTGCGCTCGGATGCCATCAATGTTTTAGCGGTCCCAGCTTCATTTTGGGTCATTCTATGACCAAGTTTTTATTTCAGTGGTCTTTGGATATAGAATTCCTTACACATGTACATATGCTTATTGCTACATTCCACAAACCTAGCACAGGTGTGTACACAGGAGTGTACATATACACATGGTGAGGAGTTATTCATGATACAAGAGGGTGTAGGAGTAATAAAGTGACATTTAAAACATAGGTAAATTAACCTACATTTGAAGAAAAACTCCCTGAAACAGAGACTGGTTACATTCTAGAACATTATTTAAAGGCAAATATTTGAAGCCTCATTCCTTAAAACATTTAAAATTAAATTAGGCAAAGAACTAGAACATGTACTGTGAGGAATTATCTTGCATTGGCCGGAAGGTGGGGCAAGTGACCTAACAGGCTTTTTTTAAAATTTCATCTTCAATTTATATAATTCTCTGGTTCTACAAACAAAGTGCAAGTACTTGCAAGGATGTGACACACATGTCAAAGGTGAGGGAATTAATACTATAAAGTACTCTTTAATTTATTGCTGCTACAGCTTTAACCTACCTCATTGTACATTACAGGCAGCTGATATAATGTATTGTGTTAAGGCCCACACAGAAAGGATTGTAATACTCAGGCAAAACAGGATGAGTTAAGGATGGAATTACAATCTACAGACAGAGATTCAGCCTTAATACCAGGTACATTTCTGGTTTTCACAGTTTAAGAAGGATTTTGATAAATTGGAGAAGGTTCAGAGAAGAACCCCAAGAACAATTAAAGGACTGGAAAATATGCTTTGTAGTGACAAACTCAAGGAACTCAATCTATTTAGCTTAACAAAGAGAAGGTGAAGGGGTGACTTGATCACAGTCAATAAATACCTATACAGGAAACAGAAATTTGATAATAGAGGACTCTTCAATCTTGCAGACAAAGGTACAAGATTCAATAGATGGAAATTGAAGCTAGACAAATTCAAACTGGAAATAAGATGTACTTTTTTTAACAGTGAAGGTAATGAACAACTTACCAAGTGTTGTGGTTACCATCACTAGAAAATTTTAAATCAAGATTGATTTTTCTCCTCTAAAAGATAAGCTCTAGTTCGAAGAGGAATTAATTTATAGAAATGTCCTAAGCCTGTCTTATAACAGGAGGTCAGACTAGATGTTTGCAGTGGTCACTTCTGGTTTTATAATCTATGAATCTTAACTTATAATTTATTTGGTTTCCCATTTTTTATCATAATCTTAATATTTCTTTGAACATAACATTCACTTTTTATAGTAATAAAAAAGAGGAAATCTTTAGTGTTGAAATTTGCATTAAAAAAACCATAATAGCCCAATAACATTGCTATGAATATGTGTAGACTAATTTTATGTGAAGGAGTATTGTTTAACCAATATATTTCAGTAGCCCCATTTGGAGTTCTGGTCTGTTGATCAAATACATATTTTTAATGTCTGTTAATTTTGGAAACATGCAAATGCATAAGCAGAAACTATAATGACTCTGTTTATGAGCTTTTATTCTTTAGCAAGTAAACAGTAGTTTAGTATGTGTATTGATTCTGAAAACATATTTCCAGTATGAAATATATCCAGTTACTTAAGTCCAGATGTTCCAACACTTATTTTGAGTAGTATCTTACAGGTTCCGACTAACTTCAATAAGACTATGCATATTGTAAGTGTCTACTCAATGTGAGTTATAGCAGAATCTGGTCCTTAAAATTATTGTAGATATTTGATATGCTCAATTGAAATAATTCTGAGACTCATGGAAATTCTGTGTTCTAGAATTACTGAACTTATTCAACAAAAGTACTCTGCTCACATTGTGAACATTTCTGATTTTTTTTTAAATTACTGTATATACATTGGACATTAATAATTTATTAATTGTCACTATTTTTGGCTATTTTATTTGTTAAAATACCCAAAGTAATCAAACCATATTACAGAGGAGTCATTTACCAAAGTGGGGGGCAAAAGTGTTTCTTAAACCTTTTTTTTGCTTTAGCAACACTCATGTAATTTACATTTGAACAAACACATTCTTTTGAGAGTTGTTTGAGTAACTACGTTTCTGGACTTTGGGAAGTTGTAGTACAAAAAGAAGTTTTATTCTAAGACGTAAACCACAAAGAAGAATGGCATATAATGGGAACACTGCATAAACTTAACTATAGCAATATTATCTGACACTGAAATTAATTTCAGAATGGTGAAACTTGGCAGTTTCACATAGAGAAGGACACATGCAAACATTCTCTTCAGTTCACTTGTTGTTTTTCCAGTTCCTAGGCTGAATACATGATGATTGCTTCTTTGAACTCAATTCAATAATAAAAAGTCTCAGTGCATCTAATGGGTTCTGGTGCTTTAATCAGGTCGATCAGAGAAAATTGTAAAGATGTTTGTTTATTTACACCAGAAGAATTCCACTTCAGTTTTCTGTGCTGCTAGGCTGCAACCTCCCCCTTTCAACATGGGATAACATTCACTCGTGGTGCTATCAGAGCTGACTTCTGTTTACATGAGTGGGAGGTGCATCCACTTATACCAATGCTGAATCTTGCCCATGGACTCCGTTACCCAGGGTTATCAGAACCCCCAACAGGAACAACTTAAGTATTTCACTCCAGGCGGTGTAAGGAAGAAATCAACAGGAACTCAGCAATTCTGTCTGATCAAGGAACAATGCAAGTAAGCATGCTCTTGCCTAACACTGCAGGTTATTAGATTTAAGCACACACAGACATAAGCAATAGGCTTAGAACATCCCAGATATTTACATATATTCTGAGATGGTATTGAGTAATCGACAAAAGGTCAGTGCTGACCAAATGCCACCCTGCCGGGGAGTAAATATCTCAGGAAAATGTCTCTCCCAGGATAGCTCCCGAGGACTGCTCCCAAATACACTCTGTTATCTGAACTTTTTATAGCTAACTTCTACTAAACACAAAGGTCAGACTGACCCTAATAAATCATCACTTTTCCTAACTTTCAATAAACTTTTCCTATCAGAGGCGTCTAGACTCAAGGTTGTCCATCCACATATCTTCTTTCATTCTCAGTTAATTACTTTTTCCTCCCCTCCTCCCATACTGATTAAAACTGCCAGTAATTATGACCTTGCTTCTGAAACCCTCTCTCCAAATTAACCCTTAACTATTTGGTGTTCTATTTCATTAATTCATGGTGTCTGATTCCACGTAATATGGTTGCAATTAGCTTTATCACATTCCGGGATATATGCCTCAAATCTAGAGTAACAACTCGACCAATCTGATTATCATCTATAGCACATAGGGTCTTTACAGTGATGTTAACTACACTCAGTTGAGCATGTTCAGGAAATCTCCCTCAGTGTTCTTATATGGGTTATGACTTTTCTGTGATGGGCCCTTTGCTGTTGTCAGCCGGGAGGTGGAGTGTTGCAAGTCTCACAAATGTGTTATGAGTAATGTGAGTTTGGCCTCTGCTGCAGGAGGTCTCATGACAACATGTTAAGGTCCTCTATATATGATTTAGGAGAAACTTAGAGAAATGGTGCACTGCACTATAAAATGGAAAACAGAGTTCTAGTCCCAGTACTTTTTTTGACATTTTGTTAACATTGATGTGCCCTTCACAACACTTCTATTAACTAAAACCTCATACTGGTGCCTTTAAGTAAGTAATTTTCATTCAGACATTTTACAGGTAGGATAATGCAGAGTTTTCACTGGGAAGCTAAAGATAGATCTGTGAATAGAACCCAAGCTTTTAACATAACAGAGCCAAGTCTCATCTGCTTTGCCACATTGCCCTTTAGAAGGATCATGACAAAGGCACTAACACAGTTTGGCACTGTGTTATGTTCTAATGGCTAGATGACTTTCAGAGGTTTATGACTATTACTGTCTCCAGGCTAGCATATGTAGGTCTTTACCTCAAGTGGTATCAGCTCAAGCTTTTACATCCAGAGGTCATGGGTTCAAACCCTGGAAATGATCCAAACAGGAGTGAGATTGTATGTGGCTGCTGTCCATTATCACTGGAACACACTTTGATCCCAGAGTCAGGAATAGACATCAGGAATCCTGATGCCCAACATTTCATTGCTGTCTAGAGATAATTGTGTAACCCACAAGCCACAACCCACAAAGGAGGTTGATGGGTCTCCCAACATGAACTGATCCACATAGCAGATAATAGCATGCTTTCTCCCACACAAGTTATTCCTACATGTCACGGGGTCAACACATCACTGTTAGAGCCTGAGTCCTTGTCACTCTGGGGATTAGCTCTTTCCAGGTACTGTGCCCTCCTCTGGCGGCCTCTTGATGTATCATCCCTCTCGCTCCAGGAGCTGCAGTTTCCATTTTGTGACTTGGCCCTCCAGCCAGGTCACTGCATGTTTTCCCCTTCTGGGGCATCAGATTATTTCAGGGTAACTGGTCCAGGCAGTCTGCTCTCCTTTACCTGGTCTGCACCACTTCCCCAGTGGGTGGGAGGGAAACCTGGGCCTGCCCTCTGCTCCAGATTCCAGCTCAGGGGCCCTCTCCTCAGCAGCCAAGAATCTGCCCTGTCCCACACCTTGCTGCCTTTCCCCTGAGCCTTTCTGGTTCTCCTCCTTCTCTGGGTTTGCCAGGCTCCCAACTTCCTCCTCCCAGGGAGTAACTGTGGGCTACCTATCCTAGACCCAAACACACCTCCCTTCTCCCATGGAGTGACTACAAAGTAGCCCCCTTCTGCTCTCAGCTCTTGGACTTTATACAGGACCCTTCTATTCCTCCCCAGCTGAGCCTCATTTAATCAATTCCTGCTCCCTGGCTTCTCCTCCAGATGCAGTCTGGGAAGTTAATTGGCCCACCGGGCCACCTTAACCCATTCAAGCCTTGTATGGGGTGGACACCCTATCACACACTGCAGCTGACGTCAGTCTGAAAGTTATGGGTTCAAACTTGTGTGTAATACACACACACACACACACACACAAGTTTGAACCCATAACTTTCAAATTTATGTATATGGAATATATAAAAATCAGACTAAGGACCCTGGAATAATTGAAATGGTGGGGTGACTTTATATTGCAAAATACTGTGTTTAGAAGTGAGTTTGGAGATTTTGTTAATATTTGTCTTAATTTAGTTTCAGTAAATGCATTTTGGTTAATAGGAGGTATTTGTTCAAGAAGAGGGTGAGGTGCTTTAATGTAAGGTATGTTTGGGGCTGAGTGCCAGGTGTAAGAGATTTTTCTTGTGTGTCCAGAAAGTGGAAGATCTTGTCTGCATAAACTTCAAAAGGTCTGAACTTGATTTAATAAATTTATTCATTCTTGACAGTCTAGCTTTAGCATTTATAAATGACTGGATGCCTTAGTGCATTGCTAGTGCACAGCAGAGCCTTTGACTGTAGGACAGCAGTGAGAATCAACAGAGATTAAAAACTGTTCCAATCCAATGGATGTTTATATGGGATGAGTTTGGTGGGTCCAGTTCCAGCTCTCTCATCACAAACTTAGCACTTTTCTTTGCATTAGATTGTAAACTGCTCAGGTTGGGATGTCCCTTACTATGTGGCTGTCCAATGCCTAGTGCAATGGGGACAAGATCTTGTTTGGTCCCTAGAGTGAAACCTCCTATAGCAGGAGGCAAAATCTCTCTGCTCACAGTAAAATTGCAAAATTTGGTAACATGGTAATTGACACACACACAGACACACACTGGGGATATGTCTTTGTCCAAACTGTGTGCTCCTCCAGATCCATCACCTTTCCCCAATCTCTTAGTTTATAAGATCAACTATGACCTTTTTAATTTTACATGCCAGCAATCTGGTTCTGTTATAGGCTCTTCATTTCCAAAAAGGTTCCTGGTTCCTAGTAAACCTAACTCTCTCCTTCCAACACCATTGTCCCATCCACTCATTGAGACTCACTTCTGCCTGTCTAACTGGTCCTGTGCATGGATTTGGAAGCATTTCAGAAAATGCTGACATGGAGGTCCTGGAATTTAATGTGTTAGATAGCAGTCTACGTTTGGCCTCCAGGAACTTTCTCCTGTCTTTTCTTATGTCACTGGTATCTATATGTACTGTCACCACTGGCTCCTGTTCAACACTGTAGATAAGTCTGTGTAGATGTCTCATGAAGTCTGCACCTTCTCACCCAGCAGGCAATTCACCATGCAGTTCTCCTGGTCATCACAAAGCCAACTATCCTTGTGTCTAATAATTGAATCCCCCATTACTATTACCTGTCTCTTCCTAATGTTGGGGTCCCCCAGTGCGAGAGGATACCATGACCTCATCTGGAAGGGGAGTCTCAATTATGGGATTGTTTCCCTGTGCTCCAGCTTGATGTTCTGATTCCCCAAGACTTTTGTTGTCCTCAACAGCACAGAGACTGACAGAATGGGGGTAGGACCACTCTACCATGCCCCTGAAAGTTTCCTCTGTGTGCCTCTCTGTTTCCCTTAGCTCTTTCAGTTCAACCACTCTGGTCTAAAGCGCCAATATTTGGTTTCTGAGGGCCATGAACTGCTTGCACCAAATACACACATATGCCACCTGCCCACAAGGCAAGTAATCATACATACTTCAATGAGTGCAGTAAACTGGATTGCCCCAATTCTGCTGCTGGAGTTCTACTTTTTATTCTTGTAGGTGTTTTTAGCTGTTTGGTTGGGGTGTTTTTGGGAGGGGTTATTGGCCTAAGTTTAAAGTAAGTTTGCTAGATGAGTTTGTCTTTCACACATCCTCTCTAAACTCCCTTGCAAATCTCCCATGTTGACTAGCACATCTGGTTGTTTAGGACCCGTCTTTTTAAACTCCTGTTCTCACTGAGCTAGTCCCGCTTCCTTGTTGCGCGCTCTCTCTCTCTCTCTCTCTTTCTCTAGAAAGAGAGAGAGAGAGACAGTAAAAGAAAGTCATCAAATCCATGAGATTTCCAAGAGATGCACTGAATGTGCTTTTATTTCTTCACACAATGCATTCTTGCCACAGGATGTGTTGAGGCCAAGAATTTAGCAAGATTCAAAGAGGAATTGGACACTTATTTGGATAAAAAATATTCAGAGTTACAATTGTTAATGCTTGCAATTTTTGAAGGGGTATAAAACATCAGGTTTCAGGGTTCAAACCAATCTCTAACAGTTAGGGATTAGGATAAAACCTTCCTGGAGACAGATTGTCCCACATTTGTCCACTGGGGAGTTGCATGCACCTATCCCTGAAGCCTCTGTTGCTTGCCACTGTCAGATAGGATACAGGACCACAATTTCAATATGTAACTAAAACTAAGTGTGATGTGGTGTGCATTAACAAAACATTTTAAAAATAGAAAATGCCTTACACTGGGATTAACTAGTTTTTCCCTTGGTGGTAAAAAAAACATGATTTTACCTGATATAAAAACTCCTCTGTAGATACCATGACATACCTGGTTTGTGCCCCTCCAACTCTGTGGCAAGAGGAAAGAGGAGTGGAGGAAGAGTTTGCTGAGGCTGCAGCACTCAGCAGCAATAGGTCCTGCTTTCTGTTGTCTGTCAGCCAGTTGAAAGTTCAGAGAAGAAAAAGCAGGCTGAAAGATGGAGAGGGATTTGTCCCTTCACCCACTCATAATTGCACCAATGTTCCACAGCTCTCAGCATTTCCAAGTATTTTATTAGCTTATCTGTGGGGTGAGGAGATGTGCCTAGCAGAAGATGGCCTGCCTAGCCCATCTCCATCCCTGTTCTGTTGTCTCAATCCTGCAGGACGCTTTGCACTCCTGCGAGGTAGTGTGTGTTCTCATCTACTAGTGACTTGAATGGGAATTGAGGGAACTCAGCAACTCATGGGAGTGCTCAGTGCTTTGTAGAATTGTGCCTAGGAGAGTTGCCAGAATGAGTGAAACTGCTGTGGGAGCCTTTGCAATATACAGTTATAAATGTACAGTGCCTCTGTGAATGATGAGCAAGGTTTTAAAGTTTAAGTGAACTCAGAGTTATCTTCCCCAAGAGAAGGAGATCTTTTCCCCTGGTTCTCCACTTCTCAATTCGCCTTACAATTTCCCAAAGTGTAATACATTAAAAATAAATAAAATAAAAAAAATAAGCTCATATGGCATTTTGACCTTTTTGCTGCTGGGTCTTACCACAGATCCAGGATCCACAATCTGCTGGCCCATTCATATCTTTCCTCAGTGTGGAAGACTGATGACATTTACTGTTGAGTTTTGAATGCATTATGACAGCCTTCAAAAATCCTGTGTGGCGATCATCAGCATATGTGTCATCTCGAAAATATTTGTATGAGTTAAAAAAGAAAAAAAAATCCACTGAATCAAACAGAGGAGGGCTGGGAGGTGGAATACATATGTCCACAGTTAAATGTTGCTCTGAGTGTATGGTTTAAAAAAGGATCCCATAGATAAGTGAAGTGATGAAATAGCTGTGTAGTGTTTCTGTAATATCACTGTAGCAAGCAGAAAACTTATCTAGAGCCATATTATCACCACTTTCTGTGAGTCAACATACAGAATTGTACCCCCATATTATGATTTTTTTAAAAGTGATTTATTTGAATGAATAGTTTCCTGTAGTCAGTTACAAAACCTGTGGAGGTTTGATCTTGACAGTTTTGCTATTGACTTAAGTAAAAATGTCATCTGGTCAAAGTTCTTGAGCAGAGTGATCCTACTTACCACAACTGCTGCCATGGATAGTTCACACTGGTGATTCTTGTTCACATGCATAGGGTTTGACTGATCATTAGTAGCTAGATTCTGGTAAGTTAGGGTTACCATTCGTCCGGATTCTCCCGGACATTGCCGGCTTTTTGAGTTTAAAAATAGCATCGGGGGGAATTTGTAAATGTCCGGATTTCTCCCCCCCGGCAGAGTGTGGCACGGCTGACAGGACAGCCAGCCGGATCGAGCCACTCGCACGGGGCTCCAGCAGCCAGAGCCCCTCCTCCGCTTCCCCCCTCCTCTTCCCTGAAGCTTCAGATCACTTCCCTCCTCTCTCTCCCCCCCTCCGCCTCCCTGCATTCGCAGATCGCCGGCCATTCGCATCGGGCCTCCAGCAGTCTGGAGCTCCTCCCCCTGCTCCCCCTCCCCTGCTGCCCATGCGCGCCTGGGGGAGCGCATGGAGCCCGACACGCTGTTCTGAGCGGCACGGTAAGGGGGCCAGGGGGTTAGAGAAGGAGTAGGGGGGTTCTGGAGGGAGCAGTCAAGAGACAGGGATCAGGAGGAGGGTTGGATGGGTCAGGAGTTCTGGGGGGGCTGTCAGGGGGTAGGGGTGTGGATAAGGTTTTGGGCAGTCAGGGGACAGGGGGGTAGGGTCCTAAGGGGGCAGTTAGGATGGGGGGGGTCTCAGGAGGGGGCAGTCGGGGATAAGGAGCAGGGGGGTTGGGAGTTCTGGGGGCGGTCTGTCAGGGGGCAGGGGTGGGGAGAGGGATTGGAGCAGTCAGGGGTCAGGGAGCAGGGGGTTTAGATGGGTCAGGAGTTCTGGGGAGGGGGCTTGTCAGGGGGCAGGGAATGGTTGGATGGGGTGTGGGAGTCCCGGGGGTCTGTCAGGGGGCGGGGGTGTGGATAAGGTTTTGGGCAGTCAGGGGACAGGTAGGGGTAGGGTCCTAGAGGGGCAGTTAGGATGGGGGAGGGTTTCAGGAGGGGGCAGTCAGGGGACAAGGAGCGGGGGGGGGTTGGAAGTTCTGAGGGGGGCAGTCAGGGGGCGGGAAGTGGGAGGGACAGAGGTGGGACTAGGGCGGGGCTCCCACCATCCTCTTTTTTGATTATTGAAATATGGTAAACCTAGGTAAGTGAAGGTATTAGAATCTAAACAGGATCAGACCTCATATCTGCACATGCTTTGGGACTGTGTGTTCTGGCAGTCTCCCACTAGCATAATGGATTCTCTGGCTACTCCAATTTATGCTGGAGTCTGAACTGCGGCTCAGCAGTTCCAAAGGGAGCACAAAGGTGTAATATAGCCACCTGTGGCTGATCCTCTTGTAGCCGGAGTATCTTATCCCAGTAACTGGCTTTAAGATTAGATGTGGTTCTGTGGTAAAACTATTATTTTTGATGGCTGTACTAAATAAGGTCTGTATTATATAAGACTTATGTTTTATGATCTTTTTCCTGTAAATTGTGCTCATCCTCCTCTGTAGAACTAACATCTATCTGAATAAAATTGTTTTTTCAGGAATGGAGCCTCTAATAACAAAGTGCAGATGATCGAAAAAAATATTAAATTCTTTGTTTTTATTTTTTCCCTTTTTATTACCACAGAGTTATGTTTTGCCCAGCTTCTCTGTAAGATTCTATCACATGCTGCTAATATACTCATCATTATTAGTCATCAACCATTTCTCCTTAGTGATTTGCACCTTGTAGGCGATGATTTTGAATGACCAGATACAATGTTCTTTCTTCATCATTTCTCTTTCACATGCCTTCATGATTAGAAGCAAACCAAAGTGAGCTCTTCCAAGAACAGCAGCCCGACCTTCTGTTTTATGCTGTAGTGTTTGATTTTGGTATGTGGAGTGTGCTCTGTCACCTGACTACTCACCAGCTAAAATGTTGCAAGTAAGCACCAGCATGAAGCAATAAAGGTTTATATAGTTTATATAGTGTTGTCATTTTTTAAATGCCATCTGGAGCTCTCAAGAATATAATTTTCCTGAATTATAAAAATCTGCATAGTACCTGCTTGCATTTCCACTTTGAATTCTTTGAAAGTAGCCACTATGTCTGCAGATGGAAAGAAAGTCAAAGCAACAAAATGCCTTTACTTCAAGACTAGTTTTTCATGACTTCCTATGTATTACACTGTAGACCTTCAGTTAATGGCTTAGTCTGAATAAGTTCTCCCATGTGGAATAATCAGCTTTCAACCCCTTCAGAAATTTGTAGCATGCGACAATGATTGCTACCTGCTTGAAATCTGTAATAAACCAGATGCTGTTCTAGATGACTCCCAAGGTCTTACATAACAATAATTCAAGTCCAAGACTCTGCTGTAGCATTATTCTGATTCACTGGACATTAAGGCATAAACACGTAGCAATACTCTGGAATTTTCTGCTGTTTTCAACAGGTGCATGGATAGAATACATTTACCTGACGAGTATGGGGAATGTTGTGAATATACCATCCAGAAGGGAGCTTCCATCAGCTTCTGCACGTTGATGGCTGTTGTGAATGACAGCCCTTTCTCATCGTCAAAGGTAGATTCTCAGACTAGGAATTGTTTGTCACCTATTTTTTTTGGACTTCTGGAATTTTATCCTAATCCAGTACCTTCAACTCAGTTGGCAACTCTTCTCTTTTACCTTGTTACTTCAAGGACCAGTTTACTGGGCCATTCTATATCTGCTGGTTGAAATGCTTCAGATTGAATGACTCACAAGTGTCTGGTTTGAAGTTCTTGCTCTTTCACGGATGACAATTCAACAGCAACTGAAAGCAGCAAGTTTCCTGACAATGGTTGTGAAATTCCAAAGATGATTCTGTTCATCAACTTCAATTACTGTGCCTCTTCTTGAAAATTCAATATCATGTGTTCAAAATATCAGTAGACCATATAGTAATGGATCCTTGCTTTTATAGTTAGGAACCATCTGACTGCAGAAAATGAAAGAATGAAGAACTAAGTATAAAGTTAAAGTGTCTTCTTGTTTGGGCTCTGCTACTGTTGACATCTGTGACCGCTACTTTGGAAGAATTCAAACCACAAATATTGCAAGTGCTGTAAATGTTGTGTGTTTTCAGGACAATTATGGGAATGTATTTAAGAAAAAAAACAAGTTTAAATACTAGACCCTTGTTCCTTTATCATTTTGGTAGCTGAAACGTGACATTCTTTGTATCAAAAAAAACCCTGAAGCATATCACAGAAGGTGCAAGTTGTCAGTGAGAAATGCCTGATGTCTCTATACAGTGACAGGCACTGAACTCTAATAGAGTGATATGGGGAGTCATGATACTTTAGTCATAAAAACAAGTTTAAAACTCTAATATGAGAACAAATAAAGTAATTTCAACCTGTCTAGATGTTAAATGTGAGGATTTTATTAGAGATCTTGTACTTGGCCTTCAATAATATAAAATAGATCATTTCACAGCCAAACACACAATCACTGAGCTCTATAGGAGAGAAGATAATCAACACAATGTCACAGCTGCTCTCACCAGACAAACGATACTATCAAAAACCAGCCACAATCCAGTCACTATTTCATGCAGCTGTTCTCACCTGCCACACTACTCCCAGCCAACTCAAAATGCACATTCTGGCAAATGTAAAATGCCATCTCATTTGGTCCAGTAATCCCACAGTTGGAGTCAGAGAAGGGTTTGATCAAACTCAACCAATAACTACGCCCCCAAGTCATACCAGTTGCATCCTGCTACAATTGTGAAGCAAGAAGAAAACAAAAGAGTTTCCAACCATCATCTAATTGTGCACTATCCACCAACACAAAACAACTGAAAAGTTATACACTTGAATCTGTAACATCACTGGACTCATGCCCCTGGAGACATTCTCAGTATCAGAGCACATGATTAGTCCTAAAAGTTGGTTTACACCAAAAGCTGCTATTTTCTCTCCCTGGATACTATTCTCTTAGCAATTTCCTCAAGACTCCTGAAAGAGGCATGTCTCCTCTGGAACCCTTAGATATGAGGTTCTCATCAACCCCACTGCTCTCTTGGGAGCCCTGGAAGATGTTTTCAACCCAGCAGCCTGCCAGTAATTGCATACATGGGACACCAAATGTCAGGAGGAAATTCCAGGGATCACAGCAGGAAAATTCAGGTAACAGGTGATATATAAAGCAATAGAAGTAATAAATAAATTGCAGAGCCCACAGATAAGCAGGTAAGCACACTGATGTCATCATCTTAAAGTATTTGATAAAATTCACTAGAGGTGAACTGAATTTTGGGGTAGGGGTGTTGTATTTATGTAAAGAACCTCTCAACTGGATTTGTGTTTGGAAAGATTTTTATTTTTTATCATGGCTCTACACAGTTATTAACTTTGAGCTCACTTCAGCATCTATAAAGAACAATCTCATTTTGTTCTTGACAGTTTATTGTACCTTGAATATTTAATCTTTAGGTCTTTGTAAATACGGCTGATGGAATTAGATTGCTATCACTATTCAAAATGCTAGGCTGTCATGCTGTGAGAGGTTAAACTTTCCAGTTCACTGAATAGGTTTTACGTGTTTCAGTCAGATTTCTTGGGATGGATTGCTTCGTTGAACTCTCATTTATCAGATCATTAGCTTCTAGTCCTACTTGACTACATTTTGAAAGTGTCATAGATCAAGATTTTAGAAATATAGTCAGCATTATTGTATGAGGTCATAGGGCCATACTGAGACCTCCCATAAGTGGGTGAAACTCCAGTATAGCCAATGCCACAGAATGTGTTCCCTTGTCTAGATTATCCCAGTTTTTACTACATCAATTTTAAAATTACTTTTGTTATGCTGGTGTATTTTTGAAGTATACAGTGCTCCAAATTTAGCTTGTTTTTCTGACATTTTTTATTGTCTCTTAATCTACTACTTTTTAAATTTCTGTGGCACTGTGCTCTCCTATGCGTGCATGACTTAAACAGAATAAGCCAGAGTAGTCTACATGGAGGGAAAAGGCAGCTATGCATAACACTCTCCCATCTGTATAATAGCCTCACTTTCTTCCAGAAAAAAATGGGCCAGGTAGAAAAAAGGGGTTCTGGCCTGGAGTAAAGGAGAAGAGACTGGGAGGAGCTACACTAGACAGTACATTCCCATCCAAGAACTGTAGAACAACACATTAAAAGAGGTTATACAGTAAACTTAATGCTGCTTGAATCAGCATTCCTCTCCTGTGTGTTCTTGGTGACATCCTCCCACAGGCTGAGCGCCCACATTTGGGTTGTCAACCTACACTTGTGCATCACCATGTGTATTGACTAATCCAGCCATGCTGCAGTGGCTGTGTATGGGTATTGGGGTCAGACAAGCCCAGCAGGATAGTACCTCTACATAGCTACCTGGGGGTCTGAAGTGTTCAAGCCCTGGAAACCATCCAGAAAGATAACACAGTGATGGGCATCTGTATAAAAACCTAAATAGATAATGGGATTGTCTGAACTGCTTTTTCTGGGATCGCTTGCCCTCTATGCTCCTCTGGTGATCCCAGAGAACTGGGATGAATGCAATTTTTTTTAAAATACATATATTAGGTGTTTTTTTCCCCCCCATCTACCAAGTTTTACATGGGAGAAGAACTTTGGATAACAATTAAATTTTATGCTACTTTTATGAAAGAGGCTATACAAAAAGCACTTATAATTATCATTTACATATTGGCTCTCCTGAGAAGAGAACCTACCATTTTCAGCAACCGGAAATGTTACTGCTATGCCATAATCTATTGCTGATCATTATGAACAACTTACAGCTGGCATTTGCTTCCTGGAAAGTGCCAGACTGAGTTTATGTTCATCTATTGGCTAATTAATAAGTTGTGGTTTAGTATCTCGCTGATTTTGATAATGTGTGCCACAGTTTAGCTTTTAAGACCCGCTGGATAAGAGTTTACTATTACAGCATTGAATTGTAGAACTGATTGCTTTTGTCCACAGTATTAATTCAAATGGGGATGACTTTCACCCTCATATGTTTAAGAAATACAAAAAGTACAGTGGTCATATTAAAGTTATAATTTGACAACAATTACTGCATAATGATCTCAGCCACCTCATAGATTTTCTCTATACTGAATATAAGAGATAGCTGTGGTATTAATGTTGTATCTCTGGACAAATTCTGACTATTTTAATAGGAGACACTGTATTTTATATGTACATTAAAACATTAATAAACTGAGAGTAAATGAGTAAACTAATTTTGGTTGGTAGCAGTGACATAAAAGCATCTTCAACCACTATTCTAGGCCTAAAGAGTTGGCAGTTAATTTCCTGAGAAACCAAATGGAATTGAAATAACAATGAACAAGACACTATAATACATCTCTACCCCGATATAACGCAACCTGATATAACACGAATTCGGATATAACGCGGTAAAGCAGTGCTCCGGCGGGGGTGGGGGTGGGGAAGAGACGGGGCTGCGCACTCCGGCGGATCAAAGCAAGTTTGATGTAACGCGGTTGCACCTATAACGCGGTAAGATTTTTTGGCTCCCGAGGACAGAGTTATATCTGGGTAGAGGTGTATATATTTTCTAATTATCAAATTATGTCAATGAATATTAATAAATAGAAATGTTTATATGTAGATACATCAGTTTATTCATGAAATACTATATATTCCCATAGCATTTTTATTTCCTCCACTTATATCCTTTTTAAATCTAATAAAGGCATACTGATGACTTATAAAGGAAAAGTAAATAAAGTAATCCCTGATAAAGCCCACTAAGGTGAAAAAAAAAGCATTTCATTATTATTCAAATGGTCTTATGCTTCTCATTGCATACAGTAGAGGGCCTGAATATCAGAGCAGTAGAGTATCAGAGTAGAATATTCACTTTTATAGGTAGTTAGTTTTTATGACCCTGTTGCTAGTCCTAGCATTGCAAAATGTTGTAATATCTTGATTAGTTATCCATATTTGGGTATATTCTGCTCTCAGTTGTACCTATTGACTATAGCGTTTAACCTATTGACTATAGTGGGTTTGCACAGGTGTAGCAGAGAGAAGAATTTGAACTATTACATTTATTTAGAATTTGATAAGGAGATATGGCCTTGCTGACCATTTCTGGTAGTTTGGAGATAGTCATAACTTCTTACTCTTCTAACAAACTAAATAGACAAAATTCATCTGAAACTTAGAACAATGAGGTATGATGGTCAACATTTATAAAGAAAATATTTGCTTTATTTATTGCATACTTCTGTGGTGATAATCACTATAATGTGTGAACACATACCTTGCCATGGCATTACAGTCTAATTACAGAAAAATATTACAATGAAACTAACTTTATGCTAAATTAAATGTTTCCTTTATCATATTTATCATTGTATATAACGCTGATCATTGTGTGTGTGTGTGTGTGTAATATATTTTCCTTTTCTGAAACCATGATGCCATAAATACACAGAGAAACCTGAAGTCCTTAGGCAAAATTCCAATTGATTTCAAGAACATATGCTTTGGATTCATTGGGATTATTCTAACACTTTTCAGAAATATTTTCTCTATTGGATAGTCATACTTCTCATTTTCAGGAACATCATTCATTTTAGCCCAAAAGAGACCTACATTGGACAAATGCAGTGTGAAACATTATTAAAATATATTTACTTCCAAAATAAAGAATCAGAAAACCAAAGTTACTGTAAGAGTTATTTACGCTAAAGGAATAAATCAGATACCATCTTAAGTTTCCTCTGTGACTATTTTTTTTTCTTTTCTCTCATTTTGGATCTTTGTTACACACCTTTTCCCTAATTTCAGCTTTGGCAGGTTGAAAGGAGTGGCACTACTACTTAATAAAGCTATTGTGCTGCTACTTAATAAAAACATCTTCAATTTTATTTGTGATCATAAATAAACAAAAGGGATTGGCTGGGACACATGACTACAAGGAGAGGTTTATAGAACTGGGCTTGTTTAGTCTGCAAAAGAGAAGAGTGACGGGGGGGATTTGATAGGAGCCTTCAACTACATGAAGGGGGATTCCAAAGAGGATAGAGCTCGGCTGTTCTTGGTGTTGGCAGATGACAGAACAAGGAGCAATGTTCTTAAGTTGCAGTGGGGGAGTTCTAGGTTGGATATTAGGAAACACTATTTCACTAAGAGGTTGGTGACGCACTGGCATTGGTTACCTGAGGTGTGGAATCTCCATCTTGAGAGGTTTTTAAGGCCCGGCTTGACAAAGCCCTGGCTGGGATGATTTGGTTGGTGTTGGACTTGCTTTGAACAGGGGATTGGACTAGATGACCTCCTGAGGTCTCTTCCAACCCTAATCTTCTATGATTCTATGATTTATATGAATAATGGAAACATTCACAGTCCCATTAGATAGTATTATAAATACAATAAACCCCCCAAGAATTAGAAGGGATGACCTCAATGAGACAAACCCTCATCCTTCAGGGCATAAACCAACTGATGGATGAACTTCTGCGCTAAACATTTTAATTCTGTAATTGTTTACTTAGACTTTTTTGCACCTTTTCCCCAAAAGATGTGGTAATGACCATTTTTGGAAACAGGAAACCATTGCCCCAATCTGTTTGTAAAAGTCAGACAGTAAAATAATTTCAACAGATATATTTGTATAGAGATAATATAACACATTACAATTTATCAGGGAGAATTTATTGCACAGTACAATAGAAAGGTCCTTCATCATAGTTTAAGCAGGCCTTTTTAAAAAAAAATGTGTTATTTTTGCAGGGCTTCACTAAACCAACAGTCCAAAGACAATGTTTTTCTTATGTCATCTCTCATTACTCTGTATTGCTGTCTTTGAAAGGATAGATTTAGATTCTTCCAAGGAACAAATGTATTACTGTATGTTTATCAGAACTAAGTAGGTACATGTTTAATGATAAGACCTATATTTCAATCGGATCTGCATGGTCTTGAACGAGAATGTTGCCCCCTGGTATTAACCCTAACATCAGGTCTTACATCCTGTGCATCCATCAGATCATTTTTTTCCTTTCTGTTCAACTACCTTACTCCTGTATGATGATAGTTGTTAATGAATGGATAGTGCTGTTAACTACTGCCTATTGTATCTCTGACTTTTTTAACTTAAAGTTACATTCACAAGTCATAAGTTCATTTCAGTATAGGAAGTCTCTGATAGTAATATTAAATGTTACCCAATATGATCCAATTGCAGTTCTCAAGGTGAAATCAGAAAGAGTAGTCACTGGATGTATTGTAAAACTGCTAAAACACTTTTGCTTCAATTTATTTTTTAAACAGGAACAAACTTGATGTAGAATTATCCATTTGTTTATTTCACTTTTTAAAGTAAACCAGTTAAGCAGCATCCAGACAAGTAACAACAGTCATCAGTTTTAACAAATATTAAAACAAAAATTGAAAACATGCCAGACCTGCAAATAAATAAATAAAATAATTTTAAAAGCAAAATTTAAAAAAGATTACAACAAATGAATAAACAAAAAAATCTACGCGAAACGTGATGTATCAAGATCTTTTACTCTAGTAGTTGTTCACTAGTGACTGTAAATTCTGACATTTGTATGAATGTCTTGAGGATATGCATTTGTTTAATATAATGATGACTTGAGGATATGCATTTGTTTAATATAATTTGCAGCATTTAAGATCGACATAGTAGGAGATAGTGACCTTGTTTTATTTCTATCAATTTGAGGGATTTTAGGGCATATTCTTGCGCTGGCATCTACTATTGCAAACCCCTGCACCCATGCAGAATCCTATTGAGTTCGATGGGACTGTGCACAGGAAATGAGGTCTGTGCTATTGGATTCAGAGGTGGGATCAGGACCACAGGTTTCTCTATATAATGATTCCGACATGTACATTGCTGATATTGTGTTGATGTGAACAATTCTGTGAACTGATTTATATGTCAATTTCCTTCATTAATTCAGAAACTAATCATATAGACATGAGGTAAAATCCTTCAAACACTAGCAGCCACAATAGGAATCCTTATGGTAATAAGCAGTAGAGCCAGGCAGCTAGGGTTTACAGGATAGGACCTCAGAGTGCTTTAGATGTTTAAAGTATTGTACAAGCATTAACTAATTACTCCTGACCACACTCCTGAGAGGTAGGTATCATGTCCCCATCCCCCATCGTACAGCTGAAAGAACTGAGGCAAAGAGGTGAAGTGAGTTGCTGAAGGCTGTAAAGCAAATAAACTGTAGAGCGAGGATTAGAATTGAGATGTTCCAAACTCCTAACCCTTTGCTCATTCCTCTGGACCATTTACTTCACAGAAGTTAAAGTGCCACTCTCAAGTACTTAAACACTTTTTTTCAATGTCTATTTTATTTTTCATACTCGTATAGGCTTGTAAATTATATTTTTTCCTACCTGTTATGCCCACCATCAATATGTCCTCCCCCACCCCCAAGCTGGCAAATATTGAACTTTTTTTCCTGGTAAAGCAGAAGCCAATAAGTATGTGTGTATGTATGTTTGTTTGTTTATCTTCTATGTTATATTTCTGTGTTGTCATAAGTATCACCAGTGAAGTCCAGTGGTTCCAGGAGTGTTTCCGGACCGTGGTTTCTTAGTTAATTTGTGTTTCTAGCAGAAAAATAAAAATAAGAAAGCTATCAATAGCTGCTTTTTCATTTTTGGATTTTTCAACTTCTCACTGATATGAAAGAGAACAGAGAGAGACACTGTAATCTTATTTACAATGATTTTAAACCAATATAATTCCATTGACTTGATCAGAGTTACTCCTCATTTACAACAGTGTGAGATCAGAATCAGGCCCTTTAGAATTGACCAACAGATTATATCAATCTTAAAATGATAATTTTGGTGATCTAACTACTTGACAGTGTTCCTTTAAGCATGTACTTATTCCCTTGACCATGGAGTCTAGAATCATAACTTCTCTTTTCTTTAGATTTTTTTAAATTGTATATTTGACAGATTTTGAAATTGCTCAGTTATTAATATTTATTCACCATACATTATGAGATGCTTTCACAACAAATACTGTACATTCAGTCATAATTATTAATGGTGTTTTATATATAAAACAAATACACATATACGTATATATCTATATATGAAACCCTTTCTCTTTCTTGAATCAATATAAACAGAGCCCAGATGGCCGTATAGAAGTCAAAGGGCAGCATGGAAAATCGTCACTGCATATTAAAGATGTGAAGTTGTCAGATTCAGGGAGATATGACTGTGAAGCTGCAAGTAGAATTGGTGGGCATCAAAAGAGCATGTACCTTGATATTGAATGTAAGTTCTAACATTTTGTTTTCTCTTTAAATTTGTTTTAAAAGAAAAAAATACATTCTTAATGGAAGATCAAATTTTACTGGCAATTCATGCTTAAACTCGAATAATTTAAGAAAAAGTGCCCTTCCAAAGTTAGCAATTCTGAACACACCAGATGAAATCCTGGCCCCAGTGAAGCCAATAAGATTTTTGCCAATAACTTCATGAGGGTCAGAGATTCACCCATAATGATATTTTGGTGGCTTCCCTCACTGCCACACCTTATGACTGAACTTGGTAACTTTTTCAAGACTTTCAGGCTGGTGGAGACTAGCTGTGGATGTAAATGTTTTGGGGAATAAAGTAATAACTCATCTGAGCTGCATCTCAGTCTTGAATTGAAGTTTCTAAAAATGTCTGGAATACTCTCTCCCTCACCTCTCCCCCTCTCCCCCCAACTATACTCCTACTTTTGTTATAACCATTCTTGGAGTTCAAACATGTGACAAATCCCCCTGCCTCTGCTGATCTTGTCACTTCCAATCAAAATTTTGTTTGGTGGAAACTTCACAAGCAACAGTAGTGATATTTGTTCATTGGTATCTGAGACTGATTGGTATATTAGACTTCATCTGAAATCCACTGAACTTGATGGGAATCTTTCTGTTGACTTCAGTAGCAATTGGATTGGCTCTATAGTGGAGAGGAAGGAAAGATGAGTAATGATTGTTTTGCTTTTGCTGAATCCCAGTTGGGTGACTCCTAAAGTAGCATTGACAGAGATCTCACAGTAGGCTGCATGTGCCACCTTTTTGATAGGAAGTGAGTCTAAAAAGACAAATGAAAAATATTCAGACTGAAGAATTGGAGCAAGTAATTTATGCTGGATGAAGGAGATGGAGAGATTTGCCAACACAAATAGAACTAAACAAATACAGTAGAAGCTGTTAAACTGAATTATGAAAAATAGCTTTAATGCAGTTATTCATGAACAATATTCATTTGGAGACTTCTGAGGTTTGTGAAATACATTTATGTTTTTGAGAGTGTACTCTCTTAAAAGATGCATTTCTTGAACATCTCAGTGTTATCCCTCAGTGCACAGAAAATATATTCCTTTGTGTACATTTTAATTTAAAATACTTTTGCTGTGTCGCTGGTGTAAGGAACAAAAAATGAATACTCTGATGTGTTCCTTTAAAATCCTGTTGTTAAGATCTGTTTTCCTGTAATACAGATCTAAGGTGACATGAGATATATTATTCAATTGAGATTTTAAAATGGCGACTCTTTTTAAAAATAATCAATTTTACTTCTGCTTTTATATTCTGTGTCCAGTGTAGGGTTATCCAATTACAGAAGTGGTTCATGGGCCACATTATGTGAAACATATGAGCTACAGAAACTTAAGAGCACATTAGAAGCACAAAATTAATACTGAAGGGCACAATAACATAATCTCTAGATGAATACAATGGAATAATGTAGTCAAAGGTCTCTGTCAAAGTAAGAGTTTTAGTATGATAGCAGATGTCCTAAACTGAATTGTAATACCATCTTCCTTCTCAATGCAAGGCAGTTGTATGGTAGATTTACTTTTAACACTTAAATAGAACTAATCAGATGGTATTAAAATCGAAAATTTATTAGCATTTGCTGTTAAATCTGGATGTGGTTAACTGCTCAAACTAATTTGAAATGCCAAAAAACTTTCTACAGTTCAAATTGAAAAATCTTTGAACCCATTAGCAGGTAATTGGTGAGTTTGTTTGTTTATTTGCTGGGTTGTTGGGGTTTTTTTGGACACTTAATATGTTAGCACCATTTAAGATGACAACATTTCAAATGTATAATGCATGACTTGTTGTTTTGACCTCACATAGCATTATATGATTAGACCTAATGAAAATGCTATCATGTTGCCTGTTTTATTGACTCTTTACACTTTTTATATTACTTTTTGAATCTTTGTAAGGGACTCAAATACTTAAGAATGGTTCTGTGACACTGATAACTGAAGTACAATATTTATTTTCAAAGCAAGTGCTCCCTAGTAGCAGGAGTGCAAGTTTCTCCACATTGCCTAAACAGTGAAACTTATTCATGACATGAAGGAAACACCTCTAGTGATGAGAGAATAGTTCTGTCTTCATGCCCATTCTGATTAGACTGCCATTCGTAGTGAAGATTTTTATCATCGGAACACTTGTCCACGAGCAAATGAACTGAGACCACAACTTAATTTGCCCAAACCACAGAGATCTTGTCATTGATAATGACTTCTACTGACCTTACCCATATTTAAATTAGTGTCCTAGAGATTAAAGCTTCTTTATACCAATAATATCAATCTCCCAAGTCATCCGGTTCCCATAATAAAACTATTTTTAACAAAATGATCTCTTCACAGGACACTCTTGCTATTTTTACATACAACAATCTTGTCAAAATCATCAGGAACAAAATGTATTTCTCTCATCCACAAATAAATTGTTTCTCTGTGGCTGATGTAACATATCCAATAGCTGCCTCTTGTTTCCAGTCACTTTCTTGATGATATTTGGGCTGGAGATCTCATCTGACAACCCTACTGTTCCACCAGTAAATTATGCTGTACTCCTACAGCAAAATGGTGAAAAGGAGTGATTCTTTATGAGATTCTGTGAAGTCTGTATAGAACCGATTCTTTGTACAGGTCTGTCTCATCTTACGCGAGGGTTCCGTTCCACGGTTAGCGCGTAAAGTGAAAACCGTGTATAGTCAAAATTACATTGAGTTCAATGGCGGGCGGAATCGTCCGCAATACAGGTACAGTATTGAAGTTGTTATTTTTCTCTTTTTTTTTGTTTTTTGTCGACCGCGTAAAGCTGAAATCACGCATGTTAAGTGCGCATAAGATGTGACAGACCTGTAGAATCTTTGTGATTTTCCAGATTACTTAAATTGATCGCTTTTTTCAGCAGTTCAATAGTAATAACAACAATGTCCTTTACACCTTCTAAATATTTTTAAAAACAAATTTACAAATCCCCATGCAGTTCTTGGAAATAGGTATTATAGTTATTGTATTGCACACTTTACTGAAAACATAGTATTCCCCATTTTACATATGAAGAAAGTCAGATACAGAGAAGTTAAGTGACTTGCTGAAGGCTACAGAGGGAATCCCCAAGTCAATGTTCTAATCTACCAATGTCACACTGGGATTATCCCAGAGTTTTGAATTCCTTGGTTTATATACTAGAATAGCATATGCCATTAAATTTTTTCATTAAAGCCAGAGACATAAATGTATACTACACTGTAATTCATAATTAATACTAGTGTTGTTCCTAATAGTAATTCATAACCATGCCTAATACCATTCCATAAATTAATGTTCTTAACAGTGTTTCCTCATGTTCTTTTTTCATTGATTTGAGTAGTTTGTACAGTCACAAAGAACGTGTCCGTGACACATTTTTCCAGTATATTACATTCAGACGTAATGAAAATTCATAGTTTCATAGTGTCTCTATCTCATCACTTATCAATTCTCAGTGACCATCAGCAGAGACTTAACTATCAGCATGATTGGTGGGAGATTCCACATTTTATTCATGCTTTCTCTTGGAGTTGCTTTTGATGATAAGAGCAATTGCTCTTGAGGAGCGGAAAAGATGACTAGGTCCTGGCATGATTAATTCTGCTCCTGCCATTTATCTGAAGTGCTCACTGCATAGACAGAAATCATAGTGGAGTCTAGAGCCATTCCAAACCCAGACTTTCCTGCAAGTGTCACCTTCATAACAGAGCACCTCAAGGAAGTTTAGGTTGAGGTAAACTTAGTAAGGTAAAATAAACCAATTATAGAAGAAAAAAATTCAAAAGAAAGATTTATTGACTTCATTGGCTGTAACATTTTATTCTTTGTACAATGTCTATTACTTACTAAGCATCAAGAGAGTCTCCCTTGTGGTTACTAATATGTTTCCAATAAAATAAAATATTCCATGGAAAACTTGACAAAAATATAGAAAGCATAAGAAAGAGATTCTTTTTTCAAAAGAGTAGTAAGGGAGTTAGGTATGAAAATCCCATTGAATTTCCATGGGATTTGGGCATCTAACACCATTAGGCTCCTTTTAAAATTCCAAGATTACTGCACAACTAACACTTTAGTGTTTCTAATTAATATTTTGAATCTCTTTATTTAAGAACTGTTTGTTCTCATGGGTGATGGGTATCATAGGCCAGGGCAGGTTAAGCCTCCCCTGACCAGGCCATGGCCCTGCCCATGTTGCATCCTGAGTCCCTGCCCTCCCCTTCCCCCCACACCCCTCTATCTACCTGAAGCCAGCAGGGACTCAGCTCCAGACAGCAGCCCTGAGCTCTGGCCCACCAGCTGCCAGGTGCGGCCCCAGGTTGGTGCTGGGGCCAGTGGGCAGCTGTTGGTGGAGCCAGCAGCTTGGTCTGGCGCGCGGGGGAGCCGGGGCTCCTTCAGCCATGGGAGGGCACTCAGGGCTCCAGTGGGTGGGAGGGCAGGGCCTTGGGGGGAAGAGGTGAGGGGCAGTCTAGCCTGCCCGATGATGGGTGTTCACCTGCCACCCATGTTTGTTCTGAAAACAAAAAACATAAGACTAGAAAAATAAAGAAATCCTAAAAAAATAACAGAATCATGGAAATCTTCCCCGCTCTAGTAATGGCACACACTGATTTCTTGAAACTCTTCAGCAGAATAATTAACATTTTTTGTACTGGGTTGTCATCAGTGGGGTGGGTTGGAGAGCAATGAAGGTAACATAGAATTTGGTCAACCCCAAATGACCCTTTAAATAGTCTATTCGTGCCTCTGAAGCTTCCTCTGTCCTCACTGTAGTCAAAATGATGCACTGATAACATAGATAAGGGAGATTACAGATGTATGATGTGCTGGCATCTCCAAACAACCAGCACTCTCTCTGCACAACAGAGGTTTTTGTTTTGTTTTGATTTGTTTTTTACCTAGCACCATAAACTTTAATACCAAGGTGTTGAATGCAATGTGGTATATTTTTCATGCAGCAATGAGATCTGAACAATGATTACCAGACATATGTGCTTTCATAGCAAAATATTACTTTGTGGAGAAAAAAAAAGAAATCATCATTAAAGCATTACGATACTTTGCAACATTATGCACTGCTGCTTTTCTTCCAAATTACGTTAAACATCATCATTGCATAGTTTGTCTCTCGTCTTGCTGACATTGTGTTCAGTGCTACAGAATAAATAAAGAAATGGTATTACAACACACTACAAAATTTATCTGTAAAGAATCCTATACAGTGTCTATGATGATTTTGTCATTAACACATTCTTTATTTCTTATTGGCAATAGAGTCATTGTTTTTGTTTGCAAGCTGAAGTCAACTTCATTAATGTAAGAGCACTAAATTTAAGATGCTGAGCAGATTATCCTCTTGGACCTTTCCACTTTCTTTTATGTTAGTGAACTGTATTTTGTTGCAGTTTATGCAAATTCATTGGCTCAATGCCATTTCACTTTAAAGCTTTTCAAAGGCATTGCATTACTTAAAGGCAAGTTGAACTACAAATGAGGTCCAGCCTAGAGAACTGATTGAAAAGCAGTTCAGATAAACTGAGACATTCAGGGTTTAATGTAATAAGAACAAATGACCTACCATGTTTGATTCCAATTGATATTCCATTTAAGTTATGTTTGTACTGTTATATATTACTAATGAGAGTAGAAATGTATTGTTCAAATTCACCTTCTTTTCATAGAAGCTGATACAAGAATTTCTTGTTAGTAATTAGTCTCCAAGTCAAAGTTATGGTAGGCTGTCTCTATCCCCTTATATGTTAATGATGGTTATGCATCACATCAATCAACATCAATCATATACCAGGTTCCTCAAAAGATTCTATATATTGACATACTATTACCTAGAATTATAGGATTTACTATGTTCTAGGCTCACTTGTGTTCCTCTTTCTTTTCATTCATGAATAATTCTAATCTTATACATCATATGATAATCTTGCAAAATCTTAATACTACTGGGTCACTTTAGTGACATTGCAATGAAGTGAAGTGAAGAAGGATTGTTAACAACCTGAATGAAGACAAAATAGCCAACATGCTCATGCTGACAAGGCATACCATTTTTAAAAGAACCTAAGTGACAGAGGAGTCTCAGTCCATTTTCAAAAGTGCCTTAGGAATTTAGGAGCCTAACTTCCATTGAAAAAAGCCTATTGGGATAGATCTTTAAAGGTATTCAGGCATTGAATTGAAATATGATTGAAATATGCAGATAGGAGTCTAGTGGGATTGACATTAAGGGGAATAAACACATAAGCAGTTTTTAAAATCCCATGTGGCTCCTATCTGTATCTTTAGGCACCTAAACGCCTTTACAAATTTGTCCCTATCAGCCTAAGCCACTTGTGAACAAGGGATTTAAGATGTCTAGGATGAGCTGCGGGGAGGAGGAAGAGTACATAAGTATCCTATGATTAGAGATTACATTGATTAGGTTAGGAGTTAGGTCGAGGTTGATAAAATAAACTACTTAATTAAAAAGAAAGAAAAAGGTCAGGATTAATCACAGTTTAGTCTTAATGGTGTAAACCATGGAGGACTAGAGAACAGGATGTTAAACCCAGAGATATGGCATAGGAGACATTTAAATGATATCGGCTGCATCCAAGAGACACAAGTATCAAAACATTTTCAAATATTTTCAAAGCATCCTGTCAAACCAGGTACAGTAACGCCTCACTTAACATTGTAATCATGTTCCTGAAAAATGTGACTTTAAGCAAAATGATGTTAAGCGAATCCAATTTCCCCATAAGAATTAATGTAAATAGGAGGGGTTAGGTTCCGGGGAAATTTTTTTCACCATACACAGCAATGATGATTGAGAAGCTTGGTTGAGATGGTGAAGTCAGAGGGTGAGATATTTCCCAGGGAATGCCTTACTGCAAAATGATGAACAAGCACTCGGCTGTGCCGTGAAGGGTTAACACAGGGTTCGGCAACGTTTGGCACGCGGCTCACCAAGGTAAGAACCCTGGCGGGCCGGGCCAGTTTATTTACCTGCTGACGCGGCAGGTTTGGCCGATTGCGGCCCCCACTCGCCGCGGTTCGCCGTCCCAGGCCAATGGGGGCGGCGGGAAGCCGCGGCCAGCACATCCCTCGCCTGCGCCTTGTAGTCTACAAGGCAGCACAAATGGAGGGAGGGGAGACAGCATGGCAGACAGAGACACACACCCTGTGTGTGAGAGAGAGATGTGCATTGCCCCTTTAAGTACACTGACCCCACTCTAAGTACACTGCCTTTTAAGTAGATCAGCAAGTTGAGACAGCAGCTGCTGCTAGCAAGCTCCCTCCTTCCTGAGCCCTGTCGTGCCAGCCTCCCTGCTCTGTGGAGCTGAGGTAAGTGGGGGGCAGGCAGGAGCGGCGCCAGGGTTTTTGGCACCCTAGGCGGGGGTCCTCCCGCGCTCCCGGTTGTCGTCGGCAATTCTGCGGTGGGGGGGTCCTTCCACGCTCCCGGTCTTCGGGGCACTTCGGCGGCAGGTCCCAGAGCTAGTGAAGGACCCGCTGCAGAATTGCCATCGAAGACCCGGAGCGTGGAAGGACCCCCTGCCACCAAATTGCCGCCCACCCAAACCCTGGTGCCCTGGTATCCTGCTGGGCGGCTGCTGCAAGGGAACTTAGGGGAGCGGGGAGCTGATAGGGGGGCTGCCAGTCCACCCTGGTTCCAAGCCTGCACCAGCTACCTCCAATGGGCTGCTCTTCCTGCAAGCAGTGGATAAAGCAGGTGGCTGCCAAGCAATGGGAGCATTGTGCAACTTTACACGACCATGTTCTCTAATTGATCAGCAATGTAACAACAAAACAATGTTAACCATGACAACTTTAAGTGAGGAGTTACTGTACTGTTGAAATAAAATCAATTTTGGTTACACAGATCCTTGTCAAATTATGCTCATAATTGTTTAATTGTAACTTTTACATTAAAGAAATGTTGAGGTTTTAACATGACAACAAAACCCAGGAAATCGATTAAGACTTGCAACTTTTACTTTAACCTTGACCATTATGCACAGCTATGGGAGCAAAAGAGACCTAAAGAGAATAAAAAGTTTTAGGTGTATGAGGAAAGGATCAGGCACATTACATAGAATCTATAAAAACACTACTCCAAGACTCCTTTAGTACCTAAGCAGAGAGGAAGTATGGTCTTGTGGTTAAGGCATGGGTCTGTGTGTCAAGAGATGTGTTCTTGATTCTGCCACAGACTCCTTGTGTTATCTTGGGGAAGTAAGTGGCTCAACCTTTCCATTCTTCTATTTCCCCATCTGTAAAATGTAGCTATCTCTTCCCAAGCTCAGGGGTTCCCAAACTTTTTTTCCTTGAAGCCCACCTGTGCAGCCGCATCAGGCACTGTGGCCCACTATTAACACTTATTAAGGAAAATTGTTAATTTTAATTTTTACATACATATAAACTGTATATAAACTGTAGATGAACAATGTATATGTTTACTTTTCATTGTAATGAAAACAATTCTAACGTCAGAAATCCCTAGCACTATGCACTCAAAGAAATGCCTCAAGATCTTTGAAACCAAACAGTTTTAGAAAAACTACACTTTAAAAAAATGTTGAGAGCAAAATGTGGCGTTCAAACACAGAAATACAGTTTTGTATAAAAGTGAACAAGATTACATGAGTCACATGGAGTTAAAGATGTACTAAAAACTTGACTGAAGAATGCAGTTGTGCCAGCAGATCACCTGGGACTGAGTCACAGCCCAGAGTTTGGTAACCACTGTCCTAGCTCATGTGGGTGTTCTAAGACAATCCTTTAAATATAAGCACAAGGTTAAAATGTGAACTTTAGTTATAGAGTATGTTGGCTTTTTCTCGCAAGCATAATGTAATTTTTAAAGAATTTAACCTACTGTAAAGTATCATCTTCTAGAAAATATTAAATTTTCTGCAGTAAAAGAGCAGCTAATAAAGTAATAAAAATTTCCTGTAAAACAATCTTTGAAAAAAGGAAAAGCTATTTTTCCATCACACGTCTTCCTTTGCATTTCAGAAAATACCAGGGTTACAAATATCAATTTAAATTACTTTGTTCTGTTCTGTTCACATTTTAAGACCACACTTTTCACCATGGTATCTGACTCTTTTATGCGTAATTCTTAGATTTTTTTCTAAGACTATATTATGGGTTGCCAGAACACGGTACTTAGCTACCTCATGTGGTGGTAGCTATTTCACATCATATTGAGAAATCTACTTCTACCTTGAAGTTTATAATTTCACAATTTTACACATTTCAATTTTTTTACAAAAATATCAAGACAGCTATCTTGGGCAATTTGATTCATGGAGAGAAGACAAATAAGAAAACAAAAAACAAACCATGGAGACACACATGAATGCATAGTGGTATAAACACAATCATACAGGGTAAAAGAAGCCTGGGACATACTGCTCTCTGATTTTACTACCACAAACAGTACAAGTATCTGCATCAGATTTTCTTTGTCAGATTCCCTATCTCATGGTCTGATCAAGACAGATCACCAGGAGCACTGACTCCAACTGCAAGAGAGAGTTAAAGGGCATGTCTACACTTACCTCCAGAGTTATCGATCCAGCGGGAGTCGATTTATTGCGTCTAGTGAAGATGCGATAAATCGACCGCCAAGCTCTCTCCCGTCGACTCCGGTACTCCACCGGAGTGAGAAGCATAGGCGGAGTCAATGGGGGTGTGGCAGCAGTCGACCTACCACAGTGAAGACACCGCGGTAAGTAGCTCTAAGTATGTTGACTTCAGCTATGCTATTTTCATAGCTGAAGTTGCGTAACTTAGATCGACTTAGCTTGCCCCCCGCCATAGACCAGGCCTTAGTTACTATCAGGTAATTCCACTGAATGGGAGCACATGGTGGTCCAAATGAGAGATGTCTTCTGTTGCTGTGGGACTGCTCTCACTCAGCATGGCCATGCTTTGCTGGAGAACCATGAGAAAGCCCTGGATTACTAGGAGTTAGACTCCTTGTAAGCGAGGGCAAAATTGTGATATTTGACACTAGTTCCTCTCACATGCCTCTTAGAAGGCTCTCTAAACATGTAAAGAGAGAAATCATTCATCTTCATTCAGTTCTGTCTGACTCCTCCCTGAACTCTTTAAAGACTTCCTCAACCATCCTAAAACATATAAACTAAAAGAGCCTTAGTTTAGTACCTCACCAATACTTTTCTGGGTCTTCAGCTCCTGATGCTTCATCACCTGTCTGAGGTGCCCTGCCAAAGAAGGCTGGAGGATGTGCCATTTCTCAATGATAGCTACATTATCTGCATACTATATTTGTGCCCAGCATAACAACTGAATTGTGATTATATATTCTGGCCATCCAAAGAATCTATGTATGACACATGGCCCACTGATTGGGACACCGCTCCCCATTATTGATGAAAATAAACAAAGAAAAAAATTACAGAATTATATACAGAAAAAAGTAGAACTTTCTGTACCTTTATACTATAGGCAGGCTTGAAAATCCAGTAGGGTTCAATGGTATGTGTGACATCACTATCAGGATTCCAGCTGTGGCATCTCACCGGATGAGGGCTTGTGAGGACTTTGTGACCTAGAGAATGAACTAATGAGCAATAGCAATATGCAGTATGTTTAAGTGAAACATTCAGCATATAACCTTTAGAGTTGTAACTTTTGAATATGCTTGAGTTCACTGTCATTTCTTTCTCCTCTCCAATCCCGCCTTCATTTTGCAAAATGACTTGGAATGACTGGACACCTACATTATACTATGATCTGAAAGAAAAAACAAACTACATTATTCACAATGTACAGTTGCAAGCCAAAGTAGTTTTTGTTTTGTTTTATATTTATTTCTAGGTTTATTTCACTTTGATTCCTGGTGCTTGAGTTTTCAGGAAAAAACAAAACCCAAACCACACCAATATCACTAGACTGGAGATAAAATCCACAAGAGTTGGCAACACTGCTTCCGTGTGAGGGCTCTGGTTGCATTAAAGGACTGTTTCAGACTACATGGTCTTACCTCTGTCATCCAGATATCTCTGATGCTATTTTATGATGAAGGGAAGATGGTGATCGCAGGGTCGGTTTGTCAACCAGTGGCTTTTCTGCTTAAATTTGTAGAAAAAGTAGTTGATCCCAAAATATTGCATCTTACAGAATAGGTATGAAGGGCAACAAAGTAGAGAAGATAGAGGCTGTTATTTCAGGTGGTATGTCGCCTTCACATACTATACAATTCTAATTTTTCAGGAAGGGATAGAGGAGTTGTTATAGGAGGAAGCTGTTTAGAATTACTGCAGGGTAGGTGCCTTCCCTGGCTGCAGACCTCTTAAGGGTCTGTAGGAAAAAGTATGTGAACTTCCCCCCACCCCTCTGAGTTCTAGTGATCCCCAGTGCAACACATCCTAGTCCTCTCTGATAACTATGGAGGACCAGGAGCTCTATAACCATACGATCAGCCTTACTGGGTCAGACCAATGGTCCTTCTAGCCCACTATCCTGTCTTCTGACAGTGGCCAATGCCAGGTGCTTCAAATGAAATGAACAGAACAGAACAGGGCAATTATTGAGTGAAACATCCCATGTTGTTCACTCCCAGATTCTGATAGAGACTAGGGACACCCAGAGAATGGGGTCGCATCCCTGACCATCTTGATTAATACCCATTGATGGACCTGTCCTCCATTAACATACCTAATTCTTTTTTAAACCCAGTTATAGTTTTGGCCTTCACAACATCCCCTGGCAATGAGTTCCATGGGTTGACTGTGTGTTGTGTGAAGAAATACTTGCTTTTGTTTGTTTTAAACCTGCTGCCTATTAATTTCATTGCATGACCCCTAATTCTTCTGTTATGTGAAGGAGTAAATAAGACTTCCTTATTCACTTTCTCTACACCATTCATGATTTTATAGACCTCTATGATATCCCCCCTTAGTTGTCTCTTTTCTGAGCTGAACAGGCCCACTCTTTTTAATCTCTCCACATATGGAAGGCGTTCCATAGACTTAATCAGTTTTGGTGCTCTTCTCTATGTCTTTTCCAAATCTAATATACAGTTTTTAGAGATGCCTGGGGGACATCGCTATTTTCCTCTTTCTTGTTTCCTGTCTTTTAACCAGTTACTGATCCATGAGGGAATCTTTTCTCTTATCCCATGACTGCTTTCTTTACTTAGGAGCCTTTGCTGAGGGACCATGTTAAAGGTTTTCTTAAAGTCCAGGTACACTATATTCACTGAATCACCCTTCTCCACTCACTCGTTGACCCTCTCAAAGAATTCTGATAGCTTGGTGAGGCATGATTTGCCTTTACAAAAACCACGTTGACTCTTCCCCAACAAATCATGGTCATCTATGTGTCTGATAATTCTCAAAAAGAACAGGAATACTTGTGGCACCTTAGAGACTAACAAATTTATTAGAGCATAAGCTTTCGTGGACTACAGCCCACTTCTTCGGATGCATACTGTAGTTTCAACCAATTTACCTGAAGTTAGGCTTACTATACCATAATGGCCAGGATCATTTGTGGAGCCTCTTTTAAAAATTGGTGTCACATTAGCTATCCTCTAGTCATCAGGAGGATAGCTAATGCAATCCAATTCTACCACTCCACAGGGTAGCTGCCTGGGCATAAAGCCAGCATCAACTTAGGCTAAATCTGGTCCACTGTATCTATAGTGTCATCCTGCTGTGCTGAATATTTTTTCCTTGGGAAAAAAAATAGTCAAAAGTTTGAAAACCTCTGGTCGTCTATTAACAAGCAAAAATGTGATTCAGTGTACCACTTGGCTGCTATAGGTCCCTCGGCACACATGCTGAATCAGGTAATTTGCCATATCCAATTCTGCATATGACTCTGAACATACACTAGGGTTGGATCTATGAAATCATTAATTGAATTACCTTCTGGATGTGACAAGTGATGTATTAGTCTGTGCTCCCCTTGCGATTTCTGAGGCATTAAGCCTAATGGGGATAATCAAATGTATGGAGACAGATTTGAGCCAAGGTTTTCCTGCTCTACATAATTTATGCAGATCAACTTCTTCTAGTTGCAGTGCTGACTTGAGACTATTTTTTTTCCTATTTGAAAAGAACAAGAACAATATGAATTTACTTTTCACCCTATCTGAACTCCTCTTCTAAAATGTCACTGTAAGATTGAAATAGTTTTATTAAAGGATCCTAGTATAATAGATGACTTTAGCTTAATTACATGCCTTTACTATGCTGTGCTGTGTATTCTTGTTCTCTGTATGTTGAATTGCCTCCTCATTTTACCATTCAGATTTATAAGCTTTTTAGTCCATCTGTACTAACTATCAATAGTGACTTTTCTACAGCTCTCTTTTCAATAGAGATCCACAAAATTGAAAGCTAAGCTGTTTCCAACCTTCCCCAGAGTCCTTGGAGACTGCATCTAGGTTTTGTGGTTCAGTCTGTGATAGTGTTATGGACCAGCCATTAAGCTTGGCCCCTGATCTGAGCTTAACCAAAGTTCAGTGTATTCAGATCTGGAATTTAGGTTCTTGATCATCTGTATTTTAAAAAGAACAGGAGTACTTGTGGCACCTTAATATTATTCCACTCTGTATGCATCCGAAGAAGTGGGCTGTAGTCCACGAAAGCTTATGCTCTAATAAATTTGTTAGTCTCTAAGGTGCCACAAGTACTCCTGTTCTTTTTGCGAATACAGACTAACACGGCTGCTACTCTGAAACCTGTATTTTAAAAAAGAACAGGAGTACTTGTGGCACCTTAGAGACTAACAAATTTATTAGAGCATAAGCTTTATGCATCCGAAGAAGTGGGCTGTAGTCCACGAAAGCTTATGCTCTAATAAATTTGTTAGTCTCTAAGGTGCCACAAGTACTCCTGTTCTTCTTTTTGCGGATACAGACTAACACGGCTGTTACTCTGAAACCTGTATTTTAAAGTACACTAAGTCCAGTTTTTACTTTTTTACTGACAGTGCTTGCTTTGCTTTGGAACCAGCTCACCATCTGTCTAGGGAAGCATATCTTGCAGAAAAGGTGTAATAATATATTTAAGGTCAGTTCTTGATCTGTTTTCTGGAAGGCTCAAATGAAACCTATGTTCCACATTCGCTCAATCTCTGGTTTGTAATGCATCCATGCTATACCTGTATAAGAAGTGCATAGCCATAAACTTTATTCCAAAGATTTTAACTTTCTAATATATCTGTAAACTATTCTTTATGTGTGACAAGACAATAGGTATTCTAAATACTAGTATATTTCAAATCCTCTGTAAATTCTGCATAATGGATTTAGGTAAAATATTCAACAAAGAAAATGTAGCAATTAGTTGAACTTTCCTAATCATCTCTGTGCCTGCTTAAGGAGATATTTACATATGAGAAGGCCTTTCTATTTAATTCTACTTGGATATGTTTTATTATTCAATTGATGGATATTCTCCTTTGCCACCAGAATTTTGGGGCATTTAACTTATTCCTCAGTTTCCTAGAATACTGTAGTTTTTACCAGATTTGATTTTGCAGCAGTTTATAGTTTATATGCTCCAGCCTCAGTAATTTCAAAAATATGCTTCTATTTTCATGATTACCATTTTTCTGAAACACATACAATATTTCTGTAAGAAACAGAGTGTGTATTTTTGTGAGGCAGATGCTAACTACTGAACCTTCATCAGGACATAATACAATACAATAAGCAATTAACAACAATACAGGCCATACAAAAGCACACATATATACACCAGGGCTTTTTCCATTAAAATTTGATCCTTAATTTTGTTGTAAAAAAGCAACTTATTGGGGTTATATTCTCCATGTGATATCTAGTCCCACTTAAATGAATCTGTGCTTGACTCGGGTGTCAACATTATTTTGTTGTGAATGTGGATTTTGCCACAGTGGTCACTACCATTGTCACCTGGAGACAGGATTGCTGTAATGCCCTCTCCTTTGGGATGAACCTTAAGATCACTGGAAAACTTCAGCTTCTGCAGAATAAGGGAGCCCATTTGAGGAGCATTTCTTGAAGCAAATGCATAGTACACCTTCTGCTCTACAATCTGCACGAGATTTTTATTTGCTTCCTGATGCAATTTATTGGTTATAGTCTTTTAAGATCTTAAGTGGTTGGGTCCTGCTTATCTCAGAGACCACCGCTCTCTTCTCATGATTCCATACCCTAGTTAAATTATAGAATCACAGAAATGTAGGACTAGAAAAGACCTTGAGGAGTTATCAATTTCAATCCCCTGTGCCAAGGCAGGACCTAGTAAACTGAGACTATCCCTGACATGTGTTTGTATAACTTATTGTTAAAATCCTTCAATAATGGGGATTCCACAACCTCCCTTTGAAGCCTGTTCCAGAGCTTAACTACCCTCATAACTAGAAAGTTTTCCCTAATGTGACGGGTTGGATCACAGAACACACCTTGGGAGCTGCCACCTGATGTGCCAAGACTACTTCTGCCCCTGCTTTCCCTGCCAGCTCAGGACCCCAGCACCCTGTCTTGTTGAGCCAGACACGCCCGTCTGCTCCAACACAGACCCTGGGTCTGAATTACTTGCCCCAAAGCTGAAGACTTAACTGAAAACTGCTTACAGAAGTATTCCTATCTTTAACACTCAGATGCCCAACTCCCAATGGGGTCTAAACCCAAATAAATCTGTTTTACCCTGTATAAAGCTTATACAGGGTAAACTCATAAATTGTTTGCCCTCTATAACACTGATAGAGAGATATGCACAGCTGTTTGCCTTCCCCAGGTATTAACACATACTCTGGGTTAATTAATAAGTAAAAAGTGATTTTATTAAATACAGAAAGTAGGATTTAACTTGTTCCAAGTAGTAAAAGACAGAATAAAGTGAATTACCAAGCAAAATAAAATAAAACACGCAAATCTAAGCCTAATACAGTAATACAATTGAGTACAGATAATATCTCACCCTGAAAGATGTTTCAATACATTTCTTTCACAGACTGGACATCTTCCGAGTCTGGGCACAGTCCTTTCCCCTGATACAGCCCTTGTTCCAGCTCAGGTGGTAGCTAGGGGATTCCTCATGATGGCTCTCCACTTTGTTCTGTTCCACCCATTTATATATCTTTTGCATAAGGCGGGAATCCTTTGTCCCTCTCTGGGTTCCCACCCCCTCATTCTCAATGGAAAGACACCAGGTTAAAGATGGATTCCAGTTCATGTGACATGATCACATGTCACTGTAAGACTTCATTACCCACTTGCCAGCACACACACATACAGGAAGACTTACAGGTAAAACAGAGCCATCTACAGTCAATTGTCCTGGTTAATGGGAGTCATCAAGATTCCAAACCACCTTTAATGGCCCACACTTTGCATAATTACAATAGGCCCTCAGAGTTATATTTCATATTCCTATTTTCAGATACAAGAGTGGTACATTTATACAAATAAGATGATCACACTCAGTAGATTATATGCTTTGTAATGATACCTTACGAGAGATCTTTTGCATGAAGCATATTCCAATTACATTAGCATATTTTCATAAAATCATATAGAGTGCAACATCACACCTAATATCTAACCTAAATATCCCTTGCTGCAGTTTAAGCCCATTACTTCTTGTCATAGCTTCATAGAGAAAAATTGATTACAGTCCTCATTATAGCAGCCCTTAACAGTCTTCAAATATGTTGTTAGGTCCTCCCTCAGTTATCTTTTCTCAACACTAAACATGCCCAGTTTTGTTAACTTTTCCTCATAACTTTTCTAAACTTTTAATCATTTTTGTTGCTCTCCTCTGGATTCTGTCCAATTTGTCCATATTTTTCCTAATGTGTGGCACCCAGAAAGGCACACAGGACTCCAGCATAGGCCTTACCAGTGCTGACTAGAGAGCGACAATTACCTCCCATGTCTTACGTATGGCACTCCTGCTAATACATCACAGAACGATATTAGTCTTTTTTACAACTGCATCCCATTGTTGACTTGTAATTAATTTGTGATCCATTATAACTTCCAGATCCTTTTCTTCAGTGATACCACTTAAACAAATATTCCCATTTTTGTAGTTGTGCATTTGATTTTTTTCTTCCAAGGTGAAGTAGTGTGCAGTTATCTTTGTTGAATTTCATCGTATTGAACTGAGACCCGTTCTCCAATTTGTTATGGTCATTTTGAATTCTGATCCCATTCTCCAAAGTGCTAGAAACCCCACCCAGCCTGGTATCATCTGCAAATTTAATATGCATACTCACCACTCTATTTTCCAAGCCATTAATGAAAATGTTGAATAGTATCGGACACAGGACTGATCCCTGTGAGACCCCACTAAATACATCCTCCCAGTTTGACAGTAAATCATTGATAACTACTCTCTGAGTATCGTCTTTCAACCAGTTGTGCCACTCACCTTATAGTAATTTCTCCTAGACCACATTTCCCTTGTTTCTTTGCGAGAATGTCATGTGGGATTGTGTCAAAAACATTAGAATAATCAAGTTATATCACATCTATTACTTCCCCTCTACCCACTAGGCCAGAGGGGGAAATTAGCATGGTTTGTTCTTGACAAATCCATGCTGGCTATTCCTTATAATCCTGTTATCCTCTAGGTGCTTACAAATTGATTGTTTAATCGTTTGTTCCGGTATCTTTCCAGTGAAGTTAAGTACACTGGTCTAGAATTCCCTAGGTCCTCTTTGTTCCCAGTTTTAAAGACAGGTACTATGCTTGCCCTTCTTCAGTCATCTGAACCCTCACCTATCCTCCATGAGTTCAGATTTGCAACCAATTCCTCCCTGTTGGTAAGAGTGACGGGGCTCGGGAAGGGTCTTACAGCAGGTAATTAACCATGAAGGGCCATGGACTTTGGAATTGGATTCCAACATCGCTTTGCTAAAGCCCAGATCTGTTGACCTGCAATTCATGCTGTGAGGCTCATCCCTTTTTCCAGGGCTTCTGGGAGGTTGGGAATACTGAGACACCTTTTTTTGTTTAGAAGTGCCAAGTGTTTTTGAGCTGTTGATTTCAGAAGCAACTTTGTTTGAGGACATTTGGTCCTATTTGTGATTTGTTTCTGCTATTCTCTATGGCACCCTAGTCCCATAACAGCTTAAGAATGAGTGTATGTGCCCTGAACATAAGATTCAGTCCATTTTTAAAAACATAATTGAATAAATAATGTAGGTCTCAGAAACCTGGATTTGCCTTTGATTCTAAGGCTACGTCTTCACTACCCGCCTGAATCGGTGGGTAGAAATCAATCTCTCGGGGATCGAATTATCGCGTCTCGTCAGGACGCGACAATCGATCCACGAATCGACGCTTGTACTCCACCAGTGCAGGTAGGAGTAAGCGCCGTTGACGGGGGAGCTCTGAAGGTTGATTTGCCGCCGTCCTCACAGCGGGGTAAGTCAGCTCGGATACGTCGAATTCAGCTACGCTATTCGCGTATCTTAAATCGACCCCCCCCTCCCCCGTAGTGAGGACGTAGCCTAAGAGGTTGATAGATGTTTCCCCTGGTAGTCTTCTGTTCTCCAAGATGTGTGTATCTACAGAAATTCACAACCTCCTCATTTGCCTTAAGGTCCTGTGGCACCTTTAAGACTAACAGAAGTATTGGGAGCATAAGCTTTCGTGGGTAAGAACCTCACTTCTTCAGATGCAAGATGTCTTAAAGGTGCCAGAGGACCCTCTGTTGCTTTTTACAGATTCAGACTAACACGGCTACCCCTCTGATACTCATTTGTCTTATAAGACTTCCCATACAGGGGATGTGATTTGATCAAAAGTGAGTTAGATACAGCACAGAACACCAGCGTGGATTATATCATTATCAAAAATCAGATCTTGAGGGGGAAAAGTTAGTGCTGACCAGATAGAACAACTTGCCTCCTTCTGCATCCACGCTAATGTCCACTAGTTCAGGAATATCAAGTAATTTTGAGAAATTATGTTCTATGTAATAAGAACTGCATATCTAAAATGCATGATGGGATTGCTGCATTTTGTGGCACATGTTACTGTGGTCAGACCTGCACACATACTTTCTTGGCTCTAGTATGCAGTGTCACGCTTACATATATTTAGAGGCATGCGAAAATTGCCTGCTGGGGAAGTGCCAGTTTTTCAGTTACCCTCCCGACCATTCTCTCTAATCAGCCCATCATCCCAGGAGTCGCCATTGCACTCAGGTTTAGTGCTGCAAGAGTGCTGAACATATCTAATCATAATGCAGGGAGATGCTATGGCAAGCTTTCCTGTTCACAAATCTCTGTTAATATGAAATATCAAATTCTACAGCTTCTCTGCTATTCCATCCTTCATACAAAAGTATTTTCAGGCCAAAATCTGCCCTTTAGATGTTACATATAAGTACCATAGCTCTGACTTAAGTATTTAAGTATTGCATGAACCTAGGTGTGATTAAATTACTCAGTATTATAACCTTTGGAAGAGTAAGATGAGCTCCTGCTTATAGTACAAAACTCAAATATGGCCATGAGAACACATCTCTTTCACTCCTTATTCAATTAGAGCCAGCTGCTGCCTTTTGGAAGAGGAAAAAACTGAATACTTCTGAAAATCTTCGCTTACTCTCAGTAATATATATCATCCTTGATCTACTGCATTCAGAACTCCCAGTGATATCAATCAAGGCCAGTATATACACCTGTAACAGTAAGAGAATTATACCAAAAGATGATGCTCTTTCACAAAGGCAAATATCGAAGGAATTTGCAGATTTGCATTTAAAAAAAAACCACATAGTTAAACCATTCCTGAGGCTAGACTTCAGCATTCGTTTCAGTATTCATGCTTTGTTCTGGTCTCAAAGCTCCTAACACTCCCCTTAATTTTCTGATGTAAATATAAACTGATTGTTTTAGTCTTTTCACGGACTTACAGTTTTCCCTCCTGATCCACCATTTTCTCTAATAGTGTAATACATTTTAGTATTGATTTCAGGTAATTTTACCCACATTTAGTCAAGCTACACTCTTGTGGATGAGACTTCAAGCACACATGCTGAAGATACGTGGATATACCATCTCTGCTTTTTCAGGGTGACAGTGTATTATTGGATCTTCAAATATTATTTATTGGATTACTGTCATGTTTAGAGACCTGAGTCAAGATTGGAGCCCTGTTCTGCTAGGTGCTGTACATATACATAGGAAAAGGCTATTCCTGCTCCAAAGATCTTACAATCTAAATAGAAATCTAAATCTAAACAGAAAAAGGATGGGGGACAGGAATATTAAATGTCCAATTTTACACACCAGGAACTGAGAGAGTAAGTAACTTGCTGAAGGTCACATATGAAGTCTTTAACAGAGTCTTTGACTGAACCCAGTGCTCATAGGTCTCAGTTCAGTTGTAAACACAAGACCATCTTCTCTCATTCAATTAGTTATAGAGGCTTTAGACTGATCTATAGATTATGAGTAAAAAATCCCAGTTATCACTTTGAGGGTTGACAGGTTTTTGTCCCAAGATCACGCCCATTATTATTAAAAATCATTATATAGTTGGGAACCCTGATGTGCACAGTGCAACACTCACACTATAGGAACTCTTTTATATTTACAAATACATATTTTATTAATACATTTATCAAAGTCACACACACGCTAACTCAGTAAGGTAGATAGGGATAATACAGAAAGTATATCTGAACATCCACACTCACACCATCCCTTGCAGAACAACCTGAAATATTAGCCATCATCTTCCTCATCACCATCACCTTCCTCGACTTCACCAGTAGCCATCATTCTGGCCCCTCCTAAGGGTAGGGTGACCAGACAGCAAATGTGAAAAATTGGAACAGGTGTTGGGGGGTAATAGGAGCCTATATAAGAAAAAGACCCCCAAATTGGCCAACACATCCCTCGGCCTGTGCACATCCCGCTGCCCCCATTGGCCTGGAGCGGCGAAACGTAGCCAGTGGGAGCCACGATTGGCCAAACCTGCAGATGGGGCAGGTAAACAAACCGGCCCGGCCCTGCAGGGTGCTTACCCTGATGGGCCGCGTGCCAAAGGTTGCAGATCCCTGAACTAGGGCATCATCTAATACAGTATTACCAGATGAGAATTCTTCCAAAATAAGAGATCCAGAATCCAACATGAACATAAGAATGGTCATATTAGGTGAGACCAAAGGTCCATCAAGCCTAGTATCCTGTGTTCTGACAGTGGCCAGTACCAGATACTTCAGAGGGAATGAACAGAACAAGACAATTTATCCAGTGATCTATCCCCTGTCGTCCAGTCCCAGCTTCTGGCAGTCAGTGGTTCAGGGACACCTAGAGCATGGGGATGCATCTTCACTAATAGCCATTGGACCTATCCTCCAAGAACTTATCTAATTCTGTTTTGAAGCCACTAATACTTTTGGCCTTCTCAACATCCGCTAGCAATGAGTTCCACAGGTTGACTGTGCACTGTGTGAAGAACTGCTTCCTTATGTTTATTTTAACTCCGCTGCCTATTAATTTAATTGGGTTATCCCTGATTCTTATGTTGTGGGAATGGGTAAATAAGGCTTCCTTAGTCACTTTCGCCACACCAGTCATGATTTTATAGACATCTATGACATCACCCCTTAGTTGTCTCTTTTCTAAGATGAATAGTCCCAGTCCTTTTAATCTCTCCTTATACTGCTCTATCCCTCTGATTTTTTTTTCCGTTCTCTTCAACTTTTCCAGTTCATATATAGATAGATAGATAGATATAGATTTGATATAGATTTATAGATGGGACAACAAGAATGACTGCCCTGCACTGAAAGCAGGGGGGCCGTTGCCCAGGCTTGTTGGAGGAAAACAGTAGTGCTTTGTGGTGAATGGGGGCACGGAGGGAGAACAAGATGAGAAACTGCTGCAAAAAGGTGGTGTTGGTCAGCTTTGCAGCCCTGACTCACCCCCTTGGAATGTAAGGGTGGAAGTTTTTAAAGGTGCAAGCTCTGGCGTTGGAAACCCCATTCTCCATGCAGCAGGCAAGGCAGCACCCACCCTCCCTCCCCTTAAGGTGTGATTATCAGGTGGGTTTGAACTTGCTGTGAGCATTGTGCTATTCCCTCCTTTTTAAGGGGGCTGGGAAGGAATTTTTTCCCTCACCACCATATTGGCTTCGGTGGAGTGGTTTTTTTCACCTTCCCCACAGCAGGTGTTAGGGAAGACCTATTATGATGAGCACAAAAGGTGTGGTAGGCTATATGTTGCAACTTATTTGGTAAGTGTGGGGTGGATGTCCAGTGCAGGTACTCCACTGGGAAGGCATCCAGTGACCAGATAAATGGTCTGGTAAAGGACTTAAAAAAGTGGTGCTGGATAAATGAACGGAACATTAGGGGGGTTGGGCTCCAATGGTTGGAACGGCACGGAGCCAAACCCCCTTTCTTATTGCCCATCTTATCCCTCCTCTGGGGAGGAAAGGGGGTGGATAGTAAGGTCCCGACAATGGATTTGCTGGAGGGACCTGGATGGAAAAAGAGGGGGAGCTGGTAGAAGTCCCCCGCCCAGTTAGTCACAAAACAAACAGGGTTTATGTGTACTGTACAATATACACTTATCTCCCAGACATCTAATAATAAAGTTGCAGCCTGATTAAATCCATATCAAGTGTATCCTGTCCTTTTTTCGGTATAGCTGAACAACTGCATACAGTATTCAACAGTATTCAAGGTCTCGGCATACAATGGATTTATATAATGGCATTACGATATTTTCTGTCTTATTATCTATTCCTTTACTAATGGTTCCTAAAATTCTGTTAGCTTTTTTGATTACCACTGCATATTGATGAGATGGTTTCAGAGAACTATCCAAGATGACTACATGAGAAACTCATAGATGAGAACTGACATTGTAGCAGTCCATATTATGAAGTGACACATTTGTAAATTCAAATTTCCATGATAACCTTAGTAGTATATACAGTACTTGAATAAAAATGTGTTGCATATTTTATGGAAACAGAGGCAGATAACGTATTTGTTTAATACTCTCTTTTTTTGCAGATGCTCCAACGTTTGTGTCAAATCAAACCTTGTATTATTCTTGGGAAGGCAATCCTATCAATATAAGTTGTGAAGTATTATCTAATCCTATAGCTTCAGTTCACTGGAGAAGAGGAAAATTAGTTTTACCTGCAAAAAATACTACCCATTTAAAGACTTACAGTGCAGGAAGAAAGCTGATATTAGAGGTAAGGCTTTAAATATAAATTAGCAAATTACATTTATCAGTTGGGAGTCATTTAATTTCTTCACTGGTCAGGAATTATTACTGGAGTTGTATAAAACACTTACAGATCAGATCTGTGATGTAATGAAGAAAAAATCTTATGAGCTATTTATCTCCATATTCCTTGTGATCAGCTAGAAAGAAGTCCTTGGTTCCAATCAATTGTCTTGCCTTCAGTTCACCACTCTCAGTGAACATTAATATAATCTGAGTTGTTTGCAAAGTAGTAAATAAAACATGAACATTTAAAAATATTAAAACTGATTCAGTAGATTCATATTATCAATGATTTAGTGTCTGCATGAAAAGAATTTGGCCATTTCAGTCCAGCTCAAAGCAGACATGTATATGCAGTACAAAACTAATTGGCTTTCTTGTTGGCAGTCTCCATAACAAGGCTGTTGTATAGAGACTAAAGTCCTTTCTTATCTCTTAGGCTACGTCTTCACTACCCGCCTGAATCGGCGGGTAGAAATCGATCTCTTGGGGATCAAATTATCGCGTCTCGTCAGGACGCGACAATCGATCCACAAATCGACGCTTGTACTCCACCAGCACAGGTAGGAGTTAGTGCCGTTGATGGGGGAGCTGCGGAGGTCGATTTGCCGCCGTCCTCACAGCGGGGTAAGTCGGCTCGGATACGTCGAATTCAGCTACACTATTCGCGTAGCTGAATTTGCGTATCTTAAATCGACCCCCCCCCCCAATGAAGACGTAGCCTTAGAGCCAGTCCCAATAAGTCAGGAACAAGCTATGTTGACTGGAACACATGAGGGAAAAACAAGATGCCAAGGATGGGATTTAATTAGGCTGCAACAACTTTATTAAATTAACTCATCTGGGAACTATCTTGCAATAACTCATACTGTGCAGGTCACGATTCCTTCCTTAATCATTTTCACCTGGGGCAGGGCTGATGTCAGCCCCTCCCCCCTCAACAGCTGGTCCCTAGCCCATTGCTTGGACTCCAGCACCTCCTCCTCATATGAGGATTGAGGAGGTGGGGAAGAGGGGATCGTATCCTCACTGTACCAGACACTAGGAGTCTGAGTCCTGTTTCCGGCCTTTTTTAGGGGATGCCTTTCCCTAAGTCAATTTCCAGTTCTGGTTTATCAGGGAAATGGACCCAGTGAAGTTAGTAAATATGGAAATAAAGATTATATACTGACATCCTGATTCAGTATAACAAAATACATCAAAATATGTAAAATTAAAGGAATGAAGTAACATTGCTAACATGTACATTACACCTCTATCCCGATATAACGTGATCTGATATAACACGAATTCAGATATAACGTGGTAAAGCAGTGCTCCGGGAAGGGAGGGAGGGCTGTGCACTCCGGCAGATCAAAGCAAGTTCGATATAACGCGGTTTCACCTATAACGCGGTAAGATTTTTTTGGCTCCCAAGGACAGCGTTCTATTGGGATAGAGGTGTATTTCAAATAAGTATCTGATCTAGTTATTCTACTGAAGTTATAAAGACAATAGAAAACAGAAAGTTTTAACATACATTTGGCTCAGAGTTACAGTAGGGCAGCCCCTAAAGAGTCAGAAAGAGCCTTCCTCAGAAGAGTGTTGTGAAGGTAAATTAATTAATGTATATAAAGTGCTTTGGTGTTGTTGAATGAAAAGTGCTCTAAAAGTGAAAAAGAATATTAACATTACTGGGGAGGGATAATTTCTCAGTATTACGTATATAAAATTACCCAAGACGTAATATTTTAGATCTTCCATTTGTGTGAGTAAAATAAATGTATTTTATATCTGATTGCTAATATATCTTTACATTAAATCTAATCTTAATGAGTTGTTTTATTCTAATTCTTTGATAATTTAGTGCTGAAAAGATTGTGGGAAAGTTTTCTGTGTAATTTCAGCAAATCAGTGTAGTCTATAAAATACAGTGCAGTGCTTACTGTTGACACATATGCTTCTAAGTTGTCAGTGGGCCTTATCATTTTTCCCTTGAGGTCAGTGAAAACCCTGTCATTGATTTCATAGGGAGCAGGATAGTATCTGCTTACTATCATGCAAACAAGATTTTAAGAGACTATAAGAGAAATGGGTTCAAAGTCACTGTGAATTTGACACAAACAAACACTACTGGCTAGCTAGCAATTCTATGTCACTATCTTTATACTGTCTGCTTTTTAATTCAGTTTGTAGTTATGTCACATGAAAAGGAGGTTCACAGATGAAGCGTGATTTTTAAAGCATGAATCCGCTGCCTCTTTGTTTAAGGCTTCTGAGCTGTGAGAACTCCGAGTGGGTGACTGAAAAATGCATCACTGCGGTCTTAGAATATCTGTTTTAAACAAATAAGAGCTGCACAACTTAAAAAATAATGCCAGGAAAGAAATCCCTCCTGACTATTCTTCTCATTTATGTACCTGCTTATTCTCCCTATTGGATCTTTCTTCCCTTTCCAGTGTATCAATAATGACAATGAATGATTGAAAAGTCCTTGAAGAGGTAATGAGAAATGTTCTGAATATGATATCTTGGGTTTAGCAAATCTGTTTCTACTTGTTATAGCCATTACTGGTGCTAATAGCATGTATATATATATATATATATATTGTTAGGGGAGTGAAGTGTTGAAACCAATGGTGTACTGCAAAAATAAGTTAGCAATCAGGAAAATGAGCAATGGTTTACATAATGGTGACTATAAATTTGCCTGAATTCTGAATCTGAGTCCTTCATTCAGTCAAAAATCCCCTTCACACCAATGGGAGTTTTGCTTAAAAGAGGAGGTCAGGATTGGGCCCCTACATTATACATAGGAGATAGAGATCATAAACCTCAATATTCATACAAATTGTAATGTCACAACTTCTGTTAAAAGAATGACCACTAAGGGCATGTCTATATGGAGAGTTAGTGTATAGCAATCTGTGGTGTACATCTACAGTGCTGTAGCATGCCACATGCTAGCTGGCCATTTGGACACTGCTACCACACACTAGAAGTTCCATAGTGCTCTTTGACCCATTGATGTTTCAGACAACAGCAGGTCAAAGTACTCTGTGGAACTTTTAACGCACAGTCGCTATGTCCATACTGCAATTTATTATGTGACTGCTAGTATGCTGCAGATTTATACCCCAGCTTGTCATGCACTAACTCTCTATATGGACAAGTTCTAAGTATCTAATGTTTTAAATCAAGGGTTCTCAGGACAAATTATTTGGTGGCCTCATAGTGTAGCCACCAACTCCTGCTGGTGACCGCTCTCACACTTTTTCCTAAAATACTTAATTAGCTACAGGAAAAACAAATACATGTCCAAATCATTGTAACTGATTTAGTGCTAGCCAAGAAGTCTGTTGTGAAAAGGCTGCTGCCTCACTACCCCAGGGCTGAACCCAAAGCCTGAGCCTCCCCCCCAACCCCCCCAGGAAAGTGGGGAATTCACTGGCTGCCTGGTCCTCCTGCATTGTGCCCCAGGTGTCTCCATAGCAACCAATACCAATGTGGTGCATCCAGGAGCAACAGGGAGGGAGGGGGCAGCTGCTTTGTCCTCCCCCCACACCTTCATCACAGCCCAAGAAGGTGTGGCCGCAAGGAAAGCCCCTGGTGGCCGCATTTGAGAAACACTGTTTTAAATTAAAGTAGTATTACTCAAATACATTTGAGGAAATACATTTAACACCTTTCCCCTACCAATATTTCACAGCCACGCTACTTTCCAGTGATCACAGATAAAGCTATGCATACCCTGAATCTTGCAGTGTCCATTTGTAAGGACCCAGATATCCTGGAAGACAGCTCACCTACCTCTTTCAGTCACCACCTACCCCTAATGTTAGGTTAAATATTTCTAGAGGGCTCGTAGCCTGGTCTCTTCCTCTTTCCTAGGACAAAGTGGCCTCATTTACCTATTATGGACAGAAGGAGGGGCCATGTTGCCTTTAACTTCCCTAGAGGATGTTTTCCATTCAGTGTTGAAACTCTGGATTTGAAATATTTCAACTTATCCTTCTATTGTTTCATGAATATTTTTTCATACAAGCTTTGAAAAAGAGAGAATTTGTCACAGATCCACCACATTTATGTCACCATTTTGTGCAATGTATTTGGCAAGGTAAAATAAGGGGACATCCTAATACTGTTTAAGCAGAATGAATTTAAATTTTGAGAAGGTCAGTGATATTTTTTGTAATTAATCATTAGAAAATAATATTTAAAATTTTGTTTATGCTTATTTTCAAGATTGCTCCCACATCTGACAATGATTTTGGGCGATATAATTGCACAGCTACTAACAGAATAGGAACAAGACATCAGGAATATACCCTTGGGCAAGCTGGTGAGTATATTGTGTCCAAGTTACTATAACCATACCCTTGTATTTTCACCAGTGTGAAGTACAATTGGACTTTTCCGTTCACTTAATTCCACTGGAGCTTTTAGAACTGTCTTTTTAGCCCTCAGAAAATGTGACATTGTGTAGGTAAAACAAACTAGTTCTCACAAAATAAGCTCTCCCCAAAATTTTTGCCCTGAACTTTAAACATTTACTGAAACTTGAGAAAATGCTGTTAACTTTTTAAAAACAATGGGCCTGATTCTTCTTTCACTTATGCTGATTTCATGCCAGTGAGACTCCATTAACTTTAATATGGTTCCTCTTGTTTTATGCCAGTGTAAGAAAAGGAGAATCAGGTCAATTTCTTTCATTTTTGCATCCATTGTTTCCTTCTGAGGAAACAAAATTGCTGAAATTCTGCAGCAAAGCCTATTTTTAAGAGATGTATAGTCCAGGTTTGCCAACTAAAAGTGTGGAATTTTGCCTTCATTTTAGATGTCCAGTTAAGTCCATGGGTTACACAGGTGTAATTTAGAGCAGGATTTGACCCAAGGATTTAGGATTAAATTCATTCAAGCTGTCAGACTTTTGGGTGCTAATTGCAATAGAACTTTTGAATGTGTTTAAGTTCATCTAGAGGATTGTAGATTAATTTAAAAATAAGTTTTTATAATCACCCTTTGTCAGTGATGAGAAGTATGCTTGGTTTTGCAGAGTACTGATTATATGGAAGGATTTTGTTGTTGTTGAATGACTAAAGAAACACGCCAGAGTTGGTTTCATAGCATTTTTTCATTTCTCACATGTCAAATGCCAAAACAGAGCAGTGAACCTTCACCAAGTTTACAGGTTCAAAAAACATTAGGGACCAGTTCTTTAGATGATATAAATCAGCATTGTTCTGCTGAGGAGCTGGTCATAGATCATTTTTCTACTTTAGCTAACTAGAGTTATATAAAGGAGGTCTTGGTGTTTTTGTTTTGTCTTTTAGTAGAGTAAGGAGTTATTTTATACAATATTTTTCTACAATCTACTTTGTTGCAACTGTAATAAAACGTAAGGCTAAAGAATAAGATATACTCTTTACAATCCTAGTGGTAATATATATTTGGTATTATTGCTACTATATGCATTTTCAGACTTAAGGGAGACTGTCTGATGTTTCCTTTACTTTTAAACTTTTATAACACATTGCACAATAGACTACACTTTTATTTCAGTATTTCAAGAGTTGCAGAAGAAAATCGTGTTATTTATTAAGGGGATTTATTGTGTAGAAACCATGCACAGCTTTGAAAGTTTATCCCATTACCTCTAAAGAAAAGACGATTTTAAACATCTTTTATCTTTTTTGTTGTGGTATATCCCTCCTTTGTAACAATTATCAAAACAGCTGTGCTGCCAACGGTAGCCGAAAGTATTATTTATCAGAAACCAAGCAGATTTTCCATCCAACATTAAGTGAGCCTAGTAAACATTTGAGAAAAACATTTTTGATCCTACTTTGGTTTGCCTTTGCCCTCTGCCATTGACTCAAAATAAATATTCTTTTAACCTCCTCATCTGCCTTTTGCATAGAAACACCCTCAGGCTCCAAGCATTATCCATAAAGAGAATTCCTTGCCCTACCTCCACACTCAGCCTCTCCACAACTCAGAAACTCCCACAGCTTAGAATCCACTCCCAGAAAACTAAAATATTTTTCTGGTTGTGGATCATGTTGGTGAGTATTTACTGAAGTGGTCACATATAATGGGAGTACTTGTGTGAGTAAGCTTCCACAACTAGGCCAAAAACACACATTTAGCAACTTATCTGATTATCTTCTAGTGTCCCCACTCATTTGGTTTCAAGACTTTAGACTAGTCCTCAGTTAAAATAGTACATTTGATATGTTAAAAGTTTAGTTCATAACTAAGAAAGTTCTGTACTTCTGAAAATTAGAAAATACTTGCACAGTAAATCTATTTTCTTAAGTTCTTTCAAAGACTAGGTCTTCAAAAATTTTCACATTTCTAGAGATATAAAATAGTAAAAGAGAGAAATCCAACTCCAGGACCAAATCTCTGAAATAATAGAGAAAAACAACACTTCCCAGGTGAAGAGGATGTGACTCCAGGATAGGGAATAAAGAAACACTGGTTGTCCAGTGTTATGTCATGTGCATACCAATGAAATGTGAATCTGACAAGATGAATATCGCTTCCTGCCTCCCCCCAACCCACACACACACACTAGTGTCCAACTCTCCTCTTGACTCCTAATACTTCCTCTATGGTAATAACAAACCAGTTACACCCTCCCAGCTGTTAAGCACTCTTATTTCCTCCTCCCCAATGGCAAGACATTGATTCCCTCCTTTCAAACCTTTCTCCCTATTTACAGGTCAGCAACCTCCCCAAATCAGTGATAGTAGTACCTACAGTAATAGTCCACATCCCCACAGCTTACAATAATGTAATGAAGTCATTTGAACTTTACTGTAAAATACTGCAGTTTTTCATAAAAGTCAAAGTTAAAGTTGGTGTTATAGGCTTGACAGAAAATTACTGACTTTTTATCTCTTCAGTTCTCGTTTCCAAAGCTAAGTGTGGAAGATATAAATTCTCAAACTGAGCCGTAAAATTCATAAAGTTTCCCCAATCTAGTTCTCCAACCTATGTAGTTAGAGATACTCTGCCAAGCAAATTCTCTTAGAATTATTTTTTAAATCATGGCATATATACCATTTCCCAAAAATCAGTTTATCGTTTCCCTGCTGTTTATGCAGAAGCAGCCATCCCTCATATATAGTGTTTCCTAAAGTAGTGTTTTGTACATTACTCCAAAAGGAAGGCATAAAGAAGAGGCTAATATCTTGCATAGGGTGAACTTGCATTAGATTTATCACAGACATATGGTCAGGAAAAGTAATGAAATCCAATGGTACATAAATTATAGCAGCCCAAAAAAATAATCACATGTGTACTTCAGATTATAGTATTTTGTATTAAAAACATGTTGCAGTTCCCTTTGCCACTGCTGCGTCACCTGCTTCAGTTAATGCTGCTGCAGTACATATGTCTACTTAATTTCAAAATACACAATATGGACCAAATCCTGAAAAATCTTCCTAAAGACAATGTTTGCTTTGCTCTGTAGCATTGGTCCTTAAGTGATGTAATTTTAATAACTAGTTCCTCTGCAAACTGATCTGTTTCTATTTAAAATCAATCAATCAATCAAACAAAACTATTATTAAGAATTATGCTTGCAGGAAGATATGCAGGTTTGTTGTAGCCATGTCAGTCCCTTAGAGAGACAAGGTGCATGAGGTAATATCTTTTATTGGATCAACTTCTCTTGGTGAGCGAGACAAGCTTTCGAGCTCTTCAGGTCTTCCAGGAAGACATCATAGATTGTAATAGGTAAACTATGTACACTCCTCCATGTATTTCTTCTGCCCCTATTTGATATGTGAGTCAAATTCTTCTTTAGTCATCCAACACTAGACCCCAGTCTTGTGAACATTCACTACTAGTCAAAGTCCGTTCTACATTGAAGAGTCTCATTGAAGTCCATGAGACTTTTCACAGCATTAAGCAACATACCAGCATCCTATGTTAAGTCAGTGATACTCAACCTATGACTCTTCCTCAGAGTGTATATCTTCAGGGCCACAACGCAGCTTTTGATTCTACAGTCGTACTGGCTATGCCTGTGTTTCTGGTAGACTAAGTAGAACACTGATCTCGGGTGTATTTTCACAGGGAGAGCAGGGCAGTTGAAATGGCAGTATGTAAGCTGTCAGAACCACTTTCCCTTTACTGTGATATGCAAAAAGACTTGTTGCTAGAATTTTTCTTTTACTCCATGAATCCAGGAGGTAAGGAGAAAGAGAGGAGAGAAAAAGTACCTCCAGTCTCCTTCCTAGCATTCAGGAGGGGAAAAGAGGGAAAGAGAGAAAAATTCCAGCTAGCGGAATCATAAAGAGTTTCAACGTAATCAATGTCATGTCATAGAACTGCTTTGTGATGTTTTCCTTGTAATGTTGTGCCAATATGTGATTACACTGTATTATCACCACACATAGGTCCAAAGCTTCAGCTGGTGTAAACTGGAAGCCAATGGAGATACACCAGTTCAGACCAGCTGAGGGTTTTGGCCCAAAGTCATAAAACAATATCACAACACAAACCCAGAATGTTGCGTGATGAGTGATTATTTTATGGCTCTCTCTCTCCAATTTCACTTGCTGCTACAATGGCTCATCAGCTCTTAAAGGCTGACTATACTGGCTACAAGTCATTCTTATGCCGTCATAAGCAATTAACATTTGTTTTATCATTAACTTTATTAATTTTTTGAAGAATGACCCTTAATATCAGCTTCAAAATATTAGTTAGGAAAGATTTTGAGTATATAAGTATGCACTTATTGCAGTGAATTCTTACTTGACAGACATAGGAAATTCAGTATAATAAATTTACTCAAGACAAGGGCAAGAATATTTGCAAAGCAAATATTGCACAAATGCTTTACTCCCACCACTGATTTATTTCTACTTGTTTATTCATCTATATTGCAGATAAGACTGATGTCAATTTTTAAGATTAGCACCTTTTCACTGTGGCAGTAATTTGTTTCAATCACTTCTGTACAGTCATTGACCAGCACTTATTGAAAAATATGTAGCAAAGTTCTGTTCAAATCAAGATAAATCAAGCCACATTTAGTAAGGAATAAAATATAAAAAAAGAATTATTATTAGTTTTATAAAATGTTGTATTCGGTTACATTATTAATCATATACTGTATTTGGCCTTTGCAAATGGCAAAACAAACAATAAAATGTGAAATTCACATTGTATTAGATCCCCACTTTCTGCCAATAGCTCTAATTACAGTGCTATTATTAATTAATTAGTATTTATTTAGCAATTATATTGCAGTCGTATCTACAGGCTTTAGCCGAGTCAGGGCTCCAGTGTACTAAGTACTGTACAAAGATACAGTAAATGTCATTCCTATGCCTCAAAGTGTTTCAATCCCAGGTCCTGTCTACACACACAGCATGCTCCAGTTTAACTAAATTGATTTAAAAAAAAATATATGTTGAACTTGTGCAACTTAACATATGGATGAGAAGTAGGTGAGAAGGAGGAGGGGAAAATCCAGGAATAATGAAAACAGAGCACTCAGAGGATTCAGATCATTGACAGCTGGTTGGTTGTTAGTTTTACTGTCCAGACTGCTTTACTTTTGGTTGATTAGGGAGTCCTTTTAACAATGCTCATTCTAGGTGAAATCCTGGCCATTTAAACTCCATGGGAGCTGTAACATTGACTTCAGTACAGCCATGATTTCACTCTCTGGTTTTAATTTTTAATTGGAAGCACTAATCTTGGGGTTCTCTCTCTCTCTGTATGTGTGTGTGTGTGTATATATATGCATGTATATGTACACACAAAAAGAACAGGAGTACTTGTGGCACCTTAGAGACTAACAAATTTATTAGAGCATAAGCTTTCGTGGACTACAGCCCACTTCTTCGGATGCATACAGAGTGGAATAAATATTGAGGAGATATATATACACACATACAGAGAGCATAAACAGGTGGGAGTTGTCTTACCAACTCTGAGAGGCCAATTAAGTAAGAGAAAAAAAACTTTTGAAGTGATAATCAAGCTAGCCCAGTACAGACAGTTTGATAAGAAGTGTGAGAATACTTACAAGGGGAGATAGATTCAATGTTTGTAATGGCTCAGCCATTCCCAGTCCTTATTCAATCCTGAGTTGATTGTGTCTAGTTTGCATATCAATTCCAGCTCAGCAGTCTCTCATTGGAGTCTGTTTTTGAAGTTTTTCTGTTGTAATATAGCCACCCGCAGGTCTGTCATTGAATGACCAGACAGGTTAAAGTATTCTCCCACTGGTTTTTGAGTATTATGATTCCTGATGTCAGATTTGTGTCCATTAATTCTTTTGCAGAGAGACTGTCCGGTTTGGCCAATGTACATGGCAGAGGGGCATTGCTGGCACATGATGGCATATATCACATTGGTAGATGTGCAGGTGAACGAGCCCCTGATGGTATGGCTGATGTGATTAGGTCCTATGATGATGTCACTTGAATAGATATGTGGACAGAGTTGGCATCGGGCTTTGTTACAAGGATAGGTTCCTGGGTCAGTGGTTTTGTTCAGTGATGTGTGGTTGCTGGTGAGTATTTGCTTTAGGTTGGGGGGTTGTCTGTAAGCGAGGACAGGTCTGTCTCCCAAGATCTGTGAGAGTAAAGGATCATCTTTCAGGATAGGTTGTAGATCTCTGATGATGCGCTGGAGAGGTTTTAGTTGGGGGCTGAAGGTAACAGCTAGTGGTGTTCTGTTATTTTCTTTGTTGGGCCTGTCTTGTAGGAGGTGACTTCTGGGTACTCGTCTGGCACACACACACACACACATACAGAGAGAGAGAGAGTATTATATATAATATAAACTTCCTTAGGCAGACAGCATTAAACAAAGTTTCCTCCTACCTAAAGCAAATACTCACCAGCAACCACACATCACTGAACAAAACCACTAACCCAGGAACCTATCCTTGTAACAAACCCCGATGCCAACTCTGTCCACATATCTATTCAAGTGACATAATCATAGGACCTAATCACATCAGCCATACCATCAGGGGCTCGTTCACCTGCACATCTACCAATGTGATATATGCCATCATGTGCCAGCAATGCCCCTCTGCCATGTACATTGGCCAAACCGGACAGTCTCTACGCAAAAGAATTAATGGACACAAATCTGACATCAGGAATCAAAATACTCAAAAACCAGTGGGAGAACACTTTAACCTGTCTGGTCATTCAGTGACAGACCTGCGGGTGGCTATATTACAACAGAAAAACTTCAAAAACAGACTCCAAAGAGAGACTGCAGAGCTAGAATTGATATGCAAACTAGACACAATCAACTCCGGTTTGAATAAGGACTGGGAATGGCTGAGCCATTACAAACATTGACTCTATCTCCCCGTGTAAGTACTCTCACACCTATTATCAAACTGTCTGTACTGGCCTAGCTTGATTATCACTTCAAAAGTTTTTTTTTTCTCTTAATTAATTGGCCTCTCAGAGTTGGTAAGACAACTCCCACCTGTTTATGCTCTCTGTATGTGTGTATATATATCTCCTCAATATATGTTCCATTCTATATGCATCCGAAGAAGTGGGCTGTAGTCCACGAAAGCTTATGCTCTAATAAATTTGTTAGTCTCTAAGGTGCCACAAGTACTCCTGTTCTTCTTTTTGCGGATACAGACTAACACGGCTGTTACTCTGAAACCTTTCCTCCTATGGTAAATGTCCCAAACACTTATTGTTTTCTGTTAAAGCACTACAGGATTCACTTGCTCCTTTGTGTGCTTTTCTGGGGCAGCTCCCCCCCCCCCCAGCAAGTCAGATAATATCATTTTATTTGTCTTGTACTTACTGTAAATTGGAAAGTGCTTCTGAGCCAAAATGCCATTGTCTTTTTCTGCTGCCAAACTTTAAATAATTGACTCAGTGATGACACAAAAAGTTCCTCTTCTAAAGAGGAATACAATTTGCAGCTGTACCGTTTCTTATGGTTAACTATAGTTATACAGAGCTGTGGATTGTTTTAGCTTATTTTTAGGGTTTGATCCTGCAAGGTGCTGAGGAGCCTCAATTCCCATTAAATCACTCTAATTTGGAATTGCCCAGTGCCTCCCAGGAGGTGTTCAACTCCTGGCAATTCCGGGCCCTTGGTATCTTCTCCTTCTTCATTGCTTGAGTACTTGAATAGCTGAACAAACAACTTTTAGAATGCAAAAATCACATTATTTTTCATCTCTTTTCACTCTGAATACATTATTTCACATCATAGCCTCAGCTTGTAATACAGAAGTCTTCTAAAACTGTGTGGTTTTTTTCTAGGACAGGCTTAGGCTTGACAAGCCAGGTGAGCTTGGCAGATTGTCCCAATGGCTTTCAGAGCCTGAGGTGAGCACAGCCATTCCTGGATTTGCCCAGGTCCAGTTGAAGCATAATATTATGTGAAACCTTAGTGTGCAGGAAGAAGACATTGGTTATTAAACACATATTCTACCTTTTTGTTGAGATTTTAGTAGTAGTATTTCAAAGGGTTGTGAAACATGAATAGAAAGTTGCATTGCCAACAGTGATCTTGAAATTTATCATTTGAATCAATATTTTATTTAAAACAAACATGGTTTATGTGAAGTTTGTGACGGGAAGAGACAAACATAAGGATTTTGTAAGAAAGATCAGTATGAATTTGGTGCTTATCAGCATGATGCTGGACTGAATTAAGGCAATCCAGGAAAAAACCGCTTGGGGCTCCCCAGCCACACTCCCACACAAAGCGACAAAGAGTCCTGTGGCACCTTATAGACTAACAGATGTATTGGAGCATAAGCCTTCATGGGTGAATACCCACTTCATCGGTTGCATGTGACTAACGCGGCTATCCCTCTGATACTTGACTCCTACACAAGACCTCCTAGTTCTCTTGGTGTAGCAGCAGGGTTCATAATTCAGATGAATGGGTCAGTTCACCCCTCTTGGAGCTGTTGGTTCAGTCTGTTTGCAGATTGAGACAGGCACGAGTTACATTCATTTCATGTTTTCAGTCTTTTCTTTGTATCCATGAGGGCTAATTTTTATTTAAAAAAAAAGGCAGCTGAAAGTCTGATCTCATCACATGACTCCAGGAGCTGCAGCTCCATAGATAGGCTTATTGCGCCTATACTTTAATCTGTCCCTGACACGAGGAACATGGCAGTAGCTACAGCAGTGAATAGTGCACATAGGAAACTTACAAGTTAGGCTACCTCATACAGCTCTGCCAGTGAATTTCAGACTTGTCTTGCCAAATTCTTGTCATTATGCAAAACCAAACAGGACACTGATATTCAGCAAAACATTTAACAGTATTTAGAGAGGGAGCGAGGGTTGTCTTTTCAAATCTGCTTCTATTGGGTCAAGGTTGAAGATCTTTCTTGCAGGGAAGTTGGTAGGCATTTGAAGTAGTTGTCCATACCACCTTAGAGTGTGTTGGGAAACAGTTTGAGAGAGAGAGCAGGATTGTTTAGTTGGAAAACAGATCTCTTCATTCCACTTGAATTTGTACCATTTGATGTTTTTGATCATTCAGAGTGAATTTATTAAAGTAAATGGAGTTTTACTAGGGAAAAACTAGTGAGGGGAGAATGAAGCTATAGGAAAAGAAAGAAAAAAATGGAATGTCACTATCTAAATACCTATACCTGACTCCCCATTCTGTTTTTGCACGAAGATTCAATAAAACTGTTAGAGCCAGATTTGGCCGCATTTATTCATGGTGAGTTGTTCCTTGTCCTCTGAGGAATCCTGCTGAAATAAATGAGATTTCTGAGTCAGGCTCTTTACTGAGATGGATTGTGGAGTTTAACATTGCTGTTGATAGTTACAACCCTCACTATTTTTTGAGAGAGAAAGAGAGACCCTCTCACCAAAGATTGATCCTGCAAAGTGTTGAGTACTGTGACCCCAATCCTACAAAGCAGTTAATAAACACATTCTGAACGTTGAACAATGGCTTGATTCTTCTTTCATAGAAATTCATGGCAAAACTCCCACTGATTTAAGTGCTGTAGGATCAGACCCCAAGTGAGTTGTCCCATTGGAAGACTACTCACATGCTTAACGTTAATATGCATACAAATGTGTAGGTAGATCAGGGCCATAATGCTCAGTGTTTTTCAGGATTGAGTTCATATTTGTTAACTAACTGCAAAACTGGACTCAGTTCATTAGTCTGCTAATGCTCTATTTTTTTTTTTTTTTTTTGCTCTCCACTGGGAAAAAATGCTATATTTACCCATTCTGAAGAAGATACTAGATATTTTAATGTGTATTATTTAAAGAAAAATAATACTCTGGTTTTCTTGGTGGTGTCCAGTAACAGTCTCCTGTTCTACTTTCTTTGAGTGACTCACTTTTTTTTATCTAAAGTGTATTGCACTTCTTTATACTTCCATATTCTGTAACGGAATATAACTTTGCTACTCTTTGAAATGCATGGATGGCATTCTTTGAAGGATGTGCCTTTAATGTGCATTATGAGTAAGTGTTTGAGTGTGTTTCACAGTTTCTTAAGTAGTTCTCCTTTAAAAAAATTGGCACGTTGTTAGCTATCATGCAAAATATTTTGCTAGGAAAAAAAAATCCTTTCTGCACCTATGATGTTTCCTCCCATATGCCATGTTTATCATAATGAATCATATACAAAACTAAAAGAATAGGACAGAGGAACCCACTGGATAGTTTTGGGAATTAGCAGCAGGCTCTATTGGTTAACAGTCTCTTTAAGAGGAAAAACAGCATGGCTAACAGAGTTTGGAGGAGAGGAATGCAGGAACGCCTGTTGGAGAGTGGAATTATGGGTTTCCTACAGCCAACAAAAGGATAAAGGGAAGGGAAGGTACCTATTTTACAAATGTATATGGCCCCTATCGTGATAATACCTGAGCACCTCACAAACTTTTTATTGTATTTCACAGCACCTCTGTGAGGTAGGGAAGTGTTTTTCCCACTGTTTTACAGATGGGGTACTGAGGCAAAGAGAGACTAAGGCCATATCTACACTACCACTTATGCCAGAAAAACTAATGTCGCTGAAGGGCATGAAAAACATGACTTACGAGGAGAGGCTGAGGGAATTGGAGTTATTTAGTCTCCAGAAGAGAAGAATGAGGGGGGATTTGATAGCAGCCTTCAACTACCTGAAGGGGGGTTCCAAAGAGCTAGGCTGTTCTCAGTGGTGGCAAATGACAGAACAAAAAGCAATGGTCTCAAGTTGCAGTGCAGGAGGTCTAGGTTGGATATTAGGAAACACTATTTCACTAGGAGGGTGGTGAAGCACTGGAATGGGTTACTTGGGAGGTGGTGGAATCTCCTTCCTTAGAGGTTTTTAAGGCCCGGCTTGATAAAGCCCTGGCTGGGATGATTTAGTTGGTGTTGGTCCTGCTTTGAGCAGGGGGTTGGACTAGATGACTTTCTGCGGTCTCTCCCAACCCTAATATTCTATGATTCTAAACACATACCATAAGTGGTAGCGTCCACATCACTATGTCAGCAGGAGAGCATCTCCTGCTGACATAGCTACCGCTGCTCATTGAGGTAGTTTTATGATGTCGTCTGGAGAGCTCTATGACATTGGCATAGATCGGCTACATGAGTGATCTTATAGTGGTGCAGCTGCGTCGGTACAGCTGTGCCACTCTAAGCTCACTAGTGTAGACATAACCTAAGCCAGTGGTTCTCAAAACTGGTCTGACGCTTGTTCAGGGAAAGCCCCTGGAAGCCCAGGCCGGTTTGTTTACCTGCCGCGTCCGCAGGTTTGGCTGATCGTGGCTCCCACTGGCCGCGGTTCGCCGCTCCAGGCCAATGGGGCCTGCAGGAAGCCGCGGTGAGCACATCCCTCGGCCCGCGACGCTTCTCGCAGCCCCCATTGGCCTGGAGTGGCAAACCGTGGCCGGTGGGAGCCGCGATCGGCCGAACCTGCAGACGTGGCAGGTAAACAAACCGGCCCTGCCCGCCAAGGGCTTTCCCTGAACAAGTGGCGGACCAGCTCTGAGAACCACTGATCTAAGTAATATGCCCAAGGTCTGACAGGAATTCTGTGGTGGAGCATGGAATTGTACCCATGTCCCAAGCTAGTACCTTTACCACTGGGTCATCCTTTGTCTCCACAGAGGTACAGTAGTCACTTATGGTCTCCTCCATCTCCCCATTTTCAATGAGAGTTAGGAAGATGGATGTGTCTTTAAACAGTTTTTTGAATCTTGTGTCAAAATGAACTGAAAATTGTATTAAGTACTGACAAAAGTTCAGATTGATTCTTACTTCATCCCAGATGGTTTGATCATTCGTAGATAAAGACTTCATTTTATGTGAATAGTTTAGTACATGGATAAGTTTTAGTTATCTTCAGAAATCTGCACATCTTTGTACATGTCTCTGACATACCACTCTGAAACAGAGGAATAATTTCTTCTTATATTGTAAGATAATGAATAGTAGAATGTCAAATATGCAAGTAGGAAGCAAATTGCATAGAGGCCAGTTTCAAATATATAAAAAGAGACTCTCTAATCACATCTGAATTTTTTGTCTTCTGCATATACAACAAAAAATGCTTGCCAGTACTTGTCATACACTACCATGTATATAAAATGCCCATGCACAGTACTCATCTGCTGAACCACGTGAAAAACCTACAGAACCAGGAGAGTTTACAAAAAGAAAGACTCTTTAGTTAGTTGAGCCATGTTGTATAAAGCCAAGTTTCTGCTTCTGAAAATGTAGACACTCTGAAATAAATTTCTCACTTTTATTTAATGTCATAGAATCTCAAAAGAAACACCTATGTTTAATATTTGTATTGTTTTTTTCTGCTTTGAAAACTGTGCACTAGTTTTTGATTACAGAGAAAATATTTCATCTCCAAGTTAGACTGCAAATTAATCCTTAAAATGCAAATAGAACAGAAACCTTTCATAAAGATCCTTAACAATACTTTGGAGTCCAATCCAGCAGAAAGAAATGTGTATATGTTTGACTGCACTGCAGAATTTTATAAAAATGGCTAAATAGTTTTGTATGAACATTTTTATATGTTTCTTTAATATTTTATTTATTATGACAATTAATCTTTTTATAGAAATACAGAATCTGAATTCTTCATTTAGGTAGAAGGCACAGCTGATTTAAGTTGGATTTAAAGGCTGCTATTCTCCTTTACATAGTTATATAGTAAATAGGGTTGTCAAGCAATCAAAAAAATTAATCATCATTAATCATGTGATTAATCACATTGTTAAAGAATAATAGAATACTATTTATTTAAATATTTTTGGATGTTTTCTACATTTTCAAATATATTGATTTCAGTTACCATACAGAATACAAAGTGTACAGTGCTTACTTTATATTATTATTTTGGATTATAAATATTTGCATAGTAAAAACAAAAGAAATAATATTTTTTCAATTCACCTAATGCAAATAATGTAATGCAATCTCTTTATCATGAACGTTTAACTTACAAATGTAGAATTATGTACAAAAACTAACCGCACTCAAAAATAAAATAATGTAAAACTTTAGAGCCTACAAGTCCACTCAGTCCTACTTCTTGTTCAGCCAATCGCTCAGACAAACAAGTTTGTTTACTTTTGCAGGAGATAATGCTGCCTGGCTGCTTCTTATTTACAACGTCACCCGAAAGTGAGAACAGGCATTTGGCTGGCACTGTTGTAGTAGCTGGCATCGCAAGATATTTATGTGCCAGATGAGCTAAAGATTCATATGTTCCTTCATGCTTCAACCACCATTCCAGAGGACATGCGTCCATGCCGATGATGGGTTCTGCTTGATAATGATCTAAAGCAGTGTGGACCAACGCATATTGATTTTCATCGTCTGAGTCAGATGCCACCAGCAGAAGGTTGATTTTCTTTTTTGGTGGTTCGGTTCTGTAGTTTCCACATCGGAGTGTGGCTCTTTTAAGACTTCTGAAAGCTTGCGCCACACCTCGTGTCTCTCAGATTTTGGAAGGCACTTCAGATTCTTAAACCTTAGGTCGAGTGCTGTAGCTATCTTTAGAAATCTCACATTGTTTGGCAAATCTGTAGTGAAAGTGTTCTTAAGACGAACAACATGTGCTGGGTCATCATCCAAGATTGCTATAATATGAACTATATGGCAGAATGCGGGTAAAACAGAGCAGGAGGCATACAATTCTTCCCCAAGGAGTTCAGTCTCAAATTTAATTAATTTTTTTTTTTTTTAACGAGTGTCATCAGCATGGAAGCATGTCCTCTGGAATGGTGGCCGAAGCATAAAGGGTCATATGAATGTTTAGCATATCTGGCATGTAAATACCTTGCAATGCCGGCTACAAAATGCCATGAAAATGCCCGTTCTCACCTTCAGGTGACATTGTAAATAAGAAGCGGGCAGCATTATGTCTTGTTTGTCTTAGCAATTGGCTGAACAAGAAGTAGGACTGAGTGGACTTTTAGGCTCTGAAGTTTTTGTTTTTGAGTGCAGTTATGTAACAAATAAACTACATTTGTAAGTTGCACTTTCACGATAAAGAGATTGCATTACAGTACTTGTATGAGGTGAATTTAAAAATACTATTTCTTTTGTTTATAATTTTTATAGTGCAAATATTTGTAATAAAATTAATAATATAAAGTGAGCACTGTACACTTTGTATTCTGTGTTGTAATTGAAATCAATATATTCGAAAATGTAGAAAAACATCCAATAATATTTAATAAATTTCAATTGGTATTGTATTCTTTAACAGTGCAATTAAAAGTGTGATTAATCGCAATTATTTTTTTTTAATCATGATTATTTTTTGAAGTAATTGCATTAGTTAACTGTGATTAATCGAAGCCCTGATAGTGAACAAAAAATATCAATCAACTCTTGTTTTCCTCTAAATTAGCTGGACTGTACTATGAAAGAAAGACAGAAGAGAACCATTTCCTTGGTGAAATGGAGTATGCTTATATTCACTTTAACGCTGTTTAATTGTCCATAAAAGAAAGTTTTTTTCTTTTACTTGTGGTTTCATATCACTGGACTGTAGTGTAGACTTAACTGTTTAAGACAGAACCTGAAGTCATATGCATTAAAATAGTTTATAACCTATGTTTTCTAAGCAGGCTGTTTGAGATGGATTATCAACTGCTTTCTGTAGATTATCTGATTACCACAGTTGAATTAAATTGATGTTTGTTATTTTTTAGATGTGCCATCCAGTCCCTACGGAGTAAGAATTATAGAGTTGTCACAGACTATTGCCAAGGTCTCTTTCAATAAGCCAGATTCACATGGAGGTGTGCCCATTCATCATTACCAAGTGGATGTGAAAGAAGTTGCTTCAGAAACTTGGAAAGTAGTGCGCTCCCATGGAGTTCAAAGTGAGTCTGTTAAAAAGTGTGTGTATATATATATATATATATATTTCTATATATATATATTTCTATATATATGAGACTATCAAGGAGTAATAATATCAATTCTTGTTAACTGAGTCTGTCTCACCTATCAATATTACTTCTTGGGCCATATCCTCAGTTACTGTGGATAGTTCTATTGACCTCTGTGGAACTAAACCTATTTACACAAGCTGAGAATCTGGCCTTTTATAGTCTTTTAAAAGTTCATTGATATTATTTCTTGGTTTTACAGAAGTCTGGTAAACAAACTCAAAGTTATTCAAAAAGTAGTGATTTAGATTTGTTTATTATGCCAGTTATGCAATATGAAGAACACAGTTTGCAAAGTGATCAATCACAAAGAAGTGAAATCACAGAAGAGTTAAATTAAGAGTTTTGAATATGCTTCACTGTGCATTTAATTAAGAAATATTAAGAGTGCTACAGTATGCTATTTAAGTCCTGATGATGAATTATTGATTTTGAGCTACTCTATAACCTTTTATATATTTGTTTATCTTTGTTACATATGTTTTAAAACATATTTATAAAATATTAATAACTAGTGCTAAAATAAATGTCTTGAGATATTGAATGGGTGAGATGCTGGACAGATGGGCCAGAACTTGGCCAACCCTGTGGCCACTTTGTACCACTCTGAAGACACAAAATATCTATAAGCCTCATCTAGAGTCACCTGAGGATTCCCCTGGCATCGGTGAGTCAGGTGAATGCCTAGAGGAGATGGAGGGGTGTTGGCCAGAAGGTGTTGCAGTACAGCAACCCCTGTCAGGCCCTGCCCTGCCTTTGGGTGTTGTTCTCAGCTGGTATAGGTTAGAGTAGCCCTGAGACTCCTAATTTACTCAGGGGCTGAACTAACTTCAGTTGTCTACAGAATTAGGGGAACACAAATGTGTCCAATCTCTCTGACTCTCACGCACATGTTCTGTGTTAAGCATAGTCCAGTCAAATCAAGAGGACAGGACTATCAAATCATCTCGTTTTAATCTTTAGCATGATATTATTATAGCTGAACACAATCTTTTTGACAATTTTCCAGATATGTTCCCATTGTGTGTGTGGTGTGTGTATGTATATATATATATATATATGTTCACCTTTTTCAAATGGGAATATCTTAAAATTAAAGCTTTCTGAATTTGAAATGAAACAGATACTAAGGATTTAAGGATGAGATTTTGACAGCTGGAAACAATTCGCAGACCTGGTTTGGAAATTTTCTGATGGAATATTTTTCTGTTGGAACATGCCAATTTGTCTATAGTAGACATATTCGCAGAAATATGTCAATATTGATGAAAGTTTGTTAAAAAGAAAAAACTGGAAAAAAGTTTTCTGATATCATTGAAATGTTCCATTTTGCCCATTTCAGAGTTGGACATTTCAATTTTCCATTTTGAAATTATATTTGTTTCAAAGTTTTATGTTATATAATCTAAAATAATAAAGGAAAATTGGAACAAAACATTTCAATTATATCTAAGTGAAATCTTTTGATCACCCCCCGATATATATTCTAAAAACATTATCAACAGTTTGTGTAATGGCCATAGTGCATCTTACCACAGCAGTAATATTTAGCCTCCAGAACTCAGAATTTTTGCAGGGAAAACAGGATGTATTAAGAGAATCCATTTCCTCCAGTAGCATGGCATGTGTGTGGATGGTCTTCCTTCTCTCTCCATCCCATTTTTCCTTTTGCCTTAGAGCAAGAATGATGCAATGAACCGAGACTAGGAGTCTGCACTGAGAATTACAACATACTAAACACTCAATGATGAAAAAAATTAAGTTGCATTGCTATGTAGCAGATTGTGATATAGTGAAATGTAATCTGGACCCTGTTACCGTAGACAATACAGTTGGCATCTGGGTGCGATATTAGCAAAATGCTTAATTTAAGCTGAGAGATAGGCTAAAGAAGAGAATGCCTTAGCATTAACTGTGTATCACAGTATGTTAAGACAACTCACCAGTTGACTTTCTTTGAATTTTATTCTTTGTTTTTAATGTTGGGAGTGTACAGAGATGAACTGATTACATAAAAAAGTAATTGCATCGACCGATTCTGTTATCAGTACTTCCTGGAGTTGTCTTTTTGCCATGTTTTCCACTGTTTGATTTTGAAAGATTTTTTTTTTTTGGCATTACACTATATAGCTGATTCATGTGTTTTGAGTTAGGGGAACAAGGCTTATTGATTGCTGGGATTGCTTCAAACTGAGAGTACCCTGGTGAGCCACAAGTACTTGCTGTTTGTGATCAGCACCTCTGTGAACAAGACTGTGAAACTCCTTGGATCTGCATAGCCATACCACTCAACTGGTGCAATGTGGTACACAGCCCCTCAGAATGAGTGGCAATATGGGACACTAAACCTCATAATGCCCCCCATTGTTTCTTGCTGTCCCCTTTTTTCCTCTGTATTCCTTTTTAAAATTCCCTTTTCCCCACAATTTCCCCTCTCTTTCCCTTACTGTCACACTCTATCTCCTTTCAACTATCCAGCTCCACTTCCCTTGAGTCTCTTACTTTGCACTCCAAAAAAAAATCAGATTATCCTCAGATGTCTCAGAAGTAGATAATATTTGTGACTACTTCTGCTAGTAGTAACAGTTAGGAGCCCCACTCTCCAAAACCTGAAGAATCATTTTTCAACTTCAGAGAATCTCTGTGCTTTGTAAATAGATGAAAAATTGAATGTCTGACCATATGAGGGAGCGTTGAGTGTGCAGTTGATTCCAGTAAAAAATTCATCAAGTATCCATAGTTAACACAGGATGATATAGTAAATTGTTGTTTCTGCTAGTATACCGAAGACTTTAATAAAGATTTGTAAAATATTTTATGGATACAGTGCAGTCCTTGAAACTATTGTAAATATAAGAAACTACTGCAATATCTCTGAGACCACTGGAGGAAAACATTCATTTTTAACAGCCCACAACATACACAGATTGGTAATCCTATACTATACTGTCTGACAGAGCAATAAAATGTGCCTGATTTATTTTAATTGTAAAATGGTGCAGATATTGCAAGTGTATTGCATTTCAGTTTTGTTTGGCTGTTCTTAATGATGTACTGTAGTCACAAAACAAAAATCCCCTTATTGACTATCCCTTCATTACAGAGACAGAGAAAAAGAAGTTCACCAAGCCAAAACTATCATAAAATAGTCTTTTTGATCTTCTATGACAAGCAACCACTAACGTTGCAGGACTGCTTCAGCATGTTTTCTAAAAGTCTTTCTAAACTCCACTTCGTTACTTTTTATCCCATTTGCAATGTCATTGTAGTTAACATTGGGATAGCACTTCCATATTAATTCTCTATTTTTAGTTGTTTAGAACTTTTCCAAAAAAGTATCTTTGAGATCGGTTGCAGTTTCTCCTGCTTTTCTGAGCCTACAACCGCTGCTGCTGCTTTTTCCCCTCCCTTATTGAAAATACTTTTCCCCATTTTTGACTTTTTGAATAAGAAAAAAGTCTTCAAATGTAATAAATCTTGAGACTGTTTGTTTCTGTGTGCTTAGATAATTCATAACAAGTGTCCTTTTAAGCCTTTACCCCTGCTATCTTGCCTGCTCCTCAATGGAGGATAGATCCATAGACTTTAAGATCAGAATGGACCATCATGACCTACCCACTCTTGTAATAGATGCCTAACCTCTGGCTGTGTTACTGAAGTCCATAAATCATGATTTAAAGACTTCAAGTTATAGTGAATCCACCATTTATACTAGTTTAAACCTGCAAGTGGCCCGTGCTCCATGCTGAAGGTGAAAAAACCCCAGGCTCTCTGCCAACCTGATCTGGGGGAGATTCCTTCCTGACCTCAAATATGGCAATCAGTTGGACCCTGAGCATGTGGGCAAGATGTACCGGCCAGACAACACCTGGGAAAGAATTCTCTGTGGTAACTCAAGTCCTCCCCATCTAGTGTATCATTATGGGCCATTGGAGATATTTGCTACTAGCAGTTACAGATCGGCCACATGCCATTGTCTGTGTGTACCACATGTCTGCAAACTTTCCTTACTATTTATAAGAAGGTAAAAGTCAAAAAGTCATGGTATGATTTTCTATTGCCTTTCACCTTCTACAGTCATTTAGATCTGTGAAAACTTGGTATTGAATGCTATGAAAGCAGAATGGTAGAGTTTCACACTCTTTTGATCTCTGGTGCAAATGATGGCATTAGGTGCAAAGTAAAGGTGAACCAGGCCCTCAAATGTAGTGTTTCACAATCCCTCCCCACATACTTTGCACGAGTATAAATGACTGCACAATGTACAAGGCAGAGAAGAATCAAACCTCAACTATCTTGCCCTAGTTATGAAATGTAAACCATACTATTCATGTTCTGCTAGGATAGATTGCTAAATATACACTTTCCCAAAGGGAAACTAAATTTCATTCATTTTAATATATTCTGTGGGTCAATACTGAACAGCACAGTCTGTAAGAAGGGTATGTTCTCCTAATTTCTATGCTTTTCTTGCTGTGCTTCATTATAATGTAAACTAGGAGGAATAATATGTTTATTTCCATAAAAATGCTTGGTTCCATGTTTCATTATTACAAAAGGATTTTTTTGTCAGTATGTGGGCTACAAATGGTACAACAGGGTAATTTTAAACAGAGACAGAAAGACACACACACATAGAGAAATGTAAAACTTAATAATTAGGTTTCAACCATGTTTTCTTTAGGAACAATTTGTAAGGGAAAATAAATATATAAATATGTAGCATTTTACAGATTGCTCCCAAATAGTTCTCAAGTTATAAGTACCGGCTCTAGGATTTTTGCTGCCCCAAGCAAAAAAAAAAAAAAAAAAACCTCCGGAAGCAACTGCCGAAGCGCAGGGAAAAAAGTGTCTGGAATGCTGCCCCTGAAATTGTACCACCCCGAGCACATGCTTAGTTTGCTGGTGCCTAGAGCCAGCCTTGCTAACTTTATTATCTATCCCAGGGGTAGGCTACCTATGTCATGCGTGCGAAAGGTGGCATGCAAGCTGGTTTTCAGTGGCATTCACACTGCCTAGGTCCTGGCCACCAGTCCAGGGGGCTCTGCGTTTTAATTTAATTTTAAATGAAGCTTCTTAAACATTTTAAAAACCTTATTTACTTGACACACAACAATAGTTCAGTTATATATTATAGACTTATAGAAAGAGATCTTCTAAAAACGTTATCATGTATTACTGGCATGCGAAACCTTAAATTAGAGTGAATAAATGAAGACTCGGCACACCACTTCTGAAAGGTTGCCGACCCCTGATCTATCTTGAGAATGCATTTAAAATAATATCAGTCCTTCTTTAGGCTCTTGAGGCTATGCATCTCAGGCTTGAAATATCTAAATTCCCAAGTTCAAATGCCAGTAGGGTCAATTCCTCGTGCATCCTTCCTAAATTGGTACCTTGAATTCCATCCCCTTTATTGTGAGAACAGTTTCTCATGAGATTTTAAAAATGAAGGTCCTGTCAGGTCTGGGCACATTTATTAAACTTTCCTATACACATTTTAATAGAGTAGGGGTTTGCCCTTACCCAAATATTGTTCTATGTTCCGTGCCTGGGGCTGATCTTCCCATTAAATCCTATTAAAGTGAATGGGAGTTGTGTATGTGCGACTGATGAGATAGCTGAAGCCCTGAAGTTATACACGTGGGTGTTGCCTCTCCTCCCTGGAGGTGGCTGTATCAGAGAGAGAAAGAATGTATATAATTTGTAAATCTCTTTAGGATCCTTCAGGATAAAAGGTGGTCTATCAATTTATTATGATGTTATTCTGTTTTACTTTTCATAATATATGGTGTTCCAAGAGTACCTCTAGTAAAATTGTAGTAATGTTTATGTGCAGTTCAAGCTTCAGGATAAAACTACTCAGCTTCACTTTGCTGTCTCCAAACAAATGCTTAGACTTATTTGACAGGTGCCTCATAATTCAAATAAATGTACCCTCAAGAGACTTCATACATTTATATTATGTGATCTTCCATGGAGGTCTCATCCACATCTCTATGTGAAAAACACATTATGATAAGGTGTCCTTTCTTGTGCTGAAATCTAATCTTTGTATTATCATGGCATTTCCATAGCGAGGTCATCCAATGTCTGATTGTTTATAGTTATTGCCCATTGCTTCTTGGATTGTATGTTCCATATTAGCCATTTCTTCGTTTCTGAACCATATTGAAAAAAGACTATACAATTGATCTCTGGCCGGGACATTCATGGCAAGAGATCTGTAACTCAGGAGCCCATTCCAATGAGCACAAATTATAAATAAATGCCTGGTACAGTGCAAGCCACTTAGAACAATCCAAAATCTATGAAAACTTGGTTACTCTGATATAGCCAGATGCCTGTTCCAAGATAACACTGTTTTAGTTTAGTTTTGTTGTTTTTATTTTTTTCCTTAAGTGAGAACTATGTATCCAGTTGTAGAATATTGTGGGAATTTAAAAAATATCAGAAGTCATCGTGGTGGTATTTTTTGTGTTTACGTTTTAAATGATACTCCAAGCGACACAAAAGACACGTCTGAGTTTAGAGTCTAGCTTTTATGACTTGACTTTCCCATTGGGCAGTCATTTATACCAATTCAAAATGAGTGAAGAATTGTGTGTCAAATACTAACAAATCACTATGGTGGCATTTTGTAAATGGCTGCATAAGATGCAGGGTAATGGAGAATCAGACCCTTTATTTTTAAAATCCCAGGTAGATATTTTACTTTAAATTAACAAATGGGTGCTTTAGAAAGTATCAGTCTTCATGGTAGCACTAATTCCTGGGATCACAAAGCCATGACATGTGCAGGTAGTGAGCTTTTGATATTACCACTAATCAGTATGGGCACTCTGGTCTACTTGCCAAAGCACCTACCAGCTATCCATGAATTCTTAAACAGTAGACTTACCTGCCTTGTATGTGAGTTATTTCAGTGCAAACCATAGAAATTTCCACAAGTTATAACTATAAACTTGCATTGTGGGAGGAAAACATTCATACTTGATTAAGGATATGTAGTAGAAGCAGAATTGGTTTGTTATCCTAATACGAAAACAGTTACTTTGATTTTAACTTACTATTACACGTGTTACAAGATGAACTTTTATTACCTGTGCACTTTAATTGTGACACTAGAACTAGTATTTTGGGACCTTCCTGACTCTCCATTGTAGGTCTGCTGGAAAGAGAGAAGTTTCATTAATGCCATGATATTTAAGGATGTCATGGGTGCCATGGTCTTTGAGGGGGCAATGCAGACCAGTGAGGGGTTGTGTCACAGTCTGTCCTGTAATCCTGGTTGCCTCACAGTGCTTTGTGGCTGTAGTTCCTAACCTGGCTCCCTCACAAACAGCTTACCAGCATGAAGGTCACATCCTGAAATGACTGTATATAGCTGCAGCCCTGGTCCATTAGACTGACCCCAGCAACCTGTCAGCAACACACCAGTCACACTCTGGCTTCCACTAGCCTTGGTTACAACGAATAAATAATCCCAATAAATTCCCAGTCCCAAATTTCCCCAAAACTGTGTACCCTGAACAGTCCAGTCCTCTCCTGGTCAGCTCGGAGAAATAATAAGGTTTGTTGTTCCTGTAAACTGGGGTAAGTACATCCTTCCCTCTAAACACAGCACTGAGTTGGTTTATGGCAAAACTGAAATAAATGTATTAACAAAATATACACAGGATTATGTGAGTTCAAATATAAGGAATGAAGAAAGAGAGAGTTACAAGTAAAAGAAAACAAAATACACTTCTAAAAGTCTAAAATTAAATCTAGCAAGGTACAAGCTTTGTTCAAGATAGTTTCTTTCACCAGTCAGTCTTCTTCCCAGCCATGGCTGACTTTAGATCAGTCAGGACATTCCACAAAAGTTCAGGGTGCTGGCTTCCTTTGCTACCTTAGGTGAAAAATCTTTACCTAAGTTGGATTCTTACTTGTATTCATCTCCAGATACTTGAATACCACCCCCCCACACACACACCCTTAGTTGAAGGACCATCTTTTTCAGCTTGCAAGAACTCTAGCCTCTTGCGTCTGTCTGATGGATACCAAAGATGGCTTCTGTCTTTGCTTATATCTTCCAAAGTTCAGTAACTTCTTTTCAAGAGGAAGGATGCCCCCATTCTGTTCTTCCATTCCTGTGGGCTTCCCAAACTCCTGTATGATTTCTATGTAAATGGGGTTTCCATTGTTTCTGATTCCACCATGCTTAATTTACATAGGAGACAGGTAGATAGCAAAAAGAACAGGAGTACTTGTGGCACCTTAGAGACTAACAAATTTATTTGAGCATAAGCTTTCGTGGACTACAGCCCACTTCTTCGGATGCATAGAATGGAACATATATTGAGGAGATATATATATACACACTGTGACATTCCCTCCTGTCTGGGCAAACTTTAGAGCCTAATATCAGTGAGTCTTGATAATTCCTTATATAGTGCTAATACATACATTTCGCAGTGATATGAGTCACCAGTGTGTAATTAGCTTTCATAAAAGCCTTCACTCTATATATTTGTTAATACAGTAATATTGTATACAATCATATGATTCGGGTACTTATCACTTGAAGTTCAGCCAGTAGACCAGTAAACTCTTGAAAAAGATTCTTCTCTCCTGCTGGGTGTAGACACCATGCTGTCTTCTCCCACAGTAGTTAATGTAAGGTTTGCCCTCACCTGTTGTTAACTTGATAGGTGTGTTTACGTGATATGTAAATACATTCTCATTGTCTTTCAAAGTACTTTGGAAGTAACTCCCAGTTGGGGAAAACACGTTCCTTTGTCTGGGGCAGACTTGTTTACCAACCTTCCAGCATGCCTGGTTTAAATACGCTTTAGTAATCATTCCAGCATATGTCATAACTCTTAATTCACACCACACACATACATCATGCAAGAATATTAATGATCAGTGTGTTATTAGTTTTCAAATGATACCTCACAACACATATTTTATACAAAGATTATTACAACAGCATTTGGGGTGTAAATACTGGTGTGCTTAGTGTCATAATGGGTTTAATCCATCTTGGGGGGGGGGGTTAATAAGTAGTTAAATGTTTTTACTCAGTTATGACTGTATAATAAATAATCAAAACTGAAATTAAGAAAATAGAAGCCAGCCATAAAATATTACATTTAGAATTAAAATATGCCGGTATGACTCTGGTGCCAGAGTGTTTAACTGAGTTTGGTTATGGGAGGCATATTGGTCAGATCTTATACATTTTCAAAACTGATTAGGTGATTGGAGTACCACTGTTTTGAGTGTCCAACTTGAGGGGGTTTTAAAGGATTTCACAGAGTGAGTATATATAGTACTTTCTGAACATCAGAACCACTTAAGTGTCTGAAATTGGGCACCAAATCTCCCAAAATCACTGATCAGTTTTGAAAAAGTAGACCCCATAATACCAGGCTTAGCAGTATTATCGTCAGTTCATTGTCTGAGCATTTGAGTTTCCTACATAGTTTTGTACGATCAGCAGCCAGTGGTCTTTTATAGGCAACTTTAAGAATAGAAATTACAACTATAATCTCCACTCTCATGAATTGAAGTTCTGTGGATAAAAGCAACCAGATAACAGTATATTATACACGAAGCACTAAAAAACCTGGTACAACTGCAAATAATTACCAAAAGGGAGGGGTATGTGTGTGTGTGTGTGTGTGTGTATTAGAAACTTCCTTTTCTAACCTTCTTTCCAAATAAGCAAAACCCTCATATTCATGTAAATGTCTTATATGGCAGAGAAAGGTTCATTTTGTTTCTGATTTGCAAATACATATTTTAAAATAAAAGACATGGGTAGATTAAGGCCATTTAAGGCCAGTCGGTACATTTATACAGAAGATATGTGAGTATAAAGGGAATGCTAAGTCTGAATATTTCAGGAGGTTTTTATACAGAACCTAATCCTCAAGTGCATGGAAGTGTATATACATCTGACTATCAAAGGTGAATAAAATGACTTGAGAAGTAAAGAAAACCCAGAGAATAATTTCACAGCCTGAGTGCACACCTAAAAGTAACTCAGTGTTATGCCGATATAACCACTGGCAATTCTTGATGTTCTTATTCTCCCGTAGCTTGTAATTTTGTGTCTTATTGCCTTCAATAGTGGAGTGAAAGCACATTGTAAAACGTATGCCATTCTTTCTGATTTATATTTTGCTGCTCTTTAAGAATAAGGACACAAATATTTGAAAGCCTCTAGAAACAAAAGAGTTCTTTTTTCATAAGAAATATATGTGTAACAAATATGTGTGACTAAGCAAAGTATCACTATTCAAAACAAATTTCACTATATATGGTACACTATTACCACTTGTGTTTCTCAGATTTTCCCACTACACTTTTGCTAATGCACATTTAGACCTGTTTTAAGGTCTGTTTCATTATATAATCTAAAGTAAGCTCCTGATATTTAGAAATTCACAGTGTACATGCTGATCATCTATGACAGACTTGCTGATTTGCCTCATATGAATTAACCTTGTTAAGAAAGAGGGTCATGTAATCCAATATTGGATATGAATAACTGATAAATGGAAACCATGGTGCATCTGCAGATTTTGCCTTTCACAGCAGTATTGCATCTATTTTATATTTCCACTTTGTTTATAAACTGTAAAGTACACATTGAATATTTATGCTTAGATAAACTTCAGCTGTATTTTCTAATATAAAACAACATATTTTCTGGCAGGTGTAATATCGTGCAAGCAAATACTTACTTCTTACTGCTGCACGGGGCAGTAAACAAACTGGAGAGGATGGAATGGATAGTCTAACCTTTCCTCCATTACAATTCCCAACATAATTACATGAACCAACATTTTCTCAGTTCTTATCTCCTCCCCCTTTCTTTCTTCCAACTGGCAGCAGTAAGAAATGGGAGCCTAGTATAACTATATAAAGCAACAGAGGGTCCTGTGGCACCTTTAAGACTAACAGAAGTATTGGAGCATAAGCTTTCATGGGTGAATGTCCACTTCATCAGATGCAAGTAATGGAAATTTCCAGAGGCAGGTATAAATCAGTATGGAGATAAAGAGGTTAGTTCAATGAGGGAGGGCGAGGTGCTCTGCTAGCAGTTGAGGTGTGAACACCAAGGGAGGAGAAACTGCTTCTGTAGTTGGATAGCCATTCACAGTCTTTGAACTGGAATGAACTGGAGCTCAGCTGTTTCTCTTTGGAGTCTGGTCCTGAAGTTTTTTTGCTGTAAGATGGCTACGTTTACATCTGCTATTGTGTGGCCAGGGAGGTTGAAGTGTTCTCCTACAGGTTTTTGTATATTGCCATTCCTGATATCTGATATCTGATTTGACACCTCAACTGCTAGCAGAGCACCTCACCTTCCCTCATTGAACTAACCTCGTTATCTCCATACTGATTTATACCTGCCTCTGGAAATTTCCATTACTTGCGTCTGATGAAGTGGGCATTCACCCACGAAAGCTTATGCTCCAATACTTCGGTTAGTCTTAAAGGTGCCACAGGACCCTCTGTTGCTTTTTTACAGATTCAGACTAACATGGCTACCCCTCTGATAGTATAACTATACAAACCACCACCTTGTATAGCAGCATTGCAATGCAGTGGGGATGTAGAAGGAATGTTATGAATGAAATTCATCCCTGTGCAAAGGGTTAGCACAAGGTCTTTGTGTCACTTAAGTGCCATTGAAGCTGTATTTTGAGGTTTTAAGTGCCACCGAGGCCTTCTCTTGGCCCTTTGCATAATCATAGAATCATAGAAATGTAGGGTTGGAAGAGACCATGAGAAGTCAAGTCCAGCCTCTGGCACTATGGCAGGACAAAATAAACCTAAACCATACCCTAAGATGGGATTCTACAACCTACTTTGGAAGCCTATTGTAGAGTTTAACTACTCTTATAGTTAGCAAGTTTTTCCTCATATCTCATCTATATCTCCCTTGCTGCAGATTAAGCTCATAACTATTTCTCTGACCTTCACTGGACATGGAGAACAATTAATCACAATTCTTTTTATACCAGTTCTCCCAGTTTGACAACAAGTCGTTGATAATTAGTTTTTTTCTGAATACAGTCTTTCAAAAAGTTGTGTACCCACCTTATAATAATTTCATCTAGACCACAGTTCCCTACTGTGCTTCTGAGAATGTCATATGGGACTGTGTCAAAAGCCTTACTAAAATCAATACATGTCATGTCTCCTGTTTCTCCACATAAAGTAGGCCAGTAACCCTGTCAAAGAAGGAAATTAAGTTCATTTGGCATGATTTGTTCTTGACAAATCCATGCTGGCTATTCCTTATAACCCTATTTTCCTCCAGGTGCTTACACATTCAATAATTTGTTCCAGTGTCTTTCCAGGTATCTAAATTAGGCTGAGTGGTCTATAATTCCCTGGGTCCTCTCCCTTCCCATTTTTTAAGATAAGTACTATGTTTGCCCTCTTGCAGTCTTCTGGAACTCACCCATCCTCCAGGAGTTCTGAAAGATAATTGCTAACAGTTTCCAGATTGCTTTTGCTAATTCTGTAAATTCCCTAAGCATGAATTTCTTCAGGCCTTGTTGACTTGAATATATCTAACTTATCAAAATATTGTTTAACCTGTTCTTTGCTGATTTTTGACTTCTGTTGCTTCTCCCTTGTTATTAATATTAATTGCATTGAGTCACCATTAGCCTTTTTAGTGAAGACTGAAACAAAATGAGCTTTAAACACCTCAGTTTTCTTAATGTCAGTTATTAGCACTCCTTCCTCACTAAGTAGAGGACCTACTATTTCCTTTAATTTTCTCTAGCTCCTCATGTATTTTAAAGGATCTCTTTTTACTGCCTTTGATGTCCCTTGACATACAATTCAATGGTGAATTTCATCCTACTGGCTAGATTATGGGATTTTGTATACCTGCACAGGAAAGCAAGAGAGCTCAAGTCAACCCCATACTCCCTTCTGCTGTGGATAGCTGGATGAAGCAACTCCTAGGGGATTACTACATCCTCCATCATTCCCACAAGTGGGGACTTCTACATCCTTGCCTTCTCCTGTGTGAGGGTCAAGAATGGGTGGAGTCTCACTTCACTCTCATCTCAACCCCCTTCAGTGTGCCAGAATGTAGAGATATGTATGCTGCACCAGGCAGTGGACGGGCACAGGGTATGTAATCCCCTGGATGAAGGAAGGAAATGGAAAGCAGATTGTGACATAGACACTCTAAGTCACAGTCTGCGTCTTAGGCTGCTCCTGGGGCAGCACAACTATGTCTCATAAAAGGGACATCATTAGTCTATTAGTGTTTAGTCAGAGATGCACATTTAGGAGTCTGATAACAAGATGGAAAAAGCAAAATCCAGAGAAGTGAAATTTATAACTTTTATTGCCTTTCAAATTAACTGCGTGATTTAAGAATATGTGCCTATTTTGGAGATTGGGCAATTTTAATAAATCAACCACGATCATGGATAAAAGTGAATACAGCTGTGCATTATAATACACAGTTCTCCAAAAAAAAAAAAACAGGTGAAAATACATTGGGATTTTATACATGTTGTTTTGTTTATTCCCGCTCCTATATGCAGAGTTTTAGCCAAATTGAAAGGTGTCAGAATTTTAAGCAGCAGTTTCAGTGGAGGTGTGGGACTTGATAAAATAAATTAATTTGTCTTGAATTCTTCAATACACTGAATAGTGATGGAAATTTGCATATCTTTGTGCCATGCAGCATTTTCTTTGGCTTAAAATTGTGAATTTTAAAGTTTTACATGAGTTGTGAAGTAGCTATGATAGAACATTTTTTCTTGGGCAATCCTGGGCTAGCTGATTAAGGAAGTGGCTCCCCTATTTGGGGTTTTGTGTCTTCAAGAAAGTGGCAATCCTGTAACATCATAAGAAAATTATAGAATTGTATAGCCTGTTGAACAAAAATCATTGTAAGGTCTCAAAAGAAAAAAATATCATTTGTGAAAGAATCATCAAATTTGTAATCTTGCATCTTGTAGCACATTGTGACTTGCAAAAAAGAAAAGATAGGTGTGCTAAAACTGTATTGTTGCCAGTGTTTTTTTTTTTAGTTGAGGTGCAAGCAGGAAAGTTCCAGTGTGAAACCCATTAAGGACAGTTGTTCCAGTGGTTAGGGTGTTAGGTTGGGGACCTGGGAGAACTGGGTTCAGTTCTCTGCTTTGTTATAGGTGTCTTGTGGGACCAAAGTCACTTTTTCTCTCATGCATCAGGTCTCCACCTGTAAAATGGTGATAATAGCACTTCCCTACCTCACAGAGACATTGTGAGATGTTCAAGTGCTGTAGTAATGGGTGCCTCATGGGGGACTTAGATACTGTGGGAGATTTTTGATGTAACACTTACAAAAGTGACTAGTTCCTAATGATTGGGCGGAGGGTTGGGGAGAAACGAGTGTAGGCTCCCTATTCAGATCTGAAATAACAGTTTTGTCTGCTGAAAGATTAGGTCAGGCAAAACTCTCCCTTCCCTTAAGAGCCTCACTACACCTCCCCTCTTCTCTTGTCACCTTTCCATAGCATATAACAGGCATCTGCAACAGTTGGCACGCAGCTCACCAGGGTAAGCCCCCTGGCGGGCCGGGCCCATTTGTTTACCTGCCTCATTCGCAGGTTCGGCCGATCGTGGCTCCCACTGGCCATGGTTTGCCGCTCCAGGCCAATGGGGGTGGCGGGAAGCAGCATGTGCTGAGGGATGTGCTGGCCGTGGCTTCCCGCAGCCCACATTGGCCTGGAGCAGCGAAACGCAGTCAGTGGGAGCTGCTATTGGCCAAACCTGCAGACGCGGCAGGTAAACAAACTGGCCCGGCTCGGCCCACCAGGGGGCTTACCCTGGCGTGCCGCATGCCGAAGGTTGCTGATCCCTGTCCAAATATATGACCCACCTTGTTATCTGTTCTCAACCACACTCTTGGACTGGACTAGAAATGTGGAGGTAGTTCACATCAGGAGCTCAGTTTGGGGGCACAAGAATAACTGGTAAAAAACCAGGAGCCCAGCTCTGCAGTTAACAGTAGTGCGATAGGGCAGGAAGCTTTGTATTCTGGCACACAACAGATGGACTGAGAATGGGTAAAGCTTTGATACATTTGATGGAAGGATGAGAGGGATCTGTAGTTTTGGGGGGCATGGGTGAGAGGAAAGGAGTTCTAAAGGCATACTCATCTTCATTACCTCAGGACTGAATGGTACTCTGGGTTACATACTGTATTTAAAAAAAAATATTAAAGTTAATGTTAACATTATATAATACACAGGTTGAGAAAAGTGTCTGTACATCTGGGTAGAGTTATTATGTGCAACTATTTGCTGTAAGTCATACAGTGTTTGTTCATTACAATTCAGAAGCATTAAGTGAAACAAATTCCATGCAAGTGGTTAGGTTTTGAGCATTAGAAGTATCAGAAAGAAAGTACAATGATTTTAAATATCTGAAAGGGCTGTATGAAATGAAAAAAATTAATAATATGAGTTTTAATGTTTCTTGGCTTCAGAATTCACTGATTTTTTGTAATGAATAAATAATCTCATTTTCCACTCCCAGAGGCTACATTTCTCGGAACAGATGTTTAATACAAGCTTTATACTGGTTGCACATCTACTTAAATAATATATATAATTTTATCTGCCAGATCTAGTAAATTTTCATGATAATCATGGGGACTTTTTTCCCCTTTGAAGGGAAAATAATTTCTCTTCACAAATAAAATACACTTCTCAAATACTGTACATGAGACCTGAAAGTAACAGCATCCATATAATGAAGGAAATACTTAAATGTATATTTGAAGACGTAGATGACACTTTTTATATCATTAGTGTGATCACTGAGAGAGAAAACTCAGTAAGTATGGTTTTGCTCCTGTATATATAGAATGTCCTTTGCAGAGACAAAATCATATTACAGTAAGTTTGATGTATTTAAACTGAACTCTTTTTTTGTTGGGGGGGGGGAGGGTTAGGATATTTGGCTGGGGGGACCTTCAGAAAATGTAAAAATGTGTCCATGCACTCTTTGCAGTAGATTGCATCCATGCTGATCGTATTAGATCTGTCAGCAGCCTCTGATACCATTGATTACAAGATGTGTTGATATGACAATGGCCCTCTCGCAGTACACTCATTAACCCCTTGAGTGCCTTCACTCCTTTCTAGTATGAGGAATACAGCAGATATTTTTGTGCAGTTACTAAGATATTGGAATAAATTACAGCTTGGATGAGGGCTACCTGATAGGTCACACTTAATCTGGATGAAGCAAAGGTATTATTAGACGGGAGGGACATCAGCAGCACTGGCAGTATAATTTCAACAGCCTTGCTGGAAGGTATGCAAATCTTATTTTGCACAAGTTCTCTGTTTAGGAGTCTTGCTTGATCCCTGTCTACTCATGGAGAGCTGAATGGCACCTACAGCAAACAGTGCATCATTCCAGATTAATTTGGTAAGGGGGGCAAGTGCAATTATTTTTGTCAGATGCCGAATTTGCTACAGTGATTCATGCTTCTGTCCCCTCAGGGTTAGGCATTATTGCAATGATCTCTCTGACCCTGATCCAAAGACCAGTGATGCTAATGGAAAGCTAATCATTGACTTCAGTGGGCTTTTGATCAAGCCCTTATGTGAGGCAACATCTTGAGGTCTCCTGAAAGTGTAAGATAACAAGAAAGCAATTGCATTCTGCACTAAGTGGAATAACACAAGTGGTCCATGAATTGTAATGGCTCCTCTTGGCTTCCATGTGGAGCTCAAGGTATTAGTTTTGAATATGGCCATCTGCAGTTGGGGATTTTGCTTCCTAAGAACCCATCTTTCCTGACCCTGTACTATTTTGTCACAGCTGAAATTGCCAGTTACGCTCAAACTGGACCTTCCCCTTAAAGTTCCCTCAATTTAGGAATTGGCTCCACTCAAACCTTGATCTGTTAAACTTTTGACATGTTGCAAAGCTCAACTATTTTTTTCAAGAGTTTGGGGAGTGTGGATGGTGGTCATGGATTGGGTCTCGGGGCTGATAAAGGTAAAATACTGGCTGTGTTAGGCAGTTGATTTTATTTATGCTAGTGGAATTTGTAATAGTGTGAATTTATCATTTAGATTGTAAACTCTTCAGAGGAGAGACCATCTACAATTCTGTGTTTGTACAGTGCCTAGCACAATGAGGCCTCATTCTTGGTTGGTCCTTACACACTGCTCTAATAAAATTGATTAATAATACATTTTATATTCTATATTTTTCTAGAACATCTATATAAAGAGACATATGAGTATATTTTATATACATTTATACAAATATTGTATAGAGCTACAATAGATAGTTTTAATAATATTTTTAAGTTAATAGATAAATATTTACAACTTTAATTTTATTCTTATGACTTTTTGTTGCTGTTTTGTTTAGGAATTGTCAAAGGTTTTTGCATTGTATAGTCTCAGATGACCTCTTAGGGTGAAATACATAATAATAATGCACAAAATATTACTAGCATGTCTTCATATTATTCTGGAAGCGGACATGTTAAAAGATCATCTTGCTTGCTACCCCATCATATGCCCAGCCAGCTCTAGTTTCCCCTCACTCTGCACCTCTGGAGTAATCACACACAACACAACTGGAGTCCCAAAATAAAATCTCCCCTTTTCACTTCCAGTTTATTACTATGCAAGTTATATTCCAATACTTGCATAGGATTCCGTCTCCCATCCATCTCTGGCCTCAGGTGCTTTACCCCATGTTACAGGGAAAAACAGGGATCATACAGGCCTTCGACCTGGCTATTATACCTATTCTGCCTGCAGGAGTTCTCTACAGCCTGCCACTAAGGTCTGTGAATAGTCCTTTTTACCACTCTTAGCTGCAGAAGTCTACACCTGTTTCAGACATTTCTTGGCCTTCTCACTAGCTTCTGGCCACTTGGGATATGTCTACACTTCAATAAAACACCTGTAGCCAGGGCCGGCTCCAGCATTTCTGCCGCTCCAAGCCAAAAAAAAAAAAAAGTCGCTATCGGCGGCGGCAATTGGAAAAAAAAAAAGCCGCGATCAGCGGCGGCAGTTCAGCGGCAGGTCCTTCGCTCCTAGAGGGAGTGAGGGACCCGCCGCCCCCGAATTGCCGCAGGTGCCGCCCCTCTCCCTTGGCCGTCCCAAGCACCTGCTTGTTAAGCTGGTGCCTGGATCCGGCCCTGCCTGTAGCTGGCCCAAGGCAGCTGACTCAGGCTCACAGAGCTCAAACCGTAGGGGGTATAAAATTGTAGCATAGAAGTCCCAGACACTCACAAGAAGGGGGAGGGTCCGAGACCCCTGGCTCTAGCCCAAGCCCCGATGTCTGCACTGCAGTTTTATAGCCCCTTAACCTGAGTCCCATGAGTCCAAGTCAGCTGACACAGGCCAGCCACAAGTGTTTTATTGCAGTGTAGACATATCCTCAAACTCCTTCAGCAGGTCCTTACCTGGACAGACCAAACAGCTACACTGTTTCCCTTCAGATCTCCTAGTGGAGAGAATTCTTCTTCATCTCCAATATCTGTCTTTTATTTCTTGTCTCTTCTCCCAGCAGGCATTACTGTCTGCCACATGATCAGTCACATGCTCCATAAAACCAACAAGGAATGGAATGCCTTGCCTTAAGGGAGATGAGACATCATAACAGGGGTAATGGCAATGCTGTTTCCTTAAAGGGCCAGTGCCTTGTTATAGTAAGATAATATGGTTTGTTCCTATTCTTTATCACTCATTATTGTATAGTACATTCATTAAGTAAAATGTTGATTTACAAATAGAAATCCCAGCTCTGCAGCTCTTATGTGCTCATATCGCCAATGAAAGTTAAGAGTTTTCGTGAGCACAACAGCTGCATGATTTGCCCCAGAATTTTTTGTTACATCAAAGTTTTTTAAAAAATTAAACCATGATCTGAACTTGATTTACAAAAAGGGTTTAATCTTCTCAGATTATATATATAGTAATAATTTTATCCTGCCATAACATTGGTTCTATTAAAAGTATAGCAACGACAATCAAAGCTGTATTAAGATTAAAGTTAATTATCCATTGTGAATACTCGTCATGTCCCCAGAAGGAACCATATGTAAGAATGCCTGTTTTCCCCATCCCAACATGGCTTGGGAGTCTTTTTCTTGGACATTTCTGGGAACAGTGGGACTCTCCATCCACTTCTGGCTTCACTGTCCTACTCACAAGGTTCTGCAGTGGGAGAACTGTGCTTCTGACTGAGGGTTGGATGCAGCTTCCTTCAGACCCTACACCAGCCAGAGAAGGAAGAACAGAAATATTTGCATTCACATAACTGAAAACAGAACTGGGTTCTATGGACCCAATTCTCCAAAGACCATTGATCTCAGTCAGAGTTTTTCTGACTCTGACTTCCATGGGCTTTGGATCAGGGTCTTCATTCCTGGGACCATGAATGATAAGCAATCAAAGGAGATAAGTTTAAAAGTAAGAAATCATTTCAACTTGAACACATTCCAAATACAGAAAACCCTATGCACAGAAAAATTCAACCCAGCTAACTCTCTCATGAAACTACACAAAATGATATGTAGAAATACCAAGAGAGAATGAAAGGCTAGTGATTGTTGGAAAGGAACATTTGGAAAGGAGTTTCTGCACCAGAGAACACGAGATCACATGATGCAAAGGATCTGAAATTGTTTGCAACATGTATTACTATTTTAGTATGTACTCGTCTATACATACTCAGCTTTATCAAGTATGTCCTTGTTTCACTTACCACTCTTGTTCCTGTGGAATGATACATTAACAGTTGAGGATATTTGGCTCTAAAATGTATGGACTGCTCCTGCTGTACTTGAGAAATGTGTTCTATATTGTTCTGTCCATGTTTTTGTTGTATGTGTTGGGTATTAAAAGGCACCAGTATCAGTTAGTAAATATAATTATTGTACTGGTGAACATTTATGTCACTGATCACCAAACTTTAGTCATCAGGAAGTTTATAGAGGCATACTGAAAATTTTAAAAAAAGAGAGAGAGCGGGAGAAGAAAAGAAAGTGAATCCATTTAAACAGGTACCTTTCAGCTATTCAATAAGGCGAAAAGATGGATTGATGTGCTTATGCACATGTTGTTGCTTCAACTGAGGAGAAGAATAGGAATATCTTGTAATCATGATAAAAATAGCCTAGTTTCTGTCCTTGTTGCAGAAAAGTATAATTTTGTAAGTAAAATACATCTTGTGAAAAATAAGGCAACATCTCTGAGTACCTAAGTGGACGATGGAAACTGCTATAAAATAGGAAGAGTGTTGCCAAGCCAGCAAATTATGAGACTTACTGAGCTACAGAATTGTGTGAAAGAACAGTATAGAAATAGTTGAAGAAATCAGGAGGGTGTAAAGCCTGAGAAGTTGCAAAATTGCTTAAGGAGCAAAATCCTGCTAATATCAGTTCAAAAACTGTGAGTAAAGTGATAAGGAGAAAGGAATTGAATGTGAGATTAGCCTGTTGAAACTAACACTAAGTACCAAGCAATTTAATTAAAATTTACTCGAGTGATGTGGGACATAGTGAAAGTTATGGAACAAAGTTTTATTGTCTTAGGAAATATCAATATACATGTTCCACACGGTTGGAAAAGTTTCCATATGGAAAGGGGATGGAAAAGTCCTAAAAGAAGGATGATTGGGTCCATGCTGTTAAGGTGGAGATAATTTTATGACATAGATCTATATGTCTTTTGAAAGTGTTGGCAAGCTGTGTTTCCTGATGCGGCTCCTTGTATAGGCACCGACTCCGGGGCTGGAGCTACAGGCGCCAACTTTCCAATGTGCCGGGCAGGGGGAGGGAGAGGACTCACTGCTCAACCCCTGGCTCTGCCAAAGGCCCTGGCCCCACTCCACCCCTTCCTGCCACCTTCCCTGAGCCTGCCATGCCCTTGCTCCTCCCCCTCCCCCCAGAGCCTCCTGCATGCCATGAAACTGCTGATCGGGAGATGCGGGAAGGAAGGGGGAGGCACTGATCGGTGGGGCAGCCGCTGGGCGAGAGGTGCTGGGAGCAGGGGCAGGGAGTGGAGCTGATGGGGGGCTGCTGACATATTACTGTGTCTTTGGCAATGTACATTGGTAAATCCTGGCTCCTTCTCAGGCTCAGGTTGCCCACCCCTGCACTGAGGGGTGAGTGCAGTGCTTCTCTGCTCCTCCCCTCCATTCCTCTGGCGTAGGGAGAGATGTTTGGCCCCAAGAGACCCATTATCCCTTGGTGATGGCTCAGTTTCCAAACTTACAGCTGGTTCCCATCTCTCTTCACACCACTTGCTTGTCCCTCAGCTAAATAACAACCTGAGAAATTCTGACCCCCAGGCTTACATGTCCAGGGAGGCAGCAAGGGAGTGGGCAGTGGCAGTAGCACAACCTAGAGAGGGGCAGCTTCAGAAGAGGGGGCCCCTCTCAAGATTTACTTAGTACGTGCAGATACAGAGTCAAGTCAGGTCAGGGAAAGCTGGCTGGCTCTATTCATGTGTTTTTCCCTACTGTTATCACAGTCAAGTGATTTGAATCAAGTACAGTGATATGAAGAAAACAGTAGCTAAGAAAACCTACATCAACAAACAACTGAAGCAGTGAACTGTGGATATCTAGAAGGGACTGTTTCCTATTTGCAAGAAATATTTTAACAGTCCTCCAAAAAGATTTCACTAAGGATGAAAGCAACGGGGAACTGCAAAACATGAAAGGCAGTGACTGAAAGGAAACCTCAAGATGTTTGTTTGGTGTTTAAATTTGGAATATGTATCTAAATGTCTTTGGAAAACTAAAGTCAGATGCCTCAGTTACATGATTCTTGACAATCACCATTAAGAGCCAGGTTCTACTAAGCTTACTCTGAGTTAGTCTCTGACAACAGAAATAATCCCATTGATGTCTATAGGATTGTTCACCAAGTAAACTACTATTCAGTGTAAGGGTGGCAGAATCAAGTTCTAAACCAGGGGTCGGCAACGTTTGGCATGCAGCTCGCCAGGGTAAGCACTCTGGCGGGCCGGGCCAGTTTATTTACCTGCTGACGTGGCAGGTTCGGCCGATCGCGGACCCCACTCGCCGCGGTTCACCGTCCCGGGTCAATGGGGGTGACGGGAAGCCACGGCCAGCACATCCCTCGCCCGCGCCGCTTCTCGCTGCCCCCGTTGGCCTGGGACGGTGAACCGCGGCCAGTGGGGACCGTGATCGGCCGAACCTGCCACGTCAGCAGGTAAATGAACAGGCCCGGCCCGCCATGGTGCTTACCCTGGGAGAGCGGGCCAAACGTTGCCGACCGCTGTTCTAAACCATTAATTGATTTTACTGTCCTTTATTATCTGATGCAACAATTTGAAGAAAAAAAAGAAAGACCTGATAACAATATGAGACATCACTAATAAGGAACATTAGCAGCTTTTTATGTTTAGTCCATATTCTATAAACCTTTGGTGCAATTGTATGTTTCCTCATTTTTCTTATTATTGGCTTTTGCAAACACATAATCTGAAATGCAGCTCATGAACATATGTTTTGTATTTCATCCAGGTTAGCTGAACAATTCACTGACAACATATAACACAGATCCATCTAAATAGGTTTGTTTCTGTTCTCAGATTATGGTTCTGTTTATGTCTCCAGGTTCAGAATATTTCACTGAATTGTTTGCTGAGCCATAATTTGGATTTAATGTAGTTGAAAGTTGCTCTTTCAATGGAAAATGAAAATGTGACTATAAATAAGTCTCCTCATGCAAATCTAATCCTTGCTAATGAAAAACTATATCCTAAAGAATGTTTTAAGGACAGCACAATTGCTTTCTTGATACTAATGTTGACTCAGTTGTGATGAATGAACCAGACATGCCAAACCCGCCAAAAAAACCTGCAGAAATTTGGGTTGTGAGTTGCTTGTTGGCTAGTTTTTGGCTTGTAGCTTGTTGCTTGTTTGGCTTGCAGCTTGTTGCTTCTTTTTTTTTTTTTTTTTGATTGGCTTCCGGCAAGGGGGGGACAAGCAGGGATGGGGGGGGGGGGAGAGTCAGGGGTGCACAGCGGGCCCACCACAGTCCTAGACTGCACACCAGGAGGATCTAGTCACATAGAGTGTTGGGGCTCTTAGGGATTGGCTTGTTTTGGCCTTGTTTTAAAATGGGATTAGCTTGATTTTTGGTTTATTTTGAAAGTCGGGGTGCTTATTTACTGCATGAAAGTTGGCAAGGGTGGAATGAACCCCTGTTTTCAATTCCATTTGAAGTCCTGATAAGTCTGGATTGACATCTGGGCTACTGCATGTGTTTGCTTCTCAATATATGGAGGGTGTCCTTGAATGGTATATAGAGAAAACAGATAAATGCTAGAATTGAGTAAAAATCTACTGTTTCCGGAATTCAGTGTTGTGATTTTTAAATAAAGATTGGGCCCTCTCTAAATAAAGCATATTACTGTAGTTTAAATACAAGTTAAACTACAGCATCTATAGAACCAGCCACTTGTGTTCATTAAACATTATTAGCTATTGTGTATATTGAGTTTGTTCCAGTGCCCGTCAAAGTCAATGTAAAGATTTACCCTTACTTTTTTGTTTTGGATCAGGGCCTAACATTGTTTTTTAATTTCTGGCATGTCAAATTTTATAACAGTAATTGTTCCACCTGTGTATTATTAGCATTTCTTATTAGATTTAATTCAATGAAAAGATGTATCAAAGATGATCCCTGAGGTATCTTCAGGCATGAGGTTCCTGCAGTTTCTTTAGATTCATTTTGTGTACCTGACATCTAGGAATCCTTAAATTACCTAATAAAAATGAAAATTAAATATGTGGAGGAAGAAAATATTTAAGGGTAATTGTGTTTTGGTGACTGTGTACAAAACATTTAATATGCTTTTGCCAAGTATAGTTTTTTAATCTGTTACAGAAAATTATATTTTAAAATGAAATGATCCATGTAACAGCATATTTGATTCACAGGTAATTAAGCTGTCACTTTTTTTATTTCAACACTGTAATAATTTTATATTATAGTCTACAGACTGGTGCAACTTTCTGACAGAGCCATTATCTCACTGATTTTTAGAAGATCTGCATTTAGTTTTGAATTTTTATTAAACAGACACAACATACGGTCCAAACCTGTTTCCATAAAAGTGAATGGGAGTTGTGCCATTGATTTCAATAGGATAAGGATTGGACCCTTAGTTTTGTTTTTTCTACCAATCTAGTATGCAGCTTGAAATATTTTCATTATTAAAGTGAATCACATAGTCTTAGTCAAATTCTGACATTTACAGCCAGATGCTTGAATCATCATTTATGAAATTAGTTGTTATTTGGGTAAGGCAGACATATGGAATTGGGACAATGAGACTGTTTCTGAATATGAATCAACACAATTCCTACTATGAAGCAAAATCCCTACATTTCTTTTCTTTCTAATTTATTTCCATTCAGAATACATCCCCTCTCTCTGTTTCACAAAACTTCTGTGGCCTAGATCAGAAGATCAAACTTCTGAGGGCTAATTTGTTAGAACTTCTGTGGATCAGTGGTAGAGAGAGGGGGTTTGAGCCTTTCTCTCTCATATACACACATAGATCAGACAGGGGACATAATTTTCTAAACCCATAATATCCAAGGATTGCAGAGAAATTCCTCAAATCTCTTGACTTCCAGAGAAGGCAGGGATATTTTTACAGACTGCCAGTACTTCAACACTATCCCCCCAGACCCATTCTTAATGCTGGCAAAGTTTGCTTCCTTTTCTTCTCCAGTTGCTTCCCTAGATCTCTCACCCTCAGGGGTTTTCACAGCATAGAACCAGTTTACGATTATATGAGTCAGCATAATTTTACAAAGAGGAGGCCACACAGGTTTCAAGGGAGATGATGCAGTGGAGGGAAGCCTTCCCTTCTTCCTGCCCCATCATTGTGGAGCTTGAGAAAAGCAATTGTGTCAGAAGTCAGCGGTCCTGTTTCCCTATTGCCTTGCACCATGTGTAGTCACTTACCAGGTGAGGGCAAACAGGCTGTAAAACACTATTAAATGAGAACTTTCCACGTACTGGGACTGGTGGTAGTTTTCTTATGCTTGCTCACTACAAGGTGCAACATAATGGAGAAGCATACCTGGAGATAGGAGAGATGATGTGTCCTAGTATCAACCATCCTCGTTGTGACAGAAATTTCTCCCATTTAATAGAAATTCTGCAGTGCTCCCACTTTCCAAGATATGCATCTGAGAGCATGGACTGACTGGTTTTGTAGCTAGCGATAGGTTCCACTTGCTTCTGGAAGTTATCAAAACAAAAGATTAATTTCACATAGCAGTTATTCAACCTTTATCTAGGATTTTTTATGATATTTACTTCTTCAGTGAATTAGAAACAGAGACAAAAAGAAATCTGTTCTGTGCAACAGCTAAGTCCACAATCTTCTCAGTGTATTAATGTATACAATATTTCTATTAACTGTCCTCATAAAAGTATCTACTGTGGGATTAAATGTACTATAACTGTATTATTTGTACCCTAGCTTTCCTTTGTTGGGTGATGATTTATGTTGTCTGTGGCAGTCTTGTTGGGGGGGAGTCAATTTAATGTGACTATAAAACCTAAATAATTCCATTCTCATATCCTACTATGATAACCAAGCAATATAAACAACCTAATCTTGGTACCAGAAAATCCTTTTTAAAAATGTGGTTAGATTTATGACACCATTTGTTTCACTGCGAACCTTGCAGTAGCAATCTTTGCACTTTATATAAATGCACTATTCTGCTTGATAGCCGTTAAAATCCTGTGATAATGAACGAGACTTCTCAAGCTGAAACATTTATGGACTGCAGCTGAAATACTGTTTGATTTTTACATGCAGAGACTGATTATTTTTTCTTTTCCTTTCTTGCTTTCTCTCTTTCTTTTAAGTGTTCTGTCCCTTGCAGCTTTTCTCCTACAATTTTGGGTCACACTCCTCTTACACAAGGCCTTTCTAATCCTTCAGAACTATTGTCTGGCACCATATGACTTGCACACCAATAGCTAGCTCCTTACCAGTGGGAAGCACAAGGCCTGGGCAGTTTAGGGTGTCTGTACCATATTTATAGGTCCAATAATGCCTTCAAAACCTGAGAACCTCTTCTTCCCCAGCAGCGTAATTGCTCAACATGTATGACTTGACATGAGTAAGGCCTAGCCATGTTGAGCAATTAGTCTGTTAGTAATCCCAGCAAAGTGAAGGAGTCAGCCTGCAGAGAAGAGTAAGGTACTATTTAATGCATCACACTATTTGAGAGTCATATATGACAAATGCTAGTCATATCACTTAGTGCACTTTTGAATAATGCTCAGAGGCTATAGGGAGGTGGGCAACATGAGAACCTTCAAAAGAATAGAATAGAATGTAAGTAAGAGTGGCAGAAGATGGTCCTAAATTACTGCTGCTCCTCGGGACATGATACTGTTGCCAACAGTATCATGCATGTATATGGTAAATGATGCACACATTAGTAAACCTTCTGGGTCTATTTTGGTTTGTGGAGATGCTTTGCAAATGTAAACCTTATCACTGCAGTGATGCCTGTGAAAGTTTGCCGTGGTGACCATTGATAAAAATCCTGAGTCATTCACAGTCACTTAGGACTGGATGTTGGAGACTGTAACCCCTGTTTAGGAAGAGAACGAGATCAATTTGAAGTTGGAGAGAGAGGAACTGGGCATTATTTTACTCAGATTCCACTGCAATGGGTGCATACATTACACATTTTTGATAATTACTGTATTTAATAATGCACTCCCATCCCCAACATTTCATTACAATGCAATAAATTGCATTATCTGGCAATGAAAAGTCTATCGTTTCTTTGAGATCCTATTAGGCCCTGGTCATTCTACCCTTCAGTAGTTGGATAGTTCCTGTACTTACCACCACCTGGCTATTACTCTAGTGCTTTTTTTCTGCTTGAAGAAAGAAAGGGGTTCTACGTAATATTATGGTTTGTCCTAATTTCTTCCTTGTATTCTTAGAAAAAATCATAAAACAATCAAGGGCTACATCATACCCTCAGATTTTTAAGCAGAACTTTCCATTGATGCCGATGCTTGGGGCCAGATTATGCTGTCAGATTTCAAGCATATTGTTTTCATAAAGCTGTTTTTCAGATCAAGGTATCTGATGCACAGTGATATCTAGGGGATTCAAATATAGGCCATGGTCCTTTAAGCACTGAAGACATGAGTAATTTTACTAATTTAAGTAGTCCCATAGACTCAATCATGTGTATAAGTGTTTGAAGGCTTGGGCCCTTAGATTTTTATGGGGTTGTTAACACATTAGGATTTTATGAAGGGAAGACTCATAGCCACAGTTTGATGCTGTTTAAATTTTAAAAGCATTTGCTGTGCCACTAATTTTTTGTATGCTCGAAGGTTTATTTTGAATGCCATTATTCAGATGTGGAAAGCAGTCATGGCTCAAAGGCACATCAAACAGGGCTGCTGCTTATTCTACTCTTTTCATTTCATCTTGCTATAGTTGAATGCTAAATATTGTAAAATTTCTCTTCTTCTGAAAATATGAATATTCTCAAGTGACTTTATTTTTCAATAGATAATTGCTAATCATTTATAGTTGTTTTTTTTTAATATGAAAGAATGATAAAACTAAGGAATGCTGTCAGACATAACTCTGCAGGTTTGTTTGTGAGGAAATGATCACCATATGTCAATGACTAATTCATATAATATGCTCATAATAAAGTGTGAAATGTTTAAATTCCTGTTTTCCAAAACTCATTACACTCATTTAGCTCCACTTGTAATGGGGCTTCTATCTACTACAGAAAACAAGAGGCATCCAAAATAGACAGGATAATACATATGGAGTCAATAAAATAACAAAAGTAATAACAGAAACAATATGTATTCTGTAAAAAATAAAACTTAAAAAACGATACTAAATCGACCATTGAAATACTTCACCATTGCAAAAAAAAAAAAAAAAGGCTCCCTCGCACAGTGACTCCAATGGAGTCGCACTACCAAAGACTTGCGGTTGCCCCTCGAAGGTGGCTGCACAGTAAAGAGAATACAGCCCTAGCTCTACAGGGCAGGTGAGGGTTGATGTGCTTCCCCTGCAGCACATCCAATCTCCATCCTTTTTCCCCATGTGGATCTGAACCCAGGGGCCTGGGAGGGAAAAGGGAACTTTATTGTCGAGGCAGCTGAGTACCCCTTCAATGTAGGAGCAGGGAAATCATGTTCTGTGGATCCCCATTGTGTTCAGATCTCAAGGCGCATATGTGACGTCAATAACATTTGCATCGATCATGCCAAGTCTTTTCATAATATACTGTACTGTGTTTCCAGAGAGAATCTGAAATCAAACTCTTTTGTAGATTATATTGTTCATTTGTTGTACCTTGTCTGTATATTTGTATTATTAGGAGTATAGTTCATTTCATGCAACTTTTTTTACTGTTCTAAGCATGTGCTTATAACTTCATCCTGAAGTACAGCTACAGTTCTAGAACCACGCTTGATTTGCATGGAATGCTCAGGCTAGGGTTTGATTTTCCCTTCTAATACATGGCACTTACTGATGTGCATCTTGGGAAATCAACTCTTGCTCTTTTAAGTGCTCTTTAACAGCTTGCTGAAGATATTAGGTGATGTATTTATGTCTCTAAGGTTAAGGTGCCAACCTTCTTTTCTGAATCATTTGTTGAGGATGTCCCTGAGTGCCTTGGCTTATAGGCATTCCATAGACCTCTCTTTAAGGATCTACGGATGGGATCAGTTAACTTTTAGATTCTTGATATTAGGACTTAGAAAATTTCTTTTGCTCTTGACAAGAATCTTCTCTCTTTATAGATTTATTAGTAAAACATTGTGCAATTTCCACAGCATGGCAAATGAATAATTTACATACAATGGGCAAGGGCGGACGCTGTGCTCTGTCTGAGGAGCACATGGTTCAGCTCACATTGTGGGGGAGCTGGTGATGGATGCAGACATGTCTGAAAAACTTCTCTAATACTCTTAGTCGGGAAGGACCTGGTGTGGACAGCAGGCAATGAGGGAAGCCCAAAACACATGCATCACAGGAAGGGAGGTGCTATCCCCCCGCCCAACTTTGGTGCTTTGCTTAGCCATTGACTGGGCAAGGGGGAATGGGGTCAGGTGCCTGGTTGCCAGGTGCCTTCCCCCTTTGCCTCTTTAAATTATCTCAGGCTTTTCAAAAGCCTCTTACTCTCCAGTTCATTCCCTGCCCTCTCCTCTCCCCACTTGTAGGTTAGAGGCTGTACTGCTTGTGATGCTGTGGCCTGATTGATCACCCACTTTTAGGAATCGGGAAGGAATTTTTCTCATAGGACCAAATTGCCATTTGGTTTGGTGGGTTGTTTTGTCCTTCTGCAGTCTCCTGGAGTCACAGTTGGATTGGGAACAATAGGATTCAAAGTTCATACAGTGTTGTTAAGACTACTGACTTGTTGCAACTTGTAGCCAGTGTCCAGTGTGGGTACGGGCTAAATGGGCCAGATCTCAGACGTAAATGAGACCTTGGATTTCATTGCTGGATCTTGCACATGTGGGGAGGAAGAGCCTGAAGTCTTTGCAGAATGAAGTCCTCCCCCCACCCCCCGCCTTGTGGCCTCTGTTTCTCCATCCTCCTCATTATGTGGGGTGGTGGTGAGAGGTTTCACAGTTGTGCTGAGTCTATGGGATAGACCAGGAGGGTCCACCCCAAGTTGTTGTTTGGTTTGTGGCCAAAGCCCTGTAACTAGCTTTAATCAAATAACTCCCTGTTATGTTGGAGCTAGGGGTGAGCAGGGTAGTACCTCTCCCTAAGGTATAATTAATAAACTTGCAGCCTGCCATTTAAACCCATTCCATGTGTTTGTCATTCACTTGCTTACTTGTCCCGCTCAATTTACAGCAGCTGATAATGGCCCCAAGGAAGGCGCTATTGCATCCAGTTTTCAACTCGATTTAAGGGAGCCCATGACCTCTTTTCCAGATCTGCATCTTCCATACAGGTGGCCTGGAGGGTGAGGATGCCAGAATAACCACTGAAGCAGCCCCACGCCACCTGAGGGTATGTCTACACAGCAATTAAACACCTGCGGCTGGCATGGGTCAGCTAACACACAGGGCTTATGTTGCAGGGCTGTAAAATAGCTGTGTAGACATTTAGGCTGGAGGCCAAGCTCTGGGACACCACACTGGCAGAAGCTCCTAGAGCCCAGTATCCAGCCCAAGTGTCTACACAGCAATTTTTAGCTTTGCAGCACAAGCCTGAGTCTGCTGATGTGGGCTAACCATGGATATGCCGGGGTCTTTTATTCCAGTGTAGACATAGCCTGAGTGTCCCTTCAGTGGGGACATCATCCAATGGTGTCCAGGGCAACTGTTTGTTAATGGAGTGGGGCAAAAGTGCCCCAATCTTACTGGGGAATCAGGCACGCCATCTCATAGAAATGTGAAGCACTACCAAGCTCTTTATATTTGCACTTGACTTCTGTAACTCCTACACTAATGTCCGCAGATGATATAACTTATTTAATTGCAGCAAAATTTGTATAGTAACAAAACCATTTGAAACTATTAGCATTGAACTAGATGAATATTTTTCACTTTTGTAAATAAAACATTGTAAAATTAGACTCCTAATTTCAAAGCAAATGAATTACAAAATGGCCTTGGAAATGTTATTATCTTAATCTATCATTTTGTCAATTTTTGTTTCATCGCTTTCTTTCCTTTCCTTTTAGCAACGGTTGTTCTTAGCAATCTGGAACCGAACACAACATATGAAATCAAGGTTGCAGCTGTAAATGGAAAAGGACAAGGAGAGTATAGCAAAATTGAGATCTTTCAGACTTTACCCGTTCGTGAGTAATGTCTTTGTTTTTAAATGAAAAGTTAGTTTATTTGTACTCTTGTCAGCCTATTTTACCTCTAGTTCAGCTCATCATTTCAAAAACGATTCACTCTGAGTAAAATGCACAGTTTACAATACCACATTCCCCTAGATTATGATGATCCCTGAAATCTCATTTTCAGGTCATTTGGATGACCCTATATTGGATAATTTCCAATATTTATTTATATTTATCAGAATATTAGAATAATATTTAAAATTTTTACCCTAGAGAACATAATATTAAAGTTTATGAGCATGAATTCTACTCTCATTTATACCCATGCAGTACCACTGATTTTAATGAGAACAGAATGTGGCCATTTCAGTAGACATTTTCCCCAGCAAATTATCCCTTGCCCCTGTTCACTGAAATCCAGATCTCCTTTGTCCCCTGACTTTATTTATAGTATATATGTAAATTTCATGTAAACACATCCCTTTATTTAAGACCTGCTTGATTGTTTTGGCTAATTGTTGCTACGTGAGTTTGAACATGCCCCACCATGTCATCGGGGGGGAACTCATAACTTTACATAAAATGATGCCACACACATTTCATCACGACATTATTGATCAATGAATTATGAGTTTTAAAATGATACTTATAGGCATACTTTGTGCAAAAATTATTACGATAGTGTGTAGGATGTGAATACAGGATCAATTTGGTCATACTAGGTCATTCTTAGTCCATGTCCCACACCTGAGTCCAGTGTTCACCTCCACCCAGGCTCTTCCTCCAGGATTCTCTTAGTTCCAGTCTCTGCCCCAAGTGTTAGGGCTCTTACCCATACTGAAATATGTCCTCTGGAATCTGGAGAGATCTGCCACTGCGACTCTTCTCCAGACACAACAGGTGATTCTTACCAGGCCGAGATTCTGGCCTGTGTCTGTGGGACCCCTGGCTGAGACCAGGTCCTCTTGAAGGTCTTGTGGCAGCAACCCTCCATCTAGGAGGCTCCCCTCTCCAGGAGCGTCTCTTACAGGCTGCCTGTGTTGGTAGGTTCCCCAGAGAGCTCTCTTCTTGGCTCCCTGTTCAGCCCTCTGGCTCAGGCTTCCCTTGGGGGTTCCCCTCTACAGGCTTCTCCTGTCTCCCTTTGGAGTCCACTCTGGCTGAGTTTGGGTAACCTTTATCAGGTCCAATTGTTTGTTTACTAATCAGCCAACTGTCAATTACCCCCAGAGAGGGACTTTGTATAGCAGTCACAGACAGACTGGGCCGTAGACGCTACCCAGTGATAGATGGCTATGTATAGTGTTTGTTCCTTGACAGATAGTTATAGCAAAAGGCATATACTGTTGCCATTAGGCCAATTTTTGCCATGCTTATTCACACCGAGTAGGATTATCACAACCTGTCAAGGGGTTACAGCACCTAGGATACATAAAATCATGTATGGTTTGCAAACTCGCAAACATTTCAAAATACATTTAAAGTTAAAGTAGTTCTGAATAGCAGCAGCTTTTATATGACTGTTTATAATTATCTGGGGCCTGGTCCAAAGCTCATTGATAAAATTGGAAAGATTTCCATTGATCTCAGTGGGTTTTGGATCAGGCCTTTAGTTTGGAAATATTAATCCCTGTAGTTTAAGGTATGTTAAATGCAGTCTGATGCCACAGTGATGGGTGCACTTTTGTTTGCAAAGCTATGGGGAAAAAGGTTAAATAGATTTGTTAGTACTTTGATACATTTGTCTTTTCACTGCTAGTGAAGTCAGGATTGGTTTTGGTAGCAGTTTCATAGAGAGCTTTTCAAATTCAGGGTTGTGTGGTTAAGTTATATCGTGCAACTGTTCACAGCAAGTATGACTAATTATCAGTGCATTCATTTCTATATCAAAGTAAATGAAGCTTTTGTTTAATACAATATATTAGAATACCAAACAGTATTAAACAACTGAATTCAAATTTAAATATATGATGCTAAAGGGCAAGAACTGAATAATCTAACATACCATTTTTGACTCCTTTTTCCGTTGTCCCATCATGTGCATATGTCTGTTTCTTTTAAAAAATACTACTGTACCTACCTCACTACCCCAGGGTAGGTTCATATGCTTAATGTTTAATAAGTTTTTACAACAGTTATCTACATATTCAGAATAATAATTATTTTACGGATACACTTCCCCATTTTATTACTTTGCTCTAACACTATCTTTAAACAGAGGCACTCTCAAAGTTGAGTGACCTGAACTATAATCTGCGTTAAAAGTACTTTTAAAAAAATACTGGCCTCTTGAGAATGACTTTACCACATGTTAAGCATTGGGGCCCTTTCTCTGGCTTGTTGGAGAAGGTGTGTTGCCCCTTTAAGGGCTAGAGAGCTACCTGCTTGGGAGTCAGGCAGCTCCATAACAGGTCAATGTGGGGACACTGACCCATGACCCCCACCAGGTGACTGGAAGAGAAGGGAACTATTTATGTCCAAGTCTGTGCAGCAAAAGGTCCAGTGGTGAGCTGGAGCTGGTTCGCACTGGTTCACGAAAACTGGTTGTTAAATTTAGAAGCCGGTGTAGAACTGGTTCCTAAAGGGGCGGACAGGTGAGCAAACTCCGGTCCGTGGGCCACATCCGGCCCGCGGGACCGTCCTGCCCAGCCCGCCTGAGGTCTCAGCTGGGGAGGCTCCCCCAACTCCTCCCCTGCTTCCCCCCCCCCTCGCAGAGCCCCAGCACACTGCGCTGCCGGCGCCAGCGCTCTGGGCAGCTCTGCAGCTCCTGCTGCTTTGAGCGGCATGGTAAGGGGTTGGGGCTGCGAGCTCCATCGGCCGCGCAGCATCCTTACACAGCAGTATGGTAAGGGGGCTGGGCCGGGGCTGGGAGTAGGGGTTGGATAAGGGGCAGGGAGCGGTTGGAGGGGGCAGAGGCTCTGGGCGGGGTGGTCAGGGGACGGGGAATGGGGGGGGTTGGGTAGGTGCGGGAGTTCCGGGGATCTGTCGGGGTGGTGGTGTATGGGGTCGGGGCAGTCAGGGGACAGGGAGTGGGGAGTTGAGTAGAAGGTGGGGTCCTGGGGGGCAGATAGGGTGGGGGATCTCGGGAGTTGGTGGTCACGGGCCAAGGAGCAGGGAGGATTGATGTGTTGCGCGTTCTGAGGGAGGCAGTCGGGGGAGGATGTGGGTTGGGGTCGGATGGGGGGGAGACGGGCACCGCGCGGTTCGCTACTGGGTCTTCGGTGGCACTTTGGCGGCGGGGGGGGGTCTTCACTCGCTGCAGGTGAAGTATCTGCCGCCGAAATGCCGCCGAAAACCTGGAGCGAGTGAAGACCCCCCCCCCATCGCCAAAGTGCCGCCGAGGACCCAGTAGGGAACCGGTTCTTAGGATTTTGGGAGCTCATCACTGAAAAGGTCCCCTTTTTACCTGGACCATTCTGAGCAGCTCCCACCCGTGGCAGTAGTTAAAATACCAGGTTTCTTGAGCACCTGCTGTGTGAGCATTACACTAGTTGCTTCTTTCTTGGTGGGCTGGGAAGGAATTTTGCCCTCACCAAGATGAAGTGGGTTTTTCACCTGCCCCACAGCAAGTTGGAGGCTTAGTGGGGGCAAAAAATGAAAGAGGGTTAGGCTATGAAGTCACAACTCATTATTTAAACTGGGGAGATATCCAGCGCAGGAACTCTGTGACAGGGCACTCTACTCATTGCTGGATGGCGCCTCCTCCTGGCCACTCTGGGAATTAGCAATGCGAGGTAGAAGTCCCTTCCTGCGGTTGCACCCCCTCTCTCCGTCACTTTCTCTTGGTCTGCAGCTCCTCTCTCACTCCAGGAGCTGCTGCTGCTTCTTTGTGACTCAGCCCTCTGGCCATGTTAGTAATTGGGTTCCCTTTTTGGGAACCCTTTAAAAGTCACTTCTGTCCACGTGGCATCAGATAGTCCTCATGCCTGCTGCTCTGACCCTGTCACTCCCACTGTGACTCAAGCAGTCTTCCTGATCACTATCATTCTGCAGTGGTTGGTAGAGGAACTCAGGCCCACCCTCTACTCTGGGTTCCAGTCCAGGGCCCTGTAGTGAACAATTAAGGTGTGCAGCTCCACCACCTTACTGGATTCCTTCCTAATGGCTTCTTCTCCCCTTCCTTCTTCCTTATCTCAGGGAGGAGGACAGCAGGCTTCCTCCCTGATGCCTTCCACACTGTTGCTAGCCTTGTGGCTTTGTAGAAGCCCCACCTGTTGTCTCATAGATGACCGATCTTCGAATTAGCTTCCTCCAGCTTAAGTCTCCCCCATTTGCATCTAATTGATTGATTGGACGCACTTGGCCCCATTCAGCCCTCTCAGGGGCAGTGTGGGAATATGTCTCATCACAAATTCCATAGGGAATGGATATGGTGCTCAGACAGAATGAATTGGAAAAGAATTTAAAGGAGGTATTCTTTAAAGGAGCGAAAACAGAGGGGTGGTCCTGGGCTCCTATGATTGATATATCAGGAGTCAACCCCCCTCCTTTTTTAGCCCCTCTTACTCCTCATCCAATGGGGTGTGGTGAGTTTGCAGCAGCAAGTTGGCTGGGGACCAGGATGGGTAAGAGGAAGAGCTGCCAGCAGACCTCTGGGTATATGTAAATAATTATGGAATTACCTGCACTGTACAATTTTATCAGTTGGATACTCCCAGACATTTAGGAATAAAGTTTCAGCCTAATTAAACTACATCCAGTGTCTCTAGTTCTTTTTCACAGCAGGCTCTCAAGAAAGCCCCAACACATTTCTAGCCTCTCTTCTTGATGACCTGAGAAAATCAGGCCTAAGACACTGGTTTTATTTTTACAATCACAATTGCACAACAATCATCCCACCCTTTTGCTCAGACAACCAGCTCCATTCTGTGGTGCAGAAAAGATATTGAGTAGAGGTAGGTAATAAATGCTAATAGTTTTTTTGGGCGGAGGGAGGGGGATTTTGAAAGAAAATATTTCCCCCAAATTTCCTGTGATCTTTTTTTTTCAATTTTTCAATGAAAAACCCAGAGTTTAAAAAGTATTTTGAGTTCAGTTTTAGAAAACAGGTTTTCTTTCCCTTTTCTTTGTAGAAAAATCCAAACAATTTGAAAGGAAAAATTGATTACTTTAAAAAACAAAAATAATTTGAAAAACAGCTTTCAGACAAAACTTTCAACAGATCTAGTATTGAAATATACAAGAATCCTGCCCTCTGAAGCATTCCAGGAGTAAGTTTCTTTTACATGGCAGTGCCCTGTTTTTTTCCTGGAAGGGATCAGATACTCAGAGTAAAGATATGATGGAACATGCACCTGAGCTCCAGCAGACGAAAACACAGCTCTCTCCTTTTAGCAATGGCAGTACACTTGAGTCCTGTATTCAAGCTCCGGTTTAAAATGTACTCTGATCAAAATTTCAGCATAAATATTCCTGTTATAGTAGAACCTCCTTGTAAGAAACAACAGGGTCAACATCAAAGGATGGGTTTATTATAAAAATAGAGTGTGTTTGAAGTAAAATTTCATACTTTTCAAGATCTTATAAAATGCTTTTCTTCAAATTCATTCTTAATAAAATGATAGTATTGTATAATCTAAAAGAGCCTCAGGTTTGCTTTGGGACAGTTTATTGCTGCTGTTTATGACAGTTTATTGTCCGTTAATAATGATTTAGATTCCACCGATGGGACTTAAGCACGTGCTTTAAGTTAAGGATGTGTTTAACGATTTGCTGAATAGCATGGGATTACTTACGTGCTTAAAATTAACCAGCTGCTTTTCTAAATTAGTGCCTGCATAAGGAGTCATTTCTTAAACAAGCTAAATTTGAAAGGATAAGACGATATCAAATCACAGAGACTGAGACTATTTTTATTCTAAATCCCTTTTATTTTTAATGTACAAAACTTTGATATGTTTTGTAACAAACGTGACAGCATTGATGCCAAGATGATCATTAAGTATCATGAAGTATGTTGCAGAAAGCTTGAAAACATCCTGTTTGATTATGAAGGTTTTGATTAATAATATTAATTAATCAAACAGTAGAAATAATACATATAAAAATAGAAATATTGAATTTCTCTTCTTCTCTCCCCCCCCTCCCCCAATGCTCAGGTGAGCCAAGTCCTCCATCAATTCACGGACAACCAGGGAGTGGAAAGAGCTTTAAACTTAGTATAACTAAACAGGATGATGGAGGAGCCCCCATATTGGAATATATCGTGAAATACAGAAGTGTAAGTATTCCATTAATCACTGGGGAATGTTTTGATCTATATTATTTGTTTTGAATGTTGAGAAGCGGTTTCATGGAAAACATCAATACTTGGTTTTAAAATAGATTGCTTATTACACAGCTGAAGAAAAAGAAATTTGTAACAGTTGTATATTTGAAATGTATACTAGTTATTGTTATTCCTTTTGATCTTGTTTTTAATGCCAGATTAGTATACTAAATGTGTGACTGAAAAGTCAGAACTGACAAGAAAACTTTCTGAGATTTTGTTTTATTATATAGTAAGTAAAAATGTTTGTTTTGTTTTCAAATCTAAAAAGTTTAATAAGATAGTATACTAAGTAAATGAGAGAGCTGGTATTAGATCCCACAGTATGTGATTAAAGAATATTCTGAAACAAAATAATTAGCCTTTTATGGTTGTGTTTATTTGTGGTGTTATACATGTATAAGGGCATCCTAATGTGCAAATGCAACTTAAATCAGCTTAATTGTTCTCTAGGTTACTAGAACTACAGTTGGAAGTTGTCTTGCCAATGTGTATTTTCTACCTTTTCTACGCATTTAAAGTTTAGTTTAGAAATTCTGATCCACAGATAGATTGCAATGAGGAAGGACTTTTATATATCATAGTAAATGTACCAGCTCTTTAATAAGTAATTATATGATTCTGTTGGGTGGATGTCTGATTTGTAGTATTTCTTCTCAAATCTAGCAGGTTTAAACAATTCACTCCTCTTTGCCACACAGATCAACTCCTTTTTAATGATGTTTCAGTTTCGTTTATGACCATCCCAATATCTTTTACTAAGTAGGTTCTACCACTTATTACTTATTAAGTCATTTTACAAGCCATTTATCCAGTCACTGTATACCTTTCCTATGGAGGACTGGACATCTGCCACAAGGAGGCGCCAGCAATTAGCTTGACTGCCGCTTCCCCGCACCCAGTCGGATTCCCAGACATCTCCTAATGCCATCTGTTATATCAGTTAAAAACATGACAGCACCTAAGTCGGACAGGTGAACCCCATGCTTCCGAAACAACGCTGCTGCCCCATATACTATACCAGGATGTGAAATTACTGTCCCTTCTATGGTCCCAAGGAATTTGGCCACCTCCCTGTTCACATACCTCCTTGCCTTGTCCACCCTGTGGGGACTCACAGCTCCCGCCAGACCCTGCGCTGAAGCATGTCTGGCCAAATCATGTTAACTCCTGGAAAAAGTTCAAGGATTAGCCCCAAGTCCTCCTTGCTCTGAGCATTAGTTCCACCCCTTTAAGGGTTTCCAAATCATTTCCCCAAGATGCACCACAATTATATCTGGGGGCTACTGATGGATGCACAGCATATAGCATCGGTATTAGCTGATCCTGTAACATGCCCTTCCTTGCATGCCAACTGAGTATCGCCTCATCACCGAAGGCCAGCTGCGAACCCTCGGGCAACTTGGACATATGCCTATTGGCCCAAAAGACAATACTATGCCCGCAGATCCACACCACCATCTGCATGACTGGTTGTCCAATATCTGTAATGAGATTACAACAAATTAATGCTGACTTACCACCTGAGGTCTTACATACGTTCGGTACGCAACTGAATGTCAACGCCTGATTGCCTGGATTGCCTCTGATCCCATACCTGCATAAAAAGGAGACCTTTCCCCTTTGGCCATATAACCCTGTATGCCTTCTAAGCCTGAACTGGGCAGATCCAGGCTCACCACCCTGCTGGAAGATCACAGATTCACCCGGGCCGAGTTAATCTGTCTTTGACCTTCGCAAGTGTTATATTATTGAATGCTCATGCCATTGTATATCCCGCAGTTGCAAAGCCCTTCCTATTGAGTCCCTACCAGACCCAGGTACTCGCTCACTGATCCTAAAAGTACCAAAGAATGCTGTCAAGAATGCAGCCCTGAACAAGTCTGCCTCCTGTCCATTATGACATAGCCAAGGATTTGCACAAGATCCCTAAGCATGTAAACCACGATGGGATGACAGGAATCCACCCTGGGGCCACCAGTATGCGACCATCCAGCCAAAAACCTTTGAACTAAAAAACCACTGCAAGGATAAGGATAACCATTTAGCTTAATGATGAATGTAATGGCAGAGAGGTGATTCGAGATTGTGGAGGATGCCAGTTGACAGTTTGCCAACGACAGCATGTACCGCAGTACTTTTTCATCTCTAATGGGCCATATTGCTTACTGGCTTTCCTGATCCTGAAATTGCATGAAATCATTAAAACTTCTCTCACAGCCCTGCCATGTGCACTGAGCAATTGATCTTCACACCACACTGACAACCATTCTATGCCAAGGTTCCATAGCACTAGTGGCATCTGCCTGGGTTCCCCGCTAGCTCCTGGTGCCAGCTCCAGAAATCTGTGGACCTGAAAATGAGACAAGGTGTGTGCTGTGCCATTGTCAACCTCAGAGAGATTATGAAGCAATGTAATTCCCTGGAGCCTTTCCAGGGGCCAAGCCTCAAGGCAAAACACATAAGTTGTGCACAGGCAATTGGATGGGTGGCCCTGCACTGTACCCCGAATTCCTCCTTCTGGAATTATAATCTTAACAACATGGCCAAACCTCACCCCTGACTTTAATTATTAGTATTGTACATAAAAAAGATAATCATTAAACCCAGCCCACAAATTTGACCCAACAGCCTTACTGAGGTAGTTCCACTGGAGGCCATAGCCTATACTTCTGCTGCTTGAAGCTAGCCTTGGGGGAAACCCACAAGTTGTCCACAGGCAATTGGCTGGATGGCCCTGCCCCTGTACCCCAAATTCATTCTTGTGGAATGATTGCCTTAACAACATGGCCAAACCCGACCCTTGACTTTAATCATTATTATTGCATATAAAGGGGATAAGAACCCCCATTAAAAGAAACCCAACACATACATTTGACCCATTGGCCTTGCTGGGGTAGTCCCACAGGAAGTCTTAGACCATTCCAATGCTTGAAGTTGTCCCCTTGCACCGGCCTGCCTTCTGCCACCCACACGCTGTTCAAACAGGGCCTACCTGCAGAAGGCATTTGTTCTACCCTGCGTCCTGTACCTCTCCTCACCATTGTGGCAGTAATGTGCTGTATGAGACCCAAAACATGGTTTGCATGCATGCCTGAACGTACCGATGCTGCAAAAGTCACTGCATAAAGAAATGTATGCCCATGAATGTATTGCATGCCCGCCCGATTATATTTATATATCTAACAAGCCAGGCTTCTCTCTGGGTAAGCTTCAGTTGTAACACAAGCATAGCTAAAGAATGCAGCCTTAGCAAGACACCTCTCCCATGGCTGTCCCCATGTTGGAGGAACTTAATTAGCCTGCATCTGCTTACACTCTGCATCTGCTTATAGGCCCAGACAAATTGAGACAGTTTCTGGCTAGCCCATGTGATTATCCCCCCAAAACCCAACCAAATGATGGGGTAAGCCTCAGAGAAACCACTAGTGCCCACAATCCTCACCTTTGCCACATCATTTTCGTATTGGACCCTAAACCACCTCATGTACCTCTCCCCAAAGCAGATCCAAACACCTTTGCAATTGGGAACCTTTATCCATTGTTGATTTAACTCACTCCTGCCCTCTGTGTCTGCCTCATCTCATGCAATCACCTGAGTAGAATGTCCTAGATCTGGGAGAGCCATTATACCTTGTAGGGCCTGCAAAGCCGTGGAAACAATATCAGACACAATAACCCTGATTACTTGTATCAAATCCCGGCTGACTGCCCCACCATCAAACGCAGCCAGCTCACTTGCCTGCGTGAGTGCTTCACCTTGAGCCCCCCCTTGCCCAAGCCTGATAGGCTGCCCTTTTATATGAAAGGCACTATCCCAGGCTCCCCAGTCCCTCACCCTTATTGCAAGGATCCTCCTGTCCTTGGCTCACACTGGCCCAGATCACTGTACTCCGTCTGCCCTGTGCAGGGTTTGATTCCTCCCCAATTCCCTGTCCCATCAACACTAATTGGGAGGGAGAAGCAAAATTCCACCCCTTGTTGTACAAGGTAAAACCAGAAACCCTATTCCCTAAACCTCTGTGCACTGCACAGCTGCTCTGAGAGGGAACTACACTTCCCCCCCCTCTCCTCGTCTGTATACCTAGGGACAGAATCTGACTCTGAGCTGTCTCCCTACTCAACTGCATCTCCCTTTGTGATTTCACTCTGCTATGCTTGCCTCGCCCGCCTGAACCAGGAGAAAGGGAGAATTAATCCTCCCCGTGTTTCTCCCCGCTCTCATTTTTTCTGTGTCTGCCTGCAGGGCCGGCCCTAAGGCAATTCCACCAATTCCCTGGAATTGGTCCCCGTGCCTTAGGGGGGCCCCGCGTCGTCCAGAAGGAGCTGCCGCTGAAGTCCCGGCGCTGTCTTTGGCGGCAGCTCAATCTCTGCCGGGGAGGAAGATCCCTCTGCTGTAGTGCCACCGAAGGCACTGGCATCTGTTTGAGCTGCTGCAGAAGTCCCAGCACTGTCGGCGGCAGCAGCTCAATCGTTGCTGCCGAAGACAGCAGCGGGATTTCGGCGGCAGCTCCTTCGAATAGGGCCCCGCAGTGACTAAAGCTGGCCCTGTCTGCCTGGAGCCATGCTGGGACAAGAGCCTGCTTCTCCATTCCTCCTCCCTCCTCCCTCTTCCTGCTCACGGCTCTGCTTCCACCTGGAGTGGAGCCGAGTTAAGCTGTAGTACCCCAGAGGACTCCTTCTGAGACTTGCTGTTAGTTCCTGCCTTTCTCCGTGGAATGAAGGCGGAGGAAGGGCTTTGGTCTGTGTAAAAAGGAAGGCTTTCGGCGCAGTGCTGCTCCTTTTCAAACCCTGCATTCCTAAGGGATTTGCTGCAGCAGTTTTCATCTCCTCACACCCCACCACCTCCAGCCATAAAGCACTATTCCCTTCACTGGGCCAGCCCAACTCAAAAAACCCTGCTTATAGGTGCAGGGCGGTCATTCATTTTGTTAGCGACATTACAGTGGTCATTCATTTCCTGAGATCTTCATTTAAAGGGAAAAGGATTTGAAAATGTGTGTTTATTTTCTTATTACAACAGCAGGATACTTAAAACTGTATTTCCTTTCCTATCATATAGTGTAGCATACCTAAACATGGTGGGGAGACAAATTTACCACCAGCAAAAGTAGTGAATTTGACTCAACGAGTGTAAGTTTTATCATTGCACTTGTCTTAACTTCTGCATATGCTATGAGTGACCATACCATCTGCCATCCGCCCAGTATTACCTTACTAGGTGTAACCAGGAGGTCATTTTACCAGCACTGGTGTATAAAAGGAGAGGTACAAGTCCAGATAGACTGTCAGTGTGAAAGAAACCAGGGGCATGAAATTGTGTATTTGGATACATTAAACAGCTGATAGCTAGGACCTTACATTATATAGAAACTAGCAAGGTGCAAGACATTATTTTAAGTGCTATTTTTTATTTACCTTTAGTGTTAGCTCTGTCAATGGGCAAACATATTCTATTATAAATAGTTTTTGTCATGCATATTTCTTATTATGTAATTTCTAGTTTGATGATAGCCGTGGAATTATACAAGTTGTAAACTTGGTATGTGAAGTGATTTTCCTGGACTAACCAAAGCCAAAGAAGATTGGTTGTTCAAAATCAATTGAGAGTGAGGTGGCAGATCTTGCAGTAATAGCCTGAGGGACTAACAGCAGTGTTTATATCACAAATCCCTAAATCTTAATTGACCTATTTAAGTGACTTGCAGTCCAGTAGGTTACAGAATATCTCAGTGGAGATGAGAGGGGGGAAAAAAGCAATTGACATGCTAGTAAAATGAGACATGCTAGTAAAATGAGCAAAGGACTGTTAAGATATAACACAATTGTGTGAAGTCGAGTTTCCAGTTAAATATGTTATGTCTAGATATTTATGTACAGAAAGATATAAAATACATGTTAAAAGTCTCAGGTCAAGATATGGATTTAATGCATGTACACACTATAGAGACCTTAATTCTTCTCACTTATATGTTCTGAAATGTTCCTATGTTACTTAATTCTAGGCCTATATCGGATAAGTTTGGAACTTTAAGTTTGTGTGTTGTATGTTCTTTGGTCTGCCCTTTGGCCAAAATATAATACATTCACTTAAAACATCTGTTTTATGTAATTTGTGACTAGTAAGTGTACAATATACAAAGTCCATATAAACTTTTTGATTTAAATAACAATTCCAAGCTGCCACAAAACATCATTCCTACATTATTCCTGTATACTGAATACTATATATATATATAGTATATATCCATCCATCCCCAGAGAATATTTGATATTGTCCATATTATTATGTGTATGTGTCTCTACATTTTTATTTTATGAAATGTCATGAAATCGTGACATACCAGGTTTTAAAAAAATCAGTGAGTCAAGAAAACATTTTTTCCCCCTCATGGTTATCCAAGAATGAATGAATCTTAGTAAAGAAGAAACTGCATGAAATTGTATTTAATATAAGAACATAAGAATGGCCTTACTGGGTCAGACCAAAGGTCCATGCAGCCCAGTATCCTGTCTACCAACAGTGACCAATGCCAGGTGTCCCAGAGGGAGTGAACCTAACGGGTAATGATCAAATGATCTCTCTCCTGCCATCCGTCTCCACCCTCTGACAAACAGAGGCTAGGGACACCACTCCTTACCCATCCTCCTGGCTAATAGCTATTAATGGACTTAACTTCCATGAATGTATCTAGTTCTCTTTTAAACCCTGTTACAGTCCTAGCCTTCACAACCTCCTCAGGCAAGGAGTTCCACAGATTGACTGTGCACTGTACGAAGAAGAACTTCCTTTTATTTGTTTTAAATCTGCTGCCCATTAATTTCATTTGGTGGCCCCTAGTCCTTATATTATGGGAACAAATAAATAACTTTTCTAATGCCAGTATTATATCTTTTTTGAGATGAAGAGACCACATCTGTATGCAGTATTCAAGATGTGGGCGTAACATGGATTTATATAAGGGCAATAAGATATTCTCCGTCTTATTCTCTATCCTTTTTTTAATGATTCCTAACATCCTGTTTGCTTTTTTGACTGCCGCTGCACACTGCGTAGGTGTATTCAGAGAACTATTCACGATGACTCCAAGATCTCTTCCCTGATTAGTTGTAGCTAAATTATCCCCCATCATATTGTATGTATAGTTGGGCTTATTTTTTCCAATGTGCATTACTTTACATTTATCCACATTAAATTTCATTTGCCAGTTTGTCACTTAGTTTTGTGAGATATTTTTGAAGTTCTTCACAGTCTGCTTTGGTCTTAACTATCTTGGGGAGTTTAGTATCGTCTGCAAACTTTGCCACCTCACTGTTTACCCCTTTCTCCAGATCATTTATGAATAAGTTGAATAGGACTGGTCCTAGGACTGACCCTTGGGGAACACCACTAGTTACCCCTCTCCAGTCTGAAAATTTACCATTTATTCCTACCCTTTGTTCCCTGTCTTTTAACCAATTCTTAATCCATGAAAGGATCTTCCCTCTTATCCCAGGGCAACTTAATTTACGTAAGAGCCTTTGGTGAGGGACCTTGTCAAAGGCTTTCTGGAAATCTAAGTATACTATGTCTACTGGATCCCCCTTGTCCACATGTTTGTTGACCCCTTCAATGAACTCTAATAGATTAGTAAGACATGATTTCTCTTTACAGAAACCAAGCTGACTTTTGCCCAACAATTTATGTTCTTCTATGTGTCTGACAATTTTATTCTTTACTATTGTTTCAACTAATTTGCCGGGTACTGACGTTAGGCTTACTGGTCTGTAATTGCCAGGATCACCTCTAGAGCTTTTTAAATATTGGCGTTTCATTAACTATCTTCCAGTCTACCTGGTTTTGACCATCTCAATTTTTCTTTTCTTATTTTCTTCCATTACTTCTAGGACTTGAAGTGAGCCTTTATGGAAAGGGTAAAGAGAGACAACAGCAATCTGGTAAACGAGAAGGAGATGAAATGAGGAAGAGAGAAATGAGGGAAAAGCTACCAAGAAAGGGGAAATGCAACATGCGCTAGGGAGAATGGAAGAGGGGGAACAACTAGGGGAGGTAGCCTTGAGAACATGACCAGTGTGTAGTGCAACTGCTTTTTCCCCTCGGCAATCTCCTCCTCCATTAAAGCAGTACCTTGGAGCATTATAACCATAGATAGATATTGCTTTTGTTTGGCTAAAGTCCATATTTCTCCAATTGGGTTAAATTATTTTTTCCAATTGGATGCCTAAAGAAATACAATCATATGTTCATGATGCTTTCATCAGAATGAATGGATGCTATTTAAAGTTCTTAGTTATCTGTTAACTGCTTCCCCTCTCTGATCCCTTTTGGTCCCATTTAATTAGCTTTCCTATAACTCCCTCCAGCCTCATTACCAGCCTCTTGATCAACATCTTTGCTTGTGTGTTTAACAAGTATATTAGATAATAAGCTGAACATCAATCAACAGGTTTTCCTTCTTTGGGAGCAGTGTTTTACAATCGCTTATTTGATACTACGGATCAGTTCCTTCATTATTAATATTTCTGCAAGACTCTTGCTAAGACTGAGGAAAGTCTTCATAAAAGATCACAGCAAAGCCATCTGGTCTAGGGCATTTTTCAGCTTGTATTATGTAAATTGCCTGTTCTACTCCTGTCAGTTTTTGCATCTGAGAATTGTTCTGTTTCATAAACTTTCATAAACTTAACCAAGTAATTCTGAAGCACAGATCTTTCTGTTATATACTGCAGAGTATAAAATTATGAATACAAATTTTGCAACACTTCTGGGTTATTGTTTTAGGCCCAAATCCTCACCTACTGCTTTAAGCCTAAGTAGGGAGGCTTAGTGTAAGGGGGAGTTCCATAGATTTGGAAGGGAGAAATCCTCCTCCAGGCCACAGAATGCCAGTGGATTTGAAAAGGAAAAATATGTTCAGCTAACAAAACTTTCCCCTGACACCCCTGGTACCATTGTATCCAGAATCAAATAATGACATACCCAACTTCCTTTGGGGTCCTTTGAATTTTCCCCTGGTTATTGAGCTTTTATGGTGCATTCAGATCACACTTCTGAGCTTTTCTTTGTAACCATGAGGACCAGGAACTTTTTATTTTTTGTCCACTGAAAGCTGAGATTCTTACATAATCACCAGGAGGTGGGGCTATATGAAGAGCATCAAATATTGCGAGACACAATAAAAACGTCCAAGTTGGCAAACAGTGCAGCTCCCCCAACTTCAATGGAGCTTTGTCCATTCCCACCAGCAGCGAATTTGGCATATTGCATTTTTGAGCCATCTCCAGTAAGTAACAGCCTACATAGCTGCTGGTCCAATAACCATAGGCCTCTCATCCCTATTCTGCAAGGCTTGTTCCTAATGAGTTCTCAGACCCTGCTTCCTTGGTGGCATATTGTCTTGCCAGTTCCCAACCAGAGCAAGAAAACGATAGAAGAAACTAATACATCAATATTAAAACAGGAATTGTTTATATCTCTTTGTAGAGCATTACTGCCTACCTGCAGTCCCCAGCTGCCTGAAACAAGTGTGAGTCGCCCACCAACAGTAGTTTCAAAGTTGCTGCTAACCAAATATTGACTAACTTGTTTTTCTTCACTTTTTGGGGAATCAAGGGGAGTCTACATCTTTTAATATTCACCATGCATTTTTCTTTCTTCTTTCGTGAAGATTTCTGGTATTTCCTATTCCCATCTCTCTACTTCACACTGGTTATCTGCTTAGTTCCCAAGGTGATTTTAAAGACTCACCTAAGGTCTCTTTGAAGTCTAAAATATCCATCAGTTCCACTGGAGTACCGTACATTTTTGGCTTTCCTTTGTAAATTATTTGAAGTTTGACTGGATACCACAATGAAAAATTAAAGTCTTTTGTCTTTTTTCCCCAAAGGCTTACATCCTTTTGTGCAGTGTATCCATAAAGCTGTCTCAGGATTAGAGGAAGTTGTTTCCTTTTGAGGATTGGTCCCTATTTTCACTTGTCACAATGTTGATATTAAGGCTCTGAGCTTTTGCAAGACTTTGGATTGGAGGCTGTGGTGGGATTCAGTTCAATTTGGTTCTTTTTTTTTCTTTTTTTTTATCTGCACTAGGAAATATTTGTTTACTTATATGGATATTTTAGAAGACAGCAGTTGTTCTTTCTTCCTTCTTTGGGACACCTACCACATGGCAGTTGAGTACTGGATCTGGTTTCTCAGAGTTCTACTTTGGCTGCCAGTTTCTTGAATTTGCTTTGTATTTTACTAACGTGTATGGTGTCATCTGTCTCTACATCCCAATTGACCAGTAAGTTCTTAGAAGTCTCAGGGATAGTCTATACCGGGGATCAACGAGTGGTGATCGATGCATCGGTGGTTGATTTAACGGGTCTAGTGAAGACCCACTAACTCGACCGCAGATCACTCTCCCATCGACTCTTGTACTCCACCGGATCCAGAAGAATAGGGGGAATCAACGGGAGAACGTCTCCCCTCGACATCTCGTAGTGTGGACCCCCTGGTAAGTAGATCTAAACTAAGTCAATTTGAGTTACACTATTTATGTAGCTCGAATTGCATAGATTGAATTTCCTCTGTAATGCAGACAAGGCCTAAGTCAGTCAATTAGATTTAGATACCTAGTTGTTTTTCATAAATCCATTAGGAGCTTATCTGTAGGCACCAAAATACCTTTAAAAATATGACCTTTAGACATTTTTGAAAAATTTACCATTTGGCTTCATACCTTCTGTAAAGCACTTAGCAAGGAGTTGGCATTATACATATAGTGAATCATATTCTTTGGTCTATGATTTTGTGTGAGGTTTGTTTCAGCAAAGAGATTATACTTTGAAAAAAAAACTCGTTCCCTAAGCCTTAAAATTAATGGAAATTGGCATTCAGTTCTCCTAGTCAGCTTTGAAAATCTCAGTCATAATAGTGCCCAGTGACCAGGCTTACAACATCTGTGATCTACTTAATAAGCAGTGTTACAGAAAACAAAACAAAAAACACAGTGCAATCTCTGAAGCTAATGCTGTTCTAACTGTAACATCTGAAGATTTACATTTCTTGATGTATATTAGAGACAAAACTGCTAATAGTAGTACTAATAGGAGGCCTTTGTACCTAAAGGAACAGATTTTAGATTGCAAGTGCTTGCTTTAAAGGAGCTTCTTGTTTTTTATGTGTTGGTAAAGCACTGTGTACAGCATTCTATAAATAATAATTAGCATTATAATAACAAGAAAAGCCTAATGAGGTAGAAATCTTTCTTTATGGTTCTGTTTTTCTGCTTCTAAAGTAATCAATTAAAGGGGCTTAGCATAAACAGGGAGATTTATAGAAACAGTGAGTGGCTTTCCCACATACATGCACACACACACTAGCAAATAAATTAGCCTGAGCATATTGCTCAGTACTATCCTGAGTAAAGGACTCTTGAAAATTCATATGAGATATCAGTGATAATGAAGGAATTTTCTGCTCTTCTTTTTATCTGTTTACCTAAGATGCCATTGGTGGGCTCTGAATACAGGGTTTATCCCGGTTTAGGGAAAGATGAGGTAGCAAAGCTTGATGGAATCCCAGGCAGCTCACTCTCCCAATTTTGCCTTTATTCTAATTGTTTGCAATTTGTGTTAGCAACATACTGCTAAACCTTTCTCACATGATGTTGTCGTTGAATTCAGTCCTTGGATTTCATCTTTTGAAAACAATATGCCTGTCATGGGGTACATTCACTACTGGGATGCCTCCTTGTGACCACATCTGGGGATTTGCTTCACTTAGATCTGATGCCCTTTTCCTCGCCCTGTGATCTCTCTGTTTCTCTGAGACTCAGGGTGCTCCTTCTTTGTGACACAGCCCTCTGGCCAGGTCACTATAGTCCTCCCCTTCCAGGGTATCAAAGTCCCACTGGATCAGCAGCCAAATTGCCGTTCCAGTCAGCCTTCCAGTCCAAAGCCAGGTTCGTTGCTGCTTTTCTAGTGACTGGTAGGGGAATCCAGGCCTGTCCACTACTCTGTGTTCTAGTCCAGGGACCCTATATCTGGTAACTGTGGTCTGCCATCTCCTTCTGCTACCTTCCTGGACTCCTTGCAAGTTTCTTCTTGATCTTCTGGACCTCCTCTGAGTTTACCGACCCAGACTCCCTCATCACAGGAAGTAACTGTGGACTACTGAACTCTGTAGCTCAAACACACCTCTTTACTTTCATTACTGAAGTATACCAATACAATGTATTTATATATTTATTTATTTTTATTTTTTTGTGTGTGTACCTTAAGATCTCAAAACAATATTTTATATATCCATCTTTTATATGTAATATAATTTCTGTCAAATAACTTGTGCTACTTTCACTGATGAGGGCCTTACATATATGTTTAGCTTCAATAAAAATAAGGCAGTTTTAACTGATTATTTAATTACATGTAATTAAATTAGATGCTCCGTGTGAAAGTTAATAATCATGAAAGGTTTGAATTCAGAAAACTGTAAAATATACTGTATATGATATTATATATCCTACAGGATATTATAAATGAATTCATAACCTACTTGAGTGGGATATCCCGTTAACATAGGGCCAATGAATTTCCATCATTGTTCAGAGTTCTGCACTGAGACTAAGGACAGATGCAGTCACAACTATGTTTTTATGAGCATTTATTTATTGCATTCAGTAACTGATCAACTTTGTTTATATTGGGAATTTTCTTTAAAAAAAAACATTGCTTATAATAAAAATCACTGAAACTTCATTTATTCTAAATGAAGCAGTTTTGTACCTTTACAAGAACATATAAATTGTGATTCTTCTATGCTTTGAAATGGGCATCAGTACTTGAACAAAATACAAATTTATAATGAAATTTTCAAACTCAGGCGCCTAATGATATGTTCTTAAATCCATATTTAGGGACCAAAGTAAAAAATGTCCTAATTTCAGAGGAGCTCATTACCTACAACTCATATTGAAGGCAAAATGGACTGTGAGAACTTTGAAAAAGATTTGGGGCTTAATTTAGGTTATGCAACCTTAACAATTGTGGCTTTAGTATATGAATTTGTGATTATTTAAACTAATATTTGTATCTTTACAGAAAGATAAGGAAGACCATTGGCTAGAGAAAAAAGTACAGGGTAGTAGAGACCACATAATCTTAGAGCATCTGCAATGGACCATGGGTTATGAAGTGCAAATTACTGCTGCCAATAGACTGGGTTATTCCGAACCAACATTGTATGAGTTCAGCATGCCACCAAAGCCCAACATTACTGGTAAGTTAATTTTAAAATATAGTCTAATATTGAACTGGTTGTTTTCTGCTGATAGTATTTAACATGTGTGCTCTTTGATTCTTGCTGCAGTCTCTGAACTTAAGCTTATTGAGAACTGAAAATCTTTTTAACTGCCTAGACTTGACATCCCAGTACTCTTTATTGTCAGCAAAGATTGGATGTATAACCACTAAACTGGAGGAGTTTGTTGTTGTTATTTATATTACCTAGGGCCTAGGATCCCTAGTCATAGGCTAGGACCCCATTGTGCTATGCATTGTACACACACAACAGAAAGATGGTCCCTGCCCCAAAGGCCTTTCAGTCAAAGTTCCTTTCCTTTCACTACTATTGGTATTAGTGAAGTCATCCATAATTGCAGGAGAAACACAGAACCCCAACCTCAGTTACTGGCAGTTAATAAGAGAGATTGCTATTCAGAAATGCACTTGCTGTATCCTTGTAAGTATTTTGTTTTTAATGGTTTATGTTGTCTGTGGTAAATCTATTCATGTGTTGGTATCCTGGGGTTCAGTCCAAGTCAATGGGACTACTCATGCTTTAAATTAAGCATGGTATTAAGGGCTCTGCTTGAGCAGGTTGCATACTCAGCACCTTGCAAGATCAAGCCTTTAAATAGGTCTGTTTTGATTTAATCTCTTTAGTTCCTCTTTAAGGAACTTTAAGTGTATAAAGTCCTAAAGTTCCAACTCTTCAAATGTGACTATTCCTATAAATAAAGTTGCTCATGTGCATAAGTGCTTATGTAATTTGGTGTTAACAGTTTAAAAAAGCAAAAATACACAGCAGTTCAGGGCTAGTAGTGTTTCAGTTATTAACTTCTTGAGGGTTAAAATGTAACCTTTAAAAAATATTTCAAACTGAAATTTGAGGCACAACTTACCGATTCCCATGCATCATTTTCAGCAAAGGTCTAATTTGATTCATTTAATTTACGCAATGAACATAAATTAGTTTTTTAGGATTTTCAGATGTTTTCTAATCTGCTATAACTAAAACATCTTAATTTTAGAACTATGAGTTTTCAAGGTTTTAGTTCAGGTTATGGCAGTACCATTTAAATTTAAAAATCAGTGCTAAACTTTTGCAGCGTCTAATTTTCACAGAGGTTTTATGTATGCTATAAATTACACAGATAATGTATTACACTAAAATTTAAAACTTGCCAAATATATATCAAGGCCAATGGAAAAAAGGAGAAAAGTAATACCATATCAATTCTTGTGTTTCCTATGGGGTCTGAATGTATGAACAGCTCTGGTTTCACTAGTGTTGATTCCAAATGACTTATAGCCTTGATGTATCACTGGAAATATTTCTGATAATTAAAACATTATTTTTTTCTCCTGTTATCTTATCAGCTGCTAAAGAACAATCAACCCACTACATTGTTAGCGGATTTTTTTAGAAAACATATTTTAAAAAGAAATGTCTTAGGCATCTATGTGAATGGCTTTTCCCATATCATCAGAAACAATCCGTTGATATTAAAAGTACTATTTCTGGAATTTATATACAGTTAAAAAGCATGCCACATAACTTAGTAAGAATAGTTTAGGATCAAATCAAGCCCTGGTGTAAGCAGGGTGTTGGTTTGTGCCTTTGGTTGGTGTAAATCGGTGGAAATTTGTTTGGGTCTTGACAGGGGCTCAGTTCCCTCACAGTCCAGTCTACTTCTGTTTGATCCTGCAGTGAAAGGGGATGTCTTATGACATCAATCTGTTTGCCACAGAAACATTGTGGTGTCACAGTTCAGCATTAAGATTTTACCTCAGGACAAAATGGAAATGGAGATGTGGACTGTAAGGAAAAAAGATTTGCTCTAGCAATTATTGTGGGGAAGTTCTATGCAGAAGGTCAGACTAGATGATCACAATAGTCCCTTCTGGCCTTGCTCATATGACTCTATGAAAAAGCTTTCATCTCAATGAAAAAACTTTTGCAAGTAGAAAATGTGATAAAACCTTGTGAAAAACAGAAGAAAGGCAAACCAATTTCCTTTATATGTTTCATATATTTGGAATTGTTTAACAGTATGAAAGTTTCACCTTAATGCTTCTTAGATATAGATATATCTAATGAAATATAAGCGTACCCATTTACAATTGTTTATAATTGTTTAAAATCATAAATAATTGCAACAACTGACACAAACACAAAATACCTGCATGTGTGGTAACAAAGCTCTATACTTGTGTATAAAAGGCAATTCAGGTAACCAACATCTAAATGGAGATGGAGCATTTTTCATTTTATGCACATGCTTTTCCAACTATTTGAACATGTAGCATATAGTCCCTTAGATACAGGTAATTACTGCAATTATGATTATGCAACTAATTAGTTTCCTTGACAACTACTTTTGCAAAGCATAAAGTGGGTGAAATTAACATCCTATGGGAATTCTGTAGAACTTTTTTTAAATGATCTGAATATTTTGCCAGAAGATTCTCAGAAACTCTCTACACAATTCACTGTAGCTATCTGGGAGCCCATCCTCCAGTACAAGGTGCTACCTAGTTTTGAAATGTGTGTCGGGTGTGTGTGTTTTGTTTTTAATCCCTGTGACACTAATAGTAAAGCAACATTTTGGAACTTCAACCCTGATCCCTACACAAACTTACATGCATCCTTAACTTCAAGCAGATGAGTAATCCTTAACTTCAGTGGATCTGCTCACATCTAGGAGAAAAATGACTGGCAGCTTTGTCAGCTTTTTTTTTTTTTTTTCATACATCAGTTTCAGGAGCAATTTTTATTTTAAATGCTGCCCCCAATGTTGATGTGTTGTATTAACAGCCTTGGAACAGTCAGAATCTCTGTGCAGTTCCCACAAACAGAATGACCTTTGCTGTCAGTGTTGAGCATTTTGCTTACCCTTTTAAACAAATGGCTGTCAGTTGTGCTAAAGTACCTTCACTCATCCTGACCAAAGTCATTTAGTGATGGGCAAAGATGGACAATCTATTTAATATGTGATATTTTCTCTGATTTTCACACTGTGCCTGATAGCAGCAAAGATGTCAGTGTTCATCATGCCAAACAGATTCTTTATATCATCAGTATTGACTAGAAATGACAGCTTTATGAGATCTAAAGGTTCATCTCGAAGGGAATGTATTACAGCATATTTTTCTATTGATGCAACAGTTTTTTTTTTATATTAACAGAGTTAGGAAGTCAATATGAATATAATAGCCCCTTTTTCCATCTGTGTCCAAGACATTTGTGTTGGCACTTTCCTGGACCCACAGATAAGCGTGTCTTGAGGTTTTCTGCTTCAGATGTGGTTTAAAACTCTTAATAAAACATAAAAATATCACAGAAATAATTCCCCCAAGTGGATGCTGACAATCTTGGGAACTTCTCATATCCATTAAAGCCTTCGCTTCAGATTTCTAGCAGATTTGAACTCACTCCTTCCATTTAACACCACAGTGTCAAAAGTCACAAATGTAATGTCATACAGGGACTCAACCTACAGAAAAGCCCAAGAAAGTGATTTTGAGGGGAAGAAAATATTCAAAATATAAAAAATGGTAGGTGGTTGTTGATTTTGTTTTACTCAGTTTTTTTTAAACATCTGTTTTATTTTTTTGCCAAGGAAGTTGACAGTGTTCATGGGAGGATTTCCATTCTCCAGTGATGCCTACCTGACTTAGTTACCCTCCTGGCCTTTCTTCTAGGTTCCCAGTTACAGGCCTTAATCTGCCTCCATGAAAACCATGCTACAGTCCTATCTCCTTTTATATCATTGCCAGTAACAAATATTTTTCAGGCCACATTAGGCCCTCAGCTATTTATTTATTCATGCATTTAACCTCATTTTCTTTCAGTTATGTGCTCAGTGATCTACATGCAAACACACTACCTTCACTGGGTTTGTTCCTGTGGTCCAGTAGCTAAATCCTATTAAACAATTCTGTAGATAATGAACATGAAGGAACAGAATCCAGTTCAGCCTTTCTGAATTGTATTGGTCTTCAGTGCTGCTAGCAACCAAAAAGTAGTAAAAACTTACTTTAGTCAATAGTGAGCATGTGTAACTCAAGATACACTGAGGAAGGAGATCTGTTGAATGAAACTATATTATTTTCAGAATGGGACCACTTTTTAAGCAATACATTCAGCTAAGAAGTAGTATCAATGTCAGTTGCTGGCTTCCAGTTCTTATTCTTGTTTCCAGGGAAATGTATGTTTCATCAGTAAAAATAAAGTAATGCGTTTTTAAATACTTATGTGTTTTTGCCCCACTCGTCCCTTCCCATGGAACTAAGCTGGAAAGGATATCAGTGACAACATTGGCTAAGAATAAGAGTCCTTACTTGTAGCTATCAAGTAATAGCTGCCTGCTTATAACTCCAGTAAAAGGACAGTAGAATTCTATAGTATTTCAATTTGAAGGGAATATTTTTAATGCGAACATATTTTAACAGGATGTCTTCAACCATTATTTTTTCTCCCCAGAATGAGCACAGTGATCTTTTGGAGGGCAATTTGCTAAAAAGTTCTGACCATTGCATGTAGGCCAACAGATACACACATCATCAAATCTTTTAATAACAATACAGATCTCTCTTCATGTAATGCTGATTTGATAAAGAAAGTTGAAATTTAAGAAGCCTTTAGTTATGATTGCTGATGTATATTTTGGTCCCAGATGCCACATTTTTAATGTTTTACTAAGAATTTATTTAAATGGAGCACAGTGCATTGGTGTCAGCCAGTTCAAAATGTTTGAGGAGAGAAAAATAAATTATTTACCTGTAATTCAACTCCATTTGGCTGGATTTCTACACTTAGGTTTCATGCTTCTAGCCCAAGACAGGTGGGAACGCTCATAATTCTCAAAAGTTTTTAGACCTGCCTATTCCCCCAAACCAACTGCCTGTGCCTCAGTGCCACCTGGAACATAGTACTGTATTGTACAGGAAGACACTTGTTCCTTAATCTCTAAGAAAAATGTATGTCATATATTGTGGAGATGCTGGTTGTGGCTCCATGTTTGAATTGAGATTTGCATTTGAAGCAGGGATTCAACTACTTTGGTACCTATAAATAATAGAGTATCTTCCTCAAAATTACAGTACCTACTCTTTGGCCCTTCGAGTGTAGAATAAATTAATAGAATAAATTAATAAATTAATAGAATAAATTCTCTGAAAATTTAGAAGTAAATCTGTTAACCAGTTTGAGTAAATATTAATTTTAAAATGGGTCATGTATGAAATTTAGTGCCCTGAACCTGACCTTTCTTTGTCCATTATGATCTTAATAATGAGATCATACAGAATTTGTAAACTTCCCAGACATTTAAAACTCATTGAAAAATTGTGCATATGCTATGTTTGATTATTTTTTTTAGTGCCAATAACTTCAACCTCACATCATCAGCCCTAGTTTCAAGACTGCAACTTTTCTGAATGCTGGGCCTGAGAATCTGTTTCTGATCAGAGGCCCACAAAGCATCTTGAACTAGCTAGTGTCTCATGTGGAGGCCTCAATTGAACTAAAGTGCTCCAGTGCTAATTAGAACCCTTGGGTGATATTTCCAAGATAGAAAGATTCTCCAGTGCATCCATGAAGGTCTTTTCAGCCCTTACTCATTTGTCTTCAGTCATATCTAGAAGAAAGAACAAAAGACAAGTCATCCTAAAGAAAGAATTGAAGGTATCAGTGCTCTCTGAAACAATAAATCTGTAAGCAACAATCCATATTGGTGTATCTAATACAAGGCAGAACAAACTCCCCAGCTTTACCAAGTTACCTAAAACCAATTATCAGTAGTTTGATAGATGATTTGATCCCAAAGTCAGAAGGCTAGGAAAAAAAACTAGTTCCTCTAAAAACTTGCACTAGGTTCCTGAGAATCTTTCAGAGAACATGGCACACACATACAGAGGACAGTGAGACATTAAAGAGCTAGGTGAATTCATACCTGTTTTATGCTGTGAGTATATAATTGACAGCTAGGAATCCAATCAATATTGTATTCTTAGAGAAATGCTTATCCAAAGTGGCAACAAGAAATATATTTAAGTTAACAGCCCCCTCAAATCAGTGATGTAATAGCCATAGCAACCATGCCATCTTTTGCACTTAAGGGAATCCTACAAAGGAATACTAAAAATATGTTGAATAAGAATATTATCTAGTTGCAGACAGGATTTACATATTGTTCTCACTGAAATGGCAAGCTCTCAGTGCAGTTTGGGAATAACTCTGTATACACCATTCCCTGAGGAAACGCTAATGGTTTTATACTGGGTAGGCTAGAAATCATTAACAGACTTTGACAGAACAGCACTTGATGTGACTCTAGAGAGACAAATTTACAAACAACCTCACGCTATTACTATTGCCACATTCACAGCCAGAGAAAGTAGGACATTTGAGAGAAATGTCAAAAAAGGCCTGCACATCTTTACCAAAGGAATTAAATTCTTCCCATATTGTGGCTCATGACAATGTTAAATTAAGTGAAGATTACAGTAATGGAAAACAATAGAGAAATAATGAAAATACACCCATATCTTCCCTATCCCTGTACAGTGAGAAAGTTAGATGAGTAGTGGAGTGACTAGGTTCAATAAAATGAAAAGCCACTTGAAACTGAAATTAACATTTTTTGATCTGTGAAAAAGTTTTCTCTGTTATTTTCATTTCTGTGCATCTTTACTTCCGTTCGTCCAAGTCTGAAAGTAGAAATGTTGAAATATCACACATAGTGATAGTATTAGCAGATTTCCAGCACATAGACCCCAAAGGTTCGGATAGGCCAGTTGTTTAGTTGTTTAATCACACCAAATCGCCAAGCATCTTGAGGTTTGTCTGTCAGTAAGATCACAATTCTGCCTACTTTAATCACATAGAGTAGCAATTTATTTGGTGAGTAGTGTTATTGATTTCTGTGAGCCAGATTCCATCATTCTTACTCACATCAAGTAGTATTTTAATTGCAATGGGGATATTTACAGGATAAAATATTACTCACTTTGAGTGAGCATGGCATAATCAAACTCCAGGTAAGTACATAGAGAAAAAATGCATAGTAATGTGATCACAATGATATCTAATCACAATAATAAAAATACAGCATTATCGAATAAGAACTTTGCATTCAAGGTTACTAATCTCCTTTTTGAGGTGAACCAAATGTCTGATAACACACCATAATAGCATACTAACCCCTCACTGGTACTCATAAATGGAAGGCCTTTAAATCTGAAAATTAACTAAACAAGATAAAGAATACTCAGCCCTAGGTTGTCAAAAGTTGCTAATGATTTTAGGTGCACCATTTTGGGTGCCTGACATTTGTGGAGAGGCTTGATTTTCAGAAAGTGCTATGTCCCCACCCTTTTCGGTGTCTCAGACAGAACTCTGAAAAATTCAGTACTCTGTATCTCTAGTCACTTTTTGAAATATAGGCATCCAGATACCTATGGAGCCAGAAGAACTACACATCACTAAAGACAAGAAAAGCTCTCAACAATTGAAAAATTATATTCTGTGGCTGGGATGAGGTGGATAAACCCTGCAGTGGAGAGACAGGGGGACAGGAACAACTCTGGGTCCAGGAAGCCCCACCCTGACAGGCCTGCTGGGCATGCTTCAGGTGGAGGAGGAGCTTAAAAGGGAGTCTCTTCAGCACAGCACGGTGGCAGGCATAGATAGACAGACTTGCACTAACTGCTACAGAGGGATTATGCCAGGAAAGTAATTCCAAGGGGAGGGATTTATGCATGAAGCCAGGACTCCCCACTCATGGGCCATGTTGCAAGGAACAACCGCAGGCCATAACACATGCCAAGGAGGACAGAGCGGTATGAAGAGACCCAAGGGATGGTATGGACTTCAGATAGCAGATGCCTTCCTTATGGCAACCAAGAGGGCCCCTGGATAAGTACTTGGTGAAGTGGGAGGCCCTGGTTCCCCTACCTAGATGGAGCTGTCGCCACAGTCTCTTATCAATAGATAAGGAGGCTCGCCCCCGCAGAGAATGTGGGCTTGACAGCCCAGTCCTGATGAAGGACATAAGGAAGGTCAGCAGAGAAAAATACAAACAAAAAAAGCCCACAACAAGACAACATAGATGTGGAGAAGCTGCTGAAATGGATCGTGGAGAGCCAACGTCAAAAGGCAATTACTCCAACAGATGGCTGCACAACACCAGCAGGAAGCAGCTCGACAGCCACAGGAGCAGTAGCAGCAATTCATTTGAGACCTGACCACACAACATCAAGAGTAGCAAGAACACTTGGTCCAGCAGATGGCAACACTCCTACAACGTTCTGGAGCCACCACTAATCAGAGGCCAGAGTCCTCTGGGAGGGTCCTGATGTCACGGATCCTGGTCAAGGTAACAAATATGGGCACAGAGGATAACCACAAAGCCTTCTTAGTGACATTTGAACATGTGGCTACTGTGGTGGAGTGGCCGCCAGATCACTGGGCCACGCTTCTGGCCCTCATACCTGACCAGGCCAGCCCAAGGATCCCATGGATGCTTGAGACTACCATCTGATTGTGACTGTTCTTTTAGATTATTTTGATATCTCCCCAGAAATGTACTGCCAATGCTTCCAGAGAGAAAGGTACCCACCAGGGGCCCACTCCCAGGTCATGGCCCAGTGCTTGAAATATTATTGCTGGCATTGGCTAATCCCAGATGGGTGAACTGGAGTACAAGTGACAGAGCATAATGTACTTAAGTAATTTATCCAGTTGGTTTTTTTTGGTTGGGAGATAAGAGTGGGTGCAGAGACACCAGCCAGATGGTCTGTCAGAGGCAGTAGGCCTCACTGAAAATTTTGTGACAGCTGAACAGCCCCCTCCCCCCCTCAACCCTCAAGGGTGGGAGCCCTGAGGTTAGGCCATCACTGAATGTGAAAGACCAAGTGCAGTGGAGGAAACAGGGTGCAGGAGATTGTTGGCTGGGCCGAGACCCAAATACCTTCTGCAACAGAGACTTGGACACTGAACAAGAATGCTTGAGTTCACAGAGGCCTAGAGAGCCAGGGAGTGTGGAAGCTAAGGTGGCATCCCCAATGTAGTGGAGAAAGACAGCAGCCCTGCAGGCAGGCAGTCTTTTCAAGTGTGAGCAGCATAGTCATTTTCAACGCTACTACCCCTTTTATGGATTGTAGCTAAGGGCAAGCCTGGACAGCTGCCCCCCAGAGCCTGCAAGAAGGGTCCAACCAAGATGGTAGCCCACTGAGGGTCTATGGGTCTGAAGTGATAGGCTTAATAGATTCAAGATATAGACAGGCCCTCATAAGGGAAAAGCTGGCTGAGGTCATTGGGATGTTAACTGCCACTATTTTCCTTCACTGTATACACAGAGACATGCACCCGTACCCCACAAAGAAGTTACAGCTTATCTTGGGAAACCACACCAAAACTCTCTGTGATGTGGGGGTTGGCGTCTCTGGACTACCCAGTGGTCTGGGACTGTGAATGCAAGTGCAGGAGAATGATTTGACTGTGGGGGGTGACTGTACTTCCAATTTCAGAGAAGGCTGGATCATGGAACTGGTCTTGCAGGAGTGCAAGAAGCTCCAGGGGAGGGGACCCCTGAGGGACCAGCAGGACCAGCTAACTCAAGACCATTTGAGTAGGGAATGGCTGACCCAAAACAGGGATTCCATATGGGAACAGAAGGGAGACCCAACCTTGTCCCGGACATATGAACAGCTGTCAATAGAGAAGTAAACAACTGACATAAACTTAAACAATGGCCATATATTGAGTTGAGAGAGAAACGACTCTACTGGATTCTACACGACCACGAGGCCAAGGTTTGGGCCCAACTTCCAGTACCTTGTCCCTTTCAGCGGGAACTACTTTGGCGTGTGCATTTGGTTTTGTGCACTGGTTACCAGTGGAGGGAGAAAACCCTGGTGAGAATTATCTATCAATTCTATTGGACAGGCATCTAGAAAGAAGTAAGGGATTACTTCATGGCCTGTCCAGAGTGTCAGTTCACAGGACCCAAGAACACTCCAAGGGCCCTCCCGATAATGATAGTAGACATCCCCTTTGAAAGGATTGGCATGGATTTGATAGGACGGTTTAGAAAAAAGCACGAACGGACACCAACACGTGCTGATAATCATGGATTATGTGACACATATCACCAGGCCATTCCACTTTGAATGACCTACATAGCAACAGAACTCACAAAGGTTTGCCTGGGTGGAAATCCCAAATGAAATAATTGCAGACCAGGAGATGAATTTCATGTCACGACTAATTAATCTATGTTATCTAGCTATGTTAGCTACTGAAAATCAAATCTCAGAGAATATCAGTTTACCACCCACCAACGGATGGGCAACTCAAATGCTTCAGTGGGACCCTGAAGGGAATCCTGAGAAAGTTCATGGCTGAAGACTCTTGCCACTGGGATTGTTTGTTATGGCCCCTCCTATTTGCAGAACCTAAGGCTCCCCAGGCCTCAACAAGGTTCTCAACCGTCAAGTGATTATATAGGAGACAACCCCAGGGGACCCTAGACCTAGTTCAGGAAACCTGGAGGAGAAAGAGCCCAGAGGCTCCAGGTAAGTACAATACATGCTCCAGGTATGAGAAAAGCTGAAGACTTGAAAGGCTTTAGAAAAGAAAAAACACTTAAAGGCCCAAGAGTATCAAGAGCAAGCCTACAACAGGGTCACTGCCCATGTGAATTCTTTCCCAGTGACAGGGTACTGCTGTTGTTGCCCAGCTCAGAATCAAAACTGAATGGCTAGGTGCCAACGGCTCTTTGAGGTGGTATGCCGGATAGGATTATGAGATCTGGCAAACCAGAAAAGAAAGAGACCCAGATTTATCCCATAAACCTTCTGAAGGCATGGCGAGGCTGCACGAGCTTATTCATAACACCCTTCCCCCCAAATCTAGAGTCTCTTACTGCAGGTCTCAGACACAATTCTCTTGGGGGAAGGGCTCTTGCCCAATGGGTTCAGATAGATGGTCTGATATTTCTTTTCTGTGTTCTTGTCACAAACTGGACAAACCTGGCTGATTTGTCACCAAATTTTGGGGTCTGGCTGGCTTCTATAGATGACTCATACACAGCTTTATCATACTAATGGCTCCCCTCATTCACTTAGTGAAGAACTCTAGCCTCAAGAGGGTTGCCTGGTCCAAAGTCTACGATACAGCCTTTAGGACCTTGAAAGACGTTCTAAGCAAAGAACCAGTCCTCTGCCACCCTGACTTCACATGATGGTTCATACTCCACACAAATGCTTCAGACATGGGGTTAGTGGCAGTGTAGTCCTGAAATTTGGGTGAGGAAGAGTATCCAATCATCTATATCAGCTAGAAAATATTTCACAGAGAGAAGGCCTATTTGACTATAGAAAAAGAAACCTTGATGGTGAAGTGGGCCATAGAAGCATTGTGGTATTACCTACTGAGAAACCTCAATCCTCTTGATAACTGACCACACATCCCGCCACTGGCTAAATTGCATGAAAGACACCGATCCCTGGATTATGAAATGGTATTTAGCCTTACAACACTTTCTAGGTAGCCCATAGGCCAGGGAATAAACATCAGAATGCAGATTTCTTTCCTTGGGGTGGGGGAATGCAAGCCTTAGACTTGGACACCCCAGCGCTGAACTTAAGGGGAGAGGTCCATGGGGTAGATAGACCCCACAGTGGCGAGAGAGGGGGACAGGAACAACTGTGAACCCAGGCAGACCTACCCTGGAAGGCCTACTGGGTATGCTCCAGTTGGAGGAGGGGCTCAAAAGGGAGTCTGTTCAGCACAGCGAGGTAGCAGGCAGAGAGAAACAGACCTGCACTTGCTGCTATGGAGGGGTTACACCAGGACAGTATCCCCAGAAGGATGACTGCAGCATGAAGCCAGGAGGGACAGAGAAGTAGTAAGAAACCCAGAGAAGTGTGTTAGCTGAACTTCAGGTAGTAGATGCCTTCCTTACAGTGCCCAAGAGGTCCCTTGGTCAGAATCTGGTGCAGTGGGAGGGCCCGTGTTCCCCTACTACTAGGCATGACTGGTGCCACAGACTCTTACCACTAATAGAGGGCCCATCCCTACTCAAATTGCACAAAACTTCCACTTCAACAAAAAATATGCATAATAGTTTTCACATTTTTTTCCTTGTAAATGGGGCAATTTTTAAAAGTTATCTTATAATTTGAATAAAAATAGGCTTTTTAGGCATAGCAGAACATTGAAATGCTTAACCACCATTTAAATATACAATACTTTCATTCACAAAAGTTAGCTGTCATATTAAATGTAATTGCTAGCATGTTGCTTTACAATTTTAAAAGTCCACTAGTGTATCGAATTAGAGACGACATTTTAAAGAATATTTCTGATGTAAATGTATGTCTGAAAGATTTATATGAAAAAGCTGTCAGAAATCAATTAAGCTGGTGAAAAATTTTCTTAGATATTAAAATTTTAGCACAGTAACTTCCACGAATCTCAAGAAAAAACAACCTGTTTCTTTCCAGGTTGATTTCTTTTATAGTTCATAAAGAAAAATGTTGATTTTGAAAAGGTCTGATAGTTTTGACTATTGGGAAAAAAGTATTCTGTGTAAAATAAAATACTGCAGACCCAGTCTCATGAACATCTGCACACATTCCCAGTAACTGGTTGGTTTTATCACATTATGTCTTTTCAACTCATTATTACAAGAATTCTCATGGAAATAGGTTTTTGATTGTATGAATATTTGAAGAATGTTTGTTGTTTCTATAAAAATCATATGCACACAAAAGCAAAGTTATGAATGTTGTAAGCAAAGTTTAAAGTGTATTGATAACTGTTGATGCAGGTTCAAGCCCTGGCTCGTTCACAGATTTCCTGTGTGACCTTGGGCAAGTTATTTATCCTTCCTGTGCCTCAGTTCTACATCTGCAAAAGGGGGGAGGAGGGAAATACTTCCTATCTCCCACCCTCTGTCTTTTTTGTCTGTTTAGACTGCAAGCTCTTCACAACAGGGACTATCTCCTACTATGTGTTTGTCCAGTCCCTTGCACAATGAGGCCCCATCTTGGTTGTGGCCTGTAGGTGCTACTATCATTGAAATAATGACAATAATAATTATAATAAGGAATGTAAACAGTATAGTTTGGACTATATTTGATTCTTGTGGTTTCTTCCTACTTTGACGATTACCAGACTTGAAAATTCACATTTTTAAGTCAGTTTAATTCAATGTCTCCAGAGATATTGCTGTCTCTAGACCAGATTTTCTACACTTGAATTGTTTTCGATAAATCCACCTACCTTTCTTATTTTGGTCAATATCCATAACCCTATATTAATTGCTGTTTCATCATATTTTCTCAGAAATCTTAATGTGCAGTTTTGTAAATTCAAATATATAAACATTTTGTATTTCCAGACAAAGTTACATAATTGGGGTATAGATTACATGCCAGAAAAGTAGATATTCAACATAATATGCTGAAATTAGCTCTGCCACAGCCATAAATACCAATGGGAACTGTACACATAATGCTTCACACAATACACTGAAATAGTCATCGAAAGTGGCATTTGTGATGAGTAACAGTCTCAGAGGATGGGTAATTGGACATGGAACATTTTCCCACTAGTCTGGAAGGCTATAGCCTTCGACATTAATTCAGTGGCCTGTTTGAAATGAGTTCAACAGTCTCATTCAAATTCCAAGTAAACAATATTGCAAAGACCAGCCGCACACAGTGGCACTCTTGTGGCAGTCTGAACATAAGAGCTGGGTGAATTTGCACAACAATTTATTTAGCAAACCTAGTTTTGCTTTGTGAGCATGAATGAGCCATGAACAGACACTTCATTTTTATGAATTTGTTCATTTTTCACAATTGTTCGACAATTAATGTAAGTGAAAATATTTTAGCTTACGGGTTGCTCTTCACAATTGCTTCAAGTATCCACTGTTTGTAAATCATGCTGGGTGTTTCATTTCCTGAATCAGGTGACTGTTTCCTGATTTAGGATGTTTGTCAAACATTGCACCATAAGTACTCAGATAAATTCATCTTTTCTTGAGGATTTATAACCCTTTCTCTTTCCACATTCTTCCAAACAAAGATGTGCTTATTTGAGTTTTTGTGGAAGTGAATAAAAGGGGTCATGAATATATTGAAGTGAAAGGTTTCAGTCCCCTCCATCCCCAATGTTCACTAAGCTCTTGCTCAGTATAGAGACGATAGATTGAGGACCCAATTCAACAAAACACTTAGGCTTGCTTAATGAGACTGCTCCTATTCTTAAAACCAAGAATGTCCATAAGTACTGTGCTGGATTAGGTCCTGAAGCAAGGAGAGTGAATATCCCTCATGCCCATGAAAGTATTTCCTCCAGAATAATGTTGACACAGATTATTGGGCCATTGTGGGGAAGCATGTGTTGCTACATAGAGATGCTACTTATTGTGTGGATTAAACATTTTGGTATCCAGTTTTGTCATTCCTGCAACTTCAAAGGAACTCATTTTTCACTTTAAAAAGTACAACTTTTGTCAATATTTTCAACATAATTTGTTTTTACTGTTAGAGAGACTGTTTTAGAGTGACTGTCTTTGACATTGTGTAAATATTGCATTAATTATTTTTTCTCTTTTTCTTTCCCACTCTTGCTTTTTTTCTTTTAATTTTTACTTTATCTCACATATTTTACAACCTTTCCACTTTTTTCTCAAATTTACTTTTTTCTTACACTCCTCATTTTCTATAACAATCTTCATCAATGCAGATAGATGCTGTGAAGCCACTAAAGGTGAAAATGGAAGCCAATCATGGCAGCAAAATGCTGCTAGTTTTTCTTTCATTGTAGCCATAAGTCTGTTGTGCATGTTTTGATATTATTAATAAGACAAGCAGCATGTTCTCTTCTTTTCCCTGGGAATGTTATTTTTAAGAGATAAATAAATGAAGACCTGGATAAAAATTTGACTTTCTGGAGCTCTTCTAAAGTATACATTTCCAATTAATATCATAATGGAAGTAATTGATCAATCTATGCACGAAAAATTCTCACAAATGGCTTTTTTATCAACACAGAAACCATATGTCTCATAACAAACACAAGCTGACAATGATTGGCTGTTCTTCTATGTTCATGATTTTATTTATTTTTTTCTCAGTTATAATTCGTTTACTTAAGAAACATGTGCATAGACTTGTATATGTCATTGTGGGTGTAGTGGGTTCTCATGTTTGTCATGTTTGATCCCATATCTGCCCCTCTGAATTTTAAAATGTATTTATATATGATTTGTTCTATCAAATATTCCATTTCATTAGCTACTTTTGCGGTATTTAGTACTATTTTTATGCATATTACAATTGTTTATGCTTTACAATATAGGATAGTTTTAAAGTATTCATCACTATCTCAGTTAAGCTTTGTAAATTTCCCTATTTAATCTATTTTACTTTCTTTTTTCCTCTCTACCAAAATGCCTCTATCCACATAATAGGTCCTTCACCGTTATATCCCAAGGTGATGACCACTTACGGCCCCTGTGCCTGCTTTTTGAAAAAAGAAAGCTGCCATTCCCAACCCTTATTTCCATAGCATGTGTCGGTCATGAAAGACAAGTTCAGAGTTCTTTATCTTGAACTTTAACAAAGAACAGTTAACATAGTTATGACTCATCTGAACTGTTTATTGCACAGTTGGTATACTTAAAAAAGTAGGCCAGATCATGCAGTTAGATCTATGTCGGCAGACCTTTCTTTGTGCATAGAGATTCATTCATGGTGAGGATCCACATGGATGTAAAGGTTCACCCATATGGATCTGATCATGGTATCAGAAACTAAAGGAGTGGAACTCATAATCCTATTACATATTTAATAATCCTAGAAAGCAATGCGGTTCCAGAGTAAGGCAGAAACTTGAGCTTTGTGTTAAGAACTCTTTTCAAAAAGTAAAATTACTGCTGTGAAATTGTGCAATTCTTCAGTACGGTATGATCTTGTGACAAAACATTGAGATATTGAACAAAATTATACAATATTTTTAAATGTTTTTCTTTGTTTTCATTCTGTGCTTTTTAATTTTTTTAAAAGGTTATAAATATACCTTATATTTGAAGAAAGATTGGCCAAAATCAGTGTATCTGCTAAAGAAAAACTGAGCATCTTCACCAATGTAAAGGAATGTTTTCACATATTTAAAAACTGGTAAATGACAATTTTTACCAGTTTCAAATTATTCCTGAAAGCTTTCACTTTAGAAGATAATTGGTAAATCCATTTGTTGTATATCATATCAGATATGGCCTTTTGGAAAATGATCTTGCATGGCTGATCTCTCATCCAAGAGGGTATCCTTTTCCCAAAATGGATATATGTAACTCCCAAGACTGATTTACATGCATTTATAGAAAGACATCCCTCTCTATAAACTGAAATATCTAGTACAACTAGGAAACTTAAGCTCTGATCCAGAAACCACTTTGTGTGAAATCCTGGCCCCACTGAAGTCAATGGCAAAAATCCTACTGATTTACGTGGAGCCATGGTTTCATCCCTTGGCTCCCCCTCCCCCCCCAACTATATTACATCCTTTTTATATCAATGTAATTCCATTAATTTGAATTAAGCTACACCAGCATAAAATTTGTGTGAAAGAGTGGAGAATCAGATTTTCTCGTCAATATACCTACTCGTGGTAATTCAGCATTTTGGCCAATTCAGTAAGACACTTCAGATTCCCCCTAACTTAAGCGAAACATGTGCTTAAGTGTTATACTGTGTTGGAACCCAAAGCCAGAAACGACTGTTTGATCTGACCCTGAAAAAACAGATTATTTTTCATAGAAACTATTGTATTTATATATAATATAAATACATTATATATATAATAAATAAATGGATTATAGGTGGAGTTGTTATCGCTAATTGTAGTTCAGGTTGTCTAATACACTACAGTTGAAGAACCTGTTTTCAGTTGCTTATAACTGCCAAATTCTGCCAGTTTGTTCTAAAATTTTAAATGAGTGTCTGGCTCAGGCTGACTTTGGGTGGGGGGGGGAGGGAGGGAGAGTTTCATGTTTTCTTCAGCCATTTCTGAAAACAAGATTCGGGAAAATATATTGTTTTTCCCATGCTAAAAAAAATATTGTACAAACTTTTTTGTTGAGAAATTCTAGTGCCTCCTTGCTTTGGGGCAAATATTGGAAATTTGTAGACATGTTGCCTTTGTATAAGAAATGTGGCTTTTGCTGTCCCCATGAAGAAATGCCCAAATTTGGTCTAACCTTAATTCTGCATCTGACGAAGTGGGTATTCACCCACGAAAGCTCATGCTCTGATACGTCTGTTAGTCTATAAGGTGCCACAGGACTCTTTGCTGCTTTTACAGATCCAGGCTAACATGGCTACCCCTCTGATAAATGAAAGATAATGAGCAGGCACACAGAATCTGATGAAGCTATTTAAAGACCCACTGAAGCTTCATGGAAAACTTAGTAAAACCTTAATGGGAGTTAAATCTGTGTCTTAGGAGGCAAGCTGGATTCCCTTTTCCCCAAGGGAGCATATTTATGTCATAGTTCCCATAGGGAATGGAGACAATGAGAAAGCTTTATGTCACTTGTACTTCTTCCCCTGATCCTGGGACCAGGCTGGCTTTAGGGGCCTGCAATCAGGGCAGACACCCCGGACACCAACATTCCTGGGCACCAAATCATCACATTCGGTTACCAAATCCCCATTTTTGTTTCTTTTTGATAATAGAGTTTTGGGTGGGTTTGTTTTGTCGCTTACTCCATTTGAGTGGTGGGTGGGCACTGAAAACATTTTCCACCCTGGAAAATAAAGGGCCCTGGGATCAACAAGATACTGGACCAATCACTAGGTTAAATTAGAGAAATCTCAGGGCTACTGGTAAATTACAGCTAGCTGCCTAGTACAGCTGGGGATTCATGGGGCATAAGGACATCTGACCCCACCCCTTTTCCCCTGGTCATACCTTCTACAGCAGGAATAAATAAGGGTGAGTTAAGCTGTTGTTACAGCTGCTCTGTATCACTAGAGTAGGCTCAAAGATCTGACCTAATGAGGTTACATTGTCATTCAGCTACTGCAAGTAAGAGGAGAATCAAGCTCAGTATGTTCTTGGTCTATAACTCAGACTGTGTCACACAGCAGTTTCCTGGGATAATATAGAGATGTATGTATTGGTCTGTAATATAGTTTGAGATGCCTGTCCTTAAAATATTAGTAAAGTAGGATTATTGTACAGGAAATTGTAATATCATGCCTTCTCACAAGAAAGAGCAGGGAAGTAGAGAGAATGGAAGTGCTTACAGATGAAATAATAATTGCTAGATATATACTTACCAGCTTTCGGATTATAACTCAAACTAAAGTTAAGTGATACCCTCTACCCCGATATAACGCTGTCCTCGGGAGCCAAAAAATCTTACCATGTTATAGGTGAAACCGCGTTAAATCGAACTTGCTTTGATCCGCCGGAGTGCGCAGCCCAGCCCCCACGGAGCATTGCTTTAGTGCATTATATCCGAATTCGTGTTATATCGGGTCGCATTATATCGGGGTAGAGGTGTATATAGATGTGCACAGATATAATTTGATACACTGCTGTCATTAAGGCGTAAATGTTAGGTAAGTAAAGTTATTCTTGAAATATAGTAATTCTAAAAAGGCTTTTAGCTTTTATGATTGAAAATGTAACATTTTCCCAGTGTTGTCATGTACCTAGACATTGTTTCATTTAACATAATTTTAAAGTCCTAAATTACACTGAATTTGAGCCTGAAATCCTAATTAGTGACCCAGAGAACTTAAAAATAAGCCTCCACAATATTGTGATGCAACTCAAAGCAACAATAGTTTCAGTATTCTTCACTCTAGATGTGCTACAATTTAAAAACTTTTAAAATCTAGGACTGTATTCTTCCCCAAAGAGGTTTCCTTTGTATCTTTTTCGTTTCCTGAATTTTGACAAGTTACAAACAGGTACAAATAATTTATCAGCCAAATGATTTACATAATAGGAGTACAAGCCAGTGTATAATGGTTTATTTATAACAATAGAGATATTGGAATATAAAACACTGGGCTAAAAAGAGAAATAAAAACAACATAATACTATACACTAAAAGCTACCTATATTTTATACATGAGCAATAAAATGTGTTTATTTGTATTTTTGTATGTTTACATTTTTGTATGTATAATGGACATACCCAAATTCTGTTGCTAGATAAATATAAACAAACACCAAGTACTGTCCAATTTCAAAGCTATAACGGATTTAGAGAGCTGACCACATTGAAGTAAAACCCAGGAAATGTGAACTTTATATGTAAAAACAGAAAATGACATTTACAACATTTAAACTAATGGAATAACACAATAGATATATAGTATGCAAATAACCAAATTCAACTGCATGATCATTTCCTGAGCCAAATCCAGAATCATGCTCCTGTCACCCAATGTCCTCCTGTCATTGTTCACAATGTGTTGAAATACAACTTTAAGTGTACAACCAGCTAATGAGAGGGCTAATACAATAGAACCTCAGAGTTATGAACACCTCAGGAATGGAGTCAAGTATCAGGGGGTAGCCGTGTTAGTCTGTATCTACAAAAACAACAAAGAGTCTGGTGGCACCTTAAAGACTAACAGATTTATTTGGGCATAAGCTTTCGTGAGTAAAAACCTCACTTCTTCGGATGCATAGAGTGAAAGCTACAGATGCAGGCATTATAATCATAATGCACTCTATGCATCCGAAGAAGTGAGGTTTTTACTCACGAAAGCTTATGCCCAAATAAATCTGTTAGTCTTTAAGGTGCCACCAGACTCTTTGTTGTTCAGGAATGGAGGTTGTTCATAACTGAAATGTTTGTAACTCTGAACAAAACATTATGGTTCTTTCGAAAGTTTACAACTGAACATCGACTTAATACAGCTTTGAAACATTACTGCAGAAGAAATATGCTGCTTTTAACCATCTTAATTTAAATTAAACAAGCACAGAATCAGTTTCCTTACCATGTCAAATAGTTTTTTAAAACTTTTTTTTAGTAATTTACGTTTAACACAGTACTGTAGGGTATTTGCTTTTTTTTTTTCTTTTTTGGTCTCTGCTGCTGCTTTCTGCATACTTCTCATTCCAAATGAGGTGGGTGGTTGACCGGTCAGTTCATAACTCTGGTGTTTCTAACTCTGAGGTTCTACTGGATAATCATCTTAAATAAACAAGAATGAGAGGGCAAAAGGGAATCTTATACTGTAATGATTTATGTGATACGGGCTCCAATCTCCTGCATAGGAACCACAATAGGTGGAGCTGACTATATGCTATTTTTTGAACTTCTTCAATCCTCTGGATTGTTGCGGGACAGTTTGGCCTTTGGAAGTAGTTAGAACAGCCTCAGTGCTGCTATGTCTTGTGGAATCTACAATGACCTCCTATTGACCACTATGGCTTCTGGGGAACATCGGAGTACACTGTGCTCACACCATGGCCACTCTCACCCCATTTGCAGGGGCAGTGGAGGAATCTCCAGCTTGCCATTAAAGCAATATAAGACTGCTTTATTCTTCTGTGGGGTCAACAATCTGGGCCTATGTCTTTTCCTTGTTAAAGTCTTGCCACATTTTTCAAATGTACAAAGCAAAATAGAGGGAAAACAATAAATAAGCCTGCACTTACATGACTGCATTCTCATGACATTGTTTATTGCAATTAAACATGGTTTATTGTGTCTACCAGAATGTTCTCCCAATCCTTGATAAGCTGTGTTTATTATGCATAGAACAGTTCTATTCACTACAGTAGGAAATGCACATATAATATCTGCAGAATTGGACACTTAGCATATGTAGTCTTATATGCTAACCCAGGGACTGGCAACCCCGGGATGGTTTGTTTACCTGCAGCGTCCGCAGGTTCGGCTGATCGTGGCTCCCACTGGCCGTGGTTCACCGTTCCAGGCCAATGGGGGCTGCGGGAAGTGCCACGAGCTGAGGGATGTGCTGGCCGCTGCTTCCCACAGCCCCCATTGGCCTGGAACGGCGAACCGCGCCCAGTGAGAGCTGCGATCAGCCGAACCTGTGGACGCTGAAGGTAAACAAACTGTCCTGGCCTGCCAACGGATTTCCCTGATGGGCTGCGTGCCAAAGGTTGCCGATCCCTGTGCTAACCTCTGACTCTGCAGTATTATCTGTCAAGAAGCTACACAAATGTGGGAACTAAATGGTTTATTACCTGTTTGACAAAGGTTGTCATGAAAGGGTAAACATGAGGAGACTGCAAGTTGTGTTTAATGTGATCAAAATATTGAGATTGCTCTCTGGGTTTTCTCATGCTTTGCCTCTGTACTGGATATTCATTGCACAATGTTTCACAGAAGGAAAATACTTCTCAGAATCACATTCAGAATGTGCTTCCACCCTCCAGGATGTTTAACATCTACATTTTGGTTCTAAATAAGCTTTTTCCTCAGTTTACCATCCCAACTTGCATGCTTCCTTTTCCTGACACCAGTGGCATAGTCAGCATGTACCCTCTTGACAGCAGTCAGACATCTTTTGAGGCTCGATGGTCAACTGTTAGAATTGTGCTTCCTTCTTGCATAGTTGCACCCCATCTTCCTTTCAGCTCCTAATAAATCTCAGAAGAGCCAGCATAATGTTATCCAGGGGTTGGCAACGTTCGGCATGCGGCTCGCCAGGGTAAGTACCCTGGCGGGCCGGGCCAATTTATTTACCTGCTGACGCGGCAGGTTCAGCCGATTGCGGCCCCCACTCGCCGCGGTTCGGCGTCCCGGGCCAATGGGGGCGGCGAGAAGCCGCGGCCAGCACATCGCTCACCCACGCCGCTTCTCGCCGCCCCCATTGGCCCGGGACGGCGAACCGCGACCAGTGGGGGCCGCGATCGGCCGAACCTGCCATGTCAGCAGGTAAATAAAACTGGCCTGGCCCGCCAGGGTGCTTACCCTGGCGAGCCGCGTGCCGAACGTTGCCGACCCCTGATGTAATCTATTATTGTCTGGTCCTTGCCTTCCCCAGGGAAGTATCTAATGCAGCCAGTGCTGTTATTCCCCAGATGTACACTTTAAATTACATATTGGGTGAAATCCTGGCCCCACTGGAGTCAATGGAAATTTTGCTATTGATTTTGAAGGGACCAGGATTTTACCCATAGAAAACCTGTATATTTTGTAACTATTGTCTAATAATAAATGTTAGCTGTATTTAGATAATAAAAATAGGCCATTAAGACAAATATTTCTTCATAACCCTAAACCTATTCTATAGAATAGACCCTAAACCCTAAACCTATTCTGTGGGGGGAGGGATAGCTCAGTGGTTTGAGCATTGGCCTGCTAAACCCAGGGTTGTGAGTTCAATCCTTAAGGGGGCCACTCGGGGATCTGGGGCAAAATCAGTACTTGTGAAGGCAGGGGGCTGGACTTGATGACCTTTCAAGGTCCCTTCCAGTTCTAGGAGATAGGATATCTCCATATATTATTATTATTATTATTTCTTTGGAACACATAATTCATTTGTGTAGAATATACCCCATGCTTGGGTACTATGAACAAAGATGTATTTCACCTTTGCAGGAGTCACTGTAATGGTGCAAGGCCAAATGTCCCTCCAAAGCCATCCATTTAACCACCATTTTCCAAATAGTCTGTTTTTAAGAAATAGTCCAACTATTTTTGACTTCCAATCATATCACTCCAGAGAAAACTAGTAGAAACTCTAATACCATATATGAGACCGTTCAGTGGTGTAGATGTGTCTCCATAGATTTCTATACGGGGGGGAAAGTTTTTTTTCCATAAAATAAAGAGTAAAATTACTTTATTAAATTAAGTGTAATTATGTTAATCTGTAGGAGATGAGCATGACATTATTATCCTGACAGAATCTGAATTGAGAGGATACGAGTTTAGCAGACAATAGTATATATACCTCTGATTTCAAGCTGAGCATTTGATATAAATTAGCAAATGAATGAGTCTTCTTTTGATGGGTACCAGTTTACTATTCATATGCTATATGTAATAGCTGAAAGTTCAGGCATTTTAAGGTTTGAGAAATTAACACATGAATAGCACGATTATTTTAGGACTCTACTTGGTAAACATCAGCAGATTATAAACTAGTATCTATCATGTACTATATTTCTAAAAACAATTTATACAATTAAATAAAAGTGTGTAGGCAAGGAGCAGTTGTATCAGGCCCAAATCCTGCAAAGACTTCTGCATGTTCTTAACTTTAAGCATCTGAGTTGTCTCATTGAAGTCAATGGGACTACTCATATGTTTAAATTCAGCACATATGTAAATGTTTGCAGGAATAGGGCCTTAGCGACTTACCTACACATAATTAACAGTTTTTCAGGCACTGGGTTTGAAAATTGTTCTTAGTTACACCCGTTTTCATACTCCTTTATTTTATACAGTATATATAGTATATTATCCTGAGCAAAACTATAATTGGCATCATTATGTGGCATTGTGGACACACTGTATTTTATGCTATTACAGTGAATGGTATAGAATATTTATTTTACAATCCAACGTGCAGTAAAATGGGGAAATAGTTATTTTTATCAAGCATGGCATTTTTATCAGGATGCACATTAACTGAATTGTAACACAAGCTAAGCAAACCAGATCAGTTGTGTATTTTCAGTATTATTTCATTGAAAATGTTACACACTATGTGTTCACTCTGCTACTATGAAAAATACTTTAAGTGCTACAATCTCTGTGAATTTCTGTTTTCTAAAAAAACACTCTAAATACAAACAGTTTCTGGGTTTTTAATAATTAATTTGTGAAACATTAACTTTTAATTTTTTTTCTCATTCCTTTCTTGTTTCACTGACATTCTGCTCCATTGGCTTTTCCTGCCACCTCAGCTTTTTCCCTGAAGAATGTGTGCATAGTGTACATGTAATGTCCCTCAGCATCATTACAAACATAATGTCCATTTATATATATGTAACCTTATGCATGTCTTCCATTTGTTGTTCAATGTCCATTTTATTTTATGTAACCTTTCTATCTCCATTTTTGTAATAAAGAAAATTGAATGAAAGCATCTTTATCTGTATTTTCTTTATTACTGGTGAAACCTCTTGTCCTCGTCCTGTATTTCCGTTATATCATATTTGGCTGACTAGAATTCTGAACTTCATGGACAAAAAGGAGTCCTATAAAAATGGAAACTAGGACAGATTACAAAGGAAGAATATAGGCAAACAACACAGGAATGCAGGGGCAAGATTAGAAAGGCAAAGGCACAAAATGAGCTCAAACTAGCTACAGGAATAAAGGGAAACAAGAAGACTTTTTATCAATACATTAGAAGCAAGAGGAAGACCAAAGACAGGGTAGGCCCACTGCTTAGTGAAGAGGGAGATACAGTAACAGGAAACTTGGAAATGGCAGAGATGCTTAATGACTTCTTTGTTTCGGTCTTCACCGAGAAGTCTGAAGGAATGCCTAACATAGTGAATGCTAATGGGAAGGGGGTAGGTTTAGCAGATAAAATAAAAAAAGAACAAGTTAAAAATCACTTAGAAAAGTTAGATGCCTGCAAGTCACCAGGGCCTGATGAAATGCATCCTAGAATACTCAAGGAGCTAATAGAGGAGGTATCTGAGCCTCTAGCTATTATCTTTGGAAAATCATGGGAGATGGGAGAGATTCCAGAAGACTGGAAAAGGGCAAATATAGTGCCCATCTATAAAAAGGGAAATAAAAACAACCCAGGAAACTACAGACCTGTTAGTTTAACTTCTGTGCCAGGGAAGATAATGGAGCAAGTAATTAAGGAAATCATCTGCAAACACTTGGAAGGTGGTAAGATGATAGGGAACAGCCAGCATGGATTTGTGAAGAACAAATCATGTCAAACCAATCTGATAGCTTTCTTTGATAGGATAACGAGCCTTGTGGATAAGGGTGAAGCTGTGGATGTGGTATACCTAGAGTTTAGTAAGGCATTTGATACGGTCTCACATGACATTCTTATCGATAAACTAGGCAAATACAATTTAGATGGGGCTACTATAAGGTGGGTGCATAACTGGCTGGATAACCGTACTCAGAGAGTTGTTATTAATGGTTCCCAATCCTGCTGGAAAGGCATAACGAGTGGGGTACCGCAGGGGTCTGTTTTGGGACCGGCTCTGTTCAATATCTTCATCAACGACTTAGATATTGGCATAGAAAGTACGCTTATTAAGTTTGCAGATGATACCAAACTGGGAGGGATTGCAACTGCTTTGGAGGACAGGGTCATAAATCAAAATGATCTGGACAAATTGGAGAAATGGTCTGAGTTAAACAAGATGAAGTTTAACAAAGACAAATGCAAAGTGCTCCACTTAGGAAGAAAAAGTCAGTTTCACACATACAGAATGGGAAGAGACTGTCTAGGAAGGAGTACGGCAGAAAGGGATCTAGGGGTTATAGTGGACCACAAGCTAAATATGAGTCAACAGTGTGATGCTGTTGCAAAAAAAGCAAACATGATTCTGGGATGTATTAACAGGTGTGTTGTGAGCAAGACACGAGAAGTCATTCTTCCATTCTACTCTGTTCTGGTTAGGCCTCAGCTGGAGTATTGTGTCCAGTTCTGGGCACCGCATTTTAAAAAAGATGAGGAGAAATTGGAAAGGGTCCAGAGAAGAGCAACAAGAATGATTAAAGGTCTTGAGAACATGACCTATGAAGGAAGGCTGAAAGAATTGGGTTTGTTTAGTTTGGAAAAGAGAAGACTGAGAGGGGACATGATAGCAGTTTTCAGGTATTTAAAAGGGTGTCATAAGGAGGAGGGAGAAAACTTGTTCACCTTAGCCTCTAAGGATAGAACCAGAAGCAATGGGTTTAAACTGCAGCAAGGGAGGTCTAGGTTGGACATTAGGAAAAAGTTCCTAACTGTCAGGGTGGTTAAACACTGGAATAAATTGCCTAGGGAGGTTGTGGAATCTCCATCTCCGGAGATATTTAAGAGTAGGTTAGATAAATGTCTATCAGGGATGGTCTAGACAGTATTTGGTCCTGCCATGCGGGCAGGGGACTGGACTCGATGACCTCTCGAGGTCCCTTCCGGTCCTAGAATCTATGAATCTATGAATCTATGAACATTTTTGTTTCAACAGTTAACACTGATATTTTATCACCAAAGTGCATATATACCATTTCCCCCATTCTTATTTTGGCTTATGTTAGGTGGCTGCTATATTATACTAGAAAAGCAATTATGTAGCTACTACTGGTCTCTTCCTTGAGATGGTTTTAGTGGCCCTGGAAACAGAAATAATTGTATCTCCTCTTAGGGCTTGGCCACACACTCATGCAAGTTGTACCACTTTATACAGTATAAAAGTGCGTTATACAGTATAACTTATTGCCATATGGAAAGGGGAACAAGTTAAATATGTAGAAGTCACCTTTATATTGGTATAACTGCATTCACATTAAGAGTTCTACCCATGTATTTATTTGTGTAAAAAGAAAATCACACTCTGTAGCCAAAATAGTTATACAGTACAAAAACTGTATAGATTAATATTACAGTAATTATGCAATAGTATTTAGAGTTTAAATTGTGCTGATGAGCTCACAACTACTGTATTTGTATTTGCCCCAACTTTAGTGAACAGGCAGAAAATCCCACTGAACCTGTAAATAGGTTGTCAGTCCAAATATAGTGACTAATTAACATAGGTCATCTTCACCTTTCAGGCCTCTGACTGTGATCTCTCTGAATAATACTGTCGGCTGGTACAATGTTGCTAATCAAAACTGCGTGGATTGCACACACCGTGATTTGAGTTCAACAGTTGGCAAGACAAAGGCATTTTCCTTTTTCTTCACTTAATAGTAATGCAACACTTATATCAAACCATACCTTTTCTAAGCCCTCCACAAACATTGGCTGATACTTACAACACTTCCATGAGATAGGTAGGTAAATGGTATTGTTCCCAATTTAAAATTAGAAAGCCAAGCACAGAAGTTAAGTCACTTACCCAAGGCTATATAATGAGTCAGTGGGAGAGCTCATGACACAAAAACTACCCTAGTTGGAGACAGTGTGGAGGAATTCTGGGCTGGTTCTAGGCTATCTCCTCTTAGCTTCCCCGTTGAGGAAGCATGTAGGAAGGAGAAGGCAGCATTCTGAGAGCTGGGTGTGTTCTAAAGATCCCCAGCTGAAGAATGGCCCTTGTTGCAGCTGGGTGTAACTCAGGGCAGCCTCCAGTGATCATGAGATCATGTAGGTGGCTTAGAGCCATCTTTGCCCCTTCGTGTGCTGAGTGCAGTTCTGGTGCATCTGAGAATCCAGGCCTAAAACTCAAGCCTTTGTGTTAGTGATTGAATTCATGTTCGTCCTCATCCAGCATGAGCTGCATTGAAGAGACATCAATATTAAATGCCAGATCCTGCAAGCCCTGCATAACTGAAACTCCCATTGAAGTGAAGGGGACATGAACACATACAGGGCTTGAAGATGCTGTTTCTGTGTTAGCATTTAACACTGATGACCTGTCCCTATTTCTTTAAGACCCTAGTACCCTTCTTTAATGTGATTTTCTGCCATCCAGTCTTTTTTCCTGCTTTTTCAGGTTATGAAATCAACTGGGACAAGCCAGAAATCTTTACTCTTAATAAATGTTGCTATGGTACCATGCCCATTTGTAAATTAACACCTGAAATGAAAACTGCAAAGATCAAAAATTTGGAAGTATGTTTAATGACCAATTTCAATTCCACCTTATATTTCAAAAACTGTCTAGTTTATGGGTGTCACTTCCTAATGAGAGTAAAAACTGTGAAGAAACTTATTAATACCTCAGCTAAGCTACACTCTCAGAATACTTCTACCTCTTTATTTTGCATTATCTTTAGATGGGGCAGTATTGTGTCATTGCTACTTGAGTAAATGTATGATTGAAGTCAATGGAGAGGCCTGTTTAAAGACTGATGGCATGATATTGCCCATCAGATTATCTCCTCTCTCCTCAGTAAATGCTTGTGCACTCATATAGATGCACTTGTCAAAAAATGTTGTTTTCCCAGGATAGATGGTGTGAATTTTAGCCAATATACAGTTGTTGTTTTTTTAATCCGGCTTTCCCCCCCCCTAAAACAGGGGATGTTCTGAGAAAGAATGTAAATGATGAATTCCTCCTGTGTGTGTGTGAGTGTGTGTTCATTTTAAGGAGAGATATGCAGCATTACCTTACACATAATTAATATTATGCATACATGTCTGTCTCACTAGCCCTAATAAGTCTTTCAAGTTCTGTAATGGCAGTGGAGATACAGAGTTGAATATCCAACTAGACCAGTGGTATCAACCTTTTCAGCCATATTATATTCAGCCAAATTATTATTTCAGGAAGGCCAAGGAGCCACAATCAGCACTCTGAAGGATGCGATGATCAGGCTTTTCCTGCTAGTATATAGTCAGCTGGCATAAATTAGAAGCAACCTGCTCTGGGGCAGATAATCAGAGAGTTGGTTGTTGGGTTTTTAGTTTCTTCTCCTTTCCATCTCTCCTGAGCTGCCCCAGATAGCTGTGTGCAAAAGGAGAGCCAGTCTTTGCTAGGCACTAGGCCCAGGCAGAACTAATCAATTGTCTATCTGGCTCTTTCTGTTACACTCACAATCTAGCAGGGAAGCAGGTAGCTGAGCAATCAAGGGTATGTGTACAGTACAACAAAAGCCCAGGGTTAGAAGAACACAAGTTAGCATATCCAGGGTTTGTTAACCTGAAGCTTGAGTGTTTACACTCACTTGTAACCCCAGTTCTATTGGACTTGTGCTCTGGAAATCTGTCAAAAGTATCCCACAATTGCACTGGCCAAATTTCTATGTCCTCTGGAAAGTCAAGTTTGGTGGACAGTCAAGTTTTCCCACACTGCACTACAAACAAAGGGCATCTACACTGTATTATGCAGGCCAAAATTTAACCACCCATAGCCCAGACTGCCTAGTGCTCTTCCAATATGTGGCCACTGTAGCCCTTTGTTTGTGGTGCAGTATGGGAAATGTTGACTAGCCACCCAACTTGACTTTCCAGGGGACAAAGTAATTCAGTCTGTGCGATTGTGGGATACTTTTGGTGGACTCCTATAGCACAAGTCCAGTAGCACTGCATCTACACTGCAAAGCAACAGGGCTTGACCTGACTCAGATTTGGACCCTCCAACACAGTGATGTCTTGGACTAAGCCCTGGTTTAGCACAATTTATATGTAGTCAGAAGAGGGTTAAGCCTGAGTTTGACCCCTGGACTTGCGTTGTGGTTTAGATATACCCTTACTTCTTCCTCCCCTGTGACACAGCAGGTATCCACTGGGGGAGCTGCTGAGCAGCTGCAGAAAGGAAAGACCCAGAGCTGCATGAAGTATCCCCGGGTCATAGCAGAAGTGCTCCTGGAACTGCAGGGGAGGCATTTGAGGTGCCAGGGATAATTCAAAGCCTTCTTTTTAAATATCAAAATCCATGGCCCCAGGAATGCATTTAAATTAACAATAAAATATATATTTTCTTGTTAGCACATTCATCCTCAAGAGCTATCAGTTGGACACCCCTGGACTGGACTCTGAATTCCCTGTACGCCATTCTGGCTATTTCATTTACATCCACTTTTAGATCCTTTTACATTGCCAGAATGGTGTAAAAGGACTTTAGTGTAAAGGAGAATTAAGCCCTAATAACTCATTTGGCTAAAAGAGTCATTAAGGACAATCCTTGCCTAAAAAATAGAGGAAAAATACATTTGGAAAGACTGCTTTTCTACAAGAGCTAATTACGGTATATATAATTCAAAGGAAGGCCTCTCTTGGATTTACAAGAAAAGCATAACATTCTTGATAAGCATCATTTCTGATGCTCACAGCTCCAAAACTGTATCAGCTCTAAAACTGACACTCTCAACTATGAAACTGAAAATATCAACCCCTCTTTCACCCACATTGTCTGTCATTTACAACACATACTTCCATATCTGATCATTGAAGTCAATAGGAGTTATGCGACTGACTTCAGTGTTAGCTGGCTTATGGACATAACTAGCAATAAGCTAATGTATTACTGGGTTTATCTAAGATGGTAGGCATTTGACTTTCTGTGGGTTAACATTCACAATATATCTACAGCAGGAGGAGTTATATGGTCCTCTTATTTCACAAAGACCGTCAGAATCAGAGTGTTGCTGAACGTATCAAGCAACACAGGGCATAATTCTTCATTGTGACAGGGTGAACTAGGCTCAGAGGGCCCCTGCTGGAGTACTCACGGTCCTAACACACCCTGCCCCAGGAAAGTGCAAGAGAGGTGGGCCCTCTAGGCTGCCTAGAGAGGCTGTGAGAAAGCAGCCAATTGGAGAAGAGGCAGCAGGGAGCGGCCAATCAGAGTCCTGTAGGCTCACATGAAAGGAGCTGCTGGACAGAGTAGATTCATTTGCTGGCAAGGACTAGGGAAGTAAGGAAGGTGCTCCTGGCTGGCTGAAGGAGTAAGCAGGACTTCACCCCTGGTGTAAGGGTGAGGGTGAAGGTTCTGGGGCCGCAGGGAAGTGGCGCAGGGAACAGCAGAAGCAGTAACAGAGTAAAAAGGGATGCAGCACGTGGCTGCTATTTGTAGGGTCCCTGGGCTGGGACCTGGAGTTGTGGGCTGGTCCAGGTTCTTCCCACCAGCCAGAAGGTAAGTGGCTTAAGCCCTGATCAAGGGAATAGTCCATGGGTGACCTGGCAGTGGGTCAGCTTTTGTGGGACTGATATTTCCTGGAAGGGAAGAGAACTGAACTTCAAATAATGAACTTCAGCTGGAGAGTGGGGATCAGTTGAGTCTTGGCAGGAGGCAAAGAATCTCCAAGGAGGAAGGCTGGGGACACTGCTCCATTCCAGAGCAGAAACCATTTGAGTGCTAGCCCAGAAGGGGCTGAGGAATAAGCCTAGGAAGGGATGCAGGAAGAGACTAACTGAGGGACTGGGATAGGCCCCGTTGGACTTCTACCCTGGAAGGGGTTTGTTTTGTTCACATACAGACTGTTAGCAAAGATCCACCTGACGAGGGTGATAGTCAGTAAGAGGCACGGCCAGCAGCGCAAAGCTGAAAAAAGAGGAGGCACGCAAATACTGGATAGCGGGCGCTCATGAGAGACATGGACCCCATCACAGTCGTACTCTACTATGCTGCCTTTCACCTATGTGTTCTAGGAGACAGTTATAGGTGATTTCAAAAAAAGAAAATCAAACAGACTCCACTAACATTCAATGTCTTTGTTAGAATCCAGATCTGTTTCTGTAAGGAAACAAATTGAGAAGAACATTTTGGATTGTCACTAACTTTCCCCTTCACCCTGACACATGCTCATAAAAAAATGCTTGCTATGACTTAAAGACTAGTGGCTACAACTTTTAATGCAATTTTCATTAAATCTGAGGGTAGACCTATGAACTGTTGGACACTTACCCGGCCCTGTGGTTACATTGCTAAATACATACCCCTGTGCCTATGCAACACACCCATGCCAGGCAAACTAATGGCAGATGGTATAGCCGCATTGAAATACTCCCATCGTCTTTTCTCAGTGAAAGAAGTGATTGGTCCTAAAGAAGAGTTCTCATACCACTGCTGAGAACTTAGGTTCCCGCCCATAAACACACATTCACTTAAACTCTTACCATGATCAGTTTAGCCATCAGCTTTCCCCTTATCAAATCTAAGTATGGACCAAAGGAACTCTTCTCATTATCAGAGATCTTACTTACATTTTCAATGTAGGAAAATATTTACCAATCCAAAAATGTGAAAAGAAAAAAGTGCGTACAAAGACTATGAAAAGACTGATAACAGATATGAAACTATTTTGTAAAACCATAAATATGCCTTTTAGCTGCTTATCAATTGAGAAATATTTTATTATGGAAAAATGTGAAAGTACTTAAATTTCAAAGATGAGCCTTTTTAATATTTGAACCAGTGACTAATTACTTTGCTTAAAATGAAGGACAGGCCCTTCAATTTGTTTTTGAATTTGAATTGTATCATATTCATCAAAGTTATGTCCATTACAAACACCTCTGGCATTTTCTGCTTTTCTCTTTCATTGTAAGGTGTCCATGTAACTATTTTTATTTTTATTTTCTCTCCCTAGTTCTATTTTACAAAACAATTACAACTGTGCAAGTCCTCAGATTGTCTTGATTCTCAGCACTGTGCTCAAATATTAAATGTTATAGTTTACTTTTTATGTGTATATCCAAAAATAATGCAGCAATAATTAATTATTGATAAAATGTACAAAATAGAAACATAGAGCAAAGAAGAAATATGATAAAAATGCACAATATAAGTTTGTCATGCTGAAGTCATCATCAACATCTTAGGTGACAACTGCCCCAAAAAAGACAGCTAGGACAGGAATGCCTCTTGTGCTAGCCTATAATGGATCATTAGTAAATAAGAGGTATGCTCTAGTAAAATGACAGATTTGCATGAACTCACACAGGAAAATGATAAAAGAAAAAAAAAACCATATCACCTGTGGATGAACACTTTTCACAAAGCGATCACTCCATATCTGACCTATCAGTCCTCATCCTCAAAGGAAACCTGCACAACATTTTCAAAAGACGAGCCTGGGAGCTTAAATTCATAAATTTGCTTGACACTAAAAATCATGGTCTTAATAAAGACACTGGTTTTATGGCTTAGTAAAACAATCTGTAACCCACTAACCCCTTCTTTGTCCTATGACTACAGTGGTGTTAATGGGCCACTGCACCTTGAATGGGCCCATAGAATATGTGTTGACTACTTACCCTAAACAATCTGCTCCACCTTATATTTAGCTGTGCCACTGAGTATGTGTCCCAAACCTGAAGAAAAATCTGGGTAAGCTGAAGAAAATGTCTGGGTAAGCCTCCCACCAACAGAAGTTGATCCAATAAAAGATATTACTTCACCCACCTTGTCTCTCTAGATTTGCTCATGAAAGTTATACATAACAAAACTGTATGACTGTGAAAGGAAAGAGTAAATTGTGATACATGTCCAATTACTGGCCTTTCAGATTCCAAAATATTCATATTCATGAAGTATCGAGTAAGAAATAATCTCACTATCTGAGCCATTCAAATTAAACTTAGCCACATCATTATTTTCTTTTGATTTGCATGTCAAAATGTCACAGCATTGGCAAACTCATATATACGTTTCCATCAACAATAACATTGAATTTGACCAGAAAAAAGAAGTATTGATGCTTTAATGCCCAATAGAAGAAACTGAAGATTCAAAACCATTTTCTTATTTGACAGACTGGACCTGGACAAATGTTATTTCCTTCTTGGCCCATGATTAGAATACTTTTGCACTTCTGTACACACTGTATACTTCTGTCTCTATCAGTATTGGACATAGGAGACACAGGAAAATCCAACTTACGTTGGTAAGGAATGATAATGAAGTATAGTGGCTCAGAGACTAGATAGCTAGACAGTAGTTGCTTTATTCTTTAATGGAAATATAAGGTACGGTATTTAAGACTCTAGTCCCCAATCCTACATAACTGAAGTTTTGTTATTGACTGCAATGAGGGCAGGAGCAGGCCCCTATCGAGGAGGAATAAATGGAATATGTAATCAATTCTAAAAAGTAATAATTTATAATAATCTAATGTAAAAGATTAAGTTTTATAAGTCTTCCTCACTCTGCTGAACACTTTATCACACAAATACCAACTGAATTCCATTGTACTACTCAGTAATTACTCACAACATGAGTAAAGAATTGCACTGCTTAGCCCTAAACTGCTAAATCCTAACACATGAATCTTATAAGGTCTGATACTATTTTCCAGTTTTACAGTCTAGAAAAGGATTATATTCAGCATTATCCTTGTGTGTTTGAAATAATGCAATACTACATTCTAGCTATTTGAATGCTTGTCAAAAGGTACTATTTTTTAATCAAAAGCAAGAGTTTTTAATGAACTAAATAAGACTTGGAAGCTATTAAATCAAAGCAAAGTCCCAGAGCCTTTATAGTTGCAATAACAATGTCTAGTGTGACTTTAGATACTGTTTTTAAGGATATTTGATGTAGGGATGCAAGACATTTGGCATCATGGACAACCTCTATTGAAGGGGTCGGCAACCTTTCACTTTAATTTAAGATTTTGCATGCCAGTAATACATTTTAATGTTTTTAGAAGGTCTCTTTCTATAAGTCTATAATACATAACTAAACTATTGTTGTACGTAAAGTAAATAAGGTTTTTAAAATGTTTAAGAAGCTTCATTTAAAATTAAATTAAAATGCAGAGCCCCCCGGACCGGTGGCCAGGACCCTGGGCGTGTGAGTGCCACTGAAAATCAGCTTGCGTGCTGCCTTTGGCACGTGTGCCCAGGGCCGGCTCCAGGCACCAGCCAACCAAGCACATTCTTGGGGTGGCACCTTGGAAGGGGCGGCTAATCTTGGGGTTGCGGGGGCGCTCGGGGTTTTTTGTTTGGTTTGGTGGAGCAGTGCGCGAGGTTTTTTGTTCGTTTGTTTTTGTTTCAGCAGTGCGGCACGGGGATGGGTGGGAGCTTCGGTGGCGCGGCGCTGGGAGGGGCGGGGGTTGGCGCAGCACTCAGGGTTTGGGCGGCCCGGCGCAGCCCAGCGTCGGGGTGTGGGTAGCCCGGCGCGGCCCAGCGTTGGGGTTTGGGAGGTGCGGTGCAGCACGGCGCTCGGGGGGGAGGTTGGGCGGCGTGGCACTCGGGGGGGGGGGTTGGCGGCGCGGCGCTTGGGGCGCAGGTGTTACGGCTGGGCGGCGCTCTTTTTTTTTTGCCTGGGGTGGCAAAAAAGTTAGAGCCGGCCCTGCGTGTGCCATAGGTTGCCTACCCCTGCTCTATTGCTATGAGTACAAGAGGGCAGTGTGAAAGAGAGGGCAAACAAGGTAATTCCTTCCACCTGCCACCTTCTTTGGTAGTATTTTCAGAATATATCTCCACATAGTTATCAGTTCCTTTAGCTTCCTGACTCTTCAATGATTTTTTTTTGGGGGGGGAGGGGGGAAGGTGTATTTTGAAGGAATTCATGGATTCTAGGCATAACCCAATGGTCCTTACTCTCCACTGCCCTACATCTTGTGCAGTCATTTACACAGTTCAAAATGGGTGTAAAATGCTCAAGCAGAATAATAGGCTTTTACACCATTGCACTCACTTTGCATTGGTATAAATAACTTCAAGGTTCAGGGCAATGGAGAATCAGCTGCAATATTTTTTAATCTGCAATTGAGGAAAAAATAATAAAAACACATGTAAGTGCAAAGGTGGCTTTTCCTATGCGGGGGGGGGGGGGGGTGGTTCTCAAGTATCACTTGTGTATGTATAATTTTTGCACATACACCTCTACCCTGATATAACGCTGTCCTCGGGAGCCAAAAAATCTTACCGTGTAATAGATGAAACCGGGTTATATCGAACTTGCTTTGAGTGCGCACCCCCCACCCCCAGAGTACTGCTTTACCGTGTTATATCCGAATTCGTGTTATATCGGGGTAGAGGTGTAAATACCTGCAGGTGTACTTTTTGTGCTCTATCACAGAAGGCATGATAGATGGGTGATACATGAACATGCAAGCAATAGAATTTACACACACAAAAGCTATTTGAATACACAAGTTTTGCATGTAAGAATGCTATCCCCTTTGTGGACAGACAATAGATTCTATGTTCTGGATGTAGAGGACAGTATATGAATTGTGCTTGTACAGCTGTGTGTGCATATGCAAATGAAAACAACCTTCAGAATACCTGTAGTAACTACTTACAGGGGTGGATAAAGCACAAGTTTTGGAATCAATAAATACTCAGTTCGAGTCTACAAAATTAAATATTTCCACTCATTTCTTCCCACTTAAGAGGAGGTTCTGAATTAATTGCCAAATTCCTCTGTTTCCCTCCCACCTACTTTATTTAAAACTCTTTACTCTGATGCTAAACTAAAGTATTACTAGACATTGAAAATACGGTTCAGTATTGAAGAGTTTAGAGATTGCCAAAACTTTCCACCATTTATTTTAAGAACTTGCACCATTTTTATTATTAAAATCCTGAAAGTTTCATGAATTATTGTCCTCTGATAAGTACTTATTTGAAGAAGTGGATGCACATGGTGCTTTTTTGAAGTAGGCAGTTCCTTTCATTATCATGACGTTAATGTATATCATATTCTTTATGCCACATTCTGTGCAATTAAAAGCATATTATACTAAAAGCTGCATTGGTTTGACAAATGACAATCAAAACACATGGCAAATATAGATTTTTTTTCAGATAAGTGTTTTAAAAGGTATGGTTATGGTTCGATTACTAAAGATGGGTATATAATAAACCTTTCAAGGAATATGTTCAGACTCAATTCACTCAAAATTAACATAGAATTAATAGGATGTGTATTAAGTGTGCAATATACTAGGGGAGCCATGCACATAATGAATGTAAAAATATATTACTATTGTAGCTCGTCAAAGACGGCAGCTAGCACTTTAAGTCCATGTGATACATTATGGAACATTTTGAAAAGTGTCCCGTTGATTTCAATGGAAGCTGAGTTAGGTTAACGCTGAGTCCCACTGACTTCAATAGGAGCAGAGTTAAACTAGTGATGGTCACTTTTGAAAAATCAAATCCTTAAACTATATTTCAGAAACAAAACAAAAAAATAAGCAGCAAAAACAGATGCACTTTTAGGAATAAGCATTACATTATTGCAAATGTCCATAGTAAGGAATGGCAGGAAAGGATAATGGATCCATCAGTATTAGAAAACCAATGATGGAAAACCTATGGCATCAGAACCATCAAGTCCAGCCTCAGACTTTGGTGGAGTTGGTGCCACTATCCTCAGGGTAAGCCAGGGAGACAGGTGTGGAGAAGCAAAATGAGGAAAATTGTCAACTGGGGCAAGGATTAGACCCTCACATGCAAGTATAAAAGTAAGTCTGCATGAAGGAATAAAAGGGGCAGAAAAGACACAGATATCAGGAAAACCAAGGACAGAAGAGGGATCACATAGTTGCTGTGGTAAGAGGAAGAAAAGATCAAATAGAATGAATGGAAGAGAAAGGGGGAGGCAGTCAGAAAAGCAGGGGTCAGAAGTGAGGGAAGGAAAGGAAAGGCTCAAAACAAAGAGAAACTAAGGAATGGCCAGAAGGAAACAAAACAGGAAAGATTTACTGTATGGAGCAAATTTTGAACTAATGAATGGAAATACTGCATATACAATTCATAATTAACCCATGGAACTCATTGCTACATGATAATGCTGAATCCAAAATTTTCAAACTAAAGTTAGGTTCTTATATATTGAGCAGCTAGCAGCTAAGGTTGAAACACTGGGCCCAAGATCTTAATGGATTCACAAAAATATTAGAGATTTATACGTGGAAAGCTAACCTCCACAGGCACTTTAGATTATAAAAAAAACAAACCTTATACCTAAAGATATCAGCTGAACACTAACAGATGGGTCAGAAGAGGAAAATTCTGCAGACAGGTTACAACATAATTATTCCCTACAGAGTTTCATTTTCCTTTCTCTGAGGCATCTGGTGCTGACAACTGTCAGAGTCAGGATACTTGGCTAGATGGAAGTTAGGTCTGAACCAGTATGCCACATTTTATGGGCCACATCATCGTCTTCTGCAGTAAATCATTTGGCAGAGACTTGAGAGGATGAACGTACTTTGAGGATTATTTCATGCAGATTCCCCCTCATTGTTCCATTGAGGGGAAGGGAGTGGGCTTGCCTGGTTCCCGTAGCGCAGACTACAAAGCCTGCCTCCTAAGCTTGGGGGATCCTGCTGGAATCCAGAAAGCATCACAGAGGGAGTCGCAGCACCCCTCGCTCTTGGTTCCCATTGGAGCATCACTGCTAGACTCTCTTTGGCTGTGGCTGCTCTGGGGCCATAAGGGTTAAACAGAAAGATAATGCAGCCACAGAGTGTATTATCTCTTAAGTTTCATGAGCTGCAGGGGGACAATGAATGTGAATCCCTTCTCCCAGCTTTGGCCTGTCACTTCTCCTTCAACTGAACAGGTCTTTCAGCACCCGCCCCCCCGAGCAGTCCCCAGAGCCTTCTTGGGTTCCAGAATTGGTTGGGGCAGTGAAGTTCAGCCTGTGTTTGCATGGGTTGAGGGAGATCCATGTCTGGAAAGTTCCCTTCAGTCTCTTGTGCTAATGCGCCTATAATCTGTTATGTGGATGAATCATTTCAATTCTGAAATAGGAAATAGTGCGATAAAAATGTTCTTGTTAGTAGTAGCAGTAATACTGTGGTAGCACCTGTGGGCCCCAGCTGAGGTCTGAGCCCCATTGTGCAGGGTGCTGTACGAGCTCACAGTAAGAGTAAAGCAGTGGGGAAGCAGATTGCTACTGGCCATGTGGTTTGTCCCTGAGCCATCTTGCTAATGGAGCATATGATGGCTCCAGTAGGTGCCATGTTGTGGGTACATCTTACTGTCCCTCCAAAACTAAGCAATGTGTGCCTTGTCCTAACAAGCATACATGTAGAAGATTGGATCTTGGCCATATCTTCCAACCAACACCTCACACCAGAACACTGCTCTTGGAACCATGTACTGCTGTCGGGCATGTAACATATTCCCCATCCTTGCCAACGGTCAACTACATTCGTTATTGATTCTGCTGTGCTGTTCTGTAGGTACACGGGAAGGAAGAAGCTCCTCCCAGGAGATTCAGGACATAGTCATAAAAAAAAAAAAAGACCTTGATTTCAGCATGCATCTTTTTCTGAAAACTGTTGATATCAGATGAGACTGCAGTGATACATTGATTAATATACAGTATCTTTCATTCCTTTGCATACATACCTATTCAGATCCTTTGCATCTGCATAATTTACTTACAAACATTCAAATGGGGGGAAGGGAGAGGCAGCTGAAAATGAAAGGGAAAATTCTCTAACACAAAGAGGCAGACAAATATACATCAATCAAATATTAATGACTCAGAAGATATCTCAGCCAATCCTGAATCATAAACAATTGCCAGACTCTCGTTGTGCAAGACACCAATGCTGCTGTAATAGGCATTTCCCTGAGATGGCTGGGTTTTTGTGATCAGGAAGAATTAATTATGCAGCCTCCTCCTTTTCTTGCTGGCTGAAAGTTTGACACACGTTATCCTCTGTTGACATAATAATGATACTTGGTTGAGATTTAAAAATAAAGTTGTGTGGGAGTTTTAGCTCCTTATGAAAAAGACCTATAAAATGAAACTCTTTCCAGAGATGGGTGGATGTTTTCCTTTTTTTTATAGGGCACAATTTCTGCTCCACAAAATTCTATAGGATGGTTCAAAACTGTATAGAAATGATCTCTTTTAATATTAAATTCTGTAGGTATTTAGAGGCATTTCTCTAGAACCTCATTCCATTTTATAGGACTTTGCTGGTTTCATTACTATTAACATCTATATTTTTCCATAAAGTGAGTGTACATTTCAGTCTTTTTGACAATCTTGATTAAATTATTAATTCAAAATATATTTGTATGTAAGTTACCCATTGACTGTATAGGCATTTCAGAGTTACAGGGGTACTGTAAGTCAGGGCATGTCAGTCTTTATCTAATGTGTTCAGGTATCAGAAGTCACGCTTGGCAACATTTAACTTGGAAATTTTACATCAAAAATAAATAAACGAATTCATCTCAAATGTCAGGATTCCAAGACTGCTGGCAGGGACATTGCATAAATGATGCATTATTTTCATTTGGGCTATGCAGTGTAGCTGTTATCTAGTGTTTTCCTTTATACGTTAAGCTTTTTGGGAAAAGACTTCAAAGGGAAAAATACTGAATTCTGTTTTATTACATGATAAACTTCTAAATAATGGTGTTATAATAAAATAACCCATGCAAAATGGCATGACATTGATTGCAACAGAATAAGAAAAAACCAGCTCCCTTTAAAACAGGGGTTTCCACTTTTCCTTTTTAGAGCTCTATAACATACGTTAATCAAGCATATATTTCTGTTAAAATTATGCATTGATTTAGTATATATAAGCAACATCAACTTATTATAAAGGCCAGATACATTGTATCTTAGTTAAGGAATTTAATTAAGCAAAACATAGAAATCCATCTAAAAATTATGCGCTTTAACTAAAACTGGTCCAAAGTATATTGGCAGTGATGGTGGGGGTAGAGGAGTGGAGAGAGAAAGATAAAAGCACTGTCAAAATCTTTGCCAGTTTGTGATTATACATTTTGCTCTCTGTCATCGCAGCGCTTGTTTATACTACTGTCAAACAAAATCCTGCCCTTAGTCTAGCAGCTGGGGGGGGTACCATTACTTTGCTGACTGGATATCTGGAACATCATCGCTAGGCAAGCTAGCAAGCAACAACACACTGTTGTGTGCTATTTAGTACTCCCTTGTGTAATTTACTTATGGATTCTATCGTGAGAAGCATAGCAATAGTCAATTTATGTATGGAGTCTGTCACTGGCTAGAATACCACTACCCATTTTTTGATCTATATCCCTTAACCCTCATGTCGTGAGCTCTAGTGGAGGTGCTTTCCAACCTCAGAGGTCAGACACAATTGCTCTTCTGCATGACGGAGGGATACTTCTTCTGTACACAGATAAAACTTTCATTATGAGCTTCCTAAACCTGCCCCCCCCCCCACACACACACACCACCACCACCTGGTAGGTTTTATTCTAAAATTAGATTTATCCTGCATTTCCATTAAAAAGCCATTCTCCAGAGACGTGTACATCCAGAAATTAGCTTTGCCTTGGACTCTAGAACATAGGCATTCAGATCCACTGCAAAATACTTTTTTCACAATTATTTTTTAAAAGTGTTTTTTAAGGTGCAGGTGAGAACAAGACAAAGCCCTGATCCTGCAGATATTTAAGACCATACATACCTTTCCTCATAGGAGTAGTCCTACTGACTTCTCTTAGACTACTCATGTGTGTAAGTGTTTGCAGGATTAGGGCCCATGTTTACTTCTTTTAACACATTTCTTTCCATTTTAATTCAAACCTTGATTTTTAAGGGCCAAATACAGGTTTTGAAGCCTCCTTCTCAATGTAAAATAATCCTATTTAAGTAACTTTGCAATGTATGTGTTTTATTAAATGTTCAGTTTAAAGATTGAGTTTTGTATAATGTTTAAAATGTGTTTCCATGTTAACATTGTGATTCCTTGGTGTTGTGGAATGATATGATATAATGAATTATCAGTTAGATAACACATGTTCTAAAAAGCTTCTTTATTTTTCAGCTAAGCATGTTCTCAAACACCTGAATGTAATCTCAAAATCATCTATATTTCGGGGCTAAACTTTTTAATCCTCTAAACTTCTAATCTCTACTTTCATTTTCACATAAGCAACTCCCCTTTAAATCAAGGGGAGTTACACATATGTAGAATTTGGTTCACAGGAAAACATTATAAGCTAAAGCAATTATATATTTAGGATCATGCTCCTGCAGCAACTTATGTGCATGCTTAATTTTAGGTGCCTGATTAGTTGCATTGATTTAAAATTGGTTCCTTAGTGAGACTGGGGTTTCCTTTTTTTTTTAAGTCCAAGACTTCCTTAAATTGTTGTGAAAAAATGTTATTTTCCGATAGAGACTTTATTTACAAAATCTAATCTTTTCTTTGTTTTAAAGATACCCTTTTTAATGGCCTTGGGCTCGGTGCAGTTATTGGCCTAGGAGTAGCAGCCCTATTGTTAATCCTTGTTGTGACTGACGTCAGCTGCTTCTTCGTACGGCAATGTGGATTGCTAATGTGCATCACTAGGAGAATTTGTGGGAAAAAGAGTGGCTCCAGTGGAAAAAGTAAAGAACTAGAAGAAGGAAAAGCTGCATACCTGTGAGTATCAATAATATACCTTGGGAAAATGCTTAAAACAAAAATTTTGTCTTTCCAACACGTGTATATTGCCTTGGTGTTAAGTTTGTGATATGACAAAAATCATACTTCACAAGTTATTTCTACTACATGGGACAATCAATGAACCTTGAAGTTATCCTGATGTTTGCACTGTAAGGCAACAATGGTAGTATATCAGATGTATGGTAACTGATGGCAAATGTTGCTTTTTTAAAGGATTTTAAGAGTCCCCGTTTTGGCTATTTAAACTATTCTGCCATAAGAGGGACAGTGTTCCTGAGTGAGTAATATGCACAGGAACACGTGGGAACAGATGATAGAGCCATTGTAGCTCCACACATACTCTGCTCGTCCTGAAGCTCCTAATGCAGTGACCTGTGATGCCAAAATTCTGACTCCTGTACATCCTCCGATATTGGTGCCAATGACTAGCCCCAGGAAAAGAGACAAGGGCACACTGGCTTGTTGTGAAGTATGTGAAGCAACATTCTATCTTAACAAGTAGAATTAATTCTAGACAAGCTGAACAGCTGCTACCACTGACGTTTGACATTATGCCTTTTGTGGGCATTTAAAAAAAATAGAAAGGAGAAAAGGTTAGATGTTATAAGAAGGACATGGTGGAACTATAAATTAATACAAAGTGGGATTTTACTGTAATGGCTACAGCAAATACTAGCTAAAAATAAAATAAGTGACTAAGAAAAAAAACGCATGCCGGGGGGTGGGGAAGGCCATATTAATTGGAGGTATATGAAGGAATAGTTCATTTATGTGGAAGGAAATGTCCTTAAATGGTGAGAGATCCATGAGAGCTATGGAAGTCATCCATGTATGTCCTGGTCATATAAGTCAAGGTTACTTTGTGTTCCCAATTTTTACAGTTTCCAAAGCATTTGAAGGAGATAATACCCATAACTTACCTTCCTCCCGTTTTTGAAATGTTTTCCTCCCTTGAATTTTAGATCTGAAAACATTCCTTCTCACCTATGTCCACCTAGCATAATTGAGTAGACATGTAACAAATTCTACAAGTATACTATCTTTATGTGGCTTACAATAAGAGACAGTAATAGCATCGCTTTTTCTATGAATAACACCAAATCTTCAGATTCAATAGATAGAACATCTAAAGACAGAACAGAGCTCTGATTTAGCAATTCATCCCTATTCAGCAAAGCTCTTACGCTTGGGGATAAGTACTTGGCTAAATGGGGATGGATTAAAGTATGTGCTTAGGTAATTTCCTGAATCAGGACCTTAATGTGCTGAAGTTTCAAATGTCACTGATAAGCATTTTATATCTAAGTAGCAAATCCAGATTCATTTTGATCAGTCAATATCTGATTTACCAACAATATGCAGCTTCCAGAAAATACAAAGCTGACCAGTAAGCCCATATAAAAGAGATTTCTGCTAGGATTTCTTCAAGACACTTTTCTGATAGGCGTGATGTCTTATTTATTTACATTTCTTTTTCTCTTGCGATGGTCTTGTGAGATGCAAATCTTGTCTTGTTGTCTTATGATCCCCAGTCTTACATCCTTATTTCAGCATGTTTCAACACATCATATATAGTGTAATGCAGGACAATCTAAAATTTCCAGACAATCTTGAGCAGTCTCAATTTTCTTTTATTTCACATCAATTAGGCATCTTAAAATAAGACATTGGATGTTTGAATATTTTTCAGTGGGGCAGGGATTTTTTTAATTATGTTTGATTTCTGAGAAATGTATTGCCAAGAACTATGTTCCATATGTACTGATTGTAGAAATATAGCCCATGCAGAATTTACTAGGCAACTAAGATAGAACTAAAGTAAGGTGTTTCCTGCAACCTGTATTTTTTTCTGCATAGTGTATGTACATTATTTCTTTATAAATGAAGAGCACATTCTACATGCATTTTGCTTTCTAATAAAATCATATTTTCTAGGATTTGGATATATATATATTTTTCATTGGGAATAAGATTCTAAATATATAGGATAAAATCAGTAGAAATTATAAGACCCTTCATCCATCTCATTATGATCCATAATTGTTGCATATACTTGAAGTAGACCTCATTCTAACGTGTGCCTATATGAAAAGGTTGGCAGTTAGATAGCTCCTAATTAGCACTCAAATGTATCCTAAATTGATCACTTCCAGTTGATACCTTAAAAAATAAATGTTTGACTAATTTAAATGCATTGCAAATTGAATGTCATTTTCACAAGTATATGAACACTGGTGAAGCATCATTTTTACAGAATGCAAAGGGCTGTTGAGTATTATTGTAACACAGAGATCCCTAGCTGGTCAATATGGTTACACTTTTTCTACACTCCCATTTCCTGTCTCTCCAGCAGTCTGCATAGCTACTAGGAAAGAAGGACTCTTTCTGAGACTATCTAGTCACTAAGTGTTAGTTAGAGCTCTCTATCCATATTGCAGATAGATAGATAAGAGCATATGTAAAGTCTCTGTGTAAGAATTATATTATTTTTTTGGCAACAATATAGAAATATAAGACATGAGGTAAGCTAAGACATATCCCTTGTCATGGGACCCAGGCTAAGCGCAGGGAGCTAGTAACCAGGCTGATTTCTGGACTGCAACAGGTCTAGAAATCAGATTGCTAAAGATGAGGGATTCCCCACTTATATGTCAGTTGTCCTGGGTTTTCTGCATTAAAATGATTACAGTTTCTAGGAACCTGATTCAGGATGTGATCTCAAGGAGAGGAAAGGGATGTTTGTTCTTTCAGTACTGGAAGATCACAACATTTTTGGGTACACAATGATTTGCACTTCTAACATAGAAAATTTTATTAGTTATTAATTTGCATTATTTTCTGTATTGTAGCGATTCAATGCTTTGGCCCAGATTTGGGCCACGTTGTATTGGACACTGTTAGAGTGCATAATGAGCAACCACCCCTGCTCACAAATTGCTTAGAATTCATTGTCTGATTTTAGGGGGTGGGGAGAATCAGTAGTTTAAGGGTGGGGAGTCTTCATCTGTTCATAAACAAGGGAAGTGTAAGATAGATATAGATAGATAGATATTTCAAATTGATTTAAATGTTTGGTGGGAGCTATTCAGGTCTGATGAGTAAGGGCCAGATTTTCATTTTGCACTAAGCCTTCTTTACATTGCTACAGCAGTTGAGAGAAGCCATAAAATGCCCATAGCTTTATATTTATACCCACTTTAAGGCTCAGTACCCTGCCAGAGTGTTGTAAAGGGGCCATAGTGCAAATAACAATCAAGCCCTATGTTTTACTTATTGCTTCTGCTGAGGTCAGTAAAGGTTTTTTGCCAGCGAGAAGCTGTCCATTTATTATGTACTCATAAACAAACGCTCTTTTGAGATTTTATGGTACGCATACGTGCTTTTAGGCCAGATAAGCAGCTGCAGCGACTGAATGCTTTGAAGGTTGTAAGAAATTAGGAGCAAACTGTTGAATGTGTTCCAGTGTTAATCGTTGCTAATTGGTTTTGCTTTTTCTTCAGTGACTTTTTGAAAGGAGGGATCATGGTAATTAATAAAGTGTAATGCATTCTGATACCATAATGATGGAGGTTAAGACTCTTTTAATATTTTTTAGAAAAGATGGATCAAAAGAGCCAATAGTGGAAATGAGAACAGAGGATGAAAGAATTACCAATCATGAAGACGGGAGTCCAGTAAATGAGCCAAATGAAACAACACCACTCACAGAACCTGAGTATGTAGCCTGGTATTTCTAACAGCTTTTCACTAACTATGCACTGCCTGTTTAGAATGAATAGACTTTCAGCTATGTGCAAGAAAAAAAAGAAGCATGGATAGCATTGTGGGATATGCTGGTACGCTCTGTTTATCAGTGTATTTTGTTTTAGCAGCGACAGTTTCAGGAAGGAGTGAGCATCTCCATCCCTTTACCACTCACTTGCCTAACCCACAGCACAACATAAGTTGTGGGTTGTCCAGCCCTTCCCTGCTGCTGTGAGATGGGAGGGGGCAGTGGTAATTTCAGACCCCTGCCTTTCTTTTCATTGCTTCTGGCATTGAGGGTAGAAAGAACTAGGAAAATTGCATGCCACATTCCCTTTCCTGTTACCCAGTGGTCCTAGAGATACACTCCAAATGAATGCTGTCCTGCCCAAGCTGCATCCTAATGCTGCTTCTGTGCCCTCTGTGAATGTCGGTCTTCTCTGGTTATCCCCATCATCCCACCCCACATATATTCTACAGTTGTGTAACTTGGAGACTAGCTGTCTGTGCAAGGCCATTTGGTATAGCTGGTGGAACTGTGCTCAGATATTGGCTCCTCTGCTGAGTTGCTCACTTCCCACCCCTCAGCTTTATTGCTGGAAGATGCATGCTGAGGAGCAGCTGAAGGAGCTTTCCAGGATGGCTACAAGGATCTCACAGTCTGTGGTGGGTTCAAGAATCAAGGGGATGTCCCAGGGTTGCTGGCCTTTGAAGGGGAAATAAGGCCTCAGTGCACCTGTGTCAAGATCCGCTCAGTTCCCCAGAAGGGCAGGTAGCAATGAATGAGTTAATTAAGTCAGGCCAGGTTTGGGGATGTAAGGGAGGAATAGAGAGACATGGTGTAGTCTCTAGGGAAGGGAGCTGGAGTACGAGCCTAATATTTGAGCTAGGAGTGTTAGGCAGAACAAAAGCCTGGGGAGTTGTAGCTGCCTGGAAAAAAGCAGTGAGTGCTGCAGGGGGTAAGAATGGCTTCTGCAGGAAGTAAAAGGGTCTGTTTGATTATACGCTAGCTCTGGGGATGAGGACTAGGGACTCCTAATTCTAGGAGAGAGACTGAACCCAGCTCCAGGGAAGAAGATTAATGGGCTCCTGACTCAAAGAGAGAGGAGAGTGAGGAGTTTTAGTGAGAGTCAGAGGCTGGAGCAGGGAGAAGGTACAGAGAGGCCTTGCATCTTCTCCAGTTGCTCAGAGAGCAGGACAAGATAGTCTCTTAGGGAGGAGGGGCAGAAGACACTTTATTTTGAAAGTATTTGAACTCATATAAAGTAGAACTTCAGCAGGGTGCTTTTGTCACATACCTTCTGGATTGTATGGAATTCTTTAAGGGGCCCTGCCCAGAAGGGGAAACTGAGGCAGGGCATTGCAGAGCTATGCTTCACCTGCAGGAGGTTCTCTGGAGGCAATTGTCCCATTACAGAGGGGAAGAGCTATTGACTCCATAGGATCCAAAAGTCTGAATTCTGATGGGCACCAGATTCTGGCCTCTGTTCTACCTGTTATAGCCAATAGAGCAAATTCAGTGGAGCAGCACTGTTGCTATTACCATTTTAAATAATCTCTTCAAGATGTGTGTAGAGTGTGTGACTTGTTTTATGGTAGATCACAAATGAATGTGACACTATTCAAAGTCAGCCACTGAGTTTTCGTTGTGATGAGTATTTGTGATGTGCATATCTTTTTCTTCTCTTGAAAATTGGGTTTACTTGTGAAAATTGACTGATAGTTAAACAGCTATAATGGCAGCATAATTACTGGTACTGGGGCCCTAACCATGTGAACCTAAGGAAGACCGATCAATTACTTAAGAAATTCATCCAGAAAGTAATGGCCCATGAGTCTCAAAGATGGATTTATATTTATGGAAGAAGAGGGTGAGCCAAAGCCTCTGTGATCTTTGGGTGAATGAGAGCAAAAAAATCTCTCACTGCTGTGCAAAGACCCTTAAATAGTAAATTGTATAGAGACAGAAACCAGCAAACTGTAAATTTCTATAGAAAATAAAATAACTTTTGTAAAGGAAAGCAAGTTCTTAATTGCTGTCTGTTTCTGAAAATACAGAAAAGGCTTCTTACTTGCCATCAAGTAGAACTGCAAAATGTAAGAGTCCCTACACAATCAGGGAAGATCCGGTGCTACTGACTGCCATTGATGTTTGTGGGGAAATGCTAGGGGATTCTAATGAGAATTGATGTATGTTTCTTTTTTAAATAACATGTGTCTGAAGAGTTCAAGCTTCAGTTAATAGGCCAACTATAAAAAAGAGTGTATAGTTGGCATTCAGCTGGATAACTTAACTGATATATTCAGCAATACTAGTTTATTGGTCCACTGCAATACAGATAAAATTTTTGGGGAAGAGCTGAGATACTACAGTGAGGAGTGCTATAGAAAACCCATACCTATCTAGATAGTCAGTTTCTGTTGGAAATACATCAGTGAAAAGCTTTCGACACAAAACAACTGCAGCAGAATTTATCACTGGATAATTCTGTGTTCCTGAATCGTGTTATGGCATAACTGTGTAACTATATAATATTACTGCAGTTGTTACTGTGATGCGCATTATATAAATGCTTAAGATAGAACACAATTGATGGGACTTCATCAACGATATGCTGACAGTGTAAACTAATGTGGAGAGTACATACTGTTACACAAAAACAGTCATATAGGCTTAGTATACTGGGACGTACTAGCAGCCATTAATGACAGAAGAGCCAAATTGCAGAACATCCTGAAGACTACAGTAAAAATTGTTTGACTAGATCTTTGAGCCCAGCTGAGCTGCACTCTGCACAAAACTTGATGTGAAAGAGGCGAAGCCCATCCCCGATCCTGGGATTGATTGGGAGCTGGTTTGGTTTCTGGCCCAAGTTAGAGCACCCATAAGGCAGCTCTAACCTCCTCTGGCTGCAATGACCCCCAGTGGGTCATTTGGTAGCCTGGAATAGCTGTAGCAAAGGGACACTCTAGGCACAGCCCTGTCCTCTTGCCATTATCTCCTACACAAAGGGTGGGGTTCAAGAGAGTGGCATAGATCCAGCTGCACTGTACCAACCTGCCTGGAACTTGGAGGGAGGAGCACATATTGCAGGAGGCAATAGTTTAGAAGGGGAGCCAGAAGTCAGTCCGTGCCCATGGCTAGGATGCTAGCTGCAGGTGCAATATCTCTGTAAATACTTCCCTTTATAAAGAGCTGTTTAGTTGTAGAAACATGGATTTCTCTCATATATTACACAGCACATGGTGTGTGAAACATAGTGGCAGTCAGTCTAATGAGACCCACAGCAAGTAAGAGAGTGATTGAGAGGTAAACAACGCAGTGTCTAGAAAAAGAGCTAACAGGCAGCGTGGAGAGACTCAGGCCAGACTTGCATAAACATGTGGCAGCAGGAATTGTGTCTTTATACAGAGCTGACCATGAGGGACAAAGATGAGAAATGAAGGTAAAGCTGTTTTTACTTTCTCATTGCAGGGGGCGGGGAGGGGAAGGATGGGGAGTTAGTACACAGTAAGCTGCACACTGACTGATTGTGTCGATCCTGCTACTGCGAAGTAAAAGTTTCATACTGTGCTTTGGTCTAGACCTGCCTCAAACAGGACTAGATCAAACAGGATAGATCTCAAACAGGAGTAGATCAAATCACACTAGGGAACTTTCAGTGTGCGGTACCAGGGTCCACACAGCCAGCTAGTGGACTGTAGACTTGTACCCTGGCTCGTTGTTCACTAACTCGCCATCTAGACTAGTGGTTCTAAACCAGGGGTATGTGTACCCCTGGGGTACACAGTGCTCTTCCAGGGGGTATACAATTCATCTAGATATTTGCCTAGTTTTACAACAGGCTACATAAAAAGCACTAGCAAAGTCAGTACAAACTAAAATTTCATAGACAATTGTTTATTTATACTTCTCTATATACTATACATTGAAATGTAAGTTCAATATTTATATTCCAGTTGGTTTATTTTATAATTATATGGTAAAATGAGAAAGTAAGCAATGTTTCAGTAACCGTGTGCTGTGACAACTTTGTATTTTTATGTCTGATTTTGTAAGTATTTCAGTGAGGTGAAACTTGGGGGTACAGAAGACCAATCAGACTCTTGAAAGGGGTACAGCAGTTTGGAAAGGTTGAAAGCCACTAATCTAAACAAGCCCATTGCTGCAAAGAATAATGCCTGAAACACTGGGACAGCTGATAAAGGTGTCTTGAGAACTCTGATCCCAGACAGAATGAAACTGTGAAGAGAAATTGTTTGAGATTATTACTCCAGTTTCTGAGAAATGGATTGTCTGGAGGACTAGAACTCTGAAAGGTGCATTTTGTAAGGTAGAACATACCTCACACTCGCCCCAGACACCATGTCTTATAATGCAGCAGAATTCAAATGATTCAGCACCAAATGGGAATTTGAGCACAAGAGGTCTTCCCCTGAGTACCCACAAACCAATAGGAAAGCAGAGTCAGCAAGAAAGACAACCAAGAGCCTGATAGCAAAGGCAAAGAGGCAGGAAGGGATCCCTACCTGGCAATGTTAGATCATTGAAATACACACTTCCAGGGACTACATAATAGCCAAGCACAGATGCTGATGGGTTGGAGAATCAAGACTCTGCTTCCGATGAGGGGTGCCCTGCTGCAGCCACGTGGAGGAACAATCACAGTACACTGAAGCAGTTAAGAGAATGATAAGCTAAGCAGGCAGCCTGCTACTACAAAGGCACCTAGGACCTGAAGTCACTATGCACAGAGGAACAGGTCTGGGTCCAACCATCAAATAGCCACTCAAAGTAATAGTGCAAAGCAACAGTCCAGACTACCGTGGGACACCAATCATATGCGGTAGCTACAGACTCAGGACAGCGATGGAGCCAAAACCGATGATAATTGCAGAGTAGCAGCAGACAGCCAGCACATCCAGAGAGAGGCTGGGCCACAGCCAGGACAAAAAGTATATAGAAGAGCCTCAGACATCAGCTCACTTCATGCAGGAGAGTCATAAGAATTGTTATAAGAGTTATATGAATAACAGGACCAACAGGACACAATCCAACAGAATGCAAGCAGCTTCAGGGTGGAAGCAAGTCCCCTGCCAACAGCAGTAACGCAAACCAGTGGGAGACTGGTTTGAAAACCAGTCAACTTAAAGGACTATGAAGCCTAACAGGCTGCAGTGGACTGGCAGTAAAGCACATGTCCCTAGCGTGGGTTCTGTACTAATAACCTTTGGTCCAAGCAAATCAGCACATGCTTGCACAAAAGCACAACAACAAATCTTAAAGAAAAGATGTAGCAACCTACATGGAGCTTGAAGGAAGGAGCCCAGGTTGTAGAAAGGAAGAGTTTGGAGGGACCACCTGGAACTCAGTCAGTCATGGCTATAATGCTAGATTCAGTTACAATATCCCTGTAAATAGTTATCTCAGTAAAGAGCCAGTTTAATTTTAGAAACATGCAGTCCTTTCATATTATTACCCAGCACAGAGCACATGAAATATGCACCAGCCCTATGCTAACTTGTATTTCCTAATCCTCAGGTAGTCAGCTAATCAGGCTTTCCAACCACTTTGTGATTACAGACCAGCACAAAGCAATCATAGTGGCGTCTAGGATAAAAGTGTTTAATGCTAGGCAGTTCAAAGTCTAGTGTATAGTGATGGAGGAGGCTCAGATTACACTCTTCTTTGTACACAGTACCCTGGTTATCAAGGAGGAAAGTGTTGCAAATAGAGTTTGAGCTGCACAAAGGAATCAAAGTCTTGTTCTAGTTAAATCACTTTATAGAAGGGCAAAAGCTAGTTGTCGAAGCCAGAGTACTTGGCAGATGTTTTCTCCTGAATGATCTTAATATAAGTATGCAGGGCAAATGCTTCACAATTTTTGACTGGGTGGAGGGGAAATAATAACATTTAAACCTTGTGGGGAGAATGGGCTGAGAATCACAACCTAGTTTCATTTTGTCTTGAAACCATTTTTTTCCAAAGATTATAAAGATGTAATTTGTCATCTCCAAAAGAAATCCTAATTGAATATTGAACCAAGCTGAAATTAAAATTTGCAGAGTACTTTGTACACAGTGAGAGGGATAAGAAAGGTTTGAGCACAGTTAGCATTGAGACACCCTTTGCCTTGGATATTGCAGATCCTGATATCCTCATGGGATTTGAGATCAAATTTATTGAATTTAATATGTGATACCAGCGGTAAAAAAACAGTTGCACTGTCTTCCATTGGTTGATTTTGGAGTTGTGCCAGGGTTGACCTCTCTCACTAATAAGGCAAGGAACTACTTACTTCCACACACAATCATATGTCTTTGTGAGCTAGTATTGTCATCAGTCACATGAAAAGTTAGTAAGCAATGGTATTTGAATAGGTTTGGTATTGAAAATAGACCACATATGACTCTTAGTTCAGTTATGCCCCACCAGGATAGAGAAATAGCAATGGCCATACTAGGTCAAACCAATGGTCCATCTAGCCCAGTATCGTGTCTTCTGACAGTTATCAGCGCCAGATGTTTCAGAGGGAATGAACAGAACAGGGCAATTATTGAGTGAAACATTGCCTGTTGTCTGGTCCCAGCTTCTTGCATTCAGAGGATTAGGGATAGACAGAGCTTGGGGTTGCATCCCTGAGCATCTTGGCTAATAGTCATTGATGAACCTTGCCTCCATGAACTTACCTAATTCTTTTTTAAACCAAATTGTACTTTTGGCTTGCACAATATTCCCTGGCAATGAGTTCCACAGGTTGACTGTGTGTTGTGTGAAGAAGTACTTCCTTTTCTTTGTTTTAAATCTGCTACCTATTAATTTCATTGGGTGACCCCTGGTTCTTGTGTTATGTGAAGGGGTAAATAACACTTCCTTATTAATTTTCTCTGCACCCATCATGATTTTATTGACTTCTATCATATCCCCCCTTTGTTGTCTCTTTTCCAAGCTGAACAGTCCCACTCTTTTAAATCTCTCCTCATAGGGAAGCTGTTCCATATCCCTAATAATTTTTGTTGCCCTGATCTGTACTTTTTTCCAGTTCTAATATATCTTTTTTGAGATGGGGTGACTAGAACTGCATGCAATATTCAATATCGTGTGTGTGTTTATATATATACATTGGCATTATGGTATTTACTGTCTTATCATCTATCCTATTCATAATGGTTCGTAACATTCTGTTAGCATTTTTTACTGCCCATACACATTGAGCGGGTGTTTTCAGAGAACTATCTACAATGACTCCAAGATCTCTTTCTTGAATGGTAACAGCTAATTTAGACACCATCTTTCTGTAGCTATTGTTAGTATTTATGTTTTTTAATGTGCATTACTTAGCATTTATCATCACTGAATTTCTTCTGCCATTTTGCTGCCCAGTCACCCAGTTTTGTGTGACCCCTTTATAACTCTTCACAGTTAGCTTTGGACTTAACTGTCTTGAGCAATTTTGTATCATCTGCAAACTTTGCCACCTCACTGTTGAACCCATTTTCCAGATCATTTATGATTATGTTAAACAGCACAGGTCCTAGTACAGATCTTTGGGAGACCCACTACTTACCTCTCTACACTGTGAAAACTGACCATTTATTCCTACCCTTTGTTTCCTGTCTTTTAACCAGTTACTGATCCATGAGAGAACCTTTCCTCTTATCCCATGGCTGCTTACTTTGCTTAACAGCCTTTGGTGAGGGACCTTTTTAAAGGCTTTCTGAAATATTCGAAAATAAGCAAGAGCAAACTTCTCTCTAATTCAAGAACGAACTATTTAAATGTTACAATTGTAGTTACTTTGTGAAAAGTGAAGTGAAGATTTTTTTATATAAATGCAATAACACATGCAACATGACTATTTTTGTATATTAATAATATTGAAAGAGTTCTAATATAATTTGTCATACCAATGGGTCATTTGTGATGCATGGATTACAGTCCTGAAATAGTTGAAAATACCTTGGGAATTACACTGTTAAGGCCTGATCCAAAGCCCAATGAAGTAAATGAGTCTTTTTATGACTGCTACGCAGGTAGCATTATTTAGTTACCTTAGGAAACTGAAAAACTATAACAGATAGCAATGATAGTCTTTTTGTCATTACAATAGGTTGCAAGCCTAGAAAAAAGGTTAATAATTGCTTTGCAAGTAAAAGCATTTGAATTCCAATGGGAAAAATATTAATTCTGGAAACTACAAATTAACATTTGAAAGTAATTTAAGGCATACAGGAAAACTCCAAACCAACAAAAAATTTTGCATGCACTTAAAATAAAATTAAACATTGTCAAAATCTTGTGAGATTTTATTTTTTTATTAAATTGATTACAACTGGAGTTGTGGATTTTTAAAGTATATATCAAACCTAAAAAACAAGCTTGTGAAGATGTTGAAGTCAAAGAAGGGATTCTTTAGATTTGTCAGGTGTCCTATGTTTCTTTCTTTCTCCTTTGTAATTAAAACCATTCTATAATCTTCTCAGACTGATCTTTAAAAACATGGATATCTGAGTTCATTTCCCTACATTCATGGGGGTCACAGGAACTTTTCTATTTGAAATAGTTTGCAATTGTTAGTGACATACTCCAAGTCTACTACTTGTGCATAATCAGTTTGTATTTAATTTCTCACCTAATCCACCCGTCTGTTGCCCAATCACTTGTGTGTTGAGGCATTTCCTTTCCTTCAGCTTCTCAAAAATTATTTTCAAATTATCTTCATCTTCAAACTCACAAATCCCCTCCTTGTCTTGTCTTTGTTGTATTTTAGGTAATTTGTGTTCATTTTTTAACCTTTTGATAAATTGTTTTTTCCTTGTTCATTTCAGCAAGTCTAAATTTCATATAACCAGGGATTGGGGGATTAGTTTGTCTTTATTGATATTAGATACTGTGATTATAAGGTTTTCCGAATAGGTTCTTCAAACAGGCTTTGAAGATTACCTTGATGCTCCTAGAACAATGCAATCTAAACTAAAGGATTTAGCAATTTTCTTGAATACAATCAGATGTCTCATGTTCTCCATTTAAAAATATTCTTCCAAACAGAACCATGATTTGCAACCAATATGTTTGCAACCACCGGCAGCCCCCCTATCAGAACCCTCCCCCCCCAGTGCCTCCTGCCCGCCAGCGAGCCCTGCCGATCAGTGCCTCCTCCTCCCTCCCTGCCGCAATCAGCTGTTTTGCAGCATGCAAGAGGCTCTGGGGGGGGGAGGGAGAGGAGTGAGGACGCAGTGCGCTCAGGGGAGAGAGCGGAATGATGGTGGAAGAGGTGGGGCGGGGCGGGACGGGGTGGGAAGAGGAGTGGTGGAGGGGGTGGAGCGGGGGTGGGGTCTGGGGTAGAGCTGGGGGTGAGCACTCTCCCAGCACATTGTAAAGTTGGTGCCTGTGCCAACATGCACTAGCTACCTGCATTGCAGTGCGTTGCAGGGAGCAGACTCCACAATTTTAGCCCTTAGAGGCTTTATATGAATGGATACTGCACTTACATTTTCTTTAAAAAACAGTTTGGTGCTTATAATATAGTTCTTTATATGTATATAACTATACATATAACAGAAATAACTGTTCTTTAAAAAACAGTTTGGTTCATTATTTTAAGTGAATCATAGCTTTTTCTCATTTCTCACAGGAAACTGCCACTAAAAGAAGAAAATGGAAAAGAAGCTTTAAATCCAGAAACTATAGAAATCAAAGTTTCTAATGATATCATCCAGTCAAAAGAAGATGATAGCAAAGCATAAAATGATGACTACAGCTGTCCAAAAACAGTATTTGGATTGGAGTAACCCCGTGACCAAAACTCTACAGCTGACCTTAATTTCTTGGGCAATTTAAGCTTGGAATAGTTAGTACACGTGTACATATGATCAAACAACTTCTGTCTACAGTACCTCTCTATTTTGTTTTGTTAATGTTTTAGTATGTAGTCCTGGCTGACCACAGTCCCTTGGTATCAATTTGAATCTGCAGAAAAAGTACTGTAATTTATTATATTACAAAGGTGATCTATTTATAAAACCACTTTTACCAAGCTACCCCCAGCCACAGATAATACAACAGATAGCTCCACATCCTACAATGCAAGCTAAACACATGAAAGAAAGTGCCATATACTCCTGTATTTGTTTCCATTGGTAATAGAGCAAAAGATTTAGGTGGCCTTTAAAAGAAGAAGGGGGAAAAAAATCAATCTCAGTATGAAACTATAGACAGAGGGCTGGCAAAGGTTGAATAGCCACCGCGGCTGTGTTTTGCCATTTGACAGAAAATAGAAAGACTGACAATTAGATGGTGACAGACCTGCACATTGGTTTTAAAATATAGTACAAGGTTAATAAACATGATGTACAGATTTAAAACAAAAATGGTTGAATATTTTGCAGAAAAAAAATGGTCTCGTCTGAACTATATGAGTGTTTGACTTTGAAAGGCAACTAGATTTTCAAATATTCTGTGTTAATGTTTGGGAGATCGTGTGTGAACTAAAATGTGGAAACATGTTTTTTTGTGTGAAAAGAAAACTGATTTATGATAATAGCTTTTGGCTTCAAGTGAAATCTTAAAATAAACATGAGCTCAAATTAGTTGCCTCCATGTACTTATAGATATATATAATTCCTTCTTAGTTTTAACCACCTAGTCAAGGAATAAAGTGTTGCATTTCAGTATAACAAAGGAGTTGTTCACCCCAACCCAGTAGGCATGTTGTTAAACAGTTGTCCTTAACACAGCACTTGTTTTGTAGCATAGAAATAATAATTGCATATCCTTTGTATTATAAAAAAAACATATCAAGAAAGGAGGAAGAGAAGAACTTTGAGTAAATGGTTAAGAACATTATCAATTTATTAAATTTGCAGTATCCAATAGTCTAAATATTTTAAGCTGCATAGTCTCCAAGACAATCACTTTTACTTATGCTGAGTGTGATAGCTATAAACTATTATGATCAAATAATCTACTTCCTTTGGTGAAAAATTAATTGTCCTCTATTGACAATTGATTTTACATTATTACTAATTGGAGGAATAACATTTTGTGCCCAGTCCAGCCCTCAGTATCCATCATCTTCTATAATAATCAAGCCCTGACTTTGGAAAAGGCAGACATAGCAAATGACCACTAACTAAAATATCTACTCTTCCGGGGCAAGTTGTGGATCATCCCATGGTAGAACTGCTCCATATCTGAATGCAGACCTGTTATATGAAGGTTTAACTCTACTCAATGGAGTGACACCCACATCTAAATTTGGTTCATAGTCATAGTATGCAACTTTTAATTGATATGGGGTTGTCATGGCCAGGCAGATGACTTTGTGGTTAACTTGGATAAAAAAAAATGTGGGAAATTACCTGTAAGTTGGGAGAATGATTATTTAGCCTCCCTACTGGTCTAATCACTAATGTGTTTAGTGGAGCTCCTGCTGCAGATGTGTTGAAATTCATGGCCCCTGGCTTCCTTTCCTTGGGTTGCTTCTAAAATTGACACATTAGTCAAGAAGAACCCAACAATTTTGAAATGTTTTTTCTTTAAAATCCTTCTTGGCCATCACTTAGGGAAGAATGCACAATGAGTCAAGATGTCAGGGCAGATGGTTGATATGGTCCGGGAAATAGGTTAAAACAGAATCATGAGACAAGAATGGGGTAGTGGAGGTAGCACTGGAATATGGAGGCTGTGAAAGATGATCTATGATTCTGCTGCAAGTCTGTCACTTATAATGTTCAGCCAATGCCTCTGGGTCAAGGTAAGCTGAAGAGGTGGCTCCTCAGAAGCCTGCCTTGTTGCTCCCATGCACTGAGCAGGTAGCAGCACAATCAGCCTGCTAATTTTCTCCTTCGTTTCTTTCTGGAACTGAGTAGTCACTGAGAATCCTTAGTAAAGTGAATGGGACTGGCCCCTAGTCTGTAATTGACAGAGCCACTCCCCATACAGAATACATACTTCTCCCACTGGCAAAAATGCTCAGAGCCAGAGTTCTTTTCAACTGAAGCCCTTTTTTTGTGTGATTGTGTAACCAAGCAGTGTCCTGGACCATTCAGATAGCTTGAGGTAAAGGGAGGGGAAACACAAGGTTCGAGCAATTGTAGGAGAATAGGCTGGTGGGGCTCAAGCATCGAGGGCTGGGGCAGGGAGGAAAATAGTCAGTTAATCCTCTTGGTGGGACATCATCTGTGTATTCCACCTTCTCTACTGTCACCTTCCCCAACAGTAGTTTCTCCAAGCTCATCGAGGAAGTAGGGAACTCCATTCCCTTCATGCTTCTGCCATTAGAGTGCCAGATCTCGTCACTCTTACTCATGCTAAATAAAACCTCACTATGCAAATAATCCAGTGTGAAACCAATGGGATGATTCACACAATAAGGTACCTTTGCACTGTAAGCAAGGGTGGCAGAATCCAGGCCAGACTATAGTTGCATGCCAAGGGGTTATTTCCCCCTGAATCTTGTAAGTGGCTTCTGTGGCTGCGAAGCCCCAGACATTTCCTTGGTCCTTCATCTGTGGAGACAAATTTTGCTTGGATATGGATCTAAATTGGGGGGAGAGAAGTAAGGGGGGAAAATAAGTGCAAAGGGATTTGAAAATCTAAAAGGCCTATACAGCATGTTTATTATTACTATGATTGTACAAGTCTTTAAAAGTAAAAAAAAAACAACCCTACAAATATATTTTGTTATTCAATATATTAATGGGAGCAAAAGCATGTCTGAGTACACTACATTACACAACTGGTATTCCCAGAAGTATTTATTTTTCCTGAAGTTATTTCTCTTGCCCAGGGTGCTGTGTGATGGTCTGAGAATCAGATGGAGCTAAATTAGTGATGGACTATTCCAGGTGTACTCTTTGATTTGAAGATTAATAGGTTTTCTCTTGCTCTTGTCACTGATGCCATGCAGGAGAAATGCAAAATTATAACTGTTTTTTTTACATTATGAAAGAATGAGCTGAAATATCTCTCTTTACTAATGTTTCCAAATGAGGGACAGCTTGTAGTTTAAATTGTAAGATATGTGTAGAACTGGAATAACAGCCTTTCTTTGATTTTCTTTCTTATTATAGACTGAAAACATATCTGTATAAATGTCACTTTTACTGTCTGAAAGTAATTTTAAGTGTTAGTATGAAATGTCAGAAGAGTTGACTGAATATAACTATTGGTAAAAGTAACCTGAATCGTTACACTGCTTTAGATTGGGGAAGGAGGCCAAGAAGTCATTTAAATTTTTGACAGTTCTTGGCAGGTTACATGAAACATGGCAAAGACAATCTCTATTCAACAACAGAAAAAGAGAAAAAGAGTTAAAACTGCTTAGATTTTTTTTTTAAGTAGGAGATTCATTTTGATTTAACACAATATATTTTTTTTAATTATTTGCAATTAAATTTTTGCAATTTATTCTAAAAATATATTATGGAGAGTATTTTTGTTGTCCCTTCCCCCATTCCCCCAGTGATTTATTGTTTTTCGTGGGGGCCCCAGAAATATTTACTATTCTGTTGATGCTAATGCCTGATGTGACAAAGCTTAATTTATTTAGGCCCTAACCTTGCAAGCTATTTTGCAGGGTGGGCTCAGAGCCTCCACCCATGCAGCACCTCATTGACTTCAGTGGGGATGTGCATAGGAGAAGGTTCTACTTGCTTGGAACAGTTTGTGGGATCAGGGCCTAGTTTTTATCTTCTTCATAGATATGTAGAACTTTAGCATACAGTGACAGTCATGTAGACAGGCTGTTTTGACAACAGTTCATAGCATAGTAAATTCCACTTGACATTTTCAATCTTTGAACTGATGTTTATCTGAAAAGTGGCTCTCTTTTCATGATGGTAATGAAATCGATTGAGTCCTTATTCATTTAAGTGCCAATCATTGAACTGTAGTATTACAATCATGTTATTTTTTCTGTTTCTTAGAGCAGATAATCAAGATGTATTTGTGCCTTTGAATAGCATGCCACTCTGCTTTATTAAAAAAAAAAAAAAACTTCAATAATTTACCTACTAATCCTGTTTAGAAGATGTGAAATCTTTACATCATTTCCTCCTCAGAAATGTAAAATATATCTAAGTTAAGCTGGCAATCATATTTTTGAATTCACTTTAATATTTAAAATCCCAAACCTGTAAAAGATTTGGAGAGGTAGCACTTTTGTTCCAATTTCCGGGAGCCATTGTTAAATGCTTTTGCTGTAGGTAGAGAATGGTATGTTCAGGATTTAGGTAGGGAAAGGCATTGCCTTGCGTGGGGGTACTTGGACCCGCTTTTTTTTTGAGATTCATCTAGGGATCCTCCACGCTGTTATTAGTCCTCCATTCCCTCTAAAATGTTCACAACCACTTTCAGATCTGAAAGGAACCCTGGAATCTCTTCCCACCATTTTACTTTGAGTAAAACCTTTGTGAATGTTACCTGCAGAAATATTCATGGCTTCACTGTCTCTGGTATAGCTGTCCCTGGAACTAACTTATTTATTTAGAGTATTTGCTACAGGTATTGGGTGAAATTCACTCCTGTGTAGAAAACCACCATGAGGCCTATGTACTATATATGCCCACAGACCCAAATATTGCAAGTTGACCTGGAGGGATGTGGAGGGGAATCCCTGTGTAGAAACCCATTGAGTGAAATTGTGGCTTTATTTAAGTTAATGATAAAAATCCAATTGACTTCAGTGGGGGTCAGGATTTTATCTATTGACTTCAATGGGTTCCACGTGTGTTCAAGGATCTTCCCACTTGAATCACCTTGGAGAATCAGAAGTGAGGGTATGTCTATACTGCAATTAATAACCCCTGTGGCTGGCCTATGCCAGCTGACTCAGGCTTGCAGGACTTGGGGTAAGGGACTGTTTAATGGCAGTGTAGATCATAGAATCATAGGACTGGAAGGGACCTTGAGAGGTCATCTAGTCCAGTCCCCTGACTCATGGCAGGACTAAGTATTATCTAGACCAACCCTGGCAGATGTTTGTCTAACCTGCTTTTAAAAATCTCTAATGAGATTCCACAACCTCACTGGGCAGTTTATTCTAGTGCTTAACCATCCTGAGAGAAAGTTTTTCCTAATGTCCAACCTAAACCTCCCTTGCTTTAATTTAAGCCCATTGCTTCTTGTCCTTGTCAGATGTTAAGGAGAACAATTTTTCTCCCTCCTCCTTGTAACCACCTTTTATGTTCTTGAAAACTGTTATCATATCCCCTCTCAGTCTTCTCTTGTTCGGGCTTGAGCTGGAGGCCAGACTCTAGGACCCTGGGAAAGGGGAGAGTCCCAGAACTCGGGCTGCAGCTCAGGCCCGAATGTCTACATTGCAAGCTCCTTAGCCTGAGCCCTGTGAGACAGAGTCAATTGGCACAGGCCAGCCACAGGTATCTGATTACAGTGTAGAAGTACCATTAGGACACACATGGGATTTGTGGTATATCAGCCTTATACTGGATCTCTTCATAGGGGATATTTTCCTTATTAGGGTTTAGTACTGATCTCAAAATTGCATCACAATTTTATCCCATACCTTAGCATGTTTTCAAAGTTAGTAAGGAGATGAAGAAATGTTTCCCTCTAAGTAACAAATGGTGATTACCTGACCTTTGAATAAAGGTAAAAGATGTATTCTGTGGGTGGGGGTTAAACTCAATTTGGTTTGCTGCAGACAGCAGCAGTGCTAGGTGGAAAACTACCATGGTTAAGTCAATATTTCTGTTTTGTTTTTGTTTTTTAACAGCCCTATAAAGAAAAAAAAAAGTCCCTTCACACTTCACTGCAACATTTTTCAGATAATAATATAATTTTAAGGAAGCAACTAATCAAATTGATTGCTTTTGGAAAACCACCAAGTTTTAAAGGATTTGCAGAATTTCCACCGTACATGTAAATGAACAATTGATACAAGATTTGATTTGGGCTCGATACAAACTGGAGTCTTTCCACTTACTGCAATGGGCTTTGGATCAGGCCTTTTAAAGATCATATTTTACCAATGTATTTTTCCTCTTAAAAGACATTGTGAGCCCAATGTTGTTTGACTTTCAAACTTAGATTGGCCTTTTCTAGCCCAGGATAATGAAATCAATATGGTCTGCCAAATTTGTATTGGCAGATTTTAAATCACAGTTCAGATTGGAGACATGGCAGGATGACCTGATGCAGTGCAAGAAAGCTGACAAAAATAAGGAAAGCCAGAAAAAGAGACAGCAGGTGTAAAGGATTGAGCAATCTAGAAGAGGGAGCAGCTGTTAAGATGAGAGGTTGCAGCTAGATAGGGTGGCGGCAGAGAAACTGACCTGCTAAACCAGAAGAGGCCTCTGAAGAGGTTAGCCTGAATCAGGGGAGTTTTGAACTGTGAAAGCTACCAAAGGGAGAACATTAGCCTAGATAGACCCTATGATTCTGCCATGTAATTAGGCTATATTTAAAAAATAAAGAAAACTATGGGTGGGAATGGGGGAGAATAACCCATCAGAATGTATATAAGTCAGTACAAAAAATAAAGCAAAACAGTTTACTCCTTCAGGAAATGTTATTGCTAATGGTATAGAGTTCTCGTTACAAATATGTACATTATTTAGACAAGACATAAAAAAAAAGCTTTCCTGCTACAATGAGCACTTGGTATGTATTTTGTATGCTGTGTACAGTGTAAGCTAAGGGATACCATATATTGTTTTTGTTATTCCACACGTTGTCAACAGCCCATTTATGGTATATACCACCTGAATTATATATTGATGCGTTAGCTACCACTGGGGCTAGTTTGTTTATTGTTTTAAAATCTTATGTCCCTCTGAAATGCTGTATATATATCTAAACTGTAAAAATAATAATAATAATAATAATAATGCAAATGCTGAAGTTTTGTATTTATGAAAGACATAGAAAGTATGGCTTAAAGTATATCAATTATTTGTCACTCTTCACCATTTGTATATTAATAGTAAAGATACTTTTACTTTCATGAAGTGTTGCATTTTACATTTACTTTTTTGCTAAGTATCTATCTGCTAGCAAGGGGCTGATTCTGTAGGCAGGATTAATTCAAGGGCATTCACCTTTTCAGAACATTTTAAAGTGTTACAGCATTTTTGAACTGAAACAAAATTGTGTGCTATTGCCAAAAAATCAGATACATGATTTATTCCTCCTTGTTATGGTGCCTTCAAGCAGTGCTGAGAAATGCTCAAGTAAACTTAGGTGTATGATACTCCTTTATCTCAAATATAACATTGATTAGTATTATATTACAGTAACATCAAGAATGGGGCCCCTTTGTGTTCTAGGCACATGATAAGAAAAGCCCTGTCCCAAAGAGCATGGGGACAGATTTTTAAAAGTACTTAGGCACCTAAAGAGGCAGATAGGTGCCGAAGTCTACCAGTTAGACATCACAGGCATTTTCAAACCTGCCGCTAAGCTGCTGCCTAACCCCTGGTGCCTGTGATCCCATAAGTGGCTGCTTTTTGGCCTATTGGCACCTAAACGTCAGCATCCTAAGCACCATTGGATCCTAAGCATTGCTGCTACCCCACCATGAATGACCATATCCGCAGTATTTGGAGGTCATACTTGGGAAGAGCCATAGACTCAGGCAGCAGTACAGCTTTATCCACCACCCCCCAGCCAGGCTCTGATCGTGCAAACACTTAAGCATGTGCTGACTTAATAAATCAATGAGACCATCAACATATGCAAAGCTAAGCATCTCTGTGTTTGCAGGAACAGGGCCCAAATAAACAAGACAGACAAAGGGGAAAGTATTATTATCTGCATTGCACACATGAGAAAACTGAGGCCCAGAGTCAACAACATATAAGCAGGTGCCTAACTTAAAAAAAAAAAAGCGTTTAAAACATTGCTTAATTACCCCCTGATCTGGGAACAGAGAAATTATATGATTTGACAAAGTAATAGAGGACGTTTGTAACCCAGCCAGAAATTGAACCCAAATATCCTACATCTAAGTCAGTGTAGTGCTTTAACCACAAGACAAGCCTTCCCCTCCCCTGTGGCCAAAAAGAAAACATAAAATCGCTTTCTATTATTAATATTCTATTGCTATTGTATGGCTGTATAACCAACTTTAGCTTTTCAGTTCTGCTTTCATATTCCTTGCTTTTGTGGCTCTCAAACCTTTTACACATGTTAAAAAGGTGGGGGTAGAGGAGAATGGATGGCTTCTTTCATGAATGACTGAGTGCTACTTAGGAGAACACTCAGATATTCTGACAAGAACAATTTCCTCAACAGTGTTACTAATGACACTCTAATAAAACTTGCAAGCACAATAAAATATAATTTCTTTTTTGTATTTAGAGACTGGTCAGTTTCATCTTTGGGAAGACATGGAATTGGGTCCTCCTGGCACAGGAAGACACATATGTACATGTGTAAGTCCATCCCTGTTCAGGACAGCACTTAAACACGTGTAACTGTAAGCATGTGCTTAAGACCCATTGAAGGTTACGTCTTTCACACTGAAGGGAAGCCTTTCACTGAGCCTTTCCACTACACTGTAAGGGCAGACATACCCAGAGTCTTATTGAAGCGACGCTTAGATTATACACGCATCTAAGTTCTCTGCTTGTTAAAGATGCTTTCCTGAACTGTGCTCTAGCACAGTACTGCAGTCTTTGGATTTCATTCATTGTAGGAGAATAATCTTTTGTTAAACAAAAAAGAGTCTTTTACTGGAATTAAAAAAACCATCATCATAGCACTAATTCTGCTGAAGAGACAGAATGAACCACATGTGGCAGAAGTTAGTTATGTGGTAAGGCAGCAAAAGAAGCTGCAGCGAGTAGAATAGGGTAGAATCTTAGCTTCGTAAAATTTGTTTTGACGTGATGAAAATTTGGACCAGACAGGACCTGACAATGTTCCTTTAATGAATCTACCAGAAATTAGTTGTTCTGTTGAGGGATACTTTATTTCTTAATAATCTCAGACCAAATAGGGAATTTCTTTGAGGTGTTCAATGGGCTAGCTCAGTAACAAACAAGTCTTGTGTTTGAACATCCTCGTTCACCTCTGGAAGGAAAGCACTCACTCACATAGTATAAGACTAAGTTATCATACAGCACTTTACAGAAGGACAATATTATGTACTGCTAGGACACTTTCCAATGCAATAAAAGAAATAAACATTACTACTATTGAAAAAAACTCTTGTAAACGGACTCAAGACCTACAGCTTCTTTTAAAAAAAAAGTAAAAGCTTGTCTGGTCTGAAAAGGCTTCTTGCACATGAGATAGAGCAAGTTTAATTAAAAGGCCACTTGCAATGAATTGCAAAATATGTTGTGATAAGTAGGCCAGAAGTAAACCTCTGATAGATGATGGAGCTTTACTATGCACAGCTCTTTATGGCTTCAGCAAAATTTTGTAATCAATTCATTCCCTAATGGGAAGTCAGTGTTAATTGGGAGACTGGCATAGTGTGCTTAGATTTCTTGGTATGCATGACATGTCTGGCTGCAGTATTTTGTACTGCCTATATTTTTAAAAGGGCATGTGCGGTAGACAGGTTATAATGTGCTGAAAGTGTAGACAGTTATCTTGACTCCCAAGTGTAGGGTGAGAAATATTTTCTTATGCTGTTGATCACAACATCATCTTATGAGAGAGAGGAGAGGGAGAGAGAGAGAGAGAGTAAAACTCCCTAGTTAATTTAATTTCTGTTAGTGGATAACTTGGCAGTGTTAAATGACCACACTTGTATTTGCTGAAACAGTTTAAGGCCTTGATCCTGACACACAATCTGCTTCTGCAGACACCTGCACCATGTGAAGTACCAAGGCACTGTCCATGCTAGTAACCTTCACTGAAGGATTGGGGCTAAGGATTTCAAAAATGTGACTTAGGAACACAAGCCCGATTGAGTTTCAATGAGAGTTGTACTCCTAACTCATGTGGTTGCCTTTGAAAATCTCATCCTAAATCTGCAGAATCAAAATGAAAGGGAGGTACTAGAAGTGAAATATGAACCACTTTTAATTTGATGTTAATATTGCCTATTATTGCTTAGTGAGGGGAGGGATAGCTCAGTGGTTTGAGAATTAGCCTGCTTAAGCCCAGGGTTGTGAGATCAATCCTTGAGGGGGCCACTTAGGGATATGGGACAAAATCAGTAATTGGTCCTGCTAGTGAAGGCAGGGGGCTGGATTCAATGATCTTTCAGGGTTCCTTCCAGTTCTATGAGATAGATATAGCTCCATTTATTATTATAAAAAGAAGAGAGGGGATGCTAAAAATAATCATCAAAGCTTTGATGGTATTGAAAGACAGCCAGGGAGAAGATTTGTTTTCAGCTGAGAAGTGTATATATTGTTAGAACTCAAGTAAAAGAGTTGAACTGCTTCTTGAGAATATCTTTATTCCAGCTTTCTGTGACTGAGATGAAGATTATCTTTTCACCACCACCATTTTAAGGTTATGTCCTTGGCATTCACCAATACAAGCCCACACAATGCTATGAAGACTTATTCGGTGAAGTTTATCACTCAAACACTTTGTCTTATGTTTGTTTTCTCGCTAAAGCTATATTACCATGTACACTTAAAAGGGGAACCAGGTCCTAATTCCTAATTTGCTAGTAAATAGAGGGATATCAAATCAACAAAAAAGGAGGATGGTCCTGTGGTTAAGACACTGGACTGAGACTTGGGAAATCCAGGCTCCAGTTCTGGTGCTGTCACAGAATCCCTTAATCTCTCTATGGCCAAATTCTCCATTTGTAAAGTGGGGATAGTAATGCTTCCTTACTCACACCTTTTGTCTGGCATGGCTACTTTGGCCCTCATCCTGCAAACACTTATTTGCATGCTTAACTTTACTACCATGAGTGGCCCTATTGATTTTAAAGAGACTACTCACAGTATTAAAGTTAAGCACGTGTATAAGGGTTTGCAGGGTTGAGGCCTTAGAATGTCTTTTACTATATGTATGTATGTACAGCACCTAACTGAATATGGCAGTGATCTCTGCTGGAGCCTCTAAACATTTCTGCAGTATAAAGAATCACAAAAGAGTTAACTAGCTCGCTGTATCCTTTGAAAGTGAGGATTCTTAACTAGAAGGATGAAAAAAGCATACCCTGAATCTGGGTCTGACCATCAGTCTTGATTTTTGGAGCCACAGTAAATAAGAGTCCATTGATAAGTTTGGAAAAGTCAAACCAGACTATTTTTAGTAATAATAATGACTTTTATATAACACCTTTCTTGAACTATTAACCTCAATTGAAGATTTACCATTAACTTCAAGAACAGCAGGATTATTCTCTCTATACATAGTACATCCCTGAAATGCTGCCACCTCTAGTATGAAGGACAACAACCAGCCAACAGGCTGAACAGAGAAACACATATGTTTTTCCCCAGAGAACACCGCCCACCTACGGCCCTAGCAACCTGTCAAATGACACAACAAATACCCAGTGAAACACCAATTGAGAAGCAGCAGTTCCTTCCCCAGAAACACCTTTCTTGGCAACTACATGATTCCTTCTAGATGTCCCTAGTGCAGGATTACACTCTTATTAGAACTACTTTTCCTGCAGGGAGTTTCTGGGGCTCGCCATTCACATTTGGCAGAGCCAAAGAATGGCAGCCCTAAAGGGGCCATTTTGTAAACAGTTGCTGCCTGCTGGGTCTCCCTGCCTTTCAGCTGGTAAGTACTCTCGGCTCCTGTTAGGTTTTCCTCTCCTGTCCCTAAGGTGAATGGAGCATGATTAGAGGTACATACAGAGGAACAAAACTATTATTATGTGTAGCACTTTAACACCCACGGGGTTTGTTCAGCATTGAGGCTCCATTGTGTTAGGAACTTTCCTTCCACATAGAAAGACATGGTGTCTGACCCTAACATTTTGTAATGGGAAAAGATTAAACAAACAAGCAAACAAACAAAGGCTATGGAGAAAAGGACATACCAGGCAAGCACAGCAAACGGTAATAATTATGTTGGGGACTAAACCTGTTAATTTCTTTTTGGTTCATTAATTTATTTTGGGGAGAAGTGGAAGTGGTGGAGGTTGTCAAGAAAGGATGAATGAATACAAGGGCAAGGGAGTTTGGAAGAGGGGCAGTGAGGATGAAGGCTGAAATAGGAAATAAAGAAAGGAAGGGAGGAGGCTGAGGCAAACAGCAGGCAAAAAATAACGTAAAACAATCTGCTGTGATTACCAGGGGCTGTGGAACTGGGTGAAATAGAAGGAATGATATTTTAACAAACCCTGGCTTACCATGCTGCTGAATTAATTGTGTGTAGATTCAAGATAAATTCTTATTGGGTACAAACTTTTTATGGCAAAACTTTACTGCAGGAAATTGCTCCGGATACTTCATACATTCCTGGGGGACCTCTCCATTGATTTTTTTCATGCCTGTTTGCAATTTCTCACCCTGTCCCCGTTTCCTGCTTGATTAGAGGCAGGGCTGCTCAAAGAGAAGAGTGTTCTATGGTTTTCCCTAGCAGACTTTCAGCTCAGTACTGGTCCTACTCATCCCGGTTTCCTTGGTGAGCGCTGACAGGATCATATAGGGAGCTATAGTTTGATTTATTAAAAACTATCTCGGGGGAGGGAGGAATTCCTCTACACACACCTCTTCCATGCTGCAACCCTGATGAATGGTGAAGCTACTCAAATATTGCATTTAATAATGGCAAAGCTGCCCTTTGTCTCTTCTTTTATTTAACATTATCTCTGAACCACTGATTCATCTAATCAGGACTCATCCTACTATTGCTGGTATTAAAACTGTGAGTGAAATGTGATCTGTATTCCTTTATAGAGTTAGCACAATTTTTTTCCTCTCAGGTGCAAAGAAGGTTGTTTAAAATTTGGTAGACCTGTGGTAGTATGGTCTAGCTGTTGGTGCACTTGACTGGGACTCAGGAGAGCTGGTTTCTATTCCTGACACTGCCACTGACCTGTGGGGTGACCTTGGACAAGTCACTTCACAATATTGCTAGCCCACCCCATGCATTCAAAAATCCTGAGTCAGGCCTCTCAAACAAGAGAGTGGCTTAAAATCGTGGTATTTTACAAATAATAATCATGGGGTCCTTGCCCTCTGGCTTTTGAGTCTTTCTCTGCCCCCATGAGGGCTAGAAATAAACTTTTTTTTTCATGAAAGTTTCTCTCCAGGAGCCTGTGGCTTTAAGAAAAACACCATATATCAGAAGACTCATGATAAAATTGTTGGAGTTGGCAACACTGCTTCACCTCTTTGTGTCTCTGTTTCCCCTCTTACCAGTCATCTGTTTCCCCTATTTTGATGGTAAGCTCTTTGGGACAGCAGCTGCCTCTTATAGTGTTGATACAGTGTCTAGCTCAATACAGCCCTGCTCTCTGATTCTGGCCGCTAGGCATTACTGAAATGCATGCAACAACGCTAAAGTTTTTGTGGTGCAAAATGGGGATATTGCATTATTGTTGGTTATAGTACTGATCTCTCTTAGGTTTCTTTATTTAGTTTCTCTTTAACTGGTGTTAGTTGCTTTTTAAGTTGATGCAGAGGTTGTTATAGAACCGGGGACTTAATTTTAACACTAGCCTCTGAAAATGCTCAGTAATTTGCAGCATAGGGAGTCAGAAATATAGTAATGGCCATACCGTATCTAATCAGGTGCCTTGTCTTCAGTAGTGCTCAGTACCAGTTGTTTCAGAGGAAGGTGTAAGGATCCCTGTAAATGACAATTATGGATTAACTTGCCGACAGGGGAAGTTTCCTTCTAACCCTCATCAAATAATGGCTTTATATGCCCTGTAGCATGAGGATTCACAATCTTTTTTTCAAACTATCTAATACAGAGGTGGGCAAACTACGTCCCGTGGGCCACATCTGGGGGGACCATCCTTCTTGGCCCCCGAGCTCCTAGCCCGGGAGGCTAGCGCCCGGCTCCTCCACTGCTGTTTCCCCTCCCCTGCACCTCAGCTTGCTCGCTCCTCCGCTGGCGCAATGCTCTGGGCAGCGGGGCTGTGAACTCCTGAGGCAACGTAGCTGCAAAGCCTGGCCTGACCCGGTGCTCTGTGCTGTGCGGTGGCAGCAGCATGGCTGGCTCCAGCTGGGCGGTGTGGCTGTAGCGTGGTAAGGGGGCAGGGAGCAGGGGGGTTTGGATAGAGGCAGGGGAGTTTGGGGGGGTGGTGGTCGGGGGCGGGGGTGTGGACAGCAGTTGGGGGGAACAGGGGGTTGAATGGGGGCAGGAGTCCCAGGGGGGCAGTCAGGAAGGGGGGGTTGGATGGGGCAGCAGGGGGCAGTCAGGGGCAGGGGTTCCAGGGGCAGTCAGGGGACAGGGAACGGGTGTGTGTGTGGATGGGGCAGGGGTCCCGCGGGGGTCAGATAGGAGGTGGGGGCCGGGCCAAGACCCCCTCCCCTAACCGGCCTTCCATACAATTTACGAAACCCAATGCGTCCCTCGGGCCAAAATGTTTGCCCGCCCCTGATCTAATATGGTGGTAGATGTTCTCATTCTATGTGTAAATAACTAATCCATTTTTGACTCCTCCTGGTAAAATTGTGGTTTCCCTTTTGTACTGGATCAATGAGTTCCACGTGATGCATTGTGTTTAAAAAATGTCCTTTTATCATTTCTGAATTTGTTGCCTTTCGTTTTCATTGGCTATTCCCTTATGAGAAATAGTAAGTAGGAGCACCTGGATTACCTTCTCCATACCATTAATCAATTTGTATACTTCTAGCATGTCTCCTTCACTAAACTAAAAATCTTTGCGATTTTTCATCATGTTCCATGTGTGAAAGCAGAGGGTCCTCTGAATGCAGGGACAGCAGTTGTGATTGGCTCTTACAGGGCCAGTAAGAGCATACGGTAGATAGAGGGGAAAGCCTCTTTCTGGTTTCTTCTTCCTTACCTCCAACAACCAGATAAAAACTTGCCCTGGTGCCTGGATGGGGAATGTCCAGAAAATTCTCCCTCCCAGCTCTGTATATGATCAAAGAATTCTTGTAGACTGGAGAGAGAAGATTTTTGTGTATCTGGAAATTTTTGCAGGAGGCAAGCTTTCCTTCAGTAAAATTGGATTTAAAAATGAGAGGCTAAAATATTGCTGCTTTAACTGTGTATCTAAGTTATTTTTATGGCCTCCATCAACTGTAGTACCTCAGCACCTCACAGTCCTTAATGTATTTATCCCAACAACATCCCTCTGAGGTAGGGAACTGATATTATCCCCATTTTACAAATGCTAATTGCAGCACAGGGAGGCTAAGTAACTTGCCCTAGGTTGTACAAGAAGTCTGTAGCAGAGTATTGAACCCCATGTTTCCTAAGTTCCTGGCTGGGGCCCTAACCACTGGACCAGGGTTCGGCAACCTTTGGTGGCACACGGCCCATCAGGGAAATCCGCTGGTGGACCCGGCCGGTTTGTTTAACTGCTGTGTCTGCAGGTTTGGCCAATCGCAGCTCCCACTGGCTGCGGTTTGCCATTCCAGGCCAATGGAGGTTGTGGGAAGCGGCGTGAGCCGAGGGATGTGCTGGCCACTGCTTCCCGCAGCCCCCATTGGCCTGGAACGGCGAACCACGGCCAGTTGGACCTGTGATCGGCCGAACCTGCGGACACTGCGGGTAAACAAACTGGCCCGGCCCGCTAGTGGATTTCCCTGGTGGGCCGCGTGCCAAAAGTTGCCGATCCCTGCACTAGACCATGCACTCTATCTTCTAGCATATACCAATCATAGACTATACCTTAATGTAAAGGACCACATTTTCAGGGCAGACTTCTGAAATGTAGGGTTTTGTGCAGAAAAACAGATATGCATGATGCTTTTAAGGTGTATTTTATAGGCCTCCTTTAAAAATCTGGCTGTAATAGCATGCAGATTATAGCAACATTCAGTACAATAGAGTGAATCTATCATGAAGTAGAGTTGTCTAGGACTGTCTTGTGCATTTTTGAGCAGCTCCTGCTTCTGGCAGACTCTCCTTGTCATGATGACTGAAATGTATTTGATGGTGAACTGCCAGACTTCATGTTTTCTTCAGTTGGAATTTTTAGGGATGCAGATTAAGACTGCAATATAGTGAACTACTGTGTACTGCCTGTCTGAGAAGCTCTCTAAGTTATTTATTTCAATTTGCTATTTTATTGGAACAAACCTTTTCCATGCAGAGAAATGGTATTTAGCAAGCTTTCTTTTTATTCAGCTACTACCAGACACCCTTAAAGGAGTGAACATTTGATGTGATTCTTTTCAAAATCTATTTAGTAAATGAAGCCAGTTGATCCTGTTTCCCAAGACATTGAGTTCATCTGGGCCATACATAGCCTCCTGCGTACTCATTTTGACTTTACACCTGTTTTACACTTCCTAATTTACACCGGTGTAAACGAGTCTAGATTCAGGCCGCAATTAGCTCCTTAAGAAACACTCTCTTAATAACACCCCATTAATTAGCCACACCATAACCATTCAATTATTAACGGAAGCTACCTACATTTGGTAGCCACAAAAGGTAAAAACTCACAAAAAAAAAAAAAAGAAATACCTCATCCATTTGACAAGTACAAATACCTTTTAAGAATCATTCCCTACACGCATTCCAAATAAAGTTAATTTCTTAATAACGTCTCCCTTGCAGCCAGGTTGGCCATCATCTATTCTCATCATTTTAGGGGGCTGTTAGCAAGTGATTGTCTGCCTCGTCAGAGGGTTTGGTGTGTGCTAGTCGGAGATATACAATAATGCAGTAGAATATCATGAGCAGCAGTTGTAGCAAGGAAGCTGAGATTACCTTTGTTCTATTGTGCTGACACAGAAGCTCCCTTCATTTTGAAACCTCCCAAAGCTGGGGGGGAGGGGGAAGGATAATTTTCTCTAATAGAAGCTGCAGTTTGTAAATGAAGATATGCCATATATATGGATTTTATATGTTAATTCTGGTTTGGTTTAAATGACAATGAAAGTATCATTTAAGTACTGGTTACGTCTACATAGTCTGCATCTAGAGATGTTAGATTAGTGTTTGTACAGTCTTTCCCCTGCACTTTGTGTAGGGTCCATGTTAAAATGCAGAAAAATCAGATACCACTGTATTATAGAGAAACACATCATCACTCCACTGATGTTAGATACAGTACCATAAGACATTTGTTGTATTTTCCCCACTTCTCAGGATAGAAAATACACACTTGCATATGAATAAACACAGATGTGCCATTGTTAGAAAATATTCCAGAAGTGTACATCACAGTCACATCCCTTTGATCAGAATATTGTACCCACTTGAAAGTCTTTGCCAGGCAAACGCCCCATCCCAGCCAGTGCTGCCAAAACAGCTGAGATGATACACATACAAATAAATCATTGTAAGGATGGACCATCTGTGATATGTATCCCAGTGTTGTGCAGGAACGGAAATGGCAACATGTGAAGTCCCAGCTGGGGTTTCAGTATTTTTCACATGATAAAGTGACTTAAGGAGCCACAGTCTCTAATACAACTAAAGCGAACTAGTGATTAAGACATCACACGCTATAATCTTGGTGATTAAAACCAATATCTGACAAAAATATTCAATAGACACAGTGGGACCCATTGAGAGTGAGGTGGAATGAAAGCCCTGAATGGCTTGAATGTATTCCAAAGGAACCTTCATCCTATTTTTAGCAAAGCTTCCCTTCACTCAGGGTGCGGCTGCACTGCAGCTGGCAGTGAGCCTCCTAGCCTGGGTAGACAAATTCAAGCTAAAAGAAGAACAGGAGTACTTGTGGCACCTTAGAGACTAACAAATTTATTAGAGCATAAGCTTTCGTGGACTATAGCCCACTTCTTCAGCTGCTACTCTGAAATTCAAGCTAGCTTCACTTGAGTTAACATTGCTAAAAATAACAGTGTTAGCACTGTGGCAAAGATGGCGGCTGAGACCAGCAAACCTAGCATGAATCTGTGGGCCCGGGCTGGGTGGCACTCTTCCAGATGAGGTGTAGACATACTCTTACAGGGCCAAATCTAATTCCAAGCTTTATTTTTCCAAAGAACATGGGGAATTAGCAGCTTCTCTTGCTGCTGTGCCTTCACCATGCAGGGGCATGAAGGGAAATGGTCAGTAGATCTTCCGCATGCTGATCCACCATCCTAATCCCTGCTCATCTCCTGTCCTGCGTCTGGACCTCTGTGGAGCTGTACTTAAAGCACAGTCAGTGGTAATCCCTTACAAACCCCACCCAAATCCTGCTACCCCTGTGCAGTGGAACCCTACCAGTTTGACAATGTGAAGGGCCTCTGAAAATGAGGGGACAGAATATGTGACTTGTTTCTTGGGACAGAGAGAGTGACTCTATAACCAGTGGTTAGGGCATTCATGTAGGAGGTGGGCAACTCAGGTTCCCATCCCTCTCTCCAAAGACTATTTAAATTTAACTGTTTAATTATACTCCAGAATGGCTTCAGAGGGAGAGATTGAGGCCTGGTCTACACTGGGGGGTGGGGGGATCGATTTAAGTTACCCAACTTCAGCTACGTGAATAACGTAGCTGAAATCGACGTACTTAGACCTACTCACCACTGTGTCTTCACTGCAGTGAGTCGACTGCTGCTACTCCCCCGTCGACTCTGCCTGCGCCTCTCGTGGCAGTGGAGTACAGGAGTCGACGGGAGAGTGCTCAAGGATTGACGCGATAAATCGACCCCCGCTGGATCGATTGCTGCCCGCCAATCCAGTGGCTAGTGTAGACATACCTTGAGAGACATATAGTCTAGTGGTTAGGGCACTCTCCTGGGAGGTGGGAGACTGAATCCCTGCTCCACATCAGACAGAGGGGGGATATGAAGCCAGGTCTCCCACAGCCTGGGTGAGTGCTCTAACCACTTGACTATTGGATAAAAGGGTTGTACCTCTCCCCTCCTTGGTTTTCTATGAAAAACACTCACCTGGCTTATGCGTCTAACTTCAGGAGAAGGTTCACTCTATTAATCCCAAATGGAGGGAGGCACCGAACTGTTGGCTAGCTTAGACAGTTACCCGCTCAGTGGGCTGGCTTTTATGAGTCCCATTTATAGGCACCTACTCTCCATGTGTATTGTATAGGGGGCTTGGGCATATAACTCAGGTTTGGGAGGTGGCATTCGGTGGCAGGGCACCTAAAAGTTGTGAATCCCACCCATAGTATAAGCTTGATTTTCATTGTTCATTTTTAGACTTTTATTGGAAAGAAAACTACAGAAGGCTATTTAGACTGTGTGGTGACGACACAGGAAAGGAAACAGAACGCCAGGTTTGTTGGTAGCCAGAGAGCTTCAAAAGCCTCTTGCAAAAAGCCTCCCAGGAAAACTTTCCTGGGGTTTTTATTTCTCTCCTTACTTTGTTTACAACTCTTCTTAGTGGTTACATTCTTGCGCATAGAAAAGCCAGGCAGTATACATGCACATAAGATAACGAACCCATCTCTTGAGCGCGTGAACACCAGCTGCGAGGGTACAATCAAATCAGCCAAATAAGTTTCCCAAACACAAACGCTGGATTGAAGGTCACTCCTGCCTCGTAGCCATGGGAGCAGTTTGCCGCGCCTGTGGGCTAGCGATTCGGGAGCTATGCATCCCTACATCCCCCCCTGTTTTATTATATATGCGGTGTTTAAACAAAGCACCTTCGCAGGGTAGCATACACAATGTCACTAGATTGGGTAAACATTAAACAAAGCAGCAAAGTAAAACATCAAACATCAAAACTAAGACCCCATACTATAAAAGGGTCTTCATCCACTCTAAGAGTAGCTATGACTAGATATAATCCCACCAAGGAGGAAAAACGTCCTAGCGGATAACTTAAACATAACATTTCAGCATATCAATTTGCTATTGCATGCGATTACTATTATCAGTAAGCTTAAAACAACACATTTCTTTTACTGTCTCACACCCCAGATGTTGCTGGGTGGTTTGCAGACAGGAACAAGGCATGTACTTAACAGACCTTGCATTTTCGGGGCAACGGCCAGGCAGAAATCAGATTGATTCAATACTTGTGCCAGGTGGACCCAAATGTCTTGTAATGTGGTGTCATTAACATACACACAGCTGTCATTAACTTGAAAAAGTAAGTGTCCTGTCAGGTGTAATCTCAGGAGCACTGACTAAAATTAACTGGGCATACTAGGTAGTTTAATTTCCCAGATGTTTTGGTGAATTACCCAATCCCACATGCATCCTCCCCATGGACCCGGCAGGATTCGGTATGTGGGAGGCCACACCCCCTCAACCGGTCCATATGCTTGGAAGGAGCATTGAGAACGTTTGCACTTTTACCCAGAAAGTCTCTAAGTATGTCTCCATGGCCGCAGATCAGATGGTACTCCTGATGTGTCTGTAAGGGCAGTGGGCCAAGCCTGAACATGCTAGATCCCACTGCAATGCCTTCCCAGCCTCAGTGATATTCAATACCATCTTTGTCAGCAACTTTTGGGTCATTGTCTGTATTTTGATGTGTTACAGGGGTAATAGTGTAGTAGAGAAGATGGCAGGGGCAATGGCAACAAGGTGCCTTTGGTACTTATCATTTAAAATCCAATTAGGGAAGGCAATACATACTGAAGGACTTATTCAAAACACAGGGCGCAGCCTGTAGAATAAACCCCAAAATCCAATCAATACCACGTTCCCAAGAATGGGTTCCATAAGTTTCTTCCTGCCAGTGTATAATTTTTTGTTTCTTCACCAGGGTCAGTTCTTAATGTCTCTTGTAGTCAGGAATTCCTGGACTTTGTGGTTTCAATGAAGCAAGTGTTCCTTCTTCTCTTTTCCTGAAACAGTCATGGTTCAGCATCATACAGGGGAGAGGTTACTAGCACATCACCCTGTAATGGTTTTGTGTCTTTTAGAAAAATTCAAAGCAACAGTAGGTCTGTCAGTGGACAAGGGAGAGGTTACTAGCACTTCACCTTGTCTTTTTTCCTTTTTCCTGCTGTCCAGACGGCACAGCAGAACTAGAAGGAGAAATAGGCTTATCATTAGTCAAAAGGTCCTCCCGAGGTGGAGGGGTCTTTTTACAGTGAGAAGCATGGGTCCAGGCAGGTAGTCCTTGGCACTTCACAGCAGTGTTGGTGGTTAACAGCACTTGGAAAGGGCCTTTCCAGCATGGAGCCAAAGCAGTCTTTCGTTGATGGACTTTACATAGACTCAGTCTCCTGGTTTTAATGAATGGCAGGGGTGCTAGGGTCTTTGGGTAGCACTTCTCTACCTGTGAGAAAAGAAACCTAACACATTTCATTAATGCCTGGCAGTGTTTTGCAAATCTTATAGTTGCTCGGGCACATTTAAGCCCCCCCCTTGTCTTGGGGGTCAGCCAAGTTTTGGCTGTGGCCTTGGATGAGCCTGCAAGCTGTATTTTCCTCTCAGTTAACTTATTCTGTGCTTTTTCCTCTTCTCCCTTTCTCGGCTTCTTTTAACCTACAAAGGAAACCTTCACTCTTCCAGTAAAATAACTTTATTACAGAGCTTTGGAGCAACAAACCGGGACAAGTACACCCACTTTTGAGGAGTGCACTCGGTACAACCTCAGGTGTCTAATTGCTTTCCTCCCTCCCCAGCCCTCTGGCTAGAAATCTGAGGTAGCCAGAAGGATCCCATGGGCAATATGGGGAGTGGGTTAACCCTCCATGTCCTTGCTTCCAAAGACTGTTGGTATGCAATTCTTAACAACAATTTTTGCCATAAAACACAAAAATAATCCCTATTGTGCCAGTAAATGCATGGTACATTGAATGCTGTTCAGCTGGCAACCGTTTTCTCTGATGATCTGAAAGACAAAAGAACAGAAGTCTACCCCTTCTGGGCAGTCAGTCATTGCTTAAAATGTTTCCTTGTATTTGTTCATAGGCAGCCCATATTTCAGTGGCTTCTACCTTATTAGTTAGAAACTTGCATTAATACAAATGCTTTCTGGCTTGCTTCCAAATCCAAAGCTATCTACAGCTTAAAGATTTTTACTTAAAAGGGACACAATTAACTTTCCCAGTCTTTTGATTGCCTTTTACTTCTAACTCCTGCTTTCAAACACACAGTGATCTGAACAAGACAACACAACCTATATTGGTAGGTTTGCATTTCCTTTACCTCTGCTACAATATACACTGCACATATTCTGGGGAAAAGCGGCCACTACGCAACCCATACGGGCTCATCAGTGAGCCAACGGAGGGGGAGGGCCATACGCCTAATCATCAATATGGATGGTGGCAGTTAAAGCAGTTCCCCTGAGGCTTCTGCCCCTTGTGCAGGGCAGCTGCCAGCAGGGCCATCTGATGGGTTTGAGTGCCTACATCAGTACACGCCTGCAGCAACTCCGCCAGGGTCGAAGGACTTAGAGAACTCGCTTGCAGCGGGGACCCTGTGAAACGCGCGACGGGCACACTGGCCAATGATGGGAAAAGCTACCTGGGGCGTGCCCACTGCCTGCTCGGGGATGCCCGAAAACTGCCCTGTGCCATATAACTGCTCAGCAAGATAAGCCCCCCCACCTTGTGCTGCTGCTGCAAGCGCCTCTCGCTGGTACTCGCTGTCCCACACAACGTATTGCGCGGGAGACAGCACCATGCGACACATGTCTTTCCAATCTTGGGGGAGCAAGTGATAACCGTTAGACACACCTTTCAAGATCCCCCGGAGCTCGTGCAGAACCGAGTAGGGGAGAGCCTCCCAGTCCACTACCCGCCCCCCGTTTCCATTATTTCGCTTAGAGACGGGGAACGCCTCAAACCCACACTTGGATTCCTTGTCGGTCAAGAGACCGGCCTTGCGCACCGGCTGCACCGCCGCGGCGACAGCGCCCCCCTGCCCGACCGGTAGGCATGGGGGTGCCGCCACGGGCGGCGGCGCAGGGGGGGTCAGCTGCGGGCAGGAGGGGGGTGGCCCATCACCTGGGGGCAAAGGAGAAACCGGCTTAAGGCCGTCAGGGCCGAACCCCTCCAGCGCCTCCTTACAACGCTGCCAGAGCAGCAGGTGCTGAACTGGGGCACGGGGTTCACTATACAAGGTGATCCCAATCCGTATCCAATCAGAAAGCTGTAATGACCCGCAGTCCGGATACCAGGGGCACTGGCGATCTATTTCCCTTAGGAGGTCCTCAATATGAGTGACCGAGACAACGACACATGATCGCTGCCTTATAATCTTTTGTAACTCTCTTGCGTGCTCCTTCTGGGCACTGGAAAGTTTCCCCCCCATACTCACGAATAAGGGGCGGCAAACAGCCGCGGGCGCGCTCGGCGTATCCAGCCGGTGAGTAGAGGGGTATCACGTCGGGGTCACCAGCTGTGGTGACGACACAGGAAAGGAAACAGAACGCCAGGTTTGTTGGTAGCCAGAGAGCTTCAAAAGCCTCTTGCAAAAAGCCTCCCAGGAAAACTTTCCTGGGGTTTTTATTTCTCTCCTTACTTTGTTTACAACTCTTCTTAGTGGTTACATTCTTGCGCATAGAAAAGCCAGGCAGTATACATGCACATAAGATAACGAACCCATCTCTTGAGCGCGTGAACACCAGCTGCGAGGGTACAATCAAATCAGCCAAATAAGTTTCCCAAACACAAACGCTGGATTGAAGGTCACTCCTGCCTCGTAGCCATGGGAGCAGTTTGCCGCGCCTGTGGGCTAGCGATTCGGGAGCTATGCATCCCTACAAGACTGCAGTCTGTCTAATCACCTGAAGAGTAATTACTTTAATTAAGAAATTATTACTGATCTCCGGACAAGCTACTCAAATCAGTGCAGAATAATAGATACATTAATTTGACAATAGAATGACACTATTTGCTTAGACAAGTGCATCAAGCCTTCTTAAAAGAATTGCTTTTGATTATTTTTGTTATTTCAAAGACCCACAAATAAACAAAAAAGTATTTACAGTTTAAGGACCCAGTCCTGCAACACTTATGTGAGTCAGTAGGACCAGCACCACTGGATTTCCCTCTGTTCTAACCTTCCCCCTCAATCCTAGCCAAGCTCATACAAATGAGCTGGAGAGCACCAGGGTAACATTGCTGTACGCTAGTATTAGGAAGGAAAAGGACAAGAAGAATGTACAGAACATTTCTGTGATACTAGCTCTGAGCACTAAGAAGCAGATTTTTAAAGGTGTTTATGCACGTAAAGTTGCAAATTGTTGCCTTGTGGGGTTTTAAAAAAATACCTATGTGCCTAACTCCGATAAACAAGTTTGAAAAGGTTATTTAACGTGAGTTTAGTATTGATGGAAGGTGCTGGCCTTTTTGACCTCAGCCCCTGGATAAAGCTCCTGAAAGAGATGTTAACTGGTACTCAGTGGACCTCCCTTAGGTCAAGTGGGCAGTGCCAAAAATGAATGGGCTAATCACAATAGTTCCTGGTGATGGGTAAGGGTGGGAAGTGCTATACTGACAGCCTGGAGACTGAAGTCCTCTTTTTGTCTGCAAAACAAATGCAGCTCATGCAGAAGCAGCTTCTCCACACTGCCACAGAGACATGTCAAGCTGACTTGGAGGAACCACCTCAAGGGATGAAGTAGGTCACTCAATTATTCCGCCATTAAATTTCCTCCTTTGTTTCTCTATTGAGATGGCCAACAATGGAACCAGTTGTGGTGGGTTTTTGATGCTGACACTTACCTTGGTACAATTCCTAGTTAACCACCAACTCATTTCACACAGGTTGGCCAACTGCCAGGCACCAACATTCACTTGTTGTTGATGGTATAAAGAACAGTGACCGGGGAGCAAAAAGCTTTGCATCCTATTACCACTCACACCCTAAGCTGGTACCCTAAAAGGCTCTCTTTAAAAAAAAAATACCAATTATGTATCCTGAGGTACATAATTCTTAATTCATATCAGTTCTTTTCAAACTTAAATCTAGAGCTTCATTATGCTAATGTAATTTAAATGCTACAGGTGAGGAACTATTGAACCGCTTTGCTGGATTGATTCAAATTATACAAAATAAAACCGGTTTTATAGATAAATGATTTAAATTCCCCCTGAAGTTTCTGTTTACCCTCAAGGTCACATGTTCACCCCAGCCAACCTATGGCACAGAGATATCTGAGCCCATTTTGTAATTCATCATCAGTGTGAGATGACAGGAAAGATATCCTTTTGACTAAAGCAGTGCACTGGGACTCAGAATAGCTAGGTTCCATTCCCAACTCTGACGCAGACATTTTGTGTGATGGAGGGTAAGATGTTTAATTGCTTTGTGTCTCAGTTCCCCATCTGTACAATGGAAAAAGATCAATTCCTTCCTCCCAACTTGTCTATGTAGATTGGGCCAGGGACTGTCACTTACTGTGTGTATATATGGCACCTAGCACCATGAAGTCCAGACTTTGTTTGAGGTCTACAGGTACTAGATGTTCTGATCTCTTCCTCCTGCTATTGGCTTGTAGAGTTTCCAGGTCTGTAACTATAAATGTGAAAGTAGAAAGATCTTTGAAAGATGACATGTCCCTAAAGAGTTCAGTAAAATGCATTTAAAATGTCATAGTTTAAAAAAAAAAAAAAAAAAAAAAGACTCACGAACCGAATGCAGATCTAACACGATATGATAGTTCTGGCTAATGGGTCAAATTCATCACTACTGTATCTCCATTGGTTTCAGTGGAGGTGCCCACATTGGTGAAACTGTTATCTTTAAGTAGTGTGCATGCTCTATGCCAAAACACCTGTGTGGAAAAACTTTGCATAGCTAGAAATTTGAATGTGTAGAATGATAGCTTTTCTTGAAATTTTGGGTCTTCATTTGCACTCTGCTGATCCTTAAATATGTAGACAAAGAAACATTCTGTAAATGTTGTTATATTATCATATATATTTTATTTACACTCTAAAGTTGGGCATGGTCGTCTTTTTTCATTACTAGAGTTGGGAAAATAAGTGGCAGCAAATACTTTATTTAACAAATCTTTTGTGTTGAAAATTGTTCTCTTTTCAGTTGCAAATTGTTCATGAGCACATAGTAGTTTCTATTAATTTGTTAATATCTGCATGTATGTACAGAAAAGTTGTGAGGACCAGAGAGTTATTTTTTCTTCATCCACATGTTGCAGGGCACAGAGAGCCAGCTTTAAAGATGAACTCCTCTCCCCAAGCCCATATAGCTCCATGTTGCTGTTCAGCAAAGCACATGAGCATGAACAGAATACCATTTATGTCATCGGTACATAGGTGTGTTCTTAAATTAAAGCATGTGTTAAGTGCTTTCCTGAAATCAAAATCCACAAATGCAAGGGAATTATGCTAACCAATATTACAAGATGGTTGAGACAGTTAAGATGTACATTAGCTTTTTGGCTTATAAAAATGGGGCCTGATTCACCACTGAATTACTCCAGTCCTGTGCTGGTTAGTGCTAATAGTTATGTTGGTAAATGCTATCCGTGAGAGAGGAGATAAATGCATCTTTCTTTCACTGCTCTTAAAATGGTCAGTGAACAATCCAATTTTTACTTGGATACTGCTGATTTCTGTTTAGCATCATAAATATCTTAACATTTTTCTTAACAGGGTAGAATTAAAAGTTATTTTTAATACTATGGTTATGCATTTTATAATTTAAGATCATTGAGAAAATATTAAGGTTTATGATCCATTTAAATGTGAGATAGAGAAGAAATTACTAATTTCTTAAAAACATTTTTTCTTGAATATTCTAAAACTTTTCGATGTTTTGTACAACATCTGTGGTAGAACTTTCAAAACTTTCCGTGCTCATGAAATTGAAATCTTCTCCATACTTTTCTGGATGAATAATTAACACTTGTCATTTGTTATGACAGAACTAATGCAATCGGAGGAATAACAATACATCATTTTATGCAATTCAGATCAACTACACACTATGTGGCTTTGTTTACTAATCAGGTTGATTTATTCTAAGTCGCATCCAAATTGCTGGAAGAAAAGACAGTTTACATTTTTTTTCTTGACTGATTAAATCTTGAATTGCTCAGTAAGCTCAAGTTCCATGGCCAAGATTTTCAAAAGTGACTAGCAACTTTGGGTGCTGTAGCATTTGGTTGTCCAACTTGTGATACCTTGAAGGGGCCTAATTTTCAGAGCAAGAGTGCTCAGTAGGACTGGTTTAGCATTTTTTTCTTAAACTTTTTTTTTCAACATAAAAATGCTTTTTAACCAAAGAAAAATGTTAGCAGAAAGTATCTGCTTTCATTTTTAAAAAAATAAATATTTTGTTGGGAAAATCAAAATTTGGGGCAATTTTTTTAAAATTAGTGTTTGTATTTTTTGACAAAAAAGTAACATTTTCCATGGAAAAACATCCCATTTTCTGACCAGGTTTAGTTGTCAGCTCTCTGAAAATTAGGCCCCTTTAAGATGTCTCGAGCAGAACATTCAAAAAATGTCACTAGTCACTTTGGAAACTCTTGGCCCATATCTCTCAAATTCAATAAAACATTATACCATAGATGGTTTCCAGTTTTCTTCTAAACACGGGACATGGAAGTAGAAACAAAAATCCCCTTCATGTTTTCAGTGGGTTCCACTATGTAAGGCAGCATGTTAACAGAACACCAACATCTTTAATATGACACATGGGAGAAAAGTTAGAACTCCAGGCTCATGTGCTTTTTTTGACCTAGTTTAGTTCCTGGCATTGTCTGCGGAAGTTAGGATTGCCAGGCGTCTGGTTTTTGACCGGAATGCCCGGTTCATAAGGGACCCTGGCAGCTCTGATCAGCACCAACGACCAAGCAGTTAAAGGTCTGGTAAGCAGTACAGCAGGGCTAAGGCAGGCACCTTGCATACTGTAGCTCTGTGCTGCTCCCAGAAGCAGCAGCATGTCCCCCCTCTGGCTCCTAGGCTTAGGGGCAGCCAGGGGCTCCGTGTGCTGCCTCTGCCCCAAGCACCAATCTGCAGCTCCCATTGGCTGGAAACCATGGCCAATGGGAGCTGAAGGGGCGGCGCCTGCGGATCGGGCACTCCTGCATAGAGCCTCCTGGCCACACCTCCATGTAGCAGCTGGAGGGTGGACATGCCCCTGCTTCTGGGAGTTGTTTAAGGTAAGCGCTGCCCGGAGCCTGCACCCCTGATCCCACACCCCCAACCCCCTGCCCCAGCCCTGATCCCCCTCCCGCCCTCCGAACCCCTCATCCCAGCCCGGAGCACCCTCCTGCACCCCAAGCCGCTCATCCCCAGCCCTACCCCAGAGCCCACACCACCTCATGCCCCAAACCCCCTACCCCAGCCCTGATCCCCCTCCCACCCTCCTGCACTCAAATCCCTCATCCCGAGCCCCACACCAGAGCCTGCACCACAAGCTGGAACCCTCACCCCCCTACCCCAGCCCAGAGCCCCCTCCTGCACCTTGAACCCCTAATTTCTGGTCCCACCCCAGAACCCACACCAACAGCCTAGAGCTCATACCCCCTCCCACAACCCACTCCCCTGCCTCAGCCCAGAGCCCCCTCTCATATGCTGAACCTCTCGGCTCCACACCCCCAGCCTGGAGCCCCCTCCTGCTCCCCAACCTCCTCATACCTGGCCCCACCCCACAGCTCACACCCACAGCTGGAGCCCTCACTCACCCTCTGAGCCAGCCTGGTGAAAGTGAGTGAGGTTGGGGAAAGCAAGCGACTGGGGCGGGGAGGGGGGTTGGAGTTAGTGGAGGGCGGGCCCTCGGATAAGGGGTGGGGCAGGAGCCGGGCCTCAGAGGAAGGGTGGGGCAGGGGCGGGACAAGGGTGTTTGGTTTTGTGCAAGTAGAAAGTTGGCAATCCTAGGTGAAATGTTCAGGTAAAGTTAAAAAAGAGCTGTTTATTTTAAGCTTTTATTCCACTGAAAGAGTGAAGAGGGAGAAATGCAGAACAAAATCGGCTTTATATTCAGGAATGCCAAACTGGGTTTTCTTCAGGAATGGATAACCAGAAAGACAGCAGTTTTTCTGCCCCCATATGTGGAGGGAGATAGGTAATTAGGCAAACTGTACTCTGTTAACTGTGTTTTGTGTGAACCTCCAAGAACGTTGTGGGACAAAGAGGTCAGTGAACCCTTGTACATTGTGTACAATGGGTGGGCTAGCCTGAGTTACTAAAATCTCTTGCCTAATTTATTCTTAATTACACCACTGTAAATAAGGAATAACTCCACTGAAATCATAGATGTTACATTGGTGTGAGTGGAACAGGCCTTGTAGATGGAAATAAAAATCCCCCTATCCTTTGCCATAACCAATCCCTGTGTTTCGATTACATATTCTTTTTAAAATAGTTCTGCACTGCTGCAATATCATGCAGTGTATACCAGGTTGAGGCATAATACAGACTTGTTTGGGGAATTAAATCGGAATTAGCCACGTATAATGAATCCTAGAGCAAATAGCCAGAGGGCAAGTTACAGCTGCTTCCAGGCAGATTTAAATTATGCACTTTTAATTTAGAAGATGTGTGGGCTTTTTCATTACAATTATTTTGAAATAAGCTTTTATTTGATGTTTTGTTCAGATAATCTTTTGTTTGCCTTTTTATTGTTGCTGATTTCATTTAATAGTTTCTTACTGGTTTCAAATAGGTTTTATTGGTTGCTAACATATCTACTGCTCATAAGATTCTCCACTGGGCCATACTCTGCTGGACTAATTGCCACTGGCAGCATGGTCAGCTGTCCTGACTTTTGTTCAGGACAGATCAGGAGCTAAGGCTGTGTCTACACTATGGGGACAATAGTACCATAGCTGTGGAGTCATGGCTATGCTGGCAGAAGGCCATAATGTAGAGTCTAGACACAAACCCGCAGTAATTGAAGGTTTTTTTTCTCCCATCACTGCAGGCACACCACCTCCCCAAATGACTGTAGCTAGGTTGGTGAAAGCATTCTACCGTTGATCTAACTGCATCTAAACTGGAGGTTACGTCGGCATAACTACAGCGCTCAGGGGGGTGGATGTTTCACACTCCTGGATGGAATGTTGTAGTTAGGTTGATCTCAGTTTTAAGTGTAGACCAGACCTAAGTGTTAGTGCAGATAATAAGAGAGGACAGGGTGATCATAGTGTAACTGACTGAATTCCTGTTGGGTAGTTACGTTAAGTCAGATACATCAGCAGTGCTAAGGAAATTTTCAAATCAGGCCAGCTATGGCTTGCCCAAATTTCCTGTCTAGTTTCTTTTGGAGAAGGCAGTTTTCACGTTCTCTTGCTGGCCTCTCATTTGACACAGTGTGTGTTGTGACAGGGGCTTGAGCAGTCATGCCTAGTGGTTACAACCAATGGCCTTGGTCAGGAGTCAGAACCAGGGTCTGTCCAAGACAGACAGCCTGAGTTTGGGGCCAGGGTGAGGGTTCTAGTACTGATGTCTGGGGGGCAGGAACAGGGACAGGGCTCAAGGGGCAAAACCAGGGTCCATAGCCAGAGTCACGTGCTGAAGCCTAGGGTCAAACCAAAGTCAAAGTCAGAGCCCAAGTAGCAAAAATAGGGGTCAAAAGCCAAAGTTGGAGTTCCAGTACCAAAGCCAGTGTCAGTTTCTATGTTCTGAAGCCAGGGGTCAGGATCAGAATTGGAGTTCAAGGTTCCAAACCAGGGTTGGGAGTCCAAGAGTGAGATGGTAGGCAGGTCCATAGCTACAGCTGGCAGGGAGTCCATCTCCTTGCACAAGCACTTCCTGGAACTGCTCCTGTTCTTAAATAGGATGCCTGGACCAGTCAGAGGCCATGAGGGAAGCCATCAGTCCATCCTTACAAGATAGTACTTCCTATGGTGCTTAGCTCCACTGGACTATGTGGTAATCCATGTGGCCCTGCCATGTCTGCTGGGTAGTGGGCTTGGAGACTTTGGACATCCTGCACCCCATAGATCTGGATTCTAGTCCTGTCCCTGTTGAACCTCACAATGTAGTTCAGTATCACCCAAAGGGGAGCTTGGGCAGAAATGTCATGGGTGTATAGTAGAATTCAGCTACTGCTACAAGCCTTTCAATGAGTAAAGAGTATTGTCCTTTGCACACCCCGTCAACTCTGGCCTGTGTGTATGTGGGTGGCATAAGCCACCCTCTTCCTCATCTTGTTTGGGATTTTCATCCCAGAGGATGCAGCTTCCATGCTCCATGGAACACTGCCAATGCAATTATTACTTGCTGCTGCACAGAGGCCCAAGCAAGAAGGCTTCTTGTGCCCTCCTCCAAACTTGGGCACCTGGCAGTTTGCAGGGCACAATCTAGTCCTGATTATCAGCCCCAGGTCAATAGGTAAGTACAGGGCTGGTGCAACCACTAGGCGGACTAGGAGGCTGCCTAAGGCGCCAAGTGGTTGGGGGTGCCAAAAAGCAGTGCCCCCCCAATTTTTTTTAAACAGCGGAGCACAAGGCTGCCACTGCTCCCCGCCTCCCGGCTCCAGAGGTGCCACCTGCGACACAGCCAGTCCCTCCCTCCAGGGGAGCAGCCGGCAGCAGAGCAGGGAAGGGGAGGGTCTAGCGCTAACAGCTGCACCTTCTTCCCCATGCCGTGGGTCAAGCCTGGCTCCCCGCCGCCCCTGAGGCTCTTAGCAGTGGCAGCAGGCTCGGGCATGGGGGGAGCTCAGCCGCCGCTGAGAGCACTGGGAGTGCCGGGGAGCCTGGCTCAGCCCGTGGCGTGGGGAAGAAGGCGCAGCTGCGCTCTACTCTTAGGGCGGAGAAGCTGGGTGTCTACTCTGCCTGCAAGGTACCTAGCCGGGCTGCGGGGAGCCGCACGGGCCCGCGGAGCATCGGGGGGTGGGCAGGTCCAGTCCCTGGCCTGGGGAATGGGGTATGTGGAAGCAACCTGGGCACCTCTCCCCCAGCCAGTGCCACCCCCTCCAACACCCACTGACCAGCTACCTTCTCACCTATATACCCTCCACCCCAACAACCCACCCTGTCCTGCCACTTTTGCCTCTGGGCAACCTCCACCTGGCAACCGCCCCGCCACCCGCCAGCCACGGTCACCTTCACCTTCATGAACCTCAGGAACCCCCTCCCCCCGCCTGCCATCTCCCTCCTGCCCACTCCTCCCTTGTGCAAACCCCTTCCTGCCACCTTCACCCCCCTGCAACAACCCCGGGTGCAGACACCCCCCACCTGCCAGCCCCTTGCAACAACCCCCTCCTGCCCACTTCTCCCTTGTGCCACTCCCTTCCTGCCACTGCCCCCCCTGAAACGAGCCCCTTTTGCCTCTGTGCAGTCTCTTCCCTGCCACTACACCCCTGCCCCCTCCACCTCTTGGCCATCTCCACCCTCTGCAACAATCCCGTGCACCCCCACCTCTCTGCCACCTTCACCCCCTGGAAGAGCCCCCATATGATCGCCCTCTTTGCAGCCTCCCCATACCTCCTGCATTGTGTGAACATCTGGGCCCCTGGGGGAAACTTGGCCATAGGAAGGTGGGGGCTGGACATCAGATGGGGTGGGGGGAGTGCAAGGTGGAAGTTTTGCCTAGGGGGCAAAATATCCGTGCACTGTCCCTAGGTAAGTATAGTGTCACTGCTACTAAATTATAAGCAGTATAATTTTGAAACATGGGTCTCTCTTTTAAGCTGCACTATTAGGAAAAATTAAAGGAGCGTTCATATTGTACTGGCAGCTCAGTTTTCTATCTAATGGGAAAGTTCTCCTCTCCAGTCCCCGTTAAAGATCTCTACAGCTTAGTTAGCTCTTGTTCTGCATGCAGAATATTCAATAGAGCTCTGTTGTGCAGATAGAAGAATTCTACTGCCAATCAGAGTTTCTTCTTCTTCTTCTTTTTTTAAATTTAACATTAAATACCACCAAAATACATGAATACATTATGAATGATGCTTTATCCTTTTGTTTTTCTGGCGGCTTCACATTAACCAATAACAAGCTTTAGAAAAAGAAAACCTTACAATAAACTCATCATCATAAAAATAAGCACATCCAGCCATATGACTACTTAAAGTCCATCCTCCAATTATGGGGTAAATGAAGGTGCCTTGTTACTTTAATATATCAAATTGAAAGAGTCTCCAGAGACAGATTGCAGGGCGCACACATACCAGGAAGATGAAAAAGAAACATCATACCATATGTTCTTAGACTAGAGCTTGGTGACTAATTTGTATTGAATACTTTATTTGATTAATGTTGCCTATTTCTGTCTGTGATTTGATCACAAAGTGATAACCATTTTCTTGAATGGTTTTGTTCAGGAATATTGACCTAATGATTTCTGCAAATAATTCTTGCTGTGTAACAATATGCTTGCAAACAAGTCACAGATATTTGATGCTCACTGTTAGAGCAGGATTTGGTAGTACTGACTGGACATATGGGCCATATAGCATTAGAGCTGTGTGAAACATGCCAATAGTTCTTGAATGACATCTAGACCTAGTATGTGTACATGAGCAAGCGAATCATGCTCCTAGCCTGTAGTGTAGATTTAGCCACTTTGATCTTCAAGCTCTCAGCTCTTCTATATTTTTACTATGATTCATAGATTTCAACGCCAGATGGGACCACTATGATCATCTAGTCTGACCTCCTGTATAATGAGGGTGACCAGATGTCCCGATATTTACTTGTTTGTCCTGCATCCCGACCAATGTTCGGTCAGGACGTGAACTGTCCTGATATTTTAACCCCCGGCGCACAGGTGGAGGGGGCTCGTGCTCCCCTGCCCAAACTCCGCCCCGGTCCCGCTCCAACTCCACCCCGTCCCTCCTCCATTGGATCCCTCCCCACATTCCCACCCTTGCCCCACCCCCACCCCCTCACTGCCCCATTGGATCCCTCCCCAAATCCCCGCCCTGGCCCCACCTCTTCCCCATGCATGCCGCATTCCTCCTCCTCACCCTTCCCTTCCAGGCTTGCGCTAATCAGCTGTATGGCGGCGCAAGCACTGGAGGGAGGGGGGAGAAGCAGGACGTGGCACCCACTTCAAGGGAGGTGGAGGCGGAGCGAAGGCGAGCTGGTGCAGGGGGGTGGGGCATGGAGCTGCCGGTGGGTGCTCAGCCCCCACCAATTTTTCCTATGATCCGGCGGCTCTTGGTTTTTTTGTTTTGTTTTATTTTGTTTTTTTGCTTTTTGCTTTTGTTTTTGTTTTTTCGTCCGCCGCCGGATCTTGGTTTGTTTGGGTTTTTTTGCTCTGCTGTTACCCCCCTCTCCCTCCCGCATCCCGATATTTCACATCTCTCAACTGGTCACCCTATGTATAACACAGGCTATAGAGCCTCCCCAAAATAGTGCCTATAATATGTCTTTTAGGGAAAAAAAAATCCCAAAACGTTGAGAACTGACTCTTGCTGAAAGTTGTTCATTTGGATCGGTAGCCTATTAAATACATTTTGTTTTCCCATAGTATATACTTAGTTTTGACAGATTGAGTCACGATGCTTGCTTGACTTATTAAGTTGTGCACTCTACGTTCTTATCAATATTACCCTCACTTTCCCTGCCTCTTCTCTGTCCTATTGTTTAAGACCATTTACTGTGTCTTGCTCTTACAATCAAATGTAAGCTTTCTGAGCAAATTTGCACTGTACTTAGAACAATGAGAGCTGAATTCGAATTGGGAATTCTAGGTGTTATAATAAGTTAACCTGGATCACCTGGATCGATCAGTCTTCAGCTGTCATTAAGACTGCGCTGATCACAACACATCCACCATTCTTCTCACGTTCTTGCCTTTCTTCTCCATGTTCGTCCGAAACGTTTAACAATGTCATCTTCCCATCTTCTTGGAGGCCGACTAGTGGTCTTTTCTGTTCTCGCGGGTACCACTCAGTAATGATTGCGGTCCACCTATTGTCCGTGAACCGTGCTATGTGGCCCGCCCATCATATCTTATTATATCTGCTTTCCATGACAATATCTTTCACACCGCTGCGTTCTCTGATCATTTCATTTGGGATATGATCCAGAAGAGAAATTCCCAATATAACTCATTCCATTGCCTTTCAGCTACCAACAACCGCTGTTCTTCTCTCTTCGTCAGTGCCCAGGTTTCACTGCCATACAGTGTGGCTGGTAGCACTGTTGAATTGAAGATATTTGTACGTGTGGTCTTGTCAATTTTTCCTTTGAGGACGTCCTTGATGGAATTAAATGCACACCATCCTGCCCAAATCCTTTGCGAGAGTTCTCTGTCATGTCTTGGCACATATTAACTTCTTGGCCCAAATATACTTACTGTTCCACTTCTTCAATTTCCTCTCCTGTTACCATTATTCTGGCTTTTCTTAAGACGTCTGATCGCATGTATTTCGTTTTGCAACAGTTCATTTTCAGACCGACCTGACTGGTTTTCTTGTTGAGTCTTCGTAGCATGCTCTGCAGTTGGTTGGTGCTTTCAGCAATTAGTACAATGTCGTCCGCAAATCTGATCTTGTTCATAACCATTTCAAGGCAGGTGGTAAATAGTTTTGGTGAAATCGCATCTCCTTGCTTTACACCTTCCTCGATCGCGATGCAGAGGGGAGTTTCGAGGAGAGTAATGTCTGTTGTACATCCAGTATTTGCTTCCTTCATCAAACCGATGTACTGCGTATTAATGCCCTGCTCTGCGAGCGCCTTTAATATTGTGTTGAACTCGATGCTATCGAAGGCCTTTTCATAGTCGAAGAAAGCAATGCACAGCGGGCATTTGCATGCCCTTGCTCTTTCTAGAAGTTGGCTAAGGATAAATATATGGTCAATCGTGCTGAAATTTCTTCGAAATCCTGCCTGCTCTCTCGGCTGTTGTTCTTCCAGACTCTGCAAGAGTTGGTTCATTATCACCTTTGTAAAGAGTTTATAGATACGAGAGAGCAGGCATATAGACCGATAGTTCTTAAGATTTTCTCGATCCCCCTTCTTGTACAGCAAGATGGTGTTCGACTCCTTCCAGTTTGATGGTATTTTTCCTTCTTTGAGATATTGACTGAATCTTAAAGCGAGGGCCTTCCAAAGTTTTTCACCCCCTGTGGAAATTCCATCTTTGCCTGGAGCTTTTTCCTTCTTCATCTGGTGTAGTGCACTTCGGACTTCGCTGATGATTATCAGGGGGACGCATTCTTCTGACTCTTGGGGCACGTCTTCACTACCCACCAGATCGGCGGGTAGCGATTGATCTATCAGGGATCGATTTATCACATCTAGTGTAGACGTGATAAAATTGATCCCTGATCGCTCTGCCATCGACTCCAGAACTCCACCGCAGCGAGAGGCAGAAGCGGAGTCGACGGGGGAGCGGCAGTGGTTGACTCGCCGCCGTCCTCACAGCCAGGTAAGTTGACCTAAAATACGCAACTTCAGCTACGCTATTCGTGTAGCCGAAGTTACGTATCTTAGGTCAACCCCCCCCGTAGTGTAGACCTAGCCTTGGAGCATTGGGAGAAGGACGTTGATTCTTGATTTGATAAGTTCTGTATAGAAGTCCTTGCAGACCTCCTCCATCCCTGCTCTGTCAATTACTGTCTCTCTATCCTTGTTCTTCAATGCTGTTACGCTCAATCTATACTGTGCCAATTCCCGCTTGCATGTCCTGAGGCTTTTGCGTGATTCAGCTGTTTTAAGGAGCTTTTCTTTCCAGAAGTTCTCAAAGTTGTCCTTCAGTTTTTGCCGTATAAGTTTGCACAGAATGGAGTACTCGAGGTTGTTATCCAAGCTCCTTTTCATATTTCTCCACTTCTCTAACAAGCTTTTTGTTTCATTGGAGATTCTTCCCTTAGCCTTCTTCATCTTTTCAATTTCAACTGCTTTTATGCAAAGTCTCAGCTTGTCAGCAAAGATACCATAGTCCTCATCACACTTTTCCATCTGGCTCCAGTCAAACCCAGAAATCGCTTTCTTCAGCTTTGCTTCAACAAATGTCTTTGGGCACTATTTCCTGTTTGCCATCTGTAAAGCTTTCTTTTCCACTACTTTGTCGAAAATCAACTTCACTCTAAGCAGGCGATGGTCACTGCCGGTGTTGAAGAGCTGGGTTGGGAATGAAAGAAAGGAGTTCAGAAATTGTATGTGACATTATATTACTTGTTAGCTTATTTACTCATGTTGTTTAAATAAGTTAACGAGTAATATAATGTCACATACAATTTCTGAACTCCTTTCTTGCATTCCCAAGCTGAGATGTGGGAAGATCATTTTTTTGCCCCTGGAATTCTTTGTCATTATCCCTTCCCCTCCTGCTTTGTTGACCCACTTCTAGCTTATGGTTGGCAGTATTGTTGTAGCCACGTTGGTCCCAGATATGAAAAAGATAAGCTTGTCTCTTTCAACAACAGAAGTTGGTCCAATAAAAGATATTACCTCACCCATCTTGTCTCTCTCCTAGCTTATGGGGCATTAATGGGAAATGATGCAATTGATGGGTAAATCGATATTTGTTTGTTTTGCTTCCAAACAACAGAGAATTAAATCTGCTTGGAATTCACTCTTGAAAACAAACAAGGAAGACGAGCTAGGCATGTTAGGGAAAATTTGAAAAATATTTGTCTTCTACATCAATTTGTGATTCTACCATGGCTAAAGTACATTATTTGACACAGCCACCTTGAATCACTTACAAGATTTTTGACATTCCCAGCCCTTTGCCAAAAATCTTTATTTTTACACAACTTCTGGCTGTCCTTGTAGGATACATTAGTGTCAAACTGAGGAAGGATGATTAGGAGTGACAAGTTATGTAGTGTAAACAGTCTATTCTACTAAAATCTCTTCTAAAGATGATTGCACAATGTCTTGGCAAAATGGAACAGACGTGAATTTGTTCTAGATGTGTTCTGCTGCCTCTCTCAACTACTACTTTGGTGAACAATATTTTGATTAATCAAAATGTAACAGTATAATTTAAGTGTCTGCCTAGGTTTAAAAATTAAAAAAAAAATCTGTACAATTAGAGTTGGACCCAAACCAAGTCAGAAACTATCTTTGTTTTGCACATGATCCCTGTCCTTAAGATAAGTTGAACCATAAGTTAAGATCTGAACAAGCCCTGACTTTGAGGTTTTTGAGAGACAGTGGTATGTCTCTTTGATAGCTTAAGCCCATCTCCCCTTAGACTATGTGAATCTATTAATTGTTTGCCTTGAAAATCCACGTACAAATCTGGTAAATTGCTCTTAAGTTGAGTCAATCAGTAAGATTGCTTTTGAAAGCATATACACGGATAGATAAAATAATAAATTTTACTTACATCCTGTCTTTCGCCTAAGATTTAATTATGCCATATAAATACTAGTACCTTTGTGAGGTATATCCATTTCATAGGTGGGTAAGTAGAGATACAGAGAGAGTGAACGAAAGAGCACCTATAGTGTTACTATCTGCTCCTGTGGTTTCACCATGTGCTCTCTCTAGACAGGCTACTGTTAAAGTTAGGTGCCTTTGTTTTTGCTTGTGCAACTTTACCATCTGGGTATCTCAAGTTGGGCACCCAAAATCGGAGGCCACTTTTGAGAATTTGGGCTGTAGAGACACTCTCTTTCTGTGTGGTTCCTATATTCAGGATGTAGGAAGAAAAACAGCTTGCTATGCAAGTTTACCTCAGATGAAACCTGGGTCTCCAGCATAGATACCTTCTGTTTTTCCAGTGCCACAGAGATATTAATTAAATAACACTCTGTTATCCACAAAAAGTGTGAGCTTCTTGTTGCCAATAAAACTGTGTGAGAGTCAGGTGTGTGTGAGATAGAGTAAGGACATTGTCTCCCACAAACACACACAAAATTAACATATAACAGGGAATTTTTATTTCAGGAGACCAGGAATGAGGCTCATGATGTTAGGTTAAATGCATAGAATGTGGAAACAAGGTTAACCATAATCCTGGGCCACACATAGGGCTCATAACAATAAGGGTTCACCTCAAGTCTGCACAAAAAGAGGTGTGTTTGGCCTTGCAAATAGGTGCCCTGTCTCATACTCCATGAATAGAGCAGGTATGCCAGTGTGAATGCTGGCAGGTGTGTGTATTTATTGATGAAGTATTGGCAGAGTCAGATGGTATTCACTGGACTAATCTCCAACCAAGAAGCCCTTCTACTGCTTTTAGAATAAACTTGACGCCAGTGCAGAGGGTCTGTTCTGAACATCTTCCTGGTCTGTGATCCTGGTGTCTATGATGCTGTCCCTCTTTAGTCTGGTGACTAACTTCCCTTCTCTACCACATTAATGACATGTATATGGTTTTACCTTCAGGGTCCTTTGCAACTTAGCCCCTCATTTATATACTTTATTTTATTGTGTCCCCCGCCATCCACTCTGCTCCACCACTGAAGTCAGCCTCCATTGCCTATATTTATTCTTCTCTCTCTCAAAAAAAGGGGGGGTTCTTCTGTGCCGCCTCTTGTACAATATAATCCTTCTCAAGTTAGTCTGTGGAGACACCAAACCTGCACTACTTCAATTCCTCCTTCAGGATGCTTCTGTTATAATGCAAGAGGGAAACCATTAGCTGATAACAGATGTGTGGCCAAAAGGACCTTGGGTATTTATCTTTTGGTTTATATCTTTTTTAAAATATATTTGTTTTAAAATCAACCAATTGAAAACCATCTAGCTGTGTACATATCTGGCCTATGCAGAAGCGTGTTTTAATTATTGTTTTTCTTGTCTCCTACCCTTACTCCTTGTGATTCTTTTATATGCGCTTGTTCTTAATTAGACTAAGATTTTGGGGGAAGACATATCTAGATGTTATCCTTACACTACTAATGAATATTATCATTTATTATTTGTGTTGCAGTAGAATCTAAGAGCTCTAGTCACAGACCAGGGTCCCATTGTGATAGGCACTTAAAAAACAGAACAAAGAGACAGTTTCTGTCCCAGAGCGCTGACAATCTAAGGATAAGACAAGGTGTAATTGCAGATGTTTATTGTCAAACAAGCAATTTGTATTCATTTGAGAGATACCAGAACAAGCAAATTGTGTGTGGTTATTTTTTTATTTAAAAGTATAAGTACATTAACATGAAATTGAGGTACTGCCCTTACTCTCCTGGCAAGTAGGCAATGTAGACTTCAGTGTTCGAGAGGTTGGGGCCCCCTTGCAGTAATTTTATTAGAAACTATGGTAATTACACAGTGTGGGGTGACTAGCACTATTGGAGCCATGTTATCTCTTGATAACTGTATAATTAGCTTGTGTCATTACAACGGTAAATAAGGCTGTATGAGACCCAGCATGAGAGAGAGAGAGATTATCTTTTATTTTTGTTCTCTTGAGCGTTCATGTCTTATCATTCTGATTGTGTAACTCTCTCTCCAAAGTAACATTTTCATTCCTTCTCCCTGCTGTTTTCAAACTGTGATTTCATAGTTATTTATCCATGTTTTAAAAATATACGTCTGGGGCCCATCCAGTGCTCTGGGTGCCTACCCTAAAATTAAAAATCATAACATAAGCAAAAGGCTAACACCCCTCTCCCCCGCCCTCCCCTACAAAGATAGTCACTTCTGGCTTCAGCAGTCTGAACAACAAGGGAATAAAAATGGACTTTGCAGGGAAACCTGAACACTCACAAATCTGATCTCTGGCAGACCAAGGTGGGGAGTAGGTTCCCAAATCAAGAACCCTTCACGGAAAACACTCTTTGCTTTTTCAACACTTTCTATAAATAGATCTTATTTTTCCTTACTGCTCCACTTCTACGTGTTTTCAGTAACTTTCATCTGACTTTCATCTCTATTAAAGTAGTTCATCCTGATAATAACATTTTATTGTCCTTCTATGTTTTCATTTTCACCTTTTTTATGAACACCTTCATAGCAACTTAAAGGTCTTTCCTTTTATGCCAATATGCTAATCTAATTTCTCTCCTATTACTAATCAGAAAGTGTAGGGATTTTTTTTTAATATTATGACTATAGTATGTATATTTTGTGACTTGAATCTCAGGAAAAAGAAAAAAAATGCTTACCGTATGTGTTCTACTGGCTTATTAATTTAATATTATAGAGAATTTAAGCCCAATTCAGCAAAGCACATAAGCACGTACTTAAATTTAAGCATGTGCTTAAATGCTCTCCTGAATTGAGCCGTAAAGAGAGCATTTAAGCACTTGCTTAAGTCCCTCTCTATTCAGGACTGAGTCTAAGCATATACTTAACTTGAAACAAGTGCTTAGGGACTTAAATATGTGCTTCAGCACTCTGAGTGGGCATGCCTTTGTGAATCTGCGACATAATCTTTAAGTCTCCAATTTAGCAAAGTACTTAAGCACCTACCTAACTTTAAGCCGTAAGTCTCATTAAAGTCAATGGGACTATGTTCATTTAAGTACTTTTCTGAATTGGGACACTAATGTTGAAAGTGAGAGACTGATAGGCCAAGGCAACGTCCAAATGTAGTCCGAGCAGACACTGAACCTAGCTCTGCCAATGCAACCCGACTTGGAACTCCTCCTCCCCAGCTAATCATGCTTTGAGCCTTTCAAACAGACTTCAAATGGTGCCTATCTTTATATTTCTCACACACACACACACACACACACACACATTCAGACCAGGTCTGCAGCAGTGAAAGGCTGCATAAACCTACTGAGCCAGCTAGCTATTTGTAAAATCAACAGCAAAAAGCTTCTATCCTAATTTAATCCCAAAACTACATCTACCATATGCCTTCTCCCCTGCACTCACATTTTTTATTCCCTATAGTTTCTACTTAAACACAATTATTTCCATAAATACTTAGGGGAAAAATAAAGGCGGTGTTGTATGAACTATAATGCATCCCCCAAAACTCCAAACAAACAATAATAACATACAATGTGCCTTTTCCATGCAGGGCAAAATCCTTTCACTTGCACCCAACTCAGTTTAAAGCCAAATTGTGTGTGGCCTTTGTGCAGACATGTACAGGTATTTAAAGAAACAAGGAACATCCAACTTGCATGAAACCTGATGAGGAGCCTCCATGGAGAGTGCGGGTGGGGAGAATTGAACTTCTCCTGGTCAAGTTTTCAAAAACACCTACCTCACTTAGGAGTCAGAATCCCGTAGACATTTGAAAGTCAATGAAACTGAAGCTTTTTTTTTTACTTAGACACTTTTGAAAATGTTTCCATCTGTGCTTCAGTTCTGCATCTCTAGTATGGAAACAATATTACTTAAAGACATTATTATTTATTTGTATGGTGGTACTGCATAGGAGCCTCAGTCATGGACCTAGACCCTACTGTGCTAGGTGATTGACAAACAAGCACATGGGTCCCTGCCCCAAATCACTTGCAGGACTGTGAGGAGCCATAGTATATTAACACTTTGAGAATCTCATGGAAGATGTTATTGTTTGATCTATTACCGATAAAGGGGAACCAGACAGCATTTGATAATATAACAATACTAAAAAGGATTTTCAATGAGAAACACACAGTCGTCCAAATCCTGAGACCCTTTCCAGTTTTTACGTGGTCTTTATTCAGGCAAATTCTCATTGAAGTCCATGAGAGTTCAGTGTAGTAAGGACTGGGTACATAGGCCATGGAACTGGTAGGGGGCACCCGGGCCATTGCCTGACCACTTTTTGGCTGGGCTACACCTGAGTGGTGCTGCGACTCTGTGTGGTCTGGCCACCTCCGTGTAAGTGAGTGTTGTTGTGATCTGGCTTGCAGGGTCACAGCGCTATTCAAGTTTGGTCCAGGTGCCCCTCTGTCACAATGGAGAGGCAGGTGAGCCAAATTTGAGTGAGTGACATTGCAACATATCGCAACACCACACACTCACATTTGGAGGGGGTGTGAACATAAGAATGGCCCTACTGGGTCAGAAAAAAGATCTATCTAGCTAGTATCCTGTTTCCCAACAGTGGCCAATGTCAGGGGCCCCAAAGAGAATGAACAGAACAGGTAACCATCAAGTGATCCATCCCCGGTCACCCATTCCCAGCTTCTGGCAAACAGAGGCTAGGGACACTATCCCTACCTATCCTGGCTAATAGCCATTGATGGACCTATCCTCCATGAATTTATCTAGTTCTTTTTTGAACCCTGTTATAGTCTTGGCCTTTACAATATCCTCTGGCAAAGAGTTCCACAGGTTGTCTGTTCATTGTGTGAAGAAATACTTCCTTTTGCTCATTTTAAACCTGCTGCCTTATTCATTTCATTTGATGATCCCTGGTTCTTGTGTTATGGGAAGGAGTATATAACACTTCCTTGTTTACTTTCTCCACACCAGACATGATGTTATAGACCTCTATCATATCCCCCCTTAGTCATCTCTTTTCTAAGCTGAAAAGTCCCAGTCTTATTAATCTCTCCTCATAGGGAAGCTGTTCCATAACCTTCATAATTATTGTTGCCCTTTTCTGCACCTTTTCCAGTTTAAAGAGAAGTGGTGAGAGCTTTCTTATATGTTCTGTCTGGTGATTGATGTGTAGTGATAGGGTGGAAAATGTGTTGCTGTTTTGGCCTTAATTATTTTTGCTACTCTGACTTGAAGAGATGGCAACTGTCTGTAGAGTATTAGCTATGCATTCCCTTATCATGTATTTAAGTAAAAACAATGGATGGTCTGGGACCCATACATTTAAGAGACTGCCTTCTTCCTTATATCCTTCCCTGAAACGTGAGGTCTGATAGTCTCTTGAAGGGCTGTGGTTGATGCTCTGCTTTCTGAGGTTGTGTATGGGTGTTCTCAGTTGAAGACCTTCTTCCTTGATGGCACTTTTTCTGTGATCTCCATCAGAGCCTGAAATTAGTGAACTTCAGGCTTTTTCTTTTTGTTCCTCCTCCCCCCCTCCCCCCCCACGCAAGCTCTTAGATCAGGGGTCGGCAACCTCTGTCACGCGGCTTGCCAGGGTAAGCCCCCTGGCGGGCCGGGCCAGTTTGTTTACCTGCTGCGTCCGCAGGTTCAGTCGATAGCGGCTCCCACTGGCCGTGGTTCACCACTCCAGGCCAATGGGAGCTGCAGGAAGCGGCACGGGCCGAGGGATGTGCTGGCCGCCACTTCCCGCAGCCCCCATTGGCCTGAAGTGGCGAACCATGGCCAGTGGGAGCTGCGATCGGCCGAACCTGCGGACGCGGCAGGTAAACAAACTGGCCCGGCCTGCCAGGTTGCTTACTCTGGTGAGCTGCGTGCCAGAGGTTGCCGACCCCTGTCTTAGATGATCACTATTTTAGTGCTGTACTGGTTTGTTTTTTGTTCTTTCTGATTAATTGGAAGTCTCCAGCTGGGGAGGTTTATGAAGGGCTGGACTGTGTGAGGTTTAAGCTGTGTATGGTTTTAATAATTATTGTCAGGGCCGGCTCCAGGCACCAGCGAAGGAAGAAGGTGCCTGGGGAGGCCAATAGAAAGGGGCGGCACTCTATTAGTGGGACAGCACATCCGGGTCTTCAGTGGCACTTTGGTCGCAGCTCAATCGGGTTTTTCTTTTTCTTTTTTTTTTCTTTTTTTTCTTCGCCGCTTGGGGCGACAAAAAAGCTGGAGCCGGCCCTGATTATTGTACAGCACTTTTTGAAGTTATTGGCATAACAGTAGACAGCAAATTAAGAAATTAACATAAAGGTTATGTAAATAATAAAAAATGGTGTGAAAAATGGGGGAACAAGACAAGAGGCATCAGATGGCATTGTTACATATAGTGGTGTTTTCTTAGCGTGCAAGTAAGTTGTTAGTTTTGGAAGAAATGCTGTGGGTTTTTTTCTGGTACAGTTTCTACGTGGGGAGCTCAGACAATCAGCAAGAGCATTTGCTCGCTCTCAAGAATTTACTCTGGTTAGTGAGATCAGAGTTGCTCCTAGGAATGGATGCTGGAAGATGGCGTGCTGTCTGTGATCCTCTCATTTTCAGGACTGTATATAGGATAAAATAAACAAGTGACACTAAGCGTAGAACTAGGCACAGATTCTCCTCCAATGCAAAGCTGACCTGTGAGGCCCCAACATCTGCTATTTCTTGGCAGAAGGGTAACAAGTGAGATCAGAAGAAGGGAATTAGGGAACTCTGAGACACTGGAAAAAGCAGCAGCGGTGCTGTATGTGAGATAAAAAGAAAAAGAACAGTTGGCAAGTTAGTTGAGACATTTTTAATTGGGCCGATAATTAGATGAGAAAATATATACGGAGACTACACTCTTTCGATTGTAACAGCATCAGACTATATGATAGAAAATGTCACTAAGTCCAGCTCTCGATGAAGAAAACATGTCCTATACCAGCAAACTCCCCTAGCGTAGATGCAGCTTATACTAGCACACCCCCCCCCAAATCTGTTTTGGTGGTGTACCTTATACCAGTTAGTGAGTGAAATAAGTTATCCAGTCAAAAGCTCCTTTATGCTGGTATTCCTATGTTTACACCAATGTCAAATATATATACCTCTAACTGGCATAGCTATATCAGCAAAAGTTTCTAGTATAGACCAGGCTTGATTGTGTTCTATTCTTCTGATGTGCATGATGTGAAAAGGCAAGTAAAGAACTAACCTGTAAAACCATAGAATCCTGTTCATGCATTTCTGGTGTGGCGGAATACACCTTGAAGCAACAATCCAAAGGAAACAATATATTTCATTCCTAATCGAAGAGAGAATGCTCACCATTTAATCATATTCACTGTTTTCCTGCTTTCTCAAGAGTGTTTCTAGAAGCTAACAATGTAAAATATATACTTGTTTTAGGTTGAAATATACATATACCATAGATTTTTTTAAGTTGAAATTAGAGTTTTTCTGTTTGCTTCCCCTATTTGTGCTCTATTTTGTAGCAAAATAAAACAAATATTGTGACCTCAGCTCTTATTGGGGGCTTTACATTTTGATGTTTCATGCTGTTTTTGTTTTCTTTGTGTCCCATGAAATCAGATATAATTTCCCAATTACAGCAGCAAGAGAACAGCTGAGCTACTGCAGGCTTTTCCTCTTGCTGGATTTAGTAAACAAGGTACTCAGTGATTCTAGCAGATGTCTTTGATTTGAGCCATTTTACCTCTTTCCATGGAGCAAATACTAGGGATGATCAAGACCTGGATATGTTCCCATCGACACCAGGAACAATGTGTTAACATGGCCAGCAGCACTAGGATTTCAGCCATTATTCCCAGCAGCTTAATTTTCTGATCAACCATGCTGATCATATGCTCCTTTTAAATAGAATATTCTGCCATTCTCTCTCCTGGGTCACTACACACCACTCAGAATATTATTTATTTATATGTTAATCCACATCTCCCTCAGTTTATCTTATGTTGCCTATTGTCCCCGAGACAGCTCTACATCATACGCACATCTGTTGGTTGAGACTTGCCAGTACCCCCATTACTCTGATGCCTCTTTCCTTTAAGTCCACAGAATGTGTGGCTTCCTTCTGCATAACAAACTGGGATGGCAGTATTCAGTAGCACATTTCCAGAAGTAAGAAATTGGGTGATGCATTAACATCAGGAAAAGTGTGTGCTGGTGGGCGTGGTAGGAGTGGCCCAGTATTTACACTGTATTTATCAGTGCTGTGTTTTATTGAGGGTGATCATTTATTTAATATATGCAATATGCCTTATATTTGCTTGGTGTTTTATAATAATCGAAAAGGACAAAGGATTTTTTTTAAACCCACATGATTTAGAAACTGAAGTTCCATTTAAAAAATGACTTAGGAGTTAAGGGGCAGATCTTCAGCTGATGTAAATTGTCACAGCTCCATTGTCTATGATAATTTATACCAGCTCTGGATCTGCAATGGGATTTGAGGCCCAAAGTCTTCTGAATTTTTTACCCAAAGGCTCTACCTTAAAGAGGTCACAATTGAAGTACCTGATCCAACAACAAGCTGAGCTCCCTGACCTACCACCAATAGTAGGAGCATTCAGCCACTTGCAAGAGGGGTTCAGTACCTTACAGGATTGTGGCCTAAATTAGATGAAGAGCAAACATGATTACAACAAAGAGAGCACATGCAGGTGCTGGTGGGAAAAGGGACCTACCAGAGAAGAAGAGTGGGCAGAGCACAGGATGGAAGACGGTGAGTTGACAGGAGGAAAGGTCTGAGAATAAGGCTGGCTGGAATTGTGCAGAGTCTTGAAAGTGAGGATGAGGAGTTTGAATTTGATGCAAAAAAATTCAAGGAACAACTGAAGAGATGTGATACTGTGGGGTTGGGGAGGGTGTCATGGTCAGGATGAAATATGTTAGCTTTCACCTTGAGGCTCAATAATTCTAAGGGAGAGAGACAAAATCTAACATTATTAAAATCTTCCTTGTAGGCACCTAGACAAAGAAGAATTGGTTATCTAATCCCAATCCATCTCCGTTGTCTTTATTGATGTTTCACTTGCACATATTTCCAGCAGCATAAAACCAGAGCATTTATAGTTTGATGATTCAATTGACATTTGTCTTGTAAACCATTTTTTAAAATGTCATGTTTCAGGTCTGAAAAGGTGTATAATTATGGCCTTGATCCTGCTCCCTTTGAAGCTAATGAGAGCTTTGCTTTCAGGTTCTAGAAAGTGTATTTTAGTTTTGTTGAAATGCTACCAAACATAAATGCAATTTTCCTTTCAAAGCAGGAAAAATATATCGAGAAGCAAGCTGAATTTATATGAAAGATAATATAACTCTACGGGCTGGGCTTGACATCCACCAGTATTAAGAAAGGCCTCCAGCAACAGAGAGTAGAGCCAGGGGGTGTTGCAAGTTGCAGCTGGCCAGCTCAGATTCAGAAATGTCCAGTGGTGGTGGGTCAGGGGACATAACCTGAATGATGCAATGATTCAACACATCCTGTGGGTGTCTTTCAGTGACAGCTTTCTATTTAAGCTTCAACTTCACTTTACGGCTGTCATCCCCCAGCAGAGCCCTAAGGGAAAGGGAATGGTGTACATCTCTAACTGCACTATCTATAAATAAATATAGCATACAGGCATCCTCAGTTCTGGCAAGGTAAATTTCATTATGTCAAATAGCAGACTTAGTACAGAAGTGGACTGCAGGATGCTTTGGGTTCCAATCTTGGCTCTGTCACTGACTCTCTGTCTGCTCCTGGGCAATTCACTTCATCTCTTGTGACTCCATTTTGACAACTGTGAAAAGGGAATAATAATGTTAATCCACCTTTTTGACAGGTGCTTTGAAATGTATGGACAAAAAGCACTATATAAGTGCTAAATATTGTTTGTTGCTATTATAGCTAATGTTGCTCCAGATGTCTGCTTGCTTATCCAATGTGTTTGACTATATAAAATTCTTCATTGTAGTGAATGGTAAATTACAAGCAAAGATCCTAGTATCTATTCCACAAGATGATGTATTTAGAGGGAGATGTTAGAGTTCAAATGTGTAACATAAAGGCCATGCAAGGTAGATTGTTTTATTAAAATTATGTTATAAGTATAAGAGTATGTTCTTGTGACGATTACTTCCAAGTTGGAACTGTCTGGCTCACAGACCTAACTAAAAAAAAAAAAAAATCTTTCCAGCCAGGCTGCTTCCTAATGTTCAAACTTCAAATATCAGACTTTGGAATCAATAGTTATAACTTGCCTTGAGGGATTTCAAAAAAAATACTTTTCATTAAGTTTGTAAACTTCTGAGGAAATCAGGACTCCAAGGGCTTGTTGTGGGTCACAATACCATAAATTTAGTATCGTTGTGTTCTTAGTGAATTTCAGCAGTAATGAAAAATTGACATCTTATTCTTTGGTCTCTTTTATCCTCTGTTTTCCCAGTTCTTATGTTGCTTTCTCAGCTTGTCAGACATGCATCTACTGCCTGGTTTCGAGTAAATTTGGGGAAATAAGGGAGAAATCAAAATAGTAGAGAAAATCGCGTATAAAACTTTTGATCAGGTGTTTTTGCTTACGTTAATTCCCCAAAGATACATATTTTTTAAAATATTTTTAAAATGTGATATTACATTGTGGCATTGAATTAAAAGGAAGAAAACAGCAACTCTATGTGAGGCAACATTAAGGTTCTAACTAAAGTCCATAGAAACAAAGTTATGCTGAATCAAAGATCCCACAGCCCACCTAATTCATCCTTCTTGTGGCTAGTTGCAAATCTTTAGTCTTCTGCATTTCAGCCCAATGGAGACAATGGTAAGAGAAGTCCAACAGGGCTGGCCAACTTGAACCAACTTGTTCCTTTTTTTGGATACTCCTTTTGTTGTTAGATGCTATAACACTGAATCTTGTTTCATCAGCAGTAGCATGTCAAATCCCAAAGTGACGTGGCCTCCTTGCAGATCTAGCACTAACCAGATCAATCTCTGGCTAGGTCCTTAAGGTGGTCAGGCTGTAAATTCAGTTTATGTCCATCACACACAATCTTATCATGCCACCAGAGTTTCTAATGCCCATGTGATTGCCGGCCATGTACCGACAGTCCTTGGTTTACATGCTTTGGAATTCGTTGGTCTTCTATTTTAATAATATGACCATACCAAGAAAACAGCGGAAACTGAACAAGTGCTGGTGGAGACAGTGTCTGGGATTGGCTTTGAATATCTTTGTATCTGCTGATGCTGCATAATATACCACAAATTATCACATTCATATTGCCACCAGTGGTAGTTGTATCTATATAATATAACACACTTTAATTATACCCTATTTTTGTTATTACAATGCTACTTTTTTCTTCCTACCTACCTAATGTAACTATGGTAAATACCTCACTGCACAGGTAAATCAGATATGCTTTGTGAGCTCTTTAGTGGAATCTACATTCCTAGGCTCTGCCTGGAATATAATGTATAGCCATTATTCCAGTTGTGAAGAAAATGCTTACGAGATAGTGAGGGTCTTGCAATGTGCCCTAAAATTAGTCCATTTCTGGATCAGTCTAATGTTGATTTCACAGCTGAATCTCTACCTAAAAATGCTTTATCTCTGGCTCGTGTCTTCTTTCATCCTGGGCTTTTTAAGATTTAGTCCCAGAGGTGTAGAGCTATCATGGTAGATGAGGGATTGAGATGAGGTCATGGATGTAGCCAATGATGTGAACAGATCATTTAGCTTAAGTGCTAAGTGAACCCTGAGGCTTCACATCACTTTGCTAAATGAGGGCAGGGGTAGAAAACTTTGTCAAAGAGGGAGGAGAGCATGTGCTTCATTCCTTGACATATTTCTCCTTTCTTTCCTGCATCACTTTGGTCTTGTCCAGTCTGAGCCAATCTTTTGGAGGCATTGTGACAACCTTATGATGGTGTTGGTTGTATCTGTGAAAAAATGAGAGATGCAGATAGGGGTCAGCAGATTATTGACAATAGAGCTTGTATCCTGTCATCACTTTTCTAAGTGATCTTATATGGATGTTGAACGTATAGGGTACACAGGATGGATCCCTGGCAAACACTATAGATTGAGTCAAGTATCAGAGGGGTAGCCGTGTTAGTCTGAATCTGTAAAAAGCAACAGAGGGTCCTGTGGCACCTTTAAGACTAACAGAAGTATTGGGATTGAGAGCTTTTGGAGGAGAGGACCAATTACCCATGACCACTTGCTGGGTCAGATAGGTGGGGATAGATTGGGGATCATCTGTTTCACTAGGTCAGGGGTCGGCAACGTTTGGCATGCGGCTCGCCAGGGTAAGCACCCTGGCGGGCCGGGCCAGGTTTATTTACCTGCTGACGCGGCAGGTTTGGCCGATCGCGGCCCCCACTCGCCACGGTTCGCCGTCCTGGGCCAATGGGGGCAGCAAGAAGCGGTGTGGGCGAGCGATGTGCTGGCTGCGGCTTCTCGCCGCCCCCATTGGCCTGGGACGGCGAACCGCGGCCAGTGGGGGCCGCGATCGGCCGAACTTGCCGCGTCAGCAGGTAAATAAAACTGGCCCAGCCCGCCAGGGTGCTTACCCTGGCGAGCCGCGTGCCGAACATTGCCAACCCCTGCACTAGGTCATACAAGTGGAACTGCAGCATATGTGGTAAACTGCCTCAAAAGATGAGGAGGGGTTGAGCAGTGTTAGCACTTACACATGATCTCTGTCTGTTGAAATGAGGAGAACCTGGCAATGGACAGAACATCATTGGGAGCAAAGAATGTAGGCCATATTTACATGTTAGGGGACTCTGAAAAAGATTGGGGATCATGGTGGATAATCAGCTGAACATGAGTTCCTAGTGTACAACTCTGTGGCCAAAAGAATGCAATCCTGGGATGCATAAACACAGAGGAATCTCAAGTAGGGTAGGGAGGTTATTATAACTCTATTTGGCACTGGTATGGCCACTGATTGGATACTGTGTCCAGTTCTCGTGTCTACAATTCAAGAAGGATGTTGATAAATTGGACTTCAGAGAATATGCCTTATAGTATAGACTCAAAGAGCTCAATCTATTTAGCTTAACAAAGAGAAGATTTAAGTGTGACTTGATTACAACTCATAAGTATTTACCTGGGGAACAAATATTTAATAATTGGTTCTTCAGTCTAACAGAGAAAGGTGTAACAGGAGCCAATGGATAGAAGTTGAAGCCAGACAAATTCAGAATGGAAATAAGGTGTAGATTTTTAACAGTAAGGGTAATTAACCATTGAAACAATTTACTAAGGGTTATGGGCAATGCTCCACCACTGACAATTTTTAAATCAAGATTGGATTTTTTTTTCTAAAAGATTTGCTCTAGGAACTATTTTGGGGAAGTTACAGGAGGTCAGGCTAAATGATCACAATGGCCCTTCTGGCCGTGGAATCTGTGAATCTATTAATCATATTTTAGTGCTACCAAAGCTGTTGCTATGCTGTTCCCCTGTCAGAAATCCACTTGCAAAGCATCCAGGATGTTGACAGATGTCACACATTTTTGGAGCTTGGTTGTTACTATATTCTCAATTATTTTGGCTTAGGAATGTGAGGTTCAAGACAGAGTGATAGTTCTGCATGGATGGTTGACTTTGAGGATTGAGAGGATTATGCTACTGTTCAGAGAGGTTGGCAGGTTTGTTCTTGTGAAATAGGTGCTGATAGTTTCCACAAGTAGTGGGTTGTTTTTCCCTGGCTCTCACCGGACAAGAGATAAGGCTCTTTCTTGCAAGAAGTGGTTGAATATTTCTTAGGGCTCCAGCTTGTATGATATGCTATTTGTTGTGATATTTGGTCAAGAGGAAAAATATGTGGCAGCCCTCTCTGAAAGAGTTCGACTTTTCATTTGGACCCCCTCAACAAACTTTGAAGTGTTTTGCTATTCTAGCAGTGCATTGTGACTTTCATTAGTTCAGAAAGATGAATACAATTTAAGGAATTGGTTAAAAAGGGAATCCTTTTCAGAAGTACATGGTTTATAACAAAAGAGGCTTCTCACACTGTGTTGTAAAAAGTGTAACTAAAGATTTGATGATGTTGAAAATATAATTATATGGAAATGAATCGTTCAAGATATCATGCAAAAGATGAAGAAGACATTTCTAATTTTCAGAATTCAATGATGGAGCCCACAAAAAGATGGAAGATAGTAAAAATATAGCAATTATAAAAGGCAGAGAAAATGAATTAGGCCTTATCTAACTGTGGCATGTTTGAAAAGGGCAAAATAGGAACTGAGGATAAAATATAATAATGGCTGATATAAAAATGCCTGATTATCTTTGTATAATACTAAAACGTTTTTTCTCTCTAGAATGAGAGAGTAACTGTTTATAATAAAATGCACATTTGCCCTGAAACTTTACAGGGTTTTTTTTGTTTTAAATCCAGTTTATAGAGGTTTCAGGATATTTTTCCTTATGATTTCAAGTAAAATTGCATGCTTTCAAATGTCTCTGTAGACAGAATGCAGTGTAACATGACATGTTAAACTACCACATGACACTATCGTCTGAAAAATACAATAAGCCAAACATAATTACATGATTTCTCAAATCTTTGGTCACAGAATGGAATTACAGTTTGAAGAAAGGACAGATTGATAAATGATTTCCTGAAGAAGAAAAAAAAGGGGGGGGGGGAGCTGACAAAAAATCTGGACTAAAAAAATAGAGGGTTCACAATCCCAACATTTAAGGGGAAACATGTATGCACATTCCGGAGTCAGGAGTATGAGGTGTGTGTTTGAAAGCGTGAGAACAAAAAGTGGGGAGATGTTTGGTTTATATTTGAAAAGGAAAGAAACCAGTAAGTTTTATGGTTCCCTCACATAGTGATCTTTAGAAAGACATCAAGCAAACTGAGTATTTTCACAGGGAATTTTACCTCTTGCTGGCATTAAATATTTGTAAAGAGGCTTCAGATTTTCCCTTTGGAAACATTTCTGACTCTAATCACTGATGGTAAGTGTTTTATTTCTTACATTGGCTTTATTTCAGTGCTTTTCCTGAGTTCAAACATTCTCTTCTTATGAGAGTCTTGCTTAAGTGAGAAAAGCAGAATTGGGCCTTAAAACACCACAGCATTCAGTTTAATCAGGTTTTTAATCTTATAATAAAAGCAGTTAGGGGTCTAGTCTCCCCATGGCATGCATGTGTAACGCCTGTAAACATTAATGGCAGTTCTTACATTACTTTCAAGGTTAAAATTTAGGGACACGTTAAGGGCTGATTTGTAGCCCTTAAAGCCACAATTACATTAGTGGGGTGCAGAGCTGCAGGATACCACTGTTTTATGCCTGCGGAAGACACAGGCAGGCAGAATATTTCTGAAAGTAGTGTCGGAGCACACTCAGATAAATCAGACATTAATGCTAGTGAAAAGGGTTCTGTGTATATTTTCCCTCACCAAGAACAACCCTAAAGACACTACTGGATATAGCAGAGTAGGGAGTAGCTATGGTTATACCTAGCCACATCATATTCCCTTTGGACAAGTCTAGTGCTTCTGGCACTGCTAATGTTCCTGGGATGTTGTGTTTAGGTAGCAGAAGCTCCAGTATCCTGGCAGCCCTGTAGAGGTAACACAAGTTGTGTGAGGTTCCTACTGCCCAACCCTTTGTGCAAATAACAAGAATCTTCCCCCACAGCTCTGAGAACTGCACCAATGCTGAGCTGAGTTAGGGAAGAAAGAAGTTTGCCACCCAAGAGTCAATGACTGAGCATTATACCTGTGGAGACAATAGCTCCTAAGGTCAGTGGGGCAGCCATGTTCCTCAGTGGCTCCTGCTGCACCTTTTGAAAAAGCGTAGCATGCATTCTCCCCAGTGCTAGCCCTCCCAGCAATATGCAGGGGGTCAGTATCCTGGGCACATCAAGACTCTTGAAATCAGTGGGCATTGTTGGATGGTCAGAAGCAGGGCCGGCTCTAGGCACCAGCAAAACAAGCTGGTGCTTGGGGCGGCACATTTTTAGGGGCGGCATGGCCAGCACCAGAATGCCGCCCCTGCCGCCCCTAAAAATGTGCCCCGGCCACCCTAGCTCACCTCTGCTGCTGCCGCCGCTTGCGCACCACGGCACGCAAAACAGCTGATTCGCGCGCCGCTGCTCGCCCTCCCTCCCTGGTTCTCAAACCGGGAAGGGAGGGAGAGATCCCGAGCGGCTGTGGCGTGCAAAACAGCTGATTCGCGTCCCGCTGCTCACCCTCCCTCCCAGGCTTGAGAGCCTGGGGGGAGGAGGCAGGGCTGGGGATTTGGGGAAGGGGTGGAGTTGAGGCGGGGCCAGAGAGTGGGGTAAGAAAAAAAAAAGGGGGGGCGGCCAAAATTGATTTTGCTTGGGGCGGCAAAAGTCCTAGAACCGGCCCTGGTCAGAAGGACTAAAAATCAGACCACTTTCATATAGGTGCCTAAATTTTGGCAACAAAATTTGACAATGCTGGCTTATTGTTTAACTATTGTCTGTTGTCAGTGATATCATGCATTTGTAAATGCCTCATGTTATATAACAATACTAATGTACGTTGTCTTTCCCCTTTGGCTCCTCATGCTGATGCCACAATCCACTGTGACATACGTAATCTGTTCCTATGCTGTCAGAGTACCTTAAAACCAGTCTGCTGAAGGTAAGGAACTGGAAGAAAAAAAGTAGTTTTATGCTGTCTATAAATGCTTCAACTTGAACAATATTAAAAATATGACTCACCTCCACTGCCACCCTTCCAGCAAAGAAAACCCTAAAGCAACGAAGTCTGCTTCATAGTTTGTTTTCATATTACTGCAGATAAATGACACCATCCGTACTAAGTAATTTGTAAGGGTTTTGTGTTGTTGCTACTGCCCCTAATTAAGAGTTTGGTGATGGGGGGAGGAGGAAAGTAGCTATTAGTAGTAATCTCAGTGTGTCCCAACAGCCAGTTGGGAAATCTAGGCATAATACCACAGCTATTGTATGTGCAATTAATCATAACGTGTTAAATTATAAAACTGGAAGGGTACATTTTATATGGAATTCAAAAAGATCTTACTTGGCTTCTGTATTTAATTTTACTAATGAATTTTAGCATGGAATTAAGGCACATAATATGCCTCTGGCAAAAATAAAGGACGTAGGATCGTGTGTAATTACAAAAAGAAGAGGCTGAATTATGTTTTACTCAAGGAAAGGAAGAGCACATTACCAGCTTCAAGCTACCTGCTTACAAATCCTTGAAAGAAATGAAAATAAATATGATGAGGTAAAGAATAAATTTCTTGCTTATCACACAGTATTAGATGCTATACATCGATGATCTAGAGGCTGATCCTGCAGCCTCAATGCAGGCAGCATTGCCACTGAAATCATTGGCAGGTCTGCCTTTGTAAGAGCAGCAGAAATCTGGACTGTGAATTTATTTCCAATCTGTTAGAGTTAAGCCATGAGTCAATGGCAGCATGAAAGGTGCTGCACACCTCCAGGGAGATGCATTGTCCTCATCCCATTGAGTGATTGGGAGGTGAGAATGTTTCACACCAGTGATCGAACCTTTCACCCGGCACAGTACCAGGAAACATGTTTGCTTTTGCAGAGTAGGAATATTAACAGTATACAAGTTTGACCCGTTCCGTACTTAAAACAAACAAACAAAAAAATACTGTTTTGAGTTTCCCATTCTGATGCAGCATGCTTGCCATGAATAACATGAAAAGGTTTAATGGGTGTTGTATGCACCTATGAAATTATGAGGTCTTTAGTTTTTTCATATAAAACACATTTAAAATTTTAATCACATTCAGCAGTCATTTTTCTTAATGTTAAGCACAGACTCTAAAGACTTTTCTATCACTAAGTGAATTTTTTTTGCTAGATTTCCCATTATTAATGCTGTTTCACCTCCACTAGTGATAGCAACATTGAGACTTAGTATAGATAGGTCATCAGCTTCCGCCAGCATTTTATGCTTACAATGTCAGCTGAAGCCAGCACAGCATATGTACTTTGACTGCAATGTTGCTAATCTTGCTGGAGCTGAAACACTATTGGTAACCCCGAGAAGTGTTGCAAAACTCTTCCCTAATGTAGACAAGGCTTCAGAGGAGACAAACACAGTGCTCTTTCTTGCAGACTTTACTTTTGTTTTTTTTTCTCATTCTAAAATAAAGATCAAACAGGCCCAAAATATTTATTTGGTCTTAATGTTTGAAGAAATCTAACAATATGTTAAACACGATACATACAAAAAATTGAAAGTAAATTACAGATACAAATATTGTCTGCAGTAATTTTGCAAGTTAGAATAATGACTTATATATAACTTTAACGGTTTAAAAATAAATAAACCTGAAGGAAGACCAGGACATTAACTGGAGTATATCACCTTATGCTGAGCACTCAACAAAACTAAAATGTTCTGATTATGTTTCCTAGATTCCTGACCAATGTTTTTAAAACATTGGTAAAATGAAAATATCCAGGCCTTATGTAAGAGAGTTGGGAAAACTATCCGACTGTTAGGCAACATGTTTTTAAACATCAGAAGTGGCCTGATTAATTTAATAATTGAAAGACCAGCTCAATCTGATTCATGGTTGCTGAATGATCTGCTTTCCTGGGACATCTGATGGAGAATCTCTAAACTATAAAATCACATTTTTTATAAAAAGAGTTCAGTTCTGTCATCTGATTCATTAGTGTCTATAATTGTGTGCCTTGCTCATTTCAGTTAGAGATCCAGAATGGATATTGCTTTGAGGTCATGGAGTAGGAACAGGTCTGGTCTTATAGTTTTTCCTCAAAGCTTCCATCCATTGCAACAGTTGTTCTGCTGAAAATTAGAGCAGCAAACCCAAAAAACAAACAAAAAAGTGACATGAATTTCATGCTAAATTTCTAAGGAAGTATTACACAATGAGTGCTCTTTAAAGACACATCAAATTTTCAAAACAATGGCAGCATTACTGTAGTTGGGTTCTTTTCAGATGCTTTGTTTTGCTGTGAAATATAGCTATCTCATCATAGCAGTCAAGGAGAGTAATGGCTATGTCCTGGCTTGAGATAATATTAATTTGTGTGTGACTCAGTCACTTTTCTGCCTAGTAACAATGTAATTAATTGTGCAGCGCAACTGGCGGTGTTAGCTGACATTGAATACTCTGTCAGTTGTGTGCAAGTGAGATTTTTTGGGAGACAAAAAACCAAACACAAACTTCATAAGCACCCTTTTAAAAAAAAATGTTTCATGTCAGAAATAACTGGGTTTCTTATGTATCTGATTTTCAATGTCTTTTATTTGCATTTTACAATACAATGCAAATGTTTACAAAGAAGTAAACACGAAGCCTCTAACACAGCAGAGCCAAAGAAATTCTCATTCTCATATAAGGAAATGCTTCCTGCTGAATATGACAGGCAAGGCTCATTCTCTTTCAAAACTAGCATTAATTCAGATTATTTAAATGCTATACTGAAATGAAGGTGTCTCAGACAGTCAAAGAGTAGGGATGGTCTTGTGTTACTGAGGCATAGCTGTACAGTGTATTTTTCCACACATGTACAATTGCCTGTAGTCTGGTTCTGCATGCCTGATTTAAATAATTACTACATAGCTAGTTCTCCGTATCTATGTATTATGCAGATCCCTATACACTAACAGGCCAATAGCATTTAAACAGTCAGAGATCAGGTGTTTGTATAATCACCTTAGTGTTATTTCTCAATAGATGCACATGCGCACACAAATACTCTACAATAGGTCTTCGGGAACATTGCTGTGAAGCTGGGAATAGTATGACAACTCAGAAAGGAAACCAGTCTATTCTGGAACCTTTTTATTTGGCCTCCCTTGTATGACCTTCATGAAGAACTCAGCTTGATCTTATTTTAGTGTAACTTTTATGCAAAAAAATTGCTCTTGTGTATTCAGAGGTTTATTACTCCTGGGGGAATTCTGCACCACTGCGTACATAATTAATAAGCCACACATATTTTTAATTTTTTGCGCAGAGAGGGCTTCTGCTGAAAAGTTGCTGCAGTTCCACAATTTGCCCACCAGAGGGTACTGTGGCCATAGACCACAGCAGCAGCTCCCAGCAAGCTAGGGAAGAGAAAGAGCCTGCCTTCTTCACAGCACCTGTCAGGGCAGGTCAGGAGGCAGACAGCGTGAGGTGCTGGGGGGTTACATGGACTCATAAGGGCTAGTGAGGGAGGACAAATGGGCAGGGGATGAATGGGAGAGGAAATACAGGGCCACAGAGGGGAGGGAGGTGCAGGGTCACATGGTGACAGGGGAGGGGGTTCAGGGCCACATAAAGATGGGGGAGTGGCTGAGTGGGGGCACAGAGGCACATGGGGACAGGGGAGGGGGTGCAGGGCCATATGGGGATAAGAGGAGTGGATGTCTGAGTGGTGGGGGAGGGACATGTGCCTGAATGAATGGGGGAGGCTAGGGGTCAGCCAGGTCTGCATGGGGGAAGCTCCCTAACAGTCCCTAACCACCACCTCCCCCCAAAAAACCTGTTCCATACTTTTCAGACTCAACAACCCTCAAAGATCACACCTGGCTCCTTCCCAGTAATTATTTCCCTCTCCCTCAGCTCCTCTGTTACCCCTGACGCCCCCCAGCCTTTGCACTGCTTCTGGGGGGTGTGGGAAATACAGTTCTGTGTTGTAGTTTAAATGAATTGTTAATCAGAATTCCATATTAATATGCCTAGTAAGGAATCTATTTGTCAAAAATATTTTCTGAATCTTTTTTATTGTATGTATTGTTACAGACATACTTGCTGACAGGCATTTTGGAATAAATTACCAAAAATAATTGAAACGGTTGTGATTATATTGTGTTATTTTGACAAATAAAATATGCAGAATTTTGCAAAATGTGAAAATTTTGTGTGAAGAATTTTTATTTTTTTTTATTTCCCGCTAACTTTAATGCTATATATTGCTGTGCTAGGGGGTTGGAAAAATCTGGTTAAAGCTGGTGGGTGTAACATCTGTACTTTGTTCACGATAAAGGATAAAAAGTTCCTTTGTGGAATAGATAGCTGAAGCAAATGGAGCCACCACCCCCAAAAAAAACCTGCCATGTGCAAGGCTGGAGTAGATGTTGAGCTGTGCAGGGGCAAGGTATTTCCCAAAAAAGAGTAGGGATAGGAGATTAATTAAATTGAAGTTGTATGTGAGAGAGAGACAGAAATGGACAGTGTAGCTTCATGAGTCAATCAGTGCATTATACTAAATTCTAGTGTAAATGTGGGGCGGGACCCAAAATCATAGGTCTGCATCCTTTGTTTGCTGCTGCTGCTGCTTCCTCTTACCCCTGTCAAGGGGGCACTGACCACACACAACAGCATCCTCTGCTATGACATCACAACCCTAAAACCAATGTGGGGGGAATGCCTGGGGAGGGAGGGTCAGGGCTGGAACGTGGGCCTGCCCCACACTGCCCCCGCAGCAGTGGCTGGTTTCCTATAGGGCCAGGCATGGCTCCCCACTCCAGGCATTGTGATCTGGTACATGGGGTGACACTACCACTCAGATTTGGCCTGGCTACTACTCCATCATGATGGAGGGTTGACTGGGCCAAATGTGAGATGGAAGCCCTGTGCAAATGTGCCCAGTCCTGATTTCGGTGGGTGTAATTGCACCTATGGACCCACACTAAAGCCAGTGCCTGAGGGCCCAGTGCCCTGTTACACTGCAATATTGAATATTGTGCCATAGTTGGACATTAGTGTCTAAAAATCCTACGACTGTACCAACTCCCTGACCTCTCCCAATTTTGGAATCCTAGAAATATATAAATATAAGATTTAATCTCTCTTTTTTTTTCTTTTTCTTGATTATAATTTTGAAAATGTAAACTAATTGTGAGGATGGAAATTAGTAATTCCCCCGCTTAACAATCACAGGTTATTCACCATCATACCTACAGCCGGGTTGAACTGGCAGTTTGGCTCCCTATAGGGACAGGCCTCTCAAATCTGGGAACATGCCAGATTATTCCCTGGCATTGAGAGGTGTCTGTCAGTGGTGATTTACTGATGGTATTAGAGCTGCCAAAACTCCTCCCCCATTTAATGTCAGAGGAAAGGCGGCCCAATAAACTAAGCATGAGAGAAGAAGGGACTGCAGTGATGATCCCCACACTGACACTGTTAAATCGCTCAACTTTTCTGTTCCCCAAAGAGGTAGGTTTTTAGTCAGTTCTTGATATTTCTAAAAGCAAAAAGTAAAATGTGTCTGGGCCTGGACCAGTGTGGACAAGTACCATGTGAATGGAGAGATTAATATTAAAAAAAGATATTTTAGAACATAGCATGCAAACCATGTTCAGAGTCAATGGAAACACATCGCTCACCTGTCAGATGTAGTGTACGGGCTTCCTTTTTTAAGACTGGCAGAAAAAAGAAGTGGTTGCTTCTGATTTTATAAGGCATACTGCAGAGCTGTAGCTAGAGGAAACCTCCACTGACCTAAAAGAAGAAAGGCTTTTCCAAACTCATTGAATGCCCAAGTGACAGACTGACAATATCCTGTAATAACCTGAACAAACCTTGTGGAATTAAGATAAACTATTGAATTAGGGTTAATATCTTTGGGGTACATTGATTTCAAAATGCAATTGTGTATGTGTTGTTGTGGCATTGTATATACCTTCTCTAATAAAGGGGGGATGCCAATGTTATCAGCCCTTTGAACTCCCCTGATCCCCACACCTGAGAGGTGCACATATATCTGTTTTTACTAGATTCTTCAGGGATCAACAAACAAAGAGTTTTTGGATAAATATCCCAGTTTTAAACTGGTCCAGGGCCTTTTTATTATATAGCAAACGGACAGGACCCCTGGCCCATGGAGGACTCCAGTCCTTAGGGAAGGGTTGGAAGGATTAGGTGCTGGTTCTGAACTGAGGCTGTGATAAACTTGTGGCCACAAAGGAAACACTGAGTGTGGGATGTTTGAAGGATTGCTGCTTCCAGAGCCCAAGTTAGAGCTGGGGTTAACTCTGGGAAACTTATTACTATGTGTGTTGATTCTTTTATTGTCTTTAATGTTTTCTCTGCACTGCTTTCACCTTATGAATAAAACAGGCTTGCTTAGAAAGAGCTGTGTGGTAACATATAACTGTAGCAATTATACCGGTTAATTGTCTCTGAAGAGAAAGCAAGCAGGTGTCATTGAGCAACCTGTCTGCGCTGAGAAATGCACAATGAAGGCAGTGAACTGTGTAGCCTGGAAATACCCCAGTCTGGAGGGAAAGGGATGCATGTCTCTACCCAAGAGAAGCAACAGCTGGGGAGCTGGTAGCCTGAGTGTTGGTGCCCTAGCTAGACCACTAAGGGGAAATACAGGTGCAGCTGCCATGAACAGTGACAGCCCATGCTAGCATATGTTAAGTGACAAGTACCTTTAAAAGAAACAGTAGAGAGACTGCTTTTAGTCATTTTTAATGAGCATTATAACCTCTGTATGAAACTTCCATTATCCCTCCCACAAGTCTCCCTTTTCACATTTTGTTGTGGGAATTTGTCTGACTGCTCTATTGCTTCGTTCTCTGCTTGTTTAACTCTTTCTTCCTCCAGAAGCATTCTCTGGAGAGGTGCCAAGACACATACAATTTTTCATAGCTGAGCCACTTTTTTCTTAAAGTAAAGTATACTGGCCCTTTTATCTTTATTTAGTGTGCAACAACAATGATGTTCAATGGCAAAGTAGGAGGTCTTCATGTCCTTCAGATGTCTCTGGGGACAAATCCCTGGCCCTTTTCTCCAGTTAAACAGTTTCTTTTGAATTCACATCAGCTATCGATGACTGGCTGTACTTGTCATGGTTTTTGCATCTTTCACAAATTTATTTTAAAACCAAATCCTGTAGCATGCATTGCAATGAAACAAGTTGTATGTATTCCCAGTATTGGTTGAAAAGTGTCACTAAATTTAGAACAACAAAGAAAATTATTTAAAATGGCATAAGTGCAGTCACTGACAAATCTGAATGTTTAAAGAAGTGTTCCTCAACCCTATCAGGTGTATGCAAAGTCAAAACTTTACATTTACTGAAAGAATACAAAATTATTGATAACTCTGTGTGTGTGTGTGTGATTGTGTGTGTGTACGCTGAACATAATTTAGGCTACATCTACACTACAGGGGGGAGTCGATTTAAGATACGCAAATTCAGCTACGTGAATAGCGTAGCTGAATTCGACGTATCGCAGCCGACTTACCCCGCTGTGAGGACAGCGGCAAAATCGACCTCTGCGGCTTCCCGTCGACGGCGCTTACTCCCACCTCCGCTGGTGGAGTAAGAGCGTCGATTCGGGGATCGATTGTCGGGACGCGATAAATTGATCCCCGAGAGGTCGATTTCTACCCGCCGATTCAGGCGGGTAGTGTAGACCCAGCCTTAGAGTAGCAGTGTGGCTGCTTTAGATTGCATGGGTTGGAAGGGGGGGTCTCATATTTTTCTGTTGGCAAATCAGAAATGCATTATAGAGGTTATTGAGAGAAAGCTGTGGAGGGCCTGGCAGCAAGGTAGAGGACAGCTGTGGCTTCAGGCATTGGATCAGGAATAGGAGTTTGTTTGGAACAGTAGAGTAGGCAGATTAGCTGATGTTCTCCTAAAACAATCAATGGTGAAATAGTTTAGTAGTATTAGATCTTCCCACTGATGTCAATGGGCTTTAGATCAGAGCTTTTCTCAGGGTAAAACTTGTGTGTTTAAGGATTACAGCAGGTCACACTGAAACAAAAGGAGAAGCCTATTGATTAGCAAAATGGAAGTGGGGTAGGAAATGACACTACACACCTATTTGTTTACATACATGCCCCCCACATGCTCTGGCCATGCTTCCTGTTGCATGTATCTCTCCCAACATATCCAGACAGTTATTACACCATAGTTATAAGAAGTCTTTAAATCCAAATAAATACAAGAAAGGTGGCTAGTTAGAGGGATTCCATGCTCCACACGGAGTGAACAAAACAAAAAAAATGGAAGAGCACCTCTTAATAAGTTAATCCATTTATTTTCATAGTTGAGAATCTCAAAGGGGGCATAAATATCCTATATTTTGTGGCTCTATTGCTCTCTGTCATAATCAGTGAAAAGCTTCTCATCCTGATCTCTATTATGAACCATGGCTCTGTTGGAATTCTACATTTTTGCCTTTACAAGTTTACTTCTCTTTGTCCTAGTTTCCCTTACACACACACTCATTTCCCCACCCACAAGTTTAATTTCTTCCTATGTTCTGTTAGTCCAAATAGTTTACTTCCTTTTACATGGAGATAAATAATGGGTGAATGTATTCCAGTGTGTGCTTCTGTGAAATATGATGTTTTAAATCATTTTCATTCATTAATCTGAATGAAAAGAATTGTGACTGTGGCTTGTCATGTTCTTGAACTAAATAAAACTGACTTGAAAATTACTGTGCTCTGAAATATAAATTAAAATTTTGTTATGTTTAATTATGAAAAGACACAAAACAATTCAATTGTGCTATTCTGAGTTTTATATTACAGTGTGAGAGGGTGGTGACAATGTAGATGATCTGGTGGTCCCTTCCTGCCTTACACTCTATGACTAATTTATGACCCAGATCCTCTGCTGCGTTAAGTCTGTGTAGCTGTATTGACTTAAATGGATTTATGTGTCTTCATATCAGCAGTAGTTTGTGTCTGTGTATTTAACTACTGTAGGGCCAAATCTTGTTTCCTACGCAAAGCCCAAGAAAATGATTTATGTGAAGGGGATTGAGGCTGAGGGGAAAATGAATCTTCTCCTTTATTACCCACCACCACACACTAAACAACATCAGAAGGTGGGACGTATAGCAGTTGTGCTATTTGCCTCTGCATACATGGTTGCTTGATATTAGGAGGTTGGGAGACTGAATCAGCATAGTTGCCCCGTTACTTCCCACTATGTCCCCCAGACAGGCTTCAAGCAGAGTGCCCCAAGGGTCGGTCCTGGGGCCGGTTTTGTTCAATATCTTCATTAATGATCTGGAGGATGGCGTGGACTGCACTCTCAGCAAGTTTGCAGATGACACTAAACTAGGAGGAGTGGCAGATACGCTGGAGGGTAGGGATAGGATACAGAGGGACCTAGACAAATTAGAGGATTGGGCCAAAAGAAACCTGATGAGGTTCAACAAGGACAAGTGCAGAGTCCTGCACTTAGGACAGAAGAATCCCATTCACTGTTACAGACTAGGGACTGAATGGCTAGGAAGCAGTTCTGCAGAAAAGGACCTAGGAGTTACAGTGGACGAGAAGCTGGATATGAGTCAACAGTATGCCCTTGTTGCCAAGAAGGCTAATGGCATTTTGGGCTGTATAAGTAGGGGCATTGCCAGCAGATCGAGGGATGTGATCGTTCCCCTCTATTCGACATTGGTGAGGTCTCACCTGGAGTACTTTGTCCAGTTTTGGGCCCCACACTACAAGGATGTGGAAAAATTGGAAAGAGTCCAGCGGAGGGCAACAAAAATGATTAGGGGGCTGGAGCACATGACTTATGAGGAGAGGCTGAGGGAACTGGGATTGTTTAGTCTGCAGAAGAGAAGAATGAGGGGGGATTTGATAGCTGCTTTCAACTACCTGAAAGGGGGTTCCAAAGAGGATGGATCTAGACTGTTCTCAGTGGTGGCAGATGACATAACAAGAAGCAATGGTCTCAAGTTGCAGTGGGGGAGGTCTAGGTTGGATATTAGGAAACACTATTTCACTAGGAGGGTGGTGAAGCACTGGAATGGGTTACCTAGGGAGGTGGTGGAATCTCCTTCCTTAGAGGTTTTTAAGGTCAGGCTTGACAAAGCCCTGGCTGGGATGATTTTGTTGGGAATTGGTCCTGCTTTGAGCAGAGGGTTGGACTAGATGACCTCCTGAGGTCCCTTCCAACCCTGATATTCTATGATTCTATGATTCTATGACAGGGCCTGTGCAACCACTAGGTGGACTAGGCGGGTGCCAAGTGGTTGGGTGTTGCCAAAAAGCGGTGCCCCCCAAAAATTTTTAAACAGCGGAGCACAAGGCTGCCACTGCTCCCCGCCTCCAGGTGCCAGAGCGGCCCCCCGTGGCATGGCCAGTCCCTCCCTGCGGGGGAGCAGCCGGCGGTGGAGCGGGGAAGGGGAGGGTCTAGCGCTAGCAGCTGCACCTTCTTCCCTGCATTGTGGGTCAAGCCTGGCTCCACGCCGCCCCCGGGGCTCTTAGCGGCGGTGGCAGCAGGCTCAGGCATGGGGGGGGGGCTGGCTGCCTGTGCCATCGCTGAGACCCCTGGGGGCGGCGGGGAGCCCGGTTCAGCCCGTGGCGCGGGGAAGAAGGCTCAACTGCGCTCTGCTCTTCAGAGGGAGAAGCTGGGTGACTACTCCGCCTGCAAGGTACCTAGCCGGGCTGCGGGGAGCCGCACGGGCCCGCGGAGCACCGCAGGGTGGGCAGGTCCAGTCCCTGGCCTGGGGAATGGGGTATGTGGAAGCAACCTGGGCACCACTCCCCCAGCCAGTGCCACCCCCTCCAACATCCACCGACCAGCTACCTTCTCCCCTATGCACCCCCTGCCCCAACAACCCACCCTGTCCTGCCACTTTTGCCTCTGGGCAAACCTCCACGGCAATCCCGCCCCCACCCATCCAGACACGGTCACCTTCACCCTGCATCAACCTCGGGAACCCCCCCCCCCACCTGCCATCTCCCTCCTGCCCACTCCTCCCTTGTGCAAACCCCTTCCTGCCACCTTCACCCCCCTGCAACAACCCCAGGCGCAGACACCCCCCACCTGCCAGCCCCTTTCAACTACCCCCTCCTGCCCACTTCTCCCTTGTGCCACTCCCTCCCTGCCACTGCACCCCCTGCAACGAGCCCCTTTTGCCTCTGTGCAATCTCTTCCCTGCCACTACATGCCCTCCCCCTCCACCTCTTGGCCACCTCCACCCCCTGCAACAATCCCATGCACCCCCCTCTCTGCCATCTTCACCCCCTGGAAGAGCCCCCATACGATCGCCCTCTTTGCAGCCCCCCCATACCTCCTGCACTTTGAGACCATCTGGGTCCCTGGGGGAAATTTGGCCGTAGGAAGGTGGGGGCTGGATATCAGAGGGAGGGCGCAAGTTTTGCCTAGGGCGCAAAATATCCTTGCACCGGCCCTGTTAAAGCTTCTATTGCCACTACATATGCTCTTCTATCTCTGAATAGAGGACTGAAGTTCCCAAGGCTGTCACCTGGTACATGATATGAACAATAAAATCTTAAACAAACTGAGTATGGTTAAAATGAGCAAGAATTGTTGATGTGTAGGCAGAATTAAAATACATTTTTCTAATGGCTACGTTAGTAACTGAGCAGGACTCTTATCTATTAACTGCATTATAGAACCAAAATGACAATGCCTTTCATTAGAAACATATTTTGAGCAAGTTATTTAATGTACAGTATTGGATATTTCTTCCAACAACATGCAAACATATCTTTTTATGTCACTACTACCTTTATATTTGGGCATATTTTCTATGGTATGTATGGAGAATTAGACTTTTCAATTGTTTTAAGGGGTTCCCTTGTCTCTGTATGTACTGTCAGAAGCCACAGAATTTTGTTCCCAATCCATAACTGTGTGTTGGACCACTCCACACATCAGTATTGCATTGCCAAAGAGCAATTGCCAGTGTTTCATAACCTTCTGTTTTTCTCATATAAAAATTCACCATGTGCCCTTTGTCCCACTGCCAAAATATGTATCATAGCACTGACAGAAAACTTAAAGGCAGCCAGTTTTAGGACATCAGCTATGGCAGTATCAGAATTATCAACATGAGCAGCAAGTGTTCTAAAAGTCTCTCTATTGTGTGCCATGAACAAAACAGTCTGTCACTACCAAATACTTCTCTGCAGAAGATGAAGGAAGTTTATAGTCTGTGTTGACTTGCACAGTTAGTAACATTTCATGAGCAGCGAAAAAGGAATTTCCCTCTGTCCATGTTGCAATTTATGCTTGGCTGCATATTTGGCCAAATCTTGCCTAGGCTTTCAATCATCATTGTGAATTTATGGATTTTTTACAAATGAATATTAAAGCTGAGTGAATAATGCAAAATACTATCTGTTTGTATTCATCTGGATTTTTTTAAATGCGTTCATGTCAGCCATTTTGTACTGTTTTACATTCTCTTTCCATCATGATTCAAGTGATTGCTATTTAATAATGCAAATGTTAATGGAAAACAAAGTTCAAAGTCACATGCACTAGGATTTGTAGAAACCAAAATTTTAAATTCACATACATTCAGATTAGAAGTGCTTGCACTGTTATCTAATTTAGGAACCCAATCTATGTGTTTTATCTGTCCAAGGAACAGAGTTTGAATTTTGAACATGTATGCTTAATCCACAGAGTAAAAAAATCAAAATGATATTAAAAACCCTTCAAATGAAAAATTCAAGGAAATTGTGATCTGCTATTGGCTATTCCCCAAGCAGAAGTAGAGGCTTCATTAGCCAAATAATTTATTAATGGTGAATTATTCATTCAGCTCTAATGAATACAATGCAAACAATGCACCAATTTAACCACACAGAGAACTCATGGAAAATACAGCTAACTGCTTTATGCATAAATTAAATACAGTGCCTAGCCGTACATAATTAGACACAACAGCTCTTCTGTTTAGGATTTATTTTTTTAAAGCTGTTAGATAAAGCTGACTTATTACTTGAAGTACAGTTATACTTCAGTGGCTGGATGCTGCCTTACTTGGTAACTGACTCTTACCTGATCATATGACTTAATCCTGCTTGGCCTATGTAATATAGGAGAACATAATAATAATTGCTTCTTCTGGGCTTTAGAGTATGTTTTTTTGGTTTGTTTGTTTTTTAATTTTCTAAGTACATAGACATTATTTAATAAATGTAAGTCTTGGACATTCACTATTGAACAAAACTTTGCTGGGGACAACATTTTAAATAGTCTTGGACATGCTTTCTCTCAAATCATCAGGAGAAAGGCATTAGCTTCATGCAGATTCAGGTGGATAAATCAATTTCATGGCATTTTGAGGACAGAAGCAGAGGGCTTTTTCAGGGTATGTGTTGTGCTGAGGCATAGGATAGAACTAATTTCAGATAATAAAAAATACTTTTCCTAAAGTTATATAAAATTATTGGATTGTGGTAGTTCTAAATCTACAAATTATATGCTCTCCGTTATAGTCATATCAGAGCGCCTTGCAAACTAATGGATTTATCCTCATAACATCCTTGTGAGGAAGGGAAGTGCTATTATTCTCATTTTACGAATTGGGAACTGAGGCACAGAGAGACAAAATATCTTGTTCTAGGTCATGCAGGAAGTCTCAGGGGTAGCAGGGAATTGAACCAAAGTTTCTAGCATTAGAGGCGAGCACCCTAACCACTGAGTAATCATTCCTCATAGTTAAGTACCTTGTCTCTGTTCTGTGTATGTTTGTGTTATCTATTATGGATATTTATTAAGGGTGAGTTGATCATGGAGTTTCATTCTGTTGTGCAGAAGAGTCTCCCATATGGTATCTTAATTTCATTGTATAGGGATCAAAGAGACTGATCACACTCTCCTGAAGGAAACACCCTGAGAGGGGGTTAAAGGGAAAAAGGAAAGTCTCTGCAAGCTTTTCAAAAAATTTTCTCCCCACTTGTTCCCTTATGCTGGGATGGGTTCTTTCAACCTAAAGAACTAGGCTTGGGCCCAGCCCTGAAAACCTACCTATTAGAGAATCTGTGGCAGTCCACGGACATTTGTACAGAGAACCTGTGATTGCAAATTCATCCCCACAGTGGCCCCTTTGCACCATAGAGAAAGACCAGAATTGTATAGGGGCGCTCTAAAAGCACTGATTCTGACTGTGGGTAGGATTTCCACAGTGTAGAGCACTGTGGAGATTCCAGGCAACACTGTGACCCACAGGGCAGCCCAGAAAAGGTTCCATAACTTAGGCCCCTGGGTACCACATGTCTCTCTCTCTAGCCTTTAAAGCAGCTCAGAATCAGGAGAGCACAAAGGTAGCTTAGGAGTTAAACATAGAGTCTCACGCTGTGTGTGTCTCCCCTGTCCCATAATTACTCTCTGGGTTCCCAACAATGGAGCAAAGTGGCAGAAAGATAATATCTCAGGAGAACCCCTGTGGGACTGGTGGGTGAACGTGTCTCTCCCCTCAGCCCATTCACTGCCATCACCCTCTCCTGTACAGACCACAGACCATGCGAGAGCACTCTACTTACTCTGCCACCTCCACAGCATTTCCATCTTCCTCCAGAGTCCCCCTTCATCACTGGGCTGGGGTAGCTAGGGGGATTCCTCATGTCTCTATGCACTGTGCCCCAATAAGACTCTAAGTATTTTCAGGGCTGGGCCTTAAATAAGCTGTAATTGCACTTTTATTATAGTGCACTTTTAATTGTCATTTAATAAAATAGAATTCATTGATATTTTATTAAGAGACAATAACTACCTTATTAAATCTAAAGGAGTTACTTATGTGAAGCAAAGTATTATCTCATTGACTTACTGGGTTACAATAAAGCTCTCTCTGATTCTGGCACACTCTCTGCACATCTCAGTTGTGTTCATTCTCAAGTACTGGCAGGTCTTGTCCTCACTCTCAAATTTTCTTTTCTTCCTTGAAGAGATCATTGTTAATTACTCACTGTGCCAGGGAGCTATCTCCCTTCCATTTCAGAGGGGATTCACCCAAGAGAAGGTAGGCAGAGGTTCCGTTTTCTGACAGCGTTTCTGCCTGTTGGGAGCAGTTTAAACTCTTACCAGTGGCTCCAAAGAGCCCTGCTGATGTGTGCTGCTGAGGGGAAACACTGAATCTACACAGTCCTTGGTCACCTTTGGCCCCCTTCTTAATCACATTGCTCACTTTCTGGGTTGCATTAGCTTCCTATGGCTGCATGGCAAAAGAGGCTGCAGTTATCACAGTCTAGTCTCCTGACAGACTTTCCTCCCTAAGTCTGTTGACAGCCTTCAAGTTCTAGAAACATTTTGTAATGCTGATAGCAATGTATTTTCTGCCACATTCCAACTACAAATATGGCTGTATCGTTGTGGAGGTGAATGGTTACTGGTACATGGCAGGTGAGATTTTTCTAAAGCATCCAAGTGTGGTTTAGAAAAATCCCAGCATCCATGTACTAGGAGCACAAATCCTGTTCAAAGTTAACGGGACTTATGCTCCTATGTTACTTAGATGCCTTGGGACATTTCACCCTTAAAGCACATTCATACCCTTCAGAATGAAATATGCTACATATGGTGTTTGCCATTAAAAATTCAACCTTTACCAAATATTTCCATGCCCTATGGTTTTTAAGATATGTCCTGTTTCTGAGAATACCAGCTTGCCTTATGTGAGATAGCATAGTAACATTACAAAGGGCTAGATCATGGCCCAGCCACACAAAGGCATAATGTCCAGTAAGACATTTCCTCCCCTCTCACCCCATGTGCCCTGTGTGGCTTTCCCAGTTAGCCAATGCAGGCCATATGGAAAATATTTAACGAGATCAATGGCTGTTACCTCCCTTCTCACTGAACACATTGGTGGAGAGGCGAAGGCAGTGGGTGGAGTCTTAGTAGCCAGCCTGCTGCAGGAGTAAACTGTGACTAGTATGGGCCAAAAGCAGATTATAGTCTCCCAGGATTTTGCCTAGAGAACATGGCCCTTGAGAGGCTCCTAGGACTGCAAAGCTGCAAAGCCCTGGTACACAGGGCTGGTTGTAGAGGCACAATTTGACCCTATATGTTGACAGTTTAATGGTGACCTCTGTAAATGTCAGCTATTATATGACTCTTTGTAGTTGTTGTAACTAACTAGGCTGCTGGGATCAAATTTAGCAAACAGCTGAAAATTCAAATGTATGTGGGAATGGATGGAATAGAGCAATCAGGTGTCCAGAGAGCCATAGTGAAATATGAGAGTGGATGAAATTGAAATGGCCATGAGAACATTTAATGAAAATAACTGTTTACATTTTCTCTTTGGTTTGACTACTGATGGATGCCTCTCACTTATAGGTGCCATAGTCCTTAGGTTCCTTTTCTGCGGTGACAAGTTTTCGAAAGAGGCCAGGAAGGAATATGATCCATTAAAAATACAATTATTCTGGATTAGTTTATGGATTTGTATTTCTGGCTTTCTGTGTCATTACTATATTTTTGTGAACATCTAGACCAGGGATCGGCAACCTTGGGCATGTGGCTTGCCAGGGTAAGCCCTCTGGCAGGCCGGGCCGGTTTGTTTACCTGCCGCATCCACGGGTTCGGCTGATGGCGGCTCCGACTGGCCGCAGTTCGCCACTCCAGACCAATGGGAGAAGTGGCACAGGCCGAGGGATGTGCTGGCTGCCGCTTCCCACCACTCCCATTGGCCTAGAGCGGCGAATTACGGCCAGTGGTAGCCGTCATCTGCTGAACCTGCAGATGCGGCAGGTAAACAACTGGCCCGGCCCGCCAGGGGCCTTACCCTGGCGAACCGCGTGCCAAAGGTTGCCGATCCCTGCTCTAGACATTAAGGTTATTAATAGGGAATAACTTTTCCATTCCATGTGTTCCTACGGTATCCAGAGTTTTTTGTTTGTTTGTTTGTTTGTTTTGTTTTTTAACATTTTAGAGCTGGGCAAGAAGCAGTTCTCTGATCCCACAAACATTTTTGAGATTTCATAAATGTTTCTGTTCCATATGGGGATGAAACCACAATCTTTTAAATTTATTTTGTAAACAAGACAGAGCTCCACCCCCAATAAACCAATAGTCTGGTGATTAGAGCACTTATCTGGCATGTGGGAGATGCAGTTCAAGTTCTTGTGCCGCCATTCTCCCACATCCCAGGTGAGTGCCCTAATCACCAGACTACCAGGATGGATTTCTCTCAGTCTCTAATGTTGGAGCTGTTCCACTTCATATAAATAATTAAATAGTAATTGGAGCTGAGATGGAACTTGGGGCTGCCTCATCCCAGTTGAGTGACATGCCCCTGGGCTTCTGGAATCTCTCTCTCTCTCTCTCTCCCCCCCTCCCTTCCTCTGGTTTTGACAAGAAAATCCACTCTGGTCTTGAGAAACCTTTCCTAACAAAAGATTTAATGAAACTCATACATTCTGGTTTTGGTTCTGATGAATAGTCATTTTCTGACCCCCCACCACCTCCCTCAAAAAAAATAAAAAAGTTTGGTCAAATTCCCAGCCAATTCCATTTTTAATAATAAGTCTTTAGCAAAAAATTTGAGTAATGGCTTCTTTTAGAGCCTTAAGGTTGTTGCAGCTCAGTGGAACTATGCTGATTTACAGCAGCAGAGGATTTGTCTAGTAGGAGCAAGTTCATCCCTTGTGTCACTCTTTTGAGTGAGGAGATAGACCAGGGGTAGATTTGACTCATTACACTTAGGTCCCATGTTTATATTTTGTTCAGATACTTAAAGGCCTTTCATCCTTTCCATAATCATTACTTAATTAATCTCCACTTTCAAGAACTATTTTGAGAGAGATTTGCATTGAGCTTTCCCAAGAATTAGCTGTTGGACAACAATGTCAGAGCTAGAAATGCCACTGTGAGAAGTAGCAGATATTTTCTTTGACGGTGAGTCACACTCATGACTCAGAAAAAAGAGATTGTGTTAATAAATACTCCTAATGATTTTTTAGACCAAAGAACTCCTCTATCAGACTGTGCCAGCACCTATTGTTTCATCTGACTCCTTCAACCCTGCTGGGTGGGCTGCTCAACAGTTGTGTAAACCTGTAAAATCCCACTTCAGTGAGTATTTTCCAGAAAGTCTTTCTAACCTTTGAGGTAATTAGTACATGTTTTCTAACAGATCCTGGTTTTATTTCTTTCTTTTCTCCCAAAACACAAAAAATCACGGTAGGGTTTTGACATATATTAATAAACCTGCCCCAGGAAATTTAAAGTCAAGATTGACAAATTGTCATAACTCATAGCATTGCTCTTCTTATTTGTTGTACTCTGTCTTTCAGACTACCTACCATTTTCTGCAGTTGAACTTTTCTTCTTTCAACCGTTCACACTACAGTTCTGCTGCAAACAACTCTGGGGTTGTTGTTCACAGGATATTACTAAACATATGTTTCACTGTCAAGAGTGTTCCTGAGCATATGGATGACAGAAAACAATTGGATATAAAACACAGACGATTCTCTAGGTCTCAGAAGAGATGGTGATTATTTCTGTTCTACTCTCTTGCTGATAACTTTGGCATCTTTTCCACATAGGGCATCCTGATTTCTTTGCTCTTTGATATCTGGAACCAATGTGTCCTCTCAGAACTCTGCTGTGGCAATGAAACTCTGTTAGCTGATTCATTTATAAACACAGTTTAAATATAGCACATGCCAACACGTTTTAAATAAATTATGGCCGGCCAGCATAGACAGTTGTAACTATTTCACTAACCATTTCCAGAGCATATTCTATACTAGCACTCAGTGGAGTTTGTTATTGCTTATCATTCCCTCAAGACAAATGAGCAAATGGTTCAGTGTTTATTTCGTGAAACAATTTAAAACACCTGCCAGATTTCTAAATTCTTTACTCTTGTGTTCTGTGGCATCAATAGCTCATGAGAGAGTGACACTGCTTTGAAAAAGAGACCAAACTTTTCTACACAACAGTAACTTTAGTATATCCAATATTTCATTTTCTCTTTGTTGCCTTGCCTAATCCTATTACAAATCTTCGTGGAGTATCTTCGGAATGAGAACACTACAGCATTTTCCCCTTCTTCTAGGGTTGGTGATGGAATCCATATGGTCTTTACTTCTGTGAGTCTTGGTAGAACTTATCTTTCTCTACAGCAGGGGTGGGCAACCTTTGGCACGTGGCTCGCCAGTGTAAGCCCCCTCGCGGGCCCAGCAGGTTTGTTTACCTGCCGGGTCCACAGGTTCGGCCGATTGTGGCTCCCACTAGCTGCGGTTCACCGTCTCAGGCCAACGGGGGCTGCAGGAAGCAGCAGCCAGAACATCTCTTGGCCCACACCACTTCCCGCAGCCCCCATTGGCCCTGGATTGTGAACCGCGGCCAGTGGCAGATGTGATTGGCCAAACCTGCGGACGCGGCCCGTAAACAAACTGGCCCAGCCACCAGCGTGCTTACCCTAGTGAGCCGCGTGCCAAACGTTGCTGACCCCTGCTCTACAGCTAAGTGGGAGGTTCTATTTTTGGCTCAGTTTAAGTGGAGTTACCATAGTGCTTAGTGCCTCTTTGTGTGTAATGTGCATGCATGAATATGAATTTGTAAATATGCTGTATAGCAATAGCTGTGTCTAAGGTTGTCTCTCTCACCCCTAGAAGCTGGTCCAATAAAAGATATTATCTCACCCACCTTGTCTCTCGAGGTATGAATATATATTTTAAATATCCTTACTTTTGGGAAGGATCAGTGAAATTTTTGACAAGTGGGTTGAGTGTTGGTGTTTCTAATAACATTTGAAACCACACGATTTTCATGTGTTTCATGTTTTATAATGGAAGGTTCTAGAACTGAAGCAAGGGAATACGATTATAAAGGTTTCTCCATGGTATGTCTTCTGGTCTGATTTGCTTAATCAGTCTGTACTATGTAGGTTGCACATGAAATGAATGATCTATCTAGAGGCACCTACTGAGAGAGCTCTGAACTTTTTAAGTTAAGCTTTTAATATGTGAAGTGTGTGTGTATAAGATGCATTATATTAGGTATATGCACACAATATAATGTATAGCTTTTATCTAAAATGTTGAACAGTATTTTTTCTCATTAAAAAGGAGACCTGAAATGGTTCCCCATTCCTACATTTATGAACTTCAGCTGCATTTAAGTTTTCTTTGTGGACTTTGAAATACATCATTTTCATGTCTAATAAACTAAGAAAGGAAATTAGGTAATTCATTAAATATGCAGCCTTATGAGATTATTTTCAAACTGACCTTTTACCAGCTGCCTAATTGAAATGGTATTATTTTGAAGGTTCCTGCAGCTTTTTTTATTATAGAAAAATGTCAGCACATTCTATACCAGGGGTCGGCAATGTTTGGCACGTGGCTCGCCAGGGTAAGCACCCTGGCGGGCCGGGCCAGTTTATTTACCTATTGACGTGGCAGGTTCGGCTGATTGCGGCCCGCACTGGCCGTGGTTCACCGTCCCAGGCCAATGGGGGCAGCAAGATGCCGCGGGCAGCACATCGCTTGCCCGCGCCGCTTCTCGCCGCCCCCATTGGCCCAGGACGGTGAACCGCGGCCACTGGGGGCTGCTATCGGCCGAACCTGCCGTGTCAGCGGGTAAATAAACTGGCCCGGCCCACCAGGGTGCTTACACTGGCGAGCTGTGTGCCAAACGTTGCCGACCCCTGTTCTATACTTAAAGCCTCTCGTGGCCCTTTTATGTTTTAAATACAAATAATTGTTTTTTGTGTGATTGTAACCAAATGAAGTTCCAATCCTGCAGCCCTTACTTGCATGAGTGGTCCCTCTGAGGTAAGCTGGATCTGGTCATAATATGTTTTGGGTATAAGATTCTCTATGTTATGAACAGTGTCAGTTTTGCTAACATAATTAAGGTTGAGTTGAAATTTCCACCTAAAACAGGGATTTCGACTGTGTTATGTCTGAAGAAAGAAAACAAACAAACCAGTGTATGCTTGCCAAATGTATTGAGCTTACTGTTTGAATATAAAATTAATTTTCTGAAATTTCACAAGTAAATTTGTTAATTAGTTTACAAGTCAAAATTAATTAAAATTGATCTCTTAAGAAATTTAGTACCCTGTCAGTTGTGGGTTTTTGTTGTGTGATTTTAGTAATGCAATAATTCAGACTCTTCCATCTTCCCATATAGTGAAAACTCGATATTTCATCGATATTATTAAAAATGTGAGATTTTAATAGTTGGATAAAAAAATCCTGAGGAAGACGTGGACCTGAGCATGCAGACACTTCAGGCCCGGCCCTTCCTCCTCCAGGGGTAGATGGAGAACCCCTGCAGAGACCCAGTGCAGTCCTGACCAAAAGAACTCCAGAATCGACGTCCGGAGAGTGGTCAGGAAGCCCAGGGCCAGGACTAGGGTGTTGAGCCGGTACCAGAGCAGGGACAGGACTAGTTGATTGAGCACCAGTGCTCTCCCTCGAAGGGAGAGACACCGGAGCAGTCCTGTCCATTTCCGGAGCCGCTCCGACACCCTGCCCTCTAAACCTAGCCAGTTCTCCGGTGGAGATGGATGCATGGCAGAAAGGTAAACGGTGAGATAGAGCAGCGGACCCGCGCTCCACCGGATGGCCTGAAGCGCGGGTGGGAGGGAGCTCGCCTGCCACTCGTCCCCTACCACCAGGCCAGAGCTCTTGACCCAGTTGACCCGGGCGGAGGAGGCCGCCAAACAGATGGTCTGGCAAGCCTCCACCCGCATCAAGTTGCCTGGGTTCTGGACCACGAGGAGCACGTTGTCGGCGTATGCCAACAGGACCAGCCGCAGCTCCGGCTCCTGCAGCACCAACCCCATCAACCTCCTACGGAGGAGACAGAGGAAGGGCTCAATCGCCAGAGCATACAGCTGGCCCGAGAGGGGGCACCCTTGACGTACTCCTCGCCCGAAGCTGACCGGTTCGGTCAGGGTCCAGTTGAGCCTGACCAAACACGCTGCGGAGGCATACAGCACCTGGAGAAAACCCACAAACTGGGGCCCGAAGCCAAAGGCTCGCAAAGTGCCCAGGAGATACCTATGGTCCACCCTGTCGAACGCCTTCTCCTGATCTAGGGATAGGAGGGCGAATGACAGACCATCCCTACACCTGAGTTCCAAGAGGTCCCGGACCAGATACAAGTTGTCGAAGATGCTGTGGCCCAGGACGGTGTAAGTCTGGTCTGGGTGGATCACGTCCGCCAGCACGGACCCTAGCCACAGCGAGATGGCCTTCGCTATGACTTTATAATCCGTGCTGAGGAGCGAGATGGGATGCCAATTCCGTAAATCGCGGAGATCCCCCTTCTTCGGCAATAAGGTCAGCACGGCTCGCCTGCATTGAAGAGGGAGGACCCCACCCTGCAAGGACTCGGCCCAGACGGTGACAAGGTCCGGGCCGAGGATGTCCCAAAACATGCGGTAGAACTCCACGGTCAGCCCGTCCATGCCCGGAGATTTATTGGTGGGCATGCGGCGGAGGGCTTCCGAGAACTCTGCCAGAGTGAGAAGCAGCTCCAGCCGGTCTCGGTCGCCCGCGCTGACCATCGGGAGTTCATCCCAAAGCATTCTGCAAGTGTTAGGATTGGTCGGATATGGGGAGAAAAGGCCTGCGTAGAAGGCCCTGGCCCTCCCGCACATCTCCGCCGGATCCGTGAGGGGGGTGCCGTCTTCTGCTAGAAGGCAGGTGACGTACTTTTTAGCCCCCCTCTTTTTCTCCAGGGCATAGAAGAAGCGGGAACCGCGATCCATCTCCCGAAGGAGGCGGATGCGGGATCGAACAAAGGCACCTCGGGCCCGATGGTCCTCGAGGGTCCGCAGCTCCTCCCCCTTCTCCCGGCACGCTCCGCAGAGGGATGGATCACCGGGGCTGGCGGCCAGATGCCTCTCCAGCTCTAAGACCTCTCATTCCAACTGCCCTATCGCCGCATCCCTCCGTCGGCTGGCGCCCCGGGTGTAGTCACGGCAGAAGAGCCGGGCGCGCACCTTCCCCAGGTCCCACCACCGCCGCGCCGAGGGAAAGGCATGTCGCTGCCCTCGCCAGGCTAGCCAGAACTCCCAGAAGGACGCCACGAAGCCCACATCCTCCAACAAGCTATTATTAAAGTGCCAATAGGCCGGCCCCGGCCTCTCCGCGCAGAGAGAGGCTGTCACGGTGGCTAGATGGTGATCTGAAAAAGGGGCCGGCCGGACGCTGGAGGAGTGGGCCCGGGAAAGATGGAAGCGTGACATATAGATGCGGTCCAACCGGGAGTGGTACGACCGATGGACCTCCACCCGGACAAAAGTGAATGTCGAAACGTCATCCGGGTGGTGGTCGCGCTAGACGTCCACCAGGGAGTGATGTTCGACGATCTCCCGGAGGACATCTGCGGCGGCCTGGTGCTGCTCGGTCCCCGAGCGGTCCCGTTCCTCAAGGGTGGCGTTAAAGTCCCCGCCCAGGACCAGGCACTCGCGAGGATCCAAGGTGCCGAAGAAGGCGGACGCCTGTTGATAAAAACACAACCTCTCTGGGCCCAATGTCGGGGCGTAAACGTTGACGAGATTAACCACAAGCCCCTCCATGCGGACCCGGAGGTGCAGCAGGTGGCCCGGCACAGCCTCGGTGACCCCCAGCACCTCGGGCCATAGGTCGGGGGAGAACAGGGTCGCCACTCCAGCCGTACGAGCTGTGAGGTGGCTAAAATAGACCCTGTCCCCCGACTCCAGGCGCCAGCTAGCTTCAGCGGCCGGATCCGTATGGGTCTCCTGCAGGAAAATCACAGAGTACCCCCCCTCCCGAAGGAAGGAGAGCACCTGGCTCCTGCGGAGACCCATCCTACAGTCCCGGGTGTTTAATGTTGCGAAGATGATCGGTGCCATGAGGAGGGCTGGGGGGGATCCTCGCTAGCAGAGATACCCACGGCCTCCGTCGGGCCGTGCAACAATCCGTGACCTACCCTATAAGCGATCAAGGAGTCACAGAAGAGGCGGACCCGTTGGTAGGCCGCAGCGGCCTGCCTCCCGGTCCTCTTACCCTCCCCCATGAGGGCCCTCGCGGCCTGGAGGATCTGATGGAAATCCCCCCATCGCTGGAGTGCAAGCTGTACCTTGTTGCGGGAGCCACGGACATCCTCAAGGAAGTCCCGTAGCTCCTCTCTCAGCATATGGGGGGGTGGGGTTATTGATCTATGGCTATCCCCTAGTGGGGCCCCTGTCACAGCCCCGTGGCCCACCGAGACGGGCAAGCAGGGGGCAGACCCTCGACGTGGCGTCCGATGGGCTGGCGCCACGTGGCCCGCCTCAAACCCTGGCTCAATGGGGGGCGGCGGAGGGAAAATAGTAGCCCCTGGTGGGTCGGGACAGGGAAAAACAAAGGCTTCTCCTTGGGGGTCATCCTCGGGGATATGGAAGGGCAGGGGGAAGGGGAACAATCAGGCTGGGAGTGGGGCAGAGGAACCACGAGGCTAGCTTCAGAGGCTGGGGCGGGTCAAACAGACAAAGGTTGTAGAGGGAAAGGGCGTGGCAGACAAACAGACTGGAGCTAGCAAGGGGCTGGGGCAAGGGAAAGGGGCAAAAGGCTACAAGGGGCAAATGGGTAGGTAGCAGGGGCAAAGCTGGGGGCTTGCTGTAGGGGGGATGGGGTCAGTACAAAGGAGGGGGGGCACGTGCACCCACGTGCGCTTGCAACAAAAAAGGAAGTCCTTGTAAGCTGGCTGCTGTATCAGGGCCAATGGTGGCAACAGGGCATGGCAAGCCTTGGGGAGCAGCTGAGTCCCAGAGGCAGGAGCCCAAGGCAGATGGTGAGTAGTCAGTGGGGGTGGTGGAGGGGGTTGGGGGAGACACAGATGGACCAGGGGGCAGGCTCCACGCCACACCCCCTGTGTCTCCACAAACACAGTCTAGATCCCCACCACAAGAGCACAGTTCAAAAGTTACTCAGTCCGGGAGGGCCCCCTCCACAGTGGTCTGTAGAATTCCTACGCGCTCCCCCACTGGCAGATGGTCCTCTTCGTCTCCTCAGGGCTCCAGCAGCTCCCCAGCAGCAAACGTAGCAGCTCCAGGCGGCAGTCTGGTGGCCAGCAGGAAGGACCCTTCTCAGGTGGAGGTGGTGGTGGTGGTATTCCCAGCAGCAGGAGCAATGGTTGGGGTCTCTCCCTCCTCTTTTCTGGGGAGTGGGCCAGTAGCGCCCCCCCCCCAAGGGGCTGTAGCTGGAGCAGCAGCACCCAAGGGTACAGGTGGGTCTAGCAGCCAGCCAGCAAGCAGGTAGCAGAGAAAGAGGAGGAGCAGTCCCCTCCCTCCAGGCCAGAGGGCTATAGGAGAGTGATGTATTAGTCCCAGGTCAGACAGGGTTTCTGTTCCCTGAGTGACCAGAGAAGGGGCTGCACTAGAGTAATCAGGATCCTGCAAGAACCAGTTAAGGCAGGCAGGTTAATTAGGACACCTGGAGCCAATTAAGAAGAAGCTTCTAGAATCAATTAAGGCAGGCTAATCAGGACACCTGGGTTTTAAAAAGGAGCTCATTTTAGTTTGTGGTGTGAGTGTGAGGAGCTGGGATCAAGAGGTGCAAGGGAGTGGCTGGAGGACTGAGGAGCACAAGCATTATCAGACACCAGGAGGAAGGTTCTCTGGTGAGAATAAGGAAGGTGTTTGGAGGAGGCTATGGGAAGTAGCCCAGGGAGTTGTAGTTGTCATGCAGCTGTTACAGGAGGCACTATAGACAGCTGTAGTCCATAGGGCCCTGAGCTGGAACCTGGAGTAGAGGGTGGGCCTGGGTTCCCCCCAAATCTCCCAATTGACCTGGACTGTGGGTTCTTCCAGAGGGGAAGGTCTCTGGGCTGTTCCCCAACCCACATGGTGAATCTCTGAGGCAAGAAAATCTGCCAATAAGTGCAGGACCCACCAAGATAGAGAAGGAACTTTGTCACACTGTTTAGTATTAGTTTATTTTTGCAATCTCTATAAAGCTGACATTGTACTGTATGTCCTGCCATATGCTACTGCACTCTCTTACCTCACTTGCTTTACTATTCTTCCAAATGGTAGCAGAGATGTAAGTTGCAAGAAGTACTTTACAAGATGAGGTTTATAGAGATTGAAAAATACACCAAGAGTGAGTGGGCTTTATAGCACTATCTGAATAAGGAAAACTTTTCTAATTTATTTTATATATTTATCAATTTTGTTGCTTACTGTGAACTTCTCCCAGTTCTCAAACAGCATTCTACACCTCCTGATAATGGCAGAGCTTGAAAATAATCTCTTAAAATCCTAAAATGAATTGAAAAAATTATATAAAAACTATACTTAATATTAGACTGTGCCACTAGAAATACACTTGCTCTTACCAATTCATTCAAATCCTTTTAATCTACATCTTAAATGCAAATAAAATACAGTATTTCTGGGGAAAAAATGCTCTACTTTTTTCTTTCCATTTCTTGCCTCTGTGTCTGTGTGCATTTGTCATTGCAACAATTGTTTGATTCACATATAATGTATCTGACCAAAATCACAGAAACAAGGAAAGGATATAATAAGCCACCTAACAGTTTGTACTCTATGCTGCCACCCACAGGCACAGACCTTACCACTATCATAACTACTGAGCACTACAGACATGCACTGCAATGTTTACTCTGGCTTTACAGAGTTATCTGTCTGTATTATCCATTGGGCCCTGCGGATATTTTTGCCAACAAGTTTATGATAATTTGGTTTGCTTGTCCATTTCTATGGATTGTGGGAGGCATTTCTGAGCTGAACAAGCTTGTGAGATGAAATCAGTTGTCATTTAATTTTCTTATGCTTACATATAATTGCTATGAAAATTAAGCGACAGAGTCCTGTGGCACCTTATATACTAACAGATGTATTGGAGCATAAGCGTTCGTGTGTGAATACCCACGTGCGTCTGACGAAGTGGTTACTCACCCACGAAAGCTTATGCTCCAATACGTCTGTTAGTCTATAAGGTGCCACCGGACTCTTTGTTGTTTTTTACAGATCCAGACCAACATGGCTACCCTTCTGATATATGAAAATAAAGAATATTATTCCCCCTGATATCTTTATTGGTGGTACATTTTTCCTGTCAGCTCCATCAAAAATGTTTGTGTGCTCTTGGTTTAGAAATTGAATTAGATGACTTACATTCAGCATATTATCAAAGCTATCCTGTTATCAGGTTAGGAATTTGACTGCTTTTTTTACGCAAATGCAAGGTGCTGGGTCATGCTTTATCAGGTTAAGATGTGACTACTGGTAAAAATTTTAAAACTGCCTAAATTTCCAAAACTCCCACTTGAGGCTGCTAAGGAACAGATGTTCAAAGGTCTTTAGGTAGCTAAAAATGCAGATAGACCTCTAAGTCCCATTGGTTCTTAATGGGAGTTAGGCACCTAACCTGCTTAGATGCTCTTGAAAATCCAACTTAGGCTCCTCAATTACTTAGGTATCTTTGAAATTTTTACCCTGAACCTTGCGCTACTCTGCTGTGACAGGCAAGGGTCTGTATATGTTGTTCACTCCTAATTTCAGGGTGCAGAGGCCAGCATCCCTACATGAGCAGATTACTAAAATGCCCTGTGTGTTTGTGTCAGTCTGTCTCTCGGTCTGACATTAAGATCATCCAAATATCAGTCTTAATTGTTAGCTACCAATAATTTGAAAAAAAAGGCATACATTTGAAACATTGATTCATAGGTAAGAGCATATTGTCAAACAAATACAACTGATACCAAAAATCTACATCGTGTTTCAAAAATAAATAAATACATAAATAAAAGCATCATGTCACAAAAGTTGTGAGCAGCACCATGAACTGAGCTGGGGTGTTTTGAAAACTAATATTTGACTGGAAACACAATATTACTCAGAAGGGATTTCACTTTATGGGGATTTGAGTGAAATATCCAATGTGTCAGTTGTCTGGAATCCAGTCTCTTTTTTTCTTCCTTGACTTAGTGATGTGAGATCAAGGAGATACAAGATTTCCTAAAAGAAGCATCGACTGTGCATCGACTTTTCTGCTCATGAAAATCCCCCTAATTGAGTAACAGAGAAGTAATGATTTTCATTGGCTTTTCCCAAATAACCTGCTTTTTTATCTTCTTAACATAGCTTCATTCAGGGATATCTACTGAAAGCACACTATTGAGGTCCTGTGGTTGTCTCAAGTCCTCTAGGTCAAAGTTATTAGTCGGACATATTAATTATGCATGGTTTGTGATCTTTTTTTATTTCACTGCATTATATAAAATGCATTCTTCATGATTCAAATTATTTGTCATTTTGCCATTTGGGAAGGCTGATTGGAATACGAAGTAGACTTGTCTCACGATCTGCATTTATTTCTTAAAATGACTGCTTCCAAGCTGCCAGTTACAATATTAAGAATTGGCTTACTTTGCAAGCTAGCATTCGGAGAGCAAGATGATTTAATAACAACCCTCCTCCCACAAATAAACTGCCTTTGAGGGAACTTCAGTGTTCATATATAGACAGTGAGTAAGTATTACTTGCTTTCTAGTTCCTGTTCTGTCAGGAAAGAAAGTTGAATATCTTAATATAAGGTAATATGTGAATGAAACACAAATGGTTTTATAAACAAACAAAGCAGAACAATAAATGCCTTACAATAAGTGGTTAGTTTCCAGAAGTTTTTGAAGGAAAAGTATTTCTAGGTTCAATAAGATCAATGTGGCAGGATAAATAATGATTAGCAATATTCACATGACTAAAGCTTTTCCTGGGAATTTTGTATTTTTTATCATTTTAAATATGTTGGACCTAGAGAAGGATATTCCTATTAGTGCATAGTCCTCACACCTAATACATTATGATCCATGTTTGCATTGTAAGCCTCTTAGGGATGGGGCTGTCTCATCATATTTCACTGCCCAGCACAAATCAGTTCCACCATGTTGGTAAGTATTGTTATTCCTGTTTTACATATGGGTAAACTGAGGTATGGAGGTGGGGACAAGTAAGGTATCCAAGGTCACATAAAATGTGTGGTTGTTATAGCCCCATCTCCAGAGGAGCCATCTTGGTATATGTTTTAAAGTAGGGGAGTAATCATGTGACCTGTGGATTGAATCTGACCTTCCTGATGTGTATATGTTTCATTTAAGTAAAAAAACAAGTTATTAACACTTATGGTTGCAGGGAGCCTTCCAAATGTGAACAGAATGTAACCAATGCAATATTGTCCTGCTGAGTCTGCAGGCAGCCTGAAAGAGTGAACCTGAGAGCTATGAACCTGCCCCCATTGTCCCTTATGCTCACTGCAGTGGTGTTAACTCATGTAACTGGTGTTGAAAATAAAATCCAGTTCCTCACAGCTGCTACATTGTGCCAGACTCTTACAGAAAAAGGAAGGGGAGAGAAGTTTAAGTTTTAGCCCCATTATGTGACCAAAAATGCACTGCCAGCTTCCTCCTAAAACATGTAAGATTTCCATTGCAGAGGGCACTCCACATAAGGCCTGACCCAAAGACTGTTGACATCCATGGGAGTCTTTCCACTGACTTCAATGGGCTTTGGATAGAGGCCCGTTGGTAAGCCAAGGGACAGGAATTTAGTTTGAGCAAGCTTTGTAGTTGCCCTCAAACCAATGAAGAGATTATCAATAAGTGTTTATCATAAAATAGAATATGAGTGAATGTTGTATATCATTGCCGATTCCTCAAGGCACTTCAGCGCATGCTTAACTTTAAGCACATGAATAATCCTGTTGAAGTCAATTGGGTTGTTCACCTGCCTAAATGTAGTCCCCTAAGTGTCTTTGTTAACTGGAACCTAAATGACTAATACATACTGCACTGTATGGTCTACATAGTAACTATAATAATAAAATAGTAATGAAAATATTGTAATTCAGTAATGTTTAAATGAATGGTATTGAATACAATATTCCGTGTCAATGTGATGGATATTCTCGACCATATCCAGTTAATGTTAGACAAGTATAACAAGAGTATTTTTACTGATAGCTAATGTTGCTACATAATTCAACTTATACTTTTTCCCCATTGTTTTGAAGTGCAAGTATGGAAAGTCTTAACCAAGATAATTTTCTGTTTTAAAGCCTACATCCCACAGGGTTTAATGGTCATATCTTGCAACTGGCTATAGATTGTGTGGCACAGTGCCATCTTGTGGATACTGCAGGTACTTAGCAACTAGAAATAGGCGCTGGAAAAGGTCATGGGGTGTGTCTACACTGCAAAGAAAAACCCACGGCACTGAGTCTGAGTCTGAGTCAACTGACTTGGGCTCATGCTGCAATGGCAAAAATAACAGTATAGTCGTTCCTGCTTGGGCTGGAGCCTGGGCTCTGACAACTAGTGACAGGAGAGGTCTTGGAGCCCAGGTTCCAGCTGAGCAGGAGCATCTATGCTGCTATTTTTAGACCTGATGCCCTACCCAGGGCCGGCTCTAGGCACCAGCAAAACAAGCTGGTGCTTCAGGCGGCACATTTTTAGGGGCGGCATGGCCGGCGCCAGAATGCCGCCCCTGCTGCTGCTAAAAATGTGCCCCGGCCGCCCTAGCTCTAGCTCTAGCTCACCTCTGCTGCTCACCACTGCACGCCCTCCCTCCCAGGCTCTCAAACCTGGGAGGTAGGGGGAGATTCCGAGTGGCCGCGGCGCGTGAAACAGCTGATTCGCGTGCCGCTGCTCACCCTCCCTCCCAGGTTTGAGAGCCTGGGGGGAGGAGGCAGGCCTGGGGATTTGGGGAAGGGGCGGAGTTGAGGCGTGGTGGGGGGTGCGGTGGGGGGGTGGCCAAAATTGTTTTTGCTTGGGGCGGCAAAAATCCTAGAGCCGGCCCTGGCCCTACCTCTATGAGCCTGCATCAGTTGACTAAGGCTCTGAGGCTCAGTGCTGCAGGTTTTTCTTTGCAACGTAGACATACCAAGAGAGACTGATGGAGTTTAGCAGTTCTCTGCTTAAGATACTGACTCTGGTTTTGTACATAATCTTGTTTATGTAGTTGCTAAAACCATTTCACTGAAACCTAAGACTTCTTTCTTCCTCAAATAATACAGGTTTGTTCATATGCAAGACAAGGAAACAACAAGACATCTGAAAATTGGAAAGCAAATCCCTCTTATTTTGGAAATAATTCCTGTTGCCAACTGCTGAATTGACAGATTAATACATTTTAAACGGTCATTTTATATATTTAAATTAACCTGAGACAATTAGGGTTAATATGCATGTGCACCTATGTATGTGTTTGAGTGCACATGTGTGCACGCACACACACTGTCTGTAAATCAGTCAGAACCCACTCCCTACAAAAACAAACAAACAAAACACTGTGTTTTTATAGCCACAAGAAAAAGTAATAGAATATTGATTTTTTTTTCTCCCTTGAAAATCAGAAATTCCATTCTTAGCCATAAGTAGCTGGTAGTTTCTACAGTGGTAATAATGTGGGATTTTACCATTTAAGAGAGATTTTCTTGTATGAACCTATCAAAGGTTGATTTCTGTTACATCAGGGTGAGTTAATAAAACCTTTTACAAACAGTTGTAAGTTTGTGGTTGCTACCACCATCTTAAATCAATTAAAGTGACATTAAATTACATTATTTAAACTAGTCATATAAAGCATTCTATAAATGTATTCACAAGATATAAGTTATCTATGAAACTAATTTATTCACTGTGTTAGAAAATGCTCAGTAACCACTAGGGAACTACACTACCATGGATAAAGAGAATGCAAAAAAGCACCCAAACAACCATACCAGAGAGAAACACAAAACAAGCAGTTCCCTCAGTTTGATTTACTGCACCAGGGCTACTTACTTCACACCTGCCACACTCAATAAGATCAATGCTAGTGAAAATGACATTTGTGAGAAGTGTAATGTTGCTAGCGGGTAGTTTATGCATATGATTTGAAATTGTATCAAATGTTTACCTTCGGAGAGCACAGTTGTGAAGTCATTTCACATTGGAATCTATAGCAAATAAAGCCTTTCAGCAGGATATGCTGCACGCAGGCAGTGGGGACTGCACCTCAGATATTAATTCTAAGTTTTATTAGAGTGGTTTATGCCAGAACTGAAATTATGAAGAAATGTAAAAGGGAGGAGAGTGGAAAGCAAAGCAGAAGAACAAAAAAAAAAAAATGCTTTACAATTTAGCCCAATGATGTCAAATTCTCTCCCCAGCTGTGTACCCCACATCTTTACCCAACATCCGCTACTTCATCTAGAAAAAAACTTGGAAAACATGCCCAAACATCCCTTTGGGTAATCAAATCTGGGCACTAGCAGATGAAGGCAGATGGAGATTGAATTCCAAAGTCAGGGACCCCAATTAGAATACAACCTGCTACCAACCCTCTTTCATTTAATCCAAAGGACTGCTCACTTGAGAATTTTGGTTGATCACAGATGCCACAGAATTATATTGGGAGACAGTTGAGCTCTAGACACGTCCATTTAGGACTTGATATCAAATCAAGAACTTTAGCCTTTACTCAGAAATGAATTGACAGCCAGAGCATATCTGAGCACACTGTAGTATTGAATAGCCTCAGCCAGGTCCAGAAAGATATGGGTCAATATTTTCAAATATGGGTGCCTACATTTAGACTTCTAAATCCACATTTTTCCTCAGAATATATTTTCTGGAACTTTTATGATCATCATTATTTACATAGCACTCCAAGGCCACGTCTACACTACCATTGTTGTCAGTATAATGTATGTCACTCAGAGGTGTGAAAAAAAACCATTCCTGAGCAACTTAAGTTACACCAACAGAACTGCTGGTGTGGACAGCACTAAGTCACAGGAGAGCTACTCCCACTGACATAGCTACCGCTGCTCGTGGATGTGGTTTTATTATGTTGACAGGAGAGCTCTCCTCCTGCGGGTATAGAGCAGCTACACAAGCAATTTTACAGCAGCTCAGCTATGTAAGCATGCTAATGTAGACATGGCCTAAGTGGCCCTGGCTCTTTAAAATAGTTAGAATGTGTCAGATAAAAGAAAGAAATCTGTGCCTCAGAGAGCTCCTAGGTAACACCACAAGCTCCTAAAGACTGAGCAGGTTCAATACAGAACAGGGAGTAGCTTTCATTACAGCCACAATGCTTCATGTAACAGGTTTTGAAGGGAATAAGGGAAGGAAGGCTTATTTTATTTCACAGGCAGTTCCAAGGTAAGGCCTATCCTGACCAGCCGTTGCTAGGGAGTCTAAAGAGGGGCAAGAGGAAAATAATGTTTTTCTTTCCTTATACATACCTGCTGTTCAAGAGCAAGGCATAATCACAGTCCTTATGTTTTCTGGTTACAGAAATCACCTAAAAAGAACAAGGAAGGGCTGGGCAGAGGCTAGGTCATAATCTTATTCCCTTTGTATGATCCAAGGCCTGTTCAAATGCTCATTTAGTGTCAATGGGAGTCTACTGACTTCAAGAACCAGCTGAGCTGTCCAGGTTCACAGTGGGGAAAGCCTATTGCACCAATCAAAGGGATAGTGCATTATGCACACTCACTCTCAGTGCCTGGGAATTCTGAGAGCCTTTGTTTTCAAATCTGAAATTCAAAAGTAAAACTCACAGATTGAAGCTCCCATCAACTGAAATTTGGAACTATGGTTCATGTTACACACAGCTTTGCTTATATTAAACAGCAGAGGGTAAAGAGAACTAAATCTCTTAGCTCTACACATATGCAAGAGCAGGAAAAAAATCACTTATTTCTCCTGTACGTAGGTGTGTATTAGTCCATTGGAACTCACAAAGGCACTCCTGAGAGAAAGGTTTAATATGCCATAAAAAATATGTCCTTGACAGAGAGGATTTCTAAAATAAGATGTTAATTCCATTTTTAATTAAATGGCTTAATGTCTAACTAAACCTTTTAAAATTCATGCAGTACAAATTAAGTATTTAATGTTATGACAAAGTGACCCGACACCCATCACTGAGCAAAAACTTGCAATGATATTTGACTAGTTCCAGAAAACAAGCAGCTTTGTGTGAATGTAAAACGTTGTGCCAAAAAAGAGGAAAGGCATAAAGAGTATTCAAAGGTTATAGTTAAACAAAATTCAATATAATTACATTATCATTAAATCAGATAATTCAGACCAGGTGATCTAAACTGGGAAAGTTCTGTTTTGGGGGAAAACTCATGAAAGAACTCTCATTATTTTCTTATATTATTATTTAATATTGCAGCAGTTCCTGGAGGCTACATCCAGATCAGGGCCTCACTATGTTAGGCACTGCACAAATTTCCAATTAAGAAGGTTGATAACAAGATTTATCAAGAAACTCTGTTTAAGTACCTTTATGCTGAAGGCAGAACATCCTCAAACAAGATCACTCTCTCTGAGGAAAACATGACATGGTACATGATATGTTGTGTTTGCAATATGGAATTGTTTGGTTTTAGTGCTGCTGGGTTTGTTGTATGTTTTGCATTTGCATGCTTTCCCTGTCTGTAAATGTATTACTGTTCACATTGTTTTATGACATTCCTTGTGAGGGAACTTTGGCTGGGTCACTGACCAGCCTTCTTCTTCACAGGTAGAGGATAAACAATAGTATGATCCTAATAATGCATTTTTAAATTCTGATATCGCAAACTACCAAAGCTGGAAAGCGCTGACAGCACACCTTGGAAATCTAGAATTCAGCACTTTCCAGTGGTGGATATCATTACATTCTATCCCTGCTGGTTCACAAGATGTAATACCTTGAAATGATCACTGGATCCTTAATGCAGGAAAAATAACTGCCATCAAGTCATTTATGAAACAGGATGCTTTCAGCTATTTGCCTTCTCTTCTATGAGACATTTACAGCTGGATCCTGCATTACTGATGTCTATGGGAGTTTGGTTGCTGATTTGAATGGGAAAAGGATCAGGTCCTTAGTTTCTGAAAACAAGCATAGCTCCTGGTTTTCTCAACTGAAGTACGTACAAGGTTGGCACATTTCTGTTAGGTATGAACCTTAAAAATTCCTGTGATTTTTAAGCTTCTGTAGTGAACTAAATACTACATTTATTCACAAAATAATAGATTTTTCTGGAGAAACCTGTCCTAGAAAACAAGAAAGGATTCGGAGATGACCTCATTTAAACATGGGGCAGGACAGTACAGTACAGTACAGAACGAACATAAATTACTGTATTCAGTAAAGAAACTCAATTAAAAAACCACTGTGCAATCACAGATGAGGTTGTTTTTTTCTAATAGGAAACAGGCAGCTTTAAGAGCTGAGAGCATATACTGTCTACAGAAAAACATTTGCAACTCCAGTATCATACTATGCACAGGCAAGCTTCAATGTGTATTTGTATATACATGGTAAGAGGTTAATAGGGGATTTCTGTAATAATTTTTTGGGGAAAATACATAGATCCGTAATAGGAGCATGTGATAGTAGATTCCCTATAGTTGGTCACATTTTATAAAACCCCTTTCCCAAGGGTTTTGCAACTAGGTTATATATATAGTTATAAAATCACTCCTGTCTGAAACTCAACATAGAAGCTCTTAGCCTAAGGAGCATATTTAGTAAATTATGCAGCTATGGGGGAAAAAAAAGAACTTAAACTGGTAAAGATTGTTTTTGACTCTCAGTAACTCCCATCCAACATCAGTTTACAAATAGCTTAGTCTAATTGCTTGTGGAACTTGGGGGGGGGGGGGGGGATTATGTTTAACTGAGCATAGTCACAGTAACTCTTGACATTTATTTTTATTATACAAGTTCTAAATGCATTCTCTCCTGAAGCATTGTGCAATTACATTCTATAAGGTAATTCAGTAGCTGTTGTTAAAAGTGTATATAACATATAAACTGCAGATAAACCAACTTTTGCAGAAGCCAGCTAGTGGAATGAACAATTATTGTTTTTAAAAGAGAAGCTGGGCATAATCCAGCCTGAAACTTATCACTAGCTTAATAATCACAATAATAAAAGGGGAAATATTGCCATAAATGTGCAGTACCCATCTGAGAACATGAATATGTAACAAACATCAAAGATCTTTATGAATTATGTGCTTGTTCTAGGATGTTTTCATGTCAACTATCATCCTTATTGTAGTATGAGTATTCTATATTGCTATCTATCACCTTCATAGTGTTGATCATTCAATGCCCCATGCTTTCCTTTAGGTAGTAGATGGAATGTAATTCATTTTAACCCTCACCTATACACAGGTCTGTATTTAGAGACTAATTATCTAAATTATGCAGTACTCCTTTTCTTGCTAGAATCTATTGATGTAATCAGACCAGTTAGTGGGCTATTTTAAGTAAATTTGTGTGATCCCACATAGCTCAGAAATGGCATACCTTCATCATCTGAAATTTTCCAGGTTGCCTGTCCTTACTCAGAAAAAGGACATTTCATTTTCATGTGCCCCACCCTTCTTGAGTTGCACCATGCACTCCTCTGCTAGTAGTTAAGACTGGCTGGATCTGGCCTAAAGTTTCAGTTTTAATTCTGAATTTCCTGATTCATGTTGATTTCAGATGGATCCTTTGGCTCAAGCCAGGTCTCAGGTGCACATGATGCATATCATGAACAGTCAGTTCCTAGCGATGTGTAGGAAGGCATGACAGTTCTTTGTTTATAAGATAATAATTAGCAGCAGCATATCTGAGAGCTGGATTAAGTCCTCTTTGTTATTTTTTACAATAACTATTGCTACAATGTGGATCTGTGAAAAAAGAAAGAATTAATAGCAAAAGCCAAATTACATTCCCTCTAAGAACCCCAAGAAAACATTGGTTCTGAAAAAGTCATTTTATTTATTAAGTATATAGCAATAATAAAATTATCAGTAGTAGTATGCTCTGAATGGTTGCAAGTTATTATGCATACTCCCCTACTTACCTGGACATTTTTATTACATTTTGTAAGAACATAGTGAGAATAATAAAATCCAAATGCTACATGATTATGCTTAAATATTTAATAGCTAATCATTAAAAAGTCATTCAATGTGTTTGCATTAAATATTTTCTCATAAATTTAATCTTATAATAGCAATGCCTTTTTGGCGATTGCTCCAAACTAAGACCTGATGTAAGCAAATGTAACCCTGTTGACTTCCACAAAGCTGGATCCATAAATTTGATTGTGAATTCCATTCTTTCAGTTTAAAGGACTATAGCAGAAGATAGTTCTTAGTGGAACAGAAACTTTATGAGAAAGGGGATCCCTTAGGGTTGCCAGGCATCCGGTTTTTGACTGGAACGCCTGGTCGAAAAGGGACCCTGGTGGCTTTGCTCAGCCGTTAAAAGTTTGGTCGGTGGCGCACTAGGGCTAAGGAAGGCTTCCTGCCTCCACACGGCTCCTGGAAGCAGCCAGCATGTCTGGCCCGTAGGTGAAGGGGCAATCAGGGAAGTTTGGCATGCTACCCCCGCCCTTCAGCACTGCCCCTGCAGCTCCCAATGGGACTTGCCAGCTGCTTCCAGAAGCTGCACAGAACTAGGGCAGGCAGGGAGCCAACCGTAGCCCCACTGTGCTGCTGACCGGGAGCCGCCTGAGGTAAGCGCTGCACAGCTGGAGCCCGCACCCCAACCCCCTGCCCCAGGTTGGAACCCCTTCCTGCACCCCAACCTAACTCTCTTCCAGAATCTTCATCCCAACCACCTGCCCCAGCTCTAAGCCCCCTCCTGCACTCTGAACCCCTTGGCTCCAGCCCGGAACCCCCTCCTGCACCCCAAATTCCTCATCCCTGGCCCCACCCCAGACCCTGCACCCCCAGCTAGAGACTGCATCCTCTCCCACACCCTAGCCTCCTGCCCCTGAGCCTCCTCCTGTGAGCCCAGTGAAAGTGAGTGAGGGTGGGGGAGAGCGAGCGACAGAGGGAGGAGGAATGGAGTGAATGTGGGAGGGGCTTTGGGGAAAGGGCGGGGCAGGGGTGTTCGGTTTTGTGTGATTAGAAAGTTGGCAACCCTAGGCTCCCACTTGTCAACAGAAAAATCGGTCTTATTCTATACTGGGCTGAATGCTGAAGGGGGACAAACTTTTTCTGTGTCTGGTCTTTGCTTCAGCAGAATGTCTGCCCTTTTGGAGTCCATCTTTACTGGAAAAAACTGCTGCTGTTGGTAAACCTAGGAAACCCCTCCCTGAAGGTTAATATCCCTCCAACAACTGAAGAGGGCATCAACTAAAAACAAAGAAAAGTTGGCTGAAAACTGAGAAGGAAAGAATATGTCTTGGTCTGTAGAAGTGAAGCAGGTTGGAGCACAACTTGTGAGCCTGCCTAGAGGCAGAACTAATTTGCAACGCTATGGTAGGGGAGTTGTAAGGAAGTCTTGTTCCAGTAACTGAGAAGTCATATCCTACCTCCATTCAGAATAGTGGATACAGCTAGAAAGAGAACTTTGGTTATTTAAGGGAGCAGCAGATAATATGGGCAGAGGTTGTTTTTTTTTTATTTAAATACAGTTTCAAAATATCTTCACTTTGTGACCAACTCTATCTGATCACTGTAGGCGGTAGTTTGTAGGGTTTGGGGAAGGAGAGAAAATAGACAATGTAGCCAGTCCTAAGTGTTCAAAAATTCTGAACTGGGCTTTCCAAAACCATGATATTGGCTGCCAGAAGTTGGGACTGGGTGACAGGGGATGGGTCACTTAATAATTGCCTTGTGGTTTTCATTCACTCTGAAACATCTGGCATTGGCTACTGGCATAGGACCAGATACTGGGCTAGGTAGACCATTGGTTTGACCCAGTAGGGCTGTTCTAAATTGGTTTTGAAAAATAGTACATTAGAAACTTTTCAGTTGAAACTTTTTTTCACTGAAAATTGGGTAGACCTAAACATTTAGCAAATGTGTGTAAAATTCAGCAAATTGTTTTGGTTAGAAAAAATTAGAAATGTCAATGAACCATTTTGACATTTCTGAAATGAAACATTTCAATTGTTCAGGCTCAAGTCACAGGGGAACTTAGATGCCATTCACAAAATGAGGTGAGTAGAAGTGTTGCTGCATATATATTCAATAGTCCAGTGCTGGAACAAAAACTTGAACCCAGGTCTCCCATATATCAGGCAAGTGCCCTAATCACGATGCTCTAAAGTCATTGTCACTGTCATGCTGAGGCCCAATGAATATTTAATTATTTATACACAATGGAACAGTTTCAACGGGAGAGACCGAGACACATCTCATAACAGTCTATAGTCCAGTGGTTAAGGACTCTTCTGTGAGATGAGAGACTTGACTTCAAGACCCTGCTCCATATTAAGTGAGGACTTGAATACACATCTCTCACATCCTAGGTGAGTGCTATAACCACTGGAATATTGCATGTAAAGAGGTAGCAGGCGCCACTACCAGTTTGTGAATGGCACCTAAATTACCTTTTGAATCTAGCCTTCATTGCTAATTTTCGCTTCCTTTTTTTTAAGCTTGAAATTGAAACGTTTTGCTTTGGATAAAATAAAGTGCATCATTTGACCCAAAACAAATGTTTGTATAATGCCACAAAGGGGGTGAACTGTCTTTCCCCAATTTAGCTTATTATTGTGTCCATCACAATTAAAAGATGTGATCAATTGGGTTATCACTAGATGATCCAAACACTGGGTAAAACTCAAACAAACCTGGATCTCAAATATAGCTTTCCCTCCCCCCAAAAGTAATTGTAAGGGTTAAAAAGATGTTTAGATCACCAAAAATAAAATACCCACCATTCATGCAGATCACTTTAGCAGCTTTGGGCATTTTTTTTTTAATTCATGCTAAACCTTCTCCCTTAGCTACTTTAATTGATAATCAGGAATTTATCCCTAGGAAACGTAAAAGTGATTATTTATTATGGGTAAGGACTGAGATTACTCAGTTTGGACAGCTCTTCCTGGTTCCTGATTTAAAATCATGCCAAGAAATATGTAATAATGTAAATATTATAAGGATCCTGTATTTTTAATATTTACAAGTCAAACATTTTATTGTGAAATCTAGACAAAAGATTGCTCTGTCTAGACATTTAATCACATTTGAGTAGTTGAGCCAGAAGCAAGCTGGAACACAAAATTAATTTTTTTCAGATCTATACAATTTGGCTGATAAAAAAACAACTCAGATGAAAGATTTGGGTTTGGACGGATTTGGAGAAAGACATTGAGTTGGACCTGTGAGTTGGTCTCTATATTGGAAAGAGGATATACATCTTCAGTTTGTATACTTCATAAAGAACTTTTTGTATAAATTACTGTATCAATGGCATTTGAGTTCAGTTAAGATCCACCATATTTTTCTACTAGGTGAGGCAGTGTGGGGGAGGGATTGTGGGGAAAGGGGAACATACTTGCACATGCGGTGGTTGTATCCAGGGATTAGATGGTTTTGGGAGGAAATTATTAAAAGATTCATTTTTATGACATAATACCACCTTTCCAGACATTCCATGGCCTGCTTACTTAATGATCAACTAAAGGATCTACATTTTAAATGGAATGATAAGTCAATTTATTTTTTTAAAGTAAGCAGCAAGACTTTGTATTGCACATTATTGGAAAAATGTGACTTTTCTTCCTATGGAACTGTGTTAGAGTAAAACATGGGCTGTCCTCGTAATGGAATGGAGAAGCAGCAAAAAGAGGTATTTAGAAATGTGGTCACATTTGAGACTATTTGGAGGAGGAAGGCTCCCTAGACTGCAAGCCAGAATCTTTAGCCAGGTTCATTGAATATTAACTTGATCCTGAATAATAAGTAATGCATGATGTAGCTTGTTAACATTTCATTGTAATTTTGCTTTAATAAAACAAAAAATTGAGGTGCACAGATATGATAGTAATGGAGTCCATGTAAGTACATTAGATATTCATCATCCATGTGTTCTGTCAATCTGAAGTCACTTTCAAATTTCACCAGTTTTTTTCCAAAGGAAACAACATTTTGTCCATCTTTGTTATTGTAATATGTTATAAGACGTTGTGAGATTCAGGCAAATCAGGGAGGAAACTGAGAAACTACTGTGAGTTATTACTTCATGCAGAATTTGATTAAGGTGTCAGCAGTTCAACTATGTAATTGCTGTAATATATTATGCATCCTCCTTTTGATTGTATTTCAAAATAATACAATAAATAACATTAATTATAAGTGCTCATTTGCTCATTATTATTGTTATATATTGTTTGTATTGCAGTGGCACTTAAGAGACCCATTCAAGATCAGGGTCCCATTGTACTTGTTTGTTTGTGTGAATACTGCTAATGTAACCAGAGGTAAACTACATTTCCTGTTTTATATCAACTAAGATTTTTCTACCTGGTTTAATTTTTTTATTAGCGGATTAGAGAGCAAGACTAGTGATTCTGTGGCTGCAAGTCGGTATCCATGAATTTGCAAAAGTCAGATCACTAAGGAGCCAAACAGATATCTTCAGTAACTGAGATATTAGCACAGAAAATTATAGAGTAAGTGACTGATACAAGTTTGTTTAACAGCAGCATAGTGCTATTATCAATATACTTGTTTAGATATTGCTGAAATCACCAATATATATTCAGCACATTTGCCAGATAGTCGTCCTGTACAAATAAAGACTCAGCTCATATGTAGTTTAGCAGTGTTCCATATTTCTCTCTAGTCTCTGTCAAGCAGACATCAGGGATAATATTCATAAAATGAAGGAACATTTTCTGAAAAGGAGTAATTAGGACTGTGCATTTAGGTGACTGTGTGTGTGTGGGGGGGACTTTGAAAAGGAAACCCCACACCTGTTACTTCAACGTTTGACATTATTTTCTACTTTATAAATTGCAGACATCAGATGGAGGAGGAACAAGGAGTATTTTTTGTGCCAAATTAGAGACAGTTGAAAGGCATGCCTCCTTCCAGGAGTGATGATATGTAATTAGTGCCAATCATTATGAGGAACAACAATTATGTACTATATACAGCAGCCTGAAGGAAAAAAAATATATGTGATTGCTCTCTACTATTTTCATAAAGAGAAAATGTCTTTAAATTCCAGTATTACCTAAAGAACTTTTTTGATGATGATGGCTCATATGGTATTGCAACACTTGTTTTAAAGAACAATGAGAAAATTTGTGTAGCAGTGAAGTAGGTATTCTAGTATTTGCTAGATAAACCTTTTCTGGTGTTGTTACCTTAGTTTCTGTCTTGTCTTTTTAATAATTTTCTTTTTTAAGAAGAAGTCAGAAAATATTCAACAGAATACTGTTAGTAGCAACAGTGTAGCAAAATGAATATTCAAATGAGGTTTTGATTTGTATACATTGGCATAAGCATTACCTCTAATATTTGGATATTAACATCTTTTTACCCTTAGTATATTGTTCTTTTGCAGGAAGATGATGTCTGGCATTAACTGGAATGGTATTTCAGGTGTGGCAACCATGCAAATAAGATCTGTAGGAGTAAGAGAGTGCATTTTCAGTAGGTGTTACATTACAAGGATTGCTTGCTGTAAGTTACTAACAGTGTCAAATTACTTCTAAAGTAATTTTAAACTGTATTTTTAAGATAAACTACAAAGTGACCAGGTTTTGCATCATGTGATGCCCAAGAATCTCTTCCAGTCTCACAATTAGTCAATAGTAAACCAACCAAACAAAAACTCTACATATTCTGGATGATAATCAGTTTCCTGTTCTGAACTACCAGTATTGAATATGAACTACTTCTGAAGCACCAGTATTGAATATGAATCTCTAGGGAACTATAGGATACCATTAAACCTGATACCATTTCTGTACTCTGTTAAACTGCTGCTAAGTACTAACTCAGAGGTGAATGCTCTGTGTTGGATGTATATATGCATAATTTTAAAGTGCTTTAAGATTAATGGCATTATATACATTAATGTAAAAGATTATGTTCGCTACAATATTACAAAGAAAGTTTAAAATGCTGATGTTCACACCTGGATTTGTACTAGCTTTAAGAGTCAGGTTCCAAGACTGAATCAAGGATAATAGGTTTGGAATCAGTGGTACTAATATCTTGTGAGCTGTTGTCATAGGATTTCAGTTGCATCTGGAAGAGGGTCATAAAAGAACTCCCTTCTGGTTTTGGATTCAACATGGAACCCAAAGCAGAGGAGTGGGCTTAGATTCAAGATCCAAATCAAATGCCTCACGCCAACCTTGATTTTTCACAGGGATTGAGGTTCAAGTTTCTGAATGTGGTCTGACTCTTGTGAGTATATTAAATTGTATTTTTAGAGAAATACAAATATATATAATAGTATCAGAGGGGTAGCCGTGTTAGTCTGAATCTGTAAAAAGCAACAGCGGGTCCTGTGGCACCTTTAAGACTAAAAGAAATATTGGAGCATAAACTTTTGTGGGTGAATGCCCACTTCATCAGACACAAGATGCATCTGATGAAGTGGGCATTCACCCACGAAAGCTTATGCTCCAATCCTTCTGTTAGTCTTAAAGGTGCCACAGGACCCTCTGTTGCTTTTTACAAATATATAATACTTTATTTAATCCTTTGTGGGCAGAGTGTTGCTTTGGGGCCTTGTTGGGCTTGTATTTGCTTGCTTCAGAACTAAATATTACAGGAAATAGCACAGTGCATCACTAATTCCTAGAACTTCCTAGAAAAAAAGAAATTTATTTTGCTAAAATCTTTGATATTTTGAAATTTGTTGTCATTCTACATTGGAATGAAAATGAGTCTTTTTGAAAATTATTGTGGGAAAAAAATCTAACATTCCCTCCCCTCCCAAATAGCCAATAACTCAGTAGAACCTGATTCACAGTAGACACTTGAACCTGGGTCTTCCACATCCCCAGTCAGTGCCCTAACCACTGGGTTATTCTGGTCTGTTTCTTTTTCTGTCTCGAATCGAAATTTCATCCTGGACCTTGGAAACATTCCAGACCAAAGTTTCATCAAAACTGATAGATTTCTGACTATAAATAATCCCAACCAACTCTTCTGATTACAAATAACTATCTAAACCCTCTGTGCATGGGAAAATCATTTGACAGTGTGTGGACTATTTTGCAATGTATATTACTGGATACAACACATTAGTTTTTTTTCAATCAAGCATGTTTCCCCTGTTTTTGATGTAATTTTTCCTTCCTAATATTTTTATATATCTTAATGGAACTTTTTGGTGATCAAATAGCTTATCATGGCTGCTTTTTTTGAATGTGTCATTTTTTTTTCATATATTAATTCTCTGTACTTATGCTCCTAAACTAGATGACAGTGAATTTGCCTTGTGTTTTTTTTTAACTCTGATTGTTTTCACACGATTTACAGATACTTTTATTTTTACATCTATTACACATTTCTGAAGTGATTTAAGATAATCAGTGCACATCCTTCCCACAAAGAAAAGGAAAAAAAGAAAAATATATTTTGCAAAAGTTAGGCGCACACATTTCTCTGGCACATTAAAGTTGCATTGATAGGAAAGAGTTCAAAGCAGTCACAGAATTGTTTTTGAGCCACTCTTAGCTTTACAGCAAGTTCAAGTGGTGGGAGTGAGGAAGACAATAGAGATGGTCATGTTCACCTTCCCATATATATTTCATCAGATGGAAATTTTACGTCTGCATATACTGTGTTGCTTGAAATTCCACTCCTCTGTTCCATCCTGCTCCGTTCTACTAAATCATATGCTAACAGAGGTTTGATCCAGCTGTGGACAGCTACCTGTAGAATTTGCAGCACTGAAATAGATTTGCTTAGCTCCTTAGTCTCTGAGCTCCAGATGTTGAGTCATTTTACCATGTTGCCAACACTGGTTATATAGTACAGTGCAAGATAGCAACTACACAGTGTTTTAAACTTGCTTCTTAGTGTCAATATAATTAATACATATTCTATAGATCAGGCTACACTCATAGGGCTTCCTACAAGGCAGCTCTGTTGCCTTTGGATCTACGAATGCTGCTATCAAAGACTAGTTAAATTCATGATGGATCTCAGATAAAAGATGGAGAGTAAGTATAGTGTCCATTTTAGACTGTATAGCAGTGACGTGTTATTGCTCTGGGTGATGGCATTTCACAAGCTGACACTGGAGTTGTGCCGGTAGACACATTTAAAGTCTTTTCCAGGGACAGAGAGCAGAATTATTGGCCTATAGTTACCACACAGTGTATGGGCCTTTCCCCTTATAGAGAAGTATAATGATCTCTTCCTCCCACTCTGCTGGTACCTTCCCAATGGTCCAGGCCCAGACAAATAGTTGGGGTAATGCTATGCTTATGGGATTCATGGCACTCTGAGAAATTAAGGTGGTGTGCCATTGGGTCTGGCTTTTCAGTTTCTTTATGGCAGTGTGAACCTTTTCCAGTGTAGATGCATCTACATAAGTTTCAGGTTTAGGGATTGCATCTTCTGCTAATGCATCCAGATCTGGACATTAATGTCTTCAGGACGGTTAAATGCGCACTCAAAATATTCATTCCATCTTTGCACGACTACTTCTTGTGTTTTACCATCAGTCTTGTTTATCGGCCTAGATCAGGGGTCGGCAACGTTCGGCACACGGCTCGCCAGGGTAGGCACCCTAGCAGGCCAGGCCAGTTTATTTACCTGCTGACGCGACAGGTTCAGCCGATCGCGGCCCCCACTAGACGCGGTTTGCCATCCCAGGCCAATGGGGAGGCGGGAAGCTGCGGCCAGCACATCCCTCGGCCCGCGCCGCTTCCTGCCGCCCCCGTTGGCCCAGGACGACAAACCACGGCCAGTGGGGGCCGCGATCGGTCGAACCTGCCGCGTCAGCAGGTAAATAAACTGGCCCGGACTGCTAGAGTGCTTACCCTGGCGAGCTGCATGCCGAATGTTGCCGACCCCTGGCCTAGATATTGTGCAAAGTCCACTTTTGACTGTAAAGTGAGTAAATAGCTTTGAATGCTGTTAGTAATTTATTAGATCTTATTGCCTCTTCTGCCTCTTTTGCCATGTTCTCAAAAGAAGCTTCACTATCCACTTTTGTTCTCACTTGAAAAATACCTTGTAAACATTTACATTCATCATCATCATGGCATTGTCTATCCTCAGACTTGTTTTGCAAATATGAAATGTCTCTTTGGATAGCCAACGGTGACACTTGTAGCATTTTGCTTCTGGGGTGGCATCTACAGCTTCTTGGATGCCTGTGCTTTTGCTATCCCAGCTAATTCTACATGATCCAGGAAGGCACCAAGTGCTTCAAATGTGTTTTTCACTGTGACAGAGTACTTGTTACCAAGTACTGAATTTTTACAGGTGTGTTGTTCCTTATGTACCATAATAGGTGAATACTTGTGTTGAAATCAGAGCAACTGACACTTTAGTAGTAAGGAAACTATGCTCGGTATTTACCAGCATTTGCACCTCTATAGACCATGTATGAGCTTGTTATATTATGATTCTGGACCAATATACAGTCCATCTCCTTCCTGATCTGGTCATCCTTGGATATCCAGGTTTCCCAATAGGTTTCTAACGTGCCTGAATCAACTGCCAGTGATGGTAATGTTGTGAGAAGCACAAAGGGAGAGTAATGTCTTCAGAGTTGCCATTTATTGTTCCAGAATAAAATGGGGCCTGAGAATAGTTTTTAAGCCAGTTTTGGGACAATTTAGTGCTGCATTCATATCTCTGAGTATAATAAATTAATTGTGTGGCAGAACAGATTGCATTGCTGCTGCTAGCTGCTAATAGAATTCATCTTTATTGGTATCTATAGCTTCCTCAGTGGGAGCATAGGATACAGTGATGGATAGCTGCCCATGGTGATGCTTCAACCTGGCATATACTACAGGTTGAAACATAAAACTCTTTCCCTGTAGAGGAATTCATCAAGCATTGCTCTTTTTCAAAATGGCCATCATAGCCCATTATTGTCAGGGGGGATGAGTGCACTAACTCCCTTGTGCTATTAGGAGACAGTGTGACACTGTGAGGAGCAAGTGAATATAGGGGAGGATAGGGAGAGAAGGTAAAAAATGCTGTGAAGGGCAATGGGGACATTAGGAGTGAATCTGGGGGCAGAGGAATTTCAGGAAGGTAGCAGGAAGTATAATGAGGGGTTTTCCCCAGTGTTTATTTGCTTCCATTGTCCTCACTTATGTCTTGTCTGTGTTTAGCTTCAGGAAACTTGATCTTGGCTCAATTCCCTATTCTGCCAAAGACTTTATGTGTGACCTTGGTGTAGTCACTTACTTTCTCTGTGCCTCAGTTCTCCAGCTGTAAAAGTGATAATAGTAGATCCGTGTCTTACAGTGGTGTCGTGAGGATACATATAAGTACTGAGAAAAATAGATGTGGGTTTGATCCTGAGTATTATAAACTGAGGTAAAATAGGTTTTTAAATTTAATTTATATGTTTTAATTGCGGGAAGAATGTGCATAAGTGCAGTCTTAAGAGCTTTCTGGCAAAAAGTGGCTATCTGGACTTATCTTTGCCTAGTTACCTATTTACCCAATACTGGGTAATCAGGATTATTTTTGCTCTGTTTTGTATTCTAGAGGGTGGTGTGAGTAGCTGAAAGTCTCCTTGTAGGTGTTACTTCAGTCTCCTAAAGATAATGTCCTCAGAGGCTGGTGGGGGAAGGGAGGAAAATGCAGCTGCAATGAAGGGGTTCCAGTCTTGTAAGCCTGGTGCTCTTGGCATCAGGTACTCCTGAGCACTAGATCCACTCTTTTGCCTGGGATAGCTCTGCTCCTGCACTGAATTTTAACTAAAACAGAGGATGATTGGATGGAATGTTTTCCATGGAATGTTTTTATTTTTTCAGTAGTATTTAGCTTTGTCAAGGCCAAAGCTTTAGAGAGCAATTTTCTCCAATATCACACAGATTAGGAACGTCTCTGTGTGATTTAAAAGTTGCAACTTGGGAGAACATGCAGCTATTATGTTGACATCAAAGCTTAGAACAAACACTTCAAAAATATGTAAAAATGAGTTCAGATACGAGAGTATTAGATGATATTAAACTTGATCTGTTCTCGTCTGATCACATACTGGTAGGCAACAGAGATTTGCACATGAAGTAACACCTGCTCCATTTCCACCCACAAGCTATGAATTAAATATTGTTCCTTACCCCTGAGCAGATTGATGGGGAGAGCATTTAAGAAAAAAGAACTGAAAATATGTTGAACAAGTTTCACAGACAGTTTTACTGATTTCCCTCCCCCTGCCCTGATATTAAATTTACTAGGTTGACATCTCTTTCTCCTTGCTGGAGATTTTCATAGGCCACCATAGCAGAATACATAAGAAAATGTATTCTGTGTGTATGTCTGTCCAATATCAGACCGGAGTTCTGTCCCCTGCAGGCAGTGAAGCCTAATGGACAGGGAATTGACAGGGAGTCAGGAGCCTCTGGTGCTATTCTGAACTCTGCCACTGATTTGCTGTATGGTCTTGGGCAAATCACCTCACCTCTTTGTGCCTTTTCTTCCTTTCACATGCTGTCTGTCTTGTCTGTTTATATTGTAAGCTTTTATGGGCCAGAGCTTGTCTCTCATGTTTGTACAGCAACTTGCACAATGGGGTCCCAGCCTTGGTTGGGTCAGTTAGGCAGCACTTCAAAATGAGTAATAAATAATATGCTGCTCTGGGACTCAGAAGAGCTGAGTCTCAATTCCTGACTCAGCCATAGCCTTATTGAATGACCATAAGTAATCATGCAGGGCCAAATTCTCCACTGCTATTCTAATGCAAACAATAAATAATAACTGTACACAAAGCCAAGAAAATGTGGACTCTCAGAGTTGTGTGATTATCTAAAATGACCTTTTAAATCTTTGAGCACAGAGGGCATGATTTGTAAGATGGCCTTGTGTGCAGTGATTGGTTGAGTGCTATTGTATCCTTTGTCTCGGTGGAAGCAGACCCATTCAGTAGAAATATTCCTTTCTAAGCAGTAAACTATTGACAACTTCTGTTTCTTAAGGAACAACTTTATTTATTATTTCCTTGTCAAGGGATTTTTTATCTTTTGTTACAGTTGGAGATTCTGACAGAGTATAACTGTCTTGGTGCAAAATCTATCTGGATTTGCTTAATCACAAGTACATTCTTTTGTTCTCACAATAGGACTTAAGTGCTAAAGAGAGAAACGAGTGTTGTACTGGCCCTCTGAACAGAAGAGAATTTCACCTTTTGTGATTCTGGCAAGACTACTCCTGGAATACTGTGTTTATTTCATGAGTACCACATTACCAGAAAGATGTAGAGAAGATGGAGGGAGTACAGGAAAGGGCATCAAATAGTCCTTTGATGACTGGAAGGACTGAGTTATGATGAAAAGACTAAAAGAAATAGGTCCAATTTAAGTAACTGATAATTCAGGAAGGCTCTGATATTTGTCTATAAATATTTGAAGGTCATTAATAACTATCAAGAATGGGTAGGAAGAGTTGGGGGAGGGGAATGGAACTATTAGGAATAATAGGATGTGCTTTTAAAGAGTACTAGAAATTATATTGTAAGGGACAGTCTAGCACTGGCAAACACATAGTTCTAAGCAACTTAGGGCTTGATCCTGCAATATTGACTTCCATGGGAGTATGATAGTCAACCTTTCCTATTTTCTGTAATTATTGTTTAAGATAATCTGGGAACTGAGACTTCCCCACTAGCAAAACACTAAATTCTCACTTATTTATTCAGCAGACATTGCAAAACAGTAACTTTCAGAAGGGGGGGGAGTAAACAGCTGTGCAACCATCAAGTGTTAAGGCATAGCTGTTATCAAAGTAACAGTTCGTTAATTTTAAATATGGCATATATTCTTTTGGGTAGGCTATACCAGTGTCAGCAGTTAAAAGTAAGATTCCTGCAAAAGAAAATAATGTGTGCTGGATAGATGACAACAAGAAAGAAAATAAGAAATATAAATATAAATCAGTGCTATGTAGGAATGTATCATATAACAGGAATATTGAATGTTCAAATTTAGTAATTTAATGTGAAGGAGGCACTTAATCTTACAAACGCAGCATGAAACTAGCTGAAGATGCAAGATGAATTTGGGATGGGATTTTCAAAAACCTTCGTCATTGGTCAAACTTTGTTCCCAGTGAAGTCACTGGGAACTGCACCATTGACTTTAATGTAAGTTGAGTTAGGCCCATGCTGGGCATTTTTGAAAACCCAAGGCTTAAAATTAAACAGTCTATCCTTTGAAGTAAGAAAATACCCATAAACACTTCAGTTTCCTTATGAAAAAAATAGTTTGGAATGAGGAAACAAAATTTTTGAACCATGAATATGTGTTATCTCATCTTACCCCATTCTTCAGCTCTTTAATTGGGGTCTTATCCTGCACCCACTAAAGTCAGTGGGAAAGCTCCCATTTAGTTTAATTGTGTAAGATCAGGTCCTAGTATTTTTTCTGAAACAGAGCTCAATTCTGTGAACACTTATGCACACAAGTTACCTAATTCATGAAAATAAAATTACTTACACAAATAAGTAGTTGCACGATTGGAGTCTTGGGTTGTAAGTTCCTGGCTGATAGGTTTCTGGTCATTAGAGCTGGTTGGGAATTTGTTTGCAAAGGGTAGGTCCACACAGCATTTTGGTGCTTTCACAAGCAAGTCTCCCAGCCTTGGTCATTAGACTTGGGTTAGTGGGTCTCACACTACCACTCTACATAGCTGTGTTAATAGTGCTTTGAAGTGTGGTTTGTGCTCTGAAGCCTAGGGAGGGGAAAGGATGGGTCAGTCTTTGCATGCCCAATTCTACTGGCCATTTTTTTTTCTTAAATACTGTTACTATTTATAATACTACACTGAGGTAGAGAAAGTTGAGGAGTTTTTTTAATATCCTGAAAAGGTGGAGGAAATAAACATTTGATTAGATGTGTGTTCTCCAGCACAAAGAATGTTGTTGATGCTTCACGACCTAAACAGTCATTATAAATAGTTGTTTTTTGACAGCCAACCTTTTCAATGATTTTGTTACAACAACCTTGTTCCCTACAGCAGTGGTTCTCAAACTTGGGCCGTCGCTTGTTCAGGGAAAGCCCCTGGTGGGCCAGGCTGGTTTGTTTACCTGCCGCGTCGCAGGTTCGGCCAATCAGTGCTCCCCCTGGTCGCGGTTCGCCGCTTCAGGTCAATAGGGGCTGGGGGAAGCGGTGTGGGCCGAGGGACGTGCTGGCTGTCTTCTCGCAGCCCTCATTGGCCTGGAACAGCGAACCACGGCCAGTGGGAGCCGCGATCAGCTGAACATGCGGACGCAGCAGGTAAACAAACCGGCCCGGCCCGCCAGGGGCTTTCCCTGAACAAGCAGCAGCCCAAGTTTGAGAACCACTGATCTACAGTGTATTGGCTTTCCTATGGCATTCATCACCATCCTGTCTCAGACCCTCCCAGATATTAACACATTTATATTCAAAACTCGCCTGTGAAGGGGAGAAGTAATATTAATTTAACAGATGGAGAAATGAGGCACACAAGGTGAAATTTAGCACTGGTTTTATGTCAGTCCACACAGACAGATTAATGAGTGATTTAGCCAAGTTCACCCAGGAAGTGGGTGACAGAATAATGAAGATGATTTGCATATATTGTGTTATAGTGCGGTGCCTTAATCGTAAGACCATGTTTCCACCAGATGAATTAGAGATGCATATTGGTGAATCTGTGGAAAATTTTCAAGTTTGTGAGATTAATAAAAACAGTGAAATATTTTCTACCTCTCCATATGCATTTTGCTAAATACAAAAGAACCTTGAGCTCCCCATATGTCTGTCTGTATCTGCCTGTTGTCTCTTGTCTTATACTTAGATTGCAAACCCATTGGGGCAGGAACCCTCTTTTTTGTTCTGTGTTTGTGAAGTCTTTCTATGACTGGGGCTTTTAGGTATAAATAAAAATAACTCCCCCCACCTCCAAAAATACAACGGCCTATCACTTCCCCCACACAATGCTCTGTTTACCATTATAAGGGAGAAAAAAATTGTGAAAGCAATGAAGAAGGCAAATTCATTATTTGCCCATTGCACATCAAGTCATTACTTTTCTGCTCAGTACTCTGGTCACTGGCAACAACAGCAAAAAGTTCACCTTATACCCAGTTTGCCAAGCCTTGAACTGAAAAATGGTAACTTGTCACTTCACAGAGCTCTAATTATCACTGATATTCATCAGTATTGATCAATCGAGTAGCTTTGGTTTTGCATTATCAAATTAAATGTGATACATTTTATGTACTGTATGTCCTTTCTGCAGCCCAGTGTCTCCCACAGTTCTGGACATCTGAACTGATCTCCTCTCTCTGCCAATTAGGGAGGCAGATCATTGCTTGGCTCCACATGGTCTGACCACACACCCATCTGGTGCCAAATTGTCTGCCATAGCAGAAAGTGATGGTTTCTTTTGCTCCTGCCATCACTCCTATTTTAATTTTTCTGCCTAATTTTTTTGGGCAGTGGGAGTGGTATTCTTCATCCTAGGCGTTCCTCCCCCTCGTTGGGTCAGTTAATCTCTTGTGGGTTTAACCCTCCCTGAGCTCCATTTCAGTGTCTCCCTGCCAATTTCTCTGTCCCATACTGGCATGGAAGAGCAGCCAAGAAAGCACAGACTCAAATCCAAGTGGTGCTGTATATGTGAGGCAGCCTTTCCAAGCTTGGCAGACAGCAAGTTGTGCCCAGCCTGCACCCAGCCTTCCATCCCTAACTCCATTAGATCCTGGGGCCATGAGTGAAACAGGCATGTAGGGTCCCCAGCTCACCAAGGCAACCGTGACTCCAACAGGGGAAAATGGATGAGAAACTCCAGTACAGAGCATGGAAAGGCTCCAAAAGTGAGGAGGACTCTGATCACTTGATTTGGGGGTAAATACTAGGGGATCCCTGCAGAGCAAAGAGGGGAGGCTTGTGAGGCTACTAGTTCCCCCTCCCCATCTTAAAGTGTGTCCTCAGCATCCTGGAGAAAGAGGCAGGGCTTCTGTGCATCCTCCCCGCCCCTCCCAAACCAACCAAGAGGGCTGTGATGAGTTCCCCCCGCCTCAGAGGGGGGAATGGAAGCCAATGGGGCAGGATTTTGAGACTGACCTCTAGAGAGGGCTACAGGCCCTAAGGAAAGCAAGCCACAAAAGGCCTTGCCTACGTTTCAGCAAAGCTTCCATACTCGCAAACTGTATTAAAAAGGTTAAGAAAGCTAAAAAGGCTAAAAAGAGGCAGGGGGTGGGGTGAGGAAGGATCACAAAAAAATCCAAGAGATATGACTCTTCCTTTCCCTCCTCCACACAGGAAGGTGATCTGTCTACCTCTGTAACCTGAGCAGGCTCCTGTGAGCAAACCTCAAAGTAAATTTCTTCCCTCAAAAGCCTCCCCTGGGGCTGCAATACACCTTCACTCCTCCATTGAGGGTGTGATTAGGGATGAATAGAACAAGCCTGATAAAGCTAAGCATATTAACCAGAGCGACCCCAGGCTCTGTAACATTCAAGAACCAAAAGGCTCTATTGCTGAGCTACCATAGGTTGGTGCCACTATAGCGTCCCTCACCAGAGATACGGTTATTTCCTCAGAAGGAGAGTTCGATCCTGAGGAACCTATGGATAGAAAGATGGAGGATGCTCTCAGAGAGGGATTTGAAGCCTCTTCTGTCACCCTCAGAGTGTCCTGGCAGCTTCCTTTGCTATGCTTTGCAGGGGCATCTCTTTCCTACTGAAGAATCTCCAAGTCCTTAGGGAAAGATATAACCCTGATTTTGGCTCCACTTTGAAGAGGGTCTACCTAGCCAACAGCATTTGTAGCTGATGCCTCAATGGATGCAATGAAGTTCCCAGCCCAACATCCTCCTTCCCTCCCTCCCCCCTCCCCGCCCCCCGAATCCACTTTATGTAAAAGATTGGATAGGCCTCCGTCCAGAGCTGAAGATAAGTAGAAAGGGTAGAACTTAGAGAACCTATCTTCCTCATTGTACAGAAGCACAATTGAAGGGGGGAATCAGAGCCATTCTCAACCCCAAAAGGCTCAACAAATGGATGAAGAAAATAAAGTTTCAGATGGCGTCCCTGGCCTCTGTGGTGTCATTCCTGTCCCATGGGGACTTGTGACTTCAGTAGATGTAGAGGCTGCATACCCATCTGTCTTCCAGATCCCCCACAACCAACTCTAGCCTGGAGGACTGGGGAGTTTACTTGGAGCCCCAAAAAGCCCAGGGACTCTGGAGCAAGGAGAAGAAGGCTCACTGCATAAACCACCTAGAGTTGAGAGCAGTCAAGCTAGCTCTGAGAAGGTTCTAGACTACTGTAAGGCATGTCTTGTTTCAATCAGATAATACAACGCAATCATGTTTGTATATTTAAACAACCAAAGAGGAACAAGGAGTCCAGCACTACACTTGGAAGCATGGGACCTTTTGCTAGTTTGGAGGGCCCTGATAAGCTATCCTTTCGAGCCTCTGACTTCTGTGTCAGCCTTTTATTTATCCTTTAAGACTTGGTTCTTTGTGGCTGTCCTATTTACCAGCTGAGGATTGTAGCTGGTGACTTAGGCAAAATTGGTAGAAAATCATACAATATGCAACATCCTTGGGAAGATATGTGGAAAACTATTGATTTTTCCATTTGGGAGATAGTGGCTATTTTTTGTTTAATTTATTTTTAGGCAGCACTTTAATAAATACTGTAATTCAAGATACACCTTTAATGCTGAAAAACGTAGAATTGAACAAATAAATAAAAAATGTATTTGACAAGTGTAGCCTTTTTTTCTTCTCAACCAATATCAACAAACAGATCATGAATTCCTTAGCATTATATGTTATTCAAATCTATTTTAATATTATTTGTAATATATGGATTGATCATGATTAGGGTTTCTCAATTCTGATAGATTAAAATCGCATGGTTATTGTTTTGATCAATTTCCTGAGTAGCTGCATATACAAGCACTCTTGCATGACTTGAGTGTATGTTTTAAACATTTTTTTCCTCTAATATTTTTTTCATACAATTTCACTATTGTACAATGAGAAAGTGTACTTCTATTTATCCTAACTTCACTGTACCATTCCTTATTTTGTATACCTTTATCATATTCTTTCCAATGCATCTGCTCAAAATTAAGTCTCAACTTTTCAATCTCTCTTCATATGGATATTATGGAATGCCTCTAGTCATTTTAAATCAGTCTCTGATCCACCTTTTTCTGTTATATAATTTTATAAGATAGGATAACCATAACAAAATACAGTATTCCAGAAGAGGGCATGCCATTGATTTATACAAAGGCATCTCCTTGCTTATGCATCCCAAAGAGCTGCATTGATTTTTAGCCACAAAATGCGGGTTGCGTGGCCAAATATCACACAGCTCTCTTAACTATTTAAGTTAAAAGAACAGTAACAAGGAATCTGCAAGGATCCTGGAAATGTCATGGGTTGGCATAATGAGCTGAAAAATTCTAGAAATTGAACAGTTAAACGGGATTCCCTATAAAAGACTATACACAGCTAAAACATATGAGGAATAATGTTAACATAAAAGCCTTATTTTAAGCTCCTAATGCTTTAACTATTTTTTCCTTCTTTTTTGTATGTCTTTTAATAAAAGGTTTAAAAGATTTTGAATGGTGGTTGTTATAATGGGAATCAGCAGTGAAAACTTGACATGAAACCCTGGCTTATGTTGTGCCAGTGAACAAGGGTTTTATTAAAATCTTGACCAAGATTTTCAAAAGTAATCTGTGACTTTAGATGCTGCAATTTGGGGGTGACACCTTAATGGGCTGAGCACCTGTCCTCCAAAAATCAGGCTGCTGCTTTTTTTAAGGCATTTCAACTTGGGCAGCCACAATCTAGGACTGCAGGATTCCTAGTAATTTTTGAAATCATGGCACTTATCCCTTGTTGGGCTTGAGACGCTGCATTATCAACATAAACGTTGGGGTTAGCTGAAATGTGATAACTAACCCTGAGCTAACCTCAACCACTTTTCCAAGTCTAGAGCAATCTTATGACAGTGGAAATTGACTGTCCTACTTGGTGCAAGCCTTTGTATTTGCACTAGTGGTAGGGGACGGGGGAAGCAGTTTTCACAAAGAAGTTATAAATAAATGTTTCCCTTTTTACCTGACTAGCAACACTTCTCAACCACCTGCAGCTGAAATTAACATAATTGCTTCTTGCTACTTCTGTTAACCGCCTCGAAAGGTCTCTGGATATAAACACTCTAAACATAAGACTTATCTGAACAGGTGTCAGACATTGAGTGTCCCCTTGACTCCTATCACCGTTCTGATTAATTATTTCACATAGAATCATCCAAGTCTAGCGAGAGTTATATTCCACCTCATTGGTAGCTCATTGTGACCTGCTGCAGAGATAGATTGTATTGCAACTCAGTGGCCATCCTTATGAGGTTTGGTGGACAACACAGGGCAGGTGAAGTGAGCTAGTTACTACATGGTTTATGTTCATGGGCTAAGCATGCTTTACTCACTCAGTGATTCTGGTGTTTGTTTGAGAGATCAGAGTCAATCAAATCAAAGTGGAAAACATGACACATGGCTAAATTACTCATCTCACAGCATGCATTGTTTTTCTCATCTGAGATTTCCTAAAGCTAGGACAGAGAGAGAGAGTGCGAAAAGGGCAAGTGGATTAGTAATCTGGTATTGTGTCTCCCTCAGGAACTTCATTAGCACCCTTGCTTTTCCCCTCTAGGCTGTACCTACTATTGTTGGAGAGTAAACCTTCATACATAAATCCTTTGTCTGTTACTAATAATTAATAATTATATAACTCAATAATTAATGTGCATGTTGCACAGAGACTATAGTGATGGGCCCCAGAATCCTGCCTGCCTGTAAAAAAAAAAAGGAGAGAATTATATATAATAGCACCATTCATCTGAGAGTCTAAAGCACTTAAACATTTTTGAACTAAGTCTGCCTCAACACTCTTCCTCATTAAAATGCTATCACCAGTTTACTGATCCACACTCTGCTTTATGGAACCAAAAATCTGCTTTATGGAACCAAGGGTTTATATCTTCCCACTGCATTCACTAGAGCTTCACTCTGTGGTCTTGTTGCTGTATGTCATGTTACCATGGTCCTTGACCCTTTCTCTCTTAAAATTCCAAGCGCACCACCGGGTGTGCCTAGTTGGGCCAGGAGCCCACCTTCCCATCCCTGGGGATGGTGTTTTAGTTTCTAGCTGTGTCTTCTACATCCTCTGAAATAATCACTGTTTCTTTTTTCGTCATAAATTAACTTCCAGCTCAGCTGACCGACTGAAACTATAACCACCTCATTTGTGACTCACTGACTGAACTTGCCAGCTGTTAGATTTGATCTTATGCATATTTAAGTAACTCAGTCATTTGCTTCATATTTAATTGATTTACTACTCATTCGGATCTCTGACTAGCCTCCATGCTCCTCAGACTTCTGTTGCCTAATTCTTATCTTCCTCTTCCTTCCACCATCTACCTCATCCCTCCCTATATCTTAATTTCCCCTTCCATTCTACATTCCACTTTTCATTTCTTCTATCTTTTTCATCCTCTCTCCCCTTACCCTACACCGTATTGCCACATGTTCCTATTGTAACATCTCCCACACCCCTGGCCCTCCCTTTCTCCATCACCACTCTTACCACCCCCCTCATCCATCTCTGTCACCATCTCTACCTTTTAAGCCTTACCCCCATCCCCATCCTTTCTCTTCCCTTCTTTTCTTTCTTCTGTTCCCTCTGGAATGCCCACCCCATCTCAGAGAAGATCACTACCCTTCAAAACTTCTTCACTTCTCACTCACAGCATATCCGAGCACTCAATGAGACCTGGGTCCCCACCTCTGAATCTGCCTGTACAGCCACTCTCTTACAAAAGTCACTCTTCGTTATGCATTTCCCATCAAATGTTAACCCTCAGGAATGTGATGAGGTGTCTGACTTTAGCCCCTCACTTTTTTTCTTGCTCTTCTTCATCTTCTTCCAGCAACATTCCCTTTGCTTCTTCTCTTATGTAAACATCAGCTCCCTGCAACCCTCCTTCCTGACTGATCACCTTCCTCTTTCTCATTTAATTTTGACTCCTGGCTGGCCTTCTCTTCACAAACTCTCACCCTTAGCCTTATCCTTTCAACTTCTATGTGGATATCCCTTTCACAGTTACAGAGTAACCGCACCTATATCCCCTCTTTATGGTCCACTCCAGGAGTGCCAAGTCAGATCTCAGGCCTTCAGCCATCACCTGTCTCTGGGCAGGGATCCAAGTCCTACTGACTTCTGACTGGGGATTGCAAGGCTGAATAGTCTTCTCCAATACAGTGTGATATCCCTAACAAGCCAGTCTGCCTAAAGACCAATACTTGTGTGTTGCTTTCTGTCTGAGATCTATGAACAATGTGTGCCAGGACTTATAAGTCACCACACAGCTCTCTTTCAGCAGAGTACATTTATTTTAAGGAAGAAAGCATCACATGAAAAACCTTATAAAAACAATTAAAATCCCTACACACTTACTAAACATACCAGAATTTATCCAACCCACCACAAAGTCTCCAAGGGGCAACTATTGCAATCCCAGGGAATTCAAAGTAACAGCCCTAGAAAGGGCCCTAAAAGACAGAGCAGTGATGTCCCATACCCCAGGCACTGAGATGGCTGTAATGGTGGGAGTTCTTGAAAGTGATGTAAGAGACACCTCTTTGTACGTTTCTAGGCAACATCATTCTTCCAATGTAGTTACTCCCTCTGCTGAGAATGGCGCTGCCTCTGCTGAAGCATATTTGAATCCTTTGAACTGATTAATATTCCACTGATTACGGTGACTTATTTTCTGTTGCAATCAGGGCTTAGCAACAACACTGTGTTTGTACAGTCTCAAAAAGGACAGATTCAGGAAATGGCGTATAGGTAGCAGAAGGTATAATTAGCTTAGTACGACATTTCGTCCTATATTTATGGCAGACAGTTGCGAGCACTAGGTTGTACTGAGATTTCAAACATTTGCAAAAGAAACAAGGTAACATAAATAATTCAGACATCCCTGGAAAGGAAGAGGAAATGGGAGACATCACAGAGGAAATTGCATAATTTAATTTTTATCAAATGCAGCAATTTGTGCTTTGGGATGTAATTGTTATTGATATCACCTTAATTTGGAATTATAGTAATAGGTAACAGAGAAAATGTGGTGGCTTTTATTTCTCAGGGGCCCATGTGGTGATAAACATTTCCTGCATAAAGCAGATAATTTTAAAATGTTGACAGGTAAACGTAATTTTGTGAAAAGTAGAAACGGATTAGATGAGGGATGGTGTTGCAACACAAAAGCTATAGTTACTATTTAACCTATCAATGCTTTAACTTGCCACTGAAAGTTCAATCTCCAAGAGTAATGGATACATTATTTCAATAAAGGCTAGATATATGCTGCAGGGGAAATATAGTAAGTACATTCCAACTTTATTTTGTATTTGATGTTTGTAAAATGCTGATAAAGTACTTAGTGGTAAATAAATGCCATGGGGAAAAGGCAGATTACTTTCAAAAATTGTCATTTTCCCTATGCCTAAGATAGTCTTGAGTGTCTCTATAAGTTCTGGATCTCCTGGAGGCATTGTAGTACAGGCATGCATAATGCCTCCTGGAATGCAGGAAGAGCATGGCTGCTGTGTTAGATTTTGAAAAGGCACAGAATGTGTTCCATTCCAGTGAGAAGCCGTCTCTATTGATAGGCTTGGCAGAATTCAATTTTTATGTTTTTTTTAATAAGTTGATGCATAATATTGGTGTTTATTTTTAATCATTTTTTTTCTTTTTTATCGACTGAAATTTCACAATTGTGGGAAATTATGGTACGAGGGGGTCAGATAATAATTATCTAATGACAGTAGATGTTGAAATTTGAAAAGTTAAAGTTTTATAACTGTTAAAACACAAATTGTCAACATCATGTCAAAATATACAAAATAAATATCCTTACATCAAACTCTGATAAATTCTCAAGTAGCATTTTTCTCACCTTGCCTGTCTGTAAAGTTTGATTATTACTGATAGAAATATTTTCCATAGGTTTGTGTGCTAACAGTGAAATGGATTTTAACCGACATTTACCAATAATCCAGTGCTTCCAAGCCTATCTATTGATTATTACAAGGAGATGGGGGGGAGGAGCCATCCATGGACCCACCTCCAAGTGAGGGTCTAACTGAGTGACCCCAAGGCAGGCTGTAGGTTCGTAGTGAAAGCAGCCACTCCTGTCTGTTTAATGTCACTACCTTTCAGGGGATATACCCAGCTGCCTGGTAGGTCTGAGAAACTGCTCCTGCCCCAATCTGCTCTTTCCCCTGCTGTCCTCACACTCCTTCACATTCCTTTGAGTAGGCAAGCAAACCAGGCAAATGCTAGCTTCCCATATAGTCATTGAAGTCAGGGAAGGGGAACAAAAAGGCTGTAATTATGCATGACCTCTGCACAGGAATACAACCTGGTGAAAGATTCCACATGCCCTTTCCTCCCATTGTGCATTCTGAGGGGGGCCAGCACAAACTTGCGGTTAACACAGAGGAAACATTGAAGGTGTATTGACTGGAGCATCAGCAAAATGAAAACACAGCCTAATGTATATGTTCAATCAAAGCGGGTGACAGCTACAAAGTGGTTTTTTTCCCCCTTTAGCTTCCATTAAAACAAGTCAGAAGGTGACAGTTGAATTAGAAGATACACAGAAAATACATGTTTAATTTGAACTTGCTCACATTTCTAGTTTATGGATGAGGGCTACATCTGACACAATGAAAAACATAAAAAACACACTGCAGGCATTGTGACAGATTTTTTTATTAATGTCCAGAGGATGATTCCATAACACTTTTTTATTGTTGTTATAATTGTAGGGTGTTCATAATTTATTTGTTTTCCATAACCTCTCAGACGTTCTGTATTATTCCAACAGCTTCTCAGACAGAGGAACAAGTATTACTCAAAACAAATTTCACTGCCTCTGGATTTACAGTACAAAGAATCTGGCTCTTATGCAGTGCTCTATCTGTCAAGCTGTAAATCTCCTGACTACTTTTGAAAATAAACATAATTCATTTTAAAGTTAGTCTGGAAAAGAGAAGGGAACAAAAACAAAACACAACCCCCCCACACAACCAAAGGTCTTAGTTCGAGGTGGGACTCAGCAGGAACTGGAATTTCAATGTATGCTGATGCAAGAGCTGTATTGATCTTCCTTGTAAATGACATCACACTTCCTGTCCTTGTGTTCAGAGCAGGAACCATGTGAGTTGCTTGAACTGGTATGCTTCTCTGAAATGCTGGATTGTCAGTGATCTTGAGCTGTTCACTGGCTTTCTCTCTTGGATTTCTGGAGCCAGTCTTTGGATTTGAGAATCATTTCTGTATTATTTCTAAGATGCTTTTGGCAAAGTCATTGGAACATCTGACTGAGCTGACACACTTTGTTCTACTGGGTTTAAAACATGGTGTTTAACTTATTGTGACAGAGTCTCCTTCCTTTAGAAGAGTCTTAAGTCAAATTTATCTGCACTTGCCTTTAGGGTGATGTCTTCACAAGAAGAACTAGACTTCATGGAATGGCTCTCCCTGAAGCATTGAAGAGAATGGACACAATTGTCTCTGAAACCTACATCTTGCTGCCATAAGAAGCATGGTGCTGAAACCCTGACTGGGGAGGGAACTTATATTCATGAAGCAGAACAAGCCATTTGGCATCATAAGGAACTGGAAATGACTGGATACTCTTTCCATATGGAACTCTAACTAATAGACCTGGTCTAAAAACCCAGGGACAAACTGCTTCTGAAAAAATCATTTCAATATTTTTTCTCATAGTACATCTCTACCCCGATATAACGCTGTCCTCGGGAGCCAAAAAATCTTACCGCATTATAGTTGAAACCGCATTATATTGAACTTGCTTTGATCCGCCAGAGCGCACAACCCCCCCTCTCCCCCTGGAGTGCTGCTTTACCGCGTTATATCCGAATTCATTTTCTATCGGGTCACGTTATATCGGGGTAGAGGTGTATATATTTTTTTCAAAATTTTAACTTCAAACTTTCACAATTCAAAACATTTCAACTAGCTCTATTCTTGGTCAAATCACAAAAATCTTGATGATTATGTTCCTTTGACCAATTTTCAAAATTTCAACCAGCTCTGTAAACTAATAAGTATGGAAAGTTATTGTGTGTGTGTAAGTGACTATAGTATCAGGAAAATATTTAGTGAAAAATGAAAAGTAGTGACAAGATGGGGCCAATTCTTTATAAAAACAGAAGAACCACAGAAAGTGGTCCTTTTTCACCAAAATAGTCTTCTTCAAAAAAATTTCAACTATCTCTGGATGGAACATTCAGTTCCACAAGGAGCAAGCATGTAGCACCAATGGTTATTGCTTTCCAGACGCACCTGGACATTCATATGGGTGGCCCCAAAGGGGACTGCTTTCTGACCTGTCCTAACAACAGGACAATGCTTGGAGGAGAAAAGTAAATGCTACAGGTGGAATACTCTCATTTCAGTGAAAAATTAATACATTTTTACTACAAAAGGTAAATTTTCCACTAGAGGAAAATTCATAATTCATAAAATGTTAGCTGCAAAAAGCTATTTATGGCACTGTATGTGCCTCACCTTTATGTATGTGTACTTGCTTATTATGCATATGTATGCTGTCCTAAGACATACATGCAGGAAGAAAAACCCTTGAATATAGCTTAGTTTATGAATCATCACTGCTTGCTAATCTTTTGTTTCCATGTGCATGGAAAAATTTCTCCTCACATAATGACGATAGTCTTCACTTCGCAGTTATTGATGGCATATTTAGAACTTGGAATCAGCTGATGCATCCCTTCTTTAAGATGATGGTAAAAGTCTCACTTGTCTAATTTAATAGATTGAAACAGGTCTGTGCAAGTGCTGTTGTAAAAATATTCATTAACATTGATGGAGAGTGTTACACAGAACAGCAGACTCCCTCTGTAAAACCTTATAAGGATTCACAGCAGAGAAGGTATGTCAGGAACAGGGTCCAAAGCATCAGTGATATTCAGCTGTCTTGCTACACAGGCCTATCACAGATGCACTACACAAATTAGGGGCAATTGTGATTGATTTTTGAGTATAAACTGAAATGCTGTGGTAGTGCTTAACTGAGAAAGAAGAGTATACACTTGATATATTATTTTCCTCTATTTTAATTTCTTGATGGAGAATGCCCAACTTTTTATGCAAGCACAAATGTTAAGGGTCATATTGGAGCAGCTCTTCTTACTATTCGTGCTGAAAGGAAGGGGGGCAGAGGGAAACTCTTTGCTATCACTTGCACGCCTGTGTAGGACCCAGGGCAAATGCTCCTGCCAGCACTATTTGAGCATGAAAGAAGACTGGCTACCATGGCTGGTGGTGGCACTCTGTGTCCCAAAGGGAAGGTGTGTAGTGGATTAGGAGCAAGGCTAGGGATTTACTCCTCCAAAAATGCTAGCATTTTGACAGAAGGTATGCTGGGAACATCAGATATATCTGTTAATGTGTCTTACCTTGTGAGGCACTGTGTTTCTTATCAGAGATACGGAGTGCCCTCAACTCCCTGAAGTTATTGGGAGTTCTAGATGCTCTAGCACTTCACAGGGTCACGAGCTCATCCATGATCCTGCAGACTCTTCCAGAGGAGCTCTGATTTAAATGGGACTCCCCTTGGATACAAGAGTCTGCCCATACCGATCAGCTTGCAGGATTGGGGCTCTAGAGGTGGCTGATGATATCGACCCACAACTCTCCCAAATCATTCTGCCTGCATCTACCCATCTCTCTCTCTCTCTCTCTCACACACACACACCCACACACACACACACACACACACACAGAGTCTCAAACTACCAGCACTTAATCCCTATAGCTGTGCACCCTCCATGTCCACTGTGGATAACAGGCACAGTTTAGCCTGAAAGACTCATCAAGTGGAAAAAGAAAATAGTCAAGGAGAAATGCTGGAGATGTCAGGGCTTGGGAGTAACATTTCTTACAGCAACTGACAGGTTTTCTTCATCATGGCTTTTATTCACAGGGCTAGAGTCTGTATCTTTCTAGAGCCGCATAGCAGGGATTATATGTGTAAATCTGAGCTATAATGTGAATACTGTAAAGTGCAATAGTTCTACCAGTGTGTGCACAGATTTCAAGTTGCTAACTAAATCAGTGGTTCACCAAATGCAAAAATAGGGGCTAGTGCTATATACAGGGCATGTGTTAAATGTTTTTTTCAGTGCAGCATTTGCATGTTGAGGAACGGTTTGCCACTTTGAAACTACACATGCACAATTAAAATCGAGGCATAGTAATGATATTTTATGTAAGGAGATCAGAGTCTTTGTTCATATGCTGAGTTCTGCGTGAAAAATTGACAAACTATTCAGAGAAAGGAAGATTTTTCAATTAATCCTAATGAAAAAATAAGCCACAAAAGCAAGACAATGCACTGAATAGCTCTGAATTCTGTTGTCACAAACAGAATAATCCATTTAATGTGTTATATGAAATAGAACTGTGTGTGTGTATATAAATATAATTTATTTACTTGAACACTAAATTTAGAAGTATAATATTTTTAGCATTGGGCTTTCTAACTGACTTAACTGGTGTTTAATCCGTTTATCAGTTATTTGAAGTGGATTATGAAGAGAAGCACATTAGAGACCAGAGTTTATGCTGGCTGTTTGACTGAAAATCACAGTTAAGCTATTTTTCTTCTAAAAATTAAGTTTCGTAGCAATATTTGTAACACACTTATACTGATAAGAAGTATAAGTTCTTTTTTATTATATTTTAAATAAATTGAATTCTTCTGAATCACAGATATTGCTTCCTTTTTAAATAAAGAATTTATATAAAATTCTGAACCCTACAATGATTTCAGTAATGTTGTTTGGCAATTCTGCATTCTTATTAGACCATTGGCCTGGCAAAATCCTAGCACAATGCCACAGGTCAAGTTTTGACCTAATTTTAGTGAGTTTAATAAGCAAACGTATCTATGCACCTGAACTAGCAAATGGACTGTTGTATAATAGAGTTTGTGACTGTTCCAGAACAGGGAAATGATCTCATTTTCAGTGAAGTCAATGGGACAACTAATGTGACCAAAGGCTGCAGCATGTGGTAAATAGTGTGTGTTTAACTGTCTGGAGTGTCTCAAGAGCGAGAGTCCCAACTCCAGGGCATACTGTTAAGAAGCAGGGCACAAACCCCAAACTGGCTGCAAATTCCATATTTAGATTTTACCAACCAAGTAACAAGTGTACATTCTTCAGGCACTATAACAGTCTAACTATGGAGTCACAAACAGTACCCTTGGATACTCCTTGCTCACCCAGGCAAGCTTGCCTTTGTGAAAGAGGTCCCTTTACATCAAAGATCACAGCAATACTCAGGTTACTCCCAGTTACAAAGGACCAGTCACTTACCCCAGAGTCAATTGTACCTTAAATATCACACAAAAGACAATGCTTGTAGCTAATCCTATAATAAACTACCTAAATATTGATTAACTAGGAAAAGCAAACAAAAGAGTAATTTACAAGTTTAGCATGTAAACATATACACAAATGAGTTACAGTCTTAGGTTCCAAAAAGTGATAGAAGCTGCCATAATATGCAAATCCCATGTCCTTTAGGGATAACCCAGGTTAAGAATCTGGGGATCCCTTGCTTATGTTTACAAATCTTGCCTTCCCAAAGTCCAAGCACCATAGAGATACAGTTTCTTCTTGTTAGGAATTTTTATTCTTTTCCCACAGAGTTCAAGCTGATGGGAGACGCATGTCTCCTCTTCAGGAGGGAGTGGGAAGGAATGCAATTAACAAAGTCTTTGTTCTTTGATGTTTCACAATGGCTCATTTGGTTTCAATGGGCCTTCTGTAGGATGTCAGCATTTTACATTAACTAATGCTTATTTTTTGTTTGAAGACTTACATGATTGCAGAGGATTCCAAGCAAACACTTGATATCACCTTTTGACATGGGAAACAGATGTTGTAAATTAGATTAATATATGCAGCATCCTACAAATGTTTCATAAAGTCTTAGCACTAAACACATTCTTATAAGCATTACATCTGTTTTAACAATACTAACATACTAATTCCATCTATATATTTGTCAGTGTTCAGTTGAGAGATAGGGTCCCTGTCATGAGCTGGCATTTGGTTTGGCAGCATCACTGTGTGTATATTTACAGAATCATCATTAAGGAGTATAAAGATATAAATCCCACTAATTTAATTTTAAAAATGTAGTTGTTGTTGAAATATGTGGTGTTTATAACAAATCCTTTTGTTTTAAGCTAAACATTCAGTATATTTCTCTGGAGCTATGGTAAAAAGAGGGTCAACTGATGGATTTGACTGTGGCATACTGAGAACTGTAGTTCATAGGCAATGAGGCTGCTGGGTGTGGTATTTCAAACATTTAAAATATATAATGGCTGCCTACTGTCACATGTACTTATAGTTCATTTTCTTGGTGTCAGAGGCATCCATTTGTTTATATTTTGAACAATAAATTGCTGCAGGGTTATCCAGTACCTCAGTTCTGGCCTTTGGAAAGTAGTTTAAGCAAAAGGAAATTTGAATGAGCTTTAGGGAAAGCTACATTTCCTTTCATTGAAGCCTGTCAATGGATGGCAATAATACACAGAGGGCCATCTCTCTGAATATATAAGCAGTTGGCTCTCAGAGACATTATTATGCCTATTGTCTTCTATATTGCACTTTTTTATTTGCTGTGCCAATCGTAACTAAAGTCCTGCATAAGTCCTGTGTGTCTCGGTGTCTCCCTCTCAATTATTGAATCAGTATTTTTTGGTGTGGCTGCTGTCTCCAGGCTATACTCACCCAAGCAAACAAAATATTACCTGTTTCTCAATATCAGCAATTAGATGGTGAAAGGTGCACAAACAATACCTAAAATAGACAGAAAATACACTGCAAGTGTCTCTCTGATGGTATCACAATCAAATTTTGGTCTGTAGCATTTTAAGTTCCAGGTCAGGAAAGCCCGTATGCATGTGCTTAAGTCCATCCCTCTTCAGTACAACAGTTAAGCATGTGTTTAAATCCATTTGACTTCACTAGATATTCTTAAAGTTAGGCATATGATTAAGTACTTTCCTGAACTGAGTTGCTTTTCTGAAATGGGGCCCTAATCAATAGCCTATGCTAAGAAGTTATATCGGTTAATACTGCAATGATGATTTTTGTTACATAGATATGTTCACTAGAAACTGGACTGACTACCAACTTGTTTCACATATTGAAGATGAATGAACAGATATCAGAAGGAGGTAACTTCTATTTATTACTGGTCTAGGCTGGCTTCAAGCCAGTGACCTAAAGGAAAAGGTTCTGTATTCCATCATCAATCCCATAAACTTTCTAGGACTTCAGAAATATTGTCTTCATACCCTCTTTAGTAAATTAATGTGTATATTTCTGTAATTCTTATGTTTTTTTAAATTGTTCCCCAGTGCGATTAGTTTGTTGTTTACTTAAAAGGCTATAGTTTAATTGAGACTAATGTTTTGGTCTGCACCCCTCTCTCTCTCATACATAATTTATATTTTGTTCTGTTCTAATAGTTGCATATTTTGAGTTCAGTGCTTTTGAAAAGATTCAGACACAGTTGGTTGTTGACTATTTTAATTGTTCAAGGCTGAAAGGGTTTCTCATTACTTAAATGTGATATTAATTTAGCTTAATTGAACTTGTTTGTGGTAACTCTTTGCTTATTAATCATATTTTTTCTTGTTGCATCCAGTGTGCTTAAAAGTATAGTTTTGTTCAAGTCTAGTACTAGTTTTCATAAAATCCCAAGCAGAGTTGTACGGCAATATGCATGTACATTTTGAAAGACATCTTGGCACATCAGTGGTACTCCTAAATCAGAGTGTTAGGTGTGGTGCTTTAACTTACCTTAATTCTTTCATGCACTCATTTTTGAAAGTACCTATCAATGGTATTGAGGAATCCAGTGGCACCTTAAAGATTAACAGATTTATTTGGGTGTAAGCTTTTGTGGATAAAAAAACACTTCTTCAGATGCATGGAGTGAAAATGACAGATACATGCATAAATGTATATTGGCACATAAAGAGAAGGGAGTTATCTTACAAGTGGAGAACCAATGTTGAAGGCCAGTTCAGTCAGGGTGGATGTGGTCCACTCCCAGTAATTGATGAGGAAGTGTCAATACCAAGAGAGGGAAAATTGCTTTTGTAGTGAGCCAGCCACTCCCAGTCCCTATTCAAGCCCAAAATTGATGGTGTTAAGTTTGCAAATGAATTGTAGCTCTGCAGTTTCTCTTTGAAGTCTGTTTTTGACATTTTTTTGTTGAAGAATGGCTACTTGAAATCTGTTATTGAATGTCCCGGGAAATTGAAGTGTTCTCCTACTGGCTTTTGTATGTTACCATTCCTGATGTCTGATTTGTGTCCATTTATCCTTTTGCGTAGAGACTGTCCAGTTTGGCCAAAGTACATGGCAGAGGGGCATTGCTGGCACATGATGGCATATATCACATTAGTAGATGTGCAGGTGAATGAGCCCCTGATGGTGTGGCTGATGTGGTTGGGTCCTATGATGGTGTCACTAGAGTAGATATGGGGAGAGAGAAGGCAATGGGGTTTGCTACAGGGATTGGTTCCTGTGTTGGTGTTTCTGTGGTGTGGTGTGTAGTTGCTGGTGAATATTTGCTTCCGGTTGCGGGGCTGTCTGTAAGGGCTACCGCTCTGATACTTGGTATCAATGTTATGTAGTAACTACCATAGCCATTCAGTGACATCTTCGACTTGTTGCTGCTTTGAAATTAACTATATACTGTGGGACACTGAAACATCTGTCTCATGAGGCCTTCATTTGAAAGTATTTGTGTTAAATGCATAACTGTGAAAAGCGCAGAGAATTTGGGATGAGAGCAAATGTATTTTATTCTAATTTTATTTTGTCATTTATGTGAATGGAACGGTTGAGAATTACATATGAAGGGTTGGGACTGGCTGCTCATCAGAAGGTTCATGGAGTTTGTTATACAACTGACGTACAATATAACGTGATACGGAGAATAATGCATTCCATATTTATTTTCTGTAATTTTTGCCATAGGTGCTGAAATTAGGGAGCTGGGGGTGCTGCAGCTCCCTCTGGCTTGAAGTGGTTTCCATTATAAACAAGGTTTACAGTTTGGATCAATGGTTCTCAGCACCCCCACTATACAAATTTTTCCATCACCACTGATTTCTGCACTCCTATTAGCTACTTATATCGCCAAATTAAACACAGTTCTGTTTTTGGTACAATTCTGTTCATATATTTAATCATCATTTCCTAAGCTTTTGAAAGCTGAGCTTTTCTCTGGGTCAATGAAACCAACCACACGCAACATTCAGTCTGCCATTTGTTGTTAAAAGCCAACCCCAAATGAGGCAGTCACTCAACGTAGATTGTGTAGATCTTCATGAGTTCTTTGGGGCAAGGACCATGTTTATTTGTGTTCGGTGTTTGTACTGTGCCTAGCATAATTGGGTCGTGGTCCACAGCTGGGGCTCCTAGGCATAACGAAAATACAAAAGTAAAAGTGCATTACTATTAGACCTGGTCAGAATTTTTTTCCACTGAAAATTTAGAGTTTTCACCAAAAAATCTAAATTTTAAATATTTTGTCCAAAAACCAAACTATTTTGATTCTGAAATGTCACCATGGTGCCCCATGGGAGCTGAGTTCAAATGATGCGTCCACCTATTCTAAAGAGGCTGGGCTCCCAGGCCAGATTAAATTTCTCCTGATGCTCCATATTGTCCTTTCTTGGTGAGGAGAGGTAATGGTATATCATAGCAGTTCCATGGTGCATTATGTGAGATGAAGAGCAGCCCCTAAAGAAGAATAGGCACATGAAGCACCTGAGCAATATCTCTCATGGGGTATGCAGCAGCGATTCAGAATAGTTTTTTTTTCATTTTTGGAATGAAAAATTGTGTTTTGCAGATGAAAACTAAACAAACAAACAGATTTTCAAATGCTCATTTTTTTACCAAAAATAGAAATTGTTAAGGAAAAGCATTTTTTTCATAGACTTTTTTCAATGATTTTTTCAAAAATCATGTAATCAAAAACCAAATTTTCCATGGAAAATCATTTTTGACAGAAAATTTTTGACTGTCTCTAGTAGTATACTTACAGTATGGGCTTTTCCTTATTCACTAGCAATTTGGCAAACTCTGGTTTCAGGTAAATCTGCACTGTGATCTTCCAAAATTTAATTTCTTCTTTTTTTTTTATTTACTTACTTTTCCCACCAAGAAATCTTACGCTCTTGAATTGAACTTGTCTTTAAAGATAAAACCCTGGATATAAAGTTCAATGTCCAATCTGACCTATTACATGTTCAGTAATTAACATCTAATCTCTGACAACTTTAAGAGGTCAGTGTGTCTAACTGAAACACAATATTATAATAGAAAGTGTGTTAAGTATGGTCAGAGTATTGGCAAAATTTGTTTTGTGCAGAGGTGAGCTGCATTGTTAATGGGAAGAGTGAGTAATGAAAAATGTTTTGTCATGACATTTCTTGCGTCTGCACAGGGTCATAAATCTTTCTTTTTGCTACTGTTTAACGACAGATAGATGGCCAGATATTCCAGAGACCTCAGCTCTAATGGAAGTGCCTCAATAAGTGGCCAGAGTTGAGCACTGACTCTCATTCTTCTCAGTGGTAGCTTCTGAATGCTGAGCTCTTGCCACTTATTTAGGTTCCTAAATGGGAGTTAAGGTCTCTTGAGAATCTGTCCCATAGGTCTTAACTATTGGGCCTTGTGCATGAAATGCTAATGTGCAAAGTCCATTGTAGGCAATGAGACTACTTATCTGAAGTTAATCACATCTGTAAAATAATTTGCACCACACCTTTGGTTACTAAACTATATCATGTTCAGTGCATCTTGCACCCATGGAATTTATTTTTTAATTATATATTATGGGCTGCTATTGGAAGGGACTGGAAAGTTTAGCTTTTGGATCAACTTAGAAAATTTGTCTTCTTATGTGTTTTTACTGATCAGTGCACTACACTACACTACAATATAGTAAACTAGCACTACAATAACATAATCAAAATTTAAATGTAAGTAATTCTTGATTTTAGTGGGTGCTGTAGTGAATTCTATGGTATCCACTACATATATACCCACCTTTCTTTCAACTGCCTGCTCCACCGAAGAGTACTAAGAATCAATAGTAATGTCTTCCCTAGAATCAATTATAATTAAGTGTGACTATAAAAATAATGGCTGGCAGTCGTTAAAGGTGACTGCTATATAAGGTCTCTCCATTATGCTGTCCCTGATAGTGAAATGGTGAAGGTGATGTATAAAATAGAAAAATGACCTTTTGCTATATGTCATTATTAAGTTTACATCTTGCTGCTTCTCACTTCATTTTCAAGAAGACAAAATTTTGTTGCTAGATTTTGAGGCCAATCCTGCTTCCAATGAAAGCAATATGAAAAATTCTCATTGAGAGCAGGATCCCTTTATTGGGTGCCCAACAGGCTATATAAAACTGATTTTAAAGTCTGACTGGTGTGCTGAAAGGCTAATCTAGATAGACAGCCAGACATGAAAGGTATGACTTACTACAAATGCTTTCATTTTGCCTGGTTCTAACACGTTATTGGAAAAGATTTGAGTAACCCTATTGGGCAATTTTAAGGTCTACCCTCAGATTAATCCTGAACTTCATTGATTATTATTCTGGCTGATGTATTTTCTTTGCTAAAAACAGGCTACTTTACATTGCCATGGCAACAGCCCCTGAGATTGGGAAGGCTACGGATGTAACCTTGATTAACGGACATCTCCATTGCTCAACTGGAAAAGTTAACATAGCAAGCCAGATAAAATAACTGACTATAAGTACTATCCAAAGCCTCTTCGAGTCAATGGAAAATTTAAATTTTGCCAGAACATTTCTGACCAACTCTAGTCCTATTCCTTCTAGTGGAGGTGGATTCAAATTGCTTCCTTTGTCTGATGCACCATGTGTATGACTGCCAGACACTGGAAAAGGAAGGGCTTCCTGATGATGGCAATGGCAGGGAAGAGGGGGCTTTACAGACTGAGCTGTTGTTTGCATCAGTAGAAGAAATATACCGGAGCTAATCCATACAAAGAAAAAGCAAATCAGTCCTGCTAAGCTTGTTACAATCTGCATTTGCACCATAACTAAGTAAACACTTCCATGAGGCTGTATTTTTATTAATGTGGTTTTCACTTTTTAAGGCAGAGTAATTATGATAAATTTGAAATTAGCAGAGGTTCCTTTGGCACTACCATTTTAAAAAATGGCTTTTGCCATGAAAAATATTTAGGAAAGCACTGACCACATTAGAAACACATTGCTCAAGAACGGTAACAGAGGAGAAGGCCAAATCTCACGCTGTGCCATCCTTAAATGCTACTGCTAACCTGATTATCTGGAATGCAGTTCTTTAGAGGCATATATTAACTAGAATCTCATAATAAACCTTTTATATGCGATTTCTATGAGACATTAAATTTTTGTGCATCTGGCTTTTTGGAGGGGCCATTTGAAGCTGGTGCAGTTCTTGTGCAGCTGACGGGGAATGACAGCACCATCTCTGTCTTGTGATAAATGCAGACAAGTATGTCTAAGGATATCAAATAGCTCATTTTTCAGAAATCCTTAGCTATGACATGAGATACAGATATAAATAGATACAAATGCTAAAGATTTTAGCTACTCATGGGTACTAAATAAATTACCAGCTTTTTATGAGCAAATCTAGCTCATGCAACAGATCTACCTGTCCTGGTCACAAAGACTGCTATAATAACTTTTAGTGCACTACCTATATCAGACATGAAGACTCCTATAAATCTGTCTATGCCTTTTGTTCCTCACTGCTGAATAGGCATTCTGGAAATAGTCAGTGTCTATTCTCATCTATTTGAATTTAAATAATTTGATTAAACATGTCCTTTTTTATTATGAGCTCATATTAGGTGAGGGGTTAGGCTACTCAGTTCAGAGCACTCATTGTCCCCTGTCCAATATGTAGAATCAGCACTTCTGGAATAAATGCCTCCTTGGAGGCAGTGCATTTAGATTAACGAATTAATTTAAATAATTTAAACTCCTATAACCTTGTTGCTAATAACAATGAACACATGAAATAGGCATTTCTTTAAAAAAAGCTCTATTCTTTTATGACGTAGACCAGGGATCGGCAACCTTTGGCACGTGGCCTGCCAGGGTGAGCCCCTGGCGGGCTGAGCTGGTTTGTTTATCTGCCGCATCCGGTTTGACGCTCCAGGCCAGTGGGGGCTGCGGGAAAAGGCACGGGCCGAGGGCTGATGTGGTGTATCTAATGCTGTAGAAACAATACATTATTATGGGTGAAACTGGCAATGAGGCCTATCATTTCCATTATAAGCAGAGTAGGTGCAGAAAATTGGGCCCAACAAGAAGAGTGAGGAAAGTCCTTTTGTGCTGGTGGTGGTGGGATCGCAGCCTCAAACTCGCCTTCTGTTAGGACTGTTGCTATTATGACTGGATCCATACAAGATATAAAGCAAATTCTGTTCATGAGTCATTATTCAGGTCTGAAGTCCAGATCCTTAACTGAGCCAAAGTTCTGCTCAGCACAGCTGAAGAGAGTGGAGACAAACAAATGTTTATGCATCATGATCCTAGTTAGAGCAATTTGGAAGTCCAAGTGGGTGCTGCCACAGCTGAAGATTGCTGGAGCATACAGCACTCAGGCCACTCCACCTCCTATCCCCCATAACTTTCTAGGTACACCCCTTACCATGGAGTGTGGCAAGGGATGGTATAGAATCTGCTATGCGGGCTTTACACACAGGAGGTCCTTTCCCATGGCTGAAGATGGGGGAGGAGATCTCCTTTTGAGTGGACAATGTGAAGGCACTCAGGCATAGGAGACTTGGTTACCCTGCTACAGCTGAGACAGAACTATGCAGACACATTTTATTGCATGGTATGAGGGAGCCTAGAAAGATGAAAAGCAGAGAGGGTCATTGGAACCATTCTTCACCATGCAGTCATTGTTACACTCTTGTTTGATGGGGATCTTTTGGCAGACTTTGAGTTGGGAAGCATTTCAAAATTTAAGGTAGCAAACCACAGAACAAAATTCAAAGTACTATGAAAAGGAATAATCTAATTTTATTTTTAAAAAAGTTTTGATTCACTGCCATTAGGAATAAACACAGGAAATTCAGATCAGGAATTCTGAAAATATTTGTCTTGAATATTAGGTAAGACATTTTACCTTAGATGTATTCCATCAGGATATGTAGGGCAGATGTTGATTTTTCAAGTCTTTAACAAGTTGTTTCTGTGCCTGAAGGAATTCAAACAGGGCCCTTCTGTTTGTTTGTAAATTGGTGTTTCTCCATTCTTTCACTGCTCTGTTGTTAAATGTCACAAATTTACATTTAACATAGAAACCTAGGGAAAGCCACAACAAGAGGTATAATGAGCTGAACTAGAACCTTTCCAGAGCAATAAATCCAATAGATCAATCTCAAACCTATTATGTGCAAGTTAGTTGGTCAATTTTTCATCTCACCAGTTTTCTTTGTAAAAGGGCATAATCTCAGTAGAACTACAGCATGTGCAGCCACTACAGCATCTTTCTAGGACCTACACCTATACTGCAACTATCAGTACAATGTGTTAGTGCAAATGAACAAAGCTATTTCACTAGGCACTTGCTGTGATATGTGCCTTAGTTGGTTTCTGATACCGGCCATAGTTCTGAACAATATTAGATAATCCTGGCACACATCGTGGGGTCTTACTCAGAACAATCTTATTGAGTTGCTGAACCTTGTTTCCAAAATGCAGGCAGATTCCATTTAAAAACAAATGTGAGTCATATTTGAACTTTCTATCTAGACATTTCTACATTAAAATCATCCTGCACAAGTTAGTGCATTCGGTGTTAAAGGTCAAGCTAAATCATCAAGTGTTCATCTTTTAATTCTGTACAGATTACAGAAAAGTGTGTGTGGGGGGGACCCACAGAGCCCAATTTGTGGGTCCAACCAAGCTCTGTCTACTGCAGATCTTGATGTATAACACCTAAGCAGTCCCCTCTAGTGCACTGTGAAGATGCCCAAAGGGTCCTCTCATCATCTAGCAACTTACTGAGAGCAGCAGCATTCCAGATATGACCCCTCCCCAGGCCAATATCTAACATCCTTTCTATTCTAGGGGAGCAAGGGGAAGACTATGAAGCAGGCTATGCTACTTCTGATACCATTGGGAGATACTCAGTTGCCCAGTTGGGAAACTTTATGGGGGCACAATGTGGCTCTTAGAGGTGAGGATTTGGTTCATTAAATCTTCTACAATCAGATTTTTGCCATGATAATCTTATATATTTTACCTATCTTTGCCATCCCCAGATCTCTCCCCACTGATTTTCAGAGATCCAGCCCCAGGGATCTTCCATAGAGTGGTTTATACAGTACCCAGAGGCAGCAGGCAGCATACAACAGGGATATTGCTGTCCATTTGTTGCAGACCTATAGTTAAAGGCAATGTCATGAAGCAGATGTGACTGTGCCACAGGACTGCCCAATGTGTGACTGCCAAGTCACACATTGGGCAGCCCCATGGCACAGTCACATCTGGACTCTCATGCACCAGGCTGCAGAGTTTCTGGAAGGCAGCAAGCATTTACCAGCAGTTTTGCATTTTGGTTAAATGAGAAGCCACCAAACTCCACTTCTCCCTGCTGGATCAGGGCCAGGAACAAGCAGTGAGGAGGTGGTAGCAAAGGTCCATGTAGCAGCACAAGGTGAGGAATTCCACACTTGTCCCAGACTCCCTTCCCCTTTTCTCTGCAGCCAACTATACCAGGCTTCCCACAGCTGTCTGATCACCGTCTTACCTCCCGGCCAAGAGACCCCGGTTCCCTGCAACAACTTATACCTCAGGAATCCCAGCCCATGTATTCCCCCATCAAGGGCCTCAGGATCCTTCCAACAACCTCTACCCCCAATACCTGCCCTCCAGAAGCCCTAGCACCAGCCTAACCCCCAGCAGTATCAACAGCCCCATCAGCCACTCACCTAGCTACCGGTCAAATTTCTATTCAGACTCCCCCACCCAGCTATCTTCACCAGAGCTACCAACTTTGTGCAATTCCTAATTTTACTCTCACCATTGTTTGGAACAGAGTGTGTTGACCATTAACTTATGAGACCATTTGCACAGTATCTCATACATGGAACACACTAGAATTTGGCACCTAATTGGCTCACTATTAGTGCATGTTTTTCCCCCCTGTATTTAGATATTCATATCAGGCTTTTCACGTTCTGCAGCATTGCTCAACATCTCTGCAGGTTTTTTTTATAATTGGATTGAGGATATTCAAAAGCAAATCGGAAAAAAGTCTCTTTTAATATAAGTCATAAACCTTGGGCAAATTGAAAACAGATTGTATAATTATTGTTTAAAAAAAACCTGTTGCACAACACCATATGTAGTTTTACATGCCCCAGAAAATAGAAAGTATAAACAACAATGAAAAACACACTGTAAAGACACATTTCTTTCAGCTATTTAATATGAGTAAATCAGGTTGCCATATTATTTTCAGCAAGACTTCAGGAAGCTAATTGCAAATATGGTAGTGATATGCTTAATAAAGAAGGATGCAAGTTGAAGAACTGACAAGGGGCTCAGAACTACAACTGCCACCACACTGTGCAGAGAGACAAAGGCAGAGTATTGGAGAGAACTTGTTTTGTCTGAGAAGCTGAGACGCTCAGATCATATTTACTTCTTTTGTGTGGAGAACTTTTCTTTAATTGCTACATACACAGGCCACTTCAACACACACACACACACACACACATACACACACACACCGAAAAATAGAGATCTGTACTATTGTAATAGCCAACTAAACTAAAAATGAAAAGTAGCACCACAATGAACATTTAGTCTATTTTACTCTCAGTACATGTATACCCAACTGCTAGAAAAATAGACTCAACAAACCCTCTGTACCATTCTTATATTATGAAGTCTTTAAGTTCATTGCTGCTATTTTGTGTTACTATAACTTTTTAACAGCAGTGCAGTGCTTAATGTTAGTTGGTTAAAAAGTGGGTTGTTTAGAGCTTGTTTTGAAAGCCCAGAGGACTAGTTGTTGAAAAACCTGGCATCCGTGATTTTGTAATATGTCAGCAAATAAAGAATCATAGCAAAGTTATCACAGCTCATCCGTGTATTTTGACAACAGGATTCTAACCACTAATGCATGGTACTTCCACACATTCCAGTATAGTAGTATATGCATGTAAATCAATCATTGCATTGTCTTATTCATTAAAACTGAAAACAGGTAGTATAATTTCTCATTCCTTGTATATTTGCAGTGTTGCATAAAAATAAGTGATACACACCTGCATAAACCTGAATCATTTTAAATTATAACCAGATTCTACTGCATGAAATGCAATAATTCCAAGATTATTATTACACAGTAGTACATTGCAGTCGGTGGAGTTTGTGTGATAGTGATTGCACAGAAAATTAGAAGGTACGGTGTGCATCTGCTGTTTAGATATTAAGGAAAGGTGAGCTTTAGTATCTGTCAGAGGCTATATTCTGCACTGTAATCTGCATCGTTCTACTAGTAATTTATTCTGAAAATAGCTTTTTATTGATAATACAATAACTACATTGTAGTATATTTTGTACAAGTAATGAAGTATAAAGATTATAAGAACTCATTAAAGCTAATACATCTGGATATGATCCTGTTGAAGTTTATGGTAATTTTGCTATCAACCTCAAAGGGAGCAGAATTAGGCCACCTTTGCTGAAAACTGGTATGTTGTTCTACCCATTATTTCACAGCATTTATATTACAAGTAGCAGCTAAGATGTTACAGAGCTACGAATGCCCCCATGCGAATTACACAGCACCATCTGGCTGCAGATTATTACTTTTCTTTAATTTCACCTTCGTTTTCATTTGGAGATAGAAGAAATCTGTTTGATAATTTCTACACTGTGTTGACATTTCTGTGGAGCTTGAAGTGATACTTTGTTAGCCTCAGGTGAAATGACACCATCTAGCCAGTGCACCTCTCTGCCTAGAAATTGAAAATAGTTTTAAAATGCAGTTAGTTCTCAGTACATTGGTGAAGCATGTGAGCTCAAACTGCTCTACGTGATTTCACTCCAACTTGTCTTGCAATTGTGAAACAAACAGACCAAGTTTTAGATCCTTAACAAAACAAGCTGAGCTTTAATTTGATGTGTGGAGTTACAGAGTGTGTGGTGTGTTGCTGTAGTTGTAAACCTAGGTTCAGTATTTACCAAGCTCCAAAGGGTTGTGTAGAAATCCTGGCAGTGCTGCTGTAATTTCTAATAACAATAGTATCTTGAAATTTGATGGGCAATATGTGAACAGGAAAAAAAAAGTCAAAATGTACCAAATTATTCTTTTTAAATTATTTGCTCAGATCCTGCGGTGACGATTACGGCATAAGAACCAGCATAGATTAGAACAGAATCCAATATATATATTTAGGAAATTAAATCTGTAATCTTATAGTGATGTTGCTTTGATTAAGAAGAGGTGACTTGGGCTCAACTGAGATAAGGTATTTTTAAAATCCTTGCTAACTCTGGTTTCCTTCCATTTTAACAGCCGTTAGGAGGGAATAGGAGACAAAAACTCGTAAACCTTTTATTAAACACACAGATGAAGGCGGAAAAACTTTGAAAGTAATTGAAACTTTAAAAAAAGTTAATAAAAACTTCATTTTAACACTTTTCTTTATTCTGTAATGAGGTGGTGTGGCTCCCCTCTGCCATGGAGGGGGTCGAGCCCATCCAGAGACCAGAGTGGGCAGAGCTAGGGAGCTCGTAGCCCGCCCCTCAGAGGGTCAGGCGGCGACCCGGAAGTATAAAGGCTTGCCCTCAGAGCTCACTAGGAAGCAAGCTGCTGGGCAGGCCAGACGTCTCCAGCATAGCCCACAACTGGGAAACCCCTGCAGCCCAAGGTGCACGCCAGGACTGGCCTGACTTGCCCTGCGCTCCCTACACGGAGGAGGTGCCGGACCTGCCCTGCGCCCGCTACCCAGAGGAGTCGCCGGACCTGCCGCTTCTCCACTACCCCGAGGAACCCATGGTGCTGGACCCCCCGGAGGATAACACCATGACTCAGGTACCACTAGAGGGGGAGTCCGGAAGTAGCCTGGGGGCAGCCAACCCTAGTCTGGCCGCAGCACTGCCAGAGCCCATGTCAGTGTGTTGCGGCCAGGATCCCCACTGACACAGCAGCGGGTCGTCTACCGCTGCTAGGGCCCCGGGCTGGGACGCAATGGAGTGGGAGGGCCTGCGTCCCCCCCTGCCACCCAACTCATGGGTGGCACTCTCCCCCTCTCCCAGGCCTTGGAGGCTTGGGCCTACTGTTGTTACTCAGTCCTGCCTGAGCCCCTGACTCATTGCTGCCCCGCCCTGACCCAGGGCCTGGGCTTGATACTCTTTGTACTGTTACTGCTCAGCCCTGCCTGAGGGCCTGAGCACCCGACTCATTGTTGCCCCACCCTGACCCAGGGCCTGGGCTTACGGTGCTTATTCCAGTTACCACAAGGGCCACCAGGAAAGACTCCCATGGACAGACTAATTCCCCAAACCTCAGCAGTGCGCAGTGAGCCGGTGTGGCTCCCCTCCGCCCCGGATAGGGTTGAGCCCCGGCCAGCACCCCTACAATTCCTTTTAGGAGGGATGCTAAGGAGGAGGTAGCATCAGGAATGTCCACTTCATATTCCCAGTATTGCTCAGGAATGCAGCCAAACCTGATGAAGGTGGTCTTTTCATGTGGGACAATGAAGGTGATGATAAATCTTGTGCTCTGAGCAACTTGTGGGGAGGTATCAGCCATAAAGGTAAAACTGTCCTTCAAACTATTCCACTAGCTAGATTAAGCTAATTACCAAGTTACTCCCAGAAAAGCAATGTCCAGAAAGAGGTGGCAACCTCCTCCCATCAAAATTACCCAGTTAACTGGTGATTCCAATTATGGCTTCATCTGTCTGTTTTTAGCACTGCTTCTATCTGTTGCTATAGCAATTTTGTGACCTCACCAGGAACCTAGAAGATCTCTAATTAGTTTTTAGCTTAAATACATCCACTTTGTACCAGTTTTTTGCTTATTTTTATAAACAGTTTTATATAATTTGTCAAGCTTTTGTTAATTTGGACTTTTTTTAATTTTAACCTGTTTTGGACAGCTTAAAATACAGGCCATTGAACAATAGCAATCACTCCTAAAAAACAACTATTCAATAATTGCATTAGGTAACTGGATAACATCTCAGTATTTCCTGTAGCTAAGGGATATTATCATCATCATTGGCGATCCCTTGAGGTCGAGGATGATCTCTTTCACAGCTTTTATTTTTCATGGGTCCTTTGGTGACTGAGGAGTCCGATCCTTGAGCCACAGGCTCATTGGCAGATGTTGCAGGTGGTGTTGGAAGACAGGGTTGGGCCACGATTGCTGCATGACAGTTGTCTTTCCTTTGTTTTCTGCGACCAGGGCAAGGCGATTTTCCTCAAATTGGATGTTCTGTCTCTGACAAGTCTTCGCTAGTCAGGGTTTCTCTCCCCACTTTCAGTATTTCAGCTGGTATGCCATCAGGACCTGGTGCTTTATTGTTCTTCATTTGTTTAATTGCTTTGAAGACCTCCTCAAGTGTTGGTGGGTTGGCAAGAGTTTCCCAGATTGGGTGTTGAGGGATGGAGTCGCAGGTGTCGTCAGTGACAGTTAATTCTCTATTTAGAAGCTTTTGGTAGTGTTTCTTCCAGTGCTCTTTGATGGATTCGTTATCTTTAAGAAGGGTTCTACCATCTTCGGATCTCAGTGTGTGAGGCCACATGAGCTTGGTCTGTACAGGGTCTTTGTCTCACAAGAAAAGCTCCACATATCATGTCTGTCAGCAAATGTTCATATTTCTTTTGCTTTGTCCTCCCACCAGTTGTTTTTGATTTCTCAAACTTTAACACAACAACTCTTGTGTTAAAGTTCCCTTTGAACTTCAGCTTTGAGTTGATACAAGCAGAGCCCTTTCCGACTGGATAGTGGTTGGTTTTGCAAGTTGCAGAAAGCTTTTCTCTTCTGGTCCAAAAGGGGTGTAATCTCAATGTTGTCATTGTCAAACCATTCCTGATGGCAGCAGGTAGCAAGGCCAATGGATTCCCCACAAGCCTCATGGATGGTCTGGTTTAGGGCTTCCCAATCTTCTTCAACACTTGTGTTTTCATTTCCAGGTGTGCACATGGTCAGTTTTTCACTGAGGAGTGTTTGGAAGTTCTCTTGATGCACTTAGGATTGAAGTCTTTGGATGTTGTACTGCCGTCTGTGTGATTTGGATTGCTTTCTATGTTTCGGTGCAATCCTGATGGAAATGACTGACCTCACTAGGCAGTGGTCAGTCCAGCAATCATCGGCTCCTCTCATGACCTTTCATGGTGATTTAGACATCTATTAGATCCTGTGTTCTTACAATGACATAGTTTAGGAGGTGCCACAGTTTTAAGTGGGGATATTGCCAAGTTGTTTTGTACTTGTTGCTTTTTCTGAAGAGTGTGTTTGTGATAACAAGGTCATGCTCTGCACATTTGCTGAGTAGAAGGATGCCATTGGAATTTGTCTTGCCCACTCCTTCCTTCCCAACAGTGCTACTCCATATGTTAGCGTCTCGGCCAACTTTTGTGTTAAAGTTCCCTAAGAGGATTATCTTATCTGTTTTTGGAATGGATAACAAAATTTCATCAAGGTCAGTGTAGAAGGATTTTTTCTGTTCTTCAGTGTCGTGTTGGTGCATATGTACCGATGATAGTGGCAAATGACTTATTGATCAGTTGGATGGGGAGGGTCATAAGGCGCTCATTGATGCTGACAGGGAGCTCAGGCAGGCAGTTGACTAGAAGGTTTTTGATTGCAAAGCCAACACTGTGTATTTGCCTGTCACTTGCTGGTTTTCCTTTCCAGAAGAAAGTGTAACTGCTGCCCTCTTCCCTCAAGTGGCCTTCATCTGCACACCTTGTTGCACTGAAAGCAGTGATGTCGATGTTATACCTCGAGAGTTCTCGGACAACAATTGCTGTTCTGCATTTGGGTCTTTCACTTTTTGATCCTTCTATTAGGTTATGGACATTCCAAGTTGCAAGAAACATTTTGGTTTTACAACCACACTGGGAATGATCCCTCTGGATGTGGTTATGCAGTCAGGTATGATGGGATAGCCTATGTTTGGGGCACCTTTTCTAGCCCCTTTCCCATATGGGATGAATAGAGGGGTTCCTAAAAAGGCCTGCTCAGTCATGACCACTACTGCTGAAAATGCCCCCATATCCCAGTCCACGGGCACATGAAAACCATCTTACGGTCACTGCCTGTGTGTGGGTCTCTGACTAGGGACTCCTGGTGATCATTTCACCTATCCCTGTGGCCACTCGCCCATCGCCGCAGGACTTTTATGGGTACGGGTGGGGAAGAAATTTTTCCTGTGAAAGAAGCCTGTGCATGAGTAGTTTAATGTGGGGGAGCTGTTGTGCACCAGCAGCAACACAAATCTTGGCAGAAGAGGTACCTATGTCCAGTGGCAAGGAGGTCCAAGATGACTGGGGGTTTCTCCTCCATTGCAGAACTTCATCTGCCTTCACAGCCATTGAGAGATGATCCTGCTTCATCCGTCTGTTCTGCTGTTGAGGTCTAATATTGGGTTGTGTTGGGCTGCACTTTTTCTGGTACCTCGCCTTTGACCTTACTGCCATTGGTGACCCTGCCAGGAGTAAAGGACTCCTGACGGCATCACTTTTAGGGTCTTAAATATGTGCAAGCTTCTCCACCATGTCAAGGTGGCAGCCCAAGAAGAAGAAGGAATACTGTGAAATCTCGGGTAACTGAAAACTATTTTAAGGTTGATCACTGGACCTGTATCAAGGTAAAAAATACAGTTTCAGTGCACAATTTCCAGCTATCCCTTAGCAGAGATATTGAAATGTTATTTTCATTCTTTCATCTCCAGTATCCTGTTGTTATAATAACATTAAAGTATATTTTCCTGCAATTATTACATTTCATTTTGAATGTGCCTTGTGACATTTTCCCCTGTCAAAATAAAACAAGTGCACTTCATCTATTTCATTCGCTGACTTGAAGTACACAGCAAATATATTGAATTTTCTTATCTGAACTTTGTTGTTTATTTGCACATCAAAGAAAGCACCTTAAAAAATACAATTCACATATTCCTGTCCATTGAAGTGGGCAACAAAAGCTCGACAGCATTTGATGGGGAATGAAGAATTATATATCAAATGTCTAATTTAAATATCTCTAATGCTGGTATTTCTGATACCCTGCTGTTTAAAAGTTATTAAATTTGTTATTACTTTGCAACCATGCTAACAGGAGACAAAGTATGACGTGAAATGGAGTTTTCAGGATACAATAGTTTAGCCTTGGATGTATTTTAAAAACAAGTAAAGAATGCAATCTTTCACTAGTCCCCTCAAGTAAAAATGACAAAAACCCACAGATGACATTTTAATGGGTTTAGGCCCAAAGATGGGGCTATATAATATAAAGATAGCTTATGTTGAATTCTGTGGATAGATTCAGTTACTGACTCTACAGATCAACAATGGCAATCATGATGGTGACTGACTGTTAGGGAAACATATTTTGGTAGTACCAAGATCTTATCCAACAATGCATATTCCCAAGATAGATTGAATGCCCAGAAATGTTAACCTTTGCACTTAAAATGTTAGTGCATTTTTACATGCATTATGCTATGTAATTTTTGCTCTTCCCCCTTTCAGAATTATTTGCTTGATTCAAAATATTTAGTTAACTTGGATGCACATTGGATCCTTTTACAGGAAAACTATGAAAACAGAAAGTAAATGAAAAGTGTTTTGAACATGTATCTGATATCTAAATGCCATTCTTTGAGGGCTTAGAAAAATATGGTTTCACTTCACTGTAACACAGAACATGTGAATAAAAATAAAGGACGTACATCATAGCCAGGGTGTTAGACTCAGAAATAGCATTAGTCTCCTTAGCAGCCTGCAGCGACCGGAGGCCCACTCAGTGAAGTCCCTCCCCTACATGTGTGATAAATTGGAAGAACGCTTTATTTTCAAGATATGAGTCTGAGGCACTGCAATCTTTAATATAAGAAAAAGGACTTTTGAAGGTTACGCACATCAAAATGGCAGCACTCTGCAAACAGCAGTGCTTGCTGAGTCATCATATTGCTTCAGAGGCTTCAGAGGGAATGAACAGAACAGGGCAATTATCGAGTGATCCATCCCCTGTTGTCCACTCCCAGATTCTGGCAGTCAGAGGCTTAGGAACATCTGTCTAGTCCATCTGTAATATTTTACATAGCCATTTGTCTTAAAGGAAGGTGGCTGGTGAAAGGGTTTTTTCTACAAAGCTCTGAAATCCACTTCTCCCATTCACCCGCTAGAGCCGTGATTTATTATTATTATTTTTTTAAATCTTCAGTGGATACTGCAAAGCTCATGATTGTTCCCTAAAATGTTTGTAGAAGTTGCATTCTGAGTGGTTGAAGGCAAAGAGTTTTTCAATTTGTGCTTAGGACTTTTATGAGTGAGTATTGTTGTGGGTTTTTTATGGGCAGTCCAGCATCTATTTGAATTTTGAATCATCTTTATTTTTTAATTATATATATTAATTGCTGGAAAAGTGCCTAGAGTCGGGGGTAAGCACTTCATATATAACACTGATTGAATATCATATAGTTGAAGGAAAAATAATATACTGTATTAACTGAGAAACAGTATGTGATCTGCAATACGCACAGGGAGACAGAGCTAAGGTTGTACATGGAATCTTAAATTCTGGTATTCCCTGAGTTTTGAATGCTAACCCATGCAAGCCGAAACTTCTCTTAGTATAGGGTGGGTTTTTTGAAGGAGAGTGTTTTTTGCCTTTTTTAATGGAATAAGAGATAATTTGTATTTTTTGACTTAGCCTTCAGTATTTCTCATTACACTAAAGAAGAGATTTGTGTGTCCTGAGAAATTAAACAAAGCAAAGGGGAAAAAAATACTTTTCAATGAAAATGTTCCACTTTGTAATAAACTCAAAAGGATGTTATTGAACAACTATCTTTGATCTTCTAACAAGATTTTGATTGGAAAATATAAAGGATACTGGTGAATGTACATTTAATCCTATTCATTTTTGGGCCAATCTCCTATATTGCTCCTAAGTGAAGTAGATGTTAAAATTAGTCCTTGAGTAGGAATTAGGTAAAAGATAAAAAATAGTAAAATGTTTATGTTGGATTACAAGAAGTGTCATAGATCAATTAACCTTAATTCTGGGAGAAAGTGATGAATTGTTTTCAGCCATTTATGGGTTGCTCTTGGGACAGAAATGGATTTTTTCAGTATAAAACTAAGAACTGAATTTAAATCTCTTTCCAAAATATGATGTTATGGGTAATCTGCCAGGATTAGAAATATTTCTTGAAAGAAACCAGGTGAGTTAAAATTTGAAACATACAAATTGAATAATATGGCTCGCTGGGAGCTAATCTGTACATGTATAAAGATATACCCTATATGCCATTCTTATTCTTTTTAGTACATTTGACATTAAGCATTTGGTAAATCAGAGGTGGCACTTCCAGAAGTAAAACTGTTGCCTTCTGTGACAGAGTTCTGGGAACCAAACACTGAGCCAGCACTCAGGTTGCTTAAATACAAATTAATTCCCCGTAGGATGGACCTGACTCACCCTAATTAGTGGATTAGTATGGGCTGTGGGAGGTCTAATGAGCAAATTGGTCCATTAACACAGACAGTATAAGAAGGCATAGGAAGAAAGTGCAGGTAAGAGAGACTAACTAGCAGAGCCAGAACCAGAAGAAATTGAATTTCTGGGTAGAGAGAACTCTTCCCTCTCCTCTCCTTGGCAGAGAACAGGAGATAAACTGAAACTAAAATATTTGAGATGCTGAGACAAGTGAAGATGCTTTATCTTATACGTTTCAAATCACTATGAAGCATCAGTCGCACCTCCATAGTTAAGCACATAATTCAATTTGTGCTTAAAGCAGGGATTCAGTCATTTTGCTGTGTGTGAAAAATATGCTCCCCCAAATTACAGCTCTCACTCTTTGAGTACAGAATATATTTTATGAGAATTTACAGGTAAATCTGTTAATTCATGAAGGATTTTGTTTTTAAGGAATCCTTTAAGAAATGTACCATTCAAAATTCGAGATTTTTATCCTTCCCCTTAAACCCTTCCACCTTACGAGTGATCTCAGTAACAGTAAAACACACTCTTCCAACTTCCCATATAGTTAAAACTAGATGAAATCTTGACTACATTTGAATTATTTTTTAAGGATGAATGGTCATTTCCCCCTATTATTCTTCATAACTAAAAGTTTCTCCTACAGCAGTGGTTGATGTTCCACTACAGAGAATTCCATGAAGTACTTCCCTTTTCAAAATGAGTGCCATTTCCCAGTGTTTTCAGGTGAGTGGGGAGCAGGCCACAGGCAGAATAGAAGTGCTTGAAGTCCCCTTTCTACTCCACAGCTTGGAAGAGGGTATGTGTGTGTGGGAGTAAGACCTAGAGCTCCCTCTCTTTGCTACCCATTAGGAGCAGAGGCCACTGAAGAGGATGGTTGAGCCGGGGATGGGAAGGAGAAAGTGCAGTACAGACTATTAGGTCAGAAGGGACCATCATGTTCATCGAGTCTGACCTCCTGTACATTGCAGGCCCTAGAACCTCACCCACCCCCTACTGTAATACACACCTAACCTCTGGCTAAGTCACTGAAGTCCTCAATTCATGATTTAAAGACTTCAAGTTACAGAGACTTGTAACTAGTTTAAACCTGTAAGTGACTTGGGCCTCATGCTACAGAAGAAGGCAAAAAAACAAAACAAAAAACAGGGTCTCTGTCAATGTGACCTGGGCGAAAATTCCTTCCAGACCTTCAATATGATGATCATTAGATCCTGAGTATGTGGGCAAGATGCACCAACCAGACCCTGGGAAACAATTCTCTATAGTAATTCAGACCCCACCTCATCTAGTGTCCCATCACCAGCTGTTGGAGACATTTGCTATTAGCAGTTGCAGATTGGCTACATGCCATTTTAGGCAGTCTCATCATACCATCCCCTCCATAAACTTATCAAGCTCAGTCATGATGCCAATTAGGTTTTTTGCTCCCACTGCTCCCCTTGGAACATCCTTCCCCCATCCAGAAGGTGGATGCCTCCAGTGAAGGAACAACTCTCTGCAGTAGATTCTGCTCCTTGCCAAGGAAGAACCTTCTTTTGGCTATTAAGACAATACTCTGCATGCACAGTGGGCAATTGTCTGGACAAAATAACCCTCCACTGGTAACTGTTTAAATAAACTATTTATAGGCAACTACTCTTATTTTAACTCACGGCTTTCAACATTTTTGTGGAAAAAAGAATTAAGCCTAGATACACATCACAGTTATATCATTAACTCTGTGGAAGTCAGTAGAGATACTCCAGGGTTATGCTGGTGTAACTGTGATGAGAATTCAACCCTATATATTTGTGGGGTTGGTTTTTTTTTTTTTTTTTTTTTTTACAGAAATCTGAGGAAGAGGAGAGAGTAGAAATATATAGAACCACTAACCTGTTTAACTTAAAAAATATTCAAAAAATATTTTTCCTAATTTGATAATATGCCTAGACTCCGCCTGCTGGGAATTTCTGTGATAAAAATATCATCTCCTGATAAATAATCATTTAGCTACAAACTGAACCAATGTGGTAAGTACAACAATGAATTTATATCAGAGAATGAGATCAACTCTCAAATGGTAATTTGTATTTCAGCAAGGAATCAGACTATGTTAATTAGGTTGCAGTCCTTACTTGCATGAAGGACTATTCGTGTGAATAAAGATTGCAGCATTGGGCCGTTAATTTGCAATTGATTTAAAACACGAGTTCTTTAGATTACAACTACTTCCTCCACAGATAAGTAGATGGAATAAATATAAAGGCATCTCCAGTTAGATATCTAATACTGTGTTTGCATTCAGTGCTATACAGACAAACTTCCAAAAGAGCTGTCTCTAAACCTCCATAGTATGTGAAATGTCTTATGAATCTCATGTGGATGCAATGCATTAATTTTCCTACACTGGGATTAAATTTGCATTTCAACAATCTTTTTTTAAAGAATCACGTAGAAACAAGATTGAGGAGCCTGGAGGGCTTTCAGCTGAACATAGTATTTGATTATATGACGCATGAAAAAGAAATGTATTGATACACTGGGAAGGATTTAGTGAGTATCTGTAAAAGGAAGCCTGTGGTTACTGAACCAATTCTCTATAAGTTAAGGGGAAAAATAGACAAGTATCTAATGCTGCTTAATGTAGGGGTGACAGCAGGGCCGGCTCCAGGATTTTGGCCGCCCCAAGCAGTCACAAAAAAAAAAAAAAAAAGCCGCGATCGCGATCTGCGGCGGCAATTCGGCGGAAGGTCCTTCGCTCCTAGCGGGAGTGAGGGACCGTCCGCCGAATTGCCACCGAATAGCTGGACCTGCCGCCCCTGTCCGGAGTGGCTGCCCCAAGCACCAGCTTGCCAAGCTGGTGCCTGGAGCCGGCCCTGGGTGACAGGGGTGCCTAATGATTAATACATGTTAGGGTGCCAGTTGATTTTGATTGATGTAATGTTTTAATTCATTAGTAATTTATTACAAGCTTATTATTAATTTTTATAAGCGCTTTTGGATTTGTAGCCAGGGAATGTTGCCTACTATTTCAACACCTGGTTCGTTCAGTAAAGTATTTCTTACTCAGGCAGTAATCTTAGATCAGACCACTTAATATTAATATCCTAGTCAATTAATAACCATTCATTCATTCACAAAGAATAGTATTTCTCAGTTCTGTTAAAAGAATATGTATTTTAAATGGGCACAAAAGCTGGGAATATAATAGTAGAAGAATATACAGTTCAGAGGAAAAAAGAAAACAAATATGGCTTCTTTGATTACACAGGATTAAAAAATAGTTGCAACAAAATACAAACATGTATCCTGTTATTTATGGTCAATTAATATAACTTCTCAGATGAGGTATGTTAATAAGAACTAGGGACAAACAGGCCAGCTGGTAATTCATGCACACTTTACACACACATCTAATGCTTTTCAGAATGATACTTTTGGGTCTCAGTGCAATAGAGGATTCTATCAACAGATAAAGGAAATTATTTAAGAGGAATTGCTATTTTTCTAGTCAATGCCAGGTTCCTCAAGCTCACAAGGTAGATAGATCAATATATGAAGAGGCCTTCTAACTGGACCCCAAGCACTTATCAACTTAACCTACACAGATGAAAAAAGGAAGAGTAAAGGAGTCAGGGGGGTGGTGAGAGAAGAGCTGAGGAAAGATGTGTTTGAAGTTATTAGAGGAAGTGACAGACTGCTGGTGTATGAGCCAAGTTAAAGTGTGTCATGTGTGTGACATCAGTGCATGCATCTTAACGAGGATGTGATGAAGAGGAGAAGGAGAGTTTCCACCAAGACTTGTAGGCACTAGTGGACACAGCAGCTTCCGAGGAGCCTGCTGTTGGTGCTGGGTGATCTGAATGCGCACAGAGGCTAAAACAGAATGGGGTAAGAAATGTGTTTAGGAAAATGCAGCATATGCACTATGAATAAGGAAGGGAAAACACTATCAGAAGTGTATATTGTTGACAATGGAGGATAGCCAATACAGGGCTGCAAAAGATTGTGAGTCATTTGGTTACATACATCAGTGATGGAAACAAAAGCCAGACTGATATGATGTTGGAGAGGAAATCTTAGTGGGGTTCAGTTATGGACTGCAAATTGAGACTAGTAAAGCGTAGTGATGCAACACAACCCCCCTGCTGATCCCAATTTAGGTTACCTGAGGAGTCCTCATTTCACCAGCTGGTAAATAAGCAGCAGGCGGGCTATTCTGATGGAGTTGAACTCCCCCTAGCCCAGCAGTATCATTGCATGTGGCTCCTATTGACTTCAGTGGGAGACACATGCAAAGGAAAAATCTGTCCAGTATAGTTTATTGGTTCTCTCAGGGCCGGCGCTTCCACTAGGCAACCGATTTGGGGGGCGGCATTTTGCCGTCCTCGGCGGAAATTCGGCGGCGGGGGATCCTTCTGCTCCAGGTCTTCAGTGGAAATTCGGTGGCGGGTTCTTCACTCACTCCGGGACCTGCCGCCAAAGTGCTCTGAAGACGCGGAGCAGAAGGACCCTCACCACTGATTACTGAGGAGGAGCACTGCCGCCTAGGGCGGCAAAAACTCTGACGCCGCTCCTGGGTTCTCTATAAGATGACTTCTGCAGGTCACTTACAGGGCTAGCTACTCAAAATCAATATTTTAATGGTTACCTCAGTTGCTCTGTAAATGGAAGAACTGGTAGTTTTGAAGTCTGTGTTCAAAGTTGGGAGACTCCAGAATGGGCTCAACTCATTATCTAAAAGTTATGTGTATTCTTCAAAAGATTACTGGATTATTGGGATTGTACTGTAGCATGTCAAATAATGTAAGTGTTCATATCCATCAGGGCCATATAAAAAGACAAGCAATTGAGATAGGAAATAACATAACTGGGTACCAACACTAAACATATAGGACACTGGTCATGGATGAGCTGCTGATGCTCTTTTCATTCTGAGATGTTATTACAGTCTGTATCTATTTTGCCCTTTCATGTGCACTATAAGCACAGTGAAGCGGTGTAAAGGAAAGATCTGAAAAGGCAAAATCCACTTTTTTATTACACAGTTGAAATAGCTAGATTTCCATGTATTCTAAGAGTCCGATACAAATTATATGACCACGGGTTATACAGAATTTAAGAAAACTGGTAAGAAGGGTTTTCAAATTCTGGAGAAATCAAAGAACAATATGACAAACTTTAAAGCATTTTTCTAGTGAAAAATCTTTTAAATCTACAATCTGTCTAATTGATATATATTATGCGGCTTTTAAAAAATACAAACAGTTAAATCTTTTTTTATTATTATTTTCTCTTAGATCATAGATTCTGCCACTGGAGATATAGTGACTTTAAAATATTTTTTGTGCAACTTTGTAGTTCTTCCTCTAGCAGCTGTTATGGCCTTGCACCTTAATGAATTGAAACACACTTTGTAAAGCTACTTCAGTCCTTCAGTGATTTTTGTTTTTAAGTAAAGAATTTCCATGAAACATTAAGGTCTAATGACTATATATAATATTTTCAAATGTTAATAATTCAAGTAATGACAAATATTTTCTTCCAGAAAAATGGGCTATCAGCATTAGGAACCTGTGTGAAATGATACTGTTAAGAATTATTCATAGAAGCCCCTATCCTGAGAGCTGCTCCACATAGATGGATGCCTATATAAAATCAATGGGACTCTGTGTGGCTGCATGGACACATCTGCACAACTTGTGGGATGGGGGGCAGAGTGTAAATTTGCATATTCAAATGCAATGCAAATGTTTAAAAATTCAGTGAGTCAAGAACTTGATGTGTTAGGGCTCAGTTGCATATTTTAGCTCCAATTTAGGAAAGCATCTCTATTCAGGACAGCAGTTAAGCATGTGCTTGAGTCTACTTGAAGTCCATGGCCCATTTCCTTTCCAGAAGAAGCATGTAGCCCCTATGCTCCCCAAGGGCCCAGAGCTAATATCCCGGAAGCCTTAATATGGACATTCAATGAAATGTCAAGGAATCCTTACATCCCTGCACAGCGGTGTCAGGTTTAATCACAGTCTGGCCTTTAAAACAAGCCAGATGCACTAAGGTCTAGACTCAGATGTGGTTCATTAATGCAAGCATAAAGTTTCACCACAACACATGGACAGTGGGTTTTTTTCCTTGCACACACACCTTAAAAATGACTCAGCCAGTATATCTGCTGAATAATACACACATGTCTAAGATCAAACATGGAAAATTTCAGCTCGAAAAGGAAGTTATGAGCAAATGAAAATAGGGGGCAAATTAGTATGGAAGCTTTAATACAACCTTGTTTATAAATAACATTGGCTGCTGGAGATGAGAATGTTAGAAGTGAAAAAAAGAGAACAGGGAGCTCAGTAAACAAATTAAAAACTCTGGAAATGACCTGTACTTGAGATACAGTATTCTGTGCTCGGACATCTTTCTCCTCAGTAACTGTGTTCACTAGCAGTTTTTTGAAAACTCATGATCTAATTAAAAGAGGATTGAAAAATTTAGGATCCTCCCATTTTACTTATGCACCATCGTGAATTAAATAACTTGGCCCAAAACCGTGACCTCTGTCTGTGACAAATTCTATGTCATATCTTTGAATAATCTAGCTTGAGTTTTATTAACTGTTAGGAAAAAGGCATTTTTTCCAAAATGGCAGTCAAATGATCGCATAGGAGGATACTTAAAATCCCTGTAGAGAATAAATTGCACTGGGCACAACGCAGCAGAAATGCCAATATGGCTCTGTCACGGACAACTTCCTTTAGTACTGCCTGAGTCTGTAACAAATTGTATTGGTGGGCCTTTTCTTTTGATTTATATGCAGTCTCTGCCACTTAATTGTTTTACCTTACATAGTGGAGCTTCTTGATATCTTTCCTGTATCTCTCACCGATCATTTAACAGGCCCTGAATGCAGACAGAATAGGTTATAAGTATCTTTTTAGCCTTTTTCTCTTCCTCAATTAAGCATCTCACTCCTAGGGCAAGAAACAAAGAAGATGTATTTACACCAGTATACACAAAGGCATGAAAACCTTAACAGAAAATTATTTAAAAAAACCAGCATATACACAGTAATATAAGCTTTGACCCTCACTAACTAGATATTGTGGAGGGGCTGGTCAAGGTTCCATATTCAAGGTGACACTGAGTTTTTCACTTAAAGCAGAGATTCTCTTGTGGAGAATATACTGTATCGTCCCCAAATTGACAGTGCAAGATCTGTAAATACAGGTTGAATTTTCAAGCAAATAAAGTTTAAAGTTAATTAAAAATGGGTCCTTTAGGATTTTCTTCCTGTGTCAACTCTTGTTTTGTATCTCTTTAACTAGCCAAGAGCTTATTACTAAATGTTCAAAACAGCACATGCACAGTGTGTGTGTGTGGGTGGGTGGGGGAGGCACTGTGGAGAAGGAACTGATCCAGTTTCCACTGGATTCTGTCTAGAAAATAATCCAATGTCAGGGCCTCTTTTTTCCCTGTGGGTGACAGGCTTCTCCTCTTTCCCCTTTCTCTTAAGGGATGAGAGGACCAGCAAAGGGACAGATCTGCCTGTAGATAAAAGGGAGACAGAGGCAGATAGGGAACACCCAGATTGGACAATTCTTCTTTCATCAGATGCTTGTGCAACCCCACTTAATGGTGGGTAGAGTTGGAGCCCTATAAACTCCCCAGCCAACTGCCCACTGTTGATACCAGTTTAGATTACCTGATGAATCCTCATTTTACCAGCAAGGGAAAAATCAGCAAGAGGACTACACTGGTAGAGATGACATCCCCTATGACATCAGAAGAAGAGAGAAGGGAAACTCTCCTGATTTTAGCAGATGAGGGGCAACTGCATTTCCACATTGCTCCCCCTTATTTTAAGCCATGATTAGCATGTTGAGCTGAAAGTCAAGGGAATCTGTGAGCTACTGCTGCAGTATCTTTAGTTACTTGGCAGATGTCAGGACTCTTGTGAACTTGCTGGTTCAGCACCTCTAGCTTTCTGGGCTGATGATACAAGTCAAGGCACAAGTCTTTGTGATGTCACTGGCTCAGTTCCTCTATCTTGCTAAGACATAGACTTTTATGAGGTCACTGGCTCAGCAATCCTAATTTGATGGGCTGAAATGAAGACCAGGTACCTCTGTGACCACTGGTTCATCAAGATAAAAATATACAAATTAACATCACTAAATTAAAGATTGCAAGCAGGAATAACCAGTTTGGGTGCTACTGGCGACTTCATCATAGGATACAAAGTCAGCTCTGGCATAGGAACCCTTGGAAAGCAAAAATCAGCAGTTTCATGGGACTCCAATGTCCCAGGGAGAATTTTGGTGCTCACCTTTAAATTCAAACTCTGACATTTTTTAAAAAGGGGTTTCCCAGCTGAGCCACTGGACTTTAATTTTATCAAGCTGCTTAGTAAAACAAAGCAAGAAAAAATGAGAAAATAATATAGAATAATATAGTTTTACCTGACACAAAAGGCTACAAATAACTGCAAATTTTTTCAATCACAGTTTATGGCAATCCTAGGAGAATTTTGAGGAATTTGTGCTCTAATATTATCGTAACTCTTTAGCAGCAGATAAACGGAGCAATAATTCCCTTAGGAAAGTGTTTAGTTAAGCTATGTCTACACTAAAGCTTATATTGGCATAACTTACGTTGCTCAGGCGTGTGAATAAATCATCCACCTGAGCGACATAAGTTACACTTACATAATTTCTGGAGTGGACAGCACTATGTTGGTGGGAGAGCTTCTCCTGCTGACATAGCTACTGTGGCTCGCAGGGGCTGGAGTAGTTAAGCCAATAGGAGAGCTCTCTCCCATCAGCTTATAGCAGCTACATTAGAGATCTTGATGCAGCTGCGCCGCTGTAAACTCTCTAGTGTAACCATGCCCTAAGAAATTACTTCTTACTTTGAATGTTCATTTTCCCATGTGGGATAATATGTTACCTGAGGCCAGGAAAATATTTCTCATACTTTCTAATAAAATCACCAGTGTCTGTCATATTTCAGAAATAATAACTGCAGTGACTGTAATTAATTCACTGTTAAAGTCTTGACAAATGTCAATCACATAATAACATTCTAACCTCGCGTATTTAGGTGACTGTCTCTGTCTTTCTTATTGATATGGGTGATAATAGATGTAAAAAATACTTCTCTCTCCTAATTGATTGTATTAATGGATATTTGATATTCTGTGGGGTATACAGTAATGTTTTGTTGAGGGTTAGAACCTGTTTTGGCATGAAGGAATTAACATAATATAGCTTAGTTTTAGTTTAGTCAGAACATTCAGACATCAACAGAATTGGATGAGATGCTGCTTTGATGACTCTTTCTAAATACAATTCTTGGAACAAAGTCTGTACAGCCATGAACATGTGTTTTCTCTTTCATTTTCCTGTCATCTGCAGCCCTGGAGACAGCTGTCTTCATGGGTGCAGTACATGCAGAAGTACTCCAAGACACCTTCCCACTCTAGTCAGTGGTTGAAATCCTGATCCCTTTGAAATAAATGGCAAAACTCCCATTGACTTCAGTGGAGTCAGAATTTCACCATGAAAATGTATGATGGTCATAGCAATGAGAATTTTTATTTTATTTTATGCATAATGCATTTAACACTCATGGCCAAAGTTCACTATCAAATAAGAATGAACAACTTCCATTGCTTTCAGCTGGAGTTCAGCATACTTACCTGAGAACAGACTTTAACTCATTGCCTTCACTATTGATCGGCTTGGCTTTTCCTCAGTATTTATCTTTCTGTTCTATATACGTTGGTGCTCATTTCCAAAGAAATTTTTTATTTGTTTAATATTTTATGTTATTACCCAGTATCCATGAATATAAGATGAATGATCTGTATTGTACTGCATATACCCTATGAGGCAGTGTTAAAGTGTAATTCTATTCAGGAAAAGTAACTATATAAGTATGGCAACAGATGTGCTCTCTCTATGTATTCAGAGTTATAGATGTTTACTTTGGTGATAAAAATATGGTTGTATTTCTTTTCTTTATTTCTATCAGTCCTACAGAGCCAACAAAGCTCAGAGAGAGTAAATTGGATTCTCTTCTAGCTCATCATGGGTAACAGAATTATTAACCATATTCTAATTACAAATACTGTGTCTCCCCTCAAATATATGTATTCAATCTCTCTGGAGAAAATGGGGTTGCAGAGGTGTAACTAAGATTTAACATTGATTTTGGTCCAGCTACAATCCTTTTGCACAGCTTTGGTGCAACAAAGGAGTGCTCAAGCCAGTTTAGCAAGCCTCTTGAAGATGCTGACAAAGTTTATTGAGCAAAATGCTCTCAGAAACTGTCAGCTTCAAGTAGATATTGGTGAATATTTACAGACAATGAATTTTAAAATGATTTTGTCCAAATGTTTGAAGAAACATGGGTCCAAACAAATATAATAAGGGAGAAGAAATATGCTGGGTAACTTAGGTGACCAGTCATAGAGCTCTGATTTTGAACACTGAATCCTTACAACAACCTGAGCTGCAGACCAAGAATTATGTGCTGAATATTGTTCAGTAAATATTTTTTAATGCGAAGAATGATAGACTATCCTTCTTCCTTCATGAAGCAACTGAATATTTCATCTCAGGGATTGTTGGACAAATTCCTAGAAATGTGAGTTTAGATCTGGCTATTGGCCACTCAGAATCATTCTCATGATTTTCATTTAATAAAGACAATAGAGTGTTAGTCGATCTAAATACACTTTTTAAGCTAGTTGGGATCATGTTGCAGTTCATTGTTAGAAGTGGGCAAGATAACTTTTAATCTAGGCAGATATCCAACAAAATGGAAATGTCCATCTATTTATGAGTAGGGTGGATGTTATTTTTATCCTACTCACCTCTGAACCACTGTCGCTGTTGCAATCTCAGTTTTGGCCTTTAATTCTCAGTGCTACCACTGAAAGTAGTACATTTCAAAGTGAAAGCAGACATTCAAATAAAAGCTTCTTGTTTCATGTTGTGCATTCCACCCTGGATCCCATTTCTTGTGGAAGATTCTAGAACTGAAGTCACTGGCAGGATGGTTTACTGACTTGCAGTGTCTGCAAGCTGGTTGGGTACTATGGGGAGTATACCCAGGATTTTTAATATTTTTGGTTCTTGTATTAATATAGTGCCTGGAGGCTAACTCAGGAAAGGGGGCAGTGGTCCATTGAGCCAGGTGATATATAAACACAGTGGTAGAGATGGTCACTGTTAATCTAAGAAGACAGATGAGGGGAGAAGGGAATGTGCATTAATATGCATATATAAAAATCAGTATTATTTGTAGTAGTATATATTATTTATTTATGGTAGCACCCACTACATGCTAGGAATGTTCCCAACACTCAAGGAAAATGATCCCTTCTCCAAGGAGCTCCCAGTCTAAGGTTTTTCCCCTTTTTTTCCCCACCACCAAACCCTGAATCTTATCACTATATGCATAAGGTTAGGAAGGATATTCCTAACAGGGACACTTTGGTGAGAAGCAGATAAATGGTTGGTCAAAGCCAGCATTGTTAATGGCATTCAAGAGGCGGGGGGCAATGGGATGAGACTAAACTCACACAGAACAACCACAGGTCAGAGTGTCGCTGCATTATGAAGTACTTGCACAGGAAACTGGAAACTCAGGGGAACATTTGCTGGCATTGTTCTCTCTGAGGGTGAGGTTTACGTCCAGCTGTGGAATGAGCAGAGGGTTTGCCCCCACCAACCAGGTGATTATTCTCAAGGCATTCACAGAGGACAGGGTCATTCACACAGAGGTCCTATGGTTCTGCATTGGCTCTGCCCCCTGCAACTCTCTTCTCTGGCTTTATGATAGCATGACTCAGTCAGAATCATGTTGCCAGGGACTGAAATGCTAGCCAGTGCTTTCAGAATTCCCCTGGAGGGGTTTCCAAGCATGATGGAGAGGTAATGTGGGCTTAGGGTTTTAACCGCAGGGCTTATGTGGAGACATGTGGATGGTACCTTTGCCCCTATCCACTCTCCTGCCACATATCCTGATCCCTACAAACCCCTGTGGACAGGCTTCTGTGGGGTGGAGGTGCCTCACAGGTGGCACTGCCCTTTCTTTGGTCCTCCCCAGCCGAAATTGACAGGATTTTTGTTGTCTCAATATACAAAGGCAGAGATAATGCCCTATCCCGTGTTCTTCTCCCAATTCAGACAATAGGTTCATTACACAGGTTTTACTTCAGAAAACACTTCATCACCATAAATTACAGGTGATGTGATGATATTTTATAAGAAACATTATTTTTATTTTATTTGAAAATATCAATGAGAAATGTAGTTATTTAACTAAAGATGAGGCAGAGTTGTCATACCACATTAAATACCTTTCCAAATTGAAATTTCTTTCTATGTAATTAGCAATTGGAGTATTTTTAGTTATCTGTTTGGGTTTGTCATCACTTAAAGACAGTTCGATCTATTTATCACTACATTAATCTCATGCTAATGAGCTTAATCTAATGAGTAACCGAGCATTTCATTATATTACATTTATTTGAATACCCATCTTGAGTACATCATATTTAATTGAAACAGTAATTGAGAAAAGGCTATAGGTTAGAAATGAGAATGGAAATAGAGCTTCCACGACATTATATGTTCAGTCTGTGTTTTCCAATCACAGAAAAAAGACAACCAAAATTCTTAGTTTTGCTGGGTTTACTCTCAATTCTAAACATGAGAATCTCAAGGTAGTAATAACCTCCTCCCCCTCGACACACCCCGTCTATTCTTCTAAAAATCTAAATTCTGGGTTGTAATTTACTAACATGCAACAGAAGTCAATATCCACTAAGATTCTAGCCCAATTGCTAATTTTGAAAGGAAATAAAAAATGCTTTGATAATGCACTTTGTGTGGATTATTGGTATTTAAAAAAAATTGAATTCCATCCAAGTCCTGTCTTTTAATGTCTCTAAAGTGACAGTAAATTGTTTCACTGATGTTTGAAAAATGTTAAATTGAATTTTTCTGCTTCTCTCTCTCTCCATACATATATGTTTAAATAGCTAACATATTAAGTGTCACAAACTAATGAATTCATTGAGTTTTCATGTACATTTTACATGTATTTCTGTAAATGTTTCATTTTTATTTAGCTTTAGTTAAGCACTGGATAATGGACACTTAGGATAAGCTGTTACCAAAAATGTACTGCATGCATTAAATGTGAAGGTTGAACTTTTTATCACATTGTTAGTGCATTTGGTCCACATAACTCTCATATGGGAAAAAAACTACCCTTTGCTGTATTATAAATTTTAAGTAAGCAAAACAATATCAATACACAGATCAATTCTGGTCAGGTTGAAAGCTCCATATTATTCTTTAAGGGTTTGATTTAACAAAAATAGAATAACCTTTTGCACTGCTGAAGCCTGTACACAAGATGAGGAAACTAAAGTTTCAAGGCATCTGCAGCCTTATGTAGGTTTCTACAATATGGAAGGCCACCTGGGGTATGTCTCCACTGAGACTTGGCACCAAGGGTTTTTCTTTGCAGTGTAGACATGCCCTAAGTGGCCTTCCAGATTGTAGAAAGCATAAGAGAAAAGAATTAATTTGGAGAATCAACACACAAATGTGTTATCAGAGATGCAAATATTTTCTGATTGGAAATTCAAAATGAGCAATTTCTCCTTTATGTAGGCTAACTGGGTTGGGTATTTTCCCAGGCATTGATCCTGCCATAAATTCCACACAGGGATTCTCCTGCACAGAGCTCTGTTCAAGATTGAGGCCTTGTCATTCTCATTTTTCCCATGTGCCCATAATCATACAGTGAAGTTTTGCAGTGTTAATATTGGTTGATGGGGAGAAGTACATTGGGTCAGATAATGACATTTGCACTGGCTGCCATTAAAAAGTCAGCACCAAGTAACAGCTCATCATCCCATATCTATTTGGTACTGTTTAGAACTGGAGGTATCTATAGTCACCATCTGGTCATGGTTGGCAAATATTGCATTTTAATTGGTTCTTCTTCACATCCTATTGTTAAGAAGGAGAACATTAAAAATAAGAATGCTTTGCACTTTCCATTCCAGGCTTTCTCAGTACTTTACAAACACTAATTACTTTTCACACCACCTCTGTAAAATAGGAAAGCGCTATGATCCTCATTTTATAAATGGGAAAATTGTAGCACAGAGAAGTTAAATGATTTGCCCAAGGTTGCTCAACAAGTCAACAGCAAAATGAGAAATAGAAGTCAGAGTCTAAATTTTCAAAAGTGACTAGTGACTTTGATTTTGGGTGCCCAACTTGAGACACCTTAATGAGGCCTAGTTTAGAGAGGGTGGCCGCTCAGCACTGTCTGGAAATCAAGCCCTAAATGGTGTCAGTTTGGGCATACAAAAACTGAGGCATCCAAAATCATGTAACTATTAAAACTTTAGGCCAAGGTCTCATGATGTGCTGTAACACACAGCCATTCTCCCCCCTTAAAGTGCACATCAGCATTACATAGACTAAGAATAAAAATACCAATTTTAATGAGGGTTCACTTAGTAATAAAACATGGGAAAAATAAAATGCCATTTAGCACAACAAAACTCTAAATTACGTATTACCACACTGAAAATGCAATCATGGCAGCAGCACTAGAAGGAGGGATGAATTCTGTAATCATGGGTGAAAGATAATTGAAGCAATCAAGGCACCAGCAACAGAGGCAGGTTTGGAGAAAGTCTTAATGAAATAGAGTTGGAAGAGGGCTTGGTATTTGTTTTCTCCCAGGGAAACCCACTAAGATAAGAGGTGGATCGTGGGGGGGGGTCTTCCTGTTGTAGATTGCTAAATTTGTTTTAGGGTTCCAGGAAGGGGATCTTCACATGTTGGGTAGATGTGAATGCTTATCAACAGGTAGGACAGGAGTTTGCCTGCACTTTGAACTTGTGTATGGTTTTTATTTTTCCATTCTAAACTGTCAGGACAATATAATGTGAGCCGTGGCAAATTAGGGGCCTAAAGGAAGCTGATTGTGTGCAGCATAAAGTTGAGCTGAGGAAAAATAACATGACTGATTAAGAACTGCTTGACTTGTATTTATTTTTTAAAGCATTTCTTGCCTTCCTTTGATTAAATAAACCGGGCTGGTGCAGGCTGAGTTGACTATGAGGGTGGCCTGGGAGGGAGAATCTACTTATTCAGAGCTCTGAGAGGAAAAATATTACATATGTGAGAGCACATCTGCAGGCATGTCTATATGTGCGCGCACACACACATGCATCCCCTCCCCTTTATTTCTTTATTTTCAGGACCATGACTTTGATGTGGCTTTTATGGAGGGGTTATCCTTACTAGAAAACATAACAAGGGATTAGAATGCTCACCTAATTCCATTTTTTGAGTTATGCATAATGTCCATAAAAGGTATGGATTTATGTATTATATTAGCTTAACATTATGTGTTCCAATCCCTCCAGAAACCAAGTCAAACCATGACACAAGTAAGGATGAAGTGGCTGTCTGGAGCTTCCTAGTCCCTTCACACTGAAAGTGGTGGAACAGCATACTGGCACAAGGGGAAAATGAGGCACCTTACAATCCTTTACACCCTTCTATTAGTGCATAGGACAGGCTACAATCTAGCCCATATGAGCAAATGTCCAGAAAGTTGCTTAGCAATTAATTTTACTTATGTCTTTATTATTTTTATTTTACAATTTTAGTTTCACTTTGTTGCTTGTTTTTACTGTTTGTGCTTTGTTGAACCATTTGAAGAACATGGCCATCAAACATCTTCTATATACGTCTCAGACTCCTGCCTTACATTAGTGTGCACACTTTGTAGACAAAGAGATGTTAGGGGCATAGACTGGCTGAGCCTGGAATTGTGGTGCTAATCGAACACATTTATGTATTTGTTTATTTGAGAAAAAAACCTACGGAAAAAGTGCCCTAGATTTGGGGGGAAGGGAATGATTTGTTTGTGTTGTTTATTAAATTAGCTGTTTACTGCTGAAGTAAAATAAGTCAGTTTGCTACTCAGTTTAATAAAGTTTATGTAAAGAAAGAAAAGTTTGTTCTGTGGCAGCCCCAAAGCTGAAACCCATCCTTATCTATTTCATCAGCTACCAATTATCTTGCATTTTCTATTGCTACGTTTATTAGAATACATGGAGGATGGGGGGAGGTTGTCCATCCCTTTTCTGTTCCTTTTTGGATTTCTGAATTTAAATGGTGTCTCAGATTCTTCTTATTGTGGAGGAAAGGAAGAAAGAACTGTCCTGTGGTGGAAGAAAACATGGGGAAATCTCTAATGTCTCTACTGGAGTACTAGGAACTTATGAGGGAAAGTGTTATCCAGGGAGCACATGGGGAATAGGGTGTCCAAATTCTGCCTTGACTTACATTCCATGCATATCTGTCTATTTAAGTGGGGCTGCAAGCCAACTGTAGAAGGAATGAATTTAGAGGAAGTGGTAATCTTATGGAGAAAAAGAGAACATAAGGACATAGGTATTTCAGGGGTTTTACACTTGTTAGGAAAACATTGGGGATATCAACATAGGTAACTGGCCAACTGCAGCCTCTATCCAATCAAGATCCTGCTGTTAAATAACTGATTTTTCAGTTCACTGACAATTCAGGGGGCAGGGGGCAGGGAGTTTCAGGTAAACTTGAAAATGAAATTTTTCAGAAATAATATATATGAGTCAAATAAAATGTTTCATTGGAAATACATTTTCGTTTTCATTTTGAGCATTTTTAAAGTATTTTTTTAGTTTATTGAAAGACATGTTGAAACAAAAAGTTGTTTAACTGAAAATGTCAAAGCAGAATATTTTAACTTTTGGATTTTGCTTTTTGATGAACACTTTGGTGAAATGGACATGAATTCATAAAATTTTTCAGTGTTGCTGAGTCAGCATTTTTAGCCAAAAATGGTTTGGGCCAAAAAAATTCACACAACTCTAGACAGGAGAGCAATTTACCAGCAGCCTGCTCATAAAATTCTTTGTTATATCAGAGACTTGTGGAACACACCACCTCATGTGTATCTGTCAGCTTTGCTTTGAGACACTTTCAAAAACAGTTTTCATCATAGTGATGGAAGAGCATGCAGCCCTGGAGGTCCTTGTCCCTGAAGAATGGCCACCAATATTTTTTCTCTTTCCATCACAACTGGTCATTCTTATTTTTGTCAGTGAGAAGTAGAGTGCACCTCTGGGTGTTATTAACCTTTCTAAAAAGTCAGTCTTATCCATTTAGCTTTGGGGGATAAAACTTGCTTGTTTGCTTGAAATCTTTGAACACCCTAGAGTGAGGTGTTTGACAGTTAACTTCTGCTTTCTCTTTACACTACCAGAAAACTTAGTTTAAATACCTTGCATTTGTTATATTGCATTTGTTATATAGTCAAGAATTGTTACATGATGTTAAACTTATTAAATGCCACACCTTGAAATATACTGGTTGTGGAACAAAATGCACAAGTTTGTCCCCTCTAAAGCCTCATTTACTTGCACATCAAATTTCGTACTTTCCATTTCCTTTATATTACTGAGACACAAATTGCTTGTGTTAAATGGAAATCAATTGTTAATAGCAAATTAGGTGTGAAAGGCTAGTTCAAAATGTGAAGTCATTGATTTTCTATAAGATAAACTTAATTAAGTGCTTCAGGGATACTAAAGTAATATTTAACATATGCTTTACTATCCTAATTCCTTTACATTGTCAGATATTGATATTGAAATCAAGTACTTAATTTAACAGGGCATCTTGTTTTTAATCTTGGCTTTAGTTCCATATATTTGGTTACATTCTGAGGAGTTCTTTGACCAGAGATGCTAGGAATGTGTTCTGGTAAATTTCACACCCCTTCACTTGAACACTTGGGCTTTGAAATACCCTGCTTGCTAAAATCCTTTTTTCCTCTTAAGACAAACCCTAAAGGATCAGATCCACTAGTCACATTTTCTACAGGGCTAGAAGGAAGTGCTGTGTGTCTAACTGGAGTCAAGGAACATCCTCATTCCAATGGTATAAAGCTCCCAGTAGATCAAAAGACAGCATACTTTAAACTTCCCACTAGTTCAGCAATGAATATTGCCTATCCTCTGCCTCAGGCCAGTGTAACTTTTGTGGAAAAGAAGACAAATTTCTTTGGAAGGTGGATTTAAAAAGTAGCTGTTTGAGTCCTCTCATATACTGCGAATATTAAAAGTAGACCCAGTCTTAGTGGACAGAGTGCAGGTGAGGCTGTCAAGAATGCAGTTGATGCCAAATGCAGTATATCCATGGATATATTAACTCCAAATACCATGCTATGGACAGAGACCCATGAAAACACAGATCTGGATAAAATGATTTTAACTGTAAAGTTAACAGGACCTACATTATTTTCTGCAAAAGGTGGGATTAGGATAAATCAATAAAGCTAGATCCCACAATTTCTGTTATAGAAATATATATATATATGAAATCTACAGGATTGTGATGAGAAGCTGCAGAGATTTCAAAGCAATCTCAGAAAACATGTAACACCTGGAATCTATGCCCACTATACGAAGTATCTGAGCACTACATATTATGTGTATATAATATATATAAGGGTGACTATGCTTTCCATGGTGACTTTAAGATTGCACAACAATACAGTGGAAAGTGAAGACATTTTGAATATTTCAACAATATCATGCAGATACTGCTTTTCTAAATGCACATATAGCATGGATCGGGTCCCAAAATGGTGAATAACAACATAAAAATAAAGTTTTGCATTTACAGTGTACCCTTTATCTGATTATCTCAAAATGCACTACACATTAGAGAATCATTATTAGCTCAATTTTTACAGTTGGGGTAGTGAGGCACCGAAAGGTCTCAGGTGTCTTGTACAAAGTCATATAAAGATCCATATGAAAACCAGGGAATAAAACCCAAGTCTCAAGACTTCCAGCTTGTGTTTTCATCAGAGAAAGAAGTTATACAGAAGTTTACATTGCTGTAAAATCCCAAACTAACTCCTCTTTCAAAATTACAGATGACATTTCCTGAGATCTAAAACAAAGCTGCTGAAATGAGGGTACATAGAATCATACAATGGGGTTTTTATTCAACAATATTTTGATGTTTCTTTTTGAAATGCATCAATGCTAAGGCTCTTTTATAGAATCAAATGATGTATTTTATCTGATTACTACCAAGCCAAAGCTTGCTTTAGGTGGCTGATTGTAACTTTTATTAGATCAAGATACTTAGGAAAACTCTTTACAAGCAAAAGTGCTGTCAGCTGGCTTTTTTATCCATTCTATGAAGCAATTACTCCTGGGATTGCTGATTCTTAATCCGAAGAACTAAGAGATCTATGATGTGTTGCTCCTGTAGTAAATAAGATATTACTTATGTTGCTTTTAATACTAGGGATGCAGAATATGTATTAAATTTGAAAATATATGATTATAATCGTTACTTTGATATACCAAACCAGGTAGCAACAGGTTCTTTGTTATATATAAATATTCTTCTTACATAGAACCATAAACATTAGCTATGGAAAAGATCTATCAGGGTCATCTAAGGTATCCTCTTGTCTGTAGAGAGCTGAGCTCAACAATATATTTTCCAGTGCTTTGTTCAGCCTACTTTTAAATGACTCAAGCAATAATGTTTCCTCCTCTTCACTAAGAAGAGTATTATGCAGCCTACAGCTTTGTCTGCACTAGACCTTTTTTCTCCTACAATTGCTTTCATTACAGCTGCTCCACTAGTGGCGGCAACAGTGGGAGCAGTGATATAGACAAGCCACCACTTGCTGCCAGCAATTTAATTGCCATGTTGCCTAGACCTCTGCAGTTCCCTTGGAATAGGAGAGAGCGAGCAGTTGCCAGGCAATTTTCCACAAGATCCCCATAACTTTAGAATACAATCTTTCTGCTCCCTTGCACCAAAATCGCCGGAATTTATTTACCTTCCAGGTATGGTGCAAAATCATTGTTTGCTGTACACACTGGTGGAGTGCCAAGTTAACCGGGGAAAGGATTTCTTCTGGAAATTTGAACGGAAGGGGAGCTTTTGATTTGGTTTGTAAATGTCTTGCTGCCTGTTGCTTGAATGTATTGGGGACAGAATAGAGAGGTCTTTGCAGCTGTTCTGGTTCTATATGATTTTTAACAGATGTTAAAGTGTCTAAAGCTCAGGAAAATGTGTTCTTTTATGAGCATCTGAATAAATCTATATAAAGAAATAAAAAAGGCATACAATTGAAACTAGAGTAAAATATAACTAAACAGAGAAATGTGCTCATTATGGCACCAATTCAGCAAGGTACTTATGCACATGAGCAATTGAGCAGTTCCACTGACTACGCTGGAGCTATACATGCACTTTACAGTTGGGCACGTCTTTAAGTACCTTGCTGATTCAGGACTAATACTACAAGAACATTTAGTTTGTCACAAGAACTATAAGGCTTTCTTGTAGTATCTTGCAACTGACATGAATGGTGAGGGCTTTTTTTGTTTTTATGACCTGACTAATTTATTTGTTGCTTTGTAGATTATATCTAATAAGGAACGTGTTGTTGTAAATAATAATTTGTTTACTGAGGCATGATGATTTGAGCATGAATTATCACATTGAAATTTATTGCAATTCACTCTGGGTTATTGGCATTAGAAATATATATTGAGAACTACTGTCAGTTTCTTATGTGCCCCAAAAGAACACAAGAAAGATATGTAGAGAGTTTAAAATGTAAAAAATAAAACTAACTAATTAAAAACGGGTAGTCAGAAAGGCTGCAGGATCCAGAAGAATAAATATGGAACTAAGAATCAGAAAATCTTTTATTCTAATTTGGACTTACTGAGTATGGCTGTGCATTGTGTCCAACAATGACATCAAGCATCACGTGTGTTCCTGCGTGCCTATATAGCCTAATCTATAAGGAACAAAATTGCATATCGATATCACACAGGAATTTGCAGACTCCCACTGAAGTATTGGCATCATGTTGGGCCTTTTTTCAATGAGTTTTTCACTTCTTTCCCCTTTTGCAACTCTGTTGTTCGAATGCCGTTGGGATATGGCTACATTAGAATTTTTTGTATTTAGTTAATAGATTGCTAGTTAACTCAAAGTACTTAATGTGTTTGTAAAGACTAGTGTGGACACTCCACAAGCATTTGTTCTAGGCTTTACAAACTTTTGTGATTTACCCTAGGGCAAAGAACAAACGCTTGCAGTCTGGAACAAAAGGTTCAGAAAGGTCCATGCCAGTCTTTGCACACATGTTAACTGTCAATCAGTTAACTCAAAGTAAAACACTCCAGTGAAGACAAATCCTTACAGCCTCCTATAAAAATTCAGTTTGGCAATGTCTACATTACAACAGAACAGTTATGGTGCTGCAGCTGTGCCAATGTAGCCCTGTAGTGTAGATGCTTCCTACACTGAAAGTAGAGTTTCCATTGATGCAGTTAATCCATCTGTCTGAGAGATGATATCTAGGTTGATGGAAGAATTCTTCAGTCAATTTAACTGCACTTACACCAGTGGTTAGGTCAACTTAACTATGGTGCTCAAGGCTCGGATTTTTTTCACAGCCCTGAGCAATGTAGCTAGGCCAATCTAATTTTTAAGTGTAGACCAGGACTTAGTACCACTGTGCCAATATCACTCCAGTGGCAGAGGGGTTATGCTGCTCCAAAAAGGTGTATAATATGCTGCAAAATTTGGAGGGTTTCATCTCAAGGAGGTAAACTTGTGTATGGAAACATGCCAACCTGTGCTAAAAACCACTGAAATCTGTCGGTACAGCTTTTGAGTACACATCAGGCCTAATTCAGATTGATATTAGTAAGACATGGCATGCATGGGAAGGATTGCTTATGCCTCTCCATATCACTTTACTAATATGCCCCTGTGCTGACTTTACATTTTGAGACTTCTTCTGAGAGGGACAGAAAAACATGCTGAATAGAGAGGTAGGTTTATGATGTGCATAACAGGGGATGGGATGTGAACCACCAGTCCCATTTCACTTCTTGTTACCTAAAATACGTTTTAAACCGGCAGTGATGGGCTAGCAAACTAATCCACACCTCACCTCATCAAGTTCTGCTTATGGTCAGATTGTCTTTTCTTCTATGTTTGTACAGTGCGGAACAAGGTGAGGTCCTGGTCTATGACTAGGGCTCCTAGTTGCTATGGCAATACACCTCAATAATAAATAAATAACGAATTAAGTCATATCTCAGTGTTGTCTGAACAATAATATTTTCATACTTATTATCTGAAACAATCTGTAAACAATGTAAGGTTCCACTAATACTAGTTTTATTTATAGTTTCACAAATCTAAGACTGATTTGCTGCATACTTTTTTTATTTAGTTTTGCATTGTATGACCTGTCACTGAAACTCACTTTATTCCCTGGACTAGATTTGGTACCCTGCTGTAAGAGAAGGATAGTGCTGCTCCAACTGCTGCTGCTCTTCCCTGATATTCTATTATTCAATTTTAATTTGGCTAAAATTCAGAACCATGCTTGCCTATGTGCTCTACCCATATCAGAATTAGATGTGACTTTGAAGCCAGTGGGACTCCTTGTGGAATAAGATAGTATTTTATGTGAGTAAGGGAATCAGAATGTGGCCAAGAGGAAGAAGATCTGGCCTTTGATGGATCATGAGATAGAGATCAGTTAGTTGAAACATGCATTGTCTTAGTTAGTAGAATTGAAAGGAAAGTCTTTGTCTCAATAATGCAAAAATATTTTTATAAATATTAAAACACTAGCAAATTCCATTAAACAAGTCATATCAGTTGAGAACTTGCAGGATATAAATAAAAATGTGAAGTGTTCATTGTTCCTACATTTTTTTGGAATTGGGAAAAGATAAAGTATTTTATTTCTTAAGGAGAAAGACAGACATTTATTTTCACAAGAAGAGGAAAAGTTCCCTAATTTGTGCTGAGTGATACCAGCCCTGGAGGAAGCAGGCTATTAACAAGAGGATAACTTTTACGGTGACTTACACAAACACTTTTATAACTGGCACAGATTAGGGTCAATTTCCAAGCTAAAACACATCAATGGGGAAACAGCTGAAGTTAAGACTTTTTCTTTGAAGCATACGTGTAGGATGCAAACAATTTAGAGGTAACAGAAGGGAACAGAGAAGATGAGAGACAGAGATGACAATAGATGTTCCAGTGTCTCTCTGTGGGAGATGAAATGAAATAAAGGTTATTTGGATGTTTATTTGCTTCTTGGTAATCTTATAATTGCTGAAAGGGTGGACTTTTTTAAAGAACAGATGTTTATGAGAGAGTTCAAAATTAAGTTTGGTTCTGTTATGTTATGGTAGCTTATAGGGTTTTATATCTAACTGCTTTTTTCTCATTTGCTAAACTCAGCAGGGAAATGTGAGCTATAAGGGCAAGTATTTGTTTGATTACTTTAAAACTGTCAGTATATATATATGAGCATTTATAGAAGGTTAGCATTAGAGAAGTCAAGACAGAAAATTTTAGATTTTGTGCACCTCAAAATGCACCTCATATCCTGGCCCCTAGGACAAAATGGGGATCTGAACCAGGTGTTTCATCCAAATTAATTTTTCACAAATAAAGGTAACAGGAAGTTGCTCAGCAAGGCCCTGGTCCTGCAAACCTTATGCATCTGTTTCATACACTGCAAGAAGTCCCTCATAGCATAGCTCCATTGAAGTCACAAGGATGTGGCCCCACATCATGACATGATAGCCTTCTTGACACTTTCCATATTTTCTAAGCAGATAACTGCTCTTGTTTTGTAAAGAATATGGTGGCTGGACAACTATCCCTAAAGTGTTCTTATTGAAGATCCTCTAGTAGAGTGTTGTAGCACAGTTTCACCCCCCTCATCACAAAACTGCTTCTTGAGCACCTCAGAGTTCCACCTTTTAGCTTGTGTAGCTGAACACCGAATGGATATGAATGGAATCTTGGATCCTTTTATCTGTACCTAATTTTTAGGAAGCTTTGTAGTGCTCCTGCCATTCTTGTGTGTCTGAGACCCTTCTAAAACTAAGATGTATGGATCTCAAAATGCTTTCCTGATAAAATAATTTCAAAAATATATAAATTAAGAGAGAAAAATAGATGTACCTGACACAAATACAGCAGGTTCAAGTTGAAACCAAGTTGAAGGAATATTATTTAAAAAAACTGAGATAATCTAAAAATTGAACTATAAAAATCATAATATACTGTTTTAACATATAAGTAGTTAGAGACTATTGTATTTCTGCAGATGAAATGTAACATTTTTAGAGCTCTGACCTCTACAATCATATTATGACTGGGTGGACTAGGCCCCGAGGCTTCCTGCTGGAGGCCTCAGGGTCCTGCCACACCTGTCCCAGGAAGAGAGTAGTAGACTGGCCACATCCCATGCAGCCTCTTCTATGCAATCAAGGGGAGGCTGCAAGGGGCTAGCCAATCAGAGGGTTTAAGGCTAGTGTAAAAGGAGCTTCTGTGCAGACCACAGTCATTTGCTGTTTGAAGCCTGAGGAATAAAGGTGGTGCTCCTAGTGGGCTGAAGGACTGCAGCACCATGGACAGCTCAGTTCTGGCAGGGTCTGGGGAAGTGAGAAAGAGCTCCTGGCGTCTTCTTGTGCCTGAACATAGAAGAGCCCTATGGTAAGGGTGAAGCATTGGTGAAAGCTGGGGCCATGGGGAAGTGGTCCAGAGAACTGAAAGCAGTTTTGTTAAAGTGACATGGCGATGTCTGGCTGCTATTCTTAGGGTCCCTGTGCTGGGATCTGGAAAAGTGTGTGGGCCCGGGTCTGCCACATAAGCCACGGGGAAGTGCCCTACAATTGGACAGTGATAAACCCCCAGAAGGGGATCTGAACTGTTAACAGGCCCATCTGGAGATCTGGGGCCAGAACAGACTAGAGTGGGTGAAGAGTCTCCAGGGAATGCTTAAAGCAGTGGTGGGCAACTTGCAGCCCATGGGTCGCAGGCGGCCCATCAGGGTAATCTGATTGCAAGCTGTGAGACATTTTGCTGACATTGACTGTCTGCAGGCATGGCCGCCCACAGCTCCCAGTGGTTCTCCATTCCCAACCAATGGGAGCTGTGGGAAGTGGTGGGCCGCAGGCATGTGCTGGCCACCGCTTCCCACAGCTCCCATTGGCCAGGAACAGAGAACTGCGTCCACTGGGAGCTGTGGGGGGTGGTGCCTGTGGACAATCAATGTCAGCAAAATGTCTCGTGGCCCACAGTCAGATTACCCTGATGGGCCGCCTGCGCCTCGTGGGCTGCAGGTTGCCCACCACTTAATGACTTTGTTGGATTAATACCCCAGCCAGAGGGCTGAGTCACTAGAAACTACCAGAGAAACTGCCAGAAGGGGTCACCATGGACTAAAATAAATGCAGACACATACCCGAACAGGGGGGCGTTCGCAAGAGATGGGTGTGCCAACCTGATATACATATGTATAAAAGACAGACCTTCTTATTAGCTACTGGGAATCGCGAGCTGGGATTGATAATGTATATTGGCTTCTATAAAAGCATGTAAGAAATCTAGTTATTTCATCATACATACTTGTATTGAATTAAAATTCTTTATAATAAAAGTCAATAACTAGAAAAGTCTTCTATTCGGTGATGTTATAAAAGTCTGAAAGTATGGACAAATATGTACCATGTTGGGTGGAAGGGGATGAAAAACCTAGGGTGCTCCACATTATATAATGCAAAATAAAATATTTTAATATAGTAATAAAGCTGTAGTTTTACAAATCAACACTAATGGTCATGATAAAAAGGATGTCTGCATAACTCAAAGACATTTAACTTTTTCTGCGTATTTAGCTGCCTGGTGATAATACTATATGTTACAGTTTAGTCTCATGAACTGTACATTACTAAAGAGCTTGGCGAAAATGTATTTCAATTAAGTTATGATTATTGTCAATTTAAAAAATCTGAAAAGATAAAATGAAAACATTGAGTCATTGACTGACTCCTGCATTGTGATCATAAAAAATGTTTCTTTCAGCTTTTATTTGACAAATTATGGAAAGCTTTCCAATGTGAATTTGTATACTAATGGTAAGATGTACATGCTTGGCACCTAGTCTTACAGAACAGGATTCAGAATGCCATTCACATGGGTTACCTATGAACCTAGGTTCATTACTTGGAACTTCAGTAATGATGATCTCTGACAGTTTGCTAAATTGCTAAGATTCAAAATATCAGCCTTGAATTGTGAAAAAAACAGTAAAAGGAGATGTAGTTATTTTACTTTCCATGACAATAAAAATATTTTAAAATCTAGTAAATGTGTCTGTAGGTATTAGCCTCCCAGTATTGACTTTAATAAGTAACTTCCAAAATAAGAGCAGGAGGCAAATTTTCCCTCTGCTTACATAAATTGTTAGGTTGAGTCACACTTAGAGTTATTGGTCTTCCAGTTACAAGAGTGCTGTAGGAGGGACTTAATAATGTGAGAGAGTTCCAGGTGGAAAGTCACCCTGGAGTTCTCTATGTTAGTACTTTTGTAAATCCCATTTCATATGCTTAATAACTTTTTGTGAATCCCACTCTGGGAGTCTGATTGCTCTTGGCTTATGCTGCAGCTTCTCAGCTAATACTACAGAGATGACTGGTCTTTCTTCCTGGAACAAGGTGCCCTATGGCTCAGCATTCAAAATTAAACTTCAATACTGATATAATATCTTAATTTTAAATTTGAGGGAGAATCCATCTATCTTCTTTAGGCTGATGTTACTCTTAAGAGTAATTCTCAAATCCTCAGGGCCCAGGTTCAGTAATATACTTAAGGATATGTCTAATTTAAGCATTCGTGGAGTCCCACTGAAATCTGCATCTACTTACTAGCTTAATGTTAGACATCTGGGTGAATGTTCTCTAAGTACAGACCCATTGACAATACACTTCTCCATCCTAGCCCTGCCTTGAAAACTTGTCAGGAAACTTTCCTTTGGGCTCAATGGAAAAGGCAAAGTCATATTGCTACTAGATCTTGGATAATGATTTTCCAATTTAAAAACATTGAGCTGAAAAATATGTATGTCACTCACTACATTGTCCACACACAGTTTTTATACCAATTTAAATTTATCAGTTCAGAAACATATAGTTTGTGATACAACCCCGAAGTGTGGAAAATGCAACTATACCACTATAACAGTGCTATATTGGCAAAGTTTATTGCCCTTAATTTAGGTTAATAAGCTATACCAATATAAGCACCTTTATACTGGGATAACTATGCCTACACTTAGGTTGTTGCACCACTTTAACTATAACTGTTTCTGAACCGACATAGTTAAGAGTACAAAACCTGTGAATAATCACTAGAAATTTCAGCCTTGGGTCTTTTTAAAAGCATATTGTAAGTGCAGCTGGATTGGAAAAATGGACACTTTTTCATGAAAATTTCCACTTTTCTCACTTTCATTTAAAAAGAAGGTTACAAAATGCAATGTTTTGATCAGCTCTAAGCTTCTAAAATAAGAGACTTTAATGGAAAATCTCAGTTGTATTGTATATTCCTGGATAATAATCCTTATTAATATTTTTTGTTACAGTTGCTAAATTATATCACAATTCGTCTCTTTCAGATCTTTCCCCAAATTGGATACGTTACCATAGATAGAACTTCCACTTGGGAGCCCATTTTCAGCTTGACTACAGTGTCTATCTCCATCAACATAGGATATGAGGGATTGTTGCCATGCTGCAGAGGCTGTGTGAAGCAAGATGCCTCAAATAAAGTTAGGATGTTACTGAGCATGTCTTGTGCATGTACAAGGCTTCTAATATAACATGCTGAATTATAAGCTGTTTCTTTGCAATTCTGTTGCCTAGGTATGAATTATTTGTGTAGCGTGACTGTGCTTTAACAACAGTTTCTCCATAAAAACTAAGTTTTTTTTCTCTCAATTGTATAAAATGATGGAATAGTAGGATACAACTGCACTATGGAATGTGACACAGACAACATGGCATGTCAGTTAAAATATTAATAATTTTGTTAAATATACCAGCATAAATGCATTAATGTGGGACAATATGTTATCAAATTCAAAACATACCTTCAGCTAATATAGGCATCAAATTTACTCATTTAGGGACAAATTCTGCCACATTTACACAAATTGAGTTGTAGTTTACTTCATGAGTAGCTCCAAGGAAACCAATAGGACTTCTACTTGTAAAATACTATTCACTGTAATGGTGGCAGAATCTTGCCACAAATGTTATGCTAATTAGTTTTGCAGTGCCCTAAGAGAAATTATACATACACTTCAAAATAACAGCCTTTAAAAATTGTATTTACTTTAGATGATTTGAATAATTCTATATTCTCTGTTTGCATAGTAGGTCTACATGTTTGAACATTTAATTATGACAGTCTGGTTTTGAGAGATATAAAATGATCCTTATGGGTCTGGCTGTTACAATCCAGAATTGAAAGGAAACTTTTGGTTATATCATTTTGGCCATTGTTGGTAGGAAACAAACACTCCTAAAGTCTGCATGCCTTAGTTACCATAGCTGCTGGTAATTTTTTGTCCATGTAAGCACTAATAGTTCTGTAAGAGGGTGAAATCTGAATCTGCAGTCATAATTATTGAAGACTTTTATAATTCATAGAAATAATTAAGAGATTGATGTATGAAAGTGAGTTTAAGAAGTGTTCAAGTAATATCCCAGAACAGTTGGGTTTTTGTTTTGTTTTTTACAAAAATTAGACACTCTTTAAAAATTCCAAAGATTAGAATGTCTGCAATGAACAATAAAGAGATTGGCTTGTTCGCCACTGCCATATAATCCTTCATTTCTCACTGGCACACCACCCAATTTACTCTGCCTTCTGACATTTAACTAACACCCCCTCCCCCTAAACTTTGCTAAAAATATACTCAAAGGTCAAAATAACAAATGAATTGATTTTTTGGAAATGGATTCCTTGAATAGAAAATGGAACTTTATATTACCAGAAGGTTATAGATTCATGGGGCAAAAGCCACTTAAAGCATTGCTAGCAGATTTTATTGACCACATTCTTAGCAGCTGTAAATTGGTATAGCTTAACTGAAGAACTGTTGTGATATACCACACGAGGAATATAGAGTCTAAGGTTATGTCTGCACTGTGAGCTACAGGTGTAATTCCCAGCTCAGGGAGACATACCTGCGCTCACTCTGATTGAGCTACCATGCTAGAAATAGTATGTATCCTGTTAGCTAATCCTGTTAAGATTCCTTGAACTGTGAATTACACCCCCAAGTTCTAAGTATAGACCTACCCTGAGGCAGAACTGGCCTTATGAGCCTAATCTTGCTTCCACTGCCACTAATGTGTGTTTTGCTGTTGATGTCAGTGGGAGTAGGAGCAGACCCTCAGCCTGATTCACCACCGTGTTAATTTGATTTTACTCTGGGGTAACTCTGTTAATGTGGAGTTAAACTAGTTTGAAATTGGTGCAACTCAGTGGAGAATCAAGCCCACTATATTTTCAGATTGCAGTCATAAATACAGGAAGAGAAAACCCACTGCAAACTTTAAGCCTGCATTTCCTCTCTTGTATATCAGTTTTTATGTCAATGTAATGAAATAGAGAATTAGGCTCAATCTATCTTGTAATCTCACACTATGTAAAGTTGGTGGGAGATTTTTGAGACACATCCAGTTTTTTGACCAAAAATAATGTTCATCCCCTTAGTATTCTGGTACTTTCTCAACTTCCACAATGTTAAACAAATCTAATTTGTGATATGCTGTCAGAAATAAATATTTATTATTACTTTTACACTCAGATACTATGTCTTATATACTATGTTTTATACGTCTGAAGCACATTCTTGTTCACTGACTTCCTCCTAAGAGAAAGAAATCATATCAACCTTAGAGTTTTTTTATTTTCACTAACTTTCCATGATTCTGGGAAGGCCTTATATATTTCAGCATTACAGGGCCAATTTGCAGGAATTTTCTAGACCTCAGATATGGCCTTGCAATGATGATAAGTCATGAGAGGAAAGAGTGATAAATTACAGAAGATAAGATAATCAGACCTTTGACGTTTTAATATAATGTTTCACAGTCCTACTAGATCCCTCATTTGTCACAGTTCTCTGCATTCTGTTGATCTCAAAGGAAATAAATCATCAGTTTATCATGTTGCTTTTTTTCATCCACCACTGTATCAGCATGCTTTGCACATTGCAATAACAAGCATGACAGGAATTCTGAATCAAGAAACTTAGGATGTTATACTTTCCCAGCTAGCACTCAGATTGATGACACCATGCGTAACATAAACTTTGTGTTGGCACCCATCAAACTCAATAATTTTAGAGCAAGCACCTGCAGTTTAAACTGATAAACAAGTATCTCACACCCCCACATCCTTCTCAAAAAGTGTCTCCTTAAAAATATTCAACTCTGCCGTAAGATTAAGTTGTGTGGTGTTACACCAAGGGTTTTACTAATAGCACATTGTACCATTACAATATATAAGTAATGGGATATTTTTCCAAACCAGATGTTTAGAATTTGCACAAAACAATGACAATCAGCTATAGTTTCTGTATTGAAATCTATTAATTCATTTATTTTCCTTCAGCCCATTTCTTATATTAAAACTTTTTTTTAGGTGTGTGGTTTAAGAGAATGATTGAAGGATGAAGGACCAAGAGCAGGTAATTTAGAAATTAAGATTAAAAAGTATGATATTAATTTACCTGTTGTCTTGAGTAAGTGCAGCATGTAAAGTGTATGAAAGATCACCTTAGGTTTAAGGATCTTTAAACATCTGGTTGTGTCTAGATGAAATATGGACTTTTAGATTTAATTATGAATTGATATGCTTTTTTGAGTATAATATACACAATATTATTTTAAATACTGAGAGTTTTGCCATTGACTTCAATGGGATCATGATTGCACTTTGTGTCTCTTCATTGCATTTTAAAATGTAAAAAGAAAAATCTAAGTCTTCTGTACATTCTGAGTTTCCTTTGTGGTTTTAGGCTAAGACTTGTTTTTTGGGTTCTTTGGCTCATTGAAAACTGTGTTTTGCAGAGACCAAGAGACACAGAACAAACTCGGAGCATATAAAAACTGAGTTTAAACCTACTCTCAGTCTTCCTTTTGTTTTAGAAAAAAAAATATCCCAAACTCTGCTGAAAGATTAGAAGGGACATTGGCCTACTAGGCTTCCCATTTTGAAAATGGGTGATTTCTGGTTTGTTTAGTAAGTATGTAGGAACTTTTATTGTTTATGTAGCTTTTCTATTTGATATTTTTATCCTAAGAGAACAGGTACTGTGCTGAGAAAGAGCCACATTGTAACTTGTAACTGCTGGCACATTCTATTCATAGTCCTCAGGAAGGAAGCAACACACAGGTGACACTAAACTAGGAGGCGTGGTAGATACACTAAAAGGTAGGGATCAGATACAGAGGGACCTAGACAAATTAGAGGATTGGGCCAAAAAAAACCTGATGAGGTTCAACCAGGACAAGTTCAGAGTCCTACACTTAGAATGGAAGAATCCCATGCACTGCTACAGACAAGGGACCGAATGGCTAGGTAGCAGTTCTGTAGAAAAGGACCTAGGGGTCACAGTGGACGAGAAGCTGGATATGAGTCAACAGTGTGCTCTTGTTGCCAAGAAGGCAAACGGCATTTTGGGCTGTATAAGTAGGGGCATTGCCAGTAGATCGAGGGATGTGATCGTTCCCCTTTATTCGACATTGGTGAGGCCTCATCTGGAGTACTGTGTCCAGTTTTGGGCCCCACACTACAAGAAGGATGTGGAGAAATTGGAAAGAGTCCAGCGGAGGGCAACAAAAATGATTAGGGGTCTGGAGCACATGACTTATGAGGAGAGGCTGAAGGAATTGGGATTGTTTAGTCTCCAGCAGAGAAGAATGAGGGGGGATTTGATAGCAGCCTTCAACTACCTGAAGGGGGATTCCAAAGAGGATGGAGCTCGGCTGTTCTCAGTGGTGGCAGATGACAGAACAAGGAGCAATGGTCTCAAGTTGCAGTGGGGGAGGTCTAGGTTGGATATTAGGAAACACTATTTCACTAGAAGGGTGGTGAAGCACTGGAATGCGTTACCTAGGGAGGTGGTGGAGTCTCCTTCCTTGGAGGTTTTTAAGGGCGGCTTGACAAAGCCCTGGCTGGGATGATTTAGTTGGGAATTGGTCCTGCTTTGAGCAGGGGGTTGGACTAGATGACCTCCTGAAGTCCCTTCCAACCCTGATATTGTATGATTCTATGATTCTAGGTGCTGGCCTTTAGGATATCACAATGTATGACAATAGGTTGTGCAGCCTTAAACCCCTGATGGGAAGGGTTCCTTCCCCAGAGACAGGTAATGGTTGGAGGCCTGAGAACTTACTCGGCACTTCTGGATTGGACCATAGAGAGGGAATACAGATGCAGTTTCCCTGAACCTAGGACATTTCAGATAAAAAGTGCTCTTATCCCCATTTTACATATGGGGAAATGAGTCTCAATGTGGTAGCTCAACTCTGAGCCTATCTTTCGTCTCTATCATCATATCCCCATGAGGTCTTCTGGTTTTCTGCTATTTCCAGATATACTTACTCCTCAAGTCTGTTTCTTTAGGAACAATGCTACAGCAGTTTCTTCTTCTTGTTTGATCACCATTTTTCATCTCAGCAGTGGTTATGGGGCTGAATGATGCCTTTCCGCCTCCTTGTGTCTTGTACTATCTTCACAGCTTTGTTCATTTTTTAAACATTTTGTGCTATGCCATTGTTCACCATGTCTATCCAACACATCCTTGGTCTTCCTCTGTTTCTAGTTCCTTGCACTGTATTATGTATTGCCATGTATGACACTTTCGGGGTCTGTTCTTGACATGTGTCCGAACCACTGAAGTTTTCTTTCTCAAATCTTCAATAACAACATTATTTCTTGTCCTAGCCATTTTCTTATCACTTCATTTCTTCATATTCTGCTGTCTTGAAACTCTGTGTTCCCCTCAGCCTATTCATTTCTGCAGTAAATATCTTACATTCATCAGCTTTCCTTATACTCCAGTGTCCCAACCTGTAGTCAGTATCAGCATGATGATTGTTTCATTTATGGTGATTTTAATTTTTGTATTGAAATGTTAACCTTCCAAAACTTGCAGATTTTCCTGAATGCAGTAGTGACTAGTCTGATTCTTCTTTTTTATGTCATCTTCACAATTCCCATTCTTCAATACTAGTCCTCCAAAGTACACAAATTCTTCTACTTGTTCCAGTTTTGTCTCTGACTTTGCTGTTTACATCTTCCCCTTGTCTTGCAATTGCCAAAGTTTTGGTCTTCTCCATGCTGATCTTCCATCCAGATTTTCTGCTTCCCTGGTCTACCTTGTCAGTTATTCCCTACTTGGTCAATCCTCTGAGGTCAATATACTCTACAAATCTAAAATTATTCACATACCTCTGACGTAACATGATTCCTCTCATTTCATCTCTCAGTGCTACAGCCATGACTTCTGAAGAATACTTCTTCCAGTACCAAGTTGAACAGATCTGTCCAATAGCATGTATCCTTGTCTGCTTGTCCTGAGCCATGTCATCATTTTCTTGTCTACACTCACTGCACTCATCATCAACTTGTTGTAGATGTTTCTATAAACTTGATCAATTTCTTGGAGTTGCCATGCATTGCCTTTGCCATGTGTTCCTCACCTATTTGCAATACTTGGTCACTTCCCTGCACCTTTTCCTTTTTCAAACTTTCTATTGAGATCAAAAAGAAGAACAGGAGTACTTGTGGCACCTTAGAGACTAACACATTTATTAGAGCATAAGCTTTCATGGACTACAGCCCACTTCTTCGGATGCATCTTTACTTTTCCTTCTAAGAATCCTGGAATCTGCTTGCCCTCATTTGTACTGGAAAGCTTCTCCAAGACCATTTCATTTACTGTGTTGTGCACATTGTACACCTCTTCAAATATTTCTTCTATTGCTTATTCTTGTTCGCCCTCAGTTATTTGCTGTTGCTTGTCTGTCTTTCACTGTTGATATCTTTAACTCAATACAACCCATGTTGCATTTCTCTTCACATCTTCTTCTTTACATTTTTCACTTATCCAATTGTGTCTGTCTCTCTTCACTTTCTGATTTATCTTTCTGGTCCATCTATTATACTCAGCTCTTAGACTTGCATCTTCCTTTGTATTCTTCTTCAACTTCTTACACTTGTCACTCAGCAGCAGCACTTTATTCATTATCTACACTGGTTTCTTCGTTTTGGCTTTGTAGCCCAATACTTTTTCAGCTGCTCTTGTAATCCCATATTTTATACCATTTCCTGTCTCTTAAATGTTCTTTTCTTCTTTCACAAGAGCCATGATTTTTTTCCACGTGATTTCTTTGTATCCTTTCCTGACATCTGTCTCTTTCAGTTTGTCCACATCATAAATCTAAGTTATCAGCACTCTTTCAGTTACCCTCAGCCTCATCCTGATTGATGCACAAACTTATGATCTGATCTAATATTGGCTGCAAATGATTTGCACGACAACACACTTGATGTCCATCTTTCATTCACAAGCACAAAGTCTGTTATGGTCTTTCTTTGCCCATCAGGACCACATCTTCTGCAGCTTTCTTTGTTGAAATAGTGTGTTCATCATCACCAGATTGTTACTTCAGCAGAAATTCAGTAACCTTTTGCATTTTTCATTTTCTTCATGGAGTCTGAATCTGCTTATTGCTCCAACCCAAAAATTCCAGTCTGGTTCTTCTTTCATATTAAATCTCCCGTCAGCAACAGCATGTCTGGTCTTGAAACTTCTTGTATTGCTTTCTGTAGATTGTTACAAAATTATTTTTCTTCCTTCTGCACATATACTTATACTATGATGGCTGCACCAGATTTGATTTTCCTTCAGCATACAAAGAGATATCTGTTTAAATGTCATAAGAGTCTGGCTTGCCTTCAGCTTTAGCATCAATGTGACTCCATGTTGGTGTCCACCATCTTCTCTTCCCAGTGTCAATATCCTGTGAGCCTCATGGTGGAATTCTCCTTTGTCTACCCATCTCATTTTGCTTTAAACCAATGTTTCCCTACTCATCTTTTCAACATGTGCATTGTTATCAGAAATGTTCCAGCCTGGTAGAATGTTCTTATGATCTGATAAATGTCTTATCCTTTGTGTTTGTGTGATAATTAAATTTATCATTTAATTCCTTGTTCTGCTTATTGTTATGTTAGCACCAATCACATACTTTTTTTTTTGCTTCTGCCTTGGTTTCTGAGCGATGAATAGAGTCTTTGTTTGTCTTGGCAATGACTGAGCTGGTATACTTTTGTTTCTCTTTCCATTCTTCATTAAGTTTCTATGGTTCAGTATTTGCCACGTTTGACCATGACTCCCTAGCTTTCGCCTTGAACAATGTATCATAATCCATCTGCAACATTGTTCTAAACTATCCATTAGCTTTTTTTTTTAAATAATTTAATGAAGATATCCTATTTCCTAGAACTGGAAGGGACCTTGAAAGGTCATTGAGTCCAGCCCCCTGCCTTCACTAGCAGGACCAAGTACTGATTTTTGCCCCAGATCCCTAAGTGGCCCCCTGAAGGGCTGAACTCACAACCCTGGGTTTAGGAGGCCAATGCTCAAACCACTGAGCTATGCACTGGGTCCACCAATGTTATATTTTGGAAGTTGTTGTGTTAGCTTCACCACAGGACACTTTATACAGTTGGAGTACCAGGCATGCCCTTTCACTAGTGGTCACAGCTTGCTACGCCTCCTTAGGTTTAGCATGCCAGCTCAGGCAAGGTCTTGGGGTCTGGCGCTCTGGTGCACACACAGCTTGGAGCCATTAGTGAGAGCTGAGTGAGGCATCAGGACCAACTTCAGGCAAAACTCCCTTTGTGGGTGTGGCTGTCAACTGTGCAGAGGCACTGCTTTTTTAACTCAATCCATACGCTCTATCAATTAGCCAGGCAGTACTCCCAAAACGTTACAGCTGAAGCTATCAATGCTGGAGAAAACCTGATCTACAAGAACAATGCTATCTAATTGTCCCTATGTCAAAGTACTAAGTTTGAGCAAGTGATCACTGAGCATCTAAAAGTTTGAAGGTTTAGCTCCTTTCCAACAAATACAGACATTTTTTCAGATGCTTGTCCAAAATTTTTTTGTATGAAACTACTAAGTCTGAAAAAGTGGGCTGAATACTTTATACAGACAGGCTTTTTTGTTTTCCTCAGGATTTCCTGTACTGCCAATCTTAGGCCAGGCCGGAAATATTATAAGAAGATTCTGTTTCTCAGTATTATGACACTGATGTTTTTTGCCCTAGTCATAACTTGGAAGTTCAGAGCATCAAGCAAACTGAAACTTGGGTTAGTTAAACTTTTTCAGAACTCATTTTTGATTTTGAGTTGAGCTCAAGTTTATCAAGGGCTGTATTTAGTTCTTATTGTAGTCTATAAAAACTGTTGCCCCATCACTAGTGAGCAAAAGGCTCAGATAAACAGGCTGTGGAGCATTATTTTTTTTCCACAGGTTTAACACTGTAAAGTAACTCTTTGTTTTATAGCATGTTTGCACCATTATTGCCCAGCTTCATTTGAGCAAAATGTGCAGTGGGGTAAGTCTTTAATTAAAATATGTAATAGTTGTTTTTGTGTGAAACCACTATTTCTATTGATATAAAAGCAGAGAAAATAAGGGCATGGCTAAGAGTAATTAAGAACTACAGGCATTCCATAAAGCTTTTGTTTGTAATTGTTTGTTTTGCCTTAGTAAACTTTGTATATAATCAATCCTATAGGAAGGGTAATGAAGAACAGCCACTTGGATCCATAAATTTTGATATCATGCTTTAAGGCAGCACAACTTTATATCTGAAAAATTAGGACAGCTTTAGAATATAGGCTGAAGGGGATCTGGAATGTCAAACAAGCACAACTCCCATTTGTTTAACTGTTATCACCTTAAACCATAAAATGTCAACTAAAAACAGAAACTCTTCTTCTCATCAAATGTTCCACACTGATGCAACCTCAGTCTTATACAGCACACTAATCTTTAAACATGAGTTCATTTGTTGAAATTAACTCTGAAAAGCTAATGAAAAAAGCTGGTCATAATCACAAATGATACATCACATCATTACAATTACAAATTGTAAATTATTCAAACAACATTTTAATATGTTTCTGACTGGTTCTCTACAGAAATTCCTTTAGCTCAATTTACTTCTAGCATTTTACAACCGCAGGAGTCTGGAATACAGAACCCATTTACACAACTAAAAGGCCAATGGGTTTTGGCAGTATAATAGTCCACTGCACCATCTAGCCCCATCAGCTAAGCTTATAGCTATCCTTCTAATGGCAATGTCTCAGAAAAACTATCAGATTAAGCTGTGGAATAATGTAATTATTTGTGGCTGTGATTTCTATTTTGCTTCTGCTTTATTAATTAACTATACCCTGGTGACATAAAATATATGCTTATACTGATGGATTTTGTTTGTATTAAGAATTAGCTATTGCTATTCAATGATTTATCCACTATTAATTGAGAAGTGCTCTTACGGTAAATGACAATGAGTTTCAAATATTTTACATAAATGTTCACAAACACAATTATTTAAACTTACAAAAAAACTCAGAAGAAATAATTTGACAATATCACTTATTCCCAGTATATCCAGGTTATGAAGAGACTTTCATATTTTGAGATGAAAGAACCCATCTCTGGCTTTTCATTTTTAAAATAGATGAGAATAAATTAAGTATCTGTTTTGTATAGAGGTATCTTTGCAAAGAAGGTTAAGTACCATTTCACTATAAGAAAATGATAGCTTTTTCTTCAAGTTATTAGTATCTCATTTAAAAATAACATCTGAAGCCAAATCCTCAACTGGTGTAGATCAGCATATCTCCATGGACTTTAATAGAGTTGTGCTGATTTACTCCAGCTGATTTTGTTGTGTATTTTTGGCCCCTGGTATTTTAGTTAGGCTTTCTTACGCTATGTATATCGCTTTTGAATAAAAGCTGTATTTTACTATCTGATCTGTACTGTGTACTCATGAAATCTTTTTAGGTCTTTCATTCTGCAGGAACTGTTGTCAAAGTAGGTATGATATTGGATACATTAATCAATGCAAGTTTGGATCTGCAGATTTCACACATGTGATGGTTATGACCTCAAAACTGGGAGTATGGTATGAGTAAAATAATGTGAGCAGTCCTTGGGGGAGAAAAGGGGAAGATAAGTTTTATAATATCCTACAAAGCTTGCACAGCAGCTGTCAAGAAGTAGACTTCTGCAGCAATAATTCCTTTTCTGCTGCTTATGCTAGTGCTAAACAGAAAAACTATCGCAATGTTTTTGCTCCAAAGTTGGTAAATGTTTTTATACACACAGTTTGAGGAGGGCCAAATGTTACTTAATCTAATGTTCACATATACTGTTAATTCACAATATGAAACAATATTTCCAGATTAACATTTATGACAAAGTTTGACTTCTTGTGCCCATACACACAGAGGGCCTGATTTTTCAGAAAATTTAGTCCTTACTAGCGCATCTATATTCAGATCAAGTGACCTATAGGAAAGCGAATACGAGAAGGAATGCAACTACTGCTCCAATGTTGTATTTTTTTAAAAAAGAGGCCCTAATTGTGCAATCTAACCTTGCACCTATAACAATCATGGCATATAGAAGTAAGGTGCACAGAAATAACTATGCTAATGTTTGTCACTTCCCCCTGCCCTTTTAGCTGTAATGTAAACTCAGGAATATGTGTATGATCCCTTGTAAAGGTTAAGGACTATGCACTTATTGCTTTAATGTGTGGACTGCAATAGAAATTCTATGGCTTCATTTGAAAACTGGAGCAGATCTTGTATTGTAGAGTATGAAGAGCTGATCTTTTTTTTCATTGAAGTAATGTGAGTTTTGCTACTGACCTCAATCTGAGTAGGATAGGGTTTTGAATGTTTATTTTAATGAGAGCATCTTATAACAGATTTATTTTATAGTTCTACACCACAGACCTGATCTTGTTCTCATTGAAGTCAGTGAGAGCTTTGTCACTGACTTTGAAAGGAACATTTTGGACTGCCACCCGCTTCCTTAAAGTACAATTCTTTCTGTATTCCAATTTATTGCAAAAAGTGGCAATATGTACTAATCCAATGTGGTTTTTTTTCAAATATAGATAAAAAAAATCCATTTGACAGAAAATTAGGCACTGTCATTTTTTAGTTCCCCAGTAAATAATCCTGTGTTGACCTAATATAATGTAAGTACTCTTGCCCTAGTTAGAAGATATAAACTAAATGCTTGTGAAGATCATATTCATATTCTGCTTCTAGAAGAAGACATTTAATAAATGAAGTATTATCCCATCATTGTTCAACAATGGCTCAAATGAGTCATTATACATTTAAATATTTGAATTATGCCTTCCTGTGTCAAGATTCATTCAAATGTATTTGCAGCAGCTGGTTTATGTTTATGATTCAGAATTTCACTAATAAATAGCTCTTTTGGTACTGTTAAAGTTTAGGAATGTTCATAAAGTAATTACCAATTTGCCTTTCTTGTATCCATGGCTAACTTACTCCCAGAGTGGCTAATTACTGAAGAATAAATGTTCGTTAAATATTCTTCCCACAAGCCATCTCCTCCTCCCGCTGATTTGTACTAAAAGGCTATTTTTGTTATAATCCTCTGTTTGCTCTATCACAGTTTGTTGCTGTGGAAATAGTTATGATGATTAGAACTTCTTAGGATTGAGAAATAGGATGGAAAGGTCAGTTGTTGTCAGAACAAAGCATTCCCTCTTGCTAAATTAATACAGTAGCAAATGGCTTATCAAAGGTTAGAAAAACCTAAACAAGAGGATATCCATTCAATTATTAGTCTGCAAAGAATATGCATCTTTGAAATTAATTTGGTAATATTCAAAACTTGTGTGGGTGTATAAAGGGTTACTGGGCTCATAGTTGAGGGGAAGCAGTAAACATGATATATCTTGATGTCAATAAAGCTTTTGGCACAGTCCCTCATGACATCTTATAAGGAAACTAGGAAAATGTGCTATACATGAAATTACTATAAGGTGTGTCCATAACTAGTTCAAAGACTGTACTCAAAGAGCACTTATCTTTCAGAATGGAGTGGGTTCCACAGGGCTCTGTTCTGGGTCTGATACTTTTCAACATTTTTATTAACATCTTGGATAATGGAGTGGAGAGTAGGCTTATAAAAGTAGTGGATGATACCAAGGTGGGGAGGGGTTGTTAGCACTTTGGGGGAGAGTATTAGAATTCAAAATTACTTTGAAAGGATTGGTTTTAAATCAACTAGATGAAATTCAATAAAGAAAAATACAAAGTCCTACTCTTAAGAGGGAAAAATTCATGTGCACAATTACAAAATGGGGAATAACTGGCTAGGTAGTGTTATTACTGAAAAGGACCTGGGGATTATAGTGAATCACAAACTGAATATGGGTCACCAATACGATGCAGTTGGGGGAAAAAAGGCTAATATTCCAGGCTGTATTTACAGGAATGTTGTATGTAAGACATGGGAGGTAATTATCCCACTCTACTCGACATTGGTCAGGCCTCAGCTGGATATTGTGTCCAGTTTTGGGCACCACTCTCGAAAGAAAGTGGTGGAGAAACTTGAAATAGTACAGAGGAGAGCAAAAAAGAAGGAGGTTTTGGAAGCCTAACTTATGAGGAAAAGTAAAAAAAAAAAATGGATATGTTTAGTCAGAAGAAAAGACTCATGGGGAACATGGTAACAGTCTTCAAATATGTTGTTACAAAGATGACAGTCATCAGTTGTTCTCCATGTCTACTGAAAGTAGTGTGACGGACTGACAATATTCTGTAATGTCCTGAACAAACCTTATGGAATGAAGATACATTTTGTTGAATTAAGTTGAACTTTTTTTAATTAGAGTTCCTAATTTTGAGGTACATTGTATTAAAAATGCCATTGTGTATGTGTTGTGTTGGCATTGTATATACCTTCTCTATTGGGAAGCGGGATGCTAATGTTGCTCCATTATCAACCCTTTGAAGCCTTCCCCCAGAGATGTTTGCATATACTAGTTCAAACTGGATTCTCCAGGGACAAAGAGAGGGATTTTGGATAAATAGCCTGGTTTTAAACTGGCTCATTGACTCTTCCTGATGCAGCAAATGGACAGGATCCCCGGGACCAAAGAGGAGCCCAATCCTTTGGAAAGGATTGGAAGGACTGGGCTTACTGCGGCCACATAATGGAGTGCTTGTTCTGAGCCAAATCTATCATGAACTTGTATCCACAAGGAATACCCTTTGAGTTGGGGTTTGAAGGACTGCTCCTGCCAAAGCCCATGTTAGGGTTGAGGTTAACTTTTGGCAAACTTAGTAGCATGTGTGTAGGTTCTTAATTTTTTTAAATATGTTTTTTCTGTAATTCTTTTTTACTTTAGGAATAAAGTAGGCTTGCACAGAAAGTGCTGTGTGGGTAACTTGCAATGGTAGCAATTACAGCTCTGATCATTGAAGAAAAAGCAAGCCGGTGTCCCGGGGTAAACTGTCTGTGCTGGGAATAACACAATGAAGGAAGGGAACTATGCAGCCTGGAAATACCCATGGTCAGAAGAGAGAGATGTGCTGATCTCCACCCAGAAAAGCGATGACTGGGGAGTTGGAAATCTGAAAGCGGGTGCCCTTGGCTGGACTTGAGGTCCTGAGGTTCCTTCCAACACTGATATTCTATGATTCTATCACCATTAAGGAGAAATACAGGAACATGTGCCCTGAACTGTGACAGTAGGACAAGAATTAATGGGCTTAACATGATTTAAATTAGGTATTAGGAAAAGCTTTCCAACTATAAGGATGGTTAAGATCTGGAATAGGATCTTAAGGAAACTGTGGAATCCCCATCACTGGAGATTATTAAGAACAGGTTGGAAAAATACCTATCAGGGATGGTCCATATATACTTGGGCCTGCCTGACCACAGGCAAATGGATTAGGTGGCCTCTTGAGGTCCCCTCCAGACCTACTTTTTTATGATTCTAAGATTCTATATATGTATGTATGCAACAAAATGCATTGATTAAAATTCAAACTCTTTTGTAAAAAAAAAATCTCAAAATAAAACCACCATGATTATTTCAGTATTTTAAAATATGCTTCATATACCATTTACATTCAAACTGTAAAATTCATGAGATAAATATATTAAAACTTCTATGCATCATTTCTCTGGACATTAATTGTTAAATGTTATTTTGCAATACACTGATTTCATGGGTGATATATTGGAGTACTACACTAACAGCCTGGAGGCTGCTGTAGTTAAGGGATAGTTGTCATTTACATTATAAACCAAATTTTTCATGAATTTATGCTTCAATTTTATTAATTTGCACTAAACTCAAACTTGGCATATAATTTGTCAACCAATATGAAAAAAATATCTGAAAGAAAAACTTACTTATCAGTTAAGCAATATTTAAATAAAGAACATTCAAAAAGGAATGTCTGTTGTGCTTTCAGTCAAGTACAATTTGTCACTTAGTGAAACTGCAAATGGTTTATTTAAAGAACAGACATTCAGGTATTTTACTTAGTCTTTGATGCTGGAATGGTCTTGATTTTAAAATAGATATATGTATCGGGTTTAGGATTTTTTGTCTTTGTTTATTTTATTTTATTTTGCTTGTTTGTATGTTTTCAGAAAAGTCAGATTATTTACATTTGAAAAGAATTTATTGCATGTATGCAAAAATTCCTTTCTGATCCCACTCTGAATAATACAGAAGGAAAGCACAACAATTGGATTAAAGGCCAATGCTACAGGTTTTCTTGAAATACACCTCTACCCGATATAATGCTGTCCTCAGGAGCCAAAAAATCTTACCGCGTTATAGGTGAAACTGATATATTGAACTTGCTTTGATCCACCGGAGTGCGCAGTCCCACCTCCCCCTCCCCCCCCCCAGAGCACTGCTTTACCACGTTATATCCGAATTCATGTTATATCAGGTTGCATTATATTGAGGTAGCGGTGTACAATAATTCATACTGCAGTGTTTGTCCCGCAGCCAGTAGTCCCTAATCATAGTAAGTAATTATAAATGTGAGGGCACCTGCCACGTGTCATGGATTTTAAGGAGATACAATACCCAATCTACTGGTATTTGGTCCTGCCATGCGGGCAGGGGACTGGACTCGATGACCTCTCGAGGTCCCTTCCAGTCCTAGAATCTATGAATCTATGAATCTATAATAGTGGGAGGAAAAATATTTTCCTACCAGGATCTTGTACCTAGTCATGGTAATAAGGCCCGCTTGTATGTTTCTTGTGTCCTTAACACAACTGCACCAAAACCTGTAAATAAATTATGGGAAAGGTGGCCACAACAACCAACTTCTACAGCAAAGGATCCATACCATAAGAATGTCTGCGAACTGCTTGATTGTTCCCAGCCAAAGCCTGCTGGGAAAGAGACAGCTATTTAACAGAGAACCAATGCCTTTCAGAAAATATCAGCCCAGTTAACAATTAGTGAACATCATCCTCACAATGGCTTGGTCAGCATCATCACCTGTTCAAGGCTGGTTTCTGATGCTGTGGTCTCAGATCATGCCATCTGCCATGGAACAAAACATTGGTAAAGGCACCACCAGTCCCAGGCATGTGCAAAGTCACAAAATGAGTACTTAGTTGGAAAAGCTCATATTCTTGGAGATTGATTTGTCTGTTGGCTGATGATCTGGAATGCAAAATTAACACACGCAAAAGATATATTTTGACAGCCTCTACCAGAGATAACTGTTACTATGGCTATATTACAATTAATGGCCCCTTTCCATTGTGTGTAACTGACAATCAAGAGATTTTAATGTAATTCAGGATTGAATATTTAATTTATTGAGCTACCTTTGGGGTGGTCCATTAACATGAATCCCCTGGGGCTTGTGGTTTCTTTGGGGTGTATTTGTTTTTTTTTTGTGTTTAGGAGGCACTCACAGAAGAGAAATTGGTTGACAGGCACTACTGCTAAAAGGGACCCCCTTTAGATGACATATTCACATGACCTAAAAGACCAGCTATTCTTACAATGATATCATGTCTGAAATACCACATGTGGCGTGGTCTTCACGTTTTTGGGGAATAAGAAGGAAAGAACAGATCCTCTATGGTGCTGAGGACTGGAGTCAGAAGATAAGCAGAGACTTGGCCAGGACTAGTATGCTATTGATCAATTGTGCACAGAATCAATTTAATTTTGAGTGAAACCTTTATGTGGTGAATCAATTATATGCAATAATAATGCAGGGGATGAACAGTAAAATGAATAAATTATGTAGACAAACAGTTATGCAGTGAATCAATTAAGGAATGAATTTATTGCAGAACTAATCAATTATGCAGATAAATAGGTGGAGAAAATTAAACATTATCTGATTTAGCTAGCTTTATTTCTGTTTGTGAATAAATCATGATGTCTGCTAATATATTTGTTGAATGGTTTGTGGAGAAAAATGGTTCATGTATTGTTCTAATTGACTATTCCCTTTCCATAGGGTGTGATTGGTCCTCTAAGTTACACAGCAGTGTTTCTGATCAGATGAAACTTTGTAAGCAGGAGAATGAATAATAGGAGCAATGAATAATGCAACTGATAGTACCAATTTTCAGTGGATAATCATTCTAGCTAAAATATCATTAAACGTTTAGGATGTTTGATCATTTCACGAATAAACTGAAGGTTGTCCCAATATTTGTGAGCAATCGATAATATGGCTCCTTGAATAGTAGCAGAGTGAACTTGACACACTGATTCACAACAATATTTGAAAATAACGAGTTTGCCTTATTCAACAGCTCTACCGGTTAGGCCATTGAGACTGTGTTGGGGGTGGATAAGACCCGCATGATGGCTGAGGCTAAGTAAATAATAAATAATGATGATGAAGATGAATTCATGTGTCAGCTCAGAGGGAGGGAAGGGCAGCATTATATAGGAGTTCCCTATGTGGAAAAACACCAATTAGTCAGCCACACCACAAGGCATGTAGACCTGGACAGGAAACAGTTATACCTTCTCATGGAAGTTTTCAAAATAATATGGGAAAAAGTCAACATCTTGAACATTTTTGTGACCTAATAATCTGGAAAAAAATCGTTTGGGTCAATTGAAAGAGTTCATTTCAATAATTTCAAAATGTTTTGTGTTGATTTTGCCTTTTAAAATTTTAAATCTTCTTTAGTATAAACTAAAATTTCATAATTAAGTCATTTTGACACAATTTGTTTTTCATTTTGAAAATGTTGAAAAATTTGAATTGGGATTCTTTTCTAAACCAACCCTTTAAGTTTCCCCATGATTAGTTTCAAGTTAGACTAAAAGTATTTCATTAGAAAACTCCCAACTATCTCTAACTATATGCCAGACATATTTCTGTTGGGAGCAGCAGAATAGATCTGCCCCCAAAGGGACAGAATCCAGTTGGGGAGCAATTAGGAAGGGCTGGGAAACTCCTGGTAGCCACAGTATGGCCATGAAAAAAGCTAATGTGGTCTTGGGATGCATCAGGCGAGGTATTTCCAATAGAGATAAGGAGGTGTTAGTACCGTTATACAAGGCACTGGTGAGACCTCATCTGGAATACTGTGTGCAGTTCTGTTCTCCCATGTTTAAGAAGAATGAATTCAAACTGGAACAGGTACAGAGAAGGGCTACTAGGATGATCCGAGGAATGGAAAACCTGTCATATGAAAGGAGACTCAAAGAGCTTGGCTTGTTTAGCCTAACCAAAAGAAGGCTGAGGGGAGATATGATTGCTCTCTATAAATATAATCACAAGAAAAAATACCAGTAAGGGAGAGGAATTATTTAAGCTCAGTACCAATGTGGACACAACAACAAATGGATATAAACTGGCCATCAAGAAGTTTAGACTTGAAATTGGATGGTTTCTAACCATCAGAGGAGTGAAGTTCTGGAACAGCCTTCCAAGGGGAGTAATGGGGGCAAAAGACATATCTGGCTTCAAGACTAAGCTTGATAAGTTTATGGAGGGGATGGTATAATGGAATAGCCTAATTTTGGCAATTAATTGGTCTTTGACTATTAGCGATAAATATACCCAATGGCTTGTGATGGGATGTTAGATGGGGTGGGATCTGAGTTACTAAAGAGAATGCTCCTGGGTGTCTGGCTGGTGAGTCTTGCCCACATGCTGAGGGTTTAGCTGATCGCCATATTTGGGGTCAGGAAGGAATTTTCCTCCAGGGCAGATTGGCAGAGGCCCTGGGGTTTTTTTGCCTTACTCTACAGCGTGGGGCACAGGTCACTTGCTGGAAGATTCTCTGCACCTTGAAATCTTTAAACCATGATTTGAGGGCTTCAATGGCTCAGACACCGGTTTGATACAGGAGTGGGTGGGTGAGATTCTGTTGCCTGCGTTGTGTAGGAGGTCAGACTAGATGATCAATAATGGTCCCTTCTGACCTTCAAGTCTATGATTCTATGAATAGATCTGCCCTAGAGGGACAGAATCCAGTTGGGGAGCAATTAGGAAGGGCTGGGAAACTCCTGGTAGCCACAGTAGACTAGTATTGCATTAAAAATAGGAGGCAATGCAGATTCAGCCAGGGAGACCAGTATCCTGAGGGATACATAATTGGAGTAGTAACCTGATAGAATAATTGCAGATGGAGTTATGCTGTTCCTGATTCCAGTTTCTCCACCATTGAGGACAGTTTTTTGTTTTTTGTTTAAACCAGACCAGCATTCAAATACAGAAACACTACCTGTAATTCTGTTTGAGGACTTTAAGGAATTCAACCCCATTGAGATACTTTGGCATAAAAGAACTTAACTTTCTTTACCAAAACTGTATGGTTTATAGTTGTTGTAGTTACTTAGTTTGATAGATTTGGGGATATTAGTACTGATGTTTGGAATCTCAGTTTTGTCCCTATATAAATGGCATAAACTGAAATTCATAGTTTAAATGTTGGGAATTTTCCTCATAATGTAGTTAGATTGGAAACAGTTAGAATACAATCTATGTATGTGTATAATTTATTATGGCTTTCTTAAATGAGGACCTGATCGGTGCTTATTCTTGTGCAATGCAACATCTGCTGAAGAGGTTTTACTAGATTCTATTTTGGGGGGAGGGATAGCTCAGTGGTTTGAGCATTGGCCTACTAAACCCAGGGTTGTGAGTTCAATCCTTGAGGGGGGCACTTAGGGATCTGGGGCAAAATCAATACTTGGTCCTGCTAGTGAAGGCAGGGGCTGGACTCAATGACCTTTCAAGGTCCCTTCCAGTTCTAGGAGATAGGACATCTCCATTTATTTATTTATGTGAAGTCCTGTGGCAGTACAGTCCATTATAGCATGATACGCAGTGAATTGAACCCTTCTATTGCAAATTGTGGAAAAGAGAGAGCTGTGTCATTTCTACTTGGTATGAGTATTTGCAAGGAAAGGTTATGCTTGCACATTCATCTGCATTATTTACCTTACTTTACCTACCAAAACTACTCCAAATTAGTTAACTAGATTCTTGATTAAAATGTTGAGGCTTTGAGTCAAAATGTTATTGAGCAATAGTTTTCTGGGGTACCAAGGAGGACAATTCCTGCCCCTTGAGTCTGAAAAAATTATGAGCATGTTGAAGAAAGGCTAATGAAAGTGGGGGAAGGCCTCTACTCTGTCTTTCTCCTCCACAGCCTTCCAGAGAAGAAGTGACATGTTTATTCTGCAGAGGAGACTTACAATATTCTAAAGACTTTCTAGGCAAAAGAGAGCAGGTGGAGTCCTCTTTCATTATTCTGGAGCCCGAGCTCAGTGTGAGGTCTGTGAAGCAGCTTGTAAGAGCCACCACTATGATCTCCCTCCCCTCTATTTGTGCCTGAGAAGATCAAACTCACCAGGGAGAACTGTGGCTTTGACAGAGCCTGCAAAGAAGTGAGGGAAGTATCCCATTTTTATCTACCTGCAGACAGCACTTCTAGAAATGGCATGTGACAGGGCAGCAAAAGGCACAGGCAGGCTTGGCCCCAGTGGCTGATTCATGATTTTGCCATCCCTAGGCCCTGAAATAATTGCCGACCCCGGCGGCTGGTCCCATATGAACTTGTTTTTTATTTTTAGTCTGTCTAACGCGATTTTGGTTACCACACGGGACCGCACACATGGATTCAAAACGCCGCGTTCAAGCGTGGGTCCGGTGCATATCAAATATTTATTTTATGTAGATACTTTTTTCATTGTAAGTAATTACATTTGTTTACGCCTACACCTTTGAGCGGCAAACTTATTAATTAATTCTGTATAATCCAGAGAAGTTGTTAGATCCTTTTCAATTGTCAGGAGAGAAAGGGAGTTTAATTTTTCTTCACTGATATTAGCCCTCAAGTAGTTTTTCCACCCTTTTTAAAGCCAAAAATGATCGTTCTGCTGAACAGTTTGTAGCAGGTGTGCAAACGAACATTCGGAAGGCAATATCAAGATTTGGAGATACTGAATGAATGTTTCGATTTCGAAGAAGGCTGCAATATCTTATAATTGACTTCTTTTCATTTTCAGGAATTTTGACACCTTCCAAATATGATCAAAAATGTAGACACTTCAAATGATTCTTCTAAATCTCCTTGGTAGCATAGCTGTAATTTTTTAGCATGAACTGTTATATCTGCTGTTGAAGTATTGGTAATGTTAGAGAGAAACTGAAATCTGCTATAAATTTCTTGATACACATTACTTCTGCGTTTCAATTCAGAACACACACGGTCTAGTATTGTTAAAAGAGGTATCTACTTTAAATTTATCTCTACCACACATTTCCACTTCAACTTCGCGCGTCTCCTCAGCTTGCAGTTTACGCTTTCTTTTTCGCTTTGTGTCAAATTCATAGTCTTCAATTTCAGATTTTTCTTTGGCTTTCTCTTCATACATATCAAACAAGTCCCGTATAGAGTTAATGTATCCTATTAGTGAGTTGTAGGGTTCTACAATTGTCTGTATATCAATATAAAAATTTTGCAGTTTTTGGCTAGTTATATAAAATCTTTCCAAGAGTGAGCTCCAAAATACAGCCAGAAAAGCTGCCTCAAGTCGATCGAGTTTTCGCTGCAGGCCTGCAGCTTCATTAAGTGCAACAGGTTTCTCAGTAGCATCTTTCTTCATTGTTTAAGGCTTTAATTATAGCATTCCAGTTTTCACTCAAATTATGACAAGCTTCCACTCGAGATGATCAGCGAGTCTCAGAAAGTTATTACTTTACTGCCTGGCTTCAAATTAGATAGTAAAATCTCCCACTGGTGAGTAGAGGCAGAAAAAAAAATGAATGAAGATGTTGGACATTTGAGAAAAATGAACATGCTTCTTGACAAGTTTCTGCTGCACATACTCCAACCAGATTTAAAGAATGCGCAGAACAAGACACATACACAGCATAAGGATTTATATTCTTAATTCTTGCTTGCAACCCGCTATATACACCAGACATGTTAGTGGCATTGTCATACGACTGGCCACGGCAGTTTGCGATATCTAATCTATAACAATTCAAAGTTGAAAGTACAGCATCAGCTAACTGTTCTGATTTGTGGCCAGTATTTGGTAAAAAACAAAGAAACCTCTCTACTGGTATGCCATCATCGTTTACATCTCAGTATAAAGCCAATTGATCAACATGAGATATGTCGGGAGTTGAGTCAACGCTTATTGAGAAATATTTGGCTTCTTTTACTTCTTTAAGAATAAAAGAGATCACATTTGAAGCCATCAATTTTATAAATTCAGTACACGTATAGGATGCAAGATAAGATATGTTACCTTGACCTTCATTTCCATAACGTGCAATGTGACTTGCTAAAAATGGGTCAAATTCTGCAAGAAGCTCAAGGGCCATCATGTAATTGCCATTATAAGGTGATCCAAATTTTTCCACCTTACCTCTAAATGCAAGTCCTCTGCTTGAAAGTTTCTTTACCACTACTACAATCCTTTTCAACACATTTCTCCAATACATAATGTCTTCTTCCATTTGAAATTTTAAATTCATTTCAATTCTTCCGGATATCTCGCCTCTCCTCACCATTGTCAGTACACACGTTTTATGTTCAGTTGAATTTTCACGTTCACGTAGTCGAGTTGATATGTTTTTCCAGTCATGGTATCCACTCATCGCCAGACTAGAGATCCCTCCAAATAATCAACATGGGGCACAAAACACTGCTCCTTTGCTCTCTGAATATACAAGATATTTCCGTGGCTTTACTTCACTGTTTAAAAGATGTCATTCAAACACTTTTGTTAGAACACGCATTTTATCAGTATATTGCCTTTTTGAGTTAGTAAAATCACTATTGATATTTTGTTTAATACCATGCATTGATAAATACTCAATTGTAGCATCATTCAATATGCATTGGGCCGGGCTGTCACTTATGGTAGATATTCCAATATCAGATTGAATTTCTGATTGATGTGATTTGCAAATCTCTGCAGTATTGTCAAAGATACCCAGATCAACATGATTCCTGGTAGTCTCTGATGCACTAGTATTTGGAACATTTTCTTCAACACTAACCGCAGCTGGAATTTCTTCATTAGTTTTAATATGTACTTTATACACATCAATATTTTCACTTTTTACTTCACTACTTCTTTCAACTTTTTTTCCCTGTCTCACTGTCAGCACTAATTGATACAAAGGAATCAATTTTCGCATTTTTGCTATCATTTCATTTTCCCTTTCTTTCCTCTGTATAGCATTTTTTTTAACTGAGCACCGCTTAATTTCTTCCTTCCAGTCATATTGTTAATTAACGCCTAAGATTGTCGTCGTGACTCCAGTCCAGAGTATGTTGCTTACTAAATGGCATCTCCGTCGCGCCATCATTGGTGGTTTCAATAAGCGCCATCATGATTGGTAGAATCGCGGCACACGATGCTGCGATTACAAAAATGCTGGGCTGCTATTTTAAATTTGCCGTCCCTGAAAATTTGCCGCCCTAGGCCTGGGCCTTCTTGGCCTAGGTGATGATACGCTGCTGCTTGGCCCAGGTAGGTAAGAAATAGGCAAGTTGTTTTCTCCAGCTTCTCCTAGAAGCACCTGTATTTGAATGCTCTTGAGGAATTCCTCAAGACATGCTTAGATTGATTTTTTTTTCCTGTAGGGAAGCAATTTGGATTCCTGTGTTTTAATCAAAGTTTAAATCATTTCCTTTCTTTTATGTCAAGACTCTACCCTTACTTGTGTCACCAGTTTAATGGTTGTAATGAAGAGAGACAGGAATAAGCCTTAAGAATGACAGTATCTAGTATAGGTGAGTTCCTAGCACAAAATACTTCAGTGCACTGCAACACAGTATTCTTACAATTGGGACAGGGGGGTAGTGTATTGTTTCTCATCTTCCTTACCTCCTCATCCTCAGCTCACAGCCATTGTCATGCCAGTTTTGGGCACAAGGGGTCTCCTCAAACACTCCTGAAGTAAAGCCAGATCAGCCTGAGAATTCAGCATCTGGTGCTACAGCTAAACCTGAAAATCGCATGGCTAAACACGCATTTCTAAGGATCCTGAAACCATAGAATTCTTCCTTTCTGTGAGCTAGTTTTAGGCGTTTTGCCTCAGCCCTGAGAAAGGGACAGGCTGTAAAATACACCAATCCAGCAGGAGCCTCTCATTCTTATGGGCTATCTTGTCACAGCTTTTGCTCTGCCCTTGTCCCTTACGCTGCTGCTTGGCCATGTGCAGATTGAGTCCAGTCATGAGGGTAGAGACAACTCAGTTGCTACTCCCCTCTACAGTAAAGGGACAGAAAGTGGGAGGAGCTCGGGCTCCACTCCTCCTTGGGTAGCTGGCTAGATCACCAGGTGGGAGTGTTTCAGAAAAAGAGATTAAATAAATTACCCTCCATCCATACAGCAAGATGGTAACATGGGAGGAACTGTGATGCTGAGTTGCAATTTATTCCATTTCATCCCTTAGTCGGGGGCAGGGTGTAAAGTTACAATCTTAGCCTATATGAGGAGTCAGAGTTAAGAAATAGGATCAAATTCAGCACTATCACAATCAGGTGCCACTCCTATTAAAGTTAATGGAAGTGTCCCCTTTTGACCCCAGGGCTGAACTTGGCTTTTAGGAGCTAATTAGATACTCCAGACTAGCTTTGCCAATGATGTTGACCCACTTTGGGCCAGAGACTTATGATCTTCCTTTTATTAAATAGTACCTTACTCTACAACCAGTTCCACTGAAGCCAGTTGGAACACTCATGGCATAAGATGCTACCCAAGACAAGTATGGGTATTGGAATCTGGCCCTTTGTTTGGACAAGTATTGCTTGTTATTTCAAGCAGCAAATAGCATTAGAGTCTTGCTTCAAATCATTACAATGCATGTCTTCTCTTCTGCTCTTATATTAAGACATATTGCATGCTACAACAGATCTTGCATCTTAAACAAGAATGACATGAGCTTTAGTAACCATTCCTATCAAGCTTGCTTGAAAGATGGGAAGAGTAGAGGAAAATAGTAAGTAAAAATGCAAATAAATAAATGTTGAGCATGTCAGTGTATTGCTATACTTTGTTGTTATACAAACCTGTCAGAAAAGGTGTTTATCTTTCTCAGTCTTATCTGTGAGAATTTATGCAAATAGAGAGAAAGACACGGTGACATATAATTAAACCAGTTTCTCTCCGAAAAAATTGTCCATGTCCTTTAATTCAAAACCAAGGCTATTTTCTTCCTATATGATACCGATTTTTATGGAAAATTAAAGAAATCAAGGGCCTGATTCTCATGTACAGTAAAAGGCCCCTTTACACTACTCTGGCAGTGAAAAGAGATGTAAATCACAGCTGCACCCCTACCTTAAGACCAGCCCTAAACACTGTTTTTGTACTGGTATAACTAAGTCAGTTAGGTGTGTGCTTTCTCACTGAAATTGTTATACAGGTACAAGCATTCATGTCAATTCAGTCATACAGGTATAAAGGTGCATTATACCAGTATAGCTTATTTCCTTACCCGTATTGGAATAGCTATACCAGTATTGAACACCTTCATACTGAGTTAGCTGCATCTACACGAGGGGTGTGCAGGTGGTGGTGGTGATGAGGAAAGGGGTTGTATTCTTTAAGTATACTGGTGTAGTCAAAGTGATACCATTTCTGTAGGTCAACCAGCCTTAAGATCCCTTTACACTGCCAGAATGTTGTAAAGAAGTCTTACTGTAAATGGGAATGAGGCCCCAAATGTTTACAAACAATAAATATTTTAAAATCTCTCTTCTTCAGTTCAGTTTCACTAACTTTATTGGAATGACAAGGTATGAAAGTGTTGCCAAAGTTAATACATCAGGTATACATACAGGGCAAGGTTTTACAGTACGGGGCTTGAGTCATGCTGGAACACACTGAAGTGACGTTCTGGCACTTTTTGTGGGAGACAGAGCAGCATTCCAGTATTCCTGGGAAGTGTGTCCCGTTTCTTAGGGGGTTTTTTTTAGGACTCGAGCACTCTTTTACAAAGATAATGGTGTTTTAAACAATGTGTCCACTGTATATTACTACCCATGTCTGCTCTAGTGACAGCTTGCCACACACTGAAATGTTCTTCCTGACTTCTTATTTTTTCCCTCTTTCTCTCCAAGTTCCCAGGTTTTTCTTCTTCCCTTTTTATCAGGAATTCTTTTATTATTTCTGATAGCTTGAAGTATCTTTCTTGCTCTAATTTGTATTTTGTGCAGTGAAGTAGAAAGTGGCTTTCAGTTACAATTTCTCTTCTGTCACAATGATTATAGTTTGTCCTCCCTGGGTTTCCAGTGTACTATGTCTCCCAGTCTCAATTTTCAGTTCTATAATACTGACACATCTGCTGGTATTATGGACATTTGACTATTGTATTTCTATTAGCAGTACTGTCATTGTTAGTTTACCAAAGTTCTTGGTCAGGACAATGTGATGTTAGGTGCTACACAAAAACATAGAAGGATCCCAATTCTTGCCCCAAAGATTTAACAGTCTAAGGTCCAGATGCTGCTGCTATTATTGTTGTTATTATTTATATGTTGAGATCTGAGCCCCATTGTGTTAAGCATTATATAAACAGAGTGATAGATGGTCCCTGCCCTGAAGCACCATCCTTACTTATTTTAAACAACTCCTAATGCCACAAGTAATCCCATTTTAAATTCAGCTGTAAGATACGTTTGTCAAGTGTCTCCTTTTCCACAGTCTAACAATAAATCTGAGTGGGGTGTGTCTCTGCCTATCATGAAGCCACGAGGTAGAAAAAAAATATTCCATTTCAATGCTCTATCCATTGGACTATATTCCCTATACAGATCTTAATTCACATTTTTCAGATCTAAGCACTAGCTCACTACAGTATGAATAATTTACATATTCTTTTTAAATCTAGGAATAAGGATCAATGTATATAGATGTATGTCAATTTGAGATTAAGTGAGCATTTAAATTGTATGGTATGTCTCTGTAGTGAAGTGATGACTCACTGGTGCAGCACCTCCTTCTGGTCATCCTGGGAATTAGCTCTTCACCAGGTTCAGAGCGCCTCTACTGGCCGGTGTCTCACCTGCCGCTGGCTCTGTGTCCCTCCCAGACCACAGTACCCTTTACCTTGGGGTGCTGCCCCAGCAGTACCCCACCATGCTCTGGGTCTCCCCTCCCAGGGGAACCCCCAACTCTCTATCCCCACCTTGCCTCAGTGGTTACTGCCAGTCGTCATCTACCCCCCACTCATTGGGGCAGACTGCAGTCTGGAAGCCACTCATCACTGGTAAGGGGGATTTGGACCAACTGCCTCTGCCTAACCCCTGGCTACACCTCTGCAGCCCCAGTGCCTCTGCAGGCCTTGTAGCCTGCGGAGTTACCAGGCTGGAGCTCCCCAGCACTACTCTACTCAGGTACCCTTCTCTCCCAAGCAGCCCAGTCCTTCTCTCTCTACAGCTAGAGAGAGACTGAACTAGCTCCTGGCTCACAGCCCTTTTATAGGGCTAGCTGTGTCCTGATTGGGGCATAGCCCCAGCTGTGGCTGCTTCCCCAATCAGCCTAGCCCTTTTTATGAGTGGGGCAACTGCCCCACTACAGTCACATATTTCTGTTTTTTAACAGGTAAATAGTGAGATGACACAATCTGTGAAAATAGAGCCACAGCCTTCTCCACTACCTGTCATAAATAAAGTATGGCATAAATAAAGGGTCGATACCATATTATGATTTGCATTCTTAGCATCCATTAAAGAGATTAATAATAAAAAGAAGTTAATGGCAGTTAAGCATACAGACCACTTTGCAGAAGCAGCTGAATTGGGCTGGTCCATGGTGGTCTGTCAAATCTGATTGAATTCAGAGTCCTATTTGCTACTGTTTTAAACTGATAGTGCTCTTTAAGGTTCTGTAGACACTCCTGAAAATGTGGGTTGAATATAAATAGATAGACAGCCTGAAACAATAGCAGTGTTAGAAGTGTGATCTGCCCACAGTCTCTTTAAAAAGATTGCTAAACTCTGAAATCCAGTGATGAGCATTTCAATGTCACCATTGTGCCCAATTTCACTGGTGACCAAAGCATCCAAAAAAGGAGGTGGACAATCACATTATTAAGATCTACTGGTGAGTAGAATCTTCTTTTGGCATCCCAGGTGATTAGAGCTTGTTTTATGAATGGAGTATGGGAATGTACCAAGTTTTATTTCTTCCCAATTTGACTCCTACATATATATGGTAGATTCTTAAAGGTGCTTAACTTTCCATGTGAAATTTCACAGCTTTGGGGGGGGGGGCTGGTGCTGGCTATAGTGTGATGTGTGTACAGAACATCCTATGAAGCCTTCACATACCAGCAGAAACCAGTGAAGGATTCCAGTACAGGCTGTCCGTGGTTTAACCCAGTCACAGCAACACAGTGAGCTTTCCTGTATGCTTCAGCTTTTAACTGTTTTATTTGTGTCATGGGAGAATGGTGGTGTAACTGGGTCTCTTTTTTTAATGACAATTGTAGATGAGGTGTCAGTTGTCTGATTTACTTTATGAACATTTGCAGTGTCTCTCACCCCCCCTCTTTTTTTATGTTCATTTTGTTTTTTGATGCCTCATCAACAAATATGACCTTATTTTTAAAAACAGCCCATTTAAAATGTATGTGAATGTGTTGGTAAACAAAATTCCCAGCGTGAGGAGAGAAACAGCTGGAAATCTACAAATAACATGTTGAGGATTGTTCAGGGATTCTCCCTTCTTGGGTTTATAAATTGGAAATCTGGTCAGCTCATTAAAAATACAGGAGTACTTGAATAAATAAAATATATAATTGTGTGTCTGGTATGCTGAAGTGCTTATTACAACCACAGATCTCCGTTTTGAAGTTTTCACGTGAAGGTCACCTAAATATTCCAATCCACTACATCAAAATACTTGCTTTCTAGGCATCATCAGTTTAGAAGTGCTGAAAGGAACAAATGCAGCTATTAAGTGAATTCTGATTAGTCCTGCTGCTACAGAATTTTCAAAATGATAGCAATCAAATGAGCAAAGTGTATGGGATGGTGTAATTTTATTCTTAAGTGATTTTTTTTTTAAGGGAAAGGGGGAATTCAGCAAATAAATTAACACCAGCAGGAAGGCACGAGAATAAATTATGAAAAATGACTATAAAAGTCAAACTTCTATGCTGTATAATTATGATAGGAAGAGCAGAATGCAATGTAAACTTTGATAATGTGTAAAGATTGCAAAGCCTGACTCTCTGCAAAACCAACTTGTCTGCATCTATTAACATTTTATGTTTCTATGCAGACTTGTAGACAAGATCTAGCAGTGTTTCCTTTCAGTTGCTAGTGTGACAGTTTTACAATATGTTGCTTCTGAGGTTGTAAATTTGCAATTTTGTGTTTTGCCTGTGTTCACTAATTTGAATTTCATCTGCCTAAATTCAGTGCGTCTCCAAATAGTACATTTTGAATGGATCTCAGGCATATGGGCCTGATGCTTTCTCCCAATCCAGCTCCTTTGTGCACCTCTTGAACTGTTTTTTGGACCTCATAGCAGCATGGCTTAGTCAGGGTCTATACTGCCAATGCCTCCTGTTGGCTAGGGACCTCAAAGCCTTTCCACTTAGTTGTTACTTAAAACAATATCATAGACTCATAGACTTTAAGGTCAGAAGGGACCATTATGATCATCTGGTCTGACCCCCTGCATGCTGCAGGCCACAAAACCGCCCCTACCCCTTCCCTGGACTCTGCTGTTGAAGTCCCCAAATCCTGTGTTTTAGTGACTTCAATTGGCAGAGAATCCTCCTGCTAGCGATCCCTGCCCCATGCTGCGGAGGAAGGCGAAAAACCTCCAGGGCCTCAGCCAATCTACCCTGGAGGAAAATTCCTTCCCGACCCCAAATATGGCGATCAGTAAGACCCCGAGCATGTAGGCAAGAGTCTCCAGCCTGACCCCTGTTAGCCATTATACTATTTACCTGCCACTGCTTGGTATTCCTTTGCTAATATGTTTTACTATTAAACCATTCCCTCCATAAACTTATCTAACTTAATCTTAAAACCAGACAGGTCCCTCGCCCCCACCGTTTCCCTCGGAAGGCCGTTCCAATATTTCACCCCTCTGACGGTCAGAAACCTTCGTCTAATTTCAAGCCTGAACTTCCCCACGGCCAGTTTATATCCATTCGTTCTCGTGTCCACATTAGTACTAAGCTGGAATAATTCCTCTCCCTCCCTTGTATTTATCCCTCTGATATATTTAAAGAGAGCAATCATATCCCCCCTCAGCCTTCGTTTTGTCAGACTAAACAACCCGACCTCCTCTAGTCTTTCATACGTCAGGCTTTCCATTCCTCTGATCATCCTAGTGGCCCTTCTCTGCACCCGTTCCAGTTTGAGTTCATCTTTTTTAAACATGGGAGACCAGAACTGCACACAGTACTCCAAATGAGGTCTCACCAGCACCTTATACAACGGAAGCAGCACCTCCTTATCCCTACTAGATATACCTCGCCTAATGCATCCCAAGACCGCATTGGCTTTTTTCACCGCCACGTCACATTGTCGACTCATAGTCATCCTGCGGTCTACAAGGACCCCTAGGTCCTTCTCCTCTTCCGTTACTTCTAACCAGTGCGTCCCCAGCTTGTAACTAAAATTGTTGTTAGTCATCCCTAAATGCATCACCTTACACTTTTCACTATTAAATTTCATCCTATTTCTGATACTCCAATTCACAAGCTCATTCAAGTCTCCCTGCAGAATATCCCTATCCTCCTCCGAATTGGCAACGCCTCCCACCTTCGTATCATCCGCAAACTTTATCAGTCCACTCCTGCAATCCGTTCCGAGGTCAGTTATAAATAGATTAAATAAAATGGGTCCCAAAACTGAACCCTGAGGAACTCCACTGGTAACCTCCCTCCAACCTGACAGTTCACCCTTCAATACGACCCGCTGCATTCTCCCCCTTAACCAATTCCTTATCCACCTCTGGATTTAAATATCGATCCCCATCTTTTTCAGTTTAACCAATAATTCCTCATGGGGTACAGTATCAAACGCTTTACTGAAATCCAGGTATATTAGGTCCACCGCATTTCCCTTATCTAATAAGTCCGTTACTTTCTCGAAGAAGGAGATCAGATTCGTTTGGCATGATCTGCCCTTCGTAAAACCATGTTGTAATTTATCGCAATTGCCATTAACCTCAAGGTCCTCAACTAGTTTCTCTTTCAAAATTTTCTCCAGCACCTTGCACACTACAGATGTTAAACTAACAGGCCTGTAGTTACCCGGATCACTTTTTTTCCCTTTCTTGAAAATAGGAACCACATTAGCTATTTTCCAGTCTAACGGAACCATCCCCGAGTTTACAGATTCATTAAATATTATCGTTAATGGGCCCGCTATTTCCCGCGCCAATTCCTTCAATATTCTCGGATGAAGATCGTCCGGTCCTCCCGATTTAGCCCCATTAAGGTGTTCAAGTTTTGTTTCTACCTCGGATATGGTAATCCCCCATCCTGTATGCCTCTCGGTCACGGTGCTAGTATTCCTAATACCTTCATTGGCCTCATTAAATACCGATGCAAAATATTTGTTGAGATATTGCGCCATGCCTAGATTATCTTTAATCTCCTCTCCGGCTATAGTCTTCAGCGGCCCCACTTCTTTCTTTGCTTTCTTCCTATTTATATGGCTGTAAAACCTCTTACTATTGCTTTTAATTCCCCTCGCTGGGTCCTTCTCACTCTATCTCTACATTCTCTGACTTCACTAAGGTAAGTTTCCTTACTGATCCCTCCCCTCTTTGTACGCTTTCTGTTTTTTCCTAATCGCCCCTTTGAGTCGGTCGCTCATCCAGCTCGGTCTAAATCTATTGCTTAGTAATCTTTTTCCCTTTTTTGGGATACAGGCCTCTGACAGCTCATGCATCTTTAACTTAAAGTAATCCCAGGCATTATCTGTCTTAAGATTCATTAATGCGTTTGCCCAATCCACTTCCCTTACCAGTCCCCTTAAATTGTTAAAATTAGCTTTTTTAAAATTATAAACCCTAGTCTTTGATTTAATTCTGTTACTCCTTCCATTTAGTTTAAACCGGATTAGCTCATGATCACTGGAGCCCAAGTTGTCCCCTACTATCACTTCCTCAACGAGGTCCTCACTACTCACCAAAATCAAATCTAAAATGGCCTCCCCCCTCGTCGGCTCAGCTACCACTTGATGAAGGAATTGATCAGCAAGCACATCTAGGAACATCTGAGCCCTATTGTTGCTACTAGCGTTTGTTCCCCAATCTATATCTGGGAAGTTAAAGTCCCCCATAATTACACAGTTCCTATTAGTATTTACTTCTCTAAATACAATAAATAGTTCTTTATTCATATCCTGGGTCGATCCCGGCGGTCTATAGCACACCCCAAGCACTATCCCTGGAGAGGCTCTAGTAGTCCGTTTACCCAGTGTGAGTATTGCCCAGATGGACTCCGTGTTATCTATTCCATCAACTATTATTTCTTTACAGCTTATCTCACTATTGACATACAATGCCACCCCCCCCACCTTTACCTTTGTTCCGGTCTTTCCTAAACAGCGCATACCCCTCCATACCTGTACTCCAGTCGTGACTGGCATTCCACCACGTTTCAGTTATTCCTATGATATCTGGTTTTAATTCTCGGACCAAGAGCTCCAATTCCTCCATTTTATTACCTAGGCTTCTAGCATTGGTGTATAAACACTCTAATGTATGTCGTTTAGCCTGTCTCCCATTAGTAACGCTATATGTTACAGGCTTCTTGGTGTTCGTCCCCCCCTCTCCTTCTTATGTCCAATCTTATCTCCCCGGCTATATCTCCTCTTATCTCACTCACTTTTTCAATGTTGGAATCTGGCGTGGAGATTAACTGTACATCTCCCAACCGTCTCCCCAAACTTCCTAGTTTAAAGCTCTTTTGATAAGATGAGCCAGCCTCCCTCCCAGAAGTCTATTTCCTTCCCTACTCAGGTGAAGTCCATCCCACGAGAACAGCTGTCTGTCCCCGAAAGCCTCCCAGTGGCCATACATCCCAAAGCCCTCCTTATAGCACCACTCCCTTAACCAACTATTTATTCTCACAATCCTATCAGCCCTTTGCTGCCCTTCCCTAGGAACAGGCAGAATCCCACTAAAGATAATCTGAGCCTCTATCTCCTTGAGCGTCTTCCCCAGCCTGGCACAATCTCCCATGATTCTCTCTAACGAGAACCTAGCCGTGTCATTCGTTCCCACATGAAGGATTATCAAGGGGTTCTTACCTGCTCCTTTTAGGATCCTTTTCAACTGCAGGTCCACATCGCGTATCTTTGCGCCCGGTAGACAGCACACCCTTCTGTTCTCCAGGTCTGCCCTGGTCACAGGCCTGTCCAATCTCTTCAGTAAAGAGTATCCAATTACATACACCTGCCGTTGCCTGGCAACAGTGTGATCTAGTCTCTGACCCCTCTAGTCCTGACCTGTGTCTGTTCCTACCTTCTCTTATGCTCCCCCTTGTGCCTTCCTCTATCCTCCGGGGGCCCAGGTTTTGTGCTGTCTCCATCAACACCTCCCCTCTCTATTGGACTAGCTGCTCTTCGCTTCTTCCTCACCCTCCCACCTTCAGTCACCACCTGCTGACCCTCCACCTCGTTATCCAAACACCCAAACCTGTTCCTGAGTTCTATTCCCCCCTCACTGGCCCTCCTTTTCCTTGGCCTGCTTCTCACGGTCACATGCTTCCACTTCCCTTGTTCTCCCCCTTCCATTCCCCTCTCACCGTCCTCTACCTCCACCTGCACTGCAGAGCATTCCCCTTCAGCCCCTCCTTGCCTGTCCTCCATCAGCTGCTCAAACCCCCTTCTAAACTCCACCAGGGTATCTACCTGCATCTCCAGCCCCTTAATCTTTTCCTCCAGTAACACTATAAGGCGACACTTCATACAAACATACCTGTGTTCCAGATCCCCTGCTAGGACTATATACATACCACAGCTTCCACATGCGGCCATCTGCATTCTGTCTGCTGCTGCTTGGCTCATGGCTGCTGCAGTCTCTGCCCACAGCACCTGGGGACACAGAGCACACACCACACCACGCCCTCCTCCCTCCCCTTTCACCTCCCCCTGCAAACTCCCACTCAAACTCCCCTGTTAGCCACCCTGTTTGCTGCCTCCGGTGCCTACCAGTGAAGCGAAGTCATTTGAATTAATCATATCAAGGTCCTTATGAGTTCATTGAATTGCTCAAACTAAACTGAGAGAAGCAGCTGTCAGGGAATAGGGGAGAGTGTCCTCTGAGTAACTGCTTTTGATACAGTCCTGGGACATTGTCTGGGACAGCTGCGCCTGGAAAAGGTTCAAAGCCCAGGCTTATACCAGGAGATATACTGTTGGCTTCTCTTTTCTCCTCATTCCCCACTAACTGGAGGAATCCAAACTAGAAGCAAAGGAGCCAAGATCCCCTCTAGCAACTCTGAGCTGCCTGTGTGTTCTGGGAGAGCAAATAATGGACAGTTTGGGGAAGTATGAGAAGTCAGGGAGGTGGCTTTAAAAGAAGCACTTTTATGCGCCCTGCATTCTGTCTCCTAGCTAAGGCAGTGCTTCTCCAGCAATAAAAGGTAGGGTTGGTGTTTTTGTTTTGTTTTAAACAGCAGGCTAACATGTGTAGTTATCCTCATGTAATATCCTAGTAGAAACAAGGTCTCTAGTTTTTACTGCAAGGTAGCTAGGCAAGGTCAACACTATATCACCTGCCTGTAGTGTACCTCACCTAATTTGATAGCAGTAAAACTTCAGAGTCTTGTCTCCACTAGATTTCACAGTGAGATTGCTAGCACACATTATTTAGCCTGAGGTAAAACACACCATTTGGGGCAGTCCTTCCTGAGGGTGCAAAGATTGGATAGTGTCCCCTAACCTCACCAGCTGTCACACTGACTCCCAGTCACAGGGTGACCAATCAGAGACAGAAGCAAGGAAAGAAGCTGTGAGCCTTTCTTTAGATTTTTGCACCACTGTCCTGCAGGCAGAGTGGTGTCACTGGTCAAATGAAACTGAACATGCTAGGTCTCCCCTAGAGTGACCTATCCACAGGTTGGAAGCACTGAGGGAACACTTTTAACCAAATTTATATTAAAATCTCAAATACAGTTTGCTCTTAATCTTGACCCAATTTTGTCTGTTACCGACGTTTGAAAACAGGTTGCTGGCCACTAAGCCTTAGTGCTTCCCCCTTTTCACAAGTCTCATTGGCTAGATAACAGTTTCACCATGGATAAATCTACTAGTCATTATCCATCGACGTAATATGCAACAACAGATTTGCTAGCAGTTCATGAGCCGGCTTGGTCTCTATGCAAGTATGCAGTGACTGGAAGGAAGGCACAGACTGACTCCTGGTGCTCTTCTGCTGAAGAGGTGCAATGGTAAAAAGGGCTAGTGAAACCAAAACCAGGAAGTGAGGGAGAGAAAGAGGGAAGAAAAGAGACCAAATAGGGAGAAATAGAGGGTATGAGAAGATCAAAAGGGAGAGAAGAATGGAGGAGGAGGGGAAAAGGGATAGCCCGAGTGAGAAAAGGAGGCCAGTCGAAAATAAAAATATATAATGGTTCTTCCAGTAAAGAAGGTCGCCACAGTGATAAGTTTTAAAGGAAAGATATCAAAGCTGACTAGCTGTCAGCAGTATCATCTGCTGTGGCTGAAATTGGAATGCAGTTCTTGCCCATGATTGTTCAGGTGTGTATGAGTGGAAATGTATTCTGTCACAGATGTAGAGCTACAGAAAATGTGAGAGGGTAACATCCTCAATAACATTTTTAGGTGGCAGGAAGGAGTTTCAAAGTTTTAAGAAGGCTATTTCTTTCTGTATCCTAAAGATACCTTTCATCTCTCACTGGAACCATGATGTTAAATGAAAGAAATAACAGCTTTAAACTTTTGAAATGACATATCTTATTTATTTTTCTCATTCTGTTCCCCCCCCCCCCGCTGTAAACTCCCTTGTATTGCAGTTTGTTTCCCAATGTAAGAAGGTCCAGACTCACCCCTGCAGTGCCTCCTGTTGGTCATCCAGGGAATTAGCTCTCCAGCCTCTGGAGCACCCTCTGCAGGCTGGTGATCCACCTGTCCCCTCCTTCTCAGCTCCCGTGTCCCTCCCAGGACCCCAGTGTCCCTTGCTCTGGGTGCTGCCCCCTGGCAATTCCCACACACTAGGTCTCCCCTCCCAGGGGAACCCCCATCCACTATCACCACCTTGCCTCAGCACTAGGCCACTGCCAGTCACAAACTAGCCCCCGCTCCCTGGGGCAGACTGCAGCATAGGCCACTCATCACTGGCAAGGGGGGTTTGGACCTGCTGCCTTGGCCTAGCCCTGGGCTGCTCTCTGCAACCCCCAGTACCCCTTGGCCTTCCACTAGGCCACAGCCTGGAGCTATCCAGGCTGGAGCTCCCCACCTCCTCAGCCTGTCCCCAGCCCTGCTCCACTCAGGTACGCTATCCCTAGCTTGCTGCAGCCAGGCCCTTCTCTCTCTGAGTACAGAGAGAGACTGGTGAGCTTCTGGCTGCCCTGGCCTCTATATGGCCAGCTGAGTTTGTTTGGGGCGTGGCCCCAGCTGCAGCCACTTCCCCCAATCAGCTCAGCCTAAAAGCTGCTTCCTCTAGCCACAGCCCCCTGTGGACTGGAGGGGGGTTACCACCCTGCTACACCCAAAAAAACAATATGGTGATATTGTGTTGTGGAAATCGTTCCAAAGATCAAATATCAATTTTCATGTCATGTTTTCACAGGAGACCATTAAAAAGCAAAACAAAAAGGTACACTAACCTGTATTTTTTAGACTCCATACAAAATTCGTAGTGCATACAACCTATTTGGACTTGTTCCTTTACATTCATCAAATTCTGTCCTTGGTTAGGTACTGGAAGCTAGATCTTTATCCTTTCCCCCAAAAGTATTCAAGAAAAAAGAAGCTAAAGTCAAATGACAAATATCTATGGTACTTCAAGAGTAAAACTAGAACAACTTTCAGTTAAATCCCTTGTCATTTCTAGCAAAACTTTAAAAACTGTTGTTTTCACAAAAGGAAAATATTGAAATGATAATATTGGGAGACTGCCAGATAAGGGAAGATAGAGTAGTTGGTCATACATGCTAACCATTCACATATAGTAATTCTAGATATCTAACTAGTTAGGGGACCATTAAAAATACAGTAAATTAAATGTATAGGTGTTGCATAAGCCAATGAAAGTAAAAAAATTCTAGTTTTCATATGTGGCCAGGCAAATCACATGTGGAAATACCACATTTTGGCAAGCAAATGAGCAATTGCAGTAAGCATTCAAATGATCAGTTATCCCTTAAGTGCTCATTTGTGAATGTAAACACAGGATTCACACACACATTAGAGATGGCTGCTTGCAGAAATTTGTCTCCCCCACATTTTATACAAGTCATTCAGTGTTGTATTTGTGCACTCCAGTAGTCCAATGTAATTGATCTAATTAGAATTGTGGACAAATTTTGTTTTAGTGTGTGAAAATTTCACTAGTGTTATATAAAAAGTTAGAAAATTTCCCTCCAGGAATGAATTTTACTGTCACTTGTTGGAAAAAAATCATATTACAATTTTCTATTTTCTGGCTGCAGTGATTTTTTGTTTCAATCAAATATATGTGAAACTGCTTATAAAAATGAATTCTGTCTTGTAGTACATATGAAAAGTTAACATTTACTCAGTTATTTTTGTTTTTGTTTCTTTTTTGTCCCACAATGTTTTGCACAGATCTCTATAGATCAGACCCAAAGTCCACTGAAGTCAATGAAAAGACCCTCATTGACCTTAATGGGCTTTGGATCAGGCCACTCAAGACAATCTGCTCCCCAGGCAAAACTTCACCCAATAGGCCTAGGATGACTAATTTGCTGCCCCTTCATCATGGCAGAAGCCACCCTAGCCAAATAAGCCACCCTAGGCAACTGCCCAGAAATCTGCTGCCCTAGTTCATCTAGAGCTAGAGTGGCCCTTGCCTACAACTCCGTGTGTTGGGATGAGAGGAAGATAGAGATACACTGCATTAAGGATCTAGTTTCAGAGTTAAACCACTGACTTGATTCTTTTCTTTCTGATTAGATGGTTGGAATTCTCTGAATTTTGATGTTTCAATAAAATAAAATGGGAATTATTTCTGAATAAATCATCCTATTTTTTGATTAACTATAGAGCTGGTTGAACATTTTGAAAAAAAAAAGTAAAAAAAACCCAAACACAATGGTGGTGGTGGTGGGGGATATGTTGTGATTCCCCCCCCCTTTTTTTTTTTCCAACTAGCTCTGCTCAGACCTAGTTATTACAGGCATATATGTAGAGAGGAAGCCTGGTCTTGTGATTAAGACACTGGACTGGGACTTAGGAGAGTTGGGTTTACCGCTTAGTTCTCTCACAGACTTCCCCTATGACCTTTTGCAAATCACTGTATCTCAGTTCCCCATCTGTAACCTGAGGATAGTAGTACTTCCTTTCTCCCATTCTTTACCTGCCTTGGCTATACAGACTATAAACCCTTTGAAGAAGCTATCTTACTGTGTGTGTGTGTATAATACAATCTAGTCCTAGCATAATAGGCCTTGATCTCAGTTGTGGCCTCCGGCCATTAGTATGATATGAATAATAAAAATGTGTAGTTAAGTGCCAGCAATATACTGCAATATGTGAACATTCCCAGACTAACTTGTCATATTGTTCAAAAGACACAATTACAAAAGTAAGTGACGGCTAAGTCTGGTGATTTGTGCATTGCTACCCACATGGTATGTAAAACTGGTATGCTGCATCCTGAAGAAGGTGAGTTGCTACAGCCTATCAGGTAAATATATTTTTATTATCTGCACTAATGCTGACAGATTTGTATTATTTACATGGTATTTGGTAATGATGCATTCAAACTTGGTATTAAGATGGACTTTCTTCAGCTGCTCCTCCTGAATCCCTTGTTTTTCATCTGTGTCTGTGGGTCATTGACTCGTCCGTTTTCATCTAAGATTCTTGCTTGGAGAAACTGTTACTCATGAACAGTTGCAGTCTGGAAGCCATGTCAGGGAAATAGTGCATCACCTAGAGAATTTCTAGCAGGATGGCATAAATCAAGTTTAGGCCTCTGGGGTTTTTCAAGAAGCAACTGAATCACATTCCTTTGAAGCATCATCTTCCTTTTCATTCAGTGCTTGGGGCTGTCTTCTGAGTTTTCCTGTCTCTCAAGTGTGATTGGAATACCCATATCATTTGTAAAAGTGATGTGTTTTGTATTGTGTGAAGATGCGACAATGGCTCTGATGTCTTGTTCAGTTATAGTGGAGCTAAATACAGGGCCGAAGAAAACACTAGAATCAATTCTTTAGCAACAAAGAACATAATAATAATAATGTGTACCTTTTAAAGGCAGAATTATATATACCTGCCTCATCTACAATGTAGGTATTTTTGTGATCATTCTGAATCTTGGCCTGGGATATTTATGTCCGTGTTTGCTTCTGTGAGAATTCTTTCTCTTCCACAGCTTTTATATGGTGTTATATGCAGTCAAGAAACAGAGCCTCTGTTTTTGTAGTGAACAAAACTGACCTCTTTAATTAATGAAGATTACACAGAAACTAGCATACAACCTCAATTAGCTGAATGTAATCGGGGGCAATGAATAATTTCAGATAATTGGGAGAATTTTCAATACAATTAATGGACATCAGGATCATGACCCTGTTACAGTTAACTCAGTTATCCAAACTCCTTTTTAAGTGCACAGCTTTCTAATCTGGTTATAACAGGCATACACAAAACAAGAAGCTCTGCCTCCTGCAATGGAATGAAGTTACCTTAAATAAAATAAAAGGTTATGTTTCTTTAACAATGGATACATCTGGTATTTCCTTAACAGTCATCTCCTCTCCCCCACCCCCCGCCATCCCCTTCTCCATGTTCTTACTGCTGTACAAATTCCAATAACTCAATCCCTGTTTTTGTCTAACATGGTTATGTGTGGAGATATGATGAATAGCTGTTAGCAACCAGAAATATGGAGAAAAATTTTCATCTGAAAATAATTGTGCCAACCAGGCTTTAGAGTTACATAACTTCAGGGCCTAGCACGTGTCTATTTGTGCACAGGCATTAAATCCATTATTTACTGGGCTTTAGAGCTTCATTTGTGCCAGGGCTTGCCAGGGCTGAGCCCTGGCACCTCTAGGCTTGGCAGTACCTAGCTCCGGCATCTCTAGCCTTGCTGCATCAGTTATGAATTTTTTAAAAATTGCTTGAGCCCTGGCACCTCTTTCATTACAAATTAAGCACTGCTGGGCATTGGCAAAGACTAAATCAATGATTAGGCTTATAAATAGACCTTGAAAGTACAGTTGTTAATGGACATGGCCCAGGATAAACAAATCTGGAAATACTACCCTCTTTCTTGCATGCTTTAAAATCCCTCAATGTCTTAAGTATGGGATACATATGCACTAGAGCAGGGGTCGGCAACGTTCGGCATGCGGCTCGCCAGGGTAAGGACTCTGGCGGGCCAGGCCAGTTTATTTACCTGCTGACGTGGCAGGTTCGGCCGATCGCGGCCCCCACTTGCCGCGGTTCTCCGTCCCGGGCCAATGGGGGCGGCGGGAAGCGGCGTGGGCTGAGGGATGTGCTGGCTGCGGCTTCCCGCCGCCCCCATTGGCCCGGGACGGCGAACCGCGGACAGTGGGGGCCGCGATTGGCCGAACCTGCCGCGTCAGCAGGTAAATAAACTGGCCTGGCCCACTAGGGTGATTACCCTGGTGAGCCGCGTGCCGAACGTTGCCGACTCCTGCACTAGAGTTATACTGAAAAAAACTGGGAGAAATGTTGAATCCTAGAGAAAACCAATTGTTTTAGGCAATATTCTTGCATTACGTAATCTGTTATAAATTTGTCTTTTAATCTTCAGTATCTCAACATACTTTATTGTATATAGAATAGGAGTGTAGCAAGGAAGAGCAAGGCAAGATCAGATTAGTGTGGGGTTTACCTGTCCCCAAGTGTATATGCTGTTCCCATGACACTCCTAGGTCTTACAAACATGGGAAGTAGGAGACTTCAACTTAGGATCAAATACAGTTTTTTAAAATATCATTAAACTAGTGGGACAGCCTATGATTTGTATTTTGATTTAAACCCCAATTTGAGCACCATTTCCCTTCTTACTGTAACATGAGGCTATATATTTGCTGTAGTAAACCTTGAATCATAAGGTTTCTGACTTCCCCTGCTTTCACTCATACCTGAATGCTCTAAATGGAATGAAAAGGTGTATGTTCATTACCTAGTAATGAAACTTCCTCAGTCCTGCCACGAAGAGTAAACATTCTGAAGTGGCTCAGAAGGTCAAGTCCTCCATGTACAGGAAGAGTACAATTTTATACTAAACCTATTTGTAAGCTATCGAGATACGTTTTGACCTTCAAAATACTGTATCTTTTCTTGAACTTTTTTAGTTTTACTTTGTTTTCCCTAGGCTGCCCAGAAGGCAAAACAGTCAATGTTTGAGATCCTCTAAGGCAGTGGTTCCCAAACTTGTTCCGCTGCTTGTGCAGGGAAAGCCCCTGGTGGGCTGGGCCTGTTTGTGTACCTGCCGCGTCCGCAGGTTCGGCCGATCATGGCTCCCAGTGGCCGCAGTTTGCTGCTCCGGGTCAATGGGAGCTGCTGGAAGCAGCACGGGCCGAGCCGCCGCTTCCCGCAGCCCCCATTGGCTTGGAGCAGCGAACCGCGGCCAGTGGAATCCGCGATCGGCTGAACCTGTGGACGCAGCAGGTAAACAAACCGGCCCAGCCCACCAGGGGCTTTCCCTGTACAAGCAGTGGAACAAGTTTGGGAACCACTGCTCTAAGGCATTGTGCCTTAATAATTCAGCTTGTTCCATACTTTTATTTCTTTCACATTTGTTTTATGTGCATCTTGCAGCTTCCTTGGCCATACTGTCTCTTTAGGGAAAAGAAAAGTGGATAATGAACTTCCCATACTAGTCTTTAACTTACTACATATGAAACTGCCACACAGTTTTAACATATTGGAGGGTGAATGTTTGTGTGTAATTTTCTGAAGTTATTTAAATAAGAAATACCAACTCATCTCCCAGAAATATTAAATTGCATAATTATTGCTAGAATTTGTTTGAAAACAGCAAAAAATTATCCATGAACACAGATTTAAAAACAAACAAACCATTCACTCAGTGGTATTTTTGAATATTTTAAAATTATTTCCCTCAAATATGTGTAAAGGTTTGGTTTTCTTTACAAGAATGGTAGTGGAAAGTGGAAGTCTCATGAATATTTATTCAGGTGGGTTCACACCAGAATTGTGCAAGTGGCCACCTTAAAATATTAGTATTCCCTCCTATTTTTAACAGTTTGACATCCAATCAGGGGCGCTGGAACAATTTTTATAGTGGGGGTGCTGAGAGCCATTGAACAAAACTGTAAACCCTGTATATAATGGAAACCACTTCAAGCCGGGAGGGGTGGGGGTGAGGGGACGGTATCTAGTTTCCCCTAGTTCCAGCACTTATGCATCCAATCAAAGAGCAGAAACAAATGCTGTGTGTTGTAGATATTAAGACATCATGGTCCATTGAGGAGCCAAAGACATACTAAATAGTTGTAATACAGACAGAAAGGAATTGGAGATTCTTATTAACCAAGCTAGCATTTAACAAGAGCCAAACACTTTCTTTGAGACTTGCTGTGGCTGTCACAAAAAAGTGAATCACGTAGAGAATGAAATTGCCAAAGTTGTTAGCATTTTTTTATTTTCAGAAAAGTATTATTTTTGATTTGTTTATTTTATTTTACTCTTACTATGTTCGCCACTAAATTATAAGAATGCTAGAATGTTTAAGGGAATTTTACAAAAACTAAATTTTATCTCTTATTGGTGCAGGGCAGACATGAAAATAGGAGTTAGAGAAAAGACTAGATTATTATTTAGAGAGAGAGAGAGAGGAGACAGATTAAGATGATGTCGAATTTTAGGAAGGTACTTTGAAAAAACAAAGATTGAGTTTAGGAATCTTTGGCTCTTGTCCTGCAAAGACTCTTGGATTATGGGTATGTCTACACTGCAATTAATAATCCCTGGCTGGCCCATGCCAGTTGACTTGGGCTCACAGGGCTTGGGTTTGTGGGTCTGTTTAATTGTGGTGTAGACGTTCAGGCTCGGGCTGGAGCCCACATTCAAGCTGCAGCTTGAGCCCCAATATCCATACCACAATTAAGCAGCTCCTTACCCTGAGCCCCACAAGCCCATGCCAGCTGTCAGGGGCTAGCAGCACGTTTCTAATTGCAATGTAGACATACCCATTGTGTCTTTTGCTTTTTATGCAACATGCATAATATGAGGGAACTGACGGTTCTGGTGGCTTCTGCAGCGTAGAAGACAGTAAGGCCATTAGAGGGCTTGCATATTTAAAGAGGTACTATCCAATTCCTATATACTGTAGATATGTATGCTTGCTCATGTGAATAGTCCCATAAAAGTCAATGCACATATGTAAATATTTTCAGGATTAGGACCTATGTTTGAAAATGTTTGTAGCTTCTTTGACAACACTTCCTTCTTTCTCTTTTGTTTGAGTGTGTGGCGTTTTATTTTTTAGATTCAATATCTAATTAAAGTGTCTTCAGCAACCACTCAAGTCAACAACAAAAAACCTGGTTGCTTAACTGAGTTGATCTTCTAACCTATTGTACTCACCCAAAGTGTCCCCAAATGGATTATGTCTACATTGCCTATGGAAGCGAGCCTTCTAGCCTGGGTAAAGAATTGCACTAGTGGAGCTTGAGCTAGTGCCTTAAGAACATTGTGAATGTTCCAACTCAGGCTGGAACTTGGGCTTTCAAGTTTAGGGAGTCCCAAAGGCTTGAGAGCCCAAACTTCGGTCCAAGCTATTTTTTAAGCTCGCTAGCTCAAGCCCTGATAGCTTGAGTCTATCTACCTGGTGTGGGAGGCTTGAGCCCAGCTGCAGTATAGGCATACCCTTGGGGACAATTTCCTAAGAATGGATGATGCTTAATAAGACTGGTCTCTTTGTTAGGTTTATTTAGTGTCTGCAAGCAGCAGCAAAGAGAAACAAATAAAACAAAATGAAATTAGAATAAAATAGAAGGAAAAGTATATGTGCTGTAATGTAAAGTGGATAGAAAAGAAGATTAACATTGGTACACTGCATGGTAAGCTAAGAGTGATAGGTGAAGCATACCTTACTACTTAAAGGAGGGTCTCATCAAAATCAGCAAGACAACAGAGCCAAGTTTGCAAAAAATAATCTAATATTAGGACAGTCTGGCCATTTATTTAGGTGTTTGAATATGGATTTAAGAACATTTTTATGGCTGACTTAGAACAACGCTTCCTTAGCTCTCGTCCCCTAACGCCCCTACTCTACTTGCGCTACATTGATGACATCTTCATCATCTGGACCCATGGAAAAGAAGCCCTTGAGGAATTTCACCATGATTTCAATAATTTCCATCCCACCATCAACCTCAGCCTAGATCAATCCACACAAGCGGTCCATTTCCTGGACACTACTGTGCTAATAAGCGATGGTCACATAAATACCACCCTATACCGGAAACCTACTGACCGCTACACTTACCTACATGCCTCCAGCTTCCATCCAAGACACACCACACGATCCATTGTCTACAGCCAAGCTCTAAGATATAACCGCATTTGCTCCAATCCCTCGGATAGAGACAAGCACCTACAAGATCTCTATCAAGCATTCTTAAAACTACAATACCCACCTGCTGAAGTGAAAAAACAGATTGACAGAGCCAGACGAGTACCCAGAAGTCACCTCCTACAAGACAGGCCCAACAAAGAAAATAACAGAACACCACTAGCTGTCACCTTCAGCCCCCAACTAAAACCTCTCCAGCGCATCATCAGAGATCTACAGCCTATCCTGAAAGATGATCCTTTACTCTCACAGATCTTGGGAGACAGACCTGTCCTCACTTACAGACAACCCCCCAACCTAAAGCAAATACTCACCAGCAACCACACATCACTGAACAAAACCACTAACCCAGGAACCTATCCTTGTAACAAACCCCGATGCCAACTCTGTCCACATATCTATTCAAGTGACATCATCATAGGACCTAATCACATCAGCCATACCATCAGGGGCTCGTTCACCTGCACATCTACCAATGTGATATATGCCATCATGTGCCAGCAATGCCCCTCTGCCATGTACATTGGCCAAACCGGACAGTCTCTACGCAAAAGAATTAATGGACACAAATCTGACATCAGGAATCAAAATACTCAAAAACCAGTGGGAGAACACTTTAACCTGTCTGGTCATTCAGTGACAGACCTGCGGGTGGCTATATTACAACAGAAAAACTTCAAAAACAGACTCCAACGAGAGACTGCTGAGCTAGAATTGATATGCAAACTAGACACAATCAACTCCGGTTTGAATAAGGACTGGGAATGGCTGAGCCATTACAAACATTGATTCTATCTCCCCTTGTAAGTATGCTCACACTTCTTATCAAACTGTCTGTACTGGGCTATCTTGATTATCACTTCAAAAGTTTTTTTTTCTCTTAATTAATTGGCCTCTCAGAGTTGGTAAGACAACTCCCACCTGTTTATGCTCTCTGTATGTGTGTATATATATCTCCTCAATATATGTTCCATTCTATATGCATCCGAAGAAGTGGGCTGTAGTCCACAAAAGCTTATGCTCTAATAAATCTGTAACCTGCAGTTGCTGTTTTTGAGAATGTTGTTGGCCTAGATGTTTGCAGTTTAGAGAAATAGGTCAATTAAAACATATTTATCACCAAAAAGATATTGAGCCTTTTTTTGCATTAGTAGGTTTGCTTGTAAGTGTCAATTAATATATATTTTTAACAATTTTAGTGTTTCGGCTCTCTGTAAAGCATGGAATATCTAACAGATTAAATAAAGAAAGTAAACCCTTTCATTTATATTAAAAAAAACCTTACAATTTACTTTCAGCAAAAGAAAAAAACATATAAAGCAGCAAAGTTCCTCTTTCTCCTTGTTAGCTTACCAAACTGGTGCATTAAATCTTTCCTCGCTCTGTGGAATCTCATTCCACTTACAGTCTTTGGGTAACAAATTCTCTTCATTAAGAAAATGAAAAGTGTTCCTCCAGGATCCAGATAATAAATTATTTAAAAATTGCAAGAGCAGTCAGTGTTTTTTACTCTACTTCAGCTTTCTGACAATGTCAATTGCCTAAAATTAGGACATAAAATAAAAAGGTAGTGTTGACACTATGTTTTTATATGGAACCCATCAATCAGTTTGCCTTTTATAGTGCCCTTTCTGAAAAAAAAAAAAAAAAAAAAAAAAGGACAATATGATGTACTGAAACCATACTAATGTTCAAACCAAACTAAACTACTGCTGAGAATATGCATGATCAGACAGATGGAAAATCCAGTTGAGTTTTGCTGAAAACATTTGCAATTTCCACACTTTTATCTTGTTGGTGTGAGGAGTCACACACGCAAAAATGGTAGTAACTACTTGAGTGTTTTAGAGAATTTTTTCATGTAATCACTGATGCATTTTGTAATCTTCCTTACAATTGGCACTTGATGTCAGGGGAAAGCATTATTAGAAACAAAATAATGATACTTTCAAATGAACCAATTTCTTTTTAAGGGATATTCTTAAATCCTAGAGATGCAGATTACTTAGAGATACTTGGTTTATGAGAAGAATAGCTCATTGATGTAATTAGAAATATGAGCAGGGCTATTTATTGACTTCAGCCAAGTGCAGCAATCAGTATACTAATGTTGCATACTGTCAGATGATTAGTGTTGTAAAAGCAAAGGTAACGTAGAGGTTATGAATAGAGCTAGTTGGAAAAACTGGTTAGACTCCGGTGTCGATCTCATATCTAACAATATAAGCACCCAGCTGCAGTTGGGATGTTTGAACCTGCCAATAGTTCCGAGTAAAATACAGAGAAGGGCAATAAAAATGATCAGGGGAAAGGAGCAGCTTCCTTATGAGGAGAGATTAACAAGACTGGGACTATATAGGTTAGAAAAGAGACAACTATATGGGAACAGAAAATGAAGTTCTGTCAAAAGGAAAAAGCTTCATGAAATTGTGTCAATTTTGCTGAAATTTAATTTTAGACTGAAAAAAAATCAGACAATGTTGAAATGTTTTGAAATTTTTGGAATGAAGCCTTTCATGCTCTCCTTTCAAAATGACTTTTCAGTTAGACTTTATTATTTGTATTATATATTATAGTATAAAACATATTTCAAAATTTAAACAGAACAAACCCATTTAAAAATTTTCTTTTGAGAATTTCAAACTATTGGGTTTTTGTTCCAAACCAGAATTAAAACTAATTTTGAAATCTGTTCTCTTTTTAAGCTCTAATTAGAAGGCCTTCTACAAAGGAAATGTAGCATCCTACAGGACTCAGTCTGAGAGATACCATATCAGCCTACAGGGGATCCTTTAGTGACACAAAGTAATCACAGAGACTCCTGTGTTGTTGTCCCCCCACCTTCTGATGTCCACTGTGCTGGAAGTACAAATTTTCAGTATCACTTGAAGACTGTGTTTGAGGGATGTTTCCTGGTCTTGCTTGCACTGTAGGGGGCTCTCAAGGAAAATGAAATCAGAGTTAGTATGGAAAATCACATTAAAGCAATGTGGGGTCAGCTATGCTTTCCTACCTTAATGAGCAGCCTGTTTTTTCTTTGTGTTTTGGGGTTCTTGTGTGTAATCATTCTAAAGTCTAAGAAATAAAATAATGTTACATTGCTACCTGCCAGCAAGAGAGATGGGTTTTTTTTTAAATCTAACTTCTCTGTGTGTATGCTGTGAACATACCATCATACCAGTTTCAAGCTCTTTTGGACTGTGAAAGGCTCTATTGTGAACATGGTAACTCTAGAATCAGGAGATAGCAAAGGTGAGCTTTAATGCTCTAATAGCACAACTTGTACTACCATCATCTATGGTGTGTGCAAGATCTGGCCCTCTGTTTTAATCAAGGTGTATTTATGTATTTTGTTTTCTTTGTACTTGCAGGAGAGGAATAAATACCCCTTTTTGTTTACTAATAAGTCACTTACACAGCATTTTTTCAGGCATGGGTTTTAAAGTTTTTTACAGAGGCAACTAAGTAATATCCTGATTTTTAAAATATTCATGCAGAATTAGGGTGACCAGATGTCCGATTTTATAGGGATAGTCCCAATTTTGGGGTCTTTTTCTTGTATAGGCTCCTATTGCCCCCCACCCCCTGTCCCGATTTTTCATATGCAGAACCTATTTCAACCTATGCAGAATTGGGTTATTGACTGTTATCTAGTAACACTGCTCCACTGGCTCTTTTATGAGAACTAGAAATCAGTCATCAGGGATTGTAGAGAAAGGTGAATATGAAAGCCAATGCACCATGCCATTCAAAGGCATGGAGCAGTGTGTGACCTCACCCAGAGCACGACTGTAGAACAGGATGAGAGTGCCAGTCAGAACCCCTAAGGCATCAGAAATTCTAAGGATATATATGGATCTGTCACACACACGTAACCCAACCTCCTCACCGAATACACTTCTCCTTTCCAATCCATAATGCTTGTTATATTGCACATTCAAATACTAGTTTCCTTCATAAAGCACGTCAGGGTTAATCTGTTTTAAGTCCTGGGTCTTTTCTAGATAGAAACATTCAGATGGTGTTGAATTAAGTCACAGTTATAAGACTGGACCAGATCAATTTAGGACTAAGTTAAGAGATCACCAAGTGAGACATTTCTTTACGCTATTCAGAAAACTGTATCAATTACTTGTTTGGAAGAGGTTTCCTATATTCAAGTAGCAGCATATGTGAAGCTCCTCTTGAAGTAAGGCTGCTCAAAATACAATGTCAATTCAAATGGAAACTTCTACAGAAGAACATTTTGCATTATTAATGGGATGTTTCAAAGACACTTTTCCACAAAAGTACCAGTATTCAGTTGAACCTACTGCTGCTGCTGGAATTTAACTACTACACTACAGAGTTAAAAGAAGAACAGGAGGACTTGTGGCACCTTAGAGACTAACAAATTTATTAGAGCATAAGCTTTCGTGGACTACAGCCCACTTCTGTAGTCCACGAAAGCTTATGCTCTAATAAATTTGTTAGTCTCTAAGGTGCCACAAGTCCTCCTGTTCTTCTTTTTGCGGATACAGACTAACACGGCTGCTACTCTGAAACTACAGAGTTAAGTGCTTTTTTAATTACAGCTATCAACATTCCAACTAGAGAGACCTAGAAACAGGGAAGTTTGATTTGTCTGATCAGTTAGGTGTCATCATTCCAGACAAGGTTTTAAAAACAAGTTTTAAGATTTGATCTTTGTGTAGGGTTTTATTTCCAGGCAGTCCAAAATTGTAACTAAGCTCTCAAAGGTATTTTTTAAAATGGATCTTGTATGTGAAATGAAATGTTCTTTCCTCTTGGAGAAAATTCACATCAGAATAAATCATTTAAACGATGATCTACTTTTAACTTCTTGTTTGCTTGAATTCTAAACACTTCCAATGATTCATTCCTCTAGCAGAAGGAGTTTTGTAGGTGTGTGTGTGGTATATAATAAAATAACAAAGATAATGCTCAAAATTAATTAAATCAGGGTTGGGTATAATACTTAGTGTGGTCAGTGGTGTTATATTAGTGAGGGAAAATACAAATTAAACTATTAATAGAAATATTTTTATAATTAAAAAGCTTAAAAATGTAAACATTTATCTAAAGTGCTACAAAGCTAATCCCCTCCATCCCCCATCCTAAAAATAGGATTCATATCTTCTCAATGGACCTGATCCAAAGCCCATTGAAATCAGTTGAAAGACTCTCTTTGATTTCAATAGTGTTTGAATCAGGGCCATTGTCTCCACATCCATCATCATGGGGAGTACCGGCCCTTTGTGATTCAATGAGGAACTGTCTTGGATCAGAAACACCATGCCTTCCTTTAATTGCTATGTACCCAAAGGTAGATGGAGAAAAAGAAATAACCAGTCCAGGTCATCCAAGCACAATAATTTCTCTCCCACTGCTCCATTTGTGGGAAGAGGTAAGGCAGCTGTAGTTCACTGTCCCCTACAAAAAAGCCTTGTCTACACTAGAGATATTTATGAAAAAATTCTCTCTATCTTTAAAACATTAGGAGTCCTAATGTAAGGCCTTTCTGCCATTAGACATTAGATAATATAGTGCTGAAATCAATAAGCCAGATCCTGAGCGTCTGTAACTTGGGGAAGAATTTTGTGTTTTGTTTTAGTTTGATCTCACCCAAACATCATCCCTCCTACCTGAATGTTTTCAATGTTTCATAGCTACCATCTTTGGTTTTTGCAGCTTGAGTCCTTGTATTATTATAAACACATCTACACTAAACAGGTTACAGACAGTAATAGGAATGGTTGAAACATTTTCTGGAAAAAAAAAAATCAAAGAATTAAGCACCAGGGGATATAATTAAACACAAGGTGAGATAATGGGACTCAATATATCACTATGCATAAAAGAAGATGAAGTGGAAGAGGGCAATGACACAGGGAAAAATCACTAAGTATTAAATAATGAGAACTATTATGAAAGTTTGACACAGTCTTAAAGTTTAATTAAAGATATTCTCTAAGCGAACAGATGTTATAAACTTCAAAATCTAGACTGTTTGACTGAAGAAACCTACACTCTATAATCACGGTGGATTAAAGAACAATGACTCTCTAAAAATGCTTCCTTATTTTATTTACTCAGATAGTCAAGGTTGGAGTTCCTGACTTGGTCTGTAGGCTGTCGTCAACAATACAATTATATTTGTGTCACTGCGGAATTTGTGGATTTGCAACTATAAAAGGATTTTTACGTAGATAACTAGGTGAGAGTTAGACTAACAGCAAGATAAGAACAATTCAACACATGTTTAATTCTCAGTATTATTAAAACGGTAGGTTCAGTGCTTCCTTCCTTTGAAAATGGATACAGATAATGGGACAATGAAAGCTAATAGATTACTCTGTATTGTAAAAACGACATGCTTTGGTAATAATCTGAGATCTGACTGATTAAAATAACTGAAAATCACCCATTTGCAATAGAAATCTCATCTTTCTTTGTAGAACAGTAGAGTCTTTGGGGTGTGCATGCTCTTGAAAGGCAGCTGTCCTTAGAGAGTGAAACTTGGATGAAGGGCAAACAGAGTCATTGGTGAAAAACAAGGAGTTGCATGTGTTTTTTGGAGAGAGGAGTGACTGTTGATAGAATATATTGGTGTCTCAATGAGGTCATTTGTGATAGGAGGATTTGTTCTAGAGGAAAGCAAACATAAAAGCTGGTGATGATGGTAAGAATCCATCAAAATGGATTTATTTTTTTCCAGTGGAGAAGCTGTTGGAGAGAGGGGAAAGACAAATATTTGTTGGATAATTATCTCCTGTGTGTGTCTCTTTTAGGATTGTTCCTTGAGTTTGTCAAACACATGACAATGTTCTAATTTGATGTCAGATTTGTAAATAAATACAGAATTATCTTTGTAATCCATTATGACAATGTTGTATAGAATAGTGATAAAATCAATCAGATCTATAAAAAGGAATTCTTAAAAAAATCTTCTAAATCCTATGAAATTTAGTATAGTATATATATTTCTATAGAATCCTAGAGAAAAAAATTCTATTAAATTCTAAAGTACAGTTTTTAAAAAAATAAATAGTATCATTTGTACTGCATTCTGTAGAACAAGTTTGTAGAACAAATTCTGTAGAAATCCTTTTGATTTCTATAAAAACCTATTGATTTAATTCCAATTCAGTTATATCCCTGATTTAAAATTCCAAACTGGAAAAATCCTATTGCCCAGAAACCCAGGACAAGTAGAAGTGTTGTTTGGGAAATTAAAAGTATCAGATGTCCTATCCACTCGATAACTGGGGAATCTAGGGATAACTGTGTGACATCAGAAACAACAGTGTTGAGCTGACAACTAGAAGTAAGGGTAGCTAGATGGGCTGAGTGGAGCTGGAGACAAAAAATGGGGGCGGGTGAGGGGAAAAGTCAGATTGAACAACTGAACTGAGTGACCAGCCAGGAAGGGACTGGGTAGATGGTAGACCTGGAAATGTCTCAATTTTCTCTTTTTTTTTAAGTGTTTTATATATGTTATACAAAACAAAAGAAAAAAGAATTGTATGGAGTGGAATACAGTCTATGAAAAAAACATATTTGTTCATATTTACATGTTACTCTAGATATATTTGTGCCTATAAAGACAAGCTTGTTCAAAATTAGTTGATGACGTTTTGTTACTGGTGTGTTAAGTAGTGCTTAAGTGTATGTTAATTATAGCAATCAAGATTTATGATTATGGAGACTTAGGAATAAGCAAGTACAACCAAGGCCAAAACCCATTTTAAGAGTGGAAGAAGTACTTATACTAGAGAGATTTGCTGTCAAAATTATTTTTTCTTGGTGAAGAACCTCAATAAATTGTTTTAATATTTTACCATGTAGCATGAAAAACACAGCTTATATCACTGTAGCATATTTCCCCAGTCCCGAAATACCAGCGGTTTTTAACAGTTCATAAATGTTGCAAGTTTACTTTTGTGTTACCTCAGTGCCTGATTGATTGCACAATTTTAGACTGTGAGTTTGCCACTCGATAAATATTTTTCCAAGAACTCTATAAAGTAATTATAGCTTTTTTTGCCTAAAATATGGAAATACTGACCCTTTAATTAGGGTTCCATGCTGGGATAGTGGCATGGAACTTTAGTACTTATTTTCGGAAAGACTAAAGACACAAAATTGTTAGCTAAGCGCTGTTAGTATTGTGCTGTTAGCATCGGCTGTGTGTCCCTGAGAAATACTGAAGAAAAGCAAGCAGACATGAGGCTCAATAAACATACAAGGTCTTGTCACCCCCACGGAGGATTTTTTTTTCCAGAGCTGATAGAAAAAATTTAGAATTTCAGAATTTTCTGATGAAGAATCCACCACCTTCCATGGTAGTTTGGTCCAATGGTTAATCAAACCCCACTATTAAAAAACTTGAGCCTAACTTCTAGTGTATATTTTTCAGACTTTTACTTCTAGTCATTGATTCTTGTTATGTCTTTCTAGATTAAAGAGCCCTTTAGTACCTGGTATTTTCTCCCTCTGGAGGTACTTTATACACTGTAATCAAGTCAACTCTTAATCTAATTTTTGATATACTAAACAGATTGAGCTCTTTAAGTCTCTCACTGTAATACATTTTCTCCAGACCTTCAATCATATTTGTGGCTCTTTTCTGCACCCTCTCCGAGTTTTTAACATAAAACGTGGAAAACAGAACTGGGTGCAGTATTCCAGTATCCGTCTCACCAGTGCTGCATACAGTGGTAAAATAATCTCCCTATTCCTATGCTCTAACCCCCTATTTTTACATGCAAGAATAACACCAGCCCTTTTTGCCACAGAATTGCACTACGAACTCAGGTCAATTTGTTTTTTCCATTACGACGCCTACATCCATTTCAGAGTCACTGCTTTCTAGGATACAGTCCCCTATTTTAGGAATAGACTGCATTCCTTGTTCCTAGGAGTATTACTTTGTATTTGGCTATATTAAAACACATTTTGTTTGAATGGGTCCAGAGTGAGATCACTCTGTATGACTGCCCGGTCTACTCTTTCCTCATCATTATTTACCACTTTGCCAATCTTTGTGTTACCTGCAAATTTTATAAGCAGTGATTTTGTATTTATTTCCATATCATTGATGAAAACGTTGAATAGTATCAGGCCTAGCGTAGAGTTGCGTCTGTCCCTAGATCCTGCCGTATACCTAGCTGCCATGGGAGCATTTTTGGCCCAGTGGTATTTAGCAGGCCATAGAGAAAGAAGCCATAACAGGGAATTCAGGCAACCGTGATGCTAGCCATGGATATGCGGCCTGCATTTGCTCTTAATTTTCCATATCCGGCAACCAGATAGGAGATAGATATTAAAAGGAAGTATTTTTAGCCTGGAAACTGATTGGCTGAGCCTAGAGAGTTCTGGGTGTGATGAATTATAAATATTTTCTAAGAAAAACATGCCATTCCCCAAGATTATGAATTGGTATGCAATTTTTTGGATGAATGAAATTTAGCAGGTACATGAAAATAAGATGTAAGGCAGCTGAACTCTAGTATTGCCTGTGACTAGTGCAAACTCCTCACACTCAGTAAAGGTGGAGCTTGTTTAATAAAAATCAACAACAAATAAAACAAAGCAAAAAACAAACAACCGTGGCCATCTGCTTTCTGCTTTACTTTTCTTGTACCACTGATTGGCTAGTGGGAGAAAAAGAAGGAACTCTCATTTTAAATTCACAGCACTTTCCCAGATGGCTTTAAAAAAACAGCATCAAAGATACTGTGCTCCAGCTTCAGTTCTGTTGGGAAATTTCAAGCCCACGTCATTGAAGTGAATTTAAAATTTCCCTCCCATTACCATTCTGTGATGGTAGTAAATCACAAGTGAAGTGAGTTTTTCATACCATCATCTGTGCTGTATCAAATTACACAGCTGAAGTAAAATCCTTTCTAAAGGTACATGTCTTACTTACAAATTACCTAAAAATATCCTTGTTTGTCTCCATCCTTTGTGTTGCTGTTTGACCTGCTGATGTGAGTAGCCAGTGCAGAGGAGTAAAAGGGTCTTTTGTCTTCTTATGCCCCCTTAATCCCCTGCATGTATGTGATGGGTTGGATCACAGAAACCCCCCTGGGAGCTGCCACCCGATGTGCAAAGACTACCCCTGCTCCTGTTTTCCATGCCAGCTCAGGACTCCAGCACCCTGTCTTGCTGAGCCAGACACTCCCGTCTGGCTCCAGACACTACCCAGGATCTGAATCTCCTGTCCCAAAGCTGCAAGTTTACCTGAAAACAGCTCACAGCTTGTCTTTAGCACTCAGATGCCCAACTCCCAATGGGGTCTAAACCCAGATAAATCCGTTTTACCCTGCATAAAGTTTATGCAGGGCAAACTCATAAATTGTTCGCCCTCTATAACACTGATAGAGAGATATGCACAGTTGTTTGCTCCCCCAGGTATTAATACATACTCTGAGTGAATTACTAAATAGAAAGTGATTTTATTAAATACAGACAGTAGGATTTAAGTGGTTCAAAGTAGTAACAGACAGAACAAAGTAAGTCACCAAGCAAAATAAAATAAAATGCGCAGATCTATGCCTAATCAAACTGAATACAGATAATTTCCTCACCAGTTCCAGGGTGCTCCCTTTTACAGGCTAAGCTCCTTTTAGCCTGGGTCCAGCAATCACTCACACCCCCTGTATTTACTGTCCTTTGTTTCAGTCTCCTTCAAGTATCCTGGGGGGTGTGGAGAGGCTCCTTCTTTAGCCAACTGAAGACAAAATGGAGGGGTCTCCCACAGGTTTAAGTAGACTCTCTCTTGTGGGTGGAGACCTCCCTCCTATGCAAAGCCCAGCTCCAAGATGGAGTTTTGGAGTCACCTGGGCAAGTCACATGCTCCTGCGTGACTCAGTCTTTGCAGGCCAACGCCATTGTCCACATGGCATCTTGCATGTCTCCAGGAAGACTTCTCATGTGGATTGGAGCATTCCAAGATGCATTGTTCCCTAAGTGTCTCCTGATCAGGTACTTAACCTGGCAAATTCCTTCCTAAAGAAGCTGACCAAATGCCTCACAAAGCTTACTTAGAAATCAGGCAAGCATACAGCCCATATTCTTAACCTCGAGTAGAAAATGATATATATGTACAAATAGGATGAATAGATATAGTAGACCATAACCCTTACGGAGATATGTTACATGGCACAGGCAGCACAAAACATATTCTAGTTATGTCATACGTACATTTATAAGCACCCCCTCCCCATAAAGCCTTATGGGGTACACTGTCACACCCTCCCCCTGAACTTACTGCCAGAGACTTGGACACTGTCCATGGCGGAGGCAGTACCTGTAAAATTTCTGTTTGTTTCTGGTCACACTTCCTTTCAGTACCTTGAAACTATATGATGTCACTCCTGGGGGTTCTAGCCTGTTTTGGGGTCCCTGGTCCCCAGATGCTTGCAAACAGGTAGGGATGTAGTATTGCTAACAGAATGCAGGCAGCAATACACATTAACGTGGAGGTATCTTGGCATTTAGCCACCAATGCCATGAGGCGGTGTGCCTCAGTTTCCCCTTCTACACAGCAGCATAGGCCTGTTATGCTTTTGCTGCTTTTTACAGGTATGGGCTGTAAAGTAACATGCTGGTGGGGCTGTCCTGTCACCATCCCCAGCATGTATAACAGCTTATTCCACAAATCAAATATGTTCCACATCTTTAAAGGGTTTACCACTAGTGTGAATTCTTTTGTTTTAACCCATAGGTGAATTAGCAAAAGACACAAGGTTAACAGCAAATCTACAGTGGACAGGCTTCGTTCACTCAATTTGACTTGTTTAGCATCTATTGCATTTTCCCAGTTCTCTGTGCCCTCTGGTAGACCTTCTGATGCAGATTCCTCTGCCTCTTTGGGGAAGACTTCTAGTTCGGGCATGTGCTTGGGTCTTTGGCCAGGAAAGGGTGTACTACACCATACTTGTCCTCGGCCCCTCCCTCTGGAGTTTCTCTGGGCTGGGCCCCACACCCTCGTGAAGTTCCTCCCATGAAGAGATTTCCCACCCCCTGTCTTGGAGAGAGAGTTTTATCTCTTGCAAGTGTAGCAAGAACAGCAGCTTTCCCTGGGGTGCTCTGGACCCCTTTGGGCACCCCACTTTCTGTTTCCAATGGGTCAGCTGGATAGACCCCCTCATCCTGGAGACCTGACCCCTAGGTTTCCCTTAAAACCTGATCCACAGGAGAGGGGGCTGGCATTTCAAATGCAGACTTTTCACCCTCCTCCTGGGAAAGCCCCTCCCCACAAAAGGTGGGTGGACTCTCTGGCCCCCCCTGACCTTCCATTTGGGCTTCCCTCTTTGGGCTCCCCGCTGGGTCCGACACTCTTGTGTCCCCTGAAAGGGAAGGTGATCCTGCCCCAGATGTGGACTCACAGCTACCAGCTACAACAGACCTTTCACTGGCCCGCAAAATCCCTCCCCTTCCACTCAGGTTGGGCTGGCACTCAGCTTTAGAGTCCTTGGGGCCTGTTCCCACCACAGTGGTCCCCAGGACCCCAACTTCCACCTTTGGGACACACACCTCTGTGCACCCCAGGGCAGGCCCGGCCCCCTGCTGACCTGCAACTTCCTGGCAGTCAGCAGCTGTGGTGGCCTCCTTGCTACAAGGTGGTACATCCCCCTCCCCCGGGGAGATGATTAGGGGACAGGAGCTGGCTTCATCCAGCTCCTCCCTCTGGAACTTCCCTTGAGCCCCAGAGCTACAGGAACCCAGCTCCTCCCTCTGGAACTTCCCTTGAGCCCCAGAGCTACAGGAACCGGCTACAATCAGCCCTGCCCCCGAGGCTGCATCCTTTACTGCTGCAGAGGAATCTAAGAGACACCCTCCTATTCGCCCAGCAGTCTGTGTGACTTCGCCCCCCCCTCTGGGGCTTTTGGCACAAGATTCCTTCTCACTGCTAACCAACCCTGGGACAGATTCTGCCACACTAAAGAAATCATTCCCCAGTAGAAACGGTGCAAAATTGTGTGCCACCGTTGCAACAGTCAGCTCAGCCTGCAAATCCCGAGTTTGCATGTGTACTTTAGCTAAAGGTGCAAGGACTTTGTAACCCCCGACCAGCTCTAATTCTGCCATTTTACCTGGCAACAGATCCTTCTCCTGGATTAGGTCCCTCCTGACCACAGAAATCTCAGCACCCGTGTCCCTTAATCCAAGAAGCATTTGACCATTCAATTTAACAGCATGCATATGCTCATTGCTGGGTTGTGTGGAAGCAAGCTTTACAAATCCTGTGTGGAAAGAGGCCACAGCCTGGCTCTGAGAAGCCGCAGCTTCACTCAGTAAGGGACACTTATTCCTCAGGTGCTCAGTGGATTTACAATGATAGCACCTCTTGGGCTCCTCTGCTTGCACAGGAAATTTGGGTCGAGTACCAGGGGAATGGGGAGGTGACCGCCCAGCCTCTTTTTTCCCAGACCCAGGGGTAAAACGGTGATTCTGCTTTCCCCCAACCGTATACCCTTCTGCCAGTGGTTTGTGTTTGATTGCAGCTTGGGCTTGTTCATAAGAGTCAGCATACTCAGCTAATTCACCCACTGCATTTACCTTTTTGTCCCACAAATACTGTTTTACCTCATCACTGCACATATTCAGGAAATGTTCCTGAGTAACTAGATCACACATCCCTTCAAAGCTGGTAATGCCTCTCCCCCGCACCCATTTATCTACCAAATCTCTCATTTCATTGGCATAAGCCACATTACTTAATCCAGATCCCCTCTTAAGGCTCCTGAATTTAACCCTGTAGGTTTCAGGTGTAACCTGAAACTGTTTCAAAACCAGTTCCTTAAATTTACCATAGTTTGAAGCATCATCAATAGGCATCTTATTGAATATGTCCAGAGCTCTGCCAGTCAATTTTGCTATCAATGTGGTCATCTTCTGATCTTCAGGGATGGCATGGAGGGTGCACAGTCTCTCAAAGGTGATGAAATATTCGGCGATATCGCTGGACTCATCATACTGTGGACATAGCCGCTCCCATTTGTGGATTTTTGGGGAAGTGGAGCCAGCAGGGGGAGGGTTTCGTCTCTTTGACTCCATAACAGCCAGTTCATGCTTCCGGGCCTCCCTCTGGGCCTCCATAGCCCTCTCGTGGGCAGCTGCCTCTGCCTCCGCCGCCGCTCGCGCCCTCGCTGCCTCCCTTGCTGCCTCTGCCTCCGCCCTCGCTGCCTCCCTCGCTGCCTCTGCCTCCGCCCTCCCTGCCTCGACCTCCATAGCTCTCTTGTGGGCAGCCTCTTCCCTTGCATGTTCTGCCTCCATGGCACTAATTTCTAATTGTCTTAGTTCCAGCCGTCTCTTATGTTCACTTTCTCTCTCTTTTGCTTCCAACCTGGCCAGCTTTAGTTTAATAGCAGCGTCACTGGTACTCATTGTCCTGCTTTCTTGTGCTGGGCTACAACCACTCTGCAGTTCACTGGAACTGAGATCACTAGTACTCATTTTCCTGCTTTCTTGTGCTGGGCCACAACCCCTCTGCAGTTCACTGAAACTGAGATGCACTCAGCTCAGGGGATTCTTAGTTAACAGAGAGCTTCCTTTTCTGTCCCTACTTCCCTTGCCCGAAATAAGCAAACAGAAAATAACAAACCAGTAACCACTTTGTCTGTTCTCCAGCCACCACACTTAAAACTCACTTAAAATCACTACCAGTATCTCAAAGCAATCAGCTGTGCACAGATCCTGCTCGACTACGCCACTGTGACAGGTTGGATCACAGAAACCCCCCTGGGAGCTGCCACCCGATGTGCAAAGACTACCCCTGCTCCTGTTTTCCCTGCCAGCTCAGGGCTCCAGCACCCTGTCTTGCTGAGCCAGACACTCCCGTCTGGCTCCAGACACAGACGCAGGATCTGAATCTCCTGTCCCAAAGCTGCAAGTTTACCTGAAAACAGCTCACAGCTTGTCTTTAGCACTCAGATGCCCAACTCCCAATGGGGTCTAAACCCAGATAAATCCGTTTTACCCTGCATAAAGTTTATGCAGGGCAAACTCATAAATTGTTCGCCCTCTATAACACTGATAGAGAGATATGCACAGTTGTTTGCTCCCCCAGGTATTAATACATACTCTGAGTGAATTACTAAATAGAAAGTGATTTTATTAAATACAGACAGTAGGATTTAAGTGGTTCAAAGTAGTAACAGACAGAACAAAGTAAGTCACCAAGCAAAATAAAATAAAATGCGCAGATCTATGCCTAATCAAACTGAATACAGATAATTTCCTCACCAGTTCCAGAGTGCTCCCTTTTACAGGCTAAGCTCCTTTTAGCCTGGGTCCAGCAATCACTCACACCCCCTGTAGTTACTGTCCTTTGTTTCAGTCTCCTTCAAGTATCCTGGGGGGTGTGGAGAGGCTCCTTCTTTAGCCAGCTGAAGACAAAATAGAAGGGTCTCCCACAGGTTTAAGTAGACTCTCTCTTTTGGGTGGAGACCTCCCTCCTATGCAAAGCCCAGCTCCAAGATGGAGTTTTGGAGTCACCTGGGCAAGTCACATGCCCCTGCGTGACTCAGTCTTTGCAGGCCAACGCCATTGTCCACATGGCATCTTGCATGTCTCCAGGAAGACTTCTCATGTGGATTGGAGCATTCCAAGATGCATTGTTCCCTAAGTGTCTCCTGATCAGGTACTTAACCTGGCAAATTCCTTCCTAAAGAAGCTGACCAAATGCCTCACAAAGCTTACTTAGAAATCAGGCAAGCATACAGCCCATATTCTTAACCTCGAGTAGAAAATGATATATATGTACAAATAGGATGAATAGATATAGTAGACCATAACCCTTACGGAGATATGTTACATGGCACAGGCAGCACAAAACATATTCCAGTTATGTCATACGTACATTTATAAGCACCCCCTCCCCATAAAGCCTTATGGGGTACACTGTCACAATGTATATGCAAGCAGGTTCATGACTGAACACCAAATAATTTTAACTACTAACTGTAAGTAAAGTGTCAATTCAAATACATTAGCTATACATAATAACAAAAACAAATAAAGTAAAAAATCACCTAAAATGTCCCACATTTGATAAGGAGAAGGAATGATTGCAACATAACATAATAGCCTGGCAGATATGTTAGACTGAATTAATCCTACACTGATCTACTGGTAGTCTCACACGTATCTGTATTGTGAACTGAGCTCTTGAGTGACAAGTTGAATAGTTGAGCTGACACTGTAAACAAATTTTGCCAGCAGCAGCACTAGTCTTGCTGTGGTTTGCTTCTGTTGCCTCATTGGTTAACTTTGGGGAATCAGACATGCTATGATGGACCTCAGCTCCATCTTCAGAGGTCAGTTTGGTCTAAACTGAGATGGAGTCAATCAGGTGATTTACTAGGTGGTGTAAGTATTAAAGTTCCTTGTACTGTTGCATAGTAATGTGCTAATCTACTGCCTTTTTTAAAAAAACAAACACTGGGTAAGAGTTTGGTCTGTGCCTCTTGAAGCAGTGAACTCATAGAAATGGGATTGGGAGGGCTAAGCTTGCTTTAAGTCCCCTTTATGCCCCCCCAGTTCTGGCCTGCTCCAGGAGATCTAAATGGCCTCCAGTGGAACTTCGATAACTTAAATTTCCCATTGACTTCACTGGGCAGGACGAAGCCCTTAAGGTGAAATTCATTCCTGAGTGAAGCCTTCAGGACGAGGCCCTAAAGCCTGGGCTCTGCATCCTACAGTGAGCTTGAGCTGGTGTTCACCTGCACAGTAGAGCTGGACAGGAAATGGCTTTCCCATCCTGTGCAAATTTCTGAGATTTCAAAAAAATTCCCCAATCTGAATCAGGCCAAAACAGAGACCTTTTGGTGTTTTTTGTGAAGGGAGAGAGACAGAGATCCACCCCGCTCCCACATAGCCCGAGGGTTATGGTGCTCACCTGGGAATTGGGAGACCCACATTCAAGTCCTCACTCTGCCTGATTCAGAGCAGGGACTTGAACCCATGTCTCCCACACGAGTGTATAACCCATGTGCCTAATAGAGAGATATCTCCTTAAAACATCTATGGGGGGGGTGTAATGAGTTGTGGCTGGGTCATTGTTGCTAGACAAGGCACAACTAGCCCTCCACACTCAGAGGTTTCTGGAATTGGGTGTGATAGTTTTGAGTATGCTCAGTAAGTCCTCTGTTGCTGGACTCAGATGCCATGAGGGCAAATAGTCAGGGCAGCTGCTTTACAGGTGGCCATTTGCACTGTGTGGGGTGGGAGAAGCTGAGCCACAGGAACAGAAAGCGGGCTGTTTCCTCCTAACTCTGAAACATTTTGCAGCAGGTTAGTGATGTTGCTACGCCCTCCAACAGAGAAGCCTTGGCAGTGTTCATTATAGAACAGGGGTCAGCAACGTTCATTATAGAACAGGGTTCGGCAACATTCGGCGTACGGCTCGCCAGGGTAAGCATTTCTCGCCGCCCTCATTGGCCCGGGACGGCGAACCGCGGCGAGTGGGGGCCGCGATCGGCCGAACCTGCCACGTCAGCAGGTAAATAAACTGGCCCGGCCCACCAGGGTGCTTACCCTGGCGAGCTGCGTGCCAAACGTTGCCAACCCCTGATATAGACAGTGGAAATAGGAAGGGGAAAATAGTTATTTTAATTCTATACTTTGAATGTTTGATTGCCAATCCATTTTTGTTAAATGAGTGTGATTCACCAACTTTTCTCTTATTTAAATGTCATGATGGGGAAAGAGTTATTTATTTTTCTATTCTCTGTTTTGTATTTTTCTTGTAACAGGTTTTTTTGGTTGGTTAACTAGTTAGCTGACCAGCTAACTGAGTGACTTCAGCAGAGGAGGAGAAAGAGTCTGCGTGGATTCAAACTGAAAATTTCTACAAGCAAGTGGAGGGAAGATGTTTCTTTTGACTCAGCACACTATATTTTGGTGATCAAAGACTGTCGCTGGGACTGAGGTGAACTCAATCTAAGCTTTTGGATACCCTGAGTTTCTTTCCACTGTTTCTGTAGGGACTGATCTGCTTAGATTTAATTTGTTTTCTTTGTGTTTTTGTACAATTTTAATGTATGTAGCTTATCGAGTAGCAATGTTGTATTGTAAAAATTAAGTTATTACTATAATTTGTTTCTTTATACTAAGATTTTTTAAATGTTGGTACTTAAGAATTAAATTATTTTGGACTTGATTGTGGAGAGGTTGACCTGGTTCAGTCCTTTTTGACAATTGTCAATGACTGAATTCTGGGTCTTTAGGTGCTTTCCTATCTCATAGAGCTGGAAGGGACCCTGAAAGGTCATTGAGTCCAGCTCCCTGTCTTCACTAGCAGGACCAAGTACTGATTTTGCCCCAGATCCCTAAGTGGCCCCCTCAAGGATTGAACTCACAATCCTGGGTTTAGGAGGCCAATGCTCAAACTACTGAGCTATCCTTCCCTCCTATGGAAATTGGGTTTATTAAGCACTGGAGAAGGGCAATGAAGTAAACTCAAGTCCACCCGAAGTTTACAAATGCACTAACTGTTGGTTCTGTTGATTCAGTCTCTGTTCTGTACCCAATCTCCCCTACTGGAGTTATTCTATTTTGTATTAAATATTAATTGGGCTAAAGACAGAGACTTACTCTATTGGCTACTGGTTGTGATACGCCATTGGGACATGAGAGCTCCAGGTGCAAGTCTCAGCTTTGAATCAGAGCAGATCTGCCACATCCCAGCTGAGTCTCATAATTGCTGGGCTATCAGGTATTACAGGATAGAATGAGCTCTCATATTGAGAGGAATTCTATCTTGGACCTGAGAAAGCTTTCCTAGCACAAATTTCACCTAAATTGGTACATCTCCTCCCCCCAAAAAAGATGAATCAATATTTTTTTTTTTTTCAAAAAATCCTGACCACCTCTATTGCACAGAGCTCATTGCAGGAGTGGGACCCAAGTGAGTACTGTTACGCAATGTGTATAATAACTGTAACTTGGTTCACAGACCTAGCCTTACAACATTAAGGTTTGCTCCATTTCCTTAATTAGTTCTCTTAGTACTCCCAGTTGTCAAAAATATGTTTTCAGCTAGCTTCAAAAAGTCTTTGAAATATTTTCATTAATGAATCAGTAATAATTGCACACTTCAGTTTTAATTAGAAAAAAATACATCACATTAAATGGGAGAAATGTTTTAGAAAAAATGACAACGGCAACATGATTTTGAAACTGCATAAATGCAACTCACAAAGGAAAGGACCTTTTATAGGCTTGCCTAATACTTACTTAATGAAGCCTGTGCTGGGCTCCACAGGTGTGACACTACTGAATCTGAGAAGGAAATTCACCTTCAGAAGCTATCAGGTCAAGCCACTTTGACTACTCCTTCTCTCTTTACAGGAACATAGAAGGTGGCAGCCCAAATACTGTTTAACTGAGCACTAACTATGGAATGCAACTAATATGTGGCAACTGTTATCATGCTGTCTGGAGTGGCTCACAACCATGAGTACTTGCTTCAGGCAGACACCTGAAACTGGTGGTATGTTCTATAATTAGTTTTCACCAACTCAGTAACAAATATGAATTCCTGGATCACTATAACAGTCTAACCACGGAGTCACAGACAGTTCCCTTAGGTTCTCCAGTGTATCTTGCCACCCAGGAAAACTGGACTTAGTGGTGAATGGTGATTTACACCAAAAATTACAAAATATTCATGTTGATTCCAGTCCTAAGAAACCAGTCACTTATTCCAGATCAATTGGTACCTTAGATTTCACACCAAAGACAGTGACTAGAGCCAATTCTGTAACAAACTAACTAGAGATTTATTAACTAGGAAAAAATAAGAAAGTTTATTTACAGGTTAAAGCATGCAAACATATACACACAAATGAATTACCATCAGTGATTCCTAAAGTGATACAGTAATCTGTCAATTCAAAATGTCTTTCAGGAGGGACCCGGGGCAACCAATGGCAATCTCTGCCTTAGTTTAGTGTCTCTGGCTCTGTAAGAGTTCAAACAGCAATGAGATGAGATGAGATGTCACTGTTTCATCTTTAAGTTTAGCTTTCCCATCCATGAGATGAGCTCCCCTGCATGTAGCATTTCCAAGATGTGATAGGGTCTTTCACCAATCCTTTGTATTGTGATGTTACTTAACGGCATGTTTAATCTTGATCGGCCTCCTTAATGGGTGGGGGGAATGATCCCTGTGCCTGGGTTCACAAGTTCAGAGCAAATATTTTCAAAGTTATAGAGCAAAACTTACATATTTCTTTATAGCATGGAATACAGGCATTACAAGTGAGACTAATGATTACAGCAACTTACAAGCATTTCATAGAATCTACACATTACATACATTCTTATAAAACTCATAGTTATTCTGAACGCAACCAACATCCAGGTGAGCTGGCTTGGTTTCCAGCTTTGAGTTTGTCAGTTCATAGCTAATGCGTTTGGCCTTGGCCAGAGCTGGCACTTGGTTTACCAGCATCACAACTATGCTCTAGGAAATGATGGTGGATGCATTTGGAATAGTCAGGCTGGGCTGTACAGTATAAATAGGATGAAATGAAGTTTAACTACCAACAAAAAATAGACAGGAATTAGGCTACAATTTTACACAGCACCACCACAACAATTGGGAAGAGGATGGGATGTAGAGGGACTTCTGAGCCTGATGAAGGCCTCTTGTGGGAGGAGAGAATTCTGAGACTAGAGAGAGGTTTCTGAGTCACAAAGAGATGGGGGTGGCCAGGGGTGAAGTTTGTGTCCTGAGTCTGGAAGTTTGAAATGTGAGTGGGTCCAGAGCTGGGTGAGGTGGCTTTGAAGAGAGAAGATGGGAAGAGAATGATTCTGTGTTGGGCCAGCCAGAAAAATAAATCCCATTGCACAAATAAATAAAACTCGGTTTCAAAATTAATTTTTGTTCTGATGTGAAATGAAAATGAGACCTTTTGATTTCTTTTAAAGAATAGCAAATAGCCCATCAAATAGGATACTTACATGGGATGTGGGAGTCTCAGCCGTGCAGAGCAGGCACTTAAGCCCAGGTTTCCATGTGAGTGCCTTACCCAGTGGGTTATTGATGGGTAGATGGCTCTTTCTGTGGCTTTGATCAGAAATACCTGAGAAGTCTTCCCAGGGAAATTTTCATCAAAACAGATAAATTTCTGAAAAACATTTTTGGTTTAATTAAAATAGCATTTTTCTATAAGTTTTGTTGATTTCTTTTTTCCCATTATCATCATTACGTTTGCCACCAACATGCTGGATACCAGAATGGCTACTTTAGGAAGGTGCCCATTTGATCATACTCACTTCAGTGGCAGAGAGACTCTTGGCTATTTCAGCTGCAAGGACAATAGATGAGATTGTCACATATAGACACCCTCACAACATAAAAGTACTGACCCCAGAGGAAATTTTTCAGCCAGCTCTAACTCTAAGCATCCAAAGGTGTTTCAGAGGAATTGAGGAAGTTTTCAACCAGGAGGGGGAAAGGGTGGTTTCATATATAGGTATATCTCCATATATATCTCATAGAACTGGAAGGGACCTTGAAAGGTCATCAAGTCCAGCCCCCTGCCTTCACTAGACCAAGTACTGATTTTGCCCCAGATCCCTAAGTGGCCCCCTCAAGGAGTGAACTCACAACCTTGGGTGTAGGAGGCCAATGCTCAAACCATATAGGGATAGTGAGCTATCCCTCCCTCCACTTGTTTTAGTTTAGTAACCCTCCTATTTGAGGGCCGGGGGTGCTGGGATCAAAGTCAATTGCTGAGTAAGCAGGGGGTGTGGTGTTTGGGAACAAAACAGGAAAGGGATTACCAAGTGATTCCCCCAGTTACCACTCTGCCCTTTACTGTTAAGTGTCCCTCCCAATTTCTCATTCCGAAAGAAGGTAGCAGAAGAGAGGGTCCCTCTTTTTAATTCACACTTCTACTTCAACCACCTTAATCACTCAGCAAAAAGCTTCCCTATGACACTCCTCCTCCTGACCACAGTGTCCCAGTTTGATCAATCTGTATGCATGTGTGCTCATGCATTTGCACAGATTGCAATTTGCAACTCTACTGCTTCTTTTGGGCACCAGCATCCACCCCCATTCCCTTTACATATACAGCTGTGGAATTCTTCTGCCTCCAATCTCTCCTGAGTCTCTCACAGGAAGAATGGAGATTTGCAGTGGTGACATTCTCTGCTATTTGTCAATTATTTTGTATTCACTACTTTTTATAAAGTTTCATCTGGTCAAGGAGCAGAAACAATACTAAATGGTAGGTATTAACCATATCTCTGAAACAGTGCTGTACACTGTTTGTTCTTTGCTGCACTAGCAGTTCACATTTGTTCAGCACTGCTTCAGGAGCACAAGTTGCAGATAGCATTGGATATTTTTCCTAGAATAGGCAAGGTCTGGATGGCTAAATTCTTCTGTTGAGCCACTCAGCAGATTAGTTGGAACTGGCTGGGCTAATAGAGCCCTGCTGGCTCACTGGGGCATGTGCAGTTTTGAACTTGTGGAGCAGGGGTCAGCAACGTTTGGCACGCGGCTCGCCAGGGTAAGCACCCTGGTGGGCCGGGCCAGTTTTATTTACCTGCTGACGCGGCAGGTTTGGCCGATCGCAGCCCCTACCGTCCGCGGTTCTTCCGTCCCGGGCCAATGGGGGCGGCGAGAAGCGGCGCGGGCGAGCGATGTGCTGGCCTTGGCTGCTCGCCACCCCCATTAGCCCGGGACAGCGAACTGCAGCCAGGGGGGCCGCGATCGGCCGAACCTGCCGCATCAACAATAAAACTGGCCCGGCCCGCCAGGGTGCTTACCCTGGTGAGCCGCGTGCCAAACGTTGCCGCCCCCTGCTGTGAAGTATATGCTAACTATTCTGGAAGCACCACCTGCTCACACCTTCAAAGAAGATAAATGATTTTCTAGTGTTGCACAGTAATTGGCAAGCCATGATTAGAACCTGGAAAGTCCAGACTCTGAGACACATACTCAAAACACTGTTATGCTACTTATGTTAGTGTACCAACAAACTGCACAAAAGGTAGAAACATTAACTTCTGTTCCATTAGAAATTAGGAGGAGGTGCAAGTATTTGTTGAAGGGAGGCCAAAATGCATAAGGGGAGAAGTGTCATTTTCAAGCTTATTAAAGGGAATTATAAAACTAATTATGTGTGGAAATTAAAATAATTGAAAATAAATCAACATTAATTGACAGCTGCCACTCTGTTCTGAATTAACTTTGTTGCATCTGACTGTTGCAAGGGTTAAAAACAGAAGCAGACAGGATGTATCACACAGGTTGTATTGCCTAGGCAGAGTCAGATCAGAAAAGAATAGAATAGCAATTCTCTCTGTGAATACCCTGGCTTTGTCAGTTCCTTTGTCAGTCAGACTGTTATTATGACTTCCCTGAACTTAAGATTTTGTGCAGTGCCCTCTCCTTCCCCTGTGACAATTCACAAAGGACTGTTTCAATAAACTTGTTTTAAGGTTGTTATGTCTTTGTTTTCCAGCTGCAGTCTTACTGACCTGGAACAGAACGAAATGTAGAAATGACATTCACACCATTTAATTGGTATAATTAACAGTTTTTTTTTTCACCCCACAGTTGGAGTGATAACAGCTCTTTGAGAGTACAATGCTCCTGGGAACAGGGAAACCAACATCTAATTGAGAATAGAATTTTGTTTCTCCTTAGACAGGACAGTCAGAATTGAAGGCTTCTGGTTATAAATAGCTTATTCTGAATGAAGAAATAGATTCTTCCTTTTGTGGGCCCTAAGTAGTTTTAGGTTTCACCGAAGCTTAAAGATGTCAGAAAAGTCAAAACACATGTTAAAACAATTTATAGTGAATGCAGACGTGAACCAAATTCTTCTGGGCTTTTCCACAGCATGAGGCTTCTCAGGTGCCTAAGGAAAGCCCTTTGGATGACTGCAGTGTGTTCAAATGTAAAAGCCAGGCCTTGACTGATCACCCAGGGTAAAAATGCTAGGTGTTTGGAAAGGCACTTGAATCTGAACTGACTCATGCAAATTAAAAATTGGCTGTTTTTATAATACCAATGTACAGTCTATGGAAGCAGCAAAGGGTATCAACTGTTAACTTCTGCAATTATTTTGAATACAAATGTCTTAATGAGTGAGGATCTCATTATGATGTGCATACTGATTTTAAAAGTGACATTTTAGTTAGAAATGTGCAAAACAAACTGAAGCTCTAGTTGACCTGTTTTCGCTAAAAGGTCATTATTTTATCTGCTAGACAAAGACTCTCTGATTGATTTGTTAATAGATTGGAAAAACCTTTATGTCTCTTACTGAAGGTCTTAACAGAGGCCTTAATTCTAATCAAGTAAGCCTCACACCAATTAGAGCCATTATACAGGTAAGGAAATCGAGGTACAGAGCAGTTAAGTGATCATGCAAGGTTATGCAGCACTTCCTTGGCAGTGTTCAGAAAACAGCCCAGAATTCTTGACTCCTAGCCCCATATTCTAAAAATTAGACCATATCTCCCCCTTCAAATTTACATAAGAAAATGATTTCTGAATATTTGTGGTTATAAACACATGGGATAGCCTGGTGGTATGTGCCCTGTTTTCTTTTTTAAAAATGGTCATCAAGTGGTGAACTAGCATATGCCAAAACTGGATTGGATGCAGTGTCTCAAGCTCCTTCCTTCTCTGGATCTCTAAGGGTATGTCTACACTTCAGCTGGGAGCAAGCCTCCTTGCCTGGATGGATGGACTCATGCCAGTGGGGCTTGAATTAGTGCACTAAAAATAGCTGTGTAGATGTTGCAGTTTGGGCTCTCAAGCCTAGTGGATTTGGGGCGGGAGGTCTGCTAGACAGTCTCTGAAGCACCTACCAGACTGCAGGCAACACAGGCAAAGGAACACCTAGTTTGAGGATCCCTCCAGGCTTAGATGTGCTGGGTGTCAGGATTTAGGCAGCCGTTTGCATGTCCACTGGCAAATTTTCAGGCATGTAGGGAACTTTATCAGTGGGAATTTAGGCACCTATTGGGTTAGATAGTAGCTGAGTGGGGGTTTTGAGGATTTAAATATTGGTCTTAGGTTCCTAAATTGATAGGGGCCTAAATCCCTTTGGTCTAGCCCTTAGTGTTTTTCTTCAAACCCCAGCTCTGGAAACAAGTGATTACATGAGAATTTCAGGTTTTATTTAATATATATATATATATATTCTAACCCTCTTGTTTTCAGGCCGAAACCTGAAAATGTGACTCAAGCATACCACAAAAACTGAAAAACCAGAAGGCAAATAAAATAACCCAAAATACATTTTTTCATAATATCATTGTTTTTAAGGGCCTGACTCATGTTTATTGAAGATCTGAGTTTGATAATACTGCTATAGCTAAGGCACATTTTGTGTAGATTGTGTAGAAAATATTCATGTCAGATGTTTTACTTTTAATTATCAAGTTGAGAAACATAATTGCTTATTCTGATTTTACATAATTGTAGAGATCTCAAATAATCTAGAATACATGCTGGAATAGAAAGTTGTATAGTGAGTTGTTTCAAATATATTTGGAACATTTTTATTAACCAAGTTTTAAACAGCATTATGCAGAGCTGCATATTGTGGTATCTAACATGGCCTGATGTTTGACACTTGAATATGCAAATTGGATAGGCTTTTACTTAGTAGTTATAATGTAATGATGCAATGAAAAAACACACACTTGAATCATGTATTTTTGCAATAAAGCCTAAACAAGGCTTGATTGTAGACCAAATTAGCAACATCTGAAACTTGGGATGCTTTAAAAGGTTTTATTATACTTGTCCTTGGCTAACAGACATTTCTAACTACATGAATGTTCTCTTGTGACCTTTAAGGGAAATAAGTGGTTCTAAGGGATTTACTAAACAAAGGTATATTAATGTCCCCACATTTCAGACCCTAAAAAGAGTGACCTGTCGTCCTTCCCCCTCTCTTTGATTAGATTTCTCTTTAACATTTTGAATAACCTTGTATTAAACTAGAATGCTAATACATCTTATTTCTGACTTTAAGACACTACAAATATACTTAGTATCAAAACGGATTTTTCAACACGTCTCCTATTAAGTGACACAGAAACCTACATAAAGGATGGTACACTCTGTTTTCTCTGTGTCAATACAGACAGTACTTCACAACCAAAAAATATCATGGTTCCATGTAGATAAATGATAAAATTAACACTTAGCCAATAACGTGAGACATAAACCAGAGTGTCTATAATAAATATCACAGTTGAGAGGAACAGCACCTGTATTCTTCCTCTACAGTCCATCAGGGGCATGCACTCTCACAATTTTGGCTCCTCAGACATCACCCTCCCTGGGTAGAGACTCACGTCTTTTGTGGGCATTTCTAGGCTGCACAGTTCCTTCTGAATTCCCCAAAACAGACTGCCTCAGCAGGGCCCCTTTGCCTACTCAGAGGCTATAAACAGCATAATTACCCAGTAAAACTCTTTTTAAGCAAACATTTATTCTTAAGGTAAACTCATTATAGAGAAAACATACAGAAACAATAAAAGAACCTATACATACGCTAATAAGCTTAGCTGAGATCACCCCGTCACTCTCACAGGGGCTCTGGTAGATGATTAGCTCTTACAATCCCACCGAGGGGTATTACTGTGATCACAAGTTCCTAACAACTGTTAGCTCAGAACAAGCACACTCTTGAATTTGTGAGTTACTCTTTTATCCAGTTTGGGACTCCTTTCCCACCAATGCATGCTGGTTTCCATGAAATGGTACTGCATGCTGTAAAGATGCTCCAGGAAGTCCTCCACTAGTATCCATTGCTCAGTGTTTTCCTTTTCTTCCTCATACTTGTCTCACTTCCTCCACTGCTGAAACTCCTCTAATCCTGGAGAACCGCGATGTCTATCGTCTCACCTAATTGGCTCGATGGTGGGCAGAGTCCAAAGCTAAATTCTTCCCCCCTTGAGTGTTGAAATACATCCTAAGCAGCCTCTGAGTATTTGAGGATCCCAGCATAGTGGCATGGTGCACTGGCAGACCCATTCTGGCTAACAGCAATTTGAAAATGGCACTAGTCCACCCAGAAAGAAAGCATGGGGTAGCACAGTGGAAATGTGGTATTTAAAAAAAAAAAAAAAAAACTGCCTTGCTTCAGCTATGAATCCCACACTTCACAGCAAGAAAAATCCCACGATGCATAGTGCTCAGCAGAGAAGCAAAGGACTAGGGGATACCCTCTGAGAACACCACACACTTATGGCAGCAGCTTGTTGCATACTGTGTACGTATAATGCTATGTACATATGGTCCTGTGTGTACATGTTAGTATGGCTTGGGTATTGCGTGTTATCTGATTGCCATAAAGAGCTGTAGATCAAACCCTCTGTGTAGACAAACATTAAATTATCTGGCTTACCGCTTAAAAGATTAAGCTTAACTTAAAAATCTCTGGTTTGATGAGTACATAAGTAAATCTCAACTGTGTTATCATATCTTTGTCGAAATTCATTGTTTGAAATTAAATTTTGCTTTGTTGTCTTATTTCAACTCAATTCCTCCCTTTAAGCCTGACTGAGAACTAGTAACTTTGTAACTGTTCTGCTCTGCAACTTACACTCACTCACCCCCCCCCAGCCGCGCTCTCAGACCCCATCCCCCATCCCCCTTTTTTTCTTCTTTTTCTTTTTCAGCTGTGCTGTCTTTACATGTGTGAGTGAGAATTACCTGCCTGGAGAGAAGCACCTTTTCATCTCTCTCTCTTTTGTAACAGTAATAAAATATGTGTGAATGATTAAAGCTGCCTTCTAACTCCAAAATCTCACTTCAACCCTTATTTTTGTGTTAGAAACTTTAGATTACTTTTACGCTAATTTCACTTGCGTTAGGTTATTCTGTAGTTGGCAACACAACATGTTAATGCCTTACACCCAAACTGGCCTGATTCTGATCTTAGTGTGGTAATGCAACTAGTTATTATTTTGTGTTGGTCTATTTTAAATAACAAAAGCTGTGTGGCTTTGTGATATTTCTCTTTTGTATTTGAACATTACAGTGTTGATGGTTGGTGTGCAGTATTTTCTTTGATAATCTCCCAGAGAGAGGTCTCTCTTTCATTTATGATAATAAACTCAAATGTTGGTGTTTTTAGAGCCCTGCGTGGATACAAAATTTGTATCCACATCCGATCCGCGATCCACAAACATGGTCCACAGATATAAAGCAGATATCTGCAGATCTGCAGGATTCTTAAGTATCTTCTGCAGAACACTGTCGACCTATCAGCTCTCTAAAGACTGACTCCCTCAACCTACTTGATTCAACTTTCATTCTACACACTGGTTAATTAAACTGCTTTTTGAACTTTCACACTTGTAAAATTGCATATTAATGCCATCAGACCCAAAGCTATTTTATTCATGCTGCACTGTTATTGTAACAGTCACTGTGTATGTAATTATTATATCTTTGCTTTCCATGTTGTCAGTAACACATTCAGTTAGGCACATGTATCTAAAAACTACTTAATTTTGAGGTATAGTCATCATATGACTATGAATTTGCCTAAAAATTCAGAATAATATTTACTAAGACAGAAGTAAAAATTATAGTGGTCTTGTTAGTTTTTCTTGACAGCACTTTCAACTATGTTGCTCTATCCAACCTATGTAGTTTCATCCTAATTCATTCTTTAGTTTGAGGGGTTTTGATATCAAGTTGAATTTTAGTTGTTGTAATCTGGTTACTTTATTTAGTTTATGCCTGATACTATTTCTTTGACTTTAGCTGTAGAATTATGCAAATAATGCTTTGGTACTAAGAACAGGAGTACTTATGGCACCTTACAGACTAACACATTTATTTGAGCATAAGCTTTCGTGGGCTACAGCCCACTTCTTCGGATGCATAGAATGGAATACACAGAAAGAAGATATTTATACATACAGAGAACATGAAAAGGTGGAAGTAGCCGTACCAATTGTAAGAGGCCAATCAATTGAGATGTGCTATCATCAGCAGGAGAAAAAAAACCTTTGAAACGAGATGACCTATAGAAGGTGTGAGGATACTTAACATGGGGAAATAGATTCAATTAGTGTAATGACCCAGCCATTCCCAGTCTCTGTTTAGACCCAAGTTAATTGTATCTAATTTGCATATTAATTCAAGTTCAGTAGTCTCTCTTTGGAGTCTGTTTTTGAAGTTCTTTTGTTGCAAAATTGCCACCTTCAGGTCTGTCACTGAGTGGTTAGAGAGGTTTAAGTGTTCTCCCACTGGTTTTTGAATGTTATGATTCCTGATGTCAGATTTGTGTCCATTTATTCTTTTGCGTAGAGACTGTCTAGTTTGGCCAATGTATATGGCAGAGGGGCATTGCTGGCACATGATGGCATATATCACGTTGGTAGATGTGCAGGTGAACGAGCCCCTGATGGTGTTGCTGATGTGATTAGGTCCTATGATGGTGTCACTTGAATAGATATGTGGACAGAGTTGGCAGCGGGGTTTGTTGCAAGGATAGGTTCCTGGGTTAGTGTTTATGTTGTATGGTGTGCGTTTACTGGTGAGTATTTGCTTCAGGTTGGGGGGCTGTCTGTAAGCGAGGACTGGTCTGTCTCCCAAGATCTGTAACAGTGAGGGATCATCTTTCAGGACAGGTTGTAGATCTTTGATGATGCGCTGGAGAGGTTTTAGTTGGGGGCTGAAGGTGACGGCTAGTGGCTTCTGTTATTTTCTTTGTTGGGCCTGTCCTGTAGTAGGTGACTTCTGGGTACTCTTCTGGCTCTGTCAATCTGTTTTTTCACTTCAGCAGGTGGGTATTGTAGTTCTAAGAATGCTTGATAGAGATCTTGTAGGTGCTTGTCTCTATCTGAGGGATTGGAGCAAATGCGGTTATATCTTAGAGCTTGGCTATAGACAATGGATCGTGTGGTGTGTCCTGGATGGAAGTTGGAGGCATGTAAGTAAGTATAGCGGTCAGTAGGTTTCCAGTATAGGGTGGTGTTTATGTGACCATCGCTTATTAGTACAGTAGTGTCTAGGAAATGGACCGCTTGTGTGGATTGGTCTAGGCTGAGGTTGATGGTGGGATGGAAATTGTTAAAATCATGGTGGAATTCCTCGAGGGCTTCTTTTCCATGGGTCCAGATGATGAAAATGTCACCAATGTAGCGCAAGTAGAGTAAGGGTGTTAGGGGACGAGAGCTAAGGAAGCGTTGTTCTAAGTCAGCCATAAAAATGTTGGCATACTGTAGGGCCATCTGGGTACCCATAGCAGTGCCGCTGACTTGAAGATATATATTGTCCCCAAATGTGAAATAGTTGTGGGTGAGGACAAAGTCACAAAGTTCAGCCACCAGGTTTGCCGTGATATTATCGGGGATACTATTCCTGATGGCTTGTATTCCATCTTTGTGTGGAATGTTGGTGTACAGGGCTTCTACATCCATAGTGGCCAGGATGGTGTTTTCTGGAAGATCACCAATGGATTGTAGTTTCCTCAGGAAGTCAGTGGTGTCTCGAAGATAGCTGGGAGTGCTGATAATGTAGGGCATGAGGAGAGAGTCCACATAGCCAGACAATCCTGCTGTTAGGGTGCCAATGCTTTAGATGATGGGGCGTCCAGGATTTCCAGGTTTATGGATCTTGGGTAGCAAATAGAATACCCCTGGTCGGGGTTCTAGGCATGTGTCTGTACAGATCTGTTCCTGTGCTTTTTCAGGGAGTTTCTTGAGCAGATGGTGTAGTTTCTTTTGATAATCATCAGTGGGATCAGAGGATAATGGCCTGTAGAATGTGGAGTTAGAGAGCTGCCTTGGTACTAGGTAATCTTAGTTAGGATAAACAACCTGTTGATGCCTTTAGCATCCTAAATAATTAAGTAAATTGTGGTTTATGCTCATAGCTCTTTGAATTTTGTACTCATTTGTACAATACTAGTCCGTTCTTGCTTTAATTTGCTTTATATTTTAGAATTTCATGTTTTAGTTGAGGCTGTTTTTAAGAGTTGATATATTGTATTACTCATTTTATTTACCGTTTTTAATCTGGTGGATCTCATTTGCATAATCCTTGTTGATTTAATGGTGTATTAGCTTCATTTATCATTTTTTATTGCTTTAATGTTTTCTTTAATTCAAAGTCAAGTTTGGTTGTTTCTTTTTGGGCATTCTTTAATGTATAGGAAAAAATATCCTTGGTAAAATTTATGTGGTTACCCCCTGAGTGCACTCTCATTAATAACAATAATCAATAATTCCAACTTTTGATTTGGTTTCCCTGAAATACTTATAGGAGAAGTAATTAATAATTCCATCTAATGTATTGTTGTTTCACCCAATTATCAATTTTTCTTTTTTGGTAATTTTACTTTGACAATTACCTGGGCCCAACTCCTTTCTACCTCATAATAGTATGTGCAAAATACTGTGGGAAAATGTAAGGCTTCTAAGGTTATTTACTGAAAGGACTGGACAGGGGGAAAGAAGACTGACGGAAACTCTATTGAGATAACTGAGTGCATTAGTTAAGTTCTTTCTATCAGTCAATATACTTGCTGTTTTTCTTCAAATACTCTGTATTCATGGGGAGAATCAGAACTGCACAATTTTAAGTCCCAGATATTGGGAGTTTTTTCTTAAGTGTATTTCTGAACTGTATATTTTATGCAAGATATACAATTGCTGATAAGTGTCTCCTGGCATTTCTTTTGCTATTAAGAAACTTTGAGATTTCATATATAGATTTCATGATATGAAATGACTTTCAAATAAGAAAGAACTCTTTATATTGCAGAAAGCTCATATTACTAAACAGTATGCCAAACTTCCTGTGAGGTTAATATCTGCTCAGACTTATTCACTTTTCTGCCTCAAAAGGTACAGATATCTATCATTAATATAAAAAAATTAATTTTAAGTGCTAAGCATCTGTTTTGACAACTCATAGTCCTTATCTTATGTTGAAGACTGCATTCTTCATTCTATGTTGTGCATGTATTTAAAAAAATGGCACAGACAAATAGACAGTGTATAAAATCCCATAAGACCACCAGTTTTAGTTGGAAAGTACTATCCTGGAACACAGCAGTAGCCATAATATTGTGGGCTAAGTCTTGCCAATGCTGTCTCAGTTTTGGAAAAAAATATTACTTACACTATAGTCACCCACTACCTAAATTGGTTTTACAAAAGACCTGCATCACTGAAATATGCAAAGGACTCCATCTACAAAAGATTAGCCAAAAATATGAATATTCTAAAATATAAGTGCACCATATAAATCATACAAACACATTTGTTACAAAATTCATTTTATATTTCTCCCTAATTTTTAACTCTGACTACAGATATTATAGGATACTGCGGTCTGACTAATATGTAGGTCATGTATCGATTATGCTTAGTAGAGCTCGTTAAAAAAAGACCATTTGTAGTTCATGGGAATTTTTACAGCACTTTTTTAAAGAAAAATTTCCATGAACACTTTTCACTTTTATAATATAATATAATATAATTAATTAATATATGTATGCATATATTTACCTATATGTTTGTGTATACACACACACACACACACGGACAGACAGAATTACCTGTGAAAAATAAGAATGCAATAGTATTAATATTAAAATATCTGTAACAGTTGAAGTTATAAACTATCCAGCTCTCAGCAATTTCAGCATGAACACTCCAACACTCAGCATTTTCATTTAAAAATGAGCTACAGAATGAGCCAGGGATTGATCTATGTCAAATATACTTTAACAAAACTATGGATTTTATTCCACACTTGAAGAACAGCAGAGATCTTGAAAGCATGGTGGCTCTATGTAAAGACAATTGTTCTAGTTTAAGTTGGAAAATTAATCCATTAGGGACATGCTCTTACACTCTTACATGCTCTTACATTCATTCAGACCACTTCTCCTGGCTTCACTCAAGTTCCTGGGTTTTACTTCACGCTCAGCTGCCCTGTTTACATTTTCTATTTCAGTTTCTTTCTCTCCCTTTTTATTTGTTGATAAGTACTTGAATTGGATGGTAACTAATCCAAAAACCTTTGGTGACAATGGAAGTCACCTGAAGTGAAGAGAAGTGAGACAAAAGCTGATGGTCAAGGTCTAGGTAATATGCCAATTTTTCTGCTTGCCTACTCCATCTAAGATCTGGTCTACACTGGGGGGGGTCGATCTAAGTTACGCAACTTCAACTACGTGACTAACGCAGCTGAAGTCGACGTACTTAGATTGACTTACCATGGTGTCTTCACTGCGGTGAGTTGACTGCTGCTGCTCCCCCATCAACTCTGCCAGCGCGTCTCGCCGAGCTGTAATACAGGAGTCGACGGGAGAACACTCGGGGATTGATTTATCGCATCTAGATTAGACGCGATAAATCAATCCCTGCTGGATCGATTGCTGCCTGCCGATCCGACCAGTAGTGAAGACATACTCTAAGAAAGCAGGGAGCCTTGGAGATGTTCTTAATTTGGCTGGGAAGACATCTAGAGAGAATGTTTTTGCTGAGCTGAGAGTTTCTGGTAATAGTCCTTAGATAACTACATTTCATTAAGGACTAGTGAGAATATTTTGTTTACTAAGATATATTTTGAATGCTTTTTTCCGGCTAGTGTAGCATTTGCTTAAGAACAAATGATGTGTAGTTCAGGTTGCAAGATAGTTTTATTTGCACTCTTCAGTCTCCTGCCAGTGCTTAATTTGAAATGAAAGAGGTATCGGGGCTCAAGCAATTTTTTTTTTACTTTCATAACTGATGTGGCAAGCCCAGAGTGCTGCGGCTATGAACTACCAAGCCTAGATGAGCTGGGGCTCAACCCCGGCACAAATTAAGCACTGCCTCCTCCCCAATCCTACACTTAACTTGCCTACAAATTCTCCTTCTTAGGCTGAAATTTTCCTTTCTTGATCTCTACTCAAAACATTATTTTTAAATAAATGGTTTAAGATCTCCCACTGGAAGAGAAAAAAAATCCTCTATTTTCAACTGTCCATGTTCAACAGTTTTTGGATTGTCACAATGAAGAGAACTTCCATGACCATATTATAAAGGATTGCTGTTAACAAGTTTGAACATTTGAAAATTGCATGCCACTCAATAGCAATGGCAATTCATAGTATAAAATGTCAGTAAACTGGAGTTCACATTTCTAGATATATGCACTAGGCATGTATATTCTCTTCCACTACATGTAATGAGTCACTGACTTAGGCAGGTCAGTGTGCATTTCAACAAGGGATTCAGCAGGTGCCACTTTGTCAAAGGTTTACATTAAGGACGCGACTTTCAAATTTGTTGTGAGTATGATTTTGAGCACATACTGTATACTGGTTAGTTAGCTTTCCATTTGCATGCACAAATACACAATTTGCCCACTCAGTTGCAGAACTATATGTGCAAGATAGTCATTCTCTTGTGCGTGTATTAATAGCTGCAACTGCACATGCATAATTGTAAAAATCAGATCAGTCATTATGTTTTTCTTTCAATGTACTGTATATATAATAGCTTAACAGTTGCAAAATGCCCTTATATTTATGCATACTGAGGAGCAGGGCCGGCTCCAGGCACCATCTTAACAAGCAGGTGCTTGGGGCGGCCAACGGAGAGGGGCGGCACCTGCGGCAATTCGGGGGCGGCAGGTCCCTCACTCCCTCTAGGAGTGAAGGACCTGCCACTGAACTGCTGCCGCTGATAGCGGCTTTTTTTTTTTTTTTTTTGCTTGGGGTGGCAGAAATGCTGGAGCCGGCCCTGCTGAGGAGGATTTCAGGACTTACCAAATTGCCATTTATTTTTAGGGTTAGGCAAAGGGTAACCTACTGCTGTGTTTTGGGGCTTTAGTGTCCAGGATTTCATTTTGCACTGGACAAGTTATCTGCAAGTTTGTTTGATTTCTTCCCTTTACAGGTTATGTTCTGCAAAAGTTGTGACCAATACATTAATCACATCACTTAGTGGCTGTTTCTCATTTACCATTCTTATCTGAACAATGGTTGTTAGTTCAAATACCACAGATAGTATTAATTCTTTATTTGCTATTCCTTTTTCTCCTGTTTAACATTTCAGTCCTCCAGTCTGAGAGTAGAAACATCATGTGCTTTAGCAGTACAAATAGCAAATAGTTAAAGTGAACACTTCATGAACAGTCCACAGGCTGAAATTTGTTCACGTGAAGTATAAATTGAACACAAGTGAATGTCTAGTTCATTCGTAGAGAAAAGGTTTGGAGTGTGACCAAAAAAAGGACTCTGGCAAATGAAATTATGTGTCTATTCTACTAACCACTCTTTTGTTGTTGTTTAAAAGAATCATGTTTTCAAACAGAAAGTGAACCTCCAAAGTTCTCTCCACTGAAAAAAAGTAAGTATCCTATTTTAGTGGTTTCAAAATGTGAATGTCCCTATAATAATTCTTTCTTCTTGTAAGAGCTAGCAACATCTGAGATTATTTTTTTTCTTCTAAAGACATTTTGTATTCTCACATTGGCTGAATTTAGCAAATCAGTAATGTGGTTTTAGGAGTATCACAATCAGGTTTTTAATAACACAAAGTCTATGCCAAGAAACTTCCTTCAGCATGATAATTGAACAGTGTCTTGAATGAAAACAAAAAAACAAAAGATGAGTCATCATATAGCATGACATCACTGAAACTTATAATAGCTTTCATTTTACATTGCTTTCCAGCTTGTTTCTCATGCACAGACTGCCTCAGAAGATGGTCAATGCAGTCACAGATTTGAAGAAAAGTTTGAAACTCTGTTTAGAAGGAAAGAACATGAACATTTAGGTTAAAAAAAATATGTGCAAATGGGGCAGTCTCATGGAGTGCTTGCCCTCACCAGCTGCGAGAATTGTTAGGAGCTGAAGTAAAGAGCTAAACAGAGAAAGCTCTTTGCATTGCCAAACAAGAAGATGTTTCATTGGTGTTACAAAATCTAGGAATTATGCCATGTATTCTTGAGAACCATTCAGTGGCACTTTAATTATTTACAATATGCAGATAGAAAGCGCTCTTGTGATGAGAATAACTCACCAGATCAATAAGCAGACAAAAAATAAAAACCTTCAGCTTGTCCCTTTCCAGGGCTTAATCTTAAATAAAAAAGTTTCTCCCTCTTTCAGGATATAAACCAGAAAACCAAAGCCATAATGTTCTCCAGGGGGGCAGGGAAAATCAGGTACAAAGTACCTCCCCCTTGCTGGGGGGGATCAGAATGTTGTGTTTGGTCTTCTGCCAGGCTGAGAACAGCTTTTCATACCATCAGCCCCTTTATTCCTATTTATCCCTTTTACCTCTGATGTTTAGGCTCTGAAGTCCCCAGGAACCCTAGTTGCATCGGTTCTCCAGCCATTTAACCACTTTATAGTTGCCTTAAACTAAGATGATGTCTTATTTCTGTAACCCTTCTGCCCCTCTTAGTTGGCAGCAACAAGGACCAGGTTCAGTATCTTGGAGTTCCGTTTCAATAACACAATGCAACACCGACTCGAGCCCCCACCCAGTGACCTGGGACAATTACATACCACCCCCTGGGTGCCTCTAGGAGGCAATACTTCCCCTCTCGCAAGCACGGAGTCTGAGTGTAACAAAAGCCTTTCAATAAAGGAGGAAACAATGCGGCATTATGTTGGGGAAACACCACAAACAGGGTTCATAACACAAACCATGAGCAAAAGACCCATCTCCAAGTAAATTTGGCAGTGTCCTTTTCCCCTCAGGGTCTTAAGTCCAATCACCCCAAAGTCCAAGAACCCAAAAGTCTCTGTCCCTGGTCAGTGCCGCCCCAGAGTTCAAAAGTTTATCTGCAGAGTTTTACCCCCCCCCCCCCGCCTGGGTGGAAATGGGGGGGGGGCGCACACGGGGTGTTAAAGGGCACCTTACGTGGTCCAGGGCTGACTGCCCCACCTCTCCATGGAATTCTGCTGCACCCTTCACTACGAATGGCTACGCTCTACCAGCTGCTCCTCCAGCCGTCCCTGCAAACTGCTCCGCTCTACTCCGCTCCACTCACTGTTCCGTGGGCCACTCCAACCGTCCCACAAACTGCTCTGCTCTGCCAGCTGCTCCACTCCACCAGCTGTCCCATGAACCGCTCCAACTGTCCCCGCAAACTGCTCAGCTCCGCTCCATGTTCCGCTCCAACTGTCCTGCAAATGGCTCCGCTCTGCCAGCCGCTTAGCAATATATCTTCAGGCTCCCCCACTAGTTAACACAGCACTCAGTGATCTCCGCTCAGTAATTTTAACTCTTTCAGTAATTTCAGCTTGTAGTAGGGGAGTCCCAGTGCTGGTGCACCATTGGCCCAAAGTGAATTCAGTTCAGCAGTCTCTAGCTAGACTCTGAATGGAATCAAAATTAGCTCTGCTATTCAACAGTGGAGAGAGGAGATGGTGCAATTGGTGTTCTAGATCCTCAAAAGGTGCCCATACTATCTAGTACACATACCTGTCCCCAACTTCTCTCTATTCACTGGGTTTTGGAACCCAGGTCCCTTGTCTAGCGAGTGCTACTTAGGTGATGGTGAGACCCTCTGGCATAAAACAGTTTCATTGTCCTTGATTCACATAATCAGGGTAACAACGCTTTATTCCTCCTGCCCCAATAACAGAGAAACTGGGGATCCCACAGCTGCCAAAGTGACCATTTTGGGCTGCCATGGGCTCATGCTAGGCGGGGTGGGTGTGCCTATGCAAACAAGATCAGCCCCTGAAGTTCTTTTCCACACTCGCCATAATTCACCACCAGATGTCAGGGTAGAGCTCATCCTGAATCTGCTTACATCGCCTTAAAATGTAGGATAAGTGTACAAAAATACATAGCAAAGCTTATTTTTCATGGATACAACCCCACAATAAATGTTTGTATCATTGTGTATGATTCTTTCTTGAAAACATACTTTCTAAATCTCACTTAATCCTCTAATGCAGTGGTTTTCAACCAGTGATCTGTGGACCACTGGAATTTGTAGATTAGGCCTAGATTTCCAAAGGGGTCCGCACCTCCACTGAAAATTTGTTAGGGCCCTGCACATGAAAAAAGGTTGAAAACCACTGCCTTAATTGTTCTTTATTGGATGTAGGTCATGGAATTTTAGGCTCAAAATAAGGGATTCTCTTTTCAAATAGAGGACAGGTGGTCACCCTTCCATACTCAGACTCAGCAGCTCACCATTATACCGTTTCTCATAGAAAAGACATTAGTTTAAAAAGATCCCAAATAATATTTATAAATAGTATCAGCAAACATTGCATGCAGTAAGCATGACCACCAAAATATTGGACTGTGTAAGATAGAACTGAGGTCAAAGATCAAAGTTATGTGCTTAGAAGACAAAATGCCTAGTTTTCTGTGATATTGTCCTTCTTAGAGGAGGCAATAGTAATAAAGAGGGGTACCCAGGAATATAGCAGGCCTCCTGTGAAGATATTTTCCTTAAAACTGTAGCAGAAAGTCAGGCAGAAGGGAGGCTGGGGAAAGTTCTAGGTAGAAGCTATACAGTGAAACAAATGGAGAAAGAGAAAGGAAGAGACTGAAATGAACAGTTTTCAGGACACTATTCTACTTAAACTATGCTTGTTCAGTGTTAGAAGAATGTAACTTTTGTGATTCTAAGGACTAAACAACTTGCCCCCACAGTCTACAATGGTTTTGTACAGAGAAACTTGCATTAGAAAACAAATATGATTAAAATATGTTGTGAGGACGGTGAAAATAGGGAGTGTGGAAAGCATGTTTGCCCATTTTTACATGGTTGAGGATACTTGTTTGTTTCCTTGTGCCAGCAAAGGGTCTCTGTGCATGGATCCGAGAAGAAAATGGGCAAAATTCATTTTTTGTAATCTGTTCCTTTTGTACTGCCCTTGTGGTTCAAAAGGGCCAGAAAGCTGCTGGTATAGATTTTAACAGCTGTAGATTCACCCAGTGTGTTTCAGCAGGCATAAGGCTTGCATTGTCCCCTATGTGTGGGGCATAGGGAGCTATGGCTGGAGTTTCACTGTACTCCAGCAATCTCCATCTGACATATGATCCTTGGGGGCCAGAGCCAGCTGCTGTATTTTAGAACAAACTCATGGCTACTCTACAGTGCCAGTATGGGACCAGCCCCAGACTCAGGGAGCCACAACCCATTCCTTTGTGCCCCATAGACAATGGGTACAGCTGAGAATATTGCACAACATATCTTAATGTTTTTCTGCAAAATAAAAAAACTGGGAAACTTTGACCAAAAGTCATATTTTGTCTTTTACATAGTCCCGGGAAATAGCACTGTGTGCATAATATAATCATGCACAAACCTGTTCATTTCTGGTAGTTCTAAAATTCTTCCTGTCCTCTGATTTTACCACTTGGGTGATAAAACTGTTAATGCTAAAATGTCTTAAATTGATTGAAATGCAGTAACAACAAATAAAAATAGCTATATATTGAAGAACTGCAGGAAACTAAGTTGCTACCTGCCTTAAAAATGGACTGATGACATTAAATTTAAATGCCACTATAGCAGTCATGTAAAGAAGCGAATTGCTCATCATAAAGATTAAATCTTCATTGTACTGTGGCAAGTGGCAATGAACTGCAATCCATCTGTACTAGCTTTCTTCAAATATTAGGATTTATCACTGCAGAAAATAATAGCTGCTAATTTTCCAACCAACCACCTGTAAAGAACAAGTCATTGAACAGATGAGAAGTGAGGTTCTCTCCCCCTCCCCCACCATGTACTGCACCTTCAGCTAACTTCATTACCTCTATTTGAAAGAGAGCATATTTCAAGTGTAGAGCAATTATATGGTTCCGTGCCTTGTATACCTTGTTAAAAACTGTAATTTGCTGACATAAAATTAATCCTGTGCTCAGTTTACAGATATAACTAGCTTAGACAATATTTATCTTTTCAAAAGCTCTAAGTACTGGGATCTTGCTTTAGACGAATTTCTTTTCAGCTTGTGCTGTGCTTTAGTTGCATCTTGGTACTAAAGCAAATTCACAGTGATTGATATAGTGTTCTAATGATACATTGCCATACAGTACAATGCAATTTATTTTTGTATGGGCTTATTTATACAAAATCGCTGTTTATACTCCATATGGGTGAAATTCACTCTACCTGCATGGTAGTCGGCTCTATGTGAGTGAAATTTGGAGGTGACATCCACCCTCTAGTCAGAGTTCAAGGTTCAGACCTTCTGTTCCCCAAATCAACTATTCCAAACTATGATTAGCAGCCATAGCACCTGTGCATCAGTGGTGTGAGGTGTTGGGACCACTGGACCTACATATATGTGAATCTGTGGCCAGACCATTGTGTGGTCTTCCATGCCAGTATAGCAGCTCTACCTGTTGGACCTTGTTCCAATGCAGCACCAATGTGGGCCTTTCATAGGAAAAGAACCTTGCATGCTCTTCCAGATAACAGGTGAATTTCACTATATATGTGGCCTATGGATAATGTGTATGTGCACTGAAAATACACACTCACACACCAGCATTATACCCCATGAGAAAGGGAGATACTCATGTGGCACATTTAGAGCTATGTGATACTTATGTATCATTGACAATCTCACCTGCTCACTTTGCAGAAAAACTGAATCACAAAAGATTGAATGATTTATTTGGGCAGTATTTTGGTATACTGTCATAGGCCTAAACCTGTGAACCAGAGGACATGTATTCTGCTCTTTGGCTTGACATGTAGTTGCTGTATGACATTAGGCAAGTTGACTTGCTTTCCTACTTCCCCATCTAGAAAATGTGGTTATGAATACATCTATTTACTTCATCTGGGGGTTATGAAGGCTTTTTTCAGAATGTTCATAGAGTATTCTAGTAGCGCACAGGACACCCACGGGAAAAAAATAGTGTGTGTTTAGCACCCACCAGCAGCCAGCGCCTCCCTCCCCCCCAGCGCCTCCCATCCACCAGTGGCCCCACCAATCAACTTCTCCCCCACCCTCCCAGTGCGTCCCACCTGCAGCAATCAGCTGCTCTGTGGCATTCAGGAGGTGCTATGGGGAGGGAGAGGAGTAGGGATTGGGTGCACTCAGGGGAGGGGGCAGAACTGTGTGGGAAGAGGCAGGGTGGGAGTGGGGTGAGGGCGGGAAAAGGCAGGGCAGGGATGGGGGGTTGGGAGATGGGGTGGGATGGGGTAGGGCCTGGGGTGGAGCTGGGGCAGGAAGGGGCAGGGCGGGTGTGGGTGGCTGAGGGAAGTGGTCAGGTGGTGGGTGGGACCCGGGGCAGAGCGTGGGGGTTGAGCACCTCCGGGGCCTGAATGAAACCAGCCCGTGTGTAGTAGTGTGTATGGAAGATCTATCAGTAAGTGAATGAAATGAACAGACAGTGAACACATTACTCAAGAGTGCTGAAGACACAAGTGTTCTATGCAGATCTTTCTATATATGAGTGCTAGTCAATAACAAACCACCAACTTTGTGAGGCAGTCTTGTTAATTTTGTATGCAGTTTTGAGATTTATCTTCCAAAATCTGAACCATAATTCAACTCACCTGAGCTCATCCAAATGCTTAATGATCATCATAAGATTTGACAGTAACACTGTTCGTTTCTTCTTTAACTACCATAATTCACAGAGTGTGATGTGTACTTTTAACTCAGTTCATGATACGATTTCAAGAATGAGGTTAACTTTCTTGAACAAGAAGTTTATTAACTCGAGTTCTGACTTAGAGCTCATACAAACTGAGTCTTCCACAGTCTGGGACTACAAGCAGATCTTGTGAATGCATACTGTGTTCAAGGACACCTGCAAGCATACCCTACCATCAAGTGCTCCACCCTGTTCTTAAAGGGACAGCTCCCTTGTTGATATTTTAACAATATATCCAATAACAAATATATATCATGTATATGCAATTATAAATCACAACAGTAAATGTGAATGTTGTTTTACTAAATACTATGTCTTATAAGAAGTTTTCAACAACTACATTTATTCTAGGTTCTTCACATTGACATACATTTACTTATGAGCTGACAAGAAGCTGTCTTTTAACCTTCATGAAAAACAAACAAACTTGTGTGAGCATTATGAATGTCATCATACAGTTAATTCTAAGTGACATATTCATACTATAGCATGAGCACCTCTTTAACACTTTAATATCAACCCTGTTTCATACTGTCCATACCGTGAACTCTGTAATCTAATACCTCTTCATTAATTTCTTTGTTCCCAAATTTTCTGAACTTCCCTGTTATATTTCGTACTTATGTGTTTAGAATTGGTTGCTTTTCAATCAGCATTTTTATGATGAAAGCTGTAAAACATCTATTTTGCTGAATTGGAGAACCCACCTTTGAAGTAATACATAAGGGAAATTATGCAAGGTTTTGCCAAATGGGAAAAAGTGTTATTCCAGTTTTGCAAAAGAGGAACACGTGTTGCTTTTTAAAAAGATATAAAACAGGCAAGTATTTCTATTTTGCAGAACAGGTAGTGGAGTATGTATGCATTTATATATGCACACATAATTACATACATAATTTTCATTTGGATGAAAGAGGCTTTTTAAAAATCATTTTTCTGTCTGCTGTACAAGGCACTACAATTGTTGAATCATCCATATATTATATGAAATCCTTTAAAGGGAAAAAAGAGAAGACTGTGTTGCCTGGCAGATTTATTATAAGTGGCAAGAGAATTTTGATAGTAAAACTAAAGAGAAATAGCGTGGGCAAGAAATTCTATGAGACAATAGATTCCCCACCTCTTCTTCACTGGGCTCTGTTCTGGAACTTTCTCTGTTTTCTGTGAGCTAGAATAAAGTTCTCCTCTTTCTTGTCCTCACATGGCATTTTGGACTGAGATTATTTGGTGGCCCTTGTTTTGTTCTGTTTTTCTTATTGACAGAAAAAAGGATTTCAAAGTCTTTGGGGCAAATTCTCAGAATGGGGAATAGAACTGGCTGAAAATTGTGATATTCGGTTTGTGAGAAATTTCGGATTTTTGGAATTTTCAAATTTGCTGAAATTTCTCAGCAAATTAAAATCTTGTTTCAGAAAGTGGGAAGCTCTAGGAGCCATCTTTTCTGGGAATCTGGAAGCATCTGGGATCCCTGCCCCAGACGAATTCACATGGCGGAGCTCCCCCAGAGCTGCAGATCCTGTAAGCTGGTCACAGGACTTCCAGGGTTCCAGCTCCATGGAAGGAACCCTGGAAGTCCTGAGATGCCTGACTTCAGCCTCTGCTGCAGAGCTGAGAGTTGAGCCTGAAATGGAGCTGGGGCTCCCAAGGCTTTCAGGTGCTCAGCCCAAAATGTGGAGCTGCTCTGGAGCCCTGGATGGAGCTGGAGGCTCTAAAGCATCTAGGCTTTCCACTCCATGGCAGGGAGACTGGAAGAGCAGGGAGCTCAGAAGCCTCTCAGGGCTGGCTTGGAGCCAAGGGAGTCTGGTAGCCTTGGAGTCCCCAGCCCCAGGGCAGACCCCATGACGAGGCTGCCCTGGAGTTGTGGACCCTGGAACCTGGAGTGCTTGCAGCCCACTAGGAAACTAGCAAATCTTTTGCCTCCTTGAACTGGCATTTTCCAGCAACACTGGGGCCTTGTCTATACTACACAGTTTTGTTCACAAAAGTCAGCTTTCATCGACAAAACAGTTGAGGTGTACACACAGAAATGCTCCTCCTTCTGATGTAGCTCCCCTGCTACGCCAATATAATAAAACCACTTCGACAAATGGCATAGAGCTTTTAGCAACATAGTTAGAGTGACACTGTGTCGATGTAGACACTGCACTTGGTTATGTCACCCTAATCGGCCTCCAAGAGGTATCTCACAATGCCCCTTGGTTTGTATTCCACTGCCCTGAAGGTACAGAGGTATGAGACCCTCCCCTCCTGGGAATTTTTAAAATTCCTCTTCCTGTTTGCTCAACATGAACAATTCACACAGCATCTTCCCAGATGACCATGTTGGCTTTCCGCAGCAGATGCTCCCCTGTATGTAGCACACCAGAGCTGTTGGATCTGCTGAGTCTATGGAAAGAGGAAGCTGTGCAGTCGCAGCTCTGCTCCAGCCATAGGAACTTTGATACCTACAGGCTGATTGCTAGTGCCATTCAGGAGAGGGAGCATGAGAAGGACATGCAGCAGGGCTGGGCTAAGATCAAGGAGCTGAGGCAGGCATACTAGAAGGCAAGAGAGGCTAATCGTCGCTCTGGTACAGTGCTGAAGACATGATGCTTCTATGAGGAGCTGCATGGCAGCATCGGCGGTGACCCCACCTCCACCATCACCAACTTCATGGATACTTTGGGGGAACCAGAGGCAGCTACCAGTGGACTCAACCCCAATGATAAAGTGATAGATGAGAAAGTGGGGCTGGAGGACAATGTGGAGCACGCAGCAAGGTCAGCTGCTGGCATGGCAAATCAGGACTTCTTTTCCAATCCAGAGGGTTCTAGTCAGTCCAAGTCCTCCAGCTCTGGTGTGAATGATGTAGGAAAGGGGACCTCCGGTAAGTACTAGTTTTGCTTTGATGCTGCATGGTGGGAGCAGATTGAGGTCTCATGTACTTAGTTATATAGTAGAGTGGGAGTAAGGAATAGAAATTAACAACAGAGCCTGTCCATCTATGCAGTGGAGCCACGACGAAAAAGTTTGTTAATGTACATGGGGATGTCCCAGGAATCCTCCATAGAGATCTCTAGGAAAATTTCCTGTAGGTAGACTGCAATCCTCTGCCGAAGGTTACTTGGCAGAGCTACTGTACCAACTGGCAATTATTTCCGCAGGGAACAAAGCGAGACACAGGCAAGCAATATATGGAGTTGGTCTGAAGCTGCACTCATGCATGAGATGTTCCTTTGCATCCTGGGTTACCCTTAGGAGTGAGATGTCGGGATCGACTGCACTCCCCAAACTCCCCAGAACATTCCTTGAGTATTCCTGGTCCCTCACAGTACCCTGTGCAATTCACACCTAGAAACAGGGAGTGAGGGATAATTCAGTGGTTTGAGCATTAGCCTGCTAAACCCAGGGTTATGAGTTCAATCCTTGAGGGGGCCACTTTGGGATCTGGGGCAAAATCAGTACTTGGTCCTGCTAGTGAAGGCAGGTGGCTGGACTCAATGACCTTTCAGGGTCCCTTCCAGCTCTGTGAGATAGGTATATCTCCATATATAACTGGTTTCCCAACAAAAGTTGGAGTTACACACAGCTGTGAGAGCCCTAACTGTTCCTTCCCTTATTGCCATATCCTCTGACCAAAAATTTATGTTTTTTCCTGTTATAAAACTTGAGTCTCTGAAATAAAATGAATCTTTTTTGGTGACATACACACATCGGTCAGTACTGATATTGAAACACAGGGGCTATAGGTAGGAATATTTGCTTACTACAATTAATGCTCAGGAAGCAAGTAGTATGGGGTAATTTAAGGTGGCAAGTAAACATTGCTTGGCTGAATGCATCACATAAAGACACATTACTGGGAATCATTATCAAAATGATCTTTCAAAGCCTCCCTGATTTGAATATCCTCCTCCTGCACCCCTCCAATTGCACTTGTATCTCAAAATCAGCAGCCAGTCAATCAGCCTCAGCCATAAGCACTGACTTCCCCTCTTTCCTGTGGGTGCTCGTCCCCCACTCTGCCCCTGGCCCTGCCCCACTGCACCCCTTCCATGAGGCCCTGCCCCTGCCCTGCCTCTCCCCACCCCTTTCCCACCCCAATTCCAACCCCTTCCCCAAAGTCCCCACCCCTGCTCCAACCCCTCCCTGCCAATATTCCAACTCCTTCCCCAAATCTCCTTCCCCTCCCTCTCAGAGCGTTCTGCCGGTGGCTGCAGAGTACCCACTAATTTTTCCCCATGAGTGCTCCAACACCGGAGCATCCACAGAGTCGGTGCCTATGGCCATCAGCTTTTCATTGGAGGAGAGAGCCTCTGTATAGGGCAAATATCCTCACACACCCACTCCCCACACTTATGCTTTATGTAGGGTGGCAGTTGATGCATAGCTGCCAACATCAGCTTTTCATTGGAGGAGAGAGCCTCTGTAAGGGTAAATTCTCTGAAGGCCATTTCCAGCTTTAAGTGCTTCAAATCCACTTTACACTCATGCATAGGTGCCGACTCTGTGGGTGCTCCGGGGCTGGAGCACCCATGAGGAAAAATTGGTGGGTGCTCTGCACCCAACGGCAGCTCCCCACCCCAGCTCACCTCCGCCTCCACTCTGCCACCTCCCCTGAGCATGCTGCTGCATCCTGCTTCTCCCCCCTCCCTCCCAGCGCTTGGTACTGCGAAACAGTTGTTTCTGGGAGGGATGGGGGAGGAGAGGGAACACGGCGTGCTTGGGAGAGGAGGCAGGGCCGGGGCAGGGATTTGGGAAGGGATCCAATAGGGTCAGGGAGGGGCAGAGTTGGGGCGGGGACTTTGAGGCAGGCGTGGAGTTGGGGTAGGGCCAGAAGCAGGGGGGCAAGGGAGCGGAGGGAGCGTGAGCACCCACCAGTGCCGAAAAAAGTTGTCACATGTGCACTCATGAGGTGCAAAGTGGAGTTCATTGATCAGATAATTTGGCTCCTCATATTCAAGATAATCAGTTTGATAACTCCCTACTCTTGTTCAGAATGGAAATTTACCATCTAGAAACTTCTAACTAAAAAAACTCGGTACTGTTAGTCAGTTCCCCAGCTGATGAAAATTGTCATTGCTTCATTGACTTCAATTGAGCTATGACAATTTTCACATGTTGAGTGTCTGTCCCATGATTTCTGACAGTATATGCGGTCAAAGTAATATGCATCAAATTCAGTAGGTCAAATCAGGGAAAATGAGAGCAGCTTGGCCTGATTCTCCCTTGTCTCATACCAGCTTTACATCGTTACTGTAACTCCATTGACTTCAATTGTATCACTTCTGCTTATCACCAGTGTAAGAGAATCTCGGGTAACTATACTAACTTATGTGGGAGTAAGTGAGGGCAGAATTTGGGCTTGATTATCTCTCCTCTTACATTGGTTTTACAATGATATAACCCCATTTACTTCAGTGGCAGAATTACTCTTCTGTAAGTAATATATAAAACCATCTAAGAAAGGACAATCTACATGCCTGTAAATGCATTACTCGTTAATCATTATTTGTTAGCTTCAGAAAGGCGGCCATGACCGCCTATCTGTAACGCTGCAGCCTTAGAGAGACAAGGTAGGTGAGGTAATATCTTTTATTGGACCAACTTCTGGTGGTGAGAGAGACAAGCTTTCGAGCTTACACAGAGCTCTTCAGACTTGATATTTTTCCAGAGATTCAATACTGAGTTGTCCTGCTATTATTTGTTTAAAGATTTAAGTGGTCCTTGAATGTCATACAATTTGTTTAGGCTTATGTGTCCAGGAACAATGCAATGTGGATTGCTTGCAAAGTGAACATAAAATTTCTACTGAAAATCCGCTTCTTTACTTCTTACATGAAGAATAAAATTGCACAGAATACAGAATTTACTGGATAGCTGGGGTGCAGATTACCTTAATTACGTAGGAAACATGATCTGTATTGTATCATCTGCAATATCCTTAGGGAATATTCACCTGTAATTTATTTTGATGGGACAATTAATGTCATTATAGCTCTCCTTCACTACAGCTGATGGAGCATTTTACTTTAACGGGAAAGAATATGACTCCTAAATATGGTAGTTTGTGTTGATTTGAGGTAGTTTGTCACATCTATATTCTAAATAGTTTCTTTTCTTGAGATAACACATTAACACTGAAATATTAGACTTCATCAGCAGTAACAAACTGAGAATCTGGCATGACATCAATTAAACTTGCTGAGGTGAGGAGAAAGAACCCAATGTGTTCCTTGTTAATATGGCAACACAAAACACTGAAAAGATTACTTTGGATAACATATCATCATCTATAAGGCATGCTGCAGCATCTTTGAAAAGATTAATGTCTTGCACACAGGCAATTTATGGTATTGTCCATGTTATGATTCTATCATTATCTGCTTCTTTGGTTCTTCCTATTAGTTCTGGGTCTCCTACCCTTTCCAATAACACGGTGCTTTCATGACTCCTGCTACAATATATCCACCCCTATACCTTCGTCTCTTTAAGGATTTATAGGAATACGAATAACTGCTATCCCATAGTATAGAACTGGGCATTTGGGGGACATATTTATTACTTCTGGAAACATCACTTGAGTGATGTCGATGTATATTTACTTACTCATTTATTGTCTGACACTGAAATACCATCCTGGAAAGTCATGTTTACAGGACTGACTCTGGGCACCAGCAAACCAAGCATGTGCTTAGGGTGGCATAAATTTCAGGGGCGGCACTCCAGCCACCTATTTTTTTTGCTTCAACAGTTGTGCTCTCAGAGGTTTTTTTTTTTTGCCGGGGGGGGGGGGGGGGCAAAAAACCTAGAGCCGGCCCTGCATGTTTAAAAAGCATTACTGTTAGCTATATTCCTTGAAGAGTATGTGACTTCTTTGGAACTTTAAATGGTGTTAACAGAGGTTGCTGAACTATGCTGTATGAACAACTAGTATTCTGCAGGTAACTTGCTGGTGGTCAGAGGAGAGCTGGCTAGACATGTGATGATGGTTTCCCCTTTTTGTTTCCTGCTGTTAAATTCAATTAAAACACAGCTACGTACAGTACATTATTTTCGAATATTGTTTTATTTCCTAGTGCTATCCATATAAGGATGTCCTGGATCATAGAAGAGATAGAGAGCCCCTTTGGGAGGAAGGGTGGTCTGGTGGTTAAGGTATTGCTGTGGGACTCTGGAGAACAGGGTTGATTTCCCTGCTTTGCTACAAACTCTCTGCATGACCGTGGGCAAGTCACTTGATTTCTCTGTTTCCCAGCTATAAAATGAGAATAATAGTATTTCCCTAGCTCACAGAGGTGTAGTGGGAGGGGGGAAACACATTAAATTAATTTAAAAAATTTGAAGTAATCATATTCTGTGGGAGCCATATATGTTCCTAAAATTGATAGATGGTCCATTAAAATGTGGTCCCCGTTAGGAAAAATTCTAAGAATTCCTGAGGCAGACTGGTGATATGTAAAGACTTGAAGATTATTTTATAGCTCCCTCTTCCCCATTAATACCAAGGATTTAGCATTTAATGTCAAATCCATGGGTCAAAGCTGGAGAGGGGCTGAGCACCTGCACTTCCACAGACTTCAGTGGGGGTTGCAGATATTCAGCACCCTATTGATTTTTTGGAGGGGAAATCTGAAAACTGAAAGGGGGTGGGGGGCACATGAAGCCCTGACAGCTCTTTAGTATAGCCACAGCTTCAAGTACCTCTGCAAGTGTCCCTAGATCAAACAATTGGTTGATGGTGCTCATTAACGCCTTCCAGCAAAACAATACCCCATCTCTGCTCACCCTCTAAGGAGTGTAACATGTTGATACTGTGAATGACTTATCTCCTAGAGATAAAGCAGAATAATTGAGGAGGAAGAGCGGTGAGGGCCATGAAGGTAGGAGGGGAGAATACAGGTATGTACACAGGTTCTGGCATAGAGGGACAGGAAGAACTGGGGATCCTGGTATGGGGGTAGAGGGAAATCAGGGACACAGAATCCCTGGTGGGGAAGAGATTAGGGGATTCTTGTATTTGAGAATGGGAGAAGAGGGTACGCAGAACCCTTATCTTGGGTGGAAGAGGGAATGTGGGGGGGGGGACCAACAGAGCCCCTGTCATAGGAAAGAAGGGAGAAAAGGGGGTAATGAGGGTTCACACAGAGCCCTTGTCATGGGGGGAAAATGAGAGACCCTGGAATGGGTGGAGGGGGAGCCATGGGGGACACAGATCACCTGGAATGTGGGGGGGAGGCAATGGGGTAAGATGGGTGACTCTGGTATGGGGTAGAGAGTGGCATGGAGGAAAGAGGGAAACGGAGCACAGACAGAACTCCTGGGATGGGGGAAAATGGGGGGCACACAACCCCTGCCATGAAGGGGAATGGAGGACCTGGGGGAAGAGGAAAGGGAGTGAACACAGAGCTGCTGGTATGGGACAGGGAGAATGAGGGGCACACAGAGTGCTCTGAAAATTGGAGTAAATCCTATGTTTTGTTCTATGCTTTAGGCAGTATGAGCAGAATTGACAATTCATGGTAAGAGGAGGTAGGACTTTCCTTGTTGATAAATAATTGTGTGGGCTATATTTGAGAATCCAGATCTCATTATGTCTTTAAGGGGATTTATTTTCAGAGGAGATGGATTATCCAGGAAGTCTCAGCACAGGTAGAAAATATACTTTTCAGTAATTTTTTACAGGCACAAAATGAGGCACAAAGAAAAGAAGGGAAGCTCAAGCTGGATGTAAGAACAAGGGACTCTTGGTTCTTTGCTGTCATGTCATGATCACATTAGCTTTTTTGCAAATTACAGTTCATTTATGAAATTAAATAAAGACACAAGGCCTAAAAAAACTTGAACTCTCCTTGAATGTCAAAATTAGAGACATATTATACCAAATGTTTAGGCCTGGGATGTTAAATATATGTATTGCGTTTCAATTGGATAGCTTTAACAGAGAAAGAGCTCCCATTTGAAATTGACATTTTCACTAACTGCTAAACTCCTCACAGAATCACATTCAAACTGCACCATACTGGGTTTCAAGTTACTTTGTGAATACTATGTGACTGATTTTTTTCATGCAATCACACTCTACTGAATCATGTCCTTTTGCAAATTATCCCAAACGGAGTGCCTGAAGCTTCTCTGATGAATACTGAGTGGAGCTTGACAGTTTCAACCTATTGCACATTTTCTACTCATTTTTCCAGGTATTCTTAAAGTGAAAAACAAATTACAAACAGGGTTTTTTGTTTGCCTGTTTTTTTAAAGTTTCCTGTAAATTTAGCATTTTATAAACCTTTGCACTGTCATTTGTTGTAAATATTTACCAAATTCAGTGTTATCGAAAGGCATTTTATGTAATTTAATAAACACTCAAATCTGTTTGGAAATGTGAAGTGTACTCAGTTGGTATTCTGCTGGTACAAGACTGAGAAAAATGGAGCAGGAAAAAATAGGATGGAAATTGGATGAGAGAGTGGGCAGAATGAAAAACAAGAACAAGGAGAGGGACAGAAATTCTGAATAAACATGTATATTTTATATCTATCCTTATACAAAACAGCCACTTGTATTAGCTTACCTCTTTATCCCTTTCAAAGGCTAGGAAAACATTTTAAAATTGTATTTCTAATTTTTAATTATTATTTACATAGCACCCAGAGGGTGGGATGTCCCATAGAGACAAAAAAGAGAGAGACACTTATTCATGCTTGTAATTCTTGTGAATAATCCTCTTTCCCAAAGAAAAATTGACCTGAGGTAGAGTCCTGAAGACCAGAACTTCCCAGAATCATGGCACTCTTAATTATACACTTCTAAGATGACACCCTCAAGGAATTTAGGGTGGGATCCAGAAATCACTAGAATAACACTAGAGCGTCCTGTGGCACCTTTAAGACTAACAGTAGTATTGGGAGCATAAGCTTTCGTGGGTAAGAACCTCACTTCTTCAGATGCAAGCCTTGCATCTGAAGAAGTGAGGTTCTTACCCACGAAAGCTTATGCTCCCAATACTTCTGTTAGTCTTAAAGGTGCCACAGGACCCTCTGTTGCTTTTTACAGATTCAGACTAACACAGCCACCCCTCCCCCCCCCCCGATACTAGAATAACACTGTGATCCACAAAGCCTATGGCCTGGTCTACACCCAAAACTTATGTCAACTTAGCTACATCACTCAGTCACACCCATGGCAGATTTCAGTAAGTTGACCTAAGTCCCACTGTAGACACCACTAGCTTGACAGAATTCTTTTGTTGAGCTAATTACTGTCTCTCGAGGGGATGGATTTACTCAGCAATGGGGAAAACAAACAACCCTTCTATCATTGTAATAAGTGTCTGCACTAGAATGCTTGTAGTGTAGAATACCTGAGTTAGGCACCTAGGCTCCCTATACAAAACATGGGAAAAGATAGGCACCATAGAATATGATTCATAAAACCAACATGCTAGGTGGGGAGACATCTAATTTAGCCTGAGGAGATGTGTGCTAAGCCCTGCCTTTATCACAGAGATATGCACCTATGTCCAGGCTGTAGTATCTTTGCTAGTGATCCAGGAACCAGAGGAAGTTAGATGTTTGGCTGCCCAAGTCATGGGTAGGGCTTTAAAGAGAATGGGGGTGGGGGAGGGAGGAGGAGGAGTTGATCGGCGGGGCTGCCAGTGGATGGGAGGCGCTGCAGGGGGAGGGGGAGAGCATGTTTAGAATTTTAAAATTCTTTTCATCAGATAGGGGATATTCATATTTTTTATGAAGAAATTTAAAGCAAGATGAGGGATCAAACAAAAGCTGCTTAACTAGTCTGTTCTTTCTAGACAACACTGATGTTTGTTGTGTGTATATTTTCCCTCTATTTTTCTTTAAGATATAAATAAAGCTTTTCCACTTCTCCTAAAGCTTCCTACATTAAGAGGCTAAATAGATTTTTTTTCTGGTGTTACTCAACCACAGAGGCTTCACCAGTTATTTGAGTCACTAGATGAAGCAGGTGGGGCCTCTGTTATCTCAGTTGCTTCTAATGCCATGCCAGAGACAGCACAATAGACTTTGCAGCTTCAGTGGTAGAAGAGGGAGCTTTCCTTTCCATTCCTGGCAGGACAGGGTCGGGTCTGGAAGGTGCCCTTTCAAGTAAGTTAGAATGTTACATTTGTCTGAAGACGGTAGAAGATACTGGCTGAAACTTATAAAAGGATATACAGGAAATTAGAACGTGTTCTGCAGGTTCTGCTCAAGTGTTTAACTTGGGGAAATGCTCAGGATGAATGAGATCCTGGAAAACTTTGTTAAACCTGAAAGTTTTGTATTTGCCTAATCATATGGGGATTGAGCCTCAATTTATTGTAAGGAAAAGAATGAGCTACTGCTATCTAGCTAGTGTGTTCCCTCTGGTAGATAAAGACTAAACATCACTTGAACTCCAATCCTACAAACATCAAATTCCTGATCTTGTAAATGACTGCACATAGGTAGACACTGTGCCTGCCCAGAGCCACTTTGAAGTCAGTTGCAGGACTGGGGCCTTATGCAGGTGCTTAACTTTAGTCATATGAATGGTCCCATAAGGTTCAGTGAAATGGCCATATTAGTAAAATTACTCATGTGTATATGCAATTGCAGAGCTGGGGCTTTGGGCCCTGATTCTTCAACAGGGTCAGTATAGAAAGACACAACAGGGTCAGTATAGAGGCCCAATGAGTGGGTGCACAGCTCTACCCACTGAGAGCATGTTGCAGGTATCAGGGGGTTGGTTAGGAGTGGCAGCTTTTCTCCTTCTTTTGGAATCCAAAAATGCCAGTAAAGCTGCTTTCATGTGGTGCAATTTTCTTTTGGCCTTTGAACTTTCCAATGGCTGGGTCTCCATTCTAAAATAATTGGTGAAGTTTTTCTAATATTACTCTACAAGCAAGAAATGTTAGGCTTGCAGAATGAAGCACCCACTCTCTTTTCCTTACAAACATAAAGTCAAATTTCAGGGAAAGCATCACCTCCTGCTTGCAAGTGTAAGGGTAACTTTTTGTTGTTTTAATGTTACAGATCAACTTTCTATATTTAATACAGTATAATCAGATGGAATCTGATTTGAAGACAATGATGATTCTAATTTTCATGAAAGCTGATACCAGACTGGATCAGAAGCTTGAAGAAAATGTGACTGACGGTCTGGTGCCTATGTAGAATTCACTAATTGAATGTTGATTTGTACATTTTCTGTGAATTCTATTGCTATCATTACACTCATTACACTTCTTCGTAACAAGATCATATGTTATTCAAACTGTGTACTTCTAAATTCTTGTCACTGGAATATTTATAGGAGAGTCTTACAGAAATTTTCATGAGAACATTTGGCTGTTTTCATGTGGTACTGTGTTGTTGTTTTATTTGTGGGCATTTTAACACTGATTTCCCTCCTCCCGCAACACTTGTGGAGTTACACACAAGATTTCCCAGTGTAAAGGAGCAGTTCTACAAACCCTTAAGCTCCAATCCTACCACTTGTTATATTCAGGTGGATCCCTGCACACGAGCAGAGCCCCAAAGAGGTCAGTAGGATTCCATGCATGTGCAACAATTTGCAGCATGGGGAACATTTTTGTTACTTGAACTCTGGTCCTACAATCCACTGCATGGAGTCCCAGTGAAGTCAGTGGGCCCTGGAGTTTACCACACAGGTCAGATTGCAGGACTGGCACCTTGAATTTTTCTGACTACCACATGCAGTGTCACTAACTTCAGAAATAATAAGAAAAAGTCCCTACTTTTTATGTAGAACTCGTAAAGGAGGTTAGTATCATTAGCCCCATCTTACAGATGAAGAAACTGATTGAGGACTGCCAAGTCAGGGCTTTGTGTGAACTTTACATTTGTTATTAATCGCTTCTGCTTTCCAGTTCCTTTACCTTAAATGCATGAGGACATGAAAATATAAAGAAACAAAATACCATAATTTCAATAAAAGATAATAGAGAGACCATTTAAAAATAACAGCTACTATTTAGCATGAGGATATGAAAATGTAGAGAAGGCCTTCTAGAGTGTGCAAAGACATTTGTTAGAATTATCCTGTCTATACTGAAGTCACATTACCAGTCCATTCCTGAAACAAACAAAAGGAAGAGAAAAATAGCGAGACAGACACAATCTCCTACTCTCGGGAGATTTTCAAATCTATTTTAGTACAATGCCTCTAAGGAAATTTTCCAAGCAATAGAGAAATTCACCAAAAACAAGTTTTAGATCAAAAGTATGGAGATATTATATCCTTTTGATATCACAAGTCTGTCAAAGGAATATTGTATTTCCAGACTTCTTGAAACTTATTCTAATACTGGTGCCAGTTACTTTTCCATGCTTCAAAAAGCATACTATGCTCTTATTCTCAAGTTCACAATGTGTGTAAATAGTATACATATGTAGTCAGGAATATGGAAAGAATAGCTGTCCTTGTAATAAAAAAAAGTTGAATGGGGTATATTAACATCTCTTCTTCATAAGCATTTAGACTATTAAATGTTTATAGCTACTTATTAATGGCTTCTATATTCCAATTCCTTTTACTTAAATGAATAAATAAAAGCTGCAGTGTCAATAAATCCAAGTACAATACATATATTAATAACTTTTTCTCTCAAACACTAATGCTTTTCTGCACAGGAAGGTTCCTTATAATCAAATGAAATATATAAAAGACCATCCCCGTGGTCCTGCAAACTCTTGCACACGTTTGACCTCAGTGGCATTCCTCACATGAGTATAGCTAACGTGACTACTCATATGCCTAAGGGTATGTCTACACATAAAATGCTGCACCAGTGCCGCTGTGCCGCTGTAGTGCTTTAATGAAGATGCTCTAAACTGATGGGAGATAGCTTTCCTGTCAGTGTAGTTAATCCACCTCTCCAAGAGGCGGTAGCTATGTCAGCATGAAAAGCACTCCTGCCAACACTGCGCTGTCTACATGGAGGTTAGGTCGGTATAACTACGTCGCTCAAAGGGTTTGGATTTTTTACACCCCTGAATGACATAGTTATACTGATATAGGTCTGTAGTGTAGACCAGACGTGTGTTTGCAGATTTGAGGCTTAAACCCTCTGGACCATACCCTGCAGCCATTATGTAAGCACAACATTGAAACTAATGAAAGTTCTGAGTGTGACAGAACAGCATGGTGCGTATTCAGTTTGCTGTTTAAAGGCACACAAATAGAAAGGTACTATAAAATGATTTAACTACTTCAATATGTTGCACAGAAATGAAAGTTTTAAAAAAAGGCAAAATGGGAAAGGTGTTAAATACTTCCAGAAATCAGCTTTGACTTATCCTGTGAACTCTGATTTAAGAATGTGCTTCGGTACCGTAGTCCAATGCTTTCTGTGTTTATGATTATTCAGTCCGATGGCTCATCAACACAGGGGACACAGTAACTTTTAAATCCAAAAAGACTTTAAACAATCTTTTGTGTAAAAGTAATACAGCTATATTATTTTTCCCCTGAGAGATTCCTTAAATAGCCACTGGAGGATTTTTAATTGCTTCCACAAGACAGAAAAACTGTACTTGGACGAGAGCAGCCCATACCACATTATTATCGGGCCCTTTCTAACTAACTGACCTCATTTATTACACTCTCTGGGGCAGATGCCTCAGGCATTCAATATTTAATTCATTACTTTTCAAGTCATGCTTCAGTCTCTTGTCTCTTAATACTATGCATGCACAGTACACAACACTCATCTCTTCCTCGCAGTACCCAACTATATCCAGAGAGACCTCTACTGGATTTGTTTTTAGTTCAATTATATGTCCCTTCTAAGCCAGTGGTTCCCAAACTTGTTCCGCCGCTTGAGCAGGGAAAGCCCCTGGCGGGCTGGGCTAGGCCAGTTTGTGTACCTGCCGTGTCCGCAGGTTCGGCCGATCGCGGCTCCCAGTGGCCACGGTTCGCTGCTCCAGGCCAATGGGAGCTGCTGGAAGCGGCGTGGGGCCGAGGGATGTCCTGTCCCTCCTGACAGGAGATGCTTAGGGGGGAGGGATAGCTCAGTGGTTTGAGCATTGGCCTACTAAACCCAGGGTTGTGAGCTCAATCCTTGAGGGGGTCACTTAGGGATCTGGGGCAAAATCAGTACTTGGTTCTGCTAGTAAAGGCAGGGGGCTGGACTCGATGACCTTTCGAGGTCCCTTCCAGTTCTAGGAGATAGGATATCTTCATTAATTTCCAGCAGCTCCCATTGGCCTAGAGCAGCGGACCGCGGCCACTGGGAGCCGTGATTGGCTGAACCTATGGACGTGGCAGGTAAACAAAACGGCCCTGCCCGCCTGGCACTTTCCCTGCACATGCAGCTGAACTAGTTTGGGAACCAGTGTTCTAGGCAAATACAGTTGCCCTGAGCACACATCTCATCTCTGATCAAGAACAGATCATTGTGTCCTGGCTTTCCTCCTTATATGTGGGGAAAGTCTTGAAAGTCTTTCCTATGGAATTACCTCTACATTATATTTAGAAAAAACATTTTTCTACATGGGATTATAATATATTATGACCAAAATGTAATGGACCCATTACACCGCTGGTGAAATTACACCTCTGTTACCCCAGAGATCTATGTAGCCTGATAAATTTATGGTAACAAATACCTTTGTTCTCAGAGTTGAAGAAAGCCCTTATTCTACGTGTGTTGAATACTTTTGGATTAAAAATGTCTGCCTAACAAAGCTAATGTTAACTATGTCTTTTCCTTGTAATCAAAATTGCATACACATTCAAATAAGAAACATATGACCTGAAAACTTGATAATGTTTGTACTTGTTTAATTCTTGAGAAGTCAGGCCTCTCTAAACAATATCCTTCCATTTGCTTATTACAGTCAATAATTTTTAAGTGGGATCATTTGTTCACTGAATATTGAACTGTGGACAGTAGATACCTTTAAGCTGAAAGTTCACTTTCATTCACCTATTGGTCATCATCTAACTTGCCCTTATAATGAAAAGATAAATGTCCTTATCTTGCTCTCATTTCAAAAAGGCACAAATACATCACCTCAAAATGCCTATTGATTTCATGTACATGTAGAGTAAGGTTTTGGGGTTGGACCAGGTGTCGGAGAAAAACAGAGTTCTCACTCTCTTTTTTGGGTGCAGCAAATCAGATACTTTATTCTCAAGCAATTGCATAGAGGGAGAGAGTGCACTAGGACATAGGGTTTCCCCCTCCTAGGCAGGTCTCTCTACAGGTAAACAATTACAGCAAGCATTTATACCTTTTGTTACATATAATAATAAGCAACAGCTGCATTTTGTTTATACATAGGTCATCCTGATATCTTATTTTTCTCATTTATTTAGACTCTAGTCTACATTCCATATTTATCTACACAAGGTCGCAACAACTTCTCACACAGTTCTTTCCCACTCGCCTCACACAATCCTCGCTTCTACAAATCTCGCATTATTAGGGTTACAGCTAGCCTGACTCTTGCTCACAGAAGAGACTGTATGCATTGAAATCCCCTTCAAATCCGTGTCAGTTCTTGCTGTACTTCCACACACACCCCTTTTGCACTTCTAGTACAACTAACATCCTTAAACCTCCATTTGCATTAAGCCTTGGATTTCAGATTCTATATCAAATGCTTCAACCTTAGGGGTTTTGATTGGATGCAATGACAATGCATCATTAGCATGGGTATGAAAGGTATTACTATTATCACATTCTTTACAACAACAATAACATAATCCTAAACCAAATAACAACAATAAAAGCAGTAACATTCCCACAGTAATAATATGATGGGGTTGTTGTACAATTTAGTCACAAAGCACAATACATCATACTTAGTACATAAAGTAGACACTCTATAATCATCTGTATGAAAGGCATTCTTTTCAACTTGATATATATTTGAAGCATATGAATTTGCCCTTGTAATTCAGAGATTCTTTGAACCTCTGGTAACAGTGAATGCAAATTTTGAAATCGATCAGGCATTAAACTAGTCCAATTAAAGGGTATCTGAAACCTAAGGGATACTTGTAAGATTCTATCCGCAGGCCAGTAAATAATATGATTGCCTGCAGCAGTAGTGAGATTAAAATGTATATCTTGCAACATGGTGGTTTTAACATATACACAGCTATCATTAGCTTGAAAAAGTAGGTGTCCTGTCAGGGTAGTTCCTTGTCCCCTACCCTCCCAGCAAACGTAGTCAAGCACAGTGACAACTTCTCCTGGCTTCAGTTTACGTATACACTGAAACTGTGGGGGTTCTAACAGCCAAAATGTCCATTGACTCCCCAATCCCATCCAAATGTCAGGTGTTATTCCAGGAGCACTAACAACAAATTGGCTAGGCATACCAGGTGGTCTAATCTCCCAGATATCATGGTGAATAATCCAGTCCCACATGCATCCTCCCCATGGACCCGGCAAGGTTTGGTATGTGGGAGCCCACACCCCTCCTACCAGCCCATATCCTTGGGAGGAGCACTGTGAGTATATACAAACAGCAATTTTTTAACCTCACAGATGCAAGCCATTCTTGGGGATCTCTGTTATAATTGTTTAATAACGCCATGAATCATTTTCATATTCCTTAGGTGCTTAGACTAGACTTAAATTCTGCCCCTTCCAACAGCAACTGTTGGGCCGTAGTTGGTAAATTTCTTTCAATTATTCAGGTTTTGCTGCTTCTAAATAAGTACAGGAAGCAAACAGAGGCTAATGGAACATGTTGACTTGAACACAGAATTATGTACAGACAGGACCAACAGCAAAATTACCTTGCTCCATTTAACCTGCAATAACCTCCAATTCTTATGTTTTTCCTTCTTGCTCATCTTTCAGTTGCCCTTTATTGAGCGGTTTTTTTGTGCAAATATCTACCAGAAAAAACATGGGCATCTTTTACAGAGCTAAACAAACACCACCTCCAGATAGTCGGTACACCAACAGCTTTCAAAGAGAGTTGTGCTAAAGATTGCAACACAGCAGAGAGAGACAGACCATGTGATTTGGAGGACTTAATGTATGGTTGGGAATGGCTAAATTCTAATCCCAGTTTAACAACTGAGTTGCTATTTGCCTGTGGGCAAGTTACTTCATTTCTCTGCTTCAGTATTGAAGATGGTCAGTGTTTGTAGAGCAGGGCCGGCTCCAGCGTTTTGGCCGCCCCAAGCAGCCAAAAAAAAAAAAGCCGCGATCGCGATCTGCGGTGGCGATTCGGCGGGAGGTCCTTTGCTCCTTTGCTCCGAGGCGGAGTGAGGGACCGTCCTCCGAATTGCCGCCGAATACCTGGACGTGCCGCCCCTCTCCGGAGCGGCCGCCCCAAGCACCTGCTTGACAAGCTGGTGCCTGGAGCCGGCCCTGTTGTAGAGAGCTTTAACCATGTAAAGAACTATATAAGTGCTAATTTTTTTTATAAACTGAATCCAACAAAATGTGGGGCCCCTCGGGGTATGTCTACCCTGAAATTAGACATCAGCATCTGGCTCATGCTAATTGACTCAGGATCTCAGTGCTTGGGCTAAGGGGCTGTTTAATGGCCATGTAGACGTTCAGACTCAGGCTGCAGCCTGAACTCTGGGACTTTCCCACCTTGCAAGGTCATAGAGCCCAGGTTCCAGCCCAAGCGTGGACATCTATGCCACAATTGAACAACCCCTTAGCCTGAGCCTTGCAAGCCTGAGTCAGTTGGCATGGCCAGCTATCGGTTTTATAATTGCAGTAGAGACATACTGTCAATTTAACTTGCATCAGTTCTTGGGTAGAGGAAGTTGGTGTTATTAGCTCTGCTGCCTTTCTTGAGGAAGGTACTCTCTCCTCCATAAGCTTCTGGGGCACTGCATGGCCATTCCCTCAGCATGTTTTCAGTGGGCTTGCCACTGCATATAGACTGCTTTCTGTAATCCGCACAAGTCTTTTCTCAGGGTGAGGCAGGAAGCAATAACCCATACTCCTACGAATGCAACTGGGCAGGAGAAACCCTCCCTCTTCTGCTTCTATCTGCAAATAGCTGTTTGCACATATAATTACTCATGCTTACACAATTATTGTGTTTGCAGGTGCACTTATCTGGGCATGTGTGTGTGATTGGAACCCATAAAGGCCCCTATTTGGTTGGAACATTCATGGACTCTTTTTCAGTGTCCCTTTAGGTCATTTTCTTTCAATCACTCATTTTTTATGACCTAGGTCTCCCTTAGTATAACAAATCAATGTATCATTAGTATCTGGGGTACCACAGTTATTTATGTGAGCAAAAGTCTATAAGCTTCATTTGGACTGGTTGATTTATTCCACAGTGCTAATATTGTCTTCTGCTGGAGTGGACTCTTCTCTGCAGTTGAGACTATCCATATTAAAGTCTCGATTCAGGATGGAACTTAAACATGGTGTCAAGGCTGATTCCCCACTCTGGCACTTCGAGTGCAGAAGGTGGGGGCCCGCAAAGATTCTAAAAATTAAAACTGGCCACTCCAGGCTTGTATTAAACTCCCAAGGTTACAGCTTCTCTCTGACCTTGACTGAGTAGATGCTGCCACCACCCAAGTGCAGAACCCCTTTGAGAACCCAGGAAGGCACACTTGGGAATTCCTTCCTGTGGGGTACCCTCAAGCCCTCCCCGCCCCCAGGAAGAGCCGAGGAAGAAAAAAAAAAAAGAAATCAGCTGTTGCCTTCTGCTAACTAAACAACATGTGCACAAGCCTCTTAAGACACAAAAATCAAAAATCCAATTTTGTTCTTAAAAGAGTACATTTTATTAATAATAAAAAAGAAAGAAAATACATCTGGGAACTTGGGCATTTGCTAGATTTAAAAAAAACAAACAAACACTACAACAATTAAGCATCAATAATAGCTTTCTTGAGGTCCAGTTTAAAGGTTTCAGGCAAAACAAAAAGCACCTGGGATTAGCACAGAGAAATTCACAAGCCATAACGAAATAAAAGGAATAAACCTAATCGCGACTTCCTATACATTTCCTGATCTACTTACATAGCTGGGATTTTTAAATGAGTAGTTTCTATGTATGATACCGATGATTTTTTCATACCTGGCCCCAAGCTCTTACAGCATATCTCTGCCCTGTCTGCCTCCCCTCCCCCCCCCCGAGAAGAAGAAGAGACAGACAAAAGGGTAGTTGTTTCAATTTTAACAAGTTCTAGCCTTCCCAATGGCTCTTTTGGCTAGGTGCCCCCTCGCTTCCTTTTACCTATGCATAGCAGTGAGATTTTTTAACCCTTTACAGGTAGAGCAATTAGAGAACAGCTACTAAGAGGGATTTTATAACTACTGGCTTTCTGGGTGTTCATAAAAGGGAGCCACCCCCCCCCCCCTTCATTTATCACACATGGGCTTAATTGTAAGCACCTGAAGTCAATGAAACTTAAGCACATGTGTAAGTGCTGTTTGGACCTGGCGTCCAACTGATTAACCAGCCTCAATACTAAGAATATAATAACTAGCAGGACCACGCTAAAATAAAAAGTGACCTCAAACTTTGCCAACACGCTGGGCTGTGCTAAAACAGTTTATGAGGTTTGGATAGGTTCTCTCTCTCTTATCCCTGTCTTGTCTCTGGTGATGAGATTTGGCAGCCTTTTGGCTGGGGTCTGCTACTGTTAAGTTTAAATCTTGAGTGTTGCTGCTCCTAAGAAGAACCATTTGTTCAGCTGGGGAAGTCTATGAATCAGGAATGCTTTACACATGCAGCATTGTCAGGAAGCTGTGCAGAGAGGTCACTAGGGCTTTTTGAGAGAAGGAAATGACACTTACCCAGAAGAGAGAGAACTCCATCGGGGAAGGCTCGGTCATGCTTTTGAAGGCAGTGGTGATGGAATTTGGTGATGTGGGCCTCACAGGCTTGGAAGCAAACTGAACTGCTGAGTGTTTAGATGTTTGCCCATCCCTTGTATAGATGAGACTTTTCATCCGGAAAAATAGTACCATGCCACTGCTTGCAGATACCAAATGTGTGTAGCTGCTTTTGTTTTGTCGTAGGTGTTTTGTTACTCTCAGTTTAGGGTTAGAAGCTGCAATAAAAGTGAAAAGGAATCCTTTGACTCTGGTTCCAGTCTCATTACAGTAGCACTTCAGGGAGCTGATTTTTCTTGACTGGGAGATGACTAAGAGAGAAGGTATGGAATTAATGCATTGCCAAATTCATAGACTGCTGTTTTGTGGTGTTTTTGTGTCTGTGTTCCTCCCTGCCCTAACAAAGTTAATTCTTCTGAAAGCAATATTGTACGTGGCTAAACTTTAAGAGTGGTGAGAAATATTGAGGTGGGAGCACCAAGCTAACAAAAGTGTTCTTACCAGTGCTGCTAGGGTGAGAAGTGAATGCCGCTTTATAGTTATACTATGGTTATAGCTGGATGGCCAGAGAGTGGTGGTTGCTGACTGAGGGCCCAGCTCTGCAGGCAGCAGCACAGAAGTAAGGGTGGCAATACCAGACCATGCCATTCTTACTTCTGCATTGCTGCTCTGCCTTCAGAGCTGAGATGCTGGCCAGCAGCTGCCGCTCTCCAGCTGCTCAGCTCTGAAGGTAATGTCGCCGCCAGCAGCTGCACAGAAGGGTAGCAGTACCACAATCCCCACTACAATAACCTTGCAACCCCCACCACTACTTTTTGGGTGAGGACCCTACAATTACAAATCCCATGACCGTGAAATCAGCGCCTGCAGCGCTGCACGCTCACTCGCAGCGCTGCAAGCTATTCCCCTCGGAGAGGTGGAGTACTTGCAGCGCTGCGAGAGCTCTCTCGCAGCGCTGGCGGCGCGACTACACTCGCGCATCACAGCGCTGCCGCGGCAGCGCTGTGAATCTCCAAGTGTAGCCAAGGCCTAACAAATTTATTTGTGTATAAGCTTTCATGGAGTGAAAAAAAGTAGGCAGCTATAAATATACAGCACAAGAAAAGATGGGAGTTGCCTTATCAAGTGGGGAGGGGGGTCAGTGCTAATGAGGCCAATTCAATTAGGGTGGATGTGGCCCATTCCCAACAGTTGACAAGAAGATGTGAGTATCAACAGAGGGAAAATTATTTTTTGTGGTGACCCAGCCACTCCCAATCTTTATTCAGGCCTAATTTTATGGTGTCAAGTTTGCAAATTAATTCCAGTTCTGCAGGTTCTTTGTTGAAGTCTGTTTTTGAAGTTTTTTGGTGAAGAATGGCCACTTTTAAGTATTTACGTCTTTGCTGTACAGACTAACACGGCTACCCCTCTGAAACCTGCTACAGTATATGTCTTACAGCAATACCCAAATGTCCCAGTTACGGATCAGAATGCCATTTTATTTTTCAGTGCACATGCAAGTAAGAGTGGCAATAGCTACTAAGCTATTCCACTGTTGAGTGCTCCTTGAGACCCTGACTTTGGCCAGTCCTAAACTATAAGCTTAAAATTGGAATAACTATGTCACTCAGTGATGTGAAAAATCCACACCCTGAGTGATACAATTATTTTGACCTAACCCTTGATGTAGACAGTGCTATGTCTTTGAGAACTCTTCTTCCGCCAACATAGCTACCATCTTTCGTGGAAGTGGATTAACTATGCTGATGGGAGAAGCTCTCTAAGGCCTGGTCTACACTACGGGTTTAGGTCGACTTTAGCAGCGTTAAACCGAATTAAGCCTGGACACGTCCACACAACGAAGCCCTTTCTTTCGACTTAAAGGGTCCTTTAAACCGGTTTCTTTACACCACCTCTAACGAGGGGATTAGCGATAAAACCGGTCTTTGCGGGTCGGAATTGGGGTAGTGTGGACGGAATTCGACGTTATTGGCCTCCGGGAGCTATCCCACAGTGCTTCATTGTGACCGCTCTGGACAGCGCTCTCAACTCAGATGCACTGACCAGGTAGACAGGAAAAGACCCGCGAAGGTTTGAATTTCATTTCCTGTTTGCCCAGCGTGGAGAGCACAGGTGACCCCGCAGAGCTCATCAGCACAGGTAACCGTGATGGAGTCCTCCCAGGATCGCAAAAGAGCTCCAGCATGGACCGAATGGGAGGTACGAGATCTGCTCGCCATATGGGGAGATGAAGCAGTGATAGCTGAACTCCATAGCAGTAAAAGAAATGGAAAAGTATTAGAAAAGATCTCCAAGGCCATGAAGTACCGAGGCCATAACAGGGACACACAGCAGTGCCGCGTGAAAATTAAGGAGCTACGGCAAGCTTACCACAAAGCCAGAGAAGCAAACGGAAGGTCCGGGGCAGAGCCGCAAACTTGCCGCTACTACGCGGAGCTGCATGCGATCCTAGGGGGTGCAGCCACCACTACCCCAACCGTGTGCTATGACTCTCTCACTGGAGAAACACACAGGGAAGACAGTTCGGGGAACGAGGAAGATGACGATGGAGGTACTGTAGGTAGCTCACAGCAGCAAGGAAGCGGAGAAACCGGTTTCCCCAACAGCCAGGATATGTTTGTGACCCTGGACCTGGAACCAGTAACCCCTGAACTCACCCAAGACCCTCAGGGCACACAGGAGACCTCTGGTGAGTGTAACTTTGTAACTATTTGTAAACATTACAAAAAAAAAGCAAGCAAGTCTGTTAACGTGTATGGGGATGGAGCGGAAATCCTCCAGGGACATCTCCAGAAAGCTCTCCTGGTTGAAATGGGGTGATTTTATTAAGGGGACATTCAGAGGCGCCCGTTCCTGCTCTTCTGACCAGAAATGTTCATCAAGGAGAAACAAACAGAAGTTTCACACAGTAGCCTGGCCAGTCACAAAACTCGTTTTCAAAGCTTCTCTGATGCGCACCGCGCCCTGCTGTGCTCCTCTAACCGCCCTGGTGTCTGGCTGCGCGTAATCAGCGGCCAGGCGAGTTGCCTCAACCTCCCACCCCGCCATAAAGGTCTCCCCCTTACTCTCACAGATATTGTGGAGCGCACAGCAAGTAGCAATAACAATGGGGATATTCTTTTCGCTGAGGTCTGAGCGAGTCAGTAAGCTGCGCCAGCGCGCTTTTAAACGTCCAAATGCACATTCCACCACCATTCGGAACTTGCTCAGCCTGTAGTTGAACAGGTCCTGACTCCTGTCCAGGCTGCCTGTGTACGGCTTCATGAGCCATGGCATTAAGGGGTAGGCTGGGTCCCCAAGGATCACGATAGGCATTTCAACATCCCCAATGGTCACTTTCTGGTCCGGGAAGAAAGTCCCTTCCTCCAGCTTTCGAAACAGAGCAGAGTTCCTGAAGACGCGAGCATCATGTACCTTTTCCGGCCATCCCACGTTGATGTTGGTGAAACGTCCCTTGTGATCCACCAGGGCTTGCAGCAGCATTGAAAAGTACCCCTTGCGGTTTACGTAGTCGGTGGCTTGGTGCTCCGGTGACAAGATAGGGATATGGGTTCCGTCTATGGCCCCGCCACAGTTTGGGAATCCCATTTCAGCAAAACCATCCACTATTGACTGCACGTTGCCCAGAGTCACTACCCTTGCTATCACCAGGTCTTTCATTGCCCTGGCAAATTGGATCACAGCAGCCCCGACCGTAGATTTGCCCACTCCAAATTGATTCCCGACTGACCGGTAGCTGTCTGGCGTTGCAAGCTTCCACAGGGCTATCGCCACTCGCTTCTCAACTGTGAGGGCTGCTCTCATCTTGGTATCCTGGCGTTTCAGGGCAGGGGAAAGCAAGTCACAAAGTTCCATGAAAGTGGCCTTACGCATGCGAAAGTTTCGCAGCCACTGGGAATCGTCCCATACCTGCAGCACGATGCGATCCCACCAGTCTGTGCTTGTTTCCCGGGCCCAGAATCGGCGTTCCACGGCATCAACCTGCCCCAGTGACACCATGATTTCCACATTGCTGGGGCCTGTGCCTTGTGAGAGGTCTATGTCCATGTCAATTTCCTCATCACTCTCGGCGCCGCGCTGCAATCGCCTCCTCGCCTGGTCCGGGTTTCGCCTTGGCATGTTCTGGCTCTGCATATACTCCAGGACAATGCGCGTGGTGTTCATAGTGCTCATAATTGCCGCGGTGATCTGAGCGGGCTCCATGATCCCAGTGCTAGCTATGGCGCCTGGTCAGAAAAAAGGCGCGAAAGTAGTATCTGATGGACCAGGAGAAGGAGGGCGGGAGGGAGGGAGGGAGGGAGAGAGGGCCGAGTGACGACATGGCGTACAGGTACAGGAACAGGGAGAAACACAAACAACTGTCACACAGAATGGTCCCCCCAAAGATTAAACTGGAAACCCTGGGCTTAGCAGGCCGTTGATTTCACGGAGGAAGGGGAAGCAAATGAACACAGAACAAATCTATTTTTTACATCTTAAGGTGGCAGCCGACGGTGCAGCATGAGTGACAGCCATACCAGTATGACGACGATGGGTACCAATCATAATATACCATCATCTGCCAAAAGGCAAGGAGCTGCTGCTGTGTAGCAATGCAGCCCCACGTCTGCCAGCCCCACGTCCGCCAGCACCCAGCATCGCCCTCGGCCTCTTCTGGGTGCTTAGCAGACAATACTGGGCAATTGGCAGAAAATAGTATATTACGACTGGTAGCCATCATCATCGAAACAGTAGCATGTCTGCCCAGGTGGCCATGATTGACAGCCACACCAGTACGACGACGATGGGTACCAGTCATAATATACCATCGCCTGGCAAGGGGCTGGTGCAATGCAGCCCTACGGCTGCCAGCCCCAGGACTATCACTCATGCTACACCGTCTACCTCCAAAAGGCAGTTAGCAGCTGCTGCTGTGTAGCAATGCAGTCCCACGTCTGCCGGCACCCAGAGGACATATGGTGATGGTGAGCTCAGCTGAGCTGAGCGGGCTCCATGCTTGCCGTGGTATGTTGCCTGCACAGGTAACCCAGGTAAAAAGGCGCGAATCTATTGTCTGCGTTGCTGTGACGAGTGGGGAGGGGCCTGACGACATGTACCCAGAACCGCCCGCGACACTGTTTTGCATCATCCGGGCATTGGGATCTCAACCCAGAATTCAAAGAAAAGGCGCGAACCGCTTCTCGGCTCTCTGAGCTGTGGCGCAAACGTAGTATCTGACGGATTAGGGGAAGGAGGGAGGGCGGGCCGAGTGACGACATGGCGTACAGGCACAGGGAATTAAAATCAAGAACGGTGGCTGTGCATCAGGGAGAGACACAAACAACTGTCACACAGAATGGTCCCCACCAAAGATTAAACTGAAAACCCTGGGTTTAGCAGGCCGTTGATTTGACGGAGGGAGGGGGAAGCAAATGAATACAGAGCAAATCTATTTTTTACATCTTAAGACGACGGTGCAGCGTGACTGATAGCCCTCGGCATCTTTCTGGGTGCTTGGCAGCAAATACAGGGCGGCGTATGACGATGGTCTTCAGGCCTATTGCACAATCGGCTGCTCGGGGAAGACTCTGCTAACGTGCGATGACCCGACTTGTAATAGGACGGCTAATAGTCGTAATACACCATTTACTGCCAAAAGGCAAGCCCCACGGCTGCCAGCACCCAGATCGCCTATGAAGGCTACCAGTCTACTGCACCGTCTACCGCCAAAAGGCAGTTAGCAGCTGCTGCTGTGTAGCAATGCAGTCCCACGTCTGCCGGCACCCAGAGGACATATGGTGACGGTGAGCTCAGCTGAGCGGGCTCCATGTTGTCTGCACAGGTAACCCAGGTAACCCAGGTAAAGAGGCGCGAATCTATTGTCTGCCGTTGCTGTGACGGGGGAGGGAGGGGCCTGACGACATGTACCCAGAACCGCCCGCGACACTGTTTTGCATCATCCGGGCATTGGGATCTCAACCCAGAATTCCAAGGGGCGGCGGAGACTGCGGGAACTGTGGGATAGCTGTGGGATAGCTACCCATAGTGCAATGCTCCGGAAGTCGACGCTAGCCTTGTACTGTGGACGCGGTCCGCCGACTAGAGCACCTAGAGCATTTTATTGTGTGGACACACACAATCGGCTGTATACAACCGATTTCAATAAAACCGGCTTCTATAAATTCGAACTAATTTCGTAGTGTAGACGTACCCTAAGAGCCAAGTACCTCCTATTGACTTCATTGTAACACAAATAATACACAGTAAGTCAGGCAACTCATTTTTGGTTAAGCCTGTCTTGACCTTTACCACACACCCACTTTGTACACCAAGTTAATCAAATCTGAAGACAATTATAATGGTATATATATATATATAATGGCAACTTTTAATGGCAATCACTATTATATATATAATAGTGCTTGCCAACAGAAGTTAGCAGTGTACAATTATTATGGGTAAATGTAATCATTACCCAACTTCTCATCACGACTCAAAACTCCTTTGTTGTATTGCCTACAAACAGCTTGACAACAGTTAGTCTGTCAGTGTGCTGAGACAACTGCTTATCATACTATCCAATTATGTCTCATTATTTCTTTATACTTTATTCTTTATTCTTCCATCTGCTGTCTAATGTCTTATACGTCCATTGTAAACTCCTGGGGCAGGAACCTTCTTTCGGTTCTGTGTTGGTACAGTGCCTCACACAGTAGGTTCCCAAAGTAGTGCCAAGGGGTCCTGGGCACTGTGGTAATACAAATAATTAAATACTATTACCCTCTAATTAGGGGAGGAAATAATTATTTTACTTCCAATACAACTGTTTATGATAACAGATAGTAAAAACACTGAGTCTTCACTAGTGGCCATTACCGGGATCCTGCCACTTTAATAGAATTATAGTGAAATTAGATTTTGAAAAATCCTTGCCTAAGGACTTGGGAATATTCTGCTATTTTGTGACTCAAATAAGCTAAAACAAATAATTTAAACATTTTTACTATTGAAAAAAATTAGCTCCAAAAATGAAAAGTCATGAGCAACTGTTGACTTTTTCAAAACATTTATTACACGTGAAATTTGTGACTTTATTGGAAAAGTTAGAGAAGATTGCCATTTACCAAAACCCCACTCCTCGGAGTCCTTTTCATAATGTTAAACACAAAGTTTGATTAAGACAGTTTTAAAAGATAAGAAATGTGTCCATTTTGAACCCTGCATCTTTCAAATTTTCCAGGAATTTAAAACAGAAAAATCTCAACTAGTTCTAAGGGTCCAAAAACTTTTTAAAAAGCTTGTCAAGCTCACGTGTCTAAGAATACACTTAAATATTTATGAAGTAAAACAACAATTGGAATAAAATTAATCATTACTATATTTTGCATACATCCACGAGAAAGAACAACAACACATAGAACAAATGTCAAAGTTACTCAGTTGACATGGGAACTTAATTGAGACAAAATGAATTGTGATTGGGGGTGCTCACTAACAGCTGACACCATAGCTAGGGCCCTACCAAATTCATGGTCCATCTTGGTCAATTTCACGGTCATGGGATTTGTAATTGTAGGGTCCTCACCCAAAAAGTAGTGGTGGGGGTTGCAAGGTTATTGTAGTGGGGATTGTGGTACTGCTACCCTTCTGTGCAGCTGCTGGCGACGACATTACCTTCAGAGCTGAGCAGCTGGAGAGCGGCAGCTGCTGGCCAGCATCTCAGCTCTGAAGGCAGAGCCGCCACCAGCAGCAATGCAGAAGTAAGAATGGCATGGTCTGGTATTGCCACCCTTACTTCTGTGCTGCTGCCTGCAGAGCTGGGCCCTCAGTCAGCAACCACCACTCTCTGGCCATCCAGCTATAACTATAGTATAACTATAAAGCGGCACTCACTTCTCCCTAGCAGCACTGGTAAGAACACTTTTATTAGCTTGGTGCTCCCACCTCAATATTTCTCACCACTCTTAAAGTTTAGCCACGTACAATATTGCTTTCAGAAGAATTAACTTTGTTAGGGCAGGGAGGAACACAGACACAAAAACACCACAAAACAGCAGTCTATGAATTTGGCAATGCATTAATTCCATACCTTCTCTCTTAGTCATCTCCCAGTCAAGAAAAATCAGCTCCCTGAAGTGCTACTGTAATGAGACTGGAACCAGACTCAAAGGATTCCTTTTCAGTTTTGTACTGACTTTGCTAGTGCATTTTATGTAGCCTGTTATAAAACTAGGCAACTATCTAGATGAGTTAATGTACCCCCGGGAAGACCTTTGTGTACCCCCTGGGGTACACGTACTCCTGGTTGAGAACCATTGTTCTATGCCAACAGCTCTAGAAGCTGCCTCTTTACCTTTCACCATTTGTTCAGTTGTCACCTGACTTTCAGACATCATGACCTCAAATGAAAATGCACATGCTCATTATCTCTCTCTTCCCCGTCCATTAAACATCAGTATATGCAGCATTGTTAGCCTACCTACCTGTATTATGAGTTCCCTGCACTTCCTCCTATAAGACCCTGTTTTCAGTTGCTCATAAATTAGCCAAACTTAAACCATTTGGGATAAACTTTTCCATATCAAGTATGTACTGTCAAACTTTTCTGTGAGAAGCCTGAGTGGCCCCATGCTTTGGAGCAGGAACTTGAAATTTGGCAGGGGTGCCCTTTCTGTCAGAGAAGTGCTTTGGTTGTTCCCATGAAAATCTGTCCAGATTTGGCCACATTATAAGCCTCTGAAAAATCACAGTTCACACAAGCTCAGGTAGAGACTTGCTAGATCCCTGTAGCTAAATTTCCCAAAGATTTGTTTCTCATTGGGCATGCTTCAGCCCAGGGTTCCCAGCTTCTGTAGGTCATTCCAGGTTCACGTACCAGAATAGCAGGTACCCTATCTCTTCCATGCTCTGTGCACCCCTTCTAATGCCCAGTCAGCATGGCAGTGGAAGCTGCCTAATTTGAATGCAGAGAGGACGAGAGCCAGATTAAAGAAGTGCATAGAGGTTGGGGGAATAGATTGAGACAAGGAGGCTAGTGAGGGAGACTGGGCCTGGAGAGGGGAGACTGGACTGGCTGAGCAAGTAGACAGGGGCTAGGGGCTATGAGAAGGCACAGAGGAGATGGGGACTGGTTGGGTGGGAGTGGGGTTTGATAACTAGATGTTAGTGGGGAGAATTATATTAAGTTTAGAAGCTGGGGAGAAGACTAGGACTGAAAGCCTAAGGAGTGAAGATCAGGGTGGGTAAGTAAGGAGAATGGTGCTGGGATGAGGAGTCAGAAGTGGGAAAGAGACAGGGCTGGGTCAGGGATAGATTGGAGAAGGGGTAGAGGCATTAAACTTGGGGAGGGGGGAAGAGGTTGGCAATGGGCAAAAGAGTCCAGTGTCACTCCCCCCCACTCACTCTGGAGCACACTCCCCTGCTGAGCCTGGAATGGAACCTGAGATTCCTTAGTCTCACCCTTCCTCTGCTGTGAGCAAATATCTGTAAAACCCATTGGCAGAGTGTGTCTCTCTTCCCTCTCTAGTGCTTGTCTGCATAGAGGATTGCAACCTAGTGCTGCTATCAATTACTCTGTTAGCTCAAGTGGCAGAGGTCTGTGTTGTGTATCTAAAGATTCCACCCTTTCGGAAGACCCAAGACTTTTGGTGTCAGGGCAAGTCTTAGAAGGTGGCTAATGAATGAGGCTGGGGTCGGTCCTGGGGTCGGTCCAGTTTTGTTCAACATCTTTATTAATGATCTGGATGATGGGATGGATTGCACCCTCAGCAAGTTCGCAGATGATACTAAGCTGGGGGGGCGGTAGATATGCTGGAGGGTAGGGATAGGATCCAGAGTGACCTAGACAAATTGGAGGATTGGGCCAAAAGAAATCTGATGAGGTTCGACAAGGACAAGTGCAGAGTCTTGAACTTAGGATGGAAGAATCCCATGCACCGCTAGAGGCTGGGGACTGACCTGCTAAGCAGCGATTCTCCAGAAAAGGACCTGAGGATTATAGTGGAAGAGAAGCTGGATATGAGTCAGCACTGTGCCTTGTTGCCATGAAGGCTAACGGCATATTGTGCTGCATTAGTAGGAGCATTGCCAGCAGATTGAGGGAAGTGATTATTCCCCTCTATTTGGCACTGGTGAGGCCACATCTGGAGTATCTGGACCCCCACTATAGAAAGGATGTAGACAAATTGCAACGAAAATGATCAGGGAACTGGGTCACATGACTTATGAGGAGAAGCCAAGGGAACTGGGCTTGTTCAGTCTGCAGAAGAGAAGAGTGAGGGGGGATTTGATAGCAGCCTTCAACTACCTGAAGAGGTACTCCATAGAGGATGGACCGAGGCTGTTCTCAGTAGTGGCAGATGACAAAACAAGGAGCAATGGTCTCAAGTGGCAGTGGGGGAGGTCCAGGTTGGATATTAGGAAACACTATTTCACTAGGAGCACTGGAACGGGTTACCTAGGGAGGTGGTGGAAACTCCATCCTGAGAGGTTTTTAAGGCCTGGCTTGACAAAGCCCTGGCTGAGATGATTTGGTTGGTGTTGGTCCTGCTTTGAGCAAGCGGTTGGACTAGATGACCTCCTGAGGTCTCTTCCACAGGGCCGGCTCTAGGCACCAGCGTCCCAAGCATGTGCTTGGGGCAGCACTTTTCAAGGGGCGGCATTCCAGCCCTTTGGGGCAGCATTCCATCCCTTTTTTTGTTTTGCTTTGTTTCGGCGGCGGCAAAAAACCTGGAGCCGGCCCTGCTCTTCCAACCCTAATCTTCTATGATGCTATGTATTATTTTTCTCCCTCATTAAGCAGTAGCCAATCCAAAGGAACTGAGGAGGGCATCTGAGGCTACATTTAAATATACTACTCATAACATACAATTTAAAGTTAAAATGTCTGAGATTTTTTCCTATGTGTATTCACTACTTTAATTAGATCCAATTTATTGGTGAGGGGAGCCAAGCCCAAAGAAAACACACAGTTTGGAACATCTACAAAGAACAGTGTCTTATTTTGAAATTTCAAGTGGGTTTGGAAGAGTACCACTACCTTTCCTCCCCCAATTTAATTCATGCTCTCATACCTTTACACACCATCATTTTGCTGCCATAGTCCTTAATGGGATTTATAATTTGAGTGTTTTATTCTCTATTTCTCTCTATTGGCTAGGTTCCCTAGCTAAGCTACATTTCCCCTGGTGTACTGCAGTGGTTCTGCAGCAGGGGAAACTGTGGTGCCCGGCCAATGAGGCACCTGCTATGAGGCACTGTGTAGTATTGCAAATCAACATTTTTGGATTTAATTTGGTTCACCAAATATTAACAATTTTTATTTGGTGGGAGGGTGTGGGATCCATTTCCTGACCAACTCTTTATTTCCATACTATACACAGTTCATAAATGTAGTTTGCAAAGTAGCTAGGAGTATGTATATTATTATTTTGAAATATACATGGAATGTTACACCTTATGGTAATCTCTCTTATTAGAGCATTAGAATTTTAACTAACTGGGAGAAGCCAAAAAAGGGTTAAAGGGTAATATCAAAACAAATGAATGCATACCTGCTTCACTGTAGTAATGCTTCTGCACATTAATTTTAGGCAGTACATATTTCCTCTTTGTAAATAGATTATTTTCCTTGTTCAATGCCATATGGTACTTTCTCATTGGAAAAGATCATCTTCACATACTTGATGAAACACATAGGGAAGCTTGGGTGTCTTTCATTTGTCCTGTATCAGAGTGTTATTCCACCTGGTTGTATTAGCTTTGCATGGTTTGGTTCACTTTCACAGTGGGAACTATAAATCCATCAGAACACAAAGGAAGATGATGACACTGCAATTAAAGTTTAGATTTATAACAGAGCAGTGTATTCTCAGGGAAACTCTTCATGCAGAAGTGCAGTACAGTAAGAATTGTTCTTTATAAACTATATAGCCTCTTACGGACTAAAAAGAAAGAATGGAGATGGTTCCATTTGCCAGTTTTTCATAGTATTCTAGGGAGTTTTTGAAAATATTTATGCATGAGAGTTCAAATCCAGAAATATTATAGATGGTGTATCAAATAGAACTGAATAATAGTGTGTGTAATCCCAAAGAGTCCAAGCCTCCATTTCTTTTCCAGACCAAACTCCAGATGAAATCTAATGGAGTTTTGCCTCACTGCTGCAGGAACAAACCTTGGCTCAGTGCTACAGACAGCAATGATGATAGCCATAAGAATACTACAGCATTATTCTTACTAGCTACTCCTATAATTTCGAGTCAACCTGGAGAAAAAGACTTTATTTATTTAATTGACATATGTAACTGAGATGTCTAAAGAAAATAAAACCAAATCCTCAACTATTGGTATTGCTCCCTGATTTTAATGGAACCATTCTGATTTAAACCAAGTGAGGATTTGGCCCCTTACATGTTGGAATATGGTACAGTTTGTGCCCTCAAAGGTTAGATAATTGGGTCCAAATTCTACACTAGAAAGCATTAATGTGTTTCCCATTGAAATTAATGATAAACACATGAAACTGCAGGCAATTTTTTTGTTCTTCAAAACAAACAAACAAACAAAAACCACAGTATGTAAAAACATAACTTTTTTTCATTAAATTACTTTACTTTTACAACAGAAAAACTTCAAAAACAGACTCCAATGAGAGACTGCTGAGCTGGAATTGATATGCAAACTAGACACAATCAGCTCAGGATTGAATAAGGACTGGGAATGGCTGAGCCATTACAAACATTGAATCTATCTCCCCTTGTAAGTATTCTCACACTTCTTATCAAACTGTCTGTACTGGGCTATCTTGATTATCACTTCAAAAGTTTTTTTTCACTTACTTAATTGGCCTCTCAGAGTTGGTAAGACAACTCCCACCTGATAATGCTTTCTGTATGTGTGTATATATATATATCCTCAATATATGTTCCATTCTATGCATTTGAAGAAGTGGGCAGTAGCCCACGAAAGCTTACGCTCTAATAAATGTGTTAGTCTCTAAGGTGCCACAAGTACTCCTGTTTTTTTACGTAACTAAACATTTGCTATATCACTGCTCTACAGCCAAAATGCTTCTGAAATAAATGTAGTAAAACTTTACTAATTCTGGGTCACTGAGAACGAAAATGATGCTTAAAATTATTGATTGGCTCTAGTTTTCAAGATATGCTATTGGGTCAGTATATACGACCCTTGACTTGGGAATGGCGGAGGATAAGTGAGTTATAAAGGGAAGGGATCTCAATTTAAACCAGCAATGACTAAAATACATCTTTGACTGGATCTATGAATAAATCTATGACTGGGTTTGGACAGTACTTGCTTTTTAGGCAAAACAATGAATGATGCAATCTGAAGCTGGTATTGCGTCATACATGATATGAATTGCATCATGTTATTCCTAGAAGTCATGGATGATGCAATCATAATGAAGCTTACATCACTCTGCTGAACAAATTGCCCTATATCAGCTCTAGAAATCATACAGTGTCGTGCTCTCTTATTTGTCTGTGTTTGATTTTGCAAAGGGACACATTTTTGTTTCGCCAAAGTGAGCAGAGATGCCTCGTACTTGTGTGAACAGTGCAGATAACTTCTGCTATGTTTGTGGTGAAGTGACTTTTGCATCACAAAAGTGCAATATAATCACTATGGTTAAGAAAGCCTATCCCCTTTATTTTGGCTGCAAAATTGGAGATCAGGACAAGAGGTGGGTCCCACACATATGCTGCAACACTTGTGCAACAAATCTTCTCCAGTGGTTGAACAGGAAAAGGAAATCTATGCCTTTTGCAGTGCCAATGATTTGGAGAGAGCCAACAGATCATACCAGCAATTGTTACTTCTGCATGGTGCCTCCAGTTGGGAAAGCTGTGTCAAAAGAAGAAAAAGTGGACTGTGCATTATCCAAACATTCCATCAGCTATACACCCAGTACCCCAAGGAGAAGGACTGCCGGTTCCTGATGCACCAGAATCATTCTCACTTGAGTCGGACGAGGAAAAGAAAGAGGAAGAGGATGAAACTTCTGGTCCTGAACCATCAATGGCACAGGACCCACATTTTCTACCATCCTCCTCCTCTGAACCACACCTCATAACACAAGGTGAACTGAATGACCAAGAGTAAGGCAGAGCTGTTGGGCTCCAGACTACAGCAGTGGAATCTCCTGGCAGGTGATGTTAGGGTTTCCATGTTCCGTGACTGTCAAAAGGATCTTGTCCCATTCTTCTTCATGGAAGGTGATGTTGTAGCCTGCAACAACATCGATGGTGTGATGGCAGCCCTCAACATCGTTCATGATCCAGATGAGTGGAGACTGTTCATTGATTCATCGAAGACGAGTCTTAAAGCTGTTTTACTGCATAATGGCAATGTTTTGCCATCAATTCCAGTTGGTCATGCAGTCCATATGAAGGAAACCTATGACAACATGAAACAACTTTTGAGGTGCATAAACTATGACCCACATCAGTGGCAGCTTTGTGGCAATCTGAAGGTTGTTGCTCTCTTGCTTGGTCTGCAGACTGGATACATAAAGTACTGCTGTTTTCTCTGTGAATGGGATAGTCATGCAAGAGATTCCCACTACATCAAGAAAGATTGGCCACTCCGACAGTCATTGGAGCCTGGGAGGAAAGTGTTCAGCATCCACCACTTGTTGAATCAAGGAAGATTTTGTTACCACCCTTTCACATCAAGCTGGGTCTGATGAAGAACTTTGTCAAGGCCACTGACAAAACACAAGCAGCTTTCAAGTACCTCTGTGGAAAATTTCCAAGGTTAAGTGAAGCTAAGATAAAGGAAGGTGTCTTTGTTGGTCCTCAGATTTGTGAACTTCTTCGAGATGATGCATTTGACCATGCACTGCGTGGCAAAGAAAAGATGGCATGGAAAGCCTTCCAGTTAGTGACAATAAATTTTCTCGGAAACAACAAGGCAGACAACTACAGGTTGTTGGTGGAAAACCTCCTCCAGGCATACAAAAGCCTTGGTTGCAACATGTCACTAAAGATAAATATTTTGCACTCTCATCTAGATTTTTTTCCACCGAACTGCGGAGCAGTGAGCGACGAGCACGGCGAGTGATTTCACCAGGACATTGCAACAATGGAGAAACGCTATCAGGGCAAATGGAGCCCATCAATGGTTGCAGACTATTGCTGGACAGTGACAAGAGATGCTCCATTTAATCAATACAAGAGACAAGCCAAGAAGCGCCGAGTAGACACTGAATAGGACTAAACTATGTACATAATAGTTTTTTGCCTTTTGTTTCATAATAAATTTTATTTATATAACCCTTTTGCTGATTTTTGAAGTGTTACATAAACAGGACAGGTGAAATATTATCATGTAAAGCAACCATAAACACATGAAAAGACCTAGGTTTACAATTTATGATTAAAACTCTATTTACACAATATACATAGACATAAAATGTAAAAACTTAAATATCTTAGAAACAGTAGCCAATCCGTTGTTTTAATTGTCATATTTGAATTCAGCACATCAAAATACATAATAAATAGCACATTTTATCTCTGAAGCAGACAACTTCTCAAAAATTGTAGACCAGTGTATTAAATGAATCACAAAATACTTTATTCTGAAATTTGACTTTTACTTCATATCAAGTTTTGGTGTATGTGGAATTCTAAATTAAAAGCAAAATCATCTAGGTGACACTATAGATGATGTTTTTTTAATGGTATTTTACTACTGTGAGAGACTAACATTATTTGTTGTAGATAAGCAGGAAGAAATATTATAGAGCCCAGGACCCAAGAGATATAACATAGGTTATCTCACTTTAAATACAACTCTCTCTCAAGTGGGAATGAAAAAAAGACATTGGTACCAAATTCTGGCTCCAGATTGACATGGTCTGTGGTGTTAGTTAAAATTCACTGCACCTTTTACTTTGACTTTCCCCTCTGCACAAAGGGTTCATAATCCTTACCTTTCTCCCATGTATCTAGGCATTTATATCACACTCATCACCATAATATCTGAGCTACCTCAGAGAGGTGTTTGTAAAAATTAGTAAGTTAATGATTGAACAAAGTAGTGTATGAGTGTTATTGTTGGAAGGATTATAGCTGTACTGGGAAAGACAGATGGCCTTAACAGGAGTTGTAGCATGTGGTCCACAAGATACACTCTATAGTCAACCACACTTTAATATAAACATTTTGAAAAATTCCTATAACACATCACCTTAAAACAACATAAAAATTAGATTGATTTTGTTGGCCTCCTTTCACTTAGATCTCTGGATGTACTGGCACTCCTTCCTTTAAAACTTCTGATGTATGCCCTCCTCACTCTCTGTAGGGCCATGTGTCACTTCATAGATGTATGATACCTTCTGAGGTCAATCTCCCCTCCCATTTGTAATTGCTGTAGTTGCTAACAAGGTGTTATGCAATTGATCGAGTGGAAAAGAAATGTTTAAGCAGCAATACAGCAGGGAAAAAATGAGGAGGAACAATGTAACCGACTAGCTCCCTGCAAACCACTAGTGGGCCACAGACCTCACTTTGAGAACCTCTTGACTAGATTATGTAGACTAGAACATGGAACACACCAGCCAACCAGCCTAGTCAGGAATCTCAGACTGATGTTTGTTTTGTTTTTATAATTTTTCACACTGGGTAGGCTTTGTCAGTGAGAGAACCATAAGAACAGTGCTTTTGTTCTAGAATCACATAGACTCTTTCCTTAATCGGGCTAATTCTCAGATAAATCACCAAATCTCCTATTATATTAAAAACAAAACAAAATCCAGGATGTTAAAATCCTTAAACTGATGTAAGCAAGGAAATTCTGAATGAACACTAACACCCACTCCCTCCTTCATTCATCCCAAAGTTTTGTAGGGCTCTCTGAAAAGTCCATGATGTTGTTTACCACTTGTACTGCAGTATGTAGACATTACAGAGAAATATAAGGATGGAGTGCTGCATTAACTTGTCGTCCTTCCTGTGATCAGTTTAATCCAGATATGCTCTTTTGTTATTTTGATGTAGTCCATTGCATTACATTCCTTTGAGATATGTTTGATGAAAAATACAAAACAAAACAAAAATAGTAGCCTGTATTGAATTTTTTTCTCCCAGGGTCTTCAGAATGACTCCAATTTATGGAAAATTTGCCTCAAGAAGTCTGGTTCTCCAGCAGTCTGGAACAGCTATACAGTACAAGTCTTCTATTTCTATTCTTCTAGTTTTAATAACAATGGAGGGACTTGTAGGTATGACAGAGCTTAGTGTGTTCATTATTAACCAGTTACAGTTACATTTACATATTACAAACAGTTACATTTCTGATTGTTCCACTCTGTGGTCAAGTGTCTTCATAAACATGCTATTTGGTTTCAATTCCTTTTATATTCTGCCTCTCTCATCACAGACGTGCATTTCACTAACTTGTTATCCTAAGAATGGTTGATTTCAAACATTAGCTTTACTTCTCTTTATCACTTAAATTAAAATAAATTGGTATGAATGCAATCCCTTTCTTTTCCTAACAGGATTGCTCATGAGGTAAATAAATCCTGTCATTTAAATTTACAAAAATTTTGCCTGAAACTGTATTACTTATCGTTGACTTCCCTTTTCAAACACATTTTACTTATAATATCATAAAGTTCCCTATTTTACTACACTATCTGGTAATCATATAATCTCTTAATATTTTGATTTTAATTTAATGTGATTTTTAATTCATTTATGTATTCAGAGGCAGGGAAAAAGGGGAAGTCTCTTTAAGCTGCAACAACTCATGAAAGGCTGCAACAACGCAGTTTTCTCAGGTTATTGATGAAATCTAGCTATTAGACCAATGGTTTTATTCTCTTGGCCCTCAATTCTATCTTTTATAAAAAAACAACAACAACAACTTAATGCCTTGGTAATTAATTAATAGTAATAACTCCTAATTTTAGGGCCTCATTTACTACAATGTCCTAATAGATCTCCTCTGCCTTTAATTTTCTTCTATTTTTATTGTTTCTCTGGTATAATTCAATTGATGTCAGAGGAGTTACAACTGACTTAAAAATGCTGTAAGTGAAACCTGATTTGAGCAGTAATATTTTATTAAAGCAAGGTCATTACAACAGATTTGATTTGCCATAGTACCTACAATGTACGTATTCATAGTTTGCAATTAAATATATTTAAAAAAATTCTGCTGAGAAGAGTGTTCATTTGATGTATTTTTCTAATGCATATAACCCTTTAAATAAAGAAAACATCAGATTGTTCTAGAGTACATTATGAACTTCTATCCCTAAAAATACCATTGACTTATTCTATCTGCTGGAAGAGTTTAAATCAGGGGTCGGCAACGTTCGGCACGCAGCTCGCCAGGGTAAGCACCCTGGTGGGCCAGGCCAGTTTATTTACCTGCTGACGCGTCAGGTTCGGCCGATCGCGGCCCCCCACTGGCCGCGGTTCGCCGTCCCGGGCGAATGGGGGCGGCGAGAAGCCGCGGCCAGCACATCGCTCGCCCGCGCTGGTTCCCGCTGCCCCCATTGGCCCGGGATGGTGAACCGCAGCCAGTGGGGGCCGCGATCGGCAGAACCTGCCGCATCAGCAGGTAAATAAACTGGCCCGGCCCACCAGGGTGCTTACCCTGGCGAGTCGCATGCCGAACGTTGCCGACCCCTGGTTTAAATCAAACAATTGGAATTGGAAAAGATTCAGAAAAGGGCAACAAAAATGATTAGAGGTATGGAATGGCTTCTGTATGAAATGAGATTAATAAGACTGGGACTTTTCAGCTTGGAAAAAAGACAACTAAGGGGGGATATGATAGAGGTCTATAAAATCATGACTGGTGTGGAGAAAGTAAACAAGGAAGTGTTATTTACTCCTCATAACACAATAACCGGTGTCATCAAAAGAAATTAATAGTCAGCAGGTTTAAAACAAACAAAAGGAAGTATTTTTTTTACATATCACACTGTCAACCTGTGGAACTCTTTGCCAGAGGATGTTGTGAAGGACAAGACTATAACAAGGTTCAAAACAGAACTAGATAAGTTCATGGAGGATAGGTCCATCAATGGCTATTAGCCAGGATTGGCAGGGATGGTATCCCTAGCCTCTGTTTGCCAGAAGCTGGGAATGGGCAACAGGGAATTGATCACTTGATGATTACCTGTTCTGTCCATTCCTTCCGGGGCACCTGGCATTGGCCAGTGTCGGAAGACAGGATACTGGGCTAGATGGACGTTTGGTCTGACCCAATATGGCTGTTCTTATTTTCTTATGTTCTTATGTTAAACAAAAAGTAAAATTGAAGTAGTAAAATGGTAAATCAGATCATAAAGCTCTCATCCATCCATTTCATGATATGCTGATGACGTTCAGTAATTAATTACATTATAGATGCAACTTTAGGCCCTGATTTTGCAAATATGAGTAATGTTAACCATATGAGTAATTCTACTGATTTCATAGGTTCCCTTTCTAAAATGTTGGTTTGCAGAGATGTGAGCATTAAATGGAAAAATTTCAGAATGGCATGAATACTGGAAATAAATAACCATCATTATTACAACAAATAATCATTACTAACTGAAACAGTACTGTTGATTCTTGCAGCTAAACATTAAGTTGAATAATGCATCTATATCCATTTTTATTTATAATGGGTAACATTCAGTTTAAAGAAGACATACATTGATATAACTTTTCAAAATTAAAGGTGAAAAGTCTTGCCCCAGAAAGGCAGCTATCAGCCTCTGCATCCTATGCAGAGACATACAGAGTTTGTTAGAAGGATAGATTCCCCACATTAAAATGTTGATGTTCTTCTACAGGATATTATGTTAAGCATCCTCTTGCAAGTAGGCAGCAATTTGCTGTACATGGCTACCATAGGTGAAGATATTCCCTTTTCTATTAAAAAGCTGACATTTACTAAATCACCTAGCTTAGGTGGTTTTCTTTTGAGCTTTATGCTTAAATCGCTGAGATGTTTGCACCATTTAGGACCTATATGTGAGGCAATTATATCTCATATGTGGAGACAGCTTATTGAATCTTATGGTTTGTCTCTGGTCTTTGCACTTTTAGGAGGGTATAACAATCTATTTCCTTGTAGCCCTTTACTTAATACAGATATTAAGTGATTGGTAATTGACATATTTGAAATATTGAGGCCAAAGTTGAAAAGCATTAAGTGGATGGGGCTTATTTTAAAAAAGACACACTAATTAAAACATCTGAGGCTTTTAGCCATCATAAATAACTCTTAAAGAGAGGAGATGGACTAAATTACCATTTCATTCAATATTGAAAAGAGCTTTGATTGGGTCAGATAGGAAGAAGGTGGTTTATTAAAAAAAAGTTTTTGTTTACATCAAACTCAGAGCCAGTGGTCTCTGCGCAAACTGAATCTTCCATTGGGTCAATGTGGAAAAGCCAAAGGGGGAGAGTCTGTGGTCCTGCAGTTATCCTGCGGATGTGATGTATGCCATTGCAGATGTCTTTGCATTGAACTCAAATAGGACACCATGAATGGCTGCAATATGGATAATCTGGGAGAGCGCTCGGGTGAGGGGTTGTATGATCTATGTTTATGCAGATACAGTTGGTGGTCTGTGATGTGCACGGGCTGTAGCTACTGCTTCAACTATGGAGTAGAAGTCATGGTGATGTGGGAAAGGCTGAATAGCAAATCTATGTACAGACTGTATTTGGGAGGTTAGATTTCACTTCCCCAATCCACCTACACATATCTCTATCTACCCTTATTACTCTCTTTCTACAGAGAAATGATCAGGGCCTTATACTCAAATATACAACTCAACACATGTGGTTAATGCTCACGTTCTCATCAGCCTACCTTATGTTCTTATTGTATCCTGATGCAAAACAGCCCATTAATGGAACCCATAGTCACTGAAAGGAAAATGCACAAAGATTCACATAACATTCTTTCATGTAGATTTGATTATCATGTGTCACTATTGTATCTGAGGTTTACATTCCTTGCAATCCACCATGAGCTTCTTAATCATTGGTAAGGATAGATGAAAACTGGAAACACTAGTATTGCACACACACACAAAAAAGAAGTTGTAATTGTTTCAGAATGCACTCATTCTTTAATTTATTTGGAAAATTCTTGATTTTTTTACTGAAAACATTATCAAAATGTTTATTTTCATTAGTTAACTCTTTAGGAAGATTGAAGCATGTTGTGGAATGGTATCAGGTTCTATAATGGCATCTCATTGAAACAATGACCTTTTCCATTTTGCCAAATTTTTTCAGAATTTTTGAATTCAGTTTGACAGAAATTGAAGATGTATTTGGGGGGGGGGGGTACTGCAGGTGAATCAGAAAAATCTACTGTGCAGCTTCTCCTCTGCCAAAACTCTCCTGAGTTTATTAAAGTTATGTATTCACCTGCACAAAATCCTTCCATCCTAACCATTCTCAGTATTGTCTCTGGACATTTAAAAAAAACCCATATTATGGAAAGGAAATACTTTATTTGTTATAATGGAGAGCAAACAATCTCTCCTGGAGATATTGACTATCTTTTAAGCTTTAAGTGATGGATCCTTTAAGATGTGTAACCTTCATTTGGGAGGACTGAAGGATTAGCAACTGACATCAATAATTCTCTAGAAGACAGTGTGAGGTCCACTCATACAGGATGAGCTTAAACCTTGTCTCTTAGTAAAAGCATTTTCTTGTTAGCCATGAATCATAAGAATCTGATCTTGGGGTGTGCTTATTGCATATGACTCCAATAGATGTCAAAGGAAAATACAAGTGGAACACATCTCTTAGCTAAACATAACAGAAACCCTGTAGAAGACATAAAGTACAAGATGTAATAAATGTTCTACCCTTTATAACCCACAGGAATATAACCTTTAACTTTCTCAGTTTCATTATACTGTTATGTCATATCAGTAGTCACAGAATGGTGCTGTCACACATATTCTTGCATGTTTTTTTTCTTGGCGTCTGAGGTCTGTTCAGTCTTTGAAGAAATACAGTTGTTAATTTTGTGATGCAGTTCATTGTGGAAGCTGTTACAACTTAATCTAACTAGAGTCAATTCTGTGGCCAGAATTACTCCTTGGGACTTGGCAAAATGCTTGGGTTGAGATTTCTGAAAGAAAGAGCTGCCTGTGCTCCATTTGTGACCACGACTGGTAAATACGGTGTATATTAATTACATTAAGGCCATAAAGATACTTCATGTAACTGATTTCTTCTTCAATGGGAAACCAACTTCTGAGAGCTCAGCATTTGCTTCTGCTTGGCAGAGGGGTGAGATAGCCTTTTGTATAGATGGTATATCCAATCAGAGAAGTAATGATATGTTAATGTTAGAATTCTATTTGTGGAGGTCTATATAATCTGATATATTTTCATTTGCTGTGTTGATTTTACATATATCTGCCTATATTTAAGGACAAGTTTTCACATCCCTTCTTTTTGATGATAGAGAAATTCTGTCTTTAAATACTTAAACTACATTTATGTGTAGTCTTAATCTCCTACAGCCACAAAATATTATTCTATTTTAAAAAGTAATGTGGGTAATTTGAAACTTACAGATGTTAAGGTTTTTGGATTTTAAGTGTATTATATCTTGTGTATATTTAACATTCTATAATTGATAAAACAAATATTTAAAACAGATGATCCAGGCATTGGGAATTAAGTTGAATGAATCTACATAGGTTCATCTCATACCAAACAAATTACTAAACCTCTTAATCAGTCTGAATATACAAAGTGAGAATGAAATTTGTGAATGTTAAATTCTTAAATTAATTTCCATTAGTATTACAGCTGAGGCAAACAAAAAATCACATTTTAAAATTGCTTTCTAACTTTGGAGCAGACAGGCAATTACCATTAATGATCCAAGGACTAATATTCTATAACTCCCAACAAATGGCAGGGGAAAACAAAAATGATTAGCAATAACAGTACAATCCTTCCTGAGAGTTCCATAAAATGTTCAAGTACAATACAAGCTTCTTAACTGTAAATGCATACTAGTAAGTGTAAATAGTAAGTGTATATAATAACAAATGGGATCCACTTTAAACTTTTGCATCTGAAGAAGTGAGGTTCTTACCCACGAAAGCTTATGCTCCAATACTTCTGTTAGTCTTAAAGGTGCCACAGGACCCTCTGTTGCTTTTTACAGATTCAGACTAACACGGCTACCCCTCTGATACTTTAAACTTTGTATGTTTTAATTTTTGTTGTCCTAAGAGTAATCTGAATAAATCTTGTTGAATAGGAAACTAGCCTGTTTCTAGAAAAATCTCAAAAAGATACGCCATCTTTTGTCTCAGGTATTTAAAAAAAAATCCTTGGTTTTATTATAATTAGTGAAAAGATCCCCTCTGTTCTCAAATTTCTAGATATACTATATAAAAGAGGTAAAATCCTTATGTAAGGTTCCTCCTTTCTACCTAAATATGCATCTTGAAATAAATCTGTCTTTGACTGTGACTGCAGTTGTTTTTGTACCAGGCCATTAAAAAATTAACTAATCATTAGCAGAATCAGTAGTTTCTTGTTCCATCTTAACATCAGCTATGATTGACTGAACTTTTGGGGAGTGGAGACTTGAACCCAAACTTGGCAGTAAACACCAACTCTTGCATTCCAGACCCATAAACAGTTTTCAGATACTGATCTTTCTTTTTCTTATGTTTATTCATTTTCTCTTTAATAAAACTAACTTTCTATGGGAAAAAAAACATGCAAAATGTGGAATTTCGCTCCCCAAATTACACTGGTCTGAGGTGTAGGACTGATAACCTTCACTCCCGGACCAGTGTCACTTTTAAAACCCTTTATAAAGTTGGTTGTGATCTATTCCCAACAAAAAAAGATAATAAATTGAGCTTCTTTCAGCTCACATATTATTCACAAATAAACGTTTTAGGACCTTATCTTTTCAATTTATTTCAGCCTAACTAATTAGAGCCGGGGGGAAGGGCTACCCAGTTGATTGCAGAGAAGAAAGAACATATGACTCCCTGCTTTGTGGCCAGTGATTGGTGCCACTGTATCCACTGGGATAAATGGATACTGACCCATGCTATCTGACAGGAACAAGAAAATAAAAATCCATCTCTTGCCACCACGCCTGTCTGTTTCACCTTTAATTATGTGGTTTCAAAAGTAAATTATATCTTTGGCAAAAATAGAGCAAGTGAAGCCACATGAATTGCTCGGGTTAGAAAGGAACCTGTCAGAGAACTAGAGAAAGTTGTTCCCATTGTTTCCATCTCTTGTGATATTTAGTGCATATGTTAAAACTCTGGTGCCTGGAGGCATGTGATTAGGTGAGAATCTCAGCTTTCTTTTTTTTTCAGTAAGTTTCTAGCCTTCATGGTTGTAGAGGAAAAGCTTGAAAATGTGATCCAAGAGTATCCTGAAGGCTCAGAATTCGACTAATAAGACCCCCACACACACACCCTTCAAAAAAATCTCATGATATTTGAATGCTTGGAATTGACAATACTGCATTCCAATGGAGGGGTCTGCAAACTGCTAAACAAAATTATTCCAGAATGCTGCTTGGGAAAGGCACATTTTTTATGAAGAAATGAGTGGCCATTATGTTACACCTATATAATAAAGATAACCCATGTTATTTTAACAGTTAACTGCTGGACAATAGAAACCAAAGTATGTGTGGTATAGCTGATAACCAGATCAAAGGAAGGACCTTAGAATACAAGTCTTGGCCTCTATACACTAAGGTGATTTTCACCCATGGAGACCACTGAAAGTAGGGTAAAAATAAGTCCTATTATTTCTTGTAAATATTATAATTTGTTCTGATCTGATAAAGAGCCTTCTCTTCTTCTAAAAGCAGGCTGAAGTTCAATCCCCTTGCCCTTTAGAAAGTCAGTTCTTTCAGATTCCATATACTTCCAAAATGTTTTCAAGCATTTATTTCTACAGCTGCTGTTATTGTCATTCCATATGCATCAAAGCCATGTTTACTGCACATTTTACTGTTTTAATAGGTAACAAAATGTGTTTCTAGAACTCTTTCCTTCCTCTCCTAAGGAGTAGCAACATAAAATAGATGAGGCAAAAGCCTATTTGACCAAAAAGACCAAAGATCTTATTGGGTAAGAGATGAAAGTGTCTCAAGCATCTCATATAATTGCTACTCATGGATTCTTTGCCCAAAGGCATAAAATAGTGTATTTGAAAATATACTCACTGATGTCTCTGCTATCTTGTACTCAAGTGCAGATATCCAAAGTAAAATTATTTGGGACGTAACATTCACTGTATCAGGAAACCAATTAGATGTCATTCAGAGAAGTGAAGATGCAGATCTTCCAAACTCCTACTTAGGAAAAAGTGGATGACAAGCAGGACCATTTCCAAAATCAATTTAAGACACAAGAATTGAAGTAGATGATGATTATGGTATTCCTGATTTGGAGGGCTAAGAACAGTAGATATTTGCAGGATTAATGATATGTGAATTTCCCAAATGGAAAATGTTAGCAAGCAGTGAAAGAACTGACGTATCTAATTAAATACAGACATTAGGACCTAGACAGAATACAAGAGTAAGCAAACAGCAGAAACCAGAGTCATATATAATAAATATAGAAGCAATGCCTGTCAACACAAGGCAAAGGGGTACACTATTGTGAATGTTATAAAGACAACCATTTTTGAAACTGTGTCACACTTAGGAAAAAGTGTAAAGATAAGCACAATACATTCAGAACCAAACAGTTGGAGGTCAAAACTCTAATTATGATATTATAGAAACGGATTTCTTTACTGGATCTCAAATTTACAAAGCAAGGGTCTATAACAGATTGGTTTGTAACAACAGAATAAAATAAAAAGTAAATTTCAAAATAAGGTACTGCTCCTGTTCACAGGAAACATATTCCAAAAAAGACTAGTGCCCAATTTATGTTAAATTTAAATAATCATAATTTTTTTAAAAAGCTCATTTTCCAGAACTGTGCACAAAATGAACCTCCTATAGCAAAGCTACATTGGCATATCCATAAATACAGATCCCACTCAACAAGGCTTGAAACAGGGGAGCAGGAAATTTTGTGTTTTTGGAGTATTAAAGAATTAGCAAATGCAGATGACCAAGTGAGTGCATTATTTCTCTATAGTCAGGATACAAAATATCAGATTGAATTTGATGAGGTGTTTAATGGACTGGGATGCACTATGGATACAATACAATACATTACAGTCCAGTATGCTACCATGTAAAGTCCTGCCCTTGCTGAAATAGGGCCACTTGGAAGAGAGCAGAGACAGCTAAGGCGTAAGATACTTGGAGAAAGAAGGAGGAGAAGGATGTTAGTGAATTGGCTGAGTTAAGTCACACATCAATTTTTGGACACTCAGTGGGGCTGAAACCAGGAAGCAACCTACAAGGAGTGAGTCCTTATTTTTCTGTCTTTTGGAATTGCTAGGGTAAAAACATACACTTTCCTTGGTACTATAACTGGGAAAATGCTGGTGGTCACATGCTGCCAGTACTAAAACATCCTTGGAATTTCTAAATATTATCCCTGACATTTCTTAACTCAAAAAGTGTCACAACTAACATAGGGAAATTCTATATTAAGCTCAGTCCTGCCAGATAAAGAGGAACTGATCAGCAAACTGATAAAAATTAATGGTTGCGTAGTGATCATGACTTGGTCCCATTTATAATGTATGGACAGAATAAAGTCCAAAGCAGTAATATACAGATATAAATCACTTAGTGATTTAGAAGGGTCAGTTTCACAACGCTGAAAATAATTATGAGCCAAGTCAGTTGCAAGGAAGAGTTTTATCAAAACAATGGGACTTGTTTAAGAAAGCTTTACTAAATGACCCAAAAGCCATAAACAAGGTTGAAGGCCATATTGGGTAAAAAAAAATGACTTGGCTTAGAGGGGAAAGGAAGGCAGGTATAAATACAAGTATATGTAACAAATGGAAGATAGGAGAAGTTAGTAGTAATGAATATAAATAAGAAGCTACACATTTTTTGAGAAACACTGTGGAGAAATCACACATTTTTCGTGGGTTGGTCACGACATAAATAGCAAATTTTGTGGATGTGATACATATCTGTGAAATTTGCTATTTATGCTGTGACCAACCCATGAAAAATGTGTGATTTCTCCACAATTCAAGTAAACCCCTATCTATAAGTACCTATGTGGGAAACAAATATTTAAAAATGGGCTCTTCAATCTAGCAGAGAAAAGTGTAATATGATCCAATGGCTGGAAGTTGCAGCTAGACAAATTCAGATTGGAAATATGATATAATTTTTTTAACGGTGAGTAATTAACTATTTGAACTATTTGTCAAGGGTTGTGGTGGATTCTCCATCACTTACAATTTCAAAATTAATAGTGGATGTTTTTCTAAAAGATATGCTCTGGGAATTATTCTGGGGAAGTTCTAGACCTGTGCAATACAGGAGGTCAGAATAGATTATCAAAGTATTCCCTTCTGGCATAGGAATCTATGAAAATATGGGAAGATTTCTTTTGTGTTTGGCCCATAAAGGGATAAAAACATTGGATCCTATATAGTATGTAGCTGCAATAAATGCTTACACTCCCTGAGCTATGGAACAATTATGAATTCAGCAGTGTATTTAAGCATGGGCTTAAGTCCATACTTATTCAGCAAAGAACTTAAAACAAAAGCTTAATTTTAGGCATATGCTTATTGATATCAATGAGACTTATGCACATACTTAAAATTGAAAATATGTGTAAGTACCTCATTGAATCAGGGCTCTAGTCTATTCATATATTGACTCCCATATCACATCATACCAACACAGAGATTCCCTCTCTCTCAAATTCTGTTCTGTTCACTCTTCATTGTTAATATACATCTTTTGTGTTTCTTGTCCATTTTTTTTACTAGCATTCATTTCCCCTAACCATAGAATACTCTTCCTTATAAAAAAAATAAGAGTCTAGCATGGAGTGACAGAGTACTGGGCAACAGCACGCTGGTCACTGCAACTTTATTTAATTACTCTGGAGCAGGCCTTAAGAAGAGCTGTGTTTAATTGATGAGCTGAGGAAAACTGAGGGTTTGTCTACGCTACAAAATTAAGTTGACTTTATCTATTTCGACCTCGAGCCTCCGTAATAAAGTCAATTGTGTGTGGCCACACCATACCCATTGTCTTGATGGAGTGAGTCCTCACTAGCAGTGCCTATATCAATGCACAAAGCAGTGCATCATGTGTAGCTATCCCACAGTGCAACTTGCCGTAGTGTGTTTTGGGAAGTTTGTGCAATGCCTCATGGGACCAAAACATTGTCGAAAGGGAGAATGGGAACATTGCATAGGCATCCCATGATGCACTGTGCTCAACGACAAACAGCCCAGTGGTTTTTGCGTCGTAAAACCACTGCATGCATGCCATAACCCCAGAAGCATGGCGCCTGCTCAGTTGTGCACTCTTCCTGTGATCATCTCAAACACCTGGCGCCTTCTCCTCCAATATTTCCAGAGCTGAAGTAGGGACTGCTGCACAGAACATAGCAATGTCCTGCAAGCAGCCCTGCTGCAAGCCATTGAAAAAAACAATTCACAGTTGCTGCTGGCAGTCATAGAGCAGCTGCATTCTGTTGAGTGCTGTTTCTGGTCCCATGAAACAAGCACTGACTGGTGGGACCGAATCATTTTGCAGGTATGGGATGATGAGCCGTGGCTGCATAACTTTTGAATGCAGAAGGCCACCCTCCAGAAACTTTGTGCAGAGCTTTCCCCTGCTTTGCAGTTCAGCAAAAATGAAAGCTGCTCTGACAGTGGAGAAGCGAGTGGAGAGCGCTATTTGGAAGCTTGCAATTCCAGACAGTTACCGGTCAGTGGGGAATCAATTTGGAGTAGGTAAACCAGCTGTGGGATCTGCTGTGCTCCAAGTGTGCAGGGCCATTAATCGACTTCTTCTACGTAGGGTCGTGAGTGTGGGAAACGTGCAGGACATAGTGGATGGTTTTGCCGTGATGGGGTTTCCTAATTGCGGTGGGGCAATAGATGGCACACATATCCCCATCTTGGCCCCAGACCATCTTGCCAAAGAGTACATGAACTGGAAGGGATAATTTTCAATGGTGTTGCAAGGGCTGGTGGATCACAGGGTGCATTTCATTTCACCACCATCAACATAGGATGGTCGGGAAAGGTTCATGATGCGTGCGTCTTTAGGAACTCAGGTCTGTTAAAAAAGCTGCAATCCAGAACTTTCTTTCCAGACCACAAAATGAACATTGATGACATTGAGATGCCTATACTTATCCTGGGGATCCAGCCTACCTCTTGCTCCTCTGGCTCATGAAGCCATACACTGCCTGTCTGGACAGCTGTAAGGAACGGTTCAACTATAGGCTCAACAAGTGCAGAACGGTGGTTGAATGTGCCTTTGGTCGTTTGAAAGGGTGCTGGAGAAATTTACTAACAAGGTTGGATGTTAGTGAAGAGAACATCCCCATGGCTATAGCTGCCTGCTGTGCGGTCCATAATATCTGTGAAAAAAGGGGGGAAATTTTCCACAGGGGTGGGCAGCTGAGACAGATCACATGGCAGCCGTTTTTGAGCAGTCAGACACCAGGGCAATAAGAAGAGCACAGCAGGGGGCGCTGCGTATCTGCAAGGCTTTAAAAAGCCATTTCAATAATGAGTCACGGTAATGTGAGCTGCTTGTCTGCATTGTGCTTTCCCAAACCTTCAGCTGCCTTGTATCACTGTCCCTGTAAAGCCAACCCTCGACCCAAGCCCAGTGCTTCTATTCAATAAAGAACATTTATTTCTCAAATCCATTTACTTTATTTAACAAACATAAGTAAAGAGGGAGAACAGAAAAAAAAAGGTAACCTTGGGGAAAGGGGTTGTAAAGTTCGAATGGGGGAAACATTTTCAGCTGTGTAACATAATACCGCATTCCAGACCATCAAAGGTCTGTGAATGGGCACCTTCTGTTCCTTGTACCCTCCTCCCATGTGTTAAGTGAAAGGGATAATGGACTTTTTGCCCACACCTCAGGGAATGCTTGGGGGAGGGTGATTCTGCGCCAGGCGATGTTGGCTGGCTTTCTACCAAGGTCGGCAGAGGGACTCTACCCTTCTGCTTCTGTTCCTGCAGTTCCACCAGATGCCTCAACATATCTCCTTGGTCCCTCATAATCTGAAGCATCCCGTCCTGAGCCACACTCTCTTGCTCATTGGAAGCTTTCCTGCTCTCCACGTCCATGTGTCAGCTGTCCCAGAGGCATTCATTATCTCGGTGAACATGTCCTCCCGTGTTCTCTTTCTCCTCCTTCTAATCAGCAAATAAATGTCTGCTTTCAGGTGTTGATGACATGCTGAAGGACACATTTCCAGCTGCTAGTCATGGGAAAAAAATAAAGGAAAATTTTTTAAAAAATTTCATAGCTAGGCCGTTTTCATTAAAAAAAAAGCACCTTATTACACTACATAACATAATCAGAATCTGTAACCTTTCGCTGTGCCATTTTGCTGCTCCAGCCATGGCGAGCAGGCTCCTCCAGGTATTGGGGGGGGCACACTTTAATGAAGTTTATGTCAGACTCATGTTGGGAACAGAGGTAGCTAGTCGAATAATGGCCCTTCCCCATAGCACCATGGGAAGCTGTTTATGAACGGGGTCGGGAACATTTTCACTCCCAAATTGTGGAATCTTTCATGTGGGGCCCCAGTCCTCTATCAGCCACTTTAAACTACTTGCTGACCGAAGCCGAGCACAGTAAAGGCACATTAGTGGCTGTGTGGTTTAGTGATCCAGAATATGGGGGCTCTACATGCCCTTTTTTTTTCTTGTAAGAGCCCTTTTAATAAGAATTTCCCCTGCTTCCCCTGGGCAACCCTATGTGATATCAGTCTCCTGAGGATAACAGAGGCGGAAAGGAAGGAGATGCTGCAAGCGTCTGGATATAGACCTGGTCCTTACGTTGCTATGCTGTGTATCCCAGTGATGCCAGCAGAATTAATTCAGGAGTTGCATGGGAAAGTGTCCTACCATGGTGGAAGAAATAAAACTTTCCTGCCCAGAAACCTTCTGCAAAGAATTGCAGAGGGCCTCCATAAAAGTTTCCAAGAGATATTCCTGGAGGATTCCTGGGCTATCCCAGTTCCCACAAACAGTCTTTTCTGGGGGCCACCCTCTCCATAGCTGGAGCGGCCTCTTGTAAGCAGAGAACCACAGCACCTCGCTTTTTCTTCACAGTAAACGTGCAATACTACCAAATGTGTGTGCCCACTAAAGTTTAACTGGACTTTCATTGTAATTGTATACTCACCGGAGGTGCCTTCCCTGGCATCATGGTCAGCCACCGGGATGTCCTGCGACCCACAGTGCTCCAGGTTTAAAAATATTTCCTGTCTCTCAGGGAGAATGGATCCACCACTCACCAGTCTCCTCCTCCTCCTCCTCTTCCTCATCCACCATATCGTCCTCCTTGTTGTCCCTAGACCAGGGATCGGCAACCTTTGGCACGCGGTCCGCCAGGGTAAGCATCCTGGTGGGCCGGGCTGGTTTGTTTACCTGCCGCATCTGCAGGTTTGGCTGATCGCGGCTCCAACTGGCCACGGTTCACTGCTCCAGGCCCATGGGGGCTGCGGGAAGCAGCGGCCAGTGCATCTCTTGGCCCGTGCTGCTTCCCAAAGCCCCCATTGTGGGAGCCGCGATCAGCCAAACCTGCAGACGCGACAGGTAAACAAACTGGCCCGGCCCGCCAGAGGGCTTACCCTGGCAGACCGCATGCCAAAGGTCGTCAACCCCTGCCCTAGACTCACACACTTGTGAAGTATCCATGTTGCTTGTGGGGGTGCTGGTAGGGTCACCCCCGAGAATCGCATGCAGCTCGTTGTAGAACTGGCATGTGTGGGGTTCAGCACCAGCACGACTGTTCGCCTCCCTTGCCTTCTGGTATGCTTGGTGAAGTTATTTTATTTTCACATGGCACTGCTGTATGTCTCTCATGTAGCCTTTCTCTCCCATTCCATGATCAATCTTTGCATAGATGTCAGCATTTCTTCTGCTGTATCCGAGATCTGCATGCACAGATGCTCCTCCCCACACAGTGATGAGATCCACCATCTCCTGTGCAGACCAGGCTGGAGTGCGTTTGGAGGGTGTAGTCTTCATGATCAGCTGTCATCAATCTGGCATGATTCCAATGCTGATCAAACAGGAAATGGGAAATCAAAAATTCCCGGGGCTTTAGCAGGGGAGGGGCAGTTTCCTGTGTACCTGGCTGCAGTGCAGCAGAGTTGAGAATGATCTCCAAAGCGGTCACAGATGAGCATTATGGGACCCCGCCTGGAGGCCAATTAAGTTGAATTACACAACGCTTTTCACAGAGGTGGATTACCTAAGTCAACATTAGGGGTGACTTAGGTCAGCATAAAGGACCCGGTAGTGTTGACACATACATTAACAGGTCGACTTAAGGCGGCTTCCTTCAACCTAAATTTTTAGTGTAGACCAGGCCTAAGAGGCTAATTAGGCCATTAGGCAAATGATACAAAAGGCACAGGAAGGAGATGGGAAGGGAGGAAGGAGAGGGAGAGAAACTTGCCTCAGAAACTGAGGGCTCCCTAGGACATTAGGGGTGAGGTTATATAGTCTATAAGGGTGGAGGAAATTAATATTGTACATAAGCTGCACCAAGTGTTTTACTAGTAAGAAAGGTCTCTGAGCAGTTTGTGGACTTGAGGATAAGCAGAAGCAAGTGAGCCCTGCCCATGGGAAACACAGAGGCCCATGGCATTCAAACCTGCTCCGAGAGCCTATATGTCTGTTGCAGTATTACACTAAGTAGTTCAGCCTTAAAAAAAAAATAGACTGGTCAATATTGTACTGCTCATCTTGTAAAAGAAGGACCTTTTGCTGATAAAGTAGAACAGGGAAGTGTCCTGGAATAATGGTAGACATGAAAAGCCTGTCAGTGTTCTTGGCTTTTAAATACAATACCTGAAAAGGAATGACTTCTAATTTGGATTGCAACTTCCTGAAACTATTGTAGCTACTCAGAAGCAAATCTTTATTATCGCACCTTTTGCACAATACAATAAAGTTAAACACTACAAAAACGCAGATATTCCAATATTGTGGCGCCTACAACATAAGCTGCTATATTGACAATAAAAAATGTGTCGGCCACCCTTGACATAATTTATACTTCATTCCAATCACTCATGTGCTCCTTTCTCAGCTTTCTTTCCACTAGAGTTGAGCCAAATTCCTTCTGTTTGTAGTCACGTTTAATCTGTGAATAGCTGAGACTTATCTGTTGTAAACATTTGGTTAGTACTGTATAGTTTGCTATAATCTTTCACTGGGGAAATAAGCAATATGAAGTATTAGCACAGCCTTTCCAACGGAAATTTAATTTTCTACAGTTCTTCCAACAGGAGCCAGCATTTTATCATTTAGACATTTTGTGGTGTTGCCCAGTCTTTTTAAATATCAAGAGAATGACTTATTTGATTAAAAGGTAATATTTAACTATTTAAAATGGCATATATACTTTCATTTTCTAATCCAATTTACAGCCCTGCCATTTCTGAAGAATTTCATTGCACACATTTCAGAAGCTCCATCACCATGCTACGTGTTTTAATGAAATCTATAAGTATGTATAGATATTTTACATTATTTTTAATATGGTGACTTTTAATACCCATGAATCTATTGGACTAATGGTCAAATGGGAGACCTAATGAGTATATCTAACACACTACCTGCAAGCTTGCAAACATGGTATTTTCAATTTGGCATCTAGTGAGGTGAAATGGACTAATTCATCCACGGAAAACAAGTACTGTGTACCTAATTCATTAAGAACATAAGAATGGCCATACGGGGTCAGACTAATGGTCCATCTAGCCCAGTATCCTATCTTGTAACAGTGGCTTGTGCCTTATGTTTCAGAAAGAACGAACAGGAAAATTTATCAAGTTCTCCATCCTGTGTCATGCAGTCCCAGCTTCTGGCAGACAGAGGTTTGGGGACACTCAGATTGTGGGGTTGCATCCCTGACCATCTTGGCTAATAGCCATTGATGGAACTATCCACCATGAACTTATCTAATTCTATTTTGATCCCACTATAGTTTTAGCCTTCACAACATCCCCTGGCTCGAGTTCCACAGATTGACTGTGCATTGTCTGAAGAAGTACTTCCTTATCTTTGTTTTTTTAAACCTGCTGCCTATTGATTTCATTGTGTGACTTCTGGTTCTTTTGTTAAGTGAAGGAGTAAATAACTAGGGCAGTCAAGTGATTAAAAAAATTAATTGTGATTAATCGTGCTGTTAAACAATAATAGAATACCATTTATTTAAATATTTTGGATGTTTTTCTACATTTTAAAATATATTGATTTCAAATACAACACAGAATACAAAGTGTACAGTGCTCACTTTATATTTATTTTTATTACAAATATTTTCACTGTAAAAAAGAAAAGAAATAATATTTTTCAATTCACCTAATACAAGTACTGTAGTGCAATCTCTTTATTATGAAAGTTGAACTTACAAAAAAACTGCATTCAGAAATAAAACAATGTATAACTTTAGAGTCTACAAGTCCACTCAGTCCTACTTCAGCCAATCACTCAGACAGACAAATTTGGTTACAATTTGCAGGAAACAATGCTGCCCACTTCTTGTTTACAATATCACCTGAAAGTGAGGACAGGCATTCGCATGGCACTGTTGTAGCTGGCGTCACAAGACATTTACATGCCAGATGCTCTAAATATTCATATGTCCCTTCATGCTTCAACCACCTTTCCAAAGGACATGCATCCATGTTGATAATGGGTTCTGCTTGATAATGATACAAAGCAGAATGGACCGACGCATGTTCATTTTCATCATTTGAGTCAGATGCCACCAGCAAAAGGTTGATTTTCTTTTTTGGTGGTTCAGGTTCTGTAGTTTCCACATCTGAGTGTTGCTCTTTTAAGACTTCTGAAAGCTTGCACCACATCTCGGCCCTCTCAGATTTTCGATGGCACTTCAGATTCTTAAACCTTGGGTTGAGTGCTGTAGCTATTTTTAGAATTTCACATCAGTACCTTCTTTGCATTTTGTCAAATCTGCTGTGAAAGTATTCTTAAAACAAACATGTGCTGGGTAATCATCCGAGACTGCTATAACATGAAATATATGGCAGAATGCAGGTAAAACAGAACAGGAGACATACAATTCTCCCCCAAGGAGTTCAGTCACAAATGTAATTAACGCATTATTTTTTAATGAGCATCATCAGCATGGAAGCATGTCCTCTGGAATTGTGGCTGCAACATGAAGGGGCATATGAACGTTTAACATATCTGGGACATAAATACCTTGCAACACCGACTACAAAAGTGCCATGTGAATGCCTGTTCTCACTTTCTTGTGACATTGTAAATAAGAATCAGGCAGCAGTATCTTCCGTAAATGTAAACAAGCTTGTTTGTCTTAGTGATTGGCTGAACAAGAAGTAGGACTGAGTGGACTTGTAGGTTCTAAAGCAGGAGTCGGCAATGTTTGGCACGCGGCTCGCCAGGATAGGCACCCTGGAGGGCCTGGCCAGTTTATTTACCTGTTGATGCGGCAGGTTCAGCCGATCGCGGCCCCCACTGGCCGTGGTTCGCCGTCCCGGACCAATGGGGATGGCGGGAAGCCGCAGCCAGCACATCCCTCGCCCGCGCCGCTTCCCGCCGCCCCCATTGGCCCGGGACGGCAAACCACAGCCAGTGGGGGCCGCGATTGGCCGAACCTGCCGCGTCAGCAGGTAAATAAACTGGCCTGGCCCGCCAGGGTGCTTACCCTGGCGAGCCGCGTGCCAAACGTTGCTGACCCCTGTTCTAAAGTTTTACATTGTTTTGTGTTTGAGTGCGGTTATGTAACAAAAATAATCTACATTTGTAAGTTACACTTTCATGATAAAGAGTTTGCACTACAGTACTTGTATGACGTGACTTGAAAAATACTATTTCTTTTGTTTTTCATTTTTACAGTGCAAATATTTGTAATAAAAATAATAATATAAAGTGAGCACTGTACACTTTGTATTCTGTGCTGTAATAGAAATCAATATACTTGAAAATGTAGAAAAACATCCACAAATATTTAATAAATTTCAATTGGTAGTCTATTGTATAACAGTGCGATTAATCATGATTAATTTTTTTAATCATGATTAGTTTTTTTGAGTTAATCACGTGAGTAAACGGCAATTATCAACAGCCCTATAAATAACACTTTTTTTTCTCCACATCATTCATGATCGTATAGTCCTCTATCATATCCCCCCTTAGTTGTCTCCTTTTCTAAGTGGAACAGTGTTTTTTTATCTCTCCTCATATGGAAGCTGTTCCATATACCTAAATACTTTCTGATACCCTTCTCTGTACTTTTTTCAATTCTAAAATTTTTTTTTTAGATGGGGCCACTAGAACAGCAAGTAATATTCAAGGTGTGTGTATTGTAGATTTGTATAGTGGAATTATGGTATTTTCTGTATTATTATCTCTCTCTTTTCTAATGGTTCCTAACATTGTCAGCTTTTGTCTGCTACTGCACATTAATTTTTAGAGAATTATCCACAATGACTCCAAGGTCTTTCTTGAGTGGCAACAGCTAATTTAGATCCCATCATTGTACAAATATATTTGGGCTATATTTTCCAATGTGCATTACTTTGCATTTATCAACATTGAATTTCATCTGCCATTTTGTTGCCCGGTCACCCAGTTTTGTGAGATCCCTTTGTAACTTTTCAGAGTCAGGATAATTAAGCCCCAAACTCAGTAATTTTGTATTGTCTTCAAACTTTTAACCTCACTATTTCTTTTTCTAAATCATTTATGAATATGTTGAATTGCACTGGCCCCGGATCCTTTGGGGACCCTGTTATATAGCTCTCTCTCCTGTGAAAACTGTCCATTTGTTTCTGCCCTTTGTTTACTGTCTTTTAACTGGTTTCTGGTCTATCAGAGGACTTTTCCCCTTGTTCCATGACTGCCTACCTTGGGTAAGAGCCATTGGCACCTAGTCAAAGGCATTCTACAAGTTCAAGTACAGCTATCATGTCAGAATTCAGATATGAGTTATGAGCCTGAAATTGATTTCATTTACTCAGGAGGAAATTGGGAGCAACTCCACATGTGAGATCAGTATTTGGGGAAATTCAGCCCTGTACAGAGAATCCAAAGAATCCCACTTAAATTCCACTTAAACCCTATTTTGATAGCAATCTGAGTAGGGTGACCAGATGTCCTGATTTCATAGGGACAGTCCCGATATTCAGAGCTTTTCCTTAAATAGGTGCTTATTACTCCCCAACCCCTGTTCTGATTTTTCACACTTGTCATCTGGTGTCCTTAAATCTGGGAGACAGGTTTGACCATCGATTTTACGGCTAAAGTGAGGCTTAAATGCTGCATAAACTTCTTGCTGAACTCTGCAAAGGTGGGGAAAAAGTCATATTCTGATCATTGCCATATACATTACAAGAGGAATATTGCTTTAATATCAGCAGATAACGTTTTATTTCTTTTTCCTGTTTGCTTGCTTCTTGGCATAAGATTAAAAAGAGTTAAAGTAATGCACTTGTTCATCTGAGGAATGACAACAGAGGGTGGGAATACCTTTACAATGAGTTTCCTCCTCCCCTATGATGGACTGAAAAATCAGCATTGAGAACTGAAGAAGGTGCAAGATACAATCTTATTAGCCGTAGGGAGTCAACTGTTATACAGGAATGACCACTGATTAGGTGGAAATTAGGGGTGTTCTATGGAGTACATGTGTATGCGTGTGCACATGCCCATGACACTCAAACACACACACACAGTGTTAACTGTTCAACATATTAGCTCAGAAATTGAAATTTGGGAGCTTTATTGAGGGAACCAGTTCACAGAGTTCTCTGTATTTCAGCAATAAATTCACTCTATATGCCAAAAGCTATTTATAGCACACAATTTTTACATGAAAACTGTATTACTTCTGCATAACCTATTTCTGCAGAGAATTGGGAATTCTAAGTGCTTATAAACTATTTCTAACATTTAAAATCCAGTCCATTGCAAATGTTAATCTACATATCTCAGCAATGCAATCTGAATATGTTATTAAAATACTACATATATGCAGCTAAGAAAAAAGTAAAAGCACAATGAAAATATAAAATTATAAAACTAGTTCACTACAAGCTCAGAATATAATTAAATCAATGGTTTACAGAAAGCTTTTTTATTATACACAGTTACATTTTATTACTTTTACTGCAAGATAAACTGCCTTTTAAATTGCAATGAAAAAGCAATTATTAAATAGACTAATGGCATTAATGCAATTTAAAAACCTCAGCTTCCAAATATTTATTCTCATGGTTAATAGCACACTCGGTTTATGCTGAGTTTAGCATTAAAATTATTTAATCTAAACAAACTAAAATACTATAACTATGCAACTCCAAGTACAAGGAATTAATTAAAAATAACTAATTACTATGGTATACTCAAGCTAAGATATTATTTTGCTTTTTGTCAAACAAAATTAAAATATGCAGTACATTCGTGTGTGTGTGTGTGTGTGTGTGATATTCCTGGCATCTGAAGTTATAGCTGCAATTTTTAAAAAAATAACTCCAAATACTTTTGGAAGGAATCTGAGCACATCTAAACAGCTCTACACCACAAGGTTGTGTCTGCACACAATTTTTGTATATCAGTTTCCATTACTATCCTGGATCTCAACACAACTTTGTCCTGCAACATTCACATTTGACAAAGCTGCATTCAAACAATGATAGGGTGGTTTAAAATAAACCTTCAATGGTCAAAGCCACAAACACATCTAGATATCATTGTGATTGATATGTTATCAGGACCTAGTTCACCACTGCGATACTCCAGCTTTATGCCAGTCAAACATCATTGTGGAGTTACACCATAAAACTAGAGAACATTGTGGTGAATCGGGTCTTAAATGCAGAGTAGAAATGCATGATTAGCCCTCTGAGTACCACCCTTTGGCCCTTCATTGGAGTAGATTTGCACCACAGTATCTCACTTTATCCAGCCACTGAAGAATTCCTCCAGCATTAAGAAATACTGACATGGTGGTAAGATACTGTACTACCTTCTGCACTACTCCTCCACCCAGCTGCCAGTGCAGAGGGCATGACTTGGGAAAAGCAGCATGGTTGAGGTATCACTGCACCTGGCCAGCTCTGCCAGAATGGGCTCTGACTATTAGCAGCCCACATATATTAGAGCAAACCTAAGGCTGCTCCTATTTAAGTTGGTAGTCAACCCAGGATTTTGGAAGAATGGCTTGAAGTTATCCTGAACTTTTATCTCCTTTCTCCAAGCTGTGCTCTTCATACTAAGCCCCATGCATCAGTATTGTATTACACAAATAAGTAGTTATAACAGTATCTCTGCTTTCCAGGACCTCAGCTGTCTGCTGGCAGTGACCCTGGATAAATCAGGAAATGCTGACAAGCCTAATTGCCTGCAGATATTAGGTACCTAGCAATCCAAGCTAGAGATTTGAACCCTGATGTGATGGGGTTTTGAAGCCCACACTTGCCCTGAAGGGGTTAATGGAGGCCACATGGGCCAATTAACCTGTTAAAATACAAACTGGGAGAATTAAGGTTGAGAGGAAATCCTTAATTAGGAGAAGCTCACTTGTGTGGGAACAGGTGGGGCTTCTATAAAGTGAGGGAGCTGCTAGCAGAAGGGGTTGTAGGGAAATAGGCTGCAGTCATTCTCTGAGAGAAGAGAGGTGTGTTTGGCACTACAGAGGCAAGTAGCCTACAGTTTCCTCCTAGGAGGAGGGAGTTGTGAGGCTCACAAACCGGGGGGGGGGAAGTGTCAGAAGGTGTAGGAGAGGACTCAGGGAAAGGCAGTAAGGTTCACAAATGAACAGACCTTGGCTGCTGATTAACAGGTCCCTGAGCTGGAACCCAGAAGAGAGGGTGCACCTGGATTCTTCTGCTACTCCCTGGGGAAGTGGCACCATAGAGACAGTGAATGGGAAGACTGCTAGTGAGGAAAGATATTGATATCCTTGAAGGAGGAAATACATTTAGTGACCTGGCTGGATGGCCCAAAAAATTAAGGAGCATGTGGTGTTGGAGAGACTGAGAGAGCGCAGCAGCAGCAGGGCATGCAACAGAAGAGGGCTATGGACCTGGAAGGAGCTAATCCGCAGAGTGTCTAGGAGGAAGCACCCCTTAGCAGTGAGTGGACCCCATGAGACTTGACTTGATATATCATGCTGTAATAATGAAGGAAAATTAACCACCAATATCCAGTATTAATCAAACACCCTATATAGGTTCCTCTGCTTTGTTTTAAAAATACTGGTGAGAATAAGAGAAGTGCAATTAATACTAAATTCCTTCCATGCTTATTCAATAGTGCTTATTATTATCATGACTGCAAATCAAAATACTACATTTACTAAATATTAAGGGCAAGGAACCAGTGGAGCAGCAATATTCAGTCTATTTATTTGGTTATTATTATGGCAGGCAAGAAATGTCTCTGTCTCTCTCTCTCTCTCTTTCTGAATAGGTGGAAAATCTTTTAGACCAGATCCTGCAAACATTTATACACACTTCTTCCATGAGACTCACTTATGTGAGTAAACTTACGCACACCCAAGTCTGCAGGATTGGCATCTGTGTTGTTTCACTCTGTTGTCGTCATTTGTTAGTGTTGTTTTTTTTTTCTACTAATGGGTAAGAGCTGTTCCTTATTCAGTAATGCCATGACTAATTTATATAAATGAATATATAAATAATGAATGTGCTAGCTTGAGTTATGGTGTAGACATCAGCCAACTGATCAGCAAAATACATCACAACAACTAATGCAGTAAGCAGTGACTGCTGCCCTTTTTGGTAATTTCTTCAGTGGAGCTGGTGGGGAGATGGTGGTTTTCCCCAAAATGTCAAATGAAAATTTTTAGTTTTTGTGAAAATTATATTTGGCCAAAAATGCTGTTTTTTGTAGAAAAACTTAATACTATGGTTTTTTGTTTTCCAACCCAACGTCCGTCCCCCCCAATCAGCTGAAAGACAAAAAAGTTTTTTGTTTGACATTCACAAATGTTTGTGAAACTAAACTTAAAAAACAAAAATTGTAAAACCCTATTTTTCAACTAACAACTTTTCAGTGCTTTTGAAAATCCCACTGTTTTTTTCCCCCTAAATGCAAATAAATCAGACTTTTTTTTAAAAGTTAACCAAAATGGTTTAAATGGAGTGAAAACAATATAAAGGAAAAACCAAAATAACTGCAAGAAAGAAATAGAGTAGGTGGGTTAGTCCAGTCAATGTGTACTTATTTAGAAGCAAATAGCTAACTCATTCCATTCTGGGGTCCAGTGTCCAACTACCAATGACTGTCAACTAATGAATCTTCTGGAATGTGCCGCACAGAAAATTCCAGGCCTTAAAAGCCCATCAACCACACATCGAAACAGTTCTTGAAACACCATTCACTGAAGCCTTAAAGCATAGATCCCCTTTGAGTTTTGCGAGTGCAAACTAACCTGGCAGAGTATTGTTCGGCATCTTTTGTCTTTATATTACTCCGTAAAAATAGAATTCATTTCTTTATTAAACTTATTTTATTGAAGATATTTTTAAAGTTGCTCTCAAAATGTAACTCATACCAACTACTTGTTCAGAAAGGTATGAGAGAGATCGTACTTTTTTTGTGAACATTAGTGCCATCTCAGCTTCACACCAAAATGTTAAATTAAAAAGAGCAGCTGTTATCAGTTCTTTAGGGCCAGTTTTACATATTATAATTGATTTCCCCCTTAAAACATTAAAAATTGTCCATATGAAGAAAGGGAAGTCAAATGTGTCTGCATCAAACCATTATTCATACAATTAAGGAAACTTGTATTGACTCCAAGGTTGGCAGCACGAGCCAGCCACGACGTAGGATGGCCAGACTGGTGTCAAAGCTACTGGCAGTCATGCTTAGGGCTACCCACATTTAAGTGTCCACTAATAGTTTTTGCCATGAGAGTAACTGAATGCCAATGCAACCCACAGGGTAAGGAAGTGACCAGCTCCCATTTAAAGAATGGACATAGGTGCATTAACCAGGTGGGATGTCACAAGTCCAAACCCACTTAAGGGGACCCTGTGCTAAGGTACTATCACTGACATCAGTTCCATCAGTCTAACTTTATGACAACTTTATTGGACTGGTACCTGCCAAGGGTCCAGCATGTTTAACCCTGGGACAAAAGAGCCCTGTGAAGAGAAGACTAGGAAAAGAGGATGGGCCTGGGTACAAGGCCCCAGTGGATGATTTCCAAACCTACTTTCCTTTTCCTTGACTGGCTACGGTGCAGCTGGGAGTCTGTGCCTTATCTAAGCTTCTCCTGAAATCTCTGAATGCTGTGGATGGTGGAAACATAGGAGGTGTCAGAAAGTGAGACCTGAGAAGAGGAGATGAAAGGAGGGAAATGAGTAATAGGTGTCAATAAGAGAAGTAGAGATGGTGGGATGGGGAAGGGGAAGATAAATGAGGAAAGAGGGAGAGACAAGAAAAAGGATGGAAAATGGGTGTGAGGAAGGTGGGGAAAAAAGGGAACGTTGGGAGAAGGCCTGAGTACTTCCCACATGCTCACCCCATCACTGATCTTGAGATCATTGCTCTGTTTTCCACTTCCAGACCTTAAACTGCCCCTGCCCAACTGCTATCCCCTCTCTCTCTTACCCTGAACTCCTTCCACTCTGCCTCAGACTCTCTCTGAAATCCATGCTAAATCAGATTCCAGCATTGCTACCATTCATAGTTACATCAGTTTTTAATGGCACTCTGTAGACTGTTATATCAACATTGACTAGCCAATTAAGGACTTACACTTGAGATAACTTGGTGTAACATTTTCAAAAGTGCCTAAGTGACTTAGGGGCCTAATCTAGCATGGAGAGAGTTATTACAAATTTGTTGTAAACATATATATGTCATTGTGTGTGTCTCAGTCTTCAGTAATTCTCCCGTGAGGCGCTAGTGCTGCTCCACTTACTGGGAGAAAGGCTTGGAGCCCCATACATTCCCCAGCCTGGCACTGACTCCTCCTCCAGCTCCCACTGTAGATTCTCTTGTCTGACCTGTTCTCATTTCACCAAGCAATATGATGCAAAAAGAAGGAGTGCTATCCCTCTGTTTTGGAGCAGAGGAGATGGAAAAGTGCTCTCACACCTGTCCTTTACCTTATCTCTTGTGTTTGAGAAATCGATAGGTTAGAATATATTTTTGGATCTCTCATTGTATGATTCTGAACATCATACCAATCTGTAACAATCAAAAGTTTATTCGTGGATAATTCATAACGAGAAAAAGGGTAGCCTTTAGACTTTGTCTACAAAACTGCTGCTGCACATATTTCACCCTGTTATGGTCCAGAACTTTAAATGCAAATCAGCTTGAATCAAGTACTTACTAAATACTGGGCAAAAAAAATGAGGAAAAGCTCCTTATGCTAGGCATGGGAAACGGAATGGATTTTATATAAAATCATACCATTCAAAGATCTTTATTGGGCTGAGTTTTCCAGCAACCTGTGATGGAGATAGATGGGGATTTTTTTAAAATATTGGCATAGGATGTGATTTTTTTCTTGTTTGTTTGTTCTTCCCCTCCCCCCTTTTTCTTTTATTTACTATATTAGCTGTTTGATGTCTGATCATTCCAATGTAGCTTTTGCATCTTACTCTGGTATGTGCATTTTGGGTTATTATAGGAAGTTATATATGAGTGATTGGATATTATTGATTATTCAATGGGTTCTGCATTATATACTTTAATATGTGTGCTGTGTGTGTTTGTAGCAATCTGAACTTAAATAAATAACTTTTTTTATATAAATGAGACTGCATAGCTTACATTCCAGGCTTGTATAGATCAAAATGAAGAGAGCATATATATACTCACAATATTAATAAGTACTTTTAGAGAAAAGAAGAGGCTTACAGTCTATCAACTTGTGTTGTAAATCCAGGGATGCCTTCAGACATGCTGGGAAAGGTTGATAATTTCCAGCTGGCACATAGACTCTCTTAGTATCTAGACTTACAGGTCTGAGGAAGCTGAGGTTAATTAAAGGCAGTGAAGTTCTTAAATGTCACAAAAGAAAAATTAGGGCAAAGAAAGTAAGAATCATGTCTCTTGAGTAGTCATTGGAGCGTCTCTTCAATGGAGACTTCTTCCAACTCAGCTGCAACTGGCATATGGTGCGGCTTGTGCAGATGGAACAGCAATGGCACACATACTGCTGTGCATAATTGGCATAGATGTTTAGGCTTTTGTACTTGATAGCTAGCCAGATTTTGTCAAGGGACAATGTTGGCATATGTGAGACAGCATTGTCAATGGCCATTGGCATTAGAATAATAATCCTTCATTATAGCAGGTTTATGGTACATTTAAGGCTAAAGCAATACCCTCACTATCCCTTAAATAGCCCCCTCACCTCCAATCAGAACTCTGAGACCATAATTCTCATATGATGTGATGAACTCCTTTGATCCCAGTGGAGTTGCTCCAAATTTACCTCAGTGTAAGGCCCTGATCCAATCCCCATTGAAATCCAGCAGGATTATTTTCATTAACTTTCAAGGGAAATGGATTAGGCGCTAAGTTACTAATGGCTTCTTTACCATTTTTCTTTCCTAGGCATATTGGGAAAGAGATGGCATGAGCTTGCATTAAACTGGCATATGAAAAGTAGCCTGAGTTCTAAAGAACCCTAAAGTTTGACGAAGTTACAGCTGGGATCTAAACTTCACAGCCCAGGCTTATTTTTTGAATAATATTTTCTTCAGCATAAATATAAGGATGCACTTGTTAATTCCTAAATGCCACACAATGAAAATACAGAGATTCCTGAGGTAAGATTCTTTTACAAACTTTAGACATCGTTTCCTTTTTCATATAATATTTCAACCAATGCACTCTCATACGAGAAAGAATAAGGAAGCCACATGGCAACCTTGTGAATTCAGCATGGTAACCGCAACAAATATGAAATTAATTTTAACGTGAAATTAATTATAGATTTTGACCTAAAAAAAAACTTGACACCCAAGCGTACCCATCCAAAGCTCTGAGGGCCCTTGACTGATTTATATCCACAGTACTAGAGGAGTTACTATATTGTCCATAATACCAGCACATGCGCCTGCTCTTTGTTACCTTATCCCTTCACTAATATCCATTCAAACAGACAGGCTTTCTGGCATGCAATGAAAGAGAGAGGAAAATATGGGGCAGGAGAAAGGGAGGAAACTAAAGTTAAGAGGAAGGGGGGATGCTTTCTGTGTGTCTTCTTATGGCTCTGTAGTTCAAGAACGGATCCCATAAAGAAGTCATGATTTGTCATGTGCCCTAAAGCACTTGTTCTCAAACTAGGGCCGCCGCTGCTTCAGGGAAAGCCCCTAGCAGGCCGGGCCGGTTTGTTTACCTACCACATCTGCAGGTTCAGCCAATCATGGCTCCCACTGGCTGCGGTTCACTGCTCCAGGCCAATGGGGGCTGCTGGAAGTGGCGCGGGCCGAGGGATGTGCTGGCCGCCATTCCTGCAGCCCCTGTTGGCCTGGAGCGGTGAATCACGGCCAGTGGGAGCCACGATCGGCTGAACCTGTGGACGTGGTAGGTAAACAAACCGGCCTGGCCCACCAGGGACTTTCACTGAACAAGCCGATGCCCTTGTTTGAGAACCACTTCCTTAAAGCGAAGTGTCCTGAAAGGAAGATTTTTGCTTTTTGACTTTTTTTTGGGGGGGAGAACAAATAGCAAAAGTAAATAAATAAATTCAGTAAGATACATAGATCTTTGCCTGATGCAGTGTTGCAAATTTCAGCTTGATGAAAAATCAAATCTTGATAACAGAATCAATCTCAGAATCAAAAATGTAGATCAAGCAAGGGTTTTCAAAAATGACTAGTGACAGTGAGTGCCCAACTTGAAATGACTTACAGGGGTCTAGTTCTTAGAGAATGGTTTATCTGCATTTTCTGAAAATCTAAGGTGACCCTAAAATCGAGGTACCCAGAAACCTTTGTCCCTTTTGAAAATCTTAGCTGTAAAATCTGGTGGTAAACAAAATTCAATTTTACACATCACTACATAATGCAATTGTGAAATAGCACTACATAGTTTCATTATTTCTAGGCTAGTGATCACACTTAAAGGACACTGGGCTGGTACAGATTAGTGGATTTACTCATGAATCTTTCTGTTGGGATAGCAGAATCAGGCTTATTCAGTAATGCTGCTTCACTTTCTCTCCAAAGTTGTATTTCAGTGTGCTTGACAGCTGCTATATTCCACCATACAGGAGGAAGCTTTTCAATGGTGGGATTAGTAATCGCTTGCATAGTCTGCATATCCATTTATGGACTCATCCCAAAACTGTGTAGGTGGATCCAGGTACAAATACATAACTGCACTGAAAACACAGGGTCACAAGGTTCTTCCTGTACAAACCAGCTATATAATCAGGGTCTTAGTTTGTTTAAAACATGTCGGGAACCTACAGGACCACGGAGTATGTAAATGTAAAATGGACCCAAATAAAAAAAAACAACCTCTGACCCTAAACCCCCTCTCCTTGAAACTTTGAGGAATTCCAAGTTGAAATTGTGAATCTGGAATTTTCAGCTAATATCTATAGCCTAATAGGCTGAACCAACCCCCACGATCCAAACAGCTTCAAACTAAAATGTGGGGTACGTACTTCTAGATCCAAATCCAATCACTAGAGTTGGGACCCAGCTCTAACATTTTTTATTATTTTTCCTTCTCTGTGCATACCTTCAGCAGAGCTTCTAAGCCCCATTGTAGTGAAACAATCACTTTGTGTCTTGAGGCCCACCTTGCAGTCACACATGCCTAATCATGTGCAGTCTTAATTAGATTACTTTTTCATGTGCATTCATGAATTTTCTCTATATTTTAAAATGTGTGACAAAAATAAAGACAAACACCTTGGCCACCTCTCCAGTGATTCCCTGTCAGAAGAATTGTTGTTCCTTTAGAGGACACTCCTCCTCCTGCAAAAAGATCTTCCTCCGCTTTGCAATATTCAACACCAAATTGTTAAAGCTCATAGTGCTTGTTTTACCTATAGTACAGCTGCTATATTTTAAGGGCTAAATGGTGTTTTAGCACCTAAGGCAAACAGTCACTATAGTGGAACATTTATTACTACCATTTGTGTGAGTATTGACAGTTATCCTTACCTCCACTTTAGTCCTATTAAAAAGAAAGTTGTGTTTAATTATAAGCTTTATAACATAATTGATATTAAAAAGGAAACCAAACAAAGTTCACATTAAGACCTTCAGCTAAGACAATTAATTCACACAAGCATGATTGTTAAGCCAGCACAATGGGCAGCCTACAGGGACCACTCCATCAGTCATCTGATAGTTGGTGGCTTGAGGAAGATGTTTATTTCGCTCAAAGGTGGATGAAGAAGTCGTACATCTTAAGTTGTAAAAGTGGAACAAGAAATACAGGAACCGAAGCTTTTATCCGAAGTAATTATTGCAATCCTTATAGGATTTGGTAACAAAATGGGAATCTTCAGCAGAGTCTGTAGGTGATAATTTACACTGGATTGGGGCCTTATAGTTCTTGTGCCCCTTATGTGATTGACTTTTATTGAGTTATTCCTGAATTACGCTGCTGTGAGAGGAGAACTAAGCCATACAATGTTAAGGAAATGCTGAAACAGTGGGTGAAATATTTATTATCAAAACATATTGACATGGCTTCCTCGTAGGTGTGATACCTGCCAAGGGCCTATATCTGAGATGTTACAGAGAGATTGTTGAGGATCATCTGGCCCTTTGACTACTACCCTATGCTACTCATCCAAGTGAGCACTAATGATATTTTTAGGTATGACCCTAAGCAGATCAGCAGTGACTTCAGGGCTCTGGGAGTAAGGGTGAAAGAGTTGGGGGCAGAGGTGGTGTTCTCTTCAAACCTTCTGGTCAAGTGTAGGGGCCCAGACATAGACAGATGCATCTTGGAGGTGAATGCCTGGCTGCAAGGAGGTTGTAGCCAGGAGGGCTTCAGCTTCCTTGACCAAGGGATGCTGTTCTGGGAAGAAGGACTGGTAATCAGAGATGGGGTCCACCAACCGAGGAAGAGGAAGAGCATATATTCATATAGACTGGCTAACCTAGTGAGGAGAGCTTTAAACTAGGTAAGATAGGGGCAGGTGACAAAAGCCCACACATAAGTCAAAAACAGGGAGTCCTGGGAGAAGCGTCAAACTCTGGGGGGAGCATGGGCCATTATAGCAGGGATAAGGGAGAGACAAGAAAGAACATAGGAGGAAAATCAAATCAGTATATTAGATGTCTGTATACTAATGAGAGAAATATAGGGAATAAGCAGGAAGAACTTAAATGCTAGTTAACAAACACAACTATGACATAGTTGGCATCATAGAGGCGGGACAATACGTATGATTGGAATATTGATATAGAAGGGTACAGCTTGCTCAGAAAGGACAGGCAGGGAAAAAGGGTGTTCCCTTATATATTAAAAATGTATACACTTGGATTAAGGTTTACATAGAAATAAGGGAGAGACTTGTTGAAAGTCTCTGGCTAAGGATAAAAGGGGTGGAAAACAAGGGTGATGTTATGGTAGGGGTCTAATACAGACCATCAAATCAAAGAAGAGGTTGATGAGGCTTTTTTTTAAACAAACAAAATCATCCAAAGCACAGGACTTGGTGGTGATGAGGGACTTCAACTACCCAGACGTCGGTTGGGAAAATAACAGAGTAGGGCAGAAATTATCCAACAATATATTGGAATATATTGGAGACACTGCTTTATTTCAGGAGGTGGAGAAAGGTACTAAGGGAGAAGCTGTTCTAGATTTGATTTTGACAAATAGGGAGGAACTGGTTGAGAATTTGAATGTGGAAGGAAGTTTAGGTGAAAGTGATTATGAAATGGTAGAATTCATGAGTCTAAGGAATGGTAGGAGGGAAAACAGCACAATAAAGATAATGGATTTCAAGAAGGCAGACCATAGCAAACTCAGGGCGTTTGTAAGTAAGATCCCGTGGGAAGCAAATCTAAAGGAAAAAAACAGTTCAAGAGAGGTGACAGTTTTTCAAAGATACATTATTGAAGGCACAAGAGCAAACTATCCCACTGTGTAGGAAATATAGGAAGTATGACAACAGACCACCCTGGATTAACCAGGAGATGTTCAATAATCTGAAAGTCAAAAAAGAGTCCTACAAAAAGTGGAAACTAGTTCAAATTACAAAGGATGAATATAAGCAAACAACACAAGTATGTAGGGACAAAATTAGAAAGGCCAAAGCACAAAATAAGATCAAACTAGCTAGAGACATAAAGGGTAACAAGAAAACATTATACAAATACATTAGGTTCAAGAAGAAGACCAAGGATAGGGTAGGCTCCTTACTCAATGATGGGGGGAAATAATAATGTGGAAATGGCAGAAGTGCTAAATGACTGTTTTGTTTCATTTTTCACCAGAAATGTTAGTTAGACATTTGATCACTACTAAGTGAATGCCAGTGAAAACGAGGTAAGATAGAAGTTGAAATAGGGAAAGAACAAGTTAAACGTTACTTAGACAAATTAGATGTCTTCAAGTAACCAGGGCCTGATGAAATATGTCCTGGGAATACTCAAGAAGCTGACTGAGCTATTAGTGATTATCTTTGAAAAGTTATGGAAGATGGGAGAGGTTCCAAAGGACTGCAAAAGGGCAAATATAGTACCAATCTATAAAAAAGGGGAATTATAGACAGTCACCATAATTTCAGTACCCAGAAAGATAATGGAGCAAATAATTAAACAATCAATTTGTAAACACCTAGAAAGTAATAAGGTGATAAGTAACAGTCAGCATGGATTTGTCAAGAACAAATTATGTCAAACCAACCTAATAGTTTTCTTTGAAAGGGTAAAAAGTCTTGCGGATAGTGGGGAAGTGGTAGCCGTGGTATATCTTGACTCCAGTAAGGCTTTTGATACTGTTTTGCATGACCTTCTCATAAACAAACTAGGGAAATGCAACCTAAATGAAACTATAATAAGGTGGATGCATAACAGATTAGAAAATAGTACCCAGCGAGTAGTTATCAGCGGTTCACAATCAAGCTGGAAAGGCATATCAAGTGGAGTCCTGCAGGGATCATTTCTGGGTCTGGTTCTATTCAATATCTTCATCAATGGTTTAGATAATGGCATAGAGAGGTCACTTATAAAGTTTGTGGATGATATCAAGCTGGGAGGGGTTGAAGTGCTTTGGAGGATAGGATTATAATTCAAAATGATCTGGAGAAATGGTCTGAAGTAAATAGGATGAAATTCAGTAAGGACAAATTCAAAGTACTCCACTTAGGAAAGAACAATCAGTTGCACACATCAAAATGGGAAATGACTGCCTAGGAAGCAGTAACACTGTTCACCCCCCCCCCCCCCAAAAAAAAAAGGCAAACATCATTCTGGAATGTATTAGACAGGGTGTTGTAAGCAAGACACAAGAAGTAATTCTTCTGCTCTACTCTGCACTGATTAGGCCTCCAATGGAGTATTGTGTCCAGTTCTGGATGGCACATTTCAGGAAAGATGTGGACAAATTGGTGCAAGTCCTGAGAAGAGCTACAAAAACGATTAAAGATCTAGAAAACATGGCCTATGGGGGACCGATAAAAAAATTGGGTTTGTTTAGGCTGGACAAGAGAAGACTAAGAGGGGACATGATAACAGTTTTCAAGTACATAAGAGATTTTTACAAGGAGGAGGGAGAAAAATTGTACTCCTTAATCTGTGAGGACAGGACAAGACACAATGGGCTTAAATTGCAGCAAGGGCAGTTTAGGTTGGACATTAGGAAAATCTTCCTGTCAGGCTAGTTAAGCACTGGAATAAATTGCCTAGGGAGATTGTGGAATCTCCATCATTGAAGATTTTTAAGAGCAGGTTAGATTAATACCTATCAGGGATGCTCTAGGTAATATTTAGTCCTGTCATGAGTGCAGGGGACAGGACTAGATGACCTCTCGAGGTCCCTTCCAGTCCTACGATTCTGCGTTTCTGTGAAGTATAAGTTGGGAAACTTTTGTAAAAATACAGGACTTTATCAAAAAAAGAAATGAATGAATTTTGGTAGAGGTGGAAGTGGAGATGTTGTTCCCTTGGGATATGTCTACACCAGGGGTCAGCAACGTTCGGCATGTGGCTCGCCAGAGTAAGCACCCTGGCAGGCCGGGCCGGTTCATTTACCTGCTGACGTGGCAGGTTCGGCCGATCGCGGCCCCCACTCACCGCAGTTCATCGTCCCGGGCCAATGGGGGCGGCGGGAAGCCGCAGCCAGCACATCCCTCGGCCCGCGCCGCTTCCTGCCGCCCCCATTGGCATGGGACGGCAAACCGTGGCGAGTGGGGGCCGTGATCGGCTGAACCTGCCGCGTCAGCAGGTAAATAAACTGGCCCGGCCAGCCAGGGTGCTTGCCCTGGTGAGCCGCGTGCCGGACATTGCCGACCACTGGTCTAAACATTGCCGACCACTGGTCTACACTGATAAAACTCCTGCGGCATGGCTGTGGCTGGCCTATGGCAGTTGACTTGGACTCACAGGGGTCAGGCTGTAGGGCTATACAATTGCAGTGTAGACATTTGGGATCAGGCTGAAGAAAGAGCACTAGCTATAAGACTGTGCAAGGGGGTGGGTCTCAGACTCTGGGCTCGAGCCCTGGTGTGAAATTCTACACTCAGTTTTTAGCCCCGCTGCCCGAACTGTGCAAGGCTGAGTCAGGTGAGCTGGCCTCAGAGACTTAGTGCTGTGCGTTTTTTATCACAGTGTAGACATACCCTTGGAGGCCACAGTTAGAGCTGGTTCAATTTTTTCATAAGAACAGTAGTGGGTTTTTTGTTGTTGTTTTTGAAAATTGTCAACATTAACAACAATTTTCTGTTATTACCAAGTGGCTTGAGGGAAGGGCAACAGCTGGGGCCCAAATGCTCTGAACCACTCTTACTCCCATTCCCATCCGAGCCTCAGCTCCAGTCCCATGCTGCAGAGGCAGCCAATTTTGAAGCAGGTGAAGAGAACTCTGTGGAGATCCTCTGCTACTTCTACCTTGAGGGAGTGATTACCAGTCCTTAAACCTTAGCACCTTAGTTGTCAAATTTGGATTCATACTTTGCCATCCCACTCTGACTCTATTGCTTTTGTTTTTCTGTGCAATTTTGTGAGACCTACCCTTTCAGATAGAATCAAATAACACACAAAAATTACCAGTGTGGAGTGCCTATTTTCTCTTAAGTATCAGGGGGTAGCCGTGTTAGTCTGTATCTACAAAAACAACAAGGAGTCTGGTGGCACCTTAAAGACTAACAGATTTATTTGGGCATAAGCTTTCGTGAGTAAAAACCTCACTTCCTCGAAGTGAGGTTTTTACTCACGAAAGCTTATGCCCAAATAAATCTGTTAGTCTTTAAGGTGCCACCAGACTCCTTGTTATTTTCTCTTAGCAGACGTATGACCATTCACAATATATGTTATCAGGAACAGTTCTTATTTCTTAAACTTCTCAGTATTCAGATCTTAAATAGAACAACCAATTATTATACAACAAATCAACTATTCACAAGTGTCCTTATTACATTAAATGCATGGAAAATATTTACCCTATTTGTTTTTCACAGGATTAATTAATTTGGAATGTTAGAATTTACTTAAACTAATCCTAGGATTTTAGCAGTTTACAGTCAATAATGTCTCCTTGTCACTTGACTATTTAACCAACTCAGTTGTTTCAGTAAAGGTGTTAAGAGCAGCTGTGTATTAACATTAATAATGCTTCCATGTTGACATGAAAGCTTGCTTGTTATCCCCAATTAATTAACCCCTCAGAAAGTGTCCTTCTTCCTAGAATAAATTGCACTGATTTTATAAGGTTTTTTTTTGCTGTCTGAAGACTCCATGTGAAGCAGGATTTGTGATGGTAATATGTGGGGAAATTTCTTTCATTTTATTTTGCTGCTAAGGTTGGGGTTTAGGGTAATCTTAAAACACTGTAATTCAGTTAATGGCTTTGCCAAATCCTCTGATGGAGTTTTTCCAATATTAATTGTTTCCTGGTAACTTCTTAGATGGTAAGTGTTTGGGCCAGGGACCACCTTTTGGTTCTGTTTGCACAGTGCCTGGCACAATAGAGTCCTGGTCCAGGACTAGAACTCTTGGGCATTACTGCATTATTAATATTCTATTATTTATTTATTTTATTTGTACAGCTAGTGGTCCAGAACTTTGGCCTTATTAAATTCATGTTGCATTACTCCAACAATGCAAAGCTTCTTTAAGTGGCCATCTGATAATTATTCTTATGTATGGGAATCTCCTCAAGCGCTTTTGAGCTGGCAGATCTGACTGTCAGCCAGGTATAGCACACAGCACAGGGGACGTGACTGAGGAAAAGCAGTGTGGTAAGAATGCTCATGCACTATCACAATCTCCAATTGCTGTAACTACCCTTTGAATGCTGTTTTAGTTGCTGCAATTTAGAGCAACCCCTAGACTGCTTGAAGTTGATGCTTGAAACCAGACTGGTGGCTAGCAGCTGAAGACTAAGGGAACTGCAAAGGTGGCATACAACCACTTCCGGCCTGTGCTGTGCTGGGCAACAAATAGATGATCCTGAGGATCTTGCCTTGAGGTGTGCATATTAAATGCACAAAATAAAACCTTATAGAGGGTCTCTTAGCTCCTCTAATCTCTCAATCTGAAATTCTGTATCTCATCCATCTCCACGTGGTCACTGTCAGAAGTACTAAAAACCCTTTTCTAGCATCTCTTGAGTGGCCTCCAGGGTTTCTAATTTTTTCTGGCCATTTTTCCCCACACTCGTACCCTATTCACTGGTAATCTCTGGTACTGCTCCCAGGGCTCTATGTCACACTCTTCCCTGAATTCCACTTCCAGAATGCCTCTTCCCACCTTTGTACCGCCACAAATAGCTAATGTCTGGTTCTTCTGGTTCGATTACATGATTAGGTGTTTCCCTTATCAGTTTGGGATGATCTGGAACCACACCCATTGCACCTCAGTCTCCTTTATTTTTGCTCTTTCTCTCAAACAGATACCACTTCAGTAAATGTCCAATACTTAGATTGCTATTAATCTGAGTTGATGTTACAGGATCAGCTGATGCAATTTATTTACCATGGTTACAAAAACATAGATGAATGGTAATGTATACTTGGTAATATTTATTCTATAGAAAGTGTAGAGAGCTTCTTCCTTCCAAGTATGTATTTGGCTAACAGTCTAAAAAGCATTAGCAATCTAGTATCAATTTTTCTGCTTTGTTAGGTTCGCTTGTTCTATTTGGGTCTCGATACTTCCAAAATTAAAATAAGATACTTTACACCTGTTACTGTTTGCATACATACAGCACTAGACTGTCTTGAATAAAATGGAGTTATGTAGTAAATATGTCCACTGTTGAACCGAAATGTAATCTAGAAGGGAGATGATTGTTTAAGTGGGGAAGTTTGCAAAAACATTCATAGAGAGAAACAACTACTAATGAATTTTAACTTATCTTACTGTGCTAATGGGCTCTGATTACCTTCCAATACTGATTGCTAAAAGGAGATGAGGCTTCAGAACAGAAGAGTCACGGGGATTTAATTTAGGAAAATAGTAATGCAAAAATGGAGCTTCTTTCACTTCAAAGTGTAAAATGAGGATTCCTAGAGAGATAACAAATTACCTGAGAATAATTGGACTAATCAGTGAACCATTTTAAAAACTCTCTTTGAAGTTAGCATTCTTGGGGCTTCTATGCATGAGTGTATTTTTTTGGTCTGAAAAATACAGTTTTGTCACCTTGTGTTTACTTGCTGCTCATCAATGGGTTAGACATCTATTGTAATGTAAACTAATAAATAATCTAAATAGCAACAATGCTGTGTGCAAAAAGAGGCATTACTTGGGCGGATCCCTACTTCCTTCCCTTCTCACAGGATTATCTGCATTTAAAAATCTCGCTAAATTATCTGTCTCCTATGCAGGCACTGACCATTTAGGCCTGGTCTACACTACAGAGTTAGGCTGACATAAGGCAGTTTATGTTGACCTAACTCAGTAAGTATCTAAATTACATCATTGCTCCCACCAATGTGTCACCCACTATACTGATCTAATAACTCCACCTTCCTGAGAGGCATAATGCTTAGGTTGATGTAGTTAGGGCAGTGCAATGTCTGTAAGACACTGCATTACTTACATTGCTGACTGGTTATCAGCCTCGCATGGGGACCGACAGCTGGAGCCCCAGTTGTCAGCTGGGCACTGTGCTCACAGCTGGAGCCCTCCTCCTGCCCCCTCCCCCGGCCCCAACACTGATAGGCTGAGCTAACAACTCCCACACTGGTTTTATCAACTCTGAATTGATTCCCCACTGACTGGTAGCAGTCTGGCATTGCAAGCTTTCACAGAGTGATCACCACTTGCTTCTCCACAGGTCTCATTTTAGTGTTGCTGTGCTTCAGAATTGTGGAAAGCTCAGCACAAAGTTCCTGGAAAGTGGCCTTCCGCTATCAAAAGTTCTGCAGCCGCTGCTAGTCATAACACATAACAATGCGATCCCAGCAGTGCTTAGGATGAGAAATGGTGCTCCACCATGTTCAACTGCTGTGCGGATGCTAGCAGCAACCAGGAACTGTTTTGTTCTATGGCTTGCAGTAGGGCTGCTTGTAGGACACCTAGGGGTTACAGTGGACGAGAAGCTGGATATGAGTCAACAGTGTGCCCTTGTTGCCAAGAAGGCTAATGGCATTTGGGGCTGTATAAGTAGGGGCATTGCCAGCAGATCGAGGGACATGATCATTCCCCTCTATTCAACATTGGTGAGGCCTCATCTGGAGTACTGTGTCCAGTTTTGGGCCTCACACTACAAGAAGGATGTGGAAAAATTGGAAAGAGTCCAGTGGAAGGCAACAAAAATGATTAGGGGTCTGGAGCACATGACTTATGAGGAGAGGCTGAGGGAACTGGGATTGTTTAGTCTGCAGAAGAGAAGAATGAGGTGGGATTTGATAACTGCTTTCAACTACCTGAAAGGGAGTTCCAAAGAGGATGGATCTAGACTGTCCTCAGTGGTAGCAGATGACAGAACAAGGAGTAATGGTCTCAAGTTGCAGTGAGGGAGGTTTAGGTTGGATATTAGGAAAAACTTTTTCACTAGGAGGGTGATGAGGCACTGGAATGGGTTACCTAGGGAGGTGGTGGAATCTCCTTCCTTAGAGGTTTTTAAGGTCAGGCTTGATTTAGTTGGGAATTGGTCCTGCTTTGAGCAGGGGGTTGGACTAGATGACCTCCTGAGGTCCCTTCCAACCCTGATATTCTATGATTCTATGACATCACTATGTTCCATGCAGCTGCTTCTGTCTCTGCTCTGGAAATAGGGCAGGATAAGGCATGAGGTGTTTGTAATGCTCACAATAATAGTGCACAGCTGAGCAGCATCCATGCTTCTTGGGCTATGGAGTACACACGGCTAAGCCAGGTTTTTGAAAAAAAGAGCAAAAAGCCTGGGTTGTTTGTCATTTATATCAGAGTGGGTGGTAGGAAACTGCATTATGGGAAGTCAAAGCCATGGGCCCGTGACAATCTTTTGGTTCCACAAGGCATTGCAAGCCATTTCTAAAACCCCTTGTGGCTAGTTGCACTATGGAATAGCTTCCCTCGGTGCACTGCTCTCTGCAAGTGCTGCTACTGAGAGCACACTCCACTGACACAATGAGTGTGGTGTGGACATGCCCAAATGACTTAATTATTGTGGTGGCTGAATATCGACTTCAATTAAGTAGATTTAACTGCCTAGTGTAGATTTGCCCCTAGATTTAGGCAACAACAACAGCTATCAGATGGTGATGCTCATGATAAATGGTAAAAGACTGAAATGGGAGGGAGAGCTCTCACTGCACCAGACCTGGAGGAGGCAATGCTGGGGGGGCTACACAGCAAAACTAGGAGAAAAGGGGTGTGCTCTCCATTTTTAGCAGATGAGGAGGAACTGTATTACCTCCCGACAAAGAATCCTCCTTATTTAACACTGATGATGTTGTTACTTGTTTGCATTGGATCTGGAAATGTATCCCCATCACCCATTACCATCTACCCAATTTAATTTCTAAAATACGTTTGGTTTAAAAATCAAGGACAAGGTTTGGCACAGCACAAGAGGTGCAGTCCACATGGTGAGAGGGCAAAAGTGGCTTTATGCCACCTTTCCATCCTCTGAATTCTGGATCTGGTCGAGGGCTTATTTGGTCCTAGTGTGAATTAGAATAAAAAAACAGGAATTGCTCCAAGTTAATGCATGGCCACCCGTGGCTCACTTTGTGGACCAGAATAGAGCAAACACAGTACACTCTTGTGCAAGAGGGTGACATAGTGATACTCTGCAAGCCCTATACAAGGAAGAAAAATCTTTTGTGTAAGGCATATTACCCAGGGGGCCTTTCTGCCCTCCTTGCAGCTGCCTTATGTTGCCAGAGTGGTGTAAAGGTGGCACAGTGAGGTATAGATTGGTGTCCAAGAAGCAAGCTGGAGCAGAATGGGACCACTGTTTGTACACCTCAAACAAACATTCAGCAATTTGATATCATTCAGCCTCTGACCAAGATAATTAAAAGTTCAAAGGATTAGAATAACACGGATGTCAGATATGCGGTAGATGGGCACAGGACTGTGCTGTAAGATTACAAAGGTACACATTGTACATGGCTCCAGTCAGTGCTACAGTGCTAATTCGTTATTTTAGTAAGTCCTGAATTCATACCTTTTCATTTAAAGAAACCATTGTTGATAAAGTTCCATTTCCACAGTTCATGACAAAGTGTAATATAAAATGAGCATAGAATAATTGTACATTTTTGTGATAAATGAAGCACAAAGAGTAAGAAACAAAAGTGAGTGCAATGTGTGTCATAAATGGATGACAGAGGAACTGTAATAATAAGAAGAAAGAATTCAGTTAAATTATATGCATGAAAAGACATGACTAATAGATGGGGAAAGATACATCAGTTACATTAATGGGGATCAATAATCACTCTTTACAAAAAGAAGGATAGCAGACAAGTGTGTGCCATTAATGATAAGGAATTAAGTACAGTCAAAAAGTCAAGAGCATGTATCATAAAATATGAATAATGAGATTGAGCGATAAAACAAATCTGAGTTCTATTGAATATGATGTTTTGTGGCAGTGCTAATGGTGATTTTCACCTTTACCAGGAAACTGGACCAGCATTAGTGAAGAAATAAGTGGTTGAAAATAAATGTGGAAAATGTATAGCTTTTAAAACTTTCAGTCATTATTATTTTTTAAACCTGCCATTATACATAGAAAATTATGAACAGTTTTCATATTTTGTATTGGATGCTTAAAAGTGTAAGGATGATGAATACAGAACTTACTCAGAAAAGGAGTGCTAGAGCAGCCGTAAATAATGAAGTAATAGATAGCCTAAGAAGAAAAGGGGGTGATGGCGGTGGAAAAAATATTTAAACCATTTGAAGACTAATAGATAGCAATGACAGTTCAGTGCAGATAATGTTAGAATAATGATGACTTTGTCTCTTTATCATGAATCTTTGTATTTCATAAAATATGAGGAATGGAGGAGTAGACGAGTCAAATGGAAGTCATAGCTGCATCATTAATAAATTATGAGGAATAGAAAGGCAAAGAAAACCTTAATACATAGAATAATGAGGAGTTTTTTAAAGTGCAGTCTCTCTGTAAGAACAAAAGAAAACAAAATAGTGAGAGAAAGAGAGGTAATTTTGTGTGCTTTACCAAATTAAGCAGAAGAAAAGGCTGTGACAAAACAGGCAAGAAAAATGTTGTTAATGTATGATGAGGAATAGAAAGCTATATCTCATTTCCTAGAATAACAGTGTTTCAAAATTCTGTACTATAAAATGTACTGTATATGGTAGAGTTGATTAAAGGCACAATACTGCTCTGATACAAAATTAGAGGGCCTAGTTTTCAAGTGAGTTATGGGCTCTCTTTGTATGGCTCAAAAAGGAGCCAAAACTGGCTGAAAATTTCCAGCAGAGAATTCCCCTGATGTAGGAATTCTGCCCTGCTAGGCAAAGAGGCGATGGAAATGGGCATGCACCTCTGTTTCCCCCTGCTATTGGGGTTGGAAAGACGGTGTGCTAGAGCTTCACTGTGCCAATCCTCCACTGGTGCAGGGTTCATTAAAGGTCCTACCTATAACTACATTGCAGTACCTCTAAGTGTCTCAGGAGCTGAGGCCAAGCCCTCAGAATTAGGGAGCTGAACAAGTTCCTTTATGTGACACTCCCTTCTCTCCCCAGTGTCATGTGGTGCTGTGTTGCAGCATAGAAATACCACTTACCCACTTCAATGGGTGGGGGAAGCTGACTAGGCCAGCAGCCAAGAGGGACTGCCCCAGAGCAAGTAGAGTTACCACCTTTGAAATGCAAAAACCCCAGCACCCTTCCCCCCCACAAGGCAAGCCCACCACAACCCCAATCTGTAATCACAAGGCAACTCTGCAACACCCTCTCTCTTCAACAGCCACTTACAGTATCTAGAAAGATAACACATAAAGATACGATTGATAACATCATTTTCTTACTTAAACTGCAGAAGTGGGAACGCTGCAACATCTTTAGTTGGACACAGAAACTTTTAACATTAGATATCCCCATGTATTGTGATAATAATGCAAATCTTTAGATCCACATTAAAAAAAATGGCAGATTAAATTATTTTTCTGGCAACTGGCAAATCCATAACAAAAAAACCCCAACCAGGCGGGTCAAATATTGGCCAGGTATTAACCCTAGCTGCAAGGCAGGGAGACACTTGATGAGGGACACTGGGTAGTTCCTCCCCCAGACTTGGAATCTCTGGCACCCATTGGCAAGTTGGAGAGGAGAGGTACTGATTGGTTAACATCCCCCAGCTCTGATGAGTTAACCTGGAGCATGGGACGGGGGAGCCTCTTGCAGTGCTGTTTCAGCAACTTTGAGCAGTGGAAGCAGCTAACAACCAGGATGCAGAGAAGGACAGGTGAGGATCCTGGGGCTCCTCACTGTAGGGGCAGAGGATTTGGTTCAGTGGGAGAAGTCTCTGCTCTCCAGCATGGAGAGCTCTATCAGCACAAGGAAAGATTCCATGCTGGCCCCACACTCACCCCAACTTCTCAGCATGAGGGGAGGGCAGAGTCCAGGGTCCATCTGAGGAGGCAGATGATGGAATGCTTCTGGGGCTATTGGTGCATCACCCTACCTGCTTGTGAGGGGGGTAGGGAGGGTGGTAGCCACATGGGCACACTACAGCAGACAGGGGTGGAGCTGGTCCCCAGGGGCTGACGTGTGTGTGTGTGCGTGCATGTAGACGAAGAAGGGCCTGTGTTGAAGCTGCTGTGGGAGCACATGATCTTTTTGTCCTGTTGTCCCCTGCCCTCGTTACTTTGGGAAGGTGGGGAGGGCTCCAGCCAAGGGTATGTTGGCAGGCCTATTGGTACCCACTCTATGAGCTGTTCTGAAGGGGCCAGGCAGACTGCTTAGTCGCTCCCTTGCCCCCGGATGAGATGTTGGGAGCAGGGTGCACCTCAATTTTGTATGAGTAATGGTGGCTCCTGGTCTGACAGTCTGTACCAGTCTGGCATCGGCCTTTGCTGAAGTTCATAAACCTAACCTAGCTTTATTGGAATGACAAGGGAAATGGAGGAAGATTTAGAAGTGTGGGGAAGACTTCTGGAGGAATTTCATGTGGTTTTCAAAATGGCATTTGGACTGGTTGGTCAAGACAAAGCTGTAGGTACAATCCAATGCTCAGGAGAGGCAGATTGTGGGGTTTACTTTCAAGATGAGGGGTGTGTAGAGGTGGCCAGAAAGCTGGGTGGCTCAGATCATTTATAGGGATTTCACCTTCCTAAAGATTTTTCCTTGTACTGGTGGCACTAACTATTTGGGGAGAAAACATTTGGAACCAAAATTTCAGTTTCTGAGGTGACAATCTATCCATACTCTAAACAGAAAGCTAAGACTGCTTCAGTTATGAAGTGGGTGAGGGTCTTCATTTTATACTGTCTGCTGTTTAGCATAATTTGTTGTGAAATGCACATCTCGGTAGGGAATAGAGCATTGACAGTATCATTATCTTGATTTCAAGACAACAGATTCTTGGAACTCAACCTCCCTGCATCAGAGATATGCTGGTGATGCCACAACAAATTTGGAACCTTGGTGCCTGACAGCTGTGGGACTAGCCAAGGACTTGCTTGCTCTGTGTGGGGTGGTTGTTGTTGTTGTTGTTGTTGTTTTTGGTGAGAGATCTAGAAGGCCAGATTTACTGAATACACAAATTTTAGGGCACAGGAAGGGATTTGTCACAAGTGGCCCATACCTACACACTAGATGGTGTGATATGTGGTGTCTTTGGCCCAGTGCAGATTGGATCCCCCCTGTTACTACCAGTGACTAGAAGGCCTGTCCTACTAGTGTAGGCTGGCAGGTTTCTCAGACCCATGAATGTGCTTTGTAGTACAGAAGTTCTTACAAGAGTATTCCAAAAGGGGTGAGTACAGGAGGAATGACAGGTTACCCATAACAGTGGAAACCAGACAGGGCTATTGTGAGCTGTGGGAGAGCAGCATTTATTTTTGCCTTTTTTGCACTTTTGGAGTCAGTGAGCTGGGCCTTTGGCACCCATGGCCAGGTCCCAGCAGGCATTGAACTTAATGATATATGGTTATCTACAGGAACAGTGACCTGCCCTTAAATTACTCTTAAAATGAAGGGATGGTAGGCTTATGTGGTGTTGAAGGAAAAACATGTGCAGATGAATGTGTGTTCCCCATAAAGATGGCAAAAACCTTACTAGAAATCTGAGGCCAGCAGCTGGGCCCACTGCTCATACATGGTGATGGCAGCCTCATGATGAGGTACCAGTTTGCTGTGGTATGGAGAAAGACCTTGGAACACTGCATCATGACCTAAATACATTTGGTACCCATTCTTTCAGGATCAGGGCAGCAACATCAGTGACCACAGGTGGGTTTGGCCTGTGGAAGGTGATAGGGTGAAGGAAATCCGCGTTACTGTATTTACATCAGCACCCAGGAAAGGATGGTGGGGAACACTAGAATGTAGCTAACCTGATGTGGCGTTTTTGTTTTTTTTCCAAGAGGGTATCTAATTTTTGGATTTGTGGGCATTCTATAGTTATTGGGCCCAGAAATGGGCAGCCAGGATAACAGACAAATCCCAGATGGGCTTCAGAGATGAAACTATTTGCATACAATGGTTCAGCGGAAGAGGCATGCAGTGAGATCAGCTCATGCCACTTCCACACTTGTTGATCAACAATATGGACCAGGTGCTGCATGGGACAGGATCCAGAAGGTTGTTGACTTGACTAGGCAGTTTGGCCAGAGGCTAGGTTGCTATGGTCAGAAATGCTCACGAGGCAGGTTTTGGTGGGGAGCCGCAGATCCAACCTTCATGGAGAAGGCTCAGAAGAAAATGAATCAGGTATATTCCTGAAGACAGAGGGTTTGCTGGTACAGCACGGGGAAGTCTATTACAATTGGCCTGAATTTTTCAGGGATGATGGTGTATGTTTATCAGGTGGAGGTGCCAACATATTGCTACAGAACATGAGGTAATGGGTGGAGCAAGAGTTGTCATACCAGTTGGCATGGTTGGTGTGTGTTTGTGTGTGTGTGTGTGTGTGTGTGTGTGTGTGTGTGTGTGTGTGAGAGAGAGAGAGAGAGAGACCAAGCTAGTCATGGGGCTCTCTGTGGCGGGTTTTCAGTGCAATTAAAAGATTTGCAGAGGTAAAATAATTGGAAATTTGGTGATAGGCCTTGGGCTTAGCGGATAGGATCAGATCTTACGGCCCTCGCAAGCCAAGTTGCCCACCTTTCTGCACTCTCTGTCCCCCTCATGAGGGATGGGTAGTGGGATTTAGAGCAAGCTGAGTTCTGGGGGTTAGGCTGAGGAGAGCCTACTCTGAGATACTGGTTACATGGGAGAACCCCTGTAACTGCTGCACTGGAACCACTTAAATGTCAGGTATAGGAGAGTATGGGCATTGGACAGGTAAAGCCCTACTCCAATATTTAAGTTAACAAAAGTTGTGGCCTGGCACTTAAAATCCATGCATGTATGTGCCCTCATTTTGCTGCTGTTTTCCATCTCAAGATGTTCAAGGGAGTTTTATCATTGATGTCAGTGGGAGCCGGAATTGGGTGTCAGGAGCTGATCCAAAGCCTATTGAAGTCAATGAAGAATACCACAGACTTCACTGGATTTTGGATCAGAGCCTAATTTAGCACTTCATTTAGGCGTGACCAATATCTGAGTCTCTTGTCTAAAAGATAGACAATGGATAACTACAAAAAATATAATAGTCAAAGATTTCTGTGATATTTTTTGTTTTGAAGGTTAATTTAGTGCTTATGAAAAGTCCCATATTGATGGCTTTAGAAACTGAAGTTCTCTCTTTATCTTTTGAGGCCCAAATCCAGCTCTCCTTATTCCACAAGAGTGAGTAGGATATTTTCATGCAAGTAGGACTATCAATCACAGCACAGTCACTAATAGTGCAAGTTTCCCAACATTGTCTAATCATGTTCCTCAACACTTCTGAGTGTGAGATGACAGAGCAATAATTAGTGTCAGTTATAATAGTTTATTTTATGATGTGGACACCTGTCCACTAGAAACTTGGACTGACAGAAACATCTCTTTTCACATGGGTCACAGAACAGATGTCAAACTATAATGATTTCCATTAGTTTCTGACCTGGACTGGACTTCAGCCAGTGACTTGGAGCTGGTTCTCCAAATTCCATTGCTAATTAGTTCATTTCTGTATTTTTTTAACTGAGGTTTTCACTAGATTGTAGCATCAGGATTGTATTGTCAAATGCTATCCTTATATATTTTTAAATAAAAAATTGCTTTGAAAAGGAGAAAAAGTGAAAGTTTGAATAACAAGCTAAATTTAAAGAGTTTCCAGTGAAGGACTGGGCAGAGAAAGAGCTTAAAACACCTACATAACTTGCTTTATAGGTTCTTCTTAATTTTTAGAGCAATATATATTTTTAAATGCCCTACATAAAATAACACATTTTTAAAAATGTGAATAAACTTTTAGATTTAAGATATACGTAGGAGCGGAGTCATGCTGAAGTAAATGTGATTCTCTGGTCCCAATGACAGGTTTTTGGAGGGTATTTTTTTACATTTTGGGCTGGAGCAGCCTAAACTTTCCAAATAAATGCCCTTCTAAATTCAGTTAGAAATTATCCTTGATGAATATCAGTGGAAAGTAATTGTCCTCCCCTGTGCAAGGCAAATGAACTGTTCAGGATTTCACTGAAACAAGGGTATATTTATCTTGTTATAGTATGCAGAGTGAGCACAGTAGAAATTTTCTAGGTGTGCAGGAGGCACACATGGTACCAAATTGGAATAAAAGAATGAATGTTAAGACATTTACAAATATTTATAGCTGATAATATTGAAATCCTATTTCTGTAGATGCTTCTAGTGAAAGGCATAATTTGAAATAATCAGGGAGTACAAGTAGGTGTGTGATTTTACTGTGATGTATTTCTCTGGAGTTTAATTTTTACTCTTGTTTAATTGGGCCCGTTTATAAGACAGGCATGTCAGCATGAAAACAACTATCTTAACATTGAAGCTTTTCTTTCTATAACTAGCTGGTATTATAATGTACAGTCAGTAGCATGTATCTAGCTGTGTTATCCAGCTCATCTCATGCAAGAGAAATCCTTCAATGACAAGAGAATTCCTGCCATGTAAGAGAAATCCTGCAGAGTTGGCTAGAAGCAGAAGTTGACATTTGGCACAAAAGCAGCCCTGATTGAAGAGAAGTGATTTTGAATGTTCTGATGAAGACTTTTTTAATCTGTGTTATGAGCTTTGAAAATTGTACTCTGCACATGCATAGTGATTTTTTCCTGAGAGCACTGTACTTGTAATAAGCATAACTAAGGAAGGTCACACGGCAGATGGACCTATGGCTAACATAACTGTGCAGTAGAAAATTTAATGAAGGTGAGCAGTGAAGAAGCTGCACAGCTTTTACCTTACAGGATATTAATAAATAGAAGCTGCACAGCTTCTATTGTGTATATTTTATATATTTAGATTTATTTGTGAATAAAACACTGGAGGGGCTTCCTCCTGCAGGTTTTGTAAGGTGCTTGAGATAGGTACTCCAATGGTTCCAAATTGTTCAGCATTAAGGATTTTTTTTCTTTTACCCTGCAAAAACTCCATGAAAAGCCCTTCTAAATTAAGGGAATGGTAAGGCTGCATGGTTAAGCACCCAAAAGTCAGGAAATGACATAGTTATAGTTATAGAAATGACATATATATGGACATATGACTTGTTCATGCCCATAAAAATATGGTCTTCAATTACTTGATAGGATGTTAACTATCAAATAATACCATTTAATATACTTTTTTTCCCTAGAATTTTGGACATGTAGTATGTTTTAGCACTGAGTTTATGCTAGTCTTTTTATGCAAAGTCTAAGAAAGACATTTTTATGAAAAGCACACAAACAGTATTTAAACAACATACTATAGATTGAATATAACAAAGAAAAGCAATAGCAAAAAATGTGTTAACACATTTAGAGGCCACCTACGTGTTTTGTTAATTATCTTTGTATTTAACAGCTTTATTCCTGGAATTGCACCTAAGGTAGTAGTACTGCTAGTTGAAAAATAAACATAAATCACATGAAACTTGACTAAGGGTTCAAATTAAAAAAAAATATTACTGGGTGTAGTGATTATCACTGGGCCTTTTGCTATTAACTGTGTCTGATAATATGAACCACGCCCCAGTAGTAAGTGTTTATTGGAACAAGCACTAAATTATTAAAATCTAAGCTTACAGAGAAGGCCACAATTTTGTAAAGAAATGGATACATGAAGTCAGACTTCTAAATCTCATTTTAAATACTGTACCAAATAAATGGCCTGATTTTTCATAAGTGCTGAGACCCCAGTGGCTCCCATGGACTTCAATGGGATTACTCATGTGGGTGAAGTTATGCTGGGTCAGGGTCTTAATCAGTAAAACTTTCCTTATAATTAGCACAGACCATGTTATTTTGTGCCATTGTAATCTCAGACTCAGTAACATGGGTAGTTTATACAAAATAATAAAAATGTTAAGTCTGTTTTATTCATCCTGTGGACTTTAGCTACATATTAGGTCGTATTTGTGAACATAAATTAAAGCAGAACATCTTCTGAGGATTCTTTACAAATTAGACTACCCTGGACTTTTAACAGTATCTTCAGTTTCATTGGATTTTAATTGTGAGTATGAGCCTATTTTTATGAAACCATAATTTGCTTAAATGTGTACTGGTGGATATTCTACAGAGCACTTTTAAAAATGTCATGTTATATATTCTGTTAAATTCTTACTAATACCTTAATACTTTTCTACTTCCCTCCCAAACATTTTACTTGATTTATAACTTCAGTTCTTTGGCACCTCTGACAGTCCAAACCAGATTAAGGTAACATGGGCTCCCCTGTGACTCTGCTTTGGGGCCTTGCATGGCAGTGGCAATCTCCCTCACCTACATCCCCCACAAAGATTCATTGTAATGGGTTTACTTTCTCCTCCCATAAATGGCAATAGGGATTATAAGGATTATAAACTCAATTCAGTATCAGAAGCAGGGATCTATCTAATCCTTCCCCCAAACAGAAAGGGAATGCATACCATCAGGCTAACTTCGCAGTACTTACCCCTGAAGCAGCTGGTCTGTTTGTGATCAATGAGTAGGCAGGAAGCCTGGGTCCACTGTACTCTAGTCTTCTTCCTACACTCACAGCCCTTTGCCGGGGTGCTGATGATAGGGATCCCAGAGCAGTGGAGTTGAGTTAACACTTTACTGAAATAAGTGGAGCCCCTACCAGGTCAATTGTTTCAGGCTGTCTACAGGCATTTGGGTCATGTTGTCAAGCTTTTCTTCGCAACCATAAGGCTGGAACCTTTTTTTAATGAAAGCTAATGTTTTGATGTAATCACATGACTCCAGAAACTGGGGTCATAAACACAGGCCTATAATGCCTCTGCTTTAATCTGATCCAGCTGTCACTTATACCCTTACTATGTGGCAAATCAAAATGTGATTTTTTATTTATTTATTTTGTTTCATCTGATTCCATCAGTATCCAAGTAATAGTTAAGCATTTCATACATGTTAATTAACAGTAAAGACGTATGGCTAGTTACAGTTTTACTACAAGAGGATGACTATGGTGAAAAGGAAATTGACACTTACTGTAGCTTTTCTTCTATTTTTTTATACATTTAAGCAAGAGCTTAAACAAATTTAGATGTATAAATGCATAAATAGCTTCCCATGTGCCTCAGCCCTAATCTGGAGAGAACACTTCTGGGGCATGAGCATAATCTCCATGTGTTATTCTACTCCATTTTATTCAATATAAAGTTCTTATACCACCCTCTTCACTTAGTGCCTGAGCACCTTCCAGTAGTGCACTAACAATATGAATAACATTTGTTACATATATGTGATGTCATAGATAGTTAATTTTCAGCTTCTTTGTAATTGCAAAGAAGGGTGTCATTATGGTGTTTTTACCCAGGAGCACCAAGGGTGCAACTACCCACCATTTCATATTGGCCACGAAAAAGTCAGCAGATGGTAACAATTTTGTATTGCTACTGTCCTGGACTGACTTTGAACTGCCAACCTATACATGTAAAGTCTAATATTATTGATAGTTTCTTTAAAGGGGGGAAAGATCTCTGACTTCTCCCAGTTCTCTTTCACAGATAAACGCTCTGATGTGTGTGGGACTATGATGGCAGTGGAAGCTTGATGGCATTGTAGTATCTTTGAACATTACTTTTGGTTAGGATTTTTTATAATTTTTGTAAAGCTTGTACCACCTATTGACATGGCAAGTAAGTGTTCTAAATTCAGCGATTAAAGCATAAAAGCGAGAACAGTTTGTGATGATATCACATTTCACTTGTCTGAATTTTGTTTAGTAAGGCTAACACGCAATCCCAGCCTTGGGGCTGTATGTGTATTTTTGATATAATTTTATTCTCATTCCTGTGTAATGTTTCTGCCTTGCACAATTATGGTGAAAAACATGATAGTCAAGGGCTTTTATTCATCCACTTCACACTGAACTGCAGGTGCAAACTGGCTCTAAAGCCACCATGGCTGGTCAAAGCAGAATCACCCAAATATGGGGGGAGTTTCCCAGTGGCATACAGCTGCCACAACACTCTTCCCGCAATAGGAGGACTGTACCTGGGGGGGAAAGGGATGTTTGCTGATCCTTGGGGTAGTGTATTTGAAGACCTCAGGACTCTTGGCAGCCATTGTAACTTAAGAGCAGTATTCATCAAAGGCTCTCTCAAAGCTGCCTCCTGACATTGCACTGTGTACACTTGCTGCAGCATTCATTTAGAAATGTTTTGTTGCAGATTTTGGTACCTAAGGGAATGCTGATTTTTACATTGGCTATACATATTAGTACTACAACAGACTGAATGAATGGAATCCATATTTTTGATAGAGATGCTCACCATTTTCCATCTAAACATTTGTTTTTGTTGGGCAATGTGGTTTGGGAAAACTGAACTTTCTCCTAAGAACATGTTGTCAAGTTTATTTGCTTTCCATTGGGAAATTGAAACAAAATATTTATCACTATGTCAGGTCATCTGAAATTGTAACATTTTGGTTTGTCAAACTTAAACAAGCCTTTTTTGTTTCAGAAAAGTTCCATATTGTGTCTGCCTGAGCTGCCAGGGTGTTTCAGGAGAGTGATAATTTGGATGTCTCATTCTCCCCTATGGGATGGGCTCCCTCCCTGGCTAAACTACATCTCTCATGATATGCTGTAGTTTCTCTTATGGCAGCCTGTAGTTTTAACATGAGTTACAAGTTGAGTTAAAAAATGTGGGAGAGCCTAGGGTTTAACTTGACCTGCTGGCTTGTGTTAAAACTGCACACTACCTTGTCTTCCCCTAGGATTTTTCCTTGTGTTAATTAGCATGTCAATTAGCATGATTTAAGAATGCATATTTTCTAGTGAAGACAAGGTCTAAATTAAGCTAGCTGAACTGGGGGAAAAAAAACCACATCCCCCTCATCTTCCTAAACCGGACAAGACCGTAATTGAGTTAGATTAACATTACTGAAAAGCTTCCATAACCTGCATAGGCACAGTTCAACACCTTTTCCATTCTATTAACTGATCACATTATAGCTACTAGGCTAAATCTAAGTTTCAATTTACATTTGCTATGGCTACAACACAGCCAGCTAACATAATTGTAACCATGTTAATACCTGTGAAGACACAGTTTAAGGGCGTCTTCAACTTGTTAAACCAGTGATTCTCAAACTTGTGTACTGGTGACCCCCTTCACATAGCAAGCCTCTGAGTGCAACCCCCCCTTATAAATTAAAAATACTTTTTTATATATTTAACACCATTATAAATGTTGGAGGCAAAGCAGGGTTTGGGGTGGAGGCTGACAGCTCACGACCCTCCCTCCCCTAATAATCTCATGACCCCTTGAGGGGTCCCGACCCCCAGTTTGAGAATCCCCGTGTTAAACTAACAGTTGATAAGAGCACTCTTTTGTTGTATAGACGCAGCTTAAGGAACTATTCTAACGGAATGTTTTTCATTCAGAAAATACCAATTAATAGAAATTGAAACATTTTGCAGGAGTGTGTTGATTTCAACAAAATGTTATATTGGAACTGAACATTTTGATTTCTAAACAATTTTTCACTTCAATTTTTTATGTACTGTTTTGCGCATATATATAATATTTTATTCAGAAAATTTGCTTTGAAATGTGGAGTTTCCAGCAAAATGGAAATTCCAGGTTTCAACATGCTCTACCCCAGGGGTCGGCAACCTCTGGCATGTGGCTCACCAGGATAAGCACCTGGGCGGGCCGGGCTGGTTTGTTTACCTGCTGCGTCCGCAGGTTCGGCCGATCATGGCTCCCACTGGGTTTGCCGCAGCCAGCACATCCCTTGGCCCGTGCCGCTTTCCGCAGCCCCCATTGTCCTGGAGTGGCGAACCGCAGCCAGTGCGAGCCGCGATCGGCCGAACATGCTGATGCGGCAGGTACACAAACCGGCCCGGCCCGCCAGGGGGCTTACCCTGGCAAGCCGCGTGCCAGAGGTTGACGACCCCTCCTCTACCCTAAGGGATTTTTCTCCCCAGTAATTGAACAAAACAGTTGAGTTCGGATGGTTTGGAAAAGTTGCAATTACAGCATTTCATTTTTGTAAAAAAAGTATCTAAAAACTTCCAAGTTTGGTGTGTTCTGTTGTTCTCAACAAGAGCTAAGGTTTTTAAATATTTTAGATGATGCTGTTGACCAATGAACTGCCTTTGTAATATACTATAGGGGGATACTATTGATAAGTTTGAAATTTTATTAGCTTAAAACATGCTGGCAAGTAGGGCAACATACATTATAGAAATGTTAGGCTTTGCCATAAGAGAGAGGCCTTGTTATCCTGGTTTGAGGAGTATGTATACCCCAAAATGTGATCAAACTAATTGCAACCATATTATGTGCATTCAACCACCCTGCATTAATGAAACAGAACACCCCATAGTTAAGGGTTAATCAGAAAACAGGTTTTTAGAGGCAAGGTCAAAACTAGCTGGCAGTTTCTGCTAATCAGAATGGGAGGAGTGGAGAGAAAATTAAACAACTGAGTATGAAAGAAGATAAGTAGCTGGAGGACCTTGAGTCTGGACACCTCTGATATTAGAAGTTTATTGAAAGTTAGAATAAAATATCATGACCTATGTGTTTTGTAGAAGTTAGCTATAAAAAGTCTTGATGATACTTTGGAGCATTCCTCTGGAGCTATCCTTAGAGAGACTTCTTTTCTAACACCTTTACTCCCTGGCTGGGAGGTGTTTGGCCACCACTGACCCATTGTTGATTACTCAATACCATCTCAGAATTTAGGTAAATATCTAGGATGTTCTAAACCTATTGCTTATGTCTGTGTGTACTTAAATCCAATAAACTGCAGTGTTAGACAAGAGCATGCTTACTTGTATTAATCTTTGATCACATGGAATTGCTGTGTTCCCATTTATTTATTCCTGACACCGCCTGGAGTGAAATAGTTAAGTTCCCACTGTTGGGAGTTCTGAAAACCGCTGGAAACAGCCTGTTTTATTAGTATAAGACGCCGTGTGATGAACTTATGCTAAGGGTTGCTTTTGAGTTAGCCAAACTGGGCCTTGGGATTTAGCCCCACATCAAAAATTGTTCCTTCTTATTATGTGTGATAAACAAGTGACTGCAGAAAGACATGTATATCACAAGCTTGCAAAGTTATTCTGAAATAGTGGGATAGTTTGGGGGTTTTGCAAGATTTTGTAATATAAGAACTAAACAGTTAGACTGCATTTTTGTATGATAGTTCTTAAGAAACTGATTGACGCAAATGCTTAGGCCAATGATTAGAAGTATAATTATGGATACCCGTAATGCCAAATATGAATAGGGGAAAGAATAAAGTTTATGATGGTCATGGAAAAGGGTCAGATATGGACATATGTCTGTATGGTTACAAAAAGGATAGGTATAAAAGATCTGATTTTGTTTATTACATTTTTGGTGCATCAAGTTCCTAAATCCATACCAACACGTTCGTGATCTACTCTGCTGTGCTTCAATGACTGAATTCTTATATCTTTGTTTGCCATAAGGCTTAAGGATATGTGGGTATGCTATCAGTCCCAAAACCTATATCTCTGTATATTGCTTTAGGTTGTTTGCTTATATTAATGAGTGGACTTATTTGATTGGTAATACAATTCTATATTGCTCTCCGTAGTGTATTTCATTAGTCTCCCAAACAAAAAGAAAGAAAGAAAGAATCTATCAAAGAAAGAACCTTTGCTAAAATATTAGTAATCTTGGTACAATAATTAATCACGCTACAATGCTGAGTGTTTTGTTCTAAATTGTTTGTTATGGCTTTTTTGGACATCTGATATCTCTATTGAACTTGATGGAATTAAAAAGTATTTAAATTCATTAAGGTTCCCAAACTAAACTTAACTTTGACCCCTTATCAGTGCCCAACCTTTTCCTATAATCAATTATCTAGTTACCCTACAGCTAGTTGGAAGTTTTAAACTAAAATAATGTTGCTATCTGAATATTTAGTCTCATCAAAATTTTCTGTTGGGAAAATATTGATCTCAATTAAACATTTCTATTTTCTAACCAGAAAATTATAAATGAAACATTTTGTTTCACACACTATTCTTGGGGGGAAATGTATTTTTGACCATCTCTGATTTATACCTTATTGAGACATAAGTCAAGGATGATCTAATCAAGCCTAATATAAACACAAAGCTACTAGTCTTGCACCCTGTAATACCTTTTCTTTTTCTCCTTTCTGAATTGTGATTTGCTCCCAGTCTCACGACCTCTGTCTCTTTTACTTCTTTCTTCCCTGCAACAAAAGATATTGCCGAATCCTGCTGGCCTTTTCCCCTCAATATACAGAGGACTCAGCCTCCACATTCTTCATGAAATTTCCATGGGTGATCCTGCTTCGGAGAAGTGGTTGGGCACGGAGTCCAGGCAAAACATGGAGGAGTCAGAAACCATAGGCTCTTCCTTTTCCATGATGAGAGAATCTGAAAGGTGGTTTGAAGTGGTCAGGGTTGGTTTGAAGTGAAACTGGCAGGAAGTAGTAGGACTCCACCCTGTGGACAGTCAAGTTTGCTTTGGGTGGAAATGAAGAAAACCATTGAAGAAGAGTATGTTAGCTCTATTTATAGGAACTCCAAAGAGTCCATTTGGGTGTAAAATTTATTTCTACCCACATAACATCAGTTAAAAGTAGAGTTGGCCAAAATTCAATCAGCAAAAAAAAAAAAAAAAATCAAAATCTCCCTTTCCTGTCCATTTTCCATCCAGCTAAGCAACAATTCAGAAATTTGTTTGTTTTTTAATTCTGAAATTTTATTTTTAAAGGGAAAAAATTGGAAAAATAGGAGTTCTCTTCTCCATGACTTTTTGTCAGCTTTACATAAAAAACAAGGTGTGAACATACATGTGAAAAAGGAAGCTCTATTCTCTACTGGCTCGTTTAAGGCCATGTAAGCACTGTTAGGATCCCTAGTGTAGACAGAGTCAACAGCATTTAGGTGTCTAACTCCACATTTCACACAGTTATTACACTTAGATTACAATGGTAAGTAGTTAAGGACCAGATGTTAGATTTTATTGCCACAGGCAGATAGGATGATGAGCATGTATTCAGCTGCATAGTTGGTTTTTTTTTTTTTTTTTTTGCTGTTGTCTGCATGGACATCCAGTGAAATTGAAACTAATGAGCTGGCTGTTCTAGAAAGATATAGATACTTTGAGAAATGTAGCTCTCCTATGAATGCATTAATTGTTTATAACTATATTTTGCCCTGTATATAAAAAATAAATGAATACATTTGATTTAAGGAGGCTGATAGGTCAAAAGACTATTTGTTTAATTTGGTTAGAATGATATCCTGAGAATTTCTGCTGGAATCTGTTGCCAATATAATCAATAATCGATGAAGCAGAATGATAAACACATACAGATAGTGATTGTATCAACAAAGTGACTGCTGTAAAATAGAGAGCTTTTCCCTCTTTGCCTTTTTCTATTACAGAGACTGCTCACTATAGTGCAGATATATGAAATTTCACTTTGTTATGCAAATTCTAAACTGATATAGAGCAGATTTTTGATGATAATGTAAAGTTAGATTTACAGGCTTTAAGAATATGAAGCACTTTTCATATTCCAAGCTTCCACTGCTCTCCTCAAACTATGGATCCCCAATTATTCCTCCCTTTTATTCATCATCACTACTTGGGCTTTGGGTAATCTCAGTAATGGTTTGGATCCAGGTCCCATTAATTCAAATTTGACTCCCTGTCACTCAGAAAACATAAATCAACTTCAGGGATTAAAAATTGGAATTTTGGTTTTATTCCAGGCTAAATATATATTTTTGTTTTGAGCCTCTTTGCTGCATATGCACTAGAATCAATCATCGCATGCTACATTGCCCATAAAATGAAATATTTCCCATCATTATTTAGTCCTTTTTGATCGTGATGCTCATGCTGTTCAAAACATTCATTTCAGTCAGTGTGCATTTTACCTTTTTAGTGACAGAAGAATCAGCCCCTTGGAAAGATAAGTTGTCAATGGCAGAAGGATTGAAAATGCAATGGAAAGATGATTCCCATTGACTTCAATGGCTTTGGATTGGGGCCTTACAGGAGATCCTTTTATTTTTATAAAAAGGGAACTTCAGTATTGCAAACCTAATGCAAAAAGTCATCAGACTTGTATTTTCATTTTCTGAGCTATCAGACCATTGTTCCACAGGTCTCCTTCCCTCAGAGAGCTAGTGAGGTTCGCCGCTCCAGGCCAATGGGGGTTGCGGGAAGCAGCGTGGGCCAAGGGATGGGCTGTCCGCTGCTTCCTGCAGCCCCCATTGGCCCGGAGTGGCGAACCGGGGCTAGTGGGAGCCTCGATCGGCCGAACCTGCAGATGTGGCAAGTAAACAAACCAGCCTGGCCCGCCAGGGCTTACCTTACCTAACTTAGCAAAGCAAACCAGCCTGGCCTGCCAGGGGGCTTACCCTGGCAGGCCGCGGGCCAAAGGTTGCCGATCCCTGCTGTAGGAGTTGGGCAATATCCCAACAGTTTGAAAGTCCTCTAGTGGGCCTTCCTGTCACCTGTTGCAGAAGCCATTCAGAACCCTGCCACAGCAGCAGTATACACAGGTAGCTAGGTTTTGTATATTTGTACGTAGATAATAAACATCTATTTGGAATCCAACTATGCCATTGTGATTTTCCATATTCTTAATGTTGTGTAGAGAGCAAGGACACAACAATGCCTCTATGCCTGCACATTGATGAATAGGCTAAAGGTGACGTAAAACTATTAAGAATTCTGCAGTTCCTCACTAGTATGCATGGTGTGAATTAAGAGGGAGTCAAGCACTCATCAAGAGAAATTCAGTTGAGTAGTGAACTCTATTTCCAGTATTAACTGTTTAAAAATGGAGGTTGCAAATTATTGTCATCCTTTTTAGGCACAGATTTCAAGTAAGGTGACAAATTCACTGAGCTATATTATCCATGTGAATAGAGCAATTTCTTGCATTACACCACAGACATGATGGATGAGACAGTAAATTTATTTTTATGGCAGACAAGTGCTTAGCAATCTGCAAAAAGTATTCTGGGTTATTGCCAGGAGTACCTCTCTTATGCCGAATAAAGCAAAAAAAAGTTAAACAGGGGAAATATTTGTCTCATGTGTTCTGTCATTACCTCTCTGTGCCCTTCCTAAAAATGGAATGGGATTATCACTGGAGTAAAGCTAAACTTTAGTTAAGGTCAATATGAATTATAGGGAATGGATGTCAGCTACCATTATTAAAACAGTCACTAATCTCTTTGTTTCTTAAAAAAAATGTAGAAAATTGGCATTCAACCTTTAAGAGATGATGAATCAAAATATAAGAATTAAGCCTACATCTCTCTGTATGTCTACTGAAGTTAATTGAATTACACCAAGGCTAAATTTGATCCATGCTGTTCAGACTACAGAAATTGCATACCGAGGTTATGTATAGAGAAACAATTAAAGCATGTATCTAAGAAGCTGAACAAAAGATCCTATTTCAGCTAAAACATCAGACATTTTCACTTACGTAATTTAGCTACCTGTGTAAATAATGATGTAACTCATCTGAATATCCTTTTTTATTTCACTTTAGGGCACTCATCATATCTATTCCATACCATTACATTGTGCCTTACTGCACCACCTACAAAAAAAATAGATAAACATTCACTTGAGAGCTATGGACTGAGTATTCTTCAACAACATGGAAAATTCAATTTGTTCTTTTGCTCTCAGAATCTTATGTGTCTATAACAGTAGTAATTGAAGCACTATTTTGCTCTGTATTAGTGTCCATTGAATTTTCTGATAGGAACCCCACTAAATTCCTGTTCAGAAGCCATTGAGGTCAGTGGAAATACTCCCATTGACTTCAGTGGGTTTTGAATTAGGGCTTTAGGCATGATCCAGCAAACACTTAATGCTTGTGATTAGTCCGATAGAACTCAAATGGTTAGATATGTGCAAAAAGCCAAGCATGTGCTTCTATGGCCTAAAATGGAATCTAAATTACAGTATCTCTAAAATATGGCCATTTTCCCAATGACAAGAATTGAAAATTGCATAACTTTAGAGCATGGCTGAGTTGGATGGAGAAGGGGAACAGACACCTGGAGACTGTGGAACTAGTGAAAGGTGTGTTAAGGTTCAAGATTTCTTGATTCACTGAAGTTAGAAAGGAACTAAATGTGAATTTTTCTACTTCTCAGTGATGTTTCTCTGTATCTCTAGTGGCTACGTATCTGATCTTAAACTGAGTTCAAAGATTCTCAACTTTTTCCATATTACATCCCCTCCCCCTCCCAAAATAAACTACCAGCAATTGGGGATCTTCCTCCCTTCAACTTGTATAGAACAGGAGGTGGCTAAAACCAACTAGACAGCCTTTTGTGATCCCATCATCTCTCATAACTCTCCAATTAATTGCTTTGGATTACCATTTACTCTTATTTCCCCTACAAATTTAAATTCCTAAATGTGACCTCTTCCTGGAGAACTGCCAGAACCAAACACCAATTCTTTATGCCATCTAAAAATGTGCAATTCCACTAACTGCAGTAGTTAATGAATTGACTGCTAAAATTTCATTGTGGCTCATGTATGGGGGAAAAAAATCAAGAAAATAATGAGAATAATATGATTAATGATTGTATAATCTATACAAATCAAAACAGACCCCTGACAATTGACCATAACTTGTTCCATTTTTTCTTAAATCCTACAGAAAGGATGAAGTCCAATATTACAGCTGGATGAATAATTCTCCAAAAATATATTTCCACTGAAATTTGGTTCTTTTTGAGATCGAAAAGTGTTTACAAATTGGGAAATGTTAGTAAAATTCACAATTTAAAATAGTAAAAAATCCATGCAAAAAAAATTGCTGTGGGGATAGTTGCAAATATTTTCAAATCCATTAACCACGTCTTCTCAGAAACACATGGTTATAAATGATTCTCTTCTCTGTTATGGCCCACTCCTTATCTCAATAGTGAGGAAAAATAATTAGCAGTGAAAGAGTTAAAATGGTAAATTCAACATTATTCCTTTACATTTTAGTCTCCAAATCTCTTCTGGAGCTAAGAATATTCTGTTTTCATTTGCTCAGTTTCATTATTGGTTTATCTTACTATGTTCTAAGTAAACCACTTAGCCCATATCTCAGATTTGTTTATTTGGGATAGTGTTAAATGCAAGATGCTTTTCATATCCTGGAAAATATTATATTTCCATGATATCTACAATTTTTGTATTCCCAATTACATAAAAATGTTGAAAGGAACAAGCCTCATCACCTTCTTAAAACATATCAGTATCTTCATTGACAGCTATATACACTAGTAAAAAAAAGATACATTGAACTGTTTTCATTCCCCAAAGATGATAGTGGTAAAGGAGGTGAGGGGGACAGCTCCATTCTCTAACACACTGTTTCTTACTCTCATGACTTTTTTTTTCCCCAGAGCGGGGAGTGTCACTTTAACAACACTTGGGAGAAATAATGTCTCTGGGATACAGCTTAAGCAGTGAGCTATTGTCTTGGTTCTCTACTTTCTGTATAGATAAAGTTAATCAAGTGTTTAAATTCAACTAGCAGTTATACTTGTGCTATCCCTGCTGACCAAAATGAGGTTGCACAGGTATAAATAAGGACCATATTTATGTAGTATAGGCTGATTGTTGTCTGTATCCTTGGGAACTAGGACATGGTTGTTTTCCAAGGGTTATTTTGTAATTCTTGATTAGTATATGAATGATTTTATTTGCCTGTTTTTTATAAATATGCAAACATATGAGTAACTCAAAGCCATAGTTGCGGGAAAGTTAGCACAGGAGTATGAGACAACATGTAGAAGTGTGCAGAAAATGTTCTGGGGATGGGAAAGAAGAAAGAGTAAAAAAATGTGTTTTCCTTATTTTTGAATGTATGGAAAATAAAGTCCACAAGAGGGGGGCGTGCACCTAGGGAGAACTTGTGGGAAGAAACAGAATTTTGTTTTCCTATTTGCTATAGGAAAAAAGATGCAAGACACCTGGATAAAGACTGAGAACTTGAACTTGATTTGAAATTCTACGAGAAGCCAATGTGGAGAGTTGAGGACAGGTTTGATATGTTTGCGGTATCCTGTGTTGCTGAGGAGATGTGCTGCAGTCACATTCTACCATCTCCATTTGGAAGGGAAACTCCACCCCATTCTAGTGAATGAAGACTTGGCCTCAGTTATTCATGCCTTCAGCATCTGTTGGCTGGATTACGTCAACGCAATATATCAGCATTTAGGAAACTCCAGCTAATTCAGAACATTGCATACAATTTCAAATCATGTTCAAGTTCTCAGTCCTTATCTGCAAAGTGCTGCATGTCTGGACCAAGTATATCTAAAAGATTGTCTAAAACTCTAGGACGAAGACCATGAACAACAGCTATGCTCTTCTGGCACAATGGAACTCCCAACAACTAGAGTAAAGTACTTATGTGTGAAGGACAGAACTTTCTCCGGGGATGGTCCAAGACAGGGGAATGAACTTCCCCACTATCCAGTCCAAGGATGTGGCACATTTCTTTGACCTTGCCTTCTAATATAAATGCACGAGAATAGAAGTGTGTGTAACATCACAAGCTTCTCCCTCTGGGAAGAGGATGAGAGAACAAACAGCACATGTTAGATTTGTAGTCACAGATGCTTATATGTGAGATCTTAGCTTCAGAGAGGAATGCAAGTGTACTCCTAGACTATGGACTGAATTTGACTAATTGTGGGAATGTATCTTCAAAACCAATGGTAGCTGAACCATAACTGCAAGCTCTTCAAAATATTGTCCTCCACCCACCAGAATTACCTCTAATTTGCTTGGGTTCAGGTTCAATCAGTTGTTCTTGATCCAAGAACTTAACTCATTCAAACACTGGGCCATCATGGAGGTGGTATGGTAGTATGTAGTGAAGAAGGACCAGAAAGAAAATTGATAGATGTAGAATTCCATAAGTGAAGCGTTTCATGGTGGAGCTGTAGTTTCCCATCACTACTCATTGTGCACCTGCCTCCAGAAAGGGATAAACCATGTCAGTGTAGTACCCTGGACACTTAGCACCTCACTCATGTGAGGTAGCCTAGTCTCATGGTCAACAACATTGAATGTTGCAGAGAGAATGAGAATGGATGCCTATCCATTGAGAGAAGGAGACCATCCATCAGTGCCAATCCATCAGTGAAATTTTGGTTCCATGTCCTGGCTAGAATCCAGATTAAGCTGTGTCTAGAGCAGGGGTGGGCAAACTATGGCCCGCGAGCCACATCCGTCCCACAGGACCATCCTGCCCGGTCCCCGAGCTCCTGGCCTGGGAGGCTAACCCCCGTCCCGTCCCCCGCTGTTCCCCCTCGCCCGCAGCCTCAGCTTGTTTGCTCCACCGCCGGCGCAATGCTCTGGGCAGCGGGGCTGTGAGCTCCCGGGGCAGCGCAGCTGCAGAACCCGGCCTGACCCGGTGCTCTGAGCTGCATGGTGGCGGCAGCGGCAGCGTGGCCCAGCTCCAGCTGGGCAGCATGGCTGTAGTACTGCCAGCCACCGGTGCTCCAGGCATCGCGGAAAAGGGGCAGGAAGCAGGGGGGTTGGATAGAGGGCAGGGGAGTTTGGGGTGGTGGTCAGAGGGAAGGGGTTTGGATGGTGGTTGGGGGGGAAACGGGGTTGAATGGGGGGCAGGGGGTTAAATGGGGGGCAGTCAGGAAGGAGGGGGGTTGGATGGGGCAGCAGGGGGCAGTCAGGGGCAGGGGTTCCGAGGGCAGTCGGGACAGGGAGAAGGGGTGGTTGGATGGGGCAGGGGTCCTGGGAGGGCTGTCAGGAATGAGAGAAGGGGTTGGACGGGGCAGCGGGGGTCTGGGGGCAGTCAGGGGACAGGGAGCAGGGGTGTGTGGATGAGGCAGGGGTCCCAGAGGGGCTGTCAGGGAACTGGGGGGGGGGGGTTGAATGGGGTAGGAGCCCCAAGGGGAGCAGATAGGAGGTTGGGGATGGCCCACGACCCCCTCCCCTAAGCGGCTCTCCATACAATTTATGAAGCCCTCAGGCCAAAAAGTTTGCCCGCCCCTGGTCTAGAGTGTTAGCATCAGTTAGATGAGCTTTTATTTGGCCTTTTTCTAGCTTCTCAGTGAGTTTGCCCAGTAAGGTTTGACACTGGGTGGTAGTTGGCTAGGACTAAAATATCTAGACATTTTTTTTCAGTGTTGGTCAGACTATTACATGTTTGAAGGAGGAAGGGAAGATTCCTTTTCTGGATGAGATGTTGGCTATTATTTCCCCAGGAGTGGCACCACTTGTTCATGACTCTCTTTCATAAGCCAGGAGAGTCATGGTTGGATTCACAAGTCCTGGCTCAAGATTCCTTTAGAGTATCCCAAACGACTTGATGTGTGAACATACTGAATTCTGCATACTGAATGCAGCTGGGCTGTTGGTTGGTGGGTATAAATGGAGTGGATCCATGCTGTTTGAGAAGACCTCCTGAATGTGTGTGATCTTTTCAGTGAAGTAGGATGATAGTTCTTCACATCAATTAGTACTTGGCTATGATGCAGGTTGTAGGTATTCAGGATTAATGAACTGGTTTACCACCCTCAGTAACTCCTTGGGGTGGGATTTGACAGCCTCAATAGAGGTTGATAAACAAAGAGTTTCCTTAAGACTTGTCCTGGACATTTCACACATGAAATGGACAGCTCAGACTCAAAAGTACTCCTTGCACAATCTAAGCTTACAAGGTAATGTATTTTGTACAGTGGATAAAAAAGATTAAGGATTAGATTAAAAAATAGTTATAGCAGCTTCTCTCACTATGCACATGTGATTTTTTTTTTTTAATCTGAAAAATCCATTCAGGTTAATAGCCACATCCAATTAGTTAACAATTGAAATTCACATACACATTTAGTTTAGAATATGGCCTTAATTTTTTTCTGATTCCTTTGAGTGCTCAAACTACGTATCATCTCTTATGCCTGGTCTACACTACGGGGTTAGGTCGAATTTAGCCATATTAGGTCGATTTAAAAATGAATCCGTCCACACAACCAACCCCGTTCCATCGACCTAAAGGGCTCTTAAAATCGACTTCCATACTCCTCCCCGGCAAGGGGAGTAGCACTAGAATTGACTTTGCTGGGTCGAATTTGGGGTAGTGCGGACGCAAATCGACGGTATTGGCCTCCGGGAGCTATCCTAGAGTGCTCCATTGTGACTGCTCTGGACAGCACTTTGAACTCCAATGCACTAGCCAGGTACACAGGAAAAGCCCTGGAAACTTTTTAATTTCATTTCCTGTTTGGTCAGCATGGCGAACTCAGCAGCACAGGTGACCATGCAGTCCTCCCAGAATCATAGAGTGTAGAATGTTTCTACACTCCCCCTATCATCTTCGTCCCTGAGATTGCAGATTAGAAGGTAAAAAACCACACTCGCGCTGACATTTTCCAAGCTCAAGCAATCCTCCCGCACTGATAGGGCACAGCTTAATGCATGGAGGCATTCAGTGACAGACTCCAGGAAAGCGTTAAGTGAGTGCGATGAGCGGATGCAGGATACGATGCTGAGGCTAATGGGGGAACAAATGGACATGCTGAAGCATGTGTTGGAGTTGCAGGAAAGCCAACAAGAGCACAGACCCCCGCTGCATCCACTGTATAACCGCCTACCCTCCTCCCCATGTTCCATAGCCTCCTGACCCAGATGCCCAAGAACACGGGGGTGGAGGCTCCGGGCACCCAGCCACTCCACTGCAGAGCAAGGCCCAAGCAACAGAAGACTTGATTTGAATGATTTGACAGTTTGATTTGAATGACACCCCCACACCACCCGAGCTACCTCGTCCGTTATCTCAATTTTTTTTAAAATAAAGAAAGAATGCATGGTTTCAAAACAATAGTTACTTTATTTTGAAGGAGGGAGGGTGGTTGGCTTACAGGGAATTAAAATCAACCAAGGGGGTGGGTTTGCATCAAGGAGAAACACACACAACTGTCACACGAAAGCCTGGCCAGTCATGAAGCCTCTCTGATGCACAGCACACCTTGCTGTGCTCTTCTAACTGCCCTGGTGTCTGGCACGAAACGATTGACTGCCGTTGCTTTCACGGAGGGAGGGGCGACTGACGACATGTACCCCAAACCACCCGCTGCAAAGTTTTTGCCCCATGAGGCATTGGGAGCTTAACCCAGAATTCCAAAAGGCGGCGGAGACTGCACCGTTCCATAAGTCGATGCGAGCCATGGTAGTGAGGACGCACTCCGCCGACTTAATCGCTTAGTGTGGACATCCGCAATCAATTGTATAAAATCAATTTCTAAAAATTGACTTCTATAAAATTGACCTAATTTCATAGTATAGATATACCCTTCGTTCCTCAGAGATGGACCCTCTGTAGTAGGATGCCAAAATGTACAGATAAATGCACAATGCTAAGGAACAGAGGTAAAGAACAGGAGGGTAGCAGGACTGAGGCATATAAATCATTTAGTACTTGGGGACTCTTTGACACTGTGCTAATTATAGACTTGATTCAAGATGAAAGTTAAAAACCTGTTAAGATACATAGTCCTATTTAGCTTGTTTTTCAACTCAGTTAATTTCAGTGATTCAACTTAATTATTGTGACTAAAATAGACTAAATTCATCCCAAGTGTAACTATGCTGACTGGATTAAAGATAAAACAGAGATGAATTTGCCTTCTAGACATGATTCTGTCCTCTGATATACAGGTCTAAATCCCATTGACTTTGATGGGAGACACAACTGTATAGAGCCATGTAACCCAACCTGAACCTAATGGGACCTGATTACAACTGTCGGGTTTGGGTCAGATATGAAAATAGCTCAACACTCTTGAGCTTGGGTTGTAGTCTTTGATCACCTCTTGTTACCCACGGGGTCAGTGTGACTTTGGCTGTGTGCCCCATCCCACTGTTGCCCTGCTGTGCTGTGTGCACTGTGGAGTGAGAAGTGCTGCAATTCATCAGCACCCACTCCAAGCACATACAGCACAGTGAGGTGGTGGGTCACACAACCACCTTGCTGACCCCTGGTCAGGAGGTAGCTGGAGTTGGATTGTGGGCATGTGGTTTGGGGAGTGGGAAGCCCCCACCAGGCCAAACCCCAAGGATGTGGAGATGGCTCTGAGACCGGTTCAGGGGGATTAGCCTGGGGTGAGGGGGGAACTGGCCACCCTGCTGATGTGTGGTGCTGGGCTGGAATATCAAGCTGCAGGACAGAGAGTGGGTCTGGGGCGTAATTAACCTGGGTGGCTCTGCAGAGGAAACAAAGTAAAGAAACTGGAGACCAGTCTGACAGCTAGACCCTTGCAATGTGAACTGAACCTGATGGGTCCTAGCTACAAGTGTCAGGTCGGGTCAAGTATGAAAACAAACCATATGCTTCAGCTTGGGATCAGATTGGCTGGATCTTAGGTTGGGTCAGGTTTTAAATTAAGGTAGAGCAGACCTTTATGTCCATGTATCTGAGCACAGACAGTGATTTTAAGGGGAATAAGATATAAAAAATAGGAAGAAATCCACACCACCTCCTCATCCTGTGCAACCCAACTTAGGGATGTGGGAATGCACAAGGTTTCTAACGGAAGGTATATTTCACTCCTTAGGGTTTTATGAATGCTAACAACTAAGTGCTGTAAATGGTTCACCTAGAAACCATTACCCATCTTAAATTGGGATGGATTTGGCTTTGGTGTCTCTCTTATGCAAACATTGAAAGAGGTTTCCAAATCTGAGCTGACACTGTTGGTTCAGCCCTACCCACCACATCCCTGCCCCTCACCTAGAATGCATAGCCTCCAGGAAGGTATTTTATTGAAGTTGGAATATTCCAAGTGCCTACCTGTGCCTGCTTAGAGAGTTTTCTTATAAGTGTGAGTAGAACCTAACCCTTAGAAAGAATCTGCATGGGCTAGTTTACTATCTGCTTCTCTGAATGGACATTGCATGGTCTATGTTGTGTGACCTACATGAATTGTATCCAGAAAGGTCCACACAGTCCAGCTAAAAGCAAAAACCGCAGATTACCTCAAGTACTAGCTACCTGCCAAATCCTTCTCTCTTTATTACTTTCCTTATGTTTATATCTGAGTCAAGTACATGGATGCTTTAAAAAACAAAACAAATTACACTTCCTATTTTATTAAGTGAACTCAGCTCTTTCTGGCACTACTTACAAGTGGGTTATACTCTATTATAGTGATTACATTGGCCTGAGTACTTGATTGTGAAGTAATAATACTTAGCAATTGTGCATTGCTTTACATGTGTCAACATAGCTAAGCATTATTATTCCCAATTTATAGAGGAAGAACAGGAGACACAGAGGGCCCAATCTAGACCCTGACTTCAGTGGAATTGCACACATGGTAACATTAGGCCAGAATGTGGCTGAGATTGAGAGAGATTAAGTCTGATATTTCCAAAGCAGTCTAGGAGATTTAGACACACATCTTCATAAATGTTCTCCTGGTTCTACCATAGTTTTTCTGGACAGGTCACTTAGGATGAGATTTTTAAAGCAGTCTAGGGTGATTTCTATGGAAGATGTGTGTCTAAAGCCCTTCAACGCCCTTAAAAATCTCAACCAAAGTGGTTTGCTCAAGGCTATACAGCAAATCTATGCCAGAAATGGGAGTAGAAGCCAGGAATTTACTCATCTCGGTTTCATGATTCAGCTATTATTGAATGCCTATAGTACCTATGACAAAGGCATATAGACTTTTATCTGTACAAACTGAGAGCCTGGGCACCCCAGAATACCTCTTTAGATGCTGTGATTCATCCCTATAAAAAATCTTGTTGCGTGAAGTGTTGCTGACTTTCCCCTGCCCTCTTCATTTTTGCTCCTCACATCACTAGTAGAAATAGTGGAAATAATACATATTTTTTAGGGCTGTCAATTAATCACAGTTATCTCACATGATTAAAAAAATGAATTGCAATTAAAAAAAAATTAATTGTGATTAATCACAGTTTTAATCGCACTGTTAAACAATAGAATACCTATTGAAATGTATTAAATATTTTAGATGTTTTTCTACATTTTCAAATATATTGGTTTCAATTGCAACACAGAATACAAAGTGTACAGTGCTCACTTTATATTTTTATTACAAATATTTGCACTGATAAACAAAAGAAATAGTATTTTTCAATTCACCTCATATAAGTACTATAGTGCAATCTCTTTATCATGAAAGTGTAACTTACAAATGTACTTTTTTTGTTACATAACGGCACTCAAAAACAAAACAATGTAAAACTTTAGCGCCTACATGTCCATTCAGTCCTACTTCTTGTTCAGTCAATAGCTAAGACAAACAAGTTTGTTTACATTTACAGGAGATAATGCTGCCTGCTTCTTATTTACAATGTCACCTGAAAGTGAGAACAGACGTTCACGTGGCCCTGCTGGTGACACCATCCTCACATCCATTGCCCTCCAGAATTTGTTTGCCTCTGCCTGGGCTTATACCTTTGACAGGAAGGACTGATAAATATATTTGCACCCCCAACTCCTTCATTCTCACGCTCTGAGTCCTATAGTCACTTCTGATCTGCAGAAGGTCATGCCTTGTGGTATCATTAGTGCCCACATGGATGAGCAGTAAGGTGTAGTAGTCAGAGGGCCAGATAATCCTTGACAATCCTTCTGTAATGTCTCAGATATGGGCCCTTGGCAGGCAACACATCTCCCAGGATGCCAGGTCAGGCCTGCACATAGAAAATGTAACCAATGTAATGTAACTACAAAGGTTACTTCTCCCTCACTAGTGTGCTTATATTTCTGAAAATCTTGGGGTTTTTTTCAGAATTGTGAATGATAGAGAAGAAATATTAAATCATGTTTGTCTTCTTTTATGTATACATGCTTCTACTATATGGCAGGTAAAGCTAATTTTAGTGTAAGGTGAAAAATGAAGTGCCAGAAGACATTAAAGATTAGGAGGTAATATGCCATGCTTCCATCCTTGCTCCCATGATCTTTTGGCATTATTCAACACTTTACTCTAAATTTGGGGAAATTGACTTTAATAGAGAGTGATGCATATTGATGTAGTGAGTAGTGACTACTCTATACATAGTGCAGTTCCAGACTAGCATTCTTCTACTCAAGTCAGACCATGTTTCATTTATATTCTTGTAAATACACTTGACACATTTGAGTAACAGCACAGAATAAGCAGGAAAAGCAGTTGCTATTGAAATTTGCTGCCTAAAATGACTTCTGGACAGGAAATAAGAACACTTTGTTTCTCCAGTCATATCAGGAAGGCTCACATTTTTATCATAGTTTTGTTTTGTAATCCCAGTAAGTGCTACTCATTACATTACACTATGTCATTTAAACAGGTTAAGGGCTTTACAGTATATGTTCAAAATAAATGTGCAAGCTTACTCTTATTCCACATTGATTTTCATAAAAGAAAATGAATGAATGTTGGGTACATAACAAACTGCTGCTGAAAAGGCAATTTGGCTTCTGTGCTCAAAGGTCAGAGGAACAGGTCAAAGAGTCTAGAGGACCTTAAAACAAACAACAAAACAAAAATAAGGATTTATATTAAAAAACTCATAAGAACAAGAAAACTGGGTTAGACCAATGGTCCATCTAGCCCAGTATCCTGTCCTCCGACAGTGACCAATGCCAGGTGCTTCAGAGGGAATGAACAGAACAGGCAATCATCGAGTGATCAATCCTATCATCCACTTCCAGATTCTGGCAATCAGAGGCAAGGGAAACCTAGAGCATTGAGTTGTATCCCTAACCATCTCAGCTAACAGCCATTGATGGACCTATCCTCTATGACTTTAACTAATTCTTTTTTGAACCCTGTAATAGTTTTGACCTTCAAAACATCTCCTGGAAAAGAGTTCCCCAGGTTGACTGTGCATTGTGTGAAGAAATATTTCCTTTTGTTTATTTTAAACCTGCTGCCTATTAATTTCATTGGATGACCCCTGATTCTTGTGTTAAGTGAAGGAGTAAATAACACTTCCTTATTCACTTTCTCCACACTAATCACAATTTTGTGGACCTTGATCATAGCCCTTCTTAGTTGTCTTTTTTCGAATTTGAACAGTCCTAGTCTTTTTAATCTCTCCTCAGAAGGAAGCTGTTTCATACCCTTAATAGTTTTTGTTGCCCTTTTCTGTATCTTTTTCAATTCTAATATATCTTTTTTGAAATGGGGTGATCAGAACTGTATGTAGTATTCAAGGTGTGGGAGTACCATGGATTTATATAGTGGTATTATACTACTTTCTGTTTTATTATCTATCACTTTCCAAATGGTTCAATTCTGTTTGCTTTTTTGACTGCCGCTGCACTTCGAGGGTGTTTTTAGAGAATTAGCCACAACTACTCCAAGATCTTTCTTCAGTGCTAACAACTAATTTAGAAATCCCTTTGAAACTCTTTGCAGTCTGCTTTGGATTCAAGTAATCTTGTGTAATTATGGATCATCTGCAAATTTTGCCACTTCACTCTTTACCATTTAATCCTTTGTTTCCTGTCTTTTATCCAGTTACTGATTCATACTGATTCACTTCCATAAAGTCATTTAGTTTAGGTATCATGGAGCACTTTATCAACATTAATTAATTAAACTTAATATTAATCAATAATGTATCTCACATGGCTATTTTATTATCTTCATTTTGCAGGTAGTTAAATTGAGGCACACCGAGGTATTTTATATACAAGTATTTTCAAAGAGGCTCCATAACTTTTCGGTACCTCAATGCCCAACCTGAGAGACTTTGCGCTAGATTTTTGATAGGCGGTTGGCAGCTGCAACTTCAGCTGAAGTCAACCCAAGCTGCAAATGCTGAAAAACAAGTGCTAGATATCAAATGTTAGGCACCCCAAATTAGTAGAGAGTTTGGTCTAAGTGACTTGTGTAAGGTAACCATGCTAGTCAGTGACAGAATGGGGAATATAATTTAGGAATCCCAACTCCCAATCTCCTTCTCAAACCACTTAATAATGGAGTTCCTCTCGTATTGATCATGAACATGAAAAGATTGGAATCAAATATGGGCCCAGAGAATATTACATTCATGTACTTTAAAGTGAAGTAAAATCCTCCATCAAGTAAATTGAACTACCATTCTGAGGATGAGTATATTTGCCTGTTGACCTCTTTGCCCCTCCAACACTTAACCATTATCTCTTCTTCATATGAACCTTTGCTTATTCATGTCTTCTGGGACAAAGTATGGCGACCAGCAAATCCATGATAGTCTATCCCTAAACTATATCGCCACTCTCTCCTTGGTCACCTGTTACACGCATCCAACTGTTTCCTCAGCAGTGTTGTTCCAAGTACAGCGTTGAGGTCTCTAACTCCATTCCCTCCAGTCATGTTTGCCAGGCTGGTCTGCCTTTACTTTTATGACTCTTGAATTAAAAGAAAAGTAGGGATCTATCCAAAGAAGGAGGCAACTCTAAGTGAGAGTGCCCAGCAGGGAAGAGGCAGGGAAAACTACAACTCCCTGTAGGAAGGAGCTCCGCCCAGCCCCTCTTTCTCCTAGCCATCCATCCTTCCTTTCCCTAGTCTAGCAATCTGTAGTGGCCAGTCCTCAAAATACAGCCACCTGGGAATTAGCCAGCATCCTAAGGGCTAGAAAATGGCTGAAAAGTGGAGATATTGTTTCTGATTCCAGCCCTTTTTGACTTGGAAACGAGAAGAAAATATTATCTTGTTAGAGTGTTCTACCATGATTGAATAAGGTAGTCACTATGTTATATGGGTGAAGATAAAAATGGGCAGATTCTTTGGCATAAAGAGAGTGCAAAGCATCTACATTTTTCCCTGCAGGGAATAGTTCTGCAACAGGCAAGTCCCTGCTGATCATAGAGTTGGCATGGAGTATTCTGCACTTTCCTTCCCACAGCTTTTGGCACAGGGGATGTTGGTGCCAGCGAGAGTCCAGGGAGGTATGAGGAGCAGCAGTATCAGGAGTACAATAAATTCTGGCTATCACTAGCTAGAATACTCATTTGACACATAACCAGCTTCATCATGCTCTACTGAGATCAGCAGAAGATGGATGACATATAAAATCTGGCCCAGAGGCTTTTTGCACCATTTAGTTTCATATATAGCAGCCTGGAATATACTATATAGAGTAATTCTTCCCTCATCATGGACTGATTTGTCCTGACATGATGGTATGATACTATGTGATGGTACAAAGGATGTCCCTGTATAATGGTGAATATTGTAGAACTCTGTCATTGTGGAAATATCTGTCCATATACTTTGTCAAATGTATAAACTCCTCGATTTGTGACTTCAGTTATTGCCCTAACACAAAATAAAGTGCATTCTACTTTGAGCAGAATCTGCTATTCAACTGCAACTACAGCTGAATCTGCTACTAATAAAACGACTCAAATCACTGTATTAAAGAACAAGGCAAGAATTAAAAACCAGTAACAGTTACAAAAATTATATAAGCAAGAAGTAATGAAGCACATATTATAACAAACTGCTTCAATAATTAGCTTTTAAATAGCTTTTCAACATTTTGTATTCAGAAAAGGCTAAACATGCCAAGGTGAAGGGAATTGCAGGGATACAAGCCAGATTCTCATGTGGTTGAACTCTCTGAGTGTCTGCTAATATACTTATAGTCTATTATTTATTCCGCACACAATTTCATATACTCATTTAAAAAAAATCATTTAATTCTTGTCTGTTAATTTATTATCCAAAGCAATAAACTATCTTGTATGTACAGTTTCATTGCAAGTGTGTATTTGTTATTAAAAGAAGAGCAGAAACAATCTCTTTCTAAATTAGAAGACAAGTTCAGCAGGAAATTTATCAGTTGACAAGATTCGGGGCCACATTGTGAACCCCTTACTCATTTTGAACAGTACCTTAATTCACAAATAGTCTCATTAAAATTAATTGGACTACTTTAGTAGTAAGATACTGCTTAATGTGAGTAGCAGTATCACAATACAGTCTTTTGTGATTTGACCTCTCAAGTCAATTTGCTCATCATGACCTGAATTGCCAACAGTGTTTCTTCTCTTTAAAACATTATACTGGCACTATTGTAAATATCTCCCTGAAATGTTACAAATTAAGTAACATGAATGGTGTAGCTGTATAGTAGAGTCCAAAATTGTGACACAGAGTAGATTTGCAGTTATGATTGAAGGCCTTAAGAGTGATTTCTGAGGAAAGATCAAGATCTTGAGTGTGATTGGCTCTTAAGAGGCTAGGCAGGATGAAAGGGCACAAAGAGCCTTTTATTTATTGATAGGCATTTACTCTTTGAAATGGGATAAGCAATTCATTATACTATACAATAATTTATATTGGACTAGATCTTCTGTTTGTGGTCTAGCCCTTAGTAAGAGGAAATAGGCTTCTGCATTGCACCTGAAGCAGCCCAGACTGTGACTTGGGGAATTACTGTCTCCCTCTTGTTCTCTACACTGCTTGCAGAAGGGAGTAAACAGGGACACATCTGTACCCCCAGCGTGATCGTGAAACACTGCTACCAGTTGCACTGGAGGGTGGGGTCTAGGCTCTGCCTCCTCCAGCCCACTCCCCTCGTGGCTTTGCTGAGACGACATAGAGGCTCCAGCTCGTGGAGCTTCCTTTCCCTTTTTTCCCAGGACACTGGCAAAAGGGAGTGCCTTGCTTACCCTTACTGGATGTATGGTAGGCTACAATCTGGCCTATTTTGAATTCACAATGTAAATATTATTTTGTGAAATGGGTGCCCGGGGCATTTATTTTCTTGACCTATCCTTAGTAGGAGTAAAATATTTTTAGTGGTTATCTGGTGAGAATTACCTAATAAAATCTGTAAAAATGGTGCACTTTTCTTAGTCAGTATAATGACAGTGGATTGGGCCAAGTGAACTGTGCAAACAAATGGGATAGTACCTTCAGAATATTTAATCTTTTATGTATGAGTTTTGATTTAAGGTGAGTAAAAATGTTGCTATCAACTGGTTTTATGCAAGGTTTTTCTGTTTCTATTTAAAATACATCTGGCTTCTGATACAATACAAATTTTAAAGGCTTATCAGCAGGCAGCACCGCATGTTTTGTCCCAAAGAGATAGATAAAGAAAGGGAGAGAAGAGTGTGTGAATAAAAGAAGCTGCAGTCAGACAGAATTTGCCCTTCATTGCAGTTTAATACTCACTGATATGGGATTAGGAGAAAGACATGCTGAAAGACTAAGGATTTTACTGGGACCCTTCAGAATGATATTACTGTGAGATTTGTAGCACCAGAGTTGATGCAAATTAATGCTTGCTGTGTAAGTTGCTATCATGCTGGACTGGGGAGCATGCTTTCAGTGGCCTCCAGAGTCCATTCTTTTGGGATTTCTTGATGTTAACTCATTTCCAACTAACTTGGTGGAAAAGCTACATCCCTGCCAATATTTAATTGGGCAAAATTAGTGGAGAGGAACCTGAAATGTTGAATTCCAAGGCTGTTGTGGGGAAAAAGTGGCTTCCACTTTCAAACAGAGAAGAGGGATGATGAGAGGGAGAGAAAAGGAAGAGAGTCCAACTTTCCTTATGTCTTTTAATTTAATCTCCTTTTTTATCTGGGTTAAACCTTATCAAATTGAGTTCAATATTTTTGGAGTCCATTATATTAAATGAATGACTTATGTATTCTTATGGGCCAAGAATTGTATGCATGCCCATGGGAAAGGTAAGTACAGCTTCTTCAGGAACTGAGAAGAGTGGATGGTGATTAGTGAAAGTCACTCCATTTGTAACACCTATGGAGAAGCTCTGCCCCCTGGAGAAGTTTGCATAAACTCACTCAAACTGGATCCTCATGGGACCAACAGACAAGGGATTTTTGGATAGCCTGGTGGTGAACTGACTCAGGCCCTTATTCCTGATCCAGCAATTGAACAGGACCACTGGTCCATGGAGGGCCTCAGTCCTTACGGAAGGGTTGGAAGGACTTCGGACTACTTTGATCCCTTAAAATTATGCTCTTGTTCTGAGCAAAAGATACTATGACACTGAAATCACAGGAAAACTCCTCTGTGGGACTTGAAGAACTGCTCCTGCCTGAACCTGTGTTGGAGTTGGGTTGATATCTTGTAAGCTTATTAGCATGAATATAGGTTCTTTTATTGTTTTTAATTTGTTTTCTCCGTATTGCTTTTACCTTAAGAATAAAATATGCTTGCTTAGAAAGAGCTATATGGTAGATTAACTTTGATAGTTACACTGTGTACTGCCTCTGAAGAGAAAGCAGAACAAGCCTGCTTAAGCAGCCTGACTTTTGCTGGGGATATCACACCATGGGCAATGAATTGTTTAGCCTGGAAATATCTTGATCAGAAGGGAGAGAGATGGATGTCTCAACCTGAGAGAGCCAACGGTTGAGGAGCTGGAAGCTAAGAGTGGTACCCTTGCTGGACCATGGAGGGGGAATATAGAGGCATGAACTGTGACACAAGGCTACTGCCTTGCTTCCCTGACTCCTCCTCACTCATTGGCCAGCAGTAAATTACTGTCCCCCACATAATATCAAGAAGGAAGCAGCGGAGTAATTGTTATTCAAGAGGTGTCTATGAGTCACATTACCTCACTGCTTCAGGGGTGTTGCCATTTATGCCCTTACATACCCCTTGCTCAAGACCATACCTAAGTTTTTCAAGTGCCAAATTGTACCATCTCTACCCACAGTATCTTATTTTGAGTAGCATCTTATTTGGCAAATTGTTGAGATTTAAGCAGTGGTATATCTCACGGTGTAAAGCACTACGCTGTGAGTAAGCTTGGCACAATCTGGCTTCCAAAGTTCTGAGAACTGAGCAGCTTCCATTGACTTCCCTAGGAACTACCAGGTACTCATGACAGTTGAAAATCAGGCCACCTATGTAGGTGGAAAGGATGGCAAAAGATTAGTAGCTTAGAGGAGCCTCAAAACATCTAAAGTTTATGTACTCTCTCTCTTTTTTTTAATGTTGTAAATAATAGATATGTTTGTGCAGCATCTAGCCCAATGCGGACCTGATCCGTGATTGAGCGCCCAGGTGATACTCCAATACAAATCACATATGATATCAATGATGATGATAAGTATCAGGGGGTAGCCGTGTTAAACTGTATCTACAAAAACAACAAGGAGTCTGGTGGCACCTTAAAGACTAACAGATTTATTTGGGCATAAGCTTTCATGGGTAAAAACCTCACTTCTTCATCATTTATCACATGATGATGATAAATGTGATAAAATATAATTAAGCCTTCCTGTAGTTTCCCATAAGACAATTATTTACACATTAAATGGATATTTTTTCTGATGAATATAATAATATTTTCAATATGTTTTTCTATCACAATCGTGTGTTTAATGTTTGTGAAGATATTTATTGTTAGATGGAATTTTCTATAGAAATGAAAAACACTATTATTGATTTTAGTTAGTAGATATAAGTGACCCGGTATTTAAGGGATTGTTCTGAGGTCAGGCATTAATTGATGTGACAGTGAAGGGACAGCAAGAGGGAAAGAGGAGCCTGTTTAAGAATATTGTGTAGCTGGCCAGGGGCTTCAAAACTTTAAGGTAAATATCAGATATGCATTGAATCAGTTGAAAGCTTTTCAAAGCCTGAGAATATTTTGAGTGTCAGACATCGCTAATGCTGTATGAATCTTTATAGATTTACACAGTTCAGTGCTGGAAAACAATACACATAACTAAGAAAGCTTCATTTATAGTAAATAAGTTGCATAGATCTGATGACCTCAGAAAACAGATGAAATTAGGTATATTATAATACATCCAAACTATCACACTAGCCTTAAGTCACACCATTTAAAAAAACAAATAAATTGCAGAAGCCGAATGACTATTGTACATTCAGAAATTTGAAGGCCTATAATACAGAACATCATGGACTTAATAATTATAACTAAATTATTTGAGAATGTTAGTGTTAAAAATGTAAACATGTAATAGAATTAGGCATAATTTATTTTTAGTACTCCAGTATAACACAGCAAAGCAGCAGCACCAGCCAGTTATGATGTGACTGGGCACGATTAGAGAAAGAATGGAGACATTTTTCTTGATTTATTTAAATTATTAATCAAAACCTTAATGAAATTATGTAGCAGAAAGATTTTATGTCTGATAAACATGTTTATCCTTGCAACTAGAGCTGTTTAATGTTTTAATTCTTCATTTTAAGCAAAGATTTGTGATAAAATAATAAACAACAAAGCCCATATACATCAGTACAATAATCAATTTCTCTCTCTTCTGTACCATACGTTCACTCCATCCCTTTTGGAAAACATCTAACAATTTAATTTTTATTACAGAAAGTCAAGAGGATTAACTAATAGAAGAAACACATCAGCAGTTGTATTAGAGCATGAAATTAAGTATATTGAATGTAAAACAGCAGGGTGGATTTTTTTGTTTTTTTTTTTACTTACATGGGTAGTATCATTCAAGTCAATGGGAAGGTGCACATAAATAAAGGTCTGTAGGATGAGGTCCTTAAATAATTGTTTGCAATAAGTGAGCATAGTAATCGTATGTATAATTCAATTGTATGATACTAATGTTCACAGATCCTTTCTTATTTTGCTAGCATGGGATTATTTTCTCCAAAGGTTGCTTTGTGCTTTCCTTAGGCTTTGATTCAGGAAAACACTTAAGCAGGTACTTAAGTCCCACTGAAGTCAATTAGGATGGATCTAATCAAATACTTAAATGATTTCCTGAATCGGGGCCTGACATCACAAAGCAACTCTTAACTGGGCTTAGTTGGCTACTTCAATGACATAAGTAGTCCTCAAATCCATAAAGTTAAGCACACACTTAAGTATTTGTAGGTTTGGGACCTGCAATGTAAAGTGGTTAAAATTAAGTACTAGATAAATGAAATATACACAATCAGTTTGTGAGGTGGGCCACCGCAATTCAAGATCACAAAAAAAGTAAACGGACTTTAGTGCTGTTGTGAAAGTTGATAGATAGCCAGTTCCTGTAGTATAGAATCAATCAATCTGTTTATCTTACCAAAAAGAAGAATAAGAGATTACTTGATTATGGTGTATACATACTTTCAAGGAAAGAAAATATTGGTTACTAAAGGACTCCTGAAATGAGAAAGATTTATCAAGAAACAAAGGCTAGAGTTATAAACTACTCAGGGAAGTGGTTGATCTCTTTATGTTTTCAGATTAAGACTCAGTGTTTTTCTGGATGATATTATATAGCCAAACACAAGTTATTGGGCTCAAAGCATGAGAAATTTGATAAAACTCTATGGGGACTGTGTTATACAGAAGTTCAGTCTCGATGATCTAATGGGGTCTTATAGCCTTAAAATCTATTAATCTGTTTTGTAAAACTATTAAGGGCCAGATTCTGTGACCCTGGAACATAGTTGCATAGTATTTTATTCCACAAATCATCCATTTGAGCTCAATGCAATTACTTGTGCGATAAGGTACTTTCAACATGAGTAAGGATTTTGGAAGTTGGCACTGAAAATTAATATGTTCTGCATCATTCTCTTGTTTTTGCCTTGGTTCTTTGCTACAAAAATCAGCCCCTTTCTGTATGTGGTATTTTATTCCTTAATGAGGCTATGTCACTGGGAGTAGTATAGGGATGAGCTAGGAAAGAAATCTTCACATGTGTTGGCAGACTCAACAGGAAGGCTGCAAATTGGTACTGAGACCCAGGAACAAACCACTTCAGCAATTTAGTAATGCTCTTGGCGGAATTTTTGTTGGGAAGGAGAAGAGAAATGTAAATACTTTCAAAGTAAAATATAGAAAGGAACATAAATATCTTTAACCTGTGAGTTTAAAAAAAACAGAATTCCATGTTTTCTGTTGTTGTCACTGATGTTGTTTATTATTACTAGTAAATATTTACATTATCAGTGTGTCCAAAGGCCTAGGGCATCATTATGCTTGGTATTGTATAAACATGGAAATGGGGGTGGAGGAATCCAAAAATACCTCTGTTAAACTTTTATTGTGTTTGCAATGGGATATTCAAATCCTCAATCCTGCAAGCAACTCTGCATGGAAAGATGCCAATTTACTTCAATAGGGTTTGCACGGATGGAGGGATCCCCTCTGCAGAATTATTCCCTGTATTGGGCCCAAATCTTCTGATGCTGAAACTGGAACATACAGACCTCCCTGCTGAGATACAGGTGATAATTCAATGCTAGTTTCCCCCCTAATTTCACTAATAAATTAACATTTGCATTCATTTTTTTAAAGGAAAATATGACCAGCTGGGACATATTGGTAATGTGAGTAAATATTGGGGGACATTCGAGAGCAATATATCAGGTCAATTCCATTTAATACTTTTGGGGCAAATACAGCACTTTTTATTCAGGTAAGAAACACTGGATACTTTTCATTCTTTTTCTTCTCTCCTGTAATGCAGTATTACCTGAATTCTCAGACTGAGTCTCATTGTAAATCTTATATTTCATTTTAAAAAGAAGTTCCTGCTCTTGGCACGTGCTAGATTGAAAATGCCTGATAATGAAGTTCTCTATGCAGCAAAGAGATCAAAGATTGAACGGCTGTGGCATATGAACTGCCATCTTAGATGTGGCCCTTTAATGGGGCATTATTGAGCAGCAATGAATATCAGTGTGGAAAAGCATGTACTACTACTAACTTTTTTGCACCTGTTTGTGAAGCTAAATGAAAATGTGCCATGAAATATTTCACTTGTTGCATGTTGCTAACAAGAAAATTTAGGATGTAGAAAATCTCTGAGTATGGAGAGGAAGTAAAGCCTAGTTTGGAGTAATCTTTAAATGAGTGCACAAGCAAAGACTTAGATTCCTCAGGTGAGTGGATTGAACTGCTGAGTATACAGCCAAAGAATTCTGTCTTGTCCCTCCCAGAGAATGAAAAGCAGGTCAGGCTGCGTGGTTGATTCTGAGCTATCAAAGGATAGAGTCTTCATATTTCTAGGCCAACATTTGAAAAGTTACAAAGTAGCAAAGATACAAATTTTCATTTTTCCTCTTGCCACCCTAATTTTTCCAGTTAAATACATTTGAAATGTTTGAACATTCAAAATTTTGCATTTTTTAAAATAGTAATAATCCCCCTCCATCTCCAACCTTTATTTTATACCTCGTGAAATGGAAACAACTTTGAATTTTGAAAAATCTCATGAATTATTTTCTATTTTTGACTAGGTCTCTTTATAATCTTAACTAAGAAAATACATAACAATTCTAGCACCATTCCCCCCCCCCCCCCTTGTATCTCTGCTTCAGGGCTGGTGGTTTTAATATTTGTATTGGCATTGTTTTTTCAAGTCTGTTTCTCAAGTACCATGTCTCTAGTTTTGCATCTTTGTATATAGCACATTAATAATATCGGATTCTGCAAGTATATTGTTTTTATACTGGAGATTTGAAGCCCATTCTTTACTGTATCCCCAGAATAGACACAACATGGGCCTATTCTCAACTCTGCAAGTGTGCCCCAACTCTAATCACAAGTCCATCTCTGTGACAAAAAGATAGATCATTCATGGTTACTTTCAATGCCTGTTGGGATCTATACAATTGTGTGCTGGATACTAGATCAAGTCAAACAAATTCCTTTCAGGCAATCCACTAGTCTTTGAATAACAACATGTTTTCAAGCACTATAGAGTGCAGAATTGTACCTGGCCTGGAGAGATATAGGAGAGAAGGTACAGCGACAGTTTCATGTGCTGTTCAGTCCAACTACTTTTTGACTTTATAGTCAGCTTTCTTTATACAGCGCTAAAATGGACTAAAATGCTTCCTTCTCATATCATGCTGTTTATCTTTTGATAGTTTAAGTACCACAATCTGCCCATCAATATTTTTAATATATGATCTAACGATTCAGGGGAATAAAACACATGTAAAAGGGCATGCAGTGTGAAGCCCTACTGATAATGAAGATCTTTAATAATGACTTATTTAAAAAGAGGGAATGAAAAATACTGTCTGAATAGGTTTCAGATGGGTAGCCATGTTAGTCTGTATCAGCAAAAACAAAGAGGAGTCCTTGTGGCATCTTAGAGACTAACAAATTTATGTCTGAATAGAGACATATAAAAAACGGTTTTAGTAAAAATTGTCCTTAATTTTACTTGATTACAGCACTTCCCGGGTGGTGATTATTATAGTTCAAATTACAAAACAGTTTCAATTATAAATCACACTATTTACACATTCACAACTTCCCAAAACACTGATGCCTGGGACTAAATTTTTCCATGCTTGTAGTTTGCTTGTTTTGTTTTGACTAGAGAGTGTGACGTTCCCCTGGTGTTATCTGGACCGGTGATTTGCAAGGTCAATCCTTGACTCTGGGAAGCCAACCTTACCCTGGTCTTCTGTGAGAACCCCCACTCCTGGGCTGTTCACGCACAGCCTCTGGCATGTAAGCTGCTCCTTGAATTGTGCAACCAAATGACACTAGCCAATATATCTGGTCCCAGACACAACCCTAGGAATCTCCATCTTGCAGTGTCTAGTTATGCCGGCTGGACACTTCAAGTTTATATGAGTTCGTCAATTTAACAAAGAAATTGATAGCACCAGGCTTGTTATCCCAAGGGGAGTCTCTGACATGCTTTAAACCAAACACACTGCTTTAGGTAGAATAAACAAACCAATTTATTAACTGCAAAGATAGATTTTAAGTGATTATAAGTCAAAGCACAAGAAGTCATCTTTGGTCAAATGAAATAAAAGCAAAACACATTCTAAGCTGATCTTAACACTTTCAATGTCCTTATAAACTTAGATGCATCTCCCCACAGGCTGGCTGGTTGCTCTTCAGCCAGGCTCTCCTCTTTGATCAGAGCTTCAGTCGCTTGGTGTGATGTCTGTAGATGTGGGTGGAAGAGAGAGAAAGCATGGCAAACGTCTCTCAGTGCATCATGAGCCTTCAGAAGACACCCGACATGACAAACTTTGCATTAGATACCACACAATCATGGATGAATGTGGTGATGCTGGGTGTTCCCCCGAGGTACAGAATGTCACCGAGAGGAACTTAGGTGTAGATCCTGCAAAGAATTATGTATGTGCTTAATTTCAAGCACACAGACAGTTCTATGTGACTTTAAAGGTAGACGTCTGTGTACATGTTTGTGTGATCTGGCTTAATTTTGAAAAGTATGGTAGCAGCTTCTGAGTTGTGCAAAGGTGAAAAAATGTTTCCCATTCTTTTTATAAAGTATTGCTATACTTTTGAAACATGAAGTCTCAACAATGACTTAGCTTTAAAATGTACTTCAGTGAACCTAAGGATATATGAAGTTAAGTTTGTGAGGAAATCTTTGTAGGATCAAGACCTTGATTGGTAAATAGTCCTTGATTGGTAAGTAGTCTCCATGATGAAATTATCCCTTATGGGTTGTTATTGTGTAAAGAGAGTGGAAAATCTATTTCAACTTACATTTCCTCATAATTGTTCAGTTGGGAGTTGGAAGATAGGGAATATGGTTTGCCCTTTGTCAAAAGAAGTTGGAGGATCTATAATCTTTAATGTACCTCAATGAACATCATGTACATCAATGAACAGGTGCAATGCCATTTGGATTCCACTGGGGCTTGCTGTTTGGAGCTCCCCCAACCATAGCTGTCCCTGAACTTACCTAAAGATTTCACTTCAATTGACAGAGGGAGAAGCAGTGTGAATTACTGCAGGTTGTGTGTGTGTATGAGATTTTCAAGGAACTAGGTTGCCCGCATCAGTAGGGCTTCCTTAAGAGGGTTGTGGGGTGGGAGGCAATTAGAAAATATGTTATGTAACTAGCACTTTCCCTTTTGAGTATTCCCCAGTCAAAATTAATGGAGTGTTCTCGCCTCTGCTCTGTAGAATTTCTGTAGCTCAATTTTTTGCCATACATACAAATGGCTAGTCAACATAATAATAATGGTTGAAATGTGTCAAGGCTGCTTCCCCACTCTGAACTTTAGGGTACAAATGTGGGGGCCTGCATGAAAACTTCTAAGCTTAACTACCAGCTTAGATCTGGTCCGCTGCCACCATTCCCAAAGCTAATTCCCTTCCCTGGGAAGCCTTGAGAAACTTTTCACCAATTCCCTGGTGAATACAGATCCAAACCCCTTGGATCTTAAAACAAGGAGAAATTAACCATCCCCCTCCTTTTTTCCACCAACTCCTGGTGAATCAAGATCCAACTCCCTTGGATCTAAAAACAAGGAAAAATCAATCAGGTTCTTAAAAAGAAGGCTTTTAATTAAAGAAAAAGGTAAAAATCATCTCTGTAAAATCAGGATGGAAAATAACTTTACAGGGTAATCAAACTTAAAGAGCTCAGAGGACCCCCCTCTAGCCTTAGGTTCAAAGTACAGCAAACAGAGATAAACACTCTAGTAAAAGGTACATTTACAAGTTGAGAAAACAAAGATAAACTAACACGCCTTGCCTGGCTGTTTACTTACAAGTTTGAAATATGAGAGACTTGTTCAGAAAGATTTGGAGAACCTCGATTGATGTCTGGTCCCTCTCAGTCCCAAGAGCGAACAACTTCCCAAACAAAGAGCACAAACAAAAGCCTTCCCCCCACCAAGATTTGAAAGTATCTTGTCCCCTTATTGGTCCTTTGAGTCAGATGCCAGCCAGGTTACCTGAGCTTCTTAACCCTTTACAGGGAAAAGGAATTTGGAGTATCTGGCCAGGAGGGATTTTATAGTACTGTACACAGGACAGCTGTTACCCTTCCATTTATAGTTATGACAAAATGGTTAGAGATAATATCAAATAAAGAATATTATATAAGTTTTAGAACAGAGTTGATAATTTCTGAACTATTTATGGACAATATCCATTGCAATACTAATGTATGGGTGAAATCTATAGTTTGTGCTATGTAGGAGGTTCGACTAGATGATTATAATGGTCCCTTCTGGCCTGAAAAATCTATGAAAGTGAATGCATGTGACTAATAGGACTAGAAGTTTCAATGTTCCCTTTGTAAGTACCTAATTTAGAAATGAAGTATACCTTGATATGTGCTTGCTGTTTTCCATATATATTTTCAAAAAGAGTCCTTTATGCTGCTTCTCTCAACCCTTTCCATAATAGGTGTGCCTAGGGTGTATCAGGGCAAGAAGAGGACATGGCTGGAACATGTGCTTTCATGAAACCTGCTTGCTACTCTAGAGTTCTAGCTGCTGGAAAAATATGCCATCTTAATAACTGCAGAGTAAAGTTAAAACAAGAATAGATGCTTCTTTGAAATTGTGATATTTGAAATTGAAATTCTTAACATTCTGACTCTCCCTGGAGCATATGGATTTTCTACCTATGTCCTTCCCTCTTCATTTATTCTTTGTTCTCGGGTTTGTCTTCATTACACAATTACATCATATTCAAATAAAATTGTGAAGAGTTTAATCAGCAGATTGAATGCTGGACCAAGACGTTTTAGTCAGTGTAGTTCAGCATTATGTCACCTACTCATAATTAAATCCTACATCTAATTACCCCCTGTGAAGATTAGCAATCTCATTTGGGTGCTTAACCCCTTAATTATATACTAAATGCCCAAATGGTTGACACACTCACTATCTTCCTGTGTACAACAGCCTTGCATGCACTCGTCACCCTTCTAAAAATTCCTTTCATGCCTGTATTCTATATCTGTACCTGATTATGCACCTACTTGACTTCTTGGGCATGCAATGTGCTTTGAAAATTCCATCCTGGGGCAGCTAGAATAGATTGAAAGAGTTTTGATTACGCATGCTGATGGAAGTATGTGACTTTTGACAGAGTCCCACACGACATTCTCATAAGTTAACTAGGAAATGTGGCCTAGATGAAATTGCTATAAGTTGAAAAACTATACTCAGAGTTCAGAGTAGCAGCCGTGTTAGCCTGTATCCGCAAAAAGAACAGGAGTACTTGTGGCACCTTAGAGACGAACAAATTTATTAGAGCATAAGCTTTCGTGGACTACAGCCCACTTCTTCGGTATGCATCCGAAGAAGTGGGCTGTAGTCCATGAAAGCTTATGCTCTAATAAATTTGTTAGTCTCTAAGGTGCCACAAGTACTCCTGTTCTTTATACTCAGAGTGATTATCAATGGTTTGCTATCAATTGGAAGGATATATCCACTGAGGTTATACAGCATCTGTTCTCGATCCAAGACTAGTCAATATTTTCATGAATGACTTGGATAAAGGAGTGGAGGCTACACTTATACAAGTTGGGCATGACACCAAGCTGGGAGGGGTTACAAGCACTTTGAAGAAGAAGACTAGAATTCAAAATATTCTTGATAAAATGGAGAATTGCTCTGAAATCAGTGAGATGCAATTGAATAAGGACAAATACAAAGTACTGGCCCTAGGATGGAAAAAATCAAATGCAAAAATACAAAATGGGGAATAGCTGCCAAGGCAACGGTATTTCAAAAAAGGATTTGTGGATTAGACTGGATCACAAATTGAATATGAGTCAATAATATTAAGCAATAATATTAAGTGGTGAAAAAGGCTAATGTTATCCCGGGGTGTATTTACAGAAACATCGTATGTAAGACATGGGAGGTAATTGTTCCACTCTGCTCAGCACTGGTGAGGCCTCAGCTGTGGTACTGTGCAACTTATGAACGTTGTAGCCAAATTGGAGAGATTCCTGAGGGGAGTATCAAAAATGATTATAGGTTTAGAAAACCTGGCTTGTGAGAGAAGGTTAAAAAGACTGGCCATGTTTAGTCTTCAAAAAAAGAAGTCTGAAGGGGGCAACAATCTTCAAAATATGTAATATGTTGTTATAAACAGGATGGTGATCAATTGTTCTCTATGTCCACCGAAGGTAGGACAAGAAGTAATCCACTTAGCTTGCAGTAAGGGAGATTTAGGTTTGATATCTAATTATAGGGAGAGTTAAGCACTGGACAGATTATATAGTGTGGTTGTGGCATCCCCGTCACTGGAGGTTAGGTTAGACAAACACCTGTTGGGGTAGTGTAGGTATATTTGGTCCTGCCTCAGCACAGGCGGGATGGATTGCTAGGTGACTTCTCGAGATCCATCCAGTCCTACATTTCTATGATGCTGTAATTTAAAGAAAGGGTACCACTTCTGATTTTGGATGAGAGGAGTTAATTCCACTATTTATATTCTGATTTTATATTTTTTCCATTTATCTATCTGGGTCTTTCTTTTCTTTTTTCTTTTGTTATTTTAGTTATAGGAAGGAGAAAATTCTGAAAAGTTATATTGGTTTAGGGAATATGTGTATTTTATGAGAATGTTAAAATTCAGAAAAAAATCAACTGTATGGTGATGTTATTCTAGGTATAAAACTGAATAAAGATGTAATGATAAAGAAATGATATCAGTGAAGTTGACTGATGACAGGATAATTGTCTCCTGAAGTTACATAAATGCTTAGGAAAAGGCAGACAAGATATCAGAATTAAACTTGATTTGTGCCCATGTTCCTTGAAATGATGCTATTATTTCTATGAGGCTAAATGATTGATGTATGTTCTCTTGCTTTATGAACTCCACAGAGACTGGGGTGAAGTCTTCACGGGAAGATCCTTAAAGGAAGTGCTTGACTCAAAGAGTCCAGGCTGACACCTCTGGACTGGAGCTGTCAGCCAGACTGTCCCAGAAAAAGACAGCTTAAGTCCACATGGAGAATGGTACAAGAATCCCTTGCTAGTCCTAAATTTCCACTGGATGGGAACAGTTTATATCCCTGTACCTCCACTCCCACTGTGGCTGTACAGGGATGACTGCAGTCCATGAGCTGAAAGTACCTCTGTGGGACCTCCACATAGTTGAGAGAGCTGTGAGATATGAAGATGACCAGTTTAGGGGTTGGGATAGGGGGAAGGAGATTCTTTGCCTTCAGCATCTCTGTGGACTACACCAGGGGTTAGGTCAGCTTAACTATGGCACTCATGGGTGTGAATTAACCACACCTCTGAGCAATGTAGCTAGGTCGATCAGAATCTGAAGTATAGGCCAGGGCTCAATCACAGAACTGTTTTGCACTCATTCTGTGAAGGTAAAACTGATCTGAGGATCAGCCAGGCTGGCATGGTTGAGTCTTATATATTTTGCTTAACACAGGACCAGGTTTTAGCATTTTGTGATTGGAGGGGTTTGATTGGCTGAAGATTTGCCTCATATTTTTATTATTTTGTGTCTTGATGAGACAGAGGGAGTGTTTTGCCAGCAGATATATCTATTTTATGTATCTCTTATGAGCACGTGGCCTATAACTATTACTCCTTGCTTGAAAACCAATATATGAAACAGAAAGTGTAAGGAAAAAATCAGGAATTAAAAAAAATGTTGGGAAAAGTTTGTTCATATGCCCTTCCAAGTCTTTTTATTACTTTAACACCAATAAATGGAATTAATCAGGAAAACATATACAGTATCTGCCTAGAACGAGCGAATTATCTTCTTAAGCTAATATAAGCTATTTCTGAGGTCAGCAAATAGCAAGTGAACATAATTAATTGGAAGCTTCTCTGTGTTTGCATTGTAAGTTCCAAAGTAATTCCCCAGGATATGTGAGAAAATGTTGGATACAGGAGCTGCTTCAACTGCAAATTCTCTTATAATAGTCAATTGTATAATCAATATTTTAAGTGTGAATGTAATAGTCACTGTGGCAAATGCTGCACAGCTTCAAAAATACCATAAACTATGATAAAAGATAGGATAGTCTCAACTGGACATAGCCATCACAGAATGCAAACCCACTTACTCTAAAACAATGTTTCAATAGTTTAATTGGGTACTGTGAAGTAGTATTTAATTGTATGGGATACTACCCAGAACATACAATTTGTGGAACCCATTGCAGTTGTTATCACTGTCTACCACATTGTAAAGATTCTATGAGTGAAGGAAAAACAGCTAGTGACTAATTATTGTGAATGTGAAATGAACACTCTGGAAAAAACACATATAAAAGCAGAGGAACAAAACCAGCTTAGCTATATTTTGGCAAGGCACCAAATTCCATAATTAAATAGTGGAAAATATTGTCCTCATATATGCATGAACAAGTCTCAGTACCATCAGTGTGGGCCTGGATTTCTATAAAATTAGAAATGTCATCAATGTGGTACACATACTAGAGATCAAATGTCACGAGAAAAGAGAATATGAATTGAATTCCCAACTGTTTCATTAATAGACCTCTAATGAATGAGACCTGCAATTTAAAACTGTTGTCATGTAGATTAGTGCATTGTTAGGCTATGTCTACATTTAGAGCCGGGGGTGGGTGGTGATTCCCAGCTCTCAGAGACATGCTCATGCTAGTTCTCATCAGGATGTCATGCTGGTGAGCAGTTGCATGGCCTAGGCACCCTGGTATGTACCCACAGTTTCGGAGTGGGTTTGTACTCAGGGTGGCTGGACTGTACTGCCACTGCATGTCCTACCACCGCTCCACTGCTATTTTTAGTGTGCTAGTTCAATGATAGCTAGTACATGTGTGTCAATACGAGCTGGGACTCATACCATCAGCTCCAAGTGTAGATATAGCCTAAGAGTAAAAAATCCAAAATTACAGAACCAAAGGCAGGTCTAAAGCTCTCAAGGAGTTTGCTACAGAATTTAAATACCAGTGGTCAAGAAGCCTCCCATTTAAGTTAAGCTTTCTGAAGGGCAAGCCATAATCAACACAATATCTGCCATGGTATTACACCAGTGTTGAGAATGGAAAATATTCCTAGCCACATTCAACGACCGTGTATTTCTTACTCCATATAAATCATGTTATCTGATATTGATCAGACTCAGAGATTGATCCTGCACTATTGTCTCAGTAACATGCCCCTCTTAGCTTTCCTAATGATGGCAAAATAAATGTGAATGTTTAGCACAAACATGAATGTATACACTATACAATGCAGCATCAGAGAGATTCTTCCTAGCTATGTGTTGATTGCTGGAAGAGAGAGATCCTTGGCCCCAGAAAGTCTGGCATGAAGTGCTCTGTCTTAACTGGCCACTTAAGGATTTCCCTGATGTGTGAGAATTCTCAGTAACACTCCCACCCCCCAAAAAATGTGGGGGAAGAAGATGACTATTGGGGCTTCTCTGGAGAAGAGTGATAAGCTGTTGGTTAGGGCACTGACCAAGGACAGACACACCTAGGTAGCTGCTTTTCCACTGACTTCCTGTGTGACTTTGGGAAAGTAACTTAGCCTCTCTGTGCTTCAATTCAGCATCTGTAAAATGGACCTAAACTTGAGATGACTGACAGTAAAGTTACCAAAGTCAAAAAACTGACAACAGTTGGTCCTAGTCAACCTTGATATTAGAAACAGGAGATGATGATGATGAAATATGGAGCACCATGTGAATTATTCCTTTCACATCCAGTGTTCATTTCATGCATCTTTAAGGCAACTGTCCTCTAGTCCTCTGTCTTTGCTCCTAAAGTTCTTTAAGAGCCATAATTACACTTCCAAATTTGCTACATAGGTCTTGTATAGCACTGTTGGCAGTTGGTAAAGTGTAGAGCCATTCTGAAGCTATTTTACTTTATGCTAGGACCAGAGTTGACAAACAGGGTATATCTACACTCCAATGTAAGCCCGGGTTAGTAGAATTTGAGTTAGCAGACTCTGGGTTTGTTAGCCTCAGGCTTGAGCATCTGCACTCATTTGTAACCTCAGGTCCCAACCGGGGGCTCCAGCATCTACACTGCATTATATGGGCCCGAGTTCAGCCACCCAAATCCCAGACTTCCTGGCACCCTCTCAAAATGTGGACATACAGCACTTTGTTCATGGTGCAGTGTGGGAAAATTTGACCGACCACCAAACTTGTCTGTCCAGAGGACAAAGAAAGTTGGCCTGTAGGATTATGGAATACTTTTGGCAGACTCGAGAGCATGAATCCAGTGGGCTGCATCTACACTGCAAAGCAATAGGACTTGAACCCTGGGTTCCAGCTTGACTCAGGCTAGGACCCTCCACCCCCCAAGGGGTCCTGGGACCATGGGTCCAAGACGTGTTAATGCAATTTGTGTGCAGACAAGGGGGGATTAGATTTGAGCCTGAGTTCAAACCCTGGTTTACAATGTGGTGTAAACATATGCTTAATGACCCAAGGATTTGGGAGTTGTAAAATTTAGCTTAAAGCCATCTTTGCACATACATCCTTCCATTGTCCTCAGTTGTATAAAATGCAGCTCGGCTATGGATGAGGAACTGACCCACAAAATCATGGATTAACTACCACAATAGACTACCAGATTAAGAGGCAAGCAAAATTGATATTAAAAACTACATTTTGCTTTAAGTATAATGATGACAATTTAGTGTTAGCTGTACTGAAATAAAAGAGGAAAGATTTAGTGCTGTGAAGTAAAACTTGTCTTCAAAGATCTGAGGGGGAAAATACAGGGAATTGACAGAATAAAAAAGGAAGTTATCTCTTGAGGATTATCCTACACACTAATGCAATTGTTTAAAAGATGTTAAATTAAAGTGCAGTTTTCCCCCATCTTATACTTGCCTACATTCAGTACTCATGCACAGCTGTTCCAGGAGTCACTCAAGCATGCAACGATATGCAGCGTGTTGTAACCTGCTGTTTAAGGGTGTCTTTTGCTTTCCTGTAATGATTTAGTATATTGGCCCAGGTCATCTCTTCTTTTAGTAAAACCTGAGCAGTGACTCCCTGGGTAATAAATCTCTGCATGAATCTCATTGCACAGACGCCCACTCACCCTTCCCCATCCCCCCCAAAAACAAATCAAAACACCACACACATTCTCATGTTGGATTTGTCCTTCCTGCCAAATAGATTGTTAGACAGGCCCCAAAGCTGCTGGATTTTACGGATCAGTGGGACGTCAGCGTACGTCCACTGAATCCCTCTGCCTCTGAACCAGCTATGACCTCAGCAGCTCCCTGATTCCCACAAGATAAGCTCCATGGAAAAGATACTACAGCTTGACTCTGTAATATCTTCAGATATACCCTGCATGAATGGAAGGTGGAGAGAAGGGGACTGTCACAAATTTTATGTCAAAACTGTTTTTCAACAGAAGATTGGGTTTTCAACTAAACAAACATTTTCATGAAAAGCATTTGGTAAATTAAAAATTTTAGTTGAAAATAGGAATGCTCCCTCAGCCCCGAATGATGTCCCCCCCCCCCCAGCTTTCGAGTAAAAACCAAAACATTTCAGCCAGAAACTGAAATAGTTTCTTCAGAGTTTCTGCAGTGCCCCAGGGGAGTTGTCATTTGGGTACTGAAGATCTTCATTTTACCCTATTGGGAGACTTCGTCCCCCATTACTCACCATGGACAAATGTTTACCATTGTGCACTGCCTTACCTCAAACACAGGCAAGACTGTGATGCTTCATGTGAGATGTCATCTGACTAGGGAGCCCAGCCAATAGAAGACAACAGCAGCACAAGGGAGCCAAACTACAACTCCCAACAGACAGCACAGAAACATTTCAGAATCAATACATTTTGGTTTTTTTGGCCAAAATTTTCAGGTTTTTATTTTTTGCAGAAAACTTGATGTTCCCTGGGAGAAAAAAATAAATCTGATCAGCTTGAATGGAGAGAAATAATGTCTACCTGGACCCAGCATATCCCCATTCTGGCTGGATTATCCAGTCCTACACCCTCCATCACTATGGACCCCAGCCTTATCGAGAAGCCCCTGTGGGGTTGTAGGTCTTGAGGGATGGTACTTCATAGGTGGCCAAGCTGTCCTTCCCAATGCCGCATCGTGTGTGGTTTTCCAGGGACAATGTAGATTATTGTAAGGTTACCTTTATATTGGGAAGACTCTGAGGTGCAAAGTTTGGATTTGTATCTGAACTTTATGGTGCTTATGGGAATTCAGATCTGGGATTTTGGTTTGAGCCTCTCTCTTCACCTAAAATATTTTACATGCTCAATTGTTAGGGCATGTGAAGCATGATGAGTATAAAATAGCTACCACCTTTTAGTAGAATTGTCTGAGAAAATAAAAGTAATGCTTTCCTGGAGACAAGACACACAGTTTGCTAAAATATTGTCACAATCGTTGCTATTTATTGATTATACTCTGGTCTTATTCAAATAACCTCTTCATTGTAAAATAATACGAGGAACTTTGCATATGGTGCAGATTTCTTACTATGAGGTTGCCACACAGTATAATGAACTGTTTAACTACTGATAAATAGAGCAGTAGTCCTGGGAGCATATTGTTTTTATGTCCTTCAAAGTCTCTGCATGCATCACTCCTATCTACACAACTTCACAGAAAAATGAGCTAGCATCTTTTGAGAAGAATGTCTGGTAAGTAGCACAGGTCCTAGATATGAGAAACAAATTCACTGTTCATTTTTTTAAGGTTCCCTTGAAATAACAGCATTTGGAATGCTCTCTCTATGTATCAACTACATAAATGTTCTTTTTTCATCTTTGGTAATTAGCAGTTTAAGAACATTGTGTATTTTATTTTCAAGATCAGTTTCAATTGTGCAGATTGACACAAAATGTTTCATTATTTTTATGTATACTGATTGCATATGCAAAAAACATTTAACTAATATATGCATGATCAGGGACAATCCGTATTTGAAAGGTGTCATCTACCTCCCTTTGAATATTACTGCAATTTGTGCGTTGTTATGGCATGTTCATAGTTTGGTATCTGGCCAGTAGGTCTTTCTCTTACTCACGCACATTTCATCCTTTATTCTAGTCCCCTTTGTTGTCTTTCCACATATATGCTATCTAAGTGATGCTTGGACATTTCTGTGGCAGGAATTGTTCTGACTGACACACAGCAGGATGACATAATTCTCATTCTGCTCATGGACATTAGCTCAGTAGAATTTTGAGAAGACATATTAGCTTAGTATTTACTGTGAGAAGTGATTTGGCATTACTTTTGGCATGTGGCTTGTAATTCTACTCTGGTTCTTATTCCTCCCTCAACATCAATTCTTTCATCTCTACCTTTTTAGGGTCCCATTGTAATTCTCCCTCAGCAGTGTCTCTTCCATGGACTCCCACAAACAATCAGAACATATGACCTTAACATCTTCTTCCTTCCACTTTAGCTTTCCCTATTCTTTTTTCCATCTTAGATGTTCATTTTCAACATTTCATTTGAACTCTTAAGCACATTGCTTGGTGATTTCTGTATGTATTGTGATCTTGAATGAAGATATAATGTATGGAGCAAAATGTCCATTAACTCTTTGAGTACCTGCAGATTTATAATTCTTTTCATTTCTATGGACAGGCATTGCTGCTATTGTACAATACCTTAAAAGTGGGATCTGCTCTGCATTTTGCCATGCATTTGATTAGTTTTATTTTTTTCTCTTGTGATTTTTTTTTTGGCCACTTGTCAGAGAATTTGCCAGGTGCGTAAACATCAATATAGTGGTTTGAAAGCACTTTAAATCACCAGGGGTGGAATCCTGGCCTTATTGAAGTCAATGATAAAACTCCTGGGGAAAAGATTTCACTCCATATTTTCAAGGATAACTGAGATTATACCAGTTCTTTATTTTTTTTTAAATTAGCCTTAAAAATAGGGATGGAGGGAACATTTTTGACATAGGAAAATTTTTGATGTAACAAAATATTTCTTAAAGAACAATGTTAGCAATAACTTATTGGTACGAAACGCAGTAAGAGTCAGGATCTCCCATTGCTGATCGCTAATGCAAAATGCATTCGTGTTTTTTGTTTTTGTTTTGTTTTGTGGTGGGCGATGCAGAGTGCAGTTGTCAAGGGGTTTAAACAAACTAAGTGGGTCAAAATGTCAGTGTCACAGGAATAATTCATGAATCAACACATCCTCTGACATACTATGTTGTGCTAAAGTGTCCTGAACTACATCAAGCAAATGACATCATTTCAAGAGTGCAAAATATAATAAATGAAGCCATCTGAATTCCTGGGGATCTGAACCAAATTTGAATGTCCCACAAGAAAATATATATGGTTAACTAGCAATTAACTTGCTTCAAATATATTTTTTCCCTGAATTTTCTTATAGCTCTGGGTAGATTCAAATATTGTTAATTTATGATCCACCTGTGCATGTTTTCCCTAAAAGCCTCCTACTACATAAAGGCATTAGTAACCACCCTGTTTTTCCTTTAGATGAAACTACATTTAGAAGTCAGTAGCAGATTAAAACTCCTGCTATTTAGATCATTATTGCTTAAACTAAGTCCTCTGAGGAAGACAATCATTTTTTCCTTTTTCTCTCTCTCTTGCCTTAGAGTGAATGTTCATTTCAAAATACTGCAGGCAGCATAATGAATATTCAATGAGAAGTTTGGTTGTGACACCTGCATCTCCTGCAGAGCTTTAAAACTGACTTTAAAGGGTGACAGAGAGATGATATTATGTGCCTGTAAAAGCAATGAGTTTCATTTAAGGAGATATATATTAAAGCTGCCATGGATGGTTTGATTAATATAGCACTTCAGTGAATTTATCGTTTGCCTCTAAGCAGCACCAAGCAATATTTTATGCCCAAACATGTATCTGGATTGATCCTCCTGTTAAAAACCTAAGTTTTATAGATAATCTTTTGATCCTGTCAGCAGAGTGAATTCTAGTTATAGAGGGGGAGAAACCCACCATCACCACCTTAAAAATGCCAGAATACATGTATTTGTATTTATTACACAATTGCAGCACATTTGAGGGCAGTAAATTGTGACTATTATAAAAATTTGTAAAGATGAACCATGTACACTGCAAAGATAACAGCAGACAAAAATCTAGTCTTGTATCTATTTTTAAGGGGTGGGGAGAGGGAACCAAACTGCTATTTTTTTTTGTCATTAGAATTCTTCTGAGGCATCCATGCTAGATATCTCTCACATATGAATATATTGCCATACCACCACAATGAGGTTGAAAGTGGTATATATTATACTATTTAGCAAACATACGATCAAACAAATAGCACCAATGGACTTCCTGGGCAGTGGCATCCTCTTCTTGTGAGCCGTTCAAGATATTTTCTGTCTTTTTAGAAAAAATGACCATACATACATGTCTATACAAAGACTAACAGCCTCCTAAGTGAGAGAAGGATTAGTGAGGCAAAGCATTCCTTCTGCTAAATTGTTTTCAAGATAGAATTGCCACTAGTGGAAGAAGTTTATAAAATCTTTGGTGTATAATGCATTTCCATTTTTGAATTCAAGGTGTAAGGCCTAATATATGAGAAGCTATCCAGTCTCGTGTAATAGTATGTAAGACTGTGGAGGAGTCATGATCTTCAGGCATAAATTGATATATACTAGCTCAGGGGTAGGCAACCTATGGCACGTGTGCCAAAGGCGGCACGCAAGCTGATTTTCAGTGGTACTCACACTGCCTGGGTCCTGGCCACAGGTCCGGGGGGGCTTTGCATTTTAATTTAATTTTAAATGAAGCTTCTTAAACATTTTAAAAACCTTATTTACTTTACATTCAACAATAGTTTAGTTATATATTATAGATTTATAGAAAGAGACCTTCTAAAAATGTTAAAATGTATTACTGGCACGCAAAACCTTAAATCAGAGTGAATAAATGAAGACTCGGCACACCACTTCTGAAAGGTTGCCCACTCCTGTACTAGCTATTAACCAAACTCTGGTTTTGTTGTGGGTTCTTTTTAAAATCTAAACCACTTCATTTTCATTTTTGTCTCTTTAATACTCCATATCTCTGTATTTGCAATTCATTTGGACTCTCATATAAATATTTATATAAGGCATACTTCATTTTCCTCAAGCTATACTATGTTTGTTTTAATATGAATGGGGAAACAACCAGAGAAATTAAGAACAGACCCAAACTTTGGCCTATTCTCATTCTAATTTATTTTAGGTAGGAAACAAAGAGACCTGTAAGGTCTAGTAGCCTAAACTGAGAGATTTTGTTTATAGATAAGTCCTGCAGCTCTTCTTCAATCCCATGTTAGACAAAACTCCAGTTGACTTCTGACTTCACAGGGAGTTTTGCCTGAGACAGGACTGTAGAATTTATGCCTATTTGGAATAACTATATACCTATAACATTGTTTCCACTAAATAGCATCCCACAAACTAGCCAGTACATTCTCCCAGTAATCAACCAAGGAGTAGAAGAAATGAAATATGCTGAGATAACCCTCTGAGGTAAAAAATACTTCCTTGCCACTGTGTGCATGTGCATGTGTGTGTGTGTGGCGGGGGGGGGGAAGGGGGAACAGGTGATTTTGCCCAGGAGTGGATCTTCATACCCTAAACCTGTCCCGCCTGCTCCTTGTGCACTTTCATGCAAGTAGCCACCCCCACAGAGCTGATATACAGATATACACACCTCTCACATTTTGTGTACCCTCCAAATCCCCCAACTGTAAATCCACCCCCGACCTCCTGCACAGCAGGAGCATATTGGTTACACTGCCAGGGCTGCTTTTATAGGTGGGGGAATTGTTTTTTCCTTGCTGCTGTGAGCTTGAAAATTTGGCTAAAACATCCAAGATCTTACACTGATTTTTCAGAAATAGGAAAGTCTTTTTATTCTTTTATGTGGCCATGGGAACAGAGGAAGAGATGTGTAAAAATCTCTAGTTTTGAGAAGAGATGAAAATTTAGCCTTCATTGAATTCCTGCAGCATTTGCTGTGTGTGCTGTCTTTCTATGGACAATATATTGAATTTATACAATTTCCTCAGAATAGCACCTACCAATTAAGCAATTGCATATCTGCCTGGATTATGGCTGTGAAGATTCCTAGAATAAATTTAACAGGTCTCATAGCCAGCAAGCCTATCTGAAAACCGAACCACTACATACAGAGTATGACTTCTCTTGGTTTGATTTTTTCTAAATATCTTCTCAGTAAGTCATTTCTACTCTGACTTGCATAAAACAGCTCTAACGTTCTGCTCTCTTTCCCTGCAGACATCTATTGAATGAAAGCCCCATGTTTGGAGAGAGAGTATAATATCTAAGCTAAGATTTTGATAGTGATAGATTCTTGGTAGTAACCAGAAATTCTGTACACCCACTCTCTTTAACTCAGGATAGTCACAAGAATTTGAGCTCCCAAATTAAGGCCAATTTTTTCTTCCCTTCTTCATTTGAATATTTTAATGGCATCAATGGAACTATTCATTGGGTAATAAGAGCAGGATTTTCTTATTTAACTTTTTTCTGATGTTCACAGTACTCAAACCTTTGAAAAAATAGTCCTAACTAGTCATGAAAAGAACAAATACTAAACATGTGTAATCCAAAAATCTCTCCTGTGACAGATTGAAGATATGTATTTCTTTTCTTCTTGGGAATAAAATCACCATCAGGATAAAAATTTTCTGTATTTGAAAGGAGCATAGTTACTGCGTGAAAAGCCAGAGAAGAAAAATCTACAGTGCAGTTGGCTCTGAAGTCTGTGTATTATGGTGCTGATGAGAAGTGGTTTTCAATGCTATGATTTTGCCCTAATGAAAATCTATTTAAAAAAAAAAACCGAAACAGGAAAATCTGCATAATAAAAGAATAATTTAAACAAGTCTCACTTTAGGAAAAAATCTAGTCACTGTTTTTTCATTAACCCTGTTGAAAACAGTCAGAGGGATTTATAATGTGCAAGATATGTGAAGGTGAATTTTTTGCTGCTACTATACAGTATGGAAAAATACTGATTTTGGGTAATGGCTTCTTCATAATAAAGACTTGCTAGTCCAAATGAAATATTTGCACTACTTGTTTGAAGAACTGGTGATTTCTGATTAAGCAATATCTATTTTAATATAATTGTCTACTATACATCCTTGTCATCTTCTGTAATGGACATGTCAGGGAAAACGGTGATATAAAAATATTGCCATTATAAGAAGCATAACTAACTTGTGTGCTGTAATTGAAATGAATGAAGGTTTGCTCTCTGCATGAGCAAGAAGTAGGGAAAGAAATCAAATGTTGCCAATTAATGCAGAATCAGATTAACTTCAGTAGATAAATTGATCATTCTGCAGGGAATTCTTTAACCATGAATCTATAAACTCACAGGCCATCATCGATATTAAATTTTCATGTGCTCAGTGCCCCAAAGGAAAAAAGACCAAACATGGACTATTGTAAAATAAAAACATATTTTCCATTTATGTGGATCAGTCAAAATGGATTTTTATTATCTCACCATTACTCACACTGTAAAGGTCTCAAATATTAAAACTAGACTCACTTTTTTCAATCTCAGCAAAGAAATAGACTTTCTGCTGACAAAGGTTTTTGTGGTATGATTTTTGTTTCCGTAAAACCAGGACCAAAATTAATATGGAAACAATTTCTATATTTGTTGCTAAACAGGAAAATACTTGTTTTCCTTTAATACTTTACAATGGACTTTTGGGGGAATTTGATTAAAAGTTGCATTAGTAAAATTATAGTTTTCACTTACAGAGTAATATTAAAAAGTTGTCAGAGCACATCACATACATTAATGTACAGAGAAAGGATGCTTCTGTGGTGAGGGTGCTGGCCTGAGAGAGAGAGAGACGTGTGCACAAACAATCCCTATCTGGAATCCTAATGCTTGTTTTTGTAGATTCTGAAGTTCTCAAACCAGTGAAAAGTCAAACCCACAGCTTGATCTAGAGAAATCAACTGAACCTTTAATCTAAGTGCTCAGCCCTTTAGGGTTAGCTCAATAGATGGGCATGGAAGTTTGCTTCCAGTTCAAATGAAGGATCCACCCAGAAAGAATCATTTAGCTCAACTGACCTTCCCTCTTTTTGTAGGATTATGTCTAGAATCTGCAATCTGCTAGCTTCTCCGGCATTGGGTATATGGCCAGCACCGATAGTCACACCACCCAGTTGTGACCTCTGGGAGACATGTGCAGTGGTATTAAGCAGCTGAACCAGCCCTTATGAAGTTGCAGAATGCATTCTCTTTACAGGTACAGAGCATGCCCCTGCCTTCTCCATGCATTATTTAAGATGGTAGCCTGAGGACTGCATGTGTGGCCAGTGTGCATGGTCAGAGCGCAATGGGAATTAGTAATGCTGGAGACCACCCCCAGAAGAGACATTCATCTTTGTGCACTTGCACAATAGCCAGCCATGCTCTGGCTCTTAGTAAGCTTTGTTTAGGAGACACAGCAGCAAAAGTTGGGCACAAGCCAAAATGGCTGTTCCTTATAGTAAGCAAAAGCATCAAGATCAAATACATTAACAATGGCTGGGTGAAAACAATAAAGCTCATACAGTCTGATAAACTGTATCAAAGCATAGTCTTTTCCAACATACCAGTAAGTGGTACCATTAACAGAACAGATTACTATTCAAGCTAACATGCTGCCTTTCCCCCCTTCTTTTCTTTAACAAATACTGCATCCATGTGTCTGTCTATGCATAAAGAATAGACACTAATCTACTATGGCATCCCAGTCACATTACGGTCATATAGTATCATAGTCACTTCTCATCACAATCATCTTTCAGTACTTTGGTTTGCTATGTGCAAAGTTAATTGCAGTTACATTGAACTGATAAGAACTGACAGCATTAGATGCTATATGAACATCAATGAAGTGGCTATGTTTAAAAAGAGAGAGAGAGAATATTTCCTCCCCTTCTTTTTTTTTTTAATACTTGTTGTCAAGTATACCCTGGTAGAGATGTGCAGACCTTGAGCAGAGTTTAAGAAGGTCATTGGGCACAGTTCTCAGTTGATTGCTGTATGTTTGGATGATAGAACCAGATCCTTTGATTTTAGTGTGGCCTGTAGTTCCTCAGTTTGGTTACCCCAAAGATGAAGACACTCTTTTACTTACAGGTGCCATTTATTTAGCATTGATGGGTTGAGATATTTTTCTCCAGTGCATCTGATCAGACTTACAACAAGACAATGAGAGCTGGAAAACCTAAGTAAAGCTCCCCATTGTCTTCAAATAACCATTTCCTGCCCTGTGTGATGTGATTTAGGTCTAACATCTCGGCTCAGCAAGCCATTGGGGTTTGTCTCTAACTGTGAGACAAACATCACCTTGTTCATGTTAGTAACATGTTATTTCATTTTAGCAGCAGATGAAAGGTGTTGGGTGTAACTGAGAGATGTTATTCTCTCTCCTGGTATTGTAGCTGCTTGCTGGGAAAGAGTTAGGTAGAGAGATGAAAAAGAAGGAAAACAAGGAAGAAGAAACCCCACAGAAATAACAGAGCAAATCTTTAAAAGATTTTTGTCTTTATTTGAGAAAGTGTTCGTGGTTTTTTTGGCTGTACATGGGTTGCATATCACTGAGTTGTATGCAACAACAAATAACATAATATATCAGCGATGCCAAGTACGGCCTGTAGTCTCTTTATAGAACTGAGGAATAGCAAAGTTACGTTTTGAAGGTGAGGTAGGGGTGGAGAGGGGATGTCCTGCTGACTCATAGGCATAGCCCCTGATTTCTCTTAATGGATTCATTGTATGGCTGATTGCCCTTGATAGGCCATCAAAAAGTCTATATAGTGCTGATGCCAATCTGTCTGGGGGTGTAACCCAGAAACAAATCACTGGTTTGTGATGCAGATATATCACGCATATGTATAACTCATAATACAAAGATGATAAATACATATAAACAAGATTATCATACTTAGCAAATCATAACTTTTCCACCAATACCTTACATGGTATATTTTGCAAGATTCATTGAAATTTTGTAATACTGGTATCAATAATATTAAAAACAGTCACCTATAGTCCATACAACACCACAGGGTGGAGGATATATTTTTTTTAAATCAGAAAAAGAATATACTAACCAGTACTATTAATCTGTTCTACTCTCAAAAATGATGGAATCCTGACAACCCAGACACATTTAATAAATAACTGATTTTTGTCTCTTTAAGGAAGTGAACAGCAGACAATCCTATACCTCCCTGAAAACAACAGCATCATAGGAAGAGGTAGAAATTCACAAAACGCAGAAGCATTCAGATTTCCATCTAATTTTACAAGAATTTAAAAACATTATATTCAGTAATACAAAGTGATCCTGACAAGTAGAAAAAAGCAGTTTTGTTATGCAGGAAGTAAATAAAAATAATTTTTTGCCAAGAGGGAAAACCCATCATCAACCTGACCCAAAGATATGAACCGGGTCCAAAATGTTCAAATATAGGGGACTAAAGTTAGGTGCTTTTAAAACCATATTTAGGCATCTGAATAAGTGGCCTGCTTTTACAAAGATTCTAATTACTTCTGAACTCCATCTTACATCAATAAGAGTTGTGGATGCTCCATATCTCTGAAAACCAAACATCTTATATAGGTGTGTAAATATACACTTGGACTTAGGCCCAGATTTTTAAGGGTGTTTAGGCATTACTCTGCTCACGTTGCAAAGCCTAACACAGGTGACAAAGGAACCTAAGTCTCATTTTCAGAAGTGACAGTCTCAGATCTATGGTTGCTAACTTTGTAATATCTAAAAAAATGGACATTCCAGAAAGAGTACCAGAACCTCCTCCACCCCACCTTTCCCCCCAAGGCCCCTCTCCACCTGGCCTCATCCATTGAGGCCCTGTCCCTAACGCTCCACACTGCCTCTTCCCGTGAGGCCCTATCTGCCTTGTCCTTCCCCCAAGGCACTGTGTCTGTTCTGCCTCTTTCCCCAAGGTGCCATGCCCCATTCATTCTTTTTCCCCCCTTCCCTCATCACTTGCTGCTTTTCCCCTCTCTCCCACCTCCTCTCTGGCTGGCTTGGGAGGGACGTACCTGAGGAGTCAGAGCTGGGAGCAGCAGCCACCCAACACAGCTAGTTGGTGCAAGTGATGACCCAGCATGTCCCCACCTCCCCCGCCCAGCAGCAAACAGACTTTAGGTGTCTGGTCTGTACTACTGACACTGTCAGGTCCCCTTTTGGATTGGACTTTCAGATAGAAAACAGGGCACCTGGCCACTTTACTCAGATCTTCAAAGATATTTAAGTGTTTAACTCCCATTAATTTTAATTAGCCCTAATTAGACTCCTAAGTGCTAAAGTCACTTTTGAATATGAGACTTGGGTGCCTCATTTGGTGACAATTTTGGCTTGGTAAGCAGGCAATGTTGTCATCCAATGTCAGCATACAACACTCTTACTTAATTCTGCTCAAATTTAATTGTATTATTATTTATGATTACCACACCCAAAGGTGTACCAGAGAACACACAGATAGCGAGGCCCCTGCCCCAGCATCACTACACCTTTTCATACAATGATACAAAAGTATAGTCAAAAATGAAAAAAATGAAGAGTAATAGAGTATGCTATTAAAAGTCAATATATTAACTTTTTAAAAACTGTAATACAAAGAAGGGTTTTAATAAAATATAAACATCTGTAACTATTCCATATTCCTAGATGATGATCTACACTAACAGTCTATCCACATAGCTGTAATGGCAGGAACTTTTTAAAGTAACTATTCATACAAAATACATTGCCACTTTTAACAAACATTCTTCCCAACTACTCACAGCAAAGAATCATACATGCTGAACTTCATACCTCAGACTGCTCGATTAGTCCACGAGGCCCTGTCCCTGCCCCGCTTCTTCCCACCCCTTCCCCAAAATCCCCGCCCCAACTCTGCCCTTTCTGTTCCCCTATTCCTACCCCTTCCCCAAATCCCTGCCCTGGCCCTGCCTCTTCTCCGCCTCCTCCCCTGAGCACGCTGCATCCCTGCTTTTCCCCCCTCCCTCCTGGAAAGTCCTAAGTGCCACCAAACAGCTGTTGGGTGGCGGGAAGCGCTGGGAGGTAGGCAGAGGAGCGGGGATGCAGCATGCTGGGGCGGGGGAGGAAGGAGGGTAGGGGGCAAGGGGAGTTTGGCAGCCGGTGGAGTCAATACCTATCGCGGGCTGCAGGAAATAACTGTGCGGTCCACGTGCGGTCCACAGGCCACGTGTTTGAGACCCCGATCTAGATTAAGACATAACATACAAGTGGGCATACAAAAGAGGATAAATGGCTGAGAACATGACAAGTTTATGTAAATATGATCAAAAATATAGATTAGTCATTAATGTTTCTGTACTAGTTCATTTTTTTTGTCTCCTATTATTGTCCATCACATTGCAACCTTACTACAACTTCAAGGATTTAATCTAATGGATCTGTTCTTCACCCAGTTGACCATATGTAACCCACGTGCCTAATAGGGAGATATCTCTTTAAGAGGTCTGAGGGCGAGGGGTAGGAATGAGTTGCATCTGGGTCATTGTTGCTAGGCTGATGCACGATTAGCATTCCACATCTAGAAGTTTCTGGAATTGGGTGTGGTAGTTTTGATTATGCTCAATAGGTTCCCTGTAGCTCACGTCAGACTTCATAGGGGCAACTGGCAAGCAGTCGGGGCAGCTGCTTTAGAAAAGGCCATGTATACTGACAGGTTTCAGAGTAGCAGCCGTGTTAGTCTGTAGCCGCAAAAAGAACAGGAGTACTTGTGGCACCTTAGAGACTAACAAATTTATTTGAGCATAAGCTTGCATGGGCTACAGCCCACTTTGTCAGATGCATAGAATGGAACATATAGTAAGGAGATATATATATACATGTTCTCTGTATGTGTGTATATATCTCCTTACTATATGTTTGTTATTCTCTAAGGTGCCACAAGTACTCCTGTTCTTTTTGGCATGTATACTGTGTGAGCTGGGAAAAGCTGAGCTACAAGAACAGAAAGCAGGCTGTTTCCTCCTGGCTCTTAAGCATGTTGCAGCAGGTTAGTGATATTGTTAAACCCTCTACCAGGGAAGCCCTGGCAGTGTTAATTAAGTGTTAAGGGGAAATTGGGAGGGAAAACTATTTTTTTTTATTTTAATTGTATACTTGTTTGATTTAAGTCAGACTGTTTTAGTTAAATTGTCTCAAGCAGTATTATTCACCCACTTTTCTCTTATCTGAATGTGATGAGGGGGAAAGAGTCATTTATATTTTGCTATTCTCAGTTTTGTATTTTTCTTGTAGCAACTTTTTAAAATCTATATACTTAATCTAGTTAGCTAATTGAGTGATTTCAGAATAGGAGTAGGAAGAGTCTACATGGATTCCAGCTGAAGATTTCTATAAGCAAGTGAAAGGGAGATATTGTTGCCTTTGACTGCATAGATTTTGGTGATCCAAGAGTGTAGCTGATACTCAGGTGAACTAAACCTCAGTTTTGGGGAACTCTGACTTTCTTACTGTGTTTCTGTGGTGATTAACCTGTTTAGATTTAATTAGTTTTTTTTTTAATTTATGTATACTGTGAAGTCAGTGTATGTGGATTATAAAGTAGTTATGTTGTTGAACTTTAGGCTTGGTCTACACTACCCCCCTAATTCGAACTAAGGTACGCAACTTCAGCTACGTGAATAACGTAGCTGAAGTCGAAGTACCTTAGTTCGAACTTACCTTGGTCCACACTCGGCAGGCAGGCTCCCCCGTCGACTCCGCGGTACTCCTCTCGCCGAGCTGGAGTACCGCAGTCGACGGCGAGCACTTCCGGGTTCGACTTATCGCGTCCAGACTAGACGCGATAAGTCGAACCCAGAAGTTCGATTGCCAGCCGCCGAACTAGCGGGTAAGTGTAGCCAAGGCCTTAGTTATTATTTATCATGTTGCTTTATCATAATGCCAGTAGCTAAGAATTAAGCTCATTCCTTTTTTTTTTTTTTTTTTGGACTTGATTACAGGGAGGTGGACCTGTGCAATCCTTGCTGAAATTCCTCAGTGACTGAATTCTGGGTCTTTCTTTTTCTAAGGAGGCTGTTTTTTTTATGCACTGGAGCACAGCAGTGAAGTATAATCTAGCCCACTCAAAGATTACACGTAGTCAGGAGGCAATGTGGACACCCTTTCCTTTCTATAAGCAAGTGAAAGGGAGATATTGTTGCCTTTGACTGTATAATATTTAAATATTCCTATTATACAATCAATGATCTGCTATCTGCAGCATATCCCATAGACTGTAATTCACTTATTGACTCAGCAGTGATGGGATTTGTGTAAAATGCATTATTTTCTGGGAGTTCTGTAATTGCAGGTCACTTCATAAACTACTACAGTTCATTTCATTCACTCTATTAGTGGGCATCATTCTTCCACTCAACCACATCTCACACACAGACATTTTCCTTGTTCTATCATTTAGAAGGGGGAAAAAGACTTGTCAATTTCACTCCATAAGCTTTATCATTTAATTCAAAATAACCCAGTAAATGACAGCTCTGAGGTTTCACTGTAATGTGTTTAGGTAGCTGAACATGGTTATGATGTTAAATATACCGTATCAGTAACAATAAACTTCAACACCATCTTGCTTAGAGCAAGTACTTCCAGTTTACATCATTGTGTATCACTTTAGTTTTAAGAAGTCCCATTGACCAATATCTGCGTAGCTTTACAAGTTTAACTGGATTCCTTGGAAGACACAGCCATACAAGAGAGACTTTCAGCTGTTATGTTGGCCTGACAGACAGGCAGATAATGGCAGGCTAGACTTCTACTCCATCATGACCCCCCCGCCCCCCATTGCCATAACACAGAGAATGAAAACACTCAGAAAATTAGCAGTAAAGGGGAAGACTCAACAGTGGAGGTGTTTCCTCACTTGCCTTCCTCGGGCTTCAAGTAATCTCTAGGACAGCCTACACAGTTTGGTCACACTTTGGACCTAGTCTTCAAGTTGGATCCCAGCATAGAGGATATCACAATCCAGTCCCTATTTTGGTCAGACCACCACCCCTAGTACACCTATTACACCCCTATTACACCAGTGGTTAGTGGTCTCCAAGCAACAAGAATACTGGTTCATCCATGAAGGCTTATTGACTCCATCAAATTCAAAAGCCTGCTAAAGGACAGCAGCACACCACCAACAGATCAAGTAGTTGAGGGTCTCCTGAAACATTGTCCTAAAACTCTAGCCATGACTATTGTCCTCCTGGTTCACAAACAACCCCAAATAGCTTTGTTTTTTTTAATCCCAGGACCAGATGAAGGCAGGGATCGAAACATGATTACCGATGATGGGAAAACAAAAGATGAAACACACAGATTGAAAAACTAACAAACAAAAAAATCATCCAAAATTATGCTGAGGCTATACTGCAGGCCAAGACAATCTTCCTGTCAGCCTTCACTGAAGTAGCCAAATCCCATCCTAAGGAGTTATCCAGAGTGGTAAACAACTTCTTCATTGTGATCCCCAGAACCTCAAAGGCATTGTGTGGCCTAGCAGGAAAAAAAAGTGTAATGGCTCCTTTAAGTAGACCCCTCCCCCAAGAGTTGGGAGAGAGGGGTGGCTGGAAGGAGGAAAAGACCCCTCCCCCGGGAGTGGGGAGAGAGGAGTGGCTGGAGGGAGGAAAAGACATCATCTGAGCTGACAGACAGGCTGGTGGGTTTCAGATAAGCTATTTGCCCTAGCACAATTGAAAAAGGGTATAAAAGCCTTGTCCCTCCAGCCTGAGCCTGCTCTGCTGAAACAGAGGCAGGTATCTCTAATCACTGTTAATTAATAAGGAGATTGCAGGAGTTGGCTAGGAGGGCTGGGGCATCCAGGCTTATTACTTTGCATGAACTACAAAAAAATCATCCAAAATTATGCTGAGGCTATACTGCAGGCCAAGACAATCTTCCTGTCAGCCTTCACTGAAGTAGCCAAATTCCATCCTAAGGAGTTATCCAGAGTGGTAAACAACTTCTTCATTGTGATCCCCAGAACCTCAAAGGCATTGTGTGGCCTAGCAGGAAAAAAAAGTGTAACGGCTCCTTTAAGTAGACCCCTCCCCCAAGAGTTGGGAGAGAGGAGTGGCTGGAGGGAGGAAAAGACATCATCTGAGCTGACAGACAGGCTGGTGGGTTTCAGATAAGCTATTTGCCCTAGCACAATTGAAAAAGGGTATAAAAGCCCTGTCCCTCCAGCCTGAGCCTGCTCTGCTGAAACAGAGGCAGGTATCTCTAATCACTGTTAATTAATAAGGAGATTGCAGGAGTTGGCTAGGAGGGCTGGGGCATCCAGGCTTATTACTTTGCATGAACTACAAACTTGGTCATCTTCAGCTTTACACCCTGGGTTTTGCCCTTTGGATAGGCAATTTGCATGTTGTAGTCAGCTCCCTTCTCAGTCATTGCCAGGCTCAATTTATTATTAAGGAAAAATTAAGAGATGGGGGTTTATTGTGTGTTGGACAATCAGTGCAATAGGGTTTCCTTGAAGGATGGATTGGATGCAAGACTTTGGACTTGAAAGTTGACTTGAATGCATTGAAGGGCATTGGTATGGATTTTCCACCTGGACAAGTGGTGCTCTTTGTATTTCGGAGGGGATAGGGACATAACTCTTTTGGATCTCTTTCCCATCCTGGTGGCAGTATCTGCTAGAATGAAGTCAGGGGCAAGTGAGGTGATTCTGAAGTTAAAATGTCACTTTGAGGATAGTGGGCAGAATTTAAGAGTTGGTGTTTGGAGCCAATGAAGAGCCTATTTGTGCACAGCTAGATTTCTAGAACCTTGAATCTTGACCAAGTTTGTCTTAGGTGCAAAGCAACTAACATCTTGAACATTCAAATGTATATTGGAGGAATACACTTAGCTTCACTTGAGGGCATGAGTGAGCCCTCTCAGAATTTGACATTACAGTCTATGAAGGGACAGTATCTACCAAGGCTAATAAAGGGTTCAGCAAAGGAGTAGAGCTTTGGGCGTTAAGGATCTGCAAGGGATGTGCACAGAGAGGTGACACCTTGGCTCTGAGTGTCAAAAATACAGTTGAAGGATGACAGGTAAGTGATGAGTGAGTTAGAGTACTAAAGGAGGGAGGCAACAGAAAATACAGGCAGGTGGTGGGGTCGAGCACCCATTAGCGGTGACACAGGAAGGCATAGTTATTGATTATATTATCAGAGTCTATGTCAAACGTATTTTTGTTATAGTGTTGCTGAAAGTGACACATGCAAGATAGGATTACAGTGCTCACACATATTGTGCAATCAAATATTTTCTTTGTGATTAAAGGCATTAAGTTAAGAATTATGTGGCGTCTAATGGTAACAATGAATTATTTTGTTACTGATTTTTAGAAGGGTGTAATGCATAAAATTACAAATTCTTACTTACAGGGTCCTCACATTTATAAAGGTCATTCCACTAATTAAAGATATCACCATTTCTAGTGGTACTCCCTATGAATATCATAAATCCGTAAAATCTTTCAAATCAGAATTGACTGTTTCAGTGAAGTCATTATATGAATACAAGTGGTCTTTAATAAATGAGACACAACATTCTACTTTAAATTACACCCACATGCTTAAAATTCATGTTTGTGTAAATGATTTGACCCAGGTGTAAATCCAAAATGGATCTTTTTTTTCTGTTTTGTCCTATTTGTGCACATAATGTAATAGAATCCTATTTCAGTGAAAGTTTTGTGTCTGTTACTCTGTACCAGTTTATGTAAAGCATCCTAAAGAATACATATTTGCTCTAAGTAACCAGCCAAATATATTCATTTGGCTTATACTTCATCCTTGTAAATTAAGCCAGGTTTACATTGGTGGGGTGGTCATACTCATCTGTATGGCCACATTACAAAGTGAGATTTAGATAGCACTCACATATTTAACATGTTAGTTTTGATCTCATTCAATAGTAACTGTATTTGTGTTTAGCTACATGTATGCATTTAGATTGAAAGAATGGATAAGTTTAAAAGAACTCTTAGTGAAAACTAACAGTTGTAGAAATAATGGGAGATAAACTGTGTGCACAGGAGACAAAGGCGAATAGATACAGTGTTGGATTGAAATTGTACATCGAGAAAAGGAGATTGGAGAATGTAATAGAACTGGGTTTTGTGAAATGAAAAGGTTGTAATGGTGGTGATACGATAAATTGGTGAGAAGAAAGACAATGAGTTATAATATGTTTAATTGGGAACTTAGTAATTGGATGCACATTTGTGAAAAATAAATGAAGATATGATCTTGGTGAGCTGTGATCATTCAGATTCCACCTACTACCAATATCAGTAGACACAAAGGCCAGGGTTTTCCAAGGAGCATCAAAAGTAGTAGGCACCCAAAATCACATTGAAATTCAATGTGATCTTGGGTGCCTACAAGTCCCTTAGACTCCTTGGAAAATCCTGGCCAAAACTGGCATATCTACCAATACATACCTCCTAGAGTCAGATCATGAGATTTATTAAGTTTACATAAAGACCAAGATTAGAACATTTTAAAAAATCACATCAGTTTGGGTGACGTGCCATTAACTAGATGATGATGATGATTAATAAAGTCCTCTGGTGACCATTTTTTGAACTTTCACTCACCAGATTTACAAGGATAGGGGCTTATCTGAATTTAAATATCCATAGCCACAGACTGCTGCAATCCCTTCTTAAAATAAAAAGTGATGATGGTATGGTATCTGTATTAGTTAGTGGATTTTCCAAGTGAAAGATAGCAAACGCTTACAAAACTGTCTTGTCAAAAATAAATACATTTTACAAAGTAGACTTGAAAAGTTTAGTGAGAGGAAGATTGAAGGTTAACATCCCTACGGGACTATTACAGTTGTTCTGATACTTTAATTGTTCATTTCAATATTTTCAGATGATTGGGATTCTTCTGAAAGTATTAAACTAATGGTTGTTTTGATTACTTCAATGTTCTTGCAAATTTTAACTTTTTGCTTACTAATATGTGCTCTCAACTTTAACTTCAGTTTAACTAAGTGGTGTATCTGTGAAATAGGCATCTGACAAGTGCTGTCAATAAGCCATATTCTTAAATTCAAGGGTAGGACTTATGGTTACTGTGAAATACCATATGAATTTCTTTAGATAATGGATGTATACTGTGCAAATGGGAATGACAACATGAAGGATAGGTTTAAAAGGGGAACTTATGTGTGGCAAGTCTCCTTATACAGTGCATGCAGACAGTTCTTTCTTTATTTCCCTCAACCTCAGGTTCATAAGATGTCCACCTATTTCTCCCATTTATTTTGGTCTTGTGTTTGTCCATTTAGGCTTCTGACTGTGATGCAGATGAATTTGGTTTCTTTATTGATCTGTGTAATGTTTCTCTAGGTTGCCCTTTTTTTGTTCCTTCCAAGTGGTGTGCATATTATCACTTGTCATGGAAGTTGTTGGTGGCATCCTTAAAGCATGTCCTAAATATGTTCATCACCATCTTCTTACCATGTTTGATGCTTTAGATTGTGCTACTTAAAATTTCTGATGTTTCAAGAAACCCTTTCCCGTGGACTCTGAAGATCTTCCAAGGCATTTTCTTTGAATGAATCCATCTTCTTATCAGTTTCTGTTGTAGACTTCCATGACTCTGTTCCATAACGAAGGACAGACATGATGCTGGTGTAAAAAAATTTTATTTTGTGCCAGTGCCAATCATGGTACTTCTCTAAATCTCTTATGAAATTTGTTTGCTGTTTTGATATTCCTTATTTGACATCTACATGGCATCACCATCATTGCACATCTCACTCCCTAGATAGGCAAAATGAGTCTCCTAAACTAACCAATAGGCCAAGTAGAGGGGTGTAGTCTAAGTCCTTCCTTCAAAGGGAATGAGGTGCCTATCTCCAGGCTGGAGGGAGGCACCTACGTCCACTCTAAATTCACAGCTCTGAACTCTCTCCTCAGCCAGGTCAGTCCGGGGTGGGGGGGCAGAGCACAGTGGCAGAGCCCTTATACCTAATAACTAGTGTACACACCCAATATGTGGGAGACCCATCTTTAAATCCTCCCTCTGCCTGATTTAGAGCAGGGACTAGAACTTTGATCACTTCTCTTCCAGGCGAATGTGTTAACCACTTGGCTATAGAGTCACTCTCTTGTCTAATGATTATTTATTCAAAGTTGAATGGTTTTCAGCAGGAGGGTTTGAGAGCCCTACCCCAGCAGTTCAGGAGGGAGGAGAGCTGGATTCATGTGTCTGCTCCAAATCCTTCAGAGGATCCTTCGTGCATCTTTGGTCAGTGCTCTAACCGCTGGTATATTAGGGGGGCACCTCCTTCTCTGCAGTCTTTTGCCCCACAGGTAAGGAAACACCTAGCTTGTGAATCCCTCTGGACCTTAGGCACGAGCTAGTCACCAAGCTAATTGGCAGTGTAGTGTCAGAACTTGGGTTGTTGCACACATGCCCTCTTGCAGAAATGTAGGTTCTATGGGGGCTTTACTGGTGGCAATGTGTGAGCTGTGATGGCATATATACTCCATACTGGCTCTGAAAGAAGGGCCGGCTCCAGGCACCAGCGCAGCAAGCTGGTGCTTGGGGCGGCACGTCCTGGTCTTTGGCGGCAATTCGTCGGTGGATCCCTCAGTCCCTCTCGGAGGGAAGGACTGGCCACCGAATTGCCACTGACAGGGCCACCCAGAGGATTCAGGGGGCCTGGGGTCTTCAGCGGCGGGTCCCAGAGCGGAAGGACCCCCCGCCGCCGAACTGACGCCGAAGACCTGGAGCGGAAGAAGCTCCGGGGGCCCGGGCCCCGTGAGAGTTTTCCAGGGCCCCTGGAGCGAGTGACGGACCCTGCTCCAGGGGCCCTGAAAAACTCTCGTGGGGGCCCCTGCAGGGCCTGGGGCAAATTGCCCCACGTGTCCCCCCTCTGGGCGGCCCTGGCCACCAAAGAATGAAGCGGTGCAGTAGAGCGGCGGCTGAAGTGGCGCCGATCGCGGCTTTTTTTTTTCTTCTCTCTTCGCCGCTTGGGACGGCAAAAAAGCTGGAGCCGGCCCTGTCTGAAAGTGTCTATTGTGAGCTTGAGAGGCCAGTTAACCCATCTGGCTGCACCTGGAGGGTAATTAAATAAAGGCATTTAAAGATGAAGCCCAGCTGTGGAGGAACTGAGGGTGCTGGCCATAAAGAGAGGACATCTGGAGCACAGGGTTGCTGCAGAGAGACAAGGAGCAAATTTGCAGTTGCTGTCTGGGTAGAGAAACAAAAGACCAGGAGGGTCAAGGAGGAAGCCCATGGGTATAGTTGCCCCTGGGATGCTCTCCCAAATTGACATATCTGGCAAGAGCCCAGGAGAAATGTGGAGTAGGCTCTGGTGGTGAGGAGCCCTGATAAAAGGGGAGGATATGGACTTGCAGGGAAAGAATCCTCGGAGGTGTTCAGTGGAGGAACATAGCAAGGAAAACTCAAGAACTATGAAAGCTCAAGACCCAGGAGGGAAGAAGTTGGTTTAAATTAATACTTTTGGCTTAGGATTTATTGGGGGGATTCCAGGGGACATCCTATAAGCCCCAGCCCTGATAGACAGGAGAACTTAGAGCAGCTGTGAGAGAGGCCTGCTGGCAGGCTATGGTATGAAGTCCAGGAGGCAGCAGCTAAGAATCTGATAGAGCAGAACTTGACTGCTGGCTATAGGGTCCCTGGACTGTACCCCAGTGTAGTGAGAGGGCTGGGCAGGTGCCACTAAAAAGGGGATGAGGACAAATGAGTGCTTTAAGCCAATGTGACAAAGATCATGTGGCCTGGACTTGGGGCTGAAGTGTTTTGTAGGGATATTGGACTTTGTTACCCCACAAGGGGTGATGCTGTGACGTGACCTGCCAGAGTGTTGACTCACGAGAAGAGGGAAACCAGCTCCGAACCAGAGCATTCACTGGCAGGGAGTGCTAGCGGAGGAGAACCTGTTACTTCATGCCTAACTGTGAGGGGGAGGGGAGGCACCAGTAGTGAATCAACCCTTCCACAGGTGCCTAATGACTAGGTGTCTACAGAGTTATGTGGTAGCTGAGTGGGGGTGTTGTGGATGGATTGCTGTGGTGCCTGAATATTATTCTTAGGTGCCTCAAGGGGCAGAAAGGCGCCTAAGTCCCCCTTGTTAAACTAACCCATGTTTGAATTCTACCACTTTTTTTTTTCAATCTATTCAAAAATTCAAAGCCATGTGTGGTCTGTATCTTCTGATTTTTAAATATCATTGTACTTAGACTGAGACAGTCATTCACTAGCCCCATTTTCTCCCTTCTGTGTTATGTAGTGGAACAACGATGTAAGATTAAGTGCCAGATTGCCCTATGTGGATGGTTTAGAAATGTAACCTACTCAAACTGCTTGCTGTATGACAATGATTGCTAAAGCATGTATGAAGTTATTTTGAGCATTTATTTCAATCACATTTCAGTGTTTCAGAACAAGAGGTGGTGGAGATACCTGTAATAAAAGTGCTTATTCAATTAATTTTACAGTGAGAGGTTGACTTACATGGGAAGCTGGCATGCCCCTTAAAGTATGTGTGGAACAATTGTGTAGCTCTCTGATCTTGAAAGATCTGAGCAGGCCACTGGAGGATGACATTGATTTATATGTAGTTACAGTACAGATGAGGCACTTTTGCAGGTCATTTGAAAAAAGGTTGGTTATGTGATATACTACATGCTGTTCCTTGTGCACAGAAGATTTTAAATAGGTAGCCTGTGGTTCAGGAGGACCAAGTGATCTATCTCTGAATGGAACAGAGAGCTCTTCTGGGATATTCAGAATTTGCTCAAAGATTTTTCTACTCTGACTTATGCTTCCTACTTAGTGTGATTTTTCCACAGTTTAGGAAACTCAGAATATCTGCAGTATCATTTTCCTTCCAAAATCATGACTACTTTTTCAGTTGCTTGAAAACCCCCCCCCCCCCCTTTTTTTTACTTGGTCTTCAGGGAAAGGGTAGCATAACAGCACAACTCCACTTGAACCATTTTTGTACTGCATGAGGATCTCTGAACTGTGCATTTCAATTATGGTGAACAGCTGCACCAGATTTCCAATCACTTCATATTTATGCATCTGCATCAGCCTCCCTTTGGGCTTAAAATGTAATTCTACTTTGAAAAGTGATTATGTAAAATGTGCACCTTCTTAACTCATCAGATCAGCTCCCTGTTTGACACATTTTGCATCTACTGCATTTTGCTCCTGTTCTCCTTGCAAACAGCTAGAAGACTGTCATCTGTTCCAATAAGTTACACCTGTGTAACCCCATTCAAAGCACTGGCATTGCACTGGTGTCAATGATAACCTAAAATCAAGACAGTCAGGGGTATATGTGAATCAAACTGCCTCCGGTGATAAGTCATGAAAAGAACCCCACCTGAGTTTCAGAACCGAGGCTGAGTTTACTGGTCTAGTTATTATGGAGGGAAATGTTTAAAAATAATAAGCAAATATCTGACAGGTCCTTTGTTAAATGTATTCTTTGTGCTGGCTATGGATAGCTTAGCAGGGACAATCTAAATCAATATAAACCTTATTCCATTACAATGTATAACATATCAATTACTCCATGCTGATGACAATTTATTTACAAACAAACATGATGCATCATCTCCTAGTATCTTTCATGAATAGCAGCGTTTTTATAGTATCAGAGGGGTAGCCGTGTTAGTCTGGATCTGTAAAAAGCGACAGAGTCCTGTGGCACCTTATAGACTAACAGAAGTATTGGAGCATAAGCTTTTGTGGGTGAATACCATGAAAGCGTATGCTCCAATATGTCTGTTAGTCTTTAAGGTGCCACAGGACTCTTTGTAGCATTTTTATAATGTCTCTGATTTTTCAATACAAATTTTAATACAGCAGATAGGTTATAAGATTTGCACAAGAGCTCTGTATATATTTACTAGTGAATTTCCCTTCACCCCAATATCATGCTGAGATCTATGCATCATCCATTTTAAAATTTAAATTTATCCTCCCCTGACAAACGAGATTTTACAAACTAGAATTTTATCCTGGTTTTCCAGATTAACTGGTATTAAAGATGAATCTTCTCCCTATTTTAATTACCTTTGTCAGGTCCTCTCTGTCTGAGTACCCTTGTGTTAGCTGAAAGTGCAAAGTGATTTATTAAGATTGGTTCTAGTAGGGAGAAAATAATAAAATATAAAAGGTACTGATATATCAAAAGAAAATGTATGATGATCTATCCATCCCTGCAGAATCCAAGTGCATCACCAATATTGGAATAACAGAAATAACAATTACGACTTCTCTCTTCTCTTTGTAAGAGGGAGTAAATAGCTATTTTTTTTGTTTAGATTATAGAATTTTTAATGTTTATGGGCTTGTCTACAATGCTGCACTAGTCCTCCCAAGAGGAGTGTAAATTCTAGTGTGCACTAGCATGTTGCTAACTGGCTCATGGGTATCCTTTTGGTGCATGCTAAAATTTCCCAAGTGAGCATTAACCTACTACTGTTTGAAACTGGACTTTAATGCTCAATAGGATGTATTAGTGCTTGCCGGCAAGGTGCACATGGGCTAATTAGTGCTCCACATGCTAATGTAGACTAAAGGAACCATAGAGACAAGCCCTTCGTGTACAGAATTTATTGTGAAAAAGCTAAACCAAAAAGATGTCGGGGTTTTTTTTGGTTTTGATTTGTTTTTCAGTTTACTCTTTGTAATCCATGGTCCTTCTTAATTCTTGTGGGAGTGAGTTCAACTACCTTGGTCCAGCTCCTGTGAGTTCTGTCTCCTGCTGTCAGAGGCTTTCCCCTATTAATTAACAGTTCTACTGATCCAGTGGATGGCAGCTGTTGTGGCAGACGATGGAGTTAGTTAGGGCCAATCACACTGTAAGAAAGATAGGTCTAAAACGGACCTTAGTTAAGCAACAGATTACCTGTACCAACTTTCTCAGGATTCTTTTAATTTTGATTGCTTCACCAAAGAAAAAGACTTGAGAATTGATTTAGTTGTATAGAGTTTATTAAAGATCCCTAACACCAAGTAATAGTACAAGATAGAAGATTAAAATAGAATTTGCTAACACAAAAAAGATTCATCAAAATAACCATTTAGCTCTTCAGAATCAAATTACACAACCAAAGTAGAAAATAAGACATACTTAACGTGACTTTTAGTTTTGTTGTTTTTTTGCCTGGGTCCCTCAGAATAGGACCTCATTTGGGCAAAATGGTTATTAACTCTGGTGTTGCTAACAATCCCCAAATAGATTATAATCAATTTGGTCAGTTACTTACCTGTAATTAACCAGTCACCTTCTGAACGGATCTGACGTAGTCAACCCTTTTAACCTATTTCCCAATGAATTATATTAGATCTTGGAGCTAACATGGGGGGAGGGATAGCTCAGTGGTTTGAGCATTGGCCTTGTCATAAACAGATAGTTAAGGGTTAATGCCTCTTTTACCTGTAAAGGGTTAAGAAGTTCACCTAGCCTAGCTGACACCTGACCAGAGGAACCAATGGGGGGATAAAATGTTTCAAAAGGAAGGAGGGAAGTTTCCTTTGTTTAGTTTCAGTTTCAACCGGAGTGGAAAAGCTCCAGAAATCAGCCTCTTATCGAGTAGTGAGTATTAGTGAAGGGAATAAATAGGTTTATGTTTATTTTCTTTGTAACTTGTCTTGGGCATTAAGGGGTTAATCAAATTGGGTATTCTTTTGTGTAACTAAGTTTTTGCCAGGGAACATCCTCTGTGTTTTGAATCTGTTGTCTGTGAGATCAGCTGGTATGCTATCTCCCAGAGGGTTTTCTTTTACCTTTCTTTTCTTTAATTAAAAGTCTTATTTTTAAGAACCTGATTGATTTTTCCTTGTGTTAAGATCCCAGGGGATTGGATCTGGATTCACCAGGAATTGGTGGGGGAAAGGAAGGGGGATGGTTAAATTCTCCTTGTGTTAAGATCCAAGGGTTTGGATCGGAGTTCACCAGGAAATTGGTGAAGAAGTCTCTCGAGGCTACCCAAGGAAAGGAGTTAGAACTTGGGAGTGGTGGCAGCAAAACCAGATCTAAACTGGTAATTCAGTTTAGGGGTTCACATGCAGGTCCCCATATCTGTACTCTAAAGTCCAGAATGGGGGTGAAACCTATGACAGCCCTGCTAAACCCAGGATTGTGAGTTCAATCCCAGAGGGGGCCACTTAGGGATCTGGGGCAAAAATCAGTACTTGGTCCTGCTAGTGAAGGCAGGGGGCTGGACTTGATGACCTTTCAGGGTCCCTTCCAGTTCTATGAGATAGGTATATCTCCATGTATATATATATAGATAGATAGATAGATATTTATTTTAACACTGATAATTATCTAAGGTAAATTTGTTGTAAATATAGGTGTTTGAGGCTTGTACACTTGGTCTGGTCTATGTCTGTATGCACCTAAACTGTCAAAAGCAGTATGAAACCATTAACTATGGTAGGTACAAGTGCAGTGTTATACAATCTTAACTTGTTCAGTTTCCAATCTATTTACAATAATCTTGATCAGAACCTCTTACAAAATAAGGACACACACTGTAACTCTGACAATCTTTAAAGCACATATACATGCATGTTTACTTATTAATTAAGTACCCATTTTCAGGAAGTGGACAGTTGACTGAGTTGAGTCATCATAAAAGAGATGCTCTGCCTTTGGCTTTCAGCTCAGCTATCATTCACAGCAGGAGTTGACATTGCAAACACAAGTGCAGCAAAGGACAGACCTCTATAGCCTTTTTCCTGATTTGCTAGTGGGCAATCCAAATTGTTGGAAAATATGCATCTTTAATTCTCTTCCTATCTGAGATAGCTACTTGATGTCACTAGAGACTCTCAGGTGGCCAGCCCAGATTGTTGGCTTTCTCCCTTCCGGCTTTTCAGAAGCAATATGCTGAATGAGATGTGCTGTTTTATCCCACTTCTGCTGGGTGATGAAACTTGGTTCCTCTTCTTGGACATGCTGGCATAGACCAATCAGATGGTGACCCCACACTTCTGCCGAAGATTCAGAATGTCCATCCAAAATGAAGAGTCATGCTCTCACCATCCAATCAGGGAACTAGCCATCAGCTTTTCAGTTTTTGCAACTAGAACTAGAATTTTCCAGTCTCTTTGTGCAATACACTTTGTCACACCAGCTTGTTTAAAACAAGTTGGGCCACAGATTTTGGCACACTCCTCTTGGGATATACCTTGGGATATACTGGCTGATTTGATCTGATCAGCAACTAACCTCTTCAAGTCACTTTCTCTGGGCCTCTTTGCAGTGCATCCCTGGGCCAACTTTGCAGTTGTGTTTGTTCAAGTTTCATTTTCTCCATCAGCACTCAGCTAATTGTTGAAATGTCCAGTTTAAAATTCCTATTATCTACACAAAGTCCCTCCACATTCCTTGATGCTCTTAAATTACATTTAAACAGTCCATTATACAATGCAAAGTAATTTCAAGTATCTCCACCAGGCTGGAACAGCTGTATAAATCTGTTCTCCTTGTTCTAACAACAGTGGTGGAATATGGGTGTATATATGGCTGAGTTGAGTCTATGCAATAGTAACCAGACCATTACATTTCTGATTGTTCCACTCTGTGCTCAATGGTTCTTATAAACTAGTGTTCTTAAAACACTATTTATTTCAGAGCCTTTTATTTACTGGATCTTTCAGCACAGGAGTATTTCACTAACTTGATAGAATAAGCTAAGCATGCTTCACTGCAAATATTAGCCTGACTGCTTTACTTTGTCACTTAATGTAAATGAAATCATTATGAACCCAACTCCTTTCTTTCTCTAACAAGATTGTTCAGGTGGTAAGCCCTGTCATTAATGCTTACAATATTTTGTCCAAAGGTGCATCATTTATAGTCAACTTCCCTTTAATACACATTTTAATAATATTAGTTTCCATCACATTCACTATTTTCACTTGGTATTTAGCATATAACATCTTAATGTTTGATTAGCTTAAATGTTTGTTTATTCTTAATTCATTCACAGACAGGGAAAAAGGGGGCAGTATCTTTTGTTGCACCAGCGATACTTTCTTGTGAAAGGCTGCAGCAACTCTGAGTTTCCTCAGATTGTTGAAGAAATCTATCTGCTAGACCTTGAGGTTTTTATTGCCTCAGCCCTCAGTTCTACCTTTTCTAAAACTACCTTGTTGCCTGGGCAATTCTTAAATAGTAATTCATAATTTTGAGGTCTTAGTGTCTACACCATGGAGATCTTTGAATATCAAGGTACAGATTTAATTTGGACACTATTATCAAGAGTGCAGAGATGAGAGCATCCTTGGGATCTGTCCATGGCAGCCTGTGTGGCTAAGCAGCAGATGCAGCTTTCTGTACCTCTTGAAGTTTTTTGAGGTCTGTGGCTTCTGTCCTAAATAAGAGTTTCAGTAATCAGCCCTGGAAGTCATGAAAGCATGAATTACCATGGACAAGGCTGTGCCTGGTAGGTTGGCCACAGTCTCATGGCCAATTGGAAAAGGAAGCTGGTGTTTTTTTCATGATTTGGGTTTCTTGTATATGTGAGGAGACCAAAAGGACCCCAAGCAGGGCCGGCCCACAACATTTTGGCACCTGAGGGGCGGAGCTCAAATGATGCCCCCTTGCTTGGGCCATAACACTGAAAGGTCTCAATTCTGCCTTCTTCCTCTTCTTAGATGCTCCTGGAATACAGCATCAAACTCAGCCATCAGCTCCACAATTTTAAGGAAGTTTCCATTGTTTGGCACATACAACTGATCTGAAGTGCCACACAGTGGTAGGTTTTGGGTAGCAAGCATTCTCACAATGGCAATGAGCCCTTTTCAGAACATTTTGCCAGTAAAGAGACTCTGATGCAATCTTCTCTTGATGCTGATCATCTATGGTGGCCTTTAACCTTAGTCTCATTTCAAGCTCTTTGCACCTATGGAATGCTCTCTGGTGATTTGCTGCCTTCTCATGGTACGCCAGATTTCTAGCCAGATTTTTCCAGTCCTTTGTTCCTGCAGAACCCAATGTGGCTGGAACATTAGACTGGAAGAGTTTGCAACAAAAACAGTATGCAGCATTCTGGGTTTTTGAGTAAATAAGCCATGGCCTCTCCACGTTGTCACCATTGGGGATTTCACACCAGTAATATGTTGGATGGAAACTTCTATTTTCATTGTCTTTGGGGAACATGACATTTTTCACTTGCTGTGGCCCATGCAGTACAAGGAAGTCACTCAGGCTACTGCTCAAGTGGGTCCACAGTCCTGGATCATCTAGACTTAAAGGATTAAACTCAGCAGCAGCTGTTTCTTGTGCCTCCACCACACACTTCTCTGATCTACATTTTTCTTCAGGAATGTGCATGCTTACATCCATTTGAGATGGAGATACGGATGCTGCAGTAGCTGCCAGGTCACCTGCACTCTGACTAACTGGAAGATCAGGCACTCACATCCTCACTGGGGCCTGAAGGCTCACCGTGAACATTTGTGTCTATGTATCTCAGGAGAGCTCCTTCCTGTTTAGATAGAAAAGCTTCCTTTGCTTTCTTTCTTTTTCTGAATGCTACCCCAGAGGGGCATTTTCTTCTTTCACTCATGACTGCTGTTCTGTGCCAGCTATAGTGGCTCTCAACACTCAATTGAAGGGGACAAATAAACAGGCTGGTAGCAGGCCCTGAGTGAGGGAAGATATCAGCTTCTTAAGGGCCTAACTGGCTCCTACTACTTCAGTTGACTGCCTGTTCTCTTCAAGTGGGTTCAGGGAAGCATCAGGAAACAGGAAGCTCCCTGAGAAGCTGGTGTTAATCAATCCAGGCTCCTGGGGGTGCTAGAGAGGTAATAAGAGGCTCCTCCTCCTCTTCTCTCTCTGCAGCTCCTGCTGCTTTCTGTTATTCCCTCTCACCTTTTCTCCTGCCTGCCTATGTCTTTTGTGCCCGCCTTCCTCCAGCACAGCACTCCACCATCTCTGTGCATCTAGAGCAGAGAGAATACATATGCACTAGAAGCAGACACAATTTTCTACACTCTGGATTCTAGTGGTCCCCCCCACAGTCTGGCACCTGAGGCAGCCGCCTCAGTTCGCCTCATGGTAAGGACAGCCCTGATCCCAAGGCAAATCAACAATCATCTGAAGGCACATGTCTGCTTTACAATATGCCCCTTATCATGGACAAGTCCTTTGCAGTATTTTTCTCTTCCCACAGATATTTTCTTTCTTACCTGAGTTTGGCTTCAGCGAGTTGCTGATTGCAGCAAGATGTTAAGAAATGTGGAAGATAGTGCCGTTTTTTTTATTATATATATACAATGGCGATGTATGGCTGGGTAATGTCCTTGCAGTGCTAGCACTTCCACTCAAGTGGTGTCTCTGTCTTCCTAATTGGTTTCATATAGAGGCCTCACTAAACTCCCCCAATTGATTTTCTACATTGAGAAAGAGTACTGAATGCTGTGTGGTTTCTATAGGTGAGAGCTCTGGAGATGGAGACTCATTAATGACCCTGTGTGTTTGGTTTGAGAAGACAGAACCAAGTAGTTCAGGGGGTTCCCCCCTTCCCTACTCTGCAGTCACTTGAAGATGGAACAAGAGTATTTTCTGATCAACAATATCAAATTACAGTTCTAGCAAGGTGAGTATAAATGTACATCTGTTCTTGAATTGGTCACCACCTCCTATCCATGAACGAGTGCTGTTTTTGTGCCATGTCCTAATATTTCTCTGTATCTGTTCTTTTCTGTGGTGTAAGATGCTGGAAGTGGCTAATAAAGTGTATAAGGTTTAGGCATATATCTACCATTAAGTTAATTTTCAAGCACTACAATTATAAACTATGGAACACACATTTAAGGTCCAGATGTTGGTTTTGTCAGAAACTCTGTGTAGGGGGTATTGGAGGCTACACCAACCCAGACTAACTCAGAGAGTCATGCTTCCCTGCCAGCTTCAAGTGGAGGGGCCAAGTAAGAGTATGAATTTAATTAACTAGACCAGCAGCTACAGTCCCCACACCAGCTCATTTGCACTGGCTAGTGCATTGTGGGTGCAGAGCCAAGTTTCCTGCCATTTCCTATTGTTCCCACCCATCTGCTCCAGAGTAGATCTGTATAACCCATACAGCAGTGGAAGGACAAATGACAAGCCTCAAATTAATAAGGAAGAGTGAAAAGCTCATTTTGGTTGAGCACATTAGAGACTCAAGAGAGAAGGTAAGTGAGGTAATATCTCCTATTGGACAAAATTCTGTTGGTGAGAGAGACAAGCTTTCAAGCTTATACAGAGTTGAAGAGCTTTGTGTAAGCTTGAAGACTTGTCTCTCTCACAAACAGAATTTGGTCCAAAAGATATTACCTCACCCACCTTGTCTCTCTAATATCCGGGGACTGACAGTGCTACACAGGAGCGGTGCCAGGGTTTTTGCCGCCCTGGGCGGCAGAGCTCCTCCTCTGAGCATTCGGCGGCAGGGGTCCTTCCACTCCGCGTCTTCGGGGCACTTCAGCGGCGGGTCCCGGAGCGAGTGAAGGACCCGGCACCAATTTCCGCCGAAGACCAGGAGCGGAACGACCCCTCACCGCCAAATTTCCACCGAGGATGGCAAAAGGCCGCCCCCCAAATCCTGCCGCCCTAGGCGACCGCTCTGCATACATTAGATCTGTCTGCCAGGAATTTTATCTTCTCTTGCAATGCACTGACAACAGATTTCTTTATATAAAAGCTAACAAAGAAAATCACACTCAAGAGCTATTTATTTATTTTTTCTGTTTGAACAATTTCCCCCATGCTTGAGTAAAGGAGGAATTTGTTTCCTCTACATCACGGCTACTGTAGCTGGAGTAGCTTAATTGTGGTATATCAAATAACCAAATTAGCTCGGTAACAAGCTGCCAATACATGTCTGACATGTTTAATTTTTTTCCCACTGTACCCTGTAAATCCCTGAGTCAACAAAGCACTTCTGCTATTTAGCAAAACACATAAGTAAGTGTTTGTGTTTAGTCCATTCTTAGTTAACAAAACAGAGGCTCAAGTGCTTTGTTGAATTGGGGACCTTGGTGAAGATCTTTACTTTGTTCCTTCTTTAAGTTAATTATTTTATTTGGCCTTGAGTTCCCATGTTACATCTACCATCCTTCTGGTTGAAGAAGACAAGAAAGGACATCCTTTGGAGTCTCAAGGCAGCTCCTTAATCAACTAGAATGGCTGCTTTTCAATGACATGAGACATCCTCCACACTCACCCAGAGGATGAATGTATTGCCACCAAAGTGCTCTCTTTTCCTGAGGCCGGGGGATGCAGGGGAGAGAGATTAAGACTGGCAATTGAACTCAATTTTCTGACATGGGGATATAGAACACTACCATGAAGATGCTAGACTGGCATTTGCATACATTCTTCTCTGTTCTAAGCCTTGGTGAAGTATCCTCTCACAACCTCACCTTTTTTCATTTGGTTATAATGTTGAGAAATTTTCATCTTTCATGCAGATATTTTCCAAACTTGGTGGCTGGTTGAAGATTAAATTCTATACAAAGTTTTAGCAAAAATAAGTTTAACCATTTGCACATAAGGGAAGTGGTGAAAAAATATACTTTTCACATTATAAAAATCTTTTTGCAATCTCCTCCTGCACCGTTTTGTTTTTGAACTGTTATCTAGATGAAACAGCAATGGGTAGAAAGATGAAATTTTGCTGGGACTATTCAGTGAAGTTTAGTTTTGATGGGCCAAACTGGGGCCCTATGAAAAGTAGTGCATGGGAAATTCCTCATGAACAGGCTTTTTACTAAGGTCATAGAAGTCAACAGGACTTAAACACACACTGAAAGTTAAGCAGTGCTTAAGTGCTGTCCTGAATTGGGAGCCTAAATTCATAAGGTGAGCAGCTAAGGAAAGTTGAACTGTACCTGTGGGAATAGCTTGCTTAGCTGTTTGGAGAAGGGTACATTGAAGATGGACTTGGGCTTGAGGAAAAGGCTTCAGAGGAACCCTTGGTTTAGTCCCTGGGGACCTGGGGAGGTACAAGAGAGGGAGAGAGAGAGAGATGTTGTGAAATTTATAAGATGCACAGAATGGAGCCCTGCTGGGAGATACCTTCAGAAGCTTCACATCCCTTAAAGTACACACGATAGAGGGCCCCTATCTGCAGATCTCCTAAACTTGGGACATGGAAATGGGACACAGTGTTCTGTTCTGCCAGCGAGATATCCAGAGTGTGAAATGTATTATTCATTTGAATAATGAATTTCCTTTTATGGTGCGTGTCCTTCATCTTTGTTTTCTCTTCACTTTTTAAAAAAACAAACAAACAAACAAAAACTCAAGTCAGGAAATAAGTTATTGTTGTACACCTTAACTCTGCTCTGTTATGAATATGCATTATGACAAAAGATCAGATCATCAGCTGGTATAAATCAGCAGACTTTTACCAGCTGAGGATCCTGCCCATAATCTTGAAGTATATGATCATATATTAGTATGTAACACATCCTATAGTTTGTTTTTACAATTCTAGAAACACATGTGTATCATCTTGTAATAATGCATACTGATCTCTTATGTCAACTAGAATCCATTAAAGTCATTTTTATGAAAAATAGGCAGCAAATCATACTTGCAAAGTATAGTACAGATTAAAGTTAAGAATCTCAAAGGACCTAAGGGAGTTGGGGCCAGATTTTTTTAAAGGTATTTAGGTGCCTGAAGATGCCTTTGAAAAAATCCCACTAGACATCTTCTGCCTTTTTAGGAGCTTAAATACTTTTAAAATCTGCCCCTTAGAGCCCAACTCTAATGGATTTCACTGGCAGATGGGCAACAGACTCCCAATGGTTCCTAGATAATTGAACCTAAGAATTTTCCTCTTATATATGGGATACCTAAATTTCCAGCTAAATTAGTTTTATAGTTAAATGTTGCCCAAAAAACTGCAGTTAAAAGAGTTTGATCTCTGCATATATGTCTAGCTCTGTCAACTTCATAGCTAATCACATCACCACCTCAATTTCATCTAAGACAGACTGGCGCTATTTGGAAATAAATTGTGGAGTCTTTGGATGCTGCATAAAATTTTAAGCTACACATTGTAAAGAGATGTTTGTAGAAGATTACAACTTAGAGACACTTCCTCATAAGGGACAGTATTATGAACATAGGAACTGTGTCCTGAAGGCTGGAGTTGGGAACACTGCATGGCCATGTGCAGCAGTTGACCAGAAAAGCTCTCCAGTTTGTTTTGTTAAAGTTTTATTCCTTTCTCATTCATTGGTTGGCTAATTAAGGAACCTCAAGATCATTACACATGTCTTAGAACTTTAGATATATATATATATATAAAATAAATATAAATATTATATATATTAAAAAGTACAAGTCAGTAAAGGGAAAATGGACAATTCTTACAAAGAAATTAGTGTAAATCAGAAAGAATAAAGAAATTACACAATGTTACATGCATATCTAGAGTTATAGAATGATTGTTTAAGGAATAGTAAATAATCAGTTAAATTGCAATGCATAAGAGTGCAAAGTTAAAGTTGCACATGTTTCCTGATTTATTTATTTTTAAATGCTTAACCAGTGGAATTTTAAAGTTTACTATTCATAACCATAGAGGTAATGAAAGGTATTATACTGTGGAATTCAGTCAATGGTTTTTATGGAATATTATATTTTAATCTAATTTTCTGGCCAAAATGCACTGATTGAGAAATACACATGTAATCGTGCCTGGAAAAAATGTGTTAAATCAATTGTCCATATATTTCTTTTATACTATTTTAAGTTTCATTAAAAAAAGTTGTAATAACCAAAATATTTTTAAAAGAAAAAATAACCATCTATTTGCTCTATAATAACACCAGGCAAAAATATACAAGTATGATTAATGCTTTTTGCTTATAGTCCTGAATTAACGTGATTTCTAAAACCACGTTCATGATTTTTCTCCCATGGTGTCAGTACAGGGAGGAGCTAAGGCTAATTGGGTGCCCTAACTGTATGTTTCCATTGTTTTAATATGTTTGTTTGGATTTCTCTAAAATGTAACTGACTGTAATTTCCTGGGTCTGTAATGCCTGTGGGCTTTTTGGAGAGCAGGGGGAAAGATGGGGGAATTGTAACAATTTTGTTTTAACCATACCATTGCTGATTCTACCACTAGTTAAGGTGAGAGGATGTTTGTGGGAATTTGCTTTTTAACTATTTAAAATCTTATACATGAACATTATGTATGACACCCCAGAAAGAATGTTGCTTCTAATGTTGTTGTTTCTAATCAGTTACATATTTTTTAACATCCACCTTAAAAAAAAAAAAAAAAAAGACCTATTCACCAGTTGAAGTAGGTCAAAGCAGACAGTGCATACTGGCCAGCTTAACTGAGCTCCTGATCATATTTTCCTGAATACACATTCACTAGTTTTTCCATCTGTGCTGTCCCTCATATTTTCCTATTCCCATTGCCCAACCCAATTTTTACCCTGCTCCTGATGCCAACATTCTCTTGCATGACTTCCTGTATTTCCCCTTTCTAGTTTTCCCTCTCATTCCCCTTCACGCACACATACTGATCAGTTTCTACCTCTCTCCTGAGCACAAATTCTCCTGCTTGCCACCTCCAAAAATTTTCCTCTTTCCCCTTCTCACTGAGTATATTTAGCACAATAGGTAGAACTGAGAAATTTCAGGATTAATGGTAATTTTGGTTGTTCTAGGAACTACTGCCCTCTCTCAAAATGTCTTCTATCTTCTGTTGTTCTCAATGACGATCAGGTTACAGAGCTGGTATTAGCCACATGTCTTTCAAACTGGCCACCACCTTCCATTGTTCCCAAATGAAGTGAAGTCAAACTGCTAATAGTGTCACCCATACTAAGACACCTGGTCCCATGGGGGAGAGGGGAAGAAGGGAAGGGAGTCCCTTCTCAAAATGGTCATCGAACAAATGGTAGCTGTGGCTGCAATCCCGATAACAATGGGAAATGGCAGCCATTTTGAAAGAGCTGCATGGAATTCTTCATAAACATTATTTATCTGTCCCTTTCTGTTATGAAAAATAATGGCCAGAAAAAATAATGGCCATCCTAAAACAATTATTTGAAATGTTGCCTATGCACAGATTTCAGTGAATTTTAACTAAATGGGAAGTTTGAAGGGTCTGTCTTCCATTAATATCATTTGGGATATAATAATGTCTGACACGGGATGCTAACTTTTAATGACCTGCTTTTAAATTAATTTTAACTCAAATTAATTAACAGAGTTACTTGTAATATTCAGAAGAATCATTCTGTGCTCAAAGAGTAAATCATTTCATTTTGGGGTGGATATAGTGTGTGTTTCATATGTAACTATTTAAATTCCTGCTGTAAGTGTTCCAACTCCACCATAAGTATTGGACCACAAGTGGCATTTCCATAAATATAAAGAAAGAAATTGTCAAATATCTGCTGATAAAATAACAGTTCATATTCAGGGGAAAATTACAATTAGCATTGGCATGTCCATTTAATTTCATTTTAAGAAGCTCCAGGGTAGTGACACATACAGATCGCTTACATAAAGTTAATTGTGTCCACATCTTTATTGTGAATAGTAAAGCAGATGAGTACAGTACTAATATAAAGTGTTTATATAAAATAAGGAAAATAGGGGTTTATTTTGATTTTGTATAGATTGTTTTTCTTGAAACAACTTCTGTTTATGAAAAAATAATAATCTGAGAGCACAGCAGCTCAGCATGCTAGGAGCTAATTTAACTGATGACTGCAGCTCAATTCCTGACATGCTGGTTTGCAGAGTAGGGTAGCTGTGGTTAGTTCTGATTTTTGTACGTGATGATGTACATGGAAAGAGGCAGGGGAGTTTTCTCCTACAGTTTGTGGAAGAATGAATGACCGCTATTCATTGATCATGTATACAAAAATGTTCTGCTACTTGGCACATTATCTCATGAGAATGTAACCATAAGACATCACAGCGTAACATTAGCAGCAATGGCCATTAGAAATGTAGAGAAAGACAAATAGAAATACCATTAACAATATTATGGTGTTTGGAACTTTTGTTTCAGGACAGGAAAGTCCACAAATTGTAATTGAGAAAATATATATTTAATTGGAATTGAGGACTTGCATGGATATCTAAGAAAGTGATAAGGCCTTCCAAACAAAACTGCACAGGGATGAGAGAGAGAGAGAGAGATGATACAGGAGAGAAACTAAAAGTTATTACTGCTAGTTGTAAACACTTTCACTCTTCTAGGCCCCAATCCTGCATCATTGTACATTAGTGTAAATTCACTGACTTCTGTGGGTCTGCTACAGTTTCTCAAAACTCTGAATCTTTGGTTTGTGGGAAATTCTGACATTTTTCAAATTTGGTTTTGTCCCAATTTGGAACAAAAGCAAATATTTGTGCTTACATTTCCTTTGAAACAAACTCTGAAAATAATTCATCTTGGAAATATTTGGAATTTGTTTTGGAAAAGTAAAAAAAAAAGCTTGGATTTAAAAAAAATATTACTCTTTTTTATGGTTACATTATTTATGACATGCCTGGTAGTACATAATTGTACTCTATATTATAGATAGGTTACAATATCAGAAAGGACCTTTGTAATCATCACAGGCCATAGGAATTCCCTGCATTAATTCCTGGTTGAACTAGAGCATATCTTTTAGGTGGAAAAAACATCAGATCTTCATTTTAAAATGATCAAGGATGGAGAATCCATTCAAACCCTGGGTAAGTTGTTTGGATGATTAATTATCTGCACTATTAATATTTGCACCCTATTTTTAATCTGAATTTGTCTAGCTTTAACTTCCAGCCATTGGATCTTGCTATACTTTTTGTCTGCTCCCCATGTAGACAGTTATATGCTATCATTGAATCACCCCCTCTTCTCTTCGTTAAGCGAAACAGATTGAACTCTTTAACATAATTACAACGTTTTCCAATCCATTAATAATTTTCATGGCTTTTCTCTGAACCTTCTCCAATTTAAGAACATCATTCTTGAATTGCGAACACCAGAACTGGACACACTATTCCAGGAGTGGTCACCCAACTGCTAAATACAAATGTAAAATAACCTCTCTACTTCTACTCAATATTCCAATATACACATCCGAGGATCACATTAACCCTTTTGGCTATGGTATGACACTGAGAACTGATGTTCAGTCCAGCATGACTCTAATATTTTTCAGAGTCACTGCTTCCCAGAATAGTCACCTATCCTGTAAGTATGGACTATATTCTTTGTTCCTAGATGTTTCATTTTCTATTTGGTCATATAGAAATGCATATTGTTTGCTTGCACCCCACTTACCAGATAATTCTGCATCAGTGATGTGTCCCCTTTATTATTTACCACTTCCCCCAATTTTTTTATCTGCATATTTACTGTGATTTTGTTTTCTTTCAGGTAATTGATAAGTGTTAAATAGCAGGTCATTCTGTTTACCATTTTTAGATACTAGTTCAACACAAGCTTTCTTCCAGTCCTCTGGAACTCTCCCAGTGTTTTTCCAGACATTGAAAATCAACATTAACAGTTCAGTGAGTGTCTCAGTCAGCTCTTTTAAAATGCTTGGATGCAAATTAATCTGGATTTGCTGACTTTATAAGATGCTTAACTTTAGTAGCTTCTGCTTAACATCCTCCCGAGTTACTATTGGATTGGAAAGTGTTTCCTAATCATTACATAAAATGACTAAATCATCTGGCATTGTTCCCAAATACAGCTCTGAAATACTTAGTGTCTGTTCTCCATTATTATTGACAATTCATTACATGTCCTATTATGAACTACTACTGACATTCTAGGCAAAATGTTCTAATATACTGATTAGAGAAGCAGCTGTTTCCAATAACTTTTACCCTGGAATCATTTTTTTTGAGAGAGAGAGAGAGAGAAATAAATACATATTTTAATACACTGAGTGCTTATTTTTATTTCAAGTGTCAGTGTTTCCTTACAACATAAACAGGAGACATTTTAATCTGGAAAATATGATGTTCCAATCTGTACTATGTAGTGGTTACCCTTCATGATTTGAAACATAAAATAAAAATATATATTTCAACTATTGTCATTTGAATCATGTCACATTATGTAGTGTAGTGCATAATAATGTCTCGTCATCTTCATTTGATGTGATGACTCGACATGTTATGCACTGCTATTACTGATATGCCACAAAATATAAAAGAAAAGAAAAATTTCATTTTGAAACACAATTTTTGATTTTTTCCCCCTCCTGAAAATGGATTTTTTCAAAATCATTTTCCCAGGACATTTTATCAAAATTGTTATACAAAACAATGGTTTTGTCAGAATTGCATTTTCCAATGGAAAAACTGTTTGGATGAATATTCTCCAACTAGCACTAGTCTCTGTGCAGGAACAAAGTTCACGGTAGCATAAGATTGTGGTTTTAGGGTGAGTGAATGTTTGATAGATTAAACTGGCTTTTATTTAATAAAAATACTGTATCCCTTTTCATACCTCATTTAATAATAAATCACTTTACTTTGTTTAAAAAAATAAAGTTAGGGAAAGAAAGGAGAGCAAATGTCCTTCAGAACCTTTCCTCACTGTTTGTTGGTTTGTCTGTTTTTGTACTTAAATATTTTCTGCATGTAGCAGGGCAACAACTCACCCTGCGGCGCCTCCTGCTGGTCATCTAGGGAATTAGCTCTCAAGCCTCTGGAGCACCCTTTGCAGGCCGCGTTTTGCCTTGCCACTGGCCCCCATGTCCCTCCCGGACACCGGTGCCCCTTTGCCTAGGGGTTCTGCCCCCAGCAGTACCCCCATAACTCTGGGTCTCCCCTCCGCAGGGAACCTCCACCCCTCTATCCCCCACCTTGCCTCAGTCTCTGGCTACTGCCAGTCACCATGTAGCCCCTGCTCACTGGGGCCAACTGCAGTGTACAAGCCATTCATCATCGGCATGGAGAGTTTGGACCTGCTGCCTTTGCCTACCCTGGGCTGCCTCTCTGCAACCCCAGTACCTTTCTGGCCTTTATCAAGGCTTGCAGCCTGGGGAGTTTCCAGGCTGGAGCTCCCCAGCTCCTCTAGCCTTTCCCCAGCCCTGCTCCACTTAGGTACCCTCTTCAGCTCCCAAGCAGTCAGGCCTGTCTCTCTCTACAGCTAGAGAGAAACTCTCTGTCTGAGCTCCAGCCTAGCAGCCCCTTTATAGGGCCAGCTATTGCCTAATTGGGGCGTGGCCCCAGCGGAGGCTGCTTCCCCAATCAGCCTTTCCGCAGCCACAGTCCTCTGGGCAGGAGCAGGGTGATTACCCCGCTCCACTGCAGCATTTAAGCTTTCACAACAAAAGTTTCTACATTAAGCAATAATAAAATGTTAATTATTTTCCTACTCTACTGATTTTTAGTGAAGAGCCATTTATAATGTTTAGTGAGAAATATTTACTTTCTAATTACACTTAGTGTTGTCATTCTGGTTGGAAAAATGTCCTTCCAAATGTAACTAGATACTATATTCTCTTTGTGATTCTACAGAGACTGACAAGAAGTTCTGAGAGGTGTGCACTGACCTTCTGTATTATAATTTAGCAAAACACTGTCTCATAGAGTTATACAGTAAAGATATTTAAAGTATCCAGGTTGCACTATGTGTTTAATCAATCTGAAAATTATTAATTTAACTAAACCTGTGGGAAAGAGGATGCTATATTGTCTCTTACTAAATATAAACTACATTCCTCTACCCAGTTTTCAGTCAGACAGTACTAACAGATTCTTGCATGAGGGAAGCCACTCAGTGGCTTCTCAATACTTAGGGTATGTTTAGGGCTTTACTGCACACTGTCTGTATGGTATCTAGTGACTATCAATTCCCCTGTGTATTCCCAGGCAAAATTTTACAAGCCTTTGTTATCCCTGATAAAGACTCCCACCAGATACAGATGTGGTGGGATTGGCAGTTTTATGCATGCAAATATTATGAAGAAAATCAGGCTAGCGGATAGAATTAAATGAATATTAAGAGCTTTAAATTTGATTTCAGATTATGACTTCCTTTTCTGTCTCTTCTTAGAAGATGGCCTCTGCCTCAGAACATGGCCTCTGCCTAAAAAGTGTCAATTCTTTTATCATCTGCCTTACTTTGTGTTGACGAAAATAGTGAAATTATTATCCCATCTAATCAAAGGCTTTATGAATTGTTGACACAGACAAATCAGCTACTGCCCTATGATTTGAGACTGAATTATTATTTATCGGTATTCTTGTTATAAAATGTAACATTTAAAAATAAATTTACCAATTTTCATCCCTTAGTTATTTTTATCAGCTTCTTCACTCAGTGGTCTACCTGCTACCCACTGATAGAGGACATACTGTATAGCTGCTGGAAACCTAATTATACAATTTTTCTTTTAGGACGTATATAGATTTAGTAGAAATGTTCCACTTTAACATTTAACATTGACAAGACTCAATCTTCATAGTTTCATTCTGTGTCTTGCCTGCTCTTTATTGGGGAGAAAACTCCAAGTACAGCTTGTCTTTGCTCCAAATTAAAAAAAAAAAATCTCCAAAGACAGTGTCTGCCAGTCTGACGCACATTAATACCTTCCATTTTGAGTTTTAAAAAGTGGGGTTTTTTTATGCTTTTAATAAAACTGATTTTAATATCAAACCACTTTAGGACTAGCAATGTGCCTAAACCCTGATATTTGACTCTACCTTTATATTAAGCAAAAAACATTTTTGTTAACTTTAACTTAACTTTTAAATGCAAATTCCATCAGTACAATCTCTATTGCATGGATACATACCAAGGATCTGAATGTGAAGAAGCCTTGGAATTAGTTTCTGCAACTTTGACTTACAGTATCTGAAACCTGCATCCCAAGCAAGGGGAAAAATTCATAGGGAAAGGTTGCAGACCAAGCTGGCTGAGGAAGCATCTCAAACAGGTGATTAAGAGAAAGCAGAAAGCCTACAAGGAATGGAAGATGGGATGGATCTGAAAGCAAAGCTACCTCTTGGCAGTCAGAACGTGTAGGGATAAAGTAAGAACTGCCAAAAGCGAAGTAGAGGTGGATTGTGCAAAGGAAATTATAACAAATAGTAAAAGCTTCTATAGACATATAAATAAAAAAGAAAACAAAGAAAAAATTGGACCGCTAAGCACTGAGGATGGGGTGGAGATTAAAGATACTCTAGGCATGGCCCATCACCTAAACAAATACTTTGGCTCAGTTTTTAATAAGGCTAATGAAGAGCTTAGGGGTAGTGGCATGATGGCTAATGGTCCCACTCAACTTCCCATGCTCCCAAAAACCCTCTCTGTCATACCTCTCGAATCTTCCTGGCTCCTCTGAATCCCTGTGAAGAGAAGAACAAATAACAGGAAGGCAGGCAAGTGACAGAACTCATTGGAAATTATTAATAGAATGTTCTAGTTCTGCCATCTTGATTTCTGAAGGATAATGGTCTCCAATGATCCTCTGAGATGACATGCTTTTGCTCTGCCACTTAATCTAGGCTGTGCTTAACTTGCATGAGCTATTCCTAAATTATTTTGTTACTTGGTTGTTTTAGCAGGGAAATGACAAGGAAAGGGGCAGATGAGGGGATGGGTAATGAGTTGAGAGCTCACCCTTCATAAGAGTACTAAGCCTTTCAACTGTACTATGTAACTATTTAGGAGCACCACAGTAAATAACTCTTCTTTGTCGCCATATGAACCTGCTGATGGGAAAGAAATGCTTCCACACTTTTGCAATGAGTAATGCACTCATGGCTAATGAGCCTACTTTATAAATACCAACTCTATGCTATGCATAGGACCCTACCTTCATTCAGCATCCCTTTACCAACCCACTGACTCTGAGAATGATCAGGTTCTAAAGCAAGAGCCCAATTTTTCTGTGTTGTACATCAGTATAAGTCGCCATCATAACTCTTACACAATTCAATTGTGTTTTGTTGGTGGGAACTAGAATGATGGACAAGCAGTTTGAAATAGCTTTTTAATAGTGTCTATACAAATATAATATGTGCTATTGTAAGTGCATACTAAATTTAATCAGAGCCATCCACACAACATCTAATACATTTTTCCATTGTTATTTGGAGTTGCTGTCCATTACATCTTTAGCAAACTCGAGTAATACTATCAAATTTATACATGAAGATAACAGCACAATATGTAATTCACTAACAGAATGAGAAGGGGAACAGTTTCTCAACTTGTCAAAAAAAGAGAGAAGATTGAAGAAAACACTGTGCCTTTTCCTGCTCTCTCCAAGACCAGTAGACCAGTTGTTCACTGCACCTTGGTAGGTGCATTTCTAATGAGCATACAAAGAAAACCCATCTTCTTAGTGGGTGATATCTCTGCGCCTGCTTCTTCTGCCCTTACTTAAGTAAAGCCAGCTACATCGGAAACATTGCCAGGTTGACTGGAGAGTGGAAACTGTACAACCAAATTGCAACTGTGAAAGACAGAAGATGGTGGTTGACAGGCTGCGTGTCGGAGATGTCACTTGAAGGCAGTGCCGTAACCAGGACAAGGTGAGCGAGGCATTTGCCTCGGGTGCACAAAGCTGAGGGGCGCAGAAAGCAGCGGAGGAAAAAAAAAAAGCCGTGATCAGCAGCGCTTCGGCGGCAGCTCTACCGCCGCTGCTTCATTTATTCTTCGGGGCACAGAAAGCGGTGGAGAATTCCACAGTGGGGGAGTCCCAGATCTGTCTGCAGTGAGGGGAGGGGACAATAAAAGAGAGGGGGAATTGCTGATGGCTAGGGCAGTCTGTGGGGATGCAGGGGTGTCCCAATCAGTGTGAGAAGGGAAAGAAGGAGGGAGGACATGGGGGTGGGGAAGTGAGGGAGGTCTGTCTATGGAGTTGGAGGGAAATGTGGCTTTAGGTTTTAGTGAGATCATTTCAAAATAAGAGCTCTGGTATCCCAGCCAGAGGGGAGGGGAGGGGTGGAGAAAGGTGGAGTCACTGCTTGGCTGAACTCCAGATGGAAGGGGTAATCTGGGCCCAAATGGGAAGTAAATCTCCCTCACCCCCAGGGTCAGGGCTGTGCAGCAGCTGGTGCAGAAAGGGGCCTAGTGCTTGCCTTGCCTGAGCGATCCCGTGGCTACCTTCACCTTGTGGGGCCCCTCTGGGCTCTCTTCAGATTGAGGCGGGGGGGAGATAGGGCAGGGGCCAGACCTCTCATGGCCAGCAGGAAGTTAGGGTTCCATGGTCAGCACATCTCTGCCCTAGTCACCAGAAGGAGAGTAATCCTGCCCTGCAAACCTGAACTCCCAGCATTCTCAGGACACATGCTGATCCCTAGTGGCCACTGCTGATATCCAGCACTTCCTTCCTCTCTTAACTGTGAGTCCCTCTCTGGATTGGAACTGGACTGGAACCAAAGACCATCTTGGAAGCAACATTACCAGCCCAAGTAGTCAAAAATCATGAGTTAGACCACCCCAAAATCACAGGCTCTACCGCCGCCACTTCATTCATTCTTCAGGGCGCAGAAAGTGGCAGGGGGAAGGGAGGGAAAGCCGCAATCAGTGGCACTTCGGGACCCGCTGCCGAATTGCCGCCGAAAAGCCGGCCCTGGGGGAGGGCGCAATTTTATATTCTTGCCTCGGGTGCAAAAATACCGAGTTACGGCTCTGCTTGAAGGAGACCTTTAACCTTGGAATTAACTGAAGGGTATTAGTGGGAATGATTGCAGAGTGAGCTGCTATTCAGCATGAGTGAGGGTGTCAGAATCTGGCCCTAAATGATTACTATTCAACATCAGGCTGCAAGGAGAACCCAGCATTGTAATTCTGTTTGACACTTAACACTCTACTTTGATTTTCATCACCACTAACAATTTAGAGTAGCCCAGGGGGCCTGTGTCCTCACTTCAAAATGTTTGTTTGTCTGCAGAAAATATGCACCAGGTCTATGCAGAAACACACACGCACATGCACGCGCGCGCACACACACACACAGTAAAATCAAGACAATAGGAGGGGGAATCTGCAGTGCTGCTAATTACAATACTACTCCTCATCAGCATCTTGCCACTGCTGACTGGCAAAGCACACCACAGCAGTGTTCTGACTGGCTTGTGACTGTAGAGTACCTTCTCAAGTTTGCACATTTAGTCTTATTGAACCTACAGTATTTGTTCTAAATGGCTTTAAACAACAGCAGCACAATTTTGACAGAGTGGTGCTGCACTCAAGAATGCTAAGATTTTCCCAGTTCCATTCTCCAGACCATATATCAGCTTTCCTCCGTTTACTTTTGACTTTTGCATTAAAATATTTTCCCCCTTTACTTCGTATTATTTTGCTACAGTTGGGAAATCACAGGCACTGAACCTACCAGGCTACAAGCTGTCACTGAGGAATAGAAGCAGTGTCAATGGAGAGACATTTGAAGAGTTCCCTTTGCCTGACTGAAACTTGCAAAGAACTCTCGTGAAATGTTGATGAACCCTGTATATTATGCATCTGACTAATCTCTGCATTTCTTTATTTAATCAGGAGCAAGTTCCAGACAAAAGGAAACAAAGTGTAGGAAAAATGACAGAAGAGAATGAAAATGTAAATTGACAAAGCCAATAGGAATGGAAAAATACAAAATTTTCTGAGTTATTTTGAAGTTCATTTGATTACTCCTACCAACTACTTCATAGAGATATGTCTATGATATCATGACTACAGTTATACTGTGCATAAAATAGGATGAGTTTCTATTGAAGAGGGTAGGAAATGAGAATTAATGAGCTTTATTTGACTACTTTTTGTTTTGTCCTTTAAGAAAAAAGAAGGAAACATCAAAGACATTCATTTGTATTTTGTTCTCACTTTTTGTTCAGCCATACTTTTTTAGGAATAGGATTCTGCTTTCATGATGGGATTGGTATTTGGGATGAAACTGAAGTACTGAATCAGAAGGCAAGGTTGTGATTTATTAAACTTTAACATTTCTCCACTCTATCAAATAAAGCTGTATTTCAGCATGCAATCAGTTAGAAATTTGCTTTCTTATTCTTGAGTAAAATGCAGAGATTTTGTCTGATGATAGTTAGTATTCAGTATTAAGGAAAAATCCACTGATAATTTCTAAAGATTATATCCCTGTCCAAAAATGTAAGTAACTTGAGGTTAGCTTGCTGTATATTAAACCACAAATCTACATTCAAATAATATTGCAGAGCTGATAAAAGCAACGACACTCACAATATAGAGCTCAGCTGGAGTGTGACACTTGGAATTAATTTATGATATTATAGAAGAGACAACAAATAAACCATTCTCTAAAAATAAAAGCCAAACCAAGGGACAATGGCATCAGCTCTTGGATAAAAGGTCAACCTGGATTTTCCATCTTTAAACCAGTTCCTTGACCATAGTATTACACTGAGAGCTTTGTGAAAACTACTGCAGGTATTCTTTCGACCAAAATGAAAACAAACTCAATGATGTATGGTTTCATGTCCCTTAAGACTTTATATCATGTCACTTTAACAAGAATTTGAATATTTTTAATATATATATATTTCATAGACACACTCTTTAATGCATCAGATCTGTCATAGATGGCATTACAAACAGCCTTTAAAATGTCAGTAACAGGCCAAATTTGTTTGCATTTTGTGTAGTATTTTTAATACTTAGCAATGTATGCTGCATAATAGCATCAGAAACGTTGCTGTTCAGAAGGTAGTTGTTTAGAAGGCCTCATGAAGCGCTTAAACATTCCCACAGAAGAATCATGCTTTAGAAGTGGTGTACAGGGCATCCATGAGCCAACAACTGCAAAGGCATTTTTTTGACTGGAACAAGCCCTTAGAGTATAAGATAGTCTGCAGTGTGAACTATTATATAAAGTCATGTTCGGAATATTGAATGTAAGAATGTCAAAGTCCCCTGGGAATAGGCTGATGAAATTCTGCTTAAGGAATGCCGTAAAATGTTTGACTACACAATTATTTTTGAGGGATGCAGTGTTCTCAAATCCTTTTGTAAATGCTCATTCAAGGGAAAAAACAAGGCAATATAAATCATGTAGTAATGTTTACTTTGATAGACACTGTTTTTACATTTTAAAGTGCATGGAATCTTTTTATAGAGCTTTGTGACTTCTTATCTTACTCTTCCATATCTCACTGTGACAATGTTTTAATCTTTATGGAGGAAACAAAGTACTGATTATAGTATTTTAGACTTATCTATATAACAGGGGCATAGGCTCTGTAGGGCTTTGTAGGGGAGAGAATTCCCATCAGGCTGGTAGCTTCCTTTCTCTATTATTCCTTTAGGGCAAATCTCCAAAACAGATGTGAGATTTGGGCAGAGTTGTGCCTCTAACTGAATCAGAACATGCGTGGTATCCATTTTAGGATTTTAAAGGGGCTAGACTCCTCCAAGATAGAGGGTCCTGTGATTGAGTCCTTTGAAGAATAGTTGTCTCAGGTAGGAGCTGTGGCTATAAAATAGCCTCACTTTTGTTCTAGCAATACTGGGAGAATTACTATGATTTGAAACCCACAATAAAATCCACAAATGGAGAATTTTTTTCTTTGTTATATATCCGAATGACCTGTGCGTATTTCACTGTGTCCATGTTGGCCATCTGCAGAATGGGCATGATCCAAAACCCAGGGAGAGTTTTTCCACCCATTACGATGGACTTTGGAACTGCCACTCTAACTGCAGATTTAAACAGTTCTCTGATGTTGAATAGCTAATTCTTCATAGAAAGATGAACCCAGAGTAAAGGAACTGATTAGTTTGAAAAAAATATACTTTCTCAACTCATGTTCATTTTGAGGTTCTCTGATGCATCTATAGAAATAAAAATATTTACTGTTACAGAAGTGATTGATTGATCTTATTGAACCATGAATTGGAAAGTTTAACTACAAACACACATTATGCAATTAATTAATCTATCTGAAATCAGTTTGTCTTAGTAATGACCTTGTATGGCTATAGAGAGGAGCAGAGGCTCTCAAACTGTCGGTCGCGACCGCAAAGTGGGTCACCATCCCATTTTAATGGGGTCTCCAGGGCCAGCATTAGACAGGTGGGGGTGGGAAATCAACAGGAAGGGAAGAACAGCAATAGGTCATCATGACTATGGGGGCAAAACAATGAGTTTTGGGTAACATAAGCAAAAGCAAAAAAGCCATTTTGGCATCCATTACTTAGGGGACATAGAGAACTGCACCCTCTGAGCCTGTGAAAGCAGGATCCCCTAGTCTGAGGCGCTAGGGATGCTGGTAGCTTGATGAAAATAAGAAAACTGCTTAGACAAAGATTCTAGCTCACAAAGATTAAGTTGTAGTCACTAGAAAGTATATTATTTTGTTTTGTATGAAACTTTAACCTCCTCCCCCCTCAGTTGGAATCACTTAAATCTCTGTTTTTTGTTTAATCACCTGATTCTTAGGTTATTACAAAACCTTCTCAGTGATGTGTATTAAAGTGAAGTGTAACTCTTCAGTTAACCTAACAGTCTGAATGTGTTCTGTCTCATTGGAGGCAGCGAACTTGATGATTTTCTGTGAGTGTCCAGTAAGAGGGAGTGGTCAAGTCAGTGAGACATCTGTGGGGAACTTAGAAGCTGGGGTTCACTGGCTGTTACCAGAAAGACAAGGCTTTGACTAGCAGAGTCTTGGAGGGTTTGCTGGCAAGACAGACAGTTTCCTGCTACACCAGTCTGCCTCACAGTTTAGCTTCAGCAGAGCTCTCATTCTTGCTAAGGCAGAGTGGTGGCTCACACTCTGGGTGCTTTGAGCACTCCATAAGAGGCCAGAAACTCCTTTTCCTTCAAGGACGTGCTGCAGTAAATACTCCTCCAAGAAGGGGGTTTGTAAGTAGTCTTATTTAAAAACACAATTCATCAGAGGCAGAGAGGGAAATCATAATGAAAGGTGTAAAATACATGCTTTGATCTAAAATTCTTCAAGAGTTTTGAGTCAGTTTAATCTGGGCTGAAGTTAAAGAACTGAATTCAGAAATGATAATGCTTGCATGTCTAGAGAATGCATTCTCTCCCCATAGCTATTTCATTCAGTCAGTGACATTTACCAGGCAATTTCAGAGACCCAACCTTTAGTTTCAAGGTCCTCATGTTGAGTCTTGCCCTCCCTGGAGTCAAGTGCCTTTATAGTCTGTGACCACTTGATGCTCAATTTGTGCCACTATTCATTATCACTCCCACCCTGACATTTTCCATGGGCCACAATGATACTTGCACAAGAGTCCTGACTGGAGATGTGTATTATTTTCTGTTCCATTCTAATACAATTTCCTATTGCATATTTCCAATTACATTAATTATTGTATTGAAGCTGGCTTATTTTTATGTGAGAGATGTCTAATCTGTTACACTATTGTTATTGGTGTCCAGGAAGCTTTGATATCTGCAGAAATTATCATTCTCTTTTCATCACCATGCCTTGTGAACAACTCTCTCCTTCCTGAATGTTACCTTTTTGGGTGCTTATTAGATTCCCATTGACTTGGCCCAAGGTGTAACCTGCAGTAATTCTTCCTCTCAGTCTTTGTTCTAGATGTAAAGACATGTTGCTTATATTCCATGGTCTACTCTGTATCAGATAGCAGTTATTGGCAGATCAATATTCTGTAACATACTCCCTGGCAGATCGTCTCCACCTTGTGAATTATGGTGCGTGGATTTGTGATTGTGACAAATACCCCCTCTAACCTTACCTGGGAAGAATTTCCCCTATGAGGGGCATGCAATCTGGAGTATGGCAGAATGTCATTTGTTTATTTTTGAAGAATGAATATCCACGAATGAAGGGATATTTTTACTCTGAAAATAGGCAGAGGAGTATTTTTAGAATATTTCACTGGAATAGGCTTTCAAGAAACCACAGGTTTGACAAACAAGAATTAAATTTCAGGGAGGAGCAGAAATGGTGTTTGGAGTCAAACGGTACACTTATGCATCATCTGTGGTTGTCAAGGTAACACAGCCTTGGATCCTGTTGACAGAATACCTTCCCAATCACCACTGGAGACACCACAGGTGTCAGACAGTTAAACCATCTACTGCTGTAGAGATCAGTTTTTTCACTGCTGTTCTCAGAGGTAGTCAAAATATTAGTTTTCCAAGAGAAACAGAGCACCATCATAAAATCATGAGTTCTGCAATATAGCTCAGATTCCATCTGTCCTGTGTGCCATTAACAACACCTAACTTCTCATCATTCCAGCAGCTGACAACCAGATAAATTATCCTGACTGCAAAGCATTCAATTATATGCATATGCAGGTTGTGTGCATTACCAAGTAAAATGTTACAGATATGGCCTCCAGCTGCACAGGTCACTGGCATCTTCCTCATTTGCATTTCCCATATAACTACTCTTTGGGACAGCTTGGAAGTTCTCATTATTTAATAATCAGTGCATTTAATGTCTATGAAAAAAAAAATAGCTCTTGGTTTACTTGGGCTGCTGTTAGCTATGTTTGTTTTAACTTTGCCTTCCCACCCACTACCATTCAGGGACCCAACAGTTCACTGACATCCATCATTTGTCTCCCACTGTCTTGCTCTGACTCTATCCTGCCCCATTTCACTATCCTGCTCGTCATCATACATTGCCCTTGGCTGCCTCAGCTTTCAAGCCCATTTTCTATCTCCCTTTCTGTCCTCCCACAAGCTCGTCTGCTTCCTCAAATCCCCTTCTTCGCATCTTCCTCATCTTTATTTCCTTTCGATAACCACGTTTATTTTTAGAGGTGGGCAAAAATTGTTTTGGTGAACAGTAAATTTGCCAAAAATTGCATTTTTCAGGACACCAAAACAAGCCAATTTAGGTCAAGTTTAACAAATGGTTTCAGCTGAGCAACAAAAATTGAATTTGTTGGGGAAATGTTGGAAGTGTTTTGTATTGACATTTTTCAAAATGAACTTTTTCACACTTTTGAAATGACATTTTAAATTAAATGTTTTTAAATCAACATTTTAGATCCCCCCCCTCCATTGTTGTGGTGAGAGAAACTTTAAACACTGTTTGAAACTAACTATATTTTGATCTTAGATTTTTTGGGGATGCCACTGAATTAAAAAAAAAATCAATTATTCACTCAGCTGTAATCTGATTTGGACTGGGGGAAGGAGAGTAAAGGTCTGAAGGAAAATAACCTATAACTGTCAAGAAGTGTGACTAACCTAGCCAATATAAATTACAAGGTATTTTGACACACCCACCCATGTCCACTTCACCTTTTTATTTTTTTTCTGGAGAGTGGGCATGGAGTCTTTCGCTAAATTAAATTGATGCTTGACTCAGATGAAGAGGTAGGAAAAGATGGCTGCAAGTTACCATTCCGCTTCTCCTTTCCTGGAGAGGCTTGGGACCAAAACAGCCTAATGTGCATCATCTGAAGCTGCTCTAAGTGACACAGGCTGCAGTCTCTTTCTATGGGACTCCTCTGCTCTTGTATGAAGTGTTTGAGGGAGACTGAGTGCTGTAGAGCTGCATACATTGGCTTTACGCTACTTGGACGATTCCCATATCCCAGAGGAATTTCTAGATGCCTCTGTAGGACAGCTTTCTGACTACTTTGCATTGTCCGTGAATCTGGCCCTTCATCTGCTGTCATAACTATAAAGGGAAGGGTAACAGCCCTCCTGTGTACAGTACTATAAAATCCCTCCTGGCCAGAGACTCCAAAATCCTTCTCCCTGTAAAGGGTTAAGAAGCTCAGGTAACCTGGCTGACACCTGACCCAAAGGACCAATAAGGGGACAAGATACTTTCAAATCTTGGTGGGGGGAAGGCTTCTGTTTGTGCTCTTTTTTGGGGGGGTTGTTCGCTCTTGAGACTGAGAGGGACCAGACATCAATCCAGGTTCTCCAAATCTTTCTGAACAAGTCTCTCATATTTCCAACTTGTAAGTAAACAGCCAGGCAAGGTGTGTTAGTTTTTATCTCTGTTTTCTCAACTTGTAAATGTACCTTTTTGCTAGAGTGTTTGTCTCTGTTTGCTGTAACTTTGAACCTAAGGCTAGAGGGGGGTCCTCTGGCCTCTTTAAGTTTGATTACCCTGTAAAGTTATTTTCCATCCTGATTTTACAGAGAGGGTTTTTACCTTTTTCTTTAATTAAAAGCCTTCTTTTTAAGAACCTGATTGATTTTTCCTTGTTTTTAGATCCAAGGGGAATCAAATCTTGATCCACCAGGAGTTGGGAGAAAGGAGGGGGGATGGTTAATTTCTCCTTGTTTTCAGATCCAAGGGGGTTGGATCTTGATCCACCAGGAGATGGTGGGAGAAAGGAGGGGGGATGGTTAATTTCTCCTTGTTTTAAGATCCAAGGGGTTTGGATCTGTATTCACCAGGGAATTGGTGAAGAGTCTCTCAACGCTACCCAGGGAAGGGAATTAGCACTTTGGGAGTGGTGGCAGCGGACCAGATCTCAGCTGGTAGTTAAGCTTAGAAGTTTCATGCAGGCCCCCACATTTTTACCCTGAAGTTCAGAGTGGGGAATCAGCCTTGACATCTGCATATTGTCTAATGTAGATATAAACTATTTTGAGGCAGGAGGGATCTTATTGGACTATTCACAGGGTAAGATATAATCCAGTGTGGGTGGAGTGGCAAGATGAGCCCCATAGCAAATCAAACCTGGTATTTAGCCCGTGTGATTCCTCCCACCCCCCACCATTGGTAGTACACCATAGGTAGATGTGAACTTCAAGCTATAGAGTTAGATACATCTATTGGTATAGCACTGACCTGCATATCTTCATTATTGCTAGAGATAGTTAGGAATTTTCTGTCAATTTTTTAGATTGGAAAATGTAGCTCCTCAAAACTGCAAATGTTTCATTCTGAGTCAGTTCAGCATTAAACTGTAGTTCCTTATAGGCCAGGAGTCGGCAACATTCGGCACATGGCTCGCCAGGGTAAGCATCCTGGCGGGCCGGGCCAGTTTATTTACCTGCTGACCCATGAGGTTCGGCCGATTGCAGCCCCCACTGGCCGCGGTTCGCCGTCCCGGGCCAATGGGCGCGGCAGGAAGCCGTGGCCAGCACATCCCTTGGCCCATGCGGCTTCCCGCCGCCCCCATTGGCCCGGGATGGCGAACCACGGCGAGTGGAGGCCGCAATTGGCCGAACCTGCCGCATCAGCAGGTAAATAAACTGGCCCGGCCCGCTAGGGAGCTTACCCTGGCGAGCCGCGTGCCGAACGTTGCCCACTCCTGTTATAGGTCATGGGTAGGCCGGGATGGTATCCCTAGCCTTGTTTGCCAGAAGCTTGGAATGGGCGACAGTCAGGGGCGGCTCTAGCTTTTTTGCCGCCCCAAGCAAAGCAGGTAGGCTGCCTTCGGCGGTATGCCTGCGGGAGATCCACCGGTCTCGCGGCTTCGGCGTACCCACCGCCGAATTGCCACCGAAGCCGCGGGACCAGCAGACCTCCCGCAGGCATGCTGCCAAAGGCTGCCTCACAGCCGCCCTCGCAGGGGCCGGCAGGGCACCCCCCGCGACTTGCCACCCTAGGCACACGCTTGGAGTGCTGGTGCCTGGAGCCGCCGTTGGCGACAGGGGATGGATCACTTGATTACCTGTTCTGTTCATTCTCCTCAGGGCACCTGGCATTGGCCACTGTTGGAAGACAGGATGCTGGGCTAGTTGGACCTCTTGTCAGACCAATATGGCCGTTCTTATGTTCATCTTGCCTCATGATAGCTGCAGTTTTGTCCTGATTCTTCCATATGGGCCTGGGCTCTATGACTGGACTATATCACCCAGGATGCAATGCAGTTAGCCCCTCCACACACACATCTGACTGAGCCACATAGTGCTTCATGGAAGATGTAGTCCAACCAGGGTGCCCAAGTCATAGGAGACAATGTGGGTATGAAATGCCTGAAATACAACTCCTATGAGGCAATGCAGCCCCTTCAAAGGGAAATGCAGTTCAACAAACTGAAACAAACATTTTAATTTGGACTATTGAAAGGTTTCAGTTTAGTAAAAAGGATAACGAAATGTTCCACCGCATTTGAATTAAATTTTTCATTTCGCTAAAAAATTCAGTGTTTCAACTTTTTTGTTACAATCCTGGATGGATTTTTTTAAAATATCAGAATTTGCTGCAGAGTGGAAATTCTGCTTTTCACTCCACTCTGACAATTTATTTAAAAAAAAAATCAATATTTTTTTCTGAAAAGAATATATTGCCTGCTGAACTTATCTCCTTCTAATGCACACCAATGAAAAGCTAAGAATATGTAGGTGTCAAAATAGTCCAGAAGTTTTCATACTTGTCAACTGATGATGGCAAGTCATACAGATCTCTTGTCAAGGATGCAGTTGATGTGTGTAAGTTTTCTCAGTAAAATTACGGATGGTGACAGCTAGAGTTTTCTGTTGATTCTCATCAGTTTTTTCATTTTATGGATATAAGTAAAATTAGATTTTTCCTTTAATTGTGGTAAGATGAGACTAAGAACTCTTAATGAAATATGGAGAAGGTAAAAAGGAACACAGAAGCCTTCCAACACTTGTTGTGGTCTAATTGTTTGAATACTGCAAAGTAGAAAGAGGTCTTGATATGCAGAGTAACCACAACTGGCATATGATTTCTTGATCAAAACCCATCAAGTCATGGAACCTCATCTGGCATATCTTTAATGAACCACTGATCCCTTATGGAGAATCTTGAAGAACTTTCTCTATTCTGCGGTCATGTCATCTATTTTCAGTTGTCTTCACCTGTTATAAGGAATATATGTTTAGAAAACAAGGGCATTTATATAAAAATGGGATTTTAATTGCTCAGTGAGTAGTTGCCCTCACTTTGAACAGTAGTGACCTGTGATGGGACAGGGTGGAAGGAATGGGGTGCAAAAAGAGACAAGGCTCATGATAGGGCTTGATCAAAAGCTCTCAAATGTTCAAAGAAAGTTAAGTACGTTTAAGAGAAGGAAAGGGAGGGGTAATGAACTGGATCCTTAAATGAAAGTTGAGCTAGAGGGCGGGGTGAGCACACACTAATTTGTATTAGAGAACAGTAGTAGTCTGCAGGTGCAGAGTCTGGAGAGCTGGATGTAATGGATGCCGTAGACAGGGAATATTTACAGAGCCCTAGAATTTCATGAAATTCATAAAAGAAGCTTTCCTCACGGACACTTTCCGTTAGCAATGCACACTTTCAAATTTGCACTCCACTTACAAAAGAATAGGAAAGAGATAGACACCACTTGTTTCCCACTAGAGAAAGGGTGTTTGTGCTGTGCAGCTGTTTGATGTTGTTTCATACACAGTGTAATGACTTGATACAACTGAATTACAAAATCATTAAATTCTTTTCTGGAGGGTTGAGGGGAGAGGGGAAATAGTCTTTTTTCAATGGGGAGAATCACTACCAATTAATTTAGTAGCTCTGTTGGTGTAGGAAGTATGATCTAGCCTGATTAAAGAATCTGGATTGTATTGAAGCATCTTAAAAGACAATAGACAATTAAGAAATGTTTCAAAGCCTAAAGATGTTTGTAAAAAGATACCTCAACCTGCTGGTATGTACACATCCAATGCCTCTCAATTATTTTTTTTATATATATATATATATATATTAAACTACTCAATTCTTGTTCAAAGTCAGGGTAACTACTCACTGAGCAATTAAAATCTCATTTTTATATAAATGCCCTTGTTTTGCCAGACATTCGGGCAATTAGCATATTGAATGAGTGTTCCAAAGGCACACTTGACCAAACATGTGAAGACCTCCAGTCCTGCAAAAACTTCATCCAGCTTCTGGTTGAAGTGTAGCTTCATTAGAGTAGAGCCAAGAGTGACTCTAAGGCCAATTCTTCGTTACAAGCTATCCACAAATTAAATGGTCATATGTTAGCCAATGTGCAGTTGCTTAACCAGTGAGACCACAACCACATTGTCAATGTAAACAGGCTGCTGTCATGCCCTGTGTCTACACTGGTTCTATAAGACTATGGAAAGCAATACACTTATCTGGGCTTGTATTCTGTGATTCAGTGCCACAACTAACTGTGTTGCTTTATATTTGCATTCTGGGGTGTTGTGGGGCAACTCATTATCCAGGTGGCTGCATGCTGAAAGATGGATTTATACCTGTGCATTGTTCAGCTGCAAGAAAGACTGGGATGCCTGATGCTGGAGAAACTGCAATCAGGCAAGCAGTGTGGCATTTAGGATACTGAGTAGAGTCCTATGAAGTTAGACTAATTGGGTCATGGATCAGAGCACAGACAGATAGCAAGATACTACACAAGTATGTGTGCTCAGGGGGCTTGTGGGACCATCGTATATCAATTCTTGTGGATGGTCATGGCTGTGCATTTTCACAGCAGTTAACTTTTGTGTTAGCAGTATGTAGGGTAAATTAAGTTGAGGTCTAATCTATGCCTCGGGGAATAGTGGCTGCCACACCTCATGACAAAGAGAGAGGCATATGGATGTGCAAATGCAGTTTGTTATGAGGAAAACCTGTGGTGGAACCCAAGTTAAGTCTGAAGTGAAGATCAGGCCAAAGTGAACCAGCATGGGAGACAGCTGGAAGCCATAAGAAGTGACCCCACAGTGTTGTGTCAGTAACTTATAGTATTATTATTTGTCCTAACATGTAGATATTGTCAAATTACATAAGATTTTAGGTCCAATTGTGTTACCCTTACATGTGCTGGGCAGTCCCATTATATTCCATTGATTTGGTTGCTAAGTATGGTACTATCCAATGTGAATTAGAACATCCCATTTTACCCCTCTATACAATTCTCATTTGTCTTGTTTGTTTTTAGTGATGTTCTTCTATATTAACTATCTGAACAGGTCCCAAACTCTGCCCTGACTCACTATATGCATCTTCATTGGGTTCAGTGGGTTTGTTACATGCAGTATGGGACAGTACTGAGGTGAACCTGGACAATGCAACACTGTTTTGTTTCATAATAAAGTGTGGTGGAGTCATTTTCATGTGTAGAACTAGTCAAAATGTTTTCATTGACATATTTTAAAGTTTTGACTAAGATAAAGTTTAATAGAAAAATATTCATTTTGTTCAGAATTGTTGGATATTTGATGAAAAGACAAAGTGAATGGTTTTGGTAACTTTGGCTCTTTTGTTAAAAAATAAAATTAGTGGGGTTTGTTTTGTTTTTTATGGAAAACTTTTCACTGTTTGAAAGCCAAATCTTTTTTACTGAAATCATTTTTTTTTAATCCAAAAGAGTTTTTGAGAACAGCAGATTTTGGAGTTTTGGTTTTGGGTTTTTGTTGAAAAACTGAATTCTTTATGGAATTTATTGGAAACTTTCTGCACAAAATAATTGATGTTTATTTTTATTTTTTTCCCAACCAGTTCTGATCTTCGTAACTAATGGCAGATGACAAAATTCTGTTGGTAATGTTTGTGTCTTCTTTACTCAATGGAACAGATGAAAAGCAACCCTCCTGAGAATCAAAAAGTCAATAATAAACACCCGTTTTACTAGTTCTGGAAAGTATCCAGGTCTTTGTATGGGCCTCTGATATACTCAAGACACTTTTTTTTTTAATGGAGATATACCTATCTCCTAGAACTGGAAGGGACCCTGAAGGGTCATCAAGTCCAGCCCCCTGCCTTCACTAGCAGGACCAAGTACTGATTTTGCCCCAGATCCCTAAGTGGCCCCCTCAAGGATTGAACTCAGAACACTAGGTTTAACAGGCCAATGCTCAAACCACTGAGCTATCCCTGCCCTTATGATCTGATTCTATGCCTACTGAAATCCAGCATACGCTAAATAAATAAAAAAACCGGTTTAAATTATTATTATAGTCTTCACACAGAGGTTTGCACCATTTTTAAACCTATTTTGTATGTAGAAATAAAGAAATATTCTGTGCCTGAATGATTTTCTCCTGGCCTTCCTGAGGGCTGAGCAAGTCTGAAAAGGGAAGGCATCTCAGTTTAACTGAAGAAAAAATATTCTGGTTTGCTTAACAGTGCTGGAAAGGTTTCCTGGGAACAGGTCAAATGTATTGTAGTTAAACCTATAAAATGTGATTTTTTTGTTCTCTGTTATACAGTATACTTATTTGCATATTTAAAATCTATTTCAGTATAGTTATTTTTTTGTGTCCATGACAATTATACATTATTTAAGATGTAGCTTAAAAACATAAGAATGGTTTGACCCAATATGGCCAATGCTTCATCTAGCCTAGTGTACTGTCTTCCATCAGAGGCCAGAGGCTTCAGAGGGAATAAACAAAACAGGGCAATTATTGAGTGATTCATCCCTTGTCTTCCAGTCCCAGTTTTTGGCAGTCAGAGGTTTAAGGACACCATGAGCATGGGGTTGCATTCCTGCCCATCTTTGCTAGTAACTAGCCTCCATTAACTTTTCTAATTCTTTTTTGAACCCAGTTATATTTTTGACCTTCACAACATTCCCTGGCATCGAGTTCCACAGATTGTGTTGTGTAATAAATATTTCCTTGTGTTTGTTTTAAACCTGCCGTCATTAATTTCATTGTTTGACCCCTGGTTCCTGTGTTATGTGAATATATATGCAGTCACATGTTTACCATATGGTAAACAGGCTACATTTTGTGTGTAATTTAAAATGTTGCCAGTTTACTGTATGGAAAATGTGATTGCATATAAGCTACTATTTGGATAATATAATCATGTATAACCATTTTCTCTCTCTCTCTCTCTCTCTCTCTCACTCTCACACACACACACACACACACACACACACACACACACACACACACACACACACACACACACACACTCTCCCTTCTTTTCATTTTGGTATGGAATGTTAGCTGCAGTCAGAACAAAGAGCTAATAAAGCTTCACATATAAAAATAGTCCAATTCAATGTAACATGGTACAAAACAAATCCACACATCAGCTGCTTTGCTTGTGTTTCATCAACAGGGAAAGGCAGATTTGTTTTGTATCAGAATAATGCTCTAATATGAATGCAGTAATGAATGCCAATGGTTAATGGGAAGATCATTGGCATTGCATGACTCAGAATTGTAAAAGTGGCTTTAAGGCTCTTTGTATCATTGCGTCTGGGTCTGATCCCCTGGTATTCGTTAGAGCAGCTGAGCTGCCTAGTACCTTGTTTAGCCATTTATACCTGTTCTTCAAAGTACATGATGTTACCACTGTGACTTGGTCTAAATTACTTACTGAAGGCAATGGAAAATCAGGCCTCAAGTGTTTGACTTCAAATGATTTCAGAAGTCCTAGTTTCTTTATGCATGCTTTGTCTCACCTAAGTTTCTGAGCATTTATTCTTCCTAAGACCATGTTCCAAGCTGGAAATGTAGGAAGAGGAGAGATACGGTATTACCAAATGAGTTGTCTCTCTGTGAAGTGAACCCAAAGGAATGGGTAATATGTCTCCTCCATCTGAAACCACCACATTAGTCAGGACTTTAGTTTATCACCAGCTCTCATTGCTTTGTTCTCCTTTTAAATCTCACTCTCAACCCTCCTAACCTTTCCTTTCCTTCTCTGCTTTTCTTTCCTCTTCCACATTCCCTGTATTTCCCCTTGCCCTCTTATTCCTTTATCTGTTCAAACCTCTTTCCTTTCTCCTGTGTTGGAGCATAGGGAGCATACGACTGAAAATGTGAGAGCGAGATAGAAGTACATTTTGGCTGTAAGTAGAGATATCCATGATATGTACTACAATATAGCTCACCAACACCACAAATTGTTTCAGGCCACTCAAACAACCTTAGCACTTAGCCTGCTATGTGTAATATCAGAGAAATTTTCTTGCCCGTGTGCACTTAATCTCCAGCAAAACAAGCAATACAAGACATGTAACACATTTTGTGGTTACTGAAGAAGAGAAGGCAGTCAAGCAAACTGTCATTCAAAAGGAGACAGCCAAGATCTTTTGTTGTTCCAATTCTCTATGCTCACTGAAGGATAAGGGCACTTAAAAATACAATAGGAATCTGGCCTGCAATTAACAATAGTACATTTATGTAGCAGTTTGTGTTTATTGTCTATTTCTTCCTGCTACTCTATTCCTTGCAAACTTTTCCCCACCAAAAATTACAATAAGTTTTAGAGTAAGCACTGACAGAATTTATTATTTCCCTGCTTCTGAAAACAATGGCTATCACTTGGGGCTAAGTAATTTTATCATATTCTGCAGAAAATGTTTAATTAACATGAATTAAAAATAAACAGGGAAAAAGGCATACGATTTATCGCTTAGATGTTGTATGTGCATGTGCTGTAATGTTTTCTACTCTGGACCCTAATTGGCAGTGAATCCTATAAAAATAAACAAGTAAAGGGGAAAAAAAGGAGTTGCTAGATAGAACAGAATAAAAAACTGTGTGCTGTATAAATGTTTGGCAAAATGTGTGAATTATGGCATATTTCTTCCATTGTACAATGTGGGTATAATCCAACTGCCATTAAAGTAAACAGATTCACTCCGTTTAACTTAACTGGCAGTGGGATTAGGCCCTTCATTAAATATATTTCATGGGTAGTCTCATATTTTACATGACTGGGCTGAATGTTGCCATCTTCAGAAATTTAATTTTTAAATATCCATTCTTTTATTATGACTGTGTATAAATGACATCCTCTTGCCATAGTTTCTCTTCCATCAAACAAACCAATTTACAAAACAAATTGTGTTCAGATCTGTGTGCATTCCTGCTGGTATTTATTAATGCTGATCCAAAGAGAGAAAAGTAAATAAGTAAAAATTATACCTGATGCCACATTACAGGAAGCCCCTAACCTTAATCATGACATCCGAGTTATATCCTTTCTGTATTTTGATTATGATTCCATCATTGAATTAATACATTCTTTGAGGCATTGTCTACTTACTTTACTAAGGTAGTGTCTATACTAGGACTTTTTAGAGTAGAAATTTCTCATGGTGCACTTCTACTAATGGTGGTAGCACTGAAAGCTGTAAAGTAAACAAAGCTCAGGTATTTTATTACTGTCATCTAATTCCTGCTGCCACTCTATGCCATATAGCTGGATCAAAGAATATGGTCTCTTGCATCTGACTAACCCATTTTTGGTTTTGGCCATTGATACTTAGAGCAGTCTTCAGGCTGTTTTTGTTGATCCCTGTAGCCTGGACCAGCAGATAGCTGGACCCAGAAGTGGAGAAGTATAAAGGGTGAAGTTTACATTATCTTTGCACTGTACACTTTTTCCAGGTGCAGCCAAAGATATAGCTCAGATAATAAGTATTGCAGCTGTTTGGCTCAAAACAATTAATTACATGATATGAGGTATTCATAAGAATAGTGGTATATGCTGGAAGAGTGTTCTTGAGGGCTTTCAGCAAAATTTTACCATGGGGCTACTACCAAATTGACAGGAAGTGAGGGTTATTTTCCTGTGTTTGTTGGAACAGTCTGCAGATACTGCTCAACCATCCTGGCAGACACGACTTACCCCTGGGGCTCACAGAAGCTCTCCTAAGGAATATATTATTCATAGATGTTTTCCTGCTTTAAACAAATTCTCACCTCCTTGTCTGTTAAAAATGTTGTTTGAAAGTGCAAGACAGACTTAATTAGAAAGATATCACTGTTCATTTAAAAGCACATGTAATGCCGGTCAGGTACATTTGCTATTGGAATATTATTAACTTATGCAAAGTTAGAAACTTTAGCAAAAGTACAAGGCAAGTTGCACTTTTATCAATGTTAATTGGTCAACATAAGCCCTAGTCATGACCCTAGGTTTTATGTTGACTAGCTAGCATATTTTAAAACTACCATCAACTTGTCTACTCTAGGATTATAACATGTGTTAGTTAATGTATTAATAAACACATGGCTTTTCTAATATGAACATGATTTTACATATTAGTTTAAGAGGAACATGGTTAGAATTTCTCAGAATGAAAGAACCAGATTCCTAAGTGTTAAATGCTGCTCAACTGTACAAACAATTACAAATTTTATCCAAATCTGTCCCAATATTAGGGAGCAGGAAACTAGTTCAGATAAAATAAAAGCTACCCCAAAGCATTACACTTTTTTTTCTGAGCTTTAAACAAATTTGATGAATTATAGATAACTTTTTATTCACATTACCACATTCTTGTTTTCAGGAGCATATGTGAAAATGCCATGATACTGTGTCTGGAGAGAGATACTGTATCTGTCCTTGCCGTGTTTTTTGGCCTTGCAGAATCTTACAATGTACTGGATGTCTCATGAAAAGGGCTGATTTCACAGTGTATCTGAGACAAAATGGATCTGGATAAACTTAATGAGCCATCTCGTCATTTGGATCCATATCCAAATGAAACTTGCATCCACTTAGAGATATATTTCTCAGCAATATATTTTTGTTAAAGATAGAAAGGATATGTTCTCCTCTTGATATTTGGATTTACATACAATGCTATAACCTGAGCTTGCAGTGTTATGGTCCTCACTGATTGCTGAAGCTGAATGTTGACCCAAATGCAGTAATAAAGCTACACATTTCAATAGTGTCCAGAAGTGCCAACAATATGCTGAGTAGAAGCACGTAGCTAACAGTATCCTATTTAGGAAGTGGGGTACATTTTACAATACCTTTTATTTTACATTTACAGATTTAATAAACTTTTTTTAATAGCAGTGTTTCTCAATCAGGGATATGCATACCCCGGGGGTATGCTAAAGTCTTCCAGGGGATACATCAATTCATCTAGATATTTGCCTAATTTTACAACAGGCTACATAAAAAGCATTAGCGAAGTCAGTACAAACTAAAATTTCATACAGACAATAACTTCTTTATACTTTTGCATATACTATACACTGAAATGTAAGTATATGTATATTCTAACTGATTTTATTTTTAAATTATATGGTAAAAATGAGAAAGTAAGCATTTTTTCAGTAACAGTGTGCTGTGACCCTTTCGTATTTTTATGTCTGGTTTTCTAAGCAAGTAGTTTAAGTGAGGTGTAACTTGGGAGTACACGAGACAAATCAGACTTCTGAAAGAGATACAGATGTCTGAAAGCAACTGCTTTATAGAATCTACCTAGCTCTGTGTCAATCTGAAAATAAATGTATCTAATATCAACAAAAATTAGAGTACCTGACACTTGTGTAGTCCCAAGTGTTATTTTTGGCTTAATACTACTGTGGAGATGTGAAATGCTAGCCATCCTACAAAACATTTCCTACCCTGGCTAGAGAATTTAATTGAATAATAATTAAACTTCTGCTAAACAGACACACCTCAATATCAATACCAAAACAGCAACAGAAACATCACTCATTTTCTGCAGGGCAGGTGTGATTTTAAGACATCAGGGCTCTCTATCTATCCTGATAGTATTACATATCCTCTTATCATGGTATTTTATTTAAAAAGATTTTTGAGAATAGTTTCTCAAATGGAAAGCAATATAAATAATGCTTGTGAGAGATGGAAATAAGACAATGCAATAATAAAAAATCCAACATAAGTCATAAGCAGATAATTACATCAACAAGATATTTAATGTTCTTCAGAAAGTAGATTATTCATTGAATGGGAAATAATATGTTGCCATCAAAATAAGAAATTGAGGGTGGGAGAAAAAAAGCAAACAAGTACAGGTGTATACCATATCAGGAATTCAATCAGGTTCTTTTAAATGTGCTTTCGCTCATGTATGCATATACAAGTCTACATAATGCTGGATATTATTCTACAGAACATAGGGCTCTAGCCATTCAGACAGATTTATGGCCTTACAAAATGAAAAGAACATACGAGTGACTACAATACAATCTATTGAATAACAAACTCATTTTGGCCATCTAGAAAAATAGGTGGTGTTTGTAAGTGTAACCACGGCCAGCTAATTTATTTTTAAACTGTTAACACTAGTGTAGACAGGTCAATTTTAAAATGTGTTGGCTTACACATTTTAAAACCCCTATCTTCCTAGCCTACATATATTTTTGGTTTATTAAAAAAATTGTGTAAGTTCTTGGGGTGCATTCAGCACCGTGCTACCATTGGGTTCAGACTTCAGTGGCTAAGCCATTGAATTACTTACAAGATAAAGAATTGGTACATGGAGAGTTGGTAAATCTACTGAATAAGAGCTTCTATGTTTCAAAAAATGCATCTATGGAAATAAAAGATCAGAGATGATGTTCTACAACACTAAGTCACAGTGCAAAATCTTGATCTCTGTTGTAAGAATGCAATAGGCTGAAGCTTTTGGTCCCTCCTATGAGGTAAGAGGTTTCTGAGGAGAAAACTACCAAGCACAGGCAAGATGCAGGAAGAACATGTGCTATAAACAAAGACCGAAGAAAGACGTTTCTTGGTAACAGTGCTTAATTCACTTTTAGCCGAGGTTTCTGCAAATGTTTCAGGTTTGGTCACCTATGTCCCAGGTGAACAGAACTTGTATACATTTTCTAAGTAAATATTTTATGGTAAAAAATACCCTCATCAGTGTCACCAATTTTCTTTTGAACAATAAACTCACTCACTGCAAAGACCCCAAATCTTTAACTGCTCAGCAAAGGGTCAACATGTGCATCTGTTATATCTTTTTGTGAACAGATCTTTTGCAGTCTCTTCAGCTGAATCTGAGAGGCTGAATCTACGAACAAAACCTGAAATTGGTGTATTGGAAAACTGTTAGCATTTGAAGTGATATCTTAAAATTTTATATTTAGTTTTTGTTTTTTCTGGTCTTGCTTCTCAGATAGGACTCTGTAGGAAACCATGTGCTCTGGGGCAAGCAGCAGACAGTTTGCAGCCAGACAGCCTGGAGTAAGGTGGAATGAGTTGTGCGCCTCTGTATTATTGCTTTGTTTCTCTCTGTTTTTTGCGTTCTTGTCTGTTATAATTCTGAATTCTAGGAAATTAAAGTAACATTCTTTGCAATCTTCCAGCAAGAGTATTTTATGTTATCTTTTTTTCTATAGTGTGAAACATAATGGAAACTGGTAGAAAATACCTTTTTCCCTGCTATGTTGAAGCATAGACCATGTTTTTGGCTGTAAATCTTTCAGCAAAGTGGGGCCAAGTTTTGAGAGACACATAAGCTTTGCCCCCCAACCAAGACAAAATATGGTGGTTATGGGCCTTGTTGAGTTGTATTTTGTTTTGATTTTTTTAAACCCGAACACAGGGAAGAAAACACATTGGGTTGAAACAGACAAGTTTTCCGAAGCTGTAATTTCAAATGCGTATTTTCCTACTAGATCTGTCAATAATATAACACAACTGGTGCTACCCACTGCACTGCTATTTCCTTTCTGTTTGGGGTTAGGGAATGGTCAGTAATATCATTTGTTTATTCAGTAAATTATGTGCCTTTTCTGTCTGCTTTAATGCCTGATAGGTCTTCAGCTGTCTCTATACAGGAAATTTTAAAATGGATAATTTGGATCATTTTTAACATATTCCAAGCTGCACATTCAATTAAAATTAAACTGAAGCAATAAAGTAGCAGCTGCTCAACTGCCTGAAATAAAAAAACTAGAAAATTACTGAGCTGGAGTTGTTCACATTTAGGAGATGCGTGTGTAAACAGTGGAATCATCTCTGCTCTTCTTGAATGCTCATATATCTTTAGTGTTCACTCTGGTCGGTGGATGATGATGATGATAATATACTTTTTTTATAATAATAATTCACTTATATGAAAAATGTTCTTAATACTCCTGAAAAGTTAAGAATTAAAAAAAAGAATGTTAGCTATCATGTACCTCCAACTTCCTGATTTATACATTAATCTGTTGTTTTTTTTAAAGAACAACAAAACAAAAACAAAAACAAATACCTCTAGTTTTGTTTGAGGTTGGCTATGGACAGATTTAAAACAAAGACAGACACTGGTAAAATTTTCAGAAGTGGCCAAGTCACTTTGGCACTTAACTCTGATTTCTGAAAAAAGACCAGCAGCACAGCTGTAGCTGGCCTGGATCAGCTGACTTGGGCTCATGGGGCTATAAAGCAACTGTGAAGATAGTCAGGCTTGTGCTTGAGCTCTGAGACCCGTGTTGGGGGGCAGGGAGGTGGGTGAATCCCCTTTCTGGAAATTAGCTCTTGCAGTTCAGTGCTCCCTTTCTTCTCTTCTCTACTATTTCCTCTCTCCAGGCTTTATAGAAGCCCTGCCTTTTCCCTCAGGTGAACTTCCTTTTAATTAGCACCCTCCAGTCAGCCTAAACCTTCCTAGTTTGCAGCTTAATTGGATGATTGGGCCCACCTAACCTAATTCAACTTTTTCAGGGCTTGTGTGTGGAGTATACCATCACACACTCTCACCCTCAGGACTGCAACCCAGGGGAGGGCAGGTATCTCATTCTCTGCATCTGTTGTAGCTGAGCTTGCAGATCATCTCTCTCCTGGTCTAAATCACCCACTGGCAGATGCATAGCATCTCTGAATTTTTTCCACTGGAACTCCAGATCTTGCCCTGCCTCTTGCAATGCCTGCTCTGCAGCTACCAGTTCTCCTTTAGCTGGTTCACCTGCTCCTCTGAGTCTCCATTGTCTTGTGGTTGATCTCAGTGTTAGTCCTTGCATCAGTTACTTCCCTCTCTGGGGCTCTTTCCTCCCCCCCAGTGTCACGTCACCTTTTAGTTTTTACCCACCTCTTGACTTTCTCCATTATAGGCCTCTGGTTCTTCTTCCTTCTCTGACCCTTGTTCTTCCTCTTTCTTTTCTCTGAGGGCAGGATCTCTTTATATGACTCTTTTTTCCCCACGCACGAAAGAAATTCCTCCTCTGTGTGATCACCTATTAGGTGGGACTTTCTAGGGCCTTGTCTCAGTCCTTGCTAAGGCTCTTTGCATTTACATAAATAGGGGTGCTCCCTCTTCAGGTGTACCCTGCACCCACAGCATTAACATCTTCTGGGTTGGACCTCTGGCCTCCTAGTTCTGGCACATCTTTTCCGTTTCCTAGCCCTTATGACCTATTCTCTTTTTCTCTTCTAGGATTTTATACAACTATTGCTGTTGATCAGTTATGCTCACCAAATACTCCTGTGGGTACATATGTGCCTCCCACAATCTCTGTTGATTTTTCCATTATCTATCCCCCTATGGCATGAACCCACCTATGTTGCTTATCAGCTCTCCTCTGTGGGAGCAGCAACTTCAGCATCCACCCTGGTAGGGTATAGCTTTCCTCAGCAAAACAACAACAACAACAACAAAAAACCCTGTACTGTAGGCATCTCCATTTTCATTTTCCCTTAGGGGTTCTTTGTCAGTTTTGGACACACTCTCTCTCCCCTTTGTCAAAATTTTACTGCCTCACAGTCTCTCTTTAACTCACTGATCCCTTGTTTTAGGGGTGACTGTCATGCCCGTGTTCTTCACCGTGTTGTCATGGCGTGCTCTGGTCACTGCTGGATGATACCCCCTTCTTGTGATTTGGGGGATTAGCTGTGCTCAGTTTAGTGCCTCCTTTCTTCTGTTCCACTGTTGCAGCTCTCTTAGCTTTATAGAAGCCCCATTTATTTCCTCATAGGTGAGCTTCCTTCTAATTCGTGCATCCACTCAGCCAGCCTAAATCTGTCTCATTTGCAGCTTAACTGGCTGATGGACCCACCAGTCTTAATTCACCTCTTTCAGGACTGGTGTGAGGAGTACATGCCATCGCACAGGGTCTCAGGGCTCGGGCTAGAAGTTCAGCCCAAATGTCTATACTGCAATTTTTAGCCACATATCCTGAGCCCACTGAGCCTGAGTCAGCTTACCCAGGCTCTGAGACTCAATGCCTTGTTTTATTTTATCACAGTGTATGTAGATTTAGTCTCCTAAGTCCCATTAACTCAGTGTTTCTCAAACTGGGGCCGCCGCTTGTGTAGGGAAAGCTCCTAGCTGGCTGGGCTGGTTTGTTTACCTGCCCCGTCCGCAGGTCCGGCCAATCGCAGCTCCGACTGGCTGTGGTTCGCTGCTCCAGGCCAATGGGAGCTACTGGAAGCGGTGGCCAGTACGTCCCTGGGCCCGCATCTCTTCCAGCAGCCCCCATTGGCCTGGAGCAGCGAACCACGGCTAGTGGGAGCCGCGATCGACCAGACCTACGGACGGGGCAGGTAAACAAACTGGCGTGGCCTGCCAGGGGTTTTCTCTACACAAGCGGCGGCCCCAGTTTGGGAAACACTGCATTAACTTATAATGAGACTTGAGTTCCCAATTACATGTCATTTTTGAAAATACTATTTAGGCATCTTTGAAATTTTTATCCGCGGTGCCTAGATTAATGACTGGAACTCCATAACCAACTTCACACTTGTAGATAGAAACATAACCCCAGTATTCCAATGCTCAAACAATTCCCCTTGGTCTCCATTATTTTTAGGATCCAGTTGAAAATTGCTTTGTGTTTCTTAAAAATCTCCATGGGCTTCCAGCACATAAGGACTTTGTCTTTCACTTCCCTTGCATTAGTCCCATGCAGCTAGCAATGTCTGCGTCTTCAGACAGCCTGAACAGAAAGCCAGTTTTAGCCATTTACTTCCTTCACCACTGCTATGTCATTTCAGGAAGACTTTCTTTTAAAGTTAGATGGAGAAAGTATCCTCCTTACTTTTTACTCTCAAACTGTTCCATGGTAATATTTGATTATATCTAGTTTACAAGCAATATATACTAGACTTGTAGAGTTCAGATTTTCAAAATCATACAGCACTGGCTTGACTCTGTTCCTGCTGAAAACAATAGAAGCTTCGGTAGGAGCAGAGTTAGGCTAACATTAAGAACTTTTTGAAAACCCACCCTTAATGCCTGTGTGTGGAGCTTTCATCAGACACTATGGAAACAGGTTTCTGTAAAGATGCCTCTTTCTCTTGTCTTTGTTTGCCAAAATAGATATAGCTAGGTGACTTGCAATTGACTTGCTAAAAAGTGATAATGTTCAATTGACATAACACTTTTTATGGAAGTTTGGCTTCTGACCTAATGGCACCAGATACATATGAAAAGCCTGACATGAAAGACCGATGTATTGCAAAAAATAAATTGGTTTGTAAGCTCACAAACAGGACAAAACTTTTTCTTTTTTGATGTTTTTAAATACCTCCTTTGCTTCTCACTTTCGATTAGCCTTGTTTTTTACAGGCTTACAGTGTCACCAATATTATGCACTGGGAATTTTCAAAAATATTCTGTCAGTAGCGTCTTTAGGAATCATCAGTCAGGTTTTCTCTTGCAGTTAAATAGTGTGATAGACCCAGGCCAGTTGGGTACAGCAGAATAGCAGAAGGCAGATATACTGGCCACTGGATTAACAGTTTTCTGTTCCCTGACTGACCAGAGCAGGGGCTGCTCCAGGCTAATGAGAACACCTGACTCCAATTAACCTGCAAAGAGTCAGGTGAGGACATTAAGCTAATGTGACCACCTGACTCTAATTAAGACCCCGCTGATACTATAAAAAGGGCTCACTCTAGTCAGGCAGAGGAGAGCCAGGGAGCCAGAGGAGAAGCAGTGCGGCTGAAGGGCTGGTTAATGAAGGCACCCTCAAGTTACTGATAACGGAGACCTAAGGTAAGGGTGAAGAAGGGAGAAGCAGGAGAGCTGTTGGGAAGTGGCCCAGGGAAAAGTCGCAACTCTGGCAGTGAAAGGTTGGCTGCCAACACCTGCTACTATTAGGGTCCCTGGGCTGGAACCCGGAGTAGAGGGCTGGCCCGGGTTCCCCTCAACCCACCACTACAGGAACACCTCCTGGGAGGGGAGGTCAGGCCCCTGTCAAGACAGGAGGCTAAACTGTTGTAAAACAAGCCCTAGGGACAACAGAGACTGTAGAAGTTCTCTCACCAACCTCCTTGCTGGCTTATGATGAAAAGGGCTCAGTAGACTGTAACCCTGGCCCTAGAGAGAGAAGGGCTATGTGGAGGGTCACAGAGAGCCACTGAGGCTAGCATATACCACCTAGAAGCGCAGGACCCTGCCACAACTGGTGTCAGAAGTGGGATCATGATTGTTCACAGCGTGGTGGAACAAAGAGGTTTTTACTAAATAAATAAATAATAAAGTGCACTGGGGATTTTGGTTTTGGGTTTTTTTTGTACCACCATGGAGGAGGTGGTGAGAGCACTGGTGCAATCCACAGCGGCCCAGCAGGAGGCAACCCGGGCTCAGGCGATGGTGCAACAGGAGTCCATGAGGTTACAGCAGGAAACCAACCAATTATTAATGAGCCAGGTGACCCAAGATCGAGCCCTCCTGTGCAAGGTTGTTGACCAGCTGAAGATCCTCACCACCCAGGTCCGGGGGTCCAATGGCATGCGAACCCTGAGGGCCACCAATTGTCTGACAAACATGACGGCAGATGATGATATAGAGACGTATCTCCTCTCATTTGAAAGGACTGCTCAGCGTGAGGCGTGGCCCCTGGAGCAGTGGGCCAGCATTCTCGCCCCTCTTTTGTATGGAGAGGCCCAGAAGGCCTACTTTGATCTGCCCACTGAGGATGCCGCTGACTATTCCCGGCTGAGGGCAGAGATCCTAGCACGATCCGGGGTGCCAGCAGCGGTACGGGCCCAGAGGTTCCAGGAGTGGAAATACAGAGAGAACAAACCTCCAAGGTCCCAACTATTCGACCTCATACACCTCGCTCGGAAGTGGTTACAGCCCGAGGCATGCAGCCCAGAGGAGATTTTAGAGACTTTGGTCATAGACCATTACATGCGGGGACTGCCACCAGATCTCCGCAAATGGGTATGCCAGAATGATCCATCCACCTATGATGAAATGATCACATTGGCGGAAAGACGGATGACAGCCAGGGAATTAACTGAACTACCCAAGGAAGGCCCCTCACAAATCAAACACTCGACCCTGACCGCGGCGGGTCAGGTGGCCAAACCCCCAGGAAGTCCTAGGTGGAAGAAGAGGGAGGTTGAAAAACAGTCGGGAACCCAGAAGAAAGAGGAAGGCCTAAGTGGGGGGAACCCTGGGACTAAACCCCCTAACCCACGTGATAGGGGAGTAACTAGAAGCAATTATACATGTTATGGGTGCAGGGAGTTGGGGCACATAGCTGCCCAGTGCCCCAATGTCATAGAGCCAATGCAGTGTAACCTGGGGAACGAGGCAGACCCATGTAGCCTACTCAATATTGTAGGGGTCGCAGTCACCCCACATAAATATACAAGGCAGGTAAAAAGTTGAATGGGGTAGAAACCATGGCACTCGTAGACTCGGGGAGTGCTATCACCCTAATTTCGGGTAAATTAGTGAAGCGCAGCCAGTTAATGCAGGCCAAGTGTACAGGGGTAACCTGTGTCCATGGGACTGTTAGCTACTACCCCATCATACCAGTAAAAATTGAAATTCAGGGAAATGTCACTGGGGTGAAAGCAGGGGTAGTCCCAAACCTCCCATACCCCATGCTCATAGGTAGAGATTTCCCCGGGTTTGGAAACTTGCTCCCACCGGAGGAATTGGAGAGAGAGGAGCTCCCCGAACTTCAGGAGGCTTCCACGGTAGAATGTCACCTCCCATTTTTCGCAGAAATTTCCCAGGAGCTATTCCCTGTCCCGGGGAAAGGCAGGAAGACCAAAAGAGAAAGAAGGGCAGATAAGGCCTTGGGTACCCGAATCCTGATACAAGTACGTCTGTGTAGGCAGACGTACACGGGCAACTGAAGGGAAGGGCCCCAAGACAGAGGAGGGGTCAGAGACCACTTCCAACTCCAACCTCACGGAGCCAGCCGAGAGGGCAGAGACAGATCCCTCAGAGTTCGGGCTGTTAAGCCCAGAGAGAGAGACTTTTGGACGGGACCAGGTGGAAGACCCAAGGTACGAGAATGCCAGGAAGGAGGTGGATGAGATAGATGGGGTACCCATAGAGGGAAAGGCCCGGGGGCCAGGGCCTTATTTTGTGATCAAGAGCAATCTCCTATACCGCATCGTGCAAATGCAGGAGCAAGAGGTACACCAGCTCCTAGTCCCCCAGAAACACCAGAAGGCAATATTAAGCCTCGCTCACAGTCACCTTTTTGGAGGGCACTTGGGAGTGGAGAAAACCCAGGTGCGAATCTTACGCAGGTTCTTCTGGCTGGGGGTACATGAAGACATCCGGCAGTACTGTGCCTCTTGCCCCAAATGTCAACTGCACAGCCCTCGTCCACATCTAAGAGCTCCTCTGGTACCTCTGCTGATCATCGAAGTTCCGTTCGAGCGGATCGCTGTGGATCTTGTGGGGCCACTAGAGAAAACGACCCAAGGACACCAGTATGTGCTTGTCATCCTAGATTATGCAGCCAGGTACCCAGAAGCTGTCCCCTTATGAAACACAGCTTCCAAGAGCATTGCCAAAAAATTAGTGGCAATCTTTTCCCGGGTAGGGCTACCAAAAGAAATCCTCACAGACCAGGGAACACCATTCATGTCCAAGTTGATGAAGGACTTGTGTTCCCTGCTCCATGTCCAGACCCTGCGGACCTCGGTTTACAATCCACAAACCGATGGTCTGGTGGAAAGATTTAACCGAACCCTCAAGGCCATGATAAGAAAGGTGGTAAGCAAGGATGGGAAAGGTTGGGACAACCTACTACCATACCTCATGTTCGCCATCCGTGAGGTCCCCCAAGCTTCCACCGGATTCTCCCCCTTTGAGCTGTTGTATGGACGCAACCCCCAAGGCATCCTGGACATAGCCAAGGAAATTTGGGAGGAGGAACCCAGTGAGGGGAAGAATGTAATAGATCATGTACTATGGATGAGGGACTGGATAGCCCGGGTCACTCCCATAGTGAGGGAGCACCTGGAGAAGGCTCAAGAGGCCCAGAGAATGTACTACAACCATCAAGCCAAGCTTCGTCAGTTTCATCCCAGTGACCAAGTAATGGTATTGGTACCCACGGCTGAAAGTAAGCTGTTGGCCCAGTGGCAAGGGCCCTATGAAATAGTTGAACCCATAGGGAAAGTAAATTACAAGGTGCGACATCCAGGACATCGAAAAGTAGAGCAGATATACCACGTCAACGTTCTGAAACCATGGCATATGCGAGAGGCGTGCAGAGTGGTTCAAGAAGAGCTGGACCCAGGGAACAAAAACCCTGAACAAGTGAGGGTGTCTCCTGATCTAACGACAGCCCAGAAGAAAGAGGTAACTGAGATATTTGCCCAATATCAAGATGTATTCTCGACAAAGCCGGGTCGCACAACCGGGACATATCACCACATCATCACAAATGCTGGGGCCAGAGTAACTATGAGGCCCTACCGGGTGCCAGCAGCCAAAAGGGAGGAAATAAAAGCGGAAGTCAGGAAAATGCTGGAGATGGGGATCATCGAAGAATCCCACAGTCAGTGGTCCAGCCCAATAGTGTTGGTGCCCAAACCTGATGGCACCACGAGGTTCTGCAACGAGGTTCCGTCAACTAAACGAGATATCCCAGTTTGATGCCTACCTTATACCCCGCATAGATGAACTAGTGGACTGTCTGGGGAATGCCCAGTACTTGACAACCTTAGACTTGACAAAGGGGTATTGCCAGATTCCCCTAGCCGAAGATGCAAAGGAAAAGACAGCGTTTTCTACACCAGAGGGTCTCTTCCAATATATGGTCCTTCCCTTTGGACTACATGGGACTCCAGCTACCTTTCAGCGCCTCATGGACAAGTTATTACGCCCCCATACCAGTTATGCTGCGGCCTACTTGGATGACGTGGTGATTCATACCCCAGACTGGGAGACCCACTTGGAAAAAGTGGGAGCGGTCCTTGATACCTTCCGGCGCCCTGGCCTTACGGCAAACCCTGTTAAGTGCGCTGTAGGATTCACAGAGGCCAAATACCTTGGCTACGTGGTAGGAAAAGGTCTGGTAAAACCCCAACTGAATAAGTTAGAGGCCATCCAAAATTGGCCTCGGCCGAGTCGTAAGAAGCAGGTCCGAGCATTCCTAGGGGTGGTGGGGTATTACCGGCGTTTCATCCCCCATTTTGCTACAAGGGCGAGTCCCCTAATGGACTTAGTGAAGGCCCATGGTCCTGATCCAATCAGATGGTCCGATGCAGCGGAGAGGGCATTCATGGACCTACGGACTGCCCTCTGCAGTAACCCCGTATTGATAGCCCCAGATTTCACCAAGGACTTTGTCCTACAGACAGATGCATCTGAGGTAGGGTTAGGGGCCTTCCTGTCGCAGATGGTTGGGGAGGAGGAACACCCAATTCTCTACCTCAGTAGGAAACTCCTTCCGAGGGAACAAAAATATGCAGTAGTAGAGAGAGTGCCTCGCTGTAAAATGGAAACGTTACATTATTACCTGCTGGGGCACAGATTTATCCTTGTGACTGACCATGCCCCTCTTCAATGGATGCAAAAGAACAAGGAAAAGAACACAAGGGTAACCAGGTGGTTCTTATCCCTCCAACCTTTCCAGTTCCGCATAGAGCACAGAGCAGGGAGTCTCCATGGCAATGCCGATGGCTTATCACGTGTACACTGTTTTGCGTCCCAAGCTGCCCAACCCTTTGGTGCTGAGCAGGGGGAGGGATATGTGATAGACCCAGGCCAGTTGGGTAAAGCAGAATAGCAGAAGGCAGATATTACTGGCCACTGGATTAACAGTTTTCTGTTCCCTGACTGACCAGAGCAGGGGCTGCTCCAGGCTAATGAGAACACCTGACTCCAATTAACCTGCAAAGAGTCAGGTGAGGACATTAAGCTAATGTGACCACCTGACTCTAATTAAGGCCCCGCTGATACTATAAAAAGGGCTCACTCCAGTCAGGCAGAGGAGAGCCAGGGAGCCAGAGGAGAGGCAGTGTGGCTGAAGGGCTGGTTAATGAAGGCACCCTCAAATTATTGATAAGGGAGCCCTAAGGTAAGGGTGAAGAAGGGAGAAGCAGGAGAGCTGTTGGGAAGTGGCCCAGGGAAAAGTAGCAACTCTGGCAGTGAAAGGTTGGCTGCCAACATCTGCTACCATTAGGGTCCCTGGGCCGGAACCCGGAGTAGAGGGCTGGCCCGGGTTCCCCCCAACCCACCACTACAGGAACACCTCCTGGGAGGGGAAGTCAAGCCCGTGTCAGGACAAGAGGCTAAACTGTTCTAAAACAAACCCTAGGGACAACAGAGACTGTGGGAGTTCTTTCACCAACCTCCTTGCTGGCTTACGATGAAAAGGGCTCAGTAGACTGTAACCCTGGCCCTAGAGAGAGAAGGGCTATGTGGAGGGTCACAGAGAGCCACTGAGGCTAGCATATACCGCCTAGAAGCGCAGGACCCACGGGGACAAAGTCAGAGCTCTGCCACAATAGATTGAAACACATTAACACCTGCACCTGATGTTTTTTAAACACTGCGTGGATAAATGACTCACAGAGTAAAAGGCAATTCACAGGAAAACTAAAAGATAGGCTTGCCAATTAATTCTGACATCCCTGGGGAATGATCTATTATCTTTCAACATTAGTTATTGTAATAAGGCTTTGAGTCACAGGCATGTTGCAGGAGACTTCCTTCTGTTTGATCTGAGTTACAGGAGGCTATTGCCATATAAAATGACAAGGTCAGCATCTACTGACTCCAGTAACTACAGGCACCGGCTTCCTCTGAGCCCTGGGGGTGCTCAAACTACTGCTCTACCACAGGCCCCACCCCCACCCTCACCCTGCCTCTTCCCACCCCTTGCTCTGCCCCAGGCCCTACGCCCCACCTGACCTTCCCCCTCCCCATGTCCCCACCTCACCTCTTCCCAGCCCCGCTCCTTCCCTCCCTCCCAGCACCTCCTGCACACCACAGAACAGTTGATCATGGCGGGTGAGAGGTACTGGGGAGGAGGGGGAGGAGTTAAGAGGCAGGGCCACTGATGGACAGGAGGTGCTGGGGGAGAATAGCTTACTGTTCTATGTTTGTACAGCATCTGGCACAGTGGGGTCCTTGTCTATGAGTGGAGCTCCTAGGTGTTACGATAATACATATAATAAATAATATCCATGAACACTTAGCTTGATCATGCATTTCTTGTAAATACAATATGCAGACTGAGGTCCATAGCAGTTTTGGGTGTGCAAGAAGTGTAGGATCAGCCCTCATAGGTGCTTGTTTAGATAAATACCAAGAATTAAGGTATGAAGGGGATTAGATTTTCAAACTTCCACAAAAATGTTGCTTCTAATTTGTGAGTAAAACTACTGTGATTGCATATGCAGAGAGTCCATTATGAGTGCCTCAATGTGCAAAAGCCAATTTGTCCATTCACAGTTGCAAAAATCTTGCTCCAAAGTATTAATTTGAAAGTTTATAATGCAAGAACATTTCTATTATGGTATTGCCTCAAAGCCCCAATGATGATTGAGTTCCCATTGTGCTGGGTGATGTACAAACATACAAAGTTAGTCCCTGCCCCAGAACAGTCTATTTGATCACATTTCTCTCACTTCCTTTGTTTTGGATTAAATTATTTTCTTTGTGTGACATAGACAAATTTTTATTTTCAAGTACTTCAGAGTAAGCTTCTTGGATATTTATTAATCAAGTTATGTACATTATTTGAAATGTTGCCGTTTTAACAAAACCTAGACACAGATTTCCAACTTACTATTATTTGTATTGCTGTAACGTCGAGGAGCTCACTGTACCAGTATGAGCACAGAACAAAAAGTTGGGCCCTGCCCCAAGAAGCTTACAATCTTTGTATAAGACCAGCAATAACAGTGGATACAGACAGATGGGCAGTGGCCTCAGCACACTGGCAGCGTAACCATTGTCATTTATTTTTTAAGGCATCAGGAAGGCGGATTATGAGGTAGCTTTGCAGAAGTGTATAGGGACTTCCTTCCAAGTTTGTGGGGCAACATGGGAGAAAGCATGAAGGTGCTTATTTGAAAACTTAACAAGTGGGTGATGGAAGTTGGGCTAAATTGGAGATGTGCTCCCAATATTTTAACAGAGGGTTCCCACAGATATTCTCCCTTTGCCTGTAATAAATCACAGGAAGCTAATATGCATGTAGGAAGGAGGAGTGAAGGACTGAGCAATCTGATCTAACACAAATGTCTCTCTCCCAGAACCAGAAAAAGACGCACCACTTTTTGTACTTAACACTTTGACGGGAATTTTTTAACTTTTAAAGTATGCATTTAAAATGTTTAAATATTACATTTGATACTTTGTTTCTGAAAACTATACTGAGTCTATGCGTTGCATACCTCAGTCTTCATCTGATATAAATTTGAGAGGAAGGTCTTGTGAAAGAGCAGTTTGCCCCGGGAAACTTTTGGAAAATAGCTGCCATCCAGTGCATTACAAAAGCAAATAATTGGTTCTTCAGCAATATTTTTTGAGACAAGTCACAGGGACAAGCCATTTCTGGCAACAATTACTTAGCAATATCCAGGGAGGAAGCTGATGAAGCAGGGAAATTATTCCAAATTTCCCTTTAATTTAATTTAGTGCTAATAGTGGGGATATTTTATAGTAAACTATTTAAATATATGACAGGAGTAGAAAATACCAAAGAGGTATGGCAGGGAAAATAAATAATTCAAATAATACCTGTCCTTTTTTTGCTTCTCATTCATGTTCTTCTGTGAGAGGAAAGGTCTTGTGGTTAAGGCACTGAGTGAAGTCTGTGGAGAGTTGAATTCATCACTTACTCTTTGGCCTCAGTTCCCCATAATAGGAATGATATTTTCTCTCACCATTTGTGTGTCTTGCCCAGTTTGACTGTAAGTTTGTCTTATAGATAATGTGCAATGCCTGAAACAATGGAACAGTGCTACAGTAAGGCAAATAATAAATAATGTGATTGTGAGACCAGTCGAGATTAATCTTCATGGGAACTGAAATTACACTTCTTTTTCAGGCATTTAAACTATGCTAATGTCACTCTTGTCCCTTCTTTTAAATCATAATCACACAGGTATCAGATGAGGAACTGATGTTTACTTAGCCCTGGTCTACACTACAGGGTTAGGTTGAATTTAGCCACTATAGGTCGATTTTATAAGAATGCGTTTACACTGTTCCTTCGACCTAAAGGGCTCTTAAAATCGACTTATGTACTCCTCCCCGGTGAGGGGAGTAGCACTAAAATCAACCTTGCTGGGTCAAATTTGGGGTAGTGCTGATGCAAATCGACATTATTGGCCTCCAGGAGCTATCCCAGAGTGCTCCAGTGTGACCGCTTTGGACAACACTTTTTTTCCGATGCACTAGCCAGGTACACAGGAAAAGCCCTGGGAACTTTTGAATTTATTTTCCTGTCTGGTCAGCATGGCAAGCTCAGCAGCACAGGTGACATGCAGTCCTCGCAGAATCGCAAATGAGCTCCAGCATGGAGCAAACAGGAGACACTGGATCTGATTGCTGTATGGGGAGAAGAGTCTGTGCAGGCAGAACTCCAATCAAAAAAGAAAAAATGCTAATATATATGCCAAAATCACATAGGGCATGATGTACAGAGGCTACAACAGGGACACACAGCAGTGCCACGTGAAAGTCAAGTAGTTCAGGCAAGCCTACCAAAACACAAAGGAGGCAAACAGTTGCTCTGGGTCAGAGCCCCATACTTGCCACTTCTATGATCAGCTGCATGGCATTCTAGGGGGGTCCCTACCACTACCCCACCACTATCTGTGGACACCTGCAAGGGGGGAGTCTCACGCAACATGGAGGAGGATTTTGTGGATGAGGAAGAGAAGGAGGAGAATGCGCAGCAGGCAAGTGGTGAATCCGTTCTCCCCGGTAGCTAAGAGCTTTTCATCACCCTGGAGCCAATACCCTCCCAAGGCGGGAACCCCGACCCTGAAGGCAGAGAAGGCACCTCTGGTGAGTGCACATTTGCAGCTACAGTACAGGGTTTAAAAGCAATAGTGTTTAATGTTTGATTTGCCCTGAAGACTTGGGATGCATTCGCGGCTAGTACAACTACTGGAAAAGTCCGTTAACGTGTCTAAAGGTGGAGCGGAAATCCTCCAGGGACATCTCCATGAAGCTCTCCTGGAGATACTCTGAAAGCCTTTGCAGAAGGTTTCTGGGGAGGGCTGCCTTATCCCGTCCGCCATGGTAGGACACTTTACCACACCAAGCCAGTAGCAAGTAGTCTGGAATCATTGCAGCACAAAGCATGGCAGCGAATGGTCCTGGGTTTTGGTCACATTCAAGCAACATTCAGTTTATATCTTTCTGTGTTAGCCTCAGGAGAATGATATCATTCATGTTCACCTGGTTGAAATAGGGGAATTTTTGTAAAGGAACAGTAAAAGGACCCTGTTCATGCTGGGCTGTTTGCACTTGGCTAAAAGGGATCATCCCTGAGAATAGCCACGCGGCGGGGGGGAGGGGTGAAGGGATCATCCCAATAGGCCACACGGAGGGTTAGGGGAGGTGTGTGCTGCACATCTACCCAAAAACCACAGCGCCTCCTTTTAAATGGCAAACCCAAACAACATTGCTTGCTATGGCAAAGGAGGGTGCTGTAGTTTGAAAACATTCCCACATGTTATGAAGGCAGAAGAAGCCAAACCCACATACCCTTTGGCTTACCATGGCTGCCTGGAAACCAAATTCTGTTGCCCAGCCTTGTGTGATGTGTCACCATACCAGCAGGTGCTCAATATAAAAGGCAAAATGTGACCTTGTACCTAAAGCACATGTGCTGTCTGCTGTGAATTGCTTGGTTCACTGTGACAGAGTCTCCCTTTTGTTCTCAGAAATGTATCATCTTAAATTTTACTCTCCCTTTTTATCCTCCCGCAGGTGCAAATGTTTCTATGCCCCCCCTATCATCACCATCCCTGAGGTTATCGCAGATTAGAAGGCAAAAAAACGCACTCATGATGACATGTGTTCTGAGGTAATGCAGTCCTCTTGCACTGATATGGCATAGCTGAATGCATGGAGGCATTCAGTGGCAGAGTCCAGGAAAGCATTAAGTGAGCACAATGAGAAGAGGCAGGATGCAATGCTGAAGCTAATGGGGGAGCAAACGGACATGCTCAGGCATCTGGTGGAGCTGCAGGAAAGCCAAAAAGAGCACAGACCGCTGCTGCATCCATTGTACAACCACCTGCCCTCCTCCCTAAGTTCCATATCCTCCTCACCCAGACGCCCAAGAACACGGGGCGGGGAAGGCTCCAGGCACCCAGCCATTCCACTACAGAGGATGGCCCAAGCAACAGAAGGCTGTCATTCAAACAGTTTTGATTTGTAGTGTAGCTACAATAAGCAATATGGACTTGTCCTTCCCTCCTCCCCCACCTCACCCTATCCCACCTGGGCTACCTTATCAATTATCTCCCTTTTTTAATTAATAAAGAATGCATGATTTCAAAACAATAGTGACTTTATTTCCTTTGCCAGCTCTGATTGAAGGGGGGAGGGTGGTTGGCTTACAGGGAATTCAAATCAACAAAGCGGGCGGGTTTGCATCAAGGAGAAACACACACAACTGTCACACCATAGCCTGGCCAGTCATGAAACTAGTTTTCAAAGTCTCTCTAATGTGCAGTGCACCTACCTGTGCTCTTCTAATTGTCCTGGTATCTGGCTGTTCAAATTTGGCAGCCAGGTGATTTGCCTCAACCTCCCACCCTGCCATAAATGTCTCCCCCTTACTCTCACAGAAATTATGGAGCACACAGCAAGCAGTAATAACAATGGGAATACTGGATGCACTGAGGTCTAACCTAGTCAGCAAACAGTGCCAGTGAGCTTTTAAATGTCCAAAGGCACATTCTGCCACCATTCTGCACTTGCTCAACCTATAGTTGAACTGCTCCTTACTACTGTCCAGGCTGCCTGTGTATGGCTGGGAGCCATGGGAGCAAGGCGCAGACTAGGTGTCCAAGGATAACTATTGGCATTTCAACATCCCCAACAGTAATTTTCTGGTCTGGGAAATAAGTCCCTTCTTGCAGCTGCTCAAACAGCCTGGAGTTCCTAAAGATGCGATCGTCAGGCACCTTTCTCGGCCATCCCACGTTGATGTCAATGAAACGTCCCTTGTGATCCACCAGTGCTTGCAGCACCATTGAGAAGTGCGGTTTATGTACTGGTTGGCAAGGTGGTCCGGTGCCAAGATAGGGATATGCGTTTCGTCTATCGCCCCACCACACTTAGGGAAACCCATTGCAGCAAAGCCATCCGCTATGACCTGCACATTTCCCAGAGTCAATACTCTTGATAGCAGAACATCAGTGATTGCGTTGGTTACTTGAATCACAGCAGTCCCCACAGTTGATTTGCCCACTCCAAATTGATTACCCACTGACTGGTAGCAGTCAGGCGTTACAAGCTTCCACAGGGCTATCGCCAATCGCTTCTCAACAATCAGGGCAGCTCTCATCTTGGTATTCCTGCGCTTCAGGGTGGGGGAAAGCAACTCACAGAGTTCCAGAAAAGTGGCCTTATGCATGCGAAAGTTTCGCAGCCACTGGGAATCATCCCATACCCGCAACACTATGCAGTCCCACCAGTCTGTGCTTGTTTGCCGGGCCCAGGATTGGTGTTCCACTGTAGCAACCAGCCCCACTGCCGCCATGATGTCCCAATTGCCACAGCCCATGCTTTCAGGGACATCTGTGTCCATATCCTCCTCACAATCATCCTCATGCTGCCGTCTCTTAGCCAGGTTCTGCAAATACTGCAGTATAATACACGAGGTGTCTACAATGCTCACAACAGCAGCGGTGAGCTGAGCAGGCTCCATGTTTTCCGTGCTATGGCGTCTGCATGGGTAACCCAGGGAAAAAGGCGCAAAATGATTGTCTGCAGTTTCTTCCACGGAGGGATGGAGGGAGGGCAGACTGATGACATATACCCAAAACCACCCGTGACAATGTTTTTGCCCCATCAGGCATTGGGAGCTTAACCCAGAATTCCAATGAGCAGTGGAGACTGCGGGAACTGTGGGATAGCTTCCCACAGTGCACCGCTCCATGAGTCGATGCTAGCAAGTCGATACTAGTGAGGATGCACTCCGCCAACTTCTCGGTTATTGCTTTTTGTAAGAAGCTTTTGTAGAAGTGGTACAAAATTGACTGTATAAAATTGATTTCTAAAAATTGATTTCTATAAAATTGACCTAATTTCATAGTGTAGACATACCCTGAATGTCTGTAAAACTTTCCAATCATTGTTGATGACTTTAAACCAGTGTTAGTGAAGAGAAGTGATCAGCCCCAGGATCCCTGCTGTTATACTCAGCTAATGTATTGCTCATGGCTACAGCAGGTGTTTCTGTATGTTAATTTGCTCCATATTTCCTAGTTCAGAAACTATGAAAGTATTGGGTGCTAAGGTATTTTGCCTGGAACTGTAGTTAAGTCACAAAAGGAAACATGAGTCAGTTCTCTTCTCTTAAATGAAAATGTGATTTCAGAAATATCAGCACTGCCAAAATCCAGAAATAGCCGCCAGACCCAAAACGAGTGTTTCTTGTCACACCTACGGGACATAAACAACTGGATACATTTAACATTCTGTGGGACAGCTCCTGAGCTGGTATAAATTGATGTAACTATTGACTAAAGCTGGTTGGGAATTTTCAGACAAAATATTTTTTTAATTAGACAAGGCTGTTTCACTGAAACGAAAACTGTTCATGGGAAAAGGGACAGTTTTGGTGAATCCCTTGTTTCAAAAAAATTTGAAAGAGATTTTTGAAGTAATCAAAACACTCCATTTTGATGTTTGCAAATCAAAGCTTAATTTTTTTGTTCAATATGACCGTTTCTTTCAAAACGATAGTTAATTTATGGTAAAAAAAGTTTTTACAATATAAAAAGGTCAAAATCTAAACAAAACCTTTCCCTGAAAAATTTGGATTAGTGGTGCAAGAGAAGTTTCAAGATTTTAACACATCCCACACCCAGTTTGGGATGGTAAACATTTTCAATAACTCAAAACTGATTGTGGGAAAGGAAAACAATTTCCCACACTGCTCCACTATTAAATAGAATGGAGCTCATTTGCACTAGGTGAGTCTCTGGCTCTGTGTCCTTAATCCCCCATGACACAGTCCATTTGAAGCAATATGTTAGCAAAGTTTAGTGTTTGCTTTTCAAAATACTTAGGAAGAAGCAATTCAGGGCAGATAGTGATTATTTTATGATACCTGCTGCACTGTCTTCAATGATAATGTGATTCAATTTGAAAGCATATTATACATGAGCTAGTGGTTGCAGAAAATGTAATTTCATTTTGATTAGTGAGCATAAAAACATACATTTCAGTTATTGCTTTTTGTAGGAAGCTTTTGTAGAAGTGGTAATTTTACTAAATTTTAGTTAACTGTGCTTGAGTAGATATGGCCTTTCATTTTTTAAAACAGCTGGGAAACTCACATGGCTGTAGTCAGCGCATGGTAAAGAATTGTTTAATCTGCAATCAGAAAACTGGGGTATTATGTCAACAAGGTACCTTAAGGGAAATATTATCCAGGTTATTATTACTACTTGATGTATATTAAAAGAAGCAAGTCTTGTCAAGTACTATTACCACTGAACATATGCTGGGAGGGTCTGAAATAATTGTAATGATCATATTATTTGTTAATGGCTGATATATCTTTTAACTACCTGAGAAATAAAGAGAGATATTGAATGCAGCTGCTGATTTAAAGGTAGTATATGCATATGTATGTATGTATGATAAGTCCCTAAGTGTAGGCCCTGAACCTGCAAGTCGCTGCTTGGGACAGACCTCCAAACACAGGGAGACACAGTCCCACTGAATTATATGAGCTGTGAGTTGGGGCAGGGCCTTAGTGGTGAAACTAACAAAAGGGAGAGACCTGAAAACAAACTTACCTCCGGATATTTTGATTATTTAAAAATGTCTTTTTTAAGATCTGATGGTCATCATTAAAAGGTGAACATTTGTCAATAGTTACTACATAATGCCATTCTGTTACTAAATACAGTCTTCTCTCCCCTGCTTCCCCCAGAAAATAAATAAATAAAACATCTTGGAATAGGAAATTAATCTCTTCTGAAATATCTCTGGGTGGCAAAGACTGACTTTTTAAATGGTGACCTGATAAATATAACCTCATAATTTCTTTTTCTCTGAATACTTTAGGAAATTGTGGTATTTTCCCCCTTGATTCTTTCAGTTTTGCAAATTTTATTTTTAAATAAAAACAATTTGAAACAATTTAGTTTGCTAAAATAGATTTTCATGTACTCATTTTAGGTATTTTCTTTAAAGATACTCAAAAATGGTATGAAATACACATGAGATTTAGTAATGTACTGTCTAATTTAACAGAAAAGAAAAACTCTTTGGTATAGCCAATTGAAGTGGTATAATCCATTTCCAAAGAATGGTGGTCTGCAAATACGTTTAAATAAGTAGAATAACCTTATCAGATAACAGCTACACATTCATTTGGTGTAATAAGTTACAACAAAATAAATCTGTAGCTCGTAGATGAAAACTTCCTTTGATGCAAAGCACTTGTAGCATTGGGGGCAGCGGGAAACTACCTTCACTCATCTCATTGTCATACCACTGTTTCTTGTTTTACTATCAACTTTCCCATGCTGAGCTGGTTTGGGCTGGATTAATATGATACTATATTGGCATCTGTGTAGTTCTTCTTATCTTTAAAGCCCCTAGCAAAGAACTAAGCAGTATAATAGTTGGAGGTAAGATGGCTGAGGAACACTTATGGCAGGTGCTCCCAGAAATCGTGCTTTCAATGGAGCCAGTATTTAACCAATTTCTAGCAATAATCTTAAAGGGCTGTTCAGAATGTTATTTAAAGGGGATGTAAACTGAGGTCTCTACCTTTTTTGTTTCCATTGGGTGCTCTATCCTGACCAAATTTGATTGTGGGTGATAAGCCTTAACTCCTGTAGTGTCAGCTGGATGCTTTGGCAATTTTCATTTCCTCTCACCAATTTGTGTGAAGTTTTACTGTGTACTATTGAATAGCTGCTGTCTCCCAACCCATAGCAGCTGCATGTCAGTGATGGGTATAATGTTCACTGTTTGTTTTGTTACCATTTTGGGATCCTTCAAGATGACAAGTGATTTTGTAGCTTGCTCTGGGTGTGTGTACAATATAGTATAAATGGGCACATATAAGGGCCTGTTCTGGTGCCCACTGAAGTCAATAGAAATCTTTCCGTTGGCTTCAATGGATGTTGGAACAGGCTTTAAATGAAGCTGTAAGAAATCATTGCTAGTATATTGTTTGTATAAACGTAAAAAAAAAAAGTCCTTTATATCTAGAATGCAAAGGCTGAATAAGTGATTTCCAATACTTTAGTACTGGTGCATCTAGATTTAATATATGGATTTGAAGTAAGTAACAGACTCATAAAAATGGCCATACTAAGTCAGACTAATGGTCCATCTAGCCCAGTATCCTGTCTTCCAACAGTGGCCAAACCTGTGTCTGACTTGTCTATTTAGATAGTATTGTCTACTTGTTGCCTTGTACTCCTCCATCTGTCTGTATCTATCTGTGGTTTCCTGCCTTATAGTTAGATTTGTTTTTTGTTCTGGGTTTGTACAGCACCTAGCATCTGGGGACAAGGACCCCATTGTGTTATGATGATAAAAATAAATAATGATGCTAATACAGTGATCAAATGTGACAATTAGAATCAACATTAACTAACGCTCAAAATAAAAATTAGTCCAAAAGGTGGTCAGTTGATTTGAGTGACAGCAAACTGCATTTGTATATATTCTCATTTGCATTGTGGTCCACTTTTGTTATCTTTGATTTACTCTGTGGCAAACTTTAAACTTTTAAAGACTTTTCAAAGTTGACACAACCAAATTATATCCAAATTGCTATTCTTTAAAAAAGCAGAAGTGTTTGCCATTTTACTCTGACATCATTACTTAAGGGTCAAATTCATTCAGATGACGAGGTTCTAAGTAAGACCCTATACACCAATGGCCTGACCACTAGCTTTATGTGATGGAGAAGGTCTTTGCACTGGCATCAAATAGGTCTGTGTATTCTGAGCATTATGGATCTATGGTTATATGTATCTAGTGGTTGGGAACACCTGCAAAGGAGCTGTTGCCACTACTCCTACTCCTATTCAGAGTTGGGTAACAACCATGGAGGAGCTGCAAAGAGGCTTGGCTATGTGGTGTGCGCTGAGCAGACAATACATTTCTATTACTGGCAGTAGTTCCAATAGAAGAGTTAAAAAGGGTGGTATGCTTGCAGAAGAGATTGAGGAGTGAAAAAATGCATTGTACAGCTTACTAGGAATCTTTCCACTGATGACAATGAGCTATGATCAGACCCTATATGCATTTGTGGGCGGGGGGAAGAAACACTTTTCAATTCGTACTATGAAGAGCTGACTCTTGATTCTGCATCACTCATCTGATCTATTTACCACTGAAATGTAAACGGCATCCTCATTTAAATTGAGTCAATCTAAAAGAGATTTCACAAATTCTGGCATCCTTATGCAATGTCTAGTGAGGCATCTTTCAACAACATATTTTAGATATAGACAAAATTATCATGGCTTAAAATGTGGCAGACATTTATCATTCCTATTTACAGATTAAAAGCGTCTGTTCCATTAGTACTGCTTACAGAGCTTTTAAATCATTATTTTTTTGCTGACATTGTTTATCTAGCTAATTTTACACTGTATCTTGAGTTCTCAAAAATGCCCATAGGATTGCTTTACTTGCTAAATTCACAAATGCTTATTCATTTTGCTAAAATTCTGTTATTACTGATTGGTTTTACAACAATCCAAATTGTATTCCCTGTTAAAATCTCTTATTCCTTATGCTAAATCCTATAGTGAAGACGTAATCAACCCCAATAGAGAAGAAGAGTCTCACATCAGTTTTGATAGCAACTTCTGTTGACCAGTCAACATTAATGGAGTTGGGAAGGGATATTGGCCTGAACATAATGCCAATATCCATATGCACATGTGAAAGTTAGAGATGTTGCTGCTAGAGAGAAGGATATGTCCATTCATCCAGGGCTGATCTTCAGTGGGTGGAAGTTAAATGGGGAAAAACAGTATCATCTAGGGAGAAATATACAGCTACCCTTTGTGATTCCTCTGGATATGGATTGAGATATTACAAAGCAATAGCTTTGGCATGACTCTGGTTGAAAGTGACTTGTTTGTTGTGACAGCATTTTCATCTGATCCCACTGCCAAAAGACATTTTGCTTGAAAATTTACAAAATATGGGGGGAATGGAAAATTCTTGATAAAGCTCTCCCAAATCTTGTGGTGGTGGTTGTTGTTATTATTATTATTATTATTTATTATTTTATTATTAGTGGGGTTGAGAAAGAAAAGAATGGGCGCAGTGGTGTATATTGAGACATAGAATAAAATAGCAAGCAGAAAGATTTACAGGCTCTCAAACTTTTGATAAATGGCACTGTCATGCTGCTTGGAGTGGTTCACGACTGTGAGTGCCTACCTCAGGGCAGATACCCCAAACTGGCAGTATGTTCTGTAATTAGATTTCACCAGCCCAGTAACAAATGTGAATTTGATCATAGTAACTGTCTTACCACAGAGTCACCAATAGACTGGAATGCCCAAGATGACTATCTTGTCACCCAGGCAAGCTGGAATTAGTGATAAATGGTCATTTACAACAAAAATTACTAAATACTCAGATTGTTCCCAGTCCCAAGAGACCAGTCACTTATCACAGATCAATTTGTACCTTAGATCTCACACCAAAACAATTATGGTTTACAATCCTATAGTAAACTAATTAAGGATGTGTTAACTAGGCTGTCTGACCAGCCCCTGCGTAGGAGGGCTACAGCTAAGGCAACACCCAGCTCCCAAGGTGCGCACACCGTCTGGAGTATAAACCCAAAATTATACCGTCTTGTGCTGCACAGGGAACTGCACAGCATAAGCTCATAAACTTTGCCCCCTCCCTCAATGTGGAGAAGAATATGCAACAACCTTTGCCCATGATTTATGCTTCCCACACACTTCAGTCCAACTCACTGGTTTAGATAAAGCAAAAACAAGTTTATTAATTATAAAAGATAGATTTTAAGTGATTATAAGTGATAGTAACCAGATCAAAACTGATTACCTAGCAAATAAACAAAAAAAATGCAAACTAAGCTTAATTTACTAAATAGGTTGGATATGAATAGCAGATTCTCACCCTAAGAGATGATACAAGCAGGCTGAAGATTCTTAAGGAGCAAGCTGCACTTTCTTTACAGCTTGGAATCCCCAGGTGTTTCATTCACAGGCTAAAAATCCTATTAGCCTGGGTGCAGCACTTCTCCCAGTTCTGTCTTTGTTCCTCAGGTGTTTCAGGAGTCTTCTTGGGCGGGAAGTGAAGAACACAAGATGATGTCACTCCCTGCCTTATATAGCTTTTGCATATGGTGGGAACCCTTTGTTTGAAAGCTTGGTTCCCAGACCGGTTTGTTGAAAAATACTGACATCCCAAGATGGAGTCTGGAGACATGTGGTCTCATCACATGTCCTTGAGAGTCATAGCAGCCATTAGTGTTTTCAGAAAGGCTCCCCAGGTGGGAGATAATCTTCTTCTAAGGACTATTGTTTTTTTCCTAATAGCTCATTGCTCTGAATAGGCCCTTCCTCACCCACTATCTAGACCGAAAGCATCTTGTCTAGTGGCCGTTACCCAGGTTTAACTACATTTGAAATACAGATGAATATTGACTAGATACAAAAATGGATCATGCATACAAATAGGATACTCATATTCAGCAAATCACAACTTTTCCTATGACACCTCAAATGACTTAGCTTGCATAAAATACATTATAATGTATGTCATAATCATAGTATAATAATATCACTGCGAATAATATGGGGTGCAGTGTCACAGATATGTCTTGCAACTCTTAGGAGTATTGTTTGGACAACACTCCCACTCTGTGAGCCTAAAGAAACTTAGCAATTGCCCCCTCCTCCCCCCCCCCCCCCATGGCCCTCTGAGCCTTCTGGTGGAAAATAGTCTGTTATTCTGGCAAGTTGGGGACTCCTTTGATTGGTACAGCATGGAACCAGCCCCCCATCATTAAAATCCACCTTAACACCTCCTATGGGGGGGCAGGGTCGGTAAGGTCCCGGCAAGGGAATTGCTAGAGGGACCTGGATGAAAAGGGGGGAGCTGGTGGAAGCCCCCTGCCCCCTGGAATTGGCTGGAATTGGAGGTTCCTGGCAGTGGATCTGCTGGGAGGACATGAACGGAAAGGTGGGGGGGGGGGGGCTGAAAAAAGCACTCATGCCCCCCCCTCCGGGAATTGTGGGGGTTTTCACCTGCACTGCACATTTTATCCACCAGGTTAGTCCCAGACATCTAATAATAAAGTTGCGGCCTGATTAAACCCATATCTAATGTCTCCTGTCATTCTTTCTGCATAGCCAGACAATTTACACCAGCTGAGAATGTGCGCCTCCATGTTTATGGTTTGCAGTTATTTTCTACTGTTGTACGTACACACCAAATGTGTATGTACTTTTACATCCCTCTCTGATACTCTAATAAATAAAATATAGCTGTGACTTTTATTAAGAGTATGTGTATGTCTGTCTTTCCCGTATTGTTTTATCTCCAAATATTTTGGAAATTCCAGGTTAGATATACTTATTTATTGTTGTATTTGTTTTAAAACAATATAAAAGCTAGTGTATCCCAAGTTAAGTACTTTATTTTTATTGGGCAGATTTAGAGATGCCAGCATTTTTTTTGAACAGATGGAATACTTAAAGCAATTGTTGCTATTTGATCATTCTTTAAAGATATTTGCTTGAGGAAATAGAAAAGAAGCTAATGATAGTCTCACTAACTTGGAAACCTGACTCTAATCAATAGTAGTGTCCTACCTTGGGATTTGGAAACAACACCAAAAAAAAAAATCAGCATTCACACTATCCCATCTAAACCTGAACATAATTGAATTCATTTCAGTACAGAAATGCAATAATAATGTTTGTAATATATGTATAATCTTTTCTGCAGCTACTCAAAAAGGCAAATATAGTGCCCATCTTTAGAAAAGGGAAGAAGGAAAAACCGGGGAACTACAGACCAGTCAGCCTCACTTCAGTCCCTGGAAAAATCATGGAGCAGGTCCTCAAGGAAACCATTTTGAAGCACTTGGAGGAGAGGAAGGTGATCAGGAACAGTCAACATGGACTCACCAAGGGCAAATCATGCCTGATCAACCTGATTGCCTTCTATGATGAGATATAGATACAGGGAAAGCAGTGGATGTGATGTAACTTGACTTTAGCAAAACTTTTGATTCATCCAATTCATACTTTTTTAATTTGCTGTATGGTCTATAAGGTGGACAGAAAGCTGGCTAGATTGTCGGGCTCAACAGGTAGTGATCAATGTCTCAATGTCTAGTTGGCGTCAGTACCAAGCCGAGTGCCCCAGGGGTCGGTTCTGATGCTGGTTTTGTTCAACATCTTTATTAATGATCTAGATGATGGAATAGATTGCACCCTCAGCAAGTTCGCAGATGATGCTAAACTGGGAGGAGAGGGGGATATTCTGGAGGGTAGGGATAGGGTCCATAGTGACTTAGACACATTGGAGGATTGGGCCAAAAGAAATCTGATGAGGTTCAACAAGGACAAGTTCAGAGTCCTGCACTGAGAATGGAATAATCCCATGCACTGCTATAGGCTGGGGACCGACTGACTAAGTGGCAGTTCTGCAGAAAAGGACCTGGGATTACAGTGGATGAGAAGTTGGATATGAGTCAGCAGCGTGCCCTTGTTGCCAAGAAGGCTAACAGCATATTGGGCTGCATTAGGAGGAGCATTGCCAGCAGATCAAGGGAAGTGATTATTCACCTCTATTTGGTACTGGTGAGGCCACACCTGGAGTATTGCATCCAGTTTTGCACCCCCACCCCACTACAGAAAGTTTGTGGACAAATTGGAGAGAGTCCAGTGAGGGCAACAGAAATGATCAGGGGGTTGGGGCACATGAGTTATAAGGAGAGGCTGAGGGAACTGGGCTTGTTTAGTCTGCAGAAGAAAAGAGTCAGGGGGGATTTGATAGCAGCCTTCAACTACCTGAAGGGAGGTTTCAATGAGGGTGGAGCTCAGCTGTTCTGAGTGGTGGCAGATGAGAGAACTAGAAGCAATGGTCTCAAGTTGCAGTGCGGAAGGTCTTGGTTGGATATTAGAAAATACTATTTCACTAGGAGGGTGGTGAAGCACTGGAATGGGTTGCCTAGGGAGGTGGTGGAATCTCCATCCTTAGAGGTTTTTAAGGCCCGGCTTGACAAATCCCTGGCTACTATGATTTAGTCAGTGTTGGTCCTGCTTTGAGCAGGGGGTTGGACTAGATGACCTCCTGAGGTCTCTTCCAACCCTAATCTTCTATGATTCTAAACATTTGTGATGGATAGTAATTTCATAGAACTGATTCCACAGGCTGAGTAACTGCGACACTTCCCAGGTTTCTCTACAAGGGGAACAAATATTCAGCCCACCAAGCTGCGAAGTGGCAATGGAGCTGTTGTTTTTGTGGTTGCTATCATAGTCTCGCAGGGCTTCTGTAGCACCGTCAGCCCTTTTGTACCCAATCCATAGGACATCCATGGAGACTCAGATCCACCTGTCTCCCCCATTTCCATCAAAACAGGGGTTGAGTTGGAATAAATGCTGTATATGTCATTTTCTGCCCCTCTGTGTAGGGTGAATTTCACCCCATGTGCTGGGGAGCAATGAGCCCCTGTGGAGTATAACTCCTCTGGCCTATATGGTATGACAACTGGCTACATAGGGTGCTGGCCTGTTATTGTCTTCCACAGTGGAACTGCACAAGTTCTGCTGAGTCAGGGCTCTTCAGAGTCATGGGAGAAAATTTGTTTTATTACTGTTGCATGATCTATTACAGAAAAATATCGCTATCTCATGATGATCTTGTTTAATCAGAGACATCAAGATTTTTCCAACCTTTTTTTTTTGTACTGTACTATCTTGTTCCCATTTGTGACTAAGACTGTAAGCTCTTAAGGAAGCAGCTTGTTAGTTTGGCACAGTACCTACCCATTTTACAGTGCTGTGTAATAAATTCTTACCTCATATCAAGAGATCTTATAATATATCTTGAAACATTTCCCCCACAGTAACTGTGAAATTACAGCATGTCATGTACTTCCCAATCATTTCACAGCAAACTATTTTAGTCGAACACTTGACTGTAGACATCTTGTTAAAATATAGCAATAAAGCATTGCAAACATAAAACAAGAAATCATAACTAAAAAAAGAAATCTTCTGATGGTTAAGGTGGGGGGGGAGACTGATTTCTAATGCAAAAATTTCTACTCAGAGTACTTTTTTTTTTTTTGAGGTTGCTGCTTATATGTCCAGATTCCTCACTCTGAATTCATCCCATTAGTAAGTGCACAATTTGTCAAAGTCCTGCTGCTACCAGCCCTGGCAGGGAGAGGAGAGGGGAGAAAAAAATTAGAAGGTGGAAAAAATGGCTTGCTTTTCAGTGAAATCTAAACACATCACTTTCATGCAAATGTACCTGCCCTGTGAGAATTTGGTGAGCTATTTCTCTCTCAAAAGATTTTTCCTCTAATTGTTGTATCTGCCACTTACTAAATCTGTTTGCTAAATTATAAAGTCAGCCTTCGCTGCAGGTGTACTGCCAGCCACTTCTTCCACAAAAGATCTTTAGTCTAGTTGTTTTATCTGCTGCTTGCTAAATCTGTTTGCTAAATTATACCTTTCATTGAACTTACACCAAAATCTTCTTAGGAAACAATTAATAGGTACTGACATATTATATAGCATAGCTTATGTGCTTTAGATTGTGTGGGAAGGTCTGAAGGATGGATGTACAAATAATATGCCAGTCAAGAGACTACACAAACACCAGGCCCAGGGCTTTCATAAGGACATACTGTTATTGGACAAATGATATTTCAAAGATATGTGCTTATGTTCCTTAAGACTGACACAGTTTAGTTGCCTTACCTTACTTTATAGTTATTTAAACTTGCCTTTCAAGGGCAGTTTCTGCCACCTCTGGTCATGTTGAGATCTACCTTACTCTGAAAATAACCCCACTGAGCCAGATTCTGTTTTTCTTGCTCATGTTCAATAGTACCTCACTCCACAAGTAGATCCTTTGAAATCAATAAAAAGAAGAACAGGAGTACTTGTGGCACCTTATAATGTGATTGCTCCTAGTACAAGGTGGGCAGAATCCGGACCTAGATAATTAACAATGTTTTGTCCCTAGTTTTGGCTCTTTGATATTGAATCCAAAATGGAAAACAAAATTAAACCTTTAAATCCAATGTGGGCAGTGTTGGTTGATACGTTTTTAAGGCAAGTCGTTTGCTTCTGCAAGTCTCCCCTTCCCTCATCACCTCATGCCTCAGAGGACAAGGCTACACCTTGAAGTGGGACCTTCCTTTTATTCCTTGCGTGTGAGTAAAGATATCAGGATCCAGGCCTTTATTGCTGGCATCTTCCATTTTCTCACCTTGAAACAATCATAGTAAAAATTAATCTATTGCATTTAAAACTAGGGAAGCCATACACCAGCATGGAGAGCAGGTGGCATGAGACTGTCTTACAGGTGAATGCTTTGCTAATATATTTGCCACTTCTTACTGGTCTCATGGGCACTGTGCACAGTGCTTAGCGAATACTATAATAAAACACAGAACAAATTTAGATGCTCCTGGTACTTCACACTGGTAACCCAAATGATAACATTGTACATTAGCTCTAGTTTGCTTCCTTTCTCCTGGGACGTCGAGGTGTTTGTATGTCCCCCCAAAATAGAATAGGGCAGTTGCTATAAAGACAGGAAAAAGCAGGCTCAGTTTCCAAAGTTGTGGCGTCAGTTCCAAGTTTGACGTGTAGCATCTGTTTCAGTACGATTATGATATTCACTGCATGTCTGTCAGTGAATGCACCCTTTACCTATGTGCAATAGAACTGGGCCCTGATTTCAGTCTTCAGTAGGTAGTGGTAAAGGGCCAGATTTGGCTCAGTCTCTATGAAGATGCACTGTGGGGAGGAAGGAACTTTACCTCATATGGTCCATCAAAGTGCTGGTCAGTGAAGGGAAGAGCAATGAGTAAGTCCCTAGGAAATATGCTGCACCCCCGAAGGTGTTTAGCAATGTACACTTGGCTGACGAGAGAGGGAGGGAAAGGGAGACAATTGTATAGGAGCCCTGAGCTCAGGTAGCCCCCTGCCAAAAAAAATCTGTATCATCTGCATAAATAAAGTAAAATAGGATGAGGTAAGGCCAAGCAAATGTGGTGTTCTGGAGCTCCAGGGAGGCATTCTATCCGAGGCAGAGGGCCTCCCTGTGCTCTCCAAGGCAGTGTAGCTCTGTGCTATATTTAATGTAAGGCTGTGCTTAAATGGTACTGTGGAGCCTGTAAGGCTTGCTTCTGCTCCCATTGAAATCATTGTGAAAAGTCCCATTGACTTCAGCTGGATCTGGATCATGTCCTTCATGAGTGATGTCGTACCATAAAATATAAAAGGCCCAGCAGTGCCAGGAGGTAGAGACTTGTGCCATGGGAGAACTAGCACCAGGAATGAGGTATGGGGCGGGTGGGGGGAATTCTTTCTATTTGGATCCAGGATGCCATTTTATAATAGCCATCCACCAGCTTTCATCTGAATGTAATGCATAGCATTCATCCCTTAAATTTTGGCTCAAGTTATGTTTATTTTGTCTAACACAGAGAATATTTCAGACCTTTAAACCTTTAGTGGAATTAATTGCTTAGGGCAAAAATCAATTACTGCCTGATTGGTCTGAAGGATTTATGGGTAACACATAGGCATATAAATAATAGAGCATTAATTTAGACATAAAGAGTAGTGGTAGTAGCCAGGTAAATGAATAGAACATTACGTTTTCAGGTATTAATGAGAATTTATTTTGTCCTTTTTAACTATTCCTGTCTAAAACCATACTTTAATTTCAGACTGTGCCTACAGTCGCACAGCTGCAGCACGGCAGCTGTGCCATTCTAGCGCATCAGTATAGACATGGGCTGCAGTGAAGGGAGGGGTTCTCCCATCCCTGCAGGAAATCCACCTCCCTAGTGGCAGTAGCTAGGTCAACAGAAGAATTGTTTATGCCAGGGGTTAGGTTGGCTTAACTATGTCTCTCAAGGGTGTGGATTTTTCACCCCCCCTGAGAGACTTAGCTATGCCGATATAACTTTTCAGTATAGACCAGCCATCAGAAATGAACTAGATTATTCATCAGCTTCTATATACTGGGAATATCAACTACTTTACTACTATACTAATTTCAGCTCAGTACCTATATAATGAATAGAATCAAACTAAGCTGAAAATTGAATATCTTAGCATGTTTCTTTTAATCTTTATTATTTTTTCAACCTTCTGTATAGATGTTGCTCCTAATTTTATATCCATTTTAAGTATTTTTCAGGCATGAGATAAACACTTTACCACCTGCACATGTATCTTTGTTATTTAGATTTCACCTTTGCTTATTCTGACTCCATCCCAGTTGTAACTTTTGGAGGTGTTTTCTGCAGTTCCTGCTCACAAGAGTGAAGGTCTGGATTCTGATACCTCCCTGTTTCTGCCTTTCATGAAGTCAGAAGATGGGCTCTTTATCTTGAAGGGTTTCTGACCATCACTACTGACAAATTCAGTTTGTCTTAGCTAAACAAAGAAAACATGGGATGAAATCTGGGACCCATTGAAGTAAGTGGACATTTTAACATTGAAATCCAGGCTCCACTGGAAGAATAATCACACTAAATAGTAAGCAGAAGAAAGTTAGACAAAAAATGCTGTGCAGAATCAAAGCTAATGGGGCTGGAATCTATCCTGAACCTTTTGTAATGGGAGGAATGGGGTGGGGCCGAACAGTGTATTTAAAGACAAAAGGGGGTAATTAACAATCAACACACCTTTTGGTATTTTACTTTACTTCTTTTACATGGTATATCGTTCATTATTGTCTTAAATTTGAGGAGGCAAGGGGGTGTACAGGGCCACAGAGATAGCTGAATTCTCCTTCAGGATGGGAGTGAGATCTGGGAGCCAGTATCACTGTTGTCGTCGTCTATATTGCAGAAGCACCCCGGACCCTTAGTCATAGATCAGTTCCCCACTGTGCCAGACACTGCACAAACACAACAATATCTGGCCATAAATAATCACAGGGTTAAACCTTATATGAGCGGATGAACTTTCCAATATGCTAATATCTTTTAACCTCTATGGTATTAAAATACTGTATTTTTGAATACAAATACATTAAACATAGTTTTTAATGTTTATTAAATAATTCATGAAATTAAATTTCATGGTAAAAGATTTTAATTTTTCAGTGTCAGTAAACCACAAATATTAATATTTAAACACAAAACAAAGTAGCAAGATAATGTTTAAAGTTTGAAATGAAACTCTGTGGGTGGGGACTCTGTTTCTTGTTTATGCCTTAATAGAAATATGTCATGGAAGGTAATAATTGTTTTTATTTTTTTAAAAGGAAAAAAAAAAAAACCCTGCAGGACTAATAGCACTGGCCTGAGCCAGATGCTAACCAAGCTTTCACAAACTTGCAGTTCAGTTTTCACCTATAATCTTTGCCAACTATGCCAAACTCAGCAGAGGTTTTATAATAGGAATAAATGTCCATAGGGAGTAGAATGAGAGAACCAATTTCAGGTTCACTTGTAACCAAGCCCAGGATTTAGCTTAGTGCTTCTGAGGTAAAAGGCTATTTCACTAACCCATTATACCATGTAGCTGCCTCCCTCATTATTCTTTTAAACACTGCTATCATCTCCTTGATTCCAAAATATGAATGTGACAAAGTTTGGATGGATTCCATTTTGGTTTTGCTTTTGTTTCCTTTCCTTCCAGAAAACCACTACAACATACAACCACAGTAATAGCTATCAAACTAACACTTGTGCCTGACAGATCTCCAAATCATCAAGCCTTCAGTTTTTAGTACAGATACAAAATTCCCAATGATTTTCTTTTTCTGCCAATACTACGTTGCTGTTGCAACCTACAGTATGAAGCAAAATGTTTTGGAAACATGCAAATGCTACTAATGTTGATTGCTTTTGGCTTACATAGAAATGGAGTGAGATGTCCTCCTTGAATGATGATCCATCCTAAAAACATCTGTGTTGACTTTAACAAACAGGAGTCAGTTGAATATTGAGTTAATACAATGATTTCATTTATATGTATGTTTTACTTCCCAGAAATGAGTTCATAGTTTAGATATATTTTAGTTTGGTATTAAATGTGACCGGAAGAACACCATAATTTTTCTGCACGGTTTCTTCCAGATAGTTTTCTTTAATCATATTTCCAATTCCTACTTAAATAAATAATTCATATATTCTAAGTGGACAAAGTTGAGTCCCTCTAATTTTTAGATACTGTATAGGGATGATTTTGGATAGGGGTTGTCATTAAAAAAAAAAAAGTAACAGTTACTGCCCTGTATTATAATTGTTGTTAAATGTCGACCATAGAAGAGAAGGATGACCCTGTAATTACAGCACTCGTCTAGGAGTTGGGAGACCTGGGTTGAAATCCCTGCTCTACCACAGGTAAGTCACTTACGCCTAGATCCCAAATGTGGTTAGGTGCCTAAATACTTTTTGAGGATCTGCGGCTTAATGCCTCCTATGCCTCAGTTCCCCATATGTAAAATTGGGATAATAGCATTTCCCTTCTTCATGTGGCTCCCATGAGGATAAAATCTTCAAAGATTATGAGGTGTTTATATACTATGACAATGGGCCCAATAAGTACCCATGGTAGATAGACTTCAGAATGTTGACTCTACTAGTTTTCAGTGTTCCTATTCAGTCATGCAAATTAACAAAAAGAGAATACATGGAGGCATTGCTACACTATTTTTTCCTCTTTGCAATGGATGAAGGATACAAATGAGCTATCACTGCATTAAGAAGACTGACTGAAACCTATCCCACTTTGCCTTATACTAGTGTTTCTAACTCAGTATGATGTCTGATAATAGTTCGTGATTTTCCTTTAAGCCACAGCTCCTAAAGTCATGTGATTGTCAGGATCTCATCTTCCATTTTTTCCAAAAAAGAAAATTCCCAGATCACTTGGCTATGGACAAAACCGTGAAACCGAAGAGTTCAGAAACCAGAAGGCAAACAAAATGAATCTCAATTTTTCTTGGTTTAAAAAAAAACAATTTATTTTTAAGCCAATGTCATGATTTTGGGGCTTGACACGTGACTTTTTCAATGCTCAGCAATGGTGATACTGTTATACACAAATGCATCTTCTCACCCCAAAAAGAAGTGTACTGAGCAAACTGTACACTAGTAAATCCTAGCTCAATGTATGAAATCAGATCAATGCCACACATGACAAACATCAGGAAAGGTCTCTTACTGTATATTTGTATGCAGACATTAAGGCTTTGGTCCTTCAAATACGTATGCATGTGGATGAGTTTATACACATGAATAATTCCACTGAACATCCTGAATAAATTTTACCATGTGTTTGTGGGATTGGAGCTCTTATGGGGTAGCACCAAAAATAGCAGGGGTGAGTATTGCTCTAAGTACATTGACAGGGAAATTGATTGAATGATATAATGGGTCTCTTCCATCTCTAAATGCTATGATTCAGTCATGTTTTCCTTGGTAAAGCAGTTCATTCCATTGCATAAAATAAAATACAATGTATGTAATTATATTCATGGGGGAAAGTAGAAAGAAAAAGTGCTCTGTAAAGACTAACATTTGCATCGGCGCCTTCAATTATGCTATCCTCGAATGTAGTGGTTGCATAGTAATTATCAGGGACAGACACTTGGGAAACATTCTTTAATCAAAGAATTTTGATTAGTCTAATCACTCCTCTACAATGACTATGTAAATGTTAAATCTGGTGGTGTTTTAATTTGAAACCATAGGGTTTTTTTATTAAGGAAGACAAAAAAAGTTACTGGTGCTAATGACACTGTTGTGGCTACAGCATGAAATCTGCAAAACAAAATATGAAGGGAATATAAAATAGCAAAATGCTTTAACATAAAAAGCAATATTTCAGATATTTGGCCAAGGACAAAATATGTTTTCCATTACTAACAGATGTTGAGCAGAGCAAAGCTGTCTCCAGTTTCATTTTCTATTTCTAGGAGAAGCGAGTCTTTTTTTATAGGCCAATTACTTTCAGTTGTTGTGTTGCAGGGGGAAGCATTTTTTGTACGTATCTATTTGAATATGCGGTACTTAAGTGGGAAACTGGTGAGAATCTGAATATGTCTGCTTCCAAAAGATTTCTTTCTATTTTTTTTTAAAGATTTCTGCTTGAGCTGAGGTAATGGAGGGTCTTGTGGTTAAGCCATGAGACTAAAACTAGGAGATATGAGTCCTATTCGCTCTGCCACAGAGACTATTTGTATGACAAGACACTTAGGCTCCCATCCTCTAAGAAGAACTGTCTAGGCAGACCCCTATACCCACAAGGACTCTGTATGAAAACAGGGGTCCAGCCACACAGTTCTCTTTGCAGGAGGATGGTTGTAGGGACATGAAAGTTCAGAGATGCTGAGCACTTGCAGCTCTCACTGAAGACAAGTGAAATTGTGGTTCCTCAGTACCAGTGAAAATCAGGCCCTTAGTCTCTTTCTGCTTCGGAGTCCCAGCTGTAAAGTGGATATAATAATACAAACCTTATGCCAACTGATGGATGGCACAGGGGATGTAAAGGGATCCCCTAGGTGGGATATCAGCATAATATTTCACCAAAGCGTAGCATACAAGGTCTTTAGCAAAAGCCAGTAGCCCACTGGTAATCATAGAATCATAGAATATCAGAGTTGGAAGGGACCTCAAGAGGTCATCTAGTCCAACCCCCTGCTCAAAGCAGGACCAATTCCCAGCTAAATCATCCCAGCCAGGGCTTTGTCAAGCCGGGCCTTAAAAACCTCCAAGGAAGGAGACTCCACCACCTCCCTAGGTAACGCATTCCAGTGTTTCACCACCCTCCTAGTGAAATAGTTTTTCCTGATATCCAACCTGGACCTCCCCCACTGCAACTTGAGACCATTGCTTCTTGTTCTGTCATCTGCCACCACTGAGAACAGCCGAGCTCCATCCTCTTTGGAACCCCCCTTCAGGTAGTTGAAGGCTGCTATCAAATCCCCCCTCATTCTTCTCTTCTGGAGACTAAACAATCCCAGTTCCCTCAGCCTCTCCTCATAAGTCATGTGCTCCAGACCCCTAATCATTTTTGTTGCCCTCCGCTGGACTCTTTCCAATTTTTCCACATCCTTCTTGTAGTGTGGGGCCCAAAACTGGACACAGTATTCCAGATGAGGCCTCACCAATGCCGAATAAAGGGGAACGATCACGTCCCTCGATCTGCTGGCAATGCCCCTACTTATACAGCCCAAAATGCCGTTAGCCTTCTTGGCAACAAGAGCACACTGTTGACTCATATCCAGCTTCTCGTCCACTGTGACCCCTAGGTCCTTTTCTGCAGAACTGCTACCTAGCCATTTGGTCCCTAGTCTGTAGCAGTGCATGGGATTCTTCCGTCCTAAGTGCAGGACTCTGCACTTGTCCTTGTTGAACCTCATCAGGTTTTTTTCGGCCCAATCCTCTAATTTGTCTAGGTCCCTCTGTATCCGATCCCTACCCTCTAGTGTATCTACCACGCCTCCTAGTTTAGTGTCATCTGCAAACTTACTGAGAGTGCAGTCCACACCATCCTCCAGATCATTAATAAAGATATTAAACAAAACCGGCCCCAGGACCGACCCTTGGGGCACTCCGCTTGAAACCGGCTGCCAACTAGACATGGAGCCATTGATCACTACCCGTTGAGCCCGACGATCTAGCCAGCTTTCTATCCACCTTATAGTCCATTCATCCAGCCCATACTTCTTTAACTTGGCGTCAAGAATACTGTGGGAGACCGTATCAAAAGCTTTGCTAAAGTCAAGGAATAACACATCCACTGCTTTCCCCTCATCCACAGAGCCAGTTATCTCATCATAGAAGGCAATTAGGTTAGTCAGGCACGACTTCCCCTTGGTGAATCCATGCTGACTGTTCCTGATCACTTTCCTCTCCTATAAATGTTTCATAATTGATTCCTTGAGGACCTGCTCCATGATTTTTCCAGGGACTGATGTGAGGCTGACTGGCCTGTAGTTCCCCGGATCCTCCTTCTTCCCTTTTTTAAAGATGGGCACTACATTAGCCTTTTTCCAGTCATCTGGGACCTCCCCTGATCGCCATGAGTTTTCAAAAATAATGGCTAATGGCTCTGCAATCTCACCCGCCAACTCCTTTAGCACCCTCGGATGCAGCGCATCCGGCCCCATGGACTTGTGCACGTCTAGTTTTTCTAAATAGTCCCGAACCACTTCTTTCTCCACAGAGGGTTGGTCACCTTTTCCCCATGCTGCACTGCCCAGTGCAGCAATCTGGGAGCTGACCTTGTGCGTGAAGCCAGAGGCAAAAAAATCATTGAGTACATTAGCTTTTTCCATATCCTCGGTCACTAGGTTGCCTCCCTCATTCAGTAAGGGGCCCACACTTTCCTTGATTTTCTTCTTGTTGTTAACATACCTGAAGAAACCCTTCTTGTTACTCTTAACATCTCTTGCTAACTGCAACTCCAAGTGTGATTTGGCCTTCCTGATTTCACTCCTGCACGCCTGAGCAATATTTTTATACTCCTCCCTGGTCATTTGTCCAATCTTCCACTTCTTGTAAGCTTCTTTTTTGCGTTTAAGATCAGCAAGGATTTCACTGTTTAGCCAAGCTGGTCGCCTGCCATATTTACTATTCTTTCTACACATCGGGATGGTTTGTTCCTGCAACCTCAATAAGGATTCTTTAAAATACAGCCAGCTCTCCTGGACGCCTTTGCCCTTCATGTTATTCTCCCAGGGGATCCTGCCCATCTGTTCCCTGAGGGAGTCAAAGTCTGCTTTTCTGAAGTCCAGGGTCCGTATTCTGCTGCTCTCCTTTCTTCCTTGTGTCAGGATCCTGAACTCGACCATCTCATGGTCACTGCCTCCCAAGTTCCCATCCACTTTTGCTTCCCCTACTAGTTCTTCCCTGTTTGTGAGTAGCAGGTCAAGAAAAGCTTTGCCCCTAGTTGGTTCCTCCAGCACTTGCACCAGGAAATTGTCCCCTACACTATCCAAAAATTTCCTGGATTGCCTGTGCACCGCTGTATTGCTCTCCCAGCAGATATCAGGGTGATTAAAGTCTCCCATGAGAACCAGGGCCTGCGATCTAGCAACTTCTGCTAAAAAGCAACAGAGGGTCCTGTGGCACCTTGGAGACTAACAGAAGTACTGGGAGAATAAGCTTTCGTGGGTAAGAACCTCACTTCTACCTCACTAACACGGCTACCCCTCTGATACTCAACTTCTGCTAGTTGCCAGAAGAAAGCCTCGTCCACCTCATCCCCCTGGTCTGGTGGTCTATAGCAGACTCCAACCACGACATCACCCTTGTTGCTCACACTTCTCAACTTTATCCAGAGACTCTCAGGTTTTTCTGCAGTTTCATACCGGAGCTCTGAGCAGTCATACTCCTCTCTTACATACAACGCAACTCCCCCACCTTTTCTGCCCTGCCTGTCCTTCCTGAACATTTTATATCCATCCATGACAGTACTCCAGTCATGTGAGTTATCCCACTAAGTCTCTGTTATTCCAATCACATCATAGTTCCCTGACTGTGCCAGGACTTCCAGTTCTCCCTGCTTGTTTCCCAGGCTTCTTGCATTTGTGTACAGGCACTTAAGATAACTCATCGATCGTCCCTCTTTCTCAGCATGAGACAGGAGTCCTCCCCTCTTGCGCTCTCCTGCTTGTGCTTCCTCCCAGGATCCCATTTCCCCACTTACCTCAGGGCTTTGGTCTCCTTCCCCCGGTGAACCTAGGTTTAAAGCCCTCCTCACTAGGTTAGCCAGCCTGCTGGCGAAGATGCTCTTCCCTCTCTTCGTTAGGTGGAGCCCGTCTCTGCCTAGCACTCCTTCTTCTTGGAACACCATCCCATGGTCGAAGAATCCAAAGCCTTCTCTCCGACACCACCTGCGTAGCCATTCGTTGACTTCCATGATTCGACGGTCTCTACCCCGGCCTTTTCCTTGCACAGGGAGGATGGACGAGAACACCACTTGCGCCTCAAACTCCTTTATCCTTCTTCCCAGAGCCACGTAGTCTGCAGTGATCCACTCAAGGTCATTCTTGGCAGTATCATTGGTGCCCACGTGGAGAAGCAGGAAGGGGTAGCGATCCGAGGGCTTGATGAGTCTCGGCAGTCTCTCCGTCACATCGTGTATCCTAGCTCCTGGCAAGCAGCAGACCTCTCGGTTTTCCCGGTCGGGGTGGCAGATAGATGACTCAGTCCCCCTGAGGAGGGAGTCCCCGACCACCACCACCCTCCTCCTCCTCTTGGGAGTGGTGGTCGTGGAACCCCCATCCCTAGGACAGTGCATCTTTTGCCTTCCAATCGGTGGAGTCTCCTTCTGCTCCCTTTCCTCAGATGGGTCATCTAGTCTACTCTCCTCATTAGTACCTGTAGAGAGAACATGGAAACGATTGCTCACCTGTATCTCCATTGCTGGTGCATGGACGCTCCTCTTTCTCCTTCTGGAGGTCACATGCTGCCAAACCTCCTCACAATCCTTCTGTCCCTGCTGCGCCTGCTCTGAATCTTCAGAACATTGTGGCCGTAGAAGCATCTTCTGACGTCTGTCCAGGAAATCTTCATTTTCCCTTATGCAACGCAGAGTCGACACTCGTTTCTCCAGCCTCGAACCTTCTCTTCCAACATGGAGACCAGCTTGCACTTTGTACAGACAAAGTCGCTTCTGTCCTGTGGAAGAAAGACAAACATGGCACAACCTGTGCAGGTTACAACAGCTGATCGCTCACCTTCCATATCACCGTCCTCTTAAGCGCTTCCTCAACTGTTGCAGGAAGGCAGGTGGTTGCAAGATGCCTCACAACTGTGGATAACCCTGGCAAGCATCACAACTAGTAAAAGCCTTTTGACATTTGCAGCTGGAAGGCAGTATGGCCCAGAGCCTGCAAATACTTACACATGTGCCTGACTTTGTTCATATGAGTAAAATTATCTTCATGCCTACATATTTGCAGGAGCTGTGCTCATATAGCTGTTTGTTGTAATTATTGCTGTTTAGAATTTTAGTGTTTGTTTCATTATCAATTGTCCAAAAAAAGAACATCTGGCTGTAAAAAGTTATACTCTTAGATCCACTTTTAGCAGAGCCATTCAAAAATTGGAATTTTCATCCTGTGAGAATTTTCTGGGTTTCAACATTTGTTTTCATCCTGAATTATAATGACTGGAAAGTTGAAATACTTATTTTTTTTTCTTTTGTGGAACATAAAGTTCTGAAAAACTTTGATTCAGAAATGTCCCATTTCAACTTAGTTCAACATTGAACTTCATTTGCCGAAGCTTCTGTGGTGACACGTGGTAGTTCAGATGCCTCATAACTGTATTCTCCTCTTTAGGCCAGGCACCTGCTCAGACTACCCCTCTCATAAAGTGCCATGGTTATGTGACAAATGATGCATTGCAGTAGTCCAATAAGAGGAGAGACCACAGTGCATCATGGGAGATACAGTTCAGCCTGGGAGCCTGGCCAATAGAAGAGAAGGAGGTATAAGGCATCTGAATTACAACTCCCAAAGAGGCACTGCAGCATCTCAGGCAGGCATAGATAAATGTTGACCAGACCAGAAATTAAATGTTTTGTTTCAGTTTTCCAAGTGGGAAATAAAAAAGCATCAGCAAAATTTAAAAATTTCCTGTGCCCCTTTTCCTAGCACAGATCTGAGGCTCCTTGCCCTTACATGTCTCAGGGTGGAATCTCACAAGTCTTCCACTGTTAGGCTATGTCTACGCTTGGAGTTGTGGGTGCGATTCCAGCTTGAGTAGACACACTTGTGCTAACTCTAATCAAGCTTGCATGCTAAAAATAATGTAGCTGCATTAGCACAGGCAGCAGTGAATGGCGGCATGGGCTAGCTGTGCAAGTACATACCTACAGGGTCCGGGTGGGTTTCCACTCAGGGCGGCTAGCCTGTGTTGCTGTGCACTACTGCCCTTGCTACCATGGCTACACTTTGTAATGTACTAGCTTGATAAGAGCTAGTGCAAATTATGAATGTGTGAACTGAAAATCATACCCCTAGCTCCAGGCGTAACTGTAGTCTGGGACCTGGATACACTTCCCAAATGTACCAACAGCTTATCACCCTGTAGGTCTGACTGGATTTGGTACACCTGAGTTCCCTATGGGAACCCCCTAAACAGTGATTGTGACCAACAGCCCTTTTAAAAGAGCAGTTTTATTTAGCAGTTGGAACAAAGTACAAGAGAGGAAAAATAGGATTTCAAAACAACAAACAGATGGCACACATTTAGTTACATCTTATCTTACATTTCACTTTAAGCTGTTAGATTTTCCTCTTAAATTGCAGGAATAGAACCACTACATTTTCCTAGCAATTCTAGATCCTTCTGTGACCCATTCTGGTCATAGACCTCATATTCTGCTATTTTTTTCTTTTCTCCTTGCTAGTCTGCGATGGTCTATGAGCCTATCAGGAAGGTGGCCTTTAACTCCCATTGTTGAAACTGTTGATTCCCCTCCCCCACGAGATAGCAGGAGCATCAATCAGGATTTAACATGGAGAATATTTCCAGAATGGCTGCTCCATATTTTGGGCAGTTATATCCATTTGGTCTCACCGAGTTGTAACCTGTGTCTGCTGTAGGTGGAGGTTTTGATACTGTCTGATCCCGTGTTTTAGAAATTAAGCAAACAAATCAATTTTTTAGGGCTACAGATTGAGATATGCAATTAACATTGATATTTATGATCCTATTACATCACCACTTAAAAAAACTAACAACATTTTGATGGAAAAGTCCCAGCCAACTCCAATATGTTGGCGCCTTAATAAAAATGGCCTGATTTTCAGAAAAACTGAGTACTCAAAAGTCTTTCCAGAATCAGTTCTACATTTATACGTTCAGGCTTGAACAATTTGTTACTATCTTTTTTTTTTTTTAACCAAATGTGATTTTATTTGTACATGTAAAAAGATCCATGCATTGTTGCTTTAAAGTGATTTATTCTTGTAGCCTGCTGGGCATATAGGTTCTGCTTTTTAATCCAGAAAATTACACTTCATTAGAGTAATATTTTTCACCTTTTTTCTGTTAAAATGTAAAATGACTAGTATAAAAGGCTGGCACTATTGAAGTCAGTGGAAAATTTGCCATATTATTTCAATAGAGCCAAGATTTTACCCCTCATTTGCAATCAGATAATGGAGTACTTGGAAATAAATTCTTGTCACAAGAAATATTTGACAGTATTTTCCACTCTTCATTCTTACTGTTTTGAACATAAATATTTGCAGGTACATTGTCCAATAATTTAAAGATAAACACATACACCGTGAATATAATTTATAAAATAATAATAATTAAGAAACAGGTTTTTAAAAATATAAAGCAAATCTGATTATGGCCCATGTATGGACATATGTAACTTGACTCACAAGAAGTAATTGTATAAATAAACAGTTGCAGTTTCACTACCCAAACTGATTGAAAGGCAAAAAAGTGCAACTCAATAAATTAGATTTTTTTAATAAACTGTTTTGTTTATTAAAACCTTCCATGTTTACTAAAATTAGACCAAAATGCAAATATAAAAGAGAACTCCTATCACCAACAGCATATGGCACACAGTCCTACGCAGAATTCTTCAATTAACCAGTGCATTAATAACGAGGAACATCAACGTCTTACCTCTTTTCATCAATCCACAGATCAAAGACTTGACCCTATTGTGTTGGTACTTGGGGCACTCATGAGAGAGAGTCTTTCTTGTGGTATCTGGGTATCAGCTCTCCAACACCACCAGCCTGTTGGCCACTCAACATCTCTCCTCTGGGTTATGTGAGCCCTAACTTCACCTTTCAGGTTAACAATAGGTGTACCTTGTAACAGAGTCCTTGGCAATTCCTCCCTCATGGGGTAGGTTAATCTGACCACACCCAGTTATCTTCACTGCACAGTCACAACACATGCCCCACTTCCCTATTATTTGTCCCACTTCAGGGGCCTTCTTACATCTCTCCAGCTGAGGGGGTCAAAATGAAAGCCACAAACCCCACACATCCAAGATACTCCCTCCATGCAGTCTCAGCAAAAAGGGGTGCGTGGCAAGTCTATAATTCTGTCAATGATCCATCCCCAACATAATGGGTTTGGGGAAATCACTCTGACTGGGTGTCTGAGACAGGCTCTGAGAGTCTGCTGTATTCTCTCCATGGCTATGGTGAAAGTTTCCTCCCTAGATGTTCCCTCCACGGGTTTAAGAGTCACTCCTGCAGTCTACTGCTTAGGACAATCCCACTACTACCACCACCACAACTACTCCCCCCCCCCACTGCCTGCGGTTTCTTCTCTTTTAAAGGCCCCCTCCCTATGGTGCATGATTGACAGGGTCAGTGGGGTTGGGCCCGCCCTGCTGCCAGGGCCTTTCTGACCCCTTCCTCGTCCATGTGGGAACTATACAACCTGTCACACACCCCTGCCCCGGAATCTCTTTCAAACATTCCCCTGTCTTATCCAGTCTCTGCCACTGGCTACTCACAGAAATTCCAGGTCATCTGCACCCAAAGGTGCAGTGTACCTCCGTTTACCAGTTTTACCTTAGACCAGTGGTTCTCAACCAGGGATTCGGGGTCCCCTGGGGGGCTGCAAGCAGGTTTCAGGGGGTCCGTAAAGCAGGGCCAGCATCAGACTCACTGGGGCCCTGGGAAGAAAGTCAAAGCCCCACTGTATGGGGCTGAAGCCCAGGGCCCTGAGCCCCACCACCTGGGGCTGAAGCCGAAGCTTGAGCAATTTAGCTTCATGGGGCCCCAAGCAATTGCTCTGTTTGCTACCCCCTAACACTGGCCCTGGCTTTTATATGCATAAAATCAGTTGTTGTGGCACAACATGGAGGTTTTAAAGCATGCTGGGGGGCTTCAGAAAGAAAAAGGTTGAGAACCCCTGCCTTAAACCATCTCTCTTGTAAACCATACAGCATTTGTGAGCACTTATGATAAAACAAAAGTCTTTTTTTTTTCAAAAAAGAATAAAGATTTAACTAGAAATGAGGGCACATGATGGAAACAACTAATTACAATATAAAACAAAATAAGGAAAATGAAAATCTGGGTCTACACTTAGTAGTTTACTTTCCTGTCTAATAAAGTAGATTTCTCTCCCTCCCCTCAAAGTTGTCTATTGCAGAGATGGTTAGTTCCACAAGAGCCAGGATCCATTCAGGATCCATTTCATGTTCATGAAAGCCTCCTGCTTCTCAGTGAATGGATCCAGAGTGCCTTACCCTACACTTTTTTATATCTAAACAGTCTTTTATCTTTTATTCATAGCCAGAGTGAGCTCCTGCCTGTTTCTCTTCAACTCCAAGTGGTTTTGATTGTTTGCAATTGTCTTTAATGTTTTTCCATTGACTATTCTGGGATGTGGATAGGGTAGACAACAGAACCTTGCACTACAACACTAGGGAGGGGTGACAACTCCCTTTTGCTTGAATGAGTCATCACCAAGGCATGCTATCATTAGTAACTAATTTCTACCCCACATCAATAAAGCATACTTTGAATATAAATTCAAGATTCCTTAAATATTATCCATCCATACATATCACAATGATTGAGTCTTAACAGCTTTTAGATACCTTACATGCTACTCTTTATGTTACTCTCTATGGATAAATATCCTGTAAGAAGTGTAGTGAGTTTGTCAGGTCAGAGTCATTTGCAAAGAACAGGGTATCCGTCGCTAAGAGGTCTCTGTCACATCTACCCTATCCCTGAAATCATCACATTTTATTCTCCATATAGAGTTCATAAACAACATTATTGCCCACCTATTATACAGCTATGGGCCATATTCTGCTATCCTTACTCATGCTGATTAGTTAATTGAAATCATGAAGTACTCTTCTACTGGACATTAGGGTGGCACAACCTGACCCTTTATGAGTCCTAGTTCTGAATCGGGCAGTGCAGGGAGTGTTCTTCATCTTCACTGAGTACACTAACCACTGCAATGACAGCTATTCTGGGGGGGGAGGGGTGTTTTTCTCTTGTGTTTTTTTTTTCCTCATGACAAATTTTGAAGGATCTCAATTGCATTTTGAAATGAAATGAAAATAAATGTTGAAACAGATGTATTCCAGCTACCCTATACAGAGAAGAAATCACATTATACCTTCCTTATACACTCTGTGAGTGAGACACTCCCCTTTCAGACACAGCATACATATCAACATTAATCCAATCAATTCTACATGTCTAGGCTACAGATCTGAGTGCTCCATTCCTCAAACAAGCTAGTACATTATTTATTTTCTAGAGAAAAGAAGAAAATCAGGATTGGGTAGATTATTAAATTCTCACTTGTCAATAATTTCAAAATATTGATAATGATGTAATGAACATGTAAATAATTTATGGGTAAGTGGAAGCAGAGCTAAGATTGATTTTTAGAATATATACTGTGATTGTGCCTTTATTTATGGGGTTGTACGAACTGTGAGAGCATTTGAATATTTATCTACCTTGTCTTAACTGTTAATTTCCATACCTTTAAATTCTTAGGGTTTTCTTAAAATTCCTAATGTCCACTGTTAGATAAGTTAACAAAGATTTTTGTCTATTTACTTGTTTTTAAAATTAAGATAGGGTCAGTGCAGACTTTTGGAGCTTGATAGGGTTTCCCTATACCCCGCCCCTCTCCTGAAATGCAGAGTTTGGGAGGGTACTTTGTGGGCCCTTTGTAGTTTAGGAACTGTTGGGGTCCAGATCTTTTCAGCTCACTCTGTCCTTTTTAACAGTAATTGCAACTAAGGTTTTATCCACACTGGGGAAATGAGGTGTTGTTTATTATTATTTTTTGCATTGCAGTAGTACCTAGGAGTCCTAGTCATGGATAAGAACCCCATTATGCTAGGAGCTGTAAAAATAGAACAAAAAGATGGGCTCAAGGAGCTTATAATCTAATGTATTAGATTTTAACACTGGGCATGGTTAATCATAGGGTTCTTCCTAGGGTTAATCACAACAGGCTAACCTTTTTAAACACAACTGACTGTCTACATAAGCTCCTAAAGTAGTGTTCAATATGTTAATTAAAAAGCGTGTTCTCTATGTTCCCTATGCAGACTTAGCTTTTGTTAATGTCACCCTTTCTGTGAGAAATATAGGGGGGTATCACAAAATATTAAACTGATAGATAAAGTACCAGTCACAGCAGAGAAATAGAATCCTAGCAATACGTTTCAAATGCTGTGGTCAAAAAGATATCTTCCGGATTGTCATTTGTATGCAAATATTTTGGAATATGTTTTGTAGGTATCCCAAATAAAGTGCAGATATTTGAACTATGGAAACAAATCTTCATTTTGGATGGCTATATGCCCTGTCTGCAGGCCTTAGATGCTGAACATTTAATATGACAATTTTTGATTACACAAAATCTCAATTATCACAATAATACCACACTTCTCTTTAAACTATGAGCCTGCAGTGCTATTACTTTGGACTTTTTTATTTGCTTCATGTTCAACCTTCACAGAACCAGTTTAGCAAGGCTCATAATTTCACCTACTGTACTTTTTGCTTTGTTCTTCTCATTTAAAAATCCATGTAAAGTAATTTACATTTTTTCCAAATCTCTTGCACTCCCTTTTTTTTCCTTTAAAGGCCAGAGGCACAGCACTTACTATGAGCAACCCTACAATGAAAAACTCACTCTCTGTGTGACAAGGAGACTCATTTCTACAGTAACAGATTACAGCTTCAAGGTTCCCTCATAAACTATGCTATCCTTAACATTTCAAAGAAATATTTCAACTGTGCTATGTTTTAATGTAAAAAGGGCAGACTAAACAAGTGTTGTGTGTAGGTGTGTGTTTTAATATAGGAAAGAAATTAGATAGGAAAAAAGTAAGTTTTATAGTTTGTTTACTTTGTGCATTTGATAGCCCCAGGGGCCAGATCTTCAACTACTGTAAATCAGAGCAGTTATATTGAGCCAATGGAGAGTCCACTTACACCCTCTGAGGATCTTTCTGCATAGGCTGTTTCAGCTTCCCTGTATACTGAGGCCCCAATCCTGCAATGAGCTCTGCTCAGGTAGACCTCCTGTGACAGATGCTTCTAGCAATTCTGCTTGTCAAGTCATGAGCATCTAGTTCATGGTCCAAAGTGTTAATATACCTGTATATTTTCATACCATTATTCTTGGCTCACAGAGATTGTTACTAAATCAGTTTTTATCTGTTACTACTGAAAGAAGCTAATAGAATTAAGAAGTCCATTGTATACGTTTTTTTCTTCTTTAAGATTGTAAGCTTCAATGAGGCGACTATTTTCTTGTCTGAGCAGTGCTTAACACATCTGAGTTACTAAGATAATACAAAGAATAATTATAATCTACAAACTTTCTCAAGATACTCAGATGATCTAAAACAGGGGTCGGCAACGTTCAGCACGCTGCTCGCCAGGGTAAGCACCCTGGCGGGCCGGACCAGTTTTATTTACCTGCTGACGCGGCAGGTTCGGCCAATCACGGCCCCCACGCGCTGCGATTCGCCTTCCCGAGCCAATGGGGGTGGCGAGAAGCTGCGGCCAGCACATCGCTCGACCGCGCCGCTTCTGGCTGCCCCCATTGGCCCGGGACGGCGAACCGCGGCGAGTGGGGGCCACGATCGGCCGAACCTGCTGCATCAGCAGGTAAATAAAACTGGCCCGGCCCGCCAGGGTGCTTACCCTGGCGAGCCGCATGCCGAACGTTGCCGACCCCAATCTAAAAATATACACATAAACTGTCTTTCTGGTGACAGTAACAACTTTCTTGTGTGTTACAATTTGTCACCAACTAATTAATTAATTTTGGCATCTACAGATCATGAACTTTCATCTGGCATTCTCAGATGGGTAAAGAATTTAATATAAAATATAGAAATACTATATTTACTTCAGCTTTAGTTTTGATGATCTTTTAATAAACTTTGTCATTTTCTCAAAATGCTACTATCCAGCCTGAGGCTGTAATGGAATCAGGAAGAAATTTTCCCCTGGTCAGATTGGGAGGGACCTTGTTTTGTTTTTTGCCTTTGTCAGAAGTATAGCGCACAGGTTGCTTGCTAAGATCACCTGATTATACCTCACCAAAACAATTCCCTGCCATTGCAGGGTCCAGAGGCATTGGTGCACCATAATCTCTTTTATTCTCTGCCTGGGGTAAAGAGAGGGCTGTAATATTTTAATCTAATCCGGGTTACTGGGCTTCATGCAGAATTAATTGGTTGGCGTTTAGTGGCCTGTGATATACAGTGGGTCAGACTAGATGATCTGGTGGTCACTTCTTGCCTTAAAGTATGTGACTCTTTTAACTTTCAGTATATGCTAAAGCTGAAGCTTGCTGAACTGGAACCGATATGACATCAGAATCAGCCCCAATACAGTTAGCACCTGCTAGGAATTTGTTTACTTATCTTACATTAATTCTATATATGAGATAGAAAAATCATAAAGGGTACATGTTAATTGTAATTTGTGCATGAAGATTTGGCTGAATAACTCATTACCAATGAGAATTGCCTAGTTAATTCCCTGGATACTTAACTGAAAATGTACCCAGCTACATTGAACGCCGTGCCTTCAGATTTAGCATTCATTTTAAGATGGCTTGTTCAGGGAATACTGCATTCTGAAATGATCACTGATCTTGTCTTGACTAGCAATTTATTTTAAAATGAATATCAAATTTTAGTTACACTTGCAGGATTTAGTTTAATCTTATATTGTTTTCTTAATCTCCATACAATTTAAATTGCTTCTATTCAGCACAGTTTATGTAATTTACTATGTCAGGTGGGTTACATAGCAATAAAATGGCTCAAGCTCTTACTATAAAAAGCTGGTGCTTTGGGACAAACCTAAATAAAAGAAGGAAGACAAAAAAAGTGTGTGTGTGGGGGGGAATCATATAAGACATTACCAGTAATTTAAAGGGAAAGAGGTTTAAAGATCAGGTCCTTGAACCAGGTTGTGTTGGTTACTTAGTAACTGAATCCCTAATGCTTTATCAATAACTCTATCACACTACACACTCCCAGACAAAGAGGTGGTCTTCTGTGACACAATATTTGACAGCTACTATCAGCTGCCATCCATTTTAGTTTTGACAAATCTTGTTACACTCTGTCACATTTATTTCTCAAACCATGAGCTGCTGTCTCTTTCTATTATGAATGGCATTTTAACCTTACCCATTAAGGGTCATATGAATTTATCAGATTTGTACTGTAGAACTCTGCAGTGTGGCTTTGTTCATACAGTTAAGTTCATACAGCAAAGTCTGCACCTAATTTAGGATCTGCTGATTTTTCAAACTGAACAATTCTCCAAATTTGACATTTTTCACACTTGTTAAACAAGTTGGGAAAACCTTCAAATCAGCAAAAAAACCACAATCACATTATATCAGTGACAAAAGGCAGATGTACAGGGAAAATTTTGATTGGAAGCGAATGCTGAACTTAGCTGGAATAACCTGTAGCTCAGCATTCAGCATTCTCAGCTGAGCAGTCAAGCAGTCACTAGGGAGTATTCTGGCTTCTTGTAATTTTATTCATCTGTCAGCTAAATCAGAGATCCAAATGCAAACCCTTATCCTCAGGGACATTGTGTGGATTATTCCCTGAAGGACTTCAGGGTCATAAACCTGAACTACTCTGATGCATAGAATAGTTCTTCTTCTTTTTTTCTTCAAATAATTCCTTCTGTGACAGATAAACACTTCAGCATTATACATGTTACATAAAGGAAAACTACCAGATTTATTTGGGCATAAGCTTTCGTGGGTAAAAAACCTCACTTCTTCAGATGCATTACCCATGCATGGAGGTTTGATCTCTTCTCATGATGCAACCTGGCTGAATCAACCTGACATTCACTCACTCATTGACATCTTAGGAAACAGAAGTGCTGTTACAAGGACCTTAGAGAGACTTATCGCTTAATTTGAGATTAGCAAGTGAGGTTTCACTCCACGCATCTGAAGAAGTGGGTTTTTACCCATGAAAGCTTATGCCCAAATAAATCTGTTAGTATTTAAGGTGCCACCAGACTCCTTGTTTTTTTTGTGGATACAGACTAACACGGCTACTTCCTGATAAAGGAAAACTGTGTCCCCATTTTTTTCACATATAGACCAGAGCTCTGAGATTGCAAAAGATACAAACAATCTTTAAGTATGAAATAGTGAAAAACCACATATTGCATGATTATTGATGCTTTATTATCTATCAAAACGTCATTCTTCTGGTATGAGTTAATGGCATTTAGGTTTTCTAATAGATTTATAACACACTGGCAAATAGCCTGGAATAGCTTGTACAAAATGTGAGATATGATTGCAACAGCATGTCATAGCATATCAGGGATGGAAATGGAATGAGAGATGTCACAGAATTATCCAAATAAAACACACCCTCATTCACCATTACTGGCTGCTCCCCACTCTTTCAAAATCCTCTCTTCCCTTCTTTTTATGGGTCCTGTTCACATCCACCATCCACATTCTTCCATAAGCTTCTCTCTCCTCCTCTTATTCCCATATGGCCTCACATTTGTCATCATTCTTTCCATTATGGGATCCTCAACCATTCCCTTGGATTTTCTTCTCTGAAGTAAAGTTTAAGAGGTTGTCCAAGTGAGTGAAACTGTCCCACATGCTCCAGTGATGGGGAAAAGAACTGGTTTCTGATTCCTCACAAGTGCTTGTTCCCACAGTTGATTGGACTGGGGCTGTCATGGGAGCTGTGGCAGAAAAGAATACAAATTGGTGGCCATCTAGCTGCTTCTGAAGAATCTCCCCAGACATTTACTCATTTTTCCAGTAGGAGCATGGTCTAGTTCACAGATCTCCTTACCTTGTCAGGGGGAAGTAGTTTGATCTCTTCTCATGATGCAACCTGGCTGAATCAACCTGACACTCACTCACTGATATCATAGCAAACAGAAGTGCTGTTACAAGGACCTCGCAGAGACATATCCCTTAATTTCAGATTAGCAAAATAGGGGCTCCAGGTCTGTGGTTTGACATCAACCCAGCAAGCTAGAAATTACGAGCCATTGACATCACAGAAATGTGTACCACTATATTTGCTCTTCCTCCCCAGGTGTCTTCTGGGCTACAGCTATTATGAACCCAAGGTGTGCACTCATGGAACCAGGAACAGAAAGTCAAATTTTAATTCCACTTACCTGATTATTTGCTTTCCATGATTGCATCATGACAACAGAGGCACACACACACAAGAGGAATTTGGCTCAGGGGAGGTGTTTTAATCCTTCAGTCTGGTTGTTCATGCAAGCCCGTTCCAGACAAAAGGTCTGCAAAGTCTTGGCCAAATCATATTATCAGGTATGTGGGATTAAAATTTCATTTATTTGGAAAAGCTGTTGTTTATGACGTTAATACAAAACTCTTCCAAACAATAAGCAAATGTAGTTGGCGGGGGAGGGGGGGGGGCGGCTATCACAATCTTTTCTGAGTTTCATTTTCTGTTTTCAGTGTTACATTGCCAGCTCTGTGTGCTTTTAGATTGAGTGCCTCCCTTCCTGTTTACAGATAACATAATAAACTATGTAAGCAACACTAGAAATTTATAAATTAATACCTCTGCTGATTATAATTCAAAATTGTTTTGAATAAATATATTAGATTTAAACATGAAAATGACAATATTATTTGACAATATATATAACTACTTGCTAGTACACGATTTTCTATCATTTGTTTTGTAGTTACCTTTACTATGACACTCCCACCCACCTCCTATCTCTCATGAATTCTAATCTTAGCTCTTCTACTTACTTCTGGTTATATTTACGTGCACTTCACCATCCTTATTACTGAATAAAGGCTCATGTTCCTACCTTAGGAAGTAGACCAGTATCATTACCCACTGTAGAGAACATGGAGTTGATCTGTAATAATAATGTTACGAATGTGTTACCTAGCTAATGAGATGCTATATTGGGTTAGTCACAGTGGAATGTATGAATGTATACTGGTTCAATTAATAGTGGGCTGTTGGGAAAATTGTAGAATGATAACTCAAAAGCCTGAGATAAATAACAGTCCAGTACGCACTTGCAAGACAATAGGCAAGCTAGTGATTCTGAAGTGGATATAATGTCTTCCAGGCACCCATCTATGTTACACAGCCTTTTAATAAAGCTGAGCGCCCAGAAGTCAAAGAGTCAATTAATGGTTAATTAAGAAGAGGAAGGGAGGGAGGTGAGTTATTAGCAACTCTTTGAGGAGAGACGCTGACAGAGGAAGAGACTGCAGTAGGGTAATCTGTCCCTCCCAGCCCATAGTTGAGGGTTCCTGAGGTAAGTGGAACCTACCTAATGCTGCAAGGAAAAAATAAGGTTTAGGTAAGATCAAATGCATATAGGCATTTGTTGTTTTAACCCTTTTCTCTGATTGCCATCTAACTTTTGGGTGAATAAACAATATATTTGTTTTGAAGGAACTGTTTTGAGTAACTACAGAAAGCTGCTGGAGGCAAATTTTTTGTTGATGTGAAATATGATGGGGGTTGATAAGTTCTCGCAGTTGGAAAATGGGGGCTGCAACCCAGGGATACAGACTGAGTGGTAGAACTCTGGAGTTCCATGTAGAGAAGTATGGAGGTAGCAACTATGTCACCTCAGGCATGAGCTCAAGAGCAACTGTAAAGGATGTGTAAGACACAGCTCACTGTGTAACCACAATGCCCTCACTTTAAAGGTGAGCTAACTGAGACGCAGAACAGTCATTCTGGTAGAGGTGGTAATAGAAATGTTTCTCTTAATGCGTGTCTCAAACTGTAAGGCACATTGCTTTTCAGAGTGAAAGTACCAAATGTACGTGATTGGCCAGACTCATAGACTTTAAGGCCAGAAGGGACCATAATGATCATCTAGCCTGATCTCTTGCACATTGCAGGCCACAGGACCTCACTCACCCACTGTGGCAATAGACCCCTAACCTCTGACTGAGTAACTGAAGTTAAATCATGATTTAAATACTTCAAGTTACAGAGAATGCACCCTTTACATTAGTTTAACCTGCAAGAGACCCGTGCTCCATAAAGCAGAGGAATGTGAAAAAACCTCCAGGGACTCTGCCAATCTGACCCTGGGAAAAAAATCCTTCCTAACTGCCGATATGGCTATGGATATGCAGTCTTTAATCACTAGACCACATTCTTCTTCCACAGCCAGGGATGGAACCCAGAAATCCTGGCTCCTAAATGATGTCTGACACATAGTTGTGTAAGCCACTGGCAAAGCATGTATCAGACACCCTTCTAGTGGTTGGTCAATATACAGGATAAAGCCTATTACTGCTACCATTTATAGGTTTGAACCCTGCTGATGACTCATGCAAGGGGGAAATATGGGTGATGGAATTTCTGATTTTCTTTTGTAGAGGGAAAAAATCCCACAGGACATTGCATACAAAGATTAAATGTGGTGTGAATAACATAATCACACAATACTTACTCTACATGACTCCTGACAGAGGATGACAAGAAAAGAAACGCTATTGTGTTCAGTGCACAGGGATGAGTCCAGATGAAGTAGGTTCTATTCTTGACTTTGCCAAAGACCCCTCTGCAATATTAGGCAAGACTCCAGGAAACCAAATGAAGGGGGAACTTTAGCATTAACATTTCCTATCTTTTGAATGCTTGATTTTGCAAACTTTAATGTTCTAATGTTCTTGTAATGTTGTTTTCGTATGTAGTTTGTTATATCTTTGTCTATATATAACAAATATATATAACAAAACAAAAAATCTCACAGGGCCAAATTTTTTCTATCCTAAATTTATTTTAATGGACTTATGCCCGGAATGATTTGGATTATACTATTTACACTGCTCTACAGCCAAAATGCTTCTGAAATAAATGTAGTCAAACTTTACTAATTCTGGGTCACTGAGAACGAAAACGATGCTTAAAATTGTTGATTGGCTCTAGTTTTCAAGATATGCTATTGGGTCAGTATATACGACCCTTGACTTGGGAATGGCGGAGGATAAGTGAGTTATAAAGGGAAGGGATCTCAATTTAAACCAGAAATGACTAAAATACATCTTTGACTGGATCTATGACTAAATCTATGACTGGGTTTGGACAGTACTTGCTTTTTAGGCAAAACAATGAATTATGCAATCTGAAGCTGGTATTGCGTCATACATGATATGAATTGCATCATGTTATTCCTAGAAATCATGGATGATGCAATCATAACGAAGCTTACATCACTCTGCTGAACAAATTGCCCTATATCAGCTCTAGAAATCATACAGTGTCGTGCTCTCTTATTTGTCTGTGTTTGATTTTGCAAAGGGACACGTTTCTGTTTAGCCAAAGTGAGCAGAGATGCCTCGTACTTGTGTGAACAGTGCAGATAACTTCTGCTATGTTTATAGTGAAGTGACTTTTGCATCACAAAAGCGCAGTATAACCACTATGGTTAAGAAAGACTATCACCTTTATTTTGGCTGCAAAATTGGAGATCAGGACAAGAGGTGGGCGCCACACATATGCTGCAACACTTGTGCAACAAATCTTCGCCAGTGGTTGAACAGGAAAAGGAAATCTATGCCTTTTGCAGTGCCAATGATTTGGAGAGAGCCAACAGATCATACCAGCAATTGTTACTTCTGCATGGTGCCTCCAGTTGGGAAAGGTGTGTCAAAGAAGAAAAAGTGGACTGTGCATTATCCAAACATTCCATCAGATATATGCCCAGTACCCCAAGGAGAAGGACTGCCGGTTGCAGATGCACCAGAATCATTCTCACTTGAGTCGGACGAGGAAGAGGAAGAGGATGAAACTTCTGGTCCTGAACCATCAATGTCACAGGACCCACATTTTCTCCCATCCTCCTCCTCTGAACCACACCTCATAACACAAGGTGAACTGAATGACCTTGTCAGGGATTTGGAACTCCCCAAGAGTAAGGCAGAGCTGTTGGGCTCCAGACTACAGCAGTGGAATCTCCTGGCAGGTGATGTTAGGGTTTCCATGTTCCGTGACCATCAAAAGGATCTTGTCCCATTCTTCTTCATGGAAGGTGATGTTGTAGTCTGCAACAACATCCATGGTGTGATAGCAGCCCTCAACGTTGTTCACGATCCAGATGAGTGGAGACTATTCATTGATTCATCGAAGATGAGTCTTAAAGCTGTTTTACTGCATAATGGCAATATTTTGCCATCAATTCCACTTGGTCATGCAGTCCATATGAAGGAAACCTATGACAACATGAAACAACTTTTGAGGTGCATAAACTATGACCAACGTCAGTGCAACTTCGTGGCGATTTGAAGGTTGTTGCTCTCCTGCTTGGTCTGCAGACTGGATACACAAAGTACTGCTGTTTTCACTGTGAATGGGATAGTCGTGCAAGAAATTCCTACTACATCAAGAAAGATTGGCCACTCCGACAGTCATTGGAGCCTTGGAGGAAAAGTGTTCAGCATCCACCACTTGTTGAATCAAGGAAGATTTTGTTACCACCCTTACACATCAAGCTGGGTCTGATGAAGAACTTTGTCAAGGCCATTGACAAAACACAAGCAGCTTTCAAGTACCTCCGTGGAAAATTTCCAAGGTTAAGTGAAGCTAAGATAAAGGAAGGTATCTTTGTTGGTCCTCAGATTCGTGAACTTCTTCGAGATGATGCGTTTGACCATGCACTGCGTGGCAAGGAAAAGACGGCATGGAAAGCCTTCCAGTTTGTGGCAATAGATTTTCTCGGAAACAACAAGGCAGACAACTACAGGTTGTTGGTGGAAAACCTCCTCAAGGCATACAAAAACCTTGGTTGCAACATGTCACTAAAGATACATTTTTTGCACTCTCATCTAGATCTTTTTCCACCGAACTGCAGAGCAGTGAGCGACGAGCATGGCGAGCGATTTCACCAGGACATTGCAACAATGGAGAAACACTATCAGGGCAAATGGAGCCCATCAATGCTTGCAGACTATTGCTGGACAGTGACAAGAGATGCTCCATTTTATGAATACTGGAGACAAGCCAAGAAGTGCGGCGTAGGCACTGAATAGAACTAAACTATGTACATAATAGTTTTTTGCCTTTTGTTTCATAATAAATTTTATTTATATAACCCTTTTGCTGATTTTTAAAGTGTATCATAAACAGGACAGGTGAAATATTATCATGTAAAGCAACCATAAACACATGAAAAGACCTAGGTTTACAATTTATGATTAAAACTCTACTATCTACACAATATACATAGACATAAAATGTAAAAACTTAAATATCTTAGAAACAGTAGCCAATCAATTGTTTTAATTGTCATATTTGAATTCAGCATATCAAAATACATAATAAATAGCACATTTTATCTCTGAAGCAGACGACTTCTCAAAAATTGTAGACCAGTGTGGCCTTCAAACTCATACTTCTTGTTTCACACAGGTAATGTACTCCATAAGAGTTTTGACACACTGATTTGTACAATAAATCATGTAAGAGCATGGGCTAGCCTGTGATTATTAAGAAAGTTTCATTTTAATATGCTATGTGTTACTGTGAGAAACTATACTCATAATTTGGCGGCTCCTGTTGGGGGCCTCATAGCCATGATGCATCCCACTCACTGCAGTCCTAGAGTTAAAAACCATCATGCCAGACACAGATATAGGTCTCTCAAGGTAAAATTCCAGTTTCCTGTATGCACTGAAAGTAATTGAGGGACAAAAGTAAATTATCTTTTGATTACCATTTTAGTTACATTTACAGAAACATGTGCTGTCATATGGAGAACAAGGCTGTGGCCAATAATTCAGGAGGATACTACCTGAAAATGATTGTTTTAGATTTAAATTATTCCCCCAAATTTCTCAGCAGCATTCCATAAGGTAATGTTACAGATGTGGTTTGCATAGTTTTACACTGTGAGCTTGCAAGAATCATTAAGTTGAAGTAATTTGTGGAGGAGAAAGTGGAATTAATACCTCAGGAATGCAATCAGACATGCAAACGTACTATCAAATCTTAAAAAAAAAAACTAGTTAAAATAGAACTTTGAAACCAACATTTTATTTTGGATTGTACAGAAAGAAAAGCTAATCTTTCGGACAGAAAGCTCTAGGGGAAAATAGAGTAAATGCTAATAAATAAAATAACTAAATAATAATATTAAAACCACAAAGCTTGACAGAGAAATGCACATAAGTAAGGAAACTGAAGTTTGCCTCTCCATCCATAACTTATTCTGTTATGATGGATAGGCATTGGAAGAGGCTCTGAATACCATACCCTATTACAATAAAATGGAGAGATTGTATCCAGATTTTATGTATTCATTTATTTTATTCGTTTATGTGTTTATGCAAAACATTTCAATGGACCTGTTCAAACCTCTACATGTCTCTGACATTTACTAAAAATACAAATAAATGAAAAGTATAGGAGTCTTCCCACAATCAGGAAAGGTGGGGAACCCACTTCATCCACCGATCACAGCCCTCAGCACAAGCCTCCTTCCCCTAAAGCTTGGGAGAAGAGATCGGCTTTGCAGCATGCCTTGCACATCTACAGTTTTGGGTTATTTGGCTGAGGGCGTCTCCCAGTCAAGAGCTCCTTCCCTCCCACGTCAGCCACAGCCTAGCTTCCTGAAGAATTTCCACCCTCCTAAATCTAAGAAGCACAGACCAAGTTTTCAGAAGCATGCCTGGATTAGGACCCTTCTCCACTGCATGCACTATTCACCACCACTTCATAAGGGAGAGCCTGCAAATTTCGCTTTCAAACTCCTGCCCTAATCTCACACTCTGACACCATGAAGAAGGATTGAAAAGATCTGTAGAATCATCTGCTTTAGACTCTTTTGAAGCCCCCATATTGGAGAAGGCTTTTATCTAGTTTATAACAACACACATATTCCAACTTGACGGGGGGAAGACCATGTATTACTGAACAATAGCTTATTGTGATACTGTGGGTGCACGGGGTATGCATGCTAGATTTTCTCCAACTAGAGTGACAATTGGGTAACTTTGAAATCTTGCTGAAGATGAGTCTCCTTTTCTTGGCTAAAACTGTCAGTCCTGATGCAGGGCTAGGCTCACTGCCTAAGTGCAAGTGACAAGGTTGACAGAATATTACAGATGATACAGGTGAACAAGGTTTTTCCTAAACTGTCTGAGTGCTTTAATTTGAGCAATTCAGCCCTTCTAGGGTAAAGTTATACTGAGGTGGTGGTGAGGAATGGGGACATTTCTAAGTACATGGACAGGGTGATGGTAACTCCCAAGTTTAGAAGACAGTAATTTAAGTCAATGCCGTCTTCAGATCTTAACTTCCGTTGGGAACTGGCCCATCTTCTGCCTTTTAGAGCAGGATAATTTCCCCAGCACAGGGTACTGAAAGAGATAAGCAGGACTTACTTGCTGATCTATAAATATTCACAGCACTTTTGATATACAAATTTCCATGAAGATGTCCGTCAGTTCTTTTAAATGCTGCTGGATACTTCATAATGAATATTCTCTAATGATAATTATTTTCAGATATTCAGCATAAACAAATTAATTGTGCTAGTTTTTTACTCTCTTAATGTGTCATTTCAAAAATCATGCACACTGAAAAATGAAATGTTATATCAAAATATTTGCTGTTAAGCATATGTTTTGCTGACTGAAATCCTTTATTTTCCTAGACAGACTATGCAGATTATCATTGATCTATTTTTATCTGATGTTTCTTAATGTTGAAAAAATTCATTTTTTAGATATAAAGGTACAAACTGTTGCATAAACCTTGCTCAGATCTTGATAGTGTTCTTACAAAATAAAAGTATACAGATGTTTGTACCCTGTTTACCATCAAACCACATGACAAAGAGAAAATAGGCCATGTATCAATAATAACTGAAATATCTTTTCTTTGATGAATCCCCTTTGAAGGTACTCTAGGTACAAGAGTCACTAGCATTTAGAGTGAATCAGAGATCAGATTATAAACCTGCATTTTTATACATTTACAATCATGTTGTATAGTGGCATATTACTTGGCAAAATCTGATGGGGGGGTTGCTAAAATGCCCTTTGAAAAAATTCTTAATTACAGTAGATAATTAACCACTGAACAACCAATTTAGTATTTCAGATGAATCATTAAGTTGAAGTAATTTGTGGAGGAGAAAGTGGAATTAATACCTCAGGAATGCAATCAGACATGCAAACGTACTATCAAATCTTAAAAAAAAAACTAGTTAAAATAGAACTTTGAAACCAACATTTTATTTTGGATTTATTGGACCAACTTCTGGTCATGAGAAAGTCAAGCTTTCAAGCTCATACAGAAATCTTTTTCAGGTTTAGGAAACACGCTCAGTGTCAGAGCTAAAAACAAGGTGAAATAGATTGTTTAGTGTAAGTAGTTGAGACACATTTCAAGGGACTAGTCAAGTTGATGTGGCCCATTAGCACCCCTCCAGTCATAGGGGGGAAAGGAAGCTTGGAGGGTGGGGGGAGAAGGCAGCTTGTGCGGGTGGGTGGGTGAGGGTGAGGGTATTAGTAGGTAATAGATTGTTGTAATAAGCCATAAATCTAGTGTTTATATTAAGTCCATGATTTTATTGTCTAGCAAAGTTGTGAATTTGAGTTTCCAAGCTTGTCTTTTGAAGCTGCTGTGCAGGTTTCCTTTGAAGATGGGGACTGAGAGGTCAGATGTAGAGTGAGTGCTTTGTGAAAAGTGTTCAACCACAGGTGATGGTGTTTTTATCTTATATCATTTTTCTGTAAGAGTTCATTTGATAATGTAGTGATTGTCTCATTTCAAGCACATAGTTGTTAGGGCATTTAGTGCACAGGATGAGGTATGCCCCATGTTGTGATAGGCATATGTAGGAGCCATGGATCTTGAAAGGTGTGTTGAGGGAGGTGTTGGTCATCATGGCAGTGGAGATATGTCTGCAGGTTTTAAATCTGCTGTTCTGGTAGGGTCTGGTGCCGCTTTGAGTTGGTGTATCCTGCTCAATCAACCCTCAACCCTCAATTGACTCATGCAATTTCATTGATGGCAGAGGGGTTGAATGGATGGATTGACAGCAGGCCTTTGTGCCATTGTGTTCTGTGATGTCAGTGGCAAACTTGTTGTTACTTGCTGTAGTTGTATGGTTTCTGTGTAAAATGTACGGTTTAATTATAACTACCTCTTTTATAGTGCTACCCATCCTTGCACAACACGCTCAGGATGCAGTTCAACAAAATAGAAAATGGATCGATAAATTTAGCCCCAAGGACAATAAATAAAAAAGCTGTTCTTTTTTTTAAAAGCGGAGAAAAACAAATTTCACATTGTCTTGCCACAGCAAAACCATAATCACCTACTGTCTGTGTCAAATATATTCAGGGCCAACACAAGAGCTTTAAAAACACTACTGTCAAGTTAAAGCGATTTCACTCATTTATATAGAAACTAGGGCTGTCAAGCGATTTAAAAGATGAATCGCGCGATTACTCACGTGATTAATTTTTTTAATCGTGTGATTAATCACAGTGTTAATAATAGAATACCATTTGTATAAATATTTTGGATGTTTTCCACATTTTCAAAATATTGATTTCAATTACAACACAGAATACAAAGTGTACAGTGCTCATTTTATATTTATATTTATTATAAATATTTGCATTGTAAAAATAAAATAAATAGTATTTTTGAATTCACTTAATACAAGTACTGTAGTGCAATCTCTTTATCATGAAAGTTGAACTTACAACTGTAGAGTTATGTACAAAAAATAACTGTTTTATTTTTGAATGCAATGTAAAACTTTAGAGCCTACAAGTCCACTCAGTCCTACTTCTTGTTCAGCCAATCGCTCAGACAAACAAGTTTGTTTACATTTGCAGGAGATAATGTTGCCTGCTTCTAGTTTACAATGTCAGCTGAAAGTGAGAACAGGCATTCGCATGGCACTGTTGTAACCGGTGTTGCAAGATAGTTACGTGCCAGATGCGCTAAAGATTCATATGTCCCTTCATGCTTCAACCACCATTCCAGAGGACATGCGTCCATGCTGATGATGAGTCCTGCTTGATAATGATCCAAAGCAGTGCAGACCAATGCATGTTCATTTTCATCATCTAAGTCCAATGTCATCAGCAGAAGGTTGATTTTTTTCTTTGGTGGTTCGGATTCTGTAGTTTCCATATGGGAGTGTTGCTCTTTTGAGACTTCCGAAAGCATGCTCCACACCTCATCCCTCTTAGATTTTGGAAGGCACTTCAGATTTTTAAATCTTGGGTTGAGTTCTGTAGCTATCTTTAGAAATCTCAGATTGGCACCTTCTTTGTGTTTTGTCAAATCTGCAGTGAAAGTGTTCTTAAAATGAACAACATGCTGGGTCATCATCTGAGACTGCTATAACATGAAATATATGGCAGAATTCAGGTAAAACACAGAGCAGGAGACATATAATTATCCCCCAAGGAATTCAGTCACAAATTTAATTAATGCATTATTTTTTAACGAGCATCATCAGCATGGAAGCATGTCCTCTGGAATGGTGGCCAAAGCATGAAGTGGCATATGAATGTTTAGCATATCTGGCATATAAATACCTTGAAATGCCAGCTACGAAAGTGCCATGCAAATGTCTGTTCTCATTTTCGGGTGACATTGTAAATAAGAAGCTGGTAGCATTATCTCCGTAAATGTAAACAAACTTGTTTGTCTTAGCAATTGGCTGCACAAGAAGTAGGACTGAGTAGACTTGTCAGCTTTAAAGTTTTACTTTTTTTTTTTTTTTGAGTGCAGTTATGTAACAAAAAATGTATATTTGTAAGCTGCACTTTCACAATAAAGAGATTGCACTATGGTACTTGTATGAGGTGAATAGTATTTTTCAATTTCTTTTATCATTTTTACAAAGTGAAAGTATTTGTAATTAAAATAATATAAAGTGAGCACTGTGTACTTTGTATTCTGTGTTGTAACTGAGATCAATATATTTGAAAATGTAGAAAAACATCCAGAATATTTAATAAATTTCAATTGGTATTCTATTGTCAAACAGTGCAATTAAAACTGCGATTACTCACAATTAATATTTTAAATCATGATTTTTTTTTCCAGTGAATCTCGTGAGTTAACTGCGATTAACTGACAGCCCTAATAGAAACATTGTAAAGAACTCTGGTGGGTATAGGGCAGAGGTGGACAAACTACGGCTAGCGGGACCGTTCTGCCCGGCCTTTCAGCTCCTGGCCAGAGAGGCTAGCCCCTCACCCTTCCCCTGCTGTCCCTCCTCCCCCACAGCCTCAGCTTGCTGTGCTGCCAGCACTCTGGGCGGTGTGGCTGCAAGCTCCTGCTGGGGAGTGTGGCGATGTGGCTGGCTCCGGTCGGGCGACGAATCTGACAGACATGCTGCTCTGAGCAGCATGGTAAGGGAGCGGGGAGCGGGGGGGAGTTGGATAAGGGACAGGGGGTCCCGGGGGCCAGTCAGGGGACAGGGAGCAGGGGGCAGTTGGATGGGGCAGAGGTTCTGGAGGGGGCGGTCAGGGGATGGGGAACGGGGGGGGGGATTGGATAGGCGTGGCAGTCCCGGGGGGCCTGCAGGGGCCGGGGGTGTTGATAGGGGTCAGGGCACAGGGAGCATGGGGGAGGAGGCCCAGGGGGGCAATTAGAGGTGGGGGGGTCCCTGGAAGGGGTGGTCAGGGGACAAGGAGCAGGGCGGGGTTGGATGGGTCAGGAGTTCTGAGGGGGGCAGTCAGGAGGCAGGAAGTGGGAGGGGGCAGATAGGGTGCGGGGGGCAGGCTGTTTAGGGAGGCACAGCCTTCCCTACCCGACCCTTCACACAGTTTCTCAATCCTGATGTGGCCCTCAGGCCAAAAAGTTTGCCCACCCCTTGCATAGGGTGTGATTATGATACATTTAATATTCTTTTGGTCTAAATTCAGTATTTGAAGAACAATTGTATCTTGACTTTAGAAATACCACTCGGTGGTCTCAACCAAAGCCCTCCGAAGTGAATGGAAAGACTCCCATTGAATTTAATGGGCTTTTGGTTCAGGCTGCTGGTCTGCTGAATTTGTGCACATGCATGTTCCCGCACACCCTTTCACTCTCATATCCCTCGTGCAAACCAGTTCCTTTTAGTATCTTGAAGAGGAATCAGAGGTTGAATTTAAACATTATGACCCATTTCTCAGCTTCCCCGTGAGCTCTCGTTAGGATAAATTGAATAATTTAGGATGTTCTTTTAATTAAAAAAAAAACCTACAGAGTGTTGCCATGCCCAGTATGGATCACAGCTGAGAGGGCCAATTTCAGGTCACACTGGACAGACATCCCCACACAGGTGGTATATCCTATCATTAGATTTAACCAAACCAGCATCAAATGTGTACTCCATGATCTCTATATTAGCTTAACTTAGAGCCACAGACCGTCTATATTACCACCCAGACAAACTGGGCTTCCGTGATGAAAGTCACTTACTCAGGTCAATGGATTCTCAGGACCTTACACCAAAGATAACACTGTTGACAATCCTTTAGTAAACTAACTGAAGATTTATTAACTAAGAAAAAAAAAGAATTACTAAAAGGTTAAAGCAAATAAAATGCATTACTGTTGGATCAAAGTGTCATTCAAAATGACAGCAGGAATATGAAATCCGCTATTTTTCTGTAAGTCTCTGGCTTGCCCAAATAGTTTTTGGGCACCTCAGTACTTTTGTTTAAAATTTCTTCTGTCAAAATTCACCAGTCCAGAGATGGGGTAGAAAAGAGGTGGCCAGGGGCCTTTGTTCTTCCTTTTTATATCTTGACCCTTTTTGCTGGAAAAATCTTTGCCATGTCATGGGGTCAGGCAGTTCCATGGCATGCGTTCTTTGCCATCAGTTCTTCATATGCAGTGAAAATTTTGCTTGCACATTCTGCGTACATACCATTTGAGATGTTTTCAGGTCTGACATGCAGGGATTCTTGTTTACAGTTCTTTTGTTATTCCAGAAGAACTAGCCTTTGGACATTTCTGACACTCACAAAGATGTTTGAGTTACAAACATATGGAAAACTTTTCATACTTCCACACACAAAGTTGATAGGTACATTATAACAAGATTATAATACTCAGCAAAGTACACTTTTTCCAATGATACCTCACAAGGCATACTTTGTACAAAATTTATCACAATTTTGTAAATATGGTGACAATATTAGTGTAGACAGTCACCTTACCCTTTAGATAGTATCACACATCTCATTAAGGAATAGAATTACAATGGTACATTTTATTCAGCTCAGCTGTGGACATGTTTACTGTATGCACAGTGGCTATGCTTAATTTAACCTGCAGATGGTGTCATTTATCCCCTAAATTCCAAATGGTTAAAAAAAATCCAAGAATTTTAATTCAAAGTTTTAAAAAGTCAAATACTTATTCAATGAGGCAGTGTTGACTTTCCACTGAAAACTAAATAGAAACAACACCCCCATGAACTAGTGAGAATTGCCACAAATTGTTTTGGACAGTTACATCCCTTCCTGAAAGCCAACATAGTAGCACAAAAATAAATGATTTATATTCCTCCTGCTTTTCTTTCAAAGACAATAAAAATGTATTAAGCTGAAATGCATTCTGAAAGCGGAATTTTCTCAAACCACAATAGCCAAGGATTTCTCTTACATTAAAACATTCCTGCCAACCCAGAACATGGTGAGCTAAATTTAATAGGATCAAGCATACAAATGACTAGTAAGTTAAAAAGCATTTTATTGAAAGGAAAATCTTTTGTCTGAATTTAAGAAAAGAAAATTAAGGTTTTTAAAACTCTATAGCCAAAGTGTATCATAGAATCATAGAATATCAGGGTTGGAAGGGACCTCAGGAGGTCATCTAGTCCAACACCCTGCTCAAAGCAGGACCAATTCCCAACTAAATCATCCCAGCCAGGGGACAAGAAGAAAATGGAGACAAGAAGAAAAACAAATAAGGGGCATGAAATGGAATGAAGATCACTGTTCAGAGACTATGAGGAAAAAAAAGCACAGTAGGACAGAAATATAATTAAAGGACTGGGTGAACATTTTGGTAAAAGGATATTAGAAACAATTTCAATCCCATTACAGAAGCAGTAGTGAATGTAGGAGCTTTGTTGTTGTCTGGGCAGCAAAGGTGAATTCATGAGGATTTCCAATTGATGTGGGCATACAAAAATCAATTGAATATTACTAACTCAATTATAGTCATTGTGGTCTTTAATTACCTACACTTGGGGAAAAAAGGGTCATGGGGAAAGAAGGAGTCAGGAATAAGCAAAAGAGAGCAGTATGCAAACATTAAGAAACATTAGGACACCATAAATATTAAATTGTAGCAACTGAGTAGACTGTGGTTCGCATCCATATGGTATCATTAGCTCTAGATCTGCAAATGCATAACTAATTCCTTCCTAGAAAATAGAATATAATTGCCATACTAACTGCACCTCTGTTCCCTTTCTTTTTCTCTGAGTGTGCTCAGCTCAGGTGTTTGGCATTTTGCCCTGACTTGTCTCAGAATGGAATCTCATGATTCTTCCATCATGGACAAGGACCAGTGTAGCAACCGCTTATCACCCTGAAGGCCTGAGTGGGTTTTGGAAGCTAGTGCACAATGATAGTGACCAACAGTCTTCTTAAAACAAAGTATTTTTATTTAATAGTTGGAACAGAGCATTGTATACAGATTTTAAACAGCAAACAGCCCATAGGCATATTTAGTCTCAGCTTATCTTACATTTCACTACAAGCTAAACTAGATAGTTTTTTCTCTTAAGTTACAGGAACAGAACAGAACCAACTTATAATTTTCTAGTCAGCCCAGATCCTCCTGTGGGTCCTTCAATTTGATCAGTAGCGAATTAACACACAGGTCCACAGGTCCTGTGCCCAGGGGTCCCAGCCAATTTGGGGGCCCTGTCAGGAGTGCCGGAACCTGTGTAGAATTGTGTGTGGGGGGGGAATGGCTCCATAACTGTGGCCCTGCCCCCTGCTCATCTTCTTCTCCCGAAGGCCCCACCCTCTGGTCAGGTTGGAAGTTGGAACCAGGCTGTGGTAAGAGCTGCCAATGGAACCTGGGCCTCGTGGGGAGCCCTGGACCCTCCATCTACTCAGAACAGCATGCCCTGGTGGGCAGGGACATGAGCTGGGACTTGCTTTTGGGCCCAGGACAGGTGGGCTTCCTGTGCAGCTCTTACCATGGCCCGGCTCCAGCTTTTGACCTAGTCAGGGTATGGGGTCTCATGGGGGGGAGAGGAGGAGCATGGGGAAGGGCCTCATGGCAAGGGGGGCTAGGCCCATCTCACCCCCACACCGGAAAGATGCTACGCCACCCATGTTAAGAAGTGGGTGGGCCTTGCCATCCCACTTTTAAAAGTGTCGGGGGGAGGGTATGATCCCGCTAGCACCTCTGGTTCGGGTGCCCCTTATCCCCCTGGGTGTGCTGGGCCCAAATGTTCTTTGTACCCAGGGCCCCAATAAATCTAATCTACCTCTGAATCTGGTTCTGTCAGCGTGACACACCCTGGTTAAACTAGTTTGGGTGCTCCCTAGAAGAGGGTCTTAGAGTCATTAAAGCTACTTGCTCTGGATTGTCTCTTAGGGTATGTCTACACTACGGGATTACTCTGAATTTACAGAATTCGATTTTGGGCAACCGATTGTATAAAGTAGAGTGCATGCGGCCACATTAAGCACATTAATTTGGCGGTGTGTGTCCATGTACCGAGGCTAGCGTTGACTTCTGGAGCGTTGCACTGTGGGCAGCTATCCCATAGCTATCTCATAGTTCCCGCAGTCTCCCCCGCCCATTGGAAATCTGGGTTGAGACCCCAATGCTTGATGGGGCAAAAAACATTGTCACTGGTGGTTCTGAGTACAGCCTCACCCCTCCCTCCGTGAAAGCAATGGCAGACAACCATTTCGCGCCTTTTTCCGGGGTGAACTGTGCAGACGCCATACCATAATATGGAGCCTGCTCAACTCAAGACAGCAGTCATGAACATTGTAAACACCTTGCGCATTATCGTGCAGTTTATGCTGAACCAGAACCTGCAAAACCGGGTGAGGAAGAGGCTGCGACTGCAGCGCGGCAACGAGAATGATGAGGACATGGACACAGAATTCTCTCAAACCGCGAGCCCCGGTGCTTTGGAGATCATGCTGTTAATGGGGTAGGTTCTAGCCATGGAATGCCGATTTTGGGCCCCAGACACAAGCACAGACTGGTGGGACCACATAGTGTTGCAGGTGTGGGACGATTCCCAGTGGCTGTGAAATTTTCGCATGTGTAAGGGCACTTTCATGGAACTTTGTGACTTGCTTTCCCCTGCCCTGAAGCGCCAGAATACCAAGATGAGAGCAGCCCTCACAGTTGAGAAGTGAGTGGCGATAGCCCTGTGAAAGCTTGCAATGCCAGTCAGCTACCGGTCAGTCAGGAATCAATTTGGAGTGGGCAAATCTACTGTGGGAGCTGCTGTGATGCAAGTAGCCAAAGCAATCACTGAGCTGCTGCTACCAAAGGTAGTGACTCTGGGAAATGTGCAGGTCATAGTGAATGGCTTTGCTGCACTGGGATTCTCTAACTGTGATGGGGCGATAGATGGAACCCATATCCCTATCTTGGCACCGGAGCACCAGGGCAGTCAGAACATAAACTGCAAGGGGTACTTTTCAATGGTGCTGCAAGCACTGTTGGATTTCACCAACATCAACGTGGGATGGCCAGGAAGGGTTCATGACGCTCGCGTCTTCAGGAACACTACTCTGTTTAAATGGCTGCAGCAAGGGATTTACTTCCCAGACCAGAAAATAACCGTTGGGGATGTTGAAATGCCTATAATTATCCTTGAGGACCCAGCCTACCCCTTAATGCCATGTCTTATGAAGCCATACACAGGCAGCCTGGACAGTAGTCAGGAGCTGTTCAACTACAGGCTGAGCAAGTGCAGAATGGTGGTAGAATGTGCATTTGGATGTTTAAAGGGTCACTGGCGCACGTTACTGACTCGCTCAGACCTCAGCCAAACCAATATTCCCATTGTTATTGCTGCTTGCTGTGTGCTCCACAATCTCTGTGAGAGTAAGGGGTAAACCTTTATGGTGGGGTGGGAGGCTGAAGAAAATTGCCTGGCCACTGATTATGCGCAGCCAGACACCAGGGCGAACAGAAGAGCACACCAGGAAGCGCTACTCATCAGAGAAGCTTTGAAAACCAGTTTCATGACTGGCCAGGCTATGGTGTGAAAGTTCTGTTTGTTTCTCCTTTATGAAAACCCGCCCTCTTGATTGACTCATTCCCTGTAAGCAACCCACCCTCCCCCTTCGATCACAGCTTGCTTTCTAAGGAAATAAAGTCACTATAATTTAAAATCATGTATTCTGTATTAATTGATTATAAAAAGAGGGAGAGAACTGACAAGGTAGTCTGGGTGGGGTTTGGGAGGAGGATAGGAGGGAAGGAAAAGGCCACTAAAAAAGTTCAAAATAATAACAGCCTTTTGCTTGGGCTGTCCACTGGGATGGAGTGGGCAGGTGCACGGAGCCATCCCTCCCTCCCCTCCCCCGGCGTTCTTACATGTCTGGGTGAGGAGGCTATGGAGCATGGTGAGGGGGGAGGGCGGTTATACAGGGGCTGCAGCGGCACTCTGTGATCTTGCTGCCGTTCGTGAAGCCCCCTCAGACACCAGAGCATGTCAGTTTGATCACGCAGCAGCCCCAGCGTTGCATCCCTACACCTCTCATCTCGAGCGTCTCTCCTCCGTTCACGTTCATCCCTCATGGCCTCATGTTCACTGGCAACTTTCTGTACTGGGATAGTGTGACCTTCCACTCATTCAGATGAGCTCTTTCATTGCAGGTCAATTCCATGATTTCCGAGAACATTTCGTCTCGCATTTTTTTTGCCCCCTTATCTGAGATAGCCTTCAGGACAGAGGAGGGAGGCTTGAAAAATTTGCAGCTGTGGGAGGGGGGGAAAAAGGGAGAAACGTATTTTAAAAGATACATTTTACAGAACAATGCTTATACTCTTTCACGGTGAACAGCACTATTCACATTACATAGCACATGTGATTTCAGTACAAAGTCGCATTTTGCATCTCAATATTGAGTGCCTGCGGCTTTGGTGTTAGAGATCACAGACGCAGGTCCAGGCAACAGAATTCGGCTTGCATGCGGCCATGGTAAACCATTGTCTTTCGGCTTCTACAGCCTTCATAAAAGCAGCGCCCTCCTTTCCCACATACCAAGCAAAGCCCGTTGAGTGCTGTGGTTTTCCTGTTAATATGCAGCAGCAGAAACCAAACTAAACTCCCCCTCCATCCAATGCTCTGGGATGATCGCTTTATCCCTCCTAGGGTGACCAGACGTCCCGATTTTGTCGGGACTGTCCCGATATTTGCTCGTTTGTCCCGCGTCCCGACCAATGTTTGGTCGGGACACTGGACAAACAAGCAATTTTTGCCCTCCGCTCTGGCTCGCGCCCCCTCCCTCGCCCCAACTCCGCCCCCTCCTTCCCCCATTGGATATCTCCCCAAATCCTCGCCCTGACCCCACCCCCTCAACTGCCCCATTGGATCCCTCCCCAAATCCCCGCCTCTTTCCGAAGCACGCCGCATTCCTCCTCCCTCCCAGGCAAGCGCTGGAGGGAGGAGGCCCGGGGGACAGCGGGGTGAGTCCGGCCTGGCCCTGGCCCAATCGCAGGCAGGAGGGCGGGGGGGACCTGCAGGGGGGCAGCCCCGGGTCCAGCCTGGGGAACCGGCTCCCTATGCGCCCATGGGTGGGGGGGCAGCAGCTGTCCGCGTGGGGACTCTGGTTCCTCGGGGCTTCACCTCCGCCACGTGCGCCCCGGCCTGGAGGGGTGTAGTTGGCGCTGGGTGCCAGGCACATGCCTCTGCCAGACATGCGGCGAGGGAGAGGCGGAGGAGCGGCTGGAAGGGCTGGTCGGGCGGCAGCTCCGCCGCGGTGCTGGGGATAATTAGAATCTGTGAGTCTGTCTGCCTCCGGGGGGCAGGGCGGGGGGAGCAGTGCATGCCTAGCTGGGTGTGCGACCCTAGGTGAGGCGATCCCATCCCGCGATGCTTGGGCAAGTCCCGGCCTGGGGTCCGTGGCAAGGTCCCGCTTCTCCAGCGGGGTGTAGCCCAGTGGCACGAAGGTAGCTACAACTCTGCACTCCCGGGCCCGCGGGGAGCTGAAGCCTGCCAGGGAAGGGGCTGCCACACGCTGGCGCGCCCGCGGCCAGCCCAGGACGGTCTCCGCGCACGGACTTGGCGGGGGTTCTCCCCCTGTCCATGCCCATCTCCGCGGCATCGGGCTCTGGGCAGGGGTTGCATCCCGGGACCCGGGGGCTGCTGTTTACATCTGCGTGTGGCCAGCACCAGCCTAGGCGCTTCCCGCTTGTTCGTGCATTTTTTTTTTTCTCCCTACCGGCTTTTTTATTTTTTGGCTCCGCCCCCTTCCCTCCCTCTCCCCCCCCCCCCCCCCCGCGTCCCGATATTTCGCCTCTGTGATCTGGTCACCCTAATCCCTCACCCCACCTCTTGGCTGGTATCAGGGAAGATCCCTGCTAGCCAAACGTGAAAAACTCAGTGGCAATGCCTCCCCTCCCACACCCCCACACCCCCGGCTTGGCTAACAGTAGGGAAGGATTTCTTTTCAGCCACAGGCAAACAGCCCAGTAGGAACGGCCACCTCTGTCCCCTTAATTAAATTCCTGTATTTCAACTAGGTTATCATGATCGATATCACTCTCCTGAGGATAACTCAGAGAGATAAATAATGGATGTTGCTTGAATGCCAGCAAACACTGGGACCATATGCTGCCAGGTTTTGTCATGCAATGATACCAGATTACTTGCTACTAGCATGGCATGGTCAAGTGTCCTACCATGGAGGACGGAATAAGGCTGTAATTCCCAGAAACCTTTTGCAAAGGCTTTTGGAGTACTCCAGGAGAGCTTCATGGAGATGTCCCTGGAGAATTTCCCCTCCATCCTCAGACACGTTAACAGACTTTTCCAGTAGCTGTACTGGCCACAAATGCATCCCAAGTCCTCAGGGCAAATTAATCATTAAAAAACGCTTGTTTTTAAACCATGTTTTATATTTACAAAGATACACTCACCAGAGGTCCCTTCAATAGCCTCATTGTCTGGGATACTGCCCTGGGAGGGTTGGGAGGGTACTTCAGTCAGGCTGAGAAAAAGATCCTGGCTGATGGGGAGAATGGAATGCTGTGTGCTCTCCACAAGCTCATCGTCCTCCTCCTGATCATCATCTTCCCTGTCCGCAGAATCCTCAGGCATGGCTGAGATTACCCCCTCCTCGGAATCCACGGTCAGAGGTGGGGTAGTGGTGGTGGTCCCCGCTAGAATTGCATGCAGCTCAGCGTAGAAGCGGCTCTGACCCAGAGCGACCATTTGCCTCCTTTGTTTTTTGATAGGCTTGTCTGAGCTCCTTAACTTTCATGCGGCACTGATATGAGTCCCTATTGTGGCCTCTCTCCATCATGCCCTTGGAGATTTTTTCAAATGTTTTGGCATTTCGTCTTTTGGAACGTAGTTCTGCTAGCACGGAATCCTCTCCCCATATAGTGATCAGATCCAGTACCTCCCGTATGGTCCATGCTCTTTTTTGATTCTTGGACTGCATGGTTACCTGTGCTGATGAGATCTGCGTGGTCACCTGTGTTCTCCATGCTGGGCAAACAGGAAATAAAATTCAAAAGTTCGCAGGGCTTTTCCCGTCTACCTGGCCAGTGCATCTGAGTTCAGATTGCTGTCCAAAGTGGTCACAATGGTGCAGTGTGGGATAACTCCCGGAGGCCAATACCGTCGAATGGCGGCCACACTAACCCTAATTCGAAATGGCAATGTCGATTTCGGCGCTACTCCGCTCGTTGGGGAGGAGTACAGAAATTGATTTTAAGAGCCCTTTATTTCAAAGTAAATGGCTTCGTTGTGTGGACGGGTGCAGGGTTAATTCAATTTAACGCTGCTAAATTTGACCTAAACTCATAGTGTAGACCAGGCCTTAGTGACTCTTAAATGTAAGCTGTTAGGCAACTATATTTAGTCTCTTGGCCAGGATGGATAGGCTTTTTCACCCAGTCAAATCTGTGGGTGAAATATGCATTCTCACTTTTAGTACAGGCACACCATGTTAGTGGCATCCAGTGCAGATACAATGTTATTAATCATCAAATGCACCCCCACATTTGTCACAGTCAACCAAGATGCATGTTTTCAAAATTTACAAAAGAATGTTTCTGCTGGACAGAGGTGAGTCCTCTGACATATCCCCATGCACCTCTTTCTGTTTTAAACCCATGCCCTCAAGGTGCAAATTTCCCCCCAAATTTACAGATGTCTGTCAGCAGCCAGGCTACTTGCTATTAGTATCATAGTGTTAATCTTTTAATCAAGCTTGTGCAGTTATTATTTTTATTTTAGTCTTTCATCTAGAAGAAATGAAAATGTACTGCTCCAGTGTAAAACTGCTCCAAATGATGAAATCCCCAGGTTGTGGAAAGCTGGTGTAACCAGCTTTATGTCACTATCTCCTACACATCGTCTCCCCTCCCCTGACTGCCCCAAGTGTAGGGGACATGCCAGAGGAAAGGCTAGGAAGAAAGCATCACCACGAGGTTCTGTTGTGCTACAATAATCCCTGCCTTGAATAACAGATCTCGGGCACAAAATCAGTGGAGTTATGTGGCAAGTGCCATCTTGGCCAATACTGGGTATTGAAGTGATAACTGCTAGAGCCAAACACAGGAGTCTCTACAGCCTGATTTACATAATCAGGCTCTCAAGCTCTCAGTTGTAAAAATATCCCTGGTACTAGAGTGGGACATAAAACAGATGGCCAGTATGTTATAGTTACTCTGACATAAATCTCGAGTAACAAAGTCAGTCAGTTCCCTCATAATCAATATTTATCTTCATTTTCAGATGCCACCATTGTAACTCATTGGAACTCAAAGTAGCACCCTGTAGCTTCCCTATTCATCAATGGTATATGGTTATGATATTTCATACAAGGCATGCCTTGCAAGATACCATATGAAAGGTCATGATTTGCTGAAACTTATTGTTCTGTCAAAATATGTATATAGTTATTGTGTATGAAGTTACGAGAGTTTGCTATATGGTTGTTATTGAAATATGTTGTGAATCTGGGAGTTGTCCACAGCTAGCTCCCCGTGACAACAACCCCCCAGCCAGGCGGGTATTAAATGACCATTGATCAGCAGAGGAATTGTAAACAAGAGATTTACAATTCTGTAAAACACAGTTGCACAAGCACCACACAATGAGGATTACTCAACTCTGTGACTCAGCAAGACCCACCAGGACATGCCTAGGCCAGTGTTTTTTTCAGGCACATAAATGTAGGGTATAAAATAAGGGACAGTGGGATAATGAGACCTCCTCTGTCCTCCCCCACCTATTCTGAAGGCAACAAGAACACTGGTAAGATAGACTTCGAACTAAGGAGATTGGCCCCAGGCTGAGAAGGCAATTCAGCCTGTGTATTGAACTGTAACATACCTGCAACATCCACTGTGGTGAGAAAAGCTGTTTGATTCAACTCTTGCTTAGTCTAAAACTTTAGGATTTAGAATGTGTGTTTACTTTTTATTTTTAAGGTAACTAGCTCTGATCTTTATGCCTATTTCTTATAATCACATAAAGTCTATTCTTCTGAAGTTAATACACTTATTGTAACGTTTTATCCTTACCAGTGAGTTTGTCTAAAGTGCTTGGGAAATCTGCTCAAGTTATCAAGACTGGTGCCTGTCCACTTTCCTTTGACAAAGTAGCAAACTAATGAATAAGCTTGCACTGTTCAAGAGACGGTCTTGAGCAGTGTAAGATGTTACATTTTTGGGGTGCAAGGCTGGGGGGTTGGGAAATGTGCTGGTGTTTCCCTGCGTATAGTTATGCATGCCTTGGAGAGTATTCATGCAACTTAGCTGGGTGTACTTCTGCCTGCTGGTGACTGAGTGATGACAGCCCATGGAAGGGTTTGTTGCTTGTCACTGGCAAAGCATTGTGAGAGACAGTCCAAGATGGAGAGTTAAGGGGACACAGCAATCCCATAGTTCTAGGTTGTACCCTGGTTGTACCTGTCACAACCATTCATTTGTAAGTTGGAGGAGTTTCCACCCTGGTCCTAATAATATATATATATATATTAGATCAGATTCTCTCATCTGGCAAGCTGGGGTCAACACAGGACAAGACAATGACCCCAAGATCCTGAGGCTGGTCAAGAATCAGTATGCTCCTATGGCTAAATCAAAGCAGCCAAAAAACTGCTCTGATGCCTGGTTGCCCATTGTGGACCCATTGTGGCAACTGGGAGTCACTGGTGTTCAGAGGTCCCCTGGCCACAGCCCTTTTCTGATGTGCTGAGGGCCAGGAGAAAGACCAAAAAAGAGGCCAGAATTTGTCATCTGTATATAGGCAAATGTATCACTCTTCCTCAGATTTGGTTTTATTGATTATTTAAAAACATACACCTCAGCCTAAGCTCCTTCTCTGGTATTTCCTTCCATAACCTGCTCTCTGTTCTATACCCTAGTAGTTTCCTCTGCACCTGAGTGGGGCACCTGCCCTTTCACATCTTATTTACAGCCAAGCAAGTTTTTACATTTTGCCCAAAAATGTTTTTGGCCATTTGTTGACCACTTATTACCATTTTTCAAACAGCTCTGCAAGCCAGTATGAATCAGCAGTTATTCCACTGAACCTTAAGGAAATTTTCAATCACCTCCTACCAGGATGTCTCCAAAGAGCAGCCTTGTGTCCCTGTGTAGGGTTCTGGAGTTTGCCACCTATTTAAACCAACAAATACCATGCTCTTTCTCAGAACTGAAAGCAGTGTCTGTAGTAATAATTGTTTTATCTTGCTACTTGTTGTACAGTTATGATCCTGCCTCAGTGGGTGTCTTCAAAATGAGACTGTTTGATGAGAAAAAAGTTTAAGAGTCTTCTTATTGCTGTATCTTGCTCTTTATTCTCACCTTGCTTTATATAATCATCATTTTTACCTCACTGAATATATTCATGTCTCTTAAGTTTGCACTCATGTAGAAGTTTGGGAGAGCAATCCTGCCTGGTTGGCTTTTTAAAGTAATTTAGAGCAGAATCATGAAACAGAAGTTAGATAAAATGTTTTTGTTTTTTATGCTTAAGAATCTGAACTCCCAGCATTTTTAGCTTACTGCACTAATTATTTTTGTTCAACCCTTAGCTTTGTTGGAGATTTGTTCAGCCCTTAGCTTTCACAGATTGCTACAGCTTGGCCCATAAGCCCGATCCTGGAACACTCCTCTGCAGCTGCTGTCCCAAAGGATGTTTCCTGTCACAGAGGTCCCGAAGAACAGCATTTTTATAATTGTTGAGTAGAGCTAGAATCAGCAGGAGAAACACCTATTTCACACTAGTTTTCCACCTTTGCCTACCACCTTGTTAGAATTTGGTTCACGATTTTGATCAAATACTCTTTGAAATCAAAAGGAAACCTGCCCGTTGCCCTCACTGGGGTTTGTTTCTGGCCTTTGCTCAGCGATTATACTTTCTCTTTCTATTTGCTCCCATAACCCAATGGATATTTCCAAAAGAAGACATGGGTAAATGAAATTGGCACATTACTAGAACTAGAAAAATGAAGGTTAACTTAATTCCTATAATAGTTTCTAAACACCCCACATGAGAACAAATAGGTCTGGGCCCTCTGTCTGTCTCAGCCCAGCTGCTCTGGGTCTCCTTTGGTGCCTGGCTCTGGGACTCCACTTTTTAATGGATTTCCCTAGGACAGAGAGGACTGTGCAGGAACAACAATATATCTGTCTGCATTAAATTTCTTTCTGTGTTTAGCCTGGTTCCAGCCAGTGACTAATGTTGGTCAAACGACAGGGGAAAGTATTTGTGACTTTTAAACAAATATCCAGTCCCCATTCTACCCTCACAGAGTCATTGAAATTTGAAAATTTGCAAAATTTTGGCCACTTATATAGACAACAAAGAATTTCCTCTTGCTGGGCTCTTGGCCAGATCATTTCTCCGCTGAACCACCCATTCTCTGTTTGCTTGCAGCTCCACATTCTCTGCAGGAAACACTGCACTGAATGTGGCTGCAAAAGGCTTCCAGGTCTCCAACCTTTATGAGATTTTATATGTTGAGATGTGTATGATACTTTGTAAAAGGGGGAAGCAAATGTGTCTTTAGAGATCTACTTGAATATTTCTATTCTAAAGTTAAGAATATAAGATGATAATGAATTTGCAATCAAGTATGAGGTTCAACAAGGACAAGTGCAGAGTCCTGCACTTAGGACGGAAGAATCCCATTCACAGTTACAGATTAGGGACTGAATGGCTAGGAAGCAGTTCTGCAGAAAAAGTCCTGGGGGTTACAGTGGACAAGAAGCTGGATATGAGTCAACAGTGTGACCTTGTTGCCAAGAAGGCTAACAGCATTTTGGGCTGTATAAGTAGGGGCATTGCCAGCAGATCGAGGGACATGATCATTCCCCTCTATTCAACATTGGTGAGGCCTCATCTGGAGTACTGTGTCCAGTTTTGGGTCCCACACTACAAGAAGGATGTGGAAAAATTGGAAAGAGTCCAGTGGAGGGCAACAAAAATGATTAGGGGGCTGGAGCACATAACTTATGAGGAGAGGCTGAGGGAACTGGGATTGTTTAGTCTGCAGAAAAGAAGAATGAGGGGGGATTTGGTAGCTGCTTTCAACTACCTGAAAGGGGGTTCCAAAGAGGATGGATCTAGACTGTTCTCAGTGGTAGCAGATGACAGAACAAGGAGTAATGGTTTCAAGTTGTAGTGCGGGAGGTTTAGGTGGGATATTTGGAAAACCTTTTTCACTAGGAGGGTGGTGAAGCACTGGAATGGATTACCTAGGGAGGTGGTGGAATCTCCTTCCTTAGAGGTTTTTAAGGTCAGGCTTGGGATGATTTAATTGGGAATTGGTCCTGCTTTGAGCAGGGGGTTGGCCTAGATGACCTCCTGAGGTCCCTTCCAACCCTGATATTCTATGATTCTATGATTCTATGATCAAGTGCAATGTCTTTGGAAATGTCAACTACTTATATTTCTCACTAAGAAAGTGTGGAAATTCTGGTGTTACTACTAATTACTACAACAATTCTGTTGTCAGTAAGGATGCTTAGCTGTATTACATCAAATGAGTAAGCTCAAATGGTATTATGCTTTCATTTGGTGTGACAGGGATATAGAACAACTTTAGTTTCTCATTAATTTAGAAATATTTTGTACCCAAGGTCCCAAACCTCCACCATTGAACCCGACAGAAGTCTAGCCATTAGCTTCAATGGGGCCCTTAATTTGCAAAGTATTTCTTGTCTGTTTCCACTCTTTCTTGTGTCTCTTCCCTCCCCCCCAATCATGCTAGCCATGTCCTCTTAACATACACATTTCTACAAAGGATATATATTACATGACCAAGGTTTAGAGGGCACAACTGTAATTTTCCTCTTCCAGGAACAGTAATCATGTCCACTACATGAAAATCATAGATAAGTCTGGAGAAGACCTATTGGGTTATCTATTTCATGCCCTTGAAGCAGTACAGGATTTTTCTGTATCAATATTATGAAGATAGGGACCACATTCTAATTTCTTCTTTGTATTGGAGTGTCAAGATATGGGGGTTTAGTTCAGGCTCCTCATTAATGTTGTTTGTCCTTAGTTTTAATATTTGGCAGATTGATTTGACTTGGTAAAGAAACATTGTCAAATAGTTAAAATGCTATATAACCCAGCTGACATTCTCTCAAAAAGGAAGGATGGTCATGTGGATAAATCACTGGGCTAGGACTCAGATCTGTGTTCTGTGAAATCTGTGACTCAGTGAACAGATCCAAAGTCTTGAGTCTTGCATGTACAACTAAACCCCAAATCAGGCAAGTTTCACAAGGTTTCAGCTTTCACAGTGAATATTTCATACAGTTCCATGTGTACCCTGCCTAGTCCATTGTGTATTACATATAAAATTCACCCTATTACACAGGATTCACCCTTATGCAGCATGTTACAAGAGATATGTAGGGTGAAACCATGCACAGTCACTATGCAATCAAAGACCTGATCCTGCAAGGTGGATCCTCAAGACTACACTATACCCCACTGAAGTTAGTGGAGTTTCATATGAGTGTGGGCATCTGCCCTGCACAACAGCTTGTGGGATGATTTGTAATAATTTCTTAAATCAGTTAAAAGTCCCCATAACAGAACAAGTACGAAAATACTCTTCTATAACCTTCTCATAGACACAGTCAATAGTTTATTGCAATATTTCACGACACTGCTTAAAACAGCATTATGCAAAAATCTCATCTAAATCTAGTATGTACATTTCAGTTGCATAAAATAATTAATTTTTTAAAAACCTCCATAAAATATGCATAATAAATGACAAATGAATAATTTAGCCAGTGTAAGAGAGAAAGGAAGGAAGATATTAAAATAGTACCTCTGACAAGTTATTACTAAACCACTAGAGTTTTGTTCTACAGTATGTGTATTCAGGACACAGCAGTCAAACAAGATGGTTTTTTTTCAAGTGTGTACTCCTGACACGTACTAATGATTGAGCAAATATTTCCATGAAGGACCTTTTGAAGATTTTGTTTCTATATACATTACAGTTTTAAATTACCATCAGTTTAAATAATTCATATTAAGGGGTAGTTTATTGAAATTAGCAGATCTGTAAATCAAACACACTATTTCTGTTATGTTAATCAATGTACTTTTGCTTTTTAATTATTTCCATATTATATCCTTGTGAACTTATAAATATTATTAGATCTTAAAGTGTGTAAAGTGCATATTTTTGGATAAGTTTTAGCCAGGTTAAAAATAGCTTGGTGTAATTCATCCTGAAAGCTTTCAATTTTTGAAGGTCAGATCTTGGTTTACAATAATAATGATCATCTAGTGTTTGTAGTAATACTGGTAAAATAGGGATCTAGGAACCATGTGAGTGTGTGTTGTTACCCAGCCATGAATATTATATAATACTAATCAATAGTCTTGCCAACTCCAAGCATTCAAAAATCACGAGTCAGTCCCATCCAAAAATCATGAGATTGGGTTAAAAAGCATGAGTTGGTATTTTTAAAATTAAATGTAGGTTCTTGGTATGTGACTTATGGCTTTTTGAGGCTTTAAGATTCATGTTTGCAAAGTTTCCTTTGCAATTCTGAGGGCTAGAAATGTCCTTTATATGAGAGAGAGAGCGAGATAGTCTCACATAATCACATGACCTCAGGAGCTCGGGCTTTAAGAAAGCCCCCAAATATCATGAGACTCTTAACAAGAGTTGGCAACACTGTAACATATATTATTGTATGCATCTCTTTTCTGAATCAGAAATAATGTCCCCATTTATGCTTAATTCTCCTTTCCTTGATTGTCAGTATAATGCACTATTTCCTTAAAAAGCCATCTGACAGGCACTTGGCAGGAAGCACATTAGTAATAGTTATGAATTATATTAATAACACCCCCCTGTGTTTATAGAACCTTCTATCTTTCTCACTTAAGGCACATGAAACATTATGTCAATAATCTTTACTCATAGAGCAGATGAATAGATTGTAAGGCCAGAAGGGACCATTAGATCATCTAGTCTGACCTCCTGCATATAGCAGGCCATAGAGCCTCACCAAGTAATCCCTGCGGAGAAATGATTGGGAGCACTCACTTGAGTAATAACTACTTGTGCAGTTGAGACTATTTTTGCAGGACTGGATATGAAATAAGATGCACTGGCCTTTCGGAGCTCAAAAGGGAGGCTTCAAGAGCCAGAAACATCAGACTTTATTTTAATGACCACATGCACACAGGGAGAAAGGAAGAAAGAACACAGCAGCAGGGGGTAATGAAGCAGAGGTGTATCCCTCTCCGTGCTTGGATTGTTGGCCTGGAGCCCACTCAAAGAGGGCTGGTGGACCCTATTCTCCTATTTGAAGGAGTTCTCCTCAGAGGATAAGGGCTGAGACGTGAGGCTGATCTGACTGGACTCATCCCCTTCTTTATGCTTATTCTGAGGTTGAGTAAAATCAGAGATTACACATGGAAAAAAAGCTTTTTAATCTTTGTGACCTTTACCCCTTCCCCATTTGTAGGACAAATATGTGCTATAAATACGACTACAATTTAATCATGGGTATTTTTAGTAAAAGTCATGGACAGGTCACTATCAATAAACAAAAATTCACAGTTCTTTTATGCTCATTGCCAGTTTGTTTTGCCCCTAACCCTTCTGAGGAAGACTCAGGATGTTTGGTAACAGGAAAGGGAAGGTTTATTCCTCTCATTCTTTCACAGAGCTCATGTTCTTCCTTTCCTTTTCTTCTTTCTTCTCTTTCTCCACCTCCTCCTCCCCTGGTGCATCCTGGGAATTGTTGTTCCTGGACTCAAAGCTACCTAGGAACAAATTTATAAACCAAAAACTGGAGTAGCTATTTCCACATACAATGTTTGGATTGAAAACTGAATTAATGACAACTTGTGTATCCACAAATGTAATAAATTATTGTTTGCTGCTGGCAGTAGGAACAATTCAAACCAATAGTTCAGCATTATGACAATTGCTTCAGGCTTCTATACAGCTCATATATAATAGGGGAACTGCCTACAGGGAAGATTATAAGGGAACTTTGAAAAACATTTTCATTTTGTTAGCTCAGCAGTGTTTGTAATTATCAATGTAGCCTATCATTTACTTAGTGGTTAGTTGTACATATGGGACCTTTATCCTGTACTGTAATTACAGAATGTAGAAACAGTACACTTGTTAGGGGTGATTTCACATCAATGGATAGTTAAGTATCATTAAAATTATCCTGGAATATATTTATTTACAAATAAATATTTCCAATCTTTCTTTTAGGGGAGTATTACCAAGTGACCTTTAGAAACAGATGACAGACAAGAAGTTGCTATACTAGAGCAATAATAATATTATTTATAAAGAACTGTCTTGGAAGGCATCTTGGGAGCTATATTGCTAAAAATATTTTTAGAATAACCACTGTTAAGCCTTTTATTTATTACTTTTCATTCTCTTTCACATTTCATTTTTATTTCAGAGGGCATCTAATGCTCCTCGCCCCCCCCCCATCCTGTTTTGTTCCATCTGTTTACATTTTAAGAAGGTTAATTTTAGTTGTGTTTGTTATACAATTGTTTAATTGTAGTTGTTTATTTTCAGGGAAGAGCAAAATGTTAAAATCTGTACTCAGAGCATGCCATTTACTTTCATTGAGCCGTCTACTTTTGGCATGGAAGAGTGGCTTTGAAATCCTCTTATTGACATGAGCTATACCATGGCTAAATCATGTTTTTCTATGCACAAGAAATAAAAAAAGTATATATTTACTTATGCATTAATTTGGGCAGGAAGTGTGTTAAATGTAGTCACTTAATCCAGTTGCATCAATTATTCTTTTTAAAAATACATCATGGTTACATACCTGTAAAAGTTACAGTAAACTCTGGAAATTTTGCTTTAATTAGCACTTTCTCTCTCACACTCTCTCTCTCTCCCTTCCCTCCCCCCACAATATTTTGGTAATAGTTCACTATTACCCCCCAAATCCAAACAAAACTGAAAAAAAAATCTAATATTATTAACTCGTTCCAAAGTGAAATTGGTCATTTATTTCCTGTCTTCTTCAGTGCTCTATTCCAGTACTCTATTCCCTTCCAATGGGGCCAGCGTGGTCCCTTTGCACACATCAGCTGGATGATCATTTTCATCCTTCTAGATCTTGAAGGGCAGAAAGATGACCCACTCATTATATTTAGGGGGGTCACTGATGAGGGTGGCTACCCCCCTCTTCCGCACCCTATTCCTCCTCAGTATATTCACAGGAGTGGTGAACTGTCAGCCTTTATTCTGTTACCAAAAATTTCCAGGTTGTTATAATACGGAATTTCCAAAAGGAGGATGGTGAATATAGGCGTTTCCTACAGAAATGAGGTATTTGCTTTGCTATTTGTTGTAACAGTTCTTCAGTTTCCACAAGTAAAAATACATTTTTATTCTTTCTTTGAGCTAAGGAAACTATTAGAGCTAAACCCAGCCTCTCATTAAGCTTTGAGTGGTGGGGTGTTGGTGTCTTGCAGAGAACTGTAGATCCTTAAATATATTTTTAATACATTATATACAATTTTCCATCAGACTATACATCTCTTTTTATGTGTCTGCAACTTTATTTCAAATTAGCTCACATAGACTTCAGATTTTCTGTTTGTCAATAATACATTTGTGATGGACTAGTGATTTCTAGTCCACACATTTGGATATAGGTATCCAGCCATGTTTAGCTAGGGGAACCTATTTTCTCGAGAGTGCCAGTACAATATATCTATATAGGGTCAATTTCTGAGATGTTTACTTGTTTTTTCACTCATGCCTTATTCAGCCAAAATTCCCATTGACTCCAAGCACAATTTTGAATTTGTAAGACCATCAGAAGATGGCCTATAAAAACTATTTAAATGTTCAGAAGTTTAATCCCAAGTTGTGCTGTCACAACATGGGATGGCCCTTTTAAGGGTTAACCTGGGCTAGTGCATCCCACCTCCATGTTCTGTCCCTTTAAAAACCAGTTCTTTTGGAAATTCTAGTACCTGCAGGGTCATGTGACTTCGGGATGGAAGTGAGGCATGCTGGGGAAGGGAACCAGGCTATAAAGAGCTGCCTGTGGTTCAAAATAGTGAGAAATCCAGGAAAGAGGTCTGAAAGCAGCAGTTGCAACTTGTTGGCAACAATCTCAAGGGGCTGAGAGTCTGAACAGAGACCAGTGTGACTGGGAGTTGAGAATAGAACCCACAAAAGAGTATGGTGGCGAATGTAGTGGAGAGGCTAAGGAGAAGGTCCTAAACAGAGACAGACACAGAATGAAGCAAAGAAGTAGGCAACTTTGGAGACTGAGTGTTGACAGCTGCCTATAGTACGGGGCCCTAGGCATGAACCCTGGTATAGAGGGTGTGTCTGGAATCCCCTATGGCACCCCTTGGTGATGCTGTGTAATAAAAAAGGGAAGGATTTGGAAGCAGTTGCCTGAGGATGAAATAGTGTTATACCCTGGAAAGGGCAGAAGTCAGACAGACCCTAATGGAAGGAAATGGTTAGAAATAGATTTCGGTTTGACATGTGTGTGTGTGTGTGCTATTTACTTTGACTTTGGGAGTTTGTTTGCCCTAAATGGGAGCAATGTTGATTTGTCTGTAAGGCAAACTTCACTGAATTGCTTGCAACACAGAAACAACTGGAAAGTGAGGCACTGAGACAAGAGACACTGAGACACAGCTTGGAGACTAACACATGTATTTGAGCTAAGCTTTCATGGGCTAAAACCCATTTCATCGGATGCATTGCAGTGGAAAATACAGTAGGAAGATATATATATACACAGAGGATATGAAAAAATGGGTGTTGCCATACTAACTATAATGGGAGTAATCAGTTAAGGTCGACGATTATCAGCAGGAGAAAAAAATATTTGTAGTCATGTAGTAACAGTAGGGGTGAAAATTAGCATGGGGAAATAGGTTTCACTTTGTGTAATGACCCATCCACTCCCATTCTTTATTCAAGCCTAATTTAATGGTATCAAGTTTGCAAATTAATTCTAATTCTGCAGTTTCTCATTGGAGTCTGTTTTTGAAGGTTTTTTGTTGGAGTATTGCGACTTTGAGGTCTGTAATCGAGTGACCAGAGAGGTTGAAGTGTTCTCCAACTGGTTTTTGAATGTTATAATTCTTGATGTCTGATTTGTGTCCATTTATTCTTTTGCATAGAGATGTCCAGTTTGGCCAATGTACATAGCAGAGGGGCATTGCTGGCAGATGATGGCATATATCACATTGGTAGATGTGCAGGTGAATGAGCCTCTGATAGTGTGGATGATGTGATTAGGTCCTATGATGGTGTCCCCTGAATAGATATGTGGACACAGTTGGCAATGCTAATTTTTTCCCCTACTGTTACTCACACCTTCTTGTCAACTGTTGGAAATGGACCATCCTGATTATCACTACAAATGTTTTTTTTTTCTCCTGTTGATAATAGCCCACCTTAACTGATTACTCTCGTTATAGTTAGTATGGCAACACCCATTTTTTCATGTCCTCTGTGTATATATATCTTCCAATTGTATTTTCCACTGCAATGCAGCCGATGAAGTGGGTTTTAGCCCACGAAAGCTTATGCCCAAATAAATTTGTTAGTCTCTAAGGTGCCACAAGGACTCCTCGTTCTTTTTGCTGATACAGACTAATACGGATACCACTCTGAAACCTGAGACACAGCTGTAACTGACTGTTGAGCAGGTAAGCAACACTGCATACATATACTGTCAGAATTAGCCACAGAATGTGTCATAGTAGCTAGTACATATCTATCACCTCTGTTGTGTTATTCTTAAAAAAACAACAAAACAATAAAAGAAAATATTCTGTTACTTCAGAATATTCTAGTCTATAAAAGATCTTAATTACCAATGAGCTGAAATGGAACCACCCACTAAAATATTTTCTCTAAGACATAAACAATTCCACTAGTATTACACTGGTCTACAATTTTTGAGAAGTCGTCTGCTTCAGAGATAAAATGTGCTATTTATTATGTATTTTGATGTGCTGAATTCAAATATGACAATTTAAACAACTGATTGGCTACTGTTTCTAAGATATTTAAGTTTTTACATTTTATGTCTATGTATATTGTGTAGATAGTAGCGTTTTAATCATAAATTGTAAACCTAGGTCTTTTCATGTGTTTATGGTTGCTTTACATGATAATATTTCACCTGTCCTGTTTATGTAACACTTTAAAAATCAGCAAAAGGGTTATATAAATAAAATTTATATGATGAAACAAAGGCAAAAAACTATTAGGTACATAGTTTAGTCCTATTCAGTGTCTACTCGGCGCTTCTTGACTTGTCTCTTGTATTCATTAAATGCAGCATCTCTTGTCACTGTCCAGCAATAGTCTGCAAGCATTGATAGGCTCCATTTGCCCTGATAACGTTTCTCCATTGTTGCAATGTCCTGGTGAAATCGCTCGCCGTGCTCGTTGCTCACTGCTCCGCAGTTCGGTGGAAAAAAAATCTAGATGAGAGTGCAAAAAATGTATCTTTAGTGACATGTTGCAATCAAGGCTTTTGTATGCCTGGAGGAGGTTTTCCACCAACAACCTGTAGTTGTCTGCCTTGTTGTTTCCGAGAAAATTTATTGTCACTAACTGGAAGGCTTTCCATGCCATCTTTTCCTTGCCACGCAGTGCATGGTCAAATGCATCATCTCAAAGAAGTTCACGAATCTGAGGACCAACAAAGACACCTTCCTCTATCTTAGCTTCACTTAACCTTGGAAATTTTCCACGGAGGTACTTGAAAGCTGCTTGTGTTTTGTCAATGGCCTTGACAAAGTTCTTCATCAGTCCCAGCTTGATGTGTAAGGGTGGTAACAAAATCTTCCTTGATTCAACAAGTGGTGGATGCTGAACACTTTTCCTCCCAGGCTCCAATGACTGTCGGAGTGGCCAATCTTTCTTGATGTAGTGGGAATCTCTTGCACAACTATCCCATTCGCAGAGAAAGCAGCAGTACTTTGTGTATTCAGTCTGCAGACCAAGCAAGAGAGCAACAACCTTCAAATTGCCACAAAGCTGCCATTGATGTTGGTCATAGTTTATGCACCTCAAAAGTTGTTTCATGTTGTCATGGGTTTCCTTCATATGGACTGCATGACCAACTGGAATTGATGGCAAAATATTGCCATTATGCAGTAAAACAGCTTTAAGACTCGTCTTCAATGAATCAATGAACAGTCTCCACTCATCTGGATCGTGAATGATGTTGAGGGCTGCCATCACACCATGGATGTTGTTGCAGGCTACAAGATCACCTTCCATGAAGAAGAATGGGACAAGATCCTTTTCATGGTCACAGAACATGGAAACCCTAACATCACCTGCCAGGAGATTCCACTGCTGTAGTCTGGAGCCCAACAGCTCTGCCTTACTCTTGGGGAGTTCCAAATCCCTGACAAGGTCATTCAGTTCACCTTGTGTTATGAGGTGTGGTTCAGAGGAGGAGGATGGGAGAAAATGTGGGTCCTGTGTCATTGATGGTTCAGGACCAGAAGTTTCATCCTCTTCCTCTTCCTCGTCCGACTCAAGGGAGAATGATTCTGGTGCATCTGCAACCGGCAGTCCTTCTCCGTGGGGTACTGGGCGTATAGCTGATGGAATGTTTGGATAATGCACAGTCCACTTTTTCTTCTTTGACACACCTTTCCCAACTGGAGGCACCATGCAAAAGTAACAATTGCTGGTATGATCTGTTGGCTCTCTCCAAATCATTGGCACTGCAAAAGGCATAGATTTCCTTTTCCTGTTCAACCACTGGCGAAGATTTGTTGCACACGTATTGCAGCATATGTGTGGGGCCCACCTCTTGTCCTGATCTCCAATTTTGCAGCCAAAATAAAGGTGATAGTCTTTCTTAACCATAGTGGTTATACTGCACTTTTGTGATGCAAAAGTCACTTCACTACAAACATAGCAGAAGTTATCTGCACTGTTCACACAAGTACGAGGCATCTCTGCTCACTTTGGCTAAACAGAAATGTGTCCCTTTGCAAAATCAAACACAGACAAATAAGAGATCACGACACTGTATGATTTCTAGAGCTGATATAGAGCAATTTGTTCAGCAGAGTGATGTAAGCTTTGTTATGATTGCACCATCCATGACTTCTAGGAATAACATGATGCAATTCATATCATGTATGACGCAATACCAGCTTCAGATTGCATCATTCATAGTTATGCCTAAAAAGCAAGTACTGTCCAAACCCAGTCATAGATTTAGTCATAGATCCAGTCAAAGATGTATTTTAGTCATTTCTGGTTTAAATTGAGATCCCTTCTCTTTATAACTCACTTATCCTCTGCCATTCCCAAGTCAAGGGTTGTATATACTGACCCAATAGCATATCTTGAAAACTAGAGCCAATCAACAATTTTAAGCATCATTTTTGTTCTCAGTGACCCAGAATTAGTAAAGTTTGACTACATTTATTTCAGAAGCATTTTGGCTGTGGAGTAGTGTTATCAGTTCACTCCTGTTCATTGCTTCTCAGATAGTTTCATTATATCTATAACCTTTAGCAATTTTTTGCTGTTCAAGAAATATTTCAAAGTCTGTTAAGACAGAACAGACTGTTGCATATCTTTGCCCTCAGCTGTGTAAGTGTCAGGAAAACTGTCCTTAAAGACTGAAGCTCTGCACAGGTCAATTTGTATGATATTTAGGCTTTTATTTTCTATACTGTGCCTTTCAAACTGAACTCCAGATACTGAGGACTCTGATTAACCTTGAATCTGTATTCAAGGTATTAAATGCCAGTGCTGCATGGTCAGTAATGAATATGTATTCATAAAAAAAAAAATCTTGCTGAGAGGACTCACTTTCTCATATATCTGTAAGGCATTCTTATTCAAAGGTAAAATAATTTACTCTTGTTGACAAAAGTAGAGGTGTGAAAAGTAATGACTTAATAATTTTCCCTGTGATGTGAAATTATGACACCCCTAAAGCAATGCATTACAATATGTAAGCTATTAGTCTGAACTAGCTCTCCCTGCCATCTATTTATGAAATTGAGGAAAAGACCTCAAGAACAGACCATATTTGCATTGTCACACCTACTTTTCCTAGATAATCAACAGACATACCTGCTTTGCCAAAGTGATATATTTTGGCTCTTTGGGGCTAAAATACCCTTAAATCTTGGATGCAGGGATAATGAAATGTTGTTATCCTTCTCGTATAACTAAAGGGTGGTAGAACTGTACTTAATCTGAATTAATTGAGGTGGTTACCCAGATGCACAAGAAACCTAATTCTGCTCCCACTGCAGTCACTGGCAAAATTTCCACTAATGTTAACCATTAGGCCCATATTTAAGAAATGAAATAACACATCATATAGTTCTGGTAGGAAACTTTTCATCAAAATTGTTTTTTGGTAGAAAATTGGATTTTTCAGTAACCAATATTTTTCACAAAATCTGTCTAGTTTCTTTGGAAAAAATGTCTTTTCATTGAAAAAGTGAAAAGATTTTGATAAAAACTACTTTAAAAAATATGTTTTGAAATACTCCATGAGAAAAAAAAACTTATTTTCTGATCTCTAATAGTTACATTATAAATCCCAAAATAATTTGGAGTCCTATTGATTGTTCAGCAAGCAAGACTTGAGGGATTGAGAATAGATTTGTCCAATCTGAGGGAGTCTCATGAAATTCAGGATTATTGGTAAAGCTAAATTACTCTTCATTAAAATTATTTGAAGGTTTTGGGGTTCTAGAGTTGGCTGGGGAATAGAAGAATTGTAGTAATGTGGTAGTATCACACTTATCATAGGCCAGGGGTCAGCAACGTTCGGCACGTGGCTCGCCAGTGTAAGCACCCTAGCGGGCCGGGCCAGTTTATTTACCTGCTGACGCGTCAGGTTCGTCTGATCGCGGCCCCCACCGGCCGCGTCCAGCACATCCCTCGGCCTGCGCCGCTTCCCGCAGCCCCCATTGGACTGGGACTGCGAACCGTGGTGAGTGGGGGCTGCGATCGGCTGAACTTGCCGTGTCAGCAGGTAAATAAACTGGCCCGGCCCACTAGGGTGCTTACCCTGGCGAGCCACGCGCTGAACGTTGCCGAACCCGTCATAGGCAATAACATTTGAAATATGACTTGTGTCTAAGGCCCATAAATATAACTAAGCGGCCAGATTTTCAAATGTGCATTAGTGCTCCCTGATTCTAGTCTATTGCTAGAATCTGCAATGCCCAGCCCAAGTATAATTTACAGATGCTCCTGAGGAGCAGGTCAGACTTAAACTATTGGTATATGGTCCCTCATGGACCTTTTATGCCAGTAGAGACTTCAGCATAGAGGAGCTATTCTCTGCCATGTTCCCCTTCTATTTCTCCTTGCCTCCAGAATGCTTCAGACATGCTTCCTTCCATTCTCTGCACTGGTGGTGGTCATGGTGGGGAAACTGGTGTTTGGGGCTTTATCTCCATCAGCTTAACACCAGTGTAAAGTTCATTAACACAAAGGAAATTTACTTCTGGCCTGCTACAGACAGAATACAGCCACTTCATGCTGTCTCAGTAGCTCAGTAGAGCAAATGGCCAAAACAGACTGATGAATCCAACCCAGTATTCTTTATGAACAAAAAAATTAATAACTCCATTTTTGCTAAAGATTTATTTGATCTTATGTAATATTCCTGCTATCACATCCCAGTACCCTTTCCCACAGTGAGTAGACAGATTACTCATGGAGTAAAGTTCTACTTGGTGTGAGTAAACCGGGCTGAATCTAGCCCTCTGATTGCTAACGTATTTTAGTTTTATTAATGTCAGAAAGTTATAGGTAAAACTGATGTCCAAATGCTCTGGGAGAGAATCATATTGCATAGGACTACAGAGTGTAGGCACATTCTACCCTGCTTTCTTTGAAATAGCTCAGTTTCCACACAGGATAGAGACCGAAAACAACAGTGGATGAAAAGTAGTTATCTCAGTTTTCACTGATGGATGGTGTTGTCATTAAAGAAAAAGTAAACTAATGCCTCGTTCCATCAAATAAAATATAAATAGTTTAAAAAAAATCAGCTGTGACAGGAGCGTCTGCTTTACTTTTTCTATCTGAATGTGTCAAGCTGTAATATCAAGAGAGGCAATTACATGAGAAACAAGTCAAGAGCTTTGTAAACATTTAAAATACATAACTTTCCAGTTTAAGTATTGCTTGCTTTCTGTTTGTCAAGCACAGTTGGTGACTGAGGACACAACACTCATTTCTCCCATTCTTATAGTCATCATATATTTCATAAAAGGATAATCTAAAAGAGGCCAGCAGCTGCAACACTGCAGCCTGCTGTTGCTTGTATTCTTGCTCATCACACTTGCATTCATGGAGATTAATCTGGCTGCAGAAGATTTCTATGAAAACTTTCACTTTATGTTTTACAGAAAAGACAGTTCACATGAATATACAAAACAGAGCAAAGCTGCACAGAATGTATCCACTGAATAGACAGATGATAGGTACCTTAGACTGACCATGGGTAAGTAGAAAAGACGATAAAGGAAACTTTTAGAACAAATCAAATAAGAGGGGTGTAGGGCATGTGAGAATTTCCCAGCTAATCACTTATTGGTGGAAAAGATAGAATGTACTATGAATAATTGCAGAGTAGTATTTGACCAGCTGTAGAATTGATCAAATAGGGTGACATTCATCCCTGAGCAGAGATGCAGCACAAGGCCCATGCACCACTTCAGTCCCACTCGAGCTTTTAAAATAGGACTTAAGTGGTGCCTAGGCCTAGTCGTGTGGTTGCCTCAGGAATGGATTTTATCCCTAATTCAGGAACATATTAATGGACTACATTCTTTATTCCTAGTTGTGTACATTTACCTTTAGGCTTATTAAAAACACATGGTTTGCTTGCACCCAGTTTACCAAATGATCCAGATGTGGCAACGACTTTCACTATTTACCACACCTTCCCCCCAGTTTTGTGTCCTCTGCAAACTTTATCAGTGAGAATATTATGTTTTCTTCCAGGTCATTGAGAAAAATATTAATAAGTGTAGGACCAAGAATTGATATCTGCAGGACCCACTAGAAACTCACCCACTGAACTATGATTCCACTTCTAAAATGAAGGACATTGTTCCTGATATTACAAAATATCAGGGAGAATCCTGGAACCTGTGTTGCTATTTCCCCCCCCCCCCCCTTCTGATACCTCTCCATAGCCTCCTACCATTTGTTTGGCTTGTTATGGGTTAATTACTGAAGGAAACCTGAGGCAGAATTTCCTAATGGTTAGAACAGAAGGGGTATAGGAATCAAGAGACCTGACTTCTGTTCTCCACTTTTCCATGGATTTTTCTGTGACATTGGATGACTCAATAACATCTGTCTTTGTTTCCCTCAACCATATCCTCAGCTGGCATAATTCTGTGTAGATCCTTTGGCTTCCATGGAGCAATGCAGATTTACACCAGATGTGTAAGTAGGACCAGTCTACTTTTTCCCTCAGTGTGCACAGATCATCTATTGACAGCAATAGAACTTCTGTATATAAATGGAGAGCAGAATAGTTTTGAATTGGCGAGATTAATTTATAATCTACAATGTTATGTTCAGCAGGTATACACAGTGATTACAAAGGTTAACACGTAGCAACGCATCCCCAGTTTTGTTCAATAATTCAGTAGAGAGGAGTTCTTGCATGAAGTGTTGCCCAAATGTTGTAACTCAGCAGACACATTAAGTCTGCATTCTATCCTTGAACTGCTTCTCATTCTTCTAATAATATTTAGAAGAGTCTCTTTCCCTGTTCGTTACACCCTCTAACAAGGAATGAGCTCTGAGAAAATTAATAATCTCAAGAATTATGTTTAATAAGAAAGTGGACTTTGAAACTTTTGATTTTTTTTATCTTTGATCTTCATTGTTTTGTTTAGTGAGCCTGTATAGTGTGTGTGGAGTGGAGGGGCAGAGCAATCAAAATATGGACTATTAAAAAGGCTGAAGTAATAAAGCACCTTTCACAGATTGAGACATTTAAAATGTTGATATTTTATTATAGTGACCAAAATTTCAAAGGAAAAAGAAAATGGCACAACACAGATTCATTCCTTTGAAGAAAAGATTACAATAAGCATGTAATGTGGTGAAAACTTGACCTATTCTTACTGCAATCTTAAATTTGTAATCTCATGGTTCTCAGAGTTTTCAGAGTGTGATATATAAAGTAGCCTTAGGCAGAGAGAACTCAAAATTGAGTTTACTACAATATGTTCATAGATAATATGGCCATTATAGTCTTTTCAGCATATAGGGCCATATATTAGCCTCTCCTTTTGTGCCACAAAGGGTACAGAAGAAAAAGAAAGGGTAATGAGGAAGATTAAAGGAAAAATGAGATGACAGACACTGAAAGAAGGGGGGAACAATACAAGATATACAATAGAAAAAAAATAGAATGAGGGAGTAGTATGGCAAGAAGGAAGAGAAAATCAACAAGTGGGCTAGTAAGATGTCTGTTATAAAATGTTGGCATTTAAAAATAATTAATGTATGTAACGTCTCTTGCATACAGTAACTTCGTGTGAGCATGTAAATTTCTCAGCCTCTGATGGATGTCATCCTTTTCCATGGTTGCTGCTTACACTGTCCCTACAAGGGTTAACTTTAGCTCTGAATTTTAATATGATTCTTTTCTCCTCCCCATACTATTGTGCACAAAATAGTATGTGTTTTCAATTTTTTCCCCCCCGTCGGAGGATACTCTTTGGATTATTCTTCTGGGGGAAAAATCCCAGTCCATGCTGAGCTGACTAGAGTAACCCCAGCAAGTGTGTACAAGGAGAGGAGGGGCAGGGCACTTTAATTAAAATTACTAAGTGAGTAAGTAGAGGGAGATAAGTTGCAAATTTTGGAACCATATTTAAAAGAGTTCTTGAACTGGAAGTTTGAGGTCCACTACTCTAGGTCATCTCATTAGACTTAGTTTCCTTAAGTGACTTTGAATCCCATTTGTTTCTGTTTGCATCTGCAGTTTCCATGAGCTTTGCTTTTTTTGCTTAACTTGTCTTACACATTTTTGTAGATTTATTAGACCCAAAGTGTTCTGTCATACTTCATCTCACAGTAGCTTCTGAATTGTCACTTTCTTTCCCCTAGTCATTCTGGAATCTCACTGCTTCCTTTCTCCTCAGCAATCTCCATCTACTCAACTTTCTCTTCTTCTTCTTTTTAACTCATTTGACATATTTAAGATGTCCAGCTTGAGCTGCTATTAAGTTGAGGGTGTTTTTGCTCTGCTTTCCTTGTTTTTAGTTTAGAACAAGCCCATAAACTAATGGATTTCACTTACATGCTGAATTTCACTACATCCTTTGCCTAAGGGAGAGACAGAGAAGAAAATGCTTTTTCAGATTTATTTTTCTCCCCTCTGGAGGAGTGATCGGCCAATACTTGACCAGCACAGCTGTTTTTATAAACTCCAGCCTTTTTGTTGCTGTAACGAAATATAATTTACAATGTTAAATTTTCAAGGCATTTTGATGTCCTTTGCCTGTCTTTTATTATGCAGTTTAAGGGTATCTGAAGACATTAATTCTTAAACAACTGACAGGAGCAATAGGTTAATAAAGGAGATTCACTTCATAGATCCCAGTGTGTATCATCAGTCAGTATGCTTATGTCACCATTTTCTATAAGATTGGTCTAAATCTATCTTGGAGAGGGAGTGTGGTCTAGTGATTACAGGAAGTCAAAACTTTCTCTTTCAACCTGTGAAATGTTCCCAGTGAAAGAGTACCCTACCCTAGAATAGCCAATAGCTCAATGGTTCAGGCACTCACTTGGGATGTGGGAGACATACATTGAAGTCCCTGCTCTCCCTGATTCAGAGCAGGGTTTTGAATGTAGTTCACCCCTAACCCAGGTAAGTGTTCTGGCCATATAATCATTTTCTCTGGCTCTGTGAACATTTAACTATTTCTACAAATTGGAATAGTTCCAACAGATGAGATTGAGAGAGAGGGATAGCCTAGAGATTAGGACATTCACTTTGGAGAGTCAGGCTCAAGTCCCTGCTCTACCTGATTCATCCTAAGGGAATGTCTACACTACAAATTTAGGTCAATTTTATTGAAGTCTACATTGACCCTCTGATTTAAGCAAGTCGATTCTGCATGTCCAGACTATGCACATTGTGTCGACAGAGTGCATCCTCATAGCAGGGCTTGCATCGACTCACAGAGCGCTGCTCTGTGGGTAACTATCCCACAGTGCATGGAGCTCAGTGGAATGATGAGTTGGACTTGCAATGCCTCATGGGACCAAAACATTTGCCCGGGTATTTATGGGAACGTGGCATTAGCCTCCCATGATGCACCTCCCTCCCTCCCTCCCTGAAGTCAACGGCAATCAAACCAAGCCTTTTCCGTGCCTTTTTTCCTAAGCCTGGGTAACCCACGCAGATGCCATAGCATGGCAAGCATGGACCCTGCTCAGCTGTACACTGTTGTTGTGAGCATTACAAACACCTCACGCCTTATCCTGAAGTATTTGGTTAGCCGAAGCAGGAGCTGCTACACGGAGCAATGCGATGCCACCGCAAACAGTCCTTCTGGAAGCCATGGAGCGGAGCAATTCGCAGACGCTGGCGACTGTTGTGCATCAACTTGACATAGTGGAGCGCCGCTTCTGGGCCCGGGAAACAAGCACTGACTGGTGGGACCATACAGTTATGCAGCTATGGGATGACGAGCCATGGCTACAGAGCTTTCAAATGCACAAGGCCACTTTCATGGAACTGTGCGAAGGGCTTTCCCCAGCTCTGAAGTGCAGCAATACTAAAATGAGAGCTGCTCTGATAGTTGAGAAGCGAGTGGTGATAGCTCTGTCGAAGTTTGCAGTGCCGGACTGCTGCAGTGTGGAATCAGTTTGGAGTGGGTAAATCTATCGTGGGGTCTGCTGTGATCCAAGTTGCCAGGCCAATCAAAAGACTTCTGCTAAGAAGAGTAATGACTCTGAGAAACGTGCAGCGATGGTGGATGGCTTTGCCATGATGGGGTACTCTAACTGTGGTGGGGCAATAGACGGAACTCATATCCCTATCTTGGCACCAGACCACCTTGCTAAAGAGTACATAAATTAAAAGGGGTACTTGTCAATGGTGTAAGGTCTGGTGGATGACAGGGGCTGTTTCACCAACACCAACGTAGGATGGTCAGGAAAGATGTATGACATGCACATCTTTAGGAACTCCAGTCTTTTCAGAAATCTGCAAGCAGGAAATTTCTTTCCAGACTGCAAAATAACCATTGGTGATGTTGAAATGCCAGCTGTGATCCTGGGAGCCCCAGCCTAACCCTTGCTCCCATGGATAATGAAGCTGTACACAGGCAGCCTGGGCAGCAGTAAGGAGCAGTTCAACCATAGGGTGAGCAAGTGCAGAATGGTGATGGAATGTGCCTTTGGGACATTTAAAAACCTGCTGGCCTAGTTTGCTTACTAGGGTAGACCTCAGCGAAAGCAATATCCCCATTGTTGGTTCTATGTGCTCCATAATATCTGTGAAATAAAGGGAGAAAAGTGTCCTGCAGGCTGCGGGGGTGGAGGCAGATTGTCTGGCAGCCAATTTTTGAGCAGCCAGACACCAGGGCAATAAGAAGAGCACATTGAGGCATGCTGCATCTTCGTGAGGCTTTGAAAACTAGTTTAATCAATGACCCACAGTAATGTGACACTTGGGTGTTGTTCCTTACTTAGTTGTCCCCTTCATTGCATGTACTCCCCTGTAAATTACACCTCCGCTAACCACTGTGTGCTCAATGAATAAAGAGCCTTTTCTCCTCAATCCATTTATTTATTTAGCTCAGTGGTTTGAGCATTAGTTTGCCAAACCCAGGGTTGTGAGTTCAATCCTTGAGGGGGCCACTTAGGGATCTAGAGCAAAAATCAGCATTTGGTCCTGCTAGTGGTCCAGGGGGCTGGACTCAATGACCTTTCAAGGTCTCTTCCAGTTCTAGGCAATAGGACATCTCCATTATTTATTATGCTCACAAACACTGAGAGACAGCAAAGAAAAGTAAGATAACCTGGGGCAAAAGGGCTGATAACACTGAGGAGGAGGAGGGGGAAGGGTTAGAAACAAGGATAGCTTGCTTACAAGTACACTGCAATAATAATCAAAGTTGTGGGAATGGGTCCTTGTACCCTCCTCTGGTGTTGAGTGCAAGGGATACCAGACTCCCCTCCCCCCCGCCCCCCCCCCCCCACACATATCCTAGGACGTCTGGGAAAGGAGGATGTAGAACTGGGCGATGATGGTAGCAGGTTCGGCATAGGCTGGCTTTCTTGAACCTTAGCCAGATGCTTCAACATGTCTGTTTGCTCCCTCATAATCCAGAACATCTCATCCTGCATGCACGCTCTTGTTCCCTGCTCTATCTTTGCAGTCATTGTGCAGGCTCTCTGACAGTGCAATTCTCCATGTGCTGAGCTCTGGTTTGTCACTCTCAGAGGCACGCACTAACTCATTGAACATGTCCTCCCGAATCTTTTTTTCTGCCTTCTGATCTGGGAAAGTCTGTGTCCTGGTGTGGAGGATGTGCGTACAGACAAGGTTTCAGCTGCAAAGAATACAAAGCACAAGGGTAGCATTGACAGTGCATACATTGTTTCCGGTGTAAGGTTAAATCTTTTTTATAAAAGAAACACCTCTCAATGCACTTCCCTGCAAGCCACAATGTAATCACAACCACTGGCTTTTGCTGCTACAGCCATGGTGAGTAAGGCCATGAGGTATGGGCGAGAGGCCTTATGCTGCAGCCTTTGTTAAGACATCCTTGGGATCAATGGTTACAACCTCGGCACAACCTCCTTTCCCATAGCAACCTGGATGGTGCTTGAGGACAGGCACCAGTGTAAAGCCCGACAAATAGTTTGATTGTTACAAAAGCAGCACTGGGTTGGGGTGGAAGGGAGATGAACAGGAAGTGTCCCCCCCCTTTTTTTAAATGACGGCTGTAATATGTGGTGATACCTTCCAACCACAACCAGAGCACGCTCAGGAAAGTGTGGCTGTGTGACCCAGAATTCAACAAACAGGGGCGGATTACTTATCAAATTGCTTGCGGTTTAAGGGCTAGCATTTAAAACTTCCCTCGTTTCCCCTAGGTGACCATATATGGTATCATATAACAGAGGCGGAAAGGGAGCAGATTCTGCAAGTGTCTGGGTACAGACCTGGTCCTTATGCTCTGTGCCGCAAAGATGCCAGAAGAGTTAATACTGGAATGGCGCGGGAAAGTGTCCTACCGAAGAACAGTTCTGTGTAAGCAAGAAAGCTTGTCTCTTTTACCAGCAGAAATTGGTCCAACAAAAGATATTACCTCACCCACCTACAAAACTTCTCTGTTTTTTGACAGTCAGCTCTGAGGATAGGACTCACTGTCATGAACCACTCCAGACATTGTGACAGAGAAATTCCACTTGTCCTCTTGCTTTGCGGTCCTTAATAGTCCATCTTTGTTATGTCTCATGCATTCCTATGTATTGGTTAATCCTTTTAGAACAATTTGTATATAGTCTATGTACATTGTAGGAGCACAGTTATATTTAATTACATATATTCTGCTCAACTTTCTTACTCCCATTTTGTCTTTGGCTCTTCACTTCTGTTTATTTATTAGGTTTCCTCCTCTGTGATTTGTTTTTCTTTTTGGTCTTTCTAACCACACCTAACTGGATCCCACCCTCAGCTCCCAAAATTTGGATGGTTGATTTTTTACTTCTGTTCATATTCTTAGAGGTAAAGAACATATTTTAATTCTGTACTTTCCTACTGCGATCTCAAATGTGGAATGATAATAGGAACGTAAATACGCCTGTTACAGGCTTCTATAGCTAACAATAATATGGTTCACAGAGAATCATTATAGTTAAATGATAGGGGGTTTGGCTTGCATTGATTTCAGGAAGAGCATTGATTACCTTCACTTCACTGTCCCCTTACTATCTGTAATGCCTATAATACCCTGTAATTTAATGACAAGGAATTATATAGTTACAGAAATTAAATATTGAACTCAAACTCTCTCATTCTCTTCCAGCAAAACAGTTGAGTACAAATAAATCTATGCTTAGCTGCATAGCTTCCTAATGACTAAATTCTATTCTTATTTGGAATTTTGTTTTATATAGTTACGAAAACAAAACATCAACACACACAGAATTAATACCTCATTCTACTAGCAATTTCAAATGATTCCATTCAACAGTTATCTTTTTGTGGTGAAATCCTGGCCCTGTTGAAGAAGGAACAATATATGATTAGGCCTTCTAATTCTCTGTCCCCCAAAAGATATATAATTGATTTCATTCAATGGTTCAAGCTGAATAGGTGAACTTCTGTTCCTATTGAAGTGGCAAAGCTCCCATTGACTTCAGTAAGTCCTGGATTTCACCTTTGGTACTTTACTTGAAGCACACTCCATCCAAGTTAAAGAACTATGCAGAAGTGGGTAATGAACAGAACATATTTAAGAAAATAATCAGTATTATTTACTGTACATTATTCAAATAACCAAAGCTAGTTGAATCCCAAAAGGAAAAAAAGTTTCAATGGATTTGAATAGTGTGATTACTTTCCTTAGCTATATTTGACAAATAGTGTGTCATACTGTCTTTCAAATCAAATATTTTTGGTTTTCTTTTGAACTGTAAAGTTTACAAACCTCTTTTTGGTGAAATAATGTACATTTTGTGCAGCCTAGCACAGAATATGGTCCTGATCCTGCAGTATAGAACACATGGATGGATTCCTACACCCATACAGAGCCCCATTAACTTCAGTTGAACTCTGCCCGGGTGCATGGGACCCCAGGTGCATTGTAACTGATAGAATTGGACCCTATGTACCTAAAACTACATGAAATGTGTAAGTATATAGAGAGAACCCATAAAACACAAGATGACATTCTCTGAAGTACAAATTACATATTGAGTTTTGAAATTTTAATATTCAAACGTTAATTTTTTATAATGTTCCATCACACAGAACCTGACATTAGAATGAAAATTTCCCATTGAATGCTAGTAAGAAATGGTAATTTACAATAAAGGTCTCCTATGTCTGTTCTGATTAGCAATAACACTTCTTCTCTAGTTAAAAATGTTGCTCACCATGACAGTCATATGTGATGAACAATATTTTTTTCTAGGAAAGTCCCAGGACATATCAGAATACTCATGCATATTAAATAGCAGTTTAGCTAGTGAATTTCTATCAGATATTCATGTACTTTTAAACATAAGTTTATTTGCCAGCTAAGTCTACCATAACATCCTTTCAATGCACAGCAGGAAAGAAACTCCAAGCATTGCAATCAAATTGAACTATGGTCAAAAATCACATGAGAAGAATAAGCAGAGAGCAGAATTTAAAAAGCATGTTGTCACATTCCCTTTACCTGAGCTTCTAATAGTTCTCACCTGCACCACAGCTCCTGTTTGTCTGGGGTGGGGCATGGCTTCCAGGAATGAGAGGAGCTCCAAAGGATGTCATTTCAGGCAGCTGTGAGATTTCTAGCCAATTTCCCTTTTGAAGCTAAAAGGGATACCTCCAACTTGATAAAAGAACAGGAGTACTTGTGGCACCTTAGAGACTAACAAATGTATTTGAGCATAAGCTTTCGTGGGCTACAGCCCACTTCAGCTACTTATTCAGTTTTATACTGGTGCAATTTCATTGAAATCAGTAAACCAGTGTAAAGCTGAAGGAACACAGTGGTGGATCAGGCTCAATATTGCATTAGAATCTTGTTTTGCACTTAGCTATGTTTCTAATAACACCTTAATAACCCCAGCATGAAATTTGTTTTCATATCAGATTTGTCTGTGTTCAGTTTGACAGCTCGTTCTCATATACTAATTGCTATGCAAATTGAGAGAGTTTGACATGCTGCACATTTGCACCAGTAGCAACATCATATTCATGCAACTGCTATATGCATTTTCCTTTATTCACTCTCTATATAATGGATATGAGAAAAGCAACAGCTCCCGCTTCTGTTAAACATGGGAGTGTGAATTAACCTAGCTGACATGCTGTGCATTGGGAAGTGCAGCATTTTGGGTGGCTTTGCAGGAAACTTGGAGGCTTTTTTATCCTTTCATATCATCATCAACAACTTTTTGGGGAAAGCCCTGGAGGCGCTTCTACAGACCATGCTCTAGACATGAATATGGAAGTTCCCAGGCTGGTGTTCACAAGTCTCTACAAAACAGCAGCCTGAGAGGCTTAATTGCTCCAAGGACACCCTCCCCATCCCAATTTTTGGATCAAAACAAAGTCTAGACTGAAAGGACAGGGATTCATGCTGCTAAATACTGCAATTTGCACTCCTGCCCCAGAAGGGAAACATATATGCAGCACTGTGCTGCATTCTTTTTGTCTTGGGACGGTTTCCTTTGAAGTCAAGTTAAGATACTTGTGTGTTGCATGTAGGACCCAATTAAAACAATCAGATATCTAAAACAGGTTCTTTGCTGAATCAGAGGTGAACTCCTTTAAAAAACCCTATGTTGGAAGACACTTATGGTAAAACAGTTAAGTACTCAGAAGTAGAATTGGGCAGGAAACATTATTCCTGTGTCACAAAAATTTTCACGATTTCAAAGTTATTCCCATTCTGTGTCGGGAAAAGGCTGAACCTTCTAAAACAATTTTTTTTTTTTGTGACTGAGAAACCTTCCTGATAAAAGTTTTGTCAAAACTGATCCTTTCCAAAAGTTTTAGTTTTGACTAATTGGCATTTTCTGACCAACCAACAACTGTTTAGTCAAAAAATTTCCAACTAGCTTTGCTTAGAAGTGAAGGAATGCCAGAATTAAGCTTAACCATGCAAGAATAACTATGACCCTTTGGACTCATGTATTACGACACAGCCTTTAATACCCAAATTCCTACTATTTCTCAAATAATAGTAGAGTTGTTTGGATATTTTGTATATAATTTTAAAAACTGACAAATATTCCATGAATTGTGCCACATTTGCAGTCTGATTTGTGGAGTTATGTTTGATGTTTGCTAAATCTTCAGACAATTTCCAGGAACCTGTGGAAAATGTTTGTGACCCCTTAAGCACCTTTGATAAACCCATGCTTAACCTTTTTGGGCCAAGAAATAATAAATAAAGGCATATGTTCTAAAAAATCAGTGGGAGTTGATAACATGCAATGCAGCCAACAGGTGATCAGCACCTTGCAGATTTAGGCCCTAACATCATATTCAGAAAATGGGTCTGAATTGTATGTACACCCAAAGGCAACGGTAGGAAAAAAGATGGTGTGGGAGGCAGGGGTTCCCTCAAGACCCCTACAGAATCTGCTTCAGTTCCTTATGCTGTCTTTCTCTTTTCCCTCCCGAGTCTCATCTCTCCGTCAGACTCCCAAGGAGGTTCTTGGAGGAAACAAACAAAATAAAAGTCCTCTCCCCTCTTTCTTCCCTTATGGGAGAGGGGAGTCCAATGGAAAATAAAGAGAGGGAATAGTGACCTGGATATGAGGCAGTCTTCCTGGGTCAACTCTTGGGGCTTAGTCTAAATGGGGTCTACCTCCAGCTCCTTCACATGAGGCATACTGCTCTGAGGCTGCGTCATACAGCTTCGGGAGCAGTGAGGCTTGCTGCTGTGTTCCTCATAGCTGTCTGAGGCAGGGCAGTCTTGCTCCTGTTCACCACTCCTTCCTTGCAGGTGCACCTTGTTGTTGTTGAACAGGCCCAAAGGTGCTCGTTAGTATCCTCTCCACCAGTGTGAGGGTGTGCCCCTTCATGGATAGCTAAATTCTCCTTGTAATTACCACAGTGTAAAATCTATTGAAGTCAGTGCCATTGCTCTGAATTTACACTGGTGCTGCTTAAACTAGTTCTTGGTCCTCAACTTGGAGGTTGGATGGCATGTAGAGGATAAGGCAGTAATTCATTCACTTAGAAGTGGGGATAAAAATGCATATAAAAATACACTGACCACTCTCCAGTAGTGCATTGACTAAGGCAAGGGTCACGTGGCAATATTAATGTAATTAAAGACAATGGTAATGTATTCATACAATGGGGAGAGTCGGAGAGATGCACAGTCTATCCTAACTTCAACTCGAGTGCTTTGTTTTGCAACCTTAACATTCTTTTAACATAGTTTGTGTGTGCGTGAGAGAGACAGTGGTTAGAGGGAATACGGGATCCATGCTCAGCTAAAAAAGTAATGGTTACCATTACTCTATATGACAGGAGTACTTGGAACTTCACAGTGACAGTGGTCATGTTTGATCCACCTGATTTAAAAGTACAACCTTCCTACTACATGAACAAAAGGGTAATCTGTTTTAACTGTTATTAGGCCTACGCCACACAGAGTTGAGCTATAGAACATAAAACCACTAACCTGTTTCCTTTTTTCTATCTCTGTCTAAAAATGAGCTTTCTTTTTGCTAACCATTGCTTTTATATATTTAATTCAAACTCCAATTAGTAAAATAATGGTAAACTAACTAATTAAAATAAATACATGTAAATTGTAGGCTTTGGAGATTGCTGTCCTTTAAAAAACAAAACAAAAAACGTAACACCACGTGAGTGAAAAAGTGTCAGGATTACTGGAATAATAATAGTAAACTCTATCATCATTGATGAGTCCTTAACCTTTAGAGATGTGGCCAGGTTTCCTTCTATTATTGTTTAATACTATTTTCTTCCCACAAGATCTTCTCATTTGTTTTTCTTTTTTTTTTTTTGATATCTTGCATTGTAGCTGCTCCGCCTTCTACATTACAAAATTTAATATTTTTCTTAACATGATCTCAAAGTAAAGTGATAGTTTGTATTTGATATTTTTGATATAGTACTTGATGTCATATTGCATAGTGCTAGCTATGTCATCCTTTAATTTATAGATTAATTTACATATTAAACAGGTTTCCTAGAATATTTCTTTCTGCAAGCCCCTTCTTCCTGAACTGTACATGCTGGAGCCAACCACCCACAGTGGCAAACATTATGTAATAAAAGCACTAGTTCTGTGTAGTCTTTTGTTGCATTTTCCAATATTCAGACCTTCATGTCCTTATCTGGGGAACGGAGAAATGCCAAAAGATTACAAAATGCTCCTTATCCACCAAATTAAAAATGTTCCATCTTCCTTGACAGTTTGTATGTCCACCAATTTCAACACTGAACCATTAGTTGGTTCTCTTCCAGATCACACATTGTGTTTCAATGTAGGATCCAAACTTAAGATCTTTTCTTAAATAGAACATAATTTAAGTTGTATGCACTGGCCAATTTTTTTCAAAACTGGGTGCCTGAGCTGGGCATTGAAGTCCATAATTTAGGCACTTACATAAGTGGCCTGACTTTTTTTCCAAAATTGCTGACCACCCACCAGCTACTGAAATCAATGGCACCTGATGGGAGCGTCTGTATTTCTGAAATATCTGTCTGTCTACATTCATCTGGATTTTATGTCATACTCCGTGAGTCACTATTTCAGTCCATGGACTGAATCAATCCACTAGGGAACCAATTCATGCCTAACAAATTTACAGTTGCTTTATCAAATCCCTGTTAGGAATGTAAAGAAAATTATGATGGTAACTTGTAAATCTTCATGCTATAAGGCAAAAATCTCTCTCTCAAAATGTATGTCTCCAAAGTTAGATAAAATGTAGCAGTTGCAATTCCAAAAAACAGTGGAAAAATGTTCTTTATGGTAAAGTTCTATCATAAGAAAAAATAGTTATATCTTTTTTCAGGCCATGTTACTGTGACCAACTCTATGAAATAGACTTTTGGGGAAAGAAAAGTAGCAAATAAAGAAAACAAAAATCAAATTTTCCAATGTGTCTTTTAAATTTTGTTATTGAAAGAAACACCTGACATAGTTGAAGTGGTAACCAAAAGCATTTGAAGCACTTGGAAATCTTATTTATGTTGGGAATAATTCATTTTATAAGAACTACATGTCTCTTGAAAAGATGAAATGCAGCTAAATCCTTCACAACCAAAGCACACTGAAATAAAGAGTGTTATTGTGGCGATGAAATATCCTTTATCAGGATAGACTCACAGGTCTGAGAATAGGATTTTATAGTTATAGATAAAGAAAGTACTTCCTCTTCAAGCAGCCCATACTGCCTCAAATAATGGATGTTTGACAATAATGCTAAAAGCTTATAGGTATTTTTTTTTTGTTCTTTAAGGAAAATCTTTCATCTAAAGAAGAGGGTTGGAGAAGAAATTGTTGTTATTAAACTATCTCTGTTCTCTTATTTCACTATCTGAATTGTCCTTGATAAGCAATATGACTCAGATTAGTACTACAAAAATACCTTTACACCTAAATACTACTCATTCTGATGCTTTTACAGTGATTATCAACTTAATCCCATTGACTTTAATGAAGTCTCATGAAGTAGCTAACTATTCAGCATAAATAAATGGTATTGGAATCTGCTCCTTTACCTCTTCCATTGCAAGGAAGTTTTATAGAAGTATTTGGTACTGATAAAAGTTCCTAAAATGTATTTAAGTACTCTGCCTTGAAGACTCTGAACTTTAAAATCATACTATTCTGTTTGCATAATGTTTTTATTCATGTTTATTCCTTTTTATATCTTTTTTGTGGATTGATTTAGCTGATTTTACAAAGGCAACGAGTCCAAACCTTTTGAACACCTTACCAAAGTGGAATATATAGTAGTCAAGATCACTGCAGCTAACCACACAGATCATGACATCTACCTTCATATATCCAGTAACTATCCCAAAGACACTATTATCCACAACCAGGCCCTCCGATACCACAGAATATGCTCTGAGTAGAAAGTCCGGGATACACACTTTAACACATTCAAAATCACCTTTGCTATATAAGAACACTCCAGCAGAGAAGTACATCACATCATTGAAAGGGGCCACCCAAATACCCTGAGAGAACTTGCTTCAATACAAAAATACAACCCTCTCTGACTGCACACCCCTGGTTTTCACCTACCATCCCACAATGGAACCCATATGGGGTATCATCAGACAACTACAGCCCATACTCAATGGGGACCCCATCCTGAAAGAAATCTTTCTTGAACCCCCCACTTCTGGTCTTCAAACAAACCCCAAACCTCTCCAAACTCATAATCAGAAGCAACCTCCCCACATACCAGGACACACCAACTCCAAGTGACACCAGATCCTGCCAGAACAACAGATGCAAAACCTGCAGACTTATCTTCATTGTTACAGTGATCAACACCCACCCACAACACACTTTTCAAGACCCATGGTTCCTATACATGCCTATCACAACATGTAGTGTATCTACTCCTGTGCACTCAGCATCCTAACAGTAACTATGTGGGTGAACCCAGACAATCACTATGCTCTTGAATAAACTCATACAGGAAAATGACAAAAAACCCATATCATCTGTGGATGAACACTTTTCACAAAGCGATCACTCTATCTCTAACCTCTCAGTCCTCATCATCTAAAGAAACCTGCACAATACTTTCAAAAGACAAGCCTGGAAGCTTAAATTCATAACTTTGCTAGACACTAAAAATCATGGACTGAATAGAGACATTGGATTTATGTCTTATTACAACAATTTACAACTCATTGATGACCCCTGCCCCAGCTGCTTCCCCCTCCACCTCAGTTCCTTTTTATAATAATATAGGGAGATATACCTAGCTCATAGAACTAGAAGGGACCCTGAAAGGTCATTGAGTCCAGCCCCCTGCCTTCACTAGCAGGACCAAGTACTGATTTTGCCCCAAACCCCTAAGTGGCCCCCTCAAGGATTGAATTCACAACCCTGGATTTAGCATGCCAATGCTCAAACCACTGAACTATTCCTCCTCTCCTTGTTTCCTTATGACTGGAGAGGTATTAATGGGCCACTTCACCTCAACTGTTCACTTGAAATATGCATTAACTACTTATGCTAAACAATCTCTTTCATCTTGTATTTAGCTGTGACTGTAATTTTCCAGATCTGAAGAAGAGCTCTGGACAAGCTTGAAATCTTGTCCCTCTCAACAACAGAAATTGGTCCATCCATCATGTTGCTGCTAAAACTATCAGAGGATAAAAGATTTCTGTAGACACCAAATAAAACTGTGTTCAGATTAATTTAGCTCTGCTGCTGAAGAAATCATGTTGGTGAGGTTCTAAGTCAGTTAATTCTCAAGTTCCAGGGTTCTTCAGGTATCTCTCCCAGCAGAACCAATTTTCTGTCTCTTTAGCAACCAGCAGAAAAATGGCTTACCACATTCCCTCTTTGTAAGCTGAAGAGAGAGAGAGAGAGAGAGAGAGAGAGAGAGAGAGAAATGAACAAGAGCCAGCAGGGAGAAAGGAATTTAAGAGACAATTTGCCACTGAATGGAATCAGAGTGCAGACCCAGTGTCATTTGTGGGTGAAACATCATGTCAGAATCATTGCAACACAACCACTGTGCAATGCCTTTCCATAGCATTGAGCTATTCCTTTTAAAAGCCCAGACTCTGGCATCTTTACTTGTGATGTATAATAATTTAGGAATTGTTTACTCAAACATTTAGCCTGTGGCAAGCTGGGGTGTAAATCTACCTCACGTTAGCATGCCATGCACTAAGTGTCAGTGTGGACCCTGCTGATGTACCCTAATGGTTCCTTAATGCGCATTGATCTTGACCCATTTCAAAGCAAGGTGTCATAGATTTCACCCTCACTCTGAATTTAGAGTAAAGATATGGGGACCTGCATGTGAACCCCTAAGCTCAATTAACATCTTAGATCTAGTCTGCTGCCACCACTCCCAAGTACTAATTCCCTTTCCCGGATAGCCTTGAGAGACTTCTTCACCAATTCCCTGGTGAACACCGATCCAAAACCCCTTGGATCTTAAAATAAGGAGAAATTAACCATCCCCCCTCCTTTCTCCTACCAACTCCTGGTGGAGCCAGATCCAACCCCCTTGGATCTAAAAACAAGGAAAAATCAATCAGGTTCTTAAAAAAAAGGCTTTTAATTAAAGAAAAGAAAGGTAAAAGAAAATCCTCTGGGAGAGATTAGCATACCAGCTACTCTCACAGACAACAAATTCAAAACACAGAGGATGTTCCCCTGGGCAAAAACTTAGTACGCAAAAGAATACCCAATTTGATTATTCCCCTAATTGCACAAGACAAGTTACAAAAAGAAAATAAACAAAACCTATTTATTCCTTTTCTAATACTCACTACTCTGATAAGAGCTGATTCCTTGATCTTTTGCACTCCGGGTGAAACTGAAACGGACCCAGACAAAGGGAACTTCCCTCCTTCCTTTTGAAACATTTTGTCCCCCCTTTGGTTCCTCTGGTCAGGTATCAGGTAGGCTAGGTGAACTTCTTAACCCTTTAAAGGTAAAAGAGGTATTAACCCTTAACTATCTGTTTATGACACAAGGTAAGTAAAAGCACACTAAGGAACTGTTAATGCACATCAGCAGGGTCCATATGGACAATGCGCAGCAATGTAGCAAAAAGTAAATTTACATTCCAGCTTGCCATGGACTAACTGTTGATGTAGACAGGCCCTTACTCTACAAATGGTTCCATTGAAATTATTGAGACCACAAATAGAATAATGTGCTATTCTATATAGCAAAAATATCAGAAGTCAGCTTACACGTAGAATACCACTGCTCTAACTACTAGGTCTTAAACTGCATATTTAAAACAATCTATTGAAGGTGCCACAAGTACTCCTAATCTATTGAAACTTTCTGTAACTAATTCAATATATATATATATATATATATATATATATATATATATATATATATATAAAGATTATGGTGTTGAAGTGCTAAAAGAACCAGATCACTGAAGTAGAATGAAAAGGAAGAGTTAATCAAGATGACCTACTGGAAACAATTTTCTGAAAAAAGGAAAAAATAAAAGTATTCTGTGTCCTCTAAAATTTCTTACATGCACTCAAAGTGGGCAATTTAGGTATCTAAGTGCATAGTATTTAATAGAGCATCTGGTTCATTTATAACTCCATAATGGAAAAAAATTGTTCTTGCTGATGTCAAAGTCTAACAGTAGGTGGGCATAGATATATATCTTCATAATGCCATGCAAAACAACTTATTTTTATAGAATTTGGCATACAGAAGCATCAGAAAATGCTTCACAAAGTGTCAGTTATAATGTATGAAATGGAAAAAACCCAACAACAAAAACCCTCATGTCTGAAAATTCCAAAAGTTAAAGAGTCTCCAAGAATGTTAACTTTCCTTTATTACACAACCTGTATATTTAATTATATGCATTAATAGCAAATATGGGACATTTGATAAGGAAATTGGAATAGAAAATGGCATGTATTGTTTACAGCAACACTTATGCTGAATAGCACCTTCCTTATTAGGGTTTTCCTAATAAGGGACTACTTAAAAGGGACACTGTCACCTTTAAAAATCACACTTCTGTCAAACTTTTTATCTACCATTTGTTGCAAGTGATGCCTCTGGTTCCTATAACTGGGAGAGATGAGAGAGAAGTTGAATTTCTCCATTTTTTTTTTTTAGTTTATTTGCCATGCGTATAGTTAGTTTCACTGTTTTTCCTAGAATACTTAGTTAATTTTCCCACTGTTTTGTGTTTGAGTATAGAGAAACATTTTTAAAAAGAGGAAAATGTGATTGGAAAATTATAAATATGAGCATGGAGATTTATTTAAGTATCTAAAAGTAAATCTAAACTCTTTTAAAAAGAGATTAGATTAGATTTCAAGTAGATTTTTCATTAAATTGTAAAGTTCCTTGTGTGTGCTTTATTTCATAACAGATATTGCATTAATAATAGGGGTTTGTTTGCACTGAGGTTTTTCTATTTGTTCCAAAGGAGCACAAAGCAACCACAGCAGAGGCTGAGGATCTGGTGAGTAGTCCCATTGATGCCCATACTATGATTAAGATTACATATTGGATGCGGTTCTGTGCTGTGTTGTAAGAGCACAGGCACCTGTAAGAGCCTCAGGCAGCTGGATGCAGTGCCTGCACTGGGGCGGGGGGAATTCTTTCCCTACTATGTGTTGAGCTTTTTAGTCACTTTATGTTGCCAGAGAGACTTGGATGGGTGGAGGGGAGAAGAATCCCTTCCAGAGAGCTGATCTGTTGAGCAAGGGAGTGTAACTATGACATTGTTAGTTGCCTGACACTATATTCACTAACGCCACATTAAGCAGTACAGTGTCAGGGAATACAGAAAACATTATACCCTATAGACATTTTAAAAAACAGACTCATGTTGTTTATTTATAGTAAAGTTACAAGAATGGCAGCAAAATTAAATAAGTCTTGCTGCAAAAATTACAGTGTAAAATGACTCTAAGGGACAGTGTAGCATAATCAGCACAGATTATTGAGGTAGGAACTACAGTTTCATTCCTTTCTCTGCCAGTGGTGGTCTTGGACAAATAACGTTGAACCAAATTTTCAATCATCGCTGAGTTCAATGTGATCTGCAAGTCCTTGGCATCTTTGAAAATCAGATTGGGATATCTCAAGTTGGACACCCAAAATTGAGTCTCACAGATCAGTGGCGAACCCTGAACATTTTCCCAATCAAACTCAGCATTGCAGTAGATTGATGTCACTTTATTGACTATAGCAACACTGCACCTGGTTAAGGTGCAAGTGAATTTGGCCCATATGTCTGTTTTCCAGGTGTCATAAATGGGATAGCACTTAACTAGTTCTCAAGGGGGTTGTAAGGATTAATTCATTGATGTTTGTACATTGCTTTGAAGTCTGAAAGAGCTAAGCAAATGCTTATCATGATTAAGTTAATAAATATAGGCAATTATACATCATTCTCTTAAATTTGAGGAAAATAGGCCTAATTCTGTACTTTGGAAGCACTAAGGACCATTAGTATATCTAATTCCAATCTAATAATAGCACAATACAGAATGTAGTTGTACAATGTCATATACATGTGGTATAGCACACATGCCCAAGAATGCTATACCATATGTCAGGAAGTCTAATATGACTGCTGCTGCTTGTTCTCATGTCCCATGTGCAACATGACTTTAAAGAGCCACTTGAGCTGTTGAGTACTAGCTATCATTCTGACATTATTTTTGGACCTCATAAACAATTTGAAGATCTCTCTAAAGGGTGTGTATCGTAGGTCTGAAATTTCTATTGACTTTGCTGGGGAACTATGATGGTGGAAGCCATCAGAAGAAAGCTGAACAATATATTAATGTAAGAGCTCTTCTTTAACCATAAGGTCCTATTCTCCAAAGATGTGCTCAGACTTACGTTCTGTTTCTTGTCTGTAAAATGACTAGAATTATTGAATGTGAGAGTTCAAAGAAATTAACTTTTTAGCTCTGAGTGAAATGCCATTTGAATGTTTTTATTTAATTTAATCATAAATAGAGTTGCCGAACAACTTTAGTGGCATTCAAATTTGCAATGATTATTGGAGAAATATTGCAACAGAATCCCAAAAATGGGATTTTTTAAAAAGAAAATTTTAAAGGGAATCAAACTGCCAGCATTACTGATATTGTAATACTGCAGAAAATTACAGTATTGCTCCCATTTCTCTCAACTACAATAGAGAGGTGGGAAAAGAACGGTGAATTTTGGTATCTCATCAGCATACACTGTGCCCTTCAATTCAATTAATGCAACTATTATAAACTTTCAAATTATATGAGTAATATTTGTATTTGATTAACAGCAGTAAATCTGAAGATAGCAAATATTGTCAATAGGACCTATAATCTTCATTAAGGTGATATTTCTCTCCCCTCCATCCCCCGTGCAAAGCCCAAGTAAACAGTCTTTGTGCAGGGTTCTCATCTGGATTGGTAGGGGATGGATAGCTGGTGCTCCACACCCCCTGCATGGGGTTTTGGGACCACAGGATCAGTGCCCCCAATATCCTCCCTCTCCTCCCCTTAAAAACCTATTCCTGGTCAGCAAGAAGAGTCCCTTCTTGTGTGGTGCCACTTGAGTGGTACAACCACTCTCCCTGTAGCCTGATTTAGGGTGTACCGATAATATTAATTTGTATAATATGGGAATTAAATTTATTAAATTATTTTTTATTTAATTTTAATTTATTAATAATATTAATACTTATTATCGTCAATATTAATTAGTATGGCTTTTAGGCTCGCCAATCTGTTTGATCAGAAGATAAAAGTTCTTGTCCTGAATCAGACTCCACAGAATTTACAAAGAACCCTCAGGGGTATGACAGGAAGCTCACACTGAGACAGAAATAGTGTTAAAGACTTTTTATTAAAATCAATAATAGTAAGTAAATGGTAAAATACCCAGAATTCCAAAGTTACAATTGCATTACTGCTATTCAAAAGATACATATGCTAATATAGTATTATATGCAACAAAGCTTTGGTTAATATACTCACACCCTTCCTTGATAACCTGGTGGCAAGAGACACAGGAACAGCCTTGCGGTTCAGGTTTCTCAATTCTTGAGTGAGGGATGCAGTGCTTAGAAGAAGCTAATGCTATGAGCTATTAAAGAGAAAGTAGGGTTTACTTGACTAACTTAAACTTAAAATCAAAACCTAATAAACAAAGAATAAAACTTAGGGAAACCAAGCTGAGCCTAGTTCCTTTGAAACTTAAAGTTTAAGAAGAACAAGTATAGCTGTCATCGTCGATAGATAGAATAGAAATAGAATAAGTAAGTGAGAATAGAGTAAAGTGAGAAATGGAGATGGAGTAAAGTGAGAAATGGAGTACTCTATTGAGGTGGGTCACTTCTTTTTATAGGGCAAATGCCAGAAATCTTTCCTATTATGCCCAAATGTCATTCCTCACCCACAGAAATTTCAGGGTACACTTACCCCATAGGCTAATATGTATGTGCGTATTGATGACAGGTATGTACGCACATCAGTCTCTTGTGGTGTACTTCTTAAGTCTGTAGGTACAACATTGAAAACCACTCTATGCCATTCTTCATTGTCTGTTGGTCTAGGTAAAGGTCTTAGATATAGGCGGGGGTACTTTATATATTTGAATAACAAGATAATGGTCAACTTTACTTTCCTGGGTAAAAGTCTTAATATAGATGTGCTAACTTTGCCTTAGCTTAACATACAGGATATGGCCTATAGGTCTCTTGCATTACAGCCAAACTTACTTTTAATACAAATTTATAAACCTATTACAATAAACCAAATATTTAAACTATAAGAATACATATATATATACAAGCAAGCAGATTAGTCCTATAATCTACACCCCCTCTTCCTCTCCCCCCCACCTCCCTATCGTCTTTAAATGTTCTGGAAAGTCTTCCACTGTGTGAATTTCAATTTAACAGTACAGTACTTTCTAATTTTGGGCTATCTGTTCTGTAGACCTGGTACATATATTAATATTTGATAAGTGTGACTCATTAAAGACATCTTTTAAATGACAGTATAAAATCCTGAAAGCACAGATACCATCAAAACTAAATTTGAGCAAATACATTTTCTCTTTCCAACTAATGATAATGATGCCAGGCATTTGCATAATTTAAAAATGATGAATAGGAAAATGCCTTGTTTATATAATGCTGAATGAATCAATCATATCTGTCTATAAAAAGGAATTTTTCCAAGGAGATGGTATCAATGTTGCTTCGACATTTCTAAAGTGCTTTTGTTTGGACACTTTAAGATTCTCAGTCCCATACGGGAACTTGTGAATGTAACAGACTGGGGCAAAAATTAGTTATTTTTTTAAACTGTGGAAACTACATGGGTCAGATTCTCAGGTGGCATAAATGAGCATAGATGAAACCATGATTTGCACACAAACTGAATACTGTTTTCCCAGTTACAAGTGGAGCTACTCAATTTTCATGTACAAGTGCCTTCTTTCACTGCAACGAACATGCATAATTTTTGTAAGTGCACCTGTTGTGCCCATCACTGAAAATCTAGCAAGTGATATACAGTGATTGTAAATGTGCATTTTTGTTGGAAAATAATTGAGTATTTACTAGAATGTAATCAGGATTGAAATACATGTGTTTAATGGGGAAAAGATCCCTTCTCAAACTCTAGGCAACTACAACTCATGTCTTCAACATTTGGAGAACAAACATTTTTTGGTCTTGTTTTTCACTGTACAATACAATATAGCTTTTTTCTTTCATAGCAATTTATCACCAATACTTTGCAGACATAATAATTATAGAATTATATTTATTATTTGTAGTGCCAAGAAACCCCCATCATAGACCGGGACCCCATTGTGCTATTCAATGAAAAAAGACAGACCTTGCCCTAAAGAGCTTTTTGTCTAAGATGAGAATGTAGCAGTTGGATAAAACGGAGAGAGTGCTAATAAATACTACCGTCTTCTGCTGAGATTCCAAATAAGATGGAGAGCCTAGGAGGTGGAGATCTAATTCAGGTAACAGAAGCTGTAAAGGAGAAAGATTTCATATTAAAAAAAGAGAAAGAAGAACAGCCAGATGGATCTGGAGATCAAAAGAAGACAAAGTCTTGGAGTTCTGGAGCAAAAATCATTGAGAAATTACTAAGAGGCAATACTGAACTTGACCTGAAATGAATATGGTGCAGTAGGGTTGTATGGGGATGGGATGATGTAGCTGTGCTTTATCTAGGAGGATGAAATTTAAGAGATGATAGATTTTACTGGGAATATACAACACAGAACTAGTATTTACACCAAACTTCAGTAATAGTACTTTCCTATCTATACCGGACATGAACTTATTTGAAATTTCTTTTCCTTCCTGATATCTGCAGAGAACAAGTCTGACATTGGCTTTTTGGTTTTGTTTGTTCTCCCTCTGAATCTGAAACTGCTAAGCGAACCTCAGTGCTGATCAGGAGTTTAGCGTCTACTTGCTTAATTTCCTTACATTTAAACATATGAGAAGCTGGGCAGCAGCATTCTGTATGCTTTAGACTTGGCAGCTGTAATTGGAGGAATTAATAGAAAAGAGATGAAGACATAGATGACTATTTAAGCAAATGTGGCTACAGGGACAATTATAAGGATCTGGTGATGGATAGATTTGCAGGCATAAGTGATATTGGAGAAAGGGAGCTGAGGGGCAAGAAGCACAGCAAAGCTACAGGTACCTGAAGGAAGCAGGAGGTTTTTATCCAGGAGAGAAATTGAGAAGCAGAATTTCTTAGGACATCCAGTCTGAAGGAGGAAACGTGTCTTCAACATCCACTTTGATTGGAAGTTTATAGGGTCCAGCACAATTGACAAGAAGAAGACTAGCAAGAAAATGGGAATGAAAGGTTGGCCAGAGACTGAAGCTGATCACACACATCCCGTAAGCAGCCTCTCCAAAAGGGACTTTCAGAGGACACTTTAAAGTTGCTTCCTCCCACTGGTGACCCATAATGAAAGATGTGTCAGCAATATTGTTTCCTCTCCCTGTCCCTGATACTTCCAATAATTCATGCTGGCGTAAGGAGGTAAATGTATACATTTCTGCACCAGTTTAGATATACTTGCAAATTCTGTTTGCTGGCCAAGGTGCTGAAATGTAGTTTTCGTATATCAGGCTTCACAATTTTGGCTATGTCTACATTTGGGGCTTGTTATTTCCAGCTCAGGTAGACATACTCACATGAGCTGCCATCGAGCTAGCACACTAAATAGTAGAATAGCAGCTGTAGCACAGACAATGATGAACAGCAGCATGGGCCAACTTCCCCAAATATAAACCCTCTTAGATTACATGAGTAAATACTTAGGCCCATGCTACCATGGGTACACTACAATTTTTAGAACACTAGTTCAATGAGAAGAAGCACACTTTTATGTCTGCTGAAGCTGGGAATCACACCTCTAGCTCCAAGTGTAGATGTAGCCTTCGTGTATTTTCCTAGGTAATTTTCTACAGTACATTCCAGTTCATCCAAATGGCCCGGGGGGACATTCAAAAGTTTTGACTAACTGGACAATTATATAAATGGAAGTAGTATTAACTACAATAGGACTACACTGGGAACACACTGTGTATTCAGATTTTCAGATAAAGGGAATCTGGATAACTGAAAGTATGCCATATTTACATGTAGTCCACTTTTGTCAGTGGCAAACTGAATTGAAATTGTATGCTTTATGGATTATGAAACTGTTGTCTTTATTATTAACATTATTGCTGGAGACCCTAGACTGTAGGAGTTAACCTATTCTGGCTTTTTAACATCATATTGTCATTTTACATAATTTTGTAATTGATATTAATACAAAACCTCAAGTTTGCATATGGCCAGTAAAATTCTGTAGTTTATTTGTATAAAGTGGTGTCTCAATATCTTATAAATATTACACACAAACCGATTTGCATATTTGAATTATAAGAAAAAGGCCTTCAGCATTCCAAATGTGTATGACTACAGTACTTCATAACCACTCCTGAGGAAAATTATATTATTTAAGATGTTCTTCCTGATGCACCACAATAATGTTTTCATTTCTCCTATTCCATCATTCTGTGCTTACAGGCTAAGCATCCATTTCTGTGTCCATTTAAGTTAATGATAAAATTCCTCTTTGATTTCATTTGGATCAGGATTGGACCAAAGTGTGTGTGAGGGAGAAAGATAAGATTGAAGGACTTTGACCCTAATTCATGAGTCAACAGGATGGCTCACATTAGTAGTGTTTTCAGTGTTAGGACTCTACTTTGAATCAAACATTGTACACACTTAACATATAAGTGACTTGTCTTATGTGAGTAGTCCAGTTGCGTTTAATGTTACTTTCTATTCTGCAACTACTCAATGTTCAATAAGTATGTTAGAGTCTTATTTTCTTCTTTATAAAGCCACACTTTATAAAGAAATAATGCCAGGCTAACAAGTATAAACCTTACTGATGATTCACAAGACTATCTTGGATTTTCTTTCAAACATGTAGCTACGTCCAGAGATTTTCAGTTATAGCATTGCCATTCCTTTATTTGCAGCATCATAAGTGCATAGGCTACTGGCCAAGATTGAATAATGACTTCCTAGAATTATATTCAAATTCACATTTAATGTTAATCACTGATTTCTTAAAATCTTGGTTTTGGAAGAAAAATGCTGCAGGCCTGATTCACCATTGCATGTAGCAGTGACTGTTCCTTTAAGGGAGCAAGGACTTGTGGTCAGTCAACACCTGTTCTATTTTGTCCTCCTTAAAATTGTGGTCCTTTTTAGAGTGGACAAAGAACTAGGAAAGACACAGAAGAGCAGTTGTTAAGCTGCTGAAAATGCTTGCGAAGGAAGCAGCTGGGGAAGCTGCTGGAGGACCAGCCTGAGAGTCCAGAAATCACAAGTTCAAGAGGGAGGCCTGTGCAACCTCAAGGGGAGAGACTGAGCAGGACCTAGAACAGGGATTGGCAACGTTTGGCACCTGGCTCACCAGGGTAAGCACCCTGGTGGGCCGAACCAGTTTATTTACCTGCTGACGCAGCAGGTTCGGCTGATCGCGGCCCCCACTCACCGCGGTTCACCATCCCGGGCCAATGGGGGCGGCGAGAAGCGGCGTGGGCGAGGGATGTGCTGGCCGCGGCTTCCCGCCCCCCCATTTGCCCGGGACAGCGAACTGCAGCCAGTGGGGGCCGCGATCAGCCGAACCTGACACGTCAGCAGGTAAATAAACTGGTCCGGCCTGCCAGGGTGCTTACCCTGGCGAGCCGTGTGCCAAACGTTGCCAACCCCTGACCTAAAAAGAGGGCTGAAAACTGTGCATAGCAAAGATGCTTGGAGCCAGACAGACCTCCAGGGGAAGAGACTGTGATGAATGGGAGACAAGGGGCCAAATACTTTATTGTGGGTTTGATTTTATTTTGGGTTTATTTTTATGTTGATAAACCATTCCCGAAGATGGAGGTTTGTGATTGAACATAAGCCCATGTATTATTCCAGGGACCCTGTGAAGGAGAAATGAAGGAAAGGCACCACAGAGGTATGTTAGACCACCAGGGGGCATTGCATAATAGGAATGCTCTTTTATACAGAAGTTTTACTTCTATGTAACCCCACTGATCACCTCTGAGATCAGGTCTTATAGATGCATAACATTTGTAAAAATCACCAGCTCAGGCAAAAATTCCCTAACAAGTTCAAGAAGTTACAAACACCAATATGTGCAAATGCTGCACATTTAGTGGAGATATACTTATCTCATAGAGCTGGAAGGGACCCCAAAAGGACATCAAGTCCAGCCCCCTGCCTTCACTAGCAGGACCAAGTACTGATTTTGCCCCAGATCCCTAAGTGGCCCCCTCAAGTATTCAACTCACAACCCTGTCTTTAGCAGCCCAAAGCTCAAACCACTGAGCTATCCCTCCCTCCACTTGTTTTCACACAGATATGGACACATAAACTGATATGTGAATGCATATACACCTCTGGACTTTTACACAGTAGACTAGAAAACAGATGGCACATATCCATGCACTGTACCATGCACTGTACCTCTCTGAAGCTACTTTCTTCTCCAGAATAATATTAATGAAAATTGAAAGCCATTAGCTGTTATGGTTGTGGAACAAAACTCAAATATTTGACACACTGTAACTGATGCAGAAGATGTCTGTGTGAGTCCTCAGAATTATTGTTCCAGGCTCTCTGCCAAGTGTGAACTGCCCCATTTATTTCAGTGAGGTATTGACACCTAAATTATTATCACTGGCTATCTGAGTTAGCAATTGAATTCTTTCTGTAAGAAAGGTGAAGGGGGATCTCAGCTACAATTTACTGTACCTGATGTCTCATTTTGGTGCCACAAGTGGATGGTATTTTGGAAATACCACACTTTTTTCCCAGTCAAGAAGGAGTCAAGGCCAAGAAACCTAGCAGAGTGAGCCCCACAAAGAGGGAGACAAGCTCAAGTAGCCCAGTGGAGCGGAGAGCATGCAATCATATTTTGCATTTACACACAATTTACTGTGAATAGTCTCATTTTGATGATTCACATGGATGTAATGTGTTTATAAGTGGCAGCTGGAGGAGTAAACCACTTTTCCCCCTTACTCAAATATGAACACATTACACTGATCACTCCCTCTCACAACCTTCCGCACTGATATACAACTCTGTCTGAACCACACAGCCACACCTCTCACTGTTCACATCCCACACTCCATCATATCCTACCCACTCAGTCACCACTCTATTTACTTATAAGTTTACATAAGAACAGCCATAATGGGTCAGACCCATAGTCCCTCTAGCCTTCTGAGGTTGGCTAATAACAGGTGCCCCAGAGGAAATGAACAGAACAAGTAATCATCAACTGATACATCCCCTGTCACCCATTCCCAGCATCTGGCAAACAGAGGCCAAGGATACCATTCCTGCCTATCCAGGCTAATAGCCATTGATGGACCTATCCTCCGTGAACTTATCTATTTCTTTTTTGAATGCTGTTAGTGTCTTGGGCTTCACAACATCCTCTGGCAAGGATTTCCACATGTTGACTGCACTCATCATCCTCTGATTCATTGATTCTCTCTCACACACCAAATTAATCAGTTCTTTTCTCCTCCACACACAGTTAATTGATTCCACTTCCCCTGCCGCACCAAATCTACTGTTTCTGCATCATATTTTCCAAGTTGTAGCAGCTGTCTCAGCCCTTGTCTCCCAGTCAGATTTCAAGACATCCCCTGACGTCAGGTGCCCCACTTGTTCACTGGATACTCCATTTGCAGGACCAGTTCTTGTGGAGAGACCAAAGGATTGACTAAGCATGCTCAGTTGGATAGGTAAAAAGGCCATCCCAGCTGCTGAGCTCTGTCACCTTACTGAAGGAAGATAAGGAGCTGGATACCTCCTGTTTTCTTCTCTATGAATGGGGAAGTGACTAGCGGAGCTGGACACAATAATGAGGCTTGGACTTGCATCAGGAGTAGTCTGCAGGGGAGCAGAGCACTTTTTTTTTTTTTTGGATCAGGCCTCAGCTGACCAAGGGTAAGGAAGGGAAGAGGGTCAGCTGTGGAAGTGGTGAGGAGCTGCTGATCTTCACTTGCACTCCCAAATGCCCCAGCGAAGGGAGAGCCAGATGCTCATGGTATTCAGCAGGTGCTGTTGTATGCAGCTGTTCCTTTCCTTGTTTTGTTTTTTCCTTTTCCATTTCCTTGAAATGATACAGAGTGAGTAGAACTTTCAAGCTTGAGACTGTAAGAACAACAGCTGCTCTCACATGGTCCAGCATCTGCATTATCTGTTACATTGACTTTGAGTTTTTCTTCATAAACATAAAACTAGAAATTTAAAGTTTTTTCAAAAATGGAAACTAGATGGTTGATGATGGTGTTGATCAGAATTATTTCTTGTCCCAGCTGAGTGAGCAACTAGGGATTATGATTATTCATAAAGTAAGACTGAGGTCCTTATCCTGTAATCCAGGGGTCGGCAATGTTTGGCACGCAGCTCGCCAGGGTAAGCACCCTGGTGGGCCGGGCCAGTTTATTTACCTGCTGACGCAGCAGGTTGGGCTGATCGCGGCCCCCACTGGCCGCGGTTCGCCGTCCCAGGCCAATGGGGGCAGCGAGAAGTGGTGCGGGCGAGGGATGTGCTGGCCACAGCTTCCCGACGCCCCCATTGGCCCGGGACGGTGAACAGCGGCCAGTGGGGGCCGCGATCGGCCGAACCTGCCATGTTAGCAGGTAAATAAACTGGCCCGGCCCACCAGGGTGCTTACCATGGCGAGCCGCATGCCAAACGTTGCTGACCCCTGCTGTAACCGATACTCATAAGAATACTCCTATTTATTACTAGGTGCAAATTTCCAGTCAAATACTTTTTATTTGATGAAGAATGTGACAGTGGGGAACTAAAATTATTCACTAAGTCAGGCCAAATAGTTTCAGATGCATAAAAAATGAAGTTTTTATCATGCTAAGTAAAGAGTAATGGTGTTTAGAATCCTGTGCACATCTGTTTGTTTGCTTTCATTCTCACGTACCCCTGAGGAAGTACACTGTAAGCCAGTAGACTCACACTTTTGGTGGAATTCTCGGAAACATGAAAGAGCTACTCAGGAACCTTGACAGAGAGGACACTAGTTTCAGGGCCTAGGCAATAGAGGCCATGAGGTCCAAACTGCTAAGAGGGATATCAGACATGAGGTCTGTACCTGGAGTGCCTGCTAGGAGGTCCAAAACCAGGCACACTGCCTAAACTGTACCCAATGCCAAGCTAAGGGCATATAGGATTTAGTATTTGGATTCCCTCACTGCAGTCTGGAAAGTGTCCATCAGATCTGTGAGAGAGGGTCCTGAGGAAGTGCAGTTAGAGGTTGTGTTGACATTTCTCTTGTATTTGCAATGAATGCTGGGAGAAATTAAGAGGCTCTACGTCTATCTTCTAAGCTTGTCACTCCTCCCCAGGCATGGATCCACAGAGAGTCTTATGTGAGGTTTGGAAATAGGGCAGAGCATGATTAGGCTCACCCCCTTGTGCCCGGGGAGGAGGATTTCTGCAGGCAACGTAATCTCCCTGTGTGAGTTAAAAGGGCACTATCTGGCCTTCAGTTTTGCAAATTAAGACTTTGCTAAACACTGCAGCTAAAATGTAGAGAAAATGAGTGCAGGAAACATGGGAAACCTCCGAAACTGCACTTTTGTACTTGTGCTGTTTTTACTGCTGCCTCAAGATTCCCTAATGTGCTTTATGTGAACTTGAAAAGGCTCTCAAGTATAGTTCTTATATAGCAAATTGATACCCTGCATCTAGTCACCCATTCATTAACATAATGGAAATGTGAACCAAAGTAGAACATAGATATCCAGTAAAAAAGAAATTGATAATTAAAGCCTCCAGGGGGTTAAACTATAATGTATCTAAATTACAATGTAGATTTTGACTTTCTGCTAAGAACTGGCTTGGAAATCTATCTATTAAAATATTATCAGGAGATTACTCTGTCAGAGCCAGAGAAGAATAAAAGATGTGAGCACACAATATTACAGCCTTTTAATTTAAGGATAATTTAATTCTGTTATATTTCACTTTTAAAAAGTTTTAATAATGTTTGATCATGCCAAAATATTATAAATGATATAGTTTTCTTTAATAGAGACCTTGAGGCCTGGATAATATATCCTCAGTCCTCAGCAAAACTAAGTTTTTATTAGAGAATATGAGGTCATTCATAAAAGAACTACATCTGTTAATCCAAAAAATATCCAGGCCACACACTCTACCACCTTTCAGATTATACTTGGACAAAAGTGTTGTGTCTGTCATTGGTTGACATAGGTATACTTAACCTAGGCAGTCATTTCTTGTTGGAGGAAACTAAAAAGTGTAGGTTTGGAGCATACACCATGACTAGCACAGATTATAGCATATACACATACATGCATCTTTAGATTATATGCCTGATAGAAATGAGAAAGGGAAAATAACATATTAAACAGACCAATTTCATATCAAATATGTGTTAAAGGTGTACTTATTATAGTGGGAACCTGGTTGCACTCACTATTGCTAGCTACCAAACTGTTTGAATTGTAATCTGACCCTTCTCATTTGATCATAATTTTGTGAATGGATACTTTTAAATAATACTTTGCATGTTTGGTCTCTGCTTGAAGGCTATCATTTTAAAAAATGTTTTGGAGTTTGAGTAAAATTCCCTCGGCTGGTTATAAAATGGTGACAGGACAGAAATAAATGTTCCTTTGGGGAGAGGGAAGGAGTAACATGGCACTAGATTCACAAAGGGATTTAAGCACCTAAGTCCAACATTTAGATGTTATTGACAACCTCAAACCACCATTCAGCTCTCGCCTAACCCTGTAAGCACCTAAATTCCCATAGGCGGCTAAGTTTCCAACGGTGGTCATACACAAAGTCCTGACACCTCCAGGCTGCTCAGTGCTTAACTTGTGCCTAAACATACTCAAACTAGACATTCACTGCCAATCTAGTCTTCAGGGTCAGATCTGATAGGCATGCACAGAGCTTGCCTGACTGACACAAGACATCTGCATAGACCAGTGAGCAGGTCAGGTTTTTTTCAGGTTGTCTGGTTTATGTGGATCCCCTGCTCCCCTGAATATTCAATAGCCCAGTGGTTAGTGAACTCATTTGGGAGATAAGACACTTGGGTTCAAATCCCTGCTTCAAATCAGACAGAGATGGGATTTGAAAACAGGTCTTCCACAGTTCAGGAGACTGTTGTATCCACCTGGGTGATGATTATAATGAGATTGGGCAGAGGGATGTCTTTCGCTCTCTGATTTTTTCAGTAGAAAGAACTGACTTGGCTTACACATCTAACTCCAGGAGAGGGTTCACAGCTGAGAATCCAGAGTGGAGTTTAGTGCCTAAATCAGCCCATAGTGCCTTGGCTTAACAAAATGTGTGATAGGGACAGGAGTTGCTGCCTATAATTTGTATGGGATGGGAATTGAGTGATTCAGAGAACACAAAAAGTATATTTCTACATAAAATAAATACATAAAATCACTTTTAATATCAGGAGAAAATCATAGGCATGAGGGGAAGAATCATAGATGCCATGCTGTGAGGATTTCACTTGTGCTGGCACCTCCCTGCTCCCCCAATATCTACCTTCTTCCATTGAAAAGATTCAGACATTGCAATTTAAACTAGTAGAAAGCTGTGCTCAGGAACACACAGCAGTGTAACTCATGAAAAACTTTTTTTTGTTAAATAATGTTTTTCTGCTTTTTTGAAATTTCACTTTTTGAAAAGTTTCAATCAGCTCAAAAGCTAATTTAAAAATGAAGTAAAGTCAGCATGAACTTTGAGGGAGTTATAATAAAAAATCAAATTTTGATGAAAAATCTCATAAAAAAGTTTGACCATCTCTCCACAGCTGTAATCCATAGGGGTAAGGTGTAAATGTCAAAACATAATTGAAATAATTTAAACACTAACATTATTTAGCAGAGGCAGCTTCTTCCCAAATACTGAACTGCCCATTCAACATGTTCTGGAAACTGCTGTCCAGAATGAAATGCAACATCACAGAACGGTCACACCAGAGCCCTTTAGAGATGGACACTTGCTTCTCTACTGCATGCCAATATCCCTCTTATATGCAGCCTAAAAGTGACAGGGCCTCTTTGCATTCGTATCTCATTGCAAAGTTGTTTAATTTGCTTCCTTTTTCTATATCACCACTTCTTAGCATTCTAAATCCTATTGACTGTGTTATTCAATTAGATTATGTTTTTCCAAATTTAATCTAAATGTGTTATATTTGGCTTGTATTTCCAATCTTACGTTCTTTGTATTTCTAGGTGTTCAGAACTTTCCTAGTTGAGAATCAGCTATGAAATATGTTAATATATGTTTTACTTCCTCTTCCACATGATAAATGATGACAAACAAAGTAGATCACGCTTACAGTATTTTCCTCTATCCCAATTGAAACAGAGAGCATCTCATTGCCATTTCTATCTCATGTTATGGGCTACTTACAACACCCCACACGACACTTTCTCAGCAATTACTTTTGACATAATCGGACAGTGTGCAAACACTAGTGATTTTCTTTAGTAGAGGAAATACAACAGAGTATAGAGATGTACTGTACTTTATTAGAAATCACATTAATACCCAACCAGGCAATAAACTGAGTATTTATAATCAATGCAGGATCATATGTCCACAGTAAGCTTATGTTGGTATAACTTATGTCTCTCGGGATGTGAATAAGCCATCCCCCCTGAGCGACATAAGTTATACCGACCTAAGCACCAGTGTAGATAGCGCTATTTCAACAGGAGAGCTTCTCTCATCCACATAGCTATCATTGCTTGCAGAGGCTGGAGTAATTAAATTGATGGGCGAGCTCTCCTCTTAGCTTAGAGTATCTGCACTAACGGCACCACTGTAAACTGTAGTGTAGCCTTAGAGAGGAGGGTTAACAGGAGCTTGAGAGGTGAATTCATCCACAGGGATCTGGAGAAGTGTTAAGTAGGTCAATTAACAGATTCACCTGGAAGGAGTCAGATTTCTTTAAAAGGACTGACAAAGGTGAGTTAGAGAGAGAACCTGAAGGTAGGCAGCTGTGAGTTCTCTGAAAATGGCCTGATAGAAGTCAGGAGAGAGGAGAAAGTTCCAGGGGATGCTCTCTAACTAGAGGCAACCTTCCAGGGAGGCAGTAATGGGATGTTGGTGCTCAGCTGAGGAGCAGAGTGTTGTGGAAGACTAGTGAAGGACTAAAGTTAAGCCTGGGAGGGGTGAACGTGACTTAAATTTGTACTTTTGGGCTTGGGATTTGTTGGAGAACTCCAGGGGAATTCTGTAAGGCATGGCCCTATAGGATAGGTGAGAGTGAGATGTTGGGGAACATGAGGAAGGCAGGTACTGAGTAAACCTGGGAAGGGGCTGGGAGGAAAGTCCTGTCGATGAGCTGATGTAGAAAGAAGCTCAGGGAGGAAGCAGGGAGCCTGAGAGACCTTGCCTGCTTATTACAGGGCCCCTGGAATGGAACTAAGAGAACAGGGAGGGCCTGGGTTTCCCCATTAACCACATAAAAAGGGGATATGAATACTCTAGAGACCAGGGATGGCAGGACTAATGAATTGGAACTTGGGCCAAAGACTTCGACTGAGGCCATGAGCCTATTGTTTATTGGATTTCTGGTTACCCCAGAAGAGGGGGAGGGGAACTATAAGTGACCTGGCTGGAGGGATGAATAACAAGAGGGGAACGTTATCAAAAGCAGCTAGAGGAAGAGCTCCTGCTATGCCATGCCCAGCCATGATGCACCAAGGGTGAGTCCTCTATGCCAGAACAACTCCCAAAACTGAAACTCCATTTTTTTTCTTTCTAAAAATGTATCCATCCCAAAGGCTAAAAAAAATAATAATAATAATAATAATAATCCAGTAGGCCTTCCAGTTAATGGCAAAACATGCAAATCATCCTTTTTCTTTTACCTGTGGGTTTTTTTCTAAGCAAAATAGACAAGTACAGTAAATTAAGTCTGATTGTCAAGCATCTTGAATATCAGTAGAGCTTTGAATGAATAACCAAACGTATTTTGTGTCATCTTAGTAGCCCTCATATAAAATGTTCATTTAACTTTGCTTTTCCCATGGCATTATGTGCCTACTGAACTCATGAGCTTTTGCCGATAACTTTTGTTTTTTTTTCTTAGACCCTAAGTATGTAAAATCCAGTTGGAATTGGTGGTTTTAATGAAAACATCTATATCTGTGTGTATTCTCATCTGTTGAAATTCTGAAGACACTATCATCACCATGATACGAGTCTACAATCAGATGTGGGGTGGGAGGTGGGGTACCATTTATTTTTCTGGTATAGTTTTTAGTGTAGACAAGCTCTTGGGGATCACTTCAGTGCGGGGGCTCATTTCACTTAATGAAAATAGTGCAAACACTACTCTCTATCAACCAATCAAGACACTTTATTAATATGAGTTCACTTTGAGATGGGAGAAGGCAACATATCATTCTAGTCCACCGTAACTTTTAACAAAGACTATCAAATCTATGTTTTTGTGTGAACTTCTTTACTCTTTCATAGAATCATAGAATCATAGAATATCAGAGTTGGAAGGGACCTCAAGAGGTCATCTAGTCCAACCCCCTGCTCAAAGCAGGACCAATTCCCAGCTAAATCATCCCAGCCAGGGCTTTGTCAAGCCGGGCTTTAAAAACCTCCAAGGAAGGAGACTCCACCACCTCCCTAGGTAACGCATTCCAGTGTTTCACCACCCTCCTAGTGAAATAGTTTTTCCTGATATCCAACCTGGACCTCCCCCACTGCAACTTGAGACCATTGCTCCTTGTTCTGTCATCTGCCACCACTGAGAACAGCCGAGCTCCATCCTCTTTGGAACCCCCCTTCAGGTAGTTGAAGGCTGCTATCAAATCCCCCCTCATTCTTCTCTTCTGGAGACTAAACAATCCCAGTTCCCTCAGCCTCTCCTCATAAGTCATGTGCTCCAGACCCCTAATCATTTTTGTTGCCCTCCGCTGGACTCTTTCCAATTTTTCCACATCCTTCTTGTAGTGTGGGGCCCAAAACTGGACACAGTATTCCAGATGAGGCCTCACCAATGTCGAATAAAGGGGAACGATCACGTCCCTCGATCTGCTGGCAATGCCCCTAATATACAGCCCAAAATGCCGTTAGCCTTCTTGGCAACAAGAGCACACTGTTGACTCATATCCAGCTTCTCGTCCACTGTGACCCCTAGGTCCTTTTCTGCAGAACTGCTACCTAGCCATTTGGTCCCTAGTCTGTAGCAGTGCATGGGATTCTTCCGTCCTAAGTGCAGGACTCTGCACTTGTCCTTGTTGAACCTCATCAGGTTTTTTTCGGCCCAATCTTCTAATTTGTCTAGGTCCCTCTGTATCCGATCCCTACCCTCTAGTGTATCTACCACGCCTCCTAGTTTAGTGTCATCTGCAAACTTGCTGAGAGTGCAGTCCACACCATCCTCCAGGTCATTAATAAAGATATTAAACAAAACCGGCCCCAGGACCGACCCTTGGGGCACTCCGCTTGAAACCGGCTGCCAACTAGACATGGAGCCATTGATCACTACCCGTTGAGCCCGACGATCTAGCCAGCTTTCTATCCACCTTACAGTCCATTCATCCAGCCCATACTTCTTTAACTTGGCGTCAAGAATACTGTGGGAGACCGTATCAAAAGTTTTGCTAAAGTCAAGGAATAACACATCCACTGCTTTCCCCTCATCCACAGAGCCAGTTATCTCATCATAGAAGGCAATTAGGTTAGTCAGGCACGACTTCCCCTTCGTGAATCCATGCTGACTGTTCCTGATCACTTTCCTCTCCTCTAAATGTTTCATAATTGATTCCTTGAGGACCTGCTCCATGATTTTTCCAGGGACTGAGGTGAGGCTGACTGGCCTGTAGTTCCCCGGATCCTCCTTCTTCCCTTTTTTAAAGATGGGCACTACATTAGCCTTTTTCCAGTCATCTGGAACCTCCCCCGATCGCCATGAGTTTTCAAAAATAATGGCTAATGGCTCTGCAATCTCACCCGCCAACTCCTTTAGCACCCTCGGATGCAGCGCATCCGGCCCCATGGACTTGTGCACGTCCAGTTTTTCTAAATAGTCCCGAACCACTTCTTTCTCCACAGAGGGTTGGTCACCTTCTCCCCATGCTGTACTGCCCAGTGCAGCAGTCTGGGAGCTGACCTTGTTTTTTAATCTTTAAAATATTAAACTAGAACCTTTGTTTGTTTCTTCCTAATACTGTGTAATACTCTTCCTTTGGGGGAGAGGGGAGAAGGGAAACTTTTTTTTTTACTAAAGTTATTAATGTTCTTACCTTATATATTAAAAAACATACATGGGTGTTAAACTACTGAGCTTCTCTCCACTCTCAAAGAAAGGTAGAGAGTATCAGCTATGGGCTTCCTCTTTATTCGCTGGTAAAAATAAACCATACTGCCAAGGAATGAAGAGAATGAAGAACAGCATTATTGGTCAGCACACTTTACAATACCTAGGTTTGTAGCTGACCTAAATAGGGCCAAACTTGTTTCCATTATTCCCTTCATTTCTCCCCTACTCCTCCAATTCAGTGGCATCTCTCTCACAACTTCAATGTTCTCCAGTGGTCCTACTCTTGAGACTCTCTAACAACCATCGGTTTCAAAGTAACAGCCGTGTTAGTCTGTATCTGCAAAAAGAACAGGAGTACTTGTGGCACCTTAGAGACTAACAAATTTATTTCAGCATAAGCTTTCGTGGGCTACAGCTCACTTCTTCAGATGCATAGAGTGAAACACACAGACAGAAGATATTTATACATACAGCGAACATGAAAAGGTGGAAGTACGCATACCAATTGTAAGAGGCCAATCAATTGAGATGAGCTATCAGTAGCAGCAGAAGAAAAAACTTTGAAGTGATAATCGAGATGACTCATAGAAGGTGTGAGGAGAACTTAACATGGGGGGAAAAAAACTTCAATTAGTGTAATGACCCAACCATTCCCAGTCTCTGTTTAGACCTAAGTTAATTGTGTCTAATTTGCATATTAATTCAAGTTCATCAGTCTCTCTTGTAGTTTCCTCAGGAATTTTCAGGTTTATGGATCTTGGATAACAAATAGAATAAACCTCATAGACTCATAGACTCATAGACTTTAAGGTCAGAAGGGACCATTATGATCATCTGGTCTGACCCCGTGCATGCTGCAGGCCACAAAACCGTCCCTACCCCTTCCCTTGACTCTGCTGTTGAAGTCCCCAAATCCTGTGTTTTAGTGACTTCAATTGGCAGAGAACCCTCCTGTTAGCGATCCCTGCCCCATGCTGCGGAGGAAGGCGAAAAACCTCCAGGGCCTCAGCCAATCTACCCCGGAGGAAAATTCCTTCCCGACCCCAAATATGGCGATCAGTAAGACCCCGAGCATGTAGGCAAGAGTCTCCAGCCTAACCCCTGTTAGCCATTATACTATTTACCTGCCATTGCTTGGTATTCCTTGGCTAATATGTTTTACCATTAAACCATTCCCTCCATAAACTTATCTAACTTAATCTTAAAACCAGACAGGTCCCTCGCCCCCACCGTTTCCCTCGGAAGGCCGTTCCAATATTTCACCCCTCTGACGGTCAGAAACCTTCGTCTAATTTCAAGCCTGAACTTCCCCACGGACAATTTATATCCATTCGTTCTCGTGTCCACATTAGTACTAAGCTGGAATAATTCCTCTCTCTCCCTTATATTTATCCCTCTGATATATTTAAAGAGAGCAATCATATCCCGCCTCAGCCTTCGTTTTGTCAGACTAAACAACCCGAGCTCCTCTAGTCTCCTTTCATACGACAGGTTTTCCATTCCTCTGATCATCCTAGTGGCCCTTCTCTGCACCCGTTCCAGTTTGAGTTAATCTTTTTTAAACACGGGGTTCTAGGTATGTGTCTGTGCAGATCTGTTCCTGTGCTTTCTCCGGGAGTTTCTTGAGCAGATGGTGTCGTTTCTTTTGGTAATCATCAATGGGATCAGAGGATAATGGCTTGTAGAATGTGTAGCTGCCTCTTGTTCATATTCCAACTTATTCATGATTACGACAGCACCTCCTTTGTCAGCCTTTTTGATTATGATGTCAGAGTTGTTCCTGAGGCTGTTGATGGTGTTGTGTTCAGCACGGCTTAGGTTATGGGGCAAGTGATGCTGCTTTCCATAAACCTGGAAATCCTGGACGCCCCATCATCTCAAGCATTGGCACCTTAACAGCAGGATTGTCTGGCTATGTTGACTCTCTCCTCAGGCCCTACACTACCAGCACTCCCAGCTATCTTCGAGACACCACTGACTTCCTGAGGAAACTACAATCCATCGGTGATCTTCCAGAAAACACCATCCTGGCCACTATGGATGTAGAATCCCTCTACGCCAACATTCCACACAAAGATGGACTACAAGCCATCAGGAATAGCATCCCCGATACCATCACGGCAAACCTGGTGACTGAACTTTGTGACTTTGTCCTCACACACAACTATTTCACATTTGGGGACAATATATACCTTCAAGTCAGCCGCACTGCTATGGGTACCCGCATGGCCCCACAGTATGTCAACATCTTTATGGCTGACTTAGAACAATGCTTCCTTAGCTCTCGTCCCCTAACGCCCCTACTCTACTTGTGCTACATTGATGATATCTTCATCATCTGGAACCATAGAAAAGAAGCCCTCGATGAATTCCACCATGATTTTAACAATTTCCATCCCACCATCAACCTCAGCCTAGACCAATCCACACAAGCGGTCCATTTCCTAGACACTACTGTGCTAATAAAGGATGGTCACATAAACACCACCCTATATCGGAAACCCTCTGACTGCTATACTTACCTACATGCCTCCAGCTTCCTTCCAGGGCACACCACATGATCCATTGTCTACAGCCAAGCTCTAAGATACAACCACATTTGCTCCAATCCCTCAGACAGAGATAAACACCTACAAGGTTTCTATCAAGCATTCTTAAAACTACAATACCCACCTGCTGAAGTGAAAAAACAGATTGACAGAGCCAGAAGAGTACCCAGAAGCCACCTACTACAGGACAGGCCCAACAAAGAAAATAACAGAATGCCACTAGCTGTCACCTTCAGCCCCCAACTGAAACCTCTCCAGCACATCATCAAAGATCTACAACCTATCCTGAAAGATGATCCCTCACTCTCACAGATCTTGGGAGACAGACCAGTCCTCGCTTACAGACAGCTTCCCAACCTTAAGCAAATACTCACCAGCAACCGCACACCATACAACAAAAACACTAACCCAGGAACCTATCCTTGCAACAAAGCCTGATGCCAGCTCTGTCCACATATCTATTCAAGTGACACCATCATAGGACCTAACCACATCAGCCACACCATCAGGGGCTCATTCACCTGCACATCTACCAACGTGATATATGCCATCATGTGCCAGCAATGCCCCTCTGCCATGTGCATTGGCCAAACTGGGCAGTCTCTACGCAAAAGAATAAATGGACACAAATCTGACAGCAGGAATCATAACATTCAAAAACCAGTGGGAGAACACTTGAACCTCTCTAATCACTCAGTGACAGACTTGAAGGTGTCAGTTTTGCAACAAAAAAACGTCAAAAACAGACTCCAAAGAGAGACTGCTGAACTCGAATTAATATGCAAATTAGACACAATTAACTTAGGTCTAAACAGAGACTGGGAATGGTTGGGTCATTACACTAATTGAATTTTTTTCCCCCATGTTAAGTGCTCCTTACACCTTCTATGAGTCATCTCGATTATCATTTCAAAGTTTTTTCTTTTGCTGCTACTGATAGCTCATCTCAATTGATTGGCCTCTTACAATTGGTATGTGTACTTCCACCTTTTCATGTTTGCTGTATGTATAAATATCTTCTGTCTGTGTGTTTCACTCTATGCATCTGAAGAAGTGAGCTGTAGCCCACGAAAGCTTATGCTGAAATAAATTTGTTAGTCTCTAAGGTGCCACAAGTACTCCTGTTCTTCTAAGAACCATATTCACTATTCCAAACATCCTCCCTTTATTCTGTCTCAGAGCCCATCATAACCTGGATTTTTGTGCAAAAAAATGAGACAAAACCATTTAGAGACAAATAGGGAAATGGTGGATTGAGTCCGAGTAGCTTGACAACAAGTTTATTAATCTTACAAATATTTTTCAGCTTTCCTTGAAATAAACAATATAATTGGATGGCCAGTGTCATTGTCTTTCTTCCATCCACAAACTTCAAATAATAAAATCACTCATGTGTATACATACCTGAATTCTGATGTAATCAGGATTTATTTCTTAAAGGAGCCTAAGGGAGTTAATCAGATTTTATTTTATTGTATTTTAATGAAAATGAGTGTCTAACTCTCTTAGGCTCCTTCAAAAACTTTGTTTTCTTAATCAGAAGTAAAATAACTAGGAAAAACTGTCACTATAAAAATACTACTTGACCTAAACCAATATTAAGAGATGATGCTAACTAGTTGAATTATCTAGCATATCTGTTTATTCTTTCACACAGTCATTAGGCTTTCTTATTCAGCTTCACAAGTTGAGGGGGAAATGACTTGAATACATGACAAACTTTTGTGCTATTTCTGAACCATACAAAGTGACTTGTGTATTTTTTTAAAAAATGAGCACATTATTTAAGTCAGCAAAACGCCAATCAGTGCCAGTAGAAGATTATAAAACACAATATGAGAGCTTCCGATAAAGCTTCTATTGAGTTGAAAGAGACTAAGTCTTGTTTAATCATGTCTTCAAAATGTTCTTATAAATGCGTTCACTACCTGTGTGTAATCTATAGAGCCTCCAAACCTCCTCTGAATATTTTGTTGTTTTCTTTCCATATTATTACATGTTATTTCAAGTGCTGCAGGCAAGTACATCTAAGACATTTCAGTGGAAGTATGACAAAGATGGAAAAAATTCCAAATCTTACTTTATTACTGAGTTTTAATTCTACCTTTGGTATTTACAGGGCTTCCTTGTATGTCCACATGTTGGGGAAATTAGAAATCTCATATTTACTGTGTTTGATGTAATTATAAGAACCTTATTATTTGCAGAAAAAGTTGATTTTAGAAATGTGGGAGGCAGGAAAAACAATAAAGCACAGAAAATTAAAGATGAATAAAGATAAGTTTTTTGATTCTTAGGTTAGCTTTGTCTTTAGGAATAAATGCACTGGATTAGTCTAAGTTTGCAGTTTCCTTCTCCTATCACTCATTACAATTGAAATGAATACTTTTATTGGAATCTCAGCTCAAAAGTGAGTTTCACAGGAAGAGTTAATTATTGGTGAGGATAACAGATGCCCTTTTAGTTCATAGGCCTTAAGAGCAGAAGGTGAAGTTCTGGGGTAAAATCATGACCTTGTTGACATCAACGGGTATTTTCCCTTTGACTTAAAGGGGCCAGGATTTCACTCTTAATGTCTTGAATTAGTGATCCTCCTTCTTAAACAAGTGGATATTATCTTGTGTTTCAACTCAAGAGGTCATGAGAGGTCAACACACTTGAGCCATCCTCAGAGCTTTGGTCCTGAAGTTCAGTAAGTGTGCTTCTGATTGACACCTGGATTTACTCAGAGAGAGTCTCCTAGAGATATTACTGGTGATATTCTTAGCATAGAAAAACTGCATCACAGCCAAAATTTGGCACTTCTCCAGGATCCAACCTGTGTCCATTTAAAACAACTTAGCATTACCAGTAATAGCACAAGCTGGTGACTTCCAATGTTACAAATCAGATGGGGGAGGGGGGAAGAGTTCAGAGCAGGCTCTGTGGTAGCAGCAGTAATTAGAGTGAAATCCTGGTCCCACTTAATTCAATGAGTCTTGCCTTCAGTGAAGGCAGGAGTTCACCTCTTGCCTTTTGTTGGAGCAAGCCCTAAATTTCAGCTGCATGCAGTCTTCTGCTCTTCCTACTGGTTTGTCCAATTTCGGTCAAAGTATTAATAGAGAACAAATGCATAATTGTCTCCTTGTGTGGCCACGGAATTGATAAGAATACATTGCTTAATGGATATAATCATCAAATAGTTGGAGCGGAACTGTATTTGGTAATTGAATTTACTCTGGGACAGCCCCTTAAGACTCCAGGAAGTTGGCTTATAAGGCAGGATTCTTTAACAATGTCACTGTGTATGCAATTTGTAAATAAAATAGAAAAAAATATATGGGGGTGTGACGTGGAGCACTTGCCCCACACTGGTACTGTGAGGGTTGACTCTACTCTCTGTACCAAGGAGGCCATGCCCCTGCGGCCCTGCTGGGCATGTTTTGGCTGGAGACTAGGTGTAAAAGGGAGCAGCTTGGCTCATTCAGGGCTGACGGCCAAAGAGGGAGGACACACACTGCAAGCTCCAGCCTGGGGACCGTGCAAGCCCCATACGGTGGAAGTCAGGGACACTGAGACTCCAGGGGACGCCCAAGGAGTGATGGAGCTGTTGGGAGCCACATTGACCGAGGAGCCCAGAGACCCCGGAGACTCTGGGACTGCTGCATCAGAAACAGAGTAGGAAGTAGCTCAGCGGGACTAGTTATTGTGCCGAGTGGAGTCAGCATGTTTCAGGCAGATTCCCCACGTGCCACTGAAGGAGCCCTGAGCTGGAAGCCAGTGGACCAGGAAGGGCCCGGGTCCCCCTAACCGACCTGATAGAGGGTGGCCCTAGCGACTCTAGCCACTAGGCAACACAGTCCTCCTGAATCAGGAAGTTATACTGACTCTGGCCGCTAGGCAAAACAGCCCCACAGGAGTGGGCCATTAGACTGACTATGGCCATTGGGCTACACAGCCCTGAGATAGAGGGCAGTCCTACAGACTCTTGCCACTAGGCCATACCACCTTGCTGAGCCAGGCAGTCATATTGACTCTGACCACAAGGCAATACACCCCGGCTGAACTGGGGAGCCATACTAACCCGGGCCTCTGTGGGAAGAGGCCATTACCCTAATTCTAGCCATCAGGCCACACAACCCTGAGAGAGAGAGAGAGTAGTTAAACTGATTTTTATCACTAGGCAGCTCTGCCCCAACACAAGGGGTGGTCATAAAGATGCGACTGCAAGGAAGTAATTACCCCACCCTGCCCTGCCCCAAGAAGGGACAGGGCACATTTGCTCCGTGACAGGGATGTGTGTGGGCACACACATGAGAGAATGGGAGGGAGGGGGTTGGAGGAGATCTTGTTATAACAATAGGCTATAATCATACACAAATATTTCAATAACTAGGGCAAAGTATCTATTCATGATGATGGAACACAGCTCAGCTGATGTGGTACAAAGGCTTGATCATGCAGTGTCTGGAATGGCTCCATTATTTATGTATAGTGAAGCCATGAATGAGTTAAACAGGTCATTCCTAAAATATGCTGGTAAAACCATACCATACCATTATGCATATGCTATATTGTTAACAAACAAAAGCTTAGGAATGGTTGAGCCCTCTCTTTTTTTAAAGAGGACTTTTTTGATCTCTCTTTTGTAAGTACAGTAGAAGTGAAGTTAGCTGAATTTTTTTTTAGCTCTTCTGGCTCTGCAAAATATTCTCAAACTAGTCATGTTTGTAAATATAGTCTGAATATGTTTGAAGATATTCAGTGAATATCACAAGATAATACTGATTATTTGCAATGTACTGTATCTGGCTTTCAGGTTTTGAAATAGGCCATTTGAGTCCTTAGTGTCAGTCTAATACCTACTCAATGAATACATAGAGACTCTTTTTGAAGTTATTGAGTTTGCACATACTAAAGTGCTTGAATAATCTCAAATTGAAACTATGGACTAATAATCACAAATTATTTTGTCAGTATCTTACTAGCTATAGTGCTGACATTTAAACCTGTGATTGTGGCCAAATTAAATACTGGCCTTTATGCTTCTCAGATCAGTGTAAACTTACGTGGAAGGAAGGAAACTTCCCTGGCACTCCTTTTTAAACAAAAAATGACAATTGTTTCGAGCAGTATGTGGCATTTTAGAAATCAGCTTATCAGGATGGATTTTTAGGTGGAGTGTAGGTGAGGTAGTCAACGTGAATAAGTCATCTAGTTAATAGTTCTACAGCTTATGTCACTATCGTTTATAAAAACTGTACTTTCCAGTCTTTTAAAAATAGCAAAACTGTATTTAAAAAAAATATGTTTGCAAAATGAAGTACTAAAACAGTGGTTCTCAAACATTTGTACTGGTGACCCCTTTCACACAGCAAGCCTCTGAGTGTGACCCTCCTTATAAATAAAAAAACACTTTTTCATATATTTAGCACCAATATAAATGCTGGATGCAAAGTGGGGTTTGGGGTGGAGGCTGACAGCTCGCAACCCCCTGAGGGGTCCTGACACCCATTTTGAGAACTCCTATACTAAAACATTAAATACCAACATTAAGGTTCCATATGGAACCTTGTTTCTGATTCCTTGTGCATACATGTTATAGTTTATTGACAGAACTTCAGCTTCCTAGCATTAATGAAGCCAGGCAAATTTACACCAGCTGAGGATCTAGCCTTCAGCTGTATGACCACTTACTATTATTTTGGCAGGATCCCTTCCTCTTTCACTTCCCAGGTTAGGCAGTGCTCAATAAATGAGCCTGGGGTATATAGCAAATGAGTTATAGGTATGATAATCTTACCTCATTTTAACCAGGTGTGTAATGTTGTGCAAAACAAGTCAGCATTGGTAATGCTTATCCACCAACTTGTATGCCATTATATGAGATATATTGGTATGCCTTAGAATGAAGGAATATTCTGGTGGAAAAAGCTATCCCAAAGCTATGGGCGCCAGCTGTAATTATACTGTTTCACTCTTTACATTGTTAACAAAGTAGAATTTCATCAGGTTAATTTATTCACTTTTTTCTAATGGCAAAAGACATTTTTGGGTGGGGGGGAGTTGATTTTTGTTCTTCAGGTTTACTATTTTATCTTTAATTTCTTTGAATAGTGGACAAAGGATTGTCCTGTCATTGAATGTGGCTCTCTTCCCACCCCAACCCCCACTTTAGAAGTGTTTATGCAAATTTGAGATTGAGTGCAGCAGAGGTGTGGCCTGATGCTGTTTTTTCAATTTGCACATTTTTTAACAAATATCAATCTGATTAAGATTCATGGGGGATTAAGAGTTATATTACAAAGTGGATGAGGGGAAACAATCTTCCATTATAGGAGAGATTAGTGGTTCAAAACATATACCCCATTTTAAAGGCATGACTAGTGTATTCCCCACATGCAGTGGAGCCACTCCTTTATTCCAGAGTTACATAATTTAAAAACCAGGGAAGGTATTTTTCTTCTCCCTATATGTGTGATGACTTGGTGTTATCCCTCGACAAACATATTATGGCATGTACCAAAATGTAACATCTGTGTGGCTTCCCACTCTCTTTGAAAACTTCAGATATGTTAGTGTTTAGTTATAGCTAAAATCCAGACATGAAAAAGTCACACATGAAATATAACTCCCAAATCTGAGATAAATTAATATAAATATAATTAATTTAATTCTAATAAAACTTCAAGATACTTTGTTTTCTCTCTGTGTTGAATAATATTAATGAGAGAGAAGCTGTCATTAGAGCAACTATCTCTGTATTTTTAAGATATTACTATATTGTATTGAACACATATAACTATTCTAACTGTAGTGTATAACCTATCATTTAAATCAGCTTCTGTACCAAATGACTGGAGGATAGCTAATGTGACACCAATTTTTAAAAAGGGCTCCAAAGGTTATCCCAGCAATTACAGGCCTATAAGTCTGACTTCAGTACTGGGCAAACTGGTTGAAACTATAATAAAGAACAATATTGTCAGACATATATATAAACATAATTTGTTGAGGAAGAGTCAACATGGTTTTAGTAAGGGGAAATCATGCCTCACCAATCTAGCAGAATTCTTTGAGGGGATCAACAAGCATGTGGACCAAGGGGATCCAGTGGATATAGTGTACTTAGATTTTCAGAAAGCCTTTGACAAGGTCCCTCTCCAAAGGCTTTTACACTAAGTAAGCTGCAACGGGATAAGAGGGAAGGTGCTCTCATGAATTGGTAACTGGTTAAAAGATAGGAAGCAAAGGCTAGGTATAAATCAGTGTTTCTCAAACCGGGGTCACCGCTTGTTTAGGGAAAGCCCCTGGCGGGCCAGGCTGGTTTGTTTACTTGCCCTGTCCACAGGTCCAGCTGATCGCGGCTCCCACTGGCCGCGGTTCGCTGCTCCAGGCCAATGGGAGCTGCTGGAAGCGGCATGGGCCAAGGGACTTATTGGCCGCCCCCATTGGCCTACAGTGGCGAACTGTGGCCAGTGGGAGCCGCGATCGGACGGACCTGAGGACGGGGCAGGTAAACAAACTGGCCCGGCCCGCCAGGGGCTTTCCTTACACAAGCGGTGACCCCAGTTTGAGAAACACTGATCTATAGCTTTAATCAAAAGAATCCTGTTACTCAAATTCTGCACCTGATATTTCTAGGGTATTTTGCATATTGATTTATTTCCAAGAATTCAGGAGAGGACAAGGGGGTGATCTTTGATAACTGGAATCTATACCACAACCTCACTGGGCTTGATCCTGAGTGGCAATGAAACCCAACAGCTTCCATTGACTTCAACATTCCTCCAAACCAAGCCCATTATTCTGGCCCATAATCCCAAGATTGACTACATTTCAAGAAAGGCAGTGAATGTATACACTCCTCCCACATTTTTATAAACAGAAAAAGGTCTTAGATGTCTAAGTTGAGGTAGTTTTGTTAAGTTATACTGTCTTTGAATTAAGTTGCTTAAGAAACCACGGGCATTTTTTGCTTCACTCCCATGTTTAAAGTAGCCCTTTACCTCCCCTAAATACAATTTCCCCATTCTCTTAGAACAAAAAGGGAATGGAGGGGGACTTCTACTTCCCTGACCCATCTCCCCCCCTTCTCATTTAGCTATGAAGCCTCTGCCAACTCCGCATTTTTTTTATTTTATTTAAGAATTGGTGAGTTACACTCAGCACTTGCACCTGCAGCTCTTTTGTGTGCACAATGCACTTTCCGACTAAGGTAATTATGTGACTCTTTAGTACTTTGGCATCTTTATTTTCAAGCCCACAGCACAATAAGTTGGGCCCCACCAGATGGTAGGCACTGTAAAACATAGTTTTATTTGTTCTGAGGCATGAATCAATGTTTCTAACAGTGAAAGTGTATAAACATCCAAAGCATAGAATTGGCAACCTTGTTCAGAAACAGCTCCCACAATCTGTTATTGGGAGGAGGACATTTCTGATATCTTTAGTTTAAAAACTATTTGGTTTGGAAGATCTGGAGATAGAATTATACCCCTTTAATATAATATAATTATATACATAATATTTTATTATAATTATTTTATATAGACATGTGCAATATGAGAGGGGAGGAGTTGATGGAGACAGCACCAATTCCGGGCCCACGGAGGATTCAGGAAGGCATAAGGGGGAGCATAACGGAAGATAGGAACAGACACAGGTCAGTCCTAGAGGGATCAGAGACTAGATTACTAGATCGCAATGTTGCCAGGCAACGACAGGTCTATGTAATTGGAGACTCTTTACTGAGGAGATTGGACAGGCCTGTGACACAGAGTCCGTCTGGGCAATGCTCACACTGGGTAAAAGGACTACTAGAGCCTCTCCGGGGATAGTGCTTGGGGTGTGCTATAGACCGCCGGGATCGACCCAGGATATGGATAAGGAACTATTTAATGTATTTAGGGAAGTAAATACTAATAGAAACTGTGTAATTATGGGGGACTTTAATTTCCCGGATATAGATTGGGGAACAAACGCTAGTAGCAATAATAGGGCTCAGATGTTCCTAGATGTGCTTGCTGATCAATTCCTTCATCAAGTGGTAGCTGAACCGACGAGGGGGGAGGCCATTTTAGATTTGATTCTGGTGAGTAGTGAGGACCTCGTTGAGGAAGTGGTAGTAGGGGACAACTTGGGCTCCAGTGATCATGAGCTAATTCAGTTTAAAATAAATGGAAGGAGTAACAGAATTAAGTCAAAGACTAAGGTTTATAATTTTAAAAAGGCCAATTTTAACAAATTAAGAGGACTGGTAAGGGAAGTGGATTGGGCAAACGTATTAATGGACCTAAAGGCAGAAGAAGCCTGGGATTACTTTAAGTTAAAGATACATGAGCTGTCAGAGGCCTGTATCCCCAAAAAGGGAAAAAGATCACTAAGCAAGAGATTTACACCAAGCTGGATGAGCGACCAACTAAAAGGGGCGATTAGGAAGAAACAGAAAGCGTACAAAGAGTGGAAGAGGGGAGGGATCAGTAAGGAAACTTACCTTAGAGAAGTCAGAGAATGTAGAGATAGAGTGAGAAAGGCCAAAGGCCGTGTAGAGTTGGACCTAGCGAGGGGAATTAAAAGCAATAGTAAAAGGTTTTACAGCCATATAAATAGGAAGAAAGCAAAGAAAGAAGAAGTGGGACCGCTGAAGACTATAGCCGGAGAGGAGATTAAAGATAATCTAGGCATGGCGCAATATCTCAATGAATACTTTGCATCGTGTTTAATGAGGCCAATGAAGATATTAGGGATACTAACACCATTACAGAGGGGCATACAGGATGGGGGATTACCGTATCCGAGGTAGAAACAAAACTTGAACGCCTTAATGGGACTAAGTCGGGAGGACCGGACGATCTTCATCCGAGAATATTGAAGGAATTGGCTCGGGAAATAGCAGGCCCATTAGCGATAATATTTAATGAATCTGTAAACTCGGGGGAGGTCCCGTTAGACTGGAGAATAGCTAACGTGGTTCCTATTTTCAAGAAAGGGAAAAAAAGTGATCCGGGTAACTACAGGCCTGTTAGTTTAACATCTGTAGTGTGCAAAGTGCTGGAGAAAATTCTGAAAGAGAAACTAGTTGAGGACATTGAGGTTAATGGCAATTGCGATAAATTACAACATGGTTTTACGAAGGGCAGATCGTGCCAAACTAATCTGATCTCCTTCTTTGAGAAAGTGACGGACTTATTAGATAAGGGAAATGCGGTGGACCTAATATACCTGGATTTCAGTAAAGCGTTTGACACTGTACCCCATGAGGAATTATTGGTTAAACTGGAAAACATGGGGATCGATATGAAAATCCAGAGGTGGATAAGGAATTGGTTAATGGGGAGAAGGCAGCGGGTCGTATTAAAGGGTGAACTGTCAGGTTGGAGGGAGGTTACTAGTGGAGTGCCTCAAGGTTCGGTTTTGGGACCCATTTTATTCAATCTATTTATAACTGACCTCGGAACCGATTGCAGGAGTGGGCTGATAAAGTCTGCGGATGATACGAAGGTGGGAGGCGTTGCAAATTCGGAGGAGGATAGGGATGTTCTGCAGGGAGACTTGAATGAGCTTGTGAATTGGAGTATCAGAAATAGGATGAAATTTAATAGTGAAAAGTGTAAGGTGATGCACTGGGGGATGAATAATAACAATTTTAGTTACAAGATGGGGACGCATTGGTTAGAAGTAACGGAAGAGGAGAAGGACCTAGGGGTCCTGGTAGACCGCAGGATGACTATGAGTCGACAATGTGACGTGGCGGTAAAAAAAGCAAATGCGGTCTTGGGATGCATTAGGCGAGGGATATCTAGTAGGGATAAGGAGGTCCTGCTTCCCTTGTATAAGGCGCTGGTGAGACCTCATTTGGAGTACTGTGTGCAGTTCTGGTCTCCCATGTTTAAAAAAGATGAACTCAAACTGGAACGGGTCCAGAGAAGGGCGACTAAGATGATCAGAGGAATGGAAAACCTGTCGTATGAAAGGAGACTAGAGGAGCTTGGGTTGTTTAGTCTGACAAAGCGAAGGCTGAGGGGGGGATATGATTGCTATCTTTAAATATATCAGAGGGATAAATACAAGGGATGGAGAGGAACTATTCCAGCTTAGTACTAATGTAGACACGAGAACGAATGGATATAAACTGGCCGTGGGGAAGTTCAGGCTAGAAATTAGACGAAGGTTTCTGACCGTCAGAGGGGTGAAATATTGGAACGGCCTTCCGAGGGAAACGGTGGGGGCGACGGACCTGTCTGGTTTTAAGATTAAGTTAGATAAGTTTATGGAGGGAATGGTTTAATGGTAAAACATAGTAGCCAAGGAAAACCAAGCAATGGTACGCAAATAGTATAATGGCCAACAGGGGTCAGACTAGAGACTCTTGCCTACATGCTCGGGGTCTAACTGATCGCCATATTTGGGGTCGGGAAGGAATTTTCCTCCAGGGTAAATTGGCTGAGCCTCTGGAGGTTTTTCGCCTTCCTCCGCAGCATGGGGCTGGGATCACTAGCAGGAGGGTGTCTGCCGATTGAAGTCACTAAAACACAGGTTTGGGGACTTCAACGGCAGAGTCCAGGGAAGGGTTCTGTGGCCTGCAGCATGCAGGGGGTCAGACCAGATGATCATAATGGTCCCTTCTGACCTTAAAGTCTATGAGTCTATGTTGTGCATAGGAAATTATTCTGTATATAGAACATAAGAACATGTTGGCCCTACTGGGTCATACCAAAGGTCCATCTAGTCCAGTATCCTGTCTTCTGACAGTGGCCAATGCCAGGTGCCCCAGAGAGAATGAACAGAACAGGTAATCATCAAATGATCCATCCCCTGTCGCTCATTCCCAGCTTCTGGCAAACAGAGGCTAGGGACACCATTCCTGCCCATCCTGCCTAATAGCCATTGATCGACCTATCCTCATGAATTTATCTAGTTATTTTTTTAACCAAGTTATGGTCTTGACCTTCACAACATCCTCTGGTAAGGAGTTCCACAGGTAGACTGTGTGGATCGGCCGGGGCAAGTAAACAAACTGGCCCGGCCCACCAGGGGCTTTCCCTACACAAGTGGTGACCCCAGTTTGAGAAACACTGTCATAAGTCTATCTTCTCCAGAAACCTGAATCTCTCTTAGATTCAACCTCTTGCAGAGTCACTGTTTATTCCACCTATTCTGTAAATCTTGTGACAAAACACCAATTAAATCCACAACCTCTATGCTGGGCTGTGAAATAAAATTGTTCCTGACACTGGTCTGCAAACCAGGCTTTTTTGTTGTAGGTTAGAGTAAGAGATCCGTTCTTGGAATGATGGGAGTATATGGTTCATATGCTACTTCACAATAAGATTCTGCTTTTCATTATTTCCTACATTCTTAATCTAGAAAAAAATGTTATATATGGCATCTCTTTTATTCAGAAGCAAAATTCACATACTCTGTTTTGAAAGGCAAACTATACAGGCTTGTAAACAATAAGTTTTTGTTTCCTTTATTATGCAGTCCTGGGACTCTAATGATGTTTCTCCTCTCTGACTTAACTGCATTCCTTTGTAAAGGGTTCATAACTTATATCTTTGCACAAGAGGCATAGCAAATAACTTGTGCTATAGTTACTATAGTGACAGGATAGGTATTGTAATTGCAGGGACACCAAAAGAAACACTATAATTCATCCAGCATTTAGTTGGCATTTATACTGTGCAATGTAAGATATTTGGGGACATTTCTTAGATAGAAAGTGAAATGTAATTCAGTAATAAGATCATAAGAAATGTTATATACCTCTTTCATAAACAGTAAAGAAGCAGAAAATTACAAGAGACATGTCCACACCTAGCTAATGTACATTATTACTCATAAAGTTGAGGACTACCAAAACAGCCTTTGGCTGCTTACACAATCAGTTGGGTGTACTCAAGCTAAAGAAGGGGGGAGTTTAAAACAAAAAAATCCATTAATGACTCTGACCAACCCTCTAGCCTTACCCTTGGAAGGGTGATCTTATGATTAAGGGCACTTGAATGAGAATCATTAGATCTGAATCCAATCCCCCCTTCTTATTCTTTTTTTTTTTTTTTTTTTTTTGCCAATTACAGATGGGAAATGTAAGGAAATCGAGGAAACAAAGAGGAAACAAAAGCTGAAAAATCAAGCATAGCTTTTAAAAAAATTCATCTTGCACTAAGCAAACTATTTGGAATGGCCTTAAGACATGCTCACTGACTTAAAGAATTCTTATTTAGCTTTGATTTTGGAATGGACATTCCATACAGTATACTCATAACTCTTTTTACAAGAGACAATGCAGCAGAAAGGTGCTGAGAAGTTAGACCCTGTGTTGTCTAGTTCAGGGTGGTGGTATTTGAATTAAGCGAAGAGTACATGGTCCAAAAATATCAGATACTGATGTGGTGAATGTGATGAAAGGGTTCATTAAGAGTCAAAGGAAAATAAGTTTCAAGGTACTTGCTGAAACTGAGTATGGCGAATAAATATTTTACCGGGCGGGGGGGGAGGGATGTCTCCAGCACTTATCAGGCTCATACTGTGCAGTATAGCAAGGTATTGTGGTGTGGATAGTAAGATGGTATGGTCTTTGGAATGCCAGAAGGGAATTGAAGGCTCCCATTTAGTTCAATAAGCATTAGACCTGGCTGTAGGTTGAGTGTTGGTGGATGAATGAATCACTCTTATAACATGCAGGGTTTTCCAGTTTATGTGCCCAGCAACTACATTTAATAACACTATTAAACAACTCTATAGCTTATGGATAGAGCACATCCCATTATGCAAGGCACTGTACAAACATGTTCCCTGACCCAAAGATGCGCTTATAGAACATTGCTGTTGGATAACATGACTACTTGTGTTCTAGCCACAGACATGTTCATCTCTTATTCTCTTTGAGCCAGTCTTTTGGAATAAGTGTTGGATGGTAGGAACCAAGATACTTGGACTTGTCTACACTGACAGTGCTGCAGCAGCTCAACTGTACCAGTGCATCAGCATCTCTTTAGTGCCTAGTGAAGATGCTAATTACGCCAATGGGAGAGCTTCTCTCATCAGCATAAGTACTCCAGCTCCCTGAGAGGCAGTAGCTATGTCGATGGGAGAAGCTGTTTTGTCAACATAGCACTGTCTACACTGGGAGTTCAGTGCATATAACTGTGTTGCTCAGGGATGTGGATTTTCCACACCTCTGAGCAACATATTTATACCGACATAAGTTTGTAGTGTAGAACAGGGCTTAGAAGAGGTAGTTACATATATCTAAGCCCTGGTCTACACTACGAGTTTAGGTCGAATTTAGCAGCGTTACATCGATTTAACCCTGCACCCGTCCACATGACGAAGCCATTTTTTTCGATTTAAAGGGCTCTTAATATCGATTTCTGTATTCCTCCCTGACGAATGGATTAGCACTGAAATCGACATCACCGGGTCGAATTTGGGGTAGTATGGATGCAATTCGACGGTATTGGCCTCCAGGAGCTATCCCAGAGTGCTCCATTGTGACCGCTCTGGACAGCATTTTGAACTTAGATGCACTAGTCAGGTAGACAGGAAAAGCCCCGGGAACTTCTGAATTTCATTTCCTGTTTGGCCAGTGTGGCAAACTCAGCGGCACTCAGCAGCACAGGTGACCATGCAGTCCCCCAGAATGTTTCTACATTCCCGTATCATTTCCATCCCTGAGGTTATCGAAGATTAGAAGGCAAAAAAACGCACTCGTGATGACATGTTTTCCAAGCTCATGCAGTCCTCCCGCACTGATAGGGCACAGCGTAATGCATGGAGGCATTCAATGGCAGAGGCCATTCATGTAACACACAAAACATCATCAGTTTGAAACCTGTTGGTCACTGTTCCTTTTTCTGACTCCCCTCCTACATTTTTAGTCTTAGAACAGACCGCGCTGTGAAATTTTACTTTGAATTATATCAATTATGAGTTAAATAATATGGAAGCTCTCTCTCAGTTATAGTCCTGGGTTCCTTACCCTTTCAGCTGCTTTGATGAATTAACATTTTTGTTAGGGGCGGGGGGAATTTTTCATGAAGCCTTTTATAGGGACTAATGCTATCTAGGACTCTGAAATAATCTTAACGTGGCCCATAGAGTGCAATATTTCGTTCTGGATTTGTCATTCCACAAGTTGAACTGCTCCTTCCTACTGTCCAGGCTTCATGAGCCATGGGAGCAAGGGGCAGGCTGGGGTAGGTGCGACCGCACGGTAATGCCATCTGGGAGAGCAGCCTGAGGCAGAAGTCTCCAGCTCGCATGATATTCCAGGCAGGACTGAATCTCCATGAGACGAAACTTATAGAAGAGAATGACCTGGAGTCACTCCCATTCGATGAAGAGGAGGATAGCCACGTCTGTCCAGGCACCCCGATAGACCTCACCAAGGTCTGCCAGCTGAGCGGGGCTGAGCAGGACCCCGGCTGACAGGAGCCGGCGGACGGAGCCCCAGAACAGCAGCAGGCCAACCCGCTCAGCCCACTGCCTGCCTGGGGTTCTGATCATCCAGGCAGGCAGCGGGCTGAGCGGATCCGGTGGACGGGAAAAAAGGCGCGAAACGATTGTCTGCCATTGCTTTCACGGGGGGTGTGGGGAGGGGCCTGACAACATGTACCTAGAACCACCAGCGACAAAGTTTTTGCCCCATCAGGCATTGGGAGCTCAACCCAGAATTCCAATGGGCGGTGGAGACTGCGGGAACTGTAGGATAGCTACCCACAGTGCCATGCTCCGAAAGTCGATGCTAGCCTCGGTACTGTGGACGCACTTCGCCAACTTAATGGTCTTAAGTGGGGACACACACAATTGACTGTATAAAATCGATTTCTAAAAAATCGACTTCTATAAATTCGACCTAATTTAGTAGTGTAGACATACCCTAAGAAACAAATAGGAACTTTCCTTAGGTTGTTGACTGGAGTTTGGGTAAATAGACTATAGTGGAGTTATGGTAACTTTCACCAATTGAGGAACTTTCCTTGGTGTTCATAGAAATCTTTCTTTTAGTAAATTTTCCTCCTCAAAGTACCTTTTTACAGCATTAGGTTCTGATCCTACACCCTTTTAAGTCAGCTGATCAACTGACAAACAACTGGAATCTTCCAGGCTCTTATGCTCAGGAAGAGAAGGTAATGATTTAAAATTTTTAATTTTAGTGACTTATGTGCAGAAGTTTACTTGGCATGTATTTCAGCTTCTCTGCATACAGAAGTATGGTGCAGACTGCTGAACAGCATCCCCATGAGAAAGACTCAGAAAATGTGAGAAACTCCTATTCAAATCAATGGGACACTTGGAATTTTCCTACACGCGACCCAAGGGAGTATTTCTCTTTTAGTTGGACCCATGGCTTTTCTTGTATCTCAGAGGTTGCTACAATAATGAACCATTTTTATTTAACTTAGACTAAATAGGGAGGTACAACCTGTCTTTCTTGTCAGCATTGAAATTACTGATGCCTTGGGGCTACAGCAATTTGCACATCCTTGTTTATCAATATTGTTTACAATGCTGTGATAATAATTGTTCATGGATAAATGATGTTTCCGACTTATCTGTCTTTACAGTGGTGTTATACACATGTAACCATATTGTAATTGATATCTTTGTCTCTTCAGTGGGGGAATTGCAGTGTGGCTGTTTATCGGCTTACAATGGATATCAAATGCTTTTGGGCTGGAACACTTTTAATGGGATACATGGATGTCTTGAAGCTGAGACACATCACAGCTGAGGAAAATGCCAAGTATTACATGAAGAGATCTATTCAAGACACGATTTGCAAGAATGGGAAATATGGTAGTATTTTTGTGTGTGTGTGTTAGTGGCAGATGTTATCATTCTTCAGCCAACATACAATGACTAGTAACATGGGCTAAACTCCAATGCATCTTTATTTTCTCTTATCAACACTAAGCAAATAAATAAAGCCATAACTCAGCAGCACATCCTGTAAATACTTCAGATTACAGCCGACCTTTCTTTCCTACACAGCATCCATAAACACTGTGTATATAACAGTTCTATACTTAATTATAAATCAGTCCTTATTGTGGAAACAAGCACTAATCTCCTCCTTTAATTTAAGTCACACAAAACTATATACCACAGTCAGCAAGCTTCATTTGCCTAATTCACAAAGTAAACAAGTTCACAAATACAGCAGAATGCAAACATTATGGCCCAAATCTTAAATTGCCTCAGCAAAATTGTGCAAACCTGTTTATAGGCACCGTGGCAGGGTGTGCATGCCCTGCACTGGGACTGCGGGGGTTAACCCCTCACTGTGGGCTGAGGAAGCCATGCCCCCACGGACCTACTGGACATGCTCAAAGTGCAACACCAGTATAAGAGGGAGCAGCCTGGCTCAATCTGGGCGGACTGTCATAGACGAAGGAGGTGTGCGGCTGGCTCCTGCTGAAGGGCCATGGGCACTTCACGATGCGGAGGCCAGCCAGCTGACAGCAACCCTCAACCCCCAGGTGCTGGATGTGACTGAGGGAGAAGGAACCGGGGGAAATAGGAAGCCACGAGATGCAGAGAAGTGGGTAGGAAGTAATCCAGGAAGTTTTTGCGGGGAGTTGGTGGGACAACTGGAGGCTAGCTCGGCGAGATCCCTGCCGAGCTGGTGGCAGGCAATCCTGCCACTGACAGGGCCCTAGGTTGGGACCCAGTGGAGAGGGAGGACCCGGGTCCCACTATCCTGGCTGCTGCCCACCCTGAGGTGGCAGCCCATCCTGACAGTAACTGACTCTGGCCACTAGGCCGCACAGGCCTGAGACTGCGGGCAGTGATTGACTTTGGCCCTAGTGACCTACGGGAATGGAAACCGAGAAAGTCCTAAAATGGCTGCTGGAGAGCCAGCAACAGCAGGCGGCCCAGCAGCAGAGCTTTTGCAACAGATGGCACTTCAGCAACAGCAGCAATTGGCCCAGCAGCAGGAACAGCAGCAACAGCTACTGTGGGAGGTGTCCGTCCTACACCAGGCCCAACAGGAGTGCCTGATGCAAGAGGTGGCTATGTTATGGAGTGCCCTCCCCCCCTCCACGGATGCCCATGCCAGTGGGTTTGGAGCCGCAGGGGGCCTGACGGGATGCCTGACCAAGATGGGGCCTGGTGACAACCCTCAGGCATTTCTGGTCACCTTTGAAAGGGTTGCCACCATGGTGCAGTGGCCAAGGGAACACTGGGCCAATCTCCTGGTACCATATTTGACTGACTCCGCGCAGGCTGCCTATCGTAATCTAGAGCGGCAGGATCCTTTAGATTACCAGAAGGTCAAAGTGGCTATCGTTGACCAGACAGACGTGTCCCCCAAAACTTACAGACAACATTTCCACCGGGAGTGGTATCCACCAGGGGCTTGCCCCAGGGCCATGGCCCAGAAGCTACTGGATTACAGTTGGCACTGGCTGGAGCCAGAGAAGCGTATGGGGGCTCAGATGGCTGAAGTGGTAGTGCTGGAGCAATTCATAGAGATCCTCCTCTCCGGAGGGAGGGAGTGGGTGAAACATCTTCGCCCGACCTCGCTCTTGGAGGCTGTCACCCTGATGGAAGACTACCTGGCTGTCAGAGGTGCGAGGTAAAAGGTCTGAGACCCCCCAGCGACTCAGGCCAACCTCTGGAACGAGTCACCTGCCTGCATGAGTCAAGGGGTGTAAGCCCCCAACCAAATCTGATGATAGCTGGGGGGGATGCCCACGAGAAAACAACAGAGTGACCCAACCCTTGATCACGGGAGGAACGGGCTGCCCAGTAAGCCGGTGGGCCCAGGGGTAGAAGCCCCATCCAAGGCGGGATGGGGGAAGTGCTACAAGTGTGGCCAGGAAGGGCATTTCCATCATGACTGTCCTTTTATGGATTGCAACTATGGCCACACATTAGCCACAGGATCCCAGGCATGCTAGACACTGGGGGAGAGGAGGGGGGACATTATGAAGAAATACTGGGAGGATCAAACACTGAGTAGGCTCTGGGAGCAGGTGACAAGCCCTGATGTGGACAGGGATGCCGAGAAACAGACTCCGCAGGGACCCCACTTTGAGGTCCGCGAAGACTGTCTATACTGGGTGGTCCAGGAACCCCAGACCTGGCAAGAATTACATCAACTACTAGTCCTGTGTAAGTACTGGAGGGGCCTGTTATGACCTGCACACTCGGTGCCCTGGGCTGGGCACTTGGGGAGGGAGAAGACTCTACGAACCCAAAGGTTCTTATGGCCTGGCATTCACCGTGAAGTGCGGGACTTCTGTGTGTCCTGTCCAGAATGTCAACAGGCTGGCCCAAAGGGGGTACCAAAGGTGCCCTTGGTCACCCTTCCCGTAGTTAGGGTGCCATTTGAGAGAATTGGCATGGACCTGGTTGGGCCCCTGGGAAAAAGCAGATCCGGCTGCCAATACATTCTAGTGGTGGTGGATTATGTGACCCGATAACCTGAGGTGGTCCCACTACAGAACACCACAGCACCAACTATAGCAGCCAAGCTCCTGAAAATCTTCTCCTGGGTGGGAATATCCAGGGAGATACTAACTGATCAGTGGACCAATGTCTCATCTAAACTGATGGCAGAGCTATATCGATTGCTGGATATGCGAGTGCTAAAGACTTTGGTATATCACCTGCAGATGGACGGCCTCATGGAAAAATTCAATGGGATGCTGAAGTCCATGCTTAGGAAGTTCGTAGAGGATGACCCACTCCACTGGGACAAACTGTTGCCAGCCCTGCTGTTTGCGGTGCGGGAGGTTCCCCAGGCCTCTATGGGCTAATCACCCTTTGAACTGCTGTACAGGCGACAACCCTGGGGAATACTTGACCTACTGAAGGACCCCTGGGAGGAGCAGGAGTCACGGGCCTCAGGCTCAATCCCCTACATACTGGAACTCTGGGAACAGCTCCAGAAGCTCAGAGCGTTTGCAAGAGAAAACCTCCTATGGGCACAGTGGACCCAGGCACATCACTACAATTGAGGGATGCGTCTGCGCACTTTTGAACCACGAGATAGTGTCCTGTTACTACTACCCTCTACAGAGTGCAAACTACTGGCCAAGCCATTTGAGGTGGTTAGGCAGGTGGGGCACATAGACTATGAAGTGCAGCTGCCAGGGAGATGGAAAGAAGTCCATGATTGGAGTAGGACTGGACGCTGGGCAACCAGAGGAGTTGCGGCAGCTAGTCAGGGGCTTTGCCCCCATGCTGTTGCCTCACCTGGAGAAGACTGAGCTGGTGAGTCACCACATCACCACCCTTCCTGGCCAGAAGGTCCACGATAACCATCAGCTGCTTCCAAAGATGTGGGAGTCTGTCCAGAAGGAACTCTGGATGATGCTGGAAATGGGGGTCATGGAGAAATCATGTAGCGAATGCCGGTGTCCTATTGTATTAGTCCCTAAATCCGATGGGACCGTACGATTCTGCACAGACTTCCGGAAGGTCAAAGCAATATCCTTGTTCGACACATACCCGATGCCCAGAGTGGATGAACTACTGGAACAGCTGGGTAATGCGACATTTATCTCAAAGTTAGACCTCAGGAAGGGGTACTGGAAAATACCCCGGGTGCCCACATCCCATGAGAAGATGGCCTTCCCTCCCCCGTTCGGGCTGTACCACTTCGTCACCATACCTTCTGGCCTTCACAGGGCCGCGGCCACATTCCAACGACTGATGGACAGACTGTTACAACCCCACCACTCATACACAGCTGCCATTATAGATGACATAGTGGTGTACAGCCACAGATGGGAAGGACATCTTCAGCACCTCGCAGATGTCTTGCAAGGCCTAGGAGAAACTGGACTCACAGCCAACCCAGCCAAGTGCCACCATGGGCAGCAAGAGGTAACATACCTGGGGTATACGGTGGGCCGAGGGACTTTACGTCCCCTGGTGGACAAGGTACAAGCCTTACGGGACTGCCCGACACCTTCAACCAAAAGGCAGATATGCCAATTCCTGGGCCTGTCAGGATACTAGCCGCAGCCCCTAGCCTGGGGGCAGTGATTGGCTCTGGCCACTAGGCCGTGCAGTCCCGAGCCTGGGGGCAGTGATTGACTCTGGCCACTGGACCACACAGTTCCGGCTGGGGGTGCACAGCCATGACTGCAGTTCTGACCCGTGACAGGCACATAGGCCCAGATCCTCAAAGGTATTGTAGGCACCTTACATCCACTGAAATCAATGGGAGTTAGGTGCCTAAAAACCTTTGAGGATCTATGCGATAATGTCTAGTATGCATGGGTATATGTCAGGACTTTCTGTGGATAAATTTATGTGAAAATCCCCAATATGTGCAAAAGCATTGTTGCACTACCACAGTTGTATGTGTTGTTTTGAAAACTAAAGATTTCTTCTTAAATAAGTAGTGGAGATGTGCATATTGCCACCTCATGCATCCTTTGTGTAGCAGAATGGTGTAGTGGTAGTATGTTGGAATTAAAGGTAATATTTAAATAAGGGGAAGGACAGTACAAACAACCCTTGGTGAGATACGGTGAGTTGGTGATCATAATGTCAGATGATCAAAAACTCACCTTTGAACTGGAGGATACCTGGCTTCTGTAGCAACAATTTGGATTTAAAGTAGCCACATCAAGTACTGATTTTGTTAGAGAGGTTTTGTGGGTTTGTTTCAACCAAATATAGTCCAGAACACGGAGGAAGATTGTTTCTGCAGTCTGCCCCTGTGGTGAAGCATCTTCATTTTAGAGCACATGCACCTTATACATGATCCACTTCTAATAAGGTAAAAAAAAACAACAAGAAATGGGATGGGATGGGGAACTTTGGGGCTCTTATGTATCATAAATGCACAAGTTTTCCTCTCTGCCAGGCTGTCTTTAAGTGGTAAAAGAGAACTCTCTAAGAAAAGAAGACTTTGCCCTTACTAAATTGAGTTATTGTCTAGTGTGAGCAGAGCAGTAAGCCACTCAACAGTGCAGCCAGCTTGTTGTCATAGGTTAGCATGACAGGTAGGGAAAGGGGGCTATGGGAACAGGGAAACTTGTTGCTGTTTTAAAAATTCATTCATAAGGAGGCTTGTACCTCATACTACCCACCCCTTACTGCAAACCATTGTGTGTGTGCTGGATAACTGGGTGTGTGATCATGCTCGCCACATCCCCCTCTCCCCATCCCCCACAAAATGCTCTTGGTGAAACACGTCTCTTACTTAGCACACTCTTGAGTGCTTGGGGCTGGAATTTTAAAGAAGCTAGGCATCCAGTTTCTCACTGAAATTTAATTAGAGTTGGGGACCTAACTCCCTAAGACTGATTTAGAAATTTCAACCTTGATTACAGCCCATGCAGGAGACTGAAGAATTCAATATGGTACTTTACTCTAAAAGTGCATCCATGAAGCAAAGGGCCAAATTTTGCACTTATTCTCCCCACTTCCCACAGGGCCCTTTTGATGCCTCATCTCTATGGTGGAGCCCTCATTTCTTTGTACTTCTTATACATCATAAAGCAAAGTACTGAAGTACTACTTATATTTAACTGGATCTTGTTTTGGTGACCAAGAGCTGGTAGCTATCTTCAGAGTCTGTTCATTTGTACACATGTAGTTTCAGTTTATAGTGATCCATTTGTCAATGACTTCCACAATATTTCATGTTCTGGTGCATTACTGGAAATTTTTAGTAATCAAAGTTTTGTAAATTACATATTTAATTGTTTGAGGGAGATAGGGAAGTTGTGCTACTCACTGTAAATTTTCCTTCCTTGTTTACAATTTGAAGACAGGATTTCATCTGAACTGAGGGAGAATATAAATAAAACATCACAAATGAACAAAATGCTAAGTATTCTATGAGGGTCAAGGGGTCTACTTAACTGCGTAGTGTTACTTTTTTAATGTAGGCTGATGTACTTTAGTGACACTTATCATTATGCTGTACAGACAATAATATGCACCGCATACACTTGTATGTCCTGCCCCGGCTAAACAAAATGTATCTTTAACTCTATGGCAGATGCTCATGGAGAACCTTTAATTATAATCAACATCGCTAGACCCATAACTGTATGTGTCAGCTTTTTATTATTATTTTTTTTTAACAAAAAAAGATGCCATGACACTTGGAAGACAGTTACCAAAGAAAAGGCTTCTTTTTTAACTATAACTTAAAGTGGTGGGAAGATGGGGAAGTGGGAGCGAACCACAAATACAAGAACCAATTTTGACCCATCCTTTTTACAGAACATGATAGCAGAATGAAATAGATTAGAATACATGTCCTGGATCCTGAAATAAGCTATGCATGGCTAAACCTCAATGGAGCCCCGTTGACTTCAATAACTATATTTATTAGAAGTATATAGAAGGATATTGAAAATAACATAAAATAAAATAAAAGAATTCCAGTGTCACCTTTATCATTGCACACCCAGGCTAGACTTTGGGGAAAGTCCCTTTACTATCTACAGAAGGGAGAATACAAATGAAGTTATAAACTGGTGGAAGAGTAGCAACAGATGTTGGTTTTCTGGATCCATGGACATTTATAGCATAATCCATGGTAAGATTCATGGCAATCCTGTAATTCTCCTCGCTTGAGAAGTCAGTTTTTCTTAACATGTATGTTGCAATTTTTTCTGGAGTCAGTTGCTTTTTTAAGACGATATGTGAACTTCTTTTATGCTGCAGGTACTAGTCTGGTGAATTGTAACAGAAATTGAGTGAGGGTTAGGGACATGTAAATAGTATTCTGTTCTGTCAACCAAACACCAAATGGCAAAATACCAGTTTGTACCTCCCAGATTAGTAAAGAATCTGTCTGTGTTTAGTTGTTGGTAAACATCTTTTCTGGAAACTAACAATTATACCACACATCCACCACGTATGGAGGAAATGACACACACTGTCACACTTATGCCAGTGAAAATCAGATTCAGGGCCACCCATATAAAACTGTCCTTTCAGAGTGAGATGCAAACATTAAAGATTTTCTACTGGGTTTCCATGTTAGCTGAGGAAGTGAGCTTTCTGTGCTGGGGATATAGATTTTATCCACAATATTTAAAAATAACCTGAACTTACACAAGTTTACAGGTGATCTTGAAGTGGGCAGAGGGAGAGGGGGTCTTAATTTGTATGTGCTTCATTTGAAGTTCTTAAAGATTTTCAGAGGTAGGTTGCTCAGCCTTTCATATTTCTGAAAATATGATCTCTTTAAGGTGCCTGTTTTGGGTATCTGAAATCATGAGTCACTTTTTGAAAGGTAGGCCAATATCACACAGTCAAGATGAATGGTAACATTTTCAAAAGCATCCAAGTGATGTAGGAGCTTCTCATATTTTCAGAAATGACAGGGACAGATTTTTAAAGGTAAACATGTATGCACTTCTGAAAATCCCACTGGACACCCAACTCCCATTGGCATCAATGGGATGTAGGCTTGTAAGTCACATGCTGTATGGGGATTCTGACTTAACTCTTTCTTTAAAAAAAAAAAATCTCCTTTTGAGGTAGTGTTGCCCTTTCCCCCTCACACCTATGTTTCTTCTTCAACAGTTACATTCCTTCAAGGATCAGTCTCACCTATATCCCTACCTACAAAAAGATATATTTTTTTAATTTCCTCTGTTTAGTCATTTAATATGGCAAGAGAATAAGGCCAGTAGGATTGATAATTTAGTCCTGTCTTCCCCGAGGTCTTACATAAGATGTTTTTTTGTTGAAATTGTCACTACCTGTCTTTCCTGTTTTTTTTTTTTAGTTTACCCTTGAACTGCAAGCTAATTTTGAGTAAGTGTGAGGTTCCTGCTGAAAGCTGTTTACTGCTCTGTCTACAATTTGCAAGACTTGTGAGGCAAGAAACAACTCAATCACTTTAGTCATTATCCCAGTTGCAGTCTTTGCTTTTTATGTTTGCTACCATTTGATGTTTAAAAGTGAGTCATTTTTAACACGTAAAAGGGATTGATTTAAAGGGTCGTGGCCCTAAAATACATATTTTCATGGCACATAATGATTAAAAGATGTCCACTGCCTGAATCTCTAGATGTATTTACATCGTCCTGGCTGCTCAAAATCCTACCTTTCCTTTAGGAGACTTCTTGTTCTGCAGGGTAAATTTAATTGAATATCTGTTCCTAGTTGAAAATGATAAAAAATACCCAAACGATAGAACAGTCCCTTGTGCAAAGCGTAGGGCATTTTAAGCATCTGGGAATGTCATTCTGTTTGTTTCGGATACTACCAATTGTATATTTTTAATCCTTCAAAATATCACGCAACTGCCAGCAAGCTAACCAGCTAACCAGTTAGCTGAACTGACCCTGAAAACCCAACATTTCACTTCTGGCCTTACCCTGACTTTTTCCTGAGGTGACGGATAGGCCTGAAAATATGCCCAATAGAGTGAAATATTTATAAACTTGAAAGGACATTTCAGAGCTGAAGACCCCTCTACCAAATAACTTGACCCAATTTCCTAAGTTTGGAATCCACTTAGCTGAGAAGCCGTGTGAATAGTTGGTGTTCCCACTTGCTTTCTATTGACTTTATTTAAAGAAAAATTCACCTCCTTCCAAGGGACTTGGCTTTATTTGTTACTCTTTGAATGTAAACCTTGCTTTGCTGCTGTTCCTAAGTGTTCATGCAAGACCTATTTCTCTGCTTATGGAGTTAATAAACTACACTTATCACAATGTACCAGAAGAATTTACTCTTATTCTGTTTCTAACTTCTAATTGGAAGGTCAGCAGAAGAGCATTGCTTCCGTAGGGTGGTCTTACAGCCAGCCATACTGACTGAAAGTTGTAATTGGGACTTAGATAATAGAGGACTCTAGAAATTAGTACCAACACCCTGCAGTTGCACTTTAATGTAACTATGAAGTCAAGATTGTGTGTATGTGTGTGTGAGTGTGTATGTGTGTATGTGTGTGTGCGTGTGTATAAAGAGAGAGAGTATTTTATATACTGAGCATAGCTAATTGAGCATAGCATAACTAACATGACAAGTTAACCCAGGGGTCGGCAACGTTCGGCACGCGGCTCGCCAGGGTAAGCGCCCTGGCGGGCCAGGCCAGTTTTATTTACCTGCTGACGTGGCAGGTTCAGCCGATCGCGGCCCCCACTGGCCGCGGTTCGCCGTCCTGGGCCAATGGGGGCGGCGAGAAGCCGCGGCCAGCACATTGCTCACCCGTGCCGCTTCTCGCCGCCCCCGTTGGCCCGGGACGGCAAACCGCGGCCAGTGGGGGCCGCGATCGGCCGAACCTGCCGCGTCAGCAGGTAAATAAAACTGGCTTGGCCTGCCAGAGTGCTTACCCTGGCGAGCCGTGTGCCGAACGTTGCCGACCCCTGAGTTAACCAAATACCTCTTAGAATCATCATAATTGGAAGCTTTATCTGTGCCAGTGTGGATTATTTATGCCAAAAGTAAATTCTCAGAGGTTAAGAATAGGGAAGTTATCAGGTATTCAGAAGAAAATTTCAGAGAATGTTTTGCCCCTGAGTAAATATTAAATGACTTGGGATATAATAGACTTATCAATTGCTATCCACCCTGACTCTATCTTTTTCTTGTGTCCCAGACTTTATTGCAGCTCAAACATAACTTTATGCTTCATGTTCTTAATTTTGCAGCCATTGATCCTGGACCACAACCTGATCCAAACAAAACCCGAATCTAGATATGGGATTTGTAGGGGCAGACACTTATGCCAGCACAGATTCTGCTATAGGATCAGAGCCAAAGCCTCTGCAGGGCATGTCTAATTCTTTTCTCATTTTATTGTTGAGATAGAAAAGCAACATATTTAAGGAATATAATAGTTTTACTCTGAGACTCATTCTCCCAAGTAATATGAGCCTGAGTCTGTCATGGGTTATATAGACCCCATTCTATCACTGCCACTAAGGAGTTAATAAATAGGCTAGCTATCTCCTCACCTGCATCTAATTGCTGGGCGAACAACACTGGGAGATAGGAAAGCTGCAGAGGGGGGCTTCTAGAGGAGACTTCTTCAGCAGCAGACTTGGAGGAAGCCACCGGAAAGTTAGGCTTCTAAGAAGGAGAATCAGAAAACATGAGTCTGGAAAAAGCCTACAAGAGAGGTGAAGAAGAAAGCAGCAAGGGATTGTGAGGCACAGGCCCACCCACTCCTCTGAATTCCAGTCCAGGGACAGTGTATTAAGCAGCTGTATTAATACACTGTCCCTGGACTGGAATTCAGAGGAGTGGGTGGGCCTGTGTTCCTCTTCCATTCTCAGGAAAGGGGATAGTAAAATCCCTTGGAGCAAAGGGACCACAACTCCATGGGATTTGGGGTTATCACCCAGAGGTAACATGCTGGGGAGGGGTGGCATGTGGGATTACGTGCCCCGATAGATTTGTGGCTTGGCTTGACCTGAGCATGCTTACACAGGCTGAGTTCACTTGCCCCCCCTCACACACACTATCGGCAAGTATGGGTCGTCTCTGTTATCACCCCTTCACCTGGTCTATCAGATTCACTTCCCCCCAGAAGGGGAGAGACTATGAATGACTTGGCTGGAGTCCTAAGAGGAAACCACCCAACATAGGCCTAAAAGATTCTTGGCAGAATGGGGGAGACTGAGGCAGAGTTGCTGTAATATGCACAGCCACAAGAGGGTGCTATCTGGCACAGGAACACCCAGACAAAGCCTTTAAAGACCCTTAAATGTTCATGTAATCATTCTAATTTGTATTTATTTCACAATTTGTAATATTGTCTATCAACTAATGGAGAGATTAAGCCTTTCAGGTAATTTATATATATATCCCACATTGTCCTTTGTGCTTGAAACTCTAATGTGAGTTCTGTCTTTCATGTTTAAGCTAATAAGTAGATGTTCTGTTTTAATTATATTTACTTTAAAAGCTGTTAACTTTCCTATTCTTACATCATATTGTTTATCCTTGGTGGGGGATTACTAGTAGTTTTATCAAAAAAAGAACAGGAGTACTTGTGGCACCTTAGAGACTAACAAATTTATTAGAGCATAAGCTTTCATGGACTACAGCCCACTTCTTCGGATGCATAAGTGGGCTGTAGTCCACGAAAGCTTATGCTCTAATAAATTTGTTAGTCTCTAAGGTGTCACAAGTACTCCTGTTCTTTTTGCGGACACAGACTAACACGGCTGCTACTCTGAAACCTAGTAGTTTTATGTAAGTAATCCACAAAACACCTGACTTTGTTTTCCTTTTCTCTCTTCTTCATACAGCTCTCTCTCTTTCTCTGTGTTTAATTTGCCATACCAAATATTCATAGGATGAGTCACTTCCAGCTGCTAGTCTACATGTCATTCATCTCCTAAAACTAATTGTACTTCCCAGGGAATTCTGACTTTAAATATTGGTAGCTATTTTAATCTCCCATGGACACTCTTTTATACTGTATCGCTAAGCAGCAGAAAATTTACCATGATACTACCTGCAAACAAATATTTGTTAAAGGTTTATGTGAAAAGCCCTCATAATGCTGCTAAACAGATCACTTAAAATGTTGGATCCTAATAGATCTTATGAGGATGTGGTTTTAATTTATACATTTATCATCATTAATATAGTGATCAAAGGTTGTAGATAACTTTGGAATACTCTATAACAAAATATGGTATATTCAGTAGTTACCATGAAGAAGTAAGCTTTTACAGTTATCCTACAGTGGCATCAAATATCCTCTCATATTTGTTAGTTGTTTTCTGTTAAATTATATCTCAGGTACCACTGGTAATAGCTATAGATAAATATGTACTTTCTAATGGTGATCACTATAAATTACTTTGAGTCATTAGCATTTATTATAACACCACCATTGGCACTTTCTATATCATGAGCAAATGCTTCTTTCCTTCAATATCTTTGTGATGCAGATGACATGGAATGCTGATGTTCCCTACTTTCCATACTTTTCAAAGTGAAAATGTTTCACCATCAAAGCTAAGTGAAAAGTAGACTTCAGGAAAGATTTCACTTGCTCATCTCTAACACACAGATAAAGACTTAATCTGTACCAGTAATAGAGAACTCAGCTGTACTGCATAATGTTGCAGCAATATATCTGGAGTCTGGTGTCTTGTGGTCCCATTTTTTGATCAGTTATCAATGTACACCCTTAGCTGCCTGTACACTTTTTAAAATGGAGGAAATATGCATAGAAATGTATAGAATAAGTTCATTTTGTAGGTGTGTGCAGCATGCAGCAGTAATCATGCACTCATATTATGGTTGGGTTTTTTTGGACTATAGGAAAGAGAAATGGAACACCGAAAAGGATTTTATAGTGGAAACTATTAAATGTTGGTCTCTGTTGCCACAGATGTGCATATATTATAGAGAATAAAGTCTAGTGGCGATATTTTTTTCAAAGGTGCCTAACTTTCATTTGTGTCTAACTCCTAAATTTATACCAAATAGTATATCCTACATTTATACCAAATAGTCTAGATTAGATATGACCAGATGCAGAAAAAAAGAGGCTTACTCAAAATAAGTTAATGAGGTCACTTACTTGCATTATGTTAATTGTGTTTTTGCCTTTAGTTTGTTGTGTTCTGTTAATTTAGAGTGGTGTGGAATATGGATCATTGTTAAAGCATCTGTTTAAAGAGGTAGATTTTGGAGCAATGATTACAAGGAGGAGGAATATGGGGCTACCTGGTGATTTGGAAGGGCATTCCAGTGACAGGGGCAGAAATAGAAAAGGCAGAGAGTGTTGTGAGAGAAATTGGCTATGAAATTGGCATAGCATGAATCAGAATTAGTAGAGGGCAGGGCTTGAGCAGGAGATAAGTGGTGAGATTCAAGCAGTGATAGAGCCGAGTGCAACCTTGCAGATGAGGATGAGGCATTTGATTTTGATGCAGAAGGAGGACAAATGAAGGAACCCTTAGAAAGTTTGACTAATCATTGAAGCACAAGATGAAAACAAGTTTGGCAACAGCATTTTGGATAGACTGCAGGTGTGCAAGATCTAGAGGAAAAGGTTGTAGTAGTCTAGGCGGAAAACAGTTTTGGCAGTAGCAATAGAGAAAAAGAAGATTTCTGGAAATGTTGCAGAGTACAACAAAATAAACAAAAACAGGTATTTTAGCAACTTCCTGTATGTGAGAGTTGAAGAGGTGTCTCAGTGGAGGGTAATAAGTTAAAAATTTTCATGGCAGAATTAGGTTTGGTTTTTTTTTACTTGTTGTGAGGCATCTAGCACATATTGGAAGCACAAATAGCAAATAATCAGCTGAGGGCCTGGTATATGGAATTATATAACTTGATGGAGGAGTAGCAGCACATTGGGAAATTTTTGAAGATGATATGTTCCCTAAGACCAGGGATCAGCAACCTTTGACACATGCCCACCAGGGTAAGCCCCCTGGCTTGTTTGTTTACATGCCGCATCCACAGGTTCGGCCGATTGTGGCTCCCACTGGCTGCCGTTCGCCGCTCCAGGCCAACGGGGGCTGCAGGAAGCAGTGCAGGCTGAGGGATGTGCTGGCTGCCGCTTCCCACAGCCCCCATTGGCCTGGAGCGGCGAACTGTGGCCAGTGGGAGCCGTGATCGGCTGAACCTGCGGATGTGGCAGATAAACAAACGGGCCCGGCCCACCAGGGGGCTTACCCTGGTGGGCCGCATGCCAAAGGTTGCCGATCCCTGCCTAAGACAATGGAGGTTAAATACGAGTCTAGTAAATACATAAGTAAAATTATATATGGATTTTTTTCCTCAGTGGTTCTACAAAACAAGGTTTTGTTATTGGATTTTTATTGACCAGCCCTATTCTGTGATATTAAAACAAGGAGGGGTTGTGTTAGCCCCCCGGTCCCCACCCACCCTATATATAAATATCAATGCCACATGCCTTGTTAGGAACAGGCATTTCAAAGGTCATTTAAACATCTTATGCTGTGTTGTGCTGCCAGCCATGCTGCCTACTTAACAGAACTATGCAGCATATTTTCTAAATTTTAAAGAACTGGGAGTAACTGAACAGAGTTTGTTTACACAAGGCAGACAACTCTGTTCCAGTGTTTCCTAGTGAATGTCCCAAGTGAAATTAATTAAAACATGATGAGCAAAGTGAGGGAGTCTGACTGTCTGGCTGACACTAGTGTTAGATTTAGCATAACAAGCAAAGTCTTTCATCTGGGATATTCAGAGATCAATGCCAGAATGAAGCCTTTTCATTTTTCTGTTACTCTACATTAAATTGCTCTACAATACTGTACATTAAAATCAAATGTTTCCTAAAATATTAAGGGAACTGGTCAACCTCTAAATTTATGTTGCTGAATGCTTGCTATTATAAAAGACTCCAGCAAGGAGCCAGATTTAGGGTTACACAGGCACTGACACTTGCAAATTTCCAAGTACCTACTGGCTCTGCAACCTATCCTAAATGTGTGTGTTTCGTGTGTGACGTAGGGTTTGTTTTTAATATAAGCTATATTGGTGTTCGAGTCTTCAAAACTTTGGGCCAGATCCTTTGCCACCATCCTGCAACACAACAAGAAAGCTGCTCTAACCTGGCAGCTGATGTGCTAAAACTGGCAGACTCTCCTCCACATCATCCACTTGCCTCTCTCTCCACACAGGGACTTGTCAGGGCCAGGGATGAGAGAGGTTGTGGCCAAAGTGCCCTGTGCTCCATCGTACCCAGAGAGTACCATCCAGGATCATTCCTGAAGGTGTAAATTAGCCTTAGGGTCTTAATTACTTCGGGAACCAGACTGATGACCAAATAACACCAGATAACATCAAATGGAAGGGTGTGTGTAAATGTGTCTTTTCTCTCCCCGCAATTCAGGTCATGTGGTATACTCAGTTTGGCTGGACCCAGGGAAACTGGCCCTTAGTTTATACTAATAGTTTTTTTAAAGTAACTTATCAGTATGATTAACCCACCTAATGTCTTGTCACTCCTGCGTTGCATGCATTCACATCTGGACTACTTTTAATTGAAACCTATGTAAAATACTTACAATGAATCTTGCCCACACTGAAATAGAGCCTGTGTTCAAAGTTCATTATCAGGTTTAACATAGGCTGAGAGTTCTGTAAGTGCACAAACCCACCTCCTCCCACCTGCCCTTTCATCCTCCCTAAGCATCCACCAACTTACCCCAGAGAGCCCAGGCATCCCCCCCTTACCTTCAAAGGAACTTTCAATATCCTGCCTCCCTTTTGCTCCATTCTGGGTTTATTCAGACTACAGTCAGGAGATTTTGAATGTTTCCATCTTGCATTGACTCTTTAGAAGATCACTCAAAAAGAGTTTCCTGCTCCTAATTAATCAAATGTCCTCTTCAGTGGGCGAGGGAATGGTGAGATGCACGCTATCCCAATAAAGGGTGGTAAGAGCAGGCAAACACTTCAGCTCTTACTGTGGCTAGTTCACTGACAGAGCTCCTACCGAGAGACCAAAGTATCTAGTGGGCTCACGAGGGAACTTCTAGAGGCTTAACTTAAATCTCCAACTGAACAAGCAGAGGTTAGATTGGTATCAGTCCCTTTGAAACAAAGCTGCAGGTTTCAGTGTGCAAACCATTTGAGCCAAACTGTCTAATGTTCACCCAACTCTCTGTAAAATGGATTTTAAACGAATGTGAGCAGAGAGACTCTCAGGCTAACAGTTCAGATGCTGATAAACCTTTCCTGCTTTCTATTACATATGGCTCTACCTGTGCCCTAGCTTCCATGATTCACCACTTATTTCACTAAGGCCTTGGCTACACTTACCGGCAAGTTCGACGGCTGGAAATCGAACTTCTGGGTTCGACTTATCGCGTCTAGTCTGGACGCGATAAGTCGAACCCGGAAGTGCTCGCCGTCGACTGCGGTACTCCAGCTCGCCGAGAGGAGTACCGCGGAGTCGACGGGGGAGCCTGCCTGCCGAGTGTGGACCAAGGTAAGTTTCAACTAATTCGAAATAAGGTACTTCGAACTTCAGCTACGTTATTCACGTAGCTGAAGTTGCGTACCTTAGTTCGAATTAGGGGGGGTAGTGTAGACCAAGCCTAAGGCCTTGGCTACACTTACCGGCAAGTTCGACGGCTGGAAATCGAACTTCTGGGTTCGACTTATCGCGTCTAGTCTGGACGCGATAAGTCGAACCCGGAAGTGCTCGCCGTCGACTGCGGTACTCCAGCTCGCCGAGAGGAGTACCGCGGAGTCGACGGGGGAGCCTGCCTGCCGAGTGTGGACCAAGGTAAGTTTCAACTAATTCGAAATAAGGTACTTCGAACTTCAGCTACGTTATTCACGTAGCTGAAGTTGCGTACCTTAGTTCGAATTAGGGGGGGTAGTGTAGACCAAGCCTAAGGAAAATTACTGTGTAAATTCAGGTTTCTTAGCAAGAAGTACTGTAGGTCTGAAGTGATTTGAGGCTTTAAATGCAGCAGCATTCTCATAATGATAAAATGCCAGCTCTCTGTAAGCAACATTCCTACTGTTATACACGAGCTTTCAGCAAGATCTGCCTCTCTCTCTTCAGACAGCAGGTCTGGCAAAACAGATGGGGACTGACTACAGCAAAATGAATATTTTCAGCAGAGGGATTTATTTCCTTCATGGTAAATGAGTCAGGTGTGTGTGTGTGTGGCCTGCTCTAGGTTTGCAGATATCAAGTTTTATAAAATTTGTCTAAACTGCTGCCCCATATCCCATGGGGAGGATTAGGGATGTTTGCTTAGTTCAAGGCAGTAAACAAATACCTTGTCCTGATATTTAAAATGCAATGCAGTGAGAGAGAGGAGTGTAGAGATTATACAAAATGCCTCAATTGGTTGTCAGAGTTCTATTTATGTAATGAAGTACTGGTGAGGTGACACATTGGTTAATGGGATTTTGTAAACAAAATTTTAGATGCTTTACATTCTGTCTATATGACTTGATATCTTCCACTTTTGCAATATACAATTGGAAATACATTTTAGCCTACTCCAAAGGACCCACAGAGCGGCTTTTGAAGTCTAATTATACTCTAAAAAAGAATTTCAGTAGGAAAAAAAAACATAGGGCAGAACTAAAGGACATTTGCCTTAAAGTTTCATGAAATGAATGCTGACTTTGAGAGGAATAATTTACATGAGGCTCTACATTTCATCATCTCCAGTTTCCAACATGCAGGTTGAGTAGGTCTGACTTCTGCCAGTTTCTTGCCTTAGGTACCTAGACTGCCAGATACCTCAAGTCTAGACTCATTTTATAGATGAGAAACGAAGGCAAAGAGAAGCTAATTGACTTGTGCAAGATCACATGGAAAGTCTGTGATGAAACAGGGTCTTGAACCCTGATGTCCCAGGTCTGTACACCAACCCCCAGGACAGCCTTCTCCACAGCTCTAGAGTTGCTTGATATCAATTAGTTTTGCAGTTTTGGTTCCAAGTTTAGCTGCCTCTAGGAAGGATTTGTCTAATGGTCTAAAATTAGTTTTTATGACTGCACCACTATGGACTATCTGATCACCTGGTCTGATATGCTGATGTTTTTGTAAGTACTCTATCGGCAACTGACAGACCATGCCCTGCCAGGCTTACCATATAATGGTCTGACCCAACCCCCTTTGAAGTCAGTGGAAGACTCCATTGCCATTGGATTGGGCTCCAAAGTCATGAAGGAGACACAAACAAATCACAACACAACGTAAACAGACGAGGGCTAGCCCTTTAGCCATTACAACTTGAGCTTTTCATGGGAGAGATGAGTTTTATTGGAGCTGACCAAAAATGTAAGCAGTATTAATCAACTAACTTAATTAACAAATTTTGACATTTTTGGTGAAATATGTTGTTCAGTGTACATTATTAAACTAATAACCACTGTTCTGAAATTTCTTGAAGGTGGAGATAAGGAAAAGACTTAGTGTGCATTAGTAAGCAGACTGAGGCAGTAAGGTGGCAAGGCTGTGAATTTAAAAATGGGCGATGGAATAAGAAGACCATGGAGATGTATGCAAGGGCAGTAATGGAAAGTTTTGAAGGTCAGGAAAAATAATTTAGGCATTGGAATTGCTATACTTGGACACAGCAGTGGTCTCCGTAATTCTGTTTCCAGTTTCCAATAGTGACCAGAACCAGATGCTTCAGATGAAAGTACAAGGAACCCCATAATGGAATAATATGCCTATAGGGAAAATATCTTCCTAATAACTATTCATTAGTGGTCAGGTTATGCCCTGAAGAATGATGGATTATGATCCTTATGTTTTTTTTAATCCTAGTTTAATGTAACTGTGGATGTTCTCATTCTACACAGAATCATTATTATGTTATTGTAGGGGGAAGAGTCTGTATGCTGAAAAAAAATTGTTTCCCTCCCTATATATTAGCTGACTACTAAAGACTCTTGAGCTTATAGCAATGAAAAATGACATAATTATATTTTAATTATTTCTACACTGAGTAATAACTTAAACATGTAGTCTAGAAGCAGCAACCATGGATGTATAGAACTATGTTGCTTTAACCAATAGGCTTAGTAGCCTTAGGATGTTTAGTGTGATATTTCCAAAAGGGCCTAAGTAGCTGAAGCACACAGCTCCCATTGATTGACCTTAAATCAGAGAGGATACATCTACACTGCACATTCATGTTTTGATTGCAGCACGGGCAGGCCTCCTTGTTAGCTTTAATCTAGCTGGTGTGGATAATAGTGGTAGTGAGGAAGTGGCAATTTGAGCATAGGCTAACTGCCCTAGTACAAGCCCAAGAATGACTGTGGGTATTTACTTGGATTGCTGCCCCACACTGGGATCTGTGTTACTGAATTTTCCTTGCTATTGTCACCTACACTAGTTACATAGACCAGTACTAATTTTAAGCTACCTGAGCCACAAGTACACCTTCATTTACAGTGTAGATGTACTCTAAGGCCCTTTTGAAAATCCCACCTATAAATTCTTCACACACATCCCATATGTCAGGATAAGCTAACCGAATCTGTAAACTTACTGAGCATCCAGTGACCACAATCACATGCAAACTGTGTCATGCTTTAATACACAACATGCTAATTCACCTCCTGTATTGAAAACTTGGCAGGAGTTAGATACATCTGCTAGTATATCTCATTGACAGGAGTGAACTTGGGCTGTCAGGTCTGGCACAGTACCCACCACCCTCTCCGGAGTCCCAACTCAAAGGAAGCAATTGTACTTATGGTCTCAAGCAAACTACTAACTTAAGTGGGCTTTATTTTGAGAGAAGCATCTCCATATCTTTTCCCCTTCCACAGACTAATGATGCCTATTTTTCTTCATGGCTTCCTTATAGATGAGGCTCCACTGGAGAGCAGGAGCCACCTCCTGATGTAAAGTACCTGAAAACTTGAGTTTGGGCTTGGATTGAGATTCAGTATCGAGTGGAATGTGTATTGGCAAGATTTTACCTGGCTTTTGATATGAGATAATGGAAAGAATGGTGGTATTTTCAATAGTGCCTGACTGAGAAAGGAGCAATGGAAGAGAGCTTTGGTGGAACAAATTCTGTCTTAGTGTATAGTATGAGTAATAATTACAGTGAAAGCAGAATCACAGCTTGGGTTTCTGCATGGTTAGTAAAACGTAACACAGGCCCTGGGTATGTGTTTGGGTTGCTAGGTCGCTGTAAAGCCCATGCTACATTGTCTTCACCACCCCCTTTACCTGTGCTAGCTGGATTCAAATTGGCTAGGATAGGCTAGCGCATACACAACTCTCACTGTGTACACATACCCTTGGTCATATTGGACTGAATTCTAAATGTGTTGATTAAACTGGACTTACACCAGGGCAGAATGTAGCCTATTGAGTACAAGGTGGTAGGGAAATAATCCTAAGGGAAATACTGGAAAAGCAAACATACACTAGGGACTGGATGGAAGTTTGGGACTAGGTATAGATTTGTCGTCAGCATAGGGATAATAAGTAAACCTTTGGAAACAAATGCAATTACCCAGGAAGATAACATGAGATCAGGGTGGGATTTGTAGAGAGAGGAAGTACAACTGCTGTAACTAATGTTAAAAGAAAACTTAGAAACAGTCACAGGAAGGATATGTCTACAATGCAATTATATACCCATGACTGCCCTGTGTCATTGACTTGGGCTTGGCCTGTGGGGTTGTTTAATTGTGGTGTAGACATTCAGGCTTGGGATGAAGGCCAGGCACCTGGACCCTTCCCCCTCATGGGGTCCCAGGGTCTGGTCTCCAGCCCAAACATTGTCACCGCAATAACACAGCCCCACAGGCCTAGCCCCATGAGCCCGAGGAGCTGACATGAGCCAGACACAGATGTCTAATTGTTGTGCAGACATACCCACAGATTCCTAGGCCAGAAGAGACCAATGTGATAATCTAGTCTGATCTCCTGTATGACTTCCCAAAAATTCCTTCTGAAGTAGATCAGTAGTCTTGACTTTAAAAAATGCCAGTTGAAGAGAGTAGAGTGCCTGGAAATCTCAGTGTGGCATGGGAGACTGAAACAAAATATTGAAGGCAGCATGAAAAAAGGCCAACAGAATATGGATGTGGAAGAAGAGCTTCTCAAGGAAAGGAATACAACAGCAGAGTCAATGAGAGAGAGAGAAAGTCAGGCTTGGGGGGCTGTGAGGAAGTGGAGGGAAGGGGACATGAAGAGGACTATGAACAGCATTAATTTTGTTAAAACAGGAATGGGAACTTCAGAGGAAGTATGGGAAATGGTGGCTGGGAATGAAGTGAACAGGATTGGAAATGAGGAAATGGGAAGAGAATAGATCAAGAAGGGGTGGTAGGATTGTGAATGACGTGAGCAGGAATTAAAGGAGATCTCACCAGCAATGAGAGAAAGAATAAAGTGGATGTGAGGTGAAGATGTTAGAGGAGAAGAAGCTGTGAGAAGGCTATTGTGTTGGACAGGGAACATCTCAGGCCCAACAAGGGACAGGATCTTAATGAAACCCTTGTTCACCGTTAAAACCCGAAACAGCTAAGTGTGGTTGAGATTTGTCAAGTTTTCTCTGGTGACTCCCATTATAAAAAAACACCACTAAAACTCTCTTCCAACTTCTTATTACAGATACAGGAAAAGAGAAACAGTTGCAACATTTGAAGTGTGAAGTATTAAGTACGACTTTCGATCTAACAATATCCCTATTGTCTTTCCTTTTAGTTATATAGAGTTTTCTAAAGGGGAAAGCACTGCTGTGACAGTCTTTTAGATGGCATGAATATGCTTTCTGATGGAAAAGAGAAAGTTAGATGGTCTTGAGTTGCTGCTGTTGTGCACACAATAGGAGAAAGAAAAGAATAATCAAGTTAGAAAATGTAATTTCAATTTCTGGTGCTGAGTTTCATTTGCAACTTTACTGTTGGAGAAACACAGGCCCAGCATATGGTCTTAACACCACCTTGATACCTGGCAAACGTGCACCAATATCAGGCTGGGTAAAGCAACATTTTTAGCCATCTTTCCCATCACAGGCTCACAGCAGTGTTGCCATAGGTGGAGTTGTCTTGGTGACTAAGTCAGGCTCTTATTAGACAGAAGGCAAAAAGGAAAGACATAAAAAATGGGACAAATAAAGTGGCAGGTGAGGGAGAGTTGATAAGAGGAACACAAGTCGCGCACTCTAGATCAGTGGTTTTCAATCTTTTTAGGCTGAGCAACCCTTTCCAAATAATGTAGTCTACTGCATACCCCCATCTGAGTCTTACTAAATAAAGTGTACCATGCATTTAGTCTTACTAAATAAAATGTGTTGTCCAGCAATATTGGATTTTTCTCACATATCCTCAGATGAGATCTCACATAAGCCTAGGGTACACGTAATCCAGTTTGAAAACTACTGTTCTAGATGTTGTTCTGGATTTGGCTAAAACCAGTGAAGTGGGTTCCAGAAGATGATGGAAACAGCAACCATGGTAAAGCTTACTTCTTCCATTCTGGCCAGTTTTCATTTAGTGATGCACATAAGCAATGACGAAGCAGTGGTGGCAACCTCAATCCATTAAAATTAACCAGTTGTGAAAACACATTTCCTCTGATTTCTAGACTTTTTCAGCTCATTTTCATGCCAATCCATAACTTCACCTGGAGCCTTGAAGACAACCCCCTTATCACTGTTCTTTTAACTTAAACAATCTAGTTTGTCCCAATCTATTTGTCTCCAACTTCTACTGACTCTTGTGAACAATGTTATATAATAGTCTGAGTTAGATTTCTGTTACTTTGGACACTTTACAGTACAGACCTCTGCACTGCAGATGAGAATGTAGGAAAGTAAACGGGAAAAGAGAAGGGATGGGGAGAAGGTCAGAGAGTGTAAATAGTATTGAACAGAAGTGGCAATATAAGAGCACGAAGGAAGAAAAGTGGAGAGATGGTGGGGAAGGCATCAAGAAGGATGACAAGAGATTAGGATTAGGGTGTAGTGAATGCCTGAGTCTAACAAGCAGAGATGAAGGGAAGCAGTGAAGACAGCAAAGGGGTCAAGAAAAAGGAAGAAAGTATAGAAAAATATTCAGACACTGACACAAATGGCAGTAGATGTTCAAATTATGAGCAATCTGGCAATTAAGCAATTAGGCAATTAACTGCTCACTTTTCATATTGCTCATTAGGCAAATAATGAGCAATTAATCAGTCAGTCAATTAAGCAATAATGAGCAGTGTCTTATGGTTCTTAACTGTTCCTTCAAATTTGGATTGTAAGGGCCTTAGTTCGTCTATGTTTTGTAAAGCGTTGAGCCGACAGCCAGTGCTCATTAAGTAATACATAAGAATGATGTGGATTCAACCAAAGACCACTCTTAAAAATAAGACTTACTTTTTGAAAACTCTGCATGTTTCTGAAGCTTCAGTTTAGATAGAGCCTCTTATTTGATAAGAGAAGTATTCCTGGGGCTGGGATGGTAAACTACAATGCAGGATATGGGAAATGCCACCAACAAAATGACTTCAATTTATGAATGTTTGGGTACACTGCTGTTCTTTTCTTTCCCCTTTTTGTGTGCTGTTTTCTGTTTTGGTCTTAAAAGGAGCATGATTGGGCTTTATCAACAGCTCCAACCCATCTACCTGTCTCTTTCTTTTCCCTAAATGAATAGTTATTATCATAGTTATTTTGGTGAAGCACTGGAATGGGTTACCTAGGGAGGTGGTGGAATCGCCTTCCATAGATGTTGTTAAGGTCAGGCGTGACAAAATTCTGGCTGGGATGATTTAGTTGGGAATTGGTCCTGCTTTGAGCAGGGGGTTGGACTAGATGACTTCCTGAGGTTCCTTCCAACCCTGATATTCTATGATTCTGTGATCTTTAATAACATCTAAAATACTGTGTGACAGGAGTCTTCCCCCCATTTAAAAACTTCTCTATAACTAAAGATATGAGGGAGATTGTTAAATGTAAATTAACTTCTTTTTTTTTTTCCCCAAAAAAGCTTTGGAGCACTGGGGAAGTTCCAGACAGCTAGAAGAAAGCTAATGTTGTGTCAATTTTTTTAAAGGGTAAATAGGATGACCTGGATAATTATGGGCCTGTAAGCCTGACACTAATACTGGGCAAGATAATGGAACAGGTGATATGGGACTCATTTAAAAAGAACTAGAGGAGAGTAATGTAATTAATGCAAATCAACATATGTTTATGGAAAATAGATCCTGCCAAAGTAAATGAAAGTGTATATATGTATATTTAAATGACATGTTTGGTTGATAAAGGTAATAGTATTGACATAATATACTTAGACTTCTGTAAGGCACTGCACAACACTTTGATTCAACCACTAGAATGATATAAAATCAACATGGCCCACATTAAATAGGTTAAAAACTGGCTAACTTATAGGTCTCAAAAGGTAACTGTAAACAGGAATAGTCATTGACTGGGTCTGTTTCCACTAGGACCCTGCAGGGTGTGGCCCTATACTGTTTAGCACTTATCAGTGACCTGAAAGAAAATACAAAATCATCACTGATAAAGTTTGCAGATGACCCCCAAACTGGGCGAGTGGGAAATAATGAAGAGGACTGGTCACTGATTTAGAGTGATCTGGATTGTTTGGTAAATTAAGAGCAAGCAAACAAGATCAGTTTTAATATGGCTAAAGGTAAACATAAAGGAACAAAGAATTGAGGCCATGTTTATAGAATGGAGGACTCTATCCTGGGAAGCAGTGATTCTAAAAAAGTTTTGGAGGTCATAGTGGATAATCAGCTGAACATGAGATCCCAGTATGATGCTGTGGCCAAAAGAGCTAATGCAATCCTGGAAATGCAATCTTGAGTAGGAGTAGAGAGCTAGGTTCCATTGGCCCGGGACGGCGAACCGTGGCCAGTGGGGGCCGCGATCGGCCAAACCTGCCGCGTCAGCAGGTAAATAAAACTGGCCCGGCCCACCAGGGTGCTTACCCTGGCGAGCCGCGTGCCGAACGTTGCTGACCCCTGATCTAAAAATTTATTTATAGGGGAAAATAAGGAGGAGAGTGTTAAAATTGTTAAGGAAATCAAATACATACAATCATTGCAAAGTTCTTGCTTCAGGTTTGAAGCAGTGATAGAATAAACTTGTCAAGCCTCTGGTAACTTCCAAAAGATTGGAAGGTCCTCAGTTCATGCTCCTTTTAGTGTAAGTCCATAGTTCAGGGATCAAGTAGGAAAGAGGCAAAATGGAGACATTTCCAGGGTTTTTGATACCTTCACCCCTGTGGAGGGATGCTCTCAGTTTTAGTTTGTGGAGAATTACACGCATAAGATGGAGTCCATGGTAACATGAGCTACTCACATGCCTTTGCATGTTTTGATGACTCATAGGAGTAGCCATTACTCATATCCCGGCTAAAGCATCCACAGGAAGGCTCACCAAGTGGGGACAAGCTTCTATATCCATTGTAAAAAGAACAGGAGTACTTGTGGTACCTTAGAGACTAACAAATGTATTTGAGCATAAGCTTTCGTGGCTACAGCCCACTTCTTCGGATGCAAGCCCACGAAAGCTTATGCTCAAATAAATCTGTTAGTCTCTAAGATGCCACAAGTACTCCTGTTCTTTTTGCGGATACAGACTAACAGGGCTGCTACTCTATATCCATTGTGAGAGCTAAGTGTTCCTTAATGGGCCATCAACTTGAAGGGTCCATTCACCATGTGCTGGCTAGACTGGATGTAAACTAACTCTTGGGTGTTACCCCAGGAACAAACACACTTGAAATACGGGTATATAGTCAATATTCATAACTTCAGATACAAAAAGGATACATGCATACAGATAGGATAACCATAATCAGCAAATCATAAGATTTACTGCAATTGTCTAACAGTGGCAATATTAATTATATAAATGGTCATATTTCAATCATACAGCATCAGAACTACCTTCTTCTAAACCCTTCTTAGATCATTCATTTGCCGTGATGACAAAATTTTGACAACAGTTAGGCAGCTGCTGTGCTGTGCTGTGATCACTGCCTATCTTGTTTACAAGTACTGTCTAATGTTTCCCTTTTTCTCTCCGGTTGGTCTGTGTTCATATCTTGCCTCTTGATTCATGCTTAGATCGCAAGTTCCTTGGGCCATGAACAGTCTTTGTTCTGTGTTTGTACAGTGCCTAGCTCATTAGGGTTTTTGTCCATTTCCATGTCAGAGAATGCAGCCATAATTCTGCCTATTTCTCATCATTTCCCCTTTCTGGATTAGGTGCAGGGATCAGGAAAGAAACAGTCTTTTGAGCTCAGGGACTGGAATTCTGCCTGAACCTTATGTATGTCATGCAAGGCCCAGAGATGACCTAGTCCCTCCCCTCTCACTGCACATTAGTGTAAAGCCCATGCAGAATATGGCCCTAAAGTTTTATTAGGATTACGGTTCTGAGGGATCTTTCTCTAGCTCCATACCCAGAACACTGGGAATATTTCAAAGACTTTCAGAAGATCCATTACATATTCAGTTATGAAATGAGCAGAGGAACAAATTAATGAGCCATTAAAGGAATTTCTCTTGGATTTAGATAACTTTATTTTATAAAAGGTATTTTATGTGTCTAGTAAAATATATTTAAAAAATCAAATTCTACTCCCTTCAACAGCAGAAGCACTAATTGTATGTGAGAACTTTAACAAATGATCATTGCCTCTGCATTATAATTTATGATGTGATCCAGAATGACCTCATTCGCATATTGTTTAAATGGTTCACATGATTCCTGTATTCCAGTCAATACAATTTTACATTATTATACATGTCATTTAGGATGTTTCACATATCAGACAGATTAGCGTTCATCCTTCCAGCATGTGAAAAACTGACAGGAGTAGAAGGGACAGTAGACAAGTTCATAAGCTAGTCATGTACTTTCAGAGGGCACAGAGCTTCTTTATGTGATGTTGAAACATTGAGGTGAAACTGAAATCATACTGTGATGCTGTAACAGTTTGCCAGCTCAGGCTAGAGCAATTGGGCAATTCATTCCTGTGTGTATATCAAAGAAATGCTAAAAGGTCATACTGTGTTCAAGCCAATTCACTTGTTAAATAGAGCAAAGGGAGACTTTATCACATTATATTTACATGGCATATGCCCAGATAAGTACATTTGCTCTAAATTCATGAAAACTAGTAAAATGTTAAAGGCATTGTCTTCGCTTATCTATAAATCTGTTGATTTCTATTGCATTATATTATGTATGGCCCTGTAGTTAAATAACCCTAGATCAAAGTGTGTGTATAGTCAAGTGCTAGAACTTCATGAATACTAATGAATGATACTTGTATTGTTTTTTTTTTCTTAACTATCCCTATAATAATGTAATGGCAGGCAATTGCATTATGTATACTACTGTAACTAAGTTACTTGTGAATCCAAAAGAAGTAGAAGACTAACTTCAAAGCAAGGGTTGTTGAGTTCAACAATGGGAATTCATAGACTATGTGCATTGCTTATTCCTCATCAAAGGCAGAACCGCCGTGAGTTAAAACACCTGTTAGTTTGTCTTCTGTGAGCAGAGTCTACATATACTGGCTGAAGGGAATGATCCTGCATCTCTGGTCTGATTCAATTCTGACAGGGGGAATTCTGAGTGATCAGCCAGCGGTCCCCAAAGCCATTTGGGGTATCCCTGAGAGACTCTTGGAGAACTAGCAGACATTACATAACTGCTATAATTTGGATTACAAATTTACATTACAGGTGAGTCTATTATACCTGCTTTAACTGCTCAATAACGTTCATTTCTTTTTCTTAGCTAATAAATCTTTAGTTAGTTTATTAGGGAAATTAATTACAGCATTGTCTTTGATGAGATGAAGAGTATCCATTGTCCTGGGGTAAGTGACTGGCTTGTTGGGCTCGGAAGTAACCTAATGTGTGGTGAATTTTGGTTTCAATGACCTTCCATCTTAAAGTCCAGTTTGTCTGGGTGGGGCTGGAGAGCCTCAGGGAGACTGTCTGTGGCTCCATGATAAGACAAATATTGTGATCCAGGAGTTCACATTTGTTACTGGTTTGGTGAAAACTATTAACAGAATATACCACTAGTTTGGGGTGTCTGCCCTGTTTTCTGACAGTCTGACCTTAGATTGCTTTCATACATTGCTTTCAAATTTTAAAGGCTTACATGCTTTTCATTAGTAGTTACATCAGACATATGTCTGTGGTTGGAATCTTCTTGACAATGGGCTGAGACCTATACACTCTCTCCCACCCCCCATTTATCCCAAATCTTCTCAGACTCCCAAAGCCACTCTTCTGGAAGGCATGAAAACATATTTATTCTTTCCTGGAGGTCCACATGGCAAGTCTCTCCTCTCTGTGTGCTTTCCATAAAGGACTCCATAAAAGCAAGTATTTAAGTATTTACTGAATATTTAGTACTTCTACTTTTTCTGAATACAAAGTGAAAACTATCCAGGAGGAAAGAAAATATTTTTTCCCTTCATCTTTCCTAGACATGCTCATACCTCCATTGTTCCCCAGACAGGCTGGGCTTACAGCTTGAAAAACATTGATCAAAATAGATGACAGTACAATATATCAAATGGAAGACAGATGAAGTGATGAAATTGTCAGCTGTTAGCGTGAGGTTCAAGGTAATGAAGACACGTATTTGTATTATTAAATGCCACTACATGCCAATAAAATTGTGATAGCCTGCTAATCAGCCCTTCCCAACTAGTGGATTACACTGCTCTTTAGTCCAAAAGGCACATACAAAGCCAATTCCCCAAAGTAAACGATTAATTTAATTCAAGAAGCCAATAAAACAAAGGAATGACATTTGATCCTGTAAACTATTTAAATGGATATATGGGATGTTCTTCTTCTTAAAAAAAAAAAGGGGGGGGGGGGTTCATGCCATAGAGTATATTTCTCTAATAAGTTAATTAAAATGCACCTTAGTTTAATTAGTTATAAGCTAGGAGTACATATGGATGCTCCATTACCCCCCAAAACCCTTCAATAAGTAACACTCACACTTTTTCAGACCTTTGCTCACAGGTGTGCTTAGGATAGTTAATGTATATATAATGTAGGTTCCCAGTTGCTGAAGGGATAATGACACCAGTTATTAATAATATTCCTAAAGGTTTCTGTTAAAGTGTTTTCCTAACTTTTTAAAAATGCATGTTTTATTGTTGCCAGAGATTATTACTAAACTTGTTTGTAAAGATGTATTAAAACTGCTAGAATATGTAGCACTGTGACAACAGATGAGTGAATTTCAGACATAAACTTGCACGGCTTTCATTCAAATATTTATTTATTTTTAGTCAGTTGGTACCTCTCTTCTCTTGATACACAATAATATTGTTTTGCTGTTTTTAATAATAATACATTGAGTGTCATGGGTGAAAAATGTTGTAAAGCTAGAAAGTGCTTCACTAATATTCCTTCCTCATGCTTTACTGTACCGCATCAAGGTGAGTAAATAATCTCACATCATTGTTCCACTTAAATCAGACCAGATGTTTCTGATGTGAAATACTGATTTAGTTACCATCTTTGGAAATCCTTTATTTAAATGATTTGAAGATTTGTAAATTGCTTGTATTACATTGATATAGTTGTGCATGTAATCTAGAATTACCAGGAGGATGTTTTAAAAAACTATTTTCTTGCAACTAAATAAACAAAACATTATTTCCAGTTACTGGAGGATGGTACATTATTAAACATATACCCTAGATACTGGAGCTTGTTGAACATCACAAATGTGGCTTTCATTGAAGTGTAAAGAACATTTTCTTTTCACCCCTTAAGATACAAGTTAATTGCTTTTTTCCCCCTAATGTCAACCATCAATACCATTCAGCATTAAGATGACTGCAATGTACCCATGAGGAGACTGAAGCCGGTAGAGTCATGTTAAATATGTTCAATCTTAAATGGATTTGAAAGCTGCATTTCACTCCTTTTTTCATGTTTTTCATAGAAATTATTGACAGTGTTTTATAATCCTTAGTCTTTAATTTTTATTAATTAATTTAGTAATGGCTACCTTCTGTCTCCTTTACTTGTATCAGACAGTTCCTAAATAATCCTCATTGTTACTATTTGCAGAGTTGAGTACTACTCAGTTGGGGTATCATACATGAACATGGCACTTCATAAAAATGTATTATAAGAATTCATAATTAAGATGGATTAACAATTCATATAAGGGAGGTGGTGAGAACTCATTGGTAAGAAGACCCGCACAAGGAGGACTGATTCGGGATGAGGGTTTAGAGTGATCTGAAAGTGCAGCAGTAGGAGACGGCCAAGCATAAGGGATACATGAAAGAATGAATAAAACTAAGAGTATGAAGACAAGATGTGGCAGGGAGTCAGAGGAGAGATGTAGATTAAAAGAATTTAAGGTCAGAAGGAAGCACCAGATCATCTAATCTGACTTTCTGCACATCTCAAACCGCTAACCACCCCCACAATGTTTCTCCTGGATTGAGCCCGATACCTTGGATTAGACAAAATATTACAGCTCTTAGGAGACTAAACTGTTGTGTGAGAATGAGGGACCAAGATGCACCAATACCCAAGGCTCCTGCTAGTGCAGAGAGTTGTGTTGGTGAGATATATCCAAATTGATCCTAGGAAGCAGCTTGTGTCTGATGCTACAGAGAAAGCTGAAAATCCTGCAAGATCTTTGCCAATCTGACTGAGGGAAACATTCCTTAAACTTTAATAGAGCTTTAACGTAAATAGCTCTTCCCCCTCTCTGGTGTTTACCCCTGTAACATGGTGGCTGCCACCTGAGCACCCCCCTCCCCATGGCCGTCTGTGCCTCTGTCACACCCCTTTTTTCCCCTTCTTCAGGGCACTTTAAACAGACCTCACACCGTCTCTCTCATGCAATCAAGTTCTTCTGTGAGTTCTGATTTCTTTACTTACAAAGTTACAAAAAGAAGCAAATGTAAAACAAATCTTCCATCCAGCCTTATGTTGGGCACAGCCCCTCCTCCCTGAGATAATGTCTCAACTGAGACTTTTTCCCAGTCCCAACACTCTTCTTTAGGGACCACTGAAGCAGGCCATTTCTCCCTCCAGCTTCAGTTACTCTTCTATCTCTTCCCTCACTCAACTCCCACTGGCCCTTTATAGTGAAGTGCAGCCCCTGCTCCCTTAATTAGATCACTGAGGAGCATCTGCTCTAGCACAGGGGGAGCTGAACCTATTTTAATCACGGGGCCAGCAAGGGTTTAGTAAGAGATTGAATGTGAGAGAGAATTGTTTGAGAGTCAATGTAATGTCATCTGACATCCTAACCTATTATTCAAATGGTGCAACCCCACCGATTTCATACAGTATCCCCAAACAGTCATTTCACAGGTGCCTGACATCAGGATTTCTTCAACCAACAGGTTCTAGAGGACCACTGCTCAGGCAGGATTCCACACTCTTAGGTATCTTTTAATGGGAAGACCCTCCTAGAAATTCTTCCCTTCCTCCCCCCCAAAAAACCAAAACCAAACAAAACAAAAACAAAAACAAAAAAACACCAGCTTCTGCTTTAGGGATACTATTACTGGAGATCCCTTAGGCCCTGATTTAGCAAAGCATTTATGCATGTGCTTACAGTCCATCAAAAGAATGGCACATAAGCATGTGCTTCATGTCAAGAGATAGACAATGTGGGTGAGGTAATATCTTTTACTGGACCAACTTCTGTTGGTGAAAGACAAGCTTTCAAGCTACACTGAGCTCCTCTTCAGGTCTGGGAAAGGTAACCAGCGTAACAGCTAAATAGAACAGATAGTTAAGCATAAGGTGGAACAGATTGTTAAGCATAAGGAGCTAACATGTTGCAGTGCATATATTTAAATGTTCTGCTGAATTGGGGCCTGTGATAAATGAAGGGGAGGGTTAGCTCCCTTTTATGGACACCCAGCCTGCCAGTAGCTATAAAATCCCTCTTAGTAGCTGTTCTCTAATTGCTCTACCTGTAAAGGGTTAAAAAGTCTCACTGTTATGCATAGGTAAAAGGAAAAGTCTAGGAAGACACAATTAGGTTTATTCCTTTTATTTCGTTATGGCTTATGGATTCCTCTGTGCTAACCCCAGGTGCTCTTTGTTTTCTTGTAACCTTTAAGCTGGACCTCAAGAAAGCTATTCTTAGTGCTTAATCCTTGTTTGTTTGTTTTTAAATCTAGCAAATGCCTAAGTTCCCAGATGTATTTTCTCTATTTCTTTTTATTAATAAAATGTACCTTTTTAAAGAACAGAATTGGATTTTTGTGTCTTAAGAGGTATGTGCACATGCTGTTTAATTAGCTGCTGGCAACAGCTGATTTCTTTTTTTCCCCTTTCTCAGCTCTTCCCCAGGGGGTGGGGAGTTGAAAGGGCTTGAGGGAACTCCACAGGAAGGAATTCCCAAGGGAGCCTTCCTGGTCTCTCAAAGGGGTTCTGCAATTGGGTGGTGGCAGCATCTACCAATCCAAGGTCAGAGAAAAGCTATAACCTTGGGAGTTTAATACAAGCCTGGAGTATCAAGTATTAATTTTTAGAGTTCTTGCGAAGTGCCAGAGTGGAGAATCAGCCTTGGCAGGGTCCTAAACAAGCATTATTTTAAAAATGAAAAAGGTGCACACTGAGTCCAAATGTCTATTGATTTAATGGAGAAAAATCAAGCCCTATATTGCATAAACATATTTATACTGTTTTTTGCCTAAGATCAGCCCTGGGTTCTCCCTCATGTAGATTTTGATCAAGTAATTAATTTGGCTTTTCAACAAGTAATTATTTTACTGTACTACCAATTTTTTAATCACAAATTCTCAAGCATTCCAAGGAAAACAACTAACTAATAGAAGGATGAAATTCAAATATGTTTTTTTAAATAATTTGGTCCTGATGCTCCAAACTTCTCCACCATTCTCCTTCTTTTTGGAACTGCAGTATTCCTAGGCCATTGTTTCTCCTTCTCAGTGAGTCCATCTTTTGGATTTTACTTGCTCTGCATCACAATGAAATTTCATCATTAAACAAAATCATTCTCCAATTATCCAGACCTACTGATATATAGAAGAAAGAAGGTTATTTAAAGTAGGTCAAATAGTATGTTATGTAAACACTAAATAAATCTCCCTTCTATTTGAAAAAGTCATTTTAAAAATACAGCTCAGGTAGTCTTTTGTTAGGCCTGATGGAAAGGTTCCTGCTATTCTACTTAAATTGTAGTCATATGGAGTTAGTCAAAACATCTTTTAAATGCCCCCTAAAATTGGGGGTTAATAGATTTACAGGAGAAAAATGAATCAAGCTGAAACCTAGCATGCCCTACCAAGCCCTTCTGAAATCTGAGTGAAATCGCTATAACTATCTTGTTAATTGCAGCAAAGAAAAATATATTTCATTTTCAGTTATTTGTATTCTTAAAAATATGAAAAAGCAAGAAAATAAGTAAATAAAGGGAACTTTAAATCTCATCTAAAAGCAACAGATTGATAGCCCTGAAAACTGGAATCTATATATCCACAGAAAAGTTACATCGTGGACAAAGGCAATATGAGCTCCCCATGCTATTGTTCCAGTGTGATTTCAACCCCGACCTGAATGGACATCCTCTAAGATTGAAAGTGTATTTCTGTTATAGTGGCTATTCAATTCTAAAGCTCTCCAGCCAGGGTTCCAGTTAGCATGACTGTATAGTGATAGCTAGTTATGTATCCCTATCCACCAGAAATCACTCTCCCATTTATGGAGGATTAGTGAAGAGGAAACAAATCTGTCCCACAACTCCAGACTCTCCTTTTTTTGTCACATGTCCGCATTATGCTGTCTTCTGCTGGGGTTACACACACACCAGGGTCCTGATTCTTCCCTCAGTTACACTGATGTATGTCAGGAAATACTCCACTGAAGTCAACATATGTACATGAATAGGTTTCTGGTTTGTATGAAAAGGTGTCTCTTGGCTTTGGTTTTATTATGGAAATTGCATACAGATCTAATAATTTTATATAAATCAAAAGCTTAGGGTGGGGCACTCTTCATATTGAAAAATTTGCAGGGGAAATCCTAGTATACTAGAAAAAAATGTAACAGCCCCCAAAGTAGTTACAAAATTTCTAATGTGAAAAGTGCTCTTCAAACTTTCTAGTGACAGCTTTGCAAACTGAAGAGCCAAACGCAGGAAGAAAATCTTTCCCAGAAAACACTGCTATTGCCTATTCAAAGAAAAGAAAATATACTCCCCAACCAGAATTTAAAATCAAATGTTCATCACAGTGCTGAATAATACATTTCAAAGTTTTTTTTCTCTTAGAACAGCAGTCTCACTATAATCCCTTTATCAAATAGGCTGCTATTGCAGACTAACTCTGAGATTCTGCACCAGCAGAGTACAATCTTCTAATTCCTAAATGAAACAGGGCGATTAGAATAGCTGGGTATCTCACGAAAAGCAGAACAGCTACAAAGGTGTTAGATATTATTATATAATATTACATAAAAACCCTTCATTTTTTGAAGAATTTAAGGTTGCAGAGTCAAAATTGGGAAATGCCAAAATTAAGGTTGAGACAATGCAGGTAAGGTAATATCTTCTATTGGGCCAACTTATGTTGGTGGAAGGTATGAGCTTTTGAGCTACATAGAGCTCTTCTTCAGGTTTGGAAAGGGAGCAGAATGTCTGAGATAAATACAGGTTGGGACAGATTGTTAAGCAGAATGGGTAACATGGTGGAGACAGTTACTTGAAATGAAGTGTGCAATTGGGAGTTAGATTGTTATGCATAAAGGATTTGAAGTGAGCAATTCAAAGTAGGTAGTGTGATGTGCTACAAATTATTATGACGCATAAAACCAAAGTCCCTGTTAGATCCATGGCTTTTTGTGTCTTACAGACTTATGGAATTAAATTCCCAGCCTCACCTTTTGAAAGTGGTGGTGTGCAGGTCTCCTTTGAGGACAAATATTGAAAGATCAGCTATAGAGTGATTGCTTTCTGAAACATGTTTGCCTATAGGTGATATGGTGTTTTTGTCTATTGATTTTTCTTTGTGAATTCATTCAAGAGTGTAGTGGTTGTCTGGATTCACCTACATAGTTGTTCTTGGGGCATTTGTTGCACTGGATGAAGTACACCAGCTGTTGTGATAAGCATGTGACCCAGGAATCTTCAAAGTTGTGTTGTGTGGGGTATTGATCATGGTAGCAGTGGAGATATATCTGCAGGCTTTGCATCTACTGTTCTGGCAGGGTCTGGTGCCACTTTGTGTTGGTGTGTCCTGCTCTATGGGGAGATTGTTTCTGATGATGAGGTGGGAGCTGTTCAAAGGCCAGAAGAAGGTGTTTGGGAAAGATTTCTTTCAGTATATGGCTCCCATCAAATATGGATTGAAAGTGTTTGATATTCTGATTCCAGGGTGGCATGGTAGATGACAGCTAGGGGTGTGCAGTCAGTGGGTTGTCCACACAATCCTAATTTGTCCCTCTTGTGCGTATGCATTATGTCAGGGGTCGGCAACGTTCAGCACGCAGCTCGCCAGGGTAAGCACCAGGGTAAGTTTTATTTACCTGCTGATGCGGCAGGTTTGGCTGATCGTGGCCCCCACTGGCTGTGGTTCGCCGTCCCGGGCCAATGGGGGTGGCGAGAAGTGGCGCGGGCGAGCAATGTGTTACCTTGGCGATCCGCGTGCCAAACGTTGCCGACCCCTGTATTTAGTCCTATAATATAGTGCTATAACCTCTGTATCATATGGTACAGGTCAATTGCAGGTTTAAACTACTGTAAATGGTGGATTCTCTGTAGCTTGAAGTCTTTAAACCATGATTGCAGGACTCCAGTAACTCAGCCAGAGGTTAGGAGCCTATTACAGGAATGGGTGGGTGAGGCTCTGTTGCCTGCAATTTGCAGTTGTCAGACTAGATAATCATGATGGTCCCTTATGACCTTCAAGTCTATGAGGCTATAAGATACCTATAAAAAACAACTTGCAATTTGGAATCACCTAGCAGAGTTGCTGATCTCTGGCCAGAAGGAATCTTATAACAGAATTGTAGTTAATAAAGAATCATTGGTTGAACAACTTGTGAGAGATTGTGCAATGCTTGGGTGTGGAGAGATCTCTTGGTCAAGGGGCAGCCAGAACTTTATTAGTTGCATGGGAGGGGCATGTAGGGAGGCCGGTCGACACAACCTCCAGTGCACTTCCCCATAGTAAAGAAGTGGTTGGAATGTAGACTTTGCCTATCTCCTTTGCACACTGGCAAGCAATGGTAGAGCTGTGCTGGAAGAAGGGACTCTGACTACAACATTAGAAAGTATGATGTGTGCTCTTGCTCAACTCATTCCCCAACAGCACTATAGAGAAATAAATTTTATTGGATTCCAGCAGGGCCGGCTCCAGGCACCAGCCCACCAAGCTTGTGCTTGGGGCGGCACCTGGAGGGGGGCGGCGCGGTGCTCCGGCTCCGGCCGCCGGGGAGAGCCAGACTACCTTTCCCCTTCCTGATTCCTTCCACCCATGATGGCAATAGAATTGTGCCCTTTTCTCTCAGATACTGAACTTCATCATAGTCCCCAGGCCTTACTTATCTCCATGATCTTTTTTTACTGTAATATACTCTACTTGGAGCTATATTGACAGGCTTCTCATCAGCATCAGCTAATGCAGTGTACGGCTACCAGTTTCTTTATTGGAGTCCCACAAACATGCTCTGTAGTTTGCACAGAGTTCCTGTTTATTTTTAGATACTATTTTGTATGTAGGTTTAAAGCCCTTCATGTCTTGGGTCCCCACTATCTTAGAGGTCACCTTTCTTTTAGTGTAATACTGTGGGTGGAACCAGATATCTGTTGAGGTGCTTGAATGAACAGCTTGTTAGTTTAAATGGAGACTGGCTGGTAGCAAGGTGTTCAGGGAATTGTCCTCCACTCTGGAACTTGCTTTCCTGCTTGGTTTAACACAACCTAGTTTTCTCCCCACAACACCAGGCATGATGTGACACCATGTTTATCTATTGTCCCAAGCTTAAGAAGAGGCAATGAGTTGATTTGGAGAGAGTTATTAGTCCCAGGAGTTTGTAAAGACTTGACATCAGTTCAATTTTCTGTATGTAGTCTCATCAAACTGTTTATATTTGCACCTGGAACATAGAATGTATCTATTTTTTTTTTAAAGCAACATAATTTAAAAACATGCAGAATGTAATGCCTCATTCTCCTCATCTATTTCGGCTGTCCTGGCACTCAAGAGTCACCATCTACACATGTATAAGTGTTGTGGATTCATTCTTTAAAATATGTCAGCTTTCTTAGTAATAAATGTACAGTACTAATTAACTTCGGTTCAGGTCTAGACCCAGGAACCCAGAACCCAAGTTAAATGTGGTATTCAGATCCAACTGGCTGTGCATAACTAGAGCTTCACAACACAAACACTTCAACTCTACTTGGTAAAGTCAGTCCTTCAAGACACAGTCCTCTGTACCACACTAGGATCCAACTAATCTCATAATTTAAACACATACTTAAATCCATCCCTAATCAACAAAATGTTGAAGCTCATAAGATCGTAGAAATGTAGGGCTGGAAGGTACATCAATAGGTTATCTGCTCCAGTGGTTCTCAACCAGGGGTATGCATACCTGTGGGTACGCAGAGGTCTTCCGGTAGATCAACTCATCCAGATATTTGCCTAGTTTTCCAACAGCCTACATAAAAAAAAAAACTAGTGAAGTCAATACAAACTAAAATTTCATGCAATGAATGGTTTATACTGCCCTATATACTTGGGGCTGCAGGGATTAACTCCTTTCTTTGGGCCGAGGAGGCCAAGCCCCCTCAACCCTGCTGGGCATGCTCCAGCTGGAGACCAGGTACAAAAGGGAGCAGCCTGACTCATTCAACGCTGGAGAGAAAAGAGGTGTGTTGCTGGCTCCTATGGGAGGATCACCTGCACTCCAGGACATGGAAGCCAGCCAGATGGAGACGAACCCCGACCCCAAGGCTCGGATGCTGTAGAGCTGGGATTGGCAACGTTCGGCACGTGGCTCGCCAGGGTAAGAACCCTGGCGGGCCGGGCCAGTTTTATTTACCTGCTGATGCAGCAGGTTCAGCCGATCACGGCCCCCGCTGGCCGCGGTTCACCGTCCTGGGCCAATGGGGGTGGCGAGAAGTGGCGCGGGTGAGCGATGTGCTGGCCTCGGCTTCTCACCGCCCCCATTGGCCCAGGACGGCGAACCACGGCCAGTGGGGGCCGCGATCGGCCAAACCTGCCGCGTCAGCAGGTATATAAAACTGGCCCGGCCCGCTAGGGTGCTTACCCTGGCGAGCCGCGTGCCGAACGTTGCCGACCCCTGCTGTAAAGGGAGGAGAGACTGTAGGGACCCTGAGATGGCAAAATTGGGTAGGAAATGACCCAGGGAAACTTTGTGGGGCACCAGAGACTAGTTCGGCATGTTTCAGCAGGATCCTCGCCGAGCTGATGGAGGGCAACCCTGCCACCAACAGTGCCCTGGATTGGGACCCAGTGGAGAGGGACGTCCCAGGTCCCCTTCCCCTGGTCACCACCCACCCCAGGGTGGTGGCCCAGCTCGCCCACTTGTACTATTGACTCTCATCTCTAGACCAGACTGCCCTGATAGTAAGGATTGACTTTGGCCACTAGACTGCACAGGTCATACTATTGACTCTGGCTGTTAGGCTGCCCTGCCCTGATAGAGAGGGTGACAGTATAGACTTTTACTATTAGGCCACACTACCCTGAGACCCAGAGTGGTTGCACAGACTTAGCTGTAGGGTTACAGCAACTCTGGCTCCATCCCAAAGGGGAACGAGGAGTGCATACCCTGTGACAATACTATACACGAAATGCGAGTACAATATTTATATTCCAATTAATTTATTTTATAATTACAGGGTAAAAATGAGAAAGTAATCAATTTTTCAGTAACATTGTGCTGTGACACTTTTGTATTCTATATCTGGTTTTGTAAGCAAGTATTTTTTAAGTGAGGTGAAACTTAGGGTTATGCAAGACAAATCAGACTCCTAAAAGGGGTTGAGAGCCACTGATCTATTCAACCCCCCTGGCTGAAGCTGCCTCCCCACCACCACCACACAGTTTTCTTTTTTCAAGACAAAACTTGCCAAGTTTTCTTAACCTTTCCTCATAGGTCATATTTTCTAAACTTTTTTATTTTCATTGCTCTCCTCTGGACTCTCTAATTTGTCCACATCTTTCTTAAAGTTCAGCACCCAAAAATGGACACAGTACTCCAGCCGAGGCCTCCATGAGTGCAGAGTAGAGTGGAACAAATATTTTCTATGTCTTGCATATGATATGTCTGTTAATACACTCTACAGTACTATTTGCCCTTTTTTACAACTGCTTCATATTTTAGACTCATATTTAATATATGATCCACTATAACTATCCCCCGATCCTTTTCAGCATTATTACTGCCTAACCAGTTATTTCCCATTTTGTATTTGTGCATTTGATTTCTTAAGTATAGTACTTTGCACTTGCCTTTATTGAATTTAATCTTGTTGGCTTCAGACCAATTCTCTAACTTACTATGGTCATTTTGAATTCCAAATCTGACCTCTGCGGTTAACTTCAAGTATGTGCTTAAGTAATTTGCTAAAAAGGGGTATAAAGTGCCTATGGGCCAAAATGTGGCTATTCACATTTAGAGGAAGGAGACTATGCAAAGAGCACCTTTCCTGTTTCCCAGCCAGCACAACTATGTAGACAGGTGGCAATCTTTGGCTGTTTCCACTTCTATAGTTCAAGGGAAGGTGGGCCAGAACTTTCTGTAGCAATACAGGTCCTAGAGCGAGAAAGCCAGGGGGAAACTGGAAGCAACCCCATTCCCCTTATGTAACAACTAATATAAGATCCTCAGTACCAATCTGCTTCTACTCTATATTTGTAGAGTAGATTATAAGAACTCTCCCTGCTAAATCCCCCAGGATATCTCAAAAAGCCAGTTGGACACTGCACTTCTCCTACTTCCCTCCCCTTCTTGTATGGGTCAGATTTGCAGACCCTCAGATCTAAGCTGACTATCATTCCTCATCAACTATTTGAGGCAAGATCCTCCCGTTACTCTGTGACTCACTGAAACACTGTCCTTGAAGGAACTTCTTGTTCTTTAAATGTAGCACAAGCATTTGCTAAGTATTTAGTCTTTCTGCTCTTGAATTATGCATTCAGAGTCTTGGGGGACTCATGAGTTTTCTACTCAATTACAAAGTTTATCTGTCTCTTATCTTATGTAAAATTTATTATTTCACTAATTTTTCTCATATCAGGTGTAGATTAGCTAATCTTAATGTTCTATTGGTATTCTTTATATGAGAAGGAACTTGTACTGCTCATCGAGGTTAGCATTATATCCTTCAAGTACCCTGGAGAGATTTGTTTGTTCATTTCTTTTTCCCAAACAAGCCTCATACTGACAATACTGCCAGGTAACTCTTTGTTATTTGTAACAATTTTTATTTGTTATTAGAACAATTTATAATTAAGATAGTGATTTTCTTAACCAGAGATCTGATCATGTTCAATTCACAATCAATTAATCAATCAATAAATATGCTGGAGGGAATGCTATAGTGCAAGAAATCCTCTTCGTATGTTCTGAGAATGTCCCAAAATAAAAAGCTTCTCATCCAAGTGTCAGAGAATTGTTGTTGTTTTTTTAAGGGTATATAATATATATAATCCCTAATATTATGTTACTGGACTGTCCTGATTTTCCAAAATTAAATACAGAAAAATACCTATTTAGAATCCTTGTATCTAATACAAAAGAAGACATGTGAGCCTATATATACTAGAGTGGGCATCAAGGGACCTTGGTTCTATTCCTGGCTTTGTTGCTGGGTGACCTTGTGTAAGTCACTTCACTTCTCCATCCTTCATTTTTTTTAATTTTATTTTGTAAAATGGGGATTGTGACAGATACTATGATCACATGGAATATCAAGACTATTGTATCAACTTTATTAAGCTTATGCATCTTTATGGGCTAGGGATTGTATTCTTGACCTATGTGGGAGTTACAGAGCTTCCTGCAGGAACTAAAATCACAGGGATAATTAATGCAAATCCGTAGGCAGGTAGCAAGTTTGGAGAAGTCAGATCCCTGAGGGAAACACCATATGCTAGTTTGACCTGACTCAAGAGGCCTAGTAAACAAAGAACTGAAAGTGACCTATAAAGTGACTCTATAATGTGACCACCCTGATGTATGGCGAAAGGCCACTCAGTAGCACTCTAACCAAGAATTAATGTGAGGCTGGCCCTATGAGAGGGGCAGAATGGGTGACAGCTGGTAAGCAAGGCATGCATATAAACTGTTTAGTTTTTTTGCTTAGTTTCGTTTGTTCTGAATAAATAGTACTTTGGCTTATGAAGGCTGACTGGTCACTGCATAACCCTGTCATTGCCCCTGAAAAACAGGACTGCAGGTGCTGAATTAAAATCAGACCTGCTGAGGGGATCAATGAACTGGAGTTGGGAGTCTAAGTTCCCAGTCTGGAGGGAGGGATCATAAGATCCCACCAAGAGAAAGATATCAGGCCCCCAGCTGTCACCTAAGCGGGATGTCATTAAGGAGACCATGGAAGGGCCCAAGTTATCTTCGGAACTGTGACAGGAATAATGATAGGTTCTTTAGATTTATTTAATCATTGTGACCGCTCATGCAGTTGGATCCATTTGGGAGGTCTCTGAGCCTGTGCGATGCTCCACTGACTTGTGGCTTCGTACAGGGATTAGAAGATCCATTTGCTGGTTTGGAGCTTATGGTTGCAAAACCAGATACTACAACTGAAATTAGGTTAAAAAGAATAAAAGTCTGAAAAATGACAAAATATATGGTCTCTGAAGTTTTCTTGGTTTCTCTTGAAACAGGATTTAGGAGAGGGAGAAATATAAGCTAAAGCTATTCTGGCAGGGTCTTTATAAAATAACTGCCTGTGTACTACATTGGACTGGGACTCTGCCAGGCAATTGCTTAAACTGCTTTAACAATTTAGTTCTTGATGCTTGTTTTAGTAGTTAAAGTTGTGGCCTATTCTTATAGTATTAAATTTGTGCTCTCATTCTCTCTCTCTCTCTCTCTCTCTCTCACACACACACACACACACACACACACACACACACAGAGTTACAGGTGTGTATTTAAGATTTTTCAAAAATGGGACAAATACATACATTGCCCCTTACTATCAGATCTGTTTGCTGTCATCAAGACAGCAGAATTTATCTCACAGCTGCTCACTAGTTCAGCTAATCAAGTCAGGCAATCTCAAGGCTCACACTAGGCCATCATGCTGGATCATTTTGACATATGTGGACGAGCCAACATTCTAACAGAGTTTACTTAAATACAGTACATTGTTAATGCAACTTCAGTGCAGGAACATGATACAAAGATGGAAAAGACTAGAGTAGAAAAGATACATGGGCGACCAATTTTCATGTTACATTAGCAGCAAAGAGTCCTGTGGCACCTTATAGACTAACAGACTGATCTCACAATGAGTTCTACCCCAGCTATCTCAGATTACCTAATCAATAACATATAGGCCTCTGCAATTGGACCACTATTACAGAAACCAGCTGTGCCAACAAGTGCTTCTTATTGACCTAATGTAATGGTTGAGGCAGGCTAGGGGACCGTCAAGAGCAGAAGTCAAGTATATGTGGGTGGTTAGGTAGCCAGCAGGTCAATATGTATCAGAGGCAGTCCAGGGAAATGTTCAGAATTATCATAGAGTTCAGTAGCTAGAACATCCAATTCACAGGGCCAGGTCACTTGGGTGGGGAGATAAGGTAGGGAGAGGCAGAAAGGTAGGGTCAGACAAGGCAGCAGGGCCACAAGGTAGGGTCAGGTGAGGAAACAAGGCAAGGTGGTCTAGGCAGCAACCAGCAGCCAATGGTCTGCGGCTCAGACAGCTTTCTCTGCCTACTGGGGCCTTTATATAGTCCAGTTAGAGTACTCCCTGTCCACTCAATCAGTTGCCTGGGGTGTGCCCATGTGGGACTGTAGCCCTTTATCACTGAGTCTATCAGTCGGGGGTAGCAGTTCAGTGTGCACCACCATGATGCAGTGTCTAAGGATGCCACCTAAGAATGTGGTGGGCCTAGGTTCAATACTGGGGTCTTGAAATTTAATCATCAATCAATAGTTCATTATTTCATCAGTTACAGAGCACATGTGATAATAAATATACCTTGTCAATCATCAGTATCTTATCAATCATAGACCACGTGTGATAACAAATATCCCTTGTGAGTTACCAATGGTTCTTCTCTGGATGGATCAGGCTGTGAGAGGTGCAGGCAGAGTCAATGGGAGAGCAATGGGAGAGCACCAGCCATTGACTTATCGCAGTGAAGACACCGCAGTAAGTAGATCTAAGTACGACGACTTCAGCTATGTTATTCACATATGTTATTGCGTAACTTGCGTTTCTCCCCTCCCCCCAGTGTAGACCAGGCCTTAAGTACTCCAGGCATTATCCCTGTGTATCTCAGCTCTCATGACAGAAACCTTGGGGACTCTTGCTCAACAGTGATATGAGTTACTCACATAAATCTCCTATGTACTAATATTAGAATAGATCTTAAAGTATAGAGTGTGCTACTTTTTCATTGAATTAGCTCATGAAAGATTTGGCATTTTGGTGCTTACCTGATTAACATACTCAGTGAGTTGCTCTTCTACGGCATCCTGTTAAGTGTTCTTGCGTTATATAACCATTTACTGCCTGTGAGTAAATAGGGTCTGAGGACAATAAAACAAGCAAGTCATGGGGTTGAGAAAAATATGAGTAATGCAGTGTAATAAAGCACAAACAAATGTTCAGTGCAAATAGTGAACATCAATCCAAATGAAAAACATTATAATTCTTGAGAATAAAAGACAAATAACTGATAACATAGTTAATCAGGGGATGAAGTATGCGATGAAGAACTGGAGACAGTCACACAAACACTGCAAATGCCACAGCAGCTGGACTCAGTATTATTAGCCTTGCATAATTTGAATTTATTTTTTATAATTTTGATGGATAATATCGATCTTTATTTTAAATGGGTTTTTTTTATTTTTATCTATGTAAATGTTTACAGTTGTGGGGACATCATGGGGAGTCAGACAATGCGGGTGGTGGTCAACCAGTAATTATTTAATGATGGTAGATACTGAGATTCAAAAAGTTAAAGCTTTATAACTGAAAAACACAAATTGTCAACAGCATATGTCAAAATATACAAAGTAAATAGCCTAAAATCAAGCTCTAAGTCAGGGGTCGGCAACGTTCGGCATGCGGCTTGCCAGGGTAAGCACCCTGGCGGGCCGGGCCAGTTTTATTTACCTGCTGACGCGGCAGGTTCGGCCGATCGCGGCCCCCACTGGACGCGGTTCGCCGTCCCGGGCCAATGGGGGCGGCGAGAAGCCGCGGCCAGCACATCGCTCTCCCGCGCCGCTTCTCGCCGGCCCCTTTGGCCCGGGACAGCGAACCGCGTCCAGTGGGGGCCGCGATCGGCCGAACCTGCCGCGTCAGCAGGTAAATAAAACTGGCCCGGCCCGCCAGGGTGCTTACCCTGGCGAGCCGTGTGCCAAACGTTGCCAACCCCTGCTCTAAGTTCTCAAGCAGCATTTTTCCTATTTTTGTCTATCTGTAAATTATGATTATCATTGGTGGAAATATTTTTAATCAGCTTGTGTGTACATACAGCAAAATTAATATTTATATATTTATCAACATTTACTGATAAATCTAATCCCTTCCAAGCCTAAATATAATAATCGGTAAGCTGAAAGAGTGACATAAGAATGTGGTACAGCAAACACAATGAAATGAAAGAGGAAAACAGGAAATTAACCAGAAGATTTAAATAATAAATGATCATGCGTTGCATAGAAAAAAAAAGATAATGTGGATAAAGAAGAGTGAAGAGGAAAGGAAGAAACAACACTTGGTGTGAAGTGAAATAGCTAGATACAGAACATATGCACATGCTACAAACTAAAATAGCTGAGAAGGATGAAAATAATAAAGAACCATTTAAAATGGTGTGTGTGTGTTTCTCAGAGGGAGAAATAGAAAAATATAACAAATATTACAGTATTTTCTATGATTCAAAGTGAAACATCTGTGAACATGAGAATTATTGATGTATAAACAAAGCTACAGCCGAGGCCTGGTCTACACTTAATTTAGATTGACATAGCTATGTCACTCCAGGGTGTGAAAACCTGACATCCCTACATGACGTAGCTATGCCAAACTAACCCCCAGTGTAGACGCAGCTAGGTCGACAGAAGAATGCTTCCATCATCCTAGACACCAACAGAAAAAATCCTTCCATTGATGTAGGCTGCATCTACCCTGTGGGGTTTGCCAACATAATGATGCTGGTATAGTCCCTGTAGTGAAATCATACTCTAAAAGGCCGAATGGTGGCCTCCCTGCTGTGGCACAGAAGAAGGCACAAAGTGTTCCTGCTACCCCCATTGCTGATAACCTCACAAGATAAGACTCCGGTATCACAGAGGCCTGGTCTACACTATGAGTTTAGGTCGACTTTAGCAGCGTTAAATCGAATTAAGCCTGGACACGTCCACATGACGAAGCCCTTTCTTTCAACTTAAAGGTCCCTTTAAACCGATTTCTTTACTTCACCTCCGACGAGGGGATTAGCACTAAAATCGGCCTTTGCGGGTCGGATTTGGGGTAGTGTGGACAGAATTCGACGTTATTGGCCTCTGGGAGCTATCCCACAATGCTTCATTGTGACCGCTCTGGACAGCACTCTCAACTCAAATGCACTGACCAGGTAGACAGGAAAAGCCCTGCGAACTTTTGAATTGCATTTCCTGTTTGCCTAGCGTGGAGAGCACAGGTGACCATGCAGAGCTCATCAGCACAGGTAACCATGATGGAGTCCCAGGATCACAAAAGAGCTCCAGCATGGACAGAACAGGAGGTACAGGATCTGCTCGCCATATGGGGAGATGAATCAGTGCTAGCTGAACTCCGTAGCAGTAAACGAAATGGCAAAATATTAGAAAAAGTCTCAAAGGCCATGAAGGACAGAGGCCATAACAGGGATGCACAGCAGTGCCGCGTGAAAATTAAGGAGCTAAGGCAAGCCTACCACAAAGCCAGAGAGGCAAACAGAAGGTCTGGGGCAGAGCCGCAAACATGCCACTTCTACGTGGAGCTGCATGCCATTCTAGGGGGCGCAGCCACCGCTACCCCAACCGTGTGCTTTGACTCTGTCAATGGAGAAACACACAACAGGGAAGCAGGTTTGGGGTACGCGGAAGATGATGATGATGAAGACAATGAAGATAGCTCACAGCAAGGAAGCGGAGAAACTGGTTTCCCCAACAGCCAGGATATGTTTATCACCCTGGACCTGGAACCAGTAACCCCCAAACTCACCCAAGGCGTACTCCCAGACCCTGAGGGTACACAAGGGACCTCTGGTGAGTGTACCTTTGTAAATATTACACATGGTTTAAAAGCAAGCGTGTTTAATGATTAATGATTAATTTGCCCTGGCAATCGCGGCCAGTACAGCTACTGGAAAATTCTGTTAACATGTATGGGGATGGAGTGGAAATCCTCCAGGGACATCTCCAGAAAGCTCTCCTATATGTACTCCCAAAGCCTTTGCAAAAGGTTTCTGGGGAGGGCTGCCTTATCCTGTCCGCCATGGTAGGACACTTTACCATGCCAGGCCAGTAGCATGTAGTCTGGAATCATTGCATAACAAAGCATGGCAGCGTTTGGTCCCGGTGTTTGCTGGCATGCAGACAACATCCATTCCTTATCTCTCTTTGTTATCCTCAGGAGAGTGATATCATTCACAGTCACCTGGTTGAAATGGGGTGATTTTATTAAGGGGACATTCAGAGGTGCCTGTTCCTGCTCGGCTGAACAGAAATGTTCCCCACTATTAGCCACGCGGTGGGGGGGGGAGGGGTTGAAGTGATCATCCCAGAGAATTGGGTGTGTGTGTGGGGGGGGAAGTAACAATGACTTTATTGCCTCTGCAAGCGGTGATCGAAGGGGGGAGGGGAGGGTGGTTAGCTTACAGGGAAGTAGAGTGAACCAGGTGGGGGTTCATCAAGGAGAAACAAACAGAACTTTCACACCGTAGCCTGGCCAGTCATGAAACTGGTTTTCAAAGCTTCTCTGATGCGCACCGTGCCCTCCTGTGCTCTTCTAACCACCCTGGTGTCTGGCTGCGCATAATCAGCGACCAGGCAATTTGCCTCAACCTCCCACCCCGCCATAAATGTCTCCCCCTTACTCTCACAGATATTGTGGAGCGCACAGCAAGCAGCAATAACAATGGGGATATTGGTTTCGCTGAGGTCTATCTGAGTCAGTAAGCTGCGCAAGCACACTTTTAAACGTCCAAATGCACATTCCACCACCATTCGGCACTTGCTCAGCCTATAGTTGAACAGGTCCTGACTACTGTGCAGGCTGCCTGTATACGGCTTCATGAGCCATGGCGTTAAGTGGTAGGCTGGGTCCCCAAAGATAAGGATAGGCATTTCAACATCCCCAACGGTTATTTTCTGGTCCGGGAAGAAAGTCCCTTCCTCCAGCTTTCGAAACAGACCAGAATGCCTGAAGACGCGAGCATCATGTACCTTTCCTGGCCATCCCACATTGATGTTGGTGAAACGTCCCTTGTGATCCACCAGGGCTTCCAGCAGCATTGAAAAGTACCCCTTGCGGTTTATGTACTCAGTGGCTTGGTGCTCCGGTCCCAAGATAGGGCTATGGGTTCCGTCTATCGCCCCATCACAGTTTGGGAATCCCATTGCAGCAAAGCCATCCACTATGACCTGCACGTTTCCCAGAGTCACTACCCTTGATATCACCAGGTCTTTGATTGCCCTGGCAACTTGGATCACAGCAGCCCCCACAGTAGATTTGCCCACTCCAAATTGATTCCCGACTGACCGGTAGCAAGCTTCCACAGGGCTATCGCCACTTGCTTCTCAACTGTGAGGGCTGCTCTCATCCTGGTATTCTGGCGCTTCAGGGCAGGGGAAAGCAAGTCACAAAGTTCCATGAAAGTGCCCTTATGCATGCGAAAGTTTTGCAGCCACTGGGAATCATCCCACACCTGCAACACGATGTGGTCCCACCAGTCTGTGCTTGTTTCCCAGGCCCTGAATGGGTGTTCCACGCCACGAACCTGCCCCAGTAACACCATGATTTGCACACTGCTGGGGCACGTACTTTGTGAGAGGTCTATGTCCATGTCAATTTCCTCATCACTCTCGTCGCCGCGCAGCAATCGCCTCCTCAGCTGGTCCAGGTTTTTCTTTGGCATGTCCTGGCTGTGCATATACTCCAGGACAATGCGCGTGGTGTTCATAGTGCTCATAATTGCCGCAGTGATCTGAGCGGGCTCCATGATCCCAGTGCTATGGCGTCTGGTCTGAAAAAAGACGCGAAACTGATGGAGGGAGGGAGGGGCAACTGACGACATGGCGTACAGGTATAGGGAATTAAAATCAACAAAGGTGGCTGTGCATCAGGGAGAAACACAAACAACTGTCACAAAGAATGCCCCCCCCCCCCCAAGATTGAACTCAAAACCCTGGGTTTAGCAGGCCGTTGATTTCACGGAGGGAGGGGGAAGCAAATGAATACAGAACAAATCTGGTCCATCTAATTTTTACATCTTAAGCTGGCAGCAGACGGTGCAGCATGACTGATAGCCATCGGCATCTTCTGGGTGGTTGGCAGAAAATGATGTACTACAACTGCTAGCCATCATCGTCAAGACGGTTCAATAGGCCAGGAGACAATACATGTCTGTGCAGGTGCCTCTGATTGAACTCACTGAGGAATACGACGATGACGGATACCAGTTGTAATACACCATCCACTGCCAAAAGGCAAGGAGCTGCTGCTCTGTAGCAATGCAGCCCCATGTCTGCCAGCACCCAGATAACCGATGATGGCTACCAGTCATACTGCACCGTCTACTGCCAAAAGGCAATTAGCTGCTGCTGTGTAGCAATGCAGTACCATGTCTGCCGGCACCCAGATGACATATGGTGACGGTGAGCTGAGCTGAGCTGAGCGGGCTCCATGCTTGCCGTGGTATGTTGTCTGCATAGGTAACCCAGGTAAAAAGGCGCGAATCAATTGTGTGCCATTGATCTGACAGAGGGGGAGGGGCCTGACGACATGTACCCAGAACCCCCCACGACACTGTTTTGCATCATCAGGCATTGGGATCTCAACCCAGAATTCCAATGGGCGGTGGAGACTGCGGGAACTGTGGGATAGCTACCCACAGTGCAACGCTCCGGAAGTCGACGCTAGCTTTGGTACTGTGGACGCGTCCGCCGACTTCATGCACTTAGAGCATTTTATGTGGGGACACACACAATCGCCTGTATAAAACTGATATCTATAAAACCGGCTTCTATAAATTCGACCTAATTTCGTAGTGTAGACATACCCAGAGTCACCATGTCTCTCTCTCTCTCACAGTTAGGCAAGAAGAGGTAGAGTAATGGGAAGTCTGGCTGAAGCTTTCATTCTGCTTCCCCGTTGTGTCAGATGTAGTTATACTGGGTGTAGGTCTGGCACAGTTTTCTCACTCCCTCTAGTAATGGTATAACCAAATAGAAGACTGTGACTCTCCAATCTCTCTCCAACGCTTCTTCAGGGTCAAACCAACAGCATTCTGCATCTTTTTCTGGGCTCATGGCAAAGCCATAATTGAAGCCAAAGTAAATACTAGAAGAACAGATTTATATATATTTTTTAAATTTTGATTTTGAGGACTGGTCTTTAAAGAAGCAGTAAATGATGCCCTGATTGATGCCAGTGTGGACATTTCCTAAAGAGAAGTAGCATTTTAAAACTCCCCCTCTCCCTCTCCCTCTCTCTGTCTCTTTGAGTGGCAGTGAAAAGCATACAACTCAACTTCTCATAATGGTGTCAAACTTTGATGCCAGCGAACCCTAAATAACATATGTCATACTGTAGCTTCCGCTTTCATGTTTTTCTGAACGGATTAGTTCTTTATAAGGAAATGCATTTAGTGGATTGTAGTATTTTAATACAATTAATGGCTTTCTATATCTCAGTTCAATAATTAAGTGCCTGTTTGACTGTTAAGGGCTGGATGTCACAGGAAACAGTGTAAGGCCTGGTCTACACTAGGCGTTTATGTCGAAGTTAGCGCCGTTACATCGAATTAACCCTGCACCTGTCCACACTGCGATGCTATTTAGTTCGACATAGAGGTCTCTTTAATTCGACTTCTGTACTCCTCCCCGACGAGGGGAGTAGCGCTAAATTCGACATGGCCATGTCGAATTAGGCTAGGTGTGGATGGAAATCGACGCTAATAGCTCCGGGAGCTATCCCACAGTGCACCACTCTGTTGACGCTCTGGACAGCAGTGCGAGCTCGGATGCTCTGACCAGCCACACAGGAAAAGCCCCGGGAAAATTTGAATTTGAATTCCTTTTCCTGTCTGGCCAGTTTGAATCTCATTTCCTGTCTGGACATCGTGGCGAGCACAGCAGCACTGGCAACGATGCAGAGCTCTCCAGCAGTGATGGCCGTGCAGTCTGTGAATAGAAAGAGAGCCCCAGCATGGACTGATCGTGAAGTCTTGGATCTCATCGCTGTGTGGGGCGATGAGTCCGTGCTTTCCGAGCTGGGATCCAAAAGAAGGAATGCAAAGATCTACGAGAAGATCTCTAAAGACATGGCAGAGAGAGGATACAGCCGGGATGCAACGCAGTGCCGCGTGAAAATCAAGGAGCTGAGACAAGGCTACCAGAAGACCAAAGAGGCAAACGGACGCTCCGGATCCCATCCCCAGACATCCCGTTTCTACGAGGCACTGCATTCCATCCTCGGTGCGGCCGCCACCACTACCCCACCAGTGACCGTGGACTCTGAGGATGGGATACTGTCCACGGCCGGTTCCTCGGACATGTTAGGGGACGGGGAAAATGAGGAAGGAGATGAGGAGGGCGAGGCAGTCGGCAGCTCTCACAACGCTGATTTCCCCGACAGCCAGGATCTCTTCATCACCCTTACAGAGATCCCCTACGAAGCGTCCCCAGCCGTTACCCCGGACACAGAATCTGGTGAAGGATCAGCCAGTAAGTGTTGTAAACATCTAAACATTTATTTTTAACAAAACAGGAATATTAACAATTAAAAGAATGGGTTGTTCATGATTAGTGTGCCCTAGGCGCTTAACGGTTTAGTAAGGGGCAGTGCAAGTTTTGAAAAGAAATCTAGCAATGTCCGGTTTTCAGTGATTGTCCTGCACAAGCCGCTCTACTGTTTATTCCCTGCTACTGCAGCTACAGTAAAATGCGGTCTATGTGTCCGGGGATAGAGCAGTAATCCTCCTGGGACATCTCGATGAAGCTCTCCTGGAGGTAACTTGAAAGCCGTTGCATGAGGTTCTTGGGGAGAGCGGCCTTATTGGGTCCTCCGAAGTACGACACGTTGCCGCGCCACGAGATTATCAAGTACTCCGGGATCATTGCTCTGCACAGCAGGGCGGCATACGGCCCTGGTCTTTGGAGGCTTTCCCGGAGCATTCTCTCTTTGTCGCTCTCGGAGATCCTCATCAGGGTGATGTCAGCCATGGTGACCTGCTTTTAATTAGGTAGGGGAATGTTAGTGTTGGGACTGCTTTCCCGTTCCTTTACAGAACTGTAACCGCTGGTTTGCAGCCACGCGGTGGAGGCGGGAGAGGGGCAGCCGAAAGGGATCGTTCCCGGGGACAGCCGCGAGGGGGTGGGACAGGGGCAGAGTTCCCGCTTGCCGGATTGCTGGCAGCAGGGACTGACATTGATTTAAATGTGAAATGAGGCCAGTGGTAATATAAAAGTTTTAAACTGCCACAAGTGTATGGCTTACCATGTCTGCCTGCAACAGAAATTCCGTTGTGCTGCCTCGCTTCTCAAATGTGCTGTTCAAGACCCCAGGCACTGAATGCGAAGGCCGAGAATTCGACCTTGTGCTGAGTGCGCATGTGAAAGGTGCTGTGCATGGTCTTGTTCACAGAGAAAGACTATGTTCTTTGTTCACAACTACATTTATCTTTCTTAGGAATTCACTCCCTTTTTCCCATTTCCACAGCCCCGTCTGCGACTGTCTCACAACCTAGCCTGGAATCACACTCCCAGAGGCTAGCGCGGATTAGGCGTAGGAAGAAGAGGACACGGGAGGACATGTTCTCTGAGCTTATGGCCTGTTCCCAAGCCCAGGCAGCACAGCAGACCCAGTGGCGGGAGAACTTGACCCGAATGCACCAAGCCAACATGGATCGGGAGGAGAGGTGGCGGCAGGAAGACCAGCAGGCGACTCAAACGCTGCTTGGACTACTGAGGGAGCAAACGGACACGCTCCGGCGCCTTGTGGATGTTCTGCAGGAACGGAGGCAGGAGGACAGAGCCCCGCTGCAGTCCATCTCTAACCGCCCTCCCCCGCCACCAAGTCCCATACCCACCTCACCCAAAGTGCAAAGAAGGAGAGGCGGCAGAGTCCCTGCTAAGTCTCACTCCACCCCTGCAGAGAGCTCTAGTAGCAGAAGGCTCTCATTTCCCAAAATTTGAAAAGTTCTTTCCTTCCCACCTGACAGAAGCCCACGTCCAAGTTTCACCTCCCAATGCCATGTGTAGTTGATAATAAAAAATTCGTTTCTGTTAACTACTGTTTCAATCATGTTCTTTTGGAGGAGGAGGGGAAAGGGGGTTGGTAATTGGACAGGACAGTCTCCTTTGGCAGGGTACATAGTCGGGGGCAGGCACAGCAGCAGGGCACACACACAGTGCAGTGATGCAGTGACTAGTTACCCCGGTTAGTCTGGGAGGTTGTTTTGATGTAATGTTGGGGGGGGTGGGTTGCTCTGTGACTTTGTGGCGGGGGAGGGCAGTTACAGATCTTAAGCGCCGGTCCTTAGGCAGGATCACAGAGCCACACAGCATGGGATCTGTAACCGTCCTCCCCCTGCCACAAAGTCAAATAGACCCCCCATACACACAGTCAGGAGGGTTGACAGGCTCCGTTGAAACAAGCATCCCACCGCAGCGGAGCCTGTCAATCCTTGAGTTTAGAAGCTGCATTCGCGTCACAACACTACACCCGCTCCGCACCACAGTCTGCGTCCCAGTTTTAAAAAATTCCCGCGAAAACAGTATTAAAGAAAACGGTGTGCTTTAACAAAGTAGAACTATTTTTATTTCGACACGTGTGTTGGAGGGGGGGTGAAGGGGGTATGTAACTGGATAGGATAGTCAACATTACCTGGGTAAAGAAACGGGGGCAGGTTTAGCTTCTCAGTACACAAACTATAAAGTCACAGGTTACCCTGCTCACTCAGGAACTTTGCTTTCAAAGCCTCCCGGATGCACAGCGCTTCCCGCTGGTCTCTTCTAATCGCCCGGCTGTCTGGCTGTGAGTAATCACCAGCCAGGCTATTTTCCTCAACCTCCCACCCCGCCATAAAGGTCTCCCCCTTGCTCTCACAGAGATTGTGGAGCACACAGCAAGCTGCTATAACAATGGGGATATTGGTTTCGCTGAGATCACAGCGAGTCAGTAAGCTTCTCCATCTCCCCTTGAGACGGCCAAAAGCACACTCCACCACCATTCTGCACTTGCTCAGCCGGTAGTTGAAGAGTTCTTTTTCAGTGTCCAGGGCGCCAGTATAGGGCTTCATGAGCCAGGGCATTAGCGGGTAGGCTGGGTCCCCGAGGATGACTATAGGCATCTCCACATCCCCAACAGTTATTTTGTGGTCCGGGAAGTAAATACCTTGTTGCAGCCGTCTAAACAGACCAGAGTTCCTGAAAACACGAGCGTCATGAACCTTGCCTGGCCATCCCACGTAGATGTTGGTAAAACGTCCCCTGTGGTCCACCAGTGCTTGCAGCACCATGGAAAAGTAGCCCTTTCGGTTAATGTACTGGGTGGCCTGGTGGTCCGGTGCCAGGATAGGGATGTGAGTTCCATCTATGGCCCCACCGCAGTTTGGGAATCCCATCGCTGCGAAACCATCTATGATCGCCTCCACGTTTCCCAGGGTCACTACCTTTGGCAGCAGTACATCAACGATTGCCTTCGCTACTTGCATCACAACAACCCCCACGGTAGATTTGCCCACCCCAAACTGGTTCGCGACTGACCGGTAGCTGTCTGGCGTTGCAAGCTTCCAGAGGGCTATGGCCACTCGCTTCTGTACACTCAGTGCAGCTCGCAACCGGGTGTCACTGTGCTTCAGGGCAGGGGACAGCAACTCACAAAGTTCCAGGAAAGTTCCCTTCCGCATGCGAAAGTTTCGCAGCCACTGGGATTCATCCCAGACCTGCAGCACTATGCGGTCCCACCACTCAGTGCTTGTTTCCCGTGCCCAGAATCGCCGTTCCACGGCATCAACATGACCCATTGCCACTGTGATGTCCTCGGCGCTGGGTCGCCTGCTTTCTGACAGGTCTGTGCTACTCTCAGACTTCAGGACATCACCGCGGTGCCGTAGCCTCCTCGCCTGACTTTTCTGCATCTGCCTCAGGGAAACCTTTATGATAAGCTGCGAGACGTTGAGAGCGGCCACAACTGCAGCGATGGTCGCAGCGGGCTCCATGCTCGGAGTACAGTGGCGTCCGCGCTGTCAATGACTGGAAAAGCGCGCAAACTGTTTTCCCGCCGGCGCTTTCAGGGAGGGAGGGCGGGAGTGATGGACGGATGACGACAGTTTCCCAAAAGCACCCTCGACTCATTTTGTTACCCAGAAGGCATTGCCGGCTACACCCAGAATTCCAATGGGCAGAGGGGACAGCGGGAACTGTGGGATAGCTGACCACAGTGCACCGCTTCGAATGTCGACGCTTTCTCCGTTAGTGTGGACGCACAAAGTCGAATTACTGTCCTTAGTGTGGACACACACGTTCGACTTTGCAATATCGATTACAAAAATTCGATGCAAGTAAAATCGAACTACTCTCGTAGTGTAGACAAGGCCTAAGAAAGATATATTACAAACACAGGTTTAGTGATTCAATCAGTTTACCTCTACTAGCTTTCTCACTGTTCCTTTGAGGTGTGTTCCTTATTTAAAGTACATAGTGGAGAATTGTTATACATTTGAATTTTACTAGACAGAATAGCTTTAAAAACAAACAAGAAATTACAGAAAACAAAATAAAGATAGTGTTCAGAAAGGCAAAAATTAAATTTAACCTGGGATGTTACAATGTTCAGGACATACATCAATTCAATTAATTAAAGATCTATAGCAATCTTGTTACAAAGGCAAACTTTTATACAAGTTCTATGCTAGTCTTGGCAGGTGATTATTATACCAAAATGGATCCTTACATGTAGATACTTATTTATCTCCAGTCAAGTTTATCTGTTAATGTAATGCCTAATTGCACTGTAGACATGTTTTGGTTGAATTGAAACATTATTTAATAATCAAATAATATAAATTCAATTCAAAATGACCTTGCTTAGGCAACACTCATTGCCAAGCATTTCTGGCTATATACGTACAAGTCAATCACACATTAAACCAGGCATCAGCAACCTTCAGCATGCCAGGGTAAGCCCCCTGGCGGGCCAGGCCAGTTTGTTTACCGGCCGCATCCGCAGGTTCGGCCGATCACGGCTCCTATTGGCCGTGGTTCGCTGCTCCAGGCCAACGGGGGCTGCAGGAGGCCCGCGCCGCTTCCCACAGCCCAGATTGGCCTGGAGTGGCAAATTGCGGCCAGTGGGAGCCACGATCGGCTGAACCTGCGGACGTGGCAGGTAAACAAACCGGCCCGGCCCACCAGGGGGCGTACTCTGGCGGGCCGCGGGACAAAGGTTGCCGATCCCTGCATTAAACCAAAAACAAAATAAGTAGGTAATAATATTAAAGTTATACCATTTTCTCTGGAACCTAACTAGTACTGTAAGTTCTTTTCCCACTCTAACCAAAGGTTCAATTAATTGTAAAATCTTCAGGTAGGGGGTAATTCAAAACTTCTTTCTATTCTTGTAAAAAGTTGACAATTCACTTTCTAGGTGATTTCTAGGCTTAGTGGTTTTTTATTTTTGTTTTTGTTTTTACTCGTAGTGGGGGGTTGGTTTTTTTTTTTTTTTTTTTTTTTTTGGAAACACTAAGGATGTTGCATGGCTAACATTTGTAGTAGGAAAGCACAGTATCCTCTTACAAATAGTTCTAATCTTGGTTGCTTAACTAGTCTCAATCTTCTCGATTTCTTATTGGTATTGTAACTTCTAGATGACTAAGACTAAATGTGTTAGTGAAATACAAGTGCACATCATACATCTGAGTCAATCAGAGGGTTTTAACTCAGGTACCTGCTTACTGAGAAGGATTTTGCTTAACATAAACAAGTCATCACTTGGATAAACAATGCATGGGTAACATTCATTTTGTACTTATCAGTTGGAACTAGCATGAATGTGGATTCTCCAACTCAGCTTCACAGGTGCAATGACTGGTTTCTTGAAATAGATGGAGGTGATTCACTGAAGGTGTTATGACAGCTGTATTCCTATTTTCTTTCTGGATTTTGCAGCAGTCTTCCTAGATAGGACTTTCAAAGACAGAGTTAATAGGAAATTTGTCAGTGACAAGACTTCGTTACCAAGCAAGGGCTCCTCTCACTGCCAGCACTGGGCACTATGGTTCCTTAGATCTTAATTGACACTTTTTAGATTCATTTTATATAGTAGCAATAACTTATTTTAGGATTCTGGGTCAAATATTACACCTTAGTATATTGTATCTGTTGCAAATGTATAGGTGTAAAGCATGTAAATTAGAAGAAAAGGGTAAAAGAGGAAATTACTTCAAAATTTAGCAAGAATTTGTAAGTCTAATTACTTATATTTATAAACCTACATCTCCTTTGTGTGAAACACAGACGCATCTTCTCTTTGACATGTTTTAAAGCCTTAGGCCTAAAGCATGCCAAGGATTCTGGCCTATGTATACAACATTTTTTTGTTAATAAGCTCCATATTTTTGGTATTGTCCCTACAGTGGCATTTAATTCAAATTTGGTATATAATGCATGGCTTGAAGAATGTCTATGGAGAAAAAAGTCATTATGATTTGGTTTTATAGAATCTAGAATCATAGACTTTAAGGTCAGAAGGGACCATTATGATCATCCAGTCTGTCCTCCTGCACAATGCAGGCTACAGAATCTCACCCATCCACTCCTATATCAAACCTGTGTTTGAACCACTGAAGTCCTCAAATCATGGTTTAAAGATTTCAAGGTGCAGAGGATCTTCCAGCAAGTGACCCGTGCCCCACGCTTCAGAGGAAGGCAAAAACTCCCCAGGGCTTCTGCCAATCTGCCCTGGAGGAAAATTCCTTCCCGACCCCAAATACGGTGATCAGCTAAACCCTGAGCATGTGGGCAAGACTCACCAGCCAGACACCCAGGAAAGAATTCTCTGTAGTAACTCAGATCCTACCCCATCTAACATCTCATCACAAGCCATTGGGCATATTTACCACTAGTAGTAAAAGACGAATTAATTGCCAAAATTAGGCTATCCCATTATACCAGCCCCTCCACAAACTTATCAAGCTTAGTCTTGAAGCCAGCTATGTCTTTTGCCCCCACTACTCCCTTGGGAGGCTGTTCAAGAACTTAATTCCTCTGATGATTAGAAACCTTTGTCTAATTTCAAGTCTAAACTTCCTGATAGCCAGTTTATATCCATTTGTTCTTGTGCCCACATTGGTACTGAGCTTAAATAATTCCTCCCCCTCCCTGGTATTTATTCCTCTGATATATTTATAAAGAGCAATCATATCTCCCCTCAGCCTTCTTTTGGTTAGGCTAAACAAGCCAAGCTCTTTGAGTCTCCTTTCATAAGACAGGTTTTCCATTCCTCGGATCATCCTAGTAGCCCTTCTCTGAACCTGTTTCAGTTTGAATTCATCCTTTTTAAACATGGGAGACTAGAACTGCACACAGTATTTCAGATGAAGTCTCACCAGTGCCTTGTATAACAGTATTAACACCTCCTTATCTCTACTGGAAATACCTCACCTGATGCATCCCAAGACCGCATTAGCTTTTTTCATGACCATATCACATTAGCGGCTCATAGTCATCCTGTGATCAACCAATACTCCGAGGTCCTTCTCCTCCTCTATTACTTCCAACTGATGCCTCCCCAGCTTATAACAATAGTTCTGGTTATTAATCCCTACATGCATGACCTTGCACTTTTCACTATTAAATTTCATCCTATTACTATTACTCCAGTTTACAAGGTCATCCAGATCTTCCTGTATGATATCTCGGTCCTTCTCTGTATTGGCAATACCTCCCAGCTTTGTGTCATCTGCAAACTTTATTAGCACATTCCCACTTTTGTGCCAAGGTCAGTAATAAAAAGATTAAATAAGATTGGTCCCAAAACCAATCCCTGAGGAACTCCACTAGTAACCTCCTTCCAGCCTGACAGTTCACCTTTCAGTATAACCCGTTGTAATCTCCCCTTTAACCAGTTCCTTATCCACCTTTCGATTTTCATATTGATCCCCATCTTTTCCAATTTAGCTAATAATTCCCCATGTGGAAACGTATCAAATGCCTTACTGAAATCAAGGTAAATTAGATCCACTGCATTTCCTTTGTCTAAAAAATCTGTTACCTTTTCAAAGAAAGAGATCAGGTTGGTTTGGCATGATCTACCTTTTGTAAAACCATGTTGTATTTTGTCCCAGCTACCATTGACCTCAATGTCCTTGACTACCTTTTCCTTCAAAATTTTTCCCAAGACCTTGCATACTACAGATGTCAAACTGACAGGACTGTAGTTGCCCGGATCACTTTTCCCCCCCTTTCTTAAAGATAGGAACTATGTTAGCAATTCTCCAGTCAACCCCTGAGTTTACAGATTCATTAAAAATTCTTGCTAATGGGTTTGCAATTTCATGTGACAGTTCCTTTAATATTCTTGGATGAAGATTATCTGGGCCCCCTGATTTCGTCCCATTAAGCCATTCGAGTTTGGCTTCTATGTCGGATGTGGTAATATCTACCTCCATATCCTCATTCCTATTTGTCATCCTACCATTATCTCTAAGCTCCTCATTAGCCTTATTAAAGACTGAGGCAAAGTATTTGTTTAGATATTGGGCCTAGATTATCCTTAACCTCCACTCCATCCTCAGTGTTTAGCGGTCCCACTTCTTTCTTTGTTTTCTTCTTATTTATATGGCTATAGAACCTTTTACTATTGGTTTTAATTCCCTCTGCAAGGTCCAACTCTACATGGCTTTTGGCCTTTCTAACTTTATCCCTACATGTTCTGACTCAATAAAGTAGCTTTCCTTGCTGATCACTCCCATCTTCCACTCCTTGCAGGCTTTCTGCTTTTTCTTAATCACCTCTCTGAGATGCTTGCTCATCCAGCTTGGACTACAACTCCTGCCTATGAATATTTTCCCCTTTCTTGGGATGCAGGCTTCTGAAAGTTTCTGCATTAAAAAAATTAGAGGTGTAAGAAGGCTTTTTCCACCTCCCCACATGCCACTTTTGCAAGTTAGAAACAGGTTCTAGACCAGGGATCGGCAACCCTCGGTAAGCCCTCTGGTGGGCCGGGTGGGCTGGGCCTGTTTGTTTACCTGCCGCCTCTGCAGGTTTGGCCGATCGCAGCTCTCACTGTCCGCAGTTCGCCACTCCAGGCCAATGGGGGCTGTGGAAAGCGGCGGCCAGCACATCCCTCAGCCCGTGCCACTTCCTGCAGCCCCCATTGGCCTGGAGCAGCGAACCACGGCCAGTGGGAGCCGCGATCAGCCTAACCTGCAGACGCGGCAGGTAAACAAACCGGCCCGGCCCACCGGGGGCCTTACCCTGGCAAGCCCCATGCCAAAGGTTGCCGATCCCTAGTCTAGACAATGGCATAAGTTATTGATAACTCTTGGAACTTACCCAAACACATTCAGATATTGACTCTTCAATTCTCAAAATAACTATGTAAAATAGGTAGGTGTCATCCCCATTCTACAGGTAAGAAAAACTTAAAATGAGAGTTCAAGGGCCTTGTCCAACTCCCATTTACATCAATGGAAGTAAGTTGTTGAAGTAAAGAATGATAAAGAAGAATCAGTTAAGTAACCTTCATAAAAAGTGCAAGAACTTTTATTTCAGTTTTTATTCTCATTTACATTGTGCTCCAGTTTGTTTTAAGACAGTTTTCAAACAGTATCATTGTTACAGGCTTATTTCACTACATTAATACTTCTCTATCTATGTTTATATGAGGTGAAAATGTACTCATTCACGTTTAAGGTGAAATGTCAAAGGATGTTCGGGAAAAGAATAGTTGCTCAAAAAAGCAAATGAAACAGTGTTGAAAGGATTTTACCCACATGAAAATGAATATTAGAAGTAACTATCAGTAATTAGCAGGTCATACAGTCTTCACTTTGTGGCACACTTCTGTAGATGACCTTATTTTCTACACAACATGGTTAATTATTGTGTTAGTCATCAAAATAAAGAAGCTGCTCTGCATAAAATTTCGTTCTACTTATAGGAACATAAATTAGCACATCTCATTTTCTCATAGAACTAATCAAATTTGTTTGAGCTTGGATTAAACCTTTATTGCTTGGCAGTTTAGAGGTGCATAGGACATAAAAGGATCTCAGACATGATTTCCAGCCATTTTTTAAATTAGTCTTCTGCTATTACCTACATTAAAGCTGCTGTAAAGTTTTGCATCATGTGGAATTGCATAAATGAGGCAAAAGTAAAATAAAATTTTCATACCCACATTTCTAACTTATCAGCTTATGTCTGCAAGACTGACACACAGTTAGGTGTATAGTGGATATTGTTTATAAAATCAGGTAAGACCCTGCTACTATAACCAAAATAATACAGCATGTCTAAAACTGGCTGGTTCACTGAAATCTAAGTAAGAGTTGTATGTGATTTTCATATACTCTTACAGAAGAGCCTCAGAGTTGTGATCACCTCAGGAATGAAGGTTGTTCATAACTCTGAACAAAACATTATGGTTGCTCTTTCAAAAATGTATAGCTGGCCATTGACTTATTACAGCTTTGAAACTTTACTATGCAGAAGAAAAATGCTGCTTTTAACCATCTTAATTTAAATGAAACAAGCACAGTAACAGTTTCCTTACCTTTTCAAATCTTTCTTTTTAAACTTTCCCCATTTATTTTTCATAGTTTATATTTAACACAGCACTGTATTTGTGGGTTGGGGTTTTTTTTTTTTTGAAGGGTGTGTGTGTGTGTGTGTGTGTGTGTGTGTGTGTGTGTGTGTGTGTGTGTGTTGCTGCTGCTGCTGCTGCCTGATTCCATACTTATGGTTCCAAATGAGATGTGTGGTTCACCAGTCAGTTCGTAACACTGATGTTCTACTGTGGTTTTAATAATCCTAGACTGAATCCTACTAGAGCAACTAAATGAAAAATATATTTTGGTGTTAACATGCAACAAACAAAGCTTTCAAGGGCTTTTAAATTCTTATGAGGCTGCATCACAGGAAAATAGATCTCTTAGTGTTTAGCAGATATATGACAGCAACATCCAGATTATTTATTTAATGTGTAATATACAGGAAAGACTCGAAAACTGTAGAAAAATGTTAGATCAATTGACTACAACTGATATTACTGCCATAAATAGAAGGGGTAAACATTATGCACTAGATTGTGTCATTTAGGCTTCAGTTCAGGAAGGTACTTAAGTGCATGCATAAATGTAAGCATGTGAGTAATCCCATTGGCTTAATGAAACTACTCAAGTACTTAAAGATAAACACTTAGGGTCTGATATGAAGTCCATTGAAATCAGTAGAAACACTACCATTTACATCAATAGGCTCTGTATTCAGTTCATAGGCCTCAATTCAGCAAATCACTTTAGCATGTCTTCATGTGTTTTGTTGAACTGGGGCCATACTTAAAATACCTTGCTGAACTGGGGCCTAGACAGAGCCCTGAATAAGGGGTTGTATGGTGCTGTGTTACCCATGGGCAAGCTTGGATAAAAATTGTTCAGAACTCCTACTTGGTGTGCAGGGGGAATGTGCAGCTGTACTAACTTCAGGAGTAGTGTATCTGGCTCCCTCCATAATTAAATAAATAAATAAATAAATAGCAGAAGTGGGTAAGCCAAGCCCTATAGTCCTACCAGCTTGTTTCCTCCTTGTCTCGTTTGGTTGATGCCAAGGATTGACCAAGAAATCACTCCCTGTGTTCCCTTGAGTCCAAGGATTGTGTTTGGCACTATAGGGCATGCGATGTGGGGGTTGAAAAGCCATGAACAATCTGTCTAATTGTACTTTTACACTTGACCGCCAGAGTGTATGTTCCTTCTTATTTTCCACAGTAGGATTTGACTTCCAATTTCTCAAGGATGTCTTTTTTGTCTCTAGCCTCCTTTTTTACTTTCCTTAGCCATGACAATTTACACCAGCTTCAGATATGCTCCTAAGTAATCAAGATTTTCTGACTTAATTGAAACATTTAAATGTTTAAGCATTAACTTAAACTTAACTTTTGTTCATACAAAATCTAGAAGCAGTTTATTCACATCTTGTAGGTGCAGGTTGAATTTCTATTAGCATTATAGTTTAAGAATAGATGTCAGGAACATTTAAGCTTTTCTCTTGTTCAACCATTTAATTTTTAATGCAACACACACTTGGTGTTTGAACATATTATAACTGACACTTTAAGTAGACAGATAATTTTACTTAATCAAAATCCTATTTATTTGTGTGGTTCCAAGCAATTGCTTGAGAAGAATTCTTCTGACCTGGTGTCTAGAGAAAGCATTTTAAAATATATTTGATGTTACTGACATATTAAACAAAAGTTTCTGAATGAAGTTTTATTATCTGTACTGCAGCTCCAGAATACTTGCTTGCTAGTATAATGTACTCCTAGTAACCCCTGGTTCTTTGAATTTTACAGCAGGTATACACATTAACCATGATTTTTTTAAGTGAAAAGAGGAGGTGCTGATGTTGGCATAAATGTGTCCATATTTGGGATCGGCAACCTTTGGCACACAGCCGACTAGGGTAAGCCCCCCTGGCAGGCCGGGCCGGTTTCTTTACCTGCCGCGTCCGCAGGTTCGGCCGATTGCGGCCCCCGCTGGCCACGGTTCGCCGCTCCAGGCCAATGGGGACTGCAGGAAGCTGCGGCCAGCACATCCCTTGGCCCGTGCAGCTTCCCGCAGCCTCCATTGGCCTGGAGTGGCAAACCAGATCGGCCGAACCTGTGGATGCAGCAGGTAAACAAACCGGCCCGGCCCGCCAGGAGGCTTACCCTAGTCGGCTGTGTGCCAAAGGCTGCCGATCCCTGATCCATATAATCTATCTATAGAAACTTACCAGCTTTCTATAGTGTCTGTTACCATAGAATCCAGGGTCTGATCCAGTACAAAGACTCATTGACTTCAATGGCCATTTGGATCATTCTCTAAATTATGAACATATAAATTAGGTCTGTAATGGCAATGCCCAAAATTTCTTTCTTAGACGATTTTACTCTTCACTTTTCCTAGTTTCTAGCAAGCTCTGCCTAATGTTTTTTGTTGCTGTTGTTTTCTAAATCCATTTTGGTTATGGTTGGAAAGATCTAGTAAAGAGGTGGGGCTTCACAGCATATTTGCCCTCATCTTCTTTAATCTCTCATTGCACAAATGAGCCCCCTTGAATAAGAACACTTTATATCCATCTCTCATTTGATGAGTTCTGGAATTTATTAAGCTGCATAGTCCCAGAGGAGTGTAACTCATGGAATATAGAAAAGTCCTTTTAGTTGTAGCTGAGAGCTGATTGACTGGCTTTGCAGATGGGACTCAGCCTTGAAGAGGCATCAGAAGTGAACTGGGAATGAACTGCACCGGTGAAGGGTGCAGACTATGAGGAAGGAGCTGTTCCTGATGGTTCAGCCTACTGAAAATGCTGGTGCCACATTCATCTTAAGATGTATCTTCTGTGTTGTTTCCACTTTTGGGAGGTTTACTTCTCTGAAGGATTTCCATTAATAATGGGACCAATTGTTTATAACTATCTTTCACTAACAGAATATGCATGGATCTATTTTGCTGGTATTAGCTCTAAAATTTCTTGTGACTTCTTTCATGTCATTGTGTGCAACAGGAACAAATTCAGTCAAAGGACTATACCATCTAAGGGTACATCTACACTTACCGGAGGGTCCGGCGGCAGGCAATCGATGTTCTGGGATCAATCCCGGAAGTGCTCGCCGTCGATGCCGGTACTCCAGCTTGGCGAGAGGAGTACGCGGCATCGACGGGGGAGCCTGCCTGCCGCGTCTGGACCCGCGGTAAGTTCGGACTAAGGTACTTCGAATTCAGCTACGTTATTAACGTAGCTGAATTTGCGTACCTTAGTCCGAAGTGGGGGGTTAGTGGGGACCAGGCCTAATCCATATAGAGTTTTATTCCTCAACAAGTTCATCCCATCCTTGGTCTACCTTTTTTTGTGAATTAGGATGATAACTCTTCATAACGGTTGATGTTTGGATTGTAACATCCAGGTTTATTGCAATCCAACTTCATTTACTATTCATAGTAGCTCTGCTGGATGCCATTTTTTGTAGCTGTCATAGTGAAGGAGAAAGAAAAAAATTCTGTTTGCTTCCTTACTATGGTGGAATAGTCCTGTAAGAAACGTGTGCTGCTGCAAGATGGATTTGGAGTGGTATTTGCACTATTCTAGTCTTTTTCCTGGATGTTTCTTTAAACATACTTCTTTGGTCATCCACTTTACAGTGATCTTTATAGTTGTTGCAGGGGTGGGGCAACTTGGACGTTATATTTAATATTAGATAGGTTATAGAAAAAAACAACCTCCTTCATTACTCATATATTAGAAAAATGGTTTGCATGGCTAATAGACCAAATGTATTAGCGTGATGTGGTGGAATAAATAGGGAGTAGTACACCTCTATACATATAATTATGTTCTAATCACTAGAATATTACCTGGGAGGGTTCTAAAATTCCCCAATTGCAGCACAGCAGTTGCCTGCAGTTCCTAAGAAGACCAGGATCTTGGGGAATATGTTGGACTCACTGCTTTCCTCTTTATTGGGAATAAAGTGCTGCATAATCTGGTACAGTCCAGCCTCAAGAAATCTGAGTGGGTGGCCTATAATAGCCACAGCTCAGAGCATCATAGTTATATCTAGAACCCCAGGAGCTTTAAACCCTTTCCTCCTCCACTTGTATAAAGGGTCATTCCATGTAACCTACCTTTGAAGTACTGCCTGGGTAGACTATAACATCTCTCATTTTCAAGCACAGTGCTGTACCCATCTCTGGCTCCCAGCTGCATTGGCTCCAGGGGAGTGGCTTCCTAGTCCCCTACACAGAATTGTACAACTGCCATCTTCTAGATCCTTCACACAGCCTACATGTCATCTGCCACTGTAAACAGTGCCAGTTTTAAATCAATTTCTGCCATTTGATTGTCTGTCTGTGTTTTGCTGCCATTAATTAACTCTGCCACTTTTCACCTCATTGCTGCCATTTGATTAACTTTTCCATCCCAGCCTTTTGGGTTTTGGCCTGATTTTAGTTCATTGCTGCCATTTCATTAACTCAGCTCTGCCATTTACTTGAACTTTTGTCTTTTGATTTACTCACTGTTGACAGTTGATTTAACCTTGTCTAATTAGGCTACCTGCTTTGTCTTACTGCTCCTCCCCTTTCTCTTACCTATTCCTTCATCTGTATCACGCTCTAATTCTCTATCACACTGTCTCCTGAACTCTACTGCCTCCTTTATTCTGCTCCACTCCAGTGCTTTCTTCTCCTAATCCTCCTTCCTAGCTATGGTATAGGCCCTAAAATCAATCAGTGTTTAAAAAGACAACATTCATCCAACATTATGTGTTTCTCTTAAGTGGAATCAACAAGATCCATATATAGCAAATCAAGTAATCAACAACAACAACATAGACAATAAATTATGTAACCCTACCCAAGAGAAAGAAATTCCTTCCTTTTGGGGACTGATGCCTAAAGATTGCCTTTCATGGTAAGAAGCTAAGGATCGGCATGGTAGTGAGACAACTCTGATCACAATGTTCAGAAAACTGACAGACCTCCTCAAAGACTAGAGGCAGGTGACTTAGGGATGCCATGCCAAATCCATTGGTTCTATGCAGAATAATGAAAATGGACACAGTGAGACAGGTCTTCAGATGCTCTGAGATTACACATGGCACAGCTGAGAAGTGGGGGTGGAAGATGGCTCTAAGCTCTGATCCTGAGTTAGCTTGTGTCAAGGCTGATTCCCCTCTCTGGCACATCGAGTACAGAAGGTGGGGGCTGGCAAGGATTTTTAAAAATTAATACTGGCCTCTCCAGGCTTGTATTAAACTCCCAAGGTTACAACTTTTTCCTGACCTTGGCTTGGTAAACGCTGCCACCACCCAAATGCAAAACTCCTTTTGGAACCCAGGAAGGCGCACTTGGGAATTCCTTCCTATGGGGTACCCTTAAGCCCTGTCACCCCCACTCTGGGGAAGAGCTGAGAAAGAAAACAAAGGAAATTAGCTGTTGCCACCAGCTAATTAACCAGCATATGCACAAAAATCCAATCCTGTTCTTAAAAAAGGTAAATTTTATTAAAAACAAATAGAAAAATGTCTTTCTAAACATTCTTGATCTACTTACACATTGGGGGTTCCAAATAAATAGTTCTAGGTATGATCTGATAATCTATTATCATATCTGGATTAACGTTTCTCATAGCATAACTGCTCCCTGTTCCCCTCTTTCACAGAGAACAACAACAGACACAAAGGGGAAGTTTCCCCCCCATTTTAAAAAGTTCTAGCCTTCCTAATGGCTCTTTTGGTCAGGTGCCCACTTCCTTTCCTTTTCCTGGGGGACTTTGTTAACCCTTTACAGGTAAAGCAAGCAGAGGCCAGCCACCAAGAGTGTCTCATAGCTAATTGGCTGGCTGAGTGTCCATAAAAGGGACCCCCCCACACCACCATTTATCACAGCTTGGATCCAAAATGACCACCAGAGTAACTTATAGCAAACCTAAGGACTGATTTAGGATACTCCAGCTGCAGCAGTCTCACAGATATCACTGCACTGGCTAAGTTTCAGGCATTCTGTCTTGCCCCCAACCTTTACTTTGCATTGAGGTGAGTACAGCTGGGTAGAGTTTTAGTACAAAGCCACAGCCAAGGATCAAGCCCATTACAAGGTCACAGTCCTTTAACTTCTGGCACTAAATCCTGCTTCACTTATTCACATAAGTGGAATCAGGTAGCCTTAAGAAAATAACCTGTCTCACTAAACCTTTCAACCATTTGGGGCTTAATTCACCACAGCATTACTCCCATTTTGCACCATTGTGACTCTGTTCATTCCAGTGGGTTCTTGGTTTATAAACAACTGAATTGTACGCCACTCTAAAAACTGGATGTATTAAATAACAATATGTAACTAACAGATTTGTTAACAATAGAGCTATACCATAGTGGAGATGGAGCCTCTCACCTTTACAGTTACTGGTAAAAATCTAGCCTAGGTAAGTAGTGATTTAAACTTGTAACCCATTGATAGGTCAGCAAACAGCTATGTGTGATCATTTTAGCTCCTGGACATGCACCTCACTAAGATAATTTACCACAGTTAGTACCATTGTTGGCATTTTCAACAAAATAGACACTGGCCAGGATTTAGGTATGGTGGTGGGGCAGTGTGTGGAAAGTTTCCATTGTTTCTGCCTTTTTCTGTATCTGTTCCATGAATAAGCAGAGGAATTGGGTTTTCAGTGCTGTCAATCTGGCACCTTTCAAAAGCATTTTATTTACATACAAACTTTTTAAGAAAGAGAAAAATGTAGTAGTATGCAGCAAAAATTGCTGCTCTGCTTTCCATAAGGGGCAAACAAAGAAACTCCTGTTAGTATTGCTGATCAGACTCTGAAATTGTCACATCACCAGCCTGGTCTTGATTCTGCTCTCATTCAGGCCAAGAGGCAAAGAATTCAGATATGTTTTGAACTTGTACAAATAAATGAAAGGACCAGAAGTGTTGAACACTCATAACTCTAAGTGAAATAAACGGGATTTATGTGTGTTCAGCATCTTTCAGGATCAAGCCCTACAACATCGAATAGTAAACACATTCCTGAGCCTAATATTTAACACTGGCCTAATCAATGGAGTATTTATGCTTGGTATTTCATGACCTTTATATATTTTAATAACTTTTTTAATAAACTAGCTTAAAATTGTTGTTGATATAGCTATTTTTTTTAAGTTGATGCAACTGGAAACAATCCAGTTACATTATGATTGTTTTGCAAAATTATGTTTAGATCCTGTTTTGTATTTTGGTTTCTGTGTAATTAGATCATAATCAAATAATTGGATTTGAACATATTTCTTATCTCAGTTCCCAGTGAGCAGTACCACCCGGACAGAAAATGAACTATGAAATCTATCATGCCGGTGAGAAAAGGTTCACAACTGAGATAACAGAAATGCTATATGTCCACTCATTCCTAGACAGTGTGAGGTGAAAGCTAGGGATTACAACAAAGAACAGCAATATACAGTTCGAGTGAGGTGTCATTGCATCTGCTGTTGCTTGTACTCTGGCTGCCCTTTTAGATGAGGGATACAATTTTTCAAAAATACCTCAGTGACTTAGGAGCCTAAGTCCCACTAATTTTTAATGAGACTTCAGTCCCAAACTCCCTAAGTCATACAAATGGGACTTAGGTCTTGTCTGCACATAAAAGTTGTCCTCCCTGTGAGGTTGAAATGGTACAATAACCCTAGTGTGGAGAAAGTTATACTGGTATAAAGGTGCTTTTATGAGTTTAGCTTACTTTCTGTACAGGAAGGAACAAGAAATAAGCTATTGCAGTATTAGGCAACTTTTATTCCAGTATAACTTTTTCAACACTATCAGTTGTACTGATTAGTTTAACTATAGTTGGGGGGCAGAAACACACTGCTAATTAACATGATCAAACTGATCCAAACTGTATTTAAACCAGTTCTTAGTCTCCTAAGTCACTTAGGGACTGTTGAAAAGTTTAGCCAAGGTTTTTAAATTTTTCATTGTAACCTCTATTTACAGACTTTACCCAGCACTTATATTAATAAGCAAAACAAATTCGCATTATTCCAAAATTGTCCAGATTTGTAACTTGCAATTAGATCTTCTAGGTTTCTATCAGTTTCCATCACATACCAAGTAATCATTGTGCATTGTACCTTCACAATTTAAACATAATGTAAATTATGATATTTTAGACTCATTTATTAAAGTATTGATACTGACATCTTATATTTAAAAGTGGTGTCCTGCTATATATTAATTTTACTGACATGTACTATATGTATTTTATATGAGAAGTAAAAACTTTATTTCTTAGTCTTTATTGTAAATTGAAACTTCTTGGCCATAACCCTCTTTGAAGCTATACTATGTCAAAATGATTCAGTGTAGTTAACAATCTTTGCTTACATAGAATCATAGAAATGTAGGACTGGAAGGGATCTTGACAGGTCATCTAGTCCAGTCTCCTACACTGTGGCAGGACTAAGTACTATGTAGACCATCCTTGACAGGTGTTTGTCAAACTTATTCTTAAAAACCGCCAATGACAGAGATTCCACAGTCTCCTTAGGTAATTTGTTCCAGTGCTTAACTACCCTTAGAATTAGGAAGTTTTTTTCCCCCAATGGCTAACTTAAATCTCCCTTGCTGCAATTTAAGTCTATTACTTCTTGACCTGTCCTGTGCAAATAAGAAGAACAATTTATCACCCTTCTCTTTATAACAACCTTTTATGTACTTGAAGACTATCATGTCCCCTCTCAGTCTTCTCTTCTCCAGACTAAACAAGCCCATTTTTTTCAATCTTTCCCCAAAGGCCATGTTTTCTAGACATTTAATCATTTTTATTTCTCTCTTCTGGATGTTCTTCAATTTGTCCGCATTTTTCCCATGGTCTGGTGCCTACAGCTGGACACAGTTCTCCGTCTAAGACCTTATCAGTACTGAGTGAAAGAAATACTTCTAGTATCTTGCTTACAACACTCCTGCTAACACACCCCAGAACCATGTAAGGGATTTTTGGGGGTTTTTTGCAACAGTGTTACATTGTTGACTCATATTTAGTGTGTGATCCACTATAAACCTGACATCCTTTTCTGCAGTACTGCTTCCTAGTCCTTATTTCCCATTTTGTGTTTGTGCAATTGATTATTCCTTCCTAAATGTAGTACTTTGCATTTGTCCTTACTGAATGTTCATCCTATTTATTTCAGACTATTTCTCCAGTTTTTCAAGATCCTTAATTTGCTGATCATAAGCCTTATTAAAACTGAGATATCACATCAACTACTTCTTGCTATATACATATGGTATTTTCAAACAACCAATTAAATGATGGGAGATATTTCTGGAAATTGCTACAGTTATGTACTTACTATTTGCACACAGTTAGCTCACTCCTCAATCTTCAGGAAGCTGCCTGATTTTGTGCCTTTCTCTTTCAGCAGACATAGTAGATGTAATCATTTGACTTTGCCTGGATGTTATAGGTAGTACCAAGTAGATTATTTCTTCTGCCCTGCTAATAACCAATAGTTACATCATAACTATTCTTTGATTTCAATGGATGACAGCAGCACAGCCTGCAGAAGCGTTTGACAAAAGTTACATGATTCAACCAATTTTTTTCTGGAAAGAATAGTTATGCCTTTTCTATTGTACACTGCCAGGGCAATTTCAAAATAATGGTCCCCTTATGAAACAGAAAAAGAAAGAGAATAGAAATAGCTCTGTCTTTTAAGGTGCTCATCTATCTTACGTTTATTCTTGAAAAGGGAGGTTTTGGAGGGTGGGATTGCACCGCGGATGTATATAGTATGTATTGAAATATATATACTGTGTGTGGGATTTCCACACTGTAAAAAGCAGTTCAACTTTTAATGAAATGTCACTTTCACGTAGATACCTATAACTCTGGTCTACAATTTTTGAGAAGTCATCTGCTTCAGAGATAAAATGTGCTATTTATTATGTATTTTGATGTGCTGAATTCAAATATGACAATTAAAACAACTGATTGGCTACTGTTTCTAAGATATTTAAGTTTTTACATTATGTGTCTATGTATATTGTGTAGATAGTAGAGTTTTAATCATAAATTGTAAACCTAGGTCTTTTCATGTGTTTATGGTTGCTTTACATGATAATATTTCACCTGTCCTGTTTATGTAACACTTTAAAAATCAGCAAAAGGGTTATATAAATAAAATTTAGTATGAAACAAAAGGCAAAAAACTATTATGTACATAGTTTAGTCCTATTCAGTGTCTACTCGGCACTTCTTGGCTTGTCTCTTGTATTCGTTAAATGGAGCATCTCTTGTCACTGTCCAGCAATAGTCTGCAAGCATTGATGGGCTCCATTTGCCCTGATAGCGTTTCTCCATTGTTGCTATGTCCTGGTGAAATCGCTCGCCGTGCTCGTCGCTCACTGCTCCGCAGTTCAGTGGAAAAAAATGTAGATGAGAGTGCAAAAAATGTATCTTTAGTGACATGTTGCAACCAAGGCTTTTGTATGCCTTGAGGAGGTTTTCCACAACAACCTGTAGTTGTCTGCCTTGTTGTTTACGAGAAAATTTATTGCCACTAACTGGAAGGCTTTCCATGCCATCTTTTCCTTGCCACGCAGTGCATGGTCAAATGCATCATCTCGAAGAAGTTCACGAATCTGAGGACCAAGAAAGACACCTTTCTTTATCTTAGCTTCACTTAACCTTGGAAATTTTCCACGGAGGTACTTGAAAGCTGCTTGTGTTTTGTCAATGGCCTTGACAAAGTTCTTCATCAGTCCCAGCTTGATGTGTAAGGGTGGTAACAAAATCTTCCTTGATTCAACAAGTGGTGGATGCTGAACACTTTTCCTCCCAGGCTGCAATGACTTTCGGAGTGGCCAATCTTTCTTAATGTAGTGGGAATCTCTTGCACGACTCTCCCATTCGCAGAGAAAACAGCAGTACTTTGTGTAATCAATCTGCAGACCAAGCAAGAGAGCAACAACCTTCAAATTGCCCCAAAGCTGCCACTGATGTTGGTCATAGTTTATGCACCTCAAAAGTTGTTTCATGTTGTCATAGGTTTCCTTCATATGGACTGCATGACCAACTGGAATTGATGGCAAAACATTGCCATTATGCAGTAAAACAGCTTTAAGACTCATCTTCGATGAATCAGTGAACAGTCTCCACTCATCTGGATCGTGAACGATGTTGAGGGCTGCCATCACACCATCGATGTTGTTGCAGGCTACAAGATCACCTTCCATGAAGAAGAATGGGACAAGATCCTTTTGACAGTCATGGAACATGGAAAACCTAACATCACCTGCCAGGAGATTCCACTGCTGTAGTCTGGAGCCCAACAGCTCTGCCTTACTCTTGGGTAGTTCCAAATCCCTGACAAGGTCATTCAGTTCACCTTGTGTTATGAGGTGTGGTTCAGAGGAGGAGGATGGGAGAAAATGTGGGTCCTGTGACATTGATGGTTCAGGACCAGAGGTTTCATCCTCTTCCTCTTCCTCGTCCGACTCAAGTGAGAATGATTCTGGTGCATCTGCAACCGGCAGTCCTTCTCCTTGGGGTACTGGGCGTATAGCTGATGGAATGTTTGGATAATGCACAGTCCACTTTTTCTTCTTTGACACACCTTTCCCAACTGGAGGCACCATGCAGAAGTAACAATTGTTGGTATGCTCTGTTGGCTCTCTCCAAATCATTGGTACTGCAAAAGGCATAGATTTCCTTTTCCTGTTCAACCACTGGCAAAGATTTGTTGCACACGTGTTGCAGCATATGTGTGGGGCCCACCTCTTGTCCTGATCTCCAATTTTGCAGCCAAAATAAAGGTGATAGGCTTTCTTAACCATAGTGGTTATACTGCGCTTTTGTGATGCAAAAGTCACTTCACCACAAACATAGCAGAAGTTATCTGCACTGTTCACACAAGTACGAGGCAACTCTACTCACTTTGGCTAAACAGAAATGTGTCCCTTTGCAAAATCAAACCCTGACAAATAAGAGAGCATGACACTGTATGATTTCTAGAGCTGGTATAGGGCAATTTGTTCAGCAGAGTGATGTAAACTTCGTTATGATTGCATCATCCACGACATATAGGAATAATATGATGCAATTCATATCATGTATGATGCAATACCAGCTTCAGATTGCATCATTCATTGTTTTGCCTAAAAAGCAAGTACTGTCCAAACCCAGTCATAGATTTATTCATAGATCCAGTCAAAGATGTATTTTAGTCATTTCTGGTTTAAATTGAGATCCCTTCCCTTTATAACTCACTTATACTCCGCCATTCCCAAGTCAAGGGTCATATATACTGAACTAATAGCATATTTTGAAAACTAGAGCCAATCAACAATTTTAAGCATCATTTTCGTTCTCAGTGACCCAGAATTAGTAAAATTTGACTACATTTATTTCAGAAGCATTTTGGCTGTAGAGTAGTGTAACCTGTTAACTATATGGTCTCTTCAGTATCCAAGGTAAACATTTGTCCAAATATCTAGATTGATGACACCCTTATACATTTTTTATGTCTGTATCCAGCAGCTTTTACTCGGGTAAAATTATTACTCACTAGAATTATGGGAAAAACATAACACTAAGGGAAAATAAAATTTATTGTAGGGGGGAAATAGTGATTTTTGTTGTTATCATAACAAGTAGAGATTAAAAAATCCTGTCTGTGTTCTCAGAGAAGAAACATTAACTATACACAACTCTTTCGGTCCTTTTTCTCCCTGTCTTGTTTGACTGTCTGCCCTTTCTCCATAGAGAAATATGAATCCAATGAATAAAAATGATGATGCATCTTTATAATGCATGCATGGTGAACAGGTGAATTAGTCACTAAATAAGCAGTGCCCAGGAGATTCTCAAAAAAGAGGTCATAAGATTTCTTTACAACTGTTAGAAAAGCCAATCTTACCAGCATGATTATATGTATAAATTATAATACTCATGAATGGTCATATATAATTAGTTATTTGAGGTACATAGATCCATACAAGTAAAAGTGAAAACAGTATTTCTTCTCATTTAGTTTGTTTGCTGCATTTCAGCTGCATTGAAAGTCCATCCATTCCTGTATTATTAGAAAGGGTGATTAGAAAGAGAACCTAGGAGTCTTATCTCCCAGAGCCCTGTTGTAACCACTAAACAAAGCTCTGAAGCATAGATCCTCAAAGATATTTAGGTGCCTAACTCCCATTGAAATGTGTGGGAATTAGCTGCAGAAATACATTTGACAATCTGGATCAAAATGTATGTTCAACATATTTAACTTTCCCAAGTGTTCCTGAATACAGATGTTTCCTTCAGTGGGAATTTTTCTCTTAACTAATCACAGCAACTTGAATAAAAACAATCTCTCATACAAGGCCAGGAGCTCAAATGCTTCTGGTGCCATCTGGCTCAGTTTTGGTTCCCGAGCAGGGGGTATGCTCAAGCATGAGCTCTTCCTTCAGAGATGCTTTTTCAAGTTATTTCTAGCTATGCCCTCAACACATTGACATTGCAGATTGCCTATGTCACATGTATAATTCATGTCAGATGCTGTTCATTTTACACTGGAAAGTTAACTATTGATTTAAAATATATTTTAAATAAATCTCCTTTAGTTTAAAGCTTTCTTTCCCCCATCATCTTTTTTCCCTTTCTCTCTCAATATGACAGTGAGTGCTTTTGATCAATTAGTTAAAAGAGGGTTAACACCAGAAGAAATAAGAGTTCCAAATGAGCTTACATCTTTTGGCTGCTTCTAGCCTATGGTCAAAATATAGTTTGGCTTACTGTGTATCTTAGAAAGTAACTGCTGGTTGAAAGTTAAATTTTAATTTATGATGTTTACTTTTTGCTATGTAATGGGACAAGTAGCTCCTGGTTTCCTTTACCTATAAAATATGTCATTCCACTCACATTTTTAAGTGATTTGAAAACATATGCTACTACACAATTCACACTCAGGCACACACCTTTGGAAAGGAATAAAACTGATATTTTTCTTTAGTGCATCACACACTGGTTTCCAACTATTGATTTCTACCTTTAGTGGTGTTTTTTCTTCAATTTTTATTTTATTAATTTGTATGACAATAGTGCCAGGGGATCTAAGCACAACTCCATATAACTCAGGGGACTATATACAAATAAGTAATCAAAAGATGATCCCTGCTCCCAAGAGCTCACATTCTACATTTAATACAACAGTTAGATGAGGGGGACAATCCTGAATTTTTTGGGTGGGTGTGGTAACAATCAAAAAAGAATATTTTTGCACAGTAAGCTGTAGTCAACTGACAAGAAGCTACATTAGAAATCCATACATTAGACAACAGACTGATATGACTACATTGCAGTCTTCATAGGTTTCTAAGCGGCAATCAAACACAGGTTTCAGAGGGGAAATGCAACTGTATTAATGACTACACTGCCCAAATTACAGCTGGTGACCCATTAAAGGATATTATAAATGCAAAGTGCTTCAATTTTACATTGTTGAGAGATCTAAAGGATGTTATGCTCAGAACAAGAAGGCTGGTGTTGTTTTAAATGATATAAGATAAAGAATCTGAGATGCCTTCCATGAAAACAGTTTTGATACATCATTTTCTGAAGGATTTTCTGAAGGACAAGAGAATCTGTACACAAGAATCAGCAGCTAATGAATCCAGGAATCTTTCAGACCAAGAATGTCCAATTTCAAAAGGGGGTGATCTTCAGATTTATCAGAATGGTAGAAGTGGCTGTATATATATAGAGAGAGTGATTCTGCTATCTGTTTGGTCCCAAAAATAGCAGTAGTGAGACTGAGGCTATGTCTATACTACACAGTTTTCTTGACAAATTCAGCTTTCACCGACAAAACAGTGGAGCTGTGCACACTGCAATGCTCCTCCCTCTGATTTAACTCTCCTGCAACTCCGACATAATAAAACCACCTGGAGGAGGGGCATAGAGCTTTTTGTGACACAGGCAAAATGAGAGGCATAGATAGAGCGACACAGTGCCAGTGTAGACACTGCGTTGCTTATGTCATCCTAAGAGGCTTCCCCAGGATGTGTCCCACAATCCCCATTGTGACCACTCTGGTCACCAGTTTGAACTGTGCTTCCCACAGGCGCCAGCTTTTTTCTTTGCCTGGGAGTGCTCAACACTGCTTAGCCCCAGGCTCTGCCCCTAATCCATCCCCTCCCCCAAGCCACATCCTCCCATCTCTTTCCACCCCCACTCTGTTCCGGGTCACATCCCCACTCCACCCCTTCTCCCAAAGCCCCACCCACGTCGCCTCTTCCTTCCCAGTTCTGCCCCTTCTATCGAGCTCACTCTGTCCCTGCTCCCCCTCTCCCCCGCATGCTGCGGAACAGCTGATCTGCCACGGGCAGGAGGTGCTGGGAGGGAGGGGCAAAAGTTGATCAGCAGGGCTGCTCACCGACGGAATGTGCTGTTGGGGGGAGAGGGGAAGCCGGCTGCCACTGAGTGTTAAACCCCCACTAATTTTTTTCTGTGGGTGATCCAGGGCTGGAGCACCCACAGAGTCAGAGCATATGGCTGCAGCCAGATACACAGGCATGCGCCCCTCCCCCTTTTAAAGGCCTGTAATTTTTGAAATTCCACTTCCTGTTTGCTCAGCATGAACAGCTCACATCGTATCTTCCCAGCCGACCATGCTGGCTTCCCGCAGCAACTGCACTCCTGCCTGGAGTACACCAGAGCTGTTGGATCCACTGGGCCCGTGGGGAGAGGAGGCTGTGCAGTTGCAGCTCCATTCCAGCTGTAAGAACTTTGATTCCTCTGGGCAGACTATTTGTGGCATGCAGGAGAAGGGGCACAAAAGGGAAATGCAGCTGTGCCATGCTAATATCAAGGAGCTGAGGCAGGCGTACCAGAATGCAAGGGAGGCCAATCGTTAGGCTGGTGCATTGCCAAAGATATGCCGCTTCTACAAGGAGCTGCACTCCATCCTTGGAGGTGACTCTCCTCCAGCGCCAAGAGCCCCATGGATAGTTTGGGGCGGGGTGCTTGAGACAGCAGCCAATGGAGTGAACCCCGAGGACAAATTGGTGAATGAGGAAGTGGAGTTGGAGGAGAATGTGGGACGGGTGACATGGATGTCTGGTGGCGTGGCAATCGAGGATCTCTTTTTAACTCCAGAGGGGGTCTACCCAGTCCCAGCACTCAGGCTCTGGTACACCTTATGCAGGAGAGGGAATCTCCGGTAAGTACTCATTGTGTTTTGATACTGCAGGGAGAAGTGAGGTAGAGTTCTGCTTTTTTGTTATTGTTGTTGTTCCAGGGTTGGAGAGGGATAGAAATAATCAACACTAGCACTGTTTGCATCTGCTTCTCCTTCCCCTGTGCAGCTAGGAAGAGGAGGCACTGTGAAAAACTTTGTTGATGCACACAGGGACGTCCCAGTAATCCTCCATAGTGATATCTAGAAAACTTTCCCGGAGGTATTCTGCAATCCTCTGCTGAAGATTCCTTGAGAGGGCAACCTTGTTTCTTCCCCTCGCAGTAGGAAACTTTGTCATGCCAATCATCAATTACATCTGCAGGAACTGAAACAGCACACAGTTGAGCAGTTTATGGACTTAATCTGTAGCCACACACATGCAGGGGCTACACCCTTGCATCCTCAGTTTCTCTGATGAGTCAGATATCAGCTGCTATCATACTTGCCTGTGGAAAACAGCTCCAGTATTCAGAACAGTGACCCTAGGTGCTTATACTACACCTGTGAGCCCTCTACACTCACCCTTTTGTCCCATCTTGCCCCTCCTCCGCAGCCAAACTCACCATAAGTAGGACTCTTGCCGCACTGTGTACCTGCCAAGGGAAAGTGAGAAAGGTGTATTTAATGTGTATGCATCAATATTGTGCCTCTGTCCATTGTGCTTCTGAAGATGCACCCTTGAGTATTTATTCCTGCACACCAGCTGAGTGACTCTGAGTGATAAAGAGACGAACCAGGGGGAGTAAGGAAGGCATATTCAGGGAGGTATTGCATTAGTCTGATGCAGCTGATAGTGAGCAAAGAGCATGGAGAGAGACTATAAGTGAAATAGTGAGAATGAACAGCCAGGAGAGGAAATGGGCAGGAACAGATGATACAGCTTCTGGAGGATCAAACAGACATGGTAGCTAATCTGCTAAAAAAGGCAGTGCTAGTGACCCTTTAATCTGCCAGAGGCCCATTCAATGGTCATTCTCCACCTGTTGAGCCTTTTGATGAAGTGCTCCTTGCTGCTGCTAAGTTTCCAGTGTAAGACTTCATGAGCCATAAGAGCAAGGGGTAGGCTGGATCTCCCAGGATCACAATTGGAATTTCCACATCCCCAATTGTAATCTTCTGGTCTGGAAAGAAAGTCCCTGCTTGCAGCTTTCTATACAGTCAAGTGTTCCTGAAGATGCATGTGTAATGTACCTTCCCTGACCACCCCTTATCAATGTCAGCGAAATGACTGTGGTGATCCATGAACACTTACAATACCATAGAAAATAATCTCTTTCTGTTGATGTGCTCCATCACAAGGTGGTCTGGGGCCAAAATAGAGCTATGCAGGCCATCTATCGCCCCACTGCAGTTAGGGAATACCATTGCCACAAAGCCATCCACACATTGCCCAGAGTCACAGTTCTTTGTAGCAGGAGGTGATTAATGGCCTTGCACACATGCATGCCTGCACCCCCCATGGTGGACTTCCCAACTCCAAACTGATTCATGACTGATCAGTAGCAATCTGGAGTTGCCAGCTTCCACACAGCAATTGCTACTCGCTTCTCTACCAGGAGGGCAGCTCTCATTTTGGTGTCCCTGCATTGGAGGAAAAGGGTGAAATCTGCACACAGTTCAAGGAAGGTGGCGCCGCGCATCCGGAAGTTCTGCAGCCACTGCTAATCATCCTATACCTGCATTACAATGTGATCCCACCACTCAGTGCTTGTTTCCGGAACCCAGTAACAATAGTCCACCGTGTGCAGCTGCTCTGTGAATGCCAAAAGCAATCTTGAATTGTTTCTTTCCATGGTGTACAGCAGGACAGACACCATGAATTATTAGATTTGCAGCTAATGAAATACTGTAGGATTAGCTACGTTGTGTTCATAATGCTTATCACAAGACTGGAGAGCTGTGCTGTATCCATACTTTCAGAGATGGCAGGCACACTGTTTACAGTGGCTGTTGAAAAGTGGCATGAAACACATTCAGACACCCATAGTATGATGGGATGGAGAAAACTGCATCATGGGACAGTGATCCTGTTCCCATGATGCACCACAATCCCTTCCCAGGACTCCTAGCAGCAGACAGTGGTGAATTGCATGGTGCACTGCTCTCTCTGTCAATGCAAGAATACCAACTGTGGACGCGCTCCACCATCACAAGGAGAGATGTGTGGACATGCAAAAGTAGTTTAATTACAGTGGTAGGCGATTGTCGACAAAACTGTGTAATGTAGACAGAACCTAAATCATGAACAACAGATATTTCACAATATTGAGTAGTTAGGAGCTATGTACTGGTAGGACAATTGAATATTTTATATGATTACTTCATACCCACTGGCTAGCAACTCTGGCCTAAGCCCCTGGACCTGAGCTGGGAATGGCCATTAATGATAACTGCTTCTACTCTTCCTCTGCTGACATATGTTAGCCCAGAGGATTCCGTTGCTATTGTTACTGTGGCCCTTTATTCTAACTTAACCCTCCCTCTGATTTTATGAAGGAATCGAATTAAACATTTTGTCCCCAGTTTAATGAATTTTTGTAAGTATTTCTCAGAAGATTTGCTATGGAGATTTCCAAGTAATCACCCCCCCCCCTTCTTTTTGTTTTTGCTTTGTTTTTGCTTTGTGAGTATTGCTGATCACCCTGGAAACATTTGGCATGGAAAAATGCTTTACAGCAGCCAGAATTTTACCCTTTGACCATCAGTTCTCTCCACTGCTGAGATGAACACAGGCTTTGCTTTCATTAGATGAGCAAAATTGCACTAATATAAATTATTTTGTTTGGCTTTCTATGAGGACAACAGAAGGCTAAAAATTATTATTACATGCAAAGTGTCACAGCTTTATTTATATGGTAAGACACTATAAACAGAACTACATGTCTACTGTGCGGGTGGTACACATGGAGACTTTGTTCTCTTGTATAAAGTATGGTGTAATGACACCAAATTGGAAATAAAATTCTGGGGCAGATCCTCAGCTGGTATAAATAGCCATAGTCCCATTGACATCAATGGGGCGCTGACATAATATTAGTTGAAGATCTGCCTCTCTATATTTCCCCCCTGTGCCTGGTGGTTTAATGACGACATTGCTTGGGGCAGTTATAGATGTGTATCCTTGATGGGTCCCCTCACCAGTCAGTACCCAAAGAATCCCAAGATTTGAATACTATCATAGAAGAAAGGCAATATTTTTTCACTGTTGCAACTGTTTTTATGTGGAAATCACTCAAATGTTACAGTGATGAGCAGCTGTGGAAACCCATAGATTGGATGAAATTGAAGCAGTAAAGCCCATAGTGAATTAATAGTCTGTTAAGCGTGGAAGCATTATACCTTATATATCTACTATCTAGAACATTCTTACACAGATACAAAGTAGGCAAAAGCTGCTATCACATATAAAGAAGAAACCCAGCTGTATTTACTGTTCACAGAAAGTGGGCACTAGCTGTATATTTATTGAACACAATTAAATATGTACTAAAAGGATTTGAGGAATAATTACAGTGAAACATCCTCCTGTTCAACAATAAAATAAGCTTTCTGGGAATGTGCATTTTTATTTATATTGGCCTTCTTAGCAGTAAAACAAATTAAATAAAAAGCCTTACTTACAATTATTTAGAGTCTGAAATAGTTGCATACTGCCTGAACTTTATAGCAATCTTATCTGGAGAAAAGTAGCAAAGTACATGTTCTAGTATGATAATGCTACAAATACACATCCAAGACATTTCTTTATAGAAAATGATAAATGATGTATCATATCCATTTATACACAAAACCTATGGGTACTAAGTTTTTGTACTGTAGCTGGAGGTGCATGTGTTATTTTTGGTTCAATTACTAATATAGTCACTTAATGAAATTAGATTATTTCACTTGATACATCATGCAGCAACATTGGAATGGGAATTTGCCTTCTAAATTTTCCACCAGAGACAGATCCTTTTAATGGGAAAACTGTTGGCAGAAAATGAGAAGAGAAACAATATACCATAAAACTTGAAAGCCATTTGTCTAATGGTTCTCAAACTTATTTGACCCCCCCCCCATCTTTGTGCCTATAATATTTTACACCCCGCCACACACATACATTTACATATAAAAAATCAACATGCAACTCTCACTAAATATTAAAAACATTAAGGCATTGATTCAAACAGAGCCATTTAAATATATGGTAAGGTGCATTTTAAGTGAGATACTCCTTCTTGTATCACACTCTTGTTACTAGTGTGATGAGTGTGCCTATTTTTTGGAGCAGAGCAATTCCACCCTGGGTTGGATTCTTGAAACAGCTATCTAAAGATCCCCTTCTATCTTCAATTAAATGTGCATCCCACATTGTAGCAAATAGATTAACCTATAGATGGCAACAACTTTATATAATGCTATGCAAGAATAACAGAAATCCATCAAAATGCACAACGTCATCTGTAGACCTGATATAGCTGGAGGAATCAGATTTGCTAGTTATTCATTGCTGTGGGTAAAATGTGTGCAGTAAGTTTCCCCGCCCCCAAAGCTTCTCACGCCCCTCCCCCCTGAATACCTTCTGTGCCCCCTTTGGGGAGATCTGCACACCAGTTTGAGCACCTCTGGCCTAGCAGAATTCAGCTACCTACAAATACTGCTACACATACAGACAGAAAAACAGAAAAGGGAGCCTGATGGAATAATGGAAAAAAGTGTATATTTTAGGGACTGATGTTGCAAACTCTGCTTGCAAGCAACACCTACTGATGCCAATGGGTGTTGATCAAATGCAGTGGCTAGAAAACTGAACACTGAAGCATGTGTTTAAGCATATGTGTTCTCGTTGACATCAGGGGAAATGCTCACTTCCTCTTGCTTTCACCTTTTCTCAGAGGCACTCAGAAATTCAGGCAGTATAAAATCCTAAAATAGAAAGATAAGAAATTGAAAGATAATAAGATAATAGAAAAATAATAAGCTATTGTGTTAATAAATAACCACCATAAATATTGCCTGCAGCCCCCGTTTGAGTGTACAGTAGCCCATTTGAATGTTTTTTTTCCAAAAGATTTGCTATGGAGATTCCAAGTAATATTCCCCCTGTAGAAGAAAGAAATTCCATTTTTTTAAATTGTTATATTTTGTATTTAGTTCCCAAGACATATTAGTGTGATCTGTTGTTGTGAATAGCTTAATAAAACTACTGATGTTATAAAATAAATATAATTTTGGTTAATATAATGAGGATTGTGACTTTTACTGGGAGTGAAGCTGGTTCAGTGTTTTTGTAATTTTGCCATTTTTGCATGAGCAGACCATGCTTTTTCTTCTGAACAGGTCACCGTTCTTCTTGATCTTCAGATGTACATGGCATTATATATAATCAGTTTTGATCTAACATTCATCGTAATCCCAAATTCTTATTAGCCAGATGGAAAACAATTGTGTTTTAATCCCATTTTAACCTTTATTGAATGACTCACCATCTTTCAATCAGATTAGTAGAACAGGAGGAAAACAGAACAAATTGTTCCTGTCCAAACAATTATATTTCAGTGGTCTGTGTATTATGAAAGGAGCCTTTCCCTATACTTCCAAGCCAGCAGGTTTCCTTTGTCACTGATGATGGTAACCTTAAAGATGCTAAGGTGATGATTCCTGGACTATAAATCACAATAGTAGTGAATGTACCCATCTTTAGCCATCCTGATTACTCTGATTGCTTAATGTGTGGTGTGTAAGATATAGACACTGTGAGCACACATGGCTGGCCACTAATAGTCCTTAAAATGTGTGGGAAAATAGCATTTTTTGGCTTTATCATCATACCTTCATCTTTTATCACATCGACAAAGGAAATTGTGTCATTCCTTATGCATCCTTCTTTTTAGTCCAACGAAAGTTTGCTTCCCTCTGGCACATCCAGCAGCACTTGTTTCCAAACACTGGAGTTCACATCAGCAATTTTTGGTGTCTTATGAAATGCAAAGTTTATTTGGAAAATCAAAGAGAAAATTTCAATTTAAGAATTAAGCAGAATAAACCAGCTATATTAACACTCTTGGAACCAGAGCTAGCCAAGGCCTGACCTCTTCTATAAAATATGTTTGCTAACCAAACCAAAATGAAACCTTACATCTTTGGAAGTTCTGCGTCTCTGTAAAGGGAAACAAGATGTTTGTGTCTTTGTCCTTTTCTTATTTCCAACAAATCCTCCTTCCATGGTTTGTATCTCCCTTTGTAACTGCAGAACACAGGCGGCTCCAGTGTCAGTGTATGATTGTATATAACCTCATCCATTAGCTCAGACCTCAGTACACAACAATAACCCTATTTCTACAGTCCACTTGATTTATTTCAGTTTTGATCTTTAATAGCTTACTTTTAAGTGGTGTTTATTAAGAATTTTCAAAACCTAATTGTACTCAGCATTTAATGCAGCTCATTAATTCTGTATATACAATTTAATTTAATTTTCTCCTAATCTGCATGGGTGCATATGGAGCATTTCAAAGGTGTTCAAAGAATATGTTTGAACCTGCAGAACACCCCTTACATACAAGCTAATTAAGAATTTCATAAGGCTTACAATCAGTTACCTGGCACTTCTCAAAAGATATCCACCATTCAAGAGAAGGCCAGAAAACACATTCACTTTAAAGTAGAATCTTTTCACACAGTAATGATTTGTGAGTAGCCTGAAGGTCTCCTTGTATCCCTGGTGACAATAGCATTCTAATAGCCTACTCTGTAGAGATCCATTATTATATGGATTGGTTTGTACAGACAATAAACTTGCCCCAAGTAACCCTGCAGAGTAAAAAAAATGGTGAGGTCACAATTCAGAAGTCACCAGAGATTCACATGTTCTATTTGGGTTTTAGGTCAGATTTCATTGTCTCATTAGTGGACTATTTCCTCCTAATGATAGTCAAAGATCCTAGATGGGAATCCTGATTATCTTTGGTTCTGTTGACCAAAACGTTTTGTTTATGTGACTGCAGGTGTGGCCAGAGTTGGCAATGATCATTTATTCTATTCCACTCCTTTCATGAAGAGCCCAGAATGTTGTATTGGGTAATTTTATCAGTCAGTCAGTGAGCTTGCCACCCTTCCTATTTAATGTTTGTATGAGGAAACTGGGGAAGACATTAAGGTTGTTCGGATGCAGTGTCATCGGCTGGCACCTGACATACACTTTTTTGTCTTCCATTATCAGATCCGGGAGTGCAGTGTCTTTCGCTTAGGGTTTGACCAGGAGATTGTCTTGGATTGGAATGAGATGCCTCAGGCTCAGTCAGGACAAGATGACGGTGAGAGTGTATGATAGGCTAATCCCTTAAAATAGAATTATGGGGGAAAGTGTCTTGTACCTATGATTGGAGTGGACTTTCCCACCTCTTGTCAGTGACATTCACAACCTAACAGTACACCCTCTTTCTGTTTTTGGTGTACTGATTTTGACCAGTCTTTCTGAGATTGAGCTTACAAAGGGTGGTGTGGAGGGACAGGAAGGGCTTTCATTGCCCAGTCCTGGAGCCATGGACAATCCTCAAGGAATAGTACTATAGTTGTAGGCTTTTTCATTAAGTCTCCCACTTGAGGTTACAGGAATTGCTATGCTCAGGCCAAGTCTTCAGTAACATGGCTTCTAATATAGGCCCGAAGTATGGGTTGGGTTGTGTGATCTTTGCTGAAAGTTTGCCATGGACAAGTGTTGGTGCAGAAGAATGAATTTCAGTAAAGACAAATGCAAATGAGCAAATACAAAATGGAGAATAACTGGTTAGGTAGCAGAACTGCTGAAAAGGGTGTAGAGGGTGATACACTATCACAAACTTAATATGAGTCAACCATGTGATGCAGTTGCAGTAAAGGCCAATATCATTCTGGAGTGTATTAAGAAGGGTGTTGTAGATAAAATCTGGGAGATAATTTGTCCCATTCTACTTGGCATTGGTGAGGCCTCAGCTGGAGTACTATGTCCAGTTCTGGACACCACACTTTAAGAAAGATGTGGACAAATTGGAGAGGGTCCAGAAAGGAGACATATACAAATGAGAAAACCTGACCTATGAGAAAAGATTTTTAAAAATGGGCATATTTAGTCTTGGCAAAAGAAGACTGGGGGTGGTGGTGGGGAACCTGAAACAGTCTTCAATTATGTTAAGGGCTGTTACAAAGAGGATGGTGATTAGTTCTACATGTCCACTGAAGTTAGGACAAGAAATAATGGGATTAATCTGCAGCAAAGGAGATTTTGATTAGATATTAGGAAAAAACTGTCTAACTATAAGCATTGGATTAGGCTTCCAATGGAGGTTGTGGAATCCCTGTCATTGGAGGTTTTTATATTCAGACAGACATTTAGACATTTAGTGCTGCATGGTTTATATTTACTTGGTCCAGCCTCAGCACAGAGGGGCTGGACTAGGTGGCCTCTCAGGACCCTTCCAGTCCTATCTTTTTCATGGGAAGCTCTGTGGGGAAATCTTCATTGAGAAGATCCCTCTTGTGGGACTTAACACAGGAAGAGATGATTCAGTGTTGCTCTCTCTTATGAATTTAGCACAAGTCTCTCAATATTTTATGTTTAATTTAAAACCCAGTTTCAGGAGACAAGTGACAACATGAGGACCTCAGCTTCTATTTGTTTATTTATTTTAAAGCAACTTTCTAACCTTTATACATGCAGAGAAAAACTTGAAAATGTGAGCTGAGTGCACCATAAAGGCTCAAGAAAACCAACCAACCAACAAACCAAACCACAGAAGGGACTGGCACAACAGGCCAATGCCTGGTGAATAAAAAGAACCCAAATTGTATGTTATTTCAGTCTCGTGATTTTAATGTCAATCTCAAGATTTATTTGGGCCTGACTCAGGATGATTGAATCCTTTGTGTTGGCAATACTGATCATTTCATTTGAATGTCTCTCTATTTATTGGTTTCAGAGTAACAGCCGTGTTAGTCTGTATCCGCAAAAAGAAGAACAGGAGTACTTGTGGCACCTTAGAGACTAACAAATTTATTAGAGCATAAGCTTTCGTGGACTACAGCCCACTTCTTCTTCTCTATTTATTCTTCCTTTTACCATGTAGCTTGATGTTTCTGGGTTGTCTTTTGTGTGAGTATTTCTCCTCACATTCTCTTTGCTTCCATTCTCTCATCTTTTTCTACTCTGTCTCCATTGTTTTCAACATTTTCTCAAAAAGTTCACTCTGAATCTCTTCCTGCTTCCTTAATCTACCTTTTTGTCTCATTTCTCTGTCTGCAGTCTTTCTCTGCTTCCCCATCCTCCTTAATTTCTAGCTCTGACACATTCTCTTTCCATCACTCACTTCTCTCTCTCCCTCCACTCCCCACATTGCTCATTCTCATCTCTGAGACCTTCCTGCACTAGAGGAGACACACTCAGAAATGCAGTGTAAGTACCAGAAGTAGCTCCCTGCCATCTTTCCAGGAGCTGGAATTTCATTCCTGACCACTATTAGGGGCTTGAATTCTCCTCCTCTCTCCCCTCTCCCCTCTACAATTTGGGGAGGGAAGTATCGCCAGATTGCTAACTTCTTATGTTACTTTTCCTAGATATTAGGGGAGAATGCTGTCTTAATGTGGGGTGTTTGCCCAATAACTGAAAGGCTCCAGGTCTAGATCTCTAGGCAGAGTGATTGAGCAGCGGCACTGACTGCCTCTTGGCTTGCTTTACCTTGTGTAAAGTTAGGCTGGCAAAGTGTGCTGAGCTATGACTACCTCCAAGTGTACAGTTGCTATTTGAGAGACCGGTAGATGAACACCCAGTCATCTGGCTTTTAATTCCATGGAAGGGCCAGGCACAACAGGCCAATGCCTGGTTGCTCAATGACTGTGTTCCTGTGCTGTCATTTACAGGTGTTCTCCTCTCTTAAAGCTCACCTCAGTGTATAGGCTTTTGCTTTTTTGTTTGTTTTTTGGGTGTGGGGGGGGGAAGTCTTTTGCAGCCTGTTGCCCTGTACTCTGTGTAATTCAGCCTTCTCTGGAGCAGTATCTATGGCCTTTGGAAACTTTCATAGTCCTGAAAGCAGTGGATATATTCTGTTTTACTTGTACTACAGCACTGACTATTATGAAAATTCACGGATACAAACAAATAATGGAAACTGAATACAAGACAAGATGAAAAAACTGCTTTAAATGAACATTGCAATCAGCTCTTCTTGAAATATATTGGTTAATAACACGGTACCTTCTAGATTATAGGTATATAGAATACAGCAGAGAGGACAGTGTGGGTTCTGGGGACAGAAGAGATATTGGAAGTGCAATATCTAGGTGAGATAATAAGAAAACAGGTCCTAGATGTATTTCAGATTTTAAAAAAAGATATCTTAGAAAATGATGTTGCTGTCTAAAGTGTATTGACCTAAGATAAAAATGTTTGTAGGCAAAATTCAGGGAAAGGATACCCAATAAGATCAGAGTCAACACTTTCGCCATGGTGCCTTCCAATCTGAGAAAAAAGACACAATAATCTGGAAAAAAAAATAGAATTCATAGTAAATTAGTAACTTATTTATAGCCTGGTGACTACCTCATAGGGAAATGGCCATCTCCATTCTTATTTTCAATTTTACAAGTAACCTTTAGTTTGTTTTGGTTTATTTTCCATCTATTGTCTCATCACATTTCCATGATAAGATATTTGGAACTAAGAAGTGATTGCTAAATAGAGGATAAAAATGTATTTCTTTGGGGTTTTTATTGTAAAAATCTGCATTTCCAAGAACCAACAGAAATTCTTATGATAATTTGTTTGATAATGGTGAAGATTGTTGGCTAAATTCCATCTACGCAGAGTTGTGTTGTGAAGAAAATGCCCCTGAGTGGCAATGCCTCTGAAATAAGAACATTTTGAACTTGTACAGCTCCTTCTCACTCTGAGGATCAAAAAGTGGTTTACAAATGTTAATAAAAATGTGGAGTTTTGTAAATGTGACAACAGAGGTGCGGAGGATTTAACTGACCACAATATGTCAGAAATATGTCTAAAACCTTTACATCAATTTCTTCCCACTGGGACAAATCCTGCTCAACTTGGACCGGATCCAAAGCTCACTGAAGACTCTCATTGATTTCACTGGGATTTGAATTACACCCCTTATGCAGATGACCGCACCACACCTTTAAGCAGGGGGTGGGAGGTAGCAGGGGTATTTGGCTGATTTCCTGAATGAGGGGAATAGTGCTTTATGGCTGGAGGTAGGGTTCCCAGGCATCCATTTTTTTACCAGAACGCCAAGTCAAAAAGGGATTCTGGCAGCTCTGGTCAGCACCACTGACCAGGCTATTAAAAGTCCTGTGGCAGTGCAGCGGGGCTAAGGCAGGCTCTCTGCCTGCCCTGGCTCTGCGCAGCTCCCAGAAGCGGCCGGGATGTCCCTGTGGCCCCTAGGCAGAGGGGTAATCAGGGAAGCTCAGCGAGCTTCCCCACCCCCAGCACCAGCTCCATAGCTCCCATTGACTGGGAACCATGGCCAATGGGAGTTGTGGGAGTGGCACCTCCGGGTGCAGGCAGTGTGCGGATCCCCCTGGCCCCTCCGCCTAGGAGCCAGACATTCCGGCCGCTTCCAGGAGCCACACGGAGCCAAGGTAGGCAGGAAGCCTGCCTTAGCCCCATTGTGCCACTGACCGGGAGCCACCTGAAGTAAGTACTGTCTGGTGGGAGCCTACATGCCCAACCCGCTACCCCAGATTGAAACCCCTTCCCACACCCTAACTCCTTCTCAGATCCTGCATCCCAACCCCCTGCTCCAGCCCTGAGCCCCCTTTCAGAGCCTGCACCTCATACCCCTCCTGTACCCCAACCCTCTGCCCCAGTCCTGAACCCCCCTCCTGCACCCCAAACCCCACATCCCTGGCCCCACCCCAAAGCCCATACCCTCAACCAGAGCCCGCATCCCCTCCTGCACCCCAACTCCTTGCCCCAGCCCAGAGCCCCCTCCTGTACCCTGAACCCCTTATTTCTGCCCCCAGAGCCCACACCCCCAGCTGGATCACTCACTGCCTCCCATACCCCTTACCCCATCCCAGAGAAAGTGAGTGAGGGTAGGGAAGAGTGAGCGACGGTAGGAGGGGGGGATGGAGTGCGTGTGGGGCAGGCCTCTGGGGACGGTGCGGGGCAGGGATGTTTGATTTTGTGCAATAAGAAAGTTGGCAACCCTACTGGAAGGGTGGGAAGATGAAAACTGCTGCAAAAAGGTAAGCGTGGTTTCTGGTTCATCCCTTGGAAATGCAGGGTTTAAAAGGGGCAGCCCTGAGCCTGAGCCAGCCTCCTTTTTACAGGGAGCAGGCTGAGGCAGGAGGGAACATAGTACTTCAGCAGGTCTCAGCATGACTCCACATGGGAGCAGTGCAGTAAGAAAGGGGTAGGGGAGTAATTTCCCCCTTCCTCTGGTCCAGGTAAGGCGAAGCAGGCCTGGGAGAGTAGCTCTGCAAGGGGATGGGGATATGGCAAGCCAGGCAGCCTGCAGTCTTATTCAGCCCCCTGATCGGAACCAAAGGAGAGGGAGTGCTCTCCCTCCTCCCCCGCAGCTGTGCTGTGAGTGCAGGCGTTAGTGAATCAGGTTTGAAGTATCAGAGGGGTAGCCGTGTTAGTCTGATTCTGTAAAAAGCAACAGAGGGTCCTGTGGCACCTTTAAGACTAACAGAAGTATTGGGAGCATAAGCTTTCGTGGGTAAGAACCTCACTTCTTCAGATGCATCTGAAGAAGTCAGGTTTGAAGTTTTTCCTGCTAGGGTGGGAGAGGTCAAGAGGCACTTTTGCTCAGCTCAGCCCTGATCTGTGTAGAGGCAGGACGGTAAGCAGTGAAGGGGGAGAGGAGACCAAGAGGGAGAGGAAGCCCCCTCCTACTGCCATTCCCTCAATCCATGCAGAGATAGGCAAGAGCACATTTGTAATGCCAAAAAGGGAGGGGGAGATACCTAGAAAGTCAGCTTTAAGGGACATATTATTCTGGGGTACAGGGAGGAGGAGCAACATGCCCCCCCCACACACACACACATAGCAACTGAACTGTGATCATTCAGTTAGGGGCAGTTTCAGGTTTTGGCTTAGGGTGGGCAGGACAAACCCAGGGAATTTTCACTTCTCCCTTTTCTATCAGGCTCAGCACTAACACTGGGAAAAGCGGGGTGGGGGGGTGGGAGGGTTTCAAAGGCTACACACGGCATTTGTAGTGGGGATGAAGGACTCAGTGGCAGTCAGGGGTAGTTGCTATGCAACTGAGGGTTGGGGCTGGTGCTAGGATAGGGCGCATGGGGTTTGGGGGTTCTGTTTCATTACCAAAGGCAGCCCCCTCTCATCCCCAGGTGCATGGCTTGGGGGACTCCAAGCAAAGAAAACTTCTATCTCAGTTAGCAGGAAATGTCATGCAAGTGGTTAAGACCGTTATTTCTAAGGCTGTCTTCACAGCATTCGGGGTTTCCAAAAGATTCAGGATCTCCCAGAGCATTGATGTTTGTCCCAGGTGAGTACAAAACTTGGGGGCAACACTGCTAGCAGGAGTGCGTCAGTGCAGCAAGAGATGCATATGGCATGGGATGCAGGCTTTGGGAAGCATCTGTGAGAGCAGGCATGTTTGCGGATTACGTTTTGGGGTGCATTCAGCATGTTCAGGCCACAGCATTAAGGAAAGGGTCCCGGGGGAACCAGCATAGGGGTTAAATCCAGTGCCACCCATAGGTTGTCAAGGGCACCATTTCCAGTTCAGCTGAACTGTTAAGGGTGCTCATTTGGGAGTACCTTCATAAAGCAGATGGGGGCAGATTACTGTCAGTTTAGATTCTGTTTCTGGGGACTATAAATAATACACTGTCAAACAAAAACCCTGGACTGCAGATGGAATATGTAATGTGCTGTCAAACAAACATTAGAAGTCAGGGGCATGATCGGGCTATGTGGTTTAAAAAAAAATAGGATTCCACAGGAATGAATTGAGGGCAGGGTATTAGAGCACTTCATACAATGGCCTGTACATAACTTGCAAGTTTTTCTCCTGGAGCTTGGTCCTAAAATAGGCTTCAGGATAAAATCCATTACTTTATTGCCTTTTCTGGGTTTATACTGGCATAGCAGATGCCTTGCCTCACTTTTACATAACAGGTTTCAGAAGCTGGCATCAGGAGCCAGCCAAGAACCTTAGTGTATGCCGTTAGCTGCATGGAACCTGGGGGTAGGATGGTTAGCAATGTAGCATGGAGATCCACTGCCTCCATTCACATGGCAGCGCTATAAGACAAGTTTTAATGAATTCATGCATTTACAGGAGTGGGTAGGCTCGTCCCCGAATGGCCCATTACAGAGCAGCGGGTGCTACAGTACATGGAGTCGTGGGCAACCTGCCAACTGGCATCTGCAATGATCTTGGAATCGCCTCCCGGCTGTTACATTTGTCAGTGGGCTAAATGGCTATCATAAGAACAGCCATGCTGGGTCAGACCAAAGTGTCCTGTCTTCCGACAGTGGCCAATGCCAGGTGCCCCAGAGGGAATGAACAGAACAGGTAATCATCAAGTCATCCATCCCCTGTTGCCCATTCGCAGTTTCTGGCAAACAGATGATAAGGACACCATCCTCCATGAACTTAACTAGTCCTTTTTATCCATATCCATACAGCAGTTTTAACTCAAAGGTTTCTGGCAGGGTGTGTGTATTCCAATGGCCCATGCAGCGTTCTTGTGGCCACGTCACAGTTAACATTTTCAGGTATCTAAGCTGCCTTGCTCAGAGCAGCTTTCTTTAAAGCAATTTTGGTGTTTTTGGAATCAGCGAGCTAATGCCTGGGTTTGATAGGGGCACTGTGGGGTGGTGGGCTTGGAACTGTGTAATGTACACCAGCAGGGGCAAGCAGAGATATTAATCTTGTGATGGTCAACAACTGATCAAGGAGGATGGGGAGCATTTGTTATTTTCCAAAAAGATTGTGAACTTGGTTCTGCCTCCATGGAATTTGGTTTCCACTCATTCGCAATTAGGGGCCACAAGAGCAGCAGTACAGCTGGGTATGGGGGCAGAGGCAATTCTGATAATTGGGTGGTGGCATTCAGAAGCACACAATACGCATGTGCAACTTCGGTTGGTGAGTCAGCATTAATGTGTTGTGATTTCATTCCAGATGTTGGCAGACCAGCCATGGAGGCTGTGGTGTAGATCTATGGGCACAGGGTTGTTTTTCTTATGCACATAGGCGAACATCCTAGTGGCCTTGAAGGTTGGCTACTGGGGTCCAGTGATGGGGTGAGCCTGCATTGACATGGACGGAGAAGCATGTTATTGGACCAGCTGATGCCACTGCTGTGAGCAACATGATGTGACACACCTTGGAAAATGCTATTTGGGAATGTGTAAAGGGGTTCAATTACTGCCCAGAACAAGAAGGGGCTTGATGCAGATCCATGTTGTCAGACATGCATTAACGCAGGGTCTGGCTGGCAGCCGTGGAGCGCCACCTGGGTGGACAAGGCACGAGAGATGATAACAGAGAGGGTGGCCAGATTCCTTGACGTCATAAAAGGCTCAGCAATTTGGCATCCTGGGGCACCAAATAATTCAGGAAGGATGGGGTTCCCCTGTACATCCTGGGAGCCCATTTGTTTTGACCGATATAAGAGGGGGGCAGTAAGAGATGTCTGGGAACCTAACTGGGTTTGGAGGGGGGAGGCAGCCAAACTAATTGCCAGTGCCTCCTTGTGGCGGATGTCCAGTGCAGGTATTCCATAGGGAAGGTATCCAGTGACTGGATAAATGGCTTGGAAAATGACTTAAAAAAGGGGTGTTCCATAAAGGAGAAAATGGGGGCAGTTGGGGACTCCTATGAATGGTACGGCAGGAAGTCAACCTCCCATTCTTATAGCCCACCTTAACTCTCCTAAGAGGGGGGATGGATGGCAATATCCAGGCAATGGATTTGCTAGATGGACCTAAATGGAAAAAGAGGGGAGCTGGTAAAAGCCCCCAGGGTAATTATGGAATAAACATGGGGTTACCTGCACTGTGCACTGTTATCTGCCGGTTAGTCCCAGATATCTAATAATAAAGTTGTGGGATGATTAAACCCATGTCAAATGTCTCCTGTCCTTCTTTCAGTATAGCCAAACAATGAATACACCCCATTGGTTTGGGGACTATTTTTTTGTGTAAGGTATGTAAGGATATGGGCCCTTTATGACTTTAGCCTTCAATATGCTTTTCCCTAATGCTGTTTTCGAGCTACAGATAAAGGTGTGAGGACTTTTAGCACTTTTGTCTCTTTATTCTTACAATTATGGATTTTAGTCTTAATTCCCTATATTTCTATTTTTTTTCTCAGTTCCTTTTCTCCCCCTTACACAATTGCTTCCCTACCCTGTCATTGAACAAACACATTTCTCACACACATATAACTAGGTTTTGAATTTATGCATAAGGAATTTAAAAAAGGAAAGGTCATTTACTATAGACGTTTAATTTGTGCTTTATTCATGATTTTTTCCCCTCTGATATCCTCATGACCTTCTCTTCCAAGTACTTACTAGTGAGATAGTGAACTTTGGAATAGCAAGGAGAATGCTGAAATGGGAATATATTGACACAGCAAGCTGTATTTCAAAGTTGACCTTCGGTATGATGCCTATATGGTTCCAAAAAGCAGTTTTTCACAAAGAAAAATGGCTTATGTTTCATGGAAGTTTTGGTGAAATTCTCGAAAGGTAACTAAAAGAGAAACATAATTCTAATTTTTTCTGCCATCGTTTAAGGATGTTTCACACAAATTGAATTGAAGGATGGCCATATTTTAGTTATGTTTTTTTTTAATCATTAATAAGGAAATCTAGAAAGCATAATAAGGAAATATAGTAACATATTGTGGACCAGAACATAAACTTATATAAATCAGAGTTGCTCTATTGATTTTAAAAAATTCTAATTTACACCATCTGGTGATCTGGGTCACTTTTCTTCATTTTTCATAGGTGATTGTTACTTTAGCTTCTCAGTTTCTTTTAATAGAATTTACACTGTCTTTAGGACTTATTCTCACTAGACTGTATAATTCAGATGGGGTTTTACTAACAAATAAGTTCAATGCTATTTTTTCTCATTTAATATGGATGCTTTTATAGTGGATTGCATTAATAAATAACTGCCCAGCAAATATGGCTCATTTTCATTAAACATTTCCCCCCAAAAAGTCTGTATGAATCCAATTAAAACAGCAAATGAATTAAATAGTCACAGCAGAAACAATAAAAGTATAAATTGCTTATTCCGTTATCAAGTTGTTCTTTCATGCTAAAGTCTTAATTTTCACTTCTCAAGATGCAATGAATAGCACAGCAATTTAAAATTTTGTTTGTTGTTTCAGTTCATTAAACCTAGAAAAAGGTAAATCTTCTAATGACTAATAAATAGATGACAAAGTTAGTTTAATCAGGCAGATAAACAAAGATAAGTATTTAGAAAGAAAGATAACAGACAACTATGTCGTTCAATGAAAGAAAGTAGAGAGACAAAATGTCAAGTATAGAACATAAAAAACAGGAGCAGATGATACAATGGTGCAAAGTAAGGTCTCAGTACTTTACGATATAATGATTACCAGATTTGGAGGAATTTTTTATCTAAGTGTAAAGTAAAGAGAAAAATATAGCATTTAGAGAAAGTATGTTACCATACATGCATCTTGGAGTAGGATGGAGACTTTCCTTTTTTTTAAACTATAGTGTCCCCACCCAGTCTCTCTGAACTGGGACTGAATTCTTGTGTAGTGTAAATCACTATTTCTGTTACAACACTGTGTTGAAATGGTTAATATAATGGAGAAGATGTTTGAAACAACTAGGAGCAATTGATGGTCTTTGTGTAGTAACAAAGACCACCAACTGGGGTCCACAAAAAGTGAAGGAATAGGGATGGGAAAGGCTGTAAGGTTCAGAGATACCTGAATATTTCAAAGAGAATTTTCTGCTCATTTGCACCTTTGTGTTCACTCCACATTGCCAACTCTCCACCTAGTTGTTTCTGGGAGCAGAAAGCCTCCTGGGCATAGCTCTGCTCCTCACTGACTACTGCTGGTGTCAAACCACACGACCATAAGATAGGATGGAGGAATCTTTACTCCTTCCTACTCCTCTGTACAGCTGTATAGAACCATGGCACGTTCTAACTCTGAGAAAGTACTTCACAGATCACATCATGGAGCACCTGCGGGCACATTCCATAGAGCTCACAGACGCAGAAGAGTATAACTATGCTTTGACAACTCCTTCAGATGCATACCAGAGAAGCTGGTATTCATTGATCTGCTCTTCAACAGCTGCCAGGAGGGCAAGGATACTGATACCTGGGACAAGAAAGTGGAGCCTCATGCTGGTCATTAAGATAGAAGATGAGGTAAGCATATGGAAGGATTATGGGAAAGTAGCTGTAGATATCAGAGCACGGGGGATAAAGAAGCACAGAATGTGATACTGAGCCTTTCACCTCAAAGGCTTGGGCATGATGCAGAATCAGTGGGTGAAATTCTCTGGTGTGTATTATGTAGGAAGGTCAGCCTAGATCATTGTAATGGGTGGTCTTTTCTGGCCTTAAAACCAATAAATATGTGGACAACCACTCTCACACTGACAATCATATACTACCCCTGTGGTGAGTATGGCAGTGGCTTACATGGAAGAATTTTACTGCAAAATTGACTGTACTTCTAGTAATATCTAATGTGATTTAGGAGATGGAAACAAGAAAAGACAGTACTATGTGACCAGACAGTTTCTTGTGGAGTACTCCAGCCCAGAGACAAAACAAACGAACAAAATCTGAGTACTCTACTAGTCACACTGGGGGATATCCTGGCTCCATTCATGTCACTGGGAGTTTTGCCTTTGACTTCAGTGGGTCAGGATTTCAAATTTTGTTTTTATCTTATGATATGTGTGAATCAAAGACTCTTTTCTTGTTACTGAGTTGTCTATCCATCTGTATCACATTTTGTTTCTCTTGTAGAGCTGTTCACTTTGCCTAGGGGAAATCTGTATTCCAGGAGGAGATTTTGTGCTGCACGTCCCGGAGACACAGCTCAAAACAAGCAGACCAGGGTCAAGGGGGGCCTACATGGTTTTAAGCCATCCTTGTGCCCTCCTACGTCTGGGATGTCATGTGCACTTAAGTGCCTCTCTACATATATTAGAACAGTCAGATGTTCCTGTAAATTGGGGCAGCCTCCCAAAAAGCTAACCCAGAGGGCTGCAAACTGTAAGAGTTAAAAAAAGAGGGTGATTTATCAGAAATGAAGTAAGTAAACTGTCAGCTTCCAACTGAAGGAGGTGAGGTGACAAGTAAAACCAATCTAATTTTGCTGAACTCTGTATTTACAAAACCTGATGTAAGAAGCAACTTGGAGGCTATGAAAATTCCTAACTTATAGGGAGATGATATGTGTGTGAGGATATGAAGAGGGGAGATGAAGCTGCAGACTGAAATAAAAAAGTAAAACTTCCTGTAACAGTGTGCAAGGAAACCCTAAGCTGCTGAAAAGATCCTGAGAAATTAAAGAATTTGGGCATTGAATGACTACGTCTGAGACATCACTGTGGCTAATGATTTAAATAAAAATCACCATAATGGCAGCATTAACAGAACCCAGGAACCATTTTAAGAAGAAAGTGGGTCTCCTCCACTGATTGCTTTGAAAGGTTGTAGTTGCAAGTGCCTGACCAAAAGACTGATTTCTAACCACTCTCCTGAACATGATGGGAGATAAAAATCTCACCTTATTAACAGTCTATTGTAACCAGTCAGGGTCCCAAAGAGGAGATGGCCACCACTGGAATAAACCCTGCCCATTGAAACATCATGGAATGGCATATCTATGATTGAGTGGATCATGGGATATGTAGATGTAGACATAACCAGACACACCCCTTTGTGTTAATTTTTTGACCATCGAGTATCATTCTTGAGTGAATCCACTAAACACTCGATGGTCATAGCTGGAGCATATACAGTGCTTTCCTTCAACATTTATGATTCACTTTCTGTCACATCCTATGTTACCAAATTATTGCACTCCATTGTGCAGAATGGATCTGACCTGTACAATAAAGATAGGATCTTATGTAATAGGATGCACATGCTGTGTCATGTTTGGTTGCTATCCCCAGGAATTTAGAGGTATTATGTTTAGTACAGAAGGGATCTAATGTTTTTCTAATGCACCAGAAGTACACTGAGAATTACAAAGAATAACCTTTATATTCAACTTCATATTTTATCACATTCAAATAAGTGTTTTTCCTTAGTTTATTCCAAAATGGTGATTCATTTCAAATAATAGAAAATTCGAATTCATATTAGGTTTTACTTTTTTTTTAAATGAAAGAAATAAAGAAATATACTTTCCATACATTTGAACTAGATTATACATTCCTCTACAAGCAGGAGGAATTTTATGTATAAATAGGTGCATATATGTAATGTTGGAGTCAATTTGCATTAAAATAATACATTATTTGATAGATTGACAGATCAGTAAGCGCTTCTTTAACTTAAATGTGAATCTCTTTCATGGTTCTTAATTTACTCAATTTCAGGAAAGCTTCCAGTGGTGTATTGAAAACTGTTAAAATTACAAGCTGCCACTTTAAATTGTAAGGTCCTCCAAATTAAATTCCTGGTCCTCCATGGAAGTTAGGGGACTCTGACGAAAGCATGCAATCTGGGTCCTCAGCAGTCAGTGTGAAAAAGAACCGGTCTGAAGCAAGGTGGGCTGAATTGTGTCTCTCTGCCTTAGGCTAGCAGATTGCCCAGTCTCTCTTTGTATTTGGTTGTTACGTGTTAGATTTCTGGATTTTGAGAGATAGAATGGTGTTATGTTGCAACTTTTGAAGAAGAGTATTTATGTTTTGTTTCTAACTCTCTGTTACACAGGCAGATGCTTAAGCTCATGCTTAATTTTAAAATGAACTAAGCCCTACTGAAGTCACTGGGACTTCAGCGTGTACTTAACACTTAACACATCTATATGTTTTCCTTAATCGTGACCTGAGGGCCAAACCCTGAGGAGAAGAGACAAAGTAAAAAACTGAGTATGGATTTAGGTCCTGTTCCAACACCCACTGAAGGAGTCCCACTGACTTCAAAGGATGCCGAATCTGGCACAGTGATCATACAACATTGTTAAGCCTATTTGCATTTCTTTATGGGTAACTAACAGTTATCACTTATATGCTAATCCTTGGCAGATGCTACGTGTCATCATTATTGGAAGTTCAGGTAGAAATAAAATACAATTTACCTTTCAGTGAAGGACTGATGCATATACAACTCATTAAATTGTTTGTTTCACATGGCTAGTGGAAGTGAAACCATAAATACCTGAAGTTCTGATTACCAGTTAGGAGCAACCTGTTATATAAAGTCTTCAGGACAAAATCTGTTTTTCATGCTGCTCACAGCAAAAAAGGACTACCTCTCAATAGGCTACATTTCTGTGATAAGTCTCACCATATGAGACTTTCACATTCAAAACTCCCATTGACTTCAGTGAGAATGACTGCAATATAAAATTACATATAATATATAAAAGCCTCTGATGAACTGGATGGCTCAAGATGTGCTTCACATTCACATATCTTTAAGATGTCATCCATGTCATAGGCGACCAGAATAAACTTTGCAACCTAAAGATTTAGGGGAATTAACTTTTAAAGCAGAAACTAGCTAATTATTCTGCTTAATTATACCTCTGTATTGGGAAAAGTGATATATTTCCATAGAATACATCTGTTGAACTATATACACTTTTGAGTGTGGAGGGAATGGGTTTAGTCTGGAATTTCAGCCTTTGACAATTGGTGTAGACAGCAAAGACAAACCAATTTCATACTAAGAAACTGGGAGCGGATTAGTGGTAGAATCTTTCAGTTGCAATGTTTTCAGAGTTTTGCTGATTTAAGCAGATTTAAAATTTTGGCAACAAAGGGGTTTTTTGTGCTTAGTTTCCTTTTGGATTTTGTTTTCTTTGCATATTATGTTAAAAAATGCAGAAAAACAAAAGATGAAAAAATATCATATAGAAGTATAGGAGCATTAAAATAAAATAAAAAAAAGAAACAGACCATCTCCTTTGAAAGTGTTGTGGACTTTAAAGTTAACACATCAGAAGACAAATCTTAAAACATACCGAGACTACCTTTTGGGATCTTATTGAAGTCATTAAAATCTCTACTTTATAGGCGCATTTACGCCATTTGAAAAAAACATTGTATCATTCCTTCATAATTTTCAGTATGTACTTCACAGTAGAATCTCGCTGTTACACACTTTGCTAGTTCACCTGCCCTTATTTTCTACAGACTTATTAAGAATGAATACAATGTGATCACACTTTACTAAGGCCTGGTCTACACTAGGAGGTTATGTCGAATTTAGCAGCGTTAAAATGAATTAACCCTGCACCCGTCCACACAACGAAGCTATTTAGTTCGACATAGAGGTCTCTTAAATTCGATTTCTGTACTCCTCCACAACGAGGGGAGTAGCACTAAATTTGACATGGCCATGTCGAATTAACGTAGGTGTGGATGGAAATCGACGCTAATAGCTCCGGGAGCTATCCCACAGTGCACCACTCTGTTGACGCTCTGGACAGCAGTCCGAGCTCAGATGCTCTGACCAGCCACACAGGAAAAGCCCCGGGAAAATTTGAATTCCTTTTCCTGTCTGGGCAGTTTGAATCTCATTTCCTGTTTGGATATCGTGGCGAGCTCAGCAGCACTGGCAACGATGCAGAGTTCTCCAGCAGAGGTGACCATGCAATCTCAGAATAGAAAGAGGGCCCCAGCATGGACTGATTGGGAAGTCTTGGATCTGATCGCTGTGTAGGGCGATGAGTCCGTGCTTTTGGAGCTGCGATCGAAAAGACGGAATGCAAAGATCTACGAGAAGTTCTCAAAAGCCATGACAGAGAGAGGATACAGCCAGGATGCAACGCAGTGCCGCGTGAAAATCAAGGAGCTGAGACAAGCGTACCAAAAGACCAAAGAGTCAAACGGACGCTCCGGATCCCCGCCCCAGACATGCCGTTTCTACGAGGCACTGCATTCCATTCTAGGTGCGGCCGCCACCACTACCCCACCACTGACCGTGGACTCTGAGGATGGGATATTGTCGACAGCCGCTTCCTCGGAGATGTTAGTGGACCGGGAAGATGAGGAAGGTGAGGAGGAGGACGAGGCAGTCGACAGCGCTTACAACGCTGATTTCCCAGACAGCCAGGATCTCTTCATCACCCTCACAGAGATCCCCTACCAACCGTCCCCAGGCGTTAACCCGGACCCTGAATCAGGGGAAGGATCAGTCGGTAAGTGTTTTAAACATGTAAACATGTATTTTGAACAGAACAGGAATATTATCAATGGGTTTTTCATGATTTGTTTGCCCTAGGCGCTTATCATTTTAGTCCTTGGCAATGCGACTACTGCAAAAGAATCTAACAATGTCCAGTTTATCATGATTAGTTTGCCCTAGGTGCTATACTTTTTAGTCCTTGCCAGTGCAGCTACTGGAAAAGAAGGTCTATATGTCCAGGGATAGAGCTGAAATCCTCATGGGACATCTCCACGAAGCTCTCCTGGAGGTAATTGGAAAGCCTTTGCATGAGGTTCCTAGGGAGAACGGCCTTATTGTGTCCTCCGTAGTAGGAAACTTTTCCTCGCCAGGCTATCATCAAGTACTCTGGGATCATTGCCTTGCAGAGCATGGTGGCATACGGCCCTGGTTTTTGCTGGCTTTCACGCAACATGCGTTCTTTCTCGGTCTCAGAAATTCTCAGCAGAGTGATGTCGCTCATGGTGACCTGCTTAGAATTAGGGGAATATTACTATTGGGACTGCTTGCCTGTTCCTTTACAGAACTCTCACCGGCGGTTTACAGCCACACGGTGGAGGCGGGAGAGGAGCAGCATACAGGGATCTTTCCCGGGGACAGCCACGAGGGGGTGGGAAAGGGGCAGAGTTCAGGCTTACTGCATTGCCAGCAGCAGGAACTGGCCAAAGATAGGAGCATTTGTTTGAACATGAAAGGAGGGCACAGCTATAATTTAAGTTTTAAGCACCCAAAAGTCTACGGCTTACCATGTCAGCCTGCTACCCGAATTCCGCTGTCCTGCCCTGCTTGTCTGATCTCCACTGCAAGACCCCAGGCACTGAATGCGAAGGCCAAACATTCGACCTTGTCCTGAGTGCGCATGTGATAGGTGCTGTGCATGGTCTTGTTCACAGAGAAAGACTATGTTCATTGTTCACAAAAAATTATCTTTGTGAGGAATTCACTCCCTTTTTCCCATCCCACAGCTGTGAATGTCTCCTGACCTACCCTGGCATCCCCCTCGCAGAGGCTGGCACAGATTAGGCGGAGAAAGAAAAGGACACGGGACGACATGTTCTCAGAACTTATGGGCTGCTCCAGAGCCGAGGCGGCACAGCAGACCCAGTGGAGGGAGAACATGTCGCAATACCAGCGAGCACACAGCGAACGGGAGGGGAGGAGAGGTGGTGGCAGGAAGACCAGCAGGCGACTCAAACGCTGCTTGGACTAATGAGGGAGCAAACGGACATGCTCCGGCGCCTTGTGGATGTTCTGCAGGACTGGAGTCAGGAGGACAGAGCCCCGCTGCAGTCTATCTCTAACCGCCATCCCCCGCCACAAAGTCCCATACCCCCCTCACCCAAAGTCCCAAGAAGGAGGAGCGGCAGGGGCTGTGAAAACTGTCACTCCACCCCTGCAGACTGCTCAAGTACCAGAAGGCTCTCATTCCCAAAAATTTGATAAGTCCTTTCCTTCCCGCTTCACCCAAGCCCCCGTCCCAGTTTCATCCCCTAAGTGTGTAGTTGATAATAAAAGATATGTTTCTGTTAATTACTGTATCCATCATGTTCTTTTAGGGGAGACTGTGTTTGAAGGGGGGAAGGGGGTTGGTAATTGGAGAGGACAGTCACCTTTACCAGGGTACAGACACAGGGGCAGGTTCAGCAGAAGGTCACACAGACATTGTAGTCACTAGGCACCCTGGTCAGTCTGGGAGGTGGTTTTCATGTTCTATGGGGGGGCGGGAGGCATGTGACTTTGTGGCGGGGGAGGGCGGATAGAGATCTTATGCAGCGGTCCTTGTCCTGGATCACAGAGCCACGCAGCAGGGGATCTGTAACCGTCCTCCCCCGCCACAAAGTCACATAGCCCCCCCCCCACAAAGTCCCAAAAAGGAGGGGTGGCAGGCTCCGTTGAAACAACCAGTCCACCACTGCGGACCACTCTATTAGCAGAAGCATGTCATTCCTCGAGTTTAGAAGCGTTCTTTCCATCAGTACACCCGCTACCCACCACAGTCTGCGTCCCACTTTCAACACTTTACCGCGAAATGCGTAATAAAGAAAATGGTGTTCATTAACAAAGTTCCATATCTTTTATTTTTAAACGTGTGTTGGAAGGGGCGGGGCGGGGTGAACAGGGTATGTAGCTGCAGAGGATAGTCAACAGTAAGTGGGTAAAGAAACGGGGGCAGGTTCAGCTTCTCTTTAAACAAACTTAATAGTCACAGGTTACCCTGCTCACTGAGGAACCTAGCTTTCAAAGCCTCCCGGATGCACAGCGCGTCCCGCTGGGCTCTTCTAATCGCATGGCTGGCTGGCTGAGCGTAATCAGCAGCCAGGCTATTCGCCTCAACCTCCCACCCTGCCATAAAGGTCTCCCCCTTGCTCTCACAGAGATTGTGGAGCACACAGCAAGCTGCAATAACAATGGGGATATTGATTTTGCTGAGATCAGAGCGAGTCAGTAAGCTTCTCCATCTCCCCTTGAGACGTCCAAAAGCACACTCCACCACCATTCTGCACTTGCTCAGACGGTAGTTGAAGAGTTCTTTTTCACTGTCCAGGGCGCCTGTATAGGGCTTCATGAGCCAGGGCATTAGCGGGTAGGCTGGGTCCCCGAGGATGACTATAGGCATCTCCACATCCCCAACAGTTATTTTCTGGCCCGGGAAGTAAATACCTTCCTGCAGCCGTCTAAACAGACCAGAGTTCCTGAAAACACGAGCGTCATGAACCTTGCACGGCCATCCTACGTTGATGTTGGTAAAATGTCCCCTATGGTCCACCAGTGCTTGCAGCACCATTGAAAAGTAGCCCTTTCAGTTAATGTACTGGCTGGCCTGGTGGTCCGGTCCCAGGATAGGGATGTGAGTTCCATCTATAGCCCCACCGCAGTTTGGGAATCCCATCGCGGTGAAGCCATCTATGATGACCTGGACGTTTCCAAGGGTCACTACCTTTGACAGCAGTAGCTCAACGATTGCGTTGGCTACTTGCATCACAGCAACCCCCACGGTAGATTTCCCGACGCCAAAGTGATTCGCGACTGACTGGTAGCTGTCTGGTGTTGCAAACTTCCAGAGGGCTATGGCCACTCGCTTCTGGACAGTCAGGGATGCTCGCATCCGGATGTCCTTGCGCTTCAGGGCAGGGGACAGCAACTCACAAAGTTCCAGGAAAGTTCTCTTCCGCATACGAAAGTTTCGCAGCTACTGTGATTCATCCCAGACCTGCAGCACTATGCGGTCCCACCAGTCCGTGCTTGTTTCCCGGGCCCAGAATCGCCGTTCCACAGCATCAGCATGACCCATTGTGACCATGATGTTCACTGCGCGGGGTCCCGTGCTTTGCGAGAGGTCTGTGCCACTGTCAGACTTCATGCCCTCACCGCGCTGCCATAGCCTCCTCTCCCGATTTCTCAGCATCTGCCTCTGGAAAAGGTGGATGATAAGGTGCGAGGTGTTGACAACGGCCATAACTGCAGCGATGGTTGTAGCGGGCTCCATGCTTGCAGTGCTGTGGCGTCCGTGCTGTCACTCACCAGAAAAGTGTGCGAACTGATTGCCCGCCGGCGCTTTCAGGGAGGGAGGGCGGGAGTGACGGTTGGATGACGACAGTTACCCAAAACCACCGTCAACACATTTTTTCCCCCAGCAGGCACTGGGGGCTCAGCCCAGAATTCCAATGGGCAGCGGGGACTGCGGGAACTGTGGGATAGCTGCCCACAGTGCACCGCTTCCAATGTCGACGCTTGCCCCGTTAGTGTGGACTCACAAAGTCGAATTACTGTCCTTAGTGTGGATACACACATTCGACTTTGTAACATCGATTCCACATATTCGATTTAAGTACAATCAAAATACTCTCGTAGTGTAGACATACCCTAAGAATTCATTTCATTTTCCAAAATGCCATTTGGCACATTCACACTACATAATATTTTTGTTTATTAAACTACCCTTTAATGAAATATCTTGCCACAGCTGTGATAGGGTGAAGAAACTTCTGCCCTCCAGCATAACACTTTTGGGCTGTGGACATCCTAGTGAAGCTAGCATTTCTCTTCTCAGTTGTGAGGAATCATTAGGCCAGATGTGACAGCAGCATAAGTGGCTCTCAGTCACCTTTTTACCATCCTTGCCTCCCACTCCCCAGTCCTGGGATCAGTGGATCCCCACAGTGTTCTGTTCATGCCTCCTCCCCAGAGCTGGTGCAACCCATTAGGCGACCTAGGCGGTCGCCTAGGGCACTAACATTTGGGGGGTGGCGACTGCAGCAGCCGGATCTTTGGCTGCCCCGGTCGTCGTCGGTATTTCGGGGCGGGACCTTCCGCCGCCTCTGTCGGGGGTGGCATTTCGGTGGTGGGACTTTCCACCGCCTAGGGAGGCAAAAAAGCTGGCGGCGCTCCTGCTCCTCCCCCAGCTGCGTATACATTCAACACTGTCGCTGCTGGCGGGAAGCTTGAGGTGGAGGCATAGAGAAGGCTGTGGAGTCTCATACTCTCCATAGTATACCATTTAGGGATTACCCTACACTGGTGGAATCCTCGACTATCCAGCTCTATGGCATCTATCTGTACACTGCTACAGTTCTGTATTGAGGCTATAGCAAGAAACAGATTCTGGCCTTTAGTAATTATACAGGAAAGCTGACATTAGCCCTGATGTTATTAGGCCCCCCAATTAGGAGAGGCTTGCAACTGTAAGGTCCTGAGCCCCAAAGGCTGTCTCTGTGAAGAGCAGATAGATAAGGTTTTCAAATTACAGCCTCTGGCTCATTCTTAGAACTGCACAAGTATCTTGGTATATAAAAATAAAAGTACCTCTGCTAGCATAAATTCTTCAAATGCCATTCTTGTGAAACCTTGAACCATTTTACAATGAGCTTGTGAGGGGCACCAGAAATTTCAAATAAGTGCCACAGAGAGCAGAGCTAAAAATACATAATAGCAGGCCGTGGAAGAAATATGGCTAAGTCAAGTGAGCATTTTAGAGGCAATGCATAGGGAAAATGAATTTTCCAAATATAAAAGGGAAATTAATTCTGCCAGTGGAAGAAGATCCCAGAGTTTATTTTCCCCTCACTCTGGGCATGTCTCCCATTAGCAATGTATGTGCTGTGTGCACTACAAGGAGAAAAGAACACAATTTTTATTTTTCTCTGTGGTGCAGTATGTCTCTATAGTTAATGTTTGTAAATGTATTCTGCTTAGTGAATTTCTCAGTGGGACAAGTAGTCTGACTAAACAGTAACAGGAGAAACAGCATTTTCAAAATGTAGATTACAATAAGGTCATATAAGAGTGGGTAAATCTGAAAAGCTTTGGTGGTGTTGTTTAGGGATGATTACTTTTAACCATCTAGGTCTGCAGCTTTGGGCCTTGATCCTGCAAACACTTGATACACTCCACTTTACTTGACGTGCTTAGCTCCACTGATGTAAAGCACATCCATAATTCTTTGTGGGAAAGGGGCTTTGAACTAGAAAGCTTTTGAGAGCAGGCTTTCCTGCAAGATTTACTTCCTGCATCTTTCTCTCCCATGTGAATAAAGAGTATGAAAACCCTTGGCATGATATTTAAGCTTTCCTGCTTCAGGTCCCACCAGGAATCAAGAAGTGCAAAGATGCACAATGCTGAAAAACACTAAAAGCAAACAAACCAATCCCAAGATGTTTTTAACCTAAATGAGGTTCGGTTTAAGTCTAGACTGTATGTTGGGTGAATGCTCAGATCATGCCTTTTTTTTCTGAAACCTTTTCATTATCATACCCGTTCAGCCCAAAATGTGGAAAAATCTGGATTTGAACAACTTTGTTTAAAATATTGTAACCTTTCAAACAGTGATTGGTCTAATTGAGTAATAATGATTTACAGAGTAAATCCTTAAAAATCTAGCACTCTGATACCAGCTAATGACATTTTAGAAATACCTAAAATGGCTAAAGTAGTTATATTGGGCAATTTTTTTCATGAATCTGTTCAAGGCTTTGACATCTGCACCCTATGTATTTATTTTCACTTTTTTTCAATTAGCATAATATGGATCACAAACACTTAGATGTTCCCAAGCAAACAACATTATTAGAAACACGATTTTCCTTATGCTCCAGGACATGAAGCAGGAATGGCTTTGGGCAGTTGAGAGAAATCTCTCACACAAGGAAATAAATACAATATACAATGTAATCTATTAGTCACAGAAGCATTTAAACAAGAAAGAGTGCTATTTGGCTCTGCCTCACATCTAGTTAATTCTTGTAAAAACAGAAAATCTGGCAAAACACTGTTCTAAAAATAAATGATGCCTCCAAAATTAAAAGAGGCATGGAAGAATTTAAAATGAAGTGGTGTGACCTGAAAGATGTGCCAAAGATAAACCTGCTGCCAGAAAACAAAGGAAGAAAACTAATCTATCACAGTAACAGTTTCATCACACAGGAGACAGGTCTGTAATGCTTGTCTTATTGACTGAATCTGTTTCAAACCTGTATCAGAAGAGATACTCAAAAAATAAGGTAATATCTGTGTTATCTCTAACAAATATATTAATGTATTGTCTAGGGTTATGCTGGTGTTATTTACACAAATGAAGAATGAAGAAAGACTTGGAGAACACATAGAGAGACAGGTGCATCATTCTCCATGTAGTATGGTTCCCGGAAGAGGGAATCTTAAATACCAGTGGTCAGCAAGGCACCAGTATATATGAGGTGTCTATTGAAGAAAACAGTCTTGAACCAACTCCTGATCAGGTTGCACTGAAGGAAATGAGAGTTCATATAGACACAAAGGTATAGAAAATTATTTAACTGGCATTACACATTTAAACCCTATGGATGAGAGCAATTATGAGACTAATTAAAGAGTTCGCCTGTGGATTTTTAAGGCAGCTGAATCAGGAATTGGATGGCATGAACACTAATAATCCCAACAGTCTCTTGAATGCAGAGTTGTTGTAGCCATACTGGTCCCAGGATATTAGAGAGACAAGGTATGTGAGGTCATTTCTTTTATTGAACCAACTTCTGTTGGTAAGAGAGACAAGCTTTTGAACTTACACAGAGCTCTTCCTGAGGTCTTCAGCTCTTTATAAGCTCGAAAGCTTATCTCTCTCACTAAGAGAAGCTGGTCCAACAAAATATATTACCTCACCCACCTGGTCACTCTAACAATCTCTTAACAGACAATGTAAGATGGAAGCGCCACTATTTCTGGAACACAGTAACATTTCCACAGAATTAAAATCAGTGGACAAAATGATTGTAAGTTTAAGATAAGTCTGTAAAGCATCATTTGAGCAATGGATTTCAACCTGTGGTCTGCGGACCCCTGGGGATCCACAGACTATGACTAAGATTTCCAAAGGGATCTGCACCTCCATTTAAAATTTTGTAGGGGTCAACAGTTGAAAAAACGGTCTTAGAGTAATAACTGAATAATGAGCTAAACTTGTTAGGAAGGGAACAATCAGGGCAGATACACAATAGCTGATGTCCTGGCCCTCTATAGATCACCATTTCATTGACTTCAGTTTCATCCTGCATAGCGCAATTTTGTAGGTGAAATAACTTTCATCCTGATATTTTGTAAGAGATGCAATTCCTGCTCTGGTTGGATTCAGTGCTCCAGCACTAACTAATGAGATCTTTATTTACTTGTTTGCATACCTAATTGGCATACCCATTGTGAGTCCTGAATCTGACTTTGACAATTTGGAGGTTCCACTGAGATGGCAACCATCTTCATTGGGGCCGCGTGATTCCTGATCGTTTTTGTAGGATGACTGTGGCAGCCGGCACCTGGGCATTTGGCCCGAGCGGTCCTCTGCCAGAACGGAAGGGTGCACAACCACAGTGAAGTCTATGCCATCAAACCTGTTAGTTCCCACACTGTTCTGGTAGGGATCCCAGGATCTGACATCAGGATTCTGGTCAGATAATTATTTCTGTGTTTTGTCTGGACTGAGGACTGTCCTGTCTCTGTGTCTATCCATCCTCCCTGTGGAGTGTTTGAGTCTGGGCGCCGTCTCCGTCCGGGGATCGGCCAACCAAAGGGTTCCTGTCCCCGCGGTCTGAGTGAGTGAAATCTGCACAATCGCAGCCGCACCGCGCCTTGGGTAAAACCCTTGGTGTGAAAGCAAGGGCGATTGAGGCAGTAGCCTGTGGGCTCCTTCTGTGCGTTGCACCGGGCATTGCTCTGACAAACCCAAATTTCCTTCTTGTGCGATTGGTGTGTGAAGTCCTCCTGGATGGGTAACTAGACATCTAAGTCGGGACAGTTCCCTAAAGGAATGCCGGCTCATTTTATGCATTTTAGGAAGGGTCTGGACTCCTGTAAATTTCAGAAAAATTGTCTAGGCTAACTCAGGGGAATCCCAAAATTCAGTGGCCACTGTTAGGATCTTGGGGCAAAGACCGAGTGGATGTCTTAAAAGACAAACTCGGCCAACCTAAAACAAAATTGGCAAAAGGAGAGGATGATTGTTTCATGCAGTGTTGGGAAGAGGCAAATCGTAGGTGGACAGAATCAAAACTTGCCTCTCTCAAAGATTCAAATTATAAGTTAAAAGCTTTATCGGAAGCCTCCTCTCCCACCACCAGACCGAGCGCTCCCCTTTACCCCGTTCTCTGAGAAGACTCGGATCGATCCCAACCCCCTTCATACTCCCATCTCATTGTGGAAGAGGACGATGATGAGAAAGATGCATTAATTGGCTTGCAGCCTTGCGTCGAATCAATAGACAGTCACCAACTTCCCCAGTTCAGGAACAACTCCCAGGGGTCTCCAGTTCAGACCAGTCCGGATCGTCCAATACTGCCCAGACCCATTCCTCTGGTACTGCTCAGACCCATAAAGAAAAAAAAATGTTCCCCCAAAACTCTCCAGTCTGCCTGACTCCTCTGCTTTCCCCCATACATACAAAGATAGCCTGGATACTGATTGGGCCCAACACTTGCGCTCTGGCTCTAAAACTATCCAGGCTCTCCTCCGAATACTGCATACTGAGGGCCAACAAGAGGGTCCCACTTGGAGCTATAAACCCTGGACTCATACAGAGCTCCATTCTATTGTAAAAGGCTTTCCGAAGCCCCTGAAAAATCCTACCAAATTTGCAGAGGAATTTTTGTTAGTGTGCACCACCTATGAATCCTCTGAAGCAGACCTCCTGCAGCTGTGCAAGCTACTTGTAATCCCTAGCGAGCATGCAAAATGGCTCACAGCAGCCAATTGGCCCGTCAGTGAGCGCCACTCTACTTTGCCAGACACCGGTCCTGATGCTGAATACCGAAAAAAAGTGTAAAGACCGAGCTAAAAACCTACATGAGGCCATCCCTCGAATATGGACGCCTAAAACCAACTGGACAGCCATATATTGCTGTAAACAGCGACAGGGAGAAAGCCTGGGCAACTATCACACCTGACTGACTGATGTTTTTCTGCAACATTCTGGTATACAGCAACCGGGTGAAAATGGAAAGGGCGCCCTGGCTCATGCGTTTGTTAATGGCCTCCTACCTGATATTGGCAGTATGCTAAAGAGAATAAGTGTTGGGTGGGAGACTGAAACCATGGACAAATTGCAAACAGTGGCAGAGCACTGCCATCGCACTCTAAAAGGAAAGGAGGAACAGTCCTCCCAAAAGTTAATGGCCCTGCAAATACAGCATTATTCAGGGCAGGGCAACCAGTCCCGGGGATGGGGACATGGTCGAGGGAGAGGCGGGAGAGGACGTGGAACTGGATTTTCGGATTTTCGGGATGTTTGTTATTACTGTAAGCAGCCCGGACATTGGAAGAACGAGTGTCCGTGCCAGCCTAATAGCTCTGTAAACAACCAGCTAGACCCCCTGTCGGCACAGCCCGACAGTCCCCAGCCTGACTTTGTCCCACAGCAATGACGGGACGCCGGGGAACCTCAGAAAATTTTAGCTCCTTTACTACCTCTCACGGGTGAATGTGTTTTGACTATCAATGATCTTTCTCTTTTTGATATGGGAACTTCGCTCTCTGCAGTTCATACTACCAACATGCCTGCGGTTCCCCGCTCTGGAAAAACTGTGTCCACTGTGGGCATTACGGGAGTCCCAACCCCTTATCCCCTTTCAAAACCTCTACCGGTCCAGGTTGGTCCCCTTTCCATGGATCATGCATTCCTTCTCTCTGATTCCACTCCGGTAAACCTTTTGGGTCGGGATCTGTTATGTAAACTTGGCTGTAGATGATCTACTCCTCTGTTCCCCTTCGTTGTCTGCCTCAGAAACTGATTCTTTAGTGCTCCTTACTGCCTTAGCAAACAAGGGTCACAAGGCTTCTCGCTCTAAGCTATAGCTCTGTCAAGCCTCTGTCACATACCTTGGCTTTCTCCTCTCCCAGGGTTCCCATACCCTTTCTCCCACCCATGTCCAAGCTATCCTTAGCTTTCCCCGACCCAGCTCCCCACGCCAGGTCCGAAAGTTTTTGGGCATGGCTGGATTTTGCAGGCAACGGATTCCCCAATATGCCTCCCTTGCAAAACCTCTCCAGGAACTCACTCGATTCTCTGTGCCAGACCCCATGCCGTGGCCCCCTGAGGCCTACTCTGTCTTTGTTTCCCTCAAACAGGGTTTGGCTTCTGCCCCCGCTTTTGGGCTGCCAGACTATTCTAAGCCTTTTACCCTTTTCTGCCACGAACAATCTGGGTGTGCACTTGAAGTTCTCACTCAGATGCACGGAGACAAAAACCACCCAGTGGCTTATTTCTCTGCCACTTTGGACCCTGTTGCCCAAGGCTTACCTCCCTGCTTGCATGCTGTGGCTGCCGCAGTGCGCCTAGTCGAAATGTCCGAATCCCTTGTCCTCTGCTCTCCTCTTACCCTCATGGTCCTTCACTCTGTGGAAACTCTCCTGCTACAATGTAACACAGGCCACCTCTCCTCCACCTGCCTTACCAGGTACAAACTTTTACTGTTGTAGGCTTCGTATATCACCATAAAGCGTTGTTCTTAGTTAAACCCTGCCACTCTCCTTCCTTTGTCTGATGACAGTGATCCCCATAACTGCCTTGCAACTGTTTCTGCTGTCACTGTCTCGCGCTCAGACCTTTCTGATGTCCCTCTCCCTAACTCTGACCTTGTTTTGTTTACTGATGGTTCCTGTTTTCGAGACAACCAAGGTCGGCTCCTTGCAGGATACGCTGTAGTGTCACTCTCTGAAACGCTAGAAGCTGCGCCTTTACCTTCTTTAACCTCAGCAAAAGTTGCTGAATCAGTTGCCCTCACCCGTGCCTGCTTTTTGGTAGAGGGATGCTCCGCCAGCATTTACACTGACTCCCGCTATGCTTTTGGGGTTGTACATGACTTTGGCACCCTCTGGCAAGCTCGGGGTTTCCTTACCTCCGCCGGTACCCCTATCAAAAATGGCCCCTACAACGCTACTCTCCTGTATGCAGTTTTACTTCCATCTGCCCTAGCTATTGTTAAGTGCCCTGGCCACTCGACGGCGGATACTGATGTTGCTAAGGGTAATGCATTTGCTGACGCCTCTGCTAAACATGCTGCTGCCATAGAACCTTCCCCAGATGCATTTCTAGGTTCCCTTTCTGTTTCTATACCACTGCCGTCCCTCACTGACCTCACCCTGCTCCAAGACTCCCCCGCAGAAACCGAAAAAGACTCCTGGGTTGCCCAAGATTGCTCTCTACATCCTGATTCCCTTTGGCGTCTGCCTACTGATGCCTTTGTGGCCCCCTTTTCACTCTACCCGTCTCTGGCCGCCCTGCTACATGGTGTTTCGCATGTCAGAAAGGAGGGGATGGTCTCTGTTGAAACTAAGGTAGGATGGTGGGCCCCCCATTCCAGCTCTTTTGCAGCCCACTACTGTGCCGCCTGTATCACTTGCCAAAGCCACAATATTGGTAAACCTGTAAAAGTGACCCAGGGGTTCTGGGGCCTGCCCAAAGCACCATTCTTGCATTTGCAACTTGATTTTGTACGAATACCTAAGTGTCAACAATATGAATTTATTTTGGTTATGGTTTGTTTATTTTCTGTTTGGATTGAAGCCTTTCCTTGTCGCAAGGCTGACTCACTGTCTGTTGCCAAATGTTTGTTAAATCATATTACGCCTGCCAAGAGAATTCCTGCCATTCTCTCCAGTGATTGGGGTACACATTTTACCGGACAACTTGTTCAACACCTGGATCGTGTATTACATATCACACACCTGTTGCACTATCCCTACCACCCACAGAGTGCAGGTGCAGTTGAAAGATGAAATGGTGTACTTAAGAATAAGCTTGCTAAAATTTGTGACTCTACAGGGTTAAGCTGGCCAGCAGCTTTACCACTGGCCCTTATGGAAATGCGATCCACTCCGTCCCAAAGGCATAAATTGAGTCCTTTTGAAATTGTTATGGGACGCCCTATGCGAGCTATGGCTACCATTACTCCAGTCCCAGACTTGAATTTGACTCACAGTACACTCCTTCAATATTGCAAGAGATTAATGCAAGCCATAAGTCACTTCCATTCACAGGTTTGAGCCGCCTGGCCGACGGAACCCACCTCTGATGCTTGTCACAACCTTGAGACAGGTGATTGGGTCTACGTAAGGCACCATCATCGAAAACACGCCCTGGAGCCCCGGTGGAAGGATCCTTATCAGGTACTGCTTACTACCCAGACAGCTGTTAAATCATCTGACATTGCAGCGTGGATACATGCTTCGCAGTGTAAGAAGGCACCACCCCCAGCGAACCAATCATCACCTCAGGACTACGCAGAGTCAATTTTGACTCCAGAAGAAGACGTAGTGGAACAGCCTGCAATACCTTACAATCTACGCTCTCGTAAGGGTTGCCAGAAGCAGACGACGACCTAAAGCAAGGCCGAAAAAGAAGCAGTAGCGATCCTAGTGCCTGCTGCCTGGTGGACATAAAACCGTGACTGCGGTTCCCTCAGTTGAGGTTGTCAGAACCAGAAGGGCCTTGCCTCCAACATGCGCCTCTAGTGGTGGCTGTTCCTCAGCTGCTGGTGTCTTAAGGTCTGGGGAGACCACGATGACAATTATTTTATCCAGCAGTAAGTGTGGATAGCTCAGACCCTTAATATTTCCAATTGCTGGGTCTGCAGCCACATCCCAGCCCACTCTCAAACTGGTGTTCCTGTCCTGGCAATCCCACTCAATTCCCCAGACCTCATTGGAGGACCTCGTCCATTTAACAAAACATGGAACAGCAATGACACTTGGGAAGTGGTGGGAATAAATGTATCTAAATGGATAAGTGTGATGGAGGGAAAAGGTCATTGGTGTTGGGTGTATAATGGGACAGGGCTGGATCCGGAAAAAAGCCGTTGCCTTCAGCATATTGTGGCCAATGGTATATGGGATTATTCAAGCAAAACTAAAAAGTGGCGGGCCGGGTATGGGGATCTGAATTTTTTCTCAACCTGGGATCAAACAGAGAAATCAATCTCATGTTCCCCCTACAGTAACCTTAGTGAAAACAATACAGTCTTTTAATGCAATGCAAATAACACCACTCCTCGTAAGGAGAATTACCCTGTGCCCTTTGAGGGATATTACTCCTCCTTTGCAAATACCTATATGACAAATGGGTGCAACCGACCCTTCCCGGCCTTAATAGGCCATCATTGGGTTTGTGGCACCAAGGCTTATACCGCACTACCAGCTAACTGGTCAGGTATCTGTTATCCCACCCGACTCTTCCCACAATTTCAGGCGAAAAAGAAGGGATTTATCAGATGCCCAATGGTATGTAAATAACAAAAGCCCCTTAACCTGGGAAGAGGCCATTGGCAGTTCCTTAATCCCATTTGGGGGAGTAATACACCATGCAAAAAAAGCTCCTGAGATTACAAACAGTAGTTGAAATAATGGCAAATGAAACTGGAGAAAGTTTAAGAGCCCTGGCCAAAGAAACAGGGGCGATCCAACAGATGGCCTTCCAAAACCGTCAGGCATTGGACATAGTGCTGGCAGCCAAAGGAGGGACCTGTGCTCTCATTGGAAAAGAATGTTGTGTGTATATACCTGACAACACCAATGAGGTAATAGATCGCGCTAGCCACTTAGAACAAATCACATATCTTCCCCATGAAGAGCCGAGTTCTTTATGGAAGTGGCTAAGTAACCTGTTCAATTTCTCTGGCATAGGAAACTGGTTGTGTCAGGGAGCCCTGACTATCCTGTTTGGAATCCTAATGATTGTTGTATGTTTTCAGTTAATCTTCTGTTGCATCCAAAATTGTGTAAGACATGCCACCCAGCCAACTGCCCCAAACCAGAGTGCTAATATGATGATTTTAAATATCACTGATGAACAAAAGAGATAAAGAACAATTGATATGTGGAACCCAGTAATTGTTGGTCATTGCGTAGCTTGACCAAAAGGAGTGATTGTGAAAGTAGAATGAATTATATTGTAAAAATAGAATGGATTATAGAAATGCTGTATGTTCCTTTAAGCAGGAATAAGGAATGTTGAAATATAGATGTCAGGAAGAGAAACATTAAGGTATGAAACAATGGGTCCACTTAAGCTAATGGTGGGACATTAACAGGAGATCGGTAATAGTTAGTAAGGAAATAAGATATGTATGTCTAGCCCCAGGTAAACTTATCAGTTCTGCTTCCTTTTGTTATCTTGTTAAATTTTCCACCCCTTTATCTGTATAAATAAGATAGTTTGAGTCTTGCATGGTGCTCACATTATCTGGGTGTATTAGCAGAGAGCTTTGCTAATAAACAGAGTGGTCTGACAAACTGTGAATCCTGAATCTGACTTTGACACCATTTACTTCACCTGCATATCCAAATGGCCAGTCACATGCGTGGTAACTGCAACTGGGTGCACAAATGTGTACGTATTTTACTGAAATCTGGCCCCAGGTGTCTGGATTTGTAAACTTGGTATGCCTAACTTGCAGCATATTCACATGATAGTTTTTAGAAACTGCCAGATAATGTATAGCTTTTTGAAAATTAAGTAATTAAACCATCCAATTTAAATCAGCCAACTATAAAGTAAGTGACTCAGAGCAAAAGTAAATTAAAAAAAAATGGGAGAGGCAAGTAGTTAAAAAAGCCTTACAAGTTCAATCAGTGGAAAAAAATTCTAAAGTACATGTTCAATCTTTCTTTACCATTGAAATACCTAACGGTAAATTTTTCTGTCTCATTTGGGCTTTCTGGGCAATGGACAGCTTCCGCTAGGGACAAAAATATACAGTTGTTTGGTAGAATCAGCTTTCAGTTGAGCTAGAAGAGGAAAATATAAGCTCATTTTAGTTCTTAAGCCCATTTCAATTGTACAAGCACTTTCTTGAGTTCTTTACATTTTTTCCAACTGTTAAAAGTAGCAGTCATACATTATTTTTAGTATCTCTGATGATGACAAGCAGGGGTGGCTCTATGTATTTTGCTGCCCCAAGCATGGCACGGCAGTCAGGGGGCTTTTGGCGGTCCGCTGGTAATGCAGATTCGGCGTACCCACCGCCGAATTGCAGCTGAAGCCGTGGGTCTGGCGGACCTCCTACAGGCATGCTGCCGAAGGCTCCCTGACTGCCACCCCCACAGCAACCGGCAGGCAGCCCCCCCGCGGCTTGCCGCCCCAGGCACGTGCTTGGTGGGCTGGTGTCTGGAGCCGCCCCTGATGACAAGGAAGTTTTCTTTCAGTCTTCAAAATGGAATAAAGTCCAAGCTGCAAAATTTGGATCTGGATTTGGATTACTGCATGCCCATGCCTGACTGCCTGACACTGCTCCCTGTTATGGTGCCCAACCCATAGTGGAATCTTCAGCCTTAAGCTAGGTGCCCAGGCTCCTCATAAGATGCATGGGAAGAGTGAGGTGCCTAAGAAAGTGATCCTCACAAGACAGCACACTGAGCAGGGAGCCACCTAAACTAGGCAAGAGTGAAATGTTGAGGTGAGAGGACAGTTTTAGGCACTTACGTGGCCACCCTGGTATGTGTCCCTGATGGGCACCTCCTTCCAGTCTGGATCCTCAGCCATGAACCCTCTCCTGGATTTAGACATCTAAATCTGGTGAGCATCTTATGTCCTGTGCCCTTTCAGCTGAAACCATCTCTCCCTCCTGCTCATGCTGAGTACCTCTCTCACACTCACCCTGCACTTATCTGTACTCCTCCCCAGCTATATTTTTAGGGGTGCTGTCATTTCCGTCTATTGGCAGCCTGCATTTGTCCCTCCTGCAGCAGGACCTGATAGGTATCAGGTGTTAGCTGTGCTCACAGTATGCCTACAGGATCAGGCCTGTTGATGAGATAGGTGTTACTTCCTCTTCATTTCAGAATTTCACTTACAGGCCTTTGAGACTTTGGCTTGAGCTAAAACTCCTACCTGTTTGTTACCTGAGGGGTGGTAATGGCGACAAGGCTTAGGTGGCTTTGTGAATGCTGACTGGTGGAAATTTATGCATCTACGGGGCTAAGTGGCACTTGAGTGGGGGGTTTGCAAATGTTAGTAGTACCTAAATGGTGGACTTAGGTGCCTAAAACGGTAGATTGTTACCTAAATACCATTTAGGATCTGGCTTCTAATACTTGAGGTCCAGTTAAGGTTAGTCTTTTGTTAAACTGTCTTGCTTTGTCACTGATTCTGCAATTTTTCCTATTATTTTTTTTTAAGTCACAGCTCTGTTGTCCTCCCTGAAACTCCTTTCAGTTTCAATTTTAAAAAAATAATCTTGTTTTCATGAATGCAAGGTTAATCTTCCAAATATGAACTAAGTACAATGGATGCAGTGTTGTCTTCCTGAATGCCACTAACAAATAGCACTTCTGCAGAGCATTTATTCTCTTTACACTCAAAGTTATTCTGAAATGGCAGGTGATCTCTAAATCCATGTAACTTAGTTATCAAAACTAAGGGTCAGTTTTATAAATATGATGTGCCAGATCCTCAGCTGGTATAAAATAGCGCGACTCTGCTAAAGCAGCCGTGCCCTCCACCATTAGCCTGCATGAGATTTCTGCTTCTCTCTGCTTTGCTGTAAGTAAGCAATAACTAATGGGAGCTTACAAGCATGCATTGTACATTTTCCCCTTTTAGCTATTAGCTGCTCTCATATTGAATTTTCAAACTTTAGTAAATTAGTAAATTATGGTTTTTTTTTCTGGATGTTCAATAGTCAACACAGTGACAGGTGATAATATGCAGTAAATTACTTGAACACAAAATAGTATAATATACATAAAGAGGATAATTATAATCCATTCACTTGTTATAAAAAAGGAAGCCATTTTGTAGTTGATTATCCATCGCAACTGCAAATCCAATATCCATGCATTAGTTTTTTGGTTGTTTTTGGTTGTTTAAGGAAATATTGGATTCAGTGCTAGAGACTTATTAACTTTCAGGCTAGAGTATTTGATCGATAGCTAAATTGGGCTTTTATAGCCAGGTCATAACCGTCTTACCACAGAGATTTGTCAAAGAATACAGGGAGATACTTAATTATACTGGTATGTTTGTTATTCAAAGACCTCATTTACTTTAGGTTACTTTGATTATGCCTGATTTGACTGTTGTTGTAATATAAACAGGGGACAAGGGATACATCTGTATGTTTAAAATATTGGGCAATTTTACATAGTTATACTTCTAATTCAGTGTGAATCATGTAACACTTGTTCATCTGAAAGGGGTGGATAAAGTCAGAAATAAAGCAAGACAGCACACAAAATTGTTGATAAAAATTCACATTAATTCCATATTGGTGTTGGCTAACTCCTATAACAATGGCCTCTAGGAAACCACATATATTAATTTACTGCTCTCCACCATCACAAACTGAACCTGATGTTTGTTCACTACTTGTACATTTAGCTTTAGCTTTGTAGGCATTGGTGAATGTAGCTTTACCTAAAGTTTAAATAAATCTACACTGACATCTAAAAATAAGCCTAGCTGAAGTTTAGCATCAAGAGTGAGTCAAATTGTTTATATTTTCATTTAATATACTATCTTAGAATCAAACTAATTAACTATTGAAGTACAGTAGGTCACATATGTGAGTAGGACACTGGTAGATAGTGTGCCACAACGCAACATGTAACCATGGTTATTACAGCCTACGTTGACATGCCAATCTTTAGCAAACTAACTGTCTATCTACATTTTTAATTTGTTTTCTAATTGTGCTAAATTTATGTTGAACTAAAAACCATAGTAATTACAAAAACTGCATTAATGTAATGCTAAGGATGAGATTTTAAGCCCTTAAAAGCCAGGAAATGCATTATTAATAGTCCTATATCAGTCATAATTCTACTTCCTTACACATTATACTAATGTCTTTCTTTACCTGATCCATCAAATTGGCCTATGATACTATATATTAGGCATATTTTGACCAGTAGCTGCAATTACTGAATGTATATTCACCTTCAGTGCTATAGACCACCAGATTTCCTTCTCCCTTCTGAAAAAAAATACAGACTTATCAGCTGTACTGTAAAAATGTACAAGTGTACCCTGCTTTTGGTGTACCTAATTCAAAACAGCAACAAAGAGAAGGTTATCCTGGATTTTACAGCTACGTCTGTTTGAGAGAATAGTGGCACATCATTTGTTTCACTATTTAGTGCTTCTGGTAATGATGTCAGGTGAAGATTCAGAGATTCTTGTCCTTAAAAGCTTGTAGTTTCAATACCTGCCCAAATTCCCTTTCAGTTTCAGGCCAACTTCTCAACCCTGCAAACTGTATTTGGGGTCAGTCACACAGACTTTGCTGCTCACAAATGCAAGGAATAAGGTCTAAGGCATAGGGAGCTCCCTTGCTCCACTGTGCAGACATATCACTGATGCTTGGTGTGACGGGTTGGATCACAGAAACCCCCTTGGGAGCTGCCACCCGATGTGCAAAGACTACCCCTGCTTCTGTTTTCCCTGCCAGCTCAGGACTCCAGTACCCTGTCTTGCTGAGCCAGACACTCCCGTCTGGCTCCAGACACAGACCCAGGGTCTGAATCACTTGTCCCAAAGCTGCAAGTTTACCTGAAAACAGCTCACAGAAGTGTGCTTGTCTTTAGCACTCAGATGCCCAACTCCCAATGGGGTCTAAACCCAAATAAATCAGTTTTACCCTGCAGAAAGCTTATGCAGGGCAAACTCATTAATTGTTCGCCCTCTATAACACTGATAGAGAGATATGCACAGTTGTTTGCTCCCCCAGGTATTAATACATACTCTGAGTAAATTACTAAATAAAAAGTGATTTTATTAAATACAGACAGTAGGATTTAAGTGGTTCCAAGTAGTAACAGACAGAACAAAGTAAGTCACCAAGCAAAATAAAATAAAATGCGCAAATCTATGCCTAATCAAACTGAATACAGATAATCTCACCCTCAGAGATGCTTCAGTAAGTTTTTTCTCAGACTGGACACCTTCCAGGCCTGGGCACAATTCTTTCCCCTGGTACAGTTCTTGTTGCAGCTCAGGTGATAGCTAGGGGATTCTTCATGATGGCTCCTCTCTCCCTTGTTCTCTTCCACCCCTTTATATATCTTTTGCATAAGGTGGGGACCCTTTGTCTCTGGGGTTTCCACCCTCCCTCACTGGAAAAGCACCAGGTTAAAGATGGATTCCAGTTCAGGTGACATGATCACATGTCACTGCAAGACTTCATTACTCACTTGCCAGCACACACATATACAGGAAGACTCACAGGTAAATACAGCCATCTGCAGACAATGGGAGTCATCAAGATTCCAAACCATCCTTAATGGCCCACACTTGACATAATTACAATAGGCCCTCAGAGTTATGTTTTATATTTCTAGTTTTAGATACAAGAATGGTACATTTCTACAAATAGGATGATCACACTCAGTAGATTGTGAGCTTTGTAATGATACCTTACAAGAGACCTTTTGCATGAAGCATATCCCAGTTACATTATATTCACTTATATTTTTATAAAACCCTATAGACTGCACAACGTCACACTTGGCAACTCCGCTTATCATATAGCTGGGAAGAGAGTAGGCAGGCAGGGATGAGCCATCGGTGGAGCCTTGGTTCTGCTTCACTGCTCAATGGCACCAGAGCCAGCACAGAGAAGGAAGAATACTATGCCAGCAAATGAACAGGCACAGATTACTTCCTCATTAGAGCAAGGGGGAAACAGGGACTAGATTGTGCCCCTTAGTCACTCTGTTTCATGTTCTGATCCAGCAGCACAGCTATGCCATGCCCCTTAGTTGGATAGGATCCCTTTCTTGGTTGCCCCTGCTTTCCCATAAAATACACTCTAAATCATAGAATATCAGGGATGGAAAGAACCTCAGGAGGTCATCTAGTCCAACCCCAGGCTCCAAGCAAGACCAGTCCCCAGACAGATTTTTATCCCAGTTCCCTCTATGGCCCCCACAAGAATTGAACTCATAACCCTGGGTTTAGCAGGCCAATGCTCAAACCACTGAGCTATCCATAAATATGTCCTGTAAGAAATAAATTACACTTTTTAAAAAGAAAATATAACTCTGTAATCAGTTGCACATTGTGCCTCGGGATGAATAACAGAAACACTGATACACAACTAGTTATTTGTATACTGCCTACAAAGGCAAACAAAATGAAGTATATTCATGTATATTTCTATGCTTCTGCATTTAAAAGTAGCCGGATGAAAGCCACAGCTATGTAGATTTAACATCTGCTTTAATTGCAACCAAATATAAAAGCCATGCATCGACTTGAAGAAAACTAATAAATGGTACATACGGCAGGAACGGAAGATATTTTGTAGAAGGTTGGCATTAAACCCTTGATTTTATTTATCATACTGTGGAAAGGTCAAGTTTTGCTCAAAGTAACAAAGAGCAGCACAATATATCATTGATTACTTATGTGTTGTGTGTACCAACATAGTTCCAGGTTGTTCCTCCGACTTCTCCCATATCTGTGCCTCAAGGGAATCCTATAGTCACAGATTTCCTCTCTTCTGTGTAGCAGTGGAACAAAACATGTCTGTGCAACACTGTCCACTCCTGCCTCCTAGACACCACACACCTCCTGGATCCCAGAGGTGCTCGGTGGGAGTGAGGTCTGTACAAAGAGAGGGCATGGACACCCATTCACAGTGACAGCTGACCCTGACCATTGGGGTTGTAATGAGAGCAATGGGAGAGCCACCCAGGGGCAGACCCAGTGGAGATATACAGGCATGTTGGGGATCCAGTTTTAGAAGTGGATCCTATGGCCTAGTCACTGGCAAACTCCACCACCAAGAGCAAAAGAGGGGGAATTCCACAACACAGGTGATCTTCACAGAGATTTCCTTCCCTTGGACTTTACTGCAGGAAGGGAAGATCCAAGACAGTGTTTTGTGAATTGTTGCAATATAGTCTATGTGCATGCCTTAGGTGAACATTAAGAAAACAAGCCACCCTAAAGACAGTGTACCCAGCCCCGGGAGAATTCCCCTGTGGGAGGGTATCTGCTGATGACATACATAGTAGCTTCTATGACAATGCCATTCCTTTGGACATGGCTCAGGAATGTAGCTAGAGGAAAGGAGGTAAGACCAGAATGTCACTGTGGCCCAGCAATCCCCAGCTTCTCAGCATCACTGACAATCAACAGAACTTAGAACAGTTCTCAGGCTACATTGTTATGCTAAGGGGCCAGGGCAGTATGCTTTCGCCAAGGATCAGGAGAATGCACAAAGGCTTCTGAAAGCTACTTGTCTTCACACACCTGCAGGCACACACACTCCTCTTGAGTTGCACTGAGCAGTTCTCAGTGATAGTTGAGGGTCTGGACCAATATGCCTGTGCTTTCTGCTGAAAAAGGTATGAAAGACATGACTATTACACGTTCACTTATTCAAGCATATACTAAATTGATGTTACTGAAGTCAGAAAGAAAAAAAATCCTATTTACTTTAAACTTCCTATTAGAAATTCAGGTTTCAACACACATTACCTGTATGTATGCAGATATAAATACAAATCCAATTTTTCTAAATAGATATTAGCTATAAATCATAAGCAACAAAAGAAAGACTTTTACATTGTCTAATAATGTTATGGCATTTTATAGGTATTAAAATGATGGAATGACAAAATAATGCAGTGTATTTCTAGTTACAGGGGACGCTTTATGAAGAATGCATGGCATGTCAATACAGCTGTCACCATTATACATTTCCTTTCATGTTGGCTTTTCTCAGTGCCTTCACGTGACATTACTATACTAAACCGATCCAGTGGAAGTAATGGCAAAATATTGTGTTCCTTATAAATCACCTTGTAGGTATGCAAAAGGTTTTATATGCCATGTAGACAATAAATCACAATCATCCTAATCACCACAGGAACTGCTAACAGGTACTGTACTGTGTATAAGACTAGGATACTTTGGAAAGCAGATATTTCATTAAATACACTTTGGAAATGGTTCTCTTCAAAGACATGGGTAGGTAAGGATTTATGAAGGAAGCATTATGTGGTTGAAGCTGCAACCCAAGGTACCTGCCCACAACAACCTAGAAGTGCAACAGAGCTAATTCTACAGAGCATTCCCATCCAAATGGTGATTGACTATGGCTGCTTTTGTCCTCAAGAGTGATTTATACGTGTAGCTTTGTAATCAATAAAAAAAGATGTTAAAGTCTGAATGTTCACAGGCAGGCAGTGCTCTCAGCCCAGGGGGGAGAAGGAGAGTGTCTTGTTGCTTAACTGGGAAGCAGCTACTTGATGTTCATCGTTACCACTCCTTAACCAGAATCCAGTTCAGCTAGAATAATGGCTATAACATGAGTCAAATATGGAGAAATTAATGCATGAAAAAAGGAAAGGATCCTCAATACTCTGACTGAGCATCCCATGAAGTAAATTTATATTGTAAGAACTTCTCTTTGGCATTAGCTGATATGCCCCAAACTTGAACATAAGGACATAAGAATGGCCATACTGGGTCAGACCAAGGTCCATCTAGCCCGGTATCCTGTCTTCCAACTGTGGCCAATGCTAGGTGCCCTAGAGGGAATGAACTTGCAAACACTTATGCATGTGCTTGTCACATGACTAGTCCCACTGACTTTAATCACAAGATAAATATTAAGCACGTGTGTAAATTTGCAGGATTGGGGTCAAAATCAGGGCATATATGTAGCTGGTTATTAATTTCCTGATTTTCATACTCAAAATACTTTATTATTTTCACTTGTTTGCTCTCCCATTCAGCCATGACTAAATTCAACTCTGAACCTAAGAAGCTGTTCACGTTACCTACAAGACATATGCTCTCTTTCTTACCAAACCACAGTAAGATTATTTTAAAAATGTGATAAGGAAATCCTTTAGATTGTGTCGTGTTACAGGGTTGTTGCTGGGTACTTTAGAATCTTGAAAAAGTTTGAGACATTTAGCCTTTGCCAGAGAACAGGCGTGCAAATTCTAAATGCATTCTGCACTTCCTAAGAACTAGGATAAATTGTCAAACTTAGTCCTTTTCTATATCAACCAGTGAGGGATCAGGAAGGCAATCCTTCATCCTGAATACATCATGCAGACAAAACAGGTGGTAGGTAGTTGAGTAAACAAATTCAGTATGACCAGAATAACTCACTGAAATCATTGTTACAATACATTTTAGATCAGAAAGAGCAAGCATGACAGACTGATATGGGGGAGAGAGATCAAATTGGTTACCATGTTTTACTATTCAGGAATGGATAAAATAAGGGACTAGCAATGAAGGATCATTTGATTTCAAGTCAGTGTATCAAATGTGTCTAGGTTTAAAAGTGACTGAAAGTTGTTGCCATCTAATGGCTTTTCTGATGTTGTATGTGAAAAGAGCTGTTGATCTCATTAATATCCCCACTGGGGACATTTTCTATTCTGTGACCTCATGTTAAAACTGAAACAAGGTTTTGATACTCCCCTCCTAGTAATAAAGAAAGGGAGGTTGGTTGTAACCTTCTGAAACCCAGTCTCCTCTCCAGTTTGAAATCCCATAGTTTTACATAATAAATAATGCAGCCTCATTCATTATTAGCACTATGAACTACATTTAACTAATAGCAACATAATAATAGCTTCACATTATCCCCCAGCCATCTTCAGGAGCACACTTTGCTCTTCAATGTCTTCTATCCCAGGTCGTGTTTGGTGGGTCAGAGTGAGGGATGCTAGTGGAAGAGAAAGTGTTAGCTATGTAAGCACAGCCTCAGGCCTTGTTTTTTCAACTTTGGCGAGCATGGTCTGAGATTTGTGATTATATAGAACAGGGATCGGAAACCTTTGGCACGCGACTTGCCAGGGTAAGCCCCCTGGTGGGCCAGGCCGGGCCGGGCTGGTTTGTTTACCTGCCGCATCCACAGGTTCGGCCGATTGCGGCTCCCACTGGCCACAGTTCGCCGCTCCAGGCCAATGGGGGTGGCGGGAAGTGGCAGCCAGCACATCCCTCAGCCCACACTGCTTCCCGCCACCCCATTGGCCTGGAGCAGCAAACCATGGGCAGTGGGATCCGGGATCGGCCGAACCTGCGGACGCGGCAGCTAAACAAACCATCCCGGCCCACCGCAGGGCTTACCCTGGTGGGCCGCGGGCCAAAGGTTGCTGATCTCTGATATAGAACCTCAAACCCAAATGTTTCTGTTCTAGCAGATTTAAGATTCAAGGCAAATATGACTCTCAGGTTTGCTTTCCTTCTCCGAACACCAATTTGCAAATTATGGGTTAGCTCACGAATGAAAATAATTTTGGTGTTCTCAGTCAAATCTCTAGTGGATATTTTCCCCCAACACCAAAATACCTCACAGATTGGTATAACTTGGCATAACTGTAAGTATTTGTCCTTGCAAATTCCAGCACTGCAAAACCCAGGGATTTTACAAGTTAGGATTGATGTATGCAATTGTAAGGTAATCCTCAAAAAAGGCACAGAAACTTTCCACATTATCCATTGCTCACAGCATTTCTGATAATCCCCCACTTGCATGTATGCTGCATTTACCCATTATTATTTTAAAATTATTTTTTGCTGTGAAGTAAGGCTGATGATAGACATCTGAATGCAATTATCTGATTTCAAAATCTCTGCAAAAAGAAATAGCCCTTCTATACATGAAAGCCCATTTTGGGGGGGAAAAACTTCCTTCCCCTTTTGAAGATTTCAGCAAAGATGAGGCTGCGTAATCAACAGAATCAATTTTTAACCGAGGCTTCATTTGCAAACCCAAAGAGAGATGAAGCTTTCATTATAATCTCTCTGTCCCTCTTTTCTCCCATAGAACACTGATACCGACTCACCAAACACAGAATTTCAGAGGTACAGTTTTAATGGTCTCCAAGCTAAAGCAGCCCGAGTCAGAAAATTGCCAGCACATTCCTTTAAAATTCTTACTGTTTTGCTGAATCCTCCTTTGCTCCTGCACATAATAGCCACACTATGCTATACTATATATGATTGCAAGGCTATCTGTGTTTATATTAATATTATCTACATAGTGCTGTAAACTTGGCAGACCATTAACTTTAGCAAGGCTCGTTTACAGAAATCGTTAAATCCCAGCACAGCCATTTGCAAGATGGCAGCAGTCTTTCCTCAGATTAGGCCATGGGGATATGTATGTATTTGTACCATGCAAGAGGGGAAGATATATGGGAGAGAGTCTGTGCCTCTCCTGCAGTCAGAAAAATAAAGTATCAAGTCATTTTGGGAACTGTTTCTTCATGGAGTGAGGGCCTGATGTTGTTTGATATTCGTATTATAGGGCTAGATACACAAGACTCAGCACTGTAGTTCCCACCTTTTAGACCAGAGGTTCCCAAATTTATTTGGCCTACCGCCCCCTTTTCAGAAAAAAAATTACTCAGCGCCCCCCTGGAAATCTACCTTCTTTAAGTGAACAAACAGAAAGATGCAGTGACAAATTTGCGTTCTTTTATATATCTATATTTCTACCTACGTCCTACAATATAGTAAAGAAAGATGTTGTTGTAAATAAGACACCTTGAAGCTTGAAATTATAAAATTATTTATTAAAATCAACCATAGTAACATTCGCATTACACACAGAAAATTAAGATAATGAAGGATAATAGTAAAATAAAAATTACGAATAATATTAAAAATAATCCTAATGAGAAGGATGAACCTGGTGCGCTGCTATAAATTTATTAATGTTCAGCTCTATTTTTGTCAGCAGCATTCTTAAATCACCGTGATGAGCTATTTGCAGTCAGTTTCTTTTTTTAGTTAACAGATTTGTGACAGCACTGAACCCACGTTCCACTAAATATGATGAAGGAAATGCAATTAAAAACTTTTGTACTATAGCCCATAATCCAGAATAAAGTGTAGGTATCTGCTTTTGCAGCCAGAACTGTTGGTAGCCATCTTTGAATTTAAATTTCAATTCCTCATTTGTTGTTACTTCTATCAGTTCTTCTTGTAATTTTGGAGATTCTTCTGTGTTTGTACTTGAAAAAGGGTCCAAAACCCAATCAGGTATGTTCATTTTAAGAATATCTTCAAATCATTGATTGAAGTCAGAATGGAGAGCCTCCAAGTGCTGACAATAGGTAAGCAAGTCTTCATCATGTTTTTCTACTGTTGATAAATTTGGAAACTGGCTGAATTCTCCTCGTCCTAAATTTCGGTTGTACAGAAGAAGTTTTGCCTCAAACGCGGAAATAACAGTTTTTGTTTTGATTAAATTCAGCTCATCGCCTTGGAGATGTAAATTTGTTTCTTTAAATTTATTAAACAAGTCTGTCAAATAAGCTATGTCATTTTTGGAATCAATCAAGTTGGCTCGTAAAGCATCATCTTTGTTTTCTAGGAACTCTAGTACTGAGTCAAAGAGTTTATAAAACTGATCCAAACAGGCACCTTTTGAACTTCTGTATGAAGCAGCAAGCGATTGAATTCTTCATCGTTTTCAATACAAAGTTGTCCAAACAATCTGTCATTCAATGAATTGCTTCTGATTTTGTTGATTGGTTTAATGACATAATGTAATGACCTATGTAGGCGTTCACTCAGATTTTTGGCAACTAAATGTTGATGATGAATGACACAGTGTACAGCAAATACATTCAGAACCACTTTTTTTAAATATGCAAGAAAACACCTGTAGTTCCCTATCATCGCTGGAGTACCATCAGTAACAACTGACAAGATATTACTCAGGGGGATTTCTTTTTCTTTAAAAAACTCTTCCAATGCATGAAATATCGATTCTCCTTTATTATCATTTTGCAAATTTTTAGCAAATAATAATTCTTGGCAATTTTTTTCTTCTTTTATGAATTGCATGTATGCTAAAAGTAAGGCTTCATTTCCTGGCAAAGTTGACTCATTAAGCTGTATAGAGAACTGGGATGTTTTTAAATACTCACATAATGAGTCTTCAACATCTTGAGCCATTTCATCAATTCTTCTTTGCACTGTATTATTGCTCAAAGAAATTTTCTTGGTAATATCAGACGCTGGCTTGTGTAGCATAGCACGTATTACCTCATTTATAGCCGGTAGAATTAGTTCTTCACCAATAGTATGCGGTTTTCCCGATTTAGCAATCAGTAACGAAATGTTGTAAGAAGCACGCAACCCATCGTCATCTTGTATAAAATTATCAAACTATATAACAATTTATATAATTGAAAAAGTGCAATTTCTCTCGCCGGAACCAAAATTTTTTGCAATAGTTGTGTTATTCAAATATTGCCCACAACATCAGGTGTACAGTGTTTTTTGTGTAAGATGGCAAAAGACAACCAAACTAAAATACTAATGAAACTAATAAACTGGGTTTTGTTCTTTGCTCAGCATTAGATATATGTATTTGATATTAAATTGTCAAATATCAAACTAAATTTATCAAGAAATAATTAATTTAAAAAATAATCAATATGCAATTAAAAATCAGTTAATGTTTTTATTTAGTTTGTCCTTATTTAAATAATTGTTCCTTATTAACACACGCCTTATTTACCAATTAACGCAGATGATTCGATAGATATAAATCAATGTTAATGGTTAACAGTTTTTTAACGATTTCATTCCCCTGTTTTCGTTAATATTGTAATAAAAAATACGACAAATATATTGACTGTACACTTCAAATAGTACTGTACCGACACAAGCCTTCTACGATTTTATTATTAGTAAGCACCAGAGACACAGAAACGTACGGTAGATATGTAAGAAAATGTATAAAAATACATTGTTTATTGAAACAACAATAATACAATTTGCTTTGTATGTGATCCGTAATCTGTAAAGATCGAAGGTATCGAATATGAATAAAAATTTTTAAATACTTATTGCACTATTGTTAACTGGTTTTTACACAATTCAGAAACAATCTAAATTAGATTTCATACATGTCACCTATTTATAGTATCGTATTGTAAACAAGTCATTACACGCACATATTCCTGCAGATGCATGCTGGACTTCCTGACAATGTGCGACACGCTCGCCTGCCAACACTTGCTTGTTAAGAGTTGTTGGCGGACTTGACACCTGATCGGTTATAATTTGTGAATTTATTTGGAAAATAAAGTAATCACTACAACTTTAACTCTATGTTACACAACAGATGAAACATGTACGAACGGTTTTTCAAAATTTTCTTATATTCTCTTCTTTATTTATGCTTCCACTGCCCACTTATTTTTATTCAACGCCCCCCAATTGCACCCGAGGCTACTACTGCCCCCCTGGATCGTTCCAGCGCCCCCCAGGGGGCGGTGTAGCCCACTTTGGGAACCTCTATTTTAGATCATTCTACTGCCTAGTGAAGTGCACAGCCCTGAGTTAGAGGCCCAGACTCCCTGTATAATGCATAGGGAGAGTTAAGAATGGGACACAAAAGGCAGCATGCTGACTTGGGAGCCTAAACTAGCCAATAGGAAATGCAGAGGAGAGGGGTCTGGCTCATGCCCCACTCCACTCAAAAAATTAGGTACCTACTGGGCACCTACCTCCATCTGGGATTCACAGCCGTGAACCGTCTCCTGGAGTTAGGTGCCTAAGGCCAAGTCTACATTATAAATTTACATCGGTATAACTATATCACTATGGGGTAATGGTCCCTCTAATTTTTTCCATCCATGTGTGGAATGAATTTTGTTATGTGCACCATATTGAGGTAATGTGCGGATGTGCGCCACCAGTAGAAAGAAAAAAAAACCCTAGATATATATTTTTAAAAGTTACTATAATATGGAAGAAGAAGAAGAAGAAAGAATATTAAAACAAGGGATAATTAACAAGTGCTGATGCTCACTTTACAGCACAGCACAGGTGAGGAAAGTGACCTAGATGCAGGGAGTGTTGATGTGTATGTTGGGGGAACTGTGTAAGGGAGACTGTGTGTCCTTAAAAAAAGGTGGATGAAGTAAATTAAGGTTAATGTTTTTGAAGAGTTGGGCATACTTCTGATTCCTTCTTTCATCTCACTGATTTAGCTCACTAGATGTAGACAAAGTGTAACTCAACAACCCAGCATTTGTCTACTGTGGAGCAATCCTATTGCATTGTAACTATGTGTGAAATCACAGACCATTTCAATATGTTTTTCATTTCATGGAGAGTATTTCTCTGACTCCCTTTCACAGTAGCTTACTGAGATGTCTCAGAAGATCTTAGACAAAAACAAAGACTCCCATTTCACTCAGTGCCCGTGTAACCTCATCCATCCTTTTAACCTGCTCTGGTTGGTTATCCATGCACTGCCTTCTAATCAATATCTCATTGACAGTAGCTAAGAGTGCCCTGGGGTGAAATTATTTGGGAGTGTATTCCTGAGTATTTACTTCCCATGGATTACAAAAGGACTAGTGACAAAACCTGCATTGTGATGATAATGGAGGAAGAGTACAGTATTTATCCTTATGCAACACAATGAGCATAAAAAATAAGTGATTTTTTTATTGAGCATATACTACAGAATTTTGAAAAGTGCTTCTTGCTGGAAATTGCTATAGACAATGTGTAATCTAATGGCAGAATGAATTATTGAAACAGCAGGAATTTATAAATCTCCTGCTAGCCTGTCAACCATCAGCTATTCATGACAGACACAATTGAGACTAATCAACTCAGTGCTGAGACAGCAGCAGGATAGCAAGTTATTCTGCAGAAAATGTATCCTGATAAAGAGGTCAGACATCATGAAATCAAGACCCTTGAACTAGAAAAGAAATATCAATGATAGGAGACTTCTAATAACCTTCTGGTATCTTGGAATGGTTATCCATCCAGGAGTATCCATCCTTTGCTGACAAAAGCAGTAACTCTGTGTCTAGAAAAGCTTAAAGAAGTTGTGGCAATATTTGTTCAGTTCAGTGTGTTACAGCTGATTGATGGAAACACATAGCACACTTGAATCAAGCATTTAAATTCAGACTCCCAATAATCTGAGAATTAGCTATTTACAGAAATTATACAGAAGGAGCACTTAAGAAGATGAAGAAAGTCACAACTGTGCTTTGAATTTGACCATCATAATTCTGATCCTGCAAGTGTTGTAAATGTCAATGATGCAGATAGAATAAGAGTGGAAATCTTAAAAGGGGGGAAAGACACTAAGAAAGGAGAGCTAGACCATGAAGAAAGTCTAGTAAAGCAGGTGTGTAAAGCAATTAATAAGTTTTAGTATTTGCTGGGTGAAGCTGTGGAGGGAATTACCAGTTAACTTTATCCGTTGTTGTTAAAATCCATGAACAGGGCTTTGAATGGCTGTCTAGCTGGGTATTTGGTATTCTGTGGTTCTTGAACTACCAATATTGTTTCTCTCTTTGGCCCTGAGTGAGCAAAGTTCCACCATTGCTACATTTTTGCAGCATGCTGTGTCTGTGACTAAGTTGAACCGAGTGTCTCCAGCCCTCCACATTAAGAACACTTTCCAGGTATCTGCCAAATGCTTGCAGAATTGGGAAGCAATTAAATGGCTCTCCTAGTAGTACAGATGTTCCATCTGTCAGTGAAGGAAACCATGTGGGAAGAACTGCAATTGCCAATATTGTCAAGTTCGTCATATGACCTCTGGTGATGGTTTAAGTATTTGACACTTCTAGAAACATTGTGCTGGCTGGAATGCTGTCCTGGTACCTGTTTCTCAAGACAAGCCATCACATCAACAGCAGGAGAGACAAGTCAGGAGTCACATATTCTTGGGACAGGCCTAAACTAACACTGGCAGCATTTTCTGGAGTGTATTGGAAAATTGGAATCAACAGTGCCACTACTGAGAATAGCTGCCTGAAATGGTTCCCTAGCAATCCCCATCATCACAGAGCAAAACCTACTTTGGGATAGTTCTTTCCAGAAAGAGACACAGAGCTAGATTCCCAAGAGAGATTTAGATGTCTAACTGCCCTTTTAGGTGCCCAAGTCCAACATTTAAGTCTGCCTGTCATTCATCAGCTGCTGCCTAAATGTACAGTCTGTAAGTGCCTACATTTCCACCATGGCACCTAAATTTCTGCTTGTGGGTATGAAAGAATTTGCCTCAGTCCTGAGCTGCATGGCACTTAACTCAGACCTAAAGCCCTGGCATAATTTTCAAACTAGGCATTCCCCTGCTTATCTCACTCACATCTAAATTGCCCTTGGGAATCTATCCCACACTGTCTGCAAGCCATAATGAAGATTATAGAACCATAACTGTGTTCAGAAGCCAGTTCCATCCCCATCCCCAGAGGGTACAATGCCTTTACATTCTATAAAAAGCAACAGAGGGTCTCTACCCTCCGCCCCTTGATACTTTACTAAACCAAATACAGTGGGCCTGATCCTCCTCTTATTCTAATGTAAATCAGGAGCAACTCTTTTAAAAGCCAAATCCTTAATGTGAGGAAGACAACGGAGCTATGCTAAATGACACTAAGTGAGGATCTGGCCCACAACAGAGTTATACTGATGTAAACTAGTGTGAGGGAAGAATCAAGCCCAATCTCTGTTGCAGGGAAGCAGCCTGAAGGGGGTTGGAGGAAAGTGTTTTTAAGTCAAAGAAAGAGAACAAGGAAAGTATAGAGCCAGACTCCAGATGATAAATGCTGAGATAGAATGTGTACCCTCTGCTTACACTCAAATAATAAAGGAAAATAGGTGGAGGAAAGGGAAGAAAAGGGAAAGAAAGAGACAGTTTCACTCCTTGGAGTTTCACTCTGGTCCCACAAGCATTTCAGGTTCTCCTGTCATAGCAGATGGTAATTTTGCTCCCATTTATAATTTCTGTAAATTTCATGTGTGTAATGTATTTAGATATGCTGTGCTTTTTTATCAAGACCATAACAATATGAAGGATAAAAATAACACCATTCAGTGTATGCTGTAATCACCTCCAAATGTACATTGTCATGCACTACCGGCTAATTGGCACATGAAAATATCTTGACCCCTTAAATGTACAAATTTTGCTTAGTATATCAAATATTTTGAAAGTACAAGATTCACAGCTTATTCATTGTAATTACTTTCATAAGCTTATGTAAATATTTCTAGAAATCAACAAATGAATGGGAGTGTTTCATTGCACTTTGCTAGTAAAATGTACTTGTTGTGAATCTAAATCTACAAAGTTGTAAAATCACTTCCCCCCCCCAAAAAAATTCAGAAAGCTACAAGCAAATAAATATACTTCCAAATACAGAAGCATTTTTTTGTTTATTTCCTAGAGTGTGTTGAAAATTAATAGCATCCTTTACATACCTAATCCTTCAACAGCTATCTATGCAGATTTTTTTTTCATCTCACTGTCCTTCTTGTAAAGTCTAATTCTCATTCAGAAGCAAAGGGACATGTCTGAAATCAATTAGACTAGTTGTGGAGTAAAGTGCTATTCAATACCAATAAGAATATCATAATGATTTCCTCCTTGCCTATAGAAACCCTTGGGCAGTATGCATTAAGAACTAAGTGTAAAGCAAAAGACTAGTGACTTCAAATTATATGGGAAGGCTCTTAGGAGTTTGACTGGAAAACTAATGCATTTGATTGTCCTTTAATGGGAAGGATACATTTTTTGTTAGGGTTTTGCAAACAGGCATTTCCAAATTCCAGATTATGATTGTCAGAATATGAGACTATCTGTTTCTACCTATGGTCTTCCTGTGACTGAGAGAAAAGGTACTAGAAAGACAAGGTGGGTGAGGTAATATCTTTTATTAGACCAACTTTTCTTCTTGAAAGAGACAAGTGTTTTAGCTACACAAAGCTCTTCCTCAGGTCTGGGCCTATATTCCCCCCTTCCCCCCTTGAGTATTTCACAAAATATTAAGGTATAAGTTAATTAAATGTGTCAAAGAGAACATACATTTTCACACAACCACCAACCAAATTGCAGGTTCAAAAGAATAACACACTGTTATTCTCAAATATATTTAAAATAGCAGTGTCGATGTGGTAACTATGCTAAAATCAAACCACTGGCTTGTCAAAAACGTTTAATAGGATTCTTCCACAATAGGTGACCTCTTAGATTTTGCAAGTTAAAAGGTTCTGGTGATCACAAGTGAAATATGAGCTGCCTGTATATTAGTGTCCCATATGCCTGCCACCAGATCTGGCTGCTCAAGCTGGGGGAGGGTGGAGTATGATGCATCCCACAAAGGGGTGTAGTAGCAGGTACAAAGCCTCTGCAGCTCCAGGAGGCAATGTGCATCCCTAGATGTGCTGAGGCTATACACTGCTCCTTCCTATAGAGTTGTTGCTTCCAGTCACTAGCTAACATTCATTGCATAGCAGCAACCATGCATTTTACAAACAGGTATGAAGTAAAGTCTTCAAACCAGAGTGTACATTAAAGCTAGATCCACAAAGAGATTTAGGCAAACAACTGCTCCTTTAGGCACCCAAGCCAAAATTCGGATCTTCAAAAACCCTGGTCAGCTGCCACTTAACCCTGTAGGGGCCTACTGATAAGGTCACCTACAATAGGATAAGGTCACCTACATTTTCTGCTGCTGAGCATGCACACAGCAACCTGGCACCTGACACCTGGTGCCCAGCTCATGACTAATCCCTGGCAGGATACTCAAGCTACGCATTCCCACATCAAAATCTCCTGTGAGGCCTGATCTTGTAGACGTCCGTATAGGCTGCCTTAAACCATATCTATCAGATTAGTGCATCCCCACCCCCAAAAATCAACAACACTATAGGAGGTCATGGTTTCCCCCTTATAGCCCAGTGATTAGCTTATTCACCCAGGACTTGGGAGACTGGGTTCAAGTCCTCTTTCTGCTTGAGGTGAAGTAGGGATTTGAACCTGTGAGTGCCCTTACCACTAGGCTATGGGGTATTTTAAGGTGAGTCCCTCTCAATCTCTCCTGTTGAAGCTGTCCCACTTTACATGCAATACTTAAATATTCATGAAGAGAGAAAATGACTTTACAGTCCAGTGGTTTGTACACTTGTGGGAGTGTCAGGTTCCAAGGAGTTCAGTCACAAATTTAATTAATGCATATTTTTTTAATGAGCGTCATCAGCATGGAAGCATGTCCCCTGGAATGGAGACCAAAGCATGGAGGGGCATATGAATGTTTAGCATATTTGGCACGTAAGTACCTTGCAATGCTGGCTACAAAAGTGTAATGCAAATGCCTGTTCTGACTTTCTGGTGATATTTTAAAAAATAAGCGGGTAGTATTACTCCTGTAAATGTAAACAAACTTGCTTGTTTTAGTGATTGGCTGAACAAGAAGTAGGACTGAGTGGACTTGTAGGCTCGGATGTTTTACATTGTTTTGTTTTTGAGTGCAGTTATGTAACTAAAAAAAAAATTCTACATTTGTAAATTGCACTTTCACAACAGAGATGGCACTACAGTACTTGTATGAGGTGAATTGAAAAATACTATTTATTTTATCATGTTTACAGTGCAAATATTTGTAATAAAATAATACACATTTTGATTTCAACTAAAAAAACAGAATACAATATATAAGAAAATGTATAATTACATCAAAATATTTAATACATTTCCATTGGTATTCTATTGTTTAACAGTGCAATTAAAACTGTGATTAATCGTGATTAATTTTTTTAATCAGGATTAATTTTTTGAGTTAATTGTGATTAATCAACAGCTCTATTTCCCAGTAAATTGTATTTATGAGATAATATGACAGCTAATAATATTTGGAATACTGCTTTCCTGCTACTTCATGGTTTCCAAAAGAGAAAATATCATTTTTGTGTTATCATTACTCAGCTGGTTTTAATGGGAAAACAGTCTTGACCTGCCAAATTTCTTAGGGAATTTCTCAAACTGTTTAATTACATTAAATTTAATTTGATTTTTTTATATGCACTATTAATTGTCCTAGGTAGATAACTCAGACATGCAAAGATGATCTGAGAGCCACGGAAAACTGTTAGTAAGGATGAAAGTTTCTGCTTAGCATATTAAATAACAACGCTGATTGTTACAAGGTTGCAGTTTGCTGGACCCAGAGATAGCAAACTTCTGACCAAATAGTAAAAGTTTTCCTTGTGTATCTCCCATTGCTGCTGGTATTTTCTTTCAGCAAATGATCAGAAGCCATGTGGTGTAAAGACATTCATCCACATTCAGTAATGTGTAATCACAGCTCCACAGGCCTGATCTAGCCAGCACATACTAATGTGAGTAGTCCTATTCAAAGTGATGAAATATGATAGTCCTAGAACTGCCCATGTGAGCAAGTGCAGGACTGGAATCTGTGTCTTTCCAGTATATCAGAGTTGGCTTGTGACTAGCTTTAGCATTCCGGTACAGCGGAGTAAGGAAGGATTCCTTGTTCCTCATGTGGATATGTTAGGGCTACCAAGATCTTATCTTCAGATGCTGGGAGAGCACATAGGCTGGAGGCCAGTTGCTCAACCCAGTAAGCGAGTGACCTTTTAGGGGTGGGGAGTAAATGCAGTTACTAAAGGATCAGAATTTCAAAAGAGCTCAGTTATCAAATACATATATCAAAATAAATGGCTTTATTTTCACAGCTCAACACCTTGGTGTTACAGTGGGAGTTGCTGGGTTCTGATCACTCTTGAAAACCTGGCTCTTATTGAGGTATCTACATGGGAGTCCAACTTTTTTTGAAAATCTGACCCTAATCTGGCTTTGAACACTTCTGAACATCTGGATCACAATGCTGGAGCTGATTGGCCACGTGGCAGGAGTAAACTAACCTCCCAAATGTGTGCCATATTATTCTTCATGCGAGAGGGGAGCCCTGGGTGGAACTGCGTCTACAGGAGTTTTTCTAAAGCACAGTGTCTCCCTGTTCTCTCCCTGAGGCAGTGCGCCTAGCACCATCTCATAGTCAGGTTGTGCTTAAAGGCACAGTCTAATCTTAACTATTTCAGATATTCTTTTTCAAGGAGATTCCTAAAATGAACTATCAAACTGCTATCAGATGGTAATGGCATACAATAAGCTCGCTCGGGTTTTGAGCCAACACCTAATTGTGAAAATCTCTATCAGCACACCAGTCCCCCGATCCATCTTTTTTTTTTAATAATATTATATTGGTTATATGAAGGTTAAGTTTACATCTTTATTGAGTCTCTTTCAGTACTCCTGTAGCTATTACAGAGTTTTTGATTTGTTGTTACCCAGAGTTCCTTATTTCTTGTCTAGTTTCTTATGCATTTCTTAACTGCTAGTTTCAGTAGGTGCTATTTTGACATGTTTAACCTTTAAAAATAAATCACAGTATCTCTTCTTTTTAAACTTCCATACTTAGCTCATTTTTTAATACCAAAGGGTTATAGACTAATGCTCTGAAATTTCTTCTTAATAAATCAAAGCCTTGTTTGAGTTATGGAGCTCTCAAAGCATTTAAAACCACAAAACACTCTCTCTCTTTTGTTCTCATCTATCTAATCTAAAATTTGGTAAAAATGACTTAAATCAATATAGTCTGGAGAATTTTTTTTCCTGAGACTTTGTAGACAATATGTTATCCCACAAGTGAAATTTTATGAGAAATTTATAAATCCCTAAAAATGGAAACAACATAGATTGATATAGTATAGGCACTTGCTAATGCCAAACAGCATGCAGCAATTTTTAACATATAAGGAAACATATTAAAAAAACAAATCCGAAGTTGACCTAGATCTACTTCCATTTTCCTAGTAGCAGTCTTATTAGCTAATCATATCTTCATGCCTGAGAAAAAGCAGCTTATAAAATCCCAAGATTATAGCTATTTGCAATTTATTTATTTAGTTTTAAAATCTCCTTAAGTTTTATAAAAGGTAGAGTCTGGATAAGTCAGGCATGCAATGGCATAACAGATGAGCCTTTCTGAAATGGCATTAACCATGTAGTGGCACCTGAAATAGCATTGCTGTTTTATACAAGGCCCGAACTTGTGAGGCTCTGAGTACGTGACATGTTGAGTCCTTCAGCTTCCATAAAAAATAATGAACTATGGGGTTACTCAGCACTTAGAGGCTCTGGCCAGGGCCAGCTCCAGGCACCAGCTTAACAAGCAGGTGCTTGGGGTGGCCAAGGGAGAGGAGCTGCACCTGCAGCAATTTGGGGGTGGCAGGTCCCTCACTCCTTCTAGGAGCGAAGGACCTGCCGCTGAACTGCCGCCGCCGATCGCGGCTTTTTTTTTTCTTTTTTTTTCCCAATTGCCGCCGCCGAATTTTGCTTGGGGCGGCAGATATACTGGAGCTGGCCCTGGCTCCGGCCCTCAGTCTTTTTAGATAATCAGCTCAATGGCCCAGTTCTGCTCTCATTGAACTCAAGGGGAGGTTGGCTCTTAGATTCCTCTGAGATATCCAGTAGCACATCATCATTACTGTTTTAGCATTTTAATTCTGACATTGGTGAAAGACATAAAGTACCCTTGATTAAATGAGTACTTTTGGTTACTATCACAGTGTAGCTGGCCCTTAAAGGCAGTCGGGGGCTCAGCATGACTGTGACAGACTGTGCTAAAAAGAATAAGCCAGGCAACAGGATAACTGATTGCCTAAGTAGCTGGGCAGTAATTAACTAGTTAAGGAACCTGGGCCTTACATATGTAGGCTCAGGCAGGAAAGAACCCAGGGAGGAAGCACATGGGGAAAGACTGTGGCAGGGGGAACTGGCTAGGAAGTTCTCCTAATGGAGGCTCTCCCTAGAGAACAGAGTTTCCTGGGGAGAGAAACAGTCCCTGGAAGAGAGAGTTCCTAATGGGAGAGCTCTTCAGGGGGAGCTGGTGAGGGAGCTCACTAGGAAAGTAAGTCTAGGTGGGGGACACTCTCATTGGGAAAAAGCTATGAATGCCAAGCCTCAGCAAAACCTGGTACCAATGGAAGGACTTCACCAGATAATAGCAGATGCCCCAGATCAAAGGAATTACATGTTGCCCTGAAGAAGGGTTATTTTGGTTTGACCTCAGTGGGGACCTTGACCCAAGATGAGAGATCTTTCCCCAGCTGATGACAAGAGACTTTGGCTCCAGAAGATGGCTCTGACTCACTCATAAGGGTTTGATGGTTCCTTCAGCCTTTCCCTCCTCCAGCTAGGATGCTGGGGTAGAGGTCTATTTGTCAAATGTTCTGCTTTGGGTTAAATAAACCAGACCCCTGAAGAAGCACTGTTCAGTATAACTAATCTTCCCTGGAATTATTGAAAGCCCCCTAGGGGAAACTGAGGCCAACATTTAACTGTAGTGCTGCATGGGCTGCCAGGGGGTGATCCAGAAGTGAGGGCCCCCATTACAGTTATGCAAGTAGGTCATCCTGGATTTTTTCAGTTTCAGAAGTGCATGCACATTTGTTGCCAGTGTATCATTCCTCTAATGTAAAATGTACATAATAGAATTCCAAATTCCTATTGGCTAAATGTAAATAATTACAATTAACCAAAACCACCAACAATTTCCACAAAAATAAGGCTAATGCTAAGTAGTCCTTTCCTTTCATCACATTTATAGTTTTGTTGTTGTTTGGGTGTTTTTGTTACAGCATGAGACAGTTTCCTATTTAATTAACTTATTTTGAGTTATTGTGCCTAATGTACTTTAGTGAATTTCCTAAAACAAGACTTCTATATTCCCATCCATTTTGTAAGTTTACTCATTTACAATATAAGGAGGTACTTATACCTACTACAGCTACTTTCATGTTTGCCTTTTCCCCCTCTACACAATACCACTGTTTTTTACAGTTCGCCTTGTAAAACATGCCAGAGTTGTCCACAATCATTTCGGCTTTCCTTTGGCTATGATGGGACTCACAAAAGTCTTTTCTTTACATTTTTGTACTATTTTTTTCTTCCCATCTTTTTTGGGGAGGAGGGGAGAACAGTTGTTATATGACAATTTTTGTCTTTGAAAACAAAAAGTATGTATGTTTATTTTTTAAATTACGCTTATTGACTTTTTTAAAAACTATGAAACAGAAGCATATTCAAGCAACCTAAGAAAATACAGAGACATAAATTATCAGGCAAATAGGATAGTATAACAATACCTGGTATCTGCAGCATAAGGAATTGCTTCTTTTATGATAGGACAGTAAAGTAATAAAATAGGGTGTGAATAGACATTCCAGATTGTAAAATAAATAATAATAAAAAAGAAAATACTTTGACTTGTTCATTAGGATCTAGACTTAAAGAACATAAACAACAGGAGTATTTGGTAAATGAAAAGGAAGCAGCCGATGTCAGGTTATCGAAGAGGAAAGGGCTACTAAGCAAAATGACAAACGTTCATTTTCTAATTGAGTAACAATTTTGCCTCCAAACAGTGAATATGAACATTTTGAAGTGTCTATTGTGTTGCTCTTCCAGCATCATTTGTCTGGCTGAAAGTGCAATCCATAAGTACTTTGAAGAGTCTGGCATTTCTTACTGTTTGGCATGTGTGATGTTTTGCTATATGGCTTACTCAGCAATTGCTTAATAAGGCAGTCAAAGTTAACATTTTAAATGAAGCCATTTTATTTTACTTTGCTCTAAACAAGCATATTTTATATGTAGAGTATCATCTATAACATAGGATTGAATATTCTATTTGAGATATTTTAATTGGCATGACTAATTACCGATCCCAAACCTTTTGTGGAAAAATGGCTTTTTTTTTCCCTAACAACATTTTTTTTCCAGTTCTTGGAAATACATTTGTATTTGTGTTTGTTTTTTTTTAAATAAAAACTTCTCTTTCTTTGTTTACAAGGAGAGAAAGAGGGTTCAAGGGGAGGGAGGGGAAACACCAAAAAACTAAACACATAAAAATCCTTCTGTTTTTATTGTGTTGAAAAACTGAACATTTTCAAAAGAAGTTACAAATCTTCATTTTGTTTAACAAAACAAAATTCCAAAGAAAGTATATGATATTTTTGTCCAGCTCTCTGTTACGCAGTACAAAAGGAATACATATAATTGTTAAAATCACTTTTTCTTGATACTCCAGTGTCTTTTTCTCCCAGAGTTTAATGTACTGCACACACTCTATTAGAAAGCTTGACAATCACTGCTAAAAACCAAAAAGTATTACTTTTAAATATTTGTTTTCCTTTGAAGACGTTCACTGTTTTAAAATTCACAGAAAGTATCTGATATTTAATCTGAAAAACTTCTGTGAAATAAAGTATTGCAGGATAGGAAGGGACACTCAAGTCACAAAGCCAGCCATGTTTGAGTTAGATGTTCGATGGTTTACTTGCTGTGATTATGACTGACTTTAATGTTTTTTCCCCCCTTTTGCTCCAAGTTTCTCTGTGGTTATATTGGCTTTTATGGGAACCACACAGCTAAACCGAGCACAACTCTTTGAAAAGCGTGTCCCTTCATGTTAGCCTAGCTTAGTCACTCTTCCTGTTTATCACTCTTTTCTTCTGCACCCTTCTGCATGTAGATATTCCCTTACCACCTCCATTATTTCATACTAGTAGCTTCTATGGTCTTTGGCAATTTTATAAACAAATATTCTTATTAATGACTTTTGTACAATATTTTAACTTAGGTTTTTCTATTTCCTCAAAAGCTTTGTCAGCTTAGAAACATAGGTTTGTTTTCGAGTAGCTTGAGAAGACTCTAAATGGGACATAGAGTAATAAAGGTATAAGTCATTAGTTTATATCCACTGCATATGGTGCAATTCATTACCAATTGGTAGCCTATGTGAAATGAGCAGTGGATCTCAGGCTAATTCCTATTGGACACATGTCTATATCACAACTGGTACTAAGAAACAAATGTCTGGCCATCTCAACAGAGGCCACAAAGAATGAAAGAGAATGGAAAGTGAACCAGTCTCTCTCCCCTAGAGACATGATTCCTTTTGAAGCAAGATCACAGTTAATTATAGTTATATCAGATTTCCCAGTTTTGGTTTATATGGATTACTATGGGCTAGTTTTGGTTATTTTTGGTTACTGGATTATGTATCCATTGTACTCTTCTTTAAACTTGAATTTAGAGAGCCCATGGAAAGGTCGGCTGACAAGCTATGGTAGGAAGAAGTCCAGGAGGCAGCAGAGTGGAGTCTTCTGGAGCAGACCTTGGCTGCTGGTTATAGGGACTCTGGACTGGAACCCAGTGTAGTGTGAGTGCCTGGATTCCCTTAACACCCTGGGGAGATGACAACTGTGAGCCCTATGAGGACCATGGGGCCAGAGTCAGGGGCTGTTTCATTGCTGTGTAGACTTTGAAGCTTGGGCTGGAGCCTGGGCTCTGGGACCCTCTCACCTCACTGGGTCCTAGGCCCAGAAATCTACACAATAATGAAACAGCCTGAGTCCCATGAGCCTGAGTCGGCTGGCACGGGCCAGCTGCAGGTGTCTAGTTGCTGTGTAGACATACCTCTGGCAGCTGGTTGCTTTGGGCAAGCATGAGTGAGAGATCTGGCAAGTGATTTGTGGACCCTCTTTGCGTGGTTTATCCCCACATTTATGTGTGGGTTTAAAAAAAAAAAGTTGTGGTTTTCAGCTTTAAAATTCAACCATGTGTCTGTGTTTTCATTCTCTTGAACATTCTGATCTCCCTTTTGGCTTATTGTCAGTGCAGATGCCTCTGAAGTGAATTGGTATGTACAGAATCATAGAAGTGTAAGACTGGAAGGGTCATCAATGGGTCCTATAGTCCTGTCCCCTGAACTCAAGGCAAAACTGCAATAGCTAGCACATTCCTGACAGGTATTTTACTAACCTGTTCTTAAAAATCTCCAATGATAGAGATTCCACAACCTCCCTAGGCAATTTGTTCCAGTGCTTAACCAGCCTGACAGTTAGGAAGTTTTTCTAATGTCCAACCTAAATCTCCCTTGGTGCAATTTCAGACCGTTGCTTGTCCTATCCACAGAAGTTAATGAGAATAATTTTTCATCCTCCTGCTTGTAACAACTTTTTGTGTACTTGAAAACTATTATCAAGTCCCCGCTCAATCTTACCTTCTCCAGACTAAACAAACCCAGTGTTTGTAGTTTTCCCTCATAGGTCCTTTCTAGACCTTTAATCACTTTTGTTGCTCTTCTCTAGACTTTCTCCAATTTGTTCACATCTTTCCTGAAATGTGACAGCCAGAACTGGACATAATACTCCAGTTGAGGCCTTATCAGTGCATAGAATTGTAGAAGAATTACTTCACATGTCTTGCTTACAACACTCCTGCTAATACATCCCAGAATTGTTTGCTTTTTTTTTTTTTGCATCAGTGTGACACTCTTGACTCACATTTAACTTGTGAGCCACTATAACCCTCAGATCTGTTTCTGCAGTGCTCCTTCCTATGTAGTCATTTCCCATTTTGTATGTGTGCAACTGATTGTTCCTTCCTAAGTGGAGTACTTTGCATTTATCCTTATTGAATTTCATCATATTTACTTCAGACAATTTTTCCAGATCATTTTGAATTTTAATCCTATCCTCTGAAGCACTTACAACGCCTCCCAGATTGGTATCATCCTCTGACTTTATAAGTGTATTCTCTATGCCACAATAGAAATCATTATCCAAAGAACTCTTAAGGAATTCTCGGTCTACCATAAATAAAACTATATACTTTGTCTTATTCTCTGCAGTCTTTCCACTCCCATGGACTCTTGTCACTTATTCTTTGGCTGTTTGTCTAATTTAGAATGTAAGTATGTCAGTGGGCCTTGTTGGGATCCCACTCTTGGTTCCACTCAAGTCAGTTTTACTATTGCCTTCAATGAATGCAAAATCAGATACCCTAGCAACCAGTCACCAGAGCCAACAGCACACACGGGTTATTACAGAAGTATTCTGATATGAACCAGCAATCTGGAAGTGAAAGTTCTTGATGACATTTACAGTCCCCTGAGCAATCCTGTCCCACTTTCATTTCTGTAGTCTAAGCACAATTTTGCTTTTCCCCTATTGTACCACAAAATCTTTCTCTTCTGTTAGTCTTCCTCCTCCCTCTCTGGAAGGGGAAAGAATCAAGGTAAAGGTTAAGAAATTCACCATTCCTTTTGTCCTGCGCCTTTGTACTTTTCAAGAGAACCATTTATTTGTTTATTTCAAACTTGAACAGCAATTATGTACTTGGAATGCTCTTTGCTATCAGTGTTCAGCATTAACCTCTATTCCCCAATTATCCTTTAATCATGTTCACTTATCTTCTATTCCCCTTTCTTCCAGATCTTATTTATTCTATTATGTCTTTGGCTTTCTATTTATATCATTTTTCACATGCCTTCCAATTCCTTCACAATCACACTGGTCTCTAATGCCCTTCTACCTCTTTAAATTTAACAATAAAAAAAGCAAAAGTTTTTAGTTCTGAATAGAGATGTTCTAAACTGGTCTTGAAGTAATTGGGAGAAAAGTGAATTTGAAGTGCTCAGTGGATCACAAGCAATGCAAACACTTGCATTAGTTCACTCAACAAATTTAAACTAGACAGTAGTTGTCTGTTGTTTTTAATATGATGCAAGTGGTTATGCAAACAACTCTTTCAAAAAAGATACTCAATTATGCCTGAGCTATTTGCATGCCTCAACTTACTAGTTCCCTTTTGTGTGTATGTTTATAATGACCAGCTTGCCAGATCAGAGAAATAATAAAGTCATTTGCTGTTAGAAATATAATAAAGGACATTTTTATTCTTTGCTTACCGACATTATAAAATGAACAAAGGGCTTAATCCTATGATCATTGAAGTGAATGACAAAGCTCCCATTGATGATAATGCATATGCTTTTTTACATGCTTAACTTAATCCATCTGAGTAGTGCTCATTAACCTCAATTAAACTTGCAGCATGAGGTTGTCAAATGAAAGTGAGGACAAGAACCTTTTTTTATAAGGTGACAAAACAAGGGGGGAAATTGGCAAGCTTCTGTCTCTGCTGCTGACTTGTTTGCAATTTCACTGCTGGAGAAATAGGCCCACTGCATGGCCTAAGCAGCCATTGTAAATCTGACTCCCATGTCAAGCTGCTTAAGGCTTTGCTTTTAGTTACTTTGTGGTCACAGGCTCAGAGTAGTGTTGCAAAGGTGGGGCTGTCATGGCAGCTAAGCCAGATGTTTATTAGATCGGGGTGGGGGGGTGAAGATAAGAATTAAAAGTTTTGTCAGGATCGGACCCATCTACAGCTATAACTCTAGGATTTCAAATATTAAATATCTGTGTAATTCTTTTTCTTCCCTTTCACGGAAGTAATAGTGGTTGCACTTGAAATGTTTTGTCTGGTTTGAATACTTTTACCAGTGCAGGATATAACTCCTCCCCACATAATGGGGAATATCATTAGAACTAGTAAAATCATTCAAACTGGTAGAAACTTAAGTGCTACCATTGTACAAATCTTGCTTCTGTGCGTCTCACAGGAATAAAGTGGCATAAGAATCCTGGCCAATGTAGGTATCTAGTTGGGGAATGCAAGGAATGCTCAGCATGCTGAGCCGGGGTTTGAGGTTACCGTTGGGGCAGGCAGTTTTCTTCAAGGTGTCCACACAGCTTCTGTTAAAAGCCTGGAAAAGTAAACCAATCAAATCTCAGTGGAGGAGCTACTGACTCTGCAGCAGGAGTGGATTTACCATGAAACAAACTGTATGGTGGCATGGGGCCCCGGTGACAGGGGGCCTCCCAAAATGCAGGACAAATCTCATTTGATAACCTGCCCCTGAGTCCCAGCCATTGGCGCAGCAGGGCTCAGGCAGGCGGGCTGCCTGCATGCCATGGCCGGTGGCCCCATACCGCTTCCGGAAGCAGCCGGCTGCTGGCACGTCTCTGGCGCCTCTGGCAGGGGAGAGGCAGCTCCACACACTGCCCCCGCCCTGGGCAGCCCACAGAGACCCGCTGCCTCCCTCCCCTCAAGGGGTGCACAGGGGTGTGCCAGCATCAGGGTGAAGGTGGCTCCCTGCCTGCTCTGCCTCCCTCCCTTTGCACTGCGCCACTCCCAGAAGTGGCTGGCATGTCCCTGTGGCCCTTGGGAGGGGGCGTGTCTCCACGCACTGCCCCCGTCCCAAGTGCCAACTCTGCAGCTCCCATTGGCCAGGTACTGCGGCCAATGGGAGCTGCGGGGGCAGCGCCTGTGGGCAGTGGCATGTAGAGACCCTCTGCCCCTGCCTAGGAGCCAGAGGGGTGTGTGGACTGGTCGCTTTGGGAGCCACACTGCCCCAGGTAAGTGCTACCCCCCTGCTCCCCTCCTGCAACCCAAACCCCTGCCCTAGCCCAGAGCACGCACCCAGCACGCAAACTTCTTCCCAGAGCCCACACCCCTCACCCCCTCCCACACCACAACCCCCTGCCCCAGCCCAGAGCCCACACCCTGCACCCAAATTTCCTCCCAGAGCCCACACCTCTCACCCCCTCCTGCACCCCAACCAAGGTACCTCACTTTATTTTCATTTACTTCCCATTAGTTATAATATAGGAGAAGGGGAAGAAAAAAAGAATGAAAAATGGAGGGGAGATAAGAGAGAAAGTTCTTTTTCTTGGCTGGGTCCCAATGCGGGGGCGGGAGGGGACGAAAATGAAGCTGAGCACAGGGTCCCACTAACTCTAAATCCTCCATTGGTCTGCAGCAGAAAGTTACATAATCTCCCATAGCAATGTACTGCAAAGTGAATGAGACTGTTCACTGGAAGCCTTTAGACTTGATTGTTTCGTGTTCAGTTTTGTTTCTGGCATATCACTGAGCATGGAAAAAATGTAGAGACAGAATATATAATTTTTAAAACTTGTTTAACAATTAAAAGACCTGTCCATCATTATTTTACTTGTTACCCTGAAGAATATGTGGAAGTTGTGCTTTTATTCTGATAAAGTGCAGTCCTGTGACACTAACCCTACCACCATTTGTACTGTGGTGTGATTGTATGCAGTACTCTTGTGTATTTCAGCTAAGAAGGAGTGTTTCATTTGTTCTCCACCTGATCAGAAATATTCATATATTTGTCTCTCCAGTGAAAATTGTATTCCTCTTGCTCACCCCATCTGTCTAGAGCTTCAAAAGGGAAGAAATATTTTTCAGCATGAACACACTGTGGAAAAGATTTCAAAGAAAAGTTTTAAATTACTCTGCCACTTCTGAGTCTACTGCTTTTGGCAGCCATCTTGAGGGGAATAACTGACAAAGGGCCTGATTCCATTAGTGGTAAACACTAATTTGATTCAACGAGAGAAGGATTTGGCCCCTTGTTTGCAGTACTTGAAGTATGAAAGTTGTACATAAGAAACTATAAAGCAATTTCCAATGTGCTTTATTATTTTAGCCATCAAAAATACTTTTATGTTAAGATGAAAGCAAAATACACTGCAGTTTAATCATGAGGAAAAGCTTTCATTTTTAATCTTTAAACTTTCAGATTTCTGGGCTGAACCAAACATTTGCAGTTTTCTTTGTAGTTAAAAGTTTGAAAAGTCCCCCTTTTTTTCTTTTCAAACATCAGACTAGAGAACTCCAGCTTTGGGCGAGACTGTAGCTTGAAAAGTCACTGCAGCATTAATGATCAGGAGCAGTAATGGCAGGAGGCATTTTGTCCTTGGAAGATTATGGGGCAGCAACTTCTTCTCCCTCCAATAAGTTTCCGTGTGCATTCCCATCAGTGGTAGCTGGTGCAGAAGTATGTAAGAGCCTAGCCCTACACCACTGGGATTATAAATTTCACTTGAAGAGCTTTGACTCTGCTTCTTGCCCACTCCCCATGTTCAGGGAGCACAGAGTGAGAGATTGTTTGTCGTCCCTGCACTGGGGAGTTGCCTGCAGTCTCTTTTACCCTAGGCAGGAGAAGACAAAATGTGACCATGGAGAATGTACCACCTCCTCTGAAATGTGTGGTTGCTGGGGGAGAGAGAAAGAGAGAAGGTTTTAATGGATTTCCTTAAACCTATCAGTTCCTTGAAGTCCCAATTCAGCAAAATAGGTAAGCATATAAAAAGCCTCATTGACTTAGGCAATGCTAATATGCTTGAAATTAGGTATATGATTAAAAATCTTATGACAACTTTCTCGTGCATTTTTATTTAATTTTAAAGATGAAATGTTTTTATTTTAACTCTTTAACCAAATTAGAACCATTCCACATAAGCCTATTACTTTTCCTATTGAGGCAAATGGTAAAGAAACCCATTGACTGCATGGGAATAGGATTAGGATCTAAGCAATATCTTTGTCTCATTAACATTACCTGAAAATATGTAAAAGAAAATACTTAGTTTTTTAAACCTTTCAAATGTGTAGTTCTGTTTGGGAAAGAATAAGAAAAATGTAGATGCTCCTACTAACTATGTTGAATTACTTCAGAGTCAAAGATTTTTTGTTTTGTTTAAGTTTGTGTATGAATGCTTAATTACATTTTATGGGAGCAAGAATCTATTACTCTCTGTGAATGTGCAGGGTTTTTACATTTAGGGGTCTATTTCCTTCAGTCTATCATAACTACCATTAGTGTTTATGGGAGCTGTACTCATGCAAAGCATAACAAATTTCTTAATACACTTAATTTAATACATTTTTGTTGTGATATTGGTCAGTAAGCACAGAAGAATCACATCTGTGTCCTCTGATGAAACTCTTAAAGATTCTTTGAGCGCTTAATAGTGCCTGGGTTTATATTATTGGAAGAAACTCAACATTATTTTAATACAGCTTTAGACAATATATTCTGTTTCATTAAGGCTCTGATCCTGCACTCCTTAAATCAATAGGAAAGTTCCCACTGAATGCACTGGTAACAAGATCAGGCCCTAAAAATCCACCAAAGGCCTAAACCTGCAGGTCATATGTTTACAAAACTCTTATTGAATTTGATTTACCTAATATCTATTCTATAAATGCTCTTGCACCATGCTAATTACCATAGTATCTGAGCATTTTCTAGTAGTGCATTAAGAAACTTAACTAAACATCTGTGATGTGTTGGTTGTTCTCTCATCCCTTCCTGAGGGGAGAAGCATGTGGAGTAGAATGTCTTGTTTTGAAGATGTGTGATTTTGGTTTTTTATATAAATACACCTGTTGCTCTGTGTTTGTTAAAGAAGGCAAAGTTTAAAAAAAGAAGTGCCTCCCACTTGGAGCAGACATTTCTGATGGTCCTTAGTTCCTGGAGAAGTTCATTCCGGTCATGGACAAACACTGGAGAAAGGCCAGTCTTCCACACAGACAAGCTATATTCTTATTGTAATGACTTCCTTTGTGTTAGATAAGTGTATTTGTCTACAATGGTCTTTGCAATGGAGCGTTTAACTTTTAAATATCCTGGAGTGCTTTGAACTTGATTAGAAATTTTATGGGAAGCCAGTGTAGAGCATATCTGATCAGACTGTTGGACTGGTGCTAGTTGTGGGGGGAGGAGTTTTGTAAATGAAAAATGAGTAAATTAAGACGACTCCTATTGACTTCACTGTATTTTGGATCATGTCCCCATTGAAGTGGCCTTATTTTCAAAGGTGCTAAATAATCAGAGGTATTGATTGCAGTGAAAAGCTTCAATTTGTAATAAATACAAAGACTAGGGATAAAAGTGGGGTTGCATGTATTTTAAAAGTCCCAAGACAGCAGGGTAGTAGAATTTGTAAGAATAAAGTTAGACTTTGTTTGTACAAATATTGGAAAAAAGTTAAGAAGTCATGGACCTAAAGTTGCCAGCATTTCTTTAAAGTACCGTATTTTCCGGCGTATAAGACGACTGGGCGTATAAGACGACCCCCAACTTTTCCAGTTAAAATATAGAGTTTGGGATATACTCGCCGTATAAGACTACCCCTCTTCCAACGCACACCAAAAATTTTTTAAAAAAACATCAGATTTGATTTCAATATGGTAATTTTAATTCAAATGCTTATGACATGCAGGTACTTAGCAGGAAAACTGTCACTTATAAACATAAGGCTGTTTGTCATCAAACATGTAAACATAAAACAGTGCAAGTGGATTAAACTTTTCCTAATTCACTCTAAAGCTGAAAGGAAGGATAAGACAATAAACCCATGGGAGCTGCCATGCTGTTTGTTTTCTAAGCTGTCAACCAAACTGGAACTGATGATGATAGGAGGAAGATAACAAACAAGAGAGAGAGAGCAAGTGCCGGGCAAGTCCCTGGCGAGTTAGCAACGCCCATCATAACTGCAAGCTACGGTATTTTTACAGGTTTTGCTGGCGTGACAGTTTCCCTTTAAAAGCCTTCAAAATCCTCCTGTTCGTCATCTGATATCATAAGTACATCAATGACATCTTGTGATACATTTGTAAGGCAGTCATCGTATGGATCGAATTCCGTATCAGATGGTGTGGTCTCAGCTTCGGCTTCCTCTTCATCTTGCCACAAGTAGTCGTCCTCCATACCATCTAATGAATTTGATATGCCACACTTCTTGAAAGACTTGATTACTGTTTCTGCATCAATATCATTCCAGGCTTTTATGACAAACTTGCACAAAACATCCAACTGTGGAGCACGCATGTTTCCTCCTTTTGTGAATGACTTTTCGCCGCTAACCATCCATTCATTCCACTGTTCTTGAATGCGATCTTTAAATGGCTTGTTTAGGCACACATCCAGTGGCTGTACCAACGATTATTTTGCAGGAATCCTGCAGGAATAACTGCCGCATCTGTGTTTAGTCTTGCAAGCATTTGCTTGGTGCTGGGAGTTAAATGAGCCCTGAACATATCCCACACCAGTAGACTACATTTTTGAATAAGTCCACCTGGTCGCCTGCTCCATACATTATCAAGCCATAGCTTTACCCCTTCTTCATCCATCCAGCCTTTTTCATTCACATGTACAAAACAACCAACAGGGAACTTGAATTTCGGCATTGTTTTTCTTTTAAAAATAATCATTGGTCTCAGTTTGGCGCCATCAGCTGTGCATCCTAGTACCACTGTAAAACTGGACTTCTCATGTCCTGTTGTTTTAATTAAAATTGTTTTTTCACCTTTTTGATGGACAGTTTTATTTCCAACCATATCAAAATTCATTGGAGTTTCATCCATATTTCCAATACTACTTAACGCATAGCCATGTTTAGTGCGCTGTTGTATTACGTATCGATGGAAACTATTTACTTTGCTATCAAGATCTGCAGGTAATTTTGGGGCAATTTTCATCTTTTGCCTCAGTACCATATTATGCCTTCCCATGAATCTAGTACACCAGGATACAGTGGCCTTAAATCTGTTGCTGTGATCTGGGTTAGATTTGGCCCACTGAAGTGCAAACAAATGTATTTTATTTCGTGTCACTACATAACCGTTTTGGCGATGCTCATTCACCATGTCTGCTACATGTTTTTCGAGTTCTGGCCAATGTGGAGTGCCTCTTCTTAATGCACACTTACCCCTTGGCATACTCTTTAATGCTTTTTCATTTGCTTTCCAGTCCCGAACCATCTTTTCTGTTACTCCATATTGTCTTGCAGCAGCGCAGTTATTATGTTCCATGGCAAAGTTTACAACTTTAAGTTTGAAACTGGCTTCATATTTCTTTCTTCTTGCTGGTGGAGCCATGATGGGGTTTTGACTGTTGGACATTTGTATACTGTACTGTATGTACTGGTGCTATACTGTATGAACAGGTACAGATACTGGTGCTGTACTGTATGTGGTACCCAGTATACAACAACCAGCCAATCACGGCAAGCGATGTACCTTACCGGCGATTGGCTGGTTGTTGTATACAAAGCCTGCTTGGATTGGTCAGCTCTCCCTGCCTGCCCAGCCCTCCCTGTCTCCAAGACTATCAGAGCGGTAGCGCAAACATGCCTCTTTCACCCGTCTGGCCCGCCCTTGTATCCTATTACCTCCTTCTCTGCCTCTCAGATCTCGCACATGTGCGCCTGCGCCGCTTCACTGCAGTCCTCAGGAGCGAGATCTGAGAGGCAGAGGAGGAGGTACGGTAATAGGATACAAGGGCGGGCCAGACGGGTGAAAGAGGCGTGTTTTTCTGGGCACAGCGCCGCTCTATCTCTTTTTTCCATACCCCGGGCGTCCCGGACGCCTGCAGCTTGCTCCGCCCTTCACTTACACCTTCCCGGTGAGGCGCCCCCTCACCTCGTCATCGGGCGGGGATGCGGCCGCGGCCGTTTTTGAGCTCCCCCCACCATATGCGGCGACCGCAGATTCTCCAGTCCGGCTCGGAAGTTTCAGCACCTGCCCTATAAGACGACACCCGGCGTATAAGACGACCCCCAACTTTTGAGAAGATTTTCCTGGGTTAAAAAGTAGTCTTATACGCCAGAAAATACAGTATATTCTTTTCTAACAGCTGTCTTAAAATTTACATCTGTTTTGCTCCATCAGAATACAATCTCAAATGGTTTCCCCTCTTTGACAAATTAAATTTCTGTGCCTATAAAAGTGTGTACATGTTGAAACATTTTTTTCTTCATTAAAGTATTTGAATTTAGTGCTGGACAGCCAACAATCAGCTCACACGGCCTATGGAGATGTTGATGTTTTAAAGCATGTACTAGCAAGAATGACGAAGTACCTCTTTCCAGTAGATGACTGCTATTCTCATCACTACCAGTCATAGTTAAGATCCAGTAACTCTTAGTTTTTGAAGAAAATATGTTTTTGGAAGTTAAAAAATGGAAAATGTTGAAAATCTCTTCAAATATTGTTTGCCAAATTACTTTAAATCAGGAAAATGCCTAAAGGACTGCAAAACTTTTTTTTTTCTCTAAAAACAGAACAACAAAAACAAAAACCTTTATCTTAAAAATGGTTAAACTTTTCTTTCTGGTAAGAATTAGTAAAACTAATGAACTTTCATGATTAGGTATTGTATGCCAAATTACATCTGGATTGAATTTTTGCAGTGGAATTCCTACAATCTCCCAAATATTTTAATGGCGACACCGATAGGGCCTTTATCTACAGAAATAATAATGGCCATTCTGTTTAAAAAAGAAGACTCTATCTAGTCCATTTATCTGACACCTTATTTAAGTAGACCTTTGCTTCTGTCTCCAGCACAACCCATATGCTTAAATTATAAGTAATAACAAAATATTTCACCAGACACTTCATTTTTCTGTTTCAGTGAATCTTTTTTAATCATTGTTTTAAGAACTCTCTCAGGACGTTCAAAAAGTACAATGCAATTTTTTAATTGCAAAGTGCTGTTGGCATGGTATTAGAACTCTTGGTAGCATCTAGGCTGACCAATCATGTATTCCTTTCCTGGTTCAGATCTAACATATGTCCAGTCCACACCTCACTTGGCCAAAGCCCAACTGCAGGACATGTTATTTGACAAAGACCCAGAATGGAAGACAAAAGAAAATTATAAGTTGAGGTAAGTTTAAGGCAATGAGATTAAATGTTTTTAGCATGAATAACACTCTCTATCTCCAGGCAGCAAAATAATTATGCTTAACATATGCTTAACTTTTGAGTGAATAGACCTACTGATTTCAATGGGAGATGGTGCACTTAAGTCTTGGATTCCATGATTCCAAATTTCTGATGTAAATAATTCCCAAACAAAAAAGTGTGGTACCATCAACTGTCTTAAAGGTAGTAAATGTGGGTCTGAAACAAGTGACATTTGTAAGGTTTGCCTCCATTTTAGAGTGTCTATTTATTAAAGATTTTTTTAACATTATGCAGATACGACATATACACAGTGCAATCTAATACTCTCTATCTGTTTTTCCCAGCCTTTGCTATTTGCTTTTTTGTAGGTGGAACTTGAAACATCTGCTTGACGCCTGCACCTTCCAACTGCTGTTAACTTAATTCTCAGTATTGCAAGTAATTAATAATGTAAGGCTGCAGTGTCAAAATTATTTTGCCCTAGATGTGAAAGGGGATTTGAAGTGCACTTGGTTAGTTGAAGGGAAAAAAATCAGTGGTGTGCAGTTTCTGACAGTGCTGGGCAACAATATCTTAAGTAATATCTGATGGACTATATTTAAAGGGCCATAACCCCTGAGTTATTCCAGTATTATGTGTCATCATCTTTACTTCCTTTATGGTCTTTGCTGGGTTGGGAAGGAAACAAAAAACATTATGGACTTGATCCTGCACCATTTGAGTCAATGGGAGCTTTCCCATTGACTTCAACAGGGGAATAATCAGGCACCTAAATCTCTACTCTCCTTTCCAGGCAGAGGTAGGGTGTGTGTGTGTGTGTGTGTGTGTGTGTGTGTGTGTGTGTGTGTGTGTGTGTGTGTGTGTGTGTTTTGAAAGAAAAAATGAATTAATAGATATATATATATAAGGGAGCATATTGTACATTCTAGAAGGGTATAGCAGCGGTCACTGCTGTGTGTCACTTCTTCAACAATACATTTAGAAGATGCTATGAATAAGTAGGCCCTCTTAATTCTCTCTACCATGGGCACAGGTTTATAGACATTCTAGTTCAAGATTGGGAAGGGTAGATTATAAATTTCATATATGTGCGTGCGTGTGCGTGTGTGCGCGCGTGTGTGTGTTTTAAAAGAAAAACTGCATTTATACAAAACATACATACACACACATATATATATATTTATATGTTTTATATAAATGCAGTTTTTCTTTTAAAACACACACACGCGCGTGCACACACATATTCATATATATATGAAATTTATAATCTACCGTTCCCAATCTTGAACTAGAATGTCTATAAACCTGTGCCCATGGAAGAGAGAATGAAGAGGGCCTACTTATTCACAGCATCTTCTAAATGTATTGTTGAAGAAGTGACACACAGCAGTGACCGCTGCTATACCCTTCTAGAATGTACAATATGCTCCCTTTGCCCACAGTTCCAACTTCTTTGGCCATGTCAAGGGCAGCCAGCTTATGGCCTAGCACAGTTGTCGGCTCTAGTGTCCCTTGGTCCTCTAGTCCTGAAACTGCCTCTGGCCTATCCACAGATGTGCGGTGGGGGATGGGGGGAAGGCTTCTTGTGTCTCTTTGCACACTCATCACTGCATGTGTTTTGGCACAACTTATCCCACAGTGTAATTCATCTGTATCAGCTCTATCGAAATCCTCATCCATCTACATTTACATGCTCCATTATATTAATTACATAATACATTATACATTAATACATAATGTACAGTTCTTATGCTCTGAAATGTTCATGCTATCTATTCTGTACCATAATAAATTCTAACTGCTGGTCCTCTGCCCTTCTGTGTGACTACATAAGCACTTTAGTTTTGATTTGGCAAGAGGTCTGTAACTTGCAGCCCCATATAACACCATAAAAAGTTGGTTGGTTATAATAATGGACTACCTGTTCCCTTAACTAGCTCATCAGAGAATAAAATCTAACTTTGCTCGTAATTAAAGCAGCAGTTTGCTCTGTAATTATGAGAGCAAAGTTTAATTATAATCAGACTCTTAAAAGAAATTTTAAAATATTTCTCGAAAACGCAAAACCTAATTATGCCTTTATGAGGAGGGACTGAAAAAAATAATTAATATTTGATTTGGTTCGGTTCAAAAAAATACACAGAAATGCATTCCCTCCCTCCACCCACAAAGTAATTTTTGTCTGTCAAGAACAGTTTAAAATCAGGCTCAAGGTATCTCAAGTTGGATATCTAAAAAGGTGGGCATCCACAATCAGTGCCACTACTGACATCTTGGCTGAAGAGGTTTGAATTTTGTGTACAGTGTTTTCTAGTGTTTCTAGACAAAACACAGAACATAGATACATAAATCCAAGATGAGTTCTAATCCCATCATGTTTATTGGTTTCTCATACAGTTTTGACAATGTCCAATTAAAATCTATATCTATCTTAAATCCTATGCAAATCCTCTCATTTCACCAGGGAGATGTTAGGACTTTTATTAATAGATATCTTTACTGTGCTTTGAATATTTAAAGAGATCAGTATAACAACAGTTAGCCTCTTTAAAAATTATATTAAATGAGCAGAAGGCTAAAAAGTTCTATATTGTAGCAAAATTGATATGTTGTGTTTTACTACAGTTTGTAGTGTTTTTGTGCATTCTTTTTATATAACTTCCTTCAAATACTCTTGAAAAAGCTATATGGAAATATACTACAGACTTTCTGAAGAGCTTTTATGGGATATACAACTATTCTCATTCACTTTCTATTGCACAGTTATCAGAATGTTCTAAGATCTAAATCAGTTCTGCAAAACTCTGTAAAAATCTTTCCTTATACATTGATACAACACAGTCTGAGAAGAGTAAATGTTAGCCAAGCACTTTCAATTGTGAACAAGGAAAGAGTGTTTTATTAACAGAATTTTAGTAACAATTTTAGGGATAGAGACTGTGCACCGGATCCTCAGCTGGTATAAATCTTAGCTGTTATAGAAGTCAGTGGAGCAAAGCCAATTTATAGCACTTGAAGATCAGCCCAATTTCTTTATTTTAATAGGTCTGGAAAATATCTAGCATATTACTGCAATCACAATTTTAATAATAATAATAATAATAATAATCCTTTCTGTGGCTCCCCAGAGGAGGAGGGAGTCTACCTCTTGTCATAGCATCTCCTTGTGACAGTGGTCCCTTAAAGGAACTGAGAAGAGGGTTTGATAGTAGGAGGTACCAGAAACTCAATCAAACAGCCACTATGAATAAACTCCAATACCGGTTTGTCTGTAGTTAGGGCTGTCCAGTTTTTGAAAAATTGGTAAGGTGGCCTCCAAATGTCAGAGGAGGGAAATGAAGTGGCATCAGTAAAGGATTTTGGAACTCAACAGACCTGTCAAAAAACTCTTTGCTTGGGGGTAAGTAAGATGTGGAAGTGGATGTTGCAGAGGCTGGGTTCCTAGGTCCATAATCCCTCTGTTTTTAGCCTGGTGGTTCCTGAGGACAGTGGTATAAAACAGCCTAGGAGTTGGTCTTGCCTTATTCTACTGTCTCTGGTGTTTTCTCTTGGAGGCAGGGGTATAAGTGTTCAGTGAGCAAAGCATTATCCATTGAAACTTTGAGGGAGTGGAGAAACTAATCTGTGTTCTCATGAAGTAGGTTGACAATATCAAATAGCAGATCGTGGACAGTACCCTGCATGGGAAACCTGCGGATTGTAACCATGAGTTTCTCCTCATAACAATGGCTGCATAACCCTACGTGCAGCATCTGCCGGTTCCACCATGGATTAGACAAAAATTTTGACCACCAATCTGCCTCCATCCACTAAGGGCTGGAAGCGGTCCCTGTCCTCCTCAGGAAGCTTGTCCTTAAATTCCAAAAACTTATAATTAGTAAATCATATTTGGACAGGAGGGCCTGATAATGTGAGATCCCAAAATGGAAGGATGTGGAAGAGAAGATCTTTCTCCCTAGAAGGTCAAGTTGCTTGTGTCCCTTGTCAGAGGGTGTAGTGTCTGGGTGCTGTTGCTTGGACTGCTCTGTAGCCGCCTGTTTCACCATAGTTAAATGGAGGATGAGAGAACAAAAAGTCTCTCTCTCTCTTTGGATGGAATAAAATAGCGCTTCTCTTAGAGGTGGGAAAACAAGAAGCAGAAGTATGCCAAACGGTTGTTGCTGGACCCAGGATGGCCGCATTGATGCGGAGGACCACTTGATTAGGAACAGCAGACTACATAATGTCTAGTAAACTGTGCTGAGACTCCTGGTCTTCCTCAAGCTGAATCTATAGCTCTGCAGCCATCCTGTGAATGAATTCTTCATACTGTTTAAAGCAGGGGTAGGCAATGTTTGGCACGCGGCTCGCCAGGGTAAGCACTCTGGCGGGCCGGGCCAGTTTTATTTACTTGCTGACGCGGCAGGTTCGGCCGATCGCGGCCCCCACTGGCCGCAGTTCACCGTCCCGGGCTAATGGAGGCGGCGAGAAGCTGCAGCCAGCACATCGCTTGCCCGCGCCGCTTCTCGCCGCCCCCATTGGCCCGGGACAGCAAACCGCGGCCAGTGGGGCCGCGATCGGCTGAATCTGCTGCGTCAGCAGGTAAATAAAACTGGCCCGGACCACCAGGGTGCTTACCCTGGCGAGCCGCGTGCCAAACGTTGCCGACCCCTGGTTTAAAGTCATCTGGAGATGGAGATGGTGGAGTAACCACCTTGTCCCATGAAGACAAGAAGATCAGCCCTATAACTGATGGATCTGGCTCACCTTCCCCTTCCGAATATTCTGGTGGGCCAGTTGTGGCTGCCTGGGTGATGGCAAATAGGACTCCTGCACTGATTCGGGGTGTGTTGGGTAGGGCTCCCACGGTCCTCAGTATTTCCAGTAGGATGGATGAACTGGTTCAGGAGGACCCTATGACATAGAGTACCACCCATCTCATAGCCAATCCTATCTGCTGAGAGGCTGGAACCCCAATATTCTGGGGCATTGTCTTCGGATGCCCCAGAGGCTCCTTTGGGGCCTCTGATTCATCCAAATCCCTTATCTCCAGCAGAACTGACAGTACCAATGGTTGTCCCCTAAGAAAGGCGGAGAGAGGGAGTATGACTGCATCATTGGGATAGCCTCTTCTTCTGCTGTAACCAGAAAGAGATGGTCCCGGTAAGAGAAGTATTTGACCCTGGTGCATGGATGGACCACACTGAGAATGTCACATTGGGGCAGGCTGCAAGAAATGGAGCAGATACTCCCAAAATTAGCTGCTTACACTATAATTAGATTCACCTACCAGTATCAAAACTGTGCTCTGATGTTACCACACCGGTTAACAAGAAGCCAAAACTACAGCCCCCTTTAGGCATCTCAGCCTTTGGTTCCCCTCTAGGCAACTGGTCATGGTATCTTGAGAGGTTATTAAAACCCTATTCACCATAAATCAAATTCTTCCAATCCCAAATGATCAGAGACATTACTCTCTAGGGCCCAAGTCAATGAATATTTCAGATCTTACCCAAATACACACTTACTGCCAGTACTTAATAATTAAATCTAAGATTTATTAATAAAAGGAAAAAGAAAGAAGAGAGTTATAAATGGTTAAAAGATCAATACACATACACATGACTTTCAATGTTTATAGATCAGGATATTAGCAGTGATGTTACTATATCTGCTGTCTTGTAAAAGTGTCTCTGAAATCAATTCAGTGGGCTATAGTCCTCTGGGCAGATCAGATGTAAAGTCTGTTAGAGTATCTCCATGAGAGTTCCAGGATAATCCATGCAGCTACCTTGAAACCTCAGTCCTATGACTTAAACCTTCTCTGTTAAAGTTTAAGCAAACCTGAAATGAGCTTTCCTTTATAGTTGAAGCAGGCTGGCGCTGACAGGCAACTCCACCACATGGGCTTTGATGAAAGTGAGCCAACAGTTTGTGATCTCTACACAATGGGTCCTTTCTCAGACAATGTCTTTAGCAATAGCCATTCAAACTATCAAGACAGTTCTCAGGTGGTTTACTATGTGGAATTACAAGCTTTGAGGAAAGGTTAGAACAATAATATTATTACACCAATCGTCCCCTCTAAATGATAATATCCCCTTTGGATCACCAAGTCAATAGAAGACTGTAATGAAGCATTATAAGACAGGAACAGGATTTATCATCTACAAGCTAATTAGATCTCATTGTTAGATTTCTAATAGAATGCAGGTAAACATATACACATTTATCACTTACTCTTTGATTCCCTAAGAATACAAGAAAATGAGTTAAAGGTTCTAATCTACTTTAAATGGCTTTGATAATTATTTACAAGAAATGGGCCTGTTTACCATTGCAATACCCTTCTGATGTGTCCTTAAGGATTGCTTGAAGGTCACCCAGCTTGCTGATATTTTTTGTAACCTTTGCTGGCCCAGTGTTACAGGGAGAATGTGGACAGGGAAAACACAAAGATGTCCTTCTGGGAGATGTAGGGTCTCTGATAATTCTGGGGTATGAGAGAGTCCATTGGAAGTGCCATCAGAGTGAGAGCTTTCCTGGTCACCATGGTGATTGGTTCCATTTGGAGCCATGTCATTACTGGTACCACATTGGTTCTAGAAGTGGATGGGAGCACAAGGAGCTGTTTATCCAAGGCTCCACCACCAGAACCAATGTCAGATCCATACCATTACATGCTGTCTTTTCCTAACAAGAAGGTTTACTCTGGCTTAGTCCTTTAGCACCTCTGCACACTGACTCTTCTGACTTCGATGGTGTCAAAGAGGGATTTTTTCTTTTGGGGGCAATCTTAGATGAAGATGGCTTGTTCTTATGTCTGAAGGCAAGTCTACACTACAAAATTAAGTTGACTTAAGTTATGTGGATGTACAGCCACCGCAGTAATTACATTGTTTTTGCATGTCCACACTAGCTCCTTCAATCAGCGATGCACATCCTCACCAGGAGTGCTTGCACCGATTTAACTGTGAGTGTGGGGCATTGTAGGGCTCTGGCTGTCAGCCCCGGGTGGTGGGGCTCTGGCTCTGGCTGTAAGCCCCTTACATCAGTCAGATGTAAGCAATGCAGTGTCTACACTGACACTACATCAACCTAAGCACTACACCTCTCGGAGTGGTGTAAGCTGATGTAGTGGACAACTTACGTTGGCGGGAGCAACATTGTAGTGTAGACACTTACAGATTTTAACTCTGTAGTGTAAACCAGGCCTGAGAGTACTCTTTGCTCTCATGTAAAACACTCTTTAGGCTTAACAACCTTGTGCTCAACTTTGTCCTCCAGACCTGAGTTTGTGCTTGGAGAGGTGCTGCCCACTTGGTGAGACTGGGTGGGGGAGGGGATGGTCCTTGGCCTTGATCTGATTGGGTCTTCATTTCCTTCTCCATGAGATGTTTTCTGAGTCTCAGTTCATGATGATCATGAGATCTGGGGGAAGGGGAGTGGGAGAGCAGCAGATTCTGCACTTGGCAGAAATATGAGCCTCACCCGGGCAGTAGAGGCAGTGTTGATGTTCATCGCTCACTGAAAAGGAACAAGGGCTGGAAACATTTTTTTTTTTTAACCCTGGGACCTTGGGTATAATCCCAGACTTCTCCGGGGGTGGGAGGAGGTCCCCAGTTTAGAAAGAAATGGTGGGGAAAACACCATCTAACTGGACTATGTAGACCAGTGGTTCTCAAAACCAGTCTGCCGCTTGTTCAGGGAAAGCCCCTGGCAGGCCGGGCCAGTTTGTTTACCTGCTGCGTCCACAGGTTTGGCTGATCGCAGCTCCCACTGGCCGCGGTTCGCCGCTCCAGGCCAATGGGGGCTGTAGGAAGGGCAGCCAGCACATCCCTCGGCCCTTGCCACTTCCCACAGCCCCCATTGGCCTGTAGCGGCGAACCGTGGCCAGTGGAAGCTGCAATCGGCTGAAACTGCAGACGTGGCAAGAAAACAAACTGGCCCAGCCCACCAGGGGCTTTCCCTGAACAAGCGGCGGACCGGCTTTGAGAACCACTGATGTAGACTATACTATAAAGATTTCTAACACTACTAAAGCTGTTCTAAACTATTTAAAAAAAAATCTTACCAGCTCTACGTGTGATGCTAAGCTACTTTTTAGCTAGATAAAGAGGTGGAATCATATAGGGCTTTACTATGAAGCTTTTACAGTGGTGAACAGCTACTCAGAGGAGTGCCATTGACTTCAGTGGGGTTACTCAAGGAGTAAGGTATTTAATGTGAGTAAGCATATTAAAATCTGGCCCTTAGTGGTTTATAGTTTATTTAACATATATTAACATTTCATTTTCTAGGGTTTAAAAATTGGTTTAGAATAAACCCTCCTTCATTCTAACTAGTAGACCACAATTATGACAATCATATATAAAGTCAAAGGAAACAAATAAGTATAAGGGAGGTAAAGGAAATAATTAAACCCAAGAAAAATTACATAAACTCTATCTGGCTAGGCTTTTATGCCTTGCATGCCACCATACTAGCTGAACACTTTGCAAAATTAAATATTTCACCATCTCTGGCATTAACCCAAGTCCCTTTATTCTCCATAAATCTTCTATGCCATCCAGTGAGTCTCTCTCGGGTGTCTTCAGCACTGGTAAGTCCAATTAGCTCTTCTTTTTCAGCAGCATGGCCTGGTAGTTTTAAATGCTAACCAAGGGTATGTCTATACTTCAATCACAGGGTGTGATTGCAGTTCATGTAGGTTTACCTGAGCTAGTTTTAATCTAGCTATATTGGGTACTGGAGCGTGGTTCAACATGGGCTAATCATGCAAGGAATTATCCAGGATTCTGGGTGGAATTGGATAGCCTGTGACAAAGCATGTACTGCCAGTTTCATTGTTTTGGTATCCAAGCTACCTAGATGTCTCTTCAATTTGTAAAGAGGTCCAAGATTATAATCTTTCAGATGAAGATGACCAAAAGTACTGAACAAGATTCTAATGTCAGTGACACAGGTGGACATGCAGGGGAACAATATCTTCCTATGTCTGTAATCACCTAGCCTGTCAGAGCTTAATAAATATAAAAAACTGTGCCAACCCCAGGTCTCCTTCCTCCTAGCTCATGGTATAGTGAAGCTGGTCTGCTAACAGTTTTGCAGTGCTTATGGCAAACCCTTTTATAAAAGATCTAGTTTATATTTTATGATGTAGATCCATTCCTGTACTCACATTTTACTAAAAGTTAAAAGACTCATTGCTTTACTTCTTCAAGCTCTTAACCCTTTGTTTCTTTACAGTCCTGTGCTGATCCTCTGATAAAGGCTACAAATGTCAACAAAGTGTCTTATTTACTTTACTAATTTTATTAGATTATACATGGGTTTTCTTAGAGGTCTTTCTTCTCAGGATGTTCTTAAATTACTCTGCTAAACTTAAAATTAATAATGTCATATTTAAGCTCACTGTTGGACAGTACTGAACCAAATGAACACTATACACATTGAAAAACTGACTTCCTCTAGAAAGGACAGATTTACATTTAAAATAAGGTCATGTGTTACCATATTTCCATTAAATTTAATATCATGGTTAGGGCCGGCTCCAGGCACCAGTTTAACAAGCAGGTGCTTGGGGCGGCCAAGGGAGAGGGGCGGCACCTGCGGCAATTCGGGGGCGGCAGGTCCCTCACTCCCAGGCGAAGGACCTGCCGCTGAACTGCCGCCGCCGATCGCGGCTTTTTTTTTTCCCCCCAATTGCTGCCACCCATCGTGGCTTTTTTTTTTTTTTTTTTTTTTGCTTGGGGCGGCAGAAATGCTGGAGCCGGCCCTGATCATGGTCACACCTACAAACATATGAAAGTTTTATTCCTCTTAGTTTTCTTTGTTATAACAACCTCACTATGCCTTGAACTGTTAAAAAGAAAGCCATTTATTATGGAGAGATGAAAGTTTCTGTGTATAAGTATACACATTTGTGAATCTGACATTTAGAAGGGAAAATAAAAATCAGTTACGTTGCATAAATCAATCAGCAGGCAAGACTTCTCTGAAACAAAATTCTTGTGATAGCTTTAAGAAATCTGCTGCTTTTTGGAAAAAAAACCTATAAAACAACATTTAAAGTGGAGAAAAACAATGGTAAGCTACTGCTGTACAGCAAGAGCCTTCTGTCTAAGATGCACTTCATACTTCAACCAAGCTGTCAATCAAAGCATCTGCATAAACAATGTGTTTCATTGCCACGAAGAAAATTGTGTCTTTTAGACTCCCATATGTTCCTGTAGCCTTATTGCTTGTCATTTGCATTTGCATTTGAAGTCTGCTTCTAAATGGAAAGAGTATTTGGACAAATACAATTAATCAGGGAAGCTTTTTTTTTTTTTTGGTCCTCTGATCCATGTAGTCACATAGAGCCTGATCTAAAGACTATTAAGACTATTGAAGCTAATGGAAAACTTTCAATTGACTTCAGTGGGTTTTGGATCGGGTCCATTTTGCTTAATACTGCTAGTCTTTAGTTCAGAGTGCATTATTCCAAAAGTCAATTCTAAAACCTATACTCACAGGATTAGATATATCTCTATTGCTGATGTGTAAATTAACAGAAGCCAGATAAATATTCTCTTTAAAAAAATGTAGTATTGACCCTAATTTTTCTACACTTTTAAGTACACATCTATTCTGTTCTTTAGATAGCAAAATTATTCATATCCTACAAAAGGCTGTTTTTGCTTATTTTATAAACAAAGGCTTAAAATTACACACATACATCTTATGATCAGAGAGGATTTGGCGGTTAAGTAAGCTTGGGGGGTGATAGTTTGCTTCCCTTAGAAATTAAGCTACCTTATAGACAATATCTTTCTTAGAGGTTGAAATTCTGAAGTTTACCTCACTTGACAGCATTACTTTACCATGTTCCGTACAGCCATTTCTAATTCAATAATTTATTGCTTTGAAACCAGCATTTATTCTTATCATGGTCTTACAGACACCAGCTAAATTCTTAAGGCTAGGTACCACTTTAGCTTTTTACTCTAGGCTCACTGTTCATGATGATATACTTAAGGGACTTCTGTGTTTCCATTAAGACTTATTATTAGGATTTTTTTTAATGGTAAGGTGTAGACTATATGCTAAAACTTGACAACTGAGGGCCGTATTTGAAATAAAATGATCTCAGCATGTAGGGTTCTCACAGAAATTTGTGCAGATTCATATAAAATATATGACCAGCTATATCACTTATCAGTAAAACCTGGAATTTTATAATCAACCTTTTGACATTCCATTATCTTCCTCAATGGTAATTGTAAAATCAAATTTCATACCTGTCAGTGTAGCTACATGTGTTTAAGAAATTAATAGTAATCAGGAGGACTGCCTAGAGATATGTAAGGGCAAAATGGAAAGGGGGGCGGGGAGGAGGAGAAGAAGTGGGAGGGAACCTTCAAATTCATTCACTGAGGATGAAATTCACCCCTGTGTAGAGTGCCAGTGCAAGGCTCATCCACTACCTAAGTCCAGTGTAAGTCCTGAAAACAGTATTTAAGAGACTTTTTAGTGTTGCATAGATCTTATGTTGGCCTCTGCACTGGGGTGAATTTCACCCTGTGTGATTTAATGAAATCACCTAAACATACAGAGTACCAGTGGAAAAGTCACCATACTCTCATTCATTTTAATCTGGAAATCTCTGTCAGACTTCTCTATCATAGCTCATAAATGTGTATCATAGAAGTTTTGAATCTTGCTAAATTCTTATCCTCAAAAACATCCTATGGCAATGAGTTCCGCAACTTAATTACACATTGTGTGAATTGTCTGTTTTTAATGTGCCACTTTTTTAATATCACTGAATTTCCCCTGGGATCCTTCTTAGAATTTTACAAAGCTCACTTAAGTACTAATATGTAGACAAATAAATCTCAAACATCCTTTGCCATGTAGTTTCTGTGTACCTGTGTATATGTACATATACCTGCTGTTAAGTGATTGCAGATTGTGCCTATACTATATTTAGTATTGCTGAGAGTCACAGTTAGTATACATATATTCCGAACTACAGTACAAATAGATATCCTTTTTTTCAGACCCCTATGACTTAAAGTAAAGTGTATTGGGTATTCGTCTATGCATGTTACTGTTTAACAGTGACAAATTATATTTTTTAAATGTAATGGATAGTGGGTAAGAAATGCTAACCTCTATTAAGTAATATATAACATACTAATTCTAATTTCATGTGGGAGACCTAAGTTTGATTCCAGTCCCAGTTTCTTCTTTTCCAGGCTACAGACAGCATTCTCAGGCCCAAGCAGGGAAAGAGTCCCCTGCATACCTTTCAACTATTGCCCAGTAGAAAGGAACTCGCAATGCAGGCACATAATGCAGCTGAGCAGCATCTCCATGAGCATTTGGCTAAATCCCTTTTAAAAATATCTTTGCAGGTACTAACTTCTGTCTCACCTGCCGATTAGACAAATAATTTTCAAAATGTTTGCAGAGTCCTTTTTGAGTGCTAAGACAGACAACCTTACTAAGCTTGATAGCAAAGCTTGCAGCTCTAAAAGAGTCAGGGCATATTAAGAAAGAAAATCAAGATGTTGGAGCCAGGAAACCTAAATACCCCAAAGTTTTAAAAGAAACAGTCTTAAATTTGTAATAATGGATAATGAGTGAAACCATGGCTCTGTTGAAGTCAGTGGTATTTCAGGCTGGTATTTCAACCAATACATTTTCAGAAGACAAATTTTCTCCAATTTTCTTTAGACCAACTAACTGAAAGGGGAGATGGATTTTAAAATCATCTAGTAAAAATTGAACAAAGAATAGCAATGTTCAGATCAGCTCAAATGACAATAAACAACCAACCCCTGGAAATCAAATGCTACCCACCCACTTCAATGAGTGGTGCACTTACATAAGAACATAAGAACGGCCGTACTGGGTCAGACCAAAGGTCCATCTAGCCCAGTATCCTGTCTACCGACAGTGGCCAATGCCAGGTGTCCCAGAGGGAGTGGACCAACAGGCAATGATCAAGTGATCTCTCTCCTGCCATCCATCTCCATCCTCTGACAAACAGAGTCTAGGGACACCATTCCTTACCCATCCAGGCTAATAGCCATTAATGGACTTAACCACCATGAATTTATCCAGTTCTCTTTTAAACGCTGTTATAGTCCTAGCCTTCACAACCTCCTCAGGTAAGGAGTTCCACAAGTTGTCTGTGCGCTGCGTGAAGAAGAACTTCCTTGTATCTGTTTTAAACTTGCTGCCCATTAATTTCATTTGGTGACCCCTAGTTCTTGTTTTATGGGAATAAGTAAATAACTTTTCCTTATCCACTTTCTCCACATCACCTCTATCATATCCCCCCTTAGTCTTCTCTTTTCCAAGCTGAAGAATTCTAGCCTCTTTAATCTCTCCTCATATGGGACCCGTTCCAAACCCTTAATCATTTTAGTTGCCTTTTTCTGAACCTTTTCTAGTGCCAGTATATCTTTTTTGAGATGAGGAGACCACATCTGTACGCAGTATTCGAGATGTGGGCGTACCATTGATTTATGGGGCTGATGGTGAAAGAAGCTACCCCACCAACAAGGGATGGAAACACTCGCTGAGGGATACGAAGTAGGTCTTCCCCTCCCACTCCTGGCCTTGGGGAAGAGGGGAAAAGGTACTGATTGGTCTGCATTCCTCAGTTATCAGGATTTAACCTGGAGGAAAGGCCACATGGAGCCTTTTTCAGCTCTGTTGCAGAAGCAGCTAGCATAATACAGCAGCAGTCGTGAGCAAGACAAATAGAGGACTCGGAATGAGCTGAGTTCTAGGGACCAGGCTGAGGAGAGCCTACCCCAAGTTATGGGTTATATAGTAGGAGCCCTGTAACCCCTGCACTGGAATTAATTAAATGTCTGGTATAGGAGAGTATGGGTGATGGATAGGTAGTGCCCTTCCCTGTGAAAATTTTAATAATAGTTATGGTTTGCTACTTAAAATCTGTTCATGTCTGCCCTCATTTATAAGAGGATACTAAAAATATACAAGGCACTGATGCAGTGCATGAGTGGAAAGACCAAATTCAATGAGCTCTATATTTTATGGATTCCCAAAATTAATAATCTACTGATAGAAGGGATTAAGTTTAAAAAATAGACAGCTGCCAAGCATGGCTGTAAATGGCATCCTTCACCCTAACTTGTAGTTATTTGCCTACATAAGTTTAAAGAGAGGCAATCCATTTTAGCGACTGGCAAAAACATCATACTCAGTGAAAATTGGTCATTTTCCCAAGACCCTTCTCACCTTTTTATAACAGCAAAGACCTGCATTAGCAGAATTCTGCTACTCCTGATGTAGCCATTTGGCTCAAACAACTTCAGGGGAAAGCGTAGTTGCTGCTCTATACCAGCCATACGAAAGAAGAAGATGACTTGCATTAAGTCCAGCAAGTAAACTACTGGATATTAGATATTTTAACCTGACGATTTTTATATTTTGTTTAAAACCTTAAAGGAGCTCTGAAGTTTGTAAAGCTTCATGAGCAGGAAAAATTAATTTAAAAAACCAAATCTAAAGACAAGTTTTTGTGTTTAATTAATGCTGGCATGTGATTAGAATAACAATATGCTGCTAAATGAACAATATCTAAATAATTCATTTGATTTTTAGTCATATGGTATATCAGGGATTGGCAATGTTTGGCATGCGGCTCGCCAGGGTAAGCCCACTGGCGGGCCGGGCCAGTTTGTTTACCTGTCGCGTCCGCAGGTTTGGCCGATTGCGGCTCCCACTGGCCGCGATTCGCCGCTCCAGGCCAATGGGGGCTGCAGGAAGCCAAGGCCAGCACATCCCTCGGCCTGCGCCGCTTCCTGCAGCCCCCATTGGCCTGGAGCGGCGAACGGTGGCCAGTGGGAGCCGCGATCGGCCGAACCTGCAGACATGGCAGGTAAACAAACCGGCCCGGCCCGCCAGGTGACTTACTCTGGCGTGCCGAAGGTTGCCAATCCCTGCGGTATAAGCTTATCTTCAGTGATTATAAAAATATATTAATTAATAGGGAACATCTCTTGTAGTGACTTTATGGCAAACTAATCTTTAATAGTACTGATTTCAGTCATTAAGGAGCCTAAACAAAATATCATATTATGTAGATGTACACACCTTTTCTTTCCTCCTGGGCCTGATATTCCCAACCATTGTTCCTAGTATCTGACTAAGATTGTTAATAGAGGTAAACTCTCATTCCTCCTTTCACTTTAAGAACACATCTTACCTTGCTGAATAATGAATAACCCGGCCAATTTACATAATTCATATTTTGACATGGTTAATCTTATTTAATATTAAACACAACAAGAAAATTGCATAATGGGCAAAAAGCTTCTTTTGTTAGCTTGTTACCTTACTTTGTGATTGACAATCATCTAGTAAAAAATCTGTATAAATGTGTTGCTTATAATATTGGTTCTGTTACAAGTTTAATGGCTAGACAATTGTTTTGCCTTTAGCCATAACCATTTAATATCCAGCCTTTTCACTTTGGACCTAGGGCCAGTCCTCTGGAGTTAATAGGAGTCCTTCCTTTGACTTCAGAAGGCTTTGGATCAAGTCCTTTTTGCCCTCCAAAATAACTCCATTAAAGTCACTGTAGGTACACAAGTGTAAAACAGTGTGAGAGGCAGAATCACTCACAGTGGGTGAAATTCTGTGCAGCTAGCATAAAAAAGAAAAATGGTTCCATATTTTTAAAGTTTATTAAAATGCCAAAATAAAAAAAAACATCACTTGGACTAAACTAAGGATGAATTCAATTCAGTTGTTTAAAAAATTAAGAAACTAATGGATTAAGAAATGTATTTAATTAGTATCAAATTAGTTAAATCACTGAATTAATACAGTAAATAAATCCTACACAGAAATACAAGGAGTGAGCTATCCTTTCAGTTATAAATCAATTAAAGAACTTTTACTCATGGCAAAATAACCATACCTAGAATATTAATACCTTACTGATCAGACAATTGATTACATTTCATTTCAATCTTGCAGCCAATCCAAGACTTCTCCTTGGGTTTTGCCAATTCACTGCTGATTAATTTTTTTCTCCATCCCTTTAACAAAGATCTCAATGAACACTTTAGGATGCATGCGTATCAAATAACTTTTCTAAATTTTTGCATCAGTAATTTGCATATAACAGTTTTAAAGTTTCTCAGGGTTTCTAATGCAAGACAAAACTTACAACTCTTTAGTTTGTATTATTTAAAATGACAGCAGTTAGTCATTTAACCTTCAGACTATTTCTTGCTAGTGCCTTCCCTTGGGATTTGACAGGTGCTCATGCATGCATTCTCTTCCCCCCGCCACACACACACACATTCACACCCAAAAATTCTAGAAGGCCAAGTCGCTGCCCAGCTTCTTAAACAAAAATGTAAAAGTAAAATACTTAAGTAAAAAAGGGTTCAAGGTCTTTAGTTCTTGTTGTCTTCAGACTTGTGTCCTTGGAATGTTTACTGCAGTCAAAGAACATGGCAAGGTGATAACTATTTGGCACTTTCATGCTAATGGGTATCTTTTGGAGGCAGAGACTGATCAGGCTGCCATAGGCTATCATGCTGGTCTGCACTAGTTCCTTCCATGGGTGGCCAATCTTAGAAGACAGGAGGAGTCAGCCTCTTCTGGTGTCTTTTCCTGTCGAAAAGAACAAAAAAGTCTTCTGTTGTTATTCTTGTTCTTATAGTTGAGGTTCTCACTTGCTCTACCTCACAACATCTCCCTTCTGTGTCTTTGAATGAATCAGCCGTGACACATGCCTGGACCTCCAACCACATGGTCCAATCAAATTGAAATGATGCAATCCTTAAGAAACAATATGTTGTAAAATTCCAACTCAGAGTGGCAATTTCCTCAAGATACAAGTATTGCATATCATAAGAGTGCACCCTCAAAAGATTTTAAAAAGGGGGTTGGGGAAATTGCCCTCACTGATCTTCTGCAGTAGACAACCCTGGGATGCTGTACAATGTCCGCATCTAGCAGTGGGCCTCAACAAAGCCATGAAAATAGGTAATTGCCTAATAAAGCAATTTTCACCCAAATTTCTTATGCAATCTTCAATATTTCTTTAAATACCTGACAAAATGTCATCTTTCTCCCACCTAAGAATGGGGAAGTATAAAATTAGTGGTTTAACAAGCTGATCATTCTCAAATCCTTCACTGGGTAAAATTCATAGCTCATTTATTAGGAAGAAGCTATTTAGAACTTAAATTCAGTCTCAATCTAAAATAAGGATAATACAAATTTATACCAACTCTGTTTCTCATGTACACTATGTCTCTCATATCCCTCTCAATTCTGGGATGTCTCAGGAACTGAAATAGCCCCTGCTGTAACTTAAGCAGATCTAGAGGGCAGCAGTCTTCAAATCCCTACAGCACATCAGGCTGGGGCCCTGTTCCAAACATGCATCTTCTGCCACCACCTATTGGTCTGGCATACTCCCCGCATCAGTGCTTGTGAGGCGGCAGTCTCTCTCAGTTCTTGCATTGGGGGAATTCTCAACCATCACAATCTGGCACTTTTATAATCCCTTTATACTGCTCTCTCTAGCCCCCTTCCCCTCATTTTTGTTTTTGTTTGTTTTGTTTTTTAAACTCAGTTTAAAGTAGGTCTGAGAATCTCAGGCGGTATTGGTAAGAGCAATGTTCAATTTAGACGTTTCATTTAATTATTTGGTTGACAAAAGATGTATTACCAAACAGTTTACCTATGGAGAGTACTCTACCAAGCAACCTTATACAATGAACATATTAACATAATTCCTAAGATACAAACATTAAGTAAAACCACCCCCATACCTACCTCTTTTACATTCTTTAAAATTCTATAGTTGGAGTATTAAAGTATTAACCATTCAATAAACAAAGTTCTCTTCTTTCTGAAGAAAGGGAAGATGGAATTTACCTTAGTTTAGGAAACACATCTAAACAGCTCTGAACATTAAAACAAAGATTCGGTGGGTGCAAATTTTTACTCTGATAGTACTCAGAAGAGAGTAGCCATATTAATACATACACATACCCTTTTTGGTTACTTTGATCTTTGTAAATGACAAATGACCTTCTCTCATCTTTTCTGGTACATTGCCTGTCAATAATCTAAACATAGCGTATATATATGCCCTTCTGATGAATCTCAATTTGCTATCAGATTTATTTACCAATTACTGTAATCTTAGAAATAACTTATCTGTTCTTAGACGAGCCTTTAATATTTTCAAATCTAAATTAGATAAAATGCTTTCCAATTTCTCAATGGAAAGTAAATCTAAAACCTTAACTTTTACCCTCCTGGAGCAAAACAAGACTTAGTGGCTGTCTGAAGGCTTCTGAACCAAAACAGTAAAGTTTTATTTTCCATTCTAAAATTCATGAGTCTTCTTCTAGAATAGATTTGAGGCTAAAGCAGTCACAAATAATTTAGCCTCTAAGATAAATATAACTATCTCCAACCATGTACCAAAATACACCTGAATAGAAACATTGGATGTCAAAGACCAGCTACTCAGATGAGAATTCCCTTTTTATGTGCTAAAACAAAAACAAAACATTTGTTCACTTTACCAGCAGAAAAAGGGATCCGTCCAATTCTCACTAACATTGCTTTTCATTGACTTTAATGGGCATTAGATTGTGCACCCTACACAATAATATTTTGAAACAAAAGACAATAGGAAAGTCTTCCAGAGGTTTGGGGGGGAGATGTATTAGAGGCATAACCATTACAGATGATAGAAATCAAAATAGCATTTTTCACATTTTTCTAGTTAATATTAGAACAGAAACTGATAACACTTGGACAATGGTTGATGATGGGTGCCTCCCAAGAAGCTCAAAATTACATAAGTCAGATACATTATCACATCTATGACACAAGCAACTCTCTTCCAAGAGCATGATCACTTTTTAAATTCTGGAAATAAAACCAGGTTTATGGTTGCAAAAATATGCCATTCCATGATGCACTGACAATTATATCTGAAATTCTAATGTAACAAAAATAAAACTGATAAATAGCAAAAACAGACACATTGTTTAAATTCTACAAAACAAAAATAAACCCTGTTCCTCCTCATGAACTCATATTACAACATAAATACATACTTATTTGGAGTAGCTAAAATCCTGCATATTACATAGTAATAAAAATGTACAACTGGTTGTAGAACTATGACTAGAGAGATTTTAAAATGCTATAAGGGCCCTTCCAACTTGCAAATCTCCAGGGCTGGACAGCTTTAGCAGTGAGTTCTATAAATCTTGTTGTGAGCTTCTAGAATCTCAAATACTCCAAATATTCAGTGTCTCTTTTGATCAAGGAAAATCACCTGACTTCTGTTAAGAAGCCAAAATAACTCCGCTTCTCCCCCTCCCCCTGCAAAAACAAAAAATCAGATGAGTCTGAGTTACACCGATTATTATAAATAATCTATATAGATTATAAAATATTGGTAAAACTGTTAGAAAACTGGCTAGCTTTATCCCAATAACCACTACTTCACTTTGACCAATTTGGCTTTGTTACAGGGAAAGTAATACATCATAATATTCTGCAAATATCACACATCATCTTCACTTTAAACAAATGAAAGAAAGTAGCCTTCTACTATTAGATGCAGAGAAGGCATTCAGTAGGCTGCTTTGGGACTATCTTTTTGCAGTGCTGGAGAAATATAGTCAGAATATAACCTCAACCAAATGGTTCTGCAATTCTCCATGAATATTCCTTTGTTTGAACACCTGATCAGGGACTTTCTCCTTAAAGAGCTGCAGATAAGCTTGTCCTCTGCCAGTTAAACTGCTTGCAATTGCCATGAGATATTCTCCAGAGATTCAGGGCATCACAATCCATGATAAAAAAAAAACAGCATTTCTCTTTACACAGATGCATCCTGCTTTTATCTCTGAGAAAAATAAATCTCCACTTCATAGCTTAAAGAAGTCATAGAGGTCTCCAGCACAATTGTGTTATTTATGTTTTTGTATTACTTTGATCAAATAAAAGGTTTTATAAACCCACTCAGTGAGAGTATTTAAGTAATTGTCCATGCTGGTGACCCCCTGAGGGATTCAGATACCTGGAGTTACACATCTCACCCAGTTGAATTAAACTAATAAGGATAAATCTGAAAGCCTTTGTGTCAAGACCTCTGAAGATGGTATAACTCACTGTTACATACATACCCAATCATGCCCACCTTGATCAGCACATGTTCTCCTTTGTGCTATATCTCACCCCTTTAGCATGGAGCAGGGCTCAGAAGCCTCTGCAGGACCAGCTGCTGGGGGAGGGCAGGAAATAGGTTGGGATATTGGATATGCATATTTCTTTATCCCTTCTGTAATCCAGTAGAATTTACCTTGAAAAAGTAATACAGCCACAGGTTGTATTCCTTTTCTGCATATCTGTTTCATGGTCACAGGAAACTGCCATAGCCAAAGGGTGGGTGCTGGGGGAAGGAATTGCTAGTAGCAAGGTACTAAAGGAGCTTGGCTGTATGCAGAGTGTAGGGGTCAGGGCTGATGTAGAAGTACAAGGCATCCACACAGCTGGCTCTAATGTCCCCACAGAGCCCGGCGATTCATTAGGATTGGAGATGAGGCCTTGCACCCCTGATAACAAGTTGTGGGTTATCTTGTCAGTGATGGACATACAAAAAAGGCCTTCCCACAGCTTGACCTGGTAGCCTGGCCCCAAGTCTGCCTTCATCAGGTAAACAAAAATGATTTTTTTTCTTTGAATGTTTTATTTCCTACAAGACCTTTTCTTATTTTAACTTACTTGGTAGGTAAACAAATTACATAGAGCATGCAACAATTTTACACAGTATGAGAAGAGACTGAGAATCTGATAGTCAGATGGGAAGATGCTTTAAGAAGTCCCATTCCCTGTCCTCACTTCTGATTTAAACAAAATGCATAGACTGAATTTCCTAGACCTTTGGTAGTTTTATGTGGAACTTTATTTTATTTGATGTTATTTTGCAACAGCTATATATACATTCTGGATAAAATCCGAAGGGGTGGAGAATGACATTTTCATAAAACCTATACACTTATGAGATTTTCCATTTCTTTGTTATCCATCAAAGATACACAGATATTTCTGTATTATTAAATAGGATGACAAGTTGAAGGTATTATTGAATTCAAAGAGGTTCACACTTGCAAGAAAGATACAATTAAATAAAAAAAGTCTGGCTGTAAACTTCCTTTAACTCCAAAAATTACTTAAGTTCTCAAAATAAATATCCTTGGAGCTACCAAGGTAAAGGGCTTAGATACAATGTTTATGAGCCTTTATAGAAAATCCTAAAATAGTTGGATAGAAAGTTATAGAGAACACACACATTAACTGGTTCCTATGGACTTTGGCTGTTTCAACTATGCCAAACATATCAATTGTTGTGCTAGGGTCATTGGTGCAAGCTCCCAATTTTAACTGTTGATGAAAAGAATAAAATATATTATTGTACAACAGACTTTTAGGGGATAAATCGGGGGGGGGGGGGCAAACTTTTTGGGCCGAGGGCCACATCTGGATGGGGAAATTGTATGCAAGGCCAGGGGAGGGGGTTGGGGTGTGGGAGGGAGTGAGGGGTGTGGGAGGAGGTGTGGTGTGCAGGAAGGGGCTCTGGGCAAGGGATTGTGGCAGAGGAGGGGTGCAGGGTGCATGAGGGGGCTCAGGGAAGAGAGTTGGGGTGCAGGAGGGATGCGGAGTGCAGGAGGGGGCTCAGGGCAGGGGTGCAGGAGCGGTGCAGACTGCGGGAGGGGGCTCAGGGCAGGGGTGTACAGGGGTGCAGGGTGCAGCAGGGAGCTCAGGGCTGGGGGTTCGGGTGCAGGAGGGGTGCGAGGTGCAGGCACAGGGCTTAGGGGAGGGAGTTGGGAGGCAGGGTGCAGGAGGAGTTCGGGCTCCAGCCCGGCGCCACTTACCTAAAGTGGCTTTGGGGTGGCAGCGGCGCGTACTGTGGCCAGGGCAGGCTCCCTGCCTGCCTGCCCTGTCCCCGGCCCCACGCTGCTCCAGGAAGCGCTGCGGCCCCTGGTGGGATACGGGGAACGGAGAGCTCTGCATGCGCTGCCCTTGCTGCACCTCCAGGTTCCTCCCCCGAAGCTCCCATTGGCCATGGTTCCCCATTCCCGGCCAATGGGAGCTTCGGGAGGCAGTGCCTGGAGGCAAGGGCAACACACGGAGCCCTCTGACCCCCTGCCCTGGGGCCGCAGGGATGTGGTACCGGCCGCTTCTGAGAGCGGCGTGGGGTCCATGGCGCCATGGGGGGCAATCCTGCGGGCCGGATCCAAAGCCCGTAGGGGCCAGATCCGGCCCGCGGGTTGTAATTTGCCCACCCCTGGACTAAATCCTTAGCTGTATAAGTCCATATACCTCCACTAGTTTCAATGGATCTGTGTTGATTGATTAACTTGCTGAGGTTCTGGTCATTACTTTTTCCATTGCTTCAGCTAGTTTTTAAGAAGGATTTTGTAGCCAATATATTAAAAATTCTTGACCTGAAAATTGCAAGTGAAAAGGGCTAAATTGTATATTTGTATACTTTGTAACACAGCATCTGCCTGGCCCATAGCACTAAATCTCTAACACAAAACATCAACTGAGTGTTCCTATAAATGTACATTACCAACTATCAATCCAATAAATGTTGGCAATTGGTTGGATTAAAATTCGTTTGTGGGACACAAAAATTTTTATAGCCCTGTAGCTAATCTGAATCCAGCCAGGTAGTAACAATATTTACTATCTAATGATGGTTTGGTGGCTTGTGTGAAAGGAGTAGGTGGGCCTAATGCCTTTTTTATAGAAAAGATTTTACATCACCTCTTGAACAAGTCACTTAATATGTAGTTGAATCAATTTTCCAATTACTTTAAGATTCTTGAATTAAAGGTATGATTGATATAAATACAAAATATTGTACTAAAACTTGCTTATAGTGTATTTGGATATGGGGAAACTTCTAAATGTGAAGAGAAAGGAGAATCTAAAATTGTTTAAACAATTATGTAGTGGAAGTATTTTAGAAATGGAAATAATAATTTTCTACCCAGCTGTAGGCAGACGAGTGTCTGTGGATGAAATCCTGGACCCATTACGTCAATAGGACATTTGCAATTAAATTTAACAGGGCCAAGATTTGTCCCTGTATCTCAAAACCATCACCACCATACTGGCATTCTTGTTAGCAGTCTCACAAAGACGTCAAGGACTGAATGGGCATGGAAACTAATTTTTCTATGTATGGATGGTTTTTGAGGATAGGATAAAGACAAATTGTGTTAAAAAGAGTCCCCAAGACTAGAGCGACTAGACTGGGTGAAATTTTTCAGACAAAGCTTTCCCTCCCAACCACCAAAACCCACAGATTTATCTCAGCCAATACAGTTTGTGAATCCATATCAAGTGAGATGAATTGGTTTGGTTTAAAAAAAAATCTGTAAAAGTTAAAATATTTCATTCTGGCATTTTCAAAACAAAATGTTTTCATTCTTTGATTTGAAATGACTTATTTGTTTTGAAATCTATATCAATTTAACTAAAAAAAAATTCAAACATTTTGTTTCAGGCCATATGACGCAACATTTTTTTTCAACTTTTTCTTTTTTAATTTGCTGCATTTTTTTAAGTCATTTTGGCTTGATCCAAAAAGAACTTTCCCCTGATACTCCAGAAGCTTGTGATATACATTTCACATAACTTTAGGGGTTACATATATCCACACACACACACACACACACACACACATTTTTGTGTGTGTATATATGTAAATATATCAGAGTGAAAATGAGCATATTTTTGAGCTAAGATTGCTTTCACAGTCACATCTTAGCAGTACACTTTTTTCATGTTTGTAGTGCAATGGCAGTCATTGCACTGAAATTTCTCAAGAAGTCAAACGATTATTCAGAGTAAAGTATTGAAAGGAAATACATAGAATGTTGCACATATCTCTCTTCCATGTCTGCACATCTGGCACCTTATGCTGGCAACCACCTACTTCAAACTAAATAAATGTACTCAAAAACTGATGAGGAAAATACACTTTTGTGTCCAGGAACAATGCAGCCAGAGTGTAAGCATTTGTGAAGCCATCTGGGAAAATTGATTAATCCATTCTCTTTCTGTCTGTACCTGCTTTGAGTGAACTCTAATGAAGGTAATTGAAAATTAGCTGCTGTCTCATTTACCAGTTGTCCACTGTAATCACAATGAAAATACTTTCCCCCAAAGAGATATGCAAGTTAAATGAACAGAGGGAGAAATGTATTTAACTAGAATGGAGGCAGAGGTTATTAAGTTTCATATAAGATAGTGTCATAGTTTACCACGCAACAGCTTGTTTTTGACAGTTCACCTGAGTTTCGGCCAATTTCAGAGACTGTACAGACGTAGAATCTTCAAAGTGGCCACATACACAGAAAATATACCTGCTAATGTTAAAGATATTCTGGCAACATTTATTTGAAGGATGAAGAATCAAAATAGCATTGAACTACAGAGAATGTTATAGGAGAAAATTCTGGAATAAAGGACAAATATTGGAAACCAATATGTTCTTTTCAGTTTAATCAGTCAAAATTAAAGGACCAAGGTGCCAAACCATGGAAGTTAGGAGACTCATTACCTTTGAAGATCTGGGCCCAAATTATGTTCACTATTACATAGTTGTAACCCCATTAATTTCAGTAGAGTTTTAGAGGTGTAACTAGGAGAAATTCAGGCAGCTGATTATCTCTAGTACAAGTTAATCTAATGCAGAGTATGTAAAATAGGACCCAGTAGATTTTCAAATAAGTTTCAGACTGGACTATGCTTTGAGATGTAATTTCTTATTCTTGATCCATTAAGTCCCCTGTGTTACTCTCTGGTTCCATAAGATATTGAAGTCTATGGCAGCTGATTCAGTTTCGAAGATGTAGAAGGATGAAGGTCCATCATTCTGTTATGCTCTGTCTTTCCTGCAGATCTCACAGAAGCCCCTCTATAGACTCCACTGGCTTTAGATTCTGTGAATTAAGCAGAGACAGGGTAGGAGTAGGCAAGACAAGGGGGCAGGTAGGGCTAGGCTGGCTTCTTCTCCCATCATTACAGACTTCGTAGTAATTTACACTAATTCTCTCTGTGCTAAGGAAGACCCCACCCTGATATCCTTAAAGAGGCTTCCAAGAACAAGAGGCAGTTGTGGGAGTCTCTGCAGTGGGGATTCTTCTAAGTGGTGCAGCAAACTGGAGGTGTGGGGGTCAGTGGCCTTTGTCCAGTTTCCCAAGATTTATGTTTACCTCAATTGATCCACACACTGAGGGAGCGGACCCCACAAGAGAGAAGAGACAAAGCTTAGTGCAAGAATTCTAAGTAAATTCCACAAGATAAAAGATTTATTGAATAGAAGCTTATTAGGCCTTTACTTTTCTTCCACCCATCACATCACCTACTCTTGGATGTTAAGGATGGATGATTACTTTACTATTAGATTTGGAGAGCATATGTTCAGAGCTGTATATATAGATATTGTGACAAAGTTCCTCCTCTATCTTGGTGGGTCCTGCACTTATTGGCAGATTTCTTGCCTCAGAGATTCACCATGCGGGTTGGGGAACAGCCCAGAGACCTTCCCCTCTGGAAGAACCCATAGTCCAGGTCAATTGGGAGGTTTGGGGGGAACCCGGGCCCACCATCTATTCCGGGTTCCAGCCCAGGGCCCTGTGGATTGCAGCTGTCTATAGTGCCTCCTGTAACAGCTACATGACAGCTACAACTCCCTGGGCTACTTCCCCATGGCCGTCTCCAAACACCTTCCTTATTCTAACCACAGAACCTTTCTCCTGGTGTCTGATAATGCTTGTGATCCTCAGTCCTCCAGCAGCACACCCTCTCAGCTCCTTGCACCTGCCTTAATGGATTAGCCTGCCTTAATGGATTCTAGCAGCTTCTTCTTAATTGGCTCCAGGTGTCCTAATTAGCCTGCCTGCCTTAACTGGTTCTAACAGGTTCCTGATTACTCTAGTGCAGCCCCTGCTCAGGTCGCTCAGAGAACAGAAAACTACTCATCCAGTGACCAGTATATTTGCCCTCTACCAGACTCCTGTACCCCACTGGTCTGGGTCTGTCACTATATATATATATATATATATATATATATAATATGAATAATAAGGATATTTTGGTGAACTATGATGGAAAAGTAAGCAGTAGAAGTAGCACAAGTACCATTCAGTGAGCTCTTCAATTGATTTAAAACTATAAGAAATACTTTAAGATAACACACGCGTTTGTAATGTATTTGCATAACAAATGCATTCTGTTATAAATGTTTATTTAGGAAATTGTGTCACCTCTACTTTGTTTCATGAAACAATTATATGGTTCCCAAATGAATAAACTTCCCCTTTCCTACACTAGGTGGCTAAAGGTTGAGTAGAGTCTTTCCTGATTAATTAATCAGACTTTTACTGAGAAAACAGTTCAATGTGCTCATTATGGCTACTATGTTACAAATATTTTTTTTTCAAATTAGTTTTAATTTTTTAAACTCATATACTTATGTAGTAAGAAAAGCCGCAAGAGGGAGGTGAGTAGTTGGGAAGAAAAAGGGAGGAGAATGGTTAGAAAATTTACTCATAGTCTTCTGGTAATTAAAAATTAGAGTTTGGATTTTCAAAGGGGCCTAAAGTGACTGTAGCAGGGTGGTCTGCCCCATTAAGACCCTGGGGAGTCAGGGAGCAGCAAGCCCTGGCCTAAAGAGCAGCTTAGCCGGTAGGTGTTGGGAACCAGCTTATCTCGCCAATCAGCAGCTAATGATTGATTTCCAGCTGGTGAGTAAGCTGATTTCCAGTAAGTGAGGACTGAGGCATGTGAGCAAGGAGAAAGAAGAGACAAATAATTTCCTGAGAAGCAGCAGCTGCTGATGATAATTAATAAATAAATTAATTAATAGAGCTGACTGACCCATCTAAATCTGCTCTCTCTCTCTCTCACTCACTCACACACACACCCATGAGTAAAAGGAGGTGAATGAGTCATGAGCTACTGGGAGTGAAGAGGATCTTGCAGTATCAGTTTAGGTCAGTGCTATAATTGTTGTTATTTGTCTGTATTTGGGGGTGGTGGTGGCATAATAATAATAATAATAATAATAAATTAATTAATTAATAAAAGAACCTGTGTGGAAAGCTAAAGCAGAGTTGGGGTTGATAAACTGATTTTTATTTTTTTCTCCAAGCCGGTGGATAGGCCCACCAGACTATAGTACCAAAATCCTATTAAATGTCAATGGGACTTGGGTGTCTAGCTTTCTTAGGTGCCCTTGAAAATCTCACTTTAGATTTGCAATTTGAACAGTTATATTTTTCTGGTAGGTTAAAAATTTAATAATAATGGGTGTTTAACTATAAATGTGATACATTTTAGGTGGTTCAGAATTTCCCACACAAGTAAACACACACACATATATATATATTGAACTATCCAAAACTTCTAGGTCTGTAAAACTGGGCTAGTAGTTTTATGAGATTAACATTAATGATATATCCAATATGTCCTAGATCTTGCTTCTAGTACAATGGGAACCAACACATAACTTTTTCCGGTATTTTCATACATCCAGTTATGTATGGACACACACAAATGAATGTTTTTTATTTATTTTTCTACTTAAGTCAAACTTTTTGTCACTTGGTAGGTCTCAACACTTAAAAATGTTCCATTATAATGGTTGCTCACAGTAATCCTAATCTTAAATGGAATGTTTTGGAAACTATTTAGGCTGTGCATGTTGCAAACTCTTATTACACAGACTCAAAGGGAGTTTGAAGGAAACTGTGGGACTCTCACTTCTTTCCCAAACTTTAAAGAACTGTTGTACCCTACAAAGGATGTGAACACCAGTCCACGGAGATTGAGAAGGACAAATCCTTCTTGAGAAGATCCCTAGGGGAGTGTATGCATTTATTCATGTATAATTTTATGTTGTGTTTGAACTTGTGATAGTAACCAGTAATAAAATTGAGGCACTCAGTGAATGTTGTTACCTTTAAGAGGCGTTGACAGTATTTACAGTTGTTTCAAGAGTGATTTAGTAAATGTTTTCCATCTGAGACTTTGTTTTAGGATCAGATTTAACTCTGTGTAATTATCTATATGTTTATGTATGTACTGAAAAGACAAAACTCCAGTCTGTACTAATAAATAAAATAAACTGAGGTACAGAAAGGGGAAAGAAAGAACAGATTTAAAAATTTTATTAAGATGATGTTAAAAAAAAATAGTGAACAGAGTTTGAGCATAGAAGTTTCTGGTTAACAGATCGAGAGTGCCAAGTTTGGTTTAAGATCAGGTGGCATGAGGAATACATAATCTGCAATATCCCCAATTGGGGGTAAAAGGTTGATGGGTCAAAGTACAGACATTGAGATATGAGGGTATGAAGTTCATAAAGTGGCTACGTTCGGGTATGGATTATAATGGGTGGATATGATGATGAGGATGGATTGACCCTCATTTGGTGAGATTTAATGTTCAGGGAGTTTATGGTTCCAGTTCATATGATCCAATGGAGAAGGTCACTTGGTCCCTTTCTCGTAGTGGGATAACGATGTCACTCTGGCTCACGCCTCCTGGTACTGTCGGTGGCCGGTGATGTGCTCGATGTAGATGTCCCTGGACCATCGGATGGCGTCTGAGACCATGAGGCGCCGCATGAGACGTGCGTAGCGTCGACCGATCCCGCAGGTCCACAGCACACGCTCGTTGCAAGGGTCACAGGCGCCCAGGGCTCCGACAATCAGGGCATCCATCTGCACCTCATAGCCCTTCGCTCTCAGGGTGTCAGCCAGGGGGGCGTACTTTTCCAGCTTACGAGCTCGGGCTTCGCGAAATGCCGGGGCCCTGTTCTCAAAGGAGACTGTGACATCGACGAGGATGATCTTTTTCCGGGCCTCATCGGTGATGACCACGTCAGGTCATAGCTGGCTGTCAGTACCGGCAATGGTGCAGTTCACGGAGATCTCCCCCAGGCGTGGACGATGGCTTTCATCAGGCGGTTCTGGATGGTGTTGTGGCACAGCTGCCAGGCTCTGGCGTGGGGTTTGCAGCTGCACAGGACATGGGGCAGGGTCTCGTTGGGGTAGCCGCACTTCCTGCAACGCTTGTCTCGGTTCCCGTGGCGGACAGCTCCATTGAGCGGGACGCAGTTGAGCCGGGCATGGTGGATGAACCGCCAGTCGGCAAAACAGGTGAAGCCGCCCCCGTCGAGGAAGTGGTTGCTGGCATCCCACTTGCTGGTCAATTCAAAGGCTTTACCCTGGTCCAGTTTACGCTTCAGGGTTTCCACGTACAGCGAGCGGATGGTGGCCTTCAGAGTCCTCTCCAGCAAGCCCCTGGCCACCGGGGTAACGACGGTGTTTCGTCAGACCTGATCTGCGGAACCCGGATTCCCAGCTCCTGGAGCTCCTCGCACCACTCCCAGCGGCAGCCAATGCGCTTCCCCAGGCGACGCGTGGCGTTGCGAGTGCGGGACCATAGTGAAGCGATGTCGCGCCCGTCCCGTCCAAATTCCCCATCCAGGGAGCCGCTCAGGAAGGTGGCGATGTCTTGGTTCGAGGGGGCTCTGCCGATCCGCTTCTCTGTCGCATCACACAGGGCGTTCGCCGCAATGTTCCTCACCATGGCGTCGGGACATGTCAGCAGGCGGAAGGCGTGGGTGATCACCGCGACGTCGCACAGGTCACCCAGGCAGGGGACGTTGGCGCCGCCGTGCCTGTGGGCGATGTAGACCAGCTCGTTGCTGGCTCTCTGGGGAAGGAACAGCCACTTCTTCACCAGCTTCCGGATGATCTTGTCTGCCTTGTTGAGGGGCACCTTTGCCACGGCGGATCCCCTTAGGGTGAACGAGATGCATGGGATCAGGAAGGTGTTCAGGGCGTTTATCTTCTGTCACGGTGCCAGCAGGGAGGCATCAATCTTGGCAGCGTCCTGCAAGATCTCCTGGATGGTGTCCTTGGATGTCTGCCGGACATGGAACCCTGTTGGCGTGCCCAGGTGTTGGTATGCCTGCCCCTCTGCCAGGGGGATGATGGGCTCACCCTGGATCTGGAACCCCGTTGTTTGCACTGAGTCCCTTTTGCTGCCGTCAATGTGCAGAGTTGCGCACTTCTTCGCATTGAAGCGGAGCCCCATCCAGTCAGTAGCTCGGCTGGTGGCATCTAGCAAACCTTAGAGGCTCTCTGGGTCGTCCGCGGTCAGGACCAGATTGTCCGCATAGGCCTGAATGCTGAGTTTCTTGCCGTGCAGGTCGAAGCCGGTCGGGCCACTGGAGATGGCTCGGATGAGCGGTTCCATGGCCAGGTTGAAGATGATGGGGCTAAGAGGGCATCCTTGTTTCACGCCGCGGCGGATGGGGATGGCGTCCGTCTCTCTGTCCGTGGCATAGATGGTGGTGGTGCAGTCCTTGTAGAGGTCCCGGAGGATCTGGATGAGAGTTTCTGGCATCCCAAACTCTACCAGGGTGGCAAAGATGTGATGGTGGGGTATGGACCCAAAGGCGTTGGTCAGGTCAAGCCATGCTACTGCGCACTGCCTCTTGGACCTCCTGGCCTCCTGGATGGCCGTCTGAAGGAGGAAGTTGTGCTCATAGCATCCCTCACAGGACATGAAACCCTTCTGCACTGAGCTGACGGCGCCCCCGCACACTGACCAGTCTGTGACCCTTGCCCGAGGCAGCTGACATACAGCTTGTAGATAGTGGAGCAGAGGGAGATGGGCCTCCAGTTGCCGGGGTTGTCTCAGTCGCCTTTTTTGTGGATGAACACAGTCATGGACTTTTTCCAGGAGTGGGGAACGTGATGGAACTGCTTGCATTTGTTGAAGATGGCTGCGAGCACCAAGCAGCCGGGGTCTCGCTTCTTCAGCAGGGGGTAGCGGATGCCATCTTTTCCAGGGGCGGTGTTTTTGGTCCTCGACAGCCTCGCATGCACCTCCTGCGGGGAAAAATCTTGCTCCAAGTCCTCCATGAGGTCGATCCGGGATAGCGGAGAAAGGCACTCTGGGCATCGCAAGTTGGTCTGGGCCTCGTGATCAAACACATCCTTGAAGAAGGAGTAGAGCCTCTTGGGATGGATAGCACAGTAGGAGGAGGTCTCGTCAAGGATCTCCCTCATGGCTTTCGTTCGGTTCATCCTGTGTAGTTTCTGAATATGGGATGCAGCTGCTGGATCGTAGCAGCAGCCGACGTCCCCTCTCCTGCCTTCTCTGGTGGTGTTGTTACGGCTCAGGGCAGGGAATCTGCGAGTGGCCCGTGCGGCTTCCTGGGGTTCCCTCCTTCTGGCCGTAATTTCCGCAGACAGTTCTGCAGTCAGTCTGTCCATCAGGGTGTCGAAGTTCTCAAAGTCCTCAGCCTTTGCCAGCTCCTCCATCCAGGTGGATTGCCACGGCGTGGCGACCCTCGCTCATGGCCATCGCTCCTCCTGCTGCGTTGTCTCTGCAGGTTCAGGTGCTGCGGGGACGGTTTGTGGCCTTGTTGTCCCTCGGACTGTGGAGTGGTGTTCAGGTGGGTCTTGAGGCGGGGGTCCTGGTGTGGTGGGGAGGGCAGCTCTCGGTGTCTCCGAGGCAGCACTGGATCTTCCAGGAGGGAGTGGGGTTCTGGAAGCACCAGTGCTGGGCTTTGTTGGGGCGCGGTCATGTTTGGAAGCGCTGGGGATGTTTCTGGTTCTTCTGCGGGCGGCATCCGGCTGGTGGGTCCTCGGTGGGGCATGGGGTTTTTGGCGGTCAGAGGCTCTTTGGGTAACCTTGGAGGAGGTGTTGGGTCTCCCGGGGCCGGGGTCTGGCTGTGGGATTTGGGGGCTACAGGAGGCTCCTCCGTTGGCTGGATCTCACCGTGCAGCCGGGGGACGATGATAGTTGCTCCTACGGCAGGGTGGCATGAGGTTACCTGTGGGGGAGCGCTGCAGCGTCTCGTGTCCGTGTTGTGCCGGATGGTTTTTATGAGGTCACTGAGGCGTCTGGTGAGGTTGTTGACCTGAGAGATGGCAGTGGTCCCCCTCACAGCAGGGTCCAGCGTGGGGATTCTGGAGATGGGACTGGTCCTTTTGGTGGCATCGTCAGTCCTCGAGGCGGAGGTTACACTTCCCTCAGTTGGCGGTTGGTCCCCCCTTATCTGCTGTGGCTCTGGGGATGCTGGCTGGGTGCTGAAGCCAGATCATCAGTGGGGTCAGGGTTGGAACCCGGAGGATGTCAGTGGGATTCACTTTCGTGGTTGTGGGGGGTCCCCGCATGTGGCTTGATGAAACTTACATTTCTTTTGGATCTCGAAGGGGAGATCACAGCGGCTACACTGGAAAGCAATCTGTTTGTTGTAGGTCTTACGAACGTGTTTGCTGAGGGCCGCAAGGGTCTGGACTCCATGGACGGGGAGACAGAAGGGGCAGAGGAGGAGACCTGTAGGGAGTGGGTACTGGAGGTAGATGCAGTCTTCTTCCTCTGCCTCACCCTCCGTGGAACGGATCTCTGTTGTGCCTGCAGACTCACCAGGTGATTCCTCTGGGTCTGGTAGAGAAGCTTGGGGAGATGAAGTCGCTCTTGGGGGGGCGCTGGACTCACTGGCCACATTGTCTCTTTGCCCGGAAGGGCAGCGTGCGGCATCGAGATCTTGGGCTCTGAAGTGCATCCCCTTCGAGCGGCCCTCCTCCGGACAGCCGGGTGGTAAGTAGTTTCGGAGTCTGGGGTTGAGGAGATGGTTGCTTTCGGACCATCCCTCTCTGGAGCAGAGGGGAAGCGATCAGCATTCTGGTCCTGGGTCATCGGGGGGGCTCCCCTGGTGGCGTCCTTCCCGGCGGGGCAGCCATCAGCATCCTGGTCCTGGGTCGGCTGATGTCAGCCTGCTGCCTTCCCATCCCATACCCGTTGAACAAAAGGAATGAGCTAAGATATAGACCCCTCTCTTCTTTCCTCCAGATAATCACAGGCAATACTTTCGCTGTTTCATACAGAATGTTGCATTCATGAGTGGGTCACTAGGTAAATAAAAGCCCAGGTCTTAAAGTCCCCAGTTTTTACCAATTGAGGATCTAGACCATGATGCATTATTGTTTCTATTACTGTATCCTGCTACTGTATTACACTTACTCTATTATTGTAACTGGAGGGAGCGCAGAGCTTAACCTCTCTATTGTACCACCCACATACTGAATGTAGCTCTCTATTACAGTGCTCAAAAGCACTAGAGAATGGGGAGGGTAGATATATAATGACTTGACTGAGTCTGTATTGAAGTGTGTAAGTGAAAGCAGCTGACTTATACCTGGAAAGTTAATCAATCAAAAGCAATGCCAAGCAGACACTTACATTTTCAAGTAAAGTACTCAAAACATAATAAATATTTTATTAGAGAATTGGAGCTTATGATTCTAAATTTGGCCCCTTACATTTGATGTAATCACAAATAATAAAGATTTTTCACCTTCACTTTATCATTTCTCCCTGATACCCATACTATGTAGCTTTTTGGACCGTTCGTAAGTCTTTCTTTCTTTTCTTAGAATTTGTGTTCTAATGCGTATTGGTTGATATTTTTTAGACACACTTTTTGTCCTTTCTTTTATTTCTAACACATAGTTCAATAGCTTAATATCCTACTGCCCTGAGCTCCGTTCACCATTATTAATTGTTCTGCATTTTGTGCATTGTGCTGATGGGTTAACTCTGGTAAGTTTTTAGTGATCAAATTTAGTGATTTCCGCCTCCTCCCCCCAATTTCATATAATTTTGACTAGGTAAAATTTTGTTAGCAATATTTGAAGCCCTTTAATCGGGCTTCTGTGAACATTCATAGACCAAATATTGTTTGTACAAATGGGGAAAATAGATTTCATCCCAGAAAAAATATCATGTAACTTAAGTCACCAAGCACAAAGCTCAAACAACACATTGAACATACTGGCTACTCAAACAATTAGTCACAACAAACAGTCTGTGAACAATCCATAGGCTGAAGTACTTCTGAACAAAACATTCAAAGAAAAATTTCTAATAAGAACAAGTTAATAAAAATCACAATCTGGTCACAACTCATGACCAGGTGGATAAAAAAAATGTTGTTTGGATTAATTACCATTAGCTATAGCTGGAATAGTATTAATCAAAACTGTTACTGCCGAGGCAAAGTCCATTTTTTATTAGAAGTCAGACTGACCAACAAAAATTGCATATCTCCAATAACTCAACGCTCCCCTCCTTTCCCATTGTCAGTATGGCTTTAATTTCCTTTCCTCCCCCCCTCAAGATACTCACTTTAGATTATATGCTTTATTCTTTCCTTCCACTGCTACTTACTAAACACTGATGACCTTGTCTACCTATACATACAATACCTATTCATTCCTATTATTTCAGTCATCATTCAGCCTCATCAACTGCTCTAAGTGGCATTAGAGAGAACAGGAGAGGAAAATATCATGAAAATAGCTTTAATAATGGGATTCAGTGATTCACAATATTCTGAGAGATACTATAAAGATAACAATGTGTTCTCTATGAATACTTAAATAGGCATTTAGAAAAGGCTGTAGTCTGTACCTAGTGGTAGCACTAAAGTAGTAGGAGGTAAAGCACGTGTTTTCTTGATTCAGCGTGATAAGTCTTCAGGACTCCTTGAACTAGCTTCAACCTTCATTTAGGCCAGTGCAACCTCACTGATTCCACACATACACTGACCTCAGCAGTATTGCATATGCATAACTGAGGAAACAGCTTGACTTAATGTAACCCACACTCCTGCTGGGTGTAGTGTTCTGTCCTCTCTAGAGGCACTGAGAGAGACATTAATGAGTTTGCTCTACTACAGCCTTAGCTAAGGCCATATGGCTTTTAGCTTACGCAGTAAAGTCTCCTGCACTAATCCCCAGAGTCCTTAGGTTCGATTCCGCCCAACAGCGACAGTGGTGTTACATTAACTGGTCAGATGCATTACTGGTAACAAAATAAAACATTGTGTCAAGCTGATATTTAGTACTATTCTGCTGGAACACTTTGACTACTCTCAGGCCTGTAAGAACTTGAGAAAGGGCACAAGACAGAGTCAAAGCCAGTTAAGTGGTGCTACTTCTGCCTTTGCAGCAGCAAGAACCAGAAACAGAGGAATGGCCTGAGTGGCAAAGGCTTGCAGTGTCAAAACTATCAATTTCAGGTGTTAGTTTTTAGGATAGAAAGTATTTATCATTCTCATTGCCAGAGAAGTTTGACTAATCTTTGTGGCTGTCGGGATTATGGACATCAGGAATGAAAAGACACAGGAAAATTGTGTGTGTGAAGCCTTGCTTGCTTTGTGCTTTTTATAGTCCTGTCTTCTTATGGCTTCACTAAAAGAAAGTGAAATTTGCTGAAGGCTTAATGTGGACAATGTGTTTTGGAGATGTTTATGACAAGTCAGTTGGTCCCAGATCTTCAAAAGGTATTTAGGCACCTAAATCCCAATGATTTCAATGTTATGGAGGGATTCTGAAAATCAGTAGCAATATCCATCATTATTAGGCAGAACTAAGCAGTAAATATAAATGGATATAAACAAGGATTTAGTCAGGAGGAAGCTAATCTAATACATAGGGCATGTTTCAACTGAACATCAGCTGCCTAGAGTTTAGTTCACTCTCCATAAAATAAACTCAGTCATCCATGTACTTTCCTCTTTTTCCATCTTCAATTATCTTTCTGTGATTTCCCTGGGCTTTGTCTAGGAAAAAAACAAGAACATCTTAGAAATAATCGCTTTATATGGCTCAAAGAAGAATTCAAGCATAAACAGGACAGAATTTCACTGGGCTAATACCTTCTGTTTCAGCTGATGGTGACAGGAATGGCTGTCTGGCATGTGCAGGTCTTGTTAGGCATGATAAGTTATAATGGACAGGCTGAAGTGACTAAGAATTTTTGCATTTTTCATACAGCTTGGTTTTCACTTAGGAGTTGTTGGGCACCTATTCAGAAGACGTGGAATCTGGATAAATGATGGCACGTGCTTGTCCTATCAGAGGCAATAAATCAATCTATGGAAAAATAAACAATGGCAGCAACTTGTCAGGAGGCTTTTCCAATGCAGTGTGTGTGTGTGTGTGGCACTGGCAGACTTTCACTTTCTGATGGGTAATGGATGATGGACATAAAATATGTCTCCATTGACCTGACTGCAAAGGAGTTACACCAGTGATGAACTTGGCATGCAGTTCATGACCTGCTTGGTAGTTGACATGTTAATTGGTGGAACTATCCTTTTCCTTCCTTCCTCTCTCCTCTCTCCCCTCCCCCAGCCCCTGCATTCCCAGGTGGTCTCAAACACCTGGACAGCAACAAAGAGGTTTAAATGTAGGCTTTGGGGACAAAATTTGGAAAATGCAGAGTACAACCATTTTGATATTCCACACATTATGGGAGTGAACAAGGGGGTCACTGAAGGGTTGCTCATTTTTAAGCTCTGTAGTCTGAAGAAAAATTAGAGCTGGGCAGAATTCTTATTGAACTCAAACCACTTGAAGTTGAGGCTTTTGAAGTTGTTTGTAGTTGTTTTTCCCCTACCCCCAATGAGCAAGGGTGACAGACACCCAATAATTCCTAGCAAGGCATTTCTTTCCATTGTTCATTCACTACTGCACACTCTGGAATCACTCTGTCCTTATGCTTGTATGTTGGGAAGTCATTGGAACTGGGAGGATTTCTCCATTCCTACTTCACCACATACCCCACTGTCCATATCCTGCTTCCTTAGAAGAGCATACTGGGAAAGGGAATGACCACCTGAAGATGGAGGAAGGGCCAATGGGTAGAATAAGGTGCCTGAGGGAAGATGTTAGGTGCCCCATCACTATAAAAAGCAAGCTCCATTTAGAGACTGGGAGGTGACACAATGTCTGTCTTGGGGATTTCAGTTCATTAGACTGGAACCTCAAAGCAAAATACAAGGACTGGTTCACTGCCAAACTCTGAGAAACAATAATAGTGAAACTGTGTTTCTTGAAGCCGTACTGCAAAATTCTCAATCTTCATGGAGATACAAATACAAATGGTGTTCTTCTGAACCTAGAGGCCCCCATCAGGAATCAGAACTCTATTTTGCTAGGCACTTTACATAGTTGCAACAAAAAGATATCCCCTACCTAAGAAAGTTTGCAGTCCTAACATGTGACCGGGGGGCGGGGGGGAGAACTGCCTAAATGAGAACAGTGGGAGTGGGCAGATGAAGGGAGGTAGCGATGACAAAGTACAAGTGAAAAAAGTTGTTTGCCACAGAAAGTAGTAGTATCCGAACACCCGCAATCTAGTCATTCATCAACAAAAAAAGAGAATTCATGTATGCTAGATCCTGGCACGTTTTCTTCCTATGGCAGATTACTAGATGTATAATTACTATATGTAGTAATTATTTAATGCAAGGATGAGTAAGAAGGGCTTTTAACTGTGTAATAAGCCAGAAACTAAATTGCAATCTGTTCCATTTTCAAATTTAAAAAAAACTTTACTGAAAGATAGGTGTGAGACATACATTTTTCAGGAATTAAACAGGGCTTTAGCTACATAATTTTAAATTGGTAGGAATCAGCTGTCTAAAATGCTGCATAACACATTGAAAACTTATCTCATGGGTCACACAAGAAAAATTTGGTGCAAGCATTTTTCTTCATTTATCCACAGATAAAACTGCTTTGTGGGCTGCTAGCCACATCCCCAACCATAGCCATCTGTGATAAATACTCACATTTCTGCAGTCACATTCTTGCACTGAACAGTGTTTTACCATGTTACATCTCCACTAATTACCCATTATCAGCTGCTTCCATAAATGACATAACCTAAGGTCAAGGATATACATTGGTGTTGAACCATCAGTTTAACTTTTGAGTTGAGGTAACAAGAAAGATTGTGCATGTATGTTGTTTCGATTTCTCTTTCTACTTTAGGCCATATTGTGAACACCTTATTTTCAGTTGTAAGCAGTTAATCACATTAATATAGTTGTATTGAAGTTGATAGGGTTACTCATGTGAGTAACAGCTCTTCAGTGGTAATAAGTGGTTCAGAGTCTGATGTTTTTTTTTTTTTTTTTTTTTTTTAGTAAAACTAAAGTAAAAAGGGACCTACACTATTTTTGAGAAAGTTATATTATTAGTTTGAACTGATGATGTCATTGTGGATAGTGCATTTGCTATATGTAAAGAGTGGTGATGAAGTATGTGAAAATACACAGATAACATTTAGGACTGCAAATTTAATATGGTAACTTAAAAGCAGTCCTTATTTCTTTTCAAATAGGTGCCTGCAATTGTAGCTTGGGACTGCTGCAGGCCATGACATGTCTGGGAACTGTGTTTTTTTTGTGAATGCTTAGAGCTGCCAAAGTAGGAGAGGAGGCTGCTTTTTTTTATATATTGATATTAACTTGTTTCTCCTCTGACTGCTGATCTAAACCTGGACCCTGATGGCTTCTCTGGTATCTGATTATCCAGAGTGACCTTTACAGAAGCTAACCAGTGTTGCAGTGGGCCTAGCCTTAGTTTCTGTGTCCCTTACTTTCCTATCCTCCCTTCTTGTTGCAGCCTGGGGACTCTCCATAGTGGTTCTTTCTGGGCTCTCAGTGTTCCTAGTTCTGTGCAGTTTTTTGGCTGTTCAGGCCAGGGCCAGCAGGGGGCGGGTGGGAGGAGAAGGAGTGGAGAGAGCCCCGTAACCATGGAACAATATAATGGGGGCAAGGCCAGGCCAAATTTGAGTGAGTGTCATTGTGACCTGGTTTGTGGGGACAATGTGACCGAGGTTTGGCCTGGCAGCTCCTTTGTCGTGACAGCGGGGCAGTTGGGCCAAATTTGAATGAGTGACATTGAAGGCTTGCACACAGGGTTACAATGCTACTCATGTTTGGCCTGGGCCCTCGCCTGCTGGCTGCCAAAACTTCAGTAGCTCTTTTCAGAGGCAGGTACTGGCTGGGAAGTAGGATGGACCCATCACCCAGGGGCATAGCTAGCTAGCAGGGAGGAGTGTGATAAGGAGAGGGAGTGGGGGCACCAGAGGCTCCTGAAAGGAGATGGTAGAGGAGGTTCATTTTAAGGGATGAGTCTTCTGGAAGTGGGTGGGTGTAGGAGCTAATGGGCCAGGAAGATGGTGTCAAGCTTTTTGAAAGTGTGGCTGACTTCAGTTTCAGATTCTGCCTTGAGCCTCCAGAAACTTCTCTGGCCCTGGTCCTGTCTGGGCTGGAGCGTTTGCCTCTCTGTGTTCCTTTTCCCTTTTGGCAAGGGTGTTTAATGATCTTTTGGATCCTACTCTGACAGCATGTAGAAATAAGACCTAGGACAGCATGGTTGGGATAAATGCAAGATTGTAAACAAGAAATAAAGTCAATCTTGCATTCACCCCAACCTTGCTGTGCTAGTTGTCTGTAATTTCTACAGTAACCTGATAATGGCTGGGCAAAGAGACTGTCTGAGAGTCTGGGAGATGGACTGCAACATGCTGGGCAAGGAGATGGAGGACATAAGTGGGGAACTGGTAGATTGTGAGGAAACAGACTGGTTCTCAGTCCCATTCATTCCTTCCTCCCCCCAATTCCTCAGCCAATCTGGAAGTGTGTAAGGTGGTGAAAGAGTGGAGTCAGATCTGGTGAAGAGCTGGAGTGGTGGGGGAGGGAGGTTTTTTTGGGTGGGAACTGGGACTGTCTGGACAATGACTGGGAACTGGAGTTTGTGGGGAGAGGGAACACATTGAGTTTGGAAATAAGTACCTAGAAAATCACTGGAATCCACAAAGCCAGAGTTAGGAACCCAGGCTCCCTGTACAGTGAATGGGGGTAGACAGAGATTGACACCTAAGAATGAGATCAACAAAAACCAGCATGCTAGATGGCTCCCCACCTAAACTAGCCAATAGCAAATGCTGAGGAAAGGATAAATTACCTCTCACTGGTAATTAGTTACTTAAGCCCATACTGGAGGGAAATAGCCATCTTCACTTGGGATCTGAATGTCTCATGGAGTCTGGCATCTAAGCACAATGGGCTACCTGCCCATGGTGCACCATGCTGTGTATTAAAACAAGCACTCCTGGTGAGTACCTGCAGAGCCAATGCAAGGAGCCAAGTATACAATCACACAAGGATACACTAACTGCAGCGGCTTTATGCTGACATAACTTGGGCTGGCAAAAGTTTGTAGTGTAGACATGCTCTCACCTTGCTAGACACCAAACAGACTTAACAGGGACACTAGTTTTATGGTTCAGAACAACAATTGGTAACACACCACACTGCCTACTATGCTTAACTGCCCATTTCAAACCCTTTATGCATAACAGTCTAACTCCTAATTGCCCACTTCAAGTGACTGACTCAACAGGTGTTACCTCTTCTGCTTAACAATCTGTCCCAACTTGTATTTAGATCAGACACTGAGGCCATGTCTACACTACTGAGTTAAGTTGACTTAGGTTATATCAATGATTATAAGCCACTGTAATTCATCACTTGTGCATGTTCACATGACTCTCCTTGTGTCAGTGGAGCACATCCATGATTGGTGCTCTAGCACCGATGGAGAGCAGTGCACCGCAGGCAGCTATCCCACCATCTTCTCTCACTAGGAGTCCTGGGAATGGATCCTAGTGCATCATGGGGCAGGGATCGGTGCCCCATTGATGGAATTATGGGATGGAGAAAACTGCAAGGTCTTCTGACTGCAATTTGTGCTGTTTTTCAACTGCACCTGTAAATTTTGTTCCTGCCATCTCTGCCTGAAAACATGGATCCTGCACTGCTCTCCAGTCTTGTGGTAAGCATTATGAACATAACGTGGCTGATCCTGCAGTATTTCATGAGCTGTGAATCTGAACAGGAATCTGTGCTGCCTGCCCTGTTGTGTGCCATGGAAAGAAACCATTCAAGATGTTGGCATAAACAGAGAAGCTGCGCATGGTGGACTGTCACTATTGGGCTCTGGAAACAAGCACCCAGTGGTCATCATCATCATCCCACACCCATGGGATTGTGATGCAGGTGTGGGATGATGACCAGTGGCTACAGAACTTTTTCATATGCTCAACCCCACTTTTCTTGAACTGTGCAGAGCTCACCACCACCTTGCAGTGCAAGGACACCAAAATGAGAGACGTCATAATGGTGGGAAAGCTAGTAGTGGTTGCTCTGTGGAAGCTGACAACTCCAGGCTATTACTGGTCAGATGCCAATCAGTTTGGAGTTGGGAAGTCCACAATGGGCAGTATAGTCATGCAAGTGTGCAAGGCCATTAATTGCCTCCTGCTACAAAGGACTGAGACTCTAGGCAATGTGCAGGGAATAGTGGATGGCTTTGTGGCAATGGGATTCCCTAGTTGCAGAAGAGTGATGGAACACATATCCCAGTTTTGGCCCCAGACAATCTTGGACTGAATCCATCAACAGAAAAGGGTACTTCTCTAGGGTATTGCAGTCCCTGGTGGATAACTGGGGCCATTTCACTGACATCAACGCAGAGTGATTATGGATCACTCCTGGAATCCTGACCTGTACAAAATCTGCAAGCAGGGACTTTCCCTCTAGATCACAAGATTCCAATAGGGGGTGTGGCAATGCCCATTGTGATCCTGAAAGACCCAGCCTACCCCTTACTCTCATGGCTCATGAAGCCATTCACCAGAAACCTTAACAGCAGCTAGCAGCACTTCAACAGGTGCAAAATGACCATAGAATGTACATTTGACAGATTGAAGGATTGCTGGCACTGGCTCTTCAGCAGGTTCAACCTGAATGGGGAAAATATTCCCATGGTCATAGCAGCCTGCTGTGCTCTGCATAACGTTTGTGAAAAGTTTCCCCAGGGCTGGAGCATTGAGGTGGATCAGCTGATTTTGAGCAGCCACACAGCAGGGGGCCTATTTGAAACAGGGGCTTTGAAGGAGCATTTTGACAATGAGCCCTAATAATGTGCCTTTCTGTAAGGAATTGAGCCATGCATGATTTACTTGCCACCTTAAATGACCCCTGTTTGATTCCTGCCGGAGCGTTAATTGTAGTCTTCAAATGTGGCAATTGCCACTGTTTGAATTTCTGGTTAGGTCACAAATAAATAATGACTGTCTTTGTAAGACTCAATTTTTGTTAAACAGCAATTAACATTTCTTACAAGGGACCTGTAAATCCTCCTGTCTCTATGGAAAATCTCCCTAGGGTGGAGTAAAAGGGGTACTCCGACAGGCTGGGAATGTGTGAAGAATGTGTGTGTGGGACTTTGGGGAGGGCAAAGAATTCACTTCTGTATAGACTGTATGGGGAGTCAACCACACATGTGTTCTGCCTGCAGCATAATCAGGGACCTCAGAATTTCTGTTTGGTCCTCCATGAGCTTTATTATCTGCTCCTGACCATGTCTCGTCTCCTGGCTATCCATTTGTCATTCTTTGTTTGTTGTCTCTCTTCACATGCTCTGCTTGCTATCAGCCTAATCTGAGTATTGCAGCAATTCCCAAAACAAGATGATGTTGTTCGCCAACTTATCTGATGGAGGCACTCTGCCAGTATGTAGGAGCTGGCCTTCAAGGGCACATCTGCAGAAGCAAAAGAAACAGGACACAGTATCCTGTATGCACTCTCATTATTGAATAATAAGTTACATGCACCTCTTTCTCATTTTCCCTTGCCAAGCATATAGTATGACCAGAGCACTAACCATGGTGAGTTTGGCCTGAAGAGTAGTGGGGGTAGGGGGAGAGGTGGGGTGCAAGACTGGATAAAAGGCCTGGGTGGTTTCAGAAGGGGATCAGTAGAAGGGCCTGGGGACACTGTTCTGAATACTGGTGCTGTTTTCCACAGGCGGAGGCAATTGAAGCTGAAATCACACTACTGAGGGTAACCAAAGACGCAAGGGTGCATCTCCTGCATGCGTGCAGCTTCAGACTGGGCCTGTATGTGGCTCTCTTGCATGCTGCTTTGGGTTCTGCAGAAGTAATTGCCAATTGGCACGGCAAAGTTCTTCCTACAGTGGGGAAAGAAACAAGGCAGCTCTGTCAAGGAATTTTTGGCAGAGGATTGCAGAATATCTGCAGGAAAATTTCCTGGAGATCTCGAGGATTCCCGGGAGATCTCAGTGTGCATTAACAAACTTTTTCCACAGGGCCCCCACTAAACAGCTGTATAGGGGAATGAGAAGCAGATGCAAACAGTAGCTACTGTCATTAATTTTGATCCCATCTTTCCATATGAACCATTTAATAAAATAAAGGACACCTCTACCTCTTATAACTATGCACTATCAGAGAAAAATAAGTATTTACTGGAGCTCCCTTCTGCTTCAGGCATGCCAGAACTGGACTGCTGGAACTGGCTTGACCTCTCCAGAGTCAAAGAGATACTGGCTTGCCACACCATCTGATGAGACTGTTGCCTGTCCGACATTCTCCTCCAACTCTACTTCCTTGTCCTGACTTCATTCTTGGGGTTGACTCTGCTGGCCACGGCCTCTAGTCCCCCCATGAAGTATCCATGGGGCTCTGAGGAGGAAGTGGGGTCACAGCTGACAAGTCCTTTCAACTTAAATGCTTCTTAGTCATCAAACTGAAATGGTCATCAAAGAAGGTAATAACTTTTCCTCTTAATGCTTGGAGAGGATTTTTTTTATCTTTCTGAGTTTGCTAATGAAGGCTAGATTTAAAAAAAAAAAAAAACACCACGGTATTTTGGCTGCTTAAAACTGCAGAGCTGCCTAAGCACCTGGGGGATCCTATATGCATCTTTAGATGGTCCGATACCCTTTAAAAATGTATCCTGAGGTTTATTAAGCATTTTCAGATAACTATTTAGCTCCTCAATTACTGTAAATATTTTATATTCAAATGGCTTATTTTTTGTAATTTACAGCATGGTAACTTGATCTATATTGGGACATAAGAAACCTCACTAATCATATCAGGAAGCTATTACATCAGGTGCTTCCCTTTAGCTAAAAAACCTTTACAAATGAACATTTTAAGCATAAGCTCTTTTTGCAATCATATGTAAAGGAAATATTTTCACCCTTAAATGGAAACATGAGGTTACAAAGAACCAAACCATTTCCCAACTATAGATCTTTAAAGAAAAGTTGAAAAAAAATGAATAATTTAATGTTTATAAATCAGTTTCAAGAAGAATATTTTTAGAAATCTGAGAGAAGGAGAAGAAAAGGTGTGATGAAGAAGCTCTGAGCTTAGCTTTCCTGGTTGTGAAACACCATCTGCTACAAATCACCTCTCCTTCAACTACCCTTGGAAAAAGAATAGCTTCATATCCATTAACAAGGAGGGGATGACCTGCTCTTTGAGAAGACAGTTGTGTTGGTTGCTTGCCTTTTAACTAACTTGTTCCCAACATTATAATCTGCAGTATCTTCACCCTCCATTCAGAATGAAAGACTCCTACCACTACCATGCAAGGCAAAGAATCACAATAATACTTAAATATTTCTAATAGAATATGGAATATTTAAAACAAAATAGAGGTTATAAAGTTGTATTCCAGAGTCAGTGCAATCAGCCCTGGAAGTTGATTGGTATGACTTTATGGCCAAGGAGGTATCATTGTCTTTGACTCTTTTCTTCCCTGACACTGAAAGAAAAGCAGAGACTTATTTAGTTAGACTGAACATTGTTTTAGAAAATAACCAGACAAAACCAGCATGTGAACCACACTATTCTCTAAGCATTTTATGTGTGAAGTAACGGCATAGTAATTGTCCTAAATTTCAGTAAAGATAATTGTGTAATCTAAAACTATTGTCATCTTTAATATTTGTGGATTAATAATGATTTCTCTTCTCCCCCCCACCCCCAACAATAGCAATCAAAGTGAGGGTTAGTGATATCTCCCCCCCCCACACACACACACCTACCTTGAGAACATACAACTGTTCTAGTGAAAATGTCTGTGTGTGTGTGACTCTCTCTCTTCTCCTCCTTCCCCCCCCCAAAAAAAAACAATAACAAAAATGGTGGCAGTAGTGGTGTAGCACTAAAACTGAAGTGAATCTGGTGACCTCTCAAAAGAGGGGCTTTTGTGTCCTGCTTCAGATGAGGGGCTAGCTCAGCAAGTAATGTTCAATTACATGACTTTCTCACCATCCTACCTCTTCTTTCCTCAAACCATTGGGGATCTCCTCTACTTCCCCTTGTTTGCCAGTAAAGCATTTAAGCATTCACTAAGACTATGCATGTGCTTAAGTGCTTTGTTGTAGTAGCAGGAGCTAGGCACATCCCCCTATGGAGGAATGTACGGGAGGGCATGGCTGGGACCCTGGCCAGCCCCCACGGGGAATGGGGAGGGAGGGCTGCGCATCTCTGCTGCAGGCCCCAGGACTCCACCTGCTGCCCCCACGCCCAGCTGTGGCCCTAGCCTCTGCACCCTGACCCCAGCTCTTGGGGGAGGAGGGCATGGACAGGGAAGGGGGCATAAGGTAAAAAGTTTGGGGACCACAAAACTAGGCTGACCATATGTTGGCCTACTAAATTAGCCTCAAGCTGTGTCTTGACATGTTTACATAATACTGGTCTTCCTGTAGTATCTGAAAGTGCTTTACAATCATTGTAAGCTCTATCAGAAGGAATCACTTCACTCACTACTATTGTACATCTCGGGGGGGGGGGGGGATTAGAATGTAGCATCTCTTTAGCCATGTCACATTATATAATGGCTCAGAACAAGGAGAAGAATGCTGAATCCAATTAGAACTGCATGGGGGAATTAGGCAAGCACAATGTAATTACCTGAGGTGGGATTTAGCCAGTTTAGCAGCATTAGCATCCAACTCTTTTAAACTTTTCTTGAGTTCCTTCATAAACATAGTTGAGTCAACATCACCAAACATTTTGACCATAAATACTCCCTTGAGTTTATATGGATTTCATTTGTCCTCATCTAGTCTCCTTTTGTGTTAATTTTCCCTCAGCATTCATACAACAGATTTTACTGGCATAACAGCTTGTGGAAATCAACTGTGAAGCTTGCACACTCAGTTATTCACAGTGGAAGTGTTTTGTTTTACATGGGATGGGACATTAGTCACACAATCAGTCTGAGCTCCTAAAACATGTCCCAGAAGCAATTAGAAAAGCTAATCAAAGATCTTACCTTGCCTTTCACTGATCACACACATTTTGCTTCAGTTATTGACACAGTGACTGTGGTTCAGACCAGTATGCACAATGCACTTTGTGGATTTTCTATAGGATGTTATGCTACATGATGATGTAGAACAGAAGTCACACAACTTATCACTAGAGCACTAGAACAGGGTTAACACAACAAACCAGACAAGGATCTGGCCCAACTTCATCACTGTGATCACATATGAAGCTCAGAATTAGAGTAGTGAGAATAAGATTTTTCAGTTCACTGGCAGGTTAAAAATAATTTCTGATCAAATCAGTTTTGGGAGGAGAGGAGAGGAGTTTCTTTTAAAACCGAAAGTTTGTGTTTACCAATTTTTTTCCCCTAGAAAGGAAAAGGTTTAATATCTCAGGATTGTAAACCCCTCCTTCTTAAAATGAGTCAGAGGTCAGAACTAATGCCATGTGACTGCTGTGACCAATCACAATTACCCAATACAGCCTGAATGTTAAATATCAAGCAATAAATATACAGTGAACTGTTCACAATAATCTACAAATGTGCCCAAAATTAATCAAATTTGATTAGGGAATAAGTTCTAGGAAGTCACAATCTGCTTATAGACAATCCTCAAGTGAAAAAATGAGTACATTATTCACTGAATTATTTGTACCAGTTATAACAACATAAATGAGTCCTGTGCTTTCTCATAAATGATCTAGAAATAAGGGGTGAACAGTGAGGTGGCACAGTTTGCACATGATACCACAACAAAATGACAGATGAAATTCAATGTTGATAAATGCACACTGTAAAATGTAATGTCAACTACACATACAAAATGATGGGGTTTAAATTAGCTGTTACCACTCATTAAAGAGATTTTGGGGTCATTTTGGATAGTTCTCTGAAAACATCTGCTCAATGTGCAGTGGCAGTCAAAAAAGCTAACAATGTTAGGAATGGGACACCTAATCAGATATTAAATATGCAATGTCACTATATAAATCCATGGTATGCCCACACCTTGAATTCTGCATGCAGATCTGCTTGCCCCATCTCAAAAAAGATATATTAGAAATGGGAAAAGTAGAGAGAGAGGCAACTACAATGGGTAGAGGCATGGAACATCTTCCATATGAGGAGAGACTAAAAAGACTGGAACTCTTCATCTTGGAAAAGGGACAGCTATGGGGGGGGGGGGGAATATGATAGAGGTCTATAAAAGCATGACTGTTGTGGAGAAAGTGTGAAAGGAAGATTTACCCCTGCATAGAACACAAGAACCATGAGTCACCTAATGAAATTAATAGGTAGCAGGTTTAATACAAAGGAAAGTACTACTTCACACAACACACAGTCAACCTGTGGAACTCATTGTCAGGAGATATTGTGAAGGCAATAACTATAACTGGGTTCAAAAAAGAATTACCTACATTCATGGAGGATAGGTCCATCAATGGGCATCAGCCAAGATGGTCAGGGATTCATTCCTATCCTCTGGATGTCCCTAAGCTTGTCTGCCAGAAACAGGGACTGGACAACAGGGATGAATCATATAATAATTGCACTGTTCTTAAGCACCTGACATTCTCCACTGTTTGGAGACAGGATACTGGGCTAAATGGACCATTGGTCTGACCCAGTATGGCCATTCTTATTTGGTATTCTGATTTTTTATTTATTTTTAAGCTGCATTTGACAAATCAAGAACAGGGTGTTAAGGCTAAAGGGGGGAAAAAGAAATTCAAGATTAATACAGAAGATGAACGTGTCTTGAAAATGTGTAGTATCGGTCTGATTTGTATACGTTGTATCATCATGACTTCAATACAAAAGTTACATTAAAACAAACGCATTCACAAAAGGCATACAATATTTTACACAAAAACATTTTGAGACCAACTCATGCAGAAATTCAGAGGGAGGTGCGATTTTGGTGTAGAAGATGTTCCTTTTTAAGAAAAAATATTTAGTGCCTGTTTTAGATTAAAACACAGTCTATTTGATATAGTTCCCTCCCATGTCCAGCTAACAAGAAAAGCTGGATCAACCAGCTGTAACACCAATCCATTGCCAAGGTCACTGATTTCAACTAATTTGAAGGAGGCTAGTAATTATTTTCAAATGAGAGAGTTTGTTGAGTACATGGAGGATAAACTCACCATGAAGATTTGGTCCCTTGTTCTCAACAAGCCAATCAGATGTCTACATTGCAGTTATGTTGTTAAAGGTTTGCTATAATAAAAGATATGGGGGAAAAGGCATGCTAATGTGAAATTGAAACTTTGTTTTTTCACTTCTGTCACATGATAGGAGGCAGTATGGACTGGTTCATTGACTGCAATGCTTACGATTGCAGTTTCTCCTGTATGTACATATTTCTACTGCTTTTTTACTTCCATTTCATTCAGAAATTAGTTTTCTTTAGTACTCAAAAGAAGCAACTTGGTTCGCAGGGATAACTAGTTCTGTGTGTGTGTGTGTTTTTGTTGTTTTTATTTTGTAAATGACCTACTGGTTTCTACAAAAGATTTTTAAAATACTGTTTAAAATACTGGGGGATAGGGTGGGGAGAGAGACAAGGTGGGCCTGGTGAGGCAGTGTTGATTAGTGTTGTTTCTGTTTTCTTTGTGATATTACTTTCCAGAAAATCTAGTTGTTATTGAATAAAAAGCTCTAGCACAGATTCTCAAGGCTGGTGTTAACACTGTTTGGTATGGGATGTGAAACTGGCTTTTTGAAGCACACAGGTGTTGGTAATTGATGTCATGCTCTGTTTGTCACTAGATTCATGTTAATCATTCAAACGTTCTCCAATATAGCATTCTATTGCTGTCATTTTTTTTCTAGCCAGTAATAGCCAATACATATTTTTTTCCATCTAGTTACTTGCTTCATTTCTTCAGCCCTGCCTCAGTTATAACAGCAACAGCTGTGGCAGAAAAACATTAATTTGTGTGGCAGCTGGATTGGTTTGCTTATTCTCTAGCCTTATCTGCACTAGATAAAGAGAAGGTGTGTTTGTACAGTATGGTAGCTAACATATTGCAAAATCCTAATGTAGAGAAGACAAGTTGTAATCTTAACTTTATTTAGCTGCTTGAGATGATCCCTGGAGGGAGCAAGGACTATACAGTTTAGGGTCACAGTACAGTAAGGGCTGTTTCTTCTGGAGCTGTGTAGAGATTCCCCCAGAAGTTCTTATTGGCTGGCAGTGGGGATGGTGCTGGCTTCTTGCTGCTAGCTTGTCTCCCACTGTGGGGTGGGACCGCAACAAGGGATGGGGTTGCTCATTGCTCCCCACTGGAGAGAAGTGTTGCTTGAGAGCAGTGATGGGTGACTGGTGACCTGACTCCCACTGGAAGGGAGGGAAGTCATTCCACAACAGATAGCATATTGTCTGAAGATTAGCTGGCTGGCTCTGGGTCTGACAGATGGGGGCTGGAAGGAAGTGACTGCAGTTTTACTTTGTGCTGTCGGAGAAAAAGTAGAGAGGGGTCTCTAGAGAGATTGGGAGTCATGGCTGAACTGCTGCTCTAAGGAGAAGTAGGAAACAGCTGGGATGCCAAGACCAGCCCAGCAATATGGGGAGCAGACTTGTCAGCCCACTTAGCCGGGGACTCAAGTACTCAGCACGGCAAGATCACATCACACCCTAGAATCAGACTGCACAACAAGGGGCTTGCAAAATAACTTTGTGCAGGTCTGAGCACTGGGGTGGAGCTGTGTGAATAATTGATTTTGAGTTGCTGGCTGAACCCAAGAATCTCCTCTTCTTCTCACTCCCTAAAAGAACAAAAATCTTCTAGTTGAGCTGAAATGAAAAAGTGGTGGTTTGGTTTTGTTTGTTTGTTTTTTTACAAATGGGTGGGGGGAGTTTTTAAAAACCCTTAATTTGAGGTTGAACAAAATGTTTTTTTTCTGAATTTTTACACTTGAAACAATAATTTTGAATAAAAAGATTGAAACACTTCATTGAAAAAGTCAAAACAAAATATTCTTTTTAATTAACTTGTTTTGTGAACTGAAGACTTGGTGTATTTGACATGAATTCATGTCATGGTGCAGTTTACCTGAATCTGCATTTTTTTTCTTCAGTGAAAAAGTTCGGGTGAAAATTTTCACCCAGCTCTACACTAGGGCTTGAGCTGCTTGGACTGCTAATCAGGTCAGAGAGAATTAATCTGTGTATTTTGAGATACTAGGGACTGGATGCATTGTACTATAGCTGGGGGAGGTATATGTGTAACTCCCATTAGAGGTCTCCTCCTGGAATCTCCCCTGATTTTGACTGAGGGTTTGCTCCTACTTGGGTAAAGGTATTATTTCATTGTTGAGAGTTAGCTCTAGGAATGGATATAACTGATACCTCTCCAGGGTGGGTATGTGTACCCATGGGGATAGTCAGAGGTCTTCCAGGGGTACATCAATTTATCTCTTAACTACCTTGCTGTCATCTTGTAAATATAAAAGTTTTTTGTTTTTCAGTAAGGCTACATTCTTTCAAAAACGTATGCACATGCTTCACGTTACTGCTGTGAGTAGTGGCTAATCACGTGCATTAATGTTCTCAGGATTGGGACCTAAATAATTACTATTAATTCTTTATAATCAGAAGGCAAATTGCATGACTGGATTATTTGTTGTCACTTTTGTTGTTTTCTTAATGCACATATTGTTAGAATCCCTTTATATTAAATTTGTTGTATTTACACTTAATTTTTCTCAGCTATATAGTGAACTTTCTAGTTATATGAATTAGTAGTAATTACAAGTATTGAAAAGCAAAAAAAGTAGAATTGGACTGTAATTGCTATTTAACTACAAGGTAATTCCATTATAATGTACACAATGTATACAAAGTTTGACCAAAGTTTAAAATACAGAATACTCAAACTTTTTCTACCATTTCTTGCATCAGTCAGGAACTTTGTACTTTCAGCAGAATCTCTGCATTTAAACAACTCAGGGCTGGTCCACACTAAGCCCCCAGTTCGAACTAAGATACGCAACTTTAGCTACGTGAATAACGTAGCTGAAGTCGAAGTATCTTAGTTCAAACTTAAAGGTACTTACCGCGGGTCCACACGCAGCAGGCAGGCTCCCCCGTTGACTCTGCCTACTCCTCTCGCAGAGCAGGATTACCGGTGTCGACGGCGAGCACTTCTGGGATCGATTTATTGTGTCAAGAGAAGACACGATAAATCGATCCCAGAAGATCGATTGCTTGCCGCCAAACCAGCGGGTAAGTATAGACGTACCCTAAGTGATCTAATTCTCTCAACATAATATTGCATCCTAAGAATTCAAAACTGAATCAAGCTCCCTCAAAATCATGAAATTGGTTTAAACATCATATCTTTAAATTTGTTAAGTTTTTTTTATTTGCCTTTTGAGCTCTTGGAGTTTTTCAGGGATTCCTCTGCAACAATGAGGGCTAAAAAAATTGTGTAAAAGAAGGAAAGCTGAGCTTCTCACACAATTGCATGACTCGAGGTTCTGGACTCTTATACAAATTAAAATGCCACAAGACTCATGATAAAACCACAAGAGTTGACTACACTGCTGATGGTATGGTCTGGATTGGATGTTCAGTTTTCTTCCTATCAATTTTTGTTCAGTACCTTCTTGAACAACACAGACTTTTGAGGTTTATATGGTCAGGCTTCATTTCCTAAGCCTTTGTGGGGTTTTTTCTTGCGTATTTTGTGTATTGCTCTTCTATACAACCTTCCAGATTGATATGTTCCACCAAAGTAACCAGGACACCAATTGATTGTTGCACCTTCCTAATTCTTCCTATTTTTTAATTACAGGAGACATGTTTAACGGAAGTCCTCTGCCTTGACCCAGGCTGCTGTACCATTCATTTTTGTAGCAGAGGATTTACATTTATCGAAACCTTACTGAATTTAGAAAGTGCCTGAGAGAAACAGTCTCAGATGTTTTATGAATCACTTAAGTCCCAACTCTGCAACTGAAACAGAAAACATTTAAAAGTACTTTAAATACAGATTGCACCTGAAGCACAATATAATAGTTCTGTTATTATCAATGCCCTATACCGCATAGCAAGAGGGTGTATATGTGTGTGTATATATAAAGGTACTTATATGGACAATGAGAACAACAGTTACAGTAGACAGGATAAAATTAAATAAGGGATATCAACATTCATGGTTCAAGACATAACACATTTAGTTACTGAGGGAGTTCAAGAAGTAATTTCCCTTATGGACAGGGATCCTTGGAGTTTCCTCTGAAGCATCTGAAACTGGCTACTTACTACATGGTATATTGATGAAACCCAGTACATCAGTTCACACTCCCTCAGAAGCACACTAGAGATCACAGGTAAATGGCCAGAATACCTGATATAGCAGCCCTCCATACAATACCACTAAACCAATGGGTACTGTTCCTAGGCATTCAAATAATTGTGGAAAATGACAGAGCATAGTACCAGAAAAGCAATATCAAGGTATCAGCCGAAACTCATTAGCTAATATTACTATGTAACTTATGGAAGCACATTTTGGGGGGATAATACTTGTAAGTGAAATAAATCCATTCCCCCCTTTCCCCCACTCTAGGTAAGACTTTTTGTGGGGAATAAAGGAGACTCATGAATAGCAGGTATTGGTCTGGCAGTACATTCCTGGAACTCACATACCTCAGTGTAATGTAGCTCTAAGATGAGGAAAAAAGCAAAGCATTTGATCCTCTGTTTTCCAATGATATGTTAACAGATTTGTGCATTTATTCACCACAAAAATAGAGATTTAAAAGCAGCTGCCACTTGCAAAAGAATCAATCATTCATAAACCATCTGAATTAGACAGTTTTTTGGTATGTTCTATTTGCTTGGTGGAAACTTCATTTATAGATTTTTCATGCTGGTCTAATTGATTTGCAGGAGGGCTAACAACCCTATTTCCTGCACCTGGTTTGACAATTGATACCATCTGGTTCATTGGATTAGCAGCTGTAGTTCACAACTTCTATCAATTCAGACACATTTGACAAGAGTTCTGCTTCTTTGGTCTCTTCCAATTAATTTCCCTCTTTTATATGCTGAAATCTGCAGAGCATCTTCATTGCAAAGCAAGGTTTTCTTAAGGTATAGGATCGGGATAATGATTATCGCAATCTCACTGGGGAAAAAAATGCATCACGCTAACAGCAAACACAAAGGGATGAATTAACACTGAAGGGCACATCTGCATTGTATTTGCTTCAATGGAGATAAAGGGGGGCTCAGCATCTTATAGGAGCAGACCATTCATTATGAAGTAGATAAATAGAATTATCCAATTTTATTAATTAGAACCCAGTTTTGTCTAATCCTCCAGACCCCAGAAAATTCTTGCCAGCTCATTAAATCTTTGAGTCCAATTTCCCAGTTAGGTAAATTAGAAGAATAACAGTATAATAATCTCCTATCAACAATTGAAGATACTTGGTGTATTTTCAGATTTTACTTATTTTATATATCATTCTACAGATGGGGAGACTGAAACACAGGTAAAATGACTTGATTCTGAGACAGTACGGCCTGCTTGTGGTCTGAGCCTGGGCCTAGTAGTCAGAGGACCAAGATGTTCTCATCCTAGTGCTGATTGACATGATATGCTAACAAGGACTTATTATGTGACTTTGATTTGGCTGGTTAACCTCTCAGTTTCATTTTCCCTAATGTACATTTGGGATAATATTTACCTGCTTTATAGGGGGATTGTGGCCCAACTAAGTTCTGTTTCTATATTGGTATAAAAGCACTAAGTGTACCACAAAAGATGTAGGGAAAAAATTCAAGAGTCTTAAACTCTCACCATGTGCTCATTCCTTATGCTATTATTCCTATATGCTATTCCTTATACTTGATTCTGATAATCCTTTTAACTATTCTCCAGTATTCTAATTTTCCATTTTTGGTTAAAATGAGTGCAAAGGGTGTGGCAAGACAATCCTGAATACCTAGATGACACAGATCTCCTTGGCCCTTGTCAGTCTAAGTACAGAGATTTCACTGGTTGCTTAGCTTGATGATTTTCTCCTGATGATGGATGAAGATTAGTTGTCCATAATGATAGTGTTAGTGATATCCGCTGTCTCCTATACTAATGTTCACAATAACGAGCAAAAGTGGATAGGACATGTAGTTCCCTTGAGTGATATTTTTCCAATCTCCGAGGGGGATTGGAGGCAATTCCTTTTGTGCTCAGATGATTCACTACTGTAGAACTCCCTTCTCTCCTCTCTTATTGAATATGTACGTGGTGTCATTGAGAGGGCTAGAGAGCAGGCATGCATTTAAATTTAAGAGCTTGGGTACAATCAGCAAAACCAGGGTAAGTTGAACTGATGCAAGCTGTATATTAACCTGGCACTGCACATCCTTGATGGGTGCATAAATCCTAATGCAGAAAAAAACCCTAACCTTTCTCATGTTCCAGACAGCACTATTCACTGCCTTACTGTTTGGTAAAGATCGGGGTGTGGGAGAAGGTTATGGCCAGAACTTGAACTGGATAAGACAAAAGTGTTGATGGCAGGATTTGGAAAGCAACTGGAAGATTTGGCAAAGGCTATAAATGCCCCTTTTTAGCATCTGTTCCTGTCACTTGTTACTTGAGTTCACATTCTGGGGTATTGTTGGATATCCAAGAGCTGGTACATGATCATATAGCAGCCACGATCAGAATGGCTCTCTTTTATGGTTTGTCTGCTCAAGAATGTTGCCAGTCATTGCTGTCCTGATTCTTGTCTGTCATCTTGTCATTCAAATACTGCAATGTGTTGTACATGGAACCTTAAATCAAATTGAAAACCCAGTATAGTGTCAGAATATGGTGGCTTTCTAAATAGAGTTTCTCACTGTGATCACGCGACACCAATATTCTGGTGTCTGCATTGGCTGCCCATTGATTTCTAGGGGAAGTTCAAGGTATGGCTTTTGACCTATAAAGCCCAAATGTTTTTGGCCTTGCCTATTTCTGCATATAGTTATTTGTATCTGCATATGATATTATCACAGCTGTAGTCAGTAGGGGTTTTTGAGCTGGAGTCTTGTAAAATAGAAGGAATTTCTGGAAGGTTATTTTCCATAAGGGATCCTAAAGGAAACAATCTATGGCATACACAAGCAGGTCAACATTTCAAGGCTTACACTGAGCAAAGAATTTGAACATAAAATCCAACTTATGCATATAGAGTATTCATACCTTCAAAACTTCTCCAGCTATATTCTTCAATCTTGATTTGTACTTTAGATTGCCATAAAATAGGATTTTGGACAAACTTAGCCTATCTGTCCCTACTGGATTTTATGTATGTAGAAAACCACTGACTAGGTAATAGTGGCATGTATCAAATTCAAACACTCTGTAAATACTTCTGGAATTTTCAAAAACAATCACCTTTGGGCAAAGAACAGGTAAACAATTTCAGTCCTAAGGAAACCTAAATGAGACCACCTGAACAGGGAATTGTTATAAAGCAGCATTTCTACTTTAACCATAGCTGTAACTACTGCTACTACTATAGTGATGCTTAGAATTCTTTGGGTAAGTGTGCCTCCTAGCCCAGCACATCGCTCGCCCGTGCCGCTTCTCGCCGCCCCCATTGTGCTTACCCTGGTGAGCCGCGTGCCAAACGTTGCCGACCCCTGTGTTACCTATTAGTTTATTAAAAATCTGTGAGTAAATGCTGTTTGAGTCACCGAAGAACAAAGCCCATAGTGGAGAGAGTTGCCAGCACTGATATCTTCACAACTCTCTCCCGTGAAACATAACTTTCAGGCCCCATGAGTACAGTTAGTCAGCAACCTGTTTCTGTTATTGCAGCACGCTGTCAGGACTGTAGCTTTTGAAAGAAGTATTCATTAAATGTGCTACCCTTTCCTTGGAGAGCAGGATATTGAACTGTCAGAGATTGGTAAGAAAGCCACTGTTTGAACTATTTCAATTGGAAATGGTAAGATCAATGGGGACTCCACTTTTCCCTAGAGTCTCTGTTTATTTTTTATCCTAGAATTTTGCACATTTTAGTTATTGACACAGTAGAAGCATATCTCTGATAGTTTGCACAGCATATTACTAATTCGTTCTTTATATAAATTGGGGAAAAGAGAGATTTGCTAATATTATGGCTTTGATACACTGAGGTGCTATAACCTTTGGGAATTCTGTCCTTTGATTGGTATATGCATTCTATTCCTCTTCTCTCCATTCCCCCATGTTGGGGTGGGGAAATTTACTGCTATCATAATTGCAACTAATGGAGTGTTACAGCCTTTGGGTGGGTTGGCTACCATTCATGAGACATTGATTTATGAACTTGGAGTTATTTTCTGGAAGGAGAATTAATTGCCCCTTCATTTTTTCCCCTCCTGATGCAAAGGAAGAATCAATAATTTTAAGGATGCTTTTTATAGTGTAACACTTCAAAGGGGTGAAAAAGTCTGATACCTTATATTGAGTTTTGATGGACACTTTACTGTTTAAAAGTCTCTTTAGAACTACCTGGTATATCTATTTCTTTACTAACTCTTCTAAATTTGCACCCATTAAAGCAGGGGTCGGCAACGTTTGGTATGCGGCTCGCCAGGGTAAGCACCCTGGCGGGCCGGGCCAGTTTTATTTACCTGCTGACGTGGCAGGTTCGGCCGATCGCGGCCCCCACTGGCCGCGGTTCGCCATCCCGGGCCAATGGGGGCAGCGAGAAGCGGGGCGGGCGAGCAATGTGCTGACCGCGGCTTCTTGCCAGATTATATATATATAATATAATGTGGGGAGCTAGCCACACACCTACCTCTGAAATTAATGGGAGTGATGTAGGTTAGTCTCCTAGTGGAATTTGAAAATCCCACCTATAGCCTCTTTCTTATCATGAAATGTCAAAGATCATCTTATGACTTTCTCAGATGTATTTGTTCTAAATTATTTGTTACTTGTTACATAAATTACGCAACCCCCCCTTTTTAGTCTGTACTTTGAACAACTATCAGAGGGGTAGCCGTGTTAGTCTGGGTCTGTAAAAAGCAACAGAGAGTCCTGTGGCACCTTTAAGACTAACAGATGTATTGGAGCATAAGCTTTCGTGGGTGAATACATCTGATGAAGTGGGTATTCACCCACGAAAGCTTATGCTCCAATACATCTGTTAGTCTTAAAGATGCCACAGGACTCTCTGTTGCTTTGAACAAATAGTTATTGTGAACGTTCAGTACTTGCCAATCAAGACTAGATACTTTTCAGTTTGAATTGGATATATTTCTGTTCCTTGATCAAAATAGTTTAACTCTTCAAATCAAGTGTCCAGCACAAACTCATGTACTCTGAATTTCACATTACTTTTGTAATTGCAATTTGTAATTTACAATTGATGCAAAGTTTGTATGTGCAGATATTTCTGCTAGTAAACTTATTCAGAAAGATAGGCTTTCAAAAGGAAAACAAAGCATACACAAAGTTCACTGTTTTCCCTCTATATTCAAGTGAATATTCATGGATTTAAAAGGTATTTACCTAGCTGTAGTAATAAATCACAAGAGACATTAATATGCATAGCAGCAATCTACTAGTACTTAATGTTTTGGGGGGGGGGTTGTTTTGTTTTAAATTATGAAGACATTTTTCTTCCTCCTTTCCTAAACATAAAACTGATGTGACAACAAGGACATTTTGCTTTACGGCAAAGTAATTAGTAACACATTAAGTTTACTGAACTAATATGAGCTAACACAATCGTTTCAGGGAACAATGGATAAATAAGATTGTACCTTTTTTTTTCCAGTGTTGACAGGGAATCAGTTTAATTCATTGTGGGTTTTTTTGGGTCACATCTACATTTCTGTTAACTGGTAGTGTTTAATTGGAACTTTCCAGTATTTATAATATTCTATTTATTTGGTACAAGTAACCCAACAGTTTTATAAATAATGTGACTTGTATTTTATCCATTCATTGGAAAAGGGAGAGATTTAGAAAAAATATGTTCAATAGTCTTTCAGAAAAGAATGCCTGGAAATACCAATGAACATTACAAAGTGAAAATCCCCACAACACTAATAACCATGAAATCAGATACTTAACTAACCAAACATAATTTAAAGTATTGAACCATACAGTATACAAATCACATATGTCAAATAATCTCTTTTAATAAACACTTCTGTTTCTTATTGCACATAAAGAATTTGGAGTAATTCCTTCCCCTACCTGAACAGGTTCAGCCATCTCTATGAGCCTGGTCCTGCAAGGAGGATTTAAGAGGCTGCACAAGGGATGGGGATATAATTAGGTGATGTGCACAAGAAACAGGTGGCACAGAGCACAGCTTGATGATGGCTCTCTTCCTTCTGTTGTCGGTGGGAAGCAACAGCGGAGGAAAAAAGTCCTGGATGTATTGGTTGATTGGTTGACCATCAGGCAAGGTATTTCCAATACAGATAGGGAAGTGTTATTGCCATTATACAAGGAACTTGTGAGACCTCATCTGGAATACTGTGTGCAATTCTGGTCTCCCATGTTTAAGAAAGATGAGTTCAAACTGGAACAGGTGCAGAGAAGGGCTTTTGGATGATTCAAGGAATGGAAAACCTACCATATAGAGGAGATTATAAGAGCTTGGCTTCTTTAGCCTAACCAAACAAAGGCTGGGGGGAGATACGATTGCTCTGATATATTTATAGAGAGCAATAACTCCTCTCCCTCCATGATATTTATTTAAGTTAAACACCAATGTGGACACAAGAACAAATGGATATAAACTTGTCATCAAGTAATTTAGGCTTGAAATTAGATGAAGTTCTGGAACAGCCTTCCAAGGGGAGCAGTGGTGGCAAAAAACCTAACTGGCTTCAGGACTGAGCTTGAAAAGTTTATGGAAGAGATGGTATGAGAGGACTGCCTACAATGGCAGTGAATGCTAGCAGCAAATATCTCAAATGGGGAGGGCTCTGAGTTACTACAGAGAATTCATTCCCAGGCATCTGGCTGGTGGGTCTTGCCCACATGTTCAGGGTCTAAGTGATCACCCATATTTGGGGTCAGAAAGGCATTTTCCCTGGGGTCAGATTGGCAGAATCCCTGGGGTGGGGGGAGTTCATCTTTCTCTGCAGCATGGATCACAGGTTTAAACAACTATAAATGGTGGATTCCCTGTAATGTGGAGTCTTTAAATCATGATTTTAGGATTTCAATAACTCAGCCAGATGTTACGAGTCAATTACAGGAGGGGGTGGCCAAGGTTCTGTGGCCTGCAATGGCAGGAAGTCAGACTAGATGATCACGATGGTTCCTTCTGGCCTTAAAGATTTACAACTAATGGGATCAGGGCAGGGTTATCCCAAAGAAGGAGCATAGGTGGAGAGAATTATGTGTGCAATGTAATGCTTTATTTTGGTAAGGGGTTTTGCCACGTTGTAGTAGAGGCTCAGCTGTACCCACGTGCTGAGTGCAGCTTGGGAAGGGCTGTTTGCAGTTTCTTGATCTTGGGGCCAGTTGTACACTAGTCTTACCCCTAGTGCATTTAGAGCCGGGGTTGGCAACCTCTGGCATGCGGTTCGCCAGGATAAGCACCCTGGCGGGCCGGGCCAGTTTATTTACCTGCCGTGTTGGCAAGTTCTGCCGATCGCGGCTCCCACTGGCTGCAGTTCGCCGTCCTAGGCCAATGGGGGCGGCGGGAAGCCATGGCCAGCACATCCCTCACCCATGCCACTGGCCTGGGACAGTGAACTGCGGCCAGTTGGAGCCGCGATCAGCTGACACGGCAGGTAAACAAACTGGCCCAGCCTGCCAGGGTGCTTACCCTGGCGAGAAACATGCAGAGGTTGCCGACCCCTGATTTAGAGTATCCAGCATGCATACAACTTAATGTACATTAAACATTATAATTAATGTTAACTAGCAACACTGGTTGAAAGGTTATGCTTTTTTGTGGGGGGGTGTTAATGTGAATGTAGCGGGGTGGTCACCCGCTCCTGTCCTGAGGGGTTTAAAACTGCCCTGAGGAGGGCTGTGGAAGAGCAAGCGGCCTGAGCTGATTGGGAGGAAGCAGGCTCAGCTGGGGCCATGCCCCAATCAGGGCCCAGCTGGCCCTATAAAGGCTTGAGTCAGGAGCTCAAGCAGAAAGAGTCTCTCTCTGACTGGAGAGGGAGACAGGCCTGGCTGCTGGGGAACTCACCTGGGGACCTAGAGTGAGGCAGGGCTGGGGAAAAACCTTAGGAGCTGGGAAGCCCTAGGCCAGTAACTCCCCAGGCTGCAGGGCCTAGTCTTAGGCCCACCTAGGTATTGGGCTTGCAGAGGGGCAGCCTGAGGGTGGGTAAAGGCAGCCAGTCCAAACCCCTTTGCCTATGATGAGTGGCTGATACTGCAGTCTGCCCCAGTGAACAGGGGCTAGATGGAGACTGGGCAGTAGCCAAAACTGAGGCGAAGTGGGGATAGTGGGTGGGGAAACCCAGAGAAAGTGGGGTACTGCCAGGGGGAGCAGCACTCAAGACAAGGGCACCGGGGTCCTAGGAAGGACATGGGGGGCTAATGGCAAGCAGGTCTCTGGCCTGCAGAGGGCGCTCCTGGGTCGAAGAGCTAATTCCTGAGTACGACCAGTAGAAGGTGCCACAGGGATGAGTCTGCGCTGTGCTACAGTGAACAAGATTATAATTTAGTTTTGGAGATGGGAAGCTTTTAGATTATTCAGAAATGAGCACCACATGGAGATCTATAGACATAGTTGCATTTGTAAATGATTAGCTGTTGAAGTAACCATCTGATTTTCCCTAACAAAAGTGGGGGGCTGTGTGTGTGTGGGGGGGATTTGTATAGGAATGACTTTTAGTGGAAAAATTATATTTAAAAAAACACTAAACAAACTAGTTTTTCTGCCATGCTAGCACTAAACCAGTGAGAATTTTGAAGCACCCATGTTTGTATGGCCATACTGCTGCTCAAGGGGTGCATGATTACAAAGAAATATAATTAATGAGACTATGAAATGGCTCAAAGGCACCAGCAAAAAGAAGCTGTACAATGCATTCGTAAGATAAAACATTCCTTTCCTTCACTTTTAGTCTTTGGATGTTTTGCTTTCCTAATAGCTTCAGGGCTTATAATCACTAAATAGCTAAAATGTAGAGGGTATACTACTTCCTTCCCTTACACAGTTGTACAGTTGAGGGAGGGAGTATGGACTCCCCTGCCAGCCTTTGCATGGTCCATGTAAGGTCCACTCTGAATTGCAGTCCTTGAACTTGGCAATGTTTGCCCTCAGGAGCAACTCAGTATAAAGGAAGTGGGGATGGGCATATCAAACAAGTTTGCACTACTCCAGTAGTACCAGGGAGACATTTATGAGTCAGTCTCAAGTCAAAATTCTTCCCTTGCTTTGGGGAGGTGGTGGTTTGCTGTTGCTATATAACATGATCAGGCCTTTTATTTAAAATAAAAAAGGGGGGGAGGGTATCTCTAGACCTACTTAAAAACAAACTCACTATGAGTTTGATACCTTCTATTTAAAGTGAAAACATAACCATGAGAAGTGACATGCATTCAGTCAAATTATAAGAACATAACAGACACTTTATCACTTTGATGACTATACCCTGTGTCTTTATGTTCACACTCCAGCAGTGTTAAGAGAATGGAAGACAAAGCACAAACAAATCCATAAAAAACGTTGCTAACAAAGTCTTAAAGAAACAGTGCAGATGAACGGTTTCAGAGTAGCAGCCGTGTTAGTCTGTATCCGCAAAAAGAACAGGAGTACTTGTGGCACCTTAGAGACTAACCAATTTATTAGAGCATAAGCTTTCGTGGACTACAGCCCACTTCTTCGGATGCATACAGAGTGGAATAAATATTGAGGAGACATATATACACACATACAGAGAGCATAAACAGGTGGGAGTTGTCTTACCAACTCTGAGAGGCCAATTAAGTAAGAGAAAAAAAAACTTTTGAAGTGATAATCAAGATAGCCCAGTACAGACAGTTTGATAAGAAGTGTGAAAATACTTACAAGGGGAGATAGATTCAATGTTTGTAATGGCTCAGCCATTCCCAGTCCTTATTCAATCCTTTGTTGATTGTGTCTAGTTTGCATATCGATTCCAGCTCAGCAGTCTCTCGTTGGAGTCTGTTTTTGAAGTTTTTCTGTTGTAATATAGCCACCCGCAGGTCTGTCATTGAATGACCAGACAGGTTAAAGTGTTCTCCCACTGGTTTTTGAGTATTATGATTCCTGATGACAGATTTGTGTCCATTAATTCTTTTGCGTAGAGACTGTCCGGTTTGGCCAATGTACATGGCAGAGGGGCATTGCTGGCACATGATGGCATATATCACATTGGTAGATGTGCAGGTGAACGAGCCCCTGATGGTATGGCTGATGTGATTAGGTCCTATGATGATGTCACTTGAATAGATATGTGGACAGAGTTGGCATCGGGCTTTGTTACAAGGATAGGTTCCTGGGTCAGTGGTTTTGTTCAGTGATGTGTGGTTGCTGGTGAGTATTTGCTTTAGGTTGGGGGGTTGTCTGTAAGCGAGGACAGGTCTGTCTCCCAAGATCTGTGAGAGTAAAGGATCATCTTTCAGGATAGGTTGTAGATCTCTGATGATGCGCTGGAGAGGTTTTAGTTGGGGGCTGAAGGTGACAGCTAGTGGTGTTCTGTTATTTTCTTTGTTGGGCCTGTCTTGTAGGAGGTGACTTCTGGGTACTCGTCTGGCTCTGTCAATCTGTTTTTTCACTTCAGCAGGTGGGTATTTTAGTTTTAAGAATGCTTGATAGAGATCTTGTAGGTGCTTGTCTCTATCTGAGGGATTGGAGCAAATGCGGTTATATCTTAGAGCTTGGCTGTAGACAATGGATCGTGTGGTGTGTCCTGGATGGAAGCTGGAGGCATGTAGGTAAGTGTACCGATCAGTAGGTTTCCGGTATAGGGTGGTATTTATGTGACCATCGCTAATTAGCACAGTAGTGTCCAGGATATGGACCGCTTGTGTGGATTGATCTAGGCTGAGGTTGATGGTGGGATGGAAATTATTGAAATCATGGTGAAATTCTTCAAGGGCTTCTTTTCCATGGGTCCAGATGATGAAGATGTCATCAATGTAGCGCAAGTAGAGTAGGGGCATTAGGGGACGAGAGCTAAGGAAGCGTTGTTCTAAGTCAGCCATAAAAATGTTGGCATATTGTGGGGCCATGCGGGTACCCATAGCAGTGCCGCTGACTTGAAGGTATATATTGTCCCCAAATGTGAAATAGTTGTGGGTGAGGACAAAATCACAAAGTTCAGCCACCAGGTTAGCTGTGACATTATCGGGGATACTGTTCCTGATAGCTTGTAGTCCATCTTTGTGTGGAATATTGGTGTAGAGGGCTTCTACGTCCATAGTGGCCAGGATGGTGTTTTCTGGAAGATCTTCGATGGATTGTAGTTTCCTGAGGAAGTCAGTGGTGTCTCGAAGATAGCTGGGAGTGCTGGTAGTGTAGGGTCTGAGGAGAGAGTCCACATAACCAGACAAGCCTGATGTTAGGGTGCCAATGCCTGAGATGATGGGGCGTCCAGGATTTCCAGGTTTATGGATCTTGGGTAGCAAATAGAATATCCCTGGTCGGGTTCTAGGCATGTGTCTGTACAGATTTGTTCCTGTGCTTTGTCAGGGAGTTTTTTTAGCAGATGGTGTAGTTTCTTTAGGTAATCCTCAGTGGGATCAGAGGATAATGGCCTGTAGAATGTGGTGTTAGAGAGCTGTCTAGCAGCCTCCTGGTCATATTCCATTTTATTCATGATGACGACAGCACCTCCTTTGTCAGACTCCAACGAGAGACTGCTGAGCTGGAATTGATATGCAAACTAGACACAATCAACAAAGGATTGAATAAGGACTGGGAATGGCTGAGCCATTACAAACATTGAATCTATCTCCCCTTGTAAGTATTTTCACACTTCTTATCAAACTGTCTGTACTGGGCTATCTTGATTATCACTTCAAAAGTTTTGTTCGTTTGTTTTTTCTCTTACTTAATTGGCCTCTCAGAGTTGGTAAGACAACTCCCACCTGTTTATGCTCTCTGTATGTGTGTATATATGTCTCCTCAATATTTATTCCACTCTGTATGCATCCGAAGAAGTGGGCTGTAGTTCACGAAAGCTTATGCTCTAATAAATTGGTTAGTCTCTAAGGTGCCACAAGTACTCCTGTTCTTAGTGCAGATGAAGCAAATCTGGGTCTCAATGTTCTTTGGTTTAGCTCTCATTTTCTGTAAAGCTCTTTCCTCCGATCTAATGGCAGGCTGTTTCTATCATCTTTGTCTTTGTCTGCTGTATGCTCCAAAATTCTGATCCCAAACCAAATTATACTTGCCTGATTTTTTTTTCTTTCTTTTAGACTTTAGGGTATGCTTGGGTCATGTTTCTCAAGCTCTTCTCTGAAACCAGGAGAGCTAGAATTTTAAATTAAAGCAGAGAGTCTCACCTAATTGCTGGGGCTCTAAGAAAAACGTAAAGTGTCAGAAAATGTGCAGTGAAATCATGAGTGCTGGCAACTCTGTGTTCTGAAATGTGCTCTCAATTTCTGTAGGAAAATGTGTCCCATGGAGACTACAGTTCTCAGCATGCAATTCTGCATCTTGTAAGAAGGGATACAGAAATGCAAAATGTCTTCATAGTCTGCAATTCTGAAAATCAGAGTAGCAATAAGGCATTTTAGAACTCCAGTCTGGGCCTCTTTATCAGGTCAGGGGAGGGGGAGTGGGAGTGAAATCAGTGCCACCCATATATGCTCAACCAATTGTTATTGTGGCCTGTGTATCTATAATACTTCTAAAGTATCCTTTCAACATACTATCAAATAACTTTGGACTAGATTCACAAAAGGATTTAGGTGCCTAAGCATCACTCCTCCAAAGTTTGTCTGCAAATTTATTCCTTAATCTACTTTAGGGTGACCTGACAAACAGCAGTAAGATCCTCTTTCTTACAATTAGTTATAATGTACATGTTAGTAATCTATAAGTGGATCATGGGGGATCATCTGTGTCTTTCAGTGTCTGCCACAACGAGGCTCTGATTCTGCTAGGGACTTCTGAGATCTATCGTAAGTGGATGTAGCCTCCCAGTTCAATCGGTGCTCAACACCATACTCTGCTGCAGTAGAATGTTTAGTATTTTGGAATGTTTAGTTCTCGTGGCTCTTCATGTGCTCCTAAACACTTCTCAGTCTGCATAGCAGTTAGTAGATTATTCTCAGGACCTTTTTGTTTACCAGAGAAATCACACATCTTCCTGGACATGGTTTTGAGTTGTAGTCTAGTATTGGTGCTCTGTATGCCACATGCAGGCTTATAATGGAGTATTAAAAACACACAATCGGTGTTCTTGCAGCCTTGTTTTTATTATTTCTGTCAGTGATGGATTAAATAATTTTGGGGCACTGTGCACTATGAAATTGCCCCACCCACACCTTCATTAAACTAGATAGAGGGGGCCAAAGCTTGTGGGGTCTCGACCCTCCCCTTGGGGATGGAGTAGGGAGGGAGGACTCTGCTTTGCATGTGGCAGGAGGGCTGCTCCTGATCCCACATCTCCCTGAACTGTGGTCCCAATTCTACCCCTGGGGTTCTTAGCCTGGTGGGTCCCCTTGGGTCTGGTGCGATGATGTCAGTGCAGTGACCGTGAGATCTGGACCCATCTAGGATGGGTGCAAAACTTGAGTAGTTCTGCTACCCTGTGTGCCAGGTTGCAATCCCACCCACTGAAATTTGGCCTGCCTCTTCCTTTGATGGCTGGGCCAAACCGGAGATGGATGCCCTGTGCAAGTACATCCAGTATACATTTGTTAATCTGGGTCTGATTTCTGTGGATACAATTGCATTCATGGATTCCCCACTAAATCCTTCCTGATTGTAATATTAAACATTAAATGAGATGACTGTCATTTTCCCTGCATATGAAGACAAATGAACAGTGTATGTTGGATGTTATAGTATTTCTGTATTTGTGCACTTCAAAATATTACATAAAGAGGTGGAAGTCATAGACTATACAGAAATATTAATGCAAAAGATTGCCTATTTTTTTTCCATTTCCCATGTAGAAATTGTCTATTTTAATTTCACTAAGGTAGAGTGATAAGTGAAAGGAGTTCTAAAATGACTGTAGCATTCAGTGTTTTTATATATATATATATATATATATATATATATATATATATTAACAAGTATTCATTATACAAACAGGCTACTTGCAACTATGCAACTTGGTAAACTGCAGGACAGTACCTAAAACAACTTTGTGTAAATGGTTAAAGAAGTCAGATCTGTTCTTATTTGTTCAGCATGTACTTTAAATAAAGATGGGGGTAGAAAGATTCTCGCGCACACACACACAGATGTGGGGCGTACAATGTATCTGAGTTGGTTAGATGATGGTGATGTTAGGGTTAATCAATAAGGCAAGTATCCACTGATCTCAGGCCATCCTTACTACTTGGCCATGCTGCAGGGTAACTACATGACAACCAGAACCTATTTCCTGCCTAATAGGTCATTCTGCTACCCACAGGCCTTTCTAGATATAACTTTGAGGAGGCCCTGTTCATTCAGGGTGGGGCTGCAAATTCTACTGAGGTGAGTGATGTCTCCACAGCTGACTGAGTGTGCACTGCTGACTAGCTACTTTAGCTGCCACACCCCCTATTTATCAAGAACCATAAAGTTGCACCAGCATAGATCCCAGCACAAAGCAGCCATGGTGCCTTATCACAGTTTCTTCTATGCCACTCTGTGCCTTAGGATCAGTCAGGGTGGTGTGGTACTAGGGTGACCCACAGCAAATGTGAAAAATTGGGACGGGGTTGGGGGTAATAGGCGCCTATATAAGAAAAAGACCAAAAAATCAGGACATCTGGTCACCCTATGTGGTACTGATTTGTGAGAGCAAGAAGCTAACCTGCCTTTTAATCCTGCGTATTGGATGCAAGGAGTTTGACTTGGATTTAATCTTTTATTTATGTTCATAAAAAAGAGAACTGAAAATAAAGCATTGCAGGCAAGGAGTACAAATGACTGCACTGCAGGATGAAAAATAAGTGGTGCTAAGGCTTCAAACTCCAGCATTAAAGATCCAAAGCTAGCAAATTAGCCTAGCAAAATTTTACTGCTTCTGGTAGCTGGTCCATAACAGTGACTGTGATGATCCTTCCAGGGCTCTTCGGCATAAAATAGCAAGATTTTATCTGTTTTAAGAGGGAAAATTCAATAATAAGGGGAAGTCTGGCCATTTTATCAACATATATTTTGTGGCAGAGAATTTTTATCCAAAAATAAATTCCACTAGAAATATATACCTAGGAAAACTGTTGGAAATCATCAGAGGAAAAATAATTTTAAGATAGTACACATAGCATGAGAGAGAACTTGGTGTAACCAATCACAATCTGACTGGTTACCCTACTGTATGATCACCAGTCAGTTAAATGAATCCAACAGGGTAGGTTTAGTTAGTTTCTATTCTTACTTTGGGCTTTTCGGGCACATGTCCAGGCTCAGATTTCTTGTTGTGGTCCTTCCTTGGGACATGAGACTCTGCAGTCCAGCCACCCTAGACCCTGAAACCAGTGTCTCAGGTCTCCCAAGTCCTCTAAATTGATTACACATGCTCCTTCAGCACTCCGTCTAGCTGTGGGCACTCTAGCTTCTAGTTTAACCCCTTCAGGGACAATCTGGCAGAAAAGCAAGGAACACAGATTTAGCAAGGAAATCTCTTAATCACAGTTGCTTTACTCTTCAAAGCACTAGTGAGATAAAAATCTTCACAAAATAAGTCCTGAAATGCATCCCCCACCAAATATAAAATACAAAATCTGATCTCACTCTTCTGAGTCTAAGGCTTGTCAGTGCCTAGCTTGAAACAGAGCCCATCCTAACCTCCCTCTCTCTCTCTCACCAGTCCTGTCTGCAAGAAGCATCTTCTCAAAACGTTTCTCTTCTGTTGTCATGTGCCCAGACTGAGACGCTGCAGAGCCACCAGCCATGCTGGTGCCCCTGGGTAGAAAATTCATTAGTCCATGGGGTTGGGACAGCAGTTAAGGCAAACAATGTTGATGGCTCCTGATTGCTCTGTGATTGCTTCTCCATGAGGATCTTTCAACAGTGTGTCAAGCATCTTTCCTGTGCAGTCTGACTCTCTTGAATGTAATTCAATAACCTTGATTATTAAACATAGCCATATTCAGTCAGCAATACAAAATGAAGGTTACCATGCACAATGAAGTCCATAATTTGATACAAACAAATATACTACAAAAGACTCCTGCCAAAAGTAAAATGAAAGGAGTTGTTTTCTATCTTTCATTTCATAATATATTAATTTAATATTAGTTTGAGGCACACAGATGTTTTAATGCAGCAGCCTATATAAATTAATAGATAGGTTAAAACAATGTCTGTTAATATATTTCACAGGGATAGAAAACTAAGAGGTTTAAATAAGATAAAGAGTTTCAAGAATAAAAATATGGTGATACATAAAGAAAATGCCATGAGAATTTGTTCTTCAGCTAATCTTTGTCTTTTGCCAATTTACAGGGCTTTAACTGGTCCAGAGCAAGCAACTGTGGCTCAGAGGAGGAAGAATTTGGAGGCCAATTTTGACACAGCAGGTGTAGTGCTTTGAGACTGACCATGGTCCATAAAATGGACCAACAGTCATACCAGCACTTTTCTCCCAAGTCAGAGCAATGTCAATTCACCTCTTTATAGGAATCGTCTAATAAAACTGGTAGGTATTTGATCTAGCAAAAGTAATTCTGAATTATGGGCAATTATTGCTTCCGTTAACTCACTAGAAGCACATAATTTTGTTAGTACCTGCAAACAAATGTGGATCACACCTGCTACTGTTAGTTCTGCATTGTTCCACTATACATTAGCTAGGTTTATTTTTCTAGAGTCACTGGGAGTGCTGTGATGAAGCAAACGCAGCAACTGGATGAAGGAAAAGATGGGCGTATGGAAAGAGGATTAGGATCAAGGCACTAGGACAGGGGTTATAGACTACTCATTTTGAAAAGTTCTCTGTGTTTATTAACTTCTACTTCAGCAACTACCTCAGATGGCTAAGGGGGGAAATAAGGAGGGGGAAAAAACTTGGATAGAATGCCATGGGAAAGAGAAACCCATTTTTTCCCTGACTGTGGCACTACACTGTAGTTATATACATAAATCCTAGTATAAGATTGGAACTAATGACCTACTAGCCTAAAAGCAACAGTCAATGATCAACTAAGCCATATTCTTAGACTGACAGAGTGTGACTCTCTACTACTATTCCTTCAACTCTTTAGATGGTGCTATTTTTTATTTTTTTATTTTTTTGAATGACCACATCACTTTTGACCCACAACTTTTCAAGTTAATTGAGACACACATTTTAACATGTTCAAATAATACAGGGTCAACTTCAGACAAAACTAATGACCAGCATCAATTTAAAGCTACCATCAACAAACTGTGCATGAATGTATAGTATTTATTTATTTATGCTAATGTTCCGGACAATATCAATGCTATGGCGATGTAAAAATTAGCTAATATGAATGAAGAGTAAAATACCAAACATAAATCATTTTTTCAATCTAACAAGCAGATTAAAATGAGCAGCCACAATCACTGGTAATACATAATCTGGTTTATATCACTTCAAAAGGTAAATGATCTTCACAGTATTTAAGCACAAGAATTCCATTAAAGTCAATGGGATTCATGTTGTTGAATCTCACAGCATGTACTGGTGTAAGTTTAGAAGAAAATTAATAAGAATATTATTTTGGGGCTGGCCCAAACAAGATCAAAAGTGGTCCCTCAATATAAATACTTTCCTGAATGTTATGAAAATGTAATTTACTTCAAAATCTCTAAAGAAAACAACACCTGGCAATTGGCAGGCTAGGAAGAGTAACAGAGTCAGCTGTGTTAAACGTATTATGTATATGGTAATCACACTGATCCTGCAGTGGAATCCAATAGCATGGCATGGCCCCCGGTACATAGGTGAAATCCCATTGACTTCACTGTAAATCTTTCGATATAAATGCAGGAGGCCTTTCTTCTGGTGGATCATGATACAGTGACATGAACCTACACATACTTGAGCATGTGTAAAAGTCTGCTCAGTCAACAGGACTACTTAAGTGAGCAGAGTTACTCATCCTTAAATATTTTCAGGATCAGGAGTTATGTTAGTAAACACTGGCCTGCTGGATTCCTTAAACAAGTTTCTTTACCTCTGTGCTTAAATTTCCCCAGCAGTAAAATGGGGATGCTGATACTTACCTCCTTTGTAAAACACTTTATCTATGGGTGGGAAAAATGGTGGAGGAAGTAACCAGGGGGACCTGATTCTGACACAGAGGAATTTGTTGCTAATTTGAATGTAAAAGGCAACTTGGGTGAAAGGAATCATGGGATGATGCATCTCATGAGTCCAAGAAAAGGAAGAAGTAAAAACAGCAGAATAAAGACAATGGTCTTTAAAAAAGCAGACTTTAACAAATTCAGCGAACTGGTAGGTAAGGTCCCAGGGAAGAAAATAAATGGGGAAAAGTAGTTCGGGAAAGCTGGCAGTTTCTCAGAGACAATGACAGACTCTCCTGATGTGAATGGAAGAGAGGAAGATTAGTCATCAGGAGATCTTTAATGACCTGAAAATCCAAAAGGAATCCAAGTTAAAACATGGACAAATTGCTAAGGGTGAATACAAAAGAATAGCACAAACATTTAGGGACAAAATCAGAAAGGCTAAGGCACAGAATGAGTTACACCTGGGAAGGGACATAAAAGACAAGAACAAGAGATTTCATAAATATATTAGGCGTTAGAGAAATATGAAGGCTAGTGTAGGTCCACTACTTAGCAGGGAAATAAAGATGCTAATGGACCTCATGAAGAAGGCTGACGTGTTTAATGCCTATTTTGCTTTGGTCTTCTCTAAAATAGCTAATTATAATGGGATACTTAACACAATTGTTAAAACAATGGGGAAGGAACAGTAGCTTGAATGGGGGGAAACAGGTTAAAGAATATTTAGCTAAGTTAGATAAATTCAAGTCATCAGGGCCTGATGAAATTCACCCTAAAATACTTAAGGAACTAGCTGAAGCAATTTTGGAGCAATTAGCAATTATCTTTGCAAACTCATGGAGGACAGGTGAGGTCTCAGAAGACTGGAGGGGTAGAGGGGAGAATGATGCAAACTTAGTACCTTACTTTTAAAGGGGAACAATGAGGAACCAGGGAATTATAGACCATTCAGCATAACTTCAATACCTGAAAGATATTGGACCAAATTATTGGAAATCAGTTTGTAAGTACCTAGAAGATAGAGCGATAAGTAATAGCCAACATGAAGCTGTCAAGAACAAATCATGCCAAACCTACTTAATTTCCTTCTTTGACAGTTACTTGCCTGTCCCACATGACATTCTCATAAGCAAAGTAGGGAAATGAGGTCTAGATGAAATTGATATAAAGTGGGTTTGCAGCTGGTTGAAAAACTGTACTCGGAGTATTTATCAGTGGTTCACTGTCAAACTCTAGGGCTATATCTAATGGGGGTCCCATGGAGCGGGGGGGCTCTCAGGGGTCCAACACTAGTCAATATTTTCATTAATATCTTAGATAATGGAATGGAAAGTACACTTACAAAATTTGTGGATGACACCAAGCTGGGAGGGGTCCAAAGCACTTTGGGAAACAGGATTACAATTCAAAATGACCTTGATAAATTGGAGAATCGATCTGAAATCAACAAGATGAAATTCAATAAATATGAATGCAAAGGACTACACCTATGAAGGAAAAAATCAAACGAAGTGGGGAATAACTAGCTAGTACTATTACCAACAATATGACGCAATTGACAAAAAAAAAGCCTAATCATTCTGAAGCATATTAACAGTAGTGTCGAATCTAAGACTTGACTCTGCTCAGCACGAGTCAGGCCGCAGCAGGAGAACTGTACCTTCTAAGAAAGATGTGGACAAATTCAAGGAAGTCCAGAGAAGAACAACAATAATTATTTATTTGTTTATTCATTTTTAGAAAAGTTGACCTATGATGAAAGGTTTAAAAAGAGAAAATCCTGGGCATGTTTAATTTTGAGAATACTGAATGCGGGCCTCGTAAGTCTTTAAATATGTTAAGGACTGTTATAAACAGGGTGGTGATCAATTGCTCTCCATGTCTTCTGAGGAGAGAACAAGAATTAATCAGCTTAATGTGCAGCAAGGGTGATTTAGGTTAGATATTAAATTATAAGGATAGTTAAGTACTGGAATACATTACCAAAGGAGATTGTGGAATCCTCATTACTGGAGGTTTTAAAGAACATAGGTCAGGAATAATCTATAAATATTTGGGTACTACTTCCGCATGGGGGAAGATCTGATGATCTCATGAGAATAATTCCAGCCATTCATTTCTATTGTTAAACCCCATTAAAGGTACCTGCCTCTGATCAATCTGTTGTACTCATACAACTTTTTGTACTGTGAGAAGCCAAAGTTTTATATAAAACTTTTAATACAGCAATTGCCAAAGTTGTTTCTTTTTGACTGGCTGGAAAAAAAACCTTCAAACTTATGTCCTATTTCATCATAACCCTTAACTGGGGAAGGACAAAAGAAACATTTATTCAACTAGCTGTCAGCATACTAGAGGAAAAATCAATAAAGTCAATTTTTGAAAAAAATAAATCTGAAAAATAACTTCATAGCCTTATGGGTGCTTTTAAAACTTTGTATCCTTTTATAAATCAAGGGAGCTCAAATGAAATAACATGGAGGAAGTGTTTTTATTTCTTTTGTGATTCTAATACTTCTTATGACTTTCACTGGGCTAATGATGAATGATCATTCACATTTCTGTGAATCTTTCATTCCAAGATCTCAAAGGTAATTAAAGCAAAACATGAGCACAGAACAAATCTCTTAACCATCCCCAAATTTGTGGGTGTTATCAATCCAAACCTGGATCCTGGCTTTGCAGCTCTGATATTTCCTTACTGCCTTATCCTACTATCAATGAATAAAGTGAAGTAGGATTGAGATCTCTCTTCTGTAATCACAAAAGCACATAAATGTCCACATAGCTAGTTTACATACTGTCTGCCCTTTTTTTCCGCAGTTTGGACTAAAGTGTCCCTGCTATTGTACATGTAAATCTTTAAAACATGTCATTAAGATATAATTTTCTCCTGTCATTCATTATTAATAAATCATTTTCCATTACTGCAAAGTTGTTCATAAAACATTTTCCTCATTAAGAGCAACTGATAAAGCAGAATATCGTTGTTATATTTTCTTTGGGATTTTTCCATTTAGTGATGAGATGCCTCAACAATTGTATCTTCTTTGTGCACATGAAAAAATTCAGTTGAGCCTTATGACTATTAATAGTAATATTTTAATGTAGTAATTATTGGGAGATCATAAAGAAAATTAGTGTCCATTATCCTGAGGGGTTTGGACAAAACTAATGCATTATTAATTCAGTTTTACTAGTTTGAAGTACATCACTAAAAATTTTGTATCATTGCTCCAATTAACATGTTTGTATGAACATATAAGCCATTTTTGGTAATGCTGCTAAGTATTACTTATTATATTAGTTTGCAATAAACTAATTTATAGGACCATTTGTTCACTTTGCTTAAAACAGGACTTTAACAATAGCATAAATATGGCCAAACAGATCATTTATATTAGAACATGCATTTGTTTGCAGCTTCAGCTGGATGTTCCGGTTCTGGCAAAACTCTCATGAACTCAGCAGTGTTGTGGTGTGTGTAAGAACTAAAAGATTGGAACAAGACTATGTATCCAGTGATTTCTGATGACAGGAGTCTTGTTTTTTTTTATTCAAATTAAATATACAAATTAAATACTTTCCTGAACATTGTACTTGTGACCATTGTGTAATTGTTATGCTTGACAATCACTTATGGGTCCCCTAAGAGCTTCAGGCAGCACTTTATGAGCAAACAAAGAGACTTGAGTCCCAAAAGGAAGATTATCTGCCCATTCTCTGGAGGCTTTGTGCCTTGGCATGAGTGGTTCCTAAGGTGAGTGAGTGTCAGCTCCATGACACTGCCTTCTCTAATCACCACAACTGGACACTGAGGCTGCCAAAATAGGAAACATTGAGAAAGTTGTTTGTTTCTGTACCAGTAAGTAAGATATTTCCCAAGTTCAGAGAGTAGTGCTGATTTCCTCTGGGGATGGGTGACTATACCAATGCCTGAAAAAAAACTATCTGAAGGGCTCATGTGCAACTGTGCCCAATGATTGAAATCCAGTCATGCTACTTCTCCAAAGTAACAGGTGGAGAATGGAAAGAACAGAAACTTGTTGGAGGGAAAGGACATAACAAAAGGGAACTCAGAGGATAGCTTACCCAGAGATGTGAAAAAAAAACTGTTCCCAGCATCATACCTAGGCTAACTTCCAGATAAAGGAACCTTTAGAAAGGATTTAGATTCCACCTATAAGCACTTTTGGGTACATCCATACTGCCTGCATCCCACCTTGAGTAGACAGACACCCACTAGCGCTGATCAAACTAGCATGTTAAAAATAATAGCATAGGCAGGAATAACACAGGTAGCAGTTCAGGCTAGCTGCCTGAATACAAACCTGTCTGGACCCTGGGTACATATGGAGCCAGCTAGCCTCAGCCACCACCCGTGTGACCCCCAGCTACATTTTTATTTTTAGTGCGCTAGCTCACACAAAGCGAACACATGTCTGTCTACTTGAGCTGGGATGCCTGCTTCCAGCTGCAGTGTGGAGGTTCCTTTCGAGACAGCTCTGTCTGCTATATCTATGAAGTTCTTAGCATGTTGGTGTTGCATTGTTATTTTACGTCATACAATATATTAGTCTTTTCTCCCTTGCATCAGAAACAGTGCCATTCCAGACATGCCAGGACTCCTTAATCCTGAGTATCTCATCACATGATCTCACTCCAATCAGGAAGTCATCCAAATACTGGCATAAATGAATTAAATTAAGCCAGTGTGATCCACTAATACCAGAAAGGTCTTGGGGGGGAAGGGAGCAGTCCTGAGAACCATTTGTATGCCAAATGGAAGGATAGAACCCAACAGTATCTATACCTCACAGCCAAATGGAAGGATAACTAACGGGAAAAATGGATGGTGATATGCAGGTATATATCCTTAAAATCCATCAGACAGAGATACTATGGTTCCTTGGAGCCAGGCCCTGCAATAGACTCAAGAAGGGATGGGGGTCTGTATCCTTCAATTTTCCTGTTGATCCGGTAGTAATCAGGATAAAATTACTTGCCCTATCCTTGAAGTAGAGTAACAATGGATTAGAGGAGGTCTGCAATCTCTTAACTACAATCTCTTTCTTGGAAGATGAGAAAGGAAAGGTTTTGTGGGTTTTTTTACTTTTTTTTTTTTTTTGCTGGGGGGGAGGGGCATGTTGAAACTTGAATAACTAGATCAGACTCTTACACTGAAGTTATGGAAATCTGGGACCAAGCCTGTGTGAAATGGTAGAGCCTCTGACAAGAGAGGGTGGGAAACTGACAGAAAGGCATTCCACAGGTTGACAAGTGAAAGTAGGGCCACATCCTCAGATGGGAGATGAGAATTACATGTTAACTACAAATTTTAAATTCTAACTTTAAAAAAAGATATTGAAGTGCACTAGCTATATTTCAGTTCTGCACACACACGCTTTTATACATTTTTTCACTATTTTTAAACATTTAATAACAATATGGTTTTAATACTTTTGCATCTTTTAACCCCCAACTACTTTATTTTTAGGTTCAGCCAATAATTTGTATCTATTCTTCTATTGCACTACAGCAGGGATTGTTCTTATAGCCCTCCTTAACCCTCTTACGAGTCTGGTGGATGGTAAGGTCCAAGCCATGGGTCGGCTGGGGGACATGGATGGAAACAAAGGGGGGCTGGTGAAAGCCCCGGCGAATTAATTTGAATAAGCATGGATTTGCCTGCACTGTACACTTTATCTGATGGATAGTCCCAGACATCTATAGAATAAATCTACATAATAAAGTTGCAGCCTGACAAAAACCCATAACAAGTCTCCTGTCCTTCTTCTGGTATACCCAGACAAAAACTAGCCAGTTTATCTGTCAAATATATGCCATGAAACTATATAGTTTAAATGTGTTAAGGTTGATGCCATGACTTTCAAAGCTCTTTCGTTACATTTCTGTACTCCCTGGCTTACTTTTTTTATGCTTCTAATTTATATTAAAATATGAGATTAACTAGATATAAACCTCATGCCTACATCTGGACTGCTTCTTGGACTTTACTGGCTTTTAAAAAAAAATTGGCATCATGGCTGTAACTGCTTATTATGCTGAAGCCTATGTTCATAGTCCTATTTACAAATGTAGCAGAACAATGAATGAAGTGGAAATTCTTGTCTAACCTGTCTACTGAAAACATAACAAGCAGCAATTAAAAATGTTGCAGAACTTCTTAAAAGGCTAGGGACACACTTTTTTCTTCTATCCTCATGTCTTTGAAGCTTTTGCTTTTTAGCATCTGATAACCTATATGATCTCTAGATAGACGATATCCGATCAAGATTACATTCCGAAATAAAGAGTCCCCTACTCCTTGCCCTTGTTTCTTACACTTTCCCCTCCATCGTAATTTGGAACGTGTAGATTTTGATCAGAACAAGCCTACATTTATGATGAAATATCTATTAATAAACCAGACTCAAGAAGCTGGTGAGCTGAGAAATAGCTTTTTAAGAAGAGAGGCATACTGCTTTGGAAACATCTTAGATTTATCCAAGCCTGGCGATACCAATTTAACTGACACCTGACTGGTTCTGATTTATTTGACCTGAAGTTTAACCTATAAAAACATATTTCACTAAACTGAAACTAGCATTAGTTTTTTGTTGTTGTTGTTGTTTTTTGTTTATTCACAGCTGGGATTAACAATCTCTCCTCTCCTACCCCATCCAAAAACCAAAACCCACACCTCGTCTTTTCATGAATGGTTCTTTTCCCTAAGAATAGTTTATAATTTTTTACAGAACTAAATGTGTTTTTAGACCTTTCTGGCTTGCTGATTACTGGCAGTCTGTTTGAATCAGGAAGCTATAGCTGCATTATTTGACACACAGTGAAAACAGGGCATTACTGATACAATGTCCCTTCAGGTGGCTCATCACATAGTATCAGCCAGAAAAGATGTAATTTTCTGACAACCAGGGTGTGAACAAGCAACACAGTAGAAATGTTTTTAAAGGATTAAAAACAAAATCTACTATCCCAACAGGATTATGCCTAGACTTCATACCACCTATCTTCAGAAATCCAGTGGAGAATTAGCTGCAAAAATAGGTACTATGGTCTTGACCCTCATGCAAAAAGCAGGTTAGAGTTATTTTAAATCAAGTTTAAATATTTCTAACATCAACTATATATAAGAAAACCCCACCAACAGGGGACTGGGAAAAGAGCTAGTGAATTATGTTACATCCACTTTAAACATGGTTTCAGCTTAATCAGTTTCTAGTAGCTTCAGTTAAATATTGCATTCTAGCATGAATCTAAGAGCATCCTGTAAAATTCATGTCTTTGCAGAGGGCCTGTTAAACCCCTATGCAACATGCCACTTAGTCTCTCAAAACAGGGCTTAACTGCTGGCTTTCTGTAGAAGGGCAAATTTCGTTTAATTAGATCATGGTTTGGTCCTTGACACACCTTCTAGCCAAAGCATATTAAAAACTGATTTAATTGGAATTTTCAATTTAAAGGCAGTTCCTTAACTTGATTCTTAGCCCAGATTACAGAAGACCTAAATAATCCTAGGATCCATTGGCTCTTGTGTACATTTTCTTAAAAAATAAAATCCCATTATGTTTCTTTCTTTCCTTCCACTTCTGTTTGATAATTGTATTAATTAATTGTCTCTCACATTACAGGAAAGAACTGTAAACTACATTATATGGGTCTAATCCTACAGACTGTATTAATGCAATAGGAACTGCTGGGTGCTCAGCACTTTTTAAAACACAAGGCCACATATTCAGGCAGCTTAAACAAGGATTTAGGAGCCTTACTAGGCATCCATTTTTGAAAGATTTGGTCAAAAATTAAAATGGTTAAAGAGAGAATATGCTCCAATTACTAGACCTAATGTGCTCTAAGGAAAAACCCAGGTAGTTACCCACTTAATTCCTATTGGCCTATTATGGTCACTAAGAAATGAATATCTAGTAATTTTCCCTTGACTTCATTGCAAAGTTGGATCTGGTTCTAAAGGAGCTGCTGAGCTACAGAAGAAACTCCCTAGTAGTAATACTAATAACCTGATTCAAATATCTGTATGTTAGAGGGCACAAGCTGATATTTCTTTTATCAACTTTGTAATAGAACACCCTTTGCTCTTACAAATCACTACAAATCTCAGTGATAATGATAAATAATATTTATCCATTCAAGGCATACACTTATACATTTGATGCATTGGCTTAGGATTCGGTCTAAGTTTTATACACTGTTACATGGATGAAAAGCTAGGAATGTATGGAGTTATTTTTGCTTGATGAGGGTGGTGATGCATGAGCTAGGCTTACTGAGACTAACCATATCTAGTTCTAGAAGTATGTTATATAATACTTACAAGTCTACTAATATCTCTGTCATTTCCTTCTCTCCTCAGAAAATTCATTCCTTGCCTTTCAGATGCACTTAAGCCAATGTAATGTAAGAGATGAGCTCTGTTGTTAGGTATCAAGAGCACTGAATCAGTACCATGATCAATTTGCCACAAGTGGCCACCATATTTAAATCAGCAATCATGATAATTGACAGCAGAACATGCTTGGTAGGCTTTTCTAAATAAAATATACTAAGATCTCAAGGTTTCCTTCTTTTGTCCTTTCTGAAGATCCATTTTCTCAAGATCTCATGTACACTTAAGGTGAAATTCAGAGGCATGTTCTGTTGTCAATTACCATGAACATTGATTTAAATGTGGTGGCAACTTTTCGTAAATTGTTCATGGTAGCACTGTTGAACCAGAGTTCTTGGTAACTAACAGAGCTTGTCTTTTAAGGTATGTTTGTACTATAGCTGCTGCAGCAGGACAGCTATGGAGGAGCAGTAGCAATACTGCTGTAGTGTAAACGCTTCCCACATCTACAGAAGGGACTTTTCCATCAGTATAATGAATTGACCTCTCCAAGTGATGGCAACTAGGTCAACGAAAGAATCCTTTAATCCATCTAGCTGCACATAAACCACGGGGGTAGGTTGACCTAACTGTGGTGCTCAGAGAGTGATATTTTTCACAATCCTGAACAACATAGCTAGGTTGATCTAATTTTTATCTGTAGACCAGACCTTACATTATGTTATCTTGAAGGTACATGAAAAGTAGGGAACAGATTTTGCAGAAAGGACAAAAGGAGGAGAGCCTGAAATCTTTAGATGTCCACTTTGCTCACTATAGAAGTACTAAACTCACTGTAGAAGTAGCACACTATGCCCACTATAGGAGTAACAAGGTTTATTTCGGGTGAGCACTGCTCAGTGTTACCATAGCTACATATAATAAAAATAGCATCTGTATATATGTAGACAGTGTTTATATAAAGAGTGCTATCTATTGGCAGGTGTATTCAAAGTACTATGTATTGTTTGTAAATCTATAAATTCAATAAAGTTTTGTTATGCACTGCAAACAGCTTCCTGTGTGCAGCTAAACACTATTGTTCAGTAGCACTATTCTCAGTAGCTGGCAATTAATCTCAAATTTGTTTTTAAAAACTGTAGTCATTTTAACTAAAGGGGATTTAACTAAAGGGGGCATTCTTCCCCATTCCAACCCTACCCAAAATCCTGATGTCAAAGATGCCAAGGTTTCAGGCTACATGGACTCGGTTCCCAAATCCCACCAAAGTAATAATCAGATCATTTGTATGGGTTTATATGTTAGGAATAGATTAAATTATTTTGCTTAGTTACTTAACCAATTCAATCTTTGTGTGACTTTAACTCTATTATTGTTGGATTTGCTTATGGGTATATTAAAAGTCCTTAAAACTGCTGGGGGAAAAGCATGGGGTAAGGGACAGAAAAAAATGATTAAAAGTAAAGGAAATATATACACTCCATACCTAGAACACCCACTTGTCTCACAAGCATTTGGAGCTGTTGTATCTCTAATCCATAGTACAGACTTTCGTTAAGATAGAATCTCCAGGTTTTTGTCTTAAAAAAAAAAATCTTTGGAGTGGGGAGAAGAGATTTAAATTATGGAAATATACATTTTGCAATCTGAAAATAATTTGGTTTTTTTGTAAGTTTAAAAAAAAACATTCAAGAGGTTCACAAACTATTGAAATCCATACACGATACCAATCCCAGGGTATATAATGAAAGTACTTTATCAATCTGCTACTACTGTAACGCTGAAACTAACGAATACATTTTCAGTTTCTGAAATCATATGATAGCGACTGTGTATAAGGCATAAAAGGAAAAGGTAATATGATTTACAACAAAGCAAGATTTTCCCATTTAAAAAATACACAACATGAATTGTTTTCAATTTTTCATACAGATACTGGTGGCACACAGTGTCTTCACAACATCTACAGCAGTTTGTTCTGTAACACCAAATCTAATGTGTCAGGTATAGATGAGTAGCTTTGGAATCAAGTTTTAGGGGACTATTCATGCTTACTCATTGCCTCTTCCCGTATTACATACTCAGAAAGGGATGTTGAAGTCGCTGTGAATAAAAAACAGCTCAATATGCAGCAGCAGTGAAAAAGGAAAACAGGACATTAGGAACTATTAGCAAAGGGATAGAAAATATAATAATGCCACTATGTAAACCCATGGTGCACCCACACCTTGAAAACTGGGTCCAGTTCTGGTTGCCCTATCTCAAAATAGATATAGTGGAACTGGAAAAGGTTCAGAGAAGGACAAAGATGATCAAAGGTACAGAACTGCTTCCATATGAGGAAAGATGAAAAATATTAGGTCAGTCCAACTTAGTAAAGAGATGACTAGGGGTGGGAGGGTGTAAAATTGAGGCCCATAGAATTATGAATGGTGGAGGGGGGGAAAGTGTAATTTACCCTTTTCCAGAATACAAAAATCAGAGATTACTTCATGAAATTAATAGGCAGCAGGTTTAATACCAAAAAAAAAGAGGTAGTATTTTTTTCACATAACTCACTCATTGCCATGGAATGTTGTGATGGCCCAAAGTATAACTGGGTTTAAAAAAAAAAGAACTAAAGTTCATGGAGGATAGGTCCATCAATGGCTATTAGCCAACATGGTCAGGAATGCAACCCCATTTTCAGAAGCAACCCTAAACCTCTGGCTGCCAGGGAAAGACAGGAGTGGATTGCTCCAACCTCCTTGCTCTGTATACTCCCTGTGAAGCTCTGGTACAGACCACTGTCAGAGACAGGATACTGGGCTGGACAGACCATTAGTCTAAACCAGGGGTTCTCAAACTGGCAGTCGGAACCCCTCAGGGGGTCACAAGGTTATTACATGGGGGATCGTAAGCTGTCAGCCTCCACTCCAAACCCCGCTTTGCCTCCCGCATTTATAATGGTGTTAAATATATTAAAAAGTGTTTTTCATTTATATGGGGGGGGGGGTAGCACTCAGAGGCTTGCTATGTGAAAGGGGTCACCAGTAGAAAAGTTTGAGAACCACTGGTCTAAACCAATATAGCAGTTCTTATGTAGTCTTTTTATATGCCCAGGCCTCTTCTGCTTTTCTCTAGAGTTTTTAGTAGGAAATTTTAGTAGGGGTTGCTGAGTAGCTAATTGATGTGAAGGATATAATGTATATGCATATGTGTACTTGGAAAGGGGGATGACTAGAAGCCTCTCTCTCTCCCCTCAACCTCCCTTTCCTTTTGTGTATCTAAAAGTAGTATTGTGTACTTTGGATGTAGCATCATATTATGTGTTGGCTTATTCAAGAGCATGTCAGTGTGAAAAACAATGTAAGATTTTAAGTTAGAGATACCACCACATCATGTAGTCCTCACTCAAAAGAGTAGTTTTCTTGACTTCAGATGGAGCATTACTTAGTCCCATTGGCTTCACTGAGGCCTGGTCTACACTAGGCGTTTATGTCGAAGTTAGCGCCGTTACATCGAATTAACCCTGCACCCGTCCACACCGCGAAGCTATTTAGTTCGACATAGAGGTCTCTTAAATTCGACTTCTGTACTCCTCCCCGACGGGGGAGTAGCGCTAAATTCGACATGGTCATGTCGAATTAGGCTAGGTGTGGATGGAAATCGACGCTAATAGCTCTGGGAGCTATCCCAGAGTGCACCACTCTGTTGACGCTCTGGACAGCAGTCCGAGCTCGGATGCTCTGACCAGCCACACAGGAAAAGCCCCGGGAAAATTTGAATTCCTTTTCCTGTCTGGGCAGTTTGAATCTCATTTCCTGTCTGGACATCGTGGCGAGCTCAGCAGCACTGGCAACGATGCAGAGCTCTCCAGCAGTGATGGCCGTGCAATCTCAGAATAGAAAGAGGGCCCCAGCATGGACTGATCGGGAAGTCTTGGATCTGATCGCTGTGTGGGGCGATGAGTCCGTGCTTTCCAAGCTGCGATCCAAAAGACGGAATGCAAAGATTTACGAGAAGATCTCTAAAGACATGTCAGAGAGAGGATACAGCCGGGATGCAACGCAGTGCCGCGTGAAAATCAAGGAGCTGAGACAAGGCTACCAGAAGACCAAAGAGGCAAACGGACGCTCTGGATCCCATCCCCAGACATCCCGTTTCTACGAGGCACTGCATTCCATCCTAGGTGCGGCTGCCACCACTACCCCACCACTGACCGTGGACTCTGAGGATGGGATATTGTCCATGGCCGGTTCCTCGGACATGTTAGCGGACGGGGAAGATGAGGAAGGAGATGAGGAGGACGAGGCAATCGACAGCGCTCACAACGCTGATTTCCCCGACAGCCAGGATCTCTTCATCACCCTTACAGAGATCCCCTACCAACCGTCCCCAGCCGTTAACCCGGACACAGAATCTGGGGAAGGATCAGCCAGTAAGTGTTTTAAACATCTAAACATTTATTTTTAACAGAACAGGAATATTAAGAATAACAACAATGGGTTTCTCATGATTAGTTTGCCCTAAGCGCTTAACGTTTCAGTCCTGGGCAGTGCAACTATTGAAAAAAAATCTAACAATGTCCGGTTTAGCATGATTGTTCTGCCCAAGCCGCTCTACTGTTTAGTCCCTGCCAGTGCAGCTACAGTAAAATGCGGTCTATATGTCCGGGGATAGAGCAGAAATCCTCTGGGACATCTTGAGGAAGCTCTCCTGGAGGTAATTGGAAAGCCGTTGCATCAGGTTCCTGGGGAGAGCGGCCTTATTGGGTCCTCCGTAGTATGAAACGTTTCCGTGCCACGAGACAATCAAGTACTCAGGGATCATTGCCCTGCAGAGCAGGGCGGCATACGGCCCTGGTCTTTCGAGGCTTTCTCGAAGCATTCTTTCTTTCTCACTGTCTGAGATCCTCATCAGGGTGATGTCGCTCATTGTGACCTGCTTTGAATTAGGTAGGGGAATGTTAGTGTTGGGACTGCTTGCCCGTTCCTTTACAGAACTGTAACCGCTGCTTTGCAGCCACGCAGTGGAGGCGGGAGAGGGGCAGCATAAAGGGAACTTTCCCGGGGACAGCTGCGAGGGGGTGGGACAGGGGCAGAGTTCCTGCTTGCCGGATTGCTGGCAGCAGGGACTGGCATTGCTTTCAATGTGAAAGGAGGCCAGTGCTACTATTAAAGTTTTAAGCTACCACAAGTCTACGGCTTACCATGTCTGCCTGCTACACAAATTCCAGTGTCCTGCCCCGCTTCTCAGATCTGCAGTGCAAGACCCCAGGCACTGAATGCGAAGGCCGAGAATTCGACCTTGTCCTGAGCGCATGTGATAGGTGCTGTGCATGGTCTTGTTCACAGAGAAAGACTATGTTCTTTGTTCACAACTACATTTATCTTTCTGAGGAATTCACTCCCTTTTTCCCATTCCCACAGCCACATCTGCGACTGTCTCACAACCTAGCCTGGCATCACACTCCCAGAGGCTAGCGCAGATTAGGCGTAGGAAGAAGAGGACACAAGAGGACATGTTCTCGGAACTTATGGGCTGCTCCCGAGCCCAGGCAGCACAGCAGACCCAGTGGCGGGAGAACTTGTCCCAAATGCACCAAGCACACATGGAACGGGAGGAGAGGTGGCGGCAGGAAGACCAGCAGGCGACTCAAACGCTGCTTGGACTAATGAGGGAGCAAACGGACACGCTCCGGCGCCTTGTGGATGTTCTGCAGGAACGGAGGCAGGAGGACAGAGCCCCGCTGCAGTCTATCTGTAACCGCCCTCCCCCGCCACCAAGTCCCATACCCCCCTCACCCAAAGTGCAAAGAAGGAGGGGCGGCAGAGTCCGTGCAAACTCTCACTCCACCCTTGCAGACAGCTCTAGTAGTAGAAGGCTCTCATTCCCCAAAATTTGACAAGTTCTTTCCTTCCCGCCTCACACAAGCCCCCGTCCAAGTTTCACCTCCCAGTTTCATGTGTAGTTGCTAATAAAAAATACGTTTCTGTTAATTACTGTTTCCATCATGTTCTTTTGGAGGAGGGGGGAAGGAGGGGGAAGGAGGGTTGGTAATTGGACAGGACAGTCACCTTTAGCAGGGTACATAGGCGGGGGCAGGTCCAGCAGCAGGGCACATACACAGTGCAGTCACTAGTTACCCTGGTCAGTCTGGGAGGTGGTTTTCATGTTCTGTGGTGGGGGGTGGGTTGCTCTGTGACTTTGTGGAGGGGGAGGGCAGTTACAGATCTTATGCGGCGGTCCTTATCCTGGATCACAGAGCCACGCAGCAGGGGATCTGTAACCGTCCTCCCCCTGCCACAAAGTCACATAGCCCCCCCATACACACAGTCCCGATCAGGAGGGGTGACAGGCTCCGTTGAAACAACCAGTCCGCCACAGCGGAGCCTGTCAATCCTGGAGTTTAGAAGCGTCATTTGCGTCACTACACTACACCCGTTCCCCACCACAGTCTGCATCCCAGGTTTAAAACATTCCTGCGAAAACAGTAATAAAGAAAACGGTGTTCATTAACAAAGTAGAAGTGATTTTATTTCTAAACGTGTGTTGGAAGGGGGTGAAGGGGGTATGTAACTGGAGAGGATAGTCAACATTAACTGGGTAAAGAAACGGGGGCAGGTTCAGCTTCTCTGTACACAAACTTAAAAGTCACAGGTTACCCTGCTCACTCAGGAACCTAGCTTTCAAAGCCTCCCGGATGCACAGCGCATCCCGCTGGGCTCTTCTAATCACCCGGCTGTCTGGCTGGGCGTAATCAGAAGCCAGGCTATTTGCCTCAACCTCCCACCCAGCCATAAAGGTCTCCCCCTTGCTCTCACAGAGATTGTGGAGCACACAGCAAGCTGCTATAACAATGGGGATATTGGTTTCGCTGAGATCACAGCGAGTCAGTAAGCTTCTCCATCTCCCCTTGAGACGTCCAAAAGCACACTCCACCACCATTCTGCACTTGCTCAGCCGGTAGTTGAAGAGTTTTTTTTCACTGTCCAGGGCGCCAGTATAGGGCTTCATGAGCCAGGGCATTAGCGGGTAGGCTGGGTCCCCGAGGATGACTATAGGCATCTCCACATCCCCAAGAGTTATTTTGTGGTCCGGGAAGTACCTTCCTGCAGCCGTCTAACTAGACCAGAGTTCCTGAAAACACGAGCGTCATGAACCTTGCCTGGCCATCCGATGTAGATGTTCGTAAAACGTCCCCTGTGGTCCATCAGTGCTTGCAGCACCATGGAAAAGTAGCCCTTTCTGTTAATGTACTGGCTGGCCTGGTGGTCCGGTGCCAGGATAGGGATGTGAGTTCCATCTATGGCCCCACCGCAGTTTGGGAATCCCATCGCTGCGAAGCCATCTATGATCACCTCCACGTTTCCCAGGGTCACTACCTTTGACAGCAGTACATCAACGATTGCCTTGGCTACTTGCATCACAACAACCCCCACGGTAGATTTGCCCACGCCAAAGTGGTTCGCGACTGACCGGTAGCTGTCTGGCATTGCAAGCTTCCAGAGGGCTATGGCCACTCGCTTCTGGACAGTCAGGGCTGCTCGCATCCGGGTGTCATTGCGCTTCAGGGCAGGGGACAGCAACTCACAAAGTTCAAGGAAAGTTCCCTTCCGCATGCGAAAGTTTCGCAGCCACTGGGATTCATCCCAGACCTGCAGCACTATGCGGTCCCACCAGTCAGTGCTTGTTTCCCGGGCCCAGAATCGCCGTTCCACAACATCCACATGACCCATTGCCACCGTGATGTCCTCAGCACTGGGTCCCGTGCTTTCTGACAGGTCTGTGCTACTCTCAGACTTCAGGCCCTCACCGCAGTGCCGTAGCCTCCTCGCCTGACTGATCTGCGTCTGCCTCAGGGAAAGGTGGATGATAAGCTGCGAGGCGTTGAGAACGGCCACAACTGCAGCGATGGTCGCAGCGGGCTCCATGCTCGCAGTGCTGTGGCATCCACGCTCTCACTGACTAGAAAAGTGCGCGAACTGATTTCCCGCCGGCGCTTTCAGGGAGGGAGGGCGGGAGTGATGGACGGATGACGACAGTTACCCAAAAGCACCCTCGACACATTTTTTTACCCAGAAGGCATTGGCGGCTCCACCCAGAATTCCAATGGGCAGCGGGGACTGCGGGAACTATGGGATAGCTGCCCACAGTGCACCGCTTCCAATGTCAACGCTTTCCCCGTTAGTGTGGACTCACAAAGTCGAATTACTGTCCTTAGTGTGGACACACACGTTTGAATTTGCAATATCGATTCCAAAAATTTGATTTAAGTAAAATCGAACTACTCTCGTAGTGTAGACATACCCTGAGACTGCATCAATAAAGGATGTAGAATCTATCCTGTAGGAAAAAGCAGAGATTTGAAAATTTCAAGGTATGTATCTATACTGAGTATAGAGTTTGGGTAAGCTGGTGATGTGTGTAATTTTAGCTTTCACTTACCATATAAATTAAAATCACCCAGAGAGACTTTGTTTTAATGCCTCTAATGTCTAGTTGCATATTTTGGAAGGGAAGATTTTTCAACTTGCCTGCAGCTACTCTTCATCTTAAATCTTTGCCCTTTTTCTGAAATTTGTGCTTTTTTTTTTAAGATGAAACCATCATTAATTTTAATGGAATTCCACTGATGGACCTATGTATCTTTCTGGATATAGCAACACTCCTGAAAAGTCACATTACAGGCTGTAGAGGAGAACTGTAAAAGAATATCCCATTACTTGAAATGGGTAAAGAGCAAGTTTCAACTCAGCAGCAAGGCTAAAAGTTGGGCTCACTATGCAGAGGATAAGCAGTATGGATAGTCATTTCATTTATTTATGCTGGAAATGTTTACAGACATTGGTGATCATGTTTATGTTAGAATCAGAGAATAATCCCAAATATATTAACAATTTTTGTCACTATTTAGCTTTATTAACCACCTATTTATAATTCTAGACATTGATAGGGAAGGAAAGAAGAAACATAAAACCAATAAGCTGCAGATTTTTCCCTGCATCGCAGCACCACAATCTGATAATGGTTAATTGAATGGACTTTGCTAAAACAGAGTAATGCATACCATTTTTAAATATTCTGAATGGCCAGAGTTTTTCCTTTAAACCAGTCATGATAAAACATGACATGTATGAGGGTTAAGTTATGTGAAAAGCAATAAAGGAAATATAAAATGCTTTGAATCAGCAGTGTATTCTCACTAGGGATATATCCTATCACCTCTGTTCTTCCTAGCAGCTGTGCTTTTAGAATTGAGAACTGCAACAACACATGGTAAGAAATCTGAAATAACTTGGAATGAAGAATAATTATTAACAGATGTTGACTCTGCTGTTTACATTGTCTAGTCACTTGTTACCTATGCAAAGTGACAAAAATCATGGATCACAAAGCTATCAGGATTTCTCAGTTGTAGTGTAAGCCCAAATAAGTGGGTGATGATGGAGTTTTGTGGGTGAGGGAAGGTGAGACTAGCAACTGGAAGACTGTAATTGTTGATGGATTTTTTTTTTTTACAAATAATTCCTATTGTTGAGTTAGGAATCAAAATACTCAAAAACCAGTGGGAGAACACTTTAACCTGTCTGGTCATTCAGTGACAGACCTGCGGGTGGCTATATTACAACAGAAAAACTTCAAAAACAGACTCCAACGAGAAACTGCTGAGCTAGAATTGATATGCAAACTAGACACAATCAACTCCGGTTTGAATAAAGACTGGGAATGGCTGAGCCATTACAAACATTGAATCTATCTCCCCTTGTAAGTATTCTCACACTTGTTATCTAACTGTCTGTACTGAGCTAGCTTGATTATCACTTCAAAAGTTTGTTTTCTCTTAATTAATTGGCCTCTCAGAGGTGGTAAGACAACTCCCACCTGTTTATGCTCTCTGTCTGTGTGTATATATATCTCCTCAATATATGTTCCATTCTATATGCATCCGAAGAAGTGGGCTGTAGTCCATGAAAGCTTATGCTCTAATAAATTTGTTAGTCTCTAAGGTGCCACAAGTCCTCCTGTTCTTCTTTTTGCGGATACAGACTAACACGGCTGCTACTCTGAAACTTATTGTTGAGTTAACATCCTTCACCTTTGTATTAAATATAGCCTGCCAAAAAAGCTTTTGGGAGTTATATGTTCTGTGCAGCTTGAGACTTTCCACGTATAATGAGGTTAAATGGCATGCTTAATAGAAGACAATTGGGTGAAATCCTGAAGGTATAAAATAAGCATAGGTCCCACCATCTTTTATCTGTGCAAATCCTCTACATCACTGCCAAGCATGTGCTTAACATTGTACCTTTGAAACGTTTTCAGTTGCACAAAATAGCAAAAGAAATGTTTGCCAATGTAGGTTCTAGTTTGGTGGAATGAAAGTTCTCTTTCTGGGCACACTGAGATTTCAGTGAATTGTCCATCTCCATGAAGAAGACAAATTAAGGTTAGTAATATAACCTGAGCTTGGTGAACATGATTTTGATCTGATTTGTAAGTAGCCAAAACACATGCAAGAGATTCATTTTCCTGCTCATCCTCCTGAAGTGGGGAGGAAAATGAGGAACATGTCCATGTCTCTGTTACAATGACGCAAAGAAATGGGAGACTGACTTGGGCAGGGGGGCAAGCTGAAAAAGCAAAAATGAGGAGAATAAGGAACAAAAGGGATTAAAGGTACACATATGCACAAAAAGAAAGATTCCAAAACATTCAGCAAGCAATGCTAGTTACAACATACAGCTGCTACAAAAGAATACTAATAGTTCCTAGATATTAAACAACAGAAACACTGTCTGATATTCTGTTTGACTAAGTGTAGTTAAAGAGAAGAGAAAGGAATAAGGGATGTCTGAGAATGAACATGTTCTACAGTGGGAAGAATATGTCCACAGTATACTACAGATTTAATGAACTTTTTGAACTGATAAAGATCAGATCCTCATCTGAAGTTTACTCAACTCCTTAGACCAACCCCACAAGACCCCTTGAATTTTCCCTCCAACTTTTCACCAGTACATGTAGCAATCCTGACTCAGTTCCCTCAGCCTGAACCCTTCCAGCTCTGAACATGCTCCCCTTAAACTTAAAAGGACCACAGAACCCCACCCCCTCTTCCTAATCAGAAATGTATATGGGGCAAGAGGATTGCATCTCATGCCTGAAACTCTCTGTTGGGATCTGGGGCTTCCAGAAGTGTTCCAGAAAGCACTGCCTCCTCGTCTGACCCTGGAAAAGTCCTGTAACTTAATGAGACTGAAAGACATCTCCAGGCAAAGTAGAAATGCCCAAACCTGCTAACACTCTGAGAGTATTTCAGCAGAGATGAAAGGCCTATGGGGGAGGGGGAATAGGAGGGAAGAAAGAAAGGAAAGGTGCAGGGTAATGGGTGCTTGTCTGAATTTCTAAACTTTGCTGTGTAGGCTGTGGTTATTCCTTTGTCTTTCAGAACTGATTCAGCCATCCTTAGAAAGTATATGGATGTTGTAGGGAGTTCCCCCCTTTGCCAACAGCACTTACACAGTATATAACAAGAACAGAACATCATCTTTAGTAAAGATAGAACAGTTATAATTAGCCATCAGAGCAGTTACAAGAATACATACTTGTACTTGTCAATTCTTATTGTTCACTGTGCTCTCTAATGTGTTACATACACACTTTAATACCATTTGTGTCTTTTTCTCAACCCTTGGGTCATCTTGCACCAAACAGATCTACAGTGCTCTATTTAACTCATCTAAAAACATCCCACTACTTGATAGCCAATATGCACAAATTCACTGTCATTACAAAATTGTGTTGTTCTTGTGTTTCCAGATACAAAGATTAAAATTACTTTCGGAAACTATACAAATCTAGGGGTGCAGGTTATCTCTACTTCTCCAGGAACCTTGAACAGTAGGGGTTGGTTAAGATGAATTAGCTATCTACTAAACACCTCTAGAGCAGTGTTTCCCAAACTTGGAATGCTGCTTGTGTAGGGAAAGCCCCTGGCAGTCCGGGCCGGTTTGTTTACTGCCGCGTTCGCAGGTCCGCCGATCGCGGCTCCCACTGGCCCCGGTTCGCTGCTCCAGGCCAAAGGGAGCTGCTGGAAGTGGCACAGGCCGAGGGACATCCCATCCCGTCCTGTCAGAGGCTCTCCCTACACAAGCAGCATTCCAGGTTTGGGAAACACTGCTCTAGAGAGATACCACCCCCTGGGGTGTATAGAGACCCCACTTGCCTATACTAATTCATACTAGATTTTCTAGAGACCAACAGACAAAGAAAGCGCCTTTGGTATAAAAAGATGATATTTAAACTGACTTGGGGCCTTCTTTCTGATCCAGCAAACAGAGAGCATGTTCTGACCAAGGTCCCCAGCCCTTACAGTAGGGTTGGAAAGTTTTTGAGCTACTAGAACCCAAAAAGATTGATGGGTGATCTCTGGTAAGCTTTTAGCATGCATATAGGAACTCTTATTGTTTTGTTTTATTTTTAATGCTTTTACCTTAAGAATAAATATGCTCGCTTAGAGATATGTGATAACATAACTGCTGACAATGCACTGTTTGTAGCCCTCAGAGACAAAGCAAAGTACAGGTGCTGGTCTGTAGGCAGAATGGCTTGCTGGGAATATCACAGTATAACCAGGGAACCATGCAGCCTTAAAACCCCTGGTCAGGAGGGTGACAGATGTGGGTCTCCACACAAGAGAGGTGATGACTGGAAGCTGGAAACCTTAAGTGGGTGCTCTCAAGGGACCATGGCAGGGGAATACAGGTGCAGTTACCTGAAAGTGGCATATCATTCATACTGCTTTTGAGGTCCTCATCTAAATAACTCTGAGTACTTTAATCTTTAGAATTGAAAGGCACAGAGAAAATAAGTCAATTAAAAGTGAAGAGGGTGTCTATTGTCTCTTCTCCCTCAATGGGGAAACAAAATGAATATCTGAGGTAAGCACTTTGGCACTTTGAGTACAGAAGGTGGGGGCCCGCAAGGATTGTAAAAATTAATACTGGCCACTCCAGGCTTGTATTAAACTCCCAAGGTTACAGCTTTTCTCTGACCTTGGCTTGGTAAACACCTTGGACCCAGGAAGGAGCACTTGGGAATTCCTCCCTGTGGGGTTCCCTCAAGCACTTTCCCCTCTTGGGAAATGCTGAGAAGAAACAAAGGAAATTAGCGGTTGCCACCAGCTAATTAAACAACATATGCACAAACCTCTTAGGACACCATAAATCCAATCCTGTTCTTTAAAAAGGTAAATTTTATTAAAAACAAAAAGTAAGGAAATAAATCTGGAACTTAGGCTTTTGTTAGATTTTAAAGGAGCAATTCCAAAAAGTAAGTTCCAAAAATAGCTTTCTTGGGGGTTAGTTTAAAGGTTACAAGCAAACAAAAGCATCTGGGGTTAGCACAGAGGAGATCCACAAGCCAAAATAAAAAAATAAACCTGATCACATCTATCTAAACATGTCCTGCCTTCTAATGATTCCTTCTTGGTATGGAAGATAATTTTTCATACCTGGTTCAAACCTTACACAGCATTCATGCTTATAGCATTGCTGCTCTGTGTCCCTGCAGCCCAGAGAGAACAACAGACAAAGGGAAAGTTTCTTTCCCAATTTTAAAAAGTTCTACCTTCCCATTGGCTCTTGGTCAGGTGCCCACTTCCTTTTCTTTTACCTGTGGGCTTGTTAACCCTTCACAGTAAAACAAGTGGAGAACAGCTACTAAGAGGAATTTTCTAGCTAACTGGCTGGCTGGGTGTCCATAAAAGGGAGCTACCCTCACTTCATTTATCACACTTCCTTTCTCTACTTTGTCTAATTGGACTGTAAGTTGTTTGAGCTATAACGGGGGTCGGCAACGTTTGGCACACAGCGGGAAGAGGCGCGGGCGAGGGATGTGCTGGCTGCAGCTTCCTGCAGCCCCCATTGGCCCGGGACGGCGAACCACAGCCAGTGGGGGCTGTGATCGGCCGAACCTGCCGTGTCAGCAGGTAAATAAACTTACCCTGGTGAGCCACGTGCCAAATGTTGCCGACCCCTGACCTATAAGCTAGAGCTAGTTAGGGTTTTTTTGTTGACAAAATATATTTTTTTTATCAGAAAGTTCCAATTCATCAAACTCACAATTGTTTGCCATTGACTGTTCCAATGTGATGGCGGGGGGAGAGACATTAAAAGTCTCAAGTTCTTGCTAGACAGCATAACAGTTTCCAGCTGAGCTCTACTTTAAACTGCTTTGTACAGTGCCTAGTTTTATGGGGCCTCCATATTTCCACTACACACAATTGTAATATTGTTTTTTTTTTTCTCATTGGGTCATCTTGCACCAAACAATAATACAAATGAATAATAAGTGAAATCCCACACCTGAAATACAACGGATGTTCAAGTATGACTTACTGAGTCAGTCAAATTTTTGAACTGGTGAATACTTCAAATTTCTTATAATTAAACCAAGGGACCATATTTTTCAAATCTTATTTATCTGAGTAATCCTTACTCAAACAAGTAGTCTGACTTCAGTGGGATTAGTCATGTAAGTAAGGGTTAGAAGGTTTAAGACCATTATTTTCCAGAATTGTTTGCCTTTTCAATACATATACTGTATTGGTTGACAAAGTAAAGGAAACATGCACTGAATATTAGTACAGAATTCTGGCAAAAAGTAAGTGCATTTTAGCATGGCTAAAATCTAAGTATCTAAAAGCTAGTGTGGAACCCCGGTAAATAATTGTTGCCACAGATATGTTTGTGTGGGACTGTGTCTGTGTGTGTGTGTGTGTGTGTCTCTCTCTCTTTTGCTCTCTGTTTACAATTAAGACTGCATCTGAATTCTGCCTGCACTGTCAAATGTTGCATAAGGCATGAACAAGGCTCCGTGTTAAGACATTCAGATATAAGAATTCACAAATACTGCTATACTATTGGAGCATAGAAATCTACACTAGATAAATTTCAAATTGTTTATTAGGGGAAATCTCTGCCCTCAGATCAGAATGACTCATCTAAGCTCTGGCATCCTTCCTTCCTTTCTGGGTGCTTTATGTATACTTGGAGAACCACGTTTTGGTGAAACCGTGTTATATTGAACTTGCTTTGATCCACCAGAGAGTGCAGCCCCTCCCCCCCCCCAAGCACTGCTTTACCGCGTTATATTCGAACTTGTGTTATATTGGGTCACATTATATCGGGGTAGAGGTGTATTAGAGTTGAGATTCTCTGTGAATCTGAGAGGTTAAAAAAAAAATCAGATTTACCATCTAAACTCACTCTTTTCACGTATACAACATTTTAAATAAAAGCAAAAGTTTCTTTCCACTCTCCATTGCAAATATCTTATCTGCTTATTGTAACAAAAATGATGGCGTATTAGCAATTCCATCTTTAATGGATTTAATAGGAGATGAGAAGATGGCTCTGTATATCAAACAGGATCCCATTTGGGCTTCACCTTTTTATCTATTGGTTTTATCCATGGTTTTAATGAAAATATTAGTAGAGGTACCTTCTCATTTAAGTGCCGTAAAATTAACTGGGCCAAAGTCTGCTTTTAGATACACTAGTGTAAACCCTTTGACTTCAGTGGGATTAGGCAGGTATAAATGAGGGGAGGATTAGGCCCAGTGTATAAACCAGTGCAACACAGCTATAAAATGTCTTACTTTCCTTCTGGTATCTAGTCCAGATATATGATAAGAGCCTGCTACTGCTGCCAGCGAATTTACCCTGCACGTTAGAAGTCTGTTCTGTGGTAATGAGGGTCACAGGTTCAAATTCTGCAACAACATGAGAGTAACCAAGGAAAAGAGAGAGAATAGCCAATAAAATGAAGACTTCCCATTAAACATTAAACTAGAGGACCTCATTCACTAAGCCTATACACCTCCACCCATTAGCACACGCCTTTGTCATTACCACAACTATCATAACTCTGGTCCCCTCAATTCACAACTAGAAATCTGTTCACCCAAGCAGTGGTGTACATTTTTAGTAACGACTCAAAATTCAATTTTCATAAGCTGCACAGTGAACCAGTTACTCAGAAAATACTCTGTTAACAAATTTTGTTTAAAAAAATGTTAGCCACCAATGAACAATTGGACTGTAACTGATTAAAAATTGCCTCATATGAAATATCACACATTAGGCCACCAATTTTTAAATAAAACTAGGAATTAATGCCCCATTTTTGAATGTAGTGATACCTACATACACAGCAATGAGGACAACCACACAGTAAATGCATTTTTAGTAATTTCCACCTGAAACAGAAGTTGTCAGGATTATTTGTTGCAGAAAGAATGGAAAAGAGTAAACATACTGATGAGTATTATACTGCATGACTTTACATGTAAAAATGTAACTAAGACCGTATCTTTTTCATCTTTTAGTTCTAACATCTTGGTTTTCGTAAAGCTTAAAAATACATTTCAACATTTGAGGCAAAGTTGGTATTTACATCCCACTTGGCATCTAATGAAATGTATTTCTGTCTGTTTAAAACCGAACATCTGGAATTGGCATGGGTGTTGTGATGGCCAAAGGTATAACTGGGTTCAAAAAAGAACCAGATAAGTTTGTGGAAGATAGGTCCATCAACTGCTATCAGACAAGGTAGTCAGGGATGTACCCCATGCTCAGGGCAACCCTGACCCTCTGACTACCAGAAGCCGGGAGTGGAAGACTGGCAGATAACCCTATAATTGCCCTGTTCTGTACACTCCCCCGAAGCTCTGGTATGGACCACCATCATAGACAGCATACTTAACAAGATGGACGATGGTCTGACAGAGTGTGGCAGCCCTAATGTTCTCTCAAATAAAAAGTAGTTTTTAAGGAGGCAGGAACATATATTTTAAAAAAAGCGGATATAATCAATTTCTTACTGCACAATAAATTAATCAAAATTACTTGTATTCATTAATAATTTGCAAACAGGAAAAATGATTCACACTAAAAAAAGCAGCGTAAGGCTAAAATTTCATTATTTAATGAATCTTCTAGTGATAATGTGCTGGTCTGAGACTCTTTCAAGTGCCAAATGTTGACTGTGCATCCATTGAATTTACTGGAAGTGGTATAGGGAACACTGCTCTTGGAGGCATTTTCCCTCAGACAGATGCCACTGGTAAAATCCTGGCCTAATATATCAGAGTTTTGTCATTGATTTCAGTGGGGACTGTATTTCACCATATGTCTTTTGAAACACTTGTCAAGCATTAACTATCACACCCAACTAAAAGGTGCAAAAGGGAAGGAAGTCTAGGATCACTTCTATTAACCTTTGCTATTCACCTTAGTGGAGTCTAATTTCAAAGCCATTATGCCTCTCCTGAACGCAGGGGTCATATCTGTGTCCAGCAGAACTGGTCAATAGTTAAAAATATTGAACAAATTTTGAAATAAGGGGAAAGAAAAACAGAAAATATGTCAATTAATTGTAATTATTTTTTTCCAGAAATGTCGCTCTGTTTTTTACCAGTTATACAACTGGCTGGATGTTTTTATTTCCTCTACTCCATTTTTTTTAACTAGCTCTTGTACCCAGCTGTTAAGAGGGGCAAAGGAGAAGATTCCTTGTACCACATCCTCCCAGTGCACCCTTGCTAAGGTGAATATCATCCTGCCCTTAGTGTTTGTACAACATTTTTGAAAGTATGAAGGTGCTATGAAATTTCTTAGGATACTGATGAAAGATAACCTATGCAGTGCATTGCCTAGGGTAACGATACAAGTCCTGTAGAGTGGTAGCTTTAGTTTTAAGGGCAAGATTGTGAGTGCAAGAAACCCTCTTCATCCGCTGTATTACCTCTCATGGTAATGCTTCTTGTGCTTTCTGCATTCTGGGACTGGTGGTATATGTCCCCTCCACCACTTCTCCTTGGGAAGAGGCCACCTGAAAGGTGGTTTAGAATCCTAGAACCATAGGGTTAGAAGGGACCACAAGGGTCATCTAATCTAACCTTTGCCAAGATGCAGGATTTGTTTGAGGTGTTGGGTAAGAGGAAGGCTGGAGGGACATAGCCCCACACCATTCTGCATAGACCACATCCCTCGGCATCGACCCACAGTGTGGAGCCAATGGACTGGTGGGAGAAAGTTGCCCATACTCACACCCTGCACACGAGGGTCAGTCCTGGAAGAGGTGGTGCTTGCCAGAGGCAAAATTCCTCTGGGATGCTTTCTGAGGTAGTGCAGGTCTGCACTGCAATCCCCTCCCGTGGGTTAATAACTACACTCACCATACATTTCCCTTGTTTGCTTGCTTTTTAATCACAGTCCCCACTCCCCATTACTCATTATCTTAGCATTTGTCATTCGTGTGTTAATTTGGTTAAATTTTAGAGGCTTTTATTTCTTAAACCTAGGCATTCATGTGTTGTCAGTGTTTCAAACCAACATTTACAATAGGAAGCAGGGGATATATTGGAAGCAAGGCAAAAGCTCATCCATCCATTATGTTAGTTCTGCCATTAAGGATCACTGGCTAATGGATTTCTGATGTAGATGGAAGTTTTTGTGCCACTGAGATATTACTGTGACAGATGAGGTCACAATTGCTTTAACTGATAGTCTTTCAAGCCTGAACAGTTTGCTTTCATGGCTCCCGCTGAAGCATTTCCAGTGCAATGAATGATAGCTAGAGCATACAAGTTCTCTGTTGCAAAGCATGTTGCTTTTACTTTTTGTTTCAATTACCGAGGCCTTAAGCTTGCTTCAATGATAAAAGTATAAATCATGTTAATTAGAAAAAATAAAGGGGGGATATTAAAGGACAAAGTAAAGGCCCAGAAGGTCTAGATAATAAAAAGTAATCTTTGAAGTAAAATGCTCCACTAATTTGAAATTAAATTTAAAACATGTAAAAATACCACCCCAAAACAAAAACAAAACCATGACTTACTGTCCCTCTGAATTCCTGCTCACACTGTTTTACAGAAGCAGCAGTGATGTGATTTTATAGTAGATTTTTCAGAAACAGCAGTTTAAAAATTTTAATAAACAAAGCAGTAAGTTTTGTCTGTATCCCATTTCATTCAGTTTAGTAGTATGTGGGAGAGGGTATAGACAGGTATCAGAAGATATCGTTCTTAAGTGAAGTAAATTAATATAATAATTGGGGAGAAATAAAAGAAGAGAGATTATCCGATAATAAACATGCAAAATTAAATGAGTCAATCTAAGATCTGCATGGGCCTGATCCAATGCTCACTGAAGTCTATGGAAAGACTTCCATTGACTTCAAATGGCTCTGGATCATGCAGTCGATGAAGACCTTCTTTTTGACCATTAATATATTTCTCTTCTCCCTCCCCTGCTCTTACCTGCCACTTTTTAATATCTGTTTTAATGTGTGTATATTAAATATATATTTTATATTCATTATATTCTTAATACAATGTATAATTTGAGATCCAGAGGTGCAAAGATGTTGGCTTTTTAAATAATGACAAAGCATGTTTTACATCCCATAGCAGTATAAAAAAATAAAATAAATACACCTCTACCCCGATATAATGACACCTAATATAACACGAATTTGGATATAACACGGTAAAGCAGTGCTCTGGGGGGGGGCAGGGCTGTGCACTCCGTCGGATCAAAGCAAGTTCGATATAACGCAGTTTCACCTAAAACTTAATAAGATTTTTTGGCTCCTGAGGACAGCGTTATATTGGTGTAGAGGTGTATTAAAACACAAGAAAGACAAATGTCATATTTGCCTTTTCTCTCTCTCTAAAGCATAATAGTCCTGGAAACCATCAGACCTAGGAATCATAGAATCATAGAATATCAGGGTAGGAAGGGACCTCAGGAGGTCATCTAGTCCAACCCCCTGCTCAAAGCAGGACCAATCCCCAACTAAATCATCCCAGCCAGTGCTTTGTCAAACCTGACCTTAAAAACCTTTAACGAAGGAGATTCCACCACCTCCCTAGGTAACCCATTCCAGTTCTTCACCACCCTCCTAGTGAAAAAGTTTTTCCTAATATCCAACCTAAATCTCCCCCACTGCAACTTGAGACCATTACTCCTTGTTCTGTCATCTGCTACCACTGAGAACAGTCTAGATCCATCCTCTTTGGAACCCCCTTTCAGGTAGCTGAAAGCAGCTATCAAATCCCGCCCCCCCCCATTCTTCTCTTCTGCAGACTAAACAATCCCAGTTCCCTCAGCCTCTCCTCATAAGTCATGTGCTCCAGGCCCCTAATAATTTTTGTTTTCCTCTGCTGGACTCTTTCCAATTTTTCCATATCTTCTTGTAGTGTGGGAGCCAAAACTGGACAGATGAGGCCTCACCAATGTCAAATAGAGGAGAATTATTACAGCCCTTGATCTGCTGGCAATCCCCCTACTTATACAGCCCAAAATGCTGTTAGCCTTTTTGGCAACATGGGCACACTGTCGACTCATAGCCAGCTTCTCATCCACTGTAACCCGTAGGTCTTTTTCTGCAGAACTGCTGCCTAGCCATTCAGTCCCTAGTCTGTAGCAGTGCATGGGATTCTTCTGTCCTAAGTGCAGGACTCTGCACTTATTCTTGTTGAACCTCATCAGATTTCTTTTGGCCCAATCCTCTAATTTGTCTAGGTCTATCTGTATCCTATCCCTACCCTCCAGCATATCTACCACTCCTCCCAGTTTAGTGTCATTTGCAAACTTGCTGAGGCTGCAGTCCACGCCATCCTCCAAATCATTAATGAAGATATTGAAAAAAACCTGCCCCAGGACTGACCCTTGGGGCACTCCGCTTGACACCAGCTGCCAACTAGACATGGAGACATTTTTTTTAATTATTTTGTCCAAATTATGCCATTTATGAAGTGGCCCAGGTTGGGATGGGAGTGTAGTGGAGCCCTTTCTTCCTCTAGAATCTCAGGGAGAGATTGTGCAGGTGTGCTCATCCATCTCCAGGAACAAGTAGAGAAGAAAGTAGGGCTTCTTGATCCCCTCCCACTTGGAATAATAAATCTCCCTCTGAGTGTGGAGACTACAGGTGTCTCTGGCACATACACACAGGGCACTCTACTCAGCACAGATAAGGCCTCTTCTGGAGTATTGTGTCCAGTTCTCGGAATCACACTTTGGGAAAGATTTGTACAAATGGGAGAAAGTCCAGACGAGTGCAAGAAAAATTATTAAAGAAAGCATGACTTATGAGGAAAGATTGAAGAAAAATTGTGTTTGTTTAGTCTGGATAAGAGAATAATGAGGGGGGACATAACTGTGTTCAAATATATAAAAGGTTGTTATAAAGAGGCAGATATTAAATAATTCTCCTTAATCACTGAGGACAGGACAAGAAGTAATGGGTTTAAATTGCAGCAAGGGAGATTTAGGTTAGACCAGGGATCGGCAACCTTTGTTACACGGCCCGCCAGGGTAAGCACCCTGGCAGGCCGGGCCGATTTGTTTACCTGCTGTGTCTGCAGGTTCGACCAATCGTGGCTACTATTGGCCGCAGTTCACCGCTCCAGACCAATGGGGGCTGTGGGAAGTGGCGCGGGCCGAGGGATGTGTTGGCTGCCGTTTCCCGCAGCCCCCATGGACATGGAGCAGCGCACCGCGGCCAGTGGGAGCTGCAATCAGCTGGACCTGTGGATGCGGCAGATAAACAAATCAGCCCGGCCTGCCAGGGGGCTTACCCTGGTGGGCCACATGACAAAGGTTGCCGATCCCTGGTCTGACATTAGGAAAAACTTCCTAACTGTAAGGGTAATTAAGCACTGTACAATTTACCTAGGGAGGTTTGGGAATCTTTCATTGGAGCTTTGTCAGAAGAGGTAATATAAACACCAGTCAGAGATGGTCATAATACTTAGTCCTGCCTCAGTGCAGGGAAATGGACTAGATGACCTATTGAGATCCCTTCCAGTCCTACATTTCTATGGTTCTATAAAGGCTTTTTGTGCCCTCCCCACTGCTCAGGAGCCATTCACAATCTTCTGGCTCTATCATTTTCCCTCATACTCTGTTCTTAGACACTCAATGCTGGTCTATATACCTGGGGTATAAAGAGGAATAGATAGCCATGGAGCTACAGTTAGTCCTGATATCTCTTCCCTAGTCGATTTGTTTTTAATGAAAGTCTATGTCTGCCTATAGTTTGTGAATTAGTTAGTATTTAATTTTGATCTCCCCCACCACACACATACAAACAACATATTCCACCTCCTCCACTGCCAAAGGGTCCAATTTGCCTTTGATTTTAATGGAGTTACACCTGTATAAAACTGAGGTGACAAAATAAAATTGTGTCTGCTTGATTGGCTTTTTTAATTTCAATTTAAAAAAAAGAATGGAATTAGGGGGAGCAGGAAACCATGTGGCCTCTTCAAACGGAATCAATGAACTTTGGGAAGATATAAGCAGAGGCAAAAAGCCATTTTGTTATCCTTCGCTGTATGGACAAAAGAGACCAGAGCTCTTTTAATCTGAGAACGTTGGATCCTTGAACTGGGGGGCAGGGGAGGGTTTGAAGGTGAGAAACCTATTTACACAGAAATTGTAACTTGTTGAAGTTAAGTTTTAGTCAATAATAAAGTGTATTTAGTTTGGTTTTATTTTACTTGTAACTGTTTCTGTGGCTTCTATTCTCATTATCCTTAAATGTCTATTCTTTGTTAACAAACTTATTCTTGCTTTATTACAAAACCATCTCAGTGCTGTGTATTAAACTGAAGGGTGGAATCCTCAGCCAAACTAACAGCCTGGTGTGTGAACTGTCTCATTGGAGGCAGCGAACTTGATAACTTCTGCAAGAGTTGAGTGAGAGTGTCTGGACACTGCAGAAAGATATCTCTAGAGAACTTGGTAATTGGGGTTCACTGATTGTTACTGGCAAGGCAAGATTTGGACTTCTCAGAATCCTGAGAAGTTTGCTAGTGAGGTAGACAAATTGGTATATCAGGGAGCTTCAGCAACAGAGCTCACTTTTGCTGAGACAGAGCAGTAACACATTGGCTCACAATTCTGGTGGCCTGAGCAAGGCGTCACAAGTATTATGGAGTGCTTATACCAGCATGTACCTACCCGTTCTAAGGAAAATAAATTATTTGTGTGTAGGAGTAGTTTGAAAGGTAGAGACTGCAAATATGTGGATATCTACTCTATATCCATGGATCATGTTTGCGGATCGGCTGCGGATAAAAATTTTGTATCCACACAGGGCTCTATTGATAGGCTGCCTATTATCACCACACACCAAATTGGGTGCTGGGAATTTTATCGTCAGGGAACTAACTGTGCCTCTCCAAAGCTCAAAATGGCATACTTAATAAATGTCCCCATCTGTTAGCAGTTTCTCTCGCTCATTCATATTTGACAGATATTACACTCTTCTATTTGTCTTTCTTGATTCAATTCAGATGCCATTCATAAAGTCTTAGATGCTTAAAATCACTACTGTCATTAATTATTATTTTTTAATTGAGAATATAGCTTATTTTATTCCCTTTTGACTCAGTAAGCCTAAGCCAAACAAAGTTTATCTTTTTTATTTCAAATGCACCTTTGAGACAAAAGTTGCCACTGACACTTCTTGCCAGCTCATATTTAATGAAATATGACTTTCATTTATTTTATTTCTCATCATTCATGTTTATAGGCTACGCATAGTTGACTTTGACGCTTCTTTAATTTCTTATAGAATGGCATATCCACCACTTGTCTTCATATCCTTTCTTTCGGGAGACATACATTATTTATCTGCATTGGTTGAATTATTGTTGTCCCTTGTCCATTATCCTTTAAAACATCTCAGTACTCTATCTGCAGTTCATTATTATTTACGACCATGAACATCCATTATCTATTCCTGAGCCACAGTTTATGGGGACTAGAGGTTAGCCTTTGACATCAACCTTGCATGTCAAATCTTATCAAAGCATCCACTCAACATTGTCATTTGTAAATCTGCAAGAGTGCTCCAAAACATTACTCATTTAAATAGTTAACTGTTTGATTTAGTGCACTGATGGCTAAATTATACACTTTCTTCCCAACTCCAAGCCTCTAACTTAATGTCTGGCATGACCTTAAGTCTTTACTGGGAAATGAATTCTGATCAGAGATATTTGATGATGATTTTCAGAGTAATTTAGGAAATGGGTAAACTGACATTAGTCCAAAATGAAAAGATTGCAATTTTGTAAGTATTGCACAGGAACACAGTCTTGCCCACAATCTACTAACTAGTTGGAGCTACAATTCTATGGTATCTCCTCTTAGATTACAATACTAACTTCAAGAATTTATTTGCTGTTTTGACTAAACCAACATTGAGCATGCTAAAGAAATGATCAATTGACCCCAAAATTGCTGAATGGGATGACATGAATTTTATTTTTATTATATTATATTTTATTTTATCTTAAATCTAAATTCAAATGACCTTGGTCCTCTCATTTTATTGCCATAATATTCTACCATTGTGATGCAATAAACTGTGTTTATATTATGTGATATAAGCTCATTCACTAACAGAAATGTGGAGACAAAATCTCGATATTCTTTTGAATGCTAACTGAATAAATAAATATTCATTGTAGGAAGGATTCTCAGGTGAGTATTCTAACCTCCAAGCTAACCACCAAAAGGGGCACCACCAGCCTGTCTTTAGTATGGGTCCAACATGCTTAGATTGGTGAAGGAATGCCTACTTTTTGAATCCTAATGAGAGTTATACAGCACATTGCTTGATGGTGTCAGGACTTAGGTGGTTGTGCATGTCCAGCAGCAGAAATTTAAGTTCCTGGAAGACTTTAGCAGCAGAAAGTTTGGTGCCTACAGATGAATGGTATTTTTGTGAATGCCAATGGTGCCTAAATGTTAGACGTAAGTACGTAAAGTGGCAGCAGGGCACCAAGATTCCCCTTGTGAATCTAGCCCAATGGGTGAAATTCTGGTTGTGTTGATGTCAGTGGGAGTCTTTTCCATTGACTTTACTGGGGCTGAGAGTTTACCAAGATCGTCTGATCTGTTGGATCAACTGAGCTGTGCTAAGGCACAGTTTTGGACTGGTAAAGTCAAAGGCAAGCATGAGAATTATCTATCCATGAGTACTCCCGAGGCAGAAACCTTCATCTCTTGTAAAGAAAAAAAAACATGGGCTGCAATCACTACACAGGATGGAGTTGTCTCATAATTATATGCAGAACTTGGAAAGTTCTCTAAAAGCAGTGGAAGAGTGGCTGCTGGTTGAAGAGCAATCAGCAACTTGTAGTGGGGAGCATGTGATGGTACACAGCCCTGAGGACACGACCAGAGCTATGGAAATGCTTTGATGGACCATTTCAGTATCCCTCCTGCCTAAAGCTACCCATTTATGCTAGATCATATTTAACAAACTATTGTACAATACCTTGGGAGAGCAAGGATAGTAACAGCAGAGTATCTGATTTATCTTTGTTTTAGTACATTTATTTATTGCCAGTATAGTGACACAAAAGAAAGGCAAAGAGCTTCCTCTATCTTCTCAGTATGATCTTAAATTAAAAGTCCCATTCCCATTAATACTATGATCAGGGGGTTTTGTTTGTTTGTTTTATTGTGAAACACCCAGCATTTATCAAACACATTCATTTAGACATTCAGCGGAGTTGGATCAACCCCAGGAGTATGCATGGACCCAAAAACATTTTGTGCTTCTCTCTCCAATATTCAGTACCTTTTTTATCTTGATGAGCTGCTAAAGTGAGGCAATAGGGACAGCTGAGATCAATAGGTTGCAACACTTCCAATATATTGCCACGTTTTCATATTGCACAGCCAGCACTCCTCAGCCAGTGCTGGAGGTCTTTTCTTGGACTGGATTTCTGCTGAACTGCAGATCCAACAGGCAGCTGCAGCCTGACCAATCTCAAGCATTCAAAAATCATGAGATAGACTTAAAAATAATGGGGCTGGTCAAAAATACTAACTTTGGTTTCTTTTTAATTTTCCTTCTGGCATTCGAGGCTTTAGGATTCCTATTTCCCAGCTTTGCTCCACAACAATGAGAGCTAGAAACTTACTTTTAGGCTACCTCTATACTACACTCTATTTTCAATGCTGCAATGGAAAGCAGGCTGTGTCCACACTGCAGTGTGTAGCTACACGTCAATGAAATGCTCTGGCGGCGGGGAAAGGTCTTCAACAGCTCCCCTGTGCTAAAGCCTTTTCCTGCTGCCAGAGTCTTTACCTGGGGTGGGAAAAGTCTCCAGAAGCTAGGAGTAGTAGAGTCTTTCCCTCAGACATGGAAGGATTCTAGCAGAAGGGAATTGGCAGAGCATTTCCTGGCTGCCTCCCCCACCAGAACCTTTGCCCTGATGACAGAGTCTTCTCCTGAGGCAGGGAAAGGCCCTGGCCTCTGAGAGGAAGCAGGACACCATGCAGCTAAAAATATCAGTGTAGACTGGAAGGCATGGCTCGGATGAGTAGAGAGCCAAGTAGGGTATGTACTTCAGGTGTGTCCATACTCTAGTTGCCTAAGTTACGCCTCATCATCTACACTGTTAGTTAAGCCTGTGCTAGCAGGGTACCTGAGCACATACTTTACACACTGCCGAAAGAAGTATCCAGTGTACACGTAGCCTTAGTGAAATGAAAGCTGAAAATCTGATATAATCACATGACTCCAGAAGCTGGGACTTCTAAGAAAAACCCTAAATACCATGAGATTGACAATAAAATTGTGGGAAGTAGCAACACTGAAGTTGCAGGCACTCTGATTGCAAGACCAGTGCACCAAGATAGATACCTGCCAACCGAGGTTCCCTTTGCTACTGCTGTTTCCCAGCCTGCTTAGCTATCTCTCCAAAACAGCACTCCAAAATTGTTTTAACTGAGCTTCTTTTAGAACTATTTGGTAATACAGACCAGAGGCTATTTTTCTCCAATATACAGTACAACTAATGGAGTACTGTATAAATACAGACCATCTCTACAAGGGTGACAAGCACAGTTTTTGTTTTGTTTCCCACCATAGCAGGACATTAAAATTGCAGTGCATGGATGCAAATTCTCACACTGCACTGCTGTATTCAGGAGACATTATCTCCACAGGAAATAGTAATAAGTGGATATATTAATTAGAAATTCTGCACACTAACAGTGAAGATAAGGTGTGTTGACACTGTAGTTATGTGAATAAGAATAGCTAGAGATTGCCACAGAAATTGACATTGACTCCTTTTACAGTAAATAAATTTACTTACAGTAAAGACTGACTGTAAACTAGCTAGTGATACCCACAGGTAATGCTACTATTATGTCACTAAATTTCACATGAAAGTCTTTGTCTTACTGTGGCCTTGGGCAAATCACTTAAGCAAAGTGTGCATCAGATTCTACATCTGTAAAATGATAATGAAGATAATATGCAGTATTGTTGTAGTTGTCTTGGTCCCAGTATGTTAGAGATATGTGATGGGTGCAGTAGTATCTTTTAGTGGACCCATGTCTGTTGGTGAGGGAGACAATCTTTTGAGCTTAGTCAGAGCTGTGTAAGCTCAGAAGCTTGTCTTTCTCATCAACAGACATTGGTCCACTAAAAAATACTACTGCACCCGTCATGTGTCTCTAATCAAGATAGTACTTAACTACCACACTGAGGAGTTGCAAGGATTAATTAAATTTGCAAAGCACTATGAAGATGAGACATGCAATGCCGTGTAAGTGCTAAGAATGATTAGTACTAAACTTTGAAGACTTAATTTAAAAAGATAAAAAGCTCAATTTGGAAAATAATGTAATTTAAATAACAAATCTGACTTCTTTTCCAAGGAGTCCAAGGGCATTAAACATCCATCTACGTAACATCAACAAAATAGTAGAGTAAAGAATATAATTAGAATGGGCCGCAAATAAAATAGGGGTTTAAGTCCATATTTTTTTAAGTATCCACACCCTTATTTGTGAGCCAAACTGTGATTATATTTACACAAGTCTCTGATATAGCCCAGGATGCACTTTTTGTAACATAGACTTCTCCCCTTAGGGATGAGCAAACTAAATAAAATGAAATAAGCACCGACCTGAATATTCACCCAAATCTTTTGAAACAAATACTGAGCTAATGGTACTTTACAATTAATTTTTTTCCCTGGCTCGAACAATTCCCAGTGAAGTCAATGAGCCTGTTTGCACTGTGTCTGAATTTGGTGTGAGTTTATTATCTGCTACAGAAAGATTCAACAACATGAAATGAAATAGGATAAGTAAAATCTCATGTATAAACATGGAAGTAACTTCTGAGAAGTCCCCCAGATTTTCACAGAATATTTCAGGTTATAAAGCAGAGGAGAGTGGGGAAAAAGAAAGGTGTCCCCAAGAAAGCAGCCACTGAGGCAGGGTCAATGGGAGAAATCCAGATTTCTGTGAGAGCCAGGAGGTGGAGAAAATAGGAAATGAATCAACAGTGGATGACAGTGATTTCCCTAGATATGGATTGGGCATTCAAAAGGAGCAAGGTAAGGGGAAGGAAAGACTAAAAGTGGCAATGGGTATGAGGCTGGAGGGTTGGGGTCTGTTGGGGTGGAGGTCATGATGAGAGAGGGTGCATGAAGGGATACGGGGAGGGCCAAATGTATGCAAGGAAAAAAGGGTAAAGGAGGAGGAAAAGGAAGTGCCGGTATGATGTGGATTTGTGAGAGTGAGAGGATATGGTGGAGTTACATTGAGTTTAAATATAGCTCCAAAACACACACAAAAAAACCATAAAGGCTTTTGCATGTGTTTAAACTTTGCATACAGGGAGTAGTACCATTTTGTGGTCGACAAATGCATACACAAGCCACCATTTTTTCATGGACTAAAATTCTCACAGTAAAACTTGAAATATTTTTTAAAATTCTGGGTCCACTTGAAATTTCATATTGATTTCTCAGCTTTCCCTGTAATTTATTCTAATTCTTAGTACTTTCAGAAAAAGCAATCAAGAAATTCCCTTTTTTTTATTTTGAAATTTCGAAAATTATAGCCCCTTTCCATTATTAGCCAAGCCACTCTATCTAATCACTGCACTGGACACTAGTGATTATGGAGGTAGCACCTTTACTGTGATGACATAGCAGCTATCACTGGCTAAACAAGTGTTTTGGCACTATAAAAATGACAAATGTTTCACTCTTCAAAAAAAGCAGTTTATTTTTTGACAGTTGCACAAACAATAACATCTTTGCACAGTTATACACATGAGTTCCTGTTAAAAGCACTAATAGTTTTCTCTTTTCTGACCATTATATATTAATGAATGTTAGTTTTCTTCTATCTGGTATATTGTCTAGCTTTATTTTTGCTTTCTAATCTGGCATAGTATATATAATGTGAATGGTTTTCTCTTAATTGCAACAAAAAAATAGCAATCCAGGCCTCTTCTCCCTAGAGATACTAGGTTTTAGGGTATAAAATATGTTCTCAGTGGGAGGAAATTGAATAAAACATGTCAATAATAAAAACACACATGATATTGTACATAATACTGTATATTCCTTTCAAATAGCACAGCTTGTGTATGTCAATTGTTTTCTTCTGCCCTGATTGAGACATTGTTCAACAATCCCTTTCTGCTGAAAAATTCAGCATTGCTTTATTATTTTTATTATTTATTTTATTTTATTGTTTGTAAGAGTATCAAACACTCAGGAAAAACACAACTAAAATAAAAACCTGTTCTTGCCATCTCCTTCCCTCGGGATTGCTATTAATAATTTGGACGTCCACAGTACCTTCCATCTTAGGCCTTGATCTTGCAAACACTTATGTACGTGTTAACTTTACTATGCTGTGTAGTCCCATACAAATCAACGGGACTACATGCAGTAGTAAAAATAAGCACATGTGTAAGTGTTGGGCAGGATCAAAACTGTAGGCTCTCAAAACATTTTATAAATGCAGACCAATGACGCCTTAATACCTGGGGTGTCAATAAATAATTGAGGCAGAAAACCCAGGTACAGAGAATAAGTAGGGATGCCTATCCTCCAAGATTGACCTAGAGTCTCCAGCAATTAAAGATTAATCTTTAATTAAAGATTATGTCATGTGATGAAATCTCCAGGAATATGTTCAATCAAAACTGGCAACCCTAAGAATAAGCGAGCTGCTGAAACACCCCATCCTTCCCCCTCCCCACCCCACACACTTTCTTAAACTCCCCATGGCTTTAGTGAGGGCACAAAGGATAAAGTTGCTCAGCTCTTCACAAGATCTGGGCCAGGATGAAGCTGTGTGTGATGTATCCAGAGGTCCAGGAATCAAAGCCACATTTCTCAGATACCTAGCTTGTCTGAATGGTTAGATATAGGCAGGAACACCTAGGCTACACTTAAACTACACATGTAGTGAGAAGGAGGCTGCATCCTCTCCGTGGTTTGTAGCTACACATGTAAGTGAAAGACTCTGGCAGAGTTGAGTCAGCAGGGAAATGCTTTAGTAGCTCCCCACTGCCAGAGTTTTTCAGTGAGGAGAGGAAGGGGGGAGTAGGCAGCAGGGAAATACTATGTCTTTCCTCTAGCGCTGTCAAGCAATTAAAACTTTTTATCGTGATTTTAAAAAATTAATTGCAATCAATCACACTTTTAATAATAAAATACTATTTATTTAAATATTTTTGGATGTTTTCTACATTTTCAAATATATTGATTTCAATTACAACACAGACTACAAAGTGAACAGTGCTCACTTTATATTTATTTTTGATTATAAATATTTGCATTGTAAAAACAAAAGAAATCGTTTTTTTTTTATTCATCTAATACAATTACTGTAGTGCAATCTCTTTATCATGAAAGTTGAACTTACAAATGTAAAATTATGTACAAAAAAACCCCTGTATTCAAAAATAAATCAATGTAAAACTTTAGCACCTACAAGTCCACTCAGTCCTACTTCTTGTTCAGTCAATCGCTCAGACAAACAAATTTGTTTACATTTGCAGAAGATAATGCTGCCTGCTTCTTGTTTACAATGTCACCCAAAAGTGAGAATAGGCATTTGCTTGGCACTGTTGTAGCCAGCATCACAAGATATTTACATGCAGATGCACTAAAGATTCATATGTCCTTTGATGCTTCAAAGGACATGCATCCATTTCAGAGGACATGCGTCCATGCTGATGATGGGTTTTGCTCAATAACGATCCAAGGCGATGAGGACCTACGCATGTTCATTTTCATCATCTGAGTCAGATGCCACCAGAAGAAGGTTGCTTTTCTTTCTTGGTGGTTTGGGTTCTGTAGTTTCTGCATCAGAGTGTTACTCTTTTAAGACTTCTGAAAGCATGTGCAACACCCTGTCCATCTCAGATTTTGGACACTTCAGATTCAAAATCTTGGGTTGAGTGCTGTAGCTATCTTTAGAAATTTCACATTGGTATCTTCTTTGCATTTTGTCAAATTCGCAGTGAAAGTGTTCTTAAAATGAACATGTGCCAGGTGATCATCAGAGACTGCTATAACATGAAATATATGGCAGAATGCAGGAAACAATTTCCCCCCCCAAGGAGTTCAGTCACAAATGTAATTAATGCATTAATGCATTATGATTTAATGAGTGTCATCAGCATGGAAGCATGTCCTCTGGAATGGTGGGCAATGCATGAAGGGGCATATGAATGTTTAGCATATCTGGCACGTAAACATCTTGTGACACCAGCTATATCAGTGCCACGTGAACGCCTGTTCTCACTTTCAGGTGACGTAATTAAGAAGTGGGCAGCGTTATCTCCCATAAATGTAAAGAAACTTGTTTCTCTTAGTGATTGGCTGAATAAGAAGTAGGACTGAGTGGACTTGTAGTTCTAAAGTTTTACATTGTTTTGTTTTTGAATGCAGTTATGTAACAAAAAAACCCCTTCATTTGTAAGTTGCACTTTCATGATCAAAAGATTGCACTTTTGTTTACCTGCCGCGTTGGCAGGTTCAGCTGATCGCGGCTCCCACTGACCATGTTGTAACTGAAATTGGTATATTTGAAAATGTAGAAAAACATCCAAAATATTTAATACATTTCAATTAGTATTCTATTATTTTATTATGTAATAGTGTGATTAATCACAATTAATATTTTCAATCAGGATTAATTTGTTTGAGTTAATCGCACGAGTTAACTGTGATTAATCGACAACCCTACTTTCCTCACTGCCGGAGTCTGCCTGCTGCTGGGAAGGGCTCCAGCAATGGGGAGCTTCTGGAGCCTTTCCCCTCTGCCTTGCCTCTGCCAGAGCCTTTCCCTGCTGCGGGAGTCTTTTCCTGTGAGGGGAAAGCTCCAGCAGTTGGGATGGAATAGAACACTACACTGCAAGAAATAGCAGTGTAGAAGGGGAGGCATAGCTTGGGTAAGTAGAGAACCATGTTGAGTATGTACTCTGGTAAATACCTATACCCATTTAAGCGTGTCTTTACTTACCCAAGTCGTGCCTTGCAGTCTACACTATTTATACCCATGCTGGGGGTGGTTCACATGTATGTACATGATAATTCGCCGAAAGAAGTGTGCAGTGTAGACATACCCCCTAGAGGAATATTAATAGTCCTTTAAAATCTCCAGACATTCTGCAGCATGCATTTGAACTATCCAGCAGCAAGGTATGGAATTATTCTCAACTCAGAGATTGTTTTAAATGTTTAGAAAAAAAACAAAACAAGATCCAATGTCATGTTCCAATTGGGATGTACTAGTACTTCTGGCAGCCCCTGGGCGTTCGGCTCAGCTCTATATAAATATCCATACACTCAAACAATTCAATCTACCTGTTGCACTTTAAAACTACATGGGGAATAGAACAAGGCAAAATCATTTATCTAAAAGATTGCTTGCTCCCTTATATGCATAAACATTGCAAGGTTTTCAATGTATTAAAGAGTTGGTTTGGTTGAACTGAAAATATTTCACGAATATTTTGGAAACCAGTTTGAAAGCATGGAAAGAATAAATTGGTTGCCTAGAATATTAGGTAAGGGAGGTTAGATAGATGCATAATTTATTAAAGGGCTTAACAGCGGTTATGAGGCTATAAATTCTCCACCCTTACCTGGTGGAGCTTATTGCCTATAAATTTCACTGTGGATGCTTCTAACTGCAACAAAGAGTTTTCCTCTTTTTGCACTGAATGGAGTTTCATCTTGCCTATCTCTGGGCAGGCTACCTTCAGCCCATATTATGGAAGTGTATGGAGATTCAACTCTTGTTGAGTACCATGACAGAAGGGTTTACCTGGCCTATTAGTTGTTGTTTTGGGGTTTGGTTTGGTTTGGTTTGAATCTGACGTGCTCTGAAGCCTTACTTAGTGTACAGAACAGTTCTGGATGCTAAAAGCAATAGTGGCCTAAAAGACTAAACCTGATCAAACCATTTGGATATCGTGAATGCGACTGAACAAAGTTCATAACATTTCACACAGGTGCTCATCCTGTGTGGCTTCTGTGGAGTTAGGATTCTGTTGTCACAACATTTTCACAACTAGAAGCCAAAGGGTTTGCTCGTCAATCCATAGTCAGACATTTTTCTGATTTCTGTTTTCGGAAAGGCTGGCCATGAAGTTGAAATACAGGACAGAGCGTCAGAAGATCCAGCTTCTATTTTTGGCTCGGCCACTGAATCATTGGAATATACCATTTTGAACTCTGACTACAGGAATGCAAAATAGTTTTAGATATTGTTACATTAGCTCTTATACAAAATAATCAATAAAGTGATCTCACAAAATTTCCTGTTTTCTAATTCACAAAGTGCATCTAACTATATGATTAAAAAAAAAAAAAAAGGATGACCACAAAATTGTGTGGTGGTTTGTTTTTTTTTTCATTACATCAACGTGCAATTTAGAATAGGGTTGTTTGATTGTGATAGGTTATGACATTCACATAGCAATGGCTCTGGTTTCCTGATTAATTGAGCATATTCCGTGTGGTCAGGAGAATTAGTAGCAGTCAGTTTGACTCTGAGAGGGTGACTGCTCTGAGATAAACAGCAGTGGAGAGTGCGAGCATTTCTGAGAAAACATCAATCCAATTGTTGGTGCTGAGCATTTTTGAATATCTGACTTTCCATGCTTGCCCCATGCCAAAGATTGAACAGTTGAGTTTTGATTTTGTTATCTCAAATCTTAATGACAGATTAGGAATGACAAAAATTGTTAAAACAAAATATTTGCCTCCATACTGTACTTTCGGTGTTGTATGTGAAATATTAGTATTCACATATATTTTTACTTTCAAAAGAAAAAACAAAGTGCTTATTTTTCACATCAGTGGGAGTTGGATCAAGCTTTGTATTGCACTTTCATGATTCAATTTTCCCAGAATTCATCAGGATACCTGATGACAATTAACAAGATACTTCATTGTCAAAAGTTTCCCCCCCCCCCCCCCCAAAATAGAGCGGGTGGCATAACAACTACATGAACTAAAGAATTTATATTATAATTTTTGTACCCCATATACCGGTAATTTGTTGTTCGGCAAATAAATCAATATCAAATTACAAGCAACGCATTGTTTTCTCCAGGAGTGAAAATATGACCTTTACAGTTTTCCAGCAAAAAGCCCCAACATAATTTCTTATTCTTGCTTTCATCAAACCTGCCACTTGTTCATGTTCGATGGAGATTACTTGAACCTGGTAACTTCAGGTCTTTGAACTGAATATTTATAAAAGATGACTTTTCCCCCATACTGAGCACAAAAAGCTATCTAGTTGTAAATTGGCAGATAAAGTACTGTGTATATCCCAATATTCCTCAATACAGGATAATAATGAAATTCAGTATTAATACCAAATATATTCTACTGTGTAGTGCCATACAACTTACAATACCTAGATTTCTGTGTATATCATCATACTTTCTTAAGGCTATATTTTGTATTGTTCTCTGTGAAAGTGCCAGGGTTTAGCTATTTCTTGTGAAGGGGAAATGGTGGGTTTCGTTGTAGTACTACATCATTGCTTAAGTGTGGCTATGCTTATGGACATGTTGGATTCTCTTTTCTCCTTCCACCCCAACTATTGTCCGATAGACGATCCTCCCTCTCTCAGATTCTCTCCTCTCAAACTGTATGCCCCAACTCCCATCCTTCTGACTGATGTAAAAGAGAGAGATTTCCCCATTTTCTCTTCTCCTTCAAATAATTTGCACTCTTCTAGGCTACTCAGAGCTTTTCCAAGCCTCAAAGTGAAATTATGATGTGTCTGCCACATGTTCTGCATAGAAATGAAACTGACTGGTTAGTTTCAAAGATTCAATGTGGGTGAGGTAATATCTTTTATTGGTCCAACTTCTGTTGGTGAGAGAGAAAAGATTTTGAACTTACACAGAGCTCTTCTTCAAGTCTGGGAAACTTAGAGTGTCACAACTGAATGCAATGTGGAACAGATTTTTCAGCATAAGAAATTAACACATATTTCAAGGGACCATTCAGGATGAAGTGGATAGTTTCACTGAGGTGCTAGGAAGGTAGTAGTTTAGACAAATACCTAATCCAGGGGTCGGCAACGTTCGGCACGCGGCTCGCCAGGGTAAGCACCCTGGCGTGCTGGGCCAGTTTATTTACCTGCTGATGTGGCAGGTTCGGCCAATCGCGTCCCCAACTGGCCACAGTTTGCTGTCCCAGGCCAATGGGGGCGGCGGGAAGCCACGGCCAGCACATCCCTTGGCCCGCGTCGCTTCCCGCCGCCCCCATTGGCCCGGGACTGTGAACTGCGGTGAGTGGGGGCCGCGATCGGCCGAACCTGCCGTGTCAGCAGGTAAATAAACTGGACCGGCCCGTCAGGGTGCTTACCCTGGCGAGCCGCGTGCCGAACGTTGCTGACCCCTGACCTAATCCTTGAGTGAGTGAGAAAGTGTTGGGGAAGAGAATAACAGTACAACACCCATTTTCACAGAGAGAAGTTATTCAGGCTCTGCATGTACTACTGCTGCCGAAGCAGTTCTGTGAGCCTACGTCTAAAATGGTCACATTTACTACAATGCCAATGTGGATAAGCTGCAGCACTGAATCTCCACAGATGTACTCTGCCTACTCAGTGGCAAATGTTCAGTTTCCCCAAATCCTGTGTGTGTAATGCGCACAGTACATATGTATCAGTGTAGCAAGAGTTAATCGGTCAAAGAACATTCTCTGGTAATTAACTCTACATTGATTTTCTTTGATAGCTTGATTTTGAATTGATTCCCCATTTGACATTGTGGTTGAAAGACAAATTTGTATAGAGTATCACTGACATGCTCTGGTTTGGAATTTCCTATGCTTCTCAAAATATTGTATAGAAAATGTATACAGTGTTGCCAGCATAAGAACATAAGACTGGCCATACTAGGTCAGACCAATGGTCCATCTAGCCCAGTATCCTATCTTCCAATAGTGGCCAATGCCAGATGCTCCAAATGGAATGAACAGAACAGAGCAATTATTGAATGATCCATCCCCTGTTGTCCAGTCCCAGTGTCTGGCAGTCAGAGACTTAGGGACATCCAGCACATGGGGTTGCATCCATGACCCATTTTGGCTCTTGGCATTTTATGGGTCTCAGATTATTTGGCTCCTAGAATCACATGATTACATGAGAATTTCAGCTTTTTTAAAAGTAAGCTTCCGGGTTTCCGCGTTGCAGAGAAAGTCTTGAAAATGTAATCCTAACTCCAGAAGTCTGAAAGCAAATAAAAAGAACCCGAAATGTATTATTTTTAAAAAATCTTATAATTTTGGGGGGCATGACTTTTGATATTTGAATACTTGGCATTGACAATAATGGCTTTTTGTGTTTTTTACCATTAAATGTTATGTTTACAAAGTGTGAATATGCATAAATTCTTAATAGAAAGTATAGATGATTGATTTCTTTGGCATTTACCTGGAACTCATATCATGTATCCATTACTGAAATGCCTAATTCTACAGTCAAATTGGATTATATGAAGAGAAGACTGCAATCAACAGGAAATGAACTCTGAATGCTTTATTAATGGATTTGGTAGAAATCAAATTTGAGTATTTACACTGTAATTATATTATGCCTTCACCTTAGAGCCATTGTTAATAATTTAACAGCTGAGCTATTTAAATATAATGTAATAGCAGATTTTCACACCAAATCCAATGACTCTTAAATCGATAGCACCTGATTTTTTGTGAAAATGTTGCAATTATGTTAACTGATTAAAAATTCACACTGGAAAAGTTCTCAGTGTTTTTCGCTTCGTAAAATTTTGCCATATAATTTTCTGAACAGTCACCTCATGCTGTACAATAGAAACCAGACAATTAACGAGTAGTTAAAGAGGCAATCCAAAAATGTCAATAGATATGAGTAATGCTTTGACACACAGACATATGTACTTGTAGGATTTTGGAAAATTTTGGGGTGGGGTGAGATCTAATTTTCATCATCTTGGGCAGGGGTGGTGACCCTACCCTCTGTTTGTGAGAAGCTGGGAATGGGCAATAGGGGATGGATCACTTGATGATTACCTGTACTTTTAATTCCCTCTGGGGCACCTGGCATTGGCTACTGTTGGAAGACAGGATACTGGGTAGATGGACCTTTGGTCTGACCCAGTGTGAGGGTTTACGCCCCTCCTTACAGGGCAGCACGGCCTAGTGGCCAGAGTCCATAGGACCAACCCTTGTGCCGGGTAGCACGGCCTAGTGGCCAGAGTCCATATAACCGCCCCTAGTTGCAGGGCAGCATGGCCTAATGGCCTAAGTCCATGTAAGCGCCCCTGGTTGCAGGGCAGCACAGCCTAATGGCCAGAGTCCATATAAACGCCTCAGGTTGCAGGGCAGCATGGCCTAATGGCCAGAGTCCATATAAGCACCCCTGGTTGCAGGGCCATAGGACCTTACTACTGGCTCAGCGAGGGGGTCCTACCGAAACACGCTGAGGCTTACCGGGGTCAAGGTACCAGTCCGTCACCTCCCCTGGGTTGCTCCCTACCGGCTGGGGAGTTGGGGTCTCCCACGGATCCCAGGGTTCTCCGTGAGTCTCCAGATCCGTCGCCTCCTCTGGTTCCTCCCGCAGTAGGGGTTCGTGCCGGCCTATAAAAGCCTCTGTTCCTGGCAGCGTCAAGAGCGTCGGCTGGTCCTCTGCAGGAGCTTCCCAGTTAGGTCCTTCCCCTGCTGCCGCCCACCCTGACTGAGCTGAGTTCCCTCCTTTTATACTCAGTGAGCATCTGGAGCATGCCCCATATGAACGGGGCGGGACTTCCTCTGTCAGAGCTACTGGTCTGACGTCACTGGGGCCAGTACGGGGCGGAGCTGCCCCGTCACACCCAGTATGGCCATTTTTGTGTTCTTATTGCCATCAGCTCATCAACTCGTGACAATCAACATAGCTTCTTTGAAGCGCCATTCTATATTATAGAATTAGGGGTTGCCAAATCAGATATAAACCCGATTGGCAAAATTCAATAACATTTTCATGCAGCCAGAGCCCCTACACAACAGCCCCTCTCTCTCTCTCTCTCTATGTCTCTGTCCTACACCTGGCAATATACCTCCCTCAAAAAATCCCCACATTATTTTCAATTTCCATTCCCCCAGTCTCTCTCTCAAACTGCACCCACATGAAACACAGGAGAAGGAAAACCCAGTAATCAGCAATCTATATATGTAAAAATGTTTTCCTTAGCCTACAGCTAGAATTCTGAAAAGTGACATCAATCCAGAGCATTTGTCACAGGTCTAGGTTAAAGTTCGAAATGAAGACCTCAAACCTGCCATCTGTAATCAGACAAAAATATCTTTTATGTCAATTACAGTTTTATTTAAACATGAGCTATTGGAACAGACTGAAAGTTTAATGATATTTTAACCATTCTTTATTTTAAAGGGAAAGAGATCTTTCTATTATTGACATCCCAGAAATGTGGACTAAGCCGGTGAACTCCTAAGTCCGTTTTCTTGGCTGCTGAACCATTCACAAAAGTCCTTTTGAAATGGGAAAAACATGTAATAAAAATCACCGAAATACATTTATTTTAATTTCTCATTTATCATGAATGTCTTTAAAAAATCTGTCTGGTGAGTTCCTGAAGTGATCAATAGTGCAAAACATATATTAATGAATTGACTTGATGGAACGAGTTATCATGCAATAGGATCTTCAGGTTTAGAGCTTATCTACAATGGGGATATTAGCCACTGTTAGGGTTTGCATTGGTGCAGCCACTAGCGTAGATGTGCTGCAGTGATGTAAATTATGACTTGCACCTGTGGGGTTTACCCTAGTTTTCCACCATGTTGACACTAGGGGTTTGAAGCTGCATTGCTGGGTAAAAACTCTAGTGCAGACCAGGGATTTCTTTAGACAAATACTCAGAAGTGGCGAAATCTGGGTATTACAGATCTCTCCTGGGCACCTCCAATAAATGAGCTTAGGAGATGTGACTCAGAGGATTAACATCTGCCATGCAAACTAGAGCCTTAACTAAATTATGAAATCACTCTGACTGCCTTTCGTATGGGATGATTCGCCCCATATTAAGTCCACACCTGTAGCCACAACAAAAGTCACTCATAAGGTAGGATATGCCATCTTGAAAAGTTGCATTGTATTCATCACATTATCTCAAATTGGAAACTATTCTTGTGTTACATTATCCATTTGAGGGAGGCAGGTAAGTATTATTTGAATTCCCATTTTATACGGGGGGAAAACCGAGGCACCTAGAAATTGTCTAAGGTTATAGAGTGAGTCAGCGGTAGAACTGGGACTAGAATTCGTGTCTCAGTCACTGGATCCCATTCAAATACAGAATCCACCTGATTTTTGTGTGAAAATTAATCAGCCTCCCCGCCATAATAATAATAATAATAAATAAATAATGAATTAATTAATAATAAAAGCAACCAGCACCACTACCCAACTATCCATTCCAGAATTAGTTAGATCTTACTTCTCAAATATGCAGTGAAACTTTCAGTTCTTCTGTTAATCAGAATGAAGCACGAATGTTCAACAAAAAGCAGGGCCATGGGGGGCAGAGGGGGAGGGGAGGGGAGGGAGAAAGGGGGGAAGGGGACAGTTTGGCCCAGAATCTCTGTTTGAGGGGACCCCCAAACCAAATGGTACTGTAACCTGGCATATGGGGGTCACAGCTCTCCTCAGGTTTGGCCCATCTGCCACTCCATCAGGGAGGGTGGGCAGGCAAGCCAAACAAGAGTGTGGTTGAGACCCCACGCACCAGGTCGCAACACCCAGAGCAGGGAGCTGGGCCCAGCCCCATAGCACAGATACCACCACTGTGGGATGAGTGCAAAGCAGGATCGTTCTGAACACAAACCTCGGGGGAGGGGTCTCCCCTCAGTGGTAATTTTTTTGAAAGAGTGTGGGGGGGTCACTTTCAAATTTTCCCTGGATCCCCAAAAATCTCTGTGCAGCCCTGATAAAAGGCATCAGAAAATGTTGCAAACACCACATTTAATTTGCAGTAGGTTCATGTAATTCTTCTAAATTCCTGTATGACTTATAAAAACCTACAAATACAATTAATGTCACAAGCCCTGTTCTCATTTTTTTCCCCTCTGGTTTTTGAATGTAATGATTTATTTTTCATCAGGTAGTGAATTTATCCTACTGTGAGATGTATTATTACATGGCATGCGGTCTGGTGACCCCCCAACAAGTAGAATGCCACTGTAATGAAAATATAAATACCCAAACATAGAGCTTGTGGAGATGATGAAATATTTGGAACACTCTAATTTTCTAAATGAAGAATAATAGATGACTTCTGTGAGCTTGGTCACCTGATTGAAGAAATGGGGAATTCACTGCTTTGGAATGTTATTATTTCCACCAGTTAAAAAAAACACATTGAAATAATAAATAAGAATTAGGTTGCTTTGTCAAAATTATGTCAGTTATTTTGCAAAACTGAAGAAATTGAGTACATAATTAGGAGTGCTTTAGTGTATATTTCTGTCCTTTCTGTTACAGGGCATTTGGTTCTTGTTTTTAAAAAGGATACTGGTGATTACTTTGACACTTGGAAATAAAAAGAAGTAAAGTCAATACATTGGAAAAATTCTGGCTTTTCTTCAAAAAAAGCTCACATTAATGAGCACACTTGCACATGCTCAAGTTTACTGCACTCTAAAGTTCATTGTTAGATTGAGTCCAGCTGTCCTGGCTCTCACTGTCCAAGGTTGTATGTATTTTTCCCAAGATAATCAATAATCTTTATCATTCCTATATATAGGAGGTAGCTACAGTGGTGTCTCTTTTAACTTCACATTCTTGCATGGAGTTCCCTGTTTCCATTCTGATCAAAAGACCCATTTATCATCATCTCCTAGAATACCTTACTCTATATATACTATACATGGTGATAAGCTGGTTCTAGAAAGTTTAAGCCTATGTTGTTTCTTCCCTTAAGAAAGCACTATATACGTTGGCTCTATAACAAATGATATTACATTTATTATTAATGGGTAGATTGTCCCTTACAAATAATTCTTCTGAAAGGAGGTAGTCAACAAGTGCCTAGAAAAATGTAAGAGCAGTTACATCTGCTTAACTCTGTACTTCAGCTATTGGCATCTAGGCAGAAATTGATTTCTAGACCCAGGTTGTTTTACCTATTTCGGCAAATAGCCCAAATATCACTAAGCAGTAGCTCAAGAGTTTGATCTGACAAAAATATTTGCCTCTAGCAATCTCTGATTCCTTTTGGCTGAGCTGAAATTACTGCCCACACAACTCATTAGCAGTAGAAAACATGCTGGGGATGGGTAGGTGAGTTTGTTCGCATACGGTGAAATAAAATCCAGTTCAAACCTTTGTCCTAGAAGGAACCTAATATTTGAAATGGAAAATGGTTTAATTTACACAGACACACACTTTCATTTCCATATTCCTCTGCATTTGCTGGTTCTATCCAGGAACAAAAGCAATATTTTCAAAGTAAGCCAAAAAGAGTTATCACTATTTTCACTTCAGCGGGACTAGAATATATAATTATTTCCATCTCAGTTCAGCAACCCTGAGAAGTTTGGAGCTCTTTACAACTTAATTTGCAAACCGTTAGGGGCTTATCTGAAACAAAAAGAGCCTCTGTTCATTTTGAGGCCTGCTCATCATTAGACAAACTCCTGGGGATGCAGTTGTGCAGTTATCTATAAATGTATTACAGTAGATTCGGCTTAATAGCAATCCTGATATTAGCAACTTCTGGTTAATGGGAACCAATCCCATACCAGTAACATCAATGTTAATGAAATTTGAATATTGGCAACGAAATGCTGCTTAATAGAAACTTTTTTGTTTTTTGGAAGGAATGTTCCACCTGCAGGCAGGTTTGTGAGGCAGGTGGCAGGGAAAGAGGTGCTGGGATTGCTTTCCCTGGCTGTGGCCCTGCAAACTTGCCTGCAGCAGGTGCTCATCCCCTCCCAGCAATTCCTTCTGGAGTTGCAGCCTGGCAAACCTGTTTTTGCACAGGGACCACATGGGAAGTAAGGGGCTGTGGGCAGGGCAGCAGCGAGGAGACGGGCTGCACCCCTGATGCCGGAGCTGCACAGTACCTCCCCCTGCACTCTCCAGGCTGCACCTTGCTGTGGGGACTGCATGCAGGGAAGGAAGCAATGGGACATGCTGGGCCTCAACCCCCAGAGCGTGAAGGGGGAGGTATGGTGCAGCCCTATGTGCCTCCATTCTGCATAGAAAGCCCCAGCATCTGGTGTGCAGCACCCTCTCTGCTCCCCACTGCTTTGCCTGCAGGCTGGCTTGCAGGGCTCCAGCCAGGCATATCCCATTGATTTATTTCCTGGCTGCACCCTCACAAATCTGCCTTCTGTATATTAGCAACTGATGGATAACAGCAACATTCTGTTGGCATCTGAGGGGTTGCTAATAAGAAGAATCTCCTATAGTTCTTCCAAGTCAGCCTATGTGCTAAGTAATTCCGCTAGCACCAAACTGTCTCAACACCCTGTAAGCACATGTTCACTTGTCAGCTGAAGTGCTTGTGCTGCTGATGTAAAGGACTATGGTGGTTGTTAGTTTCTTGGAATATCATAATAGAACGGAAGAAAGAATTTAGTTGGAATAGAAATGATCAAGGTCAGGTTTGTCCCATTATTTCTCTGCCATATTTTGTTCTGCAGTTCATTTGTTTAGATTGTTTCAGTAGTTTATTGAATAATAAAAATGAAAACAATAGAAGTTTCCTTTCTTTTTAGGACAGCTGATATTAGTCAACCCCAGTGATTCTAGGAAGCTCTGTGATTGGCCAGCAGGCAAAGAGGAATCTGTTCATAAAAGGCAGAGCTAGGAAGACGTGTCTCTCTTCCTGTTCTGTTTCTGAAACCTGCAGGTGCACAAGAGACACTCTGCAGAGCCATCCTCTGGCTAAATTAATTTGCTCTGGATTTAGGAATCAAAGGGAAATCAGGCCAGTGACAGCTCAGAGCAGCAAATTGCTTTCTCTCTTCCATTGCTGGTAGGATGAGTAGCCTTTAGAAAGGATTTTCTTTGTGAGTTAAAATGACCATATAAGAGAGTTGTGGCCACTTATGTAAAAATGTAAAGCTTGTCTCCACCCTCACTGGCTTCTTCCACTTGCATCCCTCCTCTTGGTTTATGAGGTACATAAGCCTGTGACAATCTGTGACAATCTCAATATGATTGAGTGATTTGGAAAGAGAGTGGGGTGTTTTTTCAAGAATCTTACCATATGGTGAGTTTTCTCTAGGGGACAGTTGCTCTTTGGGCCTGGAACTGATTTCTTATGGCAGAGGGAGGTTGTTTCATGATCCTCTTTTAGCATACACCTGGGAGGCATAGATATTTCCCTTCACAGGTCTGGGAGTATACAAATGGATTTTGGGACAACACTCAGAGAAACATATATTCTCTAGGGGTCTAGGAATGACCACAACCTACTAACATTGCTAAAGGTGTTAAAGCCTGTCTAATTTAGGCTTTAGCCAGTTTTAAATCAGTATCTATTTCCCTAACCTAGACAAGGCCTAAGTGTTTATTGAAATTTGGTCCTTTTAAACTATTCCTGATTAATACCATGTGTAGTGTTTCATGGATGGTGTGGATTAAGCTAAACAGGAACAAGGCACTCTTATTTCACAATGTGTGTCCACATGTGGAATTGTTTAGGAATAGGCATTACACTTTCATTCACACCCCACCTTAATCCAAAACAACTTTCAAATGTAGACAAGCCCTAACAGGGAACGCTTTGCATTTTGAAAGGGAGTAGCATCAGGGAAGCACTGTCCTGAAAAGCTATGAGAGCGCTCCACAGCACACAAAATATATGTGAACATATATTTTATCTCCTGTGACTTCTCTTTTAAAAGTCCAAATAGAGACTCTTGCTTGCCCTGTTTAAGGTTTGGATTATGTTTTTATAAGATCCTTTCCCTGTTGTAGATATTAAAGTTGTTTTTAGGTTTTATAATATGTGGTAAGCAGGAGTTTTTAGACACGTTTGAACTGAAAAACTGAAAAATCCTAAAACAAACAAATAAATCTAACACTGCCACATCTTGCTACAGAGTCCCAAAGGAGTAATGGTTTGAAGGCTCGGGCTCTTATAGAGTAAACTCGAAGTAGCACATTCTAGATATTTGATGTGTGTGATTAAATATAATGTACAAATCAATACTTTATAGGAGTGTTATTCAAAAACATTAAAACCAGAATTTAATATACTCGGCAGATTTTTTTTTAATCTGCCTATTTATGAATGATTATTCCCCATTTTTGGGCAGTTAGTAAGGAATATTGATTACATTACCCTTTACTGCAGTTTTGATAAGTAAAATGAAGCAATAGTATGTTCATTTCATAATCATCTGTGCCTCATTTCATTCTAGGTAACCTGTGCAAATTTTCAACTGCAAGGTGAGCAGGGGATGAAATTGTGCTGAATTTCCTTTTGATTTCATCAGGAGGTACACCCACTCTAAGACTGGCCTTAAACTTTAACAAGAAAGAAATAAGACATATTCTTTTCCAATGAAAGAAGAAAAGTGGGGGTGGAGGGGAAGACCATATATCGACTCCAGTCTATGACCAGCAAACCCACCCAGGGTGAAAAAAACATGTTGTATTCAACCGCTGGTTCTTTATTACCATTATTGGAATGCATCCAAAGGCCACTGAAGTTGATGGAAAAACTCTCATTGACTTCAAAGGGTTTTGAATCCTGCCCATTGTGTAACAAGATAAAGTGCACTTCCATCTTATTGAAAATAAATGGATCCTGGTACCTGAGCAGCTGATACAGAATTGATCATTTTACAGACAAGTTTTCCAGTGTCTAGTTAATTTGGGAATCCTCAACAATCTGTGAAACAGGGAAATGCCTTTGTTGCAACCATGTCATCATTTAAGGAATAACACATATAAAAAACATTCATCTGGAAAATAATTAATTATCACATTACAAATCTCTCTGTAAAATTTAGCTCCTTCCCACTTTTGAAGAAGCTCCTCCAGTATTTGCCTATCTGACAACAAATGTGTTTGAAATCACTTATTGGTGTAATTTGGTTCTTTTTGTTTTGTTTTTCAGCAACAATTTGTGTGAGAGTCCTTTTTGTTAATAACCTGGTAAAATGCCTTATGCCTCCTTTGAGCTAATAACTAAGAACATCTGCCAGTCTTAAAATAGAAAATATAAAAAGTATCTACAAGGGAGAGAAAGGAAGTAGTGGGGCTGGAGCAGTTAATTTTTGGATACTTCTATGTTTAATGTCTTAAAACATTTTTGTGATAAATGTTAAAATGAAGAGGATGGCAAGGCTTGGTTTACACAACTTCTGTGAGAAGGTATGGCTCACATGAAGCCAGATCTATATTGGAAGGCTTTACCAGTCAAGGTATACTTGTATACTAACACAAGAAAGTGCTCTTAGCATGGACGTACCTGATACCAGTAAAACTGTGCTTTTTCCAGTATAGTTTGTTTCAGTCTCTCAAAAGTGAAATTAGCTATCACAGCAAAAGTGCAGTTTTGCTGGTTTAAGTGCGTCTACACTAGTGGGTCTTGCTGGCACAGTTGTGTTGGTCAGAGATCATCCCTCAAACACCCCTGACTGACACAGCTATGCCAACAAAAGTCTGTAGTGTAGACTGGGACTGACATTGTTGCTCCTTTTAAGGCTAATCCTGAAATCTTTCCTCAAGAATAAACAATGGTCAATGAGTGGTGCATGGGTAGTACTGCAAAGAGGGCCCTTCAATTCTATAATCAAATGCTTCTGAAGGTTTTTCTCTAGGATTAGGTTCAGTTTATGACCAGTGATTGCAACCAACATGAAGAATTAGGTGGAATAAACAGACTAAACTGTAAGATGGCAGTGGTGTGCATGGGAAAACAGAAGGTAAAATGAGGTATTTTATTCTCTGCTTTAAAGCTCACTGGAAGCCTATCCTGAAACCAATACAACAGATTGAAAGTAACTTCTGTTCAAAAGGATTCTTAAAAAAGTAAGCTGATTAACTGCTGATGGCAAACATACATCATTGTCAATGGCAACCAAAATGCAAGCCTCTGAAACAGAAAGCACTCCAAAAAATGTTAAGGAGTATCATTTCCCTCACTTAGAAAGAGTAGATAGTTTTTCTCTGAGCTAAGGGCAACTATCATAGAATTCTGTGATTCCATGATAGTTGTCCTTAGCTCAGAGAAAAAATCTATATTTCACCTGGCAATGGACGATTTAAGTAAGCTCGTACAGGAGCATTCAAAGCAGTTGTTTACATTAAACAGAATGTGCATTTCGGTGAGTTATGTTTCTACACCTATTTCTGCATTCCCAGCATGACTGAAAGAAATATAAACCGAAGTTTATTATGGTGCTTATCAGGCAGAACCCTCCAAATGGACTAACATCCAATCACAAAAAAATATTTGCGAGCTAAGACACTTTGCTAGCAAAATTACTGCAGCCTCAGATCTTACTGGATTGACATTAGATGAGATAAAAGCTATGCAGAGCTAAAGTCTGTAGAGTAACAGAATAAATCCTGTGGTCTTAAACTATATTTGACAGCTGTTTTGCTGCTAGTTTTTTTCAGAATTTTTGCCAAGTGATGCATCATTTGTATTGCATACTGTGATCTCTTGTCTTAGTACTATCATCTTTCTCAAGAGAAATCCCATCTAGAATATTGTGTGGGTGTTTTATTAGTTACAGAGTGTCTTTAATTCTGAGAGACTGAATCAGAGTTGTACATTCTAGTTAAATATTGGGTAATAGTGCATCTGTCTTGAGAAGGGAAGGAGGTGATTCCAGTCTGAAATGCAACCTTCACAGCTTTCTAAGGAAAATGTGGATCTTAAAAGCAGTTGATCTCTTCTAATAACAATAATTAATTACTTCCTGCTATATAACTAACAGATTTTTTTATGCCAGAAGATCATCCCTATCTCAAAGGCAACTGTTGTGGACTTTCTCTGCCACACTTCATAGTTATCTTGCATATACATACCGATTAAGACTATAAATCATGGGTTCTCAAACTGGGAGTTACCAAGCCATTTGGCTAACTTGGGAAGGGGCTCTAAGTCTGGAAAACTCTGAAAACTACTACTATATACCTCTTACTTTCCCCAATATTGAACCCACCTACACCCTCTTCCTTCCTCCACCTAATGTTTCTGTGCCTGTATTGATTTACCATTCCCCAACCAGGCACTGCTTCTCCTGTTCCCTACTGATTTTAGCCTGAGATTCTACATTTTAGACTCCATGGTGCTAATCTACTCCCTGTACAGCATAATGATGAACACAAGGAGTGTACCTTTAAGAATTTTCCCAGGTACTATCAAAGTGGCAGTAAACCTATAACAGCTGGTGCCAGGGAAGTAGGAGGAAGAGGGTTCTTGCTGTGGGCAAATTGTCCTTAAGAAAAAGTTCAATGAGATTACTTCATATATCACATAATTGCTAGAAGGAGGGGTACCTGAGAGGAAGGAGGAAAGAAGGATTGGTAATGTGGTGAAAATGGGGGAGGAGTGGCAGGAATGATGCAGGGAACAGGATCCATTTAGGAGATAAGGAATTCTTCCATTTTGGCATGTATCCAATCTTCGAACCAAGAAGCTAGGTATAGACCAGTGGTGGGCAATCTGTGGCCCACGGGCTGCACGCGGCCCATCAGGGTAATTCGCTGGAGGGCTGTGAGTCAGTTTGTTTACATTTGCACGGCTGCCTGCAGCTCCCAGTGGCCGCGGTTTGCCGTTCCCAGCCAATGGGAGCAGTGGGCGGCCGTGCAAATGTAAACAAACTGTCTCGTGGCCCAACAGTGGATTTCCCTGGATGGGCCACAGGTTACCCACCACTGGTATAGATGCAGGAATATATTCATTTGTGAACAGTCTACTCCTTCTCTGCCTAGTAAGAACACACACTATGGACTCTGTGCATCTGCACGGTTCAGCAGACTAACATCCTAGGAGAAACTACCACAGCCACTACCTCAAGGTATTTAAAATTATAAGAAGGGTGTGTCCTTGGGGCTTGTCTGGCAAGGGTGAGTGAGGAGTCACTATTGGTAGATAGGTTTCAAGCCTGCCAGCTATCTAAACAACCACAGCCCAAGTACAATGAACTTTTGCAAGCTGAAGTACGTGATTAAACAGAATCTTGACAGAAGGATAGAGTTGAGCTAGATTGTCTGATAAGGTAGAATACAGTTACAATCTTAATAAATATGCCATCTTGATAGCATTTTCCCACAGGTGAATCTCTTTGAAGATTTTTTTCCCTACAAACTTAATGTTAAGAAGTCCTTGACGTTTTACATAGAGCAGACTAAAGACCTTATTAAATCTACCCAAATTGGTTTCCTTTGGCACCAGTTTCTGGGCTGCTCTGTCACAAAAAGGACCATGTATCAGAGGGGTAGCCGTGTTAGTCTGAATCTGTAAAAAGCAACAGAGGGTCCTGTGGCACCTTTGAGACTAACAGAAGTACTGGGAGCATAAGCTTTCGTGGGTAAGAATCTCACTTCTTCAGATGCAAGAGAAGTAAAGGACCATGGTCTGATTGCAAGTCATGCCATGAAAGTCATACTTTCCAAGACAGAGAAATTTCCACTGAGAACCTCAGGGGAGGGGAGGGTTAAAAGAGAGAAGCTATCCAAATCCAATATAATTAAGAATTCAACTGTGGTAAGTAAAAAAAAAAAAAAAAAAAGAGGGGGCTTTTCATGAAGTCAGAGTATAGACTATTATTGTGTTGTTCTAAAGGTGCAATACAGTTCAACCAATTCTTACTATGCAGAACTCTAACTTTTGTTTCTACCCTTCATCTTGCCTTCTTTCTGGGTTAGCCAATCATTTTTTAAATCTCATCTGCTCTCTTCTACATCTGATGTTCATATCATATTAAGTGTATTAAAATACATATTTCTCCTGTTTAAAAATTCAGTTCTTTTCCCTTATAAATTGACCCAGCTTCATAAAAGCTTTTCTTTTAAAGGGACACTGACAAGATTGTATTGGAAGGCAGTAAACAGGATAAAAAATGATTAAGCAGTTTTATTTTTCAGATAAACTTCTTTCTGTTCTGCCCTGAATAGTTAAAATCCCATGAGGATAAATGACTTTGTCCTTTGATAGTTAGCCCAACAAGAATGTTCTTTTGCAACTAACCTGATGGCTCCCTGCCAAAAGTGACACAAAAAATAGGAGACAGAGATCAACTTGTATCACAGAAACAAACATCCAAAGAGCTGTTGTGTTTTATGTTGATAGTCACAAAAAAACTGCAGAGTTGGAAAAGGTCATTGCTGACGCAGTGAGCCATTTGTACTAATGGAGCAGCTACAGTATTTGCTTTCTATCATACACATGTGATACTTTAAGAGCAGGTATCTTTTATCCCCTTTCAAACTTCAGTGTACTGACTTCAAATAGCAATGCAGGTTGAATACTTGTGTGATATGACCTTGTCAGGCCCAAGTTGAGTCTTGTATATACTATTCCTCTTCCAGAAAATGATGTGAATCAATAGCTTCCCTTAACAAAGGAGGAGAGAGTTGGTTAATTAAATCCTTTTGTAAAGCAAGGTTTTGTATCTTTAAGAAATGATCTGTACAGTGGCACTATATTCCATAGGGAAATCCAATATGAAGGATTTCGTAGGGGTGAAACCAATAAGGTTCTGAAAATAATTTTTTTTAAAAACTTTTAGAATGTGATAGAGAATACCCTTACTATAGACTTTTTTAGCAGTTTATAGAATATAATAAAGAATTATAACCCTCCTCTAGAATTTTTAAAAAACAACCTATAGCTGGTTTATCATTCATTATTAAACTCCATGAATTGGTTTAAAAATTCTATAGAAAGAGTCTCATTCTCTACTGAGTTCTATAGATTGTTGCAGAAGAGAATGTTCATACTACAAGTACTGTTCAAAACATAGTTTATTGATAGTTGAAGTTGGTTGACTAATAGACAATTGAATTTGTCTCAGCTAATCAGATTGCAGCAATACAGATGCATGACTATACCTTTTTCTTTCACTATGGCAGAAGGGAAATCCCTGCATTCTGAATGGAGTGGGTGTGATTTGCATAATGTCTTTATGGTTATTTCTTTGTACGATAAAGTATGCAAATCCTTAACCCTGATTGGCTGACTAACACGTTTAGCTAATAAAATGACAAGGCTTTGTATAATCATAATGCATTGATAACTTAACTATGCAAGGAATACCCAAATCTTTGGCTTCTATAATTCCTGTGCTCTGATTGCCTCTCTGCTTAGGTCAGAGAAGATGTCACCAGCAACAAAGATATCATGTCAGATTCTCATTCTCTTTGGCTGAAAAAGTATAAATTTTCATGGGAAGAAATAAAAAGTTATGCACATGGCAAAGGAAGTGGGCTGTAAAAATAATCTAATTTCTATTAGAAATTAAGATAGATACCCAACATTTGCTGTTACTTTCTTTTCTCCCCTTACCCCAATCACCCATGGTCATTATCCTCCATCTCAAACACATTGCCATGCATATAGATGAAGGCTTGTGCACAAAAACAGGAAAAAATAGGTTTTGTTTTGAAATGCATTTAACATTGAATTGGGAGAGCTCTTATTCCTCTATATCTGCAATGATACATTTATGCCAGTGAAAGTTTTATACGTTCCAGTGATGTCAGTATAATGTCCTAATTGGATTCTTCTTTTCTTCATATGTTCTGAGTTCATGGTTTATCAGTAAGCAAGGTAAATTATTTTTATTTATCTGAAGAGTAACTGGTTTGTGCCAGGGAACAAAATATATTTTAGTTTATTAGATTCGTTTTGGTCTAGGTTCATATACTCTAGATCAAGGATCAGCTGATCACGACTCCCACTGGCCAATGGGGGCTGCGGGAAGTGGCGGCCAGCACATCCCTTGGCCCACACATCCCTTGGCTTACCGCAGCCCCCATTGGCATGGAGCGGCGAACCGCAACCAGTGGGAGCTGCAATTGGCTAGGGTGACCAGATGAGAGGAAGAAAATATCAGGACACATGGGGGCTGGGGGGTGTCACCGGTGGAGAAAATTTTAAAAAAAGGTGGACAAATTGCCTAAATATCGGGACAGTCCCGATTTCATCGGGACGTCTGGTCACCCTACAATCGGCCGAACCTGCGGACGCGGCAAGTAAACAAACTGGCCTGGCCCGCCAAGGGGCTTACCCTGGCGGGCCGCGGGCCAAACATTGCCAATCCCTGCTCTAGATCATGGGTTCTCAACCTTTTTCTTTCTGAGGCCCGCCGGACATATTATAAAAACTTCACTGCTCACCTACGCCACAACAACTGCTTTTCTGCATATAAAGGCCAGGCCCAGTGTTCAGGAGTAGCAAGCAGGACAGTTGCCTGGGGCTCCACTCCATAGGGGGCACCATGAAGCTAAGTTGTTCAGGCTTCTGCTTCAGCCCCAGGTGCTGGGACTCAGGGCCTCGGGCTTCAGCCTCATGCAGTGGGGCTTTGGCTTTCTTCCCCGGACTTCAGACACTCTAACACTGATCCTGCTTGTAGGGCCCTCTGCAACCTGCTCACAGCCCCCCAAGGGGCCCAGGACTCATGGCTGAGAACCACTGCTCTAGATTGTCTCCAGTTACTGAGAACAATGTCTGTAAATGAATTCAAAATATAAGTTGAATGCTGTGCAGTACGGTGGGCTAAGTGCATTAACTTCTAGCCTGCTCGCTTCAAACGTTGTTTTGGTCAGAAGTGTAAATGATACAGCTGGTCTTCTCCTAGTTCTTTGTGGACATCTGTTGACATCACACAATCATTGCATAATTTGACTAAATTAGCAGTTTCACAACTAACACATTCTATGTATTAATAATGCAATGAGGTCTGATTTTCAAAAGTTTTAGGTCACAGGCATATATAAAATGCACACATTTCAACACATAATTTACACACACAGTTACTATTAATGCACAGACAATTTGAGTACTGACATGTGCAACTGACCAATTGGATGGATGGACACCAACATGTGCAAATAGTCAAATTGCATGCACAACTATAGAAGTTAGTTATACAGTTAAGTAGACCTAACTTTCCTGATAATCACACTCCAGATCTGAGTACTACAGGTAATAGACATAAGCTATTTTGTTAAAAAATATTTTTTCTTATATTTAGCTCTTTTGCATGTAGTCTATGGTTTTGTTTAACAAAACTTTGAGCCACATTTCCGAAAGTGCTCAGCACTCAGCAGCTGCCATTGCTCTCAATGGGAACTGCCGGGTACCGAGCAAAGCTAATTGAAAAAATACTACCAAGATATTAAAATGTTTTGGGGTTGGTTTTTTTTCCTGTGTTTTATTTTGCAACTCAAAATTTTGGTCAGTTTTCAAAATTCAAAAAAATCTGACCAGCTCTGCCAAAAACACTCATTCAAAATACCATCTGTTCGTCTCCTGATTTTTTTTTTTAACTTTTGAATTTCCATCCGATTTTTGTAATTCTAGAAGTTTTGACCAGCTCTAGGTCCTGATTCAGCAAATCAGTCCTATTGAGCAAAGCCTTTTAAGCATATGATGAACTTTAAATACAGACTTAAGCACATATTTGGGCCTTATTTGGCCTTACCTACACATACTACTTGCATTAATTTAGGAATAATCTGTTTTAGTTAAACCAGTGCAAACTGGTATGTTGATGATCCTAACTCAGTTGACATTAGATTTTTATATTGATTTTTGTTTCTATTAACTGAAACTGAATTAAGTCAGGGGTCGGCAACGTTTGGCACACGGCTCGCCAGGTTAAGCACCCTGGCGCGCCGGGCCACTTTTATTTACCTGCTGACGTGGCAGGTTCGACTGATCACGGCCCCTACTGGCCGCGGTTCACCGTCCCGGGCCAATGGGGGCGGCGGGAAGCGGCGCGGGCGAGCGATGTGCTGGCCGCGGCTTCCCGCCGCTGCCATTGGCCCGGGACAGTGAACCGCGGCCAGTGGGGGCCGCGATCGGCCGAACCTGCTGCATCAGCAGGTAAATAAACTGGCCCAGCCTGCCAGGGTGCTTACCCTGGCGAGCCGTGTGCCAAACGTTGCCGACCCCTGAGCTAAATCAATATAAGCCTGGTATAAACCGATTTAAGTTTGCAGATCTGGCCGTTCATCGCTTGCCATTTTTCATAACAAAGGTGGGCTTCGCAAAGTCATTCAATGCCACGGCAAGCCGGTGAGTCAACCTTTGCTTAAAACAGGTCCCAAGGAAATAGTAGCTGTAGCTAATGCATTAGCTAATCCCTCTCCAACACTTCGAATGAAATGAGACATGAATTTTTCTCCCTACCACTTCATTCATCTCAGTGAACGTGTTACCTTCCAAATGTAGTTAGGATCATTTGCTATGCTAACAATATTAGGCTGTGGCAATTTTAGAAATGGTGCATTGTAGTTGAGGCAGTTTAAAATATAATTGATTTACCTGGGTGTAACAAAGAGCAGAACTGGATTCGTTATCTGTATGCTTACCCTGTGTCTTTCTGTCCTCAGAATTTTTTTGAGGTGGGTTTTTTTTTTTTGGCTGAGGGATCAGAGAGGTGGAGATATTAAAACAATCATACTAATGCATGAATAAGCCTATATTCAAAGCCCTATTTGCCCATGTGATATTGGGCCCTAAATTATTTTGCAAAATTTCCTTCAGCACTGCAAGGGGCTTGACTAGAAATTCTTCAGCACATACTCGTACATTAAAAATTAAGGGTTTTTTGGAACTAAATATGAAAATGATGAACAAAATCTGTGCAGTTGCTCTTGTGTTGTTTATTTCTATTAATCTTTCTCCCCCTGTATTGTCTATATGCTTCAATTATTTTGTGTTGATAAAGGAGATGCTGTTGCAAAGGTTGCTGGTAGTTTTGGTGACTGGGTATTGAGGCTTTTGGCACCCAAAAAGCTGTTGAAGGTGGTTTGGGATCATGCATTAAACTACACTGGTCTACAATTTTTGAGAAGTCGTCTGCTTCAGAGATAAAATGTGCTATTTATTATGTATTTTGATGTGCTGAATTCAAATATGACAATTAAAACAACTGATTGGCTACTGTTTCTAAGATATTAAAGTTTTTACATTTTATGTCTATGTATATTGTGTAGATAGTAGAGGTTTAATCATAAATTGTAAACCTAGGTCTTTTCATGTGTTTATGGTTGCTTTACATGATAATATTTCACCTGTCCTGTTTATGTAACACTTTAAAAATCAGCAAAAGGGTTATATAAATAAAATATATTATGAAACAAAAGGCAAAAAACTATTATGTACATAGTTTAGTCCTATTCAGTGTCTACTCGGCGCTTCTTGGCTTGTCTCTTGTATTAATTAAATGGAGCATCTCTTGTCACTGTCCAGCAATAGTCTGCAAGCATTGATGGGCTCCATTTGCCCTGATAGCGTTTCTCCATTGTTGCAATGTCCTGGTAAAATCGCTCACCATGCTCGTCCCTCACTGCTCCGCAGTTCGGTTGAATAAAATCTAGATGAGAGTGCAAAAAATGTATCTTTAGTGACATGTTGAAACCAAGGCTTTTGTATGCCTTGAGGAGGTTTTCCACCAACAACCTGTAGTTGTCTGCCTTGTTGTTTCCGAGAAAATGTATTGCCACTAACTGGAAGGCTTTCCATGCCGTCTTTTCCTTGCCACGCAGTGCATGATCAATTGCATCATCTTGAAGAAGTTCACGAATCTGAGGACCAAGAAAGACACCTTCCTTTATCTTAGCTTCACTTAACCTTGGAAATTTTCCACGGAGGTACTTGAAAGCTGCTTGTGTTTTGTCAATGGCCTTGACAAAGTTCTTCATCAGACCCAGCTTGATGTGTAAGGGTGGTAACAAAATCTTCTTGATTCAACAAGTGGTGGATGCTGAACACTTTTCCTCCCAGGCTCCAATGACTGTCGGAGTGGCCAATCTTTCTTGATGTAGTGGGAATCTCTTGTACGACTATCCCATTCACAGAGAAAACAGCAGTACTTTGTGTATCCAGTCTGCAGACCAAGCAAGAGAGCAACAACCTTCAAATCGCCACAAAGCTGCCACTGATGTTGGTCATAGTTTATGCACCTCAAAAGTTGTTTCATGTTGTCATAGGTTTCCTTCATATGGACTGCATGACCAACTGGAATTGATGGCAAAACATTGCCATTATGCAGTAAAACAGCTTTAAGACTCGTCTTCGATGAACCAATGAATAGTCTCCACTCATCTGGATCGTGAACGATGTTGAGGGCTGCCATCACACCATCAATGTTGTTGCAAGCTACAAGATCACCTTCCATGAAGAAGAATGGGACAAGATCCTTTTGACGGTCACGGAACATGGAAAACCTAACATCACCTGCCAGGAGATTCCACTGCTGTAGTCTGGAGCCCAACAGCTCTGCCTTACTCTTGGGTAGTTCCAAATCCCTGACAAGGTCATTCAGTTCACCTTGTGTTATGAGGTGTGGTTCAGAGGAGGAGGGTGGGAGAAAATGTGGGTCCTGTGACATTGATGGTTCAGGACCAGAAGTTTCATCCTCTTCCTCTTCCTCGTCTAACTCAAGTGAGAATGATTCTGGTGCATCAGGAACCGGCAGTCCTTCTCCGTGGGGTACTGGGCGTATAGCTGTTTGGATAATGCACAGTCCACATTTTCTTCTTTGACACACTTTTCCCAACTGGAGGCACCATGCAGAAGTAACAATTGCTGGTATGATCTGTTGGCTCTTTCCAAATCATTGGCACTGCAAAAGGCATGGATTTCCTTTTCCTGTTCAACCACTGCCGAAGATTTGTTGCACAAGTGTTGCAGCATATGTATGGGGCCCACTTCTTGTCCTGATCTCCAATTTTGCAGCCAAAATAAAGGTGATAGGCTTTCTTAACCATAGTGGTTATACTGCGCTTTTGTGATGCAAAAGTCACTTCACCACAAACATAGCAGAAGTTATCTGCACTGTTCACACAAGTACGAGGCATCTCTGCTCACTTTGGCTAAACAGAAATGTGTCCCTTTGCAAAATCAAACAGTGACAAATAAGAGAGCACGACACTGTATGATTTCTAGAGCTGATATAGGGCAATTTGTTCAGCAGAGTGATGTAAGCTTCGTTATGATTGCATCATCCATGACTTCTAGGATAACATGATTCAGTTCATAGCATGTATGACGCAATACCAGATTCAGATTGCATCATTCATTGTTTTGCCTAAAAAGCAAGTACTGTCCAAACCCAGTCATAGATTTATTCATAGATCCAGTCAAAGATGTATTTTAGTCATTTCTGGTTTAAATTGAGATCCCTTCCCTTTATAACTCACTTATCCTCTGCCATTCCCAAGTCAAAAGGTCGTATATACTGACCCAATCGCATATCTTGAAAACTAGAGCCAATCAAGAATTTTAAGCATTATTTTCGTTCTCAGTGACCCAGAATTAGTAAAGTTTGACTACATTTATTTCAGAAGCATTTTGGCTGTAGAGCAGTGCTATCATTGGGATGCTTTTTTTTTTTTAAATGGATCAGTGATGAAATAGTTAACAATATAAACATTTATGTCCTAATCGTAAAACTGACTCTTTGGCTATGTCTACAGAACGAGGTAGGCGTGTAACACCTAGCTCATTTGAAAACAAACACTATTATATATATATATATATATATATGGTAGCTTGGCCAGTGGCAGTGGCAGCACAGACTAGCCAACCTAAGGACAAACCTGCCTGAGCCCTATGGTTACATATTCAGCATGACTAGCCCATGCTACCCTCCAAGCTGGTAGTGTAGATGTATCCCAGCACAGAACTCCAATGGAGTTAATGGGGTCCCATGTGGGTACACGTTTCACCTGTGTGGATCCAGTTCTTGGATTACAGCATTTTATTGTCAACATTAGGTCTCAGATTAACACCTACTGATATCAATGTGTCTCAAATTGGTTGTCCAAAAACTGTAACACAATCTAGTGGTACAAAAATAATCCAGAAATATAATTTAAGTATGGTGTGCAGAATAACATATTATCTCGTTCTAGCAAAGTATTTAATATGTATGACTGCTGTGGTGTGTATTTCCAATGCGCTATGCTAGTCATTTTAAATTAGCTAATGAAATACCTTTTTGCTATACTCATGTATGAAAAGGTACTCTCCCCTTGTATACACAAGGTACTCAAAAATTGTCCATTAATTGACCTGAACTTATATTTTAGTCAGCCAACTAGAGCCCAGAGTAACTTTGTATTGTTTCATTTTGTATTATTTTTCAAGAGGGAAATTTATTCCCTGAAGGAAAACTAAGTCAAGTAACATGTGCATTTGCAGTTTGCCTAATTGCATCCTGTAGAACACTTCTTTTCAGTTTTCCATTTGAATGTAAGTGGACCCCTCAAAATTGCAGAAAGTGTGGAGGGACACAATAGCACTGGACAGGAAAGCGGCCAGTGAACGTGAGGAGAGGTTGTGGCAGGAAGATCAGAGGAGGCAGGATGCAACGCTGAGGCTACTGCGGAAACAAACGGACTTGATCCGGTGTCTGGTAGAGGTTCAGGAACGTCAGCTGGAGAGACTGCCGCTGCAGCCCCTGTTTAACCACTCTCCCTGCTCCCCAAGTTCCATAGCCACATCCTCACCCAGACTCCCAAGAACGTGTGCGTGTGTGGGGGGGGGGGAGGCTCCGGGCACCCAACCACTCCAGCTCAGTGGACAGAAGACTGTCATTCAACAAGTATTGATGTAGCCTTTTCCTTCCCTCCTCCCCTCCTCCCACACCGCACACAGGCTACCTTGCGAGTTATCTTCCTATTTTTATAATCAATTAATAAAGAATACATGGTTTTTAAATTATAGTGACTTTATTTCCAACCTGTGATCGAAGGGGGGAGGGCGGTTGACTTACAGGGAATTAGAGTCAACCAACGGGGTGGGTTTTCATCAAGGAGAAACAAATAGAACTGTTATACAGTACCCTGGCCAGTCATGAAACTGGTTTTCAAAGCTTCTCTGATGTTCAGCACTTTCTGATGTGCTCTTCTAATCGCCTTGGTATCTGGCTGCGCGTAATCAGCGGCCAGACGATTTGCCTCAACCTCCCACCCCTCCATAAACATCTCCCCCTTACTCTCACAGAGATTGTGGAGCACACAGCGAGCAGCAATAACAATGGGGATATTGGTTTCGCTGAGGTCTGAGTGAGTCAGTAAATTGCTCCAGCGACCCTTCAAACGTCCAAATGCATACTCTACCACCATTCTGCACTTGCTCAGCCTGTAGTTGAACAGCTCCTGACTACTGTCCAGGCTGCCTGTGTATGGCTTCATAAGCCAGGGCATTAAGGGGTAGGCTGGGTCCCCAAGGATAACTATAGACATTTCAACATCCCCAACAGTTATTTTCTGGTCTGGGAAGTAAATCCCTTCCTGCAGCCGTTTAAACAGACCAGAGTTCCTGAAGACACGAGCATCATGAACCTTTCCCAGCCATCCCACGTTGATGTTGGTGAAATGTCCCTTGTGATCCACCAGTGCTTGCAGCACCATTGAAAAGTACCCCTTGCGGTTTATGTATTGGCTGCCTTGGTGGTCTGGTCCGAAGATAGGGATATGGATTCCATCTATCGCCCCACCACAGTTAGGGAATCCCATTGCAGCAAAGCCATCTACTATGACCTGCACATTTCCCAGAGTCACTACCTTTGATAGCAACAGCTCAGTGATTGCATTGGCTACTTGCATGACAGCAACCCCCACAGTAGATTTGCCCACTCCAAATTGATTCTCGACTGACCAGTAGCTGTCTGGCGTTGCAAGCTTCCAGAAGGCTATCACCACTTGCTTGTGAACTGTGAGAGCTGCTCTCATCTTGGTAGTCTGGCGGTTCAGGGCAGCAGAAAAGCAAGTCACAAAGTTCCATGAAAGTGCCCTAACGCATGCGAAAGTTTTGGAGCCACTGGGAATCATCCCAAACCTGCAACACTGTGCAGTCCCACAAGTCTGTGCTTGTTTCCCGGGCCCAGAATCGGCATTCCACGGCATGAACCTGCCCCATTAACACCATGATGTCCACGTTGTCAAGGCCCATGTCCTCAACACTCTCATTACCGCGCTGCCGTCGCCTCCTCGCCTGGTTTTTCAGCTTCTGGTTCTGCATAAACTGCACGATAATGCGCGAGGTGTTTACAATGTTCATAACTGCTGCAGTGAGCTGAACGGGCTCCATGCTTGCCGTGCTATGGCATCTGCTCGGGCAATCCAGGGAAAAGGGCGTGAAATGATTGTCTGCCATTGCTTTCATGGAGGGAAGGTTGACTGATGACATTTACCCATAACCACCCGCAACAAATTTTTGTCCCCATGAGGCATTGGGAGTTCAACACAGAATTCCAATGGGCAGCAAGGCCTGTGTGAACTGTGGAATAGCTACCCACAGTGCACCGCTCGGAATGTCGACGCTTGCCACGATACTATGGATGCACACTGTCGAATTAATGTGCTTAGTGTGGACGCATGCACTTGACTTTAAACAATCTGTTCCCAAAAATAAAATTATGTAAAATCGGAGTAATTTCATAGTGTAGACATACAGTTAGACACTTTTTCTGGTACAGAGGTGAGACTTATTGGTCTGTAATTCCCATAACGTCTGTTGCTGTTAGCAACTCTCCAAGATTCAAAAACAGCTACCATGCTAAAGAATATATTACATATCTTTATTAATATTCCCCTCTGTTTCACACTTTATTTATTACAAAAAACTCCATAGAATAATGTCCAGTGCAGATACAAATCTCTGAAGCGTACCACTGGATGAACTATAAGTGAAATGCTGGTTGCACTGAAGTCATGGGGAATTTGCCACTGATTACACCCCATCTGTTTCTTCATTGAAAGTTTAAAAGGTGGTGTCCATTTATCCTCCAATATCTTTTTGCCAAGCTCCTGGTGATCTGTCCCACTGCTAAGTAATTATTGTTCAGCAAAATCCATTAATCTGCCCTGGGTTTTGTTCAGTTGTCCAGTGCAAATTTCTTGCCATTAAAAAAAGTCTTGATACATCTTGTTTGCCAACAAACAAATGTTAGTGTCCTATGGGAGAAACATTTAAAATAATTTCTGCTATATAATATGATGTATACGTAAGTATGCCCACTGAACTTTTCTACATATGTTCAGTTACATAACACAGTTAATGCCATTTCTAAGAGCAGAACATAAAGAAATCCCTTTGATAGAAAACAAAATACTTCAGAAAAACTATATTGAAACAAATGATAAATATGTAAATTAAACTTGGTAGGTGGTATGAGCCCTTTCAATATTAATTTTTTACCTGTAGGTGGAGCCAGAGAGCTTCTGTCTCATAGGCCTGCCAACCTCTGGGGCACACAAGTGATCTTGAGGAATGATCTCCTTGACAAACTTTCAATGGTAGCAATTGATTGATATTGCCAAGGCTGTCATTGCACCAGAAAAGACTGGAAAGATATACTTAAAACAAAAATACTACCAAGGTTAGTAGTGATAATGAAGGGGATGCCAAATTTTGGTTGGGGGGAGGAGCAAGGGGGATTTTACTATAGATTTCTCATCGTCTACTATAGAGGAGGGTTATATTCAGATATCTAAGGATGTATCTGTGGGCATGTAGTTTAATGTACTTTATATCTGAACCTGAACATACCCAGAGTACAACCTCTCCTAGCTGACAATGAGTACAGAAACAGTTTAACTGGATTATTTCTTAAGTATAAAGTATATTTAAAGCAAATAAAATGGTTAGAATAGCTTTTATTAAAATATCTGATGTAACTATGAAATTAAATACCTTTCAAAGCACAAACAGGTTCATTTTTTTCCTTTTAATATTTTTATTGGTTTTATATCACAATAAAAAAGAATGGGGTAGCAGTTAAGCATAGGTCAAATCCATATGTCAAATGCCTGATTAGTTAGCTAGTGTAGCAACGATCTTTTACTCAATAAAGAATCTTTTCCTGAACATCCATGAGCGAAACATTAAACTAAACTTGATGAAACCTTAAGTATTGTATTATTTAAACCCACAAAATAGATGTTACTGTGTGCACTCAAATCTTAATACAGTCACAGAAAAAAAAAGGAAGTAAAAGCACTTTAGTATAGACTATGTGGTAATTTTTCTGTAGTTAAGTGTGGTTAAGGACCCTGGTGAATAGAGGAATTAAGTGTCACTTAAGTGAGGCAATGATCAAAAGATAAACATATTAGTACTCTACTTCTGAGAACTCAAGAGAGTAAGAATCGGTGGTTATTTATTTTTAAAGCAGGGCTTTTGCTAAACTAATGTCCCAGAACTTAGACTTTTTCCTCATTGATAATTCAGAATTCTTCTGGGAATCATATAGCTGTTTCCTCCCCTGCATCTTTGTATGCCTAGTATCAAAGGGGTAGTCGTGTTAGTCTGGATCAGTAAAAGCAACAGAGTCCTGTGGCACCTTATAGACTAACAGACGTATAGGAGCATGAGCTTTCGTGGGTGAATACCCACTTCTTTGGATGCCTGTTTATTCCAATATACCTGTGAGATAAGGCTTATGGTCAAGAAATAACATCTTATTATCTTGATAAGCAGTTGCCCTTATGGATTTAGCAGCTTCCAGAATTCACTCCTTTCTAAATACATCAGACAGGGCAGTGCTAGCATGATTCCTCTATTGTTCTGGATTTTTTGTTTGTTTGCTTACGTTTTCTCATAGACTCATAGACTTTAAGGCAAGAAGGGACCAGCATGATCATCTAGTCCAGAGGTCGACGACCTCTGGCACACGGCTTGTTTGTTTACCTGCCATGTCCGCAGGTGCAGCCGATCGCGGCTCCTACTGGCCGCGGTTCGCTGTCCCAGGTCAATGGGGACAGCGGGAAGCGGCGCGTGCTGAGGGATGTGCTGGCCATGGCTTCCCGCCTCCCCCATTGGCCTGGAGCGGTGAACCACGGCCTGTGGGAGCCACGATCGGCCGAACTTGCCGATGCGGCAGGTAAACAAACTGGCCCGGCCCACCAGGGTGCTTACCCTGGTGAGCCGCATGCCAGAGGTTGCCGACCCCTGATCTAGTCTGACCTCCTGCACATTGCAGGCCACAGACTCTCCCCCTCTCCCTCTCCCCCCGGCCACTCCTGTAATAGAACTATAACCTCTGGCTGAGTTACTGAAGTCCTCAAATCATGATCTGAAAGACTTCAAGTTACAGAGAATTCACGATTTACACTAGTTCAAACCTGCAAGTGACCTGTGACCCATGCTGCAGAGGAAGGCAAATCCCCACAGGATCTATGCCAATCTGACCCAGGGGAAAATTCCTGCCCAACCCCTAATGTGTTGGTCGATTAAACCCTGAGCATTTGGACAAGTCCCATTAGCGAGACACCTGGGAAAGAATAGTAACTGAGCTCTCCCTAATCTACTGTCCCATACCTGGCCATTGGAGATATTTACTACTAGCAGTCACATTTGGGCAACATGCCATTGTAGGCAGTCCCGTCATACTATCCCCTCCATAAACTTATCAAACTCAGACTTGAAGCCAGTTAGGTTTTTGAACCCTGCTGCTCCCCTTGGAATGCTGTTCCAGAACTTCATTCCTCTGATGGTTAGAAACCTTCTTGTACTTTCTAGCCTATTCATTTGTTATGGGGTCCATATTGGCAGATAGATTAAATAACTCCTCTCGCTCCCTTGTATTTATGCCTTTGATATATTTATACAGAACAATCATATCTCCCCCTCAGCCTTCTTTTGGTTAGACTAATCAAGGCAAGCTTTATGAATGTCCTTTCCTAAGGTAGATTTTCTATTCTGCGGATCATCATCATAGCCCTTCTCTGCACCTGTGCCACTTTGAATTAGTCTTTCTTAAACATGGGAGACCAGAATTGCACACAGTATTCCAAATGAGGTATCACCAGTGCCTTGTATAATGGTACTAACACTTCCCTGCCTCTACTGAAAATATCTCGCCTGATGCATCCTAGGACTCCATTAGCTTTTTCCATGGCTGCATCACACTGGCGGCTCACAGTCATCCTGTGATCATCCAATACACCCATGTATTTCTCTGACTCTGTCACTTCTGTCTCTAAATGCATGACCTTTCACTTTGCACTATTAAACTTCATCCCATTTTTATTACTCCAGTCTTCAAGGTCATCCAGCTCTTCTTGTATGATATTCCAGTCCTCCTCTATATTGACAATACCTCCCAACATTGCATTATCTGCAAATTGTATGAGTACACTCCCACTTTTTGTGCCAAGGTCATTACATAAAAATGTTAAATAGTATTGGTTCCAAGACCTATCACTGAGGAACTCCACAGTAACCTCCCTTCAGCCTGAGAGTTCACCGTTCAGTATGATCTGTTGTAGTCTCCCCTTTAACAAGTTCCTTATCCACCTTTCAAGTCTCATATTAATCCCTATCTTCTCCAATTAAACTAATAATTTCCCATGTAGAACTGTATCAAATGCCTTACTGAAATCCAGGTGCATTTCCTTTGTCTAAAAAATCAGTTGTCTTCTCAAAGAAGGAGATCAGGTTGGTCTGGCATGATCTACCGTCTGTAAAACCATATTGTATTTTTCCCCATTCCCATTTACCTCTATGTCCTTAACTACTTTCTTTTTCAAAATTTGTTCCAAGATCTTGCATACAATTGAGGTCAAACTAACAGGACTGTAGTTTCCCGGATGACTTTTTTCTCTTTCTGTGTGTCCTCACTACTCACCAATACCAAATCTAAAATAGCATCACCTCTTGTTGCTTCAGCAACTATTTCGTAAAGAAATTCGTCAGCTATCAAATCCAGGAAAATCTGAGTCCTATTTTCATTAGTAGCACTTGTCCTTCAATCTATATCTGGGAAGTTAAAATCTCCCATAATCACACAATTCCCAGTAGTATTTATTTCATTAAAAACATTACAGAGGTCTCTATCCCTGTCCAAATCAGATCTTGATGATCTGTAGTATACCCCAAGCATTATCCCAAACAGAAAGTATCACTTATGATTTCCTTACAGTCTACCTCTTCATTAATATACAATGCTACTCCATCACCTTTACCTTTATTTCTGTCTTTCCTGAACAGGCCATACCCTTCACTACATGTAACTCCAGTTATGATTACTATTCCACCATATTTCTGTTATCCCTTTAATATATGGTTTCACTTCTTGCACCAGTAGTCCTGGTTCCTTCCTTTTGTTACCCAGGCTGCTTGAATTGTTGTACAAACATTTTAGTTTTTTCTGCTTGACTTTGCCTCCGTTCCTTACCCAACTGGGTACAGTCATGCTACTGCCAATATCACCTACCTGACTGTCAGCTTAATATCCGTTTTCCTATCAACTGCTCTTCCTTTCTCTCTTGCTGTATCCTTTCTTTCTTGATTTTTTCCCACTCAATATTACAATTGAGTGTGAAGATTACATGAGCATCTCCCAACAGTCTCCCCTGAGTTCCTAGTTTAAAGCTCTTTTTATTAGGTGTGCCAATCTCCATTCCAGAAGTCTATTTCCCTCCTTACTCTGGTGGAGTCCATCCATGAGAACAGTCCTCCGCGAATGCCTCCTAGTGGTCAAACATCCCAAAGACCTACTTATAGCATCACGGCCTGAGCCACCTGTTGATCATCATAATCTTTTCTTGCCTTTGTTCTCCCTATCTAGGAACAGACAGAATCCCATTGAAAATTGCTTGAGTCTACATTTCCTTAAGCATCTTCCCCAGCCTGGCATAGTCTCCCTTGATATGCTCCAGCGAGAATCTAACTGTACCATTTGTTCCCACATGAAAGAGACTCAGTAGATTCTTTCCTGCTCCCATTAGAATCCTCTTCAGCCTCAAGTCCACATCCTGTAACTTAGCTCCAGGCAGACAGCACACCCTTCTGTTCTCTAGATCAGCTTTGGTGACAGACCTGTCTGTTCTTCTTAGTAGGGAGTTACCAATCATATAGACCTGCTTTTCCTGGTGATAGTGTGATTCTCCGACCTTCCTCCTGTTCTTTATGGCTACAAGTCCTCTTGTCTTTTATTCTCTCTTGCAATCATCTGCAAGTCATCCTGTGTTCTGCTGGGGCTCTGAACTCAGCAAACCGCTATTCCTGAGCTCTATTTCTCCTTCAATAGCTGGTCTTTTCATCAGCCTGGTTTTCATAGTTACATACTTTCAGTGGCCACTTTCATCACCCAACAGTCTCACCTCAGAGTTCTTCAGTCCAACTTGCATCTGCAAGTCTTCACTTTTCTTTTCAGCCTCCTCTTGCCTTCCCTCCATCATCTGCTTGAATCCCCTTTGAAACTCAGCCATAGTTTTCACCTGCATCTCCAAGCCTCTGATCTTCTCTTCCATCAGCTCTATCAGGTGGCACTTCATACAAACAAAGCTCTTTTTGGGTACCCATTCCAGGCTCATGCTTCAACATCCAGTTATCGTCATTGTCTCTTCCATTTCTTGGGTCACTCCCACTGCTGCTTCTGTATGTGTTATAGCTTTGCTGCCTAAAGTCCTGTCAAACAAAAAGAAACAAAACAAAACCAAAAAAACCCAAACACCAAAACATTACACCCACCCTTCCCCCAAACTCCCTTTACAAACTCCCACTCAAACTCCCCTGTTTATAGCTCTCTTTGCCACTGCTTGTCACTGCCTGACTGTCACATCTCTGCTGCAGTTTCCTGTCCTTCTTTAAACTCAGATTTCACGTAGCTTATTTTCTGTTGTTGGAAATTCTGGAACCTATGGCTTATAGCTTCCCTGACACTGAATCCATTTTCTCCTCTACCGAAGAGACACAATTTTATAAAGTTCATTTCAGGATGCGGAACCAAATAATTTCTTAGGGTTTTCATTGTCCCTTTGCTCTTCAGCCAGAGTTGACATCAGTGTGCTTTACCGTTATGAAGACCTCCATGTGCTGAGCCATCTGATCTAAATTTTCTCTGTTTAACCTGTAAAGCGAACAAAAAAGGTCTTTTTTGGGAAAGCAAAATATGCACTTTTGTTGCATTTGCAGATCATTTTAGTCATTCTAACTTAAGTTGCTTCTCTCTGCTTGGCACCTGTCTCTGTTCCATGCTGTTGTGCCTTTTGGTGACAACTGTTTACTTCCAGCAAGGTATAAAGACCTAGCTATTTGATATCAGAGGAATGCTGGCATGTGGAGATTGTCACATCTCTGCACTTTGAACACAATCTGTTCCTTCCAGGACCTGCAAACTGAACACTGCATTCCACATAAAGACTTCTTCAAATACGTCCAGGTTTAAAGTTTATTGGTAGCCCATACAAGAAATTGAATTAAATCTGGAGGAAAGTATCTTAATGATGTTAAGGCATTGATTTTCTATTAAAACACTTATTTTACCAGCACATCAAACATGTAGACCACACTACTAATGAAGTACACCAGGACAGAGAGAGTGATGTGAGAACCTTTATCCTCTCAAATGATTATATACGTGGATATATCTAGAAATTTGATTCTTCCTGTGTAGATATGGCATCATCTAGTTAATTTATAGATTGTTCTTCTGCAGTGCTATATGAACTGAGTTCATAACAGTAGTAAAACTAAACAAGTCAACACACATATGGGAAAAAGACTCTAAATATTAATAAGCATCAATCCTTTCTTCATCAATACAAGCTATTTCTACACCAATACACTATTGAAAACAACATTTGGAGGACATCTCCAAAAGCAAGACACTGCCAAGTACAAACCTATTTGAATAACTCTTTTCCTTAGTTCCACACTAAACATTGTGCCATCTGGTGAAAATTAATGGGAGTGAAAAAGGATAATTGGATCACACAATTGAGAAATGGGTATTGAGAAATTAACCTGACAAGGAGGAATTTGACTATTGAATGGTTACTGGTAGGCAATTCTTTATTCTTCCCATTTCCATCACAAGCCTTTGCTATAGCTCTGTAAGTAGCAAGAACCTGGTGATGAAAAAAGGGGAAAGGGTAAAACAGAAACACTTCTGTCAGAGAATACAGCAGCAGAAACAAGTGTCTATTTTTAAAGGGTATGGAGAGGCCCAAGTGGGTGATTAGAATTTACGGTATTTATGAATGATGCATCAGGCTGCACAAGACAGAGATTTGCCTGTCAAAGACCATGGTGGTGTTTTGTTTTCTACTTTGTGAGTCATTGACACAGTGACGTGCACACCTTTTGATAAGGTGAGTGGTTTTCAGATTGTGGTTCAAGTACTGAAACATAGGAACAATATGCTTAAGGTGTCAGTTTACAATGCTATGTCCTGTCACAACTGAAGATTTCACTTAAAAATATTATTTTTTCCGGCCCTATTAATATGAAGAAAGCCTAGCAACTGTGGATTGAAACTGATTCAGTTGGCTGCCTGAGAGCTTTTCTTCCCAGGGAATCTATTGCAAAATAAGTTAGGATATGTATCTAAAATCCAGCTCTGGAAGTGGCTTAAGGGCTTGTCTATGGAGGGGGCTTAGCTGACAAACACTATTTGGTGAAACATCTGTATGCTGTACTAATAGTATGAGAACAGCTGTGTCCTTTTTCATTTCACATCCTATGAACAGGGCAGGGGGTTGGTGCACACTAAGCATGTGGCATTCCAGGAGGGTATCCCATGGTCCTTTGCTTCACTGCTAAGATGTGTGCATTCTGGGATTTTTCTCAGCGTGCATTGTGGGACACATAGCAAAAGCCAGGTGGAATCCCGTGGAATTCTGGGACTTGGGGTCAAATTAAAAAAAAGTCCCCTGATTCTACTCCTGCCATCCCATGCTTCTCCTTCGGGGCATGCTAGCACCATTTTTGGAATTGCTGTCAGCCAGCATAGAGCCAGCACTAGTCCACACCACTATGCTAGCAACTGCAAATATGCAGAGGTTCTTTGATCTTAATTTGAGCTCACAGAGCAGGGTGGCTTTGGACATCACTCACTGCACCACTGAGAAGATGTTGTGACAGCAGCATTACTCCACTAGTAGCACCTGTAGTGGTAAAAGCAAGAATACGAGAGTGATCCTGAACTGCTACTACATGACTTGTTCCTGGAGCAGATTCACTCAGTGCCATGCTGTTTCTGGGCTGAAGAAATGGCATCAATTGGTGGGAAATGACTGTTCTGAAGATTTGGGATGACAGAATTTGCGCCTTGTGAAGGCACCATTTTTTTGTGATCTGTTATGAACTGATCCCTGAAATGGCAATAACATCATACAAACATGTGAGTTGCCATCTGGAACCTGGCTATCCTTGAATGCTACTGGTCCATAACCAACCAATTTAAGGTAGGGGGGTGCTAGATTGTTGGGCCCAGTGTCATGCAAGTGTATGATTGCAAACATAAGGTACTGCTGCAGGGGGTTATAAAGCTTGGTAATACTCAGGAGTTTATTGATGGTGTTGCATGGGTGGGGTTTTCAAATTGTATTGGAGTAATTGAAGGGGCAATCATTTGACCCCCACATCAGGGCTTGGAGTTTATAAACAGAAAGTGGTGTTACTCCGTGTTTCTTCAAGACCTGGTTGCTCACTGTGGAAGGGTCACAGACATAAATGCAGCAGGGTCTGGAAGGGTCCACAATGCTAGGATCTTTATAAATTCAATTTTCTGTTTACCTTAATGAATAAAGGAGACTTTGTCCCCAAGATTACTCTGGACATTGCTCTGGTTATCCTTGGAGACCTGGCTTATTCTCTGTTTCATTGGCTAAGGAAGCCATTCACAGGTCAGTAGGGTAACCTTCACATTGTGTTTTAAAAACGGTGATGGCAAGTTTCAGAGCCCAAGTCTACAGACTTGGGGTCAGGCTGGAGCCCAAGCTATGAATTCTAAGGGGTTGGGGGGGGGGGGAAGCTTCAGAGCCACAATGTCTACACTGCTATTTTTAGCTCTATAGCACAAGCACCAGGAGCGTGAGTCTATAGAGGTGCATTTTAAAAATGCATTGTAGACACACCCCTGGACAGAAAGTTAAACAGTTTCTTCCATCACTTCAGGAATTGAAGAATGGCAGTAGAGCATTCATTTTGTCATCTGAAAGGAGGGCGTACTGTTTGTGGGCTAGGTTGGAAGCTGCAGGGGGGGGGGGGATTGCCTAAGAGTTTAGCTGCATGTTGTATTTTGCAAAATAGTTGTGAGCATAAGAGAGAGGGTCTTAATGGTGGGTGGGAGATTGAGATGCAGAGACTTGCTCAGTGATTTGAGCACCCAGCAAAGCATCTACTCAGAAATGGAAATAGCCAGGGCAAGAATGCCTGTTGCTCTTACTTTCAGCCTCAGGCTGTAAATGTGCAGCTGTACTATGACTGCCAATTTTCTAATGGCAGAAAATGGAACACCGTTGCCCTGGCCCCACTAACTGCATTCCCCGTCCCTCCTTCACTCACTCTCCCCCACCCTCGCTCATTGTCACTGGGGTGGGGCAGGAGGTTGGGATGTGGGAGGGGGCTCTGGGCTGGGGCCAAAGGATTCAGAGGGTAAGAGGGAGCTCCACAGTGGGGCTGGGGCAGGGGTGCGTCCGGGGATGAGGGGTTTGGGGTACAGGAGGGGATTCTGAACTGGGACCAAGGGCTTTGCAGTGTAGGAGAGGGCTCCGAGCTGGGGCAGAGATTTGAGGTGTGGGGTGCAGGTTCCAGGAGGGAGTTTGGGTGCCAGAGGTGGTTCAGAGCTGGGACAGGGGCTTGAGGCATGGGAGGGGGGTTCAGGGTGTGGGCTCTGGGGGGCATTGACCTCGATGGCTCCCGGGAAGTGGCAACATGTTTCTCTGGCTCCTAGGCAGAAGGATGGCAAGGGTGCTATGCGCCCTGCCCCCACCGCAACGCAAGCGCCACCCCCACAGCTTGCATTGCCGTTGTTCCTGGCTAATGGGAGCTGTGGAGCCTGTGCTGGGAGGCAGTACCTGTGGTGGGGGCAGCCCATGGAGCCCCCATGACCACCCCTTTGCCTAGGAGCCGGAGGGACATGCTGGCTGCTTCCCAGGAGCTGTGCGGAGCCAGGCAGGGAGACTAGAGTTTTAATGGTCTGGTCAGCAGTGATGCCAGGGTCTCTTTTTCACTGGGTGTTCCGGTCAAAAAACAGACACCTGGCAACCCTTGATACCAATCAGCTCTGTGTTCTTGGGGAAGCAGGGTGCAGTATCCAGACTGTCTGACTCACGAAAGGACACCCTCCCAGCCTCTGCTTGAACCAAAACTGATCAGAGAAAAGACTTGCAGAGAGCAGTGAAGGGAGTGCAGTGGGAGACACACCTAGACCCATCCTGACAAGGGTGATGGGATTAAGGCAACTCCCCTAGCCTTATCTGCATCAAAGATGGGACAGGAAGGCATCTCTATTAGCATACAGAATGGAGAACAGAGACTTCAAGGCAAGAACCACACTGAACTCTGGGACCAGAAAAGTAGGGAAGCACTGCATCATGGAGAATCTCTGCTCCAGATGTTAATGAACCGATGCCTGCACGCACCCAGCTCAGCAATTATCAGACCAATTCTAGTAATGAATCTTTGATTTATATCCAAAATACTGAAGCAGCCTAATTGCATTGTGAGCTCCCTGGAAGGAACTATTGAATGATCAGTTCCTATTGTCTAGCCTAAATAAAACCTTTGAGCCATCAGTTTACCCATAAAGAAATCTAATGTTCTCCCTTGAACCATTGTTGTTTCCCTACAAGAAACCCCTACCCAGGCTCAAATGTGTTCTGATGCATGGATCCAAACTCTGCATCAGTTCCACTGGGATTTCATCTTCTCCTGACTGATTGTGCTGGGGGGGCTCTGTCTGTCTCCAGCACTCAGGACCCTGAGCTACCACCATCACCTGGGAACTCCGACCAGTTCAAGCTTCATGGAAGTGGTGAGATTCCTCTCTCTCTCTCTCTCCTTTTCTACCTCAGATTTAACTTTCTAACCCTGACTTGTTTGATCAGGTATAGTTTTTTACATATGACTTTTGTAACCTTTAATAATGTAACTGTTATGTTGGTTTAGGCTCCTTTTGTAGTAATCACTATTATTCAATAAATAACTTTTATGATTAAGCTGGTTACTTCCCTCACTCTCTCTCTCTCGCTGAACTTTATTTTTTTGTGGTTTTGGTTTCCCCATTTACTCTGCAGCAGCGCTCCTCTTACCTAAGCTAAAGATCCCTGTAGCACCCAAAAATGTTGCTCATCAAGTGGGTCACTATTAGTACAATTGTAACATGAAAGTGGGGATAGGGACGTGCTGAACCTGTGACATACGAGGGTGGCAGCTTGGAAGTGCTGCTCAACCCAGACCACTGAGTCCAGGGACATATAAGGGGGGGTCAACTTGAGAGTGCTGATTGACCTGGTCCACTCAGAGAGAGAGAGAGAGAGAGAGAGAGAGAGAGTGTGTGTGTGCGTATGTACGCACATCTGATTCTGGGGCTGTAGGAACCCAGCTCTGGGGAACCTAGGTCCTGCAGGATAGCTTATTGGGAGGGGACTTTCAGAAGGGAGAAGTAGAGCTCCATATGAAAACACAAGTGACACAAGCAGTCAGGGGTGGCTCCAGGCACCAGCGCAGCAAGTGCGTGCGTGGGGCGGCAAGCCGCAGGGGCGGCCTGCCGGTTGCTCTGAGGGCGGCTGTCAGGATGCCTTCGGCGGCATGCCTGCGGGAGTTCCACCGGTCCCGCGGCTTCGGCAGTAATTCGGTGGCGGGGACACTGAAGGCGCGGCACTGGCGGACCTACCACAGGCATGCCGCCGAATCTGTGTGGCCAGCAGACCGCCTGCAGGCGTGCCGCCGAAAGCCGCCTGACTACCGTGCTTGGGGCGGCAAAAACCATAGAGCCGCCCCTTCAAGAAGTACATTGATAGAATTACAGAACAGCCCCCCCCGCCCCCAAAGAGTAATCCTAATAAATGAGCATACCCCAAAGTAATGGGCAAATCTGGTAATACCCTAGCTATACATCCAGCTATGATCTTGGGGAGCTGGGATTGTGACTTTCATGGGTGGTAGAAGTGGCACATTATGGCAATCCTTATTTCAATCTTATGCCTGCATCTTTGTACTTGCAGAAAAATTGATGACTTATGCAAACTGAAGGGTTTTCCTGTGTATAGGCACTGAAGACACTTTATGAATGATTTTAATGGTTTTTTTATTATTAAGCAACAATGTATTATATAACAACAAGAAATATATCTTTAATTAAAACAACAAAGAAACATAACTTTTTAAGTGACACAGTGCAGTGGAGGGCAGAATAAACCAGTGCAATGGTTTGCATCCTCATTGTGACCCCTCGTGGACATCTTACTAGCAAACACATTTTTATTGTGGTGGCTGGTCCCAAAAGCTAGTTGCACCAATGCTTCTCCAGATGGCCATTATATCTAGGGTCTCAGCACGCTTCCAACCAGCTGCCTGAGACATATTGTGAAGCTTCCTGGCATAATGTCACAGCAATGCCAATATATTAGAATCCAGAAGTACCTGGAATCTTGCCAGCTTTTAAACAGGGAGGGGACATCTGGTCAACTTGACCCCAGAGCAGTGGGGGGGGGGACATGTAGCCAGACCAGTCGGTGCCCGCACAGCAGTATGGACTAGCAGTTGGAGGACTGCCAAAGTAGTGCACACAAGCAATACACCATATTAACTTATTCCGCACTGAACTTCATATACTTTGAAAGAGGACTCTGGAATTTGTGATAAATTGGATAAATTTGTGATAAATTTCACACTAAGAAATTGTATCGTGTGTATGCAGGCATTGTCAGACCAGACTAACTTGACCTTAGTGGTGCTGTAGACTAAACCCCTTGGCTAGACAAGCCCGTAGCTAAACTGCAGATTCAGAGTGTCCATTCCAGGAATTAGTGCAGAATAGCTATTTTGAGCAATGCACAGACAAGCCCTGAGTTTGCAGATAGTTTGAAACAGGGGGGGGGATAGCTCAGTGGTTTGAGCATTGGCCTACTAAACCCAGGATTGTGAGTTTAATCCTGGAGGGGGCCATTTGGGGATTTAGTTGGGGATTGGTCCTGCTTTGAGCAGATGGCCTCCTGAGGTCCCTTCCAACCCTGATATTCTATGAATAGTTCTAAGAATGTGAACTGAAATATTTAGCTTAATGGGTTGTTAACTTGGAAAGCTTGTTAACTTGCCCACCCGCTGGCCCCCACCACAGAATGGGTTAACTTTGAGAGTAGACTAATGGAGTAATAATAGGGTTTTCAGGACCTGAGTCAAATGTTTTATGCAGGTTTAATTAAAGTCCCTTTAATTAAGTTTGTTTTTTATTTCATTGCCATATGAGAAGAGGAAATCAATTTGATGTTTTTATGACTTTTCTTCAAGAGCATAAATAGCTATATGGTTTACTTTTTATAATATTTCCCTAAAGTACTAAACAATATGAAAATTAGATTAAGGTTACAATATAAATCAATTTAATCTACTCTAGGTGTGAACAATAATACAAATAAAAACAATTTGAGGCAACAATTGGTCAAATCATATATATGAGCACAATCAGTCATCAACTTACAAAGTTAACACCACCAATGACTGAATGACTCAGTCCTTTTTTCTCTATGCATATTACTTAGCAGCTTATACCTTGTGGAAACAGTGAGTTAAGATTGGAATTTTTACATACCCAGGTGACCTGTAAGGTATGAATACACAAGGGAAAAAGACCTGTGGTATGGCTGCGGCTGGTCTGCACAGCTAAAAATTGCTGTTTGCAGAACCAGGCAATATCTTCTGGCTCAGGTACCATCATACTAGCAGGCGTTGTCCTCCACGTAACTTGCTGGTCTTCAGTGTCTTTGTGTCTACTTTTCTTGGGAGGGAAGGAATGTAAACTGTCTGGTTGTCCTCAGGGTGACCCCAGGAGAACATCTTCTTCCTCATTTACCTAAACTTTTAAAGGTGAAACTCAAGCTGTTATCATGTCATGGGACCTCCCTGGTGGTGATCTGATTGAATCAGGGATCACAGGCTTTACACCCCAGCTGCATTGTCCAATCCTGGTCTAATGAGGTCAGTCTGACCTTTGGTCCACTCTTGGGGCCCTCCTTCCTTCCTAGGGTACTGGTTCTGTCTCACCTTCAAAAGCCCATGTGGTTTTCCTCAAACAAGAATAACAGGAGATGATGCTGTCACCAAAATTATCTCAACTCCCCGTAACAGTCAGGGTTCCTAAATGGCTTCTTGAGCATTAAGCCCTGGCCACTTTCCTGGTCATAATGTATGACCCATTGTCCTTTGACTTAGAAGAGTTCTTCTGTACCCATTCACACATTTTATGCTTATACTTTCTCAAGGTCTATGAGACCTCATGAGCACAGTACGAAATTACAAAAATGTCACCCTGTCTGGGAAATTGAGGAACTGTGTGGAAGGTTATTTCGCTCTATCAAAGCTCAAAGAAAAGCTGATACAAAGGATCTTCTTAAATTCTAATAACATAAATGCATTAAAAATATGGCAAATTATCATTTACTGAGTATCTACATTTCTTTAGGCCCTGACCAGCATCAGTCCGGCAGAAGATTCGGGGTGGGGAGGAGAGGGAGCCCACACTGTCACCAACTGATTGTGGCAATGGGTAGTATCAGCAACTACCTCCATATACATCCTCAGCTCAAGTGGCTGTGGGGCTGAGACTTCTTTCCTCCAGGACAGAGTGCAATATGGTGGAAGGCAGAGGGAGCTGTGGTCCAAGTGTGGAGAAAAGAAGACCCTAGCCTGCCCAAAGATACATGGTGGTGTTTGTGGGCTCTCACCAGCCCAAGAGATGGCTTTTATGTGGGTTGCCCCTGCCACTATCACTACAAGCCAGGGAGAGAAGAAGGAGTATGTGGGGAGTTTCTGGGGCACCAAGTGGAAGAGTGCTGGAAGAGGGTGTGCAGTGGGAGACTGAGAGGATGAAGGAAGAGTATGAGTGCCGGAAGGGAGATGCTCCTGGAGTAGGTACTGGAGGAGATTTTAAGAGAGAGATTTCTAAGCAGTGAGTGCAGAGAATCATGGAAAAGGACTCCAGAAACCTCCTGAATTCTGCAGGGCTGGATTGACAGTCCTGCTGAGTTCCAGAGCTGCACAGGTGCCTGAGGATCTAGCCCTACAGAGCTTCAGAACTAGGGAAGAGAAGCAGAACTTGGAACATGTAGTGGAGCAATCTGTCACAAATATGCTGTGCAATTGTTGGTGGGACCATGGGAATTTGGAAGGAAATAGGATCCATGTGATTGTGAAGGGAAGTGGCTCATGAGACACTCTCCATTAAGAAGTGGTCTACACTATTAAAAAAGTTTGAAAACCCTGATCTAATTTAAATAACTCTCTATTATTTGTTGATCTTAGGCTGCACATGACATTCCTGAAGTCCAAGAAATCTGCGTTTGGAAGAAAGTTAGTTCACTAAGGCCCAATTGCACCAAAGTAAGCCATATAGTTTATGGCTTATACTAACTAGTTCAGAAAGCAGTCTTCCTGAATTTGGCGGTCATGGAAGCATCTCCCTTCTTTCTAGTTCTCCCACTCTGATGACCTTAGACAGGAAATGGACTTGCTTTGGCTTCTGCAGCAGCTGCTCTAATCTCCCAAAATTGCATTCAGGAAGCTCAGCTTGCTGCATAAGCAATTTGGTTTAGTGGTGGCTAATGATTTACATAACAGTATGTCATTGTTACTTAACCTTTGCTGTTTTCCCCTTGTTCTCATGAACAAGGACATTTAACAAACTGTTTCTCGAGATCAATGATTTATTTTTATGTAGTGCAAATAGAAAGCTTAGACAGGAAGAGATTCCCATGGGATATGATGAAATCACTTTCAAAGCAGCTGGCCTAGCTATTCCCCGATAAGTTAACATCATAGATTTATTCATCTGTGAGATAATTGTTATATCATTAGCTGCTTCTTTCCCCATGGTTTGCTCTGTTTAAATTGGTGACTTGTGCTGTGCTTCCTTTGTAAATGCTCCGAAGAAGGCTATCATAACCGAACTGTAAGGTGAATGCACATAGAGTTAATTTAAAATAAAAGGACTCAGCACAAGAGAGCCTTTCTTTGGTTACCCTGAGCTGGAGAGGAATTTAAATATTACCCAATGATTCTTAAAGATGGCAGAAATTAATCACAATGAAACCTTCTACCATTGCTTTGCCATGTTCATGCTAGAAACAGAGGTATGTTAAAATGAAACCACTTTAAACGTGATGGTTTTAGGGGACTGACAACATTTAATTACTGTTATCTAGAGCTGATTGGGAACCAACATTTTTTACCACTGAAACTTCAACCAAATGAAAAACATGATTTGAAAATGTTCAGTTTTCCCCCAGAAAGTTTTGACTAGTGAAAAACAGAATTGTTTAAAAATCAACATTTCAAATTAATTTGTTTGAAAGTAAAATATTTTGGTTTTGTTTTTCAGTTTAAAAAGATGACATTAAGCCAGAAAAACCCTCAACATTTCTATGTGGAATTGTTATTTTCAATTAATTTTCTTTTGTTTCAGGTTTTTTTTAATCAAAAACCAAAAAACAGTGATATTTTAAGTTGAAACAAAAAGTATATTTTATATGGGAAAACAAATATTTTACAAATATATATATATATATATATATATATATTCTGCAAAAACATTATGATCTCAATGAAACCATATTTTTTAATCAGGAAAACTTTTTGCATCAATAATTTCAACCAGAGTTTCTATCATGTGCTTCACATCTGAGCTGTCGTTTATCTTTGTCTGCAGTTGAATTAAAGCATGGAAAAAGCAAAGAGTGTTCCTCAGGAAATACCAAAGTTTCAAAATTTGTTTTCATTCTAAAATCAGAACAAAAAGGCAAAATTAACAATTAAATGAAATTTCCAAAGTAGGGCTGTCAATCGATTAAAAAATTAATTTCAATTAATTGCATGATTAATCACACTCAAACAACAATAGAATAACATTTATTTAAATGTTTTAGATATTTTCTACATTTTCAAATATATTGATTTCAATTACAACACAGAATACAAAGTGTACAGTGCTCACTTTACATTATTTTTATTACAAATATTTGCACTGTAAAAAACAAAAGAAATAGTAATTTTCAATTCACCCAATACAAGTATTGTAGTGTAATCTCTTTATCATGAAAGTTGAATTTAGAAATGTAGAATTAACAAAAAAAACTGCACTCAAAAATAAAACAATGGAAAACTAGAGACCATAGGTGCCAACTTTCTCCGGCGCCGGTAGGTGCTTATGCTCCCCACCCCTGGCCCTGCCCCGACTCCACCCTTTCCCCATTCCTGGCCTGGTCCCCTTTCCAATCCCTTCCCCAAAGTCCCCACCCCAACTCCGCCCCCTCCCTGCCCCTATTGGATCCCTTTCCCAAATCCCTGCCCCAGCCCCGCCTCGTCCCCCAGCACACCGCATTCCCCCTTGTCCCCGCTCCCTCCAAGCCCTGTGAAACAGCTGTTTCACGGTGCAAGTGCTGGGAGGGAGGGGGAGAAGCAGGGCATGGTGGCACGGTCACGGAGGAGGCGGAGGCAGAGGTGAGGTGGAGCAGGGGGGCAAGGCGGGGCCACGGGGAGCTACTGGTGGGTGCTCAGCACCCACTAATTTTTCTCTGTGGGTGCTCCAGCCCCAGAGCACCCACAGAGTCAGCACCTATGCTAGAGACTACAAGTCCTCTCAGTACTACTTCTTGTTCAGCCAATCGTTCAAACGTGTTTGTTTACATTTGCAGGAGATAATGCTGCGGGTTCTTGTTTACAATGTCACCTGAAAGTAAGAACAGGCATTCTCATGGCACTGTTGTAGCTGGTGTCACAAGATATTTATGTGCCAGATGCACTAAAGATTCATATGTCCCTTCATGCTTCAACCACCATTCCAGAGGACATGCGTCCATGCCAATGATGTGTTCTGCTTGATAACGATCCAAGGCGGTGCGGCCCGACCCACGTTCATTTTCATTATCTGAGTCAGATGCCACCAACAGAAGGTTGATTTTCTTTTTTGGTACTTCAGGCATATCAGAATGTTGCTCTTTTAAGACTTCTCAAAGCATGTTCCACACCTAGTCCCTCTCAGATTTTGGAAGGCACTTCAGATTCTTAAACTTTGGGTTGAGTGCTGAAGTTATCTTTAGAAATCTCACATTTGTGTTTTGTCAAATCTGCAGTGAAAGTGTTCTTAAAATGAACAACATGTGCTGGGTCATCATCTGAGACTGCTATAGCATGAACTATATAGCAGAATGCAGGTAAAACAGAGCAGGAGGCATACAATTCTCCCCGAAGGAGTTCAGTCACAAATTTAATTAACACATTTTTTCTTTAACGAGCATCATCAGCATGGAAGCATGTCCTCTGGAATGGTGGCTGAAACATGAAGGGGCATAAGAATGTTTAGCATATCTGGCATGTAAATACCTTGCAATGCCGGCTACAACAGTCCCATGCAAACGCCCGTTCTCACTTTCAGGTGACATTGTAAATAAGAAGCAGGCAGCATTATCTCCCATAAATGTAAACAAACTTGTTTTTTTCTGAGAGATTGTCTGAACAAGAAGTAGGACTGAGTAGACTTGTAGGCTCTAAAGTTTTACATATATATATTTTAGTGCAGTTATGTAACAAAAACCCCCACATTTGGAAGTTTCTGCACTACAGTACTTGTATGAGGTGAATTGAAAAATACTATTTGTTTTGTTTATCATTTTTACAGTGCAAATATTTGTAATCAAACATAATAATATAAAGTGAGCACTGTACACTTTGTATTCTGTGTTGTAATTGAAATCAATATATTTGAAAATGTAGAAAAACATCCAAAATATTTAATACATTTCAATTGGTATTCTATTGTTTAAGAGTGTGATTAAATGTGCAATTAATCACAATTAATTGTTTTGAGTTAATCGCATGAGTTAACTGAGATTAATTAACAGCCCTATTCCAAAGTATTTTGTTTCATTAACAATATTTCTAAACAAAGTCATACATACCAAAATGTTTCATTCAGAAAATTTCAAAACAGGACTTTTAACATCGTTAGAACATTTTGCCGCAATGTTCTTCTGAAATTCTCATAAAACTGATGCAATTCCACCAGAATTGCATATTCCAATGGAATATAGTTTCATCAGTGTTTCCCTGACCAGCTCTAGTGATTCCTTATGAACCATGACCAGGTAGTATAAGTTAGTTTAAATTATTCCAGTGCTAGGTCCACTAAGGCTCGAGAATCAAGGAGTTGTAATTGGTTCTCTGCTGGCTTCTCTGCCCCTTCTCCTTGTACCATGTGGACTTTAGTATAGCAGAAAATTTGGTCCTCATGTAAATTAAAATTACTGTATGATTTGTGATACTGCATCACAGTTTCAGCATAACATTTACACTCTTATTTCAGTATGTGCTCAAATGCATCCTTTTTCCTCTGATACCTTTTGAAAAGATTTCTCATTCAATTTGTGACCAAAACCATACTACGTCCACTCAGTTCTTCATTTGTTAAACAGAGCTGGAATGTGGAATGAAAACTGCATTCTCTCTGTCTAAATCCAATCTTTCCTGCCTTGTCAGCAAACAGAGCCTGGTCCATGATCATGTTAGGACTCAATCTGAAAGGTGCTCAGTACTCTGATTCTGATCCAGAAAAACACTGAAGTAGTCAATGGGACAAATCACATAGTTATACTTGTGCTTAAATGCTTCATTAGATCAGGTTTGGCACCTTCCAGGACTGAGCCCTTAGTGGCGAACTCACCATGCTTAGCTCTTTTCTTGGCAAACAGGGATTCTTGTTCATTTCCAAAACCATTTTCTCTTGATGACTCTAATTTTTGTTGAATTGTCCTGGTGGGAAAGCCGATCAGCTCATGTGTGAACTTAGGCATGTGCACGTGGGCAAAGACCCCAGTTTTGTTTGTTTGGCTCATCCACTATGCACAAGGTTTGTGAGGCAGGCAGATACTAATGAAATTTGATGTTCAGAACTAAAGGCAAAACTTGTCTTTGACTTTTTCCCTCAGTAGGTTTCTCATACAAATAACAGAGAACTCATACTCACAAATAAATCAAGTTATTGTTCGCACAGGATGGGAAGAAAGATTGGTATTGTTAAGCCTGGATTTTAAGGGAATCCGATGGGGTGCCAAATAAATAAAGTGTTTAGACTGAATGAATCCCACACCCCTTAATGTTGTTGGCTGGTCACTGGGTTGGAGCTACTACTCAGTATGCCCAACAGTCATCCTCATGCCAGCATTTCCTCTACTGAATTTTCTGGGTACTTACAGTTTTGCTTTCTGTGCAGAAATATGATTAACAAATCCTGTTCTACTCCCTATTCTGCTTTCCTCTTTCTCTATGCCTACTTAAGAGAAAACACTCTCGTATTGAATGAAGTGGGTAACACCTACCAATATGGGCATTTTGTCAGTTGTGACAGTAGTTTGTTTGGAAGAGAAGTGAGCCAACAAATTTATTTCATGTCAGCTACCACACCCCACCAAATAATAATAGCTTTCTGTTACTTCCATCCTTATCCAGATTGGGCCTATTAACCTGTGGTAAACAACTCAGTATGCCATAACCAATTTTTCTAGGTATCGTATTCCTCCTCCTTCCACTCTTTTGACAACAAATAGTTCACAGAGAATTACAACAACCTAAAACCTGACTGTAAATGTAGAAGTACAAAATGGCAGATCTTATATGTTTCCTTTCTGAAAGCTGTTTGTGCTACTAAGGGCATGATCCAATATTCGCTATGTGGTGAACAGGAGGTACAGGATTAAGCCTATAATCAGTTACAAAATTGAGCATTAGTCACTTGTCACCAATGAGGATATAGTTACAGTATTGCCAATGCCAAGCATTGAAAAAAATAAGACTCAAATATTTTGGGTTCTTTTTATTTGCCTTGCAGTTTTGAGCCTTTAGGTTTCACATGTTTAAGCTTTTCCCTGTAACCATGATGGCTAGAAATTTTTTAAAAAATAAAGATCAGATTTTCGTATAATCCCCTGAATCATGGAGCTGGGACTTTAAAAAAAATATAAAATATCACAAAGCTTGTGATAAAATTGCAGGAGTTGGTAACATTGCTTATTTGTTTATTGTACTTCACTCCTTGCTCTGATTTATGTCTTTTTGTTAAGAATGCATGGCATAGTATTACAGGGTGCACTTTAGACCTACCACAGATTCTATATAAATAATGAACAGCTGCTATCTACTGAAAGTCTGTGACCCAACATGTAGCTCATATGTAGGCATATAATTAGTAATGAACAATTATGTCAAATTTTATCTCTTTCTGTCAACAGATCATACTTTTTGGGTGAATGTATTATTCAGAATTATTTGCTGCTTAATTTGTCCACATTTTACATCTAGATGCTCATCCCTATGGTGCCTAAGCAGCTATTTGCACAAATAATTCTTGGTCTGTATCTTGTCCACGAGCAGCTCATTGTAGATATTGTGTTTTTTGTAATTCTAGTTGTTCTAATTGAATGCAGTACATTTCTATTCTATGACTGGATGCAAGTTTTAATTACATTTCCACTGCTATTATTTGCATATATGAATGGGGGAAGTTAACTCTATAAATATTTTGCAGTATCTGACTAATATTTACTGTTTACATGCACATTCCTGCCATCAAACTCATTTGGTAAATATTTTCAGAAAGCAAACAAAAGCAGCCAGTATCAAGCGGCGTGCCCCAGGGGTCAGTCCTGGGGCTGGTTTTGTTCAACATCTTTATCAATGATCTGGATGATGGGATTAATTGCACCCTCAGCAAGTTCATAGATGACACTAAGCTGGGGGGAGAGGTAGATAGGCTGAAGGGTAGGGATAGGGTCAAGAGTGACCTAGACAAATTGGAGGATTGGGCCAAAAGAAATGGGTTACCTAGGGAGGTGGTGGAATCTCCGTCCTTAGAGGTTTTTAAGGCCCGGCTTGACAAAGCCTTGGCTGGGATGATTTAGTTGGTGTTCATCCTGCTTTGAGCAGGGGATTGGACTAGATGACCTCCTGAGGTCTCTTCCAACCCTAATCTTCTATGATTCTATGAAAAAGGTGCAAATGCAATCAAAGCAAATTCATGTAAAAATTCAAAACTTAAAGAAAAAAATTGCTCTATTGGTGTGACTGTGCACATAAGCAGTTTTCTTAAAAGGCATAGTTTGACTGTCTGACAATTCTTTTTATAACTTGGAAAGATTACGTTTACATTTTGATTGTCACTTCACTGTTTAACCTTTGATTTGAAGTGCGAATCTAAAAAAAATGCATAAATTGGCAATGATGTAAAAAACTGAAAAGATTTCTTCTAAAGTTGGGAATACTTAATTGAAAAAGGCCTATTAAGTTGTCAAGCACCCTCCCTACAAAATAGAGTGTTCACTTCAGCTATACTGAACATATTTGTATACATCAAAGGTCATGGAGTTATTTTAACAGGTCTGTTACAAAGCAGAATCATGTATAATGTAACGAAGGTGCTGGAACCAGGGAAAGGAATCTGTCCCTGAGTATGTCTACAGTGTGCAAGAAGAGTTTCTGTAAGAGTTGATATAGAAACTATACACTAGCAGTTAAAATTCTATTAATCATTAAACAAAAGTATTAAGTTGTTAAAGTAGTGGTGAAAATCCTTGGATATAGGTATATATTTTTGTATTAAATCTACTACTTTTTTACTTATGAATTATATGGTATTCTGTCTTTGAAGGTGACTGAAATCTAGCACTAAAGCAAAGCAAGGTCTTCAGATTTAATCTCCCCATGGTTTGACTGTCATAATTTCTGAAGACAAAAGATCACTTGTATGTGTTTCAGCTAAGACTTAGGCTGAGCTGCAAGGGAACAGTAATAATTATTGATATCCCAGTGACTATTCAATGGCAGTTTCAGCAAAGGAAAGGACTAAGTGACCAAAGGAAGAAGAATATCTTCTGACTCTGATAGATGGTCCTTTGCAGGTCAGGACTGAGACACACACACCAACGCTGTTTGTGCTATCCTCTTCCTATGAATAAAGAAAAGACTTGTATTTTAAGTATGTCAATCAAGGACCTTGGAATTGCTTTTTTCCTGGGAGGTTATTGGAATACTTAATCTGCATTGATTGTCATTGATTCCTTTCCATATAATGAAGTATGGATACCAACCCTAGTGGGTTGATATCTCATTCATACTAAGCTCATCAAGAACAATCTTAATGAGCAGAAGAACAACAATGCTACTGGTTTCAAGCTAGTGGACCTAGTCCTCTAGCATGGGCAATAGAAGCTCATGCTTTTAGATCCAGAATTCAGCCTCTGCAGATGACAAGCCATCCTGGGGCTTTATTACACATTTCAAATAGAAGGGAAGCTCTCCTGTATGTGCAGCATGACAGGGCAGCTTCAGCCATCCATGAGGCAGAGTAATAGCCCGACCAACACACAGACAGTTTTTCACTGGAGATCCACTGTCATCAGAACCCACCAGACACTAATCAAAAACATTTTAAGTGTCTCAAAATCCTGTTTCCCTATTCTCAAGTTAAGAGCCAGAGTTCCTAGGAGTTATGGTGGCGGCAGGTGCTATATTCCCAAAAAGGCTGTGCCAGAGCCTTGAGGAGCAGGGAAATACTGAATGCAATTGAACTGGCACTGGTTCTGTGTGAGGGGGTTTAATACCAGTCCCTATCATCTCCTTTACTTATTACTAGAGCTACATGCTTTGGTTATTTTTAAGTTTCCTTTAGCCTTATTCTTTACCTTTTAATTCACCACACTCACCAGAGACTACAGGTATGTAATGGTCAGGACTCAAAATACCTAAAGGTCATCTAAATCACCATGATGAGAATCATGGTCTGCTACTCAGGCAGGATGGAGCAGTCTATGGCAGGGTGAAAGATGACAAAGCTTTCTCTGGAGCTTCTGCAACAATCTTCTGTAGGATCTGAGAACTGCCTCAGATATCCCCATTTTGGGTTCCCAGTCCAAAGTACACTTCTAGGACATGCCTTCAATAACCAACATACAGAGCATGCCAGGCGTAAAATAAACACAGCCAATACAGTAAATTAACCTCACATACAGTTCTCAATGGGCAGAAAAGAAAGAAAGGAATGACACATGACAAAGGACAGCCATGTTGTTTGGTGCGAATGCTCAGTTTAGAAGGTTTTTCCCCATTTTCTTCCCAGTTCTAAAATGACAACATGCTATTTCCTAATATTTGTCTTAATTTTCTCTAATTATCTATTGGTGATTTAATATCCCCTCAGATTTTTTTTTTTTTTTGCATTTCCCTATTATATGATTTTACTATAAAGTCTAAGATATTACACCGTTTCTTCCCTGTTCTTGAATATTGACATGAAATCCTCTCAGATTGTGTCCCTTGCTTATCACATATTAATATAAAATACCTCAAAATTTGACTCTTAATTATCCATTCTTGTCTGAAAAGCTCTCAGATTTCCATACTTTTTGTGTTAATTATTGAAAACATATCAAATCTCAATTTTTGCTGTTTTTCATGTAGTTACAAAATACTGATTCAAAATCCTCTCAGATATTTAAGTTTTTTTAACAGGCAAGTCACGCTGTCTGGAGTAGCTGTTGACCGAGTGCCAACCTAAGATTCTCTGTTCTCCTTGATGCATAGTTCTGCCATTATTTGCTAGTGTTCACATTCTTTCTGGACTTCCAGGTGCTGCAGAAGAAGCAGTCCCACTGCAATGGTCTCTGGGTTATCTGGGGCAGGAGGGTGCTCAGACTCCACCAGTCTCTTGATCAACACTTATGAGCAAGCTCTCAGTTTCTGACCTGCAGTTTTCTTTTTAAAAGAAATTCCTCTATTTTTGCACAATTCCTCATGGCCTTTTCTGTTAAGACCATCATATGACTGTGAGTCACTCATTGTGACTAAAATTTAGACTTCAAAATATTCAATATCAAATTTAAAGTTTGAACAGCGCTGGGGTTATGATTTATAAACCAACTCAACCTGCAGTTCGTGAATCCTGTCACAACTACACCAGTTGTCACACTGTCTAGAGTAGCTCACAACTGAGTGTGCCACCTCAGGGCAGACTGTCAAAAAGCAGGAAGACACCTCAACTGATGGTCCTATAAATAGATTTCAGCAACTCACTACCAAATGTGAACTCCCAAAATACTATGTGATAAATCGTCGCTTACCTCAAAAATCACAAAATATTGTGCTTGCAACTGGTCCCAAATGACCAATCACTCACCCAGGTTGATTGCATCCCAGATGTCACACCAAAGACAATGCTGGTATCTAATTCTATAATAAACCAACTAAAGGTTTATTAACTAAGAAAAAGAAATGAGAGTTATTGTAAGGTTAAAGCAGGTAAAATATATGTACAGGTGAGTCTCAGTTTATCATTTCAAAAGGTAGCAGAGATGTAGCAATCTACCAGTTTCCCAAAGTCTTTTAGGGCTACCCAAAATAACTCTGGGGGTATTTCTACCTCCCTGTTCAGTTTTCTGCCCTGTTAGACTTCAAACAGCCAAGAGATGAAGAATTTTTCCTTATGCCCATATTTATAGCTTCTTCTCACAGAAAACAAGCTGACAGCAACAGATCTCACACAGGTCCCTTCTTCATGAAGAGGCAGGGGGAAGGAATGCACATGATGTCTTTGATCCTTGATCATGTACAATGGATCATTTGTATTTAATGAACAGGATTTAACATCTTCTTGTTAGAGACCAACATTTGTATTACACAAGGTTTTTCCCTATTTTATGACTTACATAGTCACCAAGGTTTACAAGGCAAATCTTTGCTGTTACATTATAACAGAATACAGATAAATGAAAACAATGCATGCAGCTACTCACCAGTTTTTATGAACACTATACACATTCTTATACATTTATCATCTTCTTTGAACTATACTAACATACAAGTCAGCTGGTCTGGCTTCCAGCTGCAGGTTTGTCAGTTCTCAGCTGCTGCTTAGGCCGTGGCTAGCCCTGGCACTAGGCTTACCAGTCTCACAATGTGTTTTAATGTTAGCAACTTCTTCTTTTTGGGAGGGAAACTGTTTCCCTGAGTCATTGTGCATATTGGAGTGGAATCAAAGGGGACCACTTGAAGAATTTGAACAAAGTGAAATATGAAGGTACTTGCTTATATTATTACTGATTACATGAGGAGATCTATCATGTTCAATTAAATTAAACGTTACTTTTCCTTTACTCATCACAGTATTCTTTCTTCAGATTTTCAGTTCGATTAATCAGATCACTGGCATAATGCATGGCCAGGGCATCACTGAAGCCCTGATGCAGCAAAGCACTTGAACCATTGATTTATATATCTATATATTGTAGGTATTTATGGCATTATTACCAGAATATCTGAGTATCTCACAATCTTTAATGTATTTCTCCTCATAATACCCCTGTGAGATAGGGAAGTATTATTATTCTCATTTTACAGATGGGAACTGAGGCAAGGAGAAATTTAGGGCTTGGGTACAGATGGACGAGCCCTAGTAACTCCATGTGTAGAGACTCTTATTCCAAAATAATAGTATCTTTTTCCCATTTAGCTTAATCTACTTTAAAATTGTATTAAACTAAACAGGAATAAGGCATTCTCATTCCGAGATAAGAGTGTCCATACATGAAATTATTAGGGCTTTAAATTATTCCTGTATTTGAAATTCACACCCTACCTTACTAAATTAACTTTCAAGAGTAGACAAGCCCTAAGTGACTTTTTCAAGGTCACACTGGAAGGCAGTGACAGAGCAGAGTATTGAACCTCTATCTCCCAGGTCTTAGCCATTTAAGTGCTTTGCTGAATTGCAGCCTGAAACAGCAGATGAGGTCTTAGGTCCAATTTCTTATCTGTAAGAATGAAGACCCTTCATAGATTATTTATAAGGATGACATAATATTTAACATATTATATGTGGCAGTTCATAAAACTGTAGGTCATAGTTCTGTGATGCACTAAGAAAAGCAAATTCTAATGACATAAGGTACTGGAGAACAACCACTGGAAAAGACATATTCAGTAATGTATCACCATACCAGTGAAAACACTAACTATCACTGGTGATGTGTATACATATGAATGAGACTGGTAATCACGTCAAAGAAAATTAAGGGATAGGTGCATAATACCCTGCTTGAAGTTACTCAGGAAGAAGCATCAGGCAATGTTGCACTTTGTTTCTACGTTGCTACCCATTTAGCAAAATCCACAGATAGGCAGTGACAAATACTATGAGTAAAAGCCTCTAACCATTACAGCTTGTTGTAGGAATATTTAGGCTGTGTCTCACCTCTGCAATTTTTCTAAATCTTAAAATAGCCTCTTTAGCTACTAAAAAACTGAATTGAATGTGAAGCAATGGTGCATAACCAAGTGAAACTATGATAAAGAAGATAAATGAGGCTAAGAACAAGACCCACACAAAAACGAAGACAGGCAAAACAGATAAGCCTTGACAAAAGACGCTTAAAAGCAATAAAGCAGGCCAGAAAATTTAAGTTTTCCTGAATGAAAGTGACAAAAGATGGATGGCATACGTTTGGGCTGCAGCTTCCTTTTTATTTAATTCACTGATTTGGTTATTATACACATTTAGGCCTTGGTTACAAAATCTAAAAAAAAAAAAAAAGGTATTCCTTTCTTAACAAGACTTAGGGATGAAATTCTGACCCTAGTAAAAATCAATGAGAAAACTCCCATTGACTACAATGGGGTCAAGATTTCCGCCAAACTCCCTGTTGAACACTATCTGAGCAGCACAGCCTGACAGTATATTCAACAACATACATGTATTGACAATATATAGGATTTCAGCAAACACCCAGATGTGTCAAACATTATGGCAATGATACCATTTTTTTTTGCCTGGAAAAAAATGCTTATACATAGTAGTTATAACTAGAAGATGTCCCTACCAAGAATGAATCAAAATAAATTAAAGCTATAGTTTGCTTCCAGCCAGAACAAACTCTGTACAAGCTCCTGATCATCAGTTCATGAACTCACTGCTATTCCCTGTCAGGATTAAGATAAAGAGCTCCAAGATAGATAAAAATTGCACCACTGTAAGCTACTGATCTCTAGAAAATGTCACACTGCTCCAGGGGGTGAAAGCAAATGGAGATGTGGAAGTCATGAGGTAGTATTCCAAGTTCAATCACCACACCTTAGTATGGGAACATGATTTATAGTGCATTTATGAACTAAATATTAGTCATCAGAAAGGCTGGGGGAAGATAGTGCCCTATAAAAGAATGTCTGAGTGTTTGCTTTTCCTTCATTTTCATAAGCATGTGGGGGTGGCGGGAGTCAAGAAAAATATGTGGGGGGGAGAGCGTCAATCACATTTCCCCCACCCCAGAAATTATCCCACTTTTTTCCTCAATTCAAAACACTGAAATCTGAAATGTTGTCAAAACCAGAAATTTTGACTAGAGATGCTTCTGGGACTAGTCAAACTTTCTATGACGTGAAACATTTTTATGTGGTAATGGGATGGCCATCATGTTTACATGGAAATAAGAGCAATATTTTATCTTACATTTTAAGCATTAATAACCAAAACCAAGACCAAATTCGATTAAATGGCATTTCTAGCTTTGCCAAAAATGTGCCTTATCAAATCATCCTGAGGGTGGCCATACTAGTGAATAAAACATAAATATCAATAGGTAAGTATCTCACTAAAAACTGTATCCTCAATAGCAAATACTTGTGACAAGAAACAGGCAAACATAGGGCACATAATAAAAATACTGTCCTTTATGTAGAAACTAACATAACAGTCTCAAACACTAGGTAAACATTGAGATACACAGCATCAAGGCATGCACATGGCTAGAGTCTGCCTTGAGTTTCAGTTTTAATAAGAGATTGGACACTCTGCAGGAAATTACTGCTCAGACTGGGTATGAACAGAAGAGAAAAAATCTCTTGACTGGAGTTGACAGTGGAGGTGCAAAAACACCCTGGATATGGAGGTAATGAATGATACCAAAAGCCTTAAGAATAATCTATAGATGTTGAAAAAATATGCTTCAGCTAAGAACCTGTCTATATTATAGACACTGGCACCAGTTTAACAATTGAGATGTATTTATACTAAATCTATATAAATAACTTATTTCAGCTTGCTGGCAATTAAAAAAAAAATAAAAAAATAGTTTTGAGTCAACCTGAAAACAATTTTTTTCAGAGAATCGAAAAAGTTGTTTCACGTGAAATAAAACATTTTGTTTCAAAATTAGAAAATTTAACATTAAAAAAAATAAAACTAAAGAAAATTTGGAAATGAAAAAATCAAAATGTTTTGTTTCAGAAAGATAAACCGTGGTTTAAAGGTTTTCAGAATTTTGGAGGGGCAACGATTAGGCAAAACTAACATGAATTTGTGAAACTTTTCGTGAATCTGCATTTTTTGCCAAAAAAAGATTTGTCTGAAAGATTTAATCAGCTCCACTTTATAGATTTTGTTTCATTCAAGACTGGGAACAGCAGCTTTAAAATTAACATTATTATTATTAGTAGTAGTAAATTTTAAAAATTTCTGTTTTGGAAAGATCAAATGGCTTTGGTTCATTTTTTACCAAAAAGGAGCAGCAAATTGCCAGACTCCCAGTGACTCCCTGAGCTGTCTCTGGAGTTAGCGGAGGCCCCTACAACACAACAGAAGCCCTGAGAGCTCCTGCTACAGCTGAGGTTCCCATGTATGGATCACTTGATGATTACCCTTTCTGTTCACTCCCTCTGGGACACCTGGCATTGACCACTATCAGAAGACAGGATATTGGGCTAGAAGGACCATTGGTCTGACCCAGTATGGACATTCTTATGTAATGTTCCACGTGGTAGGTCTGCCTCACAGCCATGGACCCTGGACATCCGGCCTTCCCATCAGTCTGCCAAGTAATCTGGCAGGGAGCCAGCTAGCTGGAAGTTTGTCAAACCTCGTATGTTTCTGCAAAGCATTCCTGGTTTGACAAATCTGCATTTTCTAGCAAAACCCTGTTCTGTTGGGAAAGTCCTGACCAGCTCTGGTTGTTATGCTGGGGCTAATTTATGTAAAGTAGAAATACTCTAAATATCAGACAAGAGGACTAAAATACATTTGCAAAAAAGATTCAGGTTCTTTAAAATATGGCTGTTGACCTTGCACCATTGCTAAGTGAATGCAAAGTAAATATAAAATACTACTATTCTGATCTGAAAGTGTTTTACACTGTCATTGCACAGGGGAAAGGCAGAGGAAAATCAGTCTCAAAGACAGTGACATTGCGAAATCTGCTGTAATCACATGTTTGACCACCACTACAAATTGAAGTATTCTTAGGGCAGCCATGAAAGCTAGAAATGGCATGCTGCAGACAGAGGTTTGAGGCCATATCTGGGCCACTGAGCTGCCTGAGCAGTGCAAAGTGGCTGGAACAGAGGATGATAATCTGGCCCCAGGGAATTTATTTTGCCTCATTTATTCAGGAAAAGAAAAAGAAATTAATTTTCCATTTTACAAATATGTCTTTCCAGTCCCTGTAGGGCTGAGAGCTATCCACAGCAGACACATAAGCAATCATTGTGAGAAGCGGCTTTTATTTGGACAGAATAAACAACTGGGGCCGAATCTAAAATGGAAGCTGTAAACTTTGACCTGGGTCTCATGATTGTGAACTAGAATTTCATATAAAGGTGTTATAGTTTGTAACTACTGTCATGGGATATTGCCCTATCATTTTTCTCATTTCCTGTTATGTTATTAATATTTAAAGGTCCAAACTCTCATTGATTTTAATGTTGTTTGAAGTACGCTTAACTCCAGTTAATCTTTGTAAATAATTAAGATTAGTCACGTGATACTAAAACCTTTCTCTGTCTATATACGCACTATATCTATACTATGACGCACACTCACATATATAAACAATGTATTGGGTTTAGCATCATATATGCCAGATCTGAAATTATTTTAAATAACTAAGCTATTTTTCCATAGTTTTTCTTCAGTAAAGCGAATTCAGGGCAAGATTCCTCACACTACCCTAATATTTAGTGATCACCTCTAGAAGTGAAAGAGTTGTTTATTCTCCTTTAGGGTTGAGTGAATTTGCTTTAAACTTCCTTTATATGTAAATGTTTCATGTGCATGCCTGCCTATTTGAAACTGGACAAAGACTATCATCACACTTCACGCAGGGAACTGAATGCTTAACAGATAGCAATGTCTTTTATGGTCAGATCTTCAGAGGGTGTAAATCAGCATTACTCCATTGCAGTGAATGGAGCCATGCAGATTTATATCAACTGAGACTCTGGTCCTTATCACTACTGATATGTAGCAGACTTACTTAGGGAGCTAAAGATAAAGGAGCTTTTAAAAAGGATTAAAATCTGTCACACTAACTGGAATTTTAGGGTTGAAGGAAAAATGTGGCATATTCCAATAGCAAACTGATAGTTTGAACTGCCTAAGGGATTGATCCTGCCCTATGGGATTTTATCAATTGACCTGAATGGGCCCAGGATCAACCCCTAGGAAATTATATCCTTTGCGAAACTCTCTTGGAAGGCTGTATTCCTGGCTAAGGCTTGCGAATCAGAGCCATATTTTAATATGTTTGAGATTTTGAATTGTTATGCCATGTCTGTTCCATGATAAGTATGTGACATTAGTAAAAATATATACTTCTCTTATTTCTACTATTATATATTTTGCTGAAATCACTGACTCAGCAGTCACTAAATTTACTAAAAAAAAGGTGACTTATTTTTGCTTTTTGCATTCTGGGGCTTCAGTAGTATGCCAGAATCTCTGGACAATGCTAAGGGAGAAATCAGAATAGAGTAGGAAATTATAAAGCCACAGATTACTAGACTGCTCAAAATTGCTGGGCCTGGCAGGTAATGACAAAAAATATGTCAGCTGCATGAATTTTATGTTAAGCTATTTGGCCAACAGTTATGATTTCCTAATTGTTATTAAAATATCAGGGCTAACATTTTAGAGAACTAAATGTTGTAACTGTTGAAGCTGTCTTCATGTGATCTTGAATGGCATTGTTTACCCTGGTACGAAAACAAAGATTGCGATATGCCTTAAACAGTACAACAATTGGACAGTTTTGAAGCATACATAAGTTTTGTATAGTTTCACAAATTACTTTCCTTATTTGGTTTTGTCTTTCTTCCCTTACCTTTGAACTCCACTACTTTCTCCCCCCCTCTCCCCAACACACTTTTCCCCTTTGATAAATACACTAGACCAGGGGTCGGCAACCTCTGGCACACGGCTCGCCAGGGTAAGCACCCTGGTGGGCCAGGCCAGTTTGTTTACCTGCTGCGTCTACAGATTCAGCCGATCACGGCTCCCACTGGCCGTGGTTCACTGTCCCAGGCCAATGGGGGTGGCGGGAAGCTGCGGCCAGCACATCCCTCGCCGTGGCGATCCACGGCCAGCGGAAGCCACGATCGGCCGAACCTGCCGATTTGGCAGGTAAGCAAACTGCCCCGGCCCTCCAGGTGCTTACCCTGGCGAGCCGCATGCCAGAGATTGCCGACCCCTGCACTAGACTTTTGTCACGGTGAACTTCAGAAATCTAGCTAGATACCTATAATGCACTAAATGAAAGACTATTCATCAAACTAACTTTTCTGGAATTTTTTTACTAAAATAGTTTTCAATCATTCATAAACATCAGGTATTGCTGACAAAGGAACAGTTGATGTCAGTCAACCTGAAGAGTTAATAGGACTCTGCCAGCTTGTCAATCCTGATGGAGGTCCTATCTAGAGACAAATATCTAACAGAAGAATGAGTGGGCTGGAGACCAAAGAAGACCAATTTACAACTAGAGACAGAGTTCATCAAATTATTCCTGCTTTCTTTTTCCTTTTTCTCTATTTTTGTTTGATTTTGCCCCCAAATTAATTTGTCCAATCTGAATGAAGATGGGTTTGCTTAAATTCAATGGTGGACAATAGCATACTTGTGTTTCCAGAGTCCCTTATTGAGCAAATGAACAGACATTTGGTCATCAAAGTAAACTTTGTTCTGAGTAAAGTTTTGGAAATTATTTGTTCCTTCATATAATACTCTGACAATTATGGTGTAACATTTTAGTTATCATGTGGCGATTTAGGCCCTTGTTTCAGTGAGGTATTTAAGTATAGGAGCACTCCTACTGACTTCAGAGAAGCCCTTTAGATCCTTGCTCAAGCAGGGACTTAGTATTGCAATATTGAGAGTTATTTGGCTAGATCATTATTGTTCAGGCCTTATGGTGAAAATTTAATCCAAAGGATTGAACTGTCATGTGAAGACCAAATGAATAATACTGGCTGAACCATTTGTAGGAAACAATTTATTAATCAAATATACCCCCTCTTTGTTCACAAATTAGCAATGAACAGATCACAGATTTTATGTTCACAATTATTTACTATTTTATCCAAACATTTCTCTGAGCATTAAGAATGTGTACTGTTTTCACTGGAAACATAAGTCATAAGGGCTGTTTCTGAATCCTGATTGAATGTTTAACTCTTAGAATGAGGATTCTAGAGCATATACATATAACTACATATTCAAAGTTCGTTGTGTGAATATTCTGCAATAATTACTTACATTTGATTTTCTCAATGACCACTCCTGCCAACTGATTTGTTTGCTTTCCATAAATATTTTAGCGAACACAGAAGGGGCACAAACACAGTCAAAGTAAATATGCTTAAAATTAGAATGAATGTTTGTCAGTAACTTTCTGCAATATGCACCCAGTTCCAGATGAGAACAGGTGCCAAAAGCTCTAGCCAACACCTGATCCCCGGGTGCCAAAATGCTCAACTGCCATAATTCAGCTGCCAAAGCCTCTGATCTTTCCCCTTGACAACTACTACAGTGCAATTATACAAGCCAATACTAAATTCTGTGGTATGCTAACACGCTGAGAGCAAGATGAATTGCAAAAACACCTCATCAAGTACCCTGTGCTGTTTACAAATGTCTGCTTCTCAGTTGACTTTGCAGAAATTCTTGCTACTGTACAAACACATAAGGCTCAGTGCAGAATTTAGGTCCAGCTTGCTATGCATACATGGACCTCTTCAAATACTGTTTTGTTGTCCAGCTTGAACACTTGTAGATTTCTCCGTGAGCAGAACCAGACTGGAAGGGTGGCGGTGGTTGTGCTGTAATTTTAATATGACACCCTGTGATGGGGTGTATATGCCCAACACTGGGGAACAAAGGATTTACAAGCAATTCTGGCCCCAGAAGACTCCACCCATCTGCACCTGCTGGGAATGCTCAGTGGAAACAGAGCTCAAAAGGGAGCCACCCAGTTGACTCAGGGCAGACAGAGGAAGGGAGCAGGCTTGGTTGCATCTGCTTTCATGCTGCAGATCCAATCTTCCAGTCACAGGGCCCTGGGCTGGAACCCAGTGGAGCAGGGAGTTCTCGGGTTCCCCTACTGTCGGTGCCTCAGACACTGGCAACCCAGCCTCAGACTCTCTCCACTGTGTGATACCACCAGGCTGAGATGCTGGAACACCCCCACCACCAATGTCTCCTCCCCTGACAACTGTCCCAGTCCTGACAGAAGGGCATCAGACATATCAACGAACTGGCCCAACCTAGACATGGATGCAGAAAAGCTGCTGAGATGTATGATAGTGAGCAAACAACTGCAGGCAGCCCAGCAACAACAATAACAGGGTCAGCTACATCACAGATAGCTGCCCAGCAGCAACTGTAGTGACCCAACAGCAATGCAGCAGATACTCTGAGGCCAGGTGGCACACTATCAGGAGCAACACCAATGCCTTAGTCAACAGATAGAGGCAGTCCTGGACCCTCAGAGGATACCTAACATTGCGGCATCAGGACCCTTAGGTGATGTGTTTCCTCCCCCTACCCAGGCTGCCCATTAAGCTTGCAAAAATGTGCCCCAGGGATGACCCAGAAGCCTTTTTCGTCAGCTTCTAACAAGTGGCCTCTGCAGAGCATTGACCGCAGGCACAATGGGCCACCATCATAGTCCCATAATTGACAGGACCTGCCCAAGCTGCCTACTTGGATCCTGTAAAAGTGCTGGGTTATGTCAAAGTAAAAGCAGCCATTTTAGACTACATAGATATCAGCCTGAAACATTCCACCAATGATTCAGGGAGGAAAAATACATACAGGGAGCCCAGCCACAGGTAGTGGCAAAATGCCTGAAAGAACGGTGTTGGTGCTAGCTATAGTCCAACAACCAGGACAGAGTACAAGGAGTGAAGCCCATTATGCTGGAGTAGTTCATCCAGGTTCTCCCATCTGGTGGGAAAGAATGAGTGAAGCACCATAGACCAGCAACACTGGCGGAGGCCACAGCCCTGATGGATAGCTATGTGGTCACACAGGGTCTGGCCTCTCTGACACCTAGGAGTCGGATACCTGAACTCAGGACACCGAGTCCTAGCAAAGACTGGGCTAACGGGGGAAGCCAAGGGCTTCTAAAATGGCTGCTCCTCTTCTGCCACTGCCACAACCCAGCCACCAAGGTGGAGCTGAGAGGGGACCAAAGTCCCTGGAAAGGGAGGTACACCTCACCAGTAACCCATACAACCCCAGAGAAGGGACAGTCAATCATGACTCCAAAGGGGAGCCATTTTGAGTGTGGACAGAAAGGACATTTTAGGTGGGAATGCACCTTTATGGACTGCAACTATGACCAGGCATAGACAGAATGCACAAGGGCTCCCAGATGGGACCCAACCAAGATGCTAATCTCAGTATGAATCAGTGAGTCTGAGGCAACCAGCCTGGTAGACTCTGGATGAAGCAAAAAAATCACGTGAGAAAATTTAGTAGAGTCCCTCATCATGTTTTGCCACTGTCAATAATATTTACAAACTTATGACAGGAGAGATCATGGAAGACTGGTGAAAAGCTAACATAGTCCCCATCTTGAAAAGGGGGGGGGGAGGAGGAGCCACGGAACTATAGACCAATCAGCCTGACTTTGATACCTGGGAAGCTACTAAAGCAATGTATAAAACATTATATTTGTGAATACCTGGTGGATGAAGGGGTAATCAATCACTAGCAGCTAGCATGGATTTACCAAGAACAAATCATGCCAAACCAGCTTGATTTTCTTCTTTGACAGTCTAACTGATTTGGTGGATAGGGGGAATCCAGGGAACATAATATACCAGGACTTCAGCAAGGATTTTGGCACAGTCCCACATGACATTCTGATAAGTGGGCTGGAGAAATGGGGGCTCAACAGAACTGCCATTAAGTGGATATATAACTGGTTAAACAATCTCAAACAAAGAGAAACTATTAATGGAATGATGTCAGATTGGATGGAGAGTAGTGTTCCACAGGGATCTATGCTGGGTCTGGTGTTGTTTAACATTTTTATTAATGACCTTAATACAGGTAGAGAGAACATACTGATCAACTTTGCAGACATGAGAAAGCTAATGGTGGTTCACAATACTTTGGAGGATAGAGAAAAAATTCAGAGGGATCCTGATAAATTGGAAAACTGGGCTATAGGCAACAAAATGAAATGCAACAAAAGGCAAATGTAAGGTGCTTCACTTAGGGAAGAAAAAACAAATGCACAAATACAGCATGGGGGAAAATTAGGTTGGCAGTAGCACTGCTAAGAAGGATCTGGGAGTTGTCGTGGATCACAACCTCAACATGAGTCAGCAATGCGGTGCTGTTACAAAAAAAGCAAATGTAATTTTAGGTTTCATTAAAAAAAGCATAGTATACAGGTCATGGGAGGTGCTAGTACCACTAGGTACCACTGGCTAGGCCTCAGCTAGAGTACTGTATCCAATTTTGGTCACCATTGTATAGAATGGATGTAGAGAAACTGGAAAGGATCCAGAGGTGAGTGACAAAGATGATCAAAGGGATGGAATGCAAACCATGAGAGCAAAGTCTGAAGGAACCGGGTAGGCTTATTTTGGAAAAGAGGCGATTAATGGGGGATATTATAGCTGTCTTTAGATACTTGAAAGACTGCCATTAAGATGGAGAAAAGTTGTTCTCTTTTGACACAGAGGACAGGATAAGAGGCAAGGAGTTCAAATTAAAACATAGCAGATTTAGATTAAATCTCAGGCAAAAGCTTCCTAACTATAAAAACAATAAGACAATAGAACAGACTGCCTCGGGATGTTGTGGAAGCTTCTTCACTGGAGTTTTTCAAAAGGAGACTGGATAGCCATCTGTCTTGGATGGTTTAGACACAACAAATCCTGCATCTTGGGAGGGGGTTAGACTAGATAACCCTTGAGGGCCCTTTTAATCCTGTGATTCTATGTTGAGCACTCCTAGCTACACAAGGATGTACAAACCTACCCCATGGCATACACAAGGATGTACAAACCTACCCCATGGCAAAAAGTACAGCAGAGGGAGGGGGATCACACCAAGTCTCACCAGGTAGGGCTATCAACCACCATGGTCTACCCAATGATATTAGGGAAGGACTGGAAATGTCTTGGGGAGGTCCTAAAATGATAGAGCAAAGAACCCCCAGTGGAAACCATCCCAGTCCCAAAAATGAGGGGACTTATGGGCTTGAGCAAGATGGAAGATCCTGGAGAAAGTCCCTCCTGTCAACTAGGAATTGAATGGCTATCTGGAGATCAGATTGTGTGTGGAAACAGGAGGACCAGACCATGACTCAGGCATGGGAGCAGATAGCCTTTTTCGATGGGGAGGTTGGTGAATCTTGACAAATATAACAGTGATCCCACTTCAAACTATAGAATGAGTAGCTTCACAGGGAAACACAAGACCTCCAAACTCAAAAGATAAGGAGACAGTTTCTAGTTCCCATAAGTTTCTGACAGAGGGTTCTCTACCTAGCACACAGAGTGCCGTGTGCAGGATGGATTTCAGGTTCTTTTGACTGGAGGTACACAAAATAGTACACTATTTTTGTGCCTCATTCCCTGAATGCCATCTGGCAGGACCCAAAGGGATGCTGAAGTTCCCCTGGTTCCACTCACAGTAGGAGTTGGAATTGATAGGCATGGATTTAGTGGGGCTCCTCAAGAAAAGTGCATTGAGGTACCATCACCTATTAATGCAATGCAGTACTCTGAAGCCAACCCACTCTGCACAAAGAATGCATCAACCACTGTGAATGGGCTTATGAAGGTCTTTTTGAGGGTCAGAATTATCTAGGGAAATAATTACCGACCAGGGATCCAAATTTTCATCCAACTGATGTGGGAATTGTGTGAACTCCTGAAGATCAAGGTTCTGAAGACATCTGTTTACCATCCACAGACAGATAGATCAATGGAGTGGTTTAACAGGATCCTGAAGGCCACATTAAGGAAATTTGTGGATACAAACCCTCAGCACTGGGACAAACTGCTTCCGTCACTGCTATTTGCCATACAGAAGGTCCCTCAAGGCTCCATGGGATTCTCACTCTTTGAACTGTTGTACCAGAGACAACCCAGGAGGATTTTGTACCCTCCCCCCACCTCCCGGGAAGCCTGGGAGAAACAAGAATCCACCGTTTTGGGCTCAGTACCATTCATGCTCCAGCCAAAGCAATGGCTGAAAGCACTAGGAAGCTCCATGAAAGAGAACCTTGTGAAAGCCCAGCAAGTCTAGGAATGCCCCTACAACCAAAGGGCATAGTTGTGCACATTTGAATCTGGTGATAAGATGCTATCGTTACTCCCTGAGTCTGAGTCAAAACTTCTGCCCTGGTGACAAGGGCCCTTTGATGTGATAAGGAGAGTAGGATCATTCAATATGACATCTATCAACCCAGAAGATTAAATAAGATGCAAATATATCACATCAACCTCCTAAAGGCCCAGAAGGCTCAAGAGGGCCTACTGGTGACACTGTACCCACTGAATCCAGAGCTGGGGACTCAAGCCAGGACATCGCAGCCCCGCCCCATGCCAATGGGACCAGAGTTCCCCCAATGCAGTGAGTGCAAATGCTGCAACTGATTCAGATATTCCCCAAAGTATTCTTGGCCCTTCCAGGAAGGGCGCTCCCAACCTATTGTGATAGCTCCAGGGCAGAAAATATGCATGAGCCATTGACCCCATTGACGAATATGTGAGTAGTGGTCCACAGAGAACTACAAGCTATGCTAACTCTGGGAGTCATCAAACAGTCTCACAGTGAATAGAGGAGTCACATCATTCTGCTACCAAAAAAACAATGGCTCGGTGTGTATCTGCATAGACTTTCAGAAAGTCAACACAATATCAGGTTTGATATGTACTCAATGTCCTAATAGATGGATGAGCCATTGGAGAGATTGGGTAACAGTGAGTACATCTTCACACTGAACTTGACCAAAGGGTACTGGCAGATCCCACTGACTGCAGAGTCCTGGGAAAGGATGGTCTTCTCGGCCACCTTTGGCCTATACCAATTTGTGACTATGCCATTTGGCCTCCATGGAGCAGCAGCCACCTTTCAGTGGCAGATGAACTGGGTGCTGTGGCGATCAGCATGCATCCACCTATATCAGTGACAATCATCTATAGCCATAACCTGGAAGACAACCTACATCATGCCATTGCAGTTGTTTGGGCCCGCAGGAAGGTCACAACAAACCCTGTCCAGTGCTACCACAGATAGTGGGAGGTGACACTGTGGGGCAGAGCCAATTGAACGCCTTGGTGGACAAGGTCCAAGCACTGACAGATTGCCTGATACCATCAGCCAAAAAGCAGGTACGATACTTCATGGTCTTGGCCAACTATTACAGGAGGTTTGTATGAGATTTTGCCACAATAGCCACCTCCCTTACCAACCTGCTGAAAGGCACCAGCACCAAGAAGGTGAAATGGTTGGGGGTCTGCGACAGGGCCTTCAGAACCTCAAAGAACCATCTAATCCAGAAGCCAGTTTTCTTCCACTTCGACTTCATGAAACAATTAATTCTGCAAACATACATGTCGAAGTGGGCCTCAGGTTTGTGCTGTCCCAAGAGGTCAAGGGCAAAGAACAGCTGATCCTATACATGAGTAGAAAGCTGATTTCAGGGGAGGTGAACTACTCAACAATTGACAAAGGGGCCCTGGCCCTGAAGTGGGCCATAGAGGCATTTCATTATCATCTCCTAGGAAATCCCTTTCTGTTTGCCCTCCATTCACTAAACTCCATGAAAGACACCAATGCCTGGATCATGAGGTGGTAACTTTCCCTCCAGCCCTACAAGTTCCAGGTACTCCATCACCCGGGAAAGACATACAAAAATGCTGATTTCTTTTGTTGGGATGGAGGAGGGTGGGAGAAGGAAGACCTGCCTCCAAGTCCTAAGCTGAGGGGGAGTGAGTAAGAGATGGGGTGTATAAGTCTCACACCAGGGAACCATGGAAGTAATGAGCAACTGTGGGCCTAGGAGACACCGCCCAGCCACACCTGCTGGGACTGATCTAAATGGAAGCAGAGCTCAAAAGGGAGCAACCCAGTTCAGTCAGGGTAGACAAAGGAAGGGAGCAGTCCCATACTATGTGAAGGGAGGCTGCAGGAGCTCCACACTGCCTGGACCAGACCCCACTGCTGAGCTGCCAAAGGTGCCTGTGGAGACCAGGGATTGAGAGAGAAGAGCCTCCAGATCATGGTCAGGGACAACCCCTCCCCTTGTGAGTCTGTAAGCAGACCTTGTTGTGACTTTGGAGGTGCAGAGACCACAGTAAGAAGTGACCAGGGAGCAGGCTTTGTGGCATCCGCTCCCAGGCCACATATCTGACCTGCCAATCACAGGGCCCTGGGTCGGAGCCTGGTGGAGCAGGAAGGTCTCAGGTTCCCCTACTGCCGGCCCCACTCACCACTGGATGACCCAGCCACAGATTCTTGCCACTAAGCAATACCACCAGGTTCAGATGCTAAATCTCCACACCTCCAGGCCTGACACACCCAAAGACAAAACCTCCATTTTAGTGGATCAAGCCTAGCATACAAAATGAAAAGGACAGAGTCTCATGAGGAACATATTTTCCCCAGTAGAATGAAAGAGAAACAGATATATCTTGGAAAGTTATTGTGAGTTTTTCAGCTCACCACACAACACTTAATCTGAAATAGCCCTCTTTCTTCAGACAGCCTGATGGTCTCTCCTTTAATTAAACTGCAGGCCATGTAATAAGTATTTCAAGGAAGATTCAAGCATGACACACACTATCCTGTTTCACAACAGCTAAATAAAGCAATGGCTATAGTGATCACAGTCCACCTGCGTACTTTCTCTGTTACCAAGTCGTTAGGTTTAAGGTAGCTAATGCAGCATGCAGTATCTCATTATGAAGTGCCATCTCGGTCATCTAGCTCATTTTTTCCAGAAACACAATGACCGTTATATATAAAGATTGATGTCAGAAGGTGACTTGGGCCCTAAGGGTTGTCTTTAGTCCTAATATTTCCACTGGCCTGCATCTATCTGAGGTTTTATATAGCACCCATCACCATAGCTTATAGATGCTGCCAAGCCACATGGAAATGTTAAACTAGAAATCACTTCACTTAAATACTTCATTAATGCCTATAAGATAGACTGTCTTCCCATGCAATTATTGGTGTCAGCCACCATTAGTTCCCAAGAGAGCTACCTGGACATTGTATTCAGTTGTATAGGAATAAGCAAGGCTACCTGCCCACTTCCTGCCTCACCAGAGAAGTTGGGTGGGGAATCGGTGGAGTCCTGGTTTCTTTCTCTTACCCAGTGGCCAGAATAGCTGAGCCAGTCAGAGTTGGGGTAGGTGGGATAAGGTGTTGTGGTAATTTACCACTGATACAATATTAATGCAATATTTTATTTTTACATCACTTCTGTGGAGAGAACTTTTAAAAAGTCTTTTGCTTCCACTGAAAAAAAAAAGAAAAGCAAAAACATATTTAACTGAAAACCGAGGAAGAGTAATCTCTCTTTGTAGTAGATTATATCAGTTTTAACCTGCCATATCAAACAGCCTGATGTAATGCAATGTGAAGAGATGCATGTGTCTTATTCTATCACAATCAAAAACCTTTTAGTTATGCACAAACACATATAGCTATATGAGGCATAAATGGAATAAATATGGGACTGAAAACTAGCATATTGATCATGCCACTTCTGAGATATGAAAATTGTGATGAGTAAACTTCTCAGAAAAATCAGATCAGTGCTTCCAAAATGACATATGAAAGACGCTGTTTCCCAGGTGTTTGCAATAATTTTAAAATATAAGAAAGTAACAACAGGGCATGTCCTGTCATCCTCTCAAGTGGAAATCAGGCTAATACATCAGTGCATAGGGCAACAAAGGCATACAACATTTGTAAAAATTAAATTAAATTAAAAACAGTCAGCTAGAGAAAGAATGTAGTAGTGTAATATATTTCAATGCTTTCAATTACTTCTTCTATTTCCTCATGTCACTGAGAATCCAGCAGTATGATTAATATATGCAACATGCAGCTAACTATCCATCCACTGCAACAGCATCACTACCAATACTGTCAAGTATTTCAGCTCTTCATCTAGAAATTGTATGTGTGAGGGATTCATAAGTAAATTAGCTTTGCAATGTTAAATACCACATGAAGCTAAATGAATGGAAAAAGGTATTCACTTATATAATACCACTCCCAAGTTATCAAAAGCATTTATTCATGTAGTACATACGTAGTTACCGTTATAACGTCATGTTCAATTCTTTCTTTGGAACCCTTTAAACAGGAAACATGCTCCCTATTTAACTTTCAATTACACATGCATAATTCTATTGTAATCAACGGGGATTGCATCAGTATAATACAGCAGCATTTGGCCCAAGGAACACAACGTGTGTGTGGAATATGTACATCATCTGAATTGTAATAGGACACCCTGAGCAAAGGAAATAAATCTTTATTTCAGTATGAGCATGAGAATTTGTGCTATCTCCTTAAGACAATAGCCCAAGAGACCCAACCAATAGGCCATACATGCCATAAAATACCCATGTTAAGGTTGAAATTTTGCCCCCAGTATAGAGCCCCTGTAGCTGAACAATGTAAGATCAGTGGGGGCTGTAGGAGGGGGAGAGAAAGAAAGCCCTTCCCTAATTTCTCCATGGCTACATGGAGTTTCACCCTATGCTGGGAGAAAGTACTGGACAATGAAAACTGTGATTACAAAAGACACCTTGAAGCTAATCTGCTCATTCACTAAAAGGTAGTTTACCTCTTTTAACATGATGACTCTTAATTAAGATGCTATGGAATGATAATCAGAATTATATACATACACATATACAGAATCACCAATGCAAGCAGACATTTTGTAATAAAAAAAAAAGATTCTCTAGTGTCCACTGAAGAGCCTAAATGTGGATTCAATATACCAGAGAATTGCTTAAATATTACGGCAATAGGCTCTAACGAAAATCCTAAAATGATAGAAAAAATGGCAGCATAATCTACAGATGTTTCCATAGGTGGGAGGAGCAGATAGCCTGTAGGTCTGTGTCCAGGCACTGTATCTCTGAGCCGACAGCCCTGGGTTCTGTCAACGTCCCAAGAGCTGCACGGATATCAAGAGATCCTTGTGTTGGGGGAGGGCAAATTCCCTGCCACACTTAGGAAATGATTAGAAGGAATCTCTGGAAGATGCCACTTCTGGAGATTTCTGAGCACCACTTATTAAAAAGTATAAATTTGACCTTCAAAAGAAAGCACAGTTTGCAAAGTGACTAGGATCTGGAGGACTGTAAATACAGACAGAAATCCAATTACAGTAACAATCACAACAAACAATTGAGGTCTTTGCGGCAGACAATGAATAACTCTCTGCTTAGTCATGTTAACGGTATGTTTAAGAAATATTAAACACAGAGGGCAGAAAATGGGAAGTATTTTTCTCTATTTTTCAAACATTTTGAGTGTCAAAAAACTCAATGTGAAATCCAAATACTTTTGAAAAATAGTTCACGGAGCTCATGCAATCTCAAATGCCACTATTTCAATCTTTTGAGATAGTCCTGAAAATGTAATGTCAGGAGCACGAAATCTGCTCACCCACACTTCACCTTGATGAGAGTGCTAGGGGGAAAATCATGGACTTTTACTTGCCTATAAACAGAATTACTTGCCTTGGGTGAGTATCATTTTGTAAGGTTGCCCCCTATTTATTATAATGGAAAAAAAGATTACAAGATCACACATTTCTTCAGAAAGATTTGTACAGCCAAAGTTATAGGTATGATTATTCTTCTGTGAGTTATTTCCTTAGATAAAAAACACTCAGAGGATCCCAGCACAACAGTTTTCCCTATGTCTATGGATGGGATATAAAATCTGACCTACAGGGGGCAGTAGAGGCCAACTAGTATATAATACCAATTTGGCTTTGTATGTTTTTGTTCGAATTCTGACAAGTTAAATAGCCCAGATCCTGCTAGCATTTGCCCATAGGATACTCACATGACTAAAGTTACTCTTTCACCTTAGTATTTGCAAGATCAGATATGCTTTATACTTTAACAAATACCATTGGTAAATAAATAAAATAAAGATTAGGAGAAACAGCAGCTACCTTCAAACTCAATAGAAACTAGCATTAAATAAATACATGTTGACAGTATCAGTAGTGACAAGACCTAAAGTATCCATGTAGAGCTGTAACAGCTGCATAGGGCAGGGATCAAGGGAGCAGGTGGTAAGACACAATTGCTAAGTGGCTATCTTAATTTCATCAGTACTAGGTGAAGAAAAATTAAAAAAAACCAGAAACAATTGAGTGACATGAGGCACTCAATATCACAGATATTAAGAGAAAAGGTTCCCTGTTCTAACTGAAAAAGAGTACTTGTAATTTTAAACAAAATAACATTTATCTAGCTTGAAAAGAGATGACAAAAATGAGTCTCTTTTAGATTTTTTCTTTAGTAAAACTTACAAAGTCAAGATACTAATTCCCAAAAACATGGAAATGTAAATGTAACCTATTTGTGCATGTGCTACAGGACAGCTTCTGTACCTGAACCTCATAGTTGCTTTGTTCAAGCTGTAGCATCTCATGCTTTTAGTTCTGGAGGTCCCCAGTTCAAACCCCAGTGTGTCAACCAAGATGGCCACCATCACATAAAATTCAGATATAAGCATAATGTAATAGTGATTAAGGAACATAAAATGATCGTAGTGTTGAATGTGCCCACAGATATTACACTGCCTGGAAACACAGATCTGGTATTCTCTGCTTCAGTAGTGAAACAGCACATTTGCAAATGGCATTATAGGTGGAGCTGGCAGTGAAAAATGTTGAGGGTTAGGGAATTTTTTTCATGCTGAATTGAGATGAAAACCCAAAACCTTGAAAATTTTCATGCAGATAACATTTTACAATGTTTTGTTTTGGAAACACCAAAAAGTTCCTTAAGGAAACAAAATATGTTCCCTGTTCTCCCAGGAAGTCCAGAAGCTCACATGGAGCCCCAGATTCACAGCAGCCCACCAAGTAAGCAGCCTGGTTGCCCAGGAAACCCTGGCTTCTCAGTCTCCTTCAAAAGATTTGTCTAAATCAACATGTTCCCACACAATGTTTTGCTTTCAACAAATCTGCTTTTCCCTATATCTAATCATAGCATTAGTTTTTTTTGGTGAAGTTATATCATTTTTTTAAATATTGTTTTAGGCTTACTCATATGAATGACATTATTACATGTAACAGAGCCAGTTTCAGATTGAAGGTAAATATGGAATCATTCCTTCTAGAGCAGTTATATAAAAAATAAGAGATGAAACCAGTGAGATCTTATAGAAATTCATTTTAAAACATAGACGTTAATGTCAAATGATGGTTTTCCTAATGATTTTGAGAATAATAGAATGAATATAATGCCAATCTAGATTATTATTTTGTATCATAAGTTAAAAAAACAGAAAATGTATCATTTTCTATTAAGTTCTCTAGGAATTTTAAAGTTCATAATTTGATCCCAACTTTTCCCAAGTTAGGGAATATTAAGATCTAAATTTCTCCTTTCTTTCTTCCCCCTGAGTTCCAATAAATCCAAAAATGTTACACTTGAACATGGACAGTGCACTAGCCAATGCCCCTAATTCTATTTGCACTCCTACAAAAGCAATTCCACAAACAAAACATTCAAGAGGATTCTTTATTAAACCAACAGAGCATTACTGTTTCTATTATGATAACCCACATAAATATTCAGTGACCAACAGCAGTGAATGAAGTTTTTTCAAAGCCACCAAATATACAAACAATATAATACATTATTATTGATTCAAAATCCAAAAACTCATTTGTTGAATTTGCAAGCAAGATCACATGTGTGTGTGTGTGTGTGTGTGTGTGTGTGTGCGTGCATGTGTGTGCGTGTGTGTGTGTTTACCAGACATCAGTATTTTCAATTTACATGAATTAATTTAAGTTTTACTTAATTGGTCACATGGTATCTTCTAAAGTTTTTGGCTTCAATAACTAAAGAAAGAAAGCAATCTGAATTGAAAATTAATTTCTATAATATATTTAAAGAAACCCCAAGACCTTACATTTGCAGCTCAAAATATCATATTGTTGGTGCACTATTTAGACACCTAGTTTCAAATCCACAAGGCAAACAAACATTAACATATAGGTTCTTTTAACAGTTGTGTCATTTGGTCATTGGAAACAGAAGCCATGATTTTATTCAACCAAGTGAAATGAAGAAAATCAATGAGGAATAGGACGAATAAAGATATGACTATTGGGGCTAACTATCCTTTTGAATGGCCAAGAATGACTACAAATAGAAGTATGCAGTGTAGTTGTAGCCATGTTGGTCCCAGGATATTAGAGACACAAGGTGGCTGAGTTAATATCTTTTATTGAACCAACTTCTTTTGGTGAGACAATCTTTCGAGCTAGAGAGAGCTCTTCTTCATGTGTAGGAATGGCAATCTCAGCAAGAAAGCAGAAAGCAACGTGGAACATTCTACCTTGAATGGCCCCTTACAATATATATTAACTACTTATGCAAAACAATCTGTTCCACCTTGCATTTTGCTATGATGCTGGGAGTACCTTTCCCAGACTGAAGAAGAGCTCTGTGTAGCTCAAATGCTTGTCTCTTTCACCAACAGAAGTTGGTCCAATAAAAGATATTACCTCACCCACCTTGTCTCTACAAATAGAAGCACATCCTGCTTCCTCCTTTATGGGTGTAGAGTTATCTGGAAGAAAGAAAAAAAAACAGAGCAGTTCCATCATTTAAAGGGAGGCTGAAAAGATTTGAAGACCAGCAGCTCCCTCAGTACAGAATACAGAGGGTGGGTTAGGCTGGAGGATACACTGTTACATGTATGTTCCTGTCCTTTCCTCTCTGAGGAGGGACACATTGTGACTGCAGTAATGACCAGCTTGCAGAATGAATTTGTGGCCTGTGTTGGAAGACTACTTCTCCCAGACTTACTCCGAACTACCCGGGGCCCAGAACAGTACTCAGGCGGGGCACTCTAAGGGAGCATTTGGGACAAAAGGACCAGATCCTCATCTGGTGTAAAGTGGGGTAGCTCTGTTGATGTAAATGAAGCTATACTTTTTTTAAGACAGCTGAAGAGCTGGCCCTGTTAGAAAGTTTAACAATATACGAGACCATCAAATTATCGGCTGGCAAAGAGTAATTGGATTTTGTAAGTGACAATGCATCACAACATTCTCTCTCAACCAAGTGTGAGGCTGAGCTTCTAACAGTACATAGAAAGTTCCTGTTCCTTATGTTCCAAAGTAGGAACTGATGTGTAAAGAACTGCTGAGTCTTTAACAGACTAACTGAATCCAACTTCTACACTCTTCATGCCAATGAAGTAAATAGAGCTTCTGAATGTGTTAGAAGTCCTGGCTGTAGGAGTCACACATTTATCAGTAACTACTCCATAGACCTGGATAGTATGATCACAAAGGAAGCATTTCCTAAAATACACTCTACTCAGTCAGTCTTTGCTGACTGACAAGTAATAGTTAAGTGTTCAATCCTGTCCACAGCACTCGAATGACTAGAACCTATTTTGGGTTGCTGCAGTGATCCTCAGAAACACACTTTTATTAACAATATTCATAGTTGGTCATAACTATGTCTTAAACATAGCAGGGGCTAGAGCCACACAGGGATTTAGGTGCCTAACTGCCACCTTATGCACCTGTAAGGAGGAAATGTTGTTAACTCAGTAACATGCCTAGACCATTGCCTGCAGCTGGAATACCAGTTGTTATGCTCATTGCTGAAAGCAGCTAGAAAGGCTGCTTTTGAAACCTCAGCACAACTAACAGGCCGGCGGAAGAAGGGGGAGTGAGTGACTACTTATGCACCTAAAACCATTTGAGGGGTGAAGTCTAAGTCTCGCTCCCGTCCTTGGCATTTCCTATTGGTTAGATTAGGTGGCCTCATTTTCAGTGTGCTAGCTTTTGTGGATCCCATTCTTAGGTGCCTAACTCTTCCCATGCACTGTATAGGGAACCTGTACTTACCTTGGGGCTGTGGATTCTAGGAGGTGGTAGGGCACCTAAAAGTTAGGCATTGCAACTCAGAGCCTAAGTCTCTTTTGTGAAACTAGTCCCATGAGGCTTTTACACCCCTACTGGAATCATTACACAGGGAGGGTGGGGCAGGGTTCAGTCAACAGCACACCTGGATTCAAGGTATTGGCTCAGCTATTTAGGTAGATAAGACCAGATTTGGATGCTGGTCCTCATATTGAATAGCAAGTTACTTCCCAGATCATCCTTTTGACTATCGAGGGATTGATTGTGGAATAAAGTACTACTCAGTGTGAGTGAAGGTATCAGAAGATGGCCATTAGTAACTACCTGATGAATTTAGATCCAGATCATTTTCCCCACCATCTGGGTGTTTGTTTCCAGAAGTTGATTTGATCCTTCTGAAAGCAGCTTGGGTATCAAGATTTAAATACAACCTGAATCTCACTGGATGCCTCTGTTTTCATTAGCCTGGTTTTGTCCATGTCTAAAACTTAACTGAATGCAAAGTTCTTTCCGTATTTGACATAATGGATCAGTGTCTCTATTCATAAGGTCAAAAGATGTAGTCAAATGTTTCACCCACTCAACCACAAGAAGTTGTGTGAAAACCACAAGGAAGAACAAGAAAATGATGCAAAATATAGAATGTCTATTTCTTTGCAATATTTCTCTCTCAAATATTTTTTCTTAAGAATGCCATTACTCTCTCCGTTTGCCCCCACTTTCTCCCTCCCCTTACCCAGATGCATCATTTGCAAGCCTGAACACTATTGATCACAGTTGTATAATTTAGCCTGCAAAATGTCTCACAGAAAATAGAATTGACATCTCTCTTCCCATTGCCAGTGATACACAGACTTGATATTTTTCTAAATGAAGTGAAAAGCAATTTTCCATGCAAGAACACCTAACACCTCCTCTTAAGAACACAGTCTGAGATTTTTGTCCTTAATTTGCCATCTTATCGGTATCTTTTATATTACTGATGTATAATAACAACAGCATGGGTCCCTTCATTTTGCCTACTTAGGACTATTTCCTCTTGCTTAACATAAGTGACTCTTATCATTGTAGGGATGCACATGTACATATAAATCTAGTAGTACCAAGATCATAGAGGACAAAAGACCTTCCATTATAAGAGATCTCTAAACAGTGTATGTTTTTTAGAATGTAAACTCTTCAGGGCAGAGACCGTTTCAAACTCTGACTAACACAATGCAGATCTGATCCTCACTGGGTTTACTAGGTGCTACAGAAATAAAAATAATGAACAAACTTGCGTCAGTTTTTACCACACATTTTCACTGAAGGGCCACATCCGAAATGGAGGATAATAGCAGTTCAATGGAGCTGTTTACATTTATAGCAGCTGAGGATCTGGTCCCACATCCATAAGTAGAATGAGACCATAGTTAGGGACAGAGTTTGTCTCCTATGGTTTTTCTAGCTCTATGTGGGTTTAAGTCAGCTTTACCTGGTTATATTTTTATATGTGTGATTTCCATTTTCTCCAGTTTAAATAGCTGAAAGGATAAGAGCCCAGAAAAAAAGACTTCTTTTCTGTTTTCTGAATCTAAATGGATAATAATCCTTGCACCAACAGCACTTTTTTATTAATGATACAGATAAAGATCAGCATCATTAGATTGAAGAGTACAGCTGGCCTCATCTCACTGAAGAAATACTGGGGAAATGGTTACTAAGGCTATTTTAGATACAGTACATTGAAACAAAAAAAAAATCCCATTTGAAAGTCAGATACAAATCAGTGCTTTAATATTAAACAATTTTAGTCTAAATGTCTATAGTTGAACACAATTATTTTCTCATTATGCAGTATGTTCAATTTATGCAATGAGTAGATTGGTTTCATAAAGAATGAATCAGGAAATGAGATCTGAGAAAGAGAGAAAATAATCTGTCTCAGAATTAAAACAACCATTCTAAGTAGTACTTTGCAAAGCCAAAGACATCTGGAATGGACTTTTTGCTCTGTATAGTGAGATAAGCAAGACCGTAAAATAATCTTGCCAAGCAGATATAGGCAAAAGCAAGGATGATTTTGTAAAACCTATTACCAAAACTGGTTCAAGCCATAATTCCCATTCATCTGATCCCCAAAGGACTCAGTCCTGTGAGGTGCAGAGCACACACTTTCCTTTGCAAATCAATAATGCCCAACACCTCATAGGATACACTCAGCACCTTGTAGAGAATGAGTCTAAAGTTTAGGAAGGTGGATGTGATTGAGAGAGAGATAAATAAATAGTTCTCAGTTTGACCCAGCTCTCTTTTAAATGAAAATGGAAGGAGGAACAGTGGATGATTTTTGGATTTTATTCTCTTCACCACTCAGAGATGGGATTTTGTTTTAGAAAAACAAATCCGAGATTGTTCACTTCCATGCCCCCTTTAATCAGATCCAGTCAAAATTCCTGTGGATTCAGAAAAGTGATTCTGGGCTCTCTCTAAGTTCAAATAACTCCAGACCTGGTTATGTTCATGAATTTGATTCCAGAAGCCTTATATTGCTGTAACGGAGAAACTCTAATGTGTGAATGAGGGGAAAACAATTGCAAGATATACGTTTATATTAGTTAACTAACATAAATCTGGATACTATCTTTTTAAATCTTCCTCCTATCAAGTGCGATATGAGTCAGCCATGGACCAGATTTTTCCAAGTGAACATCAATGTATTATGTTCTCAAAATGAATCCTCACATTGATTAATACAGTCTCTGACTAAATGGAAGACTTTAATTTAGTTGAATCCTAAATTCAGAACACAATATAGGAAGATTGTATTCACTCTGGGACTTTGCTGCAATCTTTAATATAATGAAAATAATTTTATAGGCAGTGAGTCATTAAGTTATTTTAATTTTCAATCTCTAATGTAGTAGAAAAAGGTCTGGAGCAGATTTATAGTGCAGGTATTAAAACAGTGGGGGGAAAAAAAGAAAACTACCTTAGGGAATTTAGGCATAAACACTCCTTGTAAAACAACAGAAAATCTGAAAAGATGTTTCTGGCCCAGCAGCTTATGCTTTTCAGTTGGGGGAGGGCGAGGTGAGAATCTTCCTGATTGAAAGTAAGTATAAGAGAGTTACAGTTTCTGCCCTTTCAATAAACAGACTCAGTTGCAAAAATAAATAAATAATATTTATAAGTCTCAATGGCCCATGCACCAAGCTCCTCGTAGTAAAGAATCATCAGCTAGGAAGGTGTTGACATGAGAGGCCTCTCCCATGGAAGCTTTATTTTTCTCATTTGACTACAAGGTGGAAACAAGCCTTACAAGTTTTCTTGTAAGCACAGGAAGAAAAGTCAGTGGGAATTTTGTGCCCCACCCATTGAAATGTTTTTTTGTAAATCTCACTAGGTGCCAATCTGCATCTTTAAGCATCTAAATCCCTTTGGAAAATTAGCCCTTCATCTCTGAAGAAAACACGTTTCCCACGTAGGCTTGGTGCTTTCCCCTCCCCTGCATTCTCACCACCCTTTGTCCAATTTCCTGATTTGAATAGCAGTATAACACATTCCCACACACTCAAAGCTACCCAAACAATACTAGGATCAGATAACATATGTCACATGTATGGCAATTTCTTGCAATATCCTTGGGAGATGTGTGTCCCCCTGCTTAAGTGTATCTGGGGTCCATTGTGGTAAATGAATTCTTTAGGTGTTATTATGGAGCTACGGGGGACTGAGACCAGTGAGTAGGGGCAGGGCCTTGGCCAGAAAAGGCAGGCAGAGGGCTAGCCTGCCCAAGGGAAAGCTTTACCCACCACCCATGCCAAGAACCAAAGAACATTAGGTAAAAGCCAACGTATAGTTTTGCAGAAAAGAATTAACTTTGCAGTATTTTTGTTCAATCAAATAGGAATGAAGCAAAGGCCACCAAAGCTGCATTTTTACATGTATATATCATAGAAACTGGCACCTGATTTAAGAAATTCATGACTAATCACTCAATCTCCAGGGAAAAATCTCCCATTGATATCTGAGTTTTGTATGATCAGACCTGAATTTTCACCAAAACAAATAAGCAAACAAAAATGGGAATTCACTGGATTAAATCTGTTGGAATGAGAAGAGCTAAGAAAATAACCTCAAAAGAAAAGAATGCAATACTTTACAGAATCATGCCTCAATTCTGCAAGCGGAATCATAAGCATAGACCTCTGCTCCAATGAAAAGCCCAATCAATTTCCTGAAAGCTACACATCCCACGATGTGATCTCTAATGTAAATGATCAAAGCTTTAAAGAAAATGGGTTTAAATTACATTCTTTACAGAAAAGAGTGTCCCTATTGGGATTAAAAATGTAGTCTAACAAAATCCTGTTTTGTTTCTTTATTTTCCTCAGGCTCATGTTTATGTTTAGACACTAAACTCCCTCTGCCAAGGAGCCTGGTCCAATCTGTCAACATTCTTGTATGCCCTAATACTGGGAACAAAATGAACTAGCAAACTGCATGCTGGCTTTGATACATGCCTCTGAACCCCCTCATCGTTAGAGACCCATGTAAGTGTTCTGTTGACACAAGCCCTAGCTTTGTTCAATGATGACATTCAAACAAATACTACACCTCTGATTACTGAGGCTTTAACCTCTTAAAGTTATGTTTTGAAGTCAATAAAGACAATATATTCTATGAAGAGAAGCAAACAAACAAAGCAACACCACATCATACTTTATACTCATTTGTGCTAATCCAGATATAGATTACACAGCTTCTTTCATCCACTCTACACTCTTACTCCCTCCCCCCACCCCATTCCCCCAGTAGGCCACAGATCTCAGAATACTTGATTTATCAAACCAGGCTAGTAAAGGAACAAGAAAAGGAAAGAAGGTAACAGACATATAACTCTGTTTCAATTTTCTGTAACAAACAAACAGAAAAGATTGACCAGTTTTCTTTATACTTCCAAGTTGGGTGCTGTTCTGCAACTAATCCATAGTTACATTTGAACAAAACATAATTACGGAATAAACCACATAGACCTGCAAAGCTGGGACTAAAATTCTGGTTCTTTTGCTCCAAAACTAGCCTCTAACATTTGAGCAGAGAAAAATCTGTGTTATAGTGATGAAGTATAGAAAGACACTTAATTTTTTCTCGACTCTTAACCACCAAAAGACAAACAAATCATATATACACACACACTGTAAATACTGCATTTTTGAGAGGAAACAATCAGTAATATCTTTGCTTAATAACAGCCTTTTCTTTCTTCTTCTTCCTATAAATATAGCCTATTTATGAAACTATTTATTTCCTTGTGTGGGTATTGTAGTTTTGTATTAGACTATTTATGAAACATCAAGAAAATTTAATGATATGGAAAGTTAACTAAATGTTAGATATACTATAATTTCACATCAGGGCAATTTTTTTAAATGATTCGTAAATGCAAAAAACTGCTGAATCCTTCCCCCTCCACCAAATGTACAAGAAAAAAAAAATACAGCCTTCAGAATAAATCAGATAATTTTCTGGTCAAGCCGATTTAGCTAGCCAAGGTTAAGGGGAAGTCAGAAAGATAAAAAATAAGGCTTATAATGGAAATAGATATAACTTTTACTTTGCAGATTATCAGAATCTCTATATAATACCACACCTAGAACCTGCACAATTACCTATGTGTGGTCCATGTATATTTGTCAGCGTACTTACATTTTTTTCTTTTTAAAAGATTAATATCCATTCAGCAATTGGATAATACCTGTGTGGGAATTCAACTCTTCCAAACATAGCTTATAATCTTTGCTATACTGAGTGATTTTCATTTTCCTTTGTAAGAGAAATATGCATGGTCATCCATATAAATGTCTTGGGAACCTGTGGGGAAGCTTGTGGGAACTCACTAGTCTCTTATTCGTTTTAAAAAGGGGAGTGTTGTACAAATTAGACTACTTGTACAGTTTTTCTTACAGGTCCTTGCTGCTTTGGAATGGATGGCACTGTACAAAGTACTGAAAAGAGAAAGAAGGAATCTAGAGCATAAGAAATCTCCAGGGCATCTGTTCCAGTTTTCCCTCTGATTAGTTATTACCTGCTGAGGCTCAATTAATCATATCCCTTGTGGTTTATTCCCTCTACAACACTCTAATAGCAAAAGAGATATTGTCAGATGTGTGTATCCATATATAGTTTAATTAAATCATAAATTATAGCTACGGTTTGTGATTTTAACCTCAGCCCCTTTCTTCCTCAGACTGCAGCGACATCGTGTCTCACTCTTTAATGATGCAATGATGATGATGACATATGATTGATTTTCCATTCTGACATTCTGAGTATATGAAAAAGGAATTAGTTACTATACTCAGGGTCAGAGCTATTTGGAAGACAAGATTTATCAAAGCACATCTCTGTTGCTTGACAGCTTAGGTTGCAGTATTATGAGAATGAAGAATTTGGAACTTTTCAATCTAATCTACAACTCTCTGTTAAATAGGGTGACCAGATGTCCTGATTTTATAGGGACAGTCCCAATTTTTGGGTCTTTTTCTTATATAAGCTCCTATTACCCCCCACCCTATGTCCCGATTTTTCACACTTGCTGTCTGGTCACCCTACTGTTGAAGAAAGGAGAGAGCAACACTATAGCTGAACAGTAGGAATGCAGACAGCAGATACGGTAGAGACACGGAAGTGTGGGCATCAAAGAGCTAAGAGAAAGGCTATGTTGAACTATTACTCTAAAGGACTAAGAAGTGACAGAGTTAAAGAAAAAGTGTTGTCCATTTTGTCCTGAATCACTAGCCAAAAGTTGGGGTCCACTAGATTGTTCCAGTAAGGAGGAGTCACTGGTGACAGTTAGTTATTTCTTTGATGCAGTTTATTTACAAAGAACGTACAAAGTCCTGTGTCTCTGAATGCAGAAAGAATCAAATACTATGAAACAACTCCTTTCACAGCACCAAGAGCACCCTTTTCAGCCTGTACTCCTGACCCAAAAATGTATCCCGCTGTTTCTTCCAGGGTCAGCCACCTTCAACTTTCAAATGCTCCTTCAGGCTCTCTCTCTCTCTCTCTCAGGTCATGTTTACACTATGGGGACTACAGTGACATAACTGGCACTCAGGGATGTGGGTTTTTCACACCCCTGAACAACATAGCTACATCAACCTAAAATTTAAATATACACTAGACATCAATCTTCCCCAGTTTTTCTTCTGTTCTGCCTTCCCCCCACACAATTTCCATCCAACTTCCCCCTCCCCCCAATACAATGCTCAGCAAAAGTTCCTGAGCAGGTTCATAGTCTCTTTGTCTTAGTTGGGGGGGGGGGGTTAGGCTTACAGTTATGTTAGCAGAAGAGTCAGTACACACCTATCAGTCTCAATGAGGTTTTAACTCAACCCATAACAAGGTTTTACCCAGCTCATAACAGAAGGAATGGGAAGCGGGGGATTTATTTTGGCAAAGAAAGATGTCTAAGAAGACAAAGATTTTGTTTTGTAACTACGTTTATACGCCATTATGACACCATGACATCTGAATGCCTTCTTTCTGCGGAAGAGAAAGAAAAGGAAATGTACTGAAGTCAATGCAGCAGCCTAGCAAGATCAGGTTGGTGTAGCATAAGTCAGTATCTATGTCTATAGATAGGATAGGAAAGAAAGTAGTGACAGAAGAGTAGCAATATTAGGAACAGTTACTGGAAGAATATCAACAGCAGTAAGGCAGAATCAGGATGGCCTAATATTCTATGGTAGCAGAATACAGAAGAAAGACAGAAACAGACATCAAAAACAAATACTATCAGCCAAAACAAAAATATGCAGATCCTGATTTCTAGGAAGTAGTGGCCTCAATTCAGTACATAAAAACTCAGACATTGGGTGAAATCCTGGCTCCACTGAAGTTAATGTGTGAAGTTAATATCTTTGAAAACCTGTCTTTATGGCTCCAATCTTGCTATAGTGCCATAAATGTGGACCTCTGTGCTTGTGTGCCATCTCATTGATATCAGTGGTGTTCTACAAAGGTACAGAGGTTCTAAGTGTCTCTGGTTGAAGTATGGAGGATGTTAATAACGAATTCAAAGAGCCCTAGAGGAAGGAGAAATTAAAAAGGTCTTGCAAGAAACATTAAAGTAACACTGAAAATACATTGGTTGCTGGGAGCTGATTGGATACTGATCAAAAGATGGGGTCCATTCTGGTACCCAAATTTCTATTCACTGATTTGACTACTGATCATTTCTAAATTTTAATTTAAAATAGTGTTACATTCTAACACATTCTGATGTATTACTATAGACAATTATATTGATTTTGTAAGGGTTTCTTTTAATTATATGTTCCCCTTCTTTGTTTGTATTTGTTCATCTTCTCTTCTTTATTAGGTATTATTTTCTGAAATTCTCTTTCATCCCACTTTTTACTACTCTTTCCTCTTTGCAAGGTACTTACATTGTAGAAACATTTTTTGAAAGCCCCCTGCCTCTATGGTAATGTTACCTTAGAGATAGCAGGTGTAGAAGGAAGTTGTAATCGATTGAGTGGCCAGAAGGGAGTAGATTGATTTGTGTGTCTTACTGAGACTGAAATCAGAATGTTAACTTTCTGGAACTGCTTCTTTAAAAATTTAAAGGGAAAATGGAAGGGAAAACCAATAAGCAGGGTGCAGAGGAAATCAGTAAAACAAAACATGTTCCAGGTTACAGCATCATCATCATCATCATCATCATCATCATATCCACCAATGCAGGACAAGGAAATGAGGACATCTGGCAAGTTTAGCCTTTATTGGAGAACTCTTGTGTATAATCTCTTATTTCCCCATCTGCTAATCCAGACTTTCCCCTTTCTGGTCTACTATTTGGAATGTGTTGATCTCCCCAATTACTCCTAGAGGGACTCTCCAGGCAATTTCAGGACCAATTTGATATCTGCCCCTCTACCCTTACCTCTCTCCCCCCCACACAAACTTCCCAAACAATTTCAGTGTCATCACTCCATGGCTCTTAAGAATTCATTGGTTCGTCTTTCCATCCCGGAATGTTTCTTATTCTGCCTTTCTTTCCATTAGCACTGGACTGTTCCAAAAATTTTCCATAGCCATCCTGGGTAGGAGTCACAAAGGGACTTAGGCATTCCAATGTTGAGCATCACAGCACCTAACTTTTAGATGCCTTAAAAAAAAAAGAGAGAAAACAAACACATACTGAACAACACTGTGATCCACAAAGCTGAAACATAGTCTCCTAGAGAGCTAATGGGTTCAGCAGGAGTTTTGTGCATTGCAGTTAGCCAATTTAGGCACCAAAATTTGATTCAGGCATCAAAATTTGAAACCTAGGTGCCTAAGTACCTTTGTAGATCTAGACCATTGTCCTTCTCTATTGTCAGTGTGAAATTACCTTTCTGATCTTGACAGACCATTTCAGGCTCCCTCATTTTCTTTGGACTCCCACAGCCATCTCTATACTTCTCTAATCCCTTCCAACATATATACACTACAGTGGAGCTCACTTATGCCAACGAGTCTGGCAAGCCCAATATGTTTTATTTTGGATTATTAGGATTATCATTTTTATTAAAAATAAACACACTTACCAAATTGGTTTTCTCATCTCTAACAGTTTTCATGGCACCTAGGAGGCTATACCGACACATCAATCACACACTGGAGTTGAAAAAAGAGTTATGCTAACATCTAGGCCTCAATTCAGCCAGATACTTAATCATGTGCCTAACTTTAAATACTTGAGTAGTCCCATCGAAGCTTGCTGGACTAATTATGTTCTTATAACTAGGCACATACTTAATAAGTTGCTGTATTGGAGCCATAGCCATTACTAATGTACAACTTCTGGGTTCAAGAATGAGAATATTTACACAAATTCAACTTCTTGTATTCACAACTTGAGTCAGACCCCAGTTAAATGCTGTACACAATTAAGCTAGGAAAAACAAACCAAACAAGAAAAGTCCCATGTCTCCCTACAGGTCATAACCTTGCAGCAACCTGGAAATATTTTTCTAGGTATGCTCCAGTGACCATTAAACAGATATCAGGGTGAATATAATCTGGGTCATCCACCCAGGCTCAAAAATGTGTTATGAGTCATTTAATTTTTTTCTTCACTTTCTTATCACAGTATAAATTAGAAACTGGTTCATACGATGGCATTGAAAACTCCTGCAGAGAATCATCCTGCAAATCAAGGCTGATGTGGTTAGAAAGTTGTATGGTAGCTGCCTTAACTTGTCTTATACATAGTAAAAATCACTGAAGTAGCAGCACATTCGATTACTGTCTGTGACTGTTCTTATCACACTGGGATGCTTGGTCAGTCACTTTAAATTAACATCATCAATGCAAAAATTAGGCCATAAGCATCAAGTAATAGAGGCCTGAACTCTGGAGATAGCAATTAACATCTACCTTTCAGTTTAGCTTTCTTTCATCCAACAGTGTGAGTTTAATTGGATCATGCTCATTTCATTTTCAAATGACATGCACAGTTGGTGCTGTATTAAATCATAAAGTAGTAATTAATGATATAACAAAAAAACATTAGAGCTGATTCTCCCATAGGTTGGGACAACTTTGTGCTTCTCTGTTAGCACAAAGCTATCCCTAAAGATGATTTAGCTGAGTACTCCCAACCCATGGTTTTACTCCAATGGCAGGGAGCTACTCTATTGCCTCTTATACTAACTCTCTTCCTGCAATCAGTACAAAGAGATTGGCTGTGTTCCTTCATGACTAGCTAAGTTCTGGCTGATGGAACAGCCCCTTGAGTATGCTAAATTGGGGCCCAGTGTCTGGGTGTCCCCCAGCCAGGGAACTGCAAAGGGGCCTAAAGCTGTGGTCAAGATATGCTCCTAATTATGTTTTTATTCTAAAATACCGCATAGGAAAATGTAGATGTGAGCTGATCTTAAGAATATTTTAAGTTTATTTTTGTGTAAAAAAAATTGTACTTGTAATTAGGACTAAAGCATTGAGTGAATTAGTAAAATAGATAAGGAGACTTTTGATTCTAGCGCCCTCATTCAGTTCTTCCCAGTTGCAATAGAAATGTTAGTTACAATTGGATGGCTATTTATGTCTAATGATTTGATGATCTCAGTCCAGTTCCTGTGGACAAGATTTTACATCTAAACTCCCTCATTAGAACTGACACTAATCGGAAACTTACTGGTATCTTCAACAGAGAGGTCTAGAAGTGAATGGGGATGGTGTATGAACTATCTTGTCACCCCTGCTCAGTATCTTTATTGGAAAAAAATGGAGGCGGGGGTAACCCAGCTATCCATAGCAGCCTAAATATAAAGTCTTGGGGGGATTGTAGATGAAAAATGAGTACAGAGTGGTATATACAGTGGAGTGGGAATAAGTACCATTTTGTCTGCTCTGGGTCCAGATAGGCCATCAGAACTATTATTTTGTTGGCAAGCCTGATAGATATTCCACTTGAATGTGAGAGAATTTTGTTCTCTAAATATGAGTATAGGCATTATAGAGCAGATGAGACCCTGGAATTGAGGTAAAATGAAACAAACAAGAAAATAGAAAAAAATATAAAATGGTTATCATAGATCATCTGAAACCATTGTAAAGAGAAAAATGGAAGATATTAGAGTGGCATATAAGAAACAAGAAAGTTAGAACTGAAATGGTAGCAAGTAAGATGAGCTTTAAAGAGTGTAAATAGTAGATAACTTCTCCTATATTTTAATAAATGTATGAAGTAGAGAAGAGAATACATGTTTTTAAAAACAGCAGTAAGTGTTGTTTGGAAGAAAGAATATAGAAAGTTCAAGAAAGTTAAATTATCATAAGTTTCATCATTTGACTACTCATTTGAGAAAGTTAAATTGAGATAAACATTTTACAAGACCAGAACAATGCTGTGACAAGCTAAAATCTGTACGTGACACCAGTGCTTTGGATAACTAGTCTTTATTTTCACTTGACTATATAGGGGGAGATTGTCAAAAGCATAAAGGGTAATTGTGCGATTAACTCCCTTTGGCAGTGAAGAAGATTGGGGGCCCAGATCCTATTTGTGTTTATATTTTGGGTTTGTTTTCTCTGAAGTTTATCACTGTGCCAAAGGAATTATATAGCGAGTCCACATCCACAAAGGGACCTAGCATTGCAATGCTATGCTATGCTCTGAGCACACCTATGAGATTGGATCCCACAGGCAAGATAGGAGCTCCTTCACCTATCTTCCCTAGGTTTGTAGATTAGGCATGAGATAGGTGTCCAGACACAGGAGTGAGGCAGCATATGTCCAGAGGAAGAAGCTATGGCACTAGGCACATAGGGAACTTTTACCCTGAAAATGTAGGAGCAGAGTGAGTTTAGGTGCCTACAGGGCTAAGTGAAAGCCAAGTGCAGCTTCCTGGATTGTACTGGTGCCTAAATCTGGGGTTTAGGCACATAACTTCCTTTATGGATCTGAAGCTGAGTGCGCAGAATGAAAAGAAGTATACAGCTCCACAGCTCTACTCACATCAAACAAGCTTTGAATTTTTCAAGTATTAAAATTAAACACATCATGCAGTTCTCAAATTCAAATCCTGGAACCAAATACTAAGTAATAAATAATAATAGTTAGCCAGTACAGATATAACATAAATTAGATGTCACCTGTGTTTTATTAATAAAAGACTATTACAGCAATACGTTATAATGGGAATGCCCATTGATGATGACAGGGCCGGCTCCAGGCACCAGCCCACCAAGCATGTGCTTGGGGCGGCGCCTGGAGGGGGGCGGCGTGGCAGGGTGCTCCGGCCCGAGAGTGGGGCCTCGGCCGGGCTCGCCACCCTCCCCCCGGCGCTCCGGCTGGTCGGGGAGAGCAGAGAGCCATGGCGGGCTCGCCGCCCTCCCCCCAACGCTTTGGCCGCAGCGGGCTCTCCGCCCTCTCCCCGGCGCTCTGGCCAGTCAGGGAGAGTGGAGAGCCGCGGCGGGCTCGCCGCCCTCCCCCCAGCACTCTGGCCGCCGGGGAGAGCGGAGCGCCCCGGCCGGGCTCTCCGCCCTGCTCCCGGCACTCTGGCCGCCGGGGAGAGCGGAGCCGTGGCGGGCTCGGCGCCCTCCCCCCGGCGCTCCAGCCGGTCAGGGATTGCGGGCCCGCGGCCGAGCTCAGCACCCTCCCCTGCCGCACTGGAGGGGGCGGGGGGTGGGGGGGAGAGGGGCAGCGGGTGGCTTTTTTGCCTAGGGCGGCAAAAAAGCCAGAGCCGGCCCTGGATGATGAGCACTGTGGCTTGGCTGCGGAGGAAAAAGCTGGTTTCTTTTTCAATTAGCACCACAGCAGTGGCTGTATCCTTGGCACTTCCTCTTCCCAGCTCACCTATGGGGTGCAGCAGGGCCACAGAAACAGCCAGGCTGTGTAGGGTTAGTAAAAACAGAGCTTGTGTAGGTCTCTCACTTCAGTGAAAGACCAATTGTAAAGACAGGGAGATCAAAGAGAGGAATAAGAAGAAGGAGATAACAGGCTTTGTTTGCCCTTGAAGATTCCCCCGCCCCCCAATATCAATTAAAATAAGAAAGAAAGAAAAATTATGGCTTCCCTTCCTCCACCCATACCTCCCCTCCCCCACTTGTTAAACAACATGATTTTTTAAATTATGATGTTGTTACTGGTGATGAGATCCCTGCTTGTGACTCTGTGCACATTAACATTAATAATAAAGAATAAAAGTTGAAACACCCCATTCAAAAGACATTTTTCCAGGTAGGAGCATGTGTTACTGTTTTATTGTTGGCTTCACAATTTAGCTGTGGTTAACAGCAAGAATTAAATACAAATTGAGTGCAAGAGTGGGTTTTTCTCTACATGACCATGCAGGGAAGTAAGAGGGTTCATTGCAGGTATGTATGGAGGGGTGCATAGCCCCCATGAAGCCTCTAATCCCCCTTCTGCATGTGGGCAGGAAATAGACAGGCAGGAACAGGGAACGAGTAGACCCCTGACATATCCCCACAGTACATTAGCCAGTGAAACAAGTAAGCCAGCATAAGCGGGAAGTAATCTATTTCTGGTATAGACAACTCCTGGGACAAAGCTGTACATAACCTCTTACTATTACAAGGAATCAGAATCCACTCCTCAATATTTATTCTATGCATATAAAAAGTTCTCCACACGCAGATCCAGGATGGTATTAAGCACACTTGCTTTATTGTATTAAAGACTGTACAAACCTAATTTTTAAAAGACTGGTTTGTTGTGAGAGAATTCAGATTTCATGCTGTTCTTTGTGCATTAGGCAGCGACAAACAATGTTTATAGTTAATGTTCAGTAAAAAGTTGAATGACATTTAACAAGATAGGGATGAACATTTTGAAAGGTTTTCCTGTGTTAATTATAACTCATACCTTGTCACTCTCATCTGCAACTGAGACTAATAGTCTGCCTTATAAAGAGACATGCTTATTGATTTTGCAAAGGCTGTAACAAACTAGGCTGTACTCTTTTCTATTGATATAATAAGCATTGCCTGCCTGTATTGATTGCTTACCCCACAGAGTAATAGCAAATTGCTATTGTAGAAACATAATGATGCTGAACATTTGTTGCACAGATGATAGGGTAGTGTTTAAATGCTGTGTGTCCTGTTCTTTGTAGATTTACTAATAACCTCTTTAATCATTCCTCTTCAAAATACAATGAATCCTGAAGCAGATGCTAACCTAATGATACAACATAATTTACAGAGCATAACATTTTATAAATGCAAGATGAATTAAAAAAGCTATTTTTTCCCATCAACTAAACTCGATGACAGTTTTACCTAACATTTTGCAAGGCCTGGGAGAAATGATATAAATTACATAGGGCTGATTCTGTCAACCGTACTCACATATTAAGTAATACTTTATTCTATGAGTAGTCTTACTGAATTCAAAAGAAACTATTTAGAGTAAAATATTACTCACTCTGTGGCAGAATCTGGTCCTTAGCCTTCTTTAAAACAAAGTTTTGCAACATTAACAGTTTTAATCATCTGGCATTGATACTGCGTTGGATTAATTAAAGTTTGCACAGCACATTAACGAACGTATAGCCATTTACAAGTGCTATGAATTTTACTTATTAGATGTTATTTCTTATTAGAGCTGTGCAAACACTTTTGTAATGAAACCTTAATTAAGATGAAAGCGATTACACACAGGTTTTGTTACAAACCACAATCTGGCAAAGTTTGTGCAAAAGTTTGACCAGTTCTTTTTGTTGTCCCTGGGGGGAGGGGAGAGGAGAGATTTGGAATTGTCTATAGCAGATCCCCATCCAGCACAAAGGCCCCGATTCAACAAAGCATGTAAGTGTTCAGCTGACTAGGTATAGACTTAACCTCTGCTTAAAATTAAACATTCCCCTCTCTCTTTATTCTAAAGTTAGCAATTAGCAAGTGGGAACTAATACATCTACTGGTCCCTGCTCCTACAGCTCTCTTCAAATCTTCCCTTCTCCTACCGCTTTCAAATTACTAGCATCCCAGAGTGCAATACACATTTCTCAATGCCCTTTATCCATACCACATTGGTGGAGTGATCTCAGATTTCACAAGCTACATCTGAGGCCTACAAAGTGGGGTAGATCAAAGCACCTTACAGAACTTTTAGTGCGTGGCAGCAGAGTCCACATGGACATTTAATGTGTGTTAGGCAAAATGTACATGCCAGCTTGCCACAAAATAAATGCTTGTATAGACAATCCCTAAGATCCTGTTTCCAGTTGCATATAACTTTGCCAAATACTCACCATTCAGACTGGCATTTTCCTTGTTGGGCACCAATAGGGAACATCTCCAAGCTCTCAGTTCCTGTGGACAGTACTACAGGGGGAGACTAAAGCTGGCATCCATGCGCTGGTCTTCTGTTCAGTGCAATTCGTATGGTGGTGGTACCTATTCTGCAAAATTCTGTACCTATGACACTGCCATGAACAAACCAACCACAAAACAAAAACAACCTGATTGTCTCAGGGTCTTACACATGATGGTCGGGGTGTGTTTTTTGCCATTTGTGACCATCTGCCCCTATCTGGCTGAGCTATGAACCCTGAAGAATCACAGTTTGCACATGTTCAGTAGAGACTTGTTAGAGTTGCCCACTAAAATCTCTGAAGATTCAGTCTGCACTAAGCATGCTCGATCCCCTCACAGCTCCTAAATCCTAATCAGGCTAAGCATGTACACTCCCCACTGAGCAACCACATAAATTTGAAATCCTAGAAACTGAGCTGGGCTTTTCCTGAAATTGCTGCTTCCAGTGGCCAGAGGCCTCTGTGGCATCATCCACACTACAGGATGTGAGAGCAGTAAGATTCTCTCCTGTGCTTTCAGTGCCCCCCTGCTAGTGCCCAGGCAGCATGAAGCAGGAGGAAGCTGCCTGACTCAAATGCAGAGGGATGAGGGCAGGAGCAGAACCAGAGGGTGGGAGAGGAACAGGAGCCAAAGAAGAGATCAGGGCTCAGGGCCAAGTAGGGTTGCCAGGCATCCATTTTTTCACCGGAACACCCAGTCAAAAAGGGATCATGGCAGCTCCAGTCAGCACTGCTGACCGAGCTGTTAGAAGTCATGGAGCACATGACTTATGAGGAGAGGCTGAGGGAACTGGGATTGTTTAGTCTCCAGAAGAGAAGAATGAGGGGGGATTTGATAGCAGCCTTCAACTACCTGAAGGGGGGTTCCAAAGAGGATGGAGCTCGGCTGTTCTCAGTGATGGCAGATGACAGAACACGGAGCAATGGTCTCAAGTTGCAGTGGGGGAGGTCCAGGTTGGATATTAGGAAACACTATTTCACTAGGAGGGTGGTGAAGCACTGGAATGCGTTACCTAGGGAGGTGGTGGAGTCTCCTTCCTTGGAGGTTTTTAAGGCCCGGCTTGACAAAGCCCTGGCTGGGATGATTTAGTTGGGAATTGGTCCTGCTTTGAGCAGGGGGTTGGACTAGATGACCTCTTGAGGTCCCTTCCAACCCTGATATTCTATGATTCTATGATAAGTCCGGTCAGCAGCACAGCAGGAATAAGGCAGGCTCCCTGCCTGCCTTGGCTCCGCACAGCTCCCAGAAGCACCTGGGATGTCCCTGCATCCCCTAGGCGAGAAACACAGCCAATGAGAGCTGCGGGGCTGTGCATGAGGCCAGCTGGTGGGGGGGTGGGTGGCGGGGAGCAGCGTTCAGCACTGCCTGGCCACGCCTCTCCTTAGGGGATGCAGAGACATGCCAGCCGCTTCTGCGGGCTGCCTGAGGTAAGTGTCACCTGGAGCCAGCACCCCGCAGCCCAAACTTGTGCCCCAGCCCGGAGCAACCTCTTGCATCCCAAACCCCTCATCCCTGGCCGCACCCAAGAACCCTCTCCTGCACCCAAACTCCTCCCAGATCCCCCACCCTGCCGCACTCCAAACCTATCAGCCCGGCGTCCTCTCCTGCATCCCAAACTCATCATCCCCAGCCCCACACCATATCCCCAACCCCAGATAGAGCCCTCACTCCCCCACACTCTGAAGCCCTTGGCCCCACCCATCAGCCTAGAGCCCCCTCCTACACCCCAAACCTCTAATCCCCGGCCCCAATCCCAGCTGGAACCCTCACCCCCCACACTCCAACCCCCTGCCCAAACTCCTGTCGCAGCCTTGAGCCCCCTCCACACCCCAAATCCCTCATGCCTAGCCCCACTCCAAATCTCCCCCAGCCAGAGCCCTCAACCTCCTGCTCCAGCCTGGAGACCCCTCCCACACTCAGAACCCCTCGGCCCCAGCCGGCAGCCCAGAGTCTCCTCATGCCTGGCCCCACTCGGGTGAGGGTGGGGGGAGAACACGCAAAGGAGGGAGGGGGGATGGAGTGAGCAGGGGATGGGGCCTCAGAGAATGGGCAGCGTAATAATGTTTGATTTTCAGCAATCAGAAAGTTGGTAAGGGGAGGGGGAAGTTGTGGAGGAGCAAAGGCTAAGAATATGTGTGTGTGTGGCGGGGGTGGGGGGGATGGAATATAGGCAGGATATGAGGGAGGGGGACAGGGGGGGGGCATAAGGGGAGTGGAAGAGGCTGCAGGGGACAGGTGCAGAAAGGTCTGCAACCACTAGAGAAAATTCTCCTGTAGAAGCTGGAATTGAGTCTTAACAGTCTTTTTCTATCTAGCAAATAGCTTTGACGCCCACTGACAAAGTATGAGTTTCTGTCTCTGTGACGTTGCACCCCACAAGGCTTTATGGAAATATATTTATGAATGTATATATGACATAACTGGAATATGTTTTATGCTACATATGCCATGTAACATATCTATGTAAAGGTTATGATGTACTGAATCTATTCATCCTATTTGTATGCATGTGTCATTTTTGTTTTCGAAGGTATGAATATTGGCTGTGTACTTGCTTGATTTCTCAGTAGTCTTAGTAAAGCGTTTGGTCAGCTTCTTTAAAAAGGAATTTGCAAGTTAAGTGTCCAATCAAGAATCACTTAGTGGGCAATGGATCTTGAAAGGCTCCAATCCACATAAGAAGTCTACATGAGGCCATTCAAGGTAGCAGGTGAACAATGGCTGCTTCCTGTAAGAACTGAGTCATGCATGGACATGTGCCTTGCACAGGTGACTCCAAAACTCCATATTGGAGCTGGACTTTGCATAGGAGAGAGGAAGGGAAAGAGAAAGTCTATTAAGCCCGTGGGAGACCCTTCCATTTTTTCTTCAGCTGGCTAAAGAGATAGCCTCTCCATCCCCAAGAATACCTGAACGAAACTGGAACAAAGGACAGTAACCACAGGGGGTATGAGTGATTGCTGGACCCAGACTAGGAGACTAGTCTGTAAAAGGAAGCTTATTGGGATTCCTCTGAGGGTGAGGTTTTTATATGTATTCAGTCTTCTTACTGTATTAGACATAGACTTGCATGTTCTATTTTATTTTGCTTGGTAATTCACTTTGTTCTGTCTGTTGTTACTTGGAACCACTTAAATCCTACTTTCTGTATTTAATAAAATCATGTTTTACTTATTAATTAACCCAGAGTATGTATTAATACTGGGAGGAGGACAAACAGATGTGCATATATCTCTATCAGTTTTATAGAGGGCAAACAATTTATGAGTTTACCCTGTATAAGCTTTATACAGGGTAAAACGGATTTTTCTGGGGTTTGGACCCCATTGGGAGTTGGGCATCTGAGTGTTAAAGACAGGAACACTTCTCAAGCTGCTTTCAGTTTAAGCCTACAGCTGTTAGGGGACGTGGTTCAGACCTGGGTCTGGGTTTGCAGCATGCTAGCAGGTCTGGCTCAAACCAGGCAGGGCACTGAAGTCCCAAGCTGCCAGGGCAGGAAAGTGGGGGCAGAAGTAGTCTTGGCACATCAGTTGGCAGTTTCCAGGGGGTTTCTGTGATCCAACCCGTCACAATCTCTTCTAGCAGGAGGTCCACATAAGAAAACAATTTTTACTACACTGTTAGCTCAAATTGTAGAGAATGGAGCTGTGGATCTAGAGATTGCATCTCTGCTGCTGGACCATATGCAAGCAGCAAAGGGGAAAGGAGGAAATCAGTCATGATTTATTCTCTGTTTAAGTGAAAATACACCCACCCCTTAAGAAATTACATATAGAAAAAACTATAATGAAATATTATTAGAGTTGCATAGGCAAACCCTCAGAAGTTAGGAAATGCAAATTTAATTCAGCCCCTTTGTGTAAATGCATTATGTCATAGTCTCTAATGAAATGGCCACATACTATTTTTTTCTACAGAACACCTTGGCTCATTAAGTGCATGGGTCAGATTGTTCTCTGGAAATAAATAAGGGTTGTGTAGTAAAGGAGACATTGTTTTAGGACTTCTGCCTTATTTGATGCAGAGGTTGAAAGGCATGCAGCGAATGAAGCAGGGGATTACTGGAATAGAAAGGATGGTCTCATGATAGAGGCAATTGAATGCTGCCCTGGAAAACTGGATTCTATCTCTGCATCTGTCATAAAGTTCTTATGTGATATTGGTTAAGTCATGTAAACTAAAATATTCACAGGTGGCCACTTCGTGTCCCTCAGTTTCTGGGTGCCCAGTTTGAGACTCTGGGTCAGATCTGCAGAAGTACTGAGCATCCACAACTGAAAATGAAGTCAACCTATAAAAGGCTATAAAATACTAAGTACTCTGAAATATAAGGACCTAGGCTCCTCAAATTGGACACCCAAAATTAGTTGGCACTTTTGACAATGTTAGCATTAATGTTTATGTCTCAGTTCCCCATGCATATAATGGGAATAATACCACCTCACTTCAGTGGAGTGTTATGAAGATTAATTAACATGAATTAAATTTAACAATTAATGAAACACTCAGATACTACATTGAGAGCTCCATGGAAAAGCCCTTAAAGAAACTAATAATTCTGAATTTAGTGCATATGCTGTGCAGTAAATGTGTGGGGCTACATGCAGAGTGAGGAGGTTAACAAGAAATACAGAACTGCTGCCCATTCAGTGAGCACTGTCCATCTGCTGCAATCAGTGATACAGGACTCCTGTGGAAGATATACTAGGTGATTGTGTAACTAAAGATTGTGCCACAATGTGCACCACCAACCATCACCAGGAGATTGAATTACATTTGCACAGGGCACTCAAGTCTGAAATTTCCACACTTTGGAGTAACTGTCCCTCTTGTAACAGTCCCCCCGTTACTTTTTTAAATGTAAGGATATGGTGAATGCTAAGGATCATTTATTACTGTCACAGGTAGATGGAGCTGGGCTCTGAGTGGGGTAAGGGGTTGTGGCATGGGCAGAGAGACACTGTGGATGATGACTGTCTAAGATTTTAGGATTGAGGGTCTCAATAGGTTAAAACAAGCTTTAGGAAAGCAGCTCAATTTCTTGGTTAGCCCATCATGATCAAGATCAGTGATGAGAGCAAAAGGAGTACATAAACTAAGATGATAATTAGTTTAGCAAAATGTGCTCTTAGTTTTCTAGCTCCCTGCCTGATATCCCTTCATCTGATAATATAGCCCCTGGAGCTACTTAGAGCTCAACATCATCTATTTTCAAACAAGCCAAACTTTCTGCTCTATAAAACTGCACTGGGACATTATTAACATCCTCCTAGGAGAAGATTTCTTGTCCTTTGTTGGTTCCCCCACTCCCCTTTCTTCCTCTGACCTGGAAAAAAAATAAAAAGGATACATATGATATTTTTAGTCATCTAAATTAAGCTTAAAAATGTTTGCTTCTGCTTCTGCTCCAGATTAGATGCTAATCTTTGTAAAGAAGTGTGCCATATCAAATTCAAAACCACACCACTATTGCTGTGACAGCTGTGCTGTGAAACCACCAGCATCTATTGCTACCTACAAGAAGAAAGTCTTTAGAAACAATCATGTGATAAGAATATATTTTGCTTACTTCCTCAAAGGTTAATGCTGATCTCTGGATTTTATATACACAAATACCTGCATCTCAGTCAGCTCAGAGGTCAAGAGCAGTTTTTCCTCAATTTGTGCTACAGGTAAATTGAATGTGTGCACAGATCATGACTGCTTCAGAGGTCACTAACATTTCCCCTCCTCACCCCGATCACATTTGGAATGTTACCATAGTTTCAGTTTACAACAAAAAACAGAATATTCATAGTTATAGTGGTGAGATTTCAAGATATTAGATATTTATTGTAAAAGTGTTCAGAACACAGGAGTTGACTTGTATTTTTCCCGGTGGGTTTCCCACCCTCGCTCTGCCCCTGGGACCTGCCGAACAGCTGTGGCTGGTGGACGCTGAGCACCCCTTTTTTTCCCCCTCCCGTGGGTACTTGAGCCCTGGAGTACCCACAGAGTAGGCACCTATGATTCAGAATATGTCATACTTAATACAGTGGGACAGATCTAGTGTAAAATCAGTGTAGCTCCAACGACAGCTATTGGAGCTGCAGTGATTTACACTAGAGAGGATCCAGCCCAATCAATTTCATGTTGCACTTGCATGCATGAACATTCATACATATAGTATCTTCTGGTTAATATTGCTTCAAATTTACTGTGGACAATCATTTAACGCTTGAATTCACAAATGTAGACCTTCACCTAAACAAAAGCCAATAAGCTTATTGTGAATTCCATTAAGCTGGAATTCAATGACTACAAAAATGAAACACTCCTTGATGCATAGGGCTAGAGATTCAAAGATGACAAGGCAAGTTATTTTGTTAGTGTGACCCTATGAGTCCCTCTGTGCCAACTGGCAGAGGGTTAGCTGTCAGGTAACAGCAACTCCTGTCAGTTCTGACAAATTCACTACACTTACCACATAGCTGTCATAGTATTTAGTTATAAAGAATGTCTTTGTAAGATATCAAAAGCGTATACCACACGTGTTTCATGATGTATGTATGGGTGTCAGGCAAGAAGTTGTATGTATGTACTAAAAATAGTAGTAAAACTATGTAATCAGGCAAGGTTGATAAACAATTCTTTCCCCAGACAAAAGCATGTTGATTTACTTGTCTACCCATATCTGATGTAAAGTAAGCCAAATAAAATGGAGAGTACATTTGCATATGAGGTAAACAGGATGGACAACTTAACGGAACGATAAGAAAGCCTAACGGTGCTACACTGTGGAGAACAAATAGAAAGAATACATTTCAAAGGCTATCTGGACTATAGGAAGCATGTTATACTTTCTTTTTTATGTGTAGCACATTCTGTTTCCATGGACTGTATTCAGTATCACTTAGAATTCTATCTTTGTTAATAAGCTTTTTGTTTTGTCATAAAAAGATCTCAGTGCTGTAATATTAAGCAAAGTGTGAATTCTTAGTTGAATCAAAAAAGCTGATGTGTAAGCTGGCTCTTTGGACATAGCAAACTTGGTAGGTTGTGAGTGTCCAATGACAGGGGCTGGATAGTGCAAGGGAAAATACTCTTCCCTGTTCATTGGGAACAAGGCAAAGTAAGGACTAGCAGAGTCTGGAGGAAAGATTTTCTAACAGATTTGGTTGAGAGGGAGCTATCACCCAGTTTAGCACTAGCAAAGCTTTCTCTTGCAGAGGTTTGGGGTGGGGAGGGTTACACAGGGATCTACAGTTTTGGGTGACACAAAAGCACAGAATGAATGAAAGAAATAGATACATTACCAGTATCTTCCCATGCAAATTTTGCATGGAATTCTACTGGCAACCACTATATTTCCAGATCTGTGTAAATAGTGCAACTCTTCAGGGACTTTAAAATTTTTCTTTTCTAATATATTCAGTAATGATTTGTCTCAGCTTTTGGTTATGAACGCCACACAAGTCCTATTTAAAAAAACCCATCATTTCATTTTTGGTATAGTTTGTAGATACTACTACTAATAGTAAACGAAATTATGTATGGACATTTTTCTCACTCACTATCAAACATGTGAATATATGTTAAGGTATATGCTTTCAAGATAATTACCCTCATGACTATATTAATACACAAAGGGCTTATTGTAGTTGCTTGGACTTTCAATTGACATCAATGGGTTTTGGATCAGGTTCTTGAGTCATGACTTTGGAAATCACATTAATTTCATTACCAAGGCACACATGATTGTGAGTCCGTGAGATGTGACATTGAGCCAGTTATTTGTATTGGTAGCCTCAAAAGTTCTTAGAATGTATACATTATTGTTATATAAAACACACCCCTGTAACAGAGGTACATATTTATCAAAATTAAGAAGAGTATTGGGATGAGAGTGGCTTGGAATAACTTTCATAGTAGAAAAAGTGTGTGTGGGGGGGAATTATTGTCCAAAACAGATGTCAGTTTGACTTTTTTTTTTTAAGTTTCTTGTCAGAAAACCTCAAAGCCAAAGATTCAGCAGCCCATGTAACATTTCAGTAAAACTAAAGACCATTTTTTTTTCCAGTTGACCAAAAGAGGTTTTCAGGTTGACTGTTTTTTTTAATTTTTCAATGAAAGTCAACAAAATTAAGTCTGTCAGCTAGACTTTATACATTACTGTTATGATCTGAAATGCTATTGCTTGAAACTAGGACTACTACTTTAAAAAAAATGCATGTAATGTGTTAACCCCCTCACACTTGCCAAGAATCAAAATGGTCTTGTTTCTGATTCCTCTTGGTTATTCTCCAAGACTGGTATGATTTAGATCAGGGGTGTCAAACTCAATTGCACAGGGGGCCAAAACTCAAAACTCGCGGGCCGAACAGTATAACCATTTATTTAACAGACTAAATATTTATGTTTTTTAACCATTAATATGAACCAAAATACAGGATATCATTCCAAAATAAATACATTTCAACTTAAAATATTTTGCTCTTCATAAAAAAATATCCTGTCAATACAATACATTCAAAATCTGTACATGCTGGAATATTAAAAAATCTGAAAATATAAATAAAAAATTGAATTTAAAGCAAAAGTATAATCATAACAAATCATAACATTCCATTTTCTTGTCCTATTTAGTCAGAGCCTGATACTTGGAGTCTTTTCTTTGCAACAAGTTCGTTTATGTTTGGGGTTAGGTTCTGTGTTGTGAAGATTCTCAGGATCGATTGCAGGTGTTCATCAGTGAGGCGACTCCTGTGTGACGTTTTGTTAATTTTCATCACAGAGAACAGCTGCTCGCACAGATATGTGCTGCCAAACATGGACAGGATTCGAGCCGCATGTTGGCGGAGCTGCGGCATCGCTTCAGGAATGAAGCGAGTGAACTGTGCTGGCCCCGCAGTGTCGTACTTTGCCTTCAGTGTCCCGTTACATTGCAGTTCTATCAGCTCCATCTGCATTTCTACAGGTGCGGTTTCCACATCGACTGCAAATGGGTTGCGAAGCAGCTCGAAGTTACTTTTCTGTGCCTCAAAGTCACTGAAGCGCCGTGCGAACTCAGTGCGCAGCGCGCTGAGTTTTTCAGCAAAGGTGGCATTTGGGAAAACTGTGGCACTTTCTTGGTTCCGTATTACTTGGCAACAGGGAAAGTGAGACAAGTTGCATTGGTGCATTTGTGTCTCCCATAAGCGCAGCTTCACTTGAAATGCCTTCACTGCATCATGCATATCGGTTATTATGTGCTCCCGTCCCTGGAGTTGAAGGTTTAAAGCGCTAAGATGCGACGTTATGTCAGCCAGGAACGCCAACTCACATTTCCACTTTTCATCCCGCAGAACTGTGCTGTCTTTCCCCTTACTGTCCATGAACTGGCAGATTTCCTCTCGCAGCTCAAAGTGTCTTTTGAGAACTTTTCCCCGACTTAGCCACCGGACCTCCGTATGATATGGCATATCGCCAAACTCGCTATCTATTTCCCGCAGAAAAGACTGGAATTGGCGGTGATTTAAACCGTGGGATCTGATAAAGTTGACGGTTTGTGTTACAGTGTTCATCACATGATCCATTTTTAGGACTTTAGCACTCAGCGATTCCTGGTGTATGATGCAGTGATACACTGTCAACTCACCGGCACAGTTCTCCTCCCGCATCTTTGAGCGCATCCTTCCCACCAGTCCATTTTTTTCACCACACATAGCAGGTGCGCCATCTGTTGTAAGTCCAACGAGTTTTTCCCACGGCAGTTTCATGTCGGTTACACTTTGAAATACATTTCCAAAGATGTCTTCTCCTTTCGTTGTCCCGTGCATCGATTTAATGTCCAGTATTTCCTCTGTTACGCACAAATTGGAATCCACACCACGGATAAATATCGCCAGCTGTGCAGTGTCAGTCACGTCAGTAGTTTCATCCACGGCAAGGGAGTATGCAACAAAATCTTTTGCTCTTTCAATCAACTGTGTTTTCAAATCAGTCGCCATCTCACAAACCCGATTAGCAACAGTGTTTCTGCTGAGGCTTACATTTGCAAACGCTCGCGTTTTATCTGGACAAAGGACGTCGCACACTTTCATCATACAATTCTTTACGAATTCCCCCTCGGTAAACGGCCGTCCTGATTTGGCGATCTCTTCGGCCACAATGAAACTTGCTTTCACAGCAGCTTCACTTTGTGATTTTGCTTTGGTGAAAAACGTCTGCTGGGATGTCAAATTCTTCTTCAACTCCTCTACCTTTTGTAGCTTCTGTCCTGCGCTCAGGTTTTTGAATTTGTTCTCATGTTTCGTCTCGTAGTGCCGTCTTAGGTTATACTCCTTCATTACAGCGATATTACTCCCGCAAAGGAGACACACTGGTTTACCTGCAATTTCAGTAAACATATACTCATTCTCCCACCGGCTTTGAAAGCCTCGGTTTTCAGAATCAATTTTTCTCTTGGCCATTGTTGGGGTCTAGCTTTGATTTGAGATTAGCGTTGTATACATCAACAGACCGCGAACTTGAACCGCGGCTTGCCGTTGGCGGCAATTGCACTGCATCATGGGATTTGTAGTGTGTGTTATTGGGGCGTCATATCACAGGGCCATTAAAAACAGATATATAAAACGATTTCGCGGGCCGGATATAATTGTATGGCGGGCCGGATGTGGCCCGCGGGCCTTGAGTTTGACACATGTGATTTAGATCATTTACTCCTCTGGGAATGTCTGTACCATGGGATATTGTATTTTGAGGCCAAAAATTATTTTCCTTATTCTGCTAATAGTATCTTATTGGCTTTTGAGCATAGTACAGCCTTGCAATTATTTTAAAAATCTAGGTGTTTATATCCACTACAGATTCTCCCATTATGTATCTGACTTATTTTAAATATGAAAGCAAAAAGTATCCTGGTGACCCATACAAAGCCTATAAGATTAAAGACAAGTCAATCATTTTGCTTATCTTTTTTGCCTCCTCATTATCCCTGGCAAGTCCTAATTTTTCTTTCACTGAGCCATCGGTACATAATTAGGGTTTTTAGTCCCGGATTAATGAAATCAGTTAAATTATCTGAAATGAACTTTTAAGAAGTAGTATGTTTGACATTGTACTCACTTGGCACTTTTACAGTGCTGTATATCTTCAGTTCACTGTACAAATATTACTAATTTTTGAGACTGATAAGTGATTCTACAGGATATGGTTATGGGTGGACTTAAAACCTTGTTGTTATAAGCCAACCAGGACCACTGCCTTGCATTCAGGATAAAATAGAACTAGCAGTAGCACCCAAAAAAAAAAAAATGGAAGAGACGTATAGAAGCTGAACCGGGTGGCCCAAGGTGTTTCAAATTCAGGGGTAGGGATCTGATTGGTGGAACTATTTTGCTCTGTGTGAGTGACATACCCCCTCTTCCTCCCCCCCCATCCCCCCAAGCTGAATCAGTGAGAGAAAACCAAGCAGGCAGTAAATGAAAACTAAGAAAGAGATTTTTGGACACAGTGATTTATAGAAAGGCAGGTTTGGAACAGTGAACAAAAGAGCTGTCACCTGTTTGTTTCCTACTTTGTTCAGGAAATAGGATTTTGTATATTCTTTATAGAACAAAATTGCATTAAAGCAATGCCTATCACTGGAACAATCCACAAGCTCCAGCATTTATGCCTAGCCACTTGGGTCAATAGGAGTGAAAATACTATAAAGAAGACCTATGTTTTTTAAAACATTTTTTCTTGCTTGATTTTTATGCCTACCCCCAGCCTGGTTTTGCTGAAGGACCTAGAGAAACGGAGTAGGAGATTTCTCCTATCTTCATTAAAAGACCATGATTAGAGTTAAATGGGTATTAATAAAAAGAAAATAATTTTAAGCAATATGAATAAAAATAATGTTCTCAGTTCATCAGGTTTGGTTTGCTCAGTAGCTGTGATATGATAATCAGTTGTCTATAAAGTCTTCCAGGGGGAAAAAAGTGACAGGAAAGACCTGATTTTTTGGAAAAACAAAACTGTTATTTACACACACAAGGGAATAAAACCCCATTTATATCTTTGTAAGTTACTTTGAAGCTGAACACTACAGCTGATAGATTTCTGGGAGGAGAAGGGGGAGTTCAATCTATTGAGTGAGTGATATTCTTGAATTTGAAGCAGTTTTGTGAAGTGCAGTCATTTTCCAAAATTTTCATTTTATTCATAAAACTTGCCCTTTATTTTTTTTAAAAAGGAATGTTTAAATCAACAAGACTAATAACATGTAAGAGTTATTTGAACCTATGGAGGGAGCAGCTGATTGGATGACTAAGGGTTTTATTCTTGAATAATCCTCAGAGAAGCAAAATATGCTAAGCACGCATTCCATTTTAAAAGGGAAAGTAGTTTTTAAAATGATCACAGTACATTGAAGGGGGCAAAATCACTTTGTGGAAGAAAGCTACTAGAGGTTCCCCTGATATAGTGCTTGGGGCATGCTACAGACCCCCCGGGATCCAATGTGGATATGGATAGAGACCTCTAATATTTTTGATTAAATAAATACTCCTGGGAATTGTGTAATTATGGGAGACTAATTTCCCAGATATAGATTGGAGGACAAGTACTACTAATAATGGTAGGGCCCAAATATTCCTGGATGTGATAGCCGACAGATTTCCTCAAATAGACACCAAGCCAACAAGAGGTGATGCCATTTTAGATTTAGTATTGATAAGTACTGAGGACTCAGACAAACTGGTTGTGGAGTACAACCTTGGTTCAAGTGATTATGAGCTCATGTAGTTTAAACTAAATGGAAGGAGAAACATGTGGTTCTTCTACTAGGGTCCTGGATTTCAAAAAGGGCAAACTTTTTTTAAAAAAAAGAAGGGAATTAGTCAGGGAAGTGGACTGAGGAACTAAACTGAATAAGGAAGAAGATTGGAATTAGCTTCTGCAACTTTGATTTAAAAGTATCTGAAGCCTGCATCCCAATCAAAGCAGGAAATAATTTGTATGGAAGGGTTGCAGACCAAACTGGATGATGAACCATCTCAAAACAGGTTATTAAAAGAAAGCAGAAAGCCCGTTAGGAATGAAAGATGGGATGGATCACCAAGGAAAGCTACTTCTTGGAGGTCAGAAAGTATTGTGACAAAGTGAGAACCACCAAAGGCTAAGCAGAGTTGGACCTTGCAAAGGAAATTAAAACCACTAGTAAAAAGGTTTTATAGCCATAACAATAAAACAAAGACAGAAGAAGTGGGACCACTAAATACCGAGGATGTGGTGGAGATTAAAAAAATAATCTAGGCCTGGTCCAACATCTAAACATATACTTTGTCTTGGTTTTTAATAAGGGTAATGTGGATCTTACAGGTAGCGGCAGGGTGGCTGATGGGAACAAGGATATGGAGGTAGAAATTACAACATCTGAGGTGGAAGTCAAACTCAAACAGTTTAATGGGATTAAATCAGAGTGACTGGATAATCTCCATCCAATAATTTTAAAGGAACTGGCACATGAAATTGCAAGCGCAATAGCAAGGATATTCAATAAATCTGTGAACTCTGGGGGAATACTTTGTGACAGGAGAATTACTAATATAGATCCTATTTTAAAGAAAGGGGAACAATGATGTGGAAAGCTACAAGCCTGTTAGTTTAACCTTAACTGTATGCAAACTATTGGAACAAATTTTGAAGAAAAGTTAAGGACATAGAGGTAATTGGGATAAAATACAACATAGTTTTACAAAAGGTGATTGTGATACCTTTGAGAAGATAATTGATTTCTAGACAAAGGAAATGCAGTAAATCTAACCTACTTGGATTTCCAAGAGCATTTGATACCATTCTACATGGAAAATTAGTTAAATTGGATACTATGGGGTTTAATGAGAGAATTGAAAGGTGGATAAAGAATTGTTTAAAGGGGAGACTACAATGGGTCATACTGAAAGATGAACTGGCAGGTGAGAAGAGTTTCTCAGGATCACTCTTATTTAACATTTTCATTCATGACCTTGGCACAAAAAATGTGAATGTCTAATAATATTTGCAGATAATACAAAGTTGGCAGGTATTGCCCATACAGAGGAGGACTGGAGAATATCATACAAGAAGGTCTGAAGGATCTTGAAAACTGGAGTAATAGAAATGGGATGAAATTCAGTAGTGCAAAGCCATGCACATAGGGACTAACAGGAATTTTTGCTTTAAGCTCAGGATGAAGCAGTTAGAAGAAGTGACAAAGGAGGAGAAAGACCTGGTGTATTGGTTGATCACAAGATGACTATGAGCTGCTTCTGTGATGTAACTGAAAAAAAGGTTAATGAAGTCCTAGGATGCATCAGGCGAGGTATTTCCAGTAGACATAGGGAAGTGTTATTGCCATTATACAAGGCACTGGTGAGACCTCATCTGGAATACTGTATGCAATTCTGGTCTCCCATGATTAAGATAAATTGAAATTGGAACAGGTGCAGAGACAGACACCTAGAATAATCAGAGGAATGGAAAACCTATGTTATGAGAGGAGAGTCAAGGAGCCTGGCTTGAAATGAAGCCAGAGTGGAGATATGATTGCTCTGTATAAATACAGAGGAATAAATACCAGCGAGGGAGAGAAGTTATTTAAATTAAGCTCCAATGTTGACATGAGAACAAGCAGATATACACTGGCCATCAACAAGTTTAGGCTTGAAGTTAGACAAAGGTTTCTAATCATCAGAATAGTGAAGTACTGGACTAGCCTCCCAAAGGAAACAGTGGAGGCAAACAAATCTAACTGGCTTCAGGACTGAGCTTGATAAATTTATGGAAGGGATGGTATCATGAGATTACCTTCAGTGACATATGCCCATCTGCAACTGCTAATAGCAAAAATCCCCGATGGCCAGAGACAGGACACTAGATGGGGAGGGCTCTGAGTTACTGTACAGAATTCTTTCCCAGGTGTCTGACTGGTGAGTCTTGCTGACATGCTCAGAGACACGGCCGGCTCCAGCTTTTTTGCTGCCCCAAGGAACGAAAAGAAAAAAATATATAAAGCCGTGATCGGCGGCACTTTGGCGGCTGCTCTACCGCGCCACTTCATTCTTCGGCGGCAATTTGGAGGCCGGTCCTTCCCTCCGAGAGGGACTGCGGGACCCGCCGCCAAATTGCTGCTGAAGACCCGGACGTGCCACCCCTTTCCATTGGCCACCCAAGCACCTGCTTCCTGCGCTGGTGCCTGGAGCTGGCCTTGCTCAGAGTTCAGCAGATCACCATATTTGGGATTAGGAAGGAATTTTCCTCCAGGTCAGATTCACCTTCTTCTGCAGTGTGGGTCATTTGCTTGCTTAAACTAGCATAAATGATGGATTCCCTATAACTTGAAGTCTCTAAAAGATGATTTGTGGACTCCAGTAACTCAGCCAGAGGTTATGGGTCTATTACAAGAGGTAGGATTGGGAGGGGGAGTTTCTGTGGCCTGCAGTATGCATGAGATCAGATTAGATGATGGTGTGGTCCTCTCTGGCTTTATAGTCTAGGAATCCTGATAACCCTATTTTCTTCACTGGTCAGAATCAAAGCTGAGATTTGTCTGTTTGATTAGGTAACCGCAGGGACTATAATGGACCACAAACACTTCAAGAAATCTTTTCCCTTGATTATGTCTCCAGACCCCTGACTTGATTCTAAACAAGTCTAATTCCTTGTAATTCAAGATCCTGGAGAAATATTTCATTTCAATTACAATTATTTCTTAGGTCCTTTCATAACAGTCCATACAAAATGCAGCTTAATAATAATATTGATCTCTGCCAAAAATCAATCCATTAAGGAGGTAAAGTGTTTAACAAATCCCATGCATTTTTTTTCAAATTTCATGTACTGCAATATGATGCCTGAAAAGATTTGGAAGTATACTTCTATGTGGGACAAATATAGGTGAATTTTACATAGTTTGAACAATATTATTGTTATAATAATATGTGAACTTCTATAATGGCTCAAAAGATTTCAAAGCACTTTACAAACAATTATTGTGTTCTTGTTAACAGAACTATCAGGAAATGATCACTGGCAGAATTGGGCTGAGAGGTATTGTGTCTGTCAAATCCCTCCAGTTATTTCAGAGAGACATGAGGGTGCTTATCACCTCGCAGAATCCCACCTAAGAAAAATATTTCCTAAGAAATAATATTCAAGTGGTAACAAAAATAGTATAGTAGTTTTCATAAATTGTCTTACTAGACTTGATTCCTCTGACCTCTAAGATATTTTGCTAGACATCTACTGTCTCTAGATAATGTTTAGATGACACCAAAATTCTAAACAATCTGCTAGAAAAAAAATAAGGGTATTTCCTCATCCGTCTTCCTGTATCATTGTTTCTAAGAAACAAATAATTCTAAAGGCTGGATCTAAAAAGGGATGTAAAATATTCCACAATATAGTCACAGACATGATGACTGATAGCATACTTCTTTATTAGTATCAGGTCTATCTGAAATAAACCTTCTAGCATCTCTCTCAGGAGAGAACGAAGAAACCAAAGTGCATAGCATCTGACAACCATCCTGATTCAATCTGTCAAACAAAGTGTATAGCAGTCACTTTAGTAGTGGCCTTTACAGTTAGAGACTTTGATAAAAGACCTCCCAAACAGAGGAAAGTTGATTTTCCTTTAGGGCTTTTGTATTATGCTTTTACAGGACACTTTTTACTCTGGGATTACATGTACAAGAGTTTCTCATTACTTGAAAACACAAGTCAAATGTATTTCCCAATAACTTTATGTAGGCTTCTCTCGCCTAATTACATGGATTGCCCTCACTTTAGACCCAAATTTAACTTTGTGCACAAACCCAGGTGTCATTTTCTCCTTTCTCATTGAGAGTTATAATGATCAAACCATTGAAACATGAAACTGAACTTACAATATAGGCAATGTTATTTATAGTATAACAACTATCCCCATATTGTAACTATCGTACACTGTTGTCTACATTGTGTTCTTCATTTCATCCATATTTTGTCCAACAAATGGGCAGTGGAGTTTGAGATATTTCTACACAGGTCATTTGCCAATGTTATTCTCATTATATACCCTAGCTATGTTTTTAACAAAAGCTCACTTTGGACCAGATTCTGCCTCTATTATTAACATCAAGTAGTACCTTTCTCTAGGAATAGTCTGTCTAATGTTGCTACTTGTGGAGTAAGAAACTACTCAATCTGAGGCCTGGTCTACACTATGAGTTTAGTTCGAATTTAGCAGCGATAAATCTAATTAACCCTGCACCCCGTCCACACAACGAAGCCAGTTACTCCCACATAAAGGGCTCTTAAAATCGATTTCTGTACTCCTCCCCAATAAGGGGAGTAGCGCCGAAATTGACATTGCCATTTTGAATTAGGGTTAGTGTGGCCGCAATTCGATGCTATTGGCCTCCGGCTATTGGGAACTATCCCACAGTGCACCATTGTGACCGCTCTGGACAGCAATCTGAACTCGGATGCACTGGCCAGGTAGACAGGAAAAGCCCCGCGAACTTTTGAATTTCATTTCCTGTTTGCCCAGCATGGAGAGCACAGGTGACCACTCAGAGCTCATCAGCACAGGTAACCATGGAGTTCGAGAATCGAAAAAGAGCACCAGCATGGACCGTACGGGAGGTACTGGATCTGATCACTATATAGGGAGAGGATTCCGTGCTAGCAGAACTACGTTCCAAAAGATGAAATGCCAAAACATTTGAAAAAATCTCCAAGGGCATGATGGAGAGAGGCCACAATAGGGACTCACTACAGTGCTGTGTGAAAGTTAAGGAGCTCAGACAAGCCTACAGAAAACCAAAGAAGCAAACGAAAGGTCCGGGTCAGAGCTGCAGACATGCCGCTTCTATGCTGAGCTGCATGCAATTCTAGGGGGCCCCGCCACCACTACCCCACCCCTGACCATGGATTCCGAGGAGGGGGTAATGTCAGCCATGCCTGAGGATTCTGCGGACGGGGAAGATGAGGAGGAGGAGGAGAAGGATGAGCATGAGCTTGCAGAGAGCACACAGCACTCCATTCTCCCCAACAGCTAGGATCTTTTTCTCAGCCTGATTGAAGTACCCTCCCAACCCTCCCAAGGCATTATCCCAGACCATGAAGCCATGGAAGGGACCTCTGGTGAGTGTACCTTTGTAAATATAAAGCATGGTTTAAAAGCAAGCGTTTTTTAATGATTAATTTGCCCTGAGGACTTGAGATGCATTCGTGGCCAGTACAGCTACTGGAAAAGTCTGTTAACGTGTCTGGGAATGGAGCGGAAATCCTCCAGGGACATCTCCATGAAGCTCTCCTGGAGGTACTCCAAAAGTCTTTCCAGAAAGTTTCTGGGCAGTGCAGCCTTATTCCGTCCTCCATGGTAGGACACTTGACCACGTCATGCTAGTAGCAAGTAATCTCGTATCATTGCATGACAAAGCCTGGCAGCGTATGATCCCGGTGTTTGCTGGCATTCAAGCAACATCCGTTCTTTATCTCGCTGTGTAATCCTCAGGAGAGTGATATCGCTCATGGTAACCTGGTTGAAATACGGGAATTTAATTAAGGGGACAGAGGTGGCTGTTCCTACTGGGCTGTTTGCCTGTGGCTGAAAAGAAATCCTTCCCTGCAGTTAGCCAAGCTGGGGCGGGGGGGAGGATCATTGGCGCTGAGCTTTTTCGCCTTTGGCTAGCAGGGATCTTCCCTGATACTAGCCATGCGGTGGGGGGAAGGGTAAAATGATCATTCCAGAGAATTGGATGGGCGGGGGGGTTAGATTGGTTTCTGCAGGGATCTTCCCTGATACCAGCCACGCGATGGGGGGAGGGATAAAGCAATCATCACAGAGAATTGGAGGGGGGGGGGGTTAAGTTTGGTTTCTGCTGCTGCACGTTAACAGGAAAACCGCAGCACTCAATGGGCTTTGCTTGGTATGTGGGAAAGGAGGGCGCTGCTTTTAGGAAGGTTGCAGAAGCCGAAAGACAATGGCTTACCATGGCCACATGCAAGCCAAATTCTGTTGCCCGGACCTGCGTCTGTGATGTCTAACACCAAAGCCGCAGGCACTAAATATTAAAATGCAAAATGGGACCTTGTACCGAAATCACATGTGCTGTGTAATGTGAATAGTGTTGTTCACCGTGAAAGAGTATAAGCATTGTTCTGTAAAATGTATCTTTTTAAATACTTCTCTCCCTTTTTTCTCTCCCTCCCGCAGCTGCAAATTTTTCAAGCCTCCCTCCTCCGTCCCGAAGGCTATCTCAGATAAGGCGGCAAAAAAAATGGACACGAGACGACATGTTCTCGGAAATCATGTAATCAACCCACGATGAAAGAGCTCATCTGAATGAGTGGAAGGACACGGTATCAAAGTACAGGAAAGATGCCAGTGAATGTGAGGACAGGGGGGACCAATGTGAGGACACGAGGGACCAACGTGAGGACAGAAGGGACCAATGTGAGGACATGAGGGACCAACGTGAGGACAGACGGGACCAACGTGAGGAGAGGAGAGACGCTCGAGATGAGAGGTGGCGTAATGCAACACTGCTGCTGCTGCGTGAGCAAACGGACATGCTCCGGCATCTGGTGGAGCTTCAGGAATGGCAGCAGGATGACAGAGTGCCGCTGCAGTCCCTGTATAACCACCCTCACCCCTCACCATCTTCCATAGCCTCCTCACCCAGACGTGTAAGAATGTGGGGAGGGGGAGGCTCCGTGCACACTCCCACTCCACCCCAGTGGAGAGCCCAAGCAAAAGGCTGTCATTATTTTGAACTTCTTTAGTGGCCTTTTCCTTCCCTCCTATCCTCCTCCCAAACCCCACCCGGTCTACCTTGTCAGTTCTCTCCTTCTTTTTCTAATCAATTAATAAAAAATACATGATTTTTAAATGATAGTGACTTTATTTCCTTTGAAAGCAAGCTGTGATCAAAGGGGGAGGGTGGGTTGCTTACAGAGAATGAGTCAATCAAGGGGGCGGGTTTTCATTAAGGAGAAACAAACAGACCTTTCACACCATAGCCTGACCAGTCATGAAACTGGTTTTCAAAGCTTCTCTGATGTGCAGCGCTTCCTGGTGTGCTCTTCTAATTGCCCTGGTGTCTGGCTGCACGTAATCAGCGGCCAGGCGATTTGCCTCAGCCTCCCACCCCACCATAAATGTCTCCCCCTTACTCTCACAGAGATTGTGGAGCACACAGCAAGCAGCAATAACAATGGGAATATTGGTTTGGTTGAGGTCTGAGCGAGTCAGTAACGTGTGCCAGCGATCCCTTAAATGTTCAAATGCACATTATATCACCATTCTGCACTTGCTCAGCCTGTAGTTGAACAGCTCCTGACTACTGTCCAGGCTGCCTGTGTATGGCTTCATGAGCCATGGCATTAAGGGGTAGGCTGGGTCCCCAAGGATAACTATAGGCATTTCAACATCCCAACGGTTATTTTCTGGTCTGGGAAGTAAATCCCTTGCTGCAGCCATTTAAACAGAGTAGTGTTCCTGAAGACGCAAGCGTCATGAACCCTACCCGGCCATCCCACGTTGATGTTAGTGAAACATCCCTTGTGATCCACCAGTGCTTGCAGCACCATTGAAAAGTACCCCTTGCGGTTTATGTACTGGCTGCCCTGGTGCTCCGGTGCCAAGATAGGGATATGGGTTCCATCTATCGCCCCACCACAGTTAGGGAATCCCATTGCAGCAAAGCCATCCACTATGACCTGCACATTTCCCAGAGTCACTACCTTTGGTAGCAACAGTTCAGTGATTGCTTTGGGTACTTGCATCACAGCAGCCCCCACAGTAGATTTGCCCACTCCAAATTGATTCCCGACTGACCGGTAGCTGTTTGGCGTTGCAAGCTTCCACAGGGCTATCGCCACTCGCTTCTCAACTGTGAGGGCTGCTCTCATCTTGGTATTCTGGCGCTTCAGGGCAGGGGAAAGCAAGTCACAAAGTTCCATGAAAGTGCCCTTGCGCATGCGAAAGTTTCACAGCCACTGGGAGTCGTCCCACACCTGCAACACTATGCGGTCCCACCAGTCTGTGCTTGTTTCCCGGGCCCAGAATCGGCCTTCCATGGCTAGAACCTGCCCCATTAACAACATGATCTCCAAAGCGCCGGGGCCTGTGGTTTGAGAGAATTCTGTGTCCATGTCCTCATCACTCTCATCGCCACGCTGCCGCAGCCGCCCCCTCCTCATCTGGTTTTTCAGGTCCTGGTTCAGCATAAACTGCACGATAATGCGCGAGGTGTTTACAGTGTTCATCACTGCTGTCTTGAGCTGAGCGGGCTCCATGCTTGCCGTTGTATGGTGTCTGCACAGTTCACCCAGGAAAAAAGGCGTGAAACAGTTGTCTGCCATTGCTTTCATGGAGGGAGGGGGAGGATGCACCCAGAACCACCCAGAACCATCCGCAACAATGTTTTTTGCCCCATCAGGCATTGGGATCTCAACCCAGAATTCCAATGGGTGGGGGAGACTGCCGGAACTATGGGATAGCTATGGGATAGCTACCCACAGTGCAACGCTCCGGAAGTCGACGCTAGCCTCGGTACATGGACGCTCACTGCTGAATTAATGTGCTTAGTGTGGCCGCCTGCACTCGACTTTATACAATCAGTTGCCCAAAATCGAATTATGTAAATTTGGAGTAATCCCGTAGTGTAGACATACCCTGAGTAAGGGTATCATAATATGGTTCTTAGTGTTGTAACCACAATTCCGAAAGAAGTTACTTACAGAGGCAGATAATCCTCTACAAATATAGTCACAAAAGATTATATTGTGCAACTTTTCCTCATGGTGATGAGCATTTATGCACATGAGTACTCACTGAAGTCAATGGGTCTACTTGTATAAGAAAGTACTCACTATTATAAATAAATTCCAAATTGCACATTCTTTTCTATGTGGGCTTGATTATGCCATTTAGACTTTTTTTAATCACCACGTTGCCTAACTCTAGGATCAGGCAACACACTGGTAAAATGCCTGTCACATCTACACACAACAGTTTTCACTCTAGTTACCAGCAGGGGAATCACACAGGTGAATAAATAGGGGACCTCAGTGACCATACATACATACACAGCCTCAATGGGCATATATACATACACCATTGTTACTGAAGTCTTTGGAGTTTGAGTGCAAGTGGAATGAATATAACGTGGTAAGGGTAGTATTTCCTTCCATCAGAAGTAATTATGACAGAATGACACCTATTAAGGACTTAATCTTGCTCCCTCTGTAGCTGTAGAAACTACAAATGTTAAAACCATGTATAAATAATAAAGAGAAGGACAATGCATTCAGATTTTTTAAGGGACATATCAAACTAACATCAGTGTAGTGACCTCTAAAAATGTAGGCAGTTTAGATATATTAGATATTTATTTTCCAACTCTCTCTGGAATAAAGCGTGATTGCATAATACACAACAAAAAGATATGCAATATTGTCTCTGGTGTTTGAATGTAAGCTTCTATGGCTTTGTGTCAACAAATAATTTTTAGCAAAAAAAGATAAAAAAGTTGTAAATAAACCATCACCAGGAATTCAGCACAGGGTTCACTTTTAGCTAAATGTTGGGTGGAAAAAATTGATACTATCCAACAAGAGTCTTTTCAAAACATTATTGAATGACCCTAGTCGTACCCTCATTTTTAATATGAGCCACATTAGGAAATTCATTAAAACAGCTAAATTAAACAAAGCTGCCATTAACATAAAAAAAATCCCTGCACATAAAAGAATGTCATCTCTCAATTATCAGCTGACTGCACAATTGATTTTCCATTATATGGAGCTTAAAACTTCACTTTGGTTTTTATTCACCATCCTTTGTACACCAATTCATTTCCCCCTTCCACTAGAAATGCAGACTTCCAGTCTTATATGTTGAAATTAATTGCCATATGTAGTTTTCAAAGAAAAGAGAAAGAAAACCAGAGGTTCCTTAGCCAGGCAGGTCAAAATAATAACTGGGTAATCTTCACATCTGAGAATGCAATTGGGTCTCAGTTTTAGCGGCAGCTGAAGGACAAATTGCCTCAGTCATCTGCTCAGTAAGTGGAAAGCCAAATAAAGGTTTTCTGAATCAAACCAAAAAATTAGTTCTGCTATATTCAGTGGATTACAAATAATGAAGAAGGTCTAGTTTCTTGAGATTCAAACTGCAATAGGTCCTTACAGAGAGGGCCATTGGCTAAGCCCCCACCCCTTCCACTTGTGGGAATTTAAATGTCTTCTGCCCTTCCCCCCAAAAAACAAATAAACAAAAAACCCACTAGGCCTGATTCTCCTCCACGGTCCATTCCAGTGTAACTTCTGATGAGTTTGGTGCAAAAACAGTGAAGCTGGAAATTACTACACACTCCTGCGTACCCAGGAACCTAGCAAAGGCCCTTTGTTGACAGTCCATAATTCCCTAAATTGACAGCTTTGGTGTGTGTATGCGCAGCATCTCCCCCGAGGCTTTGGTAAACATCAGAGTGGGTACCCATGAGGAAGCTTATGCTGCTCCTTGCAGCATTACATTTTACACCTTTCATCTACTCCACTTAGAAAGCTTGTTGCTGCAAAATGTACATCTAAGGAGTTATTTGCATCTCAGATCCTAAGGGAACCATGTTGTCCCATAGTGAGGAGAAGCGAGAGGACAATCATTCCCTGGTGCTGGAGTTCCCATTCTTCATAGATCCCAAGGAAATATGAAATTTAAGTATTACTCCTACTGTCTCCAGTGCTGCCTCACAAAATCCCTGTCCTCTAAGCACCAGAGACTCCAGCAGGCAGCCCTCCTGTGGGTTTTACTGCAAAAGGTTATGTATAACATCACATAGCTGGCAAAGTACATCTGGTATCTTGTGGCTAAGAGACTTTCTAAATATATAGCAATAGAGACAAACATTAACTACTTCTAAATTAGATCCAAATTTTGGCAGGAAGATGTATCTGATAAAGATGTATCTGATGTATCTGATAAAGAAAAGTAATATTTCAGAAGAGCTGGCAAGTCAGTGACATGCACAGAGCATTAAAATGGTATAAATATTTAAAGTGTTTCTGATAAAATAAACTTCACCTTTGTTAAATATTTATCATATATTAGATATTTATCTTTACCACCTTCACCATGCTTTGTTAACATTATTCACAAACCTGGAAGTTGATGGGGGGAAATGTACATATTTGCCTATTTGACAGACGTTTGTATCTTCAGCTAATCTTGTTGGATAGTGCTCCATCATTTCCCTCTGCCTCCCACACACCCCCATGATTCATTTGCTGACCACATTCCAAGTAATAGAAGTGTCTTCTTCATAATATCAGTGTCTCCAAAATACATGGCTAGCTACTGAAGGAAGGGAAAACTGGCTGTAGGGATTCAAGAAGCCTTTATCAAAGTGACTTAAATCACTAATGTTGCTACAATAATAAAAATATTAGAAATATTTTACACACAACATATGTGATTGTGATCATTAACATGATTAGGGCTGTAGTTTACCATGGCCATGACTTCTCTGACAAAACCTGTGATTTTTATGTTTCCCCCTCCGTGGAGATGTTTGGAAGAAAGGCTGGATTGTGTCTGTCAATATGCTGCAGATTTTTGTTCAGGTTACATTTCTATATTTGTAGTTTTCCACTGTCCATTTATAATCCCTTGTCCGTTACAGTAATTCAAGGTGGACTGCTTGCTTTCCATGTTATTTATTGCTCTGGCTAGTAAGAATGGATGTTTGGAGATTCTGGAAGCATCGTGGCCACTCAGTTCTCAATTCCATGAAATAATCCCTTGTTCTTCCAGTCCAGGTGTCTGTTTCATTGGTTTTAGACTAAGCATTGTTCCCACTAGTTTTAGTGGTTTACTCTGGGTTTCTCTGCAAATTTTCTGGGGGGCGAATATCTATGGTCCCCAAAATTTGTTTCTCCTAGGAGGAACTGAACATTCTCTAATCTGACACCACCCTTATTCTCTCAGAATGCCTTACTCTGTTCCGATGTCTCCTGCTCAAAGCCTGTGCAAAATAATTCATAAAAGAGTAATTGGGGGGGGGGGGAGGATACTTGCCAGACGGCTGTTAGGGGATCCAAATGCTGAATCCCCTGTACTCTTCATTTGCTTGGGTGGGGTGGGGTCTGCTCAGAGTTTAGGCACTCTCCCTGGCTTTGGACCTCCAGGCACTTACTCCAGGTACAGTCTCTGTGTCTGACACCCCTCTTGGCAGTGGGGACCCCACAATTCAATTGCCTAGTCCCTGAAATTTATGCCATCTTCCCAAAGCTTCCTCTTCAACTCTTGCATGTCCCCCAGAATCCCACTGAAGGTGTAAGCCTTCTTGTTTACAGTTTAACGCTTCAGGAGACTGATAACCAGCATACACAGGATTCTGAAACACCCTTTACTCTTGACACAGCAACATGAGCAATACAGAGCTAGACAAAATAAGAAACACACCTATATGCATTTTCCCTGCCTCAGGTTCCTCACTACTCTGGAAAGTTCTTTAGGCTTGGGCAGAATCCTCTAGAGTGTCCTGGATCATTCCTGCCCTTCTGCACATGGCTTCTCATTCAGAACATGCAACCTCAGGCCTCTTCTCCCTCTCTATAGTGGCTCCTTAAAGTCCCTCTCCTTTATAATCATCAACCCCTTTTGTCAGATGATTCCCTGAGCAGCCTCAGTGGGTGGCAACAGACCCCTACAGGAGGATTTGTTGCCAAGTGATCTCTCCCCTGATATCCAGGCAGTTTGCTTCTATTTGAATAAAAGACCAAAATTTAATAAGTATCCACTTTGAGCTCAGTGCCAACTCTTAACATAAACCACAACATATATTTAGTTATGTACCTTTGTAAATGATTAATAGAGTCAAGGCTATGTGTTTTTCATAGCTATATGTTTCATTGCCACTACCTATTGGGGTCCAACATGGAGGTAAAAGGACAGCCAAGGCGGCTAACAAATTCAAAAAGAAGTCTGCAGTCTGAAAAAGATACACACAGAGTTTGTGATTTTGAACAGAAATAATAAGCTAGGGAATCTAAGTCATGTTGTGGGTTAATCTGAATATTAGCCTTGTAAACCTGCCAACCTATTCAATATTGAAATCTAAATTCAAGATGTGTCATGAAGAAAAAACCTGCTAGTTTGTATGATTTTTTTAAAGTACTTTCTAGATCATGAAAAAGACATTGAAAAGTTGTCTTTTCTGTTTTAATCTTCTTGCACAATCACTGAATTGGAATCATGCCGTTTCTGAAAACAGTGCTGTTAAACTATGTTTTCTAATTCTAAGGGGACTGATGTAATCTTCACCATAGCTACCAGTTGTTTCCCCAGCCCACCATAACTCTTCCATCAGATTGTGAGTTTCAGTCAGCTCACTCTCTCCATGCCCCAATTGCCACCAGAGATTAGGCAAGAAAGTATTTAAGCATCATACACATCTTTATGTACATGAGTAGTCCCACATCTGTATACAAAAAGTACATTGCTGAACCGGGGCCAAAAAAGGGGGTCATGAGCACATTGAAAACATTAACCAGTGCCTCCTCTCTAACATCCTGTAGCAGTGCCATAAATATGGGAATAAGAAGGGTGACAAAACAGTCAGGTGGAACCCCATACAAGAAAACCTTCAGGATTAGTGGGCAAATTTCCCTGTGCAGCCCTCTCGGCCAGGAAGTAAGGGGCTGCTCAAGCAGCCTCATTCACTCTTCCCTATATCGGCAGTTAATCCCAAACCAGCTCTTGATGAGCTACATCAGATAGATATAATAACAGAGCATCAAAACTTGGTATTTCCATCCCCCAGGCTGAAATACCAGGATTGCCTGTGTTGTCATCTGAGTCAGGAGTGGGAGTTGAAACATTAAAGCTTTTTGCAGAATGAAAATTTTTTTCATTCAGAAATATAAAAATGGTTTGTCTTGTCAAATTCCAGCCAAGCTTTTTATTTCAGGTTGGTTTGACATTAAACTGTGTTTGCCTGAGCTATGCAGTGCCTCATGCCTCCTATGTGTTGGTCTTCCCAGCCATACTACATCTTGCATGGTCTACTGTAGTGCATCATATAAGATGTAGTTGGACCATGCAAATATTTTCAGCAAAATTAACATTTTTCCAAAACTACATGTTCTGTCAAAACGAAAAACATGGCTGCATTTCTGTGTGATTATTACCAGTGCTGGATCATAGACCAAACACCACAAATGCAGTGTCTATACCATATTCCAGTCTGTCAGATTAAATTAGTGCCCCCCCCCCCCCCCCCCCAAACACACAGATCACACAAAGGGATTCCATCCCTCCTTGGAAAGTCTAGATCAGTCAAATCCAGGTCCCTGTGACGTGGAGTGAGGATCCTTGCACTGGAAGTGGGTACATGGGGATTCTGCCTCCTCTAACTTTAGAGACTTTTCCAGGTAAGGTATCATAGAATCATAGACTTTAAGGTCAGAAGGGACCATTATGATCGTCTAGTCTGACCTCCTGCACAACGCAGGCCACAGAATCTCACCCACCCACTCCTCTATCAAACCCCTAACCTTTGTTTGATCTATTGAAGTCCTCAAATTGTGGTTTAAAGACTTGAAGGTGCAGAGAATCCTCCAGCAAATGACCCGTGCCCCACGCTGCAGAGGAAGGCAAAAAACCCTCAGGGCCTCTGCCAATCTGCCCTGGAGGAAAATTCTTTCCCAACCCCAAAAATGGAGATCAGCTAGACCCTGAGCATGTGGTCAAGACTCAACAGACAGACAACCAGGAAAGAATTCTCTGTAGTAACTCAGATCCCACCCCATCTAACATCCCATCACAGGCCATTGGGCATATTTACTGCTAATAGTCAAAGATCAATTAATTGCCAAAATTAGGCTATTCCATTATACCATCCCCGCCATAAACTTAGGTAGTACAGCTTCAGGCTACTGTGTTTTCTGTGGGGCTTCTCCACACTTGGAACAGAATGGCCTTGATGTCACTAATGAAGCTGCAAGACCAGGGAAAGGAAGAGGGTTGCTGGGACCCCAGGCCAGTATGGATGTTCAGGGCTCCTCACAGGTAGTCTGGCATCTGCAGATTTAGTGGTGAATGCATGGCTCATCCCTCCCTTTTGGTGGAACAGTTTGGGATGAATTCTGTAATGAAGAGGGAAGGAAACACTGTTAGGGGTTTCCCCTCCTTTGACTCCCTTATGACTTTTACTACAAGAGGGGGTAATCCAACCCGGGGTTAGAAAAGTTTAAGATGGACAAAGGTATGTAACTAGAAAGAGAAAAACAATTAATATCCTTTAAGAAGGCACAAGTGATAAAGACTAGTAGATTCCCCACCCCCTCATCTTTATTAGTCTCCACATCTTTTGAAAATGTTGCTTAAGAGGTCAGTTCATCTCAACTTTTGTTGTTGTTGTTGTTGGTGGTGGTGTTGACACTAGAAGAATTGAGTTGTATTGTAAATATAGGAAGCAGTGAAATAGTCAAATCAGCACTACCACATGATCAACTGTTTCCAGCTCATTAACTCCAAAATGGTATTTGCTGCACTAAGAACATACTTTGCTTTGGCTCAAATATTATCAGAAAGGCCTATTTAAAGCCCAGGAAAATGAAACATTGCTGAAATTTTCCAGTATATGAAACCAGAAAGGTTCACATAGAAACTATTTGCTAGAAGTTTACTGAATTACAAAGAAATTTGGTTAGATCTGATATTCTTTACAAACAAAGAGTATATAGTTCAACTATCTTCTTTAAAAAACCTAGTTGTCAAAGTATTTTGAATTACATAAACCCCCGCAAAATATTAAGGTTACTAAATCAAGCACTCTGAAGTTAGGAAATGCCAATATTGGGGTTGCTTATTCAATCTTAATTCACCCACCCTGTATTTAGGCATTATATTTTCACCCTTCTCCTCCCGCCTCCCCAGACTCCTGCCTCACCCAGTGAACAGTGATTGGACAGTGCTCACTTAATAAGCAGCTATCCAATATTTTCTTTTTTCCTCATTGTTCAATGTATGGCCCTAGGCCTTATTTAGTGCACACTATTCAACCCCTGCTCTGCTATCAGAATTATTAATTATTAATTTCCTATCATATTTCATATGGTGCTCATCATTATACCTTCAGTATGGTACACAGGTCTTCAGAACACCTCTATTATATCTATATTTTAGAGATGGAACTGGGCATAGAAATTAGTTTCAAAAAGTATCTGATGCTTTGGAGAGCCTGTCTCTTAAAATCCTTTTCCCTGTAAAGGGTTAAGAAGCTCAGGTAACCGGGCTGGCATCTGACCTAAAGGACCAATAAGGGGACAAAATATTTTCAAATCTTGTGGGGGGGAAGGCTTTTGTTTGTGCTCTTTGTTTTGGGTGTGCATTCGCTCTCGGGACTGAGAGGGACCAGACATCAATCCAGGTTCTCCACATCTTTCTAAACAAGTCTCTCCTATTTCAAACTTGTAAGTAAATAGCCAGGCAAGGCGTGTTAGTTTTTCTTTGTTTTCTCAACTTGTAAATGTACCTTTTACTAGAGTGTTTATCTTTGTTTGCTGTACTTTGAACCTAAGACTAGAGGGAGATTGGAGCCAAATGGGTGGAGGTGGCAGAAAAGAAAAAAACTAGTAGCAGTTGGAGCGAATATCAGAAGGGGCAAGCCGAAACAAAACCTTACCACCGGGGACAACCCAAGGTCCCACCCACATCCCAAGGGAAACCCCAGACGCCTTCTCACCCCACCACACCAGTCTCCACCAACCAACATCACCCCGGTGATGCCTTAGCAGGGCGATGTTTTAAATGTAATGAACTGGGACATATAAAGGCTCACTGCCCCAAGAACCCCAACCGATTACAGTTCATTACACCCCAATCACACCAAAGATCCCCAGACCCAGATGCCTCTCTCATACCCTCGGAGCGAAGGGAAACCTTGAGAGTGGGCAGAAAGAAGGTTATCGCTTGGAGGGACACTGGGGCACAAGTGTCAACTATCCACCAATCCCTAGTGGACCCCAAACTCATCAACCCGGAGGCTACAGTGACAATTCAACCCTTCGTGTCACCATCTGTAACCTTGCCTACAGCCACGTTGCATGTCCAGTACAAGGGCGGGTCAGGAATGTGGACTTTTGCAGTCTATGACAATTATCCCATTCCCATGCTGCTGGGGGAAGATTTGGTCAACCATGTGAAGCTAGCCAAGAGGGTGGGAATAGTCACCCGCAGCCAGGCTAAGCAAGCTTTCACCCCCATCCCTGTTCCTGAGCCGTCCACCAGGGCCCCGTCTGTGTTACCAGAGACCCAAACAACGGTGGTGGAACCGGATCCCCTGCCAATGACTGCAACAGCCGTAGTGAATCCAATCCCAGAGACCCAGCCAAAGCCAGTCCCAGAACCGGAACTGACAACGCAACCAGCACCAGAACCATTGCCAGCACTGAGTCCAGCGCTTGCAAACCCGTCTACAACTCCAACGCCAGAGGGCACCAGCGAGCCTGACCTGGCGGAAGCAGCAGATAACCCTACCCAAGAGGCTCAGCCAGAGCCTGAGATACAACATAGTGCACCAGCGAACAGCGGATCACAGTCAATGGAAACAGCCCCAGCACCTGCATTGCTTCCAGAGGGACCAAGCCCCAGTCCACAGTCCAAGGAGGAACTGATGTCTCCAGCATCAAGGGAACAGTTCCAGGCCGATCAGGAAGCAGATGACAGCCTTCAGAAAGCTTGGGCGGCGGCGCGGAGCACCCCACCGCCTCTCAGCTCTTCGAACCGATCCTGGTTTGTTGTAGAACAAGGACTTTTATACAAGGAGACTCTTTCTGGTGGGCACCAGGAAGATTGGCATCCTCAAAGACAGTTGGTAGTTCCCACTAAGGGCTTGTCTATACTTACCGCGCTGGTTCGGCGGCAGGCAATCGAACTTCTGGGTTCGATTTATTGCGTCTAGTCTGGACGCGATAAATCGAACTCAGAAGTGCTCCCCGTCGACTCCGGTAATCCTGCTCACTGCGAGGAGTATGCGGAGTCGACGGGGGAGCCTGCCTGCCGGGTCTGGACGGCGGTAAGTTCGAACTAAGGTACGTCGACTTCAGCTACGTTATTCACGTAGCTGAAGTTGCGTACCTTAGTTCGATTTGGGGGTTTAGTGTAGACCAAGCCTAAGTATCGGGTAAACCTCTTGAGCTTAGCCCATGATCATCCCAGTGGCCATTCTGGAGTGAACAGAACCAAAGACCGGTTGGGGAAGTCCTTCCACTGGGAGGGAATGGGCAAGGACGTTGCTAATTATGTCCGGTCTTGTGAGGTGTGCCAATGAGTGGGAAAGCCCCAAGACCAGGTTAAAGCCCCTCTCCAGCCACTACCCATAATTGAGGTCCCATTTCAGTGAGTAGCTGTGGATATTCTGGGTCCTTTCCCAAAGAAGACACACAGAGGAAAGCAGTACATACTGACTTTCATGGATTTTGCTACCCGATGGCCGGAAGCAGTACCCTTAAGCAACACCAGGGCCAAAAGTGTGTGCCAGGCATTAGCAGACATTTTTGCCAGGGTAGGTTGGCCCTCCGACATCCTTACAGATTCGGGAACTAATTTCCTAGCAGGAACCATGGAAAACCTGTGGGAAGCTTATGGGGTGAATCACTTGGTTGCCACCCCTTACCACCATGAAACCAATGGCCTGGTGGAAAGGTTTAATGGAACTTTGGGGGCCATAATAGGTAAATTCGTAAATAAACACTCCAATGATTGGGACCTAGTGTTGCAGCAGTTGCTTTTCGCCTACAGGGCTGTACCACATCCCAGTTTAGGGTTTTCACCATTTGAACTTGTGTATGGCCACGAGGTTAAGGGGCCATTACAGTTGGTGAAGCATCAATGGGAGGGGTTTACGCCTTCTCCCGGAACTAACATTCTAGACTTTGTAAGCAACCTACAAAGCACCCTCTGACACTCTTTAGCCCTTGCTAAAGAAAACCTAAAAGATGCTCAGGAAGAGCAAAAGGCCTGGTATGATAAACATTCCAGAGAACGGTCCTTCAAAGTAGGAGACCAAGTCATGGTCTTAAAGACGCTCCAGGCCCATAAAATGGAAGCGTCGTGGGAAGGACCATTCACGGTCCAGGAGCGCCTAGGAGCTGTTAACTATCTCATAGCCTCCCCCACCTCCAACATAAAGCCTAAGGTATACCATGTTAATTCTCTTAAGCCCTTTTATTCCAGAAAATTAAACGTTTGCCAGTTTACAGCCCAGGAAACAGATGATGCGGAGTGGCCTGAACGTGTCTACTACGAAGGAAAAAAGGATGGTGGCGTAGAAGAGGTGAACCTCTCCACAAACCTTGGGCGTCTGCAGCGACAGCAGATCAAGGAGCTGTGCACAAGTTTTGCACCAATTTTCTCAGCCACTCCAGGATGGACCGAACGGGCATACCACTCCATTGACACAGGTAATGCTCACCCAGTTAGAACCCCACCCTACCGGGAGTCACCTCATGCCAAAACTGCTATACAAAGGGAGATCCAGGACATGCTACAGATGGGTATAATCCGCCCCTCTAATAATGCACGGGCATCTCCAGTGGTTCTAGTTCCCAAACCAAATGGGGAAATACGCTTTTGCGTGAACTACCGTAAGCTAAATGCTGTAACTCGTCCTGACAACTATCCAATGCCACGCACAGATAAGCTATTGGAGAAATTGGGACATGCCCAATTCATCTCTACTTTAGACTTAACCAAGGGATACTGGCAAGTACCACTAAATGAACCCGCTAAGGAAAGGTCAGCCTTCGTCACTCCCTTTCGGGTTGCGAAATGCACCCGCCACCTTCCAAAGACTTGTAGATGGTCTCCTAGCGGGATTGGGAAAATCTGCAGTTGCCTACCTCAATGATGTGGCCATTTTTTCTAATTCATGGGCAGAGCACCTGGAGCACCTGGAAAAAGTCTTCAAGCGCATCCAGCAGGCAGAACTAACTGTTAAGGCTAAAAAGTGTCAAATAGGCCAAAACAGAGTGACTTACCTGGGGCACCAGGTGGGTTGAGGAACTATAAATCCCCTACAGGCCAAAGTGGATGCTATCCAAAAGTGGCCGGTTCCAAAGTCTAAGAAACAGGTCCAATCCTTCTTAGGCTTGGCTGGATATTATAGGCGATTTGTACCCCACTACAGCCAAATTGCCGCCCCGCTGACAGATCTAACCAGAAAGAAACAGCCAAAAGCAGTTCAGTGAACTGATGAGTGTCAAAAGGCCTTTAACCAGCTTAAGGCAACACTCATGTCTGAACCTGTGCTAAGGGCCCCAAACTTCGACAAACCGTTCCTAGTAACCACAAATGCGTCCGAGCGAGGCGTGGGAGCAGTTTTAATGCAGGAAGGACCGGATCAAGAATTCCATCCTTTCGTGTTTCTCAGCAAGAAACTGTCTGAGAGGGAAAGCCACTGGTCAATCAGCAAAAAGGAATGCTACGCCATTGTGTACGCGCTGGAAAAGCTACGCCCATATGTTTGGGGACGGCGTTTCCAACTACAAACAGACCATGCTGCGCTACAGTGGCTTCATACCGCCAAGGGAAATAACAAAAAACTTCTTCGGTGAAGTTTAGCTCTCCAAAATTTTAATTTTAAAATACAACACATTTCGGGAGCTTCTAACAAAGTGGCTGATGCACTCTCCCGGGAAAGTTTCCCAGAGTTAACTGGTTAACAATTGTTCTTAAAATAAAACATATTGTTAGTTTTTATATAATCAGTAGTATGTCTAAAGGTACATGTGTCTTATTAACTCTGTTTTCTCCTAGAACTACAGGAAGAAATCACCGCCAGTGTAGAACCGAATGTCCAACACTATCTGTGATTTAGGGGGCGTGTCATAACTATAAAGGGAAGGGTAACAGCTGTCCTGTGTACAGTACTATAAAATCCCTCCTGGCCAGAGACTTCAAAATCCTTTTCCCTGTAAAGGGTTAAGAAGCTCAGGTAACCGGGCTGGCATCTGACCTAAAGGACCAATAAGGGGACAAGATATTTTCAAATCTTGTGGGGGGGAAGGCTTTTGTTTGTGCTCTTTGTTTTGGGTGTGCATTCGCTCTCGGGACTGAGAGGGACCAGACATCAATCCAGGTTCTCCACATCTTTCTAAACAAGTCTCTCCTATTTCAAACTTGTAAGTAAATAGCCAGGCAAGGCGTGTTAGTTTTTCTTTGTTTTCTCAACTTGTAAATGTACCTTTTACTAGAGTGTTTATCTTTGTTTGCTGTACTTTGAACCTAAGACTAGAGGGGAGTCCTCTGAGCTCTTTAAGTTTGATTACCCTGTAAGGTTAATTTCCATACTGATTTTACAGAGATAATTTTTACCTTTTTCTTTCATTAAAAACCTTCTTTTTAAGAACCTGATTGATTTTTTCCTTGTTTTAAGATCCAAGGGGGTTGGATCTGTATTCACCAGGAGTTGGTGGGAGGAAGGAGGGGAGATGGTTAATTTCTCCTTGTTTTAAGATCCAAGGGGTTTGGATCTGTATTCACTAGGGAATTGGTGAAGGTTTCTCAAGGCTTCCCAGGGAGGGAATCCACTGGGAAATGGTGGCAGTTGGTAGCTAAGCTTAGAAGTTTTCATGCAGGCCCCTACATTTGTACCCTAAAGTTCAAAGTGGGGATACAGCCTTGACAGAGCCCAATTTGAGACCTCTAGGACACTATTTTTTCCAGAGATTTTAGCATTATATACCACTTTACATGTTCAAAACAGAGCTCCTACTGACTTCAGTTGCAGCTTTGAGTGCTCAGCACTTCTGCAGATCAGAATGAAGTCCTCAAGTCTGGCATCCAGGAAAAAATGAGGAACACATAATTAGTGACCACTTGTGAAAAGTTGTGCCCAGCATCACATAAGAACTCTGGCAGAGGCAAGGATAGAATCCAATTTTCCAGGTCAGCATTCAATGATCTGAACCATGAGACAACACTTTCTCTTCCTTCTAACCTCAGTCTCATTCACTATGCACTTTTCAACTTCTGCACCAAGTTTAGCAGGTTTTCACTACACATCCTTGATTCACCCTCAGAGCAAGTCTATTCTGTGCACTGAATGAGGCAGGGGTCTTGGGCAATAAAGAGTATGCAATCATAATTAATAATTGCATCATGCTGCATCTACACAAGGGTGCTGAAGTTAAGGTTGCACTGGCATCCATAAGTCTGATGTTTCCTAAGTTATATTAAGATTGCAAAAGTGAATCACTCAATGTTTTAATGTTGTCTTTGTGTGTAATTTCCAAGATGTTTACAAAACCAAACTGGAAAAAGAAAAACAACAACACAGCAATTCCATCAATTGCTTCATCTTCTTGTTGACACCCACTAGGAGTGGAACCTTCAGATCCACAGCACAGCGATCTGACACTTGAGCTAACACAGTAACTGATAGCAGTATTAAGCTGTCATCTTCTATGGGGATCAGTACTAAAGGGAAAGAACACATATACACTTTGCCAGTGGGTTTCCAAATATTTGCTGACAGCAGAGTAATGAGGCAGCTCAGGAACCTTGGGTCAATTCCATGCTCTGGAGAAGAGAGGGTGTACTTTAGTGCCTATTCTTCTCCCCATTTACCCTCACCCCAAGGTTCACATCTTCTGACCCATCCGATCCTACCTGTCCATGTCCTGTTCCTTCTCCAGCTCCTCATGCCAGTCCCATTCTTCTCACTCAGCCAGCGCAATACCTCTCTCCCATTCTGTGCCCCTGCCCAATTTCTCTTTCCACCTTACTTGCCTCCAATCACACCTCCTCTCATGTTTTCCCCCCTTCTCTACACCCTCAGAGGGTTCCAGTCTTCCCCCCATTGGCTTCCAATCCACCCACACCCCCATCCCTCTCCCCGCCAACTCCCAGTCTTACTGTCCAACCAACTCCAAGTTTCCTACTTCCACTCAACCTGTGCTCCTCCAATTCCAGTCTTTCCCTCATAGGCGTCATGTCCCAATCTACTCCACTTGTCCCAATCTACATCCTGTTTCAGCTGTTGTTCCCTCTATATTCAAATCAGGCAGCTTCTTCCTCCATGCCAGCAGTGGGAGGGGGGAAGAGACAGTGAGGACAAAGAAACAGACTCCCTGCTCTCAGTTCCAGTGGCCAGTCTCAGCCTGCAGCACCAACTGCTAAATAAGTCCTGCTCACTTTTCAGCAGTGCTGAGCTGGAGCATGCTCACTGCAAACAGATTCTTAGGAGATTATATCTGTTAAACTCTAACAAGTCTGCTGAGCCTGCATAAACTGCCTTTTTTCAAAGGCTTATGATTTGGCCACATGTGAATATATTTTTGCAAACATCACATTCATGATATAAAGGCTATCAACTTGCCAAATTTCAAGTTCCATATCCAAAAGCATGTTTAAAATGTGGCAGAGTTATAATCAAATGGAATCAGAGCCCTGTAATTGGAAGCACCAGGCAAACTTATCACAGGCAGGGCTGAAACCAGGACCTATTACATTTATACAACTCAAGATCTACTTGCAGACGATTGTGAGATAAAAAAAAGTTGAATTTTTCAAACAAGTACCAGTAGTTCACTACTAGTATTTCAGCTAGCTCCAATCCAGGGGTTCTCATTTGTAGTGTGGACCATGTCTAAAAAAAAATGTATCTTATGATCTGCCACCTAACAGTCACAATTTCATGTCTGTCCTCACCTCCTAGTGACAAACTTCAAATGTACGAACTAGAGCAATAGTTTCCATGGAAGAGTACCATTGGGGAACTTATGTGATTTAGCAACTGGAAACAAAGAGACGGCACCAGCACTATGTGAGTAACCAACCAGCACACCAACATCAGTCCAAGAATAATGCTTTCCAAAACAGCTACTCTAGTCAAGATCACAAGACTGGTGTCAAATCTTTGAAGTACAAAGAAATTATTGGAGACAGAGCTGAATGCTTAAACTTCATGGGAGGGTGAATGCCCAATGGCAAGGAAACAATTTCTTAAGAGTGAGTATTTTTGACTAATTTTAAGCAAAAATTTACAAAAAAAATAATGATTAAACAGAATGGAAAAGTCTGTGTGAATGCAATTATAAACACATAACATGTATACTAACTACCTACAATAAAGTTACAAACAAACAAAAAAAGATCCTACCAACACAAAAAATACCCTACTACAAACACAATTGTCCCCCTGGGGAACTGATGAAAGACCAGAGGACAAGTTACAGGTGCTAGTCACATTAATTTGTGCACTACTGGAGGGTGTTCAGATTCTAATGTGATCAGTGAGGTGTAAGAACCTCTGAGGGACAAATTACGGGAAGAAGGGACCATTGTGATCATCTAGGCTGACCTCCTGTCTAACACAGGTCCCTACACTTCCCCAAAATAGAATAAGTTGTTTTGCAATTAAGTTTAGATATTGAACACAGAACAGTCTGGGAGGTCTCTGACCATATAAATTTAAAACTAAAACCAATCTCAAAAGCAGGCTCAAAAATAATTAATTTTGAGGTATACTGTATGTGATCATATTATAGTTTCTAATTTACCTTCAAATTATGTACCACAAGTGATTTGCTAGTGACTAACCAACTAAAAGACAGACAGTAATATTTAATACAGTATCCCCTGTTACCAGCTATTAATGTAATGCTAAAGTTGGAATTTTAAATTGCCGAAGTCAGGGAGACTGTGTATATATTTTTTAAAACCATGGGAACATCTGTTTATAATTATATGCAGAGATGTCACTTTAAATACAATCAGAGACCTATGATGAAGTGAATGTAAAGAGGATCACACTGGGAGGAAAATTAAAGAAAATTAAGGACCAAAATCTACCTTCAGATATTTGTGTGAAACTACCTTTGAAATCAATGAGAGTTGTAGATGCCTGCCTGCTTGCCTGATTATCTTGGAGGAAATTTTGACTTTTCAATAGGATAGGCTAGAAAGATATGGAAGTGAGAAGTACTGTACCTACCATAGACAGGCAAGAGAGAATTATTTTTGTCCAGATAATTAGCTAGATCATACAGAATTAACCTCAAAAAGATACCAGTAGAAAACTGAGGCATGTAACTATTGATTACATACGAGAGCTACAGCACCCTCTCTCAACACCTGCAAAAACCTAGATATCAAGAGGTTAAACCTTAAAGTGCCTATCCAAATCAGTATTGCCGATGCTAAAATGTATTTGAAGTGCCTCACTTTAGAAGGGATGTTGACATTGAATTAGAGACAACTGTCACTTCTGATTTGAAAATATTCTTGAATTTATACACGGGACTCTTTTGATATTATGATCAGTGATAAAGATTATAACTGACATTCTACAACAAAATCTACAATACATGAACCAGTTCATTTGGTCATTACGAGCCAGAAATAGGCATAAGCAGACTAAGCAATTCCTTGGGGCCCCAAGCAGCTCAAGACCCTCTCACACCTATTATTAGTATGTGTTGGGGCCAGATATTCCTGCTTAGGGCCCCTGTGGGCTAGCACCAGCTCTCAATGTTATCCACACAACTCCACTGACTTGCACAGCTATAAGTGCAAAATTTGGCCGCTTATATTTTTAAGCAGAATTACATGAAAACATTACCAGAACCACAGAGTGCTAACTCCAAACAGAGTTTAGTAAGGAAGATACAGTACACTTATTTCAGCTTCACATTATCAGTATAGCAAAACGGTGATGCCACTGTTACAGTCAACTCCATCTAGGCCAGATTTAGAACTAGTTTCATATGTTGAATCTAATTATATTTCATTTGGCGTATGGTATGAAGTCTGTTCATAATCACATTCATGAAGACCACTTCAATATTTCTAACCTGGTAATGATAGAGGATAGCATATTTAAAATACTATATTTCTTCCATTGCAATCCCTCCATTTTGTCACAAATAGCTATCTTTTAAACTTTATAGTGATCTTATAACAGGTATATTAGACTGTGATAAATACTTCCAGACCCCTACACCTTTCAAGGGCTGGATCCAGGTGCTGCAGTTTAATAGCTTTGTGTTTATTTCCTTCATATTCCTGTGTCCTAAACAGTTACTAGCACACACAAATTAATTTTAAACCTTGTTGTTTCTTTGCAGGTGAAGCCTTCCTTTCAGAAAGTCAAGACAAATTGTCTAAAATCAACATTTATTTTCTTTCACTTAATAGATTATTTTGAAGCCACTTTTTCCTTCCTTCAAAAGATTAAGACCAGAGTGGTGGCAAAGTCCATAATCAATGTCGTAGGAACAAGCTGCCATCATATACTTCACATGCCTGTATTTCAAAGAAACAGCTTCATTACTTTGGTAGCATGTGGAGTCTCCCCACCATCTCTCCTCTTTGAAGTCACATATACTGTTCCCAGACAACTGCACACACACTATATGTATATATATGCGTAATATTCAGAGCACATAGGAATGCACAATTTTGTAATAGGGTAACAGTGTCTTTGTACTAAGCTATGCATCTCCAATGTAATGTACCTGCAACATTTAAATTCAACTATATCACAATGGCCACACATCCTGTTATGCTAATCTATGTTCTTAGATGGCATCCATCAATCTGGAATCTGAGTGTTCTCAGTGAAGAGAATATGTAACGAGCCAATTAGTCTGAACTGTGTAGGTGTTCCTTAAATGCATGAGCTGGATCTTTAACCAATGTAATTGTTTCTTTGGGACTCAATCCTGCAGTCCTTACTCAGGCAAAAAGAGCTCCCACTGAAGTTAATGAGAGCTATTATCTGGGAAGGATTACAGGAGACATCAAAACACATTTCACAAATACTATCATTGTATTTTCTTTTTACCTGGAGCAGCTTATTTTTAAAGCATTCACTTCATCCTTCCCTAGGAACCTACTTCCTCTGCACCACTGAAGCAAACAGTTTTAGTTACAGTAGTACCACTAGCCCTAACCAAGATAAGCAGCCCAATGTGTTGGGTATTGTATGAACACTTATTAAGAGACACCATGCCGCAAAGAGATTACAATCCAAATAAGACACAACAAGTAGGTGGAACAAACAGATGGAAGGATGGGGGAGTGGCTTGAGGGAACAAAAAGAGCAACACAGTTACACAGACTAGCTGCACTATTTATAGCTTTGGGGCCTTTAAAAGAGATAACTACAGAATGTCTTTTAGTCATCTAATACTAAAAGTTCCCTCTGGCACTTTAACATACAACACACTAGGGAACTTTTAGTACACAACAGTGTTTGCACTGATCAATAGAATGCATCACATTAGCATGCTTTAGAAATCATACCTGCAGCATGCACATTTCTGTATGTTTTAGACAAGCCCTAATAGCTATCTGCCTAACCATTATTATTTGATGCAGTCATTACAGTACAAATGGGTCTGGAGGAAGGAGGATAGTGGCCTTACAGATTATCTTGTAGGGGATGGCATGGATGAAATCATGCAAGCGCTTGTAAGAGAAGTAAACAAATAAGCAATTCAGATTGGTATCTACTGATTTTTAAAATATCACATTATACTGGATTATATTGATCAACTCATTAGAGATCTCTATTACAAACATTGTTACAATTTTCTGGAGCCAATATGATATACATTTAATTATGGCAAAATGGCCATATCATACTTCCTGACCCTTCCCCAGAAAGGAAAAAGCATTACCTTGAAATTTGGAAGCCCTTCCTAGACTATGCTGGGGGACAGAGGGAGACTATCATCTCATTTTCTTACTGAACAGTTTGTGTCAATTTTTTCAAGACTTTAATACAAGCCTTTCCACTAACCTTTAGGTAATTTCATATCTGAAATATGTTTCTTATCTGGCCCATTTGATTATTCACAAAAATATGCCATCCACATATGCACTTTAGTGTACTATTTATTGAATAAACAGCACTTTTGCAGATTCAACTTTTCATTTTTCTACATATTTATATATTTTCACATTAATACCTTCTTTTGCACTGCAGTTACCTTAATCCATACATGCCAGAATTCATAATCAAATATAAACCCCACTGCAATAACGAAAAGATAAGCCAGAGTCAAAAGTTTCATTGTTCACATATGAACAACATGGATTCCAGAACAACTCACAAATCCTAAAGAACAGAGGAAATTATTATTACTCACATTCTTTCCACACCAGTGTTGGTGCTCTGTAATATTTAAATCAAATGTTCTGCCCCCTTCCACACACACACACACACTAAAGGTTCTTAAGATTTCTTTTGGACACCCTGGTTGCCACTTGATAACTTCACGTGGGAGACTGTGTGCTGGCATCCAGTGTACATATACCAAATATGTGCAGTGCTTCCTTCCGATTCTTGTGGATACCAACTACTTGCTGGTAATTTCTCAGATCTCCTCACTGGATGGAAAATCTTTAAGTACATGTTTTCAAAGGCATCTAGTTTTCTGTCTAACATTTTGTTAGTTCTCCATCTTTTGCAGCTGTAGGTTAACGAGATTATGTTTGAACTGCAAATTCTTTGTTTTGTAGCTCTTTGATTTTTTACATTGTCAAGTTTAGTGAATACTGTGGATGCCTTTCCTATCCTTGCTGTCACTTGAGGTCTCTGTTGCTGCTATCCAAGCAGATGAATTGTTCCACTTTGATGTTTTTGTCTTCTACTGCTGGAAGTCTGGGTTTTGGGTTATTTGTTTGCATAACTGACTGAGCCCAGCTTGGCTTGCTGTTTTTGCTATGTTATTCTGTCCTTGTTTGTAGCTTTCCAGGAGGCCAAAAAGGTTTGCTTTAATCATGCGATATCCAGGGCCGGCTCCACGCACCAGCCAACCAAGCACGTGCTTGAGGTGGCACCTTAGAAGGGGGGTCCAATGTTGGGGTGGTGGGGGGTGCTCACGGGTTTTTTTGTTTTTGTTTTTTTTTTGTTTCGGCCAGGCAGCACGGGGGGTGTTTCGGTGGCGCAGCACTGGGGGGAGGGGGGGGGAGAGGGGGGGGTCTTTGGCGGCTCAGCGCGGCACTGGGGGGTTTGGGCGGCGCAGCACTCGGGGGCGGGGGTTTGGGCGGCGCGGCGCTCCGGAGGTTTGGCCGGCCCGGCCCGGCGCTGGGGTTTGGGCGGCGTGGCGGGGGTTTGGGCAGCGCGGCGCTCGGAGGGGGAGGGGGTTTGGCCGGCGCGGTGCAGCACTCTGGGGGGGGGCAGGGGTTTGGCCAGCACAGTGCAGCGCTGGGGGTGGGGGTGTTGGGCGGCCCAGCGAGGCACTCGGGCAGGGGAGGGAGAGTGTTACGGCGGGGCGGTGCTCTTCTTTTTTGCCTAGGGCGGCAAAAAAGTTAGAGCCGGCCCTGGCAATATCATTAGCAAAGTCTAGACTTTCAAGGCATTTGCCATCTACCCATGCCATACCAATGTGTGTTGCTAATATGCTTCATTATCCAGTCTATGGCAATACCAGAGAACAGAGAAAGAATACAGCCCCATTTCATGCCAGTGTCCATTTTGAACCACTCTGTTGTCTGGTTGTTCACCCTTACAGAGCACTTAGCATCTCTATACACGACCTCAGGTGAAACAGACAATTTTAGCTTGGGTTCCATAGGACTGAAGGATATTCCACAACATCTGTCTGTGAAGGCTGTCAAATGCCTTTTGAAAGTCAATTAATTTGATGAAGGCAGCCTGCCATTCTATTCATTTTTCTATGATGTTCCTTAGTGTGAATATCTCAACTATACAGGGTATCTTTAGCTTGACTCCAGTTTTGTGTTCTCAAAGATTTACATCCACTGCCTCTTTCATTCTGTGTAGTATCACACTGCAGAAGACTTCCCCTACACTACTCTTTGTTGTAAGTCCTCTTCAGTTATGGTCAGTGAGATCACCCTTTTGGGGTATTCTGATAATGACTCTGTTTCTACTGGTCAAGAGCAAGAGGGGTCTTTATCAGTTTTCTTAGGTCAGTAATATCAAGTGCCTTTAGCATTTCTGCTATGATTTGATCATTCCTCGCTCCTTTTCCCCCACCCCCTCCTTGGTTACAGCCTGTACTTTTGGGATCTCTATTGGACAAAAGTTTCATGTTGCATTGACATCTGGTACTGAGGTGGTTCTGGGTCTGCTGGTGACTTCTTTAAAATGTTTTGTCCATCTATTTTTCTGTTCTACCTTTGTTGTAAGAGATCAGTATGGCTTTATCAGTGGCTGTTTAATGACCTGGAACAAAAATCAAAAAGGAATCCTACAAAAAGTGTAAACAAATAAATTGCTAAGAATGAGTACAAAAGAACAAGCATGTAGGGACAAAAATCAGAAAGTTTAAGGAACAAAATGAGCCACACCTAGCAAGGGACATAAAAAGGACAATAAGAAGGAGGTCTATAAATACATTAGGAGCAAGAGAAAGACAAAGTAAAGTGTAGGTCCTCTACTTAGGAGGGAAGGAGAGCTAATAATGAATGACATCAAAAAGGCTGAAGTGTTCAATGCCTATTTTTGCTTCAGTCTTCATTAAAAAGGCTAGTTGTGACCAGATACTCAACACAATTAATATTAACAAGGGTTTCAAACCAAAATAGGGAAAGAACAGTTTAGAGAATCTTTAGATAAATTAGATGTATTCAAGCCAGCAGGACCTGATAACATTCATCCTAGGGTTAAGGAACAGGCTGAAATAATCTCAGAACATTAGTGGTTATTGTCAAAAAATCATGTACTGGAGAAGGGAAAATATAGTACTTATAGTTAAAAAGGGGGAACAAAGAAGAGATGGAGAATTCTAGACCAGTCAGCCTAACTTTGATAATATGGTCCAGTGTCTTTCCAGGTAACAAACAATCATTTTTAAGCACCTAGAAGTCAAGGTTATAAGTGATAGCCAACATGGATTTGTCAAGGTCAAATCATGCCAAAACAACCTTATTTCCCTGTTTGACAGGGTTACTGGCCTGGTGGGGAGGGGGGTGGGGGGTGAGCGTAAGATGTAGCTATAATATAATCTTGACTTTAGTAAAGTTTTTGACACAGTCCTACATGACCTTCCATAAGCAAGCTAGAGAAATATGACCTAGATGAAGTTAGTACAAGGTGGTGCACATCTTTTTGAAAGATCATTCTCAAAGAGTTATTATCAATGGTTTGCTGTCAAAGTGGGAGGTGGTAACTCCTGGGGTCCTGCAGGGGTATGTCCTAGGTCAGGTACTATTCATTTTTTTTCATTAATGGCTTGGATAATAGAGTGAAGAATATGCTTATAAGAATTGTGGATACGGATCTGGGGGTTATAGTGGACTACAAATTGAATATGAGCCAATAATACAATGCAGTTGCGGGGGGGTGGGGAACCTGGGGTGTTTTAAGAGGAGTGCCTTTCTAAGACACAGGAGGTAACTGTTCTGCTCTACTTGGCACTGCAGAGGCCTCAGCTGGAGTACTGTGTCCAGTTTTGAGTACCACACTTTGTCCATATCTTTCTAAACTGGAGAGAATCCATGAGAGCAACAACAATAATGAAAGGTTCAGAAAACCTGACCTATGATAAAAGATTAAAAACTGGACATTTTTAGTCTTGACAAAAGACAATAGTGGGGTGGGAAGCGGGGAAAGAGACCAGCTATCAGTGTGCATATGTTATAAAGAGTGTAGTGATCAAATTGTTCTCCATGTCCATTAAAGACAGGACAACTAGTACAAGTAGTAATTGGCTTGATCTTCAGCAACGGACATTTAGGTTAGATATTAGTAAACTGTCTAACTATAAAGATAGTTAATCTCTGGAACAGACTTCCACAGGAGGTTGTGGAATCCCCTTCATTGGAGGTTTTTAAGAACAGGTTAGATGAGACACCTATCAGGGATGGTTTAGGAGGTTTACTTTGTATTGCCTCAATGCACGCTACTGGACTTCATGATCTTTCGAGATCCCTCCATTTCTGTGCTAGGATTCTATTATTTTTCCATGGGCTTTTTATTGGCCCATTTCCTGTTTTGAAATTTTCATACAGCATTTTAGTCACTTGGTAAATGGCTCTGTGGTTTTCCATCATAGCAGTGGTTTCAGCTGCTTGGTCTTCAAGATTTCTTTCCTTGCATTGCTGTACTTCCTTGTATTCCTTTGCTTTTTCCAATATTTTATTTACAATTCAATGGTTTTCTTTTCTGTACTTTCCTTTCCTCAAGAAGACACCATGTTTCTTAGCTTATCCAATCCTTGCTATATGTTGATAGCCATCTGTGACTGTTATGTTGTTTCTGAGCACTGCCTCTTTTTTCAGGTCCAGTCTCTCTCACTTTCCTCTACCTGTGGAAGTGCGTGAGATCTGTTAGGTCAAGCTGGAATTTCTCACACTACTCCATTTTTAGTTTTGTATAGTTGATTTTCTCTTGGTTTAATTTCAGTTTAGCAATGCAAAGATTGTAGTGACTGCTGATATCTGCTGCTAAATATGCCCAAGCATGTTGGACAGATGACCAGAATCTCAAGATGAAGCAGATGTACTCAAGCTTTGTTTGTTTTTGTCTTGTCATCCAATATACAAAACACCTCAGTACAATTTTTAATATGATCTACCAGCTCTGGAACCAGGTTTCCAGTAAAAGAATATTTACTAGCAGGGTTTTTTTTCACATTTTGGTCTCTATTTTGTTGAAATAGACCAGGTAACAGAAAAAGGTATTCACAAACATGTTCACTAAATTGAATTTGTGATTCAGCAGATCATGGTCACACCCTTTCAGGTTCACTTTTGCATCAACATTTGGCTGATTGGTATTTTCTGTATTGCAATAGCATCTAGGGGCACCAACTGAGATCAGAGGCTGTCATAGGTTTCACCCACACTCTGGACTTTAGAGTACAGATATGGGGACCTGCATGTGTACCCCTAAGCTCAATTACCAGCTTAGATCTGGTCTTGCTGCCACCACCCAAATAGTTTGAGTCATTTGGGAAATTCTGTCTTCCCCCAAAAAACCTTTCCCTCCTTGGGTAGCCTTGAGAGAGGACTCCATCAATTCCCTGGTGAACACCGATCCAAACCCCTTGGATCTTAAAACAAGGAATTACTCATCCCCCCCCCCCCCGTTTCCTCCCCACTAATCCCTGGTGAGTCCAGATCCAATCCCCTTGGATCTAAAAACAAGGAAAAATCAATCAGGTTCTTAAAAAAAAGGCTTTTAATTAAAGAAAAGAAAGGTGAAAGACAAACCTCTGGGAGAGATTAGCATACCAGCTACTCTGACAGACAACAGATTCAAAACACAGAGGATGTTCCCCTGGGCAACAATTTAGTACACAAAAGAATACCCTATTTGATTAACCCCCTAATGCCAAGACAAGTTACAAAAAGAAAATACACAAAACCTATTTATTCCTTTTCTAATACTCACAACTCTGATAAGAGGCTGATTCCTTGATCTTTTCCACTCCGGCCAAAACTGAAACTGACTGAGACAAAGGGAACTTCCCTCCTTCCGTCTGAAACATTTTGTCCCCCCATTGGTTCCTCTGGTCAGGTGTCAGCTAGGCTAGGTGAACTTCTTAGCCCTTTACGGGTAAAAGAGGTATTAACCCTTAACTATCTGTTTATGACAGAGGCCTACTGTGCTAGAAAGATAGTGTGCATGGACATACTAAGGGACAGTCCCTGCCCAAAGAATTTACTGTCTTAAACAGGTAAAATTGGCAAAAAGGATAGGAAGTATTCTCTCTATTTTAGAGATGAGGAATTAAGATGCAAAGAGACTTTTTTGGAGGAACTATTTGTTAGCATAGTTTCAGAGATTGTCAAAAGAACCCACAGCACTGGTTGAGCACACTTTCTTGTAGACTAATAAAAATCCAAATAAAATAATGAATACATAAATATTCATGTAAATATAGTTATTTACATATGAGTATGATCATACTTGGGAACTGTGTGCGTGATCACGCTACATGTATTGACTTTGTATGTATTTTACAGGAGATTCGTTGTTAAGAGGAAAACCAAAAAGGCAGCCAACAAAACAAATGATCACTTGGTAAAATCACGAAGGTAAAGAGGGGAGGAAGGAGATCCTCAAACAGCAGAAACGCTGTTGCACACATTCCAGCCCCAGAACATGAACAAGCCCAGATATTGTTGTAGGGCAGGGTCTAGGATCAATCCCCCTTTGACAGGGGGTTCATTTGCTATGGAGCTCGTGGTGGGGACAGTTGCCACCCCCCCAACTTTCATAGGTTCCTATACTCCATTACATCTTCACTTTTTGCCCCATCCAGACTTTGCTGGATATAATAATTAATAACATTCCTCACTGCCATGGCACTACCCCATACACCTCCCTCCACACACCCAAGGATGTTATGCCCTTGCTCTTTAGAACCACTGCCAAGCACAACACAGAGTATGTGGCCACATGGGTGTTCAAAAGCCTAACATAAAAGATCTGATTAAAATAAAAGGAACCAGTGCCATCATCAAGGAGAAATACAAGACAACTTAAGCAAGCAGCAGAGCAAATCTGGTAGGAATTGGGGAAAATAGTAACAGACACACAACTTGAAATGTGATGGCTAAGAGAAAAATTGACTTAAAACCTGCTTGCTAGACAGCTAAGTCTAACATACAGTGATGGAAGCTGATAACAGCTTCCTGATTCTCTACGTCAGCAGTAGAACAAGAAAAAACAACACAGGAGCTGCTCTAAATTGCATCAGCTGGCTACAATCACTGTGCCATTACCGCATCCCACCTTCTTACTCAACATGCCCTCTGCTCTGGAGAAGGAGACATAGGAGATGGCTACATGCCTACTCGGACAATCCCACACTAGGGGAATCCTCAGCAGGTGACTCTAATGTTTTCTAATTCCTTTATCTGGAAATAATCCAGGTGTTTTAAAATCTAGGGTGCACATATGTAGACAAATATAATACTATCTCTTGGACAACTAGGGCAAGACAATTTTTTTTAAATGTTATCATACTCCCTAGGCATCCTTATTTTGAGCTCACTCATTCTGTTTAACGTGCTCCCCCCAGCCTTCTTTTTGAGAAAAGCAAAGCCTCAGTGGGTTCTGCAGTCACTGCATACATTTATAAAGGTTATAGTCAGAGAACAGAAACTATACTATATGACTCAACAGTGAATGTAAATTTATATTCTCAAAGGGGTGAACACTTTGTGAAAACCAATATGCCCAAATGTTTTTAGACATTGTGTATCAATAACAAGTAATACATAAATGTGGTCATCAAACGTAGTTTACAAACAGGTCAGGCACCTATTATTTACTATGAATACTCTGACCAGCTCTATCTGAATATAGAAAATATAGGACTGTCAAGCATAAACACAAAATGATACCCACAAGGATACAGAAGTTTGAATTCAGCAATTAAAGTCCTAAACTCAGGGCGGAGAGGTGAGAAGGGAAGAAGAGGGAAGCGAAGTTAAAAACAATCTAAATTTTAAAAGGTGAATTGTTGTATCAAGGAGGATAAGTGCCTTTTGAAGTTTAAAGGAAATGTAGGGCCTTTTGTGTGACAATAGACCTGGTCAGAAGATGGCAGGACAGTTGTGTATGGGGGGGGGAGCATCTCAAAACATTTTTTTCTTGTTTTCATCTAAATATTCCATGAAAAGTTTTGCTTTTTCAACAGAAAACCAAAAGCTTCCTTTTGACAATAAGGTTGCATTTGGAACTGAGGTTTTAGTGACAAGAGTTTGAGGAAAACCCAATTTTCTGGCAGAAAGTTCTAATGGATAATTTTTGACCAGCCCTACTGACAATAAAAATCAGGTCTCTAATGGAGTGAGAAATAGTTTTCTATTCTGATGCAGAATCACTTTTCAGCTTTATAAGAACATTTTTCCTAGCCCGCTAATCTAGAAAAAAAAATAATTTGGGCTATTTCCTCAGTGATATTTTAGTACTATCAAAGGCTAGAATAAATCCACAGGTGGAGCCTAAAAGTTGCAGTTAGGCACACATAAAATATTTTCATAAGAACATGTTGCTAAATAGTTTTATCAAGTAAATTTTATTATTATTGCCAGTCATAGCTTGCATGTTTGAGAAAGTTTATGTATGGAACAAGAATGAACAAAGCTTGGTGCTGCAAATGGAAGGTTAAATCAGGGACTTGTCACCTGATGCACAGCAGCATAAAACTATGGGGGGGTTCCATCACTGTGATTTATGGAGGCAGTGATATTGACAACTACAGTAAAACATGCCTATGGGATTTGTGCTTGTAAATGGACTGATAAAAGTTGGACAATTTCATTTAGTAAAAGCAGCACTTAAAAAGACAGTTTACACTATATTGAGATTATGTTTTTCCAATGACCAATATTCATTTGTGGAAGATTAATAGATACAGCATGTTAACTGATTTTAAAATTAGGCATTACTAATTTATATATAAGTGGACATAAATCATTTAGACTTCTTGCACTGGCATCAAAATGGCTCTGAATAAGGGTTTTGGAGATGATTGTGGCAGATTATAATTGATTTCTATGGTAGTAATACGCTAAGACCCCACTTGGGATCAGGGCTCCATTCTGCAAGACATTGTATAAACACATACATTATAGAAATGAGCAGCAAACAAATAAGAGGATAATGGAAGTGAGGGACATACATGGTGCTTAAAAAAAGCACACACCTTATTTATATATTTGTGTTAGGAAAAAACTCATTAACTTTAAAGATTTATCTTAATGAAAGAGAAGGTTAAGTCTGACAACCATACAGTGCCAGCTATGGTCTTTAAGGACTTCTTTTTACAGCATATATTTGCGTGCCTCTATTAATCATGTTTCTCTCCTGTTGTCATTTTTGACAACAAATGCTACTCCTATTAGTTAGCAGACTCCTGACAGCCTTATAAAGTTGTTAGCACTTCCTAGGGGCATGTCTGTAAAGTCAGTTAGGTGAAGTATATTTATTGGGAAGGAAGCACAGCATTACTTATAGTATAACTAGAATCTTGTAGTATGTCAGCCTGTGAAAAACGTAAAGTGTTCATTTCATGTCCAACAGAGACGCAGTCCCTTTCGTTAGGATCAGGGTGAGTTTCAATGTCTCCAGCTGAAGCTGTTCCACTGCATATAAAATACTTTAATACTAATTGAAGCAGGGGCTGGAACAAAGATCTGTAGCCACTGGGCTACAGAGTCACATTCTCTCTCTGGCCAATGCATATTTAAGAAGAATAGCTTTAGCAGGAGAGATAGATGGGCCCACTGATTACTCCTTGCTTTTTTGAAAGAAAAGTTTGGCCTGTCTTATGTGACTAACTCCAGGAGAGGGTTTACAGCTGTCAAACTTGAGTGTAGGGAGGTGCTTCTCTCTGAGCAGGAGGTAGGTCCTTAAATCCATGTGAGAGAGTCAGAGATTAGGTCACACGTCTCTCCTCAGAATTTCCTACTGACTAGCATAGGGAGCTTCCAGCTCAGCTTGCTGGCTTTGTGAATCCCTTTCTTAGGTGCCTAACTCTCCCAATGATTTGTACAGAAACTCTGGTGCTTAACTCCGTGCTGTCAATTCCACCAGGAGTCAGGATACCTAGGAGTTGCAATATTTAACTTCTAAAGCCCCTTTCTGAATTTAATCCATTATACCTCATGAACTTTATAATTTATATAACTGCTATGAGTATTTATGTTATCACTAGTGTTGTTGATTAGAGACTAATTTTAAGGAGCGCTAAGCACCCCTAGCTTCTGTTGAAGCCAATATATGCTGGCAGCATTCAGTGCAACTGTAAATCAATCCTGTATTGGGCATATGGTGACAGTTATATCTAAATAGAAGTGATTTTTTTTGTATTAGTACAGCAGAACCTCAGAGTTATAGGCATGTCAGGAACGGAGGTTGTTCGGAACTGTGAACAAAACGTTATGGCTGTTCTTTCAAAAGTGTACAACAGAACATTGACTTAATATAGCTTTGAAACTTTACTACGAAGAAGAAAAATGCTTATTTCCTTTATTTAAGGGGTTTATGTTTAACAATACTTTTCTTTTTTGTTTGTTTGTTTTTTGGTCTCTGCTGATGCCTGATTGTGTACTTCTGGTTCCAAATGTGTTGTGTGGTTGACTGGTCAGTTCGTAACTCTGGTGTTTGTAATTCTGAGGTTCTAGTGCAGGCGTCGGCAATGCTTGGCACATAGCTCGCCAGGGTAAGCACCCTGGCGGGCCGGGCCAGTTTATTTACCTGCTGACAGGGCAGGTTCGGCCGATCGCGGCCCACACTGGCCGCGGTTCGCCGTCCCGGGCCAATGGGGGTGGCGTGAAGCTGTGGCCAGCACATCCCTCGCCCGCGCCGCTTCTCGCCTCCCCCATTGGCTCAGGAAGGCGAACCGCAACCGGTGGGGGGCGCGATCGGCCGAACCTGCCGCGTCAGCAGGTAAATAAACTGGCACGGCCCACCAGGGTGCTTACCCTGGCGAGACGTGTGCCAAACATTGCCGACCCCTGTTGTAGTGTATGCTTCCCCTCCCTCTTATGAGATATTGAATATTTAGTATTTTGCCTAATTCAATATCAGTTAAATTCTTCTCTCATTTACACTGATCTATTATACAATTGGACTAACAGTTCAAATCTACTGAATTTTGTTGGTGTCAGCAGAATTGGCCCTTTGTTTGTATAAATATTCTAACAACTTGATGAAATATTTTAAATTAGGAACATTTACTTTATATTCAGTTCATGATGTTTAATTAGTAATGCAAATGGAAGATTACTTTCCTTTAGTACTAATTGTTATTAATTGTCACTCAGGTTTCTTAACTGTGCTCTTTGGTTTAGAGAAAATTAGCTTCATGTGTTGCCTCCTATTTATCACAGAAATAGGTGTCTGCTCTTACACACTAGAGAGAGAGAAAACAATTAAGTGTTCAGAATGAGGGTCTAAGGAAGATTTATTTGAAGTTTGTTGTGCCAGCTATGGAAGTAAGGACATTTTTGATTTGTCAATAACACAAGTTATGTTCATTTATTTTTATCTTTGAAAGATAGTAGAGAGTAGTTTAAGGTACATGTATCTCAGAGTATGTCTACACTACGAAATTAGGTCGAATTTATAGAAGCCGGTTTTATAGAAATCGGTTTTATACAGTCGATTGTGTGTGTCCCCACATAAAATGCTCTAAGTGCTTTAAGTCGGTGGACCGTGTCCACAGTACCGAGGCTAGCGTCGACTTCAGGAGCGTTGCACTGTCGGTAGCTATCCCACAGTTCCCGCAGTCTCCGCTGCCCATTGGAATTCTGGGTTGAGATCCCAATGCCTGATGATGCAAAAACAGTGTCGCGGGGGGGTTTGGGTACATGTCGCCAGGCCCCTCCCCTTCCATCAGAGCAACGGCAGACAATCGATTCGCGCCTTTTTACCTGGGTTACCTGTGCAGACAACATACCACGGCAAGCATGGAGCCCACTCAGCTCAGCTCAGCTCACCATCACCATATGTCATCTGAGTGCCCGCAGACGTGGTACTGCATTGCTACACAGCAGTAGCTAATTGCCTTTTGGCAATAGATGGTGCAGTATGACTGGTAGCCGTCATCGGCTATCTGGGTGCTGGCAGACGTGGGGCTGCATTGCTATACAGCAGCAGCTCCTTGCCTTTTGGCAGTAGATGGTGTTTTACAATTGATATCCGTCATTGTCATATTCCTCAGTGAGTTCAATCAGAAGCACCTGGGCAGACATGTTTTGTCTCCTGGAGACTCAGTCCTGCTGGCAGTCCTATTGAACCGTCTTGATGATGATGGCTAGCAGTCGTAGTACAGCATCTTCTGCCAAGCACCCAGAAGATGCCGATGGCTATCAGTCACGCTGCACTGTCTGCTGCCAGCTTAAGATGTAAAAAATAGATGGACCAGATTTGTTCTGTATTCATTTGCTTCCCCCTCCCTCCGTGAAATCAACAGCCTGCTAAACCCAGGATTTTGAGTTCAATCTTTGGGTGTGCCATTCTGTGTGACAGTTGTTTGTGTTTCTCCCTGATGCACAGCCACCTTTCTTGATTTTAATTCCCTGTAAGCCATGTCGTCACTCGCCCCTCCCTCCCTCCCTCCGTCAGACAATAGTTTCACGCCTTTTTTCAGCCCAGACGCCATAGCACTGGGATCATGGAGCCCGCTCAGATCACCGCGGCAATTATGAGCACTATGAACACCACGCACATTGTCCTGGAGTATATGAAGAGCCAGAACATGCCAAAGCAAAACTAGGCGAGGAGGGGATTGCAGCGATTGCAGCGCGGTGACGAGAGTGATGAGGAAATTGACATGGACATAGACCTCTCACAAAGTCCAGGCCCCAGCAATGTGCAAATCATGGTGTTACTGGGGCAGGTTCATGGCGTGGAACGCCGATTCTGGGCCCAGGAAACAAGCATAGACTGGTGGGACCACATCGTGTTGCAGGTGTGGGATGATTCCCAGTGGCTGCGAAACTTTCGCATGCGTAAGGGCACTTTCATGGAACTTTGTGACTTGCTTTCCCCTGCCCTGAAGCACCAGAATACCAGGATGAGAGAAGCCCTTACAATTTAGAAGCGAGTGGTGATAGCCCTGTGGAAGCTTGCAACGCCAGACAGCTACTGCTCAGTCGGGAATCAATTTGGAGTGGGCAAATCTACTGTGGGGGCTGCTGTGATCCAAGTAGCCAACGAAATCAAAGACCTGCTGATACCAAGGGTAGTGACTCTGGGAAACATGCTGGTCATAGTGGATGGCTTTGCTGCAATGGGATTCCTAAACTGTGGTGGGGCGATAGACGGAACCCAGATCCCTATCTTGTCACCGGAGCACCAAGCCACCGGGTACATAAACTGCAAGGGGTACTTTTCAATGCTGCTGCAAGCCCTGGTGGATCACAAGGGACGTTTCACTAACATCAACGTGGGATGGCAGGGAAAGGTACATGATACTCGCGTCTTCAGAAACTCTGGTCTGTTTCAAAAGCTGGAGGAAGGGACTTTCTTCCCGGACCAGAAAATAACCATTGGGGATGTTGAAATGCCTATAGTTATCCTTGGGGACCCAGCCTACCCCTTAATGCCATGGCTCATGAAGCCGTACACAGGCAGCCTGAACAGTAGTCAGGACCTGTTCAACTGTAGGCTGAGCAAGTGCCGAATGGTGGTGGAAAGTGCATCTGGATGTTTAAAAGCGCGCTGGCGCAGTTTACTGACTCGGATAGACCTCAGCGAAGCCAATATTCCAATTGTTATTGCTGCTTGCTGTGCGCTCCACATTATCTGTGAGAGTAAGGGGGAGATATTTATGGCGGGGTGGGAGGTTGAGGCAAATCACCTAGTCGCTGATTACGCGCAGCCAGACACCAGGGCGATTAGAAGAGTACAGCAGGGCGCGGTGCGCATCAGAGAAGCTTTGAAAACGAGTTTCGTGGCTGGCCAGGCTACGGTGTGAAACTTCTGTTTGTTTCTCCTTGATGAACCGTCTCCCCCCCCTCCGGTTCACTGTACTTCCCTGTAAATTAACCACCCTCCCCTCCCCCCTTCAAGCACCGCTTGCAGAGGCAATAAAGTCATTGTTACTTCACATTCATGCATTCTTTATTAATTCATCACACAACTAGGGGGATAACTGCCAAGGTAGCCCAGGAGGGGTGGGGAAGGAGGGAAGGAAAAGGACACACTGCAGTTTAAAACATTAAAACTTTAACACTTATTGAAGGCCAGTCTTCTGATGCTCGGGCAATCATCTGGGGTGGAATGACTGGGTGGCCGGAGGCCCCCCGCACCGCGTTCTTGGGCGTCTGGGTGAGGAGGCTTTGGAACTTGGGGAGGAGGGCTGTCGGTTACACAGGGGCTGTAGCAGCGGTCTCTGCTCCTGCTGCCTTTCCTGCAGCTAAACCATACGCTGGAGCATATCAGTTTGATGCTCCAGCAGCCGGATCATCGACTCTTGCCTTCTGTCTGCAAGCTGACGCCACCTATCATCTTCAGCCCGCAACTTGCTCTGTTCATCCCGCGATTCAGCCCGCCACATCTCCTCTTGTTCATATTATGCTTTTTTGCACTCTGACATTGACTGCCTCCACACATTCTGCTGTGCTCTGTCAGCATGGGAGGACATCTGGAGCTCCGAGAACATATCATCCCGAGTCCACCGTTTTCTCCTTCTAATCTTCACTAGTCTCTGTGAAGGAGAAACATTTGCAGCTGGTGGAGGAGAAGGGAGAGGTGGTTAAAAAAGACACATTTTAGAGAACAATGGGTACACTCTTTCACATCAAATTTTGCTGTTCACATTACACAACACATGTGCTTTCTTTACAAGGTCGCATTTTTCCTCTTATGTTGAGGGCCTGCCGGTTTGGTGTGAGAGATCACTCACGCAGTGCCAGGCAACAGAATTCGGCTTGCAGGCAGCCATGGTAAGCCACAGTCTTTTGGCTTTTTTGACCTTCTTAACATGTGGGAATGGTTTGAAACAGTAGCGCCTTCATTTCCCATACCAAGCACCCGTTGGGTTGGCCATTTAAAATGGGTTTGCAATGTAAAAGGAGGGGCTGCGGTTTCCGGGTTAACATGCAGCACAAACCCAACTACCCCCCCAACACACACACATAATTCTCTGGGATGATCACTTCACCCCTTCCCTCCCACCACATGGCTAACAGCGGGGAACATTTCTGTTCAGCCGAGCAGGAACGGGCACCTCTGAACGTCCCCTTAATAAAATCACCCCATTTCAACCAGGTGACCGTGAATGATATCACTCTGCTGAGGATAACAAAGAGAGATAAGGAATGGATGTTGTCTGCATGCCAGCAAACACCAGGACCATACGCTGCCATGCTTTGTTATGCAATGATTCCAGACTACGTGCTACTGGCCTGGCATGATAAAGTGTCATACCATGGTGGACAGGATAAGGCAGACCTCCCCAGAAACCTTTTGCAAAGGCTTTGGGAGTACATGAAGGAGAGCTTTCTGGAGATGTCCCTGGAGGATTTCTGCTCCATCCCCATACACGTTAACAGAATTTTCCAGTAGCTGTACTGGCCGCGATTGCCAGGGCAAATTAATCTTTAATCATTAAACACGCTTGCTTTTAAACCATGTGTAATATTTACAAAGGTACACTCACCAGAGTTCCCTTGTGTGCCCTCAGGGTCTGGAAGCACGCCTTGGGTGAGTTCGGAGGTTACTGGTTCCAGGTCCAGGGAGAAAAACATATCCTGGCTGTTGGGGAAACTGGTTTCTCCGCTTCCTTGCTGTGAGCTATCTTCATTGTCTTCATCATCATCTTCCTCGTACCCCGAACCCGCTTCCCTGTTGCATGATTCTCCATTGATGGAGTCAAAGCACACGGTTGGGGTAGTGGAGGTAGAGACTAACAAATTGATTTGGGCATAAGCTTTCGTGGGCTAGCACCCACTTCATCAAATGCATGGAGTGGAAAATACAGTAGCAGGTATAAATACACAGCTGGGAGTTGTGAAAAGATGGAAGTTGCCTTACCAAGTGGGGGGGGGGGTCAGTTTAATGAGACAATTCAATTAACAGTAGAATACCAAGGGCGGAAAAATCACTTTTGTAGTGGTAATGAGGGTGGCCCATTTCAAACAGTTGACAAGAAGTTGAAAAAACCTCAGGTTGCCATTTATATTCCCCAGCAGGCCAGGTTCCTAGTCACATCCTGTGGCTTTCTACACATACACTCCAACTGGGGAGACAGGCTAAACATGGCACAGCTGATGCTGAGCCCTGGAGCCCTTCGCCCTTAAAGGGCCAGCTCATCCTATGACAATAATCCTCAAGACATATTCACTCTAATCAAAACACCCATATGACCTCAGTGCTGTAAGTTTTATCCTGCTTCTCTATTTCCCCCCGTGTTTGACACTGTCTCTCCTTACATCGTGTTGTTGCCTGTAAGGTTCTGCAAACAAAGCCAATAGGTAAAATGTTTAAAAGTACTCAACTAACTTATAAGTCTAAGTCCCATTTTCAAAAGTGATTTAGGCCCAATTCCTCAAAGGTACGTAGATGCCTAACTCCAATACATTTCAATGGGAGTTTGGCACCTAAATACTTTTGAGGATCAGGGCCTTAGGACTAGATTCACAAAGGGGAATCCACAGACATGAGTTAGGCACACGCAGGCTTCTTGTGCATTGTATGGGGAGAATACTGTATGGGGATAAGGCCATAAATATTATATAGAAATAATAATTAGCAGTAAGTAACTTAGCTTTATCTGCTATTGCAAAACCCTTTTTTGTAAGTACAAGACGTACATTGAAATATTCTATTATTTTCTATAACCTCTTGTATATTTGATAGTCCTTATAGGATTCTGTTTATTATTATTTTGCATTTTCAAATTCTTCAGCGCATTACAATCTACCATATGTGTTCAGGTCAATTGTCCTCACGTATTTTGTTCTGCTGTGCCTAATACAGGCTTAGTGTCTCTCTGCTGTAAATGAGGCCTTATTCATAAAACTTCACTCATATGTCTAGGGACATATATTTGAACTACTACCATTTTTCATTCACTCTTGACGTCACAATCAGAGAGATGACTGGATTTTAATCTATTTGCTTCTACAATAAAGGCTCACATTTACTGCACAATTTTATAACTGGAGAACAGAATCCTGAGTTAGATATCTGAGTTCTTCTCTGTTCCATTGATATATTAAGGTGATTCTAAATACTGTGAAACAAGCAAATATCAGAGGCATCATCATCAGAGATCATGGTCTGATGCAAAGTTAATGGAAAAACCCATTTTGACATTTAGTAGGCTTGGATCTGGTCCCACGTCTGCAAAAAAATCGTCATTTTGAAATAATTGCAGCTGGTCGCATATAGGAGGTTTCAGCATAGCTTCCTTAACACTGGACTTCCTCCTCTGAGATGGACAGGATCTCACTTTGCCATTTTTAGAGGCGTAAACCCTACCTCCTAAAGACTTGAACTGGGAACATAATCCACAAGTGTTTTCTTTGTTAAATATTTATCCTATAGCTGTACGCAACTGCTGTATCACTTTACACTGCGGAAGATGACAAATGGTATATAATGATCATAGTTATCCACTGTCAGCGTTGGTGAGTATTTAATGAAGTAATATTCTATTCTGTTACAGGAATTAATTAAGAAAAATGTCATGGCCAAATACACACTACCACCCATAAGCTGTGTAGATAAGTAAATAAATCAAACAATTATTTCCTCATCATATCAACTGCCATAGGCAGTAGAAGAACAGCCAAGCAGTAAGCATACTCCTTAAGCAATCTGCTTAATTTATCCTGGTAGCAGTCTGAGAGTAAAACTTTACAAGATGCTTTAGTGAAAACACATGCATGAAGGGCCCTGTCCAACTTCAACTTTATATGTATTTCATGAGGGTGTCCTCTCTCCATCTTACTTACAAAGTTTCTCATACTAAACACGTATAGGCACTGGCAAATAACTTTAAAAGTAAGAAAGAATTTTTTTAAGAAATATATTTAAGATATTTTCCTTTTTACCCATCACCCCTGTGGCCAATCTATTTTTTACATGTTTATTTTCCCCTACATACAGCATCTGATCATCTACTATTAAGCTGTTTACCTTGCAGATATTTTCAACAATAGTATTCCATTAAAAAAAGGGATATGAGACTGATTGTCAATGAAAGAAAGCCCTTAAAAAGGAACATGTAATCCTGACATTATTTTTTTCAGTTTTATGGGAGACAGTGATCTAATTGTACTTGTTGTCATCAGTATCACTAGTTGTTCAATGAAATGTGAAAATTTATTCATGAAAAAATTATATTTTCACACAATCAGGATGAATAAAGAAAAACAGTGAGATATTTCACTACCATCCTTATTAATTTTGTTGTTGCTATATGGGGGGAAAGGGGCAAGAGGAAAGAATAAATGCACCCAAAAAAATAAAAATACAGCAGTCATTTGCATGGTAATTCTCACGTCCATTTTAGACTTCAATTCAGATAAAATAAAAATACGTAAAAAACTCAACAGTTAGGAACATCCAGATGATTACTAAGGTCACGGGATTTTGAATAATAAATAAGCCTCTAAAATATAGAGGTTATGAAAATGTTTTTATTTTTTAACATAGTTAATTAACTGCACTGTGTTTTAACCAGTTAAGTCTTTAACAGCTATGAACACAGGATGTACATCCAGTAAAAAACATCTGTTATACAGTTGTGAGGGGGCAAAGGAGTGAATGAGCTGCCCTACAGGAGACTTGAATCCTGGAGCAGGCTTGCTACATGAGCTAACCAAAGACACAGGGCACAGGGAAGGAACCTTAAGTAGCTGATTGTTTATAAGAGAGCTGAAGCAGTATGGGGAGCGGACAGAGACTGAGAAGCTGAAAGGAGTCACCCTAACTAAACTGACTAACTCTGATGACCCAAAACCTTTGTGACAGGGTAGCACAGAGAGACTCTATGAAAGAACACCTTTCACTTTCCCAGGCTCTGTGGTAAGAGCCATGGCCTGGGACAGATTTTTGGGATTCTGTGTGATTGAGGCATTTCCTCTTTTAAGTAAGATTGGGAACCCAAACAGGCTGTGGGCTGATGTGATGGGATTGGCTGGGGGGAACACAGGTCACCCTCTTCTCATCCTCCTACATTTTCATGGCTAAACACAGACTTGACTGCTTCTCCTCTAAGGGGACCATGGACAAAATCTTGTGATTAATGATACGGCAACAACAGGCTGTAAAGGAGCAAACTCATCAGTTCTAGGAGGCCTTGCTAGCCACCCAGGAGTGCATACAGAAGTCCCAGCAGGCTGAACAGGAATGGCAATGGCATTTCCAGCCAAGATGGCCAGGCTGCTTGGGCAAGGTTCACTGAGCATTCCCATGAGGGTGTTCTCTGCCTAGGCCCTCCCAGGACCCACCCTAACCAAACTGACTAACTCTGATGCCCTGAAGCCTTCTTGACAACTTTTTTGGTGGGTGACAACCACCACTAGCTGGGAGAGGCGGTCCTTGGCCACCCAGCTCATCCCAATCGAACAGGGAGGGTCAGGCTGTTTATAGGGCTCTAAGTGCAGATGAAGCCCAGTCCTAGTCCACCCTGAAGGCTGTTTTATTGGATTGGTTTGGACTCTCCTCAGTGGTTTATCTTAGGAAGTTTCATAAGGCACCACTTCCAAAAAGGAGCTGCCCTCAGGCAGTCCTTCAATGGCTCCACAATTTGTCCACTGGCTGACTGTCCCCAGGAACCAAGACAGTGTGTGACATTGTTTCAGAACAGTATTTACAAATTCTCCCTGTAGCAGTACAAACCTGGATCTGTCAGTTCCATCCAGCAATTGTTGCAGAGGCCACAGAGGGAGAGGTTTTGGAGGCAAAGGATTTGGGTGTTGGGAGAGCTCCATGCTCCCATGGTAAGTTGGGGGTTGTTGGAGCTGTGCCGGGTTTCAGTGCCCCAGGGACACAAAGGCAGCTGAAGTACTGGTACCTCTTGAGAGACAGAGCCCCTACCTTCCAGGGGATCTCAAGTGTGTAGCACTCTGAGACTCCTCAGGGGCCATCAATTGTTCAAGAAGGGCCAGTCATAAGTTATTGTTGTGGGCAGTCAGGACATACACAGCGAGAGTGCCCTGTGATGGAATGTGATTATCTAGGATTGACCATCAGGTAAGACCTCAAACCCTCCAAAGACCATAAAACCCTTCCTTGTTCCCATGAAGATAGCCTGGTTAACGGACTCTGGCTGTGGCCAAACACTCCTTAGCCAAACCTGCTCCCACCCAAAGCACTCAAATCCAACTGAACATTCCAAATCTCCTCCATACATGGGGAAAGATACACTTAGCTGACTGGTTCTATTATCTTACAAGTAGCCAACCAGCTGGAGTGCCTCTGGAGGGTATTGCAAAGAACCTTCCCTGGCCTGTTATCTTTGGTTGTGACTGGAGGCACTGCCCCATACTCCTGAAGAGAAACTCTATGCCTTTTAACCCAGACAACTCTCAAGGGTCAAGTCAGTCATGGGCCTGTGCTGGAGGTGTACCCACGGGGCCTGGAGACAGTCTGTCCTGGAAAGAAGACCTCCACTCACAAGTAAGACAGAAACCCTACCTGTACTAGACTTGATGATACTTTTGACATGATCACTGATCAGCACGAAGATCAGACCCTTCAAGTGTTTCAAGGAGGTAGCCACACACTCATTGGGGAAGCCCTTTTGGAACACTCCATTCTGAGTTGCATAAAATTCTGTAGCTGGTGGAGAAACAACCTCACAAAGAAGAACCCAGAGTCCAGCTCCTGGTTCCCAAATCTGCTCATTGAGAACTTTTGAGACAGCACATTCCATCTTGATGGCCGAACCTCTGCGTAAGGAATAGATGGTTGAAAGACTGCTGTCCTGATTCTGTTGGCCAAGTATATTTTGGGAAGTAGCAGATTTTTGTAGCAGACTGCCAAGAGGTAACCCCTAAGGGATGAGGCTGTGGTCCCTTAATTCCCCTCCCATTCCAAGAAACCCATTTGAGATGGTGGAGATTGATATCGTAGCCTCTAGAGAAAAGTGGCTGGGGCCACAATTTTTTTATTACTAGTCAACTATGCCACAAGACACCCAGAGATTGTTCCTTTGCAGAACACCTTTGCTTCCACCCTCATGTGGGTGCTGCTTCTGATCTTTTTCGGGAGGGGGGCTCCTCTCAGAAATTATCATTGAGCATGTGACAAAGTTTATGTCCCAAGTGCTTCAACAGTCTGATCCATCTTAAAGTTTTTACCATTCTGATCTGTGGATGATAGACCAATGTCCATCCTAGAGCAATGGTGTCCCTAGAAGGAGGAAGAGTGATCTAGTAGCGACAAGACAGAATTTGAAGCCAGGACCTGTGGTTTCTAATCCTTTCTCTATCACTGACACCATTTGTGAACTTGGGCATCTGATTGAAAACCCACCGAAATCAGCGTGAGGTCTTTGATCAGCCCCTTGGTGAAGTTGCTCTGTTCTGTTCATTCCCTCTGAAGCATCTGACACTGGGCTAGATGGAGCACTGGTCTGACCCAGAATGGCTGTTCTTATTACACTTTGAAAATGAGGCCTGTGGTTCTGTCACGTACATCGTAAAATCTGATTCTTCATTGTGACTGAAAGACCACAATGACAGCCAACTATTTAAACTTCCTATTAACACAATACTGTTAACTGAAATCTTCTCCCAAGTCATGCTTCTGTTCTTTTTATGTAACTTGATTTTACTTTAGCTGTGAAAATCCTGCATCCCTGGTTCAGGTATGTCAGTAAAGCTATTCTAGATCCCAAACTGAAAACTTGGCTGCCTACTAATGCAGCTGTCTGTGTGCCTGCTCTCTCAGGGAGGGATGCACAGTGGATCCATGTTGTGGCAGATCCATTGACCCTGCTCCTACATACAGGTACAGACGTTGCTAACTGTTAGGGGGCTTATTCCTTCACCCTCTCACTTCCCCGGTCCTTCTCGCATGAACAGAGAGCAACAATACCCGAAGTCCAAAGGCGCAAACAATTCGATGTTTATTGGGGTGAACTTCCAGCAAGCATGATTCCAGTTTCCTTCCTCAGTGTCCCCCTTCCCAGCTCTTACACCACAGAGCCATCCCTGTTCCCATTCCCTGTTCCCATTCCCCCATAGCAAAACATGATTCCAATTTCCCCACCTCCATTCCCTGTTCCCATTCCCCCCCTTCCTGATTGACTGCAGACTATATAGTAAAACTTGAGTTCTGCTTAGCTATACCTTAACCAATCATTTTACTGAAATTTAACTAACCAATCCTAACATACTGTAACATGGTTATGTATTTAACCAATTATATTCCACCACCTTAATTGGTTTACACCCAATAAAATTAATTATACAGCAGATAGAAACAATTACAGATCCAGACAGAGACCATGCAAATAAACATACAAAACAATACAGAAGTGAGGATTTCACAACTACATCTATACAGACATAAGGGTTTTCCAGCTGTGTCTATTGATAAGTGAGTTCTTACCAGACAGAAAACTATCAAACTAAATTTCCTTTTACATGTTTTAGGCTCTGTCAAGGCTGCTTCCCCACTTTGAACTTTAGGGTACAAATGTGGGGGCCTGCATGAAAACTTCTTAGCTTAACTACCAGCTTAGATCTGGTCCGCTGCCACCATCCCAAAGCTAATTCCCTTCCCTGGGTAGCCTTGAGAGACTCTCCACCAATTCCCTGGTGAATACAGATCCAAACCCCTTGGATCTTAAAACAAGGAGAAATTAACCATCCCACTCCTTTCTCCCACCAACTCCTGGTGGATCAAGATCCAACCCCCTTGGATCTAAAAACAAGGAAAAATCAATCAGGTTCTTAAAAAGAAGGCTTTTAATTAAAGAAAAAGGTAAAAATCCTCTCTGTAAAATCAGGATGGAAAAATATCTTTACAGGGTAATCAAACTTAAAGAGCTCAGAGGACCCCCCTCTAGCCTTAGGTTCAAAGTACAGCAAACAGAGATAAACACTCTAGCAAAAGGTACATTTACAAGTTGAGAAAACAAAGAAAAACTAACACGCCTTGCCTGGCTGTTTACTTACAAGTTTGAAATATGAGAGACTTGTTCAGAAAGATTTGGAGAACCTGGATTAATGTCTGGTCCCTCTCAGTCTCAAGAGCAAACAACTTCCCAAACAAAGAGCACAAACAAAAGCCTTCCCCACCCCCCAAGATTTGAAAGTATCTTGTCCCCTTATTGGTCCTTTGGGTCAGGTGTCAGCCAGGTTACCTGAGCTTCTTAACCCTTTACAGGGAAAAGGATTTTGGAGTCTCTGGCCAGGAGGGATTTTATAGTACAGTACACAGGAGAGCTGTTACCCTTCCCTTTATAGTTATGACAGGCTCTTTCCTTTCTCTGGAGGTGATAGGAATATCAGGACAGGATTGTATTCCTAACAGCCCAATAGCACCTTATTTCCATGTGACTAGTTTGGAATGTGAGGATGTGACCGTTCACTTCTCAGCTTATGGCTGCCTCTGCTGCTTAGCCAAAGGTCTTACTTAGCCTAAGAACAGAGCCTCAGACTGTCCCTTACACATACAGACAGTGATTTTGATTCTTTCTTTTATACCTCTATAACTAGCTAAGTGATAAGAATACACCTAAATTCTTAAAGTATAGGCCCTTACAGACAGGCCTGAATATCAATATCCTAACACCTAACCTATTTTAATTGTGAACTATCCATCTTCATTCCGTGGGAAATTCTGGCCAATCAATTCTTTAGTAGATTAAACTGTTTAAATAATTGTAACTTTTGTTGTCAAAAATTATAAAATTATCACATATTCCTCTGCAATCCATCTCTGTTAAAACAGAATTCAAGCTGCTCTGTAGAGTTATCCTTTCTTTATACAGTTTAATTTACACATTATTGCACTGTTTTCAGAGAAAACAGCAGGTTTCTGACTTGCAATCACTTTTCATAGCTACTACAAATTTCAGATATCTAACTTTTGCTGCATACATCAGCAGGGGTTCAAATGCTCATTTTGTTCACTTTCTATTAAGATGTGGGAGCTGCATTTGCCCTGAGGCCTCAGCAAGATGATGACACATTCAGATATAAAATTTTAAAAGTTCTCTCTCTCAGGAGTATTGGGGTCATAAAATGGAGAAACCTTCCTTATCACTGCATCAACAAGCAGCAGCATCTTTGTACAGCTTTTTTTTTTTTCTTTTCAAATAAAGCTCTGCCAGATCCAAAGTGCATTATTTCTTTGCACTTTATTCCCAGCCATTAAGTCAATGTTGTCTAGGTTTGGTATTATGAATAACTGCTTGAGTCCTCACTGAATGCCTTTTAAACTCATTAAACAAAACATGGTTGCTTTTATGCTTGTTTTAATAGTTTGGTGCACTTTGCGTTCCATTCTGAAACATTTGCAAGTCATGATAATTAATTAAATTTTCTGATGTTAAATAAAGAGGTCACTTTTCTGGAAACACATTTGTCAGTCAACATCAACTTGGCATTTACATGAATGCACTAATTAATTGAATGTTTTTCATGTATTAATTGATTTTTTTTTCAGCACTAGGAAACAGAAATATTTAAAGACACGGGGCCTGTTATTATTCCCACAGATGTCAATAGCAAAGCTCTCAGGGTACACCTACACGGCAATTAAAAAAAAAACACAACACCCAGTCTCAGAACCTGGGTCAAGCTTGCGGGGCTCAGGCTCTGGGTCTAAAAATTGCAATGTAGATGTTCGGGCTCAGGGTGAAACCCAGGCTCTGAGACCGCCCCCCTCCTATACCCCCAAGGGTCCCAGAGCCTGGACTCCAGGCTGAGCTCAGATGTCTACACTGCTATTTTTAGCCCTGCAGCCCAGGTCAGCTGACCTAAGCCAGCCACGGCCATGCCACAGGTCCTTTATTGCAGTGAAGACGTACCCTCACTGAATTCCATGGGATCAGGATCAGACCCAGATACCTACATACATCTTTTCAATTCATGCAGCACTTTGATCTGTACTCTGTGTGAAGAAAGAGAATAATCAGTCAGAGTATGTGTAAAGCATATCTGCTCACAGCTGATACCAGATACCTCTCTTTGTTTTGACAAAACTGCAAGGTTTGATCATGGTTTCCAAACCCTTGCTTCTGACAAACATAATCTGGCCTTGATCCTGTTCCCATAGAAGTCAATAGGAGTTTTACCATTGATTTCAGTGGAAGCTAGATCAAAACACTAGTGTTTATCTAACATGTATGTCCATAAATGGATCTGGTTTCTATTGTTTACAAATCTAGCGTGTCTTATTATGGCTGCCCAGGTCACTTCTTTCATTAACCAGACAGATACAATATTAAGTGAGATTTGATTACATGAGAAATAGATGATGTTTGACAGGAATTTCAGAGTCCAAAAAAACCCACATATACAACATATGCAAGAGCAGCAATCCATCATTCCCATTTTTTATATCCTATTGCAATCACAAATTTCACATCACTCCAAATACTGTATACTGTACCTGGCCAATATGTACAGCCACATTTTGCAGTTAAGTTTGTATACACACTTCTCAGACATCACAAACTGGCTTTATGGCTGTTACATCTCTTCCACACTGTGGATTTCATCAGTGAATCATTCACCTTTTTCTTCCTCGACATGTGTCACAAAAAACTGAAGCCTCCTCTCCCTATTTGATTTAACCAGTTTTAAGTCAGTTGAGTATGGAAACATGTATATAAAATGAAAATCTCATTAATTTTAAGTTGTAATGAAAAGCATACTGTTTACAACATACCTATCAGAGATTATTGAAAAAATACCTATTCTGTATTGTGCATGGATTAATGTAATTAATTGATTTGTGGAGCAAAATTGCTGGGAAAAAAACATACCTCTATCTGATACTCCTAAGTGCAAGATTTAACACCTGAAATGGGGTTATCTGAAAAAAATGTAAAAAATTACATATAGACAGACATCTCCCCAGTGATTGAACATCTTATTAGGTTTATGTCCCAGGTCAGTTCAAGATAATCCGTGGAAAATGTTGGCCCAAACTGTCTACTGTACAAAGCTTCTGTTTGGAGCAAGAGAGAGAGGAGTAGTCTTTAATTTAGCAGAAAATGGCATAATAACATCTAATGGTTGGAAGTTGAAGCTAGAAATATTCAGAGTAGAAATATGGCAAAAAATCTAACAGTGAGGGTAATTAACCATTGAAACAATGTATTTAGGAACATGTTGGATTTTCTATTTACCTTCTTTAGATCAGGACCAGATATTTTTCTAAAAGGTATGGAATAGCTCAAACAGAAGTTATGTGCTTGATGCAGAAATTATTTGATGAGGTTCTTTGGGTGTAATATGCAGGAGATCAGACTGGGTGATCACAATGGTCCCTTCTGCCTATAAAAAATCTTTGAAAGATAGAATTGCAGTGTATTAGCATACTGATGCTAAAGCTGCTGTTAGCTCCTCAAACATAAGATTTTCCATTATTTGATTACAGGCATGTTCTTATCAAAATGTAACCCTCCAATTCCTATTTATTAGGAATCGTTTGCAGGTTATGCCTTTTATTTCACCCCAATAATATGTCCCAAACCCAAGCAGTTTTTCTAACTGTAGAAGAAAGATTTAATTACCCTTAGTTCTTTCAACTAATAAATACTCCAGAAGCAAATAACATGAAAGTAGTATTTATCAAAAGGGGATCTAGAAACCTAAAAAGGTAAATCAACGAGGAAGAATGAGACAACATAACTGAAATGAGCATGTAATTATGGTACCTGAATGCAACATTTGCAGACAATAGTACTTAGAAAAGTTAAGTGCACAAGTTGAAATGGTCCCCAGGTGGCTTTATATTAAGGGATGATGTATATAGCAGCAGAATAAATGGGTTTTGAGGTTGCTTTTATGCTAAAGCATACCTAAGGTATTTCATAACAAAAGCAGTTTATTGCAAGTTCACCAATACTATGAACCTCATTCCTATTTTATGTCAAGATAAAAGATGCAACATACCACAAAGAAAGAAAAGAAGCTGTGTCTCCCCCTTCCTCTTGCTTTGGGGTAATTTAAAAACTCTGATCTGCCATTTTTGTTGACTTACCAATTGCCTATCATAGTAGGCTTATGGAAATATTAATTCAAGAGAGTGGCATTTATGGGACAGGGTCATCATGGCTAGAAACACAAAAGGCCAAGTTTTCATAGAGGGACTAATTGTGCCCACAATCACCTGCAGCTAACTAAGCATATAAATACGTGATTTTTGCTTGTAATCGTCCCTTTTGCATATTCAGATTGTGCTTTTTTAAGACAGTATGGGTACATGGACATTTTTGTATCTGTATCCATTGTTCCCAGTATCTCAAATAAAGTGTTTTGTCAGTTAAGTGTTTGGCATAGTTTGTGAATGGATAATATTTGATTTGTATGGGATTTGGTGCGGAGGGTGGGGCATCCTTTGAACATACCCACTGCTTCATGGATTGAACTTCCACAGGGGGTGTGTGGTTCTGACTTTGCCCATTGCCATGCCCTTTCTGCCTTGTGCACAGTCCTGTAGAACTGGGTGCATACAGACATCCTCGTCAGTGTGGAGGTAATTTATGCAGAAGTCTCTGCTCCAAGACAATCTGCATTGTGCTCTTTGTTCCAGTGGAGCCCATCTATGTGGTAGTGCTACTCCTTGCACTACTGACATAGTCAAGCCCTCTCTGACTTGCCTAAAGTTACACAGAAAATCACTGGCACAGCTGGGAATTGCCAGAGTGCTTCAAATGACCGCAGGACATCTTTGCTCTTATAGGACTGGTTAATGATGACAGTAGGTCTGAAAAGTCTCACTTATTCATATAACTAACCATATTTAATCCAAAGTGAATTTTTAACTGATGGATTTAGAGATTTCAGAGTGAATACTCAAATTGATAGTGTGTTTTCCATTTGTAAGCTGATTACAACTGCACAAAAACTTGGCTAAGTCTTAAAAGTCTTAAAGATCTGACTATTAGCACTCTATGCTCCAAAGTTGTACCCTGGCACCCTGATATTTACCATGGTGATATAATTATGGTATGTTTTGTACAAAGTATGCCTTGTGAGGCTTCATTCTAAAAGGCTTGACCTGTTGAACATTAATATCCTGTTAGATTGTATGTACTGTTATTGTATGTTGAGTTATGAAATTTTGCTATGTGTGTGTTACTGAAATATGTTGTGAATATGAACACCAACAACCAGCCTTTCAGGTGCAACAGTGGAGGAGCCAGATGTGCTAATCGCCAGTTAAAGAGAATACACACTCACGAGAACTGTTCCAGGAACCTACAAAAAGGAGACTTCTCAGAGAGAGCACATAGATAATGGAGACTGCTTGACCCATGTTACAAGCATAGATCTTTCCAACAAGCTGGAAGAAACTATAAAAGAGAGGAAGTAACATCATCACTTGGCCTGACTCCCCCCACAACTTAACACCTGGAAGCATGGCTGGAGGACAAAGATTTGGAACAGGGAGGTGGTCCCAGGCTGGAAATGAGAATCCAAGCTTGTGCATGAAGGATATATACCATCAGGGTGAGACACTGCTTGATTCAAATCCTGTCTAGTTTATAGAACCTAGATTGCGATTTTACTTTTATTTCTTAAGTAACAAACTTTGCTCTGTACACTTAGTACTTATAATCACTTAACATCTACCTTTCTATAGTTAATAAATCTGTTTTATTTTATTTTACCTTAAATAGTGTGTGTTTGGTTGAAGTGCTTGGGAAATCTGCTCAGAAACAAGAGCTGGTACATGTCCTCTCCACATTGAGGGAGGGGCAGACTGGGTTATAAGCTTACACTGGTTAGGTTTCTGACCAGGGCAGGACAGTACAGCCCTGGGTCCTTGGCTGGGGAGCTAGGGAAATTGGCTGGAGCCTCTCTATTGTTAGTTCATGAATAGCTCGGAAAAGCATTCATGTAACTCAGCTGGGTGTGTCCCTGCCTGTGGATGTCTGTGCAAGTGCCATACCTGGAGCGGTTTGCAGCTTGTCACAGCATCAGTGTGTGAGGGAACCCAGAGGGCTCAGCAGTACCCCAGTTCCAAGTTGCACCCTCGGGAACCTGTTACAGTGACTTCATGTTTTAAAGCTGAATCCTGGGAATTTAAAAAAAATGCATAAAATTAATTGACTACAAAAGAGGAGGAAAGTTGATTATTAAATATTTTCCCCTTTTACTTGGAAATTTGATTTCCAATTTTGGGGGCTATTATAATTAGAAAATGTTATAGAACTCAGTTTTGTATTTAAAACATTTGAGCTATTCAGAATTCATGAATATCACAGAAAGTAAGACTAGAAGGGACTTCGAGAGGTCATCTAGTCCAATCCCCTGCACTCAGGCAAGACTAAGTCTTATCTTGACCATCCCTTTCAGGTGTTTGTTTAACCTGTTTTTTTTTAAACCTTTAATGACAGAGATTCCACAACCTCCCTAAATAATTTGTTCCAGTGCTTAACTACCTTTACATTTAGGATTTTTTTTCCTAATGTCTAACCTAATTCTTCCTTGTTGCAATTTAAGCCCATTACTTCTTGTCCCGTCCTCAGTGGTTAGGGAGAGCAATTTATCACCCTCTTCTTTATAATAACCTTATACATACTTGAAGACTGTTATCAGGTCCCCCCCATCATCCTTAATCCACACTAAACAAACCCAAATATGAACCAGCTTCATTGCAAAAACTGATGAGAAAGTCTTTATTAGTATAACTTATGTATATTTGTAAATTAAACACAGAATTACTTTTGCCATCATTTGACAAGCCTAATATTTTACAAAAGATCTTGAAAGTGCTCAAACCAGGGCTGGCTCCAGGCACCAGCTTATCAAGCAGGTGCTTGGGGCGGCCACTTGAGAGAGGGGCGGCACGTCCAGCTGTTCAGTGACAATTCGGCGGATGGTCCCTCACTCCTGCTTGGAGCAAAGGACCTCCCACCAAATTGCTGCCGCAGATCACGATCGCAATTGCGATTGCGGCTTTTTTTTTGCTTTGTTTTGTTTGGCTGCTTGGAGCGGCCAAAAACCTGGAGCCGGCCCTGGCTCAAACAACTGCTTTTGTGCCAAAGAGTAAGAAGAAATGCTTGCAAACAACATTTAACTACATTCTATTTTGATCACTCTTTCGCTGGGTCTATTCTTTTCTCTTTTCCTATTGAAACAAATACGAATTTTACCTCAGTAAGAAAAGTAAATTCAGACCTATTGTTTCTACAAGATTTATGCATAGATGCTTTCCTTTTTCATAATTCAACTCTTCAATGCAGAAAATTGTATAACAAGTACTGCTGTCTGTAAATTCTTTAGTACTTAGTTTTCTTTTGATTACAGTGCTACCTGCAAAATTGTCTTTCAATTTCTACTTATATATGATATGAAAAATTCCTCTTCACATCAGTAGTAAAATTATGCATCTTCTAAGTTTTTTTTTAAATATATCTATCATATGAAGCTGGAACAGTTTGTATTAAATAGGTTGTATACGTGATATTTAGGTTCAAACAGTTTGTGTTGGATGTATGTGGCAAACAAACCTTTTCCAGCTCTTATAAGTGAACCAGTTGTTAATAAACAGAAGTTCATTAGTGTTACAACAGTCAGCAAAAGAGTAACAGCTGCTGCTTTTTCATGGTCATAATTTTTTTTTTTTAGCTCTGGAAAAAAGGAATTATCAGTATTTATTCCAAAGAATTGCAACCAACTATATAACTTCTTATCAAAATAAATATGTAATTGGTTAACTGAAGAGTAACATAGGCATACAATTCACAATGCATCTCTCAATAGAATTAAAACTTCCTTAGCCATATTGCAATATACTGACTAAAATTAATTCACATGAGAACATATACAATATTAATTAACTATTATATATATAGTGTACACATTACCGTGGGCTAAATTGTCCATTAAAACCCGTGGGATGGGGCTTTAGAGGAGGAATTTTTCATCAGAATCCTTTCATGGAGATCCTCTCACATCAGGCTTCAGGGTGGATGGGTTTTGTCCTTCTTGTGGAAAAGGCTGAAATTGTGGACTTCCAGGTGTCAACATGGCTCCCAGAAGGTCTACGGAAGTTCAGGGAAATCTGAAAAGAAGCTCTGTAGCTCGCTAGCTCTTGCCCCTGGCACCCTTCCAGTTCCTTGGCAACACTGCTCCATTGGAATAGCTCTGCAGGAGGCCCATTTTGGCTGTGGTAGGCCTCAGGAACTCTTTGGTGAAACTCTGAAGTAAATGTAATACAGTTCTAAGGATTGTGCTACTTTTTCCAAATGTTCTCCATGGGTATGGGTAGTGAATGGCATGTGTTCCACCCAGTCTACCTTTGCTCTACTCAGTTGTCTCTCCCTCCTCCTATAGAGACACTGGGTGCAGAGAGGGCTTTGCTGAGTCCTGGGACAAAAGGACAGTATAATAAAGTTAGCTAAGTCTCCTTACCGGACTCCTTGCACTTAGATGATATACAAGGTAGTTTCCATGCCTGAGTGTTCTCTCCACACACACAATGAAAACAAGAAAAATCCTGATAATGTAAATTTTAGTAAAAAAACAAGTTTATTTGCTTTATTTTAAATGTTCATTTTTACTCCTTCACTGTCTCAAAGCAGTGTTTGTGTCATTAGCATATTCCCCCCCCCAAAAAATAATGGAGAATTATGGGTGGCACAGGTAATAATGCCTATGTGTAGAGGCCCTACACTTTCCATTATAAGGATTTTCATGTTAAAAGAAATCTTAAAGTTATTTAGTTGAGAAACACTTGTGCTCTGACACTTCACAACAGAGACTTGAAATTTGCAAGTGGGAGTTGTGCTGATGTCAAGGATATATGCCTTTTGCCATTCCCTTGAATAACTGCCCAAATGTAACCAAGCAATGAGCCTCTGAAAAAATTCAGTTTGTAAATTCTCAGTAGAGGCTTGTTGGAGTTTAGCTGGTAAATTCTCAGAAAGTTCCTTCTGCACTGAGCATGCTCCCTCAGAACTATACATCCTGACCAACTGCACATATGCCATCCTCACAGAGTAACAGAGCAATATGTTAGCTCAGAGATGCAGGGACTGGGCAGGACTTTCCCTATAATTGCACCTCTTAGCTGCCAATGGCCACTGTGGTACCACCCTGCTGGCTCACAGAAAGTATGGAGAAGGAACAGTCTGATTTGACTGCAGAGGGGTGAGGAAGTAGGGAGAGGTAAGGTGTGCAGATTGGGAGTCTGGAAACCTGGGGGAAGTGGGTTGCTAGAAGCCAAGAGCAGTAGAAGGGATGATGAAAAAATGAAGTAAATGTCCTGTGTAAAAAATAGTGTGTGATCATGTAATTAAAGACAGTATTATAATGCATACACACAAGGGGACTGAATTAAAGTTACACAGGCAACTTTAATTCTGGAATTTCCTGAATTTTGAGTGTTTGACTTTGTAATCTTAACATTCTTTTAACATTTGGCTGTAACTGAATGTAATTGTTTCTTCCAACTGCAGTGGAGTGGCCCCTTTCTGCTACCATACTGAACATACCAAGGAAATGCATTTTTCCTTTTTGGGAGAGTAACCAGGTATATTCAAAACTGACATTCCATTGACATGAATGGAAGTTCTTGAAAAGGTTATTACGAGACAAACATTGCTCAACACTGGCAAATCTAAATATCTAATACAGGGGTCGGCAACGTTCGGCACGCGGCTCGCCAGGGTAAGCACCCTGGCGGGCCGGGGCAGTTTATTTACCTGCTGATGCGGCAGGTTCGGCCGATCACGGCCCCCACTCTCTGCGGTTCGCCATCCCGGGCCAATGGGGGCAGCGGGAAGCGGCGCGGGCCAAGAGATGTGCTGGCCGTGGCTTCCCGCCGCCCCCATTGGCCCGGGACGGCGAACCGCGGCCAGTGGGGGCTGCGATCGGACAAACGTGCCATGTCAGCAGGTAAATAAACTGGCCCGGCCCGCCAGGGTGCTTACCCTAGCGAGCCGCGTGCCGAACGTTGCCGACCCCTAATCTAATAGTTTATGACTTAATCTTCTTTTATGTACTTTCATTTTTGCTCACTGAACTATTCTTCAGAGTCATCTCATTTTTTGATGAACCTGAGTCATGCAGTATGACTCAGGTATGCTTCAGTGCTATAGCAACAAGTCCATTCTAATCAGATTCTTGTATCATGCTTATCACTATAGTAGCTGAACAACACAATGCAGGGCAAATTCAAAACAAATTTGAAATAATAGTTAAAACTGAGCAGTAAAAACTTCCATTGATTTTACTGAGATGGCTTTCCAAGATATGGGATCACCAGTTTCTTAAAAGCAAGCTATATGACCTCTTGGTTCAATAGCACAAATAGCCTTTTTTTTTTCTTATTAGGACTTTAGTGATAAAAATTCAAAACAATGTAGTGTGTAAGCTTCAAACCTATACATTCTAGGCATTGCTTGCTAAAAGCATGGACCTATGATTGTTACACTTTGTTACTGTTAGGTACGTCACCTGAGACAATTTATTCAGGTAGGATATTACTTCTGAACCTCAGTGTACTGGTTGTGTGGGTATGTTGTTTTTAAATCAATTCCCTCATTTCATCACAAACATCACAGGGTCGGTGGCATCTGTGAATAAAGTAGGTCCAGCTCTCCTATGCCAGAACAAGTGCTCCCATTTGTCCAAGTAAGAGGACAGGCCTGCAACTGATGGCTATAAAGGATCAGGGAGAGAGAGAAAGACAGACATGACATGAAAAACACTTCTATTCCCATAAAATCACCTCTAAAAAGTGTTATAAAATATGAAATATTATAGAATATCAGGGTTAGAAAGTCATCTAGTCCAGCCCCCTGCTCAAAGCAGGACCAATCCCCAGACAGATTTTTACCCCAGTTCCCTAAATGGCCCCCTCAAGGATTGAACTCACAACCCTGGGTTTAGCTGGCCAATGCTCAAACCACTGAGCTATACCTCCCACCCCACCACTACAATAATTCAGAACAAGATACAGCAGGCACACACCAAGCCTCATGCTTGTGGGTCAGAGTTCCAAAACCATCTGAAGTGGCCCCCACCTCTCTCCTCCCAAGAAAAAGAAGGACTAAACCCCTAAAAACAAAGAAACAATAAACACAAACTAAGAGAGAGACAACTAATGCATCCAGAACATATAAAACACAGCCTTCCTCTCAGAAACTCCTACAATCCCCAGAGAGTGAGCAAGCATGTGCCTTGGTGACAATTAGAGAGTAACAGTCAGAAGACTAAATGAGGTCTCTGGGGAAAGCTGCAGAGAGAGAAAGTTCCCTGGAGAGAGGGAGGAGTTATCAGGAAGGCAGTGGAGGGGCTAGCCTGCTAACCTACCTGAGTCAAAGCCATTGCTAAGAGGCTGAAAAGGACTGTGAGCTAGGAAGCCAGTGGAGGTGCTAGCCAGATGTCAAAGCCAGAGAATGCTGGAGAAGGCAGAAGGCTGAGAGAAACAGAGGGTGTTGACTGATGCCTCTAAGCTGGAGAGCCAGTGCCAAATGCCACAGACGGATGAAGGCAGGGGGGCAGCAGCGGAGCTTGCCTACTGACATCTCCAGGACCAGAGAGCTGGACCCAGAGGAACCATGAGAGGGCCGGGGGAGTGAATGATGCTCCCCTGACAAGGATGCTCCCAGGAGAGAGGGTGTGGAAGTGCTAGGGTGTCTGTCCTGGTAGAAAGACAGGAGAGGACTTTGCTGGACAGCCAGTGTGTAGTAAGGGATGCTGGAGCTACACAGGAGAGCCAGGGCATGGTGAGGGATGCCGAGGCTGTATGTTGCCTGTACTGTTTGGACTATGCTGGGGGAATTTTGGACTATGGTTGTGGGACTTCTATGTGTTTGTGACTTTTGTAATAAATGACACCCCCCAAAGACTCTCTGGACTATCTCTGGGGAATCTGGAAGGAAACTGAGGCAGGCACGGTGCTCCAGTCAGGGCTACCCTCTGACATTCTGTAACAGTCCACTTCTGCATGTTCTTACAAACTCTGTCAAAAATCTTCTAATCAATACGCTTTCTAGAAGCATTACATTCTTTTGGCAATTTAGACTTGAATGTGGTTGGTCATTTTTTCCCATATAACAGAGTACAAAAATAGTTTATGTGAGGGAACAAAATATTTTATAAGTGCTCCCTGAGGGAAGATATACCAGTAAAAATGACCATTTTTTTCACAGCACAATAACATTGATAACGCCCAATAAATAATTCAAAGCTTCCTCTGTAATTCAAAGCTATTCCTCTAAAACTACAAAGCGCCAATACTGTGGCATCTTGTTTTCCAGATGAATTTTTGTGATTCTCAATATGTTCTGCCTCGTTTACCTATTTTTGCCATAATGGGTCTATAGTAGCAAACTTTCACAACTCTTTTTTGTGAAAGGACAACTCCAAGTACCATTTGCGAGACTCCCATCAATGATATGATTAGCTAATTTATCATAAAATCATACAACAATGTCTATCTGAATCACAGCTTTATGGATGAGGACCATATTATCTTGTGATGTCAACACTGATTTATATTGTGATTCACTCCATTGTCATTCTATACCCTTTTTAAGCACTTGCTTAGAGATCCTGACACATTGATAAAATATGCAGGCTTACATGGTGACCATTCCTAGAAATGTCTCATGTTCCATTATGGCTTGAATCTTCAATTAATTAATCTAACAAGATCTTGACTTTACATAGTCGAGGATTTTTTATTAATTATTATTATAATTTCAGTTCATTCAGACATTTTCCCCTTGCTCTTGTTATATTTCAGTCTTACTGTTTCAGTCTTTGCTCTTGAGCTGAGACACCAGACATTAGGTTGTCCCTCAGTGACATCAAAAAGCTGTACAAAACACACTTCTGGAAAGCCTTCTTTAAAAAAAGGTGTGCAAGATATCTGTATCTGTAGAAAGCAGTCTTGAATGTTATCAGAAATGATGCAGTCAATGAAAATGCACTCTGATAGTGGCCACAACTGGCATCCATTGCAGCCCCTATTGATAGCCAGAAATATTTCTCTACTATGATATCTGAATATTTTAGTTACATATTTTGATTTATAGTCCATGTAATGTTTGCATACGGCATTATTTGTTGCAAGAATGTAGACAGACATTAACCATAGAAGTGACCCATTTAGTCAATCCACCTTTGGAATTCTTGTTGGGCATACACAACAGAATTAACTTCTGTAGTTTGGGGACATATGACAGTTCATATATGCACCTCTTTCTCTCTCTCTCTCTCTCTCTCTCTCTCTCTCTTCAACGCTTAGCCAGACACTTGGCTGTAGTGATTGTTCGCCATTTGGTCCATTCCTGCACAACCACGGAGGCTTGATGGCCTGAGAGTCCAACATCAGAACAGACTTGATGAACCCATGTAATAGGGGGTCTGCCTCTGGGCCTACTCCACCCCGGAGTTGGTGGAATTTTATCCCAGATGTTAAAAGCCACCCAGAGAATGGTGTTCACTGGAATGTCTTGTGGCATCCTTGCGACATGTCCGAAAAGCGTAAGGCGCCGCCTGCGGACAATGGCCCCAGTAATCTGTAGACCCAAGGAACCATAAAGATCTGCATTACAGATGAAGTCATTCCACTTTATGCCCAATAAATGAGGTTGATATTTTGTGTGGAAAGCCTCCAGCTTTTTTAGTCTGCATGGCGTAGGGTCCATGTTTCGCAGCCGTACAGCAGTATGGGAAGGATACAGCTTGAATAAATCCTGAACTTGGTTTTCATACTAAGATGATGCTGATTCCATATCTGTTGTAAATGGCCCATGGCAGATGCTGCGATGCCAATCCAATGGAGAACCTCCTTGTGAGAATTGGAGGAGCTGGTAAGTATAGAACCCAGATAGCAAAAGCTGGAAACTGATTTGATGGTTTCATTATTCAAAGAGATTGGAGTCGCAGGTGGACCTGGTCCTAGATTTTGCAGTTTTGTTTTTGACCATGAAACATGAAGACCAATCTTAGCTGACTCCTCCTCCATATGCTGGAATGCGTCACAAAATCTGATGGGGCTCTGTACTAAAAGGACAATGTCATCAGTGTAGTCAAGGTCTGTGAGCGAGAGATCACCGATCTCAATGCCTATGGACCTGACAGAATGCTGCATTATGAAATCCATTGCCCAACAAAAGAGTGCAGAGGCCAAAACGCAACCCTGATTAACACCAGATACTGATTTAAAAGGTGCTGACATCCGGTTCCTCAGACGAACATGGGCAGTGGTTCCATTATGCAGCTCTCTTATCAAGTCCAGCAGAGTGGTAGGGACACCTACGCCCTTTAAGGACTTCCATAACATACACGGTCTACTGAATCAAATGCAGCCTTAAGAGCAACATACGCTCCATGCAGGGGCTTCCTGAACTCGCGATATATCTCTGACAACAAGCAACGGGCCAAAATGGCATCTAATGTGGATCTGTTCCTCGTAAAGCCTGACTGTTGGGGACGATGCTTCTGATGTAGCAAAGGCTCCAGACATGCCAGCAAAACATGCGCTCTTACATTCATTGCACAGTCCCGTGCCCTTATAGAATGAGATCACGATACCATCCTTCTAGGCAGCTGGCAAGGTTCCAGTTCTCCACACACCACATGAAAGACGGCCAGAAGTGATTCTGCTACAGGATCAATAGCACATTTTAGCAGCTCTGAGGGGTTTCCATGAGCACCAATCCTATTCAACTTATTTATAAATGATCTGGAGAAAGGGGTAAACAGTGAGGTGGCAAAGTTTGCAGATGATACTAAATTGCTCAAGATAGTTAAGAGCAAAGCAGACTATGATGAACTTCAAAAAGATCTCACAAAACTAAGTGATTGGGCAACAAAATGGCAAATGAAATTTAATGTGGATAAATGTAAAGTAATGCACATTGGAAAAAATAACCCCAACTATACATACAATATGATGGCGGCTAATTTAGCTACAAGTAAGGAAAAAGATTTTGGAGTCATCGTGGATAGTTCTCTGAAGATTTCCGTGCAGTGTGCAGAGGCAGTCAAAAAAGCAAACAGGATGTTAGGGATCATTAAAAAGGGGATAGAGAATAAGACTGAGAATATATTATTGCCCTTATATAAATCGATGGTATGCCCACATCTCGAATACTGCGTACAGATGTGGTCTCCTCATCTCAAAAAAGATATACTGGCACTAGAAAAGGTTCAGAAAAGGGCAACTAAAATGATTAGGGGTTTGGAACGGGTCCCATATGAGGAGAGATTAAAGAGGCTAGGACTCTTCAGCTTGGAAAAGAGGAGACTAAGGGGGGATATGATAGAGGTATATAAAATCATGAGTGATGTGCAGAAAGTGGATAAGGAAAAGTTATTCCCATAATACAAGAACTAGGGGTCACCAAATGAAATTAATAGGCAGCAGGTTTAAAACAAGGAAGTTCTTCTTCATGCAGCGCGCAGTCAACTTGTGGAACTCCTTACCTGAGGAGGTTGTGAAGGCTAGGACTATAATAGCGTTTAAAAGAGAACTGGATAAATTCATGGTGGTTAAGTCCATTAATGGCTATTAGCCATGATGGGATCCCTAGCCTCTGTTTTTCAGAGGATGGAGATGGATGGCAGGAGAGAGATCACTTGATCATTGCCTGTTGGTCCACTCCCTCTGGGGCAGCTGGCATTGGCCACTGTCGGTAGACAGGATACTGGGCTAGATGGACCTTTGGTCTGACCCAGTACGGCCGTTCTTATGTTCTTATGTCTGTTTTTCAGTTTAGAGATGGCACACTTCACTTCATCCAATGTTGGTGCATCAGTACAAATGTCTGGATCTGGAACCACAGTGACTGCCAGATGATCCAGCTCTGAACAAGCAACAGCTGAAGGATGGTTCAGGACACTGTAATACTGTTCCACCCAGCATGAAAAAATGTCATCATCTGATTTACATGGACGGCCTTGGCAGTTATTCAGGATGCCGTTTGTAGTGACTACCTCTTGACTACTGAGGTTGCAAATGGCATGGAATGCTGGCTTCAAGTTGCCCCTGGCTAAGCCAAATTCGACATCATCTGCCACTTGGTTATAATATGTATCGCGATCACCAGAGTGTTAAATATGCCAGAGCGTTAAATTTTTGCTTCAGCTGCTTATGAGTGCACTTATCACCATGCTAGCGGGCTGCGGCCTTCAATTTAATTATCTGGAAGGCCTCCTCCAATAGCCACGGTTGGCATGCTGGATGCCTATAGCCAATTGTCTGCTCAGCAGATTGGTTGAGGGTCGAATTGAACAGAGACCAGTCAACCTCCACATCATCTGGTAGATTAGCTAGAGCTGAGAATCTGTTGCTGACGTCAATAGAAAACCTGTTGGCTAAACCTGGCACACGGAGTGCATCAATGTCAAACTTCTTCATCATCGCAATGTCAAACTTCTTCATCATCTTCTTCTTCATCCAACCTGCTTGTTGGAGCATCAATGAATTGTGGGTGACCACTAGATGGTGATCTGTGTTCAGCGCACATTTGATTGTTTGATTGGCGGAAAGAATATCTTCCTTGAAGGGCATATAAAATTTACCTTCACATTCTAAAGATGATAATAAGGAATAAAGGAATACTCTACAGAGTTGCTTATCTAACAGACAGACAAGACATTGGTTTGGATGATTAACTCCATGGATTGTCCTGATCACCAAGAGGGGCACAGCTCATGAAGACAAATCCCTCACATTATATGAGTGATTGATATCAGTGACTCCCTCTGTGTTGCCTTGAATAGTTTATATAATCTCTAATATCCTCTGGACATTACCTTACCAGGCAATTATGTTAAGCACACAGCAAACACCCCCATTTATTGAAACATTTTCTCACAAAGGTATTGAATCACTGCATAAGTTCTTAATTTGGCATACACAGAAGCTATTTATTCAGGATGAAATTCACTCCTGTGCAGAGGGCCATTGCAAGACTTATGCACCACAGAAGTTCACTTACTACTTCAAATTATGTAGTAAGTGGGATTGAAGGTGCATAGGCCTTATGCTGCCCTCTGCAAAACAGTTAATTTCACCATCAGTGCAGATGATTTTTTTTTTCAGATCATATTTCCTTCAGTTTCCTTTTTGAATCCTGAAATCTCTTTTTAGCCATGTTTACTTTACTCAGTAGAAATTCCCAGAATAAAAATCAGTTTATGTTGTTCACCTATATCAACAACTCCAATTCTTACAATTCTATTTACTCTAATAAAGGAATCATAGATACACTATGATTTTATTGAACTACCTATCATCATTAGAAAAGCTGTTCTGCATATTCTACTAATGAATGTTTATTCAATAAAGACTTTTTCATTTTTACCTGTGAAACATTATCAAATTTCAGTCATCATGATGTTAGTGTTGACAGTTCAACTGCTAAATGGAGTCAGTCATAGAAAGTTTTAGGCCAGAAAGAACCACCTGATGTCTTGTATGTAGCAGGCTACCAAAACCAACCAGCATCCACACATTAAATCCAACACCTGAAATTAGACCAAAGTATCACAGCCCCCAGGCAACTAGATTATTATGTACCACAAGAAGAGAATAGGAGGGACTGATGTACTCCTGAGGCTCCCACAATGGCAAGGAAATGAGAAATGCCCGAGCAAAAAAAATGAATGCATATTAAAAGAGACAACTTACAATTGGTACCTGAGCTTAAGGAGAAGAGACAGCTAGAGAGATCTGATGATATTTATGCAAGCTTCAAGAACCAGCAATTCAATTCAAAGAAATTGATTGTACTTCACGAGTTCTTAATTACAGGGCCTAAACTCCAGAAATATAAAAACTACACTTTCCATATTACATTGAATAGATTAGGGGTCAGCAACCTCTGGCACGCGGCTCGCAAGGTTAAGCACCATGGTGGGCCGGGCCAGTTTGTTTACCTGTCGCGTCGGCAGGTTCAGCCGATCGCAGCTCCCACTGGCCGTGGTTCACCGTCCCAGGCCAATAGGAGCTGCGGGAAGCAGCACGGACTAGGGATGTGCTGGCCATGGCTTCCTGCCGCCCCCATTGGCCTGGGATGGTGAACTGTGGGCAGTGGGAGCAGTGATCGGCCGAACCTGCCAATGCGGCAGGTAAACAAACTGGCCTGGCCTGCCAGGGTGCTTACCCTAGCGAGCCGCTTGCCAGAGGTTGCCGACCCCTGGATTGAATACAGTCAATAGAGGATATATCTACACAGTCCATGGAAGCAAGCCTACCAACGTGGGTCAAGAGTCTTGGGCTAGCAGCATTTGGGCCACAGCTAGTGCTCTAAAAATAGTTGTGTAGACAGCACTTTGAAGTTGTGTCTTGGACTGGAGCTCGGGCTCTGAAGCCTAGGGAGTGGGGCAGGCTTCAGAGACTGAGCTCTAACCTGAGCCACAGCTTCAAGGCACTGTCTATGCAGCTATTTTTAAAGGGCTAGCAAGAGCCCTGCTAGCCCAAGTCTCTTGACCCATGCTAGTGGCTTGCTTCCACAGGCTGTGTAGACATACCTAGAATGACTTGTGCTTTAGTGTTGTCATTAGGCCAGAAAAGATCAAGATAAAGATAGCTAGCAAAATGTTTTTTTTAAAAAAAGACTATCTATATCAGTGGTTCTCAAACTTTTGTACTGGTGACCCCTTTCACATAGCAAGCCTCTGAGTGTGACCCCCCCCTTATAAATTAAAAACACTTTTTTACATTTAACACTATTATAAATGCTGGAGGTGAAGCGCAGTTTGGGGGTGGAGGCTGACAGCTCGTAACCCCCCATGTAATAATCTCGTGACCCCCTGAGGGGTCACGACCCCCAGCTCGAGAACCTCTGATCTATATGTCTACTATTGAATGAGAAGTTACCGCCCACCTATCACTTCAGGTGTCTTGGCAGCATTTTTCCATCTGGTAGTCTGGCTGAATATTTTCAGCTAAAGCTCTTTTTCAATACAAAATTGCGGTTTTGACTAAATGAAAAAAAAAATCATGCTTTCCTTGGAAAATGTAATCTTTTCTTCAAAAATCTGAAAATATTACAGTTTTCAATTAAAAGCTGAAATTTGCCATGGGATGGAGGAAACAACATTGATACAAAGAAATTGAATCGCTTAGAGCACAGATATCATCAGTCCTTAACCATCATAAATGGGTGAGGAAGGGAGGATATGTATTGCCTATTGTAAAAGAACTCCCCCATCAGCTCTCTACTAAATTCTCTTTTCTTTGTGCTTCTTTACAAAGGACAGGCAAAACTTAAAAAGAAGAAAAGAAGCTGCATAAATGTGTAATGAATGCAACCTAATAGAGTTATAGCTAAATTGGCTTAAATATCAAACCTTAATCAGAATGGCATAACTTCTGCTCTAAACTTTTGAGACAGAAATGGTGGAGAGTACAAAAATAAGTTACAAACATGTTAAAACAATCTTATAAGCATGAGATAGCATAAATAAGGTTAGAACTGAAAACCTGTTCACTTGATACTATCACAGTGTCAAAAAGAGAGAGACTAGCTGACCCTTTTCCTGTAGCAAAATGATTGAGAATGTCAGGATCCTGACAAGGACAGCCAGAAGCAATTGGCAGAACTGGGTCAAACTTAAGACTGAGAGCAGCAGAGGAGTTCATAGTCAAATTCCAGGCTGGAAAAGACTCGTGTGACATTGTGCCCTTCCATTCACAAGCCCAAGAAACCGTTATTTCTTATTCATCTAAATCAGAGGTTCCCAAAGTGGGCGATACCGCCCCCTGGGGGGCACTGGAACGATCCAGGGGGGCAGTAGTAGCCTCGGGTGCAATTGGGGGGTGTTGAATAAAAATAAGGGGGCGGTGGAAGCATAAAGAAAGAATATAAGAAAATTTTGAAAAACCGTTCGTACATGTTTCATCTGTTGTGTAACATAGAGTTAAAGTTGTAGTGATTACTTTATTTTCCAAATAAATTCACAAATTATAACCGATCAGGTGTCAAGTCCGCCAACAGCTCTTAACAAGCAAGTGTTGGCAGGCGAGAGTGTCGCGCATTGTCGGGAAGTCCAGCATGCATCGGCAGGAATATGTGCGTGTAATGACTTGTTTACAATACGATACTATAAATAGGCGACATGTATGAAATCTAATTTAGATTGTTTCTTAATTGTGTAAAAAGCAGTTAACAATAGTGCAATAAGTATTTAAAATTTTTTATTCATATTCAATACCTTCGATCTTTACGGATTACGGATCACATACAAAGCAAATTGTATTATTGTTGTTTCAATAAAAGAGCAATTTACACGTGAGTATTTTTATACATTTTCTTACATATCTACCGTACGTTTCTGTGTCTCTAGTGCTTACTAATAATAAAATCGTAGCAGGCTTGTGGCGGTACAATACTATTTGAAGTGTACAGTCAATATATTTGTCATTTTTTATTACAATATTAACGAAAACGGGAATGAAATCGTAAAAAAACTTAACTATTAACATTTATTTATATCTATCGAATCATCTGTTAATTGGTAAATAAGGCGTGTGTTAATAAGGAACAATTATTTAAATAAGGGCAAACTAAATTAAAACTATTAACTGATTTTTAATTGCATATTGATTATTTTTTAATTAATTATTTCTTGATAAATTTAGTTTGATATTTGACAGTTTAATATCAAATACATATATCTAATGCTGAGCAAAGAACAAAACCCAGTTTATTAGTTTCATTAGTATTTTAGTTTGGTTGTCTTTTGCCATCTTACGCAAAAACCACTGTATACCTGATGTCGTGGGCGATATTCTAATAACACATCTTTCTTTACTATATTGTAGGACGTAGGTAGAAATATAGATACACAAAAGAACACAAATTTGTCACTGCATCTTTCTGTTTGTTCGCTTAAAGAACGTAGATTTCCAGGGGGGCGCTGAGTAATTTTTTTTCTGAAAAGGGGGGCGCTGAGTAATTTTTTTTCTGAAAAGGGGGCGGTAGGCCAAATAAGTTTGGGAACCTCTGATCTAAATGGATTAACCAATCCCTAATATAGACACCATGTTACACCTTATGGAATCAGTTTACAAAATCCAAAACCAAAATTATAAAATAAATACTGAGGGCTGGACATTCAGTTCCTGTAAATTGGCACAGCTCTGTTGGCTTCAATACCAGCTGAGGATCTGGCTCAGAACCAAAAGGTACTTCATATCAACCCAGTTTTGGTAAGTATAAACCTAAAATCACAACATTCTTTTTGTTTTATTTTTGTTCTATGCAGCTTTATCTAAGTGAACCACTAAAACGGAATCACTTCATTGAGAAACGCAGTGTGATTAGTAAGCAAATGCCTAATGCCAAAACCATTCCCCCATCCCCTCAACTTCCACATAACTCTGTCTTTGATGGAACCAGTGACAAAACGTATTTGAATGCTAAGGAAATTAAAAGTGCCGCAGCAATAGAGTGCTATGAAATTCTTTCTGACCTTTTACATATCAGTGCAGGATAGAGACTTCCTAGACGTGTCAGAAATGGAGTTGTTGAGTATTGTGGTGGCTGCAGTATCAGAAAAGAGATTACAGAAAATAGGGTTTTTTTTGTTCTTTTCCAATTTCCTGAAAAAGCTGTGAAGCCCTGATGGTAAAGGGATATTTATTTTTCTTTCTCTTCCCTTCAGTTAGTTCGTTTGGTGTTCGTGTTCCCTATTTAATGCTTAAGATTTTATTTACTGCATTTTTATTTCTCCTTTTCAGAAGCATGTTTTTGAAAACTCCTCCCACTTCAAGGTATTCCATTTCAGATTCTTTTTTTGGAGGGAGGGGCAACTTTAACTGTGATTCCAGGGGCTATTCAGGCACATGAAAACTCTAGGCTTTTTTTTTTCCCAGATAACAACTTACAAATTAGTTAACAAGAGCACTATATCTAATTCCTCTATAAAGAAAGAAAAAATATATACAAACACCAATTAAACCCTAATTTAAGTTTATATGTAAGTTTACTACAATCAGGAGATAATACAGCAATATATTCCCAAACACAAGCCTTTAGGTATCATAAGAACTGCTGTACTGGGTCAGACTAATGGTCAATCTAGCCCAGTATCATGTCCTCCGACAGTAACCAATGCCAGGTGCTTCAGAGGGAATTAAAAGAACAGTCAATCATCAAGTGATCCATCCCCTGTTGTCCACTCCCAGCTTCTGGCAATCAGAGGCTAGAGACACTCAGAGAATGGTGGTGTATTCCTGTCCACTCTGGCTAATAACCATCCTCCTTGAACTTAACTAGTTCTTTTTCTAACCCTGATATAGTTTTGGCCTTCACAACATCCCCTGGCAAAGAGTTCCACAGGTTGACTGGGCATTGTGTGAAGGACTATTTACTTTTGTTTGTTTTAAACTTGCTGCCTATTAATTTCATTGGGTGACCCATAGTTCTTGTGTTACGAGAAGGAGTAAATAAAACTTCTTTATTCACTTTCTCCACATTATTCATGATTTTATAGACCTCTATCAATCATATCATACCATATCATATCATAATCATATCATAGTCATCTTTTTTCCAAGCTGAAAAGTCACAGTCTTTTTAATTTCTCCTCTTACAGAAGCTGTTCCATACCCCTAATCATTTGTGTTGCACTTTTCTATACCTTTTAAAATGCCAATATATCTTTTTTGAGATGGGGTGACCAGATCTATGCACAGTCTTAAAGATGTGGCTGTACCATGGATTTATATAGAGGCATTATTATATTTTCTGTCTTGTATTTATCCCTTTATTAACGGTTCCTAACATTCTGTTATCTTTTTTGACTTCCCCTGTCAAGGCTGATTCCCCACTCTGACACTTTGAGTGCAGAAGATGGGGGCCCGCAAGGATTTTAAAATTTAATACTGGCCACTCCAGGCTTGTATTAAACTCCTAAGGTTACAGCTTTTCTCTGACCTGGGATGGGGGGTAGATGCTGCCACTACCGAAATGCAAAAACCCCTTTGAGAACCCAGGAAGGCACACTTGGGAATTCCTTCCTGTGGGGTAACCTCAAGCCCTTCACCCAGCCCCACCCTGCCACCTCCCGGGGAAGAGCTAAGAAAGAAAACAGAGGAAATCAGTTGTTGCCACCAGCTAATTAAACAACATATGCACAAAACTCTTAGGACACAAATATCCAATCCTGTTCTTTAAAAAAGGTAAATTTTATTAAAAACAAAAAGAAAGGAAATACATTTGGAACGTAGACATTTTGCTAGATAAAAAAACAAAAAAACCCAACGACAATTACAAGGATTAAGCATCAAGATAGCTCTCTTGAGGTCCAGCTTAAAGGTTACAAGCAAAACAAATGTACCTGGGGTAGCACAGAGGCGTCCACAAGCCATAAAGAAATAAAAGATATAATCCTAAACACGTCTTCCTAGACATTTTCTGATCTATTTACATATCTGTGGTTTAAATGAGTAGTTTCTAGGTATGATCTGGTGATTTTTCATACCTGGCCCAAAGCTTTTTACAGCATAATTCCAGCCCTATCTCTCCTCTGGGAGAACAACACAGACAGACAAAGGGGAATTTTTTTCCCCAATTTTAAAAAGTTCTAGCCTTCCCATTGGCCCTTTTGGTCAGATGCCCACTCCCTTCCTTTTATCTATGCAGGGAGACTTTTTAACCCTTTACAGGTAAAGCAAGTAGAGAACTACTGGCTGGCTGGGTGTCCATAAAAGGGAGGTTCCTCCCCCCCCCCCCGCCCCGTTCCATTTATCAAGGCCCCTTGAGTGGATGTTTTCAGAAAATTATCCACGTTGACTCCCAGATTTCTTTCTGGAGTGGTAACAGATAATTTAGACCCCATCATTTCATATGTATAAGTGGGGTTATGTTTTTCAATGTGCTTTACTTGCATTTAATTTCTTATATCTGTTTTAGAGCCTTAATATAAGAACTAATAACTAACCAGTACATGAAATTCATGCAGAATAGTTGCTCAATATCATTGTTCTTAGAATGTCACACCAATCACTCCCAAACACCCACATACTTTTTTAATTTTCATTTATGTTACCTACTGGAAAATTATAAGCAAGCAAACATATGCACTCTTACTTCGCATATATCAATGATTCTCATCCTATTTACCACTGTGGGCCGCACATACAGTTTCTATTTGTTATGTGGGCCACATCCACACAATATAAATACTACCTACATGGCCCTGATCATGTCACATGGGCTTCAGCTGTGTGCTGATTGGGCCATGGGTTGAGAACCACTGGTATATCTCATTTTTCATTAAAAAGTTTTGAAGTCTAAAGTAGTTCTTCTAAACCATGGAATAACTAACAAATTCATTTTGGCAGCAGCTTAAAAAAAATGAAAGACAAAAAGCTTTTAAAGTGATAATTGGAAAGAAAATATTACAGTAGGTTGGCCAACATGGGTTTCCTATCAGCTCTAAGACACCTGATGGTGTATTTCAAAGTGGGAAAATATGTTACCGTTTTACTAAGAGCAATGTGTTTTTTTTTCCTATTAAGTTACTCCGTAATTAGAAATAAAGTCTTAAACATTGTAATCTGTTTCTACAATGCATTTGATATTTCTCCAGCACAAATGAAAACACACTCCAGTTCACGGTACTAAAGGTGTAAAGATTCAAAACATAAAAGGAAATTAAAATATTGAACTTGCATTTACAAATGACTGATCTAAAAGCCTGTTTTAGCCTCTGGAAACTGATCAATTCTATAATGTAATATAGAAATCCTCAGTATGTATCTACAGTAACCCAACTGGATGATTCTTAACCATGCCTTAATGAAAATATAATATGACAGTATATATCTTAAAAGGTATTAAGAACATTTGTCCTGGAAACAATGTCTTATCAAGGCATACTCACATATTAAGGAAGTTAGTAAAGAGACCTGTTCCAAGGCTGTAGCAACCTGGCAGTATAAGAGCCCTCCAGGAATTATGTGGTTAAAAAAAATGTCCCAGGGGTAGATAGACTAATTCAAGAAAGAAAATATTTTATTTTCTGATTGAGAAGTAGAGGTATGTACAATAACTTCCTCTGTATAAGGGAAGAACTGATGGTTACACTGAAAATAAAACTGATCAGCTTTGTGGGAGAGACTTAGGAGATCAACACTCAACAGGTCTCTTCTCTCTGCCAAGGCTATCCAGAAGCAGTTCTCTCCTGGGTCTCATCCTATCAGCTGGGTAACAAAGAGCTATTTACCTACATGAAGTGCTTTGAGTGCCCCTCTTGTCCCCAGGCTGCTACCACTGCTGCTGGCCGTGGAGGCTGACAGAGGGGTCAGCTCAGCTCTCCCACTACCAGGCATGGAGCAGCTCACACATCCAGGGAAAACATGAGCCGGGGGGAAGGGAGGAGCTGCCAACTCCTGCTTCTAGGGACCACCCTGCAGCAACTTCTCAGATCACAACTAAGAGCTTTGGGTTCCTCCCGTAACAGTGTGGAGCAGCGGTTCCTATTCCTGTTTGCATTCTGCTGTGCTATGAAACTCAAGGGGAGGCGAGTGCCTCTCCATTCTCCCTAAACAATGCTGTGCCCCCTTCTCTTTCAGCACAGAAGAAAACATTATGGAAAATAAACCTTATTCCTGTTTGCTTCAACGGGCTTTGGCTCAAGCGCTGTTTGACTACTAAAACACTTAGCCTTAATGAGTAACTTTTTTGCAGTCTGTCTATCTTAGATATTTATATGGCCCCTATTAATATAGAATCTAGGCAACATACATTTTTAAAACATAATTATCCTCAGCAAACTGCAGAGGTATGGAATTACCATTATTCTGATTTTAGAGATGAGGAATTGAGGCACAGAGAGACTAAATTATTTACCCAAGAACACACAAGAGATACTGTGGTGAAGGAGGTCTGGTTCATTTAAATCAAAAGCTAGTGCCCTAATCAATGGACCATCCTTCCTCTCAAGTTAAGGGACTTGCCCACAGTCACACAGGAAATCTTTGGCAGAACCAGAAACCAAAGCAGCAAGGTTTCCTGACCACCATGCTCCTTCTCTAACCACTACACAACACTACCACCCAGTCTGGAGATTGATTATCCACCATGCTCTAGAACCGATTCAACCCTTCACTGCATATGCTGTCAGATTTGAGGCATAATGGTGAAGAGGCAGCTTGACCAGCCACAGTCCAGTCACACCATAGCTTTCTGTAAAGAGAGAAGGGCTGCCTACCCAATATCTTTGACAAATATGACATTCTTCTTAAATGTCTGATTAGTGAGAAAATATTTTCTGACATCACAAATCACTTTCCTTGTTCAAGAAAAATAAGAATCAGTAGAACAAATTTCAGCTATATTTTAAAACTCTTTTCTTTTCAAGTTTGCCTTTCGTTATGCTACATTACTTCCCACAGAGATAGTGAGTTCTACCACTTAGTTGTGATTTAAAAAAAAAAACAAATTAGATCTGGAACTTTATAACTGTGAATGGACTGTGTTTGTACAGCATTTTGAGTATGCACAGTGCCATATGAGTGACAAATATTCACAGACATCCCTCCTACTACTCCTCCCCACCCATATATCAGGGTCAGTCACATTGTAATTTAGGAAGGAGGAGGATCCAGGAAAATGCCTGAAAACTCAGGTCCCATCCCTGTAAATTCCAGTATGATATCAAGGAACCCTTCCTCTGTGTTAATCTTCTGTACACTCCTTTCTAACACAATTAACACCAATGGCAGCTTTATAAAACTGGTGATCATGGTGACTTCTTGAAAACAAGTTAACTTTTACTTGACTAAAAACAAAACAAAACAAAAAACCTTCATCTTTAGCTAAAAAAAGTGTAAAAACTGGTCCATTTGGGGGTTTGAAATGCAACACAAAATCAATGGAACACTTACTTTACGTGTGACCTGATTATTTCTTATTAATATCTAGTACATTTTTACAACTGAAACTACAACATTATATATATAAAAAGAAAAACCTAAATAGAAAACTCCTAGGCCAAGGTTTGGGGGGAGCTACTTTCAAATATTGATAAAGATTCTTATGGAGCAGGTAAGAAACAAATTTGACCTTCATCAAACAGGTGAAAACAGGACGAGTGGGGGAAAAATATGGTATAGAAGAAATGTATAGATAATGGGTGGCAATGTAATCAACTAGATGGAGTACAGCATTCAGTAAGGAGACAGAATAAAATTCTAGCTTTGACACTTATTTACTGTGACAGTGGATGACTCATTTAATATCTTTGAGTCTCTCTTTTCTCATAAATGTCACCTGTACCTCACTGGATTGATGTGTGTTGGGGTGAGCTGACAATTTACTAATCAGAGAACAACAGGAAAGGCTTGAATTTGCTTATATCATAGGCGGGAGAGAGCCTGAAATCATGTACAGTATTTATGGGGGTAGCCTAGAAGTTATTGAACTGAGTAGGGAGGGACTAGAGATCATTTATTTAGAGTGGGGAGTGAGGGGGGTAAAAGAAGGGATGAGAGACCAGACTATTGCCTGACATTCATTTGATGTGCACAAAATTCATTTATTTAATGGGAAGCCTCCAATTTATTAACTGGGGCATATGTGCCAGAATTGGGAAATGTTAGAATTAACTTTAATTTATTTTAGATGGATGGAAGTAGGGGGGAGTGGAGAATTCATTTATTGTAGGGATCCAAAGTAGGTTATTGGGATGGGCTCAGTTGACTTATTGATGAAAGAAGGTGATGTGGCAATGGAAACTAAATAGTTATGTCCTGAATGGGAGGACAGCCATAATGGCATCAGAGCTGATAGTTGTAAACCACAGTCAAGAAGTTGTCAACAGATTTTGTCAAGCTCTGGTTATAGGAATAAATAAAGAATAAGAATAAAGCCGGCAGACCCCATAGGCTACTGTTTGGCTGATTCTCCTTAGGATGAAACATCACCAAGAGGCATAACCCTCCATTAACCCAAAAGACAACTGACCTGTTCTCTTCTCTCTGCAGTGCAGGGCAAAAGGAGTGAGAAACCTTGATTGTTTCTTTAGAGGTGAACGTTAATACCATGACGCATAAATCAACAATAGGTCTTTCTATTGTTAGCCCATGAGTATAAAATAAACATTTTTCCAGTGACTTCTGTTTTGCCACAGTTCAGCATTAAAGGTTTGAGGAGAGCTCTAATCTAGCTAGCTAAAGAGGGTTAACTTCTGAAACCTAGTAACAATCCCCTAACAAATGTACTGATCAAGAGTATAATGCCTGTTTGCACATCAGATCATTAGAACAGTTCTCTTTCCTTAACATCCCTTCTGCTCTGCAGAAAGGGAGAGTCTCTTTTTGGAATGATCTAAGAGTTGTTCATTGAAATTCATCTTGCAGATCACATGGAATTTTGAAGAGTTATGATTGAATGATGCTTTAAAATATTTGGTCTTGTGGTTAAGATATTGGACTGTGTCTCAGGAGATCTGTGTTCTTTTTCCCTGCTCTGTCACACACTTTCTATGTGATATTGAACAAATCACATGCTTAATCTAGTGAAATAGTCCTGGATTTGGTACTGCAGTGTTAGCTAGAGCAATAAGTCAAGTTTTGGCCCAACCCAATTCCCAGCCCACCCTCCCCCACAAGTATTAGCTCAAGGTAGGAGGTCCTTTAAACTCAAGGAGGTCCTTTAAACCCATTTATCAAGGAGCATGGATTTAAACTCCAGTGTGCTATCGCTCAAGTTAGTGATGCAGTGGTGATGCAGCTACAGACTACAGCTTGCATTAGCACAACCCATCAGCTACTAATCCAATCACTCTGTGTAGTTGAAGTCTTACTTCTCAGTGTGGCTCTGATGTCCTGCCCCTTTCAATGTTTGATCACTCCTCTTTCCCTCATGCAAAGCCTCACTTTCATATTAGTTTCTGTTTTGCAGCCTGAACAATAAAACACAGCAGACAGCTATTTCTACATGCTCCCTCTGTGTCTGTATCTATTTCCTTCTCTGCTGGGTTCAGACATAACAGTGGTCACTCTCATTTGAGCTAGGCTAGCTCAAATAGAGAACTTCAAGCTAACTATTGCAGTGGAGACAAGCCATAAGTGTTTCTGGAGTGCTTAGGCTAACAGGTTCCTAAATCCCAGCTGGAGCCTCTAGGCTCTATCATAGTACCAATAAACAATAAAATAAAAATACCTTCAAAGCCAAGTGTGGTAAGTTCAGGAAACCAAGACCTTAGTTTTGAGTTTACTTGTTTTATTTTAGGGTAGGACTAAGAGCAACATTTCAATGCAGTTTGTGTTTCATTTGCTTTCTAAACAAATGAATTTGCATAATTTGGGGGGAGGGATAGCTCAGAGGTTTGAGCATTGGCCTGTTAAACCCAGCATTGTCAGTTCAATCCTTAAGGTTGCCATTTAGGGAACTGGGATAAAAATCTGGGGATTGGTCCTGCTTTGAGCAGAGGGTTGGACTAGATGACCTCCTGGGGTCCCTTCCAACTCTGATATTCTATGATACTTTCTTTGAATTTAGAAATTTAAAGGAGATTTCTAACCCTCAGTGGGGATGAGATTCTGGCCCAGCCTGCCAACAGGAAGCGTGAGGGCACATAACATCATTTTAAGAGGCTGCTAGACAAATTTATGCATGGGATTGTATGATGGGTTGCTTGTGATGATTCAGGGCAGGGCTCGGCAGCCCTGAGTGTCTGTTCTGGTGCATGTCTGATGTTTCTAAAAGTCTGTGCTTCTGGGCTTTAGCCAGTCACCTGCAGGGGTCAGGAACAGATCCTCCCCCCTCGCCTCCCCTTGAAATGTATACTGGGGTGTGTATTTTGTTTTGTTTGTTTCCTTCCCCCTGAAGCATGGCAGATGGCCACAGCTAGTAATGGGACGGGTTGGTGTTGTCAGGTGGCATGAAGCATTCTCTCAGGTGCTTGGCTGACTGGTTCTTGCTCATATGCTCAGGGTGTAACCAGGGCCGGCTCCAGGTTTTTTGCCGCCCCAAGCAAAAAAAAAATTTTGGCTGCTCCCCATCTCAGCCCTGGGCTCCTCGCCACACCCCGCTGCCGCCGCAGCTCTGGGCTCCCCTCTACCCCCCCCACCATTGCCCCCCCCCACACACCTCCTGCCGCCTCAGTCCTGGGCTCTCTGCCCCCCCCCCCATCTGCACCCTCCTTCCGCCACAGCCCTGGGTCACTGGTAACTTGCTCCCAGGGCAGGTCATTCAGCAGGAATTTTAGGTGTGCACAGAACACAGACAGGATTGGTTCCCATATCATTACAGAACTGCAGTAAAGTGGAACAATTTTCAGCTTGTGTGATTGGAGGATATCTGGATGCATATTATAAGACTGTCCTACATAAATGAGGAAAAGTTGAGGTACCTTTATTATTCTTTTGTTCCACTCTTTCTTTCTATGGGGAATTTGCCAATGCAATATCACTGTCTTCCTTTTAAACAAACAAAGAAAAAAGGCAATGGCTGTTGAAAATAACAATTCCAGTCCTAATAACCACTGGGAAGCATTTCTTGCTCAATTTTATCCTACTTTTTCTATAGCAAGTTACAGTGGATCAGTATATTTGATTTGGGAGAAATGAAGTAACAGCCACCCAAACTGAGCTTGAGCACTCCTGAATTTTGAGGTGTTCAAATTTGGAAGGCAGGTGCTGGGGCGGTGGCTCCGCAGGGGAGCACAGCAGCATGTATGCAGCAGCGTGTCTGGTGCTGCGCGAAGCCAGAAACGATGGTCTGAGTGGCACGGTAAGGGGGCTGAGGGGGTTGGAGAAGGGATAGGGGGCTCCGGGGGGCAGTCAAGGGACAGGGAGCGGGGGGTTGGATGGGGCGGATGTTTGGGGGGGAAGTCAGGGGCAGGGAGAAGGGGGGGTTAGATGGGTCAGGAGTTCGGGGGGCAGTCAGGGGACAGGCAGCAGTTGGATAGGCATGGGAGTCCCAGGGGTTTGTCAGGGGACAGGTAGGGGGTGGGGTCCTAGGGGGGAAGTTGGGGGGGGTCTCAGGAGGGGGCAGTTGGGGACAAGGAGAAGGGAGGCTTAGATAGGAGGTGGAGTCCTGGAGGGCAGTTGGGGCAGGGGTCCCGGGAGGGGGTGATCAGGGGACAGGGAGCAGGGGGGGGGGTTGGATGGGTTGGGGGTTCTGTGGGGGGCAGTCGGAGGGAGTGGATGGTGGCAGGGTGGGGCTACCCTCCCTCCCCGTGGAGTGTCCTATTTTTTGAATGTTAAAATATGGTATCCCTACTCACAGCGCAGCTCTCCATTCACAGCAGGCTGCAGCATGAAGTCTCAGCTTCCTCACTCCCTCCCCCTCTTTCCTGTTTGTAGTGGACAAGGGAATGCTGGGAAATGTAGTTCTTTCCCTGCTCCAGGGCTGGCTCTATAGGCAGGGAAATAACCAAGGAACTACAGCTCCCAGAGCCCCCTGTTGGTTCTCAGCTCCCATGCTGGGTCCCTGCCGCCCCTGCAAATGGGCTGCCCCAAGCACGTGCTTGCTTTGCTGGTGCCTAGAGCCGCCCCTGGGTGTAACTAATTGTCACATGTGGGGTTGGGAAGGAATTTTCCTCTAGGTCAGATTAGCAGTGATCTTTGTTTGGTTTTTTTTTTCCACCTTCCTCTGCAGTGTAGGGATGCAGCTTTATCTAGGTATATATCACTTAATCATGTTCCTGACATTTTGGGGGCATCGGCGCACTTCGGTCCCTCCTATTCTCTGCCTGTGTCACATAATAGTTTAGTCTCCTGTGGGCTGTAATACTTTGGTCTAATTTTGTTGCCAGGTTTATTGTGAGGGTAGTGGGTGGCATGATTTGATGGTCCCTTCTGATGTTAAATTCTATGACTGGTACTAATATTCATTTGCTTTGTGTTATCCTCATCATAATAGTGTCTCTGCAGATTGACAGGTTCATTTGTTTTGACTGAAACTTACTTTAAAGATATACAATTCCTGTAGCCATCATGCCATTTAAAGAATGTGTAGCTTTGTCAATATGAAATGAAAGACATAATTGCCACACACATCAATAATGTTATAAATTTCTTCGACAGAATTTATCTCTTTCCATCAACAATATGGTGAAATTGCTGAGGCAACACTTAGTTCTTTTCAGGTGACAAAATTTGCATAATGAGAATAAATGAAACATAAGCATTCTTATTAAGTATACATCTGTACCTTGCAAAAATCATCAAAAAGTATTAAGTCCACATGTAGGACTAGCAGGTTACAAATATGCATTTACACTAGCAGTCAACACAAGTTTAATGTTTTCACCATTCAGTTCTTGTTATGGTTACTAGATGTGGATTAATGCTTTGGAGCCCTTGGGCCTATGCAAGTATATGCATGACTTCACTGAAGCATTCATTTGGCTTGCAGTCTGAAAAATGTTATTGTTCTAATCAGGATGAAAAACAGTTTTCGCACTCTTTACATTAGTTTTCAGATTGCTAGTATATGAAATGATGTCTGTTTTCAGTAAGAACAACATGACTAGATGGAATGGTTGCTCTGGTTATACTCATTTCAAATATATATATAATAGATTATTCATGGGAAAAAAAACTTGTTAACTTACAAGGTTTCTGTAATGCTTAAAAAATGCATGTTGGGCCAGATGTTCAACTGGTATAAATTGGCTGAATTAACAGAATTATGATGATTTAGGTGAGTTGAGGATCTGGCCCACAGTGCCGCTGCTAAAAAGTAGCAACAGCCTGTGGGTGAGTTTCCAAGAGTTTGGCAGCTACCGTGAGTGTCCAATTGAAATGAACGGGAGATTAATGGGATTCCCCAAGAGTATTTTTGTTTTTCCTCTGTGTTTAAGTCTATTATATTCTATTCTGTTCTATTCAGGTTCTTGTACCCCATCAATTAATAGGGCATTTGAGTGCCCGTGTTCCTCCCAGTTGTGTAAACAAAATGTCCTTGTGTTCTGTCATATCTAATACTGACATTCTGAAGTGTTGATACAACCTGAATTTTGGTGTCAGAGCTGATAATGCTCTCATACACAACAAAGGAGAAAATAGGCATTGTATAGTGGTAGACTAGGCTTTTAGGCACAATCTGGTGTAAGCACCCCCAGAGTAGCTCCACTAGAGATTGTGACTGTCACAATTCCTTTGCTTCTCTCCTTTTGTTATGGTGAGAGTAATTTACTGCAGCCCATTAAGGTGTAACTAACCTCCTCCATACTTGCTCAGCCAGCTCTATTAGCTGGATTGTAGTGGGAGTAAACCATGGCTCCCCCTACTTCCTGCACCTCTTCAGCCACTTGCTCTCCAGAGGGGGAGCAACCCAAATGCAGCCCCTGAACTCGGCACAGGACACAGATGCAAGATCCAGGCTGTCACATAGTGGGAAGAGGGAGAATTTAATCCCCTCTTTGAGAATGTATGATCAGGTTAGTCCCAGAATCTCTGAGTGTGATTAATTCTACATGTTAGCTCATTCCTAGCTCAAGTAGTTAAATAGTTATGTTATGTTTAATTATAGATATCAATACAAATAAGACTGATGGGGGAAAATCTAGCAAAATAAAAGTACTTTATATCAATATTCTGATATGAGAGTGCAAAGCTTATTGTTCTTCAAGTATGGATTTTGTAAATTCTAAGTGAGATGTCTTATGGGTAAAATTTTATATTGCATAGAAATAACCTGAGAATATCAACAGGCAATATGCACTTCAGGCAACCTGCAAAAATCAATCTGTTAATTTCATATATAGTGCATGTGACTGTTCATTCCCATATAATTAGCTAACACATGATAGGTATTCAGCATTGTATGTATGACCACAGATATCCATAGCCTGTAGGATAAGATAGAAAATAACTCCCTTGTCCATACATTCCCCATATTTCTTTATCTTTCAGTGGAAAAGCAACCAAAATCTGATTACAAACATAGTAATTGCAGCATTATCTTGAGGTTTGCTGCTAACTGCTTTTACAGCTTGCCTTTCCATTGGACCTAAATCCAGCTCTGTGAGACTAATCAATACAAGGAGGATTTATAGCATTGCTGTAGATCATAACTGAGAACAACTTCAAGCCCTTTGTTATGATTCAGAATACATCTATCAGCTAAGATAAGGAAAACTAAAACTCTTTTCACGTCTATAAAGGATAAATAGATACTTTGTAAGAGATACCATTGTATATAACACAGATATCCATATTGCTTTGTGAGACGGATTACTAAATCCATTCACCCGGGCATATTGAATTCTACCGATGACAAATTAAACTTTGAAAATACTAGGAAGTACTAGGGAAGAAAGTGTTCCAAGTAATCTATTTTTTTAAATGACTCAAATATCCTGTTATCAGTTCTTTGGAATTTTTTTGAGATAAATGATTTGAATACTCATTTTTATATTTAAAACAGGCATGAGCCAGAGAACAAGATAACAATCAAATTGACAGACTTCCCTGCACACTATGGTTCAGATTTTCATTAGACTAAACTAGGGGTCGACAACGTTCGGCACGCGGCTTGCCAGGGTAAGCACCCTGGCGGGCTGGGCCAGTTTTATTTACCTGCTGACGTGGCAGGTTCAGCCGATCGCAGCCCCCACTGGCTGCGGTTCGCCGTCCCGGGCCAATGGGGGCGGCAGGAAGCGGCGTGGGCGAGCGATGTGCTGGCCGTGGCTTCTCGCCGCCCCCATTGGCCCGGGACGGCGAACCGTGGCCAGTGTGGGCTGCGATCGGCCGAACCTGCCACGTCAGCTGGTAAATAAACTGGCCCGACCCGCCAGGGTGCTTACCCTGGCGAGCCTCATGCCAAACTTTGCCGACCCCTGGACTAAACCGTATGCACAAAACTCTCCAAAGACAGAGAACCAAAACTTCCTTAGCTATAACATGCACTCCATGAATGTATAAACTCCAGACTATAAGTGGACTAACATGCAAATATGACTATGAATTTAACATTTCTTATACAACCAAGCACAGTTTTTATAATAGTTACATATATACATCATAGAAATTATGGAGGGGGGCAAAATAACTACAGATGATTGTATTGTATTGTTGGATCTGTTCACAAGGTAAATTAAATAATTGTGTCTTTTGCTGTCTACACAACAAAGATAACATGAAGGAACAGCAGGAGCATAGTAGGGTTCAAATAACTGTATTTATTAATTATACACATGTACAACAATTAGCTACATATACACACCGCTGGTCTGACAATTTCTAAACACAGAACACACTGAGTACGACTAGAGAGTTCAGGCTATTTAAAGAGATATTACCCAATTCCTATGCACTACAAGAGTTCTTGGAAGAACTCATAGTCTCTCTCTCTCTCTTGATATTGACATTTTATAAATTAAATTTCAATGCTCCTGCTCCCATGGAAAACCTGAGTATCTGGACCATAGAGGCGTGGAAGGATAGCATCAGTACGTTGTTTCTTAACAAACAGGTCTTTTGTCATGCTCCCCACTTCTCTTTTCACCCTGCACCAGCCCCTCTGTGAGAGATTCATGACGTTAAAAAAGTTGGAAAGAGCAGCATGAGGCTAGAGGAAAACTGACTGAAGTGTCCCAGTTACTGTACAGAGTATGCAACAACTTGATTGGGTTCTGGTTTTTGAACTGTAGCCCTCCTCCTCTCAAAGTGGGCTGTGGGAGAAAGCAGTGGTCTGGGGAACACTTCCTTCTGAAGATGATGTTGTTGGGCTACTGGAAGCTGAGGAAGCAAGAGATCTTTGAACAGATGCCCCTTGTTTCTGTAATCCCTGTAGCAATCAATCATAAGTATCTGAGAGTATAAAAGAGTGAATCAGCTGCCTCTTCCACAGGGGAAATCTCCCAGCTCCCACATAGAAGTGTACAGGAAATTCAGCAGCTGGAAATTACAGAGCTCCCATTCTCCTATGCAGCAACAACCCACACTTGTGCATGGATAAAAATACTCCTAGATATTCTCTCCCTTTTCAATAGCAACTGAGCTTTTTGCCTGAACACAATAATAGCAAAAATGTACTTGGTCTTTTTTTCCAAAAATTGTTTTGCTCATCTATGCTTAAAGGAACTGCAAATTTAGTGCAGAAAGCAAATCACTCCACAGCAGTTCAATCCAAAGTTTCAAGAGTACAATGTCATTATGCACATTCAGTACCAAAGCCATAAAGACTGAGGAATGGGAACAGTTTGAAATAATTCAGACCATAATACACAGCACAATTCAGGCTGTTTGGCTGCCGTACAATAAGTATGGTAAATTTGTAATGACCAGTTTAATGGCTAGATTGTGGCTTTTGGCACAAACCCTGTGTATGGGGCAGCATATGGCCGTGCCATCTCAGGAGCACCTTAGAAAAGAAATTGTGGCCACAGTTCTGTCTGCTTCTCACCCTGCATTATCTATACCAGCAAATTACTAACCCCCCCCCCCCCCACACACACACACACACACCATGCTGGCTCAGCTACGCTAGCTAGCAGATTGTAGGGGCTAGCTACAATCCAGAACAGATCCAGAGGGAGTGGTGGGCACACAGTGCCTACTTACCACTAGATGGCCTGAACTCAAAGTCAGGATTTTCAAGTACCAGTGAAGATTACCCCCAGTTCTTCCATATCAGGCCTCTGCCTAGGCTCACAAGGCTGCTGCTGAGATACAATCTTGTACCATCCCCCACTTGAAAACACAGAGAGGCTATGGGCAGTCTGTGCCCAACATTAGACATCACTTAGCATGGTGCAAGGGATTTAAACTAGGAACGGAACAATGGAATGAAATTATCAACGTCAACATTTAGAATTAATTTTCTGAGATAATATGTCAAGTAAACAAAAAAATCAAAGTGTATATGACTAGGATTAGGCCAGCCATGATATATAGGTCAGAATGATAGTCAGTGAGGAAGAAAGAAGAACAAATACTTCATACTACTGAAATGAAAATGCTCTGGTGGATGCTTGGTAAAATGAGAGTTGATAGGCTATGCACTGAAATGGTATGAGACATAGTGCAGGTAGCCCTCATCATGGAAAAGCTGAGGGAGTATTGACTGAGATGGCTGGGGGATGTGAGAGGTGGGATACGTTGGCCAGAGAATACAAGAGCTAGTAGTCACAGGACAAAGACCATGAGGAAGACCTAGAAAAAGGTGGTTTGAGATGCTGAAGGGGGACATCAAGAAAGCTGGTGTCAGCCTGAAAGACTTGACAAGAATGCTTGTAGATGCCAATCCCAAATGATGGGACAAGATGAAGAAAAAGACCACCACCATTTAAAATGAATATGAAGGAAAACTTGTGGAATAGTGTCCCAAAGGACTGGTGACATGTGTGAAACTAACCTAGATAACATAGAGTGTACTGTAAGGGAACCAGTTGGCTTTGGCAGAGGAGGTGACCTGAATGAGCTAAAAGGTGTTTTCTGCTTCATAATTTGTGTGTATTTTTCACAATTTTGCAGCATGCTGGGATAATGGAATGTAGAACTCTTATTTCCAGTATTAGTATCTTTGAGAAAATAAGCTGCATAAACATGTCCACATACATGCAGAGATTCAAGATAAATGACAATACATTCATAAAGACAGTTTCCTGATTAATGGTGATTCTCTTGCTAACTACATCTTTTGACAACAGTTTTAAATAGAGTGGGGAAAAGTAGCTACCCCTTCGCAAACCTCTGCAGTGATCATTTGGATATAATACAGTTTACAGTATACTATATATTTATGAAAATGCCTAAGTAACATAAAGCTAATTTGCTGGAAAAGATTACAGCACTATATTATATATGGAAACTTGAATGGGTTTGGATATTGGACATGTGTTATGCTAGTAGATGTAAATTACTGCCAACAAGCTGCTAGGCATGCTAGCCACCCTTCATTCAGGCTACATTGAAGAAAATTAAACTCCTTTGTGGAGTAAGATAGCTGGCACAGGGCCACAAAGAAAGCCTGAGCAAGAACTAACTCAGGGAGCATAAGAAAGGTTTCTTAGGGGACTGACTGTAAACATAAAGGCTGGGGCATTGATTGGTTGCCATGGTGTTTTTCTGAGTGAGTGTTGGAGGCAGAAAGTGATGGGAAGGCAAAGAGAAAGCCCGCAGATAGAGAGAAACAGTTGTGAAGATGGTCCTGGGAGCTCTTTGGGGCACAACACTGAGTGGAGGGGCAAATATGGAAAATGTGAGCAAGGAAACTGCCTGCTATTATTTGTTTCTGCTATGTTGAGGGAAACAGGACTTTGTGTACATTCTTTGAAAATAAACAGAATTGCACCAAAGAAATACCCGACTCGTATCATCACTTTCTCCTACTATTGGAACAACCCAGCCAGACCTTGTATATTGGCTACCCACTGAAGCAAAGGGGTAACAATGTATAGATTTCCTTTCCTGCCATATAGGCTGGTGGTTGAGTACACTTTTGGTATGTTCATTTTTTTTTCTGCTTTCTTTATTTGAAATCTCAGCCATAGTTTGGTAAGATCCCGTCCAAAAATCTGCCACTGTAATTCACTATTTCGGCATTGGTATGGATAATAGTGGGCATGATTATTTCCTGGTGTTCTGCAGCAAACTTGCATTTCCTGAGAAGCTGGAAAAAGGTCTGGCCCTAAAAGACATATTTTAAGATGGAAAACTTCTGTGATGGCTGGAAGTCAGGGAGGAGCAGGGGTGCAGGTCTAACTCATTCTTAAAACAATTGCTTTTTAAAAAATAATTAAATATGTAACATCTTTGAAAAACAAATTTAACATTCAGCATGGAATGAACCAAGAGTAGAGAAAATCTTCTTTGTATATTTTTATTTTTCCCAGGATGTTTGAATCAGGTGTGTCAAATTAGATCATCAGAAGCAAGAAAGGTCAAACTTTACTATGAAATTATCTGTACTAAAAGAAATATCATCAGCACTAGCTTAGAAAGGCAAAAGCTACTGAATGAAGGAATAGACTGGTTAGGCAATGTTATTCACCTTATTTTTAAAATCATAGGAAAGAATAAACACACATTAAAAGAACTGTATGGCTTTTTTAATTATTGGGAGCACAGTGAAAAAGAAATAGAAATATAGTGAATGCTTTTGAACTATTAGTCACTGGGTCAAATTCAGTTCTATATAATTTAATTTAAGTTGCAGGTGTTCCACTTGTTTTGCAACGCTCAATTTTTCCTGTCATTTTTTATTCTTTTGGATACATCCCTTGGTGTTCTATTAATATATGAGGAATACCTTCGTCTTAGAGCTCAAGCTGTTCTTTGCTTAGTGTTTTCCCAAATAGTCCATTTCTGAATTATAGCACTGGTTTAACAACTAACAAATATTCGTGTATATAGCCACTGTATTTCTGTGTCTATAGTAGACCAAAATGCTGCAGAGCTAGATTGCTTTTGGCACAAATCTTTTGGCATTATTCATAACACTATTATACAAAATTGCACGATGAGAAGCCAAACTCTTGAAAAGGTTCTAAGTTTAGTAATCATGGATAAAGCTTTTTAAGATACAAAGAAACCATAAGAAAAGTATAAAGGATCTCTTATTTCTAAGCTGATTTATAAAAAGTAAAGGTTACTGGAAATATAATGTCTCCTATGTACTTTACCATGGTAACAAAGATTAAATTGAAAACCACTTTAAGTAACTCTTGGAGTACTTTTATCTGTTCTATCTACTTTTAAAAAGTAACATACCCTATTTTTAGCCTATTAGAACTGAACTTGATTAGTGAAAGAGTGCAAGTGTTATTTCAGTTAAGTTTAATTTTCTATTAGTATCAGTATGTAGCTCTTGAAAGCTGCAGCATCTCACATAATAGAATCTTAGTAACGAAATATGAACATCCAAACTTCTTTACCTCCTTTTCCTTTTGGAAATGTGTCTTAATTAAGCTGTGTAATGTTGTGTACACTACTATATGTACACATTATGAATAATGGTTTATTTTAGACAGATTTATTTACATATCAGGTGAACATGTGTAAATTTTGGTCTCTTTGAAACATTTTGTGACAAGTCCATTACCAATGTGAGTTTCTCCTCACCCACAAAGAGAGTGCTTTCAGACATATCAACTATTGTTTTGTTTCCTGGTAGCTGCAGTGCCATTAATGTGTGTGTACATATAGCAGAACGGGGTGAATGCTACAAAACTAGTGGGCCAGATTCTCTTCCGAGATCTGGCCCTTTTGTGCTACTGTAGTCGGAGAACATCTGGTTCTCCCAGATGGATATTTTCCCTGCAAAGTGGAGCCTGCAGGTGGCAGAGTCAGCCTGGCCAGCTTTTACACTAATGTAGGGGCATAACCAGAGCAACCCAATGCATGTCAGAGCAATCTCCCAGCACAAAGTTGGCCCCACAATGACAGCCACGACTGATTCCTTTGCAACTCCACTATCTGTGCTTAGCAGATATTGGGCACTGCTAAAAAAACTGGTGGAGCATACATGAACATTCTAATTCTAAGCAACTGTACACAAGTCATTTTGATGCCTTGTTAATCGCTACACAAATTTTTGTGGAACAGCTATATTTTATATCAACACTAATAGTGACATGCAAACCACAATAGCTGGTATTTAGTCACTATTCTCCCATTTAAAAGGTCTTCACCATCCAACCACCAAGCAGAAACAATACCATGTGCTTTAGGAGACTCAAACACATGGTAATGAATGATGAATAGCCAGAAGAAACAAGTAAACATTTTCAGACATTTGTTTGCATCAACTGTTCAAACAATAGTGCATTTTTTTTAAATAAAAGTTTTGTTCACAAACAGAAAAATAGAATAAATTTGTCAGATAAACCATTAAGAATAACTGAAACCAGCTCTAATTTACAGTAAAGTGTGATGGTGAATGATGTGAGACAACTTCAATTTCATTAGCTAAACAGGACTACGTATAGCTTACATTTAGCTTATGCATGGTCATGCCTGAGAAATTACTGTGTTTCAAGTTGATTCATGGTTTTAATTGTGCTTTGATTAAGTTACTATAATTAGCATTTAAATGCTCTTTGGATTTTAAATCTCAACCCGTGTGTGCTATTGTTTGTTTTTCCAAACTCTTCTGCAATGGTTTATGACACATGTTGAATACACTGTATCGTGTATGTACAGTCTGTATAAAGCAGGGGTTCTCAAACTGGGGGTTGGGACCCCTCAGGGGGTCGCGAGGTTATTACATGGGGGGTCGCGAGCTGTCAAGCTCCACCCCAAACCCTGCTTTGCCTCCAGCATTTATAATGGTGTTAAATATATATACAAAATGTGTTTTTAATTTGGGGGGGGGTTGCACTCAGAGGCTTGCTGTGTGAAAGGGGTCACCAGTACAAACGTTTGAGAGCCACTGGTGTAAAGTCTTGTTTGTCATATTAAAAAATACAATTAATTAGTTTTGTTCAGGTTTTTTTGTCAGTCCCAACCCTTACTAATATGAAATTTAGAGACAACTGACTAATGGAAATAATATTTCTGAAACTATTAAGTTTACTTTGACCTGCCTTTTGCCATTTTGTAACTTTGTTCCTTTGGATTCAAACAAGTATTTCCAAAACTGAATGTATCCCATTGAATACGTACCCAGTAATAGCTGTTCTTTTATCAGTTTATGAGCTCATACAAGCAGTTAAACTGAATGCAGTGCAAAGTGTTTATTTTGATGTTAAGCTTTGTTGCTTTCTGTACTTTCTAACCTTTTTGACAAATGGATTAAATTAATATGTAATTTGATTTGAATGTCTAAACTACCTTGATGCAACAAAGAAGAACATATTCCTGGCATGCAGCCTGAATGTTTGTCCCTAATGGCGTTCCATGCTGTTTTACTTAGTATCATAAACCAGATACCCCCTCTCTTTGTGGAACACATACTCCATACATAAAAACACACATGATTTTATATGGGAAGAGCGACAGTGGAGATGATCTGCTGTATATAGGGCATCTTTTCTACAAAGTATCACTAAATCAGCTAGGAGGACAAAGATTATTTCTTTGTTGGCTATTTAAATCTTATTCTAAAAATGCAGCCCCAAATTCATTGTTATACACAGCTTAACACAGTGCAACAGAAGGAGAGGAGGGGTTGCCCAGGAGTTGTTACAGATCCCTGATTCTCTGGCCAGTTTTACTCTGGCATGAAACCTGGACGATTTTAGAGCAGCCGTGGGGTTCTAAACTCTGCCATTTGGCAATGATCCTCATGGAACCATCTGCCAACTGGGGATCTGCAGTGCAGCACGTTCCAGCCACACCTCCTTGCCACCCCACAACAACTTCTATGGTTGAGATGCAAAGGGAAGGGGAGGAGAGAATGCATAGGAGCCAGCTAAGCCATCTTTCTGCCTTCTTTGTATTTCCTTACATCAAGGAACTCACCACTTGAGGGGCTGTTGTAGGAGCAGGATTTTATAATTATACTATGAGAATTAATGTATGATTTGATTTCATTCATTTGATTTCATCCTGCCAGACAACCTTTTTGAATAGCAGACTGATATGACTGATTATGGTCACCCTTTTGTTTTAGGATAAGTTATAATGTCTACTATGGTTTCCTATATGTATTACAAATTAGGCACTCTAGTTAAATATACATTTCTTTGTTTTAAGGTTTAGAAAGTAAGAGACAGGATCTTGTATTGTGTCTATGTTAAGGAGATTAGTGGAACGTTGAAGGCCTGGGCCCAATGTAAATTGTTTTGATTATAAGATTTAGGAAGGCTTAATTTACAATGCCTTTTCTTGCTCAACATAAAAACTGATGTATACCTTTGAAGGTCTCTGTAAAAGATTGTTTGTGTGAATGAAGAATGTATGCATCAAGAAAAGATAAGGTGTGAAGGCCCTTGTTATAGCCAGATGGTCAAGGAAGAAGGAGTGAAGAGCCATCAATGCTCATCCATAATGAAGGAAGGGTAGATTGATGACCCTGAGGTGAAGGCTAGCACCCCTAAGCACAGGGCAATTGATTAAATCTAAACCAAGACAGGATGACCCTCTCAGAGGTGTATTGAAATGTTTACACCAATTAAGAAGTAACCAGTCAGAAACTGACACAGCAAAATCCATAGACTTCAACAGAGAAAGAAGACTATAAGAACAGGGTGCTTTGTTATCAGACTTTGGGTTCGTCTTGCCACACTCCAGGAGCATCGGATCGCAACTGACAAAACCCGGCTCCCCTCTACGACCAATCTGGCTGGCCACTAGATTGATCCAGACTCTGGACTGGTAACTATAAACATCAACTGGCAGGACTCTCTGTGTGTATGTATGTGTGTGTGCATGTGTATGATTGAAAAGCATATGATAACTGTTGTATTCTCAATAAATGTGGCATTTTTGCCTTCTTCTCTATAAAAGATCTCGTGTGCTTTGTATAGCATAACACTGTGGCCAGATTTGGATCCTTTAATGTACAAAAGGAGCAAAGCAGGCTCACAAATCTGGTTACAGTTACAAACCATTTAAACAGAATCAAATTTTTAATTGTACTGATTAAGTTTACATATAAGACTCAATAACATTGGTTTATAGATATGTAATTATAGGGTAGCAGTGACCTCTCCAAAGTTAAAGGTGAAAGTGAGTTTCATTTTATGCCCCATCCACAAAGAAGAATCATGAGTCTCAAAACTGGTAGGTTAGATATGGGTCCAAGGTAAAATTTTAATACAAAATTTGAAATTAGCTGGACAGATGTTCCTTTGAATGACCAAGATTGACAGCTGGTCTGTCCTGACACACAACATTAAAAGAGGATCAGTTTTTTTTGTTATTGTTGTTGATGCTTTGTTTGTAAAACTGCTAACATTTTAGTATTAAGATCAACCAAAGCATTGGATACCCTGCAGAAAAGTTGTCAGTGGGAAGTAATGGATGTGGCAGGATTTTTTCAAACTGCCTTTTTTCTTCTGTTCCAGGAGCATGCTGTAAGTACCACCAGTACAAGAGTAATGGAAGATACTTATAAGTAATGCATAAAGATGCACAATAAAGATGTATTATAGAGGGAGTATTTTGGCCAGCCTAGGGGAGAAAACAGAAACGCAGCCACCAAACATCTTACCACACCTCGCTCTGGTAGTTACTCTTGGAACCAAGAAATGTATATATTTTGAAAATATCCATATTTTATTCTATATAGGTTTTTATATTGCACTTATTATTGTGATTTTTGAGTGTCCTCCAGGAGTTCAGTAAGCAACGTGACTACACATCTGCCATGTATTCTTTGTTGTCTCATCCTCTCCACAGAGGGAGAAGTGTGTGTGGTGGAGTATGTAGAGTGTGTTATGTAGGGTAGTGGTGTGTTGTTGTTTTTCTTTATTTTTTGTGAAATATACCTGTTACTGTGTTTTTATATTAGAGAAGGCAAGGTCAAAGAAATGTGCATGCACTTGGAGCAGAAAGTGGGGAGGCTTGTGGAAAATCTCAGTTCCTAGGGGAGTTCATTCCACACTCTCAGACCATTCCTAGCGAACGTTCTGTCTCCCGCAAACAAGCTTTACTCTTATTGCTGAAAATTCGACTGTACCAAAGGAGGGAAGTTGTCACCCACAGTCTCTGTCCCAGAGTTTTAAGTGATATTAAAGATAAGATTAAGACCTTGAACTTGATTTGAAATTCCAGAGTAGAGAGCGGAGGACAAAGTGTGATGTGCTTATGGTACCCTGTTTTGCTGAGGTGATATGCTTTGCATGTTTTGTACTATTTGGCATATCCTAAATTGTGGAGGTTTCATACTCGGGTATACTTCATTGCTGTAGTCTAACTGACAAGTGACAAAAGTATGAATAATTAAGGCCAGGTCTTCGTCTGCCAGGATTACTCATGGTCATTGCTAGACTATGGACTGAACTGACCAGTTGTACATGTGAACTTTCCATCAATGGAGACTGTTCTGTGGCTGCAAACTCCTCAAAATACTTCCCTCTTCTCACCTGCATCATCTCTGCTGATCTCATCCAAGTACTGGGCCATTAGAAGGGCTTTTCTATTAACATGACTTTTTAAAAAAAAGCCTTCAGCCAGTATTTATTCTTTTTTAAAAAGAATCAATCAGTGCTTTCAAAATAAAAAAAAACATGTTTACATCTAAATGTTGTAGAGTACTCACATTTCAAGCTTATCAATGTATTTTTTTTTTGTATCTTAATAGAACTTGGTCTAAATTGTGATAAGATATAACACTTACAATATTTTAAATGAAATACAAATGTCTCAGATATTCAATTAATTATGCCAACACCAGCAACTATAAATTGCAAAATGTTATATATACAGAAAGGAGAGAAGCAGAAGGTAGGTCTAACATCTCCAGATTACAGTCCATGTAGACATACTTAGCTAGCTTTGATCAAACAATAGCAGTGAACCATGGCAGCACAGTCTAGAGCTACTTGAGTATGTACCCAAGGTTCTGGTTGGGTGGGACTAGCCCATGCAGCCTCCTGTGCTGTCCTGACTTCACTGCTATTTGTTACTTGACCAAGCCCAAAGCTATTGCTAGGGTTACTCTAGTTGTATCAAAGTTGGTTCAGGGATGTTTACGCATGCTACAATCCCACCTCCCTGTTGCAGGTTAGACAAACCCAGGCTTAGTTAGCTGTGTGCAGCTTCTAGTAAATAGGAAGATGTTCAGTAGACTTACTTAGAATAGCTATTTTGTGCCCTCCCTGCTGCCTTTTTTAAAAAAAAACTAGGAATTCAGCCTCTGCCACTTGCTTGTTTCAGTCTTCTTAGAACACCCATGAAAGCAATATTTTTGGGAATGACATTATCTGACCGTACTGAATGGATAATGTCTGCTTTCAGTGGAGTTAATCAAAAGGACTGTAGTCTTTCTATTAATACAGGGACAAAGCACTAGATAGCTTACCACAGGGAACAATTTTGCACTGGCAGGGGGATTGATTAGATGATATAATAGGTCTTTTCTATCTCTTATTTCCTTGCTATAAAGACATTGGAAGTAGAACTGTCTGTGCAAAAAAATGTTGGGTTTTTTTGTTCACAGGCAATTAAAAAAAAGGAAAAAAAAAAAAAGGTTGAACCAAATCCAAATTTCAAACAAAATTTACTGGTTGAAAAAAAATCTCTTTTGACTTTAACAAAATGTGCTTCATTTGACTCGAAACAAATTTTGCAATTCCTTTTAAAGAGCTAGATTCACAAAATGGATGACAGTAGTAGTGATGCTGCTTTCCCTATAACATTTAGCCAGTAATTAAGGCACTCACCTGGAATGTGAGGCCGGGGTTCAATTATCCCTTTCCGTCTGATGTAGAGAAAGGATTTGAAGACTGATCTCCCACCCCTCAGGAGAGTCCCCTAACCACTATATCCCTAGAGGAATATTCTGAACTCTCGCCTGTCGATGCTATTCAACTTTTTATAAATAATTAAATATCACTGGAGTAGAGACTTGAACTTGGGTAATCCACGTTGTAGATGAGAACCCTAATCAATCATTCTTGCTTTCTGTATAGCCCAATGACTATTCATTGTTATTCACAGTGGCACTTCATAGTCATTCATAATGACAATTTGCTATTCTCTTATGTTAGACAAATGATTGGGAATACTGATTCTTTTTATTGTGTGTACACAGTGCCAAGCACAATGCTGGTCTCTAGATGACAATACAATACAATTATTAAACAAGTCATAGGTTTAAGGCCAGAAGGGACTGACAGATCATGTGTTCTGACCACTTGTTTATCATCATAGGCCAGCCACCAACCACCAAAGAAGAACAGCCAGATTGCACTTCTTAGGCCTGGTCTACACTACGAGTTTAGGTCGAATTTAGCAGTGTTAAATCGAATTAAGCCTGGACACGTCCACAGGACAAAGCCCTTTTTTTCGATTTAATGGGCCCTTTAAACCGGTTTCTTTACTCCAGCTCTGATGAGGGGATTAGCACTAAAATTGGCCTTTGTGGGTCGGATTTGGGGTAGTGTGGACGGAATTCGAAGTTATTGGCCTCCGGAAGCTATCCCACAATGCTTCATTGTGACCGCTCTGGACAGCACTCTCAACTCAGATGCACTGACCAGGAAGACAGGAAAAGCCCTGAAACTTTTGAATTTCATTTCCTGTTTGCCCAGCGTGGAGAGCACAGATGACCATGCAGAGCTCATCAGCACAGGTAACCAAATGGAGTCCCAGGATCACAAAAGAGCTCCAGGATGGACAGAACGGGAGGTATGGGATCTGCTCGCCATATGGGGAGATAAATCAGTGCTAGCTGAACTCTGTAGCAGTAAACAAAATGGAAAAATATTAGAAAAAGTCTCAAAGGCCATGAAGGACAGAGGCCATAACAGGGACGCACAGCAGTGCCGCGTGAAAATTAAGGAGCTAAGGCAAGCCTACCACAAAGCCAGAGAGGCAAACGGAAGGTCCGGGGCAGAGCTGCAAACATGCCGCTTCTACACAGAGCTGCATGCCATGCTAGGGGGTGCAGCCACCACTATCCCAACTGTGTGCTTTGACTCCATCAATGGAGAATCACACAACAGGGAAGCGGGTTTGGGGTACGAGGAAGATGATAGCTCACCGCAAGGAAGCGGAGAAACCAGTTTCCCCAACAGCCAGGATATGTTTATCACCGTGGACCTGGAACCAGTAACCCCTGAACTCACCTAAGGCGTGCTCCCAGACCCTGACGGCGCACAAGGGACCTCTGGTGAGTGTACCTTTGTAAATATTACACATGGTTTAAAAGCAAGCGTGTTTAATGATTAAAGATTAATTTGCCCTGGCAATCGCGGCCAGTACAGCTACTGGAAAAGTCTGTTAACGTGTATGGGGATGGAACGGAAATCCTCCAGGGACATCTCCAGAAAGCTCTCCTTCATGTACTTTGCAAAAGGTTTCTGGCGAGGGCTGCCTTAACCTGTACACCATGGTAGGACACTTTACCACGCCAGGCCAGTAGCACGTAGTCTGGAATCATTGCATAACAAAGCATGGCAGTGTATGGTCCCGGTGTTTGCTGGCATGCAGACAACATCCATTCTTTATCTCTCTTTGTTATCCTCAGGAGAGTAATATCATTCACGGTCACCTGGTTGAAATGGGGTGATTTTATTAAGGGGACATTCAGAGGTGCCTGTTCCTGTTCGGCTGAACAGAAATGTTTCCTGCTGTTAGCCACGCAGTGGGGAGAAGGGATGAAGTAATCATCCCAGAGAATTGTGTGTGTGTGTTGGGGGGGTAGTTGGGTTTGTGCTGCATGTTAACCCAGAAACCGCAGCCCCTACTTTTACATTGCAAACCCATTTTAAATGGCCAACCCAACGGGTGCTTGGTATGGGTAATGATTAATGATTAATTTGCCCTGGCAATCGCGGCCAGTACAGCTACTGGAAAAGTCTGTTAACGTGTATGGGGATGGAGCGGAAATCCTCCAGGGACATCTCCAGAAAGCTGTCCTTCATGTACTCCCAAAGCCTTTGCAAAAGGTTTCTGGGGAGGGCTGCCTTAACCTGTCCGCCATGGTAGGACACTTTACCACGCCAGGCCAGTAGCACGTAGTCTGGAATCATTGCATAACAAAGCATTGTAGCGTATGGTCCTGGTGTTTGCTGGCATGCAGACAACATCCATTCCTTATCGCTCTTTCTTATCCTCAGGAGAGTGATATCATTCATGGTCACCTGGTTGAAATAGGGCGATTTTATTAAGGGGACATTCAGAGGTGTCCGTTCCTGCTCTGCTGAACAGAAATGTTCCCCGCTTTTACCCAAGTGGTGGAGGGGAGGGGTGAAGTGATAATCCCAGAGAATTGGGTGTGTGTGGGGGGGAGGAGGGGTTAGTTGGGTTTGTGCTGCATGTTAACCCGGAAGCCGCTGCCCCTCCTTTTACATTGCAAACCCATTTTAAATGGCCAACCCAACGGGTGCTTGGTATGGGAAATGAAGGCGCTACTGTTTCAAACCATTCCCACATGTTAAGAAGGTTAAAAAATCCAAAAGACTGTGGCTTACCATGGCGGCCTGCAAGCCGAAATCTGTTGCCTGGCACTGCATGAGTGATCTCTCACATCAAACCGGCAGGCCCTCAATATAAGAGGAAAAATGCGACCTTGTAACGAAAGTACATGTGCTGTGTAATGTGAACAGCAAAATTTAACGTGAAAGAGTGTACCCATTGTTCTCTAAAATGTGTCTTTTTTAACCACCTCTCCCTTCTCCTCCACCAGCTGCAAATGTTTCTCCTTCACAGAGGCTAGTGAAGATTAGAAGGAGAAAATGGCAGACTCCGGATGATATGTTCTCGGAGCTCCAGATGTCCTCCTACGCTGACAGAGCACAGCAGAATGAGTGGATGCAGTCAATGTCAGAGTGCAAAAAAGCACAATATGAACGAGAGGAGAGGTGGCGGGATGAATTGCGGGCTGAAGAGAGCAAGTGGCGGGCTGAAGAGGATAGGTGGCATCAGCTTCCTGACAGAAGACAAGAGTCGATGTTCTGGCTGCTGGAGCATCAAACTGATATGCTCCAGCGTATGGTTTAGCTGCAGGAAAGGCAGCAGGAGCAGAGACCGCTGCTACAGCCCCTGTGTAACCAACCGCCCTCTTCCCCAAGTTCCATAGCCTCCTCACCCAGATGCCCAAGAACGCGGTGGGGGGGGGCCTCTGGCCCCCCAGTCACTCCACCCCAGATGATTGCCCGAGCATCAGAAGACTGGCCTTCAATAAGTGTTAAAGTTTTAAAGTTTTAAACTGCAGTGTGTCCTTTTCCTTCCCTCCTCCCCCACCCCTCCCGGGCTACCTTGGCAGTTATCCCCCTAGTTGTGTGATGAATTAATAAAGAATGCATGAATGTGAAGTAACAATGACTTTATTGCCTCTGCAAGTGGTGCTCGAAGGGGGGAGGAGAGGGTGGTTAGTTTACAGGGAAGTAGAGTGAACCGGGGAGGGGGGGGTGGGAAGGGGCGGAGGATTCATCAAGGAGAAACAAACAGAAGTTTCACACCATAGCCTGGCCAGTCACAAAACTCGTTTTCAAAGCTTCTCTGATGCGCACCTCACCCTGCTGTACTCTTCTAACCGCCCTGGTGTCTGGCTGCGCGTAATCAGCCGCCAGGTGATTTGCCGCAACCTCCCACGCCGCCATAAATGTCTCCCCCTTACTCTCACAGATATTGTGGAGTGCACAGCAAGCAGCAATAACAATTGGAATATTGGCTTCGCTGAGGTCTATCCGAGTCAGTAAACTGCGCCAGCGCGCTTTTAAATGTCCAAATGCACATTCCACCACCATTTGGCACTTTCTTAGCCTATAGCTGAACAGGTCCTGACTACTATCCAGGCTGCCTGTGTACGGCTTCATGAGCCATGGCATTAAGGGGTAGGCTGGGTCCCCAAGGATAACTATAGGCATTTCAACATCTCCAACGGTTATTTTCTGGTCTTCTTCCAGCTTTTGAAACAGACCAGAGTTCCTGAAGACGCGAGCATCATGTACCTTTCCCGGCCATCCCACGATGATGTTAGTGAAATGTCCCTTGTGATCCACCAGGTCTTGCAGCAGCACTGAAAAGTACCCCTTGCGGTTTATGTACTCGGTGGCTTGGTGCTCCGGTGACAAGATAGGGATATGGGTTCCGTCTATCACCCCACCACAGTTTGGGAATCCCATTGCAGCAAAGCCATCCACTATGACCTGCACGTTTCCCAGAGTCACTACCCTTGATATCAGCAGGTCTTTGATTGCGTTGGCTACTTGGATCACAGCAGCCCCACAGTAGATTTGCCCACTCCAAATTGATTCCCAACTGACCGGTAGCTGTCTGGTGTTGCAGGCTTCCACAGGGCTATCGCCACTCGCTTCTCAAGTGTGAGGGCTTCTCTCATTCTGGTATTCTGGTGCTTCAGGGCAGGGGAAAGCAAGTCACAAAGTTCCATGAAAGTGCCCTTACACCTGCAAAAGTTTCGCAGCCACTGGGAATCGTCCCACACCTGCAACACGATGTGGTCCCACCATTCTGTGCTTGTTTCCCGGGCCCTGAATCGGCGTTCCAGGGCATGAACCTGCCCCAGTAACACCATAATTTGCACATTGCTGGGGCCTGGACTTTGTGAGAGGTCTATGTCCATGTCAATTTCCTCATCACTCTCGTTGCCGCGCTGCAATCGCCTCCTCGCCTGGTTTTTCTTTGGCATATTCTGGCTCTGCCTATACTCCTGGAGAATGCGCGTGGTGTTCATAGTGCTCATAATTGCCGCGGTGATCTGAGCGGGCTCCATGATCCCAGTGCTATGGCGTCTGGGCTAAAAAAAGGCGCGAAACTATTGTCTGATGGAGGGAGGTAGGGGTGAGTGACGACATGGCTTACAGGCAATTAAAATCAACAAAGGTGGCTGTGCATCAGGGAGAAACACAAACAACTGTCACACGGAATGGCACACCCAAAGATTGGACTCAAAACCCTGGGTTTAGCAGGCCATTGATTTCACAGAGGGAGGGGAAAGCAAATGAATACAGAACAAATCTGGTCCATCTACTTTTTACATCTTAAGCTGGTAGCAGACAGTGCAGCATGACTGATAGCCATCGGCATCTTCTGGGTGCTTGGCAGAAAATGCTGTATTATGACTGCTAGCCATCATCGTCAAGACGGTTCAATAGGACTGCCGGCAGGACTAAGTCTCCAGGAGATAAAACATGTCTGCCCAGGTGCCTCTGACCGAACTCATTGAGGAATATGACGATGATGTATATCAATCGTCATACACCATCCACTGCCAAAAGGCAATTAGCTGCTGCTGTGTAGCCATGCAGTAACACGTCTGCCGGCACCCAGATGACATATGGTGATAGTGAGCTGAGCTGAGCGGGCTCCATGCTTGCCGTGGTATGTTGTCTGCACAGGTAACCCAGGTAAAAAGGCGCAAATCGATTGTCTGCCATTGCTCCGACGGAGGGGGAGGGGCCTGACGACATGTACCCAGAACCCCCCGCGACACTGTTTTTGCATCATCAGGCATTGGGATCTCAACCCAGAATTCCAATGGGCGGCAGAGACTGCGGGAACTGTGGGATAGCTACCCACAGTGCAACGCTCCGGAAGTCGACACTAGCTGTGGACGTGGTCCGCCGACTTAATGCACTTAGAGCATTGTATGTGGGGACACACACCATTGACTGTATAAAACCGATTTCTATAAAACCGGCTTCTATAAATTCGACCTAATTTCGTAGACATACCCTTAGTCTCATCTACTTTAACCACTGCCCTCCACTTTCATGCATTGTAGACTCTGAAACTTCACAAGTTTCCATAACCATCCCTCCTCTCTTTAGTTGTGGAGGTAGGACCCTTATTCTGCTCTAACACAATTTTTACATATCCAGCCCCATAGAAATTATTTTAAAGCCAGGAAAATCTAAATTATGAAACAAAGAAACTATAAATGTTAAAAATAAGCTTAACTCTCACCTCCCTTAACTAGCTCAACCCCCAAATTATTCAAAGCATTCTTCCGAGGATAAATCAAAGCTCATATATATCTATGTGGTTTGAACCTTCAATGCACTATAACAGGGCACAGGTATGCCCTTCTATCTTCTACCACTTCTGCACCCACAAACCAGCCAGAGACCTCTGCTTTAGTGCAATCACCCATGCTCTTTATTTACAGCACATTTTCCCACCACCATGTAACTACAGACTGCATCAGACTGCTCCTCCCTTGCCTCTCCCCTGGCTTCATTCCTGCCAGCCTTTCTGTAGCCCCTTGCTAAGGAGGCCGGCAGCTGTTCCCTATTTGCCACTTAGGCCTGGGCTTTCTCAGCCAGGTCCAATTCCCCTTTCCTGATTGGGGATTGTGGGAAGTTGAAGCTTTCTGTCTTTTACAACACAGATCTAACAACATTTACCTTGTAATCATACCATACCGGTGCACATTACAATTCTCTATAAATTTCAAGTATGCAATGGTTCCTCATGATCAACAATATAAACCAGGCACCCATTTTACCCTTTCACCATCACACTGTCCAGGCTACTCACAACCTCCAAGTGAGTGAGATATTATTTTGCTTCAGCAATGCATTCCATATATTTTTAAGTTATGAACATAGTTTCACATATTCACATCTGAAGGTTGGATAATTTCTTAAGAGCCTCTGGGTAATTTTAATATCTCAAAGATTCAGAAACTCCTGGTTGAATCTTCACAGTTTAAATAATTAGAGATGGTAAATAACAGTGCTGCTATAGTTAGGGACTGATTCTGTACTCACTTAAACCTCTAAAAATCAGGATAATGCCACTGAAGTCACCTGAGTGAATAAGATCATTGTAAATAAGATCAGAATCACATACCAGAATACCTGTCCCACATAGAGCTGGGCAATTATTTTCAACTGAAACTTTTTTTAGGGGGAGAGGGCAAAAATGCAGATTTTGATCAACTGAAACTTTTCACAAATTTGTGTTGAAATTTACCAAATTGCTTCAGTAAACATAAAAAAAACAGAAAATGTTTCCACATTTTAAAAACAAACAGATTTTTGCATTCCAAACAACTTTTCATTTAGAAATTTCCAATATTTTTTTCAATTTGAGATGTATCTTAAATTATTTTGTCTTAGTTTGATATTGATTCAGAGTTATGCATCACTCTGTCCGCTCAGTTCTGTTCCATCACAAGACTTCAATGTTTTGAGGGGAAAAAGGGGAAATTAAAGATGTTTCAGATGTACTAGGGGCTAGCTGTGAAGGGTAAATGGAGAGAAAATATGGAATCTCAGAGCTAAACATAGAACAATACTAAAGACACACTGGGCCACATCCTCAACTCCCATTAATTTCAATAGGAGATGTACATACAGAAATATTGCAGGATAAAATTCATGGTAAATAGGGCCATTTAATTACATTTTGAGTAGAAATCAAAGGTCTTATCTGTATTTTTTAAGTGGTGAGAACTGTGTAGAAAGGTTATTACATATATTAAACATAAATTAATCATATATTAAACATATATTAAACAGTTATTTTAAAAAAGCCTGACAATTGCTGCTTGTCCCATTGAGTTTAATCCTGCTCACTGCATATTAATGCTTTTGACTTCACACCAAAAGAAACCACGGTGCTCAGTACTCCTGGTACTGTGCCTATCAAGTAGTCCTGAAAAGGAGTGAATTGTGGTTTCCCTGATCCTAGGGCCAGTGACAGGATGCACTTCTCAGTAAAGTTTTGAGCAGCCTCTGCCCTAAATTATAGTACCTACACTATGGCCTCAAAATCCTGGCACACCTGAGGTGATCACCTGAATGCAGTATTGCTCTGACCAAATCTCCTTCCATCCCCACTTAGCCCCTTATAGCAGTGACTGGGATAGGGCTGAAGAAAAAATTGGCTAGACCAGCCCTATGCTAATCCAATGAGTCCATGGGGGAATTCCCACCAGGCCAGGTACACCAACTTCCCAGTCTCTTCATTCCTCCAAACCACTACAACGGGCCAAAATGAAGCCAGAGATCTGGCCTGTAAGTACTCATTGAAAACAATAATAACTTTTGTCCCCATCTCAAAAAATAGTATTCTATGTTGTTGTCATTCCTTTCTATGAGTCTCAAATCTTTTCTGAACATAAGCAAATGCTGCTTAGTGCTCTGTTTTCCCCCTGAATTGTTTCCCTCTATGCAAAGATTTGTGTATTTCACTCCTTGAATCCAAAATAGAATAATTGATGTAATCCTGGTTTTAATCTGACCAGTCTCCTAGCAAGACATCAAACTGTGCTCTTCCAAAAAATACACATCCTGTAAGTTTCTGAACCACTATCTTGGGCCAGACAGTAAAGATCCTGTCAAATAAGAGAAATCAAAATAAACAAGAGCTCCCTGGAACACAAGTCGGGTGACCACCATCCCTAATTGGGTGGGACAATCCTGAAATATACATTTCAAGTCCCAGGGTGAATGACTCCAGGACAGCATTAGTTCCTGATTCTCTCCTACACTGCTCTGCACCTGCACAAGGCTCAGGAGCAGTACCAGCCTCTTCCACGTGTTGGGAGTCTGAGGTGAATCTTAGCTCGTCCTTGCCACAAGGTCCCACCCCCTGCTCATCCTCTTCACCCCAAGCACCGCCCCTGACCAGCCCAGAAGCCAAAGCTGGACAATAGTAAGAGATGTCCAAGGAGCCTGGGCTGCTGTGGGGAGCCCTGGACCCACATGTGTTTTGGCATTTTGAAAAGGTGGTCACTCTAAACACAAGCAGCCAAGGACTTAGTATGGAGGTGGAAGGGTGTGTTCCAAGCAGGGGCAGGGGCAGCCCATCCATATAGGCAAACCAGGCAGTCACCTAGGGTGCTAAGTTAAATGGAGCGCCAAATTCGAGGGGAAAAAAACAAATGAAAAAAAATGAAAAAAAAAGAATATGAAAAAAATACAAATAAAATAATGAAGATGCCATTATTTCAATTCACGTGCACGTACGGAGGGAATATGAATTATAATTCATTCTCTACATTCTCTAAATTTCTGAGAATGTATTAATATGTCAAATATTTTATTTACTGCAAAATAAATAATATTTTAGTGAATAAAACACATCCACCAGTGGCAAGAGCTGCAGTGCTAGTGACACCTAACTCGAATATACATCAAGGTCGCATAGCCGGAAATTCATGTAGCGTGGAGATATTGCAAGTTGATACATATCAAACGGTCATTTTAACACACGTCACAGGTAGATGGTTAAGAATCAAGTGAATACTGTGGAAAATTGTGTTTCTTGGTGCCAAAGAATAAAGAATAACATCTTTCAGCATTATAAATCCAAAATGTGAATATCTTTAAGCATTATTAAACCTTAGCGTTATTATCGGGCTGTATAATTATGAACTTTTCTTTGTTATAACTGGTTCACATGTAATAAATAAGGTCCATAAAAGACAAGTAACAGCTTTAATGCTTAATAGACTACAAAAGTGATGATGTCACACTCCAATCAGGTAACCCTGAGGAAGGGGATTACTTTCCAAACCACCGGTATCGGGTTATAACGTCAAAAAAGGTCATTTTGTTTCCATGTAAATGCTATAACTAACTGTTTTAATAGGTAAGTGAGTGTATGTTACTAATCATTGAACCTTTAAGCAGTGAAAAGATGTGTTGTTATGGCTACAATGTGGTTTAAATCACCAACCATGTGGTGGGTGTGTCAGCCATCCTTAATGCTATAATGCTTGCAATCAGGAGCACAGTACATAACAATATTCAAATACCCCATGGCAGAAAGAGTAAAAAGCAAAAAACCCTCAGGAGCTGAGTATCATAAACGAAAGGCTGAGAAGGAAAAGGACCAAGCAAAACAGCAGGGATCCTTCCTGAAATATCTTCTCTTTAATCCAAATAAAGATGGAAGCAGTTCACAGCATCCAGATGAAGGAATTTTACTTGGAGAGGAGGTTAGCTCACATCCACTTGGAAGTAATTTGGAACATCAAGATGAAGGTATATTACTTCAAGATGAGGGTAGCTCACATCCACAAAAAAGCAATTTGGATACTCAAGATGATGGAAACTTACTTCCAGATGAAGGCAGCTCACAGCATCAGACTGATATGGAAGTGGAGAAAATTTATTCCCCTTCAGAAACACAGGCAGAAATTGAAGTAAATGAAGTAGAAGGAAGAAAGGATGAGGAAGTCACAAACAAGTTACAGTAGGGGGACCCAGTTTCATGGCCCAGACATGATGACAGTGTGCAGCAAATTCTCGTCGAACACGGACCCAAACATGTTCATGAATTTCCCTTCCCTAAGGATGGAAATAAAAGAAAATTCTCTGCTCAGCATTACAAGAGGAAACCCATTAATGGGGAAGAAATTCATCGAAACTGGTTACAATATTCAGTGTTGAAGGACTCTGTGTTTTGTTTTTGCTGCAAGTTGTTTAGAAATCAAGCAATTGGTACATCATTTATTGAAAATGGTTCGAAGGACTGGGAAAACATATAATCAATTCTCTCTTCACATGAAAGAAGTACAGAACATGTTTTCAAATTTGGATGTTTTCAAATTTGAACGTTTTCAAAATTGGAAAGAACTTGAATTGCGATTGAAAAAAGGAAAAACTACTGATGAAGAAAATTTATGTGTGATCAAGGAAAAAGAAGAATATTGGCAACAAATATTAGATCATTTGATTGCGTTAGTGAGAATTCTCGGTGGGCAAAATTTAGCATTCCACGGCCGTGGTAGAAATGCAAAATTATAGGTTAAAGTTCATTGAAGAGTTTTCTTATTTCTTTTTATATTGGATGTGGTGGTAATGGCAGTTAAAGCAGGATAGCGTAATGGATGATTTTGGATTTGTAATAATAAAAATAATAATTAACATTTTAATGCATTTTTATTTTAAATTGGACTGAAATATCATCTAGCTGTCATGTACAAATCTATCCTGGAAATTTTATGTCTCTATTTTATCTGATCTCAGAAACATTGGTTGGACAGACGGACAGACGGACAAGCCGAATAATTAAGCCTCTGTTTAAAAAAAACAAAAAACACTTAAAAACATTAAAAGGAAAAAAGGGGCACAATGTTTCCCAGTTTAACAAAAACCTCAGCCAAGATCTGCCCTTGGAGTTTGGTGGTGGGGGCGCTGATTGCATGATTTGCCTAGGGTACCAGTTGCTGGCAGCTAGTCTAGGGCCGCCCCTGAGCAGGGGTAGCACTTGCTACTGTTTCTCACATAAATCTGGCCACCAAGTCGACCCCCACCCTGAACTGCTGCAATTTTTCCAACAGTGGGCATTCGCAGGTAGAGTGATGTCAGAGCAGCAGCCCCGGAGGCCAGACCAAACACGGGACTGGTGTGAGCATATGCCCACTTCCACCTTCCTGAAACTAGAAAAATCACAGGAGGTGGGGATGGGCGATGAGGCAGCTAGCTTTATGCGAAGGAATGCATTTCCCATGACACTGCCATGATGTATTTTTTAATCCACAATTTTCTCAGGGCTCTAGATGTAATACATGAAAAGGCCCTTGTAGAAGGCATATCACTTCTGCAGAATTCTACAGAAAGCAAAGCAAGCATCATATATCATATCATTTCTTCCAAAGCCCTCTGAAGTTAATGGAAATCTTTTCACTGACTGCAATGGGCTTTGGATCAGGCCCATAATTTCTAATCTAATTAAACTCGACTCATCCTTTTTCTCTGGTGGAGCAATTTTTTTTATTTATTTTTAAATTAATGGAGCTATCCTATCTCCTAGAACTGGAAGGGACCTTGAATGGTCATTGAGTCCAACCTCCTACCTTCACTAGCAGGACCAAGTACTGATTTTGCCCCAGATCCCTAAGTAGCCCCCCCTCAAGGATTAAACTCACAACCCTGGGTTTAGCAGGCCAATGCTCAAACCACTGAGCTATCCCTCCTCCCCCTTCTAACCTCTGTGTCAGAAACTCAATGGATGCCATTCTAATATTAAGATCTTTGTTCTAGTTCAAAACACAAAGCATTCTATGCTTTATCTAGACCTTCTGTTTTTGGTGATGGGTATCTGAAAATTTAGTTGGCATCAGTTATGAATATTAAAACAACAGATGTGTTCATCAATCAGTAAATTACAGATTACATAGCTGACATTTCATTCTTTTTTTAGCTTTATGAAATTAGTGTTCCTGTTTCATATAGCCTAAGACAAGTTCAGACATTTGTAAAGTTTCCAACTTGTTTGAGCAGGTGCACTCCTCTTTCTGCTGTCTAGTTTGGCAGCATATCCCACATTTATAAATTTGCAACAGATGTCTTAACTTTGAAGCATATGTATTATGTAGTCTATAGACTGCATCAAATAAAATGATCAAGATATGACAAATATAGGATCATACACACTGAAATTTTGAGTTCTGCAGAATCCTTCACTACTTGACTGTTATTGAACAGTCCAGGTGCATTCAGATTTAAAACAACAACAACAACAAAACATGCTTGCTGTGGTATTGAACATCTCAAATATGTCCCACCTTCAACTGATTTCAATGAGAAGTTGCTATAAAATGGCAGTACAACAGGGGCACTGAAGAAATAAAAGGGATTAAATGTGACTGATCTGGATTGTGTTGGTTAAAAAAGCCTTGTCTTACAATACTTAATTTGAAATGGAAATTCATCATTTTTGAGAAATCTGAAAACACTCAGATCTCTTTTTCCCCCCACATTTTTAAAAACAGAACCTGAGTGCTGCCATTTTCTGGCCAGAACTAGAAACAGAATTGCCAAAATACTGCAAATATTTCTCACAATAGTCACTGCCCAATTTTGCAGACCCAGAAAGTTTTGATAGTTAAGATAGATTCTGGAAACTATCCAGTCTTTTGAATTTTTATCTAAAGTGAATTGCCAAAGATCCTGAGGTTCGCCAATCACAAGTAAAAAAACCACGTTTTATATTGTCTTGAGTTGTAATACTATGTGGATTGTGAGTATACAACACACTTGGGCCCAGATGGAGTCATGAATTTTAAATATCCTATAAAAGCATTTAGTAATAAAGCCTACATAATGAGTATTTGATAGTTGTCTTTAGTTTCAAAGGCTGGTATACAATAGCAATTAACAGCTGCACATACAGCCTTTGACACAATAAGTGTGGTATACATTTCTCTTTATTTTAATCCTAGTATTACATGTAATTTTAGAGTCTGGATTTTGTTTTAATTTTATACTGTTCTTAGATTAGAGTAAGGTAATTTACTTTAATATTTTTAATAGACTTTCAGAATACAACACAGTTGAGTTCAAAAACAGACAGTCCCCACATATTATTCCCAATTAGATAAATATTAAATGAAAATAAACTGTCTCACAGCATCTACATGAAAATGTTTCTTCCATTTCAACTACTCAGAATATCAGATCTGGTTAAACTTCAATTTTATAGAATGTAAATTTTTCACTGTCAAAATTCAATTTACTGGTAAAAGGACAACACATTTAGAAACAAGACACTTTTATCTTTCCTTAACTTAATAACTGGATTTTATCATTGCTTATCATAGCATGAGGACAGAAACACTACTATGAGAAAAAGAAAAGACAAGACCAGTATATTCCTCAGGCAGCAACATTATCACCAGTATTTCTATCTTCCAACTCAGCTACCAGTGTTACTGATTACTTAGTAAATGCAGTCTTTTTGTAGCTGTGTCGGTCACACAATATTAGAGAGACAAGGTACATGATGTAATATCTTTTATTGGACCAACTTCTGTTGGTGAGAGAGATGAGCTTTTGAGCTTACACTGAGCTGTTCTTTAGGTCTGGGAAAGGTTCAAAATGTGTCACAGTTAACCACAAGATGAACAGATAGTTTATCATAAGTAGTTTGCACATATTCTAAGGGACCATTCAAGGTGAAGTGGCTAGTCAGAGGACCAATAGGGGACATAAAGCTAGTGTCTTTAGTAAGACCATGATTTTTAGTGTCTAGCAAAGTTATGAATTTAATCTCCCAGGCTTGTCTTTTGCAAGTGTTGTGAGAAGTTTTCTTTGAAGAAGAGGACTGATATACAGTGATAGCTCTGTGAAAATAAAAGGTGATGTGGTGTTTTGTCTTATTTTCCTGTGTGAGTTCATTGGAGAGCATAGGGATTATCTGGTTTTACCTACACAGTTGTTATTGGGGCATTTAGTGCACTGAATGAGGTACACCATTTAAGCTCTCTCATAACAATTTTACATTCAATGACAAACACTTTGTCCAAATCATGGTAACAGCCCTGGGTACTAGGATACCTTCCCAACATGTTCATATCTTCATGGGGCACCTTGATGAAAAAATTCTGGACAAATGCACTACAAAATCAATTATATACCTGAGATACATTGATGATATTTTCACCCTCTGGATAGAAAACTTAAACTCCCTCAGAGATTTCCACCACAACTTCAGCAACCACCACTCATTCATTAAACTCTCTCTAGAACATGCCCAGACACCACAATCAGCTTCAACAATGGAACCCTACAGACAAATATATGTAAAAAATCCTAGATCACCACACCTACCTTCACAGATCCAGTAACCACCCCAAAGACACCAAGAAATCTGTTATCTACAGCTAGGCACTCAAATACCGTGCAATAGGCTCAGAGAAGAAAGTCCAGGATACACACCTTAACACACTCAAAACCACCTTCATCAACAAGGACACTGCACCAGAGAAGTCGATCCCACCCTGGAACAGGTCACCCAAATACCATGAGAGTACCCATGAACAAAAATAAAAACCCCTCCGACCACACACCTCTACTTGTCACCTACCACTCCACACTGGAACCCATGCAGGATATCATCAAATAACTACAACCCATACTTGATAGGACCCTAACCTGAAATAAATCTTTCCTGAACTCCCTCTTCTGGCCTTCAAACACTCCTCAGCCTCTCCAAGATCATCATAAGAAGCAAGCTCCCCACAGACTCTGACTCACAAACTCAAAGCAACACCAGTCCCTGCCAGAACAACAGAGGCAAAACCTGCAGACATAGCTCCACTGTTACAATGATCAACGCCCCCCACAATACACCTTGCAAGATCCATGGGTCCTACACATGCCTATCAAAATATATGGTGTACCTCTTCCAGTGCACTAAATGCCCCAATAGTAACTATGTGGGTGAAACCAGACAATCACTCTGCTCTTCAATGAACTCACATAGGAAAATGATAAAAGACAAAACCACCATATTATCTGTGAGTGAAAACTTGTCACAAAGTGATCACACTGTATGTGACCTATCAGTCCTCATCCTCAATGGAAACCTGCACAACACTTTCAAAAGACGAGCCTGGAACCTTAAATTCATAACTTTGCTAGACACTAAAAATCATGGTCTTATTAAAGACAGTGGATTTATGACTTATTACAACATTTTTAAACTCACTAACCCTCCTTTCTGTCCTATGATTACAGGGGTATTAATGGGCCATTTCACTTTTAATGGTTCCTTAGAATATGTGCTAACTACTTATGGTAAACTATCTATTTTGATCTTGTGCTTAACTGTGATGCTGGGAGTATCTTTCCCAGCCCTGAAGAAGAACTTTGTGTAGCTCCAAAGCTTGTCTCTCTCACCAATAAAAACGGGTTTCTCAACCTATGGGTTGGGACCCAAGTTTCAAAGGGTCATGTGGCAGCTCCTGTGGCTCCTGTCCTTCAGAGATGGCTGGGCTCAAGTCCCTGCTCCAGGCACTGCAACCTCAAGGGTCCCAGTGCCACTCATATTTATCTCAGTCATCATGATGACCAGAGTCTGGGCAGGCCAAATTTAAGTGAGTGGCATTGCAACCCCACGAGCCAGATCACAACTCCACTCTCACAAATTTGGTCCAGTCAGGAAGGCGGGGCCAAACTTGAGTGGTGCTGCAACCATGGGCGGCAGGTGGAGCCCCCCTTTGGGGAGGCTAGCCCCTGGCACCGCCCCTTCTGTCCATGCCCCCTCCTGGGCTGGAGACCCACTCCCCCCCGCCCCAGCCAGACCCCCAAGACCCTCTGCCCCCCATGGCCAGAGCAACGAGCCCCCACTCACCCAGAGAAGCCTTGAGTGCGTTCCCTCCTAGACTGGAGGAGCCCCAGGCTGGCCAAGCCCTGATCCCATCCTACCTGCCTGGAGGAGCTCCAAGCCCCCCTCCTCCCATATGCTCGGAGGAGTCCCGCGGGCCCCTTGCCCTTGCCTGGAGGAGTCCCAGACCAGCCACAGCTGCACCACGCCTCCCCTCCCCTCCCATCTTCAGACCCCAAGGCACCCAGGAAAAGCCACAGTGTCTCTCCCCGAAGAAGAACCTGAGCTTTTGATATGCCCCATGCAGGTTCCGGGGTGGCTGAGGAGGTGGTATCTGCTACTCAGCTTCCTGGGTTCATTAGTAATCTTTCTTGAATCCAGGGAGATTACTGATGAACCCATGAAGATGAATAGCACATACTGCCTCCTCAACAACTTCCCCTGCAAACCTTCAACTGGGCATCCAGCGGCAGCACTAGGGGAGGCTGAGCCTCCCCTGGCCTATTATACCCACTGCCCATAGCTCCAACCCTGGATGTCGCAACGCCAGTAGTGGACAGCGAATCCCAGCCAGCCACACAGCCAGGGCCACCCGGGGGGAAACGGGGGGGCAAGTGGGGCAATTTGCCCCAGGCCCCGCAGGGGCCGCCACGAGTATGTCGGAGGCTCCCCCCACCTCCATCTTTCCCCATCCCCCGGCTGCTCAGTTAGTAAGGGGGCAGGGCTGCTAACTGCGGCCGAGCGGCGGGAGCTCAGGCCCCGCTGGAAACACCACGCCGCTGCAGCGCTGGCCGCGGTGCTCTGAGGCTCCGGGAGAGGAGTAAGGGGCCGGGCATCCAACCTACCCCATCCCCCACAGCCCTGATGCCCAGCTCCGAGCCCAGCCCCTCTGAGACGGACACTCCCCGACCCCATCCTTCCCACAGCCCTGACCCCAGCCCCTCTGAGCTGGGCACCCCCCTGCCCCCATCCTCCCCACAGCCCTGACCCCAGCTCTGAGCCCAGCCCCTCTGAGCCGGACACCCCCAGCTCCAAGCCCAGCCCCTCTGAGCTGGGCACCCCCCACCCCATCCCCCCCACCGCCCAGACCCCAGCTCCGAGCCCAGCCCCTCTGAGCCGGGTACCCCCTGACCCCATTACCCCCTCAGCCCTGACCCCCAGCTTCGAGCCCAGCCCCTCTGAACCGGGCAACCCCTGACCCCATCCCCCCCCACAGCCCAGACCCCCAGCTCCGAGCCCATCCCCTCTGAGCTGGGTACCCCCTGACCCCATTACCCCCTCAGCCCTGAACCCCAGCTCCGAGCCCAGCCCTTTGAGCCGGGCAACCCCCGACCCCATCCCCCCCCACAGCCCTGACCCCCAGCTCTGAGCCAGACACCCCCCTGACCCCATCCTCCCACAGCCTTGAGTCCAGCCCCTGTGAGCCAGGCACCCCCCAACCCAGAGCCCAGCTCCCCACCCAGCCCTGGGCAACAGCAGCACCACTCCCAGGCAGCGACAGCCCATTGGCACCAACCATCACCATCACCCAGCAACAGCCCATTATGTAATTGCAAATTTATACATACCATTAAAGCATTTAATGTTTTTAAATAATGTATTTAGTGTATTTTCAAATTATTACAAATTAATTTTTGAATGTATTTCACTAGTTATTTTTTACATTTCCAAATACATGTTACTATAGTATTGCAACTTTTTTTTATGGAAAGGGCCCCCAAAATTGCTTTGCCCCAGGCCCCCTGAATCCTCTGGGCGGCCCTGCACACAGCACTGGAACTGACACTATGGGGTGAGTTCCAAACAGGACCCACCCTCCCACCTGTGCTCCTGTGGGGAAGGACCTGACTGAAATCACCCCAGGGCCTCCACCTTCAGGCAATTTACTGGGTCATGATAGGGCATAAACTTTTACAAATGGGTCCTGAGCTCTAACATTTTTGAAACTTTTTATTGAAAAGTTTCAGTGAGGTAAATATTACCTCACCCACCTTGTCTATTTAGTAAATTGAGGAGACATGTTTGCAGTCAAGGAAGTGGAAATGATACTCAATTTTTTTTCAGACTTTAAAGAGATAGGTTAATTTGGTTTCAGATCTGTACTAAGGAATAGGACAATTATTTTTCTCCAAAATAATTTGATATTTCCTACTGCAGACATTCTTGTTAATGCTAATATGATTTTGTTGGATGCTTCTACTTCTTTTGACCAAAGGGTATTTTAAATGTGCTTCAGTAATAAGTGTCAATGCAAAATCTTTGCTTAGCAGAAATAAATTACTCTCCTGAATTTTGAAATGGCACCCCCAGCAACATATTGAAGTACATTATCCAAGAACAAACCATATGATAATAGTTGCAATATAGCTGTTTGATTAAAAATCATCCACTTACTCTATAATAATGATAGCACTGAACATGCAAGTTGAAGACCAGAGCAAATTTTTACATGTTTTATAATCTATTTCAAACCTACAAATAATTTGTGCATACATTTTTTAGCATTAAAGATATTCTCTTTCAATCCATGTTGATTATTACTAATTTATTTAAATGAGTTAAATAAATCTGATTTTAAAATCTGCAAGGCCAGATATTTAGCTGTGATGCATTATTCCCATTTGAGTGTGTCTCTCTCATAATATAAAAAAATATATTGCTCTTGCCCATATAAATAGAAACACTGTAGTAGATTTCTTTAGGCATCCAGGGAAGTGATATTATGATCCCAGCTGTCAAGCATAACAACAAATACACAACAGTATACTGAATCAGGGGCCAGTCTAACTCCCAGTTAGGATAGCAGAAGGACTCCCATTAACTTCAATAGGAGTTGGAATGCTCTTAAAAGGTGACCCCATACCTAAAGCACATCTTGAGGGGACAAAGGTGAAGAACACTGTGGCAAGAACCTCATTGGAAAGAAAAGGTCATATTTAAACTTATTTTAAGAGCTTTGCAAAGCAATGATTTAAGCAGTGGTAGTGCATGAACTACTCCGTGTAGAGAAATGTGGCAGACAACGTATGCTGAGCAATACCACACACCAAGGATCAGATTGCACCTCGCCTGTGTGGAGGTTCTAGGAGAGAGAAGTTGAATGGAGACCAGATACAATCATGGATCCTAATCCTCAGTAGGATCCCACTGATTTCAATTAAACTCCTCATATGTTTAAATTTCTGCCAAGATGTGGGGCCCTATGCACAAGGAGACACAAGTTTAGCACCACAGCCAATGCTGGATCCCAACTATAGGGAAAATCCTGCTTAGCAACCACAGCCCTGGGCTGAGCATGCTTAGTAGAGATGGACTATTTGTAGAAATTAGTGGTCAAACTCTATCGAGGCTTTACCAAATATGCACAATCTAAGATTTTACAAAGGCTGATAACTTGGCTGAATTTAGGCAGTTTTTCACAGGAACAGCAAAAGGCTTATCCCTGATATCAAGGCAAACTCACTGCAAAATTTTAAGCCCTTGATTCAAAGCATGGAAGCACTAGAGATTCTCAATATTACAGCTGTAGGTATTTTTAAATGGTATATGAGCAATACAATTTATTGTCACCTAATCCAACTATAAGAAAAGGCTGAACCATTTTTGCTTCAAAAACATTAGCCTGAGGCAAACACCCAGAATGGAACATTGCAGCCTGAAAAAGTGTGGCAGCATTTAAAGTATGTAGTTATAAGTCATTAAAAACAGGGTCTTATAATGGGAAGTGTTGGACAATCTTAACTACGGGTAGTGCTACTAGCCTGGCCTATAATAATTGCTAGGTAACATTCTTACTGTAGCCCAGAATTGGTAATGCTACCAAATAAATTGTATAGAAACAAATAGACAATTATATTGAACACAACTTATGGGATTTGTATATGCAAATCTTTCACATTTTTTATAGTTGTCAATAAAGAGAAGACAAAAATAAACAGGAGTACTTGTGGCACCTTAGAGACTAACAAATTTATTAGAGCATAAGCTTTTGTGGACTACAGCCCACTTCTTCGGCTTATGCTCTAATAAATTTGTTAGTCTCTAAGGTGCCACAAGTACTCCTGTTCTTTTTGCGGATACAGACTAACACGGCTGCTGCTCTGAAACCTGACAAAAATAAAGTATTCCAGGGTTATATATTTCTGAAATAAATTCTCAGTATATATATCAATGTGATTTAAATGACACCCTGGTGATTGCCAAACAAGGTGATTGAGTTTAATATATTTTTGACACTTCCTTTTCTAAGTGACTATAAAATGTTTACCCCTGTAATTGTGTCCAATTATACTATTTTGCAATATAAAAAGCACTCCTAATTTAAACCATTAAAATTGCACTACTTAGAATATCAGCCTGGGGTTTCTTAATAGAAAAACATGTGGACAACATTATTAACAGTATCATGCCTTTGGAAAAAGTGAGTCTAATAAACTTAAATCTATTCAGTGTTTATTTAAATTTGCTGATACTGTGTATGTCTGCCCTGCAGTCCAAGGTGTGATTGCAGCTGGGGTAGACATACCTGTGCTAGCTTTACCCATACTAGCCCAGCTAAAAATAGAAGTGTAGATGTTTCAGCACAAGCTGTACAAGAACACTTGGGACCCTGGATATACTCACATTGCTGGGCGTCCATCACCTACTCTGCTCTTTTCAGCAGTGTTAGCATGCGCAATATTAGTGCAGGTACGTCTACCCAAGCTGCAATCACCCTTAAGATTGTAGTGTAGGCATACCCAGTTTCCATTGTTTACACTATATAAGAATAGTTCTGACAATCTATGTCTTCTAAAATAAAAAATGTTAAAGAGTTGTTCTTCCCTAAGAAGAGACTGTAAAAATGGCAAAGTGAAGTTCCATGTTTCTCTCAATGAGTTCCAGACCAGTTAATGAGCAAATAATATTAATTTTTTTATGTTCCTTTTGAAAACTCTACCTGGGATCTGAAAATAAAGTTGGGTTTCCTCTTGCAATAGTAAATCAATGGCAGCACTCCTATGTATTTCAGTGGTTTCAGGTTCTGTCCCTTAAAGTAGAAATCATATAAACTCATAATGGTTTTGTCCAACTAGTCTTTAGGAAGTGGGTGAAGCAGGATCAGGTTGCCGACAGCCTCTGATGTTTTTAAAGGTGTCACCAGGAAACCTGCCAGCCAATCTCCGAACCGAACAGAGTGGCCAAAATTGCCCAATAACAATCTAAACTTAGCAAGGATGCCCACAATATCCAGATATTGCCACAGACTGCTGCAAGAGGATGGTTCTCTGATACTGCACTTGCTATGAAGCTCTGAAAGGCTAGAATGCTTATTGATGAAGTTATATTTTATTGTGTATTTCTAGAAGAAATGGCACTAAACTACTCATTACATTTAGTAGTAGGTAGATACATAATCTGGTCCTATATTAGAGTCATATTTATGTTGTTCTTAGCACATACTTCTGCTGGAACAGACAGTTTGAACTGGCTGCTATAGCAACATAGAAAGCAAAAAGCAAGCACCCCCAAAAATATAGAAACCCTTCTAATGCTACAGAAAGTTGTACAAACTTGGATTGAGAACAAATCCATTTGCGTAGTGATGTACAGAAGTTGAATCATCATCACACAATTTAAAAAACTGAAAAAGCAGTAATCGTAAACACACAAATGTAACAATAAAAAACAAATTCCCCAAAATCCCATATCTCCCAAACACATTGTTTTTGGACCTTACTTCCAAATACCAGCAAATGCAGCAGCAGTTTTCTTTACAATGAAATATTTTCAGGCATAGAACATCTAAGTAGGAATCATTTGCAGAATGGGCATTCTAAAGAAACAGGTTTTAGTTAATTTAAGATTTAGGTAAATTTTGAGAATTTAAGGCTTATAAAACATGCTAGATTGACAGATTTGGACTGAAGTGCTGTATCCATTCCATAATTTTACATTTAATACTTTTTTTCCAGGAATACAATTCCTCTGTTTGCATTAATGACTGTACAGTTTGTTTTCTTACTTTAAAATAGAAAGATGACAAAACACCAGTAATTAATAGAGACTACACGGGTATCTATAAACCCCACTGTAGGTTCCTGGTTTATTGACCCTTAGTTTCATAGCACATGGGCTCAATTTAAGTAAAGAGATGTTTTAACAAGCCAATCCCATAAAACCAACCCAGAATATGAGCCTTAAAGTGGATTATTCCTTCTTTTGTGTCATCATCATCATCAAGTAATGAAGGATCTATAGGCTAAATTATACCTGTCATCATATCTTTGTCAATGCTATTTCATCAAATTACACCAAAACTGAAGGCAATGAGGTTGCAAGGATGTAACTGATTGGAATGTAGTAGGCCATCCTGTTAATGCAAATGAAAGAATAGACTCCAACTTTCATTTTCTGACTTGTGTTGTTTTTGTAGTTTAACTAGCGTAAAAAAGCAGTAAAACTTGTTTTTGCCATTAAAATTAGCAGATATGATCCTATCCACACTGCTGAATGTGGTGTCATTTTATACAGTCATTTTTAAATTGTATTTTGATAGTAATGAGTATTTAAATAGGTAGCAGTCCACAGGACTAACTGATTTAACCTACTGGCTTTGTCTACAGCAATTCAAAAACTATCAATTATAGCTAGAAATATTGTTCTCTGGAAAAACACTGACCTCCACAAAATATGGCCTGTGATGAGCTCTAATCCCAAAAGAAAAAATATCTTGTGCCCAGTCCCTGCCCTGAGCAGCCAGTCCAGGTGCTGGTAGATGATCATCTTCTCCACACCACAGTCATTGAACCTTTCTGTGGAGGCTACACAAGCTAACAATTGAAGCGGGATTCAGAGTCCAAAGGAGAATCCATCCACACAGAAGCGTATCTCCAGGCTCACTGATGGCAAGCTCCCTCCTGTCTGTTTTCCACAAGGAGCAAATAGAGCTCTACACTTTGCAGAGAATATGCGCTGGTGGGAAACCCCCACACATACACATCCAGACCGCCACATTGCTTCTGTTGCAAAGCCCTCTGGATTTTCCCCTAACTAATCAGCCAGCGACTTGATGCACATTTTCAATAAAGGGTCCAATACATTTGGGCTATGCTGTCACCAAATTCTCCTTGTTTTAAACATGTGTGTGTTCCATAGAGCTGGTTGAATGATGTTTTGTTTAAAATTTAGTTTACAAATGTTTTGTTTTAAAAAAAGGCTGTTTTAAAAAAAATGATAATTGTCTAGCCTTACGGGCTGTAATACTTTAGTCTCATTTCCATTGTTGGGCTTAGTATGTAGGTGCTGGGTGGTATTGCTGGGCCTGTGATATACAGGAGGTCAGGCTAGATGATCTGGTGGTCTCTTCTGGCCTTAAACTGCATGACTCTAAATTGGGGACACATTTCAACAATTACAAAGGTCGTACTATCTTCGATAGATTTTCCACATTTTTCAAGTGTCACTCATATACTGCAACAAATAAAAATAAATAAAACATTTTTTTCCTGGCACCTTAGAGACTAACAAATTTATTTGAGCATAAGCTTTTGTGGGCTACAGCCCACTTTATCAGATGCATAGAATGGAACACACAGAAAGAAGATATGTATACATACAAAGAACATGAGAAGGTGGAAGTAGCCATACCAACTGTAAGAGGCCAATCAATTGAGATGAGCTATCATCAGCAGGAGAAGAACATTTACAACACAAACTTTGCTTCTCTACAAAGGAAAAAGGACACTAAACTGTCTAAACTGCTACATATCACAAAGACCCACAACAGTAGCTCACTTAACCCACCCAACAATATTGTTAATCTTTCCAGCTATTCTCTTAGCCCAGCAGAAGAATCTGTCCTATCTTGGGGCCTCTCCTTTTGTCTCTCCAGACCCATGAACATGATACAGTTCTGCGGTGACCTAGAATCCTACTTTCACCGTCTCCGACTCAAAGAATACTTCCAACACACCTCTGAACAACATACTAGCCCACAGAATCCTTCCTACTAACACTACAAAAAGAAGGATTCTATGTGGACTCCTCCTGAAGGTCGAAACAACAGACTGGACTTCTACATAGATTGCTTCTGTCAACGTCCCTGGGCTGAAATTGTGGAAAAATAGCATCACTTGCCCCATAACCTAAGCCGTGCTGAACACAACACTATCAACAGCCACAGGAACAATTCTGACATCATAATAAAAAAGGCTGACAAAGGAGGTGCTGTCGTCATCATGAATAAATTGGAATATGAACAGGAGGCTGCTAGGCTGCTCTCTAACTCCACATTCTACAGGCCATTATGTAGATCCCACTGATGATTACCAAAAGAAACTAGACCATCTGCTCAAGGAACACCCTGAAAAAGCACAGGAACAGATCTGTACAGACACAGTGAAAATTTAAATTGATAAAAATAAAAAAGTTTAAAAATAAACATCAATATTATTTGTCAAAATTATAAAAAACAAAAGTCTAATTCTGCCAAGCATAACTATAATTGAGTGGTCCTGATAACACATTATAGAAGGAAATGCTTTTTATTATACTTGGCTATAGAAACAAATATATTAATCTGCTATGCACCTAACAAGAAATCCCCAGGGCTTTGAAAATACCAGGGAAAGATTATGTTTTAATTATTTTTAATTTCCTGTTATTGAAGGAAGTATTGAGAATAGTTAGATTTCTTGTCTTCTACTCATTTAGTTTATCATAATCTATCACACTGTACAAAATGTATCAACATACATTAACATTGCTGTTCAATTCCATACTAAAAGCTATATCAACATAATGGCTTGTGTTTGCACACATAATGTTTTATCCAATTAAAAAAAAAAAAAAAAAAAACATGGTAAATTTCTACAGATGGGCAGGCATTCTTCTGGAATAAGGGTCACCATCACATACATCATCACCACCACAGCATCAACTAGTATGATATCAAGGGGCATCTCAAAATGAAAATTGAATGGGAGTGAAGGATATCCTGCCAAGACTGCTGAGTTTCTTACATTACCCTAGAGGGTAATTTAAAAAAACAAAATGAAAACAATAGTTGCTAGCTATCTATGGTATTTGTAACATGACATCACTATAGTTAGAGCTGGGTGAATATTGAAATAATATGCTGTGAATATTTTGTGCCCTTTGAGCATAACTTTTCTGTGAATATTCTAGTGGACAAATATACTGGGTCTGGCAGGGATCTTTGCTGAAACAGTGAAGGTTGCATACTATCATCAGAAAAAGAATTTAAAATCCATAATCATGAGAGTTCACATCAGAAACATGATTAAGAATTATATTAATTCAACTGAGACATGCAAAATACCTTACCAATAGATAAACTAACCATCTAAACTCAGAATTTAAGATCATGTAGTGAATTATTAATGAATTAATGAACAGATCAAGAATTATTTAAAAAATTCTCAGCAAATAGTTTCAAGCAACAAACATCTGGTTACAGGGAACTTGCAAACACAAAATGGATTAATTAACTGAAGAATAACAAATGTATTTGCCAATTGCCATATTAGCCCCTAATGCTCCAAACACATACGCATGTGCTTAAATTTACTACTGCATAATTGTTAGCAGGATTGGGGTTGTAGTATCTACATACCAGTATTTTGGGTAGTTTGAAATCTTATATATGTAGGATTCTTTTCATTTTCAATATTGTATAGTATTTTACTACAACAATATATAGTTCAGATGTACTGATACAACATTAACATTATTATAGCAACAATCTTAATGTTATATAGTTTTTATAATTCACAGCAACTTTTTTATTTTTGATACTCCATTGGGGAGTTGATGGCACCAACTAACTTTTATGCAACAATAATTTGTTCACCAAGGTTGAGGTTGCATTGCCAAATATTTTGCACTATTAAGAGTAGCAGCAGCAAAACTCCAGATTTCAATCATTTTCTGTGGCATGCCTTAGTTATTAATTTATATTGGATTTCTCTCTAATGCTAATAGATCGGACAAATGTGATCCTCTTGTTCAGTTTTGCCAAGATCATGAATTTGGTAATAATTGCTGTAGCTGAGATTCTCATCAAATAAACAAACCCATGAATTGTACTGTAGCTTCTCAAGCATAGCGGGTGTCTTGCATGAGAACTCCTAACTCATTCACCCAAATCATTCACTCACATTCAGTAACAGAAAGGAGTATACATGCACATCTTGTTGACTGAGAGCCATTTAGAAGAAAGACATCCAAGTCTGTGAAAATTACAACTTTCATTTTTACATAGACAGGGATGTACTTCCTCCCTTTTTTATTTGGTAACTAAAATGGTACCAAATAAATGTTAACACCTTTCTGTTTAATAAAGTTCTTTTTATTTTAACCGCTGCCCTACTTCAGTCCTTGTGAGTGGGAAAGAATAGCTCATTGGTGCTTTCATAGGCAATCTGGTTTGGCAAAAATCAGTGTGTGCATGGGGTGGGTGGTGGAGGTGAGGTGGTGGAACATGGAGCATTTGGGACTTATTTTGAGAGCCACTAGGGCTTGTCATTGTTGAAAAATCTGGCAAGAGGTTTTGGGAACCCTACTCCTTGCTGTATCAAGCATTGTGCTCTTCCGTTTAAAATATATCACATATGCCAATATTAGAGAAATTAGTGGAAGCTAAGAACCTAAATACCATTGATGAGTGGGGCCTGAGAGATTAAAAACTGCTTTCTACGTCAAAGCTTTCTTTCTGAATATTCCTGGTACAAAAATAATTATATTTGTCTGTGCTGTGGTCAGCATTTTCCCCCTCCCCTATATTTAGGGAAAGAAGTCACAGTTATGAACTATGTGGTATCTTTTGCAAACTTTTCACTAGAGACCTGTAAATCACCATTCTTTATGATTATGTTTCTATCAAAAATTCACTTAAAATATCACTTCTGTAAATTACATCAAAAACTATATTACATGAATAGGATTTGGACTTATTCTTTTAGAGTGGATTATCTTCATTTCTGGTTCAGCTTTGCATGGGAGGTCTGGTTATCTATTTAGCTTTTGAAAACTATCTGAAGAAGATGGCTCTCTAAAGCAATTCCGTCCATGAACCCAGACAGTTCCATAGTACAAATAATTTTTTTAAAGAATGAATTCTATGGTAATATTTCCAGGCAGTCTTCCTTTTCCATTAACTGACATTTGCACACTGCACTAAAGCTTTTATAATGAAATCATACACAATGCAGTGGAATTTGATTACGGGACAGATGAGCAAGCCCACTTTTCTATGGTCAGGCTTTTGTTGACACAGCCAGGCTGAAGCTGAAAAGCTTTGAGAGAGAGGAAGTCTGAACATTTGTGTGAGTGTTATAAGCCAGAAGGCAGTCTTTATCACCAAGATATAGATTGAGGAATATGTAGAAAACCTGTTTTAAAGTCATTCTTCAAGACATGTATAAAGGACTTTCATGAAATCCCTTTCATGAAGAGATTACACAGCTGATGAAAAGACTCCATATGCTCAAAGTTCTTTTCCATAAAGCCAGTCCCATAAAGCCAATCTATGTGGCTGGCTGCCTTCTGGAACAGGGGGTGGGGGTGGAGGAGGGGTTGCATTCAAAAATCCATTGGAAGTTAATGCTCAATGACATATGAAGAAGTAAGGCAAAGGTGAAGTGATCTGCCAGGAGGTAAAACATAACATAAGAACGGCCATACGGGTTCAGACCAAAGGTCCATCTAGCTCAGTATTCTGTCTTCTGACAGTGGCCAATGCCAGGTGCCCCAGAGGGAATTAACAGAACAGGTAATCATCAAGTGATCCATCCCCTGTCGCTCATTCACAGCTTCTGGCAAACAGAGGCTAGGGAGACCATCCCTGCCCATCTTGGCTAATAACCACTGATGGACCTATCCTCCATAAATTGATCTAGTTGTTTTTTTATAGTCTTGGCCTTCACAACATTGTGAAGTTACACTCCATATTCTTTATGGAAATATGCTTATGATTTGAATATGGCATAACTAAGATATACTTTATGGAAGATGGCTCATGTAAGATATCATTGGAAAGGTTATGATTTAGTGACTGTGATTATTCCATTTGTATGCCTGTATCATTTCTATATCTGAAGTTAAGAATATTGACCAAGTATCTGTATTTCAAATGTGCTACTTTGAGGGTCACCCACAGCTAGTCCTTCAGATACAACAATGAAAAAGCCAGACAGTGCTGATGTCCCATTAGGAAGAAACAACAAGACTGTGAAGATACTAATCTTTCTCGTTTGGAGAGGCATCCTGGGATGTAGCTTTGGCAATACTAGGTCAGTTGGTCTTGTCACCTGATGCTAAACATTATCTTGGACTTGTAACTTTCCACTAAAAGGGGGAAAGGGGGTCAAGTTTGGGAAACTTTGCTGCCTTTTTTTTTCTTAAGGTTGGAAGGGACCTCAGGAGGTCATGTAGTCCAACCCCCTGCTCAAAGCAGGACCAATCCCCAGACAGATTTTTGCCCCAGATCCCTAAATGGCCCCCTCAAGGATTGAAGTCACAACCCAGGGTTTAGCAGGCCAATGCTCAAACCACTGAGCTGTCACTCCCCCATGTAAATCTTATTTAAGTGTGGGGAGGAAGGCAAACTGGACTCTCCTCCATTGCCTACCCAGGAAGAAGGACTGCTGAAAGTACCTGCAGGGACAAAGAAACTAACCTGAAGGGAGAGTCCAGACTGAGACGGGGGTCTAGTCTGTAAGAAGAAATAACAAAACAAAACAAAACAAAACAAAACAAAAAACTATTATTACAACCGGTGCTATTATCACCAACTAGTTGAAGTTCTAGCTTTATTTTATTGAAATGAATCAATACATCTAGCTTTATCTGAATCTAAGTCATATCACTACATGGGCCCAATAGCCTCAACAGGGAGAAATATATCCACAGGTGTACATGTGACCCAAATAAACCCTGCTCCAGTTTGAGAGCTGCTACTTGCAACGGTGTCAGACACAGGAATTTTGAAGCAATTTGAATTTGGTCATCTTGTATGAATATTAATACTCTGAAAGCTTTTCTGGCTCACAAGAGAGACATGGTGGGTGAGATAATATCTTTCATTGGATCAACCCCTTTTGGTGACAGAGACAAGCTCCTGGAGGTACACAGAGTTCATCTCCAGGTTTGGGAAAGGTAGTCCACTGGGGTTAGTGGGTTACAATTGTTGTAACCCCTCCCCGTTTTTATCCTATGACCACAGAGGTGTTAACAGGCCACTCTACCTTGAATGGTCCCTTAGGATATGTGCTAACTACTTATGCTAAACAATTGGTTCCATCTTGAATTTAGCTGTGACACTGGAGTATCTTTCCCAGACCTGAAGAAGAGCTCTGTGTGTGGCTCAAAAGCTTGTCTCTCACCAACAAAAGTTGGTCTAATGAAAGATATTACCTTACTCACCTTGTCTCTCTAATAACCTGGGACTGACACAGCTACAACTATACTGCACACTTCTAGCTCACAGTCATTTCAGAGTCTACTGGTGTCTGAACTCTGGGAACTGTGTGGAGTTTTGAGCACCATTTGTGCAGAGAAAGTTTTTTTCTGTCTGTTTTGCAAATCAGAAGCATGGAAGCCTTTCCTCATGTAGACTTCCAGACCTCTGTTCCCCATTTCTATCTAGGATTCTTCACATCCGTGTTTGCGTAATCATCTCTGACATCTGTTTCCCTACCTCTGCATGGGCTTTGACACACATTCTGCTACCGTTGCAAGACTAAACTGGGCAGTTAGTTTAGTGGCTAAGACTCAAGACTGACTGTAGAAAGTTCAGCTTTTAAGTCCTTATTTAGGGATCTACATCTGGCTTTACTTTCTAAAATAACTAGTGATTTTGGAGGGCCTTTGTTTTTGGATGTCCAGCTTGAAACACCTTAAAGGGGACTGATTTTCTGAAACCAAGTACTCACCTCCTGAAAACAAGGCCCCTTTAAGGTATTTCAAGTTGGATACCAGAAATGACTATCTACTTTTGAAAATATTAGTATTTTTTGTCTTTTCCCTTCTACTTTTACACCGAGAGTCCCCAACCATACAGTTTCAGTTGCCACTGTGGAGACATCAATTCCCCTATGAGAAGGATGGTCTGGAGACTAGGGCACATATTTAAGACATGGGAAACCTGAGTCCAAGCCCCTGCTCCACCACAGACTTCATGTGAGACCTTGGGCAAGTGTGCCTCCGCTGCACACTGGGGACACTGGTACTTAGTTTGTGTGGAAAAGTAGGTTGAAGATTGTGAGATGCTAGTACCCTGATACGATAGACAGAAATGAGGTGAAGGATGAGGTGTACCTAACTCATGTCAATCACAGCACAGCTACTGGGAGCAGCAACTTAAACAGCTTGAATCCCAACCACCTCACTAAGGCCTGTCTCAATTACTTCTGCAGTATGCTGCATTCAACTTCGGGGGTGTTGGGTGGCAGGAGGGGGATAATGAGACAAGTTCCTGAATGTAGGTCTCCCACACACTAGCATGGTGCACATACCCCAAGCACTCACAATGAGGGTCTCAAACCGCACAAAGAAATACACTTTAGAGCATTTAGAGCAGCTGAATACACTTTTTGGCACTGCCATTCTCAAAAGAGCTTTCAGTACATCTTGCAAAGTAACATGTCTCACTTCCTAGACTGAGTTCAGCACACCACTTAAAAGGAAGCCATCTTTCTGCCCACAACAAATTTCCAAGGATAAAAACTATTGTGGGAAATTTAAAATGCACACACTGGAAAGAAAACTTCCTGTGTTTGTACAGCTGGTGGAAGTGTGTTGACCATCACTCAGACAAGGCCAAGTCCTATTATGGGATTCGCTTATACAGCATATGTACTAACTGGGCACTCATGCTCATTTGTTAAAGTAGTTAAGAAGGGTGTGTGCGTGGAGATCCCAGACAATAGAAGATGAGGTGACTCTATGTGGCTGTTGGGAGAGAGAGAGAAGAGATTTAGGGAAAAATAGAGTCTGGAGAGTAACACTGAAAGGGAAGTTTTTTTTGCAGGGTTGCATTTTACTTTTCCTATATAGTCCTGGAATCCAATTGATTTGAAGGCCATAACACCTGTCCCATTAGAACTTCTCCAAGGTGTAAGGTAGAGAATTACTGTCTGTCACAGTTTCAGTATAACTGCTCTGTTTCTGTGATCTGTTCTAAGAATTACTGTTCGGGTATCAGGCCCCTAGCCTTTACCACTGTATGGGCAGTGACCAACATCCATCTCCTCTCCAGATCTTGGTTGAGGCTGCAGAGTTCCCTGCATTTCCTTGTAATTCACCCAGCAGGTAGGTATGACTGAGTCCAGATCCTGTTCTGTGCTCTCTCTCTCCAAGGACTATGAATAGTTAAAGTTTGTAGTTACTAGTTAGCACACAGCTCTTTCCAAACACCACATTTATTCAGGACAGAAAACATACAGAGAAGACAAATAATATAGTAATACAGATTGAAATTAAATTTATACTACATGTAGCAGAAATCTCCTATCAGTTCTATGGGGCTCTAGAAGATTAATGTCCTTCCAATCCTTCATCAAGGGTTGAGACTCCCCCTTGGACAAAAAGTCATATTGGTTTGCAAAGAACATCTTGGATCTCTTCAAACTCAGCGTTTTAAACCAAAAGCTCTTTCTTTGTTTCTCTTGGGCCTTTGATACCCATTTAACCCCGCATATGTAAAGTACCCTATGGATGCTACTTCTCTGGATAGGTTTACAACCTCAGGGGCTGCAGTAATTAACCATCAGCACTGTTTTTAGTTCCTGGAAGAGATGTGTAACTCTCCCCCCTTGGAGATGAATACAATTCCTAGCCCAAAAATGGTGTTCATAAATTTAACACAACACGGTCCCCAAATATACTGTATGTAGTTGCAATATGTGTTACACTATCAACTCCATGTTAGAGATGGGTGAGGGAGGCTCCAATTTTTAAAGCACTTCTCTGCTCAGGGTTATAATGCCTAAATGCTTTAGTTGCCTAAGTCACTTTTGAAAATGGGACTTAGCTGTTTAAGTCCTATTGGGAACTGAACCCATGTCTCCGAAGTCCGAAGCTATCACCAAAGCCAAGGAATACAGGATTTCTGTGTGTCTAAATCCTCCAAGCAGCTTCAAAAATTTCAAGTGAAGTGTTTAAAAATCCAATGTACTTTTCAACAGCTTATCCCATTGTTTAAAAACTATATTTAATCTAAATCTTTACATTCCTGGTACATTTAAGATTTGGAAAATGAAAACAGGGGCTGATCAGCTTCCCTTTCTGATTCTAATACAATTGCAAAATATAGTTTTTTGTTTCACAATGTATAGATACCTTTACAAATTATTTGTAGGTAAATAAAGCCATGAATTGAATTTTTTTTTAATCTCCTCCAGGGCTGTGTCCAAGCTATACTCAGGGTGAGGAGAGCAAAAGTGGCTTTGCACCAACTTTAACTACCTGTACTTCCTAATAGTGGAGCCTACCGTAACAAGGCAGACCACTCCTTGGCATAAGTGAAGGTAAAGAGAAGTGGGAGGGATGTAGAGCCTTTGTGGCCCTCCTAAGCTACCTGGGGATTCAATCAGTATAGAGGGAAGCCCTCCACTATCTGGTTAAGTTAATATAATAGCTGCTTTGCCATTCCAGTGGAGGTGAGACTCTGACCCATTAGGTTTTTAAGTATTTAAACGTGCCTTTAACATTTCTGCAAGTAATTGGGGTTTGGCCCAGTGTAAGAAAGCAGGATTGGGACCAATGTATTTTTTCCTTACATGTTCATTATGGATTTTCAGATATTACATATATCCAGTATATAACCATTTCCCAAAAAACAAAGAAAATGCTGAAGGATTTCCTTTTGAAACCTGCGTTACTTTTTAATCCATAACTATCTGGAAAAGAGTAACTTTTTAATGTATAAAAATCCCTCACACAATGTTTGAAAGACATATCCAATTAACTTGATGCTATATGCATGAGATACATCTGTGGTTGTCAAAGAAATACTTATATTTGGCACCTTGTTTTACTGAGATATGACTTGGTAGGCACTCTTGATCCAGTACTATTCTGTAAACTGTACTCATGGGACAATTCTGAAATAATAAGCATGTTTATATAATTAATCATTCTTTAAACTAAATGTAAAATATGCTGCATATTTCTAAAATGAAGTGATTTTTTCTGTGTTGTTTTCAGCCCTTCCCCCCCACAAGAAAAAAGGACTAATATAAAAATTATTTAAAACAATTATGAAACAGTTTGTTACAACAGGAGATGGGAAAATGGCCTTTTCATTCTCTGCAGATGCATAAACAGCAGGTACTGGCAGTTTATGTACAGAGGCCCTCTGCAAAGAAAGGGCCAAAAGGTAGCAAGGCCAACTCATCTTTACTCACCCAGTATCAGCTACAATTAAAATGACCCTCACTTCTTGCTGTTAGCAGCTGCAGCAGGAAAGAAAACCAGGGATGACTCCTTATCCTTCTCATGCAGAGTCGTGTAATTGCTCCTCTCCTTCCCTGATGAGACAGAGGAAGGAGCAGCAATATGACCATCCTCTTGAAATGCAGCAATGTACATCTTTCTAATGGAAGAAAATCCTTGTGGAATATAGAATTATCATAGTGACATCCACTCTTGCTTGAATAAAAATGCATCATACGTAGCGGGAACTTCCACAAAAAGCAAAAAGAAATACCTTTGAAATGCATTAAAAATTTGGAACTTTCTCTCCACTTCAGTGAAACTCTCTCATGGTGCAGAGGGACAGTCCAAGACCATTTTCTGACAAAGCTTTTGTACTGTCATTATTAATAACATTAATATGTGTTCTGATGCCACAAGTGTCATCCAACACATTACTTATCTTTCTTCCTATTCAAATGGTTATGTAGAACACCATATAAGACTGATACATTGCATAGCAAAGAATTACTCTTTTGCATCCATTTCCTGGATGTGATTCATGCAAAGCCACCTACAAACATGACTTTGTCTAATAGGGGAACACAGAGTTAACCTTTCATAGAAGTGGAGCAATTCAGGAAGGGGTCAGCCTCCACAAACAGGAATACATTGGAAGATCTGCCATCCCAATGGCAGCCCTGCCTGCCCTCCCCCAAGCTAAATTCCCCATCTGCACCCATAGGAAGAGATATGACATCTCGCTGGCTACATTTTTGTAGAGGGATAAAACTCTGTATATTATCATACAGAACATTAATATCAAAAGCAGCGAGTGTGGCATCTCAAAGGAGTTTTCTGTGTCCATCTCAAAGAGGAGGATATATAGTACTGTTTGTGTAGTTCATAAGGATGTTTCTGATAATTATTCAGATAAAAAAGTACAAGTATACTTATACTCTTCTAGTGCCATTTATCTAATGATTCTCTCAGCCAATTGCCTACATTAATGATGTGCATATGGGATACATCAGAATTCACTTGCATATGAAGGCTTGACCTTAGTTTTTGTGTTATTTGCATATTAACCACTTGTCTCCATAAGATAAATGACAAATTTACTGGTGTTTCAGTTTTAAATTGTCCACCCTCCATTTTGGAAGTGAAGGTAAGGCATCGCACTTATATCATGACATGAAATACAGTAGTCTACTGTTCCACTTTTTTTGAAAGACACCTCCCATGCAACCGGGCCTATTAAACCTTGAGACTAAAAAAATATTTTGGCCCTGTGCTATAGTTAGGTCCCTATAAACGTGCATACATATGAAAATGCTAAATTAGAATAGTAGAGAGTAAAACCCAACATTATTTTTCATCATCACTCCTTCAGAGTTTCATTGCTGGAGTACAATATTGCATTCAGAACTGGACTTTTGACAGATGTTTTTTAGAATCAGCATCCTCAACGTTGTTTTGCACCCACCCCCATGCAGTGTTCAGAGTTTCACAGCATATGGTACTGATGCTTGAATACTTGATTTAAAGAAAAAATTTTCCATTTCCACCAATTTTTCCCACATTTCTTGAGTCTTTGGACTAAGATCAAGGAAGGGACATATGTTTAAGTCCTGAACTCTAATATTGTTTCTTTCCAAATATCTGCGGAACATTCTGGGATACCTCTCAATTTTACAAAAATATCAGTCACAATATTGTTGGAAGAGGCTCATAATGGGCTGGTTTCAGGTAGAGTATCTACTTTAGTATCTACTTTATACGCATACATGGCAACTATTCTTATTATTCAAAGCTAAAATGTCACAACTATTTTCCAATAGAACCAGTAGGTTGCCAGCCAGGATGTGTTTCTGGAGTTTCAGCCTGTAGTCATGTCAGTTGACTTCTGGCAGTTTGAGCTGATCTTCCTCCACAGTTGTTCCCCTCTCCCCTTTTGATTTTGCTCTGTTTTTATTTGCTTTACCCATTGATGCTGGCCCCCAATCTAGGTCCCCAGAGCTGTCAGTTTTCTTGAAATATGTTCTGATTTGGATTTGCTTTCAAAATGTAGAGGTGATCATCCATGCATTGTGTGTGTTTGCAGGGACCTTTTTATTGGAAACTGACTTCATAATTTTGCCTTTTCCATACTAACAGCTATCTTAGCTCACTGTCCTCAGAAAGGTTTCCTAGCCCCTCATAGCTGCTCTTTCCCGTTCTTCATAGAGAGCTAACTGATCTATTCCCTTCCTACCAATCAAAACTACCCTTTAAAAGCTATAGTGTGAATTTTATTGAACAATTTAGGACCAGAATTGAAGAGGTGGGTGTTATGCAATTGACATTTGATGGGAAATTTATGTTGGCAGAATACATTTCTCCAAATCAGAAACTGGGCAAGATATCAGGGTCAACACCCGTACTCTCCAGAAAAGTGGTATAGGATCTTCATTAAATGACCTCAAGCTGTCAGAGGCTTGATTAAATTCCTGAGCACAGTGTTGGCCCCTGGGGTATGTGTACACTATGTAGAGGGAAGAGTGCTGTTTACCAAATTTGGTTGGTTTTTTTTACTATGGTCCTTATCATTTAGATCCTTAAAAATGCCTAAAAGTATTCATTTATCCTCCCCTCATTGTACATCGAGGAAACCTATATGGGACTTATCCAGGCTAAACTCAACTTGAACCAATGCTGAGTTTCCCATTCTACCTCGTATAAGCACAAAATTTTGTGAACACATTTTATATAGTCTTTCTACAGAGTGACACTCCAAGAAATGATACAGTCCAAATCGAAACAGCTGCTACAGAAATGCTTTACCTAACAGTTAGCATCTTGACAAACATTCATCCTGACTCAAAGACCTGCTATATGGGAGATAGCACATTGTGGCAGTAATTTGGGAGGACGGCTTTGATGAGAAAGCTGCTTTGGGCATCCACACCAACCATTCAGTATACATATTCACTTTTCAGGTATATGGCCTCACTCTGTGGAGGTGCTTAGCAGAGGTGTGTGTGTGTAGCCCGTAGCTACCAGGATAAACAGTTCTAATACCATATTGTAGAATTCATGACTGCTTACTGGGACATTTGACTTTTGTAAGAAATCTAATATATTTCTTCAACTATATTAGAAGAGGATCAATACAATTTATGATAACATGGCTGGTAACTAATTGTCAATGCCTAGGCTGTCTCTGAAAGTGGCCAGAAAAGTCTTCCAGCTCAAAAAGCCCCAGGCTACTATTATTTTTGTCCAGGGATGGCTACTCTTGATCTACCATTACAAATTAATTTTGCTATCACACAACATGTGCAACTCAAAATGTGATTTTGAGGCGTTACAGAATTATACTAACAACACAGAGAATACATTGTGTACCATAAGAAAAATGGTGAGTGTTCTAAGAATGACAAGGGATTCAAAGCCTAATTTAAGGCAATTAAATCTCTCCTTATACTGTATGACTATTTCATGTTAGAAGTTCAACTGATTGTACTGGTGTACATTTAGATTTCAAATCTATGCTTGAATTTTGTTCCTTTTTGGCCTCTTTGATGGCTCTTTATAGGATCAGTACATTTTGGAAGCATTTTGTTTCTTTAGGTTTGCAGGTTACTATTAACTTTGATGGAACAAAGTGGCACACAATTATATCTATAACTCTAGTAAAACAGAAAATTAATGACACTAATATTTGGATCATTAGGACTTAAACAGTGTTTTTTAAACATCTGGAATGAAAATTGGTCCTAATGAAGTGAGAGATTTGCCATTGATTTTGATGGGATGAGGATTTCACCCTGCTAGGTAATTCAGATATCTTACTACTATAAAACAATTACATTTCTTTCGAAGAAAAAGAAAAGTAATGGGACATTTTTGTTTGGCATTCCATATTGTTCAGATGCATTAGTCTAAGTTTCCTTCACGTCTGCAAGAATGAGATCATCAGTAACACAGCAAAATATAATTTGAACCTATCAATCATATTAGAATTTGTCTATGACTGTCTTTGTTTTCTATTTACTGTGACTAAATGAAGGAAATCATCACTAGATATTAGTTTCATCCATAGGAACAGGCAACTGGTTTATAGTTGGAAGCAAAGTTAGAAAATTGAAATGCTTCATAGAATAACTGAAGGTAAATGAAGAAAATATTAGCTATTTGTCATGTAAGCAAGAGAGTCAAGATATGTTCAAAGAAACAAAAAAACAATCAAAGTGCCATTTTGTGAGAGAGACTTCTGTTTTGTCTTATTTCCTGGAATACTTCAGTCTTCACCTACAGAAAAGACTCAACTCATAATTGAAAGTGTCATATGTTATTTGAATGTAAACTATCCAGTTTTAATAGGGAAGATTTTAGAAATAATTCAATTTGTTGTTGTACCATTAACAGTTGATGATTGAATTATGATATATTGTAAAAACTAAAAATGAGCTATAATGTCAAATTTATATGTTATAATCTGATGCAAAAGACTATACAAAATTAGGATTACCAAACTTCAGTATTATAAATGAAGAAAGATGATTGAACACCTTGACCAATCAGGGCCTAAACATGTGGCTTACTTTAAGCATGACTAGTACCAAACACACTCAAAAAACAACATACCTTCAAACAGCAGAACAGAAGCAGAATGTCTGTGTCTATATTGGAGCTGGTCGGGAATTTTTTGACAAGACATTTCCCTGTCCCCACTCAACTAAATGCTGAATCATCAAAAGCAAGACTTTCTGCTGGAAAGGTTTTCAGGAATTTTGACTTTGACAATTTTGAGTGGTTTTTTTTTTTTTTTTAATGTACCATTTTCACATTTTCAACATAAACAAATCCAGTGTTCTGGTTCAAAATGACTATTTAAACATTTAAGCTAGTTAGAGTAAAAAAAATAAATGAAAGAGGTCAAAATCAAAATGAAATATTGCAAAAACATCAAAACATTTCCATAGACTGCAATAAAAATAATTTTCACATTTTCAGTTAACAAAAATTGTATCCATTTGACTTTTCATTCCAATTCTGGACAAGAAATTTTTTGAAACCTAAAATTTTCACAAGACAGGAAAACTGTTTCCAGCCAGCTCTAGTCTATATGTCCATTAGGCAATCACATCAAATTACACTAAAATCTCAGTTCAGCAAAGTCCTTAAAAGCAAGCCTAAATTTAAGCCTGTAACTCCCATTGACAAAGTTAGGCATGTGATCAAGTACCTTGCTGAACTAGGGCCTTAGTGTTGTTTCATATTATTCCATTATAAAGAAGTAGACACAGGTTCTTTCTGTGCTACTGTTTGTGTTTCCAGGATTACAAGTTCAGGATGATCTTTGAAAAGTCCCAAGTTTTCCTTTAAATGAGAGCTATTATATATTAAGTATAGAGTTGGATCACAGAATATAGCTGTGATGAAAGCATTTTGCTATATACAAAATATAAATACATTTCACTCCACTGTGTGTTTGTCTAAACAATTGATATGTTCGGGTTGAGAAAGACAGCTCTATTCAAGGTAGAATGAAAGGACACAAATGTTTCTACCTGCAGTGTAAAGGAAATAAGGTGAACCATAGTGACTGTTTAAACCTTTTGCTCTATAGTTGCACAGACCAATTATTCTATAGGAGGAGGGTTTCATTGACTGGATGGAGATTTGTTTCCCTAGAGTACTCCATTGGTTATTTAATATTAGTTTCTTTATAGACCATATACAGTTTAACACATCCAGTATTATTTTAAAAAACTGTTTCCCTTTAATTCTGTAAGGCATGGAAGCAGGGAACAGCCACTAAATAGAATGAGTTGTTTCAGTCTGGATTCAAGTGACAAAGAGATGTGGAAACAATTAACTAGAAGCTCAACTTCATGCAGAACATATCCATATTTTTGTACTTTTTCTGTGAGGAGAGCGCTTATGGAATATCATTTGGGCATGATTTAATCACACTCGTCCCTGAATGCACACATGTCCACCTTGAAGAGACAAGTATGAAAAATATTTTAGTAACAAAAACAGATTTTCCATAACTTAGAAGCAAAGTCTACATATATTTCAGCTTTTTTTTTTTAAAATGTGTTCTAGAGACTAAAAAGAATTGAAGTGGGTATAATATGAAAACTGGAACCAGATAAAAAGGAACAATATGCCATATTACTGAGAAGTTCTTTTTCATGTAAGTGGTAAATGTACACTATTATAATTTCTTCTGACTGTCAGAATAAAGCAGGAAAGAACCTCTCTTTTTGAATTAAAATGTGTGCTTCATGCAGATCAGTATGATTTAATCTCAAAATGCATTAATGAAAAGTATTAAACTAGGCAACATGCAGATGCAGCTGTAATATTTACATTTCTGACCAAAATATCAACAAAAATATGAGTTTTGTAAGAATCGGTTCATAGATTTTTTTTCCAATTTAATTTCATTTATGGAACTGCAAATTTCCTAATTTTACAGGAAATTGGGTTGTACAGGAAAGTCCTAAAATTGATTCCTTTTATTTTCTATATCCAGAACCAAGATTCAGTTGGGTTTGGAGCAATCCAAATCTTTGGCAACAAATCAGGAAAGCAAAAGCCATGAACAATTCTGAGGTAGTTTACTCTTAGAGCCATGGGTGAAATATTGGTTCCATTAAAGTCAACGGAAGTTGTACCATGGAGTTGTATCTCTTCATGGGAGTTGTGTGTCTTTCATCCATCTCCCTAATTCCTCTTCCCCTCCATCAATACATTTATTCCTAGACTATCCATGATTATTGTCCTTCAGAATGGCATACTAGTGGGATCAGTTCAAGTAGGCCTGCTTGTCTCTCAAAGGACTGTACTTCCAAACAGACAGATCATCTTCTTCTTGCTTCAAGTGCATGATACTCTGAAACACTCCAAAATGCCTTGGAAATACAGTAAGTTCCTTCCTCTTCAGAAGGAGGTGCTTGAAGATGAGTATTCAGGGATGCCAATCAAGAAGCATTTGCTCTATTTGGTCTCTGTTCACTGGTCACCATGAGACGGGAAAGAAGAGAGAGCAGTGCAGGAAGAATTCTTCTGGAGACATATGAGGGTATGAGGCACCAGAACATTGCCCAAACTGCCTCCTTTTAGAAGGAGAAACCAGCTCCACCACAAAAAGCAAGCTACTGAAAGGCTGGGTTTTGGTTGTGCTGCTCCTGACCGATGTGGGTACATCTACTCTACACAACATTTTGGACCAAGCAGGGCAAGACTCAGGCTGAAGCCTAGGAAGGGGGGTGGGCTCCAGAGCCCAAGCTCCAGCCCAAGCCACATCTTCAAAGTGCTGTCTACACAGCTTTATCCCCACTAATCTAATCTATCTATCTTGCTGGAAGGCTCACACCTGCTCAGTCTAAAATGCATAGACATACCTTGTAAGGCCTCTGCCTACACAATAGGCCAGACATAACTGTGTGTGCAGAGACATAACCAATATTAATAGAATACTCAAGTAGCTGACTGAGGAGGTATCTGAGCCATTAGCAATTATCTTTGAAAAGTCATGGAAGACGGGAGAGATTCCAGAGGACTGGAAAAAGGCAAATATAGTGCACATGTATACAAAGGGTAGGGAAAGACAACCTGGGGAATTACAGACCAATCAGCTTAACTTCTGTACCCAGAAAGATAATGAAGCAAATATTTAAGCAATCAATTTGCAAACACCTAGGAGATAATAAGATAAGTAACAGGCAACATGGATTTGTCAAGAACAAATCATGCCAAACAAATATAATAGCTTTCTCTAATAGGGTAACAAGCTTTGTGGATGGGGAAGGGAGTGGCAGATGTGGTATATCTTGATTTTAGTAAGCCTTTTAATACTGTCTTGCATGACAACCTCCAGAAACAAACTAGGGAAATACAACCCAGATGGAGCTACTATAAGGTGGTTGCATAACTGTTTGAAAACCATTCCCAGAGAGTAGTTATCAGTGGTTCACAGTTAAACTGGAAGGGCATATCAAGTGGGGTTCCACAGGGATCATTTCTGAATCCAGTTCTGTTCAATAGCTTCATCAATGATTTATATAATAACATAGATAGTACACTTATAAAATTTGCAGGTGATATAAGCTGGGAGGGGTTGCAAATGCTGTGGAAAACAGGATTAAAATTCAAAATGATATGAAGTCTGGACAAACTGGAGAAATGATCTGAAGTAAATAGGATGAAATTCAATAATGAAAAATGCAAAGTACTCCACTTAGGAAGGAACAATCAGTTGCACATACAAAATGGGAAATGACTGCCTAGGAAGGAGTACTACAGAAAGGGATCTGAGGGTCATCATAGATCACAAGCTAAATATGAGTGAACAGTGTAACACTGTTGCAAAAAAAGCAAACATCATTCTGGGATGTATTAGCAGGAATATTGTAAATAAGACACAAGAAGTAATTCTTCCAATCTATGCCATGCTGGTTAGGAAAGATGTGGACAAATTGGAGAAAGCCCGGAGAAGAGCAACAAAAATGATTAAAGGTCTAGAAAACATGACCTGAGAGGGAAGATTGAAAAAAGCTGTATTTGTTTAGTCTGGAGAAGAGAAATCTGAGGGAACATAATAGTTTTCACGTACATAAAAGGTAACACAAGGAGGAGGGATAAAAATTGTTCTCCTTAACCTCTGAGGATAGGAGAAGAAGCAATGGGCTTAAATTTCAGCAAGGGTGATTTAGGTTGAATATTAGAAAAAAACTTGCCAACTGTCAGGGCGGTTAAGCACTGGAATAAATTGCCTAGGTAGGTTGTTAAATTTCCATCATGGGAGATTTTTAAGAGCAGGTTAGACAAACACCTGTCAGGGATGTTCTAGATAATACTTAGTCCTGTCATGAGTGTTGAGGACTGGACTAGATGACCTCTCTAGATCCCTTTCAGTCCTACAATTCTCTGATTATTACCTGGTAAATGAGAAAACGTGACTTCTCTTGAATTGAGGATATTTTGGCAGCTTGACAAAATCAATTCAGGACCCAGAAATACTATCTTAGATTTTGGGAAAATTGGCAACCCTACTCAGAATCAGCAGAGACGGATATAAAAAAGTATTTTCCTACATTAATAGTTCTTTCTCCAACCATTTTGAACTAGCTTTTTTGCTATCTAGGACTTAAGCTTTTGTTTGCCTTAATTATTTTTTCAGTCAGTAAAATTCAAAGATACAGAACCTAAATAAAAGACAAATGATACATAGCATGATGTCTATCATTATTCTGGTGGTTGCTTCTGTCACAATACACCAGTGCTACCATTTATAGCATTAATTCTGTGTTAGGACTGGACTGATTAATTAAAAAAAAAAACTATCAAAGGGTGAAATCCTGGCTCCACTGAAGTCAATGGGAGTTTTGTTAGGACTTCAATGGTATCAGGCTTTCACCCATAGTGTTTCAAGAGTAAAATACTGTGTTCTGAATGGTGCCTTAATCTAGACAGCTATAAAATATATACTTAAAGTTGAAGCCACAATTAGATTTAGAAAGGAACCAAATGACATGTTTTTTTTTTTTAATTTTAATCAAAACTAAATTGCTTATAGCTTATTCTTTATTTTGCCTGGAAGTGAATATCAGTGCTATTGTTATTTCCATGTTCACTTTTCAAGAGTGTGCCTTTGGAAACAAAAGACGTAATGCTGATCTCACTTTCACTGGTTTTAAACCAGTGTAACACTATTGATTTAAGTGAAATTATTCCTGATTTTTACTGGATTGCTAAGACAACCAGGTGCATCTCACACTGATGACAAATAAGAGTAACCTCCCTGAAGTTAAAGGAGTTATACCAGTAAAAGTGAGTTCAGAATCAGGCATATCATTTGTTAGGCACAACATCCATTGCTCTCAAGGCAGTATCAGATATGATTTGTTTAAATAGCCTGGAAGAACAAGTAATTTAAAAGAAGTGAGATACCAGTGTGCTACAAAATAGACTAATAAAAGTGGATAATGAGAAAAGGTTATTTGACTGATTCATTAAATTCTGTCCTTGGTAAAAATTGGCATGTGGATCTTGCTTCTCACAGTTAGTTTCTAGAAATTTGTTTCAAGTAATTTTTTGGCCTCAGAGTATAATATAATTCTTAAAAGCAGAGGTCATTTGAGGAAATAAAAAGTGACTGGCTACAGAAAAGTCTAAACAAGCTCATATTTGTGCAGTTAGTCCATTGCAAAGACCTCTTATTTAATTACCTGGAAATTGTGACAGTTTTCATCTGGTCAGTTTAAGCTATCACATCTTGGAAAGATAGAGATGAACTAGAACAAAAGGGCTTCATTTATATGAAAAAGAAAGGGGAACAAAAACAAGAAAAAGGCTACTTATTTGTACTGTATCTGATGTTCTTCACAATGTCTAGTCTTCATACCTATTCCACAGATGGGCAAGTGCATGCCTGGTGCACACAGGTCAGAGAATTTTCCACTCAGCAGACTCTATCAGGGCAGTTCACATGCCCTTCCTTTCCTTGACTGCTCCATGAAAGTATAAAGGATGGAGCTACACTTCCACACTTAAGAGCCTGTGACATCAGGACTACAAATTAGTGGTGATGGTGAATAAGTCAGTCATGGAATCTACTGATTATACAACTCAGAGAATTTCAATTACTGTGCAGGTAATTAAGCTCTTTTTCTTCAAGTGCTAGTCCATATAAAGTATTTCACAGTTGGTGACTGTCAAGCAGTAGCCCTCATCAAGGGCAGGTACATGGACTGTAACAAGGATCATTGTAACCATGCGTAATCCCTGGCCACTTGCACCAGCATGTAGTACGTTGTTAATGTGCATATAGATGAGCAGATCGCTGCTTTGCAAATATCCAAGATTGGCTGGTTGACTAGAGAGGACACAAAGATGGACCATGGACTGTAACCTGTTGGCAATGCACACTGGAGAGGAAAAAACTGAACTACTCATACACCTTATATGGATCTAAATTAACTATCAACTGAGGAAAGGGACCTGGCCATCAAAGTAGACAGCTCAATAGAGACCTGTGCTCGATGTATAGCTCCAATAAAAAAAAAACAAACAAAATGAATTTCATTCTGAATCATATAGAGAAAGTGTCTGGCTTTGGCCACTGTCAGAGACAGGATACTGAACTAAATGAACCTTGGATCTGATCCAGTATGGAAATTCCTAAATGGTTGTAAAATCCAAATAGGCCATTGTCAGCTTGATCTAGCACTTGGTCAGAATTCTCCAGCAGATTGTATTTAAAAAAAAAATTCGATACAACAGTTTACTGACATACTGTTCTACTTCTGTGATGGGATAGTGGAAAGCATCTAAATTTCTGTCTTGCAGTGATCAGACAGCAATAGACATGGGGTTTCTTTCTGATGGACCAGAAATCAGGTCTAGTGATGGTCTGAAATGCTGCTGAACACACATGTTTGCTCATGTCTTTTGCAGTTTTCACAACAACTGTATATTAAGGACACATAGTGGGGTCCAGATAAACACTTTCACTAATTATATACACAACATAAAAGGCCTAGCTACATATATATACATATAAACACACACACCCACACACCCACACCTAGTGCTGTTCTGACAGCTTCTGGAACACAGAAGACAGTAAAGGCCACTATATAAAAGGGATACCACCTACAGTAGGGTATAGTCCTTTGCACTGCAGTTGACCTGAGAACTGATTGTGAAGCTGCTTCACAGCAATAAAACCAATGAGTAGCAATATATTTCTTAGCAAATAAGACTTGAGATCTCAAAATTTGCATAATAAAGCTGATTAAATACAAATACTATGATGGAAGCAGAAGGCAAATCCTGCACCGCCAGGGCCTTATGTCCATGTTAACGGAATGTGGGTCCCTCACATATCAAACATATGGACAGTTACAAAGTAGATTTTCGTTAAACTGCTTTTTAAAATTTCTCTTTGTAAAATAGGGTGTTTTTTTGTTTTGATTTGTTTTTTAAGAGAGATTAGCAAGTTAAACATCAGTTAAGAAAAACTACTGTACCAATGCATTTAATTGAAAAATAGAGATTTCGTCAGATGTTGATGGATGTTCGGCTGCGTGTGTGTTCTCCCTATATGCCATCCCAGCTCCGTGCAGACAGCTTGCACAGCAGACCTCAAGCAAACTACCCAATGACCACAAGATCCATCAAGGTGCAAAGGCACTTGGTCAGGTTATTGTCAGCAAATCATGGTCCTAGCTCCCCGGATCAATGTCTACAGTTATGCTAGCACATGTATGCCCATGACAATGGACCGGCTCAGTTACTGGTGGGACTTTCCACTATCCCCTAGGCCAGACAAAGACACTCCCTCTGAGATACATCTTTATACACCAATACAAACAAGTTACACATCACTCCTGACATATAAGGGTGTCACCCTCAGACGTATTAGGGTGCCACCCATTGACGAATCCAGGGGCCTCCAGTTACCTTGTACATGTTGGTTTGATCAAAACATCTCCATTCATCATGTTGTCATCCTGACCTCATCTTTAGGATGGGTCAATGTGTTCCTATTATCTGTGGGGAATGTGCTGGTATCGAGGTGTTCTGGTACCTCCCTCCTGGAATATGCTTGCATGAGTGTTCTGTGCCTAGCAATATCAGCCCTATTCTCACCAAATTCTGTGAGCAGGGCCTGCCTCTTGCTCACAATCTGACTTTGCTTTATATTAGCAAGTTTTGACCATTACCTTAGGCCTCATCCCAGGCTTCTGATACACGGCCTTGTATTTCAGGCTCTCTTCCTACCAAAACATTAAGCAGTATTTTTTACAATTTCAACTGGTAATATTAGTGTTTATTTTAAGCATTTCCCCCCATTTTTATCCATTTCAATTTTCAGTTGCACACAGTTATGGGTTTTAAGCATTTTTTTTCTTATTTTTATGGATTTATATTTTCACATTTGCAGGAAATTATGTGGGAATCAGACATTTATTTAATGACAGTAGCCATTGAGATCCAAAGAGTTGACGCTTTATAACTGTTAAAACACAAACTGTCAACATCACATCAAAATATACAAAGTAAATACCCTTAAATCAAACTCTAATAAGGTCTCAAGCAGCATTTTTCTTATTTTGCCTATCTGTAGATGTTGATTTTTATTGATGGAGGTATTTTACCGTTGGTCTTTTATTGATGTGCTGACATACCCAGAGATGGCTGTACTTCAGTAGTGGATGAAATTATATCACACATAGGTAATTATCCTTGTATGTGTGCATACAAGCATTTATTATTTATGTTTATAATCACAGTCATCTGTATGCAGGTGTGTATGTATAGAAATACAGATAAGTATATATACATAATGTGTGCATGTTGTAACTCTCTGAGGAGACACAGAACTGTGAGACACTGTTACACCTCTCAGCCTCAGCAAGAGAGAGCTTTGCTGGAGCTTAGACTGCGTGTCAGCTCCCTGCCACACCAGTTTGCCTACCTCACCAGCAAACTCCATGAAACTCTGCCAGTCTAAACCATGCCTTGCAGGTAAACCCCATTCAATAAACCCCAGTTTCTGAGTTCCCCAGAGATGTCTCTCCACGATGTTCAGTCTCTGTCACTGGAGACTCACAGAAATTGCCAAATCCTCTGCCCCCAAAGAGACAAAGTACACACTAGCCTGTTAGCTTAGCTAAGGGCACACACTTCTCTTTGACATACTGAACTGAGATGGTTTATAGAAAAACTAACAATGAGTTTATCAATAAAGAACATAGATTTAAGAACTAAGCCAGAGTAACAGACCAATAAAACATTACCAATAAAACAAAAGTTAAAATGTTTTCTAGTCTCTAAAATTTAACAGATTATAAACCTGGACCTCAAGCAATTTCTCACCTACAATAAATTCTAAGTGAGTTGAGAACTCTTTGTTGAGGGAGCCACCAAGTGTGCTGTTCCCTTTTGTCTGCTAGGTGATGGATACTGCATTAACTTTTTGTTTCCCTGATATTTCCGCACAGTCCATTGGTCTTTCCCTCAAGAGCAAGGAAGGCTTCCTGGGGGTTTAGACACTGGTGTGGCCCCTAGTGCACTCCCCAGACTGTTTTCTCCAATGCTTGTTTCCTGATTGCTTTGTTTACCTTATATGTAAATATATATTTTATTATCCTCTGCCTGTAATCAAGCCAGTCAGACAGGTAAATCCATATTCCTTTGTCTGATGCAGGCTTGTTTATTCATTGCCTCCAAAAACATATTTTAATATATTTCCAGCACACATTCGTACCTTTATACACATCCCAAGCATACATCATGCAATGACAGTCATGACCAGTTTTTAATATAATACCTTATGTAATACACTTTTCTAGTACAATAATATTGTATATAATCAGTTGATTGATTGCTTATTCTTTGGGATTCAGGTCCCCCCGGTTTCCCTGATTCCGTTTTCAGATTCCTCTTGTGGATGCTGATTCTCTCTCTCTCTCTCTCTCACACACACACAGAGATTTTCAATACTGAAATATCAAGTGAGTTCTCCTTGCAGTGAAGTCACCAGGTGTGTCATATACATGAACAAGGAAATATTACTGTGTGTGCATGTGTGACAGAGAACTTTCAAATGGTTATGGTTTAATCCTCCTCCCTCTCCCCTAAAGCATAGAGACACTGACCTCTACCTCTCCTCTGTGCTGTGCTATGGGCCCTTACTGTTGCTACTGCTTCTCAGAGGTGGGGGGAGGGGGGCATTGGGGGAAGGACCCCTATTGACACCATCTGCTGCTACTAGGTGGATGATTACACCTGTTGCTGCTCCTTGGAAGGTAGGAGGCCCCAGTGCCACTGGCTGAGTCTACTCAGATAGGGATTAGAGCCATTTTGCAGAGCCATAGGGTTGAACTGTACAAGGTGCTGTATTATTATGTGCCTGGGGCTTTCAATTCCCTTAACCTGTCATGGATGGAAGCACCTATGTTTGGCAAAATCTTTCTTCACAGTGAATCCCACTGGCTCTAGTGGGGAAACATCATATTAAGGGGAGTAACTGTGTCTGCAATTTGCACTCTGCCAGCAATTCCTAACCTATGTTTCAACCAGGAGTAAAATATTACATCTAAATTATAAAACAAAGAAAACAAGGGGTTCAGAGTGCAACTGCTGACAGAACCAATGAACTTTATTATGACGCTAATGAGCACTTCTGTAATTCATGCCTGCTATGGACTGTAGTGTTTATTACCTCAAATGACATTTATCAGGAATGACGGCAGAAGGAGGAAAAGCAATTCTCAGTTAGACATTTAAGACCACTCAAACTGGCGAGTACACCAGGTCAATGTCTATTCTATTTAAATTCCCTACATGATCCTATTTGTCACTGTATTTTTGTTTCATACTATCACTGTACCATACTGACCTGTTCTGTTTTTTCCTCCCTTTGCCTACTACTTAGTTTTTTCCAGCACAATCAAAATGAGATCTCTTCATATTCCAATCTAACTTAAGCAATCAGTCAGTGCTCTGCCACAATTCACTTTTGATTTAAACAGGAAGCTTATCTGGGAAAGAAATGCAACATTTGATCAGCAGTGAATTTTAAAGGTGTTCCCTTTTACCAAGGTCTTCTTGAGTTACTTCCCCACTCTAATTATCATTCTGCTGAGATTATTAGGCAGAGTTTTCTTGGAATGTTCTTGGATCTTTTAACTCCTACATGTTTATGAGATGCATTGGGCGGAGGCAGGGTAATTCCCTTTGGGAGGGGAAGAGAAATTTCATATTTGGATAAGTAAACATTTCTCTAGCAGGTTGACTTTAATGACAGTTTGATGCTGCTTAGAGGTTTAGAATGGCAGAATAAAACTTGGGGGAGATGGATTAGTGCACAGAGGACAGGTTAAATGAGCAAAGGTGCATGATAGATTCCTTTATCTGACTTCTCTGTAATTTATCACGTGGATGCAAGTTGTGAAATCTCCGTCATTTGAGGTTTCTAAGAACAGGTTAGACAAAAACCTATTAGGAATGGTCAAGGTTATGATTTAGTCCTGCCTTGAGTGCAGGGGACTGGACTAGATGAGCTATTGAGGTCCTTTCCAGTCCTACTACACTTCTATGAGTCTACACACACACACAGTCTTGCAGGATTACTGCACATTTTCAAAAGTTTACACAATAAAGTGTAAGGATGAAAATAATAAATGTATTTGCAAATAGATGCTCAAACAGTCACAAGAAGGTTAGAAATGTACATTCGCTCAATAAATATGTGGGCATATTTTCTGGTTAAAGAGTGATTCAAGCTGAGATCATCCCACTGTTGGAATTCTCATTTGAGAGCACACACAGGCAAATCAGAACAAAATGGATAAGCATTTCTAGAGAAATTTAATGAGAGTTTGACTAAGCAATCACTGGCTTCATTTGATTTGCTTAATTTAGGGCTCAAAAAGGCAGAGTACAACTGTGACCCTAGCAAATTTGCTATTGTGTTACTGGAGAGAGAGAGAGAGAGAAGGAAGAACAGGAGAAGATCGTGAAAGCTCTAAATCTAACATCGGAAACAGTTTCTCAAAGATATAGATTTGATAAACAAATCATTTGATATCTGCAAGGAGTTTAAAGAAGATTTAGAATAACAAGGGTAAACACGTTCTTCTAGGGGCTTCTCACACGTTCCTTAACTGAACTGGAAACTTTATATTTCAGCTACATCTACACAAAACACCTCTTGAAGAGGTGCATTGAGTATGGGTAGCTACACACTGCTGCAAAAAGCAGACTTCAATCAAACTGCAGTGTGTAGCTACATGCATCAGTGAAAGGCTCTGGCAGGTAGGAGGCAGCAGGGAAAAGTTTTGGGGCAGTGGGAAGTAACTGAGGCTTTTCCCACTACCTCCCCCCATCAGAGTCTTTCACTGTATCAGGGAAAGGCTCCTTCCTCAGCAGGGAGCTGCTGTCCAGCAGCAAAGTAACTGCCAAAGCTGTAGGACATGACACAGCTAAAAATATACACCCACATGATTCAGGTATGTCTTTACTCACGTAAGCAGTGCCTCACTGTCTAAACTGCTTCTTATCCCTGTGCTAGTGGGCATGAAGTCTCTACTCTACAGACCGCCGAAAGGAGTGTGCGGTGTAGAATTACCCTTTAGGATCGGTTTAGTTCAATTGCCTATCCCCTCCTTTCCTTAATACTTACCTTCCTGCTTTAACACAGAATTTATGGGCCCTTCAGATTTTCAATCTGTCTGTCCTGCCCAGATCGTCATTCTGTGGGCCATGTGAAGTCAGATGTGTTAATGTAAATAAAAGGCTGCCAACTTTTGTTGTTTTACAAATATATTTCCTTAAGTTTTAAAGGTTATTTTCCCCTCTCTCATTAATTTCAAACTATTTATTCCTTTATGGACATTTTGCCTTCTCTCCCAACCAAAGAAAGATGTAATAAAGGAGGAAGACAAGGATGAGGAAAATGGAGTGAAGAGAGAGGGAAGCCAGAGAAAATGTGTTTAATTCCTTCAAACAAGGTAATATCCCATTGAACTCAATTTGGTAGGTGCCAAACACCTTTTAAAGTGCACCAGAAATTAATAGGATATGGAGGGGAGCAATTTCATAGGAAATAGTCATGTAAATCTAATTTTTAAACAGCTTCTCTCCCCCACATTGCCATAGAAGAACAGCACAAGCAGGTCCAGGAAAGATACCCTCTCCCAGGATAATATACTCATGTGACAAAATTGATGCCACATTTTCCTGTGGTTTTGGTTGTTTTTAAAATGAGACAATGCCCTGGGAATGATCATTCCTCACAAGCAGCTCCCCATGTCTTTTGTTTCTGCAATGTGATACCTCAGAGCTTCTATGATGCTCAATACACCTTAGTTAAGGATTTCTTTCCAGGCTGTTGACAGTCTTTAAAAAAGATGCCACTCTCCCAAGAAAGAATATCAGTACTTACTTTGTTCAGATCCCCAGATACCAAACATAAGAGACAGGAAACTGAAAATGTGTATGGATAAAAACATCCCCCCAAAAAACAAATAACCCAACAACTTTATTTTGGAATCACAACTAATACTGGTAGTTGAGATTAAAAAAAGATTCAGAGAGGAGACAATGAAGTCTATCTTATGCAAAGCTATTCAGGGACAGTTCGTGAACTTTCCCCTTGATCCTGCAGTTTTCAAATGGGGGGAGAGGAAGAGGGCAGCCCAATGTCAGTTTTGAGCCCTACTCCCTAGTATACATACACACTATCCTGTCATCTCAGTAGAGTTAGGAGAGTAACCCACCATACTTCACTTTTATGCAGAACCCATTGCTATGTTATCTGGGCATGCCCAAGAATAGGCAAAACATAAAAAGGCACCTCAGCCTTGACCTGAGATTTCAACCAGTTGAAATTAAAAAATTGGACAGTCTGCCATAATTGCTAACTTTAAACAGATACACCATGTGTTAGGCACTGAAATTTAGCCCATGTGGACTTTTTTAGACCAGCAGTTTGCCTTACAAAAAAATGATCTGTCAGCTGGAAAAGAGCCCAATTAAATTTTCTCATGTGTATCTTGTTTCTTTCATCCTGGATCACCTCAGTCTTGGCCACCTGGCTGCTTTTTTGTTTATTATTAATACACAAAAAGTTCTTTTTTCTGGAGGTGGGTTCTACTCTAAATGTGTGCCTCAGTCCGCTAAACCAGAGTTGTAACCTTTCGTCCAAGATTCTTTCTATTTGTATATATGCTGTATGTATTTAAGAGCTCTATTTTTCTTTATTGACACTTTCCCAGATCTCTCTTTTGTGAGTGCCTCAATTTTAACACTGAATTTCCTGACCTTTAGGCAATTAAAAGTTCCATGAATATAGTTATTTGCATGGAATTAAAAGAAAAAAAGTGTCCAGATGCCAGTTGGTTTGTATCTATATGCACTGAGCTACATAGGCAGTTCAGCAATTTGGATGAGTGAGGGGTCATTCAAATCACATTTTCTCTGTACATGCCATCAAATCATTTCCAACTGAACTCTTGGTCTTGAATAACAAACAAGTATCTTGTCCAATAGGATTGCAGTATGCAAATTAATTCTAGTCAAAAGTGGAATATTGTAGTATATATGACTAATTTACTTCTGTTCTTTCCACCCAACCATGAGCTGTTCATAAGGCAACAGCAGAGTATCAAACACTGCTACTTCTTGAAAGAGTTCACTCTTAAGTTTTTCACAGCAAAGCCAGGAGATAGAAATAGGGGAAAAGACAGGAATGGGGTAGAACAGTACTGATTATGTCTGCTCTGGATTAGATTACTTGTAGAGTTGTGCAGGTACCAGAATTTCCATTTTACTGGAAATTCCACAATTTCAAAGTTTGTTTTCATTTCAGAACAGAAAGTGTCATTCAAAAAGAATTTTTGGGGCAAAAATGTTGAAATGGAAATGTTTCATATTGATAAAATGAAAATAAAATATTTTAATTTTGACAATTTATAATCATAAAATAAAATTTAAAAAGGCATTCCAAATCAACAGTGAAGTGTTTTGATCTTATCAAAACACTTTGTTTCAATTTTTTTTCAAAAATGAAATTTCATTGAAATCACCATGGTCCCAGCAGAACGTATTGATTTAATTGAATCAGCATTTTTTAACAGAAACCTATTCCACTGGAAAATTTTCAAACTGTTCTAGCTACCAACTAGTTTTTTCCTTTGTATATAGTGTCTAGTTTTCTTAATATTAATTACTCTTACCAAGCAAAGTAATATTGAAATAAACTATATAAAGATCTTGAGTATTTTTGGTGGAGGGGCTGTGGGTGCCTTTTAAAGTGTGTGTGGAGAGTGGGGGAAGACCAAACATTGGTCTTCCAGTGCCTAACTCATCTCTTCCATCTCTCAAGCATCTGACCCCCTGACCCATGAGCGCCTTACACCCAATATCTCCAAATCTGAGTAGGTGGCCAGCACCAGGCACCAGCGAAGGAAGCAGGTGCCTGGGGTGGCCAATAGAAAGGGGCGGCACTCCGTTCATTGTTGGGGCTGCATGTCCAGGTCTTTGGCAGCAGGTCCTTCACTCCCTCCATTCCTATTCAGCGGCACTTTGGCGGAGCTCCATCGGGTTTTTTTTTTCTTCTTCTTCTTCACCATTTGGGGCGGTAAAAAAGCTGGAGCCAGCCCTGAGGAGAGAGACAGGGGAGGTCCAGAGCCTGGGCTCCAGCTGAAGCCCAAAGGTCTACATTGCAATTGCACAGCCCTGCAGCCAAAGCCCCATGAGCCTAAGTCAGCTGACATGGGACAGCCATGGGTGTTTTATTGCAGTGTAAACATTAACTCTCTGGCCTAGGGTAACTTGCTCATCAGTAATTGAGATGGATCGAATGAGAAAGCAACAAAATTGATCTACCCAAAGATCTGATTCACTTTACTAATGTGGAGATTGCAATGGACAGCTTCTGATCTGGCCAACCAGCAAATAGATAAAATGAACGATCAGTGAGAAACCTTGGTGTTAGATAAGCAGAGATCATCACATCGGTACATCAAAATAGCTTATAGAACTATGAGTTTTCTCAAATCTGAATGTATTAATGGAGCAGAAGAATATTTTGATGAATAGAAATAAAATTATTGATCACATGGACATGTGCGTTTAGGTAAGCATGGATATACTTTGTGAGTCCTATATTCTGCAAAGATTTGCATATGCTTAACTTTACAAATAACTCCTCAATGGACTTCATCAACTTACAGTAGCAATACTGTGCAACTGGGGGGAAAAACTGAAAACATTAAGATTTCCACACACCTTTTGTAGTGCAAAATTTTAGTCACCTTCATACACATTTGACAATGTTCTTCAATGAGTATAAAACAATAAAGACAAAAGGTTGGTTTTTGATTGTTTGTTTTTGTCTTGACAATGAAAAAATATTTTCTTTAGCTAACAAATATTAAAAGCCTGAACAACAGTTTGTTTTCTTTATATCAAATATATAATTATGATATGTCATATATAAAATTTTAAGTAAATATTGTCAACCCATAACATAAATGTATGCATTTAGGGCCTACTTCCGATTTCATTGAAGTCAGTAGGAATTGTACAAATGATTTCATTGAGATCGTAATCAGGCACTTAGTCCTAAGGCCAATCAGTTTCAAATAATGTTTTCCAGTTAATTCTATCTTGATGGAAAGCTGACTAGCCCCTTGAAAATTTTGCAACATTGAATGCATTATGGATATTTGATGCACAAGAGAATGGAAGGCTTTCCTCCCTCAATATTCTGATTCCTTCAGAGGCTTGCTAGTGATTTCTCCATGCTACATAAAATGCGACATTTCAAATTTGGTGCAGGGTAGAATGTTTGGAATCTCACAGGATAAACACCACATTCAAAAGTAAGAACTGTATAACTGGAAATGATTATTCAGTCATTAATCTGTTAAACTGATATAGAAATGAAAATTGACCCGTCTATTTGAGCAATTGACAATAAGGAAAAGAAACAACAATAACAAAAAAACTGGCATGGTGCAATCAAACTTGGTGGGGGAAAATAACATGAAGCTATTCTTATGGATGAAATTCACCCATGATATGGAAGGCCTATGCATGACTCTCCACATCACAAACTCTGTACTCAGGCTCCCTCTGCATCATGTAGCAGAATTTTGTCTTGACCTCGTGCAGCCTGGTACACAGAAAAATTTTGGATATGGTCCAGGGACGGGACAACCATGAGATCCATGACTATGTGGATCAAGTGGGTATAATGTTTGTGCAAGTGGTAGTAGAGCAGCAACAGACACTATTCCAGGTATGAGCTAGATTAGCTGACATGTAGGGGGCCTGCCTGTGCATTGGAGAGGTAAATTATTTCCCCAAAGCCCTGCTAGTGCCCCACAAATGCTCACACAATTGACTTTCACCATAAAAATAGTCACAATGATTCATTATCACTCCCACGTTTGAACCAGAAGGCTGGTAATACCATGCACTGTCAGAGGTGTTGGACTAAGGCTTTTTTTTTACCTTTCTTTGGTGGCTGAAAAGAATCGATACCACTTTATGAATAAAGTAGATTCTATTCATATTCCTAATAGATTATAACCTATAATATAGGATATGGATCAGAATGTTCACAAATTGATACTGACACTGGGGCTGGATTATCAGCTATACTTTTTGAGAGAAGATGGGGGAAGGTTGGTTGGTGATCCCTTGAGGTCGAGGATGATTTATTCCACAGGATTTATTTTTTTATGAGTCCTTCAGAGACTGAGGAGTCTGATCCTTGAGCTGCAAACTCATTGGCAACGTTGCAGGTGATGTTGGAAGCCAGGTACAAGTCATGATTGCGGCATGACCGTCATCTGTCCTTTCTTTTCTGGTATTTTTCTGTGGCCAGGGCAAGGCAATTTTATTCAAAAGTGATTGTTCATTTTCTCTAACAAATCTTCGCCAGTTAGCCCAATCCTGGGCTTCTGTCTCCCAATCAGTAGCGTAGCTGGGGGGGGGGGAGGGCAGGGGGAGCAGCCGCTCCCACTGAGCACATTCCCCAAAAGTGGCACCTTTTTAATTTTTACACTCACTTGGGGTCGCTTCCCAACAGGGGCGGCACGTCCGGGTCTTCGGTGGCGGGTGCTTCAGTCGCTCCGGGTCTTTGGCGGCAATTCAGCGGCGGGTAATTTGGTGGCGGGTTCTTCAGTCTTCAGTGGCAAGACTTGGGTTTTTCTTTTTTTTTTTCTTCACTGCTTCAGCAGGTGGCGCCTTTTTTATGTGTTTGCTCCCCTGCTGTTAGAACCTGGCTATGCCACGGCTCCCAATGCATGATATCAAGGCCGCACCTCTTGATATTTATCTTGAGAGTGTGTTTGAAGCATTTATTTTGGTCTCCCTGTTTCTTTTCTCCTTTGGTAAGTTGTATGCACAGCAATGGTTTTGGCAGTTCTGCATCAGGCACGTGCACACAGTGCCTGCTCCACCTCAGCTGGTACCAGATAATCAGGGTCTCAATACTGAAGGTGTTGCCGTCCATGAGAACACTGATGTTAGTGTGACGATCCTCCCACTTTATGTTGAGGATGTTCCGAAGAAAGTGCTGATGCTGTCATTCCAGGTTTTTCAGGTGTTTTCTGTAAGTTAACCAAGTCTCGCAGACGTAGAGGAGAATTGGGATTACCACCATTTGTAAACTAAAAGTCTAGTGTATGTTCTGATGTTCTGATTGTTGAACACCCATTGAGACAATTCTGTGCTGAATCTCAATGTCCATGTCTGCCCTCTGTGACAGATGACTGCAATGGTTGGCAAAGTGTTCTACATTTTCCAGCTCTTCTCTGTCTATGTAGAAATACTTTGCTGGGTCTGATGATTGACCAGGAGCTGGCTGATGGAGAACTTTTGTTTTGCTGATATTCACGGTTAGCCCGAGGCTTTTGTAAGCTTCGGAGAAGTAGTTAAGAACTATTTGTAAATCCTCCTTTCAGTGTGCAACTACAGCACAATCATCTGCTTACTGAAGTTCAGTTATTGTTGCTGGTATTCCTTTAGTTCTGGTATGGAGGCGATAGGATTGAAAAGGTTGCCGTCAGTCTGATATTGGATCCCAATGCCCTATAATGGGCAGTCTTAGATTAGCGTTTCTAGCTGCTAGGAAAATGGAGAAAAGTGTGGGTGCCAGTACACAGCTTTGTTTTATGCCAGTTCAGATGGCAAATGGCTCAGAGATAGAGCCACTGCACAAGATGGAGGCAGTCACTGGTCTTGGAGGAGTCTTACAATGGTGGTAAATTTGCTTCGGCAGCCAAACTTTGATATGATTTTCCACAGAGCCTGTTTGATAAAGATACAGGCTTTTTTTCAGATCGACAAAGACTGTATACATCTCCTGGTGCTGTTCTTGACATTTTTCCTGGATCTGCCTGGCTGCGAAAATCATGTTGGTGATGCTGCATGATCGTCTGAAGCCACACTGTGGGTGGGGGTTAAAAGCTATGCCTTTTGGAGTCCTGGATGCTTCATTGGCCAAAACAGCCAGTCAATAATTAGAGCATTCTTTAGTTCTGGACTGTGCAGGAGCCTCTCTCTTATAAATGAGTGCTTTGAGCATGCCCAAACCAATATTCTGAGGCTTGTGGGGCATGGGGTGAGTATACGTTGTTTCTATTGGCTATACGCTGCTCGTGAGCCCCTCACAATTCCTCTATAGTCCCTGTAAAATACTCCATGGGCATACAGAGTGTGGAGCAGAATTAGGTGCTATACATTCCCTGGGACCAGCAGCAGTCACCAGTGACTTTGGCTTATAGTCGAAACCATTCAGACCTGACCTCAATATTGAAGTGAGGAGTATGGGTTCTGGCTGAGGTAGCACAATATTATATGTTAGTTGCCATGTCTAAGAAATACACTAAAAAGGTAGAGAAAATACTGCCATGGACTTGAGTTCCTTTTTATTTGATTGTGAAAGGTGGAGAGCAGAGATCCTTAGGTTCTATGCCTAATGGAATGGGGAACAGGTTAGCTGTTTGGCGCAGCTAAAGAGAGAGTCAAGAAGGGATCCTATTCAAGACAGAAAGAGGGAAGAGAGGAACATCGGATGGAGAGGACATAGTCACTGTTGAAAGTAAAGAGAGCGATGGGGGCCAAGTAAACATGTTACGTGTTCCTTAGTGTTACATAAGTGCTAAATATTCATTTTCTTATTTTTATTATTATTATTCTATTTTCTTCTTTGATGTTAAATGCAAACTCTAGAAGGTTTTATTTTTTCACTTTCTGGGCTTGCATAATTGTTTCATAAGGATTTATTCTAATTACATCAGAAGCCATGAATCCAATTCTCAAAGGAACAACACTTTTCAGCTTTTGCAAATTGGCAATTATAACCTTTGACTTTCAAGTTTATCTTAAAGCCTAAATGATGCTATACAATCACACAAGAATTTTGGAGGAGTGTTGGCATGAAAGCTCACAACTCTGAAATTATCAAAAACTTCTTTGATTTGAATGAGGGAATAGAAGGGTAGAAAAAATGAAGGGTTTCTAAAAAACTTTAAAGTCCACCAATTAGCCAACAGGTTAATCCCAAAAAACTGGAATCACATGGATACTCCACTCAAATGAGCTGCCACATTTTACCCTAGCTTTAGCTTCTGAATTCATTTAAGGTAGTCCTATGTAGAGTTCATTATACAAGTCCACTGATAAACTAACATCCTCAGTTAGGGGGCTAGTATAATCTGTTCCAAATCATCTCATTGGTTCAATCATCCCACCAAGATCATCTATCTATTTTATTCACCTTTAAATTTTAGCCAGCTTGTTCTTATCCAGTGTCCAAGTGAAATCAGGGAATGTATATCAGCAGGATACTAAAGTCACTTCAGCCTCTATCACCTCACTAACTCTCCCACTGGCCTCATATCATAAAACCTTTTGATACTGCATCTGAGAAGAACAATTAACTCATCTGAGATCTCCCCAAGGAAAAGGAACCCCCAGGGCAGCCCCATCCAATTCTGCCAGAGACCACAAGCACATCAACACTCTGACCGACTGACACTATCCTGAACAAACCTTATGGAATATGGATAAACATTACTGAATTAAGTTAAGCCTTATTGAATTAGGTTTAATACACTTGGGGCCCTTTGTATTAAAAAGGCAATCATGTATATGCTATTGTGGAACTGTACATAATGCCTCTAGAAAGAGGGTGATGCTAATGTAATTATCTTTTAGAAGCCATCCCCTGGAGAGATTTGCATGTACTAGATTCTACAGGGACCAACAGACAAAAAAAGGATTTTTGGATAAGTAGCCTTGTTTCAAACAGACTCAGGGTCTTCTTCCTCATCCAACAGACAAACAGGACCCCTGATCCATGGAGGACCCCAATCCTTATGGTAGGTTTGGAAAGACTGGGCCTGATGTGGCCCCATAAGACTGTATGCTTATTGTGAGCTGAAGCTGTGATGAAACCACCAGGAAACCCCTTAGGTGGGGTTTTGAAGGACTGTTCCTGCCAGAGCCCATGTTAGGGTGATTTCTGGTAAGCTTATTAGCATGCATGTAAGTTCTTTTCATTGTTTCTATTTTTTCTGTAATGTTTTTACCTTAAGAATAAAAAAAGGTTGCATAAGAACGGCTGTGTGGCACCTTGTAACAGTGGGCAATTACTCTGTTGTTAGTCTCTGAAGAGAAAGTAAGTGGGCATGCATAGGCGGAGTCTCACAGTATAGTTAGGGAACTGTGCAGCCTAGAAATACTCCAGTCAGGAGGGAATCAGTTGCAGGTCTCCCCTCAAGAGAGGTGACAGTAAGGGACTCTGAAGCCTGGAATAGATTACCTGCCTGGGCCGTAAAAGCGGAATTCTGATGCAGTGGTCCTGATCTGTGACAAACATAACCTCATGACGGCTGATTAATCTCCTTGTAGATATTATTAGATCATTTGATAAGTACACTCTAAACCATACTCCAGTGGTAACCCTGATTGACATGGGTCAAGAAAGTCAGAGGCATAACAATAGTTTAACAGTTGTCTCACCACAACTCACCACAACATTTACCAAGAAATGACGTTCACTTGCCCATTGATAGTTTGATAGATTGTCAGTACCAGGCTGTAAGCATGCATCCAATCAACACTCTCCTGCCCTCTTCAAGACAGGTGCTAATCTTTACCAGCAAGAAGCCCAATACCTCCCCACTGTCCTTTTACCAGCCAGGACAGACAAGGCTCCTAGGGCAAAAATTTTGTCTGATCTAAATCAGTGGAAGTTGCAGCTGCTTAGCACCTTTGAAAAATGAAGTTGTTTCCGCTTAAGTTCCTAAATTGAGGTACCCATGTGTGAAAATTTTGGTCCAAAACAGGCTGTATCACAACATTTTTTCCCTAGCTTTAGAGTGATTCCTCGTTACTCATGCAGAGAAGACTGTGGATTCACATGCATTTGCTAACTAGAAAAATGATCAGGTTTAATCTCAGAAGTATTCTGATAGTGCATATACATGAAACATTAATTGGGGTGATTAACCTCTAATTCTGGAGTTTAGGAAGAATTCTATTTGCAATATGCTGTGCATCTTTTTCACCCAATGCGATTATCTGTGATAATATTTGTGCTTCGATAACTATATATTGGAATACAACATGACATTAAAGGCTAACTAGAACTAAACTCCAACTCCAAATTTCCAAATTTTAGGAAAATTCAGATCTGGATCCAGATCCAGATATTGTGGTTCAGACCATTATCTGTTTAGAAGTCAAACATGTAAATGGTGGTTATATTGGTGATTTACTTACACATGTGCACTTTTATCCATATGATCAACATACAAATATGCAAATATCCTCTCCTCTGTTGTAATTAAAAAAATGATTAACAAATTGATTGATACAGTCTAACTTTTTTGGATTATCAATTCATTACAAGTTTTGAGATTTTAAATTTGTCATAATTTGGATGGAAAAAAAATTCAAAATCTCTAATTCACGGGGACAAGGTCAGATTAACTCTCCTGTGGGCCTAGGGCTATTAGATTTTTGGGGGGGCCCTGTATACAAGTCTTTTTCCTAATTTAAAACAAAATAATCACAATTATGACATCGAGGCTATTAACGCTATACGGGTACGTCTATACATACCTCCGGGTTCGGCGGTAAGCAATCGATCTTCTGGGATCAATTTATCGCGTCTTGTCTAGACACGATGAATCGATCCCGGAAGTGCTCACCGTCGACGCCGGTACTCCTGCTCCGCAAGAGGAGTACGCGGAGTCGATGGGGGAGCCTGCCTGCCGCATGTGGATCCGCGGTAAGTACCTTGTAGTTCGAACTAAGGTACTTCGACTTCAGCTACATTATTCACGTAGCTGAAGTTGCGTATCTTAGTTTGAACTGGGGGGTTAGTGTGGACCAGCCCTACTAAACTTGCCTTTTAATTAACATAAAGCCATTCTGTGGTTACATTTCAGTCTTAAAACATGTAGAATATAATTAAGTTAATTCAAAATAGCCTACTTCTTACCTTAGAACAGCTGTTATATTAATTTCTTTCTGGGAGAGAGATCGGGTTGGGGTGCAGGAGGGGGTGCAGAGTCTGGGCCGGAGTTTGGCTGCAGAAGGGGATTCTGACCTGGGGCAGAGGTTTGGGGTGCAGGAGGGAGTGCAAGGTGTAGGCGGCTCCCGGCCGGTGGCGCAACAGGGCTCAAGCAGGCTGTCTGCCTGCATGCTGTGGCCTCACACCACTCCCAGAAGCAGCCAGCTGATGGCACATCTCTGCGCGCCCCTGGGAGGAGCGGGACAGCATGTCTCTGTGCCCTGCCCGCGCCTGCAAGAACCACCCCTGCAGCCAATGGGAGCTGCGGGGTTCCCGGCCAATGGGAGCTGCAAGGACAGTGCTGGGGCGGGGGCAGCAAGTGGAACCGCCTTCCTTCCCTCCACCAGGAGCCGCAGAAACATGCCAGCAGCCAGCTGCTTCTGGGAGCGGTGTGGGGGCACGGCATCCAGGCAGCCTGCCTGAGCTCTGCTGTGCCGGGGCCCCCCTTAGCCCGGGGCCCTGGGCTGCATGCCCTAAAGCCTCTGCATTAATCCGGCCCTGATGAGGAATGGTATCTCAAAGTCAAAACAGCTGCTGAATATCGCTCACTAAGGAAATGCCTCTTGAGCCTGATAATAATGTAAAAAAACTAAACAGCAAGTTGTTCATTCATTAACCCTAGCCTGTTAAAATATGAATGAATATAGACTTGATATTTCATCCAAAAATCACACTGTAGCCTGTAGCATAGTGGCTTACTGGAAGTGGTAATGGTATGCCTGGGGGAAGAGGGGAAGGTGTTTGTTTAGTGCTTTCGAGTGTGTTATATAGATAGGCTTTTTAGTATTTCAATTTGCCAGGTATCTTTCTTAACAAAAGGGGGTGGGGGGAAGAGGAAAGCCGGTGATTGGTATCTTTCTTTAATATACACACATTGTTTAAATAAAGGAAAATAGGGATGGGTGGGGGGAATCAGATTCACTGGCCTGAATTTATCCCTGTGCCAATACTAAGCCTGCCACAGGGACCTCAGGCAGGTGGGCCAATGCACTTCTGCAAACTGGGGCTTGATGAGAGACTGGATGGGCCTCCAGTGCAGGTTAGAGATGTTTTTTAGCTGTTCTAACTTGCATGATAACTGTAACAGTCCCTATCAGCTGTTCTGGCATTCAGGATTAGCTAGAAATAGGAAGGACGCAGCCATACCAGCTCAGACTCCTGCATGCAGATATTTTTCAGTAAGGGTGGACAGAAAATAATAACTTTGTCTTCAAAAAAATTCAAGGTTTTGACATTTGTTTTTGTTCCTCATCAGAACTGAAAAATGGAGATATCCCAGAGTAGCCAAGGCACAGTTAGGGCACTCACCTAGGCTGTGGTAGGCCAAAGTTCTAGTTTCTGCTTTGAGTCAGGGAGAGTCGAGACTTGAACCTGAGCTGCCTTGCTACCAGGTAAGTGCCTTTACCATGAGGTTATAGAACTGGTCTTTTTTATTCTTTCTCTGTCAGAGCTGTTCCCCTTTGTATACATTAAATAGTCACTGAGCCAAAAAGAGACTGACTCTATGGCCTGGTGGTTAAGGCACTCACTTGGGATGCCTGATTCAGCACAGGAACTTGATTTTCAGTCTACAGTCTACATCCCATAGGCTCCTGGATAATCTGGGGGTGGTCTCTTGTTTTAACCACAAAGACAACACTGCAATTTAACAAATTGTATATAAACATTATCTAAATATTTTACCATACACAGCCTCTCTCACACATTAATTTAGGAACTGAATAGTTTAAAACACCCCACTATTCTTCAGTATGTTTTATATTGCATACGTTGTAATGCTATTACAATAAACACCTTTGTTTTATAGAATATTAAGAAAGTATATATGAATATGAATTAATAGTGTGGGTATCAGCAGTGTTTTAGGAACAACAGCTTTGTAAAATAAAATCAAGGTGACGGTAATATAAGCCAAAGTTCAAATGTGGGTGCTTAATGTTAGACACCAAAATCCATATTTAGGCTCTTAGGGTGGCTTGATTTTCAGAGGTGCTAAACACATCTACATCTCACTTATTTAGGCTATTAATTATTGATCTACACACCTGTGAAAAATTACCCCAAAGTCTTTGGACCTTACTTATTGGAGAAATTATTTTCTACATCACACTTTTTTTTTAAAAGGTCTGTGTACCTAAAGAGGTAGCCATATTGATGGACATAAGCATGTGCTCATGTACTTTGTTGAATTGGGCCATGGTACTGATATTGTCTGCCTACCACAGAGCTAATTTAGACACGTGCCAAATCTGGTGAACCCATATATTCACAATAGAGGGTGTTTTTCTCCCCTGGGTAAGATTTTTAATATATCAGAATACAATGTTTCCATATATCTGTGTACATATTCAGGGGAAGATCTACTAGGAGAACAATGAAGATAAAGTGGAAGCTGTAGCCATGAGCTCTCCATAATGATAAAGAAACCAGACCTATATTTCCCCCCACCATTTTTCTTAAAATAGAACTGTATGAAATTTCACATATTATGTACAACCTCCAAACCAGTTTGATATGGATGCTCATTATCACATATGGCAGGCAGGGAATGGGGAAATCCTTAAATTCATCTCCCTGTACACTGGCCAGCACAGCTTGCCAGTAGTTGATTTCCTTCCAGGAGAAGTATCTACATTTCACCTCTTCAAACAGTGCTGTGGTTAAAGGCTCAATCTCACATCTCAATTTGTGTGTGTCAGCATAAGATTGGCCCAAAGATTCTAATTCTTGGTTGGAAATTTCCAGGTGGAGTTTTTTTTGATGTAAAATACAACATTTCACAGAAATTTGTCAACAATGTAACCCAATTTTTTAAATTTTGATTTCATTTTTAAAATTTTATAAAATAAAATACTTAAAATCTGACAAACTATTTTTTTCAAAATGGTTTGATATTTTGTTATTTCCATTCCATTTCAGAACAAAAAAAATTGAAACAATGGAATTCCTCACAACATGAAAAATTGGTGTCTTGTCCAGCTCTGGTTCCAATGCCCTGCCTAATGCCATGACCGTCTGAAACTATTTGTTTTACCTCCACTGATAATTATTCTTTGAGATGGAAATATAGTACTCAAATCCACGTTACCAAATTCCCTACAAAGCCCACAGGTAATAACAGCTGCAATAGGTAACTCCATTCAATCAAGTTTTAATGTTTTTTTTTTCTGTATGTACAGAGTTACAGAAGGATAATATCATGTGGATCAGGTTTCCCAATCCTGCACACAACATCCATTGAGTTATGCTCCCAAATAAACCCAACTTGGTCTTCGTGCATACGATCAGAAATTATCTCTTTCAATCCAACTGCCAGAATTTTAGGAAAGATGTCACACTTATTATACTATAATGAGATAAACAGGCCAGGGGTGTATGGCTATTACCTTCCTTATGTCAAAATATTATACCAACAACAGACACAGAAGAAGGGATTTTCCCTTTTGGTTAAATATACTATCTAGAAGAGAGGACAATTTGGAGGCTAGTAACTTGAGTTTCTACCAGCGATCCATTTTGGACCAGCACTCTTGCCCACTAGTATATCTTATCATATTAAATTATTTCTACTATTATTATGCTGCTACTTAAAGCACCACATTGTTTGAGGACAATTTAGCTAATTTTATATTTTAAGCTGTTCCTGTGCTTATTAAGTGTTATTAAAATGCCAGGAGCTATACAATGATTTGAAAAAGGAAATACATTCCTGCTTAATCTCCCTTTTAGTCTCTATCATAAATGTTATTAATGTAGACATTGTTTCATTTGTCTTCTGCTTCCCCACACCACCCCTTCCCAATGATCCAGCTAACACCTTATCCACTCTCTTAGTCTAGTCCGACTAGAATATTCTAATAGGGTTCAGTTTTCATATTATTCAATATAATACAAGTGAATTGATTTCATTTCACATACCTGCAATATTTAAGAATGTATTTCCCTATTGTTTTTTAATGTTTCTTGAAAATATGAAATTGTATTTTACATTGGGAGAAAGGCATTTTTTCTCTTAGTATGCTAGGAAGCTAGAGAGAGAGATTTGCCTCTGCGTAGGGTCTTTCCTATATTCCAGGGAATCAATGTTTCTTGTAAATAATTGGTCTCTACAAAAAAGATTTAAAAAGGAATAACAATTGGGAACCTGTTCCCAGTCTGTTCCTATTTGGTTAGCTTATATCTTAAAAAGCTTCAACCAAGGTTGCTAGTAACAAGATTGTAGCACCTGCAGACTTTCACTAACTCTGTGTATCTCTGTGTGAAAGACATCTTGCCTGGTGAGCAAATATCTTTTAAAACATTGTTTATGAATGTGTCCATATCCTGATTTTTTTTAAAGTAACCTCCAGTGATATGAACAAGTTAAGCATCCGTCATCCCACTGGCACCGACATGAAAGTCCAGCTGAAATTAATTGTGGTGGGAAATATTGTTTTGCTAGGAAATAGCAGCAATTGAAATCTACATTTGCCAAGTTGAAAAAGATCAATCCAACTTGATGAGGGACTTTACAGATGAGTGCTTTAAACCAACTGGACTGCTCCCAGGAGCATGATTTAAAGGAGTACCATTATAATTTTGCTAGTTCAACAGCATATGTTAAAATATTAGGATGATATTAGGCCAAAGGCTTGTGCTATCCATCCAAACATTTTTATAGCATACATCTATGCCAGCTAATACAAAGAAAAACTTGAGATAAGTATAGTTTGTCCATTAAGCACATAATTTGACAGCCTCCATTAAGGTGTTATGTTGTAGCTAAAAGAAGTACTAAACACTATTTTTATTTTTATCCAGCTGAAATGGACTGGACCTGAGGGCACTCAATACTGCACGGGTTTGCCTATGTGGGAGATAAGGGTATTTAGCAATTTACTGGATTTTATCATTTTAAGCAAAGGGAGTTGCTGTATTTTTGTATTTATATGTATGAAGAGGAAGTTGACTTTTCCCTCCCACTACCTATTTCATTTAAAAAGACAAAAAGAAGGACAAAAACACTGTGGATGTATATAACCAGAATCTGACCTCTAATGGTTTTACTATGAAATCTATTTTCACCTTATTTTTGTAAATCCAGTTCTCATTTCTAAAGAAGAGGGCTGGAAAAATAACATGGTTCAAGTAGTAATTAAAAGTGAGACTCTTCGTTTCAGGTGGTTTTCAAAATTCAGATATAGACTTTGGTCCTAATTCTGCTTGCCCTCTGCAGGCACAACACCTGTGGATTTGAGTGATCAGCTAATTTGATTAACAAGTTCAAATCTATGCTCTTAATCAGGATACTATGGAACCTGATCAGACATTTCAATTCATTCTTTTATAATACACATTGTATTAATCTCCAGGAGCATCAATTTCCAGAGCTAGGCAGTAATGACTGCAGCATTAAACCCCGTATTTTTTTAATACAATGTACAGTGGTATTGATTTATGAGACTGTTATAAGAACATTAAAAACAAGATGACTCTAGGAAATGGCTTGAATATTGCCATGATAAAGCTAGTTCAGTACCCAAAATATTCGTAAGTATTTGTGATTATGGGCATTAGGATTCTTACCTATTTCCACCTCATGGTTACCATCAGGCCTTTATCCTTTCTTTATCAATTTAGTTTTACATTAAGGTAACTAACCTGACATATTATTGTTCTGTAGTTGTTCATCATATTAGCAATGTTTTTTTTCTAAATATGCAACAGAGCTATGATAAAATGTTTGTCTCAAAAGAGACTTTTGTTTAGAAATACAGGCCTTGAGAAATATAAGGCTGTTGCAAACAAGCGATACACTGCTGTTAGCAGAAACAGGAGCACTAGTGTAGACAAGGTCCTATGGCTACTAATCTTTTTAATCCCTGTGGAATCTGAACTTGCTCTGATTGAGGGGCATGTCTTCACTAGCAATGTTAACCAAAATGGTTCAGCCATTTCCAAGAATAAGGCTGGGGGAGGTGTGTGGGGGGGAAGGAACAAAAATGCTCATTATACAAGAGCAGGACAAGCCAGCAGAGCCCAGAAAGGGATGAAGAGTCTGTAGAAAAGTAAGCCCAGGGGCATAGAATTATGATTCTTTTAGTTTAGTTTATTGGACTCATTGTTTACCCTGGAAGGGGTAGGACTACAGATGATCTGGTTGGAGGGCTGAGTAACAAGAAAAGGCAGACAACTGTAGGGCCAGAATTGCTGTGTACAGGAGGCATCAGATGAGGAAAGAGCCTGCTACAGCATGCCCAGTCACCAAGGGGCATGCTTGCAGTGAGATATAGTCTACATATGCCTTCTGCATTGTAGGGAGTGAAATTCAGACCCCATTGAAGTCAATGGGATTTGACTTCATTGGGTTAAGGATTTCACTCATGCTGAATAACCATAGACAGTTTCGTTTTAAGGCTTTTTCATTTCTGTCCAAGAAATCGATTGAATTACTTGACAGCCGCAAGAGCTTAAATAGTAGTTCTCTCCATTTTGAGGCTAAATCCTAAAAGGTTCTAAGTTAAATAAGCATAGCACCTCTTAGGATTTTGCCCTTTGTAAATGCTTTGCAGTAACTTTAGTATCTCCTCCTCACTTTGCTGTCCTCTAATCCCAAATCCATTACTGCATTAAATACTTAGCTGCATTTTTAAACTCCATTGGTTTTGAACATTGTTCTTCAGCTCATTGTTCCCTCTCATGTATGTCAAAAATATTAGTTACAATTCTAGCTGTGAGTCTTATTCCTTCTGATTTAAAGTGAGTTTTGGTCCTTATCTCATTTTTTGTTTGGACTGGGATATTTTTCAGTTGTTTAGATTTTGTGTAAGGTTTAATCCTGCCAGTCTTTATGGATTATTATTGCACCAAGCTTTTCTTTCTATTTTCACAAATTCTCAGCTCCTTCTTGTTAGTAATGCAATCACTACATAGGGCTCCTAATTGATGGGTAAACTATAAACAAAATTATTTTCAGAATTTAAGTGAAAGTTAACCTATTGTAAATTGTAATGTATTAGCGATCTGATGTGCATGAATTACAACTGATTGAAGGGGTGGCTTGTTTGTTTATAAGGTTTATTTGTAAAGTGGTTGGGTAGAAGAAGCAAATGACAGGTTATTTCTTCTAACTGAGATGACAGTGATTACCTGTATGCATGCAGTAATATTGTTATTCAAACATTTTGGTGGGGGGAGTAAAACTAGATGGTTTCCATCAATAAATCTTTTTTTCTGAAAAGAGATTTGTCTGAAAAATTAAATGTTTCTGTGTTCCTACTGGCATAAAGCATTGCAAATACACTGCCATCTGTTCCATTTACAGTACTTATTACAGGGGGGGGAAATAGGCTATTAAAGAATTTAAAATATTGGGAAGACATTTTCCTTAACACTTTATAGATTATCTGTGTATAAGCAACAGTAATGATCTTGAATTCCTAATGAGCAAAATTATTCTTCATCAGTTCCTCAAATAGGTCAAATCATGCCCAATAAGGAGAGAAATATTTTGGTATCTTTATTCTCTCTGCCTTAAATCTGTAACTACACATACAAAAAATGTGTTAAAGGAATATTATTGCGATTGCAAAGTCAAGCACTCAAGTTAGGAAATGCAAGAATTAAGGTTATCTGTGCAACTTTAATTTGGTCCCTTTGTGCATATGCTTTATGATACAGCCGACAGTCTTTAATTAACAAGACTGCAAACCTAATCACAGACTACTCCCCGCCCCCCATAGGACCCCCTGCCTTATTCAGTGTACAGGATGGTCATTGTTGACTTATGAGCAGCTATTTAATATGTTGTTTTCTCTTTGTTCATTGTTTGGCCTTAGTTGCTGCATACTGTTCAAACCCTGTGCTGAAGACAGAATTAATAATTTCCTCATGGGCTTTTCTATGATGTTCATTGCTTAAGTACCTGAGTGCTTCACAAATATTCATTATAAAATTTCCCCTGTGCGATGGCAAATTGCAGCACAAGAAGATCCAAGTCAAAGGTTTTTCCACCAATTTTGGGAGCCCAATTTGAGGCACTTAGGGCTTGAGTTTTCAGAGTACTTAGGATTATATAGCATTTCATATATTCAAAACACAGGTCCCATTTACTTCTTTAAATAAGACAAAGAGGCACAAGGTAGACACCTAGGACTTTTCTACCCGAACAATTAGATCACAGAAAGTTGGGGGTGTGAATCTACCCTACACTAGCCTACTGTGGTCAGTCTGTGTGGTGTGTCCTGCTGACGCTCATGAACAGTTCATTAATTTTGAGCTAGTCCTGTTTCAAAGGAGAATAAATCAAAGCAGCCGACCAGAGGATTCAGGGGGTCTGGGACAAAGAGGTGGAGCTGCGGCGTTTGTACTCACTCGGTGGCAGTCTGGGGCTTCGGCTGCATTTCGGCGGCGGGGAGCCCTTCAGTCACTATGCGTCTTCGGCAGCACTGAAGGACCCACCGCCAAAATGCCACCAAAGACCCGGACCACCGCTGGGCCAGGGCTCGTGGGGCATTTCGGTGGGGGGGGCCCTTCAGTCGCTCCAGGTCTTTGGCATCACTGACGTAGAAGACCTTTGCTGCTTGTCTTAGAGGCTGTGAACTGGAACTCAGTGGAGTGGGAGGGACTTGGTTTCCCTTTCATCCACTGGAAAAGATGATGTGGAAACACCCAGACACAAGTGGGAGGACTAGGCAATTTGGAGCCAGGCCTTTAGGGAGAAAGCTAGCACATCTTAAATATAAAGAGAGAAAGAGGCTCACTTCTAATGGCCCAACACTCCTAAAAAGGAGCATGACTGGATTAATAGATGGTATGTCACTAATTTTACTACTCACCAAGTCTCAGTGCATGTGGGGGTAAGTGCTACTTCTGAATGTTGCCCCTGAACATCGGTGGCCATTTTGCCACCGGAAAACTGCCAAGATTTGTCATTAATAATACATCTGCCGTTTAATTTTAGCTAATGGCAAGAAATACACATGTGAAAAGGAGAAAGGGAAGAGTTATTGTTTCTGTCTCACATTCATTATAGCTAAAAGGTATTTTTCTTTTCTTTCCCAGAGCTGCAGTATTAACAAGATAGACAGGAAAGTGGTACATTGAATTAATGGGAATACTAAATCAAATGAAAAACCAGCAAAGGACATACAGTACAAAGAACAACATATGTGGGAAGCAGGCTTCTCTACAATTTAATTTATTGTGTGGTTGGCATTTTGTTAGAATCCTTAAATGCTTTTTTTCACCATTTCCTCTTAAAATAGATGTATAAGAAAACTAAACAGACACAAGCAAAACTATGTTGTGAAAATTTTAATTGAACTTAGGCTTTGATGCTGCAAGCTCAGACACACAGGCCAAGCCTCATTATAGTTTCCTCAATCAGGAGTGTCAGTGATAGGTTTTAAATATTTACCATTTTCTCAAAACTTTACATAATTTCAAACGTTTGTAATATTTAAAAACCATTTGCAACATGCTAAGCCAAATATTGTGCTGATAACCAGGGCCGGCTCCAGGGTTTTGGCCGCCCCAAGCAGCCAAAACAAAAAACAACAAAAAAAGCTGCGATCGTGATCGTGATCTGCGGAGGCAATTTGGCGGGAGGTCCTTCGCTCCCAGGCGGAGTGAGGGACCGTCCGCCGAATTGCCGCCGAATACCTGGACGTGCCGCCCCTCTCCGGAGCGGCCGTCCCAAGCACCTGCTTGAGAAGCTGGTGCCTGGAGCCGGCCCTGCTGATAACTACAGACTCCTCTACTTCAACAATGCTACACGTGTGTGGAAGCAGAAAAAGAACTGACAGGAAGGGGATGCATCAACTTCTCACACACGTGATTTGTGAAAGTAAACATTTCTGGAGGTTTTGTGCAGCATGATTTGAGAGGGTTCTAAAGAATATTTTAAATATATTTTCTTAAGGTCAAAACTCAGAATGTTGATGGTTTGAAAGAGTTCGAGCTTCTCCCACTCATACTATCTCAGTATTTTGTGCTGCCACCCGTCACCATCATATGATGAGAATCTTACACATATGATAGATTGTCAACAGAAATATCCCTACTATTCATCACAGAGTCTTCATGATGTTCCCTATCTTTTGCACAGGCTATCCTTCATATCAATTAAGACAAGCATTAGGACCAACTTGATTTCTCTAATTTGGTTTAACTAGGCAGTTTTAATTCATTTCTTTGTTACTTCCCCCTTTTTAATTCCTAATTATCTTTAATTAATGTGTTTGAAGGCTCATAAATTTGACTTAAAATAAATGAAAATAAAACCAAATAGACTGATCAGATTGAATTCCCAAGATATCACAGTTTTGTTGATGGTTTCTTTTCCAAACACTTATGCCACTGGTTGCAATTTTTGAGATATTAGAGTGATGCAGACGCCTCTAAACAACAAAACAAAAACATTGCAAAAATCTGAGTCTTAATTTCTCAGTGGACAGAAGTTATTGTTAGCTGTGAAAGTACTTCAGGGAACATGCATCCCACTTGTCAGGTGGAAAACTCATTGTCCTGGTATACCAAAAGAAGGACAGAAGACACTAGATGTGGTTTTAATCAGGCTGCAACTTTATTATTAGATGTTTGGGATTACCCAGCACATAAAAGTGGTCAGTGCTGGTAACCCCATGCTCATACATTAACTACCTGGGGGGCTTCTGTCAGCCCTCCTGCTTTTTTTCCCCATCAGGTTCCCCAGCCAACCCATTGCCGGGACCTTTACCATCCACCCACCCTTATAGAAGGGTTAAGGTGGGCTATAAGAAAGGGGGTGGTGTCTCCCTGCCATACCATTCGTAGGAGCCCCAAGCCCTCCTCCTGTTCTATTCCTTTAACCAACACCTCTTTTTAAAGTCCTTTACCAGGCCATTTATCCAATCACTGGATGCCTTCCCTATGGAGTACCTGCACTGGACATCCGCCCTAGACTTATAACATCATAGCCTAACACCCTTCATGCCACATATCAACAAAGCCCTCCTCAAACCCGCTGTGGGGAAGACAAAAACAAAAAACAAAAACCCACAATCCACTCCACCAAGGCCAATCTGGTGGTGAGGGAAAAATTCCTTCCCAACCCCCGTAAAAATCAGTGGAAAGTGCAATGCCCACAGCAGTTAGTTACCACTTATTTTGCCACTTAAAAGGGAGGGAGGGTGGGTGTAGCCTTAGCCTGCTCCATGTAAATGGGGGATTCTCCACATGGCCTGCCCCTTTTAAACCCTTCTGCCCATCCTGTTTACAGGGGGTGAGTTCCTTGTCCCCTTTTGCAGCAGTTTGACCCCTGCAGCCATATAGCATTATTTCCTTCATTCAGCCAGCCTGCCAAATTCCCCCTGCTTAAGGGTGCAGTGCAGTCATTTTCTGGGTACACTGCAAGAAGGACAGGAGACACTTGTTATGGATTTTTATCAGGCCGCAACTTTATTGTATAGATGTGTGGGACTACCCAGCAGATAAAGTGTACAGTGCAGGCAAATCCATGCTTATTCAAATCAATTCTCCGGGGCTTCCACCAGCCCCCCTTTGTTTCCATCCAGGTCCCCCAGCCGACCCATGGATTGAACCTTACCACCCACCACTCTGGTAAGAGGAGTAAGGTGGGCTATGAGAACAGGGGTGGGGATGGTTTGGCTCACTGCCGTACCAATTAGAGGAGTCCCCAACCTCCCTCCCCCCTTCTTTTCCTTTATCCAAGACCTCCTTTTAAATCCTTTACCCGACCATTTATCTGGTCACTGGCTGCCTTCCCTATGGATTACCTGCACTGGACATCTGCACAACCTTACAAAATAAGTTGTGACATATGGCCTACCAACTTTTCTTCTTACCAGAAAAGGTCCTCCCTCACACCCGCTGTGGGGAAGGTGAAAAAAACCTCACTCCACCGAAGCCAAATCTGGTGGTGCGGGAAAAATTCCTTCCCAGCCCCCGTTTAAAAGGAGCAACTAGCATAATGCCCACAGCAGGTCCTAACCCAGCCTCCCATTTGCCTCCACTAGGGGAGGGAGGGTGGGTGTTGGCTTACTCACTGTGTGGAACAAAGACTTGCCCCACCCAGGTTTCTTATCTTTATGCCCTTCAGACCTCACATTCCTGGGGTGGGGGGGGGACTCATTGCTGCAAAGGTGACCACCGAGCACCTTTTTTACTGCAGTTTCCATCCTCCTTCCTCCCGCCATCCCGACCCCCACCATAAAGCAGAGCTGTCCTTCCCGGGTAATCCCCAGACAAACTCTGCCCCACCTTAGTTGTGGTGCAGTCATTTGTTTATTGAACCTTCCTTCTTTATTATCTAGCAGTCTTCATTATAATTAGTTTGTGGAAGACTGTAATGCTCTTTTATAAAGAATTTTTTTTTAAATCCACCCTATCAAGAAAACATATGCTTTAAAAAGGGATTTATTAGTGACAAGAACCACATGTTCAGGTTAACCCTTTGAGTTGCAAATCAGCTTTGTCCTACAAACATTATTTAGGTAAAACTCCCATTGATTCAGTGTGCGATTTTCATCACTGCTTCTGAGTTATCTGTATTAGAAAAACATTAGATGTCAGATGTTACAGACAATAAAACTGTTATTTTCAAACTCCCTATACCATTTTCATTGAAATCAACTGGCATGCAAACTTACGCGTGTGACATCCTTTCCCTCAATCTTTTTGAGTGCTATGCATGGGCTCATCTCATTGTTCTAAGCCAGAATACCAACACACCTCTGACTTGACTCTGAGTTCCTTTTCATCTCCTTACTTTATAGCTCCTGGTGATAGGATAGGTTCCTGGGAGGGGAGCCAGTCAAGTAGATGAATGATTTCAAACCAGGATTTGGGGTTACTAGAGGAAGAGAAGCAATTTTGAAGCTGAGGTCATAATGTCTATGGTTGTTAACCAAGCCAGAATATTGTCTCTCTCCCTCTTAGAGTTCGGGGGAATAAAATAAATAAAGACATGCAAACCCACACACAAACACTGCCAACTACATGCAAAAGCACCCTGCAAATCGGCCTCACAGGGTTTTGCTATGCATTATGCTACAATTGACAGGTTATAATGGATTTTATGTTCCTAGGCTGTTTCCTCAGACAGAGTGAAATGCACCATTTTGCAATGTGTTACAGATGTGGGGGAGAGATTTCTGTCCAGGCTGCCTGGGGACAGAGCCGCTGAGTTGGCTTCTCATGGAGTATAAGGGGAAGGGGGTCTGAGGAAGTGAGGGGTGGTTCCTGCCCAGGCTGCCCCCACCTCTTTCCTAGACTCTGATTTCCTGCAGGGCTCTGTTGCTGTGTGTGTTGCCCCCAAGAAGATCTACCCAACTGTTGACCTTCTCTTCCACTTCCTTCCAAGGGGCAGAGAAAAAGAGCTCACCTGCTCAGGAGGCAGTTACTATTTCCCTGAAGAGGAATAGAGAGGTCAGACAGTAAGTAGGGCAGTGGGGAGAAGAGAAGCAGAGAGGGGAGCTTCCCAGACAGTGAAGAGCTCATCAGCTCAGGGCCTGTTTCACTCTGTTCTTCCCCTCCTGTGAGCAACGTAGCAGATCCAGCCTCTAATTCCTTCTTCACCCCTCCCCTCTCCCAATATTACCCTAATTGCTATCCTAAGACTAATGTCAGAACTTGGGCTCCCTCCCACAGACCCAGAGAGATTCTGATTTCTCAGGGACTTTCTCTCCAAGCAACCTGGTCTTTTCGCTATTGCTACCTGTTATGCAAGACACCATCAGAGAACATGATGCAAAAGGGAGGCAAAACCTGCTCTGTTGAACAAGGCACCACAGAACGAGGGCAGGTGGGCCAGAAAGTTCAGAGTTTGCATGCCATGTCCAAACTATTTGAAACTTCTGAGGAAGCCACCCTGCCATACAGCTCTGTCACCACAATCATCTTCTAGATCAGGGTGGGCAAACTTTTTGGCCCGAGGGCCAAATCAGTGTTGCAAAACTATATGGAGGGCTGTGTAGGGAAGGCTGTGCCTCCCCAAACAGCCTGGCTTCCGCCCCCTATCCTCCCCCTCCCTGACTGCCCCCCTCAGAACCCCCCACCCATCCAACCCCCTTTGTTCCTTGTCCCCTCACCACCTCTTCCCGGGATCCCACCCTAACCGCCCCCAGGACCCCACCCCCTATAAAAAAAATCCTGCTCCCTGCCCCTGACTACCCTGACCCCTATCCACACCCCCGCCCCTACAAGCCCCCTGGGACTCCCACACCTATCCAACGCCCCCGCTCCCTATCCGCTAACCGCCCCCGAACCTCCACCCCATCCAACCGCCCCCTGCTCCCTGTCCTCTGACTGCCCCCCAGGACTCCCTGCCCCTTATCTAACACCCCCCCCCCCCCCCGCTCCCTTACCATGCCGCTCAGAGCAGCAGGACTGGCTTATTGGAAAGCCTGAGAGGTGTGCAAGCCACACTGCCCACTCGGCAGCATAACTACAGGGGAGGGGGAACAGCAGGAGAGGGGCCAGGGATAGCCGTCACGTCCGGGAGCTCAAGGCCTAGGCAGGATGGTCCTGTTCCCACCTCTGTTCTAGATCTATCAGGTATTTTCTTGCAGCAAGAACTGATAGCCTTGGAGACGGGCTGATAAACAGCCACCCCTTTCACCCTGACTCAGAGCCCCTTCCTAGTGCTGCCACTGACAGTTTCTGCCCCCTCCTCCCAATTGACTCGGAGAACACACACAAAAGTCAGGAATTCTCTCTAAGAAAGTGATTCAAAATGGCTTCTGCTACATCTCCTCATCACACATCCCACACTACTAGTCAAAAATCAGCAGTGGTTCAGTCAACAAACAAAACATACTTTGAAAAAATAAAAAAAGATCTAGCTGGAAGCTAGATTATTTCTAAATGACAAGCAGGGTGGATAATAACAATGATACAAGATAACTAGCCCAACCCTATGAAGTACTGCTGAGTACCTTCCACTCCTATTGTCTTCAGAAGGAGAGCTGGTTGTTCAATACCTCACAGGCTCTGCTACTAAGGGAGGGGAACAAGAAAATGAATTAATGGTTTCCTTTTTGCTAAGGACACGTAATGGATTTGTACAGCTTGGCAAAACATTTGGAGATCAGATTGCCAAGCCTACCTTAACCAAGATCATTTTAGTAAAAAACCAAAAACCTAAATTTGCTATTCTAGCAACAAAACTTCTTAACCTGAGCTATTTCAGTAATTGATGTCTAATTTGAGCTCAAAGCATTTTTCTTTAAGTTGAAAAGTGAAAGGGCAAAAAGGTGGAAAGTTCTGTAACCAAGGAAGGAGTTTCATCCTCCTATCTCTGGGTCTATTTTGCAGCAGAAAGCATCCACTTTCATGCTTCCAGTATCGATAACATAAGGCAATCCATCTTTTCCATTAAGTTATTTCTAGATCCTTAAACACAAGGCTTGCTTTATCAGGCAATTTTAAAAGTTTGACTGACCCTATTGACTGTGTCCTAGGATATCTATCCCTCTTATCACTATACCCGGGTATTACACATGAGTCTGAAAAGGGAAAAATCTTAGGTATTATGACATAAGGTGACTGACAGATGCAACTGTTTTATGCCTCAGTGTTTTATTTCCTTACCAAAAGCTCAGAACATGGGACAGCAGCAGTCAGGAGATGATTATATGCATCTATGTTTCTATGTAAATCAGAGCTGAATGCAGGGAAGTAAGTCCATTATTGCTGTTAGAGTTTTGCTGGATAGACATCTCCAACTACAGACAGAAGAGTGAACTCAGTCATTACCTTAGGGTAGCTTTGTGTGTGGGGGGGGGAGGGTATGTATTTTTAAATAAATATATAAATATACATCAGTATATTATAAGAACCATGGATGGAACAGTAGTTGGTGACATTTCATCATTCCTAAATTCTCATTAACCGACAGTGGAAACCTGTTTGATTATTAGCAAGTTATTTTAAACTGGGATTATATCAGCCACTGCTGATCTTTGCCCTGTAATATGGGATGTATGCATTTCAGCTGCTATTTATAATCAATCTCTTTTAGATTATAGTTTTGTATGCATCCATCTTGCATGCATTCAAGGGAGCTTGCATACACAAGTTGGGTCCATGCAAATCTTCATCTTTGAAGATCTGGTCCCCAAGTTCTCCTTTTGTTTGTACATTTGCCATGGTAAAATATTTGCCTTTTACTTTTTGATGAATAGTTAAGCTTTGTTTGCCAAGACATTCTTTATACTTAAAACAGAAAATATCATTAGAACCATTAATATTTTGCATAGAAGCAAAATGCTAAAAAAGAAAACCCTTTAAATGTGTCCACTGTAGATCACACTGTACAACCCTTACTCATACTGGTGAGGACTTATTTGTAATCAGTCACTGAAGCTGAATGTTACTTATGAGAGTAAATACTCAGAAACATGAGTTAGGGACTCAAAAGGTAAGCCGGTCTGTATTAAATTTACATACTTTAATATTAAGCTTGTGGGTCTTCTCTCTGAGCATGACTGGAAGCTGTTAGTACAATTTAAAGTTCAGAGTTTAAATATGGTATATTTGTTATTGACCACGTGGAACACTTTCTGCAAAAAAAAGTGAAGAAAAAATAATTGAATTTTGGTCTGAGATTTCTTGAAGAATTAGACTTAAGAGGAACAAGGGGAATATAATTGTGTGAACAATCATATAACAATACACAACAGGGCAATTTGCAATTTAAGTCATTGCATACAATAGCAAAAGAAGTGGTAGTTCTTGGAAGCAAGACTTAAAATTTTACATGTTTATTATTTGGGGGCAAGTATCAGGGGGTAGCTGTGTTAGTCTGTTTCTACAAAAACAACAAGGAATCTGGTGGCAGTTTAGAGACTAAGAGATTTATTTGGGCATAAGCTTCGTGGGTAAAAACCTCACTTCTTCAGATGCATAGAGTGAAAGTTACAGATGCAGGCATTATATACTGACATATGGAGAGAAGGGAGTTACTTCGCAAGTGGAGAACCAGTGTTGACAGGGCCAATTCAATCAGGGTGGATGTAGTCCACTCCCAATAATAGATGAGGAGGTGTCAATTCCAGGAGAGGAAAAGCTGCTTCTGTAATGAGCCAGCCACTCCCAGTCCCTATTCAAGCCCAGATTAATGGTGTTAAATTTGCAAATGAATTTTAGTACATGGTAGAGGGGCATTGCTGGCACATGATGGCATATATAACATTAGTAGATGTGCAGGTGAATGAGCCCTTGATGGTGTGGCTGATGTGGTTGGGTCCTCTGATGGTGTCGCCAGAGTAGATATGGGGACAGAGTAGGCAACGAGGTTTGCTACAGAGATTGGTTCCTGGGTTGGTGTTTCTGTGATGTGGTGTGTAGTTGCTGGTGAGTATTTGCTTCAGGTTGGGGGGTTGTCTGTAAGTGAGGACTGGCCTGCCTCCCAAGGTCTGTGAGAGTGAGGGATCATTTTCCAGGATAGGTTGTAGATCGTGGATAATGCGCTGGAGAGGTTTTAGCTGGGGGCTGTATGTGATGGCCAGTGGTGTTCTGTTATTGTCCTTGTTGGGCCTGTCCTGTAGTAGGTGATTTCTGGGTACCCGTCCTGCTCTGTCAATCTGTTTCCTCACTTCCCCAGGTGGGTATTGTAGTTTTACGAATGCTTGATAAAGATCTTGTAGGTGTTTGTCTCTGTCTGAGGGGTTGGAGCAAATTCGGTTGTATCTTAGGGCTTGGCTGTAGACAATGGATCGTGTGATGTGTCTTGGATGGAAGCTGGAGGTATGTAGGTACGTATAGCGGTCAGTAGGTTTCCGGTATAAGGTGGTGTTTATGTGACCATCACTTATTTGCACTGTAGTGTCCAGGAAGTGGATCTCTTGTGTGGACTGGTCCAGGCTGAGGTTGATGGTGGGGTGGAAATTGTTGAAGTCCAGGTGGAATTCTTCAAGGGCAGCTTTTGCTCTCCTGGAATTGACACCGCCTCATCTATTATTGGGAGTGGACTACATCCACCCTGATTGAATTGGCCCTGTCAACACTGGTTCTCCACTTGCGAAGTAACTCCCTTCTCTCCATGTGTCAGTATATAATGCCTGCATCTGTAACTTTCACTCTATGCATCTGAAGAAGTGAGGTTTTTACCCACGAAAGCTTATGCCCAAATAAATCTGTTAGTCTTTAAGGTGCCACCAGACTCCTTGTTGTTTTTGTAGATACAGACTAACATGGCTACCCCCTGATACTTGATACCATGCAAGGCACTAAATTTAGCCGTATGGAGTGGAAATCCATCAACCTCAACAAAAAACTTGCACAGATACAGACAGACATCATCTTCCTCTCCAAATGCAAACAGATGGACATCATACCAAATGGACTGAAGGTAAAAAATCCATTGCAATCAACATACTACACTGACTATGGTGAGAGACTGTGCCACACACTCTCAAAGAAACTGAGGAACCACCTGATCAGCATCCTGTACAGCAGACAGAAGAAGATCAAGATTGAGCTGTCAAAACTGGAGACTCTCATACAATACCAACCTTCCACACAAACTTCCACGTGGCTGGACTTTACAAAAATGAGACAAGCCATTTACAATGCACACTTTACTTTTGTACATAAGAAAAAGGACTGTAAGCTATCTAAACTCATACCTGCCACAGGGGGCTACAACAGTGCTACCCTCAACTCATCTAACAACATTGTCAATCTTTCCAACCACACACTTAGCCCAGCAGAAGAGTCTGTCGTATCTCGGGGACTCTGTTTCTGTCCCACCATCCCCACAAACACAGTTCTGCGGTGATCTGGAAGCCTACTTTTGTTGTCTCCGACTCAAGGAATATTTTCAACGTACCACTGAACAGTGCACTGACCCACAGGAACCCTCCTACCAACACTACAAGAAGAACTCTGCGTGGACTCCTCCTGATGGTCGAAATGACAGACTGGACCTCTACATAGAGTGCTTCAGCAGACATGCACAGGCTGAAATTCTGGACAAACAACATCACTTGTCCCATAACCTCAGCCGTACGGAACGCAATGCCATCCACAGCCTCAGAAACAACTCTGACATTATCATCAAAGGGGCTGACAAAGGAGGTGCTGTAGTCATAATGAACAGGTCGGATTATGAACAGGAGGCTGCCAGGCAACTCTCCAAGACCACATTCTACAAGCCACTATCCTCTGATCCCACTGAGGAATACCAAAAGAAACTACACCATCTGCTCAAGAAACTCCTAGCTACAGTACGGGAACAAATCTACATGGACACACCCCCAGAACTCCGACCAGGGGTATTCTATCTGCTACCCAAGATCAATAAACCCAGAAACCCTGGACGCCCCATCATCTCAGGCATTGGCACTCTTACAGCAGGATTATCTGGCTATTTGGACTCTCTCCTCAGACCCTACGCTCCCAGCGCTCCCAGCTATCTTCGAGACACCACTGACTTCCTGAGGAAACCACAATGCATTGGTGTTCTTCCTGAAAACACCATCCTGGCCACCATGGATGTAGAAGCACTTTACACCAATATTCCACATGAGGATGGACTACAAGCTGTCAGGAACAGTATCCCTGATGAGGCCACAGCACGCCTGGTGGCTGAGCTTTGTGACTTTGTCCTCACCCACAACCACTTCAGATTTGGAGACAACTTATACCTTCAAGTCAGTGGCACTGCTATGGGTACCCGCATGGCCCCACAGTGTGCCAACATTTTTATGGCTGACTTAGAACAACGCTTCCTCAGCTCTCGTCCCCTAGTGCCCCTCCTCTACTTGCGCTACACTGATGACATCTTCATCATATGGACCCACGGAAAGGAGGCCCTTGAAGAATTCCACCTGGACTTCAACAATTTCCACCCCACCATCAACCTCAGCCTGGACCAGTCCACACAAGAGATCCACTTCCTGGACACTACAGTGCAAATAAGTGATGGTCACATAAACACCACCTTATACCGGAAACCTACTGACCGCTATACGTACCTACATGCCTCCAGCTTCCATCCAAGACACATCACACGATCCATTGTCTACAGCCAAGCCCTAAGATACAACCGAATTTGCTCCAACCCCTCAGACAGAGACAAACACCTACAAGATCTTTATCAAGCATTTGTAAAACTACAATACCCACCTGGGGAAGTGAGGAAACAGATTGACAGAGCAAGACGGGTACCCAGAAATCACCTACTACAGGACAGGCCCAACAAAGACAATAACAGAACACCACTGGCCATCACATACAGCCCCCAGCTAAAACCTCTCCAGCGCATTATCCACAATCTACAACCTATTCTGGAAAATGATCCCTCACTCTCACATACCTTGGGAGGCAGGCCAGTCCTCGCTTACAGACAGCCTCCCAACCTGAAGCAAATACTCACCAGCAACTACGCACCACACCATAGAAACACCAACCCAGGAATCAATCTCCGTAGCAAACCTCGTTGCCTACCTTGTCCCCATATCTACTCTGGCGACACCATCAGAGGACCCAACCACATCAGCCACACCATCAAGGGCTCATTCACCTGCACATCTACTAATGTTATATATGCCATCATGTGCCAGCAATGCCCCTCTGCCATGTACATTGGCCAAACCGGACAGTCCCTCTGCAAAAGAATAAATGGACACAAATCGGACACCAGGAATGGTAACATACAAAAGCCAGTAAGTGAACACTTCAATCTCCCTGGTCATTCTATTACAGATTTAAAAGTCACTATCATTGAACAAAAAAACTTCCGAAACAGACTTCAAAGAGAAACAGCAGAACTAAAATTCATTTGCAAATTTAACACCATTAATCTGGGCTTGAACAGGGACTGGGAGTGGCTGGCTCATTACAGAAGCAGCTTTTTCTCTCCTGGAATTGACACCGCCTCATCTATTACTATGAAGTAACTCCCTGCTCTCCATGTGTCAGTATATAATGCCTGCATCTGTAACTTTCACTCTATGCATCTGAAGAAGTGAGGTTTTTACCCACGAAAGTTTATGCCCAAATAAATCTGTTAGTCTTTAAGGTGCCACCAGACTCCTTGTTATTATTTGGGGGGAATATTCCTAAAGCGTCAGCACATGGATGTTAAGGTTTCACTTGACTGCTGATTAGACCGGTGCGAGAAAAAGTAGCTCCATTTCATGGAGGTCTTAAATATTTCAAAATTTATTTTCATTCTGATTCAGAACCCCTGGGAGAGACTGTCTGGCTGTCCTGGAGCTACAGATCCAGAAAACCCCAAGTACCCAGTCATTGAGGTACTGTGCATTGCTGGCTAAATGATGGTCATAGATCTTGGAAGCTGCACTGCTGAGGAGCAGGCAGGTGAAATGGTAGGAAATTAGGCAGGATTTTGAACCCAGCCGGGACATAATCAGAACTTTGACTAAGTCTGGCCATCTCCACAAAAAGTACTGATTTATATAACTGGAGAATTCCAAACGTTTTGGTTGGAATTTTTCCAACTAACTCTACTGCTGATCCCTGCTTGATTCAGAGCTTATGTGAGAGGGTTCAGGAATGACAGCATCTTGAGAAGCGATAGTGCATTTGTATTATTTACCACAACACAAAGCACTCCTCACTATTAGCATTCTTGTGGAACTGAAAAAACAAAACAAAGCTATGCAAACATTGTTTTCCCTTTGTACATTTGCTACTTTGGCATTAGTGGATATTATCTAGCTAGCTAATTTATCTCTGGCTGCTTTTTTTTTTTTAAATAATGTATAATATATTGATATTGTGCATTAGAAATTTTGAACCATATACAGATTCAAGCATTATTTTGTGGTACTAAAAGGTATGCATATGCAGTACTGTAAGCTATGATACTATTGGACTTAAACAAAGGAAAGGCTTTCCATCAGCTTCAATATGCATGGATCAGTTTCTATATTTTGTTCTTTGGATGTTCTAGTTTGCCCTTCAAATAGTTTTTATTTACCGACCTAAATATTTTTAGTTTTGGAGGACAAGGTTGATTGCCTCCCTGTTCCCAAATGTTCCAGTGAACAACTAAGTATTTGATTTTATCCTTTATTGCATAAAAAAATATTGAAATTAATGAAACTGTCATGTGACAATTAAATGGTGAACTTGGAGATTTGTGCAGTTTAGGAATTTATTATATACCCACTATCATACTTCAAAGTCATAGATCAAACCTGACATTATTTTCAAGCCTAATTAAAATTACCTGTCAAATGACATATGGTAAAATATTTTACTCCATATAGTTTACGAGGAATTCACATCTGACTATTCTATACATGTCAAAGCCTCAAATGAGACAGAATTTTTATCAGAAAAGCAACTCCATTGCAGGCACTTCATAAGTGAAAAAACAAAAAACAAAAAAACTCCAACCCCCTCCCTGTATATTGCTCAAATTTATCTGAGCTGCAATCTTATTAAATAGTCAGTGAACATGTAATTACACCATCTATTATTATAATTGCTTTGTCCTCTGAAGACATATGAAAATTAATAAGACTGAGCAAAGTTATACTTAAAAAAAAAATCTTGTACTGTACATCTAGAGAAAGATCCTCCCTTAAACATATCAATACCATATGCAGCTTGCAGTGTGTTTAATGTTCCACTATGGAACAAATGATTTCTGAAGAAAGATATTTTTGTTTTGAAACAAGAATACTTAGAGTAGGTGAGACCAAATTTATGCAAGAAATTCGATATAATCATTAGAATTTCCCATTTGGGGAGAACATATGACATATGCTTGATTTCTCATGGAGGTGTCTGCTCTTTGCCTCATGCATTAGCACAATAAATAATAACCTTGTAAAGAACTGCACTATTAAATATCAGGGGGTAGCCGTGTTAGTCTGTATCTACAAGAACAACAAGGAGTCTGGTGGCACCTTAAAGACTAACAGATTTATTTGGGCATAAGCTTTCGTGAGTTAAAACCTCACTTCTTCGGATGCATAGAGTGAAAGTTACAGATGCAGGCATTATATACTGACACATGGAGAGCAGGGAGTTACTTCACAAGTGGAGAACCAGTGTTGACAGGGCCAATTCAATCAGGGCTTTTCCTCTCCTGGAATTGACACCTCCTCATCTATTATTGGGAGTGGACTACATCCACCCTGATTGAATTGGCCCTGTCAACACTGGTTCTCCACTTGTGAAGTAACTCCCTGCTCTCCATGTGTCAGTATATAATGCCTGCATCTGTAACTTTCACTCTATGCATCCGAAGAAGTGAGGTTTTAACTCACGAAAGCTTATGCCCAAATAAATCTGTTAGTCTTTAAGGTGCCACCAGACTCCTTGTTGTTTTTGCACTATTAAATGTTTTCTTTAAAAAAAAAAAATCATTCAATGATCTCAAGTGCCATATTTTAGATCCTGAGAACAGAAGTGTGGAACCCCATCAGTTTTAGTTAATAAGAGTTTTGATGGAATTTTCCCTTGGGGTGAGATTAAAGGAATTTGGTACTCCTTAGTTTGCACTTAAAGATACCAGTCCTATAAAACAATTAAGCACCCAAGTCAAATAATTTGTATACAAGAATATTTGCAGAATCAGGGCCTTAGTATGTAGAATCCCAAATTTCTATACAAAAATCTTTAATCAGATCCTTTCTAAAGCCAAACAATTTCATCTTTTTTGTAATGAAACTTGCTGTTTTGGGGGGAAGTGTATATCAAACGCCCTTTATCACTAGCACTAAGTTCTACAGTACATAGGATTTTTTTTTATCTTAAAAGATTCCTCTGCATCATTAACATTGTGACACATCTCTCATCTACTTTTATTTCAAATTGTGAACGGCAGTGAAAGGTTTTGTAAGATTTTTTTTCCATTTAAGTTTTGGTCTTTGGCAATGCTGGTGTCAGATTGACCATACAGCATGGTAGTAATACACATTACTTGGCAAGGAACTGATATAAAGGACTCATTTCTTCTTGGATTGTGTTTTGTTAAGTATTGTAGCTCATGAAAGCAATTGAAGTACTAACAGGAACTCAACCTCAGCCAACTGGATCACATACTTTCCTGATTCATTATGCTGAAAGAACCAGCTTAACTTTAGATGGTACTTTGTACAAGAGGAGACAACTCAGCTTCCACTAGAATTAACCAAAGTCCATTGATACCCACTCAGCACATTTTTGTCAAATGCAAACAGAGATTTAATACTTAGAGCTGGACAAATATTCACAGATAATGTTTGCAGCATTTGCTTTAGTTTTTAAATTTGCTTTGGCTGTGTTCATATTCTGCTTGCATGTACTTTTCACAGTTCCGGTTATCTGGTTTGACACACAAATGTTGATAGAAAATTAATTTTAAAGTATTCGGGACACCATAAGTGATTATGCATTCATTCGGTTAAGGCATATAAATACCATGTGATTATCAGACAGACAATGTACAATGCACACTGAGCTCAAATAGCAATCTCCCTAGTTTAGGCACCTTCCCCTTTTTTGCCCCCCACCATTCATGCATCTAGCCTACGGGTGGGCAAATTTTTTGGCCCGAGGGCCACATCAGAGTTGCAAAACTGTATGGAGGGCCAGGTAGGGGAGGCTGTGCCTCCCCAAACAGCCTGGCCCAACCCCCTATCTGCCCCTTCCCACTTCACACCCCCTGACTGTCCCCCTGAGAACTCCCCACCCATCCAACCTCCCCTGCTCCCCATCCCCTGACCACCCCCCGGGATACCCTGTCCCTTATCTAACCCTCCCTCCAGCTCCCTGCCCCCTTACCAAGCCGCTCAGAGCGGCAGGACTGGCTTATTGGAGAGCCTGAGAGGTGTGTGGGTGCCAGCGGGTGGTGGCATGGCTGCAGGGGAGGGGGAACAGCAGGAGAGGGGCTGGGGGTAGCCTTCCTGGCTGGGAGCTCAAGGACCAGGTAAGGCGGTCCCACGGGCTGGATGTGGCCCGCAGGCCATAGTTTGCCCACCTCTGATCTAGTTACTTTGATGAATGAACCCAGAGACAGTGCTATTTGGATAAACTCCCCAGAAGTTCAAGTTCTTTTTTCCCCAAGCTTTTTGAAGGTCTTCTCTGACTTTCTCCTCCCCCCAACCCAACCAATTCATTCACTTTTCCCCTTAGAACCATCCATCTTTCCCAGGCCTACACATTCCCATCTTGAATCCAACTCGTCAAACACCTTCCCTTTTTCCCCAGTAAACCCTATTTTAAAGCTGGCCAAGAAACAATGGGTGGATTCTGAGCTGGCCAATGAACAAGGGGGGAATTCTGAACAGTTTAAAAAAAAAATCTCCTCCCCCCCCCCCCCCCAACTCGACAAACATTTAGACAGATCTTTTTTCAGCTAGAATCAATGCTTACTATAGAGTCTCAGAAGGCCTGGCAGAGAGTTCCCTCTAGTCAGAACGGATCTAGAATGCATATGTGTAATACCTAAACAATTTCATCAGTTCTGAAGGATATTGGTTTTTCCAACACTGGTCCCCAATTTGAAGTACAAGGAGTCTCTCTCAAAGCAATAAAATCTTCAAAATAGAAGAAACTTTAGATATACTAGAAGCACTGATAGAGTGGTTGCATGTAGTATTCAGAGCCTAGTCACAGGTAATGACAGCAGCATTAATAAAAATGTGCTTAAGTAATTCTGACAAATCTCACTGGAGTAAATAGCCAGAGAATTCCATGCACCCTGATCTTCCGTTAGTCATGCTTAATATCACTGTGCAGGCTACAATGAACAAAAATATTGGCTAATTTTGTACATAATTCATATTACAATATTAGTAATAAAACACATGTGATCCAATTTGGATGTGCTTGATATATAATCTAAATATATTTTTAAATTTACTGTAACGATAGTCCTCATATAATAAGTACACATTTAGATGTAGTTATATATCCATAAGAATTCCCAGGACACTGAGAAATGTGATGTACCAATGGGCAAACATTGCAGTTAAGTACCTTCAGGAGATAATTTAGACAAATCATTATCAGCTTTACTTTCATTAACTCAATCAAGCAAAGATCAACAATCATCTTGTTTACTTGGTCTCTGTTTGTTAAAAAGCATTTATTCCATGAAGAATGACTGAACGTCATTCCCAGAGCATATGAATATGCTACGATATGTTTGAATGACAGATCTTGTGAAGTTTCTATTTTGACATAGTAATGTTGCCATTTATGCATGAAATCAAAGTTGAGAGATGAACTTCTGTAAAATTTACATAAATTCTATTTGCAAATTCCTATTTTATATTATTATAACCACATTTTCATCGTGACACCTTTGCATGCTATAGTTTCATTAATATTCAGTGAGAGATTAATGTTATTTTAGTGGTGTGAAATGCATATTCTTCCATCCCCCAAAACTTCATCCTTCGACAGGAAATGCAAACATACACATTAAAAGAGATAGGCTTGAAAACAACATATTAAATTATCCTGCTGAAGAACAAAAAAAGCATTCTGGTAAAAACAGACCATTGGCAGCAGTAACGGAGTCTGAGATACATTTAAAACATTTCCCCAAATACACATAACACATTATCCAGATATGTACAGTTTAGCTGGATTTTCCCAACACACACAGTAATAACATTTATTACAGATGCTGTAGCAGTTGTATAACCCCAATACACAACAGTAAGACCAACATACATTAGTTATTACACAGGCTAAAATTGCTCATTGTTTCCTGTTGATCAGAATTGCAATGCTATATCAAACATTGTCAGTCAATATTAATTATAAAAATCTGTTCAATGAACAGTAGGCAGTTAATGAAATTGAGAAATCTTTGCAGGGGGTGATATGTGACATTGCTTTTTAAAACTATGAAACGTGGGACTAAACGGATAGAGCCTGAACGTCTGAACATTTCATCAGGTTTATTAACAAAGATAATGGGCCAAATCTTCAGCTGGTGCAAATTGCATAGGTCCATCAACTTCTTATTGATGGATGGTTCCTGATAAGTGATTAATTTAAAATGACCCTATTGAAGTGAGTAAGGGTGACAGAATTAAGCCCTAATTTATCAGTGTGACAATGCAGGAAGGAGAGGACAAGATATGGAGGACAGAAAAGTAATAAATAAAACTGAAGAATCCCACTAGCAAGAGGTTAGTGGCTTATATTCTACAAAATACACTTATACTACAATGTTGCAGATTAAAAATACTCACTTTTTGGCAGTAACAAGCCACTCATATGTTGGGAGGTGAGAAGCAAAAGCCCAGTGACTTCTCTGTTGCAGACAATGGCCACCCTTATTTCTTTTTCACATGGAGGCAAAACATTTAATGTGGAGGCTATCGGTTTGAGAATGCAACATTTCATCTTTGGAGTCAAGCTGGTAGGCTAGGTCAAGAGGGAGCATTACATGCTGGGGTTTACTCTACACTTTCAGGTAGCTGCTATCTCTTCTATTAACAAAAAGCAAGATGCAACACTTCAGTTCCTGGCAAACTGCCATTCTGGTTCACAGTTTTGATGACCTTATCTCAATAGGAGTCTCAGGATTCTATCAACATAGAAAGTAGACACCAGTCTACAGGGAGATGTCAGCAAACCAGTAAAGTGCCTGAACTCACTAGTCAGCAGACTTAGCTTATTCAAGAAAGGAGGGGAGGGGGTTTTGGGTGCCACAGAAAGGGCAGCTTGACCCCACCTCCTTCCTGATAAGAATCGTGTTAAAGTTGCTGATACATGCATTTTAAAGGAGCAGGATGTGCCCTCTGGAATGTGTCTAAGGGTATGTCTACACTACGAAATTAGGTTGAATTTATAGAAGCCGGTTTTACAGAAATCGGTTGTATACAGCCGATTGTGTGTGTCCCCACATAAAATGCTCTAAGTGCTCTAGTCGGCAGACCGCGTCCACAGTACCGAGGCTAGTGTCGACTTCCGGAGCATTGCACTATGGGTAGCTATTCCACAGTTCCCGCAGTCTCCGCCACCCACTGGAATTCTGGGTTGAGAGCCCAATGCCTGAATGATGCAAAACAGTGTCGCGGGGGGTTCTGGGTACAGGTCGTCAGGCCCCTCCCCCTCCATCAGAGCACCGGTAGACAATAGATTCGCGCCTTTTTACGTGGGTTACCTGTGCAGAAAACATACCATGGCAAGCATGGAGCCTGCTCAGATCAGCTCACCGTCACCATATGTCATCTGGCTGCTGGCAGACGTGGTACTGCATTGCTACACAGCAGCAGCAGCTAACTGCCTTTTGGCGGTAAACGGTGCAGCATGACTGGTAGCCATGGGGCTGGCAGCCGTAGGGCTGCATTGCACCAGCCCCTTGCCTTTTGGTAGAAGATGGTATATTACGACAGGTAACCGTCGTCATCGTACTGCAGTGGCTGTCAATCATGGGCACCTGGGCAGACATGCAACTGTCTCGATGATGATGGCTATCAGTTGTAGTATGCTATTTTCTGCCAATCGCCCAGTATTGTCTGCTAAGCACCCAGAAGAGGCTGAGAGCGATCTGGGTGCTGGCATACGTGGGGGTGGCAGACGTGGGGCTGCATTGCTACACAGCAGCAGCCCCTTGCCTTTTGGCAGAAGATGGTATATTACGACTGGTATCCATCATCGTCGTACTGCAGTGGCTATCAGTCATGCTGCACCGTCGGCTGCCAGCTTAAGATGTAAAAAATAGATTTGTTCTGTATTCATTTGCTTCCCCTCCCTCCGTGAAATCAACGGCCTGCTAAACCCAGGGTTTTGAGTTTAATCTTTGGGGGGACCATTCTGTGTGACAGTTGTTTGTGTTTCTCCCTGATGCACAGCCACCTTTCTTGATTTTAATTACCTGTACCTGTACGCCATGTCGTCATTCGGCCCTCCTTCCCTCCCTCCCTCCTTCCCCTGGTCCATCAGATACTAGTTTCGCGCCTTTTTTCAGACCAGGCGCCATAGCTAGCACTGGGATCATGGAGCCCGCTCAGATCACCGCGGCAATTATGAGCACTATGAACACCACGCGCATTGTCCTGGAGTATATGCAGAGCCAGGACATGCCAAAGCGAAACCCGGACCAGCCAAGGAGGCGATTGCAGTGCGGTGACGAGAGTGATGAGGAAATTGACATGGACATAGACCTCTCACAAGGCACAGGCCCCAGCAATGTGGAAATCATGGTGTCACTGGGGCAGGTTCATGCCGTGGAACGCCGATTCTGGGCACGGGAAACAAGCACAGACTGGTGGGACCACATCGTGCTGCAGGTGTGGGACGATTCCCAGTGGCTGCGAAACTTTCACATGTGTAAGGGCACTTTCATGGAACTTTGTGACTTGCTTTCCCCTGCCCTGAAGCGCCAGAATACCAGGATGAGAGCAACCCTCACAGTTGAGAAGCGAGTGGCGATAGCCCTGTGGAAGCTTGCAACGCCAGACAGCTACCTGTCAGTCGGGAATCAATTTGGAGTGGGCAAATCATCTGTGGGGGCTGCTGTGATCCAAGTTGCCAGGGCAATGAAAGACCTGGTGATATCAAAGGTAGTGACTCTGGGAAACGTGCAGGCCATAGTGGATGGCTTTGCTGCAATGGGATTCCCAAACTATGGTGGGGCCATAGACGGAACCCATATCCCTATCTTGGCACCGGAGCACCAAGCCACCGAGTACATAAACCACAAGGGGTACTTTTCAATGCTGCTGCAAGCCCTGGTGGATCACAATGGACGTTTCACCAACATCAACGTGGGATGGCCAGGAAAGGTACATGATGCTCGCGTTTTCAGGCACTCTGCTCTGTTTCGAAAGCTGGAGGAAGGGACTTTCTTCCCGGACCAGAAAATAACTGTTGGGGATGTTGAAATGCCTATCGTGATCCTTGGGGACCCAGCCTACCCCTTAATGCCATGGCTCATGAAGCCGTACACAGACAGCCTGGACAGGAGTCAGGACCTGTTCAACTACAGGCTGAGCAAGTGCCGAATGGTGGTGGAATGTGCATTTGGATGTTTAAAAGCGCGCTGGCGCAGCTTACTGACTCGCTCAGACCTCAGCGAAAAGAATATCCCCATTGTTATTGCTGCTTGCTGTGCGCTCCACAATATCTGTGAGAGTAAAGGGGAGACATTTATGGCGGGGTGGGAGGTTGAGGCAAATCGCCTGGCCGCTGATTACGCGCAGCCAGACACCAGGGCGGTTAGAGGAGCACAGCAGGGCAGGGTGCGCATCAGAGAAGCTTTGAAAACGAGTTTTATGACTGGCCAGGCTACGGTGTGAAAGTTCTGTTTGTTTCTCCTTGATGAACCCTCCACCCCCCACACCCGGTTCACTCTACTTCCCTGTAAACCAACCACCCCACCCTCCCCTCCCCACTTTGAGCACTGCTTGCAGAGGCAATAAAGTCATTGTTACTTCACATTCATGCATTCTTTATTAATTCATCACACAACTAGTGGGATAATTGCCAAGGTAGCCCGGGATGGGTGGGGGAGGAGGGAAGGAAAAGGACACACTGAAGTTTAAAACTTTAACTCTTATTGAAGGCCAGCCTTCTGATGCTCTGGCAATCATCTGGGGTGGAGTGACTGGGTGGCCGGAGGCCCCCCCACCGCGTTCTTGGGCGTCTGAGTGAGGAGGCTATGGAACTTGGGGAGGAGGGCTGTTGGTTACACGGGCTGTAGCGGTGGTCTCTGCTCCTGCTGCCTTTCCTGCAGCTCAACCGTACGCTGGAGCATATCAGTTTGATGCTCCAGCAGCCGGAGCATCGACTCTTGCCTTCTGTCAGCAAGCTGACACCACCTATCATCTTCAGCCCGCAATTTGCTCTGTTCATCCCGCGATTCAGCCCGCCAAATCTCCTCTCGTTCATATTGTGCTTTTCTGATGTCTGACATTGACTGCCTCCACGCATTCTGCTGTGCTCTTTCAGCATGGGAGGACATCTGGAGCTCCGTGAACATATCGTCCCGCGTCCTCCATTTTCTCTAATGTTCACTAGCCTCTCTGAAGGAGAAACATTTGCAGCTGGTGGAGGAGAAGGGAGAGGTGGTTAAAAAAGACACATTTTAGAGAACAATGGGTACACTCTTTCGTTACAAGGTCACATTTTTCCTCTTATAGTGAGGGCCTGCCGCTTTCGTGTGAGAGATCACTCACACAGTGCCAGGCAACAGATTTCGGCTTACAGGCAGCCATGGTAAGCCACAGTCTTTTGGCTTTTTTAACCTTCTTAACATGTGGGAATGGTTTCAAACAGCAGCGTCCTCATTTCCCATATCAAGCATGACTTGGGTTGTCCATTTAAAATGGGTTTGCAATGTAAAAGGAGGGGCAGCGGCTTCCAGGTTAACATGCAGCACAAACCCAACTAACCCCCCCCACACACACACACACCCAATTCTCTGGGATTATCACTTCACCCCTCCCCTCCACCACTTGGGTAAAAGCTGGGAACATTTCTGTTCAGCAGAGCAGGAACGGACACCTCTGAATGTCCGCTTAATAAAATCGCCCTATTTCAACCAGGTGACCATGAATGATATCACTCTCCTGAAGATAACAAAGAGCGATAAGGAATGGATGTTGTCTGCATGCCAGCAAACACCAGGACCATACGCTACAATGCTTTGTTATGCAATGATTCCAGACTACGTGCTACTGGCCTGGCGTGGTAAAGTGTCCTACCATGGTGGACAGGTTAAGGCAGCCCTCCCCAGAAACCTTTTGCAAAGGCTTTGGGAGTACATGAAGGACAGCTTTCTGGAGATGTCCCTGGAGGATTTCCGCTCCATCCCCATACACGTTAACAGACTTTTCCAGTAGCTGTACTGGCCGCGATTGCCAGGGCAAATTAATCATTAATCATTAAACACGCTTGCTTTTAAATCATGTGTAATATTTACAAAGATACACTCAGCAGAGGTCCCCTGTGTGCCCTCAGGGTCTTGGGTGAGTTCGGGGGTTACTGGTTCCAGGTCCAGGGTGACAAACATATCCTGGCTGTTGGGGAAACCGGTTTCTCCACTTCCTTGCTGCTGTGAGCTATCTACATTACCTCCATCCTCATCTTCCTCGTACCCTGAACCCTCTTCCCTGTGTGTTTCTCCAGTGAGGGAGTCATAGCACACGGTTGGGATAGTGGTGGCTGCACCCCCTAGAATGGCATGCAGCTCCGCGTAGAAGCGGCAAGTTTGCGGCTCTGCCCTGGACCTTCCGTTTGCTTCTCTGGCTTTGTGGTTGGCTTGCCGTAGCTCCTTAATTTTCACGCTGCACTGCTGTGCGTCCCTGTTATGGCCTCTGTCCTTCATGGCCTTGGAGACCTTTTCTAATATTTTGCCATTTCGTTTACTGCTACGGAGTTCAGTTAGCACTGATTCGTCTCCCCATATGGCGAACAGATCCCGTACCTCCCGTTCGGTCCATGCTGGAGCTCTTTGCGATCCTGGGACTCCATCACGGTTACCTGTGCTGATGAGCTCTGCGTGGTCACCTGTGCTCTCCACACTGGGCAAACAGGAAATTAAATTCAAACGTTCGTGGGGCTTTTCCTGTCTACCTGGTCAGTGCATCTGAGTTGAGAGTGCTGTCCAGAGCGGTCACTATGAAGCACTGTGGGATAGCTCCCGGAGGCCAATAATGTCGAATTCCATCCACACTACCCCAATTCCGACCCGCTAAGGCTGATTTTATTGCTAATCCCCTCGTCGGAGGTGGAGTAAAGAAACTGGTTTAAAGGGCCTTTTAAGTCGAAAGAAAGGGCTTCGTCGTGTGAATGTGTCCAGGCTTAATTCGATTTAACGCTGCTAAATTCGACCTAAACTTGTAGTGTAGACCAGGCCTAACAGGGTCTCAAGGTTGCAAACTCTGGAAAAACCCACACTTGGTTAATCAATAATCAGAAGGAACCTCTTGCTTGACCATTGAATCTACTTGCTTCCCAAGTTTTCTGTAAGGGACATGGCATTCTATTACTAATGTATAAATAAGGGGGAAAAGTTTGAGGTAGTGGGATTTTTCAGGACTGGACTCTCCCTCTGGATGCATCTTGTGTTCCCCACTGGCAGACGGGCTGCAGCTGTGCCACTCAGCTTCGGTAATTATCGAGGACTGGGGGTGTTTTACTAACCTGTTGCAGACGTGTGTAAGTGCTTGAGACTAAGTAAAGTTTAGCTTTAAGTGAAAGCACTCTTGTGTTGTCCTGTTTGTTCGGACAGCCGTGTCTCCCCTGATTTATTTCCTGACACCACATTGCACAGAGTAAAAGTTACCAAGAGGTTTGGGTTGAAAGAACCCCAGGTAACACCAGTACTATGCACAGTGCTACCAAAGTTATGTGTAACAGTTTGTAGTAGAGGTCAGAATATAGGCACTGTTCAATTTCTATTATATTATATAGATTAACATTTTTTTTATTTCTGATCTTTTGATCATTCCTCAAACACTTTCCTAGTTACTACAAAACAGCTTCTGTAACTCCTCACGATTTTTCAGAAACTTTGGAGTATCAAACACCAATTCTATCGCGTGAGAGAAATGAAGTACCTGAACTGGAAAATAATATTGCTAGAGAGATAATCAGTAATGCAGTATCAACCTGTCAGGATTAGTAAGGTAATATCAAATATCAAGAGCTGAGAAAGATTCCAGACCCAGCCTGTGTTCTTGTTGAATTCTATGTAACGTGTTTGTAGATACATCTTCCCGGTTAACCTTAGATGTGTTTAATCCTGCCTCAGTCACTACTTCCCTGCTTCAGATTAACCATTATATCATAACATCACAGAAAAGGTTCGAGAGACCCTTTGTATATATCCACACCAGCTCCACTGCTTTATTTCAGTACTTAAAATGGATTTTGGTAGATGTGCACAGTTATCAGTATGAGGAAACCTACCAGAGCTTTAATTTGTGAACTACCTTATTTTAAAGTTACATAGTTTGGTAGATGACAGTCTAGACAGGCATTGTAATCATATAACAGATACTGAGCTTATCTCTCACAAGTAGTGAATTTGTGGACTGAAAATAATACTGTGAGAAAAGCATTTGAGAACTGAGGAGAGGCTCATTATGATAATACAGCATAACATATGCTTTGAGGATCATTGTTTAATAGGTTTATGTGAAAAGAGCCTACCAAAATACAATATTATAAAAATATACTAAACCACAAAAAAAAAAAAAAAACAAGCCTGGGAAAAATATGAAGCATAAAAGTTTTCTCTGAAAATGTGGAAGGACAGAAGGGGATGGATTTCAGGAGGGAATGTATTATATACCAGAGGGCTGACACTGACAAAAGCATGATTGCCTGTAAATTTCACACACAATGTCAGACACCCTTCGATTGCAGCTGATATTGACTGCAGCCATGCCCAACATTGCTAAAGGCTTTAAAGTATTGATCTTGACATGCAAGTGAATGAGGAGAGACACAGAGATGGATTTTAAGTGGCAGTGTAGTGGTCCCTTGGTCTCCAGTGGGGAGGAAAGCCACTCTGCCTCATTGTACTGGGCGGTAACCCCAGGCTCGTGGCTCGCTGGCGGAGCCGAACCATATGTAGTCTATCGTTCTGTGCCCATCTAACAAAGGCAAACAAACAACAGTCTGGTGCTCTTTAGCTTGCATCCCCTCAGCTGGGGCTGGCAGTACTTAACAGTCTATAGCTCTAGCCCATTGGGCAGGACTGAGCAGAGAGCAGGCTGTAGCCTAAGCCAGTGGTTATCAAACTAAGTCCGCCGCTTGATCAGGGAAAGCCCCAGTGGGCCAAGCCGATTTTTTCCCTTCTGCGTCCGCAGGTTCGGCCAATCATGGCTCCCACTGGCCGCGGTTCACCGCTCCAGGCCAATGGGGGCTGCAAGAAGGGCGGCCAGCACATCCCTCGGCCCGCGCCGCTTCCAGGGGCTTTCCCTGAATAAGCAGCGGACCGGCTTTGAGAACCACTGGCCTAAGCCTTCTGGCCAATGCATCCAGCAACCACCCACTGTCTGGGGCTCTAGTTCTTTGGGTGGGGCAGCGTAGGGAGAAGACTTTAGCCGCACCCTGTGAGCTAAGGCAGCCAGCAAATACACACAATCTACAGCTGTAGCCTTTTGGGTGGGACAGAACAGTAAGCAGGCTTTAGCCTCAGTTTGTAGGCTAACGCAGGCAGCAAGCACACAGTCTAGGGGTTCAGGTAGGGGTGAGCATCCACACCGTCTAGGGGCTCAGGTGAGGGGAGGAGCACAATCACAGTCTAGGGGCTCCAGTCGGAGTGAGCATCAACCAAGTCTAATGTCCTGGCTTGATGGACGGTAGATTCACACAGGCCTCCTGGCTTACGGTGGAGTGGCAGGGGGTAGTGGGACGTGGACTCACCTGATTCCACCACGTCCCAGCCCGGTGCCCTAACAGTGGTGGAGTGGTCTGCCACTGGGTTAGCAGGGATCCAGCTTCAACAAGCTGACCTGGAGTCAGTCAGCAAGGTAGCCGGATAGTTGTCAGCTGCCCCTGGGCTAATTCCTACCTCCCCGGGGTTTGGTACCGCTATAATCCACAGGTCCGGTGGCTCCTTTGGATACCCAGTAGATGGCAGTTCCAGCAACCCCTCTTCAGGACCAGTCTCCTCTGAGGGCAGGTTGCTGTACGGCGCAGGTTAAGCTCCAGGGTGCTTCAGCAGAGTGGAGGCATCCTTCTCCTTCCCTGTCTCCTGCTCAGCTGAGCTGTTGAGCCCTCCCTTTATACTTCCTGTCCTGCCCTGGTACTTCTGGCGAAGGAGGTGGGGTGGGTTCAGCTCTGCCCACCAGAGCAAGACAAGTGGCCTTTTGCTCTCCAGTCCGGAGGGAGGCCACTCTGCCTTGCTACACATAGTCATTAATTTTATTAAAATTTAACATCAGAGACGGGTGCTATCTGCCCCATCATCCCATACAAGGCATTTGTGTGGGTCCAGTGTGGGGTTTACACACACCATATAGCTCATGAATCAGAGTAGATTCTCCCACTGCATACCCCAAGGAGTCAACTTGTTCTTCTGAATCATCTCACCTTTCTCCCTGGAAAGGGGATGGAAAGAAAAAAAGAGGGACCCCTATCTGCAAGGACTTCAGGTTTTCCTTTTGCTCACAGACCTGGTGATCACCAGAAAAATCCCATGTCTCTTATTTTTCTGATCATTGTCCCCTTATCTGCACTGAACACCAGCCACAAGTTCTAATAAACTAACATTTACAGTTTTTCAACCCTAAGCCTACTTAGCCTAACTGGGTCTTGATTATGTTATGAGGAAAGAAAAAAACAAAAACAAACGAACAAAAAAACCCACCACAAAGACTGGCGGCCTCAGCCTATTTCGCCCCAATGAGACAAATTCCTTCCTGACTCCTGTAAAAGGTGATAACAGTAAGACCCAAAGCAACCTGAAAACACAGTTCATCTACTATACAACTATAGGGAGGGAGGGTGGTTGAATTCAGCTAGAAGTGGGGTGAGAGTTCTGAGAAACCCTGGGCCAGGCTTTAAACAAACCATTGTGGGAAGACAGAAACTAATTGACTTCCCTCTCTTTGGCTGGCCAATAACAACAGTGCACTCGGGGAGGAGGAGACTGTCCCTGTATACACTTCCTCCTAAAGCTGTCCAGCAGGTGGCAGATCCAAAGAAATTTCCCATCTGTTAAATTGGTGGGGGCATTACAACAGTGCTAAAAGGCCCTAATTGGAATAATATTCTACAAGGACAATAAAAACCATGGTAGACCGCCCATGATGCAAATTTCTTAGAATCTAGGAACAACATATAAGGGGTGATTAACTGAAGCAATTAAGAGTATAACAAAATTAATATAGATTTTTACATAACTAAATATATTTGCTTTATTTTTTATTCTTCTAGTTGTTTATATTGTAGTGTTAGAATCACAGATAAATAGATGTTGACTTACCAAGTTCCCCTTAGCCTCTGCCCTAACTACCTAAAACATACAATCATAACAAAGTTTGAAGAGGACACCAATATTGGTGGAGAGGTATATAATGAAGATGACAAATGACTAATATAGAGCTATTGAAATACCTTGGTAAACTGGGTATAAACAATATGAATTTTTAATATGCCTAAACATAAATGCAAATCTAAGACAAAAGAAAATGGGCCACATTTATATGACGGCAGACCCTATCCTGGGAAGCAATGACTCTGAAAAAGATTAGGAGGCCCTGGTGGATAATTAGCTGAATCAGAGATCCCATTGTGATGCTGTGGAAAAAAGGGCTAATGCAATCCTGTGATGCATAAACAAGGGAATCTTGAAACCAGACACATTAGACAAGAAATAAGGCATAAGTTTTTACAGTGAGAGCTTACCAAGGATTCTGGTGGATTCATGTTTTTTCTAAAAGGTGTGCTTTAGGAATTATCTTCTGGATGTTCTCTGTCCTGTGTTATACAGAAGCCAGACTAGATCCCAGTGGTCCTTGGTATCCATGAATCTCTCAGCCTAAATAATAAGCATTGGCTGAGGGGCAGGATTGCATCAGATATCAACGGATGTTGCAGATGTTGCATGTGGATTTGGAGGAGGAGTGGGAAGGATCAGTGAATTGAATGAGGGGGAGAAGGGTGAATGTGAAAATAAAGCTGGTAAGAGTATAAAAGGAAAGAGGAGATGGAAACCCTGAGTGTCAATTTCTCAAAATGCCTGACTTTAAATCAAGTAAGTCTTCCTTTTTATATGAAAGACTCAAGTATATTGATCCATCCTGGGTTACATTCAGTCCCCAGATACATGACAGGTAGTGTGCCTATCCGTATAATTGAGAGAGACAAGGTGGGTGAGGTAATATCTTTTATTGGACCAACTACTGCTGGAGAGAGAGAGATGAGCTTATGAGCCACACAGAGCAACACAGTTACAGCTATACTACTTACAATTTAGGACAGTTGTCTCACTTAATTTACAATACAACAAATCTCTGACAGTATACTTCCTTCGGGATTTCAGTGTGGCTGAGTGGGGATGTGCGTGAGACAAAAAAAAGATGGAAACAACCAGGGTTTAAAATAGTTGTGACATGTTGGGTCACAGAAACCCCCTTGGGACTGCTACCTTATGTGCTGAGACTACCTCTGAGCCCGTTTTCCCTGGCAGCTTGGGACTTCAGAACCCTACCTTGTTGACCCAGACATGCCAGTCTGCTCCAACACAGACCCAGGGTCTGAACCACCCGAAACTGCAGACTTAACTGAAAACAGCTCAGAAAGTGCTCCTGTCTCTAGTACCCAGATACCCAGTTCCCAATGGGATCCAAACCCCAAATAGATCCATTTTACTCTGTATTTATACAGGGTAAACTGATAAATTGTCTGCCCTCTATAACACTGATAGAGAGATATGCACAGCTGTTTGCTCCCCCAGGAATTACTTACTTACTCTGGGTTAATTTATAAGCAAAAAGTGATTTTATTAAATATAAAAAGTAGGATATAAGTGGTTCCAAGTAATAACAGACAGAACAAAGTATGTTACCAAGCAAAATAAAATAAAACATGCAAGTCTAAGCCTAATACAGTAGGAAACTGAATACAGATAAAATCTCACCCTTAGAGATGTTCCAATATGCTTCTTTCACGGATTGGACTGCTTTCTAGTCTGGGCCCACTCCTTTCCCCGGTACAATTCTTGTTAGCTTAGGTGGTAGCTAGGGGATTTCTTAGGACTGTCACTCCCTCTGTTCTGTTCCACCCCCTTTTATAGCTCTGGCACAAGGCGGGAATCTTGTGTCTCTCTGGGTCCCCACCCCTCCTTCTAAATGGAAAAGCACCAGGTTTAAGATGGATTTCAGTACCAGATGACATGGTCACATGTTCTGTGAGACCCCAAGCCTTCATTCTTCCCCGGCCTGACTCACAGGAAGGCTTGCAAGTAAACAGAGCCATCTACAGTCAATGGTCCAGGTCAATGGGAGCCATCAAGATTCCAAACCACCATTAATGGCCCACACTTTGCATAATTACAATAGGACCCCACAGTTACATTTCATATTTCTAGTTTCAGATACAATGATACATTTGTACAAATAGGATGACCACACTCAGTAGATTATAAGCTTTGTAATGATACCTTACAAGAGATCTTTTGCCTGAAGCATATTCCAGTTACATTATATTCACACTCATTGGCATATTTTCATAAAATCATATAGAGTGCAACGTCACAATAGTGTTATCATGTAACTTCTTGTGTACCTAAAGGAGCCTCCTTCTGGGTTAAGTCTAAATAAACTAACAATATGGGTGGATTCTCAGCTGTTTAAAAAAAAAATCACCAGAGCTACAAAGACATCACTCGAGAATGTGTCTCAGAACATAACATACACACACATACAGTGCATTCAATTAAAAAAAAAGTTTTTATCTTAACAGTAGGTATTTTCTGTATTTGTAATCTGGAACTTGAGTAACTGGAGCATGCTATTTTGCTTTCAGTTCACTTTCTCCTTTGTTCCCATCCCAGGGTAATTAAGAGAACATCTATTTTCAAAGAACACTACAATTTAAAAATAACTTAGAAAAATGTGATTGGAAAAGAAATAATTATTCAGATAAGCATATTACAATATGAAATATGCTAAGATAGCTATAGTTTATCAATAAATCAATTTAACTTCTTAATATTTTCTGCCTCTGATAGCGCACACTACTCCAGTATTTGACATTTTGATTTTGATCTGAAGTGCAGAAAAATAGCTCATCTATGAAGGTCACTGACATTTCATTTAACAGGTTAAGCATTATAAACTATCTAGCAACATTTCAGCTTTTCATTTATTTATGAAAGGCATGGTTCATCTTCGAATAGGTTTTTAATTTTTTCTGAAGAAAAATGATGCACTCAAACATTAGATGCAAAATAATTTATAGAAATGATGGGTTAGCCTCCATTAAAAATAATTTTACTAGCACATTTTCTGGTGGATCAGTATTCAGTCAATTTTCTTTTGCAATAGTTGTCTAAATTTTTAATGGTAGATAACTTTTTCTTCTTCGGGAACAGCATAAAATATTGTTAAGTTCTAAACAACTGAAAAAATAGTTTCTGTTATATAATAACAATGATAAAACTAGAAGACAGTATACTACACAGCAAGATGTTCAATTGATTTCTGGGTATTGCCTTCTGCCTGTGGAAAATTCATACTCTGTAGGCACAAATATTTTTATTCTCAACATAGTATAATAGCCTCTATCTAGCAGCCATCATAGAAATGCATCTGTTGCATAGAAATCCTTTTCACTCATTACTTATGTAAACAATGCTGAATAGGGTCTTGTAAGCTCCCATTTATTTTCCATCTTTTGAACTCTGTACCCTCAAGCGCCTTAAAAAAAGTTCTTGTTCAACTAGACACAGAACAGCAAAGTATCTGGTCACATTTTGTTCCTGCACTTTAACAGCTTATCAACTCGAGACAAGCTACATAAAACAAAGGAAACTACATGGAACAAAGCAAAACATATAACTTTTAAATCCACACACCATCTTCTTCTAGCTTCTGGTCTACCAATACTTAACAACAACCTTTTAGCCCTTTTTGATTATCATTATAGGCAAAGCTAGTAGCACTGCCTGTACTTAAGGTTGCCTACAATTTACAAGAGCCCATTTCCAGTTGCTTATAACTTTTACTAACTAACCCATTCAAGTTGAAATTTTCCATGCTAGGTGCCTGTGTCAGGTCTCTAACTTCTGAAATAAAGGAGGACTCCTATATTCACTAAAAATCCCTAATTCCTGCATTTCCTAACTTTGGAGTGTTTGACTTCGCAACCTTAATGTTCTTTTAGTATAGTCATTTGGAGATCATTTTGATGTCATAGATTTTAAGGTCAGAAGAGAACATTATGTACCTCTAGTCTAAAGACTTGTCCATATGGTGTGGCAGTGCATACATGGGGGGTATGATTTCTAAAGCACACTAACTAGACTGTGTACACTTTGTTGGTAGGCATTAAAAGAGCATACTAGAGATTTTATGTAGCCCAGGGGACTAAATTCTCTTTGAACTGCACCATATCTTCGATAAAGATATCCAGTCTTGACTTAAATACCTGAACTTGATGGAGAATCCACTCTACACCCTTAGGTGCTTCAGGAGTTAATTATGTTCATAGTTAAAAAATTGCAGCATCTTTTTTCTAGTTTGAATTTGTCTTCAGCTTCCAGACACTGGATCTTATTAAGCCTTTGTTTTCTAGATTAAAGAGCCATCTACTATCAGAAATCTCTTCGTCATATAGGTAATTGTAGATCATGATCAAGGCAGCTCTGAGCATTCTCTTCATCAAAATAGATTGAGCTTCTTAAATCTCTTACTATAAAATGTGATATCCAGATCTCAAGTGCATCTTTGTGCCTCAACATTAGCAGAAAACTAATATTAACCCTAAGTTTGTCATATTTGTATTTTTGTTTTCTCCTCACCCATCTCTTGGTGAAGATTGTGCGTGGGACCTTGAGCTGCCTTAGTGCATTGCCTCATGATACACACCAAAAATATTCCAAAATATTTTGTTGTGGAATTCATTTGGTAACTTAAAAAAAATCACCATGCCCTGTGGATCAGGAACTGGGGTGCCAAAACTTAAAAGCCTATTTAGAGCCTATTAGGCTGCTCTGTGATCAGCCCTGAGAAATGCTTCTGAAAACTTCCATCTGTACATTCTGGAGGCTGAGAGGAGAGCTGGTTAATGGAAATTTTTCAAAGTTTGCTCAACAGAAAACAGTTATTTTGTGAATATGGAAAATTCTATAAAAATGTCTTTTTGATAGTTTTCAGGTGTTCATTGAAAACCCAGAAAACAAAAAGGGTTTTGATTTTCCTCCACCAAAACCTGAAAAGTTTCAGGTGAAATTTCAGTTGATTGAGCAAAAAATTTCAGTAAAACCAGACCAAAAATATCCCATTCGTCCATCTAACTGAAATCTTTATTTTCCATCATTGAAAACCATTTTTTTCATGGGGTGGAGAAGAACTCTCCCAAATTTGAAGAAAATTATTTGTCAAAAAGAAAACAATTTCCTGCCCAGAATACATAAACATCACTCATACCCTACAAGATGACTGTATACTAACGGCAGACAGTGGGATGGTTTAAGTTCAATTTATTATTAAATTGTGGGACTCTTCTGCTTTCACTCATACCATTGTAGAGCAGGAATAACTCCACTGAAATCAATGAAAATAAAACAGTGTAAAATGAACATAACTGAGAAGGAAATCAAGTCCACTGTTTCTTTGAAATGGTCAGAGATTGATGTATTACTTACTACTTAGCATAATGTTCCCTGCTGTGATATAGCACATATCTATATAATAAGATTCCAGGGTCATCATCTATATGTGTCACTCTGAAGCCGAGAATGTTTATAGAGTCAGCATGAAATGACAGCAACAGCTACAGGCAGAGTTGAGAGCTCTTTTTGTTGAGAATATCACCAGATTCAGTCATCACTGGGATTCAGTGTCTGTTAATGGTCCAATGTTCTCAGTTTACTCTGAAATTAGATACTCGCAGCTGGCCTGTGTTGACTTGGGCTCGGGCTAAAGGGCTGTGTAGTTATTTGGGCTTGATCTGCTAGGACCCTTCCACCTCACAGGTCGTAAAGCCCAGGCTCTGCAATTAAACAGCCCCTTTGCCTGAGCCACATGAGCCCAATTCAGCTGCAACATGTAGACATATCCTCAGCCATTTTGACTTTACACATTACACCCATGCAGTGTATAGGTACAACAAGGTCATGTGTAATACACACACCCCAATCAGTCCCCCACACACCACATGCACTTGTGCATCCTCACTCATACTCACCATAAAACCATAAATTCCAGCAGCAAATCCACAGGTCATCATAATATCTATTATTGGTTTATCATCAACCCAGTAAAAAAAAATACTTAAGTGTATATGTTAGGTTTCTGACATTGTTTCCATCATGCAAACTGCACTATCTTAAGAGAATTGTCTGCCACTAGATGAGAGATTGTGTTTGTAAACAGTGGCACCTGTAACTGATGTTGCCCTAACCCTAGCTCATTGATTTCAATGGGGCCAAGATTTTACCCCAAGAGTCCAATTTTCCAACTTTCTTGTCCAGCTCCACATAACACTTTGTATACTCTACATTAATGCCCGACTGGATCGGGTACATTAACAAGCCTTAACTGTGCCGTAGACACAAGTGTGGACAGGAGATGGAGAAAGGAATGGTGATTAAGAGACTGTGATAAAAGCCAAATACAATGAACAGCTAGAGTATTCCAAGCATGTGATCTAATATATTAAAGATTTCATAAGTTGAACTGTGAAAATTTTAACAAAGTTATTTGACCATAAAAATTCAATACTGTAAATCTCTTGCATTATATATTACTAGAAGGGATGGTAAAAGGCTTTCATAAGTTTCCTGAACGTACTTAATAAATGCCTCATATTAATACAATTTCTAGACAGCAGACAACAGCTATAGAAAAAGACCAAACTTTAAAATAAACTTTCAGAAAAGGAACACACATCTCCTTGTAATACTGCTTCAAGAAGAGAGGGAGAAATTTTGCAGCATACAACACTTCCTATTGATCCTACCATATACTCCCTAATAGAAATCCTTCTGAGTCAATATATCATAAAAACTCTATGTATCTTAATATGACATTAAATTGGCCATAAAATACTTATACAGAGAAACCTCAAAGACTACTTATATTCAACAGGAACAACTAAAACTGTCAACTACTACTACTACTTACCTACTTCAAGTGATGGTGTTAGGGTTAATTCACTCATATTTTTTTAATATGCTGTAAAAATCGTTAAATAGACAACACTACATAAGTGCAAAGTATCATCATCACTATTATAGAACAAAATACTTTGAACTTTGATATCTAAAAATGCACTGCTGTGATAATACAACCTTGATGAGAGTAGCTGAAGTATGGGCCTAAGGAAAAAAATGGTTATTGCCATTCACAGGAAAATGGATTAAATCACTAGGTTCAGTAATAGCTAACAAATATAATTTCTTAACATTGCTGTCATTGATGGCAATTCATTGAAAATCTACAAAGAATAAATGGGGAAAACTAGCATGCTACTTACTGTCATAGTTTATGGTTTTAACACAGCAAAACAAACCTATTGAATATAAATGGAAGTGATCTTGCCCACACCAATTACGATGCCAATTAATCATTCATATTTGAGCAGAAAGGTAGAAGTTTTGCCCAGCTGTGTAGAGTTTTCCATGACAGTATCAGAATTTCCAATATTTCATCAATTGCATAGAAAATGGCACATGAAGATGCTAGTATGCCTACAAATTGTTTTCTTAAACTATGAATGAGGGAAAGAAAATTTAGAAAGAACTATCTTTATTCAACTAGTCTGATTATGAACTGCTACTAAAGCTGAAAAATAATTGGTTTCTGAAGTTTCTTGCATAGGAATGTGTTAAAATTACCCAGGAACCTATTACAATGGGCTATGGCAAAATCCAGACCTCACTGAAGTCAAAGGGAGTAGAACTGGGATACATTTTTTGGGCAACATTTTTGGTGGCACCAAAACTTTAATTTAATTTTTGTTTGTTTAAAATTGTTTGAGTTAAAAAAAGAAAAATCCAAAAAGTCAGTTTCAGGTTTGACATTCAAACAGAAAAATCAAAGTATTTTGACAATTTTTCTTTGAAATTCCTTTCAGGTTTAAAGATTCAGAACCATTAACATGCTCAAAATCAAAACATTTCATTTCAGTCAAATGAAACATTGTTAGACCCAAAATTAATTTTGACTTTTTGACTGACTCAGATTTTTTGGGGGGGATGGTGGGGAAGAGGGATTTCCAATTTTTCAGAATTGCCAACAAACTGAAAAACCAAGTATTTACTCATTTCTAAATAGAAATTTTGCCCTTGACTTCAATAAAGGCCAGGTTTTTATCCTTCAATATTAAGTTCAGGAACTCATGTCAAGCATAGGTACAGCTAAACCAGTTTCTAAAATGAGTCTTGATACTGTTTTGTATTTTGCTAGTATGCACTACTGTGTCCATGAAGATTCAGTTTCAAGTCAAGGGGTATGTCTAGGGGGTATGTCTGTACTGCAATTAGAAAACCTTGGCACAGAGTCTCAGAGCCTGGGTAGTAGGGATAAAAATTGTAGTGTATACCCTCAGGCTTGGGCCAGAGCTCAGGTTCTGAGAATCTGCAAGTGGGAAAGTCTCTGAATCTGGGCTCCAGCCCAAACCCAAACCACCTACACTGCAATTTTTAGCTCTGCAGGCTGAGCCCCACAAGTCTGAGCCATGCCACAGGTCTTTTATTACGTACACGTACATTATATGAATGCTTGTAGATCCTGATACAGAATTAATATCATATGGCCTAATCTGGAGTCCACTGAACTCAGTGAGCTTTTGATCAGGCCCATAACATGGATACAAAGAGTTATCTGAGCCAAACTCTAGACCGGTTTCTGTACAAGACTCACATATGCTTCACTTTACATACTGTGAGTAGTCTGATTGGCTTCAGTGAGACTAATGACAGTCTGTAAATTTGAGCACACATGTAACTCGTTGAAGGATCTGAATCTAATTTCAAGTCTTGTTTAAAAACAGTGTTGTAAAAGCACCAGTTATTGGCTCAGACAGGGCATTAGAATAAGATGATGTCTGGTAAAATAACTATGTGACTAGTAACTTTGTCAAGATTTATGGCTCCCACATCCTATTCAATATACTTTAGAACTCCCACATTACAAACGCGTAAGTCATAGATAGTACTAATTTTCATTTGATAAGTTTCCTTTGATCTCCAGTGAATTAAAGCTGTAAACTGTGGCTGCATTGCTACATACTATATTTTACTTTCTGGGATATTCTTTTTATTCTAATATCAAATGAAAGACTTTAGAATTTTTTCCCCATTTATCTTAGAGAATTTTCAGAATTTTGATTAATTGCACATCATAAATAATTTGATGGAAGGTATCAAATTAAGTTTTCAAGCCCAAAATGTCATATTCTGTATCATTCTCTTTTCCTCAAGGACCATTAAGGCTCCAAATATTTTCAGCATATGAGTAAGTAAATGTAACTTGACCCCAAAGGGTTATTATAATACATACCAAAACATAATACACTAAAATTAAACATTAAAACCCAGAAAAAGGCCACACAGGGTTTTAAAGAGAAACATGAAACAGACACATGAATACTGCAATCATTACTATACTAAAAATAGATTTATTTTAGCATGTGGAACTTTTTGTATCAAGATAAAAGCTGGGAAATTGTTAGTACAAAGGAAATTGTAAGAGTGAAGGAAAGAAAGAGGTCCAGAGAGAGGCCAAGTTTTGAGACACTCAAAATATTCACAGAGGCAAGCTGAATGGGAGTTTAGAGTGGATGTTTAGTGGTTAGGGCACTAACCTCCAACTCAGGAGACCCAGACCCAATTCTTTGCTATACCACAATGTGGCTGTGGGGAAATCATTCAGGGTACATCTTCCAACTGCAGTATATATGTAATTCCCATCTCAGGTAGAAGTACACATTAGCTCTGCTTCAGGTAGAGAGCTAAAAGTATCAGTGTGCTTCATTACATACCGAGGATCTTGGATGGGATTGTCCTTGGGTGGCTATCCCAAGCTAGGGTGACCAGACAGCAAGTGTGAAAAATCGGGACGAGGGTGGGGGGTAATAGGAGTCTATATAAGAAAAAGCCCCAAATATCGAGACTGTCCCTATAAAATCGGGACATCTGGTAACCCTATCCCAAGCCACCGCAGCCACCACTATTTTTAGCATGCTAGCTCGAGCAGAGCTAGTGTGCATATATCTACCAGAGTTGGGAATTACACCTCCCACCTGCAGTGCATTCATACCCTTAATGTGTCTCTATGTCAATTTTCCCATCTGTAAAGTAGAGATACTAGTACTTGCCTACCTCACAGTGATCTTATGAGGACAGATACTGCATCTGAGTGCCTTAAGTCTTTAATGTAATGACTGCTATATATATACCCCAGCTAGATAAACAGATGGTCATTCTGCTTGTAATTAAAGATGAATTGTTTGAAGCTGATCGCTTCAGTGGAGAAATCGTATTGACTAAAGATTGGTCCTTTTTCATAATCTCAATTTGGGCCATATAACGAAAGGCCCTTATCTGTCCTTATGCAGGAAAGAATAGAGGGCTCAAGGATCCTCCAAACTTGGCATGCCATATGCAAGGGTTTGTTAGAATTGCAGACTAGTCCCTCAATGAGCTCCCAGTGACGCACATTGGTCTCAAAGGAATAGAGAGGGATGTTTCCCTATTGCACTGGACTGCAAAGCAAGACCAACATGCAGAATGAAGAGTATGCTGCTCCCCAGGAAGTGAACTCTAAAAAAGGCATTCTGCCTCTGTGAGGACCTGGAGCCTGCAACACACACCCATGTCTCAGGGCATGACAGAGTCTTTACTTCTAATCTTCAGTGTGAGAAGAAAATGCGGCTGACACTGCAGAGGAAGAAAATCAACAACCCCCTAGGGAGACAAAGTTATTCATATGTGCCTGAACTTTGTGTTCAAGTACTGCAATGATGGGCATATAAAATAACTTAGTTATACCTGAATCAGACTCACGTATATGCAAAGAAAAGCTGACACCTAAGCATGCAAAAAGGACTTTAAAATTAGATATCTAAAATGGAAGTTTAAACTGCAGCTTAATTAAATATTGTATACAAAAGCTTTTGTTCCAGATTTTTGCTTTTATGCATATGCCTGGTTTGGGAAGTTAGTAAATGGTACAGATCTGTCCATAATTAATGAAAGAATCAAAGCGGGGGGGCTATCCAAATGGATCTTTGAGGTTATTGCATTGTATTGAAGACATTCAAGTACTTTATATACGACAGAGGAATCTGCAAATTAAACCTTGATGTAAGCAAAATGTATATATTTGCATTCAGTGGATGTTTACTAGGATAGCCTTGTCAAATTTCTTTTTTTAAAAAGTTTGTAGATTTGGGGCCAGATTCTTGGCTGGTGTAAACAGTCTCTGCTGCTTTCACTTCAGTAAGCTATGCCACACTACACCAGCTCCACCAGGATCTGACCCTGGGTCTTTTTGGAATTACATTTTTTTACTGTGCTAGATTTACTGTATTTAATAAAAAAAAATCAAGAGACAGAACACTGGCTATGTTTAGATGCAGAAATGAGAATTATCTTAGCAGCAGTAGATGCAACAGGGGGGCAGTAACTCCTTCCATTATTACTGCAGAAATTGTGATTGAAAGCAGAGTCTGGGGCAGATACCCAAACACTATCAAGAGAATATTGTGAGCCAAATAAACACATTTCTGTCTTTTATTTTTTATTCTTATCTCCTTGATATAGTCATTAGCTGAAAAGTTTCAGCCTCTTTACTCAGTGGTATATCTGCAACTGCTGCTTCTGCAGCTATTGGCTTGAGGAAATTAAAATGTACTTAGCATTTCAGTAAACAGATTTACAGAATTTGGAAGTGGATTCGTATTTCCCTGGAAAATCTGATCGATAACTTTTCTGCTGTAATTGGGGAAAAGAGAGAAGCAAACTAAAATAAAAGTATTTTTAAGGCAGCCCATAATGTCCCAACACGTTAGAACCCTACTCTTATTATTGTTATTACTTATGGTACTGGTTAACTACTGCAATCAATACTAAATCTCCATTGTGTTAAGCTCTGTACAAACATAGGAAGTTATAGTCCTTGTCCAGAGGGCTTTACGGGCCAAAGTTACATCACCTTACTTTGGCCCATTTGTTTTAATATTGTTTTGCAGCCTCTCAGCCAGTAGCATGCTTATGTTCTTGTGGAATTGGAAAGAAAAAAAAAATGTGTGCCAGATTCTCTAGTACCACAGAACGATGCTGGGTGCAAAAAAGTGGGGCAGGAATAGCAAAAGTGGCCTTATGTCACATTTATATTTCCTCAATCCAAAGCCATCCTGGAGCCAGTCTACTCACTAGCACAAGTTAGAGTGACCTTCAAGCTAGTCTACCTTGAGCCAGCTACCCATGGTTCCAGGGGACTATTATAGAATGAATCTGGCTCAGAGTACAGTATCTATGTGTAACAGACAGGAAAAGTGACCAATGAAATACTTACCTCCAGGTTTCCTTCCCATAGAGTACAATAGAATTGCATACCTAGTACTGGCAAAGAGAGTGCCAGTCTTAGGCTATCATCCAGGTTTATATTTTGATAAGACAAGAAAACTGTGACAAATATAATTGAAAGTCAGATTTATCCTTTCAAGATAAATATGAGAAACAGTCCAAAGGACAAAGAAGGAGAAGTGAACCAATTCTTAAACTTTGATACCTACATTTGCACCAGCACATTTATTTGATGCCCAAAGATGGTTTCAGAATTCAAATGTGGAATTAGACATGAAAACTGAACTCAGACTTTAAGATCAGAGTTCTGAAAATCACATCTAACAGTGACATAATGAAAACATTTGCTAGGAGGTATAAAGCAGGTTTATTAGAAGTGCTCACTATATAAAACTCAGCCATCTATATATAAAACTCAGCCATCTATAATATGTAATCTTGGAAATCTTGTAGTAGTTTAGAGGGGTAGGGTGGCTTAACGAGGAAGTCCCTTTCATATACCACCAGTATGCGGTTGTCCTCCTGTATTTATTTTTCCCCCATTTGTTGCTTCACCACTGTAGAGTAAATTTAGTGTAGTGGGCAATAATTGTCTACATTCTCTGAACATTCACATTCCCCTATGCTATCCAATCTTTTTTCACAAAAGGAAGAAGGGAAGTACATTTAAAAAAAAGAGAGCCAATTTATGTAAGCCAATTTAGTGAGTCACATAATATTTCACTGAATTTCCTGAACTTTCTGGAAAGTTCAAATTACATACAATTTAATTTAATCATACATAGACTTGTGGAAACCTGGAATAACACCAACAAAGTCAATGAAATAATAGAATCAGACAAATTATCTTATTGTCTTTCATTCATAGATTCTAGGACTGGAAGGGACCTCGAGAGGTCATCGAGTCCAGTCCCCTGCCCGCATGGCAGGACCAAATACCGTCTAGACCATCCCTGATAGATATTTATCTAACCTACTCTTAAATATCTCCAGAGATGGAGATTCCACAACCTCCCTAGGTAATTTATTCCAGTGTTTAACCACCCTGACAGTTAGGAACTTTTTCCTAATGTCCAACCTAGACCTCCCTTGCTGCAGTTTAAGCCCATTGCTTCTTGTTCTATCCTTAGAGGCTAAGGTGAACAAGTTTTCTCCCTCCTCCTTATGACACCCTTTTAGATACCTGAAAACTGCTATCATGTCCCTCTCAGTCTTCTCTTTTCCAAACTAAACAAACCCAATTCTTTCAGCCTTCCTTCATAGGTCATGTTCTCAAGACCTTTAATCATTCTTGTTGCTCTTCTCTGGACCCTTTCCAATTTCTCCACATCTTTCTTGAAATGCGGTGCCCAGAACTGGACACAATACTCCAGCTGAGGCCTAACCAGAGCAGAGTAGAGCGGAAGAATGACTTCTCGTGTCTTGCTCACAACACACCTGTTAATACAACCCAGAATTATGTTTGCTTTTTTTTGCAACAGCATCACACCGTTGACTCATATTTAGCTTGTGGTCCACTATAACCCCAAGATCCCTTTCTGCCGTACTCCTTCCTAGACAGTCTCTTCCCATTCTGTATGTGTGAAACTGATTTTTTCTTCCTAAGTGGAGCACTTTGCATTTGTCTTTGTTAAACTTCATCCTGTTTAACTCAGACCATTTCTCCAATTTGTCCAGACCATTTTGAATTATGACCCTGTCCACCAAAGCAGTTGCAATCCCTCCCAGTTTGGTATCATCTGCAAACTTAATAAGCATACTTTCTATGCCAATATCTAAGTCGTTAATGAAGATATTGAACAGAGCTTTCTTTTGGCTTTCACATCCAATATAAGGCCAGATATTCAGATTGTATAAATCAACATACCACTGACTTCCGTGGACTGTGCTCATCTCTTGTGACCAGTGATATCACAAATAGTCCAACTTTAATGACAAATTCTATATTTGCCATGTGATACTACTGAACAACTTGCCAATGTAAATTATTTATTCTGAGATCAACTGGGAAATAGGGTGATTGTGATCAACAGAACAAGATGGAAAAGGTCTACAGCTCTAAAAGTGATATTCCAAATACCACATCTATGAAACAAAATTCCTTTAAAAATCATTAACACTGTATTCTACCATAAATTATTTTTCCAAAAGGTCATGAAAAAATTTCCTCTAATGGAAGTGTGAAGTCACATTTCCCTCCAAACTTTTACTATAACAACTGTGAAGGTTATCTATACCTTTATGAGAACCAGTTAAAATAAAACAGATTTCATGACAGAACTTCATAGAGCATCATAATAGTCATTAATCTCCATACAATTGTTTTCAGTTTCTTCAACAATATTTCATGTGTAAGCAAGTCCAAGTTCTTGAAGAACCCCGGGCATTAGCTAGCACACACTTTTTCAGCAACTTCAGTACGAGCATTAAAATGCTGTGAACTGAACTGAATGAAAAAAGCTATAATATCTTTGCAAGTATCTAAGCTTAGTTTTAAATTAGCACTTTTAGTGCACTGAATTTTCATTGAGAGGATCTACTTATATTTATCACTCTTATAATATAACAAAGTGCAGTAGATAGTGTTTTTCATAAGAGAACTAGAGTGAATAGAGGCTATTTCTCCCCAACTTATCTATGCAACTATTAGTATCTTTGGCAGTGTAGCTCTCAAAGGAGAATATCCTACCCCTTCTCCCACCCAAAAAAAAGTAATACTGAGAAAATATTCAGTGCCACCCAATTCCCATATTGCATAGACTACTCTGAAGAAAACAGTTACTCTGGAGAATTTGATGGTGAACTTCCATTCTAAGTTCTTATATATCCTTGACCACCAGTATCTGAGTGCCTTCTAGTACTACATTAAGCAATGACTAGCATCTCCCAAATGTGGTTGATTCTCTCTCTCGTTCTCTTTGCGGGGGGTGGGGGGGGAATATATGTGCAGTATAGTTTTTTTTTTGGTAGGGGTTTCATTTTGTGTGTGTGTTTTTTTTTTAAATATACACATTGCTATGCACTTCTACGGGAGAAGGCAGGTTGAAATTGTACACATTGCACTCAGAACAGAAGATCTGTGAGGTTTAATGGTCTTTAGTTCCTGTGGCAGTTCATTCCACTGTCTCAGACTGTCTCAGGAGATAGCTCTGTCTCCCACACAGATTAAGCTTTATTTTTATAGTAGAAAGTTCCATTGTGTCAAAAAAAAATGGAGTTGTGAACCACGGTCCTCATCCTTTATCTTTAGCCAGGTATCTGTATCTGTGGGGTATCCTAAACCTGAACCATTGAGCACCTTGAAGATACGGACCAAAATCGAGAACTTGGTTTCTGTGAGAAGACAATGGAGAGAGCAGAAGTCAGCTTTGGGTTGGGGTAATGCTGTTCTAAAATTAATCAAGTGGTCTCAATTCTGAACGTTTGGTCTCCTCTCCAAAGTACATATCTGCTGAAATTTTCCTTTCCAATTGGCATCTTAGCTGCAGCATAAATCTCTATCACACATTCAGAAATGACTATGGTATCAATGGAATCATGCAGTATATGCACTAGAGATTTACAGTAATGTCATTACAAGTCCTCATTTGAAATACTGTGTAAAATTCTGGTCATCCGTGTTCAAGAAAGATGAAATCAAATTGGAACAGATGCTGAGAAGAGTTACTAGAATGATCAGGGGAATGGAGGACCTATCTTATCAGAGGAGACCAGAAGAGCTTGGCTTAAATCTCACAAAAAGAGTCTGAGAGGGGATCTGATTGCCTTCTGTAGGTACATTCCCTCCCAACCACCCCCCATTTATTCTAGGAGATTCTCTTATCTCCTTCCTCTGAAGCATCAGGGATGGTCACAACTAGGGATGGGACACTGGGCAGGGTGGGGCCAGGGCTCTGAGGTGGCATCAGGGATTTTCTCTCTCAGGTGCTTAGCTGGCTGGCTCTTGCTTATGTGTTCAGAATCTAACTCGGGGTGAAAGTAACTTAAAGGACTTACCGATACTCCTAAGTTTTCAGAGAGGGAACCTCTTCTCCGGGGATGCTAGTGGCAGGACAGTGGCAGACCAGACATTTACTTTTTCTGAGTTCCATACAGCAGATCTAGGTAGTGGTGATTCCTCCCCCTTTACTCAGTCACTTTCTCATACTCTGTGCAGGAGACCTAGGCAGTGAAGTGCCCTTTCTTCTACAAGTTTCACACAATTTCTTTGCCTAGGTTCACTTACCCTTCCACACACTAAGTTAGCTTGTTCAGCAAACTAATTACACTATTACTATTTAAAATATTTTTAAAGGGTTGATGTGACATTACCTAGAATGGACTGTCAATAATATTCTTTAAAAAAATTACAACTCATAATTCTGGTCAATATCATTATTACTATTACACAGGCATGTAAATACAGCTTAAAGCCTATTCAGATTCCTGTATCACAGCTTATGCATCTTGCTTATTGTTTTACTAGTATGGTAATACTGAGAACCATATGTACATGTTTATAAATAGCAACCATTAACTCACTTGCAATGCAGACAGTATTACCATAATGTTAAATAGAATCTTTATTAGTTCAGGCTCATTATCTTAACAATTTCAGAAGGAACAAGAATATCAATGTGATCAGATGTCTCCTTGTCCCTTAAAATTGAAATATATTGAAGTTTAATTTCAACAATATAATAATGCTTCCAGCTACAGTTCATGCTGGAAACTTTTCTTTTACAGGAGTTATTGAAACATATTATACAATATTCACCTGGGGGGCAAAATTTACTTTGTATCTGAATTGTGCATTCCAACACCTTATATTTGAATCTAAGGGTTTTTCTTAAAGTACAACTGAGCTCATTAATTGAAATCATTGCTCCAAGCATTCCTAGCAAAATATGATTTTAAAGTCATACATCATGAAAAATTAAAGTAGTCTTTTGAGGAAAATAAGATTTTTAGCAAAAGATAAGAGGCATAAAATTCCTTTATCAAATATGCCACTTCTCATTAATAAAAGCACTAAGATTATGCAAATCATAATTGCATCTTAGATTATTGTCCTGGAAATATGGATCCCCCATGTCTTCTCTGAAGACCTGTATCATTTCTATCAGTTGGTGTTGTTATAGTGCTTAAGTATTCTGAGTGATTTTTTTCATAGAACTATTATTTGAAAGAACCCACTTAATGTCAATGCTCTCTGTACTCCATTTATTCAAATACTTTGCTTTGTAAATTAGGCTTTGATGCTATAAAATAGGGCTTCCTTGAAAGCATTCTGAATTTTCTATATTAGCTGGGCTGTCTACCTACTCCATCTTCCCACTTAGGGCATGTCTACACTACAAATATATGTCAGCTTAACGTAAGTCAACATCCAGCCTCTGCATTAAGTAAGTCAGTTGTGTATGTCCATACCATACTCATTGTGTCAGTGGAATGCACCATCACTATCAGTGTTTGCATCATACACAGATTAGTGCATGTTGGGTAGCTATTCCACAGTGCAACTACCCACAGGGGGGAGTGAGAAGGTTTTGCAATACCTTATGGGGGGGGGAATGCGAACATGGCTTCATCTCCCCATGATGCGGTTTTCTCCTTCCCTCCCTATCAACAGCAAACAACCAATTTTTGCTCCTTTTTTCCCAAAAAAGCTGGATTTAGCCACACATAGCCCAAGAAGCATGGAGCCTGCTCAGCTGTACACTCTTGTGAGCGTTACAAATACCTTGTGCCTTAGCATGCAGTATTTCCAGATCAGAGGCAGGAGCAGCCATGTGGAACATACCAATGTCCTTCAAGCAGCCCTGCTGCAAGCCACAGAACAAAACAATTCCTGGTTGCTGCTGGCAGTCACACTGACTGGTGGGATCACAGTGTTGTGCAGTTATGAGATGATGAGCAGTGGCTGCAGAACTTTTGCCTGCATAAGTTCTTTGTGCAGAGCTTTCTGCAGCCCTGAAGCTCAGCAACACTAAAATGAGACCTGGTGACATCGGAAAAGTGAGTGGTGATCACTCTGTGGAAGCTTGTGATGCCAGACTGCTACCAGTCAGTGGGGAATTAATTTAGAGTTGGTAAATCCACCATGGAGCTATTGTTACCCAAGTGTGCAGGGCCATTAGTCATCTTCTGCTAAGAAGGGTAGTGACTCTGGGTCTTGTGCAGGACATAGTGGATGGTTTTGCTGCAATGGGGTTCCCTAACTGCAGTGGGATGATAGATGGCACACACATCCTTGTATTGATGCCAGACCACTTTGTTAACAAGTATGTAAACTGAAAGATATTTTTCAATGATGTTGCCCACTGTGATCCACCAGTGCTTGTGTTTCACTGACAACAATATGGGAGGGGGGAGAGAGAAGACCATAACCATTTATGATCTTGAAATACCAATGATGATCTTGAGAGACCCAGCTACCCCTTGTTCCCATGGCTCATGAAGCTGTACGTCAGCCACCCTGACAGCAGTAAGGAGCGGTTCAACAATAGGCTGAGCAAGTGCAGAATGGTGGTGGAATGTGCCTTTGGATGTTTAAAGGGTCACTGGCATAGTTTAATAGATTAGACCTCAGTGAAAGCATTATCCCCATTGTTATCACAGCCTGCTGTGTGCTCCATAATATCTGTGAGGCAAATGGAGAGACGTTTCTGCAGGCGTGGGGTATGGAGGCAGATTGGCACACACTCCTGTGGCTCATTACTCAAATAGGTTTTCAAAGGCTCCCAGAGACACAGATCTCCTTGTTGGACTCTTCTTATTGCCCTGGTATCAGATGACAGCTAACTTTGAGCAGCCAGATATCTGCATTGTGCCTGCCCACACCATCCCTTCCATTGCATCAGTTTCCCTGTGCCCCGCCCCCCATGATTGTAATAAACAAGGAGCCTTTCTCAAAGTCTTGACTTGTATTGTACACACAAAGAACTGAAAGAACAGGAAAATAAGTTAAGCTTGTGTAAACGGTCTGATAATATTGGGGGGGTGGGGAGAGACAAGACAAGTCAGCTTGTCTTTGAAAGCACAGTAGTCTTGACCAAAGGTCTTGGAATGGGCACCTTTTGTTATTGGTACCCTCCCCCAGTGTTAAGTGTAAGGGATACTCAATTTCCTCTCCCCTCCCCCGCCTCCTGGCATGTTTGGAGGAGGGGGATTGGGAACAAGTAGATATTTGCAGGCAGTTCTGCAGGGGATGCAGAGGGAATCTAGCCTCAAGCTTCCTTTCTTCAATCTCAACCAGATGCCTCAAGAGGTCTGACTGGTCCTTCATAATCCACAGCATCTCTTCCTGCATGACATGCTCCTGCTCTGGGATGCTTGCCTGCTCTCCATGTCCACATCCAGTTTCTCTGACAGTGACTTCCTCTAGGCTCTGAGCTCCATTTCAGCTATCCCAGAGGCATTCATTATCTCGCTGAACAGGTCATCTTGCAGTCTGTTTTTCCACCTTCTAATCTGCAAAAGTCTGTCTCCTGGTGTGGAAGATGCACCGAAGGACAAGCTTTCCGCTGTAAGGCATGCAAAACACAAGGCAACTATTGACAGTGCATACCCTAGTTCTAGTGCAAGGTTGCTATTTTAAACAAAATACTCTCCTTATGATGTTCTGGCTTCCACTTGAATGTAATCAGAATCCCTAGCTAGTCAATTAACTGATTTGCTGTTCCAGACATGATGAGTCTTGCTCTGCAGCATGGGCCATAGGCCTTGTACTGCAACTTGTGGCACACCTGTGTCGGGAGCACAGGTGGGCAGTTGGACAATGCCCCCTGCCTCTAGCAACATGGACATCACTTTGAGACCAGTGTTAAGCCACCCATACTTGCTATCTATTTCCCTGGTGGCTCTGGGTGGGGAGGGAGAGAAATACAGGAAGCCTACTTCCTCCCCACCCCCTTCCCTTAACACTGCTGGTAGGAGATGCCAATCCCTGCCAAACAAAGCAATGGCATGTTGGGGAAAGCATGGTTGAGGAACCCAGAATTCACCAGGGGGAGTGGATCACATGCTCTATTGTTTGCAGTGTAAGCACTTGCAATGAAAACTTCCACTGTTTCCCCTAGGTGACCCTATGTGATATCAGTCTCCTGAGGGTTACAATGGTGGCTAGGGAGCAGATGCTGCAAGAGTCTTAGTACAGACCTGGTCATTATGCTACTATGCTCTGTACAGCAATGATACCAACAAAGTTAAGACTGGAATGCTGTGGGAAAGTTTCCTAGCGTGGTGGAAGAAATAAGGCAATCATCCCCAGGAACTTTCTGCAAAGGATAGCAGAGTACCTGCATGAAAGCTTCCTAGAGATCTCCATGGAGGATTTGTGGGCCATCCCTCTGTGTAACTGGAGTAGACACCAGGAAGCAGATACCATTGCACCTCATTTTTAAACATAAAATAAGTGCATGTAGCCTCTACAGTTTCATTGGAACTGTGTACTCACCAGAGGTGCCTTCCCCAGCATCATGTTTGGCCACCATGCTGTCCTGTGATTGGCTGGGCTCTGGGATTAAAAACGGCTCCTGTCTCTTGGGAGAGAATGGATCCACTGCTTGCCTGTCTCCTCTTCTCCTTCTCCTTCTCCTCCTGAACCTCCTCCTCATTGTTGCCTGAGGTGGCCCAAGACTCAGACTCCTGGAAGGTGTCTACACTGCATTTGGGAGTACAGGGGGGTCAATCGCATCCAGCTCATTGTAGAAGCGGCATGTATGGCGGGCAGAACCAGAACAACTTTTCACCTCCCTTGTCTTCTGATATGCTTGCTGAAGTTGTTTTTGATTCTAGAGGCAAGTTAGGTTGGTCAACTTAAGGTGGCTTTTGTTGACTTAAGTTTGTAGTGTAGACTAGGCCTTATTCATATTTCCTATGCTTTGGTTAACAAAGCTGTCTGAGATTCTATCATTAAGGTTTGGAAAAGTTTCAAAACTGGACAGCTTCTGCACTGATACTATTTCTGAACATCAGGAACAGTGTTCTAGAGTTTGCTCTCAAAAGAGCTAAAAAAGTCATTCAACTTTGAATTTCATGGGTTTTTAAATCAACTTATACATCTGAATGTGCTTTCTCTTGTATGTTTGAGAACTAGTGCCTCATTATAAAATGCTATAATGATTTGATGACTGAAAATTTTAATATAAAAATAAAGATAAAGATAAAACAAACTTTAAATAATATTTTGCAGTTGTTAAAGATGCATCTTTGTATTAGAATACATACAAATATGTGGTGCCATCTTTCATGAGACTGGAAAAAGTTCAGAGAACCTTTTTTAATCTGTTGCAAGGGTTATCTTATTTCATTGTAGACCTTGGAATTTCAGTGCATGGTTTAGCATCAGTTTGAATCAACCATATAGAGAGGTTTTTCAGTTATCAAGTTGATATTTTGGAAGTATATTAAGTGAATAAACACCAGTGAATGGCATAGTAATAGTTATTCTGATAAGATTCAATTCATGTCTTAAAAGACTAACACCTTAGGTGACCAAAAGGCTTAATTTTTTACTTAAAAGAAAGTGAAGTTTCTGTACAGGGAAATGAGCTAAGAATGATCAATAATGAATGGTCAAATTGAATGATCCAAGGGCGAGCTGACTGGCCATCTCATTCTTTTATAGTCTTAAATGTCTACAGGCAAAAATGTGACCTGAGTTTTCATATTAATATGAAAAGTGCATCATAAAACTACACCATTATAACACAAGGCATCTACTGGGCAGCTCTATTGACTGGGTCATACAGAACAGCATGATTGGCAATCCCAGTGCCTCAGGGACCCACTTTTTTTTTAAGACAGGTAGTTCCCCCATTACTGTGGTATAAGCCTGGACATCCATTAAAGCTGTCAGGCTAGGAGACAAAGGTAAGAGCTCAATGAGAAACAACGTTTCCGACCCAAATCTTTCAACATGAACCTATTTTTTATATTTTGCTCTTTGCAACCAAAAAAGAAAATAAACACTCAGTTAAAGGGTGAAGGTTAAAAGTACTTTTCAACATATTTAATAAGCATTGCAGTTTTAAAAAAAAATTACAGCTTCAAAAGAAGTCAGAAGGGGATTTTTTTTTAAATGTCTTTGAGTCAGCCAAATGTATTCCCTGCCCCTACATTTGCTGGCTAACCTGTCTGGATGGTGGAGTTTTAATCATATTTGCTAGCCACAACATATGTTATACCCTCCCCTCCCCTGAACGCATGAGTAGGTATTGTGTTCACAGTATTAACATTATATATAGGTGTTGGGAAGTTGTTAGCGGAATGTATTATGTTCTTCCCATAATTCTCGTCACCCATGCTAATTATTCCATTAGACTTCGCAAAGCTGAAGTCAGCTTTGGCATGGGAAAAATATGAAACTTGTTAGACAAGATACATGAATGTTCTGCCCTCGTGTAAGCATGGGAAGTACCTTCAAGGGCAGCTGTCTTGGAATGTAATATCCAAAAACACAGATAAGGAAAGGTACCACAAAAACATCAAGATGAAAATTTACCAATCAACTTTTTTAACCTTGGGTGACTTGTAGCTTGTAAACAATCATGCTGTAAATATGGCAGCTTTTGAGTGCATATTTTGGAGCATATTTGTGTAAGGTGAACAGAATGCTGAGAACTGCTTCCCAGAAGCACTGATAAAGCAATAAAATACAACAGGAAAGTTAATGTTGTCTTTAGCCTATTTGGCTAAGCTTGTTTAGTTCATCTCTTAAAACAGTCTTAATACAAGCCTACAAGTGTAGTCAAGCAATTGGCTATATGGGTAGCAACAAATGGCTTATAGCTCTGCTTATTCTCTCCCTTAGATATGACTCAGTCTGCCCCATCCTCACAAATGGGGTCCGGCCAACCCATATACCTTATATTGAAAAGAAGCATATGGGAATAATGGAGAACTCACACTGTATGAGGAATGCCTGATGGTCCGTCTCACTCTAGGTTACAATACCATACTCACCATGATATCCAAGCATCGATTCATCTGACAAAAATGACAATGCAGAGTTTTGTCTGAGTAAGTTTAATCTACGTTTAAACAAGTACCACCTAGGGTCCAGCTCTCAGAAAAGCAAATAACTGGAAAAAGTAGGTATTTCTGCACACTATTAGCCAAATTTTCCCCTTTCATATAAGTGGTATAGAGGTTTTTGCAGACTCCTCTCAGAGTTATACCCAAGCAGAGCAGTGCAGAATGCACCTTAGCATCTTCTCTAACCTAGGCGAGTTTAGAATATGGACAACAGTAGAGGATGTAGTTTCAGGATGCCTGGGAGTTCCAGGTAAGAAGAAAGTGAATTATAAGCATAAGTACTTCGTGCAGGTAAATGCACAATACACAACAAAACACAAACAAAATATTCAGATGAATGGAGTTACACCAGCATAAAACTAGAACAACAAACCGGTGAATCAGTCCTTGTGACGTATCAAGGTTTTTATGCTGTCTTTATCAGCATAATACCTAGTCATCTAATTAAACAAAGCTAACTTACTGGGGGATTTGCTTATGAAGGAAAGGAGCATTTGGCTATATTTTATTTTTTATATAAATGAAAGACTATTTTAACAATGTGCCCATCAGATGACTGTTGAACAATAAAATGTCTAATGTCATGCTACTTCCTTCTCTGTTTACGCATTCATAGGAATCCAATTTCTTTGCATGGTGATGTGCATTTGCTTTTTAAATTATTCTGAGTCTACTGATAGGGCTGATCATGCAAGCAGTGCTCACATATAAATATGGCAATATATTTGCAGAAAGTGAATTTCAGATTTGTCTTAAATGGGATTAGATGACCGATTTCAAAAAGCTAAACTCATGCAACAAGAAATACGTGTTATGTAGGTATCTAATCAGAATATTTAGATTGCTAAAGTCAAAAACTCAAAGTAATCTGATTAACGTGCTATCAGCCGAAAACCACTTGCAGAAATTATTCAGTGACAATTTGAGAAATTAAAGAAAAATCATTTCTAGACAATTCACAGCAAATACCTTATTGTTTTTTTGTTAATTGTTTGCCCACTTACAGAAGAGACATACTAATGAAAATATGGTAATGTAATGCCCATGTAACGGAATTTTTATGTTTCCATACTGGTACATTTTACAATATATAAAATTTAATATTTTCTTATTTTTATGATCAAGAGATCACAAATCCCTTTACAAAAGAATTAGTTAAATGGGTAATGGAGTAGCTGTTCTAAGCAAACCAAGCATCCACAAGTGGCCTCACATGAACATAGGAACATATAAGAGTGGCCATAGTGGGTCAGACCAAAGATCCATCTAGCCCAATATCCTGTCTTGCAACAGTGGCCAATGCCGGGTGCTCAAGAGGGAATGAACAGAACAGGTAATCAAGTGTTCCATCCCATCACCCATTCCCAGATTCTGGCAAACAGAGGCTAAGGACACCATCCCTGTGCAACCTAGCTAATAGCGTTGATGAACCCATCTTCCATGAACGTATCTAATTCTTTTTTGAACCCTGATATAATATTGGCCTTCACAACACCCTCCGGCAAAGAGTTTTACAGACTGACTATGCATTGTGTGACAAAATTACTTCCTTTTGTTTGTTTTAAACCTGCTGCCTATTACTTTCATTTGGTGACCCCTAGTTCTTGTGTTATGAGGAGGAGTAAACATTCTGTTTGCTTTTTTGACAGTCGCTGCATATTGAGTGGATGTTTTCAGAGAACTATCCACAAGGATTCCAAGATCTCTCTTTATTGGGGTCTAAATTAGTAGTTATTTTATATGTATAATTGGGATGATGTTTTCCAATGTGCATTACTTTTCATTTAACAACTTGAGGTCTTGGACATTAAAATCTGTTTTAATGAGAGAAAATATTAGTGCAGTGATGGGAAAAAATTGCAAGAGATTGAGATTTGTGTGAAATAGTCTTCAGCTGGCAGCAACTTTGAAGTCAGTGGAATGATACTAACTTATACTAGCTAATTATCTTCCCCACAAGAGTTTGAGTACGTCAGACAAGCATCCAGATTACCCAAACCTTGTGGAGAATCTTCCCTCATAATAGCTTCCCCAAGTTATTATTATGATGGAGCCTCCCCTCACTTCTGATGGTGGCAGAAGCTCTTGAGAATAGGCTCTACGTGCCTTACTACAAGCAGCATTGACAGTGCACGAGGTAGAAAATCCACCACATTTGAACATCAGCTGCAGTCACGAGTGCAAGTCAGACGGATCCTTAATTCAAATAAAATTTTGAGATTGGGGATTTCAAACATCACAGCAGCACCCTTCTCTTAAATGCAGATATCAGAAATTGATTTGTTGTAAGATATGCACCCCTGACCTTTAGAGTTAGATACAAGTGTGCTTTTAAATAAGTCATAAAAACAGTTTATGCCATTTGTGTGACTCATGTATAAAACATTCAACGATCACTAGTTTCTTAATTGTATATATGTTTGTCTATGAATTCTAGAGCTTCTACAAATAGTTTTTGCTGAAGTTAACATTAGAGTTGCTCAGGAGTTTCCTCACTGTTTTTGCTGTTATTGGAAAATGTCTATTCTGGGACAATTGAGAGATTTGTCAAAACCAATTTGGGTTTTTCTTTGCGGGAGGTTCAAAATTGAAGTGAGATATTTCAATCAACCCAGTCCAAAAAAAATTGGATTGTTTTCAAAAAACGTTTCATCCTGATGCGTGTCAAAAATTCTCATGGGCTGGGAAAAAACATTTTCCTGCATGACTTTAATAATAAAAAAAAAATCACACCAAACAAACCCCACACTCACTCCTAAAATAAGTTTTTTGAATGAAAGTGGTTTCCTTTCTTAATAAGAGGGACTTGTCTTTTTTGTCATCAGTTAGGTTTACTGTTGATGCAGAAATAGTATTTTCCTTTGGGCATCACCACAACCTCATGGATTATAATATTACTTCTTACATATTGTAGCTAAATTACTTCAAACAGATTATGTTATAAGAAGATTTGCATGATAAATGGATGCTTTGTTTCCAAGATGGCTGACAAGAGAACTCAATTAATACAAAACACATGTTCACATAACAAAGGCACCACAACTTTCCTTGGAAAGATGATTAATGTTATGAGATTTATTAAGCTGATTGCTAAGAAGCAAATATTGTTTTATTCAATTATAATTTTCCTTGCAAAACCACCACTCTTTTGGTTTCATATACAAGCAATACTAATGCTATACTATTAAGAACTTCAGCTACCTTTTGTTAAGGTATACAGTAGTATAGTTAGGCCATGTTTGCTCATTTCTTGAACACATGGAAATATGGCAATATTTGGTATAAAATTGATAAAATAAGGACCATAAAACTGCTTACACATATTGGGCAAGATATGCACCTGGTGTAAAGTGATGCACCTCTGAAGTCGATGGAGCTATGCTGAATTACAACAGCTATTGATCTGCCCCACTGTTTCCAGAAGTACTGTTTTAAGTTACCACAACCCTGCAGAAGACTTGTGTGTTTAATAAGCATATGCATAGTCCTATTATGGGACTACTCAGATGTTTAAAGTTAAGCACGTACATAAGTCCTTGCAGAACTGGGGATTTAGTTGGCATTGGTATTTGGTTAAAATTACTCTATTTCTCGTTTGCGTATTAACAGTCATTGTGCTTTCGTGACTAGTTTCAAGGAAAAATAAAGGGAAAACTGTCATTTCTGCATTTCCAACATGTAGTCCAAATTAAAATTCAGCATTTATGGTACAGACTAAAATGCATATGTATTTTATCCTTCAGTTTTCACATGCTCTCCTTAGGGTTAGAAAGGCAGCATTTTTAACAATGAGTGAAGACTGCCATCTTCTGACTCCCACAGTAAAGCTGTACAATTAAATGAACAGCTTAGCCAACCATGCTAATCGTGTAAGTGTTTCCAGCTGGAAAATCACTGGGCCACTGGACTGCTTTGCAGTCCTGGAGCCCCGCTAGTCATTTACACCCACCCAATGTGCTACTTCAACCCTGATGGGAGTTGCATGTAGCATGCCTATTCCCCTACTCTACCCCAGAGGAGGGATATGGGATACTAATTCGCCTTTTCATTAAGGCTTCCAATGTCTTCACAGATATTATATATTACAGTAATTCTGCCACAGTTAGTCAGTTGGCCAAATAACTAAAGCTTCCCGTTATTTCATCAAATGACTTTCCTTTGTGCCTATGACCAAATGATTACATGGTGGTTTTCAAGGTTGCAAGTGGAAATTATGAACCTGATTTATTGTAAACCAGAGGGAGTTAGGCACCTAAACATCACTGGTGTCTTTGAAAAATCTCCACCTAAAGCTTTCAGACATTTCAGATTTGATTCAAAGTAAATACTTGGTATTTGATCAATAGCATCAAGCTGTTCATTGAAATTACCACAAGTAAAATAGACATATTGTAAAGACCCTGGGCCAGTGAGAATAGACAACCAAAAAAGTTTGGCAATTTTGCCAAAAAACATATCTGTAACTTAAATAAGTAAATAGGGTAACAAGAGTAGTTCTGGTTAGATGTCACCTTCCCCACTTTCATTACAGCCAGAACAAACTTCCTACACCCTTATTTATATTCACCTTCTGGGCATACTAACTACCCAGAGCAGAACAAGACCACTTGGCATATTTGTGCAAATGTGAGATCTACCCTATGCTGGATAGTGCACAGGGAAACAAAGCTCACAGCTAACGCTTGGACCATCCCACAGATCCAGCCACCATTGCTGTAGAAGGTAGGTTGATGTCTAATCTACAGCAAGAACAATTTATTCCATCCTCCTCCCGCTTTGAGACCAAGGATAGTTTAACCCGGCTGAGGTAGTTTTGACATGTTCAGATCCCATAGAACCCCACATTAATTTGATCTGCAGAACATGATAAATGAGTACAGGTTTTGAATACTGCACAACACAACCCATGCAATTGGTTCAGTCTTGAAATCTTCCTTCCCCCACAAGTACTTGTGAATACTCAAGATCTGAAAACATAACTACAATCTACAAGACAGAAACAAGTGAACTCAGCACTGTCCCATGTAGCCATTAGCCTTTATGAAAGAAATTGTGAGATGTGTTGTGATTAGGGGGCAGAAAGAAGAAGCCTGCATCCATCTGTCACTCCCACCCTTCATGGGAGTCGCCCCTCACATCAAGCAGCCAATATTTGGTGGCCTTTAGAGGTACCTGTAGTAGTTTCCCCGACTAGGGAATGTTAGCACTGGTTCAGAGGAGGCCTAACCTCCTGATCTTTCCTCGCAGTCCAATGCTGCCTACTTTTGCACACTAGAGAGCAGCTTTCATCTAATAACCACAAGTAACATATGGTTTATACTTTAGGAACCTACTTATTTATAGTATTAGAAGTGCTTATCTAAGCTCTGGTTACCTGTATCAATATGAAAGAAAACAAAAGGATAGATATCTTCATATAGAGAGTGTTCTACCACCCAACCCATTTCACAACAACCTACTTAATAGTGTCATAAGGAAGGACTATGTAAGACCACACCAAAACTTGGCACCCCAATCCTTCAATGCAGTCATCCTTCAGGAAAATCCCAAGAGACTGGATCAATGTTGAAGATTGACACATCTGGCTCAGCCACACTATGAAGACCAATGGAAAAGAATCTTCCAGCAGAATGCTCCCTTTAGAATAAAATACAAAACATCTCTACCGATAACAGCTGTGGGATTGCTTAAAGAGAAGAGCAGACTTTACTTGACGGTGCATATGAACCTTAGGTAACATCAGCTCTTCATAATTTTTTCAAAGAGGAGACTCTTATTTGAACTCCTTAGGCTGTGATCATTACTGTCAAACCATTAGATACTATTGTAAATATAAACAAAAACAATAGAAACTCCACCAAAATCAGGGCCCCCAGGGTACTAGGCACTGTACCACATATTAAAGAGACTAGTGAGAGAAAGGAAGTATCTCCATTTTACAGAGAGATTAAGTGAGTTGTCCAGGGTCACAAAGTCTAAGAAAGAGCCAGGATTTGACCACAAGACCAGCCTTCCTCTCTTCCACACATTGAACACCAGAGAAGATTTTCATTGAACAGTTTTGCTGACAGATACATCCTTATCAGAATTTACATCACTGAGAATCAGCTGCACAGATTTTCCGGGGGGAATGAGAAAAATTCAGTCTGTATCAGACAAAAGTATATTGTGTTCCATCTCAACTTCAGTCCATAAGTGGAATGAGTGCCATTTATGTTTTCCCCTTCACTGACCAGCAACTATTTTGATCAGAATTTCACTGTTGTGTTTGCTCTTGAAAATTATATGCTAAGTATCTCTGCTTGACTAGTTTCCTTTCTTGAAAGATGGTACTGAAGCTGCCTCTAGAGGCAGGGGGGAGGAGAAAGTCTAAATGCCTGTGAATACTAGACAAAGAGAAAATAGTTGCTTACAAGGCTACTGATTATACACACAAGCCAAAGGAGGCCATATTCAGATTGCATCTGATCCAGGATTTCCAGTTGTAAAGATATTGTTAGTATCGCATCTTGTCCTACAGTAGGACTCCTACCCTACACCCATCCACCCACAGTGCTCACACTGGGTTTGGGGGTTCTAAGGATTCTGCAGGAAGCATTGGATTTTTTGGGTCTCATTTTCACTGGTACAGAAATTTTAAAAATTCCACAATCCATTCTATTCCTCATTTCATAAATTAGCAATTAAATGCTTCAAGATTCCAGATCATCTGATCACAGCTATTAGCGACTAGTAGGGATGGAAAAGCCTTTTGTTAAGAGTTTGATTTCTAAAATATTACTTTTCTACCCAAGAACACATTTGTAATCATTCAGTACAGCTGTTAGCTTGAGCTCTAAAGGGGACCAGGATTAAGTAAGCACAAGGAAGTGCATTATCTACCCAGAAGGTGATCTTTTCAGTTCATGGAGCAGATTATAGAGTCCCATGTTACACCTGTTCATCCTGAGGTGACATAGCTCAGTTTCATTCACCTAGTGGAATCAATTTTATTTTGCATATTCACCTTCACTCCAACAAACATCCCTGAATAAAAGTGCTCTTGTATTGCCAGACATGCAAGCCAGGATAGCATGAATTACATTAATTCTGTAGCATTTTTTCTAGTGAAGTTGTTTTTATGAACATTTTATGGGCTTCATCATTTGAAGCCAAATCTGTTTTTCAGCTTTCAGTCCTTATCCCACCCCAATCCCAACTTGGGTATTCTTCCAAAGATGAATATATGCTCTTTTTTTTTAATTGATGTTCACTGGGTTTTCTTTAATGCGAAAGGGAGTAAGGTATATTAATCTTTTTGTGTAAAATGGAGAATAGAACCCTTTCATGTATTCTTATCTTTCTAATGTAAGATATTTCAGTTATAAACCCTTCAGGGGAGGGATTAATTCTTTTCTATGTTTGCATTGTGTCCAGTACAATGGAGACCTAATCCTGACTGGGGTCTTTGGATACTGGCCCTCACCTCAGCATAGCCTATTGACTAGCATCTGTGACTCCACACTCAGTACACTGGCTTTTGTGAATTCCATCTTTGGGTGCCTAACTGTTTCCATGGATTGTATATGGATCCTGGTTTAGGAATTCCACTAGTAGCAAGCACCCAATTATCACTACTGTAATACTGACCACTGCAAGTCCTCCTTGTGAACCTTACACTTCGGGTTGGACCCTGCTTCCATTGAAGTCACTAGTGACATTCCCACTAACTTCACTAGAGCAGGATCAGTGCTGTAGTGGACAAATTCCTTACATATATTGCCAAACTATGCCCTCTGAAAAGGAGTCTTCTTGTTGTTGCCCTTTGTGTCAGTTTAGCAATACTTCCCCAATAAGATTAGCACAAATGCTAAAATATGCAAGTGATTCAATTTAAGAATACTCATTTGCATACCAAAATTTGACACCCATAGTAAGTCAAAGAGGAATTGGCCCAGCCAGAGATATAGTAGTTGTACAGGTTCATAATAGTCATGTAAAAACAAACAACTGTCTATTGTAGGTGTGACCAAACCACAGCTTGTGATCCACATGCAGCAATTTTACAGTTAAAGTGTGGGTTGCAGTGCTCTCGTCTCCCCCACCCCCCACTATTCTCCTACCAGACTGGTGGGAGTGGGGGAGAGAAGAGCTCAGGTCTTCCACCCTGTGGCAGGGTTGGGGTGGGGGCGGAGATAGGGGCTTTAGCCCTGCAGGGAGACATTGAGACAGAAGGCTTATGCCCCAGCAAGCGACATCCTGCGGGGCAGGCTATGCGTGTCTTGCAGCTCTTGAATGTCTGAAGATTATCATATGCAGCTCAGATGGTCCGTAAGTTTGGCCACCCTGGTCTATTGATTAGAAACAATTAATTATTCTATTGCAGAAGATTTACAGAGGGGAAGGGGGAAAAAATACCTCTCTTTGGAGTCAGAATATCATTTTGGAAGAATTAACATACACCAGACTAGATAGTAATATATTTAACTAAATGGAAGTGGAGACTTGATAAATAGAGACAATCTGGAAATACAATTTCATTCCACATGCTGGGCCTGAATGTGATGCTTGTAGAGTTTGCTTTTATTAAAAGCTTAATGCAGGTTTACTAATGTAGGTTTATACACAGACTAATTCTTAATCAAATATTTCAGCTGCAGGAGGTCCAACATTCAAATAAATGATTAATTGAAAACTTTAATTAAATACTTCAGGGTAGATATGAAAGTATTATAAAGTTTCAGGTCACACAACTTGTATCTGGACCCAACTACTGAAGATGAAGAGCCTGATCCAAATCCCATTAAAGTCAACTGGAGCTGCCTGTAAAATAACAGCTTGCTTTGAATGTGTGCAGGGATGGTTTGTGGAATATTTTAGCTGACATGGAAAACATTTGAAAGTGGGGAAAGTAAAAGGAGGTACCTTGTTCCATTTTATCTGCCCCTTCCTACAGTCTTTTATAAGACTTTGAAAGATCTATTTTACAAAGTTTTCTTGGAAGTTACTGGGGAAAACATTTCTTGCAGTCTAGTTTGTTACTGAAAATAAAAGGTATCAAACTTATTTACTTGAAAATAATAATATTTTATGGCTCATATACCTTATTCTGCATGGTTAGTCACAGAGTATTGATGTTAAGTAGCTCCCACTCCTAAGAAAAACTCAAAACAATTGTAAAAACACTTAAATTCAGTTGGCAATTGAGACAATCTATTCTCAAATTACACCAGATTTTTCCACCCACTTGAGATTTCTAAAGGCTCATTTTATGTGAAGATAACTTTAGTTTAACACTATGTATGACCATCCTTGCACAGAAACCTGCTGACAGCTCACTAACTCACTCTAAAATCTGTTATGAATAGATACATAAATATTGACCTTCCTATACATGAGTATAGTAAAATGTAAGGCTCATAACATAAGACCACCCAGGACAATGATGTATTTAAAATACAAGAACAATTTGAGACACACAGCTAGGTATAGTGTGAAAGTATTTCATACAAGGACTTGCAAACAGCTGGGAAATAGCACTACCTCTCTGTGATCCAAATGTGAAGTGGAGAATAATGGAAATAATAGCTTAATCAGAGAGACCATCCTGTTTCACTGTAGTTTAAGTATTTATTTAAATAATCTTTTAAAGAACTGATAGTCTGGGGGGTTGGGGAGGACTCAGTAATGGAGAAAAAGCCAAAGAGAGATTTAGTCCCTGCCTTTGGGAGTTTATCACTTTCAATAGCTGAGAAGCATATAAGTTTGGATAGCTAGGGCATGGGAAAGGCAAAGAAGTGTTGGTTAGGTATCCATCCCAAATACTCAGGTAAGTAGCCTGGTAGCTTATACAAATAGAGCTCTGACTGCACTTCCAGCAGCTCCCATTGGCCTAGAGCAGTGAACTGCAGCTAGTGGGAGCCACTATCGGCCGGACCTGCAGACGCAGCAGGTAAACAAACCGGCCCGGCCCACCAGGGGCTTTCCCTACACAAGTGGCATCTCAAGTTTGGGAAACACTGATCTAGACATGATGTAAAATGACCAATTAATGGGTTAATAATATAACAAAGAAGCTTACACTTTATTTTGCAACCACTACAGTGCATTCTTTCTCACAGGTAACTCAGAAGGTCCAGCCAAATAGAAATGTGGACTGAAAAGTGCAGTTAAACATTTAACACCTTTACATTTTGACCATATCTAGATCTTGTATTCATGAACCTCAACTTCCACAAAGAATTATTGCTTCACATAGAGGCATCAGATATTGATTGAAAATGTCCTGGCATGAGCCTAGTGAAGTATCAGCAACTTGTTGCAATGATAAGCTGTTCCAATATGCCACTTGGGAGGGGGGGGCATAAAAAGGTAATGGGCAGCCAGGTATCCACTGGAAAGTAAACACCTACCTTGTTATTCACCACTTCTCACTGGAAATGGACCACTAGGCACTCCCAGTGGCTAAGTAAACAGAGCAAGAGAAAAAATGCATTCATATGCAACTGTTATAAAATTCATTTGCCATTCAAGCTTACAGTCAGATACCAGCTCAGCAAAAAAAAAACCAACCAACCAACCAACCAAACAAACAAACAAACAAAAAAAACCCTTCACCTGAATCAGCTGTTCCATTAAGGAGAAAGGGTAGCTAATGTATTGCTAACCTATTGCCCACAAGTGTTTCAAGATCAAAGCCCAAGAATATAAATGGTTTTCCTGAGTTCAGCAAGTACTAGGGGAAGGGCCTCTGTCAGCTGTTTCATGTTAGCAGTGACAGAACAATTAGGATGATTCATCAACTTTTCTCTCCCTTGGCCCAATTCATTGCCCTGCATATTGTGTAGTCATTTATACCAGTGCAAAGGAGGTGGAAAACATTAACATATCTGAAGGGTAGCACTTTTCACACCCTTTGCACTGGTGTAAATGACTGCAAAAAGTACTGGGAGATAGTCAATCAGACCCGATGAGCTTTTCCACACAAAACCTGCCTTTAGTGAGAAAGAGCCTGGGGAAAGGAGTCTAGTGTAGCACAGGTTTCAGAGTAGCAGCCGTGTTAGTCTGTATCCGCAAAAAGAACAGGAGTACTTGTGGCACCTTAGAGACTAACAAATTTATTAGAGCATAAGCTTTCGTGGACTACAGCCCACTTCTTCGGATGCATATAGAGTGGAATAAATATTGAGGATATATATATATACACACATACAGAGAGAATAAACAGGTGGGAGTTGTCTTACCAACTCTGAGAGGCCAATTAAGTAAGAGAAAAAAAACTTCTGAAGTGATAATCAAGATAGCCCAGTACAGACAGTTTGATAAGAAGTGTGAGAATACTTTTTTATTTTTTATTTTATTTTATTTATTGAATTGATATGCAAACTAGACACAATCAACTCAGGATTGAATAAGGACTGGGAATGGCTGAGCCATTACAAATGTTGAATCTATCTCCCCTTGTAAGTATTCTCACAGACCCAGAAATGATCCCTCTGGGACCCTGCTCAATATGCACTTCCAGCTTGACTGTGAACCTCTGATAAATTCTCTCTGGGAACCATTTTCCAACCAGTTATGCACCCACTTTATAGTAGTTCCCTGTAGGCTGTAGTTCCCTACCTTGTTTATGAGAAGGTCATGTGAGACAGTATCAAAAGCCTTACTAAAGTCAAGATATACCACATCTACTGTCCACAATGCTTATTATCCTGTCAAAGAAAGCTATTAGATTGGTTTATTATCAATAAAACCCACCTGCTTTACATAAATCTGTCATTCATTCTTACTGTAGCATGCTACACAGATCTCCTTTCTGTATGACAGGAGAAGAGGGTACAGGTATAGCATAACAACGCCTAATGAGTTGTACTATTTTATGTACACATGCATGCTGATCAAGCACTAATCTTAGTCAGGCTTAAAGGAAGGGGTTTGCTTCTGGAGGGGTCCAGAGTAACAGCACAGACTGATTGTGGGACTGATTCAGCTCTCATTAAAATCAATGAGAGCCTTTCTGTTGGCTTCAGTGGAGTTGGATTGTGCCTTAACACAGAGTCCTGCACATCCCTCGGCCTGTGCCGCTTCCTGCCGCCCCCATTGGCCAGGGATGGCGAACCGCGGCCAGTGGGGGCTGCGATCGGCTGAACCTGCCATGTCAGCAGGTAAATAAACTGGCCCGGCCCGCCAGGGTGCTTACCGTGGTGAGCCGCGTGCCGAACGTTGCCGACCCCTGTTATAGACTAACAGAAGTATTGGAGCAAAAGCTTTTGTGGGTGAATACCCACTTCATCAGACGCATGTGTATTCACCCACGAAAGCTTATGCTCCAATACTTCTGTTAGTCTGTAAGGTGCCACAGGACTCTTTGTTGCTTTTTACAGATCCAGACTAACATGGCTACCCCTGTGATGCCTTAACACAGCAGCTGATACCCTAACTACATAGTAAATGAAGTAGCTTGTCCAAAGAACATACTTGGTACTTTACATGGTACAGGAAGAGATACATAGTTCATGCCCAAGAGGCTTATAATCCATTCTGGTGAATATAAACATAATGTATCTCCCCATTATTAAGCTAATCTTCTTTAGTATCTATATATTTAATTTTCCTATTGGCCACAAGGGTTTCAAAATTGTCTGACCCATTTCCCACTTGTGTCAGATTATTATTCCTGGACAGTTTGCTATCTTTCTCTAGAGTATAGATAAGAAATTAGTTCACTTAATAAGGAAGGGGTCCAGCAGTCTGACACACACTAATTAAGATTATCTAGTCAGGGATGATCCACAAAGTGGTTTTACATATGGTTGACCCACACACACTAAAATAAATGAATCCCTGAAGTGTTCAAAGTGCAGCCCCAGAATGATATCCTGTCCTTCAGTAGAGCCATTATCATATCCGTTGAGAGAAGTGAAGTGAAGGTCACAGTTGCGTTTGAGGTAAAGGTTATACTCAACACAATATCTTTGAATCATTTACAAGACTGCCTTAATACCAGAGATAACTCTTCCTTGCTACTTTTTATATCCCTAGTACAGTAAAGCTTATTTTCCCTACTTAAAATGATAACAGAACTAAGGAGAGCTGAGTACAGAATTTCAGGGGGACCAAAAGCTTAGAAATCCGAAGGCTGGTATTTTCACCGGTGTCTGTTCTCATTATAATTGTTCATTCTTTTAAAGTTTTCATTGTTCGCATTTTTTTTTAAAAAGTAAAAAGCAAGACCTGTATTTCCTATACTATTGTGGTGTGTTAACAAAGTAATTTTATCTTTCTCTGCCTTTGATGTTTTTACTATTCTGTCCCAAATTCACTCACACTCTACATACAAAGGGGGGGGGGGGGAATCTATGGAATCTACCCTCTGATACAATGCTGGTGAAAATTGCAGCCTCATGTTGGATTTATAATAGTTTATAATTCCCAGAGTGCAAATTACCAATGGGCAGGCAATTTTGTACCAACGAATCCTCACAAAATTCACCTAGCAAGCTTGGAAGACCGGAGTGAGCCCTTTATACCAATCAAGGTATACATAACGTCTGTCTGGAATCCAAACCTCTTTTTTGTCCTGAACTCCAAACCCAGAATCTTGAAAAGTGGTGAGGCATTCACGAGATTTTCCCCTTCCCCCCTGAACCTAGAATTTGACTGGGGGCAAGTCTACACTACCGCACTGCAGCTGTAAAGCGTCTGGTGAAGACGTGCTATGCCGATGGGAGAGCACTCTCCCATCAGCATAATTAGTCCACTTCCATGACAGGCGGAAGCTATGTCAGTAGGAGAGTGCCTCCTGCTGACATAGCGTGGGATAGACACCGCTTTAAGACAATGGAACTTACGTTTCTCAGGGAGGTGTCATTTTCACACCCCTGAGCGGCGTAAGTTACATTGACTTAAGCGGTAGTGTAGACCAAACCTGAGTGTCCAAAAGGTTAAAGTTTCTGGCTGGCCACCTCCTGTTTTTCACTTTTCCAGAGGTGTGGCACACATTAGACTGTAGTCCTATCTTAAATAGTTTGATTGACAGGCTTGTGAGCAGTTCACTTTGTTGTGTATAGCCTTTCACCGTGAATAATGATTAGAGAAGCCACAGTGAGAGTGTACATCTTGACAAAGGTCGCATTATAGCACTCTGAGGAATCGGTCTTCTTACAGGGAGCATGCTATCTTGTAGCCATCATCCCTTCAGCTTACTCACCGTGCCCAGATGTATAATGCATATGTACCATATAATGCATATGTATAATATGTATGTTGGAATAATGCCATAGGTTGCTTGCAAGTTGATCACACCAGGATTCTGAAACATCAAATAACCCTGATCATTGATTTTTCTAGCTCCCCAATGAACTTAAAAAAAAAAAACATTTGCCTTATATGTATTTGTCAGGTGCATCCATCTCACAATAATTTTCTCTGCACTTTTTTCTGTCTCCTCAATTCTGTCTTACTGTCTGTCAGTGCATGGGACAGTGTGATACACAAATATATTCCTTTTTTTTCTCAAGCCATTTCCCTTAATCTTTGTGATGAGTTTGTATACAGCAGAGAGCATTGGACAGAAGCAATCAGGTTCAGGTCTCTTCTGCATTTCTTGCCTTCATTCACACCTCGAGATGGTCTCAGGCTCATGGCGCCGTTCTCTGTGGAGTTGTTTTTGGTTTTGTTCCCTTCCCCATATATCTACAGAAGGCTGAGACTTATGAGCTTCACAGTTTACTGTATAGGTACCAAAAATTGGTTAAGAATATGCTCGCCCTCATGTGCTCCTGCCTCCCTCACTCTTTCTCTTATCCTCTACTTCTCTTGTACCACCTTTGTCTTCTGGCTCCTTTCCATCCACCTACGAGCGTATTCTTTGTATCTCTTCCATTCCGAAAAACCTTTTTGTCAAAACCACCTACCTTGTAAAGTACCAGCCTAACTCCATCACTTCTAAAATCCTCAATCATGTTGTTCTCTTCCTGTTACTGGACTTTCTCTCTTCCAGCAATATTTCTTCCAGCACAGTTCCCATCATGTTCATTCAACCCAAGCTGCCCCCGTCAAGGCCCCTAACAACATCCTCCTGGTTAATTCAAAGCACAGGCTCGGGCTTCACCCCCCCCTTGTATCCACGAACCAATTTTGCTAACCAAGAGCTCTGACATAGAGTCCCAGGACTCTGCAGGGCTTGTGGGTCTGAGCCCTTGTGAGGCGGAGGGGGCGGGGCGGGGAGATTAGCTGCCGGTGGGTGCAAAGCACCCACTAATTTTTCCCCGTGGGTGCTCCAGTCCTGGAGCACCCACGGAGTCAGCACCTATGCTCCTATGGCAGCTTCAGCTCCTCTTCCTCCTCATTGCTGTGCAGAGCTTGCCTGCAGCAGGGAGAAAAGTAACCGGGGGAGGTGGCTCCCAGCCACTGGGATGTTGGGGGTCTTCCCTCCCCTGGCCATGCTGAACTGGGTGGGAGCCCTGCCACTTCCTTCCTGCATGGCAGCCGCTTGGGCTCCGCTCTTCTCTCTGGCCCTTGCTCTCAGGCCCCTCCTTCGCCCTCCCTTGGGCTGCATGCGCAGAAGCACCCAGGCTGCATGCACAGTCAGGGCAGCGTGGGGAAGCCAGCCCCCAACATTTCCCCGCAACATCCTGTGGCAGTGACTCTGGCTCCTCTTTGCTGCAGGGAAGATTTTGGGCTGGCTCCCCACTTGCCCCCCACACTGTGCACGCAGCCTGGGCACCCCTGCATATGCATCTCCAGAGGGGGCGGGGGTGCCGGGAGCATGGGCCAGAGATCGGAGCAGGGACCAAGCAGCTGCCTTTCAGGGAAAGGGAGAGGGAGAATTCCCAGATCAGCACAACCGGGAGGGAGGGATGATCCCAGGCATCCCAGCTGCTCCCTGTCCCTGCAGGGCAGCCACTTGGTCCCTGCTCTGCTCTCTGGCCCTCCCTGCCCTCCATGAGGCAGCATGTGCAGGGGCACCCAGGCACAGTGCACAGTCAGGAAGGTAAGTGGGAGCCAGCCTGAAAACTTCCCCTCAGCCTCTTAGGGCTACCTTATCCCTTATCCCTGTCTCCCTGGGTGCAGCAGGGGCAGGGATAAGGGATCCTCAGGACATACTGCCTTAGACTGAAGTGAAAAAGGAACCCAGCTTAAATGAGAAAAAATAATGTAAAAGATGTTGATGGCATTTTGCCATCTGGTAGCAACATTGGGTTTGCATTCTGATGCTTCAGTGGCAGCTAATCCTGCTCGGAGCTGGATTAATTTTCAGGTTTAAAATACAGTTGACATTATCCACGCCAAGCCAAGATGTTGGCACTTGTGATGCAGATAGGAGGAGGACCAGGAACTGGGGGCTGAGTGACTCTGTTACATGACTTTTCCATTCCCAATTGGGTAATTGTAGGTTCGATGCTTCATTTTAAAAAAAATACCAATTTTTATATCCATGCTAAATTTCTATTTAATACGTTTGAACCAACCCTTCCTCATGCCCCCAAGAACTTTGATCAAGTAGTAAGAATACTGGACAGCAAAGAGTAAAGTACTACTACTATTTAGAGCAATGCAAGGTTTTCTTTAGCCCAGGAGAGTGAGCTAGCAGAGATGATTCTCAACTCCATAAAGATGATACATAGGATCAAATCCTGCTTGCCTTATTCATGTGAGTGGCAAAGGAAATAAGACATATCTGGGTAAGGACTGAAACCAGGATTCCAGCCTTTGGCCCTATAACAATATAAGGCATCCTCAGGGGATGCTGGAGCACACTACACCCCAAACCCTGGGGATGCTCTTCACCGCTCCACAGCCAGCAGGAGACAGGCTGGGGTGTGTGTGTTTTTCCCCCTCTGAAACCTAAATTTTATGTCAAACTTCAAAATAAACAGACAAAAATAAATAAACAAACAAACCCACCTTCATTGAACATCCTATGTTTAAAAATTAAGAATTGCAAAGTTTCTTTGGAATAGTTTGACAGCCCTGGAGACTGACATCCTAATTATCCTTCAGAACCAGTGCACATGGTTTCCTGCCAATATAACTCAGAGTAGAGGTGGAGAGCCCTATTCTCAGATTAGATGGTAGTTCAGGATAAAGCCTTCTCACACTGCAGTCATTCTACTGAGACAGCCTCCAAAGCTAATTATGCAGTTTATGTACTCATGTGCTCCTTATGGGCACCTGAGTGCCATCAATAGCACCCTCACAATTAGGAAAAAGGGTGGATAGTAAAGTTTTCCCACAGTGCAATACATTCGTAGGGCTAGAGTGCTGACACGGGGAGGGGACACTAGACACTCTGGGACAGGGTCATTTTGACTTGGGTCTGTGCAATGCAGTGTAGATGCCAGAGCCCTCGGTTTGAGCATGGGTCAGAAAACCCTTAACCTACGGTTAAAATGCAGTGTAGATGCTTAAGCCCAGGATTCCCTGACACAAGTCACCTGACTCAAGTCTCACTAACCCATGGCTTACATTGCTGTGTGGACATACCCTGAATGTCAGGATGGAGACTTTAAACTAGATACTGTTTAGGGGGGAACTAGTTCCCCACGACTAGTGATCCTAAGCATAAGGGATGAAAAGTTTTGTATTTAATTTCTTCTATCAAACTTCATATGCAACATTTTCAGATTCCTCAATTTCTCTTTTTCTTCTAATCTTTGTCAGCGTCCAGGAACTGGTTGCATGTGGCTCACAATGCCTCTTTTTAGGAAGTCAGTTCAAAATGAATGCCTTGAATTTGGGAAACACTAGGATTTAAAAATGCTGTTGTACCACTTATCTCTGGCTTCATTCACATGGTCCTTTCTTGAAAATTGGGTTTCAATGCTTATTAGTTTTGTAAAAGAAATAGCCCATCTTCAAATCAGCCTGGAGCAACTTCATTTTCTTGCTCTGTCAACTCTCTAGGGCTTACAGTGAAGTTGGCAGCTTCCCACTGAGCCTGGCTGTATTGGAATCCTATTTGTGATTTGCTATGGAGTGAGCATACAATTTTTTACCAAAAAAGTTTTAGTCTGGCATAGTTTAAAAAAATAAATAAAAATAAACTGTGCATTATTGCACAGCATTTTGTCCCTGAAAGCAAGTCAGGCCAAATTTTTCTCTTGGATTCAAATGAGAGCTCTTTTTCCTGTGTCCACACTCTAACACAGATATTGGTTCTTGGATGCATTCATCATTTCTGGTGGAAAGAATAAAAACCAGTACTATAACTATAATAGAAGTTAAATGAAAACATGGGCCACATTTTTCAAAAATGGTTGTCTAAAGTTATGTCTCTCTCTTAGTTACTTTTATGGCCTCCCTCCCTGAGCACCTCACAATCTTTAAGGTATTCATTCTCAAAGCATCTCTGTCAGATATGGAAGTACTATTATCCCCTTTTCATAGAAGGGGAACTGAAGTATAGCAAGTATAAGTGATTTGTCCAAACCTCATGGAGGACAGTTGTGGCAGAACTGGAAATTGAATACAGTTTTTCTAAGTCTTAGGCTAGTGCGCCATCTATTAGGTCATCCTTCCTCTGAAGGTTAGCCTTTAAGATCATAAGTATGCACTGAAATCAAAGAGACCCACCAAGAAATCAGCACTTTTGAAAACCAGAGGCAATTTAAATACATAAATAGGAACTTTGAAGGCTAGATTTAGGCATCCATACATGGAATATTCAACATATTTAACCTTTTGATAACCAGTATTTTTTTCTGGGACCTGCCAAACATACAAATATGAAGCAGACATTGGAATGACTATCGGCATAGTTTATCCCCACAGCCAACATTGCCAGAATAATTTTATAACAGACATGAATATCTAAGTAACAGGAGATCACTCTCATAAAGATAATTTTGTGCACATTGATCTGTTTAAAGTGATGTCAATTTGCCAATTTGAGAACATGCACAAAAACTTTTCTAATTGATTTATTCTTAATTACATATACATAATTTGTAAAACACAAATTTTAGCAACAGCTAATAAAACATTATAGAATTTCTTTAGCACTTCTAAGGATCAGGATGTTGTTTTGCAGTGCCTTTGTACAGGTCTCTTCTGTGATTGCCACTGTATCTTGGCGAAAATACCATATAAACATCCAAATCCATTGTGAATTGCACTTGTCTTGTCCTTCCAGGTGTGCTGCCAACAGAAAAATGAATTTCCTTGTTGTGTACCATTTATTTAGAAGAAAATGACATTAACTTCTTCCATTGTGACTTACTTCTTTTTTCCTGAGTAGCTGACCCAGAAATTTCCATGAAGTCCTCTATAAGCCATTGGAGTATTCATTATAAAGTACAATCTCTTCTTACTCTGGTTCTTAACAGCTAGTTTTAGCTGGATTTCAGATGGTCCAGAAATTACAGCACCTAGTTTTAGAGACCAGGTTAATTGGATTAGGCTGATAGACTTTTAAAAGCAGTGTAAACATTCAGGCTCAGGCTGGATCCCAGGATCTGAGACCCACTCTCTCACAGCCCAAGCCCGAACATATATACTGCTATTTTTAGCCCCACAGCCTGAGCCTTGTGAGCCCAAGTCAGCTACCCTGGCCAGCCACAGCCAGGCTGCAGGTCTTTTATTGTAGTGCAGATGTACCCTTAACGTCAAAAGTGGAGCCAATGATTTTAGTTTATTGTTCATTTATTGTGTGATGTTATGCTAAATAGAGTTAGGTTGTAGGATTATAAAAGTGTAAGATAACATTATGTGTTATGTATCTAAGTAAGTAGGGCTGAAATGCAAGGCCTACAGCAGCGGTGGGCAACCTGTTGCCCATCAGGGTAATCCACTGGTGGACCGCAAGACAGTTTGTTTACATTGACCATCTGCAGGCACGGCCTCCTGCGCTCCCAGTGGCCGCGGTTCGCCATTTCCAGAAAATGGGAGCTGCAAGAAGCGGCAGCCAGGATGTCTCTGCAGCCCATGCTGCTTCCCGCAGCTCCCATTAGCTAGGAAGGGCAAACTGCAGCCACTAGGAGCTGCGGGGTGGCCGTGCCTGCGGACGGTCAATGTAAACAAACTGTCTTGCGGTCCACCAGTGGATTACCCAGATGGGCCACATGTGGCCTGTGGGCCACAGGTTGCCCACCACTGGCCTACAGGCTGTAAGATTTTAGCTTAGCCATACTAGGCCATAGGCTTAAGAAATGCTTGACATAAGTAAGTGACCAAAAATGACCTTATACCACAAGATTACAGGAGAACATATACCAGTGGGTGATATTGCGAAAAATAAACAGTAAGAGAAATTTTTTGCTTACAAGATATCTGGTAGTCACATTTTTCTAACACATGCCCTACCTAAGGTGCACTATGGACACAAATGCTAATAGGGTATAGTAAGAATCACATTATAAAAAAAGGGTACCCAGAGGGAAAAAATTGAGCTCCCTATGGGAAACTCCAGCAGGACCCATCCCTCTACTAATAATCAATTGGCAAGGCAGCCATCAGACCTTTAAAATATCATTAAAATGTAAGTATTGCTATATTTGTAACTTGTGCATAGGTCTATATGCTTGGATAATCATAACATTAACTGTAACTTGAATAACATTTTTAAAACCAACTAAACCTTGTTCTTGTAAAATCTATGTATGGTCGCTATCCTGGGCCGTTAGTGGAATTATCATTTTTCTCGTACAGTTTTGATTCCTTTCCTAAATATTGTTTATAGTTATATTACCTTACCCAACACACAGTTACCCATTACATCTTACATTATCAAAGAAATTAAATAGTGTATTTGATGGTGAAAACTTCATTTGGAAAATCTCTTTTCACATTCAGAAGCAAAATGAGCACACGGGCGTCAACAAATATCTGTCACAAAATGTGCTTGGGCTCTGTCAAGGCTGGATCCCCACTTTGAACTTTAGGGTACAAATGTAGGGGCCTGCATGAAAACTTCTAAGCTTAACTACCAGCTTAGCTCTGGTTCCGCTGCCACCATTTCCCAATTTTTCCCTCCCTGGGAAGCCCTGAGAAACCTTTCACCAATTCCCTGGTGAGTACAGATCCAAACCCCTTGGATCTTAAAACAAGGAGAAATTAACCATCCCCCCTCCTTCCTCCCACCAACTCCTGGTGAACACAGATCTAATCCCCTTGGGATCTAAAACAAGGAGAAATTAACCATCCCCCCTCCTTTCTCCCACTAACTCCTGGTGAATCAAGATCCAAACCCCTTGGATCTTAAAAACAAGGAAAAATCAATCAGGTTCTTAAAAAGAAGGCTTTTAATTAAAGACAAAAGTAAAAATCATCTCTGTAAAATCAGTATGGAAATTAACCTTACAGGGTAATCAAACTTAAAGAGCTCAGAGGACTCCCCTCTAGTCTCAGGTTCAAAGTACAGCAAACAAAGATAAACACTCTAGTAAAAGGTACATTTACAAGTTGAGAAAAACAAAGGAAAACTAACACGCCTTGCCTGGCTATTTACTTACAAATTTGAAATAGGAGAGACTTGTTTAGAAAGATGTGGAGAACCTGGATTGATGTCTGGTCCCTCTCAGTCCCGAGAACGAACACACTCCCAAACAAAGAACACAAACAAAAGCCTTCCCCCCCCAAAATTTGAAAGTATCTTGTCCCCTTATTGGTCCTTTAGGTCAGATGCCAGCCAGGTTACCTGAGCTTCTTAACCCTTTACAGGGAAAAGGATTTTGGAGTCTCTGGCCAGGAGGGATTTTATAGTACTGTACACAGGACAGCTGTTACCCTTCCCTTTATAGTTATGACAGGCTCACCTTGGGCTTGATCCTGTAATAAAATCTGCATTGGAAGATGCTACCTCATGTAAGGGAAGGGGTCCACCAGCCTGGAGCTCATTGCAGGATTGTCACTATGCTTCAGGGAAACAGTATTTGGATACATATTGAAGCATGACTTTAACAATGATTGCCTTTCAAGGAGAATGAACAGTGTGCATTGCCATCCAGTGGTTGATAATGAAGTACGAGAGACATGGAAATCTTTGTAATAGTTATTTTTACACACACACACACACACACACACACACACACACACACACACACTATATATATCTATATATATTTAGGCTTCTCTAGATCTAACAAGCTAATAGTATTCTGGATTGAACACATCATTAAATATTGTTCCAAAATAATCCCAGTACAACAACAACAACAAAAAACTATATTAACTGTTAGATGGAGACTTTCATTATAAGCTTCTATTTTCACATCTTCATAACTTTCTCAGCAATTATTTGTGGTCTAAACATTTCCAGGCCTGATCTCAGCCTTTTGGCAATTTTTTTTTAATTAAGTCTGAGAAAAATAAATCTTTAGCTACTTTTAAATTATACTGATGTAAAAAATAAAACACAAACTTTTCTTGTGCTGAGTAAATTTTTAAACCTTTCTTTGTGCATACAACTTGAGCACAGCTAAGCTTTTCAGTGTCAATGCTCAGGGTGGCAACTTCTATGAGGAAGGTTGATCCAGTGGCATAATAGCTAATCATGTAAGAGACCCAACTTCAATTCCCTCTTTTCCCATGGACGTCCTGTGTGACCCAAGGTAAGTATCTTATCCTCTCTATGCCTTAGTTTCCCATCCGAAAAATGGGGATAATAAAGCTTCCCCTACCCCACAGGTGTATTGTGAGAATAAATACATTAAGGATTATGAAGCACTTTGAAATCTGTTCATGAAAAGTATTATATAAGAAATAGGTATCATAATTAATTTCATTCTGTGAGAAGTAGGCTGTTTCATTATTGTACTGTTTTGCTTTTCAATTATTGGGCAGTAAAAGAAAAAAAAAAACCTGCTACTCCATTGACACCAAGACAGATTATCCTGTGAGAAGGGTTGTGAGAAGGGTTGTGTTTTTGGGTGTGGGAATTAGGAATTCTGGGTCTTGCCCCCATATGTGGGACATGGCCTCTTCTCCTCTCATTTATCTCCTTGCACTCTCCCAGCGTAGATCTTGGACACATGGCATTCACTCTGTGAATTGGGGGATTGGCGAGGAGAGATGGTGCTGTTGAGGTAATTGAGCCCACCTTCCACATGCAAGTGGGGGGATCTGTCTGGGGAGGATCTCTGTTTCACACACAGACCATGGGAATATGATTTGGTCATATTGTATGTTTGTTGGGAGAGATTAAGTTATGGTATATTTTTACATTTTAAAAAAATGTTGTGTTATGGCATCTTGCATGATTCTAAAGCTACTGAATTAAAATAGCTGATGATCAAGATCGGTGATGGGAAATAAAACTAATCTGTTATTGTTTCATTATTAGTAGGGAAATTAACAACTGTTAATTAAGGAAGCATTTTGTTATTTTATAGATACAAATTATATTAAAGGAAAAAACTTTAGTTGCTTCATTTTTGTGAAGATGCTCCCATGCTGACGGGAGAGCTTTTTCACACCCCATCCGCGACATACGTCTGTAATGTAGAACTGGCCTTGAACAGACATTACTGCATTACATTTGGGTCACATTTTGAAGGTTTCTTTACAACCTTAATAGGGGTTTTTTTGCTTTTTTTTTTTTTAAAGATTAGATTAGATTCTGGAGCACAAGATAGCAGCTTGAAAAAGGTGTTGATACATCATCCTGCATCTTTCTTGCACAAGTAATCTGATCCCTCGCTAACCTCCTGGTCTTGCTTTCCTCCTGCCTTAGGGTTTTATACTCATTGGCACATAGAAATCAGAATTTATTATAATGATAGTTTTTTAGTAGGGCTGTTGTGCGATTAATTACACTGTTAAACAATAATAGAATACAATTTATTTAAATATTTTGGATGTTTTTTATATTTTATATTTTCAAATATATTGATTTCAATTCAAGTACAAAACAAAGTGTACAGTGCTCACTTTATTTTTATTACAAATATTTGTGCTATAAAAATGAAAGATAGTATTTTTCAATTTACCTCATCCATGTAGTGTAATACCAACTCTTTATCACGAACACTGAACTTACACATATAGAATTATGTTCAAAAAATAACTGCATTCAAAAATAAAACAATGTAAGACTTTAGAGCCTACAAGTCCACTCAATCCTACTTCTTGTTCAGTCAGTCTCTCAGACAAATAGGTTTGCTTACATTTGCAGGAGATAATGCTGCCCACCTATTGTTTACAATGTCACCTGAAAGTGAAAACAGGTATTCACATGGCACTGTTGTAGCTGATGTTGCAAGATATTGTGTGCCAGATGCATTAAAGAGTCATATGTCCCTTCACGCTTCTATCACCATTCCAAAGGACATACGTCCATGTTAAGGAGGGGTTCTGCTTGATAAGGATCCAAAGCAGTACAGACCAATGCATGTTCACTTTCATCATCTGAGTCAGATGCTACCAGCAGAAGATTGATTTTCTTTTTTGGTGGTTCGGATTCTGTAGTTTCCATATCAGAGTGTTGCTCTTTTAAGACTTCTGAAAGCATGCTCCACACCTCAGCCCTCTCAGATTTTGGAAGGCACTTCAGATCCTTAAACCTTGAGTCGAGTGCTGTAGCTATTTTTAGAAATCTCACATTGGTACCTTCTTTGCATTTTGTCAAATCTGCAGTAAAACTGTAAATGAACAACATGTGCTGGGTCATCATCCGAGACTGCTATAACATGAAATATATGGCAGAATGAGGGTAAAACCCCCAAGAAGTTCAGTCAAAAATTTAATCAACCTTCTGCTGGTAGCATCAGCATGGAAGCATTATCCTCTAGAATGGTGGCCGAAGCTTGAAGAGGCATATGAATGTTTAGCATATCTGGCATGTAAATACCTTACAATGCCGGCTACAAAAGTGCCATGCAAATGCCTGTTCTCACTTTCAGGTGTCATTATAAATAAGAAGTTGCAGCATTATCTCCCGTAAATGTAAACAAACTTCTTTGTCTCAGTGATTGGCTGAACAAGAAGTAGAACTCAGTGGATTTGTAGGCTCTAAAGTTTTACATTGTTTTGTTTTTGTTACGTAACAAAAAAAATTCTACATTTGAAGTTGCACTTTCATGATAAAGAAATTGCACTACATTACTTGTATGAGGTGAATGAAAAAATACTATTTCTTTTGTTTATCTTTTTTACAGTTCAAATATTTGTAATAAAAATAATATAAAGTGAGCACTGTACACTTTGTATTCTGTGTTGTAATTGAAATAAATATATTTGAAAATGTAGAAAACATCCAAAATATTTAATACATTTCATTTGATATTCTATTGTTTAATGGTGTGATTAAAACTGCGAATAATTTTTTAAATTGCAATTATTTTTTTCAGTTAATCGCATGAGTTAACTGTGATTAATTAATGGACAGCCCTAGTTTTTAAGAGAAGCTTTATAATTTTGCTTTGCAATAGACCTTTTTTTAACCCTGCTTCAGTATATGTCTGCTATTTTTCCTCTGAGCTCCAGTTTATTTATCCTGGTTATCTGTTCTCCTAATGGTACTTCATATGCAGACAGGATAAGTTAAAACTTTTTTCAGATATGTTTATCTTGGTTCAGTCACTTTGCAATCCAGGAACCAATCTACAGCATCACTCCACAATCCACAAGCTACTCTAGCTGAGAGTGATTAGCACCATATAAGTACCATTGATAAAGTGCCTCATTTAGAAATGTCCCAGACAAACAACTTGTGGGTAGTTGCTTTAAAGGTGTAGTATAGTTGGAGACAACTCTGCTTATTTTTTTCTGATTTGGATGGTGAAAGCAAAACCCACCACTAAAATAATCAATGGTTTGGGTTTGTAGGAATTAACACTTTGCATTGATAAGCAAGCATATTTTGGATAGGCTTCTCCTATGATTTATCCTTCTGATTAGCTGCTGGTACTAAGTACTTTAGCAGCCCATAAGCTTAGAGTAATATTACTGATAAGAAAACAAAACAAAAACAAAACAAAAAACCCTTTTTTATGATTTTCAGTTAAATTATGAGCAATCAGCCAGAGTGCCACCTCTTCAGACTGGATTCAATATCTGTGTTTTCCTCCTTGTCTATAGTTGTGCTTCTCTGAGCTCTATTACTACTATCCTTTCCTTTAGAAGTATACATTTTCTTTGCAAATTCATTATCTCATTATCAGCTTTTATGTATACTATTAAAAGTTGGCATTTTGTTTGTGAGACAAATTGGAACAATATCTATATTATTTCTTACTAATGTTGTGAATGTCCCTGTTCTTCTGTTCAGTTTGGCCTGAATGCATGTAGTAAAATCCAAGGAGGCTATAAAAGGGGGTTGTTAGGAAAGGAAGCAGGAAAGGTAAAACAAGGGCACAGGTAAAACAGCCTCTCAGGCACCCGCTTCAAAGGAGTTAAGCTAGCAATGGGCCAACAATTCGGGGAAGAAACTATCTGTTGGAACAGTCCAGATTAAGATTTTTTTTTCCTCTTCCCAAGGCCAGGGCTGAGCTCAAAAGACCCTCTGGTGGCTGAGGCACTTGCCAAGCATAGGTGAAACAATAAGGTTTTTTAGTTATTTTTAAATTTACTTCTCTATGCACTGTATACAGTTTAAGAAAAATCAATCATACTTTTCAGAGGGGTAGCCATATTAGTCTGTATCAGCAAAAACAACGAGGAGTCCTTATGGTACCTTAGAGACTAACAAATTTATTTGGGCATAAGCTTTTGTGGGCTATAACCCACTTCATCAGATGCATGGAGTGAAAAATAAAGTAAATAGGTATAAATATACAGCACATGAAAAGATGGGACCAAGTGGGGGGTCAGTGCTAATGTGGCCAATTCAATTAGGGTGGATGTGGCCCATTCCCAACAGTTGACACGAAGGGGTGAATATCAACAGAGGGAAAATTATTTTTTGTAGTGACCCAGCCACTCCCAATCTTTATTCAGGCCTAATTTGATGCTGTCAAATTAATTCCAGTTCTGCAGTTTCTCATTGAAGTCTGTTTTTGAAGTTTTTTGTTGAAGAATGGCCACTTTTAAGTCTGTTATTGAGTGTCCAGGGCGATCGAAGTACTCTCACTACAAAAAAAGCCCAGATGAACCTGCTAGGTAGCATGGTGTACATCCAGGAGGGGTAACCCGGACACCCATCAGAAAGTGGTTGGATTGCAGGGTGCCACTCCAAAAGGGAAATAAGGGCACAGGCCTCCCACTTGAAGAGGATGCACCAGAGGACCAAAAATGAGTCTCAAAGGGAAGCCAGTCTATGGGCTGTGAAAGTTTGTATGTAAGAAAAGATCTTGACATTTACTACTAAGATCCCCCACACTTTATTTTTCAGTCTTTAAAGACAGATATGATCAAGTTCCTGATGAGGAGCCCTTTCAGAGTAATGATTTACAGAGAATACCTCACTTTTTCCCATGGGGGTGGACAGAACTTGCCCCTTCGAAGTATCTTTGTAAAGAAACCCTGTGAAATGTTGACATTTTACCATCAGCAGCAAAGGACATTTGATAAAATCAAAGAATCAAGCCCCTGAAAGATCATATGGTTGATATCCGGCATAGCTAATATGACCTGAGTTATTAAACTCTTGATATGCTATGCAGTTCTAGTTAGAGACAGAACAGTTCTTTAACGTCACATTGGATCTACTTACATGGGATATTCTCTTCCAACTCATTGTAAAGAACACTATTGCTGCTGTCAAGCATAATGCTTAATGATTTGCAAAGTTTAAATCTTATTTTCCTGGTAGCACTTGACCTTTAATTAAAGGAGTTATACTCCCTTTCACTCAAAATATCAGTCTACAATTTATGTACTGTGTTTTCCCAAGGGAACAATTTTACCTGGAGAAACATGGCTTAATAATTATGTTCCTTCAGCAAGATGCAAATTCCCCAAGAGAAAATCTCCTGGTGCATGCCTTTCTAACTTCTCTGGGCAAATGAAATCTATTTTCTTGGACACTGAGTCAGGTTATTTTATGTCCCAATATTTTAAGAGATTGAAAGATAGTTTTGTTTATAGTTGCAGCTTCAAGGTCAGGAGAATTGACCGGTTTCAGTTTTTTGTCTGAGGAACAGTATAATAATATGAAGAGTTAAAGGGCCTGTTCCAGAAAGTCCTTCATATGAGGAATTCCCACTGAAATCCTAATTACTACAAGAGAAGACTGTTCATGCTCCTACTGCAGCCAGGGAGCTTTGCTATTTAAGACAGTGGCAGAAGGATCATGATCTGAATGTTCCTTTTATTAGAGGTTTGTGGGTCCAAAGTTCTCAACATTTGATTACAAATATCTAGAATTTTCATTATAAGCCTTCTCCCTCTTTCTCCTTTTGTTTAACGAGAGTCTAGATTAGTTGCCTAGCACAGGATATTTTGTCACAGTGCTGTGAGCCTGTAACCCAGGGATCCGCAACCTTTGGCACGCAGCGTCGCCAGGGTAAGCACCCTGGCATGCCGGGCCGGTTTGTTTAGCTGCTGCGTCTGCAGGTTCGGCCAATCGCAGTTCCCACTGGCTGCGGTTCACTGCTCCAGGCCAATGGGAGCTGCAGGAAACAGCATGGGCCGAGGGATGTGCTGGCTGCCACTTCCCGCAGCAATCAGCTGAACCTGCGGACGTGGCAGCTAAACAAACCGGCCCGGCCCGCTAGGGTAAGCCAAAGGTTGTCAATCCCTGCCGTAACCATAAACGCAGCTAAAAACAATTCCCTAAACAACCCTATGATGGTACAAGTTTGCCAGGTCTTGAAAGTGGCTGGTAAGGGTGTGTTCCACACTTGTGTTTTTCCAACAGTGAGGTTGCAAGTGAGAGTCAACACCAGACACAGAAGTTGCTGTTCCTTTTTTCCTTTTGTCTCGTGTGTGTTTCTCTTGTTTTCTCTTTTAGGAAATGGGATTGTACTTGAACTATAATAATATCAACAGCTCCTGCTCATCTCAACTAGTTTTTTCTCTTTTCCCCAAAAGGACAATTACCATCTTTAATATCATCGGAAAGACTGTCATACAACAAGCTGGTTTTCTTTTTTAATCTTTATCTAAAAGGAAAGGGAACAAGGGATGTTGTTAAAATGAAAATCCCCACTTAGTACTTTGCATTTAAAGTGCTTTAACTATTTCCCCTTCTTTTCTGTATATTTAATGAAAGGTTAAAATGAATGGTAATGGCGTGTTTGCCATGATACTAAGCAAGATAAGGCCTTTGTATACCAAACACTGAGCCTGGTCTAAAACTGTTTAATATTGACAGGGTCATATTTACACTTTTGCTTCTTTATTCCATATATTCCATCTAAATTCATACACTTCAGACACTGTCATATTTGCCAGCATTGAATAAAAAAGTTTCTGGGACAAGTCTCAAAAGAAGTCAGGGACTGGGAAGATGCCCAGAATTAGTGGGCCAGGTTTTTTACCCTGAGGAAGTTCAGTTGATTTTTAATACGGATATTTTCAATACCTCTAAGTATATGAGGTCACTGCAACTGCACACCTGCAGCAGACCCAGGTCGGGGCTTGGGCTGCGGGGCTGTAAAACTGCAGCCACAGCTGAAACTCCTACACTGCAATTTTACAGCCCTGCAGCCCAAGCCCAAGCCCCTTCCCCCCCGCGGGACCTCTTTCTGTGTTCTAATGCTTTGTTATTTAGGAACTAACTTATTCCCATCAAAATCGATAGAAATTGAAAACTGTCGCTGATTTCAGTGGGGCTAAATCCAACTCTCACAGCAAAACCTAGCAGAGATCTTTAGCTCTTTCTGATTTTCTCAAAATAGCATAACTTTTCCAGCTAGGGTGACCTGATAGCAAGTGTGAAAAATCAGGAGAGAGAATAATGGATAATAGGTGCCTATATAAGACAAAGTCCCAAATATCAGGACTATCCCTATAAAATTGGGACTCTGATCACCTTATCTCCAGCCTTTTTAGATACCTTCCTTCTCAGTTATCCCTCATATAGCCTAACTTAGGGCTGGTCCACACTAAGCCCCCAGTTCGAACTAAGATACGCAACTTCAGCTACGTGAATAACGTAGCTGAAGTCAAAGTATCTTAGTTCGAACTTAAAGGTACTTACCACGGGTCCACACGCGGCAGGCAGGCTCCCCCGTCGACTCTGCCTACTCCTCTCGCGGAGCAGGATTTCCGGCGTCGACGGCGAGCACTTCCGGGATCGATTTATTGCGTCTAGACAAGATGCGATAAATCGATCCCAGAAGATCGATTGCTTGCTGCCAAACCTGAGGGTAAGTATAGACGTACCCTTACTTTTCATTACTATCTAAATCGTTCTTAAGACAGAATCCATAAAAATAAAAATGAGAACATTCTTAAATTAACGTATTGCTTCCAAATGGTTTCTAAAGATGTATGGTGGCTAGTTTAAAAAAATTGCACTTTGCAAGTGAATATTCTATGTAGCTTACTAGGGCTAGATCAAAATCAGCCTTTGTCATTGGTAACGCTGTGGGAATTGCTTTCTTAACCTTTGGGTGAGAGGATACAATGGAATGTTAATTCTTTAGTGCACTTGCATATACAGCATAACCTTGCCAATACACACTAATTACTTGGAGCCCCATTGTAGATTACTGAATTTTGTGAGTTTATGAGTGTACAAACAAGATTTTACAGTTTCTAGAATACCTTATGCTAAAAAATACTTTGATCATTTGTGTCACTCATTCATAATACTTCATGTCTCCGTAATTTATTAATATCCTATGAAATCTTAGCACATCACTAATATTAAATCCTTATGCTATTAAATCTTTGATGAGAAGTAGACTTTTGTATTAACAATGTGAGAATTAGTGAGCTCCATGGGTTGAGATTTTCGAAGTTGACTAGGTCATGTACCCACACGACTCCTCTTAATTTCAATTGTGAACTATAAGGCAATCTTTCCTCGTTGGCTTCACAGATCTCACCCAAAATATATAACATTTCTTTTTTGGTTCTATTTTGAAAGTGCCATTATAAATACTGAAAACCTGTGAAACATAACTACCCCTAAAGTAGAATTTAAACCACCTCCAACCATTATACATTGTTCAATCAGGGAATCTACATTTCCTTTATACTGCATTAATACATGGGACCAATGGACAACCACAGGAAAAATGGCATCTTTTAAAAAAGAATATTGGATTGTACCTTGTGGAGAATTTTATATTAATATTTATTATTTGTAATACGGTAGTGCCTAGAGGCCCCAACTGAGATTGGGATCCCATGGTTCTGGGCACCATAAAAAACACCTGGCAAGAGACAGTCTCTGAGATGAAGTGCTTTCATTCAAAACAGACAAAAAGGTACAAGCAGGGAAGTATTATTATTATCACCAGCCCCATTTTACAGATAGAAGGCTGATCAAGTGACTTACTAAGAATCAAAAAAGTAATCTGTGTCAGAAGAAGGAGCTGAAGCAAGTGGTTCTGAATCCTAATCCAGTATCTTAAACACAAGACTATGCTTTCTCCCAGAATAAAGCTTTACCCATATCCAATTACTCATGTCAAGACAGGCCTAAACCTTGTTCTTTGAGATTTTCTGAAAGCTGCCATACAAAATTCAGAGTGCTTGATTCACCCCCTGCTGGTGCAGTAAGGTACAAATTTCACCACTCTCCTGAAGACAGGCTATTCACTCTCTAAGAAAAACAGGTGGTGGTTGCACTTTTCCTTTTCCTGGGTGGAACAGGGAAGGACAGCTTTAATTTACAGTTAGGTGTCCATATACCCTGCATTGGTGGAAGCTTCCTGGAATACTCATAGTTTAGCGGGGGGAAACAAGGAGCCCTTGTGGCACCTTAGAGACTAACACATTTATTTGAGTATGTGCTGCTTGTTATCAAATTTATTTGGGCATAAGCTTTCGTGGGCTAGAACCCACGTCATCAGATGTATGAAGTAAAGAATACAGGAGCAGGTATAAATACATGAAAGGATGGGGGTAAGAACTCAAAAACAGCTGTTTGAACAATTTGGGTGGTGGCAGCATACTGATCTAAGCTGGTAATTAAGCTTAGGGGTTCTCATGCAGGTCCCCACATCTGTACCCTAAAGTTCAGAGTGGGGGTGAAACCTATGACAGTAGGTGTGTTCATGCAATTACAGTTTGCTCCTGAAGTCTCGCCCCATCCCAGATAGCTGTCAGTCCCTGCTTACATCTGCTTGGTGACAGTGATCCACAACAACACTTACCTTGACAACATTAGCAGTAATACACGACAATTATTTTCAAAGAGATGAAATGGTTTTAACTGATTTCTCCAATGAAGTAGGCAGACAGGTTTTTCTTCAAGATCTGGCATCTTCTTTTCACTGTCTATTTCACTGCACAATTGAGACAAATTCTGCTCTCAGTTACAGTTACAGTTACAGTTCTCCTGTGTTGCTTCAGTGACTGCAGTAGGATTCCACTAGTTAAACTGAGAGCAGAATTACACCCACCATTTTAAAAGCAGAAAATGCAACCTGAAAAGAAAGAATAATTCTGACTGCAGTTTATGATTGAGTTTCTCTAAGTCAGAGATCGGCAACCTTCAGCATGCGGCCCGACAGGGTAAGCCCCCTGGGGGGGCCAGACCAGTATGTTTACCTGCAGCATCCACAGGTTCAGCCGATTGTGGCTCCCACTGGCCACGGTTCTCTGCTCCAGGCCAATGGGGGCTGCTGGAAGCGGCACAGGCCGAGGGATGTGCTGGCCGCCACTTCCTGCAGCCCCCATTAGCCTGGAGCAGTGAACCACGGCCAGTGGGAGCCACGATTGGCCGAACCTGCGGATGTGGCAGGTAAACAGAAAGGCATGGCCTGCCTGGGGAATTACCCTGGTGGGCTGCATTCCAAAGGTTGCCGATTCCAGCTCTAAGTGCTTACTGTAGTACTTGAAGCCACAATTTTGTGCTGCTTTACACCTTGTGCAGTCTCATTGACTTAGATGGGGTTTCACAGAAAGTATATCACTGTGCTGAACTGACCTGTAGAGTAAAGCAGAAAGTCTGGATTGTCTGTCACATTGTTTAGTTCTGAACAATTACCTCTAAAGCAATTTCTGTAGTACCAGTACCATCTTTTAAGAATTAATTTTTTCCAGTTAATTTTATGAACTTGACTGTCCCATTGACGTTATCACATGAGAGTACACATTGGTGCAAGATTAAGCAAATTAGAAAACAGCAGCTTTCCTTGCATCAGGAGTGGCAGAATTCGGAATATCATTGAAAGTGCAAATATAGTGAGTACACTGAGAACATTTTTGTACAAACTTCTTATTTTTTAAATCAAACATTTAGATTCAACAACAGGGCAATGTTTCATGAAGACATGTTAATTTTGCTGAATTTTTCATTTTGAAAAATAAAATAAAATTTAAAAAAATCAAAACATTCAGTTTTGACTACTTTGAAACAAAACATTTCATTTTTTTCATATGAAATGACTGTTTCAAAATTTCCTTTCATTTTATTTTTAGAAAAGTCAAAAATGTTTACAAATTATTGAAATCAAAATGAAACATTTCAATTTTACTGAAACAAACTGATCCATGTGACCTGCAATGATTTATTTTATTTATTTACTTTTTGATTCGATGCACATTTTAATTTTTGGTCTGACCTGAAATGAAGTTGTGGGATTTTGGTTTTGTTTTGTTTTTGAAATTGCCAATAAACTGAAATCTATGTTCTTTTACCCATCAACTGGTTCTGCTATGCAACTATTGTCTTTGCTGAGCACACTAATGATGGAGGTTAAGATTTTCCTTGGTTTACATACATTATATAGAATATACTGGAAGAGTGCACTGTAATTAACATTATTATATGATTTAACTAATCCATATCAAATTCCTGAATTAACTAAAGGTGGACATTTGAAGTGGATTAGTTAAACCTATTAAACCCTTGCTTGAACACTCTCATTCAGAATTAAAGTGGCCTTAATTCAGTCAAGTTTAATTCCCTTTCAAAGTGAATTAAATTAAACCAATGTAAGGAAACTTTAATTCTGAACAACAGTATTTACTCAGTGATTTAATTTATCCAGTTCAAATTCACATCTTTAGTTAACTCGGGTTAATTTTCCTGGATGTTCTCATGTAGACAAGCTCCTAATTCTCACTCTAGTGTCCTATCTACTAGCCCACATTCTTCCTTCTGCTTCTGTCTGAAAGTCACACTGAACTACAATCTGCTAAATAGACAAATCATATACATTTAGGAATGAGAATAACCATTCATGCACATATTGACAATGCATTGCAAAAGATCTTATTACTAACAGACATGGCCTTTTATTTCCACCTTTTTACTAAATATCTACTACTTTCTGTCATCTAACCCAATCTTCCCATCCTATTACACATAATGCTCTAGGTCTGGTAAGAAAAATATGGAAGAGTAGGAGCATTTTCCAGTTATTTACCTGCCAATCTGTAACCTCCAAAAGAGCCTTTTTCTTTTCTTTTTTTGCCAGTGTGGAATCTTTAGATTGAAAAAGCCAAGGCTTCTCTGGAGCTCAGTTGATGAAGATTGCAGCATCCATTATATTCCATAAATGAATCTCAGCTGCAGTCTTTAAAAAGTGTCTAAACCAAATGGATCTTGCAGTCATCTTTAGAATAAAAGATAACCTTCTCCCACCTCCTGCCATGAGGAGAGCTAGAAGGAAATCAGTACACCTCTACCCCGATATAACGCTGTCCTCGGAAGCCAAAAGATCTTACCGCGTTATAGGTGAAACCGCGTTATATTGAACTTGCTTTGATCCACCGGAGTGTGCAGCCCCGCCCGCCCCGGAGCGCTGCTTTACCGCGTTATATCCGAATTCATGTTATATCGGGTCACGTTATATATGTAAAAGAGGTGTACCAAAAATTAACATCTTGAAATATTTTGCAAAACAGAACTTACAAAATATTTCAATTTAGCAACATTAAAATGACCTTAACAAACATTTCATGTTGGCAATGTCAAAATATTATAATATAAATATTAAATATCCTGCATATTATTAGCACATTACTCGTGTACAAATTTTAAAAGTAATTAAAAGTCAAAATGAAACATTACAATTGGAATGAAATGAAACAGTCAAAAGGAAATGCTTCATTTTGATTTCAAATAATGTTAACATTTTTCGCCCCAAGACTTTGTTGAAATGGTTATAAAACAAGGGATATAAAACAAGCATTCAGACCTGCTTCTCCAGTGCCCTGAAACTTGTGTGGTCATTTACATCAGGGCAATGTTGGTATAAATCATAACAGTAGTGTTCTGTACTCATTTTGCCCTATAGTAAGTGATTATGCAAAGATCTGGATAACATGCATTTAGTGTTTGCAGTCAGATTTCAAAACAATTATATTTTACTTTAAAACAGTCCTCACACATTTATAGGAACAATAGTCTCGATAGTAAGTACACATCAGGTTCTGTATTCACTTGGATTTTAAACTGACTAATATATTACTCCCCTCACTCTACTGATATTTGCACAGAGACAATTGTAAAGTTTATGTTCTTGAAAACATTTCTGGTATTTTCTAATTTCAAGAAACTGGGGCCAAATCTGCCTTCAGTGCCATAGATGCAGCTCTCACTGAAGTCAATGGTGTAAATAAGCGTAATTCTCTTTAATTCAATGGAACTATGACTATTTACATGAGCCAAGGATATGAACCCATGTCTTCATTCTCTTACTCTTCACAAATTGAGACTAATGTTAAGACACTATGATTATTTTTTCCACAATTGGGGAAGAGAGCATAATGCTCAGTTCTGAGGCAAAACAGGCAGAAAGCCAAATGATTACAGAAATATATACAGTTCCAATATCTGATAACATTGCATTGTAATGTTGTCTCATTTACTTAATATCTTCTCATTACTCAAAATCCAGGCTTAAACAGAAATATCTGGAGATAATAATGGATTAAATCAACTGCTCCACAGGGCTGTTTTGATATACATCTTTTCCCCAGAAGCCTAATGCAAGAGCCTTCATATAGTTAAATGTATATTATTTACATAAGAGATTAGAGTAACTCCTTTAGGGCCTTTACATATGAAATGTTTTTAACGCACTTTATATTTTATACATTTTAAACATATCCATTCAGAGAGAAATGAGAAATTCTGAGGACTGTTTAACACTATTAATATTGATGGTGGATTTGCACTAAGTTATTTAGCACAGATGTTTCTATAATTGTGAAATATTTGGGGAATTTAGTGTTCAATTGGCCTCAAAATTTCTCATTTCTTACCTATAGAGAGGTAGTTGAAAATTGACTTGCCACACAAAGCATTTGGGAAGCTGATAAATCTGTTTTAAAAGTTGATTTTTCTCAACACAGCCAGCTACTTACCTATGTGTCTTTACTTACAAATGAATATATTTTTGGACAGTATTTGCATTTATTTTCTTATTTTAAAATATCAAATTATTATTTAAAGTGACAGTCCTTAAATAAAACTGTGGATCTAAACACCTCTGACTTATGGGGAATCTACACTTACTTCTGAACTATGCACTTTCTGTCTGTTCTCTACATCATAGGTTCTTATGATGATAATGTGCAGAAGCCAGAGTATGTTAAAGTATACTAAGAGTACATTGAGAGAAACCATAACAATTAAACCTTATGTGATAAAGACTGCAGCTTTGAACTTAGGACTCTCCCAAAATGCATCAAGTAACTTACCAAATATATTTGTAAATATCATTTTCAAAGATTCTAGAACAGTGGTTTTATCATGTTAAACCACCAATGAGTTATGGCAAATTTGGCTCAATCAGACATTTTATCATTGTTTGTCCATGTGACTTAGCTATCCCTCTTCTACTTTCTTATTCTTTTACATACACTATCCCTCCCCTTGGCAGAAACATCTTCAAGGCAACTAGCAGCTTAAAACTCTGTCTCTCCTTGTATCTTTTTCCTCTAGTCTAGTGGTAGACAATACAGAAAGTGTTCTTACCAGTGTTTCAATCAATCTGCCAAAGTGATAACAAAATGTATATTATTTTCCTAAATAGTTATTCATACACTTGTAAAAGTCACAGATGTTTCAAGGTCACTTCCCTAACCAATTTTTTTCATGTAAATCAATAAGATACCCTCAGGATTTACAGTATTCCCAACAAAAGCCCCGAGTAGCATTATTTAATTATCCAAGAGCTAAATACTGACAGCCGTACTTATGTTCCGATACCTTATTCTATTAATTATTCCACTGGGATCAGTAAGGGTGTCAAAATCTAGCCTTTAGGCAATTGAGAAGATTTTACGGGTGACCAGTCTATGCACAGTTTCATGATAGAAAGAGGATATATGCTCACTAATCATTACCTTCATCAGCTCCTACTTGTAATGTGGTCAGACATTTGCCATGGTAATTGGCACACAATTTAAGACCAGTGTCAATCAAACAACATTTCCCATGAGTTCAAAGGGAAATTAAAGCTTTGCTGTAGCAGTAACTGAGATTATGTTAAATGTTGATTGGATTAATTAATATTTGCAAAGTGCTACTTAAGTGTCATATTATTAATTCTACTTGAGTAACGATTCTAGCCAGTCATTTTGATGCCTAAGGATTATTTTTTAGCATTTCAAATGCATAGCAGAGCGTATGTCTACACTGCAAGCGCTATATTGGCACAGCTGTAGTGTTGCAAGCTACAGTGCTGTAGTGTAGAGAATTACTACAGAGACATAAAGGGGTTTTCTACCACTATAGTAAATCCACTTCCTCGAGATGTGGTAGCTAGGTCAATGGAAGAATTATTCTGTCAACCTAGCTGCATCTACAGTGGGGGTTAGGTTGATTTAGCTACATCTCATTGGACATGAAATTTTTCACAGTCCTGATCAATGTAGATAGGTTGACCTAAGTTTTAGCTGTAGACCAAGCCTCTGTATTTCATATGACATTGTCTGTAAAGCTTCTGTGTTTATATTTAAGTTATTATTACATTGTTTTAAATAAAATAGCATCAGTGTTCAGATCATGTTTCATTGTCTTCTGGGTTTTGAGACATGCCAAATCCACAAAATATCATAAAAATAAACTTCTGAATATAAGTTGCAAGAGGTAGAACGAGTATGGGGCACTGAACAGTAACTTCATTAAGGAAGACCTTTAAACCTAGTCAGCTAAATGGGATCTATTTCATAAATTATTTGGAGCATTTAAATCAGGAATTAGGGTAGCAACTCTTATGAAGTTAGAAAAAAGAGCACTGCTACCACTCTGTATAAGTGACCAATATTGACAGGGAATCTAATATTCAAATGTTCCCAGAGTAGTTATCCTATTGTTTGTGTATTGTTTTTTTCTTTTACAAATAATATACCTATCAAATTGTAATTTTGATGCAGCTCCCATTTATGGAAAAAATATTTAAATTCAGGAAAATTCTTAATATTCTTAATTTATTATTTGTTTGAGCCAATGTGTTAGGCACTTACCAAACAAGAAAAAGAGTGTAGTCCCTGCTCAAAAGACTTTACAATCTAAAGCAGACAAAACAGAGTGTACGAGAAAGGGCTATTGTATCATATTAGATTGGGTAATGGTTGGTCATGTTTTGCTAAAGCACTTTCACCACTGTTGTTGAAATAATGTTAAATATAGACATTATCTCCAGTGGGCCTCTCAAGTTTGCCATTATTAGTCATCAAATTTCCTCATGGTAGATGTCAGTCTTCAAGATCAACTTGAATGCAGAGAGGGCAGTGACCATGTGGACTAGGGACAAGAAGGGCACCGCAAGTGAAAGGAGTAGTGAAGAGGAAAGCATAGGGTATATCTATGCTGCAATCACAGGGTATGATTGCCGCTTCAGTAGACATAGCCAAAATAGCTTTAATCTAACTAGCATGGATACTGAAGCAGTGTAGCCATAGGAGTGTGTGTTCAGCATGGGCTGTACATACCTACCCAGAACCCTGGGTAATTAGTCACAGGACTAGCCCATGTTGAAATGCATGCTTCTGTGACTTCATTGCTCCAGTACCTCAGTTAGCTAGATTAAAGCTAGCTCAGGTAAATTGGCTTGAGCTGCAATCACACCCTAGAGATATGTGGGAGAAGGAACAAATGATATATAAAGCTGGACTCACTGATGGGACAAAGAGCATGAAGGCAATGGAAAGAAGAAACAAAGGTGGGTAAGTAAAGTGGAGCAGAGTTATACAGATCCTTGAAGTCAAGGACAAGAAGTCAATACAGGAGAAGAGAGGAAACCAGGAGAGGGATTAAAAGAGGCAGGTGAAATAATCAGAACAGGTAAGGAAAATGATTTTAGCATCTGCACCTTGTAAGGATTTTTAGAGGACTTGAGGTGAGGAGAAGATAGATAAGTTTCAGGGAGACCTTTGAGAAAGTGCTTAAAATAACCATGATGAGAGATAAGGAGGGCCTGGGTGAGAGTTTTAGCTTTAGGGAAAGATAGAGAAAGAAAGCTGTGATTTTACAGCTGTTGAGGAGGAAGATGTAGCAGTATGTGTCATGAAGGCAGGTGTCAAAGATGACTCCACAGCATATGAGTGGCCTGAGTGAAAAGTAAAATATAGTGTTGTCAACAATGACAGAGAAAGTAGAGAGAGACATGAAGAAAGATACTGCAACAAGCACAGGTGGTGATGACATCTACATACCTGCACAAAATGCCATACCAGGACCCTCTCACTCTGCTACATGGAATAGATCCATGTGTTACTCCCCCAATACACATTCATGTACAAGACATCTCCCTTCATAGAATATTAGAAGATTAAGGTTGGAAGAGAACTCAGGAAGTCATCTAGTCCAAACCCCTGCTCAAAGCAGGACCCAACTAAATCATCCCAGCCAGAGCTTTGTCAAGCCAGGCCTTATAAAACTCTAAGGATGGAGATTCCACCACTTCCCTAGGTAACCCATTCCAGTGCTTCTCCACCATCCTAGAGAAATGGTTTTTCCTAATATCCAACTTAGACCTCCCCCACTGCAACTTGAGACTATTTCTTCTTGTTCTGCCATCTGCCACCTCTGAGAACAGCCTAGCTCCATCCTCTTTGGAACCCCTCTTCAGATAGTTGAAGGCTGCTATCAAATCCCCCCTCACTCTTCTCTTCTGCAGACTGAATAAGCCCAGTTCCCTCAGCCTTTCCTCATAAGTCATGTGTCCCAGCCACCTGATCATTTTTGTTGCCCTCTGCAGGACTCTCTCCAACCTGTAGTAGGGGGCCCAAAACTGGATGCAATACTCCAGATTTGGCCTCACCAGTGCCGAATAGAGGGGAATGATCACTTCCCTCCACCTGCTGGCAATGCTCCTACTAATGCAGCCCAATATGATGTTAGCCTTCTTGGCAACAAGGGCCCACTGTTGACTCATATCCAGCTTTTCATCCACTGTAATCCTCAAGTCCTTTTCTGCAGTACTGCTGCTTATCCAGTTGGTCTCCAACCTGTAGCAGTGCATGGCATTCTTCTGTCCTAAGTGCAGGACTCTGCACTTGTCCTTATTGAACCCCATAAGATGTATTTTGGCCCAATCCTCCAATTTGTCTAGGTCACTCTGGAGCCTATCCCTACCCTCCAGTGTATCTACCTCATCCTCCCCCACCCACCAGCTTAGTGTCATCCATGAACTTGCTGAGGGTGCAAACCATGCCATCATCAAGATCATTAATGAAGATGTTGAACAAAACCAGCTCCAGGACAGATTCCTGGGGCACTCTGCTTGATACCGGCTGCCAACTAGACATCAAGCTGTTGATCACTACCTGTTGAGCCCAACGATTTAGCCAGCTTTCTATCCACCTTATAGTTCATTCATCCAATCCATACGTCTTTAACTTGCTGGCAAGAATACTGTGGGAGACCAAATCAAAAGCTTTTCTAAAGTCAAAGTATAATAGGTCCACTGCTTTCCCCATATCCACAGAGCCAGTTATCTCATCATAGAAGGCAATCAGATTGGTCAGGCAGGACTTGCTCTTGGTGAATCCACGTTGACTGTTCCTGATCACCTTCCTCTCCTCCAAGTGCTTCAAAATGGATTCCTTGAGGACCTGCTCCAAGAGTTTTCCAGGGACTGAGGTGAGGCTGGCCTGTCTTCCAAAGATAATGGCCAATGGCTCCGCAATCACATCAGCCAACTCCCTCAGCACCCTCAGATGCATTAGATCCAGCCCCATGGACTTGTGCATGTCCAGCTATTATAAATAGTCCTTAACCTGTTCTTTCAACTCTTAGGGCTGCTCACCTCCTCCCCACACTGTGCTGCCCAATGTAGCAGTGTGGGAGCTGACCTTGTCTGTGAAGACCGAGGCAAAAAAAGCATTGAGTACTTCAGATTTTTCTATATAATCTGTCATTAGATTGCCACCCCAGTTCAGTAATGGTTCCACACCTTTCTTGACTAATATTGGTCCCAAGACTGATACTTGCGGAACCCCACTGGTAACCTCCCTCAGGCCAATAGTTCATCTTTCAGAACAACCACTGCCTTCCCCCTTCAGCCACTTCTTATCGACTTTACAATTCTTGTATCAATCCCCATTTCCCCTAATGTAATTAATACTTTCTCAAGTGGTACCATGTTGAATGCTTTACTGAACTCCAAGTATATCAGATCAACTGCATTTTCCTTGTCTAAAAAAAAATCAACTTGTGACAGGATCCCTGCAGTGCAGTCTTGGACTGTGAGACTGCTGTGCCCCCTTACCTCTCCAGCCTGGGCTGTCTCTCACAATGTTTTGCTAGTGACAAGCAGCAAACCCCTCCAGGGGCTGTTATCACTCAGCCCCACCACATGTGGAGCTCCACACCCAGCTAGATTGCATGAATGCTCCCAAAGCTACTCATGAATCACACAGGGAAAGGCACCAGCCAAATTCCCCCAGCTCCCAGCACTGTGCCTCAGGAATATACTGTTTTGCACTGCTCAAGATGAGCACTTTAAATTTATTAATTGGTTCACCACTTCATCAAAGTCTAAACTCTCAGCCCTACTAGACTGGGCAACATCTAGATTAAGCAGTTTCTCACCCCACTGGATATTGCAGTTCATAGTATACAGGTTTCACCCTTGAAACCTGGGCCAGTACATTCTGTTGGAGTCTTCAGTCTTCTGAGTGTCTTTGTTGCTTGAAGCGTAGGTGGGAAAAGAAGAGAGGCCAAGCATGTGGCCTCTGTGATCTGTTTTATACCCTCAGTCCCATGTGCTTGGGGAACACAAGTACAGGCATGTCTGGTGGACATTGCTGAATCCCCAGGCAAGATCGAGCAATTCCCCTGTGGCCTTATGTAGGTGAGTCATTGAATTTTAACTCCATTGCTGGACAATGGCTGTTGATGGTTGTTTGACACCCGCCCAGGCGTTGGTTACTTTCCTTACTGTCGTCTCTGGTGAGCTAATATCTGGCTGATTCCTCAACTTACAGCATATTTTACTGACAACCATACAACACAATCTTTTAACTTCGTATGCACTAATTATATACATATTTAGATAGAACAGTGACTTTCACCAGATCATAACCTTTCCCCTGATACCGTACATGGCATGCTTTATATGCAAGATCACAATTATATATAAATGAGGAATATGGGGGTTAGGTATAGAATGTCACACTATTATTTTCTCAAAGAAGGAAATCAAGTTAGTCTGTCATGATCTACCTTTGATAAACCCATATTGCATTACATCCCCTTGAACTCCATCAATTTAATTATTCTTTCCTTCAGTTTGTTCTAAAGCCTGGCATACCACTGAGGCCAGATTAACAGATCTGTAAATTGCCTGGACCATTTCCCGCCCCCACCCCCCAACCTGCACATTCTTAAATATAGGTGCAATATTATCTACACTCCAGTCATGTGGTGGTACTCCTTAGTAGATCAATGTATTAAAAATCCTTGCTACCAGACCAGGATGTGCCAGTTCTTATAGAATTCTGGGATGGAAATGATCTGTTATCTATTATTTCAATGCATTAAACTCTTTGACATTTTCTTTCACCTCAGATGTGGTCATTTCCATTTCTAGATGCTTATTTCCCCCAGGCATCCTGCTATGTTTGAAATTATCATCCTTACTGAAAACCAAGGCAAAGTATTCACTTAATCAAGGTATGGTCCCCAAACTATCTTTATCTCCTTCCACTCCACGTTGCATAGTAGCGCAACCCAAATCTTCCTTGTTTTCTTTATATATAACTTGTTATTATTTATTTTAATTTTCTTGGCAAAAGCTAATTCACCTTAACTTTTAGCAATTCTCAGTTTATTCCTACTTACTTAATTCCTCACTTTAACGTCCTAGTTGTAGCTTCTTTGTGATCAACTTTTTTTTCCCATTCCCTATACACTCTTTGTTTACGCCTAATAACCTTTTTTGAGGTGGTTATTCATACAGCTAGGTCTGGATACTTTTCCTACAAGTTTCCGCATCCTCACCCTCCGCTTGTGATGCAAATTACAAGTTTGTTGTATAGTTGATTTGAAGAAATACTAAGCCTCCTCTATATTTAAGTCCTTGAGGTCTTCAGTCCAGTTGACTTTAACTAATTCCCTTAATTTCCCCAAATCTGCTTTTTTTAAATTAAAAACCATAGTTGGTTATGTGGTTTTGAATATCCTTCAATTTAACTTAAACTGAATCACCTCATGATCATATTGTCCAAGGTTTGAACCTCCTGCACCAGTAGTTCCAGTTCCTCCATTTTATTGTCCAGACTCCTTTCATTTGTGTACAAGTATTTCTGTTGTTTCCCTTATATCTCATCCAGTTAGCTATCTGGATTAGATTAGTTTTTTCACTATCTAGAACACCTACAAGATTTCTACTACAATCAATGTTTGCACTTTCTTCGTCTTTATTGTGCATACTCTTACCTTGTGGTGTTCCATTATTCTATACTACATCTTAATTTAATTGATTTTCCCGATCCTTCATATTGATGCCAGGCATGGAGATTTCACAAGTCGAACCTAACCTTTTCCTTCATTTCCAAGTTTAAAGACATCCTTATCAGTCATTCCATCACTGATCTCAGATTAATACCCCAGATTAGAATGACCAGATAGCAAGTGTGAAAAATTGGGACACTTTTGCCAGGGGGGAGAGGCCTATATAAGACAAAGCCTCTAATATCGGGATGGTCCCGATAACATCAGGACATCGGATCACCCTACCCTAAGTACTCCAGTGGAGTCTATCAGTTGAGAAGATCCCACTTTCTGTGAATGCCTCCCAACATATCAATCATCCCACAGCCTTCTTCACAGCAGAAATCCTTTAGTGTTCTGTTGATCTGCATTATCTTGTCACCCCTTAGCTCTCCTCCAGGGACTGGAAATATTCCACTGAATATCACCTGAGACTCTACTTCAAGTGTCTTATCCAGCTGAGCATAGTTGTCCTTGATCCATTTGTATGGGAATCTACTAGTATCTCAACCCAACATGCAGCACAATCAATGGATTTTTCCCAATCCCATTAGGATCCATTTCAGTCTCATGTCCACATCTTGTATACTTGCTCCTGGCAGACAGAACACTCTTCTGTTCCCTGTATCTAGTCTTTTGAGTATGGAGTCTCTGATCTCTTAGAACTGTCTATTCCTGTCTTACTATTTCTCTTGCAGTCTCCTGTATGTCATCACTATTTTTCCTTAGGTTCTGGTATCTGGCTATCTCCATCATCATCATCTTCTCTTCTGCAGGAACTGACTTCACTTCTCTCTTTTCTTCCTCACCACTCCATTTGCTGCCTGTTATTCCTCCTGGTTCCCCAGTGCATCAAACTTGTTATTTAACTTAATTTCATCACCACTAGTTAGTTTCTTCCTCTACCTTGTCCTCATGGTCACATTCTTCCATGGATCACCCACCTCCTCTGTCAGTATATCTTGCATGTGTCCACAAACACTGAGATGTCTATTCCACCGCCTTTCTCCTTAAAGGTATTAATCTCCAGATGTCTCTCTGTTCTTTGGATCTTCTCCGCCATGTGCTTTATCAGATGACATTTCATATATAAACAGCTCCCATCAGATACCCACTCAAGGCTGATATACATTCCAAAGCTTTTGACCATCTTCTTTGTGTCCTTTCATCCTCAGGTTACTTCTAGTGCTGTGTAATATCAATAATATACCATATAAGACAAAGTAATACAAAGATAAAGATATAGAACCATCTACTGGTGGAGATACAGTAACCATGACAATATACCTTGACAAAAGGGGTCATGCCAGAATATAGACTGGTTGAAATACAGGCACTTATAAAACACTAATTCCACAGAGAGTGCAAAAATTACCTAGATATTTTCCCCTCCGTTTATCAACCTAACAGAGCTTTTCAGGAGGTTATGGAGCTGTATAAAGAAAAAAACAAACAATAACAAAGGCCCTGTTCATCCTCCTCATCCTCAACAGATCATGGTAACTAAGAGCTTATCTACACAAGGGCTTTAAACTGGATCAGGGAGGTAATCTGGTTTGAAATAGCTTGTGTATACATGATGCAGCCCACCACTGTGCAATAATTCTGCTGAAGTCCTCTTGCAAAGTGGATTAGGTTTGCTTCAAATTGAATTAGTTCATTTTTTTTTGTTTGTGCACACAATCACTATGCACCACCTTTTATATTATTCCTTCGGCTATCCCACTGGTGTGCTTCTCTGCCATTACTGACTGTCCGTTTACTTGTATGCCCTGCCCTTGTGTCAAATTTCTAGGATGACACTTCACCCTTTTAAAAGATAAGACAAAACCAGATTTTGCCCATTTGCTCCTGGATTCCAGTGTATCATTATCCTGGTGATAGCAACTGTGATAACACTCCAGATATGCCATATAATGCCTTGCACAACTTCTGAGAGTAATGTTAAGACCCCTGATCTTATCTCCATCTGAGACATAGATTCAGGAAACTTGTGTGGCCAGCCATAGGAATAAAAACCTTTTTGTGGACATTGCAAAGCAGATGTTCATGAGCTGCCCCCTGAGAGCCAAGATCTTTTTTAATTGGGACCCTGACAACAGCCAGCTGGAAAGTCAGCCCCAATCCAGCCCTGCTACAATGAACTCTGATATCTGCCTTGCATCAGCTGACCCTGATTCCCACCCAGAAACTCGGGCTGGGACTGGAGTCGGATGCCCTGGAGGCATGTTATTGCCTATTTTTACAATTTATTATTGTTGTTGAAAGAGGTAAGTTAGAAGCCACCCCTCTGTCCCCACTCTGACCCCCATGTGCTGCTTCAAAATGATGCATTCCAGCATGGTGCAGTTGCAATCCATACCCCACCCTCCCAAATGTCCCTCATGCTGCTACACTCTTCTGCTAGGCCAGTAGGCCCTGCAGTCCTGTTATTTGGGACCCATCCATGTCCTTCAGCCCATGGACAGTTCTGGCTACTGGGACTAGCAGCAACTCCTAATCTCTGCATGTCTGCAGCAGTGTTTCCAGCAGCTCCTAATTATCTCTCAGATCTAACCTGAGCATAGGAACATTTGCACATAGGAGTCTATCTCTTTTTGAGTCCTGCAATGCCCCCTAGAATTTTGAGCAGAGGCACTCAACCCCAGAACCTATGCAGATAGGAAGAGCCAGGCACAAATTGTATCCTCACCTTTAACTTTATACATCCACCCCACGGCCGGCGCAACCCATTAGGCGACCTAGACGGTCGCCTAGGGCACTAACATTTGGGGGGCGGCGACTGTGGTGGCTGGATCTTCGGCCGCCCCAGTTGTCGGTGGTATTTCGGGGGTAGAACCTTCTGCCACCTCTGTCGGAGGCAGCATTTTGGGGGTGGGACCTTCTGCCGCCTAGGGCGGCAAAAAAGCTGGCGGTGCTCCTGATCCACCCCCAACAAAAAAAATGATATATTTGAAATGTTGTTAATGTTGTACTTTGAGTTTTGTCTGCACTGCTACAGTAAATAAAGGTGTGTGCATAGCTTGTTACTTAAATTATTTCCAAATACAAAGTTATTTCCCCATTGGTTTCATTAAACTTCATTTATTGTTGATTCAGAATAAAACTGTTTACAATGCATCTATTATGAGTTGTCATTGCATTTAACACACACAAAAATATTTAAAATGAAGCTGAAATAATTCATGCACATAAGGGACATTAAACTTCAGCTACCAACACACAACACCCAAGTGCTCGAATGTCTGCACCCCATCTTCCAAAGGGCTAACATGCTCAGGCACGTGACTCAAAATACAAACATTAGGCATCCCTGACAGCATTCCCACAGGTGTTTGTGTCCTCTTTGAGGAACTTTTCTGGCCACTAGAACCTCTGAGCAAGTTTCTGTTCCTCAGACTCCCATCCTTCAGTATGGCTTTCCCCATTGCTCTCACAGAAGTTATGCAAAACACACCATGCAGTTATAATGTTTGAAACTTTTTTTTCCCCTGAGGCTTCCAACCTATTCCATAAACAGCACCATCTTCCTTTCAACAGCCAAATGCACACTCAGCTGCAATTCTGAAACTGCTGTTGTGATAGTTAAAGTGTTCCTTCCTTCTGTCCAAGCAGCTTGTGTATGGTTTCCTTAGCCAACGCGTTGTGATGAGCGAGAGTAACTGAACCAACGTCCACACCATTAATGTGCACAGCACTCCAGGGGCAAACAGTCCTTTTCTATTAATTCAAACAGTGCTGAGTTCTAAAACTTCCTTGCATCATGGACCCTCCCAGATCATCAGTAATCTCCCAAACATTACACAGCTGAGGCACCACATGTTGGTTCACAGTCGCTGAAGCTCCAGGGTCAGTTATGCACAGATATGAAAAAAGGGTAGCCTGCCGCATCCTGAAGTTCTCTCAGTTCTCCCATCAGTGCTAGTCATCCCAGCACTGCAGAATGATCCTCTCCCACACTTGTTGACCAGGCCCAGAAATGACACTGTGTAGGTGATCCAGGAAAGTGGCCTTTTGTTCCAACAGCTCAGTGTCCACTTCTTCTTCCACCTTGTCCTGCTGTGACTACCACAGAGTATCTTCCTGCTGCCAGAGGAGCTGCTGCTCCTGCCACAGAATAATTTTCTGCTCTCACATAATCTCCTTGGTGGAGCAATTGGTAAACTCCAGTACAAAAGATGTACTGGAATGTTAAAATCAATTATTATAATTTATTTTTGAATGGTCCTGTGGGCAAAAGGGAGGGGGAGTTGTACTCTCTCAAAAATGTTATTATTAGTTTCTGAGTCACTGGTAACTCAGAAGAAAATGATCTTGAATGTTAATGGATCAGTGTCCTAACAGGTAAAGTACAAGATAGGGCATTAGTATGACTTGGTGGTCTTTAGCAGACACCAACTAAGGAAGAGGATGACCTGCTCCTTATTCACCTATCCAGAATGTGTAAGAAAAATAGCTGTGTGATCATGGGGGACTTTAATTTCAGTGACATATACAGGAAGTCTTATGCTGCCAGAACTAAAACATCCTTGGAATTTCTAAATATTACAGATGACAGTTTCCTAACTCAAAAAGTCTTGAAGCCAACAGGGGTGAATTCTATATAAAACCTAGTCTTCACAGATAAAGAGGAACTGATAACAGAACTAAAAATTAATTGTGGCTTAGGTATAAGTGATCATGACTTGATCACATTTATAATGTGCAAACATAATAATGTCCATACCAGTTTTATACGCACACACCCACCTTTAAAAAAGGACCAATTTCACAAACAATTATGAAAACAAATATGAGCCAAATCAGCTGCGAGGAAGGATTTAATCAGAAAAATGTGAATAATAGTTGGGAATTGTTTAAGACCACTGTACTAGATGCCCCAAAAGCCATGATCAAGGAAGAAGGCTATATTGGTTTAAAAAAATAATAAAAAGAAAAACCACCTACCTGGTTCAGAGCGGAAGTGAAGACAACTATATATCACACACACACATGGAAGACAGGAGATGTTGATAATAATGAATATAAGTCAGATGTTAGGAACTGTACAAAATTGATAAGGCATGCAAAGGAATACAAGGAAAAAAATCTATGACCAGCAGAGATAAGGACAAAAGGAAAATTTTTAAGTATATTAGAAAAAAAAAATCCTAAAATTTGTATTGGTCCGTGACTAGATGGAATTGGTAGAAACGTCAACAATAAATAAGAAAAGGCAAAGGTGTTCAATAAATATTTTTGTTCTTTATTTGAGAAAAAAATGATGACGTAGTTTCGATGGTTGACCTGCATTAGAAGCATTGCCTAATAGTTAGGGGTCTGTCCCTTTTTAATGCAGAGGGGTTTTGATAGGGAATCCAAGGCCCTCCCGCTCCATCAGCCTCCAACCCAGGGCCCTGTGTGGCTTACCAAAGTTCTGGCATCCAACAGCACCTTAAGGCTGCCCTTCCTGGACCACTTCCTACTGCCCACTCCATTGCCCAAAGTTTCAAGTCTGTCTGGACCCAGGAAATAGGCTCTTCTTTTCCCTGAGAGGCTGCTGCAGTATCCCTTCCCGGAAGCTTCCAGGGAAAGTCCTTCTTTCTTCCTTGTCAGCCCCCTTCTAAGCTGTTTGGCTTCCTTTTAAGATCCACCTCCATCTGGTGCATGCTCTGCAGGTGTGGCTGGGCAGGGTCATCTGGTCCCAGAATTTCTCTTTAATCCCTTCAGTCCTAGTGTGGGGTTTCTACAGCTCGTCGCATAAGTCATATCATATGACGACACTCTTTCCTTCCACTAATATTTCTGGAGCATGTTAAACAGCAGCTATTAAAGTTAGACATTTTAGGAAGTCTGGATAATTTGCTTTCAGGAGATTTAAAAGAGCTGGCTGCGAAGCTTGCTGGATCATTGACGTTGATCTTCTCTAACTCTTGGGCACTGAGGAAGTACTCAACACTGAAAGAAAGATAATGTTGTGCCAATTTTTAAAAAAGGATACATGGGATGACCCAGATAATTATAGGTCTGTCCGCTGATGTTTATCCTGGGCAAGATAGTGGAGAAACTGATCCAGGACTTGATAAAGAATTAAAGGAGGGTAATATAATTGACGTCAATCAACATGGATTTATAAAAAATAGATACTGTCAGAATAACTATGTGTTTTTCTAAAGTGAGATTACAAGTTTGATTGATAAAGGTAATATTGATGTAACATACTTAGACTTCAGTAGGTACATGTGAAATTTTGATTAAAAAACTAGAACGATATTGAAGTAACATGGCACACTTTAAACAGATTACAAGATGGCTAACTGACAGATCTCAAAATACAATTGTAAACAGGTAATTATCACCAAGAGGGTATGTTTCTAAAAGTGTACTACAGAGATCTGTTTTTGGCTCTATGCTATTCAACATTTTTTTTTTAATCAGTGACCGGGGAAAAACAAACAAACATTACTTAAAATCTGGACACAAAAGACACAAATTTGGGGAGTGGTAAATAACAATGAGGATAGGTCATTAATACAGAACAATCTGGATCGCTTGGTAAACTGGGTGCAAGCAAACAATTTGCATTTTAATACAGCTAAATGTATACATCTAGGAACAAAGAATGCAGGGAAGCAGTAACTCTGAAAAAGATTAGAGGGTCATAGTGGATAATCCACTGAACATGAGTTCCAAGCATAACACTATGGCCAAATGTGCTAAAGCAGTGTTGGATGAATAAACGAGGGAATTTTGAATAGAAGTAGAGAGGCTATTTTATCTTTGTATTTGACGCTGGTGCAACCACTGAAAATACTGTGTGCATTTCTGATGCCAACAATTCAAAAAGGACGTTGATAAATTGGAGGGGGTGTTAGCCAAGGTTTTGGAACCCAAAGCAGTGGTATCATAACTGTCTCTCTCCAGATGGTGTCAGGAATAAATCACTGGTGACAGCTCCTCAGTCTGAGAAATGATTGGTACAAACAAGAGTGTTTTATATAAAACTGCTTTATTAGGTCTCAAGCACGCGCGCGCACGCACACAAACACACACACAGTAGCAGTAGGTTCAGAGCCTCTCATACATTTATATTTAACCAAAGTTTGAGATGGCTTTGAGTAATCAACAGACAGGCTTCTGTGAGCCCTCCTTCCATTCAGATGCTGGGGAGTTTAGATGCCAGTTCCTTGCCCAAAGTAAAGCTTCCTTGGACTGTTCCAAGTGTTACTTTTTGCCTAATCTTTTATAGCTAACTTAAACAAAGCACATAACTCATACTGACTCCTTGTGGGTCACCATAGTAAGGCCCAGTGGGCCACCAATTCTCCCAATTTCAAGTACTCATTATCTCTTATCAAAGCATTTCTAGTCATAACAAAAAAAGAATAGTCAGGGGCACTGAAAACTGAGGTCACCTGTCCAAACATTCCTTCCGTTCTTATGGTACATTAACTCTGTCTCATCCTCCTATTCTGATCAGCAAACTGCAAACATGCAGCTGTTTGGCCTTGCCTCTCAGAGGCTAAGATTATTTTTAGCTATATGGTATTTGGTTTTCAGCTATCAGTAGGTGGACAAACAAAATGGCTGACTGCAGTAATGTCAAATTCTGGGGTTACATGCAGTAATTTCAAGTTCTGGGGCTGAAGGGGTTCAGAGTAAAGCCACAAAAATTATTACAAATTTAGAAAAAAAAAAACATGCCCTATAGTTATAGAATGAAAAAGGTCAATCTATTTAGCTTACCAAAGAGAAGGTTAAGGATGACTTTATTAAAGTCCATAAGTAACTACAGGGAATAAATATTTGATAGTGGACTCTTCCTTCTAGCAGAGAAAGGTATAATGTGATCCAATGGCTTGAAGTTGAAGCTAGATAAATTCAGAATGGAAATGTGAGGTAAATTTTTAATAATGGGAGTAATTAACAATTGGAACCCTTTACCAGGCATTGTGGACGATTTGCCTTCACCTGCAATTTTAAAATCAAGATTCGATGTTTATTTCCCCCCCTCCCCTAAAATATATGCTCTAGGAAATATTGTGGGTAAGTTCTGTGACCTGAGTTACACAGGACATCAGACTAGATCACCACAATGGTCCCTTCAGGCCTTGGAATCTATGAATCATTTACAGACTTGGCTGAATCATCAAGTACTTTAAGACCTTCAGGTTGAAATTACTACATGGAAATGCAAAAGTTTATTACATTACCACTGTTTTATCAACTCAGAGCCCTTTTTGAACAATGCAGTCATCAATTTATCTAGCGCAGTGGTTCCAAAACTTGTTCCGCCGCTTGTGCAGGGAAAGCCCCTGGGGGGCCGGGCTGGTTTGTTTACCTACCACTTCCGCAGTTTCGGCTGATTGTGACTCCCAGTGGCAATGGTTCACTGATCCAGGCCAATGGGAGCTGCTGGAAGCGGCGGCCAGTACATCCCTTGGCCCACGCCGCTTCCATCAGCTCCCATTGGCCTGGAGCAGCGAACCGTGGCCACTGGAAGCCGTGATCGGCTGAACCTGCGGCAGATAAACAAACCGGCCTGTCCCGCCAGGGGCTTTCCCTGCACAAGTGGTGGAATAAGTTTGGGAACCACTGAATTAGTGTGTTAGTGAAATCATATGGGGACTCTAATGCTTTCTGAAGTCTTTAGCAGCTTTGAGCCAAATTCTATTAGTATTAAACACACATGGCGTTCTGCTGATGTAATTGAGATTATTCACACGAGTGAAGTAAGCAGGAGTCTTCTCTGATTTCCAAGATTTTTTTCTTATTTAGAAAGAAAAATTCTCGATATAAAGACCTGACCAGAAACTCAAAATAGAGTAGGCATGTCAGCTGTTTTGTTTTCATCTATTTAGGAGTTGCCAAAGAGTCAGATAATTATATCTCATTAAAATAGAACATATTAAGGAAATATGTTTTTAAAGTCCCAGCTGTTCCATAATTATTTGATTTTATCACTTGATATAGCAGAACACAAATAAGATCATGTTTGATTTAGCTCTCTAGTGGCTAAAATATTATATTTAAATTCCTTTTAATCTTCTAGGGAGCATAAAGAGGCTTAAAGCTACCTCTGCTCTTTCCCCCTCAAATGGCAGAGTAACCGAGAATGAGGCCCATGAACTCTACTAACAGGAACGATGAAATGGTTTGAATCAGATTAGAGAACTTTTCAAGTGGCACTTTTTTCCAAAGGGAGTGGACTAGTGTTTCCCAGAATAATGGATTATGAAAAAAATTGTGCAAAAGGGAAAGGCAAGTAATTACACTGGTCTACAATTTTGGAGAAGTCATCTGCTTCAGAGATAAAATGTGCTATTTATTATGTATTTTGATGTGCTGAATTCAAATATGATGATTAAAACAACTGATTGGCTACTGTTTCTAAGATATTTAAGTTTTTACATTTTATGTCTATGTATATTGTGTAGATAGTACAGTTTTAATCATAAATTGTAAACCTAGGTCTTTTCATGTGTTTATGGTTGCTTTACATGATAATATTTCACCTGTCCTGTTTATGTAACACTTTGAAAATCAGCAAAAGGGTTATATAAATAAAATTTATTATGAAACAAAAGGCAAAAAACTATTATGTACATAGTTTAGTCTATTCAGTGTCTACTCGGCGCTTCTTGGCTTGTCCCTTGTATTCATTAAATGGGGCATCTCTTGTCACTGTCCAGCAATAGTCTGCAAGCATTGATGGGCTCCATTTGCCCTGATAGCGTTTCTCCATTGTTGCAATGTCCTGGTGAAATCGCTCACCAGGCTCGTCGCTCACTGCTCCGCAGTTCGCTGGAAAAAAATCTAGATGAGAGTGCAAAAAATGTATCTTTAGTGACATGTTGCAACCAAGGCTTTTGTATGCTTTGAGGAGATTTTCCACCAACAACCTGTAGTTGTCTGCCTTGTTGTTTCCAAGAAAATTTATTGCTACTAACTGGAAAGCTTTTCATGCCGTCTTTTCCTTGCCACGCAGTGCATGGTCAAATGCATCATCTCGAAGAAGTTCATGAATCTGAGGACCAACAAAGACACATTCCTTTATCTTAGCTTCACTTAACCTTGGAAATTTTCCACGGAGATACTTGAAAGCTGCTTGTATTTTGTCAATGGCCTTGACAAAGTTCTTCATCAGACCCAGCTTGATGTGTAAGGGTGGTAACAAAATCTTCCTTGATTCAATAAATGGTGGATGCTGAACACTTTTCCTCCTAGGTTCCAATGACTGTCGGAGTGGCCAATCTTTCTTGATGTAGTGGGAATCTCTTGCACGACTATGTCATTCGCAGAGAAAACAGCAGTACTTTGTGTATCCAGTCTGCAGACCAAGCAAGAGAGCAACAACCTTCAAATCACCACAAAGCTGCCACTGATGTTGGTCATAGTTTATGCACCTCAAAAGTTGTTTCATGTTATCATAGGTTTCCTTCATATGGACTGCATGACCAACTGGAATTGATGGCAAAACATTGCCATTATGCAGTAAAACAGCTTTAAGACTCACCTTCGATGAAGCAATGAACAGTCTCCACTCATCTGGATCGTGAACGATGTTGAGAGCTGCCATCACACCATCGATGTTGTTGCAGGCTACAAGATCACCTTCCATGAAGAAGAATGGGACAAGATCCTTTTGACGGTCTCGGAACATGGAAACCCTAACATCTCACCTGCCAGGAGATTCCACTGCTATAGTCTGGAGCCCAACAGCTCTGCCTTACTCTTGGGTAGTTCCAAATCCCTGACAAGGTCATTCAGTTCACGTTGTGTTATGAGGTGTGGTTCAAAGGAGGAGGATGGGAAAAAATGTGGGTCCTATGACATTGATGGTTCAGGACCAGAAGTTTCATTCTCTTCCTCTTCCTCGTCTGACTCAAGTGAGAATGATTCTGGTGCATCAGGAACCGGCTGTCCTTCTCCGTGGGGTACTGGGTGTATAGTTGATGGAATGTTTGGATAATGCACAGTCCACTTTTTCTTCTTTGACACACCTTTCCCAACTGGAGGCACCATGCAGAAGTAACAATTGCTGGTATGATCTGTTGGCTCTCTCCAAATTATTGGCATTGCAAAAGGCATAGATTTCCTTTTCCTGTTCAACCATTGGCGAAGATTTGTTGCACAAGTGTTGCAGCATATGTGTGGGGCCCACCTCTTGTCCTGATCTCCAATTTTGCAGCCAAAATAAAGGTGATAGGCTTTCATAACCATAGTGGTTATACTGCGCTTTTGTGATGCAAAAGTCACTTCACCACAAACATAGCAGAAGTTATCTGCACTGTTCACACAAGTACGAGGCATCTCTGCTCACTTTGGCTAAACAGAAATGCGTCCCTTTGCAAAATCAAACACTGACAAATAAGAGAGCACGACACTGTATGATTTCTAGAGCTGATATAGGGCAATTTGTTCCGCAGAGTGATGTAAGCTTTGTTATGATTGCATCATCCATGACTTCTAGGAATAACATGATGCAATTCATATCATGTATGACGCAATACCAGCTTCAGATTGCATCATTCATTGTTTTGCCTAAAAAGCAAGTACTGTCCAAACCCAGTCATAGATTTAGTCATAGATCCAGTCAAAGATGTATTTTAGTCATTTCTGGTTTAAATTGAGATCCCTTCCCTTTATAACTCACTTATCCTCCGCCTTTCCCAAGTCAAGGGTCGTATATACTGACCGAATAGCATATCTTGAAAACTAGAGCCAATCTACAATTTTAAGCATCATTTTCGTTCTCAGTGACCCACAATTAGTAAAGTTTGACTACATTTATTTCAGAAGCATTTTGGCTGTAGAGCAGTGTTATGCCTTCCCAATGGGACATACACAGTTTGAGAAAAGAATAGCAAATATACATGGCAAAAATATTAGATAATTTCAGTAGTGTTATTTTCTAGTTTTTCTCGCAAGTTCATAAATGCTTTGGAATGCCCTGATGGAGTAACGTTTTTATTTGTTGATGACTGTCTAGTGATGATCCAGTTGATGATTTATTCTGAATATAAAAAAAACTGAGTATTTATGATTCTGAGGTGTTTTGATCTGAATCCACACTGATACCGAAAGAGGAAAAAAAAACCAAAACATAAATACAGAATTGTAGTGGGGTTGCTGCCCAATCCCTGAGAGTATGGGTTGTGGCAGGCCAGTGGGCCTGCGCAGATGCACAGCCAATGGGAGAAGGGCTTACGGGGAGCCAATCAGAGCCCAGGTTGGAGACAGCCAATCAGGACCAGGCTTAGCCCTATAAAAAGTCTGCTCAGGGAGAGGAGAGTCAGTCTGTCCCAGATCTTTGACAGGGGAAGGACTGTCTCCAGAGCACAGAGACTAGCACCGTGGACAGCGCAGTGCTGGCCAGGCTCAGGGAGCAGAGAGGAGCTCTAACCTGAGGCCTGCCAGGCTGCAGGCCCTGAAGAGAATGGCCTAGCGGGTGCAAGGGGCTGTAGGGGAAGTGGCCCCGGGAAGTAGGCAGACGGAGGGGAGAGAAGGAGGACAGTGAGGCTGCCGCCCGAGGGTCCCTGGGTTGGGACCCAGAGTAGAGGGTGGGCCTGGGTCCCCCTCTTCCCCCCTTGCAGTACACCCAGCCATTGGCGGTAGGGAGCGGCCATTACAGACCACGCCAGATCCCTGACAGGAGGGATTAGACTTTGGGGTGTGTGGTTGACCACGGTGGCTGGATATAGAGACTGCTGATTGATTTCTCCCCCCGCCCCCCCGGAAGGGGGTTTGGAAGGACTGAGGGGCACTGCGAGACGGCAGTGGTCCTGCAGAGGACGCTGTGAGTTGGTGAGTGACGTGGGCTCAGAAGCCAACCGAGGGCAAGACAACGGGCGGGATACCGCCGAGAGGGGATGCTCCACTGGACTGAGCTAATTCCCGAGACAACCAGTAGGAGACGCCGTGGTGGTGAGTCCCAACCTTGTTACAAGAATATCTCCTGGTTTTGTTGCAAGCTTGGAAACAAAGTTACTCAGTGTTCAGTTTTCTGCTTTTCAGAAAAATTGGAACTCATCATATTTCCCACCACAGCATCAGATCTGGGGAACAGATACCAGGAAACATGATGTTGGGACACATCTCCCCCCCCCACTCCCCAAAAAATCTAAAAAGAACAAGCAATTTAAAAAAAAATACATTTATGCAGCACTCAATGTAATTAGGCCATTTTGCTCAGTGAGCAAATTTTTTCTTTACATGAAATCACCAGTCTGGCATGGCAATAGAGAGATTCATTGAAGTCTAAGGATAAATCTCTTAGATAACAAGCAGCACGTACTCAAATGTGCAAACTTGTTTCCCTCCCTTTATTTATCTTAAAACAGCCTCTGTACAGTTGCTGGGAGGCGGGGGGGGGGGGGGTTGGGATGATGACGGGGAGGGGTGATCTCTATGGGGTCTCAGTATTTGTCCATGTCTAGTATAATGCCATTTTATTCCTTCTTTTAGGATGAACTCAGGAAGAGGAGAAAATACGTTTAATGTTTGTAAGAAATGGTAGATTAAGACTCTTAGCCCCGTAGGTAGATCAGATAAAGAAAAGGCATAAGCAGTTCAAGCTTCCCTACATTATCTTGCCAACATGATACAACCCCATTCTGGAGAGACCACCATCAATTAAGGGAGTTCAGCTTTAATACTTATTTAATCTTTGGCATCTTTGCAAAGGCTGCCCGAAAAGAAACAAACGAGTGCCAAGTTGTGAGACATGGACATGTATCAATTAGGAACAGGACAGAGATCATTCATGTCATATGCTGTACACTTCTGAACAGACTGGCTCCAAGCTCACAAATGTATCCATTAAAGCAGATAACTACCCTGTATCTTAAGTTACTATCTGAGGGCCTGATGGGGGTAGAGACTGCACTGCAGTGGGGAGTCTCACTGATTTCAGTGTATCTCTGGGTGGATCCCATTGCAGGATCTGGCCCTCAGATGGTAACTTTTCATCATTACACACACACAGGATAGATTGTAACTAGTGACCTATGAATGAAAGGCCTCTTATGTAATTACCCCTCACCAAAGCCATCTAGTCACTTTGCAACTTTATATTGTTAAAATTAACTCTCTAAATATTGCAAATACAATGTATCTCACAGTTCAGATGAAACATTTGCTAAAAAAGACAATTCTGGCCAACATTCAGAGATATTTATACTCTGTCAGTTATTATACTGATTATAACTAAGCATTGTAACTATGTAAATATGAATGTCACAGTAAATTTTTTAAAAGCTGTCCATGTAGTTGATCTAACATTATACGTATATTTTTATCTCTTATTTTGATAAACAAGCTGGGTCAGATCATCAACCAGTATAAATCAGAATTACTGTCCACTTAGCTACACCAGTTTCCATCAACTAAGGATCTAGCTACCCTTTCCTGTAGAAACACTTTTCTTCAAAAAAATAAATAAATGTATGAACATTAATAAAAATAATTTTCCATTTTTCAGTTATAATAGCTTTAAAAAGTGAAAATATATAACCTAAAGGACATTCGAGGGCAGAACAAATATGGAATGTTACAATTTTTTATTACAGATGGTGGTAGTTTTACTACGGAAGTGCCAGATGAGATGGCTCGGTGCTGTGCATAATAGACAATTCTTCTCCCAAAGAGCTTACAATTTAAATGTAGTTTTGTGTAATATTTTCTGCGGCAGCCAAGCTTCCCTCCTCCCCGGCTTCTTCCCCCAGCGTGGCACTTTCCTGCCCCGCCTCCTCTCTGTCCATGGCCAATCAGCTGATGGCCCTAGTGAGGGGGAGGGGGAAGAGCGGCAGCGTGCACACAGCTATGTAGAGGAGGCAGAGAGAGGTAGGGACGGAGCCTGGGGGAAGGGGGTGGAACAGGGCATATCCCTTCCAGCCCCCTGCCCTGAGCAGCTCAGGGCAGGGGGGCTGTAAGCACCCCTATGAGCCGAGCACCCCAGCCCTCTGCCCTGACCCCCCCCACACACTCAACCTTCTGCCCTTAACCCCCCCACCCCTACACGCATCCAGCCTTCTACCCTGCATCCCCACAGCCCCATTCCTCTGCCCTGAACCCCCACACATAAGCTCAGCCTTCTGCCCTGCACCCCCAAACCCCCAGCCCTCTGCCCTGAACCCCCCACACCCAGCCTTCTGCCCTGCACCCCCCATACCCCCAGCCCTCTGTCCTGACCCTTGAACCCCCCCACACCCAGCCTTCTGCCCTGCACCCCCACACCCTCCAGCCCTCTGCCCTGAACCCCACCACGCCAACATACACCGGGCCTTCTGCCCTGCACCCCCACAGCCCTCTGACCTGACTCTTGAACCCTGCACACACCCAGCCTTCTGCCCTGCACCTCCACACCCCCCCAGCCCTCTGCCCTGAGTCTTGAACCTCCCCACACCCAGCCTTCTGCCCTATACCCCCCACACACCCCAGCCCTCTGCCCTGATACCTGAACCCCCCTCACACACACCCCACCCTTCTGCCCTGAACCCCCTCCCCCAGCCCTCTGCCCTGACCCCTGAAACACCCCTCCCCCCAGGTCTGGGGTCCCGGCCATAGGCCCTGCTCAGCCCGCTGCCTGCCTAGGTGAACAGAACCCCAGTCTGGCAGCGAGCTGAGCAGGCTGGTGGCCTAAGATCAGCATTTTAATTTAATGTTAAATGATGCTTCTTAAACATTTTGAAAACCTTGTTTATTTTACATACAATAGTTTAGTTATATAATATAGACTTATAGAAAGAGATTAAATAGATTAAAATCTATTACCGGCATGCAAAACCTTAAATTAGAGTGAATAAATGAAGACTCGGCACACCACTTCTGAAAGGTGGCCTACCCCTGCTTTAAACCAACAGAGATTATAGGAGTGGATGAGCAAGGTTCTGTGGTCTGACAGAGGTCAGACTAGATTATTGTGATGGTCCCTCATGGCCTTAAAGTTTGAGTCTATGATAACTGATTTTTGTTTGTTTTTTCCCCAACTGTCAGCAAACAAGCAAAAAAAAGGACAAACTTTCAATGTATAAAGCTGAAAAAAAAAATCATTTAAGTAGAAAGTGTTTTGATTTGGAGCATTTTTATGGTATTTATTTTTAAATAAAACATGGATAGAAATTTCAAAATAAGTCATTTTTAAATTAAAAATCAGAACATTTAATTCTGAGAATGTCAAAATGAAGTATTTAAAAAACCTGAAAAAACTTCATGAGTTTGACACAAATTTGTGAAATATTTTGGACAACCCAAATCTGCATTTTTCATCCAGCTATGTTCTTGAAGAAGCAGGAGTCTAAGGGTACGTCTATACCCAGCCGCTAGTTCGGCGGCTGGCAATCGAACTTCTGGGTTCGACTTATCGCGTCTTGTCTGGACGCGATAAGTTGAACCCGGAAGTGCTCGCCGTCGACTGCGGTACTCCAGCTCGGCGAGAGGAGTACCGCGGTGTCGACGGGGGAGCCTGCCTGCCGCGTGTGGACCGAGGTAAGTTCAAACTAAGGTACTTCGAACTTCAGCTACGTTATTTACGTAGCTGAAGTTGCGTACCTTAGTTCAATTTGGGGGTTTAGTGTAGACCAAGCCTTAGATTTCATCTAAATGCTTTTATTAACAGTTACATCAACCACATCATAGATTGAACCAGATTCAGTATCTTACTCAGACAACCCCTACAATCAATCATTCTCCATGTCTCTCCCTAGCCTATTTCTTGTTAGACACCTGTAGGATCCACAAGGTAGCGTTGCACCACATGTAATTTACTTCAGGAAAAGTCAGAATCGCTGACGGGGATGGCCTCATGGGAGAAACACTGAAAGAATAGGAGATCATTGAACTCTGATTGGCTAGCTCAACAACACATCTCCAGGAACTACTGACCCTGTGAAAAGGGTCCCTTATCAGTTTGGGAAAATTGTCAGGTATTGGCTATCCCTAGCTATATCTCTATCTTGTTAGGATTGGCTAAAGGTAGACAGTCACAAAACAACTCTTCCCCAGCTCCAGAAAGTCTGATCAACATGATTTAAGGAGGAAGCAAATAGTCATGCAGTGCCTGATTACTCCAGTGTGCCCGGACTCAAGGCACAAGTTTAGGTTGTGAGTAGACACACCCCATTATTCCAACACAGTCTAGCACCATGAGCTATTTATATGAAATATAGTTGATCAATATTTTATAAATGAAAAGTTGTTTTTGGTTTGCTTTGTCTCCCCTTCCCTCGAACCATTTTTTTTTTAAGAAATGGTTTTCATGGGGCAGTTGTACATTTTCTTTGTAAGTTATTTAAATTGTTATCAAAATGATCATCAAATATTTTGTTTCAGGAAAGCTAAGGTTTCAGTTAAAAAAAAAACCTTTCACAACAATCCTAAAATATGTTCAAATAATATTTACATTAAAACTGAGGGGGGGGGGGCAAAGAAAAGAAAACCCTCTGAAACAAAACAACTTTCAACTTTGGAATTTTCCCTCTCAGGTTTTTGACTGGCTCTGACACATCTTATCATAAAATCATAGAAGATTAGAGTTGAAAGAGACCTCAGGAGGTCATCTAGTCTAACCCCCTGCTCAAAGCAGAACCAACCCCAACTAAATCATACCAGCCAGGGCTTTGTCAAGCCAGGCCTTAAAAACCTCTAAGAATGGAGATTCCACCACCTCCCTAGGTAACCCATTCCAGTGCTTCATCACCCTCCTAGTGAAATCATTTTTCCTAATATCCAACCGAGGCCTCCCCCACTGTAACTTGAGACCATTGCTTCTTGTTCTATTATCTGCCACCACTGAGAACAGCCGAGCTCCATCCTCTTTGAAACCCCCCTTCAGGTAGTTGATGGCTGCTATCAAATGCCCCCTCACTCTTCTCCTCTGTAGACTAAACAAGCCCAGTTTCAGATCATTCAGATCATTAATGAAGATGTTGAACAAACCTGGCCCCAGGACAGACCCCTGAGGCACTCTTCTTGATACCAGCTGCCAACTAGACATCAAGCTGTTGATCACCATCCATTGAGCCCGATAATCTAGCCAGCTTTCTATCCACCTTATAGTCCATTCATCCAATCCATACTTTAACTTGCTGGCAAGAATACTGTGGGAGACCAAATCAAAAGCTTTGCTAAAGTCAAGGTATAACACATGCACCACTTTCCCCATATCCACAGAGCTAGTTATCTCATCATAGGAGGCAATCAGGTTGTTCAGGCAGGACTTGCCCTGGGTGAATCCATGTTGACTGTTCCTGAATACCTTCCTCTCCGCCAAGTGCTTCAAAATGGATTCCTTGAGGACCTGCTCCATGATTTTTCCAGGGACTGAGGTAAGGCTGTAGTTCCCCAGATTCTCCTTCTTCCTTTTTTTAAAGATGGGCACTATGTTTGCCTTTTTCCAATCGTCTGGACCTGCCCCGATCGCCACAAGTTTTCAAAGATAATGGCCAATGGCTCTGAAATCACATCAGCCAACTCCCCCAGCACCCTCCGATGCATTAGAGATGACCCTGTGGACTTGTGCATGCCCAGCTTTTCTGAATAGTCCTTCATCTGTTTTTTTCACCACTAAGGGCTGCTCACCTCCTCCCCGTACTGTGCTGGGGCATGTAGCAGTCTTGGAGCTGACCTTATCTGTGAAGACCCAGGCAAAAAAAGCATTGAGTACTTTTCCACATCATCAGTCACTAGGTTTCCTCCCCCATTCAGTAAGGGTCCCACACTTTCCCTGACTTTCTTCTTGTTGTTAAGATACCTGTAGAAACCCTTTTTTGTTACCTTTCACATCCCTTGCTAGCTGCAACTCCAAATGTGCTTTGGCCTTCCTGATTACACCCCTGCATGCTCGAGCAATATTTTATACTCCTCCCTAGTCATCTATCCAACATCTTTTTGTGTTTAAACTCATTAAAGATTTCTCTGTTGAGCCAAACTGGTCACCTGCCATATTTGCTATTCTTATTTGGCTTCTGAAAATTAAATTCAGTACTGTGAGCGAGGAAGATCGAAAACACAGGAACTGTCATAATGGACCAGTCCTATTGATCAGTTGAGTCTGGCATCTTGTCTCCAGCAGTCAGGGCCGGCCCACAACATTTTGGCCCCTGAGGTGGGGAGCTGAAATGACACCCCAAGCCCCCTTGCTTGGGCTAAAACTTTGAAAGGTTTCAGTACTACTGTACTACTCCTCTCATGGTACTGCTCTACTATCTACCCCAATAAAAGGAGAACTAACAACTTAAAATGCCTTGTTCAAAAATTTTAAGTAACACTTAACTTTCAAATGCCTAAACCTCAAATGTAACTTTTCTTGTCTGCATAGTAAACACTGGCATTTTCATCTCTTTGAATAATCAAAGTGGTGCTTTCCGTGCCTTCTTGGTTGCAAAGATCTGAACTGCTTCCTGAAGGTCCACAGTCTGGGCCAGCTCATGCTCTATTGAGATGGTTGCAAGGCCGATCAGCCTCTCCTGTGTCATTGTGGAGCGTAGATGTGTTTTTATTAACTTCAGCTTGGAGAAGCTGCGTTCTCCACTTGCAACTGTTACAGGAAGTGTTAGAAGTATGCGCAGAGCAACAAAAGCATTTGGAAAGAGGGTGGTCAGCTTATTTGTGCACATATATTCCAGAACAGCCTTTGGAGTTGATCCTGCTGAAATGTATCTTGAAAGGGCTTTCAGTTCATCACTTAAATCACTCACATAAATATCGCGCATGTCATCATGTGTCAACACTGTCTCTAGTGCCCTGCATTGCTGGTGTAGGTCTTCTTCAGGTATAGTGAGGAGTTTTGGAATATCATACAACATCCCAAATATACTACTGTGTTCCTTGAGCTGCATGAAACGTTCTTCAACTGACTGTATTGCACAATCTAGCACCTTTAACTTTGAATTGTTGTTTGAGGTCTCTTATGGAATTATCCTGTGCCTTGTAATCAAAATGGCTTCTTCTTTGGTGACTTGTATTCTTGAATGGGTGGGAAAATAGCTTCAGTGTGAAGTTCCTCTGCCAACTTCTGTGCACTCTTCAGAACATTTTGAAATCCCTCATCTGACTGGTAAGACTGTAGCTATGACTTTGCTTTGTCTAGCTGTTCCATTGCTCCAGATATATCAAGGTCAACACCTTGGAGTCTCTTGCTTACAACATTTATTTCAAACAGTATGTCATGCCACAACACTAAGCCACACAGAAATTTGAAGTTATATATATTTCTGGTGATTCCATTTCCCTCTGCCACTGTTCTCCCATGAACAGTTCCTGTCATAGCATTATCCTCCATAATGGCAACTATGGCATCATCTATCTTCCCAATTTGGTGTTTGATAGGCTTTATTGCCTCCACTCAACTTTCCCAACCTGTGGCACTCAGTGGTTTCAGTGTCAGAGAGGATATTCCCAGATGAGTTGGTGCAGAGAAAAATACATAGATGCTTTGGATTACATTAAAAAATCCAGCAGCCTCACTAGAAGCTGAAGCTGCATCACTGACCACCAAGTTCGATGAATGAGAACTTCACGGGACTAAAAAAAGCTTGAGGGTTTAACTCTCGGATCCATGTCAGCAATCCTCTGTTCTTTCCTCTCATGTTGGCACCATTATCGTAGCTCTGACCTCTCATGTCAGCTATTGCAATTCCCGTAACTTCCAGCTTTTTAAGAAGCACATTTGTCATACCAGCTCCTGTAGTATCATCACTGACAATACATTCTAGAAAATGCTCTCTGACAGTCACCATTGCCGGGACATTTTCACTAGGTTCTGTTGTTGTTACAAAACGCACCATTAAAGCCATTTGTTCCGTATGGTTGATGTCAGGTGTGCAGTCCAGAATAACAAAGTAATATCTTGCTGACTTCAGATCTGCCACAATCCTCTGTTTGACTTTTGTTGCCAATAACTGTATGATCTCATTTTGAAGTGTTTTTCCAAGGTAGTGGTGTGTGTACATTTCTTGGGTGGTGACTCTTCTTAGATGCTCCTGGAGTACAGCATCCAGCTCAGCCATCAGCTCCACAATTTTAAGGAAGTTTCCATTATTTGGCACATACAACTGATCTGAAGTGCCATGCAGTGCTAGGTTTTGGGTAGCAAGCATTCTCACAATGGCAATGAGCCTTTTCAGAACATTTTGCCAGTAAAGAGACTCTGATGCAATCTTCTCTTGATGCTGATCATCTATGGTGGCCTTTCACCTTAGTCTCATCTCAAGATCTTTCCACCTATGGAATGCTCTCTGGCGATTTGCTGCCTTCTCATGGCATGCCAGATTTCTACCCAGATTTTTCCAGTACTTTGTTCCTGTAGAACCCAATGTGGCTGGAACATTAGACTGGAAAAGTTTGCAACAAAAACAGTATGCAGCATTCTGGGTTTTTGAGTACATAAACCATGGCCTCTCCACTTTGTCACCATTGGGGATTTCACACCAGTAGTGTGTTGGAAAGAAACTTCTATTTTCATTGTCTTTGGGAAACATGAAGTTTTTCACTTGCTGTAGCCCATGCAGTACAAGGAAGTCGCTCAGGCTACTGCTCAAGTGGGCCCACAGTCCTGCATCATCTAGACTTAAGGAACTAAACTCAGCAGCAGCTGTTTCTTGTGCCTCCACCACACACTTCTCTGATCTACACTTTTCTTCAGGAATGTGCATGGTTACATCCATTTGAGATGGAGATATGGATGCTGCAGTAGCTGCCAGGTCACCTGCACTCTGACTAACTGGAAGATCGGGCATCTCCGCACCACTCGCATCCTCACTGGGGCCAGAAGGCTCACCATAAACATTTGTGTCTATGTATCTCAGGAAAGTTCCTTTCTGCTTATATAGAAAAGCTTCCTTTGCTTTCTTTCTTTTTCTGAATACTGCCCCAGAGGGGCGTTTTTTTCTTTCACTCATGATTGCTGTTCTGTGCCAGCTATAGTGGCCCTCAACACTCAATTGAAGGGGACAAATAAGCAGGCTGGTAGCCGGGCCTGAGTGAGGGAAGATATCAACATTTTAAGGGCCTAAGTGGCTCCTACTACTTCAGTTGACTGCCCGTTCTCCTCACACTTCTTATCAAACTGTCTGTACTGGGCTAACTTGAGTATCACTTCAAAAGTTTTTTTTCACTTACTTAATTGGCCTCTCAGAGTTGGTAAGACAACTCCCACCTGTTCATGCTCTCTGTATGTGTGTATATATATCTCCTCAATATATGTTCCATTCTATATGCAGCCGAAGAAGTGGGCTGTAGCCCACGAAAGCTTATGCTCTAATAAATTTGTTAGTCTCTAAGGTGCCACAAGTACTCCTGTTCTTTTTGTTCTCCTCAAGTGGGTTCAGGGAAGCAGCAGGAAACAGGAAGCTCACTGAGAAGCTGGTGTTAATCAGTCCAGGCTCCTGGGGGTTCTAGAGAGGTACATAAGAGGCTCCTCCTCCTCTCTTTGTGCAGCTCCTGCTGCTTTCTGTTATTCCCTCTTACCTTTTCTCCTGCCTGCCTGTTATGTCTCTTGTGCCCTCCTTCCTCAAGCACAGCACTCCGCCATCTCTGTGCATCTAGAGCAGAGAGAATACATATGCACCCGCAGCAGACACAATTTTCTGCACTCTGGGTCCTAGTGGCACCCCCAACAGTCTGGCACCTGAGGCGGCCGCCTCAGTTCACCTCATGGTAAGGCCAGCCCTTCCAGCAGTGGTCAGCACCAGATGCTACAGAAGAAGATGTAAGCAACCTCACATTATAAAGATGTGCGATAAACTTCCCCAAACACTAGTAATTTGAGATTTGATTGAATGCAGGAGCATGAGGTTTTATACAACCCTTTCAAAATATTTGGTAGCATTAACTATTTTGACTCTGGATACTTCTATTATCCATATAAATATCTAAGCCCTATTTGAATCTTGGGTTTTGTTTTTTAACTTCAACATCATCCTGTGGAAAACTAAAATGAAAACGGGGATAAGGGTCAATAATGGGAGGTTGACTCAGTGGTGGGCAACCTGCGGCCCATCAGGGTAATCCGCTGGCGGGTCTTGAGACAGTTTGTTTACATTTACCATCTACAGGTACGGCTGCCTGCAGCTCCCATTCGCTGGGAACAGCGAACCGCGGCCACTGGGAGCCGCGGGCAGCTGTGCCTGTGGACGGTAAATGTAAATAAACTCTCTCACAGCCTGCTTGCGGATTACCATGATGGGCCGCATGCAGCCCGTGGGCCACAGTTTGCTCACCACTTGGCTGACTGAAAGCAGTGTGTCTTGAGGTAATATTTGAAGGAGAGGGAGATCAGGAAAAGATATTCCAGGCAGGAAGTGTGATGTGAGCTGCTTGAATCACAAATGTACTTTTCAAATAAGGAACAATATGGTTATCATTTACAAGCAGATGTGGAAGCAGAATGGTTTTAATTTCTGCTGAATTGTGAGTAGTTTCAACCCAAAATGATGAATCTCATGTATTATCTGAAAGTATTTAACACAGTGTCAATGCTTCTATCACTCTCTGAATTATAGTCCCAAACTCACATATTTCACTTATGTATTACATTTATGGAAGGAAGAACTCTAAAGACAGAGAAACACATTTGACATACAGTATATACTGTAAGCTGTTATGCAAATATATCATTTAGTCACATTTCAAATCTGGTGCATCAGGTGGAATAAAAATTATTCAGCAGGGAGAAGAGTGAAAGTACCTCAGATAATCATTCTAGTGAATGTCAAATAAATAAATCCTTTGCAATTTCTCCTAGAAAAAAGTGTTATTTTCACAGGGTCCTCCTGGCCATGCTGGGGATTAGCTCCTTCCAGGTTCAGGGCCCCATTCTGCTGCTTGCTGCATGCCTGGCTGCTTCTCTCAGTCTCTGTGACTCTAGGTGCTTCTTCTTCATGACTTGGCTCTCCAGCCAGGTCGTTATATGTATTTTCCCCTTCCAGGGTATCAAAGTGTTTCCTCACTAGCAGTCTTCCCATTCACTGCCCTGTGGTGCCCCTCCTCCAGGGGCTAGCAGGGGACCCAGGCTCACCCTCTACTCTGGGTTCCAGCTCAGGGTCCCTCTAACCAGCAGCTAAAGCCTGTTCCCTCCAGGACCATACTGCCTTTCCCTGACCCTTTCCCTTACCTTATCTTCTAGCTGTCTCCCACTCTTTGGGCCTCTCACAACTCCCTCCTGCCTGGGAGTAACTGTAAGCTACTTACCTCTGTAGTCCTAGATCAGTGTTTCTCAAACTGAGGCTGCCGCTTGTATACGGAAAGCCCCTGGTAGACCAGGCCAGTTTGTTTACCTGCCCCGTCTGCAGATCCGGCCAATCGCGGCTCCCAATGGCCGCGGTTCGCCGCTGCAGGCCAATGGGAGCTGCTGGAAGCGGTGCCCAGTATGTCCCTCGGCCCGTGCTGCTTCCAGCAGCTCCCATTGGCCTGGAGCAGTGAACCACGGCCAGTGGGAGCCGCGATAGGCTGGACCTGCGGACGGGGCAGGTAAACAAACTGGCTCGGCCCGCCAGGGGCTTTCCTTGAACAAGCGGCGGCCCCAGTTTGAGAAACACTGCCCTAGATGCACCTCTCTTCTGTTAGGGAATGATTGCAGCCTACTTCCCTGCAGCCCTCTCATTGCTATCAGCTTCCTGCCTTTATAAACCCAGATCAGCTCATTGCTCCTCAGCTAGGCTCCCTCATTCAGTCAGGGGATTATTTAAGCCACCTGATTCCCCTCAGCTGTGCCTGTCTGGTTAATTATCCCCCTTCTTAACCAACATTAAACCTTTCTGGGCAAGTGAAGGCCAAGACTATAACACGGTTCAAAAAAGAACTTGATAAATTCATGGAGGATAGGTCCATCAATGGCTATGAGCCAGGATGGTGTCCCTAGCCTCTGTTTGCCAAAAGCTGGGAATTGGCGATAGGGGATGGATCACTTGATGATTACCTGTTCTGTTCATTGGCCACTGTTGGAAGAGAGGATACTGGGCTAGATGGACCTTTGGTCTGACCCAGTATGGTCATTCTTATGTTCAATTGTGGGTGAAAATCCCATCACAGATATAAACTGTAATTTAGAGAAGTAGGCAGGTCTTGGGATTAAAATACTGGCCTGTGACTCAAGAGACCTTAATTAAATTCTGAATTCTGTCTCAGATTTACTACATAACCTTGGTCAAGTAACATAATAATATAATTTGGTGATAACATCTTTCACCCTTGCTTTGTCTGTCTTGTCCATGTAAATTGTAAGCACCTCAGGGTACATGTGCTTGTACAGCACCTAGCACAATGGGGCTATAATCTCAACTGTGCTAGAATTAATAATAATTTCAGTCCCATCCTTCACATTTACTTTTCTCAGTATAATCACACTTGATAGAAATCTTGCTAGCAGGTCTATAAACAGAGGTTATGCCAGTTTACATAACTGGTTTTCCTTTTCTTTCTTCCGTTGTCAACAATAGTCCTTAGCTATATGCAAGCAAGTGAGTAACAAATGCCATTAACTTGTTGTGAAGCAACTACACTTCTAACTTTAAGTATCCTCCCATAGCCCAATGTATGACATCTGTCATTGTACTGCCCATTCTCTGATATTTTCCAATAACTTTCAACGCTGCATCCAGCATAACCCTATGGTCTTCCTTGGGTTGCTAATACTCCACTTATCTGATCTCTTCTATTTTCTCTCCCTTTTTGTGAACAAATGTATCATCATTTTTATTTGCACCTGTTCTTTAATCCATTTCGCATCATCCTATTCAATCTGTTTAAAATTACTGTTTAAGGCATACAGTTGGAACTGGAGTGTGATTCCAAACTCATATACACATACTTGCATTAGCTCTCATCTAAACTAGCACTTGAAAAAATAGTGGTGTAGCCATGGTAGCATGGAAAGTAGCAGCACAGGCTAGTCATCCTAAATTTATATCCATAGGGTTCAGGTGGGTTTGTACTTACAGCTCCTAGCTTGTGCTACTCTGCCACTGCCCAAGATACCATGGCTATCTTACTTGTATTTTTATTTTTATTTTTTTGCATGCTAGCTCAGATGAGAGGTAGTATAAGTATATCTATGCAAGCTGGGAATTGCACCCCTAGCTTGTAGTGTGGATGTAGCCTTAGTTAGTTGTTGGCTCCATTTTGTATTAGTTTCTGTCAACAATGGAACAAAGCAAACTATATAAAATAGTGATTCTATTTTTAAATGAAACCTATGGAGTGATGCAGTCCAAAGTAAATGCAAACTTCAGATCATGCAAAAGACCAGAACAAAAAACAGAGAAATCCTACTGTAGTGAGGGGGCCTGGCTCCCGACGGCCCCTGAGAGAGAGGAGCCAGAACAGGCACCCAAGTGGGCGGAGCCACCGCCACCTGTTCCCGCCCCCCGGAAGTTAAGGGGCGGGACAGGAAGTATAAAAGCCAGGCCCCAGCTCTCAGTTGGAGCCCAGCGGCCGGAGAGGCCAGACGTGCCGGTGCGAGCTCCGGCTAGACCGAGCCTTCCCAGAGCCAGGTACCCGGACGCGGACAGACCGAGCCTCCCCAGAGCCAGATACCCGGACGCGGACAGACCGAGCCTCCCCAGAGCCAGATACCCGGACGCCGGCCGACCGGACCTCCCCAGAGCCAGGTACCCCGACGCGGATTGGCCGAGCCTTCCCCGAGCAAGGTACCCCGAAGTGGAGTGGCCGAGCCTGCCCCGGGCAAGGTACCTCGAGGGGGAGTCCGAGCGCCCCCCTGACCCGAGACCGGAGGAGCAGCCCGACCCAGACGACCCTCTGCGAGCTGAGGAACCCATGGTGTGGGACCCCGCTGCCGAGCCCAGCGATGAGCAGGTACCAATGGAGGGGGAAATGGAAAGTAGCCCGGGGGTAGCTGACCCCAGTCTGGCTACAGCAGAGGAGCCAATGTCGGTGTGTTGCGGTCAGGACCCCACCGACACAGCGGCAGACTGACTGCCGCTCTTAGGGCCCCGGGCTGGGACGCAGTGGAGTGGGTGGGCCTGTGTCCCCCCTGCCACCCCACTTACGGGTGGCAGCTTCCCCCTCCAGCCAGCGTTCCGGCATCGCAACTGAACTATTGTTGCCCCGCCCTGACTAAGGGCTTGGGGCGTCCTGAGTTTGTTAGTGCTCAGCTCCTGATCCACGGATCTGACCCCCTTGAACTATTGTTTGTTGCCCCGCCCTGACTAAGGGCCTGGGCTTACTGACTCTGTTAGTGCTCAGCTCCTGACGCAAGGACCTGAGCCCCTTGAACTATTGTTTGTTGCCCCGCCCTGACTAAGGGCCTGGGCTTACTGACTCTGTTAGTGCTCAGCTCCCGCGGCCTGGATCTGAGCCCCCCTGAACCATTGTTTATTGCCCCGCCCTGACTAAGGGCCTGGGCCTACTAACTGTTAGTGTTCAGCTCCTATGGCACGGATCTGAGCCCCCCTGGACTATTGTGTGCCGCCCCGCCCTGATTGAGGGCCGGGCCTTAGCTACTAACTGTGTGAGTGCTCAGCCTGCAGGAAGGTTCTGAGCCCCGTGAACCCTTGTGTGTTGCCCGCCCTGAGCTAGCGCGTGGGCTTGACTGACTTTGTAATTCCCAGCTCCGGCAGTGAGAACCGGAGCCCGGACCAGGGTTGCCGCCTAGCCCTGACGGAAGGCGGTAGCCCCTTGCAGAGACCGATCCAGGCCGTGTAGTGAGGTGGCCTGGCTCCCGACGGCCCCTGAGAGGGCCCAACCCCCACACCGGACCTTTACACGTGGCGCCCAACGTGGGGCGCCACGTGTAAAGGTCCGGTGTGGGGGTTGGGCCCTCTCAGGGGCCGTCGGGATCCAGGCCGTGTAGTGAGGTGGCCTGGCTCCCGACGGCCCCTGAGAGGGCCCAACCCCCACACCGGACCTTTACACCTACATTCCAGAGATTTAAACAGATAAAAGGGAAAGCTCATGCAGGTTCCCATGACTTATAGTTCCCTGTTATATACCTGTCCCTACTAAAATATCACAGCACATGGATTTTCCTACAGTCTAGACTCACAACAACTTAACTGAAATACCCCAACATTGAAGGGAGAGATGTCCGACCTTCAGGTGGCCTGTCCTCGGGAAAATGGGTACTGGAATAGAGCCCTCTGTCCTAATTCCCATTAATAACCTTTTTGTTTGTTTTGGGAGGAGTCATCTTGAACCCAGAAGACCCCCACTTATTTTCCTTTGCTAGTTCCCAAGGTCAGCTTTTAGCCAGGGAGAAGATGACAGAGTAACTCTCTAATCTATTCATTTTAATTCATCTTCTTATACTGTGCCCTTCTGCATTGTTTGTATATAACAATGTGACTAGCAACCTTCATACAAGGTTCTTAGTTTATTCCTCCTCACAGGGTCCACACTTTTGTTGTGGTAACAAAATTTACATAGTTACATACAGACACTAACTATATAACATTTCTAGCAACAGCAACAAAAATGTACAAAGTTTCATAAACTATCTCATCCTTAGTGATGAGCCAAAGAGATCCTTCCACTTACACTTCCCTGAACCTGCAACATTTCTAGTCAATGCTCCTTTTAGGACACTTCAAAAGCCACTGACAATGTAGTGTGGGTAGGGGGAAAAGATAATGAATCTATAATAAACTGCGGAAGGAAAAATGTGCTTTTCATTGTCACACAGTAAAGCCACTTTGGAATAGCCTTCAGTCTCATGTGGCTTGTTTGAAACCCTTAGGTGCACTGAAGTGCAAAGGTTGCTAAAAATTCTTTGCATCATTTAGAGACATTCACTCAAAATTTAAATGTTAGCCAGATGACATTTATACAAGTGGAGAGTACCATGTGGGAATGTTATAGGAGAACGAACACCAGCTTATCTTTGCTGGAATTATCTGATTTTTGTATTCATTCTAAGAAATAATACAGCAAAGATTGCTTTTTTGAAAACTGATGTCTTATTCTCAGTTGAAATTAACTTTTCATTATTACTTACTTGCTCTCCACAGGAAATACAGTGGCAGACATTATGTTGAACAAAATAAAGGTACTAAGAGAGCTAAATTATTACAATATCTCTAAATGTTGTATCACTTCTGCCATGTGTTATGATTTTTTAAAAAAATGAATGGACGAAATCCTGTTGAAGTCAATTACAAAGCACCTAATGACTTCACTAGGGCCAGAATTTCACCCAATGTCTCTAGCATGTGTCAGACATTATAGAGATGCATTCCATGTGATTAAGAAGACAAATTAATTGTGCGTAATCTTTGGTGGCATCCATTGTTTTGATGGTGAATTGATTCATATTAATAGGAAGTGTAAGCATATTATTTTTAAAAAGCAATAGAGGGTCCTGTGGCACCTTTGAGACTAACAGAAGTATTGGGAGCATAAGCTTTCATGGGTAAGAACCTCACTTCTTCAGATGCAAGAAGTCTTGCATCCCAATACTTCTGTTAGTCTCAAAGGTGCCACAGGACCCTCTATTGCTTTTTACAGATTCAGACTAACACGGCTACCCCTCTGATATTATTTTTAGGGGTCTATGAAATTTGCAGCCATGAAAATCACATAACAGACTGTGAAATCTGATCTCCCCCATGAAATCTGGTCGCCGGCTGCCCAGTTCTGAAGGCAAAGCAGAGAGCGGCAGCTGCTAGAAAGGCACCCAGCTCTGAAGGCAGTGCTGCTAACCGCAGCTGCGCAGAAGCCTGGTATTCCCATCCTTCCTTCTGTGCTGCTGCTGACAGCGGCACTGTCTTCAGAGCTGGGTGCCTGTCTAGCAGCCACTGCTCTCCCAACACCTAGCTTCAGGCAGCACTATCGCCAGCAGCAGCGCAGAAGTACGGATGGCAATACCACGACCTCCCTACAATAAGTGTGCGACCTCCCTTTGGATCAGAGAAATGCTGCGGAGAAATCACACATTTTTTGTGGGTTGGTCATGGCACAATTAGCAAATTTTGCGGCTGTGTAAAACATCCAGGAAATTTGCTACATATGCTGTGACCAATCCATGAAAAATTTGTGATTTCTTTGCAATTTAAGTAGACCCCTAATTATCTTCCTTTCTTACCCACCTCCTACTACAGTGGATTAATTATCCTTCCATTGGATCCAGTTTATAACATAAGCATTTTGGGTGTAATAAAGCAGTATTATAATCAAGATAATTATTTCAATGGGAGACAAAGTATAGTATCTCACCAATGCAACTGGCATAAAATTGGCAGCTACATTATTTAAAATTCAACTTCTTGGTCTTGATCTTAGGAGAGTGGTCATCTGAGAGGTATCATTTTATTAATTTTTCATTTATAGCTCTATGGACAAGGTTTGCAAAAGTAGGAGCTTAAAGTTTGAACTTTATATAAACCATATTTAAACTTCTGTCTGAGTTTAAGAAGTGTTGTGTACCCAACAGTTTTCAATGGATACAGTAAAAGCTGCTCTGTATTCAACCCTTTTGAAAAATAAGGTCTCTTATTTAGGTGTCTAAATGTGCATTTAGAAGTCTGACTTCAGGTGCTAATTTTCAAAAATACTGGCTTTGTTTTCATATGCTCATTGAACATTCACTTTTCAGGATACATTTACCATGCTAGTGTCTGTCCAACTATGAATTTAAAAAACAAACTATTTATGTATTGAAAATCTGTGCAAAATCCCATCAGCTATTTTTGAGTTCTCTGATGGCAAAAAAGCACATTCTACTTTTACAAAGCTATATTATTGCTCTTGAAATTGCTCTATAGTTTTGTTTTTGTTTTTCATAGATTCAATGTTACTGAGCCAGTAGTAGGAAAATTTGAATTCCCTTTCCTGTCTGGCCAGCTTGAATCTCATTTCCTGTTTGGACATCGTCGCGAGCTCAGCAGCACTGGCAACGATGCAGAGCTCTCCAGCAGAGGTGACCATGCAATCGCAGAATAGAAAGAGGGCCCCAGCATGGACTGATCGGGAAGTCTTGGATCTGATCGCTGTGTGGGGCGATGAGTCCGTGCTTTCAGAGCTGGATCGAAAAGACGGAATGCAAAGATCTATGAGAAGATCTCAAAAGCCATGATGGAGAGAGAATACAGCCTGGATGCAACGCAGTACTGCGTGAAAATCAAGGAGCTGAGACAAGCGTACCAGAAGACCAAAGAGTCAAACAGACGCTCCGGATCCCAGCCCCAGACATGCCGTTTCTACGAGGCACTGCATTCCATTCTAGGTGCGGCTGCCACCACTACCCCACCACTGTCTGTGGACTCTGATGATGGGGTATTGTCGACGACCACTTCCTCGGAGCTGTTCGCGGACGGGGAAGATGAAGAAGGAAATGAGGAGGACGAGGCACTCAACAGCGCTTTCAACGCTGATTTTCCCGACAGCCAGGATCTCTTCATCACCCTCACGGAGATCCCCTACCAACCCTCCCAAGGCGGTAACCTGGACCATGAATCAGGGGAAACATCAGTAGGTAAGTGTTGTAAACATTTATTTTGAATAGAATAGAAATGGTATGTTAGCAATGGGTTTTTAATGATTAGTTCGCCCTAGCCGCTTAACTTTTTAGTCTTTGCCAGTGCAGCTACTGGAAAAGTCTGTTAACATGTCTGGGGATAGAGTAGAAATCCTCCAGGGACATCTCCACGAAGCTCTCCTGGAGATAATGTGAAAGCCTTTGCATCGTGTTCCTGGGGAGAGCGGCCTTATTGCCTCCTCCATGGTAGGAAACTTTTCCGCGCCAGGCTAGCAGCAGGTACTCCGGGATCATTGCCTGGCAAAGCATGGCGGCATACGGCCCTGGTGTTTGCTGGCATTCATGCAGCATGCGGTCTTTCTCTGCCTCCGTAATCCTCATCAGAGTGATATCACTCATGGTAACCTGATTTGAATTAGGGGAATTTTAGTATGGGGACTGATTGCCTGTTCCTTTAAATAACTGTAACCAGAGGTTTACAGCCACGCGGTGGGGGTGGGGAGGCGAACCGTTCCTGCTGAGCGGTTCGCCGGCAGCATGCAGGGATCTTTCCTGGGGACAGCCGTGACGGGGGTGGGACAGGGGCAGAGTTCATGCTGGCCAGATCGCCGGCAGCGTGCATGGATCTTTCCCGAGCCCAGCCACGTGGTGGGGGCGGGGAGGCGAACCGTTCCTGCTGAGCAGTTTGCCAGCAGCATGCAGGGATCTTTCCCGAGCCCAGCCACGTGGTGGGGGCGGGGAGGCGAACCGTTCCTGCTGAGCGGTTCGCCGGCAGCATGCAGGGATCTTTCCCAGGGACAGCCGCGACGGGGGTGGGACGGGGCAGAGTTCATACCAGCCGGATCACCGGCAGCAGGAACTAGCCAACACTAGGAGCATTGCTTGGAACGTGAAAGGAGGGCACTGCTGTAAATTAAGCTTTAAGCAGCAATAAGTCTATGGCTTACCATGGCCACCTGCTAGCAGAATTCCGGTGTCCGGCCCTGCTTGTGTGATTTGTACAGCAAGACACCAGGCACTCAAGGTGAAGACAGAAAATGCAACCTTGTACTGAGTGCACATGTGATAGGTACTGTGCATGGTCTTGTTCACAGTGAAAGACTATATGCATTGTTTGCAAAAATGTATCTTTTTGAGGAATTCACTCCCTTTTTCCCATCCCACAGCTGCGAGAGTCTCCCGAGCTACCCCGGCATCCCCCTCCAAAAGGCTGGCGCAGATCAGGTGGCGAAAGAAGAGGACACGGGACGAGATGTTCTCAGAACTTATGGTCTGTTCCCAAGCCGAAGCGGCATAGCAGACCCAGTGGAGGGAGAACATGTTGCAATACCAGCGATCACACAGCGAAAGGGAGGACAGGTGGCGGCAGGAAGACCAGCAGGCGACTCAAACGCTGCTTAGACTAATGAGGGAGCAAACGGACACGCTCCGGTGCCTTGTAGATGTTCTGCAGGACCGGAGGCAGGAGGACAGAGCCCCGCTTCATTCTATCTCTAACCGCCCTCCCCCACCACAAAGTACCATCCCCCCCTCACCCAAAGTCCGAAGAAGGAGGGGCTGCAGGGGCTGTGAAAACAGTCACTCCAGCCCTGCAGACTGCTCAAATTGCAGAAGGCTCTCATTCCCAAAGATTTGATATATCCTTTCCTTCCTTCCAAATGCACCTCACCGTCCCAGTTTCATCCCCTGTGTAGTTCTTAATAAAAAATACGTTTCTGTTAATTACTGTTTCCATCATGTTCTTTTAGAGGACAGTGTATTTGAAGGGGGAGAAGGGGGTTGGTAACACTGCTCTACAGCCAAAATGCTTCTGAAATAAATGTAGTCAAACTTTATTAATACTGGGTCACAGAGAATGAAAATGATGCTTAAAATTGTTGATTGGCTCTAGTTTTCAAGATATGCTATTGGGTCAGTATATACGACCCTTGACTTGTGAATGGCGGAGGATAAGTGAGTTATAAAGGGAAGGGATCTCAATTTAAACCAGAAATAACTAAACTACATCTTTGACTGGATCTATGAATAAATCTATGACTGGGTTTGGACAGTACTTGCTTTTTAGGCAAAACAATGAATGATTCAATCTGAAGCTGGTATTGCATCATACATGATATGAATTGCATCATGTTATTCCTAGAAGTCATGGATGATGCAATCATAACAAAGCTTACATCACTCTGCGGAACAAATTGCCCTATATCAGCTCTAGAAATCATACAGTGTCATGCTCTCTTATTTGTTAGTGTTTGATTTTGCAAAGGGACACATTTCTGTTTAGCCAAAGTGAGCAAAGCTGCCTCGTACTTGTGTGAACAGTGCAGATAACTTCTGCTATGTTTGTGGTGAAGTGACTTTTGCATCACAAAAGTGCGGTATAACCACTATGGTTAAGAAAGCCTATCACCTTTATTTTGGCTGCAAAATAACAAGAGGTGGGCCCCACACATATGCTGCAACACTTGTGCAACAAATCTTTGCAAGTGGTTGAACAGGAAAAGATAATCTATGCCTTTTGCAGTGCCAACGATTTGGAGAGAGCCAACAAATCATACCAGCAATTGTTTCTTCTGCATGGTGCCTCCAGTTGGGAAAGGTATGTCAAAGAAGAAAAAGTGGACTGTGCATTATCCAAACATTCCATCAGCTATACGCCCAGTACCCCACGGAGAAGGACTGCTGGTTCCTGATGCACCAGAATCATTCTCACTTGAGTCAGACGAGGAAGAGGATGCAACTTCTGGTACTGAACCATCAATGTCACAGGACCCACATTTTCTCCCATCCTCCTCCTCTGAACCACACCTCATAACACAAGGTGAACTGAATGACCTTGTCAGGGATTTGGAACTACCCAAGAGTAAGGCAGAGCCGTTGGGCTCCAGACTACAGCAGTGGAATCTCCTGGCAGGTGATGTTAGGGTTTCCATGTTCCGTGACCGTCAAAAGGATCTTGTCCCATTCTTCTTCATGGAAGGTGATCTTGTAGCCTGCAACAACGTCGATGGTGTGATGGCAGCCCTCAACATCGTTCATGAGCCAGATGAGTAGAGACTGTTCATTGATTCATCGAAGACGAGTCTTAAAGCTCTTTTACTGCATAATGGCAGTGTTTTGCCATCAATTCCAGTTGGTCATGCAGTCCATATGAAGGAAACCTATGACAACATGAAACAACTTTTGAGGTGCATAAACTATGACCAACATCAGTGGCAGCTTTGTGGCGATTTGAAGGTTGTTGCTCTCTTGCTTGGTCTGCAGACTGGATACACAAAGTACTGCTGTTTTCTCTGTGAATGGGATAGTCGTGCAAGAGATTCTCAGTACATCAAGAAAGATTGGCCACTCCGACAGTCATTGGAGCCTGGGAGGAAAAGTGTTCAGCATCCACCATTTGTTGAATCAAGGAAGATTTTGTTACCACCCTTACACATCAAGCTGGGTCTGATGAAGAACTTTGTCAAGGCCATTAACAAAACACAAGCAGCTTTCAAGTACCTCCATGGAAAATTTCCAAGGTTAAGTCAAGCTAAGATAAAGGAAGGTGTCTTTGTTGGTCCTCAGATTCGTGAACTTCTTCGAGATGATGCATGTGACCATGCACTGCGTGGCAAGGGAAAGACGGCATGGAAAGCCTTCCTGTTAGTAGCAATAAATTTTCTCGGAAACAACAAGGCAGACAACTACAGGTTGTTGGTGGAAAACGTCCTCAAGGCATACAAAAGCCTTGGGGTTGCAGCAGGTCACTAAAGATACATTTTTTGCATTCTCATCTAGATTTTTTTCCACCAAACTGCCGAGCAGTGAGCGATGAGCACAGCGAGTGATTTCCCCAGGACATTGCAACAATGGAGAAACGCTATCGGGCAAATGGAGCCCATCAATGCTTGCAGACTATTGCTGGACAGTCACAAGAGATGCTCCCTTTAATGAATACAAGAGACAAGCAAAGAAGCGCCGAGTAGACACTGAATAGGACTAAACTATGTACATAGTTTTTGCCTTTTGTTTCATAATAATTTTTTTTTATATAACCCTTTGGGTGATTTTTAAAGTGTTACATAAACAGGACAGGTGAAATATTATCATGTAAAGCAACTATAAACACATGAAAAGACCTAGGTTTACAATTTATGATTAAAACTCTACTATCTACACAATATACATAGACATAAAATGTAAAAACTTAAATATCTTAGAAACAGTAGTCAATCAGTTGTTTTAATTGTCATATTTGAATTCAGCACATCAAAATACGTAATAAATAGCACATTTTATCTCTGAAGCAGACAACTTCTCAAAGATTGTAGACCAGTGTAATTGGAGAGCACAGTCACCTTTACCAGGGTACAGACACGGGGGCAGGTTCAGCAGAAGGTCACACATTGCAGTCACTAGGCACACTGGTCAGTCTGGGAGGTGGTTTTCATGTTCTGTGGGGGGGGCTATGTGAGTTTGTGGCGGGGGAGGGCGGTTACAGATCTTATGCAGTGGTCCTTAGCCTGGATGAGAGAGTCATGCAGCAGGGGATCTGTAACCGCCCTCCCCCACCACAAAGTCACATAGCCCCCACACACAGAGTCCCAAAAAGGAGGCGTGGTAGGCTCCGTTGAAACAACCAGTCCACCACTGCAGACCGCTCTAGGAGCAGGAGCCTGTCATTCCTCGAGTTTAGAAGCGTCCTTTCCATCACTACACCCGCTCCACACCACAGTCTGCGTACCAGTTTCAACCTTTTACCGCGAAATCCTTAATAAAGAAAACGGTGTTAATGAACAAAGTTTCATTTATTTTATTTTTAAAGGTGTGTTGGAAGCGGGGGGAATGTGGTTGGTAACTGGAGAGGATAGTTAACATTAACTGGGTAAAGAAATGGGGGCAGGTTCAGCTTTTGTTTAAACAAATGTAACAGTCACAGGTTACCCTGCTCACTCTGGAACCTAGCTTCCAAAGCTTCACGGATGCACAGCGCGTCCCGCTGGGCTCTTCTAATTGCCCGGGTGTCTGGTTGGGCGTAATCAGCAGCCAGGCAATTTGCCTCAACCTCCCACCTCACCATAAACGTCTCCCCCTTGCTCTCACAGAGATTGTGGAGCACACAGCAAGCTGCAATAACAATGGGGATATTGGTTTCGCTGAGATCAGAGCGAGTCAGTAAGCTTTTCCATCTCCCCTTCAGATGTCCAAAAGCACACTCCACCACCATTCTGCACTTGCTCAGACGGTAGTTGAAGAGTTCTTTTTCACTGTCCAGGGCGCCTGTATAGGGCTTCATGAGCCAGGGCATTAGCGGGTAGGCTGGGTCCCCGAGGATGACTATAGGCATCTCCATATCCCCAACAGTTATTTTGTGGTCCAGGAAGTAAATACCTTCCTGCAGCTGTCTAAACAGACCAGAGTTCCTGAAAACGCGAGCATCATGAACCTTGCCCGGCCATCTGACATTGATGTTGGTAAAATGTCCCCTATGGTCCACCAGTGCTTGCAGCACCATTGAAAAGTAGCCCTTTTGGTTAATGTACTGGCTGGCCTGGTGGTCCAGTCACAGGATAGGGATGTGAGTTCCATCTATAGCCCCACCGCAGTTTGGGAATCCCATCGCAGCGAAGCCATCTATGATCACCTGCATGTTTCCCAGGGTCACTACCTTTAAGAGCAGTAGCTCAATGATTGCGTTGGCTACTTGCATCACAGCAACCCCCACGGTAGATTTGCCCACTCCAAATTGATTGGCGACTGACCGGTAGCTGTCTGGCGTTGCAAGCTTCCAGAGGGCTATGGCCACTTGCTTCTGGACAGTCAGGGGCTGCTCGCATCCGGGTGTCCTTGCGTTTCAGGGCAGGGGACAACTCACAAAGTTCCAGGAAAGTTCCCTTATGCATCCGAAAGTTTCGCAGCCACTGTGATTCATCCCAGATCTGCAGCACTGTGCGGTCCCACCAGTCCGTGCTTGTTTCCCGGGCCCAGAATCGCTGTTCCACAGCATCAACATGACCCATTGCCACCATGATATTCACGACGCGGGTCCCGTGCTTTGTGAGAGGTCTATGTCCCTCTCAGACTTAATGTCCTCACTGCACTGCCGTAGCTTCCTCGCCCGATTTCTCAGCATCTTCCTCTGAAAAAGGTGCATGATAAGGCGCAAGGTGTTGACAACGGCCATAACTGTAGCGATGATCGCAGCGGTCTCCATGCTCGCAGTGCTGTGGCATCCGCGCTGTCAATCACCAGAAAAGTGCGTGAACTGATTGCCGCCGGCGCTTTCACGGAGGGAGGGCGGGAGTGAGGGTTGAATGACCACAGTTACCCCAAACCACCCTCAACACATTTTTTTGCCCCAGCAGGCATTGGGGGCTCGACCCAGAATTCCAATGGGCAGCGGGGACTGCGGGAACTGTGGGATAGCTACCCACAGTGCACCGCTTCAAATGTCGACGCTTGCCCCATTACTGTGGACTCACAAAGTCGAATTACTGTCCTTAGTGTGGATACACACGTTCGACTTTGTAATATCGGTTCCACAAATTCGCTTTAAGTAAAATCGAACTACTCTCATAGTGTAGACATACCTTAGTTAGGTACAAAAGTGTGGCAATTGTCTATAGATGAACTTTGAAACTTGGCATGAGTATAAAAATAAATATTGAAAAAGAAAGATAAAAAATATAGAATAAATATACTTTAGTGAGCACTCTCCTTTCTTTGCATTTAGAGAGGCAGAGGTCCTGTGGAAAAAAATAGTACATGATCATGTAATTGAAGACCATATTATAATATATACAGACAAAGGGAGAATTAAAGTTGCACAGACAATCTTAATATTGATATTTTCTAACTTCAGTGTTTGACCTTAACATTCTTTTAACATAATGGTATTGTTGTTTTGTTTGTTTGTTTGTTTAAATACAATATGACAAAGAAAAGCAGCATACTACTTAATTTGTTTAAATATGATATGACAAAGAAAAGTATGGCAGCATACTACTTTTCTAGGTTTCACTTTAACTGAAACAGAAACATGTTTAGATATTTGTCTTGGTAAAATTAGAATAAAAATGAAGGATCATTTAAAGATCACTTTCTTGACAGTGTTGAAATGGAATTAAGAAATAAATGCTTGCATTAGTGATCTGCAAATCCTGCAGAAGCAGGAAGTTATCGGAAAGAAATAAAAAAGAAAGATTTCCAAAAATTGAATGAGATTTCTCAATAAACATAAATATGAAATATATGATGGTGTGTTGTGACAAATATCTCATTGGCATGCATTTGGGTTGGCTCCATTAATAAGTGAGTTATGTGCCTCATCCCAAAGATGAGATTAGGAACTTTGAAATCTGAAATGTGAACTGTGTGGCTTGTGACTAGTAATGTAAGTCACATGGTTGTAAGCTTTTAGGGCTAGAGATCATCTTTTTTGTTCTGTGTTTGTACAGCTCCTAGGCACTACAAAATAAAAAACAACAATTGTATTGTTTCTATTCTATGACTGCATAACCATAACTATTATAATCGGATTTATTTTTCTAATGCCTGAAAACAGTGTACTTGTATTTGCTTTCTTTGGTATTGTATTTGAGTGTATGAGCTTATGATTAGCTTTCCATGAATGTTTTAGGTGATAAGCTCAGTTGCATTAAATTTTATTTTAAAAAAAAAGTATGACAAAGAGGCACAGACATGGCCTAAGTAAATTAAATTTTAGGAAGTGACAAGTGACAAATTAGTAGAATTTTCTCTAGCTGGGAGAAATATTGAAAGTAGAAATTTGTTGAAAATTCAAGAACAACAATTGCATAGTTTTTAAATCTAAAACAGGACAATTTTTGCAATGCCCCATTTCTGAGAAAGATCAAAAATACTTTTCAAATTGTGCCCTTGGAAATTACATAAATAATATTCGGAATGAAACATGCAAACATTTGAAATGCAGTATCCTTTGATCAAAACAAGCCACGTAATGAACATGTGGTGAGCAACATTCCTTAGTTGTGCAATTTTGCAATGGAGTACGATTGCCAATTTCCCCCCAATATTTTCACATATTCAAATCTTCACACATTTAAAATCACTAGCATTGCTAGTGCTAGTCTAGCAACCCTGTTTCCTGTTAGAATGAGCATTTTCCATCTCTTTATGTCAAAAAATGACAAGTAAAGAAAACTTAATTACTTCTCTGACACAATATTTTACTATAGAAAATGACTGGCTGGAAACCTCACATCTGGCTGAGCTGCTCCTGGTTTAGGAGCCAGGGGAGTAGAGTAGAGAAGCAAAGATTGTTTAAAGCACCATTGTATTCCCCCAACCCAGGGCACAGGCACAGGCCAGTTCAGCCCCAGGTATAAATTAGATCAACCTCAGGATCTCTCTCATTCCTTCTGCTAAAAACCCCATAGAGACCTTTATGCAACTAGGAATTGCCACATTACACCACCCACAAGGAACTCCAATTAGTCTCCCTCCGACTCCCAGGCAGGACCCTTTTTTATGGAATGGTGGTAAAGGGATGTATTAGGGTAGAGAATATGGCCTTCTGCTGATAAGTTGCTCTCTAAAGGCAATTTTTTAAAAAATTGAATATTTCATATTCCTAATATACAATAATAAACATAACACTAGTTACAGTTATGAAAATGCATTGAAATATTTCTTAGAATTCAGAGATAATCCAAGTCACCTGTATTGCATTATTCATGAGAATTCCACAGAGATTTTCAACATCATTTTCTCTCATAAAAATATCTGAAAAGGAACTGAGCCAGTCTGGGAAACTTCTGAATCCAAAACAGGGCAAAACTATTAGATCTTTCATTATCACTGATCTTCTTTCTGCAATCAGAATGAAGCCTTCCTTCACCCATACCACGTAGTCCATAATGCTAATTACAAGTTGTATAAAACCAGGATTTCACATTCTGATCACCCAAAATTCAAACAGGTTCCTTCATGCATTATTTTTAATGACTATCCATTTGCTCAGTTGTTTAGACAAGTAGCTAGCTCATTGTAACAAAACACCAGTGGAACTCTCTATTACTTCTGTTTGTATAAAAGTAGCTGAATTTCCTGATGAAATAAGTTTCTGCTTAGTTCCTATGCACCCCCCTCATCAATTGCTTGTTACCATTTCTCAAAGCAGAGCTTTGGGAGAGTGGAATAGCACTCCATTTAAGGGTGAAAAAAAATCAACCAAGCACATTAAGATAGAGAAAGATTTTTCACTTTACTTGAATTCTGTTATGCTGCTCTATGGAGCATGAGTATGAGGAGGCAGGCAGCTTTTGAGAAATGTAGTATTGACTGCTAGTGCTGGGGATATGGACTAAGGCAGAGACTGTAGGAATTATGAATAATGAAAGTGTCTAGGCATGACACCTCTTATAGTGATATGTCGTCTGTAACCTCCTCGACTGTACAAATTTCATACTCAGAAATATTTATTGCTCTTTTAAAGACAGGAACTTTGTTATAATTCTGTATATGCAGCTCGAGGAGACAATTTCAAATACATTAATTTTATTCACACACCATGACAAATGCACGCATGCATACCAAGACATATAACATTCTAATCAAAATGAGAAGGGGGAAATATTTTCTCTTATTTTCTTTCGTTTATAGTAATATTAGGTATCATTAGCAACAATAGCAAATATTAAATAATTCAGACGGAATTATAATTTAAATTGTCCCTGTCCCTTTAGTTGTGGCCAGTCTGAGATTAGATACAGCAAAAAAAAGATCTTACTCTTGAAGCTACATTTTCAGCTGGCTTCCTTAATTGCCCTAGCTCTCTCCCCCAAAACAAAAACTTCCTTTTACAAAAGGAATCTCTGTGGAGATGGACTCACAGCAACATGGCTGCTCCCTGCCTATCAAAACTTCACCAATTCCAGGGTGGACAAAGCCCACTCTGGCAACTGGTGGGGAAGATGTTAAGATTTGCCTCTTACATACTTGCTTTTGTTTGCACATGCAAAATCCATCGTTTGCAGAAAGAGATAGGCCAACTGTATGTACAAATGTCAATATGCATGCACAGAAGCTGCCATTTTGCAATAGCCACAGCTACATTTCCCCCCATCTTTGAAGTTTGTAAGGATCTTAATCCCTGGGAGCACAAAATCACTTTTGTTTCGATTACCTTTGTTCTACTGCATCCATATAAGTGAGCTCAGCATTTGGTCCACAGGGTGGAAATGATTTATAAACACACAGATCTCTTATTATTCATCCTCAAACAAAGCTGATATACTGCATAGAAACATGCACTTCCCACCTTTTTTCCCCCTAAATCCATTCCCTCTGTCTTTATCTACTTTTCTCCCACATACTGTCGAAAACAGAGGTCCCATTATACACATCTCAAAAAACATTATGAATCACAAAGAATGTTTTACTCCTTTCATGTAAAGAAAGGGGGAAATCCCCATGATTAACTACATTTTAATGAGTAAGCCTTTCAATTTCTTCCTCTCAGTGTTGTGAGAACCCAGAATTAAGATGAAAGTTTTTAAATTTTTTTTTTTTTTTAAATCTGTTAAATAAAAATTCGCTTTTTGGCTTTACTAACTGCAGGTGCCAATCAGACATTTTCAGAGGCACACACTGTAAGATGCAAAACCCAAATACAGAGAAATTGTTTAAAAAACCCCCAAACAACATGAACACAGCAGTCACTGCTGCAGGAAGGGAGGTGAGGAATCTAATCTACCAAACTTAAGGCTGTGCAGAGATATATCGTATATTGGGAACACACTTATAAAAAATTAAAATCAGTCACAGCTATCTCCAAGTATAATATATGAAAATATTTGTCTTTTTAGAAAGAAATAAAGGAGAATAACACTGCATCAAAAGAGCTACAACAAAAGTTATTAAAACTCCCATCTCTTGAGATGGAAAAAACCAATAATACAGTTATACAAAAATATACCAAAGCAGGAAAAATGTAGAAAAAAGTTATTTAATCAAAGTAGTAAACAAATAACATTCAGATGGAGAAAAAAAAAGGAAAAATACATATTGCAACATCACTGAAAAGCATTGCAGAGCAGAAAATAATCTTTAAGACATTACAATTATTTAGAAACAGGCATTAGAGATAGTTTCTATTATTTGTACTATTTACCCAAGAGTCTAATATCTCAGACTTGATATAATTTAATCTGAGAAATTCTATAATATATTATACCCTATAATACAAATTCTTCAGGCTGCGTCTCTCCCTTCCATTGTTCAAAAACATTTTGACCAGTCTCTCAACTGAATTCATGACTATGTGCTGTCCAGCTCCCCAGGAGTTGACTGAACAAGAGAACGACCATATAGGGACAGACCAAATGTCTATCTAGTCCAGTATCCTGTCTTCTGACAGGTGGCCAATAAAAGGTGCTTCAGAGGGAATGAACAGAACAGGTAATCATCAAGTGATACATCCCCTATCACCCATTCCCAGCTTCTGGCAAACAGAGGCTAGGGACATTTCAGAGCATGGTTTTGCATTCCTGCCCATCCTGGCTAATAGCCACTGATAGACCTATCCTCTATGAATTTATCTAGTTCTTTTATCAACCCTGTTATATTCTTGGTCTTCATAACATCCTCTGGCAAAGAGTTTCACAAGTTGACTATGTGTTGTGTGAAGAATTACTTCTTTTGTTCGTTTTAAACCTTTTGCCTATTAATTTTATTTGATGACCCCTTTGGTGACTGCAGAGGGAGTCAGGTGGCTCTGGGAGTCAGGCAACCAGGAACAGTCCAAAACATTCTGGTTCAGTTCTCCCATAATGGAATTTTTCCTCCTGGAAAAAATTTCCATTCTGACTTTGTGTCCCTATTGAGAATGAATTTCTTTTCCAAAAAACTGAAGATTTCTGCAGAAAGAAATTCCATTATCCAGGCTGTTCTACCCAACAGCCCTCTTAAAACAGGTAAGTCTATTAGTACATGAAACAAAGCATTAGAGAAAATGATTTCAGAACAAACAGCACATTTAGCCACACTAATTTTATGCTTCATTACTCGCTTAACTACAGGGACTTCCTTCTTGAATAACAGGAACAGAAAAGACCCAATTTGTATTATTTTAGGTAGCCAAGGAGTTCTTAGGACCCAGCCTGGTCTCATTTTACCTTCCAGAGAGTGACTCCTTTATACTTTTCTCAAAGCCCCATCTTTCTTGTGTATGCCAATTATCATATTACTCCTTGGTTGTTGCTTTTTTTTTTTTTTTTTGTTACAGGACATAGGTATAAATTCTTTCTTTTGCCTGAGACTGACTTTTCCAAGTTGGCCAGCCAGGCCATACAAAATGAACCTGTTATGGTTGCTCCACTGTTTGGCAATTAGATCCATTCACCATTATTGGCTTGAAATCACTTATCATGCATGTTACAATTTCAGGGTACCTGCACCTGCATTCCCCTTTGGTGGCCCCTTGAGGGCACCTACTAAAAGGTTTCTGCCTCTCAGCTGTCACCTCTCTTGGGCACAGACATCCGTCCCTCTCCCTCCTGAGCAGCCCACAACAATACTTAAACTTCTCATTTTAACATAATTGACCCCAGAGATACTTAAACTTAATTCAGTAAGGTCTCCCTAGGATATTTCAGGAAATTGCAATATGAGATTGTGGAGAAATGTCCTAACACCATGTTTCTCTTGGTGCGTTGGCTGGGCCTCATCTCCTGTACACACACATCCCAACACCACCACTATTCTGCTGCTCCTGTCTTCAATTTCATGTTTTGATATTCGAGAACTTTCCATTTTTATTATTTATAGCAGAAGTTCCATATTTATCACTAGAACAAGTCCTTCAAGTTTAAAAGTAGGCATACAATGAATAAGAATGCCTCTTATTTATTAACATTATAATAAAGAAAAACTATTGCCATACTGCTCCTTAAGCCTCAATTACTTTGGGTTGAAGGCACCCTTTGCAACTCATATCGAGTTAGTGTAATTGTTTATCAATAATTTCAATGTACTAAAACTGGAAATTAGAGACTGATGTCCCAATCTTGTATTGTGGCTAAGGAGCCACATTTTTGCTTCTAAGGGCCACTGTGCCAATCTGGTCTTGAAGGTTGTGTCTACTGAGGGAATTAAAGGGGCTCAGTGAAATCCTGTGCACATCTCCTATGTTGGCTACAAGGAGACAGGTTTAGCAACCATTAAACCAGCTCATCACTTCCCAAGGAGCCTCATTTGCTGATTTAATCCTGCTGACGACACTGTGTTAGCTTTAAGGGTTGCATTGCACCACCGGAATACTAGTGGCATCAGAAACTGAACATATGGTCCAGGTTTGCTCCCCCTGATGTCAGTGAAAGTTTTGCCATGGACTTCCATGGGAGCAAAATTGGGCCATTTCTGTAGAACTGTTCATTTAAACTGCTGTACGTCTCCATTTTATGTAGAAAATATCATAGGTGACAATTGTGGCATGTATTCGGTTAATGATCTTCTCAAGGCCAAATCTAACTTAATTATGAGAAGCTCACAGGTTAGGCACAATATGACAGAGTCCATGTCAGCTTAATTTAATATAAACATCTTCAGTTCAGTAGAATATATTGGTAAAGCACTTAACAAGTAGCTGGATAAGTGGATTCCAGTCTCACCCGTGATTTGATTTCATATTTAATTAGTTCATTATATGTGTTATTTGTATAAAGAGGTTCTGGGAGTCTACTCTGCACAGATATATATTTAGAGAATATTATGATTAGAAATTTAACTAACTTGGACTAACTTCAGATACATTTTTGTTTGTATCCCCTTGAGATTCTTAGTGGGAAAGTAGTGAATTAGAAACTGACTGCTCAAATCGGTGGTAGTTCATAAACCCTTGTTCCTTTCATCACTAATGAAATGTCAATCCCCTGCCCTTCTTCCATTAGGAAAGTTGCCATGAGAATACATAATGGCAACTGGCCAGCATAATGGCAGCAAGGAGTCAGGGTTTTGTCATTTAGGCATAGAGTGACCAGACAGCAAATGTGAAAAATCAGGAGGTAATAGGTGCCTATATAAGACAAAGCCCCAAATATCTGGACTGTCCCTATAAAATCAGGATATCTGGTCACATTATTTGGGCACAAACCATTGTTGCAGTGAAGAGTTTAATATTATAAGCAGATTCTTATTTTACTAAACAATTGCTCCCTGCTGAAATGTTAAGATGTAGACTTAATTTTGCAGGGAAAGTCACTCTCCATTCACATTCCAGACTGAAATATTGCAGAATTCCACTGAAAATTCAGTGTTTGGTATATGCAAAAAATCCCACTCTTCTTGTTCAGTTAGCCAAACATGATGATGAACAAAGACAAATTAACTTGTACACGTTTTTTATGGAATCCAGTTGCTTACAGGAATCTGAATTATGGACAATCTTGATTGCTTTTTCTTGGAGAGAGGAAGAATGATCTTTGAGCTCTTCAAATTCACACAATTTATTTAATCTCTTCAAGTACTCTAACTTTTAAATCAGCAGGATTCCTGTGGCTCTGAATAACCCACAGAGATTACTACTGGATTATATTTTGCCTCAAATGCAAGAAAGTATTCAGATCTTTTGAGAAGCCCCTTCTCTACTTTCTTTAATCTCTTCCCTATCTTTATAACTGAAGCATTCTCTCTTCAGTTTTCTAACTCCTTTGTACACCACTTCCTCATTAAATATACAGCTTTAACTATCAGTCTTGAAACTATTTGAGAATTTGAATTCCCCACCCACCCCCCATCTCAGATCAGGATGAAAAGTCAAAATTTCAAAAATAATTGTTGAACCAAACCCCCCATTTTTTTCCATTTTGGGTCAATTGAAAAGTTTTGATAATTCTGAAATATTTCAGTTCTGACTTTCTTATTTAAATTTCCTTTCCAATCTGGTTAACTTAAATTTCAAAAAGAAAAGTTGCATTAAACTGGAAAACTGAAATATTTCATTTTGAAAAGATTGAAACGAAACATTGGCAATTTCAGAACTTTATTGCCCAACTAATTTTGAGTCAGGAAATTCACCGAACCTGATCCTGTTTTGTGAACAGTTTCAGTATTGATAAACTGATATTTTTTGACAAAAAAACAGTTTGTTGAAAAATTAACAACCAGCTTTATTCTACATTGGATACAGATGTTTCAATCACATGAAGAGAGAGGCAAACAAATGGAAGAGAAAAATCAAAAGAAAGGATATTTTGCAGGGTATTGATGAGCTAAAGTGGCAATGGAATGACAAGAATACAGATTGTTTAGAATCCCACTCTTGCTTGATTCTTGAATGTTTGTTTATTTATATAAAATGGAATAGCCCCAACATCAGTACTTGAGAGACTGACAGTCAACTATTTATTGGGCTAGAGAAAACCAAGCACCTAGGAAACACAGGTTCTAGGCCCTGTTCCCCATCAGGCAGAGAAGGGATTTCAGTGTGGGTTTTCCATATCACTGGTGAGTACCTTAACATTGACTATTCTGGAACTCAGACAACTTCCTGACAAAATTATATGTTTCTGAGAAAAAAAAAATCTGTTTTAATGAATTGCCATTGTCCATTCAAGAAATGTTTTATTAGAAAACTCCTGACCAGCTGTAGTCAGTTGGACACTGAACTATGTCCACCTGCCCTGCTTCAGTACTTCATGGGAGTTGTAGATTAGGTGCCTTATTTTCCCATTCTACCCTGGCATGGACATCTCCCATAATGCATGGTGGATGTTCTCCCCAACAGTGTAACCAACATGGTGCATTACAAAAGCCCCATGGGCGTGTCACACTATGGGAGCTGCATTCCATACAGGGAGAATGGCTTATAGAAGAGAATGGAAACATGAGGCTCCTGAGCTACAATTCCCATGATGTCGCCTTAGCTCAGGCAATTGTAGTTCAGTGCCAAACCAATCTGAAACAAGATTCTTTGATATTCATAGAATCATTATAGAATCATAGAAGATTAGAGTTGGAAGAGACCTCAGGAGGTTATCTAGTCCAACCCCCTGCTCAAAGCAGGACCAACCCCAACTAAATCATCCCAGCCAGGGTTTGTCAAGCCGGGCCTAAGAAACCTCTAAGGATGGTCATTCCACCGCCTCCTGAGGTAACCCATTCCAGTTCTTCACCATCCTCCTAGTGAAATAGTGTTTCCTAATATGCAACCTAGATCTCCTCCACAACAACTTGAGACCATTGTTCCTTGTTCTGTCATCTACCACCGCTGAGAACAGCCAAGCTCCATCCTCTTTGGAACCCCCCCTTCAGGTATTTGAATCCTGCTATCAAATCCCTCATTCTTCTCTTTGGCAGACTAAATAACCCCAGTTCCCTCAGCATCTCCTCATAAGTCATGTGCCCCAGCCCCCTAATCATTTTTGTTGCCCTCCATTGGACTCTCTCCAATTTGTCCACATACTTTCTGTAGGGGGGGGCCCAAAATTGGATGCAGTACTCCAGATGTGGCCTCACTAGTGCCAAATAGAGGGAAATAATCACTTCCCTCAATCTGCTGGCAATGCTTCTACTAATTCAGCCCAATATGCTGTTAGCCTTCTTGGCAACAAGGACACACTGTTGACTAATATCCAGCTTCTCATCCACTGTATTCCCCCAAGTTCTTTTCTGAAGAACTGCCGCTTAGCGAGTCAGTCCCCAGCCTGTAGCAGTGCATGGGATTCTTCCGTCCTAAGTGCAGGACTCAGCACTTGTCCTTGTTGAACTGCTATCAGATTTCTTTTGGCCCAATCCTCCAATTTGTCCAAGTCACTCTGGACCCTGCCCTACCCTCCAGTGTATCTACCACTCCCCACAGCTTTGTGTTATCCATGAACTTGCTGAGGGTGCAATTCATCCCATCATCCAGATCATTAATGAAGATTCTGAACAAAACTGGCCCCAGGACAGAGCCCTGGGGCATTCGGCTTGATACCGGCTGCCAACTAGACATCAAGCCATTGATCACTACCTGTTGAGCCCGACGATCTAGCCAGATTCTATCCACTTTATAGTCCATTCATCCAATCCATACTTCTTTAACTTGCCAGCAAGAATACTGTGGGAGACTGTATCAAAAGCTTTGCTAAAGTCAAGGTATAATAAGTCCACCACTTTCCCCATATCCACAGAGCCAGTTATTTCATCACAGAAGGCAATCAACTTGGTCAGGCATGATTTGTCCTTGGTGAATCCATGTTGACTGTTCCTGATCACCGTCCTCTCCTCCAGGTGCTTCAAAATGCATCCTTTGAGGACCTGCTCCATGATTTTTCCAGGGACTGAGGTGAGGCTGACTGGTCTATAGTTCCCTGGATTCTCCTTCATCCCTTTTTAAAATATGGGAACTATATTTGCTTTTTTCCAATTGTCCGGGACCTCCCCCGTTCCCCAGGAGTTCTCAAAGAGCAGATCCTCCAACTTCCTCAGCACCATGGGATGCATTCCGTCTGGCCCCATGGACTTGTGCATTTCCAGCTTTTCTAAATAGTCCTTAACCTGTCCTTTCACCACTGAGGGCTGCTCACCTCCTCCCCATGCTGTGCTGCCCAGTGCAGCAGTCTGGGAGCTGAACTTGTCTGTGAAGACCGAGGCAAAAAAAGCATTGAGTACTTCAGCTTTTTCCACATTATCTATCACTAGGTTGCCTCCCCCATTCAGTAAGGGTCCCACACTTTCCCTGACCTTCTTCTTGTTGCTAATATACCTGTAGAAACCCTTCTTGTTACTCTTCACATCCCTTGCTAGCTGCAACTCCAATTGTGCTTTGGTCTTCCTGATAACACCCCTTTATGCTCGAGCAATATTTTCATACTCCTCCCTCGTCATCTGTCCAAATTTCCATTTCTTGTAAGCTTCCTTTTTGTGTTTAAGCTCACCAAAGATTTCTCTGTTAAGCCAACCTGGTTGCCTGCCATATTTGCTATTCGTTCTGCACATAGGGATGGTTTGTTCCTGCAACCTCAATAAGGCTTCTTTAAAATACAGCCAGCTCTCCTGGACTCCTTTCCCTCTCATATTAGCCTCCTATGGGATCCTGCCCATCAGTTCCCTGGAGGGGGGTCAAAGTCTGCTTCTCTGAAGTCAGGGGTCTGTTTTCTGCTGCTCTCCTTGCTTCCTTTTGGTCAGGCTCCTGAACTCGACTATCTCATGGTTACTGCTGCCAACTTCTACTCCCCTACCAATTTTCTGAATCAAAATTGTTCAGGAATAGTTCTCTGAAAAATGTTGATATTTAGACTCTACATCCTATTTGTGCAGAAAAAAGTAAAAAATATCAGAATTTTCCATGGGTAGAAATTCTGATTTTTTTGACCAGCTCTAGAGAAGGCGTAAGGGGTAAAATACAAACAGGATGTAGCCAGTGATGAGAAGAATTACAATCCAACTCTTGTTGAAGCTCACAGAACTCAGAGAAACCTTGCTTCTGTCAAGGAATGAGGAAGAATGAATATGAAGGAAGATAACATGTATGATAAATATGTGATTTTTAATTATTTGGAAGTTGGGAAAATATTATTTTACACAACCGAAAGGAATTTTAATTATGGAATGTTTGGATAGTTTCTATATGTGGGAGACCAACTCTGACTGCAAACAAACATTCCATGTGTGCCCAAGAGTATGCACTTGCCACTCTGCTGACTGACAATATGAATGAATCTCAAACCATTGCTTTCAGTGGAATGCTAATAATATGATAGCTGCTAATGCCGGGTAGCAATAATGAAAGGGTTACATGAGAATTCAGTGAAATGTTACTTTTAAATTTGCTGTCATCTTATCCAGCGTGTTTGCATGAATTTTTTTCAGAATTGCTGTATTTATATTTATTTTATGCAACTAAGATACAACAAAGGAAGACTATTTTAATATAATGATGTACCAAAAGAAAAAAGAAAAAACAATTCTAAACATTTTCAAATATGTTTACTTTTTCTTGGATGATTTTATATTATCAAAGGATTATTTGCAGCCGCTTAAATTGTTTTGGGAGAGTTTTTGTATTCTACAACTTCACAAATTCACACTAATGACTAGGAGTTTTGTGAATTAGAGTGTAAGCAAACAATCCCTATAAAAGATAAAGATAAGGCATTTTCCATGTTTGACAAATCTAGTTTAATTTCAGTCTGTTATGATAAAAGATAAAGGTTGGTCTTGTGGATATGGAACATGGATATGGTCTTGAGATCTGAGTTTAGTTATTGGCTTTGCACAGGCTTCATATGTGAACTTGGGCAAGTCATTAAATTTCTCTCTTCTTCAGATCCCCATATATAAAATAGATAATACCATTTTCTTCCACCCTCCTTGTCTTATGTATAGACTGTAATCTCCTTGGGGCAGTAACAGTCAGATACTATACGTTTTAACCTGGCATAATGGGCACATACCAGACACATTTATTCCTGTGTCACTATTATCTTAACATGTCCCATCACAGAAAATGATGCAATGTCACTTCAACACATGATGTCATCAACCATGACAATTACCAGTGTTGGCAGGCTCCCCCTACCTTAGCTGCTGGTGCTGAGACAGTAACTTCCAAACATCTATACCTTGATATTAAGCCAGAAAGTGGAGGTGTTTAGTCAGTATCCTCACAAAAGCCAGTTCCTAGAAATTAGCTCTGTAATAAATAAAAATTAATAAATAATAATAAACCTTACATCTCATTAACTAGTGGTACCGAGAAAGAGACTGCGTGGAAGTCTGGCCTTCACATGGCACCTGAAATCTAGAAGTACTGATCCAGTTATCTCAGAGGCTAGTTCTTTAACATCAGACTAGCAAATTAGAAACACTATGCAAATAGCATCATACAAGTCTGTGCTTTGGCTTCAGCCCAGCAAGTTATAGCTGCTGAACCAGTATTCCTTACCAAGGCCAATGCCTTAATGTCATCCCAACAAACTAGAGATGCTAACCAAGAGACCTATTCAAATCTCCATCTTCCAGTTACCAAATTGGCTTCCAATCCTCATTTCAAAGGTATGTGAACTTTTGAGGGATATGGACAGCAGCTATAACATCTGGCTCCAAAGTTCATGACTTTTGGATCAAAGGACTATGTTAAACCTATTATTATGAGCAGAAACAGTGTTTGAGCAGAAACAGTAGATCTCCAAAATTAAAAGCTCTCTACTTTGGGATTTAAAAGAGAGTACTGGCCATACCTCCTGGATCAACCTCCATCCAGAAGGAGAGGAACAAACACAACCCATCCTCCTTCACTCAGTTTTGCCCGCTACACAAAGTGTACACAAAATATTTAATTTTAAATACTGTTGACTTTTTTATGAAAGCCTAAACTAACCAGAATGAGGATTATAATAATTGGGGTGATCATTATTCCAGATTGTTACAAGTCTTTCATTGGTGATTTTCACTATGCTATAGGAACATACCTGTAGTCTATTTAAATAACTTAATCTCCTGGCAATACTTTAAATGCACCAGCATTTTTTTTCTTTAAGGCACAAGAAAGTATAATAATATGTATCCCCTCCAATACAGAAAGAGCATGGTTAAATATGGCAACGTCATGCTCTTTCTCCTAGCATTGAATATACAATAAATTATGAGCTACAAAACTTAGTATCCATGAGTACATTTTTAAGATGGTGTACATAATACTTCTGTGCACAAGATATATTAATGTTATGTAGTTTCCTCAAATATAAAATTCAATAAAACATAAGTTACTTTAGGATTATGATTATAGTGATCTAGAAACAGGTATATGACAAGGCTGGAATATTTTAAAATATGTTTAAAATTAATAATCTTTATAACAGATGAAATACATATTTTCAATAGCAAATATTTTGTCATTTACAGAACACTTCAGTACATCTCATTTAAAAGCTTCACCATTTATTTTGCTTTTACCCTCCATTTCCCATAGCAACATACAGTTTTGGAAGCACTGCAAAAAGACTAGTGTTCTTGTACGTAAAGATGTATAAAGATGCGTAAAGATGTATAAATAGACCTCTTTGAGTTTGTGGCTGTTAATAAGACATTTATTTCCTAGTTCAGGTGTATAAACTGTTGGATCAAGGTAGGCATGCCGAGTCAATATACAGTAGTAGAATTATAGAGTCATAGAAATATAGGGCTGGGAGGAATCCCTAAAGGTACTCTAGCCCATCCTTCCCTCCACTCAAGGCAGGATTAAGTATACCTAGACAACAGGAAACAAGCAAGGAGATGGAAGATTGCAGTTCCTGACTGTTCTTGTGGGATCACAGTACACATTATTCTGTAGGGGAGGTGACCTGGATCAAAATTCAAACAAGTTCCTGCTCTAATGAGTCCAGAACCAAACATGCACAGAATCAGGACAGGGCAGCATACTGTAGAGGGAGTCTGTCATGGGAGGGAGCTTTAGTGAAAGAAGCTGCAGCTGATTTATTGAAATGACTGGGATGGAACTTTCTGAACTGGCCAGGTGAAAGGATGGGTTTGTGATCAAGGGACTGACACTCAGTAGAGTTGGTTTCAATTCCTAGCTCTGCTACAAACTCCTTTTGTGGCATTGGGTAAGTCACTTCATCCGCCTGGGGCTCAATTCTCCCATCTGTAAAACAGGGATAACCTCCTGTAGTCTAATTAGATTAGAAACTCTTCAGTGCAGGGACTGTTTCTCACTTGGTGTCTGTGCAGTGTCCAACCCAACTGGCAAGCATAAAAACACATGACGGAGAATAAAGGGGTCCACTCCTTGTGACTGGGTATGAGTATTAGCTTTCACTTTGTCTGGCACCCCTTCTATCAGTTGTTTATGCTGTGGCACCTCTCTCCCCTAGTGACTTTGGGTACTTCCTATTCATGACTCAGCCCTCAGAAAGGTCACTGTACAATCCTCCTCTTCCAAGGTAACAAAATCCCACCAGAAAACTGTCCAGGTGCCACCTCATATGATCTTCTTTTCTACATCTCCAGGTCCTGTTCCACTTATCCAGTGGCTGGTAGGGGAACTCAGGCCCTCCTATGCTGGGTTCCAGCCCAGGGACACTAGAACTAGAAGCCACAGTCTGCACAGTGCCACTCCTCTCGCATGCTTTCTTCCCCATAACTTATCTAGGTTAGCCCTTCGTTCAGGGACAGGGCCTCAAGGCTTAGTCTCCTCCCTCCATTACCACTTCTTTGCTTCCAGGTAGTGACTGAAGATTCCCTCCCTACAGCCTCCTGCTCTCAACTTCCTGGCTTTATACTAGCAAGCCTGCTCCTGCCCAGGTGAACTTCATGATCAGTTAAGCTTGGTTCTTCCTCCAGGTGAAGCTAGGTACCATCATTGGCCTCTTAGGCCTTAACGCCTTTGGGGCTTGTCCATCCATCACAAGGAGCCAAAAACAGAAAGTAAAGATACAAAGTATTTAAAAAAAAAGAATCCCAGTAAAAAAACACCAACAGGTTAATATTTCTCTTTTAACTATATTTTACAAATTTATTTAATAGCCCCAAAGATACACTTAAATCAATGAGGTTTTCTTCAAGGATACTGCAGGAAATTGCCATATCTTTCACCCAGAGACTGGCTCAGGGATGAAGCTGATGCTAAATGGACATGTCGGCTTTTTGTTCTATGCCTGGTTGTCTGCTTTTGCCACAGCTAGCCTCTAAAGCTGGCTGGTAAAGCAGCATGTGTTTCTGGAGTCCCCACATTGGGTATATTGGATGGTGCCAATAGGATGTTCTTAGCCGGCATCACTGACTTTCTCCCATCCCCATCCTGAGCTGGGACACTGCCATGTCCTCTCCTATTTCTAGCCTGTCCCTGATCTCAAACACTGCTAGAGTTAAATAATAAAAGTTGTTAAAATTTCCCTGCTCTCATGTTGTGCTATATATCACCACTGAGACTACCCTCTTCACCCCCTTAAGAGCCTTGTCCTGCTCTGTGGTCCAGATGACAGGGAATCAGCTTAGAACTACTGGATTTAGTTGGTTGGGTCTCAGCCTGGTCCCTGGCAGGGCTAGGGTCTAGATCAAAACAATTCACCTCCTTGTGGGCAGCCTCATCAGATGGATCTGATTCTGAACTCCCCCGTTCACTCTGGAGACGTGGTAGGAATCTCACTAGAATTAGGGGTGGGACATGTGGGTAGGAGAGGGGGATTTTTTTAACATACTTTAAGATCACATAGTAATCATTCCTCTAGCAAGTGACCCCTCAACAGCTAATCAGGCTGATCTCTTGTTGTGATCTCTTCATGCAGATGGTGGAATATTTCAACATCATCTCCAGGGACTCAGAGTGGTACCTGGTAGTGGTGTCTGGTGCTGGGAAGCCATTCACTGCTGTTAAAAAAAATAAATTAGCTGACCTTGGGGAGAATCAGGTGAGTTGATCCTGTGTTACAGAAATGGGGTGGGCACCCTGCCAATGGGAGAATAGCTCCCTGGTTTGTTATAATGATTGGGGGCTCTGCAAGAGGTTAAGGGATTCAAATATGCTGTGCTGGATACCACTTACGATAATTTTCCATTTCCAGGCTCCTTTTGATCTATAAATCAAAGAAAGGTAACTAGGTTTGGTAGCAATTAGAACGAAATCTCAGCTAGATGAAAAACAGAATTGTCATGCATTTGGGAAGATCTCTCTTCTATCCCTTGAGATAGTCAACACTGCCAGAGAATAGCAAATGCTGTTATGGGCAGGGAACACTACTTCTGAAAGATTAGAACACTCAAAGCAAAAGTAGTGGAGGAAATGATTTGTAGACCCATTGGTTTTGATTCTATCATTGGCACAGGGACATATTGGTGGTGGCTCATGCCTCTTCTATTCAGGTACTGTACAGAACATGAAGAAATGGAAGGAAGATGATGAGTGAGCATAAAGAAGATGATGACTGACACAGAGAAGGAGGACAAAAGAAAAATCACGATGGAAGATGAAACAGAACACAGAGAATTACAATGTTCAACAAAAATATTAAGAAGTAAAAGACAGCTGATAATGATAAAATTTGAACTAGAGGAGAATAATGATGACTGAATCAGCAAACTTGTATGAAGACCAAGGAAAATGACAATGACCAAACCTAAAGAGCAACCATGAAATGATGGAGGAGCCAAAAACTGAAAAATAAGGATAACAAGTTAAAAAAGAAAGACCAAGATGAAAAAACTAACAGGTTAATATTTTTGTTTTAATTTTATTTAAAAACAAAACAAAAACACTAATTGGTTGCATGAACATTTGAATTGTTGTAAGAGGCCATATTATAATTAAGTTTTCATTCAAAAATTATGTGCATTATTATTAATAATATTTTGTTTTGCAGTAGCATATAGGAATCTCAGCCATGGACCAAGGGCCCATTGTATAGGTGCTATACAAAGCATTGTATAGGGGCTACACAAAAACAGAACAAAAAGATGGTCCCCACTTCAAACAATGTACAATCTAAGTAAGCTGTAGCTTTTACCACTCCTTTTCTATTGCACTGTAATATTGTGCTACAGTGCTAATTAATACACAGCTAGTAATAAAAAGGAAAAAGACCTTTTAATTAATCCAATGTGATTTATTCCACAAATAGGACTACTGGAGTATGGTATTGTGCAGCATGAATCACAGTGTCAGAATGAAGCCCTTGTGGAGTAGCATTGAAGAAAGGGTAGTTTATTATTATTATTGCACTTATTAGCTCCTTTTTCTTCATACAGGAAGAAAAAAAAACATGTTTTAGAAAGTATTCATATGAAATCAAGAAATGTTCTGATTAACATTATTTTCTCACTTCTTTAAAACAAACACAAATCTTCATTTTCTCTGTGCAACTCCAATGTATTGCCACTTCTATCACTATATTGCAGTGCAATGTGGTTGTCTGATGTCTGGTTTTTGTCATATGTAGTCTGCTGTAATTTGGTTTCTATGCTTCGGTTTCCTTTCTGGGATTGTGTCTTCCCTCTCATAAGAATCCCCTTCTCCACTTATATTAGTATATCTGCTATCTTCTGACTTCAAGACAGTATAGTGGTTAAAAAAGGGATTCTGAAATGTCTCACATCAACATCGTTTTCCTATGGAAATTTTTTTCTGGACTTTGAGTAGCGTTGTGAGAGCATGACTTTTGATGTCAAAACCAGACAAGTATTGTGAGCTTTCAGATCTCTCATTTTTTAATTAATTGTTCTTAGATACAACCCTTGAAATTTTAAAATAAAATTTAAAAAAGGCACTGAGGATGTACTGTATAATGCTGGAAAATTAAGCCTTATGTAATGTATTTTATAGTTTAAGCTACTGAATTTCATGTCCTTTTTTTCTTCTTGTCTGACAAATGTGTGTTGTGTATCCGTAGTGTCAGTCCTTTGAGAGCTGCTCCCATAAGCCTTGGAGGTTAGTAAACATAATTTCAAAAGTCATTATTCAAGGTTATGTTTGCTTCATTTGTTTTTGTAAATATTCCTATCATATTTTTTCATTAGCAAACATTATTCAGCTTGTTCAACATGAGGAAATTCTGCATTTGATCACAAAAGTTACTTTATATATTTCTTCAAAAATGCATGAGTGGATAAACTCCTTGAGTGAAATCTTGGTTCCATTGAAGTCAATGGCAAAAGTCTTATTGACTTCAGTGGGGCCAGGATTTCTCTCTTGGATTGTAAGATGTTAACTTTTTTCCCTGTGGGACTCCATGTCACCTTTAGTTTCCTTCAGACAAAGTTATGAGTCTCACCATTCCTCTGGATTGTTGGTGCTTAACTGAGGACATGCCTGATACAAGCAGCAGCACTGGAAATTCATTTTCCTTCATCTACAAAGTGTAGAGCAGCACTCAAGTAATTAAGAAAGCTGAATCACTAAGCAGAAAAACCCATTTCTTAGTATTTGCAGGATGAAAGTTCCCTCCTTCTATCAATCTCTCTTTCCTCTGTCATACTCCCAGAAGGTCTTCAAGGGGAGACGGAGAACATTGTTCTCTAGTTTTCTGTATACTTTGTGCCCAGAGTAATCTCTAACAGTTGTCCAACAGAGAGATCATCCTGCTGGAAATGCTAGCTTGTGCCAGATAATATCTCTACTGAATATAGTCTGCAAGATTTTAGTATATAGATTCTGCAACTAGACCATTCCCCTCTTTGTTGCTTTGTCTCTTGGGACCCAAAAGTTAAAACAAGAGTAGGCTAATTGAGGGAGGTGGTACACTGCCATTTGTCCATTGGGTCTTAATTTAAGTTCCAGATTTTACACAACCCTTTTATAGGTGTACAATGAAGGGAAGACACAGGAACACTCCCTGACACCTGCTACATTTTAGAAGTCTCTGTTCAGAGGCTGAACACAAGGACTGCACAAGGTTTGTATTGCTACCTACCCAAAAGAGCAGGGGAGAAGGCAAGACATGGCCCTACATCAGCCATCAAACATGGCAGTTTGAAGAACGGAGAAAAGAATATGCCCTCTTAAGAGGGTTGTGGTTGTTCCTCACCCTCTGGATGGAGGTTGATCCAGGAGGTATGGCCAGTACTCTCTTTTAAATCCCAAAGTAGAGAGCTTTTAATTTTGGAGATCTACTGTTTCTGCTCAAACACTGTTTCTGCTCAAATTAGCACAACTAATGTGCTAAGTTGCCAAGGAGTACTAGCACAGGATTCAATTAACTACTATTTAGTGGGAGTTTGAGACCACACCCAAACAAGTGAAATGTACCAGTCCACATAACTACTCATCAGTATCACATAAAATGTAATTTGAGATGTATTGGTATCCAATTGGCTTTTACAGCCTGGTTTCCATCAATTATTCCAAAACCTGCCTGAAAAAAGCCTTGTACTGTGTATTGTCCATTCTTTACAATCATTAGGCAACACAGAATTCCCCCTCAGGAATAGAGAGAGAGAGAGCACACATGAGAATGACTTTGTAGCCTGGTTTTGGCCCTCACCTGGGAGGCTGCAGACCCAGGACCTGACCCCCCTGCTCTAATAGCTCATTAAAATTATTTATACAGCTTCAGCAGACAAGACTGAGGAAGCCCCACATCAGAATATCCCATAGCCCAGGAGCTAGGGCCCACGCTAGAGATGTGCCAGATCCTTCTTCAAATACCTTCTTCCCCTCAGCTGGAGAGGGGATTTTAACCATAACTCTCCCATGTCCTAGGTAAATACCCTAACCATTGGGCTAAAAGTTAGGAGGGAGGTAGTCCTCTTCTGGCCTTTTGTGTGAGATTGCCTACAGGAGCTTTATCTAGTAAGCAAGGTCTGACCATACTTACCAGATTGGGCCCCGTAGGCAAGTTAGTCAGATAAACGTATTCCTTCCCCTCTTTCATTCATCACACTGGGACTTAGGTGTCTGGATGCCTGACATGGGGCTGCCGTGCACATGGTCAGAAGGAGAAACATAAGTACTTAGGGAACTCTTACTGCTTAACAATAGGAGCTGAACAAATGTAACCACCTACAGGATTCAAGGGCAGCTGAGCGGGATTTTGTGAATCCCAGTGGGGCCTGATTCTAGGATTAAGGCACCAAACATGGTGTATGTCACCTAAGTCCTTTTGTGAATCTAGCCCAATGACCCTTTCTCTTTCCACTCACCTCCTTCCGATCCTTGGCAGAAATGGTATTTACAGAATACAAAACTTCTTCATGCTAACACTGCTGCCATTTGGATTCCCTGTGGACTACTTATGCTGCTGGGTCATTCTAGTGATAGACTGGACCCATCTGGCAGTAAAGCATATGGCCTAAACAATAGGAACCAAAGAATTAACTCTCAGAACCCCATGAAAGGCCACTCTTTTCTTAACCACAGTCCCCTCAGAGGATGTTCCAGTCTGAAAGTGAGTATTTTCCTCCCCATTTCTTGTGAATAGATTTGTGGATATAGAGGCTCGATGGACAAAACAACAAAGTTCATCTGCTTGTCAAAGTATTTCCTTTTAGACCTGTGCTTTAAACAAATTAGAAAATTATTAACATGTAATGAGGATGAAAAGGCAAGATTTGTTATGTTTATGGTGTCCCATTTTATGGTGTGATGAAAAATCCTTCTAGATCATATTCTTTCTGCCCATTTGAAAAGAGGATATAGGAAAACAAGGTGAGAAAGGTGGGGTTTCAGTTTGTTGAGGATTACAATACATATGTTTGCTTAGGCATGAGCCCACATATTTATAAAGGATTTACTCTAGCTAAAGATCACAGAGGTCAGATTGAAAGCTTCTTCTAATGATTTTGTTTTTGTGTAAGAAGATTGATTAGCTGAATTTACCTACCCCCATTCATATATCTGTTCTCAATGTGTTTGTTTCCTCAAGAAATGTTTTCAGTTTCTATTCCCAAGAATATAAATTATAATAATTATTTGGATTTTCCACTCCTTAACTATATATGGGTCCTGGGAGGTTTTGCACAACTTATTGAAATGAATTCCATCTCTGGCTGGCAGTCTGTTCACCCTTCTGCTCCTCTTTCTTACTGTCATCCTTCTAGGAAGAAATCTTTAAACTGTGCTTTAAGCAACTTTTAAAAATAGAAAGGTTCTTGAAAAAAAAAACACTGTAAAATGAAGGCAATGATACATATCTTCCTTGTAAAGCACTAGAGATCTTCAAGTAGAAATTGCTATTAAAAACTAAGCACTATAAGAATAAGAATGCCTTTCATGCTAAACAGTAATCAAATCTAAAGAAGATGAAAGAGAGAATAGTGACAAACACGAACTCCAGTTATCAATTTATAATCTTAACTAATTGCCTGGAAATAAACAAAACAAACAGTCAAGTGAAATCAGGCAGAGAGAAATGTTTTGACTTCTATTGTTCTTCAGAGTCCAGATAGTCCTTGTTCAATTTCTGTATTAGGTTAAAAGAAGAACAGGAGTACTTGTGGCACCTTAGAGACTAACAAATTTATTAGAGCATAAGCTTTCGTGGACTACAGAAGAAGTGGGCTGTAGTCCACGAAAACTTATGCTCTAATAAATTTGTTGGTCTCTAAGGTGCCACAAGTACTCCTGTTCTTCTTTTTGCGGATACAGACTAACACGGCTGCTACTCTGAAACCTGTATTAGGTTAGGCACTTTGATTTTTTATTGCAAAATGTTTTTGACTTCACCAGAATAATAAAATATTTATTTAACTTCCCCTAAAGTCACTCCCATTAAAGCTAAGACATAACCTTGGACTCCTGTTGAGAAAGACACAATTGTTACATTTCTTCACTTTTCAGTAAATATCAATTAATAACTAGTCATTAACAATATCCATAATAGAGCTTTTACTTGGAACACAAAATATTTTTCTATTTAAAGAACAACATTAATCTTTTTCTTCCCTACTCAGATCAGGTATTTTTCAAAAACTGAACTTGTACCTACTATCCCATGTATATATTAACAGATTCTTTTTCACATCTTCTCCAGATGGACTCATTGCTTACTAATGTCTGGTCTACATCTCACATTTAGGTCAACCTAGTTACATCACTTATGGCCGTGAAAAATTTTGCCCTCTGTGCGATGTAGTTAGGTTAACCTATCCCTCACTGAAGATGCACTTTGGAGAGGTGGATTACCTACAATGACGAGAAAAAAATCTTTTGTCAGTGTAGGAAGTGTCTACACTTCAACACAACTGCAGTGCCATAGTTATGTTGCTGTAGCCACTGTAGTATAGACATACCCCATTTTAGAAGAACATGCCTAGAATAAAGCAAACAAAGAATGGATCAAAAGATCCCTATTGAAGAAAATGAATATGGGAAAGGATGTCCCTGCCGAAAGGAAACATGATTCTATAGAATATGTAAAAAGTGCTACAGAATCTATATCTACACTGCAATTAAAAACCTGTGGCTGGCCTGTGTCAGCTGAATCATGCGCACAGGGCTTGCGGGGCTATTTAATTGTGGTGTAGACTTTTGGGATCAGGCTGGAGCCTGAGTTCAGGGACACTCCGCTGGGGGAGGGTCCCAGAGCTCTGCCTCCAGCCCAAATGTCTACACCAGAATTAAACACTCATTAGCCTGAGTCCCTTAGCCTGAATCAACTAGCACAGACCAGCTGTGGGTGTTTAATTGCAGTGTAGACATACCCTTAGGCCTGGTTCGCCTCTCATTTACACTGATGTAAATCAGGAGCAACTCCACTGAAACCAATAGAGCAAGTAGTGCAAAACTAATGTGAGAAGAAAACCAAACCCTAAGACCCTCATTCAGCACTGCATTATTCCAGTGGTGGATCAGATTTAAATCCCTGTTTAGGCTCTTATCCTTCAGAGAAAACCATGTGGATGGAGGGGTACACCTATGCCTTTGTCTGGCTATACCGAAAGAAGGACAGGAGACAGCTGATATGGATATTAATCAGACCGCAGATGTCTGGGACTACCCGGCAGATAAAGTGTACAGTGCATGTTTATTTAAATAATTACCCGGGGCTTCTACCAGACCCCCTTCATTTTCCATGTAGGTCCCCCAGCCAACCCATTGCTTGGACCTTACCATCCACCCTCTTCATAGGACGGTGAAGGTGGGCTATAAGGATGGGGGGGTGGAGTTGGCTCTCTGCCATACCAACCTCTCTCCCCCTTTCTGTTCCTTTATCCAGCACCTTCTTTTAAGTCATTTACCAGGGCATTTATCTAGTCACTGGATGCCTTCCCTGTTGTGTGGAGAAAGGGCTACCAATGCCCAGGGCTTGCTCCTTCATAGCCTTCTGATCTCACATTCCTAGGGGGGTGAGTCAGCACCGCAAAGCTGACCACTGCTCACCTTTTGCAGCAGTTTTTGATCTTGTTCCCTGCCCCTCCCCCACCGCATAAAGCACTGCTGACTTCCATCGGCAAGCCCAGACAACGTTCCTTCCACTTCAGGTGCACTGCGGTCATTCTTTTTTGCAGGACTGGAAACCTAGATCTTGTAAGCACTGTTCTTCCACAGACACTGCTCCAATCTACATCCATTCTACAGAGATTTTATAGACATTTTCAGAACGGTTTTTCTATGGAAACTGCTCCCTCTAATGTTTAATAAATTCACACAAGCTTACAATAGAAGGAATCTAACACAGTTTATAGACAATCTGTAAATTTGTTTCCTAATAAATTGTATTATTCTTTGGCTACTTTACATTCTAGATACAGTGCAAAATAGTTATAGTCACTATATTTCACTGTTTTTCCTCATATTGTGTCTAATGGATAACTGTAAACAGAAGTTACTCTTTACCCAAACAGTTACTTCATGGTTCAGAATAGGTTAGTGAAAGAAATCCTGAAACAGCTGACAATATATATTCTTTGGTGCATTTAGGAGTTACATTGATAATAATCAGTGTGTCTATCTTTCATTCCAGTCAATTCACTGGAGTTCCAAGATATTTACTGACACATGCAAAACATTACTGTTCCTTCATCTCTTACGGAAGTGTTTTTATAACCTTCAGTTAATAAAAATCGTATCAAAGTTTGCTTTAAGTCAAGAAACTGTCTATTGCCACTTTTTAAAAAGCATTTTCTTAAAAATAAAATCTATATTTACTAAATCAATCTCCAACTGTTTACATTTGTTCAGAGGCAGTAAAGAATATCACCACATTCACAACTATGCATGATCGGAAGCTTTAAAAAGAAGGGAGAACAAGTAATATTACTTTACCTCAGGGCATGAGGGAGAGACTATCCACTTACCTGATGTAGGTTGATGCTTGCCTTGTATCAGGGTAGAGTGTATTGCAGGGGGAAGGGATCTTTGTTGGTGGGGGAGAGGGGAGGATGATTCCTGTTGACAGGTGGGGTTAGTTGTCAGCTGCTATCTTTATTATTTGTCTTTTGTAGTTTGTGTTAGAGGTGCCTAGAATGTGAAGATAAGTGCCTTTTTTGTTAATCTTTTATAAATCTAATTAAATATATCAAGTAAATACATTCACAACCTTATTCAGAAAGATAATTTTACAGATGTAACAGCATAGTATTTTTTTACCTGATTTCAGTGCACTTGATGGCTTTGTGTCATCCAGAAATTATACCAGAGAAGCACAAACTTGCTCACAATCATATGGAGGTATCTCACACCCACGCTCCACCCTTTATCTCATCTCTCCTTACTTTCTGTGCATCTATAGTTATAATCATGCTTTTGAAGTGTTTTGACTGTTAGATGTTAATGATAAACCACAACATAAGAGATAAAGTATATTCAAATAAGAAGAATCAGACTTTGAGAAGGGTGGGCCCAGAACAAAATTGCAGATCTGTACACAACTGAGTTTTAGAGAATATAGAATCTGAATCTGCAGATGAATTTTGCACTTGGCATCTATCCCTACAATGGGTCAGATTAAAGTTCTAAAACACTTTCAAACTTTTGGGTGTTCAAGATTTGGATCCTGGTCTAATCTTGGCAGCTCAGATCCATCACAAATCAAATTGTGATGAACATTGATATTGTGGTACAGATGAGTGATCTTGTTTTGCCTAATTTCAAACTTAAAGGTCACAGATTTGAATATTCAGTTTAAAATATGGTATTAGTAGAGAGTGTGGAAAGTTTTCAGAGAGGGGCACTGTGCAGGGGAAAAATGGAAGTGAAAACACAGGGTGCAAAATCCAGATCTAAATGCATCACTGGTTTAAGTGGACCACTCTATTGACAACATTCAATCAGTGTGCAAAACAAGGTGTGATAGACCCAGATCAGTTGGGAACAGCAGAGTAGCAGAAGGGAGATATACTGGCCACTGGATAAGTAGTTTTCTGTTCCCTGAGTGACCAGAGCAGGGGCTGCTCCAGGCTAATAGACCACCTGACTCAATTAACCTGCTAAGAGTCAGGTGAGGCAGTTAAGCTTCTGATGCTAATTAAGGCCCCTCTGATGCTATAAAAGGGCTCACTCCAGTCAAGCCAGGGGGAGCCAGAGGAGAGGAAGTGTGTGTGAGAGGAACTGGGAACAAGAGGTGTGCAAGAAGCTGAGAGTGAGTAGGCGTACTGCTGGAGGACGGAGAAGCACAAGTGTTATCAGACATCAGGAGGAAGGTCCGGTGGTGAGGACAAAGAAGGTGTTGGGAGGAGGCCATGGGGAAGTAGCCCAGGGAGTTGTAGGTGTCGTGCAACTGTACCAGGAGGCACTCTAAACAGCTGCAGTCCACAGGGCCCTGGGCTGGAACCCGGAGTAGAGGGTGGGTCCGGGTTCCCCCCATATCTCCCAACTCCTGATCAAACACAGGAGGAATTGACCTGGACTATAGCTTCTACCAGAGGGGAAGGGGTCTGCACTGTTTCCTGACCCATAGGGTGAATCTGTGAAGGGAGCAAATCTGCCAATAAGCGCAGGACCCACTAAGGTAGAGGAGGAATTTTGTCACAAAGGGTAACTTACCTGCCAAGATATGGGTATATTGGGAAGCTGCTTTAAATTCTCTTTCATGTTAGTTGCTTTAAAATGACCTTCAAAGGCTTTTTAAAATTGGTTTTTATTCTTTTTCTGGATTTTTTCCCTTGTATTTTACTTTAGAAATATCAGTTAAGAGAAGTGGTATGTACATGACTGAGAGATGTCAGTGGCCAAGGTGGAGAATAAGATGTGTATGAGGCAGTGTTAAATTACAGCTGCATCCAAGGTATGCTAGCTGTATCTTTACAAAGTTCAAAAGGAAGAATGCAGCAAACTCCTTACAGTGAGCAGTGGAGCATGTTTGGTGTCACATATACATAACATGCAATTGATTTGATCAAACGTATAGGAAATAATGGTTCTTTGGCAAGGTAAATTGCATTTAAGAGGGAAATTTCAGAATACCTATGGCTTAATCTAAAGGAATACTCCTAAATCAGATGCCTGCACCTCCAGATTCAGTAACTGGTAGTATTTTATTTTCATGTCTACTTTTTCAAATAATTATTTACTCTACATTGCTCACTTACAGCAATCACTCTTTTGAGAAGAATTGTGAATAAGAATATGCAGTTCCAATATTAGTATAATAAAACAGTTTAAAATATATTTTAAAACTGATTTCCCTAGGGGCTAGCTCCATTGTCATTCATAGATTATTCATCCAGTGCTGTGATTTTGCATCTTAACTATTGTAGATAGTTTGCAAAACACTTAGGGACCAGTTTTGACATGCATTAGATGAATGTATGGCTAATGCTGGAAAATATAAGTCAATGTGAAACCGTTTTTCAGCAAGACAAATTACTGCTTCTTCACAGAATTTAAATGGGGCTGATTTATGGAGTAGAGCATGATGACACTTAGAAGAAAACAATTGCAATACAGCCTAATGTTGTTAAGTTGCAATAGCTCCTTATATCAAGTTACCATACATCAAACCATGTCAGATTCTAAGACAAACTATTCCAGATTCCCACAAAATGAAATAAATTTTTATATAAAAAAAGACATTCTAAGGTAGGTGACTGAATATTATCTGTGAGAAAAAAGTGGATTCAGAGCTGTCTTCTCGTGTTCAAAGGAGGAGTATAATTTTTTTAAGAACTGTTATAGTTTAAACTGAGTGTGTTTATTTAAATAATAAACAATACATGAAACAGTCTAATTTAACACTGAAGAAGGTGGGTTTCAACTGTAGTCACTGTAATAATACAGTGACAAAGAGTGCCACAGGACTCTTTGTTGCTTTTTACAGATCCAGACTAACACAGCTACCCCTTGAGTAATAATACAGTTAATTTCAACAATAATGAGATAGTCTTGAGTTATTTTTGTCCAACTTTGTAAACCTAGAAGTCTTAACTGTTGGAATACAATTTTCATGATTAACAATTTGCACTTTGGTGCCATTAATACAGTATACAATCGTTTATTTTATCAGCAAAGACCTACTAATGTGACTCTAACGAACACTAGACATGCATTACACTTAGTCCTGAAATGTTACTATGTGATAAAAGGAAAAAATAGTTTTCCATAATTGTTGGTATATAGATAAATAAATGTCAGAAGACCTTATGATAGGAGAGCCTGATTCTGCATCTTTTACTTGCCAGAGGAATCCTTACCTATATGAAAAGTCCCATTGCAGGCAAGAGACTGGTTATAAAGTAGAACCTCAGAGTTACGGACACCTCGGGAATGGAGATGGACTGTAATGCTGAAATGTTCATAACTCTGAACAAAGTGCAGTTCGAACTCCACCAGGTTTCAGCAGCAGGTGTGTGTGTGTAAAAACAGCACGTGCCTCTGCTCTGCTGGCTCCGGCTGCATTGGGCTGGCAGCCCCAGTGTATTTTGCTATAAGTGGGGGTAGGATGGGAATAGGCAGCCTAGATGTGCCTACCTTTAAGATACAATACAGGCACAGTACAATAATTATTGTTTTTTTCCTGGTCTTTGCTGCTGCCTGATTGGTTACTTCCAGTTTCACATGGTGTCCTGTTGACCGGTCGCTCTGTACCTCTGGTGTTTGTATCTTTGACGTTCTACGTATGAATAAGAAGTAGATCTGGTTGGGAATTTTCTGACAAAATGGGATTTCATCAAGAAAATGTCTGTTTGTGAAACCCAGAACATTTCACATAATGTATTGGGTTTGACAAACTTTCACTGAACCATAGGCAGGGTCCCATCAGAAATGTTGCTCTGATAATTTTCTGCCAGTTTACCCAGTGGGGAGCCTGGACTTCCAGAGTCAGCAGGTCTAGGGCAGTGCTAGCATGTAGATTGCCCTGGGGACCGTGACCCTATTGCTTCCAGGGTCCCTGCTTTTGGGTGAGCATCCCACTGTGGACTGATGAGCAGCATTGAAACTAACTAGAATCATGACAATTTCACTCAGAAGTCACTAGGGTCCTGGGAACTATATTTCATGTTGGGTTTCCAATTTTCTTTTTGTTTTTAATTTCTGGTTTTGTTCCATATCTGAATGAAACCAAATTTTGAAATGTCAAAGTGATAGGGACGGGTGCTTGGAAGGCCTCAGCCCTTAAGGGGGTGTGGGTAGGGGGACCCAGTTCCTCCCTCTGCAGTTGGTTCCAGCTCCGCACTGTGTGGGAAACAACACTGGCAGGGTCTTCTCGGCAGTAAATCCAAGTCTGCTGCCCTGGGCCACTTCTGATCTCTAGATCACTTCCGTTTGGGTCATGGCCCCCTAATCTCCAATGACTCACTCGCTTAATAAAAAGCACCCCCTGCAGGTTCTCAAAGAGAGTGGCAGTTAGAGAAAGCTCTGCCTAGGAGCCTTAACTGCTCTGTGATCCCCTCTGAGACTCAACCCTCCATATCACTTCCTGGTAAGGAATCATCTCTTTTGCAGCTTGTCCACCACCCTTTGCCTGGGCTTCTGAGCTCCATTAAGTTAGTTCTTACAGCAGGAGCATGCATGGCAGATCAGCAGGGGCAGAGCTACCTGGTCCCAATATTGCTTTTTAATCCCTTTGGGCCCAGTGTGGGGTTTGTATGTCTTATGACAGCCAATGAACTGAAAATTCCAAGTTTCAGCCAGCTCTAGTAAAGAACTCTCATACAATGAAGGGTGTGAGGGCTCTGCCCTGACACAAATGTCCAATTCTCTTCTTCCTTTTACCGTTTTACACTAATTTCAGTGGAGTTTCTCTTCATTTACGACAGTGTGAGATCAGAATTAAGCCACATAAGATGAGTAACGGCAACCACTGTTGGGAATGGAGGTTGTTATGCATAGCAAGGCAACATCATGAAAGTTACATTAAGTTCTTCCTTGGTTTGTAATACTTTTTCACTGAAGTGAAATCTAGGCTTTATAAACTTGATTGAAATAACGTGTCGTAGGGAGGGATATGCAAGAAAAGAGGATGAAGGTCTGGCGCATCAGGTCAAGAAGGGAGTTCATGTCTATGGGACTTCAGTAAATAAGGCAGAGGTTTCATTTCAAAACAACCAGATATAGCGAGTGCATGTAAGCAGTACAGTTAGTTGAAAAATGAATACCATTGCAGTCTGTGACAGGGTGTACAAATCCCACACTGGGCAAAAAGAAGTTAAGGAACTATGCTGGGCTCAGCCAGACCTGCCCCACCACACCTGTAGAAAATGCACCAACTGGAAGGGGAGTTAAAAGGCAGGGGAGCAGCTCCTTTGGCAGCAGACCAGTGAAAAGAGCAGATCTGCTACTTGCAGCACCAGCAGAGGGAAAGGCAGAATCTCTCCTCACAATGACTTCCAAAAGGTTTCTCCCTAAGGGAAGGGAGGACCTACTACAGGGAAAGCCTGAGAGGGAAGCATTCCCCTCTCCCGCTCAAGCAAACCCTGGACTTGGTTAATCCCCTTGGCTTTGTTTGGACTACGCCAGCAGGGGAATGCACCAGGACTGAGCTGGCTCAGGAGGGTGGGCCATACTATAGGAGGAGGCAGTTGCTGCACAAAAGAGGGAGAGCTACCATGCTATACGCAGCCACCAGCATGTGACTTGTGGTGAGTGGGACCATTCACCCATACAGTGACTTTGGAACAATCACGGGGACAGAGGGCGGGGAGATAGGAAATGGTCCAGGGAGGGCAGCCTTAAGCAGCCCTGGCTGTCAAATCACTGAGCGCCATCAGAGGGCCCTGGAGCCTGATGGACTGGGACAGCTCAGGCTTCCCTACCAACAACCCCCCTACAAGTCAGGGACTTAGGACTCGATCACTAGTTGATGTTACCCTACCAACCAACCCCCGAACAAGGACCTTCATACAGTCATATTGCATCTTTTTATGCAACACGACATTCTGGGGATTTTTTTATATACAAGCAAGCAACTGTGGACTGTCCAACTCTGCTATATTCCCTCTAGACCTGACATCTCTTAGACAGCTTTAAAAGGCAGATTTCCTAAGATATATCAGACAAGCCATGCTCAATGAACACATATTAAAAACAGATGTCATCTATATGGGGCTACCACAAGGCAGCAAGTAGACACTGGGGTCTGGGAAACTATTTCAGCCTTGGGGTTAAGTAGTCTCTGCAGAGCAGCTCTGTAATCGGGGTGGAAAAAATAGCTTCTACTAGCTCCTCAAAAGACACTCAGAACACTGCCTGATATTCTGAGCAGTCTGGGTTGCTGCCTCAGACAGTAGAGAATTCTCAAGGCACCATTATTCTTTATTATCATATAGTGAAACAGAAGTATAACAAAATGTACCCGAGTAAGATTTGTTGGGAATTGTTGGTGTGTTGGTGGACTGGGCTTAATCTGATTACTCTGATTATATGTCTTTTTAATTTATGTCAAAATCACTGTGAATGTCAGAAAGGTGCCTTTTTGTGTGTATCATTTTTAAAATAAAAACTAAACATATTTTAGTATCTCTGCTCAAAATTATCTCAAGGTAGTAGTTCTGTATTGAAATTAACTTAATTAGCTCTCCTTTATGTAATCAATTTTGATAATTAGATATGAAATTGTTATTCTACTCTGTCTGAAGCATTTAAAGAATTACTTCTAGTCTTTACAAAGCTTTATGTAACAATGTGGATAGCATTTCCGCTAATAAAACATTTCTATGAAGAATTAATACTCAGATCATGAAATTTACCTTTGCCTTCTTTAGTAAATTTTAATTTACAAGCAATACACGTTTATTTATATTAATTTTAATATACTGGACTGTCATTTAATATAAGTAATTTTAGTTAGTTATTTTAATTACATACATCTCTTCCCTCAACTGCACAAGAAAATACCTTATTAATTACAGTCTGTATAGTGCTATGGGCATATAAAGCACTATAAAATGCTAAAAAAAAAATCACAAACTCTCGGGTGGATTCTAGCTAGCTACATCTAGCTTATTCAGCTTAAGACACTGTATCATTCTTGGGGAAAATGAGTCGCAGCAACCTTTTTGGGCTTCAGCTAAAATTCTGGTGTTTCTAGATTTAACTAACTTCAACTTCTCAACATTAAAACTGCTCTCTCAATATTTCTTGACTAATCTTAAACACATTCAATTAATATACTAAAATTAGGGAGAACAATGGGCCAACCCTATGCAGTCATCCTGGGAAATAAAGAATCACGAACCACCTTCCCACTCCCTGCCTCTTGGCTACAAGGCATGTTGGGGAGAGCATGTGTGCCTGCGGATGTATGCCTAGTATTCTTTTCCCCTGCTCAACTGGGCAGGGGATGGGGATAGAAAGATAGGGAATTGATGGGAATTTGGTTGCATTCCCAACATGCCAGCCAGCAGAGCTGAGCTGGCATAGGGCAGTACAATAGTGATCTGAAATAATTCAGAGTCAACAGAAAAGGAGTTGTGACACCCCAACACTGTTATTCTCCTGGGGCTAGCGTAGCAACAGAGTACTCATGATACAGAGCTAGCAGTAAAGGCACAATGTAGCCCATTTTATAAGATTTACTCTTCAAGGTATTGCATTATCTTACCTTTGAAATCCAGAACATTATATAATGCCTGACTCATTATTAATATGCACATTTTCATATATTTTAAAGAAGGAACCATTAGGATCACCTAGTCTGAAATCTTGCATAAAACAAGCCATAGAATTTCTGTAATTTTTTCATCAAGCCCTTAACTTCTGGTGGATCCAGAGCATATATTTCAGAAAGACATCCAATCTTGAGTTAAAGACTTCAAGCAACAGAAAATCCACCACATCCCTAGGTAATTTATACCATGGTAATTATAGTCATTGTTTTGAGAGTCTTATTCATACAAAACCTAATTTATAGTAGGAAAACATAACAGTGCAAGTTACTTACACAGATACACACTATCCCCATCTATCTGCAAATGTCCAGAATAGTTACTTCCAGTTCAGACATGCTACTAGCACAGTTGCTACAGGGGGAAAGCTATTGGGATTGTGCTTGTATTTTTGAATATTGACTAGAGCTAATGTTGATGAGCACCTCACAGTTTTTCAAACAAATCTGGAAAATTTCCCAGACTCTACACATGTGGAATAAAAACCCCTTTATGGATCAGTGAGAACAATCCATCCAGCTGGGGATGTCTCCATCCGCAAGTGATTTTTCACAATTCTTTGCTAATTTGAGCCAAATACACACGCACACATCAAGCGCACCGAGCCATCCGATTTTCAAAAGCTAATTGAGTTGAAAAACCAGATCCATGTCATTGATGGTATCAAAGTCAGGTGAGATCTAATCCTTAGAGACGCTGAATGCATGCAACTCAGGGATCAGTCCTACAAACTCCTATGATTTTCTAATGATTGGCAGCTGCCCTTTTCTAGCACAAATGGATGAACATGTGTGCTTTCCTTTAATTATTGCTTTTTTTGGCCTTGAAAACAGAGTTATAGAGTTAAGATCAACACAAAGTCAAAACTCTATACTTTGGATAGCACATAATTCTCATTATATATGATGTCAACTGCCTTTTTAAGAAAGATCAATGGAAATTGCTGCAGTAATGAAACCATAAATCCATTTGAACATGTTTTTTCACTTAGAACACTATTAATTTATTGGTATTACTATGCAAAGACATGAATCCTGATTCCTTCAAACCTGGAACTTTAATTTTAGCAATAAATTTCCTGTTCCTGGGGATTGACCTTTTTATGGTAGTTCTGAAAAATTGTGGAAACAAGAATTATAGGAAATATTATCATATTCAACCAACAAAACATCCACTTAGTATGGATCAGAACTGTATTATTGGGTATTCGTCTGGATAAAATTAAAGTATTAAACAGGTCATTCATCTGAATATATGATAGGTTTTTTAATGTTTCTTTTTTGGATTACACACCTATGTGTTTCAATAATTTAATCCACCAGTGACGCACAGCAAATGTTTATATTTGAGGTAAAAAATACTTCATGAAGTCTACATATTTCTATTTTTTTCAAAATTTTAAATGAGAATGCCTTAAAATGTAATAAGATATTTTGAACTTTTTTTGGTCAGATTTCCTAGATTTTTTTCTTTGCCTATATTCTCCATCTGAGTGTAGACATGTTATTACTCTTTTTGGAGTCTCTAGAAAAAGTGATAAGTAGGCTAAAGAGATCCGTATCTAATTATATGGATCACTCACCCAAAAATGTAAATACTGCTAGTTCTACAGCTGGTTGGAAAATATTGCATTTCAAAATTTTAGATGAAAAAGGGACATTTTCCAAAAAAAATGTTTCACAAAAGATGGGGAACATTGTTGTATCCCTGATTCTTGCTATGCACTCAAGGACTCACATACTCAATCTTACATCATCTGCCTTGCAGAAAGCTGTGTTTCTTTAATATGCCAGTTTAGGTCAGGGTTGTAGAGCTTTTAATTTGGAAGATTGTGTTAATTTTTGAGTTTCCTAACCCAAATCTCTCCTGCTCAGTGAAGGTGATATTTTGATGCAATGCCCTGCTGTTCATGACTTTTACTCATAACTTACCACCTTTGTGCTTTGATTAATATTTACTTGTTATATAAAGGAGTGAAAAGGGGTATACTCTTCAGAATGCCCTAAACTATCAGGGGCGGCTCTATGTTTTTTGCCGCCCCAAGCACGGCAGTCAGGTGGCCTTTGGCGGCACGCCTGTGGGAGGTCCACTGGTGACGGGATTCGGCGGCGTGTCTGTGGGTGATCTGCTGGTCCCGCGCCTTCGGCGTGCCCGCTGCTGAATTGCTGCCGAAGCCGCAGGACTGGTGGACCTCCCACAGGCATGCCCCCGAAGGCTGCCTGACTGCCGCCCTCACAGCGACCGGCAGGCCGCCCCCCGTGGCTTGCCGCCCCAGGCACGCACTTGCTGCGCTGGTGCCTGGAGCCGCCCCTGAAACTATTTAGCAGAATGAGCCTGATAGCCCAAAAATAATATACTCCTATGCTATTTCTAAAGTAATTCTACTGGGTTGGAATTCACACTGTCTTAGTCTGCTTTGAGATCAGTGGAAAGGTATTTCCATGATGAAATTTCTGTGGGTATCAAGGAAGATACTTCACTGATGCCAGCGGTTGACAGGTCTGACAAAAATTACGATTCTCAACCTGACTTATTGGCCATCTGGCATTTACTTTGAGTGCATCTTCAGCACTGGAAGCATTATTACAGAAAAAAAGACTGCTTAGTGCAGATAGTGCCGAATGTCTCATTTACAACAGTGAGTCTGAATGATGTTGACAGATTATACTCTCTAAAATGTAACTTGCAGTGGGTGGACCAATCTTTCTGGGGCTTCCCTGGCTGACTCCTCTTTGCCTAGCTAGCTAACAGTTAAAAACTCAAACACCTGTGTGTAGTTATGTATGTTTTACTGATAATCAGTGATCCAGATGAAAAATAAGTCTCTTATTTTGGCATGGTTTGGAAACAGGATTCAGCTGTGACAGAAAAAATAGTTCATACACAGTTCTTCTTCGCATTAAATAAATGGACCTAAACGCTGATGAGACTGAACCGTCTGTATCCAGGCTACCTAAATTAAGTGCTAGTCCATCACAAGAAACAGCTTCTGTTCACACACAAGTTAATTTATCAGAAGTATCTTTACATTGATAATGCTTGTGTAATCCAAAAGAAATCAAAACACAGGCGTTGGAACTTTGGATAAGACATCTGCCACTACAGACCTCTTCTTCCTAAAGCAAGAACTATTTTGTTTTTTTATTCAAGCCCCTTTCTGCACTTTTTCCAGTTACAATGAGAAAGACAGGAGAAAAGAATGCAGTATCAGATTTTCTTTTCCTCCTCATTCTCATACTGCCTTAGCTCAGTTCTAACTCTGCTGCTTTGCTCTTGTCTTTGACAATATATTTCCCAAATATTGCACATTCTTCATACCAGCACACTCCTCCTCTCACTCTTCCCAAATATGTTGATTTATCTGTTGCAGTGTCCTTCTGCCAATTTTTCCCCAACCCTTGCATCCTTCTCTTCTTCTTTTCTTCTCTTTTCTCTAGAATTCCCAGTTCATTTCTAAGAAATGTACCTTGATCAATGATCTTTCACTTCATGTGCTATCCCCCATCTTCCTTTGAAGCCTGGTTCTCTCCTGACGAATATATACATACTCCTTTGGAGACTCGTCTCTTATTTTCTCCATATAACTGGGAGCCAAGCTGATGGTGTTGGATACTCCCACAGTCACTTTGATCACTTCCAGACTCTTCCTCCTTTCTTTTCCATTTTGCTCTCCTTTCCTTTTTCTGTCCAATAGGCCATTATATAATGTTTATTGGATCCCCTCTTCCTGTTTATCGTGACTGATGTTTTTCTTTGTTTCTTTCTCCAGAGTCACCTACCTCATCATGGTTCATTTTCAGCACAGGTGAACAGTCTGAATTCATGGATTTCTTCTTCCTTTCTCTGACCTCTTCCTTGGAGTGCCAACTTAGGAACAACTCCAGTTGCTCCTTTGAACTGGCTTTCATTAAATAGTTTCTGATTTCCCTGGGCTAGACCTTAATTTATGGTGGGGATGCAAAGGTGTCTTTAACTTTAACTTTTTTTTAAGCAAATGCATTTGACACTCTTGTTTGCATTTTGTTAGTCCATTTACACTGGCCACCACAAATTCCCCTTCTTTTTTCTTCAGTGCTTCCATTCTCACAATAAACTGACAACCCAACCTTCTATGTTCTGTGTGTAACTCTATATATCCTTTTACAGTCCAAGAAGAAAGTGCTTTGCAGGAAGGCATTGATTGAAACTAAACTGAAATTGATATTTTTGTTACATTCCTTGATATTCCAAGAGATGGAGGGTCTATTGTTATGATTATAAATCTTTCCACTTAAAAAAAATGTAGTGGCTACTACAACAAGCATGGGAGAGAGGTGGATTGACCACATAAGATGTTCATGAGTCTGCCACTGAACTCATGTTAATGGCACTGTCCTTTTAATTCAAATGGTAGAGACACATACATTTTGATCCAAAGATCCTGGATTCAGCTCTCACTGGATAAGATCTCAATTTTAAGGTGTCATTCCAAATTACATAGTCTTATATATTTGAAGTGCAGTTTTTAAATATATATAAAAGCTCTTTGGGAAACAAGTAGCTTAAAGCATTTAGGGCATGATTCTTAACCACTGGAGTCAATGCAAGCTTTGCCATTGCAGTGGAAAGAACATTGGTGCCTTAATGCAGTAAGATCAAAATGTATAATGTGTCTTACTACTTTGCACTGAACAGGGCTGTATATTTTCTGATGCTTCCTGGTTCTTCTGTTGTTTTCAGAGTTCTACTGCAATATGATTTAATTGGAAAGCATGAAAAATACCATAACTAAAATTAAAATCTGTGCTAAAAGTTATATTATTAAATGAACAGAGAGGCTGTGTTTGTTATAATAAAGCATTATAACTAGATGTTTGCAATAATATGAACTTTAGTGGCAGGTGTTTAAAATAATACAAAGGAAATTACCAAGTTAACTTCAAAAAGACTGGTAATAGGTTCACAAATAGCTTCTCTGTGCAGGCAAATAATTATAAATTTTAAAAAGCATACTGTTAAATTGACACAATTGTAATGACATCTCTGTAGGTAGCTCATATCATGCACCATTTTATGTGCTACTAGGAGCATAATGGCAGCATTTGCACAATAGGGCTACAGGAGGATGAGGTAGCATAATTGCAGCCTCACTGAAGCATGAATACAGACTAATTAACAAAATTGGAACTGCTGCACTCATGCTCCCATTTCATCTCTCTTATTTCATTTACTTTTTACATGCTGCTATGGTCACAGATTTGCTGTGTTTGTTGTTTGAAAATTGCAGATATTGTTGTCCACTTGCTGTCTCCATGCTACTATAGAGTACAAGGCTGCTCTGCTTGCAATATCCCGATTATGGAAGCAATGTCCAATTTTAGGGACTCTTTTCTTACCAGGTTTTTTATCTTTTAGACTATATCCTGGAACACTCTTCTTTACTTATGTATATTTAGTCCTATGCATAGGACCATCAGAGTCAACCGGACAACATGAAAGCGTAAGTGCATGCAGAATTAGTCTCTAGGAAATCCAAACAACTACCTAACAGCATCAAAAACACTCATTTGAACAAGAAGAACTGTTATATTAAGAGGAGCTGGTGATACATATATCATACATATAATAGCTGGTGTACACAATTATGTTCATACTGTGTAGAAAGAAAACATGGTTGTGGCCAATGGTGTTACTAAAGATGAAAATTCTGAAAAAGAGAAAATCAGACTAAGTGGTAGAGTTATGTGTTGTTGTTCTACAGTGATATTAGTGAAATATCAATTTCTGATTATGACAATTATTTTCATCCTGAAAAAAGCCAAACAGGGACTTTTTTTTTCCTTTCAAAGAATTTTTGATGAAACTTTTTTCCATGAAAACCAAATTGTGTTGTGGAAATGTATCAATTTTGATGAAAATTATCTCAGGCCCAAACATGGAATTTCTGTGATAGGGACACTCCACCCTGAATAGCCAATAGTCTGGTGGCAAGGGGACTGGCGCGGCTGTGGGTGATCCAAGAGATTGGTACACTGAGCTGCAACGTGGACGCAAGGCTCAAGTCTGTGCTCTGGGGTACCTGAATCAGCTCAAGGACTTGAACCCCAGTCTCCCACACCACACAACTGTGGCCCAACCCACAGGCAATTGTCTATTCTGAGACAGGGCTCTCTTTTTCTTGTAACCTTTTGAAAGGTCACATTTTTGTTCTGCATCAAAATGAAAATACATTTCAAAACCTTGATTTTTTTTTTTTTTTTTTGTGAAACACAGTTGTGTTCCAGGCAGCCCTACACACAAAGTCTGTGTGCTATATAAGTCTCATCTTGAAGATGTAAGTGGAATTTAAATGATGCCTAGATCATTTCCCACTACACTAATTTGCAGCATTGTATAACAGCTGCTCCACTCTTCCCCAGGAATGGAATCTGACTCCAGATAGTCTTATTATTATTTTAATATCAGTGTTGGAAGGGACCTCAGGAGGTCATCTAGTCCAAGCCCCTGGTCAAGGCAGGACCAATGCCCAGACAGATTTTTGCCCCAGATCCCTAAATGGCCCCCTTAAGGATTGAACTCACAACCCTGGGTTTAGCAGGCCAATGCTCAAACCACTGTGCTATCCCTCCCCCTACATAGGGCAAGTTAACTACTAAGAATATCACTGGAGGAGGCCCCAATATAATATTGTCCTGATGAACAGGAGTTATTTAGTCAAGCACCTGCCGTGTGACATTGGAAAAGGTAACTATTCATATTCACAGGCTTCCTCCGTTTGATTGTAGGCTAGGCAGAGTTAGACTAGATTTCCTGGGAAAGAACCAGGCTTGGGTAGCAATGTAAGAATGAAGTCCACTGTATATAACTGCTCTCAGATATTTTACTGGTTCTACAGCCACAAAAGCAAATTGTGACCAGAGAGAATCTGTCATAGTAACTTGTATGTCAAGGTGATTTATATACAGAATGGATAGACCAACAGTCCAGTCTCTGACTCTTCCTGATTCTTTTCTTATCCCTGGAAATGTGGACGTTGAATTGTATTGCTTTTTGTAGTCAGACAAAACTAGAGTGGACCTCCCTGTAAGACAGTGGAATAACTCAGATGTCATTGGACACCTTCAAGGATTTTACTGTCCATGCCTTTGTTACAACAATTTATTAGGCACAGCTGAAAATGAGCAGGAACTTCATATTATCCCTATGCATTCAAGCTAATGTAATCGTGTGTGTGTGTGTGTCTGTGAGTGTGAGAGAGAGAGAGAGAAATTCACGTTTAGGCATCTTCCTGCTGAAAATATAATTGAGAGAAAGATTTATCAGATACTGATTCATGAATTCCATAGATACTAATAAGTAATCTTCTAATTTATTAATTCTATTGAACTAATAAGTAATCTCTCAAACTAATTTTTTAAGGACAAATACCATGTAAATGCTCTTTACTTACAATGTTATCATACATCATTTTGAAGGACCACATCAAGGCTGCCAGCTCCAAATCTGAGTGTCACAAAGAAATCTGAAGCCAAATTGGAACAAAAAAAAGAACAAGCATGATTATCTGCAAAGAACTGGTCTTGATCAGGAGTCTGAATTAATGCTTTGACAATGTCAAGCACATCATACCCCTTTGCTTTAACATCAAGCTCTACTTATGGAAAGATGTGTTGTCAAAAATATAGGATAATCCTTCATACTCTTACAATTTGACTGATAAAGCAGAGAAGATTGTAAAGTACATATAATTATAATGAGCTGTATGCAAGGTAGTAGATAAACTAGCAATACACTTTGTAGGAACTTTAAAACCTTTACATTCATTTTTGCAAATCTGCAGTCTCTGAATCACTATCACATTACAGTGCAGCTGAAATCTATTGTTTTTTACTTACTTTGTACTGGAGTGAGAGTCAGGATGAGAAAGAAAGGGTGGTCAACTTACAGGACAACAACCCTATTTTTTCATATAGCTCTTAGTGAGGGATGGGAAGACCTGGATAGCTATTTTTTTTTAAGGAGAATCCTCCAAACTTTGATGGGAAATTCCTTTTCTATAAGCAACAAGATGGGGAGGGCTGGCAGCAAAAGATACATGAAGACAAAACTGAGGAAGGAATCCTAAGAAAAAAAACAGGGGGGTGGTTGGTGGCGGGACGGTGGGGGGAAACCAGGTAAAGGTCCATTATCCTGGACACCCAGGAAAGCAGATAAGATGCAAGGTAGTCTATTTGTGCTGCAACTGTATTAACTTAACTCATCTGGGAACTATCCAGCAATAACTTGTACAGTGCAGATCATGATCCTTCCTTAATCATTTCCACCAAGTTGAGGGCTGCCGTCAGTCCCCGCCCCTCCACAGCTGGTACCCATCTCATTGCTGAGATCCCTCCACCCTCTTCTCATCTGAGGGCTAGCAAGCTGGGGAAGGGGCATTGCCGCCTAGCTGTACCAAACAGTAGGAGTTGCAACCCCATTCCCCAGCTTCTTTAGTGCACTTCAGATCCCAGTTCTTCAGGAAACCAGACCCTATAAGATAAGTACCTGCAGACTCTACGGGGATTTCCAGTCAATCATTGCTGGACCCTGTTAGTCACAATGATGCCCTTGGTGACCCCCACACCGGCATGGAACTACGGTAGCCTCCTTGCAGACTTTCTGCCTGCTAATCTGGGCATGAAAGGGGGCTTCAGCTGGAGGAACAAAGTTTATATACTGCTTCCCCTTTCTTACCTGAGAAGCTAGTCAAAGTTCAGGGCTCTGGGGATATTCCAGCTGGGAGCATAAATTGATGGACTCTATTTTTTCTTTCATGCAATCTTGTTTATGTACAAGAAATGTACAAAGTCCCACATCTCTGAATGCAAGAGGAACCAAGAACAAAAGGAGCAATATCATATCTCATATTCCCAAGCCTCTTTAGCCAACACCAGACCCCAAATTTCCCTCTCTAGCTTTTTTTGGGTTCATACTGAGCACAGTGCACTGCTTGGCTTTCTTGCTTTTTGCCTCTTCCTCTCTTTCTGTTTCTGTGTGTTCTGCCTCCTCCTCTTCCCTCCCCCTAACAGAAACAATACACAGCAAAACCCCTCTTCACATTCAGTTCAAAACTCCTAGGTTTAAGACAAAAAACATGCTATGTACCCAAGGTGACGGCTTGTAACTAATTTATTCTGTTATGTTAACGGAAGGGTGCGTTCACATCTAATCTCAATGAGATCAAAGCAATAAGCCATACTATTTAGCATAAACATACCTTCCTGTAACAGTGCTGGGCAATAGCAGCAAGGCCAGCACTCTGGTCACTGCAGCTCCAATTAATTACTGCAGAACACACCTTATTAAGAAGAGCTATGTTTAATTGATGGGTGAAGAAAAGCTGGAAGGCTAATTAAGCCATTAAGCAGAGAACACAAAGAGGAAGAGGAAACATTGAAGGGGCAGGGGAATATCCTTAAAGGAGACATTACTCCTTTATCCTGCCAGTCCAAACAAACACGCCACACCTTTAAGGTTGTGGAGGATGTATTCTTCAAAGTCATCTGATAGTAGCAGAAGCGGAGAGGCTGAGCAAGCACACATATCAAATAATTGGAGAGCTGGTTTGTGTGTGTAAAGTTGGGAAGCAGATGTGTACATCTTGTGCACAAGAACTTTATATTATGTAGCAACCTTCCACCGGATTGTGAATTGTCAATAACGAGACATGACCTCAGGAGATCAAACCCAAACACAGTATGTAAACTTATCCTTGGTGGGTCATACCTGCCTCTGACAGGTCTGAGTGGTCTATCTTTCTCTTGTACTTTGGCAAATTTATATTGCTTGTACTGCCAATAAATTCTTATTGAACTAAATGGAAAAATTGTCAGCCCTTGATCTACTGGGTGTGCCAGGAACAGCAAGTGCTGTCTTCCTTTCACTGGAAATAACACACTGTGATGTGAGGCTGGGAACAGATGAGGATCACACAGAGTACTGTAGCTTTACTCTCTAGCCAACAGACGTATCAAGATCTCAGCGCAAGGCAATATGACTGCAGGCTGAAAAGATATGATAGATTATGCAATGGGATTGACACACTCTTTTAAATAATTATTTATAAGAACTGGCCTTGTATCAAAAATATACATTAAACATCAAGGTACTTTGTCTTACAGTTGATATGTAGCTTCTTTTACATATTACAGTGCTAAAACTCTTGCCACGTTTATTTACTGATGGATAAAATTCACTTTGGTGCATAGGGCTAACACAAAATCTATGTACCACTTAAGTGCCACTTAAGATCCATTTTGAGGAATTAAAAGGGATTTTGTTGGTGCATAGACCTTGTGTTAGTCCTTTGCAGCAAGATGAATTTCAACTATACATGAATAAATAGGGCAGGAGGACATTTGAATCCTATGTCTTGCTATAATATCCTGCAAGGTGAATGAGTCTTGCTATCTTGAACAAAAAGTTAACGGTGATAAAATCAATTCTAAGGGATTTACTCTCCCAACCAAAACAAAATTATTTTACAAAGGAAACTGAGTAGAAGTAAAATAAAGTCCCCAGGCCAATTATAATCTGTATTGAACTATATTATATGAAGGTCAAACACTAGTGAACGGAGGAAACAGAACTCTCGTCTATAGGGGCAGAGAGATACCAGTACAGTGGCCTTGAAAAAGGCAATCTGAAAACATGGTAAGCTGTTTAGGTTACAGTGGTAGGAGAGAAAAAACATGACCTGAAATAACAAATATAATTTAACATCAGAACAATGATGGATGAAGCCCAATAATTCCATGAACATATTGTTAGAACATGTACTTTCAATATATTTATTTTTAAAAGGGAGCTGTTGATGGAAGTTAGACACTTCCATCAAAAAATTTATACCTCACACCAAACATAAAGGGTCTAATTCTCCTCTTTGTAATCATTTGAACCTGTGGAAAGTGAGTGTAGAATGGATGTAAAACATCAGAGTTCCAAGGTTAGATATACCTTTGATCTCTGAATCTCTTCATGAGCACCCTGACAAGTGACAGGCCAGCATTAGAAAACTCCTGCGTTTCTTTCAAAGTTGAATCCCATGACTTACCATACAGAGTATCCCAGTTACAGCAGCACTGTTTGCCAGCCAGGGTTTCCTCAGCAGGTCCAACTGTCTTTGGCCCCTTCTATACACTTCCTTTGGGATCTGTAAATAGTGGGTAAAAGCAATGACACTGACCAGTTTCTGCAAAAAAAAGTATTATTTATTTATCCATAGAAATATTGCAATCAGAACAAAAAGGGTTAAAACAACAAAACATCTACATGCATATAATCTTGCCTTAGCTTAGCATTTCTTTCGACACTATGGTAGGCCCAACTCAGCCCTCGTACTGCCCATTCTCTGGGGATCAAATTATACATACTGCCTCTCTAGAGAGCATACTTCTCCTCTATTTCTCAGGGCTTCTCTTTTAATAGTTCTTGAGTTCTTTGTTCCCAGTTTCCCACCTGAAGGCCATCTGATTGAATTCAAGGCAAAAAGTTCCAGCACATGAAGCTGATGTGCTGAATGCATGTGTTTCTGCATTCTGAAAGTTTAGCATAGATATTTTAAATTATATCAATATAATGTTCTTTGTATGGTGACTGATGAGGACAGCATCAGTTTAATACATAAATTGTCCATAGTATCTCCTGAGGACAACAAAGAAATTTAAGGAAACTTTAGAGTATCATTTTCAAAAAATAATCCTATATCTCTAATAATATGTTTTTGAATTTACAAATAATTATTCTAAACATATTGGAGCTCTTTTCCATAGAAGAACATTAGAAGATAAATGGATCATTAATAAATAATCTCTGAAGCTACAAGGCAAACCATTTATGCACCATTTCTTTTTAAGTATCCTCTATGGGAAAATAACATACTGTAATATTCATAGTAAATTGATATAATTTAAAATATCTATGCTAAATTTTCAGAATGCAGAAACACATGCATTCAGTACATCAGCCTCTGGAAAAACCTGCTTTCATTGTGGTGTTTGGAAAAAGAAGTTAATTACTGTTAGGCTTTCAAAATAACAGCTATGTGCATAAGGACTCAGCAAGTGAAATTCAACCCTATACCCAGAGGACCAGGACAAAGCCTAGTGCTCTACTTAGACACTATTATTTTGAAAGCTTAAAAGGGACATAGATATTGTGCTGGCCATCAGCACATGAGTGAATTTTACCTCGAGTGAAAAGTATATCCACTACAGATTCTTGTGAAGTCTATTGAAAAATCACAAAGCACCAACCTGAGCTGCCTACAGAAAATTCTGAATTTTTATTAAGCAACGAGAAACAATTTTCTAAGTAGTGTAGACTGATGCATTCTGAACTATAACCTAACCAGGTGATAAGGTTCCTCCTTCAGCACAGCTGGCAGTTCTGAAGCTGTTCTTCTGCACAGTTCTTCTGAACTCTGTCTCCAGACCAATTAAGAGCCCATCCAAACTAATTACAACTGTATACCATCCGCTTTCTGCCCCCCAAACACTTAAATCCAAAAACCTGGCTTTATATTTAACACAAATACCATAAGCTCAGAGACAATTAATTGTTTAGCTGCTGGGTAAAAATATTGTGGTAAGCAGTGACAGTACTACTGAAAAGCAATACACAAACATATTGTGCTTCGTACCAGTGATATTTTCTCTACTTAGGTAATAAAGGATTCATCATATATGGAATCTTTTATTTGGAATACATTTCCATTGCACAGACATTGACTGTTTAGTGGCAATTCCTGTATATACACAAGACAATAATTCCTAACAAAATTACTAATATTTTTCATTATCCATTAGTCCTTGTGCCACAGCAATATGCAGAAACTCTTCCTGCGTCACAAAAATCCTCTCTCATGAAGAACACACCTGCCTTTCTGTGTAATGGTTTTTAAATTGTAATCTCCTAAGAGAAAGGTCTTTACAGAAGATGCATCTTTTTAATATACTGCAAACATAGTAATGATAATAAATAAAATAATAATAATAATTAATAATAATAGTTTAATATAATGGCTGCAATTTAATCAAGGTATTACTAGTTACACATGAACTTTCAACATTTCTAATATCATTTACTTTGGACTACAATGTTGAATTCAGAGGGGGGAATTATTTGCTATTTCATGGAATTTGTCATGGTGGGCATGAGAGCTGTTCAAAAATGGATGCATGATTTTCTTTCATTTTTAAACCAGGAGGATAGTTCATTTTCAATTTTTTATTCAAAAATGGCTAAAACTCCTTTGCTTAAAATCTTACACACACATAAATATGCAATTTACCTGGAAAATTTCAACCTAATGGGTGAAACATTCAGAAAGTTATGAGCGATGGAAAGGCTGTAATGGAAATGCTTTAACTATAACTTATCACTAGTGCTGCAGTTATAACACTATGGTATGGCTTCTATTGACTCAACTGTTGAGGTAAACAATATTACACAACTTTTCTAAGATCATTGGCTAGGACTTAATGAATTCTGATCCAGATTCTCATATTCTTACTCATATTATGTAGTAACTGTTCCAACGAGTACGTCCATTGATGAAAATAAGATTATGATGTATTCACAGAGCAAGGTTCTATTCAACTTTAGTGTAGGTAGAAAAAGTGTTTTTTTTTAACCTGGCAGGTAAGCACATAACATGAAGTTGCACTATTTTGGCTGACAAAAATAGCATTATTTTGAAGTCATACTTTTTGTAAAAAATCATGAGGAAATCTCCATTTTGAATTGTGACAATGGGTCATTTAGTTTAAGTCTAAATACCACAATTTTTTTTTTAAAATGGGTGCCTAAAGTTAAACATCTAAATTCATATTGACTCCAATGAGTGCTTAGCATTGAAAATGTCATTACCTTTTAGGTACCAGGTAACTTTAAGGTCCATGTTTTAAAGTCTTTGCTTATATATGCTTTCTAGAAGAGAAACAAATGTTTTATGAAGTACTGCTAAGTAGAAGGTAATTACAGTTATTTGTTCCTCAATTCCATTCTAACACAAGCTTTTAGTTTCATTGTTGTTTTTTTAATTCCCTCCTCCAGCTATTTGAGATCATCACTTTACAAGAGAGTGCTGATAGTATAGGCTTACAGTATAACACTTATCAAACATCTGCACCTGGTGCTTGAACAATGTCAACCAAGTAGAAAATCAGGCACTGTTGGTAAAGAGAGAGTTTTTAAGCTGCATATGATTTGATAGGTATCTGGCAGGAAAGAGTAGTAGCAAAATTGCCAGATCTCTCTGATCAGAACTCAGATGTAATTTCTGTTTGACTTGATTTAGACATAGCAGACATACCAAGCATCAAATATAAGAAGGGTGAAAAGTTTCTTAAGAAGGGCTGTATTACATGAAGAATAATGACACAAACAGAGTAGTTCCATTACAAGAAAGGCAAGGACTGATTGAGGTTGTCAATAAGGAAAAAAATCCTAACAGTGAGGTGAGTAGGACGGCAGAACAGCTTCACAAGGAAAGGGACAGAAGTTGCCATGAGTCATTTGAAACTAGACTGTTCACTCTAGAATAATCAGTGGGGCAGGGATGATAGGCAAGAAGATAGCAGTCAGATAGAACTGGGTGTGCATTAGCAAGCTATTGACTCAAGCTTTCAATGCATTAGGCAGAGAGCCTTCAACCACGCAAGAAGTTCACCAATACCTTACTAATTCTCACCATATTAAGGACTTCATGCTATTAAAAGATGGCTCATTAGTTTTACATTGCATTTTTATAAGCTTTATAAAAAGCAGCTTAGGGGAGTTTATGTAATGTGTCCTTCCACTGTGAAAAGTACTTCCTATTGGAATAATGAAAAAATGGGGAAAGTGTTATGACTATTTGTAGTAGATTTGTTGATACTTTTTATCAAATTATCTGGACTATTAGGACCTTTCCCTCTCTATAACCCTGATGTCATTTCAGCAGAAGTGTGTCACCAGCAAGCAATATTAAATCACTTTTTTTATAAAGAAGAAAATAATTTGGAATATGGTTTTCCAGTTCAGCTTTTACCTTAGAAAATAACTTAAAAGTGGTTGAAAGAGTCACACTCACCAACACAGCACATTAATGGGAGTGGGAAATTTAAAACTGCTGGTTTATTGCCTCTCTCCCTTCACCTTCCTCTTTGCTTCCCCTCACCCCCACCTCCAGATGGAAATTCATTCTCTTTTACAAGTTAAGTCTACATCCCTGAAAGCACTTGTCCACATGCTTTTCTTGATCTATCATATTTTGTTTTATCTTTATTGCATGGTAGCCAGAATATTACCTGGTTCTCAAATCTAATGCTCTCTTGTCTCCAGTCCTGCTGTTGCTCAGGGCTTCCTATGTCAGATGTCTTGAGTAGGACAGAGCAGAAATTAGGGTTTTGCCCAATAAGTCTAGAGCAATTACTGATCAGAATGAAATTAAGTATTTGTGAGAGCCACCATTTTGGCTGACACACCAGGGATTAAACCAGGGACCCTGAGACTTAGAAGCATGAAGGGGCTATGGTTTCAGCTCTAGTGGGCTAAGTAGCACTATAGCAGACCCGAACCTTCTGTGGATCAAATGCGCGGGGGGTACAGGGGCGGGGGGTCAGTAACACAATCTGACCAGTGGCTTACATATTAATTCAGGATTAATCACTTTTCACTTCTATTACATTACAGTAAAATGAATAAGAATAAGGACAGTGGGATGTAAGAAGCAGGGAAAGATACAAACACACAGTTTTAGAGAGTTGCAACAAACAGCCATCCCTGTCTTTCCTTTCTGCATAACATTGACCTTTCTATGTGCTCCAATCTCTTGAGGTTAATTTCATTAACAAAAGAAGCGATTGTATGTATTTGGATTATGACTTTGCTCTGCAAAAGGAAAGACTTGTTTACTAATTTAGCATATCACCAAAGGTCAATTCTTCATCCTATGGACCCTGCCAATGATGTCACTGTAAAATAGCATAAGGGCCTGTGGTTTGAAATAGTCCCAGTGACTTCGATGTACCAGTGTTAAGGGAATTAGAAAGAAAACTAAGGGTATGTCTACACTATGTGATTAATCCAAATTTACAGAATTCGAATTTTGGAAACGGATTCTCATAGACTCATAGACTTTAAGGTCAGAAGGGACCAGTATGATCATCTAGTCTGACCTCCCGCATGATGCAGGCCACAAAAGCTGACCTACCCCCTTTCCCTTGACTCAGCTGTTGAAGTCCCCAAATCCTGTGATTTAAAGACTTCAAGTCGCAGAGAATCCTCCAGCTAGCGACCCCCGCCCCATGCTGCGGAGGAAAGCGAAAAACCTCCAGGGCCTCTGCCAATCTACCCTGGAGGAAAATTCCTTCCCGACCCCAAATATGGCGATCAGTAGAACCCCGAGCATGCAGGCAAGATTCTCCAGCCAGATCCTCATTGACCATTGATACTATTTACCAGCGATGGCACGCTGTTGATTGATTGACTAAAATCACGTTATCCCACCAAACCATTCCCTCCATAAATTTATCAAGCTTAATCTTAAAGCCAGAGAGGTCTTTCGCCCCCACTGTTTCCCTCGGAAGGCTGTTCCAAAATTTCACCCCTCTGATGGTTAGAAACCTTCGTCTAATTTCAAGCCTAAACTTCCCCACCGCCAGTTTATATCCATTCGTTCTCGTGTCCACATTATTACTGAGCTGAAATAATTCCTCTCCCAGGTTACCATGAGCAATATCACTCTCCTAAGGATTACACAGCGAGATAAAGAACGGATGTTGCTTGAATGCAAGCAAACACCGGGACCATACGCTGCCAGGCTTTGTCATGCAATGATACCAGATTACTTTCTACTAGCATGGCGTGGTCAAGTGTCCTACCATGGAGGACGGAATAAGGCTGCACTGCCCAGAAACCTTCTGCAAAGGCTTTTGGAGTACCTCCAGGAGAGCTTCATGGAGATGTCCCTGGAGGATTTCCGCTCCATCCCCAGACACGTTAACAGACTTTTCCAGTAGCTGTACTGGCCGCGAATGCATCCCAAGTCCTCCGGACAAAGTAATCATTAAAAAGCGCTTGCTTTTAAACCATGCTTTATATTTTAAAAGATAAACTCACCTGAGGTCCCTTCCATGGGGTCATGGTCTTGGATACTGCCTTTGGAGGGTTGGGAGGATACTTCACTCAGGCTGAGAAAAAGATCCTGGCTGTTGCGGAGAAGGGAGTGCTGTGCGCTCTCCGCCAGCTCGTCCTCCTCCTCCTCCTCCTCCTCCTCCTCTTCCCCATCCACAGAATCCTCAGGTATGGCTGAGATTACCCCCTCCTCGGAATCCACGGTCATAGGTGGGGTAGTGGTGGCGGCCCACCCTAGAATTGCATGCAGCTCAGCGTAGAAGCGGCAAGTCTGCAGCTCTGACCCGGAGCGACAGTTTGCCTCCTTTGTTTTTTGATAGGCTTTTCTGAGCTCCTTAACTTTCATGCGGCACTGATCTGAGTCCCTATTGTGGCATCTCTCCATCATGCCCTTGGAGATTTTTTCAAAAGTTTTGGCATTTCATCTTTTTGAATGTAGTTCTGCTAGCACTGAATCCTATCCCCATATAGTGATCAGATCCAGTACCTCCCATATGGTCCATGCTGGTGGTCTTTTTAGATTATCGGACTGCATGGTTACCTGTGCTGATGAGCTCTCTGTGGTCACCTGTGCTCTCCACGCTGGGCAAACAGGAAATGAAATTCAAAAGTTCGCGGGGCTTTTCCTGTCTATCTGGCCAGTGCATCCGAGTTCAGATTGCTGTCCAGAGCGGTCACAATGGTGCACTGTGGGATAGCTCCCGGAGGTCAATACCATCGAATTGAGGCCACACTAACTCTAATTCGAAATGGCAATATCGATTTCGGCGCTACTCCCCTCGTTGGGGAGGAGTACGGAAATCAATTTTAAGAGCCCTTTATTTCGAAATAAATGGCTTCATTGTGTGGACAGGTGCAGGGTTAATTCGATTTAACGCTGCTAAATTCGAATTAAACTCATAGTGTAGACCAGGCCTAAGTGTATATATGGCTAACATGCCATCACATAGTACGTACAAGTATACTCCAAATAAAAATCAGGGTGGTTGAGCTCAAAGATAAAAAATACAGTATGTGAAATAAGCATCTAGATAAAATTGTTCAAATGTTAAATGAGGAATAGTAAAAAACATGCAGTCACGGACTATATGTTTGTAAAACAACAAACACTATGGGACAATAATACTGATTGGAATTTCTAAGTGTTATCACAATATAAAAGATAATCTTCTATACTATTTCTTAATATTTAGTCAATCTTTACTCAGCAAAGCTGCCATTGATTTGAGTGAAAACTGAGTGAAGGCACCAGAATTTAGATCCAGGTGTATTAAATATACTTTTCTTTACAGTGGGGAAGGAAGAAGGTCTTGAGCAGTTTGGGTAAAATCCATCCTTGTGCAGAGGGGAAGCAACTAGGGTTGCCAGGCATCAGTTTTCGATAGGAATGCCTGTTTGAAAAGGGACCCATTAAAAGTCCAGTCAGCAGCACAGCGGGGCTAAGGCAGGCAGGCTCCCGGAATCAACCGGCATGTCCCTGTGGCCCCTAGGCAGAGGCACAGTCAGGTGTTTCTGCATACCCAGAGCCTGTACCCCCAGCCAGAGCCCTCACCCCTTCCTGCACCCCAACCCCCTGCCCCAGCCCCGAGACCCCTCTCAGACCCAAACTCCCTCCCAGAGCCTGCACCCCTCCCATACCTCAACCCCCTGCCCCAGCCCGGAGCCCCCTCCTGCACCCCAAATCCCTCATCCTTGGTCCCATCCCATAGTTGGAGCCCTCATCCAACTGGAGCCCACCCCCAGTTGGAGCCCTCATCCCCTCCCACATCCCAACCCTCTTTCCCAATGTGAAGCCTCCTCCCACACTCCAAACCTCACGGCCCCACCCCCTAGACTGGAGCCCCCTCCTGCATCCCACACCCCTCATCCCCCGGCCCCACCCCAGAGCCTATGCCCCCAGCTGGAGCCCTCATCCCCTTCTGCACCCAGCCCCTCCCACATCCCAACCCTCTTTCCCAATGTGAAGCCTCCTCCCACACTCCAAACCTCACGGCCCCACCCCCTAGACTGGAGCCCCCTCCTGCATCCCACACCCCTCATCCCCCGGCCCCACCCCAGAGCCTATGCCCCCAGCTGGAGCCCTCATCCCCTTCTGCACCCAGCCCAACCCCTTGCCCCAGCCCTGTGAAAATGAGCAAGTGAGTGAGGGTGTGGGAGAGCGAAGGAGGGAGGGAGGGAGAGGGGATGGAGTGAGCACAGGTGGGGCCCTGGAGAAGGGGCGGGGCAAGGGTGTTCAGTTTTCTGCAATCAGAAAGTTGGCAACCCTAGCAGCAAGGGGGCCTGAAGTTCCATTTCAGTCCTCAAACTAGGCCCTCTCCAAAGAGAATATACATTTGCTAGTCAATACGCAAACTCCCGAATTCACTGTAGTCAATATGAGATTTGTCACCTTCAATGGGGCTAGGATTTTGCCCAATATCCCTAGGCCTGTTCCTCTCAAATACATATAAAGCAAAGTTGTTGACCCATATGATTTCCTTTCAAGGTTCAAATACTTTTGTGATTCAGGTACCTAAACACTTATTAGCTAGTTGTAATTTACCATGTTGACTGCAACATGACAAGATTTCTTTTAGATTCTTCCACCAGAAAGAGAAGTAGTATATACACACTTGGATTGCTACTATTCGGGTATGAAGTGGCATGGTCAAATGTGTGTAAAACTGATTGGTTATGCATGGATATACGTGATGAAAGCATTAGAGCTGTGTGAAATTAACTATTTCATCTTCACAATTTTTGACATGGATTAGTTCAAAGTAGACATATTGTCATTTCCACCAGGGAATATAGATATTCATAGCAGACAATGTCTTAACACGCTTATCCCAGGTGAAATTTCAGCATTTTCATGGAGAACTTACACCATTTTTTGCAGTAAAAAAGCTTCGTGCCAACGGTGTGATAGGACAAAACTTTAAAATAAATATTTAAACACACATGCAAAACTGTTCATTTTTTTGTAAACATATTAGGAATATTTTAAAAGTGGAATTCATCCCTGTGAAGAGTGCCGGCACCAGGCCTATGCACCTGAGTACTTCGTAAGTCCCACTTAAATCTTTGTGGTGACCCTCTTCTAGGATTGCCAATTTTGGTTGGACATATTCCTGGAGGTTTATTTGCATGACAAAATCTTTAATTAAAGATCAGTCTTTAATTCCTGGAGACTCCAGACCAATCCTGGCGGGTTGGAAACCTTACCCTCTACAAGGTGGTGTATTTCAGGACTGCAAAATATTATCTGTCAGAGTCCATCTTAAATTTCAGTTGGAAGGGAAAAGCTAGTGTTTCCTAGGCTACTCTTTTAGAGCAGATATGAACTTACAGTCCATGCTACCCATTCATTACAAGATATTGCACATTTAGGCCTCAATTCAGCAAAACTCTTAAGTACATGCTTAAATGTAAGGGAATGCTTCAGGACCATGGGAATTAAGTATCTGCTTAAAGTTAAGCATGTGATTAATTGCTGTCCTGAATAAGGATGTTTTCCTTATTCAGGACTGGAGTTTGTGGGTTAGGAAAATACCCAAACGATGTGTGTGTTGTACTTCCATGTTTGGAGGTATCTTTTATAAACTAATTTATGCGATAATTCTGGAGTGAAATCCTGGCTTCACTGAAGTCCTGGAGAGTTTAGCCCTTGATTTCAATGGGGCCAGAATTTTACCTCTTATGTTTTATTTGTAATGCTGGACGTTTTAAATAAAAATGAGTGTGTTTTCATCATAAAATGATAAAAGTTAAGAAAGGCAGTGCACTGACATATTTAAGAATGTGGTAAAGCATACCTAAATAAATGTAAGCTGTGACCAGTGAAGCAGGTGTATGAATGGACTGGGTGCGGCATTTTTAACTCTACTTGGGTTGTACAGTCCCTTCCTTTCCATGATAGTAATGTACATATTTGCTTCAATAAATGAACTGTACTATGAAGCTTATTGGCTGCAAAAAGTAAAACAAAAAACTACCAGTAAATTATTACCCCCCCGCCCATGTTCATCAAAATTTGATCTAATTTCAGCATTTTCAAACCGGGTCAGCCCATCTCTCTCTGCAATCACCATTTCAGCAATACCATTTTACAAATTGGCCTTCACTCACTGGCCCTCCATTTCATTGGTCATACACTACCTCATTTTATTGGAAAACTCATTTGCATTTTAATGAATTTGAATAAAATGGAAGTCCTAGCATCACATAACAGCTCAGCAAAACAGCTGTTTTCAAAAGGATTACACATTCCTTAAAAAGCCTTTAGATGACATGTTTCTCTGACAATCCTTTTAATAGGACAGTTTGTCCATTGTTTTCATTTTTGTCCGTAGTAAATTTTCATTATGGCACAGTTGTAAATGCTTTAATTCAAATTCTCCAACTCATCTTGATTTTCAGGCTTGAGCTTTTCAGTAAAGAAAGAAAAATAAAGATTTATTTGTGCGCTACGGAAATTGTGGTCTGTAAGCCACAGTGTACAGTAAACTCTTGTAAACCATCAATGACATTATAGATAGCAATTAGAAGAAGACAATTATATTACAAATGTAATACAAAAATGACAGTTTAAATGTGATTCAATAATAATTTAGTGGAAGATACTTAAGGCTCCCAGAGTGCTATCTTTGCCAATGACAAAGAGGCTTCTTATTAATGAATTAAGTTTTTCTTTTACAAACCTAGGATTCATTTAATATATTGGACTCGGCCATATCTTTTGTACCTAACAAACACACCAGATTTACTCAGACTATTTAAGTAGAATGACCTACAGAAATGCAAGTTATACATCCAAACTTTCTCCATTTTTAATTTCTGCAAGTGTTAGAACAAAAAGACAAAAGCTGTTATAAAACACGTGATGCTTAGAGGTGGGCTATAAATATTCAGACCTTGACTTGATTTTTAAAATTATTTCTGACACATTGTCGATATCAGTCTATGTTCTGCATCACGGAGTCATTACATCACCCATGATGCAACATGCCAAAAATTAACTCCTCTCTCCCTCCCCTGCACACACACGCACAGACACACACACACACACACACACAGTTTTTTGTTAGCCTAGAAGCATTTTGAGTTATTTAAATGAGGTCAAATGGAGACAACACATGAAAGCAAACATTTTATTCCTAATAATAAGCCTCATGCAAATGATCATGTTTATTTAAAAAAAATGGTAAAACAGATCACTGTTTTTCAGTTAAACTCTTCTTTTCTAAATTATTTTGTCCAAGCACAGAAAACAGAATAATGCTGGTGTGTTTCCATATCTCTGAATGTTTTATTTTCTTTTCTTGAGAGGGAGATTAGAAGCAATTTTCCGTAAGTGTCCCAAGAATATAAAGCTGAACAGTTGCTCAAAAGCTTTATAACAGCTATCATTTTTCTGCTAGTGTTTGTTTAATGTACTGTATTGCTAAAGTCAAGATTCTAAATGGCGTAAGACAGACTCTTGGCATGCTAGAGTTCAACAGTCATATGCAAATACACAGGCTATAAAACACCAGTATTCGCTGTATGTTAATGGCGCATGGGATATGATAGCCTGCATTTGTGTCTGATTTAATGTTTTTCAAAGTTTTGGTTAGATTTCATTTCAAGTATTAACTTTCCCTTTTGTCAAACTGGATTTAAAAACACCACCATTGATAACTGCAAAAAGAAAGGATTCATTTTCCTGCAATACTTATTTTTAGCATGATATATCCTATTATAATGAATGCTGTGGCAAAACATTTATATTACCATAAGATAAATGTTTCTTTTTTAATGACAACCATTGTACTAAAAGTGGTGGGGCCAATCCTCAGCTGGTATAAAGATGTGCTGCTCCATTGACTTCAATGGAGCACTGCTGATCTACACAAGCTGAGAAGCTGGTTCTGTATTCTGATAGAGACATGTTGTATTTTGACTCATATTGAATAATGATGTTTAGGTTTGTTATTGTTTTTTTTACACTGATCTGCTTGGGGGTGTAAGGCTGAAGCAGGAGAAACTCACTAGTCAATTTGTGGACCATTAGTCTAAGGTAAAACAGGGTTATACAGCCCCCAGTTCAGCAAGGTACTTAAGTCACACATAATTCTGAGCAAAAAGTAGTCCATTGACTTCAGGATGTAAGCCAATCTCTAACTCTTAAAGCTCAGCATGAGAACTGAAGGGGGGAGGAGGGAGAGGGCGGCAGATTACCTACATCTGTTTACTGTAGGGTTCTTACATCTTTCTCTGAATCATCTGCCACAGACACTGTCAGATACTGGGCTAGAGAAATCTTGGGTCTGGTGCAGTATAGCAATTCTTATGTTCCTATGTTCCTCATGGTGATTAGGCATAGCTTAAATACCCTGCTGAATTGAGGCCATGGGTAACATTTTCAGAAAAGGGTATAAGTGTATAAGACCTGGTTCACATTATAAAGTTAGGTCACCATAAGTCACCTACCATCAACCTATTTGTGCATGTGTCTATACTCATATTTGTCTCCAGCTGACATAAGAGACTTGTTAACAGTGAAACAGTAAAACCACCTCCTCGAACAGTGTGGGGCCATGGTCAACCTACTGAGGCTGATGCATGGCAAGTGCATAACCTGTGTCAAGCCTGACAGTCCCCCAGCAACGGTCCCACAATGACTCATTTCCTGTGACAATGACCACTCTGGTTACAATTTTAAACTCCACTGCCCAGAAGGCACGCAGACTGGAAGCCACCTCCCACATTAAAACTCACTGCGTCTTTTTGCAATGTCTTTTCTTGTTTGCCCCCCTTGGCATGCACACTAAGGAGCTCATCCTTGTTGTGTGCAACTCCTCAACCACCCATGCTGGCTCCATGCACTAGACAAGCTCCAGCCTGGAGTAGACAGGAAGTATTGGATTTCCAGGGCCTGTGGAGAAGAGGCTGTGCAAGCATAACTAGGGAGTAGCTGTAGAAATGTGGACATCTATGAGCAGATTTCATGGGGGTTGCAGGAAAAGGGGTACAACAGGGATCAGCAGCAGTGCCTCATGAGAATGAAGGAAATTTGCAAGACATACCACAAGGATAGGGAGGCCAACAATGGATCGGGTGCTGACCCATGCCCCTGCTGCTTTTACAATGAGCTGCATGGCATACTTGATGGGAACCCCACCAGTACCCTGCAGACCACTCTGGATACCTCAGAGGAGCCCAAAACAAAGAGACTCCTGCCATGAACAGCAAGGAGAATGACGAAGACAAGAAGGAGAATGTCGGGGGGGGGGGCAGGGGGAGAAGCCAGGCTGCAAGCCAGGACGTATTTAACCTATCTGCCACAGTCTAGCCAGTCCTACCAGATGAGAATGGATGAGCCCAATGAAGGGGAAGGGACCCTGGTTAAACTTGTGGATATATTTTTCCTTAGAGCATTTATATTTAAAAATGGTGCCTGGCCCATCCTCAAGTTAACGAAACACAGGTACAAACATTTCATTGTTTTACTCATATGAAAAAGGAAGATGTACTACAACTAGAGGGAGAGAGGACACCTGCTTTTTTTTACCCTGTTTGGTTAGGTGGTGTGTGTGTGTGTGTGTGTGTGTGTGTGTGAGAGAGAGAGAGAGAGATGATGACGAGAAAGAAGAGGATGATGGAGGACATGTTCAGCGAGATCCTGAAAGTCAGTGCTGCAACAAACTGTGAACAATGGGCCAATATGACCAATAGCATGGAGAAAGAAAGAGAAGTCAGGAGAAAGGTCCAGGAGTCCCAGAAGGACAAGGAGCGAGGATGCACCAGGACATAATAGGTCTTCTCTGACAGCAAAAAACAAATGCTGCTGACTATGGGTGACCTAGGAGTCCAAAAATCCCAGGCAGCCCCCTTTTGTAGTCCTTGAAGAATTCCACTGTCACTGCTCCCTATAGCTGCCCAACATACCACATGGCATCATGGGCTGCATCTTTACCCCTACCACTCCATGCCAAGGGACAGCAAGGAAAACCACAGCTTCACATACACAGACCTCTGAGAACCATTGGTGGTGCATGTGTAGTCACAACGAACTACAGAAATGTTTGCTACCTTTACAGTTTCAAAGTCACGCTCCTTTAATTTATGTTAAAAGTTTGTATCACATTACCTATGTTTCTTTGCACATTGTTTTTCTGCACTGTTGTTGCCACTCCATATAGTTCTATTTTTGAGAATAAAATTACATTCATTGGTTCACACTTGGTACTTGTAAATATATAGCAAGCACTACATAATTCGTAGCTTCATAAAAAACACCTAGTTATACTTATAAACATACAGAGAGCATTACACAATTCCTAGCAGCACCCAAAGCGCCATGCCCAGAGAACAGATAAGCACAGAATGCTACTTTGTATGATTATTACATTGTTCTTTCAAAGCATCCCTCAGTCACATAGCTCCACATAGAGATCTTGCACGGGACCTTGTGTCTGGCTGTTTAGAGCCAGCAGACAGCTGTTCCACCTCCACCCTGGTGATTGCTTTTTTTTTACCCCTTTGCCTCACAGATATTGTGCCATATACAACAGGTATCTATAACTATTGGCATATTTTTCTTACTGAGATCCAATCTAGTAAGTAAACACTGCCAGCTTCCTTTCAATATACCAAACACGCAATCAACAGTCTTTCTGCACCTCCCGAGCCAGTAGCTGACTCCTTCCTTGGTGCTTTGAGATGGCCAGTGTACAGCTTCATGAGCCAGGGAAGCAAGGGACAGCTGGGTCCTTAAAAATCACTAGTGGCATTTCAATATCACCAGTCAGGAAAAATGTCCCTTCTTGAAGTTTTCTGAACAGTCTTGTGTTCTTAAAGAAGCAACTGTCATGCACCTTCCCTGACCAGCCCACGCTAATGTCAGTGAAGAGTCCCTATGATCTACCAGTGCTTGCATAATCATAAAGAATTAGCCCTTTCTGTTGCTATACTCCATGGCAAAGTGGCTGGTGCCAAAATAGGGATACGAATGCTGTCTATTGTCCCACTGAAGATTGGGAATCTCATTGATGCAAATTAATCCCCTATATACTGCACAGAGCAGAGAATCACAGTATAGCAAGAGATCTAATGGCCCTTCATACTTGCATGACAACAGCCCCGACTGTGGATTTTCCAACACCAAAATGATTCCCCACCACCAGAAACAATCTGGTGTTACAAGCTTTCAGAGTGAGATTGCCACTCACTTCTCCACTGTCAATACAGCTCTCAGTCTGGGGTCCCACAGTGGAGGGCTGGGGCAAACTCAGCACACAGATCCAGGAACATGTTGGCTTTTCACGTATGGAAGTTATGCAGACACTATTCATGATCTCAAGCCTGCATTACTATTCAACCCATCAGTCAGTGCATTTTTCTCAGGCTCAAAAGTGGTGCTCCATCATGTGCAGCTGCTATGTGAACACCACTGACAACCTTGAATCGTTTTTTTTTTCCATGATGTCCTTCAGCAAACTGTTCTTGCAGATATTGTCGGATACCCTGTTATTGCAGTACTTCCTGTGGTCCTGCAAATACAGGAGAATCATGCATCCTGTATTTGTAACATTCATGAGAGTAGCACAGAGTTATGGAGGATCTGTGTTTCTGCCAGAGGTGGTGGACATTCAAATGTGCCAGGTGGGTTTGTGGAATTTTTTAAAACAGGTGTGAAAATTATGGGATATAGGTGTCATTATAGGATGGAGAAAGCTGAATGCTGGGAACTTGACTCTGTACTCCCAGAGATCCGTGGGCAAGTCATTTCTATTCCAGAACACATTGAGAAAATTTCCCAAAAAGGCATTGCGTTGGATGGTAGTGCATGGCATACTGGGATACCTACATATGATGCACAGCCCTTTGCATTGACACAAGCACTCGTATGCACAGCACTGATGCAAGCAAATAAGTAAACATTCATGTGAGCAGTATATTAACTGTGGCGACTTCACACAGACATAACTTGTATTGACCAAAGTTTGTAGTGTAGACATGGCCTAAGTCCTACTGATATTCACTGTGACTTAGGCACTTTCAAGAAATTTTATCTTGTATCTTAGGCTAGCAATAGAGGAAGGTACTCCAAGGAAAGAATGGGCTTTCTCTGCTTTCCCCTATCAAGAAATGTTCTGCTGGAGGTGCTTGTAGCACACATGGAATCCATTAAGCTGCAGTAGTAATCTTGGGGTTTGAGACGGACATTGGATGTATAGATGACGACAGTTTGAAATCCCCACCTCAGCGCTTCAAAGGTATCAATGTTTCTTTCAAGCTAAGGATGTGATTTTTCTAATTGCACGTTGTCATAAAAATCAGTGTGCTTATTTGGAAAGTTGCCAGGTCACAGTATTTGAAAAATGAACGGCATATTTATCAAAACTGCATCACTTCCAGTTTGTCAACTGTAGAGCTAGCTTAGATAATATAATCATGCTCTGAAAGCTAATATAACACATTTTACTTCCAGTAGCCATGGTATATCAAGTGAAGATAGAAGAGGTGTTTCTGAAAGGTTTTAATTATCTTTTCTTTTATAAACTGTATCTCAGTTACTCTCATATTAAGCATGTTGTCTCATTTAAAATTATCCTGCCAGAGAAACAGCAGTTAAAATAATTCACGGCATCCATAACAAGAAGCAAAGGATCCAAATGTATATTCACAACAGAGAAAGCAAGCCACTTGGCAAAATTCTGACTCAGGCCTCTCTAACCAAAGTTGCAGAAGTTTAATTAAAGGTGTGATTTGAAGCCAATTTAGTTAAGCCAGTGCAAGCCACATTAACAAAAATTGACTTAAGCTACATTGATATAAGAAAGGGCTACACTGAATTAAGATTGTCCACATTGTTTTGCATCAATTTAACTAAAACAGTTTTTATACAATTTAAAGTTCGATTCTGAATATATACATGGTCTACATTTTGGATCTCACCTTTATACATGACCTCTTTCCAGGGTCCAGAGTATTTATCAAACAAATCCAATGGAAATGCCTACAGGATGACAGATGTGCCCCAAGTCACAAGTCCAAAACCTGTGTTAGTCAATAAGACCAGAATATCAAGAATTAGACTGAATGTTTGTAAATGTGTAAGCCACAATCATGCAAATCTTTTATTAAAATCTTGGCTAGATATGCTAAAATAATCAAATATTTTATCACAGAAACTGTACTTCTATGTCTCTTGGACTATATCCACAAAGGAACTTAGGCATTGCACAACTCAGCATTGCAGCACCCAATATTTAGGCACCTTGTCACCCAGGGGAATCCACAGCCCTGAGTTAGGTTCCCCATACAATGCATAGAGAGAGTGAGGCACCTAAGAAAGGGATTCACAAAAGCCAGCATAAGAAGCAGGGAGCTGCCTAACCTGGCCAGTAGGCCACTGTTCAAAGGTAATAATCCATCTAAGTCTGGGCAAGAGGGAGGCACCTATCTCTACTTAGGATTCACAGCTGTGAACCCTCTCTTGGAGTTAGGCACCTAAGTCCTTTCTTGCACAAAACAAACGAAAAACAAGAAGGTGGCATTACAAGCTCTGCTTATAACTTTTAGCCCAGTGTTTAGAGCACACACCTGGGACGTGGGAGACCAGTTTAAATTCCCCCGCTGCCTGATGTGGAGAAGTGATTTGAATTCATATCTCCCCCTCCTCCCACGAGAGTGACCTGGTCACTATGGGATATTCTGGGGCAGCTGTTCCACTGTGTATGAATAAAGTCGTCGGAGTGGAGGTGCCCTAGTCATTGGGCTATGGAGTCAGTCTCATGCCCAATGCATATGTAATTATTTGGCACAGTGGAACAGCTTCAACAGAAGAAACTGAAAGTGGCCCACAATACCCCCACTTCCTCCGCTGGCTGTTTTATGTAGACTGAGTGCGCCTACCAGATCATACCCCGCAGGTGAGATAGGCAGGGGAACGCTTAGTTTGAGGATCCTTCTGGGGCTTAGGTGTGACATAGGTGCCTGATAGGTGCCTGGGCACCTAGAGTGAGGCAGCATTATTCATGCATATTGGCAGAAATTTAGCCACTTCGGGACTTTAGGCACTGACAGAGCTAGGTGGAAGCTAAGCAGGAGGTTTCAGGACCTGAGTGGCACTTATATGTTGGACTTAGGCTTCTGTAGTTCCTGCTTGTAGATTTATGATCTTTTCCAAACCTACACAAGCTGTTCTAAGATATAACCTGTTACATTTTAGATATGTGTTGTCTGTCCCTTTAAAACATTTGCTCAGAAATCTATTGAAGCCAGGGGATTTTCATGAGGATGCAGAGGTACGACTGAACAAATCGTCTTGAATAATCACAATGTTAGTCACTTGAGTGGGGTTCCCAAGTCTAATGATAAGCTTGGGTGCCCCAGTACTTTAAAAAATTAGAACAAGGGCTAGCAATAGATAGGCATTTGCTGCTGTTCTGAGCCAAATAATGAAGACCATTATGATCAGTTAGGTGATCTCAATTATGCTATATTTGAATGTCCATAGAATAGTATTAGAATGGTTTACACAAATGTGTATTAATATAGCAAACAATTTTTTTCAAGTTTGCTATCTTGTTTTTGGAGGATGTCTGTAGCACACAAGTCCTCTCTAAACGATGAGCAGAGCTACCAGTTGTGCTTAAATATCAATTTCTGGGAAGCACTCAAAGTATATGCATTTATGGAAAGAAAAATTATATTACAACATAAAAATTATTGCTCTGGGTTCAAATTGTTTGCAACAACAAAGTGCTGTTATTGGTCACTTTGTTGTTGTTCTTATTTTTTTACTTGGATTAAGGTAGGACCTAGAAATTGCAACTGATATCAGGGCACTGTATAAATGCATAGACACAGTCCCTGTCCCAACCAGCTTACAGTCTAAGTCAGGGGTCGGCAACGTTTGGCATGCGGCTCGCCAAGGTAAGCACCCTGGCGGGCCGGGTCAGTTTTATTTACCTGCTGACGTGGCAGGTTCGGCCGATCGCGGCCCCCACTGGCCGCAGTTTGCCGTCCCGGGCCAATGGGAGGAGCGAGAAGCCGCGGCCAGCACATCGCTCGCCCGCGCCGCTTCCCGCCACCCCCATTGGCCCAGGACGGCAAACTGTGGCCAGTGGGGGCCGCGATCGGCCGAACCTGCCACGTCAGCAGGTAAATAAAACTGGTCCGGCCCACCAGGGTGCTTACCCTGGCGAGCCGCGTGCCGAACATTGCCAACCCCTGGTCTAAGTAGACAAGATGCACAAAGGGTGAGAAGGGAAACAGAAATATGAAGTGATTTAACCAAGGTCACAGAACTGGTCAGCTGCTGAGCCAGGCATAGAGCTCCATATCACTCAACTCCTAGTCCAAGATTCTATCCACTCGACTATGCTGCCTGCCAGTGGACTCTGTTATCAGCATGGGACATTTGGGCAAACTGGCAAGTGAAGAACACATGGGGTCCTCCAAATAATGCATGCACTTTAATCTGAGAGACCTTTACTTCAGATGCTAGGAAGCTATGCAATGAACTGGCTGTACTCTGCAAAATGTCATTTTTCAAATGTTGCAGCGACAGATAGAGGGAAGAGTTGTCCATTATGGTAGCTGGGAAAAAGACTTTTTTTTAAAGTCTACTTTTCTATACAACTTATTTTTAAGTGCCAGCTTTTAGGATTTTATCATAAATTCCATTTTAAGCTTGTGAGTTTAAAAGCTGCATGGGGGGGGGTGTGTCTTCTCTTCTTTATTATGCAAATAAATATAGCTTTTGTTTAATCTAAGAATTATTGGATTTTCAAAGTTTAGGCTGGAGACATTACTCACTGGTGATCTCAAAGGAAATGGGTCTCTGTCCTCTCCAGAAAAAAAGTAAGCATGAGGAGCTGGTCTGAAGGTCAAGGGTATGTGGAATGCTGAGATTTTCCCTCACGTGCAGTGCAACAGAAGGGCCAGTAAGTACTTCTGAAAGCAAAAGAGGTTCAAATAACCTAAAGTACTTGTCCATGAAATGGCTTCTACATATTATACAGCAATCATTTCACCCATCGCTGAAATGCAGACATATAAGTAAAGCAGCATGGCATCAGATTAATAGCCCAGAGCTGCTCCATAATAAGGCAGATATGATATTAAGTGAAGCAGAATACATTATTCCATTGAAAATGCAGAGGAATTTTAGGAAGGAATAATACTGCAACATGAGTGGGAATTTGGCTAGGGCACACCCGTTCTTATGAAAAATGCCAGGAGACCTTTAATGACATGACTCCTGAACCGCACTATTTCATCTGAAAGACAGCACTTCCTGGCAGTACAGACCCCAAGCTGTTCTTGACCAGGCTCAGGGCATGGCTACACTTGCAGTTGTAGAGCACTGGGAGTTAAACCAGCTTTCGGAGACCGCAGCAGGGAAAACACTGCCAAGTGTCTACACTCTCAGCTGGAAGCACACTGGTGTGGCCACATTAGCAGCTCTTGCAACACCACAAAGAGCAGTGCATTGTGATAGCTATCCCAGCATGCAAGTGGCTGCAACATGCTTTTCAAATGCGGGGGGTTGGGTGGAGTGTGACAGGGAGTGTGTTGTGTGTATGTGGAGGGAGAGAGAGTGGGTTTTGGGGGGGCTGAGAGCATGTCAGCATGCTGTCTTGTAAGTTCAGACAGCAGTAGACCTCCCTTCCCTGCCCCCGCTGCTCTCTCACTCATTCAAAGCAAGCAGCATTCCTTTGTCCCGGAGCAGATAAGCAGCCAGCTGTCAGAAACGGAGCTTTGAAAGGGCATATCTGCATTCCTACAGCATTCCTACAGCGAGTTCAAAACAATGACAAGAGTGGCCACTTGACTTATGGGACATTTCCAGAGATCAATCAGAGCGCTATAATGCAACACCTCATTCATACTGGCGCTGCAGCGAGGGTGCAGCAAATGTTATTCTACTCACCGAGGTGGAGTACCAGCGGCACTGTAGCCGCAGAGTCAGAGTGCTCTACGTGTCTTGCCAGTGCGGACGGGTGGTGAGCTAGTGCACCCGGGTCTCCTTTATTGTGCTGTAACTCGCAAGAGTAGCCAAGCCCTCAGACGAGAGTGCCTGCTATTTCCAGGAAGAGACCTCATCTATATGTGAACATGAGAAGAGAAGCAACTACACGGGTCCTCACTAACCCAGGGAGGAAGTGTTAAAAAAAACACAGACTTTCATATTTGCCAGTTGAAGCATGTTGAGTTTTTGCCATTATGCCACATTAATCCTATGATTTTCAATGGGGTCTAAAGGAATGAGGTACCCCACTCCTTAAAATTCAATGGAATTTGGGGGGTTAACTTCCTGAAGTCCTTTTGAAAGTCACACCCTAATATGTGACTAAAAAGAGCCCTGAGGCAACATTCAGGCTTGTCTGGTCTATATCTTTCATATTCATATGCTACCAGATGTCTATATTTAAAGAGAATGTTTGTATTTAAGAGGTTTTAAAGAAACCTCTTTTATCTAGAGATGAGTCAGAAAGAAGATACTTGTTATTTTATAATAGCCAAAGACAACCTTAAAACCATGTTAAAGTGGTAGAAGTCTGACATTTGAGAGCTGCCCAAACTACATCAGGCCAATTAAAGTTTCTATAGCTTAACCAACTATTGCTCAATACACATGGAAGGTCTCATTCAGGTAACTAGCAGTACAGGTAGGTGACCTGACATTCTTTATTTACAGGTATTTAAATTACTGCAAGCCAAACCAGCTTGTTAATATTTGCAATATTATTTTCCTATTTTTTATATCAACAGAATAGGCCATGTTTAGACTTTTACCTTTCCTCTATGTTCATTGTGTATTTATTATACATAAATTGCCATACTAAAGAAGTACAATTTTAATAGTAGAATACAAACTCCTTAGGAAAAAAAACATACTTTTTGATTCTGGGTAGTTGATTTTGTTTATTAGCTATGGGCCAGATTCTGCAAATCTTACTCATGTTGAGTGCTACTTCCTGAAAAGCCCCTAGAAGTAAAAGGTACTACCAATGTGAGTGTTACTTCAAATAAATAATCATTGCAGAATCTGTCCAACATAATAAACAATGTACTGCCAAATAGACTTTAAAGATGAAGAGAGAAAAGTACATACAAAGAATTATAATAGTAGTAGTGATGAGGAGAGATGGGAGAGAGATTCAGATGAAATTGGGTACTTGCTTCTGAATTCAGGATGTACCCGTTAAAATGAAGCAGAAATTTCCTGCACAGGCCTTTCCCAGAGATGGTTGACTGAGTTGTAAATATTAATAAAGTGATGCTGACTTGCTGCCCACTTGTGATATGCAGTGTTAACTATTGCATGAATTTTCTTAGGCTTCTTGTATAATCCTCTTAAAATGAAAACACATGCATAGCTAAGCACTTAATTCTTTTAAAACTTTAGGAAAATTCCCCACATGGGCTGTTGATGACAACTGAGCAGCAGTCAGCAAGTGAGCCAGAGAATGCTTGGTTAGTCAAAAGTGAAACTACTCTGAAAAGTATGGACAAAAGTTGGATAAAGCTCAACCCCTTTAAGATAAGCAGACTCAGCTGAGGAAAAAGGAGAGTCTGAGAACTCTAGAATATTTAAGAAGATGAAGCATTCTGATTCTGTACTTTGCTACATCAACAAAGCCTTTATTTTAATCCCAATGCCCTGTTTTCATGGCAAAGTTTGTAACAAGAACTGAAAATGGCACAACCTGAATCAATTTTCCTGGGTAAGAAGGAACGCGCTTTACTCATTCACTGTGCTTTCCTACTGTTTGTAAGGCACAGACAGCCACTGGAACATTCCTGCCTGCAAACTAAGGTCCAGATTCAACAAACACTGCTCAACGTGCTTAACTTTGCACACTTGAATCTTCCAATTTAACTCAATGGGTCAATTTATGGGTAAAGCTAAGCATATGCATAAGTATTGGCAAGATTAGGTCCCATAATTGGAAGACATACATTGGAATATGATTATGAATCTTGAAGCAAAAAAAATCAGTCACTTGCCTGTTTAACCCAGTAACCCATTCTTTTAATTTTATATCATCTCCACATTTACCTATTTGCAGAACCACTGAAGTACAGTTACAACATCAGTCATTTCCTCACCCCCCCATGTGGAGATGATGGATAGTCTTATTTCTTTTGACTTCATTGTTCACTATGTCTCTTTGAGTAAGTGCTGAAGACAGTAATAAATTCACATCATATTTGGAGTACCTCTGTCTTACACTGAAGGTCATTTGGATATGAGTCTGCCAACAATTTCCAGCAAGGCTCTCTCTGTTGTCTGGATGTCAATTAAAGTAAAATTTATCAATTAGTTTGTGTAGAACATGGTTCATACTAATTTGGTATAGAAGTTACTGTCTACATTCTGATGTATGGTTTTATGAAAGGAGTTTGTGGAATCAGTTCACTGCAGAAATATTTTTCATGCTCAGTTTACACTAAGCCTATTTTTTCAGATGTGACTGCATTAACCTTTCAGCCTCATCAGTGAGCACTAACGCTATCGTGGCCGTTAATAACCATAATAAAAGAGAGAGAAAGACAGAAGCTAACCATTTGTCCTTCGCTGCCAAAGAAACAATGCAGGATCACCTTGAATTCATGAACAGATTAGCCTGCTTATAGTGCTCAATGGCCCACTGTTATTTACTCACCAGAAGTGTCAGATATCATGTCAAGAGCTCAAAAAAACCCAATATGACATTATGTTATGGAACTCTTTTTTCCCCCCCACCCCTCATTTTCATTTACACAAGTAATCATTCCAGGTGGCAATGCCAAGGAGACACATCAATGTGCTGAGGAACGTACAGTTTCAAAAGTAAGCAATTTTAAAAAATACATATTGAAGTATTAAAAACATGGAATATAAAATTAAAACCCTACGATATAAAGACAATGAAAATGTTTAGTTTCCCTTCCCACCTCCATTACCCCCACAACTAGAGTATAAAGAATGTATTGTGTTTAAAGACTGAGCCATGCTCTTATAGGCAGAATACCTCTAATGCTCCCACTGGAATGATAGCGTTCCACATTGCTTCCAATATAAGTGTGTGCCTACAAGTCACAATTTAGCTCTTTATATTGAAAGTCTCCAATTGTTGCCTGGACTGGGTCAGAGCTAAACTGTACAGGAAACACAAGCTATATTAGTACTGGGTTGTGAAGTAGAATGTGTGTGTGCATACATGCACACTTTTATTTATGTATTTTTCTCTTTTTGTTGTGACCCGGGATTAGCCAAAACAGGCAGATTTTGACCCTAACACAGTTAACATATTGGGAAGGAGAAGTGTTTAAAAAGAAAACTTACAATTTTATAGTTGATTACTAAAGGAGTTATAAATAAAAGCATCTCTGCAAAAATTAAATATTTGTGAGAAATTATGTTAAGGGACAATACAATTTATTGATTGTCAAAACAATAACTTATGATGGGGGCATTGAAGCTGAGTCTATGTATTGGATTATGCCACAGGATGGCCATTGAGAGGTTTTGCCTTCACTGGGTGTCCTCCATACAGCAGGAAATACCCGTCTGTAACAGAAATACATGCCTAGAAGCTGGAGATTTTAGTGCTGGGATGAGGAAGTGAATCTCAGCTCTAGCCCAATGGTATCCTGGGAAATGTAGTTCAGGAGTAGGATGGACTTATTGTTCCTCTTTGAGTTTCAAATTGTTACTAATAATGAACATAGGTGCTGGAACTAGGGGTGTTGGGGGTGCTGCCAGCCCCCCTAACTTGAAGTGGTTTCCATCATAGATCAGGTATATAGTTTGGTTCAATGGCTCTCAGCACCTCTACTGTACAGATTGTTCCAGCACCCTGTTAATGAGTGAGATTTTTAAGAATTATTTTTGTGTATATTAATAGAACGAAGATCAAGTTGCATCACTAGTAAGTTTTAAAGAAGTTAAAATGTAGTTTGTACTACCTTTAGATTCAGTTGAATTCACCTTGTAGATGTCATTTAGGGAATTCAAGGTTGTAATTATAGTTTGTTTTGCTAAATTTCTCCAATATTAAAGAAGTTTTTACATACAAATTCTTGGTTCTTAAGTAAGGAATCAGACTCTCTCTGACAAATTTTCTTCTTTAACACTTGCCTAATAGCCAACTAAACAAGAAACAAATTACATCAGCTAAAATTACCTGGTGAAGTTCTGTATTTACCAATGACTGAAATCATGCCATATCATCTCTCTCAGATCTGGAATTTTGCATCTCCTTTGGTAGGTTAAGTATGGAAGGAAAAGAATCTTGTACTGTAATATTTTGAATATCAGTTAACTGAAAAATCCATTATTCACTCAACTGGACATGTTCTGGCTGGAGAACAGCTCAGCTCATTCAGGGCTGACTGTTGAAAAGGGAGAACACACGCTGCAAGCAGCAAATGGTGGATGCCAGAGACGCTGAGACCCAGGCAACCATCCCAGCTCCTGTGGATGCCCAAGGAGTGACGGAGCTTCTGGGAGCCGCACAGACCTAGGAGCCCAGAGATGCCATCACCCTGACCATGGCCACCAGGCCACACAACCCTGAGAGAGAGAGAGAGAGAGTGGCCATTGACTTTTATCACTAGGCCATGCTACCCCGAGGTCTAGTGGTAAAAGTGGTAAAATCCTCATCTTTATTGGTGGTTGTAAAGATATGGCTGCAGGGAAATAATAGCCTTCATCCTGCCCAAAGAGTGGACAGGGTGCACTTGCCCCACGGTGGTCCTATACAACATATTTTTTTCTCTGTATGGGTCAGTTTCTGAGAGAAGGCGGTTCAGGGTTGGAGCAGCTGGTGGGGGCATGTGAATTGTGAGAGGACTGGACCTATTGCAAAGTTTAGTATGTTGGTCTTGACTATAAACGTCTTTTTGTGGTCTGGATGGGTCAAAGTGGGGACTGAAATTAATGCCTTTTTCAAATGCTGAAGGTCAAATGCCACCTGGGGGCAGCGAGAAGCGGCGCGGGCGAGAGATGTGCTGGCCGCGGCTTCCCGCCGCCCCCATTGGCCCGGGACGGTGGACTGCGGTGAGTGAGGGCTGCGATCGGCCGAACCTTCCACGTCAGCAGGTAAATAAACTGGCCCGGCCTGCCATGGTGTTTACCCTGGCGAGCTGCGTGCCAGACGTTGCCGACCCTGGTCTAGCTTCATGAAGACCCGGGTTGAATGGTTATTTCCAGGAGTTTGAGTGAAGTGAGTAGTTATCACAGATGGTTATCATGTTTAGGTCTCAGTAATCAACATAAGGTCAGAGAGATCCATCTTTCTTAGCCACAAAGAAAATAAGTGCCCCTACTGGGGAAGTCAAAGGATGGATGAAACTCTTCCTCAAAATTTCTTTATGATACTCCCAGCTCTTTCTTTATGATATGCAGTTCAGGTTCATATAGGATGTAAATGCACCTGAAAGGAACTTTTGTTCCCAGTTGGAGGTCAATGAGGCAATGAGGTGGCAGAATTACTGCCTTCTTTGTCTAATGCCTTGGGATATTGCTGATATTTGACCAGAATTTCAGTCACTGCTGATTAACCTGTGTTTTGCAACTCTGGATCCCTTCGAGGATGTTGCACCCTGCAGAGCTAGATTGGTCATTGGCTGGAACTGGGAAGGCATGCTCATTGGCACCATGTGGAACAGAAGACTAAAGACCATGATCGCCAACGGATTTGGTGGTCATGAGTGATTAGCCAGGGATCACCAAATACAACCAGTGAATGAACCCCAAATTATAAGATAATCTGATAAGGATAATGACTTCCAAGGGAGCTGTTTGATGTGTGAGGGGGCCTGAAGAAATGGGTTACCTGTCAATAGCTTCAACAAGCTCAGAGAAGTCCTTGTGGAGGATGGGGATCCAATGTCCTTTAAAATATTGGTGGATTAAATTGGAGGCAAAGTTGAGCAATACTTTTAAGTCAATGTTGGATATAGCAGAATAGAAGACCACCAAGACGGGCAGTGTATGGAATAGAGGCTGCCAGGATTTTGGCAAATAGATGGTAGCATGATTTGTTGTGGGGAGGAGTATGACATGGCCCCAATCCAAGCCCCCTGTACTTGGTGTTTCACAACCCAGGGTACGCCGGCCCTTAGCTGGTCACTGTGGTGTAACATGTCCAGTGATTCCACATCTCACGCATAACCCTAATGCCTAAGGATGGCTCTTTTAATTGGCAAAGAGGTTGGAGTGGACTTGGTCACTTTGCATTGGTTTGGGGTCTGGTAGGGCAACTGGGGCTGGAGGAGTTGGAAGAATTCTGACTGACAGGGGTAGGGTAATTAATGTCTTTCTTGGGCCTACTCCATTGGCTGGCCATCAGTCTTAATACAAAGACCAATTAAAGCTTCCAGAACAGGTGGAGGTTCCACATATGCTAGTTCACTGGTGATAGAGTCACTGTGTGACCTCATTCCAGTGGGTATTTGAGGCCAGACATCAAAATTCATCTGGATACCTAACGATGAACCAGGGAGCATGCTGAAGGGCTTGGAGTGGAGAGCAGCTTCTTTGATACATTCTCAATTAAGGCCAACAAAGATCCCTGACATTCCCTGTACAAAGTTCTTGACATGTTGAGGAGATGACTGGATCCCTCCAGAAGTGGAAATGTCCATTTCAGGGCCTCTCCAGTGAGCAGACTAATTACTAATGTCATTTGGGACTGACCCGTGGGGTACATCTGTGGTAATACAAAAGAGACAGCATTGATTAAGGAACCCATGGCACCTTGGGCTCATAGAATATTGATGTGAGAGTTGGTAGAATAGGAGCCACTTCCTAGGCTTGAAGGACCAAATTCTGGTCATGCAGTGTCGTGATCTGAGCCTGCAGCTCCTTCAAGATCCCAACAACATCCAATAACATGAGTTGGGCTCCCTCTTGGGCCCTTCAGTAGATCTCCAAGCCTTGGGCCAATGTCCCTTCTTATCTTTTAGTGGGCTGCTCAAAGTTTCACTTACTGGCGTGTAGGTGGTGCAATCTCATGATAAGACCAGAAGTCAGGACTAGTGATCAGAGAAGAGCTGGATGGTGAATTGGAGTCAGTCAGGAGACACGCTGATGGTCAGAGCCAGGAGGTTAGGAGGAAGCTAGACACTAGGGCTGAAGCAGGACCAAGTGCAAGATGAAGACAGAACTGGAATAAAAAGTGTCTGCCATAATTGCTTGCATAGAGACCACATGATCTGCTGGCTTGTCTGTCTAATCAAGGGGCACAGTGGCTCAGAGCTTATTGGGCCCAGCTGAACTCATCAGTTGCCAGGCAACCATGGAGCCTACAGATTTCCTGACACTGTACAAACAGTTGTGGGTACAGGTATTGTAAGTTGGTGGAAAAAGCTCAGAAGGTTCAGATAGTTACCAGTATATTTTTTGGGCTTATCTAAGCCTTTCTGAAAAAAGACAGCTTTATGAGGTACAGTCATTACTTGTCCTAATCAGGGTGCTAGATCATTGTGGATCAGCAACTTTTGGTATGTTTCCTTTCTATAACCTAAAATAATTTTATCGCTGGACAATAGGAAGATATAAAACAAATAATAAAGGAATGAATTCTGCACAAAGTCTCTTTTTTCTTAATACAATTCAGCAAATGTTTGCAGCCTTCAGAAAAATAAAACAAAATCTTTGATCCAATCAGCTGTCGCCAACTTGTTTAAATTTAGTTGTCTGGAGTACCTTTCCTGAATCTGAATCTTTTGGCTGATATTCTCTCCTTTTCAATGGCTTTGGGAGATGGAGCAAGTGGATCAATAAATCAATATATCTTTAGTACTAAGAAATAAAAATTAAAAACACGAGAGAGCTGGAGGAAGAAAGAAATCAATCCTGACAATTGAACCCAACCAGTTGGTGCTCTTTAAAGCTGCAAAGATACACATGCAATTTAGATTGCTATTCATCTTTTTTTACAAATAAATGTGTGATGCTTTCTTTGTCCACTGGCTAATAACTAAATAGAGAGTGTAGCATATAGAGCTGGCTCTTAGTAGTAGATCAACACCTAGTAGTTTTAGAATTTTGGTGTGTGTGTGTGTTTTTTTTTAATTATAAACAAATCTACAGCCTACTTATGCTCTCTATCTTCCCTTTTCTTGATTTCAGTTATTGAAACTATCCTCTAAAATAGTCTGGAGCAATCTGAAATGTTGCTTCAATATTTTCTAGATACAAGACCACCTTGACCTTACTTCCTTAAAGATATAAGGAGAGAAGGAAAGAATACATGGTCATTTCTGGATAAAAGCCCATCAGAAAAACTTAAATTCATCTCTCTAAAATCTTAGGGATCAAAAATATTCATTAGGTCAACCAGTCCCATTCCCTGTTCTTGACACTACAGGATCATTCTCCCATGCCACACCTTGTCCAATTTAGTTTTAAGACATCTCAATCATGAAGCTTCCATTACTGCCCCAATCTCAAAATCTAACTGATCTCTCTGTCAGGATGTTTTCCCCTGTTATTCAGGCTAAACTGCTGTAGTGCTTGTTTCTCTGTGTTGTTACATTGGCAAAAGAGGTTTTAAAAAGATATTTCCTGTGTTTTGATGGAGATCACTGGAAAGAATTTTTCTTGTTCTTTGGAGAAGGGAAATATGGAAAATGAAAAAGGACAGGGTAAGTTCATTCCTCTGACAAAAAGAACAAAACCATAATTACCTAGTTTCTAAAAATAAATAAATAAAGGGTATATTAAAGCCACTACCAAAATCTACACCAGCAACACCATCACAGGACCTAACCAGATCAGCTACAACATCACCGGCTCATTCACCTGCACGTCCACCAATGTTATATATGCCATCATATGCCAGCAATGCCCCTCTGCTATGTACATTGGCCAAACTGGACAGTCACTACGCAAGAGGATAAATGGACACAAGTGAGATATCAGGAATGGCAATATACAAAAACCTGTAGGAGAACACTTCAACCTCCCTGGCCACACAATAGCAGATGTAAAGGTAGCCATCTTACAGCAAAAAAACTTCAGGACCAGACTCCAAAGAGAAACTGCTGAGCTCCAGTTCATTTGCAAATTTGACACCATCAGATCAGGATTAAACAAAGACTGTGAATGGCTATCCAACTACAGAAACAGTTTCTCCTCCCTTGGTGTTCACACCTCAACTGCTAGCAGAGCACCTCACCCTCCCTGATTGAACTAACCTCGTTATCTCCACACTGATTTATACCTGCCTCTGGAGATTTCCATTACTTGCATCTGAAGAAGTGAGGATCTTACCCACGAAAGCTTATGCTCCCAATACTTCTGTTAGTCTCAAAGGTGCCACAGGACCCTCTGTTGCTTTTTACCAAAATTAGGAAACCTGAGACATCCTCCACCAACTAAGTCTTCAGTGGAGTTGTTTGGTATGATTGTTGTGACTGCTACAGCTTTTTTGGGATGCTCCACTGGTGCAAAGAGGCCATTAAGCTAGAGCACCTTGTCACCTGGGCCAGTGGTTCTACACCACTTTCCAGTCCCAGTTCTCAGCATATAGGTTTGGTCAGTGTTCAAAGGAAGAACAACAGCAATCCAGAATAATGAGTTTTTATTCCTTTTTTAGAATTTGGCTAATCCTGGCTATTATGGAAATTCCTGGGGACAAGTTAGAGAAGCCCCGAGGCACGGGTTCTTAAATTTACTAATTTATGTATAGTAACAACCACTACAAAAAGGTTTTGTTTTGAATCCACATAAATAGAGCTTGACTAATATTGAAGGTCCCCGCATTGAGAAGCTTGATGGCATATTCCTGTAACTGCATGGAGCCCCGGTGCCTACATGTAGGCAAATATGTCCAACCACAGACTTCTCTGTGTAGGATCACATCTTATGGAGCCAGCTGCCAAATTGTTTTTATGTATGAGTGGTTGGTTACTAGAACAATAATTCAAACAATAAAATGTAAGTATATATTTGTGCCATCTTCATCAATTCATGGGAGGAGCAACATTTTAACAAAATCAATATTTTTCTAAAAAAGAAGTATTTGATAAAATTAGTTGATCTATTCCATGGTAAGAAGATGTACTCCTTGAAGCGACAATTTTTATCCTAACAGTTTTACAGATTAAAAAATATGCTGATCTGAATCTGGGTTCCTGTCAATTTTAGATTAGCATAATCCATTTTTATGTTTTCACTTTGAGGCACAGTGCCTCAATACATTTATTACAAAAGCAGAAAGAAAGTATTTTTTACAGCTGACCAGAATGGATGTGACATGCAAGGTCATGTGGAAGACAGAGATGGTCATTCAATTTGTCCAGATTGTGTACCTCATTAGGCCTATTTGCTTTACTTATTATCAATCTGGGAATCACTTTAGTCATTTTTATTTGGTGCATAAAATGTATTTCAGTATCGCCAAAATATGACCAATTACACTCAAGCAATTCCTTCAAGGAATGATGCTCCAGGAACGCCTTATTTGTTATCTATTTTTTATATTACCATAGCATCCAGTTGTGACTGAGGCTCTATTTTACATAACAAGATATAGTCTCTGCTCTGTAGAGTGTAGAATCTAAATAAACAAAATAGAAAAATGGTGGACAAAGGAAGTATCTTATCCACATTTTACAAATGGGGAAACTGAAACACATAGATTATGTGACTTGCCCAAGGTCACAGAAGAAAACTGTGGAAGAGCCCAAAGCTCCCGAGGCCCAGTAAAGGAGTAAGAAATGTAGGGGTGTTCATGCTGTTCTTTTTCTTGAGTACTGGCACAGACTCAAACATTTGAAAGCCATATATTCAAGTTTTGAGGTCAAATATTTTAAAAGCGTATCCCAATTTTGTACCAGCAGTACAGTGAGCAGAAAAGACAGCATTTACTAATCTCTGCCTTATTGAAAATGTAAATGAAGTGACATACTTTTTAATTGCAAATTTGGGGGCGCATAAAATTGGAGACTGGTGGAGGTGTTGTTGTTTTTTAAAAGCCAGTTGCATTCATGACCCACTTTATTCTCAAATCCACATTGCTAGAAAGTATATGGTAATCTCTTATCAGGACTTAAGGTCTACCTAGAATGTGAAAAGCTAAGTGGAAGTAGGTGCACTTGCTATAAAAAGCTAAGGTTTGGTATGTATCCCCATTACATTCCAGTTTTTCCAGTTGCATAGGAAATTCAGAACATTAAGAATATCTGAACAAAATTATGGATATGGTGAAGATGGATTACAATGGCATAGAAGGTAGATCAAATGCAGTGTTGGCTTCAAGCCAGGAAGCTAAATAGAATAATTAGTAAATTTTGCAGTAGGACTCATAATTAAGTTTGGCCCAAGCGAGGGATCATTGGTTGTATTGTGGCGAGTCATTGAATAGAATGAGATTGTGACATTATTTCATTTATCAAAAGGGTTCTTTTCTCATGCTCCATCCAGATTTCCTGAGTACAAGTAGTTTTAAATATATACTTTGGGCTTTACTGTGTGTATGGATCATACATGGAAACTAATGAATATTACAATAATAATCTAGCAGAGAGTCCTATGCCACAGGACTCTCTGCTGCTTTTACAGATCCAGACTAACACTGCTACCCCTTTGATAAACAATAATCTAGTGTTTTAACTTAGATTATCAGAAATCTTAAACATCACATATGTATTCCTGGCTGTATTCCTTTTTGTTGTATTTAAAAAATAATAACCAACAGAGATTTTTTAAAGGGTCCGAATACATTTTTGTACATCTGTGACAGTGGAGACATTCTTGGCAAGAGTAAAAAGAAAATGTCAGATGCAGATATCTGTACAAAAAGGTTAAATTTATTAGTGGCACAAACTCAAGGAGACTGACAGTGACACAGTGATACACAAGTATTGAAAATATGCCCAGATTTCTAAAGGATACCTAAAGGTCTCCTGGGAAAGCTATCTCCAAGGAAAATGTTTCAGCATATCACAAAGGGTACCCCAAAGGCAGTTCAGTCTGAGAAGCTTGCTCGAGCTGATGGAAAATTCCACTGCTAGAACTGTAATACCCAGTCATCAACCAACCTTAGCTTGTTTGAGAGATCTTTTACTGACTCATTATCAGCTGGTACCCCCTAAAAGAGGCATTTACTTCTCAAAAATCAACAAACGATTAGTTCTTTCCCTCTCGGCTCCCCCTGCTGCTTTTCATCATTCCACAGTTATTTAATGTGCTGTAGCTATTCCTGGAATTTAAAGGTACAGACAGTTATTTCACCCTTCCTTCATTGAAACCAAAGAACAAGGGTAACTATACCAATTCATCTTACCAGTATTTACTGCCTTTCTACAGTCACAGAATCCAGCACATAATTTATCCTTGCTGCTACAGAAATACCTTTTATCTTACATGTGTGTCCATTTAAGCCATCCTGAGCACTGCATCTCTCCTGCAAGCCACACTTCATCCTCTACTAGTGAAATCATTAGTGTAAATTCTAAAAGAAAGGTTGTAAGGCCCAGATCCAAATAGGGATCTTGGGTTTAGCCACCAAAATCTCTTTGTGGATCTGGGTCCAAGCTCTTTTTCTTGATGACTGGCTCTTGACTTCTGCAGCAATATAATTAGCATAGCACAGCAAGAAACTACATAGATCCATCCTAAAGCTGCAGACTTTAAAAAAAATAAGCTACAAATATACAGCTTCTCCAAGTACAAATGTGTTTCAATTTTATAACCTTTTAAAATTTAATTTTTAACCTTGCATAGTTAGATATTCAATAAGATCCAAACATACTTAATACACAAATTGCAGCTCAAAATTGTAAGCAAACCAATTATTGTTAATTTACAACCTAACAGTTGCCTAGGAGTATCTTGGGATAAATGCCATAAAGGTGAAAAGTCACCCAACTTGGAAGGGCTGGTGCAAGGTCTTCCGCATCTCTTAAACTGATACTTGGTCTGCACACTAGCCTTGCCTCTGACCCAGATCCTTGAATGATATGGGAAAGGGGTTTGGTGTACCAGCTCTGCACAGTATGGTGAATAGGACGATAGGTTGGGAAGAAGCCATAGGATCCCTATCTAAATAAATGTGATAGCCATAGCACAGTGTACAAGAGGAATGAAAGAATTGTGTCCACCATCCCAGCCTATAAGCCGGAGAAGTGGGTGCTCAGAGATGTTCTTCAGTCCCAAGCTCCTACCTCCAGATTTCACTTACCTGCCACCCCAATTTCACCTGGGTAAACTCTTGTGGTTCATAATAAAGCCAAACAATCCTTACAATCACATTGTCCTAAAGACACTTGAAAAGATTATTGAGGCTATGTCTACATGGAGACATTCCAAGGAGGATTAAGTTACAGGGAACTAAGATCACTTTACTCTTGAATGAGAGCATCCACATTGTGGCTTAACATGTTTTAACTTATGCACTTTGACTTCGCACCTTTAGTTGATTTGTTTTAACTTGCCAGAGTGTCCCCAGTTAGACAAACCCTAAGGATGCAGCAGCTTTAAGAGAAATAGCTGTAGTTTCCCATCACTACATTCTAAAAGCTCAAATAGAATTCATTTTAGGTGAATAGACTAAATACATGAACATATCACAAACAGTCTATCTTTAAAAGGAGCATAGAACATGGCACAGGAAGTTAGCCCAATTAATTTAAAGTTAAGCCTCATTTAAGTAGTAGATGAAAGCGTATACCCGCAACACAAAGTGATAATATGGGGGTGTGTCATGGGACCCGCTACCATCCCACTAATGAACATTCCTGCACTCAGGCAGCACTAATTAGGCACACCTCCAGAACATGTGCCACCTGGAGAAGGGGACCTTAAAAAGGTGAAACTTGCAACAGAGAAAGAGAAAAAATTGCCCGGGAAGAGAGACTGCTGAGGAATGCGATTGAGCTCCATTAGCAAGGGGAATCCAGCATGAGGCAGAGGCTAGCCTTTCCTTTCTTCCTACCATGTTTGGGGACAGACTGGCATGACGAGCCTGTTATGTATGAGGAGCATTGGTGGGTTGCTCCCAGCCAACAACCTGTGACAGGACCAGGGGAATGCCACCAGGAACTAGATGTAATTGGAATGAGAAAGGACCCCAGAAGTGAGCTAAATTCCTGCCAGGAACAGAGAGATTACCTTGTAATTACCCAGGGGATCCGGGGCAAGAGACTCAAAGAGACTATGGCTGAGCCTAGGTTGAGGGTTGGCCTACTAAAGGGTGGTTTTAGTTTTAAATTTCATTTTTTTCCTCAAGAATATAGTTTTTTTTAAATGGTCTAGTAATAAAGAACATACACCAGATTCTCTCCACATGTAATAGCCAATGCATACATACATAATACACTTAATCGTAGGCCTGGGTGCTAAGCAATGTTGGATATTATTTCAGTATGACACAATAGGCGCTTTGTGTCTAATTTTCATAAGCATTTGGCTTGATGGATCAGTCACAAGCTGCCAATTGACTCACTGTGCAGCTTCATCTTCTGGATGTCATTTTGCTTCAGTTGCAATTGTGTGAAATTTGCATGATGTCATATATCTCAGATATGGGCCCTGTGGGGAGCCTGAACTTGATTTATGGGAAAGGGCTATTTCAGAGTAAAATGACAAAGTCAGCAATGCATATATGCATATTCTATAGAGAGTGCCAAAATTCATTTAAAAAGTACTAGGTGAGCAGCATGCCTCAATTACATGAATCTTGTTACTGTAGCTTGGAGATAAAATCTGAATTGATTAGTCAGTATCCAAATCTGAAAACTAGTTATACTCTGTTAGAATTCTTAATAAAGTGTTTATCAAATTTAACAGATTCACAGAGATACGTGTGATGTGTTATTGCTGCTTAAAGTTTAGAGTATGTTGCATTATTGTATTACGTTGTGTTCGATATAAGGATTCCATTTGTTTCAACACCAGTTGTCTTCCTATAGGGGGCAGTTTATAAAATTATTCTATGAACGTTAATGGCAGCAGTCAGTATCTAAGTGGATGCAAAAGCATCTGCATAGTGTAGCAGATACTGGAATCCAAAGTTATTTTAAAGTAATTTAGGACATCTGTTAAAGAGAACCTCTTAGTTTGTCCTCTTTTTCCTGCCATGAGAGAGCATTTATTTTGTGATTTCTTATATACCCAATGCACATGGCAAAAATGGATCTTTCACACACACAAAAATAACTCTGTAGCTGTGGAAGACCAAGGGCCCAGCGCTGCTGAACACCCATAGGTCACAGTGGTTTAAAAGGAACACTCTTGACTGTTTGGATTTGTTTTGGTTTTAGGGCCGCAAGAAAACATTTTTAGTGATCACTGTCTCAATTTACAATCTTCATACATGCACAAATGGTTGAAGCAGGTAAAAGAAACAAACAGCTTGGAGAAAAACTCTCCTACTCCCTCAGCTTCTATTGTGTAGGCAAGTCCCCAACCAAGCCTTTGTAGGCCTGATTTTCAAAGGTGCTGAACCTGCTTCCATTGACATCAGTTAGAGTTGTGGGCACTCACCATCTCATTCCCTTACTGATTGGAGACAAGTTTCTTTTTAACAGTGTAGCTTAACCTGCTTTTTCCAGGTAATAAAATCACCTGGCATGACTACCTGAGTCAATAATGACATTCAGCTGTCTTACATCAGTCTAGATTCATGTTTCTCATCCAGTAGGTAACAGCCCCTGGGAAGTGGGAGGGAAAAGGAGGGGTGACATGAAAGGTAATTGGAGGGGGTCATGAAGCACTGAAAATTTTATCACAATCTTAAAACAAAGAAAATCTTGCTCTCCACGTCCTGCACACCCTTCCCTTTCAAGATCAAGTATTCGCTGTCAGTCTCTCAAAACACACACAAATTATATAGGTTTTACATATATATGCACATATATATATATTACTTTTTTAACGTAAATATAAGCGGATTTTTTTTTAATATATTGAATAAGGTTGAGAAACACGTCCATAAACTAGCTGTTGACAGTAATTGCTTCCTCACCACATTTCTCAGTAGTCCCACTGCTAGTGATCCGTAACCAGGCTGCAGTATCTGGCTCCTGACTAGGTCACATTATTAAGCTTTCAGTTTCTCTGAGAGCAGAAGCTCCTATTTTAGAATACAGTTAACAGCCTATACAAATTCCAAAAGTTTCCAAAAGTACAATAGGGATTTCTCCTTCTCTAGAAAACAAGACAGAGTTTCTGGCCCAAGAGGGATTATCCACTGAGCATAAAAAGCGCTGACATGTTGGTACAGGGTCAGTAAATCTGATTTGCTGGTGCTTTTTCTGACATCATAAATGCAATGAACATAAGAGTAGGTATACTAGTGATGCTTGACAGTTCTTTACCAATTCTTAGAAGCCAAGGCCCACTATCATAACTAGAAATCAGTACCATTTTTAAAACGGGGCAAAATCAAATCGCAATAATTAAATATCAGAAAATAAAATTGTTCTGCATCTTGCACAGCACCTTTTAGCAACAAGCAAGAACTTTAGCAAATATTTTCAGATCCCCATACACACACACATGCAATAAAAAGTCATTAACTTAAAGTTGATGTTGCTCCTATCAGCACCCTCAGTAAAAAAAAAAAAAAAAAAATCCAAGGGAAATGGCTTGAACAATTTTAACATCTGGGTTGGCTGTAATTTACACTGGGGACCTAGCACTATACAACAGGCCCAACATCTGAGGAGTGCAATGCTGAGCTTTAAACCATTTTTCCCCCTCTTTTCTCCCGTCTTGTCCTTTGGGTTATAGCTGAAGCTCTAATCCACTATACTAGTTATTTTACTAAAGAAAGTACAATAATTATATGTGCAGTTTCACGTTATGCATATGTGTGTGTGTCAGGGGGGAGGGGGTTGTAACCCGATACACATGATCATTTTACTGTTGGTTGAACATACAGTAAAGAAGTCAAGTATAAAGTTACCTAGATCTCTACAGTACGCATTGTATGTGGAATTCACATTTTAAGTTTACTATTGCAACCAAATACAAAAGGAAATTCCACAAAGCATTAATAAGACACTATCAAATTGAAGTTCTGTTTTATATTCATCTTCCTCTTTACTGTTTAAAGCACTCATTAAGGATGAAATGTACCTTCCCAAGCAAAGATTTTGTATAACTTCAACCTTGCTCGACCCTTCCTGTAAAGGGGGATACATGGATGGAACTAATATGCAGAAGCGCTTGTGCAGCAACTGCATGCCATTGGGACAGCCAAAATAGGCTTCTGTGGAAATGGCCATTGAGGGAGAGCAGAGCAAGTCAGGGGTGGGCTGCTGCATCTACACTCACTGGGTTTGATCCTGCAAAGTGCTGAGCACTGTGGCCTGATTCACTTAATCATATGCTTAACTTAAAGTACTTTCCAGGATCAAGTCACAGTGTCATCGCCTTACAGGGCTAAGGCATTGAACTAGCGTATGTAAAGCATAAATAAAACTACAGTCTGTTACCATAGGTCATTTGCATTTAATTCTTGCATTTAACTATTTATTTCTTTTCTTCCAAATTTCCCATAACTTGTAAGTTAATTTGGACCAATTAGAATTTTTGATTGCACTTTCAAATTCTGAAACCAAATAGTATTGTTTGATTTTAGTTTGTTTTGGTCAAATACAAAAGTACAGGCCTGGCACTGAATGTATGTGAAGCCAAAACACTCAAAACTAAAAAATGAGCCCAAGCTACAACATTTGGATCCCTGTCCAAACCTCTTCACATCTGGACAAATGCTCAGATCTGGGGTTTTAATTTAACTCATTATAAAGATCGAGACTGGCTGCACAGTTCCAGTCCAGAGGCCATTTCCTCAGCTGGCGAAAATGTACATCGGAGTTGGTCTGGCAACCTAGACCAGGATGTGAATTTCCCAAAAAGTTCAGGGTATTTGCAGATGTGGGGTTCAGGTACTCTCTACTCCAAAGAGAAAGTATTTTGTTTTCTTAAAATCTGTAAGGAAAGTCCTTCTGTCCATCACAAGAAATATCAAAAAGGTTGCAGAGACAAAATACCCCAAATAGAGGCATAATTTGGAAGAAAAATCAGTATAAGAAGCTAATCACACATTGCTTAAATCATACATGGGTCCAATAGCAGGGCATGTCATTCAGGACTGCAGTTTCCTCACATTTCAAGGTAAGTGCACAAATTAAATTCTATTTCACACTCCATGGTCTTGACTCCATTGACTTAATTTGGTCTTCTGGCATCCCTCTTTGTCATGAGTTTTCTCTCACAAAGTGCATTTAGGCAGCTGTCTTATGTAATATATTATTCATTTTGACACCCTGCATGTGCTCGTTACTGGTTACTCAAGTGCTCACTAGTGAGCTTTTCCCTGTACATTTTTTGGCACTCAAGCATGAACAGGTGTGACTGAGGTAACGAGCCATGGGGAGGTGGTGGTTAATGTGGTATTGCTTCCTGCAGAAGAAAAGGCACTTGTGAAGTCAAAGGCTGCCAAGTGACTCAATTGGCACCTGTGGTTTAATTAAACAGGCATATCAGCTTGTGAGCAGGAATAATGCCATCCTAACAGATGGTTATGAGGACTACTGATGGCCAAGTGATCATGTATGTACATCAGTTGTGGGTGTTGAAGACAGCCAGCTCCCCTGCCAAGAAGGTCACAACAGCAGTCCATCTAGCACTTCCACACATAATCTTAAGGGATATTGTTTCCCTTATGTTCCAACTCACAGCTACCATAGATTAATCTCTTTGCCACTGGGTCTTTTTCCACAACTGCTGGGCACGCTATTCATTTTAAATGTTCCAAGCAATATTAGAACGTATTTAGCACATTCAGTGGCAGTCCAAGTGCCCCTTATCATAGAATCATAGAATCATAGATTATAGGACTGGAAGGGACCTCGAGAGGTCATCGAGTCCAGTCCCCTGCCCGCATGGGTTTACCAGGAATCTTCAGTAGAATTACAAAAGTAAAGAGAATGATTTTAAAAGTTAATATTCTTATTGATTTATTTTCAAATCCTCACAAAACAAATAGAGACAGCCTATGCTCCAAAAAGTGCAAACTAATCCAATATGATACAAGTAAGACAAGAGTGACAATAAGATAGCATAGTTACTCTGTAAAGCTTGGTGAATATGATCTTACCTGGTTGTTGCTGGATGTGTGTGTACACATGCACTACCTTTCATTCCCTTTCTCATAGTCAGGACTGCATATGTAAGATTTTAGGAAGGATTTTGAAAATGGACAGGGAGGTGAATGGTAAGGGATGGAAGGGTGTTGTGTGTGAGAAAGAGAAAGACACACACAAAGAGGATGTGGAAACTTATGAGAGAGTTGTAAATCTGTGTGTGTGCTATATATAGCTAGTTAATAGATAAGGTGCTAGTATATAATGATCAAGAATATGTAGCATTGCTCTTGGATTTTGTAGGACCAATAGAACTTCTTATTGTGTACTTCTAATTACTTTCTCTGGCAGTTTTTTAAGATGCTGGCATACATCACTGGTGGAATAGAGATGGGTGTTAGTGGAAGGGCACGTAAAAAAAGAACAGGTCAGATATGTAGGCAGGCAGGATATGATGTAAGCCCTTGAAGATGAGGACAAAAAAACTTGAATACGAGGGGCAGAGCAATAGGGAAGACAGTGAAGTAAATCAAAGAGAGGAGTGACATGGTCAAAGTGGTGGGTGAAAAATACAGATGTGGCAGCAAAAATTTTAGTGGGCTGGAGAGAAGTGAGGTTAATGTCAAACTGACCCAACGGGAGACTACAGAATGGATAAGATATTTGGTCATCAAGAGAAAAAAAGGGGCAATATGGTGGGGAAAGGAGAAAGGAGTTGAAGATAACCCCTTTATTTCATTCCTGAGGGACATGAAAATTATTGGTGGTTTCCACCGTAGCTGAGAATAAAATAGTTGAGAAGGGTTCACAGGAAAGAGCATGAAGTCTGTTTTGGGCCATGTTGTCCTTAGCAGCAGGCCACAGGAGCAGAGATAACTTAAAGACAATGAGAGATATGAGACTGAACCACAAAGATAAAAGAAGCAAGTTTGAGAGTCATAGAGGGAGAACTGATCATTAGCTCATGTGGATTTAATTAAGTCACGCACTAAGAACTTGTAGACAGAGAAGAGGAGCCAGCCAAGGAATTCCAATAGATGAAAGGAGCTGCCTAAGGAGACATTGAACCAATATGTGGAGAGATTAGAAGAAACCAGAAAAGGACAATGTGATGAAAGCCAAAAGAAAACTGGATGTAGAGGAGTGGGGGAAACAACTGATAGTATTCCAGACAGCAGAGAAAATGAAAATTGAGTATAAACTTAGACGCATCTCTCACCAAAGTTTTGAATGATCTTTCTAACCAAGTCTCAATGTCATGGAGAGGGAGGTAGATGGATTGCCTTGGTCATTAAACAGTGACTCTGACAAATTTGCAGCATTGACAAATACAGAAGGAAACCTTTCCTTGAACTCCCAGGCTGGTTGAATGGTTGTTGTGATGTGTAACCTAGAGAGAGTTAAAGCACAGAGAAAGTAAGGGAGGAATTCCCATCCTTCTGGCTGTGTCACTGCAAATCTCTCACAGTGGAAATATGGCAATCAGGGCAAAGTAATTTTTGCAATTAGTCTGAAAAGATGAAGGCTGTTATTCAACTTAAGTGCCCTTAGTTTATGTTCTCAATGTGGAAAAAATATATATATCTGTCTTGCTACAGACAGTACTGTATCAATGAAATATTTAGATGTGTAAGAAGTTTCAAACTACATGTAAGTTACTGCAGCCCAGTCGTAATAGCAGTAAATGTCACTTTGAGTGTTTTGAAACATTTCTGCTTAGCAGCCTGCAAAAACACACATTGATAATGATTAAGGTATCTCAAAGGTACAGAACAGCCTGCATACATTCCAAGAAAGTCAATGTGTGAGTATTTTTATTTGCCTAGCAATGATTAGAGGCAGAAAATGATTAGGTATATAACTCTCCAAGTGTTTTCATATTCTCCCCTGTCCCTCCTGCCCCAGATTAAAAAAAAAATCAAAGCTTTGAAAACTGAGTAACATTTTCAAAAACAACATAAGTGACTTTGAAAGCTTAAGTCCTACTTACTTTTAAGTGAGATTTTAGGTGCCTAAGCCGCTTAGCTCCAAATTTCCAGAAGTACCTAAGATCTTAATGAGAATAAAGGCCTTCTTCTCCATAACCCAGATACCCCAGCCCATTTCCCACATACCTCTTCTGTGAACTTGCCATAGTCTGTAGAAGGTGAGACCAATTTTAATGGACCCTATAAACAATCTGATTGAATTTTTTTGTCATACATTAATAAGTGAGACGCCAGCCAGGAGGAGGAGGAGGGAGAAGAAAAATGTACAGTTTTCTTTCTACCATAGCAGCACAAAACAGGTAATTTAAAACTTAGCGAGAAAGAATGAATTATGGCTCAATTTGCAAATACCAAGTACACCTCTACCCCGATATAACGTGACCCGAAATAACACGAATTCTGATATAACGCAGTAAAGCAATGCTCCCGGGGGAGCGGGGCTGTGCACTCCAACGGATCAAAGCAAGTTTGATATAACGCAGTTTCACCTATAACGCGGTAAGATTTTTTGGCTCCCAAGGACAGCGTTATATCGAGGTAGAAGTGTACATGTGAGCAAACTAGATCCCTCCCCAGGAATCTGGCAACTGGAATGAGTTTAAGAAAGTACTAAACTACGAACATTTAATAGAATGTATGGAAGGTAAAAGGTATAAGAGCCAAAAGAGACCAGCATCAACTGCAGCATTAAAAACACAATGAGCAGACCTGTAGTGCTTGAATAAAAACAGCGATTTGATTTGTTAAAGAGAGTGTTTTTCTCCAAAGCCACGATACATCTCGGTGCACACACATTGAGACTCCACGAATCAGATAACTGCACTACTCCATAAAGTGTCATTGGGAAAGTATGTCTATAAAACAGTGCTAATTAAAAAGCATTTTAAAAAGTTTACACTTGTTGATTAGGCATCTTTTCTTCTCTTGTACTCAAGCTGTTAATGCTGTCTACAGGGAGAGTAGGTGGCAGTACTAATTGTCTTTACCACAGCAAATTAAGTGTAAGTGTTGCTTTCAGCCTAGACCTCTCCAGATCTCTTGGAACCCCTGTAGCCTCATTATTATTCTTCACACTCCTCCGTGCTTGTGGTTGTTTATTTATTTATTTATTTATTTATTGAACTAGTAAAATCTCTGCAGTGCTGTGTGAGGTTACAGCACTTAGTATACTCTGTTGCTGCTACTGCTGAACCAGGATCCTTCATATTGACAAAGCTCATTGATGATAGGAAAGTCATCTCTTCACACTAACTTAGTTGAAAAGATAGTCCACATATGTTGTGTAGAGTCAAAATCCATCGCCATCGTGAATCATAGAATCATCGAATACACTGCTCTACAGCCAAAATGCTTCTAAAATAAATGTAGTCAAACTTTACTAATTCTGGATCACTGAGAACGAAAATTATGCTTAAAATTGTTGATTGGCTCTAGTTTTCAAGATATGCTATTGGGTCAGTATATACGACCCTTGACTTGGGAATGGCAGAGGATAAGTGAGTTATAAAGGGAAGGGATCTCAATTTCAACCAGAAATGACTAAAATACATTTTTGACTGGATCTATGACTAAATCTATGACTGGGTTTGGACAGTACTTGCTTTTTAGGCAAAACAATAAATGATGCAATCTGACGCTGGTATTGCGTCATACATGATATGAATTGCATCATGTTATTCCTAGAAGTCATGGATGATGCAATCATAACGAAGCTTACATCACTCTGCTGAACAAATTGCCCTATATCAGCTCTAGAAATCATACAGTGTCGTGCTCTCTTATTTGTCAGTGTTTGATTTTGCAAAGGGACACATTTCTGTTTAGCCAAAGTGAGCAGAGATGCCTGGTACTTGTGTGAACAGTGCAGATAACTTCTGCTGTGTTTGTGGTGAAGTGACTTTTGCATCACAAAAGCGCAGTATAACCACTATGGTTAAGAAAGCCTATCACCTTTATTTTGGCTGCAAAATTGGAGATCAGGACAAGAGTTGGGCCCCACACATATGCTGCAACACTTGTGCAACAGATCTTCGCCAGTGGTTGAACAGGAAAAGGAAATCTATGCCTTTTGCAGTGCCAATGATATGGAGAGAGCCAACAGATCATACCAGCAATTGTTACTTCTGCATGGTGCCTCCAGTTGGGAAAGGTTGTCAAAGAAGAAAAAGTGGACTGTGCATTATCCAAACATTCCATCAGCTATACGCCCAGTACCCCACGGAGAAGGACTGCTGGTTCCTGATGCACCAGAATCATTCTAACTTGAGTCAGACGAGGAAGAGGAAGAGGATGAAACTTCTGGTCCTGAACCATCAATGTCACAGCATCCACATTTTCTCCTATCCTCCTCCTCTGAACCACACCTCATAACACAAGGTGAACTGAATGACCTTGTCAGGGATTTGGAACTACCCAAGAGTAAGGCAGAGCTGTTGGGCTCCAGACTACAGCAGTGGAATCTCCTGGCAGGTAATGTTAGGTTTTCCATGTTCCGTGACCGTCAAAAGGATCTTGTCCCATTCTTCTTCATGGAAGGTGATCTTGTAGCCTGCAACAACATCGATGGTGTGATGGCAGCCCTCAACATCGTTCACGATCCAGATGAGTGGAGACTATTCATTGATTCATCGAAAACAAGTGAATTTGATTGCATAATGGCAATGTTTTGCCATCAATTCCAGTTGGTCATGCAGTCCATATGAAGGAAACCTATGACAACATGAAACAACTTTTGAGGTGCATAAACTATGACCAACATCAGTGGCAGCTTTGTGGCGATTTGAAGGTTGTTGCTCTCTTGCTTGGTCTACAGACTGGAGACACAAATTACTGCTGTTTTCTCTGCGAATGGGATAGCTGTGCAAGAGATTCCCACTACATCAAGAAAGATTGATTTCACCAGGACATTGCAACAATGGAGAAATGCTATCAGGGCAAATGGAGCCCATCAATGCTTGCAAACTATTGCTGGACAGTGACAAGAGATACTCCATTTAATGGATACAAGAGACAAGCCAAGAAGCGCTGAGTAGACACTGAATAGGACTAAACTATGTACAGAAAAGTTTTTTGCCTTTTGTTTCATAATAAATTTTATTTATATAACCCTTTTGCTGATTTTTAAAGTGTTACATAAACAGGACAGGTGAAATATTATCATGTAAAGCAACCATAAACACATGAAAAGACCTAGGTTTACAATTTATGATTAAAACTCTACTATCTACACAATATACATAGACATAAAATGTAAAAACTTAAATATCTTAGAAACAGTAGCCAATCAGTTGTTTTAATTGTCATATTTGAATTCAGCACATCAAAATACATAATAAATAGCACATTTTATCTCTGAAGCAGATGACTTCTCAAAAATTGTAGACTAGTGATATTAGGTTTGGAAGGGACATCAGGAGGTCATCTAGTCCAACCCCCTGCTCAAAGCAGGACCAATTCCCAACTAAATCATCACAGCAAGGGCTTTGTCAAGCTTGATCTTAAAAACCTCTAAGGAACGAGATTCCACCACCTCCTTAGGTAATCCTTTCTGGTGCTTTACCACACTCCTAGTGAAAAAGTTTTTCCTAATATCCAACCTAAACCTCCCCCACTGCAACTTGAGACCATTACTCCTTGTTCTGTCATCTGCTACCACTGAGAACAGTCTAGATCCATCCTATTTGGAACCCCCTTTCAGGTAGTTGAAAGCAGCTATCAAATCCCCCCTCATTCTTCACTTCTGCAGACTAAACAATCCCAGTTCCCTCAGCCTCTCCTCATAAGTCATGTATTCCAGCCCCCTAATCATTTTTGTTGCTCTCTGCTGGACTCTTTCCAATTTTTCCACATCCTTCTTGTAGTGTGGGGCCCAAAACTGGACACAGTACTCCAGATGAGGCCTCACCAATGTCGAATAGAGGTGAACGATCACTACCTGTTGAGCCCGATGATCTGGCCAGCTTTCTATCCACCTTATTGTCCATTCATCCAGCCCATACTTCTTTAACTTGCCAGAAAGAATACTGTGGGAGACCATATCAAAAGCTTTGCTAAAGTCAAGAAATAACACATCCACTGCTTTCCCCTCATCCACAGACCCAGTTATCTCCTCATAGAAGGCAATTAGGTTAGTCAGGCATGACTTGCCCTTGGTGATTCCATGCTGACTGTTGCTTATCACTTTCCTCTCCTCTAAGTGCTTCAGAATTGATTCCTTGAAGACCTGCTCCATGATTTTTCCAGGGACTGAGGTGAGGCTGACTGGCCTGTAGTGTGATTTGGCCTTCCTGATTTCACTCCTGCATGCCCAAGCAACATTTTTATACTCCCCCTTGGTCATTTGTCCAATCTTCCACTTCTTGTAAGATTCTTTTTTGTGTTTAAGATCAGCAAGTATTTCACTGTTAAGCTAAGTTGGTCACCTGCCATATTTTCTATTCTTTCTACACATCGGGATGGTTTGGTCCTGCAACCTCAATAAGGATTCTTTAAAATACAGTCAGCTCTCCTGGACTCCTCTGCCCCTCATGTTATTCTCTCAGGAGATCCCGCCCATCAGTTCCCTGAGGGAGTCAAAGTCTGCTTTTCTGAAGTCCAGGATCCATATACTGCTGCTCTCCTTTCTTCGTTGGGTCAGGATCCTGAACTCGACCATCTCGTGGTCACTGCCTCTCAGGTTCCCATCCACTTTTGCTTCCCCTACTAATTCTTCCCAGTTTGTGAGCAGCAGGTCAAGAAGAGCTCTGCCCCTAGTTCATTCCTCCAGCACTCGCACCAGGAAATTGTCCCCTACACTTTCCAAAAACTTCCTGGATTGTCTCTGCACTGCTGTATTGCTCTCCCAGCAGATATCAGGGTGATTAAAGTCTCCCATGAGAACCATGGCCTGCGATCTAGTAACTTCTGTTAGTTGCCAGAAGAAAGCCTCATCCACCTCATCCCCCTGGTCTGGTGGTCTATAGCAGACTCCCACCACGACATCACCCTTGTTGCTCACACTTCTAAACTTAATCCAGAGACTCTCAGGTTTTTCTGCAGTTTCATATCGGAGCTCTGAGCAGTCATACTGCTCTCTTACATACAATGCAACTCCTCCACCTTTTCTGCCCTGCCTGTCCTTCCTGAACAGTTTATATCCATCCATGACAGTACTCCAGTCATGTGATTTATCCCACCAGGTCTCTGTTATTCCAATCACATCATAGTTCCTTGACTGTGCCAGGACTTCCAGTTCTCCCTGCTTGTTTCCAGTCCCCAGCTTTTAGCAATGTTTTGTTGTTGTTAGCCCTTAATTGCATGACCTTGCACTTTGAACTATTAAATTCCATCCCATTTCTATTACTCCCGTTTTAAAGTTCCAGATCAAGATCTTCTTGTATGATATTCTGGTCCCCCTCCATATTGGCTATACCTCACAACTTTGTCTCTTGTGCATAATTTACTAGCACACTCCCTTTGTGCCAAGGTCATTAATAGAAATGTTAAATAAGATTGGTCCCAAGAGTGATCCATTAGTAACCGCCTCCAGCCTGAGAGTTTACCTTTCTGTATGTCCCCTTGTAGTCTCCCCTTTAACCAGCTCCTTATCTACCGTGCAATTTTCATATTAATCCCAATTTTCTCCAATTTAACTAATAATTTCCCATCTACAGAGCCAGCTCCAGGCACCAGCCTAGCAAACAGGTGCCTGGGGTGACCAAAGAAGAGGGGGGCAGCACATCCGGCCGTTCAGCAGTTGGGCTGTCAATCCCTCTCGGAGCGAAGGACCTGCTGCTGAATTGCCGTTGTAGAATGAAGCAGCGGTAGAACTGCCGCCGCTTGCGATCGCAGCTTTTTTTGTTTGTTTTGTTTCTGCTTGGGGTGTCAAAAACGCTAGAGCCGGCCCTGCCCATCTAGAACTGTATCAAATGCCTTACTGAAATCCAGGTAGATTAAATCTATTGCTCCTTTGTCAAAACAAGCAAGCAAACAAACAAAAACAGTTAATTTCTCAAAGAAAGAGAACAGGTTGGTCTGGCACAATCTACCTTTTGTAAAACCATGTTGCATTTTATCCCAGTTACCATTTACCTCTATGTCCTTAACTACTTTCTCTTTCAGAATTTGTTCCAAAACTTTGAATACAACTGAGGCTAAACTAACAGGCCCGTACTTCCCCGTATTATTTCTTAAAAATAGGTACTACATTAGCAATCCTCGAGTCATGTGGTAAGACACCTGCATTTACACGTTTATTAAAAATCTGTCAAGTTTTCCCCATAGTAGTATATGGCACCCACAAAATCTTTGGGGACCCATGTTGATAACAGTATTTAAGAAAATATACATTTTAACACTTGGCATGTGCCAATACAGTAAAATATCTAAAAGCTTTCAATTCTTGTCACGTTTTAAAGCTTGCAAGTGCTCTAAAATTCAAATGGTTAATCAGATTGCTTTGAAATCTGGTCTGCCTCATAGGTCATGGGGTCGCATTAGTGATACATTTTTAGATTAATTTGACAAAGGGGATCCCAAACTACATCACCCCACTCCCACCCCCACCGCCCCTAAATGGTTTATTTTGCTGGATTGTATTGTTAAACTCAGAGGTACTAATGACTGGATGAATCATAGACCTGTTGATGACTGTGAACCTCATCCTTCAATTAACTAAAGACGTTAATTACAACCCTCTCACCTAAGACAAAAGGAGTTCTGGACTGACTGCCAGGAGGTTTCTACAATTTGTGAGTCATGGGTGGCAATTTTATTTTGGGGGGAATATATTCAAAGTCTTTGGTGGAAAATAGACATGTGAATGCTTGCTGGAAGGGAGAGGATGTTAGGGGGTGGAGTAGTAGGGAAAAAGGGTTTAGGGCTGCAGCAAAGGGAGGTGGATACATGGAATGGATCAGATGAGCAATTCATGAACCCTCCCCCCCCACACACACACATACACAGTGCCTGTGCACCCCAAACCCCCTTGCACTTATGGCTCTGCCTGTGCACCCAAACCTTTTTGCACCACAGTTCCCTGCACTCCCAGCTCTGCTAGTGCACCCCAACCCCCCTGAACCTTCAGTTCTGCCAATGGTCCCCAACCCCACTGCACCCCACCTCTGCTAATACCCACAACCAACTCTGCAGCCCCCAATTACCAGTGCACCCCAACAGCTCTGTGGGTGAGAGGTAATGGATTGTAAAAGGAGGTGAAGAGCTTCTACATTTCAGCAACTATGTGTTAACAGGATATATTGGGCATTGCTGAAAAAGAGCAGAGTTAAGGTTGTACGGGCAACTCTGTTCTGCAAGGGGACAACTTAGCACCAACTTAACTTTGCACAAAGAGAGGGTTTTTTTTCCTGTTGAATACTCTTTAACCCAGTGGCTAGAGCACTCACTCACATGTGGGTTCAAATCCCATCTTCTGCATGATGTGGAGTAGGGATTTTAAACCATACCTCCCACTGCTCAGGATAGTGCCCATACCACTGAGGAATTGTGGGGCAGAGTTCTCACGTATATCCTTTTGAAGCTGTTCCCCTTTGTATAAAAAAATATTAATTGGGTCAAAAAAGTGAAAATGATCCTACTGGTCAGTAGTTAGGGCACTCAGCTAGAGGTTGGGAGAGCCAAGCTCAAATCCCTGTTCCAATGAATATTCATTTAAGTGGAACAGCTTCATCAGGAGAGACTGACAACGATCAATCCCGGAAGACCTCATGGAAAGGGCACTATCCTTAGAGCAGTGATATTCAGACTGCAGTGGTTCAGGAGCCAAATTAGTGATCAACATTCCCCAAAAGAGCCACAGTAGTGTGAATTCATTGTTTCATTTACTATAGAACGGGGAAACATTTAGTTTTTATTTATATGTCGTCGCTGGGTATGTAGTTACCAATTTGGGGAGGGCCAGGATTGTTATACCACCGCAGTTACAGTCCTCTTGACAGTCTTTAGGCTGAAAGCGGTATGGCCCAAAGGCCAAAAATGGTATGATGGCCCTTAAGGTCAGAGTGATATCGCCCAATGGCCAGAGTTAAGTATAGTGGCCCTGGCATTCAGGATAGAGTGTCCTAGTGGCCAGAGTCAGTTACAGCAACCCTTGTGTCCAGGGTATCACGGCCTAGCGGCCAGAGTCAGTATAACTGCCTTCAGATACAGGGCAGTACGATCTAGTGGAAAGAGTTGGTATAACCGTCCTCAGGTGCAGAGTAGTATGGCCTAGTGGCCAGGGTCGGTATAACAGCCCTCAGGGAAAGGGAAATGTGACCTAATGGCCAGAATCAGTATGATGGCCCTAGGATACAGGGACAGTGTGACCCAATGGCTAAAGTCCATATAGCAGCCCCTAGACACAAAGCAGTGGGGTGGGGGGGGATAGGGGCCATCTCCAGGGGGGTAGCAGCCTGGGTAGGGGGTCCGGGCCCACCCGACTCCACCAGGCCCCAACCCAAGGCCGTAACAGTGGCAGAGTGGTCCGCTACTGGGTCAGAGGGGAATACCACCAAAACGCACTGACCTCACTCGGGTGGTAGGTACCACTCACACACCCTCCCTGGGTCACTTCCTACCATACTTCCAGGAGCTGCTGTCCATGGGGCATTGGGGTCTCTGGGCTCCTCAACACAGGAGATTTCCTAAGGCGCTGTTTGCTGCAGACCTCCAGTCCAGCTCTCAGGGTCTCCAGCTCCCACAGGAAAAAGCTCTTCAGCTGGAGCCTCCGCCAAAGGTCCTTCTCCTCTGGTGGTCAGCCTAGAATGAGCTGGGTTGCTCCCTTTTATACTGAGGCAGCAGTTGGAGCATGCCCAGAATGGTCAAAGAGGCGGGACTTCCGCCACCCATAGTGTCGGGCTAACACTCTCTTGTCCAGGGGGGGATATGCACATAAATATAATTAAAAAAATATCTAACCAACAATTAACAACTATAACTAACTACAGTTGGTTAATAACATAGTAAAAACATCCAATTGGTTAATTAATAATCAAAATCACACAATGTTTTAATATCATGGGCTGCCAAGAGCTGCAGGAGACACATCGAAGAGCCACTTGCTGCTCGCAAGCCTTAGTCTGCGTATTTCTGCCTTAGAGATATGAAATGTGTGTTCAAATCCTTGCTCCACCTCAAGCAGAAGAAGAGGGATTTGCACCCAGGTATCCTACCTTATGGGTAAATGCACTATCCACTGAACTAAAGGTTTATGGGGTGATGGTGGCACCACTACCACCATTTTTTGCTACAAAGAGCATAGGCACCTAGCTCCAGGAGAGGGCTCATGGCTGTGAATCCTAGAGAACATAGGTGCCTAAGTCCCAGGTCAGAGATAGTCACCGAACTCCCTCTGAGGGGTGAGGATTAGGCCACTGGTAAAGTCTACTAGTAAAGTAGGAACAGGAATGTTGCAGAACTGCAGCCAAACACTAAAAGCAGACATAGTAAAATGTGGTTATCTTACTAGCAGAATTGATAGCATATTGCTAGATGTTTCATAGACAGGATTAACATTTTTAGTCTGAAAAAGATAAAGTGCAACCTCTAATATTCAGTGACTAATTAAAAAACAATATGCATTGAATGCAACTGTATATTATATCTGGACCTGATCCAATAAACACTTGCACACATAAGAAACTTCACTCATATGAGTAGTCTTTTTGACTTTAGTGGGGTTACTTGCTTGAGTAAAGCTGGCCATATGTTTGTCTGTACAAGTGGAAGCTTTATGGCCAGATGGTTTATGTGAAATCAAATCACAAATTGCTAACAATTCATTATTAAGTTATTGAACCACTTCTTTTTGACAGTTTTTACATGATCAGATGATGTATATGTAAAAAAACAGTCTGTCACTGGGACATTGTGGAGTCCTGTCACAGAAAGTAAAACAAGAAACCATCCTTGAAAAAAAGATATATTATCCTCTCTTGAATTTTGCTATCAATTCTATAACAAAGGAGACTGTGAACCAAACTAGGCAGACAAGTACAGGGATGCAGTATTGGAGAACCTCACGTGAAAAAATAACAAATAGATGAGATATAAAGGAAATACTTTCTTTTTGCTGTTTGAAAAAAAAAATTGCAGAAGCTCTTATGAAAAAGTCCTGAATAAGGATGAAACCAATAGGGTTATGTAGACATTAAAAAGCTATATAGAATTAGCCTAAAAAGTTATCTAATTTAATAAAGAATGAAATCCTTACTATAGGCTATTTTAAATTTTAAACATGCTATAGAATTCTGCATAATTTTCTCTGCATTCTCTAGGAGATAAAAGGCCACAATTTCAAAGGGGCCTCAACCTAGCATCTATTAGACTCATATCTAGCACAGACTCTTGCTGCTGCTGTTGTCATTCATCAATGAGTATATTGCACTTGAGCAGTCAACTGAAATCTATATGAAAGAGCAGTACTTGACTGTGAAGAAGAGGTAGGGGATGAAACACCTTTTGAAGTGAGTGTCTGGAGTAGGAGCCAGCTGTGTATGTCTTTCTTTCTCCTCGTCTCTGAACTGAGCCCTAAATGGAAGGGGATTCGATTTTGCAACAAGGAGGGAAGAAGGCAAAATAAGACCGCAATCTTGTATGTGCTTAATTTTACACATGGAAATAGATCCATTTCAGGGCTTATGACAATAACTTTAACTACGTAAATCGAAGTCAAACATGGTGGATATTCTGAGCAGAAGCAGCAGAGAAAATGCCACTTTCCTGGGCCTAATCCTATTATTGTTTGAACACATCATTAGAAAAGAAGACACTTGAAATTTGGCAAAGCATGCTGGGATTCCATTTGAAGCAACATCAGATTGGGTATCAATAGACATATTTGAAATGGAAATAATTAATTTAAATTAAGCGAAAGCTTCCAAATGTTTAAAATTTGTATCAATCTATTAATTATTGTTACTATTATTTAGAGCATAATCTGCAATCAACTTTATTCCAAAGTTTTGCAGCACTAAGTATGAGTCAAAAGTTAAACAAGGCAAAACTTGAAGGTCAGTTATATTTTACCTGGCTGACCTAACTTTATCAACTATTACCAATTGCATTAAGTCCTTCAATAATTTCAAGCAGATACAATTTTACTACTTTCTAGCATCTGTCAAATTTTAAGCACTTTGGGATGATGATTCACGTGTTCCAAAAAGGAGCCAAGTTAATATTTTAGACATATTTGTTTTCTGCTCACATTGGCTAGATTACCTCATGCTGCAACGAAAGCTTCCACGCATTCACTTCTAATGTAATAATTAGGTACACTGTTATGATTTAACTTAACCTATGTTGTGGACTTTGTTTGGTTAACTTAGACACAACTGTAAAACCAGCATGCAGACCTTGAATTTGAATATCCGGTCTCATTCCTCTTTGCTGCTTCTTAGAATTCAGATCACATAGTGCAGGGATTTAGACTAAATGGATCTGACTTCTTCTGTACATTAATTTTAAACCAGTTTAGACATTTAAATAATGAAACAATGCTGATTAAATGAGAATCATGAGTAGTGATTTAGTTCACCATGGTTAACACATTCTTCCTTCATGATCTTCATTTAGCCCGTTAATTTGGAAACTTTAAATTCTCTATTGTTTTGTAAAAACATTCAACCTATTTTCCAGAAAAGGCAAAACCAAAAACTAAAAGAAGCTTTTCAGACAAATTATATATATAAAAGACCAATTTTAATGCATTCAAACTAGAACTGTTCATGATAAAGTGCCATTAACAATTATTCAGATGAAGCACTAGGATTTCAAAAATAAATTCCTAAACAATGCAGAGATTAGTTCTTAAAATGAATCTTCATTATTCAAAAATAACAGAAAACCCCCCATAATATATAGTAATTAGATTGCTGTACAGCATTCAAAGTAGTATGAAACTTTTCTTATAAATTTAACATTGTAAACAACAAAATGTTTTTTAAAGTTACTAATTATTGATTGGTTGGGTATGGTCAAAGAGAGGCTCCATTAGGAAAATCCAGGATTGTGGCCACACTACCATATTTGAAAGGATGACTTGCCAGATTTGCCAGGTGGAAGAAATGAGTCTGCTAGGGAGAAAACAGAGGCCAAAAAAAACCAAAACAAAACAAAAAGCTGTAGAGCCTTAAGGCTGCTGGGGACAAAGAACTAAAATTTCAAAATGGATTCATAGAATCATCGAAGATTAGGGCTGGAAGAGACCTTAGGAGGTCATCTAGTCCAACCCCCTGCTCAAAGCAGGACCACAACTAAATCATTCAAGAATGTACCCTCAAAATTGTATAAACATCCATATTTGTGTGAGAATGGGCATTTGGTCTTAAAAAATAGGTTGTTAGATGCCTAATCTGTTTTTATGTACAATATGCAAATGTAGAGCTTTAAGCTATTCTGATCTTGATATCTGACAAGCTTTGCCCTGGGTAGCATGTACCTGTCTGTCAATAGGCTCTCTTCCCAACTTTACACAAGCTTGTTTGTGGATATTTGGTGCATTTGATGCAGATCTCTGCATGGACAAGACTGAGTTGGCGACTATTCACTGACACATAGACACTGTGATTGTTATATTTAAATTACTGAAACTATGAAAATATTTAGGTTTATAGATTTACACTATTTTCTCCAATCACTGAAAACACCTAGGACCAGATTCTGATCTCAGATACATGTATAGATTTGGAGTAACCCCAATGATATTCACTCCATGTTTACACAGGTTTCACTGGGATCAGACCCTGATTGCTACTCTGGAAGAAAATTGTCAAAGTATCAAGGGGTGAGGAAAAACTGACTTCAGTTTATTTTTCTCCAAAGAATAAAGAAAACATACAAAAAAGTTATAATTACTGTTACAATTGCCCTGACTATTTTGATTAAAATGAAGACTTTTCTTTCAAATTGAAAAGGAAATATCATGCTAAGAGTGCCGATTCTTTTCATCTTGAAAGTGCTTCATTAAGTGTTCACCATGGGAAGACTAGCTTTTGATTCCAGTTTGTCCTTTGAAGCAGGAGCACCCAGCTTTAAAAAGTGATAAAGAGACTATCCTGTAGCGTGTTTATATTTATTTTCTACATCCTATTGTTTCCCATCTGTTAAAAACACAGTAGATGTCAGCCCCCTGGAATTAGATAATAACCTCTCTAAACTGCAACATAATGGGTTAATCAGCCAAGCAATGAGAAGTATATAGTTTAAAAGTCATAAAATAATACTTTAAAAGAGAAATGCTGTGTAACAATTAAACCTAATGAAGATGTGTCTATGGATAAAGAAGTACAAGACAATACTATAGCAGTTCAGGTAGCTTCTGAAAAAAAAAAAAAAAAAAAAAGACACACCTTCTTTGGTGATTTATAGGTGAAAGATCTTTTTTACTTGTGTTTATTTTGTCTTCAATACAAAAATTGACCAAGTTTGTTATTGAAAGAAATAAAGAAGTTTATTCTTTTTACAAGTAAAACAATTCATTAGTCACACATACTTGAATTTTCAACACCAAACCTGATTTTTTCCCCCTTTTCCTCCCCCCCCCCCCTTATGGAAAGGAAGTAGAACAGGGGTGGAAATTATTTTCTCAGTGAAAAATTTCAATGACATTTCAGTACTCTTCCAATTTTGGGGGATCATCAAAAAATGTAAAGCAGAAAACAGACTTTTCTCCATAATTTTGGTAACCAAAATCAATGGTTTTGTTTGTTTGTTTGTTTCTCTTAAAGGATTATTTGTTTGTTTGTTTGTTTCTCTTAAAGGATTATTTTATAGTTAGCAAATAAATTAATTCTTTTTGAAAACACAATTGCTAATCTAAATAGTCATTTACACTGTCCAAACATTGATAGAATAGAATTCATTCAGATTCATGCCATTCACCTCTAGGATCAGCTGTCTTCAAATTAAATGTTTAAGAAGTGATGCTTCCTGAGGACTAGTATTTACAATACAGCATTAGCACATTTTAATTAAGACCAATATGACTTTACATTGGAATGCACATTGGAAAAAATAACCCCAACTATACATACAATATGATGGGAGCTAATTTAGCTACAACAAATCAGGAAAAAGATCTTGGAGTCATCGTGGATAGTTCTCTGAAGATGTCCGCGCAGTGTGCAAAGGCGGTCAAAAAAGCAAACAGGATGTTAGGAATCATTAAAAAGGGGATAGAGAATAAGACTGAGAATATATTATTGCCCTTATATAAATCAGTGGTACGCCCTCATCTCGAATACTGTGTACAGATGTGGTCTCCTCATCTCAAAAAAGATAAATTGGCACTAGAAGAGGTTCAGGAAAGGGCAACTAAAATGATTAAGGGTTTGGAACGGGTCCCATATGAGGAGAGATTAAAGAGGCTAGGACTCTTCAGCTTGGAAAAGAGGAGACTAAGGGGGGGATATGATAGAGGTATATAAAATCACGAGTGATGTGGAGAAAGTGGATAAGGAAAAGTTATTTACTTATTTCCATAATACAAGAACTACAGGTCATCAAATGAAATTAATAGGCATCAGGTTTAAAACAAATAAAAGGAAGTTCTTCTTCACGCAGCGCACAGTCAACTTGTGGAACTCCTTACCTGAGGAGGTTGTGAAGGCTAGGACTATAACAGAGTTTAAAAGAGAACTGGATAAATTCATGGTGGTTAAGTCCATTAATGGCTATTAGCCAGGATGGGTAAGGAATGGTGTCCCTAGCCTCTGTCTGTCATAGGGTGGAGATGGGTGGCAGGAGAGAGATCACTTGATCATTGCCTGTTAGGTTCACTCCCTCTGGGGCACCTGGCATGGGCCACTGTCGGTAGACAGGATACTGGGTTAGATGGACCTTTGGTCTGACCCGGTACGGCCTTTCTTATGTTCTTATCTTAAATATGTAAATATGTATGGGTGCATCACTGCTAGAACTGTGTCTTGCCTTACCACCTCCCCCCAAAAAACCCTGATTTAACACGCTCTTTCATGCATATATACTTATCTCAAAATATAACAAGTAGATGCCTAACTTCAAAAGAACCATTTTGCACAGATCAAAAAGAACTCTTTAAAGAGAGCAGCTTTATTTGTTTTCTTCTACATAATATGAAACACCCATGTAGAAATAGACCATTAGTTACAGCAATAGTTATTGCAGTGTATACTACTGCTCTCAAAGGCAAGTAGACGAAGAAATATAACCAACTGATCTCTCTAATCAGTTGCTACATAAGCTTTTCACATGAGGTACAGCAGATCTAAGCAGCCAGTAATCCAGCTATGCAGAGACACTGACGGCTGCTATTAGAATCTATGCTACCTTTCCTTAGAAAGTTCCAGCTCCAGATTACAACAGTCAAATACTTGGGAAGAGTGATAGTTCTGGAGGATACTCTAAAGATGTGCACACTCATGCAGCATCACCTGCTGCCAAATTTCAGGTCCTTCAGAGGCTTTGGTTGGGATGCCATGACATCAAGCTTGCTACAAAGCTGTAGCTCCACAGTTATAACAACTCTGTTGTATGGCAGTGAAACATGGAGGCTGATGAAGGCTGAAAAGCAGCAGATTGGCATTTCTGATTTTTGTCTTTTATGTCAGTTGCTCCATATTAAGTGGCAGGACAAGAACAGAAATTAAGATATTTGTAGCTGAACCCACTGACTCCCTCCATCAGCACTGGTTTGATTTCTGTGGCTTTCTTGTTATGGACATGCTATTAGAATGTAAGATGAATGAGTTACAAAGTGTGTTACCAAAGAATCCTGCTACATGGACAGCTGTCACATAGTCCCAGAAGCTTGTGTTGCATGATTAGATTGCTAGTAATGGCTGTAGTGAGGGGTGTGACTTCCCTTCAAGACTGACGGGAAGAAACCACTCTCCACCCTCTGGTGGGTGAAGCTACACAAGCCATGCTCCTTCCCCCTGCTGGAAGCAGAGGGGCAGGACAGGAAATTTAAAATGTGGGCCCTGCAGCTCAGTTGTGCGAGAGATGGAGAAAGAATCAGGCGTCTCTTGCCCTGTGCCCAAGATATAGCTCTACAATGCCGATGACCCAGAGCAAGTGTCAGGACTGCTGACTGACCAGTACCCAGAGGAGCTACTGGAATTGCCACTGGCCGTGTACCCTGAGGAGACAGAGGAACCGGAGGAGATGGAGGTACACTCAGAAGGGATAGCAGATATTAGTCTGGTTGTGTTGCCAGAGTCTAGCACAGTGTGCTTTGGTGGGATCTCCACTAACCTAGTAGTAGAACCCTCCACCACTGTAAGGGCCCTGGGCTGGGACCTGGTGAAGTAAGGTGGGCCAGGGTCCCCCTGCTGCCTGCTGCCAGCCCCACCTCAGGGGTGGTAGACTCCCCACCTTAGGCTGGCCAGACTGCATTCACTTGTGCTCTGCCCTGCCCAAGGGTCAGGGCCTCTAAACTGCTGGTTGCTCTGCCCAGAGGGCCAGAGCCCCTTGAACTACTAATTCCCCTATTGAGCATTGCATTTTAAAACATCATATTTAGGGACATGGCCTCCCTATTAAACTGACAGGGACATAAATTGAACATCCAAGCCAGACCACCTTAAAAACCTAGCTAGAGATCATTTCAGGTGGTGCTCAATCTGCAAGGAAGCTTCATTTCTTTGGGGTTTGCCATGATAATGATGATCCAATACATTTTTTTAAAATTTACCTGATGGAACAATTAAAAATATTGGCAAAATTGAAGTTTCCTGTAGAAACTTTTGAATTTGTGGACACTGCATTTTCCATCCGAAAATTATTCCAATGGAAAATTCTTGACCAGCTCTAGCTTAGACTTGCAGCATTTTGTTCCTACTTAATGTATAAATAGACTGATAGATCATTGATCAGGGCACGCAGGTGAATGAAAGTCAGACACAGGGATAGGTTTAAGCAGACCATGGAGGTTTTAATACTATATATTTATATTCATATTATTTTGGGAGCCACCAGATGGAAGTGTAACTGTCTTATCATTTCTGTTTGAACATTTAGGCATTCAAAACATTGAGAAATGCTTTTTGTTACTTGTAATATAATTCTCTTTAAATTTGGGCATCTCACCCATAAACTTTGATCATTACCTGAGTGTCTTTCTGGCTGAATCACTCTTAGATGAATCTGTTGAATACAGGATGCAAGTAAACTAAACATATTACATGATATTGAAACATTACATACATAGAGCCAATTATGGTCTCTGACAAAAGACTAAAGATAACATGCCAAGACCTTAAATTGTAACAAAAAATACTCAATTTTCTGAATAAAGAATCATTTAGGGTAAGATTATTATTTTTTATTATTATTGTTATGTAAGAGAGATCGGCAACCTTCAGCACGCGGCTCACCAGGGTGAGTCCCCTGGTGGGCCGGGCCGGTTTGTTTACCTGCTGCATCCGCAGGTTCGACCGATCACGGCTCCCACTGGCTGCGGTTTGCCGTCCCAGGCCAATGGGCGCTGTGGGAAGCGGCACATCGGCTGAACCTGCAGACGCAGCAGGTAAACAAACCAGCCCGGCCCACCAGGGGGATTACCGAAGGGCCGAAGGTTGCCGATCTCTGTTATATAACCTGAAAAACCTTAGCACTTCTCAGGAATAGAATGGTAACAGAAACCAACTTGCCAAAATACATGTGAGAATTCCCACTTGGTACAAGTAAAGTTTTCGAGCAGGGTGACCACCACTTTTTAAATTGTCCATAAATAGTTTAAAATCTTTCAACAGAAACAAAATCTTCAGCTCTAAGAAGTCCAAAGGGAAATGTCTTTCTCCTTTCAGGTGATGAAGTTAGGCAAGTAGGTCTTTACTGTGCTTCCAGGTTCTGACTCCATTAATTTTCTAGTTCAGAGTTGTAGGAATGCTTCAAAATCTTGTATTTTCTTTTTAACGGAAATACAAAGTACTATATTATGTACAGTTAGTAAGATTAAAAGGATTTGTCACTTCCTCTTGGCTAGCAGGCTAATAGTTTAGATGTGCACTAATTAGTTATGTACCAATACTTGCATCTTTGTTAGGTTTTTTTTTTTTTAATTTTTGGTTGCCAGGTTGGTTTTGACATTAAGTATAAAGCCATAGTTATTGATATAAGGATCTCACAGGAGTCGTTTAACAGCTTTGACCAAGATTTTCAAAAATGACTAGTAATTTTGGTTACCTTATTTTTGAATGCCTAACGCGAGCCTCCTTAAAGAGGTCTGATTTCCAGAAAGTGATGGACATGCTACCCTTGAGGTAATGTCTCAAAATTTATTGTAAGTTAAAAAGAGAAGATTTGTATTTTTCCTGTGTATTTTATAATGAACAATGCCACATATATAATCAGAATTTTTAGAGAATGAGATAACTTAGACAATTAGCTATTTTAACATGACAATTAGCTTCGGTTCAACTTTCTCTTTTTGAAAGAGGATATAGACTCCTTTTCCAAATATTTTGTCATGTCTGATAAGCACTAATGTATGTGGTGGAAGGGAAAGGGATGAAGTAGTGGGAGCTGTTGCCTAGCAGTACCAGAGGTCTATACTTCAATCCTTTGCAGAAAATGTTCAAAGGCACAAATGGGAGTGAAATACCAATTGGGAATTAGTCCCATAACTGCCCTTCATGCCTTTGAAATCCTTCCTCTTTAAAAGTATTCTTTCTACAGGCTATTTTTCTCTAATTGGCATTGTCTAATTTCATCTTGCTTTTGTAGCCTAAAGGGATTTATTTAGATTTGTTGAGTGTTTTTAGATGCTCTGTTGGAACTTCATTTTAATCCCTTTATTATCAATATTATTCTTAGTACATAAAAAATTCATGTTCAGATATAATCTAAGAGGTGTGTGGTTTATGATCATAGACAAGGTGGATAGTTCATTTGTCTGAAGAATTTGAAGCACAACAGTAGAGAAAATTCACTATAAATGTTAAAACCCAAAATGGAGGTATGGTTTATAGTGGGGAGGAATTTTTTTTTTTAAAGAGCTTTTATCAAAAATCATGACTGCCCCTAACAGAAGAACTGGAGAACTTCCTAAACAAGCACAACTTTCCTAAATGAAGTTTAAGAAAAAATGAATATATTGAAAAAGGGAAAACACTGACAAAGTAGTAATTGGCACCAAAAGTAGCTGTCCCAGTGATCTTCAGGTAAAATTTGTTGCTAAAATTTGACTTTAAAAATATTAGCAAAAGATCTTGCTTTTAGTTTACTCAATGTGATTTCTTTCCTGATACAGTTTGACTAAATCTAATTTATTCTCAACTGTCTGATTATCCAAAGACACTTTATATTTTCCTTAGATGATGAAAAAAAATTGGTTGGGTGCAGTGAAAATATTTATTGAAAGTCATGAACACAATGGGTCTTAAATGCAATTTTTACAAATAGGTAATTACCATACATTAATCATCTCAGCTACCTATATGGTCAAGGAATTAAAAAAAAAATCTTTGTTACTGACTGGACAATAATCATTAATCACAATTATAATACAGGGAATATCCCATAATAGCTACACAAAACAAAAACAAAAACCCCCAAACAACCCAGATACTTGTTATCTGCCCACATTATGTTTGCAGCTTGACTAACTAAATATATAAATACATAGATCTTTTATTTTTAAAAAGAAAACAAGACATTATTAAATGAAAAAAGATCATGTTTGCAATCATAAAATATGATCATCTGTTCTTAACTTAGATGATTTTTCTGTAAAATAATTCAATAGTGCATTTAATCTGACAGTTGCATTTTTATGCATACTCACCATTGAAGTTTCTCCACACTGCACTGTATCTGATTAAAACTTGATGCTGCAAAGTACTGAGCACTACTGGAAAATGAGGATGGAAAAAAATTGTCATAGAAATAGTTTATAAACTTCCCTTACACTCCATATGAATTAGGAGATGCTAAATAACAGAGCTGCTTGAATTTCCTTACTGAAAAGGAGGGGAGGCGCTTGAGAAAATGTTTTTTCCTGCAATATATTTTTCATAGTGAAATTAAAATTTGTTTGGGTTATAATTGAATTTATCATTTCATTTACAATTTTGAAAACAGAAAAAAAATATTATTTTGTTTTTGCATATTTGGGGGAATTTCTTGCCCAACTCATCAATTTTCTTCCACTGTAAAAGGTGGCATAGGGGGAGGGAAGATTAGAAAAGGGAGACACAGTGGGAAGAAAAAAAATTCTGTATTTCTGCTCCCCTCCTAACCCCAGCCATTCAGCATACCCTCCTTCGCTTACTCTGTGCAAGGTGTGGAGCAGGGAGCTGGGTTCCAGCAGCTGAGACTGTCCAAACAGTGTAGGGAGCAGAAAGCTTCCTCGACTGCTACATAAGTACCCCTCTTCAACCTTACATGTGGGTGCCCGGCACCCATGTGTATGTGGGACATGAATCTCCAAAGTGAAAGATCAAGAAAAAACACATGAATACACAGACATACAGCTTTATTAACTCAAGCATACACATACACATTTCATTTGATAAATCATCATCCTTACTTTCTCTGATATCTTCACTCCTTCTGTTATGGTCCTTCTGCTCTGTCCTGATGTTGCTCCTTCACCCTCACTACTCTGCCTTCTTCTGATCTTCTTGTGGTTTTCCTCAGTCTTGATCTTCTCTTCTGCTGCTTCTTCCATATACACTGGTGCCTTCCACTCATGCTGGTGGACTGCGTAAAGCCTGTCAGCTCTCCACCTTATATACACCTATTCTGACTGGTTGTTTTATATGATTTGCATCCACCAATCAGCTTTGAATGTGGACTTAACTGAAAACCTGCACCTTTAGATCTGGACCTGTTTGAAGACTTGTGTTCTACCTGACTGACCCCTCCTTTCAGGTGTTTGGAGTAACCTTTAATTCACACCAGTCTGCCTGATCCCCATTGGCATTTTGGTTTTCACATCTCTGATTCCTTGCAGCCACCATTTTATTTTCTCTTCCTGTGTCCTCTTTAACTATTTAAATTATTAAAATTATCAAACAAATCACATATTTATATACACCACATCATTGTGTTTCACTGTAACCATCCAATTTCACTAATGTACATAAGCCCAAATCTTGATCTCTCCCTGCTTCAGATAATGGTGACAGATCAGCACCACTGATGCTGGACAGCACCTGGTGCTGAACAGCGTTTTCAGCACACAGAGAGCCACTGAAAAATCCTCTGAATCTGTTTGGGCTCGGGCTGGAGCCTGGGCTGTAGGACTCTGTGAGATGGGACACTCCCAGAGCTTGTGTTACAGTCTGAGCCTAAACACCTACCCTGCAATTAAACAGTCCCTTACACTGAACCTTGCGAGCCTGAGTCAGCTGGCATGGGCCAGCCGCAGGTTTTTAATTGCAATGTCGATACCCCCTTGGAGGCCAGATCTTACCATCTTAGTCCTTCCACCTGTGGGATTGAGGGAGGTCCTTCCCCTGTTACTGTCTCTCCCTTTTGAATAAAGAGGCAACTTATGTATTTCCCTCTTTCCCAGACCTTGTCCTATTTGGCTGAGAAACAGCGGATCCTTGTTCCACCCTATACTACAAGACTCCTGGCTCCAGGACCTTAAATAAATAGCAATCCAGGTTTTCCTGAGACATTAACTATTATTCTAGGACCACTTACTCTCTCCTAGCATCTGCCTCTGCCATTTTGTAGACCGTCATATGTTCCAGAACTACTGGGACCTTAAAGCATTATGACTTGTAATAGAGGTTGGCTGGTGGTACCAGTCCCAACTATCCCTTACCATACTAGCCCTTAAAACGTAGACTGACATGTTAAAAGAACATTAATGTTGCATAGTTAAGCACTGAAAAGTTAGGAAATGCCAAAATTAAGATTGCCTATGCCACCTTAATTCAGCCCCCATGTATGTATGCATTACGATAGTCTTTAATTACATGGTCACATAGTATTTTTCCCACAAGACCCCTGCCTCATTCAGTGCACAGGATAGATGGCACTCACTCAATGAGCAGCTATTTAATATTTTATTTTATCTTTTTTGATTGATGTGTGGCCCTGTACTTATTTATTGCTCACTATTCAAACCCTGTTCTGAAGACAGAAGTATTAATTTCTTCATGGGCTTTTCTATGTCACTCATCACTATAGTGTTCTAGTGCTTCATTAATTGGCCTCTCAGAGTTGGTAAGACAACTCCCACCTTTTCATGCTCTCTGTATGTGTATATATATCTACTCAATATATGTTCCATTCTATGCATCCGAAGAAGTGGGCTGTAGCCCACAAAAGCTTATGCTCAAATAAATTTGTTAGTCTCTAAGGTGCCAGAAGTACTCCAGTTCTTTTTGCGGATACAGACTAACACGGCTGCTACTCTGAAACCTGTCAATGTATTTTAATAACACCCCTGTTTAGAGAGAAATTAAGGTGAAAAGTGTCCACTAGTTTTGGGTATCCAGTTTGAGGTCCCTGATTTATGTAGGACCTGATTTTTCAGAGTACTTAGTATTTCATAGCATTTGATATGGTTAGAGCAGAGCTCCCATTTACCTCAGTTGCAGATGTAGTGCTCAGCACTTGTCCCAAGTGTCTTATGTTAGGTACCCAGAAACCAAGAAACACACAGTTGTCACCGGTCAACATTTCAGTTTATGTGATTTACCCACTGTTACCCCAGGACCTCTGGATGCCAACTGGCAGAGGGCACAGGGGTGCATAAGTGTTAAAGGGGTGCCCTGGATCTGTTATTTACATTTTATTTCACCAAAGAGTGTCATGTAATGTTTCTACTGAATGGCTGTGTAACACTGGTCATCATAAACTTTGTGAAATGTATGTGCAAATAATATGTAATGTGATATGTGTATATATTGGAAATTAGGTTATTAAGATCTTGGAGTTAAAGGCAGGTCACCCAGAGGTTTCATGCCTTATGACCAGTTCCACCAGACAGGAGGTGGGAGATACTTGTCTACCTAGCTGACCATTGTGTATCTTATAATGGAAGCTGGTTTGCATACCGAGTCAAATGCCAGTGAAGAGACTGTGGGGACTTCAAGAGAAAAAAAATAACAGGAAGAAGTGAACAGTGGGGATAGAACCGGTTTACAGGCAAAGAACAAAGGTCTGGTCTACTATATCAAGGGGTGCAGAAAAACACCCTCACATCCTTCATTGGAGGAGATAAGCTGCCGAGAGGCTAGATCTCATGAAAGGAGGGTCTCAGCCATCCTGGTTGGAAAATGCTGTGAGAAAGACTATGGGTAAACAGTACTTTATTAGAGAAGAGGGCAATTTGTTAGTTACGTATATGCTCTAGAAAGCATGTTTTGATTTTACTTTATATGTAACCATTTATTTCCATTAATGCTACTTGCTTCTTCTCAAATCTCTATTCTTTGTTAAATAAACATTCCTATTTTCACTATAAACTTATCTAAGTGCTGTGTGTTAAGTGGAGCTCTGTCCTGAGGTGAAACTGATGAGCTAGTGTGTACTATTCCTTCGGGAGCAGCAGATCTGTGAATTCTGAGAGTGTCCAGTGGAACAGGTGCTGGACACTGCAGAGGGATGCTCGGAGGACTCAGGGGTTGTAGTATGCCTTTCACTAACATTCAGAAGGGATAGCAGAACCTGTTGAGGCTGAGAAGGGAGTACTTCTGCTGCCTGTGAGCAGGGTTGTCACAGAGATAAATGCTCATAAGCACAGACAAGGTTCCCTCAGACTAAGGGTGGAGAGCAGCAAGCAGGGCCGGCTCCAGGCACCAGCCGAGCAAGCTGGTGCTTGGGGCGGCAGCTTGTAGGAGGCGACATTCCACCCAATCCTAGGGCGGCATGGCCGCTTTTTTTTTTGTTACGCTCCGGCCGCCCTGTAGGGGGCAGTGGTGTGGAGGATGGGAGCGCCCTGCAGCAAGCCTGGCAGGGCAGCCCGCGTCCTTCCCTCCGAGGCGACCGGAGTGGCTTGGAGCCCTCCCGGCAGGGGACACGGCAGGAGGGACCGCGTGGCAGTGCCCCACTGAAGCCCTGGCCGCCCCCCTTCTCTCTCTCCCCCAGCTTCCTCCCCCTCCCCCCGCTAGCCGGGGCACATCTGCAGGGCAGGGAGTCCCCCTGCACCCGCAGGTTTTTTTTTTTTTTTTTTGCTTGCGGTGGCCAGAAAGCCAGAGCCGGCCCTGGCAGCAAGATGCCCCACAATTCTGGTTACCTCCAGGGAGCATGACACCCACAAAAGAACAGTGTGGCAGAGGCAGGGATAGAATCCAGTTCTTCATTTAGTTGCCATTGCCATTAGACTTTCTCTTTTCTTCTTGCAGTTCCTTGCCTCATTCCTTGCTATACACCTTGCAACTTGACCTTACAAGGACTCATCTTTGACACCTCTTTTTCTGTATGTATTATGCAAGATTGTAATTTTCTGATTTTTCCAATATATTTTGATCCACTTTCTCATAACACTTCTCTTTTTACTAGACCCCTTACATGTCTATCAAGTGACTAGTTAGACAGTAATTTATAAAGTTATGAAATAATTTTAGGTTTTTTTTTTAATCTTTACATTATGTATATATTTTAAAAATTAAACAAATATATTGATACAACCAGGAAAAGGAAAAAAAAGGGAAAGTACATCATGTTCTGTTTAGCTTAAAATAACCTCTCCGTAAAGCACACTTCCCTGTCAGAAAAGAATACTAAAGGGAATGAGAAAGAAGAGTATCTTTATGAAAACTTTATACACAACAGTCAAAAAGAGCAGGTGTAGCACTATTAAATGCAAGGTACCAAGTCAATGCAATATTATGGTCCTGATTCTCCCATTCGAAGCATATTGGTGTGCCTATACTGAATCTATTACAGGATCAGGGCCTAAGATTGTACAATTACACAGTCACACACACAAAAATCAGGAGAAATAAAAGTTAAAGGGCAGATTCCAACAACATTATTCTTAATGTTATGGTGTACATCAATTACAATTATATTACCATTCATTTCATATTAATATTACAAGAGCAACCAGAGGCCAGACTGTATAGTTAAAATCTAACCTTGTTAGCTTGTAAAGTCCAAATTAGGCTTTGAAGTCCATGGGCCAATTTAGTCACAGATTTATTCCTGACTCACCATAGTGCTATATCAGAGTACAATTTGGTGCCACAGTTCACTGATGTATCCTGCAATAACAGCTAACAGAGGAGCAATGGAAGCAGCAATGTTTATACTGTGAGAGTTGTATTGCATTTGCACTAAAGAATAGGATAGAAACAAGTTTTTAAATGCACTGTAATCTAACAATTTGCAGATTATTACAGGATAATAATGTTATAGCAAAAGCATCGGAGACACTCTATTATCAAAGGATTCACACCTTTATGCCTGAAACTTTTCCCTGTCCCTTGTAGAGGCATGTGTGGGATTTGCTATATGTCTGTCTTTCAATAAAACTGTTATAATATCCTTCTTGCAAATTGTCCCAGCAGTAGAATGAGATAATTCTCAGCAGCTGTGAGCAGCAACCAGTTTCCTTCCCCAAGCCTGTGAGACAGGCCAGGATATCACAAGTCTCTAGAATGTAAACAAGTTTGTGAAAATCAGAAAAAAGATTTATGTCTTTGAGTGCTAAGAGGTAAAATATTTTCCAGAAAACAAGAAAATGGCCAAATTCTGATCTCATGCAGACAGGTGTAAAAACGGACTGATTTACAGAGACATAAACAAGATACAAATTAGGCACTAAAATTTCAAATACACAACAACTCATAGGGATTTAATAAAATTTGATGTCACAAACTCTTGGATGATTCATCTTACAATATTCACCAGTCATACCAGCTCCCAAAGCAATATGCTCTCCATTACAAAGGTCCATTAGTCCTTAAAAAGTTTTGCACATGAACCACATTAATATCACTGCAGGGTTCAAACAATGCAGCTATTTGATCCACTACTTTATAGCTTTAATTAAAGTCTTGTCTAGCATTCCCAAATAGTTTCTGTAAACAAGCTACTTCATTCAAAATGTTTAACCACCACCAAGGGGTGGGGGTAAGGAAATGTCAATATTTTCAGAGATAGGTCTTTGGATGTCAGTGTCCATCTTTTACATGTTCACTGTAGAAATGGATGGAGATAACTTTGCTTAGCTGTTTACTGTGTTTCACCATTTCAGAACAACAATGACAAGAAAGAAGGGCTATCTGTTTTCATTTCTCTATGCACTAGAAACATTCTAGACGGGACATTGGGAGTCACCAGAAAGCACTTTTGCTTTAGGGTTTTAGATTGAGACATCATAATATTTTAGTATGACTCTGTTTTTTTTTTTTCTAGATAGAACCTGCCTTATTGTTTGCTTTTTTACCATGAAATGTCCATTGGACAGGGTTGGGTTTTTTTGTAATTTTATTTTTATTGAACAGTCTATAATGCCATGTAGGCCCCTTTTCCCTGAGTGGTTGCAGTAATTTACAATTTATCATTTTCTCTGAGTCATTGAAATTCTCTGTTCCAATGTGGATCTTGTACTTGACCACACTGAATTTCATCTGCCATCATGTTGACAAGTAATCAGTAATGTAACTGGATACAACTCAGAATACACAAAGTGAACTGATTTATTGACTAAGAAAGTGCTATCTATACAGCCACTTTTCTAATCATAACTACACCTAAGTGCCCCATATCATACTTTAATGAAGATAACTCAGGAAGTGTCCACTTCTACCAAACTGTAATTCCTGAATTTATTTGGTCTCTCTCCTTTATAACATCCACTTCTTTGCACTTGTTGAAGCCCCATGGAAAGAAAAAAAAAAATCGGAAAATACATACCATGTTCTCACTTAGAAAGTGTCTCCCATTTTGAAAGACACTGTGGGTTTGAAATTCCTGGTCTTTAAAATGAGGTAATGCAATTGGAAACTGTTACTGTCCTTCTGATCTCAGTAGAAACTCTATCTGCACTGTATTTTGGAAGCTGAACTTATTTTAAACAAAGCCTTTCAAAATTTCAGTGACACATTTGCAGCAGTGTTATAAAGGAATTTGGTTTTCGTAAAATATGTCAGACTTATTCACTAGAGATTGGAGTTCTCTATCTATCTGTAGATGGAACATAGACAATGATAACACATGCTTCAATGAACTTCTCTGCCAGCAGGTTTCAAAAATCGTTTAAAGGAACATCTATATGGAGTTTCAAAAGTAAAATCTTAGTTAATAATCAAAAACAAACAAAGTTCCTATGTGATTACAGTGTACTTACCAAACACAACTTTTACCCACCTTCATAATAAAAGGTTAGTTCAGTCATCATGTCTATTCTTGGCCTCTGTCAGCAAAGTGCCAGATCATAGCCACCATTGTGTGTGACCATATAATAAAACAACAAAAGCCAACTATTTTATGACAAATACAAAGATCTTTTAGTAGGTTATTTGGGGCAAAGGGGTTGGGAGGAGTGTGGAGAGAAATCCTGTTGTTAATGGGGTTACACATTCACTTTAAGTGGTTTCTTCAAAACTACCTTCCCTGGATCATTTCTACCTTCCTTACCCAAAGAAGAAAGGAGAGCAGCAGAATACGGACCCCGGACTTCAGAAAAGCAAACTTTGACTCCCTCATGGAACTGATGGGCAGGATACCCTGGGAGAATAAAACATGAGGGGGAAAGGAGTCCAGGAGAGCTGGCTATATTTTAAAGAATCCTTATTGAGGTTGCAGGAACAAACCATCCTGATGTGTAGAAAGAATAGTAAATATGGCAGGCGACCAACTTGGCTTAACAGTGAAATACTAACTGATCTTAAACACAAAAAAGAAGCTTACAAGAAGTGGAAGATAGGACAAATGACCAGAGGGGAGTATAAAAATATTGCTCAGGCATGCAGGAGTGAAATCAGGAAGGTCAAATCACACTTGGAGTTGCAACTAGCAAGGGATGTTAAGAGTAACAAAAAGGGTTTCTACAGGTATGTTAGCAACAAGAAGAAGATCAGGGAAAGTGCGGGCCCCTTACTGAATGCGGGAGGCAAACCAGTGACAGAAGATATGGAAAAAGGTAATGTACTCAATGCTTTTTTTGCCTCTTTCTTCACGAACAAGGTCAGCTCCCAGACTACTGCACTACTGGTTGGAACGGAGCCAACCCCCGTTCTTATAGCCCACCTTTACCCTTCTACAAAAGGGGGTGGATGATAAGGTCCCAGCAATGGGTTGGCTGGGGGGCCTGGATGGAAAAAGAGGGGGAGCTGGTGAAAGTCCCCCAGGTAATTATGGAATGAGCCTGCACTGTACACTTTTATCTGCCAGGTAGTCCTAGACATCTAATAATAAAGTTGCAGCCTGATTAAAACCATATCAAGTGTCTCCTGTCCTCCTTTTGGTAAAGCCAGACAATGTAACAAAGTCATCTGAGATCTGGATAGCTGGGCTGAAAGATACATCTATGAAAAGATATCCATCTGATCTTTGTAGTGTTTTAGAAAGATTAATCTCTTGAAGTGATCAGCATAGTGGAAAATTTCTTTAGTCAGTCTTTTCAGACTGAAAACTAAATTGTATTTTCTCTTTTAGAGGTGACAACATAACCTGTTTTGCCTCCCAGGTCAAAAAGACAAATTGTCGTCTCAATGGATAAAGAAATCATCCTAAAACTTTAGCTGTACTAAGTACCCAGTGCAGTATGTGTTTCCATGTAAGTGCAGTTAATGAATTTTAAACACACAAGACAAATGACACAGTTCTAAAAGGCAAAGGATGCTTTTAAAAGTGTACTGCAAAATGATGTAAAACTTCTTCCTAACGGAATAGATGAATAATCATCAATAATGCCTTCTAATTTGCATATCCCTTGCCCCACAATTTAGGGTTCAAGAATTTAAACCAGTGCTAAAGATAACGAATTGGTGACAAATGTTTTCTCTTCCTGTGCCTCTTTGTGAGCAATCTTAGTTTACTGCCTGATATACTCAAAACCATCCTTCGCTAATGCTTTATGTATGTTGAATTTAAAATTAGTCACCGTATTTATCCTGAACAATCACATATGTGAAAAGTTTAAATATATAAAGTCTACATGGTGAAAAGCCCAGAATAGCTAGTGCAGAATATCTATTGCTGAATAGCTACTCTGCACCAGCTCCTTGTGTTAGTTGTGTGTGAGGACAAAGTCACAAAGTTCAGCCACCAGGTTTGCCATGACATTATCGGGGATACTGTTCCTGGTGGCTGAACTTTGTGACTTTGTCCTCACACACAACTATTTCAGATTTGGGGGCAATTTATACCTTCAAGTCAGCGGCACTGCTATGGGTACCCACATAGCCCCACAGTATGCCAACATTTTTATGGCTGACTTAGAATAATGCTGCACCTACTCTACTTGCACTACATAGATGACATCTTCATCATCTGGACACATGGGAAGGGTGCCCTTGAGGAATTCCACTAGGATTTCTACAATTTTCACCCCACCGTCAACCTCAGCCTAGACCAGTCCACTCAAGAGATCCACTTCTTGGACGCTACAATGCAAGTAAGCGATGGTCACATAAACACCACCCTATACCGGAAACCTGCTGACCACCATACTTACCTACATGCCTCCAGCTTCCATCCAGACCACATCACACGATCCATTGTTTACAGCCAAGCCCTATGATACAACCGCATTTGCTCCAATCCTTCAGACAAACACCTACAGGAACTCTATCAAGCGTTCTTAAAACTACATACCCACTTGGGGAAGTGAAGAAACAGACTGACAGAGCCAGAAGGGTACCCAGAAGTCACCTACTACAGGACAGACCCAACAAAGAAAGTAACAGAATGCCACTAGCCATCACCTACAGCCCCCAACTAAAACGTTTCCAGCGCATCATCAAGGATCTACAACCTATGCTGAAGGACGATCCCTCACTCTCAGAGACCTTGGGAGACAGGCCAGTTCTCGCTTACAGACAGCCCCCCAACCTGAAGCAAATACTCACCAGCAACTATACACCACACAACAAAAACACTAACCCAAAAATCAATCCCTGCAACAAACCCCGTTGCCAACTCTGTCTGCATATCTATTCCAGGTACACCATCATAAGACCTAACCACATCAGCTGCACCATCAGGGGCTTGTTCACCTGCACATTTACCAATGTGATATATGCCATCATGTGCCAGCAATGCCCCTCTGCCATGTATATTGGCCAAACCAAGCAGTCTCTACGCAAAAGAATAAATAGACACAAATCAGACATCAAGAATTGTAACATTCAAAAACCAGTAGGAGAGCACTTCAATCTCCCTGGACACTCAATGACAGACTTTAAAGTGGCCATTCTTTAACAAAAAAACCTTCAAAAACAGACTTCAGCAAGAAACTGCAAAACTTGAATTAATTTGCAAACTTGACACCATCAAATTAGGCCTGAATAAAGACTGGGAGTGGCTGGATCACTACAAAAAGTAATTTTCCCTCTGTTGATATTCACCCCTTCTTGTCAACTGTTGGGAATTGGCCACATTCACCCTAATTGAATGGCCTCATTAGCAATGACCCCCCTTGTGCTGTAATATATATACCTGCCTACTGTATTTTTCACTCCATGCATCTGATGAAGTGGGTTTTAGCCAACAAAAGCTTGTGCCCAAAGCTTATGCTCTAAGGTGCCACAAGGGCTCCTTGGTTTTGCTGATACAGACTAACATGGCTATCCATCTGAAACAGCACAATGTTAAAGCACATTAGTGTTATCCCATGTTGTGTGGAATTAGAGTGTCCGTATGGGCAGTTAGTGCAGATTAGCTATGGCACTTTAAAATTACAACCTAGTTATGTCACACTAACTTCCCTGTGCATTCCCCACGTAGACAACCTCTTTACACACTTACAAATATCTTAAATTCAAATTAAAAAGGTGTTTATAATTTGTTTCCTTATAATCCTACTGAAATAAATTAAGAATAATTTTGACTTCTATACTCTTCTCACAATTTTTTATCTTAAGCTCTGTTTTGTAGTTATAAACAATTGTTTAAGATTCAGTCAGAGTTGGCATTTCTCTGAAATAACAAATTCCTAATTAAATCTCCAATTAAACAAGCTACTCACAGCTGAGAACTGCAGCATTTAGTGCAACTTCATTTGTGGCATTATTCAGGTTCATCGCTTATGAACTTGCTGCTTGAAAGTCAAGTTTTCAATGACGTTATTAATAAGCACGCACGATTGGAAGTGGAATGGTAGTGGACAACATAGATATCATCAACTCTGTATGTTAATTTGAATCTCTTAAAGGTTACTCCTCTTTTGTAGAAAAGGGAAGACTACAAAGTTATCCCAGAACAAGACAAACCAATCTTTGGATTATAAAAGAATCTGAAATCCATAAAGGTGGATGTATGATGTCAAGATTATATGCAAGGAATTTAGAAAGATGAACAGCTGGAGTGCAAAAACACATTGTATTTCTTACAATATTGGAGCTTGAGGATTTTCTGTCACTTTTTGCCATGCCAATTATACCCTGATCTTGATGTGCACTGAGAGAAGTTATTGGGGCTCCACATGGGCACAGAGGTCTGCCTTTCTGCCATTCATTGTAGGATTGGTGTCAAGTTGAAAACAGAGTACAAAAGAAATGAACTAAATAGAGTCTATATTAAATAGTTGCATGTTCCTTTGCCATATTTATTTTTAATTAATTATTTTGTATTTCTTTTGCTGGAAAAATGCAATCTCAAGGTGGGAAAAAAGTTAGTGACTTTTTAAGTCCTTCCCCTCCCTCCAGAGTTCAGAGGGGTGGTTGGGAGTGCAGGGGAAAGAATCACCTGAGCTGGGAAGGCTGGTGGGGCTCAGGTAAGCCATGAACACATGGGGAAGGGTATATCAACCCTGTTCCTCTAGCTTGAGCCCCTTTTCAGCTGGGCCTTAGTACCAGGGTGAATCTGAGTTTGCAGAGCAGGAGGGTATGCAGCTGATGCCCTCTCTTACACTTTTTGACATCCAGGAAACTTATTATTGTATACCTGTGTGAAAATGATCTGGGATTTTGTAAAGCTGTTGACTTAATCATCAAGGCACAGAGCATGTTAGACATACCCTGTACCTTTCCCTAGGGATTAAAGTAAACTGATCTGAAATGCTGCAGTGGAGAATAAAGCAGGAAGTTGCCAGGCCTCCATGAGTTGACAACAACAGAAGATGTTTGAAGCATCTGGAATGGGGAAGCTCAGGAACTACCCACCATAAACAACATATTTGGTCATTCAGGAACAATGGGTTACACCTCTCTGAGAAGGGAACAGCTATATTTTTGGCCAAAGTTAGGGAGGGAAATGTTAATTATCTGGGAACCTGATTCAGATTTGGGAGGAAGGGGGAGGAGGAAGCCAAGTTAATTGCTGGTGCCTCCTTGTGGCAGGTGTCCAATATAGATATATATTGGGAACCATTTGTGGAGGGGTGGTGGGTTGATAGAAGTCCTCTACCTCATGGAAATGATTAAGGAAGGAATCATGACTTGCACTATACAAGTTATTGATGTATAGTTCCCAGGTAAGGTAAATTAGTAAGTTTGTGATCTAATTATCTTATTCCTTGCATCTTGTCTTTCTTTCTATATGTCTGGGACAACGGCCATAGTTTCCATAGTCACATAGCAGAACCTGGTGAAATGTCAGTTTTCCTTTACATCTCCTTTGATTTTGAAAGCCTTATAATTTCCCCCACTTAGAAATAGTATTTTATGCAAAAGAGGGAGTCCAATTCTAGCATACTCTCTTGAAGGAATATAATATATATATATACACACACACACACATTTGATTGTATAAAGATTTTACAGTGCACATACTTTTCAAGATAAGCGTCCCTAACAAATTATGTACTCAATATTAACTGTCAAGTGGTCTCAGTGCTTATTTTAAGACTAGGGAGACATACTAATTTTTTTTCCAGACTGAGCAAATCATACTTCTTTTCTGACAGTGTAATACTACTAGAGTAATATGCCCCTGATGCTTAGGCTACATCTAATTGAAATGCTGCTTATTACTGTCAAGAGAAACAGAAGTCAAATATATATAATTTGTTTCAGCTCTGTCATCTTATGCAAGTGTGACATACAAAGTTAGTGTCTAACGTGGAAAATGTAAATCAGATTATAAATTACTTTTATTATGCTTGGTTTTAAAAAAAAAGTTATGTTACATTCTGATCAAGTACAGGACTTGCCTTGATATTACAGTGCTACTAAGCAAATAAAGAAGGGTATCCCATTGAAGTTTCCTATTTGTATGTGATCCTCTTCAACTTTTGTAGGTACAATTTGTAAGAGCGTTCACAATACTGGCCCAACCACTTTAAACTGTATATTATTGTCATCACTCTGGATGTGGGTGAAAACATAGGGTGAAGTCCTGGCCACTTTGAAGTTAAAGTCAAAACTCCCATTGATTTCAGCAGAGTCAGGATTTCATCCAATAAGTGATTGTTTTTTCTATGGATTCTCTATATGGGGGGAAAAGCTTGCAACAGCTAGTGCATACTAACTATTCCACACTAACTCTTAATGTGACGCCAGTACTGCACACTCAGGCCTGGTCTACACTACGATTTTAGATCGTATTTAGCAGCGTTACCTAGATTTAAGCCTGGACCCGTCCACACAACAAAGCCCTTTTTTCAACTTAAAGGGCTCTTTAAATCAATTTCTTTAATCTACCTCCGACGAGGGGATTAGCACTGAAACCGGCCTTTCGGGTCGGATTTGGGGTAGTGTGGATGCAATTCGACGGTATTGGCCTCCGGGAGCAATCCCAGAGTGCTCCATTCTGACCGCTCTGGACAGCACTCTCAACTCAGATGAACTGGCCAGGTAGACAGGAAAAGGCCTGCAAAATTTTGAATTTCCTATTTGCCCAGCATGTTGGAGAGCCCAGGTGAACACGCAGAGCTCATCAGCACAGGTAACCATGATGGAGTCCCAGGATCACAAAAGAGCTCCAGCATGGACAGAACGGGAGGTACAGGATCTGCTCGCCATATGAGGAGACGAATCAGTGCTAGCTGAACTCTGTAGCAGTAAACAAAATGCCAAAACATTAGAAAAAGTCTCAAAGGCCATGAAGGACAGAGGTCATAACAGGGACGCACAGCAGTGCCGCGTGAAAATTAAGCAGCTAAGGCAAGCCTACCACAAAACCAGAGAGGCAAATGGAAGGTCCGGGGCAGAGCTGCAGACATGCCGCTTCTATGCAGAGCTGCATGCCATGCTAGGGGGTGCAGCCACCACTACCCCAACCCTGTGCTTTGACTCCGTCAATGGAGAATCACGAAACACGGAAGCGGGTTTTGGGGACGAGGAAGATGATGATGAAGACATTGAAGATAGCTCACAGCAAGGAAGCGGAGAAACCGGTTTCCCCAACAGCCAGGAGACGTTTTTCACCCTGGACCTGGAACCAGTAACCCCCGAACCCACCCAAGGCGTGCTCCCAGACCCTGAGGGCACACAAGACACCTCTGGTGAGTGTACCTTTGTAAATATTACACATGGTTTAAAAGCAAGCATGTTTAATGATTAATTTGCCCTGGCATTCGCGGTCAGTACATCTACTGGAAAAGTCTGTTAATGTGTATGGGGATGGAGCGGAAATCCTCCAAGAACAGCTCCAGAAAGCTCTCCTTCATGTATGCCCAAAGCCTCTGAAAAAGGTTTCTGGGGAGGGCTGCCTTATTCCGTCCTCCATGGTAGAACACTTTACCACGCCAGGCCAGTAGCATGTAGTCTGGAATTATTGCATAACAAGCATGGCAGCATATGGTCCCTGTGTTTGCTGGCATGCAGACAACATCCATTCCTTATCTCTCTTTGTTATCTTCAGGAGAGTGATATCATTCACGGTCACCTGGTTGAAATGGGGTGATTTTATTAAGGGGACGTTCAGAGGTGCCCGTTCCTGCTCTGCTGAACAGAAATGTTCCCCGCTGTTAGTGATCATCCCAGAGAATTGGGTGTGGGGGGGAAGGGAGGGAGGTTAGTTGGGTTTGTGCTGCACGTTAACCTGGAAACCGCAGCCCCTCCTTTTAAATTGCAAACCCATTTTAAATGGCCAACCCAAAGGCCGCTTGGTATGGGAAATGAGGGCGCTGCTGTTTGAAACCATTCCCACATTTTATGAAGGTTAAAAAAGCCAAAAGACTGTGGCTTACCATGGCTGCCTGCAAGCCGAATTCTCTTGCCTGGCACTGCGTGAGTGATCTCTCACACCAAACCGGCAGGCCCCCAATATAAAAGGAAAAATGTGACCTTGTAACGAAAGCACATGTGCTGTGTAATATGAACAGCAAAATTTAACGTGAAAGAGTGTACCCATTGTTCTCTAAAATGTGTCTTTTTAACTACCACCTCTCCCTTCTACTCCACCAGCTGCAAATGTTTCTCCTTTGCAGAGGCTAGTGAAGATGAGAAGACAAAAAAGGCGCACTCGGGATGACATGATCTCGGAGCTCCAGATGTCCTCCCACGCTGACAGAGCACAGCAGAATGCCTGGAGGCAGACAATGTCAGAGTGCAGAAAAGCACAATATGAATGTGAGGAGAGGTGGCGGGATGAATCGCGGGCTGAAGAGAGCAAGTGGCAGGCTGAATAGGATAGGTGGCATCAGCTTGCTGACAGAAGGCAAGAGTCGATGCTCCAGCTGCCTGGAGCATCAAACTGATATGCTCCAGCGTATGGTTGAGCTGCAGGAAAGGCAGCAGGAGCACAGACCGCGGCTACAGCCCCTGTGTAACCAACAGCCCTTCTCCCCAAGTTCCATTGCCTGCTCACCCAGAAACCCAAGAACGCAGTGGGGGGGCCTCCGGCCAACCAGCCACTCCACCCCAAAGGATTGCCCAAGCAACAGGAGGCTGGTCTTCAATAAGTTTTAAAGTTTTAATGTGCAGTGTGCCCTTGTCCTTATCTCCTCCCCCACCCCTCCCGGGCTACCTTGGCAGTTATCCCCCTATTTGTGTGATGAATTAATAAAGAATGCATGAATGTGAAGTAACAATGACTTTATTGCCTCTGCAAATGGTGATTGAAGGGGGGAGGGGAGGGTGGTTAGCTTACAGGGAAGTAGAGTGAACCGGGTGGGGGGTTCATCAACGAGAAACAAACAGAACTTTCACATCGTAGCCTGGCCAGTCATGAAACTGGTTTTCAAAGCTTCTCTGATGCGCACCGCACCCTGCTGTGCTCTTCTAACCGCCCTGGTGTCTGCCTGCGCGTAATCAGCGGCCAGGCAATTTGCCTCAACCTCCCACCCCACCATAAATGTCTCCCCCTTACTCCCACAGATATTGTGGAACACACAGCAAGCAGTAATAACAATGGGAATATTGGTTTCGCTGAGGTCTATCTGAGTCAGTAAACCGTGCCAGCACGCTTTTAAACATCCAAATGCACATTCTACCACCATTCTGCACTTGCTCAGCCTATAGTTGAACAGGTCCTGACTACTGTCCAGGCTGCCTGTGTATGGTTTCATGATCCATGACATTAAGGGGTAGGCTGGGTCCCCAAGGTTAACTATAGGCATTTCAACATCCCCAACGGTTATTTTCTGATCTGGGAGGAAAGTCCCTTCATGCAGCTTTTGAAACAGACCAGAGTTCCTGAAGACGCAAGCGTCATGTCCCTTTCCTGGCCATCCCACACTGATGTTAGTGAAACGTCCCTTGTGATCCACCAGTGCTTGTAGCAGCATTGAAAAGTACCCCTTGAGGTTTATGTACTCGCTGGCTTGGTGCGCCGGTGCCAAGATAGGGATATGGGTTCCGTCTATCGCCCCACCACAGTTAGGGAATCCCATTGCAGCAAAGCCATCCACTATGACCTGCACATTTCCCAGAGTCACTACCCTTGATACCAGCAGCTCTTTGATTGCTTTGGCTACTTGGATCACAGCAGCCCCCACAGTAGATTTACCCACTCCAAACTGATTCCCGACTGACCGGTAGCTGTCTGGCACTGAAAGCTTCCACAGGGCTATCGCCACTCGCTTCTCAACTGTGAGGGCTGCTCTCATCTTAGTATTCTGGCGCTTCAGGGCAGGGGAAAGCAAGTCACAAAGTTCCATGAAAGTGCCCTTACACATGCGAAAGTTTCGCAGCCACTGGGAATCATCCCACATCTGCAACACTGTGTGGTCCCACCAGTCTGTGCTTGTTTCCCTGGCCCAGAATCAGCGTTCCACGGCATGAACCTGCCCCATTAACACCATGATTTGCACATTGCTGGGGCCTGTACTTTGTGAGAGGTCTATGTCCATGTCTATTTCCTCATCACTCTCGTCGCCATGCTGCCATCTCCTCCTCGCCTGGTTTTGCCATGGCAGGTTCTGGTCCTGCATATACTCCAGGATAATGTGCGTGGTGTTTAAAGTGCTCATAATTGCCGCAGTGATCTGAGCTGGCTCCATGATCCCAGTGCTATGGCATCTGGGCTGAAAAAAGGCGCGAAACGATTGTCTGCCATTGCTTTTATGGCAGGGAGGGAGGGAGGGTGGGGCCTGATAACATGTACCCAGAATCACCCGCAACACTATTTTTGCCCCATCAGGCATTGGGATCTCAACCCAGAATTCCAATGAGCGGCACAGACTGCGGGAACTGTGGGATAGCTACCACAGTGCAACGCTCCGGAAGTTGACGCTAGCCTCGGTACCGTGGACGCAGTCTGGCAACTTAATGCACTTAGAGCATTTTGTGTGGGGACACACACAATCGACCTTATAAAAACAATTTCTAAACAACCGACTTCTATAAATTCGACCTAATTTCATAGTGTAGACATACCCTAAGAGTGCTTTTGTATGCACTAGCTTTCCATACCTTGAAGTGTGTTAAACTACACTGCCGAAAGGCACACTTAGCATGCAGTAAGACAAGCCCTCAGGTATGAGTTCAGCCAGATACTTGAGCATGGGGCCTAACTTTAAACTCATAAATCTCATTGGCTTCAACAAGACTACTTGTGCTTAAAATTAAGCACATACTTAAGTTATTTGCTGAATAAGCATCTTAATGAGCATTGGGCTCATTTGTCTAAACGAAGTTCCCTAATTCTGCAGATGAGTGGATAGGTAAAGGAATGATTTTAAGAGAAAGACTATAAAACCATAATAAAATCCAAAGTACCATATTTAAGCAGTGTCTGAAATAACCATTTATGACAGACTTTGAGTTATATGTCATTTGACTTCCAAATATGAATGCCATTTTTCTGATGGGGGGAAAACATAATATATTGAGTAAAGAATGTGTTTCATACTGTTGTCTTTTCTTTTAATGCTTGCTATTAGTTTAAAGAATGCATTCACTCTGTGAGACCTACTAGGTCTTTGCCAGATACAGCTTAGACACAGAGGAAAAGCAATACTCAAATTCAAAATACTCTTTCAATTTCTGAAGTATATTTCTATTCCAAACACTGATTCTCCCACATTCTTCCTACTTACAACTAAAAAGCTGATAACAACCATAAGGACTGACATGTAACTCCCTTATTTGTCAGAAGTATTTGAGGGTTAATATGTCTGGGTGCATAGCTGTAACCGGGAATAATGTAGGACAGTTCATGCTTAGAATAGAAATTTAACACAATAATTAAAAGAGCAGCTTGAATTTAACTTGTGAGTTATTTTTCCTCCCTGAATTAGATGTCATTAACATAGAAATTAGAGAATGAGAAGAGCTATTCATTTTCAGAGTTCTCATTAGTTAAAGGGCCAAAACCTGTTTAGTATTATGTCTAAAGTAAAACAGGGAAAGCAGTCAAGTCAACAATTCAGTGACATACTTACATGTCGAAATCCTTCCATCCATCTAGATTCTACTCCCTTCAATGTGATCATCTAGACCTAACTTATAGCAAAGAAAGCTTACAATCTATAGACTTGTTCATGCTGTTGGATTTCTTCTTTTTGGGTGGAAAATTCTGTCCAAATAGATTTCATTGCTGGACTGAGACCTAAGTATGGATTAAAAATGGACAACACTCAGAAAGGGGTGGGAGGAATGGAATAGGATGATTGAAATTAAATAATATTTGGTTTGACCGTACTGCACCTAAAGTGGGGAGAACTTCTGGGCTTTCCGAGGGAAGGTAGCAGTGTTTTATGGCGGGGGGAGAGAAGGAGGTCAGAAATTACTACAAAAGGTGAACGGTGGTCAGTTTTGTGGCACTGACTCACACCGGGGGAATGTGAGTCAGAAGGCTATAAAGGTGCAAGCCCTGGGAGTTGAAAGCCCCTTTTTCCATGCAGCAGGCAAGGCAGCACCCACTCCCCCTCCCCTAGAGGTGGTGAATATCAGGTTGGGTTAGGACCTGCTGTGGGCATTGTGCTGGTCTCTCCTTTTTAGGGGGTCTGGGAAGGAATTTTTCCCACACCACTAGATTGGCTTTGGTGGAGTAAGGTTTTTTCACCTTCCCCACAGCAGGTGTCAGGGAGGACCTTTTCTGGTAAGAAGACAAGGGGGTAGGCTATATGTTGTAATTTATTTTGTAGCGTGGGGCGGATGTCCAGTGCACGTACTCCATAGAGGAGGCATCCATTGACCAGGTAAATAGCCTGGTAAAGGACTTAAAAGGAGGTGCCGGATAAAGGAACAGAACTGTGATGGGGGGTTGGGGACTCCTATGATTGGTATGGCAGGGAGCCAACCCCATTCTTATAGCCCACCTTAACCCTCCTACACATGGAGTGGATGGTAAGGTCTAAGCCAGGGGCTGGCTGGGGAGAATTGGATGGTAAATGAAGGTGGGCTGGTGGAAGCCCCGAGTAATGATTTAAATAAACATAGATTTGCCTGCACGGTACATTTTATCTCATAGACTCATAGACTTTAAGGTCAGAAGGGACCATTATGATCATCTGGTCTGACCCCATGCATGCTGAAGGCCACAAAACCGTCCCTACCCTTCCCTTGACTCTGCTGAAGAAGTCCCCAAATCCTGTGTCTTGGTGACTTCAATTTGCAGAGAACCCTCCTGCTAGCGATCCCTGCCCCATGCAGGCAATCTGCCAGGCAATCCCAGACATTTATATAACAAAGTTGTTGGATGATTAAAATCCATATCAAGTGTCACCTGTCCTTCTTTCAGTATGGTCAGACAATGGTCGTGAGTGATTTTTAAAGGATCAGAATATTTGTACTGATTTTCAAACCCCATTAATTCTCTTTCATTTATCAAGGAGTTTAGTTTGGGGTAAATATCTGACTTACACTTGAGTCTATTTGTGTTCCACATTTTTTTTTGGTACTTCCTGTTCCACTGTGAACAGAATTTGGCCTCAAGTGCTTTATTTACACAATGCACCTGAGTGAAATAAAAAATAATTGCAAAAGAATTCCCATCCGTTAAACCATGCACAACATAAAGTTGAGGAATATCTTCCTCAGAAGTTCATCATAGTCACATTCCATGGTCCAACTTAACCTGAAAAATAAACAATGTACAATTATTTTTCATGGGCCTTCTGTTCTAAACAAAGTGCACTGACATATACAAGTTTATAGACTCAAGTAAAGTAATTTGAATAGAAAAATTCATACAAATTAATGAGGAGGCTGTTGTGACCATCTTTATTAAACCGGTTCCATATGCTGTACTCAGACTTCCCACTTCAAGTATTTAGGAAAAGCTTAAATTCAATACTGTAAGGTGACTGAAGATATCACTGGCTAAAACATTTAAAAACAGAGAAGCTGATTTTTTTCCAAAAGGATGCAGACAGTACTGTTTATATATTTGACAGATACTCAAAGTATCATCAGATACAGGATGGCAGTACTAATTTGAGAATGGTCTTTGACGTTGAGGAATATGGTCGTGAGGAATGAGGATGGATGGAAATTGTGAGCATCTTATAATGACTAATTTATTTAAGAAAAGAATACTTTTTGTGTTTACTCCACCCAATTCCATGTTCTTGTTGATGTATCAACCTGTTGATTTACGAACAGGTTAGACAAGCACCTGTGAGGGACGGCCTAGCTTCACTTAGCCCTACCTCAGTACAGGGGGCTGGACTTTATGACTTCTCAAGGTCCCTTCCAACCCTACATTTTTATGATTCAAAAGCTGTCTTATACTCTTACAGTTGGAACACCTAAAAAGTTCATTCTAGTTTTAGAGAAAGTAAAGATTTCAGAGATAAAAAGAACTTCCAGAATTGTAGGGACAGAAACAATTACCCACTGACTGTCTGTGCTTCTAAACACCGATTTGCCTGGCAGTCTGTAAATTGACACCTGTTTAAGAGTTAAATGAAAGTATCACTAGCAAAATGTTTCAGAACCAATTCAGGTACTAATAATTTTGTTCTATAACTCATATTTTAAAAAAAATACAATTTCAGATCATTTCTGAATGGGGAATAACTATTTTGGTGTTATTTTGGGGCAAATTTTATAAACAACTTAATAGACATCACAAGTATTCAGCTTTACATATAGGCTCCTGTATATAGATTTTTCTTTATGACATTATCCATCACAATTATGCCATTGAACTTTGTAATTATATGTTGTAAATGTGATTGCATGTATTTATACTAATTACCCAATTACAGATAATTTCATGAATTATGGAAATGCACAAAAAGGGACTTTTCTAATATATAAAAAATCACCAAGGAAATCTGCAGAATACTAAGTACCTTAGAAGGGTGTTGAAGTTATGAGATGATCTCCACCAAATCAAAGATTCTTATAGTGAAGAATTAATTCCCCAACGAACATAAATCTTACTGAAACTGGGCTTGTGGCTAGTTTGGTAACTATGAATCTCCTGCGCTTAGTAGATTTGTGTCAGAGCCTTTGCTGGCTACACCGCAAGAAGGACAGGAGACGTGTTATGGGTTTTAATCAGGCCTCAACTTTATTATATAGATGTCTGGGACTACCCGGAAGATAAAGTGTACAGTGCAGGCAAATCCATGCTTATTCACATTAATTCTCTGGGGCTTCCACCAGCCCCCCCCTTTGTTTCCATCCAGGAACCCCAGCCGACCCATGGCTTGGACTTTACCATCCACCAGCCTTGCAAGAGGCTTAAGGAGGGCTATGAGAACAGTCTGTCCTCATCCTCATCCATGGAATATGTCTTGGGAAACTGGACATCTTTGGTCCCCATAATGCCTAGTTGCGAGAATGGACTTGTTAGCAGCAAAATCAAGGGGCCCAATTCTCCACTACCTTGCACCTTATGTAGTCATTTATACATGTAACAAAGTGAGTGTCAAGTAGGTATAAAATACTACCAAAGTCATACCAAAGGCATATTACATACACTTTGCACAGATGCAAATGACTATACAAGGTGCAAGACAGTGGAGACTCAGACTCAAAGTCTCTGGGATCTTGTCTACACACAAATGTAGTACTGTTTTTAACTACATTGCTATAGAAACTGATGGCATGAAATCAGTGCAGACTCTTGAGTGGACAGTCTTAAATCAATTTTATAATTCTATATACACATTTAGCTTAAGTCAAAAAGGGACTGAGTTAAGCTAAAATAGATGCAAGGTGCTCGTAAGCTGATTTAAGAGTTTCCTCTTGAAGGGGTTGCACTGGTTTAATTAAATTAGGCCCCAATTTTGCAAATCATCCATGCATTTCAGTAGGGAGCCCTACTGAAATCAATGACTAAATTGACTTAAATCAGCACAATTTTCTTATGTAGACCCAGTCTAACTTTAGGTAAGATAAAAGACCTGTTTCACTACCTCATTCATGTTTTATACCAGGGATTAGCAACCTTTGGCATGCGGCCCACTAGGGTAAGCGCCCTGGCAGGCTGGGCCGTTTTGTTTACCTGTCACATCTTCAGGTTCGGCCGATCGCGGTTCTCACTGGCCGCAGTTCACTGCTCCAGGCCAATGGGGGCTGTGGGAAGCGGCGGCCAGCACATCCCTGGGCCCTCGCCACTTCCTGCAGCCCCCATTGGCCTGGAGTAGTGAACTGCAGTCAGTGGGAGCCGCAATCGGCCTAACCTTCCTGGCCTGCTAAGGGGCTTACCGTGGTTGGCCGCATTCCAAAGGTTGCCAATCCCTGTTTTATACACTATAATTCTATTGATTTCTATTGAAACCAAGAGTAGCACACTGCTGAATCAGTTTGTATGTGTATAATGCAGAGTGAATTTGTATCAACGAGCTGTAGTAGTAATATCTAAGGCAGTAATCTTCTACATTGATGCAGAAAGAAGAGGAGAAAAACAACAAAATGTTCCATATAGGCAGAATTTTGGAGTCTAAAGAAAACAAAGATGACCTTGAAAGCTGTCTAAAGAGACTGGAGACTGGAATGATTGCTAATTATGTAGCTGAAGAAAAACCAAGTACAGCAGACATATTTAAAAAACTTGTCATTTACTGCTTTTACTACTATTTCAACAACTCAGCGCGAGAGAGAAGAAAGAAAAGAAGGGTCAGCAAAAATGTCATAGCTATACGGAAAAGCATCTGAATAACAACAGTAGATATAAACACTAAAGATGCCATGAATGCTTCGAAACTGAAAGTAAAGAATTCATTGTATGAAAACTTAGAAGCAGCTCACTACGTTAAAAGGGACAGATTCATCTCCCGTGGGAATGACTGAGAATACAGTGAAAGGAAATACAATGGGCCAGCTGCACTAGTACAGGGACAAAAGAGAGGTTGTTTGTGCCAGTTCAATCCCTGACATAGGCATGAACAGCCCTCAAAATTACCATGCCTCAGTCCATAGAAGACCATGACTGATCTCATGTAGACCCCTTAACTTCAGTGAAGTGTGGATTCTATTTCACGGTGAAGGTCAAACTATACTAAAGTGAGACTGGGTGAATATGAACGACTGTAGTGGGAGAAAACGTCCTTGCTGGCCAACAGTAGTAGAATGGAATGATCATATAAGACCTGATCCAACTCCTATTAACTTATGTGGCCCTTATCCACCTCCCATTTGAGCTAGTAGGGAATCCTAATACTGACTTAAATGGGAGGTGAATCAGGCCCATAGTGTTAATTCTGTGAAGAGAAAGAAGAGTCCAAGGCACCCTGAACACACAGGAGGGTACAAAATCATTACACAGGAATGATCTGCAGGCTCCCACTTGCACTCAGTTGAGTTTTGTTGGAGAGAGAGGAAGAAAGGGGCACTGGATGAGCACAGGGACACACAGATATGCTAGTGTACTGCCAATGCACTATCTGCATTCATCTGTGGCCAAACCTCAGGCACAACCTTGGTATAGCTGGTAGAAAAGGATATTTCACACTTCTTAGTTAGTTTGACTTTCATCACACTAGCATGGGAATATCTCTCATCATTAATTTTCATGGATTTTATGCTGTTTTTAAGATTACATCTCCAAACATCAATACAAATAGCCAACAAAATTAAATCCAAATATCAGACCCACAAATACAAATATCCCTGCCAGGCATTAGAAACAAATTTCTAAAATGAAGATTTGGAAGCATAATTCAAATGGCACCAATAATTATGTTAAAAATCCCTACCACTCCCACAGAAGAACAGATTTCAATAGCCATCTATCCAATAAGGAGGGGGAAATAGACCTTGATGTAGTTACTTTCTATCTCATGATTCGGGATATTACACCTCATTTTTAAATGTAATTCTTTGTTCCTGTTGATGGCTTTGTCAACTAATCAATACTCTAAGTAAAAATAGGTTAGCCACCTACTGTTTTCATTCATGTTTCATTCACAGCCTACTGGCTCAAGTTCCCAATCAACAGCCTTCCAAAAAGCATGAAAAAAAACCAACAACATACATTTATTTTCCCCATCCTCTCTCTATTAAATGGGGGGAGTAAATTTAGAAGTATGGCTTTTTATAATCAGTGAATATGGGAGCATACAATGCAATGATATCATGCTGGATGTACTTGGATGATAGAATACTGTTAAGATAATATATTTGGCAGGTACTTTGTTTGAGCCCACACAATAGAGGTATCCAGCCAAAAGCTCACTGCCACAATCCATTCAAGTTCTCAAATAATCTGAAGTAATGACAAGTCTTTTTTTGTCAAAGTTACATTTGCAAGGCTTTCCAGAATCACAGTAGTGTCTGCAGTGAACAGTTACTGCCAAACAAACTGCTCAGTCACAAATAAAGCTACAAAAGCCTATCAGGTCCTAAAGCCTCAGTACCCCAAGAAATGGATACAGCTGACATCATGTGAAGACTTTTTAGTGGGTCTTTTAATTTTTCTTTTCTATTATGCCATATCAAGAGAGCTTTCTTTTAAGTAAATAGCTACCTGGATCCTGTTTGTTAAGAATTAGTACAAGGATTAAAACACTCCTGAATACATTTTAAAATGAGAGAAAGGGAACTCTCAAATATATTTTACACATTTCATCACAGATGAACAGCTGTCTACTTTTGTGTGAGAAACACTAAGAAATGGCCACTGTCACTGGTAGGTGAAAGTTTGTGTTCACAGAGAATTGTGTTGAAGTTTAGATGTTTCCTATTAGAGAATTTTATTACTTTATCCATGTGCTTCCTATGTGAAACCTTTCACTCTCCCTGTAAGTTCACACATTGCATGAAAATTCATACATTCATACTTATTGTATTAGACAGCAAGCAAGTTAGCAATAACAAAAGTTTTATGTTGGCCTATTTTCCTTTTAAAAAATTTTTTTTATTTTAATTATTGATGTTTTAGATCAATTGATTGAATGGCAGATTGTGAGAGCTCTGAAAGTACAAACATTATATTTCTCACTTGGACTGGTACTACACCAACAGAGAGCAATTAACAACTTGACTGCTTCCTATCATTCCTGTGTTCACTAAGAGAGTGCACCCACTGTGCTACTGAATGTGTCAGGCATGTCCCAACATTCTAGTGATTCAGTAAACCAACTAGTTGGCAAAAACAGGGGAGAGTTAGCATCGATAATACCAAAAACTACTGAGGGTGGATCACAGAACCTGAGGAGGCCAGGATGTCATATAATTTGTATTACACAAGCCTAACAAACTAAACAGCACCAATCAATTAAACGTTCTCCTGGAGATAAGATTTGGACAAAAAGACCAATTGGTAATGGAAAAGTGAGTCATTTTATATTTTGTACTATAGCAAAGAAATCAAATTACATAAGGGAATAGTAGTACCTGAACTAACAGCATATAATTACGAGAATGAGTCACAGCACCTGTTGGAGAGACTAGAATCTGGAGTTAACCCTCTTGATTGCATTCTGTTTACACTAAAAAATTCCTGAAGTGATCAAGAGACCCTCCCACCTGTTCCTGTTCACTGATTGAAACAGACTGATGTATTGCTCAGTGGTAGTATATCGTGTACTTTAGAAAGGAAAAACTAAAAAAGCAAAGGTTATGCTATTGTCATGAACAGTATAACAGCTTTTTATAAATGTAAACTAGTCTTAGAAGTCCTAGAGACACATGATTCACAAATGATTCTCCCTACCTGACCTTAAGAACATTTATGTTAGCATGGGAAGAACACATCTATATATTCCAGCTTTGTCCCTATAAGAGAATTATACTGACCTAGTGATAGACGTCACGTGAGATTTGATAGCCAGGATATTTCAAAATTGAACTCTAGCATCTTTAGACATAGGATCTAAAATGAAGAAAAATTGGAGAAAAAATAACAGTAATGCAGCTGGAGGAAAGACACACTTAGGGTAGATTGTATATGTATCTACAGCTTGAAAGTGAAGGAGATGGAAATAGTATACAGGTGGTGTTCACAACAAAATGATACCAATAGTGATTCTTATTTTCTATCATAAGACTGTCCATGTCAAAAATATTCTTTAAAAATTCTATTGCTAAAAAGAAGTCTTAACTACAGGCTTCAAGGAATATTCTTTGTAATACTTTGTAATATAGTTAAGGAAGAAAGTTTATTAAATCAAAATTGTTAAGAAAACACACTAAAGATTGCCTTCAGTCAGTAATCAAACTAATTGTCTGGGTACACCGCAAGAAGGACAGGAGACACTTGTTATGGATTTTAATCAGGACGCAACTTTATTATATAGATGTCTGGTACTACCCAGCAGATAACGTGTACAGTGCAGGCAAATCCATGTTTATTTAAATCAATTCTCCGGGGCTTCCACCAGCCTCCCTTTGTTTCCATCCAGGTCCCCCAGCCAACCCATGGCTTCGACCTTACCATCCACCACTCTCATAAGAGGGTTAAGGTGGGTTATGAGAATGGGTGGGGGTTGGCTCCCTGCCATACCAATCAGAGGAGTCCCCAACCCCCTCCCCTATTCTGTTCCTTTATCAAGCACCTCCTTTTAAGTCCTTTACCAGGCCATTTATCTGGTCACTGGCTGCCTTCCCTATGGAGTACCTGCACTGAACATCCACCACAAGGAGGCACCAACAATTTGCTTGGCTGCCTCCCCCCAACCCAGCCGGGTTCCCAGACATTTCCAAATGACCTCTTGCCTAGCAGCCCTACTGGGGAGAAACAACCCATTGTCCCATGTGTTATCGTCAATGGGCACCAGCAGCTGCATTGTCCTTGACTCGGTACTGCAACAACCACCCTCTATGGAGGGCCGGCATCTGCTCGGGTTCATTGCTAGCCACTGGTGCAAACTCACGAAATCTGTCAAACTGGAAACGAGACAAGGCATCTGTTATGCTATTATCCATACCCAGCACATGCTTGGAAGAAAAACAGATGTTGAAGATTAAACATTGTAGAACAAAATGCCCTTACCAACTTCATAACCCTGGGCGATTTGGAAGTTTGGCGATTGATAACCTGTACCACTGTCATGTTGTTGCACCAGAAGCACACCCTTTTATTAGCCAGCTCCAATCCCCAAATCACCACCACAACTAAAATGGGGGGAAATTCCCAGAAGGTTATTTTACGCACAACCCCGTTTTGTGTCCAGGTGTCGGGCCATTTTTGTGCACACCATTTGCCTTGATCAAACACTCCAAAACCTGTGCCCTCTGCTGCATCTGAGTGGATTTTTAACCCACCTTGTAATAACCATTCCTCCCTCCAGAATGATACTCTATTAAATCGACTCAGAAAACTTTCCCACGCCCTTAAGTCAGTAATCAAACTAAACACCGTGGTGTCAAGAGACAAGTCTATCACCGTATTTAGTGAAATGGCAATAAAATGAGAGTGTAGCCATTAAAGCTGACTTGCAATTCCAAAATCAAGTTATTTAGTTATTGATGTGATAGCAGTCACTGTCATTTTATTTTTCCTTCAATTGTTTCTTTGCTAATAACAGAAAAAAATGCAGCCTTTTCTAACAACTTGTTTAGAAGTTATTGCTTGAACATATTGATAAAATAACAATACTTAGAACTTTCCATATTCAAATTGTTTTAGAAAATTTATCTAATTAAGGCATTCTAAACATAAGGAATCTTCAGTTTTAGTTTGATTTACCTTTCATTTTTAACTAAAAAAATAATCTTGTAAACAAACATGTCTTTAATGTGTCTTTAATAGAACCTTTAATTACTGAGTCTGAAAATTTTAGAACTCTATTTTACCTTTTGCATTTCTCTTAGCTTGAATAATGAAAAAATATTAAATCAATTTTTAAATTATTAAATCAAAAATGCATCTGCTATGCCATTATCAGTGTGTGCTATGCGTACAATCAGTTTGGGCACTGATAACACTGTTCTACAGCCAAAATACTTCTGAAATAAATGTAGTCAAACTTTACTAATTCTGGGTCACTGAGAACGAAAATGATGCTTAAAATTGTTGATTGGCTCTAGTTTTCAAGATATGCTATTGGGTCAGTATATACGACCCTGGACTTGGGAATGGTGGAGGATAAGTGAGTTATAAAGGGAAGGGATCTCAATTTAAACCAGAAATGACTAAAATACATCTTTGACTGGATCTATGAATAAATCTATGACTGGGTTTGGACAGTACTTGCTTTTTAGGCAAAACAATGAATGATGCAATCTGAAGCTGGTATTGTGTCATACATGATATGAATTGCATCATGTTATTCCTAGAAGTCATGGATGATGCAATCATAACGAAGCTTACATCACTCTGCTGAACAAATTGCCCTATATCAGCTCTAGAAATCATACAGTGTCGTGCTCTCTTATTTGTCAGTGTTTGATTTTGCAAAGGGACACATTTCTGTTTAGCCAAAGTGAGCAGAGATGCCTCGTATTTGTGTGAACAGTGCAGATAACTTCTGCTATGTTTGTGGTGAAGTGACTTTTGCATCACAAAAGCTCAGTATAACCACTATGGTTAAGAAAGCCTATCACCTTTATTTTGGCTGCAAAATTGGAGATCAGGACAAGAGGTGGGCCCCACACATATGCTGCAATACTTGTGCAACGAATCTTCGCCAGTGGTTGAACAGGAAAAGGAAATGTCTGAGCTTCTTATGCTGCAGGGGAATTGCTTGTCCATTTAAAAGTAGCTGCATTTATTTATTTAAAACAGAAATTAAGGAAACATTTCTCTTGATCTTAAAGTCCATTCCAGCTTGTTTTAAAAAAAATCTAAGTTTGAATTAACACAGTCTCTTCGGATAACCATTAGTTGTCAAACTCCCTTTGGCTGAGTAAGGGATGGAGAATCAGGCCCTATATGAAAATTGCTCCTGGTGACTGAACAGAAAGCACTCACACTATGGTTTTACTTTCTCTCTACACAAAATATTTTTTTCCTGCTGGTTTCATCCTTCAAATTAAAGAGATCAGAACAAAAGATATTTGTTTTCCTTTATAATTTCAAGACATTTATGACATTAGGAGATATAGTAACATTGAACCATTGACTACTTTGTTGCTTCCACACCATTAAAATTTCAGAGAAATCTGCACATAGTAGACTACAAAGTACTGTTTATTTCATCAATATTTATCTTGTATAGAAAATGCAGAGTATTGTTTAATACATTACAAAGAGCCAGTTCATCTATATCAATTTGCTTCAAGCCTGTTAGGTTAGGTTAAATTGGTTATATTTTATATATATTGTTGTTTGAACAGGAGTAAACTGGCACTTTCAGAAATCTTTTGCTCTAAATGAATTTGCAAAAACGTGTCTTAGTAAGTCTCAGGATTAATATTTTCCACATAAACTCATGTAGTTAAAATTATAATGGAGGGACAGAGTGGCTCTTAGAATTTGGATTGGTAATGGGATTTGGATGTCCACTTTCAAGGCCCATCACTTTTAGCTGTTGAGTAGCCTCTGTATCCCACTAACTAAATTTTGATACCTTTAGTCACACTGTCTAAGGTAATTATGTTGCCTCCATCACCATACTATCTGACCACCTCATAATCTTTAATGTACTTATCCTCACAACACTCCGGTGAGCCAGGAAAGTATTTTCATCCCCATTTTACAGATAGGGAACTCAGCCAGAGAAGCTAAATGATTTACCAATGTCACACAAGAAGATTGTAGCAGAACAGGAACTTGAAGCCCAGTCTCTCAAGTCCTAGACTAATGAACTAACCACTGAGCCATGCTGTATCTCTGAGTAGAACCTTTCTCCACAAGTAGTCCCACTGAAATCAACAGGACTATGTGTAGTGTAATGTACTGTTCAGTGTAAGGGTAATATTACATTCTGGCCCAGTGGGAAAAGAAAGTGCTCAGTACTAAGATGCTCATTCTCTTGCAGGATCAATCTCTTAGTCACTAGTTAAAGCCCAGCACTAGCACACAGTGACTTAAAGTCTTTATCATCTGAAGGGTATTCAGTGGGTTATGTAGAGCTAATTGAAAATCTCAATTCCTGGTGTCTCTGTACAAGTTCTACATTGCAAAAATCACCACCTGAAATAGCATCTTTGTTGGCAGTTGATAAGTGTATGGAGGGGATTGTATGATGAGACTGCCTAAAATGGCATGTAGCTGATCTGCAACTGCTAGTAGGAAATATCTGCAATGGCTGTTGATGGGACACTAGATAGGGAGGGCTCAGATGGGAATAATTCTTTCCCAGGTGTCTACCTAGTGGGTCTTGTCCACATGCTCAGGGTCTAACCGACTGCCATATTTGGGGTCGGGAAGAGGAGGTAACTTACCCGTAACTAAAGGTTCTTTGAGATGTGTTGTCCCTATTTGTATTACAAATGTGGGTGCACATCCACACCATGAGCCAGAGCTGGAAGTTTTCAGCCGCAGTGTCTTTTGACCTGCACATGTGCCTTACATTGCCTCGTGCTCCAGGCAAGGTTATAAGAGGCCATGTGGGGCTATGTGCCTTCAGTCACCCTCTTACAGCTGAATAGACAGTCCACAGCAGAAGGGACAGTGGGCAGGCATTGGAATACAAATAAGGACCACACATCTTGAAGAACCTCCAGTTACAGGTAAGTAGCCTCCTCTTCCTCCTCAAGCGATGGTCCCTATATGTATTCCAAACGTGGGTGAGTATGGAGCAGTGATCAACTTGGAGATGGCTGCAAGAACATGATGGGTAATGCTTGCTGCAGGATGGCACGTCCCATGGTCGTGTCCATGGCTGCCCACTGGTCAATGTCGTAGTGCGCTAGGAAGGTGTGGATGGAGCACCAGGTCAATGCAAGGCAGCTATTGTGCCTGGGAACATCCGCCAGGGAGGTAGAGATGGTTGTGTGTGCCCTCATTGAGTGGGCCGTAATCCTGCAGGGTAGTGCAGCTTTGGACCATGCACAGCATTCTGCAATGCGTTTAGAGATCCATCTGGATATGCTCTGTGAGGAGAAGGCTTACTGCTTTGATCGTTCTGCATTGGCCACAAAGAGGTGTGGGGAGGTGCAGAAGGCGTAAGTCCTGTCAAAGTAGAAGGCCAGTGCTCGCCGAATATCCAGGGAGTGGCATGCAGTTTAGGATGGAAGATTGGGAGATGGATTGACTGGTTGAGGTGGAATTTGGAGATGACTTTTGGGAGGAACTTAGGGTGAAGGTGCAGGAAAACTTTGTCCTTATGGGAGATGCATATGGGAGTTCAGGCATCATGGCTGCCAATTCACTGACCCACTGAGCAGAAGTGATGGCCATGAGGAAGAGAACTTTCATGGATAGATGTGAGAGGGAGAATGTGGTCAGTGGTTTGAAAGGAGATCTGGGTGAGGGCAGAAAGGTCCCAGGGGATAGGTGTATGGACTGGCAGGAAGCAGTTCATCATGCCTTTCAGAAACTGTGTAGTGATAGGGTGAGTAAACACTGAGTGTCCATCCAGTGGAGGGAGGAAGGCACTGAGTGCCACGAGGTGAACACAGATCATGCTAAGTGTGAGCCCTGAGTTCTTAAGCTCTAAGAGGTAGTCTAGAATGATGGGCATAGAGAGATCCTGAAAGGGATGGCATTGCGCCCAAGAGGTGAAGTACTTCCACTTCACGGCATAACATGCCCATGTGGAGTCCCATCTACTGTGCAGAAGCATATGGTGAATGGGTGTCAAACATGCATTTTATGCTAATCAGAATGGGAGGAGGGGACAAACAAGTAAACAACTGAGACTGAGAACCTTGGTGGTTGGAAAATCTTGAGTCTAGATACCTCTGATATTAAAAGTATATTGAAAGTTAGAAAAGTGATGATACAGTTGGGGTCATTATGACCTATGTGTTTTGTAGAAGTTACTTATAAAAGATTAGTTAATAGAGTGTACTTGGGAGCAGCCCTCTGAAGCTATCTTGAGAGCCATTTTTTCTGACACCTTTTCTCCACAGTGGGTGAGCAACTGGCCACTTCAAACCTGCTGTTAATTCAGGGCCAGCCCACAACATTTTGGCACCTGAGACGGGGAGCTCAAAGGACACCCTCAAGCCCCCTCTCTTGGGCCAAAATTATGAAAGGTCTCAATTCTGCCTTCTTCCTTTTCTACTTCTCTCATGGTACTGCTCTGCTACCTACCCCAATAAAGGAGAACTAACAACTTAAAATGCCTTGTTCAAAAATGGTAAGTAACACTTCACTTTCAAACGCCTGAACAGCAAATGTAACTTTTCTTGTCTGCATAGTAAACACTGGCATTTGTATCTGTATGAATAATCAAAGTGGTGCTTTCAGTGCCTTCTTGGTTGCAAAGATTTGAACTGCTTCCTGAAGGTCTACAGTCTGGGCCAGCTCATGCTCCACTGAGATGCTTGCAAGGCTGACCAGCCTCTCCTGTGTCATTGTGGAGTGTAGATGTGTTTTTATTAATTTCAGCTTGGAGAAGCTGCGTTCTCCACTGGCAACTGTTACAGGAAGTGATAGAAGTATGCGCAGAACAACAAAAGCATTTGGAAAGAGGGTGGTCATCTTATTTGTGCACATATATTCTAGAACAGCCTTTGGAGTTGATCCTGCTGAAATGTATCTTGAAAGGGCTTTCAATTCATCACCTAAATCACTCGCATCAATATCGCGCATGTCATCATGTGTCAACACTGTCTAGTGCCCTGCATTGACGGTATAGGTCTTCTTCAGATATAGTGAGTAGTTTTGTAATATCATACAACGTCCCAAATATACTGCTGTGTTCCTTGAGCTGCATGAAACATTCTTCAACTGACTGTATTGCACAATCTAGCACCTGGTTAAAGAATTCAACTTTGAATTGTTGTTTGGGGTCTCTTATGGGATTATCCCGTGCCTCATAATCAAAACGTCTTCTTCTTTGGTGACTCTTGTATTCTTGAATGGGTGGGGAAATAGCTTCAGTGTGAAGTTCCTCTGCCAACTTCTGTGTACTCTTCAGAACATTTTGCAATCCCTCATCTGACCGGTAAGACTATAGGTATGACTTTGCTTTGTCCAGTTGTTCCATTGGTCCAGATATATCAAGGTCAACACCTTGGAGTCTCTTACTTACAACATTTATTTCAAAGAGTATGTCATGCCACAACACTAAGCCACACAGAAATTTGAAGTTATGTACATTTCTGGTGATTCCATTTCCCTCTGACACTGTTCTACCAGGAACAGTTCCTATCATAGCATTATCCTCCATAATGGCAACTATGGCATCATCTATCTTCCCAATTTGGTGTTTGATAGGCTTTATTGCCTCCACTCGACTTTCCCATCACGTGACACTCAGTGGTTTCAGTGTCAGAGAGGATGTTTCCAGATGTTGCTTCAAAATTTGCCATCGATGAGTTGATGCAGAGAAAAATACATAGATGCTTTGGATTACATTAAAAAATTCAGCAGCCTCACTAGAAGCTGATGCTGCATCACTGACCACCAAGTCAATGAATGAGAACTGCATGGGACAAAAAAACCTCAAGGGTTTAACTCTCGGATCTGTGTCTGCACTCCTCTGTTCTTTCCTCTCATGTTGGCACCGTTATCGTAGCCCTGACCTCTCATGTCATCTATCGCAATTCCCGTATCTTCCAACTTTTTAAGAAGCACATTTGTTATACCAACCCCTGTAGTATCATAAATGTCAATAAATTCTAGAAAATGCTCTCTGACAGTCACCATTGCAGGGACATTTTCACTAGGTCCTGTTGTTGTTACAAAATGCACTGTTAACGTCATTTATTCTGTATGGCTGATGTCAGGGGTGTAGTCCAGAATAACAGAGTAATATCTTGCTGACTTCAGATCTGCCACAATCTTCTGTTTGACTTTTGTTGCCAGTAACTGTATGCTCTCATTTTGAATTGTTTTTCCAAGGTAGTGGTGTGTGTACATTTCTTGGGTGGTGACTCTTCTTAGATGATCCTGGAGTACAGTATCAAACTCAGCAATCAGCTCCACAATTTTAAGGAAATTTCCATTGTTTGGCACATACAGCTGACTTGAAGTGCCACACAGTGCTAGGTTTTGGGTAGCAAGCATTCTCACAATGGCAATGAGCCTTTTCAGAACATTTTGCCAGTAAAGAGACTCTGATGCAATCTTCTCTTGATGCTGATCATCTATGATGGCCTTTAACCTTAGTGTCATCTCAAGCTCTTTCCACCAATGGAATGCTCTCTGGTGATTTGCTGCCTTCTCATGGCATGCCAGATTTCTACCCAGATTTTTCCTGTCCTTTGTTCCTGCAGAACCCAATGTGGCTGGAACATTAGACTGGAAGAGTTTGCAATCAAAACAGTATGCAGCATTCTGGGTTTTTGAGTACATAACCCATGGCCTCTTCACTTTGTCACCATTGGGGATTTCACGCCAGTAATGTTTTGGATGGAAACATCTATTTTCATTGTCTTTGTGGAACATGAAGTTTTTCACTTGCCGTGGCCCATGCAGTACAAGGAAGTCCCTCAGGCTACTGCTCAAGTGGGTCCACAGTCCTGCATCATCTAGACTTAAGGAACTAAACTCAGCAGCAGCTGTTTCTTGCACCTCCACCACACACTTCTCTGATCTACACTTTTCTTCAGGAATATGCATGGTTACATCCATTTCAGATGGAGATACAGATGCCGCAGTAGCTGCCAGGTCACCTGCACTCTGACTAACTGGAAGATCAGGCATCTCCTCACCACTCACATCCTCACTGGGGCCGGAAAGCTCACCATGAACATTTGTGCCTATGTATCTCAGAAGAGCTCCTTCCTGCTTAGATAGAAAAGCTTCCTTTGCTTTCTTTCTTTTTCTGAATGATGCCTCAGAGGGGCGTTTTCTTCTTCCACTCATGACTGCTGTTCTGTGCCAGCTATAGTTGCTCTCAACACTCAGTTGAAGGGGACAAATACGCAGGCTGGTAGCAGGGCCTGAGTGAGGGAAGATATCAGCGTCTTAAGGGCCTAACTGGCTCCTACTACTTCAGTTGACTGCCTGTTCTCCTCAAGTGGGTTCAGGGAAGCATCAGGAAACAGGAAGCTCCCCGAGGAGCTGGTGTTAATCAGTCCAGGCTCCTGGGGGTGCTAGAGAGATATATAAGAGGCTCCTCCTCCTCTCTCTCTCTCTCTCTCTCTCTCCCAGCAGCTCCTGCCTGCCTGTTATATCTCTTGTGCTCTCCTTCCTCCAGCACAGCACTCCACTATCTCTGTGCATTTAGAGTAGAGCGAATACATGCGCACCAGCAGCAGACACAATTTTCTACACTCTGGGTCCTAGTGGTGCTCCCCGCCACAGTCTGGCACCTTAGGCAGCTGCCTCAGTTCGCCTCATGGTAAGGCCAGCCCTGTGCTAATTACTCAATACCATTCCAGATGTTAGGTAAATACCTGGTATGTTCTAATCCTATTGCTTATGTTTGGGTGTGCTTAAATCTAATAAACTGTAGTTTTAGATAGAGTATGTTTACTTGCATGAATCTTATCAGACAGAACTGTTGTGTTCCTGTTGATTTATTCCTTACACCATCTGGAATGAAATAGTTAAGTTGCTCCTGTTGGGGGTTCTGAAAACCCCTGGTAACAGTCGGACCATGGAGCTCCCACTCATGGTTGAGGTACCAGGTCTGGTTGAGTGCATCCGCCAGAAGGTCTGCATCCCTGAAAGTTACGCCATATGGGGCATGATGTTGTGGCATATACACCAGTTCCAGAGGCAGATGGTCTCCTGCAGTATTGTCCGAGAGTGTCTGGATGTGTTGATCGCAGAGAAGAGGCAGGAATGTGCGGCAAGCCAGGCGTACTGCATGCAGCTCCAAGATGTTGATGTGCATGTGTGCCTCCGATGGAGTCCACATCACGTGCACGGCATGGCCATCTAGGTGTGCACTCCATCCAGCTAGGGAGGCATCTGTGGTAAGGGTAGCAGTAGGGACAGGAGTGCTGTGCCATACCTTTCTGGTGATGATCATCAGGAGATGAGAGGTTTGGAGGAAATCAGTGTTTCATCTGGAGAGGATGATGCCATCAGGTCTGCCTCTGGGTCCGAGCTGGAGAGTTCCAGCAGAAGGGCATGGATGGAGTAGTGCAAGGCTGGCAGAGGTGGGTACGAGCAGTGGGACAGACTGCACCCCAGGAGTGTACCACTGCAGCAGGACTGGGGGTATCCCCCCTAGTGCAGCTGATGCACCCAGAAGACCAAGCTGCTCTGGGACCCCGGGGAGAATGACAGCTGTTCCGCGGAAAAGCCTGCCATCAGCAGGGCTGTTGGTGCTTGTAGTCCAGTGATCATCAGATGGGAGCGCTTGCAGCTCTCCTTCTTGCCCTCGTTGTGCTTTGGTGGTGTGCCGGATATGGGTGGGAGGTAGAGGGTGGGGCATGCACCACTAGTTCTGTGGGTCCAGGATCAGATGCTACATAGTGATGGAGTATTTCCTCCATGAGGAATTTGCAGAGGTGCAGGAGACAAGCGTCATGGGTTCGTGATGAAAAGGACCTGCAGCTATCACAATATATTGCTAGATGCGCTTCCCCCAAGCAGTAGAGGCAGTGGCTGTGCTCTTCGCTCATCAAGAGCAAACGACGGCATGAAGCACAGTTCTTAAACCCTGGGACATGGGGCATAGTCCCCTGACAAAGTCAGGGTGGGCCCAGCTACATCCACAAATAAGAGGACAATTTAACTAACTATATACAATGGATGATTGCTCTCATAGAAGCTACAAGCACATGGAGAGAAGACGCTGACCATACAGTGGTAAGAGGCAACGATCTCTTACAACCTCACCTGAAGCACGAGGCTATGTAAGACGCATATGCGGGTCACAAAATTCACTTAAACAAACAAGGTATATAATGCACAATGTTTCTTATGAAAAAATGTTCAACATCACCAAATTACTATGACGTAGCAGACCTGATATTAACATAAACTATCACCCATCAAATGATATCCCAGATAATGATAAAATATGAACAAATTCAAATAGTACAGTCTCCATGCCTGCAGCATCTAATTTTGTCTATCAGAAGGGTCACTTACATTATGTTTTGAATGCAAGGGTTTTCTGAAAATAGTAAATGTCACCAAGAGTTATGGAAAATGGCTCAATTGTACATTAGGTAATGGAATAAGGTATCAAGACACTTCATGGAATTGTGAAGTTCCTCTCAGACCAGTATACAAAAGGTTATAACAGTGTACATCAAGAGCAAATCGAAACAGTAAAAACACATCAAATACTGTACACACTGACCTAACCTTACAAACCTGGCAGAAATCCCATCAGATGATAAGCAGCCAGTCACAATATGGGTAGGAACTATCAAATGAAATGAGGCTGTTATTTGTCAAACCCTTTAAGAAGAGGATATATCTGGGATTAGCTACACAATACATAGCTTCTTACATTCAGAGCTCTGAGAGCACAAAATCCACATTGCTCAGAGTTGTCTTACCACTTGTATTGAGCGTCATCGTTTTAGGAACTAACTCAAATGCAAACGTACACTCTGAGCTAAAAACGTATCAGTAAAGAAATGATGTAGTGTATTGATGTAGTGCTAAATGTATAGGTACATGAGATGCAAGACAATAACTATGGAAAGTAAAGGTCTTCTATTTAGTATGGAGGGGTAGTAAATAAGGAGCAAGCAGAGACTGAAACACTTAGCTACCTTGCTTTCACTTCACTAAAAATGGATAGTAAGTCACAGGATATTTCAGGCAGTAATAGTTTTATTGAAAAAAAAAAACATGACTTAATCCATTGGGGTCAGGTGACATAATCACAGGGTTCGGTTAAGGAATTCACAGATAATGTCAATGCATTCCAAAATCAAAAAGGAAAGATGAAATTTGCTTTGAATTTTTCCAAGTATTTTTAGAACTCCATCTTGCATAATGATTGGTGTTTCCACAGATGGGAAGAAATGTAGGACAGTGTAGGCTCAATCCTTTCATTGTTAAATACATACAGGTCTGATAATCGCATTCGATGGGAGTTTTGGGTGTGGATGGATAGGAAACTGTCCCAGAGCAGCTATTTTTAAAAGAGGAAAAAAGGAGGATTTGGAACTTGGATTCTAGATGACTGATAAACTTTACACCTAATCAATTGGTAGGGAAATAAAACAACTAAAGATGGAGATTAGTTTATGCATATAGCCACATATTTACAAATATCATTTAGAGCAGAACCTAGGTCTCTTGAGTCCCAATGCAGTGTGCTAGACACTAGGGCACCCTATCTCATTTTTCTTGTCTTCCTACATTATCACAGATTTTGAAAGCATCCTAAGGGAGCTAGGCAACCAAATCCCATGGGATTTAGGCTCCTTTGAAAAATCCCATTTAGCATGTGGCCCCTGACTGAACACTTTCCTCTTTGTTGTTTTCACACTCAGGGCTTGCTCATAGCAAAAAAACCCCACACAAAAATAAAACAAAACAAAGCCCTACTGAATACAATAGGACCAGGACCAAGCATTTAAATGAGGTAAACAGAAAAACGATGAAAGGTGCAAGAACTCAGATCATGCAAAGTAATTTCTGATCTAGTTGGCAAAGTAAGAATATTAGAATTCTAATTTACAATACGCTTAAAATGTAGGTTGATGGAGATGATAAATTAGAAATGTTTAAAATCCTTAACAGCACAGTTTGAAATCAGGCAGAGATCTCAGACAGCATGAGTGACAGAAATACAAGGTACAAAAAGAACAAATGTAGAGCAGATGTCAAGAAGCACTTTTAAACACAGTCGGCTAATACACTTTTGGAATGGCCTAATGGGCAAGCTTGTTGAGGCAAACACAGCTATGCAATCAAGAAGCAATTAGAAGGAAATGATGTATTAAAATGGATAAACTTCAATATGCTGAATGACTCTCTCTTATTCCCAATCATTTTTACAGCTTTATGAATTGAAAATATAGTGTGTAAAAAGGCAAATTCAACTTTGCAAAACTCAGGAATGCTCAGAGCAGGTTTTCCACTTGATTAAGTCACCATGCGAAACCACTGATTAACTTTTGAATCTCTTTTTAAGGAGGGAACTGTTGGGGTTTTGGAAACAACAGTATGTGCTGGTTGTATAAATATTTAGCCACCTCTAGCCTTATCAATCCAGGCAGGCTTTTCTAGCTCCCCACATATACTCCATTGCAACATTTCAAACCAAATAATCAGGGGATTGGTAATTACTCACCTGGACAGATATTATTGGGCAACCAAGTTATTCAGTGAGGACGGGGTACACCTATCTGACAGGTGCGCGCATATATTTTTGTCCAATATTAAAGAAAGAATTGGACAAATATATGGGAACCCAGAGCAGGTGGGAGGGAGGCAGCTAAGCTAATTACCAGAGCCTCCTTGTGGCATATGCCCAGGGCAGGTACTCATTATGGAATGGATACAGTGATTGGATGAAATGGATTGGAAGAGGATTAGAAAAAAGCTGGGTAACGGGCTCCTAACATGTGGTATAGCAGGGGCCAATCCCCCTTCCTTTTCAACCCTTTTTACTCTTATTCAAGGGGAAGGCAGCAATGGGCTGTCTGGGACCAGGTTGAAAAGAGAAAGGGCTGGTGGCAGCCTCCCAAACAGGTGAAAACAATTAAGGTGACCCTGTTACTAGGTTCAGGGTGCAATCCAGACCTGTGATGGATTGTGTCACCATTTTCCCTGTAACTGTGCTGTAGCTTCCAGCCTGTGATGCTCACAACTAGCCTACAAGCATACAGATCACACCCTGAAGTGTCTAGACAGCCCTGGGTCAGGAGCTCTGACACCAGCAGCCTCTTGACAGCCCCACTCTGGTTTCCACCAGCCTTGGTTACAACCAGCAAGGTGACCCCAACACATTCTCAGTCCCAAATTTTCCCAAAACCGTGTGCTCTATACTGTCCGGCCCTCTCTTGGGTAATTGAGAGAAATAATACGGTTTGTAGGTTCCTCTAAAGACACAAGACTATTGCAGTACAAATGTCTAACACGTGAGCTATAGGACCAACTCTATTACTTACCAAAGGGAGAAGGTTGTTATTCTGGGGGTTTATGTTGCTGGTGCCATGTGCCAGGATTCAAAGGGCAATCAGTGGGCCCATGCTAGATTTCTCTCTTCTCCATTGTGGGAGGAACAGGAGCCCCTTCCCCAGAGGATGTTCCTGAAGGATGCTGGGACACTAGGACCATGTGTTGGGTCCTAGCAAGAAGGTAGGATTTGTCAGGGGAAGCCCAGCTTTATTCTCTGCCTCCTGCTCCCACTATGGGTGTGCTGGCACCTCCAAGATGTTTTGGCGGTGGCACAGGGTAGGCTATTTAGACCAGTCAATGTTTTTCCCTAGGAACAAAGCAGAGTATGAGAAATTATAATTTTTAACACTTTAAAATTCAGCTAAATATGAGTGGAATTTCATGGGGAAAAGAAAAGGCACCTTTATAGATTGAGAAGTTTCTCCTTCCTGAATACCAAAGGCAAATAATGAAGGTGCTAATACTTCTCAAAGATAAGGTCACAACAATCCTTCGAAATTGAAAATATTAGGCATTCTGAATATAGGGATCAGTACCAGCTCGCCTTATAAAATTCTGACTATTAAGATTGATTTAAAAATAGAGTAAATTTTAATATTCATTTATATTCAGAAAATAGCTAGACAAACGTATTGGTTTGGAGTTTCTGTGCAAATTATTTACAAATGTCTTACAATACAGGGTTGAATTTATGCAAGGGTAATAACTATGTATCTCATTCATGCAGAAGACAATTATTAATGTCTTTCCATTAGTGCAGTTAAGAGGCATAAAGTCAATCATAATATGAATCCTAATGTATTTATTTTGCAATTTTAAGTTATAGCACTTTGAAGTAAGGGTACATTGAAACTTGTTAATAGATGAAAGTTTTAATAAACAATTACAAGAGTATTATAATATGTTGCAGGAACACAAAATTATTAGAAAATACTTAACTCATTAGTCAGATGTTTATCTCATGCTGAACAATCCAACAGAGAAGCAGAAGTCAATAAATACTTTTAAGATATATTTTTTTAAACACACTGGCTTATTTCCTGATTATTCCCCCCCCCACCCCACCCCAAAGCACCAGGCACGTTCTGACACTCTTACCTGAAGCATTTGTCTTTGGCATGATTTCTCACTAGCCAAAACTTCAGCATAACCCCTCCTCATATTAAGAGCAGCACACTAATAGGGTGCTTCCGGAATAAGAAATATGAACACAAAGTTTAACGGAGACTACTACATTAAACTGCTTCAAAGTACTTCTAAGCTGGAGTACAAACAATGATTTATACATGGCTACAAAATGTTGGAAAGCAAAGTCATTGTTTATTAGGAGAAAAAAAATCTATTCATTATTTAACTCATTTCTAGCTTCCTCCGGTGAATTTTTTCTGGGTTTCTCCAAGTCCAAACCATAGATAAAATAATCCCAGTGGTTGATTTCCAGAAGCCAATCTTAATTCTGTAGAATGTGTGCTCTGGATTTCAGGGATCTAATGTACAGCGAAGAAGGGATAATCATCACACATGTGAAGATTGGTGGATCAGGGCCACTTACTATAGATCTCCTCAAATGAAATCATTTGAAATCTAGATTTTAGACCAAAAAGCCGTACTCATGGTTAAGGCATAAACTGAAAGCATCACTTAATGAAAAAAGGCAAAAATACTTCAGTAAGTCACTGCCTCCATAGCAACACAGGAGCAGATTGCCTCTATGATATAGGCCTATATATTGCCAAAACATTGTCCAAGTATTAACCCTCCTCACCTCTATGAGGTAATTATGAACCCCATTATTTTCCTCATTTGTAGCAAGGGAAACTAAAGCAGAGGATGAAATCTTGCCCCTGGTGAAGTCAATGGGAATTTTGCTGTTGACTTCAGCAGGGCTAAGATTTCACCCAGAGTGTTTAATTGCTTCACCAAAATTATACATGAAGTAGGTAGTAAAGTGGGTATTGAAACGCTGCCTGTATTGTGGCTCCAGGGCCTAGATTACACACTTTCATATAGTCCATATATCCGGGGCTATTTTTTCCTTGAAATTTGGGTCATTGAAGCCAGTTTCTCCCATTGGGCTCTTTTAGGGGCTGCAAGCAAATCAAATGTGCAGTGGGAAAACAGACAGACTTCTCCATAAGCATGAAAATACAAAACCAGAATGTAAACCTATGAAGCCTATTTCTCATTAAAAACATCATTTTTCAAGAGTAGCTACACATGCAAAAATAGATTTCTGTATTCTGACTAATTTGATGGGATACTGCTACTTGGAGGAGAGAGTACTGTTACATTTAGTGATTGATTATGAAACTAAAGGGAAAAATAACAATACTTTTTTCTAGTCAAGCTATTTTCAGAAGCAGGTATAATATTTGTCAGAGCCCCAAGACTTCTAAGAGTCCAGAAGAATGACAAACAATCTTTTGTTCCTGTGCTTAAGATGAAAAATTAATTAATCTGTATATTATATCTCAAGTATCTTACCATAATCGTTTTTATAAAATGTTCTTATGCTTCATTGTGTCGATGATTGAGACTGCAAGTCTTTGGTTGCATACATTTATGAATGATATTTTAAGAGTAAATTACTTCCCAGTCACTATTTCAAAGCTTTATGAATCTGAATGTTGCCTGGCACTGGCAGTGGTAACGGAGGGAGGTGCCTAAGTGACTTAGGAGCAAAATTCCCAATGAAAATCTGTGGAAATTGTGCTCCCAAGTTACCAAAAGTCAACTTTTTTTCTCACCTTTTTTGCAGTTTTCATTAGTAGAGATGGGTATCCTGAAACCCCACTTTATAGAGATGATTTCATAATGAAGATATATTTGAGCATTAGGAATTTCTAAAATGGCTCCCTGCTAACAGGAAAATGTCCAGTTTGCCAAATACGGGTAATGATACTTGTTTCCTTCACAAGGACAATATTGCCTTCATGACTAGCCTGTAGGCCAATTCTTTGGAAACCCAAATTAACCCTTTGATTACTGGGAATGAAAACTCATTCTCAGTGTTCTGCCCTAAGGTACCAGAGAGGAGTATTGTACAGTTGTTCTCAGCATCTAAGCCTTTCTAATTTCCTGCCACCAAAGAAGGCTTGCCTTCCTCTCCCACAGGAACTAGGCTCCTCCCCTGTACTATTATCTTCTACATAGCTCCATGCTCCCATTCATCACTGCAACAATCTGTTCCAAGCAGCCTAAGTGTTTCAAAATTTGCCACCTATTTCAGTGCTGATGGCCTCACCCTCCAGCCTTCTGACAGCCAGTTGCATGCCAGTCTTTTCTTGCTGCTGCCATGAACTACTGATCCCAGCAGTGGGCCAACAGGGTCAAGAACCATCAGTAAGAGGGCATATAACAAGTCAGGACTGCTGGGTGGTGGAAGAAGACAAAGTCCTGGAAGGATGAAGGTAGGACCATATGTTACTCATTCCATGCATTCTTAGTCTTTTCCTTCTGTCCCATTCTCCTCTCTAGCACAGTGCCCCCATAAAATGTGAAAATTAGCCACTTTCCAGATGACATTCTCCTGGGGAAAAGCTATAGTTTTGTGAGGGTTAGGGATCTTGTTTACTTGAAACAGATTCTTACAGCTTTTGTCTTTCCTCTTATCTTGTATCCCATTCCCTTCCCTCTGCTATTCTCTCCTGGGTACCATTTATGTTTAAAAAAATGTTTGATTTAAGTTTATTGAGTACTCTGACTATTTTGCTGCAGAGAGTTATGTTTCTAAAGAAGAACTTGGGTAGCTAACAGCCATGAAATTCCCATGTTAGGCAGAAATCCTCTAGCCCAAACATGAAATCAGTATAGATCAAGAAAGCCTTACTAAACTACAAGCACCTCATTTTCTATTATTAGCCTGTTATTATTGTACATTTGTCATAATAAAGTCACATATCAGCAGGAACAATTACAAATATTGTGATGTCAAATCACAAAAAATATCATATTTGGTTACCATATTATCTGTGTTGATCATAAGCACATAAAGGACTGAGGTCTTATCTTCACATCTATATGTAAAGCATCAGGTGCAAGGCTCACAGCATAGATCTAAAATACTGTTCTACTACTAATAATAATAATTAATAATTAATTAACAGTCTGTTAAAAGAGCCTTTAACTTCTTGGTCACCAGTTCAAAATATTAGTAATGAAAATAAGTCATTATTTATGGCTGACAGAATTAATGGGGTCAGACTAGTTTCAAATGGACACATTTTCATATTACAGTTGTTACAAACAATATAAAGTGCAGCTTGGTCAATTCTAAAATGTCCTTCTATCTTTTAGAACCCATATAAATTTTACGGTGTTTAATTTCAACTTTCTCGGTAAGAAAACACAAGATAAAAAATGTCTCTGAATATCAATTTTCACTTTAAAATACCAAAAAAAATGTAATCTAATTTTCAATCTAGGACATCTATATTATATTAAAATCATTATTTTGTTCTACTGTGGGCAAAACATAGCCTAGAGAATGCTAGGACAGGCTTTTACTAATTCGAAACAAACACCTGCATTTTAATGAAACAGTGACATTTTTTAACGGAACAAGACCATATTGTTGTACTGTTTCTTAACCACATATTCCATAACAACTGTCTGATCTAATGATCACCTTAACAAAAATGGTCTCCCAAGTGCTGTAGGTATTTGAATAAGATGACTATGCAAACAAATAGGAGTAGTCAAACTGATTGCAGAAACGAAAAATCTTTGACATTGTACCACTGCAGGAAAGCATACTCCATTAACCTCTGTGTCCTATGAAATCACAGTTACTTATTGTACAACTTCAATTAGCTTGTCAAATCAAAAACACTGTCACTAGCTTTTTTCTTTCGATCAGTTCAAGGAAAGGGGCAGTGCATGAACCGAATTACCATTACAATTAATTCTGTTCTTTCAAAAATCACCCAATACATTTTTGGAAGTAAGACTATCTGATGATAACAAAACTGCAAATGCAGAGAAGTGTCACTGATGCGATCTGCAGCAGACCTTTCATTCATTAGAAAACAGGGATCATTGAGAGTTGTGCACTGAGCCTGAATGGACAGTGTGCAGCACATGATCTATAGCTATCGTTCGATTTGTCTGCCACGTTCAAGCTCGTCCATAAAATTCCTAATGGCTGATTACATACTTATGCTATACTCCCTGAAAAGTGTCATATGTGTAATTTTCCTTGTGAATGCACAATATCCACGGTTACATGCCAACATAGTGATAAACATGGCAATAGTCTGTGTCCTTTGCAAACTGAGAAGCGAGGCACTCAGAACAATGCACTTAGTTAAATCTATTCCTAGAGTACAATAATACCATTATTTACTTATACTAGAAAATAAGCAAAAAAGTAATAGTGATATTAATAGAAAGGAGGACTAAACAGGAGAAAGATATGTAAAAGCATAGATACGAGAAAAAAAGTGAAGTTTTTAAGGTAAGATTTATAGAGCATCAATTCAGTAGCTTGGACTGGGAGAGTTTTGGACAGATGGGGGAGTACAAATCTTGGTTAAAACATAATTTGCAAGCAATCCAGTGGCTGAAATATTCTCATACAAATCATTTGTCATATAATTTTGTATAATGAACCATGCATAAAAATCAAAGTCTGTTCACAATAAAGGCCTAAATTCAGTAATTAAATGTTAACTGTGAACAATTTGCATAGCTCTATTTGTAAAGCACTGCGCACGGCATTTGTTCTATATAAATAGTAATACACCTGTGGATGTATGATGCTATATAGAGTAGTTAAGATAATTATGTAACAACATAAGTATCAGTTATACAAATGAGATCAAACAGCTATCACCAAATAGCTTATCTCCAGATACTCCAGAATGTCCCTCTGAAGTACTTGGAAATTCCACACACATGTCTTCCCAGTACTAGCTAATCAGTTGTTTCCAAAACTGCAGTTTCTTTCTACCACATTTGGGAGAAGGTAATTCTACAATGGCTTTCTATATATAGCAAGCTTTCTTTGGCAGAGGATTGGCCTAATGTGAAACATATGATCAACTATCAATCCTCCAAATATTCTTTTTTTTTTTTAGATTTGATTATTCAGATTAATTTGGATCACAAAATTCACTTCAGCGCTCTGAAATGAAACTGTCTGAAAATTTATATATATATATATATATATATGTATAAATCCATTGCAAAGTTCTTCTCATGACAACATGACAGAAGATACATGTATATGAATCAACAGAGGGCACCTTTAAGACTAACAGAAGTATTGGGAGCATAAGCTTTCATGGGTTCTTACAGATTGCTTTTTACAGATTCAGACTAACACGGCTACCCCTCTGATACATGTATATGAATATTTTTTCTGCTGAATTAGTTAGTCATCTTGGGTGAAATCTTTGCCTAATTGAGATCAGTGGAGCTATGACAACTTACATCAGCTGAAGATCTGCCCTCTTGAGTTCAACATGTCTTATTCAGGTGTGTAACTGTTTCGTCATAAAATTACTTAGAGCATAGATTGAGTGGCTTTCTATAGTTTAACGTTGAGCAAGGAAACTACACACTTACCTTAAGAGATTCTCCTCAAGATTTATAAGAGCACAACTATATTGTTTGCGCGTTTTCCCCTTATAATATTTGTTATATGGAACAATATTAAAATGCCACACTTATCTCTTTCCCACCTCCCAAATGATAATGTGGAAATGTTGAAAAAGAAAAGTGTTATGAATAGGCATGGAACCAAGACACAGACACTACGTTTTTATTTGTTCACTTATATTGGTAGTAGGGAAAAGAAAGATCCCTTGGTAAATCCAGTCTAAGTGGGTGAACTCATTAAATCTTCAATAAACTATTGCTATGGCAGAAACTCTAAATCACAAATTGATTTAATTATTGATTTAAGAAGAGGAAAAAAGTCAACTGAATTTTAGCGTATTGTGCCTTTTTTAACAATGGCTAACTGAGACAGATGTTTGTAGATAGCATAACAGATGCTAAATGATTCTTTTTTTTATAAGACATTTATAAAAGAGAAACAGAATTAAATGTCAAAATGATAGAGCTACTTTCACTTCAGAGAAATAAACCTCCCCAAACTCATTAAACTGGAAACAACAGTCAGAACAGGTGTTCATGTAAGTGGGATTATAAAGTTTGTATCATTTGGGGAATAAAGGATTTTTTCATACACTCAGATGTATTAACCTACCTATTTTTTGTTTCCTTTTGATATATTTCAACGGGATATTTAATGATAGAATAATTTATTAAATCTGTAGGTGGTTAGCATTCCAATCTCTTATTCAGCAGCTGCAATATTAAGAATCAAATACCCAAAATAATTACCAGCTGAGTCGGTGATAACTTTTCCTTTGTTCATAATAGCCATATAAAAAAATCTTTCAAACAAATGAATTGCCTTAAAGGTGTCTTCTTAATTTTATTATTATTGTGATTTGTGACTGCTCTGCATGGTACTTGGACAATCAAATATACCTAGACATAGTAGAAACAATATAATTAAAAGAGAAAAATGACATCTTGGATAATAAAATAGATAACAGTATTTCATAATCTCAGTCTACAAACAGGATTGAAAACACACTCCAAACCTCTTCCGGATCTCATCTAGGCATCACTTTATGTGCTGTTACAGGCATACTGTTAAGCAGTGTTAGCTCCCTCCTCCCTCTCCTCCCCCCCCCCCCCCCCAAATATAGCTTCTATTAAAACACAGAAAAAGAGACTGAAATGGTAGGTGTGTAAATCAGTTAAGTGGTAGAGAAATTTACAAAATATCTACCATGGATGTTTTCATTTTTCAAAAATTTAAATAAATTAAAAAATAGTTGTAACTGAAATATTCCCTAGTAGTTCTGGAAACCAAAAGCTTAAGTTTTGTGCTAGTCCATAAGAATCAGAAATGAAAGGGAACAATAAATAAAAGTGAAACTTAAAATCTTATGTGGAGAGACAAGGTGAGTGAGGTAATATCTTTTACTAGACCAACTTCTGTTGGTGAAAGAGTCAAGTTTTCTCTCTCACCAACAGAAGTTGGTCCAATAAAAGATATTACCTCACCCACCTTGTCTCTCTAATAGCCTTGGACTGACACAGCTACAACACTGCATACAATTTTTGTTGTTGAAGTCAATGAAAATTTCATGAACTAACAGTAGTGGAGGAGATTATACTGATTAGAATAAGATTATTTAGTCCTTAGTTATTTATTTAAGAACACGGCATTTTTAAACATGTCTGAGAAAGAATTATATTAATTATAAATGAACATAAAAAAAATCTACAAAGGAGCCATATTAAGAAATATTCTGATTCTATTTTAGGGTAACCCCTATGAAAAGAAAATATTAACCTTTATATGAAGCTTTTATAAATATATGAATATAGTATTAAGTATTGAGTCTGGAGCCTGTCTCCTCCAGATTACCAGTTTACTGTTTACTCAGGCCATCTAATGACTGTTGTCCTATGTAAAATTGTATTTTTAAATGAGAGAACACATTGCTATCATAAAAACACTCACTACTGAGGCATAGAAACAACTGGCTATTCTCTACTCAATTCATGCTTCCTCCAAATCAAGGCTGGTGTACATTATTGGGAGGGATGCAGTAATCTGTATATCTGCAGCCTGTGCTTGTATAGTCTATTGATAAAATGGAGGATTTCAGGGTAAAATTTTCAAAAGCACTTAATTCAATTAGGAGCCTGAGTCCATTAAAAGTTAATGGGACTTGGCACTTTGGTAAAAGGGTCTTAGCTTTTGAAAAATGTACCCTTAATATCTATAGCTGTCATTCCAATATGGTTCACAATCACTGAATTTGCAGCGATCCATCTACACTGAACTCATGCTTGATCAGTGCCTAAATGCATTCACCAGATTCAGAAACCTGCACAAGGCCCTAAGCACCATGCAGGAGCTGCCCTTGCTGGGAGGCTGAAATGACAAACTATCATTTGGAAGCCACTTGCGTACCAGGGAATTAAAGACACAAATTATAAATATGGCTAAAGTGAAAACCTTTAACACATACTATTCCAGAGTCCCAAACCACAGAAGCCTAATTGCTATTCATGCATTACTTTCCATACTACGGTATAGATGTATTTTACATTAATCTAGGATGAAATAAGTCATGTTGAGTATATGCCAACCACATATCCAGAAAAATTCTGCAAACAAAGATTTATGTGGTTGTGGTGGGGGAGGACAAACCGAATATATTCCCATTTGAAAGTGACATCTTTTAAAAATAAGAGTCCTTTGAATTTCCCCATTTAAAATGTACCCTCTCTATTTTGCTTTAACTGATGTTAATGCTTAACCCTTCAGAACAATAAAAATGATGCATTAGACTGAGAATATTTTCTGTGACAATAGTCACAGAAAAAATGTTGCTTGAAGAAGTACTGCTTAGTTTGGCTTTGGAAAGATCTTTGTTGTTGATGTTTTGAAATCAGCAATTGCTAACAAAATAGACACAAGCAAGGTCAGCCATTCAATACCCTATTTGTTTTATAGAAAGAAAATATCACAACCTTCTATGTACAGGACTGGCAGGAATCCACACGCTCAGAAGTGCATTTAGTGTTTTAAAGCTGGTTCAGCTATATTTGCTCAAATGAATTAAACCTTCTTTTTTTTTTTGTAGACACTCAAGCCAAAACATTACCTAGGAAGTTATCTGAGAGCCAAAAGAGGAGGTATGGTCCAGTGGATACCCCATGGCACTGGGAGTCAAGAGACCTTGGTCCTATTTCCCACTTATGTTCTGTGTAATGCTGAGCAAGTCACTTACATTTGTGGGCTTCTTTTTCCTCTCCCACCTTCTGCTTTGTTTTCTAGTTAGACTACAAGCTATGTAGGGCAGGGTCTGTCTCTTGCTATGTGTTTGCCCACAGCCTAGCACAATGGGGCCCTGGTCTTGGTTAGGTTTTCCAAGTGCTATCATAATACAAATAACCAATATTTAATAATAAATATCACAATGTCCTTACATTTTAAATAAACTATAGTGTGCTACCCATTTAGGGCATCCTCAGGGCTCAGTCACCAGGGCTCATACCTACTGAACTGGTGGTTATGATCTACCTTTACATGAGTGCACAGGAGATGGGAGGGGACACGCAAAGAGCCGCCACCATGCAGCCTTCAAAAGGGAGGATCATAACAACAGTCGCTGGGTACATCTACATTTGAGCTGGTTGGTGCGATTCCCAGCTTGTATACATGTGCTCGAGCTAGCACCTAAAAATAGTGTCTGCAGCAGCATGGGAAGTGGCTCAGACTTTGCACTGGCGTATGTATCCAGGAGGTCAAGCAGGATTGTACTGAGGGCAGATAGCCAGACTGGCTGCCCATGCTGCTGTGAACACCCTGCTATTTTTATACGCTAGCTCTAATAATGCCAGCATGGGTATGTCTTCAGGAGATGGGAATCATACCTCCCAACTCAAATGTAGATGTACCTTCTCTGAATAGATACTGTTCTGTCCTTGTTGTTTCTGGGAAGCAAAGCACCCATTGAAGGCTGGCAATTTTCTTGAACTCAAGCTCAATGCAACATTCTCATTCTATCACATCGTATTATCCACTCCTATTTCCTGTAGGTGAGGCCATTTTTAGAAGTTCTACAATGTTAAATAGTGCTCCATGTCCAGATGGGGACAGAGGCAGACCTGGTGTTGTGCCCTGAGTGCCTTGTATGTACAATACATTAAAAGCAAAAGACAGAAAGCGAGGAAAAGTTCAACAAAAGACACAGGAAAGACATCACTCACAGGGGGCCCACTCACGATACTACATGATTAATTACTTTTTGGCTTTATGCTTTTAGCAAAATAATTTCACTTAAATGCTTGATCTAGTCAACTATAAATATGCAATAGTATTCTGATTAATGTACCACATTTTTATTTTACAAAATGTAGTTGAAAGGATAATAATTTTACAAATAGAATTATTACACAGAGAAAGAGAGTAGGTACTGGCATAAAAGTAAGGTTATAAGGTAGACAACTGCACATTTTAAAAATATGTAGCAATAATTATCTAATAATTGCTCTAGCTTTCTTGATATATATTAATTAAGTGCCTGAACCATTTATTAACAATTTAATGTTCTAATAGGAATTTAAATCTGCATTTAGTATATAAAACTGAGTTAAGGGCAGAGCAATTAGATGAATCTATCATTTGCTTATTAAACTCTACTAAGTGCTCACTAGCACATATACAATGAATACTAAATTGAATAAAAATTCATTGCTGTCTTCAAATATAGTATAACCTTACCAGACTTTCATTCATATACACACAGACATACACAAATGACATTGGGGTATATACAGCATGGGCTAAAGCAACAAAGGGATTTAGGCACCTACATCTAAAATGGAGATATTCAAGCCCCCTGCTCAGCTGCTGCTTAACTCTGTAGGCACCCAAGTTTCCACCAGTTTCTGCTGGAAATGTATGCATACAAAAGGACCCCTAAGACCTGTTGGCACTGAGCTTCTTGGTACCTAGCTCCAGCCTAAGCCTGAATGGGATCTTCAAACCAAGCCCCCTCTCCCCCCACCCCCAATCTATCTTGCATATGAGGCCTGGTCTAGTAGATGTGCTCAGCGTTCAATTTATAATACACTGACCAGATTGAACCCTGCACAAAACATGCTGTGCTAGGACTACCACCCCTGAATATCAACAGCCCTAAGCTTAGTGCACTCATCACAGATGTGGGAGAAGCAGGTTCAAATCCCCATTTAGCCTGATTTGGAGCAAGGGCTTCAATTCAGGTCTCCCGCTACCCAGGTGAGTGTCATAATCACTGAGCTATAGAGCATCCTGGAGTGAGTCTCTCCTGCTTAACTTGTTCTACTTTGTATAAAATACTTTAAAATTAATTGGAGTAGGACTGGAACCTGGATCCCCCTAGAGCAAAACACTAGAGTATAAAGTCAATGTTAGGGCTTCTCCACATGCTTACAGGTGTAATTTCATGCACACGAGTGTGTCACACACTAACTGGCCTGTGTGGACCCTGCTGGTAGGCACTAAAGTTCCCTAGTGATTGTTAGTTCCATTTCAAACAATACTGATACATTCCAGGGAACTTTTAGTGCATGCTAGCAGGGTCCAAATGGGCTAGTGCAAAACATTCTGGTGTGCACTAAAATTTACTTCCCTGTGGTGCAGACCAACACAGTGTGTGGACAAGCTTCTAACTGTCTCTCTGGCTCAATGAATATTTAAATATTTCATCATTTCCCCCTCCTTCTCTCCCCATTTTTTGGTGGAGGGCAGCTACAAAAAGGACTGACGTGGCTTAGGTGCCTAATGCCAAAAGAGGGTTCACAGTTGTGAATGGAAGGAGGGAAAAGCCTCCTGTTGGGCACCTAAATCCCTTTGAGGAGCAGGGCTTAGGGCACACCTCTCTCCTTGGCATTTTCTATTGCCTTGCTTAGGCAGCTCCTCGTGGAGCATGCTGGCTTTTATGAATCCCATTATTAGTAGCTACATCTCTCTCCGGTGATTTGTAAAAGGCAATAGAGGCTTTTGTGCTCTTGGTCACCAGTTCAAATCCAGGACATGCCATTAATAACCAAAAGTTGTTACTATCTGATAAGAGGTGTTGGGGTGGGTGGAAACAAGATCATGCAATTGTCAGAAGGCAGGTTTCCATATCACAAAATTCACCTGTTATCATGGAGGCAGACTCGTGGGGAGACTTCTACTTTGTTATTCCTACTGCATCTTCTCGGTGGAATAATAGATAACAGCTATTGTGGGACAAGGCACACTTCCCCTTTCTTTGACAGACAGTAAGAAGGACCTTCATCCCATTCTAGATCCAAAAGGCTTCTTTCATTTATTAAGTATTCGAACATATAAGCCTCCTTTTTTCTCTCCCACAGACTTTCAAAGGAATAAGTCAAGTTCCTATTATAAGAGTACATTATAGGGTATGCATGTGTTGACATGTGTAGTTAAAGGTTGCCATCACTTTTCATTATAAACACCTGTTTTAATTGCTTATAATTTGCATAGCAATCCATTTGGGCTGAAATTTTCCATTTTTACTCTCGGTCTCATGCTGATTTTTTTAAAACACTTCAGAAAAAAAAATAGTTCTGCTGGTTTTAGGATGGAGATTAGGGGAAGATTAGGAAATTTAACCGTATTAATCCATTTTTTTGATTGTTTCATTGACAGCTGAAGTACATCTTTATGGCTTAGAGCTGGAACTTGAAATTTGGCACTGGGATAATTTTGCAGTGATATTACTCTGAAATGATTGAGGCAGGGGTCTGTGAAATAATATGATCTCATAATCAATAATGTATCAGTATATATGCATAAAGCATTATAATCTGAGTGCTTGACTTTGCACATTTAAACATTCTTTTAATATCTGTTATATGTAATATAGTATACACGCACACAGTTTAAAACTGAAAGGCCCCGATGCTTCAGTATTTAATGTAACTTCCCCTTACTGAGGATATGTCTATACTCCAATTAAAAACTGGGGCTGGCCTGTGACAGCTGAATTAGTTTTATGGGGCTCAGGCTAAGAGCATATTGAATTGTGGTGTTGACTTTTGGGGTCAAACTGGAGGCCAGGGCTCTAGGACCCTGCAATGTGAGCGTCAGAGTCTGGGCTCCAGGCCCAGCCTGAGCCCGAACTTCTTCACAGCAATAAAACAGCCCCTTAGCCCAATCCCCACAAACCCGAGTCAGCTGGCATGGGCCAGCTGTGGGTGTCTCATTACAGTTTATACCTTAAGAGTTTGTGAGTTAAAGGACTACAGGATTAGGTTCTTGATTTAGAAGGATAAAAAAAATAGATATTGAACATCGGCATAAATGTTAGTAGTTTCTGGGCTAACCTCTGCTGCTCTTCTTTTTGTTTTTGGCAAGGGAGACAATTGGGCAAAAGCTGTTTATATGTCAGACAGAGAACTCTTTAATAAATATTCAGAAACTGTTTTCAAACTAACTATTGAGATCATTTCTATTTTTTCAGCGGCCTTTTCTAAAGTAATAAACTACAATATCTGTTAGCAACTTAGAATAGATCAGAAGCTAAAAACAAAAGTAGAAAGTCAACTAAGGCAGCAGCAGAACACTGTGATTCATAATGCTTTGCATTTGCAACTAAACACAGTCATCGCTTCATTTTAAAAAATTGAAAGATAATAGTGACTGATACGAAGCTCTTCCATCCTGCAGAAAAAGAAGACATGTTCTCTGAAATTCCATACAGAAAGACACTTTTGAGTTCCTGAGTGACACATAATCCTGGACAAATTTCTCAGAAATCTATAATAGCTGATTTTGTTCTTGTTATTTTACAGGGGTTATCCTGGGTTAATAATACAGTTTAAAATGTCCATGGGGGTCATGCATGTTTGAAACAGAAGGTGTAAAAGTCATTCTGTACTGGTTATTTAAAATATCTCATCATCAACTTCATTTTAGTGCTTTTATGTGAATCATATTTCAACAATGCATGATTTGCTCTACTCTGTTTTACTCTACTTTGCTCTACTCTGTTATTTACATAACTTTTCTATTTCTTATGAGAACGTAATGACTTGCAGGCCTAAAAGATCTATTTATGTGGGAAACAAGCACAAGAAAAATAACACTATACTGTGAATGACAGGTTTTTTTCCTCTCAATAATTGAGGAAGAAACTGAAAATATGATACAGTATATTAATCTTTCATCTTGCTTTACCACACGCTTCATTCTTCATTTTATGCCAAAACCCAGGCATCAATGAGAAATTGAGACAGATATTGCATTCACCAAATTTTCATATTGGATGAGCACACATTATTTCACATATGCTTTCTTCCCTGGTTGTAATATACTGATAAATTCATGGTGTTAGCTCTGAGAATCACATTTCCTCTCATGTGCGGGAGTGTTTCAGTGATAGTACCAGTTCACTGAGTTGTAATGAGAGAAGGGTCAGACCAATAAAGCCTACTTCCAGCTTCCAATATTTGGGAAAATTATTACCTTAATCAGAATTTTTCAGCTTAACTAAAACAGATCCAAACATCTCTGAACTCTTGGGCTCATCTCCAGTTATAATGTAGGATGTGAAGCGATAGTAGTGGATACAAAACTTGATAAGAACTACAGGAGAAGTTAAAAAATCCCTTGTTTTTGGAGGGCACAGGGAAGGAATACAACACTGCTTCGTTTCTGCATTCATTTAAAAGAGACAGAAGAATGTTTGGGTTTGTTTGTTTTTTTTTCCCTTCCAGGTAATATTTCACACTGAAGGAATTTAAGAGCAAAACCAAGAATTTGCTTCACTATGTAGAGTCACTCCTGGTGGAAGAGATGCAGGACTCAGGTCTACTGAATATGATAGGCACTTCAGAAAAATCCCACCCAGCACCTAAGGGTATTGCTACTCTGCAATTAAAAACACATAGCTGACCTGTGCCAGCTGAATTAAAATCTCCTGAGGGGCTGTTTAATTGTGATGTAGATATTTGGGCTTGGTCTGCAGCCTGAGCTCTGGGACCCTCCCACATCACAGGGTACTAGAACCCAGGCTCCAGCCCAAACCTGAACCCAAATATCTACAGCCCCTTAGCCCAAGCTCTTGAGCCTGAGTCATCCGGCACAAGCCAGACGTGGGTTTTTAATTGCAGTGTAGACATATCCTAAGCAATTTAGAAGCATGAGTCCAAATTAAAAATCAATGTGATTTGTGTGCTGAATTTATTTAGCTGCTTTTGAAAATCTGACCTATTCTTTACTCAAGACATTGAATGCATGCAGGATCCTATAATTCTCTCCTGCCTGATTCTGAACTAATCTACCCTGTTTTTACAACTGTGTCAATTATATTGACTTAAATTATTTTGCTCCAGATTTATACTGTTGCAAGATCAGAATCAGGCTTTGTGGATCTTTACCTCCTAGACTACCTAAATTGTTGTAGTATAAAGTATTTTTTTGGCTTGAACTCTAGTTTTATAACTGATTTTTTGTTTGCTGGTGGATCTGAAAAAAAATTGAAAAACAAAAACTCAGTTCAGGTGGACCCAAAATCATATTTATTTTTTTAATTTTCAGTTTATCAAAAGAATCAGATTCTTCCCCACTCCCCACTTTATTTTTGTTTGTTGTTGTTTCCCAAATGAAATGTTTAGTTTGACTTGACAGTTTAAACCTTTTTAAATAAAAGGAAATAAAAGGCTAGCTTCACGAAATGAGGTGGTATGCCTCCCCACTTACATCCCATAGCCTGGCGGTTAGGACTTACCTGGAATGTGGAAGAAGGAGGTTCAGATCTCTGCTCTGGAGGAGGAACTTCAAGTCATGTGTCTCCAGCCTCCCAGCTGAGGGCCCTAACCACCAGGCCATTGGCTGTTCCAGGGTGTGTCTTTCTCTGACTCTCCTGTTGAAGCTGTTCTGCTTTGTATAGAACACTTAAAAATAATTATTGGGCCACAGAAAGCATGAGAACGGCTCTGTACCCCAGTGGTGAGGCACCCACCCAGAGGGGGGGGGGGAGGGTCCTGTCCCTGCCTCAATTATTATTTATACAAAGTGGAACAACTTCAACAGGAGAGAATGAGAGAGACCCACCCCAGAATAGCCAATACTCTGGTGACTAAGGCTAGTCACCTAGGAAGTAGGGAAACCATGTTTAAGTCGCTGCTACAGATCAGGCGTTTCACCCTGGGTCTCCCACATCCCAGGACATAGCCCTAGCCACTAAAGTATTGGGCATAAGGGGGGGACACTACCATGAGATTTGTGAAAAGCACCTAAGACCTGTTTTGAATCTATCTCCAGTTTTCCCTCCAAGATACTATTCAGTGAATTCGTGTTGAATTCACAAAAATAGCGTTGGTCAAACCAAAACTGCATTTATTTATTTTTTTAAGAATAAACTATTTGTCAAAATATATTTTACCCAGCTCTAAACAGTACTGGAGGGATTACATACTCCTCTACAAACTGCTTTGGGAAGTTCAAGAACTTCACATCTAAAAATAGGGTGGGTCAGAGGATGATGTGAAGATCAGACGTTTTTTCCTACATGATGTTCCTGAACTTGGCTTGTTGCATAGATATGCATATAGCATATTCAATACTGTAACAAATGTAATAAATTGTTTACTTTTTTTCTTAGTAGCTTTCTTCATAATTCTAGGGTCAGCTAAGACAAAAACAGAATTATAAAATCCTTCCTGCAAAGAGCATGGTCATCACTGCATTCAGCTCAAGTTCAAGCAAAGCCTATTCCATCCTCTTCACTCTCCTATGGAAGACAGTGTCTGAAAAACAACGCTTGAGACAGAGGGAGTTTACATCTTGAAGATTTAAGTCTATATTCTTGCACTCTACCAATAGGTTAACAAGTTTTTGCATTTACCATTTCTTCTTCCTGCACAATTTCACTTGATGGGAATCTCAGTTAGACTTGTCATATTTTAAATTGTAGAAAATTGTACACATGACTAGTGTTTTTTCTTACCAGTCAAAATTGCTAAACTGAACAGATATTAAACTGATTTTTTTTATTTCTTTTACCTAAACAAATTAAGTATAATATTCAAGTAATTAAGCTCTAATGACTGCTTGCTTTTCAAAGACCTATTTAAACTAAGGGAATTAAGTCTACAGGAAGAGTATTTACTAGTCCATTTCATAATAGCATCTAGTATGTTTAGTTCCAGAGTTAAGGACCTAAGAAAAGGTTTCCTATAAAATATTGCTGCAGTAACATTTAAGATTAATGTCAATGTCTTCTCTGCTCTCAGGCATCTTAAAAGTACTCTATCAAGGCATGAAATTATAGCCTAGATAGTATTTCTATGTGCAAAATTTAAAAGAATGGTTTATAATTCTGGCTCAAGGTTAAGGATCAGATTGCCCTGTTTTCTATAAAAAGAAAAAAAGTGGTTCCAAAGGAGAAAGTAAATCACTTTATTCCACCTACTAATTACCTCAAACTTTCAGGGAGTTTGTAAACCTCTTTATTTTAAAGCAATACAGATCCCATTGTACAAACTTGAATGGTCATGTAATTATATGAATATATTAAAGGAATCTTTTCATGAATTTAATTTTTCCCCCCACAGCTTGATCACCTCTTTTATATTACATCAAAGGTTGTTCAAATTAGCTGGATACCATAACTTAGAGTTACTTCTTTGTTGGGAATTGTGATAAATGATTCCTTTTAATACCTTTATCTAAAATAACAGGGTTTCTTTAATTCCCTGTTTCTAGCATGTCTGGGGTGGGGAAGGAGACATTCAAATGTCATAAAAATCCCCTTTAGTAACAGAGAAAGATACATTTGTACAGTATACACAGATGGTGTGTTGGTTTCTGTTAATACATAAACTTATACAATTCACTGCAATTTTGTGATTCATTAAACACTTCTCTAAACCACTGCCGTTTCTCCTGCATCTGTATTGACAAATGATGTATCTGCAGCACAATCCGCTAAACTGGTGATACCAGGTCATTGAGCTCTGTTTTTTTTTTTTTTTCTTTCCTCACTCCCAAGGATTTATACATTTTAGTTTCAACTAAAGACAATAGTAAATGTGTGTGGCCTATTGTTAATTTGCAGAAGCCATTCAAGATCACCAGCAAAGTGTCTGACCACTTAACCTTAGTAAACATACTCAATCTACATTGAACATGTGAAATACAGTGACAACTTCACTGAAAATTACCTTCAATAAGTAACCTATCAGCCTGACACCACTCTGAAGACTTTTAACATATTTTATTTGAACAATAGTTTAAAAATATCTCTCTGAGACAAGCGATTTTTTTGTATGCCCGGAGTAGTTACCGGTACTTGGGCTCCCAATCAGTGTACCTCCCTTACATTTTTATATTGTCAGTGCCTTGAGAGTGCAGCTGAGAAGATATAAGGCAGTGGTTTTCAGACTGGGGTAAGTGAGCGCTCACCAGGGGGTAAAAAGTTCAAAAGCCACTGATCTAAGGCATTGTTCTGTGTCTCTGAATTTTATCAGGATCGGTTTCCATGAACATCTGCTGTTCAGAACCTGAAGTGTTTTTTTGTTTGATTTACTAATTTATTTTAATTTGCACAAAATGTTTATTAAGTGTCTTTAGGTAGAACATATAGTACAAACTGCTGCCTGTTGTTTACTAGTGTCTTTCCAACATCCCTCATGCAGCTGTTGGTTTCCAGTGCTTGTAAGGCTGGCTATATATCACCAAATGCCCTACTTACTGACCGAATATAAGTTCATAGAAAATACAGAGCATTTCTATGGCACTTTTAGAGCAAATACTCCCTTCCTGCCACCCCCCCCCCCCCCCCATCTCACCGACTCAGATATTCTGGCCAACAACTGGTAGTGGAACCTTTGCTCTGCTCATTCCGTACCTCCAGCTGCCCACTCTGGGGGAATAAGCAGATATGTAGCACCATTCACTCTTACGCTGGTCCCAAGATCCAGGTGACCCTGTTAGACATGTAAGGACTGTTCTTACTCTCAATGAATCCCTTGCTCAGCTGGACAGTCCAAGACACACCCTAGGCCTTCATCCTCTCAACCTCTATATGAATTGTTATTCTCATTGCAGGGCTAGTGAAATGAAGTCATGTAGATTAAGGGCTAATTTTTTAAAAAGGTAGACTCCCTTTATGGGTACACTTTGTGCCTTCCAGCCAATCGCAGGCACAATAAGAATTCTTGTTCCTTTAACTAATTGACTGCTGGAGAAAAATCAGATAATTAGATTTGCACCCACAAAGCTTTATTGAAAATGCAAAAATGTGAGGGCAAATATGCCCATAAAACAGCCTTCCAGCTTTATAATACTTCCCCTGAAGTCACAAAAGGACTTGCTTTCAAAGATACAATGAGAACTGAGGAATCCCTGGCTCCCTGCCCTTTTGGGGGGTCATACCTCCATCTCCAAGTATTTCAAAAGCAATGGAATGAATAATTATCAAAGTTTTGGTGTCAAAATTGTCACCTGAAACAGTTAAATAATCCTGGACTCTATCTGTGTTTGCCTACTTGACAGATTTGATGCAGTTATGATCTCAGTCTCCTACTATATCACCCTGGACTAGCAATCATGTTTAGATGCCAGATGTAACTTATTCCAACTTACTCTGTCATCCATCATAGTCCCAGTAAACTGCAATTTGTACCAAATTGTACAATGTGGGTTTGAGATATGTCATGTAGCCTAGAGGGAATAAAACACAGATTGTCAAACTAATTTCAATTAGGGCTTTTTGTAGAACTTCAGTTACATTGTAATCCTAAATGATGAATGTCAGGATTCAGTTCAATAGGCTGTCCAGTCATTTGTGCAGGGTTTTTTAATACTATATACTAAACTTTTAGAAAGCTTTGATCTTAAATTAGGGGTGCAAAAACAGCACTATCTTCAGAATCACTGAGTACTGTACTGTGGGGGGACTCAGTATCCAGAAAGGTTTGTTTTCATGCAGTCACATTATAATGGAACTGAAAGAAGATCATCTTCCTAAAAGCTTACATCTGAAATAAACAACGTTGCTTCTGTGCTTTTAATTTCCAAATGCAGCTGGATGAATATTTTAAGGAAACAGAACTCTAAGAACATATTATTCATAAATTAGCTGTGAAAAAGGTATGTGACACTATATCTGCGCAAAAAAAATTAGTTCCCCCTCATTAAGTTCTTCACTCTTGAAAGCCATGCATTCACACCCCCACTATGTTCAAACTATTCCTATTAAGGCTGATAAGATGAGGTCTGGGGAGGGGAGAGAGAGAGAGAGAGAGAGTGTGTGAGCGTGCACATTTAGGATTGGAAAGTATTTTGCTCTGCTGTCAGTTGAAATCAAAAGGGACTACTCATATATGTAAAGTTAAACACATGTAATTTGAAGATCGGGGCCTTTGATGCAAAGGTGCAGAGGGGACAAGGAACTACCTATCTGGATCATGCTACTTTGGTCTTATGAACAAACTGAGTCTCTACCCCTTGCTTTAAAAAACATCAGACAGACCCTGAGTTAGCATCCAAACTCATTACCTTCCTGAGATGTGACTTTACTAGTATCATTCACCACAAATCAGAAGTTACATTCCCTCCCTGATTTTTCTTTGCCTGTGATTTTCCCTGAGGACCACCTGTGGCCTAGATCCCTAAGAAACCATTTTCTCCTCCCATATGTCCAGATACAGTTAATTAGCCACACCAGTCATAATGAGTTAGTAACATTACAATTCTTAGGCAGGGTTCTGCCACTTGTTAACGGGCGGGTCAACAGAAACCCTACTACCCTAACATACATTTATTAAATATCTATGTTATATATAATTATAGGAATTCCTACATGGGTATATGATGGGGGGTTATATTTTATTATGGTAGCCAACTCTTGTGATTTTATCTTGAGTCGGAGGAACGGGGGTTCATAAAGCCCAAGCTCCTGGATCCATGTGATTTGAAGGTGTTTGGTTTTTTTAAATAAAAAAATATGCCTCTAGCCCTATGGTTGAGGAGAAAAGTTTGAAATGTGACCTGAGTGCACCCAGAAAATTTACAAAACCAGAAGGCAGATAAAAAAAATTAAAAATGTATTATAATATTTGTTTGAAATCTCATGTTTTTTTAAGCCATTATCAGGGTGCTTTTTTTTTAGTCCTGACTCGTGATATTTGAATGTTTGGGATTGGCAATATTGTATCCCCCTTAAAATTTACTTAAAACTGCTGTTCTGGGAAACGGTGCTTGAAGATAGAATTATTAATCCATCTTGACAAGTTCTTTTATCCACGGAAAAATTCAAACCATTAAAATTGAACTTGAATATTGTTGTAGGTAGCATGCCTTCTAATAAGACATTTACAACATGTTTCTTTTATGTAAGGATCAATTACTACATTTTGCATAATTCTTAACCCACTTAAGATTTGTGAGTTAAGAATGATGTGCTGCTTACAGGCTTTCCAGGCCTTGTTTTCCATTCATCCTCAATGAATATAAATTACTTCTCCACTGAGAGTTTGGTGCCTCAGTGCCACCGACGAGCAGTAATGAAGCTCTCACACAACATCGCTGCCGCAGGGCTCTTGGGCCATGAAAAGATCCTCGCCTGGATTCTGACGTGGTTCTTCTGGCCCAGTGTTCATGAGAAGGTGAGAAACTATTGTAGCTCCTGCCTGGAGTGCCAATTAGCAGCTCTTCCACGGATGCCCAAGATTCTCTGGTCTCCATGACCATAGTGGAGATGCCATTTGAGCGGGTGGCCATGTACCTGGTGGGCCCGCTCCCGAGAAGTGCCGCGAGATTCCAGTATGTGTTGGTCATCGTGGATATGCCACCCGTTTTCCCGAGTGTGTGCCATTGCAGAGCACCACTGTCCGAACCATCGCCGGTGAACTAGTGAAGGTCTTTGCTCAAGTGGGCCTGCCCCAGGAAACCCTAATGGACCAGGACACAGATTTCACCTCCCAGCTGTTGTAGCAGGTATGCGAACTCCTGGGAGCTAAACAGTTATGCACCTCTGCCTACCACCCACAGACTGACGGACTGGTGGAACGATTCAAGTGGACTCTGAAGGAAATGCTGTACAAGTTCCCCCCAGAGGAGCTACGTCGGTGGGATTAGCTACTCCCGCACTTACTTCTGGCAATCCATGAGGTACCCCAGTCATCAACAAAATTTTCCCTGTTCAAGCTACTATATGGCCACGGGGCCTATTAGACTTAATGCGGGAGACATGGGAGCAGTCTCCTCATTGTTTTTGCTGATAGAGATTAACACAGCTACCACCACTCTGAAACCTACCTGCTGTGTTAACGTTGTCTCAGGGGATAATTGATCCTTGCCATTTCCACTGAAGATAGAAAATGTGATGAGTTAGCCACCTACCCCCCACACCAGAAGATATCAGGAAGGGAGGCGGTGAAGCCTTCAGAAGAAAGCAACAAGTAAGGTTGGGGAGCAATATAAATCTTGTAGGAGAAAAGGTCAGGGTACTTGTGAGGGAAAATGAGCCTATGCCCACCTTATGCGGCCGTTCTGCTAGAAGTATAATCATTCACAGGCCCATCACAGCAATTAAATGGTATAGGAGCCTTGCATCAGTCTTCTACACCTACATTAATTTTATCTAATAAATTTAATAGTTAAAACACATAGGCCAAATCCTCAATTTGTGTAACTGGCACAGCTCTGCTGACTTCAAAGGAGGTATGTTAACGTGCACAAACTGAGTAGCTTTCCCCACAGTTAAAAACAACACAGACTAGATCCACAAAGAGATTTGGCCTAACTGCCACTTTAAGCACTTACGTCCAAAATTTAGATCCTCAAAACCCCTACTTAGCTGCTGCCTAACCCTTGAGGTGCCTAAAGTTCCTAGACACCTAAATTTCCACTGGTAAAGTCCCCAGTGTTCCTACACCCCACACTTAACTCACAGGAGGACCCTCAGACTAGGTATTCCACCACCTATCTTGCCTGTGAGACCTGATTTGGTAGGTGTGCTCAGAGGTCACCTACCAGAAAAAGCAACACTGGGAGGATGCCCCTCTTATAAACTTTAGCCCAGTAGTTAGAGCACTTACATGGGATGGGGGAGATCCAGGTTCAGTGCCCACTTTGTCTGATTTCAAGCAGGACTTGAGTCTTTCACATCCCAGGTCAGTAACCTAACCACTGGTTATGAAGTCATTCCTCTCCACCCTCATACACACTCTTTCTCTGGCCCTAAGACTATTTTACAAAGGAGAAACTTGCCCCACAATAACCCATACCTTAGTAGTTAGGGCACTGTAAGAGGAGGTGGGAGACCTGGGTTCAAGTATCTCCTCCAATTTAAGCAGAGTGGGGATTGAACGAGGCTCTCCCACATTATGGGTAAATGTGCTAACCACTGGGATAAGGCTTATAATAAGAGAATATCCTCCTCAGGATTTTTTGGGAGAAAGAACTGACCTGGCTTAGTGCCTAACTTGAGCAGAGGGTTCACTGCTGTGACTCCCAAGTGGAAATAAGTTAGGCATCAAAGTCCATTTGATGAGTGGGGTTTTAGGATACATCTTTCTCCTCTGCATTTCCTGCTGACTAACTTTGGGAGCTTCTCACTCATCATGATAGCTTTTGTGGAGCCCTTTCTTAGGCACCTAACTCTCCCCATGCATTGTATAAGAAACCAAGTCAGGACTGTAGATTCCAGCAGGTGGAGGTCACCCAAAATTTAGACTTTGCCACACTGAGTATAAATCCCGTTAATGAATCTAGCCACATGTGTAATATCGCCTTGAAAAAATGCATTTTCTGAAACATTAGAACCACATCTGTAATGGAATGCACAGTACAAAGAAGGTCATTTCCCATTCTGAGATTAATGGAAGACAATGATAAATATTGTCATAATTTTAGGTTGGGTACAGATTTGAAATTTCAGTCTTAAATACTAAAATAATTATGGACATATGCTTCTCTCAGTGCATAGATCTGTCAATAGTAATTGCTTTTATATATAGAACACACAAAGGGGATAATTCACCCCTAAAATATACTATTTCTATTACAATATTTGTCAATAGGATGGATTAATGTTGTGCAGCTGCATTTGCTAACTCATCACAATTGTAACAATGCATATGTTTAAATGAGCACATGCTAATGGCTCACACATCAGGTACTATAAGTTATAATGGAGCCCTCTTACTTTTGAGTAATTTAATATGTTTCAAGTTTCAAAGACAATTCCCATTTAACTGCTTTCCCAGAAAGCATAGTTTCTAACACTTCCACAGTTTTTTTTTTAAGTATTTAAAATGCCACACAGCAATCTACATTACCTCATTTCATTCATATATAATCAGTTCTTGATCATTTTTCTTTAATGTCTCTCAAAGACTCACTTTCTAAATATATTTCATAAAGAAAAAAAAATACAGAACACCTGTTGTTTATTCTGATATATAATTCCACATTTGCAAGAACCACCACTGTTCTGTAATCAATCACATCCCATTAAGTACTGAAAATGAGAAGTCAGTATTAAACACTTTTACTTGAGACGACTCAATATATTTTATAACTGACATCTAGCAGCAGCATCCAATTTGGTTCTTTATTAAAACAAAGACTTCATAAATTCACCCTAATTTTTCTACATGTGTTTTTAAAAGGCATCTGTCTATCACATTGGCTGTAGCAGACAAGTCTGATACCTATGCTGCATCAGATGGCTCAAGATTTGACAAAGAGGTTTATTAGAGACTCCTCCATTCTGTGGATTTAAATTAGAAAAATATAATCCATGCCTACAGCTAACAATCTGGTGATCAGTTATGTTTAGAAGTAAAACAAGATAGGGGCTTTTTTTCATAGAGGTGAAGATGGAAAGAATAAGAAACCTTTAATTATTCCAGTAATGTGCTGTCATCCTGATAAGACCTGGTAGCAAATATGAAGCTCAAAGGATATGCTTAACATAAGATGTTTAGGATTTCAAATACTAACTCTTCTAAAACTATTAAGGAAATATTGTTGGGTTAAAGTCATGTTACTAAAAAGCATAAGGCCAGATTCTCAGCTGGTATAAATTGGCATAGCTCCATTAAAGTCAATGGATGTATGCCAAGTTATACCAGCTGAGAATCTGGCCTGTATTTCTTTACCCATGCTACTAGTAATACGTAAGAACAAGGCCAGGTCTACACTATAAACTTACATCAGTATAACTATGTCATTCCCCCGAGTAACGCAGTTATACCAACCTAACCCCCGGTGTAGACAGTGCTATGTTGATGGGAAGGTCACAGAGGTGGATTAAGTATGCTGATGGGAGAAGATCTCCCCTCAGTGTAGTAGCATCTTAACTGAAGTGCTACAGCAGCACAGCTGCAGCATGTTAAGTGTAGACTTGCCCTGAGTTATTAAAATCAAAGACTTCAGGGGGGAGTAGAGTTAAGCTATTGTTTTGGGAGCCTGATCTTGCAAGGTGCTAAGTATTTCCTGAAAATACAGACTACCCAGGGAATTACGTACCAGTCAGCTTAAATTCTATACCTGGAAAGATAATGAAACAAATAATTAATCAATCAATTTGCAAACATCTAGAAAATAATAAGGTGATAAGTAACGGTCAGCATGGATTTGTCAGGAGCAAATCGTGTCAAACCAACATGATAGCTTTCTTTGACAGGGTAACAAGCCTTGTGGATGGGGGGAAGCGGTAGATGTGGTATATCTTGATTTTAGTAAAGCTTCTGGTACTGTCCCGCATGACCATCTCATAAACAAACTAGAGAAATGTAACCTAGATGGAGCTACTATCAAGTGGGTGCAAGACTGGTTGGAAAACTGTTCCCAGAGGGTAGTTATCAGTGGTTCACAGTCATGCTGGAAGGGCATAACAAGTGGGGTCCTGCAGGGATCAGTTCTGGGTCTGGTTCTGTTCAATATTTTCATCAGTGATATAAATAATGGCATAGAGAATACACTTATAAAGTTTGCGGACAATACCAAGCTGGGAGGGGTTGCAAGTGGTTTGGAGGATAAGATTAAAATTCAAATTGATCTGGACAAACTTGAGAAATGGTCTGAAGTAAATAGGATGAAATTCAATAAGAACAAATGCAAAGTACTCCATTTAGGAAGGAACAAATCAGTTGCACACATACAAACACCTGTCAGGAATGGTCTAGAATCCTGCCATGAGTGCAGGGGACTGTATTAGATGACCTCTTGAAGTTCCATTCCAGTTCTATGATTCAATGAAAAAGTGGTTGACACTTTCACCTGCCACTGGGCACTGACTTCAATTACGTACATTGGAATTAACTTTGCTTACTGTGTCCCATGCATTCACAGACACCTAAACCCCGAGGAATCCTGAGTATTCACTTGAGTAAGGAATAACATTATAGCTCTTCTCTTTGAGCCCATAAGCTTGCCATGGCCATGGATAACAAAACTGGAGTGTGTGAACCTGAAGCAAACCTGGCAAAATGCAATGCTTACAAAATGAAGTTGAAATGTCACCAGTCCCCTCCTTACATGCAGCCTCCACACAAAACACTCTTTATTGGCCCTCAAAACTAAAGCTGTGTGAAACTTTTTCAATGAATAGTAAATTCACCAAAAAAAATGCAGTTTGGGGGTGACAAACTATTTGTGATTTTGGTTAAATTCGGTAAATGGTTTTAGCAAAAGAAAAATGGAACATTGATTCAAATCAATGTTTCACTTTCTTTGACTAGCACAATTTTGCTTTGTTTTCTATTGGCATGAAAAAAGTCAATTCAAAACAAACCATTTTCTTCTAGATTTTTCAGTTCAGCTACCCAACTGAAAAATCAATTATACCACAGGTATTTTATACCTGCCTCTGGAAATTTCCATTACTTGCATCTGAAGAAGTGAGGTTCTTACCCCCGAAAGCTTATGCTCCCAATATTTCTGTTAGTCTTAAAGGTGCCACGGGACCCTCTGTTGCGGAATACAGATTCAGACTAACACGGCTACCCCTCTGATACTATCTGTATTCAGTTTCTTACTGTATTAGACATAGACTTGTATGTTTTATTTTATTTCGCTTGGTAATTCACTTTGTTCTGTCTGTTACTACTTGGAACCACTTAAATCCTACTTTCTGTATTTAATAAAAATCACATTTTACTTATTAATTAACCCAGAATATGTATTAATACCTGGGGGGGGGTGCAAACAGCTGTGCATCTCTCTCTATCAGTGTTATAGAGGGCGAACAATTCATGAGTTTACCCTGTATACGCTTTATACGGGGTAAAATGGATTTATTTGGGGTTTAGACCCCGTTGGGAGTTGGACATCTGAGTGTTAAAGATGAGAACACTTCTGTAACCTGCTTTCAGGTTAAGCCTGCAGCTGTAGCGCAAGTAATTCAGACCCTGGGTCTGTGTTGGAGCAGACGGGTATGTCTGGCTCAACAAGACAGGGTGCTGAAGACAAGCTGCCAGGGCAGGAAAGCAGGGGTAGAAGTAGTCTTGGCACATCAGTTGGCAGTTCCCAAGGGGGTTTCTGTGATCCAACCCGTTACAGCTTCCCATCAGATCTGAAGACACCTTTAATTCTCATTTAGTATTCATCAATTAAAAATTCATGACTGAGCCAGATGTGTATACATTGGCTGTTAACACCATCTGATGGAAAGCTTTAGTCCAGATAAGAAATGTGATAACAATACATCTATGAGTTTCATATTTTTGACACCATGTAATGAGCAGACAAATTGTTATTGTGAAACAGAACATGAGTGTTACTGTTTACTTTCTCACTTTGCCCCCCTCCCACCAATCTCTTAGAGATTCACTTTCAGGAATCTCAAAATAAAATTCACCCACTAGTTAAAAAGCAGGTCTTTTAGGATTAAAAATGTGTGTATTCCCCCACCCCAATAATAATAATAATTAAAAAAAAAACAATTTATCTCATCATGTTGGATTATTTTACTATTATATTACATACATAAATATATTTTAAAAAATATTAAAGTTGCAAAGTCAGACACTCAAAAGTTAGGAAATTTGGTTGTTGAATCCAATGACAGCAGATCAGACCATAAGTTATCACTATCCCCTGGGGCTTCCCATGTATTTTCATATCCGGTCCTTCTGGCAAAGACCAGAGGCCTAATTATGCTGTCACCTGCACCTGTGTAAATCTGGAATAACATTACTGACTTATATGAAGTAACTTGAGTAACTCAACACAGAATTTGTCCCCATATCTTCCTGTGCAGCCTCAACTTCAGGGTCAGCCCTTAAGAAATAAACAAACTAAGAAAAATGGTTTTGTTAATATATGCTAGAATTTAGATTGGCATTCTCATGTGTTTGCATTATGAAACAGTCAGTAATTACATAATCACATACTATGTTTCCACAGGACCCCTGCCTCATTCAGTGCACAGGCTGGAACATACCCTGGAGATAGATCAGGTTTGTGTAGTCTGCGCCCTCCCCCTTCACTCCTCATCTCAGTCCCCACAAACCTCCAATCCATGTTCCTTTCCTGCTCCCACTTCCTCAGCTCTGTGTGCCAGTCTCCCTCTCATCTCTTCCCCCACAAGTCCCAGCTCCTCACCAATCACCATTCCAGCCAGGATTCATCTTCTTTCCCCTTCTTGCAGCCTGGGCACCAGTAGGGGGAGCATCAAGAGCACAGGAGAGACTGTCTCGTTGCTCTCAGTGGGCATTACAAGCACCATAACACTAAGCACTGCACTCACCAGCACCCAGGCTGGCAGATGCCTCTTCAGGGACCACAACTAGCCAATGCTGGAGCAGCCCCTATGCCACCATAAAGTACAATGTGGCCTGGAGAGGCTTAGAAATGTTCCCTGATTGTAGGGACTAATAACTAGCTGCTTTGCAGTTCCTTTCTCAACTGTGTAGAGTGAAAGTGGAGCATAGTGGAGAATGTGGCCTCCAGTGTCAAAAAGGTAGGGATAAGATTTGACACACTGACTAAGGAGTATGCTGGGAATTAGGTTGCCTGTATGTTTCATTTAGTGACTAACAGGAAGGTACCAAGCCTTCTTTAGACTACTGTCATATAGTCACCACTTTATCTTTGCCTAAGAAATTTAGATAAGGCATTTTGTTCATGAAAGGGACAATGTAATTTTTTTTTTAAAGAGACTTAGGTTGACAGTAGGTATGAACTTGTAATATAATATGACAGCAAAAAGATCAGTGCTAATTTGGGCTTCTTCCACAGATGCATTGTATTACGGAGCAGGGCATAACAGCACCCTTTCCAGTTTTAATGTTATCATAGCTGAAATGTTGTATGGAAGTGTTCAAGGAAGAACATCCAATTTACTTCAGAAACGAAGAGATTAATTTACGGGGAAAGATATTAAGAAATGAGACAACTAAGGAGCATAGGACATGATAAACAGTCTACAAATATTTGAAGGGTTCGAATACTGAGACAGAACATGTTCTTCTCTAGAACTGGGCAGACAAAAAGGAAAAATAAATTAAAAGTTGTTTTCAAAATAGAAATGATTTTTTTTAATTGAAAAAGTTTACCAACTTTATAAAACACCCTTCCCCCCATATACGCGCACACACACACACACACACACATACCACAAAAGAGGAAGGAATCTCCATGAGCATCTCCTTTTGGAGATCTCCGTCCTGCCACATTCACCCAGTTCCCTGTCAGAAGGTTTGCCCACACAAAAGGCTGTTCGTCCCATCTCAAACTCTGAATATCCCCAAGGATCAGCACGAGGCCATCCGTTCAAAGGCCCTGTGCCTCCATATTGAATCTGGTCCCTTGTACCACCTGCTGCTCCCTGACAATGTATCTCCATTGGAACTGCACTGCCAGGGGCTTTCCTTGATTGTAGCTACCCCCAAGATCACAAGAGGAGGCTTAATGGAAGAGATAAAAAAACCTGGAGATGGATTATCTTTTGATTTCACTAAACTGTGTTGCGCCAGATAGGGAAGAAAGTATATCCCCTGAAGTCCATGCCAGACCTTTCCAATCTCCATGTAAATGTGCCTCAGAGGGGAGTTCAGGAGGGAAAGAAAGGGTGATGGTGCCTGGGGGAGGGAAAGTCCCCACTCTCACCAGCAGAGGGTCAGCTCCCCATGTGGAGGATCCTGTGCCAAGTGTAGCTCAGCCACCCTGGGTATTGGGCCCTAATAGTCTAATTTTTAGCTTGAAAGGTTAATTATAATTTGATTGGCCCATTTAAAGATTAAATATCTGATCTGACTGATGAGAGTGGAGATATATTTCTAAAATTAGCTATCTGGGGGGAAAAAACAGTTCCTTAGTTACATACATATTGAACTGATTAAAATTCTAGGCTGTGAAACCTGAAACCCTAACTCATTTGCATCCGCTTTTTTATTCCGCTGGTATACAAAAATTGTACTTACCCTTCCTATTGTCCAGGTAGAATACAAACAATAAGACTGTAGAGAAGACTACAGAAATTGATAATTGCCATATTACACTTGATTAAAAATTTTGTCAGATATGCTTTAAATAATTGTTTCTCATCTAAATAACTGTATAATTAATTGTAAGCATTCCAAGCAAGAACTGTAATCTTTAAATATCAGCTTAATTAAAACTTCATTTAATGTGACTCTGTTCCTCCACAAATATTTTTGAAAAGCTGTTTCAGAAAACATGTTTTGATTTCTCTCTTGCAAGGTAAGGAATATGTAGAAGTAGTTTTGTAAACCTCTCTAGTTTTAGGGTCTGACCAAAGGCCACTGAAAGCAGGGGGAGTCAGACTGTTAAATGATGATGATATATCAAGACTACCTATGATGCTTTGAAATATACTAATCACTGCTGCATGTAAAGAAGTAAATGAGTTACAGTATATAGAAGGTGACAGTATCTACTTCTTGGCATTTGGATTACCAAATTTCAAAAAGAAATAGCCCACACATTTAATAAGCATCACAGTCCTCAAGAGATCCTACTGTTATAAAGTCTTGAAGAATGTGAGCCAGTTTTGCTTTTGTAGCTGAGATCAAAATCTGGCTCAACATTTACAAAAGGAAGTTTGAAGCCATTGCCAGCCACTGAACCATTAGCTTCATCCTTTGTAAATATATTAAGGAAGTATTTAATTTAATACTTCAGTAATTTTACCATCCTCTGCCATCTCGTCTCCCATTTCATCCTCCAGAGCTTTAATTTCCTCCCTGATTAATCCTTGATAATAATGAAAAATCTTTTGAGTTATAGTTGCCATCTGAATCTATAACAGTTTGAACTCTTCCTTTTTCTATTTTAATGTCGTACTAGATCACCTGATTATGCTGCTTCTAATTCTTAATCATGTTTACTTCTTTGTTAAGAGTTGACATTAATAGCTTTTTCAGATCTATTTTCTATTTGTATATGTATATAAATAAATCAGAATGGGTTGAATCCATGACCATCTTGGCTAATAGCCATTGATGGGCCTATCCTCCATGAACCGATATTGTTCTTTTTTGAACACAGTTATACTTCTAATTCTTTGAATTCTCTCATCACATTATTCAAACCAATTTTGTGTGGCATCTGCACAAGTGATTGTAGTCATGAAGGGTGAAAACACACACAGACTGATACGGGGCCCTCTCTGACTTATTTAGTTACTGCTGTGTCAGAGGTTTGGCTAGGGATTTTGTGAAAGGCCCGGCCATATACTCATGTCCATCTTGCTTAATTGAATTAATGCTAGCACTCTCGTCTGGGATGTTGGGAACACAGCTCTAGTCATGATGTTTTACTGTTAAGCATTTGTTCCATCCCAAATAGAATAATATTTCACATGCCTACACAGTCCATTTGCCTTCAGTGGGCTTTTGGATCTGGTCATTCTTCAGTAGGCTTACATTTCATCTAAAATGTGGATTGCTGAGGCTGGGTTTGTTATGGTAAATTAAAAGACATTAAAGAAGAAATGATTTGGGTATTCCAGATATATACCCAGTGCATTTAGCACATGGCTCACACCCACTGAAGTCAATGGAGTTCCAGTGATTTCACCAGGTTTTGGATTAGGACCTTATTGAGTATACTAGTCTTAAGTATTTTCCTTGATTATGTTTGTGTGAATCTGTTTGTCTTATAGACATCCTACTGCTGTGAGGGGGAGGAAGAGAAAGAAAAGGCTGCTTCAACACCTTTCAGAGCAGTTCTATAATTTAATTCATAGGCTTTGTTTTGTGTATAAGATCACCTCAAAACAAAGTTTCTAGCCTTCAAGATTTGATACTTCTCTCTTTTGAAGTGATTTGCACCCACTTTAGATACAATTGGATTTGGTCATAATTGTAAAGCAGCATAAGATAACATTACACAGAAATATTGTTGAAGAATCTAGTTGATGGAACAGGTGGGAAGGAAAAGAAGTTGCTTACTGGGGAATGCTACCTAGCAAGATTAGGGTTTGTGCTCTCCTAATTAATTTTTACTTGCATCACTAATTTCTACAGAATTAGCAGACAAAACAACTTTGACTATAGGGGATTTGCTAAGTCAAATCTATATTTTTATTCAAATGTAACAATGTTTATGTTAAATTGCATAAGTATTTATTTACTTCTGCCTTAACTTGAATTAAATGGCATTTTGTAAACGCTTTGGAACAAATGTATTCCTGTGTAACGTCAGTAGGCAACCAAGACATTTAAATTTGGCCCATTAAGTCTGTTTTTATTATAGAAAATTAAAACATATTAAAAGAAAAAAAGATTTTGGGGAAAGAGATAGGACTTCAAATGACAGAGCATCTTTGCAGAAATGTTATTTTATGAAAATACATGTATTGCTTACTCAGGGAACATTCTAACACTTAATTTTGCTGAGCTGTACTCTGAGTTACCTTATTTTCTTCAGTTGGACGACATACAAGAGCATGGTACTACTCAGGCTGAGTAACAGCAGCAAAAATCTTGTCCTCATAGAGTAGTCATTTCCTTGAAATGAAAGAGAAGTCCATTGCAAAGTGAAATACAGAACTAATTTGACTAAGTGAGATTATTTAAACTGGTGAATTCTAGATTACGATCGCTGGAGTAGAGCATCTGAAACAGATTTTACTCCTGACACAGCCTGAGAAGTCGTCATATGTCAAATGGAGATCAGTAATGAAAATACTGTTTTGTATCACTAAAGTTCTTCAGGGCCGTCTCGAGACAGATGATTGGAATAAGGTCAATACAAAACTGGCAATGTTATTTCCTTGGGCTGATAGATGTTCAAATCATCTCCAGTCTTCTATCTAGAGGACTGGTTAAGAAAAAATATGTCATATGAGATCAGAACAATAAAGTATTTGCTTGATAGAAATAGGATTAATTATGCCAATATCTTGTATTTTCCATTCATAGGTATCCAGTGTCTCTAGTTAAAACTTGCAAGGGTTTTTATGTATCTTTTTCACTATTCTTCATAACTCTCCCTCTTTCTCACCCTTCTTATTGTCACTTTTTCTTCATGTTGTAAAAGCACTTTTCTACACTCAGGTTGGTTCTTCAGGAAAGGATTTTCTCTAAACAAATATTGGTCTCAGTTAACAGTTCTGATCATCTTCACAGCTGCAGTCTAATAGCTACATGACAAAAGACTTCACAAGAACCAAACTATGTAGCAATGAATTAACATTCATGCTTTAGGGGATTTACTGCATTCTACATATTGGCAGAAAATTATACTATTAAAATGCTAGGTAGAATGAACCTACATTTTAAACTGGTACTTATGTGTTTGACTTCATTTTAACAAATTGTTGTTTACTTAATTCTACCAAGAAGATACAAAACATAAGTCTGTAAGTAACTAATAGTTGTGTTTAGGCTATTACAGTGCAGGTAATCCTCAAGGCCACATACACACTGCTTCACTGTTGCTTGCATTCTGCTGGGTTTTGATCCTTCTTCGGGTCATAATCTGGATCATTTTCTTCGTCTGCTTCTTCCTCCCCTTCCTCATCATCTGCCTCCTCACCTTCTTCATCTACACTCAATATGTCCACAGAGCGCCCATTGATGGGTTTCCTCCTCCTATCAGTTTGTGTATGTATGTGTGTGTGATTCTATTTATCTAATGCTTTGTGATTGCAGTGCCCTGAACACTTTACTTTAATACAAGTAAATTAACCAGACATATAAACGTATATTGCATCAAAAATATTCAGTTTTTGCATTAAATATATAGTTCACTTCAGCTAACAGATATACAATCTTTTACCATTTGTAAAAAATTAAATCTCTAATTTCCTCAAATTCACAAGTACTTCAGTATTTATTAATCTTATGAGGCAATATCTTTGAAATTTGTCCATGTTCACAAGTAAATATACCTCCAAACTCTTCTTTCGCATTCCCAAAAATGTGAGAAACTTATCCTGGCCCCACAAAGAAAGTTGAGTGTAACTTAATTGATCAGAAACAAGCAATCACTACCAAATACATCTTGGGTGTCATTTCAAAAATTAAGAATGGTTCTTTGAAAATACGGTTGAAAAATAATCTTTTAGATCTGTGACAAATTAAACAACCATTCATTTTATCACAGAGACAGATGACGTATAGAGTGCTGCTCATAAACAAGAGTATATTAAATTAATAGTAATTGTGGTACCTCTAACACATGTCAGTAGCTGATGGAATTGTTAATGAATATAAATCACCTAACAGTGCAACTGATATAGAATACTTAGAATGGTCATATTTTCTTAAAATTTTTAAGATAGATGCCAGATTATATTGACCAAAGTGAAAGTTCAAATTCATATTTTACATGCAAGAGTTCAGAAAGATAAATGCTGTCACACTAATGACCTGACTCTGTAGTCTTTGCTATTTGTCATGGTTGCAACTAGCTATACCTCTGTCTCCTTTCTGGTCTCTGAGTGCACCCAGCTGAGGTGCTCTGAGGCCTCTTGCCCTTTATCTATCTCATGGACAAAGCACATTACTCTTCCACTGTTAGACCAGATCAGACTACAGTATGGTGTGTGTATCAATCACTTAGAACACAGCAGGTTTGACTGGTTTTCAGGTACCTGTGTTTTCTCCCTTCAGGAACCTGTGACCAGCGATACATTGACCTTCCTCAAACAAAATATTTTTATTTAGCAGTTGGAACAAAGCATTGAAGAAAAAATGATTTAAAATCTGACAGCCTACATGTACCTTTAGTTTCATCCAATCTTATACTTCACTATATACTAAGTAAGACAGGCTTTCCTCTTAAACTACAAGAACAGAACATAGCCAATTTATGTTCTTTTAGAAAGCCAGGTTGAATTTGAGAGCCAGGCTGGCACCAGTTTTTAAACCCAATCTGTTCCCCTCCCCCCCTACAGGAAGCTGAGTTTTCTGAATGCTCCCATTCTGTATGTGTCTGGGCCCAATTGCTATATTGCTCAATGGTCTTTGTTACAGGACTCATGTGTGAAGTCTTCTGCATCAGACTGGCTTTTCCCAGTATGTCAACAGGCCATCTAAGAGAATGTCCCCTATAGAATTTGCTCTATTGTTTGGATAAATAGACCCATTCAGCCAGCTGTATCTGCCACTGGGTAAGTGTGTTGAAACTGTCTGCTTCCCTCTGAGAGATGAGCACATAGGACATAAATCACATTTTGGGGTACAGATCAAATTCAGACAGCATACCCTCACATTCATTATAAAAGAAGAAAACATCTTTTGTGATTTCATACTGCCCCTTAGTTTGCCTTCTGAAAATGAAATTTTCAGCATTGGTGTTTCAACTTCTGGTTCTTATCCATTAAAATTTCAGAAAATATATCTGAGAATTTTGAAGATGTGAGAACACGGAAGTTAATACAGTATAAACTCATCTTTTTAAAAAACTAGCAATTGTATTGCAGGACTGCTCCCTCTCCACCTAAGTATTATCCATTTTTATGTATGTGTTATATATAGTAGCATTACTACTCTTGTCTATGATCATCAATACTTGGCTCCCATTTACCCTCTTCCTTGTCTTGATAAATCATCTCGATAGATGAAGCCTGAGACGCATCAAATAGATGGCTAGAAGACCATGGGGAAAGTCTTGCTCTTGGCCCAACTGACTGTATCAGAATTTTTCATATCATGTGCAGTCATGGTGCAGGAACCAAAGAAGACATTTCTTACATTTAACACAGCATCTGTAAAATAGCAGTCAAACTGTAGACCTGTTCTAGATGGTGGAAGGAAAGGAAGAGGATACTTTTGCTATTAAAAGATATCAGGAAGAAAGTGGCCTATTGTACCTTCATATAGTCAATGCTTCCCTTTAGGTGACTAGGAAGCCATGTTTTCTTTTCTATCTTGCACCTATCCATTCTTGCATTAGCTGGAGTCTACCTCTCCTCAGTGGGTGCCTAGGAGGCTGAAAACATTTACTCAAGCTCCCAACAGCCACAAAAACTCCAACAATAAACAAAAAAGAAGTTTGTTTCTTTGACTAGAAGAATTGTAGTAAGTTCCCTTCCTTCTAGTTTCTGGGGACAGTTTGTCATAGAATGGTATATGACTGAAAGAGTTTATGGTAAGCAATAAGGAGTGATACAAGACTTTCTTTCCAGTTTTAGAGAGATGGGACATACACATAAACAAAGCTATTTTAAAAGTGGCAGAGCTTTGCCGGACCAGCTGCTCATGAAGGCACCACACAATCCCAGTAACTATTAGTCACAACATCTAGGAAGTAAGTCTCTGTGGCCGCTTTTAAACCTATTTTTAAACTGGAAAGGCATAATTAGCTAATTATTATAATTTCCACAAGAACATATAACAACTACTTATATTTATTTAACCTCATTGCATAAAAGTCCTTAAACTTTTTCAATATAACCTATCAGTATGTCCCATTGTTCATTTTCTGGGAACCACAAAAAGATCACTTTATATGTACTGTATAATGCAATAATTTACTGCAATTAGAAAATTAAATATTCATGAAAGTGCTGTCTTGTTGAGATAGTGTGTTCATTTTAAAATAGGGTTATTGTACTTACCAGTGTCCCTCATTATGTGAGGTAATTGACATTTTGACCAATAGCTTTTTTGAAGACCTCTTCACAGTCATCTTGACAAAGGCCATTGGTCAAAATGTTAATTCCCACTCTAATGGATGACACCTATATGTAAATTAAATGTATTTTTAAATGAATAGACAGTGTAACTGACCCTATTTCAAGAAGGCAGCACTTTCATGAATATTTTAGTGCTGCATTTAATGGATCCTAATATTCAGGGAAACCTACATCCGGAGGGGAAAAAAAATAAGGACCTTTTTATTATCTTATTGCTCTATAAAAACTAAATCAAGACCAACACCCTGAATAGGTTTGCTGATGAAAATTATTTTTTGCTACTCTTCTTATGTGAGATATTTATTTATCACATTACAATCAATATTTATAAACAAAATATAAAGTTAGACTCTGATCCAGGAAGCACTTGCATACATGCCTAGCTTTAAGCATGTGTGCAGTACCATAGTCTAAAATGGGTCTACTCACATGAATGATGCTAAGTACATTCATAAGTGATTACAAGATCAGGGCCTTGGATTGCAAACTCTGATAGCACAAGGCCATAGATGTACCATGAGGCAGCACACAACTGGCACTGTAAAATAAAATTATTTGTAATCAGAGAATCACTTGTTAACTTCGAATACAGTAGGCGCTGTGACATATCAAGGTACAATCCAGACCAATGGGGATCTGTATCACCCCTTCCCTGCAACCTTGGGTGCCTTATAAGCCTTGCTGAAGCAGCTCCTACCAAGGCCACTCACAGACAGTCTTCCAGCATGCAAGCCATACCCTGAGTGTCTGTGTGTAATTGCAGCCTGCCAGACATTTTGGGGTTACACTTTGACTCTCACCAGCCTTAGTTATACTACAGGATGACCCCAATACACTCCCAATCTTAGATTTTCCACCAGAAATGTATGTCCTGTATTGCCCAGCCCTCTCCTGGACAATACAAGTTATATTAAGTTAGTTATTTCTTTTAAAAGGATAATATGCACACACCTTGACACCCCAAATGGAATTTCTCAGATACTTCATTTAAACACACTGGATTAGATAAAACAAGTTTACTAACAACAAAGAGATAGATTTTAAGTGAGTACAAGTAATGAAACATAAGTCATAAATGGTTACAAGAAAAATAAAGATATGATTTTTACTAATACCTAACAAACTATCAGGTCCAAGCAAAGTTTCTCACCATATGTTTTCAGCTTTCTTACTGACTCAAACCCTATAAGTCAGTACCCCTTCTCCCAGAGTCCAACAAAGGCTTTCTTTGTTACTTCGGGTGCATTGAATACGAGGGGCAGGGAGAGATAGAGGGCTTTCTTGGGATGTTTGCCCCTCTTTCCAGTCCCCTTTATATATTTATTTAGGATAGACCTAACCTCAGTTTGGGCAGTGCTGTGGGTTTTAGAACATGTGTTAATAAAAATCATACAAGGAAATCTTATAATTTTACATACACTGTTGCCACTCACATTTTATCAGGACAATAATGGCCAGCAAATTATGAGTTTTCAAATGATACTTTACAAGGAATATTTTGTACAAAGATTATTGTAATAGTGTGCAGGGTGTTAATGCAGGGGCACATTATGCCACAGGTGCCCTTAAAAAAATTAAATTTCACATAAAAGTCTGAAGTGATTGTAGTACCCTGTTATTTTCTATTCCAAGTGGAAGAAGATCCTGTGGTTATTGTAGGTACCTGAGATGGAGAAAGAACAGCATTAAAAAGTAAACTATGTTGCTGAGAGATGTGTGTGTTTTACAAGCATGAATAGGGCCCAGTAATGTTTATACCCAAGATCCTGAATTTCTTAATGTGCATTGGTCTTTTCCCTTGCATTCCCTCCTTCAGTGAAGTAAATGGCACTTCACCGTTTACAGAAGCTGAGATTCTGGCTCTTAATATTTGAAGTAGAAAAAAGTAAGGTTATGTATAAAGATGCCAAATAAAGAATAGGCCTCTGTAAATCCTAAAGATTTAAAGTATAATGATAGGTGGTTGTATCAGGGTGGTTACCCCACTCCTGCCTGAGGGGTTTAAAACAGCCCTAGCAGAGGGCCGGGGCAAAGGGAAAAGCTAAGCTAGGCTGATTGAGGAAGCAGCTACAGCTGGGCCATGCCCCAATCAGGCCTCAGCTGGCTCTATATAAGAGGCTGGGAGCTAGGCACTCAGAGTCTCTCCCTGAAGGCAGAGAGAGAAGGGCCTGGCTGCAGGGAGCTAAGACAGAGTACCTGACTGGAGCAGGGCTAGGGAAAGGCTGAGGGGCTGTGGAGCTCCAGCCTGGATAGCCCCAGGCTATGGCCTAGCGGAAGGCCAAGGGGTACTGGGGGGTTGCAGAGGGCAGCCCAGGGCTAAGCCAAGGTAGCAGGTCCAAACCCTCCTTGCCAGTGATGAGTGGCCTATACTGCAGTCTGCCCCAGGGAGCGGGGGCTAGTTGGTGACTGGCAGTGGCCTAGTGCTGAGGCAAGGTGGGGATAGTGGGTTTGGGTTCCCCAGGGAGGGGAGACCCAGATCTGTGTGAGTATTGCCGGGGGCAGTACCCAGAGCAAAGGGCACTGGGTCCTGGGAGGGACACGGGAGCTGAGAAGGAGAGAATGAGTCAGATCACCAGCCTGCAGAGGGCGCTCCAGAGGCTGGTGAGCTAATTCCCTGGAGTGACCAGCAGGAGGTGCCACAGGGGTGAGTCTGGACCCTCTTACAGTGGTATTATCTACTAGGAACTAGAATGAGACCCGCCCCCCCCAGTACATTTTACTTAGGATTTAGACTGCCAACTATAGCTACATGTACCATAACAGGGTGTCTATTTACAGGACATTTCATTTTCACAATTACAATATCTTAAGGGGTGTGTGATAGCGGTTCTGAATCAGGAACAGACACAGTACCTTGTCACTCAAATCTACACCAATATATGTTAATTGGAATCTAAATGGAGGGCTGATTAAGAAGGGGAGCTGCAACTGAAGAACAAATTAAAGGGAGACAACCACAGCAGCTGAAAGCAGATAAATGGAGAGGAAGGATGCTCTGGTGGGGTGCTGGAGAGCCTGAAGGAAGATGGGGAGCTGACTGGGCTTTGTAAATATGTAAATAGTACTATAGCCAATGGCCTGTTAGAACAGTTTAATAAAGTAAGGTGGTGGTGAAGGTGGCCTAGAGTAAATGTGGTCTCTATCAAAGGTGAGAGACTCAGAGGACCACCCCATGACAGGGTGTTTGCAATGGGGCTCTAATTCTAATATTCTTGGACCAGACAACTGAGGTGTTCTTCAAGCAACATACATAACTATGAAAATAAAGGCAAGCAAACAAATACACATATTGTACCCAACAAGAGCCTTTTGAGTGATCAATTGCATGGCCCTTACTTGGGCTAGCAAGTCTGCTGAGTTAAGTAAGAGTGATTCTGCCAATCTGATTCTCAGTGAATACCTAATTAATTTGCAAATACTATTACCTATTGGACAATTCATCAAGTGCCATTCAGTGAGACTGAGGGCAATAAACAACAACAAGAATGGAAAAAGAAGTAGCCACCATTGAATTTGTACAACAGAGGTTCATGTGTCAGAAGGGTTATGGCCACCCTGCCTTTGCCATATTACTAAATTAGAGGGCAGATACTGGCTAGATGGGAGGGAGCACCTGGTATAGAAAAGAGGGTCATAGTATGGAGTGGTTGAGAACTCTTGAACTAAGGAAATAGATAAAGAATTAAACGGGTTTGTGATGAAACCAACAAGATCTTGTCAACTTCTGGAGGATATGGACTGCTCTTGAAAAGCATGACAAAAGAAGAGGAGAAAAAAGTCTAAAGAATATCTTCAACAGATTCTAAGGCAATTCAATGTTTTGAGAAAGGCCTGTCTAGAAAATGGCAGCTCAGGAAGGCTACAACTTTTGATTCAGATATTTGTATTTTCCCTATTTTACAAAAGGTTCAGATGTCTTTCAGTGTCTCAATAAAATTGGGGCTATACTGTCTTCCTAATTCCTGGGGTTTAGAGGAATAGCTCTGACCCACTCATGATGAAAGACTCTCAAGCCTTTAAAGGAGGAAAAAATAAATCACACCTATGAGACAAACAATTCCAGGAGTCTTCAAATTATCTGGATAGAGCTCTTCAAGTCACTGCCAATGTCAGTTTTCTAACAGTCTCCCAAAAAACAGGGTGTCTGTCAATTTACTCTCACAACAGGTGTGATGTACAGATGTAAGCGATGGCTATGATTAAAGAATAATTAACATTAGTAGTGGTTATTTTGCAACTCTCAAAAAGTACGGTGGAAAATATGGATTATCAAACACATCTTTGGGTCAGCCACAGAAATATAAAGGAGTATTTCAATCTGGTACTAGATCATGTAGCCAAGAGAAAGTGTAGCCAAGATAGTCATTTTATGCTTCTGAAATTATTCATATTTATAGTCTGATCACTTTAATGGATTATTTTTGCAATGGAACTGACTCAGTGCTATATTGATCACTGCCAGCTCTGTCAGAAAAAAGCTATATTTCAGAACACGAGTCACTAAAATCTTTAAGAGTGCAATGCTTTTCCCATCCTCAATAAAATTAGGTACTGAACTGTTCTGTAAATATTTGGATATTTACAAAGATGTCTTGCTAATGAGTGGTTCAACTGAATTCTCTCTCTGAGTGGATAACACCTGTAAATAAAAATAACTCCTTTACAACAATCTGTATAGCTGAACATATTTTATGAAGAAGGGCACTTAACCTCAATGTGAGTGAAAAATCTCAATTTCCATCCCTCAGGAAATTCCAGTATTTCAGTGTTGGTTTTTGTTCCTGTGATAGGGCAGCTGCCCCTCGCTGGCAGAAAAGGAGTTAAAAGCAGTTCTAGGGGGGCTGTGCCAGAGGCAGCCAATTAGAAAGGTGCTGAGAGGAGTAGCCAATCATGTCCCAGCAGGCTTATATAAGAAGGACTTAAGGCAGAGCAAAGTGCAGTAGCTGACTGGAGGTTGAGAGAAGAAGAGCGGGGGTTGGGAGGGAGGAGTGCCAGCACCTGGGGCAAAGCAGTGCTGCAAGCAGGGACTGTGGGAGCTAGAGAGAGCTGCTGGCTGGCTTCTAGGGAATGCAGGCTGAGGTCCTGAGGTAAGGGCAGAAGAGGGTGCTGGAGCCAAACGGGAAGCGGCCCTGGGACAATGGATGGCAGTTGCCCCTGAGGGAAGTGGCTGGACAGAGATTGCAGGTCCCCTGAAGAGTGGGGAAGGGGGGGACACAGTGTGTGGCACAGCCAGAGGTCAGTGTCACTGAAGAGGATGCATCAGTCCTGAGAGTGGTGTGGGTTCTGGAATGAAAGTGATGGTGGCAAGGCACCACCAGAGGAGGGCGCACTGGCAAACAGAGATAATCCCCAGGACAGCCAGCAGGAGGCACCACAATGATGAGTGAACCCCGTCACAGTCCCAAATCTGTACCCACAGTCACAAGACATCATGCAGTTTGATCGGAGAGGGAGAGAACTGTGCATCATGGGAGTCCTAATGCAGCCAAAGAACCTGTCCAAGCAGCCCAACCTATAGGGAAAAATGGGGACAGGAGGCAGCCAAACTACAACTCCCATAACACGACACAGACAGATACAGTTTAATGCTGCACTGATTCAAGATGGAATATTTGGTCCATTCCAACAGGTCAAGAATATTTGGATTCAGGTCAAACCAACCCAAAATGCAATATTTCATTATTTATTCCGATTGAAAACTGAAAAAAAATTACAGCAAACCCCCACATTTTCCCCATATTTCAATTTTGTAGAAACTGCATTTTCTATCCAAAAAATTGACAGAAAATTTCAGCTATCTACAATGCAGCTTTTTCTTCTGGTTTCTGTTTTTAAAACTGAACTCAAATACCCATATTCTACTTAAAGCGTCTATACGAATACCCAGCTCTCTTAAAGCACTGTTTATCAGTAAATCTCCAAGCACTTTACAAAGGAGGTCAGCATCAGTATCCCCATTTTGGGGTACTGAGGCACCAAGGCGGTGAAGTGACATATCCAAGTTCACCAAGAGGTTAAGTGACAAGAGCCAGGAACAGAACACAGATCTCCTGAGCCCAGTGACCTGTAACCATATTGTTGGCAGTCAAAGAGTTACACTGTGATAAATGTAACTGTTCCAGTGCAATAGTTTTCTTAGTCGCATTCCATTTAGACTTTCTTTCTAATACCATGAAACCTCTCCCAAGATTCAGAGTTTAGGATCCAAGATAGAAAGAGTTTAGGAAACAGCTTGTCTTCTCCAAAGAAAGACCAGGAAATTGGGCCCCAATCCAGCAAAGCACTTAAGAACGTTCCTCGTTTAAGACGAGTCATATGCTTAAATCAAGCACGTGTTTAAGTGCTTTGCTGGATCAAAGCCATCAAATTTAGAAGAAAGGGTAAAACTGAACCATTAAGAACCACAAAATTTTCCTTTACACATGCTGAGTATAGCAAGAACTCTAGCTGGAGGATTAAACGTTTTACATATATGTCCATGCCCACCTGGTTAGGCTGTCAAACACCAAATTTGTCATGTGTGTTGTATAATATTATAATATGAATGGAAGAACATAAGTTGACATAAAACTTAACTTATGGACTTGTCCTATAGAAATGTAAAACCACTTCCACATTCAATATAAACACAGGGTTGGAGTCACCTCTACTTATTAAAATAATCACTTGGTTCTCCTGCTCATTTGTTTGTTCTATGCATCCGTTGTCTTCTGATTGTAGAGATTGTATACTACCTGGTAAAGGGCTTTTATGTATACAGCATCTAACACAAGAAAGTCCTAATTCATAACTGAGTCTTCTGCAATAGAGTAAGTGACAAATTGAGTGTTACTGCAATACAGTAAGTGACTTAAATTGATACTTTAAGCACAATGTTAGTGTGATGCAAAAATAAATATTTAGTATTGTGAATAGGAATGAGAATTAATTGTTTATTGATTAAATTAAACCAGGATGTTGATTATCACGATAACATAAGAACTTGTCTTAGTTTTATTACTAAAACCAAATAGGAGCAATGGAGACACCAAAAACTATTTACGAAACTCTGAAAGATTTTCATTCTGATTACCCAGAAGGTACCCAGAGCATATGGTTAATTGCCCTCTTTTTAGTGTTTGTATAAGTCTAAGTAAACAAATGCTGGAATGGTTCTAAAAGATCTCTTGTTACAGGAAATGATACATTCCCCATTTCAACATTTTGCATTAAAAATTATGGTAAAGTCCGTCAAAATGAGACTGTTGTCTGAAAGATCCTAAAGATGAAATGTTGATGAAAATTTCATCGTAATGAATACATACACTATATTCCATCAAACAATTAAAACATGCACCACCTTTTCTCTACAGTTCCTATATAGCTTTATACTAAAAATATGCTTGTGACAAATCTAATTACACAAATCCAAAAGTTGAAAGAAACTTTCATAAAATGTATTTTACAAAACAATGTCAAGTAATTTATTTAATGTGAAAAAAAATTTTCAATACAATAAAACAGCTTCAGGGAATGAAAAAGTAGTTTTCTTTAACTGGCAGGAACTGTGGCTATTGTAGATAAAAAAAAGTATTCTGTAGGTTTAGGTAAGGAGGAAAAGTTTTATTCTGATTAAATAAATTTGTGTCTATTTTTATAACTTCCGTTCTAATATATTATCTCTTACAGACAATGTATGTTGATTTTGCCCCTCTAAAATTTGATGGCTTTTCCTATTGTGTGAAAGCAATGTATTAATGTATATGTTAAGACTGCAGAGTATATTCACAATTTACCCTTTGTGTTAAAGAAATTATACAGTATATGAAATTACTTTATTATTTGTATTGTGCTGTGCCTAGAAACCCCAACCAAGATTGGAGACGCATTATGATAGGGAGAGAAAAACAAACCTATAGTGAGAGAAACTCCCTGCTTCAAAGAGCTTACAATGTAAAAGGACAAGACAACCCAACAGTGGGAGAAAGAATTTCTCATTTTACAGATGGGAAACTGACTTAGTATGTTAACTTGTCAGAGAGACTTTACGTTATTTGCCCAAGGTCACTCAAGAACTGTCTCAGAGCCGGAAATTAATGATCTCCTGAAACCCGGTTGACATGGTGCAGATGGCGTGTGTCATATTTTCATCAGAAATAAGGCCCTGCAGCTGCGCCTGCTCAGTCTCCTGACAGCCTAATGTGCAGTGCTGGGTTGCATCAGATAGACTGCCTGATGGAGTGTCCTGTCTGATAGGCTGAGGAAGCTAGCAGGCTTGCTCTTAAGTCCAGCAACAGTTTGCCAGTTGTTCAAAGCACTGGCTTAGATAGCTCCTGTGCCTTCTTCTGTCCAGCCCAGCGCAGCCCAGCCCAAGGTAATCTGGTTTTGACACTAAGCTCTGACTTTTGGCTCTGGCATCTGGCCTTTGACTCCAGCTCTCACCCTGGGCTCCTATTCCTCCCCACTGATTCTTGCTCCAACCACTAGGTGGGAGCTCCATGTCCTGGTCCCTAATAATCTTGAATCTGGCCCAAAACATTTAGAAAGGAAGGATGATTTTTCATTTAAGGTCTGAATGTACAGAATTTATTACAAATTGGAAACTGAGGTTGTAAGCTCCTTGGAATAGGACATGTCCTTTTTGTACATTGTACAAGCTCTAACAGACACACACAGCTAAGACAAGATACACTTGGAGATCCAGAGAATGTGTTGCCTTCATGTAATTCTCCTCCTCCACCAGTTTCCATAGGCTTTAACCCCACTTGTGTGTCCCCAATCATATAAGGCCAGAATCTACCCTCTAACCCATGGTGATGGGTGTTTTAGCCTGCAATCAGCCTCATTAAAATCAATGGCATTATCTAAGGAACTTTTCAATGCAAGTTAGAGAGATTAAAATATGGTACATAACTATTTAGCATTACAATATAGATTTGAGCATACACCAGGGCTTTACCCATCCAATGATAATGCCTTTGACTCCTTTCGTGCTGGCCTAATGTGCTAGGTTAAAGCTATTAATAAATATCCTTATTAGTCAAACTATCTCTAAGAGGCACTGACATGATGCTAAATCTCTAAATATTTGTAGCAAACTAAACTTGAACTTTAAAAAGGTAGAGTGGTATTTGCCCTTGTGCTTCATTTCACCCAATACTATACCACATATTGTCCCTCTCCACAATAGAGTTTTTGAAATGACTACTTAAACGTTGTCAGAATTACATCATCTTGGAGGACACTCATCACAAATACTGTAATTTGGTTTCAAGAAAGAAGATGTTGAATGATTTTTTTCAATGTGTGTATTTTATGGGTAGAATTCACCTAGTCTTCTATTTCACTAGGAACTTCCCACAAGCTCAGCCTCAGGAAAGGATCATGAACCTGGGCTTAGCTTTTGGCTGGTGCATAGCTGGTAGAACTCCCCTCTGACATTCATCCCCAAGCCACATTCATCCTCCAGCCACTTACTTGATTCACACCTGCAACTCCCTCATCCTGCTAGTCTTTTGCTTGAAGGGGCTATTCCTTGTCCCTCTTCCCCTCCCTGCCCCCCACTTATCTTTCAGTATGTTTGTCTCCCATCACCAGCTTTTCTGAGTTACACATTCAGTAATGGATTTATCTTTGAACATCCCTTCACAATAGGTTAGTATTTATCTTATTTCAAAGATGCGGAACTGAGGCCTAGGGTGGATTAAGGACTCGTCCAAGGTCACACAGAATGTGGCAGACCCAGGAATTGAACCCTCATCTCCTTAGCTTCTAACCAGAAGATTGCATACAAAATAATTCTTCCTCACAAGACCAGGAGCGGTGCCAGGGTTTTTGCCGCCCTAGGCGGCAGCACTCCTCCTCAGTAATCGGTGGTGGGAGTCCTTCCGCTCTGCGTCTTCGAGACACTTCTGCGGCGGGTCCTTCACTCGCTCTGGGACCTGCTGCCGAATTTCCGCTGAAGACCTGGAGCGGAAGGACCCTCCCGCTGCCGAATTTCCGCCAAGAACGGCAAAATGCCGCCCCCCAAATCCTGCCGCCCTAGGCGACCGCCTAGGGTTGCCTAGTGAAAGCGCTGGCCCTGCCAAAGACTGCTGTAAACTCAGCACGCCCTCACCCCCAAAGAAAGAGAAACTGTATCGGGAGGAAATTTCCAAAGCACCTAAGTGATTTAGAAGCCTAAGTCACATTTTCACAATTGACACAAAATTGCTTGGGAGCCAAATTGTCATTGAAAGTCAATAGTATTTAGGTTCCTTAGAGCCTATGCCACTTTTGAAAAATATAGGATTTAGATTTCTAAGTCCCGTATGGGTTTTGGGACATTTTATTCTTAATTTGCAACACAATAGCTGTTTTGCCCCCTCACTTATTGTCATTAATAAGAGAAATGGAATGCTGATCATTGTGTTACAATGGGAAGTGTCTGAAACAAAGCAATACCTTCCTGTCATGTAAAGTTCCTCCTACACTTGTTCTTTTTTCATTTCCAGAAAGTGGATAAAAAAACCGAATGTGACATGTTGATCCCTAGCTAAAAAGTGTTTGAAATGGTTTCCCCTAAATCAGAAAAAAAAACAAAAAACCTACTATGGCAGCCTAGAGGCCCATAACGAGACTAGGGGCCAAAATTGTAATGGTATGTGGTACCTACTCGGATTTTAAGAATGTCAGCATGCCTCTCCCACTGAAATGCATAGGAGTTAATCACCTAACAGGATTTTCAAAAGTTCGTAGACACAAGTTACCTGCATCGTTAAGTGCCTAAGTACCTTAAACATCCTATTCCTGGTTCTCTGAAGCTGAATGCTGACCCATTGCAACAAAGCTGAAGAGAAAGCAGAGCAACCATTTTCCTCACTCTTTCACACCACACAAAACAATAGCAGCATTGTCCTGGAGGTTACACTTTCTTCTGCCTACTGGCTAGTCCCATTTAAAGCCATACTATCAATGTGGAAAAACTCTAGAGGCTAATTTTCTTCACGGGAGTGTGTGATGCCTAAGGCCTGGTCTACAATACAGAGTTAGGTCGGCATAAGGTAGCTTATGTCGACCTAACTAAGCGTCTACGCTACAATATTCCTCCCACCGATGTAAGTCACCCACAACACCGACCTAATAACTCCACTTCCACCAGAGGCATAACACTTGTAGTTAGGACCGTACAGTGTCTGTGTAAGCATTGTGTTACTTACAACACTGTCATAACTATAAAGGGAAGGGTAACAGCTGTCCTGTGTGCAGTACTATAAAATCCCTCCTGGCCAGAGACTCCAAAATCCTTTTCCCTGTAAAGGGTTAAGAAGCTCAGGTAACCTGGCTGGCATCTGACCTAAAGGACCAATAAGGGGACAAGATACTTTCAAATCTTGGGGGGGGGAAAGGCTTTTGTTTGTGTTCTTTTTTGGGGGGAGTGTGTTCGCTCTCGGGACTGAGAGGGACCAGACATCAATCCAGGTTCTCCACATCTTTCTAAACAAGTCTCTCCTATTTCAAACTTGTAAGTAAATAGCCAGGCAAGGCGTTTTAGTTTTCCTTTGTTTTCTCAACTTGTAAATGTACCTTTTACTAGAGTGTTTATTTTTGTTTGCTGTACTTTGAACCTAAGACTAGAGGGGAGTCCTCTGAGCTCTTTAAGTTTGATTACCCTGTAAGGTTAATTTCCATACTGATTTTACAGAGATGATTTTTACCTTTTTCTTTAATTAAAAACCTTCTTTTTAAGAACCTGATTGATTTTTCCTTGTGTTAGATCCCAGGGGGTTGGATCTGTATTCACCAGGAGTTGGTGGGAGGAAGGAGGGGGAATGGTTAATTTCTCCTTGTTTTAGATCCCAGGGGGGTTGGATCTGTATTCACCAGGAGTTGGTGGGAGGAAGGAGGGGGAATGGTTAATTTCTCCTTGTTTTAGATCCCAGGGGGGTTGGATCTGTATTCACCAGGAGTTGGTGGGAGGAAGGAGGGGGAATGGTTAATTTCTCCTTGTTTTAGATCCCAGGGGGGTTGGATCTGTATTCACCAGGAGTTGGTGGGAGGAAGGAGGGGGAATGGTTAATTTCTCCTTGTTTTAGATCCAAGGGGTTTGGATCTGTATTCACCAGGGAATTGGTGAAAGGTTTCTCAAGGCTTCCCAGGGAGGGAATCCAATTGGGAAATGGTGGCAGCGGACCAGAGCTAAGCTGGTAGTTAAGCTTAGAAGTTTTCATGCAGGCCCCTACATTTGTACCCTAAAGTTCAAAGTGGGGATACAGCCTTGACAAACACCTATTGGCTGTGAGCCCTGGGGCAGGTGGGGCTCCAGTTGTGAGCCCTGCGCCAGGTTGACAGCTTGGGCTGCCAGCCCCAGGGCAGGGAGGCTCCAACAGTGAGCCCCATGTGGGACTATCATCCGCCTACACTGCCCCTCTTAAGTTAGTGCAAGCGCTCCTGGTAGGGATGTGCACTACCTTAAGTTGACTTAATTTTGTAGTGTAGACAAGGCCTAAGAGGTATATGGCTGTCTGCTCCAGGACTCTATGACCAATTTCCACATCCATTTCATTTTACACTAGCCTCATTTTATTTGATGAAGGAATGGGTCTGAAAGTAAAGCATAATTTCCACAAAGTGGAGAACATCTCCAAATATGCTTATTTTTTTTACTATCTGAATAATTTGATTTATGCTCTGAAACAAACCCAATTCTAGATAATACTCTCATGCTATATTGGAGAGCCTCTCTTCACTTCCCTCCCCACACAAAAAAGTCATGCAAGAAACTATATTCCTATTCAATGTCAAAAAATGGAAGGAGGTACATTTTGAACTATTTCCACTTGAGAAGATAGTGGAAGTGTCTCTTCTAAGGCAAGAAAACTCAGATGCAAGGAGATGGCTACTGGAAGCATCCAGAGTTCCTCTCAGAGTACACCAAAGCCAAAGCAACACTCCCTATTGTACAGCTAGACTGACGTTTTGGCACATATTGCAAAGGCATCTAGAGCTAGAGCACTTTCTTTTTCCTTTTTAAAAAATACACAAAGTGATTAACCATTGGAGCTAACTACCAAGGGAAGTGGTAGATTCCTCATGTCTTGAGGTTTTCACTTCAAGACAAGATTCCTTTCTGAAATATATGCTTTAGACAAACAAAAACTTGGATTTGATACTGGAATAATCAGGAACAAAAACTGATTTAAAGAATTGAAAGTGACATACTGCGAAGTACAGATGCTGAGTTTTACCCATGTTTACTTTAAGATGTTCTCAGCAAAAGGTTGTGGTTCAAAGGTAACGTAACTATGTCTGTGTATATCATTTAATCTAAGTCATGGCTGCTCAAAAAAACCCATATCTATCTATATCTAGATATAGATATAGATAGATATACATCTTTGGCCTGATCCAGCACCCCTCTAAATAAATAGGATGAGTTCCGTTGATTTCAATAGGTGCTGGATCAGGCCCTGGATAATTATAAATTAGCCAAGAACAGTTCTGAAAAGCTTTGCTTATGGTTTGGATCTAGAGTTTTGTGGAAAATAGATTTTTCAGTTCACTGACCATTCCAAAAAATAGTTTAAAAAGTCAAACTGAAAATGATTTTTTTGGCTAAAACCAAAAGTAAAAAAAGTGAATTGGTCAAACTGGAATGTTTTAGGTCAGCATTTCTGAATCATTTCAATGTTTTGGGTTTGGTCAAACGTATTAGGCAAACTCCACACAAATCCATGAATAGTTTGAGGTGGATTGAAACTGCATTTTTTTAGAAAATAAATTATTTACCGAAACAGAAATAGGGTGTGGGGGGAAAGCCCAGCTCTATTTGGATCATACATCATCATCCCACTATAAAATTCCATATTGGGGGCAGCGACAAATAATTCTAATCTCTACCCATTTTGTGTTTTCAGCAATCCCTATGCCATTAACTGAAACACCTGACCGAACTGTTTATCCGACGGCTACAAATTGTGAAATATAGGCTTGCAGCACAAATCTCTCTCCTTCAAATTGAATGAGAAATAAACTGGAACCAAAGACATCACAGTTGGCTCAGTCCACAATAGGCTCAGTGATATTCATACCACAGATGTTCCAGATGAAGAGTTTGTCACATACGTGTTGATTGATGGCTTGAATTCATTCAAAGCACAGGGAAAAGCTGAGATGTGTTAAGCAGTTGGCAACTATGCAGATCAATCAGAGCAATAACTCATTGTCCATGAGACAATGACAGGAATTGATGCTGTATTTGACAAGTTCACACACATCAACTGTAATAAGAGCACAGTTCAGTGTAAGAGCATTAGCCAGCAAATGGTGTTGCTACCTGACTGTAGCCCTTGAAGGGGGTGAGACATGGACTATAGTGCAGATGGGCTCTGAGCTGTTCCAGGTCGTATACAGTGAAAATGATATGCTTCAACTCTCTGAATGAGTTTCTCTGTAGAAATCCTATTTGGCCCAAAACAAAGATCTAGTGAAAAATATTGGACTACCAGAAAAAAAAAAAAAACATGTGGTTGGAAAATTGTTCCAAATAGACTAAAAATTATCTGGGCAGGAATTCCAGCCATCATCTCAGATCACTGGAAACCATTCAAATAAAGAACAAAGTATGGTTCATGCAGCCATGGAATTTTAAAAGGCTAATATTATTATGTAACATGATGTTTGGATATTCTCAATATTTATAGGTTGTGAAGGGAGAATGTGTGTTACTTACAAAGCTAAATATCCTGAGAGAGATTTAAATGGCTTTTAAAATGCTTCATTATTATTATAGTGCATTATCATTTATTATTTATATAGCATCCAACAGTCTGCTAAGAGCATTACAGGCATATAATAAACCAAAACAAGTGACACTAATTGGTACCCTTGTTGACAGGCTCAGCAGTGTCACCATGGAATGAAGGAATATGGAGATTGAAGTACATTTAGCCCCTTTACAATGTAGGAACCTTGAAACCCCACCTGCCCTGCAGGATCAGCACACCATTTTAATGGGACTTAATGTTATGCAATGGAATTCATCTTGCAGGGTACGAAACTTCATGCAAGAGAGGTGAAATGCTAATGCTTCCATAGGTGGAAGAACAATGAGGACAGCATGAAGAAATTTGCACTGTTAATCCATGATCTCTAACTATTGTTTGGTCCAAAAGACTGGCAGTCTCCACTGGTATCAACTGAGCACCTTTTATGAGCTTTTTACACATTATCAGTAATATAAAGGTTTAAAAGCTGAGTAGGAAAGCACTGGAAAATGTTTACTTAGGGTCTGAACATTGGAGCAATACTGAAGATGAAAACTGGAACTAAAGTGGCAAAGGAATGGTTATGTCATGAGAAGACGAGACACACGGTTACATTTATGATGGAAGGAAGATGCGTGAAGGATGGAGTGGATAGGCATTTCCCCTCTGAATGATTTTCTGATGGAAGATGCAATTTCTTCAAAATCTAAAATTTCTGTGGGGGAAAAAAATCTTTAATGTTGCTGGAAATTTTCAGTTTTCCGTTGGGAAAGTTGAAATAAAATATTTCATTTCAGATCTGTTAAACCAAAATTGGAATATTTTGTTTTGTTGAACTGACCCTAAACATTTCAAATAAATTCAGCAAAATGTTAAACTACGTTTCCCTACCAGCTCATTGCCTTTTGGGAGGTATAATTCAGCCTTCCTTCTAGCCTGTGGACTGAGCTCCCTGGATGACTATGTCTCTGATAGTGCACCATGGATTTCTCTTCGGTGCATCATGCGAGATTGACCCTGGTCCATAAGGGAGAATGGGGACATCAGGCTCCTGAACTACAATTCCCATAAGGCAGTGAGCCACAAAGGGAAAATGCAATTTAATGTTTTGGGTCAGTTAAACAAAATGACTGCACCACACCTTTAAGCGGGGCGTAGGAGGGCAGTAATTTGGCTGGCTGAATGAATGAAGGTAACTGCTTTATGGCTGGGATATAGGGAAATGAAAACTGCTGCAAAAGGGTCAGAATGGTTGCTGACTCATCCCCTGGGAATGAGGGGCTTAAAAGGGGCAGCCCTGTGCCTTCTCTCCCTTTTGCATGGAGCAGGCTGAGACGGCACCCATCTTCCCTCCCTTTTAGGTGGTGAAATACCAGGTTTGGTCTAGACCTGCTCCGGGCATTATGTTAGCTGCCCCTTTGTTTAGGGGGGCTAGGAAGAAATGCTTCCCTTGCCACCATATTGGCTTGGGTGCAGTTGGGTTTTTTTCCGCCTTCCTCAGGCAGGTTCAGGAACGGCTCTGTTCATGCATGGCATGATAGGTGGAAGGCTATATGTCGCAACTTATTATTTAAGTGTAGGGCAGATGTTCAGTGCAGGTACTCCATAGGAAAGGCATACAGTGACCAGATAAATGACTTGGAAAAGGCTTTAAAAAGAGATGTTCAGTAAAAGAGCAAATAGGGGGAAGTTGGGGACTCCTATGAATGGTCCAGCAGGGAGCCAACCCGCATTCTTATACCCCACCTTTACCTTCCTAAGGGGGTGGGGGAAAAGGGGGATGGTGAGGTCCCAGCAATGGATTTGCTGGAGGGACCTGGATGGAAAAAGAGGGGGAGCTGGGAAAGCCTCCTGGGTAATTATGGAATAAACATGGGGTTACCTGCACTGTTATATGCCGGGTAGTTCCAGACATCTAATAATAAAGTTGTGGCCTGATTAAATCCAGGTCAAAAGTCTCCTCTCCTCTTTTCAGTATAGTCAGATAACAAAATATTTTGATTTCAGGAATGCCAAAGTATTTTGTTTCAATTCACATTGGTTTGACATTTCCAAATTGAAGGTTCTTAGAATCTCCATTACATGATAAATTTCAATTTTTCAACCTGTTTTGGGATGAAAACAAATATTGAAATGTCAGAATTTCATGTGGGAGGGAAGTGGATGGTAATTGCCACAATAGTCACCAGTGAAAATGAGAGATGCGTGAATGGAAACCATTCGCAGGACTTAATGTATCATGTAGCACGCAGGAGACAGCTGGTAGTAGCATGATGATATTTTCATCCTCCAAGAGTCCAAGTATTATAATAATATTTTGCATATTTAGTGCACTTTCTATCAAAAGAAAAGAGCACTTGTTGTATTTGCACTATTTACTTTGGAATGTGACTTCTCCCATATATCACAAATAAATGACTCTTAAGAGACTGAGATCTATGGAGTGGCACTGAAATTTAAGTAAAACAACAGCAGTAATGCAATGAGGCAACTAACTATTTACTTTCTCCCTTAGGAGCATCTTACTCCAACCAAGACAACTTCCTAATCAGTTACAAAGAAAAACAGAAAAACAAATGGCTCTGATTCAAGTGTTCAGTCTGTTATGTTGAAGAATTAGTGTCAAGAAACACAGCAGACAGACACACATTTTCTGTTCAGCTCTAAGTTACTTATGCATACTGGGCCCAACTCTCTTCTCATTTGTTGGGAGTTACTAACAATAACCACTGAGTTAGTGAATAAAGACCTCTTTCATGTAATTGAAATATTTGGCTTCACATCTGTAAGTCCGGTTATATGACTCAAGTCAGGAAATAAATATGAGTTTCTTGCTAACCCTCCTGTGTTTCCAGTGTTCATTAGAGTACTTATGAACAAAATTGAAATAAAACAAAACAAAAACAAAAAACCACTAGTGCAGCAGTTTTCAAACTGTGGGTTGGGACCCCAAAGTGCGTCATAACCCCATTTTATCGGGTCGCCATCGCTGGCTTAAACTTGCTGGTACCCAGGACCAAAGCCTGAGGGCTTCAGCCCTGGGCATAGGGACTCAGATTACAGGCCCACTGCCTGGGGGCTGAAGCCCTTGGGCTTCAGCTTTGCCCCTCCCCTTCCCCCAGGGGTAGGGGGCTCGGGCTGACTGAGGCTCCAGTCCCCCCTCCTGGGGTCGCGTAGTAATTTTTCTTGGCCAAAGGGTGTCACAGTGCAATGAAGTTTGAGAACCCCTGCACTAGTGTAAATACATTAGCCTTGTTAGAATTACTTGTAATTTACCCAGATGTAGGTGAGATCAGAATTAGGCACTGTGAAATATTTTCAGTTACACAGTCAAAGCATGATCATTTTAATGACAGGGAGACCCACTAAGATATCCATCCTGAAAACATATATCTGAATAGTCCCATTCAATTAATTATTGAAGTGTGTTAAGTAACTCACAACTGAAGAATCAGGACTTAAATTTAGCACATAAGTGAATACACATGCACACACACAAGCATAAAAACTTGTTCTTTTGTTGTCATAGTTATAGTTCAGTTGTAACTGATATAAATGTAATAAAAATCCTAGCAAGTGTACTGTAGTTTGCCTCATAAAAGTAATGAAGCCTTGAAATATAAGATCTCACTACCGGTCTGTGCTATTAAAACTTTGCTGAGAATTGAAAAGAAACCACTCATTATTATGTGCTGATTATGGAGTGTGTGGATCAGAGAAGTTCAGTGGATACAAACCTGAAGAACATCTAATTCTTGTGCCTCTACAATTAGGAAGGAGGAAGGAGATTAGCCAAAATACATTAAAAGAGAAAGTCCACAACGCAAAAAGAATGTTTAGGACTTACAATTCTTTTTATCTCCCCATTATCTTTAGTTTCTGTGGATTTCCTTCCCTTTTGATGTTTGAGATTCTCCAACAGCTTTTCATCTTGATGAATATTTTAAACACATATTTTTCTTTCGCATGAATGTTAATTCATCAAGTATCTTTTCCCAGGTGCTGACAGTTTTAATATTTTTTTTCATATATATTGTTTGATGTCTTAGAAATTCCCTTCAATAAATTGCTACATTTAGTCATATCAAATTATGGACACAAGGCTCCTTTTGTTCCCCTTTCTGATTTATTTTAAACTTAAATAATCTCTTGACTCTAACATCTCTCATGCCCTTTTATCACCTAACATCCATATTACAGAAATTCATTTTACTATAAGAGCATGCAATATTAAAAAGCATGTCACATTTGCTATATTTGCCATTATTACCCAAGAGATAGTTTGTTCACTCTATAACTTGAATGGAACCAAACCTAATTAATCTGGAGATAAAGAAGATAATGCAGCCTCATAGTTTCTCAGAAACAAGGATGAATTAGATGTAATTTTAATTGGAGCTTAATTTGCTTCCTTAAAATTATTATAAGTTTTACATAAAACAACATATTCACATTTATGTGTGTTCATACTTGAACATGGATTCCTTCGCCTAAAGGACAATGGTCTGCCACATTGTCTCAGGTAAACTGTGCAGAACCCACGCTGTATTCCCCAATTGCTTAGACTCAACTTTGAAGACAGAACTCCTTGTTTGAGAGTTGGACAATGATGAGGATGCTATGCTGCCTCTACAGTACCATTCCCAAATGTTTCTGCAACTCATTGAAAATCCTGCTTCTTTGTGAGGAATACAGTGAGGCAATTTTGCACAATGGAATGTGTCTATTAGAGAGTTGCCAACTTTCATAATTTTAATCACAAATCTCTGGGAAGCCTGATCCACAGAGGTGAATGGGGGCATGAGGCACTCAAACGGCAATCCCCATGAGGCATTGTGGTGACTCAGCCAGATGCAGTTTAATGTGAACTAAACTGAAGCCAAACATTTTGACATTTCTCAATCAGATTTTTTGCAAATTTTTGCTGTATCAAAATTTTCATTATTTTGACTTTTGATCCTGATTTAAATCTTGTTTAAATTTCACAATGATCCATGGGACAATTCTTCCAGTTTTTGATCAGTAGTAGTTTTGATGCTAATTATGAGGAAAAGAATAAAAGAATGAACGCTAAAGACTCAGAACACCAGAAGGCAAATTAAAACTCCAAATTTTATAAATAAATTATCTGTTTTAAGCAAATCTCATGATTTTAAATGGTCTAACTCATGATTTTTGGACACTTGGGGCTGGCAATATGGCTGTTACCTTTCTTTGAAAGTGAGGGCCAAGATAATTATGTGTTAGTAAACACTCTGCACTTTGTATAAGTAGTACCGAATCCACACATAAAGGAACTGAAATGTCTCTAGGCTTTCTGTATCAGAGGGGTAGCCGTGTTTGTCACTTTTTACAGATCCAGACTAAGAGTCCTGTGGCACCTTATAGACTAACAGATGTATTGGAGCGTAAGCTTTCGTGGGTGAATACCCACTTCGTCAGATGCATGTTGCGTCTGACGAAGTGGGTATTCACCCACGAAAGCTTACGCTCCAATACATTTGTTAGTCTATAAGGTGCCACAGGATTTTTTCTAGGCTTTCTGTGTATGTGTGAGAAGCACAACGTAACAGCTAGGGAACTCTGGCCTGTGAGACAGTACGTTCCATATGGACATGTTTCATTTTTGTACATACTTTGCCTCTAGCAAAATTTTCAACAATGCTAATCTCTGTCTTTCCCTCTACACTTCTCAAACTAGAAATATGTAGTGTTCACGATAAAAATTATTATTTTTGTGCTTTTAGAAAATAGAATCCCTGAGTTCAACTAAACACAGCCTCTCGTGACCATTTATATTGTAGGCCCTTCTGATCACATGGTGGTAGGCTCAACTACGCAGAGACCCAAAAGAACTATATCATATAACTTTTTACAAACAACCCTACTGAAGTGCAAGAGACACCTGAATAAATCAGCTTTCAAATATTTGTACCTATCTTGATAGAAAAAAAAATGTCATCCACTTTTGCCAATTTGTTTATGAACCTGAAAATCATGCTGCTCTTCTGTTTTTCAATAGGCAAGAGCAAAAAATTTCAGTCAGGATTATTTATTTTAGAGCTCAGAAAAGAAACTAATATGAAGTCTCAATGAGAGAGCAGGGTTATGTTTGACTCATTCTGTAACAGCAGCCATTTTGGACTAAGTCACGAGAAGTTTCTCAAAGATTGAGCGTATAGAAAAGAGCCTGATAGCAACATAACTACATATACCACACATACAAGTTTCAAATAATTTCAGGTTTCACATCAATAGCTTGGCTATAATTTTGCACTAGCAGGAATAGACTTACAGACCTTCTTAGCATGCCAGCACTATAGTCTTTGAATACCCCAAACTCTCACCAATATCAAGGAGGATTTTTGATGTTGAATGAAGATATATCTAAGTCTTTTTCCTATCTCTAACTTTTGTGATCCGATCCTTTGCCTTTCTAGTCACACAAGTGTATTGCTCCATGTATTTTATTTGCATGTTGTGTCTGAGAGAACATACGCAGTGAAGTGTGAGGGCCTTCAAGTGCTTTCTTAGCTGAATGGTTTGTTTCAATTTCTAGTATTCAAGAAGTTTAAACTTGAAAGTTATTCTGAAATTCTAAAATTATGCAGTTACTACAGAGTCCACTATTGTGTGATCAGAAACAATTGCATTTTCATCTTGTCCTTTTCTTACCCGTTCATTTTAGTCTTTGCAAATGTTCTTAGATTGACAGCTCTGGAGAATTTATCCATAATACTGGCACAAGTACAAATCAGATAGTAGCAATGCAGATTTCCTCCCAGTGCCCTGGAGGGACCTTCCATTAAGGAGAAGCAGCCAGTTCATTCTCCATGCCCAGTCTGTAGAGATTTCCAAAAAGGGTTCCAATAAGTTATGGTGGTATTGTGTTTGTTTGTTTGTTTTGTGATGTGGACATCTGTCCATTAATAAATGAAATTAATTAGTTTGTCTGAGTCCAGGTCCTAGCAAGTGAAAAGGTAATAAGTTTGTTTCTACTAACCTGAGCTAGATCTTTTACTGTTAAAATTCAGATGCTTCTATAGGCCTCTCTGATCTGGTTGATGCACTAGTTGCTAAATATATTGTTCTTCACTCCTCTGAAATGCTTCTTTGGCCATTGGCACTAACATTACAACAACTTTGCTCAAAGATTTGTTCTTGTGAAAGATGGCAGTGCCTCCAGACATCCAGTATAGCAGATGGAGTGTATCGGTTAGTATATGTGAGTCAAGATCTTTCATAAGTGAAAAATTAGTTCTTCTTTCTTTTATCCTACATAATGGATGACCCAGAATGCCAAACATAAACCGTTCCATTTCCTTTCCTAAATAAACTTATCTTTACCAAAAGGAGTGACTATAGTTTAAATAGACCAAAATGATTCTTAAAAAGTCTGGATAAGGATCCGAGATGTAGAGACTTATCCTGACCAGACATCTACATTTTGAAGACCGGGAGCCAAGCATAAAGTTCAGAACTAGACCCAAAATTCCTCAATATTTGTCTCCTGATTTTGGTTTTGGATCTCATCTCTTCTTTTATTTTTCACCCAGCATAACTCTGATTCAATTTAAACAAATAATAAAATGTACTCAGATCCTATTTAATCCTTTTTATGGCATTTTATCTCCTCAGGACTATTGCTAAATCATCTCTTACCACTTACCTATTATTTTAAAGTCTCCAGTTTAGTTATTACATGGAAAAGAACTGCATTTAAAAGAAAGTTTAGGTTGCAAAGTTACATACTCAAAAGTTAGGAAATGTCAACCTTCATTCTACCCACGTATGTATCCAACCTTTGCCCTGAAAGAGGCAGGAGTCCCATGGAAAAATATCATAATCACGTAATTATAGACTGCATCATAATACATATACATAGGACTGAAATAAGGTAGCATTGATGACTACAAATTTACATTAATTCTTTTTGTTAAAAATCTCATGATTTTTAAACCAGTTTCAAGATTTGGAAGGCTGGAGCCATGATTTTTGCAACCTTAGGGTTGACAATGCTATCATTTAGTATCACAGATGCAAGTTATACTTCCCCACCCAACTTCAACTTTGCCCCACCTAATAAACACCTGTAAGGTTAAGAGAACATATCACTAGAAATATGTATTTGAATGGGACTGGAGGGTGTTCAGTACCATATTGGTTCAGGCATTTTTTTTTTAAACATAAGTGGACAGAACCTCCTTTTTATGGTTTACCTGAAAGATTGTGTCTTCACTCACCCTCTACCCGCCTTTAAAAAGAAAGCAGTGAACCTGCTGCACTGAGTGATAACAGAAAATTGTAAAGGGCCAAGTTATCAAAGCTAGAGTGTCTAATATGTCAGGGACTAGAATGGATGTGACTTGATTTTACTCAGTAAGCTTCTGAATAGGTGGTTGTGAATGACAGATCAGTCCACATCTCTTGTACCTAATACTTCAAATATATTTACTTTGACACAAGCTTTCCTAAAAGGATGGAAAACATGAAGGCATATGAGAACAAAGGACAGGAAATGCCTGACATTTCAGCTGATAAAGTTAACTGCATTTTTAAAGTGACTGCAAGTGAGGAAATGGCTGTATGCTTTACATGGAAAATTAGGATTCAGCCTATGCAGTAATCATTTAAAACTTGAAATTTTAAAGAGGAAGAACCAGACCTTTTTAAAAAAAAATAAAAATGCCCTTTCAGACTGTAATGTAAGATGTAATCATAATCATGTTAATTCCAATACTTATTTATCACTGTCCATTTTGAAGGAAATTCAGTCACTGTGAACAATGATAATGCATTAGTTGCACATGTAACAGGTCAAATTACAGTGCATTTAAATTACTGGAATAAGGAAATATATTTAACTATTTTTAAAAATCTCTGAAGAAAAAAAAAAGATGCTAAGGTCCTGCTCTGTATAGGGAAACAGGGAAATCAGTGGCTGCTCAATTCAACCTTACACTTAAAAAAATCAGAGACATATTTATAAGAAACATTGAGGGTCAAATTTTGCCACTTTGGTTCACTCCGAGTAGTAATTTTCTCATGAGAAGCCCCATTAATTTCAGTGAAACTTCTTAGAGAGAAAGATACTATACAACTTGAGGAACTGGTTCACAATCTGCTACTTGGAAATAAGAATGAATTAAACAAATTATTCTTCACCCTCTCCATTCCTTTTCTACAGCTGCTACTTCTTGCATCAGACAGATGTTCTCCAGTCTATTTCTGGTTCACTTCATCCCAGACTCCTCTCTCTTCTTCAGTCTTGCAGTTACACTTCCCACTAAGATTGTCTACACAAAACTCCTTCTCCTCTGATTGTAGAGCTAAACACCATAACAGCCAGCAAAAGCATTCTGTAGGGACAGGATAAGGGACTAGCAGAAGCCAGTGTCATTTCTACTGAGGCAAGAGCAACTAAGAACCAGTAACTGGCTTCCTTTTGCTTTGTTGGCTGTGTTCTGGATGAGAAGAGGAAATGTGTGCCTGGCAGGCCCCATGTAGGTATTTGGGAACCACCCAGATTCAACAGAAGAAAATCCAGACAGCATAGTATTGTGTGCAAATTAACAGATATAGAAGGGCAGTCCTTAATCCATCTGACCATAAACATTTATGCCCATTATCTTATTAAAATCTAGCTGCTCTTTCATGTGATGGTCAGTTTTGCCACCCTTTCCCTGTGGCAAGTTCATGTGGCAACAGATTCTTGCTGTACTGACTTCTCTTTGGCTAGTCCCTGGCACAAGTGACAGCACTGAGCCACGTGTTTCAGGTGTCATGGTGATCCTCCCTCAGCGATGCAGACTGCTTTCTGCAGTTCCTCCTAAGCCCCCAGACAGTGCCAACATTTGATGTTCACTACTGAGGAGTTTCCCAAATATTCAAGTTACTGCATCATCTACGGGGAAAGGGAGGCATTTTTCTTCTATGAAGTATTAGCATCCTGATGTATTAAACCAGTGGGATTTACTTTGGATCCAGCAATTCATTACTAAACTACAGAGTTATACATGTGTTTAAAATATTTTTTTAAAGTGAAACCTACTTTAAAACCTGAGTGCAGCTAGAGACAGTAAAGGGATTGGTATACTATAAAAAGAGTACCCTATATTCTGCTAAATACTGGTTTATCCATGCTGGCCCAGACTGTGGCCCATCATGTGCTGTGTCACAAAGGAGTAAGGGGGCATATTCATTATTGTGAGGATGAACCAAAGCTGTCAAAAGTTTGGACAAAATTAACACGTGGACTTTTTAGTAATATAGAACAAAACATTACCAGAATGTGGCAAAGTTCCTTTACAGAAAGAAATATAGTGATCAGGCATTTTGGTCTATGCTGGTTAGCCAGTCCTGCAAAATATTCATTCCTATGAGCCTAATTTCCAAGAATGATGCTCAAACCATATAGAATCAGACTATTCCTATGGAAAGGGTGGGGCTGCAAAATGCTGGGTGTTCTACAGTCACCAGAAGCAAAGCACCTCCTCTTCAGAATAGGAAGTCAACTCAGTATCTGGGGTCTGGTCTAAAGGATAGTAAAGTAACAGGGAGTCTTTCCATTGACTTCAGTGAACTTTTTGTGGGGACTCTACAGAGCTTCCATGGGCCAGCAGCAACATTATGCTATATCAGGCATAAGCAAACAACATTAATTCAGGTAAAACTCAGTCCCACATAGGGTTAGTTTATTTTTTTCTTTAATTCTCCTCTCTTTTGCATTGAGAGATCTTAAGGCCTTATTTGCAGAAGATTATGCACCCTATATATGCATTTTCTAGATACTTCTTCAAAAAGTGTCATCTTTTGAAAATCATAACCACTTCATTTTCTAGTCCAACAAGGGCCTTTACTTGCTATACCAAACATCCTGTAACCACAAGCTTCCCAAATTGATTAGAAAGAGCAATAAAAGAAACATTCTCTAATCAAATAAGGGAAGGTGTTACATGCCTACTAAATAACTTTTTCTTCTAAAAAAAAGTTTTCTGTAATATAGATGCCATATGCAGCTATAACTTACCCTCAAACCCTTCATTTGAAAATTGTTTTAAAACTGTTCATTAACTGTTCATATCCTACATTATGAATATATGTTGTATTATCACTTCAGGCATCTCTCTTCAAAGAAGACATGCTCACAAAGCAGAGTACAGCAGTAGGCCAGTTATATCACACAACTTATTACTAACCCCAATGATGTTTTTTGGACAGAAACATTAAACAGGACAGGTATGATATTGGAAGACTGCAGGATTACAAAGCCAACAGTGGATTACAAAGTCAAGCCCCAGTGCTGGAAGTTTCTCCATAGAAGTGGGCTCCTGCACCCGCTCAGATCCTCAGCAAAGTCAGCAGAACTCAACGCAGTCACAGGTGTCAACCAAGTAGATCAGTTTGCATGAGTGGGGCCTCACTGATTTGTTCACTATTTTCTCCCCTTTAGGACTTTGTAGAGGGGGAAACTGAATGAAAGTTCATCTATATTATGCTGGGAAGGAACTAATCATCTATGCCATATTAAGCAGGTGGGTCAAGCAGACTGAAATTTGACTGCAACAAAATATAGAAAAAGTGACTAGACTTGTGTTATGCCACTCCTCACTCACCCTCAAAATACAACACCTGAATCAAAGTTAATTTCTCAGCACCAAAATACCAGAAAAAGCTCATCAGATTGGTGGACCGTGGACCCTCCTGTTCTCTGCCTGAGGCACATAGTAGTTTAGTCTCCTGAAGACAGTAATACTTTAGTCTAATTCTACTTATTGGCTTCCTGTCGGGGGGGGGGGGGGAAGAGGGGATGGGTGGTGTTTAGTGACCTGTGATACGCAGGCGATCTGACTAGATGATCTGGTGGTTCTTTCTGGACTTACACTCTATGAGATTAAAGGACTTCAGAAAAGAGCAACAGAAACCTTTAAGAGGCTGAATATATGTGAAAAGATTAAAAAAATGAAATATATGTCTATACTAAATAGGGATTACGTGCAGGCATGATAACAGTATTTTAATATTTGAATGGTATAAGCACCAATGGTTGAGATAAAATGTTCAGAGAGCTACTGGTACGTTTATAGTTTCTGTAGGAACAAAGATTTAATCAGAGAGTATATACCAAGCAGGAATTGACACACTGGCTTGGATAAAGGAAAAAGAAAAAAGATAAGAACAAGTAGATCTTATGTGGTATATAGTACCTTGGGCAGGCACTAGGATGAATTTCACTCTTTATGAACAGCATCTTAATGAAACAACCTCATCTGAAAACAAATTATCAGAGACTTAAGTCTCTGCTGAGGTAACTATTTAAGAAAATAGAATGAAGAGAGGTGTAAATAGGAAAACTACTCTGAAAAAAAACTGATGAGAGCAGACAGTGTCCGACTGAATATCTTATATATTTATAGACTTAAAAATAAAAAGCATGCTTAAGAAATTATTCACAGGAGAATAAGTTACAGTTCAAAACAATAGGATCCATGTTAACATTGCAATTTAAAAAATGCAAACATGGTGGGGTGCATAATATATTCTTTAAATCAGAGTTTATGTATGAGAGTGCTGTTTCACGGTGCCAAAAGAAAAGCAGTATCTTCCAGTGACATGGATGATTTATTAAATTTCCTCCATGCTTAAAACAGAGACGCACAAAAGAGATTATGTAGATTATCACAGGCTTCTTGGCCAATTGGCTGTTTAGTGGAAAGTCTCTTGACCATCTGGATCAGTGATCTGGGATAAATGGGAGAGGCATTGGCATCTGTCTTTCCTACAGTGAAGAATCTTATACCTGTTGTTCAGCCAGCATTACAAGTAGAGACTCCATTTACAGAAAGAGAAAAACGTTGGCTGCAAAAATGACTATGGGATTGTAGAAATAATGGGAAAAAATTCTACAGCATGATTCCAACATAATACATGTATCCAAGGTATTGCAAAGAAGGGCAATAGAGACTAATTAGACGCAGCCATTTGAGCATAACAAAATGGTGGCATCAGAGAAGCAGACACGAATGGAGGACACAGAAGTGGAAGGGTCTATTTTCTCCTGACAAGTACCTCAATTTCTATTATTAATAGGGGTTTTACTAATGTGGGGTGTATGAAACTTCCTCCTGCTTTTTTAAAATTATTATTGTTGTAACCAGACTGTGAAGCCCAGTATATTTTAGTGTGCCATGATGACTTTCCTGAAGGATTGTACATTCCAAGTCTCAGAAATTCTGTATTAATGGGGACTGTTAATACAATATAAACTGGGACAGGGACCATCTTCTCAGTCTGCGTTTGTACAGTGCCTATCACAATGGGATCCCGACCATTGACTGGAGCTCCTAGGTATTACTCCAATACAAATAAATATATGATTGTAGGTCCACAGTATTTAAGAGGACGGCACACTATACTATCTAAAAAAGTGTCCATGTTAAAACTTAAAGGGCCCAGTCCTGTAGCCCTTCACACCTTAATAGTCCTAGTAAAATCAAAGTTTGCATGTTCTTTGCCATTAGAATCCTAATTGCTAGTGAAAACATTTATCATTTTAAAATCTTTTAAAAGTATTAGCTAAAGAGTCATTTAATTGCAATTTTGGGAACCCCTGGTGCTAGGAGTTACTGAGACACTGGATTCTAGGGAGACTTTCAACAGACTTAAATAGATTTCATAAGATTAGTTTTTTAACCAATAAAAACTTATTTCAGCAGCTAATCACTATCTGGAACCTATTTCAAGGAAGAGAACAAAAACAGACTGCAGCAGCTTCAAAAAGTTCTCAAAGCCTCTTACACAGAAATGTTGCTTACCATTGCAGTTGTTCATGAGATCAGTTAACCACAAGGAAAGCACTGACTTCATCTTCATTTTAATGAGCACTTTTAGTTTAACTGCTTTTTGATGTTTTACCGTATTTTTTCCTCATTAACAAGATGAATTTGCTTAGTTGTCACAGGAGCCAGTATATAAAAAAACACGTCACAAAAAGTTAATATACAAAAGTTAGGTATATTTAATGCTCTGAAGACAGCTTCAGAGAGTCTATTTTTGAAAATCCCCGATAATAGCAATTCATGTAAACATTTTATGTTAACTGAGATCTTGATACCTGTTCTTTTATGCGACAATATATTACAATTTTCTGGGGTATAATTTATTGGTCTGAGCTGTTACTTCTATCTAGTTTATTTCAAATCACCTTGTTTATAAACAACACAGTTTTATATTAATACCCCTTTCCAGAATGTTGGAAGAGACTCCCATTCCTGCTCCTAGACAATCCACTTGAAAATTAACTGACATCAATCCATGCTGCAGTGTATTTAGTAGCTTATATTATTTAAAAGTCTTGAAGTTCTGATGAAGGGTCTGATCTTAGAGGGGCAGAGGAAAAGCCTGTGTCTTCATCCTCCACTACAAGAGTAGGTTGCTTATGGGCAATAGAATTTCTTGCCACTGGGTACCGTGGTCAATTCAGTTTCCCTAACCACCACTAAAAAGATATCCTCAACCTCCACATCCAGTTCTCTTGTAGCTCACCCTACAGAGCTGCATTGACTGCACAGAACCCTGGACCCTCTTACAGAGCTCTGACGATGTAGCAGGCATCAATGCCTTCACAAAGCCATTTTACAAGCATCATTGGGTGGTTTCCCACTTCCCCCAGATGATTCATCACTGCTGCTGCTGCTACCTACATACCAAAGACAGGTGATGATTATGTTCCTTTTCTCTTTGAGCAACACTGGCACATTGTCCTGAACCAGGCAATGCCACTTGCATGTGCTCTGCAGGAACTGCATTACCTAAATTCCAGGGCAAAGTCCAGAAGACTATGTTTAAATTCTGCTCCATAACCTCGGAGCCTGGTTCCTGGCCACCCATTACCTGCTTGACTTTAAATTAGTATCCCTTAGGAGTTACCTTTTCTCTCATCTTAATCCATTACTTTCACATTTTACAGCATCCATTTCTCTGCTTTCTCTGTTTACACTTCTCTCTAGGGAAAGGGAAAACAACATCTCCCATACAGGCTTAGCGCCTTGCAGGATTACATCATGGAATTCTGAAATGTTTGACATGGGCCCAATAGTCAAGTGTATAATCCTGTGGTATGTAGATTCCTTGAAGTGAGCAGGACCACCCGCATAATTAATGATTACTTGTGTTAAGTAAGGGTCTCATCCTGCCAGGTCTGGCATCGTACAGTCTTCATGATCAAAACAGAAATGTATGACCTTTTCCTCATCTCAGATTTAGATGAAGTTTAATGGATAATATAAAAGAACTAATAGTAATCTTAAAAGAAATCTCAGGGTTTTTTTAATACACACAAAGGTCTCATGTTCTTTCAGAAGTTCCAAAAGTAGCTGATAATCCATTTTAAAAAATTATTCCCATTTTCATCATGTGTTGGGTTGTAATTATAATCAATACCTACTGATACTATGTAAATTCATCAGTGACACAAAAGGTTTATAAGTATTTAATATGAAAACTACACTGAATCAAGGCAAAAGCTCCTTTATTTTCAGATTGGAATTGGATATTCTCCTGACCCATTTTAACCCTAATGAAGTTTAAAGCAGCCAATATCCAATTAAATAATATCTATATATCTAGCTCTATTCCTACCTCCATCATTAATTACATTCCTGTTTGCATTAGAGAGTATACTTGTAAGCCTTCTCCCTTGGACTGCTAAACAGTCATGCCAAAGAATTTAAATAATTAAGAATGCCAAATTTGTTACATCTTGACATCTGATTAACTGGAAAATAGAAAATAGGAGTTACAGTCCTACAATAGTAACGTTTTCCTTTGCATCTTGTCTAGCAAAAGCAGTATGAATCCTAATTTGTTCCCTGAAATCCATTTTTACTGTGTTTTAAATATCATGATCACTTGATGCAATTTATAAAAATGGTGGCAGTGTTAAAGAATAGACTGATTTATTGTTTATTTACTGTAGAAATAATAGGCAAGTAGTGTAACGAACCTCTAAAGATCAATCGTATTTTGACAGCTCAACTATCAACTTTGTGGCTTTCCCTTGTAATTTACCACAGCCACAATATTATTTCTGTTCATAGCATGACACCTTTCCAAAAACATCTCTACACCACATAAACAGATGGTAAATGCATTATAGACAAATTACTGGACTGATATTCCTTGTGTGGGTGGAAATTTTCATAATTGGTTTTCATCAGTCTAATAGAAATTGCTTTAGGTTAGAACTTAATCATATGCTATCATTTTATACAGAGAATAAGTTTCTGACAGAACAATTAGATTTCATTTCTTAAGATCCTGAGCTCCAGACTAGTTAAAGGCTGAAATTGTTCATTTTGTAAACATGCTCACTGTTTAAATATAATCTGTAAAACAGAACATTTATCAGATATGGGAGGAGGACACTTAATTAGCCTACATTTTGTAATCTTATTGGTATGTCAATGAGATTCTTTTTTTCTGGGTTATTAAAAAATAGGGCCTAATCCAAACCCACTGTAGACATTAGGAGTCTTTCTACAGACTACAGTGGACTTTAGATCAGGCCCACATTGTAGAAATGCATTGTATAATCATTCTCATGAATGACTGCTCTGGTTCAGTTTAATAAAATAACTGATGCCTTATAAAAATGTTATTTCCTCTCCACTATTTCTCATTTCTAACTGCAATTTGCCCAGAACTAGAAGTGTAAGCAGGACCAATTCAAGCAAATATGGTGAACTCCCCTGGAAAGACATTCATTTGGGACCACAGGTTCAGCGTGAAAACTTCCCTGCTACCGGATATGATAACTAGAGTGCCCACTCTCACAGGGCTATTGTGATGAAAGTATACAAGCTGTCCAAAACTGATGCAATTGTAATTGTAGAGTATGAATACACAGTTAGGATAATGCCACTAGCATGTATGGATCCCCATCATCTGAGGGCTTTTCTGTCAAGTATCTCTCCTTGCACAAGATGTCAATAATTTTAGTTCCAAAGTTACCTATATTCCACACAAATATGGTGTCTAAACACTAGAATTTATTTAAAAATTATCACATTATAAAATCATGGAACATAGATTCTAGAAGAAACAAGATGGGTCAGGTAATATCTTTTATTAATATATTTTCTTGGTGTAAGAGATGAGCTTTCTAGCTTCATAGAGTTCTTCTTCAGACCTGAAAGCTTGTCTCTTTCACCTACAGAAGTTAGTCCAGTAAAAGATTTACTTCACCCACCTTGTCTCTCTAATATCCTGGGACCAACATGGCTACAATAACACTGAAAACATTATAGAAGTAATCATTTACAAGAAAAAATAATGAAGCCTGCTGCATTTGAAGTTTATTTGCATCTCTCGTTTTGGGTCTTTTCAATGTATTTTGCCCTACGTTTTGGAATCAGCTGGTAGAGAGGCAAGCCTGAGGCCTGCCTCCAACCACAGGCTTAGGAGCATTGTTTCAAGCAGCTCTGAGAGCAAGTAGTGAACTATCACAAGAAGGTCTATTCTTATGATATTTTTGACCCAAATGTAAGCATAGGAGTGTGGTAAATAATGAAATAAATCCTGTTTTGTCTAGATTTCTACTCCAGTTTTCCAAAGTCAAGAGCTCTGATTAATTATCTAAATGTTTGGGTGGTTATCCCCAAACAAACTCCAAAAATCTTCTCAAAGGTCTCAGTGTTCCATGTGTCAGTGCCTAGCTTGCTCCTGCGAGGTGCTGACAACTATGCTCCCACAGACTTCAATTGGGAATCAAAGACGCTCAGCACCTTGCAGTATCAAGCCCTAAATTATAGAACTATTTAAATTACTTATGTATCCCTCCATGAAGGTTGCAACTCCTCACATCTTAACTTCATTGCGTGTGATCAGAGAAATAATGAAAACATAAGAATCTATCAAACAAGTAGTGAGAAAAAAAAAATCTGTTACTGAGGGCTACTTTGGAGCGAGTTAAAAGGCCCTCAATTCACTTTGTAGTTGCTAAAATAATTTGGTGGCAAGGGGAAAAAATATAACACCTTTTTCTGGTATTCACTCCCTCCTGAATAAAATGATGGTAATGAAATACATTCATTTTTATATACGGTATGCAAATCACATATTTGGGGAAATAGTTATTTAAACTAAAAAGAGGCATTCCATTGTGTGTATGAATTTGAGTAAGTGAGAATTGATATTTATCTAATACCATGATCCTGCAATGAACTATGCCTACATGGAGCCCCAAACACTTCAAAGGCCTTTGGTACGGGCTTTGGTACAGGCCTCATTGCAGGATCAGAGTGTAATTCAAGACACATTTCAAATCTGACACCCACTCTTGTCTATATTGGCAACCTGGAGAATGCATACTGCAGTTAAATTCTTGTGTTCATGCAGAAACATGTCTGGTAACATTTATCCCATTTACACTCTAATTCTTTGAATCCACAAAGAAACATATGTTACTGTAATTTTAACAAAATTATTCTGCTTTTAAAGTTCAGTCATGAAAAAAAATAGACATTAATATGAAACCACAGTGGTTAAAAGTCAATATTTGCCAACACTTACCACAGTGTGATCTGAGATACCAATTTCTCTCTGCCTAAGGAAATAACTGTTGTATCTTATATCACAATAAATGGAAGAACTAAGTTTAATAATCCATCCACCAGTTAATCCTGTTCCCCAGCTCATATGTCTGAGAATCTCTTACATATTTAAGATCCAATTCAGAAAATTACTCAGGCACATTTATAACTTTCTGCATGAATAGTCCCATTCAACTTACATTAAACATATACCTAATATTTTGTTGAACTAAGGCCTTTATGTGTACAGAAATAAAAACTGCAAGAGGGTAGTAGATATAGAGAAGAGAAATAGAAGAGATATAGAGTAAAATGGATGGGAACAACAGAATAAAATTTAGTTGTTTGAGTAAGCAATGGTAAATACCTTCATTTACTAATATTTGTTAAAAGAATATAACTTCTTTCTATTGTACTATCATTCTGGGGGGACAATATTTAGTAGTTGCTCTAAAAATATCAGCACTTGCCACCAATTTCCAAGAATTGGTATCTGAGATTAGTATGAGGCAAAAGTATAGCAGAGTAGGTGAAGACTATGTAGTAATGATTGGCAAATATTTGTGTCAGCAGAACAATACATACTGAAAATATAGGCAGATGTTATTGGTCATAGGTGGTGATACTGTATGCATTGAGAAAGAATAGTTGAAGTTTTTGCAACACCACTGACTCAGGTCACCATAGCTTTGACTCTGCACACTATTGATTTCTTGAGCTTAGTTTCTGAAGGAACCACATCCTTAGAACAGGGACTTTCTGGCTCTATCATTTTTACCATCTGTAAGAGGCAGAATCTATAATTAGCATGGGGCAGAAAACTCTTTTCCCCTCCTTCAAAAGTTTTCTAGATTTTCAAGAACCCAGAACCTGAACAAAATTTCAGACTGGGTCAATAAAAATATTTTGAATGGATAACTGTTTTTTTTTTGTCAATTTTTACTTCTTTCTTTCCTAACCTTTTCATAAAATGAACTAAATTTTCAAAATGAAGTCTTGTTACAAAATGAAAAATAAAATGTTTGTTTTTTAAAAATTTGACAAATTAAAAATCAGAAAAAAAATGAACAGTTTTGTTCAGTCAAGATTTTCTGATGAAAAATGTTTTGTCAGAAGATTCCTGAGCAGCTCTAACTTAAATGATGACTCGTTCCATTGATTGGAAATGACTAGGTTTGAGTAATGGATATTGGGAGAGTGGGGGGTGGAAACTGAATATAGAAATATTTGAAGAGGTACCTGGTAATGCAGAATCTGCTTATTTCTACTTAGACTAGAAAATAAAAGGCTTAACTTTCAAGTAATACATGCACTAAAATAAATAGAGTGGACATCATCTATAGTGAAGTAATTTTATTCCCACCATTAACATATTCCAAGAAAAACTTCATTATAACGCTGGAAAACAAGATATTTCAGTTTGCACAGTCAAAGTCTTCAAATTAATTTAATGCATTGCATTCTACTTTCATAACAGTTTAACTTTAGCTAAGTTCCTTATAAGCTGGACCACGTAGATTACTACATAGTCTGCATTCTGTCAAAAGCTAGTCTTATGAGGATTTGTATTTAGTCAAAATGTTTTAGAAGGAACTCTGACTTTAGACCAAGAGAACCATTTTTGGTTATTCAGTATTCAAAAAATATCCATTGCATTATACATTAATTAATATGATGTAATCTGTTAAAAAATGCATTATGCCCCATTATACTGATTTGGAATTGGCTCAGCCAATAAGCCAGTTTCTCAATAGCCATTCAGAATGCAAATCCTTGTACTCTAGCTGAAGGCCATTATTAGCTGGAGTGCACGACATTAAATAAGCACAGTGATTATACAAAGCCTTCTCTTCTGATTGGTTACTGCTTTCAAAACTCTCCACCCAGAAATGCACAGTTGCCATAGCTTTTGACCCCATCCATATATTATCATCACATTAAACCCCAGATGTTACATAAAATCTAGGTGAGGATGGCAGCACTGCTTTATTAAGCTTGTCCAATACTTCCCATTATAAAACCCAACTTTCAGCTGCTTTATAATTGCCAAATTTTAACCATTAACACTTTTATGTCTCCAGTGTCTATCTCAAGGTTTGCAAAAAGAACAATCTACATATCACACAGACTATGCTGAGAGATTGTGCCACACACTCTCAAAGAAACTGCGAAACCACCTGATCAAGATCCTATATTTTTGCCACAAGTACTCCTGTTCCTTTTGCAGATACAGACTAACATGGCTGCTACTCTGAAACCCATCTCAAGATTTGTTTTTTTTTTTTTATTATTATTTTATATTTAAAACAAAATGGTTCAGATGTTTCCAAGAGAAAGGATAGGGAAAATTTGTTGCTCATATTAAAATATTCTGGTGACCTTTTCTCTGAGAAGCTCCAGCACCCCTGTTTTGGAGCAGGGACTTGAAATTTGGAAGGGAGATTCGCTTTGGGTCAGAAATGTGGCTTGTCCTGTAAAAAAACATCCAAATATTTGTGAAAGTCACTGGTAAAGTGATCCATTGCCCTCTACTGCTGGTCCAGAAAGCTGTAGTAGGTTATCATCATTCTTCAGTTACGCTGTTGGCTCAAATGGCAGAAGCAGTGGATTTAAAGGGTCCAGCAGTGCTGATAATCTATGTGTATCTATGTATTTTTCCCCATTTTTTTTAACCTAGGAAATTACAAACTGTTAGAAGAACATTATTAAGTTTGCAAATTCAAGCTCTCAAAAGTTGGGAAATTGCAGAATTATGATTAACCAGTTCCTCTTTTTTCTCCTCTTCTACTTTGTCACCAGTCTGCTCTGTATCAGCTACCTGTTTATTTCTTCAGCAAAAATATATATTATCTGATTTGTTCTCTCACACATTTGCACAAAATCTACATTAAAAGAACATTGTAGTTTTTAAAAAGTATCTGATCATTTAATTAGAGACTATATCAGAGTACACAAAGGGGACAAATTAAGTTTTGTTCTGGGCACATGGAAGAGTAGTTCAGAGGTCAGTAGATAATCATAACAAAGGACTTCAAAATAGCTATCAAATCACATGAAGAAAGCTTTTTAATTTTGCTATACAATAAATACCTTTTTCACTGGGAAAATATAGTCAATGATTTTTTTTTCCAGATTTTCCCTTCTCAAGAAAAGTTCAAAACAAGATTTTCTGTTCCCTTCAAAATCTTAATGACCTGATCAGCATTAAAGCAGAAATACACTTCAAATGCATGGAATGTGTGACAGTCCGATGTGCTGATCTATGGATAGACGAGCATATGAGGTTGCTGTTAAGGTTTTGCATTAGAATGCAAATTGGATTAAGCTGGGATAGGTATTTCTTTTTGGTATATGGAAGTGAAAGCCTGATGAGGTGTGTTATCAACAGCACTGTAGGCAATAAGGTGGAAAGGAATGCCTAGCCAAGATCCCCTTAACTTCTACTTTCCCATGAATTTAAGGTTTTAAGTGGATGGAGCATGGCATAATGTAATGTTCTTGCTACTAGATATAATTTGCTTATTTTATTACTACATAATAAAAGGAAGCATCCTCATATTAGGAAAGTAAGTGCATTTTAGTCCTACAGTTTAAAACTGTTTTATGTTTATTAATACCTATTTACCTATTTTGCTGAAATAGCTTAGGACAGTAGTTCTCTGTGTTGAAGATTCAAATGCCACTTCATCTTCAAATGAAAGCTGAGAAGGCTTCCACTACATTTCGGAATGGTCACAAGAAATCCTCCAACAGAAACCATATCTGCTATGCATTTGTCTTGTGAAAATCCAATCAATTAGTTAAATTGATCATAAGAGAATATCTGGGAGGGTTCCTCAACTTCAGTTCATTCTTAAATTTATTCTCCACTCCAACTCCAGATGCAATTGTTTCCAACTCACAAGTCAGTCCTTCTACTTCAGAAACTATGCCAGGCTTTAAAAGGTGCAATAAACATGTGCATGCTCACACACAGAGTGCAGTTGTATTTCCAAAAGCTCCATATGCCCCATTCCTTCCTTTTAAATTACCAATTTGTATGTTAGGGAAACCTATGTTACCATTTTGGTCAAAGTTGGCCGTCAGGAAGAGTGGCTGTCTCCTGTCCCTTTGGCTCCCCATTTATCTTCACAATGAGTATTTCTAAAGTAACATTTGCATTCTTAGACTAAGGACCAGATCCTTAGCCTTGTTCTGCTATCTGTGTCACTCAGGAGGTGAAAATGGCATAGAAAATGTGCCATCACTTCCCTGCTGCTTATACTCCAATGTCACAGAGTTCCCAATAGGCAAAGAAATAGTGGTGCTGACTCATATCTCCTTCACTAGATCCATGGCTCAGGAGACAGTCTGGGGAATGGAGCTGTGTGTCAGGGCATACAGAGGAAGTGGCAGAGAACAAAGGTGCTCCACCAAACTCCAGCTGGTGCATAGCCCCTTAAGCTAGCACTGTAGCTGGCAGACAAAATCCCTAGGGCCTTACATTGTGGGTTTCCAACTCCTCTATACTAATCCTAGTTCTTTCACTAAATGGAAAGGAAACATTTAATTAGTAAATGACATTTACAAAATAAATTTGCTGTGTGATGGTCCATGGTACTAACCAACAAACTAAATGGAAGTCTGCTGCTACAATTTTGCAATAAAATATTGTAGCAGTCTACCCTTATATTTTCCTCAAATGCCTTTTAAGTGTGCATACAAAGCATTCTGCTAACTCAGCTGATGTTGGATGATCCAGCATATCCTATTGAATTTATTTTGAGGAAAATGTAATACTCACATGAAACACATTGAGGACTATTATCCAAAATGATCTCTTCAGGCAAACCACATGTGGCAAATATATTCCATAAGGCCTCAATAGTCTTAGCAGCAGTACAGTTATACGTACAGTGGGTTAAAAATGATAAAATGCTATTTTTCAACAGAAAGGTTTCAGGGGAAAGGTTTCTAAGGTCCAGAATGGATATACAAGAGAGTGGGAGACCCTGCTTCGAAATCATGAGCCACGCTGATATTGGCTATTATGGAGACTTTTTCATTCTGAATAGGAACAATTATCTTTTGAAACCTCTATTTGCCACAAAACAGAATTTTCTTCTGGCCGGCCCTCGTTGGATGTATATCTTCTATCCACCTGGAATAAGCATTGGCTGCAACTTAGTATTTTTCCAAAAAAAGAATAAGATTCAGATATTTTAGAAGAATAAAAGGCTTAGAAAGATACCATGGAGCATTTTGTAGCATGTTTCACTGATTATTATAGTGTACACATTTCTCTTTCAATATTTTCATTGTAGACTACTTAGCCAAAAGTAGCTTCTAGCTGAACTTTATAATTGTCATTATTCCTTGGCAAAGTTATTGTACTCCAAGCAGCACTCCAGCTTGCAAACTTTTGGGTATTGCTACTCATACCTCATAGTAAAGAATAATTGTTTACTGACAATCTTTTTTTTCTGGAAAAATAATGGTGCCATTTCTTACCTGCTATATGAATTTGGCCAACCAGAATGAGGAGATGCATTTTCCCCATGAAAAGAGATCTTTCAAGTTCTATGGCTCTTTATTTTGCAGGAATGGGAAACTTAATGTGTTGGATCCTCTGATGGTGTAAATTGGCATAGTTCCTTTGAGGTCACTGAAGCTATGTTGATTTACACCAGATGAAGATCTGGCCTGTGGCTCCAGAATGAATACCTCTTTCTCAATCTGAGACTAATTTCTCTCAGCTTTTATTAATGTTCTTGATGTTTATGGTAAGGAATTATCATTCCAATCTTTGCATATACCACAATGTTCCTAATATAATATTTCTAGCACACACACAAATCCTAAAAACAAACATTTAAAATTAGATGTTTCAGGCCTTTATGCATAATAGACAAAAAGAGCAAGACTGTTTTTACTCTGACAGGTCACCTTTAAACATCTTTAAAGGGTTAGATGATATAGCAATACATCGCACATACACAGTAATACATAGTTGAAATGAACATATTTGTTATTTTTAATGTATTCTGCTTTAGTTTAACTAAATGCTGCATGAAACTGGGTGACCTTAGTTTTAGTTACCAAATCTCAGAGACCTAACTAAAATATATTTACAATTAAAATGAACCTCTACATCTTTATGCTATTTAAGTTGCTAAATTCTCCATTTATTATTTCCAATATACAGAGTTCCCTGATGTATTGTGTTACTTGCACACTTACTCATAACAAAAAAACCCATGAAACAAATTAAATATTGATGTTCACTGTAGTATAGTCACAATATTTCACAGGCTTTCACCAAATAAGCAATGTGACTAGTTGCTTGTACATTCATTGCTGATGAAAAGTTATTTTTCTTCTCACTCTAGAGGAAATCAGACAGGTCGTTTTAACTCTGTTTAGCTGATACAAAACCATTTTCCTTTTCAGAAGTAAATAGTCATGGAATGCAATAGAGCAGTTGACAAATTTTGTTGTTGTTATTTTAAAGACAAAGCCATTTTTTGTTCAATACTGAACCATGTTATAAGTAGGGCTGTCAATGAATTGCAGCTAACTCAAGTGATTAACCCAAAACAAATTGACTGGATTAAAAAAAATTAATCGTGATTAATCGTAGTTTTAATCGCCCTGTTAAACAACAATAATAGAATACCAATTTATATATATTATAAATAGGTTGGATGTTTTTCAAATATATTGATTTCAATTACAACACAGAATACAAAGTGTACAGTGCTCACTTTATATTTTTTAATACAAATCTGCACTGTGAAAAAGATAAAAAAAGGTATTTTTCAATTCACCTCATACAAGTATTGTAGTGCAATCTCTTTACGTGAAAGTGCAACTTATAAATGTAGATTTTTTTTTTACATAACTGCACTCAAAACCAAAACAATGTAAAACTTTGGGGTTAGAGTCAAGTCCACTAAGCCTTACTTCTTGTTCAGCCAATCACTAAGACAAACAAGTTTGTTTATATTTATGGGAGATAATGCTGCCTGCTTCTTATTTACAATGTCACCTGAAAGTGAGAACAGGCATTTGCATGGCACTGTTGTAGGTGGTGTTGCAAGGTATTGATGTGCCAGATATGCTAAACATTTGTATGCCCCTTCATGCTGTGACTTGTACGTTTTAAAAATCCTTTTTACAGTGCAAATATTTATAATCAAAAATAATAATTATGGATGTCAATTAATCACACTTAACACATGCAATTAACTCAAAACAAATTAATGCTTTTTTTAAAAAAATGAGTATTAATTGCACACCAGAGCTCCATGCTCGGGGGGGAGGGGGAAGAGAAGACCTGAGGTCAGGGTGCCTCTGCCCCTGTACCCAGTTGCCATTGCTGTGGGGTTTGGGAACACGGGGATCCTGTCTGCTGCTGCTGGCGGCTCAGGAGCAAATGCTGCGAAAAGCAGCTACTGCTGGCTGAAATGGCATTCAGGGTCCTGAGTGCTCTGCTTAAAGAGACAGCACTCCCCCAACACACATGCACACATCACACTTCTAGCCCAACACCAAAAATTTGAATGGTTCTTATATTAACAGTGGGATTAAAACTGCTATTAATCATGACTTTTTTAATCTCAATTAATTTTTTTTAAATTGTTTAACATCCCTAGTTATAAATATGCTTTGTGAACTTGTTTTATAAAATATTATATGCTTATTGAACTGCTTTGTGAATAGCAAAAACTGGGTTTTTCCATCTGTTTTTAAATGATTTTTCCTATGACTCCCCTTTCTTTACTACAAAGCCAAAATAATAAAGAAGCTGTTATTATGGTATTACAATAGTGCCTAGAAACCTCAGTCAAGATGCCCATTTATGGTAGGTGCTGTCCACACACACACAAAAATCTGCTCTTTACTTACAGTAGCATCCACTACTCTAGAGACGCTTTCCAAACTCTGAAGAAGGATAGTCCCTGACCAGGGGAATTTATGTAAGGGCAGAAAAGTAGTTAGGGGTCATAGAAAAGAATGGAAATAATAGGCAGATCATATAAAATCAATATTGTTCATTGTAAGCAGCATGGATCTTTAAACGGTTTTAAATATGGACATGGTATAGACTTTGCAGATGAGCTCAGACAAGTTCATCCCACATATGAGAGGATTCATAGAAGAAGGCATGGAAGTGACTGCATGACAAATGGATGGACAAGGCTGGGGAAGACATTTAGTACTCTGATTTTCCTAAACCACATATTTTGAAACAAGTTTGAAAGGTTTACTTTATGAGAACAGTCAAGTACAACACAAACAGAAGAAAAAAGATACATCACCATTAACATCATTATGAATGGAATGAATCACAGTCAGAATGAGTGGGTTTCAAATAGTAGGGTACTTTTTTGAAAAGATTGAGGGAACTTTAGGTAGGTAAACTGTTCACTGAATTTGTGAACAAAGACAAAGGGCCTGATCTTCTGAGGTACTAAATACCTACAACTCCATTGGAAGTCAATGGGAACCACAGATTCTTAGCACCTCTGAAAAACATCAGACCCAAAGTCTGGAGTGACCAGAGGATACCAAATATACTGTAAAATGCTGCCATTTTGGATAACCAATTTCTATGCTGTTGTATCCCTTGCAAGTGGTGTTTAAAAACTTGGAAGAAATTTTACTTATTTTGATAATCTCAGAACTGTGAAATTTCAAAACATGGCTCATATATACATGGAAATTAAGTGTGTGTGAATTGATGCTGAAAGGTAGGTCACAGTTCAGGGAAACTGCACCTATATTTCCTCTCAGTGGTCCAGCAAGAGCACCCACTCTTAGACTTCTGGCTCCCCTGGCTCCTGCATCTCTCTTCCTTCTGGTTCCCCACATCTCTCTTCCTTCTGACCAGGGTATCTCCAAGCTGAACCGGCCCTTGCCTTCACTCCAGCTTGTGAATGGGGTAGTGAGTCTTGATATCAGATAGACTTTGGCTTGCAAAGGGCACAGGTTTCCGTTTGCCCTCAGCTTCCTGGTACAGGACTGCTCCCAGACCCTCCAAGTTGGCATCCATATGGAAGATAAAATGCTTGCTTGGGTCAGCAAATGCTAGGATTAGAGCATGAGTTAGGCAATTAATGATTTATCAAAAAGTATTTTCACATCTCTCATTCCATTGCAGTCCAAAAAGTTCTAAGGGGACTTAGGCTAGGTCTACACTACCCGCCTGAATCAGTGGGTAGAAATCGACCTCTCAGGGATCGATTTATCACGTCCCGTCGGGACGCGACAATCGATCCCCGAAGTGACGCTCTTACTCCACCAGCGGAGGTGGGAGTAAGCGCCGTCGACGGGAAGCCGCAGAGGTCGATTTTGCTGCTGTCCCTATAGCGGGGTAAGTCGGCTGCGATACGTCGAATTCAGCTACGCTATTCGCGTAGCTGAATTTGCGTATCTTAAATCGACCCCCCCCTTTAGTGTAGACATACCCTTAGTGTCTCTGCTCAGGAATTTCCAGGACCTCCCCTTACCTTTGGTCTTAGATTTGCTTTTGATGGGCTGGTATCCCCTGAGATCATTCAGAGGCTTTACAATGGAAGCATAATTATTCAAACCTTGATAGTAACCACTAAATCCAAGAAAGGTCTTGCACTCTCTGTAATTACTTGGGAGTGACCATATATGGAGTGCGCATCTGTCAGATCAGTACTCACATTCTTTTGAGATACAACGTGATCCACATACTTCACCAACATTCTGCAGTGCTGGATTGAAAAGACAACATGTAAAGCAGTGCCTGACACTGGATATCAAGTGACTATTATGTTTCAGTCCTTCTACCAACAGATTACACTGACCCTCAACTGAACATCACTCGCTAAGCAGAGGATAGAGATACCAAATCAGACAGCCCTCAGCTTGCAAAGGCCACAAGTTTCTATTGGCCCTCAGCTTTCTGATACAAGACTGCTCCCAAACCGTCCAAGCTGACACCCATATGGAGGCACATATGTAGTATGTGCTCTAACTACAAAAAAGTGTTAGTCTCTTTAGGCAGAGTCCACACCACAAGGTACAAAGACCGTGGCTACACTCGAAATTTCAAAGCGCTGCCGTGGGAGCGCTCCCGTGGTCACACGCCAGCGCTGGGAGAGAGTTCTCCTAGCCCTGCAGGTACTCCACCTGCACAAGGGGATTAGCTTATAGCACTGGGAGCGCGGCTCCCAGCACTGGGGCACTGTTTACACTGGCACTTTACAGCATTGTAACTTGCTGCACTCAGGGTGTTTTTTCACACCCCTGAGCAAGAAAGTTGCAGCACTGTAAAGTGCTAGTGTAGCCATAGCCCTAGACACCATTTGACCCTTCCCCTCTCCACTGTTTGAGGACAGACTGAACAGACTCATTTGAGAGTCTTTGTTTTGTTATGTGATCACTAGAGTTGAAATCACCGATAACCAGGTCTAGCTGCTGAGCCTTAGACTTGGTGTGGGACAGAATTACAGTGAAGAAGAAAAAACACACTGCCCACCCTTCCCCACTGTCTGCTGAAATCACTGAGAGCAGGGTTAAATGGTGGAACCTCGGAATGTGACAGAGAGAATGGTGATGCCAGCGGCACCAGAGCAAACAGCAGCAGCAGAGTGAACGGCATTCCGCAGCAGCAAGCGGCACAAGCGTGAACAGTGGCAACTGTGAGTCAGTTGCAGAGGTGGCAGCAGCAGCCACGGTTTTGCTTGACTCCTCCCCTCCCTGCCCCTGCAGTGGAACGAGAACTCAGTTGAATGCATTTCTGAACTCTGGGCCTTTGCTGACCAAGAAGTGGGGTGCAGTGGAGGGAAGAGTGTAATGGCAAGTTAAAGGAACATTTGCTGGCCTTTCATACCACAAGATGAAAAACTGAGACAAAGGCTACTGCCCAACATACTCTGGGATAGGCATTTGCTCATGGTTATATGCTTTTGAATTGTGGTGTTTTTACAAGTTACTGGTGGGTTCCTTTTTATTTAAAAAAAGTATTTTGTTATACAAAGACTCATTGCTTGTGAGTGGGGAAGTATTGTCTCTTAAAGATGCCGGGGGGTGGGGTGGGGTAAATGTTCCCAGATTACTGGGTAGGTGCTCAAGATGGTTCTTCTTTGCATTTTTAAGAGGAAACCCTAGCCTAGATATTGAATGTGGCCCTTGATACTGCCAACTCCACCTTGCAGAAGGGTTACAATTAATATCTGTCAGATGGAAAAAGAAATTATTCCATCTTCAAATTAAACATAAATTGTGCATGCAGTTCCCTTTTTAAAAAAAAGAACAGGAGTACTTGTGGCACTCCTGTTCTTCTGTTTGCGGATACAGACTAACACGGCTGCTACTCTGAAAAAAGTTCCCTTTTTGTACCCATACAAACAGTTATGCATTCACACCTGCCTTTGAGCTAATTACTGCAGTCCTCAGCCCAAGTGAAGTCTGCACTATTTGGCCCATTTAATACAATTAGACACCTACGTATTGGGAAGTTTAAACTCATTTGGGGATAGTAGCATATGGAAATATCACAAAGATTCAGATAATGTAAATCATAGAACCAGAGGGTCCAGAACTAAGATTGGGCACTTGAGGAAACTTTTTTTTTTAAACTCCAAGACAAGACAGGAGTTGCAGATCATCCAAAGTCCTTTAAATAAATATTTGAATGCAAGGAAATACTCTCCTCAAACTTTCAACTTTTAGAGCATTATTTGTTGCTGTGTTTCACACTCTTTCACCTAATCCTTTCCAAAATGTCATTTGTCTGGAGTGACAATTAGTTTAAACAACACAGAGACAAGGGATACAGGTATGTTTCAAAGACCACTGATGTCAAAAGGAGTTTTTCCATTGACTTTAATAGCCTTTGGATCAGGGCATTCTACAGCACATTTTCTTATTCTTCTTACTGTAAAAAAGTTTATGGAAACTTCTTGTTTTTAACAGAAGCCCTTTCTTCCCACTGAACATTAAGTTTCCAGGTGATCTCTTCATGGAGGTATATATGTAGTATGTATTCTGTGGTATATAAGCAGGCAGTTTTCTGGAAAATATTTAAATATTCATTGGACTAGAGAGAAAAATAAATTAATCTATAACCCAGGAGTTAGGGCATTCACCTGGGAGAACCAGTTTCCATTCCTTGCTCCAATGAATACTTAATTATTAATATGAAGTGGAATAGCTTCAACGGGAGAGAGACAGACCTAGAATACCCATTATTCAGTGATTAGGGCATACGGTGGGAAGTGAAAAACCTTGGGTCAAGTCCCTGCTCTCAATCAGGCACAGTAGGGTTTTAAATCTGTTCTCCCATATCCCAGAAGAGTGCTCTAACCACAGGTCTGCTGATGGTGTGGGGGTAGATGAGGCAACGCAATCATGGATTAGGCATGCTCAGAGAACACCTAGGAGATTGGGCTCCACCAATTAAATAGACAGGGGAACACCTAGTCTGAGGATCCTGCTGGAACTAAGGCACCAAGCAGATTGTGGCATCAGGATTTATGCAACATTAGGCATGCCCACCAGCAGAACTTTAGGTGCCTAAGGAATTTAGGCACTTCCAGGGTTAGAGGGTCTAAATTTTGTACTTAGGTGCCTAAAATGGCAGTTCGGTGCCTAAATCCCTTTGTGAGTCTAGCCTTCAATGTACCCAAATCCAGTGTATGTTATTAGTAATTTATATATTAATAGGGCCATATTTCTCAGTACAATATTTTACTCAGTAATACATTTTCTAAGCCTATGCTCAGAAATATTGTTTTTGCAATATTTAGTGTACTAAAGTGCATTACAGATGAATGTGTTTACAAAGCATTTCAACAAGGTTTTTATTCAAAAGTGGTCTACAAGGTTTAGAGGAAAAAATCTCATTGCCAATATTCTTTCAAGAAAAGATTTACACAGGTTGTTCATTACAAATCCTCTGCATTTCAAGAGCAAATTATTAATAGAGCTTTTTTAAACTAACAAAAATAATTATGCAAATATTCTGCTCATGCCAGTTCAAAAAAATCTTATAATTATTTGAAACTCACTATTGCTCTAGGGTTAAAAATAGCAATAAAAAGTAGACAGATTGTACACACACAGTGTCTACTGAGACAGACATGATGTGTGGTAATTAAAGTTAGAGCCTCTAAAAATAATTTTTAGGCAAAAGCTGGGCAGGATTGAGCAGCTATATGATCAGGGGGTTGGGTGAAGAAAGAAGAAGGGTAGAACAGCTACTAAGAAAGACAGAAGAAAGTCGAGATCCAGGAAGGAATTACAATATTACATCTCAATGTACACATGCAATATTTTATAAAGAGCTTGGATTCAATTCACCCATTAATACAAACATTGACAGATAATTCTGAAGTCAGTGTAGTGCACACACTAGCTGCTGGAGAGTATTATGGTTTAATTATACTGGTTTAACAATAGGACTTGTATAGTTTGAAATGCTCAGTGATTTTATTTACTTATGTTCATAATGTGTTTTGAAAAGTGCAGGATCTTAGTAATTGAACAATGGAAATGCTGCTGTGGTGTTTTATGGAAGTTATCCTTTGGTTGCCTCATGTTCCCATTCTCTTCTATAAACTGGTCTTCCCTGTCAGACTACATCTCCCATAAAACACCATTTTCCCTCTCCAGGAAAGGAGAATATGATAAATCATGGGAGAAGCAGTCTGGCCACAGAGCCCACTCTAAAGAACAGTGCAGCAGCATTTCCAAATCAAAATATGTTGAGTTTTGGCTGATTTTTGGTTTTTCTATTCAAATTTCTACTGGCGGGGGGGAACTAATTTTTCTGCCCCCCCCCAAAAATTGTTTGTATACTAGGTCTATCTACCAGCATACAAATTTCACCTGATTTTGATTTGCCTGGGGATATTAGTGTGCATATTGCCCTAAGACTCTTTCAAAAGCTTCTAGATGTAGAAATGTAAGAGATTTGTTAGGTAATGTCCTCCTACCATACTGTCAATGCAAGATTTTCCATATAGCAAAGAGCCAACTGAAAGCCGAATCAGTCACAATTATAAAATATGTCCGAGAAAGAGTGGTAGACACTTAACAGGAGTGGTGAAAGTGGTAGTAATGTTGAATCACAACATACATAAAGCTCAACATCATTTTTTTTAAAGTAACTTCTATGTACCATCTCACAATTATCATGTTGCTCCCTGCTTGAGATCTCTGAATGCACTTCCTAACAGGGGGAGTCAAAAGTTTTGATGTAATCAACACATTCCAACAGAAGGTTTTGATATAATCAAGTAAGCATTTTATGATGGAAAACTCTGCAGAAAGTTTTTGATCCACTATGGGGATTATTGGGTGTTATTCGGAGTACTTAAAATATAGGATGGGCTCAGGAATAATTTTTAATGGTTTCACCTTTTGACCTCTATGTAGGTTACTTTGTGGTGAAGTTTTGACGTGAAAAAAACTTCAGTATAGCTTTTACAAATTTATGAGTCAATGGTTCAATTCATCTGTCTTGTCAGGTACTACAATTAGTAATTAAATCAAGTTATAATGAACAACTTAAGGAAAGCAGGTTTACAGGAAAGTTAAGGGGAGAAGCCACTTCCTGTGAGTTAAGCCATTTAGTTAAGTGTCTCTTAAAGGCAGAGGCTATTACTTGCCTTGGTTTTAAATAGGATTTTCTCCTCTGGTTGCTTCCTCCACTTAAGATTCACCTGTTCACAGAAATCACATCAACATTTTGTTTATCTAGTCTAATTCTCCTCCTCACTAAAACAATGCCTCCATTTCCCTGGTAATGTCACATAGATATAGAATGATTTATAAAATTCCACACTTAGAGTAGCTTTAAAATGACACTGGTTTAACCAGGGATCTCATAGTTTAAACAGACAGAATGGGTTAGTGTCTACAAAAAGCAACAGAGGGTCCTGTGGCACCTTTGAGGCTAACAGAAGTATTGGGAGCATAAGCTTTCGTGGGTAAGAACCTCACTTCTTCAGCTTGCATCTGAAGAAGTGAGGTTCTTTACCCACGAAAGCTTATGCTCCCAATACTTCTGTTAGTCTCAAAGGTGCCACAGGACCCTCTGTTGCTTTTTACAGATTCAGACTAACACGGCTACCCCTCTGATACTTAGTGTCTACAATAACTCCTCACGTAAACTCCTCACGTAAAGTCATCACGGTTAACGTTGTTTCATTGTTACATTGCTGATCAATTAGGGAACATGCTCATTTAAAGTTGTATAATGCTCCCTTCTAATGTCGTTTGGCAGCCACCTGCTTTGTCCACTGCTTGCAAGAAGAGCAGCCCGTTGGAGCTAACTGGTAGGGGCTTATAATCAGGGTGGACTGGCAGCCCCCTAAGTTCCCTGTGCTGCAGCTGCCCAGCAGGCTAGCAATTGGGCATTGAGCTGTCCCTCCCCCACTGCCATGTGCTGCTCCTGCCCTCTGCCTTGGAGCTGCTCCCAGAGACTCCTGCTTGCTGTACAGGGGGAGGAGAAGTGTGTGTGGGGGGGCTAATGTCAGGATGTCCCCCTCCCCACTGCTCCTGCATCCCATTTCCATAGAGCAGGGGGTACACATGACAGGGTTCAGGACAGAGGGAGCTTCCAGGCAGCAGCTGCGGTCTCAGCAAGCTGATCTAATTAACAAGGCAGTGTACTTAAGCCTTAGGTCAGCTACTTACAGGGGAAATGTGCATCTCTCACTCTCAGACACACAGTGTGGGTCTCTGTCTACTATGCTCTCTCCCCTCCCTCCATGTCGGCTGCCTTGTAGAGTGAGGCTACATTAACAACCAGTTAACCCTTGAGGGCTCAGCCAAATGCTAGTTCTTTATTTAGCAGTAAGGCATTCGTTGCAAAATATCCCACCCTCTGACTTCACCACCTCAAACCAGCTTCACAATCATCATCGCTGTGTACCAGTATTAAATTGTTTGTTTAAATCTTATACGGGTGTGTGTGTGTGTGTGTGTGTATATATATAATCTTTTGTCTGGTGAAAATAATTTCCCCCAGCCAAACCCCCTCATTTACGTTAATCTTATAGAGAAATTGGATTTGCTTAGCATCGTTTCCCTTAAAGTCACATTTTTCAGGAACATAACTACAACGTTAAGCGAGGAGTTACTGTACTTTGGGGAACAGTTGGTGACACACAGAAACAGACAAATGAGCAATGGAACAATTGAGAGTCCTCCACTTACTCTACAGAAGAATTTTTACACCGTATCAAAGTTTGTAGCTCACACAATTGGTTTTAGTTTGGAACTAGGTTGATATTTACAAGTATTTTATTGATGATGAGTTGTAGCTTGCAGCTCCTTCACATGCAGGGGGAAAAGTTTGGTCTTCTCTCTCTCATTTGTGTACTTCAAGCTTGGCTTAGCTAGTGGACAGAGTCTTTTTCCTCTCCTCTGGATGGCCAATCTAGTGAGGAAAGGCTACAACTTGAGGTGTGGTGATGCGAGAGAGGCCCAATCTTCTTTCCTCCTCGATAGCTTCTTTTGTAGGGCTCAGTGACTCCTCCACGTTATCCCAAGGATTCTCTTGTCCAGTTACGGATTCCAACATGTTGGCTATAGTTCAACATGGACCAATGGCGTCGTGAAGTCACAGTGAGGATTTCAGTTTAGTGGATAGATGTCTTGCCCCAATTTGTTGGTAACCACAAACATCTCTCAAAAAACAGGATTCAAGAAGGTCTTATGTGATAAAGGAACTAGTAGACACACTTCTGATTAGGCCCAAGGCATAAAGGTCTTAGTTGTTTAATTATAAGTAATGATTATTCAGCATTCACACATCCACCCATTCACACACAGCCTCATGACAAGTTAAGTTATGACACTGGGAAAGTAACTCTAAGAGGTGGAAGCAGAGTTAAGGGCAAGTGAGTGATATTACCCTAATAGCTTTTTGCTTACAAGCAAGCAATCAAAAAAAAAAAGTTTCAGACATCTTTTAGCAATGCTAACTTTCATTAAACATGTGCCCAACTAAAGTTACTCAGGCCTAAATCCAAATATGGCTTATGTACCCTACACCAAATTGTGATATTTTAGAGAACATGTGAACCAACAGGAACCATGTGTAACAGTGCAGGGCAACTGCACCTGTTCTCCTCCTCTGTAGAGAAGCAAAGGCACCCACTCTAGCTTCCAACTCCCCAGCTATCGCCTCACTTGTCTCTCTCCCCCTTCTGCCCAGGGTATTTCCAGGCTGCAGAGTTTTCCATGACTATACTGTGATTTTCCGAGCAAAACACAGGCTATCTCCTGCTTTGCTTCTCTCCTGAGAAACAGTAAACAGTGTGATTGCCACTATTCTCAGTTACCACACAGCTGTTTCTAAGCAAGCAAATTTATTCTTAAGGTAGAAACATTAAAAATAACAAAAACACATACAAACATGCTTATAAGTTTACTAGAGATCACCCCTTCCTTTCAACAAGGCCTCTGATTGGTGATAAGTCCTTCAAGCCCTACATAGGGATGTTCCCTATGGTCATATGTTCCTTACAGCTTCAGCTCAGAACATGCACTCAGTCTTATGATACCTCAGTAGGACAACATTCTTCCAGCCTTTTCTTAATATTTGGGACCACCTTGGACCAGAAATCCAGTCTGCTGGCTGGATCAGAAAGGAGGCCATGAGCTAGTTTAAAAACTATGGTATTTATCTAAAGACTCTTTGTCAGTTGGTCCCTGGACAATCCAACAGGAATGAGCATATGCAAACCTCTCCAGGTTGCGGTGTTTCTCTGGAGATGTTACAAACTCAGGGAATTTACCTAAGACACCCTGCTGTTTTCCTATTTATCCTTCCCATGGAAATACATACAATCCCTCAATAAACACAGACAATTGCAGACTCTCAAGCCTTATTAAATGGAGTTTAAAATCTTTACTCAGTTCAACAAGATTTGTCCAGGATTTTGGCTAAGATCAAGTGTAATATCTGTGACATCTTGCTAAAGACAAAGAAATGGGACACAAAGATAACTTTCCTTTCCTGACAGGTTCTGCAGGAATACCAGCAATCACTTCAGAATGTACTTACTGCAACTGAATACAGTACATCTTTATCTTGCCAGCAGGAAGAAAAGGTGACAAGGCTCCTTTAAGGATCACTAACTACATTTGGTTTGTGAGGGAAAGAAAAGGTGGACATACCTGAGCAGAGCCAAGAGGTGTTGGGTGGCAGGGACTGGAAGTGGCCAGACCAGCTGGTCTGGGCCAGGAAGGGTATTTATACCCCATGCATTCCAAAAGGAATTCCCTTGTCAGTCACTGGTCAGCTGCACCTCTGCACCTGTATGTGATCAGAGTAGGTCCAGGTTTTTATGATCTGTTGTGGGCTTTTGCTAATTACCTTTTTTTCCTTTTAGAGCTGGAAGAATTTTTTCCCCTCATTGCAGGGTTAGCTGAGATGAGGAAAAGTGGGGTGAGTTTTTCTGCCTTCTCCACAGCCAGTCAGGGACCCAGTGGGGTAGGTAAGGAGATTAGGTCAACATATCACAAATCAGTTGGTATCAGATGTAGCAGGTGTCCAGTGCAGGTACTTGTTTCAGAAGGGATACTGATCCATGATAAACAGGAGTTGGAAGTGGATATAGGGGAAGGCATCCCTTAAAGAATCAGGGAAAAAGGAGACCTAGATGATCTGTGTGATAGGATTTATTAACAAGTATTCCCAGATATGTTAAGTGAATAAAGTTGCACCCTAATTAAACAATGCCCATTGCATCTTGTCTTTCTTCTTGCATGGCCCATACAGTGACTTTACATATTACAGATATGTTAGTGACAGCAAGATTGGCTATGCAAAATGGTATGATGGCATACTTTGGCTATGTAATCGCCCACCAACCATTTCATTTCAAATAACAATTTACTAATTTACATTCAGTGGCAGCAGGGCACATTGGAAAAGCTTTGATACTCCCTACCAAAAGGAAGGAGAACAGGGAAATTAAATTAAGCCATTCTCAGCTTTCAAAAAAGAAATACATGCATAAATAAAATACCCAGGTTCAAATGAGAGGTCAGGTTTTAGGACACTCCCTCCCTTATAAAAGTACAATACTCTAATGCCTGAAACATTACAGCTGTTGACAGTGTTACTACACACATTCAGGGTATTAGCATAGATTATTATAATATTTTATAAGAATTTTATAGATGAGATCAAATCATTCATCCCTACTCCAAGGCAGTATAACAAACCCCTAAAAAGTTCTATTTCCTACATCTTTTTCCAACAATTCACCATATGTGTGCTTTTTCACATTCCAATTACAGAAAGAGCATTCAATCAACACAAACAAAATAGAATGGCATAGCCTCCTCTCACACACAGCTTGTTAGTGTTAGAATACCAAGATTAGCTTGAACAAAAATGCATCATGTATTATTTATTTTTCCATTTTAATTGCCAGCTACCCTGAAACATTGCTAATAAATACAGCTAGATATAAACAGAAGTAATTAAAAACACGGATGCTTTGTGCTGCTAGCAATGTGACATGCAACATGGGCAGCTACAGAAACATTTTTATTTGATTTAGGACTGATCAAAGGGTAATGATAAAATGTAAAGCAGACCAACCTGGTTGGCTGAAAATTCAAGTCAGATTCATTCAGGTCTGCTGAACCATACAAGAATAATTGTCACACAGTACATGGTGCTTGTCATCTTCAAGCCAGTTTGCAAGCTTTAGCTAATAAACGCTTAGTAATTTATTCACATTTAACAGATGGAAGATATAAGAAGGCAAACAATGTAAATAATTTATACAAGGCACAAAAGTTGTCAATGATAAAGCCAAGACAAACTCAGTTCTGTGCACGACACAAGCCATTCTAAAATTTGTGAGTTCAATTTAGTGAATTCTTGCACTAGAACCATTATAGCCCCACACCGTACCTCTCAAATACACTTTGAGGGCTATCACTCACTTTCATCCCAAAGCTACCCATATGTTCCAACAAATTGAATGTCCCCCTACTTTTATTGTTGAATATTTACATCAGAAAAAAGAATTATGAAACAGATTACAGAAAGTGTTGTTTACACTAAAGGAATGGATCCCATTCCTATTTTAAAAAGTTTCTACATAAAGACGCTCAATATCTCCCACTCTGGACATATTGCATTCCAGATTTGGGCTCCAGCAGGTGAATGGTGTCCCTTATGCCATAACTGCAAATAGCAAGGAGGAAAGAGGTCAGGTTTAATTAAAATGTACTAACATACGTCCAAGTCGAATTTCTGCAGATTTCCCCACCTCTAGTAAAATGGAAGGTTTACATGTGTTTCAGGTAAGTCAATATCATGTCCACAGTTAAATATCTATCAGTAGAAAATGTGGATGTCCACCGGACAAAACATTCAGACCTCCATAAAACTGTAAAATCATTTTTAAATTACACCCCTGTTAAAATTACTTTCACAACACCAAACATTAATAAGCTTTTTTTTTTAATTTCATGGAGGTATTGTATTAACATTTTCAAAATGAATATCATGGCCAGATGAAATTATCTGTAGGTTCTACCCGTCATTGTACCAATTATTTCCTTTATTTATTTATATTTTTGGTGGTGGTGGGATATACCACTAAATTTAACTGGACACATATATAACAAACTTAATTGAAATGTCTTAACATTAAAAGAAAGAAGCGGAAGGTTGATCTTACTTGTGCTGTTGCATGACTCAATTTATTATCATGACAGAACTTTCCTGAATGAACCAAAACTGAACAATCCAAAGACTACATCTTTCAAGTGTAAACATGGACATACAAAAGTTTAATTTTAGATGATGCAATGATGGCAGGAGAAAAATGAATAAAAGAATGTTTTGGTTATCAAAAGATGGCCATTATGTACTCAGGAAATCCAAAGTTATAGTCAAGCTTACAAGAAATCCAAGCATGTGGAAGTATAGAAATAGTACCCAAACCCTGGCCTTGAAAAAAAAAAAGAAAAAAAAAAAAGATTATAGTTTATCCATAACAGACTCATTTTATCAGTGAATACAAAAACTTAAATCACATATGGTCTGATTTTCATCGGTAGTGGGAACCCACAACAACTCCCACTGAAGTCTGTCTATAAATCAGGCCCTGTGTTTGTGCTAACTAACTTTCTTCACTGTCAAGCATTGCCCACCGGGGGGGGGGGGGGGGGGGGGAAGCTACTTTACATAACTCCTAATTATGTAACAGCATACTGAAGGCAGTCATTCTCTGGCTGTCATGAAACACCCATCATCATCATCTCGCAGGATTGGGCCATGCCATTACACGCACCAGCTAATTATACAAGTATTAACTGATACGGAGCTAGCCTGTCTCTATGTACAAATCCTCTAGGTCAACAATTATAGACTTACCTTCAGCATTGTGGTGAAGAATCACATTCAGCATCATCGACAACCATGTATGGTAAAAGTCAGTGTACTGTGATGCACATTTTTAATATTCCATTCACAAAGTAGTGAAAGTGATAAGCTAATATCTTTATGAAAGAAGAATTATGGTAGTCTGGGCACCAATTCAGTCCTTATGATTTCTGACTAAGTTATTCTTTCTGAGTGGATATAGCGCTACAAGTTTCCTCTTTTCTTCAGTTTTCAGACTCTTTCACGCTTTTTGCACCATTTTTCTTAAAGCAGAAAAGTTAAAATACAAATAGATTGATTAACACAGTACAAGGCTACAGTCTATGGCTCCTCGATGCTGTGGTGATGGCATCTGAATGGGAGAAAGAGATAAATAAAACCCTGATTTGGCACAGATGATTTGGGCCCAATTTTCAAACCTGAACCAACAGGATATTTGAGCCCTGCATCTTAAGACACACAGTCAGCACTTACCAGTAGGAGCCAATAGGGACTGCCCATTTGAACACACGGGCTATTGCTGATCATTGGTGAAACCTTGGCCCCCATTGAAGTCAATGGAAGTTTTACCATTGATTTCATAGGACACAGATTTTTATCCATTTGTGTTGTGGCAGCAGATTAGTTCCAAATCTAAGTCCCCTTCACAGATAACATACCAAGTGGGTCTAATTCAAGCCTCTCCACTGCTCACAATTCTTCAAGCATTCAGGTCTCAAAAATCACTGTGGGTTTTGAATGAGAAATTTCTGGAGAAGAACGTATTAATTCTTTGTTGCGTTGCTGCGTTATTACAATTTAAGCAAAACCTAATTTATTGCCATGCATGTCTTCTCTTTATTCCATTAAGTTTCTTTCCTTAAATGAACTGATTTTTTTATACAATGTCTAGATGTGGGCATGGATCAATATAAGAAAATACCGATATTACTGTATGCTTTGATGTGAAAATGGTGATTTTATGTTTTATCATTGTGCGTGCACTTTACTGGGGGGGGGGGGAAAATCAGCTTTCTTGTTTTACTTGTATGCCATCCAATAGCAAGGAAATTGTAAAACCCAAATTAATAAAAAGTTGCCAAAATAGGTAAAGTGAGTAAACATGAGAAAAATCTTTAAGAGCTAGAAGAACAGGGGAATGGATAAATAGTTTTGGGCAGCCTTTCACAGATTTCTAAAAGCTGATTCCCCCTGCAGGAAAATTAAAGTTAAGTATGCCCCCAATGTAATTCCAGCCATGTGCTGTTAAAGGCCTAGGCATATTTTGGAATTTTAATCAAATTAAATTGTATTTTAACATGTTTTCCTCATAGATCTTTATAATATGAAACTTCCTCTCCTTTCTTATAGTCTTGGATGAGCTTTGAAGTAATGAGCAATGTTGACATTTATAGAATCCCCTCTGATAACTGAGGTAACATAGATTGAAATAAATGAGGTAGTCTGTACTTTCAGAGCTATTGTTTCAGAATGCTGCAAACTCAGGCAAATGTTGCTTCATTGGCTATACTCTGGTCACGTTATGGTTGTGAAGAGAACTTTCAGAACAGCTAGAGACTAAATTTTAAAAAAATGGTATCACACTCAAGAGAACAATTGAGAGGTCTGTCCATGCTTCCCCCATATTCCATGCACTAACAGAGGGAAACATCCCACATTTTGGGAAATGCTGGTTTAGGGGATTAACAATGAGGCATGTAGATTCTCACCTCAAGGTCACCGGATCAGAGTGCATCCAGCTTGTCAACTCCTAAAAATCATTACCTGAAAATGTGAGGACTTTTTGATAGCTCATGTGAGCAGATATGCTAGCATCCGTTCTGTTTCAATCGGAGGCCATGTCTACAAAGCATGCAGGCTACACATAGCAAAACACTGCAGTGAAAAAGCAGGCTACATCTATGCTGTGGCATGTAGCTACGTGTCAGTGAAAGGCTCTGGCAGCAGGAAAACAGTGGGGAAAGGCTCTGTCTGCTCCCCATTTCAGGAGCATTTCTCAGTGGCAGTGAAAGACTGTCAGGCCCCCAGTTCAGTAGTCTTTCCCTGCTGCCAGGGATTGAGGGGAGGAACTCCTGCAGTAGAGAGTCAGAGTGACATTACACTGCTAAAAACAGCAGTGCAGACAGGGAGGTACAGCTTGGGTGAGTAGAGGGCCGTGTAGGGTACATTCCCGAGTACATACCCACCAGGTTCAGGTGTGTCTTTATTTGTCTGAGTAGTGAATTCCCATGTCCACTACTGGGCTATGTGTCCACCCGTGCCGCGGTGTGTGTAGTGTAAGTACTCTACTTACCCCAGAGAGGAGTGTGCAGTATAGACTATCTTGAGAGGTAACATTATTAAAGGGAATATTGTTGGCAGCCCAGGTGGAGAGAAGCCAAAGACTGAACAGTGATTCTTCTGTGTCTAGCCTGGAAGTAAGAAATAAGAGATTCCTCTATGTCTGGTGACGAATATAGAAAAATCTTGTTCTACCACCCACTGAGCTACACATTTTCTGAGGAATGAGGTCTACTGTATTCAGAGCTTTTTAATCTGGCACTTATCCAGAGCACTGAGTTCAATTAAAATAATTGGAAAAAAAGTTTTTAAAAATGAGAACAAGATGGGAAAAAATAAAAAAAATAATTAAAAACATTTTCTCAGGACACTTTGGACCTTGGATTCATTATAACTCCCCCCCGTTAAATTGCTTAATTAAAAATTACTGTTCCTTATTGTTTCCTAAAAAGACTTCACCAGGAAAGCATTTTGTATGCAAATATAAATGCTTCAACTACACTTGGAGCATAGTGCCAGGCCTTAGTGAAATTAAATATGACCGTGTTTGGGAGCATGGCTAAAATTGTGTGTTCAGTGGTTTAGAGTGGCATAAAATAGAAGTGGCTTCCATAATTCAAAGGGTATTGACACAAGCAGTTTCTGTAACAAACACTACAGGGCTGAGATTTCTAAAGCCAACTAAGGTGGTTGGAGACTATATTACAATAGGATCCAACTTCTTTAGGCAGCTTTGAAAATCTTAGTGTGTATGTTATAGGATCTATGGTCCAAAGTCAGTTATACAAATCTCCATGTAGATAGGACCCTCTGCATGTGAATCTTGCCTTTACTGTGTGGAAGTTACTGTTGGGAAGGGAAAATAAGTTGCTTTTGTGGCACTGTCATTTCCCTCCTAGAATCCTAGACAGGATCCTACATGGGTCTAGGGTCCACATAAAGGCACAGGGATTAAGCAAACTGAGGATAGAGAGAGGGTAGCCTTGTGTTGGGTGGGGGCAAGGATAAGATGCACACCATTCCACTTCTGGACTCAACAGCTTGGGTTGTAATACCTGTTTTACAGAGCCCACCCCCCATTTCTGTACTGGGGAAACCCTTTGTCTCTTACCGAACTCTTTAGCTTCCTAGGACTGAAAGTGGAAACCTCAGCCTCTTACAAAGAGCTAGGAAATCCCCATTGCTCCCCAAGAGAAGTAATCAGTTTCTACTACCCTTTGCTAACATGTTTAGTGGAGAGCTAGTACTAAAATGTTAACTTTTTTTTAAAAAAAAAGAAAGAAATACCTTTCCCCCCCCCCCCCGACTTCCTATGGTCTCCTGTGTCATTTCAGTCAAAACTAAGACATGGGGAGGTGCTAAAGAGACAAATCAGTCATGTAAGCCTTTGTAGAAGAGTGGACCCACTGCTGAGCATATCTACCCTCTGGCCCTGCAGTTTTCTGCCTCTTCTCATAATTTGGCCCCCCAATCAGGTCATGTATAGTTCTACCCCCCTTCTGGAGTAAACAAGGGGTTCAATAAACTCAACTCAAATAATCATAACTCTTTGCCCCTACCCAGGCTCAATCCTTCACAGACTTTTCACCTCTTCCTAGGTTCTGCAGGGTTGTCCTCCAACTCTTGTGCACAACAAAACCTCACAAGTCTCTCTCACTGGAGGCCTGGCTCCAAACTCAATAATCCTCTCTCGTGTCTCTTTCCACATCACCTTTTTCACAGGAAAAGTAGGGGGACCCACGCCATTCCTCTCCTGTGGATTCCAATCTATGAACCCTGTGGCAAGCAGCTAAAGTCTGCTCCCTTTGAATCCCTGTGGCATCCCTGGACTTCTTCCTACCTTGGCCTTCCTTCATGTCCTTTCCCACAGTCCCTCCCAGGGCTTGCTGTACATAGGCCTTTCTTCCGTTCTCTAGTAACCAAAAAGGAACCACAGAGTTCTCACCCTCACTCCCCACAATCCTCTTTCTTTGTCTCCTCCATGGTAAAGCAGACTTGATTGGATAGTTTATAGTGGCCATCAACCTTTTACCCTACAACATGAACATAGTCTACCTTTACATTTATTTAGTCAGAAAAAATATTGTTTAAGCCACAAAGGCCAGTTAGTACTCTAAACAAAGATCACTTCATTTTTCCTATCCAAGTATGTCATTATCCTCAACTCTAGGGCACAATTCAACATTCCTCTTTTAAATTTTTCTGTACTAGGCTTTTGAATTCCTATTTACTCAGATGCATTTCTATATGAAATTCTTCCATTTCTTACAGTGCTTTTAGCTGCTTTGTCCGATATTTTATTCGATTATCCCATTATGTGCTGCCATCCAGGCTAAATCTACATGTATCCCCATCTGTAGTAAAGACCTCATTTGGACCTCCTTTTTTTGTGGTCACCACCCATTTCCTCCCCCAGTTGGGATTCATCTTCATGTGGACCTGGCCTGCCCTCCACCTGCAACCAGGTGCCTTGAGCCCACTAATGCCAGTATGATGTATATACCCCTATCATAGCCCCAATTCAGGAAATCATCCCCATTCAGGAAATCATCCCCATTCAGGAAAGGCACTTTAAGAATAGAGGCTTAACATTCTTAAAATTAAACACGTGCTTAAGTATTTTCCTGAGTTAGGGCTACGGTTTACATCTCACAAGTGGTTTAGTACAAAGATGTGGGTTGATTTCCTATTTTAGCCAAACCAGTTTCTATTTCCAGAGCCTTCAGCCACCCTGCTTATACATAACATGGAAGTACAAAGAGTTATTTCTAAAATATCAGATCATCAATGCTATGTGTTTTTTTTCCTGTTAAATTTGTAGTAAGCTATTTTTATTTATAGAAATTTACTTAGTAAAGAACGTGAATGACTAGTATTAGGTTAATCATATTCTTACCTTTTTCAATCTAAGATATTTTTCATAGAATTAATTATTTGAGCATAACAAAAATCAATTGATATATTGAAGGTTATATGCTATTCTTTGGGGTCAATACAATTTAATGCTGACAATAATTAAGTAACAATAATGCCTACTTTTCCACTACCTGTTATTTTTACTAAGTAGCATGATATTCAGAGCGCATTTATTACATTTAAATTCGTCACAACACTCTCTTGAGAATGATCTTTAAAGTAATATTCAGATTCCGCCCCCCCCAAGCAACAGTGAAGAAACACTGCCCTCTTCTGTCAAAGAGTAATACATCTTTTTTAAAGGCTGGATTTTTAGAGAGCAGGACTAGGTCAGAATAAATTGAAATGAATACTCACCCATATGAACAAACAACATTTCTTTATGGGGTATTGTTTTCAACAAACAAATTCTCTCTCTGCTCTTACCTGTTTCCACACTCTTTTTCTATTTTGACAATCAAAAGTATTTTAATCTTATTTGAACTGCATCCTTTGATTTTTGAAGAAGACATTTAGATCAGTTACAAGCTGTCACATTCTGTCTTGTTAAAAATGTGCATCCAATCCTTCAGTGACTTACACATGAGTACCTTCACCCACAACAGTAGTATCATGGGACCAACGCTAAGTAATTACCAATGTTCCTTTTTATGGTACGTCCTGCAACTATTCGTTATTGTATGTATATTATCATCACCATTTCTGCGCTTTTGCCCATTGCCACAATCCCCAAATTTTGCATAATAGTTATTTGGTGATGGAAAAAATTCTGAAAACATTTTTAAACCCACCAAAGCTAATCCACATCACTGACTTTGGATCCACTTTAGTATGGGTTTTTTTTGTTTTTGTTTTTAAAGGGACCAATATAGGTGCTCCATAAAATGCAAATGCACAAATTCCAAACAATTTGAGTGTCTTTGTGAATGCTTCACCTACCACTAGCCTGAATATTATCTATGAAAATTGTACCCCTAGCATAATTAGGTCGACATCTTTAAAGGCAGACTTAAAAAAAAAAAAGTGTAACTACAACAATAATCACCAAACAGAAAGAATGCAATTGAGTTTTCAAATGTTAGTATAAACTGAAATTCTGCTCAGGTTCCTGAATGTGGCCTAAGTTTCAGACAAGGCTGAACAGATGAGTTTTCAGGAAGAAACCATGCAAAATTGGTAGGTTCAGATGGTTTGGACTTTAAACCAGACAAAACTTGAAAAAGAAAAAAAAAAGTGGATGAAGTTTGCTTTCAATGTGGGGGTTTATTTGAATGAGATATTCAGACCTAAACTTAGGACATTTGAGCCCAGCACAAAACAAGAAGTTAAAGAACAGGAAATGAGAGCATTTCTCTTCCTTCATTTATTCTCAAAACAGCTGTGCAAACTCTGTAGTTTGGCTTCTCATGAGCCCCACAGATTGAAGACTTTCACACAGCTCTATTGAGAATAAATATAGGAAAAAAAGATTCCCCCCTGCTCCCCAGGGCCCACCCACAACATTTTGGCACCTGAGGCGGGGAGCTCAAATGATGCCCCATGCCCCCTTGCTTGGGCCAAAACTTTGAAAGGTCTCAATTCTGCCTTCTTCCTGTTCTACTCCTCTCATGGTACAGCGCGGGCGAGGGATGTGCTGGCTGTGGCTTCCCGCCGCTCCCATTGGCCCGGGACGGCGAACCGTGGCCAGTGGGGGCCGCGATCGGCTGAACCTGCCACGTCAGCAGGTAAATAAACTGGCCCGGCCCACCAGGGTGTTTACCCTGGCGAGCCGCATGCCAAATGTTGCCGGCCCCTGATCTAGCACCTGGTTAAAGGATTCAACTTTAAATTGTTGTCTGGGGTCTCTTATGGGATTATCCCGTGCCTCGTAATCAAAATGTCTTCTTCTTTGGTGACTCTTATATTCTTGAATGGGTGGGAAAATAGCTTCAGTGTGAAGTTCCTCTGCCAACTTCTGTGCACTCTTCAGAACGTTCTGAAATCCCTCATCTGACCAGTAAGACTGTAGATATGACTTTGCTTTGTCCAGTTGTTCCATTGTTCCAGATATATCAAGGCCAACACCTTAGAGTCTCTTGCTTACAACATTTATTTCAAACAGTATGTCATGCCACAACACTAAGCCACACAGAAATGTGAAGTTATGCATGTTTCCGGTGATTCCATTTGCCACTGTTCTCCCATGAACAGTTCCTGTCATAGCATTAGTCTCCATAATGGAAACTATGGCATCATCTGTCTTCCCAATTTGTTGTTTGATAGGCTTTATCACCTCCACTCGACTTTCCCATTATGTGGCACTCAGTGGTTTCAGTGTCAGAGAGGATGTTCCCAGATGTTGCTTCAAAATTTGCCATCGATGAGTTGATGCAGAGAAAAATACATAGATGCCTTGAATTACATTAAAAAACTCATCAGCCGCACTAGAAGCTGATGCTGCATCACTGACCACCAAGTTCAATGAATGAGAACTGCATGGGCCAAAAAAACTCAAGGGTTTAATTCTCGGATCCATGTCTGCACTCCTCTGTTCTTTCCTCTCATGTTGGCACCATTATCATAGCCCTGACCTAGATTCATAGATTCATAGACTTTAAGGTCAGAAGGGACCATTATGATCATCTGGTCTGACCCCCTGCACGCTGCAGGCCATAAAACCGTCCCCGCCCCTTCCCTGGACTCTGCTGCTGAAGTCCCCAATCCTGTTATTAATCGGCAGAGACCCTCCTGCTAGAGATCCCTGCCCCATGCTGCGGAGGAAGGCGAAAAACCTCCAGAGGCTCAGCCAATCTGCCCTGGAGGAAAATTCCTTCCCGACCCCAAATATGGCGATCAGTAAGACCCCGAGCATATAGGCAAGAGTCTCCATCCTGACCCCTTTTAGCCATTATGCTATTTACCTACCATTGCTTGGTTTTCCTTGACAACTATGTTTTACCATTAAACCATTCCCTCCATAAACTTATCTAACTTAATCTTAAAGCCAGACAAGTCCCTCGCCCCCACCGTTTCCCTCGGAAGGCCGTTCCAATATTTCACCCCTCTAACGGTCAGAAACCTTCGTCTAATTTCAAGCCTGAACTTCCCCACGGCCAGTTTATATCCATTCGTTCTCGTATCCACGTTAGTACTAAGCTGGAATAATTCATCTCCCTCCCTTGTATTAATCCCTCTAATATATTTAAAGATAGCAATCATATCCCCCCTCAGCCTTCGCTTTGTCAGACTAAACAACCCAAGCTCCTCTAGTCTCCTTTCATACGACAGGTTTTCCATTCCTCTGATCATCCTAGTGGCCCTTCTCTGCACCCGTTCCAGTTTGAGTTCATCTTTTTTAAACATGGGAGACCAGAACTGCACACAGTACTCCAAATGAGGTCTCACCAGCGCCTTGTACAACGGAAGCAGGACCTCCTTATCCCTACTAGATATACCTCGCCTAATGCATCCCAAGACAGCATTGGCTTTTTTCACCGCCACGTCACACTGTCGACTCATAGTCATCCTGCGGTCTACAAGGACCCCTAGGTCCTTCTCCTCTTCCGTTACTTCTAACCAATGCGTCCCCATCTTGTAACTAAAATTGTTATTGGTCATCCCCAAATGCATCACCTTACACTTTTCACTATTAAATTTCATCCTATTTCTGACACTCCAATTCACAAGCTCATTCAAGTCTCCCTGCAGGATATCCCTATCCTCTTCCGAATTTACAACGCCTCCCACCTTCGTATCATCCGCAAACTTTACCAGCCTACTCCTGCAATCGGTTCCGAGGTCAGTTATAAATAGATTAAATAAAATGGGTCCCAAAACCGAACCTTGGGGAACTCCACTGGTAACCTCCCTCCAACCTGACAGTTCACCCTTCAATACGACCCGCTGCATTCTCCCCATTAACCAATTCCTTATCCATCTCTGGATTTTCATATCGATCCCCATGTTTTTCAGTTTAACCAATAATTCCTCATGGGGTACAGTATCAAACGCTTTACTGAAATCCAGGTATATTAGGTCCACCGCATTTCCCTTATCTAATAAATCCGTTACTTTCTCAAAGAAGGAGATCAGATTCGTTTGGCACGATCTGCCCTTCGTAAAACCATTTTGTAAATTATCGCAATTGCCACTACCCTCCAGGTCCTCAACTAGTTTCTCCTTCAAAATTTTCTCTAACACCTTGCACACTACAGATGTTAAACTAACAGGCCTGTAGTTACCCGGATCACTTTTTTTCCCTTTTTTGAAAATAGGAACCACATTAGCTATTCTCCAGTCTAACGGGACCACCCCCGAGTTTACAGATTCATTAAATATTATCGCTAACGGGCCTGCTATTTCCCGTGCCAATTCCTTCAATATTCTCGGATGAAGATCGTCCGGTCCTCCCGTCTTAGCCCCATTAAGGCGTTCAAGTTTTGTTTCTACCTCGGATACGGTAATCCCCCATCCCGAACGCCCCTCTGTAATGGTGCTAGTATCCCTAATCCCTTCATTGGCCTCATTAAACACCGACGCAAAATATTCATTGAGATATTGCGCCATGCCTAGATTGTCTTTAATCTCCTCTCCGGCAATAGTCTTCAGTGGTCCCACTTCTTCTTTCTTTGCTTTCTTCCTGTTTATGTGGCTGTAAAACCTCTTACTATTGCTTTTAATTCCCCTCGCTAGGTCCAATTCTACACGGCCTTTGGCCTTTCTCACTCTATCTCTACATTCTCTGACTTCACTTTGGTACATTTCCTTACTGATCCCTCCCCTCTTCCACTCTTTGTACGCTTTCTGTTTTTTCCTAATCGCCCCTTTGAGTCGGTCGCTCATCCAGCTCGGTCTAAATCTCTTGCTTGGTAATCTTTTTCCCTTTTTGGGAATACAGGCCTCCGACAGCTCATGCATCTTTAACTTAAAGTAATCCCAGGCTTCTTCTGCCTTTAAATCCATTAATACGTTTGCCCAATCCACTTCCCTTACCAGTCCCCTTAATTTGTTAAAATTGGCCTTTTTAAAATTATAAACCCTAGTCTTTGACTTAATTCTGTTACTCCTTCCCTGTATTTTAAACCGAATTAGCTCATGATCACTGGAGCCCAAATTGTCCCCTACTACCACTTCCTCAACGAGGTCCTCACTACTTACCAGAATCAAATCTAAAATGGCCTCCCCCCTCGTCGGTTCAGCTACCACTTGATGGAGGAATTGATCAGCAAGCACATCTAGGAACATCTGAGCCCTATTATTGCTACTAGCGTTTGTTCCCCAATCTATATCCGGGAAGTTAAAGTCCCCCATAATTACACAGTTTCTATTAGTAATTACTTCTCTAAGCACATTAAATAGTTCCTTATCCATATCCTGGGTCGATCCCGGCGGTCTATAGCACACTCCAAGCACTATCCCCGGAGAGGCTCTAGAAGTCCTATTACCCATTGTGAGTATTGCCCAGACGGACTCTGTGTTGTCTAATCCATCCACTATTATTTCTTTACAGTTTATTTCACTATTGACATACAATGCCACCCCCCCACCTTTACCTCTGTTCCGGTCTTTCCTAAACAGCGCATACCCCTCCATACCTGTGTTCCAGTCGTGACTGTCATTCCACCACGTTTCCGTTATTCCTACGATATCTGGTTTCAGCTCTTGGACCAGGAGCTCCAATTCCTCCATTTTATTACCTAGGCTTCTGGCATTGGTGTATAGACACCCTAATGTATGTCGTTTAGCCCGTCTCCCATTAGCAGCACTATATGTTGCGGGCCTCCTAGTGTCCGTCCCTCCTGTCCTTCCTATGTCCAATCTCATCTCCCCAGCTATGTCTCCTCTCATTTTACTCACCTTCTCCATACTGGAATCTGGCGTGGAGATTAACTGTGCATCTCCCAACCGTCTCCCCAAACTTGCTAGTTTAAAGCTCTTTTGATAAGATGAGCCAGCCTCCCTCCCAGAAGTCTATTTCCTTCCCTACTCAGGTGAAGCCCATCCCGCGAGAACAGGTGTCTGTCCCCGAAAGCCTCCCAGTGTCCATACATCCCAAAGCCCTCCTTATAGCACCACTCCCTTAGCCAACTATTTATTCTCACAATCCTATCAGCCCTTTGCTGCCCTTCCCTCGGAACGGGCAGAATCCCACTAAAGATAATCTGAGCCTCTATCTCCTTGAGCGTCTTCCCCAGCCTGGCATAATCTCCCTTGATCCTCTCTAATGAGAACCTAGCCGTATCATTCGTTCCTACATGAAGGATTATCAGGGGGTTCTTACCTGCTCCTTGTAGGATCCTTTTCAACCGCAGGTCCACATCGCGTATCCTTGCGCCCGGTAGACAGCACACCCTTCTGTTCTCCGGGTCCGCCCTGGTCACAGGCCTATCCAATCTCCTCAGTAAAGAGTCTCCAAATACATACACCTGCCGTTGCCTGGCATTTCAACTATCACAATTCCCATATCTTCAAGCTTTTTAATAAGCACATTTGTCATACCAGCTACTGTAGTATCATCAATATCAATAAATTCTAGAAAATGCTCTCTGACGGTCACCATGTGTCATAAACAGATAGTTAAGGGTTAATGCCTCTTTTTCCTGTAAAGGGTTAAGAAGTTCACCTAGCCTAGCTGACACCTGACCAGAGGAACCAATGGGGGGATAAGATGTTTCAAAAGGAAGGAGGGAAGTTTCCTTTGTTTAGTTTCAGTTTCAACCGGAGTAGGAAAGCTCCAGAATTCAGCCTCTTATCAAATACTGAGTATTAGTGAAGGAAATAAATAGGTTTATGTTTATTTCTTTGTAACTTGTCTTGGGCATTAGGGAATAATCAAATTGGGTATATTTTGTGTAACTAAGTTGTTGCCCAGGGGAACATCCTTTGTGTTTTGAATCTGTTGTCTGAGAGAGTAGCTGGTGTGCTAATCTCTCCCAGAGGTTTGTCTTTCACCTTCTTTTTTTTTTTTTTTTTTTTTTTTAAGAACCTGATTGATTTTCCCTTGTTTTAAGATCCAAAGGGATTGGATCTGGACTCACCAGGAACTGGTGGGGGAAAGGTGGGAGGATGGTTAAATTCTCCTTGTGTTGAGATCCCAGGGTTTGGATCGGTCTTCACCAGGAAATTGGTGAAGAAGTCTCTCAAGGCTACCCAGGGAAAGGAGTTAGAACTTGGGAGTGGTGGCAGCAAAACCAGATCTAAACTGGTAATTCAGTTTAGGGGTTCACATGCAGGTCCCCATATCTAAAGTCCAGAGTGGGGGTGAAACCTATGACACCATTGCAGGGACATTTTCACTAGGTTCTGTTGTTGTTACAAAACACACCATTGAAGTCATTTGTTCCGTATGGTGTGCAGTCCAAAATAACAGAGTAATATCTTTCTGACTTCAGATCTGCCACAATCTTCTGTTTGACTTTTGTTGCCAGTAACTGTAAGTTCTCATTTTGAATTGTTTTTCCAAGGTAGTGGTGTTTGTACATTTCTTAGGTGGTGATTCTTGTTAGATGCTCCTGAAATACAGCATCAAACTCAGCCATCAGCTCCACAGTTTTAAGGAAATTTCCATTGTTTGGCACCTACAGCTGATCTGAAGTGCCACGCAGTGCTAGGTTTTGGGTAGCAAGCATTCTCACAATGGCAATGAGCCTTTTCAGAACATTTTACCAGTAAAGAGACTCTGATGCAATCTTCTCTTGATGCTGATCATCTATGGTGGCCTTTAACCTTAGTCTCATCTCAAGCTCTTTCCACCAATGGAATGCTCTCTTGTGATTTGCTGCCTTCTCATGGCATGTCAGATTTCTAGCCAGATTTTTCCTGTCCTTTGTTCCTGTAAAACCCAATGGGGCTGGAACATTAGACTAGAAGAGTTTGCAACCAAAACAGTATGCAGCATTCTGGGTTTTTGAGTACATAAGACATGGCCTCTCCACTTTGTCACCATTGGGGATTTCCCGCCAATAATGTGTTGGATGGAAAAATTCTATTTTCATTGCCTTTGGGGAATATGGACTTTTTCACTTGCTGTGGCCCATGCAGTACAAGGAAGTCCCTCAGGTTACTGCTCAAGTGGGTCCACAGTCCTGCATCATCTAGACTTAAGGAACTAAACTCAGCAGCAGCTGTTTCTTGTGCCCCCACCACACACTTCTCTGATCTACACTTTTCTTCAGGAATGTGCATGGTTACATCCATTTGAGATGGATATATGGATGCTGCAGTAGCTGCCAGGTCACCTGCACTCTGACTAACTGGAAGATCAGGCATCTCCTAACCATTCACATCTTCCCTGGGGCCGGAAGGCTCACCATAAACATTTGTGTCTGTGTATCTTAGGAGAGCTCCTTCCTGCTTAGATAGAAAAGCTTCCTTTGCTTTCTTTCTTTTTCTGAATGCTGCCCCAGAGGGGCGTTTTCTTCTTTCACTCATGACTGCTGTTCAGTGCTAGCTATAATGGCTCTCAACACTCAATTGAAGGGGACAAATAAGCAGGCTAGTAGCCAGGGCCGGCTCTAGGATTTTTGCCGCCCAAGGCAAAAACAATTTTGGCCGTCCCTAAAAATGTGCCGCCCCAAGCACCAGCTTGTTTTGTTGGTGCCTAGAGCCGGCCCTGCTAGTAGCGGGGCCTGAGTGAGAGAAGATATCAGCATCTTAAGGGCCTAACTGGCTCCTACTACTTCAGCTGACTGCCTGTTCTCCTCAAGTGGGTTCAGGGAAGCAGCAGGAAACAGGAAGCTCCCTGAGAAGCTGGTGTTAATCAGTCCAGACTTCTGGGGGTGCTAGAGAGGTACATAAGAGGCTCCTCCTCCTCTCTCTCCCTGCAGCTCCTGCTACTGTCTGTTATTCCCTCTCACCTTTTCTCCTGCCTGCCTGTTATGTCTCTTATGCCCTTCTTCCTCCAGCACAGCACTCCACTCTCTCTGTGCATCTAGAGCAGAGAGAATACATATGCACCAGCAGTAATCACAAATTTCTACACTCTGGGTCCTAGTGGTGCCCCCCCCCACAGTCTGGTACCTGAGGCGGCCACCTCAGTTCGCCTCATGGTAAGGCCAGCCCTGCCCCCCCCACCCCATCCCTTGATGTTCGCAGAGGGGAATGGGTCTGAATCTATATCTATCACAGGATTTTGTACAGGCATCCATCATCATCATAATACCCTTCCTCCCAGTTAATTAGATGGGTGTTTTACAGGCCATAGGAAACGTCCTGGATTCTCAGTACTAGGGATTTGCAAATTGGACCTCAAACTTATTGATGTTTGCCTATCACTAATCTTGACCAGCCTGGACTTCATTCAAAGCATTGACCTAATGTGAATTTTATACTATATGGCTAATGCACGAATTGTGGCTGACTCCTGAGTGGGTCACCAAAGATACCGGTATGTTAAGTGCAGGGGATGAACAGGTGCATTTCCCCTGAAAGGGTGCTCTAACAAGCAGGGGCAGAGGCATGGCCTAGCATTGCTCCTTACACATAGGCTCTGAGACAGACCACCTGCCTAAAGGAGATCAGCAGTAAATGTGCTTTCTCCATGAGCCTGTGATCTTCAAAGGTATTTTGCCTCCTGAGACACATTCCCTCCCTGAATGCTAACTAAGGTTGGATGACTTTGTGCCAGACCAAAGCAAGGCTGTGGATTAAAAAAAAAAGCCAAAGCCCCATTGCAGATCCTGCTGAGATCTATCCAATACTCCCCTCTGCAAACTAGCCTGATGATTTAAAAAGCAGGAAAGGTTGATGATAAATTTGTGCGGCAGATTTTATTTGGAAACCAATGTTACAACGTATTTTAAACCTTCTGAAATATCATGGAAATAATGAGGATTGCAATAATTACTCCTAGAGAACAAGTGTTATAATGCACTATACATCCTTTGTATAGTATAATGTACTCTGTCTAATCTAGAAGATATTTCTAAAATGGTAACATTTAAATTTAGTGAATTATGTAGAACAATATGCTCCAAGGATACATTTGGACCAAAAAGACTAGAGGAGAAAGGCAAAAACTGAAATATGGGAATGTGTATTTTGGGTTGGGAGAAAACAAAGAACTGTAAATTAGACAGTCATTTTATTGATGTAACTTTTTTTAATAATATGTTCCATCTAGGATTGTAATGAACGCTAATAATCAGTAATAGTAGGAATGGATTTGAACTAGCCAGAAGATATTTGCATATTATCTGCATAACAAGGAAAATTAAGATTGACGTAATAATGGAAGAGGCGAGTCAAAGCTGCTTATAAATACAGAAAAGCATGAGGCTCACCCCAACCTGGGAAACAGTGCAGAGATCTGAGAGAACTGGGTGGCCTGAGATGAATTTTTAATATTCTAATCAGGAAATATTGATTAAGAGATGAACTAAACCCAGGAAATTATGTCCCTGATTGTCTTCAAGAATGGCTGAGCTCTTGGAGGTAGAAACTCCTGAAGGTTTACTCATTTCGTCAATTACAATAGGGGAAGAGATCATGCCCTGGACAGCCTGCTCATAGAGCCCATTGTGGCCTTCATTGAAGTAGTCTCTCAAGTATAAAGCTTAAAGCATGATTCAAAAAGTTTTCATACTCTGAGTTCCTAAAAGTAACATTGGGGCTACACAGTGACCCCTTCCTAGCTCAGAGAGAGTGACTGAAGTAGATAATTATCCAATGTAACATGAGCAGCAAGAACATTAAACAGATTTATGAAAAAAGTTGCAAATCAGAGAAAATAAGGACCCTTGCTACACTTTATACTGTAGTGGTGCCATGAGTTTGGTACAGCTTAGGGTTGTTGAAAAGTTCCAGTTACTATGTATGCAAGATATTGTGAAGTTACTGCATCATCAACATATGCAGTGGAAGAATTTGACACGGTGAAGAATTATGATTGGATGTAAGTAACCACTACCATTAATAATTTCTATTTATGCATAGGGCAGGTTTGTTTGCCAAAGCTATGGTGAGAAATTAGTTAAGAGCTGTTATATTTGCCTGGACAGTATCAATATACAAAGTTTACCTACAACTGATTTAATTGGACTACTCATGTGAGTAGCCATCCACATGCTTAAGTCTTTTCAGGATCCAGTGGCTAGACATCAGCCTTTTACTAATTAGTTGATGTGACTGAAAAATTTTAGCCAAGAACAGTCCAATTTTGCCCTTTCTTTTTGCCCAAGAATTGCCATAGACAGGCTTATTTTTCTACAATTTATAATTTGTGGGGCAAAGACTGTTTTTGCAAGCATTTGAGCTAGGTACCATATAACAAAGTTCTCCTGTGATTGGAATTTTTGTGATATTAACTCACCCATCTGGTCTCTCTGGAACCTTTGAAAGCAGACATAATACAAATATCAATGCATTTGTTAGCCACGTTGGCTGAATAATTTCTGGAAATAATTCTTGGTCTGCGGATTATTATGGACAGATTGTAGCAAGTATTTGATATTCAGAAATGTTGCTCCATTTCGAGTTGATACCAACACTATGTTATGTTTTTGTTCAATGATTGGCTGAGGGTGTTTTCCAGTCAGAATACTTTTGTGGATTCAAAATCCACTTTCTGGGGGAAATTTTTTTGTCAATGTTTGCTTAACATTTGCCCCTTCCTTCCAACATTGCTGCCCATAGACTCATTAACAAGTATATTCTCAAAAAGTAAGCACACACAAAAAGGAGTAAACAGATTCAAAGCAAATTTGTTAAAAAAATTAAACATAGCCACACACTTTTCTTGCAATATTCACCCAGCTGTACCACTCAATCCCAGAATATGTGAAATGGTTCTTATTATGTTAAAATAATCTCCTTACAGGAAATTAAAAATGCATCATTCTAAAATGCAAAATAAAACAAACAGCATATTGAATTGTTTGCAAGCAATTCAGAATGTTTAGTACTGAAAAGTTAATATTTCTGTAGTCAAAATCTATCCTATTTTGCCAATATGTCAATGCAGAAAAGACACTGTGCATTCTAGGTGTCCAATACTGCACATGCTTTTCCTAAGATCCAACACTGAACTCTTTAATTTTCATCATATTCAAATTCTTTGCTTTCTCTCTTTCCCTCCCCCCAATAGAAATCAGTTTTGAAAAGCTAGCATAACTGTGGATATAAACAGGCACCTTGTTTTGTTTTATGGTCATAGAAATTGAAACTAATTGTTGTTGGTTTCTTCTTCTTCACATATTTGGTTTCTATTCTTCACATATTTACTGAGAGATTTAATCCTTACCCTCAGGAAAATAAACAGAAACAAGCAGGTGATCAGAATGGTATTCAGAATAAATACTACATAAAAAACAAACAAATGCATATGCAAACCCAGCCAAGTTTACTTTACAGGGGGAAGAGAGTATTAATGTCATTTTTTGTTACTTTTGAAGATTTTAGTCATTTATAAAAAGCACCTAAGCATTTATAAAAAGACTTAGGAGCCTGCAGCCCATTAACTTTCAATTGGAAGCCAGTTTCTGCATTACTTAAGCACTGAAAGAATGTGACATATACAAGCACAGATTGTTTTTCCCTGCTTCCCAGTTCATCCCAAACAAACAAAGAAACTACCAATGTTCCTGATGAGAATGTTTCAAAAAAGTTGTTAAAGTTTTCTTTCTCTCTACCATTCAAAGTGATTTGCAGTGAAGTATAGAAGCAGATGAGATCTCCCTATGAGTTGTTTGGATGCCTACACCACATGTGAATCAATATCAGATTGTTCTTTTCCATGTCACGCATTCTTTTTGTTTAATATACAATTCTGCTCAGATTGATATATGATGCAACTAGTAGAGAGTCAGGAAGTTTCTTGAATAAATATTGATCAAGGTTATTTAAAGAGGAATAAGTCCACTACCTCAGTACAGCAGAAAGTACCTACATTTTATCTCACCTGATCTAGACCCAGAACCGGGCCCTGATACATTCCCAGCAAAAGCTCAGTTGAATCCTCATGACCCAGCTAGGCTAAATGGTCTTGGAATTCTTTATAGAGTCCAGAAAGTAACCTCTCCCTAAAGCTGATTTCATAATAGTTATGTACCATCAAACTTAATTCTCTTCCCCTGGTGCACAGTTGCTAACTTTACTCCCTACCCTGGATGATACCAGTAAAGGCAATGCATCCCTGATGGCCCAATAGGGGGATGGGTTTCTCTGAGTGACAATTAGTAGAAAACAGCCTGGGTCGAGTAGCATGGAAACCTTCCTCATTACAACTTCATCAGGGCAGTCAGCTGCAGAGAACAGCAGCCCAGTTGGCTAAAGCTCTGCCTTAGACAATGAAGGATCAGAGATAAAGGAAAAGTTTAACAGGCTCCTCAACGGCGCCTGCTGCTGAGGCATTATCTGATAATCATAGAAACCCAGCCCCTGTTCCCCACGGGCAGGGGCAAATAGGGCGGCTACCCCGGTGCCCGGCGATTTAAAAGGGTCCGGGCCTTCCACCGCCGGAGCCCCGCGCAGCATGGAAGGGCTGACCGCGACCCGCCCCCTTCCCAGCCCACAGCTGCTGCAGCGAAAGGCAGCTGATCATCGTAGAACTTCATCTCCCTGGCCAGGAGCTTTCTTCCCGGCGGGGCAGTTTGCAGCTATGATTTTGAAAATGAACTTTAGGGGGATCTTTCTAGCCAAGTGCCTGGTGGTTTTATTCTCCTGTGTAAAAGGTGAGTTTGCACCGGCTGTTTGCTCTTTCAGGCTGGCTTTGCTTAAAATGGTACTGAAAGCATTTAAAACGGTGGTAGATTGTTAACACCCAATTCTTGTACCCAGATAAGGGTGATGAATATCTTAACAGGGTGTTGATTAGGCCCATCTATGCCACAATGATAATTGATTTAGTGACCCAGTTCCAACAGGGCTATAATTTTCAAGATGGGACCTATAACTGCACTATCCCAGGGTTTCACCTAGTTATGATAATTTGGGGTGGTGTCCACACTGCACATTTTAAGCCTGCCCTCTGACTCAGTTGTAGTTGAGGAGCAAGTTATTACCACTGTTTTAAATTATTCCTTTTATAGTGCTTTTAATATAGAAATGTGTAAGCACAATTACATGTGACAAATGTAATTTGTCTCTGCCACAAATCTTCTACTTAAAGCTAAATAGGAAAGCTTGGGGCAGGATGGAGGACCTGATAAAATTCTTGGATCTTACTTAAATATCATGGGCTATATTCTTCCCTGGTTTAACTCTACTAAAATCAGAGATGAATTTGGCCACTTGTCTCTAGGAGAATTATTGCTATTGCCACAGCAAGTACAGTGCAAATAAATAAATCCTTTAAAGAGTGTTATACAGCCCTAGCACCTGTAGCTAGCCCTATGAAGCAGAGAAGAGCAGATATTTGGGAAAATAGCAATGGGCTCTTTAGGGTAAATTCCTGGCCCTGATCCTTGGCCACTGACTTAAATAGAGCCAGGATTTCACCCTAAAACTCTTAGGGCTTGATCCTGCAAAGTTGTCAGCACTCTGTCCTCAGTCCAGGCAGATTGCTTAAATACATGCTTCACTTTAAGCATGGGAGTAGTCCCACCGACTTCAAAAGAACTATTCACATGCTTAGATTGAATCATGTACTCAAATGCTTTGCGGTTGGGGGCAGAGTGCTCAACTCTTTGTTAAGCACATTGCCTCACTTTTCCCATTGGTAAAATGGAGATAATGATATCTACCTTCTTTTGCAAAGTGCTGTAAGATCTCTTGGCTATTATTATTTTATTTAGCTTTCAGTACAGGGGAACCCATGACCTGAGCTTGCTATTATAATATTTATAATAATATTTTGTAAATGATTTTAGCTTCACGTTAACAATCCTTTATCTGACATTGTATTAATATAGGTAAATGCCAGCATGGAGTTTTCCTACTGCCCTCAATGAAGCTGTTGCATTTTTTTCGTAACCCTATTCAAGAGCGACTTCACTGTGCATCATGTAGACCCATTTCTCTTTTCTAGTAACAAACATTTTAGTAAAGGAAAACAGAACTGTTGACAGTGCAAGTATTTTTTTTGCACAGGAATATTAAAAGAAAGGGTGATAAACACAAACTATCATCTGGTAGGGTGGGGTCCATCTAGGTTGTAAGTTACATTAGGTGCATACATATTAGTATTTATAGTTATAGCAATTATTTTTTAAAACTTTGATCTAAACATTTAGTTGCGATTGTGGTTTATAGATTAGAACAAGTAGTAGTGAATTCAGTACCCAAGAACTATTCATGAATGACCGGAATAAATCCAACAGTAGATCATTTATGATGGCTATTTAATGTTTTCTATGTACTGTACAAGGACTAGATAAATAAGGAATATATTCTTGCTATGGACTTAAAACAGACTCTTGATTTCCTTGAATGGTTCTATTTGTTTAAAATGCTTCTTTTCTCAGATGGGTAAAGTACTATAAGTGCAGCTCCTTTTAGTTCACTGCACATGAATCATCCCATCCCGTCCTCTTTGTGACTGCAGCTAAATTCTGATCACTATCCTTTGCAGAGTATTTCAACTGGCACTATCAAAAATATTGTTTCATTGTCTATAAACAAATGTTTGGTTTGTTTGGTATGCTCAGACTGCTGCTCCACTGATTTGGGAGACCAAGCAAACTTTTAAAGACCTATCAGTATTGTCTGTCAATTGGAATACTATTAAGCTTTCCTTCCTCAGGATTTTGATCAACTTTCCCTCATCTACATATGCAAAATATAACTAATAATGAGTAATAATAACACTAAATATCTGGGAGTAATTCTGAAAAGTAACAAGTATCTGAATTACATTCTTTTTCTTTGTCAAAGATGCTGCAGGTTTTACAAAGGGTGTTGGTGCTCCTGTTAACACTTATTGGGACAATGAATATTATTAAAATAGTTACTTCCAAGAGTGAGTGATTTCAGAATGTTCCATTAGAAATGCTGAATGCTTTTTAAGAAACTCGATAGCTCAATAATAGCTTCCCTTTGGGCTGGCGGATGCATTGCGTGAAACTAGGGTCACCAGAAAGTGTGAAAAATCAGGACGGCGCTGAGGGGGAATAGGGGCCTATATAAGACAAAGCCCCAAATATCAGGACGGTCCCTATAAAATCGAGACCTCTGGTCACCCTACATGAAACTCTTCATCCTGTCTTAGGCTCTAATGGGCTGTCCCTCTCAGATTTCTCTAAAAATTATTTTGCTGCATAAGCATGAATTTCTATTTTTTTTATTTGACTTCAATATTACTATTCCACAAAGCAGCAATTAATTTTCAGTTTTCCTCTCTGATGTATTTTATCATATCCTAGACATAACTTTTATTATAAATGATGATATATTATAATAAAAGATTCATAAACCTAGTTTCTCTCTATGGGGAAAAGAACTTGCACTGTGTTTTTATAAAAATAAAATAAAATAAAAAATTCAGCGTAGCTCACCATGCTACCAGTACAGCTTTATCCTGTAGATTGGAGGGGAATTAATTTAGTAAATGGAAGATTCATTCAGAACCAGGGATTATTCAAAGTTTTGCTGTTAATTAATTTATTTTATTTGAAACTTATGTTGGTATCACTAGGCATCACCCTAGGTAACTCGGGGGGTGGAAAACCACGAGAGTCGATGAAGCCCCCCCCCTCCCCCTGCTCTAGGCCAAAGTGAACCAAAGCCCCTCCATGTTAAACTTTACTAACCTCACAAACCAGCAGCTGGAAAGCGGTAGTGATAAGGGGAACCTACCTGCTTCTAGCTGAAGGACAAAATAACATGCAGAAGGGAACATTGCAAACAAGCTACACAGCCAAGGTTGTTTAATGTAACTGCTACCGGGAGGAGGTAGGGAAGGAAGGGGGGCAGGAAGGAAAGGATAAAAAGGGAAAAACTGCTTGTATCAGGGTGCTTGATTTGAGACATGCTGGTCTCCTAGTGCCTATTCAGAGCTCTTGAATAAACTTTGTCTGCTTCTCCACCCTGGTGTGTTCATTGGCACGAAGCACACCGGGCAACGAACCCCGCTGTTACCCCCCTCGGGCCCTCTGTGCCGGCAACACTTACAAGCATGTATTTAACCTGTCTGATAGTTTCAATATTATTTATCAACTTGCTTATGCAGTACGGACTATGAATCCACACAAACTTTTGTGTAGAGTCAGTTTCTCATTTGAAGTCACCTTCAGGCAAAATCTGTGCTCTAAAAACCCAATCTGCTATTACTATTCAGTATGCAGAGGCTGTGACTTTTAGATTTAGATTCAGTTTGAGATAAATGGGCATGAGATCTTGTGACAGAACATACCATAGGAAGATGAATGTTTCTTTATAAGAACAACATGAGTAAGGCTAAACAGCCTTTACCTTTCTTAATAATACCAATATTTAGCCCTTATATGACACCTAACATCTTCAAGTGCTGAACAACCACTTGCAGTAGCACCCTTGTGAACTGGGTATTATCCGTTTTGCACAAAGGGAACTGAAGTCAAAGATGACCTGAAAAGAGGGAAAAACCTGCCTTTGGGCCTGTGTTTATCAGGTGATAGTACCCCTGAAATAGAGCTCTTGGAGGGAGGGCGTGTATCCTGAGGTCACAGCAATGTGGGAGACAGGACCTCTGGGTCTGACTCCCACCTCTGTCACTCACTCACTTAGGGTACGTCTATCAGGGATCGATTTATCGTGTCTAGTGTAGCTGCAATAAATCAATCCCCGATCGCTCTGACATCAACTCCAGAATTCCACCATGGCGAGAGGCGGAAGCAGAATCAACGGGGGAGTGGTGGCCATTGAACTTCACATCCTCGTGGCGTGGGAAAGTGATTCTAAGTTGATCTAAGATACATTGACTTCAGCTACGCTATTCTTGTAGCTGAAGTTGCGTATCTTAGATCGATTTTTTTTTTTTTTTTTTTTTTTTTTCCCCCTCCCCCCCAGTGTAGATCAGGCCTCACTGTGACCTCAGGGAAGTTACTTAGACCAAGATTTCTGAAGAGGGACTAAGGATTTTCAATGTTCAACTTGAGACGCATTAAAGGAGGCTGATTTTTCAGAAATCGCAGAGCAGCTGCACTTTAACCTGTCTCAAGTTTAAATTGAGGCACTCAAAATCACTGGTCACTTAAAAATTTTGGCCACAGGTTTGAATCGTCAGAAGTGTTTTGGGTAATTTTGGCTGCCTCAGTTGTGGGTGCCCATCTTGAGGCACATACAACACAGCCTGATTTGCAGAGGAAATGTGCGCTCACAGTCCTTATTGACTTGGAGCTGCAGTTGCTCAGCGCCTTTGAAAACCAGGCCCAAGGGATCTTAAAAGGACCACCTCCGAAACCAAGACACCCTGAAAATTTGGCCCATAACGTCTCTGTGTTCAGAATTAAAATGGGGTGTTGGGAGACTTAACTAACTAATGTTTGGGAGTTGCTTTGAGGGCCTGAGATGAAAGCAGCTATATAAATGCCCCCCTTATTAATGAGGAATGGTTTGGGAAAAGTGGGAGTTTAACTTTGACCAAGTTTATTTAATGCTGCAGTGTCTACTGTTAACTGTCATCCATAGATGCTTTGGACAGAGACTGATCTGGCTGTATTGTTTTTCCCCTGTTTGAAGGTTCTGCAGACGAAGACCCTAAAGTGTATGGTATTCAGAACAGTTCTGTTTTCTTGAACATTCCTGACTTCAAAGTGGAAAAGCAACAGGAAATAACATGGCTCAAAAATTCAATACACCTCACGAAAGGCAAAGGTTCTAATGTGAAATATTACAAGGATAGGAAAAAGTATGAGATGTTCACCAATGGAACCCTGAAAATAGATTGTCTGGTGGAAGAGGACAGTGGAAATTACAAAGTAATCGTGTACAATGGCATGGGAAGTCTGCAAGTGGAGAAGAACTTACTTCTGAGCATTCAGGGTGAGTCACATTCCATGTCCCTCCCACCATAGCTGGGTGAACCCCCTTGTTCCCATTCTCTTCTTCTTCTGAACGGGTCTTCATCCTGTTTCCTTGTGGTCTCTAACTTTGCCGCATGGGCTCCTTTTCACTGAAGAGTTAATTCTTTTGCATCTATTCCCTTTCTCTGTTCCTCTCTTGCCAGGTGAGTCTCCCTGTTCCCTTCTTTCCCTTTGTTCAGTCCCTCTGCTGTCTTGATTTCTTCTCTCTCTGACATCCGCCACAAACTCTGCCAGGCAAACAGAATGGTATCTATGAACAATGGAAGAAGTTAGCTCAGGTCACACTGAGCCTTTGTTTTGCTACACAAAATATCCAGAAACCCTAGTGTTTATATATACATTTGGGAGGGATGGGAGGCAAGGGTCTAACTTGGAAAAAAAATGGTGGTAGGACTCTTCCATGCTCCTCCCACAAAATAACCCCTTTGAGACCTCAAAATGAGATGCTACTCACAATGGATTGTGGAGATGTTTGAACTGTTTGCATGCTCTGCTGGGCTCAGCTCCCTAACTGGGGTTCAAATATACCCCTGGACTCCGCTAGGCTCCTTAAGCTTGTGTTCTTCTCCATAAGACACACATTTTGGAACCCAAAAAGACAGCTCAGGAGAGTGCTAGTACATGTGCTGCTGCCCAGTTCAAGTCCTGATTTCACAACAGACAGTGAAACCTTTTTTTAAGCTTCCATTCAAGGGACTGATACCTCTAGGTTGTTTAACCAGTGGGATGTGGAGTAGAACTGTGCTCTGTACATTTGGAATACTTAAGCAGTCTCCCAAAACAAGAGGCTGCTGAAAAAGTCTGAGATCTTGCACAAATTTCTGTAACATGAAGATTTTTCTTCTACAGTACTTTATTCTCATGCCTTGCTTTTGAGCCTACCAGCTTGTTTGCATGTTTACATCCTTCATTAATGTTGAACTGCTGTATCTGAAGCCTGACAATTAGTAAATGATTCGGCAACTGGCCCCCTATTTACTTGTAATTAACTGGGTCTCCGGTTTACTGTTCACTTGTTCCATCCCTTATAAGCAGGACTGGTTTGAATTTTTTTGTATTTAGAAATTGACCCCCAAAATTTTGAAGTTTTTAAAAGGGGGGGGGGAAATGTTTGAAATTTTTTTCTTGTTTATTGACCAATTATTACAGCTGATTGATGACATTTAATATTCCAATTTTGACATTTATAAAAAAAATTCTAAAGAAAAGAAACGTGAGCAGAATTTAAAAAAATTACTATGACATTCATTCCTGATTTTTCTACTAACTTGATGTATAAGCTGAAGGGAAAAAATGCAGAAATCTTTAATGTGTTAAGTTTTTCTTTATTGGGATAATTGCTATTTAGATGGAGGTGACCAGTATCAATTCAGACATCTTTGACTGGTTCCTTTCCCTTCAGCCAAGAAAACTTTAGAAGGAAAAGTATTGCAACAGCTCCATCTTGTTTCAACTAGCCTCCCTTTTCCTGCAAATGGACTGTTATTACCATTTACAAGACTGGCCCTCTGACATCCTTACAAATTCAGGAACTAACTTCCTGGCAGGGACCATGAAACGTCTTTGGGAAGCTCATGGGGTGAACCACTTGGTTACCACCCCTTACCACCATCAGACAAATGGCCTAGTGGTGAAGTTTAATGGGACTTTGGGGGCCATGATAAGAGGCACAGCAAAGCAGGAAGAACAGTTAAAGCATGAATTATATTGTGTATGTGGACTCCTGCTGCCACTGCCGAAGCAAAGCTCTGAAGTGGTGACCACGCAAATCAACACTCTCTGAGCTATTGTGGCAGGCTGCCTGCTGACTCGAGTAGGCATCAGTATATTCGTTATACTTGGGTCACATTTTTCAAAGTTTACTGGTTAAGGCATTGGACTGGAATTAATAAGATTGGCATAGAATTTCTAGCTCAGCCACTGGCTTCCTGTGTGACCTTGGTTAAGTGACTTAATCTATCCTGTGCCTCAGATTCCCAACTGTGACATGGGGATGTAGCTCTTAGAAGTGTTGGGAGGACAAGATCCATTGGTGACAGGGTGGATTTGATTTAAATCACTAGACAAGAAGACTCAATTTAATCATGGATTTCTACACAAGTGCATTCTTGTTGGTTATAACCTTAATACAGATTATTCACAACTCAAAGATAGATGTAGGTTTCATTTTTAGAAGGTACACACTGTACATTTTTTAAGTGTGTTATTTTGAAAACTTTTCAGATTAGTTTTACAGCTATATCAGAAAATGAATGATTGTTTGGTTATTTCATTTACTAAAGGTAACTGAAGCAGATAGTTCACCTCCGAATGACTTCATAAATATCTCCAATTCAACAAGTTAATCATTAATATTTGGAGGATTTTCTTGTTCTCCTCCTAATACAGGATGACATCACCAGACACATTTACATTTTGTTTTATTTAACTAAAATAGCGTTGTGTATTCTGGGTTTTTTTTCTTTCAACAGCAAACATAATATTTTAACAAAACAAGTTATATGAATTTTTTTAATTTAAACATTCAAGTTTTTTAAAATCAAGTTTGTTTTTTGTTAACAGTGTTAACTAAAATAGTTATATGAAATATTAAAAAAAAAAAATTGACTGTCAGCCAAGTCAACATGAGAAACTTCAAATATTGGCTTTTCCAGCTAACTCAGTTGTCTTCACCTTCATTTTCCTGTTTGTTCATAATCTGGAAAAGAAAAACAAGCTTTCCAGCTTTTTCAGGTCCCAAATAATTTCTCAATTTGGAATGAAAATATTCTTTCTACACTGGCAGAAGAAGCTACTGCTGTTAAAAGTGAGATTATCACTTTAACAGTCTCTGAATCCAAGTGCTTAAGTGACTTCCACAAGTTCACTGGTGTGACTTTCTTTAAAACATAATCAGCATCTTATTCCCAAACTGGGTCTCTTTTACAGCCTTCTATGAGAGAATGGTATGGTAGATCTCAAATCAGTGAAGGCTACACTCAGAAAGACCTCAAGACTTCTGGAATATGCTACTCAAACAGTTTCACTTTTGTTTCTGCTGCCTGTTCCTCACTTCTCACATTGATCTCCAGACTTCTTCTCCTTGTCCAGATCTATTCCACTCAACAATCTTCTATTCATTGAACTTTTTGAAACTTTGCACTTTTAGAGAGAGGTAAGGGATTGACTCTGTGTACACAAATTTGCAGATGGACAATAGGTTGAGGTCTGTTATTTCTCACCTCTATATATTTAAAACATTTTTGCTGTTAACAAGCATGTTATCTCTGGAGACACACACCTACAGTTTGAGACTTGCAAAACTAAGCATCTCTGATAGTGCTCAGTCTAGAAGATATGGACTCCCAGAGGGTAGATAGAAAGATTAACCTAAATAATATATACAGAAGCCCCTGGAACCCCATAAGATTGGGTCCCTAATCCACAAACAATTGGAACTCCTTTACAGAACTCTTCTTAAACATTACATGAATATATTGTCTCATACTATAGAATTTATAATCCCTATTCCATGATGAGATGCATTATAGCCCAAAGATACCTTAATTGAAACAATCTCTAGATAGATTTTTTTTTTTTTCCCTCACAAAGCATTTTATCAAAAAAATCCAATTTAAATTAAAAAAATGGATTTTTTTTAAACTTTTTTTTTTTTTTTAAATCATTGATTTTTATCTACCCTGCTTAGTGATGTGAGATGCTATGATGGCCATTAGGATCAGATAGACGAGCTGGGACTGAGAGCGTGTGGAGTCGGTTGATGCTACGCCCGGCTCGTGAGACAGCTCACAATGTCTGACACCATCAGGTGCTCCAGAGACATCTACACATAACAGATCACAGGACACCGCCAGTACCAGGTTGAGTAACCGAGACCGCCGACCACTTCCTTCCCTGATGAACCCATGTACTTATTCTCTAGACCGATACTGACTTGGACTCTTAATACATTCCATGGGTGGCTTACCCGAGTCCACTTATCCACTGATGCCTTAACAACTGCCACACCCCAATCTGGGTCTATGCTGGGTATGTGATATCTATGTACCTCATGAACCTTGTAACCAATACTTACAATCCCCCATAACCGAAGCCTGACCCCAAATGTACAGTACCTTCTTTCTTAAACTTATGTAAATTTGATTTTAAATATTAAGGTTAATATTTTTAAAAGTTAAAGCTGAGCTTCTGGCATCATTGTGTGACTCTAGGAATCTGACCCTAGCCATCTGTCCATAGTGTCTAGAATGCTTCGAGACAGGATATCTTTCTGAAATTCATGCTCGCTCAAACAGAACTTATGGGTTTGATGCAGAAATTACTCGGTGAAATTCTGTGTCCTGTGTTCTACAGGAGGTCAGACTAGATGATCACTGTGGTCCCTTCTGGCCCTAAAATCTATGAATAGTGTTTCCAGCCCACAACAATTGCTTAAGTGTTAGCAGGACCAGGACCATACTTTGCACATATACATAATCTGTATTCACTAGATGGATTGCAGTGTTTGCTCGGTAGTTAGTGTTCTAGTTGAAGTGCAGTACTCTGAAAAATGACTGACTGTAAACTAGCATTGAGGGCTTCCAGGCTTTTTGCAATGACTGAATTTGCTCAGTGTAAAAGTAAAAAGTTGCTGCTTCTTGCTCTCCAACTGATGTGCCTGCAACTTCAACCTGGACTCAGAGACACGGTGGGCTAGTTGTGGCTCATGTACCATTGCCAGTAATAAAGATTCCACAAAGGGAGCTCCATTAGCAATTCACTGTGCATAATCGGAAACAGAAACCAGCTTATTCATAGCTTCATTGCCTCTGTAGTGCTAAGATGATTTCTAGTCTAATCTGTTTTTATACTGCCGTTGTTAGCCAAATAAGGCCCGTTTCCCCCCGGAGCTTACCAAGGAGGCACGGAGAGACAAGAAGACGGGTACCAGGTCCTTTATTTGTCAGTCAGCTGAGAGGGTGCTCCTCAACTTATGCCAGAAGAGACACACCTTACAAGCACAACTGAGCTTCTTTTATACAGAGAGACAAACAACTTAGCATTCATTCTTTTGCGTCATTATGCTGACCGATAGATAATAGATTACACAGGATACATATATTATTTTGGGGAGGGGGGATACAAGAGACATCTGTTGCGGATACATTTGTCATTTTGAAGGGAGAACAAGGTACATCCCTTGACCCTTTGCACTAAATACCTTGGGGATATATGGGAAAGCAGCTGCAAACTAACTATCTCTCTCTGTTCCCTCCTCCTTATCTCTATTATTTCTGCTAGTGTGAGTGAAACTGCAGCCATCTACCAGAAACGCTGACCAATACATTTCTGCTTTAACATGTAAGCAGTTAGCACAGAAGTAGATGAAAGTTCACAAGATGGAGTCTGGGGGTTTCAGATAGGCCCAGAGCAAAAGAGTTTCATCGACACTTTGGCTTTCCACTCTCCCGAGTTACCTGCAAAAAGAAGAACAGGAGGACTTGTGGCACCTTAGAGACTAACAAATTTATTAGAGCATAAGCTTTCGTGGACTACAGCCCACTTCTTCGGATGCATATAGAATGGAACATATATTGAGGAGATATATATACACACATACAGAGAGCATAAACAGGTGGGAGTTGTCTTACCACCTCTGAGAGGCCAATTAATTAAGAGAAAAAAAACTTTTGAAGTGATAATCAAGCTAGCCCAGTACAGACAGACAGTTAGATAACAAGTGTGAGAATACTTACAAGGGGAGATAGCTATGCCTAGTGGATCCCAACACCGTCATCACTGTCATATCTGAACACGTTCCAGCTGTGCATTAAGCAACGTGACTAAGACCTGGGCTATACACTTATACCATCATAGCTATGGCAGGCAGGGATGTAATTTTTTTTTTTTAAACTGCCATAGCTTTTCCAGTCTTTCTAGTGCCCAAAACTGAATGCAGAGTTGCAGATGCAGTCATGCATAGAAGGAGACTATTGTCTCTGCTCTGATGTAAAGCCTTCATGTAATTCTCCCCTTCCCATGCCTTCTATGCCAACTCCTCCCTGCATAGCATAGCTTCTCTCCCATAGTAACTGCAATGTGTGTTTGCTTAATTGGACTGATGGCCTCCTGTATGGAAGAGAGGAAATAGTGCAGTCTCCCTATGTCCCAAGCAACCACCTTAGTGTCTGAGAGCCTGCGTAGTATCTGAGGTATTTGTGGGTGGAGATAGAGCAGCAGTTGATGTTTTGCTCTCCTTGGCTCTTCTCCCTGCTTTGAGCTCAGTTTTCCGCACACAGATCGAGGTGGAAGCTGTTAAATCTTTGAGCAAGGTAGTATAGATACAGATCTGGGTCCTCTCCCTGGTGCCTAATGAGCAGCCACCCCAGCTAGTGCCAACTCTACTCCTGAAACAGAGAGGGAGGTGGTCAGTGGAGCCTGCAAGTTGACTCCAGGCTCTGTATGGATGGAATAGCGTTCCTGTATCCATGGACCCCTGAGAGCAGAGTTGTTGGGAGGGTTTGCAGTCTACCAGGTCTGCAGGATCATGTAACTTGTCTACCAGATGGGATGATGCAGCAAAAATTTTGCAGGTGGAAGCTGGTAGTTTGCTCCTCCCTTCAGCTATGCCTGTGTGGGTTCTCCACAAACTAGAACAGTGATATTCAGACCTCAGTGGTTCAGGAGCCAAATTAATGATAAACATTACCCAAAAGAGCCACAGTAGTGTGAATTCATTATGAATATTACTATAGTAAATGAAACATCCAAACAGTATGATAGATAGGAAATATTATGTGTGTATGTATATCTATCTATTATTCTCACAGCAAATAAGGTAGTGCACGTTGGTAACTTAATTGGTTAATAACACAGTAAAAACATCTTGATTGGTTAATAATTAAACCACTCAGTGTTTTAATATCACGTGCTACAGAGAGCCCCAGGAGACATCCTGAGACGCACTACTGGCACTTTTGCTGGCACTAAAACTTTTGTGGCTCAGGGGTATGACCTCCCCAGCCCCCAAATGGCAAACATTTTAACAACAAAAAGTGCCAGTGTAGACAGCACCACATCAGCTGCTCTCCCGGCAATTGGGGGTGGTTTTATTTTGTCGCCAAGAGAGCTCTCTCTCCCGGTGCTGAAGAGCAGCTACACAGCTCTCCTTACAACAGCATGACTGCAGCGGCACAGCCACGCCGTTGTAAGGTGCGCAGTGTGGACATAGCCTGAGCTAGAGTGATCTGGCCCCTTGTGTTTCAAAACTGAATAGGACAAAGGGACTGGGCCAGGGCCGGCTCTAGGCTTTTTGCTGCCCCAAGCAAAAAAATGTTTGCTCCCCTCCCCCACCCCCGTGCCCTGCCACCTCAGCCCTGGGCTCTCTTCTCTTCGCTCCCCCTCACCTCCAGCTGGTCCAGTGCTGGCAGGGTTGGGGTAAGCAGCGGGGCTCCCGGGCCATGCCTCAGCCCATGGTCCCTCCAGCTGGGGCTCCCGCCTCCAGGACCGGCTGGGACCTGGCAGGGCTGAGCTGGGGGACTGCACGGCAGAGGGCTGAGGAGCCAGGGTAGGGCAGCCCCAGAGGGACAGAGCCCCGGAGAGCAGGACACAGGCCCCGCACGGCAGCGCCCCGCCCTCTATGGCCCTGCTGCTGCTTCTGGCCACCCTGCCGCAGTCCCTGGGCGGCTCAGGCTGCTTTGCCCAGCCCCAGCTGTGGCGCTGGGGCTGCCCTGCGGCACCTGCAGGCGGCTCCGAGTGCCCCGCGGGGCAGCCCCCAGCCTGAGTGTCCCCTGCTTGGAGCCTGCCCAGCCCAGCCACAAGGTGCGGGCGCTGTACCCCCGCGGTGTGAACCGCAGCGACCCCAGGGCGTTCCCCGCACACGAGGCGCTGCTGCTGCCGCCAGGGCTGGCTCTAAGCTTTTGCTGCCCAAAGCGCGCAAAAAAAAAAAAAAAAAAAAAAAAGGTGGCTGGAATGCCACCCCTGAAAATGTGCCATCCCAAGCATGTGTTTGGTTTGCTGGTGCCTAGAGCCGGTCCTGGACAGGAATTCTGTCTCTGTAAATAAACAATTAAATGTTATCTCAAGAAGGAACACTCTACAGGTCTGAAGGGAGGGAACAGAGAGGAAAGTGATAATGAGTCATAAAGGTTTTAAATAAACAAGTTTTAACAAACAAACAAAAAAAAAGCACGCAGGCCAGTGTTGTGCTGGCCTTTTCTTTGTTGTTGCCACATCACATCCCCACCTCGGGTCTAATTTGCTGTTCGCTCTCCCCTTTATTTTTTCAGGCATTGCTTCTCTCTCTCTCTCAATATCTGTGTTCCAGACTAATTTGCCCTAGATTATTTCACATGTTGTTATGTTCTGTCCATGCCTCTAAAATCCCGCCAGGTTCCTTTGTATCATTCTGTGGATCTTGCCAGTTCTAATAATTAACTTTTTAAAATTAGAAATCTTCACTGACTGATTGCCTTTTCTGTTCCCTTTCAGAAATTGTCTCTAAACCAGAAATCAAATGGATATGTTCACAAAAATTAATAAAGGTGATCTGTGAGGTGAAACAGAAGAACAAACCTGCTTTGTATTTGCTTCAAAATAACACAATGCTCTCTGTAAATGGGCCAATATATACAAATGGCACATGGAAGATTGAATATCCACCCAAGGCCAGAATCCTTACTGCAAAGTTCCAATGTGAAGTTAAAAATGACGTTAGCAAGAGAACTGATGATCAGGAAATCAAATGTTCAGGTACAAAGTCTATATTGTGACAAGGTCTCCTAATCACAGCCCACAAAGACTTACAAACGTACAGCTGTCTCCTGGGTGCTGATTCTAAAACCAGTGTCAGCCCAATAAAATAACCGAGGGAATTGACATGCAGTAGGTTTTATGCAGTGCTACACAGCAGGAAGCAAAAAACAAAACCCTTTTTTTCAGCTGTTGTTCTTTTATTATTTCTACAGCACCAACAGTATCCATTGCACTACACAGACCATTACAACTTCAGGGTTCATTTTAGTTGGATAGAATAAAATTACCCAAGTTGAAAATTGGTCAAGATGTCCGTTAACACCCTACATTTCCCAAGAATGGGCCTCATTCTCTCTCTTAATCCAGATTTACACTGTACACCTACGTGACTTCGTTGACTTCAATGAAATTTCTCTTGATTTACACCAGTGTAAGGCTGTGTCTACACTACAGGTGCTACAGTGGCATAGCTATAGTGCTGCAGCTGTGCCGCTGTAGTGTTTCAAGTGTAGACAAGCCCCAAGTGCCAGGAGAATTAGAAGCAAGGAAGTCTTCATCTTTTCCACCCTTGTATCTACACAGTCAGTGGTGCCACATTGGCAGATGGATTCTTTTGATAGAAAAAAAAATGGATATCCTGATTGTTATTTAACATGTGCATATAAAGCATAGGCTTCCTTTGCAGTGAGCTTTTGGGAAATTAGCTGTGTTTTAGGAGTTAATCGGCTTAAATGAGCAATCAAGGAGGTTGGGCCTTGGGTGTAGATTTTCTTAAAGGAGAGGTTTTACAAAACTTGCTCTTCATAAAAATGTTTTCATGAAACTTTAAGGGGAAAAACGTCAGTGGAAATTTTGTTTTTGTTTGAACTGAAACTGTGTCCTGTAGTGTTGGAGAGGCAAGTCCAGCAGCATTAGGCTAGTGTGCAATCGGTGAAACACCTGAAACTGACCAGTCTTTTTTCTTTAATTGTCCAACTTGGGTAAAATGCAAGAAGTCAACAAATTAAAAATTAATCAGGTCTCCAAAATCCTTTCACATTAAATAAGCTAAAGTGGCAATAGAAAAATAAGTAATGAAATTTAGTTTTTAACAATATTTGAACAGCTTTGATAGCTTCCCACCTGTGGTAAAGTCCTGTGGCCTGTGTTATTCAGGACGTCAGACTAGATGATCACAATGGTCCCTGCTGGCTTTATAGTCTAGGAATCTCCATCTATGCAATTAACGTGTTCCCTTTGACGTGTTAATCTGGGCATTTGGCAGCTTCAGACACCAAGCAGTTTAATTGTTAATTTTACTTATATTACTATCAGGTGATAGAAACCTACATACTTATTACAATGGGAACAGTGCTACAAGCTTTACCCCTGTAGTTTTGCCAAAGTCATAGCTGCAGAACTGGGCATTTCCAGCTATTACAAAAGAATCATCTATTCTAAATTAGGGATTCCAAGGGTTAAATCATCACTGTTTAATATGTGTTAATCAGTGACTCTGCACTACATGCTCTATGGTATACAGGTGAAGATATGGAGTCAACTTCTCTAAGGAATTAATTCCTTGGGCTTCAGTGAAGTTATCCACGCAGAGAGTTTGGCCTATTGCCCATACCCCAATTAGTTTATAATCTAGATTAGTGCTTCTCCAAGCTGGTCCGCCACTTGTCAGGGAAGAGCGGCCAGTACCCACGCTGCTTCCCGCAGCCCCCATTGGCCTGGAGCGGTAAACCGCAGCCAGTGGGAACTGCGATTGGCCGAACCTGCGGACGTGGCTGGTAAACAAACCGGCCAGGGCCTTTCCCCGTGCAAGCGGCAGCCTGAGTTTGAGAAGCACTGATCTAGATCACTGGTCACAAAACTTGTCAGGGTCATGCCCCCCTTTACGCCAGATGCTGCAGAATGAAGTGCCACTGAAAGCCTGCAAATAAATAAAACCAGTCAGCTTTCAAAGGGGGTGAGGAAAGGTTCCTAGAGGGTGGAGCTCATTGCAGTGAAAGGGTGATTGTCTGCTCCCTTCAGACTAGTGACAGGGCTATGGTCCACCCATTTAGCACCAGGCCCAGCCCGAGCTGAGCCTGAGAGGTGGCAGCTTAGCCAGCATGTGGAGTGACAGAAGAAGTGAGAGGCTCTGCCAGGGCGGAGTAGAGGCTAGCAAAAGTGGGAAAGAAGTGGCTCATCCCACCACCTGCAGGCAAAGAGGATGCTGCTCCCAGGCACTTATGGGAGAAAGGGCAGGAAATGGCTTCTCCCTGGTCACAGTGGGCTCACTCTAGGATGGCCCCAGCGCACAGTGGTGGGCAGTTACTGAACCGGGGCAGAGTGTTGCTATCAGCAGGAACCGAGGCAGGGGTGCTAACACAGCAGGTCCAGGCTCATCCACCTTCCTGGGGAGCAGGGGCTGAAAGTGGGGAGGCATGTGAGAGACGTGGCATAGAATTGTGGTGTCGGTGGAAGACACTGCTGTGGTGCATGTTCTCCCAGGACAGCCAAGGCTGCTTCTTCCACAACTGCACTGGTTTCCTCTTCTGCTACATCCTGGACTATATGCAGGACCTGCTGCTGATACTGCCTCAGCACTTTCCTGAGTGCAGCCACCTGCAGAGGGAGGCCAAGTACTTCCAGCTGCCCAAGATGGCATGCCCTTTGGCACAGAGCCAGGGTCAACTGGCAGGAGATGCACCTGCACTGCAGTGGATCCCTCTGCACTGACCAGCCCCTGCCTCTGCTCAGTGATTTGGAGGTGGAGGCATCTGAAGGTGGGGGCACTGCCTCAGCCCCATCCTCCAGAGACATACACGAAGACCTGCCCCACCCCCTTATGCAGGAGTAGGGAAGTTCTGTCTCCAACCCTCCAAACTTTCCCCAGGGACAGGTCATTGCCCATCCACCATGAGTTGGGGCAAATCCAATTTTTTACTCCTAGCTGTACCACCACGTCAGACAGTGTGGTGGCATCCTGAAACAGCGAGAGGAGTGTAAGTACAGATATAAGACTCAAGGAACATTTCTCAAAGGTAGCCAGGAATAATCCTGTTAAATTGACGCACAAGCATGGGGTGGGTGGGCCAAAGATGGAGTCACCATAAGGCAGTGTAAAGTTGCTGTTTTACTGTCACATTCATTTGTGTATATTAAATAGTTGGAGCTTATTGCATGAAGTTCATTCTTTAGTCATTCAGGGCCAATCCTCAGTGGGTGTAAATTGATACCCCGAGCACTGGCTCTGCACTCCCATTGATGGATTCCCAGCCAGTGGGAGTTGGGGGGGCAGTGCCTGCGGGTCAGAGCCATGCAGAGTCACCTGCATGCTCCACCTAGGAGCTGGACATGATGCTGGCCGCTTCCGGGGCACAGCGTGGTGTCAGGACAGGCAGGAAGCCTGCCTTAACACCCCCGCTGTGCTGCTGACCGGGAGCTGCCCAAGGTAAACCCATGCCCCAATCCCCAGCCGTGAACCCCCCTCCCCCAAACCAGCACTCTCTTTGTGCACCCCAAACCTCTCATTCCCAGTCCCACTCCAGAGCCTGCACCGCCAGGCCAGAGTCCTGACCTGCTTCTGCACCCCAATCCCCAGCCCTGAGCCCTCCCAAACCAGGAGCCCCTTCCTGCACCCCAAACCCTTCATCACTGGCCCCATCCCAGAGTCTTGACCTGCTCCTGCACCCCAACCCCCTGGCCGCACCCTGCAGCCCTCACTGCCACACCACAGCCCTGAGCCCCTCCTACACCCCAAACCCCTCATCCCCAGCTCCGTTGGGTTACGGACATCAACATTTTTCTTCAACTGGGTTACCAGAAAAATAGTTTAGAAACCACTGGCCTAGTTGACAGAGCATTGGCCTAAGACTCTGTAGACTTGTGATCTATTCGGTGCTCTGCCACTGGCCTGCTAGGGGACCTTGGGCAAGTCACTTCACCGTCCCGTGACTCAGTTTTCCCCTGTAGTAAAATGGGGATAATCATACTGATCTACTGAGATCTATGGATGAAAAGTAACATATAAGAGCTCAGTATTATTATTACTTGAATCTCTTGTTTTAATTGGGCTACTTACAGGAGCCATTTTGCAACGCAAATAATATTAATGATGATGACATAGGGTATCTTTTTTTTGGAATATCATAAAGCACTTCACAGACACTAAGAAATTAAGCCGTGCAGCATGCCACCTCTTTTACTAGAAGGGAAGGAGAAGCCCTGTGATAATTAAAGTCCGATTTCAAGACACAAAACTCAAAGTATGTATACCTTTTTGCACGCACATGTGCACACATTTGCATACCCAATCACCCCCATTTTGTGAGCAAAACTTTGAATTTGCAAGTTTAAATGGGGCTTTCCAATATCCATTTGTTATATGATCCAGTGCCCCATATGCACACACATTTGGGAGAATTGTATGCAAACATAAATGTGTGTAACCATGTAAAAATGTGTGCGGACCTTGAACCTCCATTTCTGCAAATTCTGTGCCAAGGATCTGTCTTGAATATATGGACAAAGAGGCGGGGACCAGTAAGGAGGAATCCTCTTCCCAAGCAATAGACCAACTGTAGAGCTGTTCAACGGGGACTTCTCCAGCCTGATCCCCTTCCCTAACCTGGGGGTGGAGGGAGACTGTGGTGCATCTCTGAGGATATAGTTTAACCTGGGAGCCCAGCCTACAGAAGAGAATTGAAGCATAACGCACTTGATCTACCATGCCCATAGGGCTCCAAGGTGCCATTTCTGAACTCAACTATTTCAGTTGTCAGCCAAAATATTTCCATTTATGATTTTTTGAAAAGTCATAATTTTCAGTGAGGAGTAAAAAAATCAGACCAGCTCTATGTAGGATTGTCAAGGTTGCTTCCCCACTCTGAACTTTAGGGTACAAATGTGGGGGCCTGCATGAAAACTTCTAAGCGTAACTACCAGCTTAGATCTGGTCCGCTGCCACCACTCCCAAAGTGCTAATTCCCTTCCCTGGGTAGCTGTGAGAGACTCTTCACCAATTCCCTGGTGAATACAGATCCAAACCCCTTGGATCCTAAAACAAGGAGAAATTAACCATCCCCCTCCTTTCTTCCACCAACTCCTGGTGGATCAAGATCCAACCCCCTTGGATCTAAAAACAAGGAAAAATCAATCAGGTTCTTAAAAAGAAGGCTTTTAATTAAAGAAAAAGGTAAAAATCATCTCTGTAAAATCAAGATGGAAACTAACTTTACAGGGTAATCAAACTTAAAGAGTCCAGAGGAATCCCCTCTAGCCTTAGGTTCAAAGTTACAGCAAACAGAGATAAACACTCTAGCAAAAAGGTACATTTACAAGTTGAGAAAACAAAGATAAAAACTAACACACCTTGCCTGGTTGTTTACTTACAAGTTGGAAATATGAGAGACTTGTTCAGAAAGATTTGGAGAGCCTGGATTGATGTCTGGTCCCTCTCAGTCCCAAGAGCGAACAACCCTCAAAACAAAGAGCACAAACAAAAGCCTTCCTCCACCAAGATTTGAAAGTATCTTGTCCCCTTATTGGTCCCTTGGGTCAGGTGTCAGCCAGGTTACCTGAGCTCCTTAACCCTTTACAGGTAAAAGGATTTTGGAGTCTCTGGCCAGGAGGGATTTTATAGTACTGTACACAGGAGGGCTGTTACCCTTCCCTTTATAGTTATGACAAGGATCTACTCTACATTAGGGATTTGTGCATCAGTATAGGTGCAAAAATCTCAAACCCACACAAGCTTTAAGGTATAAAGGTTTGTAATGTGCACTAGTTTCGTATTCAGTGAGTGTGCAAAGCAAGTCTAAGTGACATATTGAAGGGGTAGAAGAGGACTGTGTCTTACACACTCCTTTTGGTTGCCTTTCCTGATACCCACTTTTCGTTTGTCCACTGGGCACAAGTTCTGAAGTCCTTATGTAGATACAACTGTAATCGACTTCAATGGGAGTTCTGCCCAAGGAAGGACTGAGTCAGGTTTTGATCCTCAGTATGTAAATGGCATTCATTTGCACACCCAGTGCACATTACTGTACTTTTTGACCAACTTACCCCCAATGAGCAACTTTACACTTGTGTTGAATTTAGCCCCCCTCAGCATCCCTTCTGAAAGAGCCTGCTCTTGAATGTATGCAATCAAATAGACAGACATTCCTGAAGCACAGGTGCACTCCCAAAGAGGTGTGGTGCTGGATGGGGGAAGTAGAGATATAAGCAAGCCTATTTGGATAAAATAAGGAACAACCCAATCAACCTTCACCCTCAGATCAAACCAAACATTTGTTTTGAGGTTACATAAAGTCTGGTTAGTTTTTCTGTTTCTTCACTATTGTTAATTATTGTGTAGCTCTTGTTTCGAGTTCCAACCAAGGCTAGAAGAGCAAGCTCTGAAATACCATGAGACCAGCTGTTCTCACAGTATTTCCGGCCCAGTAGGAAGCACTCCTGAAAAAGTCTGTTTTTTGTCAGACTCTGAGCCCTACTTTTTCCCATTCAAAGCATTTTGAAAGTCCCTAAAAGGGCCAGAAGGCCATTCAGATCTTTGTGTGCCAATCTAGAACAAGACTTTTGAGGTTTGACCATCACTAGCAGCAAGATGACACCTACTGTTGCTTAAGTAAAACTCTTTGGTACTCCTGTGAATTCTGCCTCAAACTTTCCCTAGAACTCTCATCAAACAAAGCACATCCCACACACATTTCAGAACTCTGTGTTCCATGAAAACTTGGCAGGACGCAGAATTCTTTCTGTGATCATAAGCTAGTGGTTTAACCTTGTTGTGCCTCAATTATCCCTCTGTAAAATGGGGATAACAATACTTAACATTATCTCAGAGGGGTGTTATGAGTCTTAATTTGTTTGTGAAAATGCTTTGAGATGCTGGGACATTATATATAATGCTATATAACTACAAGGTTTTCATATCATCATCATTATCCATGTGAAAAGCTTCACATGTGTGCATCCTCCAGATCACTGGGACAAAATTCCAGACTTTGCATTGGAGTTTTCTTCTCTCCCTGTGACATCTCCTTCTTCTTTCTGAGCTAGGGCCACAGGACATTGTTCTCATCGGGAGCATTGCAGGAGGTTCAGTTATCTTTATCATCTTTTTGGCTCTGCTGATTTACTGTATCAGGAAGAAGAGAGCAGAAAGATATGCACAGGGTAAGCCCTTGAAATTTTCATGTTGCTGTCTGACCACTTAAAATCTCCTAGTTCTTTCCACAAACTGCTCAGAAATAGTGAGGGAGAAAAGAACTGAGTTTTGTCACACTGCAATTCTACACTTAAATTGCCAGTTTTAATCTTGGTTACTGATGGTTGTTTTTAACAAGACAGTGCTATTTTCAAGGACTATTATTTACCAGTGAGGGGAGAACAGACCGTCCAAAAGCTTGTCTCAGAGAAGCATCCATGATTATTTGAACATCCTTGATCTACATGTAAGCTTGAGAATCTCACCAACATACTTTCTCATTAACTTATATATATGTAAAGACAACCAACATCACTAATTGCATTTGAAATGTAGGCATGCCTAGAGAGTGATTTGGGGTGCCTTCATTTTTTTTGGATATGCAGCCCGAGACTTTAAAGAGACCAGATTTTCAGAAAGTACAGAGCATAAGAGAGGTTTTGTTATTATTTATTTATCCTTTAAGAATCAGGCCCCATTAAAGTGTCTCAACTTGGGCACCTGGACATAGAGGTATGCAAAAATCACTAGTAATTTTTGAAAATTTAGATTGAGTTTTAGTTTTGTTGGTCACAGAAAAAGAAGAAAAGGTATGTAATGAGAGAAATCAAATTCAAGAATACAACAGAGGTATTAGCTATAAATAATTAACAATGAAATCATCATTACAGGTAAATCACATGATTAGGGTGAACGGGGTTTAACTAAGTCCTACATGCTCATGAGATGTTTTCATGGTGTGACTGGCTTGACCAGCAATAGGGAGGACCATAAATCTCCCAATAGCCTTTCCTTGGAATATATCCAGTCTGACCCTGCAGACCTCAGAGGTTTGGACAGTTCAGCAACTGAACTTTTGGTTGCTCATCTGAACCAAACCCAAACTCCAGACCTGTTAGGTCTGTCTTCACTAGAAAACTAAGACATGTTAGAACATGATCTTGAGGAGTCATGAACATAAGAACGGCCATACTGGGTCAGACCAATGGTCCATCTAGCCCAGTATCCTGTCTTCCAACAGTGGTCAATGCCAGGTGCTTGATGGGAAATGAACAGAATAGGCAATCGTCAAGTGATTCATCCCCTGTCACCCACTACCAGCTTCTGGCAAACAATTTGTTTTAGTTACCATGTTTCATTAACTTTGTGCCCTAGCAGTTCGTGTAGACAGGGACTGTTGTGTTTAACGTCTTACCAGTGATCATGGGTAACCTTACTGGAACCAAAGATTTACCCATGATCCATGACATAATTTTAAAACTGACTTGTCTCTGTCCTCACTGAGTGTTAAGGTGCATTTAACTCTGTGTTAGTTACCATCAAGGTAACTAGTCTTTTGGAATGGTTCAATAGGAGTTTAGGATCAGTTCAGTATCTGAGCCAGTGGGTCACTCACCCCCTAAATCAAATCATACATGGTCACTGGCCTTTCAGAAATGGTAATAAAGTGGCCAAAGACCATTAGTCTACTTCATCTATGTGAAGTACATTTAGTATGGGTAAAAAGTACAAGATTGATTGCCCTTGTGAACGGACTCCTCTATTTACCTACAGAACAATTACAGCATGGACAGCAGCAGGGCAAACTTCTTTTATGCTGCCCCCTGCTGATGTGTCTCAACCCTGTCTTCAAGGAATCACCTCCAAAGATGAGAGGAGTTCAGTCTCCTTGGCATATTTCCTGCTTGCTTGTAAACTGTTGTAGCTATCCAGCAGAGCAGGCACACTGAGATAGGAGGGGATGGAACTGACAGAAATACTCTATGAGCACCATGACCCCTACCAGCCAACAGCTGGGCCATAGGGGTAATCTGGGAGTAGAGGGCAAATTCAGGTTTTATTATTTCATTGAAATAAACAGGGTCCCCCACACCAGACCACTTAAACTATGCAAGCATTTGACTGCTTGCCAGTGTCCAAGCCTCCTTCCCTAGGTAGTAGCTATTCACCATAAATAACAATGCCACATTCCTTTTTGACTAATATTTTTGTTTCTTATTGCCATTCTGTTTATATTTCCAAAATATCCGGATAACTAAAAGGCACTAGCTTCTGTGTGATACCTTTGCTAACACTGACCCCCAGCGCAGTGAAAACCTTGGACCCCATTAGGGGAACAGGGCCTAGGAAAGATCTCAGCAGCTTCTTTAACTAAGACAGGCACAGGCTGCCCTGCAGACTCCTTTTGTAACCAGCCTGGATTATCTTCTGTTTGTTTGTACTGGTGACATGACTCATGCCGAGTCATTAACTAATTACTTGGCGGATTTGTAATTGCAGATGACGAGACACCGATGCAAATTCAACAAGTGGATGATGAATTGAAATATCGGGAGCTTCCTCAATCTCTAGTTCACGCTCCCTAGAAACAGCCATGTCAGCAGCAGAGACCCCCTCCACAGTCTCAAACTCAGTACCACGTAGTGCCCCCCCAGCCCAGGCCACGCACTCAGCTGAAGTCTCCAAGCCACATGAAAAAGCGACCCTAAGCATTTCTCCTGGATGAACAGAACCTGTCCCATTACCTGCTCTGGTGGGACCCACCACAAAAATAACCTTGCAAATAGCCATCAATTCCCCAGACTGGCTGCTTTTGTTGTAGAAGATCATAATCTATACTGAATGGGTGATAAAAAGGCTCATCAACGGAGACTCGAGGTGATCAAAGGTCATTACTTTGGCCCTTTTCTCCAAGTGACTCCATGCTAATGTGGGGCATTTAGTCCTGAAATCTGCTTCTTTTTTGCTTCATTTGGTTGTACCTCTCCTTGCCATCTTCTGGGTGTTTTTGTTTGTGTTTTTTTTTTTTTTTTTTGTGGGAGGTGGGGGGCGGGCTTGTGTTGGGAAAGGCCCTAAGACTCTATTTAGGTGACTTTCATCACATCTATTTCTTTCTCCCTATACCTGCACTCCCACCCAAACATGCCTCTACTTGTTGCAGCCAGTCTTTTGATCTTATTGAGAGGAAAATAGTTGTGTTAATTGTATGAAGGTCTGACATATTGGAGTGCTGGCAAGAAACTGCAACTTTATTTCTTGGCTAGTGACATGACCTGGTTCAGGGTTCCCAAGGCAGATATGCTTGTCACATGGCAGGACCCATTATCCATTGACGTGAGAGATTCCTGTAACAGTAATACATACTACCAACCAATACCAAGCAGTCTAATTAATAACTACTTTCTCTGAACCTTGTTGGTTCTCTCATCCAGAGGTGAAAGTGGGCTGATACATGCTGGTATGGCGTACTGGTAAGAAATGGCCGTTGGCACCGGCCCGTACACACATGACGTTATCGTTGCTGCCCCTTTTGCACCCCTCCCCCCAAGGCTGCAGATGGGATAGGTAGGAGAGAGGGAGGAAGGGGCAGCTGTCCCGGGGCCTGGCGGTTTAAAAGGGCCCGGGGCTCCCAGCCTCCGCTACTGCGGCAGTGGCCAGAGACCCGGGCCCTTTAAGTCGCTGCTGGAGCCCTAGGCGGCTCGGAAGGTCTGGCTGGGGGAAGCTGATCCCCGAGGCCCCGCCCCTTCCGGGGGCCCAGAGTCAGGTCTCTGTACCGGTAAGTCTTTCATCTTACTTTCACCCCTGCCCTTCTCCCATGGGCATTTCATGAGGATTACTTTAGATCTATGGCTTTGGTATCCTCCACAATCACTATATGGGGTGTCTTTATTCCTATCTAACTTCACCTGAGGCTGTCACATCAAGACGTTAGTTGAACTTGTATGTTTAGAGCCCAGTTAATGCCATTGTACTGGGATGCAGAAGACCTAGGTTTCTATTTCTGGCTCAGCCACTGTCCTGCAGTTTTCTCTCCTATCCTTTGTTGATCTTCTCTGTTTAGAGTGTAAATGTTTGTGGTCTCTTGTTAAGTGTTTGTTCAGTGCCCACCATAATGGGACCTCTAGGTGCTATGTCTAAGCATTTAGAAAAAGAAAAACAACCCCCCATAAACCTATGCAACCCAACAAAGTCAATGGGGAAGCACAGAGGTAACTAAGGGAAGAATATTTCCCAAAGGATCATTTGGCTTCAGTTGTAAGGCTAAGTGTAGTGTAAACCATCCAAAAGACTAAGGTAGCTCCATTCTCCAGTGTAACTCACTAACTTACATACAGTATCTACTAACTGCTAAAGTACTGTTGTCAAAAACAACTTTACCGAATTCCATAATTCTCCTATCCCACAAGCCTCATTAGATTTGCTTAGTTAATATATCAAAAGATTTTTTTAAATTCTAATCAGTAGCCCTGCAAAAAATCAACTCAATACCTGAAAATCAACTTAGAATCTTTTTGGTTCATGCATCATCACCACAAATAGTGACTGCACTTTGAATGTGTTGATTATACATGAGTCAGAAGGGAAATCAGTGATCACTACTGTAGTTATATTGACTCTGCATTGCTCACAGTAGTAAAAATTGTACAGAAAGCTGACATGTCATAGAGGGTCAAATTATTCCCCGGCTTGCACACATTCTTAAATTTACAAGGTTATCTAAGGAAAGCTGATGACCCACAATTAGGAAATACCTTGATATTGAGGGTGTGCCAATTTTATGTACAACCAAGTCACTTCTCACATATCCACAGTTTAAAATTAGTATGTAGAATATATGTAGTGTAAGTTGAATGCAAAAGATTGCAAAGAAGTCCCTTCAGCTTAGACATGCCTTAAGCAGAAAACATGAAAATTCTCAAAAACACACTTTTCACTATACTCAATAGCCTATAGGAAAGTGTGAAAACTAAATGCAGTACAGTAGCAAAGAGGAAAAAAAGCAGACTTTGGACAAACATTATACAAAATTGGGTTTGGATTTTGCCTGTATTTTACCACTATACCATGGTTTTGCTAATTTCACCAAATCCTGCAGTCCTTTATCTGGGGTATTCACTCTCATTGAAGACGATGCAAGTTTTGCACAAGAAGAACTGAAAGAGGACTTGCAGGAGTTGGCCAGGGTAGAGCTGCAATTTACACACTAGTTAAACTATAATGTTCCTTATTCTGTATCTTTTAACAATGTAATTACTGCAAATGAAGAGCTGGAAGGATAAAAATTGATGCATGCCAGGTACGCAAAATCCATTTCCTGTAGCCTCAATTTTAAGTCCCTATGCTGAATAATGTGAATATATTTCTTTCAACTGATGACAAAGCCTTAATCGCACCTCAACCAGGACAATCCAAAACGTTGTTGAACAAACAAATTAAACCTTTTAAAAAAAAGGAAATACTTAGGCTATGGGTTTAATTAGATATCCTTTCAAATGGAAAGGTTCTTCATTACACTGTTCTCTTTAAAATGATTTTTGGGGGAGATATATAATAATCACCTCAAATCTAGATTAAGGCCTTGGCTACACTGGCAATTCACAGCGCTGCACTTGCTGCGCTCAGGGGTGTGAAAAAACACACCCCCCTGCGCGCAGCGAGTGCAGCGCTGTAAAGCGCCAGTGTAATCAGCGCCTGCAGCGCTGCACGCTCGCTCGCAGCACTGCAAGCTATTCCCCTCGGAGAGGTGGAGTACTTGCAGAGCTGCGAGAGAGCTCTCGCAGCGCTGGCGGTGCGACTACACTCGCGCTTCACAGCGCTGCCGCGGCAGCGCTGTGAATCCGCAAGTGTGGAGCAATTGCTCAACCACTTTGAAGCTGTGACAGCAGCCTCCCCATACTAATAGCACAGCTATGATTTACTGTGTGCTCAGGGGCAGGAGAAGTTGACCAAGGGAGCCACATAGAGCTCCAATCCTACAAACACTTAAGCACATATGTAATATTACTCACCTGAGCAAAGTTACATACATGCTTAATCATTCACAGGATCGGGGTCCTTCTTTGCAGACTTATCTAACCACAACCATTTGTAGAAATCCTGACCCCAAACCTCCTACAGAAAGAGCCACCACAGAGCCTCAGTGTAGCCTACTATTCCCTACCCCATGTTGCAATAAATGATGATTTCATTGCTAGCATGTATATTTGTCAGAATTTGCCCCGACTATGAAGTGGATTGCAGCCTTGAACACTTAAAAACAAAAGCAAAAACAAGCAAGCCAAAACACTGAGCTAGCCTCAATGGACCTTGATGCGATCTCTGAAGAAAAGAAGAATGTAGGATATTGAGGATATTATCTACACAATGCATATCCTGTGTATATACAGGATCGTTACATTTACAGACTCCACTGTCTGTCTCGATTGGTCCTGTGGCATAGAGCTTTTGGAAAATAAACCTCTCTTTTCTATGCATCCGAAGAAGTGGGCTGTAGTCCACGAAAGCTTATGCTCTAATAAATTTGTTAGTCTCTAAGGTGCCACAAGTCCTCCTGTTCTTCTTTTTGCAGATACAGACTAACACGGCTGCTACTCTGAAACATCTCTTTTCTATGTTTGTGGGTTTAGTTGCACTATGTTGCTATGTTCCTAATCTCTATTATTGTTTGCTAAGTGCTTAAAAAAAAAAAAAAAAAAAAAGACCACCTTTAACAGCTACTACAAAACCCCCAAATATAAATAAAATCAATTTTACCCAAAGCCCATTAGCATACCTCTTAATATCAGTATTATCACTGGGACAGTGATTGCTGTGAACTACATCTTCCTATGCCTAGAGGCTCTCTGTACACATCATACCACTTTTTTTAAAGTAGTAAGATGGAGTGTAAGCTTAGGCATTTAGGAATTTTTACCCTAAAAGCAAGTAATACTCAAGTTTTATTAAATGTATATGATTGATCTTAAATTAACTGGGATCCCTGGCATTAGAGAATTCTCTTGTTTAGGTGTGAGAAAAGCTATTCTACATCCATCTGATGACAAACAAGAGTAAGTTTTCAGTCAGAAGTATGGAACTTCATAACCTCATCTTTATCGATGATGGAATGTAATTTTCTATAGGAAAGCTAACTTATTAGCTTCAGTTTGTAGGACATTTGGGGTTTGACATGTATTAGAGTGCTAAAAGCATTCTGAAGTCACTAAAACTAAGATAACCACCTACTTTTCCATTATTGCTCCTAGATAACAGGTTCTCTAGGATAATAAAAATAGAAAGAAGAGTCTTTATAGCTTTTGTTGTTTAGAATCATAAGTTGTGAAACTCTGAAGAAAAGCAAGAACATCTGCTGTCAGCATTACTCACTTTTTCCCATGGCTGTGTTCTTGTGGAATCTAAACAGCTGGTCAACAAGAATAAAACATTTTATACAACCATGTACATGATTTATTATGTCCCCCTCCCAAAAAAGAAAGTTTACAGTTTTAGATTGGGTATATTATCACTCTTGCAGTTTTATGCGATCATTTCTTCCAACGAGTTTGTCCTTTGAGAAAATGTTTGCTATATTGCTATTGCAATCCCTTGAAAGCTCAAATTGTAAAACTCTTTCTTTGCTAAAATGAAACCAAAAAGGTATTGTGTTTTTTATTGTAGCATACTCTAATGACAGATCAATGATATTTTTAACAGGGCTTTGGAGCTGAGCCTGGAGCTGGAGTGCAGAGCAGTAGGATTTTGCTCGGAGCCGGAGCAGAGCTGGAGCGGAGCAATTCAAAAATTTGATTGCTCCAAATCCCTGATTTTTAATTTAGATTTTGCATTTGGGAACAATTTTATTTCAGTGAATATAAATAATGTACATTTTTCAAAGGAGATCAAGGAAAAGGAATATAAACATCCACTTTCAAACACCATGAACAGACTACTTGCAGTCTGAAGCACTGTGCCTTGTACTAAAGCCCCAATCTTGTAAACTCATCGAGCATGTGCACAACGTCATTCTTGTTAATAGTCCCATTCGGTGAAATCCTAGTCCCATTCAAATCAATGGGAAGTTTACCACTGACTTCAGGGAGGCCAAGATTTAATCCATTGATTGTATAGGCATTACTTATGAGGGTAAAGTTATGCACATATAAATGTGCTTGCATGATTGGGGCCTCAGTCAGGATGGGTGATAATCTACTCAATTATTTTGTCTAAAAACACAGTCATTCCTCAGAGATCATATTTGAGCCAATGACAGCAGTTTGTCTCCACTTAATCGCAACAGAACCATCCTGGGTATAACCTTATTTACAGAAAATGCAGAATTAGTAATATATTCAATATAAGCAAAATATCTTTTATGTTTTAAATTTCAATTGTTTCTTTTCAGTGTCAAAAAAATGAAAAGGTTTGGTGTGCAATAGATATGCTATTGTTATTCATAATCTTTTATCTAAATACAACCATTTGGGGCCTTGTACAAAGAAGCCTGTGTGCTGCAAATCTAAATTTGTTCTTTTTATTATCTTAAACAGATGTCAAATTAAGTTGGTCTCAGTCTGTTACTATATAAAACAGACACTTACAAATATATAACCTGTTATAACTAGGGATGTGGAAAGTAGTTCCTATCCCATTCAATAATTCTCCCAGAAGTCCAACACATCCCAGATCAAGCTTTTTGAGGTACAAAAAGAGTTGGTTAATATTTCTTTCTACTTCTCTTTTCCCCTGTGCCTCAATACTTCTGGATTCTGGCTCAGACTGAAATTGCAGATATTGACATATAAGTTTTGAAATATCACAAAAAAAGCCTTTTCTTAATGTATTTCAGGCCCTCCTAGAAATATGAAATACCCTAGATCTGACCAAAAAAAGTCTAGTCTGTTGATTTATTCAGTCAAGTTTTGCAAACTCAAGAGTTTATTACCATTTCTGAAAGGCCAGTGACCATGTATGATTTGATTTAGGGGGTGAGTGACCCACTGGCTCAGATACTGAACTGATCCTAAACTCCTATTGAACCATTCCAAAGGACTAGTTACCTTGATGGAAACAGCAACCAGCCTTTTCTATCAGCTCAGAAGTCATTACTTCCATGTAATTTCTCTGAGCATACAGATACTTAACGTTTATGATGTCATTAACCCTATCGTTTCTAGTATCTGTCAAATACCACACAGCTCAAGTTTCTGCAGACCAACAAGATAAAATCTCCTCACTGTCAACACTGTTTATAGTGCTGGAAGTTAGTTCTGACAATGTGATAATGAAGTAAAATAGGTTTTGGTATTTTTCTAATTTTACTCTACCTGCCCCTGAATGTTTTACTTTCATTGCCTATTAATGTCAACTCATACTAGGAGATAACTGACTTGGTTAATGAGATTATGGTCACAAAAGTGCCTGTAAAACTGTCACATTATTACTACCCATATCAGATGTGCATGTTCTGAAAAACAGCTGTTTAATTTCTAACAAGAAATGACTTTTTACTGCTGTCAGCACTACAGAGTCCATAGACCTGTGTAAAAATGAGCTGCCTTCTATTTTGTTCATGCAATAAACTTGCCAGTCAAGTTCTTTTTATTTTAGAATCTGTTTACACAAGAACTTCAGGTCAAGCTAAATTCTGTTGGAATAGACGTAAAAGGAAGATGGAAATTGCTCTGTTGTAGGGCAATCCCACGTAATGTAAAGCCAGCATAGAAAGGTCTATACTATTCATGCCACACACCCTTTCATGGAAAGCATTCTGAGGCAAGCAAAGGGCATGGCTAAAATGTGATGCGCTCCAGTCATCTTGGACCATTAGAATGTTCTCTAGGCTCACTGAAACACTTTCCTATGTTACAGCGACACAGAGTCTGTTTCCTGGATTAGATGTGGTGCAAGGGAGATCTGAACCTTGTGTTTCTAGGGGTATTTACAGAGACATACAGGTACAGATGTAAAATACACATATCCAATATACAGATTTTGTATACAGATACTTGAAATATTATTCACCAAAGAATATATAGGCATTTGATGCAAGCTTTTTATCTACCGACAGTTACACAAGTAGTGGGAATATACTTTCTAGAAACAGATGTATACGTAAGCATTTGGTGCAGAATTCCAAAATTTTAATAGTTCACACATAAATGTGCAAGATAGAAACAACCACAGCTTGGCTTTCAAATATTAGTTTGTGCTTGCAGTGCTGTCAATTAATGCAAAGTCAATACGATTTGCCAGCTAAATCAACATGAATTACTTAATCCACATGGAGGCGACATACAAATCTATATTTAAAAAGACAATGACAATTCAAACAACAGGTATAAACTTTTACTACCATAACTGCCATCTTTACATTCTGTACCAGATACTGTTCCTCTGGCCCTTTGCTTCCCAGCTGCCCCCTTCTGTTTAGAAATATTCTATATAGTGATTGACTTTAAATTCATACACAATATCAAGAATTTCTCTACAATAATAAGCTTAGACCAACTGTTCTAGCAAGTTCTATTTTCTGTCTTTTTGATAGATGTGATGGATTTTTAAGCATTTTTATCAAAAAGAAATTGAGAAAAAGGCTGTATACTTTTTGGTTTTACTGCCACTGAACTATTTCTCTGAATACATAAAAGGCATTTAATATTTGACCATAACTTGCGGTGTAAGTCTTTAATATGCTGAAAGAAGGGGATGCATGCAAACATATGCTTTCCACCCACCCCAAATGAGTACAACAATCTTATTGCTTGTACTGGTGCTCTTGGGAAGCAATTACTACTGTAGAAAGCAACTCTCGCTGGGAGACCCTGTGTGACTTTTTTTAGAACATTAGCAATACTGCAGGCTGTAATTAGTTTTATTGACTCTCCAGTCTTTCTCCAGTCATATTTTTACATTACTACAAGCCCACTACATATGGATACAGCTCCCTCTTTCACAACAACATTTATTCTAGCACCTATCTGCACCAGTATTAAAAGTGTGTGCAAGTTGAACTAGAGAGATGCCACTGCTAAAATAATTTTAATGCAGTTTTCATTCATAATGTTATAAAATGAGTTGATTCATGTCTTGCTCCATAGCTGTGGCTAGTTTTATACACCATATCTCAATTCCGTCTTTCATGAACATAGTTTGTTTTTTTCATATTATCTACAAGCTAATATATCTAAATACACATAGTTTAATTTTCTCTAATGTCATTTTTAATTACATCAATGTCCTGACCATAATCATATTTAATGGGATTTTCCAGTGATAAAAAGAATCTAAATAAATTATTTTGCCTTTTAATGTGTGTTTCCAGTAGGGATTTTATCAATGAAAAATATTTTAAGATACTACCAGTTATATTTAAAACACTAATGTTCCCCCTCGTTTTCCATCTGACCTCCTGTTTGGATGTTGCATGATGCACTAAAGATAAGTCTGTTACACCATAATAATTTCCATGGCAATAGATGGTATTATAATGAACACTGGACTAAAAATTCAGTGCAGACACCAGCCTGACCTGGGAAGCTGTGAAAAGTGCTATTTAAGATCAATATATTTAATTATAAAGAGCATAGAGTTAAGTATTAATGCAGCTATGAAAAAGAACCTAAAAACAAAAATTGTTATCCTAATATAAAAGTCACTTCAGAAAAAAATGGAATGATCCTGGCAAACTGGCTGCCAAATTGGAAGTGACAATTTATTCCCATAAATTTTTGCTAATCCCTGGCAATAATGGAGAATATTTGACCTTCTGAGCCAGTGGGCTGACAGAAAATTGCGATGTCAGAATGAAGTATTTTTGTTATGCAGATGACCTAGTTGAGAACAGGAGATTCTTTCCTGAGTTTTCTAACTGTATTTCCATAAAGGTCTTGACATCCAGACAAACTGATCTGCAAGATTAATATTGTGAGATGGCAATAGGTATCTCATTAGAACACTTGTTCATTGTTTGGATTTCCAATGACTCCTACTGATGCTTTACATGATAGAAGTAACAAGCTTTCAGCTACTCATTGGAGTCTAGCTGCTGTATTGGAGGTGATAGAGCAATAATGGTGGGGAACACTGGCACTGAACCTCAAGGCAGAGTAAACATCTTAGTATTAGAGGAAGTAGATGAAAATACAAATATGTTGTTCTTCTCTCTAGTACAGAGTTACTTTACAGATGGAAAGACTGCAACAGAACTAAGGGCCTTTCCAGAGTTTACTCAGAAAGTCAGTCCTCTGCTTAAACTACTATACCACACGCTCCTTCATCTATATGTGGGGTTTTTTGATTAATTGCCTACAAATCTGAAACCTGTATGAATATTTAACTGACTTAAATACTCTCTAATATATTGTCGCTTTACCTTTCCTCAGCCTGGTTACTGGCTCAAAACTTTTGAGAGACTTTTCTTCTACTTTTAGAAGGCACCTGCCCTATTTCCTTTTAAAATCACTTAAGCCTGCTTTCCTAGCTAACTATATAAAGTATTCTAGTGCAGTGCTACTGTAACACATGCTGTTATATATTTCAATGGTACAACTGAGTTCAGAAGCAAATTCCATCTTGATCAAATCTTCATCCTAACCCTGTAGAGACTAAACATATTGCCGTAGCTATATCCACTGAATATCAGCAGTAAGCAGACAGATGATTAATGTATTTATCTTCTAGCATCTGCCTGCCAGATATTTTACCATGGATAACTCACATTAGTTACACTCATGTCTCTATGTTTTCTTAGAGCTGCAAATATACGGCTGTTGTAACTCTTGTAAAAGGGAAAAAAATAGACTCTTTTCACCCTCTCACACACTTTCCTTCCCTGATGAATCAAACACCACTATCTGTTTACAACATCCATTCTTGACTTACTACTTTGTTGTTTCATTCTGAAACCTCTTGTTTCTCTTTTTTAGAGTAGCTGATTTCCCTTTATGGAAATAATCACATCCTTTGTTCTCACTCACTGCAGAGACATAAAAACATGACATTTTTGCAAAAAGAAACATGCACATCCATCCAATTCTTTCCTTTCCCCACGCCCACTATGGGGGCCTTATATTTAAAGCTACTCTATTTAAATAAAACTAACTGGAAGAACATAAGTTTGAACCATTTGTAACTTGTATAGCTTCTGTCTGAATTCAAGGGCAGAGAAGGACTTTTATAGTTCAGTAGAAACAACTCGTCTTTGTTCACGTGTGCACTAAGCTGAAAGTATCTTTCTTGTTATTCACCTAGCTGTGCAGTGATGCTATTGGTTTATTTTGAAGTTGAAGCAAAAAGGTGATTGTTCACTGAGAGTTTAAGACAAAAAATGCACGCACACAGAAGCAACAACTCATAAGACTACTATTTTCCTCCCTAAACCTAGAAATGAATTTTAAACCAAATAAATAATTGTAAACAATTGGAAAGCATGGAGGCTTAGAAACTAAAGTGCATTGTATAATACAGATTTGTGCAGTCAAATCTATTTTAAGTGACAATTGTTTACACATATGCAACGTAATAGTAGCTGTGTCAGTCTCAGGATGTTAGAAAGACAAATGTGGGTGAGGTAATGTCTTTTACTGGACCAACTTTTGTTGAGGAGACATTCTTTCAAGCCATACAGAGCTCTTCTTCAGGTCAGAACTCTGTCCTGCTTCCCTCTGATCCCAAAATGTAATCTTGTCAGCTCTCACAAGCTAAGCCGTGATTGAACCCAGTCAGTACTTAAATGGGAGGTCCCCAAGTAAAATGCAGTGTATTGCCAGAAATGGTGTTCATAATTTTAGTAGCACTGCTTCCTATGACTCAGGCCTAAACCTGTCCCAGCATGGTGTTAAACAGAGCACTGCTGCCAGGGTTGTAAAATCGAGAGCCTGGACACTTATTCTCATTAAATGTCACTTGGCACTTTTCACAAGAGTAGAGATGTAAATGTCAGTCTCCCAGCCAAATCCCAAAGTCAAATACATACATTCTGCCAATACAAAATTCCCCCCATAGCTTCAGCTGGATACACTGGTTTTGTCCACTGACTCAGTATTGTCATCCCCAAATTCCCTCAAGTCACATTTGCAAGCTTTCCTCTGAAACTCATAAGGGCTAGAAATTTACTTTTTTTTTAAATTAAAATTGAGATTCTCATGTAATTACATGATCAACTTCAGGGAAAAACAAATCTCTCAGCATTCCATGATTTGATCATAAATTGTGTCAACTTTCATTGCAGTGTAGTGTGTGTGAATCTTGAACAGCTGCCACAGATCACCCAAAGGCAGCTATATTTCAGTGATAGATTAAGTGAACCTTTTATATAGTTTCTAAAATGCTTTGGAACCCCCTTGTCCTCCAAATGAGGAGGAGAGGGTTTTTTTTATTATTATTGTTTTATTAGTATATCCCAGCAAACCTATCTTTTCTCAGAGGTTTGTTTCTAAATACACCCTTATATGTTAATTTAGTGGTGATGAAAGATATTAGATATACAGTTCAGGAGGAAACTGAAATCCTCTGTTTATTTCATTTTGTACAAGTATCTTGAATACCTACTCACCCCATCCCACCCCAAAAAAACTCCTCATTGGTCTCATTTTCCCCTGCTCTGATAAATGGAATCAAAGGAATTGGAAAAATAGGCAAAGAGCTCTAAAACTTGTGGAAGGGGAGAGTGAAGTCATCCAGTCATGTTTTCCTCAGAAGCATATACCCACCAACTTCCGTACAACTCTGGAGAAGATGGAGTCAAATACAACATTTTGCATGCAGCATGCCCACCTTAGAATCTGACAGCTTTCTGACAGGATATCCAGTGACCAAACCATTCAAGTAAACTCCTTTTCTTTGACTCCTCCAGAACTCTACACTAAAGAGACAGTATGAAGCTGTCATAAACATACAGCTAAGGGTAGCATAAAATCCCTCCTTTACCTGTAAAGGGGTTAAGAAGCTTAAATAACCTGGTTGGCCCCTGGCCAAAAGGACCAATAAGGAAAGAAGATACTTTCAAATCGGAGGCGGGGGAGGGGAGTTTTGCTTGTGCTCTCTGTGTGTGCCCTCTTGGACAGAGAGAGGGACCAGGGCAGGGAAAAAAAATCTCCTAAAAAGATCCTGAAATGATACATCTAAAATTACAGAAATTGTAAGTAATCACAAAGAAATGTGTTAGATTATCTTTGGTTTTAGCTTGTGAATTTTTCCTATGCTAAGAGGTAATTTTATTCCTGTTTTGTAACTGGGAAGCAGAATCAGAGGGGTTTTAAATCTTTTTATTTACTCTGTAAAGTTATCTTCCATCCTAATTGATTCCTTAACTTTTTTTTTTCAATAAAATTCTTCTTTTAAGAACCTGATTGATTTCCAGTGTCCTAAAAACCAGAGATTTGGTCTGTACTCACTTTGTTAACCTATTGGTTGGTATATTATTCTCAAGTCCCCCCACCCCAAAGAAAGGGGGTGAAGGGCTTGGAGGGATATTCGGGGGGGGATAGGGCTCCAAGTGGCCCCTCCCTGAATGTTTGTTTAAATCACTTGATGGTGGCAACACCATCATCCAAGGACAAGGAAAGGATTTGTGCCTTGGGGAAGTTTTTAACCTAAGATGGTGGAGTATAAGATTAGGGGGTCTTTCATGTGGGTCCCCATATCTGTACCCCGGAATTCAGAGTGGGGAGGGAACCCTGACAAAGCACAGGTGAAATACGTTGAAAGTAAAAAAATCTGTTGGCTCAAATGCGAGAGTCAAAGGCAGCTAGAGGTACAAGAGGTGTAAACCTCTCCAAGTTTGTTGTACACATGTTATTTCAGTGTCAAGACCCATTTTTAAGACATCTACTCAAAACTACTTTCAAGACTTTAAAAACCAACCACAAAACACTGAGGATTTTGTTTTGATTTTTTTAAATGTTGATTTCTAGCACTTGTTTTCAAAAGCTACTTTACTTCTAGGCCACTAGTCTTTTGACCTTTTGTCATCATTTTTGAAAGCATTCAGATAGCTTGGTCTTTAAAAGATCAAACAGAGGTAGCATCTTTGGATTCAGATGTAGTCACTTTGATCTGAAACATGATCGTAATCAACAGAAAGTCAACTTGAAGATGTTCATCTTAACCTTTTGACTTATTCTCTTGCATAGTGTTTCTCAACCTTTGCTGTTACTGAATGATTCTCTCATCTGCCCTGGCAATAGAAAGAAGCTCTTGGATTAACCTGTCTAGTGTCTTCTGTATGATTGCTGGACTGTTACAAAGGGAAATCTATGCTAGAGGCAGTAGATGAAAGAAGATAGGAAGCAAAGGGAAGTCTCCTTTGTCTAGGATTTTCTGCATATGCTCCTCAAATTAGTGGTATCCTACCAAAAACAAGGGAATATGAATTATGTTTCTTTTTTTGGATATATATAGGCAATTTTTCTATCTATTGCTAGACCTGGGTTCCACTCAATGGTAAAATGGAGACAGATAAAAAGACATAGCAGGTCAAAAAAATGGAAATTAATTTCTGCAAAAAGATTAGGAACTAAATGAATTACTTTTAGTTAATTCAACTTTTCTGTTCATTTCTGTGATTTTTGAACAAAATTATTCAAATCCAAAAATTGAAAGGATTTTTTTATCTGTTTTCAGAAGGATAGGGTTTGAAGGAGGAATAAGAAGGGAAGGGAGGAAAACAAAGTTTTAGTTTCATTGAAATCAAAATGAAGAAAAAAAGATTTAATTTCACATTAATTTGAAACATTTTTGACCAAATGGTTTGAATTGAAATTTGTTCAAAGATTATTTTTGTGGTGAAATTTCATATAATTTGAGAAGTTTTGTGGGGGTTGGGGGGGGGGAAGAGAATAAAGGAAAGTTTTTTGAGTTCCTTCATCCTTACTGAGATATTGTGACAGAGTCCCACTGGTGTCAATTGGCAAAAAGAGTTCACTACTCTGTGTCAGCAACTCCTAACAGGCCTGAAAAACTCATAACGTCTAACACACCATTTGCCTAGTATTTATTCATAAATAGTGTCTTGTAAGATAGCAAATGAAAACTAGTGTCATCCTGGTCATTAGTATCATTTTAAATATCATCATTACATACATTTCACAGAGTTGTGTGTACCTACTAAAATATATGTTTTAAACTATGTAACATGGTAGAGTTGACAGACAGGTTTTCTCCCAGATGAAGCAGGTCTATTCACCTACCCCTGTCTGATGTAAATTAAGTATTCATAAGTCAAACACAGTGGAAGCTATATTTGCATTGCAAGTCAAACATGAGGACCTGAGTTAAATATAGGGACAGCACACCAGAGAAAACATTGGGGGACTAGTGACATATTCTGGTTCATCATTGAGGGAGCAAAATGAATGGTGCTTTTTAAATCCTTGAACAGTGGATTCCAGCCATGTAGATTGGTTGTGCTGGAAGATGGCTATAGGTGAGAAACTACTTTAGGATTTTGGCCTGTTAAAGTGTTTTATACCTTTTGTTTGTATGTAATCATTTGTTTCCATTGTCCTTACTCAGTATCTCTTTAAATCTTAACATTGATAGTAAAATTTCAGTACTGTAATGTTACAGATGACCTGATTCTGAGCTGTGCAGTCTCTTCGGGGACAGCTTATATGGTAATTTCTGTGAACATCCAATGACAGAGGCTGGTCACTATAGAGAGATGCTTCAGAGCTTGGGCTCTGGGGTACAGCAAGTGTTAACCTGCAAGGTAAGGTAAACACTGGCAGAGCCCTGAAGAGATTGCTTGGGTCACTAAACAGGCTGGTCGTGTCAAGGAGCTGACACCCAGTTTAGCAATAGCAAGTCTCTGTCACTGAGGCAGGGGGTTTACACAGAGACTCTCAGTCCTGGGCACCCCGAGAAAGTGTCAGATACAAATTGCACTTAAGGACTGTAGAAAACACTTGCAATAATTTTGCATAAACTTTAGACATGCTAGGAATCTGTTTCTGACAGAAGTTGTTCTTTATGGTAATCACCTGGGGCAGGGAGGGTGTACTGGAGAGCATCACTTCCCATTAATTTTTACTTGCTCAGATCAAGTGCTCCTATTCTTGCTGTCTCCTGTTACAGGGGGCAAAGAGGGGTGCAGCTGCTGCTGCCTCTGCTAGCTGCTTCCAAATCTCTACCAAAAGTGTGGAGCAGGGCAAACAGAGGAGGTTCTATCCTGCCCTCACACACAGATTTGGGGACCTTGCTGCTGTCTATCTAGTACATTAGTGACCCAAGTCTGGAGAGGACACCAAGGAAAATCTTCTACTGTGTGTGAAGCAAGGTAGTGGGGGAGGGGGATTTTCAGGAATGGGCTCAGATAGATCCCTTCCTTCTACCTCTAGGTGAGACTGCAGTGACGCAAAAGGAATCCCCATGGGTAATAGGAGGTAGTAAGCTGCAGCAGGTAAAAGACAGACCCTTTCTCCCACCATGCCTCCACCAATAGTGAGGAGGGAACATCTGGTGATGTGAAGTGAGGGGGACACAGGAGATCCTCATGTCTACAAGGAGGGGGCTGAAAGGGACAGGGAGACCCAAGGAATTCCATGGGGAGAGAAACCACAGTGGAGAAATCCTGGGGGAGCAGGAGAGGGATAAATACAAGGGACCAAAAAACCCCAGAGGAAGGAGAGAAGAGAAGTGTGGGGGTTAAACTGCTTGATAGATACAGGGTATTGAGAAAGGAGGATGTGAAAGCAGAAAACAGAGAGGAAGAAATAAGGGGAAGAGAAAGAATAGAGGGAGCTATTTAGATAGGAGGAAGTGAGAATACACCACAGATGAATGTGAGGGAAAATAAGGCAGGCAGAGAAAGAAAGACCAGACCAAAAGAAAGACAGTGAGTTATTACTTTAGAATTGTTTAATCCGAAGCTTCATGGGAAAAATGTGATAAAAAAAAGAACAGTGTATAATGGGAGACAGAAGGGTAGGGATATGAGTATGTAATATCTCAGGAGTTCTTGTCAACAGGATGTTGTGTTCTGTATATATAGTGATGAAGTAATCTGTTAAGTGTTTCTTTTTAAATCAACTTGACATTGTCTTTTTGCCTAGTTTTATTCTGCTTCAGATTAGAAGGATACACGAGTATTTGGGTGTCTGTACTTCTGGTGTGTGTTTGCATACTTCGATATCAGTGTGGTGTGCCGCTTGCACTGGAAAGTGTTGAATTCTAACGCCCTCTCCCCAGGGCCCAGATCTGTGTTTAGAGAGCTAGTAGAACCATAGTAGCAGGGAAGAGAATGATTTTGGTTTCAGGAATAGCAGGTTTCGGGAGGAGCTCAACCTAGTCATGAAAGTATTGTGGCTGAGGATAAGTTCTGGGACAATTATAGGTGAAGGATGAACTATAGCACAGCTACTAAATGTAAGCATTTCAAGGGGTAAGCAAAAGTCATGTTTTCCCCAAATGAGTGTAGAGCAAGCAAATTCAGACTGACTACAGCACTAAACTCAGTACAGTGACACTATTTATTAGAGCTGGCTGCCTGATTTTCATTTTTTTAAAATGTTGATTCATCCAAAAACAACTCCAAAAAAAAAAAAAAAATCAGGAAGCTTTGTCAGATCCAGGATGGAAATTCTGGTCAGAGAGAGACACACCCAGAATAGCCAAAAGCCCAGTAGTTAGTGTGCTCACCTCCTTCGTGGGAAACCCACATTCAAGTCCAGGACTTGAACCTCAGGCTCATATCCCAGGTGAGTGCCCTAACCACTTACTTGCATTAAGTTTGTGTTCAGATGGTCCTTATATTTTCTCCAATAAAGGAAATTGCACCTCTATGTAAACATTTACAGAGAAAAAAAAGCCACGAGTCCCTTGGTTTTGGTTGCCCCTTCCCACAGGCAAAGCAGTTTATTCTAGCCTCCATACTTGACCTCAACTGCCGACAGAGCTGAATCACTTCATCACAAAGCCATATTCCATGGTTCAGCGAATTTTTAATGTCAGCTATTCAATGGAAGATGATTTCTGTTACTAGCCCGTTCAAAGGGTCTTTTGCCTAAGACCCACAATGGTACAGGTGCCTAAATCCCAGTTTTAGGCTCTATTACAATCCACAAAACCTTTGTACAGTTATCGCTTAACCCAGTTGGGGCCTAAACTCATTTAGTGTCCAGGTTTTTGCAGTAAAAGTTCCCTAAGTGCCCACGTTTCTGCCTCTGGGTATGTGAATAAATACTTAAAGAGTCATTGGAACAAGGGGACTGGCCCCTGGATCTCCCATCTTCCACATGGGTGCCCTGACCTCCAGGCTACAGAGTCAGTCACTAAGTACTTGACCACCTCTGGTCATTTTATGTCGAGTTAGGCAGGCACCTAACTTGTTCTTGCAAGAAACTTAAGTGCCTAAGCTGCCTGACTTCAAGAGAGGGTTTCCCACTTGTAGATCACTGAGCAGAGAGATAGACACTTCCTTGCAGACCAGGTTTAGGCACTGAACTCCATGATAGGGGCAGGGCTTAGGACACTCTTCTCATCAATATTTTCCATTGGCTAGTTTAAGAAGCTCCTCACACAGCATGATGGCTTTTGTGGATACCATTCTAAATGCCTCTCTCTCCCAATGCATTGTATGGGGAGCCTACACACCTAAACCAGGCTTTGTGGATCTTAGTTTTGCTCCTGTGATTTGCCAAAAAATGTTAAGCAGTGAAATGCTGAATGTCACAATGCCTATGTCCCTTTGTGAAGCAGGGCCTTCATCTCCTTGTGCTCAGTTTGCTTTCCACTTTTAGATTTGGGTGAATAAAATGTTGTTTTGTTCCCTCTTCAGAATCACTTGGCATGTCTGCTATTCTTATTTCTGAGATGTCCAATGTTGGATCCATTTCCGCCCTAATGGTTGCTTGTTGCTCACTACAAGCAATTGCACAGGCTTTCATGTGTGTATAAAGAAAGCTACAAATAGCTCTCAACACAAAGTTCTCAACCATTCTTGTAGCTGTTTCTATTGCTTCACATCGAGTCAACACATACTCTAGGCTTCAAAGTGATGTTTTAGGTTATTGTGTGTGCTGTTTGTGTTGTGCTGGGAGATTTGTGTTCATTTGTGCAATGAGGTGGCAAATGAGATGTGTGATGTAGTGAGGGGCTGTATGTGTTTGCATTTATGTATGCTGGTTAGGTTGTGTGTGTGGTTTTGAATAAATATGGCAGATGAGCTAAGTAATCCTCCATCTGTGAAGTGTGTCTCATAGGCTATAGCTAATTTGAATACAACAATTTCAGTGGTTGTAAGGGTAGGGATTAGTTGAGTTACCTCTGATACCACAATAGTCTAGAATTGTTGGCATGGCATGGATATCTGCCGTGCTTTCACATGGGTGTAATCTGTAAAGTCAAAATGGTTGAAGATTTGCGGATTGGACAGTAACAGACCATAGACCCCTGTGATGACTGAATCTGGTGATAGCTTTTTCTGTTCAGAGTCTCAACCACACTTATAGGTATTTCCATTGCTTCACGCTGACTCTACAGACATTCTAAGCTTCAGAGTGATATACAGAATTACAATCCTGGAATCCTATTTTTGTGTGTGGGGCGGGGTGCATGTATAATATATTATATATAAAAATATAAAAATTCACCCACAAACTGTAGGAGAGAAACTGACCTGATAGTCAGTTTAACAGTGCTCACAACATTCTGAATAGCAGCAGTGAAAAATTAGAAATATCAGATCAGTTTTCACCGTGCTACATATTGTCAATGTTCTGAGCAGCAGAGAGGTACTAGAACTGGTTGCAAACATAGGAAGGCAGCTTTTCTTCAGTTAGTATCAGTTCTAGTTTCCAAGATTAACTCTGCAACCATGAGAGCTAGAAATGTTCACAAGTGAAAGCTTAGAGTCTGCATAAAATACAGCTGAAGCATAAGAAAGCTTCCTATTCAATATAAACAACTGGAGTTTTTAAAGACCTACTCAGTAGTCTATCAGACTACAGTTGAGTCCTGGCTCCACTACACTGATCCCAAAGACCCCTAGTTTGTTGATCCTCAAGACATGTTGCAAGGCTCATCTATTCATATTGACTGTCTCATAGGGAATTCAGGAAGGAAATCAGAATTATTAAGAAGGGAGGAGGTATTTGAGTGCTTTATGAACACTGCTTCAACCTATGAAGTTTTATTAATTTCCCCCATCCAAATAATTACCTTCATGTATAGAGTTCATATTAATGTGTTTTCTAAATTTAAATACCTACCATGGTCTATGTACGTTATAATTCAATAGCTAGCTTAGAGTCAATGGTTACTAATGAGGAAAACAAATGGGAAGGTGGGAAGACAACTAACTGTAACATGGAGATCTGAAGAAATTCTACACTTTGTCATCAAATGAAGTCTGGTTTCACACCCAGGAGGAGAGAGGGGTTTAACAAAATTTGATGCTAAAAAGTCTGGATGGATATTCCAATGTAAACAGTCAGTTAGTAATCATAGAAGCTAATGAGGAAAAGGACCAGTTAAATTACAACAAATTCTAAAGAAAATAGTAAAGGGAGTAGAAAAGATGGAAGAGATGTTGCTGGTCCACTAATGATATGATATGTATCCTAAGAGCAGAGAGAACTTCAACAGGAAAGTCTACTGCAGGAAGGATCGAGAAGAGATGTGTTATTACAGATCTGTAAAGCTGACTTCACTGGGGAAATAAAGGAAATGTTGTTAGCAGTTACTCATAAGAGTTTCATATTTTGAAGAACCATGAAATATTCATGAAAATGTTGTCAGTGCACAAAAACATTGAATCTGAGGAAAAAAAGTTATAGTACTGTCCATGGAACTGGAGTCCTAAGTTACTTAGCACATGCAGTGTGTTAAAGTGAGAATGAGAAACAGGTTGCCATTAAATAATTCAGGGCAGACTGAGAGAACACGTGGGTTGTTCAAACTATAGCAATTCATATTTAGGGCGTATGACTATAGTTTCTCATACAGGTCAGTCAAGCTTGGTCTATTACTTGTGAAAAAGCACCTCCACATGATTAGAAGGTTCTTGAGAGTAGTCAGGAACAAAGTGATTGATGTAAACATGGGGGTTTTGAGGTAGAACTAATTCAAAAATAAATCACATAGAAAAATAGCTGACAAACAATCAGGCAAACTTCTTATTACAGGAACAGATTGTGTATGAAAATAAAAATCAGCAAGGATGACATACTAAACTATAAAATGACATTTTTCAGAAAAGCAACTTCTGGCCCAGACAAAGTTATGATTAATGATATATTTAGAATTTCTCTTTAACCCACCCTGTTGTTTATAGCTACTGAAGTCAGGTAAAAGTTATGGGGTTCCTTTGAGGCATCTGAAGCACATGATTAACTCCATTACTAGTAACAGAAGCATTCATGGGATAATAAATTCCATTTTCATTAATATTAATACACTAACCCTATGCTGTGTGTCATTTAAGACTGATCTAAACACACAAAGAATACCCGATACAAAACCATAAAAACAGTGATATGAAAAATGAAGGTATCTGACCATACATACTCATCCAGACACACATTACCACTAGAACCACCATCATCCACTACAAACACTGAACTACAACCCTAAGTATACCCTAGTAATGATCCCAGCCTTCACCAAAGACTGCTGCCACCATCACCAAGAGCACCCACTACCCTCCTTGCTTTAACCTTCCTCCCCTATATTATTGCACCATTTTAAACAAGTCACTCAGCTCCTGTTTTGAAAGGGGTATGCTTGTTAGCAGGCAATATCCTTCTAGCTACTAGATGAAAATCTTTCCACCAACCACCAACCATGAGGATTTGTCAGTGTATTGTGGTAGGGGGAGTTGTTCTTAAGTGACTGCATTATTTTCTTTTGGATAAGACTCAAATGGTGTTATTGGGATATTGCTCCTCCATCCCAAGAAATCTCAGGTGGGGTGCCAAAATGGGATTATCAACCAACTCCATCTTTGAAAATGTATATGGGACTATTAAGAGACTGTATGGGTATGTGAATGACACAGTGACATTTCTCTGTTTCACCATATATTGATTGTGCAAGTTGATCAATTTATCCACTGATTGACCAGGAGTGGTTTTTGGATGAGAGAGCTCCTGAAGGCTGAACTCAGACAACATGTGTACATGTTGTTGGGTTGGGGGGGGGAGAGAAATGGAGGAAACAGGTAATATAACAACCTCTTCACCTGAATGCTTGCACCTGTCTTTTGTTATCCAATAGGACCTCCAAATGGTAACCCTGAATCTTTATTCGACTACTTCTCCATACCTTGATAGAATAAAACACACTGCCAATTCTATCTACAATGTGTCTAGAAAACTGTTGCCATTTCTATCTATGTGATTATCATATTCAAGTTGAATTATTGCAGTGGTCTTCGCTTAGGACTATACAAAAATGATACTTGGAAACTAGCTAGCATAAAATGTGGTACCCCACTTAGGCCATGAGTAAAATTTTCAAGAGCAATAAAGTGATTTAGTAGTCTGTGTCCCATTTTCAAAAGTTAGACTCTTAAGTGCCCCAGTAAGTTTTGAAAATGGGACTTTTGAAAATTGTGTCCTTTTTCTATGCAGTATTTTTTTAAAATCTCTCGTTCTTTCTTAAAAAAAAAGCTTAAGGTGAGAGTTTAAAACATTATAGCTATTACCAATATAACTTCCCACATAGAAATTTAATTTTGTATATGAGTGCTTTGCTGCTGTTATTTAGCTTATATCACTAACTAAAAGTCACTCTTATACCAGAATAAGCATGTCTACATGGGGAGTTATACTAATAGTTACACCAGTATAACCAATAAACATGCCCATCTAGGAAAGGCTTTAGTGGAGTTTTCCTGCGGGGAGACCTTTAATTGGAAGCTGGTGCAGATTGTAGTTTATTAGTTTCTGGATACAATTCCAGGTGTGAGTTAATTTAAGCTCTAATTGGTTAGGATCTAAATATGAGTAGGCCAACAACAGGATCATTGACTTCGGAACCAATTCCTGTCTCAGTGTGACAGCTGAAATTTTTTGGCCTTCAGAGGACTTTTCAAAGCTTACTTGTTTCCCCAGGATCTCTCTTGGGGGCATGTTGGAGTATCTGTGTACGGTCATGTAGTGGGAGGGGGATAAAAAGTTTATATTTGGTGTATTAGGATGGTCTATTACATGAACATTGGTCCTAGATGCTTTCTCTGTATTTCAACAAGTTAATTGTGCACACATCCAAGTGTTGGATAGGTACATTATTCATGTAAATAAGGGGGAAAGTTTCAGCATCACACACATTACTATTTTCAATGAATATAGTGTTTTTCATTCACTTTCAAAGTGTCTACCAAATTAAACTTTGAGGAGGAGTCACACTCTTTTTTACAAATGTGCAACCTGTGACACAGAAAGGTTAAAGGACTTGACCAAGTTCCTATTGACTGTAACTCAAGGATATAGCACAGAGTCCCCAGAAGATGGCATTTATGTCTCTGCAACGTACACTACTTCCATACGTTCAGAGCTCCTTCTTACATATGGTGATGTTCAGAAGGATGGATACTGTCTGTTGAGAAATCATATTTGATTCTGATTACTTTCTTGATCATTCAAATTAAGTACTACTAAGATCAGTACAGATAATTGTGTCAAAACATTAAGCCATGACAGTGAAACCTTAACAATCAGTTAATAGTTCTTCAGCAAGAAAAGCCAGAGTCATCCTGTGGTGGAGAAAAAGGAATATGAACATCTTTGGGGAAAAAAGTCACATTATAGGAATAATGAAGATTTACACATTAACACAGTTCGGAGAAAAGAGCTTGGTGTGGGGATAGCACACTTTTATATGCACTTTTTGATGTTTTCACTCACCTAAGTTGAACCTAAGTTTTCACTCACCTAAGTTGAACAGGTCCATGAAATGCTGAATAAAGTTGGAAGATACAGTAAGTTTAGGGACAGGGAAGGGAGGCTATACAATAAGCACTGTAAGAAATGCTTTCATACCTGGCAATAAGCATCTTAACATCTGAACAAGGAATAGTTGAGGGTATGAACAACCGCCAGAGTAAGAGAAGTATGAAACTAGGAGCTAACCTGGGATGCAATATGTCAAAGGGAGAGGCCTGGAGAAACTGAATCCTAAAAATATGAACTCCATGTTTTCTTACCTCTTCAGTAATTCCTAGGGTTCAGTGGAAATATTAGACTTGTAATTTTTGTGTATTTTCCCTTTTTTGAATTAGTTTGACCTAAGGTATAAACTTGAGCTAGGGATTACTTACTCACAAAGCTTAGCATACTGGGATCCTGACTGCAGCTTCTGGACATTGCCTCAATACACACTGGGACTTAGGAGTGCAGGGTTCAATTTCCAGTGTTGCCATAGACTTCTTTTGTGACTTTAGGCAGGCCACTTAAGTCTATATTTAAAAATACAGATAATACTTTCCTCCAGCCCTTTGGCCATTTTGATAGTAAGTACTCTGGATCAGGAACTATTATATTCATGTACAGTGTTGAGAACTGTCAGGTTGTGATCTCTGTTTATGAGATAGTGGAATACAAATAAATAAAAAGATTACTAGAATATTAAGACTTTTTGGATCTTCATCTGTTTCTAGGAGAGTTCATTAAAGTCTGTCACTGTATAAAGTCAGTATACATCAGTGTCTTTTACCCTCAATAGATGACGTAGCAGGGCCCTACCTGGTTAAACTTAAGACCCATCCACTGCTTCAGTTTCCCTCTGTCACATCTGACTTTTCCCCCCTTCCAATCTACCATCATCATCCAAGATGATTTAGCCTTCCAGTCAAGTCACAAGAAGTCTAAACAAACAATAACTGCCTCATGCCAGGCACAGCCCTTTTTCTTCAAGGATCCATTTTCTTCCACCCAACCCATTTCTGGGCTCAGCTCTAACCTTCCTGGGTTTTAATCAATTCCTTTGTCTTGTTCCCTTGGTCACCTTCACACAGCGTAGCAGTATAGGAAGAACCCACATCCAATCTGTATATGGGTTTCCAGCCCTGGGAACACTAAACAACCAGGCCATTTACCTCTATAGCTTCAACCTGCCTGCTATTACCCAGCACCTCTTTCCTATACTCCCAGACCTACTGGCTGTGCACCCGCTTTTATAAAAACACTCCACTCCCATATCTCACCATCCTTCTTTCCTAAAGTCTTCCTCTGCTCTCATAGATCTACTACTCCCCAGAGTTAGCTCTGCCTCTCCACAGACTCCTCCAATCCATCCTTCACTCAAGCAGGCCAGTTTATTTACATGATTTACCTTGCCTCCCCAGGTAAAGGGAATAAGTGAAGTGTGGCACAGGTGCAGCCAAACCTCCATTCCTGTTAAAGGGCCATCTCACTCGGACAGATAGTAAACAAGAAGTGGGTTCTCAGTCAAAGACAAAAATCAAGGACACATGTCATATTGATGCTGCTATTTCTGTGACTGAATTCCTCTGAAAACACAGGATGGGCTAGATTCACAAAAGGACTTAGGGGCCTGCCTCTTTAGGGCACCAAAATCCCAGACTCAGGCCCCAATAGGATCCACAAAGCCACCTACCTCAACTTATGACGAATCCTTTAGACACCTAAACTCACTTGGCACCCTTATTTGGGGGGTGGGGGGGCCAGAGGGAGAGGGACACAAAAGTCCCCGAGGCATCAATGTTTCTGCCTCTGCAGAAATAAACATAAACCTATTTATTCCCTTCACTGATACTCACTACTTGATAAGAGGCTGAATTCTGGAGCTTTCCCACTCGAGTCAAAAGTGAAACTGACCCAGACAAAGGGAACTTCCCTCCTTCCTTTTGAACCATCTTGTCCTCCCATTGGTCCCTCTGGTCAGGTATCAGCTAGGCTAGGTGAACTTCTTAATCCTTTACACGTAAAAGAGGCATTAACCCTTAACTATCTGTTTATGACAAGGGTAGTCACCTAAGAAGTGGGAGTTTCTCAATTCAAGTCCCCCCTGCACCTGCAGGGGAGAAGGGATTTGAATAGGGCTCTGCCCCCTTTTAGAGGAGTGCCCTAATAATGAAGCTATGGGATATTCTGACATAGGGCAACCTCCGTCTTGCCTCTTGAAGCTGTTCCAATGTGGATTAACTAATTAAAGACCCATTGGGCCAGAGAGAGAAAAAGCTCAAGTGTGGGAATGAATTTATAGCTTGGTGGTTAGCACATGCCTCTGGGAAGTGATGGATTCAGTCCCACTGCTCTGATGACTTTTAAAAATTATTTATCCTCCCTTCAGCCCAGACTTAAGTACCTATGTAAAAGATAGGACTGGGGATTGGCACCCCTCCCCTGGATTGTCTGTTTTAGGCAAGGAGCCAACTAGTATGCTGTTTTTGTTATCTCATTCTAAGGCACCTCTCTCTGCCCATACATAGGGCGCCTAGGCACAGAACTCAGGCTTTGTGAATCCTGGTAATTTTCTAGGCATCTAAAAATTAGGCATGGCAATGCTCAGTGTCACACACCTAATTTCTTTATGAATCTAGCCCAAGAAGCCTAACACCCACAAGTGACAGACAGTTTCAGGAAGAAAGATGGCAACTCTTTAAAGTATTATCCTTATGTACTAAATGGAAGAATTTGTCATTTAATTTTCAAATGACACATTGTTATAGCATTGGGTAAATAGTCACAGTATATGCACAATATATATAGCAGAAAACTAATGGTCCTTTCAGTACTGTTGCTAAATATGATACCCATTCAATGGCTTACAGCCATGATAATATCAATATAGATAATAATCTTAAAAATGTTAAAGACCTAATTTTTCAGTTGAGTTTGCGAGGCTTTATATGAATGTAAAACTGTTTGGACATGTCTGAAAGGACGTAAAACCAACCCTAAAAAACTGCTGCTTATAATCACAGCTGCATAGATTAGTGTTGAAATGTATTGCAGAATAAGCTTCCAACGTGGTCAACTGGAATGCCAGGTCTTAGCTGAAGATCTCTACAGGATCATTTAAGGGAATATTTTTGAAGAGTGTGAACAAAGTGTGAGCAAGTAGTTACATTTTCAATATTTTTTATATAAATTGGTATATCATTTATTTACAAGGACAGATCTTAATAGACCATATGAGGCTTTCTCAGCCTTTACATTTTCCAGTCTTCCTAATGTTTGCTATGACTTCATTGTTCTTACAACAGTCATTACAGACTACATTTTTCAACGCCCTATTCACAAAATATAAATAGCGTTAGTGCTCATGCCTCCCATGCATAACTGTGTAAATTGTTCCTGTTGTCCTCAGGGATCATTTAGCTCATCAGTACCGCTCATACTTTGTAAGAAAGTTCACAAACCAATCAGCCGTTACTTACTATAGGGATATGACTTTATCTAAAGTTGACATCTTCCTGTGCCATCAGGTGTCACTTAGGGGATGAACAAGGCTCTGCCATTCCTGTCTATCTGGGCTGCCCTTTGCATGTCCTCTGTGTTACTGAAACCCATAAGTTTTTCCTTTCTAAGTGCTGTCTGATGGAGGGATTCCTTTAGTCAGTCCCTTTTGCATGTTTCTTCAGTTGCCCAATGGCTCCCCTGCCAGGGAAGTCATTCTAGTTTAATTCTTAACACGTAGACCAGATATTTAATTTTCTTTTCTGGAGAGGAGTCTGATGAATCTTGGTATTGGTTATAAATTCATACAATTTAATAACTGCTGTTTTCCCAAGGCATTTGCTTTCGAAGGCATTTAGACATCTGTCTGTACGTTTGGTGGATTATATCTCTGTACTGAGCCAAATCCTGCTGTTTATACCTGGAACACATGCCTTATGAGGAGAGGCTGAGGGAACTGGGATTGTTTAGTCTGCAGAAGAGAAGAATGAGGGGGGATTTGATAGCTGCTTTCAACTACCTGAAAGGGGGTTCCAAAGAAGATGGATCTAGACTGTTCTCAGTGGTACCAGATGACAGAACAAGGACTAATAGTCTCAAGTTGCAGTGGAGGAGGTTTAGGTTGGATATTAAGAAAAACTTTTTCACTTAGGAGGCGGGTGAAGCACTGGAATGGGTTACCTAGGGAGGTGGTGGAATCTCCTTCCTTAGAGGCTTTTAAGATCAGGCTTGACAAAACCCTGGCTGGGATGAATTAGTTGGGAATTGGTCCTGCTTTGAGCAGGGGGTTGGACTAGATGACCTCCTGAGGTCCCTTCCAACCCTGATATTCTATGATTCTATGAATGCTCTGCTCCATCTCCCATGAAAGCAACGGAAGTTGTAAATGCACATTGGAGGGCAGATATGGGCCCATTAAGTCTAAGCATATAATCTGTATTTCCATAGGAGTGTATGTACATACTAGTAGAGATGTCACTCATCCTTACACCAGCAAAAGCCTATACATGAGCTTTGTGTCTAACATTTTCCCATCCACACACTTTTGCATTCACATCCATTATTCTCCCTTTGCAAATCTGCTGTTTCCCTGTAGGTTGAGTCTTGTTTTGAGAATAATCTGTATGGGGAAAATACCTGCTTCTAACACTAAGAATTATTTAGTCTTTAATGTATAATTTATTAGCATGTGGTTTAAATTTAAAACACTTGTCACTCACTGGGAAAATTGAATGTTTCAGTTAAGTGCAAACAAGATGTCAGTTCTGGCAAAATAAGTGTTTGGAATATTAAGAAATGGAAAAAATCAGCATCAAGTAGTAATTTAACACTATTTACTTCAGTCAAGTACTCTGTGTGTGTGTGTGTGTGTCTTTCCACACCACCCCTTAGAAGCATTGTACTGTTCCCTCCTCCTCCCTCCCCCCCCATATAAACAAACACTAGAATCTAATCTAAGTTTAAACTGGAAGAGCCATGCTGTGGGCAGATTTACCTAATTAAAATTTTAAACATAGCTACCCTATGATCTGTAAAGCAATTCCCAATCAATGAAGTGTGCTAATTACACCAAATGCCTTTATAAAGGGAGATTTAATTGCAATGTACTTAGTTCCCCATTGGCTAATACATTCTCCCCAAAATAGAACAAAATTCATGGTTAGGATACTTTAATTATGAAGGAAACAATTTATTGTGATGTGAGGTAGGGTGATGTTTGTGAACATTATCTGTAGTTTAAAAGGCCTTGGATTTTTAGGGAACAAATGTTTATTTGGCTATTTCCCCCTGATCGGGACAAAGAACTTTTCCAGTATATATCAGAGTTTAGAGGTAAAGATCTAAAAAAAAAAAAAAAAAAAAAAAAATCGGACATGCAAGGTTTTTGAAAGGTTTCAGAGTAGCAGCCGTGTTAGTCTGTATCCGCAAAAAGAACAGGAGTACTTGTGGCACCTTAGAGACTAACAAATTTATTAGAGCATAAGCTTTCGTGGACTACAGCCCACTTCTTCGGATGCATCCGAGGACTACATCCCACTTTTTCGGATGCATCCGAAGAAGTGGGCTGTAGTCCACGAAAGCTTATGCTCTAATAAATTTGTTAGTCTCTAAGGTGCCACAAGTACTCCTGGTTTTTGAAAGCTATTTCTTCTGGAGCAATTTATTTTGTTCTACGGATTATAAAGCAATTTGTCTTTATAAATTATCTGAATAGCAATCTCCCCAGAAATTAGTGGTTTAGTTTTTCATATACACTGTTTTTAGAAACTAAATACAAATTAATGAATTTGGTCCATAGCAACATTTTATTTTTGTTATGTTCAAGTGAGTTGTAACTTCATTTGTAAAACCATGGTCAGGGTAAGTCCAAAATACACAATGAGCCAAATTTTGCTCCTAAATACATTGATATAAATATGGAGCAGCTATATTGACATCAGTGAGGTTATTCCAGATAACAATGGAACAAAGCAAAATTTAGTCCTTTGTTTCCCTCTATTTCTTTTTCCCCCTTCTAGTACCAAACTCCTAAGTCCCTTGACATAATTTAACATTAACTTAAGAACAGGCTCCATGGTCTCTCTCTCTCTACTCCTTGACAAGAGAAATCTCATTTTCCTCTTCCTTATATTTTTTTCACCTTTATGGAATTTTCCATTTTTTTAATACAGCTAATTTGAAAGACACTGTTGACCTATAACCTCTGACTTGGTCTTAGGGTACAAACTGTTATATCATGTGCTAATGCATATTAAAATGCTTTAAGGTGGGAAAATAAAAGCTATTGGAGCTGTGATGCAAGACATGAAAGTAGGGAAACTTAAGAATCTGTACAACAACAACAACAACAGTAGGCTTGGCCAGAAGCTGAACTCTAGTTGGCCTGTTGGTTTTGCTAGCTAGCCTTAGTAGCCAAGCAGTTAGCATGACTAAGTCCTAATGTTATAAGATTTAGCAATATTTAGCTTGTGATAAACAAGTACACCACAGAAGCATGAAATAATGCTTTTGGAGAGAATTTTTAGTATGTGTAAGTATGAGGTTAATCCATCAGCATATTGGAAACATCAGGAATTATTTTAACACCATGTTGATGCAAATCACTTATGTCAGCAATCTGAACCCCAACTGTGGGTACCCGGAAGGCCACATATGGAATAGGGGCTGAACCCTACATAAATATGGTCAGGGATATGTAAAGGTATGAAAAAAAGGGATATAAAACATGATGCTTGAATGTTCACAAGTGGGACACTGGGAGTGATTGAGGCGGCAGCAGCCCAAAACTTCATTTCGTCTCTTGGTGTGCTCCACTGACTGTTTCTTCAATCTTTGTATCTAATAGCTTCCACAAGGTTGTAAGTATGACCAAGGTTAAGTATGTCTACATTGTGGGATTGCTTTATCTTGTATCAGCCTAAAGCTAAAAGTCTGCATGATCCGGGGGTAGGAGGGCATTTCCCTATACTTCTCACTCTTATTTTCATATGATTTCAATTATATGTGGCTGTGCTAAGTACAGCTTACAAACTGTGTGTGCTTCACCAATCTCAAACACAACAACATTTCTGACATAGCCTTCTGAGTAAAAGTCGGTTATTAGTGACTGAAATAATTTGTAATTTAAATTTACCAAAGACTGACACTATAACAGAGAAAACTCCACTGTATACTGCCACAATCTCATAGGAGTTGTGTGCCATTGTTTAAATTATGTACCAGGGGATTTTGAAAAGGGGGCTATTTGGATGTGCTGCAGAAAATGCAAGTACTTTGTTTTGAATGCTCTGGGATTTGGAGAAAATCTCAGATCTCAGAGTATGTGGAGCAGGAGTTCTAATAATCTAGCTTCTGATTTTGGGCACCCAAGCTTTTTGAGTTCCCAGACTGAGCATCTGTCATAGTAGTTCATGGTACACAGCAGTTGCCATGACTACCTGTTGCTTAATACAAAAACGTGTTCCTTTACTGCAGTAGGCCTCAGCCCTGAAGCCAGGCTGAGTCTATGTGGTGACCCTCTGGGTAATAGTAAGAACCAACATAGATTTAGGAAATACGCAAGATTTAGGAAATGCCTGTAGTGCCCATCTGGACAAGGGAAATCCTTCACATTATTCATATGCATTTTCTAGGCTCAGGAGAAATGTTGCAGGAAAGGAAGCTGTGTCATGTAAAGAGTTCTCAGAATACATTGTCCCCAAAATGATGCATTTCCTTTTAAAAATAAAAATAATTAAATCCAAGAACTCATTAGGAATCAGCCATTGCTAGCAGCCTTTCTGATCAGTGATCATTGACAGCCACCAACACTGTATTAAATACCCATCCATGATTTGCTTATATGTATTGTCATATCACCCACTGTACACTAATTTCACTGAGTAGGTCAGGGATCAACAACCTTTGGCCCATGGCCCCCCAGGGTAAACCCTTTGGTGGGCTGGGCCAGTTTGTTTACCTGCCGTGTCCACAGGTTTGGCTGATCGCGGCTCCCACTGGCTGCCGTTCACCGCTCCAGGCCAGTGCGGGCTGCGGGAAGCGGCGTGGTCCAAGAGATGTGCTGGCCACCACTTCCCAAGTCCCCTTTGGCCTGGAATGGCGAACCACGGCCAGTGGGAGCCGCGATTGGCTGAACCTGTGGACGCAACAGGTAAACAAACCAGTCCGGCCCGCCTGGGGGCTTACCCTGGCAGGCCAAAGGTTGCCAATCCCTGATGTAGGTGATCAGCTCCTTAACTATGGCCTAGACCTGCTCTATTAAAGCATTAACTGCTCTCCCAGCAAGAGCACTAAGGGACTTGGGCATGACTAACAAGCTGGTCTGAAAGTTTCCCTGTGTGCAAACATGCAGAGCCCCAACTGGAACACAACTGTGATAAATAAAGTGGGGGGATAGCTCCCTTTGATGGACACCCAGTCAGCTGTAAAATCCCTCTTGGTAGCTCTTCTTTACTTGCTTTACCTGTAAAGGGTTAAAAGAAAGGGTAAAAGATAAAGAAAAAAAAAGTGGGCACCTGACCAAAAGAGCCAATGGGAAGACTAGAACTTTTTAAACTGGGGAAAGAAACTTTCCCTTTGTCTGTTGTTCTCTGGGCTGGAGGGACAGAGCAGCCATGCTATAAGCAGCTTTAACCCAGGTATGATCATAAATCATCAGATCATTCCTAGAACTACTTCTCTGAACTCCAAATGTGTAAGTAGATCAGAATGTTTAGCTAGATGCAATCAGGATTAGTTCTGTTTATTTTTTAAGACTTGTGGATCTCCTCTGTGCTAACCCCTGATGCATTTGTTTGCTTGTAACCTTTAAGCTGAACCCCGAAGAAAGCTGTTTTGGGTACTTAATTTTTGTAATTGTTTATTTTAAGATTTAGCAAAAAGCCTGAGTTTCAGATGTAGTTTTTCCCATTTTGTTTTTAATAACATTTACTTTTTTTAAGAACAGGATTGGATTTTTTGGTGTCCTAAGACGTTTGTGCATGTTGTTTGATTAGCTAATAGCCACAGCTAGTTTCCTTTATTTTCTTTCTCAGCAATTTTCTGGAGGGGGAGGGGAGAGTGAAAGGGCTTGAGGGTACCCCACAGGGAGAAATTCCCAAGTGCTCCTTCCTGGGTTCAAAGGGTTTTGTTTTTGTTTGTTTGTTTGTTTTTTTGCATTTGGGTGGTGGCAGCGTTTACCAAGCCAAGGTCAAGGAAAAGCTGTAACCTTGAGAGTGTAATACAAGCCTGGAGTGGCCAGTATTAATTTTTAAAATCCTTGTGGGCCCCCACTTCTGCACTTGGAGTGACAGAGTGGGGATTCAGCTTTGACAACAACACTAGCCACTTCTGCCAATATAAGACTTTGAAACTAATGGCAGTAGTCCAGTATTAAAGAGAGTTTAACACATGGCTAATAGAATGAAACATTTATGTCATCCCAACCTCTTCCATTAGAGTGGTCCCTGCCTGAACTTAAGTTGCCCCACTCCCAGGAACCATGGTTAGAAGCCAGGAGATGGAGCAGGGCCACAATTGGAGCTGGCCTGCACTCAGGACTGGGGGCCAAAGCTGGGGCTGGAGCCATGGCCAGGCCAGGAGTCGAACTGTGGCAGGGTCTGGGTCTGGGGCTAGGGGCCAAGGCAGTAGCCAAGAGTGGAGCAATGTCCAGGCCACAGTCAGGGCTTGAGGCTGAAGCAGAGCTGGGGACAGAGTGGGATGGGTGGCACTCTCTCCTTGCCTCCTAGAAGGACTGGCTTGGGTCTCGTGGCACCCCCCGAATGTTCTTCTGCACTCCCCTTGGGGGCACAGCCTAATTTGGGGACCACTGCATTATAGTAAGTATTTAATTAATAAAAAAGTTAAGCTTCTTAATTTCCTTTCCAGAGACCTCTCCAGCCAACGGGCTCTATAGCTGCAAAGCCCCAAGGAAAATGTGATCTGAGAACATGCTCAGGTGCCATACCATTATGACACTGCCCAAGGTGCAGCTTGAACTGCTGCCTCCCCTTAGCTCTACAGCCTGGATGCTTTGCTAGTGACTAGCAACCCCGCCAGGTCTGGTCATTTACAGCTGCTAGCATGTAAAACACTCCCAGCTGAATGCATGAATGCTCTCCCAGCCATCCATGAACTACACTCCCTCTTAGCAAAGGGAAAATTCACAAGCTAAAATAAAAGGTAATCTAATGCATTTCTTTGCTATTACTTACTATTTTTGCAAGACTAGATGCTTAGTTCAGATATGGCTTAGGGAGATGTATTTTCACTGCCCTGTTTCCTTGCTGACTCCGGGAGACACAGACAAAAAACCTTCCCCCACAGATTTGAAAGTATCTTCTCCCCTTATTGGTCCTTCTGGTCAAGTGCCACCCATGTTATCTGAGCTTCTTAACCCTTTATAGGTAAATGAGGAATTAACCCTCTACAGGGTAAAGAGGGATTTTATGCTACCCTTAGCTGTATGTTTATGACACCTTCCTTAGAATTGTGAACTCTATGATTTCATGAAAAGAAGAACAGGAGTACTTGTGGCACCTTAGAGACTAACAAATTTATTAGAGCATAAGCTTTCGTGGACTACAGCCCACTTCTTCGGATGCATATAGAATGGAACATATAATGAGGAGATATATATACACACATACAGAGAGCATAAACAGGTGGGAGTTGTCTTACCAACTCTGAGAGGCCAATTAATTAAGAGAAAAAAAACTTTTGAAGTGATAATCAAGCTAGCCGAGTACAGACAGTGTGATAAGAAGTGTGAGAGTACTTACAAGGGGAGATAGAGTCAATGTTTGTAATGGCTCAGCCATTCCCAGTCCTTATTCAAACCGGAGTTGATTGTGTCTATTATGATTTCATGATCACTTTCACCCAAGATGTCTTCCACTTTCAAATTCTCAACGAGTTCCTCCCTATTTGTTAAAATCAAATCTAGAACAGCTTCCGCCCAGTAGCTTTTTCAACCTGAAATAAAAAGTTGTCTGCAATGCAGTCCAAGAACATATTGGATAGTCTGTACCCTGCTGTATTACTTTCCCAACATATCTGGATAGTTGAAGTCCCCCATCACCACCAAATCTTGAGCTTTGGATGATTTTGTTAGTTGTTTAAAAAAAAGCCTCATCCACCTCTTCCACCTGGTTGGGTGGCCTGTAGTAGACTCCTAGCATGACATCACCTTTGTTTTTTTACCCCTTTTAGCCTAACCCAGAGACTCTCAACACTTCTGTCTCCTATGTCCATCTCCACCTCAGCCCAAGTGTGTACATTTTTAATATATAAGGCAACACCTCCTCCCTTTTCCCCCTGTCTATCCTTCCTGAGCAATCTGTACCCATCCACACCAACATTCCAATCATGTGTATTATCCCACCAAGTTACGGTGATGCCAACAATGTCATAGTTGTAGTTATTTATTAGCATTTCCAGTTCTTCCTGCTTATTACCCATACTTCTTGCATTTGTATATAGGCATCTAAGATACTGATTTGATCTTGTCTCCTAGTTTTGCCCTGACCCTCCTTTCTCTCTGCCATTATAGCCCATGCTCCCTCCTATTTCCGACCCATCTCCCAGGTCCCTTCTAACACACTGGTTTAGATAAAACAACAAAACAAGTTTATTAAGTAAAGAAAGATATAATCACTTAAAATCTAAGTGGCAAGGCATAAAAGTCACAATTGGTTACAAAAGAAATAAAAGGATAACATGCAAGCTAATTCCTAAACTGTATCAGGTTATTAGGCTTAAAATTAAAAGATTTGTTTCACCATGAAATGAAGTATGTTTCATAGGCTGCCTCCCTTTCCAGACAGGGACCGCTGCCTCCTAATTGTTCAGTTTGAGAGTGGCTGTCATGAGCAGAGAGATGGAAGGAGGAGAGAGGAGTGGCTGGAGGCATTCCCTCCACCACACCTTTTTATACCCCAACCTTTGTGTTCTGGAAAAATCCTTCCTGGGTCCTGTGAGTAGGCAGTTTCATTGCACATGTGAGTTCCAAACGGGCTTTCAGATAAATTATAAAACATCCTGTTTACAACACCCCTGCTGGTGAGTCTCTGACTAAGCAAGTAATGGTTATTTGGCACTTTGCTGGTGTGCCAGTGGGTCTTCATCTTTGAGGAATTGGCTTATGAAATATGTGATAATTCTGGGTAACAATCAGAGCAAAATCACAGAATTTCTCACAATTTCACATGCAGTATCACACACATTTCAACAGGATAATAATATTCAACAGATTATGAATTTTCAAATGATACTTTCTACAAAATATAACCATATACAAGTGGTGAATATGGGGCATAGGGTGTCAGATAGGGTACAGGATGCCCCAAACATAACCATCTATCCTTTCAGAAGCATATAAAGAAAGATTAGGTCACCCTTACAAAAAAAAGGTGTCCCTACTCTGCCCTTTGACTAGGGAGGAATCTGACTCTGCCACATATGATAAATGGTCTCTTGGAGAAATGTTGCTGGGAGATGTGCTGAGCATTCAATAAGAAGAAGCCCATAGCTAGAATAAATTGAAGATTGGGTGGATTCATCATGGGGCTATGCATCACCCTAACAGTCCATGAGTTCAGGTCATCCAGTTAGATATTTCCTCCAACTTCACAAATGTTGAGGTAGAAATGAACAGCAAACTTCTTGAACTCATTGAATACTGCAGTGCAAGAGGGACAAGGGGATGCCATCTGTCAGTGGCAGCACCCCCTCATCTCAGTGTGGTTGTTTTGTTTTGTTTTTTAAACTAATGATCAGGATGGGAGAAGCAGAGACTCATCATGCTGAAAGATATATTAGTTCATGATCTTTTTAAGAGAAGGAATAGGATCCTGAGTCATCCCTCTGTTTACTCCATCGTCCCAGTTTATGGTGGGGGAGAAGGCGGGGAGGGGGAAGAGGGGAGAGAAACAAGCTAATAATCAAGAAATATCACTTCTCCTGTAATTCAATTTCTGAGCTAATGTTATTCAAGGGGCCAACTGATACAAATGCATTGAAGATGTATATAATCAATTCCATTCTTGTTAATCTGAGCTACCTGCATAACTCCCACATGCAACAATGAGAAGACAGGCACTTTGTTGTTTACAGTAACTTAAACCATGTAAAGCTAGAAATGTCCAGAAGTAGCAATAGTTTGACTATTACCAGTCATCCTTTTATTTTGCTTACCCAGATTTAACAACGTATCTATTGTATCTCACCAGTCAAATGATTTTCTGATTACTATAGGAAATCTACCAGGTATTAAGTGTCAGACAGACCTATAATCCCTATAACAAAAACCCATAATATATTTTTTGTAAATATTTCTTTAAAAGCTTTCTATGAATTCCTTTGTCTCACACTTCAACCTGTAAGATAAATGTTTTTTTTCTTTTTTTACTCATGGATTTATTATATGTATCCTACATGTTCAATCTTCACTGTTTAAGTTCTATTAAAAATGTTGTTCACTCCCTTTTCAACATCAGAAACTCACATCACATTCTCAATCCCCTCTAAATATCAATTGACAAATCTACATTAGTAGTTTAACCAATCTTTTATTTGTTCCCATCTTTAAAATCACTTAATGTTTCAGGTGATGAGAAAATATTTTATGTACAATCATTCTCCTTTACCCACAGCTATCTTATTTAATTCAAATCCAAAATTTATCTCTACAGAAATGGGATAGAGGCCCCCACAGTTGTTTATGAATAGCCTATTCCCCATGTTCCAATGGAATTTTTTTTTGAAACTTACTGTAGCTGCTGATATTTTCTACTTCCTCTTACCATGCCACCTAGAGATGCCTTTCTTCCCTCCAAAAGAAATATAGCTCAAATAAAACAATTTAAAGATAAGTTTATTTAAGTGATATATTGTATTGTAGACTATGGGGCAGCAGCCATCTCTTGCTATATGTTTGCATAGCACATAGCACAATGGAGCTCCAAATTTGGTTGGGACCTATGATCGTAAGAGTTCTCCAGTGCCAACTGGCACACTGTTGTCCTTATATTTACCCAAAAGTTGGCATATATCATTGGAAAACTAACTCATTATCATTAATATTCTTGTGTGATATGTACAGTAACCTACAAAGGATTTTATAGATATATGCTGGAAATGTGAACATTTGTTTAAACCAGGCATGCTGGGGGAGTTGATAAACAGTTTTTTCCAGACAAAAGAAAGACCGACACCTCAAACCAGGTGTGACCAAATTTGTATAGGAGGTTGCAGGAAGAGATTACTTGCATTTCAAAAATCACCTGGCATGGGGGGAGAGACAACATGGCATTCACACCCAGCAGGGGGAAGGAACTTTATCTGGGGTTACATTTCAGAAGAATACATTGCAAAGGCTTACTGGACTACAAAGAAAGTAGGAAAAAACCATGAAGTTATCCTTCACTTGAGTAGTCAAAGAAGCCCAGCACTTTGCGTTCCATGTGCTGGGTCCTGGCCAGAGGATCTGGTCAGCTATGCTGGAAAAGAGTGTTGGTGAATTTTTTTTTTTTTTTTAACAAGACACTAATTTATGAAAGCAGGTTTTAGTCTTAGAAGCATATGTCTACTTTTGTTTGCTATAACTATCTATCTTTACTCCTTCTATTTGGTATCACTTAAACCTATGACTTTTTTCCTTTAGTAAACTTGTTTTACTTTTACTTTGAACCAATTCAGTGTTTTTGAAAGGAGGGGCGTTTACACCACAGTTAAGTTAATAAGCTGTAGTGTACCGACTCTTTAAAAAGAGCCATGAACTTAATAGCTTCTCTGAGTGTTCAGTCTGGGGAAACTCAGGCCTTGGAGGATGTTGGGATCACTCTACAAAATATATATATATATCATGGGCAGTGGAAGCTAAGATGTGGCCTGAGCAGCTTGCATGCTGGCTGTTGGTATCAGGGCTGTGAGGCACAACAGCATTGAAGGCCCTCAGAATTGCAGGGTAGGAAGGGAGATACCACCTTACTGCTCTCAGCTGAACATCAAAGCATCATTCATAATATTTAACCATATAAAATATCTGAAATATAAAACATTTAATTGGAAGAGCATTAGTAGCTGCTAACATTTTAAATCTTCTCATACTACATAGCATGTTGCCTATGACTTTCCGTAACTCATAGTTTTAACCTTGAATGCTGGGTAGGCTATCAATGGATACCAGATGCACACAGGTCTACTAAACTTGGCATCCGAGAGTTGAAGAGTTAAATCAACCTCTTACAGGTACGTGAGGTATTTTTTGTGCATCTATTGAAGTCTGGACTACACTGCATTTTTAAGGTAGTTAAAATGGTACCTTGAAGGCAAATCCTTTCCATTCTTGTTCATTTGGGCTCTGACACAACCTACAGCTCACAGCTTCTACCATTTCAATTTTCATCCTCTCATTGGCTCAGTAATGCAAAGTTGTTTGCTCTCCTATACACAGAAAACATTCAAATAAACAAATTCTCTTCTGCCAAATATTTGAAAAGGTCACTGCCAACTTTGTGTTTTCAATACTGGATTCAATTCCTGCTTACCCAGCTGTTAATATTCCTCGACTGCGAAAAGGAATATCAACCTTGTCCTCTCTTGGCAGTCCATACTTCTAATACTTGCTTTACTTATGTCATACCCACTGTCTGAGTGCGATAACAGGCTGCACTCATTCTGCTTTTGCTAATGGCCATAAAGTTCTGCTTCTAGCCATAACAAACAGAACACAAATCAGAAACTGACAGCAAAATGTTTGAAGTAAATGTGCACTGTGTTTAAAAGGAGAACATATTAAAACAGCCACCGTATTACCAATCAATCACTGTGAAGTGCTCACGGCAGTATTTATTCCATATGTCCTACAACTTTTAAACACAGAAACAAGTGACAAATCCCTTAATCTCTCTCTCTCTGAGAAACACTCTGCATATGCCTCCAATTTAAAGAGAATGGAGTTGACAAGCATTGACTAGTACTAGCTAATGTGCATGTAAAATCAGGATCTGAATATTTTCATGTGTGGTAATTACTCTGGAAAAGAATACAAATAAATTGAGTCTAAAACTTGGTGAAAATAAGTCTTAGACTTGTGTTTAGAAAACCACTTTAAAAACTGGCCCTCAATTCTCTATGGGCCTCTTTCATACCCCACTGATGTCAATGGTAAATCTATGTTTATTTAACTTTGATTTACTATTCTTGTTCTGAGTGACGGCTATGTCCCAGATACCCTAACGACAGAACCATCAGGGCTCGTAGGTATTTGTAGAATTTATATTGTAGCAGCATCCCTGTCATGGACCAGGTCCCCATAATGCTAGGAGCTGTACAAACATGTAAAGACAGTCCCTGCCCCAAACAACTTAAGACAAGATACATGTCACTGTCCCTGGGCAGGCTTCCCCTTCTGACACTCCTTTTCCAATCCCCCAAGTGCAACCCTTTCAAGTGACAGGCCCATATCTCCACTTCTCTTTTGACCAGGATCCCATAGCCCAACCACTCCCTGACTGGGTGTCTGAATTGCACCCCTCCATAGCCCACCGTAATACCTATTAGGCCCAATGGACTTGGTACCTACAAGAGTTCTCTTTCAGGAGCTGGTGGACAGTGATAGTATATAACAAACAGCTTTTCCAAGACCAAGTATGACACATTTTGCCCCAGATGTACACACCATTCACAGAAGTGGCTTGATACAAAGTATATTCTCACGTTGCATTCCCCTTAAACCTCTAGTTAGATGTGACTTAGCCTTAGTGTTCCCCATCTATGGGGAACCAAGTTGTAGCCTGCTTCCAGCTGACCCTGGTTCTCATTCAGTCTCTGGCTCAGCCAGCCACTTGCTCTCTCTGTCAGATTCCCCCTAAGCTGACCACTTTGCACTGGCAATTCTGACTGCTTTAACCCACTACACCCCACTCTCCTCCAAAAGTAGGAGATAGACCCCAGGATTCTGGACTCCCAACCCCCCTGCTATAACACACTAGAATCCATTCCAGTTGCAGAGTATGGTGCAGAACCCTACAAGGCCATTATGGAGAAGCTAAATCAATTCTCTGCATCTGTCTTCATTGCGGAGGATGTGAGGGAGCTTCCCCACAAACGAGCCATTCTTTTTAGCTTACATCTAAGGAATTCTCCCATATTGAAGTGCCAAAGAGGTTTTGGAACAAACTGATAATTTAAACAGTAATAAGTCACCAAGACCAGACAGTGTTTACCTAAGAGTTCTGAAGGAACTCAAATATGAAATTGCAGAACTACTAACTGTGGTATGTAACCTATTGCTTAAATCAGCTTCTGTACCAGAAGACTGGAGGATAGCAAAACTAACATTTTTTTAAAAAAATCAAAAAGGCTCCAGAGGCTGTCTTCATAATTACAGGTCAGTAAGCCTAACTTCAGTACCATGCAAATGGTCAAAAACTTTAGTAAAGAACAGAATTATCAGACACACAGGAACATGATATGTTGGCAGGGCCGGCCTTAGCAAGAGCGGGGCCCGATTCCTGGGCCCCGGCAAGCCCCGCCCCCCAGGAATCGGGCCCTGCTCGGGCTGGGGTCGCAGGGTTTGGGTCCGGGCTGGAGCCGCTGGGGCCGGGGCCGGGCCGGAGTCGCTCGGCTGGGGACGCTGCCGGCGCCCCGGGGCCCGAGGCAGAGCCGCCGGGGCCGGAGTGGCTCGGGCCGGGGCCGCTCGGGCCAGCGCCCCAGGGCCTGAGCTGGGCTGTGGGTGCTCGGCCAGCACCGCTTGGCTGGGACCGGGGCCGAGGCCTGGGGCCTGAGCCAGAGCCGCCGGGGACGGGGCCTGAGGTGTTCGGGCCGGGGCCCAAGCCGGGGGTGCTCGGCCGGGGCCGGAGCCGTGGGGCCATGCTGGGGGTGCTCAGCTGGAACTGGGGCCGCTGCCCCAGGGCCCGAGCCGGGCCAGATCCAGAGCCGTGGGGCCGGGCCAGCGTGCTTCGCCGGGGCCGGTGCCCCGGGGCCCATGCCGGGCTGGAGCCAGAGCCGCCGGGGCCGCTCGGCCAGGGCCGGACTGGGCCGCGCCGCGCCTCCTAGGAGCCCTCCTCGTGCCCCCCCCCAGCTTACCTGTTGCTGCCGCCGCCTGCCCCTGCTTCTTTTCAGACTTCCCGCGAACATCTGATTCGTGGGAAGCAGGGGAGGGGGAGGAACAGGGGGCGGAGCATTCAGGGGAGGGGAGGAGGGGGAAGTGAGCTGGGGGCGGAGTGGACAGCTGCAGGGCCCTCTTAGGCGCAGGGTCCAATTCAGCCGAATCGGCTGAATCGGCCTAAAGCCGGCCCTGTATGTTGGGGAAGAGTCAACACTGCTTTTGTAAAAGGAAATCATGCATCACCAGTCTATTAGAATTCTTTAAGTGGGTCAACCACCAAGTGGACAAGAATGATCCAGTGGATGTGTGTGTACTTGGACTTTTAGAAAGCCTTTGAAAGTCTCTCACCTAAATCTCTTAAGGAAACTAAGAAGTCATGGGATAAGATGCATGATCCTCTCATGGATCAGCAACTGGGTAAAATATAGGAAACAAAGGGCAGGAATAAATGGTCAGTTTTCACAGTGGAGAGAGATAAGTTGTGGGGTCACCTAAAGATCTGTACTGTACCTATGCTGTTCAACATATTCATAAATCAGGCAAAGGAGGTGAACATGAGATGGCAAAGTTTACAGACAATGCAAAATTACCTGAGATATTTAAGTCCAAAGCTGACTAAAAGTTACAAGGGATCTCATTAAACTGGATAACTGGTCAACAAAATGGCAGATTAATTCAACATTGATAAGTGCAAAGAAATGCACATTGGAAAAAAAAATGATCCCAACTACATACATATATATATATACACATATATGTATGTAGTTGGGATCATTTATTTTTTTATACATACATATATACATATACACATACATATACACATACACATACACATACACACACACACATATATATATATAATTAATTATTGGTTCTAAATTAGCTGTTACCACTCAAGAAAGATTTCAGAGTCATCTTGGATAGGCCTCTGAAAACATCTGCTCAATGTACAGAGGCAGTCAAAAAAACTAACAGAATATAAGGAACCATTAGGAAAGAGAGAGATCAGCAGAAAATAGAATGCTATATGAATCCATGGTATGCTCACACCTTAAATACCATATGCAGTTCTGGTTACCTTATCTCAATATATAAATTGTAAAAGTGTATAGAAGGGCAACAAAAATAATTAGGGATATGGAACAACTTCCATAGGAGGAGAAATTTTAAAAAGGTGGACTGTTCATCTTGGAAAAAAAGATTATTGAAGGGTTATCTTAGATGCCTTTAAAATTAATGAACACAGTATTTATTTACTCCATCACATAAAGAACAATGGGTCACCTAGTGAAAATAGGCAGTAGGTTTAAAAAACAAACAAACAAACAAACAAACAAACAAACAACAAATAGGAAGAACTTCCACAGGTTGATTATGCATTGTGTGAATTCATTGCCATAGGATGTCATGAAGGCCAAAAATAGAACTAGGTTAAAAAAAGAATTAGATAAATTAATGAAGGATAGGTCTTTTTGCAGTCAATACATAATTTTTGTTCCTTGTTCATTTTTCTTGTATTTTGAAAGCCATCCAGTGCCCCTTTTGTTTTGGAAGGGGGGGCGGGGGAGGCGGGGGGGGGGGTGCCTTTAACTAAAATTAACCTTTGCTTGTTTAATCTTCAAGTTAAACTGTATTGTTAGCCTACTTTGTTCTTCCCATTTAGAATTTAAACATCTTTCTTATATGTGTGAGAATTAGTACATATGGGAATACAGACCTCATTTTGTGTTAAGTTTTAATTTACAAGTTTTAAAGTAGCTTTATTCTTTCAAGATGGAAACTTCCAAAGAAAAGCTGTTTGACATATTATCCAGTTCCTAAACAGAATGACTAGATTGTCTTGTTTGTAAGACAATTGTGAGATCTTGTCATAAGTTCCATCAGCAAAATTAAAAATATATTGATGAATGCTGGGTGGTTTTTGATTGATAGAGTCTTTTAAATACATTTTAATAGAGCTTTCTGCCAAATCTTTTGTAAATTGGTGACATACCATCTCAAGACCTTTTCAGCCAGACAGCGCCACGTCTGTTTCCTCACAAGGGGACTTGTGTTCTCTATTTTTGATATTAGGGATGGAGGACGGGGGTTGTAGACATGCAGTCTATTTGGTGCACAAACATCAAGCAAGTCTTTAAAAAAATTGCTGACTTGAGAACCAGCTAAAGATGTCCTAACTCAAACCCTTTTCAACTAAGTTCCATGGCTTCAAGGTAGCACTCACTCCTCATTTGTCCAAAGGCCTTCCAGGGAGGCACTGCAAAGCATAGTAAGATCACACATTATAAGCATCATGGGTAAGGCTGAGAAGCCTCGCCTTTTGGGTCGGCAACACACCTGAGGGAAAGACTAACATTCCATAACCCAAAGACTGATGACCTCTGGGTCAGAAAGTCACAAGATCAATGAACAAGCTACCTTAGCCTCTTGCAGTTTCCCTGCATCTGAAGAAATTGCACTATTGAGAAGCCCTTTGTCAGCAACATCCCTGTCTGGCTCCTTGACTGCCACTAAAACCAGAAAATGATTAACTTAGGGTATGTATACACTATGAAATTAGGTCAAATTTATAGAAGTCAATTTTTTAGAAATCGATTTTATACAGTCGATTGTGCGTGTCCCCACTTAAGACCATTAACTCAGCAGAGTGCGTCCACAGTACCGAGGCTAGAGTCGATGTCGTCAGCCCGCCCCCCCCCCCCGTGAAAGCAATGGCAGACAATCGTTTCGTGCCTTTTTTCTGGGGTCCTGTCCACCGGAATCGCTCAGCCCACTGTCTGCCTGGATGATCGGAACCCCAGGCAGGCAGTGGGCTGAGTGGGTTGGCGGACGGAGCCCCAGACTGGCAGCGGGGTGAGTGGCTCAGCTGGGGTCCCGCTCAGCCCCACTCAGCTGGACAGACATGGCTATCTTCCTCTTAGAGCACCAAATGGGAATGACTCCAGGTCATTCTCTGTTCTAAGACTAAAAATGCAGGAAAGGAGTCAGAAAAAGGAACAGTGACCTGTTTCCGCCAGGCTTCGAACCGGTGATGTTTTGTGTGTTTGGTGAATATGATCACCACTACACTACAGGGCTTTCATGGGTTAAGTGTAGTGGGTATCACGTTCACCACGGGGCTTATCTTTTTTTGTGACAGACTTTGCCAAATGCACAGGAATGTTTTCTCTAGCTACAGAAGCTACCTAACGTAATGTATATATCTATGGCTTTCCTGCTCACAAAGCGGTCATGCCGCCGCCCAAGGCTGACACAGCGACCTGGCTCAGTCAGGATTGCTAACGAGGCATGATACTTTTGCCGTTAAGCAAACATAGCAATTCTTTCCTGGCCTCTGCTACTGAATGCCTCCATGCACTACACTGTGCCCCATCAGTGCAGGAGGACTGCATGAGCTCGGAAAACATCTCATCGCAAGTGCGGTTTTTTTTTTGCCTTCTAATCTTCAATAACCTCAGGGATGGAGATGATAGGGGGAATGTAGAAACATTCTGCGGGGACTGCATGGTCACCTGTGCTTCTGAGTGCTGCTGAGTTCACCACACTAGCCAAACAGGAAATGAAATTCAAAAGTTCCAGGGGCTTTTCCTGTGTACCCTGGCTAGTGCATCTGAGTTCAAAGTGCTGTCCAGAGTGGTCACAATGGAGCAATCTGGGATAGCTCCTGGAGGCCAATACCGTTGAATTGCATCCACACTACCCCAAATTCGACCTGGCAATGTCAATTTCAGCACTAATACCTTCATCAGTGGAGGAGTACAGAAATCGATATTAAGAGCCCTTTAAATCGAAAAAAAATGGCTTCGTCGTGTGGACGGGTGCAGGTTTAAATCAATGTAATGCTGCTAAAGTCGACCTAAACTCGTAGTGTAGACCAGGACTAAGGTTGCAATAAGATGTCAGAGAATGAAAATCTACCCTTATATGCATATGCCTCTCCAACTGAATCCATCTTTCCTACAGGATACATCTCTGTGTGTGAGAAGATGGTTCAGTCTCCACACCCAGTCAGTTTTAGTGCTCAGACAGCTAATAAAGGTGTTGAATGCAGATGTGACATTGACTCCAATGAGTACTAAGAGCCAGACTGTGACCGTCAGTGAGCCAGTTCCTTTGACATACACCCAAGCAATCTCCCTTCACAGCAGCACCAAGGAGCAGTGCTTTTAGAGTCTCATGTATTCCACTGACACCAGGAGTTGTATAAGTATTTGCAGGATTGGACCCCAATTACATTTCTTTGTATAAATATTAAGCTGCGGGGTGGGTCTTAGCAGGTCAGTCATCTGCTCTTGTATCGCACAGCTCATATTCTGTAGCACTGAACACACACTAACTCATTTGCTATGGAGTAGAATTGTCACAGGCTGCAGACAAAATCAACTACACGTAAAAAAAAAAACAAAAAAAACCCAATGCCAATTGTCAGATTGCAAAATGGGGTAATGGACGAAAAATAGACTATACAAATTTGGAGTTGCAATTTGAATATGAAAGAAAATAATTGTTTGAAAAACTACATTCATTTATCACTGCAACTACACAGGCCACACATAAGAAATGAGGTGAACTGGTTCATTTTTATATGCTTTATAATGCTTAAAGCCATTCTTATAAGGTCTGTATTCATGAAATACGAACATGAATAATTCTTACAAGAGGAAGAAGGAATAAAAGGAATTTATCATTCTAAGATATCCAAATAAGAGTCTATTCACGGAAGATTTGAATAGTAAAGTAATTGCTCAACAGATTCCTGGCTAAAATAGCCATTTATCATGGAAATGAGAAATAATAAGGTACAATTTTTCTAAGTCCCTTTGATAGTATAAAAATGAATTCCTTATTGTACTCCAATGGCTAAATCTGAGAGAAAAAGTTTATAGATCTGGATGGGAACTTTTAGAGATATATATTTTTTCAATCAGAAAATGCCTATTTGTTGAAATTGAAACTTTTAACAGAAATAGATCAATTGTATTAAACTTCAGTCAGGTGGTTAAGGCCCTCACATTGGATGTGGGAGACCCAAGTTTAAGTCCCTGTTCTCAGTCAGGCAAGGCTCATGTTCATGCTGGATTGGGATAACCCTCATAAGTGCCCTACCCACCAGGGAGTTCAGGGTTGGGGATGGCTCTTGTTTTCAACAGAAATTCCATCCTGGACTTGAAAAACCTTCCTGACAAAGTTCCCAACCAGCTCCATGTAGTGGGTGGAGCAAGTATGGAGCCCTTGGGGCTTGGAGGTGATGGCTCTGACCTCCTGTGGATCCATAGTGTTAGAGGAGCAGCACGGTGGATTGTTTTAAAAAAAAAAAAAAAAAAAAAAAAGGAGAGCGAGAGAAATGTTGGGCACATATCAATTTAAAATATTATCCCAGAGTGTAATATTATAGTAGCAGTATTTGTACAGTTGTGATATCCTGGAAAGTCTGTGTCCGATACCATGGAATATTTTTTTTAAGTCCACAAAATTTCCTAATTCTGCTGGCCTCTCCCCTCTTATTACCAGAAAAAAAACCTACCACCCTCTTCCTGAAATAATCAAAGACCCTGTAAATCCCACCCCCATCACCTCCACTTCCTTAATACCCCTCAGTAAATCCAGATTACTTATATTCAGTTCAATTAAGCTACCTCACTGTTAATCCAACGTGAGTTCAGCAACCTGTTTATTCAACTCCCCTCCCCCACAGATTTACAAATTATGTGTTATGAAATCAAGTAGTTCACCCAGCTGTATGCAAAAGACAGCTTTTCTTATACGAATACCTCAGCTACTTGTGGATCTGTACTTTAAGGAATATGTCCCTCAGCATGTTGCATTCTGATTTTGGAGAGAACTACTGATTTACTTGAAGCCTGGAACCCTATTATAAATCTGCTTTCCTCAGGGCACCCAGCACTACTCCTACATTATGGATTGATATGATTGATTTTGGAAATCTGATCCCTTGCAAGTAACTAATCATTGCCTGTGGCCTTGTGTATCACATTATCTGTCAGCATTCTCTCTTTTCTGGTATATGAATGCTAGTGACATTATAATCCTGTAAGATCCCTTTGTTTAGACATTAAAAGAGTGCAATAGAATTTAGTGTAGCAAATAGAGGTGTTAGAATAATATATTTGGAAAGCATCCTCGTGATTCACTTGGGATGCTCTACACCATATTAAAACTATATAAAATACATTTAAAAGAAACACCAAAAGATTGTCCACTGAAAGCTTAACAAAAGTCAATGGGTCTAAAATTCCAAGGGAAAAGAAAGGATGAAATAGGGAGAGAGACACATGTAAATATAGATTCAAGTGTAAAGCTCTGCCAAAGCAAGCAGTATTATTAGCTGAACATTCCCCTGTAAAGGTACCGTATACTGTATTATAAAATATCTGATTCATATTTATGGTTATTATGGTTTAATTTTAGACACCATTCATGACACCATTAAGAAATAATCGTTAAGGGACAGATTGTCAGCTAGGGTAAATCAGAATAATTGTCTCAAATGGAGCTATGCCAGTTTACCCCAGTCGAAGAACTGGCCCTAGATTTTGAACTGGTATCCTGTGAGCTGTCTGCTAGTGTATTTAGTATGATGGATTCAAGTACAATGTTTGATATTAAGTTGCATTTTATAGAGTGTGATGAAATCAGCATTAGTCAATTATTTTCATGAGGCATTTGTTTCCTTGTGCTAGATATTCGTTTGACATACAGTAGGATTTGCGTGTTCATTTCTCCTAGCTGGTCTTGTTTATTTAAAAGTACAGCTTCCCTTCCTGAGCGAACATTCATTTAAAACTGGTACATTTACTTCAATGGATCAGTTCTTCTGTTTGGAAACTAGGTGTTTTATTTATTTCTGCTCATTAAAGGAATAATTCCACCCCCATTCCTCATATTGAATAGTACTATTGAAATTAACAGGACTACTCATTGATTGTATACAGTACTAGTAGGGATGGCAGAATCAGACATTATTTTGTTTACTCTGGATGGGTACTGAATACATGCAGTTAGGCTTTTAGTATTCATGTTCCCTTCCATTTCTATCTTAAAGAAAAAAGAAGAAATACAGGTAACTACATTAGTTCAATTTCTATCTGTGAGACTGGTCAAGTACACCCATCTAGTTAGAATTTTTGCTTCCTAATAGGGATTATGAAGTAGCAAGACTATTTATTAGACTGATTTTCAGAACAACACTTGGAGGTTATGGATTGTGAAGATTTTCTGAATAAACATTTAAAAATGAAATGAACAAAAGAATCCCATGCAGGCTAGATTAAGATAAGCATACTTGACATTCAAAGAAGTCTATCTAAGCCATGCTTTAATGCTCTACAGAACAAAATAGTTAGGAGAAATACATAATTGCTGAAAATTTATATATACCGTCTCTTCACAGCTAATAGTATGGTCCTGACACTGCAATTAACTCCACAAGGGTAGACCCTTGATTTAAACAGGGCTCTGCATAGGTGCAGGAATCCATCACAACAGATCTTGTGCAGAATCAGGGCCTTTATTACAAATAATACACAGAATAATATAAACATACCAAAATATTTACTATTAAAAGGGCATAATTATTTGAGAATGGATTGCTCCAAAAACTACATATTAGGATTTTTTTAGGCCCTGTTCAACTTGAAATGTGACCCTATTAATTTCTTACAAGTCCATTGCAAGAACATTTTCAGAAGAATAATGGATGAAATCCTGGCTTTATTTAAGTCAGGGACTCCACTGAAGTCAATGGAGCTAGAATTTCAACCTAGTCTGTAAAATTATTCCCTTTATTTTATACAGGAACAGGTTTTCAAATAAACTAAGGTTCATATTTTTAAGTGCTAAACACTCACAACTGGGGCCAGATTGGCACCTAAATAAGAACCATATTTTCTGAAATACTCAGTACTCAAGAGCTTCCTTTATGACACTTATGACACTTATGGACTGATTTCAAAAATTGATCAGAACCCAGTGTGTTAAATTCTTTTGAGAATCTTTTGAAAATCTGGCTGCTGAGCTCTTTTGAAACCCGCCCTTAAGACCAATTTGTACAACCTGTATTCACAAAGAATAAATATGGGACTACTTGCTAAATAAGATACTACTCAATGGGTGAAATCGTCAGCCCCATTGGAGCCAATAACAAAACTCCCATTGAATTCAAAATGCCCATAATTTTACCTAATGTGCACAACATTGGCAGATTCAGGCCCTTAGAGAGAAAGTGGGGCTAGCTATCTGAAGAGCTAGAATACATAAGGTATATTAAATGAGCACTCAAGGCAGCATTAGGAAAGCAGTTCTGCTTTCCCATCACCTGGCACCTCACAACAACATACGAGGTACAGTCTAATAGTTAAAGAAGTTGCAGCTGCCTAGTGCTCATAATGCCCTAATGCCAAGCATTAGCAATTTGCATCTCATCCAGGGAAGCCTGCTGTAGCAGGTAGAATTCTGAAGTGCAGTCATCTTTCCCTTTTTTCTCCTTCTCATTACCGGTATCAGCACTGGGCAGGCCTGGATTAACTCATACCTGAAAGAAACTTTGATTATATGTAACTAGCATTATAATATTGATTGCAGAACATACAAACCAGTAGGGTGTTTAGGAAGCTATATGAGGAGCGTGAGCCAAAGCTTACACTTTGTAATGGGTCCCTGCTGGGATGCCACCTGGAACTGGTGTGCCACTGAGCCCGCCCTGACCTACCAGCCTGGGCTCCCTTTACACTGTACTGCTGTGACCAGCCTGCCAAGCCCTCTCCCAGGCTCCATCCTGCACTTTATTAGCACAGATACAGGTAGGGACACACCCAGCTGCAGTTACATTAGATGCTGTGATCAGCTCTGTATGGGGAGGCACAGCTAGAGAACCACCTAGTTCCTAAGGGATGCACCTCCTCTCTGGATTGTAACCCCCAAATTATACTACCTTGGACTTCACAGAGGACTGTACAGCATAAGGTCATGAAATTTGCCTCCCTCCCTCAATGTGGACAAGAAATATACAACAGCTTTCTGCCGCAAGTTATGATTTACATACACACACACAGGTTTTAGACAAAGCAATAAACAAGTTTATTATCTACAAAAGATATCACTTAAAATCTAGTGATAGCAAACAGATCAAAGCAGATTACCTAGCAAATACACAAAACACGCAAACTAAGCTCAATATACCACAGATTGTGATGACTAGCAAATTACCTGGAAGCATGCTCTTGACTTTTATCCCTGAATCTGTGTCGATATTAATAGAGAAGCTTATTCAACATCCCACAAGTATCTATTGTAGTTATAGTAATGACATATCACTCCCACAACTGATGCAGTTCTGAGTCTGGTTTACCCTATTCGTTTGAAGTAATCCCATGTTTATTTTATTTTAGAGCCTTCATTTTTTCCCAAATCTTTTCTATATTCAGTAGTGCATACCTGCAAATTGGATCCAAACCTCCCTCAGTGAGGAAGGACTTGTTTGTTCACTAATATTACAGCTGTTGTTGTAATTTATGGACATATCATAGGCCTGGCTTGACATAAGTAACTTGCCTCATTTCTTAGTGGGCATAACTGGGAAGGTGAATTGAAGGTTAAGTTGTTAATAAGGGTTTAACAAGCAGTATACTGAGGCCAGACATCTGTACTAGTTAAGATGAGCAGGAACACACCTGCTCCTGGTGCTAGTCCATTACCTCTGCTCCCTATCTGGTTTGAGCATCCAGTGGTGTAGTTTATTTACAGCATGCAATCCCACCACCTTCTCACCTTATACAGGATCAGAATCCCCATTGTGGCAGTCACTGTAACACAAGCAGACAGACCCTGCTCCATAGTATTTATGGTGTAATTTAAATGCAAAAAACACAAAACCAAAAGCCCAGCACTCAACAGCGCTACAAAGTGTTTGGATATAGTTGATACATAAAAGTAACCCAACTTTAGAGCTGGGTGAATGATAGTGGTTATGAATTTAGCCCCCTTGTGGTTAGTGAATCATTTGCAAACTGATCTGGATTTTAGGAAATATAAATTGCTATACATTAAACAGTCACTGAATAACATTGATCGATAATTTTCAACTACAGGTTGTGTTTTCAAATTGTGTTTATTCATTGTGTGCCTGGCCAAATTACATATGCCCCAGTTTAATAACGTACATTAGCATTTTGCTTTAGTTGGGGCAAAAGTGCAAGCTTTGCTTCCTGTTGGGATGAAGTTTTAAAAGTAAGACACTAAATGACATTTCAAGACTAATTTGTGTTGGGTGCTAACATTGTTTACACTTTCAGAACCTGTGGATATTTTCATAAATAATGGAGGGTCCTCAGAATGCTAACCTATAATGAATACTATGACCTCATGAATTATAGCAAAACACAAATATTGTGAAGGAGTTGTTTTATTATTTAACTAGCTCTTGTCATCTTGTGTGCCAGTACAGGATTGTTCCACAGAGCACATTTTCTAGTGCCGTTTTTCAGTCCACTTTTAGATGGCTGATGCATCAGGAACACCATTGCCTTACACTGCATACAGGGCCGTCTCCAGCGTTTTTACCAACCCAAGCAGAAAAAAAAAAAAAAAAAAAAGCCACGCTGGTGCCTGGAGCCGGCCCTGACTGCATACTTAACAATGCCCATATTTTTTTAATTCAATTCCATTTGATAACATCTAGTTACTGTATACCGCTTTCGTCCACCCCTCTGATGTATGAATCTGAATCCCTCACATACTGTCAAATATTGCTTTGGCAGTGGGCACAAACAAGGCTCTGCCATCCCTGTCTATGCTGGGTGGTTTTTGCATGTTCTCTATGTATAAGTCCCATACAGTTTCCTTCTCTAAGTGCTGTTCAATTGAGGGATACTTTTGGTCAACCCTTTGTGTGTTCCTCCAGTTGCTGAGTGGTATGCCTGCCATGACAGAGGCTCTGGCAACATTCTTAATGTCCCAGATATTTCCATCCTCTTTGGATAATTTTGAAGATAAGCAGTTATTGAAGTCTGACAAGGTAGTTGCTTAAATTCACACTATTTAAGACCTAGTATTTTCCTGCGGCATTTGCTTTTGAAGGCATTTAGACTTCTGTTTGTTCCTTTGATGGATTTCCAGTTTTCACATCCATAGGTGAAGATCGAAATAATGTTTGAGTGGAAGTTTTGTAGTTTGGTCTTGAAGGGTAATTCTATACTGCATGAAGCCCCTTGGCATGGCTGTAAATGGTCCAGATCAGCACACTTGGACCTACAGGGCTCAGGCTGTGGATCTATAAAATTGCCATGTAGATGTTTGGGCTTGGGCTGGAGACTGCTTTGACATCCCACAAAGAAGAAGGATCTCAGAGCCTGAATTCCAGCCTGAGCCCAAATTCTACACACTGATTTTATAGCCCTGCATCCTGAATCAATTGACTCTGGCTGAGACTCAGCACCATGTTTTGTTTTTTTAAATTGCACTGTAGATGTACCTTAAATTGACATTTTCAATAACCAAATCTTGTTTGAGCTGGTGAATGCAGGTGATGCCTTGCCAATTTGTGATCTTATTTACTTCTGAATATCCCCATTGGCTTAGGCACTATTGTCCAGGTATGTGAATTGGCTCCCCTCTTGTATTCCTGTGTCTTTTAACAATACTTCCCAGTTAGTGATTTACCCTATGTAGTAGGGTCGCGCCAGGGCTCTACCCTCCGCGACGGAAGGGTGCCACAGCGGCTCACTATAGCGCAGGCAGTCAAAGCTCAGGTCCCTTTACGCAGGGGCTGAGCGGCCCGCAGTTCCGGGAGCTCAGGCCCTTAGGCAGGGGCTGAGCGCTAATCAGCGGTTTAAGCAGGCCCAGGCCCTGGATCAGGGCGGGGCACAAATAGTCACAGCTCAGGCCCTTGGATGCAGGGGCTGAGCAGACAAGCAGTTAAGGTAAGCCCAGGGTCTTACACCTGAGCGTCGGGTGAGGGGGAAGCCTGCCACCCGTGAGCGGGGTGGCGGGGGGAACGCAGGCCCACCCACTCCACTGAGTTCCAGACCGGGGCCCTAGCAGCGGTTACTGCTGCTGCTGGTCAGTGGGGTATCCTGACCGAAACACACTGACATCAGCTCACAGGCCTCTACAGCCTGACCGGGGTTGGCTAACCCTGGGCTACTTCCGTTTTCCCCCTCGGGGCCTACCTCGTTGGCGATGCCGGGTTCGGGCCAGTCCAGCAGCATCGGTTCCTCTGGTGCGGGGCTTGGGGGCCGGTCCGGCAGCTCTCCCCCAGGGTAGCTGGCACGGGGCAGGCTTGGCTCCTCCTCGGGGTAGCTGGCATGGGGCAGGCTTGGCCAGTCGTCCTCAGGGTACCTGGCGAGAGGTAGGCTCGACCGGCGCGGGGGAGAAGCAGGTGGCTCGCGGCCTGCGGCTGTCTCCCAAGCGGGAGCTCGGCCCGGGACATCTGCTCTCTCTGGCGGTCTGGGCCTCACTGAGCTCTGCCGGCAGGCTTTTATACTTCTGGGTCGGGGCCATGACCTCGGAGGGGCGGGCCCCGGACCCGATGGCTCTGCCCACGCTGGGGTTGGAGGAAGCTCGGCCCTATCAGAGACGGAGGGGTGCCACACCGGCTCACTACACCCTATCAATTCAGAAAAGGTTCTTTCAGCAGCCACTTAAGTTTCTTTGGCAATGTTGTCCATGTGCATTTCCTTTTGTTCTTTCACTCTGCTTTTTTACTATTTGTTCTTTATTTTATATAGATATGAGTTAATGTTTTCTTTGGCTTGTTTTTCTTTGGCTTGTTTTTCTTTTACACAGTTCCACTTATGCTCACTTATCTAAACTTTATGTTTGCTTGACTGGAAGCAAACTACAGTTATTGCAGAATCTATTACGGAATCTGTTCATGCAGAAAGGAGAATGACATTTGATTTTTTTTATGGGTGTGGTGGACTGATTCTGTAACATCTTGTCAATTTTGGGGGGACTTGTTTTTTCTTGAGTTTAATTTTAAGTCTTGACATACATAAGTTGCAATCACTTCTGGAATTGCTTCTCTACATGTTCCAATGTCCTGAAGAGTTTATCTACATTTCCTTCCAAAACATAATGGTTAGTCTGGTTCCTGGAGACTGTCTGGAGAATTTCAAGTTACTTTTGGCTATCTGTGTGTTCCACCAGTTATGGACCCGGATACCAGGCACAGCTATACCAGTTGATCACCATTCTGATTTTGGGAACCAAGACTGTGTCTGTCAATTGCTTTCTGCATTCCATTCTTATCCCCAACCTTGGCACTATTAGTCCCTCATTAGTTAGCAGATGTTATGGTTGGTAATATTGTCAGAGTTTGTAGGTAATTGCAGAATTGATCTTTCATCTTATTGTAGTAGTTTTCTGTTTTTGTGTAACCATGTATATTTGTCATTGTCATGCTTTGTCTTTAACTAGATTAGGCTGTTAAGTGGCTCCCAGTCTAATTTTTATTTACTCTGGAAATCTTAATGCTACTCCCTCTCAGTAACAGCTGCCATCTTTCTTCCCCAAATATACTATAACTTTATTTTCATTTGTACAGTTTGGCGTACTGTATATCACCCTTCAAATACAAAGCTAGCGATGCAGAGCCTTGAGAATAGTTGGTCTTGGATTGAAAAATATCAAATATATACCTTTTCCACATTTTGGGAAGTTAGTTTTAATCCAGATTCAGACAGTTTTTCAGAACTAGCTTTACTTTAGTTTTAATTTTGGATGGGTTCACGTGAGCACCCACAAGCACCCATAGTGCTTTGAATATGTTAAGGATTAAGTATTACCAACATCGATGGAGTCTCCCTACTAAGAAGGCACTGTTCACCACTGTTGGCCATTCCCATTTTTATGTCACAGCCAACTCCAACTGGCTCCAGCTGGAGAAAATTGGGATCACTGTGTACATTTCAAAAGGACTGAAGTTACAGGTCCGTTTCAGCAATGCATTTGAGCAGGACCCCACTTAGCCTAGAGGCTGAGATTTTTTGAAATTTACGGCATAGAACACACTTACTGGCTACAAGTTAATCCTGGAGGTCATATCACAGAAGGCACTGAACACATGAACTAGGAGGGTGGACACAATGCATGTAAATTTGTTGCTTTGGAGTTTCCCCAATATATTTCCAAGTACCTTAAATGAAAAAAAATTAGAGAATTCCTTATTCCATTTCCATCTGGGCCTTCTTTATATTTACCTACAAGTTAAACATATCTATGGCAGACAAATATTAATCTGGCACATCCTTTGTTCTTTTTACTAGACCTTTAAAATGCCACATTTGCCTGTCTTACCTTGCTTAAGCTACAGCTAAAATGACAAAACCTCAGGGGAAGTTGTTCATAGTGGTATGAGGGACATATGGTGAACACAATTGTCAATTTCAGGTTAGATACTGAAACAATCTTTAAAAGATAAGATTGAACAAACATTGGATAAAAAGAATTAAGTGAAGCATGACTAAGAAATGGGAGTGAGTCAATACAATAATGATGCCTTATCCTTACGTAAACCTGTCAAGATGACTGGCAAAAGGTATAACTCAACTTGGCCTTCTAAGCCCTATAACCTGTGGACACATTGTATAGTTTCTTCCAGAAAATGCATCAGGGTAGTGAATTCCCTAGAGAAGGAGACAATAGAAAATAGCCAACACCTTTTTATTCACACCTCTATCTTAAAAAAACAAAAACAAAAAACCCCACACCCACTTTCCTTTCAGACTGAAATTTCACATGCTTGATGCAAACTCAAAGATTAATTCTGCTAGCAAGTTTGAGGCAAAATTGATTTAGCTGTTTGAGTGATGAGCATGAACAATATATGCTGTACTTTTGAAAAATTGTTCTGAGTTTTCATTTAAGATCAAATAACTCAAGTGTATGTGTGGGGGGGAGGGGAGGGTTAGACTTAGTATATCCATAGCCCTTAGTGAGAAGGATGACCCTTGCTAAATTTGAAGAAAAAAAAAAAACCATACCAGCATAAAAAGTAGAGTTGAAAGTTACATCTACATGAATGCACCTTGTAACTTTTAATACAACCCACAGGAAGTATACAGTCAGAGCTGTGTTTAGTTCAGTACATAACTGAAGTTACAGGTCCATTTCAGCAATGCATTGCTAACAAATTTACAATATGAGGATTCCTGGCACATGTACCAGGTGAGAGGCTGTTTAACTTTGCTTCCTGAGTATATTTATTCATTACCTCTTTTTTGGATCATCATCATTCCTATGACAGTGTTTGTAGATGCAGCTAGAATTCTTCCATCAACCTAGCTATTGCCTCACTAAGCTACGGAAAAATTCCTTCCATCACTGTCATCTACACTACTGCAGTGTAGCTGCAGCACTGTGGCTGTGCCACTGTAGCACTTCTATTGTAGATCTGAGTGAATGAGCACTTCTAAAGGAGCGGTAAGATAGCTAAAAACCATAGTGTGTATATATATGTGGACAAAGCAAAAACCTCAATAATCAGTCCTTTGAGTTAGACAAATCAATTAAAATGAGATCAAAGTCCACCTAAAGCACAACACACTCTGCCTAAGAAGAGGAAGATTCAGTGGTGTGCAGATCAATATAACCTATGTTAGAAGAGACTGAGGGGTTAGTGGTAAAGAGAAATGCCTTTATATAGGTGCCTACAGCTCTGACCATCATTTAAATGGCTTCTTCAAAACAGTTTAAAGACAAAGGAGGCTGAAATTAAAAAAAAAAAAAGTCACTCACACATTGTATAGGTACTAATTTCATGATAGTATAGGTACATTAAGTCAGAAAAATGATCAGTACTAATTATGCTTTAAAAATGCATCACAAGCTATACAATGGTAAACAAGCGGACTTTGGATTTTAGCCTCAATAAGCCTCAAGGGGGAAAAAAATGAAACTAGACCAAAGTCTGCCCTCATTTTACAATGAAATGCCGCTCAAGCTAATGGAGTTGCATGGGAGTAACTAAGTGCAGAATTTGGCCCATGGTGTGTATTCTGGTATTAGGGGTTTATTGGAATCTATTAATGGAGAGCATAGGCCTTTCAGCATGTGCTGTCAGTAATACTGATGACCTTTACAATTGTTGTCCTAGTCCATTCCAAACTGAGTGTTGCATCCTACTTGGATTCATTTCCCCCACACTCCACCGACACTCTAAGGCTCTTCCTGTTATTTGTGCCCTAATTACAGCCAGAATGCACTGGGGTGTGAACTACAGATGGCAACTCAAGCATAACATTTGAAAAACTGTCTACACAAAACAAGTGACACTATCTCATGTTTGCAAATTGTACAAAAACAGTTACTGTATAAACAGTTCAGGATTTTTGACCTATGTATGAGATAAGCCAGCAAAATGTAGACTTAAGAATTTTAAGTTACATTCTCCTCCATGAGACCTATTTCACTCTGGTAAATTAACAGATTAATTCTTTCACTTTAATGTTGGGTATCTGTCTTTGCAAGAGATTTTGTTTTTGTAGCTCATTCTGGGATTTTCTTTGTTTGAAAGGTCTGGTTGAGTCTTTATCTGACATACTGAACAAGGATGTTATTCTTGAGCCTCATCCATTTATACTGGCTGAGGAGGCTCACTCAATCTGGTTGCAGGTGATCTGTGCAGAAAGCATCACAGGAGGGCTAGCTGCCAGAATGCTGAAAGCATCTCCAAGAGACCAAAAAAAAATCTTGGAGGGTACATATCAAAATACAACTCATAGTTTTATGGCTTGAAACAAGAGCCCCAAAGCCTTGCCCTATTGAAGTCAGTGGGAGCATTCTCATTGAGTATTATAGGGAGGAAGATTTTTGCCCTCCGTGGGCAGTAACTCCTTTAGTTTTAGAATTACTGGATCCAAATGTCATGATATTGATCATCAAAATAGTTTAAAAAAAGATGATCTAAGACCAGACTTCACTTTGGAGGAACAGGCAGGGCCTTTGCCAAAAATAGCTTGGCCCTTGATGCCTTAAGAAGAACAGCCAGCCACACAGTATTCCCACTGTGGGCAGGCTGGCTATGGTGTAGATCTGCTTGGACTAGCTGCTCAACCTGATGGAGGCCAAACCTGAGTGCGCTGCAACCCCATGCACCAGGTTTCTATGTCACTCACTCAAATTTGGCCCAGCATCCCTCTGTCATGACCAGAAGGTCCCAGCAGATATACAGCATGGCCAATCCAGCCATGGGGAGTATACAGTATGGCTGTTTGTTGGGTCCTGCCCTGCTCCCCACCACTACCCATGACTCTGGGCCATACACCTATTCCTGGGAGTAGAGGAGGGATTTTGTTGAGAAATAGAAGAATATTCCCATTTGAATAAAGTAGCAATTAAGGATAGAGACTGTAATATTGCACCCTGAAGAGAATGTATGGTATTTTGATGAGGTGGTTTGTTCCTGCTGATTTATGTATGTTTCATATTAGTAAGACACTCATATCAATTTAGTTTTCATAGCATCTGACCCAACACGGAGAAAGCTCTTTTGCTTTACTAGTTTTATTTCTTTGAAGTATATTCTTAGGAAATCTAGATTTTGAGCTAAACACAATGGTTTTCAGCTGTTTAGTAGTTATACATAGCCTACTGCTTTAAAAGCTTTTAAAAACAGTAGGCTGAGTCTTTTTAGAAACTGTGTTAATTATGTTTATTTTATACATACTGTACACAATTTAGAGCTTTAAAACATTAAAAGGTCAAAGCAGCACTCAGCCAGAAAGCCATAATTTATTTATTAGCATAGGAAAATATATTGCTGTTCCATTAAAGAAAATGACAAATTCCTCGGATATCTCCATTTTTCCTTACAAGCAAGAGGGTGTAGAGAAAGAAGAAATACCATCTTGCAGTTGAAGAGACAAAAAATGGTACAAGTCCACTAGTATATGTCAGTTAATGGTATGGACTTAAGTGACATATTTAATAGTGGGGGTACTCAGTATTTCAGTGTGTACTCAGAATTTAGCCACTGAATTTACATCGTTTGGGTAGTAACAATAGAAGCATCACAACACTAATGAGCCACAAACCTCACTTGAAATACAGAAAATGAAATATTACAGCATTTTTATGCCTATTTATTCAATCCATAGACTCAGTGCTGAGACTGCCAACTAGGGTCAGTTGGAAGAGCTGCTTTTTGTGAAGTGGCGATTTAATCAAACATAAGATATGAATATTTAATATGAAAGGAATTCACCTTTGCTTCACATGTGATAAATGTGTAACAGGATTACATTTAGAAAGTGCTTTGTAGAATAAAAACTGCTCTTTTGGACCAATGTCCTTCAGTTCACACTTTATACTCTAGCCAATGGCTAGCTACTAGGTACTTTGTTCCTCCCACGATAATATTTCATTTCTTCCTTGTAGGAGGTGCTCTGCCAGTGTTCTCTGTGGATCATTTCTAATTTAGCATAGATTTTTGAAACTGAGACACTGGAGAACATTTCCAGAATACATAAGTCATCTTACCTCTGTAGTGCAGTGAATTTATATTACTTCAGCACACTTAACTGGATCAAGTGTTGAGAGGTAGATTTACAAAGTTATTTTGTTTTTAACATCTGTATTTCTACAGGTCTTCATTAGAAGAGAAAATGCTAGTAAAACTACTGATATAATTGAAGAACCTCCCAGACAGCTGAATCAACCCCATAAACTGGAAGCTAAGTAATCAACTGATGCAGTCAAATTTGCCTGGTTTTAGCTGAAATTCTGTCAAATAGCCCAGCTTAATTTAAACAGTGAATTTTGACCTAGCAAGCAAGTTAGATTTCATTACAAAACTAAAAGTAGTAAGAATTTAACAAAAGTTTTGCACAGTTCTACACACACAAGTTATCTTAGTGTTAACTCCTGTAGCGTAAGGTTTTTTAATTCCATCGTGCACCTGAGAATCTGTTATTGCATGAGGCTACTGTACATGAAACCGAGGACACAGTACATGGAAGAGTAACATTTATTGTAAGGTAAGCTTGTTTCTCATGTCATACACATGCTCCTCAAAGCATGAAGTCATTAGGATGCAGATCTCTAGGAATGGTGCCATATCAGCAGACTACCCAGGTACTTATGAACTGAAAGCTGTAATAGAATTACAATATTTAGGAAATCAGGCCTGTAAACATAACAAAATGTAACAAAAGCTGGGTAGTCTTCTTTCCCATCAGTGTCAGAGTATATGCAAGCGACAATTTTACATTAGTAGTATACCCAGAGCAAGAGTTTCTGAAACCATTGCAAGAAGTATATTAACCACAAGGCCAAGTTCATATCATACCTACTTTATTCAAGAAGCATCCTTCCAAAACCATATGCTAGAGGAATTTCAGCTTTAAAATTTAACAATTCCTAAATAATCCCTTAAAAACCCTGTTGTTTGAGTCAGTATCACAATAGGAAATCCTTCCTAACCACTTCAAATACAAAGTTCCTACTAGCACATTTTAGTAATGTCCAGCCTAGAACAAGCACCACTCATTTTTCCTCAGGAACTCGCAAATACTCCAGGTTGATCCTGTTCTTCTCACAGTCATCTTAGGCCTTTCAAACTTCCCCTTGCTATTATTGTGACTATCCTTCTAACATATTGGAGAAGCAGATCCACTATCCATCCACATGATGGCAAAATCCCCATTAGCTCAAGACTTCATCTTGCCAACACTTTTTTATAACTTCTGATGACTAGAATGAATTTTTCCCAATCTCCAGATCAGAATAAATGCAAAATACCCTGCTCATAAACATCGCAATTACTCCAATGCCATGCATATGCTAATTGTAAACACTCCATTCACTTTCTCCTTTTCACTTATAGGCAGCAGCAAGAATTTCTACACAGTAGGTCTTAAATACAGTGCCCTCCCACACTATTTACCTGTGTTAGACCATCTCCATCCTCTCCAGACCTTCTTTGGAGAGAGCAGTCCTATCAGTGATGTTAGCAAGGCCACTTGTGACAAAAGATATCTGATCCAAAGCCCATTGAGGTCAATGGGCTTTGGATCAGGGAGTACATCATAGTCATCTCCTCCCTGGGGACACTAGACAAATCTGTGTCTGTTCTCTCCTACTATACATGGGTTGTTCTGATTTGGTCCCAAACATGCAAATCCCATATAAAAAACATCTCAACTCAAGTGAGGATAGAAGTGTTTTTCTTCTTTTACCCCTCAGTAATCAAATCTGTTATACATTGACATTTAGGAACACACTTAGAAAGATATGATCTTATTCATTAAATGTTTAATTAGGTTTCCTCCCTCAATACTGTATAAAGAAAAAACATGCCCTATTTCATTCCTTTATATCTTTGACAGGAAATTTCTCTTTATTCTCTCTCAATGCATATTTAAAATGTATTTTAAGGCATATGAAAATTCAGCTAGAAACTGATTTAAGAGGGAAAAAGATTTTATCATTCATGTATAAATACTCACCTGCATGCCAATTACCTAATGTAGCTGTACTCACTAAATATGTGCTCTTGCTTCAGGAGCAAAGCTCCTTAGAATTATGTTACTCTTGTCCCTGTGTGTAGTATTTGCACAGAATTTTAAAAATAGGAATTAGAATATTGAAGTTTTTATCAGTGGCAATGCTGGGGTAATAACCTGGGTGCCTCCCAAACCATGGGATTTTATAGTTCACAGAAAACATGAGTAATTTTACAATTCACCCTGCTTGAAAACGCATTTCATTCAGTAGGCCTATCAAAGATAACTCATGTCAACAAAATATCACTGCTCCCATTCTCTCTATGCATGAGAGCACACCACCCTCTGGGCCTCCCAGTGTGCTTGTTTAGTTTGAGTCCTAAACCGTCTGCTTTTCAGGGCAGCAATTGTCTCATATTTTATCTATGCTTAACATTTAATAAGCAATAGGATTATTATGGACAAATTACCTGCTGCATTCTGGCCCCTTTATCCTGCTTTAGAGGTAGACAGAGGCCCTTACGTCATAGGGTCTGGTTATCAGGGACTACCCTGATAGAGGAAATTCACCAAATGGTTGCAAAAACTCCATCCCACCTCCACAACCATTAGTGTAGGCATGAGGTTGGAGGTGAGGGGATGATCTCTGCACTCCAGCTATACACCACTGTTGGAGAAGTCTTTGGGGGCTAGAGGAAAAAAACTGTAGTCAGAATGTTTCAGTACATATAAACTCAATACACACTTAGTAAAGAATGTGTATGAACATCACAGTGGTGGAAACAAGCATAGTAAGTACATCTACTTTATGTAAGCATCCACTGAATGCAGCAGCTAGTTGACACCTACTTGAATAGTTAGAAGCACATTTTATTAGAAGTTGATGTGGAGGATCCCCATCATCCTCCAAGAGGAAAACACACCTGGATCAAGTTTATTAGTCTTTCCATAAATACAGCTGCAAGTGCCTTTAACATGGCAGAATAATTGCACACTTCATGAGGGAGGCTGGAGTGACAATATAGTGGTTTGTGTATATGATTTAGTTATTATGAGTCCATCTCTAGATGAGCCCCACTTTCAGCTTCTGGAAGTATTTTTTTAAAATCCTTTCCCCCTGTAACTATTAACATTTCAATAAGAAGTTTATTTTAGATTAACTATGAATGCTGATGCCTACCTTATGAAAGCAACTGCCTTTGGTGCTTTAAGAATGGCCGTCTCTAATGACTATTTAAGGCTGCATGCTTTTCTCTCTGACATTTTTATCACAGCAATAAAAGAGAAATGTGTATCTGTATTCTCAATAGGTTACTAAAAATCAGCTGACGGTTTTACTACTGGAAGCAACTGCTTTCCAAACTCATCAGGAGAATTTGGAGATGTAGGAACAACTGTAATTCCCCCCACTCCCAAACTGATAGTTCTTCTTAGTTGTATATAATTTACCATTCCATTAATGGTGTCAGTAAAGGTATATTAAATGATAGCATTGTGAATTTGTTATTCTTGTAATTACAAATATTTTTACACTACAGCAAGCTGATTAGATAAATATATATTTTTAGGATGAACTCTGCTTAAACCACATTTGTTTGATTTATCGGTCATCTCACCTGAACAAGTTTATCACCACAGATGAAATCCAACTGGATGGAATCTGTGCCTGATATGTCATCTATTCATTGTCACAGATGGATGTGGTTACAGAAGGCATAGTCATATCACAATTCTAAGAATATCCATGTGCAGTAATTATGTACCAGATGCTAGAATATGCAGCCTGGTTCAGCTTTCTGCTACTCCTGTGTTTGATTTTACACGTACAAAAGACTCCATGACACAGAAACTAACATCAGAGAAAAAGAGCAATGGACTATGCTCAACAGAAGAGGAAGTTATCTATATTAATTTGAAACATTGCCAAGAAATAATTTAGGTATTTGAATAATTATGATCTGCCCAGAGAGACAAGTAGTAGTTTGAGAACCCTCATTCCCTTTTCACATAAGTTCACAGGATTTACATGGAGAAGTGATCGTTTCTCACAGTTTAAAAATACTTCCTTAGGAACAGGCCTCCGCTCCAAAAAGTTTCAGATTAGATCAGTGGTACACAAGTTCACAAAGTTGTACATAACTTAGTTCCTCATTCTCAGAATTTTCTATAGAAACTATAATTTCATTTTTAACAATTAGCTGTTTTAAAGCCCAAAAATGCAGTGTTCTGCTTTCTCCGTGTTCTGCTTTTCTGCTGTCTTGAAGCCCTTGTGCCTGTCATTAAAGGGAGAATTCACTGAATGGCAGAGAACATAAAAGCATAACAGCATAAAACTACAATTTGAGATTTATTCCTAGCACAACTCCATTGAGCATAATGAAGGATGAATTTGGCCCACATTCCTCTCCACCATTCCATTAATTTGACTGCATTTTCTAAAACATAAAATTGAGTAAAAAAATAAAAGCATAAGAATAAATAGTACAAAAGACTGAGTATAGGCATTTTGACATATAAATATAGCACTACTATATAAAATGTAGGAAATTCACATTTGTCAACATAGCTAAGGCAGTAAGGTGGCCATTGTCTCCTGAAACTTTAGGATTAGTTTCTTAATATAAAATTTTATCTTATCTATTCCACATCCACCCTCCCACCCCCCCCCTTCATTACTACAAAGTTTTCCATAACTACTTGTCTATTTTACTTTGAGTTTCTATCTTTTCTAATAGCCTTTTCCAAAACCCATTCAAATCAGTGAGTGTCAGACCATGTATACATAAAATATTTAGAACTGCAAACAAAAGTAAATATGTTGAGCTAACATTAAATTGGCCTTAATGCTCCATCTACACAGATCAATATATTTTTTCCTATATGTTTATGCAAAGTACATGATTTTCAACAGCAATTGTCTTGGAGTTTATAAAGTCAGTCTCAGCCTTCAAATTAAATAGATGTATTTTTCCACTTAATTACTGTTGCCTTGAGCACTAATATAATCAATGCATTTACCCATTTGTTCTGTGTTTGTATAGCTACTGTCTTCTGTGTGTGTTGGCATAGTGATTGATTTTAGAAAGGATGAGTGATCTTGTTTTCTTGTAATAGTTTAAATGAATGACTAGATCTAGGTTCCAAGATATAAGTCACCGAATGACTACGTGGGAATGTATAGGGTAACAAAACAATCAGATATCAGAAAAGGGTAACCCAATCTGATTCGATCTATACCAGAGTTGTTAGGTCTGACTAACAATATCCTAGAAAATGTGTCATAGGACTTATTTCACTTCATAAAAGGTCCCACCCCTCATAACTTTTCTGTCATTCTATTATGAATGTGTCTGTTAAATAAGTTTATATACTGTTTTGTTTGACAGTCATACCTAAACATTTAGGTAAATGGAAAAATTCCAAAATGTGCTTCAGTTATGGGGAACAGTTTTCTTAAGTTGTTTTCTAAATGTTGAGTGAGAGTAATCCACATCTTCTACCAAAAGGACTATAAAATTAGTATCACTAACACAACTGTTTGATGTCTGCACAACAAATGTCTGAATTCCAAATATCTAGTTAAATGTATCATAAAGACTGCTTAAAAAAAATATTCTGTCAAAATAGCTTCCCCCCCACCCCAGGACATCAGGTTTATGACTAAAAAAGAATTTAAATATCTGTTTTCCACAGAAAGTTATGATTTTTCCACCAAGAAACTTCTACTTAATGGAAGTAGCATTAAAAAATGTTTTCAGTTTAACCAACAACTTGACAATTAAAAATAAACATTTTCTGACCAATTCTAGTTCATTCATATGCTTTGAGTCACTATTCTTGAACATTCACACAAATAGCATTGAGAGGAGTTTGTGCACAAGTGTTTGAAGGATTGTACTTTGTCTGATTTCCTTTATTCAGAGCTATAAGAATCTTTATCTTGAGTCTATTATGTTGACAATACTGTTATGCCAATCAGCTGGCATCTAATTTTGCTCTACAACATATTATTACCATCTGTGCAAGTCCAGTTCTTACTTCCCCTCTCATTGCCAATGAGATTTCCATAGCGCTTGTATTTTTGTCACCACATGGGGAATCTCTCTCAGCATCCCACTCTTAAACACTGCAGCAAATTCTTCAGGGATATCAGTGTTTATAAGAGTAAGCCACATACACACTACTTAGTTCCCAGGTCCTCCTCCTATCCCTCTCCTCTGGGCTGTGGATTTGCTATCATGCAGCAATTCCTGCTTCCAGCACCTGATTCCAGCCTCTACAGAGGCTCCACTGCTCATTTATCTAGTCTGTTCTTTTTCCCCTCCCCCTACCTCAATTATTTTACTCACTTTAAGTGTTTTTTATTACTCCTAAGAATTATCAAATCATGCGCTACTCACTGTCTGTTGGCCACATCGGGGGGATTAGCTCTACCAGAGCAACAACACCCCTTCTTGCAGTTGCACACACACTCTCTCTCTCTCTCTGTCCCCCTCTTCCAGGACTCAACTGCTCCCACTTCATGGCTTGTCCTTCAGCTAGATCACTGTGGCTTTCCCCTTCTGGGAAAATTACATACATGAAAGTCTCTCCAGACCCACTGCCTCCTTAATGGCTCCACTTCTCCAGGGGAACCCAGGCCCTCCCTCTTCACTGAGTTCTTGTCCAGAGACCCTATAACTAGCAGTCATGGTCTGCACAGTACTAGCCTTACCGCTGTATTCCTGGGCTACTTCCAACCTTGTTTTCTCACCCTAACAGTGACTATAGCCTCACTCAGCTACTGGGATTTATACGGGCCGCTCCTCTTCATTGCCAGCTGAGCTTCATCTTTAATTAACCCTTATTACACCCTGGGTCCTCCTCCAGGTGCAGCATAGATGGTTAATTGGCCTACCTAGCCACCTTAATCCCTTTGTGTTTTGTGTGAGGTAGGGTGTCTACCTCACACAAAACACGAAGGGATTAAGGTGGCTAGGTAGGCCAATTAACAATGATCTTTCTTACAGGTGGACTATACTGGAAGTGATGCAGCAGCATTGCCATTTGATATTTCATGGATAAATGCCTCCCCCCTGCACACACACACACACACACACACACACAAAAGCTGGTTGATGGATTAGACTTTAAGTGTTCATCTGAGTCTGTTTTCAGTTAATCAGATGAGACCAAAGGGAGGGGTTGCCTGAATTCACAACAAATAGCTTTCCCACTTTCATTTTTACTGACAGAGTCATATTCAGTTTTGCTAGAAATTTGTGCAATTCCCTTCAGTTTAATTAAGTTCCATTTGCAAGGACTGAACTTGGCCAGAATAGCTTACTGCATTTGAGAAAACTTCTTTAGCCAACATATTCTATGTTCCATCTCCTTTTCTTCACATTTTACCAAGCCTGCCTTTCTTAACAAAGAATGGTATTGACAAATAAAATGACAATCATGAAGTTAATTCCTTTGCTACAGAAATCAGAATGATCTTGCTTCCTTTGCTAAAAAAAAAACAGCTGTAGCCCTTAGCCTGGTGTTGTACAATTGTGTTGCTATTCTTATGTTAGTTTAATAAGCTGCCCATTAAGCACATTTTACTTGTCACCTTTTGTTTTCTTTGTTAAAGGTGAACAGGCTTTGTGCAGCTACCATACTCTAATGAGATTATAAAGGATTTGAGAAAGCACATTTTTATTAAATTTAAAATATTTCTCATTTCTTTGTAACTGAGCTTTTTCCTAACTATTTTACAAAACATAACTACATAATTAATAGTTGCTCTTCATGCCCCCCCCCCCCCAATCATTTTTCACTCCCACTGAATGGCTGAAATCATTAAGATGATAACTTTTAAAAAGCTTTTCCTACCGATAAAATTGCTGGGCACTTACAGCTCCGAGTTTGTTGTAATTGCAGTACTACTCCAAAATGCCAAAGGCACTTAAGCTAATAAAGTCATTAACATGAAACAACCACCAAGAGACAGGGTTCATAAATGCACATTTTATTTTATTCTGCATTTTATTGTGACAATATGAAGTTGAATTCATTCCCTGTAGTCCTGATGGCTGATAACAAAATAGTTCTGTAATCCCTATACATGAGATTTACTTTGCTCTTCATTTCTCTTATAAAGACCTTTGCCATTTGTTACATATGATAAGAACAACAGAATTTGTCGTATTACAGGCAGTAAAATTACTTTCATTCTTATTCTAATTATTTTACTCTGACAGTACAGCAGTTACATATGAATAAAAGTAACAAACTAAACATTTGAAGCCAAGTTTTCAGATCTAGTGAATGATCTTGTCAGTGTTTTTCTTTAAGATTGACCACACAGAAACATTCAGATTTGCAATGGAGAGTTTTAGATTATACTGAGGGTTCCATGTATTGTATTAATCCATAGCTGCCAGATTTGTCACATAATCCATGTGCTCCATGTTTTATCACATAGTTGTGCTCCAGAATCTCAACTTTCATTTAAAGGAGGTGGGGGGTGAAGAGAGTATCACCAAAGTAGTCATATCTGCCTGAATCTGCAGACAGTTTAGTTATGTGATCTGTCACATTTCATATAATGGGATATCACTTGATGTCCAGGACAGCTTTAATTATATCAGTGGTTCACAAACTTTTTTTCACTAATACAATTCTTTTTTTGTAACCCACCCACAGCCCAAATTTGTGGGGATGCCCCAAATCATAGGTCAACTTCTCCCTCCTCACTCAGCTGAAGGGGCACTGGCCACTCGCAGCAACACCTTTTCCCCTGGTACTACAACAATCCTAATACTGTCCCAGTGCAGAGTGAAGACCCCTGGGGTAGGGTTGGAGAGCAAGCTCACCCCACAGCTGTAGCGCCTGTCGCACAGGGTGTTCCAGGCATTGCATCCTGGCTCATGGGATTACAGCATCACTCAGGTTTGGATTGGCTGCTCCTCCAGCCTGATGACGGGCCAGCCAGGTCAAATCTGAGTGAGTGATGTTGTGACCTTGCACACAGGGTCAGAGTGCCACTCCTGTTTGCACCATCTGTCCTCCATTCTGACGGAGAGGTAGCTGGGCCAGCCCTGAGTGGCTCTGCAAACCCATATGCAAGGTCAAAACACCTGGAGTGGGGAGCTGGGCCCAGCCCCATGGGACAGGCACTGCTGCAGTGGGTTGAGTGCAGAGCAGACCAGCCCCATGACCCATCGCAATAGGCGCCAACTTTCCCCGGCACCGGTGGGTGCTCATGCCCCCCGCCCCTGGCCCTGCCCTGACTCCACCCTTTCCCCACCCTGCCATGCCCCCATTCCAACCCCTTCCCCAAATCCCCGCCCCAGCCCCGCCTCTTCTCCAAGCGTGCCGCGTTCCCCCTCTTTCCCCCTCCCTCCCAGCGCTTGCCGCATGAAACAGCTGTTTCACAGTGCATGCGCTGGGAGCTAGGGGGAAAAAGCAGGCACGCGGTATGCTCAGGGGAGGAGGTGGAGGTGAGCTGGGGTGGGGGGCTGGGTCGGGGAGCTGCCGGTGGGTGCTAAGCACCCACCAATTTTTCCCTGTGGGTGCTCCAGCCCCTGAGCACCCACGGAGTCGGCGCCTATGCCCATTGCAATTAGAATGGTTCCGCTTTTTCCAAAAACAAAGTTAAGGGAAAATATTTTCTTTGACCATATTAGAAAGTCTTACAACCATTTGAGACGCTCTAACACATCCTTACTTTGGAGCAAGGACCTGACCTTGGGAGTAGAAATAGTGGGGCTGTAATGTGATGACATCAGTCTTTTGCTGTCCCCATGAAATTCACCCGAAGTTGGCCAACTTTTATGGCACTGCAAATCCTAGTTCGCACATGCTCAATTGAGAATTGTTAAAGTTTGACAGCTAAATTCTCTGGAGAGTCCATCTTCACTGAGCATACTCCATATCTCCCAGCTCACATGTTCTGACTGAACAGCTGCACCATCCTCACAGAGCAGCTGATCATGGTCTAACCCTGGACTCTTGGGCTGAGCAGGACTTTTCAAGCAAGCAGCAGACAACATATATTTAGTTGACTTACTATATCCTCTGTACACAGATGCACATCATACATTATTTGAAAGCTGATTATATCTACTTTAAGATGAGGTATGATGTGGAGCTGTCAAATGGTGCCATTACCATAGAAACTGGACTAAATGATGACACCATCAACACATTAAAATAACCACTTTAAATATTAGCATTCTTGTGATAGTTTAATGACTCTGTGTATTATTTCAAGACATAACATCGGATTTATTTGTGACCTCAATTCATCATAACAATTTAAAGGGTAAAAAAAATCTAATAATAATATTTATAGGTATTGTTGTTGTGTAATAGATATGGTGACATTTCTAGGCAATATCATCATCTTATTCATCATTATGATTGCTGTTGAAGACTATGTGAGTTACTACAGTCTTCATTGCCTTGGCACGTGCACAGTTCTGTGCAGAGAAGATTGTTCTGAGAACAAACACAGTTGGTTGTGCAGCAACCCCTACTGGTACAGGCACAAATAAGATCTTGTGGAAGGTCAGATGCCATTGGGTCCGTGTAGAATACAGGAAGTATTCTGTCCTATGCTCTCAGGTGCAATTTGAGCCCATAGAGGAATTTTACAAGTAACTGCTTTTTGGGTGACATTTTTAGAAACTTTCCATGGAGGCATAAGGTGTCCACCTGGTATTTCTTGCATCCAATCTTAAATCCTGTCCGGTGCTGTCTTTCTGCAGATTTTCACAGAGTTATGTTGTCATGTCCATCAGACTTTGATTACAGAATTAGCTTTGTGAAATCTTTTTAGGATCTGCCTCGAGTATTCAGCAGCCAATTCATCAAATGCATGGAATTTGCCCCCAGCCATCATTTGTATTACAGTCATGTCACCTCTGATGTGCACTATGATTTTTTAGCTCATGGATTCTTTCAGCCTGAGCTTCCAGATGATGCCCAAATTTAGCTTTGTGTGTTCTTCTCATTGTTCCATCAAAATGGAAGAGGGACATAGGCACAGGTCCTATTGAGTTTCTAAGAATAGTTTCTTTGTGGGAAACAGTTTCTGAACTGATAGTTGCTGTGACTGTCCTCCCTTGCTAGACTTATATTTGGTGGTCTTGATCATGTCAGCAAATGTTTTGATGCCAGGTGGGCTGAAGTGTAGGAATGTGTTGCTCCCTAATCACAAGCCTTGAAGAACGGCAAACTGTTCCCTTGGCAATGAGGCAGGAGTGACCTTGTTCTAGCGCCTATGTTTGGGAAACTTATTTGGCTGATTTGATTGTTTCCTCGCAGCTGGCATTCACGCGCTCAAGAGATGGGTTTGTTATCTTATGTGCATCTATACTGCCTGGCCTTTTTATGCGCAGGAATGTAACCACTAAGAAGTGTTGTAAACAAAGTAAGTAAAGAATAAAAGCCCCAGGAAAAGTTCCTGGAGGTAGAGGGGCTTTTCGGCTACCACAGACCTGGTGTTCTGTTTCCTTTCCTGCGTCGTCACCACAGCTGGTGACCCCGACGTGATAACCCCCTACTCACCGGCTGGATATGCCGAGCGCGCCCGCGGCTGTTTGCCGCCCCTTATTCGTGAGTATGGGGGGCGAACTTTCCAGTGCCCAGAAGGAGCACACAAGAGAGTTCAAGATTACACGGCAGCGATCATGCATCGTTGTCCCGGTCGCTCATATTGAGGACCCCCTAAGGGAAATAGATCACCAGTGCCCCTGGTATCCAGACTGCGGGTCGGTATGGCTTCTTGACTGGAAAACAGGTTGGAAACTTTGAGGGCATAGAGGAAGGAAAGGAGTAAGTAATTATAGGCATGGGGATTTCAAATCCCCAGGATGATAATTGGAATGGTAAAATGTGTATGAGACAGAGTTTTTGTACCAAGGTGCAAAGCTCTCCTTTATTCTGCAGAATAAAGCAACTCCTCCTTATCCCTGTCTGGCTGTTATTGGCTCTCAGCTAGGTGGACCCGATATTTCGGTAACAGTTTCTGGTGACTCCGCCGGGACTCTCCTGGCTCGGACATTGGACTCCGGACGGCTGCGGCGAACTGGGAACGGCGCCAACGGGGTGTTTCGCCCCTTTTCTCTGCTTCACCGCAGCCCCTGGGTTCGTGCTCCAATAAGGTGAGTCCTAATAGGATAAGGAGACACTCTCTGGTAAAACCCTCTAAGGATAGCTCTTTGAATTATATGTTAAGTAAATGGCCTTTACCCGGTGTTCAAAAAGAAATAGTTACACCTTGTGTAGAAATTGATGTGGCTAGTGTTGTGGAAATTGAATTGTGGAGAACATGTGCAGTATATATTGTAGTAGAGGTATAAGAAATGCAAACCTACCAATATAGGTTGTGTTGTCTTGTTCAGATCACTGTGTGTTTGAAAGCAGGAGTTAGAAGTAAAAGGCAATCAAAAGTCCGGGAAAGTTAATTGTGTCCCTTTTTAAGTAAGAATCTTTAAGCCGTGGATAGCTTTGGATCTGGAAGCAAGCCAGAAAGCATCTGTATTAATGCAATTTTCTAACTAATAAGGTAGTAGCCACTGAAACCTGGGCTGCATATGAAACAAATACAAGGAAATATGTGGTAATTCCTCTGTTTTGCCTAAAATCAACAAGAGTATGTGTAATAAAGTAAATATTTTAAGTAATGACTGACTGCCCAGAAGGGGTAGACCTCGGTTCTTTTGTCTTTCAGATCATCAGAGAAAACGGATGCCAGCTGAATAGCATTCGATGTACCATGCATTTACTGGTACAATAGGAATTATTTTTGTGTTCTTTGTCCTGTCTTGTGATGTTTGTCTTGTGGCCAGAATTGTTGGATTTAATATTTTCATAGGACAGTCTAGCTCAAATTTAAATAGAAGGGTTAAATCAAAAAGCAGATACTTGTTTTATTCAACTTGGAATACAAAGTGTTTGGATAAATCAGGAAAATGTGATATACTAAAGTCTGATATATTTGCTTAAGTAAGAAAAAGAAACTTCATTGGCCAGATTTTTTAATTGAAAAATTGTTGTTAAAATTTGCATACCAACAGTCTTTGGAAACAAGGACATGGAAGGTTAACCCACTCCCCATATTGCCCATGGGATCCTTCTGGCTACCTCAGATTTCTAGCCAGAGGGCTGGGGAGGGAGGAAAGCGATTAGACACCTGAGGTTGTACCGAGTGAACTCCTCAAAAGTGGGTGTGCTTGTCCCGGTTTGTTGCTCCAAAGCTCTGTAATAAAGTTATTTTACTGGAAGAGTGTACATGGCATACATTGAATAATAAGACTAATGTACTGTAAATGGCAATGTGTATGCGTTCATTGTTGGAAAAAAGTGTATAAGTGAAGAGTGAAAGTTGCCTTTGTAGGTTAAAAGAAGCCGAGAAAGGGAGAAGAGGAAAAAGCACGGAATGAGTTAACTGAGGAAAAAATAGCTAGCAAGCTCAGTCCAAAGATAAGACCTGGCTGACAGCCACGAAAAGGGGGGGCCTGAATGTGCCCAAGCAACTGAGATCTGCAAAACACTGCCAGGCACTAATGAAATGTGTTAGGTTTTTTTTTCCCACAGATAAAAGAAGTGCTACCCAAAGACCCTAGCAGCCCTGCCATTTATTGAAACAAGGAAACTGAGTCTATGTAAAGTCCATCAACGAAAGACTGCTTTGGCTCCACACTGGAAAGGCCCTTTCCAAGTCCTGTTAACCGCCAACACTGCTGTGAAGTGCCAAGGACTACCTGCCTGGACCCATGCTTCTCACTGTAAAAAGACCCCTCCACCTTGGGAGGACTCTCCGACTGATGATAAGCCTATTTCTCCTTCTAGCTCGGCCGTGTCTTCTGGACAGCAGGAAAAGGAAAGAAAAAAAAAAAAAAGACAAGGTGAAGTGCTAGTAACCTCTCCCTTGTCCACTGACAGACCTACTGTGCCTCTAGATTTTTCTAGAAGAAGCAAAACCATTACAGGGTGATGTGCTAGTAACCTCTCCCCTGTATGATGCTAAACCACACTGTTTCAAGAGAAGAGAAGAAGGAACACTTGCTTCATTGAAACCACAAAGTCCAGGAATTCCTGACTACAAGAGACATTAAGAACTGACCCTGGTGAAGAAACAAAAAATTATACACTGGCAGGAAGAAATTTGTGGAACCCATTCTTGGGAACGTGGTATTGATTAGATTTTAAGGTTTATTCTACAGGCTGCGCCCTGTGTTTTGGATAAGTCCTTCAGCATGTATTGCCCTCCCTAATTGGATTTTAAATGATAAGTACCAAAGGCACCTTGTTGCCATTGCCCCTGCCATCTCCTCTACTACACTATTACCCCTGTAACACATCCAAATACAGACAATGACCCAGAAGTTGCTGACAGAGATAGTATTGAATATCACTGAGGCTGGGAAGGCATTGCAGTGGGATCTAGCATGTTCAGGCTTGGCCCACTGCCCTTACAGACACATCAGGAGTACCATCTAATCTGTGGCCATGGAGATATACTTGAAGACTTTCTAAGTGAAAGTGCAGACGTTCTCAATGCTCCTTCCAAGCATATGGACCGGTAAAGAGGGTGTGGCCTCCCACATACCGAATCCTGCCGGGTCCATAGGGAGGATGCATGTGGGATTGGGTAATTCACCAAAACATCTGGGAAATTAAACTACCTGGTATGCCCAGTTAATTTTAGTCAGTGCTCCTGGGATTACACCTGACAGGACACTTACTCTTTTAAGCTAATGATAGCTGTGTGTATGTTAAAGCCTCCACATTGCAAGACATACATTTTAATCTCATTACCACTGCAGGCAATCATATTATTTACTGGCCTGCAGATAGAGTTTTTTAAGTAGCCCTTAGGTTCCAGATACCCTTTAATTGGACTAGTTTAGTACCTGATAGATTTCAGAATTTGTTTTCACTGTTACCAGAGATTCAGAAAATCTCTGAAGTACAAGGGCAAATTCACATGCTTCAAAATATATATTAAGTTGAAAAGTATGCTTTCCAGACAGCTTATAGAGTATCCATTTTATGTACTAAGTAGGATGTATTGTGCTTTATGATTAAGATTGTACAACAGCCCCATTATATTATTGCTATGGGAATGTTATTGCTTGTGTTGCTATTAGTTAGCTTAGGATTATGTTATCATTATTGTAAAGACGTAATAATAGTAATACCTTTCATGTTTATGCTAATCATGCATTGTCATTACATCCAATCAGAACCCCTAAGATTGAAGCATCTGATGTAGAATTTGAAGTCCAGGGCTTAATGCAAATAGAGATTTAAGAATGTTTGTTGTACTAGAAGTACAAAAGGGGGGGGGTCGTGGAAGCAGAGAAAGAACTGTCAGAAAAGAACTGCTATGCATGACAGTTTGTTAGCAAGAGTCAGGCTAACTGTAACCCTGATAACGCGAGATTTGTAGAAGCGAGGATTGTGTGAGGCGGGTGAGAAAGTACTGTGTGAGAAGTTTTTGTGACCCTGTATAGATAAGGTGTAGAAGACCTTGTGTAGATAAAGTCTAGAAAATATTGTATGTTGGCAAGAGTCAAAACAAGTAAGGAATTAAGATATCAAGATGGCCTATGTATAACGAAATGCAGCTGTCCCTCATTATTTTTTTTGTAATGAAAGGTATAAATGCAAAGTTTGTTAAGTACCTGCCTTGTTCCTGTTTGCAAACCATTCAATTTGCAATAATAGAGTATTGATTACGTACAGCTTTATACCCCCTTTGTAGCAAATTATGCTAATAATACTTGTGCCAAAGTAGTTAATTGTTTTACTTACAAACCCCATGGGGGGTGTTTGGCAACTGGTCAAGCCTTATGGGATTGGCGTTTTGCTTTGCTGTTTTGTTTAGTGTATACCCAATCTAGTGGCATTGTGTATGCTACCCTGCGAGAGCGCTTTGTTTACACACCGCATCTATAAAATAAAATAAGGGGGGGATGTAGGAATGTGTTGCTCCCTAATCACAAGCCTTGAAGAACGGCAAACTGTTCCCTTGGCAATGAGGCAGGAGTGACCTTGTTCTAGCGCCTATGTTTGGGAAACTTATTTGGCTGATTTGATTGTTTCCTCGCAGCTGGCATTCACGCGCTCAAGAGATGGGTTTGTTATCTTATGTGCATGTATACTGCCTGGCCTTTTTATGCGCAGGAATGTAACCACTAAGAAGTGTTGTAAACAAAGTAAGTAAAGAATAAAAGCCCCAGGAAAAGTTCCTGGAGGTAGAGGGGCTTTTCGGCTACCACAGACCTGGTGTTCTGTTTCCTTTCCTGCGTCGTCACCACACTGAAGAAGCTATGTGGTCCATCAGAATCAAGTGAACCAACATCTGCTATTTTCAGCAGAGACTATTGGTACATCTGGTATTTATGTACAGTCCAGTAGATATGTTGATAAGGACCTCTGGATATGGTTCATGGTCAAATGGGTTTGTCATATTGTTGATGACATGATTGATAAGAATTGTAACATGCTTTTCTTCCCTCTTCAGTGCAGAAACAAGGACTTGTCTGTGGATTTATCTTCACTAATTCTTGCTAGGGCACTTTCTGTAATAGCTTTTGCATATTCATAATATGAAGTTCTGTACAATCATCTCTGACACTAATACTGACCTGAATTAAAAAATCAGTTTCTAGAATATTTCAAACGCTAGTACTGCATGACAGCAATTACAAATTAAAACCTTCTACCCGGCAGACTAGATCCTACAGCATATGTACAAAAGTTTACAAATAGAGAAGTGTTACATTAGGAGTTCACATACATTTATATCTATCCACTATGCAGAACAAATTATGGGTACGCAATCTACTGCTACTGGTGCACAGCTTTCAGAGTGAGATTGATCTGGTCAGCAACTTGCAATTGAAAATATAGAAACCTATAATGAGATACTTTGAAAATTAAGAATGCCATGTGAAAACATTTTATGTTGGTATATTGCAAAATGTTGTTGTTTGCCATTTTTGCCACATGCCAAACAACTTCTTCATTTTTGGGGGGGGAATTCCCTTGCAAAACCAATACAAATATTTTAATACATTGTCATTTGGTAGCTTTGACAAATAAACAGCACACTAAGGTGTGGAAATTAAACAATAAAGGCTGTAGTCATAGTCCTGTTGCAGTGTCTCTGCAATTGTACAAAAATAAATAAAGTAGAGGGTGAGGTAATATATTTTATTGGACCAACTTCTGTTGTGGAGACAGTTGGTCCAATAAGAGATATTACCTCACCCTTGGCTCTCTAATATCCTGGTACCGACACAACTACAACAACACTTCAGACAAAACAATGACACTTTCTTATTTTGGGTTCCATTGTTTCACCTTGCCTGAAGGCTTATGGCAGCACTTGACAGCTCCACATTATACCTCATCTATATATGCATAAAATAAGATTTCAAATGATATATGATGTGGGGCTAGGTAGGATGGGTTAATTAAACTTCAAAAATATGGCCCTTTTTGCAGAATGGCTGCATGCCTATTTCCAACAATTGCAGTCAGTAAGATGTGGGATAACAGAGTGAATGATTATGATGATGATAAAAAGAAATATAGATCGGTTGCCCATTCATTGAGCACTGTCACCTCTGTGCATTGAGCAAGGCAGGGATCCAGTGGAAAAAAAATAGCATTCAACATGTAGTTAAAGACTGTATGGATATTCACAAGGGAGCTGAGCTAAGGCAACACACAGCAATCTTGATTCTGGCATTTCCTAACTTTTAAGTGCTTGGTTTTTCAACCTTAATATTCTTTTATTGTAGGTTTTATTTCAGGGTTTCTTTTTAAACACTTCTATGGGGCTACTCACAGCATATGTAGTTAAAGCATGTGCATGAATCTTTGCAGGATCAGGGGCCTTGGTTTTTAATCTCAGTGCTTTCACTGACTTGAGTGATGACCCTGAGCAAGTCTCACAGTTTATGCTTCATGTATCCATCTGTAAAAGGGGAATGAAAAGACCTACTTCAAAGGTATGTTGTGAGATTTAATTTTGTAGTGAGGTGTGCTTCCTCTCACTTATTGTTACATATTATGAAATACCCAACTGTTAACAATTAAAAATGAGGCTTCATTATTCATTGTATAATAGATGTTTCTAATATATGTGTCTTAGAGAGGACATGCCTTTTCTTCTCATCTGGTTGATGTTGCATGAAATATATGTGTGATGTGTTGTACTAATTCATACTAAATGTGAGGTAGCAAACTGGCATATTAACTCTGAGGCACGAGTCTATAGAGCTCACTTATTATTGTACTGGTTTTGTCAATCATGGGTCATGAGTTTGAATGCCCCTGAGGAACAAACTATAAATTTTGCATAAGGCAGAATTATTAGGAAGCATTTGAACTGTGTAAACATAATTGATTTCTCTCTTCTTTGAAACAAGTTAAAGTGAGACGCCTTTGGGCTTGGTCAACAATGAAAGAGAGGAAATTACAAGAGAGAGGGAAATCTTGGCACAAGTAATCATGAGCTAATTATATTTGTTATTCTGAAAGTATGATTATGCCAAGACAAAAAATAACATTTTCAAAATTTACAGGAATTCAGAGACCCATGGGTAATTGTTCAATAATGGAAATATAACCAAGACAAACCAGTCTGATTCAAAGCCTGTTGAAGTCAATAGAAAATCTCCCACATTAATAAAAACCAATATAGTATTTTCTGTATGTAACATAAGCAATAATCAGAAACTTTTATTCACTTATCGAAGGCAACTGGTAGATTTCTTTTTAAATGAGGAACCACTATAGCAACAGTTTTTAGTAGATCTCCGTATCATTTCAAATATTCTTTAAGAGAGAAGAAGTATTTCAACCATATCCCTTTAAACCAGTGAAAGACCTTTATGATAGTCTTCTGTTCTGGGAAGTAATGTTGCCTTGGCACTGAACCATACCTCTCTAATGTCAAACCTGCCCATGCATTACATAAGTAAAAAGAAACGTGTGACAGTTGACCATGATGTAGAACACCTGGATTTTCTTGCACATTGCACTATAAAATGCCTGATGTTTTCTAGTGTCTTTTAAAAACAACTATGTTGATTGTGAATTACATATAGCATTTTCAAGGAAACTGGAAGAAAAAAACAAAATTCTATCACCGGTAACCGTAGCACCACCCTTGTGCATCTTCAGCAGGGCTTGAACATAGCCTTTCATTAGAAACCTATATCATTTGAACTAATGGACTTAACCTTTAGTAGACCAGACAACAAAAAGGGGATGCAAAATGAGAGTTTGAGACCTATCTGCATCCTCAGGTAGGGGTATGAGAACTTTTTGTGAACAATGACATTACTCATATGAATATTCATATTCATGATCCTTTTCATTCATTTTTGTGATCTTAACAAGTTTCCCTTCAAACAAGGTATATGCATTTCCCTCTCACCCATCATCCCTCCATAGTATTCACTTGAGAGTATTTTTGTTAGATTACTATTTTTAAAAAAAAAAAAACAATCATTCCCTCAGGAGACTATTTCACTCTAAAAGCTGAACAGATCTTACCCTTGGGAATTATTCCCCATCATTCTATCTACATTTCTTTTGTTATACTCCCTTCCGCCATCCTAAATAAGAAATCTGCCTAGATAAATACAGCACAGTTTCTTTACTTCACTGTTCAACTTGTGAAGGTACAGTAGAATCTCAGATTATGAACAACCTCCGTTCCCGGCGTGTTCATAACTCTGAACAAAACGTAATGGTTGTTCTTTCAAAAGTTTTCAACTGAATGTTGACTTAATACAGCTTTGAAACATTACTATGCAGAAGAAAAATGCTGCTTTTAACCCATCTTAATTTAAATGAAACCAAGTACAGTAACAGTTTCCGTACCTTGTCAAGCCTTTTTTTTTTTAGTTTTCCTTTTTTTTTTGTAGTCTACTTTTAACACCGTATTGTCTTTGCTCTGTGTGTGTTGGTGTTGCCTGGTTGCGTACTTCCGGTTCCAAATGAGGTGTGTGGTTGACCAGTCAGTTTGTAACTCTGGTGTTCATAACTCTGAAATTCTACGGTATAACTAACTTGAAAATAGTGTGTGCAAACAAATAAAACCTGCTTGAGTTAGTTAAGATCTGTACAATAGATCGTCAGTATGACCGTGAGATATGCTTTTCAAAACTAGAGTTTCTTCCAAGTCAATGTAGCTACTGAATGTTGGAGTTATAGCAGTAAGAGGCAAGACTGATGACAGGCTTGTTTAATGCATCTTTTAACAACAAGCTGCAGAGATTGCAGGCTGTCAGGGATTATTGGAAGGTTCATACTAGATAAAGTAGAAACGTATAGTCTTTTTATAACTGTGTGCAGCTTGTTGACTAGATACATAGTAAACTGTGTAATGTCTCATATCACAATAAAAATAACCTCATGGTACTCCACTACCTCATTAAGAGATTCACCAAAAGAACTGGTTTATACTCTTTTGCTCATTATAACCAAATGTTTTCTTTAATCCATATGCAGGGATGAACTAAGTGGGCTTTGGGATCATTGAAATGTAGAGGAGAACAGCCAGACTAACTGATTAGATTTTGGAGAGGATTTGGATATACTATTAATTATTATTTGTATAATGGTGATGCCCAAAGACCCCAATCAGAATTCAGGCCTTATTGGAACAGATGCTCTATATTTATAGAAAACATACTATATATCTAAGCAGAATGGATTATCAAGACCTAGGAGTGCCTGGTTTGATGAGAGCATGCTGAGTTATTAATTCTGTTAAATTCATGTATTCAAATGCTGGGACCAAACCGTCTCAGTTCAGGGCAACTGCACCTGTTTCTCCCTTCAGTGGTCTAGCAAGGGCACCCACATTCAGGCTTCCAGCTCACCCGACAAGGACAATGGCCGGGGGGAGACCCACATCTCACTCCCTTCTGACTGGCTTATTTCCAGGCTGAACAGCTCCCTGCCTTCACTGTGTTACTCCCAGCAAAGACAGTCTGTCTAAACAGGCCTCCTTGCTTTTTCTTTAGAGACTGATGACAGAGTGATTTGCACAGAGATAAGTTACCACACGGCTCTTCCTAAGCAAGCCTACTTAATTCTTAAGGTGAAAAGCATTACAGAGAAAACATATTAAAAACAATAAGAGAACGGACACCCTCCCTAGCTGTTTCTTTGTGGTTACAAGCTCATCAGAGTTGCAGCTTTGAACAATTATCTCGTTTTATGAGCTGTCAGTAGGCCCAGTCCTTCCAACCCTACCCTAAGGATTGGGACCCTCCATGGACCAGGGGTCCTGTCCACTTGCTGGATCAGGAAGAGGGCCCTGAGTCAGGTTAAAACTCAGGCTTTTATCCAAAAGTCATCTTTGTCTGTTGGCCTCTGGAAAATCCAGTTTGAACTAGTACAAACCTCTCCCCGGGTGGTGGCTCCAAAGCCTGATAATGGAGCATCCCTACTTGTACTAGAGAAGGTACACAGAAATCCACAACACCACATGCATATTTGCATTTTTAATACCATGCACCTCAAAGGCGTTAACCCTAATTCAGTAAAGTTTAATTTAAATTCGTAACGTTCATCTTAATTCCATAAGGTTTGTTCAGGCTATTACAGGATATAGTCAGTCGGTCACATCTCCCCACGACAGAAGTGAGTGTAACTAGAGTGCTGACTGGCATCCTGGGGAGGACCAATTGACTTATTGCCAGGACAGGTTTATTCCTTGGATGGCAGCTTTGCCATTACGTTTCACAATTTCACATCTCACCTGTTCACATAAACATGCTGTAGGTGTAACAGCATTATAAGGAGGCTCAGTCCGGGCTGACTGCCAGACAGGAAGGACGCTCCTTGCTGGCTCCTGCTCAGGAACCACTGGAGCAGCGGACCGTGGAAGCCAGAGAAGCCCAGACCCACACAGACAGCCAGCTACCGGTGGACACCCCAGGGAAGTCAGAACTACAGGGAATTGCACCGGCCAAAGGACCCAGAGACCCCAAAGACGCTCAGATCGCTGACTGGAGCAACAAGGTAGGAAGTAGCCCTGGGGAGGGACAAGCTATTGTCCCGAGACTGGTCAATGTGTTGCAGACGGATTCCTCACTGACCCAGCGGCAGACACACTTGTCACTGCAAGGGGCCTAGGCTGTGACCCGGTGAAGCAGAGAGGGCCTGGGTCCCCCTACCTGGCTGCCAACCCTCCCCTCCCCACTTGGGTGGCAGCCAACTCCTCCCACTCCAAGCAGCCGCTTGACCATCCAGCCCTGTTCAGAGGGCAACTTTAGTGACTCTGCCCACTAGGTTGTACAACCCCGCCCAGAGGGCTATCCTACTGACTCTATCCACTAGGCCATACAGCCACACTGAGAAGGTGGCTCCAGCTGCCTGGCCATACAGCCTCGCCTGGAGGGTGACTTTATGGACTCTGGCCACTAGGCCAAACAGCCACGCCTGGAGGGGTATCTCCATTGACTCTGGCTGCTAGATCAGACTGTCAGCGAACCCAGAGTACCATTAATGACTCTGGCCACTAGGCCTTACTGCCCTGTAGACCCAGGGTATCTCTATTGACTTTGGGCATTGGGCCTTACTGCCTTGAAAACCCTGATGTACCTCTATGGAGTCTGGCCACTAGTCTTTACTGCACAGCAGAGAAGAGGTACACCCCAGAAGTGGGTCACTTGACCCTATTGCCCTGTGGATCAAGGAGATCCCATAGACTCCAGCCATTGGGCCTTAAAACCCTGCAGATCAGGGCATCTCTAGGGATTCCTGCCCTTAGGTCTCATGGCCTGGAGACAGAGGGCAGCTTCAAGGATGGGGTGAACTCACCGTGCACTGGACGGAGTTTCCCCACCACGTCACACTTCTCCATAGCCTAATTCCTTTCTCTACCCTACCTCCCCTGAGGTTGGGACGCAGGGACTCTGCTAACCTCAGCTTTTCTGGGGGAAGGAGTATTGATACCCCACCCCCAGTGGGGTAGCCTTTTGTTCCCCACACACTGAGTCTAGGTGAGCAGAATTCCCTCTCCCATGCGGCTCAGGATCCTTTACCATCTCCTAAGCAGTTGTCTTGCTCTCTACTTGGGCATTTCCCACCCTGAGGTGGGTGTCATAGATTTGGTAATGCACCACAGCCAGGGCTGGCTCTAGCTTTTTTGCTGCCCCAAGCAGCAAAAAAAAAGCGCCACCCCGAGCCCCCCCCCGCCGAGCGCCGCGCCGCCGGAGCCTGTCCCCGCCCCCTGCCGAGCGCCGCCGGAACCCACCTCCAGCGCCACGCCCGCGCCGCCCCCCCCGCCAAGCGCCACGTACCAGAGCCCGCCCCCCCCACCTAGCACCGCGCTGCCGGAGCGCCCCCCTCCCCCGTGGAATGCCGTGCCGCGCTCCCCCTGCTGCCCCTTACCAGGTGCTGCCCCAAGCATGTGCTTGGGTGCCTGGTGCCTGGAGCCAGCCCTGACCACAGCTACCTCTGTGTCCCTACTTTTGGCTGGAGACACTGCCATCATTGTGCCCTGTATTGTTCCTAGTCCCTTTGAATGTAAAGGTTGGGAGAGAGCTTACTTCCCTGATCTTGGCTTTAGGGCCCTCTGAATTTCCTTTTAAGTCAGTAGGTCTTGTCCCTTCTCCGGAACAGCTGGTGATCTCATCCCCTTTCTCCTCAGGTATTTGTCTGCATAGATTGGGGATATAACCTGACTCTTCCCAGACACTGGCAGGGTGAATGTTAACCTCTTCCGCCCCATAAGCTATTCTGTTTTAGTTTTTGCTCACACACTCTCCTGCCTGCCTGAGGCTAACTGAGGTAGCCTGATTTACCTCTTCTGTTTTCAATGTTATAACATAATTTCCCACAAGCGAAGAATACGGAATAACTGACAACACCCCTATACCCAGAACCCCCCGGCCTTTCCTAAGTCTGTATAGAAATCTGTGCTACAGGCAGAACACAGCTTTTACACCAGGAGCCTTAACCCACATTTCACACCCTGGATGTATTTCATGGAGTTTCACTACATAGAGCTTAACTATCATCTTAGCAGTTCCCATATATCTACAGCCAGTGAATGTCTCTCCAATTACCACCATCTTCTGCGCCTACTGGCAGTCAAGTGAAACTGTACCAGGGAGTTGCAAGGGGTCATGTACATAGCAGTGGTATGGGCTGTGAATAGTTCAGCATGAACATTACACGCCACTGGCAAACAGTCTGTGTGACTCTTTCCCTCCCAAGGTTCAGTCACACAGTTAACTCTGTGAGTTGGGGTGCAGCTGGCCTTTCCAGGGCTGCACTGGGACTCATTGGGCATTCTTGGGCAAAGTGACCCTACTGGCCACATATGGCACTCCGCTACTCCTCACCCATCTCAGGGCTTCTCAGAGATGATTTCCCTCCCCTCTAGTTGTGGGTATAGGCTTAGGCCTGGTCCCTGCCCTCTGATCCCATCCATCCCTTTCTAAACCAGGATGACTATCCACATACTCGTCTGCCAGCTTTCTAGCTACCATAACATCTCTATGATTTTTGTCTATTAACCATGATTTCACATTGGGATGGCAGAGTTGATAGAACTGTTCTACCCCCATTAACTCAGAGGTCTCTTCGAACATGGTAACACCCCAACCAGTGCCCCATTTCCTTACATGACCCCTAATTTGATTTAAAACCTCTGCATAGGTCATGTCCCCTTTTTCTCAATTCCCCAAAACCTTCTCCAATACACTTTGGTGTCAATTAAGATTTTTGCAACAAAACTTGTTGACAATGATCATAATCTTTATAGTCCACCCATTCCATAAGGGTAAAAATGTCCAAGTCCTTTGTCCAAGACAGTTGTGGTGTCAGGTACTATACCATGTCCTCATTCCCCATCTTATTCAATTCACACCTCTTTTCAAAAGTATGTTGGAACACATCCTTATCATACCCCTCCCTAAAGGGAGGAGGTGATTTGGAGTCTGTCACTCACCAGAACAGATACCTGAAGATTGGCTCCACCCACCGGACTCTGGTTCTACTGGTGTAGTCTCTCCATCTTGAGCTGATCCTTGATGCTTCCTGTCCTTCTCTCTATCCTCGTACTGGTACTCTTCTCTCCTACTGACACTGGTGTTCCTTCTCTTTTCTCTCTTACTGGGGCTGCTTCTCCCAGTCTGCAAGCTGCTGGGTTTCCAGACACACTGGATCCCTCTCCAGCTGTAGCTTCTCTTGCTCCAGCTGTTGAGCTGTCTATTGCTGCAGTGGTGTACTTCATTTGGATGGAACGTAGTTGTTGCCTTTGTCAGCCTCTTCCCTGTTTCTCTCCAGGACATTGACTCCAAGATTCTCCCAGTCTGCTGGGCCCTCTGTAGCAGGCTGGAGGTTCTCTGTGAACCTGGACCATCATTTCTCATTAGAATACAGCAAGTCAGCTAACTGTGATTTCATTCTATCTTCAAGGCTAATCTCTCTTTCTCTGCATAATTAAATCATCTGATTTTTCTTCAGCTGTTTATAATTCATTTCCCCCATCTCTCTGTTCACTATCCCTTTTCCTGAAAAGACTACTGAGAGCTTTTTCTCTGTGTTTTTCCTTCTATAGTACTTGCTTTTATTGCTGTTGGCACTTATGCAATTCATGCTGTTACAGATCCCACACACACTGCTACCCTACAAACCTTTATAGAATTGCTTACTTGCTACCAAAAAATTTAAAAAAAAAGATAATTGCTTTCCTTTAGTCAGTTAATAAAGACAGTTTACTACATTTAGAACATAAGCATATATGTTTAAAATTATATATACTTAAGAATATAGCATTAAGCAAAGGACATTTGTTTGACAGGGATTCTGGAGAGAGCTGATGATATTTTTTCTATAATAAAGAGCTTCTTGTAGATGTCTGAGTTCCTATTGAAATGATCACTTTATTACTGCTGAGATTTTTATGTTATTAAAGATATCTAGGTATCTCAAGTCCTGGATAGACATCTTTTTATCATTTAAAATCTAAATAAACATAATAAAATTAACAGTCTGAGCAAGTTACTATGACTGGTTTAGCAAATATGTATAGAAAAGCAAGACAGGCTATAATTAAAGTTGTAGCCTGTGGGTAAATTATCCTATTAAACTGCAATATTGTTTCACTCCTATCTTGTGGTGAATGTACATAAGGTAGCTGAATGAAGATGGCCAGCTCATGAGAAGGCTTGACTTGTGATATTACCTGGAGTTTACGGTAATATCAAGGATTTTTCCTGAGAAGTGGATACAATATTTCAAAGTGTCTAAAAATTGGACCATTACTAACAGAGTCTACTGAGATTATTTTGTCATCTCAGACTATAATACAACTCATGAAAAGAAATGTGTGCAGAAGACATATTCAAAAAGATATCAGACTGAAAATGTCAAACATTCATGTCAAAGTGAATCAGGAAATAGCTGAACAAACACTTGGTAGTTAATCTGTCAGTGAAAGAACAAATAAAAAAGCTAGGTGAAATCAATTCAGACACAGATAATGAGAAAACAGTGACAGTATTTAAAATAGTAAAAAAACTCACGTCGTTGGTCAGCAGGCAAAAGTGATACTCCAGCTATTATAGGCAAATACTGGAACTAATGGATGAACGGTATGAGATTGAAAGAATGGGAAAGAACAATGAAGAACAAGTGATTCCAAAAAATCAATTATAGAGAGATGGCTAAAGCTTCTAGCTACCCTAATACACTTCAGAACACAGAAATTTTAAGAGTAGGGTGAGGAAAGAAACATCTGCACAAATAAAAGAACTATTGTGTTTGAAAAGGAGACTTGCTACTAGCATTCAACATTTTCACCCACGTGACATTTGCCACTTATGAAATGAAATGCCAGGGAGCACATTACCAATTTGGAAGAGACCTGTTCACATAAACTGGGAATGGAGAATTTAATCACTTAGGGTATGTCTACACTACGGGATTAATCCGAATTTATATAATTCGAATTTGGGAAACAGATTGTATGAAGTCGAATGTATGCGGCCGCACTGTGGGTAGCTATCCCATAGCTATCCCATAGTTCCCGCAGTCTCCCCCGCCCATTGGAATTCTGGGTTGAGATCCCAGTGCCTGATGGGACAAAAAACATTGTCGCAGGTGGTTCTGGGTACAGCCTCACCCTTCCCTCCCTCCCTCCCTGCATGAAAGCAACAGACGGCAGACAACCATTTCGCGCCTTTTTTCCTGGGTGAACACTGCAGACTCCATACCACGGCAAGCATGGAGCCCACTCAGCTCAAGACAGCAGTCATGAACATTGTAAACACCTCGCGCGTTCTCATGGAGTTTATGCTGAGCCAGGACCAGAAAAACGAGGCGAGGAGGCAGAGGTGGCGGCAGCGCAGCGACAAGCGTGATGAGGACATGGACATGGACATGGACACAGAATTCTGTCAAACCGTGGGCCCCGGTGCTTTGGATATCATGTTGTTAATGGGGCAGGTTCTATCCATGGAACGCCGATTCTGGGCAAGGGAAACAAGCACAGACTGGTGGGACCGCATAGTGTTACAGGTGTGGGATGATTCCCAGTGGCTGCGGAACTTTCGCATGCGGAAGGGCACTTTCATGGAACTTTGTGACTTGCTGTCCCCTGCCCTGAAGTGCCAGAATACCAAGATGAGAGCAGCCCTCACAGTTGAGAAGCGAGTGGCGATAGCCCTGTGGAAGCTTGCAACGCCAGACAGCTACCGGTCAGTCGGGAATCAATTTGGAGTGGGCAAATCTACTGTGGGGGCTGCTGTGATGCAAGTAGCCAAAGCAATCACTCAGGTGCTGCTACGAAAAGTAGTGACTCTGGGAAATGTGCAGGCCATAGTGGATGGCTTTGCTGCAATGGGATTCCCTAACTGTGGTGGGGCGATAGATGGAACCCATATCCCTATCTTGGCACCGGAGCACCAGGGTACCCAGTACATAAACCGCAAGGGGTACTTTTCAATGGTGCTGCAAGCACTGGTGGATCACAAGGGACGTTTCACCAACATCAACGTGAGCTGGCCGGGAAGGGTTCATGACACTCGCATCTTCAGGAACACTACTCTGTTTAAAGGGCTGCAGCAAGGGACTTACTTTCCGGACCAGAAAATAACCGTTGGGGATGTTGAAATGCCAATAGTTATTCTTGGGGACCCAGCCTACCCTTAATGCCATGGCTCATGAAGCCATACACAGGCAGCCTGGACAGGAGTCAGGAGCTGTTCAACTACAGGCTGAGCAAGTGCAGAATGGTGGTAGAATGTGCATTTGGCCGTTTAAAAGGTCGCTGGCGATCGTTACTGACTCGCTCAGACCTCAGCCAAACCAATCTCCCCATTGTTATTTCTGCTTGCTGTGTGCTCCACAATCTCTGTGAAAGTAAGGGCGAGACCTTTATGGCGGGGTGGGAGGCTGAGGCAAATCGCCTGGCTGCTGATTATGTGCAGCCAGACACCAGGGTGATTGGAAGAGCACACCAGGAAGCGCTGTGCATCAGAGAAGTTTTGAAAACCAGTTTCATGACTGGCCAGGCTACGGTGTGAAATATCTGTTTGTTTCTCCTTCATGAAAACCCGCCCCCTTTATTGACTCATTCTCTGTAAGGAACCCACCCTCCCCCTTCCCCCAGCTTGCTTTCAAACCAAATAAAGTCACTATTGTTTAAAAATCATTTATTCTTTATTAATACATTATAAAAAGAGGAAGGGAACCCGGGTGGGGTTTGGGAGGAGGATCGGCGGGAAGGAAAAGGCCACTAAAAAAAGGTTAAAAAAATGACAGCCTTTAGCTTGGGCTATCCACTGGGGTGGAATGGGAAGGTGTACGGAGCCTCCCCCCCACCCCCCGCGTTCTTACACGTCTGGGTGAGGAGGCTATGGAACATGGTGAGGGGGGAGGGAGGTTATACAGGGGCTGTAGCAGCACTCTGTTATCCTGCTGCCATTCCTGAAGCTCCACCAGACGCCGGAGCATGTCTGTTTGCTCACGCAGCAGCCCCAGCGTTGCATCCTGCCTCCTCTGATCTTCCGGCCGCCACCTCTCATCTCGAGCGTCTCTCCTCTCCTCATGTTGGTCCCTCCTGTCCTCACGTTGGTCCCTCCTGTCCTCACGTTCACTGTCTTCTTTCCTATACTTTGAAACCGTGTCCTTCCACTCATTCAGATGAGCTCTGTCACTGCGGGTGGATTTCATGATTTCTGCGAACATCTCGTCTCGCGTCTTCTTTTTCCGACGCCTTATCTGTGATAGCCTTCGGGACGGAGGAAGGAGGCTTGAAGAATTTGCAGCTGCTGGAGGGAGGGAAAAAAAGAGAGAATTTTTTAAAAAGATACATTTTGCAGAACAATGCTTATATTCTTTCACGGTGACCAACACTATTCACATTACATAGTACATGTGATTTCTGTGCAAGATCGCATTTTGCCTCTTAATATTGAGTGCCTGTGGCTTTGCTGCTAGAGATCACAGACGCAGGTCCGGGCAACAGAATTCGGCTTGCATGCAGACATGGTAAGCCATTGTCTTTCGGCTTCTGCGCCCCTCCTTTCCCACATACCAAGCAAAGCCCGTTGAGTGCTGCGGTTTTCCTGTTAACATTAAGCCTCAGAAAACAAACTAACCACGCCCCCATCCAATTCTCTGGATGATTGCTTTATCCCTCCCCCCACCGCGTGGCTGGTATCAGGGAAGATCCCTGCTAGCCAAACGCGAAAAGCTCTGGGCCAATTCCCGCCCCCCTGCGCTTGGCTAACTGCAGGGAAGGATTTCTTTTCAGCCACAGGCAAACAGCCCAGTAGGAACTGCCACCTCTGCCCCTTACTTAAATTCCCGTATTTCAACCAGGTTACCATGAGCGATATCACTCTCCTGAGGATTACACAGCAAGATAAAGAACGGATGTTGCTTGAATGCCAGCAAACACTGGGACCATACGCTGCCAGGCTTTGTCATGCAATGATACCAGATTACTTGCTGCAAGCATGGCACGGTCAAGTGTCCTACCATGGAAGACAGAATAAGGCTGCATTGCCCAGAAACCTTGTGGCAAGGTTTTTGGAGTATCTCCAGGAGAGCTTCATGGAGATGTCCCTGGAGGATTTCCGCTCCATCCCCAGACACGTTAACAGACTTTTCCAGTAGCTGTACTGGCTGCAAATGCATCCCAAGTCCTCAGGGCAAAGTAATCATTAAAAATCCTTGCTTTTAAAACAAGTTTTATATTTTAAAAGGTAAACTCCCCTGAGGTCCCTTCCATGGGGTCGTGGTCTTGGATACTGGGTTGAGAGGGTACTTCAGTCAGGCTGAGAAAAAGATCCTGGCTGTTGGGGAGAACGGAGTGCTGGGTGCTCTCTGCAAGCTCATCCTCCTCCTCCTCCTCTTCTCCGTCCGCAGAATCCTCAGGTGTAGCTGATGAGATGATCCCCCCCCTCGGAATCCACGGTCAGAGGTGGGGTAGTGGTGGCGGCCCCCCCTAGAACTGCATGCAGTCCGCGGCTCTGACCCAGAGTGACCGTTTGACTCCTTTGTTTTTTGATAGGCTTGTCTGAGCTCCTTGACTTTCACGCGGCACTGATCTGAGTCCCTATTGTGCCCTCTCTCCATCATGCCCTTGGAGATTTTTTCAAAAGTTTTTGCATTTCGTCTTTTTGAACGAAGTTCTGCTAGCACTGAATCCTCTCCCCATATAGCGATCAGATCCAGTACCTCCCGTACGGTCCATGCTGGTGCTCTTTTTCGATTATTGGACTGCATGGTTACCTGTGCTGATGAGCTATCTGTGGTCACCTGTGCTCTCCACGCTGGGCAAACAGGAAATGAAATTCAAATGTTCGCGAGGCTTTTCCTGTCTACCTGGCCAGTGCATCCGAGTTTAGATTGCTGTCCAGAGCGGTCACAATAGTGCACTGTGGGATAGCTCCCGGAGGCCAATACCATCGAATTGCGGCCACATTAACCCTAATTCGAAATGATAAAATTGATTTTGGCGCTACTCCGCTCGTCGGGATGGAGTACAGAAACAGATTTAAAGAGCCCTTTATTTTGAATTAAATGGCTTCGTTGTGTGGACGGGTGCAGGGTTAATTCGATTTAACGCTGCTAAATCTGAATTAAAGTCATAGTGTAGACCAGGCCAGAGACTACTACTAAGATATTGTCATGGGTTTCCCTTCCACTACTAGGTTGCAGGTGGATAGGGTCAGATAGGGGTTGGGGAAAAGAAAAGTGAAGGAGAATGTTCTTGGGTGTGATGCTGTGTTGTTGACCCTGTGTTGATTCAGTGTCTGTGTTGACTACATTCATTTGTTACCTCATTTGTAGATTAACCCTAACTCTAGACCATTTTTAGTGTATATGGTGATGTGAAACATACATCCTTTAAAATCCTAAAACTTAGTCCAAGATTTTCAAAAGTGAGTTCTGATTTGCATGTCTCAATTTTGGGGTGTCCAGCTTAAAGAGGTTTTTAGAAAGCACTGAGCGCCCTCCTCTAGAAGTCAAGCTGCTTTAAAATGTTTCAAGTTGGACACTGAAAATATCACTAGTCTGTTTTTAAATAATTGGTAAATAGGCTACAAAAATTAAAATTCTAGCACAGACAAACCCACAAGTTAGCTGAAGTAGCTTGTTCAAAAATAAGATCATGTGTAATGGTCTAGTATGATACAGAGAAACAAAATAGAGCCATGGGCGCACACATATACTATGATTTTCAGATACACAGCAAAGACGCATGCACACTTCTGTTGAGAACCTCCACTAATCTAATAGGGTCCCTAATCCAAAACTCTTTGAAGTCAATAGTAGCCTTTTCAAAGACTTCAGTGAGCTTTGGATCAGGGCCAAAATGAATAAAATATTACTGGAAATTTACACTTCCAGGCACACAAAGCCACAGGAAACAGTAAGACAGCTGCAAGAGTCTTTCCAAACTTAATGAGAGGAGAGACTTTTCATGCACAAAAATCAATTTAGATAGAAGTAATAGGAAAACTGTCAGCCAAACACATTGAAATATCATTGAAATGCACGCACGCACACACTCTTAACTTCCATAAGCTATTATATTTGCAGATGCTAATAACTCCAACAAACTAACATTTTTTCTCACAAATCAAAAAGTTAAAAGTAGAAAAGGGTGTTTTAACTTAATCCAGAGCCGCAACAGACAATTACAATAGTTGTATAAAAATCAATCACTGAAATCAGATGTAGCTAATTTGAACTTCCTTCCTTGTTCTCTGGGTAGGCAACATTTCTGAAAAGGAAAATTGTCATCATTAGAAAATTATGTTTGCGGTTTTGTAAAAAATGCAACTCACTGTGCAGTTTAAGAAGGTGCATGTCTACATTTATAGAAACAGAGATTCAGAGAAATGTAGGGCTGGAAGGGACCTTGAGAAGTCATCAAGCCCAGCCCCCTGCACTGAGGCAGGACCAAGTAAACCTACACTATCCCTAACAGGTGTTTGTCCAATCTGTTCTTAAAAACCTCCAACATTGGGGATTCTGCAACCTCCCTTGGAAACCTGTTCCAGAGATTAACTATCCTTATAGTTAGAATTTTTTCCCCTAATATCTAACTTAAATCTTCTTTGCTGCTAATTAAGCCCATTACTTCTTGTCCTACCTTCATTGGACCTGGAAAACAATTGATCACAGACCTCTTTTTAACAGACCTACATCTTCACTGTATTTGAAGACTTATCTGATCTCATCTCAGTCTTCTCTTCTCAAGACTAAGAATGCCCAATTTTTTAAACCTTCCCTCATAGGTCATGTTTTCTAAACTTTTTATTATTTTTGTTGCTCTTCTCTGGACTCTCTCCAATTTGTCTACACCTTTCCTAAAGCGTGGCACCCAGAATTGGACACAATACTCCAGCTGAGGCCCCACCAGTGCCAAGCAGAGTGGGACAATTACCGTCCGAGTCTTTTATACAACACTCCTATTAATTTGCCCCAAAATGATATTACCCTTTTTGCAACTGCATCACATTGTTGACTCATATTCAATTTGTGATCCTTTATAACCCCCAGATCCTTTTCAGCTGTACTACTGTCAAACCGGTTATTCCCCATTTTGTAGTTGGGCATTTGACTGTTCCTTCCTAAGTGAAGTACTTTGTTTTTGTCTTTACTGAATTTCATCTTGTTGAATTCACACCAACTCTCCAATTTGTTAAGGTTGTTTCGAATTCTAATCCTGTTCTCCAAAGTAATTGCAGCATCCCCCCGCCCGAGCTTCATATCATCTGCAAACCTTATAAGCATACTGTCCACTCCATTAGCCAAGTCATTAATGCAAATAGTACTAGACCCAGGACTGACCCCCTACAAGAATACTACTTGATACACCATCCCAGTTTGACAGGAAACCATTGATAACTACTCTCTGAGTACGGTCTTTCAAGTGGTTGTGCACACACCTTAGAGTAATTTCATCTGGATCTCATTTCCCTAGTTTGCTTATGAGAATGTCATGTGGGACCATATCACAAACCTTACTAAAAATCAATATATTGTCTCTACTGCTACCCACTCCCCATCTAGTAGACCAATAACCCTCTCAAAAAAGGATTTGTTCTTGATAAATCCATGTTGGTTATTCCTTATAACCCTATTATCCTCTAGGTGCTTACAAACTGATTGTTATATAATTTGTTTCAGTATCTTTCCAAGTATTGGAATTAGGCTGACTGGTCTCTAATTCCCCTGGTCCTCTTTGTTCCCCTTTTTGCAGATGAAGAGCTGCCATTTTGCTGAAGAAAAGAAGAAGCAGCATTTCACAAAATTGCATGTGAATACTCATGAAAATGCACAGGTTTGAAGTGATTGAAATAAAGCAAAGAAATTCATGTATATAGATACTGATGTACACTTATACTGTGCATACAAGAGACAGAGGATGTATGTACACAAATAATTCCTTCTAGACCTTTTTAGACTAACTAAACATTTCTAGCTGTACTATGTAGCTTTTCTATAATATTTATCATTAATAAACTTTACATACAAATGAACTCTCACAACAGCCCTGTGAATTAGATGGATAAGCTCTATTCCTATTTTCCAGATGGAGAAACAGAGAAAGGTGAATTTACTTTCCGAAGGCCACACTGTAAATCAGTGGCAAAACCAGCATTAGAACTCCCAACCTGGTGCTCAGTCCTCCAGACCATTCTGCATTCAGACTACACGTTCATCCACTGAACACCCCTTGATTTCAGTAGGAAATCCATGTGAAGAATTTTTGAGGGCTCAAAGCTTCCACATTTTCCACATGGCAAATTTACAATAACAGATACACATCTTCATTCTTGTGGTGTAATAGTTCAGGAGAGACCTTTATGAAAACTTCTTGAAAAATATCCCTAATCCATGTTCACTGAACTAGCAGGAAGACAACAATGAATTGCTGGTAGATTCCTGTTTAAAGCAGTCAATCATCGAGTTTTTATTTCTTTATTTACCTTCCACATGTTCAGAAATACAGATAAAAAGGAACTGCAAGAAAACAAAGTTTTGTGGCTGACTCTGAGTAGCTGTGTTAAGTAACTGGTGGATCATTACTTTTCTCCTCTGGTATCTGGCTTTCTTCTAAGTCAGAGACTGTATCTCATGTTTATTACTACAGAAACTGGTGAGTTCAAGTTGGTTCAGAAATTAATGGAGTGATGCTCCTATTTTCAGAGCTATGATGTCCTCTGAAGGGCAGAATTATTTCTTCTCTGAAAGGAAAACAGTTTAAGAAAGTAATTTCTAAAAGGAACATTAAATACTTTTTATACTTATACTGTAAACATGAATAAAACCCTTCTGGTGCTGAGATGCGTAACTGTGCCTTCGTGGGTCACAATTGAGAATACCAAATTCAGAACAAACTGCTGAGAAATAGGGCAGATACACCCCAAAACTGGCAGTTATTCTCCCATAAAATATACCAAACTAGCAACAAAAGTAAATTTCTGTTTCACTACACTAGCTAAGAAGAAAAAGCAGTTTTGTTAGATATTCCAGTCCTTATATTTCCACCAAAAACAATAGACTTAAAGATGAGTGGTTCTTTAAAACCAATTTAATCAAATAAAAGGTTCTTCTCACCCCAAAGGACAAGCCACATACCCAGGTCAATATACAACTCAGATCTTGCCCAATAATCACTGTTGCCAATCTTTAATATCTAAAATCTAAAGGTTTATTTATAAAAAGAAAGAAAGGTGAGAATTAAAATTGGTTAAAGGAATCAAATACATACAATAAATGCAAAGTTATTGGTTCAGGCTTGTAGCAGTGATGGAATAAACTGCTGGCTTAAGTCAAGTCTCTGATTGCTCCCAAATCATTACAGTGGGGTTCGGGCTTCCTTACAAAGAAAGAATTATTGTGTTGTTTACAAGGACTCTTTGAAAGTGTAAAACCAACAATGACTAGCAAACACACTAAATAAATATTTTAAACAGTTATATACGTCATCAAGAGTGCTCCTCAAAAAACACGGGTCTTATCAGAAATGTGAAACTATAAATTAGAGCAGCAATTCATTTCTTTAGAAAGGAAGCAAAAGCAAACAACATTTTGCCTTTTATTTGTTTTAATGTTGGAAAAATATAAAAGATGTCAGTCACACATCTAGCTTAAAAGGAAATGGTTGTAATGGGGCTGTAAAGTTCACCGTGCAGGGAAAACAAAGTAGTCTAGATGCATCCAAAATAGCTAAATACTATACAGTGAAAGATACTGATTGTACCTCACTGTTAACCAAATTAAATTAAATAGTGGATTGATTTACTGCATATAATAAAAGGGAACTTACATCACTGCAAACCACGTTGCACAAACTTGCTATTTTAAGATGCAGGGAAAAAAAGAAAACATCTAACAATAACTGAATCCTCATTACGCATAATTGGATCATTGCATTATCACCATCGCTAGCCAAAAGAGAACAATGGGCCAGCTCAGGGATTAGTGATGGATGTCAATATGAGAAACAAGTAGGGGTGAAAGTAAGATAGTACGGGCCAGTATGACTTACTGGTAAAAAGTGGCCACTGGTATTGGCCCATACAGCTGATTTTAAAGCGCTGCTGTGGCAAAGGACTCTGCTTAAAGCGCTGCCGCGGCAGTGCTTTAACATCATTGCCTCTTAGCCCCCGCCTCCTCCGCCCCCCCGGCTGCTAACTTTAATCTAGCTAATGTGGCTAAAAATAGCAGTGAAAATGCAGTGGCATGGAGCATGGCATGAGCTAGGGCCAAAGCCAAAACATGGCTCGGGCTTTGGCCCCCCCTACGCAGGGTAGTGGGGCTTGGGCAAGCTCAGGCTTCAGTCCCCCCTTCCTGGGGTCATGAAGTAATTTTTGTTGTTAGTAGGGGGTCACGGTGCAATGAAGTTTGAGAACCTCTGCTATAGGCTAAACACTATTTAGTCTATAGGCCAAATGTTACACAGAAAGAAGGGGTGTGCTAAAACATAGGCCTGTATTTGCTGGCCTCACATCACACTGAGGATGGTCCGGCTGGGGTAAAAAAATCCATAGAGAACTTTGGCACATATCCACAAAGAGACTTAGGCATCATGGTGCCCAAATTTTAGGAACCCAGAAAATCATGGGAACAAAACTGTGATACACAAAGTCTGATTAAGTGCTAGACTCCCATTCAATGAATGGGGAAAGATAGGCACCTTAGGCATGCTGGGCCAGGCCACCACTTTCCGCAGCTCCCATTGGCCGGGAGCTGCGAGCAGCTGTACCTGTGGATGCTCAGGTAAACAAAGTGTCTCGCGGCCCACCAGCCATGTACCAAGTCTGGGAACTTCTGCCTTAGACTGTAATCCAGCACCCCTGGTGGGGAGCTGCCTAAGCTAGCCAATGAGAGATGGTGACTATACAGGTGTGTCCTAAGACCCTCCCGTGTCAGGAAATAGTGCCTAAGTCCAGACTGCAGGGAGGCACCCATCTCCGCTTGCAATCCACAAACTGAGAGAAAATATGTGTCTGCCACCCAAAGTCCCACATGTGACTTAGGCAGCTGAATGCCTATCTTCCCTCGGTTAGTGAATCGCTCTGGGGCTTAGGCAGGAGATATTGCAATCAGTGAAGTTATACCAGAGACTATTAAAAAGTCCTTGATTCAAATTCATCACAAATGTCATATAACTAGCTATTAACTCCACAGAATAAGAACACAATTGTTAGAGGAAGATAAAGATCTGTACAATTGGTAAGATTAAAGTAGTCCTATTGTATGTGCCACATTTTCCTATAGGGGTTTTCTCAGACTCCTCATACTGCATTTAAACTCTCTCATGGAACATAAGAGTACATTTGTTTATCTTGACAGATTGCCATAAATCTGGAAACTTTGTTTTCTAAGATTGGTGACACGGCACTGTCTGCTGAAAGCCCTCCCACTTTTGAAACTTGCTCTTCCTGACTCCCATTTGGAGCCTTGGGTCCTGATCCCACTAAGATTTATGCACATGCGTTATCATAATTACATCAATGGCACTAGTGACATGCAAATTGGACAAATATTTGTAGGAACGGGGTCCAAGTTTGATGAGCTACAGATGTCACTGCAGGACTTGTATGTTAATAAGTTAAAAAAGAAAAAAAAAGCTTGACTGAACAAACGAACTTTCCACACAATATTAACAAACTTTATTCATAACATGAAATTTCTAACCTTTAAAAGAACTATTTGTGTTTGGTCAACTTTGTATCATTAGCTCTGTATTTATTTTGGTCAAATTCCAAAAGTGGTAACCATACATTGTAAAATGTACTTGTTCCTGGTACAAAGCTGTCTGTTATTCTTTCCACTGAAAGGATTTTGCATAGTTTATTTCTCCAGGACAATAGTGTTGCAAGATCTGTCCTTAACAAAATTGAAGTATTACACATCTGGCTGCTAGAAGTAATTGTGTTATTAATGGGACTTTCTTCAAGTTAATTACCTCCTTTGGACTGTAACCTAATAGAATCATTATGGGTCATTTTAATTATCTTGAAAATTCTGTTATTTTCCTCCAAAATGTTATTGTTTTAGGGCATTCCCACCATCTATGCAGAAAGGTCCACATCTCTCCACGATTTTCAACTCCACATTTAAACCTGTAGTATACTATATTTAATAGGCTTATCTTATATAGAATCTGAAACCATTGATAAGTTTTTCCTCCCTTCCACAGAGGACTATAGAGTTTTCTTATTCACTCTGGAGAAATTATTGCTGTGATGCTGCACCCCATAATGCTTTATGGGAATATGCTTATGAATGTATATATGACATAACTGCAATATGTTTTATGCTACACATGCCATGTAACATATCTCTGTAAATGTTATGAGCTACTGAATACATTCCTCCTATTTGTATGCATGTATCATTTTTGTACTTGAAGTTATGAATATTGGCTGTATACTTGTTTGATTTTAAGTAGGTTTTAGTGAAGCAGTTGGTCAGCTTCCTTGGAAAAGACTATTCTCAGTAAGTGCCCAATGAAGAAGCCCTTAAGCCAACAATGAACTTGGAGACACCAATCCACATCTGAGCTTTCCCAGGAATGTGGCTTGGCTGGTAAGGAACTCAATCATGCATGGACATGTGACTTGCCCATGTGACTCCAAAACTCCATTTTGTAGCTGGATTCTACAGAGGGGGAGGGAGGGGTGTCCACCCACAAGAGAAAGTCTATTTAAACCCCTGGGAGACCCCTCCATTTTGTCTTCAGCCGGCTCAAGAGATAGCATCTCCACCCGTAAAGGATACCTGGAAGAAACTGGGACAAAGGACAGTAACTACAGGGGGTGTGAGTGATTGCTGGACCCAGACTAGGAGGAGACTAGTCTGCAAAAGGAAGCTTCCTGGAACACCTCTGAGGGTGAGGTTTTATCTGTATTCAGTTTTCTTTACTGTATTAGGCATAGACTTGCGTGTTTTATTTTAAATTGTTGGGTAATTTACTTTGTTCTGTCTATTACTACTTGGCACCACTTAAATCCTACTTTCTGTATTTAAAAAAAAATTACTTTTTACCTATTATTTAACCCAGAATATGTATTAAACCTGGGGGGAAGAAGGGAAGGGGCAAACAGCTGTGCATATCTCTCTATCAGTGTTATAGAGGGTGAACAACTTATGAGTTTACCCTGTATAAGCTTTATATAGGGTAAAACGGATTTATTTGGGGCTGAGTGTTAAAGACAGGAACACTTCTTAAGCTGCTTTCAGTTAAGCCTACAGTCTGTGGGACGTGGGTCAGAGCTGGGTCTGTGTTTGTGGCCGGCAACTGTGTCTGGCACAGCCAGGCAAGGCTCTGGAGTCCCAAGCTGGCAGGAAGAGCAGGGGCAGAAGTAGTCTTGGCACATCAGTTGGCAGCCCCAAGGGGGTTTCTGTGACCCAACCCGTCACAATTGCCCCAAACAAATTTAATAATTCTTGTCTGAATTTCCACTAGAGTTCATTTTGGTATCCATATTGGTAGGGCCTGAAGTTGGAAATTAACCACCAATTAATTGTTACCACAGCTATATGACCAAGCCAAGCCAAATGTTTCTTCCAATCCAAAAGAGCTTTTTTAAGTTTTGAAATAATGGGAGAAAAATTAATTTCATATAGATGCTTGAGGTTATGAGAAATATTGACTCCGAAGGAATTTATTTCTACACAATAACACGAATACATTCTGCAGCTGTTGATCAATGGCTCCTTGTTTAGGGTGCTCTACTCACTGCTGGAGTGCCTCCTTCTGGCTGTGTCTAGGGATTAGTTCTGCCAGTCTGACACCTCTTCCTGCAGTTGTTCACTACATCTCTCTCCATGTCTCACTTGCTTGGTATTTGACTACTCCTGCTTTGTGGCTTGGTATGCCAGCCATGTCAGTGCAGTTTTCCCCTTCAAGGGAGAAGTGAGGGGGTTGTGTGCATCAAAGGACTCACTGTCCCAGGCTGTATTCCCTTTCACTGCCCCTTAACAGTACCTCTTCCCCAGTAGCTGGTAGGAGAACTCAGGGCCCCCATGTACACTAGTTTCCAGTCCAGGGACCCTGCAACAAGCAGTCAAATTCTGTACAGTTCTCAACCTTATGGCTGTATCCCTGGGCTACTTCGTACCTTGCCTTCTCTGGCCCTAAGAGTGACTACATCATCTCTTCCTCTGCAGCCGCCTTCTACTTGCAGCAACTGGGCTTTTACAGGCCCCTCCTATTCCTCTCCCACTGAGCTTCATCTCTAATTAGTCCTCCTTGCTCCATGGCTTCTCCTCCAGTTGCAGCCTAGGTGGTTAATTGGGCCACTTAATCCCTTCAGGCCTAGTGTGGGGGTGGACACCCCATCATACTTCTCCAGCCCTATATTTAGTATAACTAATTTGATAGCCTGATGTCACCACATTTATTAGTTTCTTTCAGAATATGCCATAGATTTTACTCAATTAGTAACCATGAGTACCTCCACTTCTACATACAGTGCAATTTTATGTTCATTTATTAATTGTAACCTCTACTATGCTATTATTCTGATGTATTTTTTGTGCCAGGAATTCAATAAAGAGGGCAAACAACAAGAGAGACAGAGGATGACCTTGTCTGATTCTTCTTTGTAGCTGAAATTATTTGAAATGTACCTTATTAACTCTTATCCTAGGGGAAGGAGGATACAATATATTTATCCAAATCTTCAAATTGCCTCCTAACCCCATCTCTGAAGACAGTGTTTTGAGGAAAGACTCGCTCCTTCATCAAAGGTCTTGGTATCTAAGAATAGCACTAGATGTTTATTTTATTTTATAGATTTTAAATTATTTCTACGAGTCAGCTAATGTTATGACTCAATTATCACATGAAAACTGTTTGATCAATGTGTATTAACTGGGGAAGGACTGCTTCTATTCCACCGGCAAGAATCTTTGAAAATATTGTCACGCCTACATTAAAAGTGGACTGTATGAGCAAACGAGACATTCAATGAGTATGATTTAGAAGCTTGTCTTTTATCTACTATGTCCACCTCCTGTACTTGAATGTCCTTACTCTATATAAACAGAATGATTAGTTTCTTTGCAATAATTTCTGATGTAATTTTATAAAACCTATCTAGTCCCAGGGATTTCTGTGGTGGCATTGATTTAATCATGACCACCTCATCTTCCATTGGTCTTTCTAATCTAATTGTTCCTGAGTGAACCTTGACTTGTTAGCCTCATTAATAGTGCATGGTAGAAAAGGGCAATTCTGGTTCATGGATAATTTCAAAATTTGGTTTCATTCTGATTAGGCACAAAAAACAAAAACAAAATCTAAATTTTTTGCAAGAGGGAGTGGAGCCCTGTTTCTGAAAGGCCTGAGTAACTTAGCCCTAGAGTAGTCCACTTGGCTGCCGAGGAGCTGTGAGTCTGAGCTGGCAGGAAAACAAGTGTGGGAATTTCACAAAACAAGCCATATCTGCAGAATGTCTCAATTCTGACAAGTCAGCAAATTTTGAGAAAAAATGTTTGGTCACAATGTTTTTGATCAGCTATACTCATTAATATATTTTATAGTTTTACCCATACTCTCTTAATAGTGAGAGGCATAAACAGTAGTATAAAACCTCTGAATTCTTCAGTAATCTTTCTAGCATAAAATTTTATTTATTTTGCATTTTTGTTGCCTGTCTTTGACTCTTAGAATCATATCAGGGACCTCAAGAGATCTTCTAGTCCAGTCCCCTGCACACAAGGCAAGACTAAGTTTTATCTAAACCATCCCTGATAGGTGATTGTCTAACCTGTTCTTAAAAATCTCCAATGATGGAGATTCCACAACCTCCCTAGGCAATTTATTCCAGTGCTTAACTACCCTGACAGTTAGGAAGTTTTTCCTAGTGGCCAACCTAAATCTCCCTTGCTTCAATTTAAGCCCATTGCTTCTTGTCCTATCCTCTTGTCTTTCTCTTTTCTTAATCTATTATGAGGTTTTTATTAGCCTGATTTCCCCTCTTATCCCCTGATCATATCATCTCTTTTTTCTGCTTCCCTTTCTTTCTTCCTCGGGATGCTAGCTAACTTATTTACCTCTTATTACTCCTTTATATACCTCCCAAACAATGTTTTTAGATGTTTGACCTTACCATTAGTATCAAAACAGAATTTAATTTCCATCTTTATAGAATTCAAAATAAATGAATCTTTCAACTGGGAGAATTATTTAGCATTCTCAGTGGTGGCAGATGACAGAACAAGGAGCAATGGTCTCAAGTTGCGGTGGGGGAGGTCCAGGTTGGATATCAGGAAAAACTATTTCACTAGGAGGGTGGTGAAACACTGGAATGCGTTACCTAGGGAGGTGGTGGAGTCTCCTTCCTTGGACGTTTTTAAGGCCCGGCTTGACAAAGCCCTGGCTGGGATGATTTAGCTGGGAATTGGTCCTGCTTTGAGCAGGGGGTTGGACTAGATGACCTCTTGAGGTCCCTTCCAACTCTGATATTCTATGATTCTATGATTCTATCCATGTATTTTCTGTCAGATCACCATTACTGATTTCAAATAGGGTTACTCACCTTGTGGCTAGGTATGGCATTGCAGTGTCTCTCTCAGTAGTCCTGCTGACCATCCATCCAGGTCTGCTAGTGGTCCCCATTGTCTTGTGACTTGGCCCTCCAGACTAGTTACTTGGAATTCAACCTTTTTGCGATAAGCCAGGGTTTTAACTCAACAGTCCCAGAATTTCATGTCAGGTCAATGGCCCTGGTCCAGGCCCAATAGTCTTTCTGGCCCCTTGGGTCTGGGGTCCTCACACTGGTCTCACCACTAAGGCTCTAGGGGAACGCAGTCCTTCCCACTACCCCAGGTTCCAGCCCAGGGGCCCTTGTAGCAAGCAGTGAAGGGCTGTGTGAGTACACCTCTTGCTTCTTCCATGGGCTACTTCCTACATCATCCCACCTTTCTTTCAGAGGGATCACATTCTCAGCAGCAGTCTTCCCTGGGGTCAGGCTCCTAGTCCCATGTAACAAAGGAAAGACAACTAAGTTAACAAAAATAAAGCTCTACTGCCCTATCAGGATCATTCAGACATCCACCCTACTGCTAAGATAGCTTGGGTCTCTGCTGTGCTCCTCTCAGGGAGGTCTGTCCTCCTCTTCCTCAGGCTGGGCCATTCTGTACTGTGCTTCTCTTTTTTTAGGCTCCTCCTCATAGGCACAGTGGGCTGGGACTGCCTGAGCGGAAATCTGCTCTTCCACCCCTTCTTGCCTGATGTGGAGTTTATACACCCCCATCACAATTACAAACATGATATACATGATCTGTCCATATTTGGGGTATGGTAGCTGAATCTATAACCTCAGCTAACAATTGTGATGTGTGATGTGGCCTGAATGTAATCAATCCTGGTATATAAACTTGCAGACAGTGATAAAAAGGTATAATCTGGCTGTTTCCTCCAGGTGTCATCCTGAAGCCACATTTGATTACATTTTCCCTTGACTGTAGGTCCTAGTCTATGGCTTTTTACATTTATTATTAGCTGATTTATCCATTAGGAGATTTAGTGAGGTGTTAATGTCTCCTCCACTTATAATTCTTATTACAAAATTTACAATGTTAACCAAAAATTGATCAGCAAATAATTCCTGCCTAGAAATAAAATCATAGACTGACCTAAATGCGTAGTCTTCTCCAGATATCATGATACTTATCAATATAAAACTTCCTTCTACATCACACCTAATTCCTATCTTGTAATGAATCACAGATTCTTTGATATTAAAGTTACTACTCCTTTAAAAAAAATCCACGAGTGGGAAAAAAAAGTCTTTCCCAAACCAGTTGCATGCTTATTCATTTTATTTATATTCTTATAGCCTATGCAATTATAAGACTGTCATATGATGTTGAGTGAATTTATTCCTAAATTTTCCATGATGGGTGGCTCTTCTCCACTGAATAATAGATACATTCCAATAAGAGCTGGTTGGAAAACAGAATCATCACCTTGGAAAAACTTTGATCAAAATGAAATGTCAGTGAAATATTGAAAAACAAAATATTTTAGCCAAACTCCCAAAATATTGTTATTCCAAATGTTGCCACAGTGCCTCATGGAAATTGTAGTTTGTATACCTTATACTCCCATTCTTTTCCATGGGCTGGGATCCCTGGCTGGACTATATCTCCCATGATACATCACTTTCTCTCCAGTTGGTGGGAGGAGAAGGGGGATATGGTAGGAGTCCCTGGTCATGGTGCATCATTCCCAGAGGGAGGATACCTAGCTTAAATGATGTGGTCACGTATGGGGGATTTAATCCCTCTGGGGGGGGGGGGGGGGGAGGGGAAGAGAATCTATAGAAAGTGGTAGGGAGCATGAAGGTTAGTGTAGAGAGAGCATATGCACTTACTTTTTCTTCTCTAAGCAGCGTTCTCAAGTTCTTTTGCCACATTTCTTCAGGCTGCAGGATAATTACAAATGCTACTCCACCAAAGGAAAAACACTTCTACCACTATTAACTCCTGTGCTTAAGGCATTCAGTTTTTTGTCTCCTCTGCTAAGGTCTCTTCTTGCCTGACCTGAGTGTTGGGATTTTTTAAGAAAAAACAACAGCAAAGGATTGTATTTGTGTTTTCTATTTACAAGAAATTAGAAAGGGTCTTTGATACAAAACTAATCTAAAGCAATTAAAGGAATTAGACTATAATTAGACTGTAAATACAGATATTGAGTTTACTTTGTGGAACAAAAAGCTGATTAGAAAGCTGGCTCAGGGTTATAAAAGCCCAGCTTTCTCAATTAACTTTGCTTTATAGTACTAGAATTCAAGCAGCGCACAGCTCTAGATAGGTGCTAAGAACAAAATGGACACAGCTGAGATGGTGGGTTAGGAGGCTAAAGTTTTCTTCAGAGGAACAAAGGAAGTTAAAGGGATAATCAACCACTCCAACATGTTCCTCTGTTTAATTTTTAAGTATTCTTTCTATGATTATTTCTATTTGCTAGCATATACAGTATGATCCATTTTTTAAAATGGCAGTCTTGGTCAGAAACAACAGTTAAGGACCTTGCTTAGCACCCACAACCAAGCTCAGACATTCCTTTACCCAGGTCCTTCCTGGGTCTGGAAAAGGAACAGAGGCCACAGGGAGCATGTGATGTGAAATAACCCCAAAAAGTCAGGTCCCTCCTTTGTGTTTTCTTCCTCTGCTGCCTTTTCTGTGTATTCCAGAGCCAGAATTCCCAGTGGGGGAAGCCAGATATGTACTGCAGCCCCACCAGGAGTCCTTAGTGGCAGCAAGTGTTATTGCAATTTAAGGACTTCAGCCACAATTGTAACATATTATTGGTGGAGATTTACTCCATCAGATCCTCATAATCAGCTGCTCTTGAAGATATATGTAACTATAAATTCCATAAATAAGCATAGTGTAATAGTGACTTGAGAACATATTTAAAAAAAATAAAAAGTTTCTTTGCACATTTCAAAACTAGACATCAATCACTCATTTTATTGAGTACTATTTCAAAATAAGAATTCAGCCAACATGTTTCTATTATGCCCTTTGTGCTCCTTCTCAAAGCTATTTCAAATAGTTCAGCATATTTTGAACAAACAAACATAACAAAGAAAAGCAACTGGGCATATACACTCAAGGGTCTTTTAAAAATAGGCTTAAGATGCAAGGCAAAGTAATTTATTTTTCAAATGATTGACAGTCAAATGTTATGGTTGCTTGTTTTGCTAGCCCTGCAAAGAACTCAGGGAAAAAAAATACAATAATGAGTGCACCCTATCCTTGTCCTACTTGCTTTTTACTGCTTGATCGGACCATTCTTGTCAGTGGAAACAGAGTTTTATATTTGCATTTTGAGAGCTTGTGCGAATTTATTCAGAATGTAGCACTTTGTCTTATTTGTGAGTCTAAGCAATAGTTAGAACACAGGTAGAAAAGATCAAGGCAATGACCGGCAACTGCATTTGTACAAATAGACCCCTTCATCTTCATGCAGCACCACTGAGTCAGTGGGTCTTCACATGGGTACAAGGGTCCACCAGCAGGATAGGAGCATTTATGTTTATATTCTCTTAAAATACTTTGGAGAAGTATTATTGAGAATACATTACGATGCTACATACACATTTATTAGTGGATGATGAGAGCTGTGTGGTATAAAGAAACATTGTCAGCTATTCAACACTAGGGCAGTGTTGTGTCTCAAAGATGTGTTCCAATCATATATAAAAATATAAGAAATGAATTCAGTACATTTGCCAACTAATGAATTCTATTTCAACTAGGGTACTGTTATAGTCATGTGCTCAGCATTGTAACTATGCTATTTTGACTGCAGGATAAGACTATTTAAATTTCATGAACCAATATTTTGAAATCATGCAACATCATATAAAGGAGCCAGCTCTCTTTTATGTTGGATGGGTGTGTTTAGGAGTGGTAGGGCACAGGGAGACTCTTTTCCCCTTAATTCACCCATACAGTAGCAGGCAAGATACTCACCTAGCACTAGGAGGAAAGCTCTAGCTAAAACACCCATCAGACAAGAGTTCCAAGAGGGCATGGTCTTCTGTTGTGGGTTGTTTTCTTTGGGTGGGGGAGAAGGGGTTGGTGACTGCCAGGCCTGTTTGCTACAGTCAATAGTATGAGCTACTGGACTACTGACTGCTGCTTTCTGGAGTAGCAGTAAGGTGTGTTCATGAGCAGGACCAGCGCTTCCACTAGGCAACCCTAGGCGATCGCCTAGGGCGGCAGGATTTGGGGGGCGGCATTTTGCCATCCTCGGCGGAAATTCAGCGGCGGGGGGTCCTTCCGCTCCGGGTCTTCAGCAGAAATTTGGCGGCAGGCCCTTCACTCGCTCCGGGACCCGCCACCGAAGTGCCCCGAAGATGTGGAGCGGAAGGACCCCCGCCGCCGAATGCTCAGAGGAGGAGCGCTGCCGCCTAGGGCGGCAAAAACCCTGGCGCCGCTCTTGTTCCTGAGCATGCCTCTGCCTACCTCCTCGAACCCTCTTACTCTGTGCTGGCAGGATTCATCAGGGATGCTCTTCATGTGGGCAGCAACAATCCATATCTCCCAATAACAGCCAAAAGGGTGTAGGGGAGGATTTAGGCTGCATTCTTCATCCTTCAAAGAATGGTCTTTTGATCTACAGTGATAAAATTCACATTCCTGTGCAGGTTTTAACAGATTGTTTTCTTCCGTACAGGAGTAATATGTTTGACCTACTTACTGCAACTATGTACTTTTCCAGTAGATGTGGTAGAGAGAAGAGAATGTATAGCTGGTCATTTACTGGACTGAGTTCTGAAAGCCAGGAGGCATTGTAAATTAAGATAAGATAGGTGGTTTTGTTATTTGGTGATATACAATGTACTCCTGGAGAAGGGCTATTATTTAAAGCATTTAGACATTCAAAAAATCCCTTTGCACTCTACAAACATCCAGAGCAAAGTGTATATGCAAATAAATATTGATTTCATGCACAGCTCACTTCATCTAGGTATATTGCTTTCCCTCCCACATCCTTGTTAACAATTCTTGGAGTCTGAAATGCAAAGAGGAGAGTTGAACTGTCAGAGTGGAAAGCTAGTGTTTTATTAAAGCACATCTTGAAGTAAGAGCAATATTTATTTGTGAAAAAGTGTCCTTTAGGTTCTAGGATTTCAAGGTGTCCAGGTATAATGTATACTTGAAGCATTAATTTATAAAAGTGGGGTCATACCGAGTTGAAGAAAGCTATTACACATAAAATACATGCAAGGTAAGACCCACTACATAATGGTATCAAAGGATTTTGGAGAGATGGGAAAGGGGTGAAAGGAGGACTCAGCACCACACGAGTTAGAAGTAAATCTATTTATTTAGGGGCCAGTTCTACACCACTGAATTCAGTGGCGCAGGATCATGCTCCTAATGCATATACCCAGGATCTGACCCTGAAAATCACTCCCATGGCTGGAGCTCCGTAACATTTTGTAACCTTGATGTTCAAATATTCCCAATTCAAATTAAGTTGCTTAAGATAAGGGTGCAATGAACCCCAACTTAGTTTTCAGTTTCAAGCCTCTGGGTCGGTTACAGAAAATTAGTAGAGGATCACCAGGCAAAGTTTGAATGATACAAACAAACTGTATTAAAAAGACAAATGATTAGTTATGCAAACCAGCACGCAATTACTTCTGACACGATACTACAATTATACTTACACTCACAGATGGAATGGTGTATCAATGGATCATCAGTCCACTGACAAAAGAGTGAAATACAGTTTTATAATCCTGGAACCTAACAGTATCCATTTGATGTTAATTGGACCTCTCCTTCAATTTAGCAAAACTACTCCTTTTATAATGTATTATAATACTAATTATCATTAAAATGCCCCTAACCATAATTATATTTCTGCCACCTTCTTATGGCAATTTACATTACACATTATTTAAATTAACATCTGCACTGATGTCCTTCTCATACTACAAATATAGATGACATTTTAATAAAAACACTCAATTCTTAAAAATATTTATTGAAAACCTTACTCAAGCCAATTATAACCAAAACATAATGATAATGTCCTTGCTAATCTTACTTTCCCATAACACTCTGCCTCCAATTTTCTCACACTACCAACTTCAATTTCACATACTCCTGTACACTTAAGCTAACTTAGGCCCCAAACCTTACTTCTACTTATTTATTACCCAAACCATCCTATAGGCTAGAGGTTCTCAAACTGTGGTCCACTGACCACCAGTGGTCTGTGAACTCCATCCAGGTGGTCCATGGATAGTTCCACCTAAGGTGCACGCATAAGCAGCCGCACACAAGAAAATGAAGGGCCACCCACCTAATTTCTGGAGCCGCGCTGGCGTGGCTCCACTAATTAGGTGCCTGGACCCTGGAGAAGAGGCACATGTAAGGTGAGGTGGTGGCCTTGGGGGCAATAGGGGGTAGTTGGGAGGGGGCAATGGGGTGAGAAGAGGGGAGGGGGAATTTGGGATGTGCAGGGCTGAATCAGACAGAGAAAGAAGCGGATTTCCCCAGCTCCAGGGCTGTGGCTGCCAGGGACAGATAGCCCTCCTTCCCAACCCCAGCTCGTGGGCTGCTGCGGTGGGGGAGAGACCCCCCTTCTTCCCAGCCCCAGCTCAGGAGCTGCCACGGCAGGGGAGAGAGGGGAGGCCCCCCTCCTTCCCAGCCCCAGCTTGGGGGGCTGCCATGGTGTGGGAGAGAGGGAACATCCATCACATTAGAAGGGTAAGATTACTGATATTAAAATATGAGGTGTGTGCTTTTATTTGTAGAACAAAAAAAACTTTAAATTATTATAAGGTTTTTTATATAGTGCTTTTATCCAAAGCGCTTTACAATAGTTAGCTAACGGTACAAAAAACATTTGGAAAGATCATTAAGTCGTCTGCCGAGACCCTCAGCAATTTTCAAGAGGTCCGCGGATAAAAAGTTTGAGAACCACTGCTATAGGCTACACCTGTGCCTGCATGGAGATCATCTGACTACAGTGGGGCGCTCTGTTCAGGCACCAGGTTACACCCAGGAGGAATGACTATCAGGATCAGAGCCGATGTGTACATAGTAAAAGTATTTATATTACATCTTCATAACAGGACTAAGCTCTATAGCAGGGGTCGGCAACCTGTGGCACGCGTGCCAAAGACAGCATGCGGGCCGATTTATGATGTCAGGCTGCTGCCTGCTGGGGTCCTGGCCCCACTCAGCCCTCCCACCCACCGATTTCTCCTGCGGGGGCAGGAGGCAGAAGCTTGGTCATGCCGGCAGCCAAGCTTACCCCTCCCCTGCTTCTTCCCTCAGCATGGTGCTTTCCTGCCCTCCTCCTTCCTGTCCCTCTCCCTGTCGCCAATCAGCTGATCACCCTTGTGAGGGGGAGTGGAGCGGAACGGAGCCGAGCCGCAGCGTGCTCGCTGCTCCAGGGAGGAGGCAGAGAAAAGGTGGGGACAGGACCCTGGGGAAAGGAGTGGGGATGGGGCACATCCCCTCCAGCCCCCTGCCGTGAGCACCCCCACGAGCTGAGCACCCCAGCCCTGACTCCTGAACCCCCCCACACACCCAGCCTCGCCTTGACCCATGAACCCCCACACACACCCAGCCTTCCGCTCTGACCCATGAAACCCACACACACACACACACACACAGCCGTCTGCCCTGACCCCTGCACCCTCTCAGACACCTCCAGCCCCCGTTCTGACTCCTGCACCCCCCACACATACCCACCCCCCCACCCCATGCCCTGACTCTTGCACCCCCCCACACACATCCCCACCCTGACCCTGAGCACCAAACGGGAGCTCCTGCACCTTCCCCCCATTCCCACCCCCGGTCTGTGGTCCCTGCCCTGACCCCTGAACCCCCCCCCACACACACACCCAACCCTCTGCCCTGACCCCTGCACTCCTCCCACACACACCTAGCCCTCTGCCCTGACCCCTGCACTCCCCACACACACCCAACCCTCTGCTCTGAACCCCCCCCCACAGCCCTCTGCCCTGACCCCTGAACCCCCCTCAAACACCCAGCCTTCTGCCCTGACCTCTACACCACACACACACCCAGCCCTCTGCCCTGACCCCTGTACCCCCTCACACACCTCCAGCCCCCATTCTGACTCCTGCACCCCCCTCACACATACCCAGACCTCCCCCACCCCATGCCCTGACTCTTGCACCCCCACCCTGAGCACCAAACAGGAGCTCCTGCACCCCCCCCCCCACATTCCCACCTGCACCCCCAATCTGGGGTCCCAGCTGCCGGCCCCTTGCCAGCCGGGGTCCCGCAGGCCTGCTCAGCCCGCTGCCGAACTAGGTGAACGGAACCCCAGGCCAGCAGCGGACTGAGTGGGCCAGCGGCATAAGATCAGCATTTTAACTTAATTTTAAATTAAGCTTCTTAAACATTTTGAAAACCTTGTTTACTTTGCATACAACAATACTTTAGTTATATCATATAGACTTATAGAAAGAGACCTTCTAAAAACTTTAAAATGTATTACTGGCATGCGAAACCTTAAGTTAAAGTGAATAAGTGAAGACTCGGCCCACCACTTCTGAAAGGTTGCCGACCCCTGCTCTATAGGTAGTGCTCTATTTTTTACAAAAGGACTAACCTGCACAAGTTATGTATACCTTCAACTAAATTGTGACTGCTCTTTTATTTGTAGAAGAGCTGGTGAAAATTTACATATTATAATATAACATAACCTAACAATATTTCAACAGTCATTTTGATATTTCCTTAAATGAAATATTTTTGAAATTTCATATTGTGGTAAATGTTGCCATTTTGACTTTTTGTTTGAATTCGAAATGAAAACAAATTCCAAAATATCAGAATTTCCTGAGGAACAAAAATTCTATTTTCCTACCAGCTCTAATTCTTACAGGCTTATCTACATGGTACGTTAGTGCACATCAAGCCAGGGTTTGAATCTATAGTGCATTACCCTTCCATGCATTAAGTTACCATGTAGAGCCGGCTACTGTGCACTATAAGTTCTGCATTTCGGTTTGACATACTGTACAGGATTTTAGTGTGTAGTAGCATGGCCCACGCAGTGACTAAGTCCTTGTCTACACTGTCACTTTATAACACTGCAACTTTCTCGCTCAGGGGTGTGAAAGAACACCCTCCCACCCCCTCCTCCCCCGAGCGCTGCAAGTTTCAGCGCTATAAAGTGGCAGTGTAGACCGTGTGCTGCGCTCCCAGTGCTGGTAGCTACTCCCCTCATGGGAGAGCTCTGTCTCAGCGCTGGTGCCGCGACTACACAGCTATGTTAAAGCGCTGCCGTGGCAGCGCTTTAACGTTGCTAGTGAAGACATACCCTTGTATGTCTAGTATATTGTACATTCACACTCTGGTTTGCTGAGCAATAAACTGTTGTGTAGATAAGCCCAGAGTCTTCCTGAGCATAAAATTCTGTTAAAGTCACAAAGCCTCAATTTAAATTAACCAAGGGCTTGCCTACACAACACCAGCAAAGTTACAGGGGTGCAAACTGGAGAACGCTCTAATGTGTTGCACTCGAATTGCCTGGCATAGACCCTTCTGGGACTCTCTGAATTTTACCTAGTTTTCACTGATATAGTTCCAGATTATGTTAACACAACATAGGTAACTTTTAGAGCAGGATTGATTCTACATGGAGCAGTTAGGGCTCAGAACATTAGTGTGCTTTACAAATGACACCCTCTGGTGCGCTTTGCTGCCTTGTGTAGACAAGTTCAAAATTTAATCAGATGCTTATTATTCAGTTATTTTAATGAGATTTTTTTTATTTAAACAGAAGGAAATATTCTTATTAAAATCTTTTCCAGATCTACATACATTACTGACAGAGAAGTGTCAATAAAAGCATCTTCTTCTCCTAGTTATAATCTCCTTTGAGGCTTTATATTCTAGGAACAATGAGGAAGAAATATATTTGAAGAACATAGCAGAAGCCAAATTGTATGTGTCTATAGCTGCCAAAATTATTTCCTATGTTTCTTTAAATAAAATCCTACATTGTTTCTCTTATGCATACTATGTTTTGTTAAATTCTGATACTGAGACCTACCTAATAGTTCACAATTGTAACTTTTATTGGGCAAGGATCTTTTCTTTCTATACGTTCTATAAGACATATATCACATTTTTATACGGTGTAAACAGCTCACTATATATCCAAGGTGACTGCAGTGAGTATAGGTTGCGCCATCTAAATTATGGGATTAGAAGCTGTTGATAATGGCCAACACTCCTAATGCAAGATACTGGACTAGATGGGATCATTAATCTGGACTATTGGGACAATTCCTATGTCCGTATTTTGAGCATTTCTATTAATATTGTGGGCTAGCCCCTATTTGCCAACCCCAATCATTCAGAAACTATCAGGCTCCAAAAAATCATGAGATTTTAAAATGCAATGAATTTGGGGGTCTTTTCATTTGCATTTTGAGACTTTAGGAGGCATATTTCAAGCTTTTCTCTGCAACTATGAGGGCTAGAAACTCACTTTTAAAAAAAGCTGAAATTTTCATGTAATTAACATGACTTCAGGATCTGGGACTTTAAGAAAATACCAAATATCGAAAGACTCATGGAAAAAATCATGAGCTGGCAACACCTCTTACCTTGCCAGCATCAGAGTATAGCCGTGCCTCATTTTTCCCCTCACTGACCTTTAGTCTCTTTATGATGGTAGGTTGTTTATGCTTGATTATCTAGGGAAGAAGCGCCTCTCTTGGTGGTTGATAGTTTAATTCTCAAGTGAAGTTTAGGAGCCCATCCAACAAAAATCCAGGCAACATGAAAATGAGTGGATTGCCCATTTCTTCACTGAAGGTCAGCTCTGGTCTTTCAGGTGAGCAACAGGGGTCTTCCAAGGACGTAACATAAGCTCCTTAGGACAGAGCTAGAAAACCAGATCCTCAGCCTGTGTAAATTGCTGCAACGTCCTTGATTTTAATGATGCAGCATCGATTTACACCAGCTGAGGATCTTGCCCCAGTCTTTAATTTACCTGTAAAGTGCTGTGCTCAATTATAGCACTAAGCAACTAAACACATAAACAATAATGAGGACAGTAAGGATGGGTTAATGGGTAAACAAAAGATTCTACTATTTGTTGTCAGAATTTGAATGGAGCTATTTCTTGAGCTTCAAGGTTTTGGGTTCATTTTGTTTTGTTTTGTGGGGGTTTTGGGGGGGGAGTAGGGGAGGGGCTGAAAAATAGCAAAGGAAAGCAAGAGAAACAATTAATTACCACTGAAAATAGGTGCAATACATTGTAGATGACTAATTTGGCAACTGGAATTACGCTTCTTCACAACTATTCACTTTTATCAACTCCCAAATAACAAGTGAGCAGAATAGTCAGTGTTGTTAGACTAATGTATTATTCATCCTGAATAATAACTTTATATGATTATGTAATACTTACACATTGGTACTTAGCACTTATTAGTAATAACAGAAATCAGGTCAGGGAGTATGACATGGTAGCTAGGAGGGGGGTGAGGAAAGGGAAATAATTCTGTTTATTCACTAAGTATATTTATTAATCACAAAAGGAGTGGGTGAGGAAATCATTTTGCAACTACTGTAGAAGGAAAGAGGGAAATGAAGATGTTTAATACAAAGAGAATGCCTCTCTTAAAAAAAATATCTTTGGATTGGAATATCTCCAACTGAGCAGAAGTGGGAAATGGAGATCATTACATGTATAAGTTTGTTGAACCAGCATAGTGGCTTGGCACTGTGTCTTATAGAAAGAAAGACTTGGGCTGGGTTTGCCTTCAGCTGTCCCCTAAGCATTGCCCTACTTCCCCTCTTAGTTGTATTGGTGAAAAATCAAGAGAAACTCCTTTTAAGTTCATGGTGGTAATATTTGTGAAAGTGAGAAGAGAATCAGCCTTGTTGCCTATATGTATCCCACAATCAGGCTAATGGTCAATACTAACTACTACATAATCTATCCTGAGGAAGGGGTAGCATGCACTGCACTGCCGATGGAGCAGGCCACAGAACCTACATGAATTTGTCAAAGACTTGGGTGTCACTGAACCTGCATTTTTTTGCCAAAAAAATTAACCCTGCATTACTTATAGGATCATGTTACCATAGTATCTGAATGCCTCCCAATCTGGGATGTATTTATTCTCACAACACCCCTGGAAGGTAGAGAAGGGCTATTGTCCTCATTTGGAACTGAGTCATAGAAAGACTACATGATTTGACCAAGATCACACAAGAAGCCACTGAACCGTAGTCTCCTGAATCCCAGACTAGCCCCTTTACCACTGTTCCTTCCTTTCAGGGGGCTGATGGGATCCTTACCCTTGCCCATTATATTTCCTCAAAAGCCCCAAACAGAGGGATCATTTGTCTGGTACAAGGGGGCTGAACATGGCATCACCTTTTCCCACTCCCCCAAAATGCGCACACAGCACATGCATCACTGTTAAGAAGACTGGCATTTTGTTCAATATCTAATTCTCATTAAGGAAAAATCAGGTATTAAGAGGCGGCATTTAAATCTTTGTAACGACTAAGAAAATCAAAGTGCTATTTCTATATAATTAATTCTAAATTCTAGTTGACAGCTTAGTTAACAATCCGAGTTCCTAGTTAATGAACTAGCAATGCCATGGTATTTAAAAGGGAACTTTACCTTTTATAGTCTTTCAGAGCTCATCCTAGGCTTGACATTTCTATTTTAATAAGATATTTTACATTCTGATTCCTTCTTTGAAGTTCCTCGGAATCTGATAAACAATGGTAACTGTATTTTACTTTTTCTTTTATCTCTCCAGACAGTCTGTCCTGCGACAGAAAAAAATACATTTTGCTATGTTAGTCAATTATGGAAAATATTTGTATCATGTTTTACAATATCATTAAAATTCTACTGTGAGGGAGGGTTCTAAGGAGCAAAATAACTGCAGGGGAAAGATTTTAAATCAATATTGGATATTTTTTTCTACAAGGTATGCTCCAGGAATTATTCTGGGGAAGTTCTATGGCAGGGATTGGCAACCTTTGGCACGCAGCCTGTCAGGGAAATCTGCTAGCAGGCCGGGTCGGTTTGTTTACCTGCAGCGTCCGCAGGTTCGGCTGATCGCAGCTCCCACTGGCCGCGGTTCGCTGTTCCAGGCCAATGGGGGCTGTGGGAAGTGGTGGCCAGCACATCCCTCGGCCCGCACGGCTTCCCGTAGCCCCCATTGGCCTGGAGCGGCGAACTGCAGCCAGTGGGAGCTGCTATCGGCCGAACCTGCGGACGCTGCATGTAAACAAACCGGCCTGGCCCACCAGCGGATTTCCCTGACAGGCCGTGTGCCAAAGGTTGCCGATTCCTGTTCTATGGCCTGTGCTATATAGGAGGTCAAACTAGATGATCACAGTGGTCCCTTCTGGCTTTGGAATCTATTAATTGTTTGCAGTTGGAACTGTATGAATAACTGATGTTTGGTTCACTGGCCACACTGAAAAAAAAAATTACAAAATAATTTAGGATCAACCTGGAACATTTAAAAAAAAATTGGCAAACCAAAAAGTATGTTTCACAACAAACAAAATGTTTTGGTTTTGTTTTTTAAAGACTTTGGAAACTTAAAAACTATATACGTTTTGAAACAAAGTAATTTTGAATAGAAAAATAAAAATGTTTCATATAAAGATGCTGAAATAAAAACATTTCAATTTGGGGTGGGGTTTTTTGGTAGTGGTGGTGATGGGGGGTGTTCAGTCAAAACAAATTTGGTGAATCCAACACTAATTTACAAAATGTTTTGGTCGACCTAAATCAGCATTGCTTGGCCAAAAGAATTTGGGGCTGAAAAATTTCACCCAGCTCTAGGTGTAGTTAACTTGATTCATTGCCATATTGCTTCCATTCGAGGCCACAGACAGGGCTCTCGTCTCTCCCTGTACATGCATGAGGGGATAGTGGAGGAATGGCTAGGGAGAAAGGAGCCAGGCTGTTGTTATACTCTTCCTAGGCTCATCTGCAGGGCATAAACCTCTCTCTCAAATCCCTCATGGCAACTTACTTCTGCTGCTACACCTACCAGAAACTAGATGATTGAGAATGGCAGGTTTGAAAATGAATTGGAAATTGTTTATATATCCCACTGCATGGGGATGGTCAGGGCGGGAAACTATGTGAAAAGGACATTAAGGTTTCAAAGTTTAGCACTCAAAATTCTAGAATTAAGTTTGTTCATGCACTGTTAATTTTGATCTCTTGTGCATATGCATTGCTCTAACCTTATCCAACATCACGTAGGAAGTCTGCAGCAAAGTCAGGAAGAGAGACAGCTTTACTGGGTCCCAGTCCAGTGCTTTGAACACAAGAAGACATCAGATCTCTTTTTGAAATCCTCTGACTCATTCATTGTCCATCCAATTTACTGAACGAAGCAGGGGTCCTGTAGAACAAATAGTGTGTGATACCGTAATTAAAGACCACAATTTCAACAGCTTCCACCCCACCATCAACCTCAGCCTGGACCAATCTACACGGGAGGTCCACTTCCTAGACACCACAGTACAAATAACTGACAATCACGTTAACACCACCCTATACTGAAAACCCACTGACCGCTATGCCTACCTTCATGCCTCCAGCTTCCATCCCGGATACACCACATGATTCATCGTCTACAGCCAAGCACTGAGGAACAACCGCATTTGCTCCAACCCCTCAGAGAGGGACCAACACCTACAAGATCTTCACCAAGCATTCTCAAAACTACGATACCCGCACGAGGAAATAAGGAAACAAATCAACAGAGCCAGATGTGTACCCAGAAGCATCCTGCTGCAAGACAAGTCCAAGAAACAAACCAACAGAACTCCACTGGCCATCACCTACAGTCCTCATCTTAAACCTCTCCAATGCATCATCAGTGATCTACAACCCATCCTGGACAATGATCCCTTGCTTTCACAGACCTTGGGAGGCAGGCCAGTCCTCGCCCACAGACAACCCGCCAACCTTAAGCATATTCTCACCAGCAACCACACAATGCACCATAACAACTCTAACTCAGGAACCAATCCATGCAACAAACCTCAATGCCAACTCTGCCCACATATCTACACTAGCGACACCATCACAGGACCTAACCAGATCAGCTACAACATCACCAGTTCATTCACCTGCACGTCCACCAATGTTATATATGCCGTCATGTGCCAGCAATGCCCCTCTACTACATACATCGGCCAAACTGGACAGTCCCTATGTAAAAGGATAAATGGACACAAGTCAGATATTAGGAATGGCAATATACAAAAACCTGTAGGAGAACACTTCAACCTTCCTGGCCACACAATAGCAGATTTTAAGGTAACCATCCTACAGAAAAAAACTTCAGGACCAGACTTCAAAGAGAAACTGCTGAGCTTCAGTTCATTTGCAAATTTGACACCATCAGATCAGGATTAAACAAAGATTGTGAATGGCTAGCCAACTACAAAAGCAGTTTCTCCTCCCTTGGTGTTCACACCTCAACTGCTAGAAGAGGGCTTCACTCTCCCTGATTAAACTAATCTCGTTATCTCCAGACTGATTCTTGCCTGCATATTTATACCTGCCTCTGGAAATTTCCATTACATGCGTCTGACGAAGTGGGTATTCACCCACGAAAGCTTATGCTCCAATACATCTGCTAGTCTATAAGGTGCCACAGGACTCTTTGTTGTAATTAAAGACTGTATCAGAATGCATATACTTATGCTGGCCAAGTTAAGGTTGCATGGTCAGAAAACGGTTTGGTAGCTTGCTGGTCCCCCTGAATTCTCACTTAAGATAACAAGAAGTTAATAAAGTAAATAAATAGAAGCCACGTTAACTGACAGTGGTTTCCCTTCCATGTGGGACACAGACATCCTTTTCAATGGATGGGGGGAGGGATGCTAGCCACAGTAGCAGGAGCCTCTTGAAACATTACATGCAGCGGTGGCTCCAGGCACCAGCGCTCCAAGCACGTGCCTGGGGCGGCAAGCCATGGGTGGCGCCCTGCCAGTCCCTGCAAGGGCAGCAGTCAGGCAGCCTTCGGCGGCATGCCTGCGGGTGGTCCGCCGGTCCGGTGGATTCGATGGCAATTCAGCGGCAGGTATGCCGAAGCCGCGGGACCGGTGGACCTCCCGCAGGCATGCCGCCGAATCTGTGCAACTGGGGACCTCCCACAGGCAAGTCACCAAAGGCGGCCTGCCTGCCGTGCTTGGGGCGGCAAAAAAGTTAGAGCCACCCCTGATTACAAGTGCAGGTGCACCTGTGCTAAGGTAAAGGGAATCAGGGTGTACATCCCTTACCTTTTACAGATCCCTGAGTTGTACCAGTAAATGGGGTAAAGTCTTTGGCTTTTTCTAAAAAAGGGGAGAACTCATCCCTAATGGAAAAATTCCTAGGGAACTTCCAAACTGAAATTGGAGAAGTTTTCCCTTTCCTAATTGGAGTTATTTTCACAGTGGGCAGCATGAGGCTATTAGTCATTTACTTTCCACTTGATTTAAGGATATGAGATGTTGAGGCGTAAAGGAAGTAAAGTCAGTGCCTCTGGATATTAATGTGTTGAAAGGGTTTATTTCCTGTGCATGAACCCAGCAGAAGACCCTGTTGACTCAGGAATCAATGCCAATTAATGAAAGGTAATATCCCTTAACGGGGTCTTCTGCTGTGTTGTGCAAGTTGCTATTGTATCTGCTGCTATAATAGATATTTCCAAAGACTCCAATGTCTGAAGAAAAGACCTCTAAACCCCAAGGGCCAGATGTGACTTACACAAGTTAAAAGACTTCTAGGGCTGGACCCTTAAGCAAAAACTACTACTGGAAATATGTTTTTAAAACAAATATTTGTAGAGAGTTTATTTTCCTTTCAGTTTCCTTTTCACCTACCATCACAGAAAGGATTTCATTAAATCACATAAAATGAAGGTCCTTCACCAAAACAATATCTGATAAACTTCTCTCCCATTTTGGTACTGGCTTATATATTAGCTGCCCAACATGGATAATTAATGTTCAGATTCCCCCCTTCCCTTCCTTAGGGGTGGCTCTCTCCTTCTGACATCTGGGTCACTGCCCCACTCAGAAAAATAAAATCAAGGTAAAATCAATTTTCTTCCATTTCTTGCACCGTGGTTAATGTAACAGAATAGCTGTTCAGAAAAAGGAGGAAAGAGATGCTCCAAGGCACTGGGTGATGTTGCGCACATAAGGCAGATTCCTGAAGGAGTTTCCATAGCACAGCAGCACTCCATCAACTAACCTGGCAGCTGATGACTAGGGTTCATATTGTAAAGCATTTGAACTAGGACTCAGTCCTGCAGGGTGGAAATTGTTACTGCCAGAAGCATGGATGAGTGCTCACCATGTGGGGATTGCTCAGCACCCATGACGGAAATATGTACATTGTTCACATATGAGCAATCCTCTCCATTTGCACTGAACAAAGGCTTGGTGAATAGCAGACAAATAGGGGCGATAGGGGTAGAAATATGGTCTAATTAAAGGACAGGTGATCAACTATACTCCAGTGCATAATGAAGTACTATGTTCAGCAGCCTCCCCCCGCCCCAGTATCTTTGGCACAGCACTATATCTTGCCGCTCATCCACTTTGGTCTGGAACAGAGGCCTTAATAAGCACATTCTATGGTATTTTACAATGCCCCCATCTATTTATGAGGTAATACCATTGTTTTTCCTCTCACATAATACTCTGTTTCCTATAGCTATCTACTATAATGAATAATAATTACATACTGCCTTCAGTCTCTGGCACATTAATACCAATCAGAGCTGCATATGTACTCAATGAAATTATATCTAGCATTTTCAAAAGTGCCTAAGTGTTTTAGGCTCACAAGTCACACTGAAATTCAGAGACTTGTATTCCTAAGTCACTTAGGTGCTTTTGAAAAAACCCACTCTGAACTTGCAATGAATTTCAGTAGGAGTTGGGCACCTAACTCTTACTCATGTTTGTAATTCCCAGCTATGACCTTTCGTTTCAACTGCCTATAAATCCAGGTGCATCTTGATCATATATAGGCCTGAAGTATGTGGATATTTAGATACACGCATCCATGTTCATTATAAACTTTGAAAGAGAGGAGCTAGGAGACAGCATAGAGTAGACTTAATAAGACTGCCTGACAAAAAATACGTCACAGGAAGTTGGCAATTCTTTCTGCCAGCACTGTGTGACCCTTATAAGTTGTGCTCTCTTTTACTTTAATCATTTATAATTACTTCCAGTACAAAAGTGTATCTTAAATCATCTTCCATGTAATGTGCTAATTGAGCCACAGACTCCATCTGGGCAAAGATATTCAGTGACAGTGAATATTTCTTCAGCCTAAGAATGATCTTATTTTCCCTAAGAATAAAGAATGATCTTTATTTCCCTCCAAATGTTCCCATGATCTTAAATATCATCTCCTCAAAAAGTTTACATAACCGTAGGGGTAAAGCAAAAACACAAAAGCACAGGACTCTTAATTCCCCAAATAATAGTGCCTCATTATATTGAGGAAAATGTACTGACGAAAAGAAGAACTATGACTCTCTTCTCCACAGCACAGGATAATACAGACACAAGAGAATAAGACTCAATAGGCTAGCGTTACCATTTTGTGTGATGTAAAATATCTCTTGGGATAATCTAAAACACAGGTCAAAAGAACAGTAATTCTATGATTAATGTTTGATCAGGGTTTGAATTTTAAATTTGGGGGGTTAATATCCTACCATATTAATTTTTCCTGATCAATTCATAGGTCTGCCAATAATTACTTGACATGTATCCCCAGTTATGAGACAGCTGGACTTGTATCCCTGGTGTCAGGAAGGGTCGAAGAAACCCCAAACAACTACATTTTTATATGCACATTTTCAAAGGAGGTGCTGTAAGTTTTTAAATCTGCCCACTGGTATGGAAGTACTCATCTGAAAGGTGTTTGAGGGGAGGGAAAATGTCTCCATTCTACAGCTTCCTGCTTGAGGCAAGAAATGATGTGCTAAGAGTGAGGAAAATCAATACAGTACTGAAGAAAGGTTATTGTTGGGGCCAAAGGGTGGGAAAGGCTGAAGTGCTTTTTGTTTTGTGATCTCTGCACCCTGTTGGCTTTTTTAACCGCAATTATACTGTGAAAGTGTGCAGCACATAACAAAAAAGGCAACGGGGATTGCACATCCCTAAAAGCTTCCCCAGTGCATTGGACGTGGATTTTTCATTTCATACACTGAGTTTGCAGTTACTATGATTTGGAGTGCTCTGGGGTACTTTTTGAGCAGGATACCTATTTTTCTAAAGTACCTGCCTAGCAGGGCTCCAGGGCACTTATATTTCTAAAGTACCTTTTGAGTATTTTAAGTCATCTCTGAGGCATTTACTGGCATCCTCCATTTCCCCTTCTCTTTTTTATTTAAGCTCTTTCATGCTGCTCCAATGCGCTCCTTTAGAATCACAGTAGCCTGCAAAGAAGAATCTAAGAAAATGAAGGGGCAGAGGGAGAGATAGGGACTTGGAAGTAAAACAAGACATGAAAGAGAAACACCAAGGGGACAGAAAAGGAGACTAAAAGAAAGGGAAGAGAGAGAAAAAAGGAAGGAAATAGATACAGAAAGAGAAAAGCAGGACAAAACACCAAGAATGGGGGCTGCACTAGACTTCAGTCGAATAAAGCACTTAAGAACATACACCTGGGTGATCAGACAAAGTCAGCTGGGAGACTAAGTCAGTGGGTGAAGATCTCTGGGTTAATTTTGCCTTATTGCTTTTGTGCATGTTGTAGGGGCAAAAAGAAAGCACTTTTTTGTGCTTTGAACTTGCCATTGGATTTGGCTTGTTTGCAGTGTTTGAAATGTGGGCTTAGCCCTGGTCTACATTACGAGTTTTGGTCGAATTTAGCAGATTTAACCCTGCACCCATCCACACGACAAAGCCATTTTTGTCAAATTAAAGGACTCTTAAAATCGATTTCTGTACCCCTCCCCGATGAGGGGATTAGCGCTGAAATCAACATCACCGGGTCGAATTTGGGGTAGCATGGACGTAATTAGACTGTATTGGCTTCCAGGAGCTATCCCAGAGTGCTCCATTGTGACCGCTCTGGACAGCATTTTCAACTCAGGTGCACTAGCCAGGTACACAGCAAAAGCCCCGGGAACTTTTGAATTTCATTTCCTGTTTGGCCAGCATGGCGAGCTGATCAGCACAGGTGACCATGCAGTCCCAGAATCACAAAAGGGCTTCAGCATTGACCAAACAGGAAGTACTGGATCTGATTGCTGTTTGGGGAGAGGAATCCATGCTATCAGAACTCCGTTCCAAAAGACGAAATGCCAAAATATTTGAAAAAATCTCCAAGAGCATGATGGACAGAGGCTACAACAGGGATCCGCAGCAGTGCCACATGAAAATTAAGGACCTCAGGCAAGCCTACCAAAGGGGAAAAGGGCATTCCTGGTCAGAGCCCCAGACATGCTGCTTCTATGATGAGCTACATGCAATTCTAGGGGGGGGGGTGCTACCGTTACCCCACCCTGTCTGTGGACACCTGCAAGGGGGAGTCTCATGCAACAGAGATGAGGATTTTGGGGATAAGGAAGATGAGGTGGGGGAGGATGAGGATAGTACACAGCATGCAAGTGGAGAAACCATTCTCCCCGACAGCCAGGAACTGTTTATCACCCTGGAGCTAATACCCTCCCAACCCTCCCAAGCCGGGCTCGTGGACCATGAAGCCGGAGAAGGCACCTCTGGTGTGTGTACCTTTGTCAATATAATGCATGGTTTAAAAGCAAGTGTGTTTAATGATTAATTTGCCCTGAAGACTTGGGATGCATTTGCGGCCAGTACAGCCCCTCTTTTAAATGGCCAATCCAACTGGTGCTTGGTATGGGAAAGGAGGGCGCTGCTGTTTGAAACCATTCCCACATGTTTTGAAGGTTGAAGAAGCTGAAAGACTCTGGCTTTCCATGGTTGCCTGCAAGCCGAATTCTGTTGCCCGGCCCTGCGTGTGTGATCTCTCACACCAAACCGGCAGGCCCTCAATATAAGAGGCAAAATGCGACCTTGTCCCAAAAGTACATGTGCTATGTAATGTTAACAGCTTGGTTCACTGTGAAAGAGTCTACCCATTGTTCTCTAAAATGTGTCTTTTTAAATACTACTCTCCCTTTTTTTCCTCCTGCAGCTGCAAATATTTTGACTCTAACCCTATCATCTCCATCCCAAAGACTAGCGCAGATAAGAAGGTGAAAAAAATGCACTCGTGATGAAATGTTCTCTGAGCTCATGCAGTCCTCCTGCGCTGAAAGAGCTCAGCAGACTGCATGGAGGCAAACAATGTCAGAGTCCAGGAAAGCAGAAAATGAACGCGAGGACAGGAGGGGATGAATGAGATGAAAGGTGGCGGGAGCAAGATGAGAGATGTCAGCAGCGCGATGCATGGAGGCAGGATTCAATGCTGAGGCTACTGGGGGATCAAATTGATATGCTCTGGCATCTGGTGGAGCTGCAGCAAAGGCAGCAGGAGCACAGATCGCCACTGCTGCCCCTGTGTAACCGCCCACCCTTCTCCCCAAGTTCCATAGCCTCCTCACCCAGACGCCCAAGAACGCGGGGAGGGAGGGTGCTCCAGGCACCCAAGCACTCCACCCCAGAGGACTGCCTAAGCAACAGAAGGCTGGCATTCAGTAAGTTTTGAAGTGCAATGTGGACTTGTCCTTCCCTCCTCCCCTCATCCCCCCTCCCACCCCCGGTGCTTCCCTCCTCTCCCACCCCTCCCGGGATATCTTGGCAGTTATCCCCCTATTTGTGTGATGAATTAATAAAGAATGCATGATTTTGAAACAATAATGACTTTATTGACTCTGCAAGCGGTGATCGAAGGGGGAAGGGCCGTTGGCTTACAGGGAAGTAGAGTGAACCAAGAAGGCAGGTTTTCATCAAGGAGAAACAAACAGAAGTGTCACACCGTAGCCTGCCCAGTCATGAAACTGGTTTTCAAAGCTTCTCTGATGCACAGCGCGCCCTGCTGTGCTCTTCTAATCACCCTGGTGTCTGGCTGTGTGTAATCAGTGGCTAGGCGATTTGCCTCAACCTCCCACCCCACCATAAATGTCTCCCCCTTACTCCCACAGATATTGTGGAACACTCAGCAAGTGGCAATAACAGTTATTGGTTTCGCTGAGGTCTAACCAAGTCAGTAAACTGCGCCAGCGCACTTTTAAACATCCATATGCACATTCTACCACCATTCTGCACTTGCTCAGCCTATAGTTGAACAGTTCCTTACTACTGTCCATGGTGCCTGTGTATGGCTTCATGAGCCATGGCATTAAGGGGTAGGCTGGGTTCCCAAGGATAACTATTGGCATTTCAATTTCCCCAACAGTTATTTTCTGGTCTGGGAAGTAAGTTCCTTCCTGCAGCTGTTCAAACAGACCAGAGTTCCTGAAGATGTGAGCATCGTGTACCTTTCCCGGCCATCCCACACTGATGTCAGTGAAATGTACCTTGTGATCCACCAGTGCTTGCAGCACCATTGAAAAGTACCCCTTTCGGTTTATGTACCTGCTGCCAAGGTGGTCCAGTCCCAAGATAAGGATATGTGTTCCGTCCATCGCCCCACCACAGTTTGGGAAATGTGCAGGTCATAGTGGATGGTTTTGCTGCAATGGGATTCTCTGAGTCGCTACCCTTAATAGCAGCAGCTCAGTGATTGCATTGGCTACTTGGATCACAGCAGCCCCCACAGTAGATTTGCCCACTCCAAATTGATTCCCAACTGACCAGTAGCTGTCTGGCGTTGCAAGCTTCCAGAGGGCTATTGACACTCGCTTCTCAACCGTGAGGGCTGCTCTCATCTTGGTATTCTGGCACTTCAGGGCAGGGGAAAGCAAGTCACAAAGCTCCATGAAAGTGCTCTTACGCATGCGAAAGTTTTGCAGCTACTGGGAATCATCCCAGACCTGCAACACTATGCAGTCCCACCAGTCTGTGCTTGTTTCCCAGGCCCAGAATCGGCGTTCCACAGCATGAACCTGCCCCATTACCACCATGATGTCCAAATTGCCAGGGCTCACGCTTTGAGAGAAGTCTGTGTCCATGTCCTCACCACTATTGTGATCACGCTGTTGTCGCCTCCTCGCCTGCGTTTGCAGGTTCTGGTTCTACACATACTGCAGGATAATGCGCGAGGTGTTTACAATGCTCACAACAGCAGCGGTCAGCTGAGTGGGCTCCATGCTTGCCGTGGTATGGCTTCTGCAGGAGAACAGAGTTGCCATGGAAGCAGTGGTTGGATAATGACGATTAGCTGTCCTACTGCACTGTTTGCTGAAAGTGGTATGGCGTCTGCATGGAAAAAAGGTGCGAAATTATTGTCTGCCTTTGCTTTCATGGAGGGAGGGGCGACTGACGACATGTACCCAAAACCACCCGCGACAATGTTTTTGCCCCATCAGGCATTGGGAGCTCAACCCAGAATTCCAATGGGCAGCGGAGACTGCGGGAACTGTGGGATAGCTAACCACAGTGCAGTGCTCTGAAAGTCGACGCTAGCCATGGTACTGTGGACGCACTCCGCCGAGTTAATGCGCTTAGTGGGGACACACACAATCGACTGTATAAAATCGCTTCCTAAAAATCGACTTCTATAAATTCGACCTAATTTCGTAGTGTAGACATACCCTTAGTTTCTGACTGACTATCTAGGCTAGACTGACCTTCAGTTAGGTGAGTAGCAGTGCAGTTTTTTTTTTTTTAATAACCCGGAGGTAGCTGAGTGAAAGGGGATGGAGGGGAGTCACCTTTTCCACCTGTGGCCTATAGTATGAGTGTGGGGCAGCTTTAAAAAAAATAATCAGAGGCTCCTACTGGCTTGTAAGATGAAGGAAGCTGGGAAACTAAGGGAATTGGCCATCTGAGTTTGCCAGCAGAGGATGTAGTCTTTCTTCACAGTACAGATGCTCCACAAGCAAGAACCCACAAGGAGAGGAAAAGTATATGGTCATCAACACCACAGCTAGATTTTTGTTTGCCTGCATCTATGGGGCTCCAGGCCAGACAGGTATCCTGATCCTAGAGGCCTCTGCTCAGGTCCTGGTCGTGATTTGCCAGGAATGCAGCCTGCATATCCCTGCCACAGACAGCTAGGCAAGGGAAACCACCTGGTGTGAGAGGTGTCTGTTGCTGGAGTCCCTCAGTCAGTTGATAAGAAAACTGCAGGAGGAGGTGATTAATCTGCACAACATTCGGGACTATGAGGACTTATTTGACAGGATGCACAAGGGGTGTTCAGGATGGAGGTTATTAGCTCAACTAAAGCTCAACTATTTTTTCATCTAATTAATTTATTTTGCCTTAATAGCATGCATTAACTGAGATTAATTGACAGCCCTAATAAAAATGTTTTCAAAAGTCTAAATTGAACAAAATGTTTTTGATTTTATCTAAATGAAACATTTTGATCAACTCAAAATGAACTATGGGATGGAACTTTTTTTTTCCATGGGAAATTTCTTTCTTTCCTTCTCGTTCTGCTTCAAAATGGGGGTGGGTGGGAAATGAAATTGCAGAATTAAAATCCAGATCCCTTAGATCTAAAAAAATGCCTGTCATTTTTTTTAGTTTTATATTTAAAAGCAACTCTAGGGGTGTTCGACACAGAGCAGCAATGCGCACAGTTGGTTGTGATTTCTATAGTGCACATTTCTGCTCCGTGTAGACAAGCCCTAAGAATCTTACTCCGGGATGTTCAGTAGTGGTGCAGGGAAGAGGAAGGCAAAACAGCAAAATGAATGCACGCAAATGTTGAGAGGGAAAGACACATTAAGGGGAGCTGACCAATGAACAGCATATCAGCTCCATGGGGGCTATGGTATGGTGAGACTCCCCACAAATGGAAAGGGAAAACACGACTAGCTAAGAGGATCCATGAGTAACACAGAAGGAATTCTGAAAGCACAGTTTATCTCCTTTTTTTTTCTGTGTAGTGTAGATTTTATTTTAATGTACAAGATATCTGGATATTCACCTAAATAATTTTATTTGTATACATACGAACACACAAACACATCTAGCTAGAAGGAACATATTTTGAATGCATTTACCCATAGCTAATCTGTATATTTATTTAAAACATACATTTGAAAAAAATCAAATGCTGAACACCAGTATGCTTCTGAGATGAGCCAGAGCCTGATTAGCCAAGGTTTAGATTTTAGTGCATTATAGATACATAGACCAACATTTGCAAACTTTGATGCATAACAATAGGCCCCTAGATCCTATGGTCTGATTTCCAACCCACTAAAATTAATGGGAGTCTTTTCACTGATTTCAATGGGCTTTAGATCAGGCCCTAAAATGTTTGGCCTGGTTTTTAGACATACTGAGCACTGAAAACTCCTATTGACTGCTCCCTCTTAGAGTACAGAGCATCTCTGAAAATCAGCCCACTTTTTGGCAGTGATAAAATTCACCCTTGGTCAGAGGGATAGCACAAGTTATATGCATCACTTAAGTTCTATTTGGATTTAGAGTCTAATGTTAGGTACTCACGTTCGAATATGTTGTCTATAGTTTTTTGTCATACCAGATCACAAGACTGTTGCCTCTGACTGTAACCAATACCTGAAAATTTAGAGGGAAGAGAACACCCTCCATAACACACTTATCTAACTGAGCAATGCTATCCACAGGGAACACATATCTTTCTGACCCCCTGTGGTTTTCAGTTTGGTCCATAATATGTTATTACTGTTGTTATTGCTGGATTGTCATCAATGCTCATAAAATTAACCAGTTGTTTAAAAACAAACCAAAATCCCTGTTAATTATTCACTAGATATTATGTAATTGAAAAAAACAAAAATTATGAAAGCAGAATTAGATTTAAAAATAAACATGAATGTTACTAAGGAAGGCTTTAGGAAAAGAAGAGTCAATACAATAAGTATTGGTTGGCTCAATTCTGAAAGATGCAGAGTGCCCTCTGCTCCTATTGCAGTCATTTGGGCCTTGTTGCTATTTTTAAATGTAATCTTGCAAAATTATGATCAAAATTTACCTTCTCTGCTACAAACCTGTTCACCCAACTTTATCATATCAATGCAAATGGAGAATAAAATAAATATTTTACTCGTCCAGAAAGAAAATTAACACAGCTATTTTATTGTACACAGACCAGTTCAGAAAGGAGTTATATTTCCAAATAGGCTGAGAAAATACAAAGTAATCCAATGGTAATGGGAGGATGGTATCCTATCTTCTCTTTAAGATGGAGGCCAGGTCCTTCCTATTACTTTTTGAAATTAATCTTCTCCATACTATTCTAGAAATGGATTTCAAATTAGAATCGAAATGGTAGAATTCATCCCTGTGCAGAGGGCCAGCTCAAGGTCCATACACCATTTACATCCCATTGATACCCATTCTAAGGGTTTATATGGTGCATTGGCCTTGTGCTGGCTCTGTACAAATTTCACTCTAGATGTCCACAAGAAAAGCTCTCTAAATTTCCATCCACTTCAAATACCAATTGATCTTCCTGACTCAGCCCTGACTGAACTCCCTTCAGACAGAAATAGGTATACCTTTGAGATGGAGGGAAAAATCCAAAATCATATTTACAGGGATTAATACAGAACTGGGGCTGAGTCCTACCCCTACTAAGTGTTTTGTCAATTATTTCAATGGCGCAGGGTCTGGTTCCTGAAATCGTGTAAGGATGCTGTATGCTAAATACATTACTGATACCAGCGCAGATGAAACAGTACCTGTTCAAAGACCAAACACAGACAAATGGATAAAAAGTACTTTCATCTCAGTGAAAATAACATATATTTTTCATTTTCTGTGTGTTTGTTGGGGTAATATTTTAACAGTGCTGGTAGATGTTTTTTGATCGCAGCTTCTCTAAGCTGTCAAAGTCACATAAGAAGGCAGGATTCAAGTCACAGTATTCTTCAATAAACAAACACTATATATTTATACAATTATGAGAAATCTAAGGTTTTATTTCCATTCTCAGCATATACATTTTTTCATGAAGGAATGGGAGAAAACAGAATCCGTCACCTAGTGATCTGAGAGCTCAAGAAAATTTCAGCAGCAGCAAGAATGATAGCAGCATTAAGTTAAGGGATAAGTTTTTCTTTGTGTCATGCATTGTTTCAATGTAAATAAAATACATTAGAATACAAAGTTAGAACAGCAGTATTTTATAGAAAGCTTTGAAAAAAAATGTGTTAAGAAATAAGAAATCCTGGCTCCAAGGCAATCAATAGAAAAACTCTCATTGACTTTAAGAGAGCCAGGATTTCACCCAGGATCACTCAGGAGACTAGTAATAGCTAAAAGATTTTTACTGCTGGTCTGAATCTGGTCTAAGTTTGGACTGACCAAAAATATAAAACCAATGTGATGGTTAGGCAGTGCTCTCAAGAAAGAATGATTTTGTGGATAACACACTGACCTAGGACTGAGGAGGTCTGCGCTCACTTCAAAGATCTGCAATGGACTGCCTGGGAGACCCTCAAGTCACGTCAGCAAATTAATCTCTCTCTTCCTCAGCTCCTCATCTGTAAAACAGAATTAATAACAGTATTTCTTTTCTCCCAGTCTTTGTATTGTCTATTCACCTTGTAAGCTCTTTGGGACAAGGACTGTCACTTGCTATGTTCATACAGGGCCTAATACAGAGAAGTTCTAGTCTTAGTTGGGGCCTTTAAGTACTATTGGAATATAAATAAAAATAATTGAGGTGATCTGTTCGTGTCAGTCCAGTTACAAGTGGACATTTGTTCACATCACAATTGGCACTACTTGATCTCTTTGCTGATAAGTACAGTTTAGAGACTAAGGCAGGGATAGGCAGCCTTTGGCATGTGGCTCACCAGGGTAAGCCCCCTGGCAGGCCGGGCCAATTTGTTTATCTGCCACGTCCGCAGGTTTGACCGATTGCAGCTCGCACTGGCCGCGATTTGCTGCTCCAGGCCAATGGGGGCTGCGGGAAGCGGCGTCCAGCACATCCCTCAGCCCGTGCCACTTCCCGCCACTCCCATTGGCCTGGAACAGTGAACCGCGGCCAGTGGGAGCCGCGATCGGCCGAACCTGCGGACACGTCAGGTAAACAAACCGCCCCGGCTCGCCAGGGTGCTTTCCCTGGTGGGCCGTGTGTCAAAGGTTGCCTATCCCTGGACTAAGGTCTAGATTTTTAAAAGTGTTTAGGCATTGCTTTGCTCAATGTTGTAAGGCCTAAGTAATGTACGAGCTTAAGTCTCATTTTAAAAAATGCAGAATTAAAACCAATTTTGAAACCTTGAAAATTATCATCAAACAGAATAGTTTTCATCTGGGTAGCTCTAGTTACAAATGAGTTTAAGAAGGCGATTCAGGAGCATGAGCTACTGGAGGTCTAAACAACGACGATCCTCTTTTGTCAGGAAAAAAAGGAAAAAAATAAATATCAGAAGAAAATATCTAAAAATATGACCTAACAAAAAAGTCTGGAGAGAGAAGTTTAGTTCAATTTTTTCAGTTTTCCATAAGAGTCCAATGGTTCTTTAAGGGAACTACTATAGAACTCAGGCTTTAATTTGAATCATTGAGACTATCAGGTATGTGTATATTACTTTTATTCTGGAATTTTTATGTCTTTTTAGTATACACAGTGTAGCTGCTCTTTTTTCTTTATGAAGGGACTTTTTTGTACATAAAAATATTATGTGTCAGAAATTCAGAATGAGTTTTGTAGTTATTTTTCTGTGTGCAAACTATAAAATACACTGACCTACATTTCTGTTGTAATTATTTCTATATGGAGAAAACTGCTGACTTCACTATGAAAGATTTGTTCAACCTCTATAGAAAAGTCTTAACTTTTATTGATGTACAGCTAGCAAATGAAATAGCAATTACCAGTCTCAAATGTTGATACAGCAACAATTGTGGTTTTGTGAAGTAACAAGTGGAGATTTTAATTAACCATTTAAAAAAAAAGGAATGAAAAAGGGGGACAGAGAAGAAGCTGGCAGATGAAATTGCCAACATTTAAGATTAACTACTGAGGGTTTTGTTTTTTCTTTAATCAGGATAAGGAAATAAAGTTATTAGAAGTGGCAGTGTACTTTCTCACATGAAATATGGGGGCAAGATCCTCACCACTTCAGTATCACTCCATTGCATTCATTGCTAATTTACAGCGGATAAAGATCTGGCCCATGGACATTTGTGCTCCCAGTGATGAACATTTACTTGCATGAGTAAAAGGGCTCCAGAGGTGATCCTGGCAATTATAGTCCTGTAAGCCTGACTGCAGTATTGGGCAAACTGGTTGAAACTATAATAAAGAACAATATTGTCAGACATATAGATGAGCATAATTTGTTGAGGAAGAGTTAACATGGTTTTAGTAAACTGTGCCTGACCAATCTACTATAATTCTTTGAGGGGGTCAACAAGCATGTGGACCAAGAGGATCCAGTGGATATAGTGACTTAGATTTTCAAAAAGCCTTTGACAAGGTCTCTCACCAAAGGCTCTTACGCAAAGTAAGGTGCCACGAGATAAAATGGAAGGTGGTCTCATGGATTGGTAACTGGTGAAAAGATAGGAAACAAAGGGTAGGTATAAATGGTTAGTTCTCAGAATGGAGAGAGGTAAATAGTGGTGTCCCCCATGGGTCTGTTCTGGGACCAGTTCTATTCAACATATTCATAAACGATCTGGAAAAAGGGGTAAACAGTCATGTGGCAAAATTTGCAGATGATAAAAAATTACTCAAAATAGTTAAGATCCAGGCAGACTGAGAAGAGCTACAAAAGGATCTCTCAAAACTGGGTGACTTGGCAACAAAATGGCAGATGAAATTTAATGTTGATAAATGAAAGTAATGCACATTGGAAAGCATAATCCCAACTATACATATAAAATGATGGGGTCTAAATTCACTGTTACCACTCAAGAAAGAGATCTTGGAGTCATTGTGGATAGTTCTTGGAAAACATGTAATCAATGTGCAGTAGCAGTCAAAAAAGTGAACAGAATGCTGGGAATAACTAAGCAAGGGATAGATAATAGAACAGAAAATATTATGTTGCCTCTCTATATATCCATTGTACACTCACATCTTGAATACTGTTTGCAGATGTTGTCGCCCCATCTCAAGAAAGATATACTGGAATTGGAAAGATTCAGAAAAGGGCAACAAAATGATTAGGGGTATGAAACGGCTTCCGTATGAGGAGAGATTAATAAGACTTGGACTTTTCAACTTGGAAAAGGGACAGCTAAGGGGAGATATGATTGAGGTCTATAAAATCATGACTGGTGCAGAGAAAATAGATAAGGAAGTGTTGTTTATTACTTCTCATAACACAAAAACTAGGGGTCACCAAATGAAATTAATAGGCAGCAGGTTTAAAACAAATAAAAAGAAGTATTTCTTCACACAATGCACAGTCAATCTGTGGAACTCCTTGCCAGAGGATGTTATAAAGGCCAAGACCATAACAGGGTTCAAAAAAGAACTAGATAAATTCATGGAGTATAGGTCCATCAATGCTATTAGCCAGGATGGGCAGGAATGGTGTCCCTAGCCTCTTTGCCAGAAGCTGGGAATGAGTGACAGGGGATGGATCACTTGATGATTACCTGTTCTGTTCATTCCCTCTTGGGCACCTGGCACTGGCCACTGTTGGAAGACAGGATACTGGGCTAGATGGACCTTTGGTCTGACCAAGTGGGGCCATTCTTATGTTCTTATGAGTAGTCCCATGAAAGTCAAACTGCTCTCCAATAGGAATAAAGAGTTCACAAGCAGAGGGAGAAGATGACACAGACAGACAGTGAGATAAGAGAATTTCAATCTTATGTTGATGGTTTGACTAAAGGTCAAGTTGTAGATTATCTGCCGGACACTGTGGAAGGCCTGGATTCCTGGTGGGGCATAGCTTCACTTGCCCCGATAATCAGCAGCCCCTGGAACTATGCTTACATCCCACCTAGTCCTCGGTCATTGGCTAGATGAAGGATGAGAATGATGGAGGATGGGAGAGGGCAGTATTTAGCAGGTACTGTTGTGCAGGGTCTCATTCTATGTCTACACTGTGCTGGAGTTTGGACACTGGGGATGTGAATACCTGTGCACACCGAAGTGCTGTGCAGTAACTCCCCTGTGAACTCTGAGGGCACAAACTAAAAGAGTCCTAGTTTGCACTAATGTAGTCCTGTTTGAAGATGATTACATTTATGTGGACTAGGAACCTTTTAGTTCACACCCACAGTGTCCACCTATGGAATTTATACTGCAGCCACTGCTGCTGGAACTAAGGGTTCTGGGGGTGCTGTTCCATACAATTGTTTATGAAAATCAGCAAAAAATCAACACTGTCAAAAAATGGGGACAAATCCATACAAACTCGTTTGTTTAGAAGAAATGTGATAAGTGGTCTTTAAAGCTCCTGGTAAAGTCACAGTTTGGCCTGGCAATGAGCTGAAAGATTCTAGAAATGGGAGAAACATTTTAAAGCTGAAATCACTTACATCTGTTTTGACTGGCTAATAGTAATGGTATGAACATGACGTTGCCATCCTTTCTTAGACAATGTAAATGTATGGATCACTAAATGGGAGCAGTGTGACAATTGGACTGAAAGGAGCAATTTTCCATTCATGGCTGTCACTCTCATCATCTCCTGGGATCCACCATGACACCATAATTTCAGGCCTTTGTTGTCCTGCTAAAAGGCATCCTGAGCAGATCACAGACTTGGAACCAGATGACATAATCACTGCCTCCACCAGCTTTGGCTACATTCCAGACAACACATGGAAAGAGAGACTCGAGTTCTTGTCTCACCCAATGTCATGTGTCGTTTTTCTTCCTTGTCTTATTTTTCCTCTTTCTCTTCTTTTGCTTTCTGTCTAGTAATAGTCTGACTTAGACACTGACAACTCCTTCCTTTGTGACACTGCTGTAAATCTGTGACCAGAAAGGCAAGCTAAAAGCACCATATTAGACTGGCCAGCACTCGTACAAGTTTGCTAGGTCACAAATTGTCTAAGTGCACTGAGCCTGTGTTATGCAGCAATGAGAATATACGTGAAAGTCAGCACCAGAACCAAAAATGGTGTTTTCTAGCTTGGTTTTTCTTTTCTCTCTTCCTTTGTGTGTGTTTGTCTTGTTTTATCTTACAGACAGCAGGATCAGACTCCAACAACAGCAGCACAAAACCATCTAAGCTAACTTTTGCTCCCAAAGGACAGTTAATACCATCTAAAACGATCAAACAGGGATTGTCCTTCTAAGAAATCTATTCAGCTAATGGGAAAAGGAGCAAGGGCTATTGTTAAAATGAAAGCCTTCCTTAATGCTTTACATTTCAAATGCTTTAACTCTTTTTCCTTCTTTTGCTGTTTCTTTAAAAAACAAAACAAAAACATTAAACATATTTTAATGGTGATTGTTACCAGCAATAGCTTGATGTGAAACTCCAAACCACACTTCACTATTTAATGATGTAACAGTGAATGAGGGTTTCATTAACATCTTCTCCCTTTTGGGGCCCGAGACACCCTCCTTACCAACAAAACAGCGTGAATGAATGTATAAGTGAGTCATGCAGTTAAGCAATTGCATGAGGCAGTGAGATGTGGATGTTAGCTGCAGCTCCACCATTGTTCTGAACACCAGAGCTGATGAGCACATCTGTTTTCTCTCCTGATTTGTGCTGCAAATGTTGTAGAATGAAATAACAAAGACTAACTTTACATGGGATTCAGTGTGTTTGTTTGAAGCCTAGACCTTCAAAGCCTGAGCTCCAGGCCAAGGTGCAACTTCAAACAATTGTGCAAGCTCTGCTAGTCTGAGTCTGTTGAGCTGGGCTGAGAGGCTGTGTAGACATACTTCAATAGAGGATTGGAGTAGGCAGGCCTAGTCTCTGGAGCCAGAAACTCAGATAAACCTCAGGACTCTTTATTTAAAGAGGAGATTTTTGCACCACTTTGGCAAACTTTGGCCCCATATAACATAGTTAACACACAGTTTTAATTTACTATTTGACTAAAGAAATGGAATAAAAGCAACAAATGAAGCAACAAACCCTAGTCAACAAATTAACTCTTCACCCTAGTCACAAATGTGTTCAGATCCACTAGACCTATCCAGGGCCGGCGCAACCCATTAGGCGACCTAGGCAGTTGCCTAGGACACTGTGATTTGGGGGGCAGCGACCGCGGCGGTATTTCCGCAGCGGGACCTTCCACCGCCTCTGTGGGGGGGCAGCATTTCGGGGTGGGACCTTCCGCCACCTAGGGCAGCGGAAAAGCTAGCAGCACTCCTGGATCTATCTTCTTGTCTGACAGACTGAACTTTATATCATCGAGAGAGATTTCAGCATGTTTCACTTTTAAAGGGCTCTTTCTCAGTAAGAGAAATTACCTAATCCTGACCCATTAAAAACTAGTGTGCGGTCTGTGTGGTGGTGGTGGGGAGTCTGTTGGTCAATGTTTTGTGAAGAAAAAGAAATCAATAGTTACTGCAGCTCCCATGACAAAAGGAAGTACTGCTCATGTTGTGCTAATATGCACAGAGTTTGAATGATCCCAGTGAAATTTTGTTAGCATTCCTCTGGAAGTCCAGCAAGAAGTATCACAGTCCTACATCCCACTATCTCATAGTGGGTAGCATTCTAGCCAGGTGATCTCTGTATCTGTTGCAGTTTAAGATCATCAGGAAGTTCCCCCAAAAATGGATGGTTGCAGCTTCTGTCCAAATGTACTGTTTTAGCTGCTTCCATTCTAGCCCCTTTCCAACCACTGCTTGAACTGCTGAGGCCTTTTCTTATTTGCCTCCCTGATCAAAGAGCAAAAATCAATTAAAAAGGAGAACTTTTGAACACATTTTGCCTGCACAGACCTATCATTCAGTTGGATCTAGTAATTTACTCTTTGTTAAATCCTATTTGTGGTTCTTTGCCAAGAATCATCTTACTATGGGATCACATGCTCTCATTCTCCTTTTTCGTCTCTTCATTTATTATTTTCTGAATCATGCAGCAAGGGCAAAAGAGAAAAGGACAAAATCATGGTAAAATATATGAGATGTTTCCAATGAGATAAAAAATTGTTCTGGTAGAAAGCACCTCCCAAATTATCCAACTTTTTTTTCATCCTGCGCCATTTTCTCAGGCACTTTTCATAGGACGTTGATGAAGTTGTTTGGAAAATGAGAGAACCTCATTGCCTAGCCAAGCCACCATTTTGGCACTTCCCAGAAATACTACCCCTGCTCCTGAGGCTTCCTTCTCCAAAGGCTGAATTATTCGCAAATTTTCATGCTGATGAAGGTTCACCATCTAACTATGCTTACTTTTAATTGCTTTTGAGTGGATTGTAAGGGAACCATTCAACAACCAAGACCGCACAAGCTATACCCAAGCATTTTACCAAATAGCTCTTGCTTCACAGATACTAGATACTAGAGTAGTATGTTGGCATGAGCACACACTATAGTATCCTCAGGTACTGTCTCTGCATTTAAACATTATTACTTGAAGAGCTAGTGGTAGCTGAATCTGTGGGCAATATGGAGTGGAGACAAGCCACACAATTAGACCTCAAAAGCCTCTGGTTTTAGTTCGCAATTTGAAACTCTTGGAAGCCCAGAAATATGGAAGTGCATATATATATATATATATATATATAATTTTAGTTATAGTTAGTTATATAGTTATAACATTCATTTTTGTGGTATATGAATGGATGCTGAAACCAGACTTTTTAAAAAAACGTAGAGCAGAGATAAGGACAAATGAGGACACCAAATTATTACAAAAAGAACAGGAGTACTTGTGGCACCTTAGAGACTAACAAATTTATTAGAGCATAAGCTTTCGTGGACTACAGCCCACTTCTTAATTTATGAGGTTGATGGATTTCCACTCCATACGGCTAAATGCAGTGCCTTGCATAATGACAGGTCTCAAAGTAGCAGCCGTGTTAGTCTGTATCCGCAAAAAGAACAGGAGTACTTGTGGCACCTTAGAGACTAACAAATTTATTAAAGCATAAGCTTTCGTGGACCTGTCATTATGCAAGGCACTGCATTTAGCCGTATGGAGTGGAAATCCATCAACCTCATGAATTAAGAAGTGGGCTGTAGTCCACGAAAGCTTATGCTCTAATAAATTTGTTAGTCTCTAAGGTGCCACAAGTACTCCTGTTCTTTTTGCGGATAAAGACTAACATGGCTGCTACTCTGAAACCAAGTTATTACAAGTACTTTAGGCTAACTTGACTACTGAATTTTTTCAACTGCCTCCTTTTATTTTGTAGTTGTCATTTGCTTTATAGCAGAGGAGATATTGTTTATACTATCCACAATTAAATACTTCATTTTAGCAACCACAGAAGCTGGTCTAGCTGTCAAAATAAGTGGCTTGGAGCAAAGAGAGACTGTGTCTGAAATAGTAACAGAAGCTCAAAATATACCTTCATGAAAATAGGGCTCTCCTGAGTTGTGGCACAAGACATGGTGGACGGCCAACTGCACAGGAGAAGATGGACCATGTGACAAAATAATGTAATCTGATATGTATTTAAACTGTGATTAGTTTATTTTAGGAAAGATAGATCCTTGCTTGGGTAGGTCTTTGTGCACTATTATGGGGTACAAGTAAGGATTGTTTCTGGGACTTTAAACAAAGATTGCATATGGAGAACATTAGTAGAATGTTAAGTTAGCTGCCATTCACTAGTACTAGTGTTTATTAGCCCATCGAGTAAGCCTAATGTACCAAGGAGAGCAGGTAACACCGCCCTGCATAAATGGATACTTCCCTGGGGCACAACCTCTCCCCAGGCTCACCCTGGGACAGCACTGCTCTGCAGTGGCCCTGCCTCCTTTGGACTGTGCACAATATAGCCCAAAGAAGGTACAGGAAAATACCCATTATCATACTCACCATGAAGTTGGTTATCATCTGTAGTGAAGCCCCCAAGAAGCCAAATTTACATAAAATATTATTATTTCTGCCTACTTCTAGCATGCTCAGCATGGCATTGAGGTTTCAGACCCTGGCAGCCTAGACAGTAGCACTGTAAGCAATGAATGTGGAAGAATATTCTATTACCTGGATACAGCTCTACTGGAAATTGTGGGGGACCTGAACCAGTGCGTGGCCACCGCTACTGACCTCTAGCAATGCTTAGAACATTAGTAATCTTAAAGAGCACCTTAGTAAGTCACCAATAAATTGTCTCCTTCCGTCTTCCCTATGGTGTGCCCCATCTCTGAGGATTTTCATTTATTTAGTATGTAGCTGACTGGTGAATTACACTAAACACAGATAACCTTGTGGATGGTGCAGAAGACCAGTACGAGGATGAAAAAGGCTTTTAGCATCAGCAGTGACCAAATGTTACCATCTAAAGGCTTCCCACAGGCTTCTGTGAAGGCAGGAAGAGGTCACAGTGCAGATCACATTGAACAGATAGCTACTTTAATACACACACGCACACACACACACACACACACACACACACACACACACACACACACAATTATCTCTCACTGGCATGCTTGTCAGTAGAGAGACCAAAGACTGAAAGGGCACAGAGGCTGAACTAGTCTCACCCCCATATAGGAGATCCTACAATGCAGCCCATCACTAATCCTGGCCTGGTACAACTTGCACAAAAGAAATGGGCATATTTGAAATTCTATGTATGAAGAATCATCACGGGCTTGTCTGCTTGAGGATCCCCGGAATGTTAAAATGAATCAACTGAAGGTGTGAAGTTAATGTGCATAAATTAAAGCATGTTAACTGCCACGTGGATGCTCTTATTCAGGATTAACATGGCTTTAGGCCTGGTCTACACTTTAAAGTTAGGTCAACATAGATACAGTGCTCAGGAGTACAAAAATTCACATCCCTGAGCACTATAGTTAAGCCAATCTAACTCCTGATGTAAACACAGCTAGGTCGATAGTAAAAAAGTGATGCAAAAGCCCCTTCCATCACCATAGGAAGAGTCTACACCATGGCACTACATTGGCATAGCTACAGCATCCATAGTATAGACATGGCCTTAGTTTGCCCAATTACAAAAACTAAGACGACTTTACTCCTGAATGAATGCATCCACATGGGGGTTTAAATGAACTATAATGCATGTATGTTTACTTCAATCTTTAGTTGATTTGTGTTAACTATGTTAATTGTTCCCATGTAGACATAGCCCCAAGAGTAACTCTTACAGGGTCATAAGGTGTTTATGGACTCACACACTGAGTTGTTAATGTAACTCTTAATCCATACACTGAGGAATGTTATCTGCAAACCTGAGATCATCATATAAATCAGGGGTCGGCAATGTTCGGCACGCGGCTTGCCAGGGTAAGCACCCTGGAGGGCCGGGCCAGTTTATTTACCTGCTGACGTGGCAGGTTCGGCCAATTGCGGCCACCACTCACCGCGGTTCACCGTCCTGGGTCAATGGGGGCGGCGGGAAGCGGCGCGGGCTGAGGGATGTGCTGGCCGCGGCTTCCCATGCCCCTATTGGCCCGGGACGGCGAACCGCGGCCAGTGGGGGCCGCCATTGGCCGAACCTGCCTCGTCAGCGGGTAAATAAACTGGCCCGGCCCGCTAGGGTGATTACCCTGGCGAGCCGCTTGCCGAATGTTGCCGACCCCTGATATAAAGCTAGGTTTGCTTCCCTGAAGGTGACAGTCATGAAGTAGAGCTAATTGTATATTCCCTCTCTTTTTGAGTCTCACAGAGAGAAAAGATAAAAAACCTTGTAATGTAAAGAGCCACATGACTGTACAATACCAACAAGTGTATCTGACATACCAAAAATACACTTCTTCATGGACAGATCTGTGGAAGTATGACAATGTGGTGAAAGAAAGCATGCAATGACTTCAGGGTGTAATTGTTACTTCATGGAATGTATGTGGCAGTATAAAGACTATCCTTCTTGTTATATTTGGACCCAGAAGAAAAGGAGATATAACCACAGACACAAAGAGCACTGATCACAAGCACCGACTTTTCAATATGCCGGGGGAGATGCTCGACCCCTGGCTCTGCCCCAGGCCTCTCCCTCACCGTTGCCGTTTCCTCGCTCCTCCCCAGTGCCTCCTGCATGCCATGAAACAGCTGATCGCGGTGGGCAGAAGGTGTGGGAAGGGAGAAGGAGGCGCAGAAAGGAGGTGCCGGGGAGAGGGGGAGGTGCTAATAGGGGGGCTGCTGGTGGGTGCTCATCACCCACCATTTTGTCCCAGTGGGTGCTGCAGCCCCGAAGCACCCATGGAGTTGGTGCCTATGGCACTGATAGTAACACAGGTGTCGGCTGTGCACACTTTATTGTTCTGGCTGCAAAACTGAAAACAACATGAAACTGAGGCTTTGCTGGGGAACTGCTCAAACATTTAAAGGGACAGATCATTACATTCCTCCACCTTACTTTAAAAAGCCTTTTCAAATATATATACTTTATTGTTTACATGGCTAAAATGAAACACTATCAAATCTAAAATAAAAGATGAGGGTGCAAACACTCAAATTGCAAGGGATTATTCTGTCCTGGAATAGAAACTCCCTATCTAAACAATTTATAAGTTCAAGAACATAACTGATTTTCATACTTTCTTGTGATAACATGATCATGGTAGCATGGCAGTGTCCTGAACAACAAGAGCAGTAGGTGATAAGTAATCAACAGCATCTTGTACCAAAGTTTCTCTCAACAAGCTATCAAAATTACAAGTTGTAACAGAATGAGGTTCGATCGAGCAATAGAAAGTCTGCCTGGAACATCCCCGACTCCAGTACTTGTCAAAGCTGCAACTGGTTCATATGTTGTTTCCATAAAATACCACTGAATTGTTTCACCACAAACAAAATTTGGTCCTATGCATTTTACAAGTTCTCCAGGTACTCATTTCACTCCACAACTATAGTTGTGAGCCCACAATAAGTCTCCTACTTGAAAAGAATGATAATGAGTCTCTCGCTGTTGATCAATTTGCATAGTTTGCGATTTGGCAACATCAGGATGTAGAGGTCCCAATAGGTACACAAAGATCTCTTCAAAAAAAGAGTTGCAGCTGACTCCTGTGTAGTAGTATGTGGTATGTTCCTGTAGATAAGCAATACATTTTCCAATTTCTGCTGACAACTCGAAATAGAATTGTTAGCTCTTAAGGCATGTTTTAAGTGTTTGTACAAAGCCTTCCTCTAGTCTATTTGTAGCAGGATGGTATGGAGGCAGACATATGTCCTGAATTCCATTTGAAGCTAGGAACCTCTGAAATTCTTCAGAATAGAATTTAGGTCCGTTGTCACTCACTAACTGTAATGGTAAACCAAATTGGACAAACAAGGAACAAAGATGTCCAGTGGGCCTGGTAGCCATAGTAGAAATTCTGAAAACTTCTGGCCATTTTGAATGGGTGTTGACTACAACCAAAAACAAATAACTTTCTAATGGTCTGGCAAAGCCCATGTGACTATGTGTCCCATGAGTCTAAAGCCATATCTAAGGGTATGGACAAGCTTGGCCATGATCATGCTGAATTTGCTGATACATAGTACAGTACTTTGCCTTCCTCTCAATATCTTTTTTTTGATCCCCAGCCACCAGACCTGCCTCTGGACTGTAACCTTCATGCATAAAATGCCAAAATGAGCTTAATGAAGAGCTTCTGAAACCTGAGATTGAAGCGATGTCAGAATGATCATTCACATTCCACATAAAATGACACAAATTGTGTAAACTGGGGATTCTTTTGATTCAACTCTATACCTTGTAGTGCCATTTCCTGCACAAGAGAAAGCACATCATCCGTAGTAGTTTCTTTGTTGATGTCTGTGCTAGTAATGGGTAACCTATTCATCAAATTGGTTGATGGGAGCTTGGGCCTGGCAGGTGCAAAAGCCCACCAGAATTGCTGTGCTGAATTCCTTTATGGAATTGAATGGTATAGGAATAAACTGAAAGTATTAATGTCCATCATAACAAACGAGCAGCAGCTAATGATGGAATTCCATGTTTCAGTGCAAAAATTGAAATTTGATGGTGCTCCATCAAAAAAGTAAAATATCTACCATACAGATATATATGGAACTTCCAAGTTCCAAAGATAATGTTGAGAGCTTCTTGCTCTATTTGCACTTTTTTTTTCAGAAGTAGTGAGCATTCATGATGCAAAAAAGTGACTTGGTTTCTCCATGGCATTATGAAAAATGTGGGGAAAAACTGAACCCATTCTATATAGGGAAGCATCACTAGCCAATTGCAATGGTAATGAAGCATCAAAGCACATAAAAACTTTGGCTGATGTCAACAGTTTCTTTGCTTCGTTAAATGCACACTCTTTAGTCCATTTTCATTTTTTCTTTGCTTGTAACAGTTAATGTAAAGGTGTCACTATTTTCACTAGATTAGGCAGAAATTTACAGTAGTAGTTATGCAGTCCTAACATTCTCGGGCAAGGGCACTTGAATTGCCTTGTATTTCTCTGGTGATTTCCATGACTTTAATTACACATGCAATGCATTAATTACAAATCCAAGCTATTCAGCTGTAGGCTTGAAAAACTCACATTTGTCTCAACATACTCTCAATCCATGGTCTTCCAAATATTGTGAAAACAGTGACCAAATTTTGAAGAGGATCCTCTTGATCCTTCCTGTAACAAGGATGTCATCTAAAGGGACTCCATTCAGCCCCTTCAGGATCTCATCCATGACTTCCTGGAACAGGGCAGGTGCCAACGTGATACCTAAAGGCAACCTGTTGTAACAAAATAAGCCTTTTTTGTGTTGATTGTAAGATATCTGCAAGATGCTGGATCAATCTTCATTTGTAAGTATGTGTTGATCAAATCCAGTTTACTGAAACACTGTGCACAACTAAGAGAAACAAACAAATCTTCAATATGAGGTAGTGGATACTGGTCTGCACATAAAACTGGATTCAGTGTCACTTTCAAATCTCCAGAAATTTGGATTTAACCTTCTTTCTTGATCACTAGTACAATGGGTGTAGTCCACTCACTATGTGAAACAGTGACTCCAGTGTTCACTAAATGGTCCAAAACTGCTTCTCCCAGAGGCTTCAGAGCATAAGGCACAACCCTGGGCTTGCAATATTTTGGATGGCTGTCAGAGTTAAAAATGAGCTTCACTGACATGTTGCTCATCTGTCTAAGCACTTTTTCTGTCCAGTATTCCTTGAAGATTTCAAGGTGCTTTTGTGATCACCTTGATCTCTAAAGCCAAGATCTGCCAAATAATGATGGATACTTTCTTTCTATCACATAGAAGGGTAAAATGACTGATTGTCCCTCTAGCTGAACTTTCATCTGGACTACTGAACTAACATTTGCCCAGTAAAAGTCTTAATAAATATGGGTGTTTCTTCTAAAGGAATTTGAGACAAGTCTGGTGATAGGTAACAGCAGAAATCAATGAAACTGCAACGTCAGTATAAAGCTCCATTTTTGTAGAAACTCCTTTGATCAAGGATGTAACCCAGATGCTATCTCTGACTCTAGATTCTGAGGAGATGTATAGTGCTAGATCGTGGCCAGCATCACTGGAGTTCTTGTCTTTTTCCACATTCTGAAGTCCCAACTTCTGTCCTTCCTTATGTTCAGTCTTCACAGGTATCTTCTGGTGTTGCTGGTCATTAAACTGTGCTACAGATTATGCGTCCTTTCTTCTGTCATTTCCTGCAAGAAACCTGGCATGTCCAGCAGTCCTTTTATGCACAAACCACACTTGCTGAACAGCAAGACAGAAATTCCTTATGTTCCTGCAATTCTCTGTCTTGCCAATTCAGAAGATGAACTTTTCAGTTCACATTAAATTCCAGAGAATCCTTCTCTGCAGTTGTCGTTGCAACTACTACCTCAACAGCCTGAGTTTAAGCACTGATACGGTCAATAATTTCTTCCAAACTTGGTTATTGTGTAATCTAGAAACTACTTGGTCACAGAGGGCATCACTTAATGTTTGTGCAAATGACAGTCAGCTGCAGATTAGACACTGAGTCAAAGGCCCATGCCCAGGGACCCCAGCCAATAGGGGGCCCCAGAAAAATAGGCACCCCCGCACCCTGACCCACTCTGCCCAGCGCTCCTGCCAGGGAGCAGGGTCTGGGCACTGGGCAGGCAGGCGGAGTGTGGCAGCCCCTGTACCTCCACCCTGCTCCCCGACAGGAGCAATGGGCGGGCAGAAGAGACAAGCTCCCACACCCCAACCCCATTTCCCCAGCAGGAATACCAGGGTGCGGTAGGGGGGACTGCAGGCAGAAGGGGTGGGGAGGGCCCCCCTTGCTCTGCCCAGGTCCCCACAAAATCCTAATCCGCCTCTGCTGACAGTGCTCTGACAACTTCCTTAGAGCAGCAAAAAACTGTGCTCGCCAGGGTAGGAAAAAAATGTTCCTGTATTGCTGCAATGATGGCAGCATACGTGGCAGTTCTGGACACAGCTGGAGAAAATAGATCATGCAGCTGTCTATATGTCTTTGGACCCAACGCTGTCAGCAAGATTGAAACTCGTTGTCCATCTGGAATGGTGTTGCAGGTAACAAATTGCTCACAATATTCAATATATACCACCTGGATTTGTGATTGTCGTCGAATTCACCAACTCTGACTACAAAAATTGCCATTTCTCTGCTCTCTTTGTAGTCTTATTGATAGATAGGTGTATGCATGATTAATTGTTGATAATCTTTTAGACCACAGTCAAAGATTTGGCGTCCTGCTTCAGCACCAGGAATATTATTATCAGTACCATTAAAAAGAAAGACCTTAGATGCACACAAGAAACAACTGCAGTTTTCACAAGTCCCTTTATTAACAAATGCATTAAGCAGATAACCAGTTCCACAAACACTAAAATACAAGAGGAGATGGAAAGACAGTGCAAAGTGTTTAGATCTATGACTGGCATCACTTAGAGCTCACAAATAATATCTCCTGCTAGGGGACTCTAGAGTGTTAGTTGTTACCTTCCTCATTATCATCTTCATCGTCATTATCATCATCCATGGTTGCCATCTTGGCATTCCCCTGTGTGTTTGCCCCCAGCACACAGGCCAGCCAATGCCCTTTATCATGAGTTACTAAGTTTTATATATGAACATACTAAGGCGCATGGATGTGCATAAGAGTATTAACCCCTATATCCTTATTTGCACTTCCACATCCCATGAATTTTAGGATACCCCATGTCTCAGGCTACCCCCTTAATTCCCCTGATTCTCATTAATATCTAAATTAATGAGTTACCATAGCAACTTGAGGTTATTACAGAATCCCTCTAAATGTTACCCTTGGGCATTTTGTGGTATTAACTGGTACACTGACACATATTTCCCAGTCTTTTGTTGTGTTCTTTCCAGAATGCCAGCACTTACATTTTTTAGTATAATTTCACACTTTACTGGTACAAGGTTATCTTTTGGTCACCTAGTCATGCCAACCTTTTTCAGGCCTGAGTCCTTCTATGGTCAAGCAACATATCTTACAGACCTAAAACCTATAGGTCTTGTGTTACAGCCTTATTTTATTTATATACCTAATACACACTCATCAGTGAAACATACTTATTAATCCTATACCCCTGTTGTGTATTCCTATTTATACTTTAACCACTTAAACCTACAACTCAAATCTAATCTATTACCCCATTAACTACATAATTATATATAAATTAACTACATCCTTTGGACTTCATGCCTCTTGGACATCTTCTGTGCCACAGGGAAACTTTTTTTGGGGGGGGGTAAGGGGAGAGGCGGGGTTACTGCACCATCTGTTTCTAGATCTGCCTCTGCTGGCAGTGTTCCAGCACTGCAGACTGCGGAATTCTTCCTTTTGTTGTTCTTGGGCTCCTTTTGCTAGCTATAGACCTTAGTACAGGCTACGCTGTCTGCCTGCTTGCACATGGTCATTCAATATGGCTACTTGCTTTTCCTTCACCGCTTTGTTTGCAGATGCTCTGGGCAGCAGCCTACACCTTAGTTCTGTTTTTAATTGCCAATTTCTCCTCTCTAGCTGGCTGGTACACACTGTCCCAGCAGCAAACGGTCACCTTGTGTCTCTAGGTGAACTTTTCCCCCTTGTTTATATGGTATTATTTGCTTACTTTTCCCTCTTCTTGTTCAAATCCCGTCCTTGTTGCCAGTCTTCCATTTGGACCCAGCAGAGAAGGAGATACAACACAGACAGTGCTGATAGAAACACAACCATCTGCTGTGCTCATACTATTGTTCTGGCTGCAAAACTGAAAACCACAGGTAAGTGAGGCTTTGAACTGGGAGTGGAAGGAGTGCTCAAACATTTAAAGAGACAAGATATCACACTTCTAGTATTCGACATCATTCTGAAAGTGAGCAAACAGAGAATAATGAACAAACCAAACATTCATATTTCAATAGGAAGAAGGAAGAGAGAACAACTGGCCCCTTTTTCTGAAAGTATGTCTAGATATAATTAAGTAGTTTTTAATGCAAATAAACCAACAGAGAACAAAAGGAATTGCTAGGAGAGTTAATTTCCCTTGCATGGACACAACAAACAAGATATTTCCAGTACAGTCACATCATTTTTACTAATTTCATACTGGTGTATGACTTCAGTGGAGCTACTTCTAATTTACAACAGCATGACATCAGAAGCAGTCTAGACCAGGGGTCAGCAACCTCAGGCACACGGCCAGGGTAAGCACCCTGCTGGGCTGGTCCGGTTTGTTTACCTGCCGCGTCCGCAGGTTCGTCCGATCGCGGCTCCCATTGGCCGCGGTTTGCTGCTCCAGGCCAAAGGGGGCAGCAGAAAGCCGTGGCCAGCACATCCCTTTGCCCGCGCCACTTCCTGCAGCCCCTATTGGTCTGGGACAGCGAACCGCAGCTAGTGGGAGTTGCGATCGGCTGAACCTGTGGACACAGCAGGTAAACAAACTGACCCGGCCCACCAGGGTGCTTGCCCGGCCCACCAGGGTGCTTGCCCTGTAGAGCCAACCTCTGGTCTAGACACTTCCTGTTGCTTTCTGTTACAAACCTTTTTTATCCCTTCTCACTTTACCTACTTGTTAAACACACATAATAAATATCAGTATTGGTCCAAATTATACTAACAGCCATTTACACCTATTTTCTAATCATCTTTTTGCTGATATGTAATTTACCTCAGCTGCTGCTAGGTAATTTACCATATATTACTGCTGACCTTGGCCCAGACACTTCCGTGGACCATGCATCTGCTTACACCAGGTCTATATTTGTCTATGGACAGCAACTCATATTTGCTGACTAGTGTTTTGTATTGATGTTCAGTGTGGTTTTTTTCAACCAGAATAAAAGTCCAACTCAGAAATGATGGGATGGAAACTGCCAGTGTGCTGGGCTGCACAATTATAAAAACTTTTTTTTTTTCCTGACTTGGAAATACTTTATTCTTTCATTTATGAGTTTGTATAAGTTTCTAATGTAAAAACCAGGCTAACTTGAAGTTCACAGGTTAGCAAATTTCTGATCTTACAATAACAAAAAAGGATAAGCAAGCGTGAAAAATGTGAGGCCTCTTTTAATGAATATTAATGGTCTTATAAAGTTTTGTTGATACACCTAACTCAATAGAAATTTCATTTTTTGCAGATAATTGGCTATATAAGGACAGGTAGTGAGGGTAAATGTGTAAAAGAGTGTCATTGAAAATCATTAAAAACTTTAATTCGGCTTGAAACTTTTCTCATTTGTATTTTCCAAATATCAAACTCTTGTGTATTGAATGATTAAAACATGGAAATGTAGATTTCTTCTACAAGTCAGGTTTCAGATATTTCGAAGAAAAGAAAAGGCTAGGAAATTACAGCCTTACAGTTAATAGAATGTCAGTACTTATTTATTCAGCTTTTCACTGTGGTTCGTAACTGGTGTTGTAGATAATTACACCAAAACACAAACAATGATAAAAAAATAAAAATCCTATAAAAATAAAAAGATCTACCTCAAAAGGCCTCATTTGCAATCCTAAAAAGAAACTCTTCTCAACTCCTCCCTCCAGAACCTCCTTTAGTTTCCTCTCCTGCACGTGCCAGTTTTACATGCAAAACCAATTAAAACAATTTCCCCCCCACAGGATCTCCCACCCCAAGACAAGCTCTCTCACACCAGCCCATTTCCCCAGATAAGCAAAATCAGCTCCCTCCTCAGGAAAAGCCTGGGAGAACAACTGGTTTTTGCAGCATGCTTTCGCAGTCACTGAATCCAGGCTCTGAAGAGCTAAGGGAAAAGTAAATTCTAACACAAAGGGTCCTGTGGTGATAACACTCTGTCACTGGTTCCTTCCTGTTTATAGCAGGGGGCTGTTGGTTTGATTAATAGATTTTAAAGCCAGAAACAACCATTATCATCATCATGAACACCTCATGCATTCAAGACCATCAGTGTGAGATGAGGAGGGCATTCTCTCAGATATCTAGGGCCAAAACAATATTTAAGGGCTTTAGGGTGGGATTTTCAAAGCAGATTTAGGGGCTTGGATGCTTAATTCCCATAATTTTAATAGGAACTGGGCATTCAAAACCATTAGGCAAACCTGAAAATCTCAGACTTCTCAATCAAAGCTAACATCTTGAAGTGTGCTCAGAAACTAATGAAAAGCCAGAGCAGATCACAAGGGTCAACAAAAGGAGCTCCCTGAATGAATTATTTATTTCCATTCTTTCTAAGCCTTTTTCTGATGAGTTTATAGTTTTGCCATGGCTTTACTAAAAGCTGGCCTATAATTCTATAGGATAAAAGCTTTGCCCTCTTGAAGCCAATGGGAGTTTTGGTGTTGTCTTCCCTGGGGCCAGGATTTCACCCAGTCTCTAAAAATCACATTTGAAGCCAAGTCGTATACCCATTGAAGTAAGTGACAAAATACCCATTTTCTTTAATGTGAATAGAATTTGGCACTTTGTGATACCTTAGAACAAAGCTAACAGTATGTGGTGCTCAGAGGCCTGCCCAATTAAGTGAGTGGAAGTCTCCCATTTACTTTAATTGGCATCGGATCAAATTCTTTGTTTAGATGGACTCAGAAACTTCCTAGTAAGAAATATACTTGGACTAGATCGATGTTCTATGGGAATTATAGTTTTGTTTTTGTTTTCCCTGAAGCAGTTAAAGGGATCCATTCTTCTTTTTATATGCATACATGTACTGGCTACTCCCATCAGTGCTTTGAGACAGGAGACCTCTTCCATTTAGCCTGAAGGGTCTGTTGGAAAGATGTAGAATTTTTGGCTTCATAAATGTTGTTTACATTTTAGGGGAAGATATAACTGTTTATAATCTGAAATAAATGTTCATTTAAAAAAAATAATAATAATAAACAGGGATGCTTGAGATCACTTGAAAGTTTGGATAACAGACAAGAGGATCCCCCCCCCCCCCAAGATCTTGAGATCATCTGCATGTGCGTAATTTATAATCACCTGGCATTTCTATTTACATTTCAGTACCTGGCAACATATGTACAACACAAGGAGAAGAGCACAAACCTCATTATGGAAATCCATTTTAATTGCTATGGTTATGTGTCCCTATTTTGACCTGTCTTTCATTCCCTGTGTTGGTGATGTAACCAGGCCCAAGGGAGTGGAAAGGGTATCTCCTTCACTGAGGTTTCCAATGGCCTTTATTGCCCGTCAGAGCAGGGATCAGAGAAATAGTCTCACCCAACCTTTCATATTCCCAGTAATCTCAGCACTGCTTAACCTTCGTAGGGAGTGCCTATTAAAGGGGCACTGCTGAACATTCATTGGAACCTCCAAAATGAATTGTACCCAGTGAAGGAGACACCCACTCCACAGCCCTCTTAAGCCTAATTAGTACCAAAAATGGGGGGAGGAGAATTTCCACCCTCTCACCATGCTGCTTCCTTCCCCAATCTCCACAAAGCTCCCACTCCTGATGAAACAGGAATAGCTGCATAAACCTATACCCTTTCTCACTAAAGATAGGATGGCTGGTCTCAAAAAAGAAAAACATGTTGTGTCTGAAGAGCTTGATCCTGTCTTCTCTATTCCCAGGAAAAAATTCATCCAATTGAATACTTCGACTAACGCCAGGACTGAAAGACAGTCCAGAAGAGAAGAACATAATTCTGAACGTCAAATCAGCTTCCTATCATACAGCTCCCAACAATGCCTATATGGTATTCGAAATATTGAGGAAGTGTGAGGTTGCCAGAAAACTCACCTGTCTTTCCACTGAGAATGGGGGAAGTTGCAAAAAGGGATTCTTAAGCTAAGGGAGAACTTCCATCCCCTACATGAAAGTCCCTGATAAGAACACAACTCACCTCACCCACCCTGAACCTCCAAGAAAAAAAATGGGGAACTGTTCCCCGTCTAATATCACAACTGTACAACCCGTCCATACACCTTCACATCCAAAAAAATTTCAATCCCTCTTCCCCCCCCACAAACACATCACAGAAATTTTTCCATATGTTCACTTGCCTCCATCCCCATAACAACAAAACTCACTCACTCGACTGTCATCTCCCTCAAACCTCCAAAAAGCAATCATAGGCGCTGGAACAGGGTGGCCAGGAGGCAATGGCTTTTTACCTGCCGTAAGGGCAAGAGATGGCTGGGCCAAGGGGGGAGACAGAGAGGAGCAAACTGGGGGAAAGGGCGGTGTGAGGGCGGGGGCTTGGTTCAGGCACTGGTGGCCCCCACTTTTAGGGACCTTCTGCCCCTCCTGAGTGCAATTCCTCTCAGAGTACTGGGTGAATAGGGGCGTACTCAGGCTGCTTTCTCTGGAGCCTGGGCTAAGCTTTGGAGGCATCTCAGCAGGGAATACTTCTCAGTCTTACAGAGAAGGTTGGATTTTGAAGCCTCGTGCCCTTCCCCCATGCTCAGAAAATACTATTCCTTCCATCACTGCTGCCTTATAATGTCTTACTTTTGAAATACACTGTCTGATCGCTTAATGGTTGTGAAATATTTGTTTAAATTTGCTAGTTAGCAATGGGATTTTTGCTATGTCCATTAAATATATGTGCATGCCCTTCCCCCCCACCCCCGCAACAATTTAACTTGTCAAACACATAGATCTATGACAGTCTAAATTCACAATACCCTGGATTTTGTTCTGTTCCCTGAACATACACACATGTGTATATAAGATCATATTTAAGGCCAAGCTTTCTTATAATTAACCCCAGAAGGAATTCCAAGGAATTAATCAAGAAAATATATTAAATAAATTAACTATGCACCAAGAAGAATGATAATTCAATTCTTCTGAATGTTTCATGTGACTGAATGTACATGTCTGTCTATAAAAATTAAAGTCTGGGTATTAAAATGATCATGCAGTGACCATTGCTACAGCAGAGTAAATCTGTCTGTAAGAAAGCACAGATTTTATTAACTTAATGCTCTTTAACCTCTTTTTATTGTCAGTGGAGAGCTCATTCAGACCCTGCTTAACCAATCTGAATTTGTCAAGCTTCAAATTCCAACCATTGTATCATGTTTTACTTTATCTGCTAGATTGAAAAGCCCATTGTTTACTCTTTGTTCCCCATGTAGGTACTTGTAGACCAGGGGTCGGCAACCTCTGGCACACGGCTTGCCAGGGTAAGCACCCTGGTGGACCAGGCCAGTTTGTTTACCTGTCGCGTCAGCCGATCGCGGCTCCTAGTGGCTGTGGTTCACCGTCCCAGGCCAATGGGGGCGGCGGGAAGCGGCGCAGGCGAGGGATGTCCTGGCCACAGCTTCCCGCCACCCCCATTGTCCTGGGACAGTGAACCGTGGCCAGTGGGAGCCACGATCGGCCGAACCTGCGGACGCGGCAGGTAAACAAACTGGCCCGGCCCGCCAGGGTGCTTACCCTGGCAAGTTGTGTGTCAGAGGTTGCCGACCCCTGTTATAGACCGTAATCAAGTCACACCTTAACTTTTATTTGTTAAACTAAATAGATTGAGCTCCTTGAGTCAAATCACTATAAGGTATGTTTTCTAATCCTTTAATCATTCTTGTGGCTCTTCTCTGATTCCTCTCCAATTTATCACCATCCTTCTTGAATTGAGGGCTCCAGAACTGGATAAAGTATTTCAGCATCCATCACACCAGTGCCAAATACAGTGGTAAAATAACCTCTCTACTGCTACTTAAGATTCTTCTGTCCATGCATCCCAGGATTGCATTAGCTCTTTTGGCCACCACATCGCATTGGGAGTTCATGTTCAGTTGATTATCCACCACAATCTCCAAATGTTTTCCAGAGTCATTGCTTCACAGACTAGAGTCCCCCAGCCTGTAAGTATGGCCTACATTCTTTTTTCTAGATATATACATTTAGTTGCTTAAAATGCACATTGTTTGCTTTCCCTGTGTTTACCAAGCGATCCAGATCGCTTTGAATCAGTGATGTGTCCTCTTCATTATTTACCACTCCCCCAATTTTGGGGTTATCTGCAAATTTAATCAGTGATGATTTTATGTTTTCTTCTAGGTCATTGATAAAAATGTTAAACAGTATAGGGCCAGTCAAGAACTGCTCCCTGCAAGACCCTACTGAAAACAGACTTGCTCAATCATGATTCTGCACCTACAGTTACATGTTGAGACATATTAGTTAGCCAGTATTTAATCTATATAAAATTAATATGCACACATAATATTCTATTTTTTTAATCAAAATGTTGTGCAATTCAAAGTCAAATGCCTTTCAGAAATCTAAGTATACAATCAACTCCTTTATCAATCAAACTTCTTATCTCATCAAAAAAATCAAGTTAATTTGACAAGATCTATTTTCCATAAACCCTTTTTGATTTTAATTAATTATATTACCCACCTTTAGATCATTATTAATGGAGTCCTCTATCTGCCACTCCATTATCTTGCCTAGAATCAATGTCAGGCTGACAGGCCTAGAATTACTTGAGTCATCTCATTTACCCTTTTAAAGAATTGGTGCAACTTTTTCTAGTCTTCTGGAACTTCCCCAGTGCTCTACGACTTATTGAAATCAACATTAATGATCCAGTGAGAGCCTCTGCCAGCTCTTTTAAAAGTCTTAGATGCAATCTATCTGGACTTTGTAATTTAAAAATGTCTAACTTTAGTAGTTTCTGTTTAACTTCCTCCATAGATATTAGTGGAATGCAAATAATGCTATCACCATATGATGAGACGATATCATCTGTTTATTCCCCAAATACAGGACAGAAATATTCCATATTTTCTGCATTATGATTGATAATTCTATGATTTCCAACAAGTGATGGACCAATAACATTGTCAGTATTCTGTTTGTTCATAATAGATTTTAAAATCTCCTCCTTATTGTCCTTAACAATGCTGCCCATAGATTTTGCCTTGAGTCTCTTGGCTTCCCTTATCAGTTATCTACAATTCTTACTTTCTGATTTATACACCTTACTGTCAATTTCCCCTTCTTCCATTTCTGTATGTGTGTGTATATATATACACACACACACATATATATATATATACACACACACACACACACACACACAAGCACACACAGTATAAACAAACAAACACAAATGGAAGAAAGAACAGCTGTCTTTCTGCTCCCTTCAGAATTTTAGGTTTTTAAGGATTGCCCATTCTTGACTACACTGATGACCAATTTTATAAAGCTCCTTCATTTGGATGACAGCGATCAAATCTCAAAGCTCAGCTGTAGCAAAATGAATGCAAATGTATATTCAATTGAATTATCAATAAAATCCTTCTGCTACTGTCAAATAAAGTGCTTGGGACGTTTTCTGATATAAGTGTTGAATGCCTTGTCACTTTATAATATTACTGGATGTGACAGCAGATGCTATAAAAGACAGACATTTCTCTGCTGCTGCCATGTGGCTAAAAAGCCAGCAATACAGAAACAGATATATGGTTTGTATGAAACAGCATCCACAGAAACTAGCCCTTTGTTGGGGATTATTGAAGTATGTATTGCTTCACAGTACTTTAACCTTTCTAATAACCCCTTCCATGTTTTTTTCCCAGATATGCAATGTGAGATGTAGCAGTGTGTAATGATTGGTGGCATCTCAATTGTACTGGTGCTGATAAAACATAGTGGTAGGCACTTTAGGGGGGAAAAAAATGTAAAATAACACACGTGATATTAATGAAGAATGATGATTTGCTAAAATGCTGTCCAATCAAAAATGTATAAAATGTCTTTTTCTGTAGACTGTGCATGGCCATAAAGAGGACAACATTAGCTCAGCCACTGTATGGGTAAGAGCAAAGCAACGTAACACTTGTAGTCCCTAATGAGATAAAAATGTTTGTTATAGATGGACAAGGTTTTGGATAAGCTATCTTAATATGTGTTTGTTTCTCAGGTGTCATTACAGGAACAGAGTTAAAACTGTTTGGGTATTGCAAAGAAAACTTTCCAGTCACAGGGTAAGTGTTAATGATTGGTGTGAAAAGCTTTTGTTCAAAATAGTAGAGTGAGGATGGTGATTTCCATACATTTTAATAAAATGGAAATCCATTATACATTTTAATGGTTGTTTGTTTATTTAATCACATCTGTTATGGCCTAGCTCTTAGCAACTCTGTTAGCAAACAAAGGCCCCAATCTTGTTATGAACTGCACACAGGAGGAATCTTGCCCTTACATAAAGACTCATTGATTCTGAAGGGTCAAGGCTCTGCCTGTGGGGAGCTCATTGCAAGAGCGGGGCCAAAGTTTCTGATGTTGCAATTGATTATGACTGTGTCTTTCTCTTCACTGGTGTGCCAGGCGGTGAGGAAGGAAGGAAGCAGAAGGAGCTCCTCTGCCCGTGCTTGCACCCTACACAATTACAGTCCTTCTGATTCCACAAACTCTGAAGCATTTGTGAATCCAGAGAGTTCATAAACAGTGTTTATGCCTTCTAAGATCATTCATCTTTGTAATAGCTAGCAGAAATGACAGTTTTACAAAACTAGCTTGTTTTTCTTGGGCTGGAACAAATTTTAAGAACTGCTCACAAAATAGGAAAGTTGGCATGTCATATAAGCACCATTTTGAAATTTAAAAATTGCCAGTTAGGTAAATCCATATCAAATGCTTTTTAAATTTCTTATTATTGACCCCACTTAATAACAGCAGCTCCTTTAAAACAACACTCAGGGATGTGTTTTTAAAATAGGAATTATTCTTATGTGGAGAAAAGCATGCTGTCCTGTACAGTACTTTTCAGATTTTTGTCCAACCATGTAAAAATAATGTAAAATACACAATGAATAAGTACAATTTTAAAATATATTTTAAAAAGTATCTTAAAATGAACATTTAAAATATATGGAATAAATCATAATTTATTCCATAAATCATGCACTTGTCGACTTTAGTGCAACTTTGGTCAGTATAGTGGCTACAAGATTTGGCCCTTAGTGTGTAAGATAAAGTAAACATAGCTTTGTAGTATATTTTATTGTTTTTATATTAGCCAGTTTTATCTATATCAGTGGTGGGCAACCTGCAGCCCACGGGCCACATGTGGCCCATCAGGGTAATCGGATTGCGGGCTGAGAGACATTGTGCTGACATTGACTGTCCACAGGCACTGCCCCCCGCAGCTCCCAGTACCCATGGTTTCCCGTTCCCGGCCCGCAATCCGATTACCCTGATGGGCCACATGCAGCCCGCTGGCTGCAGGTTGCCCACCACTGATCTGTACCATTCTTCCTTCCTCTGAGATAGTCAAATTCTTCCTCTTTCAATGAGGTGGGAACGTGTTCTGACTCATGGTAGGGGATGCATTTGCCAGGTGGATCAGTATTAAAACTTTTCATTTCAGTAGTTTTTTGACATCTCAAGATCTCAGGTTCTGCCCTGTTCAACAGTGTGCTCAATGGAAGTACTAACAATCAAATATACATTGGATTACAAGTATAAATTGGTCTCAAATATTCATCTCTAACATCTGCAGACCCAAATGACTAATCTTTCTCATGTGACTCTCTCTTTTCTGAGCGCATAGATATGGTGATTCAGTTCATGTTTGAAAAGCCAGATTAAAAAAGATGGATGCAATCTATGAATTTCAGATTTGACAAATGGGTGGCAAGAAAAACTATGAAGGTAGCTGTTTTCCCTTATCCCTCTGTGAGAATCCCTTTATCCAGCTCTGAAAAGCATTATTATATCATGTCCCAGGTCTTACTGTATAGTGTATTTAGATTTTCAGAAAGTCTTTGACAAGGTCCCCCACCAAAGGCTCTTAAGCAAAGTAAGCAGTCATGGGATAAGAGGGAAGGTTCTCTCAAGGATTGGTAACTGGTTAAAAGATAGGTAACAAAGGATAGGAATAAATGGTCAGTTTTCAGAATGAAGAGAGGTAAATAGTAGTGTTCCCCAGGAGTCTGTCCTGGGCCCAGTCCTATTTAACATATTCATAAATGATCTGGAAAAAGGGGTGACTGGGCAAAAAAAAGGCAGATGAAATTCAATGTTTAAATGCAAAGTAATGCACATTGGAAAACATAATCCCAACTATACATATAAAAATGATGGGGTCTAAATTAGCTGTTACCACTCCAGAGAGATCTTGGAATCATTGTGGCTAGTTCTCTGAAAACATCCACTCAGTATGCAGCGGCTGTCAAAAAAGTGAACAGAATGTTGAGAATCATTAAGAAAGGGCTAGATAATAAGACAGAAAATAACATATTGCCTCTATATAAATCCATGATATGCCCACATCTTGAATACTGTGTGCAGATGTGGTCGCCCCATCTCATAAAAGAAATATTGGAATTGGAAAAGTTTCAGAAAAGGGCAAAAAAATGATTACGGGTATGGAACGGCTGCTGTATGAGGAGAGATTAATAAGACTGGGACTTTCCAGTTTGGAAAAGAGACGAAGGCGGGATATGATAGAGGTCTATAACATCATGACTGATATGGAGAAAGTAAATAAGGAAGTGTTATTTACTCCTTCTCATAACACAAGAACGAGGGGCCACCACATGAAATTAATGAGCATCAGGTTTAAAACAAACAAAAGGAAGTATTTTTTTCAGACAATGCACAGTCAACCTGTGGAACTCCTTGCCAGAGGATGTTGTAAAGGCCAAGACTATAACAGTGTTCAAAAAAGATCTAGATAAATTCATGGAGGGTAGGTCCATCAATGGCTATTAGCCAGGATGGGCAGGGATGGTGTCCCTAGCCTCTGTTTGCCAGAAGCTGGGAATGGGCCACAGGGGATGGGTCACTTGATGATTACCTGTTTTGTTCATTCCCTCTGGGGCACCTGGCATTGGCCATTGTCGGAAGACAGGATACTGGGCTAGATGGATCTTTGGTCTGACCCAGTATGACTGTTCTTATGTTAGTGACACTGTATATTAGGTATCGCATGTAAAATAAATGTATTGTACATGTATTATTTTTGCTTAATACAAACAAGCTCATTTTCCCTATGTTCCTCTATAATATGGTTATATACGAGGGGCCAGATCATTAGCTGTTGCAATTGTCACAGATCCAATGACTTCAGCTGATCTACAACAGTTTATACAAGTTGAGGATCTGGACAATCTCTCTTAATTGCACCTTTGAAGGCATTCATCTAATGTTTAAATATCACAAATTATGTGACAGTTCAGGATAGTTTTGCACCTTCATACCAGGCACTGAAAGAGACAGAATACTATAATAGGTGAAACTGGTCTGAAATGGCTATTCTTATGTTCCCATAAATAAAAACACTTTACTCATGTATTTTTAAGCTGGTCAATCAACTTCCCTATCCCCGCCTCTGTTTTTTGTGTTGAAATTCAAAACGTCATCAATGTTTCAAAATCCAAAAAATTGCAATCAGCTCTAATGTGTTCCAGCTGAAATGATACACTTGCAAAATATATAATTTTTTATCAAGAAATAATAAATAATCCAAGATTTAAGAAAGCCAGCTTAGTATTTTTAAAAGTAGGACATTTAAAAAAAAATGTTTGGTCCCACGATCAGTTAAAGTAATTTAGAATACTAGGCCTACACTGTAAAAAGCGACAAAGAGTTCTGTGGCACATTATAGACAATAGACGTTTTAGAGCATAAGCTTTCGTGGGTGAATACATCTGGTCATGCATCTGACGAAGTGGGTATTCACCCACGAAAGCTTATGCTCCAATACGTCTGTTAGTCTATAACATGGGTCGGCAACATTTGGCACGTGGCTCGCCAGGGTTAGCACCCTGGCTGGCAGGGCCAGTTTATTTACCTGCTGACACGGCAGGTTTGGCCAATCGCAGCCCACACTCGCCACGGTTCGCCGTCCCGGGCCAATGGGGAGGGTGAGAAGCGGCGCGGGCAAGGGATGTGCTGGCTGCAGCTTCCCGTCGCCCCCATTGGCCCAGGACAGAGAACCGCGGCGAGTGGGGGCCGCAATTGGCCAAACCTGCCGTGTCAGCAGGTAAATAAACTGGCCCGGCCTGCCAGGATGCTTACCCAGGCAAGCCGCGTGCCAAATGTTGCCGACTCCTGGTCTAAAAGGTGCCACAGGACTCTTTGTCGCTTTTTACAGATCCAAACTAACACGGCCATCCCTCTGATACTTGAGGCCTACACTGGACACTTTAGCTTTGAGTTACTCTTCCTTGCTTACAGTCCCCACAGTTGTTAAGACCAAACTGCTACAACGATTTAGCAGAATCAAGACATCTCCAAATTGCTTTGATAGTAGTGAATTGTTTCTAACATATTTTAGCAACATTTCTCTTCCCCAAAACCACCACCGTTTTGCTTTTTGCCGATGCAAACCATGGACGTTAAATGCAAAAACTAACTTTGCTGAGTCATTAAGGATAACGAATCAAGTACACAAGAGCAAGGTAATTCAAATGAGAAAAATGTAAAGCAACATTAACTCAGTATATTTCACGCTATTACTCTCAAAACTCAGTGTTATTTGTCTTATTTTTTTAAGCCACAGCATGTCTAGACATTTTATGGCCTGTGTCCCATTTACACTTCGGGCTTGTCTATAGTCTGAATCTAGTGCACATCACTTGCCATGTCATTCAGCCTGTACTGAAAGTCCCATCAGCAGCTTGGTGTACTACAACTTAAAAGCGTAGCTGCGCTCTGAGACTTTCAGTGCATTGTAGCGTGTCCATATGGGAACTGTGTGGCAAGCTGATACATTGTAGATTCATGCCCTGGCTTGCTGAGCGGTAACTTGCCATGTGGACAAGCCCTGAGGATTTTATGTAAAGGAAACTTAAAGCAAGTGTGAGCATAATTTACACTAGTTTTTGACTCCTTTACTCTGACAGAGTGGTTTAAAGGAGCCTTAGTGTAAATGAAAAATCAGGCCCTTTAAAATACATGTCTATCAAACATAATAATTGGATATGGCTCTGTTTATGCTTAAAGTCCATTGAAGTTCATGGAAAGACCTCCATTGACTACAGAGGACTTTGAATTATCCTCACAGACAGTGTATTTTAGTTTTGGGGAAACTGTTGGTCTTCAGCTGAATACCTGGATTCTAATAGACAATAATAACTTCACAGTCTATTTTCAGGCACAACTGTACATTTCACTTCATTCCTTTTAATAAATTATTTCAGGAGGTAGAAAAGAAGTATAAATAGGGACCTGCATTTTCAAAACTTACACGTGCCTCAATTTATATGTCTAGTTTGAGAGAAATATAAGGGGATATGATCTTCAAATGCTCAGCATTTTTTGAATATCACGCCCCTTTAAAGTGAGCCACCCCCCCCCCCCAAACAATGGAGGCACCCAAATTCACCAGTTATGTTTGAAAATGTAGGCTAGTGTGCTATATGAGAATGCAATCACTGAACATAGGCAAGGAAATATTTACAATTATATGATAATGGAAATATATATGGGTGAGTAGCCCAGCGTGAGGAAAAACAGAAGAATTTTCAACATAATACAGTGGGTCACAATGGTACCAAAACATTATGTAAGGTGGTTTGGTAGCCTGTGCATCTGAGTTGGCAATGTTTAAAGAAAGAGAAAAAAAGACAACTGCAAAATTGGCAATTTCTGTCATGTTTCCTGCACATATAGTTTTCATGCTGTACACTGCTCATTGCCTACTGCAAGACAGAGGTGTTGTGCTATTGGGCTTCAATAACAAATCTGGATGTAATCAGTTCAATGTGCAGAAGAACATCATGTGTTCTTGATGGGATGACATCATCCACACCAAGTAAAGCAGTAATTTCTTAATGGGAGTCAAGACTTTTCCATTACAAACCTCATCTGTAATGACCAGGATAGATCCTCAGCTATTATAAATTGGCATAGCTCATTTGACTTCAACGCAACTATGCCTAGTTGAGGAAATGGCCCAATATATTCACCATACATAAAATACATTATGGTTAGTCTCTTTTAGAATATCTAACTTCAAAAATTAATGGGTAAAAAAAGAAGAGGTGGAACAACTAATGAATGGTACATCTATGGGTAATTATTCTGTCTCATCACAAATGAAGATGAATATGAAAAGAATCTCATCACCAATGAAGATGAATATTGAAAGATCAGATATCTTGTACTATTTACTGCATCTATGAAATATCCACCTTTTCAGAATCTAGCCTTTTTTCCTGCTACTATGAATGAATTGACATATTTTAGATAATAGTCATTTAAAGAAAATATAGAATGACACGATTTATATGTGAATACATAAGCCAATAAAATTATTTCAATTATTGCACAGATCTTCTCGGTTTTAGCCTTTGTACCTTTTTTGAATGCAGTCAAGACTTTTGCTAAATAAAAAGAATACAAGGGACCCAACATATTTTGAAATATCACAAATTATTATAATGAAATGGAATTGTCTCAGCCAATCAGAGTACATGAATGCTATAGAGTTACTGACCTACAGTTATCCACTTATTTCTCAGGTATAAAATTCTCAATTTTTTTTAATGACGTTCCCTGATTTGCAAAATGACTATCTTCTCATCTATCTTTTTAGATGAAAAATGTGGTATAATGGATAGGGGAAAGGACTGGAGAGACCTAGGATCTTGACATGACCCAAAGCTATTGTGTGACTTTAAGATGCAAGAGCCAGCCCAGCAGGACATAGGTAACTGCTGTAGTTGCAACAGGAATGTTGATCCTGACTGGAGAGCAGTTGGTCCACAAGATAATCTTTCCATTAAGATGTGGCCCAGACTCTGAAAAAATGTTTTCTAACTGCTGATCTGCATTTTTTCAGTTAAAAATTGATCTGTGATGCCAGTAAAAAATAGGTGTATGATCCTTATATTGAAGAACTACAGTTAAGTGTAATATATGTGTACATATCTATGTATAAATTCATATATACACACATACTTAGACCAGTTGTTCCCAAATTTGTTCTGCCGCTTGTGCAGGGAAAGCCCCTGGCGGGCTGGGCCGGTTTGTGTACCTGCCATGTCCGCAGGTTCGGCTGATCGCGGCTCCCAGTGGCCGTGGTTCACTGCTCCGGGCCAATGGGAGCTGCTGGAAGCAGTGACCAGTACATTCCTCGACCCGCGCCACTTCCAGCAGCTCCCATTAATCCGCCGCAGCGAACAGAGGCCGCTGGGAGCTGCGATCGGCCAAACCTGGGGACGCGGCAGGTACACAAACTGGCCCGGCCCGCCAGGGGCTTTCCCTGCACAAGTGGTGGAACAAGTTTGGGAACCACTGACTTAGGCCTTGTCTACACTACGAGAGTAGTTCGATTTTACTTGCATCGAATTTTTGTAATCGATATTGCAAAGTCGAACGTGTGTGTCCACACTAAGGACAGTAATTCGACTTTGTGCGTCCACACTAACGGTGATAGCGTCGACATTCGAAGCGGTGCACTGTGGTCAGCTATCCCACAGTTCTCGCAGTCCCCTCTGCCCATTGGAATTCTGGGTGTAGCCGGCAATGCCTTCTGGGTAACAAAATGAGTCGAGGGTGCTTTTGGGAAACTGTCGTCATCCGTCCATCACTCCCGCCCTCCCTCCCTGAAAGCGCCGGCGGGAAAACAGTTCGCGCGCTTTTCCAGTCATTGACAGCGCGGACGCCACTGTACTCCGAGCATGGAGCCCGCTGCGACCATCGCTGCAGTTGTGGCCGCTCTCAACGTCTCGCAGCTTATCATAAAGGTTTCCCTGAGGCAGATGCAGAAAAGTCAGGCGAGGAGGCTACGGCACCGCGGTGATGTCCTGAAGTCTGAGAGTAGCACAGACCTGTCAGAAAGCAGGCGACCCAGCGCCGAGGACATCACAGTGGCAATGGGTCATGTTGATGCCGTGGAACGGCGATTCTGGGCACGGGAAACAAGCACTGAGTGGTGGGACCGCATAGTGCTGCAGGTCTGGGATGAATCCCAGTGGCTGCGAAACTTTCGCATGCGGAAGGGAACTTTCCTGGAAATTTGTGAGTTGCTGTCCCCTGCCCTGAAGCGCAGTGACACCCGGTTGCGAGCTGCACTGAGTGTACAGAAGCGAGTGGCCATAGCCCTCTGGAAGCTTGCAACGCCAGACAGCTACCGGTCAGTCGCGAACCAGTTTGGGGTGGGCAAATCTACCGTGGGGGTTGTTGTAATGCAAGTAGCGAAGGCAATCGTTGATGTACTGCTGCCAAAGGTAGTGACCCTGGGAAACGTGGAGGCGATCATAGATGGCTTCGCAGCAATGGGATTCCCAAACTGCGGTGGCGCCATAGATGGAACTCACATCCCTATCCTGGCACCGGACCACCAGGCCACCCAGTACATTAACCGAAAGGGATACTTTTCCACGGTGCTGCAAGCACTGGTGGACCACAGGGGACGTTTTACCAACATCTATGTGGGATGGCCGGGCAAGGTTCATGACGCTCGTGTTTTCAGGAACTCTGGTCTGTTTAGACGGCTGCAACAAGGTATTTACTTCCCGGACCACAAAATAACTGTTGGGGATGTGGAGATGCCTATAGTCATCCTCGGGGACCCAGCCTACCCGCTAATGCCCTGGCTCATGAAGCCCTATACTGGCGCCCTGGACACTGAAAAAGAACTCTTCAACTACCGGCTGAGCAAGTGCAGAATGGTGGTGGAGTGTGCTTTTGGCCGTCTCAAGGGGAGATGGAGAAGCTTACTGACTCGCTGTGATCTCAGCGAAACCAATATCCCCATTGTTATAGCAGCTTGCTGTGTGCTCCACAATCTCTGTGAGAGCAAGGGGGAGACCTTTATGGCGGGGTGGGAGGTTGAGGAAAATAGCCTGGCTGGTGATTACTCACAGCCAGACAGCCGGGCGATTAGAAGAGACCAGCGGGAAGCGCTGTGCATCCGGGAGGCTTTGAAAGCAAAGTTCCTGAGTGAGCAGGGTAACCTGTGACTTTATAGTTTGTGTACTGAGAAGCTAAACCTGCCCCCGTTTCTTTACCCAGGTAATGTTGACTATCCTATCCAGTTACATACCCCCTTTACCCCCCCTCCAACACACGTGTCGAAATAAAAATAGTTCTACTTTGTTAAAGCACACCGTTTTCTTTAATACTGTTTTCGCGGGAATTTTTTAAAACTGGGACGCAGACTGTGGTGCGGGGCGGGTGTAGTGTTGTGACGCGAATGCAGCTTCTAAACTCAAGGATTGACAGGCTCCGCTGCGGTGGGATGCTTGTTTCAACGGAGCCTGTCAACCCTCCTGATCGGGACTGTGTGTATGGGGGGTCTATTTGACTTTGTGGCAGGGGGAGGACGGTTACAGATCCCATGCTGTGTGGCTCTGTGATCCTGCCTAAGGACCGGCGCTTAAGATCTGTAACTGCCCTCCCCCGCCACAAAGTCACAGAGCAACCCCCCCCCCAACATTACATCAAAACAACCTCCCAGACTAACCGGGGCAACTAGTCACTGCATCACTGCACTGTGTATGTGCCCTGCTGCTGTGCCTGCCCCCGACTATGTACCCTGCCAAAGGAGACTGTCCTGTCCAATTACCAACCCCCTTTCCCCTCCTCCTCCAAAAGAACATGATTGAAACAGTAGTTAACAGAAACGAATTTTTTATTATCAACTACACATGGCATTGGGAGGTGAAACTTGGACGGGGGCTTGTGTCAGGCGGGAAGGAAAGAACTTTTCAAATTTTGGGAAATGAGAGCCTTCTGCTACTAGAGCTCTCTGCAGGGGTGGAGTGAGACTTAGCAGGGACTCTGCCGCCTCTCCTTCTTTGCACTTTGGGTGAGGTGGGTATGGGACTTGGTGGCGGGGGAGGGCGGTTAGAGATGGACTGCAGCGGGGCTCTGTCCTCCTGCCTCCGTTCCTGCAGAACATCCACAAGGCGCCGGAGCGTGTCCGTTTGCTCCCTCAGTAGTCCAAGCAGCGTTTGAGTCGCCTGCTGGTCTTCCTGCCGCCACCTCTCCTCCCGATCCATGTTGGCTTGGTGCATTCGGGTCAAGTTCTCCCGCCACTGGGTCTGCTGTGCTGCCTGGGCTTGGGAAGAGGCCATAAGCTCAGAGAACATGTCCTCCCGTGTCCTCTTCTTCCTACGCCTAATCCGCGCTAGCCTCTGGGAGTTTGATTCCAGGCTAGGTTGTGAGACAGTCGCAGACGGGGCTGTGGAAATGGGAAAAAGGGAGTGAATTCCTCAGAAAGATAAATGTAGTTGTGAACAAAGAACATAGTCTTTCTCTGTGAACAAGACCATGCACAGCACCTTTCACATGCGCACTCAGCACAAGGTCGAATTCTCGGCCTTCGCATTCAGTGCCTGGGGTCTTGAACAGCACATTTGAGAAGCGAGGCAGCACAACGGAATTTCTGTTGCAGGCAGACATGGTAAGCCGTACACTTGTGGCAGTTTAAAACTTTTATATTACCACTGGCCTCATTTCACATTTAAATCAATGTCAGTCCCTGCTGCCAGCAATCCGGCAAGCGGGAACTCTGCCCCTGTCCCACCCCCTCGCGGCTGTCCCCGGGAACGATCCCTTTCGGCTGCCCCTCTCCCGCCTCCACCGCGTGGCTGCAAACCAGCGGTTACAGTTCTGTAAAGGAACGGGAAAGCAGTCCCAACACTAACATTCCCCTACCTAATTAAAAGCAGGTCACCATGGCCGACATCACCCTGATGAGGATCTCCGAGAGCGACAAAGAGAGAATGCTCCGGGAAAGCCTCCAAAGACCAGGGCCGTATGCCGCCCTGCTGTGCAGAGCAATGATCCCCGAGTACTTGATAATCTCGTGGCGCGGCAACGTGTAGTACTTCGGAGGACCCAATAAGGCCGCTCTCCCCAAGAACCTCATGCAACGGCTTTCAAGTTACCTCCAGGAGAGCTTCATCGAGATGTCCCAGGAGGATTACTGCTCTATCCCCAGACACATAGACTGCATTTTACTGTAGCTGCAGTAGCAGGGAATAAACAGTAGAGCGGCTTGTGCAGGACAATCACTGAAAACTGGACATTGCTAGATTTCTTTTCAAAACTTGCACTGCCCCTTACTAAACCGTTAAGCGCCTAGGGCACACTAATCATGAACAACCCATTCTTTTAATTGTTAATATTCCTGTTTTGTTAAAAATAAATGTTTAGATGTTTACAACACTTACTGGCTGATCCTTCACCAGATTCTGTGTCCGGGGTAACGGCTGGGGACGCTTCGTAGGGGATCTCTGTAAGGGTGATGAAGAGATCCTGGCTGTCGGGGAAATCAGCGTTGTGAGAACTGCCGACTGCCTCGCCCTCCTCATCTCCTTCCTCATCTTCCCCGTCCCCTAACATGTCCGAGGAACCGGCCGTGGACAGTATCCCATCCTCAGAGTCCACGGTCACTGGTGGGGTAGTGGTGGCGGCAGCACCGAGGATGGAATGCAGTGCCTCGTAGAAACGGGATGTCTGGGGATGGGATCCGGAGCGTCCGTTTGCCTCTTTGGTCTTCTGGTAGCCTTGTCTCAGCTCCTTGATTTTCACGCGGCACTGCGTTGCATCCCGGCTGTATCCTCTCTCTGCCATGTCTTTAGAGATCTTCTCGTAGATCTTTGCATTCCTTCTTTTGGATCGCAGCTCGGAAAGCACGGACTCATCGCCCCACACAGCGATGAGATCCAAGACTTCACGATCAGTCCATGCTGGGGCTCTCTTTCTATTCACAGACTGCACGGCCATCACTGCTGGAGAGCTCTGCATCGTTGCCAGTGCTGCTGTGCTCGCCACGATGTCCAGACAGGAAATGAGATTCAAACTGGCCAGACAGGAAAAGGAATTCAAATTCAAATTTTCCCGGGGCTTTTCCTGTGTGGCTGGTCAGAGCATCCGAGCTCGCACTGCTGTCCAGAGCGTCAACAGAGTGGTGCACTGTGGGATAGCTCCCGGAGCTATTAGCGTCGATTTCCATCCACACCTAGCCTAATTCGACATGGCCATGTCGAATTTAGCGCTACTCCCCTCGTCGGGGAGGAGTACAGAAGTCGAATTAAAGAGACCTCTATGTCGAACTAAATAGCATCGCAGTGTGGACGGGTGCAGGGTTAATTCGATTTAACGGCGCTAACTTCGACATAAACGCCTAGTGTAGACCAGGCCTTAGACAGAACACTCAGATGCTTAAATCACAGTACAACTTAGTTTCATTGCAATTCTTATTTAACCATGTAATTAAGTTCTTATGAATTCTTTGCTTTTTGAGAATTTAATGGGGGGATAGCCTCTCCCATTTAATTTGCATTTTAGAATACAAAGCTCTAATAATACACAGTGGTAAATCACTGATAAGGGCCAGATTCTGCCACATTTACTCATTGAAATCAGTGGAACTGCTCATGGAGTAAGGTGATACTCTATGTGAGACAGCATGGCAGAATCTAACCTGTTAGGTAGGACCTGATCCTGAAACTTTTATACATCTGACTAGTTCAAGAGAGGTTTTCCTACACAGGTCAATGCAGTATTAAGGGCTTTGTCTTATATACGCACCTACTCAGGCAGGAAATGGGCTATTTATGGGCAAGATGATCAGTTTATGATCTAATCCACAGTAACAGGAAGTACATTTTGTATTATCCCTGAAGCAGCCTAAGAGGGAGATTGTGAATCTTCTTAGGCCTGGACTAGGGCAGCTTACGTCGACCTAACTCTCTAAATGTCTACAATACAGTGGTGCTCCAGCTGATTTAATTTGCCCACTACACTGATCAAATAACTCCACCTCCGTGAGAAGCATAGTGGTTTAGGTTGATGTATTTAGGGCAAAATAGTGTCTGTGTAGACACTGCATTATTTACATCATCTTTTGGCTGTCAGCCCTGCATGGGGCTCACAGCCTGGAGCCACGCCACCTCCTCCCGGTGCAGGATTGTGGGTGGGAGAAGTAGGGTGAGCAGATGTCCAAATTTTATAGGGACAGTCCCAATATTTGGGGCTTTGTCTTATATAGGTGCCTATTGTTCCCCATCCCCATTCCAATTTTTCACACTTGCTAACTGACCACCCGAGGGGAAGGAGAGGAGCTCAGGCTCTCCTTCTCCCCCACCCCCCAATCTCTCACCGAGAGGTGGTAGCAGGGCTCAGGGCTGTCAGCCATGGGATGGGATGGGCAGGGCTCCAGATGTCAGTACCCCACAACGCCCCACTTCAGTCAGTGTAAGTGCTCTTGGTGAGGATGCTCACTGCCGACAGAAGGCACTAGTGTAGACATGAAAACCCACAGTAATTACTGTGGTGGCTGTACGTCAACCTAACTTATCAACTTAATTTTATAGTGTAGACAAGGCTTTAGTCTCCCTACTGCTCATGGAAGGAGTAAACTACAACAGGACTACACCTGTCTCATCATACATTCCCTGAAGCACTGGGATAAGCAAGGCTCCCTAGCTCCATGCTAACATGCATGAGGGAGAGACAGAGGGGCTCAGTGAAGCCATCCAATAACTTTTTTTTTCAGATCATAACTATTTCATATTGAAATTATATCCAGTAGTATATGCATTCCAATTTGTTTCCAATTTACATCTTTCAAAATAAATCATCTTAGATAGATCAAATTTCCTTTTAATAGGAGAGCTGAACTCTTTTTGAATTCACACATATATTAGCAGATTCATCTATAAATCAATCAGTGCTACTTTGTTTTATGATCATTCTTATTCAATGACAGTTGCCAAAGCAGGTGCTAATCATATGCAGCATTATGGAATTTGCATTTACTTCTGTTTTCAATTTACATTGCAGGGCTCCTTTCTCAGCCAAAATGCCACATTATTCCATTCATCAATCAAAACATAAGACACATTTGTGAACGGCACTGTGGCCTCAGGAAAAGGATGTCTGAACAAACTATTGTCTTAATACACAACAGACACTTTCATAGTTGGATTTTTTCCTGAATTACAAGGTGTATTGCTATCTTTACACCTCAGTAATTCTAGATCTGACCAGGCCTATATTGGGATGTAATTTTATTTGTAAGACGTGTGTGTATGTATGATATTTTAAGCAAAAATACATAGTAAAAAAAAGTTTAAATATTTATCTGATAAAGAGATATATTTTATGAGTTCAGTACCTGTCATGGACTTTCTTTTCCTACCGGACCTATTAAGCCTTCTTCTTAACTTACTCCTAACAAAGGGCAAATCTCAAACTTATGACAAGTTACAGGGGATTGAGTGGGAGCAGGAAGAGGTGGGGCGGGGGCAGGGCCTCAGGGGAAGGGGCAAGGGTCAGAAGAGGCAGAGTGTGGTGCCTTGAGGGAAGGGGTGGAGTGGAGGCGGGGCCTCAGGGCAGAGTGGGGGTGGAGCACCCACCCAGAAAGAAGAAAGCACCTGTGTGAGCCTAAGTTCCATATTCAAAAGGGACTTTAACACTTCAGATCCTAAGTCTCCTTGAAAGTCAATAGGATGTAGACTCCTAAAGTCCTGACCCTGCAAACACTTACTCATGTGCTTAACTTTACTATCCTGAATACTCTTATTGAAATCAATGAGATTCGTGTTACATTTCCAGAGTTAATAGCACCTCTAACTCCTTCATGACCTCCTTGAGAGCACACCACTTTGGTAACAGCTATAGGCCTGAGACCTTTTTCAAAGCAAGATCCCATGATCCACTCCCTCCAGACCATGGACTTGGGTTGCACAGTCTTTCAATTCACTGTGATCACCTTAGCAAGTCTGTTTAGTTGAGCACTGACAGTCCTGTTTTCTCAGTGGTAATGACAGGGTTATTTGGTGACCAATCAGCTCTCAAAAAAGAAAGTACAGTAAAAAAAGGTGTTATCGTGCCTGTACCAGCCAGAAAGCTCTATAAACCAGCATTTCTAATCTTCATAGAAAGTCCAGTTTGTAGTCCAGTTGGCAAAGGGCCAGCAGACTCTCTACCTGGCTCCACATGGCTCCCACAAGCGGCAACATGTCTCTGTGCTCCTAGGTGGAGGTGCAGCCAGGCACCTCTGCGTGCTGCCTCCACCCGCAGCTGCTGCCTCCGCAGCTCCCACTGACCGTGGTTCTTGGCCAATGGGAACTGCGGAGCCAGCACTCAGGGCGGGGGCAGCGCACAGAGCCTCCTAGCTGCGCCTCTGCTAGGATCAGCAGGGTCAGGTTGCTGCTTGCAGGGAGTCGCCCAAAGTGAGTGCACCCTGGATCCGGCACCCTGAAACCCCTCCAGCGCTCCATCTCCCTGCCCCAAGTTCCCTCCCAAACCTGAACTCCCTCCCAGAGCCCACATCCCCTCACCCAAACTCCCTCCCTTTTATTTAACCGGCACTTATTGGCACACACGCACACCCATTTCCCCATGCCAGATACAAAAGCTTTTACTGTACTATTTATTCAGGATAAAAGCATTTCAGAGATAGCATATTTTAAAAACAATAATCAGCATATATTCATTTCTAGCTTACCAGGTGATCACTCATGTTCAACATGGTGATGCTGATAGGACTTCCATAGTTCAGACCCTCTCACAGGGCCTGTCTATCTTAATCACAGCCTCATGTCAGTTCTTGGATCAAGTGTGAGTGATCCTCCCCTAGAATCAGGGTTCCCACTTTATTCAATTTCAGGTCCTTTATCTGTAAAGGCCTTTGCACTAGGCCAAATCAGACTACATTGTTTCCCCACGTGGGGGACCATGGTGAAGCTTTGAAAAGACAATTTTACCTGCATTGTTTCAACATTGGAAATGTGCCTTAATTACCACTCCACCCTACTCCACTGAATGTAGTCCCTGTGAGAACCATGCTTAGCTCACCCATTAAACCAGGAATACCATCGCTAGTCAACCCATAAAGATACATGTGCCATTTATAAAGTGGATACAACAGGTTTTATTTTAATATTTCATTTGTCCATAGCACCTGTCACATCTCAATATAATAGTATTTGACTATTCCATGTTTCCAAAGCATCATATCTGTCACAATTAAGACTCCTAAGCAACAAAGCCACTTTAAAGAAGGGCACTTTGGCTCCTCAATCACTTGGGTGTTTTTGAACATTTTATTCCTGGTCACTCCTTGTTGCTACCAAAACAATATCAAAGATTTTGAAAAAAAAAAAAAAATCTATGGGAAGACAAATCCATTTGAGTCTAAACTGGGAATTCAGAACTAAGGTTAAACATGGAAGAAACTCAACTATTAAAGTATGAAAATGCACAGTTAAAGCTGTCATTCTGTCCCCCACACTTCAGCCAACCTCCCACCTTCACTTATTTGCTCATTACATATCTAATTTGTAAGGCCATTATCCCCCAAGGAAAACTTCATAGGCCAGGGGTCGGCAACGTTCGGTACACGGCTCGCCAGGATAAGCACCCTGGCGGGCCGGGCCAGTTTATTTACCTGCTGACACGGCAGGTTTGGCCAATCGTGGCCCCCACTCGCCGCGATTCACCGTCCCAGGCCAATGGGGGCGAAGGGAAGCCGCAGCCAGCACATCCCTTGGCCTGCGCCGTTTCCCACCGCCCCCATTGGCCCGGGACAGCAAACCGTGGCAAGTGGGGGCTGCGATCGGCCGAACCTGCCACGTCAGCAAGTAAATAAACTGGCCTGGCCTGCCAGGGTGCTTACCCTGGCGAGCCACGTGCTGAACGTTGCCGACCCCTGTCATAGGCAGACTCCTTCACCCACAGAGAGCCATTGCAGTCAATAGGAGTTAAGTATATGTGTCAAGTTAAGCATGCACTTCAGTGCTTTTCTAAACTAGGTCCATAGTCTGCTGAGGACTGAACTAGTTCCATGTCCTTAGTAGAACCATGCTTCTGGGGTCCTGACAGGAAATCCTTCATTAAAATGAGGTCATTCCAGCAAAAAGTTTGGGAACCCCTGCTTCAATGAGTTGCACTCTTAAGCACAGCAGATTTCTACATGAATGCCCTTCAGCAGTGAAAAATGAAGGCAGCAGCATATAAAATACCTATCATCTGAAGAGTCTAGATTGTGAGCTGTGGGATTTGAACAGGTTCAAATTATATTTCAGATTCTTTTTTAGTCCCACTTTCACCATATATGATTCTAGCACCTTTATAAATGTGAGTTTCTGATTAGAACAGGATGAATACAGATTAAAAAAAAAAACATTTGAAAATAAGACCTATTGATTCACTCCACCAATCTTTGCAGCCCCTTTTATTCATGACCATTCATGTGAGCAAGCTTTAGTGTGCAATAGTTTTCATGGGAAACAGAGTGCATTCTCACCTGATGGGATCCCTTGGCCCTTATGAAAGCTCTTCTTTGTGGGTTGAAATGGGAAGGAGTGGGGCTGTTTGGGGGAAGTAGGGTGTGTGTGTTAAACTGTACCATAATGAGTCACCACTTAAGGATCAGAGAACTGCTCTAGATGCCAAGTGACAGTGAGAGAAAGATGTGGAAGTGGGCAATAAACTACAATCACAGCAGGGAAACCAGGGCATTCAGCCTGATTTAGCAAATCACCTGAACATGTGTTTAATGAGCAGCAGTGTGAGTAGCCAATTGTGAATACACACAACCACCATTTTCTGAACAATCCAAAGTCTAAACGTTTGTGAATAGCAAACAACTTAATGAAAAACGGCAGCTTATTTGTGGGTATTTCACAAGGAGAAATAGGAACAGAATTCAATGCATACATTATTTGTTGAGTTGTTGTTTATCCAGCTCTACTACAGGCAAGGTACAGAATCACTGGGCTGAACAGGACTGATTTGTATCTGCCTTTTAAATAAATTTGAGATAGCCACTACACTTGGCACATTCCTTTCTGGAAAATACTTCAGAATTATTGAGCATGCCATGTACTTCATTATCATTTGGTTAAATGAAGTCAGCAATTATAGGCAAAGGATCAGCACTCTTTGCAAATATACTGGCACCAAGGAAGATTTCATTGCACAAATTTCCTGAGGGAGATATAGCTTTAATCAATTTGCAAGTGATTTTTTTTTTCAAGTTGCAATATAGGCAGCAAGGAGATGAGGTACTTACTTGGCCCCTACTATAGAATATGAGTGTTTCAAACATTAATTCATTTATCCTCACTGACATTCTGATGAATAGGAAGTATTGTTATTCTTAAACAAATAGGGAACACAGGAACAAAGCCCCCAATTCAGCAATGCATTGTTTTTTTAACTTGACTGGTGTTATTCACATATTTAGAGTTAAAGCACATGTTTAAGTGTTTTGCTGGGTTGAGGCAAAGAGATTAAATGACTCACCAGTGCCACACACAAAGTCTATGGCTGAGTCAGGAATTGAACTCGGAACTTCTGAGTCTTACACCTAAATCGCAAAAATCAGCTACTTTGTGTTAAAAGAATAAAAGAAAAATAATATTTTTCCATCATGAGGGCAAATACATAGGTAATGGTACAGTTGGTTTAAAGATTTAGAATTTTAAAATTATTCAGTGAAAAGCAGAGACTATTTTCCCTTAATTTACATGATACATCTCCCGATTTTTCAACCAGCTCTAGTAACAGGTAACGCAATTACAAACACATACATTAGCATTATCAGCATAACAGCTGCAATACTGCACATGTAGTGAGGTTTTCTGTAAGCAGCATTTACACAGAAGTTGGGAGTATGGTATTAAAAGTTGACATTTTTCTGATATGGATGTAGAATTAGGGAGGGAGAAACAGTTCAAACCTAACATTTAAATTAGTTTGCTTACTTTGTAGCCCTTACCTCAACAGTCCCATTGACTTCAGTGGCTTTTACTTACTCACAATAGTAGGGGCTACATCATCTTAGCCAAACTATATTTAATTAAAACACTAATTTTCTGAAATAAAACACACACACACACACAGCCTCCTGCTTTACATTGATTCAAATTTTAGCACAGTACGTTTCATCCTTAAGTTAAATACACTTTTGCAAAATGATAGCCATAGCTATTAAAGCCATTCAGCATGTAGTGACAGCATTTGCAGAAGGAATGAGTGTAGTGGCTGCATCCTTACACCATTCATTTCCAGATTTGCACATTTTGGGGGTTAGAAGAGTTATTCTATAGAAAGTATAATATATTTTCTGGCTGCTAGTTCAGGTTGAAAGTATATATCAATGGAGTTTACCGATATATCCTAACAATGAATTTTGTTTACTAATCGCTTAAAACACAGTTCTACCATGTTTTACCATGTTCTACCAAAATGGACTCTATAAATGCCAATGTGACACTTTTGTCATCTTTCAGTTATTTCCAAATCACTCAGGAGCCCCCATTTTCCTCATTTCCATACTATGTTGCCCCTAGCAACATTGTAGAATGGCAGAACCTATTAGAGGCAGATATGTGCTATATGTGTGTTAGCCACAGGACTATCATGTAGTGGAGTTACTGTCTGCTGTCTATCTTCATGTATGCAAGAGCATTTGCTGTAAGGTTCCTCTGTGGGGGTCATGTTACCTTTTCCTCCATCAGATTTCTTTCTCTCTTTCTTTCCAGGAAGCTCTACAATGTTTCTAATGTTTAATTTCACAGTCTTCTTTTTATGCCCTCCTCAATAGAATCATAGAATATCAGGGTTAGAAGGGACCTCAGGAGGTCATCTAGTCCAATCCCCTGCTCAAAGCAGGACCAACACCAACTAAATCATCCCAGCCAGGGCTTTGTCAAGCCGGGCCTTAAAAACCGCTAAGGATGGATACTCCACCACCTCCCTAGGTAACCCATTCCAGTGCTTCACCACCCTCCTAGTGAAATAGTGTTTCCTAATATCCAACCTAGACCTCCCCCACTACAACTTGAGACCATTGCTTCTTGTTCTGTCATCTGCCACCACTGAGAACAGCCTAGCTCCATCCTCTTTGGAACCCCTCTTCAGAAAGTTGAAGGCTGTTATCAAATCCTCCCTCACTCTGCTCTTCTGCAGATTAAATAACCCCAGTTCCTTCAGCCTCTCCTCGTAAGTCATGTGGCCCAACCCCCTAATAATTTTCATTGCCCTCCTCTGGACTCTCTCCAATTTGTCCACATCCCTTCTATAGTGGTGGGACCAAAACTGGATGTGATACTCCAGATGTGGCCTCACCAGTACCGAATAGAGAGGAATAAGCACTTCCCTCAATATGCTGGCAATGCTCCTACTAATACAGCCCAATATGCTGTTGGCCTTCTTGGCAACAAGGGCACACTGCTGACTCATGTCTAACTTCTCATCCACTGTAATCCTCAGGTCCTTTTCTGCAGAACTGCTGCTTAGAGAGTCAGTCCCCAGCCTGTAGTGGTGCACTTCCTAAGTGCAGGACTCTGCACTTGTCCTTGTTGAACCTCATCAGATTTCTTTTGGCCCAATAGAACCTGTTATTTAACTGTTGCTTGTTTTCTCTTTTGGTGATTTTAAATTCAGAAATCTATTTCTGACAGAGCATTAATATTTACATATGACACCTGACTTCATTCATGTTGGGTCCTGTCTATTTCTGCATCAGCATGATTGCCATATTAATATTCACCCTCACTTGGCTCCTTGTAAGATTATATAAAAAGTGATAATTGAATATATTTTCTATTATAGCCTTGGTTCACCTGGTAAGAGACTGTAAGATGACCTAACAACCCCATAAAAGTAAAATTATAATTAAAAAAAATAAGATTAACTGGGTGGCAGAACATTTTCCTCCCTCTGCGTGTAATATATGTTTAGAATCCTCTATGCCCACCTTCCTAAAAACCAATAGAATCCACATAACTAAAAAACAACAATGCACAGTTGCCTTGAAACAAACAGTACGTTAGAGTATAAGTGAGACTAGATGCTGAGTTATGATTCCTACATATAAATTTAGTCACAGTTGCAAATGTTTAAAAATATAGACCAAAGACTTTCAAAATCTTTTAAACTGTCATTCTTTGTTCATTTTAGCCCCTTGCGATACTCCTCTGTTCTTGAAAGATGAAGATGGCCATCTAAAGTGTTTTCACTTTATTTATTTTTCACAAGCAGTGTAGCTGATAGGACAATAAGTGTTTATATCAGATATTTCAGTGTCATCAGTATGTGCAAACAGATTCTAAGGAATAGAAAACATGCTGCTGAATTTAACTCTGACACAATTACTTCTAGATACTTAGAATCAGAAGGCAAAGACAAGCAAAGACCTCCTTCTTTATGGAGCAGAAAAATTATCAGGCCTGGGAACCATATATGAGGTTAAGTAAATATTAAATGGAATCTCAGTGTAAGCTGTTCATTTCTATTAGGAGATTACAAAACCAATGCTATCTGTGTGGGTTTTAAATGTGTAAAAACCTATACCTTATATTATCACTAAGTTCTGAGACCAAAGTCTGGTGGGCTTCCATGACACATTTTTTACTTTGCCATGGTAGAGGATATCCTTTTACATGATTCCACCCTCCTCCAGTAAATTTAAGGTAGTAGGTGCTAGCTACTGGAGCAAATTTGTATTATAATGACATAGCCTCTCATTTTGTTCATGGTCATTGTGATATGAAAGGAAGATTATCTTGGCTGTTACCCTTCTTCAGGCTGTTATCTCTGAAACCTAAACATATCTTTCTGTCTGTTTCCAGAGGGCAAGATAGACATAAATGTGGTACAAATATCGGATTTAGAGTTGACAAAAGCTACACTACATCTTAAAATCCTACTCACTGCTCTGGGTTCCTCCAGGGAAAAGCTTCTAGTTGCCTTTTCTTTCAGTGCTCTATCATCTCTCTTTTTCTTTTAAAAATTGACTAATTTTCTTTTGGGGATTAACTCCTTGTGACATAGCTGTAGGTCACAATAACTTTTATAAAGAGAAAATCAGAGATGACTAAAATGTCCCTTAGCAGTCCTAATGAAGACATGGTAATAGCAGTAATTTACATTCAATTTTAGTAAAATACCTCAGCATTTACTAAACCTCTAAGTAGCTCTCAACTACTGTAACTTTTTATCCATCTTGTCTAATTGTACAAGTTCCTATTAAGAAATGTTCTTAATGTTTCTTACAAAAAGTGAAATGTTATAGAAAAATGCTGGAGGCTATGCAATACCCTCATGAAAGTGGATTTAGCACATTGGACTAAACCATTTCTTTTTTAATAAACTGAGGTTATACACGTTAATGATCATTGTTTTCAACAAGAAGTTTTACTCTTTCATAGAAAATGAAGCAATTAATTAATTCAGAACTTGTGATATAATGAATTTATAAGATTAATTTGATTGAGCCAGATGTATAATGTTTCAATAATTTTAATGGTTAAAGTATATTACTTCTTCTACTATTCCTTTAAGGTGGCTGGAATTCAAGTGGTATAGACATTGTCCACCACTTGTTAGTATACAGCTTCAGGAGTTTACTTGAAAAATGAAATCTTAAATTTTAAAATAGGGAAGAGCACATCAAATAATGCAAATTATTTTTGGAATTTATTAACATTCCAAAACTGTTGTAGGCAAGCAACAGCAAAATGAATTGGATTGTCACAATAAGGAAATAAGTTACGATGGAGGTTAAAAAGAGAAATCACTCCACAGTTTAACTGCTTGATGTTGAATTTATTGGTTCTTAATGCAGGTTCAATTTTCTTTCAAATGAATTTAATGGCAGGATTCCCATTGATTTCAATAGGTGCAGGATAAGACATTCCAAGAGCAAAAGCTATGAAGCATGATATGTATTATTAATGTGCTTATGTCTCCCTTACTATATTTATTGGAAGCACATTAATGAAAGTGCCATAAATATTAGGGCTGAAACAGTGGGGGGCATTGTTTATAGCCAAATTACTTCAAGAAGGAAATATTTTATTTAACTAAACTATATACATTTGGGATTTATTCAGACCCTTCAGTCGCTTCAGGGAATAGTCTCTATTAAAAAAAATCTATGACATTTAGGTTTATGATGTTTTCTTCTTAATCTCAGAGTTGGGTTTTTTTCCCCCTCCACAATTTTATTGATAATCCATTTTTTTTTCATACACGTAACTTACCAAATAAAACAAATATATTGATATATTGTTACATAAAGTATTTAGAGATAATGGAATGGGTTTTAATACTACGAATGTGTGTGCATGAGTGCACACACACAACTAATATAAATATAGGCCCCAATTCATCATTCATGGAGTCACCATTCTTATGCCACTCACCAACACATTTGGTGGTTTGAAACCATAATCTTGTCTAGCAGATTTCTCATAGTATAGTAGTTTCTCAGAGAGTTTATGGATGGGGTGATCATTGCTCTATTTGTCTATATGGCCTTTCTCACTAAGGCATGCTTTTAAATTTAATGTTACCTGAAGACATTTGTCAGTTTCTCTTATTTTTTCGTGCTCATAATTTTAAAGGGACTATGTTTTCAGTGTCTCCATAGTCTTCAATAATACTTCTCAATATCAAGTATTATTACATACATAGTCCAATCTGTTACAAAAATGATTTTTCCCATGTAGGGGTGAAGAATGAAGAAAAGCCTACTTATTAGTCATCTCAGATCTGGTAATTATTTCCTCGACCAACTTTCTGAAGTGCAAACTTACTTATACTCTGATCTAAAGGTCAGTGAAGTTGGTGGAAAGAACTTCAATAGGCTTTGGATTGGGGCCTTTCAAATACCACATATCATGTACATTTGGTACCGTCTGAGTCTGCCGAACCAAAATTATGATTATTTAAATTAGAGTGGGAACCTATAGGAGCTGCCCATTCGATATAATGTGGCTTTTGTTCGATAAAACTTTCACAGAGTATACTACATCAACCAACATGGCAACTGGGACGTTATTAAAATTCTAAGCCTCTGGGTTGTTCTGTTTGCTTTCATATGAACAACAACATATCATAATCACATAATTCATGTCACATACACAATAAATGCAAGTACGTCTCTATTCCTATATGTTAGTGCTATGAGGGGGAGATTCTGATCTCTGTTACACCAATATTAGTTAATTCCAGTGACTTCAGAAGATTTGCACCAGTGTTAATGACCTCAGAATCCATCTCTGTGTCTCCTTTCGCTAGTTCCTCATCCTGTTTTGTAGGTATTAGTTAAACTTTGGAGCATCATTATTGTTAAGGGACTTCCAGCAACGATAAGTCAAGATTTTAAAAGTTTAAGTTGGGAACATTTTGAACTGGGTTATTGGTATTGCAGCAAAAGCCTGATAATGTAAATTTTGGCATTTTTACACTAAAAATACTTTTTAAAAAATATTTACAGGGTGAAAAGATTAAAAGGGCTACTTGCATCAATTTGCTATGGCTGAACTGTATATTTGTTCTGTAAATAAGGGCATTCAATTGAAAGCCTTTCTTGTATTTTTCCTAGCCATTAACAATAATCCAAATAGTTTTTTTCATATAGAACTGGGATCTAACAACTAGAACTGAATCTCTAGACCAGGGGTGGCCAACCTGAGCCTGAGAAGGAGACAGAATTTACCAATGGACATTGCCAAAGAGCCACAGTAATATGTCAGCAGCTTTCCCCGCCCCCCAAATCAGCTCCCAGGCCCCACTGCTCCCAGCACCTGCCACCCACTGGCAGCCCTGCTGATCAGTGCCTCCCTCTCCCTCCCTGCACCTCCCAATCAGCTGTTTTGTGGCATGCATAAGGCTCGGGAGGGGAGGGGAGCAGGAGCAAGGGCACTGTAGGCTCAGGGGAGGGGGGCAGGAAGGGGTGGAGTGGGGGCAGGGCCTGGGGCAGAGCCAGTGGTTGAGCAGTGAGCACCCCCGGCACATTGGAAAGTTGGCACCTGTAGCTCCAGCCCCAGAGTCGGTGCCTATACAAAGAGCCACAGATTAACTTCTGAAGAGCTGCATGTGGCTCCAGAGCCACAGGTTTGCCAACCCTGCTCTAGACTGAAATTGTCAGGATAACTGTTCTTAAATTTGCAATATTTCCTAATGTAAAGATGAAAGAAGTTTCATGTATCTATGGATGTACATACATTGAATGTTATGATTCTACGCAAAAGAATAAATGGACACAAATCTGACATCAGGAGACTGTCTGGTTTGGCCAATGTATATGGCAGAGGGGCATTACTGGCATATGATGGCATATATCATGTTGGTAGATGTGAAGGTGAATGAGCCCCTGATGGCGTGGCTGATGTGATTAGGTCCTATGATGGTGTCACTTGAATAGATATGTGGACAGAGTTGGCATCGGTCTTTGTTGCCAGGATAGGTTCTTGGGTTAGTGTTTATGTTGTATGGTGCACGGTTGCTGTGAGTATTTGCTTCAGGTTGGGGGGGCTGTCTGTAAGTGAGGACTGGTCTGTCTCCCAAGATCTGTGAGAGTGAGGGATCATCTTTCAGGATAGGTTGTAGATCTTTGATGATGAGTTTTAGTTGGGGACTGAAGGTAACGGCTAGTGGTGTTCTGTTATTTTCTTTGTTAGGCCTGTCCTTTAGTAGGTGACTTCTGGGTACTCTTCTGGCTCTGTCAATCTGTTTTTTCACTTCAGCGGGTGGGTATTGTAGTTTTAAGAATAAATGGACACAAATTTGACATCAGGCATCATAACATTCAAAAACCAGTGGGAGAACACTTCAATCTCTCTAACCATTCAGTGACAGACCTGAAGGTGGCAATTTTGCAACAAAAACACTTCAAAAACAGACTCCAAAGAGAGACTGCTGAACTTGAATTAATATGCAAATTAGATACAATTAACTTAGGTTTGAACAGAGACTGGGAATGGTTGGGTCATTACACTAATTGAATCTATTTCCTCATGTTAAAATATGTTAAAATAGCCTCACACCTTCTATGGGTCATCTCGATTATCACTTCAAAGGTTTTTCTCTCTCTCCTGCTGATGATAGCTCATCTCAATTGATTGGCCTCTTACAGTTGGTATGGCTACTCCCACCTTTTAATGTTCTCTGGATGTATAAATACCTTCTTTCTGTGTGTTACATTCTATGCATCCGATGAAGTGGGCTGTAGCCCACGAAAGCTTATGCTCAGATAAATTTGTTAGACTCTAAGGTGCCACAAGGACTCCTGTTCTTTTTACAAAGGAGAATAAAATTCTTAAGGATATTGATTTGTGACTTTCACTACAGACTATTAACCAGAGGGTTAGTGTTAGAGCTGGTTGAAAATTTTCCATGAAAACTGTTTGGGTGGAAAATTGGGTATTCAATTAAATAAACTTTTCACAGAAAATATCTGGTTTCCACAGAAAATTATGATTTTATTTTCATTGAAAAATTAAATTTCTGAAAAATGTACCAAGAAACAAAATATTTTTATTTTGTTTTCCTATCATGGTGCCTCATGGGAGTTGTAGTTTGATGTTCTCATGTTGCCATTCTCCTCTATGAGTTTGGCTCCATGGTACATCTCCCATGATGCACCATGGCCAGAGACTCTCATTATGCAATCACTTTCCCTCACCATGAGAGGAGACAACGTTGCATCATGGAAGGCATAATCTGAACACAGGGAGGCCAGCCTATAGAGTAAAATAGGGGCATGAGGCAACTGAACACCACCTTCCGTGAGGCACACAGCAGCATTTCTGAATCAAAATAGTTCATTTTTGGCCAACACATTTTGGCTTTCAATTTTTCACCAGACATTAAAAGTTTTCTCTGGAAACATTCAACAAAAGTGATTTTATTTTCATTTGTGTTGAAATTTTTCAACCAGCTCTTGTTAATATAATAATAGCTGCTTGTTGATAAATTTAAAACCGTGTATTTTTAAAAATAATACAGGAGTTCTTTAATGAGCAACCAGAACTATTAAAGCACTGAAGCAAACCTCATCTCAACATGGAGCCATTTTATCTAGAACAGATAACTGCAATAGATTAGAAGATACCAAGGGTACATGATTAAAAAGAGATGAATTAGGGTTCTTAATTTATACAATTCTATGGCCTTTCTAGCAGCCAGCAGCATAATCTGTCATATTGCTCTCAAGATTCATTCTCATTCTCTTAAGAATTGTGAGCTGGGTTATATATCTTTTTCATACACTCTTGGGGAAAAAAAACACTCTTCAGACACTTAAGGTAGCGGGGAAAAGTGAGCTTCTGATCAACCTCATGTCTACTTAAACCTTGTAAACACTTTTAAGAACATTTGCTGAGAGTTAGGCTTTGTCTATACTAGCACTACTTGGCAAAACTTTTGTTGGCCAGGGGTACAGAAGAGCTGGTGTGAACAGTGCTATGTTGGTGGGAGACACTCTCCCACTGACATAGCTACCACTGCTCGTTGAGGGGGGGGTTAATTATACCAGCGGGGGGAGAGCATAAAGCATCTACACAGGAGACCTTACAGTTGCCCAGGTTTGTAGTGTAGACATAACCTAAGATTCAGCCATCTAGTGGCTCTATCATTCTTGACCTTGTACTCATAAATTACTCCTGGTTTTACTTCCTCTGTTGCCAAGAATCTCTGGTGAAGACTTCAACTAATCAATAAGCCAGGACAATTTACACTACCTGAGCACCTGCCTTTCTCTTGCGAAGCTGCTAATCTCTCTCTGTCAGTATCTAAACCCTGCCTAATGATATCCAAGTACCCAAGTCACGTTGGACAACATTTTCAAAATGGATGCCTAAAGTTAGACTTCAACATCCACATGTAAGAATTTTTAAATGAGTGATATAATTTTCAAATTTGCCGAGCCCAAAGTAGTTTTAATTGACCTGAATGGCATCTGCTGGGTGCGCTGCACTTTTGAAAATCAAGCAGGTGCCTAAATATGGGTTTAGGGGACTAATTATAGGCTCCTATTAAAAAAAAATTGGGTTCCTCAGTAGTAGAAAGATATTTGTGTAACTTTACTGGCTAAATCCTTTTCAGCCTAAATAGGCCTTCTTTGGATTATAGCAATATCTATTAGTGTTACCTATAGTGTTGAATTTTTTAAAGGAAACAACAGACATAGCCTCTGAAAAGAATTTTGATCTCTCCCAGTCATTTTCCGACATGCTCTCTCTCCAAAAACGGTTTACAAATAAAAATATTCAGTGGAGAAAAATTGTTTGTTTGTCTCCCATTAACATATTTTTTGAAATTATTGCTCACATTTTTAATGGTCAAGATCCTTAGCCGATGTAAATCAGCTTAGTTCCATATAAGATAATGGAAAAACTTTGATTTATGCCAAATGTGGAGCCAAAATACACATGTGGTGGAAAATTTCAGATGTCTGATAAAATTAATAGTTTGCAAACAATTTACTACAGTATTATCCTTGGCATTTTTACATTTAATTTTCTTACCAACAGTATTTTTGAGGTTTAGGCCCATTAGACTAAAGTCTTATGAACCTTACTTGCCTCTCCTTTAATTGTTTTTGTCATCATTTATCTTTAGAGTTTATACACAAGTTTCACACTCACTGTAAAGCTCTTTCATTGTCTTCAGTGGCTTCTGAAGCATGCTCACAATGTCAAACAAGTACTAAACTCTTGCATAAATATCTGTTTAGAATAAACTATAAAAATCAGCATTTCCCCCCATTGGTGCTACTCCAAATTCATACGCTATTGGTTGTGACATTTCACACTCACAAATTCCCATGTTTTTCAAAAATGTAATATGGTTTCATGTTGCTACATGTGATGAAGGGGTCGGCAATGTTCGGCACGCGGCTCGCCAGGGTAAGCACTCTGGCGGGCCGGGCCAGTTTATTTACCTGCTGACGCGGCAGGTTCGGCCGATCGCGGCCCCCACTGGCCGCGGTTCGCCGTCCCGGGCCAACAGGGGGGCAGCGGGAAGTGGCTTGGGCCAAGCAATGTGCTGGCCGCGGCTTCTCGCCGCCCCCATTGGCCCGGGACGGCAAACCGCGGCGAGTGGGGACTGCAATCGGCCGAACCTGCCATGTCAACAGGTAAATAAACTGGCCCGGCCCGCCAGGGTGCTTACCCTGGCGAGCTGCGTGCCGAACGTTGCCGACCCCTGAACTAGGAAATATCTATTTTTTTCTGAATATGGGTACATGCTTCTGTGTGCTCGTTATGATGGCGTATATGTTATGGAGTTAAATCAAAGGAGCATGTTGAAGGAGAAAACAACAGGAAATGGAAGAACAGCAAAACTAAAATACCTGGGTAAATAGCTTCAAAGGAGTTATGATAACAATGGCTGGGCCATCAACTGAGAAGTAGCTACTTAGCTGGTTCCATCCAAGCTAGAATGGTTAACTCTTCCCAGACCAAACCTAGCATCAAAGAGGAATCTAACTCTTAAAGTTGCTGGCTTCAGAAAGGAGGAGAGAAGCTGCTTATCAACAGACTGAAGCTAACACCCAAACTGACAGACATGAAGACAGGAGTTACAGGGATTTCAGCAACCAGGCTGGCTCTCCCAACTCAGAGATGGAAATAAGCTTGAACTACCTGAGCTATGGATAGAGCGATGAAGATTAGGTAATGAAACATTCTTATAGGACTTTTTTGTTTTAACCCATTTTCCTAAATGCTATGTTTCTTTTGGCAATTAAAAGCTAACCAATAAAATAAAATAGTAATAAGAATGTTGTGAAGAGGGTGTTTTTGAGTAACTTTAATCAGCTGTTATCACAGATACCTGGACAGATAGGGCTTAAAGATGACTAACACAGTTGGCCAGTCACATTAACATGGTTGGCAACAGGGGACTGCTGCCCATAGATCCACTCTAAGAATGTTTGTGTTCCATCCACAGTGAGGGTGCAGGGATCCATGCCTGTTGCATCTAAGTTGTAGTTTGTCCTATAACCACAACACTATAGCAACTTAACCGTGCATACTGAACATACTGTAACTTTTCTCTGTCATTGTCTCTAACCTATGAGCTATATATTTAGAAAGAAGTGGATTCTCCTAGCCTGCGGTAGTTACTGCATCAGATCATTCCTTTCAATGGGGAAATCAGATAGCTTCCTGAGGACAGAACGTTATCATTAACTTTATTGCTGCAGCTAGGTGTCATTCATAATGTATTAATTAACATTTTCCATATTATTCATTACTATTGGCAAATCACAGAAGAGTCCCTTGGAACTGTTAACTCTGATTTTCATGGGAAATAAATTTCATCCTGCTCTCCTGGGTCTTTGATTTCCCTATAAACTCTAGTACTTAATTGTAGTTAATTAAGTGGACACTGATCAGGATAAATTTTAGATGATCCTACCCACAAAGAACAAACCTTGAGGAGTCATAAATAACTAAAGTTGTGGAGAATATGACTGAATGAGGAATGGTTATTGTGCTATACTGGGATAAAAATGAAACGAGGGAATTTGCTTAATATAACTCTGCTAATCTGGAGAGACACTTTCCAAAAATAATGACAATCATTCTGGGTGTGATGGCGAGTGGCCCTTCCATATCTATGCAGGCCTGGAAGGACTGAGTTAGAAGCTTGTCCTGCCTTGCTTAGTTGTGCAATTCCTGCACTCTGGAGATTTCGGGTGCTTTGTTTCTGCTTCTCCTTGCTGAAAAGTGAGCAGCACAGAGAGTGTCAAGGAAGGGTGAAGAGGAGCCATGGTTATGATATCAAATGTCCTTTTCACACATGCCAGCAGAGCACCAGGCCGACCCCTGCTCTACGCCATTCATGATTTTATAGACCTCTACCTAATCCCCCCTTAGTCATCTTTTTTCTAAGCTGGACAGCCCCAGTCATTTTTAATCTCTCCTTACAGGGAAGCTGTTCCATACCACTCATCATAGGTGCTGGAACGAGGGGTGCTGTTGTACCTCGTGGTTTCCATCATATACAGGGTTTAGTTTGGTTCAATGTCTCTCAGCACACCCACTATAAAAATTGTTGCAGCACCCCTGTCACTCACCATTTTTGTTTCCCTTCTCTGTATCTTTTCCAGTTCTAATATATCTTTTTCTCATATGGGGTAACCAGAACTGTATGCAATATTCAAGGTGTGGGTAATACCATCAACTTAAACATTGGCATTATGATATTTTCTGTTTTATTTTCTCTCTCCTCCTTAATGGTTACTAACATAGTTTTTTTGACTGCTACTGCAGATTGAGCAGATGTTTTTAGAGAACTAGATACAATGACTCCAAAAATCTCTTTCATGAGAGATAACAGCTAATTTAGACACCTTCATCTTCTCCAATGTATATTACTTTATATTTACCAACGTTGAATTTCATCTGCCATATTGTTGCCCAGTCACCCAGTTTTGTATCACAAATCCCACCTTCCTCCTGCACTCCTACATTCCCACATGTATAGTGTCCCCACCTACTATCTGAGCTGAGTAAATCTGGTTCAACAGATTACTTTTAAAAGTAAGATTATGATATTAAATTAATATTTAATAATTTTGCCACTAATTGTCATAGCTGAACCTTGAGCTGTCTGCAGAGGTTGGTTCTTAAAAATCTGGAGAGACTCAAAGAATTGCCATCTTCAAAATGGCTGCCACCTCCCATGATTCTCAAAGGGATGGAGACCATAGTCACTCTCTTTCAAAATGGTCACCACCACCTGTGATAGCAAAGCCAGGAGCCATTTTGACCGAACAATGTGTTGCCTTAGTCTATTGAGAATAATGGGTGATGGCAGCCATTTTGTAAGAGTTCCAGCAGATCGAGGAACGTGATTGTTCCCCTTTATTCGACATTGGTGAGGCCTTATCTGGAATACTGTGTCCAGTTTTGCGCCCCACACTACAAGAAGGATGTGGAAAAATTGGAAAGAGTCCAGCAGAGGGCAACAAAAATGTTTAGGGGTCTGGAGCACATGACTTATGAGGAGAGGCTTAGGGAACTGGGATTGTTTAGTCTCCAGAAGAGAAGAATGAGGAGGGATTTGATAGCAGCCTTCAACTACCTGAAGGGGGGTTCCAAAGAGGATGGAGCTCAGTTGTTATCAGTGGTGGCAGATGACAGAACAAAGAGCAATGGTCTCAAGTTGCAGTGGGGGAGGTCCAAGTTGGATATTAGGAAACACTATTTCACTAGGAGGGTGGTGAAGCACTGGAATGCGTTACCTAGGGAGGTGGTGGAGTCTCCTTCCTTGGAGGTTTTTAAGGCCCGGCTTGACAAAGCCCTGGCTGGGATGATTTAGTTGGGAATTGGTCCTGCTTTGAGCAGGGGGTTGGACTAGATGACCTCTTGAGGTCCCTTCCAACCCTGATATTCTATGATTCTAAGAGTTGTTCAACTGAAATACAACATTATTCATCAACCCTTAGTGAAAAAAAATATTTCAGTTATGAAAAATAAACAGGAAAAGTATCATTAACGCCAAGTGTGATTTCATTGACATAAACTGGGACTGTATAGATCAGTGGCTCTCAAACTAGGGCCGTCGCTTGTTCAGGGAAATCCACTGGCAGGCAGGGCTGGTTTGTTTACATGCCGCGTCCGCAGGTTCGGCCGATCGAGGCTCCCACTGGCTGTGGTTCACTGCTCCAGGCCAATGGGGGCTGCAGTAAGTGGCGCAGGCCAGTGGGAGCCGTGATCGGCTGAACCTGTGGACACAGCAGGTAAACAAACTGGCCCGGCCCACCAGGGGCTTTCCCTGTACAAGCAGCAGCCCTAGTTTGAGAACCACTAGTATAGATCATCGTTGCAACCAAGGTCCTGTAGTGGCACTAAAGGGGGTCAAATAAGGTGTCTAAAACAAGGTTATGGTTTGCTGGTTATGATTATGCTATTTTTGTATTTTAAAAGTTATAAGTATTGACTCTATACTGTCTGTATTTCAAACTTGAGCTATGCTTCTGCGTGACACCCCAGACAATTTGGCATCAGCACTGCCTAGCCTGCTTGATGGCCCACTAAGGACCAACAGCTATACAGTTGACCCATTGAAAGAAGGCAGATACAGCTTGTGACTCAGTCATGCATGCCGGGACATGCCTATGGACAGAACTCTAAGGGTTTTTTTTCATGCATGTGCTGGAATGCTTGTCTTTGGAACAAGAAAGAAAGGACACATGACAAGAGACTATAAAAGGTTGCTGCAACTCCGCCATCTTGTCTTCAATCCTGCTTCTTACCTCTGGAGGGACTTTGCTACAAACTGAAGCTCTGAACAAAGGACTGAATGACCCATCCCAGCTGTGGATGTACACCTCTACCCCGATATAACGTGACCCGATATAACACGAATTCGGATAGAATGTGGTAAAGCAGTGCTCCACGGGGGCGGGGCTGCGCAATCCAGCAGATCAAAGCAAGTTTGATATAACACAGTTTCACCTATAATGCGGTAAGATTTTTTGGTTCCTGAGGACAGCGTTATATCAGAGTAGAGGTGTACTCCAGAGACTTGATTTGAACCTTCAGTTTATTCCATCAGTTCTACAAGCCTGAACCAATAACTTTGCCGTTACTTAATGTAATTGATTCCATTTAACCAATTCTAGCTCACATCTATATCTTTTTCCTTTTATAAATAAACCTTTAGATTCTAAAGGATTGGCAACAGCATGATTTGTGGGTAAGATCTAACTTGTATATTGACCTGGGTCTGGGCTTGGTCCTTTGTGATCGAGAGAACCTTTTCTCTTTTACTGGGGTATTGGTTTTCATAACCATTCCTCCCCATAATGAGTGGCACTGTTGGTGATACTGGGAAACTGGAGTGTCTAAGGAAATTGCTTGTGAGACTTATTGTTAGGCAGTGGGGTAAAACCGAAGTCTTCTCTGTTTGGCTGGTTTGGTTTGTCTTGATGCGAACAGGAACCCCAGCCTTGGGCCGTAACTGCCCTGCTTTAAGCAATTTGTCCTGAATTGGCACTCTCAGTTGGGTCCCACCAAAGGCAACACAGTTACACTAAGAAAGAATATTCAAGTGCTGCCTGTGCACAAGATTATTCCTTTTGTTAAGAGCACTGGGGAGAAAGAAATAGCTGGACAACAGGTATGAAATTTCTTAATGTCCCCTACTTTCATTTAATTCATAAACTAATTCCCAATTTATTTACAAATTCTTAGAAAATACATTCTGTATTCTGAATCACTGCTGTACTTTTGAAGAGCACTACTATTTCTTCATACGTAATAAAGTAGTTGAATTTCTGCTTGAGTGCAAAACTCAACACAGCCTTAACTGTGGAATTGAGAAAAGTGCTTCTGTAATAATAGTAGAAGTAACAGTGAGTGCTATCATTAAGGCTGCATAACAGTTTCTACTTTCACCCCACTACCAGACACTTATAACTTTCTAACATGTTTAGGCTTAAATGTTTCAGGCTAGTGTATGACTAAATTTGATTTAAAAAACCAGCAGCTTAGGCCATTTTTGAGTAAAACATGTGGGGGTGACAAAGGTGGGGATTTTTTCCCCATTATAAAACATTGGAGACCTTTTTCTGGAACAGCTCTACAGCTGAAAAGAGCTGAGTTTTGAAAACTGAAATCTGGCATGGAAATAGGTCTCACTGAAGAGCAGAGATGAGAAGAATAAATGATGACATAAAATGGCAATAGATAAAATAAGGAAAGGTAGAGGAAAATGTTAGATGGGCTCTACTGTTCAAACTTTTTACTAATACAAAAACAGGGGGACTATCAATGAAATTAGAAGGCAGCACATTTAGAAGTTATAGAAGGACTTTGTGTATAAAACCATGCATAACTAATATATGGATCTCACTGCCACAATATATTATTTTGTCATCCTTAATGAATAATACTAATATGATCCACAGTTATATCACCTTGGACAAAAATGTATAGGGATTATAAACTCATGTTTCAAGGCATAAGCCAATAGTCAATGACTTAGGCATTAGGCATGCTATTGAAAATTTATCCAATGTATAAGTTTCATACTTTCCTATGAATCAGCTAATCACAGACACACAATACTAGGCTAGATGGATCATCACTCTAAACTGGTATGGCGATTCCTTTGGCTACAAAATAATGTTAAGTACCAACTTTCCACCAGAACATTGCCACTTGAGTAAGGCTATCCTACCCACAGATGGCAGCACTGGAACTGAGTTGTACCCAACATATCTGATACTTTCAATGGAAAGATTAAGTTCTAGCTTTAATTCTGCATTTCTTTAGTACATCTGGGTAGTGCTGGCAATTCACCATTATTTTATTTATTTTTGGACAGATTCCCCCCACTCCCTAAAGAAAATGTAGGCTGACTGAAAAATGGAAGTTTTCTGCCAAAAATGGAAAAAAAATAATTTTAGAAATATCACCATGGTTGTTGTAATTTGGATGCCTCATGTCCCCATTTTCATCTATGGGCTGGGCTCCATAGCTTGTCTTCTTCGCCTATGATGTACCATGGTCTTTCCTTTTGCTAAGCCACCATAATGTATTATGGGAGTTCTCAACAGTAGAGAATTATGGGAGAAGTATCAAACTGGGGCCCTTGGCCCATAGATAAGAATGTGGCCATGCCCCACCCGAACTACAACTTCTATGAGTCACTATAGCAGCATTTCTGAGTCCGTTTTTTTGGTTTTGCATCAACATGTACCACTTTTAGGACAAGAATGTTTTGGTTTCTGGTTTTTGTTTGTTTTTGACAAGTCTAAGTTCTCCATGGAAAAAAGACACAATAAAAAAAAATATCTTGTCTACATCTATTTTTCCATTGAAAAACAAGTTAAACACCTAATTTTCTACCAGTTCTCATTTAAATGCATTTCTTGGTAAGCAAATTTCCTTTGTGTTCCAAATTACAAGGGGGTGGGGGAGGGGAAGGATGAAAAAATATTTCCTGGACATCTGTGGATTTTACAGTTTAAAAAAAATTGTTGAGAAGCATATTACTTTCCGTAAACACTCACTGTAATGTAAACAATCTTTACAATGCGGGCTTATTCATCTACCATAGCAGCCTGCATACTTAAAGTGTTTCTCCAATAATGAAAGTTCTGGTTAAGAAGGCCCCTACTGAGAACACTTAGTTGAGATCATTAGTGTCGTGTATTTTAATTTAAAGAAAATTATCTTTTTAGCTTTACTTCTATTTTTTTGTCAGCACATTAAAAACAAAGCGAACAAGCTCCAATCAAAGAGAAAAAATACAATATTGCTCCTGAAAATGAGTGTTAAATACATTTCTTTGTAATATGCTCGTTTTAGCCTCTTAATGAGGGGAAAAGGGATTGTTATTAATAATATATTACATTTCAGATCAAAAGCATCTGCAAATTTCACTACAATTAGCTTGTCTAAGATTAACTTTGTCCATGAAAGTAAAATGTCATAAAAAAATTACACTTTGAAAAGTTTCAATTCTATAGAAAAAGGTGATCCCTACATTAATATATAACAGGTTGTAGGTAATTTTTAATACACCTTCCACCTTTATGTAGCAAAAAATATTTATATTAAAATTAGGTGTGATACCTAAATTATTTCATTGCAAACTATTAATTTTTCAATATTCAAACTTAGGGGGTGGGGAAGAAAGACAGTGGCCTGAAATGCAAATGAAATAATAAACAATCTTGAACAGGTTATAGGAAGACTTTTGTCTGCTGAAGGAATACATATTCTGTGAAGCAATTGAAACAGTTCAAAATAAAACAGACTCTAACTACAAGTGCTTATAGAAAACACAGAGGGGTTGTTATACTGTATCTCTATTTATTTTTTATCTTTCTCATATCATTCTTTCCCATCACTGTACTAACAACCATTCATCTTCATGAAGGAAAATAGGCCAACCATTTGCAAGAGCTTTGCTTCCAGGAAGTTTTTGGGGAAGCGGGGGGAAGGGAAAGCATCTGACCCCAGAACTAATATAAAGGCACAGAAATTCTGTATAGACAGCCCTGTGTATCCAGCACATCTGGAGGCCCATGGAACTTGAGGACTTCCTCAGTCTGGTGACCAGGACCTTAGTGCCCTAACAGAAGAATTTGGAGGCAACTCTGTAAAGCAAATCTCATGGAGACCTTCCTTCCTTCAGAGAGGGCACAATCTGGCCCTAGGCTTCCATCATTTAATATAGTGCCATGTGATTCAATGTCTAATTCCCCTCTATGGTAATCCAGGATTTATCACCAGATTTTCAAAAGAAATTTCAAACTAAGAATAGACCTTTCAACTGAAACGGGGAAGGGGGTGTTATTTGCAGGGGAGAGGGATAATCCAAAGCTAAATTTCTCAAGGTACAATGTTTAATACGAACCATGTTTGTCCATCTTGGTCTTGCTACAATGTGGTCCTGAGGACCCACTCCTCCTCTGATGAACAGCTGACATATACACAAGTGAACCTGATGATGCTTTATCTAGTATCATTGCTGCCTCCATCCAGTATTTACTCCTTGTCTCGTTTAGACCTAAGTCTTTTCTTCCCAAGAACTGGAAACCCAGATATACACTGTAGCATGTGGTAATTATTATATAGCGTCACTTCAAGAAGAGGCAGTCAAGTGTCTAAATAACTTAGTATTACATATCTGGCTTAGTCTTAGAGCTAGTTAAAATAAAACATCACATTTATTACACTAAGAACAAATATAAACTCACATGGAACTGGAAGCATTAATGAAATAGTTTAATACCCCAAAACTTCTCATCTTACCCAGCCTATGTGAGTCTACCTAGAGCTTCTTATTTATCTACAAATGTACATACATATTGTGCCGTGATCTGTCTGTGCCCAGTGTCACTTCCCACTACCAACCCTTGCTGCTGGGTTAATAGGATGGATTTGTGAGTCCCTCACTTTCTCTGAGCTCTCTTCAGCATCTTCAAGTTCCCTCCTCAGAGCTCTCCTATCCTTCTTCAGTTAGCCCCCTCTCCAAGCAAGGTGGGCCAGACAGAAGGTGCTTGTGGCGGCCCCATCACCATTCCCAGATCTCCCTCCCTTGAGATCCACTCTGCACTCTGCAATTGTCACCAGGACCAAAAAACCCAGAAGCTCCACCCCCTTTTGTGACATCACTATTGCTGATGTCACCAACCTCAGCAATTAATTTGCAGGAGGTAGAGGACCTACCAACAAAGTGTTATTTGCATATTCAATCACTTTGTATTTGTCTAAGAATCAACATTATAACAGGATTTGGACTGCAGTACGCAGAGTTATTTGAATCAAGGCTTGGTGGTAAACACCATTTTTGGAACAATGGTTTTCCGCAGACTTGTAGAAGAGTCACATTTGCTTTTCTTTATGAAAGCTGCAACTATACCTATAAAGTGTGAACCTGATTTACACTGGTGTGAGAGAAGGGAATCAGGCCCTTTGTTTTCCATTCCCACTGTGAGAGTCTCAGAGGAACCTGTGCATGGAGCTTCCTGCAGACAATTTCCTATATGTGTGGTGAGGCAGTGGGGGAGCAGGGAGTTTATTTTCTGCAGGGCAGGGTGTGGGAGAGTGCATCTCTAGTCTCCAAGTTGCCTCACTAGCTGTTGTAGTGGAGTTGACAAAATATATTGGTTCCATATCCATTGCATCTTCAGAGCATAATGCTATTAATGCAAAAACAAAAACAAAAAACAAAAACCCAGCAACTGATACTGCTCCCAAGAGACCATATAGCATCACAATAATACATTTTCATAAACTAATTTACATACTGTACCTGCCAGCTCTTGTTAATACAACTGAGAATGACTCACTTGATTTGGCAGGTTGTGATTCTCTACTCTTCACAAAGACTCACAGGTTTGAAAATGTCACTCTAGATTTGTGTTCTATAAAATGCATCTCAAGGCATCCAATATCATTCACTGACTCTGGGATTAAAATTAAGGGCAACTAAATAAAATATATGGATGTATTTCCATAGCATTAAGTATGTATTTAATTAGGCACTGGTGCTACCAAGTAGCCTATGGTTACAAGTAGCTCTTAAAAATATTAAGAGGACACTTAAGGATTTGGGTCAGGGTTCAGATAGTATAAATAGGGTTCATTATATTTAGTTGTGCATCCATAGATCCGTGCATGAAAGGGATTGTCTCTGCATGAATTTCTCCCTTTTGTATGAAAGAGGATACTCAGAAACCTGTTTGGCACCATGTGTCTCCCACCCACGGTCTAGCCTCTCCACACAGTTCATCATTTGTGCTGATGCAGCCAAGAGGCAGTGTATGGGCAGACTTGGGGAAGGGGTGGACCAGGAAGAAATAAAGGATTATAGGAACTGTAACAGAGTTCCTATGGGGACAGGAAGAAATAGACGGTTATACCTTTTCAGTCTGAATGGCTAGCCAAATTTGTAGGGTCTGGCAGGCTGTTCCAATTAGGAATAGAATTTGATGATTGAGTCAGGTACCTTTGATGCAACTTACTGTATTCACAAAGAATGTACAAAGTCCTGTTTCTCTAAACATAAGCAAACACAAATAGTTCCTTTGCTTACAGCCACAAACATCTTTCAGGCACCATCAGACCCAAAAGCCGTCTCTTCAGGCTTGGCTAGAGAGAGGTGGCGGAGTCCCATGCTGGGGCCACATGCTGCTGACGTCAGCAACTGCCAGCATATGAAATGGGGGCTGGCACATGGGTCCCAAATCTATACACTTGCTTGGGTCTGTGGTGAATGATCAGGGTGCAAGAGGACACAGGTCCTCCCAAACTACAGCACCCCCTGGAGTCCTGGGTTAGAATCATCCTGCTATCATGCAAGGGAAAAGCCTCTGGCTTCCCTCAAACCTCTATCTCATATACTCATGTAGCAATGGGTAGGACCTCTGTCTGTGCATAACTCACTCCATATAGCACCCTCCTTCAGAAAAAGATAAGAAGTATTTTCTTATGTTTCAACTCTGAAATGTCTGTTTCTCCATAAATAGGGCACTTACTAACTTTTTTGTATCTGAAGCTCAAGTGACATACAGGGAGACTAAAGCATAATAATACTGTAAATTTGCCCCTTCCCCAATATGGGAGAGAAACCTCAGGCTGCAGTATTAGTCTTAGTATTTCATAATTAAGAAGGAGCAGTATATTGAATGAGATTACATGCTGTGTGCACCACACACAGCTGCAGCCTGAAGGTGTGGGGGATGGGAAGAGGGGCATACATGGCTTTAAGCCACTTTTGAACCCCTTACAAACAGGACAGAATCTGCAGAACCTGGGTTTTCTCTGAGAGTGAAAAAGCAATTGCACTGTATTGCCTGCTGGAATCTCTCAAAGAAGAAAGAGAAGTAACATTGAAGCAGAAATCAGTTTACCTCCTTCAAAGGCAACAGCTGTCTCAACCAAAATCGGATGGTTAATAAATTCAGAAAAGCTATTGACAGACCTAACAGGATCGGTATGATCATCTGGGACGTGGTCCAACACTAGAGGATCATTGATCAATCAGACCATTCTGCATCTAGATCTAAAACCCAACTAAAAGGGACAATAGAAATAGGGAGACATCACACCTGCAACCATCTCAATAACATTCCCTGGAAAAAGGAGATTAGAGATGAGGCAATAGTAGGTGAATTTGTTACCATGATGACATGACAATTTATTGAGCTGGACCTAATAATTGCTTATTTAAGTGATTCTGAGATCTTGACCTCCGAAAGAGATGATGAGCCACACTGTATGCCACTCCAGACAGATCCATTGGTTGAGATTTCATGGCTGCTGTGGTGAAATATTTTCCCTCCTATGTTATGTATCTCTAGCACACTCCTAGTAGAAATCTTCACAAATGTTTATACTATAGTTGGACAAATTCACAGTGCAATTTCACCTACTAGTGCTCTAGTTTCATCTTCTTATGCTTCATTTGTTGCAGGTGATCTCTATACTAAGGTGACTTGTGAAGTTGCCACAGAGATAAGGGCATGAAGGAGCTACCTTATTGATAGCTGTCAAGGCTGGATCCCCACTTTGAACTTTAGGGTACAAATGTAGGGGCCTGCATGAAAACTTCTAAGCTTAACTACCAGCTTAGCTCTGGTTCCGCTGCCACCATTTCAATGGATTCCATTCCTGGGAAACCTTGAAAAACCTTCACCAAATCCCTGGTGAAAACAAATCCAAACCCCTTGGATCTTAAAACGAGGAGAAATTAACCATTCCCCCTCCTTCCTCCCACCAACTCCTGGTGAATACAGTTCCAACCCCCCTGGGATCTACAACAGGGAGAAATTAACCATTCCCCCTCCTTCCTCCCACCAACTCCTGGTGAATCAAGATCCAAACTCCTTGGATCTTAAAACAAGGAAAAATCAATCAGGTTCTTAAAAAGAAGGTTTTTAATTAAAGAAAAAGGTAAAAATCATCTCTGTAAAATCAGTATGGAAATTAACCTTACAGGGTAATCAAACTTAAAGAGCTCAGAGGACTCCCCTCTAGTCTCAGGTTCAAAGTACAGCAAACAAAGATAAACACTCTAGTAAAAGGTACATTTACAAGTTGAGAAAAACAAAGGAAAACTAACACGCCTTGTCTGGCTATTTACTTACAAGTTTGAAATAGGAGAGACTTGTTTAGAAAGATGTGGAGAACCTGGATTGATGTCTGGTCCCTCTCAGTCCCGAGAATGAACACACTCCCAAACAAAGAACACAAACAACAGCCTTCCCCCCCCAAGATTTGAAAGTATCTTGTCCCCTTATTGGTCCTTTAGGTCAGATGCCAGCCAGGTTACCTGAGCTTCTTAACCCTTTACAGGGAAAAGGATTTTGGAGTCTCTGGCCAGGAGGGATTTTATAGTACTGTACACAGGACAGCTATTACCCTTCCCTTTATAGTTATGACAATAGCGGAGGTCACAAGATGGTTATAATTCCTTACAAAACTATCAACACACTTCTCCATTAGCTGTTATGTGTTCTCTGTTAGAACAATAGGGCCATTAATCTCTGAAGGAAGACCAATAAAATAGGTTTCTTACACATACTGGGAACCCAGGTTGAAAACTTTCTAGCTGTATACCATCATGAGTGTATATTTGAATATGACTATTACAACAAGAACAGTACAAAGTAGAAGATTTGTAGACTTAAAAATTCAAGAGAACATGTTAAGTTTCTAGTAGCTACAAAATATATGTTGAACATGGAAAATGACTGAATATATAACGATGAATACTAATCACATATGTACCCGTAATACACAAAGCAGCGGCAGCTAAAATTACCCATTGTCAAAATGCAGTCACAAGTGCATAAATAAAACATGTATTTATATGCTCTGCACAAATATAGCATACTTTCAAGTTGAAACACCTAGCTATCCTACAGCAATCTTCCTGGAATACCAAGACACAATACATCATTTTTTCCCTCAAACTGCATAGATTATTATCTTAACCTTTTAAACGGTAAAGACATAATAAAATTACTCTTTTTAATACTCATAAACAGGCAAAATTTTAAATTTAAAACTGTAAGGTTTCTTAATGTAACCTTTGCTTTATGTGATATCACATTATAGTCTCTTTCATCTATAGATCTTGAACTGTTTTATAAAAGGTGGATACGCATGAATATCCTTGATTTACAGAGAAGAGGATAGTGACTTGGAAGTGTCATTTTGGATAGTGACAAAATGAGTGGGAAGCTGGGAAGAACAAAATTTCCTAACTAGAGCTGGTCAGGAATTTTCTGATAGAACAGTTTTTCAATGGAAGAATACCAGCTTGTCAAAAACGAGATGTTTCATAGAAACTGTTTGCTTTGATGAACTTAGACTTACAGACTTTAAGGCCAGAAGGGACAGTCATGATCATGTAGTCTGACCTCCTGCACATTGCAGGCCACAGAAACCTTACCCACTCGCTCCTATATTAGGCTCATAACCTCTGGCTGAGTTACTGAAATCCTCAAATCTTGATTTAAGCACTTAAAGTTACATAGAATCCATCATTTATTCTAGTTCAAACCAATAAACAACCCATACCCCACACTGCAGAGGAAGGCGAAAAACCCCAAGGGTCTCTGCCAATCTGACTTGAGGGAAAATTCCTTCCCAACCTCAAATATGGGGATCAGTTAGATAGACCCTGAGCACGTGGGTATGACTTAGTAGCCGGACACTTGGGAAACTATAGTAACTCAGACTCCTCCCCATCTAGTGTCCCACCTTTTACCATTGGGGATATTTGCTGGGAGCAGTTGCAGATGGGCCATATGCCATTGTAGTAAATCTCATCATACTATCCCCTCCATAAAGTTGTCAAATTCAGTCTTAAAACAAGTTAAAAGGTTGTTCCAGAACTTCACTCCTCTGATGGTTTCAAACCGTTGTCTAATTTCAGGCCTAAATTTATTGATAGCTAGTTTATATCCATTTGTTCCTGTACAAACATTGGCCCTTAACTCATCTCCCTCCCTGGTGCTTATCCTTTTGATGTATTTATAGAAAGCAGTCATATCTCCTCCCACACAGGCAGTTAGTTCAGAGTACTAGTGCATTTTGAATTAATACCCTAGCTTGCTGCTCACTAACTTCCCCTTGTAGGCAAGCCAATAGTCCCATTTCAAACAGCATTGTGTTAATGTACAGTAGAAAACTTTTAATGCATGCCAGCTGGGTTCACACACGCCCATTAGTATGTGCCACCCTTGTGGAATTTACAACTGTCTAGTGTGGACTAAGATACAACCAAACATCTATGATGGAAATATGGAATGTGCACAGGATGAGTAGCTATATACTGCCAAGAATTTCACTCTGTTTCCCTTTTTCAGAACAACACTGGTTCAGTTTAGAGTGTACAAAGTTCACACTTTAGATAAAGTTAAAAAAAACAAACAACCCCCCAAAACTTGTTCTCTTCCTCACTGATGCTTGCAGCTGACATCTTATGCTTTGAAGCCCTACAGCACCCTCATGTCCACAAGTTGACAAAAGCTGGAAATCTTTGGCTGATAAAGCACTATCTGCTGCTGTTCTAAAGCAGGCATCAGGCTCCTTATTCTTTTTCAGGCAAATTTTTACTTGAAGTGAGCAATTCACAAATTCTCTCAGTCCAATAAATTTGCCAGACGGACAAGTAGCATTTTAACTTTTGTCTTTTTGAAACTGTTACACACACTACAAATTGATTGAGTTTGGAGAGAATCAGGTTGTTCATTGAGCCTTGAACTTTTTATTAGTCAGTACTATATTGAATGTCATAAAAACAAGTAAATGTAAACTTCTGTTTTCTGGAGGTGAAAACATATACAAAGGTCACTGTTTAATTTAGTTTATTTTTAGCTTCTGCATCAGTCACCAGCTTGTGATGAATATGATGTCTCAACATGCACGCAGAGAGATGACACCCATTATGAGAAAGCACTGGTTCATGCATGTAGAGCAGGAGTGGGAAAACTATGCCCGGGGGCCACATCTGGCCGTTCAGACTTTTTAATCTGGCCCTCAAGCTCCCGCCAGGGAGCAGGGTTGCGGGCTTGCTCTGCTCCGTGTGTGCCGTGGCTCCCAGAAGCAGCAGCAGCATGTCCCCCCTCCAGCTCCTATGTGTACTGGCAGCCAGGGGGCTCCACATGCTGCCCAAGTGCCACCCCTGTCAATGGGTTTCTGGACAATGGGGAGCTGCAGGGATGGCGCCTGCGGACAGGGCAGCATGCAGAGCCGCCTGGCCATGCCTCCACGTAGGAGCCGGATGGGGGACATGCCGCTGCTTCCGGGAGCTGCTTGAGATAAGCAATACCCAGATCCTACCCCGACCCCCTCCTGCATCCCAACCCCCTTCCCCAGAACTGATCCCCTTCCTGCCCTCCAAACCCCTCGGTCCCAGCCTGGAGCACTCTCCTGCACCCCCAACCCTCAGCCCCACCCCAGATCCTTCACCCCCAGCCGGAGCCCTCACCCCCTCCTGCACTTTAACCCCCAATTTTGTGAGCATTCATGGCCTGCCATACAATTTCCATACTCAGATGTGGCCCTCGGGCCAAGATGTTTGCCCACCCTGTGGTAAAGGAAAGGTTCATTCTATTGGCATTCCAATATTTTGTTGGTTTGTTATAATGCAAATAAGGAATACAGATTAAGAATATTAAAAAAAAGATTTTACAGAAATACATAGTAATGGAAGGGGGGGAAATCTTTCCAAAATCATATGGAAAATAAAACATAGAGAAATGTAACTTGCCAAAAAAATAAGAACAACCCAATTTGTAATAAATTTGGGTTTGCTGGATAACATCAGATCATTTATCACTCATCTTATCCTGTCTCTGGTAGAAGCCAACACTTGCTGTCGGAGATAGCTGTTGTGCCATCACAAAAGCAAAAGTTTACATTGAGTGAACATTAAACCAGAGACAAAGGACTTTTCTCAGTTGCTCCTTTCTAAATATTAATTGGGGAAACAAGCATATATCCACAGGCTCCCTGCAGCTGGTATTATCCCCCTCAGCTGCTGAACCATGCCTGCCACATTGACCTCCACCTCATAACTGCTTTTTGGCTATTCTCTGCAATACTCTCAGGCTGCCATTTTAAACTGTTCAACCCCACTGACTTGCTGGCCACACCTAACTGTGTGACTGCCTCAAATATTGCTCATTGGATTCAACACTTGCCTGCTTGCTTAATTGTGTAGATCACCACATAATTTACTAACAAATTTATTAGAGCATAAGCTTTCGTGGATTACAGCCCACTTCTTCGGATGCATATAGAAGAAGTGGGCTGTAATCCACGAAAGCTTATGCTCTAATAAATTTGTTAGTCTCTAAGGTGCCACAACTGTTTAATTAATAGATGAATCTATTGATTCTTCATCTAATTAATTCATTGCTTGATTAATTAATTAACTAATTCCCTGATTGCCTGTTTAACTGCTTACCTGAGTTTCTGCTTACCTTATTATTTAGTTAATTCATTGCTCAATCAATTGGTTAACACATTATTGAATCAATTCGCTGCATAACTAATTGACTAATTCAGTACCTACTTGTTCCAGTGATTCTCCCCTTTCAATCATTAGGTTCATTGCACTTAGCCTCTGCTCCATCCACTTTCCCTACTTCCCCACTCACGTGCTCACCTCCTTCCTCTGCATATCCTCCTTTTCCTGCTTGCTTCTAGTGGCATCTCTCTCAACTTTAGTCCATTGTTTGTTCACTTCAACCACACCCTTCCCATTCATTTATCCTGCACCCCTCTAAAACATTAGGAAATGCAAGAACTAAGGTTTGCGAGCAGTCTCAGATCAGCCACTCGTATATGTATTATGAAAGTATCGTCCAACATCATAGTCTATGATAGAACAAAGGATATATATTTCTGGAGTCCCAATCCAATGCCTTAATAATATATATATATATACAGTCTTCAAAGGGTTATACCAATATTGGTTTAATCTAAAAGCAAAAGTCTGCTAGAAAGCTAGACGCAAAGTTTCTCTTGAAAGCTGTGCAATTACCTTGAAGGATGCAGGGAGCAAGTTGTGAAAGCATTCCATGCAAAATGAATATTTTCTTTGTTCCATTATTAATAAATAGGATACAAAGTCTGAGACTGTACAGTAATAAAATTAAAAACATTTTCAGCTGAAATGCAAAGACTATACAATTGGCAAAAATAAAAGGGTTTTCTCAAAAAGAATAAATGCATTTCAGCTATGTGTCCATAAATAGGATTAATAAATAGAAATCATGTTTTTGTGGACTTTCCCATATTCAGCAAAAGAAGAGTTGTATTTTTCAGTGTATTGGAAGTCTTAATTATCTAAAGATACCACAGGCCTTATAGTCCTATCATCTGTTTGGCACAGATGGGGATGGAAAGGTGGCAAACATGTATAAAATACCCCCAAAATGGAATTCTTCCCTTAAATTCACTAATGTGAGCGCTGTACAATGGCTCATCGGAGAAATGATGTGTAGTCATAGAAACAGGAATGAGGACTCAGTCACTATGATATTAATTTTATGTATATAATTTAAATAAAAAAGTTGTCTATCCAAGGCTCTAGGTGCCCAAACACACCGTTAATAATACAGATAAAATCCCAGCATATGAATCATTTCAACATTTCGACAGCCAGACCAGCTCCTCTAGAGACTCCTTTCCACCCTTTCATCATTGTGGGATGCTTACCCTCGGCCCTCTGCAAAAATTCAATAAAATAAATGTCTTTTGCAGCATTTCCAGAAGGTCACAAAATTCAAGCTATTTTAGGTCACAGTGAGAATCAAGTTCCAGAGTCCGAGAGCCCTTACACAAGTCACCCTGTCAGCCAGCCACTCTCTATTATATTGAGGGGGATCCAGCTTGAGTGCCTCTGCTGACCACAGCTATGGCACTATGTTGTATGATTCTCCCACAATGCACAGGGAGAACAAGTATTTCAAAAAGGTCAACTAAGATAAATTAAAGCTGCCAAAGGAACCTTTAAACACTATCCTTAAGAAAAAGTGCCCCAATGACCCTGTTTTGCTAATATTATCAACAAAATATTGGATAGCCTAAGAACATCTCTGCCTATTCTGCTGTTTGAATAATGGGACCTGTTGGCTTGATCTTTGCCGGTGATACTTTGTGATATGATATGTGGGGGATGCAAGTGGCATGGAGTCTTTTTGTGTTAAGCATATGTGAATTATACAATTAAGTTTATAAACAATTAAACCTTGATTAACTCCCCCCCCCCATTCTGTTTTATTCAAGTTCTTATACCACCGCCAATCACTGTGGTCTTTGAGTGACTAATTGACTGACTGTTGTCTGACTTTATCTTCATTCTCCTGGGTTGGTTCTATGGAGTTTTTTCCTGCCACTGGTACTCACTGTGCTCTTACAACACTCATTCCTGTGAGTTACCAGGTACCTCTTACTAAGCATTTTCTGCCCTGATGCATTTTTTTTAAAGGATGTTTACTGATTTGACCTTTTTGCTCCTGTTTTTGTAGCATCAGGTTTTTTTCCCCCTCTCTGTCTCTGACATACACCCTTATTCTTATATATAGTTATTCATCCTCCCACATTAGCCTACACACAGGCTGACTTGAGTGCAATTCACTTGTACAACACCAAGTAAATCAATGTTCCCATTTGGAGCATTGTTTTTGACTTTATTCTTGCCTTCTCTACAAGAGACAATTGAGCAGAGTTAGCTGATGCTGTTGACTAGGGTCATGATTTATGGATTAACTAGATGTTATTTAATGCACCCAAGGGCCAGTATTACATTTCATAGTTCTTTTATGGTTCTTTCTTGTGGCCTATACATAAACCCTTAATAACCATACCATGATACACTTTCTATCTCTGTTTACCTAAACACATAGCCAAAAACTGCAAGTTACAGAAGCAGCGTTACTAGTTTTATTAGATGATGGAAAATATTAACTGTGTTATAGTGAAAAAATCCTCAGCTTAGTGAAAAAGCCACTCAGCTACTACAGTGCTGAGGTCTAGATTAAACTAGACAAACAGTTAGTTTTGTCAAAACCATTTCTCCAAACTAAATTTCACACAGATAAAGAAAAAAAATGAAATGAATAAGGTAAGAGAAAAAAAGAATACTTAGTTGTTAGCCAATATATATTTGTTATACATATGGCATACCATATTATTATATATCACATGAATGGTATTAATATTGTACAGATATCATATATTATGCTAAACTATACAATATTGTGAGTTGTAGTGTGCTTTTTCCAAAATAATGTCATGCACATTAAGGTACACCCCATAATACTTTGAAACCGTTGAACTCAGGCAGATAAAAAAGCCATCAGAAACAAGATGTATGAATGTTATGTCACGGTACAGTAAGAAGGTGCCGCCACAGCCCACTGACAGCTGGAATCTGGCGTCCAATACAAAGATAAGGAAGGCACAGGACAATACAGAAAAACAAGATAAGAAACCGTTACAGACTGGTGGGTAAAATCTCAGGTGATGTATTGAGTGCTTTTAACCTGTAAACAACTACAGTATGCTGAGTGCATATTTTCAAAGCAGACCTTCTATGTAAAGTGACCACCATGAGATCGCATCCCAAGAAGGGTGGTAATTATGTCTCCTTTTTATAGTGTACTACTTTGTCTGTGACTAACAAACTGACTAGGGTTGGCTATTTGGTCTCTTGAATATTTTAGTATTGAATCACAGGTATAGTCAATTTATTTGCTATACTTTATCTCAGTGGCTCTCAACCTTTCCAGATGACTGTACCCCTTTCAGGAGTCTGATTTCTCTTGTGTACTCCCAAGTTCCACTCACTTAAAAACTACTTGCTTACAAAACCAGACATAAAATATAAAAGTGTCAGAGCACGCTATTACTGAAAAATTGCTGACTTTCTCATTTTTACCATATAATTTTGAATTAAATCAATTGGAATATGTACATGACCAGAGGTTTATTTGGCTTCATACCCATTAGGTCCGCAACTTCCAGTGAAAAATTAAGGAAAGCAAAGAGGAAGGACAGACACAAAGCAAACAAAACAAGCAGCAAAAAAGTAAGCAATAACCCATGTTTCAAAGTCTCTTTGCATTTCATATTTTTTCAATTAACAGAAAAGCTGTTCTTACAGTCATTCCCAGTGTCTTCCATTAGACTCCTTCAAAACAAACTAAACCAAATCAATGTGATCTGGAACCAAGCCTTGAAACATGTCCCATGGGAATGTCTGTTAAGTAAGGCACCACTTAACATGGGCAAGGATATTACAGTATCTGGTCCAATGGATTTAGCCCTTTTATTTTCAACAGTGGTTTAGTATCTAATCCACTAAAAATAATGGTGCCTGGTTTTTCCAAATTTATTTACCAAATAGGTTAGATGGGTTATGTTTATTCTCTTTGGTTGTTTGCTTTGAAAAGTTTGTATCTATTATTCATGTTTTGGGTTATGTTGCCTATGCCATATAACATGGTTTCACTTTCCTGACTGGAGTTTCTAAATAAAAGAATAATGACAAATAATGAACACACTTTCAGACAAATGATCACTCACACTTCAATAAATCACTTTGGGGATGCATGAGCATTTTCAAAAATAGCCAGTGGCCAAAAGAATATTTGCACATAAACAATATGGCTCCATGAATTCCTAGTGACTCAAACTCTGTACTTTTAGTCACAAAAATATTCACAAAACAGTTTAAAAAAAAGGCTATTCAATCAGCTGAGCTAGTTAGTGAGAAAGAGTGATAGAGAGAGAATGTTCTCTGGTACTAACCAATAAAACAGCTGAGTCCCTCGTAAGAGTTAAGACTGAATCTGCGTTTGTCCTTATCAAATATACATTTCTAGTAGTTCAGAGACCCTAGTTTTCATCTCTTGTGCTTAATCTAAACTGCAGTTTTACCCTTCTGAGAGAAACTAAAAGAGCCAATTGAGCTTTTATTGTTTTTTTTTTCCAGTTGTAATCTGTTTGTTTAATAGGTTTTCTTTATTAGAAAGGGAATAAGCACTAAGCAGGGACATTTATTGCAGTGTAGTTTAGATGAGACCATTGATTTGTTTTATTTTTGGATCATTAAGTTTATTATTATTGCTATCCATTTCTATTTTAACTTTAAGTAGACAGAATTCTCTACTTTCGACTTTTTAATTTTATTCAATAACTTCTAGTCAATATAGCTATCTGCCATATATGTAAGACATCCATATTCAGGAACTATTGTAAGGGTTAAATGCTTTTTTAATGGGTGTATGGATGAAACAAATCAAAATTTAACTAGACAAGAAATTTCAATATCCTATTTTAAGTACCATAGTGCTTGTTTAGAGTTATTTCATGAACATTATTCATGCTGTAGCTCAGACAAAGTAGTGCCAGTGAAAATATTCACTGGCTATGATAGCCATAGCCCCCAATCATATGGAGGTAAATACAGAACTAAAATCCAGTCAACATACATGTAAGGCTGGGGTCTGTGCCAAAGCATCTCTAGCTGGGATTGAAATATGTACTTCATCTCACCTAATATCCTGAAAAAGGCCAGTCAGAGAGTTTAGAAATTGAGTATGGTAGTTATAATACTTTGGACATGCTTTACTATAAATTGAGGGCTGGGCAAAAGATTCACAGTGAAATGCTTTAGTGCAGTGGTTCTTAACTGTTTCCACACCAGGAACCCCTCCCATTCAGCTAGAACCTTCCTCCTAACTAGCTGGGATCTAGCCATGACTCGTCTCAATTTTCTATGTGGGAAGGATGGGGATCACGACCCCCCCCCCGAGACCTGTTTGTGATGCTGCCAGGGGGAGGCATGATCCCAAGTTGAAACCCCCTACTTTTATTGTAAAACTGTGCTTGGTTTTGGGAACAATAACACTATTTGTACTTTAAAAAGCAGATGATGTTTACAACAACATTTCATGAGAAAAACTTTTTGTTCTTAGGATGACTGAAGACTTATTTTTACCATTAAAAAAAAATTAAAGACAACCCCGCCCCCAAAATTCTTGCTTCTCTACTTAACTATACAGGACATACATAGAACAAAATGTGTAAAGATTGATGTGGGAGTCTTGTCTGGCTGCACTTACCAAGATAATGGTTTGTTATGCAGGAGAAAAAGAAACTCAAGAGTCACATTTTGTCAAAAATAGCATGGCCATGATGATCATACAATACTCTGGTTATTGAGGATCCTGGTGGGAAACAGGCTGCCTTATCTGCTGCCTTATACTGACATAAATAACTAGCAGTAACTATTAAGTCTTTAGCCTCTACCTTGCTTCATTCCATCTTCCCAAAATTCCACTTAAATCCTTATTTGATCCTCCCTTTGGACTCTTCCCCGAGGGAAAAGGAGGGGGAAAAAGCTCATCATTACAGATCCAGTACTAGGGCAGAGGAGGGGTTCATCACTGGTGAAGCAGCAAATGAGGATTGCCTCCTGTCTCATTGATATCTCTTCCATTACCAGGCCTTTAATAATGGGATGGGCCTATATTTTTTCAGAGGGTCCCCAGTCATCCAGGGCATGTTCCTGGGACTCTGGTGGCCAATCATGATAGCAAGCAGCATGAAAGCAAGTTTAAAGTGATGGAGTCCACTCTTATCTGGGCTGTCACTTGCTATTCTCTCATTGGAAAGATTTGTCATTTGTTGCTTCCGTATACCTACTAACGCATGTGAAACCCTGCATGGCTCCCTGTTCTGAAGCAATGATGGAATAGGAGAATCTTGAATTGACAACTCATACAGATCCCAAAGCTAGAAAGGCAGGAGAGTCCAGAGGATGACAGGTGGAAAAACCTTAGTTCTATTCCTAGCTCTGGCTCTAGTTTGGTGTGTGACCTTGGGCAAATCACTTATGAATAATCTCTTTGGGCCTCAGTTTACATCCCCTGCTGTAAAATGGGGATAATGATGTGGACACTCCTTTGTAAAAACATTTTGAGATCTATGAATGAAAAGCATTATACAGATGCTTATTATTAAGAATTTGGAATCAAACTGTATATGTTTTTGGTTACTTCCCTCCCTCATTGATGTGATGTATAACTATATATAATCAATTATGAATAGGTGATTGTCTGTGTTGCTCTCACTCTGGCTACCTTCTTCCCCCAAGCCAAAATTTTCAAAATGGCTGCTATGCTACATCCATGCAACATTCTGAGTGCATGATCGTTTACAAGTGCAAACATTAAAGCAAGCAATAGATTTTGCAAGACATAATCAAGTACTTTTCTTCCAAAGGTCATAATTGGATCCTAGTTTAAAAGATTAGCATGATCTACAGAAGCCTCATCAGTGACTCACACACAGTACTGCAGACATACACTGTAGAACAATGGGCATATCTGTATCTCATAGGCATGTGAACTGGTAACTAGAGCCAAATTTTACTTACAGGGACAGAGATTAAAAACTGAGATTGTGCTGTATTGTCAACTTCTCTGCAGTTCCAAGAGTAGGTTGTCCTGGCTCTGCTTCCATGCTAAGGGGCTCTGTAGGGAAGTGTGCAATCAGAGTCAATCACCAGACAGACAGCCTAGAACAAGTGAGCCTCTCTATTTTAGGAGCAGCCTGCTTTCTCTCTCTCTCTACTGTTAGGTTCTTGTGTGGTGTTGTTCTGAATTCTCAGAAATAAAGTAGTGTTATGTTGCCTTCCAGCAAGAGTATTTTATGTTTTATCTCGCTTATCTTTTTGTATGCTGTGAAAACATAAAGATGAATATAGGCTATTGACCACCATTCTGATCTTGCTGATGCAGTCACACAGGACTGAAGTTTGGTGCTGCATTGTTGTCCCCATAAATATGAACAGTGTTTTAGTAAATGGAGAACGTTTAGCTCTCTAGCAACTTATAAATAGCAATAGTCAACCATTTTAAAAGGTGCTACATATGGGCATAATCTGACACGGTTCTGAGTTTCTTAAATTCCAAGTGCTTAGATAGAAGATGCTCAACACCTTGCTGTGTTAGACGTGTTTCTCCTCTTTTCTTTTTGCCTGTTTTGTTGCTAAATCTGTCCATCATCTCTTTTTATCTCTGTCTCTGAAGCTTTGGAGGGAGAGTAATGATTTGATCATAAATATGTTCCAAAAGGTTTTACATGTCAAGGGAAACTGGAAAATTTTGGCTTTTGATGGGTTCATAAAAATGAACCCTCAGAATCCCTTTTGTTACTTGTTCATTTTTTTAAATTGAAAATAAAAAGAACATCATAGTCTTGGTGTTCTTCTATGAAACTGAAGAATGTTGTGGGAATGACTTCAGATATCAGAGAACGGCTGAGCATTCTCACACAATTTTGTAAAAAATTCACACAACTTGTTTGGTTTGCACTGGTGTCTAATGGCTAAATGTTAATGTTCCAAAAATATTAATTTATTGATATCTGTCTAATATGTTACATTTCTTTGCTCCTCAGCACACCACACACACACATATGCAGTAGCAATGACCCAAAATGCATATTTTTGGAGATCCAAGTTTTCTACATGTTAAAAGTTCAGTTCTGAATATCATTCTGCACTCCATTTTCATCCTCCCTCCCTTAGCTGCCTCTGGGCTCACCCCTCATATGAAAGAGGGGGGGAAAATCAAATCATTGAGTGAGAACATTGTTGCCTTGCAAAGTCAGGGCCTAATCCAAAGCACCACTGAATCCATTGATTTTGATGGGCTTTAAACCAGGCTTTAGTGCCAATAAGCATTGGATGTATGAATTCCCAAATTGGTGGTGTGATTTTCAGTCCAGGTCTCCTCCCCCCGCCCCCCAAGCCTCACACTGAAGAACTTACCAGGCAAATGGAAAATAGAGCACTAGTATTTGAGAAGCCTGTCACCCCCCCCCCCCACACACACACACTCCCCCCCATACACACACAATTCACAGTCCAGGCAAAACAACTCAGTGAATTTCTACTTTATGTAATGACTACACTTTCATCTTTCCCAGAAGGAAAGGAGTTAACGTACTTGTTTCTCAGCAATTCATTAGTTAAATTTCATGATGTTATTTAAAGTGTTAGGACTATGATATGAAAGTAACTATAAGCAATTGTTCTAGCTTGGTATTAGAAGGGTGTCCATAAATTGTCATCTATAGCAGCCATCTTATTAAAAATAATTGTGCAATTGACTTAATCTAATTACCTTGCTCTGCATTCTCCTGATATGCACTCAAGATGACTTATACTACATATACTGAAAGAAGAGGAACAATTAAAGATGTCTTTCTATAGTCATAGCTGTGAAAGGTGAGGCTGAATTGTTTTCATTCTAATTTAAAGGCTCTAGAAATCCAAATAAATGTCAAATTATTTCCATATTACTTAGCAATGGACACTGTATCAGAGTATTCTGTGTGTTTATACAGTGTCACATCGCAGAGAAGATCAAACTAGAAAGGAGAGACTGAAGTTGAGATACAGCTTTGATGGTCATTTTAGATGGAAGCTGAACCAGCTCATAGATCTTTTGAGAGAGCTTTTTTCACATCTCACATCTTCATTATCCCATAATGGATAGGATATTAGCTAGTGTAGTGCATAGAAGACTTGCCACTATTGTACTTTGTCTGCACTTTGTCACCATATGTAAAGCCCCTCTGATAAATTGTCTTTTTTATTCCTTTGGTGCACAGTAAATAAGTATATTTTCAAAATGGAAAGGAAGAGAATGGGCTGTTTGTTAAATGGTTTTTGAATTGGTCCTGCCCATTAAACACAAGTATGCTATTTTCTACTCTTGCTTTAGAAGAAATTGAGTGCTTCCATTTCATATAAAAAAGTAATAATAAAAGTTGGCACGGCCACTCAACAACTTGGGCTTCCGATAATGGAACTACTCCATTGTAAAGGTTGCAATCTGATTCTTGTCACTGTTGTTCTAAGCAGAAATTGTCATTAAAGCAAGTGGCATCAGGATTCAGAATTGGAGGAGGCGGTAGAGGGAGATATGAACATTTAGAAAACCCAGGTGGCAAAATAATAAGGATGAAACTGAGTCCTCAATAAAAACAGATTAATTTATTTGACTAAAAGCACAGTACTGTCATTGGGAGCCTCCTCCCCGTCTTGTTGAGTGGCCCATGCTGGTTCATTTTACTATGTCCTGTGCAAAATGGAATCACTCAAATTCTTGTACTCAAATAGCTGAAGACAGACTAATTGCACTGCAAAGGTAAATTTGATACTACAGTCCTCCAAGTTCGTGAACTTGCTTGCTATCACTTGAAAAAGACAATAGGCTGGTCATCATGCTGCTACAAGAACATCTGTTCTTATGTTGATTAAAGCAGGAGGAAGTACATTTTCAAGTAGCACGTGTAAATGAACAAAAATACACTCCTTCTGAACGAAAGATTCACCTGTCAACCTGCCAAATGCCTTTCTGATATCCAAAAGGAGAGATCCAAGAGACCTATTAGTACAAAGTAATTAAATTATGGTAGGTTTTATTAGTTTAGCAAAAATCAGACTTCTATAACTTCTGCTTCATCATTCTGTATTTCTGGTTAAAATCATTCCTCTGCATGGGAGTTCTTTGCTAGCAGCTCTCCCTGTTGCTAGTGCAGAAATCCATGGCTAAACAGGAGGCTCATGACTTGACAGAAGAAAAGAGGCTTCTAGTAAGGTTCACTCATTTTCAGCTCTTCTTTCCTCTCCAAACTTCTTACTTCTCTTTGTGATAGATTGAGGCAGGGCTGGTGTTACTCAGCACCGAGCATCAAAGTGAGAGTTTACTACTCAGTTCATATGTTATATGTTTTGTGTGACAATAATCTCTTTCCTCCTCTGCCATATCTGCAGTGCACTTTGTTTTGGGGAGAAAGGTGTTAGTGGAGATGGAGCTGGTAACAAACAGGTTGTGCTAGCAGCCCCTAAGGTGCTCTCACAGCAGGAATTCAGCATATTGTCAGGCTGTCTGTGCCAGATCAGGGAGAGTGTCTGGCATGGAACTTCAGGCAAAAACACCATGAAGTAATATATAAAGCGCTATTACATAATTTCTGCTAATAAAGTAGACAACTACTTACTACTCTGGGTGTGGTTGCAGCATGACCATATACAGCAGCTGGCTCGATTACCCCCTGCTTCCTGACTGTCACCACAGCTTTATGGTTTTTTATTCAAGTGAATGCAGCAAGTACTTTTTCTTCAGTATTCATCCAGCTTCAGCTCAAAACTTAGAGAGGGACCCTACTGAAGCCAAAACCAGATCCATCCTTTAGACACACAAAAAAGAGAACACCTTATTTTGTTTGGGCTGTTGATCGGGTTGTCATGTGGGACAACTGAGCTGTATTCCTCGATCTTGCAGCACCTCTGTTTTGACTCTTAACTAGTGCACAATTCCAGATAACAAACATCTTCCACACTGCAGATCTTCTTTGTTTGCTTGTTCCTTGTAAACACAGAAATCACAAGATTTAGAGATAGTAAATACCTAAAGTTCATCCTCCATTTTCTACACTACATTTTTCTAGTGCTTTCCCGGCCTTGTTTTAATTGTGCCAAGTAATGGGCCCTTTTACACTTCCCTGGGGAGACTCTAATAGTCTAATACATTTCAGGATCAGGAATTTTTTGTTGGAAGTTTTTGGAAGATACAAAAAAAACCAAGCAAGACAAAAAACAGATATCCTATCTGTTCAGTCCTTGCTTCAACAAAAATCCAAATGACATCTATGGGAATTTTGCCAGCCAGTTTTGCTCAACTATTGCATGATTTCTTAGCCATTTTAAGAAATCACTAGTAAGGTTCTATATGATTTATATGAAAACCATTGGAATGGATTGTACCCAGGGATCAACATGAAGGGCCAGATCCGCTATTAATGGGACAGAGGTGCAACTTTCACCTCTGCACCAGTGAGGACCATTGTGCCCTATTAAGTAGTCATCCCTTTGTATTGGTAGGCAGTGTTTCTACTCAGTTCAACTGAGGGAAGGCAACTTTAGTTTAATTGGGAGCTCTGTAGGAGCCCAGCCAGTGGCTGAACCTACACATCCCTAGTAATGTCCCATCCTAGCCAGTGCCACCCACTTTTCAGGCTTCATTAACTGTCTCTGGGCTGTCCCCTAGTAGAGAGGAGATTACATTAGTAGTTAGACACTGACTCTTGAATGGATTTAGTGTAAATTATTTTAAGAACACTATATTATTCTGTTCTGTGCTGAATTTTCTACATAAAGCATTCAGTGGGATGAGATTCAATAAATAAATTGGGGTAGCTTCAGGCTAGCCATCTGCAGGAAAAGATGGCTGTAAGTTGCATCTAACTCATCACATTCTCTAGGGAGAACTTTTTGGATGAAGAGTTATCCACATATATTGGCTTAAAATAATGCAGAACTCATTGTCTGTATCCAGGCAGGGAGAAACACAAGAATTTGTTTTCACAAAGATGAGAGGTTCTATTACAGGTAATAAGATATCACGGATATTTAAGTTCAGTAACTCCATTTTAAAGGGAATATGTGTCATGGTTGAAAAACAAAAGACAGGGTGGTTCCAGAAATGGAGCCTCTTGCCTCAGGGTCATTTGTTTGAATGTGGCCCAAGGCAGTATGACAGCAAGTCAGTGATTAAAATTTGGTGCTGCTTAATGATTGTTCAACTGCCTTATGGGGAATGAGGCAGTAGTCGAGGGGATGAGTTTCCACATTTAAAAACAAGAAAACAGCACCATCAAAACTGCTGTTCGGTGAGCAGTTTGGCACAGAGGCCAAGTCTCTTCAGATCCAGGATAAATTTGATTAGTGGGGTAGTTTGCAGTTGTCCCATTCCAAGTGCACTAGCATGAATACAAAGTCGCAATGGTTTCTCCCCAATATTCATTACTTTACATGTACCTACATTAAAATTAATCTGCCAACGTGTTGTCCAAACACACACATGATTAAATACAATGAATTGTGTTGGAAATTAATCCCTTACAGTAAAAATATATAATTTAGTCCTTGTCACACATTATCACAACAGTGACAAAACTCATTAAATGAGGATTTGGGCAATTGAGAAAGAACTGTTCAATGGCTTGCACATTACATTATATGTAGCTTAACAAATACCTGAGCATAAGTTACAGCAGGGCTTTTTTTAAGAAAGATTTTGGAATACTCATTACACCAGATTCTAGACCTGACTTCGTTCCTTTTTCTATTCCTCCAATATAGGAGGAATCCCAAAGTGGCATAAATCTGATGTAGGAAGGCTCTATGCCTCCAGTTCCCCAACAGGTGTAAGGGACACATTCTTAGGCAATCTGGGCATGTCCAAAGAACACTGCTCTGGCCATTCTAGACTGGCAAACTGTCCTTTGTGGGGGACATAGCCAGACGTGCACTAGAGCAACTCCTACAGATTGCTCTGATATAGTAAGTAGGTAGGAAGGAGGCAGACGTACAAGCAACCCCAGCATAAGTGAGCCACAAGCATCCCTTACAGCATCTCCCACTGTGTTGCATTCAGAGGATCTAGGCCAGTATTGGCTATGTGAACAGACATGATCTATCATTCTGGTATTATAGAATAAAGCCTTTTTAGCCTTCAAATCATCAAGCCGAACATCATTTTGATATGAGGCCAGATCCTATATGGGCCAAATATGGTGAGTGGGATGATGTCCACAGAAGGCAAAAAATATACCAGAGTAAGTGGCAGCCCTCTTTCCCCTACTATTCATCAACAGCTGTCACTAGTATATCTCTGGTGCAGAAGTATGATTAGCACATTTTACAACTATTAGGCAAGAGATCCATTACATACTGAATATACACCACAGGCAGGCAACATTAATTATATATGTTCTTATTTATTCCTCTGTGGCAGCTGCACAATCATTTCTGAGGCATAGCAACAACACAAGGGAGGTACTTTTATTGGTTTTCTAAAAGAGCGGCATAGATGATTTATAGAAGTAACACAAATATCAGTCCAAATCACTTGGGCCATAAATGGTACCCAATATATTTTAAAGAAAGAAGAGATTTCACTTGTAGTGTGTGTGTGTGTGGGGGGGGGGGGTGTTGTTTTACTCCAACAATAAACAACATTTTAAACAAATCTAGGCAGACTGGGAAAGTACATTAAGCTACAAATAGAGAAAGAGAGGCATTCCAAAGGTCTTCTCATCTTCTGCTTACTCATTTGCCAAAAAGGATCTAGCAAATGAGATAACTCCCATGAGGCTCTGTGGTGGAATACCTAAAGAAAAATATTTTTTTTTTTTTTCAGGCATTTGGATTTTCTACAACAACAACAAAATGTTATTTTTGGCAGAAAGCAACTTTTTGTGTAACACCACTTCTCCTACAAAAGACAGTTGACAGAAAAAAAAATTGACTAGGCCTCACATGGAGCCCTGTAGTCTGTTCTTGTAGGGAGAATGGACTCTTTGATTCAGTAGGCATGATACCACTACTTACTGTGATCCCATGAGAGAGACTCCTCTATTTCTATTAGCAGACTGGAGCAGAAGCACATATAGTGTGGACAGGAATGCTGAATTGAAGAGGGTGCCTTTGCAGCAGACTCCATCCCTGCCTTGGGATCTGGATTCCAATGGGTTATAGACCAGATAAAAATTGTTAGGGTCTGGTCATCAACTTGGGTTTGCTTCCCTGGGGAATTTACACAGGAAGCAGTGCTGCTTCTAGAAGCCTTAACTCCTCAATGATTTCTCTACTACTGCCCTGAGGGGGCAATGTGCCACCATGTGGGATACCTCCAGCAACACCCAAGCTCCTAAGGGAGCCATGCTACTATGAGGGAGAGGGATCCTATAATTCATATAGTGGGTTCCAACATCTACATACATTTACCCCATTAATCCTTAGAATCTAAAGGGTTGGCAGGTGTTTCCATTTCCCTGCTTCACAAAATTGCAAAATCCTTTTTCTTGGATGCAAGGATGTGAAAGAAACACTTCATGGAGAACTTTTCAAAGAGTCTTCTCACAGGGTGTGGACATCTTGCTCAATGATCTAATTCTTAAGCTCAATAGGATTTGCTTTCAAAACCTCCAGCTCTTTATTAGTAGTAAAAATAGACTTACCTGTCTCTTACACATATGCACATATGATTCTTATTATGCATGCTACTTACATTTTTTAAAGCAACTTAGGCCTTGTCTCAACTATACAGTTTTGTAGACAAAAGACAGCTTTCATCCACAAAACACGGGAGGCGTACACACTGAAATGCTCCTCCCACCGATGTAACTCTCCTGCGACTCTGATATAATAAAACCACCTTGACAAGAGGAATAGGTCTTTTTGCAATGCAGTTAGAGCAACATAGTGTCACCGTAGACACTGTGCTTGCTTATGTCACCCTAATTGTCCTCCAGGAAGTGTCCCACAATGCCCATCATGACTGCTCTTGTCATCAGTTTGAACTCTGCTGCCCTGAAGGTACACAGGTATGTGCCCCTCCCCTGTTAAAATGTCCAGGAATTTTTGAAATTCCTCTTCCTGTTTGCTCAGTGAGGACAGTTCACACAGCATCTTCCTAGCTGACCATGCTGGCTTTCTGCAGCAGACATGCTTCCACGAGGAGTATACTGGAGCTGTTGGAACTATGGGGAGAGCAGGCTATGCAGTTGCAGCTTTGCTCTGATATCTATGGCTTAATTGCTAGTGGCATGCAGAAGAAGGGGCATAAAAGGGACACACAGAAGTGCCATACTAAGATCAAGGAACTGAGGCAGATGTGCCAGAAGGCAAGGGAGGCCAGCCATCGCTCTGGTGCAGCCAAAGCCACTGCTTCTACAAGGACCTGCATGCCATCCTCATCAGCGACCCCACTTCCACTGCCAAGAGCTCCAGGGATACTTCATGGGGACTGGAGGCAGCGCCCAGCAGAGTCAACCAAGAAGACAAAGTGGTAGATGAGGAAGTGGAACACACAACAGGGTCGTCCAGTGGCGCAGGGAGTCAGGGCCTCTTTTTGACTCTGGCGGGGGTCTAGACAGCCCTGGGACTGCAGCGTGCATGAAGCAGGAGTTGCAAGTTCTGTGAAGCATCCATTTTGCTTTGACACTGCACAGTGAGAGGAGATTGTGTACTTTGTTATACAGTAGACGAAGGATAAGAGACAGAAATTAACAAATGAGCCTATGCAGCTATGCTGTCATGGTCCAGTAGAAAAGTTTGTTAATGTACACAAAAATGTCCCAGGAATCCTCCATAGAGATCTCTAGGAAACTGTCCTATAGGTATTATGCAATCCTCGGCCGAAGGTTCTTTGGCAGAGCTGCCTTGTTTCTCCCCGCAGTGTACGAAAATTTGCCATGCCACCCGGAAATTATTTCTGCAAGGACCAGAGCAGTATACAAGCAAGCATCATATGGAACTGGTCTGAAGCCCCACCCATGCAGGAGATACACCCTTGCACCCTGGTTTATATTTAGGAGTGAGATATCGGGTTCAATTACTCTAGCCTGTGGAAAAGGGCACCAATATTCAGAATAGTCTTCCTAGGCACTTGTAGCAATCTCCTTCGCAAACCACCCAGACCTTTTGTTCCTTCTTGCCCGTTCCCCTTCCCATGCTGTCATTCCCAACAAACCCATATTTGGGACTCGCACAGAGCTGTGTGCTAGCCAAGGGACAGTGAAAAAGAGGGATGTGTCATTTTAGTGCTTCACAGCTGTGAGTGCACTCACAGTACTTTCTCTGGATTATTTCTTTGGCTTCTCCAGATGTGCCCTGGAGGACACACTCTTCCACACTGTCGGAGCGCCTCCATCAGATAAGAAGGAGAACCAGGAGGAGTAAGGAGGATGTTTTGCAAAGTGCTGCAGTCAACAGATATAGCAGATAGCGAAGCAAGTGTGTGGAGGGAGACAATTAATGAAAAACTCAGGCTGGATAGCCTGGAAAGGAGGCAAGGGCTGGAGCAGATAATAAAGCTACTGGAGAGCCAGACAGAAATGCTCAGGTCCCTCATTACGCTGCAGTCTGAGCAGACTCCCCCAGCAACCAATACAGAATTCAGTTCCATGCCCTCTGCAAATTCCTCCCCCACATTCCGCACATGTTCCCCGTACCTTTCAGTACCCCTTGCACTTCACTCCTAGGAACTGGTTTCACAGTGAAAGCTGGCAACTGTGAGAGCCGTAACCGAGAGAGAGTTCCTCAATGCCATATCCCCTGTTTGACAAAAATATTGTGTTTTGTCCTGTTATTAAATTTTACGCTTTGAAATAAAATGAGTCTTTATTTGTGTCATACACATGTTCGTTGGTGCTAACATTCAAACAGAATGGCTATAGACAAGAATATTTGCTCAGCACAATTAACGCTCAGGAAGCAAGTACTACTGGGGTCATTGAAGGTGGTATCCAAAAGTTCTGCAGCCACTGCACATCATCCCATACATGCATCATGATGTGATCCCATCACTCAGCACTTGTTTCCTGAGCCCAGTACCAATGGTCCACCATGTGCAGCTGCTCCATGAATGCCAGCAGCAATCTTAAATTATTTCTTTCCATGGCACACAGCAGGGCAGGCACCAGCAACTCACTTTCTATTTCACATCTCATGAAATACTGCAGGACCAGCTGTGTTGTGTTTATAACGCTCATCACCAGACTGGTCAGCAGTTCAGTATCCATGCTTTCAGGCAGAGATGGCAGCCACACAGTTTAGAAGGGCTGTTCAAAAATGGCACAAAACAAAGTCAGAAGCCCATGGAATGATGGGATGGAAAGAACTGCATCATGAGACAGTGAGCATGCTGCCATGATGCACTCCAATCCATTCCCAGAGCTCCCAGCGGCAGAGGATGGCAAGTTGCACAATGGGATAGCTACCCACGATGTAATGCTTTTTCTGTGGATGTGCTCTACCGCCACAAGGAGCGATGTGTGAACATGCACAACCGATGTACTTAAAGCAGCTTATGATCGTCAATGAAACTAAAAAGCAACAGAGGGCCCTGTGGCACCTTTAAGACTAACAGAAGTATTGGGAGCATAAGCTTTCATGCAAGCATCTGAAGAAGTGAGGTTCTTACCCACGAAAGTTTATGCTCCCAATACTTCTGTTAGTCTTAAAGGTGCCACAGGACCCTCTGTTGCTTTTTACAGATTCAGACTAACCCGGCTACCCCTCTGATAAATTAAACTAAAGTTGACTTAACTCTGTAGGATAGACATAGCCTTAGTGAAAGACGTATTTTTCTTTATCCAAGGAAATATAAAGGCTTTATGTATGCAAATAAACCTCTATATAGTCATGAAAGAGCTAGGATCCTGCAGGGAGAGGAATGAAGAGTATAGTTTTCTATATATCTATCAGATGAACTCAAGATGATCATAGTTAGGGTTCCTTTAGAGGACCAAATGTAGCTCGTATCCTAAAATGTGGTCAGTGGCAACTTTCTGTATATAACTGCAGTTTGAGAACACAAGTGATTAAGGCTCAAGTTTAGCAGAGCATGTGCTTAAATATTTATATAGTCCCATTGGCTATTCACAGGCTTACAGTTGAGCCTGTGCTTAAGTGCTTTGCTAAATTGGAGCCCTAATGCAGGTTTTACATCGTGGGGAACTCAGACAACAAATAAATTTTGCTTAGTCTATGAAGGATAATGGAAGTATTGGAACAAGTAAATATCATGGTGGTGTGCACTGATTTTAGATTGATGTATATCTGTACAATATTTTTCCTTTCTATAGTAACTTCTGTTTCATGGAAATCTGAAATTACTTTAAAAAATATTAATGGCTGGGTTTCAGAAGCACTGAGCACCCACCAATCCCATTAAGTTCATCATAGTAGCAGGTTCTGAGCACCTTTGAAAGTCAGGCCATAAAAAATTAAACAAATTAGAAGCTATTCTTAGGCTCCAGACATTCTGTAGGGCCACTCTGGGTATCACTAAGTTTAATCAGTCCTGTTTTATATTGGAGTCCTCCAACACTTAACTTCTCACATTAAACTTCTGCTCTTTTCTACTGAGGAGACTGTAGCACAGAGACCCTATAGTACTGCTATTGAACACATTTATAAATGTATAAACAGCATATTGTATAAATTGGCATCATCCTTACAATCCATCATCTTAAGGAATATACAGTTTTTCCACAACATTTTACTCTGCACAAAAATTGGGCTTTTAACATTTCCAGGGAATAATTATTTTAATTTACTTGAAGAACATTGGAAAAGGAAATAGATAAATTTAAATAACATATATTACAAATAAAAGTAGATATTTTCTAAGGTTGAGTTTCAGAGGTTTTTTTTTTTTTTAATACTTCCATAACAAACAACAACTGTATTTGATCTATGATTTTGCAAGCTGCTGGTCCATAATGTGAATTAGTGCATTTTGGCATAATTTTAAAAAACGTTAAGTTAAACTATATGAAGGCAGTTATGCAGCTGCTGCAGGAAAATCAGTTAGGTAAAAATGTAAGACTATACATTGATAACTAAAGGAATCAAACTAAACAAGCAATTCTACACTAAGTGGGAAAAAAACTAATATTAGGTAATGGAAATCAAACACTGAAATGTCTGAGATATTTAATAACTGTCTTGTATTGCTCTTTAATGAGAAAGAGATACAAATAATGGTGAATGAAGGTTTAATAATGACACAAGTCAGAGGGCATATTTATAATAGGATAGTCACTGTTTAGATCAACCATGCCATCTGTATAATAACAAAGCTCCCATTAACTTTAATTTTGCTGAGAAAAGATAGCCCTGAGGTATGTAGAAATCAAGATTAAATAAAATTAACTGTAGGATTCTTGAAGAAATAGCAGGAGAAATGGCAAGACAGAAAAATAGTAAATAGAAACAGAAAACATATAGTAATTTCCAAAGAGAGAGAAAAGGAGACCATATCATATCAGAGTTGTACTTCTGTAATATAAAATCATTTATCAAATAATTAGGAAACAATAAGCATCTACCATAGATGAAAATAAATGAGCAATAATAATGGGTTTCCAAATAACAGAAAAAGCTGCTTAACAATAACTAAGATGGTAGGCATGGGAAAGCGGTAGATTTGTTGTTGTTGTTGTTATTAGCTATTATCTAAGTCTTTGAAATGGTCCCATATGACACTCTCCTTGACAATATCAGACACCTATAATCTTGAATGGGTGGCACAGTAGGGCTAAAGACTTGACTCACAAATAGAGGAAAAAAGGACAAATTATTCTGAAGGAAGATGGGAGGGGCATAATGTCTATTTACATCCATGAGAAATTCATCCAAAGGTGATTTTGATACAAAGGTCAGGGGTAATTCTAGGGCTGAATTTTGTCCAAACTGTTACAAGAGAGAGTGAAACTGGGAATTGTAAAAGATCAGAACTGGGATTATCTAGTAGAGCCAGTCAAATAGTGCAAAAAAAAAAATACATTGTTACTCTTCAGTAACTGTTATTGTTCAAGATGTGGGTGCAGATGTGTATACCATTCAGGAGTGTTTGTGCCAAATGCACTGGAGCCAGAATCTTTTTTCCGCCACACAGCATTACTCATCAGAGTGGAGAACATAAAAATGGCCATACTGGGTCAGACCAAAGGTCCATCTAGCCCAGGATCCTGCCTTCCGACAGTGACCAATTCCAGGTGCCCCAGAGGGAATGAACAGAACAGGTAATCATCAAGTGATCCATTCCCAGTTGCTTATTCCCAGCTTCTGGCAAACAGAGGCCCTATGTGTCCATGTGCCCCATATGTCCTCGTGCCCCTTCCTGAGGATATATAAGAGCATCACCACCTTGACTGATCCCAACCCCCCTCAGTTCTTTCTCATTAGAGAAATTGGCTTAAGACACCAATGCAGAAGGGCTCAAGGGTGGGCTGTGAAGTACGTGCCTGCACCACCTGTTGATGAACAACAATTACTGAACAGTTAAGTAACAGTCTTTTCTTATTCAAATGGTTGCAGACATGTATTCCACTCTGGTGATGCACAAGCAGTACCATTTGGAAATGGGCTCATACTCTAGCTAAACAATGATTACATTCTACTTTGCCAAAGTTCACATCAGATCCAGATGTGGCTGACCACACAGTGCCAAGTAAGCGCATGCACTGAAGACCAAGTAGCATCCCAACAAATGTCTAGTACAGGAATATCTTTCAGGAAGGCAACTGATGTAGCTTTGGCCCTTGTAGAATTGGCCAACAGTCTTCATGGAGAAGGAGCATTGGCTACTGTATATGCCAATGTAACGCAGGAAGTAATCTGCTGAGAGATCAGCTCTGCTGATCCCATATGACCCTTCACATGATCAGAATAGGATACAAAGAGATGAGGAGACTATCTAAGACTTTGTCCTGTTGTGGCAGAAGGTCAGCGACCTCCTAACATCTAAGATATGTAGACATTTATCTTTGCTAGAATGCAGTTCTGGGAAGAAAATCAAGAGATATATTGTCTGATTTAAGTGAAAAGTTGACACTACTTTGGTTACAAGCTTTGGGTGTGGCCATAGAGTTACCTTGTCCTTGAAAAATACTGGGATGTGTGAGATGAGTGGGATGAGGGAAATGCATATATTAAACCCAATCTCCTCTCCAACATGAAGGCATCAGTGACTGAGCCCAAATTCTGGCCAAACAGAGAACAAAATTGGTGACACTTCTTGTTGTCTTTCATAGTGACTAGGTCAACTGAAGGGATGCCCCATGCCTGAAGGATGGACCTTAGTATGATACACTTGAGAGACCACTCATGGTTATGGGACAATCTCTTGCTGAGGAATTGGCTAACTGATTCTGGGCTCCAAATGTGCAGTTACAGGTGATATGTTATGATGCAAAACTCTCAAAAAGCTCATTTCCTTTTATGTCAAAGATGGGTTAAGTGAGCCCCTCGTTCTCTGTTTAGATAGAACATTGTAGTTGTGGTGTTGGTCAAAATTTGGATTGACAAACCCTTGATACAAAGGAAGAAGTCTCCGTGTATTGCCTGGAGTTCAAGGACATAGGTATGGAGAGTCTAGCCCTATTCTAACTAGAGAGCTTGAACTCATGACCTTCTAGGTGAGTGAATCAGCCTATTAGAGAGGCATCTGTTACAACTTTCACAGCTGAAAGCAGGGAGTATAATCACTTCCAGGTGGGAGTCAGACAAATTTGTCCAAGTGGTGCTTTCTTGGCCAGTAGACCAATTTCAGCCATCCCTAAAAAGTTCAGAGAAGTATTCTTGCATATTTGGTTACATAAGTATAGGAGGCCATGTGGCTGTGCAACCTTGGACAAGTCCAAGATGTCGTGGATGGGTGAGACCTGAAGGACATGCTTAAGTTGTGAATTGCTTGAAATCTCTGTTGGAAAAGAAAAGCAGTCAAAATCATAGAATCGAACAGAGCTTCAATGAAGTTGAGTCTGAGTAGGAAGGAGTATTGGCTTTTCTGAGTTCCGAATGAGTCCCAGATAATTAAAATGGCAAATGATTAACCTCATGTGGCAATGAACCTCGTCCTGGGATGACTCTCACCCCAGCCAATCATCAAGATAAGACTCATAGACTCATAGACTTAAGGTCAGAAAGGACTATTATAATCTTCTAGTCAGACCTCCTGCACAACGCAGGCCACAGACTCTCACCCACCCACTCCTGTAACAAACCCCTGACCTATGTCTGAGCTACTACAGATGTCAAACTAACAGGCCTGTAGTTACCTGGATCACTTTTTTCCCCTTAAAAATAGAGAAGACATGAATTCCTTTCTCCCTTAACAAGGCCACCAATGCCATCAAGCATTGGATGAAAACATGAGAAACCAATGACAGGCCAAAAGGAAGTACCATATACTGATAATGGCAGCTCCCTATCTGAAATCTGAGACATTTAATGTGACTGGGTAGCACTGGCACATGCAAGTAAATGTCTGAGTATCAAGGGCAGTGAAACAATCATTGTGATCTGGGAAAGGGAGTATCAATGCAGAAGTGTCCATATAGAATCTCACTTCCTAGATGAATTTGTTCAGAGCCTGAAGGTCCTACACAGGTCTCAGTCCTTCTTTGAACTTGGAGACCAGGAAACAGAGGGAGTATAAACCCCACCCTTGAAACTGCAGAGGAACTTCCTCTATAATCTCCAGGGCAAACAGAGTCCAAACTTCTCAAAGGGGCATGTAGATGGGTCCCTGAAATGGGACAAAATAGGAAAGATGGAGCAGTATTTGATCAAATATCCCAGTCCCACCATACTTAGGACCCATTTGTCCAAGGTTATCGCCTCTCAAGCACTGATGAAGTAAGATAATTGGTTCCTGAAAGGGCAGGAGAAGAAATGAGAAGATCGCTGCTGGTTGTATCAGTATCCTCAAAGAAGAAGTAGTCAAAAAGGGTTGTTTCCCCACAGCAGGTTGAGCATAAGAGGAATGGTTAGAACAGGAGCAAGATGACCTCCTTTTCTGTGCCATCCTGGAGGTATCCTGTTGCCTCAGAGGGTGAAAGGTCTGTCTGATACTGGTGAGAATATTGCTGTGGAAGGTTACATTGGTGCTTTCTGGTACCTGGATTGTACAGTCCCAGGGAGTGGAGGATAGCACATGAATATTTGAGTGCAGCACCTTGTCAGTTTTATCTAAAAATGAAGATTGTCCATCAAAGGGTAAGTCCTCAATAAACTAAGGAATATCCGGCACTATACTAGGGTTACATAATCAGGATGCCATTTTCATTACAACTGCAGAGGCCATAACCCTGGAAGAAGCATCTGCAACATTGAGAGCAGACTGGAACAAGCTGACCCTCTGCTAAGAAGGTTGCCAGACAACACAAAAGAGAATTTAAACATTGCCTCCCAGTTGAGGAAGTCATATCTCAATAGAGGAGTTTACAGGTTCACTATTCTCATATGGAGCGAGGCCATAGAATTTATTTGGGGCATTTTAAATGTCTTCTGCTGTGATCTCTCATAGTGGCTGTGACAACACAGGGGTGACACTGGATGGGAATAAAAACCATTCACAATCATATAATGGTACTTGGTATTCTTTGTCCATATATTTAACTGTTAGGGCTAGTGACACTGGGGTAAAGCCACAAGGCTTTCCCTGGCTTTAAGGGTGCATCATTAATTGGAAGGGCAATCCTTCCCATTGTTGTTGGCTGAAGGATGTCTAATAATTTGTGGATGTTCTCCTGTACCAGTTCAGCTTGTGTACCTAGAGGTGGAGGCATTCTCCTAAGTAACTCCTGGTAGAATTTAAAGTCCTCAGTGTGGAGAAGATGAACCTAGAGGCACCGAGTCATCCAGAGAATATGAGGATAGAATTGCTGGAGCCAATGGTATCTGATGGTATTGATCCTCTGGCAAAGGCTCCTCCAACAAAGGTTGTTCAAAAGGATGGCCACCATCCTGTACCTGAGCTGTAGGTTGTTTTGGGGGTTCGTCTGCCTCACTATTGTGGAGATTAATGGAAGGAGGAGGCATACATCAGGACTCTAATGGGGCTCTGGGTGATCCCACCACCCAACACAGATGTAATGAGGTTGAGTAGTGTCCGCAAAAGAGAAACTAAACAACTAATTATTCCTCAAGAAAGGTTTTTAATGACTTACGCCTATAAGGGCAACACAGACAGAATAAGAAAAACAGAATTAAAGACCAACACTGAGTGAGGATTAATATAAATGGCAAGTTATACTGAAGACAGGCACAGCTACATGTAAAGCTATTATTGTTTACAAACTACTAGCTTTACCAGCATTGTGCCCATTCCCAGCAAGGCACAAGAACATATACAGTTATTATATATTGATTAACTATTGACTACTATTATCTTTAAACAACTTAAACAACTCTAAAACACTTTACCAAGATAACTAAGTTAACTAGCTCGTGCACAACCAGACCTCTTCACTCCGAAACCTTACCCTGCATTCTTCCAAAGATATGTTACCTTCAGTCGACCGCTTTCTGCACTGGCCAAGCACAGATAGTCGGTGAAGCGCAAGTCCCTTTGGTTCAGGGGTATGTATATGAGCCTGACAAAGAGTGATCTCTTTTAGGTCAACACACACACAAACACTTGCGTCTTTACACCTTCTTTTATACAGTATTTGCTGGACGTGTTTTCAAGCAGGTCAACCAATCAGGTTAGGCCAAATCTTTAATGTGGTTAGCATTGTCGCTTTGACTGTATAATTTATGCTTACTTATTTTCTTGTAGTCAATTGTTTTAAATATGGTTAATGTGGGTTAGACAAGCTGTGCCCGGGGGGGTACAACTTATCTCGCTTTACAGGAGTCAGCATAATGTGTTATCTGGTTGCAGCGCATTTTGACCACAAGTCTGTTTCCTTTTGCAAAGCTTGCTTTTTAAAGTTAATTTTACAAGGCTCGCTTTGTGAAACTTCCGGAGGTTTTAGGCCTAACACTGACAATATTATTGTTCATTTCAAGCTTGACAATACTCTTGTTCAAATTATTCACAACTATAAGAGGATCATCTGTTTGACTGGGGTGGAGATCTAGATCTATGTGAGGGAGGGGCACCCCACAGGTCCCAAGGAGGACAACTGCAAGAGCAAGACTTGCAGGATTGTTGGTATAGAAAATGGCAGAGCTGCAGCTGCATCCATGGGTAACGGCCTTGATGGTCATTCTACTGACAGTTCTGTAGTCAATGGTATGGCACCTAGATCCTCCTGCCTTGGTACCAGGGAGACACGGGTTGACAGCCCAGATCTACCGGAACATCTGAGTCTTGTAGATGTTGTGAGCCTATTTTTGATGAGAGGAGGATGGATCTCTCTTCGATTTCCAACAGCTGTAATCTGTTGTACATGTTGTTTTATGAAGGATGAGGTGATGACTGTCCCCTTTCCCTTCGCAGGGAAGCATCAGAGTGAAGGGGTCTGTCTGCAACTATCTTGGAGGTACAGAACACCTGAGAGTGACTGGCCCCATGATCCAAAGAGGGTTCCAGGACTAAGGCAAGCCTTGTAGTTTGTTCAATCAGGTCCTGCTTCAGATGAAGATCCCTAGAAATCTGCCTTCTCTTTTTAAAAGAATGAGAAATGGTACATGTTATTATATCCTTCATCTAGACACAGTAAGCAGCATATGTGGGGGACTGAGACCCCACATGACGGGCAGTGTTTGAAATCTGGAAAATGCTGCATAACCTAGTGCTGAGCACCACAAAACAAACTAACTACACTAAACAGACACTAGCTGCTGTTAACTATTCACACTAGTAAAGTCTCAGTGACAAATTGTGTCACAGAGAATAAAACCTGAGGAGAAAACCCCAGACAGGGAGCTCCAACTAAGGCCACTGGCAGTAAAAAGGAAATGAGATGGTCAAGTCAGTTTCAAGAGGGGCCACAGGGAGGCCTAGGGTGCGTGCGCCATCCTGACAAGTACTACCGGGGAAAAAATGTCTCCAGCTTCAGTGTGCTTGGCATGAATACACCTGAATAGAATACACACCTTCAGCCACTCAAAGAACCAGTGTTTGCAACATTCATTTTCATTCAAAATGTCTTTTTGATTCAATCAAGTTTGTACCCTTTATTATTCACTATTCAGAAGTGTTCATGCAAGTAGGTCTTGTTCACACAAACACTGGTGAATGGCTTTTCTCTGTGGTCCCGTTCAAGCAACATACTTAAATTCACACTTACTTTTCAACATCTGAGTAACTGGGAAGGAAGAGAAGAAAAATGGATCTTTCAGCTCTGTAATTGAACACGATAAGCAATCCAAAAGCATTATTTGTGTAGGTTGTTTGTAGAATCTGTTCCATTTGTCAATTTGTTGAATCTGTTCCATTTATCAACTCATATGGGTTGATAAATGGAACAGATTCTACTAAATACTCACATGCTGGAAGTACTTTATGGAATAGGGGCTTATATGAAAGTTTGAATGCAAAAAAAGCAATTTCTTGGTAAATGAGAGTATTTGTTAGTGTCATAATATTTGAGGTCGATCGATGGGACTACTCACATGCTAAAGAGTGCTTTGCAGGATTACGATCTCTGGGGCAGATCCTCAGTTAGTGTAAACTGACATAGCTCTATTGATTTAAATAATGCATTGACTGTGATTAAGCTATATCATTTAAAACCAGCTGAGGGTCTGCCCATTTATGAATTTTCATATTTGAATGAGAAGGAATTTTTAGATAAATGTGAATGTTCCTTACTCTCTTATTTAAAATGTTCTAATTGTGAACAGTTAGAGTCACTACTCAGGACCAGTAGGAGGCATATAGCAAGGAGGTAAGAATCTTTGTAAACAGGAAATAAAGAAAGTTTGCATTCATCCTGACCACAATGTGTTGAATGAGATTGAATAAAATTGCATTAGATCACAGAACTCCCTTGTAGAAAGAGGAAAGACAGAAAAGAAAACAGACAAGCTAGTCTTCCAACCAAGCCAGAACTACCAACAGTTGCACAGAGCTAACAGCAAAACAGGCAGAGAAGAGGCCTAAAAAACACAGAGGCCCAGAGAAAAATATTATGGTGAGTCCAGGCTGCAATCAGGAGTGAAGATAGGAAAGTAAGGGGCACTGAAGCTAAAGGTAGGCACCAAAAAACAGTTTTCTTCCTTAAAGGGCCACATCAGCCAAAGGCAGCAAAGAAAAGGGTGGGGATAAACCTCTAATCTCGTAAAACAGCAGGCATGTCTCCATCTGATCCAGCCTTCTTCCAGATAATACCCCCATCAGAATTTGATTTCCAGCAACCTGAGGGATTGCCACGCTAAGTAAGCACATTCCAGTGGTTCTATCAGGCTTCAGTATTAGATATCAATCAGAGGAGAAATAAGTTAATATCCTGCCCTAGACAATGGGACCTGCAGGAGAGGACGTTAGCCTTTCCAGAAGCCTCACAGCTGCTCAAATGAAACAGTTAAGTACAGTAAAAGAACTGGATAAGCATTTCCTGCCATGCTCACAATGTGATTTTTCAGTGGACATGATTTCAGTTACACAAGCAAGAGAAGGGCAAGTCAGAATGATTTCATAATACCCCTGGACAACCTAATCCAATGCTGGGGTATAGGGAGCTGAACAAAGACTTATCATAGACTGGTTTGTTGTAGGGCTGAGGGACAGCCAACCATAAGGAAGACTCCAAAATTACCTTAACCTCACACGAGAGGAAGCTAAGAACATAGTCCTCCAGAGTCAACAAACTCTTCTCAGGAATAATTTTGAGGAACTCATTGTAGAAGCCATAGACATGAGAAGAAAAATACCTCAGGAGGGTGCCCTGAAACAATATCTTCCCAGACCAGTACAAGCACAAAGAAATCCAGAGAGGACTATGCTAACAGACTAAAAAGAAAAGGAATACAACAAGTAGCATGAAGGAATGCCCATGCTGTGGCAAACTACCTCACAAAAAATAGCTTTGTCCAGCAAGGGACACCACAAGCAAGAAATGTCTAAAAAGAGGACGTGATGCAGCAGCTGTCTTTCAATAAAAATACACAAAAGTTACTGAGATTGCATAACTTAGAGCAGGGGTCAGCAACGTTTGGCACGCGGCTCGCCAGGGTAAGCACCCTGGTGGGCCAGGCCAGTTTATTTACCTGCTGATGCGGCAGGTTCGGCCGATCGCGGCCCCCACTCGCTGCGGTTCGCCGTCCCGGGCCAATGGGGGTGGCGAGAAGTGGCGAGCATGAGGGATGAGCTGGTCGCGGCTTCCTGCCGCCCCCATTGGCCCAGGACGGCGAACCGCGGCCAGTGGGGGCTGCGATCGGCCGAACCTGCCGCGTCAGCAGGTAAATAAACTGGCCCGGCCCGCCAGGTGCTTACCCTGGCGAGCCGCGTGCCAAACGTTGCCGACCCCTGACTTAGAGCTATAGAAGATGACCAAAAAGAACCATTATGGATCACCATGGTCACCTTGGGAAATATGTCAAATAGGTTTTAAAATAGACGCAGATGCTGACGTAACATTGATTCCAGAATCGCTTTATAGGAGGATGAATGAATCAACACTTCAGGAGTCAAAAAAGATATTGAAAGGCCCAGGATGGTACCCATTAAACATAAAAGGAATTTTTTTGTCACTATAAAATTAGAAGAGAGACTGCTTCTGTTTTGGAAGGATGCAAAATAGTTATCCCTACATCACATCAAAGGAACAGGAAGTTTGTGACAGATTGCATGAAGGACACTAAGGCAGGGGTCGACAACGTTCGGCACGCGGCTCGCCAGCGTAAGCATCCTAGCGGGCCGGGCCAGTTTATTTACCTGTTGACATGGCAAGTTCGGCCGATCGCAGCCCTCACTGGCCGCAGTTCACCATCCCAGGCCAATGGGGGCGGTGGGAAGCCGCGGCCAGCACATCCCTCACCTGCACCGCTTCCCGCCGCCCCCATTGGCCCGGGACGGTGAACCGCGGCCAGTGGGGGCCGCGATCGGCTGAACCTGCCATGTCAGCAGGTAAATAAACTGGCCCGGCCTGCTAGGGTGCTTACCCTGGCAAGCCGCGTGCTGAACGTTGCCGACCCCTGCACTAAGGCATTAGAAAATGCAGGGAGAGAGCTAAACAGTTTGTTTAGTGGCCTGGGCTGAACAAATAACTACAACAGAGAATTAAGAAGTGTGGTATTTGTGATTGCCTGGGGACCAATTCACCAGAACTGTTACTACCATCTGCTCTACTAGACATGCCATGGCAGAATATTGGAACTGCTCTTTTCTGTTTGGATAATGCAGCTTATCTTTTGATAACTGATTAATACTAAAGATTCATTGACATTGAACAAGAAGTGCAGATGGAGGAAGGATAAAAATCCATCTTTGCCCATTTCAGAATTCCAAAGCAAGTCATCGTTCACAATGGTCTTCAGTTTTCCTCTGAGACCTGTAAGTGGTTTGTAGATACCTGCGGTTTGACTCATGTCCCATCCAGCCCTGTTTCCCTTAGGTAATGGTGAAGCAGAATACATGGTAAAGACAATAAAACAACTTATTTCTAAATCCTCACCTCACCTCATCTTGTTGGCATCTCAGTCAACAACCCTACCAAATAGATTCAGTCCTGCAGAACTGTTGGTGGGAAGGAAATTGAGGTCCACTATCCCAGCCATCCCTTCCCTACTTGACCCTTGTTGGTCTGACTTTCTGAGACTACAGAAGAAGGAAGATTAATATAAAACCCATCAGAAGAGGGACTTTGACAGACATCAGAATGTTAAATCCTTGAGAGTACCAAATACAGGAGATTATGTCTGGGTGAATAATTCTCAAAAAAAAAAAAAGAGTTCAGGCATAGCCAGAACGCGTCAATCCTACATTGCTAGTATGCCAGATGGAATTCTGTCAGAACCGGCATCATCTAATTGTATAACCAGGTTGACCTCCAATATAGACTGATCACTACCCAGACACTAAAGCTGTGAACAACACTCTGTCTGACCATACAGAATCACTAACCTGTACTCCAGAGCCTTTCCGTGTGAAGAGATATCCAGCTAGAGAAAGGTATCCTCTGGCATTCCTGGAGGATTACATAAGATCTTGAGAATTCAAAAGCCAAAAGGCTTAAAAGGGCAAAATAAGTTCCTAACAGAAGGCTGAAGTTTCAGCAGTCTAACCTGATCTTCATAGGGGTGTTTATTTTTTGTTTTATATTGCTATTTCATTCCAGTTATATGTTGTTCTTTGGTGAATAGTTTCTGAAAAGGGAAGAGTTATAAAACCTTTCACCAAAGGAGCATGTGGTGTTAGTTGTGAACATTTAGAGCCACTATTCAAGGTGGCCACTAAGGGCATATAACAAGGAGATAAGTGTCTGTGTATACATGAAATAAAGACTGTCTTACATTCACCCTAAATATAGTGTCTAGGGTCTCAAATCTCTACACTAATTATCTAATAAGAGAGTAGAAATACTACCAGTTAATTAAGGTGACTAATCACACACCACATATAATTTAAAGAATTACTAGTGATAACTAAAGTGAACATTTTACAAACAATCTATGAGGTATAGACCCAATTTATGCACACAACACTGCTCTACAGCCAAAATGCTTCTGAAATAAATGTAGTCAAACTTTACTAATTCTGGGTCACTGAGAATGAAAATGATGCTTAAAATTGCTGATTCGCTCTAGTTTTCAAGATATGCTATTGGGTCAGTATATATGACCCTTGACTTGGGAATGGCGGAGGATAAGTGAGTTATAAAGGGAAGGGATCTCAATTTAAACCACAAATGACTAAAATACATCTTTGACTGGATCTATGAATAAATCTATGACTGGATTTGGACAGTACTTGCTTTTTAGGCAAAACAATGAATGATGCAATCTGAAGCTGGTATTGCATCATACATGATATGAATTGCATCATGTTATTCCTAGAAGTCATGGATGATGCAATCATAACGAAGCTTACATCACTCTGCTGAACAAATTGCCCTATATCAGCTCTAGAAATCATACAGTGTCGTGCTCTCTTATTTGTCAGTGTTTGATTTTGCAAAGGGACACATTTCTGTTTAGCCAAAGTGAGCAGAGATGCCTCGTACTTGTGTGAACAGTGCAGATAACTTCTGCTATGTTTGTGGTGAAGTGACTTTTGCATCACAAAAGCGCAGTATAACCACTATGGTTAAGAAAGCCTATCACCTTTATTTTGGCTGCAAAATTGGAGATCAGGACAAGAGGTGGGCCCCACACATATGCTGCAACACTTGTGCAACAAATCTTCGCCAGTGGTTGAACAGGAAAAGGAAATCTATGCCTTTTGCAGTGCCAATGATTTGGAGAGAGCCAACAGATCATACCAGCAATTGTTACTTCTGCATGGTGCCTCCAGTTGGGAAAGGTGTGTCAAAGAAGAAAAAGTGGACTGTGCATTATCCAAACATTCCATCAGCTATACACCCAGTACCCCACGGAGAAGGACTGCCAGTTCCTGATACACCAGAATCATTCTCACTTGAGTCAGACGAGGAAAAGGAAGAGGATGAAACTTCTGGTCCTGAACCATCAATGTCACAGGACCCACATTTTTTCCCATCCTCCTCCTCTGAACCACACCTTGTAACACAAGGTGAACTGAATGACCTTGTCAGGGATTTGGAATTACCCAAGAATAAGGCAGAGCTGTTGGGCTCCAGACTACAGCAGTGGAATCTCCTGGCACGTGATGTTAGGGTTTCCATGTTCCGTGACCGTCAAAAGGATCTTGTCCCATTCTTCTTCATGGAAGGTGATCTTGTAGCCTGCAACAACATCGATGGTGTGATGGCAGCCCTCAACATCGTTCACGATCCAGATGAGTGGAGACTGTTCATTGATTCATCCAAGACGAGTCTTAAAGCTGTTTTCCTGCATAATGGCAATGTTTTGCCATCAATTCCAGTTGGTCATGCAGTCCATATGAAGGAAACCTATGACAACATGAAACAACTTTTGAAGTGCATAAACTATGACCAACATCAGTGGCAGCTTTGTGGCGATTTGAAGGTTGTTGGTCTCTTGCTTGGTCTGCAGACTGGATACACAAAGTACTGATGTTTTCTCTGCGAATGGGGTAGTCGTGCAAGAGATTCCCACTACATCAAGAAAGATTGGCCACTCTGACAGTCATTGGAGCCTGGGAGGAAAAGTGTTCAGCATCCACCACTTGTTGAATCAAGGAAGATTTTGTTACCACCCTTACACATCAAGCTGGGTCTGATGAAGAACTTTGTCAAGGCCATTGACAAAACACAAGCAGCTTTCAAGTACCTCCATGGAAAATTTCCAAGGTTAAGTGAAGCTAAGATAAAGGAAGGTGTCTTTGTTGGTCCTCAGATTCGTGAACTTCTTCGAGATGATGCATTTGACCATTCACTGCGTGGCAAGGAAAAGACGGCATGGAAAGCCTTCCAGTTAGTGGCAATAAATTTTCTCGGAAACAACAAGGCAGACAACTACTGGTTGTTGGTGGAAAACCTCCTCAAGGCATACAAAAGCCTTGGTTGCAACATGTCACTAAAGATACATTTTTTGCACTCTCATCTAGATTTTTTTCCACCGAACTGCGGAGCAGTGAGCGACGAGCACGGCGAGCGATTTCACCAGGACATTGCAACAATGGAGAAACGCAATGGAGCCCATCAATGCTTGTAGACTATTGCTGGACAGTGACAAGAGATGCTCCATTTAATGAATACAAGAGACAAGCCAAGAAGCGCCGAGTAGACACTGAATAGGACTAAACTATGTACATAATAGTTTTTTGCCTTTTGTTTCATAATAAATTTTATTTATATAACCCTTTTGCTGATTTTTCAAGTGTTACATAAACAGAACAGGTGAAATATTATCATGTAAAGCAACCATAAACACACGAAAAAACCTAGTTTACAATTTATGATTAAAACTCTACTATCTACACAATATACATAGACATAAAATGTAAAAACTTAAATATCTTAGAAACGATAGCCAATCAGTTGATTTATTTGTCATATTTGAATTCAGCACATCAAAATACCTAATTAATAGCACACTTTATCTCTGAAGCAGACGACTTCCCAAAAATTGTAGACCAGTGTAACCCATTCAAAAACAACAAGGAATCCCGTGACTAAAGGCTAACAGATTTATTTGGGCATAAGCTTTCGTGGGTAAAGAAAACACTTCTTTAGATGCATGGAGTGAAAATTACAGATACAAGCATAAATATACTGGCACATGAAGAGAAGGGAGTTACTTTACAAGTGGAGAACCAGTGATGACAAGGCCAACTCAGTCTGGGTGGATGTGGTCCACTCCCAATAATTGATGAGGAGGTGTCAATACCAAGAGAGGGGAAATTGCTTTTGTAGTGAGCCAGCCACTCCCAGTCCCTATTCAAGCTCAAATTAATGGTGTTAAGTTTGCAAATGAATTGTAGCTCTGCAGTTTCTCTTCGAAATCTGTTTTTGAAGTTTTGTTGTTGAAGGATGGCTACTTTTATATCTGTCATTGAATGTCCAGGGAGATTAAAGTGTTCTCCTACTGGCTTTTGTATGTTACCATTCCTGGTGTCTGATTTGTGTCCATTTATTCTTTTATGTAGAGACTGTCCGGTTTGGCCAATGTACATGGCAGAGGGGCATTGTTGGCATATGATGGCATATATCACATTAGTAGATGTGCAGGTGAATGAGCCCCTGATGGTGTGGCTCGTGTGCTTGGGTCCTATGATGGTGTTGCTGGTGTGGTATGATGGTATGGCTGGCTCACTACAAAAGCAATTTTTCCTGTCTTGGTATTGACACCTCCTCGTCAGTTATTGGGAGTGGACCACATCCATGCTGACTGAATTGGCCTTGTCATCACTGGTTCTCCACTTGTAAGGTAACTCCCTTCTCTTCATGTTTATGCTTGTATCTGTAATTTTCACTCCATGTATTCGAAGAAGTGGTTTTTTACCCACGAAAGCTTATGCCCAAATAAATCTGTTAGTCTGTATCCACAAAAACAACGAGGAGTCTGGTGGCATCTTAAAGACTAACACGGCTACGCTTCTGATTCATAACCCATTCAAGACGTTCTTTAAACTGAAAAATGCATTCACAGGTATTAGGTTTTGTTTGCAAATGATTTATTAAGAGAGGCTACTTTCATCATGTATTTGCAATGAATAATTTAATCAGCTCTATTAACTAATAATTTCATAATGCTTCAAGAGATTGTTGTTTTTTTCATTTTTTGTCATTTTAAAAACTACTTTAGATGGAATTTTCAAAAGGGCCTAAGGCCTTGTGTACAAAGGGAAGTTATTCTGGAATAAGGGAGGGTGTGAATTTAAAGTGCAATAGCTCCTCTGCAATAGTTCCAAATATGGACACTCTTATTCCAAAATAAGAGCACTCATGTAAAGAGAGTTATCCCAGGGGAGCTAGTGAGGACTAACTATTGCAGTCAATTTGCCTGTGTGGACAAGGCTAAAGAGAGTTAAGTGCCCCAGTACATTTCATTCAGATGCTTTTTTCGAAAATCTCCCCTTTAGTCTTGGGAGATCTCTGTACAGATAATTCTATATAGGTCTTGTATGACTGAAGCCACATCTTTTCTTTCAGTAAAATTTGTTGTAAAAGGTTCTTAGCGAAGGTATTCCTGCAGACAGGGGAAATATGTTATGATTTTCCTTTCTTTTGGATGCCTCTTGGCTATTTTCAAAGTTTAAGCACAGAACTGGACTTTGGGACATGGATCCTGGAGCAGAAACGTAGCTCATCTTTTGCTGAGTACTCTACAACTAGTATTAATGATAAATGGAACAGATTCTACAAACTACCTCTCACTAATAATGCTTTTGGATTGCTTGTTGTGCTCACTTGCAGAGCTGAAAGATCCATTTTTCTTCTAACCCTTAAGGACACAACTGCATTAGTCTTTTTAGGTCTAATCCAATCAGTGACATTTTTCCACTTGTGGGTAAATGGTCATGTAGTGCTACTGTCTATCATTATAAGCAGTGGTTTATGAAAGTTTCAGTATGATTCAGAATTTCTATTTTCTTCCATAACCTGCTTTCCTGAGCCTTAAAGAGAAGGCTCTAAGAGGGCTTAGAAGCCCTTAAAGAGACACACATAGACAAAAAGCAGATCTTTCAGACTGGTGAGATTTTGTCTTAGTTACCATTCACTTTTATATGCTTATATCAGTAGCGGATATAGTTAAAAAACAACCACATGCACACATTGCTTCATGACAAATTTAAAAGATTATGGCAGAGATTAAGTGAGATGATGCCACAGCTTCATTAAAAGGAATAGATTCACATAAGAAGTAGCAAATCCATTAACCACAACATCCATACTATCATGCATAATGCAAGCTCTCAATCAATCAATATACAGTGCAGTGTTTTAGACAGATTCCTGCAATGAGGATTAGTTCCACCCTTATCACTATGACTAACCATAATCAAGGAGACTCCATTCCAGATCCATGGCTACACTCTGAAATCCTACTGCGCATGGAAGAATCTAGCAAAATTTAAGGCAAACAGTCTTCAAAATACTAAAGGAAAAGGCTATCATCTTTTTTCTTTGTTAATGACATATACATGTATTTCCTCAGCAGTTCCTGTTCAATTCCAACAATACAGCTACTACAGACATGCTCCCTGTGGCTCCTGTATCAAATATTATTTGGACTGTGTATATAGATCTCTAGCCTGAAGAATTCTAGTCAGCTATAGGTATGAGGTTGTGCCTCATCTTATCCTAAGGTGCAGAAATGTCCATTGGCAACAATTTCAGAATAGAAAATGAAGTCTGGGGGTAGCCAAAAAGAGAAGCTGACATATACATTGCAACGCACAGATTATTATTATTTCTTTTAAATTAATTGATATTTTCAAATTATTTTCATTATTAATCAAGCTGTTCAAATAATAAAAACAAGACACTGATCCACAACTATTTTTGCAACTAAAACTCCTGTTTTCTTGTCATTTTTTATTAATTTATTGCCATTGTATTACTGTATTATTATTGTATTGTATCATGTTCATTGTTGTATTGCCACTGCATTATTGTATTGCCATTGTTCATTACTGTTTATTACTATTGTTTTTTATTAATTATTATTTGCAGTTAATTGGACATCTGCTGGATATTTATTTAAATGATTGTGAATTTCTAATGCATACACATGCTATACATTTATACCATGTAACGTTAATGATGTATCCCTAGTCCTTCCATTTTGTCTCCTCCCTGCTGTTTGTTAATTCCACAAGTTCTGTCAAGTAGGGATCACACTTTCCCATTGTGCCATGGTGTCCAGGACACTTGTGAGTGCTGCAAAAATAATTTTGGTCATATCAATAGAGCCATCATGGATTATTTAGGCACTTCCCTGTTGTATTAATTTTCATTAACATTCAAATGATTGAGTTTTACTAACAAATGTTTGAAGAAAATACATTACATAATTGCACATATGAATAGTTGTGGAAACCAAACTATATAGTTCACATTCTGGAATCTTTATCAGAATTTGTTGATTTAGCCAATCACAGAATAGAAGCAAGATCACGTGATTCAATCTGACCAGTCACAGTTAAAAATTTTTAATATAGTTATGAATACTTACAGCAAACTATTTTGGATCAATTCACTAAAGTTATATTTTATATATATATATATAACTTTAGTTATATATATATGTTATAATGTATATATATAAATATATACATTTATTGGGAAAAACACTATCAGCTCACAGATCTTCCACAAGCAGAAAAAGCTAAATTAATCTAATGTGTATATTAATTATTTGTTCTACTCTAGTATCTATTTTTTTTCATGCTTCCCTTGAATAACATGGCATCACAACACAACATAGCTGTGCTTGCTACTCCAGAAATCTTATTTCAAATCTATTTGACCTTAATTTTATTCTACTAATGACAATGCTTTCACCTTCTGCCACTCTATACATCATAGGGAAATAAAAGATAGTTAACCCCAAACTGACACTTGTAATTTCAAGTTGTTAATTTTATTCTTGGTATCTTGTATATGAGGTCAGCTCTTTAAAGGACTCATTTGAAGGATTTCTTTGGCAATGGTCAGGCTGACACAAACCCTCCTCTGTTTTCAATCAGGCTTAGGACTGACTATGTAATATTTTTATTCTTGGATGCTATCTTTAGTTAATAAACTGGACCAACTAATATTGACTGTAGTAAAGCTAGCAGGTTAAACAAAAACTGTTTATTTTTAATTAACATATATTTTAAAACAGTTTGACTTATGCCTCTTACTATCTTCACATACATCTTCCTTTTAACCAGTACATATTGTCAAGGATGCTGTTGAGACAACGTGTAGTGAAGTGGCCTTGGGACTGGAAGCTGGGAACTCTAGCTGCAACTTTGCCAAGGATTTGCTGCATGGCCTTATGCCATTTTCATGCCTGTGGTAAGGTTTAATTAGTTAATGTTTGTACAGCACTTTGAAATGTAAAGTGCTATATAAAGAATAAGGGCTTGTCTTCACTACCAGGCTAAGTCAACGTAAGTTACACTACTCCAGCTATGTGAATAATGTAGCTGGAATCGACGTAGCTTAGTTCAACTTACCCCTCTGTCTTCACTGCACTGCTTTGACAGGAGACACTCTCCGGTCAACTTATCTTACTCTTCTTGGATAGCTGAGGTACCGGGGTCAACCTGTGAGCGCTCACTAGACCTGCTGACTCAACCCCTGCTGCATCAATTGCAGCAGCATCGATCTCCCCCATAGTGAAGAGAAGTATTGCTATAAACCACACAAATGAATAGGTCTGTACTGATCAGAGGATTAAGTAAGTGGGTTTTAGACAGAGCTCTCTCAGCTATCTTCTATGGTATGTTCATAATTCTCCCCCCTCAGACAAAACCACAACCCTTCCTCATGGCAGAAAGGAGAATTCAGGCCATGGACCTGTCCTTACTCCATTTGTTTTGGTTGCTATGACCACATTCAAAGTCCTTGTGCTTCTTGAATGCAAGGATTATGATTCTCCTGGATGAGGTCACAAGGTTGGATGGGGGAGCGAAGAAAGACTCTTGGAAACCTTCCACTTCACTTGTCTCATTTGCCTCTCTTGGAGATGATACAAGAAATCACAGTTCATCTTAAGCAGGAGGCATTTGTTAAAGAAAACTATGACTACAGACAAGCTTCCACACAAACAGAGTTCCAGCTTTGTCTCCCTTATCTACAATAAAACACACCCAATCTGGAACTCTGCTCAGTGCTCAGAGCCATCTATTGTCTTAATAATGTATTGTAAGTAAAAATAGTATGCACAACTCAGGGCTGAGTATAATCTGTCCCTCTCCTTTAACACATAGGGTTCCAACCCCCAATAGTACAGTACTTACACTGTATTTCAACTGTCTACAAATATTTAAAATGTAAGATAGCCTTGTTATATCGTGCAGAATCTTTAAGCTTCTCAAAGCAAGTTTGTATTAACAGGAACAATACATGTCAAAGGGTACTGGAGAAAAACGTAAGCTGTGTAAAGAAAACAGGAGTACTTGTGGCACCTTAGAGACTAACAAATTTATTAGAGCATAAGCTTTCGTGGGCTACAGCCCACTTCTTTGGATGCATAGAATGAAACATATATTGAGGATATATATATATACACACATACAGAGAGCATGAACAGGTGGGAGTTGTCTTACCAACTCTTGAGAGGCCAATTAAGTAAGGGAAAAAAACTTTTGAAGTGATAATCAGGATAGCCCAGTACAGACAGTTTGATAAGAAGAGTGAGAATACTCACAAGGGGAAATAGATTCAATGTTTGTAAGGGCTCAGCTATTCCCAGTCCTTATTCAAGCCTAAGTTGATTGTATCCAGTTTGCATATCAATTCCAGCTCAGCCGTCTCTCATTGGAGTCTGTTTTTGAAGCTTTTCTGTTGTAAAATAGCCACCCACAGGTCTATCATTGAATGACCAGACAGGTTAAAGTGTTCTCCCAGTGGTTTTTGAGTATTATGATTCCTGCTGTCAGATTTGTGTCCATTAATTCTTTTGCGTAGAGACTGTCTGGTTTGGCCAATGTACATGGCAGAGGGGCATTGCTGGGTCTGTTTATTAACTTTCTCTAGAAGGTGTTAAATTGCAAAAAGATCAGAGTGCTTGAGACACAACTATTATCCAAATCAAAAGCAACTGCCTACACAAACACATGGATGCTAACAGAAGCCAGGGGTCAATCCTACAGCTATCTTGCTAAAATAGAAAATTCTGAACATCTGACAGAAAAGCAGTGAGAACACTCTCCAACTCCATCCATTTTCTTTCTCTCTGGGACAGGAAGCAGCAGCCAGCAGAGCGAGACCTTTTCACAACTTTATCCTTTTAATTAAAAAACTCTCCAGGATGTAATTATGGCAGCTCAGGTGTGAACTACAATTAATGCCCCTTTCCTTCCACCCCTACTTCTAGATTTGGGTGAATCAACCTTTTTTCTTGTGTTATTATGAGAGTAAACTTCTTTTGAATACCTGTGAGGATTAAGACCTGAGGCAAAATTCTGGGTCACGGAGTCAATGACAGTTTTGCCACTGACTCCAGTGGGGCCAGGATTTCACTCTTGGATTGTGACTGCTTCAGAGTACCAGAGAAGTAATAAAAAGCTGAAGCTTCCTTGAAACCTTCTGAACACACATGAGATGGAGCTCAACTAGCATCTGTCTACTGTTGTAATGGAACATATTCAAGTTCTTACCCTGTTGAAAAGAGATCAAAGCCACTACAGGATGTATGTAAGCTACCTTGTAAAGGTTAACAGTACATGACAGCTGCAGAAAACCGACTCACCTCCCCAGAAGACTTGTGGCATCCTGGCTCTTGGGAACATAGCTGGAGAAAAATAATTCAAAGCTTTACAAAATAAGGTGGCAGACCTAGAGAATCATGTTTTGATGCATGCCTGAGGATAGTGGACTTCCTTGGATAAGTTTGAGTACATTGCCTTGGAAAATATTGAGTCTTCAGGAGATCAAACTGTTGTTAATCTCAGACAAATAAACAGGAAATTCCAATGCCAGAGGCCCCTGCAGTGGTAGGAAACCTAGGTATATGACATAGGCCCAAATACTCCTAGCAGATGAACCATGGTCCATGCTGCAGTTAACAACAAACCCTCACCCCCATACATTTTCAGTCAACCAGACCTGGAAGAAGATTCCTTCCCAACCTCAGATGTGGCTGTCTGTTTAGCCTTGAGCACGTGTGCAAGAACCACATAGTTAAACACCTAGGAAAACAGAATGTACGGTATGAGAGCATTTGTCAATCTTATCTGCTCTCCTGGCTCAAACTGAAGCCCAGCTCCATGCCCTAATAATGTATCTGGCCATTTATGAGCAAGGGGTAAATGCTATTCCTGACCTCTGTAGCATGGAATTTTATGTTCTTCATTATCTTTCCTACAAATATTAACATTATGGGATCAAAGCAGAGGATTGTTTTTTCTCCAAAGGCTAGAAGCATGTGATGCAAAAAGTGTAAGGTTTGTTTTCTTTCCATGACTTGGAAATCAGGCAACAAAAGACAGAATGTGCTAAATATTACATGCAAGATTTAACCAGGGAAAGTCCTCAAGCTTTGCTCTCACCGAGACTCAGGGCTCGTCTAGAAGGTGAGGTAATGCACACCAGAGAGATGTAAACTGTTGTGCTCTAAATGCCTATCTGCCCCATATAGGCATCACTTTAAAAGGTTAACACAGTACAGTTTCAAACAGAACTACATCAGTGTGCATGAGGTACCTTTTAGAACATGTCAACGGATCTACATTGGGCACTTGCACAATACATTAGAGCATCAGTTTGTGTCCCTCTGATGTGCATTGCCACACCATGTAGACAAGTCCTCAGAGAGATGCTAAGCTTCTCAGAAACATTCTAAAAAGCTGACCCCCGATGCATACTATAATGGCAGAAGCAGTTTCCTATCTCACCAATAAAATGTGGCCCATTATTGATAGGCAGGCTTCAGACAAAATGATCTATTCCCCACAACTCTATATCTGACATTTCTTCTCCCTTCAGTAGAGTTATTTATATTTTCAACTCATTTTCATGAAGTCTTTTTTAACTGTCTCTCCTTGCCTGCCTCTTGCATATTTTTGTTTCATTGATCATTATCCACTTACATGAACCACATCATGTGTTTGTGGTTCAACTCAGACCAGCAAGGGGTTATGTCACCACCTGTCCTGCAACCCTCGGTCCCTTAAATGCTAATAATCATAGAATCATAGAAGATTATGGTTAGAAGAGACCTCAGGAGGTCATCTAGCCAACCCCCTGCTCAAAGCAGGACCAACCCCAACTAAATCATCCCAGCCAGGGCTTTGTCAAGCCAGGCCTTAAAAACCTCTATGGATGGAGATTCCACCACTTCCCTAGGTAACCCATTCCAGTGCTTCACCACCGTCCTAGTGAAATAGTTTTTCCTAATATCCACCCAAGACCTCCCCCACTGCAACTTGAGACCGTTACTCCTTGTTCTGTCATCTACCACCACTGAGAACAACCTAGCTCCATCCCCTTTGGACCCCCCCCCCCCTTTTGGTAGTTGAAGGCTGCTATCAAATCCCCCCTCACTCTTCTCTTCTGCAGACTAAAGAAGCCCAGTTCCCTCAGCCTTTCCTTGTAAGTCATGTGCTCCAGCCCCCTAATCATTTTTGTTGCCCTCTGCTGTACTCTCTCCAATTTGTCCACATCCTTTCTGTATTGGCAAAAAGAACAGGAGTACTTGTGGCACCTTAGAGACTAACAAATTTATTAGAGCATAAGCTTTCGTAGACTACAGCCCACTTCTTCGGATTTCTGTATTGGAGTGCCCAAAACTGGACGCAATACTCCAGATGTTGCCTTACCAGTGCCAAATAGAGGGAAATAATCACTTCCCTCGATCTGCTGGCAATGCTTCTACTAATGCAGGCCAATAATCTGTTAGCCTTCTTGGCAACAAGGGCACACTGTTGACTCATATCCAGCTTCTCATCCACTGTAACCCCCAGGTCCTTTTCTGCAGAACTGCCGCTTAGCCAGTCGGTCCCCAACCTGTAGCAGTGCATAGGATTCTTCTGTGCCACTATAATCTTCTAGTTCACAGTGTAGTTTCCATCGCTCCGTTACTCTTTGCAAATTGACACCAACACATAACTCCAGTTCTGAATTTCCCTAAAACTGCCTTCTTGGAGTGTTCAGCCCTCTCATGGAACATTCACAGAAGTTACATTCGCTGCTCTTTAAAGAGACAGAAACAGTAGCTTGTTCACCTGACTGGAGGTGAACAAGCTGCTGTTTCTGTCTCTTTAAAGAGCATCAAACAAAGCTTCTATGAGTGTTCCAGGAGAGGGCTGGACACTCCAAGGAGGCAGTTAACAATCACTTCAGATTAATCAAAGCACTGGTTTGGTTTACATGAAAAGTAAAACAAGTTTATTTAATTAAAAAGAGATTTGAAGTGAGTTTAAGTACGAGGCATAAAGTTGGAAAGGGTTACAAACAAAAGTAAAAATATGGTTTCTAATGGCTAAGACCGAACGATATAATTTAACAAGCAACAGTCTTTGTTCAAGGTAGTTTCCTCACCAATCTTCCTTTTCTAGCAATGCCTTACTATCTTAGTCAGGATCCGCACAGAATCCAAAGTACTGGTTTTCCTTGTCTCCTCAAGTGAAGGATAACTGAGGAGTTCACTTCCTCTCTCTTTATAGTCCAGTAAACCTTTGAAATCTATTTGTCTGAAATGTTCTTTTTTTCCATGGTTTCTGGTGTACACTCCATGCTGGCTCCGTCTCTTTTCCCCAATGATTTTTTACAATGCAAATGATCTCTTCCTGCAGCCTCCAATACAAATGAATAACACATTGAATTTGGCCACACCTGGTTTAAGGTGTTGGATTCTTTTCTTTGTCTAGAGAAAACCCATTTATCAATTGCCCCAACATGCCCAGTTTAAACACATTTTAGTCACATAATTTCAGCACCTCTGTATAATCCTTTATAGGTTGATCATACATACATCCTAAAAGAATATTAATGATCAGTGAGTTATTAGTTTTTCAATGACATATTATATAACACCATTTAGATACAAATTATAATAGTGAACTAGGGTACACTAAGCTGATCAGGCTAACTGAACTCACTGTTAGATATCAGGTAGTCCCTTGCCTTCTGGCACAGGGATGCTCTTAGGGTCATATCCCTTTTAAGAGTTCCAAATTCCTTGGCCAAAGATTTTTAAAAACTATTTTGGAAATACTAAAAGACCCATATGGTCTTTTCTGGCCCCGTGTTTGGTTAAAAAAAAAAAAACACAACAACTTATGAAATCAGAAGCCTCTAGGTGTGAAGGGAAGGACACGGATGCAATTTGGTGAGAAATTGAGTAGATAAATAGACCTAAATAGTGTATTGGGAAGATATCTTAGTGAAAATGCAACAGAAAAACTGGGGATGGCACCATCTTTCCATTACTAGCTGTTATGCCTCCATCACTGTTAGGCTTGGGAGGGAGAGGCAGAGATAAAGTCTATACACCAAGGAACAATTTAACAGGGTTGCAATAATAATGACATTTTGTTCCACAGGTAGTGGGAGAGGAGAGAGAAAAAGGATGAGTGCTACAGCAACAGACTAAGTTTATGAACAGAACTTATGAAAACCCCAGGAGACAATTCAGAAAGTCTGCTTAACATCAATAACTTTATAGAGAAGTGTAAGCATCCTCACTTGGAGGGTTAGTTGGAACGTATGGCCTATTGGTCAGGGCTACAAGCCATAACTGGCAGAAGCCCGTGTCCTCCCACTCCACTGGGCTCCAACCCAAAGCCCTTTGGGGCTACCAGTGATCTGGCAACTCAGGCTGCTTGAGGCTCCCTCCCTAGGCCACTTCCTATCTTCCCCCCTCTGGGCCAGCTCAGTCCAAGGTTTTCCCCTGCTGGGGTAGTCCACACCAAGAAAGTAAAAAGGGATTACCAATGTCCAGGATCCATATGTGGAGGACAGGAAGATTGCTTCCATTGAAACCAATGCAACAATTCATTCAGCTAACAATTTGTTCTCCTAAAGTTTTGAAATTTTGCAAAATAATTGGCCCTGATTTGGATTTTATAATTACATACGTGGTTCAAGAAAATGTGGCAAATTTGCGAAGTGAGTTGAGTGTTATAGATAGTTGTCTGTATAAAGCAAACATGTTCCTTGCCCCACCCCAGCACAACCACAGACATTGCAGTCAGAGTTAAAAATATTATTTGACTTTTCAGGCTGTTCTGAAAAGGAGTCAGCAAAGGCTCCTCTGAATTAAGGGAACAAATGGTGAATTCTTTGGCAAAGTGAATTGAGAGCGTGCACACCAGCACTGGGGGGAAATTAGAAATGTGTGGCTCATAGAGCACTTCAAGAAGTTGTGCAGTGAGTAAAGGCATCAAATTCCCTCTCAACTTCCATGAGATCTTCAAGATAAAAGTACTTTATAAAAATCCTTGAAGCAACTTTACTTTTCCTTTTTATACTTTCTTTGGTCTGTCTGTTATTTTCCCAATAAGCTAATAGCTGTCCTTTATTTCCAGCCACTCAGTATTTACATGCAACATCATTAATAGCTTTTCGATAGAGACCAATATAACTGATTACACATATTGATTTGTATTTAGTACTTGAGCTTACCGTAAACAACTTCTATCTGATAAAAAATGACTACCAATGATAATTGCATGGAACTCTATTTTTAATTAAGCCAGAGAAAAATTACCTCCTCCAATGAACGTTTCTTGTAACATTCAATTACAGCAATCAGTTCTCTTGTACAAAAATGTGAAAGATAACTGTAAAAGCTTAATGACAATGAAATGGTGTATCTGATATATGTTACACAAAAAAACTATGTTAAAAGAACATTAACAATTCAAAATCAAGCATTCATATGTTATTTTATGGCAGAATTGCATGTGTAATCTTAATATGGCCTGACTGTGATTTAGTATTATGCTACTGGCTTTCATTATATGACAAAATATACTATTTTCCCACAGGTCCTGACTCATTAGTGCACAGCACAAACTACTGTCTGTGGGGTGATTAAGGATTGTATAGTAAAGGTGGCTGTTGTGTATTGTCCTGTTCAGCCTCAGCTTCCGTGGGCTGGAATATGCTCAGTGCAAATGGAGTCTTCAGGGAACTTAGCTGCCAAACTCTAAGAAGTCTCTACTGAGCATATGTAAACCGAGATTTTTCAAAGGCTCAAAATTTAACCAACTTTGGGCATTTTCCCCCTATGGGCAAAAGAAACATGCCCAACACAAGGGCCACCCCACCACATTTCAAGATCCTGCTCCAAAGCATGGAGCCACTACAGTTGCCCAGTGATTATACATTTGTAAGACGGGGAAAACATTTTTTGCCTAATCTCCTTCCTGAAAACGGCCAAACCATTTTTGCTGAAACTGTCAAAAACATTCAGTCTCAGACAGCTGTCTCAACATGGGGAATTTTAGCCTGAACGGGTAAGTAAGTTATGGACAACTGAAAACAGAGGTTTATAATAGGAAGTATTGGGCAATCGGACTCTAGGTGTCATTACCTGTGCTCCCTATAATTAGTTAGTAACACATTAGTTGTGAGTGACAATTAACTCTAGGTTAACCATACTGGCCAACATTTTCCAAAATAGATAATGGTTTTAGGTGATCAAAATGAGACATCTTAAAGGGGCCGGATTTTCATAGAGTGCAGAGCACTCAGCATCTGAAAAACTAGTCCCCTTTACGGTGTCACAAGCTGGTCACCCCAAGCCACTTCTGAATCTCTTGGCCACTATATAAGAAGTTAACAGTTAGAGTTTCCATCATCTTCCAGTGATTAAGAACTACATTTGTTATTTTTAGTATTTGGTGCAGTTCTTTGTTAATTTGCATCTTTCACTATTATTTTCATTACCCGTAAGTCTTTTTGGGCATGATCCTTACATTGAGCTCTGAACATTGAAGAAGTGATCCTGCTTGCATTGAAGCTAATCAGTAAACAGTTTTAAAAGAGAATAATCTGTTGAGGTAATTAGTATTTCTGGTTGTTTTGTTTCTTAATTCAGTCTCTTCATTCTAGAGTTAAATGACAAAAGTTATTATGGTATAAATATAATGTAATGTATTACATGAAAATAAAGGTTATTGCTATATCATTATGAGTTATAATGTTATATTTCAATGGATGTAAAGTACTATACAAGTACTATACAAAGTAAGAAAGAATATCACAATGGACTTCTATTATAGTATTTTAGATACTCTGGATGAGATTCCAATACACTTTACTCACTATAAATAGTATATTACTCTGCTTGGCATGAGCTAGAGTAACAGGATCTGGCCCAGTGAACTTAAATCATGTTAGTACATTCTCTGAATTGCCTTTTTATATGTCACAAGATAACACTGACATATCACATATTAACTCAATTAAATACATTTTCACTTCTCAGGATAACATAAAATATTACTAGAAATCAATGATATTGGCCAGATTCTGCTGCCATTACTCATGAGGAGTAATACTTTACACTGCAAGCAGCTGTACTAATTTCAGTACCAAACTTGCAGGGTATAGCACTACTCAGCATAAGTAAGGATCAAAGAATCAAGCTTCAAATTATTTTTAATCTATTTTATTTACGTTGGTCTCACTTCAGTTACCCACATAACCCTGAAATCTGAATACTTTATATTTATTATGTTTATGAGGGAGCCAGTATGAGAATGCCTAACTATTTCTGAGACTGGAATAGTATCAGACAATTAATACATACAAAGCTGCAGTATCATTCAGAGAGAATATTTCAGGGAACAGTGATCAAAGCACAGGTCTTTAGGTAGTTCATTTTACTCCTGGGAGGAACTCTGCAGCAAAAAAAATAAAAATTCTGGAAAATTCTGCATTTTGTCAAAACAACACAATATAATCATGCCAGTTTCAATTATTTTGGTTATTTATTTCAAAATACCTGTCAACAAGTATGACTTTAACAATACAGACAACAACAAAAAATTCAGGATATGTTTTTTGATAAATAGATTCCTTACTAGTGCAAAGGCTTCAGGAAGTCAGGGGTAAGAGGAGCTGAGGGAGAAGGAAGAAATTGCTGGGAAGGAGCCTGGGAGTGAACCTGGAGGATTGTTGGGTGTGGATGGGAGAAATATGGAACAGTTTTTTTGCGGGGGATTGTGAGGAATTGTTAGGGAGTTGTGGAGCCTCCCCCAGGCAGATCCTGGCTGATCCCTAGCTTCTCCCATTCAGTCAGGCACATCTGCTTGTGTCCCCATGTGTCCCTGCACCCCTACTCAGCCACCTTCTCCCTGCCCCCATGTGTCCCTGCTCCTCCACTCAGCCAGCCCTCCCCCTATCCCCATGTGTCCCTGGTCCCCCATGTCCCCCATCCCCATGTGTCCCTGCATCTCCCTCCCCTTTGTTCCCATGTGACCCTGCAGCCCTCTGCCCCCCAGGTCCCTGTACCCCCACCCAGCCACACCCCTGGCCCATGAGGCCCTACACCCACCTCCCCCATCTCCATGTGTCCCTGCAAACCCACCCACACTCAAGTCTGCCCCCCTCAGTCTTTATGATCCCCCAGCAGCACCATGTGCCCTGCTCTGTCAGTCACCCCCACAAATCCCATTCCACATCACTGAAGGTAGGGCCCTGCAGGTAGAGCACTGTGAGGAATGCAACCTCTTCTCTCTCCCTATTGGCTGCTGTTATGGCCGGTGATCCGGCTCCCTCTGTTTTGGCACCACAGCAGCTCCTAGTGGGTGAAAGGCATAACTGCAGCACCTTTCCAGCAGAATGTCTTTTCTGTAGAGAAAAAAAATGTGTGGGGCACTGAATTCTGTGCTGCGCAGAGGCACAGAATTTTCCCAGGAGTAGCATATTGTTGATGTATATTGTGACATTGTTGGTCGCAGCTCAAATTGGTTTTTCTTTAGAAAACCAATTTGGTGCTGATCTATATTATTTTATTGCAAGACCTGAAACTTTTCTTGATGGAAATACAAAAATAGTGAATGAAGGGAATGCACTAGGTCTAATGTATGTTGAATATTAATAATGGATTTTATATAGAACATCAGGAGCTTCTTGCAAGTGGAGTAGAAATTGCTGTGGATACAAGTACTGTCAAAAATCGTGATCTGGCTGAAAGACAGCAAACAATGGCCATAGTAAATGATAATATTAACCTGTGACAAGATGTCTAATAGGAATGTAACATGTATCAGCAGCATAATATCTTTGTAATCTGGATATGGGAGTAAGGAATTAATTAGGAAAAGTTGTAGCTAGTCATCATTTGAGGTGTTGTGAACAAATAGGAGGTTAAAAACAATCTAAGAAATGATCCCCAGGGGTAAGAAAAATGAGCAAGCAATAACAAAAGGAGAATCAACTTAGGAAAATGTAAATATAGGGTCCTATCTTCTGTATGACTCCGGGCAAGCACAGGATTCCGCTTGAGTATATGAATGTTCAGGTTATGTGCCTAATATACTGTGGACGAAGGGGAGGAGGGATTGATATCCAATACAAGTAATATATTTGAAAAACAGTAATGTCAATGAACAGCTAGGAGAGAGAGACAGAAAATTCAATAGGAGTTTCCAGTATGATTTTGCAGCTTTAAAAAAAAGTTAGCTTTCTGCTGTATAATTACCTAAAGGCCACATGCCACACAGGATGGAGGCAAAAGATTCTCCTGTATCTCTGTGCCACCTCCCTCCCTCCTCCTCCAGCTAGGCAAACACCCTTTCCACACAGCCTGTGAAGCTGAAAGTTATTTGTTTGTTTGCTTTGGGCGGGGAGTGGAAATATCTCCTTCATATACCCTCTTCCTCTAACATTATACATATATTCATAGGGCCTTAATAGAGGCATACTTCCTACATGCATTCAGGATTTAAGTATCAGGAACATAGGTGCCTAGGATTCTTGTACAGACCTTCTACATTTTGATACACATCAACCTCTGAAAATAACTAGTAAAAATATAGAGAACAATGCTAGTGATTTAACATAGAATTTGTATGCTCTGACTTTATCTGAACCATATGGTTTTCCTCGTTTACTTTTTGTTTGTTCAGTTTAGTTGTTTGGTTTTATTTAATCTGAAATAATGTCTTTTGTCCAGATATTCTTTGTACTGAAGATTAATTTTAAAATAACTTTACAAGAAAATTGATATAATTCTATGGTCAAATTCAGAGTCCAGTGTGTTACTGGAGCATTTGGTTAGGATCTCTTTGTGGAGGTTACCCCTCTACATTGTTCTCAGACATCACCTTCTGTTTTCAAAGTTTTGAGATTCCCTAAATAACGTATATACTGAAAGCAGTGTGCTCTTTGACACCTGTCAAAATTGATAGCAATCAGATCCCCATCAAATTAAGCCAAAAACATTGCATTCAAATGGAAAAAGATTTATAGCTAACTCAGTCTGGAATCATTAGGACTTTAAGGACTAAACAAGGTCTTTGTCATCCTGCTAACTTTGAAATAATTACTACTAATGGAGAGACAAGGCCCTTAAAACCTTGATGCTACAGCAATATACCATGCACACACGCACATACACCATATATATAATATATATATATATATATATATATTCTGCTGTCAAATCTTCTGATTTCCTTTCTCATAAAACCACAGGAAAAACCTGAAATAATTTCATGCTTAGACAAAGTAAAATGCTTTTCACACTATTGTGCTTAACAGAGGAGCAGGCCTCACAGTAAATTGGAGAAGTAACACTGAAACTGCAGCCTCTTTTATCCAGAGAGGACACAGCTTTAGGAATTTGATGGATTTTGTACCCAATGTATTTTGTACCTGCTTAAGATCTTTTTTCTAAAACGATGCCTATCTGGTATTTATTTGAGGGTTTGAAAGAGTTTCTAGATTTCTCAAGAAGGCAATTGTGAGTGTAATTCATTGATCTACTGATAAATGGGCCAAAAGAAATATCTGGTTAAAAGGTTGACGGGCTTGGAATCTAATGACCAGAGTCTCAGTAGTGTAAATCTGCATCACCCCATTGATTTCAATGGAGCTAATCCAGTTTATAAGTTTATACTTGCTGAGTATCTGGCAAATTCCTAATATATTTCTTTCTTTACATATGCTGCACTCATGTTGTATAATAAAGGCCTGTTTTTTTCAGAAATGTTGAGCCCCCACAATTCCAACTGAAGTCCACTGGAGTGGATGGTGTTCTGCACTGCTGAATAATAAGGTCATAAATCTTACAAATGGCCTGAAACTAAATCCAGAAGGGAGCACACAACACATGCTCAGGAGTAGGAGAGGTAATTGTAGCGTGAGGTTCTTCTGAGTCTCCCCTGAACTGAAACTGCCAGCTGTGCTGTGTAAATATGTAATATTTTTGTAATATGGACTAAGGTCCATTAGGAACTAAAATCAGATCAGCAAGCTTACTAACATAGGGCCCCAGGCAATAGATTTAATCCTAAAAACAACCCACAAAATCTGTTTGTTCTCTTTTTAATCAGACTTTAAAGTATAGACAATTACAATGAAGCTACTGAAAAATATGGACTTCTTGTCTTTTATCCTGTTTAGATAATCAAGCAACTAGGTTTATGCAGCTTCCAGGCAATTGTTTTATTGCTTTTTCTCTTTCACGTTCACAGCACAGGCTTCCTTCCCCCTTCTTCTGAGCACTGGCAAAGCCCATGAGTACTGAAAGACTGTCAGATCAAACTCTAGCTTCTGTTTGTTTTCACTAATGAAAACTGTACTGAATGTATGCATGCAGTTTGGGGAAATCTGCTTTTTGTCTGTTATAACTAGCTGCACACATGAACTCTTTTCATTCTGCTATAGTTGTAGAGCAATGAAGCTTTAAGTACCTGAAGTATTACTGCAGTTGTTTGATGGTATTTGTTCATAAGAGCATCTAAATAATTGTGATTACTATTATACTGTCACGCTTCCTAATAAGCAAATGATAGTAAATTGTTGTGTTAAACTGTAACAAACAAATTCCATCTGATTCAAGATTATCTATAGATTTAACATAACATGGAAGGATTAGATTTTTCTTGGTAAATGTTGGTAAATGTCAATTTACCTTACACACAGCAGATGAAAACAATGTCCACTGATAATAGAAATGTACAGATAGGCAAAGCAAGAAAAATGCTGCTTGAGACTTTATTAGAATTTGAGTTAAGGATATTTTGACATGTGATGTTGACAATTTGTCATAAAGCTTTGACTTTTGAAGCTCAAAGTCTACTGTCATTAAATAATTATTGTCTGACATTCCCTGTTGTCTGCATACATCCATAATTTCCCACAACTGAAAATTTAAATGGCTAAAAATAAAAGAATGCTTAAATATAAACATTGATATTATCTATCAGAATTATAAACAAATAAAATTTTGGCCAGCCTAAATGTAAGGCTGTTCTTAGTCTTAAAATTTGTCTTGGCTGGATAGTTATATTGCAGTAATTCCCTGTGGCCTACAGAGAGGTAAAACAGTGCATTCCATATTTACATGGCTCTAAAGTGTCTGGTTGCTCCTCAGACTGCATACACTGGAACCAAGACTTAGCTGTTAATAATAGTACTCATTCACATTTCTATATCATCTTCAATCCACAGAGCTCAAAGCACTTTACAAATAATTGCATGACCCTGGAAATTACACGATTATTATATAAAAGGAAAATCAGAGCACAGAGAAGTCACAAGGCACGTGAGTGAGAGCTAGGAACAGAAGCCAACTTCTCTTGACTCTTGATCCTGCATTTAACAACCGTGCTCTCTCTCTAGGAGTGTCTTGTTAAGCACTTGGAGATTTATGGATGAAAAGCACTATTATTAATTGTAAATGGGTTATTCTAAACTTTTTGTCTCAAACAACTTGTAAGTAATCATATCTGCATACAAAAACCATAACTGTCAGCTAATCCACACTCATGTAGCAAGGAAACTACCTCTAACAGTTGCTCCAAAGACAGAAGCCTCTGACATTGGAGCTAAAGGATAACATGCACTACTACTTCTCTCAGTAGAGTTATTGCTTCTATTCCCTTTCTAGGCCAGCCACTATGAGGTGATACAGGCACAAAAGCAGGATATGTGGTATAAACCTTCTGTGGTAGAGCAATCAATATGTTTATTTCCATTTCTATGAAATAATTGTGCTTGATTTGAGACCACCTTTTTACACAAAGGTTCAGATCTTTGGGTCTGGTTAAGTTGTGCTTTGTGCAGACCCTGAGGAACTGGGAACAAAACTGGCTGTATGCTACCCACATACTTTCCCTTCCTCCCTCCCCCTCCCCACAACACATACAATCCTCAAGGCTACTGGGTTCAGCTCCCAGTGATCTTTAGAACAACTTCAGGTATCTCTAACCTACATCAGTGGTAAGGGCCACAAGCCATTGGCCAGGGATCATTGGAGCACAGCAATAGCCGATTATTCCTTAGCCACAAGCTTAGCATATCTTCTAATGCGTGGCGGGGTGTGGGGTGGGGAGAGGGGAATCAAAGGAGGTGAGGTAGAGCTGGCTACACTGGTTTACCACACCTGGGGATTCCCAGCTGTATGGCTACTGCAGTTTTATGGTTTCTTATCTTGCCAAAAAAGGCACACAGTAGCTGGAGCAGGAACCAGGATCTGTCCTAAACTTTTCCAATTTCTGGATTACATCCCCCTAGTTTGTGAAGCCCTGAGAGCCAGTACACTTTAGTTATTCTCCCTCCTTTCTTCTGCAAGACAAAGGGCAGGTCTTCACTATGGGGGGGCATCGATTTAAGATATCCAAATTCAGCTACGCGAATAGCGCAGCTGAATTTGACCTATCGGAACCGACTTACCCCGCTGTGAGGACGGCGGCAAAATCGACCTCCGCAGCTCCCCATCGACGGCGCTTACTCCCACCTCCGCTGGTGGAGTAAGAGCATCGATTCGGGGATCGATTGTCACGTCCCGACGAGACGCGATAATTCGACCCCCGAGAGATCGATTTCTACCCGCCGATTCAGGCGGGTAGTATATACCTAGCCTATGAGACTGCTATAAATACTCTCAATTTGCAGGTCCTAATGCTTTCTTCCAGGTCTTTTTTTCCCCTCCTTTCTATTTCATATTTACTCTTTGCTCCAAAACTATCACAGATTTATTTTAAAATGAAATATTTTAACATTAATAAATATATAGGAGAGGGACAGATCTGCACTTAAAAGAAATAGCCACTTCTTTGCACCTAGAATTCATTTTTATTACAGCCAGCATAACATAGTGGTATTCTGCCAGTTAGCCCTCACTCTACATAATTTCTGTCAGTTGTAAAACTCAAAGCAGTTAATCTTATCACTCTGCTTACATGATGAATTATTTTACAACCTCTTTTTTTTTAAAGTACTGAGAAAATCCTAGGAACATTTTATCGAAAGCCTCTCCCATTTGTGTCTCATGAGCTGTGAAATATGGTTTAGATACAAGAGAGAAGATAAATAGTTTTCATTTGCAGTCCACAGAATATGGTTTGTTCTGCTCTGGTAACTGGTAAATCTAAAAAATACCCTGACATAAATTCTCTGTTCTTTTTAATAACAATAGGCATTTAAGGAGATGGGTGAGCTCGTTCAACCTCTGTGTGATGCATCAAATCAAATCCTATTAAACGTTTAATGCTACAGGCACTTAACATTTAAGAGCTATCTTTTATTTGGGATAAAAATGAACAATTTCCCCTTAATTTTAGACAAAAATAAAGTTACCTGATCTGAATGACTGTCCTGGAAATGTGTACTTGAAACTAATGCCTTCTACATATGTTACATCTCACAGACCTAAACTCTTAGATTGGAAAGCATGTTTTGTTCCAGGTAAGATTGAATGTATACACACATATACTAGTTCTGTTATTATTGCACCCCCTACTTTGCCCCACATATTCCTGAACTGCTATTTTAAATAGCGATTTCATTTAAAATCTGTTGAATTTCAGGATATATCAGCATCACGGGTGATCCATATATATTTATGTATTTATGTGGTCCTCATCACCACAGTATCTGAGCATCTCACAAGTATTTATCCACACAATACCCTTCTAAGGAAGGATAGCATTATTAGCCCAATTTACAGATGGGGAACTGAACCACAGGAAAATTAATCGACTTCCCCAAGTTCGCACAGGAAGTCTGTGGCAGAGCAAAGAACCAACATTCAGTCCCCATCCACTGCCTCGATTCTACTTCTGTGGTGTGTACCTGGAATGAAGCAGAGAACAAATGGGATAGCAACAACTGTGTGAGGAGAAGGAGAGGACTGCTGCTGCTTCAAAAGCCTGTAGCCCTAAGAGAAAGCCTTCCAGAGAGGGGGAGAATCTGCAGCAGCCAATGGGAGGAAGAAGCAGTGAGGAAATAGCTGGCAGAATACACTCTGCCCAGGGAGGGGAGGGACAGCAGGAGTTTTAAGGGGCACCTCTACTCATTTCTTGCATCTGAAGAAGTGAGGTTCTTACCCACGAAAGCTTATGCTCCCAATACTTCTGTTAGTCTCAAAGGTGCCACAGGACCCTCTGTTGCTTTTTACAGATTCAGACTAACATGGCTACCCCTCTGATACTCTACTCATTTCAACTCTCTTTTGGGAAAAATCTCTGCCAGGCAGCACACCAGGGGGACATAATTACCAGGGATGGAAGGCCATGTGTGAGAACATAAGAATGGCCATACTGGGTCAGACCAATAGTCCATCTAGCCCAGTATCCTGTCTTCTGACAGAGGCCAATGCCAGGTGCTTCAGAGGAAATGAACAGAACAGGCAATCAAGTGATCCATCCCCTTTCTTCCACTCCCAACTTCTGTCAGTAAGAGGTGTATGGACACCCAGACCATGGGATTGAATCCCTGTCCATCTTAACTAATAGCCATTGATGGACCTATCCTCCATGAACTTATCTAATTCTTTTTTTTTTAAACTAGCTGTACTTTTGAACTTCACAGTATCTCCTGGCACCTAGTTCCACAGTTTGACTGTGCGTTGTGTGAAGAAGTACTTCCTTTTGTTTTCTTTTAAGCCTGATACCTATTAATTTCATTGGGTGACCCCCTGGTTTTCATGTTTTGTGAAGTAGTAGCACTTTCTTATTCACTTTCTCCACAGCATTACTGATTTTATAGACCTCCATTATATCCACACACCCCCTTAGTGTTCTCATTTTCCAAGCTGAAAATACCCATTTTTTTAATCTCTCCTCATATGGAAGCTGTTCCATACCCCTAATAATTTTTGTTGCCCTTCTATGTACCTTTTCCAATTCTAATATCCTTTTTTTGAGAGGGGGTAATCCGAACTGCACGCAGTATTCAAGGATATAGGATGGGCAAGGAATAGGCACCTGTGCCTCCTACCCTGCTGGTGAATGAGAATAAACAGGCAGAACAAGGGTAGCAGGGAAGGAGAGCTATTTTTTACTCACCGTGAAGGAGTTCCTTCACTGCTGCCACTGCATAGTGGTCAGACAGGGGGTGGCAGACCCCTTCCTTTTCTCAGTGCCTCCTATTGACAGCTGTTCCTTTCCTATAATGGTCTGTTCCTTCTGTTATTTGGCCCTCCAGCTAGGTTACTTGTTTTTGTCTGCCCCTTTTGGGGCACATAAAGAGTCCAGCAATCGGGTAACCCCCTGGGATACATGAGGGACTCCTGGCTTCTCCTTGGATCAGAGTCTCGTTGTCCAAACCCTTCTGTCTTCAGTTAACTAGATACCCTGCACTGGACATAGAGGTCTGACTTGGACATTCCCTAGAGATTGGTAAGGGAACTCTACCCTGCCACTCCGTCTCTGCTGGGTGCCCATCCAGGGCCCAGTGGTAAACAGCTAAGTCCTTCACCCCAAGGTGCTGTGCTGCTGCGTCCCTGAATCACTTCCTACCAGTCCCGTCTCTTTACAACCAAGAAAGTAAAGTGATTAAGTAACTGAACTCGAAGATAAAGTCTCAAACCTTCAGAGAGTCTTAAGTCCCTCCTTCGTGCGCTTGACCAGTTGCTATAGCTAGGCCACAGGCGTTCATGCAGTGCTCCTTCCCAGAGCTCAGAATGTAGGTCCCTTCACTTCCACTGTCTGCCTCCTACTCACCTTTCCTGCTCCCCTCTAGCCCATGTATGTTTTGCAGGTATGTCAGGCTGAAGCCAGCTGGGCCCAGAGAAGCTCTTTAACCCCTTCTTTGCAGTGTGGGGTTTGTACATGCCATCACATCCCCTCACACAAAAATCCAAAGTGTTGCAGATGGAATGCAACAGGGGAAAAACTCCGCAAGATCAGAGGGCTCTTTTCTGCAATCAGGAAAATAAGGACAAGGTTGACCAGGTATATTCTCCCCCAACCCTCACCCTGCTACCAATAACTAAAAATAACATTAAAAAAACCCCAAACAAACATAATTGGCCTTTCCTCATCCTGACCCACACATCAGTACAAAGGTGAGTGCAACCAGCAATTTAGTGTCTCCCCAGAAGCCTAATGAGAACAGGTTTAAGAACTAATTGAATTTTAAGGAAATACATATCTAGAGCAAATATCATTGAAGTACACAGGAGAAGCAAAGTAAGTTAGAAAAGGAAATGCTTTCAGAGTACTTTGACAATTTAAAGAAACCGGAAGAAAAATTCCTAGATGAAACATATTGTGACAGGTTAGTTTATGGCATGCAAAACCCTGAGTTAGAGGCCCACTACCTGCAAGTTTTATTTAGAGAAAAAGGTGAATACTAGCCTTGCTTGTGGAGATGGGCCAGATTTCTGGGGTGGGGGGTGGGGGAGGAGAATTTGCAATAGGTAGGAAGTCATTATTGGTTAATTAAAAACAAAAACAAAATCCCCCAAACCCACTATGTCCCCGTCTCAATTTTTCAACTTATTCGGAATAGCCTAAAGTCAATTTTGTAATAAAAAGAAAATTGACTGAAGTAATTTCACAAATGAACTCCACCAAAAGACTCAGTTCCCCACAGTCTTCTAATCTGTGCAGTCAAGCATAAAATGGTACCATTCTACATACACTTTATACAGAAGTAAATGATGCTACAAGGTGCAAATCCTAGAGTACTCAGGCAGGTTTCTCAAGAGAAGCCTAGGAAATAGGAAGACCTTTCAGTATGGCTTGTAGGAAGAAAGAATACGTTGCCCTCAGTCTCCAAGGTTCAAACATGGGGATTGTCGGTAGTTATTATAAAACCTAGCCCTTAAAATTAAAGTAACTTTAATGATTGATATTAATTGTTTTGTATTCAATATTATTAATTATTTATTATTATTATTATTATTTATTACTACAGTAGTGCCTAGGCTCCCCAGTCACAGACCAGGACCTCAACGTCCTACGTGCTGTACAAACACAGAACAAAATAATGGTCCTTTCCTCCAAAGAGCTTATAGTTTATCTGATGAAACAACTATCCCCACTCACTCGCAAAATGAAGTTATCAATCAAGTCATAGGTGACATGAAAACGTATGCACTCCTTGGAAAAAATATACCCTCTTCCAATAAATATATTATCCTCCCTTTGTTGTTTCCCTCTCCCTTTCCTAGATTCCATACACTCTGGCCTTTTGTTATTTTAGGACGTGTTTTTGAAAGGAAGCATAAGTTCCCTAGGGCAGGGATGTTGCCTGTATTATAGTGGCGCAGCAAGCTACTATAGTCAAAATTGAGTCATGACTTCTACCCAAAGGTTGACCTTTCTCAGTCCTGTAAAATTGACTTGCTTAGTTGGATTCCTTTGAAATTTAGTATGCTTCAGGAGGGTGCAGCATGATATGAGGATAGCATCAGTGAGGATTTGGGGTCATTTGCACTAGGGGTGGTGGATATATAATGATTAAAGATCTAGAAAACATGATCTGTGAGGAAAGGTTGAAAAAATAGGGCTTGTTTAGTCTGGAGAAAAGAAGACTGAGAGGGAACATGATAACCGTTTTCAAGAATATAAAAGATTGTTACAAGGAGGAAGGTGAAAAATTGTTCTCCTTAACCTCTGAGGCTAGAACAAGAAACAATAGGATTAAATTGCCATAAGGGAGGTTTAGGTTGGACATTAGGAAAAACCTCCTAACTGTCAGGGTAGTTAAGCATTGGAACAAATTGCCTATGGGGGTTGTGGAATCTCTATGGAGTTTTTATAAGCATGTTAGATAGGCACCTGTCAGGTATGGTCTAGCTATTATTTAGTCCTGCCTTGAGTGCATAGGACTGGACTAGATGACCTACTGAGGTCCCTTCCAGTCCTACATGTCCATGATTCTATATGTTGTCCAAAAATTTAGTTCACAGCAGATTGACTGTATCTTAAGGGGTTTATGCATGGTTATACCAAGTTCAAAGCAAGTTTGCTGGCAGAATTGCAAGGAAGTCACACAGGAGTAGCTAGAATGAAAGCTGTTAGCAGAAACTAGCATTGGTGGCCAAGTTGGATCGGGTATAGAGTTTGTAAGCATACAATGTAATGAATGCCAATAGGCCTTTCTGCCATCCTCAGAGCCCATGGCAGAGAATTCCTATTGACTTTACAGAGAATGACAAACAAATGTTCCTCATACTAGTCAATACATACTCAAGGTGGTCAGAGGCAATAGCTACAAAGATTACCACCGTAGCAAAACCATGGAAATTTAAGAAATGTGTTTGTTGCATGTAAGATTCCCAAAGTCCAATCAGGCAACTTCCATCTGAAGAGTTTCAGATATTCTTTAAAAAGAATGGTATCTAATATACTAGATCAGATCTTTAGCAACCTGCAGCAAACTGCATTAGTGAAGCTCTTTAGCTAAACATGAAAAAGAACTGAAAAAAGTAACCACCCAATAGGTCAATGAGCCATTGTGTAGCTGATATTTTTGCCTGGCTATGCTAACCCTCAAGCGATAATTAAAAAAAACATGCAGATAAATTGTTCAATAAACCACTTTAAAATGGAATATCTACTTTCAAAACCCAAAACGCCAACAAAATTGCCAGGAAAATAAGACAAGCAGGTAGAAAAGAGGTGAAACTAAAATATTAAAAATTGGTCACATACTTTCTCCACTACAACAGGTGTTAGATATGACAATGGAGGAGACAGAATAGAGACTAATATATGATATTTCTTTAAAAAAAATAAAGCTATTAATAAAATCACATTGATACAAGAATTAGAATATCTCTCAATTTACATAAAACCAAACAAAGACCCATTCAGTCCTCCTTCTTTAACCCAATTTCCTTTTAAATAAACAAAGCCTTTTTTAAACTGTGGCCAGTCAAATAATTTTTGTCATGTTTAATGTCTGTGAAGCCTGCATGAAATCAGCTGAAGGTCTACAGGTCACTGTAGACTAATGAGTGCAGATAAAATGCAACTACTGGAGAATGGATTCTGAACACAAACAAATCAAATACATCAGCTAGAAACTAATTTTGGAAAAAGGGAAGTTTTTTTTTTTAAGAACAGTTTACTAGTCCATTTTTTTCCCTGTTGAAAAGATAATCAGGATATTAGTAGGGTAATTTACATCAACATTGATTAATTCAGACTGGCCTTACACCAGCAGCAAGTCTAAGGAGACTAGTTTAGCCCTCTGTGTAAGGATCCTTATTCCCTGTGGTGTCCAATCAGCAGTCTGTTGCTACTCTCTTGACTCAGTTGAATCAGTGAGTGTAGCCTCTGACAGTTCCCTTATTTGATCTTGTGGTGTGGTGGTGGAGAGGGTAATGCTCTCACTCAGCAGCTCCGCAGACCTGGGTTCATGATCTGTAGCATCGGACAGACAGATTCCATGCTTTCAGTTCACAAGTGAACCACACTTAGACTTCAGAATCAGTGCACTGTTTGAAAGGGAGGTCTCTCTTGTGACAATACTGCTTGATCTTATCTCATTTTTTATAATTTTGCATAACTCTATTCAGTGATTAGGTTACTACTGCAACACACTTCAGAATATGGATTGTTTTCAAGCTATTTGCAGCAATTATTGCTTTACACATCTGTAATTTGTTACTCCCACATATCAATTTATAAGTAATATGGTATTTTTCTATTCTCTGACTGGGGGATACCCAGCCCCACACAGAGATTTGAAGCTGACTGCTCAAACATTTTGAAGCAAATACTCATTCACATGAGCATCTGCAACAACTTGAAGAACAAAAGTTTCCTCAAATGAATGTTTGTGTAAGACAAGAAAAAAAGATCACAGAAGCCATCTAAAGATCAGATTCTGCTTGGCACTTACACCAGCGAGGGGGGAGGAAGAATGAAGCATCCACAGCTCTTGCATGGTCCATGCAAGTGCCAGCAAGAATTGAAGAGTTACACAAGTAATTCACTTTCCCCACCTCTCTGGGGGAGTTGGAGGATGTTTGTATGGAATCCCCAAAGAAGTGCAGAAGGGCAGGATAGAGGCAAAGCCATAATTCTTCCTGGCTAGCTACACAGTGACATAGTGTTGGAGGAGGAGTATTCTATCTGTGTACTGGGATGCTCAGGGAGGCATTTTGCCTCCCCAATGTGTTCCCTGTGAGGTGGTGCAATTACACACCTCCCCTTATTACAGATTATGTGCAATTTGCACGACGCCCTAAATGCATTGTTTTCTTCAAACAAATTTTCATGAATATTTTCCCTTTATCGGCCCAGGTGTTACCCTAGCCAATGTACTGTAGTAGTTAAAAGCTGAATTAAATGATGTTGACCAGTGCTTGTATATGCCCTGCATGACATATTCCAAAGAAAACAAGTTCTTTCCAGCTCATTTCACAGCATCTGTATCTCTATTGTTGAATTACAGAAGAGAGCAGGTCAGGACATTTTTCTTGAACCTACCAACTGAAAAGCTGCAGTTTGTAAAAATCCATTTCTAACACATCTAAGACCAAAAGTACTGTAGAGGGGCAAGTGTTGATTAGCAGCTTGTGTTTGAGGCTGAAAGCCAGACACTCCTCATTTTTAATCTCAGTACTCCAGATGTGGCCTTGGACAAATCTCAAACTCTCTTCTGTAAAATGGAAACAATACCTACTTCAGGAGAGCTAACGTATATGAATGTTTTGAAAATGTAATATGCTATCTATGTGCTATGCATTATTTTTCCTCTGCAACAAAACTCCATGAATTTCTATTTACAAATAAAACATTGAGCATGAAACCAGACTTCCATTGTCTCGCCAGGATATACAATTTAGAATGATGACATTCCACTGTATCCACGTTAAAAGATTAACCTTTTTGTGTAGCATGATTCACATTACAGTCATGAGAGGCAAACAAAAAAGCAGCTGGTTTTCGTGAACCAAGGCATTTGTAAGGTATATCAATTTGTATTTGGACAGAGAAATATTAAAATGATACTTCACAGAAACTGAGAGCAATCAAATAGTAGTAAGGGTGGAATAGACTTGAATGTTGCATAGAACCAACATATTAAGGGCCTCGCTATGGGCTTGATCCAGTGCCCACCAATGTTGATGGGAGTCTTTTCATTGACTTGGAAAGGCATTTGTTCACAACCTCAGAGCTGTATTCTGATAACAGGATCTACACTCAGGCACATCTAGTAAAATAATCTTCCGTCTATGTTACAGCATTGATTCGAACCTGACTGTCCTACAAGATTTCTGGCAAAAACTAGTCAAACAGATTTTCTCATTGGATGCATTCATTATTTTTAAGGCAGGAGGCCATGTTCTGATCTCAGTGAAGTCGCTGTGAATTAACAACAGTGCTCCTGATATCAGGTTTTAGCCCATCGCATGGTGTGAAGATCCACAGGTCTTGAACCCGTCTGTGGGTCTCCAAAGCAACTGCTGCATCCTAGCCACCATGTGGTGGCTTGTTAGTAAGTGATGGGCGGAGTGGCTAAAGGAATCCTAGGCCCACCAAAGGCCCCGCCCATGGGAGTCCTGATTGTTGGGGCACGCAACCCCACCAACTGGCCCAGATGCACTATTTAAGCCAGGAGGTGGCACAGGGCGTTGTTCATGAATTATGTGGACTCCTGGTTGGCTGCTACATTGGACCCTGGTTTCTGGCCTGACTCCTGAGCCCTCTTTTCCTGACTTATCCCTAATTCCAGCTTCCCTGCCTTGCGCCTGGTTCCTGCTTTCCAGCCTTCCTGCCTCATTCCTGATCCCTGCCCCAGGTCCATGATTCCAATTCCAGCTCTGACTTTTGGCTCGACTCATGGCTCTGGTTGTCACTCGTCTTGAGTTCCTGTCTCCTGACACCAATCCCTGCTTTGACCACTAGGTCTGACTGCCCAAGTCATGGTCATGACACATAAAGCATTTCCTTGAATCTTACCTTATCTATATCAAGTACATAGCGTTTAATTCAAGAAATGAGTTCTGCCACAGTTACACCATTTGGATTTCATTTTGAGCCCCTCTTAAGTGGATAGTACCGAAAATTAATCCGATGCTCCTCCTCTTCTGTACTACTCTGAGAAGTTCAGACTTTTTGAGTAATCTCTCCTTAGCTTCTAGCCATCTTATATTAATGAACTTTGACAAGCACTGTGCTCTTTTCTCTATAAATTATACTATATTGCTGGGTTGATATATACACATATAGATAGATATCTAGTGAGCCAAACTATGCAATTCGCAACAGCCACTTTGAAAAGTTCAAGTTGTTCAAAGTGGACACTCTGACCAGAGGTGTCAGGCAGAGAATCTCCTTCAGCAGGGGAACAGTCCACTAGCATCAACTTGGACCAGAGTGATGCTGTACCCCTGCATGCCAGGTTGTGGCACCACTCACCCAAATTTGGCCCAACCAGCCCTCCATCATGATGGAGGGGCAGCCAGGCCAAACGTGAGTGTTGCTGTTTGCCAGGTCACAAAACCCAGAGTGGGGTTCCAGCCCCAGCCCCATGGTACAGGATCCACCACTGCAGAATGAATGTGAAGAAGGCTTACTCTTCCACAAACCCACCTGGGGCCTCTCCTCCACACCGGGCTGGGATTAGGATTGTGGTGCCAGGGCAGAGACTGCTGCGGTGAGTAATCAGTGCCCCCATGGCAGAGCGAGGAAGTGGCAGTGGCAGAGAAGGAGGAGAAGAATGTTGGCCTACGATTTTGGGCTCCCTTCCCCATCACCACCATGACAACCCAAAAACAACAACAAAATAAAATGCAGTTAGTAGGTCACCTTAGTAAAAGTTTGGGAACCACTGATCCAGAGTGTTTGGAGTGTGGGGTGCTGCTGCAAGAGGAGGCTAGTCTGTAGCTGGGCACTTTGCAAGAAGGAAAAGGTTTGAATTTTCAGAAAAGACAATGCTCTCTTTGAAAAGCTGACTCTTGTGATTCAAGGTGTAATGTTCTCTAAACATAAAAATACCAGCAAATAGCCACACACACATTACTGAGGAAGGAACAACAGGGCGTTATTGAAAGTGGGCTGCCATGATAAAATGAAAACTAATTCAAACATTGAAACACACCGACTCACTGCTTCTCCCCTTCTTTGACACACCTCATTCCCCTGCTGGCACTCTGCACCAACATCTACCTTTATAAAAATCTCTGTTTCCTTCTGCAAAATCCTCTGGCGCTTGCTGATTTGCTACAGGCATGCTAGATCATGTATTATTATGTGGCAACACTGTGGGCAGAAGACCCAGACCTTCATGGGACTTTTAGTAGCAATAACAGCTATGCTTACTATTTATATGGTAGTTTACATCTTCTAAGTGATCTTGGGCAAATGTATCTAGGTTTTGCATCAGCTCCTGCCAGCACAGAATCTAGTGCAAGGTCCCTGAACTTGTAAAGGCACTGTAGGGGGATGAGAGAGGGTAAAAAATGTACCCAAAAACACGTCTGGGGCTGAGGAGTGGAATTTATGAGGATGACTGAGAGATGCTGTGATTCAATGCATCCTTGCTTACCTTACACTGGCATGGCTCCTCAGGGATTAACGTTTACCTCCCCTTGTAGCAAACACAAAGAAAGGGCTGTCTCTACTCCCTCAGGTGAAATCACCGTCAGTTACAGCAGAACAAGCTAGCAGGGAGACAATTTGTACTTACCATATCAGCAACAATTAAATTTAGTTAATTAACTAGTTAAGCCTCTCAGCAATCCTGTGAGGGGATCCCACTCACTTTATCCCATGTAACAATCCATGGGAGGGGTCCTGGAGGGAGAATAGTTTTCTTGGGATCATTCCATGGGGAGACAGCAGACTATCGCCTATCCCTGACTGCAGAACAAGCAGCAGTTCTTACCCCAGAGAACTTGCAGATTTCCCATGTGGTGGTACCGTGCTTCTGTAACGCTACTAGGTGCCTTTCCTCTCCTACTGCTTCCGAATTGTGCATCTCTGTTGGTGTTGGGTGTGGTTGCTCCTGGGACCATTATTTAGTGGGTGTTTTTCAACACAGATAGCTTTTCTGTGCTCCTTGTGCTCTAATGTATCTGAAGGCAGAATTAGTTTTGGACAGCTTTACCTTAGCACATTGGTGTGGGGACAGGGCACCCTCATATGACCCCAGCCATGGGTCTTCACAGAGTCAAGGGCCATAGGGACAGAACCATTGGGGTGAATGGTGTGCCCTTCCCATTGTGATCTCACCTGTACTGTACACAAAGCGGCATTCCTCTGTGCTTTCAAAGGGAGGGCCTGATGGGGCCTGGCACTCGCTCACCAGCCTGGATCTACACGTTGCCAATATTCCCATTGTTTGTTGCGGTAATAATCCCACAATGTTACTCATTTTAAGAGCGCTCTCTGGAACTAGATGCAAGAGAGGTGAAGCTGTTCATTCCTTGGAACTGTCAATCCTCACCTTGAAAAGCAGCTTTGGGGAAAGGCGGGGAGCGTGTAAATCAAGCCTGGCCTGTAGAAGGAAAATATCTTCAAAATGATCTTTTCAAATATGTTCGTACAGCGACCTAAAAACTACAGAGATAGTGGGTGGTTTATTGGGTGAGGGGCAAGAGATGCTGATATTTCTGTAGCGTATTCAGTACAATGGATTAAGACTGCCATCTATTGCCTCTAATGCTACAAATGTGCACTTCCCTTTTTATGTTATTCTGAGCTATTACACAACATTCGGCCAATAATACCTTAGTACTAAAGTTGTTTACATACCATTTTTGTCAATTGTACGGCCTGTTCATAAGAAGAATGAAGCAATTAGAAATACCTAACAGATTAATAATTTGCAGAGATAGAGCAGAGCATATTCTCTGTATCACCTGTCTTTGTTCATCCTTTTTAGGTAACATTCTGATATACCAGTATCATTCCTGCAAATGAAGGTCTATTTATTCATTGTATAAATGCAGTGGCTAAAAGGAGGAAGTTGATATTTGTTTCAGTCCATCATTAATTAGGCATGAGAGAAACCATAACAGACTTGCATTTTCCCCACATATTCATAGATTAGATTTAATATTCACACTTCTGAAATGGAAAGCTAAAATATGACCTAACTACAATGCAAAATAGCAATGGCATTTGTTGCTTATGGGGAGTAATTGCTTGTAAGTGAGCAGTACTGTGTCCTAAGGGGTGTGCAAGGTTGGGGAGAAGGTGCTAATTTACACCATCACTGATAACACTGTCTAGAGGTCAGTCTCTATCTCAGTAAAGCAATCAATGACAGGGAGTTTAGCACCACTGTTGGCACTAGACAGGATCATAGGATGCAGTACAACTAGTGGACTGGATGAGTGGGAGAAAAGCCATGCTGTGCTCTGCAGAAGTGGTGGAGTTCTAACTGGGGCATGAACGCTCCTAAAACCCTTTGAAGAATTGTAGCAGAGTCTGTCTGGATGCTTCTGGCAACTTCTTCTGTAGTGTGGTATGTATACCAATGTCCCAAACTGAATTGTGCCTTACGAGCTACAATACAGCCCTAATATACAGCTTGATGTGGAGTGGAACAGTGTATGAGTATCTCCAAGCATATACGTAGCTTTGAAATAATCAAAATGGCACAACAATAATAGGCCTTAGAATACAGCATTCAGCACAGCACATGGACCAGATCCTCACTGTAGTAAATGGGCATAGCTCCATTGAAACTATGGAATTCTGCCCATTTACACCACCCATTGAGGACCTGGTCCTCTATTTTTAAAATATCTAAAAATGCCCCAACACAATATATTTTACTAGTTTACTTCAAATGTTGCCAGATGGACTCAAATTATCGTTTCAGAGTAGCAGCCGTGTTAGTCTGTATCCGCAAAAAGAAGAACAGGAGTACTTGTGGCACCTTAGAGACTAACAAATTTATTAGAGCATAAGCTTTCGTGGGCTACTGCCCACTTCTTCGGATACAGACTAACACGGCTGCTACTCTGAAACCTGTCATTATGCAAGGCACTGCATTTAGCCGTATGGAGTGGAAATCCAATATGCATCCGAAGAAGTGGGCTGTAGTCCACGAAAGCTTATGCTCTAATAAATGTGTTAGTCTCTAAGGTGCCACAAGTACTCCTGTTCTTCTTTTTGTCAAATTATCGTGTATTTTTATTACAGCAACAGCAACTAAAGACCTCAGCTGAGACCGGAATTGCCATCGCTGTAATACAAATACATAGTAAAAGTCAGTCTTTGCTCCACAGAACCCATATGGAATCTTAGAAAGGAATTTCTAAATTACACCAAAGAGATCTCAGTCCAGGGAAGCATCCAATGCCTGTCAGAATAAGAAAGACCTAACATTTTGACTGTGGATTATTTTTCTAAACGTTCAGATGTATGCACTGGTTATTTTGCCCGAGACTTGCACACACTGAGGCAGGTGAGTCATTTTATGCACTGCAGTCAGTGTGGCTATCTGTGTGAGGGAAGCTATTTATCTCCGTGTTCACCGAATCAGAGCATAAGGCTCTAATGGGACTAGATTAGTGCCAGGTGCCTTGGGGAAATCAGCACTATCCTTGCAAAGCAGGCCCTGCCCTATCTGTTCTGCACATGAATGTATCAATGATCTTAAATTTCAGCCTTTATGACAAAATGTGTTACACACATTAGGCCAGGATGAACTTACAGTTGACTCCCTGTAAATCTGAAGATTGGTATTATAGTGTGGTGTTTTCAACATTTATTAATCATTATCTACATAATACAATTCCAGGATTTTCAGTGTGTCAGTCTGAAGTCTACAGTGTCTGTTGAGTCAGTTGAAACCAATGGAAATGGCTACAAGCATAATTGGAGGTGCTTTTTGTTGAGAATACCACCAGGTTCAATGATCACTGAGATTTGCGTCTAATACGGTCCAATTTTTAAGTTCCCAGCCATTTTCGGCTTTTTTACACTTTACAAATTACACCCATAAGACAGCACAGTCTTTTGCCTACGGTAGTTATTATATTAAAGTTGTATTATAGAATGATATTCTATGATAGGTACATTGTAGTAACACCTATCGATAAGGTTGCCTAACAGTTTCCCTTATAAGACTGTTTTGCCTAACAAAGTGTTTAGGTTGAAATTTTCCATGCCAGGTGACTGCCTCAGGCTCATTTATTCTGGGTTTGGGGAGGGAGGGAGAAGGGGGAAAGAGGATGTCCGGAGAAAGTTTTAGCAAAAGTGATTCAGCCATTTTCAGGATGAGATTAGGGAATAACACATTGTTTTGCCCATGTTAAAAGCTCATTGAGAAGCTCTAGCACCTAGCATCTCTGTGCTTTGGAGCAGGAATTGACATTTGGCAGCAGTGGCAGCTTTATGTCAGGGCTGTGCCATTTTCCAAGCCTGAGAAAATCCATCAAATTTGACCAAGTTATAAGGCTCAATGAAAAGTGCAGTTTACACATGCGCAGTAGAGATTTGGTAGAGTTTGGTGCTAAATTCTCTGAAGATTCCATCTGCTCTGAGCTTTATCTAGACCCTCACACTTCCCATTTGTGACCACTGATGGACCATTCCCACAAAGTGCACCATTCCAGGACCCCAGGGATTGAGCAGGATGTTCCCTACATTTGGTCCTTCTGACTGTCCTTTCACAATATGAAAATTATATTTTTTTTCTTATTTTTCAGTTTTATTTTTTTAAGTGTAGGAAATTACATTAAAACCCTATGTTAAAAGAATGTTGTGCATTATGACACAATTATGAATTGCTCTCATGTTAGTTTTGGGGGAGGGAGTTGAGCCACTTGAGTTTATACCCCTTGGGATATGTCTGAGTTTAAGGTTTAGACAAATCCTAAACATCAAAGTGAATGGATAGATTCTATCACATTTCACCATGTTGAAAAAGTTTAGCTTTTGTTGTTGTTGTGTAAAACATTTTTTTTTAAAGTGTAAATCTCTTCAGACCTTTAAAGCTAGAAATCTATTAAGCTTCTCCACCCCGTAAAGTAATCTACAAAACACAGTTTGTTCAAAATGTTAGTAAACTGTAGCATATTCCAATACAGATTTTCTTACAGAGCTATAATAGATATCATAGCTTGTCAAGCTGGAAACATAAATAATTGATGCCTGAAGCATTTGTTCTTTAGCTTCAACTGGCTTCTAATAGAAAAAAAAAGTTTGGTTAAAATTTAGACACAGGTTTAATAGTTCAATGCACTGGCACAGTATATAATTTAGAGACCAAAACAAATTATACACCATCATTAGAACAACTCAGTCCCTTAATACAACACAAGACAATTCACAGGCATGGAGATTTTTTTCAGTCCACTCTAAACAGTTTCTCTTCCTCCTAGAGCAAAGGTTCTCAAACTTTTTCATAAGTGGATCATGTTAATTAACAGATTGCCTCGTGTGTCACCTCCCCACCCACTCACAATTACATAACACCACTTTAACTGCTACAACAGTTACTAATTCGGAAAAACTTCAGTGGGGGCCAGGAGTTAATCTGGAGTTTGTATGTGAAGAGAACGGACTTGGCTGTGAATTATCATAGTCTGGAATTTTCAATTGACTTGCTATTTCAATAATTTATTAATTGTTTACATTTCTAACTTTATAAATATTTGTGATTGAACTGTCACAGAGAGGCCCATAAATGTTGATTGATATAAATCTTGATTGGCAAAATGATAAGGCCTTGTTTTAAGGCTCTATAGTTCAATGCTAGTAGGTATATCATCTCCCCAAAATAAGAGTTGAATATCACTGTGTGATGGACAAATTTGAGCTATCACTTTGGTTTGTTACTTCATGAGTCTTATACCCTTCGTTACATTTATTCATCTAAGTTTTGCAAGCATTGTCATACAACCATCTTTATTTTATTTTCTTTCATTTCTTATGTAATGTTAAATTTTATGTCAAGTAAAAAAAAACTAATACATTTTTGAAGGCTGATGTCTCAGTGAACTTATGAGAAACCTGTATGAGAAACTGGTTTATTGAAATCACTTAACCAGTGTGCGATATGTATCTACTTGTATGTACTCTAATGTTCTCACATACCATTGAAGTCAATGCAAGTCTTTGCATTTATGGGTCTTTTATTTAGTGCATTGAAGTAAGCAACGTGTTCTAAGTATAGAACCTGAAAAAGGCCTTTGATTGTATGGCACCTTCTTTTTCAAAAGATCTGCTGCATGGGTATATTCAGAATATCTGCTAGCTGTAGCATGTCATGTGAATTGTTATCACTTTATACTCCTGTTGGTAGTGTAGAAACAACATACTTAAGAGAGAATGAACTGAATTCTGTTGCTTATTGTGGTCATTGATATAATTGTTTACTCAGTTCCAGTCAACCACATCTGTACACACCCAAGAAAAATAATAGGTTTGCATGTTTGTAATTAAAGATCTATCTTAACCTGCACAAATTTTGTTACTGGTCATGATGATTATGAAAGCAGTAATCCAGCTTGATTTTCAGACTCTGGATAAAGTTTGCTGGACTAGCAACTGTAAAATTTGTATACTGAGTGTATTTGATATGGAACATCATTCAGAGACAATAACTATAAATCTGCACAATATCATTTTTGACGTGTCACTTCGGAGTACCTCTGCACTTCAGGCCTAATCCAAAGTGCGCTGAAAATAATGAAAGGAATCCCATTAATTTCAGTGGGTTTTGGATCAAGCCCTGTAAAAGAATATCTAGTGCAATCATACAAGATAAGTAAGTAAGGTGAAACTCCTGGTTAACATGGAGAGAAGTAGGACTTGATATATTGTACATGAGGTGAAGAAAAAAAAAATCAGGAGAACCCCAGCCCCTCAGATCATGGTTAAGAGTGAAGGGTGCGGCCTATACAATTCTTTTGCATAGATACATTTGAAGAGGTATTCGGACAGCGACAAAGTAAGCAAGGTCTCATTATCTGAAATCTAGTACAACTTTGATTTCCCAAAGAATTCTTTTCAAGTAAGAAAATGATATTATTACCTTTGATTACACTTCGAATGAAGTATAATGGAGTTTTTGCAGCACCTGACAAGTGGTATTCAATGCTTATAAATATACTAGGACAGCGGTTCCCAAACTTGTTCCGCCTCTTGTGCAAGGAAAGCCCCTGGCGGGCCGGGCTGGTTTGTGTACCTGCCGCGTCCGCAGGTTTGGTCGATTGCGGCTCCCAATGGTCATGGTTCACTGCTCCGGGCAGCTCCCATTGGCCTGGAACAGCAAACCGCAGCCACTGGGATCCACAACTGGCTGAACCTGCAGACGCGGCAGGTATACAAACCGGCCTGGCCCACCAGGGGCTTTCCCTGCACAAGCAGCGGAACAAGTTTGGGAACCACTGGTCTAGAAAACAAGTGAGGGTGAACAAAGAGCTGTTTATTTCACTACATTCTCTAATAACAAGCTATGAAATAAGCACTTTTGGACTGAAATTTTATATCAGCATAGGGTATAATGTAATTATGATTGAACTTAAACTATAGATAAAAAACAAGGTGAATGAGGTAATATCTTTTATTGGATTAACTTCTGTTGAGAGAGACAAGCTATTGAGCTTACACAAAGCTCTCTTCAGGTCACATAAAATACTACTCAAGATGAGTAAGGTGGCAGTGCATCTGGACATAAATATATAATATTTAATTACATTGGCTGATGAAGTTTTCTGTGATGTTAGCAAGCTGCTGAATAGCAGAAGGTCATCTGACGAAGAGCTCTGGGTAAGCCTAAAAGTTTGATTCTCTCAACAGAAGTTGGTCCAATAAAAGATATTACCTCACCCACCTTGTCTCTCTAAGAACCTGAGACCAATACGCCTACAACAACTCTGCATAAATAAAAAGTTATTTCCTAAAGTCTGATATTGAGCAGTTTCCTAACATCATAGAAAACAAACTTGCTATGCTTTAAAACACCATCAGCCATTGTAATTGAAAATTACATAATTGTGTCCAGATGAACTGCCACCTTACTCACCTTGAGTAGTACTTTAGCATCTGAGTTGTCCCATTTAAATCAATGTGGTCACCTGGGGAGTATAGTGGTATGCAAAAGTAGTAAGGGTAGCTGAATCTGATTCCTCTGAACCTATTCTGGCATGTTTTTTTTTTTTTTTTTTTTGTATATACGTCTTCTGAAGAGTAGATTTTGTGGTGTGTAGCACTAGCGTATGTCTATAAAATTATTGTGACTATGGTGCTGAAATGTAGAATGGTTTTGGTCTGTATTTTTATGTTTTCAAATAAGAGTATTTTTAAACCATAGTGTATATGATACAATCTACCAATAAAAGAGTAAAAATGGAGGGAACATAACATTAGTTAAGGGCATTAATCAGTTAGAAGAGAGGAAAGTGCAGCAAGCAACAGTCATTCTCAAAATGTCCACTTCAAGATTACAGCTGCTTGGCTCTGCCAAATTTAAAGGGGTAGGGGGGAAAGTCCTGTAAGAAGGCATCTACATACTTGGAAAAGTTAGTAGGGATCAGAAAGTCAGCAGGGAAGGTGCTGCTTCAGTGTTGTTATATATCACAATGTGCTGTTTGTTGAAAGTGATGAGTGTTTTGCTGACAAAATCTGCTTTTCCATTCTATTTTACATTACAGAAATTTAAAAAAAAACATATTTCTCCCCCACCCAAAAAAAAGGGTCCAAAAGCAAAACAAAAAACACACAAAACTTTTCTTGTAGTCCTGGTGATAATCTGCAACTAATCTGTGTTGACATTGGTATTACAGTTGTTCTGTGTTATACTGCTGTCATATTATACTGCTTAATTATACTGTAATTATAAGCACATTCCTTCAGCACAAGCATCCAAAAGCTGCTCAAGAATTTGCCCCAGAAAATCTATTTATCTAGGCACTAATAATGTACCTGGCACTATGGTATCTCAGCAACAAATATGAAAATTAAATGATACATTGAATTCTGTCTGTTACCAACTCTCCTCTCCAGTTGTGTCCTCAAGTCAACCACCATTGCTTACTTATTATTTTCTTAAAACTTCATCTGGCCATTAGTGAAGATATTGTGTTCTCCTTCTGGGCTAATTAGCAAGGAAATTTTTATGGTGGATTTTTCATAGTGTCCTGGAAAAGGTCAGGCTAGTTCTTTTTCTGATGTCTTGTGGTATGGAATTCAACATTCCAGGATCCCAAGCAAAAACTCTCTATTACTAATTCAGACTGAAAATTTCAGGAGCTAACTGCTCCTTTTCCTGTTAAGTGTATCTATTAGAGCAAGTTCACTGATAAAGTTTTAAAAAGACACCTCACAGAAAGGTATAATACCCAAAGGGTCTGCTCCACATCCCAATGGAATCAATAGAAGTCTTCCCATTGGTTTTAATGGGCTTTGATTAGTCCCTAATTGAGTAGTCACAGGTTTCAGAGTAGCAGCCGTGTTAGTCTGTATCCGCAAAAAGAAGAACAGGAGGACTTGTGGCACCTTAGAGACTAACAAATTTATTAGAGCATAAGCTTTCGTGGACTACAGCCCACTTCTTCGGATGCATATAGAATGGAACATATATTGAGGAGATATATATACACACACATACAGAGAGCATAAACAGGTGGGAGTTGTCTTACCACCTCTGAGAGGCCAATTAATTAAGAGAAAAAAAACTTTTGAAGTGATAATCAAGCTAGCCCAGTACAGACAGTTAGATAACAAGTGTGAGAATACTTACAAGGGGCGATAGATTCAATGTTTGTAATGGCTCAACCATTCCCAGTCCTTATTCAAACCGGAGTTGATTGTGTCTAGTTTGCATATCAATTCTAGCTCAGCAGTTTCTCGTTGGAGTCTGTTTTTGAAGTTTTTCTGTTGTAATATAGCCACCCGCAGGTCTGTCACTGAATGACAGTGGAAATCCATCAACCTCATGAAAAAACTCGTACATACAACCTATCCTGAAAGATGATCCTTTACTCTCACAGATCTTGGGAGACAGACCTGTCCTCGCTTACAGACAACCCCCCAACCTAAAGCAAATACTCACCAGCAACCACACATCACTGAACAAAACCACTAACCCAGGAACCTATCCTTGTAACAAACCCCGATGTCAACTCTGTCCACATATCTATTCCAGTGACATCATCATAGGACCTAATCACATCAGCCATACCATCAGGGGCTCGTTCACCTGCACATCTACCAATGTGATATATGCCATCATGTGCCAGCAATGCCCCTCTGCCATGTACATTGGCCAAACCGGACAGTCTCTACGCAAAAGAATTAATGGACACAAATCTGACATCAGGAATCAAAATACTCAAAAACCAGTGGGAGAACACTTTAACCTGTCTGGTCATTCAGTGACAGACCTGCGGGTGGCTATATTACAACAGAAAAACTTCAAAAACAGACTCCAACGAGAAACTGCTGAGCTAGAATTGATATGCAAACTAGACACATATCTAAGACAACTCCCACCTGTTTATGCTCTCTGTATGTGTGTGTATATATATCTCCTCAATATATGTTCCATTCTATATGCATCCGAAGAAGTGGGCTGTAGTCCACGAAAGCTTATGCTCTAATAAATTTGTTAGTCTCTAAGGTGCCACAAGTCCTCCTGTTCTTCTTTTTGAGTAGTCACAGTTAATTTGCAGTGTTCAAGCAATGTTGGGCCCAGGATATGAGAGAGACAAGGTGGGTGAGGCAATATCTTTTATTGGGCCAACTTCTGTTGGTGCAGTTTTCAAGCTTCACAGAGCTCTCCTTCAGGTCTGGAAAAGGTAAGCAGAGCATCGCAGCTAAACACAAAGTTGGACTTATTGTTAAAGCATAAGGAGTTAACACATCTTGCAGGAAACCATTTAAACTGGGCAAATAACACCTTCACATTTATAGAAAAAAGGAGTTAGCAAATTATAGATTATTGTAATTATAGAATCATAGACATGTAGGACTGGAAGGGACCTCAAGAAGTCATCAAGCCCAGCCCCCTGCATTGTAGCAGGACCAAAGAAACCTAGACTACACCTGATAGTTATTTGTCCAGCTTATTTTTAAAATCTTCCAATCATGGGGATTCCACAATCTCCCTTGGAAGCTGTGACCATGGTCACTGGAGGGGCTAACTTGAGAATGCTCAGTCAAGGAAACTGCAAAGAATATGGCAGATGGTCTGCAAAAACAGTGGTTTATTCTATAATTAGATTTCACCAAGCCAGTAACCAAACAGCATTTATAAAACCTTACTGCTTACCCAGAAGCCAAAATACAGTTCCCTTTAAACAATCCAGCCATTGGCTCCCACCCAGACAGCCATATCTAATATGGTAAGGGTCACTTAAACCTTACTTACCATATATAAAAAGTTCTACCAATCCCAAGACATTGGACATATTACCCACCAGGTCAGTGAATATTTCAGATCTTACCAAATACATACTTACAGACAATCGTTATTAACCAAATCTAAGATTTATTTGAAAAGAAAAGAAAGTTACTGAGGGTTAAAATATCATTATACATACAGGCATGAATAAAGTTCTTAGGTCATTTTCATGGCAGATACGGTGATGCTGCTGATTTGTAGAAATCCTTCTGGAATTAATTAAAGTTATAGTCCAATGGGCAGTCCATGTGCAGAGTTTGTTCAAATTCTTCCATAAAAATTGCAGGGCTAATCCAGAATAGATGTGGAGACCTTAGTCTTGTGATTTAAACTTCCCCTGACAAAGTTTAAGCAGTTCTGAGATAGTCAGGATCAGGCCTGAAAATTCTTTATAGCTACAGTTCAGCTGATAAGCCTCTTGGCAGCAAATGATCACAGCAAGCATTCCTTGGATGAAGAATAGTGAATGTACATTGTTGCTTTGAAGTAAATCTCTATTTCCTAGGCATCCACCAATAACAAGTTGCATTCATTAGCATAAGGCAATTAACCCTTCAAACAGTTCATAAGTAGTTTACTACAAACTTCAAAGAGAAAAAAGACAATAATATTATTCCACCACAAGTTCCATCTAAATGTTAATATCCCTTTTTGATCTCTGAATGAACAAATATAGTAATGAAATATTCTAGACAGAAGCTTAGCATCTACAAGCTAATTAGATCACATTGTTAAACTTCTAACAAGATGTAGGTAAACACAGACAAATACAATAAATACCTACTTCTGATTCTCTAACAATATAGGCCTACATTTCAATAAATCTAATCTATTTAACATGGCTTTGCTAGCAGTCTATAAGGAATGGCCCTATTTACCATTTCAATACTCTTCTAATATATCTTTAAAGGTTGCTTTCAGTTCAACCACCCTGCTGGTTGCTTAATCCTTGCTGACTCAGCATCATAGAAGCCAATTCCAGAATTTAGCTACCCTAATAATTAGAAAGTTTCCCTTAATATGTAACCTAAATCTCCCTTGCTGCAGATTAAGTCTTCAGTAGACATGGAGAACAATTAATCACAGTCCTTTTTATAGCAGCTCTTAACATACCTGAAGATTTATCAGGTCCCCACTGAGTCTTCTTTTCACAAGACTAAACATGGCCAGTCTTTTTAACCTAGCCTAATAGGTCAGGTTTTCTAAACCTTTCATCGTTTTTCATTGCTTTCCTCTGGAATCTCCCATTTGCCAACTTCTTTCTTACAGTGTGACTCCCAGAACCAGACACAGAACTCCAGCCGAGGCCCCACCAGTGCTGCGTAGAATGGGACAATCCTCTCCCCTGTCTTACAGGAGACACTCCTGTTAATACACCACAGAATGATATCACTCCTTTCTTGCAGCTGCATCACATTGTTGATTCATATTCAGTATGTGATCCACTATAGCCACCAGATGCTTTTCAATAGCATTAGTGCCTAGCCAGTTATTCATCATTTTGTAGTTATTTGATTTTTCCTTTCTAAGTGCAGTACTGTGCACTTGTCTTTATTGAATTTCATTTTGTTGATTTTGGACTAATTCTCCAATTTGTCAAGGTCATTTTGAATTCCAATTATGTCTTTCAAAAGTGTTAGTAAGCTCTCAGCCTGGCTTAGGAGGCTACTTGGTTCAGCACACAGCCATCAAAACAGGCCACATTATAAATGTCAAGCAAGCAGACAAAGTAACAGATACACACACACCTTTATACTGTTTTCCCTAGGAAACTTTCTAATTATTAGGGTAGCTAAGGTGACACAGACTCCCCACCCTAAATTCCTCATCAAGGTGAGGTCAGATTTTCACTGAAACCAAGACCATCAAGCTTTCTGTTTTCTTTTCCAACTCACACACTAGTGAGTAATCAAATTTCATGCTTTAGGTGTATCCAGAGCATGCGCTTGTTGCTCAGCCCATTCCCTTTACCAACCGTTATACCTTGGATTTGTTGACATCAAATACCAAATTCAGGAGAGCAATTGTGCAATCCTTATTTAGTGATCAATAGCTGGGATTACTCAGATCCAGTAGAACAGTGACTAACTAGAAGTTCCCAGAAGTAGGATTCACAAATACAAAGATGCAAAGAAAATAGAATGGTCACTTACATTAACTATGGCTCTTTAAAATGTTATATCCATGTGGATGCTGTGACCTGCCCTCTATCCCCAGGCTCCTTTGGAGTCCATCTCTGCTGAGATACTGAATTACTGAGGGCCACTCTGCCATTTATTCTCTTGGGAGGGAGGTCAAGAGAACAAAGGCACAGCCCAGCTGGACAGTGCTGGTTAAAAGATTCAAAACTTGTCCGCATGGTGCATGCAAATCACAAGTGAAATCCATATGGACAAAACATCTTAAAGAACCACACTATCTGTAAAGTAACGATCCATTCCATTCAGCATCTCCGCTCATGGAGTGGTTGGTATCATAAGTGAAGAGACAGAAGAAACCTATGAACTCTGTGTTCATTAGTGCTCTTTGTTGATATTTTCTGCTTCTGTGAAACCATTGCAGTGTGTTGGGTAGCGATTACAATCCCAAACAGTAGTGCTGTTTGTCAACATCTGTTCCTCTTTGCTTAAAGTGTGGAAGGAGTTGACGCAAGTACAGCTTTCCTCTCCAGGGAATGCAGAAAGAATTTTTTAGTGGTAATATCAACATCCCGCCAACATGACTGTGTAAGTGCAGGGAATGCTAGTGGTCCAACCAGCTACATGTTAGCCCATAGCCATGTCCATCTAAGCACAGCTGCCACAGGAGTGGGGCAATTAGAAGGCAAATTGCATGGGGTACTTGAGGCTCCCCCAGCAACCCATCCATTCTTCTGCATCCTCACAGCTAGTTTGTCTATTGTTACATGAAGGGAATGTTATCCCGAGATAGTTAAGATTATGTTTTACTTCACAGAAGATGGGCTATCTACAGTATCCTACCTCCCCCCTGCATCTATCAACGGTGTTTTAGTGTAGTTAAGACACAGGCAGGTTAAGGATGCAAACAACAAACCGGCGTTTATTGAGATACACAACAACAGACAAGGACTCCCTGCAACTAAGATAACATAAAGAATAACTGCTCAGTTGTTAACACAGATGATGGAAATGGGGATGAGCCCAAATCCTCACACAGAGGGATTTTACAGAAATAACAGAGAAGGACTATACTATGTCTTGCAGACATTGGACAGGAGAACAGGAACAGGAACACAGACGGGAACCAGGATCTCAGGGACAGGTGCAGGAGCAGGAACACAATAGGAATTGGACCTCAGGAACTTTGGTGACAGGTAAGTAGATCTTCAGTATGGTGTCTTCTGTCTTCTACTCTTGATCTCGTTGTCCAGTGTGCTGAATGCGAACGCTATCTCACGTGATGATGGAACAGGTGAGTGGAGGTAAGTTAAGGGAACCTTGGCACATGTTACTGGTTCTCCTCAAATCGTATTGCCTCAGGGCTATAGTTAATAACAAGGCAGATACACTGTGGGAGGGCTCCTATGCCTCACTGGAATGACCTGCTTTCACAGCATCCAGAGACACAGAGTGACCCTTAGAGGGTAGACACTCCCTTACATATGTTACCTGTTGCTAGGCAGATCCTAATGCTGCGAGACACTACCTTTCAGACATGCCAAACCCATGAAAAAAATGCAGAAATTGGGCTTGTTTTTGGCTTAATTGGCTTGTGAGTTGTTTGTGGGCTAGTTTTTGGCTTGTAGCTCGTTTAGCTTGTAGCCTGTTTCTTTTTTTTTGATCGGCTCCTGGCAAAGAGGGGTGGGGGGGGGAGAGAGACAAGCAGGGGCAAGGGGGAGAAGAGAGTCAGGGGTCCACAGCAGGCCCACCACAGTCCCTGACTGCATGCCAGGGGATCTAGTTACATAGAGTGTTGGGGTTCTTAGGAATTGGCTTGTTTTGGCCTTGTTTTAAAATAGGATTAGCTTGATTTTTGGCTTATTGTGAAAGTCGGTATGCTTATTTACTGAGTGAAAGTTGGCAACTATACTACCTTTCTGCCTTTTCCTTGCTTTGGCGCCAAACTCTAAAAGAGCGCCAAAAAGTTGAAGAAAAAGGGGTGCCAAGATGGAGCACCAGTTGTCCTTTTACCAATCCAAAATGGTGACTACGTACACTTAATGAAAAAAACTTTTTTTACCCCACAGGAAATGCACTATTGAAAGTAGGGGTAATCAGGTGCAGTTTATGTAATTAAAGCAAATGCTATAGAAGTGCTAACCTGAGAAATCCTGCTTCTTCACTGTGTATATCACTAGTTTGCATGGCTTAACAGGGGAACAACAGGGGAATTTTTTAAAATGGTTATCAATCAGGATGGCAATAATGGACAGCTGGCAGGGGACCAGTGCTTGTGATATGCCTTTTTGCAGTGCTGTTTTATTAATTATTATACACTCATGTATTTGAAATATGCACTCTCTTCTTCCTGATCTGTGCCTGTGGGTGTCTGCTACGTCCAGGAGTGGAAAGCAGTACCATCTCAAAGCCCAAGCCTGGAATGTGTTGGTGAGGGAAATTTAGCCGCAGACAATTAAAACTTTTTTTCTTTTAATTATTTTTCCATCGAGGAATATTATGTATTTAGATGAGGTGGCTCAGAGAGAGAACTTTTGAGTTCTTACACGTGATCTATCAATGACCTGATGTGTGTATACAGACAAGTTGCTAACATCATTGCATTTGTTGGAACTGACTGAAAATTTTCCATCAACACAAACCCACACGAAAAGTGTCTGACTGAAGAAAATTTCATTTTTTTTCCACGAAAAGCCAAACATTTGAAAATTTTCAATTTGAAAATGCTGCCTCAGTGCCTCATAGGAGTTGTATTTTGGGCTTCTGAGATCCCTATTGTGTTCTATAGGCTGGATGGCCCAGCTGGATTACCTCTCCCATGATACAGAGCAGTGGCTTAGCAACAAGAAAATCATAGTTCATCATGAATGACATAGTCCAACTGGGGAACCCAGCCCACAGTATAGAATGCAGCATCCAAACTATAAGGCACCATTTACAAATTGACATGTTTGGCTTTCAGATGAAAGTTTATGGATGGATTTTTTTCTGAGAAGTTGAGATTTTATGTGGGAAAAGAAACTCTTTCAGTTTATTCATCTGAAAAAATAGGTTCAGTAATGCTTCTTGAGCTCACAGGGAGTACCGTGAAGCTGAATTAATATTCGTAAAGTCCTTTGACGTCCTCAGCTGAAAGGTGGTATACAAGTGCAAATTAATTCTTTTAAAATATTTTCTGTTGAATAAATTTGGGTGAAAGGACTAAGCTGAAAATAAATCCCTTTTTAGAAGATATGGGGAAAAAATCTAGCTTATTCTAAGAAACAAATCATTTTCTGTGCCAATATAACATGAAATCCTTCTTATTGTAATTCTTCCAGTAATCACTCTAATTTGGAATAATTGTTTTTCTATTTTGAAAAATCTGAATGAATCAGTCTTGTTACAAATCAGTTAGTGGGAGAGTGCACTTAGTTATGTAATTGAACATGTCATGAATTTTTCAGCTAGATTTAGCACACAGAGCAGCTTGTTCAGAGTTGCTGTACTGCAATCTTTCAGGTCACTGATCTACAAACTGGAAATTTTTAAGTGTCAAGAATTGGAATTTGAGTAACTTTCTAATTATCTACAGCTATATACTGGTGCAGTGACAGACATGATCTGTGTTCTGACCATATTAAGCAGTTCTGTATAGCTTGGGAACATGCTATACAGAGGTACTCTGCATGCCAGTTGAGCCACAGAGCGATGCTCATTATTGCCACCATTCATAGAAACATGAAGGAGAAATGGGAAGCAGCTCCATCACTATATATACGGATCCGAAGTCCTGAACTCACAGCTATGGGCTCGAGTAGAAGCAGAGGTTTGGCTGTGTACCCCTTCCCAAACACTGGCCCCAATTCTGCAAGCATTAGGCGTGCATGCACCCTTGCACCCGGGTTTCACTGACGGATGTAAGGGTCTGCCTGTGAGGAACTAAGGCTAAGCCACTAAATCGGGGTGCAGTAAGATTCTCTCTCTTCGGCCCCTTTACATAAGCCTGTTTTATATGGTGCAAAGCCCAGGAAGATAAGAGAAGCAAATGTGATGTGTAAACCTAAAAATCTTCACACGGAGTTCATGACAATCTCCCCCTCAGTTTGAATAAGCACTCTAAGGTTTAACTGCTACCTTGATTATCAGGGTTGTGCTGAAAGTCATATGTGACTATTTTCTGAAAGATTTCCAGAGGATTCCTTGGGGGTATTTCAGTATTTCCACTTCTGGTCTTTTGACAGTCATCAAGAAGTACTGTATAAATCAGGTGTCGGCAACGTTCGGCACGTGGCTTGCCAGGGTAAGCACCCTGGCGGGCCGGGCCAGTTTATTTACCTGCTGACGCAGCAGGTTTGGCTGATCGCGGCCCCCACTCGCTGCGGTTCGCCGTCCCAGGCTAATGGGGGCGGCAGGAAGCGGCGCGGGCCGAGGGATGTGCTGGTCACGGCTTCCCGCTGCCCCCATTGGCCCGGGATGGCGAACCGCGGCAAGTGGGGGCCGCAATCGGCCGAACCTGCCGCATCAGCAGGTAAATAAACTGGCTCGGCCTGCCAGGGTGCTTACCCTGGCGAGCCACGTGCCAAACGTTGCCAACCCCTGGTATAAATATAGGCAACAATGAAAATTTGCTAACGAAACTTTTTGTACCTCAGTCAAAAGTTTGGTCCAGCTTTGGTTTTAAATTAAGTAAAGATTTTAGTCAGTTTGTATTTTGTTTCTAAAATGGGTCACTGTTCCCTACTAACTATGTAATTGTATGCCAGGGGGTCCGTAAACTACAAAAATCCTATATTACGTGGCATCCCACCAACTAGATACTGGGTTCAAGGAGTCCAAATGAGAGGAGTGGGTATATACTTTGCAAATAAAATAAATTACAGTACTTTGCAAATAAAATCAATTACAGTACTCTTTTCAATGATATGTGGTGCCTCCATGGGGAATATCAGTCAAAGAACAAGATACATTTTATGGCTTACTTTAGGTAACAAGATCAAGACCTCTGCATTAACACTTTGCACATCACATTCTGCAACACAAAATGCTTTGAATATACAGCAGTAAGTGGATAGCTTAGATAATAGAAGGCCAGACTAGCTAGTTGCATCATAATCTTGTATTTGTCTCTCCAGCAAAGGAAAGGGTTATCACTGACACCTAGAGAAGATTTAAGAAAATAGCTGTCTACCCTGATAGATGAGAAGGAATAGGTTCAGCCCCATAATTAGACTCAGGAGGTGACAGAGGAATCTGTGAGATCGTTGTCCACAGGTTTAAATTAAGAGGAAAAGAAGAACAGCTTGAAGACTAGGGGTCTAAATTGCTGAGACTCAGAAGTATCTGCTTTTCTGAAGCAGATCAAAGTAATTGGAAAAGGGCCTTGTGTAAATTGCCTAAAAGACCAGCCGTTCCTCCACAAAATAAAAGAATGTTTAAAAACCAAGGGACATTAGATGATACAGAAAAGCATCTGACTTTCTAATTGCTGTTAATCTTTCTAAAATATGAAATAAAAAAAAGACAAACAAAACAACAATTTACCAGCTAAATGAAACTCTCTTTGCAGTTAACTGCTTTCCTCAATCACATTGTCAAACTTGTGTCAAAAGAGGAGAGAGCTAATGGTGAAAAGGTAAACGTCCACGTCTTATACCATATTTTCGTGGGCCTGATTGGGTCCTAAATCAAATGTATGATACACTAAATAGCAATCTCAACTCAAAAGTGCATAGAAATTCTCAGAGAAGTTCACAACCCTAACTTGATGCAGAAATAGACATGGAATCATTGTGGTGGATATAATAATGGAGGATCATCTTAACTGCAATGTTATGGAAGGACCAGGAGATGGATTATAGGGCAACAGAGGACAAAATTTATGGCAAAAGTCGACCAAGGCATGGAACAATGTCTCAGCAGTCTCAGCAGTAGGAACAAAGGTTGAGAGGGTTTTAGTGGAAACTTAAGTGTACAACTATGCTGCAGCTGGAATGAGCTAGCAGTCCAAACTGTGTCCCCAGGTTTCAGAAGGAATCATACTCTGATAACTAGCCTGTCTCTCCGCTCATGCTATCAGAGGTTCAGTTCTATTTTTAGTGTGCTAGCTCCATCAGTAAGCAGAGATATATCTACGTGAACTGAAAATTGCACCGTAAAAAAGATAAACAAAAGAAATAGTATTTTTCAATTCACCTCATACACGTCCACTAAGTCCTACTTTTTGTTCAGCCAACTCTCTAAAACAAACAAATTTACATTTATGGGAGATAATGCTGCCCGCTTCTTATTTATGTCACCTGAAAATCAGAACAGGCATTTGAATGGCACAGTTGTAGCTGGTGCTGCAAGGTATTTATGTGCCAGATTTTGTATGTCCCTTCATGCTTCTTGTAGGCTCTAAAATTTTACATTTTTTTTGTTTTTGAATGCAGTTATGTAAAAAAATAAAATCTACATTTGTAAGTTGCACTTTCATGATAAAGAGATTGCACTATAGTACTTGTATGAAGTGAATTGAAAAATACTATTTCTTTTCTCTTTTTTACAATGCTAATATTTGTAACCGAAAATAATAATATAAAGTGAGCATTGTACACTTTATGTTGTGCATTGTAATTGAAATCAATCTATTTGAAAATGTAGAAAAAAATCCCAAAATGTGTATAATATATTTAAATTGGTATTCTCTTATTGTTTAACAGTGTAATTAAAATTGATTAATCACTACTATTTTTTTTAATTTCATGAGTAACTGCAATTATTTTTTTAATCATTTGACAGCCCTAATAACAATTGATTGGAATCTAAAAGTTAAAACCTAACTGCTGGAAGTTTATTTAGTGCAGAAACACACAATCTTCCTCGATGCCTTGGCTCCCAAGGGGAGTGCTTACAGTCCCCACCCAGGTCCAGGACCCCATATAGATGTGTTAAACATTAAAAGGAAGTTGCAAGTATCCCAAACCCAAAAATTACAAATCCAGGAAATTCAGAGATAAAGTTACACTCAAAGAAATCTAAACATGTAAAGGTATGGAAATGCACATATAGGATACACAACTGACCTTAACTCTGTCCTGCAGTTATACCATGAGGGGAAAAGCAGAAAAAAGAAATGCTAACACATCTTTAAAAGGCAGTTTTATCTCATCTGGGACTACAAACACTATTGTGCACTGACCAGAATTGTATTGTTATTGCATGGTGCAAATAGGACAGAATCCTATCCACTACTCCAGGGATGAGCCACCTTTGGCACACGGCTCACCAGGGTAAGCCCCGTGGCGGGCCGGGCCGGTTTGTTTACCTGCCGTGTTCGCAGGTTCGGCCGATCGCGGCCCCCACTGGCCATGGTTCGCCGCTCCAGGCCAATGAGAGCTGCAGGAAGAGGCGCGGGCCGAGGGATGTGCTGGCCGCCGCTTCCCGCCGCCCCCATTGGCCTGGAGCTGTGCACTGCGGCCAGTGGGAGCAGTGATCAGCCAAACCTGTGGACTCGGCAGGTAAACAAACCGGCCCAGTCCACCGGGGTGCTTACCCTGGCGAGTTGCATGCCAAAGGTTGCCGATCCCTGCATTATACCATGCTGTCCCCCTTTGTCAATTAGTGAACTGCCCCTCCTTTTAATATTCAAGAAGTATTGTTATATAAAGATCAAGGGAGTCAACAGGTTTGCCTCCTTGAGAGTTAAACTTATCATCCTCCCAAAATGATTAGTATTACCTTGGGGGAGGCACTTATTTGCCCTTTACCTCCTTATGGTAGTGCTAATGAGATTAAGAACCCAAAGGCACAGACCAGATTTCTACTTCAGGAACAAAAGAACAACATTTTTTGTTTAGGTACACAGTATGTGTTTACCTTTTACAAGTTGTTGCTGAAAATATTCCCTGATTAAGGCCACTAACTCATGTAAAAATGTTTGCTTACTCTGGGTTCCCTCAAGTTATTTCCTTTTAGGGAATCCACCAAAATTATGGATAGACAGTAAACAGTTCTATTTGTAGCCTGCATTTTTGCCCCCTGAACTATCCTTTGTGATAGAGATATCACATTCCCCCGATAGAGAAAAATGTTCTCTAATATCATTCAGGGATACAGAGATATCAGATGATGCCACACTCCCGTTAGACTGAATGGTTCTTTTTCTTGATTCACCAATAAAGAAAGTAGGTTTCAGCAAGCTGTGCAATTAGTAGCAGAAAGAAAAACTAGCCCAAGACTTATGAAATCATTTAAATGCATGAAAATCTTTGGTATCAGGGGAGGGGGGAAAGATGGTTTTGTTATGATGATAAAAGAATACTGCAATATTATCAAACAGAGGCAGTCTTTTCTGTTGACTTGTCAGATGGAAGTAATTTTCCAATAAACATGAGCCAAACATCTGTGAACATTCTTTTTGTACTGACTTTGCTCCAAAGGGATTTTTAAAGTTTTATATGAACGATTACAGAGACAAGGGCTAGATTAATGCCTGGTGTCTCATTCATAGGCAATGAAGAAATTACTTAGTATGTGCAAAGAAATACAGTCTTCCTTGAAGGGAAAAAAAGTTGGGTATCATACATTAAGAACATAACAGTGTGAGTCTAATGTATACACATAAAAGCCTTTGGATTTATTGATATCCTATTATCTTGTGCCTCTTTTATTGTAAAACGATAATTAATGACAAATATAGTGTTAAAACGTAAAAAATCAGCTTTTGGTAGTTAAAGGGATAATGTCAACTATGCTTTATAGTCTATTTCCTCTACTGAAAAGCTCTATAGATATTAATATGGATCAAACCAATAGGGTTGAATAGAAATATCTATTGAGTTTAATAGATTGACATACTTTTGACACAGAATTAACATTAACACAGAAGAAACATTTATACAAGGATGATATAGAGTTCAGAATGTGCCCTAGAGGGCTGCACTGCCCAGAAGCATACCCAGAACAAATTATGACAAGAGTCACAATACTCCTACTAATGTTTCTTTGCTTCCCCTTTGCTTTGGGAGCAGATTGCTTCTCCCTCCTTGCTTGTTCAGTTATGCAGGCTGATGCATTGAGGAATCCAAGGCTGCTATAGAATCCTCCAGACTGTTTTAACAATTCTCTACAAGTGTTATTTTCTATTAAAGGACAAGATTGCCTCTTGTCCTCTGTACCTATATAGAGGAGTAAGAAAGCACAACATGAGGATGAGTAGCGGTAGAGAAGCTTCTGTGGAGTCACTATTGCTGCTCCCATCTGCATGGGTGGACAGTAGGTAGATAGCAGTGAAGGATGGTCAAAGCCTTGGATTCCTCAATGCATCAGCCTGCATAACTGAACAAGCAAGGAGGGAGAAGCAATCTGCTCTCAAAGCAAAGGGGAAGCAAAGAAACATTAGTAGGAGTATTGTGACTCTTGTCATAATTTGTTCCGGGTATGCTTCTGGGCAGTGCAGCCCTCTAGGGCACATTCTGAACTCTATATCATCCTTGTATAAATGTTTCTTCTGTTTAATACATTTTTGAATACACACACACAATACATTGTATACATACAAACACACACACACACACATTACATTAAAAAATGTTAAAAGAAAATTAAGGTTGCAAAATCAAACACTCTAAAGCCCTATGTACTGAATGAACCAGGAGTTCTGTGGAATATATGGTATGTTATGGCAGTATTGCCTTTCTTTTTGTGAGTGACAGGATTGCAGAGGGGGCTGGAGCATGACCTATGACATGAGAAGCTCAAGCCCTGTTGGAAGCCAGCAGAGTCTGTCCCTTCTACTTGCTATTCTCACAGAAGGCAAGGGCAGAGCAGAAAGAGCTCAATAGCTCAGTGTGACTATGTTCCCTCCTATGAGCAACAGGGATAGGATGGTCATTCTGCTCCTCAACCTCTACCCCTTTGCAGCACCCAGCCTGGGAAGGAATGGAGAGAATGACAAGCCCTTGGAGCTGCCCCTCCCACCAACAATCAGCCTCAATGGGGGCAGTGAAGAACCCCAGGAGGACCAGAGGTGAGGCTGGGGTAGGCTGCACTGAGGATGGGCTGAGCCATAGCATATGGAGCTGGAGGGGCACAAGGGTCATGGCCTGACTGCTTTTGGGGCTAAATCACCATGCCACTCACTCGAATTGGGCCTGACTGGGTAGCCCATAGAATTATTTTGCTAGCTATTATATCCTACTAATCCAGCCAGCAGTATTAATTAATATGTTTCTTTTTCTGAAATTAATCCATTTTATTCTTATATTTTAGCAGTATTAATTCTTTGGCATTTAGGATGTGTCGAGGCATATGTTTCCTAATAAGAAGTTTTGCTGAAATGCTGAAATGCAAGAAGCCTACTGGCCTGGAAGATCCGGTAAGATCTGCTATATAGCAAAAAGTAGAATTAGTTATAAATATGTCAGCATAAAACCTGGCAACCTTTGGCACCGATGAGAATGGTCCCTGAACTTTGGAGAACCCAGGGGAGGAACTATTCACATCACATCACAGGTTTATCCAGCTTCTACAAACAGTTGGTAACCGCAGGGTACACCACAACTCGAGGTCATCAAGAGAGACTAGGTTGGCAGTTTTGGAGTGAGATAATCCTTATTAATAAATTTAGAAAGTGTGATAATTCACTAACCTATAGGAGAAGGGTATTCATACATTTCTTAGGGTATAGAAACAAGATATGAGTATAGTAGGTTGAGCCTGAATTACATAGATCAGGATCCTATAAAATACCTGGTAAGAGAGCTCTTAGTAAGCTTTCGTCCTCTAAATTCTAAGCTCTTCTAACTCCTGAAGCTTTGATTTCTTGGAGTGCTTTTTTATCTATCTATCTATCTATCACCTCAGCTTGTGCAGTATAGTATAACTACTCAACATTCCTAACCACAGGGGAAGCCATCACCATCGTGTAATCGGGCATGCCAGGAGTGAGGCTGGTCCTTCACCTCCTGTTACCGGGTTCTCAAAGAAGGATGTGAGTATGTTAGGTTAAGGTACTTATAATAGAAATTTTACCACCAGGAGTTTTAGAATTCTTTTACTGTTTTGCAGTTATAAGTTTCACTGCATTCCTTATTTTTATATTAATGGCAATAAAAGTTTTTATCTATTTGGCATTGTCCTCAGTGTATGCGTTCTTGCCAAGCACCCTGAGAGACCTCTCCCAATATAGAACTCTCTGAGTTCTTGAACTCTGTAGTCTGAATTGGACAAGAACCTATAAATCTGCTGGTCGGATGCAATCAGTGGCGAGCCATAAAAACTAACCCATCAAATTCAGGTCAACAACTGCCACTCCATGACTCAAATTTGATGCCAGGGGCATCATGACAGAGGAGAGTCCAGGCCAAATTTGAATGAGTGGCATTGCAATAGGTCTCAATGTACTCACTGAAATTTGGAGCAGGTGGAGGTAGGGGTTCATGGTCCCAGGGGGATCAGGTGTGTGTGTTAGCGGGGGGAAATCTGCCCCTCCACACACACATTAAATGGTCCTTAGCAGCCCCTGGGCTGAACTGATGAGGAAGCTGGGGGGACAGGATTAACTGTTGGGCAGGAGACTGGCAGATGCAGGGGCAAAGCTATTTTTTCTCTGATCTGTGCCCTATTACCATGAACTCCCTGCTTCACCATGTCATCTGTAGATGTAATATATGTGTTTAACATTGCAGCCAACTTATAATCAATACTTATGTATGTTTAGGGCCTGATGAGCCCAATGAATAGACTCCCAGTGGCTACAGTGGGCTTTTGTATAATAAACAGTATTTAAAGTATTAGTCTATAGCACAGGGGTCGGCAATCTTTGGCATGCAGCTCGCCAGGGTAAGCACCCTGGCAGGCCGGGCCAGTTTATTTATCTGCTGACGCGGCAGGTTCGGCCGATTACTGCCCCCACTGGCCGTGGTTCGCAATCCCAGGCCAATAGGGGCGGCAGCAAGCGGCGCAGGTGAGGGATGTGCTGGCTGCGGCTTCCTGCCGCCCCTATTGGCCTGGGACGGTGAACTGCGGCCAGTGGGGGCCGCGATCGGCCGAACCTGCCGTGTCAGCAGGTAAATAAACTGGCCTGGCCCGCCAGGATGCTTACTCTGGCAAGCCGCGTGTCAGAGGTTGCCGACCCTTGCTATAGCAGTTTTAATTTGAGACCACTGCTATTTGTAGGGGGGTTTTTTGTTTTTGTTTTTTTTGCATATTACTAGAAGGTTGAATGCCTTAGTTTAGTCTTTATCCCAAACTTCTTTGGCTGGTTTAGGCAATATAACTGCTGATTTTGAGAAGGATGAGAAGCAATGTGAGGCACAGAGAGAGTTATGTGGATCTTAGCCTTATATTAAACAAACATACAGAAATGAAATAGCAAAGAATAGAAAATGTTTATAGCATCACAAAATAGATTGTTATTTTAGAAGACTTTCACACCATAAGATCTAGAAGGATGAGGCCAAGAGCGGACAACTGATTAATTGTTTCTGCTCATATAACCTGCAGGAAGAGATCAGTCTCATTGAATTTATTCGTTATTCAAATTTAGAAACATCTATATATTTTGTAAGCCCTGTGGATTGATTATAAATCTCTGCATTTTTTTAATTTGCATTATTTATCCAACATGAGGATCTAGAAATTATATTGAACTCTGGCGTGTATTTGTTTACCATTTAGGATGAGTTGCATTAAGCATACATTTACTTGTGAAACATTTTTCAAATAGCCAAGCATTGTTTTGAGATATGTGACTAGTAGAATATCAATTTGTCTTTGATTTTTCAAATGTTGTTTGGCATCATTAGGCAAAGCAATCACTGTTATCATGATGGGCCTGTAACAGATGGATTTCTGAATTTAACAGTCCCATATCTAAGTGCAAAAGTTAAACTACTTTCAGCTGTGCTGTAGTTTCTGTTTGGCTGCATAATCAACCTAAGTCAAAAGCTTTGACCCTAGTATTTTAAATTTATATTTGCTTATACCTCTAATTATGGTTTTCCTTAGATTTCCTCTTCCTACTTTTGAAAGGAATTCTAAGTTCTTATAAAGCACTTTATAATATGAAATGGACATATCCCCTGCGAGTATGGTCTTTATAACACAGAAGCTTAAATTCTATGTGCAAAATTCTTTGCTGGTATAAACTGTTTCAGCTTCACTGAAGTCAGAATGTGGTCCTATGTATCATAATATCCAACTCAACTATGCATACTTTATTTTCCAAGAGTATAGCTTGCTATTACTGCTCATAAGTCATAGCCCAGTTTGATACAACATGTAATCAATATATTTTAATCAAAGAAATATCATTAATTCTGAACTGAGCTGCTTGCTTAAGAAATCATTTTAATCCATTTATGTCATCATAAGTAATTGACATTCTCTGAAACATTTTTTTTCTTTTTCTAGATTTATCTCAATTACATTGTTTGATACTTACAGCAATTGTTTATACTGATTTTTTGCTTTTCAGATTCTCAATTGTTTCCCAATACGCTGTTCTTTTTGGTTATGTCTTCTCAATTACTTGGACTCCAGACAGAAAATATAGACAGCAATTTCAGTACAAATTGCCGTGTTTTCACCTGAGTAAAGTTTTGCTGCCTCCTCTCATCCTGCTCCAATATAAAAAGGATCAGGCTTGAAGTCAGTAGGAGGCAAACTGTTAAAACTGTTCAGATTGCAAAGAATCACATTCATTTGTCAAGGTCGGGAGCAGGAGAGTTAACTGAGTGTTTCTAAAAAGTGGACAGGATTTGTTCCTATAAGTTTTTGCATGATACTTAAGATTGCTGAGATCACTATCTCTACTGTTAGAGCTGATGATACTAGTAGGGAATGAGGTACATACTCAGTAATAATTCTGTTCATCATTTCACCTGAAGTAGGCACTGATTTGAGAGTCATTAATAGAATGGGGACAGGGACTGTTTCTCTAAATATATGTCCAGCACCTTTAATGGGCACCAGATTTCAGTTGGAGTCTCTAGACAATACAATAATACAAATAAATAATAGGGTATGTGTGCCTCTTCCTCTAGCTAAATTATTGAAACAGTCAAATATTTTCTTTAGGATGGCCTGTCCTTCCCCCCCACACACACTTTACCATGATCATTCATGATAGTGTTGTCGTACATTAACTATTCTTTCAAATTGTATTAAGTTTTAAAACAACAACAACAACAAATATTCCTTTTACAAACTGTTCATTGCACAATCAATTTAGAGGCAAATTTGGAATCCTAATTTGGAATCCTTGGAATCCTTTGAAATTTGGAAGATGGTAACTACAGCCCTTGGTGGATGGCTGAATGAGCTGCTAACTGTGACAACCTGGAAAGGAGTTCCATTGCAAGAAGAAACCATCAGACTAGAAGAGCCCGGTGCTCTAAGACTATCCATAAAATGCAGGCTGCAGGAGGAGGTTGGTTTGGCAGAAGATCAATTGCCCATCTTATGAGGATAGGAGGAGCCAGGACAAGTGGGAGAGAAATTATTGGCAGGAGGAGTGATCTGCTTTGTTGATGTGGGGAGATGGACAAAAAAAGTTGACCCTATACCATCCCTGGATCAAACAGAACAATATTCAACTATGTTCAGCCATTGACCAATTATTCTGTCCCATTTACTGGAGGTTTCCTATCCCCAGGAATTCTGCTTTAAAAGCAAAATGTGAAATCCTGCCCTTCCCTCCCCCTCCCCCACTGATGTCAATGGGAGTTTTGCCATTGACCTCAGTGGGGTCAGTCAAAGCTTTCCTTGTCTTTCAGCCATCTGCAGCTAACCTAAATGCTCTTACATCAAACTGTCTTGTTATATAGTCAGAACAAAATCACTGATGAAAATGTGTAAAAACATTCATATCTATCCTGTAGTCACTGGGAAAAAAATATAGGATATATATTCAAAGTATTTTAGTAACTATATGTTAACATTGTGAATAAACATATAAACTTGTCCTTTTGATCAATCCTGCTGACTTCGTTGATGCAGATCCATAATATAATACCTCCTGTAAAGCTTCTGTGACATTACTAGACCTTTAATACTGTTGATCAATTACAGGATGCATGTAGCAGTGTTTATCCGGATGAGATAATCATCTATGCTGATACTAAAACTGGTTTCTGTGCAGAGTGTGGCTATTTTTTTTCCAAATACTACCAGATTATGCTTCAATAATGTGCAGGAATCTCATAAGTAATGCTTATTTGTACTAATAGAATAGCGGGTAGATCAGAGTTCCATTGTACTAGGTCCTAACATTAAACAGACCATGCCACAAACAGCTTGCAAGCTACGTAGACAAGACAGAGTGGGACATAAAAAGGAGTCATACAGGTGAAGAGATTTGGCCAAGGTCACACCGCAGGCCAGAGGCAGAGCTGAGACTAGAACGCGAGTCTCCTGATTCCCAGTCCAGAGCCTTATCTACTAGGGCATGCTGCTTCCTCTTACATATCAAAAACATGTTTGTTTGTGCATTGGGAAGGATGTAAGGATCCAGATTTATTGCTTAGCTTGTACTGAGCATGCTCAATAACACTGCTGAAGCTGGCTGCCCTCCCTCTGCCCCCCAAACATTGGCAAACACCAATTGTCTCCATAAGGATCTCTACTATTCAAACAATGACTTAAATATCTACGCTTTTAAAAAGTGGGAAAGTACGTTTGTGGTGGAATGTGAGAGTTTGAAAAGTATGAACGATTTTTTATTGCATTGTGTGACATGGAATAAAAAATGTCACAGGACAAATCTCAACGGCATCTTTATGATGGTGAGCCACAGCAGGATCTAACTAGTTGAGATGCATGCCAAGCTTCTTGATCTTATTTTAGCACATACAATTTGATTTGCAAGTGAGAAGAAGCACTGCAAGAGAAGTGAAAGTGTTTGTTCAATAGGTAGAGAAATTAAAGCAGCAGAGGGAAGGCAGCCAGCAGTGTCCTCTCAGTCGAAAAATACTTAATAGGAGTCAGTACATAGTCAGAGAAAAAGTTGTTACTGAGTAACAGGTGTAAGGTCCTGATCCAAAACTCATTGAGGTCAATGGGAGCCATTGACTTTGATGGACTTGGGATCAGACCCTCAATGTTGTTTACTTTCTCTGATACGTTCATTATTTTAATTCATTTCAATGATACACATTGCATTACTCTAACAGTAGCATACACCATTTGGAGTATCTTTATCCTGAATTTTAAAATATCAAACTAATAAGGAAGACTCAAGAGAAGACTAACTCCTAACTGCACTAGCAACATAATATAAGTACTGCTGTTGTATCACGATTCAACAGAAAGAAAATAATGGTATTAAAAATTGTCTCATCAATTTATGAGTAAGTGAAAATGTATTCTATGACTTATTTATAGCAACACATCACCCATTAAAAAAGTTTCCTTTTTTTTTGTTTGTTTCTTTCAAAGTTAGTTATGGTATATGTAAGAGAGATATTATAACTTTTTAAAAAATGAATTGAACTATAGAGAAGTCACCTAAAAACATTTTAAAGGATTTTTTTTTAATCTACAGTTTATTCACTGAACTACCCAGGTCTAAGTTCAGCCTTAAGCTCCTCTGCTATACTTTAAGAAGGCTGACAAAAAAGAGAGAGGAGCAAGTATTTGGAGGGTTTACATGAGACAACAAAAATGTTTTTCACAAAATTGAAGTTTTCCAGGGAACATTTTTGATTTTGCTGTAGTTCTTCAATTTTGTGTCAGGAAATTGAGATGAAATATTTCATTTCAGATAATACTGAATCACGTTTCAGTTTGGGTCAGTCTGACATTCAGTTGTATCCATACGAGCAGTTGTGAATTGGTCTGCTTCCCAGAGCAGTCGACGTTGTCTGGGGTTCTCTGCTCAATGTGTCTCTTTTGATCCCTAATTTTAACTCTGACTTAATTCCCATCCCTGTTTTTGCACTGTTGACTGCATTGTAGTCAGGTACCTCATACTCTCCCTTGTCTCCTAAGGGCCTGATTCCTTGACTGGATTACATTTCCCATGATGCACTGCAGTTTCCCCTCATGGGAGTCTCATGACCCCAATGTGGCTGGTGATCCCAGCCAATAGAGGAGAATGGGGGCATGAGGCAACTAAACTGCAGCGCCCATGAGGGACTAAGACAGCTCATGTGAATGAAGTTCAATGTTGAACTGACCAGAAATTAAATGTAAGTTTTTCTAAATTTTTCATTCAATAAATAAATAGATATTTTGACTTCTTATACTGATTCAGGAGAGAAACAAGTATTGAAATATCATACTTTCCCCACACTAACTATACTGGTTTGTTACTTAAATGACAGAACTACCACTTGAACTGACATAGATTATGACTATTCTGAAAAAAAAAATGCAATTTACAATAGTAAAATTTGCTACAATTACTATTTACAGAAAATGTTAAAAATAATTACTTGATAAAATCAAAATACTATGTCTTAAATTCTCTAACAAAGCTATTATTTAAGGGGAGAACCAAATTAGATAAGAAACCCACTTCTCTCTCCCTCACTTGGTCTGATTTTTGGATTCAGCCCTTTCCTCTAGATTGATAGTTCATTGTTAGGCAAAAAGATTCCCCCCCCCCCCATGAATCAGGCAAGCACAGACAATATTGAAGGGGTTTATTTATGGTACCAGGAAGACTGACAAGCAGCTTCAAAAATATGGTGCCATAGTGGCCAGTTATATACATTTTTTATTAATTAATTTGCATTTATTTGTATATACAGAGACAGACATTGTTACAAGTCAAGAGAGAACCCTGAACAAAGATAAAAATAAGAGCAGTATGTACATATAGAGGTTATTCTAATTGCATTACAAAATTATGACTACCTTGCGGGGGGAAGGAGGCTGAGTGGGGGTGGGGTTAGGGATGAGTGCTTACAAACATTCAGTGGGTTGTGAAGGGAGGGTTAGCATTGTTCTACGAACTGAGTTACTGGGGGCATTTACCGTATAAGCTTATCGGCTGTTTACAGTTGTCAGTATCCTTCCTTCTCAGCAGTTTCTGTCTTTTCTGCTGGCTGAATTTTAACTCCTTCCTGACATCATTAAGTGTATTTCATATCCAGATTCTTCCCAGGTTTGGAACCAGAAGTGCCAAAACCAGAAGTTCCAGAAAATTAATGAGAAATCTGTTTTCAAAAGCAACAGAGGGTCCTGTGGCACCTTTAAGACTAACAGAAGTATTGGAGCATAAGCTTTCGTGGGTGAATGCCCACTTCGTCAGATGCAAGACTGATGAAGCGGGCATTCACCCACAAAAGCTTATGCTCCAATACTTCTGTTAGTCTTAAATGTGCCACAGGACCCTCTGTTGCTTTTTACAGATTCAGACTAATACGGCTACCCCTCTGTTACTGTTTTCAAAAGACTTTCAAGGCTACAATCTCTGGCCTGGTGAGAACTATGGGACCAGATGTAGACATATTTCATCATGTGAGTAACTTTACTCATGTAAGTAATCTCACAAAAATCAAATGGGACTACTCACATGTGTTTGAGTTGTTAAAGTCAGAGTATAAAACTCCCAGATATCCATCTCTTAGAGAGGACTGGGAAGGGAAATTGAAAGAAGTTGGGAATACCAGGTTGAGTGTATTCATTATTGATCTCTGTTCCTACAACAGATGGCTAAATCAAGTTCTTACGATTTTAAGATGCTGTCCAAATTAAAGACTTGCAAACCCCTATAAATTGTGTCATTCAGACATTTAACGTATTTCTGTCCTGTCTTTTTGTTGCCAAGAGTTACATACAATTCATATGTTGGTACATATTCTTCAAAAATTAAAGTTTGTAAACAAAAACGAGTATGTTGACATTTTTGCGTACTTTAAGCACCTAGGGACTAGTAAGTATCAAAATAGTGGACAAAAAGTAAAATTGGTCATTTCATATCATTAATTGACCATTTTGCTTTTAATCTGTATGCAGATTAGATGTAATTTCCATATTAAAATGTGTAGTGGGAGTTTAATATTTCACCTATTTTTATAATGTACTGTATTCTGAAAATTTACCTTTTTGAATGACAGAAGAACTGTCAGAGATCATAGAACACAATGAATTTATCAAGAAGTAAATTTAGCTCACTGTTTAGAATATAGATTGAGATCTGACTGCACTTTCCCAGCTCCAATTTCTTGCCTCAGAAATTCACTTCCTTATAGAAATAATGCATTAGCACAAATGTAGTTCTGCTTTTTGCAATAGCTCAAATTCCATTACTCTAATAGTATGAGAAATTAATTTTAGAAATTTAGCTATCTTTTCCTTTTGCAGTTGAGAAAGTATTCTACTTCGATTGCTGGCAATATTGTCCTTAAATTAAACATTATGGAAATGCTTGGAATAAAATTAGTTTACTCTACTTGATGCATGTTAGTGAAAGACAAAAAATGATGTTACTATATACTAACTTTAGCAATCATAAAACTGCACTACAACTGATTTAAATGCTTTGCTAAAAATCACATGCTTTTATTTGTAGTAAGCTACCTCTTAACTTATTTATTTCCAGCTAGTGCTTTTTTTTTTTATTATTCCATACGTCTAGATAATGAGTTAGGTTAAAAGTTACTAGAGATTTGTGGTAAACATTAAAAAAAAAAGTGAATGGCCTGCAGCTCCTCTCAGGGGGGAGAGATAGCTCAGTGGTTTGAGCATTGGCCTGCTAAAGCCAGGGTTGTGAATTCAATCCTTGAGGGAGACACTTAGGTATCTAGGGCAAAATTGGTACTTGGTCCTGCTAGTGAAGGCAGGGGGCTGGACTCAATGACCTTTCAAGGTCCCTTCCAGTTCTAGGAAATAGGATATCTCCATAAATTAAATTAAATTAATTAATTAAAGCTTAACCTTGCATTCACTGAGCACCCAAAACCTCCCATTAAATTCTACAGGAATTTTGGTGAGCAAAGAATGCAGGGGCAGACCTGTGATTCAGGCATAGCAGACAGCCTTAACAAGTAAGCACCACACAAAATGAACTGTTTTCTCGTTCAAACTCTTCCAGCAATACTATACAACACAAACAGATCACATGCCCTGCAGACATTGCCCAGTTCAACAGATCCTAAAATCCATAAACATACCAGGAACAGCCTCTTTAGCCCAGTAGGGTTTCCTCTTTCTTCAAAGAAGCCCATTGAGTAGACTCTGGTTATGAAGTAAACATCAAACATAGAAGTGCAATATGGTCCCTTGCTGTCAGAAAGAAAGGAGACAAATAGCGACAAAACTGAACAAAAAAAATGCCCACACACCAGAATATATTCTCTTAATCTAGGAATAAAGCAACCAAGAGCTAATTAGTAACATTTGGAACTTTCTCAGTTATTGAGCTAGCACCAAGTGACTTCACCTACTGTTTAGACGTCAACCCAAACCCTTTTCTAAGAGTTCTAACCCTCCCTTTTTAAGGAAGCAGTGTCTTCTCCTCTGATTTCTGCTTCTACATAGTCTCAGCTGGAGGGCCTTTTCTGTAGGACTGGCAGCTTTTACAGGGCATGGTGCTTGTCTTGTTAACCCCTTCCTGTCCCTGCCACCATCAACCTCCTTAATTTGAAATGGAAGACCATAAATGTTAGTTTAAGGAGAATGTCAAATACATGAAGTCTAGGTACACTGACTGATTTCAGTTTACTTTGGCTGAATATAAGAAGACAGGAAAAGAGGACTAGATTATGCAAAACTGAATAGTTACTTTGTGCATTTAGTAATCATAATTACAATATATGGAGAATATTAGAAAAGTCTCAGGTATTAATAGACTAATAAACCGTACTCTCACAAAGAAACTCCATCTTCCATGCTATTACCAAGTCCCTTGATGCAGCCATCCTAGCTGTCCCTCTTTCTTATCAATATAGATCTTGACAGTATTGAATGGTGTTTCCCAGATGGGTGAACAGTCAGAACCCTGCCTGCCAAGCAGCTTTCAAAATCAGTCAGGTTTGTCAGCTTGCCCACTGGGCTCCTCAGCATCCCACCTGGCAGCTATTTGGGACCCCCACGCTTCTGGGGTCTGCAGCCCCAGGGAAGCCAACCAGGTTGACTGTCCCAGGACCCCAGGATTCCAAAGGTTCACAGTTCTGGGGCAGCCAACCCTGCAGATGGTATGAGTCAGGAAGCCTGAGTCTTCCGCTATCATGGAGAATTCTGGAGTTTGGTGTTTTGTTCTGAACTTGTAATGACACCAGATTTTAAAACATTGAAATCCTGTGCAAAATGGAACTATTTTTCTCCACGTAGCTCTAATCATTTCTACTAGTTTGAATACATTACCTCCTACTTTAATATCTATAGGGTCTAGACAGAAATACACCACGAAGCACAGATACTTTCTGGCTCCACACATTCTTTCTTGATGCCCAAATGTCTATAAACACACATAAGCCCTACGCTAATGGCCTTCTGAGATGCCTCAGGAAAGAGAGAACATGCTGTAGAGTAGATCTGCTCTTCTGGGCCAACTTGGCCGGTTCTTCTAGAATTAGCACCCTTTCAGCAGCAGAAGGGGAGAGAAGCATAGAGGCCAGAGCTGGCAATGGGGTGCCCTAACAGCTATCATAACAGAGAGAGAGAGAGAGAGAATACATGAGGTAATATTTATATCAAGTGACTAAATATGAGATACATAAGCCCATCGGTGGAAGAACAAATTTCCAAATATGTAACTTATTAGTGTTAAGTAGCTAAATGAACATAGTTTTATGCAGACATTTATTGGCATTTTACTCAGACAGTGAATCAAATGTTTCGCTGTACTGAACTCAAATATCTATCCTTAAAATGACTCCAACAGTTACTGCACACAATAGAAAATTAAGTACTGGACTTATCACCAGTTGGACAGATCACTTCTTGTACCCCTGTATGCAGCACACCTACAAATGAAGTGCGCTTAAAAATAAAGTCAATGCATGGATTACTATAATTGTTTGAATTTTGAAAACCTCTGACTAGATGTAGATACACTTGCTCCAAAAGGTAACTGTAGCTCAACATACCTATTCCCTTGCATAGGTGCTATACATTGCCTGCTTGGGAAAGAGTGACCAAAGACAGGATTCTTCAGCAAGGGTCAGACAACTGGGTTAAACCCAAGAATGAGAGAGTTTCCCATCTTAGCACAAAAAAATGTACATTTGTTCTAAACCTGATCACATCTCTGTTTTATTTACCTAGTCAGTACATCAGCTAACGCCCTGATATGCTTATCTAACCTGCAATGCACACAGACGCCTGGTATACACTGGGCGGGGGGATCGATCTAAGTTACGCAACTTCAGCTATGTGAATAATGTAGCTGAAGCTGACGTACATAGATCTACTTACCATGGTGTAAGGCAGTGATCGATCCAGCGGGGATCGATTTATTGCATCTAGTCTAGACGCAATAAATCGATCCCCAAGTGCTCTCCTGTTGACTCCCATACTCCACCGCCGCAAGAGGCGCAAGCAGAGTCGATGGGGGAGCAGCAGCAGTTGACTCACCACGGTGAAGACACCACAGTAAATCGATCTAAGTACGTCAACTTCAGCTATGTTATTCACGTAGCTGAAGTTGCATAACTTAAATCAATCCCCCTCCCCCAGTGTAGACCAGGGCTTCACCGTGGTGAGTTGACTGATGCCACTCCCCCGTTGACTCTACTGGCGCCTCTCGCAGCAGTGGAGCACGGGAGTCAACATGAGAGCACTCAGGGATCGATTTATCGCGTCTAGACTAGACGCGATAAATCGATCCCTGCTGGATCGATCGCTGCCCACCGATCTGGCGGGTAGTGTAGACATATCCCGAGTGTCACCATGCAGCCGTCTGCAACACTACCAGCTGGTCCCACTTCAGTTTCCCCTTCAAAGCTCCTCAAGAGGGATGCCACAACTCATGACAATAATGCCTTGCCCGGGTTTGTTTTATTGGCACAGATTTAATCCTAAAAGTTCAAATCAACTAGCCAACAAAATTAAGAGCAACAAAAACAAACTCTTCTGCCCCACCTGACTCTTCTTTTAATTCAGTCTCCAAAATCTAACTTAGCCCTCTGCAGACACTTCCCTACTCTAGCTCTGCACAGTCCTTTTCCCACTCTTCTTACAGAATGGTGCCTTCCAGGGCTCTCTCCTGGATGCCAGCGCCCCATAAACTGTTAATCCTCAGGGTTCTTTTCTTTCTAGTCCTGAGAAAGAGAAGGAAAGATCAACTCACACTCCCCCTTTTATACCCTTCCCCAGGGAACCCCTCCCCGCTTCCTCTAAAAGCCAGCCTTGCTCTTTGTAGGGTCCAGGTGTTCTCTGTCCAGCCCCCTTGGAAAACACTTAAACAGTCACAAGTGGATTGGGCCTATTCCCTCTTAAAGGGGGTCAATATTGCTGTGACAGGTGTCCCACTTTAAAATAATTATATGCATTCAATTTCTGTTTAGAGAGCTTTGAAGGTCCACCAGTTCAAAACTGCCAATCAATACATTCAGCATACATTAATCTGTGAACAACAGCCACAAAATTTGCATCAGCCAATTAACATTTGAACCAATGAGCAGCACCGACAAAAAGATTTACAGGTTACTTCTGGATGGAACAATGATTGTTTGTGGAGATCCCCATAAGTACAATGAGTATTTTACTGAAATCAGTTAAGTTTTCTTTGAACCTTATTGAATTTTGACAAAATATGTCAATATGGGTAACTCCTCCATTGCCTATCCCAAGCCCAGTTGAAAAAAGTAGGATTGGCATCAAGCTTGCAGCCAGCCATAAAAATTTGCCATAAAACAATCAACACTATGAGTCTTCAAATAAATCAAGAAATGAGTGAGTGGAGGCTGGGATGGTCTGGTCATCTAAAGCGTAGTCCTGACAACTATGTGGATAAGAATCCAACAAAACAAGACTGAAGAAAAAAGGCAGAGGCCATGTGACCCTAAGAGCCCACTGACAGAGGACACACTAGTCTGTAACTCATATCAGGCCTGACACTCTCATTACCCTCAGCCACTGTTGTCATAATATGTATCCAAAAGGTATCTTAAAAGGCATCATATGCAAACTGGTGATGCTCTGGTCAGGAGTATCAATGTGTGATGTATGTATGGACTGTGTATAAAGAATTGTGTGTGCTAGAAACACGTTCTTAAAATGTGTTTTGGAGGCAGTGTATAAATCAAGCCTGCCCTCGACAAAGGAGTGTGGATTTTCCTGTCTGATTTGCTTGATTGCAGGCAGAGGAAAATGAAAGTACCCTTAACTGTAAGGTAAGCAAAACAATCAAGTTAGCAAGCAGAAAACAGCTTAGTGGGTGCATTGGGGGCAGAATCTGTATCCCCAGGAAATAGGGTGACCAGATGTCCCGATTTTATAGGGACAGTCCCGATTTTTGGGTCTTTTTCTTATATAGGCTCCTATTACCCCCCACCCCCTGTCCCGATTTTTCACACTTGCTGTCTGGTCACCCTACCAGGAAATCTTCCTGGCTCTTAAGGCAAAGACTTTGTGGAAATACAAGGGGAGCAAAAATACATTCTAGTTATCTTGCATTTAGGGAATGGGACCTTCTGATTCTGTGAAAGTTAGATCCCCTATTCCTGGAGGGCTAGGGTTGCTGGTAACTTGATGTAAGTGAGAAAATAGCTCAGGCAAAGAGTGTAAATTGCTAAAAATAAGTTTTAGGCACTAGAAAATGTGTTTTGTTTTGTTTGTGATGATATCTGTTTGTCTACAGTCTCTTTAGAGGCATCAAACAATTTCTGTGAGGTGTCCAGTCCTTTTCATTGGACACTACAGAGAAACAACTCTTGGGAACTCTGGAAATAGGGTTCACTGTTATTTGCAAGGTAAGGTAAAGACTGGAAGAGTCTTGAGGAGTTTGCTGGTGAAGCAAGCAGACTGGTGTGGGGAGTGAACTGACACACATTCTAATCTCTCACAAAATTTACTCTTGCTGAGGCAGAGGGATAACATAGTGACTTATGGTTCTGGGTTGCTTGAGGAGAGAGTCAGAGGCTGACACAAGAAGAAGTGGTGGAATGTCAAAGGAAGACATGCTAGCATATGGTGTGATGGGGAATATGGCATTGGACTGAGCATTTTGGAGGTACAGGACACATAGAGTGAACTTTGTTTGATGGGATTAACACAAGGAAGAAGATGATGATGACAGTATGAGTATGCACAGACTGGATCAGATCTTCAGCAGATGTAAAATGGCATAATTCCATTGACTTCTATGGTGCTATAGTGATTTATGCCAGCTGAGACTCTTTCCTGCTATGTTCTGCTTTGGAAACCTGAGTGAACAGAGGTTTCTTCTGGGAGACCTCCAGTCTGCACAAAGATGTGTATCTAAATTATATGGACAGAACCACATTCATTCCTGGTATAACTCTATTGGAATCAATGTATTTTATTACAATGGAGTTACACCAGAGAGGAATTTCACCCATACTTATATAGGCTGGATATATCATTAACTGGAATTATGAACTGTATTCATAAAAGATTTCAAATGAAGTAAGCTGGGGTCTGTTTCCAGCAATAACACAAATACTAGGGCCAGGTTAAACTGTCCTCATAAAATCACTCCAGGCATTTATTTTTTTATGTGACTTCATCCTAACACATACCTAGGCCTACATGACCACTTCTGTGCTGTTTCAGGAGTAAACAATATTTCTTCTCCTATGATGGCTGCATGTGCAATCAGTTAATTTTATGTAATGTGTAGCTAGGTAAAAATTACAGTGTAGTCACTTAGTCGCTAAGCAGTTCTAAGGTGATTATTTGGTCTAGAGATATATAGAGAAAGCATTCAGCAGGGTGTGTGGGGAATGAGATGCACATCTTCCATAACTGTTAATGAGAATTGCAAGTCTAAGTGCTTGTGTGCACATCATTGAAAATTCATTCCATAAATTGCTACTTTGTCTCTGGATACAAATTGCTAAAACCAGCTGAGCTCTGCATGCCCAAATCTGCCCAAATCATATAAGATGCTAACATATCTTTTGAGAGGCTGGAAGAGGCAAGAAAGTTGTACCAGCAGCACATCTTGCATCCACCTTTACAAGACCCCAGAGATCAAATGGTAATTTATTGTCTACCATTTTTCCTAGATCAGTGTAATCACTTTCTATTTAAAGTTCTTTAACATGCATGCTTAAGCATGCACAGGGAGCAAAGGCAGGGTTGCTTTTTTTTTTAAGAGGTTTTAAAAAAAATTTAAGAGTGGTTCCAATACTAGTGAACTGAATGTACTTGCCATTTTATCATCAAAAGATTATATATTACAATTCAACATTTTGTTGTTTCTATTTCCAAAACCCACTTTGACACCAAGCATTGCAGGTGTCAACAAGCACCCTGCCAACAACATTTTCCGTATGCTCCACTAATGCCCCAATCCTGTAAGGAGCTTGGTATGGGGAGGCCACTGCTCCCACTTGAATCCCAATTGACTTCAGTGGGACTGTGCCTGGGCTCCAGCATCACAGAGCTACTTGAATAATCAGGATCTTCACCTACAATATGGGCTGCCAGTGTATTGGTTAACCTCCAAGACAGATCATAGGACCTCTACTGAGGAACAGCATAGTTTTCATAGCATGAGGCAATTAAACTATATAACAGTGGGTGGGTGATTCCCATTCTGACTACAGAGCTAATAGAATGTTGGGAATCACTGGCAAAGGGATAGATAATATGACAGCAAATATTATATTGCCTCTATATAAATCCATGGCACGCCCACATCTTGAATACTGCACACAGATCTGGTCACCCCATCTCAAAAAAGATATATTGGAATTGGAAAAGATTCAGAAAAGAGCAAAAAAAAATGATTAGGGGTATGGAACTGCTTCCATATGAGGAGAGATTAATAAGAATGGGACTTTTCAGCTTAGAAAAGAGATGATGAGGAATATGGTAGAGGTCTATAAAATCATGACTGGTGTGGAGAAAGTAAATAAGCAAGTGTTATTTACCCCTTCTCATAAAACAAGAACTAAGTGTCACCAAATGAAATTAATAGGCAGCAGGTTTAAAACAAACAAAAGGAAGTATTTCTTCACACAACGCACAGTCAGCCTGTGGAACTCTTTGCCAGAGGATGTTGTGAAGGTCAAAACTATAAAAGGGTTAAAAAAGAACTAGATAAGTTCGTGGAAGACAGGTCCATCAATGGCTATTAGTCAGGATGGGCAGGGATGGTGTTCCTAGCCTCTTTTTTCCAGAAGCTGGGAATGGGTGATGGATCACTTGATGATTACCTGTTCTGTTCAGTCCCTCTGGGGCACTTGGCATTGTCCATTGTCGGAAGACAGGATACTGGGCTTGATGGACCTTTGGTATGACCCAGTATGGCTGTGTTTATTGTTAATTAGATAAAATAAGCAATGGCCCAAGCAACCCAAACCTTTTTCAAGCTTCTAAAAAGCTTCTCATGTGCCCCTGAAACTGATCACAACTGGAACTATTAAAACACTAGAAAGGATATTTGTTCAATAGCCCCAGTCTACTTGAAGCTAACTACTAGAAGCGTTATGACAGAGCCTGTTATCAAGATTTTCAAACTAAAGAGGTTTGGTTTAAACTTTAGTCTGAATGAAACTGAGCCTTCAGAATTTCTGTGATAGTTGGGAATTTTTCATCTAAACTTTAAGTTGGAATATTTGGATTAGTTCAAACTAAAGCTTTTTTTGCAGAATAGGGTCGGTTTCAAAACAATTTTGAAAAAAAAATCTAAACTATCAGACCACTTCATTTACATTTTTGAATAAATATATTTTGGTTTTCCAGTTTAAGTTTTAAAACAAAAAGTCATTCAAAAGTCATTCCAAGCTAATATAGTAAAAAAAAAATTAAAATTAAAAGTTAAAATGGTCAAAATCTAAATGAAGCATCACAATTAAATGTTTCAGTTGATCCAAATCAATGTTTTCCAGATTTTCAGTATGTGAAATTTTGAGATTCTGACTTTTTTTCTCACTTCAGGATGGTGTAGGCTATAGAACTAACCTGCTTGCTTGCATATATATATCTTTTCTTATAGTTTAAGTATTTGGTTTATTGTAATAGGTTTATAGATTTATATTAAAGTAAGTTTGGTTATAATGCAAGAGACCTACAGGCCATATCCTGTATGTTAAGCTAAGGCAAAGTTAGCATATATATATTAAGACCTTTTACTTATAAAGCAAAATTTACCTATATCTTGCTACCTAAATAAATGAGTACCCATGCCTATGTCTATGACCTTTTATTTAGACCAATAAACAATGAAAAATGGCATGGGGGGGAGGGGTTTCAATGTTGTACCTACAAACTTGACAAGTACACCACAAGAGACTGATGCGTGTACATACCTGTCATCAATGCACACGTACATATTAGCCTATGGGGTAATTGTACCCTAACATTTCTGTGGGTGAGAAATGAAATTTGGGCATAAAAGGAAGAATTTCTGGCATTTGCCTTATAAAAAAGGTGACCCACCTCAGCAGAGTACTCCATTTCTCACTTGACTCCATTCTCACTTTACTCCATTCTTACTTACTCCATTTCTATTCTTACTTATTCTCTATCTATTCTATCTATCTACAATAACTGCTGATATTAGTAGGCTATACTTGTTCTTAAACTGTAAGTTTCAAGAGAACTAGGCTAAGCTTGGTTTCCCTAAGTTTTATTCTTAGTTTTATTAGGTTTTACTTTTAAGTTTAAGTTAGTCAAGTAAACCCTAATTTAGTTTTGATAGCTCTTAGCATTACATTTCTTCTAAGCACTGCATCCCTCATTCAAAAATTGAAAAACCTGATCTGCAAGACTGGTCCTGTGTCTCTTACCACCAAGTTATCAAGGAAGGGTATGAGTATATTAACCAAAGCTTTGTTGCATATAATACTATATCATCATATATATCTTTTGAATAGCAGTAATGCAATTGTAACTTTGTAACTGGTTATTTTACCATTTACTTACTATTATTGATTTTAATAAAAAGTCTTTAAGGCTATATCTGTCTCACAGTGAACTTCCTGTCATACCCCCAAGGGTCCTTTATAAATTATGTGGAGCCTGATTCAGGACAAGAACTTTTATCTTCTAATCCAACAGATTGACGAGCCTAAAACCCATACTATTAATATTAATAATTAATTATTATTAATATTGTTACTTAAATTAAATCAAATAAATTTAAATTAATAAATTAAATTCCCATATTATCCAAATGAATATTATTAGTACACCCTAAACCAGGCTACAGTCTGGCGGGCCAGCCAGGAGTCTCGAGGAGTGTGTGACAGGAATTCTCTGCATTGGCTGTGTCACAAAATGCTTGAGGGAATACATTGGGAATAATACAACTCAACTCAACATCGGAGCTAGGCCAAAAATGGGAGCATTGGGACTTCTGGTACAGGACTCAAACTACAGTTTGTGGCGTGCAGACAGAATGGGATATTACAGCCCTTGGACTGCTCAGAATTTACATGAAGATATGCCAATTTGATCAAACTATAGACATTTAGGGAAATGTCTGTAAAATGCATACGGTCAGATTTATGGCTAATGTGTATTAAAATGTTATGGTCTGATGTACCATATTCAACCCTGGAAATAAGCATGAACATTTACAAAATTAGAGCACAAAGAGCCAAATCCTGGCCTTTACTGAACCTCTTCCTCTAATGCAGGCATCAGGGCTTGCTCCCAGAATAGTGCCCAGGACTACCCAAGAAAGTGAGTCTAATGCATGGCCCTGCATACTCATATCCCTGAAACTTGTGCATCTGTAGTTTAGAGGGTCTGTCTAGAATATAAATAAGGGGTCATGTAGAGCCAGCTTATATATTAAATTCTGGCAGCAAAAAACAAGCATTAATCTTAAGAACAATTTGCATCTTTTCAGAGAAGCAATAAAGTACACCACAAAGAATGGTGCCTAGGCCAGCAATGAGAAATTCTGCCTAAGCAAACAAGATTCCGGAAGCTGAGAACATACTGGATAGCTCCTCTGCTCCCTCTGGCTACTCCAGCCAGAGCAGAATTTGGCCAACCACAGACCTATATATGGTGGGGTTGTTTTTGTTTGTTTGTTTGTTTGTTTGTTTGTTTGTTTGTTTGTTTGTTTTTTGTAATTAGGCATTCACAAGCCAGATTATGACCCACCCCAGAACAGGTCCAAAAAAAGAGGGAAAGGCCTCACGGAGCACAAAGATTCCACACAGCTATTCTGTTGTTGATGCTAGTGTCACCAAAAGAACAGGCTAATGATCGCATACCATCTCTATGAGCCATCAGAACTGGCTAACTTCAGAGGCGATTAGGTGGTATAGTTCTTCAAGTATATTCACGCCAAGGCCGGCTCTAGGCACAAGCAAACCAAGCACGTGTGTTTGGGGTGGCACAATTTCAGGGGTGGCAGTTGCGCTCTCGGAGTTTGTTTGTTTTTTTGCTTGGGGCAGCAAAAAACCTAGAACCGGCCCTGATTCACGCTCCCTATGTGCTCCTTCAAATCTAGGAGACATAATTATGCCAGGTACAATGCCACTGGGAGCTCCCACCAAAGGGCTGCAGCTCTCTAGTTATTTCTACATGGGAAAAAAATGCAACAGCACGAGATACTGCTGGTTATACTAACTTAAGCACAAAACATAGAAGAATTATTGTAGGTTAGCGGGTTTGACCTGCGGTCTACTCCTTAGGTTGCTTTTGTACAGGATTCTGTTGCTTCCAATGCACAGACTGAGCTTTGCAGCCCCTGGGACTGATAACAAACAATATGAGATGTGCTAAGAAAAATCAATATGCAGTTTGCCTAGAGAAGTATCCCAGAGGCAACATACAGTTACTGTGCTTTGAAATATCTTTATAATAATAAAAAAAATCATACCTCTCTTACACCACAGGGTATTGGAAGTATCCTTGGCAGCAAAGGCTTTAGGAAGTAGATAAAAGCAAAATGTTTCTCACTGTTGACCTATATTAATAGCCGTTGAACAGTTTGGTCTCACTTTATATTATATCAAGGCATCAAAACTTGAGAAATGCAGAGCACCTGCATCTGCTATTGCCTTCAAAAGGGAGTTGCAGGTGGCACTCAGAATCTCTCAGAATTTAATAGTAGTTAGTTCCTACAATAAAAATTTATTGAATTTTGTGTTTCAGTTAACTGCTTATGCAGATATTAAGAGGATATGAGAAAGAAAAAGCATGAAATAAAGAGTTGGTTTTATGATTAACTAACTTACTTGTTAAGGTGTCTTCCAGAATGTAAGACAGTTTCTGATGTATTACCTTCCCCCTGTTGCTTATAAAAATAAATTCATTGAGCAATAACCATATTGAATGTAATGCTACTGGTTTGCAAAGACTATTGATATTAGCAGGGCTGTACCATAAAGATTTTGATTTACCTAGGCATTCAAATGTAATTTCCAGCATATAGATGGTCTTTAAAAAAATAAGTCAAATGAATCATTTTTTGAGAAATATTATTAATCATTTTCCCTACAGAGTTTTAACAAATAAATTTATTGTTGTAAGATTAGGTTCCAGTTATGCCTTGGAGAGACTCCCCAGCATCTTCACTTCTATGTGCAGATCTCCCACTATATGCATCTGTGAAGTATGTGTGGGAGAGGGGTCAGCTGTCACAGTACAGTCCTTCCTGGATTGAAACTCTGGCACTGAACCTCTTTGAATTTTAGGGAAGTTCAAATCTGGACATCTCTAATCCAAACCAATTAATCCATGTACAGATTTAATCTAAAATTCAGAAGCAATGCTCTGAGAAATGTAGCAGCCTCTTGGCTTTGTAATTTTAGTCATTTCTATTAAATTTAAAATTAATTTGCAATAGAAGAGTTGTCTGATCCATATTTGTGCCAGATCCTGCTATCCTTAGTCACATTGCATAGTTCCTTTCACTTCGAGTAGCCCCATTGATTTCATTGGGGCTACTCAGTGAGTAAAGTACTACATCACATGAGTAAGTGTTGCAGGATGTGGTCCTTTTATAGCAAAAGTGAGAACATACAACCACCTGATGGTTTCAACTTATTAGAATGTTTTGGACTATGAAATTCCCCTGTCTTGTCTCTGATAGATGCAGTTGTACAGATCATATACATCTAAAATATAATATTCTCTAATCTAATTCCCAATAGCAAAAATCAATAAGTACCCACAGCAGGATAACCTGAGTCTTTTTTCATGTATATGCCCGAAGTAGAAAAGCCCTATGTCAGCAGAACAATATTTCAATAAAAAAAAGGTCTCCAGGGAAGAATCTCTAATATACTAAGAACTAAGAAGCAAGCTGTGTTGGAACTCTCTTGGGGCGGAAAAGAATTGTTGTTCTTATCCTGAGTTGAAGATTGTGCTCACTGAATAGTGAACACACATCTTCATTTCAGCTGATGTCACTGTGTCAGATCAAAGAACTATGCTCAGTACAGCCAATGCAAAGTACATGGAGCTTCATCATATAATTCCACAACTATTTATATCTATTTATATTTATGGCAGGCAAAATATTTCAAAGCACAAAAGTAGGAAGCATAGCTGTATAAAAAGCATATGAAGAGAGACATGGGAAATGTTATATAGAGGTGTCCTGTTTTTTCAAAATTAATTTGGAAAATGTCTTAGATAACGCACTAGTTTCTCTAATATAAGTAGAAGGAGGAGAGTGAACTGTATGTAATGGCTTCTGCTTTAATGGACACACTTCAATGTGATAACCTTGTGGGACTGTGAGGAATTGGGGGTTCAGCCGGTACCCCTTCTGAATTGTGGATGATTTTATGAAATTGTATCATGAAGTTACTATGTCATGGAAAGCCTGTATGTATGTGGATTCACCATGAATTAACAGGGTTGTATCATGTCTCTGACGGGCCAGAGACAGTGGTTAGTGAGTAGCACTCAATGTTCGTGTATTCAAAGTAAAATACTTTGAGAAAATGTATTTGCTCTATCTGGGAGAAATCACTTTTTCCTCTTGTCCTAAGGGAGGGGGTTTGAACATAATGGAAAGTTACCAGGAGGAGAACAAAATGGCAGGTGATTCCAGCAGGAGTTTACAAAGGAACTCACAGGAGGGAACTGTGGAGAGAGCCATTTTGCACCACATTAAGATGAGGGAGGCTACTGTAGGGGCAGGTTAGGCCAAAGGGGTAGAGAAGGCTGCCTTGTTGACTGAACACAGATGATCCCCCAAGGTCTCCTAAGGGAAAGGTGAGTTAGTGAGGGACATGGCACTTAGAATGTTTTATTGTTTTGTATGATCTGCAGTCTCTGTGCTTTACATGATGAAATAAAAGCGCATAAAGATGTCAAAAGACAAACTTTGCACAGTCTGACTGCTTCATAACTGCTACCTGCCCAGAGAGACAGTGGGACTGTAAACCAGAAGCTTCATGCATTTGGATGGAGTTCTGGGAAAGGGGTGCATTTATGCACTGGGGAGTCTGAAGGGTCAGTGCTGTGCCCAGAGGGGCTAGGTGGATGGACAGCATGTTCCAACTCTTCAAGGGGTGCCAGATAGAAGGTCTGAACCCTGAGAGTGTGCCAAGGCATCTGGAGATTGGGGCAGTTGTTGGACTTCATTCAGGCTTCAGAAACTTGAAACATCTTGTGGACCCAGATCAAAGAGGCTGGATTCTCCTCACAGCAGTCCTAGTGGGTGATCAGGAAGGGATGCTTGTTAGGATCTGTGACAGGGACCCCACGCTGGGTGAAGATGACTATCTGCAGCTCTGTGTAGCTTGAAAGCTTGTCTCTCTCACAAACAGAAGTTGGTCCAATAAAAAATATCAACTTACCCATCTTATCTCTCAAATACAAGATCAAACACTTATATGCCACCATCAGAGGAGGAACCAAAGAATACAGCTACTACACTTAGTTTTCTAGTCAGCAGAAATTATGCAAATCTCCCCAAATTTATTACATTCAGAACATAGGCCTGGAAGGGACCTTTTGGGTTATCAAATCCAGTCCTCTGCTTTCATAGGCAGACACATCATAATCCCAGTCATAAATTTATCAATCTCCATCTTGAAACCAGTTAGGTTTCTTGCTCCCACTACTCCTATTGCGAGGTTGTTTCAGAACCTCACTCCTCTGATGGTCAATCCTTTTTTTCCATCCTAAATTTACTCATGGTCAGCTTATAACCATTTGCTTTTGTGCTAACATGGACCTTGAGCTTAAATAGCTCTTCTCCCTCACTGATGTTGACCACCGTGATGCATTAAACTAAAAGCATAATGAGTCAGGAGAGCTGGGTTCTATTTCCATCTCTGCCACTGCTCTACTAAGTAACCTTGGGCAAGTCACTTCCCCTATCTGTTCCTCTGTTTTCCCCATCGATAAAATGGGAATAATGTTATTGACCTCTTTTGTAGAGTGCTTTTCACCAGTAGATCTCAAAGCGCTATATAAGAACTAGGTATTATAACACTACATCAGGGATCGGCAACCTTTGGCACGTGGCTCGCCAGGATAAGCACCCTGGCAGGCCAAGCCAGTTTGTTTACCTGCTGCATTGGCAGGTTCAGCCGATTGTGGCTCCCACTGGCCGCTGTTCGCCACTCCAGGTCAATGGGGGCGGCGGGAAGCGGCGGCCAGCACATGCCTCGGCCTGCACCGCTTCTCACCACCCCCATTGGCCTGAAGCAGTGAACCGTGGCCAGTGGGAGCCGCGATTGGCTGAATCTGTGGACATGGCAAGTAAACAAACCAGCCCGGCCTGCCAGGGGGCTTACCCTGGCGAGCCGCGTGCCAAAGGTTGCTGATCCCTGTACTACATAAATTGTTTATTAGCCCTAAATTTTGGTAGCACAAACTGTGGGTTTGTTATATGTCAGACACAATGGACCCAGTTCATCTGTGGTGTAACACCAATGACTTGAATAGTGTGGTGTGTGGTCTGCGATAAATTTGGCTTATTAACCAATTAGTAATTACAATTAAAAGTAAGTAACAATAAAAACATGACCTTCTCATTAGAGCTTTGATTTGTTCATTTTAATTGTTTATTGGAACTAAGCAGATTTTTTTTCTTTTTAAATACTTAGTAAATGTAGAACATATTTGGTCAGTTCAGGCATACTCTATTGGTTTCAACAAAATTCTGATGGCATAAGGACTGAGCAAAAAAATAGTAAAGAACTCCAGGATTTTGTTCATATTTCTCTGGCTTTAATGAAGATTTACATTTCTCTAGTCTTTTTACATGTTTTCCTGAACTGATGCTGCAGTTAGTGAACATATTAGGGGAAAACATCTTGCAATAGTAGCCTATCATATGTGTTGTAAAGTGAAAGTCACTAGATATTTTTAGATATCCTTACCTCTAGGGAGGTATTGGGAGGTTACACAGGTTGGGGTCAAAGCAAACACCATAAAACCATCTGAGAATTGCTCAGATGGAAAATAATGTAGCACATTAATAGGAAACACTTGTCTAACTTCTCTCAGAATAAATCAATGACAGCAAAGTGTCGGAGGATCTCATTGAAATGAAAGTAATGTCACACAGCCCCAAATATAATTACTTCAATTCAAAACTCCCTTGGTCCAAATGATAATTGACTTCCTCTGACGTTCATGGAACAGATAATGTTTTTCATTTATTTATTTTACGTATAGAAAAAATATATATATTACTTAGATGGAACAATTTTCAGCCAAACAAATCTTTACAAGTTTTTAAAATGCCAGTTTCTAGAGAGCCTCCAGGATATTACCCCATTAAAAGACAGGCATATTGGACTACCACATTTATTCTTAAATGGAATGTTTCAGTATGTAACAATTTAATTAGCCAGCTAACAAATATAGTTTTAAAAAGTAAAGGTTGGCTTGATGATCTTTGTTCATCCTTTAGTATCATGCTGAAAAAAGAATTAATGTCAGAATTTTTGCATATTGCATCGTATCACTATTTTTTGGAATTCTCCTCTGCATGAGTGGAAAATAACTTTTACTTGGTTATGTGGGCTTTGGAAAACTTTTACAGTTGCAAGTCTCATTATTAAAGTGAAGTCCTACTCTGATACATGACTATGTTAGCTGGCACCTTCTTACATGGCAGATCAGGTTTCTGTGTCTGTTCAGCCATATCTTCTTACTGTAGTGACGTACCATCTGTGGTTTTTGTTTTTTTTCTCTTAGCCTTGGAGAACCAACAAAATAGGGTCTTACCTCTATCTAAACCCATAAAAATATGACTATTTGGCACAGACTGGAACAATTCATCCAATCTCCAAGTACAACTCTAAGTACAAATCCACCTGGGGAGGGACGGGACGGGAAGTGGGGGCACTGCTCAATTTTTAATGTAGACTGATGATAAAGCACCCTTTGGCGGTGTTTGTTGATCTCTTACACAAGTCTCTCACACAAGTTTTGTATGTTGTAGCTTTAGAAAATTTCCTCTTCATTATAACCCTGAGACAGATCCTTGAATGCCTTCGGACGCACCACTTTAAAATAGTATAAAGCAGCCAGAAAAAAATGGTGGGTTTGGCTATAGTTCTCAGCAGAAGTGTGGCCACCGTACCACCCCATCATGCCGTTTAGTATAATTAAAAGTCACTGCTCAAGAGGATCCAGGGCTCATGTGTAACACATCAAAACAGCGAGGTTTTGACCAAGCTATGAGGAGAAGCATACATCATGTCATCTGCATGCACTGTTGTCTGTTAGCCTCTGATTTTCCTCAAAGTCCACATTCTCTCACTCTTACTTTGTAATGTCAGCATTCCCAGAGGCTATGCAACATTCAGAAGCAGTCTGGTAAAAATATTTGGTTCATTCCTCCCAGTTTTTCTTTCCTCTACATCATCTAACCCTCCTCTGCTCTAATGCTATATTAACTTTATCATCACTGTAAGTTGGGTTATCATACACTTGCCAAGACACATGTTCTCTGTGTGATCACACAGATTTTAGTTCCCCTGCAGAGCATACATCACACAGAATACCTTAAAAGTGTTGGCAGAAAAGCCATCTGTACAGCAAGAGCCTGGTTAAAAACCTTGAGAAGCCCCAGAAAAGCCTGGCAGATACAATATGCATTAATCAAATGGCTTTTTACTTTAACACAAGTTAAACATAAGAATACCTACCTCTTATATAGCACTTTTCAGCCATAGAATTCAAAGTGTTTTACAAAGGATGCTCCAATACTGCAAACCCCAATACTGCATGCTCAAATACCCATATTCCACTCTAGATCTTACCATAAACATTTTCTAGTGCTGTTTGTGGTGTGTATATCCAGCTGGCTCTAGTGTATATCACACCCATTATAAATGTGATTTACAAAGCCTTTTTGGTCTGGCATTTTAACTGCACAACCGAATTTAGCTATGTGTTTTAGATTAAAACAATTTGTTGAGGAAGAGTCAACATGTTTTTTGTAAAGGGAACTCATGCCTCACCAATATACTAGAATTCTCTGAGGGGGGTCAACAAGCATGTGGAAAAGAGAGATACACTGGAAATAGTGTACTCAGATTTTAAGAAAGCCTTTGACAAGGTCCCTCACCAAAGTCTCTTAAGAAAAGTAAGCTGTCATGGGATAAGAGGGAAGGTCCTCTCATAGATCAGTAACTGGTTAAAAGATGCGAAACAAAGGGTAGCAATAAATAGTTTTCAGAATGGAGAGACGTAAATAGTGGCGTCCCCCTGGGGTCTGTACTTGGACTAGTCCTAGTCAACATATTAATAAATGATATGATAAACAGTGAGGTGGCAAAATTTGCAGATGATACAAAACTATTCCAGATACTTATGTCCAAAGCAGACTGCGAAGATCTACAAAGGGCTCTCACAAAACTGGGTGAATGGGCAACAAAATGGCAGATGAAATTCAATGTTGATAAATGCAAAGTAATGCACATTGGAAAACATAATCCTAACTATGCATATAAAATGATGGGGTCCAAATTAGCTGTTATCACTCAAGAGAAAGATCTTGGCGTCATTATGGATAGTTCTCTGAAAACATCCACTCAATGTGCAGCAGCAGTCAAAAAAGCTAACAGAATGTTGGGAATCATTAAAAAAGGGATAAATAATAAGACAGAAAATAACATATTGCCGCTATATAAATCCATGGCATGCCCACCTCTTGAATACTGCATGCAGATGTGGTCACCCCATCTCAAAAAAGATATACTGGAATTGGAAAGGGTTCAGAAATGGGCAATCAAAATGATTAGGAGTATGGAACAGCTTCCATATGAGGAGAGATTTGGACTTTTCAGCTTGGAAAAGAGACGACTAAGGGAGGATATGATAGAGGTCTATAAAATCATGTCTGGTGTGGAAAAAGTAAATAAGGAAGTGTTATTTACTCCTCATAACACAAGAACTAAGTGTTCACCAAATGAAATTAATAGGCAGCAGGTTTAAAACAAACAAAAGGAAGTATTTCTTCACACAACACACAGTGAACCTGTGGAACTCTTTGCCAGAGGATGTTGCAAAGGTCAAAACTATAACAGGGTTCAAAACAGAACTGAATAACTTCATGGAGGATCGGTCAATAGCTATTAGCCAAGAGGGACAGGGATGGTGTCCCTAACCTCTGTTTGCCAGAAGCTGGAAATGGGTGACAGGGGGATGGAACACTTGATGATTACCTGTTTTGTTCATTCCTTTTGGGGCACCTGCCATTGGCCACTGTCGGAACACTGGATACTGGGATAGATGGACCTTTTGTCTGATCCAGTATAGCCATTCTTATGTTCTTATGTTTTGAGAGCTCAGGCTCCGACTCTAGGAGAGGTATGGGTGGGGCTCCTGACCCACATGGCTTAGAGATGTATGGGAGAGGAGGGGAAAGGAGGAGAGACATTGCTTATTCTTAGGAGCTCAACCTACCCCACTTTCCACCCTGCTCACGCCTGCTACAATTCTAATGACATGTGCCTAAAAGGAGAAGAAGCACAATCATATTTTCTGTACGCCTCATTCCTTTATCACCCCTTTCTTGCCCTACTCTGTATCACTCTCAGTCACTGTGTCACATTGAAATGTATATTGCAAGTTCTTTAGGGCAAGGACCATGACACATCTTCTGTGAAGCATTAGGCTCACTTTTAGAAGTGTGATGAATCAGGCACCATATTGGTAGATGTCCGGGCACTGGACCCTGAGAGAGAGAATAGGCACATTGCTTTCCTTCTTTAATGGCCCAAACCAAATCCTGTTGCGGTAAGTGGAAAGACTCAGATTGACTACAATGAGAATTGGCTCAGGTCCATGATCCTCAGATTTCCTCCTTTCTCAGATCAGGTTGCAGTGTTCAGATTAACCTTATTAATTTAATTTAAAAATTACCTCCTTGGTTCTAAATGTGTTTTCATTGGATTCAAAGACAATTTCTTCATCCCTGGGCTGGGAGTCAGCCAACTACTTTTGATGTAGGCTGCAACAATGACTGCAACATTAACAACTCCTACACTATTCCACACGCGTCAAAGTGGCTTTGCATGCAGTGTTCTCAGCTGTCATACCAAGGGTCAGTAACAGATTACCCCTTTTCTCCCAGTTTAAAAAATGGGGGGACTGAGGCACAGAGAGATTAGGGACTAGGAGTAACTTGAATATTGCTGCAGGTCTTTGTTGTAATGGCCATCTATCACAGTGATACGCTCCCCTGGGTGGCAAGAAAGACCAGAGTATCTAAAGGGACTGTCTGTGGCTCCACTGAAGGCTGTTAACATGCCTGAAGGGTTTGCACTTGATGCAGGTGGTTGGTGAAATCAAAGTTTAGAACTCACAATCAGTTTGAGGTTTGTGCCCTGCTTTTTGTTTTTTGTTTTTTTTAAACAGTCTGCCTGAGGTTAGTATGCATGCTCTTGTATCACCACTGGGAGAGTGAGAGTCACCATGGATGGACCGACAGTCAGTGTGTGGCAACTCTATTTTCCTATGTCAAATAACTGAAGTCATAATTACAGGGTACATGGCTTTTACATATAACTATCTAAACACCAATCTGACACAAGGAGGCTTGAGTTAACAAGCAGGTTCATTCTAAATCAGATTAATTTAATATTTAGACAAAGTCTATATGTACAAAGCAAAAGTAAAGCAACCGCCAATTCCGCAAAATGAAGCAAATCAACAAAGGCAGTAGTTAGTCCAAACTGACTACTTTAAAACAAGAAAAACATGACAGAGGCCAGTTTCAAGGGAACAAGCTTTCTAAAGAACAATGCAACACCTGAAAGCTGCCAAACAAAATTCAGTTTAAACAGAGGGATAAAGTGCCAAAGCTTTCCGGATACAGCTCACCACCTTGATGCTTTTTGGCACTGAAGACTTAATAATCATTTCAAAGAGATATGCAGCTTGTTTTTAAGAATCCATTAAAAAAATAATAAGAGGGACTCTCACCATCTCCTCATTTGTTGTGCCATTATGAGCTAATTCAGTGTGCCAGGATTTAACACTGTGTAATAATATATGCTATACTAACTGCATGACCATACAGCATAGGATCAGAATTGTAGAAGGTAGAGATATTTTCCATGTCATCTATTCCATCTTTCTGCAGATATAAAATTGTGTCCTATAGCACATCCTCTAGTGTTTTGTCCCATCCATTTTAAGTGACCTGCAAGCTGGGTTTTCTGGCTTTTCTCTTGGTATTCTTCTTTGCCTCATGGACTTTTAGGAATCTTCTTCCAAATATTCACCCTTTATTTCCTTATTTTGCAATCCTTTCAGCAAAAGCAATCAAGTTTGTCTTGTGAGACTTATCTTCACACACCCATGATGCTGATTGCTCTTGGGTCTATTACCTCTAGCTATTTGTAGATTTTTTTTTTATTATTTTTTTCCAGGATCACTATACTCTAATGTCCATTTTTTGAAAGCTGTTACTTGGTTTTTTTCCTATTTTCTACTGCTCTTCCAGCTCTGACCTACTTGTCAAAACTAGAGGTCAATGGTATAGTAAAGTCATTAAGTAATTCCCCTTTATTATCCTAGGGTTCATATCATGTAAATAAAATTGCAAGATCAGACCCTAAATCTGTTACCAGAGCTGCTCAGAAAATGGAATGTCCACTCCACAGGAAATGCTGATATTTCAACATTTAGTTTCATCCCAAAAGGAGACAAAAAGTTGAAACAGGGAAAATTCTTGCAGGAAAAAAAGTTCCAAAATAGTTTTATTTAGAATTGTCTAAATGAGAGCAAAGGCCCCAGAACAGCCAACAGTCCAGTGGCTAAGGAACTCATTTAGGATGTGGGAGAGCCAGGTTCATGGTGATTTTCTGCCCAAACCCAGAATAGTTTGCAAAACAGAGTTCTTGTTTTCTAGGGAGCCTTATCTGTTAACTCCTTCCCATCAGTAAGAAAAAGATGTAGGTTAATTTATCGTTTGGTTGGAGTCTCTACTTTCTGGATTATACAGTTGTCGTCTACATAATTTAAAATCCTCTTTGCTATTTACTGTTTAGAATCTTTAGTAATACTATATTTATTATCCAGCAGATAGTATTATTTACAACAGGTGAACCAATGCTGATCCTGCAGTTCTTCTTGTTTACAATGGGCCCAGTTGTGCAAAACTTACTCAAGGTGATAATCCCTATTTACACCATTGGTCCCACTGAAGTCACTGGAAATACTTAAGAGATCTTTTGCGTATGTCTTCACAGCAATCAGAGGCGTGACAGCACCATATTTAGACAAAGTCAAGCTAGTTTTAATCTAACTAGCTCAAACAATAGCAAGGAAGCCTCAGAATCATTGGCTGTACAACTCTTCCTGGGACCCTGGGTACATACTTAAGCATCTAGCCCAGTGGTGGGCAACCTGCAGCCCACAGGCCGCACGCGCCCATCAGGGTAATCCGCTGACAGGCCGTGAGACAGTTTGTTTACATTGACCATCCTCAGGCACAGCTGCCAGCAGCTCCCAGTGGCCACGGTTTGCTGTTCCCGGCCAATGGGAGCTGCGGGAAGCTGACGGGCCGCAGGTTTCCCACCACTGATCTAGCCCATGTGGTGCCAGCTTCACTGCTGTTGTTACTTAAATTAGATAGATCAAAGGTACCTTGGGTATGTCTACAGCTGCTGCAGTCACACCTCTGATTGCAGTGTATACATGCCCTTCAATTGAAAAAGATTTTTCAAAATCAAGCCCATGGATTAGGAAGTGGTAGTGGGGGTGATGTTATATGTCAAAAGTATTTACAATGCTAGAGCTTGACTGCAATGGGACTATGCATGATACTAAGCACTACACTGTGTAATAAAATGTTTGCCGGATTGTGGCCCAAGTCTCTGATCCTGAAGAATTAGCTCAAACTCTATTTGTCACTCATGGGCATCTTGCCTGATTAAGGCATTCAGGATTGGACCTTAAATGGGACTAATCAAATACACTGTCAATGATATTACATGTGTCTATCCAAGACAATTGCACCAAATGCATATGAAGTGGAAGCAGATGATGAAGTATACCATTATTACCAGACAGCTATATTTAAGCTAAATTCTGAAGGTAAGAATTTGGCATCTTTCTGAACAGCTGGACTTATTGGGCCAGATCCTCAACTGGTATATTTCCATGTACGTGTGTTGCCTTCAATGGAACTGTGCCAAGCTGCACCCTTCTGAGGATCTGACTTGAATTTAATATAGTCTTTTGAATGGGGCAATCACTATTGATTAAATAATAGCATTTTTATTACATAATTTCCCACTGGTACAATTATTGCTGGGATTTCCTTGACTCTCTTTCAATGATTTACCAGTGTGCCAGAGGTGTTTTGTGTAGAAGTGGCATAATGATCAAGAACAGATATTTATAATGTGTGATGCTATGCATACATATATATATATACAGAATGGACCAATCTTCCTGATTTTGATCTAAGGAAATCAAGTGTACACAATCATTGGAAATAATGTACAAGACATCATAAATTAACACCATGTGCTAGATATTGGGATTGGAGTACTTTACAAAGTGTTTTTGCCAGTCAGAACCTTATGTAAGTTTCTGCATAAAGCTCATAAATACCTGAAGGTCGGTAATGTCCTTTTTTGGTAAAGAGATATTCTGAGACTCAGTAATGAAAACCCCTTTAGTATATCAATCTGGGAAAGTGATAGACCAGTCAGGAAAAGTAACACAATTTATGTAATAGAAAACCTGAGAAGTAATTATTTTCAACCCAGTTGGGACTAGAGTTCAAGTAAATTGTTATGCATGTTCAGTGGTTCAGAGATGAGAATTTTGCATTCATTCATGTCACTTTGACCAATAAGTGGATTGATTCTATGAACGAAGGGCACAATCAAATTATCTATCTGCTCCCACATGCGTTCCCCCTCTTCACCCAAAAAGCAATATTTTCCTCCTAAAATAAAATCAGCATGAGATATCTGAGAATGAGCCACCTCGAAAGCATAATGCTCTGTTGTATCACACTTCTTCCTTACAACTGCTTCTCAGAAGAAATTAAACATCTTGGGGGCATTTATCTGAGGAGACTGTTGTGACGGTATATTATAACTGAGCATCTAAAATGGACTATTACTATCTGCTATATTTTGTAAGAAATAAGCTAGATATAATCCTTCCAGGAGACACATTGCCTTGATAAAAATTGCTTGTTTCTCAAAAGTTTCTACATTACATTACAAAATTCTACATTCTTAGGCCCTCATCCTTCAATCTAACACATGTGGCAGGATATATGTTGATTGTAGCTGACTTCCATGAGACTCTGCAGAAGTGTTCCAATTGCAGGTTTTGGGCCTTAGGCCCTGAATTTGCAGAAACGTATGTGCCTGCTTAACTTTATTCATTGTGAATAGTCCTACTGGACTTCAGTTGGACTACTCTCAGCGTGTCAGATTAAGCACGTGCTTAAATCTATGTGGTACAGAGGCCTTAGACTGTAAAATCATCAGGGCAGGGACTGTGGATACCTCTATATTTCGACAGTGGCTGGCACAATAGGCCTAAATCCTGGCTGGAATCTCTTAGCAATATCACAATATATATCTAATAATGGAGAAAGCTATTTATTGACATGATTAGATTTGCAGTCATTTTGTTACCTTTTTTTTTTTAAATAATGCTTTGCTTGCAAAGGAATTTCTGACTTTATCAACTTTGCTGTCGCTAGTCAGCTGATTGGTAGACTTCAAGAATCATAAGTCATGAGCTGATTTAAGATATTCAATTAAAATTAGATCTTGGTTGACAATATTTCAATGAAATCTTTGTGGGGAAATGCTGATTCTTCAAAACTGACAAACCTTTCATTAGGAAGGTTTCTCAAGTCCAAGATGGAATTTCTAGTCAAAACCAGAGGACCCCCCCCCCCACACACACACAGACTAGCCAATAAAGTGTGCTGTCCACAGGGTTATTGGCTAGTCTGGAATGGGTCTCTCTGGTTTTGACCAGAAATTCCATCTTGGACTTGAGAAACCTATTGGCTATTCTGGGTGGATCAGTCTCTCTCTCTCTCTCTCTCTCTCTCTCTCTCTCTCTCTCTCTCAGAATCTCAACCTTTTTTGATAAAGAGAAATGTTTCCAGCCAGCCCTGACTAAAATACCATAAATTATAAAAAACCCACAACATTTCTGATAGGATTCTCATTCAGAATCATTTTAAAGAGTATTCTATTTATTTTTGAACAAAATGTTTATCTTTTAGGTGAACTATGAAGGAAAAAAAAAACTCCCCCTTTTTGTACATTTTTACTGTTCATGACCTCCACTGTGTGTGGGGGGGCGGGGGTGGAGGAGACATGGGAGGGAAATTCTGCCTGTTATTTACGTTGGAAATAGCAGGAATGTTAAGTCTTGAATTCCGTGATTTTGCTGAAAGAATCTCAGAAAAAAACTGGATAACTAGGATGAATGATGAACTTCATAATAGGCTGAAACCTGAGTTTCTGCTTTCACAGCCCTCTGTTAAATACAAGGCTGATGCATTTGTAAGCATGAGGTACTAAAGTCACATTCACCAGCACCACTATTTTTAACAGTTGGTTACTATTTGTACCGGAGATTATTTTTTTCAAAGGGCTATTTTAAAAAATGAAATGTAAGTTTGTCTGTGACGGATATTAAGCATTACAGGCTCAATCCTTCACCAATACAATCTATGGCATTTGTGCCACCAAATTCATTAAGACAGGGCTGAAGTATTATGTTATTTTGATGTTTATTTGTGATTGGCTTAAACCAAAGCTCTGTTTCCAAATACACTCAGAAGTAAAAGTCTGATTCTGTATCCAAATCCATATTTTTCCAGTGGTCAAAATGTATGTGGTTTGATCCATTACAGCGGGGGAACTGTGGGAGTCAAGCAACAAATCCATAAATGAATTAGGATCTGATGAGAATAAGGTGGGTGAGGTAATATCTTTTATTGGACCAACTTTTGTTGGTGAAGAGACAAGCTTTTTAATTTAGACAGAACTCTTCTTCAGGTCTGGGAAAGGTACTGAGACTGTCAGCTAAATACAAAGTGGAACAGATTGTTTAGTATAAGTAGTTATCACACATATTCTAAGAGACCATTCAAGTTGCCAGTAAACACCTTTGCAGTCATAGGACTGAAAAGGGGGTTAGTGGGTTACAGATTACTGTAATAAACCATAAATCCAGAGTTTTTATTAAGTCCATGATTTTTAGTGTCTAGCAAAGCTATGAATTTAAACGCCCGGACTCTTCTCTTGAAAGTGTAGTACAGGTTTCCTTTGAGGATGAGGACTGAGAGGTCAGATATGGAGTGATCATTTTGTAAAAAGTGTTCACCCACAGGTGATATGTTTTTTCTTTTTCTTTTATCATTTAAAAGCTGATGCTCCTATCCAGAAGTTTGATTCAGGATCAACTGTTGTGCTAACTTCTAAATATCTCAGACAGTTTCTTTTCCATTTGTATCTACGTGCAAACAATCAAACAAACAAACAAAACCCTAATGCTCTATAGTCAGATGATCTTATATTAATCAAACTCCTAATGAGATAGGGCGTTAGAGAGCTGAAAGAGCTCAGCTGTCCAAGCTGTTGGGATATTTATTGCAATCGGAGAATATATTGGAGCTATATCAGAGGAGTTGGAAGAGGATCAGATAACTGTGATGGAATTCAAAGATGACTCAGATCATAGTAGAAGATGAAAGAGGATTAAAACAAGTGGAGGAGCCAAGGGAAAGCTACAGAATGCTTTTAGAAGCTTCACTGAATTGAATCCCCCTGGGGCTGTAGACTAACTACATTAGTGTATGTTTTATGTGGAGGAACTGTACATTACAGTCGTTATATAAGGGAAAGTGAAGAGCCAGAACACCATTTCAAGATAATGGACTGCTTCATAGGATCCTTTTGAGACCTAAGTGCTTCGTAGAGTTCCTTTGGGACTTAAAGTGTGATCATACATCTACTGATGTTTTCTTTATTAGAAGAGCTATGGTGTCTTTTATAGAAAAGTCCTATACTTTTAAGATAGATGAAGACAAAAGGACTGTATAAAAATAAAATAGATTTCTATGGAAATCAGTTTAAAAGCTTATAGATTTTCAGAGAGCCATGTTCTTCCTATAGAATGTTTATACCAACTTATGGAATTTAATAAAGAATTTTGTCCCTGCTATTCTAGTCAGTAGGTTTGTTTAAAGATTCTGTAGAAGGGCTACCACTCTCTCAAAGACTATAAGCTTTTCCCAGTAGGATTTTCCTTTAAATTGTACATCTATGAAAAACAGAAAGCATTCTGTGGGAGGAAACCAAAAAAAAACAACAACAACAAAAAAACAAATACACACATTCAGGTCATATTAGGCAACAGTGAATAGTTTATCCATAAACCTGTCAGTATCTCTGGGTGATGACTCAGGAGAAGCTGGGTAAAGGATTGGATCAACTGATATCTCTTGCTGTCTTCTGGAGAGAAGTGCCTCGCCACCACTAAGATTCCCTAGTGCTACGATGCATTCTGGGTAGAAGTTATGTCCCAGAATAAGCAGGACCACCAGCAGGGTTGACAATCCTGCTACTGCTGAATAGGGGAGTAAATGAGCAGTTGTCTCCCTTAAAGATTTTTACAGTGTCATGAGAGAAAGGCTAGGCAGCCAGCCACTTCTAACAAAGGACGGGGCCAGCCGGCAGCCACTAGAGAAGAAAGGGGAAATATGGGACACCTGCTTCCCTCTTCAAAGATAGCAAAAGGAGCTAGGATCCCAGGACCTTGGGGGGGGGGGGGGGGGGCGGGGGGGAATGCCTGTCCTATAATTCCAGATTTTTTTTTAAAGGATTAATAGGAGGCAACACAGGAAGCCAGAGTTTTCCTGCATAAGGCTGCAGAATCAAGCCCAAGAATTTGTGCATTAGTTCTAAGTGACCTATTTTTTAAAAAACACAAATTTGGAATGTTAAATATTCTCTGAAGCACACATAATGGACACATTCAGTTTTAAGCCACTTACACATACTGGTGTTATACTGATGTTTGAAGGTCAAACTTTCATCCCTCTGACAGATCAGTAGCCCTTTGAAAGGGAAAGCAATAATAATGGGAGATGTTACAGTGGAAAGTTTGAAAATTAGGGTGCATATTGCTGAAAGCTATCTGTTATAGAAATTTAGTTTATAGCCTGTCATTTAGGGACATCTGAGTATATGATGTTACTATTTTATCATCTGATGGAAATGACTGGAATGCTCACTTAGTGGATCTCTAGCTGTAAAGTCCCAGCAGTGGCTGAGCCGGGAAATCGAATTAATAAGACTGGAGTCATCAATAAAAGCCCCATTTTTAGTAAAGCTAATGGACATAATTAAGAGTGAATGTTTGTCACAGCCATGACTTCTATGACAAAAAGGATGACTTTTGGTGGGGGAGGGGTTCCCCTCCTATAAAAAAAATAGGCCTGAATTCCCATTTACACTAATTACACTGACACAACAATGTAGTTAATGACCTTATTGTTTAACTTACCCCATTTTAAGACCCTTTTCATTGCCACAGTGTGGTGTCAGAGACTTTAGTGTCAGTGGCCCAAAGTCTTTGTCACTCTGAACAGCTCACTAGAGAGCTGACTCCTTGTTCATTTAAAAAATGACAAACCTTTTGGTTCTTTTTGGAGGGCTTTAAATGTTGTTAATCTATTCATTAAATATAATTCATTGTTTTGTTCATTAAATATAATTCATTGTTTTGTAAAATAAGGGATATCTGATGTTTCTCACTGTAGCCTTTTCTATAGTTATGGGTTACTTTAGACAATTACCCATCTGAAGGTGAGGGTATACATGTACTTTAATCTGAGAGGGATGGCCCCCAGGATAGACTACAGTAGAGAGGTTATCAATAGAAAGGGGATTTCATGGTGCACAACAGGGACTTCATAGTGCTCTTGCTATAATCATTACTTTGATTAACCAAACAAACAATACACACACTGTGATCTGGTGACAGAGAGACGCACCAATCCAGAATGCATAATAATATGCGTATTAATCACACCATGCCTTGCAGGAAAACCCGAAAGGTTCGTTTTCATTTTCATCCTCACCCCCAACCAGTGAACATCCTGCTGGTATCTCCCCCGACCAAGGTACACAGAATGTGATACAGCTTTTAAAATGTGTTACGCTGACACTCACTGGGGTCCATACATATTTATGAAGGTTTTAACTCTTTTCCTTATTTGAACTTCCACACCCCACTACTTTTCAGGTGCCCTGTTTTTCAGAGACTAACTCATTAATTCCACTTATGCTCATTAACATTTACATACCTTATCACCATGGTAACAGGCGGTTACCTTAAGGAAGTCTCTAACATTTCACTTTGGCTACTAAGGGTCATCTGTCTAAGCCAGGGGTCGGCAACGTTTGGCACGCGGCTCGCCAGGGTAAGCACCCTGGCGGGCCGGGCCAGTTTTATTTACCTGCTGACGCAGCAGGTTCAGCCGATCGCGGCCCCCACTCACCGCGGTTCGCCATCCCGGGCCAATGGGGGCGGCGAGAAGCCACAGCCAGCACATCGCTCGCCCGCGCTGCTTCTTCCCGCCCCCATTGGCCTGGGACAGCGAACCGCGGTGAGTGGGGGCCGCGGTCGGCCGAACCTGCCGCGTCAGCAGGTAAATAAACTGGCCCGGCCCACCAGGGTGCTTACCCTGGCGAGCCGCGTACCAAATGCATACCAAACGCGACCCCTGGTCTAAGCATAGACATTATCCAAACTTAGCAGTCATTTTCAAAACATCAGCATATCACAGACATAGGCTCAGCAGGTATATTATCAATTTACTTATGCTTACATCCTAAAACCTAAATTGCTAAGTGAAACATCTTACAGACCTGTAGACCCTCTGATACAACATTGCTTGTATTTCACCTATGTATCCTAAATATACCTGATGTCTTTTATTCTTGGCTACCCTCAGTTTCTCATGACAATTTATTTAAGATGAACTATTGTGCACAATACTTAATTGTTCTTAGCTATTTTTTTTTACTTCTGCATTTTTTATTGCTATGACTTTTCCCCTTATTTTGGCATGATGAACAACCAGTCTTAGAAATACTCCTAACTACAACATTCTAATTCTAGCTAGTTAAATATCAAAACTGCTACCATACAGCTAAAGTTAACGTGTTCTATTAAAATGAAATTCTTCACAGCCATCATGACAGATGTTTTATGAAGTAACATTTTTCTCTCTCTCACATACACACATATGCTTTGTGAGATCCACAAAGCATGGGCTGTTTGGAAACATCTAGTGGGCACTACCCTCAATAATAATTCAGAAGGGGCATTTTCCTTTCCTGAAAAATAAAGACTCATTGGTTTACATCCTCTGCTTTGGCAATGATGATGCTGTTTGCATACATGTATGTACATCACAAACTTGAATAACTCAGAAGTGAACACAGCAATTTAGTGGTAGTTATAAAATAATATCTATGCCCCCCAGGGAATTACACTGCAAAATAAAATTACATCTCTGGTGTATTTAATTTTCTTGACAGCTGAACACCATTAGCTTCTCAGAATTTTGCAACTAGTTTCCCACTTCAACTGATTTTCCAGCTGCATGTAAGGTTGCATTCCATTCAGATGTCAGCATCCAATAGATTTATTGACATTGCCTTGGAGGAGGAGGAGAAGCTCAAATCCTCTCCACCATTGCAATGTGACTGGTTAAGCTGTTGGTGGTGAACAAACCACAAAAATTAGCCTTTAAGAGTCTAGTGAGATGTTTAAAAGTCATAAAGGTTAATGGACCAAACAGTAAGTTAGGACCACTGATCAGGCTTCTGGGACAAGGGACATTATCTTAAGAAATCAGGGTAGTCCTGGAAATATCACAGCAGGTGCTAAGTCTAAATGGAATATTAATGTTAACACATCTGCTTTGTACTTGATGCTAATGTCAAGAGTCAGTCAAGGGAGGAAGAGGACAGAACAATTGTTCCATCGATATTGGTAAAAGAAAGTTAGAAGCAGGACAAAAAAAATCTTTTTTTCAGAAGAGTATTAAAAATGTTAAAGTCTCAATACCTACTTCATAAAACAACAAGTGGTACTTGGCTTAAACTGCTTACGTAGGAGCCCAGGTAAGTTAGGTGTAATGTTTCAGATGCTTAAAAACGATGCACATTTTGCATAAGCATCAGATGCATGTTGTCTATTCTGTTTTAGAATTTGAAACATTCTCCGCGTTCCCTTCCCCGCCCCACAATTGGAAGTTCTACTTCTCTGGAGGGTAGGAGTTCAATCAGGACAGAAATCACACAGAGTAACACAGAAATTCTAGTATCAGAGGAGTAGCCATGTTAATCTGGATCTGTAAAAAGCAACAGAGAGTTCTGTGGCACCTTTCGTGGGTGAATACCCACTTCATCAGACACCCATGAAAGCTTATGCTCCAATACATCTGTTAGTCTTAAAGGTGTCACAGGACTCTCTGTTACAGAAATTCTAGGAATTTGAGTAGATCAGAAAGCTGCATGTCTATGTTCTGTGACATCTGGCGTGAGTATGTGTGTTAAAAACAGTGTTGCCTCTTCTGCACAAGCAGTGGGATGGCTTGGCATGCTGAGTATGTGCCTAAGGTGTCAGATGGGCAGGTGCTCAAGGCGGCTAGGCTGTCCCACAGCTCATGGTGCTGTAGCCACATTCTATTTTTAGTGCATGTTGGAATTATAATATTGCTATTTCAATGATAACTGACATAAGTACATTTTCTCTGAGCTGGGAGAATGATTCCTACCTCAAAGTGTAGGCAGAGCCACTGACACTGTTTTTCTTGACCAGGACTCAGGAAACCTAGGTTTTATTCCCACTCTGCCACTGGCCTGTTGAGTGACCTTGGTCAAGTCACATCCCATCCCTGTGCCTCAGTTTCTACATCTGTAAAATAAGGATAATGATACTGACCCCTTTTGTAAAGTCCTTTGACATCTACTGATGAAAGTGCTATAAAAGAGCTAGGTGTATTAGTATGTTATTGCTGATGTTTCTTTCCTCATTGACACATCATTATGTTATTATGGAGCTGTTCATGTGGATATTTCTAAATCATAAGCACCTTTGGACAGGAGCATTTTTATTTATGTCTTCTGCAACAGAGGTCCCAGTCCTGGACACACTTATGCACATGCTTAAATTCAAGCATGTAAATAATCCCATTGAAGGCAATTGGGCTACTTACATATTTAGAAGTAAATCATATACTTAAATTATGCAGGATCAGGGCCCAATTAAGGGCATTAAAAAAAATAGAAAAAAAACCCCACACTAACTTAGTAGTAGCACACCACCCATCTTGTTAGCATCCATCTGATCACAGTCTGCTTTTCTCTCCCCAGAGAACCTCTTAAAAGAGCAGAGATCTAATCCAAAGTCAAAGTAGCTTTTCATTGACGTGGGATCGGGCCCTACATGGCTTTGTGGGTTTTGTTAGTGTGGGTGTTAGTGGTTCCTTGTCTTCAGTTCTGGCATGAAAGCTGTGGCAAACAGGTGAGATTTGCAGTGTTCTCTCAAGACAGCTAGGTTTGGATACAATCTTACTTCCTACAGTAACTCATTTCACTTTCAGGCTCATTCCATATTCTTCCCAGCCTGTGTGTTTTCTCAGTAGAAATTCAGGGGACAATCCATATAAATTTTAGTAGGTTGAGCAGCTGAGATAGTAATTCTTATTTAAAATGGAGCTAAGTAGATATGTGCTTAATGTTTCAGTATTACGTACAGCTGAACCTGAAATTATTTAATACCAGCCACAGAAGAAGGTATGGAACATTTGATCTGAATTTTATTATGGTTAGTGAACCATGTTATTAAATATTAATAAAGATGGATTTTTTTCTAACACCTTCAACAATTGGGTTGAAAAGAGTACTACACACCAGGAACTTCGATTTAACTGCATACTGGAGATCTGACCAATATTTAAAAGTGTTGACTGGAGTAACTAAATGTGCAGCATTAGCACAAATAGCAAAGAAAACAGCTCTAAACAACAGAAAAAGAAACAGATCAAGGAGATGAAACTGCTAGCTGTGAACAGGAAGCATATTAGTCACTTGTCAGCAGCATCTTCAAGCAGAAAGGAAGAAACTGTGGTCCACTCCCAGGTTGGAAACATGGAAGCAATGGAGTGCTGCCAAAATCTTAAGAAAGGCTCCCTCAAAACTTATCCATGTCTGCCAGTGATATATGTCCCCTCAAGTGGTGACTTGGTGCTTGGCTTGGGAACGCTTTCCTTCTGTTTGAGATGGAAAGGCCTCTCTTGACCATTGGCAGTCTCCCCTAGCTTTTGCGAGGGTGGGACAAACATGAAGTGCCCTGTAATGATTTATTAATCTTGTCTGTTGATCAGGCTTTGGCATAGTGCTTCCGGTACAAATATTTTGGTTTAAGGGCCTCTTGCTAAGGGACTGGTTAAGGTATGTCAAATAGGAAGGAGGAGATGGCTCAAGATAGTCACCTATCAGTTGACACTATAGGGGACAATACCAAAAGACCCCCACAAAAAACAATGGCAGCACAATCACAGTATCTAAGTAATCCCTAAAAGAACAGTGCAATGGTTGCTGTCTTGACTAAAGGTTAGAGATGGAATTTCAACTGCCAGGAAATGAGCTTTTGAATGTTCACATTAGATTTTCCAATGCTTCTGTAAAAGAAAGAAGTCTGATTACCTGTGAAAAACACTTGGGAAGTTACAATAGCAAACTTTTATTTTTTTTCCCCTCCTTTATTTTATTGAGACAGTGTTGTCAAAAGGAAAATATATATTTGTTAACAAGATGGTGAATATATTTCCTAATTGTCTAAGGCAGCTCAAGTATGCCATGAAGGTTAGTGAGTCAGAAACCTGTTTATGAAGATAAGATACTTCACATACAGCAAAAATAAAGATATGTTAAGGCATTAAACTGTAAACAGTATCTTTGAATTATTACCATGAAAAGAGATTCTTTGAGAGAAATGTCTTAAAGTCCATTCTTGCAGATCTTACTTAGGTAAATCTGATTCTCAATTAAACCAATGGAAGCTTTCCCTTAATAAAGATTAAGGCTTGTATAACTAGAAGAGAGCAGAAATAAATGTTTTTTAAGCCAATGTAAAATGATCGTATTTTTCACTTATCAAACCAAAAATCTCAATGATTTTTATAAAAAGCAGTCTTAAAACGTGTTAGTAGATAGGTAGGTATTACCATTGTATAGATGAGGAAATGGAGGCACAGACATGCCCAAGGTGCTACAGATTGTGGTAAAGCTAGGGGAAAAAAACAGGTCTTCTGACTTTTAGTGCTACACCACATGTAATTGGGAGCATCCTTTGTGACTGACGCTGGAGGTGGGGGACTTATTTACTAGACCTCTTTTCTGATTCCTTGACTTTATTTCCTGCTTCTCTTCTCCAGTGCAGTGTGTTGGTAGCAATGTGTATTTGGGCTGCTTTCCATGTGGCTATAGAATCAAATGTATCTTTAAATGGTCATAAGAATGACTGTAAAATGGATTCGGAAGTAGCAGTGATGAACTAGATGTACTGCTGCTACTCTACATACTGTGCCATGGATGATCATCTCCCTCCTATAGAAGAGCCCATTGGATCATCATTCCCTCCACCCACTTTCCACAGCACCTGCTAAGATAATTCTTCAGAGGATTTACCAAATTTTTGCCTTGAAGTCTGGATGCCTAGGATTCCCATATTGCTCCAAAATGTACAGAAATCGAAATATTAAGGGTGAAATCCTGGCCCCACTGAAGTCAGAGGCAAAACTTGTACTGTTTTCAGTGGGGCTAGGATTTCACTACAGATAGATTAGATAGCAAGCAATTCATTTTGGGGGAGTTTTGGGACTCACCAGCTGGGTAGTTAAGGTACTGTATTCTCTCAGTGTTTATAGTCCTGTAAGTGGAGCACTTTAAGGTCTGATTTTATCATTTCCTTCTTGACCTCTCTCAGTTGCAAAACAGTGAGAAATGAATACTAATCTGCCATTAAGCACACGATTAACTTCTAAAGGGAGAGAGTCATAACAAATGAAACCTATTGTGTTGAAGGGCATTGTAATTGAACAGCATCAAGTAGTGGCTTTTCCTGGAGGAAAGCAAACAAATTCAGCAGTACAGTAATGTATTTTGGAGTGACCATGAGCTGCTAAATGAACACAGGTGGCTGTTTCCTCTGAGAGTTATTTGTAATAGACTTTAAATTATTACCGGGAGGTATCAGCTTTAAATACTTTTGAAATCTCACAAGTGTGAAAGACTTCATACATCATAACTGAAATAATGGAAGGTGATTAATAATTGTCCTTTACCTAAATGAGTTGCCAGATGCACTGACTCTCAAGTGTGAAAAAAAAAATCTGGGAAAACTAAGTCTTGATGCAAAACCTGTTCACAATTATTTTTGTTAACCCATTGTGACCCATGTAGAGAAGACAAGACACTGCTTTTTAAGGCAGGAAAACAATTCAGTGATCCTTTGAGTGGAGTTTGGGGAATTTAGGATTTAAAGAGATGATCTCATTCACTGGTCCATTCAGTTCCGCTTCTTTCCTCCTAATCACATCTATGATGAACACCCATGCAGAAGTGCCTCCTCTTGGAGGAGTGTGTCCCTGGAGATGCCCACTCTTCCAGAAGTGTTTCATCATATACTCTTCAGAACAGAATTATGCTAGGAAAGTTTCCCCTTGCCACAATTAGCTTATTAAATCAAAAACAAATAAGAACACTACAATTACTTTCCCCCTATACCAGGAAAACCCATTTCTTTCTCAGCTTCACCCCACCTGGACCAGTCTGACTTCCCTTCCCTGAAGTCTCTATATAGCACCTCTCTGAGCACTGAGCTAAGAAACCCAAACTCTGGCGAGGTTGGCCCCTAAACTCTCAACCACACAGTTTGAGTCTCTTGTTCCAAAGATCCAGATCAGTTAAAACTTGGCAGCGTCTGTCTCCTCCTTCTAACAAGGCAAGACTTTCAGCTTCCCCAGGCCCTCTCTTCAGGTCTCCCCCCATAGGAGCTTCCCCTGCACTTTTTGAATCTCTATCTACCTTCAGCTTCCTTTTCTTTTCCAGTGAGCCTTTCCCCAGTCCCCTACATAGCCTGTGCCAGTCTCTCCCTGAGACCTCTCCCCAAGGCCTCTCCCAGAGGAGATTCTCACTCCTTGTAGGCCTCTCTACAGGAGCACCCTTCCTGATCTCTCTCTCTGTGTCTGACTGAACTCTGACTCTCTGTTCCTTTTACCTTTCCTTCCCACACCTGGAATTACTCATCCCCATCAAGCTCCCTTATTGGGACGGTACTCAAAGCAAATTCCATCTTCTTCCAGAGCTTAATTAGGTGGAAGGTTAAACTAGTCAGGCACAGGTACCCTGACCCTGCTTTACTCTCCAGGGGCAGTCTTGTGGCTCATGTACGTACACAGGGGTTTCTCTACTCATCTTACTAAGCCCTGGTCTACACTACAAACTTATGTTGGCATAACTTCGTTGTTCTGGATTTTCCACGCCCCCTCCCACCCCACCCCCGAGAGATGCAATTATACTGACCGAATTCCCGATGTAGAGAGCGCTATGTCGACAGGAGGACTTCTCCTGTTGACATAGTTACCATGTCTCGGGGAGGTGGAGTAACTGTGCCAATGGGGGAAGATCTCCTAGTGGCCTAGGTAGGGTCTTCACTAAGCACTACAGTGGCACAGCTGCACCAGTGCAGCTCCAGTGCTATAAGTAGACAAGCCCTAAGAGTTACATCTCACTCTCACTCTGCTCACTGAACTTCACTGATATCAGCCAAAGACCCATTTGACAACAGATGGCAGTATATGACCCTGAATTTTCCTTTTTCTGATTTTAGGGTGTTACTTTTTTTCTTCTTGGCTCCTTTCATCACCCTGAACAAACAAGTGTCCTTCTCCTTTGTTATGTGAGCATTTTGGAAGAGTTATGTTCCCTGCCTATGAACATATCTAGTCATTTTGGAAATTCCATGTAACCATTTAAATATTTCAGTGATTTAACTTTTATTGTACCCTTATACATATTACAGGTGGAGCTAGTAGCACTGCCTAAAGCTTAGGTTGCCTGGCACTTGCTATTATAATTTCAATTGCTTATAGCTTAAATCTTCCATGCCAGCTCTTTGCCTTAGACTGAATTTTTTGGGAGGTATTTCAGTTAAAGTGATTAGTTATTTCCAAGAATGAGGTTAGAGAAAAATATGTTGTTTTGAGAATGTGAAAAAAACAAATAGTACTTTTTCACTAAGAAACTCTAATGCCTCCATGCTTTGGAGCAGGGATTTAAATTTGGCAGGATGTCTGCCCTGGTGTCAGATGTACTTTTTGCCAGCCCCATGAAAATTTACTCAATTGTGGCCACTCTCTGCCTCTGAACAATATCAGTTTTCACATGCTCAGTAATGACAAGTTTGGCACCTAAAATCTGCAAAGATTCTGTCCTCATTGCACATGCTCCATCTTATCACAGCTCCTAGTGGCAACCAGACTGTGCAGAGCTGTCCACACAGAGCAACTGAGTTTGCTGCAGCCCAGGACTCCAGGGGATGAGCAGGACTTTCCTTCCAACTGTTCCTCCCAGCTGCCAGTGGCCACTATGGTGCCAGGCACAGGAACTGAGATCAGGGTGACTCTCTCTCCTGCAGTCTCAATGCTTCTGCTGCTGGTAACTAGGGAATATAGGGGGAATGGAAGAAGAAGATATACAGGAATGCAGAGGAGAGATAGGGTTTCAGGGCCATACGTTGTGAAGGAGGACGGGCAGGAAGTGGGAGCAACAACAGAAGGGCAAGGAGACAGAATCCAGTGGTGGGGCATGGCAAGAGTAAAGGAGTGTGGGAGCCATGATGCAAGATGAATAGGAGGAGATGGAGGAAGTTATGGCCATGGGACAGTATGGTCTCTATAACCACTAGAGGATACTGCTCTACAGATCCTGGAATTGAACCCTGGAGTCCTCAGTCTCTACACTCCTCTCTTGTCAGCAAATTGCTGTGAAACCCACTGGCAAAATGAGGGTTTCTCCCCCCCTCCCCACCCGCTCTCATTAGTGAATGGCCCACAGAGGATAACAGTTTACTACTGCTACAAGTTACTCCATTGATCAAGCGGCTCAGGTGTGTTGTGGGAGATTTCCACAGGGTGAGAGAGGGAAAGATATTGCCTAATGGAACTGTTTGCTTGCTACAGTTTTTCCTTAGATCATTATATATTGTCCACTATTCAAGCTGAACAATTGCTTTGAGTCACATGTTATTGTTTCTGTTTCCTGATTAAATAACCAAACCTTTATAAGGTAATTCCACCTGAAAGGAATTTTAATTCATGGTTACACAAATTGGAGTTCAGGCCTCAATTTAATTTTCTGCTGACATTCATATGAACAAAACACTAATGATTCTTCACTTCTCTCCCCCCCAAATCATCACTCAGATACTCTGGCCATTGGGGACATACAAATACTTAAATAAGTAGCTTGGGGGGAAAAGAATGAGAATTTTAATGAGGTGTGAACATGGATGATGCATCATGGGTGAAATGAGAGAATTCATTAAATGTTTCCCACTATAGTCCGAGACTCATCATAAGATTGCCATTATATTCAGCTTCATTGGGATCCTTGTTTTACATTATTCTCGAAAGAGCTCAAAAGGGACATGGAAGAATACATGGTAGGTTCTAAGGCAAAGGCAGAGATATCCACAGAAAACAATAATAGGAGTGGATTTGGAAAAATTAGTCTTTTTTTAAGACAGCTGGCCTGCCATATGCAGTAGCTATCCTGAGGGACTTTGCAGAACATTCTTTTCAGGATATGCTTACATTCCTTGAGAAAGGAAAATGGACTTTTGCAAAACAGAACAGACAAATTTGTAGTCACTTGACAAGTCCAGAGATAACTCCCGTCCAAAATTGTCAGCATAGCTACCTCTAGAGTCTTCCAAGAAGCCAGATGCTAAAGTTGTGAAAGATATTTTTTCCCATTTCAACACCTGTGTTCTGCAACTTCCAATACAAATAGGAAATGAACAGTACAATATTCTGTATTCAGTTGAATGCAATCTCTAGCTCCATTTGTATTTTCTTTCTGGTTGTCTTAATAGATTCTAACTTTCAAGATGGAAGGGGAAAATACACACAGTGTTGTTTTAAGAGAGAAAAGAAGGGTTTTTTTATTGGAATAATTACATCTGTAGCATCTTTAGGGTTCCTATTTTGCCTGGGACAGTCCCTTTTGTAAGCCCTGTCCTGACCATCCCTACATTTTTCGTAAAAATGGTCATTTATCCCGTTTACTCTTGCCAACTTGATCGGTTGGCAATAGCAAACTGGACAAATGCTCACTTGTGTCAAAAAGGTGGATTGGGGAGGAACTTGCAGTGGGACAAGCAGCAATGCCAGCCCCACTCTGTTGGGGCTCAGGAGGGGGCAGGAAGGGCTTGAGCGAGCAGTGATGCCAGCCCCATGTGGTGATGAGGAGGCAGGACTTGGGTGAGCAACTCAGGCCAGCCCCGCGTGGCAGGAGGAGGGCTCATGCGAGCAGCTCAGTCTAGCTTTGTGGGGGAAGGAGCAGTCTTGGGCTAGCCCCACGCAGCGTCCAGTTTTCCCTTTGGGAAATATGGTCACCCTAAGCGTCTTTAAATTAGCCCTCACCAGCCTTGTACCTTATTGTGATGTTGTCCAGTCTATATGGTTTTATAAAAATATGGTAATGAGTGAATACAATGTAACTGGAATATGCTTCATGCAAAAGGTCTCTTGTAAGGTATCATTACAAAGCTTATAATCTACTGAGTGTGATCATCCTATTTGTATAAATGTACCACTCTTGTATCCAGGGTGCTGGAGTCCTGAGCTGGCAGGGAAAACAGGAGCAGAGGTAGTCTTGGCACATCAGGTGGCAGCTCCCAGGGGGTTTCTGTGATCCAACCCGTCACACTTATTTTACTAGGAATCATGTTACATTTTCAAATGTTATAAGATGATGTGATTGAGAGGCATTGCTTGCAGACTGTTTGAAAGCTGATCTTTTTCAAGTTTAAGGAGCACCTGCGAAAAAGCAGAAGCTCAAAAATGCACTAAGGCACACCACTGACATTTTTACCAACAGTGAAATAGTGAGAGCACATGAAGTATTTTCATCAGTGAAAATTCCATTTAAGTTAAGCACTCAGACCCTGATTTAGCAGGAACCAAAAGCATGTTTGTATCTTTAAGCATGAGAGTGAGAGTATTTTCACTGATTTCAAAAGGGACTCTCGTGAGCTAAGTACCTTACTGAATTAGGATTTAAGTTTGCATTCATTCTCTCACTGCTAGTGAAAATTTTTATTGGAGCTTTTCATAGTGCAGTTTTGAACTGGGTAGGTGGAGTTATGCATTTGACTGAAGTTACATGGTATTTATTCAGGTTCATTGATTAGCTAAGGATACCATACATTCAAGAAGGTTGGAATACATTTGGATTGGTTATCTCAGGTTTCTGAGACAGCAGAGACCAGCTCTTATGTTAGATCATACAGCTCAATATATTCTATACTGGTGACATCAGATCAAACAGGGAGTTTTGCTGCAACATAGTGGTTCCATATAGGCAGCAGCAGTTTTATTTTGTTCACGGCAAAGTTTAAAATGTTAACGTAGTGCATGTGTAAAATATTTAAATTATGCAAAACCATGTAATAAAAAAATTACCATCTGACTCCTGCTTGGCAACTCTATGTTGAACTACGGTTCCCAAGTTGATGTGATGTCTCAAAAGATGAAGCATGCAAAGGTGTTTTTTTTAAACCAGTATAAGTCATAATGTCAGAGTCATTGTTCAGGGCCATAAGGAACTGCCAGATCATCAAGTCCGACCACATATGTTTCACAGGCCACTAAAAACCACCTTACTGCCCCCACACCAAGCCAGCAATCCGAATTAGACCAAAGTATTACAGCCCTTAGGAAACTTAAACACCAGAGGCAGAGAATAGGAGGGACTGAGGTGCACCAATATCCAAAGCTGCTGCAATGGCAGGAGCATAATTAAATGAGAAATATCCAGAGGATCCTAGCAAGTAATCTGCGCCCCATGCTGCAGAGGAGGTAGGGAGGGGAGTCACAAAAAATAAAACCTAGGTAAAAGATACAAGTGATTTTGAAGTTGTGAGATTAAGAAAAAATCCAATTTAACTTTATTTAAAGTGCATAGGTATCTCCCCAACCTTCAACACCTTTCTCTGTTGCATTTGGTATCGGACACCATCAGAGAACAATGAGAGATTAGTTGGAGTACTGATCTGGTCCAGTATAGCAAACCCTGTTTTCCTGGATTGTACAGTGCTGAAATTAATACAGATTTGTCAAACAGCATTGAAGCTTTCCTTACAGGCTATGTCTACACTGCTGCTTATATCGGCATATTTTATGTTGTTCAGGGGTGTGAATAAACCACCACCCACGAGCAATATGTTACATCAACATAAGTGCTGGAGTGTCCCTAGCCTCTGTTTGTCAGAAGGGGGAGATGGATGGCAGGCAGGGCCGGCTCATGCTTTTTTGCCGCCCCAAGCGGCGAAGGGGAAAAAAAAAAAGCCGCGATCGGTGGCACTTAGGCGGCAGCTCAACCGCACCACTTCATTCCTCGGCGGCAATTCGGCGGCGGGTCCTTCCCTCCGAGAGGGACTGAGGGACCCGCCGCCGAATTGCCGCCAAAGACCCGGACGTGCCGCCCCTTCCCATTGGCCGCCCCAGGCACCTGCTTCCTGCTCTGGTGCCTGGAGCCGGTCCTGACGGCAGGAGAGAGATCACCTGATCATTACCTGTTAGGTTCACTCCCTCTGGGGCACCTGGCATTGGCCACTGTTGGTAGACAGGATACTGGGATGGATGGACCTTTGGTCTGACCCAGTACGGCCGTTCTTATGTTCTGATGAGTGGACAGCGCTATGTCGGTGGGAGAGCTTCTCCTGCTGCCATAGCTACTGCTGCTTGTTGGGGCTGGAGTAAGTAAGCCGACGGGAGAGCTCTAGCGCGTCGGGTTAGAGCGACTACATTAGAGAGCTTACAGCAGTGCAGCTGCACCGCTGTAAACTCTTTAGTGTAGTCGTGCCTCAAGTGCCAAAAAGTACCGCTGATTTGCATGACGTCAAGCTCTGCAGCCATTCTGTAGCTTTTGCTGTTGCTGATTTGTTTGGACAGTTTTATTCAAAACATTTCAACTTGTTGATTTGAATTCTTATGTCTGATCAGCCTGTCCTTATATCGTCCGCTTTAAAAGCTGTATATGCTGATTGCCTCAATCTTAACAAGTGGCCTTGATGTAAAATATGCTAATATAATTAAAATGATTTTTTAAAGTGCTCAGCATTTATGCATTATTCTCTGTGCTGTTTCCAATTGAAGACTCACACACTACTCAAATTCAAACAAGTTACAATTAAATTTAAATGATTAGTGTCCTAACAACTACTTGAAAGAACAGAGGTTTTTACAACAAATGATGTAATAGATCTATGATTGCTAGAGAATGTTGGAAAGGGCAGTGAATTGCTCTTTCACCTCCCTATAAGCTAACATCATCTCCGATAACATTCCTAATTTCCACCTACTAGGGAAAGTGAAATCCTTGTGTTACCCCGACCTTAAAGAAATGTACCTCCTCATGCAATGTCTGTTTGCCTGTCTTCTTGCCTAACTCTTTTAAGTGCAAATTTAACAGAAGTTGTGTCTCTTCTCTGCTAGCCCTGTTCTCCAAAGTCAAGAACTGGCCTCAACGCTTGTGACTGAAAAGTTGTCCCACAGATGCCCTTTCAGGAATTCACACCATACGTTCAATTACTGCAGTCTGATTAGTTTAAGAATTTACCAAATATATATATATATAAAATGTTCATTAGTCAGGGACACCTTTAGAATTCCCTGGCCCAGAGCTGCTTTAAAATCAGGAGAGCTCTTGACTTCAGTAGAGCTATGTCAGTTTGCACTAGCTGAAGATCTGTACCCCTGTGGTTACATGGAAAGGAGTCATATTGTGAACATCTAGGGCTTATCTACATGACCAGTCACAGTGTGAATCTACAGCTCACCATCTTGGCACGTAGCAATGTCTCATGTGGACACTATTACAGTACGCTGAAAGTCCAAGAGTACAGCCTGGTGTACTACTTGGAAAAGCAGTAGGTTAAGCTACACTTCAGACCTTTCAGTACGCAGTAGCCGTGTCTACACCTGACCTTGCTACATGGCAAGCTGGTGTGCTGTAGATTCATAGCCTGGCTTACTGTACAGTCACTTGCCATGTACACAAGCCCTACGTGTTACATTCAGATCAACCTGGCTTGGAAACAGCTGACTGTGGCTACACTACACAGTCAGGTCAAAAGGAAGCTTACATGACTTGATAATGTCAGTGTACATACTACTGCCTTGTCCCACCGATGTAAATGCCTGACTACAGCATCATAATAACTCCACTTCCACGAGAGGCATAGGGCCTATGTTGGTGTAGTGTAGGGTGAAGCAGTGCCTGTGCAGATACTGTGTTACTTACATAGGTTGTTGGCTGTCTTGCCAATTCCATGGCTCCATGCTGGAGCTGTAAAATTGACAAGATAGACGGGCAGCTATAGTCCAGCCGCCCCGATTCCCCCGACTCCCTGCTCAGGAAGGCGAGAAGCCAGCTGGCTGCCCCCCCGACTCTCGGCCAGGCGCAGGGAGGTGAGAAAAGCCCGGGGGGGAGGAAGGGGAACTAGACTCCCAGCTGGGAGCTGTGTGGAGCTGAGAGTCGTAGCACTCAGCCCCCCGTCCCCTCCCCACCAGGGCCAGTTCCAGGCACCAGCTTAACAAGCAGGTGCTTGGGGTGGCCAAGGAAGAGGGGCAGCATTTGCAGCAATTTGGGGGCAGCAGGTCCCTCACTCCCTCTAAGCACAAAGGACCTGCCGCCGAACTGCTGCCGCTGATCGCAGCTTTTTTTTTTCCCCCCCAATTGCCGCCGCCGGTCGCAATTTTTTTTTTGCTTGGGGCAGCAGAAATGCTGGAGCCGGCCCTGCTCCCCACACACACACTCCTCTTCAGTTGGTGGAAGTGCTCCTCGTGAGGACACACACCACCAACAGGAGAAGGATAATATGGACATCAGCCACCGCAGTAATTATTGTGTTGGCTGTAAGCCAACCTAATGTAGGTCAGCTTAGGGCTGTAGTGTAGACATTTCCTATGTCTAGGTGAAATGGGAAGTTCAAGTAGCTACTGCTACTTCCTTCTCTTGGGATGATAGTTGTTCATTACCTTGCCTCAGCTGTGGAAAATTGTTAGAGACAATGATAAATTAGCATGTTTCATTATTGCTGGTTTGGTTAAAAGGTGCTGTCAGGCCATTATAATGATGCATAACGATATAATTGCTTTTCACAGGAAGGACTACAGATGGGTTTCCCAGTACTGCCTTTTACATCGCTTGCACAATTTTATCTTTTGGTTTCTTACTGGAATGTGTAACTACAGTTCTCACTTCCAGGCCACTTGTATTACTGTTTCAGGAATATACTGAAGCTTTCTTCATATTGTCCCCATGCTTCCCAGACATTTAAAGTTGAGTGACCGATGACTGGATCATACTGAAACTTGTTAAGATTCAAATGGTAATGTGGGAAAGAGGAGGGGTCTGGCAAAGTAAGGGGGGATGTAATTGGCTTTCTAGTACTTTGGGATTTTTATGCTTCTAGCTCTCTTGGAATAGGCTCTTTGTTTTCCAACAAAAACAATGAGCTTTTGTTCTTAGGTACACTGGTGTCACCCCATATCTTTTGGGCCAAATTGTGCCATCCCACACATGGCACCCCACTGAAGTCAAAAGTATGCAGAGGTATAATAGGAACAGAATATGGCTCTTGGATTTTGAATAAAAGAAGAACCACCCCATATATATTGTTACCTCAGCTATGTCCTGGAGTTAAAATCAATATTATCCAATATAGATATTAAGTGGTTTAGCTGTGCTTTAATTTCTGCAAGTTTGACTTCAATAGCTTTCATTCTTAAGGCACTTCTGGGCCACATCAGTACTCTCTTTACTGTGTGTAGCATATTGGCATGGGTAGAAAATCATTATAGCTAAAGCAAATGTTTTCAAGAATGGGTGCCTAAAAATTAGGCGCCCAAAATTTAGGCTCCTAAATAAGTGGCCTGACCTTCAAATCCCCACTAAAGTCAATGGGAGCAGTTGCTGCTCCACACTTTTGAACATTATGCCATTGTTTTGGGAGTAGAAGTAGGGACTGAGGAGAACTAACTTGGGCTTTGTATTATAACAGACTTGACCTAGGTTCATCTAAAAAAATTAATTCCAACAATCTATCATTATCTCCAAGCTCATGAGCATCAGAGAATTTAATGATGGGGTCAGTTCAAATTTCTAAACAGATCAGTTTAGAACAAAATTATAACAGCAGCCATTAATATAATTCATTGTGATCATTGGTGTCCTGCTTTTCAGTCATCCTAACGATATTCAGCATTAGTGTGAGGGATGATTTATGTAAGAGATGCAAGTTATTTTAGAGATGCAAAGAGACAATATGACAATCCACCTCATACCCCACTCCAAAAAGAAATAATGGACAGGAGAGAGATTGGCTATTTGCATATCACCATTTGTGCAGGAATAGCATAAATACACCATCCCTATTATGGCTATTCACTTTCTATCTTCTCGTCTAGCTATAGTACTACTGTAGCTCTGTTTTCCAGATATCAGCCATATGGTCCAAACTAAGCATCATGACTCTGTTGCTACCATTGAGAGAAGCCTTCACGGGGACAGAGGCCTTGATTTTTTAATCCAGAAAAATTACAGACCCAGTTACAGGATTAGTTATTTATTTTCTGGGATGTAAAGTCTACAGAAAAATTAATTGCCAAGGTTAAGAGGTTGGCAGGTGCCTTTAAATCACTGAAACATAGGATTTAAGTGATATAATGTAGTGACTGGAACTGGCTAGGCAAGTGAGCTAGTCAGAAATGATGTGCACTGTACATGACACTGATTGTATTCTGTACCAAACGTCTGTGTCCTTTTGTCTTACCACTTTTCACTCGATATCTCTAAGATATTTTGTTTTTCTGTTCAGAATAATAACAATTCACAGTGAGTACTACAGTGCTATGGAATTCAAAATACTAAGCTGATTTGGATGTACTGGTTGAGTGATTTGTAAAGAAAGTGTTCTTTCTTTGGGGATGTGAATCTTTTGAGACTTATTCCTGCTATTACCTTCATTGGAGTATGATGTCTTTCTTTAATGTCATTATACTTATATGCATTCTTTGAAAGAAAAAAAAAGGCACCCATCCACATGCTCTATACATTCTTGACATAAAACTTAAAAATAAAATATTATTTATGCCCAAATGTAATGAAAATGCAGCGAGCCAGTTCTCCTACAAGCAAACCAGGGAACTCAATAGCTCAAATCATCTTTAGAACTTTGCCTTTCTGGACGCATCAGTAGAGTCCAGAATTATGATTAGCTTGAATCACTCAACAGCAACTGAGACCTTGACTCTCTTAAGTGGAAAATGTATTAGAAACAATGAGTTGTGATTCAATGAGTGAGGCTTACCACACAAAATTAAGGAGAATGAGTTTCCTCCAGATGGGAGTGTCAAGACAGAAAGAAGAGTAACTAACTCTAAAAATATGCATGGGTTTTTCCAGTTGATTTGAAAGTTCTGACCAGAGGTATTGAACAGGGTTCTGAGAAATATTAAACTGAAAGAAATACACCAATATTTTGAGAATTTTGTTGACATTTCAAATGTTGGTGTAGGATCAATTTGACTTATCTAGTGTTTTTCTTTTCTGCATTGATATTCTGAACCCTGGAGGATGTCATCTTAGGATCTTGTTCTCTTAAAACTACAGGAAGAACCCCCTTTATTTTTATTAATTTTTTAGTAGGCTGCTTCCCAACCAGGGCCGGCTCTACTGTTTTTGTCGCCCCAAGCAGTGCTCCGAATTGCCGCCGCAGACGGCGGGGGCAGTCCGTATGCCATTAGGGCGGCACACTCGTTTCCGTGGTGGTGACAATTTGGCAGCAGCTTCTGTTTTCAGCCGGAAGACAGAAGCTGCTGAATTGCCGCCGCGGGCAGCCGAACATAGAAGCTGCCGCCGAATTGCCGCCGCCACGGAAACGCGCATGCCATCCTAACGGCACATGGACTGCCCCCGCCATCCACAGTGGCAATTCAGCACGCTGCTTGGGGTGGCAAGAACACACGGACTGCCACCCCTTGCAGATTGCTGCCCCAAGCACCTGCTTGGAATGCTGGTGCCGGAAGCCGGTCCTGTTCCCAACATAGATGGGATGAGTGCTGTTTTGCCAACTCTGCTCTAATTTCTAATGAAACAGTACAATTCTTTAGCTTTACTATTTTGAAGTCTACGTAGCTATAGATATATGCCTATGTGTTTAGGTATCATTCCTTTCCAATATAAAAATATAGGTCCTGATCCTGTGTCAGGGGAAAATGTGAACTCCTGGGCCCATTCAGCATCCACTAAAACCAATCTGACATTGGGCAGACTCAGAGGTTTGTGCCAGCTGATTCTAAAATAGGATTGTGACCATCAGTTGTGCACCAAATTGTAGAGAAAGCAAGAGCACGTGAGATAGTTGGTGGTGATCTTTGTGGACCATCAGCTCCTATGTGATTGGTTCAGAATCTCATTTATTGAATTTCCCCACATCCCTCACATTTTGGCATCTTGCATTCACAAAAACTCATACTAGAGAAAATATAACCACGGAGTTACACTAAGGTCTATTAACATGTAATTTGAGAATATGAGGAGATGGGAACTCTGGAAAACACATTCAGTGGGATGACTGCAGTGACATTAAATAACAAAGTATGATGAGAACTCCAACAAATTAGGAGACTAGTGTCTGCAATGGCCTATGTTTGTCATAAAGATATATTTAAAATTTGTTAAAGGCCATTTATTTATTCATTCATTTATATCCACGCATCAACCGGTTGTTATTGATGGGAATTGACAGGCTACGTATTGGAGGTCTGGATCCAAAGTCTGATGATGGGGTAGGTATGAGAAAGCAGAAGGAGAGAGGAAAGACAGCCATGTGGTAGCCACTATCCAGGAGGTAGCCATTTACACTTAGGCAGCAATCATTTAGGGCATCTCAAGAAGCACAATAATTTCAGCTATTATCAGTAAAACAGTATTCTTTATTACACTATTCAAAAAAACCCCAAACCCTCACATGAAGTCAGTAGATTTCAAAATGCAGAGCAAGTTTAAAACAACTATTAAGGAAAAATGGCTTTATCCCCTTCCCCACACTCACACACAAACACTTCCATCTCTTATAATGAGCAGTTACCAGAGCGAAACTGAGGGGTCCTTGGTGACTGGTACTTCCTGAAGTCATAGTTACTGTCAGTTGGTGGACACCCCACCCAAAGTCATCCTAATAATGTTTAGTTTATTAACAAGAAGGTCACTTCAAAATGTTGAAGTCCAAAAATATTGATATTCAATTCATGTGGGGGAGGGGGAGAGGAGTAGAATTGGAGTTCTAAGGAATCAGCATGTTTGCATTCAAGGATACATATAGATATAAAAACACAAGTATTTAGTTCAAGCATATCCGCTAATGCTTTTCCTATCATGCACTACCACTCAGTGGAGACATGTTAAAAAGATTTTCCTCTCTGACCTAGGAAACTTTGGACAATTCAGTGAACAATGTGCATATGAAGCATTCCATTATAATTCACTCAACATAGTCACTCATTTTGATTCATCAAGACTTTAGGTATCTCTCTTTACATCAGAGAACTGGAAAATGTGAAAGTTAACCAGATCATTAAATGCACATTCCATGCAATTACCTAGTTGTTGGGATTTTAGAAAGCAATTCAAGTAAAAGAAATTTGCTAACTCATTGATATTTAATGTGTTTCGCTCCCAGCCCCACACCTATCTCACATACATGCACTTATCCTATCATAGTGTTACATTTTCAATGCATTGAAATTGCATTGCATTCTCAATTTGTCATATCAGCATATGCCTGTTCCACCTCAAGCACACATTTTCATAGTTTGCTGACAGTTGAGAACTATCTTTTTTCTTAATGTTCCTCAAACGTCAGTCCGTATCATTTCCCCACCACTGCCTACTTTATTTACATTGTCAGCTTCTTGATTGATGTGGTTGTTCATAACAATACTAATCCATAAAGTTCAGACACTAGCAACACATTTCATTTCAAAGAGTGCCCATAAAATTTGAAGACATGTAGAGATATTCCAGTATTTCATTCTTACATTTTTCATTCATACATTTTTCACTTCTCATTTGAGATTTTTAAGAGGATTCTTTCTTAAGTCCCAGTCTTGCAAATATGCACATGCCTCACTTTAATCATCCAAGGAGTCCCACTGATTTCACACACATGACAGGTGACAGATACTATATATTGTGTCCCTCTATTCATAAAACCAGATACCTTAGCTATAGCGCTGACTGGAAATTATATATATTATATATATATATATATATGGTGAGAAGATGGCGTTCTAGCCAAACCAAAACTGCAAAACAAGGTCAGGTTCAACAAAATTCCCAATGTGGAAAAAAAAAAGTTGAACAAAAAGTTTTCAAGTTCTTAAAAATAAACTTTTCAACATTTTCAAAAAATAAAATTGCTGGAGAATTTAAATTAAGTAAAAATTGACAAAACATTTTGCAATCAAAATGAAAAGTTTAGGTTGTCCTGAAATGAAAAATAAATCAGTTTCTCAGTTTATAGTTATTTTTGACTTATCATCCCAGTTCAGACCAGGAAAAGAATTTGAACTCAATATTCATAGGATGGAAAAAACATTTCCCACCCAGCTCTATTTGGTTACCATGGAGTTTAGCTGAAGAGGACTCAGAGTGAAAGAAAAATTAAAAGTAATATTTGTAGCAAACTCTTGTACAGAAGTATCAGAGGGATGGCTGTGTTAGTCTGTATCCACAAAAACAATGAGGAGTCCGGTGGCACTTTAAAGACTAACAGATTTATTTGGGCATAAGCATCTGAAGAATTGGGTTTTTTACCCAAGAAAGCTTATGCCCAAATAAATCTGTTAGTCTTTAAAGTGCCACCGGACTCCTCGTTGTTCTTGTACATAAAAATCTCAATGTTTTCAAAGTCTGATGTCATACCTACTAGCATTGGAATCTACTGCTGTGTCTCTCACTGTGAATCTCCCTTTCCCAATCATAGAAAGATCTTGTTTTTAGTCCTGGAAAGTCACAAGCTATCAGATATTAACACAACATTCATCTATGCAAAAGTGGTCTCTGTCCCAGGACTGACTTTTGTCTATCTTGGGCCTCAAGCCAGTGTAATATTTCCAGATTTTGAATGCGAAAGAATAAACATTTGTCAAGGAAGTGAATTTTTATTTTATAGCAGTGGTGAGAGTCTGCTCAGGGCTTTAGAATGTCAGAATCAGTCCCAGAGTAGTGGGCAGAGGGCAGGTAGAGTACTCAAAGGTGCATGATAAATTAACTTATCCTATAAATTACAATGAAAATTAATTACTGGATAGAATACCATTGAGACAGTCAAAACATCATGATAAATAATCACATGGATCTCACCAACACGTGCGGCGCGGGGGCTGGAGGTGGGGGGGAGGCTGGGAGGAGAAGAAGAGGGGGAGCCAGACACTCTCAGACTGTTACCACTAATCTCAGCACTTGCTAGCAGTTACTACAAAACATAGTCTGAGATCCTGAAGTATGTCCTATTCTAAGTACATGGAACTATTACTTCATAAATGTCTGAGATACTGCAGATAATCACAAGTGAACACTGATGTTATGAGTACATGATCTACCATGTACAATAACTACTGTCCCAAATTGCAAGATGCTGTGCATGTGTCCTTCCTATTGAAGTCAATGGGAGTTCTAAATCCTCATCACCATGCAGGATCATGCTCTCAATCTAGTCACCCAGCAAACAAAACAGAATCCTGGGAAATGCAGAAAAGAAAGTGAATGCAGCAGTTTCTTCTTTTTAGGTGTCAATTTCTTTTAGTATCATCTGAGCAGGGCCAGTGTAACCACGGCGTCAAGATTTGGGGGCACCAAAAAGTGGTGCCCTCCAATTTTTTTTTACACTATTGCTCCCGGCGGGGGGATGGACCGCTCGTAGCCGCGTTTGCACCTACCTCTGCGGGCGTCCTCTGCAACCACGGGCCCCGCTGCTTCTCTCCGCCGTGCTCCACATCACTGCCCACCCGTGCCCTTCCTGCCAGCCCGGAGCCGACTCCTCCCTGAGCCCCCGGGTTGCCACATCGCTCCCTAGCCCACTCCCTCCGGCTCTGGCAGTCCCGGATCCCCTGCCACAGCAGCAGCTGCTGACCAAGGGCTGCAGGCTGCAGATTGGAGCGGGTAACATCAGCCCACCTGCAACTGGCCCTATTGACAGCAACACAGCGGCGGGAGAGGGGGCGGGGGTGGGGCAGGAAAGGAAGAGGAGACTGTGGCCACCGGTCCACCTGTGGGGATGGATCATGACCCTGCAAGAGGATCCAGGGTTAAAGAGCTGAAAAAGTGTAACTGTCCTCAGCATGTGCCACCTTCCAAGGCTTCATCCCCATCCATCCCTGCAGCCCTGTGGAGCAGGTAAATAGAGCCCCATTTTTGGGGAAACTGAGGCAGAGAACAGGGATGTGACTTGTCCAAGGTCACCCAGGGAGTCATTGTCAGAGTCCTGCTTTGAACACAGGAGATCGAGGCTCCTAGTTCTGCGCTGACTCAGACCATTAGACCAGAGGCCTTCAAGCCCTGAGCGCTGCACATGCCTACACAAGGTATTAATCTGGAATTCAGGGGCAGCACACTTCAAGTTTGCAGTGAAGAAACACGGCTGTCTCGAGCCCTTATGGCTACAAGGAAAATCTTCCAAAGATGATGAGCGTCTAGCCGACACAGTTCTGTCTGCCTGAGTCTGCAGCCAGCCTGGGACAACAGCTCTAGGAAATGTGGCAGTAACTGTTAAGTCTAATTATGACACCATCAGAGTCAGAGTTTCATGTAACATGGGTGAGCAGTTGCATGGTGCACAACCACTGCAAGTGTGCGAGCAACTCAGGTTAAGTGCAGCTGAACCCTTGGCAGGCTGCAGCACCCAAGAGATTTTTGTTCTCCCACTGAATGACAGCAGATGCACCAGTAACTTTACTAGATGGAAGTTTAGTGACCACATTAGGGCCATATCCTCCCCACTCCCAGGATTGGGCCAACTGCTCCTCATCATTCTCTTGATTGCTTGTATTGTTATTGCTGGGAGATCTGTTGTGGATTGAGGGGTGTATATGGACCTGCCTTTGCAGGCTCAGTCCTGGCCTAGCATTTGAAATAAATTGCCCTGAGTTTCAGAAGTACTGAGAACCCTGGAGTTCCCACCGACATCGGGGGAACAACAGGTGCTCAGTATCTCTGAAAATCAGGCCCAGAATGACAGTGACACCTCTGCCCTAGGCCAGAGCTCTCTGAGTAAGGGGCTTCAGTGTGATTGGCGTGGGGCAGAGTAAAGCAAACAGGACGGTCATGACAGAGGCAGGAACTCTGTCCTCGCCTCACACCTGTGTGGGGAAGACAGGCCTTCAGATACCCCCTCTCGCCTGCATTGCACTTTCCAGCCCAGGAGCAAGGAACCATTTCACACCTTAGCGCTGGGGGGAGCTGAAGCCCAGAATGGGGAAGTAACTTGCCTGAAGTCATCCAGTGAGTTGGTGCCAGGGTGGAGAATAGAAGCCAGATCCCAACTCCCAGCTCTGTGCTCTGATCCCCAAAACGGGGGGCAGGAGGGACTCCAGCCACGTGCAGGAGACCCAAGGCCATTTAATTTCATTAAATATGTAGACTAAATAATGAAATTAATACATTTTCAAGCTGAACATGTATTAATTCTAATGAACAATGCCACATTATGCAGTATTCATTTTTGAAAGTTTACAATAAGCAATGCTCGTGGGAGAGGACGGGGGGGGGGGGAGTGCAAGGTGGAAGTTTCGCCAAGGGCACAAAATATCCTTGCACCAACCCTGCATCTGAGGATATGTTCAGTCTTGGGAAGACATGTTGTTTGCTATAAATTTTGGATTATGCAAGGATCTGGGTGGGAGGAAGCTAAAGGAACTGCATGAGCAGCAAGAGAGTTGGCACTTTGCATTGGTCTTTACTTAAGATTGATCTATCGGGGGTTGATTTATCGCGTCTAGTGTAGACACAATAAAATTGATCCCCGATCGCGCTCCCCATCGACTCCGGAACTCCAGCTCGCGAGAGGCTGAAGCAGAAGCGGAGTCAACGGGGGAGCGGCAGCGGTCAACTCGCCGCCAGCCTCACAGTCAGGTAAGTCGACCTAAGATACTCCGACTTCAGCTACGCTATTCGTGTAGCTGAAGTTGCGTATCTTAGGTCGACCCCTGTACTAGTGTAGACCTGGGCTTAGAGTAGAGTTTTAGGAAAGAATTGTTGCTGGGAACTGGCCGTTGATGTTGGGATCAGATTCCTGGAAGAAATTATTGCCTTGCAAACTGTTTCTGACAACCTGTGTTCCAGGAATGGTGTGTGTCAGTAAAACAAGTTTCACCTATAATATACCAACACTTCATCACCGATTCCTCTTTTACCAGCAAGCCAACCAGCAAACTCCCAGATACCTGGTACTACTTGCAGAGAGATGGAGGGGAAATACAATAATATAGCCAGGGGAAACTGTTCATTTGTGTGAACATTACAGGGTGTTTGCTAATGAAGTTTAGAATTTGCATTCCACTTTTAAATAAGGAGGCTCTTGTGCCTACAGAAATCATTGCACAGGCTATGAAATGTAGATCTAAAGATTCCATTGCTAGAGGGGACAATTGTGATCATCTAGTCCAGGCATCGGCAACGTTTGACATGTGGACCACCAGGGTAAACCCCCTGGTGGGTCGGGCTGGTTTGTTTACCTGCCGCATCCGCAGGTTCGGCTGATCGCGGCTCCCACTGGCTGCAGTTCACCGCTCCAGGCCAATGGGGGCTGCAGGAAGCGGCATGGGCCAAGGGATGTGCTGTCCATCACTTCCCGCAGCCCACATTGGCCTGGAGCGGCGAACCGTGGCCAGTGGGAGCTGCAATCGGCCGAACCTGCGAATGCAGCAGGTAAACAAACCAGCCCAGCCCGCCAGGGGGCTTACCCTGGCGGGCCGCATGCCAAAGGTTGCCGATCCCTGATCTAGTCAGACCTCTTGTATAAAGAGCCACAGAACTGCCCTAAAATAACCCCTTGAGCATATCTTGATTTGAAAATTGTCAGTGATTGACAATCCATCATGACCCCAGGTAAATTGTTCCAATGGGTAATTGCCCTCACTGTCGAAAGTTTATGCCTTATTTCTAATCTGAATTGGTCTGTCTTCAACTTCCAGCCATTGGATTAGGTTATAACTTTCTCTGCTACACTGAAGAATCCATTATTAAATATTTGTTCCCATGTAGATAATGTGACAGGGTCGGGTCAGATGGCTACAGGAGAGTGATAGAAAGCAGATATATTAGCCTCAGGTTAAGCAGGTCCCTTTTCCCTGGGTAAGATAACAGGGGCAGTTCCAGAACAATCAGGAACTTGCTAGAATCAATTAAGACAGGCAGGCTAATCAGGGCACCTGGTTTAAAAGAGATCTCACATCAGTCAGTGAGGGGCATGCAAGGAGCTGAGAGTGAGAGGGTGTGCTGCTGGAGGACAAACACTATCTGGCATCAGGAGGAAGGTCCTGTGGTGAGGATAAAGAAGGTGTTGGGAGGAGGCCACGGGGAAGTAGCCCAGGGAGTTGTAGATGTCACACAGGTGTTACATGAAACACTGTAGACAGCTGTGATCCACAGGGCCCTGGGCTGGAACCCAGAGTAGAGGGCAGGCCCGGGCTCCCCACATCCCACAAACTCCCTCTTGGATACAGGAGGAGTTGACCTGGACTGTGGGTGCCACCAGAGGGTAAGGTCCTTAACCTGTCCCCCAACCCACTAGGTGGACCAGCAGAGACTGTGGGGATTGTTCTCTTTCCTTTTCCCCAGGCTGGCCAGTGATGAGGTTAGCTGAATGAACATCAGGTTTGAGCCACTAGCGAAAGTGGCCAAACTGAGGGCTGCCGTGAATCTCTGTGGTGAGCAAATCTGCCAGTAAGCACAGGACCCACCAAAGCAGAGGAGGAACTTTGTCACAATACCTATAGACTAAATAAAGTTGCCCCTTAACCTTCTCTTTCTTAAGCTAAGTAGATTGAGTTTCTTGGCCTTAAAGAATGTTTTCTAATCCTTGAATCGTTCTCTTGGCTTTTCATTGAACCCTCTCCAATATAATCAACATCTCTCTTGAATTGTTGGAGCTAGAACAGGAGACAGTATTCCAGCCATGGTCATACCAGTGCCAAATATATCTATGCCTCCTGGAGATCCCCCTGTTTATGCATCCCCAGATTGCATTAGCAATTTTGGCCACAGCATCAGACTGGTAGCTTATGTTCACCTGATTATCCATTATGATCCCCACCATTTTTTTCCCCAAAGTCATTGCTTCCCAGCATAGAGTCTCTTTGTTCCTATATGTATACATTTAACTGTATTAAAAACTGTATACAGTAGTTTGCTTGCACCCAGTTCAGCATGTGATCCACATCACTATGTTTAGTGATCCGTCCTCTTCGTTATTTACCACTCCCACAATTTTTGAGTCATCTGCAAACTTTATCAGTGATGATTTTATGTTGTCTTCTAGGTTGCCAATGAGTGTTAAATTGCATAGTGGAAAGAACAAACCCCTGCAGGATCCCACTGGAAATACACCCACTTGATGATTTCCCATTCACAATTACTTTTTGAGGCTTATCAAATTGTTCTAGGGTTTCTTAAAAAAATAATAATAATTTCAAATCACCATGCAGTAGCAGGTCAAATGCCCTACAGAAAGCTAAACATGTTATCTCAGCAACATTTCCTTTATCAACCAAGCTTGTAATTTCATCAAAATAAGATATCAAGTTAGATATGGCAGTTTCCTGAAATATTGTTGGGAGACCTTATTGAATCAAGTTTAGTTATCTTTGGGTTCTAGTGTATTAAGTAAAATGCTTATGTATTATTGTGGGCTGGGATTTTATATATCCTCTCCCTGTAGAGAGGTTATGTGAGGCCTGGGCATTCAAAGAACTATATTAAAATTGTGTCAGACAAGCATGGACTTTTGGAACAATAAATGTCAAGTGGATTTCCTGGTCAGTGCCTAGGGAGAGGTTAATGCAAATTCCCCAACTCTAGCCTTTGAAGTTACACCTTAAGAACTGCTGATTGTCTGACCCTGGAGATCAAAGACTGGAGTTGTGTAAAGAACCAGCTGAACTGCCCAGCTGGGGTTCTGGTTCTGAATGTGAGACAGTTATGAACTTGTAACTATGGTTGTGGGTTGTGAAGGACTAATACCTACCAGTCTGTGTGGCTGGGGTCAGGAGGCAAACACAGGTAATATTTTTAGCATGCATGTTTATTGTTTTTAAATATATTCTTTTTGTAGTACTTTCACCTTAAGAATAAAATGTGCTTGTTTAGAAAGAGCTGTGCAGTGACTTATAACTGGGGACATAGACGATGGAGAGAAAGCAAAGCGCAAACACCAGCCTCATAGGCAGTTTGGCTGGATGCATATATCATAGTTTAGATGGTCTGTGCGATCCCCTGGTCAGGAGGGAGTGAGGCACAGCTCTCCTCTCAAGAGAGGTGATGGCTGGGAGCTGGAAGCCTAAATTGGTTGTACTTGGTGGATCAGCAAGGAGGAATACCAGGTGCAGTTGCCCTAAAACTGTGACAGACAGGATCTTATTTTCCAATCAACCCTTGTTGATTTGCATTAATTAACCTGTCCAACACCCTATGTGTGAAAGTTTGCATTTGGGGATTTGTGTTAACCTTGATAATTTGTGTTTCAAAATGTTAACATTTGAATGAGGGAAGAAAGCCCAACAGCAAACAAAATAATTGGTTCTTTTTTGTGTCAGAGATCATATTCTCTCCTTAACTAGCACAGGTACAAGAAAATGGAAGTACATCATCGAGTCATCATGGAAAATTTGAGTCTTCTGCAGTTGTAATAGTGACTAGTCCTGATCATCAAGAGATGCACTGAAGTTACTAAAAGGATTTGTAGTTTGATAATACTAGCTCAATGTTTTAGTTCTTACTCAAGGGGGAAAAAACTCATTGTAGTCAAACAAACTGTCACTTGAATAAGGAGTGAAGAGTTAAGAAGCCTGTCAGTACAAACATGCAAAGGAGCTAAGGTGTTGTGTTGCCATAATTATCATTGTGAGATTAAGTCCTGCAGAAATTTAGAACCATCATCCCTTCCACAGGAGTAGAAGCATGCCCATGAAAGTTAGTGGCAAACTTTCTATTAGCTGTACTGAGAACAGGATTTGGCCCAACATTTCTCTTTTTAATGTCAACTAAATACAAATGTCTCTACCATAAGTTATTTATAACTGCTTTCAATTGAGAGATAAATGAAACCTTGCAGAAAATGAAAGTTTTAAACTTTCAATAGATCTCTAGTATACACTTATTCTAAAGAAATTTTCCTCCAGAGACTGGTATTTTATCAGCAGAAGATGGAGATCTATTAATAGATTCTGTTTGTACGTTGCAGTAATAAATGTAATTAAAACCCATTGTTAATTAAAGTGTAGTTCAGGCAGGAACAATAGCGATAAAACTGCAGTTAACTTTCTATCAGATGATAGATCAAGGAAATAAATAAAAAATAAGCCTTAAATAATGTCCAAATAAAAAACTTTTATAAAGTCAACTAATTCCTCCAAAATGACACTTCATCTTAAAATAAAATGATTCTACTTAACTGCCAGGGGGCAAATTTGTCACATACAGATGGGAGAAAGAAGAAGGGCAACATGCAGTGTCAGCTATGGGTAATCTTAACTCAGGAAGTTCCTTCGGGAGGAAATGTTGCCAAACTCCAAACCTGCAGACAGTGGAACTTTCTGTGCCTGCGTCCTGTAGATAACTAACTGCTTGGTTTGCAAATAATGCAACGGGGAGGGGGGGCAAGTAGATGAACAATAAGGGGTCACAAGAGGGGCGGATATATGTAGCTTGCTAACTATGTATGGTAATGATAGCAAATTTTGGCCAAATATGGAGCGACAGATTATCATAGTCAACTGCATATAATGCTTTGGTGTAAGTGTTTTCGGGGTTCTTGCTGACTTATGAGCTCGAACCCAATTGCAATTGAAATAAATGGATCGCCCCTCCCGGGGCTCCTTGCTTGATGCAGTTGTGTCCGTCTCTCCTCATTCCTCAGCTGGAATGGACACAAATTTCTATGACAATCTGTTTCATATTTTTCACCCCACAGTTATAAATTAGCCCCTCCCCCTACTCTGTACACACAGTTTTGCATTATTTGACTTTCATCTGCTCATAACATTAGGTTTTTACTAGGGCTGTGAAGCGATTAAAAAATTAATCACAATTAATCGCACTGTTAAACAATAAATAGAATTCCATTTATTTAAATAGTTTTGGATATTTTCTACATTTTTAAATATATTGATTTCAATTACAACACAGAATACAAAGTGTACAGTGCTCACTTTATATTTATCATTTATTACAAATATTTTCACTGTAAAAAAACAGAAAAAATTGTATTAAATTCACCTAATACAAGTACTGTAGTGCAATCTCTTTTTCATGAAAGTTGAACTTACAAATGTAGAATTATGTACAAAAAACCTTGCATTCAAAAATAAAACAATGTAAAACTTTAGAGCCTACAAGTCCACTCAGTCCTAATTTTTGTTCAGCCAATTGCTAAAACAAACAAGTTTGTTTACATTTGCAGGAGATAATGCTGCCTGCTTCTTGTGAGAACAGGCATTCGCATGGCACTGTTGTAGCCGGCATTGCAAGATATTTATGTGCCAGATGCACTAAAGATTCATATGTCCCTTCATGCTTCAACCACCATTCCAGAGGTCATATGTCCATGCTGATAATGGGTTCTGCTCGATAATGATTCAAAGCAGTGCAGACCAATGCATATTCATTTTCAACATCTGAGTCAGATGCCACCAGCAGAAAGATTGATTTTCTTTTTTGGTGGTTCAGTTCTGTAGTTTCCACATCAGAGTGTTGCTCTTTTAAGACTTCTGAAAGCATGCTTTACACCTCATCCTTCTCAGATTTTGGAAGGCACTTCAGATTCCTAAACCTTAGGTCGAGTGATGTACCTATCTTTAGAAATATCACATTGGTACCTTCTTTCTGTTTTGTCACATCTGCAGTGAAAGTGTTCTTAAAATAAACAACATGTGCTGGGTCATCATCCAAGACTGCTATAACATAAAATATATGGCAGAATGTGGGTAAAACAGACTAGGAGACATACAATTCTCCCCTAAAAGTTCAGTCACAAATTTAATTAATGTATTATTTTTTTAACAAGCATCATCAGCATGGAAGCATGTCCTCTGGAATGGGGGCCGAAGCATGAAAGGGCATATGAATGTTTAGCATAACTGGCATGTAAATATCTTGTTTGTCTTAGCGATTGGCTGAACAAGGAGTAGGACTGAGTGGACTTGTAGGCTCTAAAGTTTTACATTGTTTTATTTTTGAGTGCCGTTATGTAATAAAAAAATCTACATTTTAAGTTGCACTTTCATGATAAAGAAAAGTTAAAGATAAACACATGTAAAGTTAAACACATACTTATAGGCTTTGCTAAATCATAGCATCATAGAAATATAGGATTAGGAAGGACCTCAAGAGGTCATCTAGTCTATCCTCTCGCATTGAGGCAAGACCAAGTATGTCTAAATCATCCTTGGCAGGTGTATGTCTAACCTGTTCTTCAAAACCTTCAGTGATGGGATTCCACAACCTCCCTTGGAAAAGCCTATCCCAGTGCTCAGCTATCCTTATACAGTTAAAAAGTTTTCCTTAATATCTAACCTAAATCTCCCTTGCTGAACATTAAGACCATTACTTCTTGCCCTACTTGTATATGGAGAACAATTGATTACTATCCTCTTTATAAATACCCCTTAACATATTTGAAAGCTTATCTGGTCCAGTCTCCTCCCCTCCATCCCCCCATCTGGAGTATCTTCAATTTGTCCACATCTTTCCTTGCATGTGGTACCCAGAAATAGACACAACAGTCCAGCTGAGACCTCACCACTCCTGAGTAGAGCAGGATAATTACTTCCTGTATCTTACATAGGACACTCCAGTTAACATGCTCCAGAATATTAGCCTTTTTTCACAACTGCATCACTTTGTTAACTCATATTCAATCTGAGCTCCACTATGACCCCCTAGGTCCTTTTCAGCAATATCACTACCTGGCCAAGTTATTCCCATTTTATAGTTGTGCATTTGATTTCTCCTTCCTAAGTGAAATACTTTGCACTTGTCTTTATTGAATTTCATCTTGTTGATTTCAGACCAATTCTCCAATATGTCAAGGTGATTTGGAATTATAATCCTATCCTCCAAAGTATTTGCACATCCAATCGGCTGCATGTCATCAGCAAATATTATAAGTGTTCTCTCCACGTCATTATATAAGTCATTTATTAAACTGACTAGTAGTGTACACAGGACAGACTCCTGCAGGACCCCACTGGATACATCCCTGTGACCCCACTAGATATATCCTCAGGGTAGAATCGGGACAGACAGACAACTGTGTCTCCTCAAATCTCCAATCTGGGGTGCCTTTTACATTGCTTTGCTTTGCGAACAACCACTCCTGGTCAGTTCACACACAGCCTCTAGCATGCAAAATCACTCCTAGATTAATTACATGAATGCTCTGGTCAGCCACTCATGAATTACATACAAGGCACAGCAAACTCCCAATCCCAGACCTTCCCCCATAAATATGAGGCTTGTACTGCCTAGCTCTCTACTGGACAATGCAAGTTCATATAAAGTCCGCCATTTAATCAAAGTTATATAGTAGAATCTTATAACTTTACATGCTCACATATTGATACACATTTTACCATGGCAAAAATGTTCATCAAATTATCAGTTTTAAAATGATACCTCACAAGATGTACTTTGTACAAAATTTCATAGTTTTGTAAAAAAAAAAAAAAAATGAACATGAGTACAGCCTGTCACAACCCCCCAATTTTAGAATAAGCCATAGATAATTATTCTGTGTACAGTCTTTCAACCATCCACCTTAAAGTAGTTTTAACTCAACCATGTTTCCTTAGTTTGCTTATGAAACTGTCATGTGGAACTGTGTCAGAAGCCTTACTAAAAATCAAGATATGTCATGGCTACAGCTTCCCCCCATCCCACCATCTACTAGGCTAGTAACCTCGTCAAAGAAGGAAGTTAGGCTGGTTTGACAGGATTTGTTCTCGATAAATCTAGGTTGACTGATACTTATCACTCTGACACCCTCAATGTATTAAGCAGTCAATTTTAAAAAACAAAACAAAAAAAAAACCCTCTATTCCAGTATCTCTCCAGGTAGCAAAGTTAAGATGACTTGTCTATAATTCTCCAGGTTCTCTTCTTACTTCACTCCTTCTTTAGAGACAGATATTATGCCCTTCTCCAGTCCACTGGGACATCACCCATCCTCCCTGAGTTCTCAGAGATAATTACCAATGGTTCCAAGATAAAGAAATAGCTGAAACTAAGTACCTTACATTTCAACAGGCCCTGCCAACATCTAAGTTACCTAAATATTCTGTAACATGTTCTTTCACTATTCTGGATTGTGTTCCTTCCCCATTGTTGTTAGTATTAATTGTGGTTTGAATTTACCTTTTCAGTGAAGACTGAAGCAAAATAGGCATTAAACACCTCAGTTTTGTTGATGTCATTTGTTATTAGCTCATCTTCCCAGCTAAGTAGAGGAACTATGGTTTGCTTCATCTCCCTTGCTCCTAATCTCTTTGCTTATTGGCTAACATTAAAATTGACAAAAAAAAAGCAATTAGTGAAAACAGTTGAGAACCATGCTTATTATAAATAGATGAAAAGAGGATTTTTCAAAATGAGTGAAAATATGGGTACGTTCAGACTACCCGCCGAATTGGCGGGTAGCAATCGATATATCGATCCCCGAACGCACTCCCGTCGACTCCGGAACTCCATCAGGGCGAGCGGCGGTAGCAGAGTCGATGGGGGAGCCGCGGCCATCGATCCCACGCTGTGAGGACGGGAGGTAAGTCGAAATAAGATACGTCAACTTCAGCTACACTATTCCCGTAGCTGAAGTTGCATATCTTCCATCGACCCACCCCACCACCCCCAGTGTAGACCAGCCCTAAGTCTCCTTTACCCAGGACACTCAGTGGGAGTGTCATTTATTCTCCCTGTAAAGTATCTTACAAAGAATAGGCTCATGTCTCCTTTAGTATAGTGTACATGATGATTTGGAAGCCAGATATACATATGGAAATGAACTCACAAAAAGAAACAATGAGCCCAGAAATTTCATCATGACAGCAATATTAGTAGGCATCATGTTGTAGGAAGTTGCCAGCAAGATGAAACTGAGGGTGGTGAAATGATCTAAGATTGCATGATGATAACCTGAAGTTTAATGTTTTTAATGCCCTTTGTATGGAAAATAGACACAGACAATCATCTATCAGATTCTATTATTGAAAGATGCATGTCTCCTATATCAACTCATGCTAAAAAAAGAAATTGGAATATACTACCTGTCACTCGACTTGAAAGCAACAATTTTAACCCTCTGCCATCTCACAATGTAGAGCCAGATTCTTATTTAGTGTAAGTCAGAATAACTCCATTGACTTCAATGGAGCTATACTAATGTACACCAGCTGGGACTCTGGACCACAGTTTCTCTCTTGTTCACCCCCCTTCTCTCTGCAGTTGAGCATCTGAAGCTTTAGTATGCTCTTACTGCTTTGTTTGTATGAAAATACATCAATGGCATCCTCCCAAGCAAGGATGAAGATTTAGTTTCCCTCTGAGATTTTATTTTTGCCGCAGTGCATTGGTCGCTATTAGACAATTTGACAGAACAACAGAAGACTCTATTTGAATTTGTTGATTTGTTGAGGCTAGTAATTATTTTAAGAACAGCACTGAAGCCTAATATGTTTAAGTGCTATTAAAATAATGTATTATAGAAATATGACTGGTAGCAGCAGAATTTACATATCTAACTCTGGATGTGTGTCTAGGTAACAGCGATATCCTATGACTACTGATTATGCTCCCAATTTTTTTTAAAGTACTGCTTAAGTTCATCATTTCAGCATATGCTTAGGTGCTTTGCTGAATAAGGATGGTCGCTAATCTGAATTTACTGGGACAAGAGCAATTGTATGTAGATTTCATACAGAAAATGATTTTGGATGTTAGTTTACATAGCATGACAGATCCCTGTTTTGCAGAGTTAACCATCTAGTTGCACAATTTACAGACTAATGCCCTAGTCTTGAAAGTGACTCTGGGCAAACAGAAACCCAGGCCCTCTTGGAGTCCTGCTGAAGACAAAGGGGGTCCCTCACATGGAGCAGTTTGAAAGATAAGGGCCGAAGTGCAAGTGAGAAAAAAGATACTATGTATATGTATAATTTGGCCCTATGCCTAATTCCCACTTATTAGTGATTTTTTAAATCCAATTCTGAACAGTCATTATTTTATTAGGTTTTGTTTTAATCTAATCTTCGCCCATGTCAGCCTTTGACCAATGTTCCTGCACCCAAAGAAAGTCTGCTAGCAAGAAGTGCTGTGCCAGCAGAACATCATCTGTCTCCTTGTCTATAGTGCCAGCTCCCATTTTACAAGAGTTCAAATGATGAGATAATAGGGAGTTTGCAAACTCCCTGGTACCTTAAGTAGCTAATTTTCCTTTGTTTTTATCTGTTGCTTTTATTAGCTGGGAGACACCTGATCCAGTTCTTGGGGTACCAGAACTGTGAATTATCTTGCTAACCCTCTGACTCCAGCAAGAGGGTATCTTGCTTGTGCTTAACTGGGACACCACCAGCATGTTAGCCACCGAAACACTCTACTCTGGCTTCTGCCAGCCCTTACTTTGCCTTGCGGGTAACAGTAGGTGCACCCGAAATTCCCGAGCTCTTTTGAATTATTCCTGTGTGGTGGCCAGCCCCTTATCCACTGAACACTCCCAGAAATGCGGGCTCTGCTGTCCCCAGTGGAACAGTGCACACACCAGCTTGAATGATTCAACTCAGGATCAATTCCTTGTATAATACCACAGCACTGAGATATTTATAATGAAAACAATATATTACCACAGATTCAAGAGCTAATGAGTAAGAATAATGGAAACAAAGGGGTTACATTTAAAACAAAATCTAGAACAAAAACATGATTTCTAGAGATTAAATTTACATTAACAGGCTAGCCGCCTTCTGTCTAAAGAAATTTCTCTCACCCAAGGGTCCTTTGCAGCATTTCAACCTAGGCAGGTTGAAATCCTACTGCCATTAATATAAATGCACTGCCCAATTACTTCCTAGGTGTAGGATAAAGGGGTATCTTCCTTGCCTTTTCCTGATGACCCCCAAAGTTCATTCTCAGTACCCAGAGTCAAGATACCCTCCCCGCATAGCTTATTCTCTAGTGTGCTGCCTCCCTGTTTATTTCACATCCCTGTTGACTTCATATATCAATGAGGCTTCTATTGTGTTGTCTTACAATGCTTAATTTACATTTCAATTGAGAGACAGGTGAATAAACATCTTTTGTCTGACAGAAAATCTGTTGTCAACTCTGCCTTGATACAGACTTTAGAACATATTTCCAGCATACACATGTAACTTCTTCCCTATCACTATGAAATGGATGTACAGATGCTATTAGTGACCTGCATGACCCTGCCTTTTATTTAAGAACTCACATAACATTATTTGGTGAACCAGAACCAAAATGATCTTGTAACCACCTTACCAATTGGCATTGAGGGGTTCATGGCTCAAGAGTGTTTTTATTTTTTATATTAGGGTGTGAAAGTGTGATTTTGAACATGTGTGCATGAGCACCTATAATGTCCATATGTGGAAGGCTCCAGAAAGAAAAGTACCCCAGGCTTAAACATTGTCTCGAAGAGTGTGCTCTGCATTCTATGTTTAAAAGTCCTGAGAAACTTGAAACGGTCATCTGTAATTTCCGGTAAACAAGAGTTGCCAAACTTCTGCATATCAAGAATGTTCTGTTATTGTCTGGATTATAATCTGTTGGAGAGAGAGAGGAAAGGGTTTGCCGCCACACAAGAACAGAATTCTAGGAAAGCTTTATAATGGACTCTGAGGTAGGCGGTTCAGACATTAGATAATTTGGTTTCAGTTAGGACATTTAATCAGCTCTATGGTTTAGATTTGATAGACTGGTAAAATTCTTCAGTTGGGATTTATAAACCAACAGCCACCGTCTTAGAATCTTTTTTAGGATTTACAGGGATTGATTATTTTTAGTATTAATTTGGTGATTTAACTCATTTGATAAATTAATTCCAGTCCATTACTGAACCTAACTTGTAAGTTTGCTCTTGATTTGATAGTTGTATTGCTATATTCATAGTTAATTTAGTAGTATTAATTAATTAATTGGTGATATGTTTTCTTCTTATTGTAGTTTAATTATATGTATAGAAGAGATGCGGAGTCATATTTTCTTCAATAAGCAACACGGGTCCAGAACCTTTAAGGACACAGGTGGATATTGGCTAGTCAACTGAAAAGCCTCAATCAGCTTCACCCAATTAGCTTTGATTCTGACAAGAATGGGTGTTTCTTACACCTGCATTCACATGCAAAGAAGTGTGTTCCCACTATGTATGTTGTGTGTAGAGAGAGGTTTTCACATTTTCTGTTGGAAATGCTCAGCCCTGTTTATAATATTTCAGTCAACATGTCAAGGAGAAGACAATACCAAGTGACTTGCATAGGAGCTTAACCACAAACTATGAGTCATGAATAGGGAATAGTCAAAAGCCTTTTTACACAAAGTTTTTGTACCAATTTAACTGTATCTGTTTCTACACAGATAGTTAAATCAGTATGAACACTTCGTGTAGACCAACCCAAAGATGCAGCTGGTACAAGTTGTTAATAAACAACACAAGGTAAATATATATTCACCAACTTTTCTTTGAGCATTTATGAACAAATTAATAAAATCAAAATTTATGAACAGAAAAGAAGTGTGAAATCAATTTAATAAACTGCTTGCTATGAATAATTTGCCATGCTCTAGTTTCTACCTGACTGGAACAGATTCTCAACAGAGACCTAGAAGTGACAGGTTCAATGAAGCATTACCAATCTAGTTTATGGGTTTATTTCCATTGTAGCTCAAGTGCAAACAAAAACTGGGAACCACAAGGAAAACATAATCTGCCACACCGTCTCACACACACATCCTTAACATGTTTTTTAAAAGCTTAAAATAGTGTCAATTGACCTTTTAATAGCTTAGCAGCCTTAGCAACATGAAATTTGGTGCTGAATAAACACACACGCACGAGAAAACTTGCTCTCTAGAACATGTATATTAAAGCATGTTGAAAGTTATGTCTCCCTCCCCCACCCTCCCCGATGGAAAAAAAAACGGTTTACTTTTTGCAGAAAAATTCAATTCATTAGCTGTCCCCCAAACAACATAACGATAACCAAGACATTTTGTGTTTCTGGTAAAGAGTTAAAACATTTTGTCCAAGAACTAAAATATTTTGCTTCAAATATGCCATCATGATACTTCATAGGTATCTCCCAGGATGCCCCATGGTCAGGGATCGCCATGATACAATGTTTTCCCTAAACAAGAAGGGAAGCCACCGTGCATCATGAGAGATATAGTCCATCAAGGGAGCCCAACTTAAAGAAGAAAACAGGAGCCTGAGGCATCTGAACGTCAACTCCCATGAGACAACATGGTGGCATTATTGAACTGAACTATCTCAGACAATATTTTCCTCAGAAGTACCACCCTCATTATCCAACCATTTATTGTCTAGGTGAACAACTTTTTCCACCATACCCCAGCTTTAGAATATCCCATGAAAAGGTTTACATCAGCAAGCTATTGGTTATGTTTTGGGTGAACTGTGAGGCAGGTTGCTGAGATGACAGTTTTTACTTTTGCCTGGTGCAGTATTCATGGTGATACTCTGCAAGGAAGCCACCATTTTCCCCTGCACTCCATCCCCAGAGCTGGTTTTCATTTTTAATTTCCTTTAAAGTCCAGTATGGCCACTGGTTTATGGATCTGCATTTAGTTTTTAACTTTAAAAGGCTAATCTTAAAAGAGCTAAGGAAGGGGTTTCTTGGAAAGAAATGAGGAGAGACTGGAAGAAAGAAGGATATTCGGCTGTCTTGGCAAAAGGTTGTTTCCAAAACTTGACTATTTGATGACATCACAACTACAGCTGTTGAAAGTGGTAGAAATATTTCCATATTGTCTTATAAAATTTTTGAAAAAATAGTACATAATTTCAATTAAAAATATCCAACCAACTCTACTCACAGCCTTGTTCACAACACTGCTCAGCTGTAACCCCAGCACTATAAAGAGTAGGCAGGGAGGGGAGGAAATCACTGTGCCTATTATGTTAGAAGAGTACTAGAAATACAGAAGGGCAGTAATGAAATCGTATTCTCTTTCTTCCTTGCCTTCCTTCATCTGATTTCCCTGTCCATAACCTACTTAACAAAGTGGATACTGGGGACTGTCTTTATTACAAATCTCTACTGATTTTAAACAGTAGCCTTTCACCTCATTGTACAAAAGAGGTACAAGTATCCGAATCGTCACTAAAGCACTGTAGCTAATTACTATCTTGCCACATGGGAATTGTCACCCTTTGAATGACATTATAACCCAGGGAATAGTTCTAATCCTAATAAACATCTAAGATACAGCCTGCAAAATAGTTCATTATATGACACTGAGCTCAAGGATATTGGGGAGAGGCTTATTTTAGTGTATAATATTTCTCATTGCTGTCAGCAACTTCTTTTTTTAAACAGAAGTCTTAAATCAATCATAAGTCACTGAATCTTTCGTAAGTGTCAGATGGTACGTTTCTAAGTGCTTAGGGGCTTACAAGAGCCTATCTGGAGTAACAGTTTTACAGCTTGCTACACCTATATTTCTGTGTTCAGTGGCAGAGTGGTAAAAGCAGCTGTCTTCTCTCCTTGTTTGCTGCTGCTTGAAAGCAAAAGCCATTAAAGACTTTGCTATTTTCTATATGAATGCATGAGGTAATAAACAAACCTAAAGCAATTAACAAAGAGAATGTATTGGATCACTCAGTCACTGAGGAGGAGAAGGCTGAAATTAAGTTGCAGGTGGAGGTGCAATGGTTGCTGTTAATACAACTGGCCAGTTCCTGATCCTTGTTGTGGCTGCTTTGTACAAAGCAGCTGGAAAGCCCACTTAATCAGCCACGTGACATGCTTTCTGATGTAGGAGAATCTCTAGGTGGCATATGGGGCAGGGGAGTGAGTCCTAAACTCCACCCCCTCCCAGCTCCTACAAAAGGAAAGAGTGGCTGTAGCCAGGGAGCCACTACATTCTGCCAAACCCTAGCTCCCTTGAGGCTGTTGCCAGATTGTGCAACTTAGAACAGCTTCAGTGCTGCTCTGAATTGCACTTCAGGACTGAACCAAGAGCAGGCAGCCCAAAAATCAGAGAGGAGCAGCAAAGATTACTTAAGACTATCTGTACTCTACACCACCCCCATCACTGTGCTGTACCGGGCACAAGAGGTATGGTCTGGCCCTCAACTTTGCACTGTCTTTATTGTCAAGATGGCATTTTGATGAAAATTCACCCACAGTGACTGGGCTAGCTGCATCTCTGTCCCATTTCTGGTGTCTGACAGCACCCACCTCAGGTGTTTGAGCTCTTGTCTTTACCCACCTTTGGGCAGAATCTCTGTCCTTCTACTTTTAGGCCAAAAGCCAGATACACTATCCTGTGTGGACCAACCACTTGCTACTTTTCAGGCCTGTCTCATTTTGAAGCTTGTGGCCAGCGCAACTTACAACTGACAAACAGCCTTCTGAAACTAAGAATTTTTGTTTAGCAGTATAAACAAAGCATTGAGGGGAAAAAAGGATTTAAAAAAAAAAAACATAGACATTCATATTTAGCCACATCTAACTTCAGCCTACCTACATACTTCACTACATGCTAGGGCTGTCGATGAATTGCAGTTAACTCATGTGATTAACTCAAAAAAATTAATCGTGATTAAAAAAATTAACTTTTAAACAGTGGAATACCAATTGAACTTTATTATATTTTTGGATGTTTTTCTACATTTTCAAATATGTTGATTTCAATTACAACAAAATGTACAGTGCTCACTTTATATTATTATTATATTACAAATATTTGCACTGTAATAATGGCAATCAAAAAAGAAATAGTATTTTTCAATTCACCTCATAAGTACTGTAGTGCAATCTCTTTGTCATGTAAGTGCAACTTATAAATGTAATTTTTTTTGTTACATAACTGTTTTGTTTTTTGAGTGCAATGTAAAACTTCAGAGCCTACAAGTCCACTCAGTCCTACTTCTTGTTCAGCAAATTGCTAAGACAAATAAGTTTGTTTACATTTAAGGGACATAATGCTGCCCACATTTTATTTACAATGTCACCTGAAAGTGAGAACAGCTGTTCACATGGCACTTTTGTAGCCAGCATTGCAAGGTATTTACATGACAGTTATGCTAAACATTCATATGCCCCTTCATGCCTCGGCCACCATTCCAGAGTACATTCTTCTATGCTTCTGACTCTCGTTAAAAAAAATGCATTTATTAAATTTGTGACTGAACTCCTTGGGGGAGAATTGTATGTCTCCTGCTCTGTTTTACCCACATTCTGCCATATATTTCATGTTATGGCAATCTCAGATGATGACCCAACATATGTTGTTCATTTTAAAAACACTTTCACTGCAGATTTGACCAAACTCAAAGAAGGTTCTAATGTGATATTTCTAAAGATAGATAGAGCACTCAACCCAAGGTTTAAGAATCTGAAGTGCCTTCCAAAATCTGAGAGGGATGAGGTGTGGAGCATGCTTTCAGAAGTCTTAAAAGAGCAACATTCTGATGCGGAAACTCCAGAAATGAATGACCAAAAAAGAAAATCAACCTTCTACTAGTGGCGTCTGATTCATATGATGAAAATGAATATGCATTGGGCCACACTGCTTTGGATCGCTATCGAGCAAAACCCATCATCGACATGGACGCATGTCCTCTGGTAGAGTGGTTGAATCATGAAGGGACATATGAATCTGATATGTAAATATCTTGCGACGCCGGCTACAACAGTGCCATGTGAATTCCTGTTGTCACTTTCAGGTGCCATTATAAACAAGAAGCAGGCAGCATTATCTCCTGCAAATGTAAACAAACTTGTTTGTCTGAGCGATTGGCTGAACAAGAAGTAGGACTGAGTGGACTTGTAGGCTCTAAAGTTTTATGATGTTTTATTTTTGAATGCAGTTATATTTTTGTACAGAGTTCTACATTTTAAGTTCAACTTTTATGATAAAGAGATTGCACTACATTATTTATATTAGGTGAATTGAAAAATACTATTTCTTTTATTTTTACCGTGCAAATACTTGTAATCAAAAATAAATATGAAGTCAGCGCTGTACACTTTGTATTCTTATTTTTGAAATCAATATATTTGAAAATGTAGAAAACATCCAAACACATTTAAAGAAATGGTATTCTATTATTCTTTAACAGTGCAATTAATCACAATAATTTTTTTTTATCACATGACAGCCCTACTACATGCTTAAGTTACTGGACCAGAACTTACAATTTAACAAACTTGGATCCAATAGGGCACGCCTACACTGCAATAAAAGACCCACGGCTAGCCCAGGTCTGCTGACTTAGGCTCACGGGATTTGGGCTGCTGGGCTATAAAACTGCAGTGGAGACATCTGGGCTTGTGCCAGAGCCTGAGCTCTGGGACCCTGCGAGGAGGGAGGATCCCAAATCCTGGGCTACAGCCCAAGCACAAATGTCTCCAGTGCAATTTTATAGCCCTAAAGTCTGAACCCTGTGAGCCTGAGTCAGCTGACTTGGGCCAGCTGTGACACCGATTTATCATCAGAGTATAGGCGTACCTCTAGTGACCCATCCAAGTCCCAGCTGACAGCATGCCCTGGTGTTCTTCCAGAATGCCTACTTTGTGCTGTCTTGTAGCTGCACCTCTCAAGTAGAAGAGAAACCCTGACACTACGGAGGAAATTCACTTATTGCTCAATAGTTTCTTGATTTATGGTTCAGGTATGAGTCCTGGAGCCAGATTTTCAAAAGGTATTTCAGCACTTATCTGTATTGCTAGGTATTTAAATACCTTTGAAAATCTGGCTGCTGGTATCTCAGACTGTTTTTTCCCCAGTTAGCCAAAACATTCAGTGGGGCTTTTCAAAGAAGTGCCCCCCATGCTGGGTGCTTCATTGTTTGGATGGTTGGACTTGTTCAGTATTAATCAATTGTCAACACCGGCCTGATGGCTGTTTCCCATCTGTTGGTTAGGGGGTTGAAATGGTCTGAATAGGTGGGGTCCACTCAATCATTCCCGTTAGCTTAGCAATCCATCACATAAATCACATTCTGGATACAGATCACAATACAAAATAAATACAGAGATACTTATGGTCATATATTGCCACATCTCCTGAGTTGAGTTACTATTTTTATGTGGAGGGGGGAAAAATTACTCTTTGGGATGAAAATACTGATGTTTATTCTTAGCCAAAAGATAGATTATTTGGAAAAAGCCATATACCTGATTGGAAACTATTGACGTTTTTTTTTAAGGAAATGAAATTTATTCATGAATAAATTGTATTTCCTTCTAAACTTTTAGATGAAATGAAAGTCTGATGCCTTGAGAGAGTTCCTAGCTCCTATATGCTTGCAGAGCAAAGGATAAAGCAAAAATCCCAAGCTTTTTACCTTAAAAGAATTAAATTTACAACTGCTAGATTGTCTTGCCAAGCCAGGCCATTTTAAGGATTTGTCCAATACAGGTAATAGAGATAAAACTCCGTTATAGAGGTTGTTTCTCTGCTATTGTCAGCTGCACTGGATAGAAAATGCTCTTTGTTCTATGACAGTCATACAGTCATTGATTTTTTCAGACAGTTTATTTTTAAGGAAGGAGCTTCACATCCTGCTTTTACCTTTATATAGTGTTCACCATATAGTTGTGGTATTTGTCACTTTAAAGCAAGGGGAACTTATATAATATTTGAATGCAATTGCTAAATACAATTCTTACGCCACAGAAACCAGTCCAATGTTAACTGAAGCCTACAGTTTCCTATTCTGCCCCTGTAGCCAAGAACCCTGCCTCCCAATATGGAGGGTGTCGTTTTTGACCTCTGTAACCATACCTCACAAGTGCTCCTCACATTGCCACATTTACACATAGTGCATAGCATCTTAATCTGCAAGAAGTCCCCTTGATTTCCATCCCTCATGAGCAAGGCACTATGTGAGCTTTAGTAGGCAATTCCTTTGAGCCCCTGAAGCCATCTGCTACTTCTACTCCTACTTTTTCAAGCCACAGCATTCGCTATGTATGTACTTATCCAGTATGACACCATACACCTTCACTTCTCACAGTCAGACAACATGCACACCATATTTATAAAATACTTCTTTCATGTTGAAGATAAAACTCAATCATTACAAAAATGTCTGGCCAAATAGCTACTACTGATCATTCCATAAACAGAGGTATCTATGAAATACATACTACATTAGAAATTAATAGGAATTTTACTTTAAAATATTAATTTGAATGTATAAAAGTCTAGTAAAGTACATGATTTCCTGATAGTCTTCAATGGATGAAAATATCAAACTCCAGATGTTCAGTTACAGATCTCTCAACATTCCCCAGACACAGGAAAGTTCTTCCAGATATAGGTCCATTTGACTCTTAATGTGTTTTTTATTCACATTAGCGTCCTCAAAAACAAGTTCCAGTCGAACTAGGTACATCAAATTATTGCTGAATCAATGTACATGTAAAAGCTGAACAGCAGAGCCTCAGTCTGAAAGCAATATCTCCATGCAGTGGAAAGACTGAGATGTAAGAGTCCACTCTCACTGTGAGCAGAGAAAGTTGATATTCAGAAAGCAAGGCAAACTTATTATGAAGGGGTCCCAGAGTAACTTATTTGTTGCTCTCTCTCACAGCAATATTGATTTTTTAAGGAAAGGGGCAATTTTCATCATGCAAGATTTGGATGCTCAGTCCTTCCGGCTGTAAGAACAGTTACAAAACTCAGAGAGTATTGTTTGTTACCCATTTGTTGGTTTCACCCAAACCTTGTCAATAATCCAGATTATAGAATCTTTAGGGTAGAGACTGTCTTTCCAAAGGTATAGAATATTTAGCACAACAGGTCCCGATCACTGAATGGAATGTCTAACTGTAATATAAAAATATTATTATTGTTGGGTCAAAAAGACACCAAGGCAGTGTGCAACCAAAGACACCCAATATTTTAGAATTAACATTATTATGGAGTAGAATTATGTAGTAGAGGGGTCAAATACAACTTAGTTGAACATTGTATTACTTTCCCTTGAATATATCTTTCAAAGGAGGGATACACAACATCCAATTACTTTTGCTCCAAAGTAAAGAGATATATGACAAGAATAACTGTGATAAATTACCGTACTAGAGCACTCTGGGTATTTTCCATATGCATTCACATAGTGATTGATCTACAGGGAGAAAAATAGATGCATTTGTGTGTGTGTAGACACACACACACACAAACACACAACTGTTAGGAGCCTATTCATATATATGAGAGAGAGAGAGAGAGAGAGAGAGAGAGAGAGAATGAATAGGCTTCTAAAAATGTATTAGGATTTCTTAGATAGGACCCAGTCCTGCAAGGTACTGAGCAATGTCAACAACTAATAGTTAATGCAAATGAGGGGTGCTTATAAAGTTAGGATGCTAATAAACTGTGTAGAAAGTGTTCATTTTGATCAGGAATAACATCTATAAGTATATTCAAAGGCCCTTCTAATGATAAGGATTAGAAAGGCAAAAACAAAACACAAGGTCACATTTGAAAAGTGACACAAATATACAAGAAGGCAACTGAAAGGGCTGAAGTCTACCAACCCAATACACCCATATGTGAAGGGGAACACTCACTGCCACTGCTGCCTAGCGGTTGGGTGTGGGTAGGGCAGGTTGCCTTCCTCCCAGGTATTCTCCATTCTCAGTACTGTTCCACCCTGCTGTAGTCTGTCCTCTCAGTGACTCAGCCCTCCAGCCAGGTCACATTTGCAAATTAACCCCTTTCAGGGTATATATAAAGAGCCCAATAATGAGGCCATATTCAGGATCAAGTGGAGGGTCCAGTTCTTCCCTCGCGGGTCAGGGCTTCATAGTCTGGACACGTGTATCTTCAGGGTCTTTTGTCAATTACAATCTCCACCAAGGGATAGGCTTTCATAGTTCTCTTTCTTAAGGGGTTGGGAAGGGGAGCCCATGTAACTCATGCCTGCTGGATGTGGTGCTCTGACCCCCTTTAGCGGCATCTAAACCACCCAGAGATTAATGAGCCTGCTACAGCCTTCAGCTAAAACCCAGGTGGCTTTTAGTTCATGCAGCAGAGGCCCATGCACGAAGCTTCAGGAGTCCCAAGTTCAAGCCCACCATCACCAACTGAGGTCTGTCAGTCAGCGTTATACCCAGGCCATCCCACTCTACTAAGCTCCAATACAAACATTTAAGCCCTGCTCCTTGGGGTGCTATGCAGCTGCCTCACTGGATCACATCCTGCCAGTCCCCACTCATCCCACAGGGTAAAGTAAAGAACTGCCCATAAAAATAAAGTTTCTGATCTTCCAAGAGTCTCCAGCCACTTCTTTCCAAGCTTGGAAAGGGTCAGGTCATTGTTGCTACTCAGCTTCCCTTCTTAAGTTCTTCTTCCAGCTTGTGTAGGATTTGTAGGTGGGGTGGGACCACCTGGGCCTGGAGTAGCTCCTTAACTCCTTCTTTGGAAGTGTAGGGTTTGTGTCCCCCATCACACCATATCATTCAATCCCAGGAAGTGCTACCTTATCCCAATGATGAGTTGTGCTCATTACTGCAGAGGAAAGGAAAAACGCCACCAAGCAACAACAAAAGTGATCCTCTTGCAATTGCACTCCTGGGGACATTGGCAGGGAAGAGCTCTACTGCTAGATGCAGGGTTTGGGGATTTGGTTTGGATTTGTTAAAGAGTGGGTTTTCAGGTAAAGAAATATTGTTCCCCACTAAAATGTTCATGTTTAACACTGTGAAGAAAATTAGAACCCAGGGCTCAATCCTGAAAGGTGCTGAGCACTCTGGCCTCAATCCAGCAAAGTATTTAAGCACATGCTTAACTGTAATGGGACTACTCACAACCTTAAAGCTAAGCCTGTGCTTGAGCAAATTGTTGGATTGGGGCCAAAGTATTCAGCACTGTGCAGGACTGAGCCCCAGCTGAATTGCGTTTGAGCTTACTCCTATGGGAAAATCACTGTTTTTTACTGACCTTCAATCTTCAGGACTATCATAAGGACCTGAACTCTCTTCTCACTGTCATGTAAATCAGGAGAAACTCCACCGAAATCAGTGGAATAACACCAGTCTATAAATTGGTGACAAGAATCAGGACCTGAGCAAACAACACTGAGGACACTGAGATGGGAACGAGTTTACATTTTTGCAAATGTGGAAGTTAGCAGGATTGCTAAAATGAAAGGCTACATTCAGAACAAGATGAGAGACCTTTCTTATTGAATTTAAATGTTTTTGTTACACAAAAGGAAAAAAAAAAAAGATGATGCCAGGGTGGGACTAGTGAACATGTCCAGAGAATGAAAAGAAAAAAACTTGACCTTGAACTTAAATGCCAAGCCAGTAAACAGCAGTTTTATCCTCATCTCCCCAACACCTACACAAAGCATCTGAGAAATTGAAAGAGGGAACTGACTCTGCTTCAACATAATTCTTTCAAGCAACTCCTCCCACCCACACTTTATCCCTTTAAAGTATCCACAGCAGAAAAAAGGAACAGAAAGGAAAGCCTTTACAAAGCAGATGCAATGTCCCACAGAACTAGAAGGAAATGTGTGGGAAGATAGGGACCACAAAAGATCATTTAAAAGTATGTTTTGTTAGTTTTCAAAGCACAGGGAGGGAAATGGAGAAATTAAAGAGAGCCCTCTTGTCAGACAGATTTTTCCTTGATTGTTTAGTTAAAAAGCACACAACAAGACATCAGCTACACCTTCTGTAAGTGCAGCCTTTGTGCCAGTCCAACTCTGTGGTCAGCACAATGGAAGGAGACTAGCCCCATCCTTTTATTCACTCCATAACCTGAGGGATTTCAATTATCGTTGTCAGTTTAATAATCCACTAGCCATAGCCCAAGTGTAAGGATTGACATTATGGCTTGGCTTTGTGCAAAATCAGTGGGAGAAAGCTCCTTGAACTCTCTCCTCCCTCCCACTTGCTTTCCTGTGTGGCAGGATCTTGCCATATAGTTGAAAAAATTGAATGTAAAGAGGTGCAGTATAGTACTGTATGTAATCTTTAGGGGAAGGACCAGTCTTCTAATTGTTATTATATAAGTAATATGCTGAAAGTTATCTGTCCACGCAGGGCACTGGTATGAATTAGGTCTACCCCGTTCTCCTTTCAATTAGCACTGAAGTTCTGATATTGAGAAAGGCACCTGAGCTTCCATGTTTTGTCAATTTAGGACATAGAATTGTTGGTTTGATTTTTTTTTTTTTTTGAGTGGAGCAAAAGAAAAAAGAGTTTACAAGATATATTCCAAAGTCTTTCCATCTCTGCTAAATTAAGACTTCTGTAACAGTTTTAGCTCACATAGGGCTTCATTTCTCTCTAGTTTATTATTTCTTACTTCTGTGTTTTGATTATGAATATCAGTGACAATACTTTTTTAGGAAATTATGTATCGGGTTGGGTTTTTCAAAGGGAGTTAGGCACCTAAATCCAGTTGAAATTGGGCTCCTAACTTCCTTAGGCCCTTTTGAAAATTCACATGGGAATTCACTAGTGGTGAAGCACTGGAATGGGTTACCTAGGGAGGTGGTGGAATCTCCTTCGTTAAAGGTTTTTAAGGTCAGGCTTGACAAAGCCCTGGCTGGGCTGATTTAGTTGGGGATTGGTCCTGCTTTGAGCAGGGCTGAGGTCCCTTCCAACCAGGGTATTCTATAATTCTAAGATGTTCAGCATATTTATTACAGGTCAGCAAATTTTCATGAAAAGTCACTTACTAAACAAACTTACTTTCTTTTCCTGTTGTGAATTATCCAGTTGCAGCTTCACCATTTTCTAGAAATTATTCATTATTTGAAATCATTCAGTCTTTATGAGCAGTCTGTTAGGAGTGTCTGATATTTCGAATTAGAGTGATGTTGCTCATTTCTGATTAGATACACAGTATAGTTTCTGCTCCCTGCCCTTATAATCAGGTTTCTGATGTGAATATTCACATTTGCAGATGTAAAATTTGCTTTTCTTGCATATTCTTTAGAATTCACTTAAAACTATCTGTTTCTGCAAACATTCCTGCCAGCAAATCTGTTGGGTGAAATATTTGCAATAAGAAAACACAACAGCCACTAAAACAACTGGAGAAAAGGGCATTTTTTTTAAACTGAAAGAATATTTTTGGACAGTTGTTTGAGGTATTCACCCTGCCCCAGTTTTGTATTTCACTCTGTTTTGATATGTCAGATAAACTTTTCCAAACTGCTTACACGCCAAATGTTCAAAGGTATTTAGGGACCTAACGTTGTAGATGGATGCCTAGTGGATTATCAAAAGACCTGAGGTTGCTAAATCCCATGGATTTCAATGTGAGTTGGGAATTTTAAAAACACCTCAGCAGCTATTATGCACCAGTCTGAATCTTTAGATTTAGCCCTAACAACATTTTCTAACGTGACTTAGGCATTCCATTGACACTTCTGAGACAGTCGCCTAAGGCCATGTCTGCACTACAAAATTACATCGACCTAACTTACATTGGCATACAGCCACTGAGGTTATTAAATCTCTTGTGTGTGCACACATTTGGCACCTTGTGTCAGTGGTGTGCGTCCTCACCAGAAAAGCTTGTATCGATTGTATTGTAAGTGTGGGGGATTGCAGGACGGCTCCTGTAAGCCAGTAACAGTTGACGTAAGCAACACAGCATCTACATTGATACTGCGTCGACCTAATTACAGTGACCGTGACTCTACACCGCTCGGAGAAGTGGTGTTACTAAATCGGCATAGAGAGGCACTTACATTGGTGGGAGCCAAGTTTAAGTAAGACCCTTCCACAGCTTACATTGACCTAACCATGTAGCACAGACCAGGCCTCGGTCTCTCTCTTTTGAAAGTGGGATTTTATGCTTCTAAATCACTTACATACTTCTGAAAATGTACCCATCCTCCCTATTTAGAAAGGAAAACAACACGTCTAAAATTTTCAGAAGTGAGTGCTGCTTTCATGTGGCTTGGTTTCAGGGCACCAAACTTGGGACACCTTTAAGGGCTTGTTTTTCAGAAAGTGACAATAATCCAGTCTCTGTAAATCAGAACCTTAAAAGTTTCTCCAGATGGGCACCCAAAATCACTAGTCAATTTTGATCGTTGTTCAAATATCAGTTAAAGCACTATTGTAATGTATAGTCTCTAATATAATGGCATTCTTCATTGAATTCCAAAACCCAAACTATTGTAACCTCTCTATCAAACTGTAACAAGTTCACATTTTATTTTCTTTTGTTCCTTACGATCCTGAATGTTCCTTCAGCCCCTGGGCCTAAAAATCTTTTCTGCCATGTGTGGCTGGAACTCACTGTTTTCTCTCATATCAGGTTGAAGAAATATGTTAAATTATTCATAAAAAAATAGCAATTTGTCTTCTTTGGTTTTGTTTAACTAGCTGGCCTTAAATCTTTGTGCATGGGCAGCTTCGTTGTCTCATTCTGCCATATAAAGTAGTAAAGGAAATGGAGTTTGAAGAATGATTTGAAAAGTGGGGGACATTCACTCATCCTGAGTAGCAGTCATATGAGCAGCTTGGCTAATGGATTTCTAATATAGCTGGAAAGTTTTAGTCAAATTGAGACAAAGGTGTGATTGACAAGAGAAATTGTATGTTCTACTGATGTTCTTAGAGTTAAAGGAATATGCTGAAAAAGCTTTCACTGTTATTTTAATAGTCCTGCCTCCCATTCTCTGCCTCTTTTCATTATGTTGTGGTAAAGACTATATTTATATGGATGATTAAAATACACTTGCTGCTATTTCAGTCCTTTGCACATGTTTTGACAAGTGCAGAATGTCCTTGAAACTCTTGTTTTAGTCCAAACATTTTTGCTAAAGCAGTGGGATACACAACTAAAACAGTCATTCACCCCTGGAATTGCTATTCAAATTCAGGAAACACAACAGTGAGAAATATCAGCTTGGTGGTTTCAGCATAGTTCTCAGCAATAGCATGCATACATACAAAACATTCTGCACAACCAGTTGTACAGGTACTTGCTGCTGTAAAGAGATAATATCAAAGGAATAGAACATTGTGACATGATAATGGTCTCCTGCTGGAATATAAATGCTGGGCAAAGCTGTGGAATTTACAGAAAAGAACCACTGAAAACCAAGACTATTATTTTCCAAGTGAGAGATCATTATCTAATCTTCCAGCCTGCAAAACCAAAGGATTTATTTACATTAAACCCACTGATTAAAAAAAGCACATTATACAATGACAGGTGATCCAAAAAGACAGAAAACAGCTTATTTTGGCAGATGAAGGTGCAGGAGTCTGATAATTACTCAATACCTTTTCTTGGAATGGAGTGTTCTGGATCAGTGAATGAATTATGAAATTGATGTTCCTACAGAAAATCTGAAACCACACTATTTTAAAAATACAGCTTATTTAAAAAAAAATAATGAAGATTTGACAAGTCTGACAGAAAACAAGGTTACAGTGATGGACTGCTAAATGGAGCAAGATGTTGCTTACAGTCCCTTCCATCTCAACACAAGAATCTAGATATGAAGTCCATGGGAATTCTGCACACACTCTTGAGAAGGCCATATGAGTTCAACTCATGTGTTTGGAGACCGGGGTACATGGCTTCTTATGTGAAGAAAAAAAGTGTTGATTTCTCAGACACTAGTCTTTATACAGAAACCGTCTTCTGATTAGTATAGAGTATCCCCATAGCATCTCCCTCTGGAAATCAGAAGACAGGATTATATACAAAAAGTTCCATAGATATTTTTCAAAATACAAATGTATGCAAAAAACAAAGCCTTTTAAAGCTATGTCCCGAGAAGAGGGTCATTGTCTGTTGATTACCTGTTACAGAAGGCCAAGATCAAAGTTCCGAGCTATATACAAAATGGCTGATCTGCCCAGCTGTTCTGATTTTGGAACTAAAAAAGATGAACTTGTAACCAGAAGGAAAATTTCTTTGTGAGTTGTGAAGGACTAAACCACCCAGAGACCTATGTTGGAGTTGGGGGTGACCTCTGGAAACCGTTTTAGCATGTATATAGGTTCTTTTATTGTTTTCATATATTTTCTCTGTAACAATTTTACCTTAAGATTACCTGTGCTTGCTTAGAAGGAGCTGTGTGGTACCTTATAACTGAAGGCAATACACCTTGTAGCTCTCAGAGTAAACGCAAAGTGCAGGCCATCTGGCTTGCTGGGTATATCACAATGTAAGGCAGGGAGCTGTGCAGCCTTAAAATCCTTGGTCAGAAGAGAGTGAGACATAGGTCTCTGTGCAACAGATGGCTGGGAGCTAGAAGCCTAAAGTGAATGCCCTGAAAGGGACCACAGAAGGGGAAGACAGGTACAGTTGCCCTGAATCTATGATAGGCCCAATTCTCTCTTTCTCAAAAAAAAAAAAAAAAAAAAAAAAAAAAAAATCCAAACAGCAGTGCAAGATTAGTATCACAATCAGTAAACAAAGTTTACCCTCCATACATTAAAACAGGATCCCTTTCACCAGTTTACTATTCTCAAGACTTGCTTACTTCAGAAAATTGTTTTTTAAACCAATGTAGTTAAATTGGTGAAAACCCCAGCATGGGCATGCTTAGTTCTGTTAAAGGGTCTCTTTTTTTAACATAACTGGATCCTACTGAAGCCAAAGGGGTTAGCCATATGTTTAAAGTTAAACACATTGCTGGATGGACAACAGTATTCAGTACCTTAAAGACTGAGTCCTTACAGTTTGTCATGACCAGGAAAAGCAGTTGAGTTTAGGTTGGGGTTAGCTAACATGTGCTAGCTAAACCTGAACTAAACCTGTTTGTTTGTTTTTTTTCTTATTGCAGTGTAACACGTTAAACTGGTTGTTTTCTACGAGGCTAGAATCAAAAATTGAGCTAAAAAAAGTGTTGCTCGACATCTACTCAAGGAAAAAGGTAGAGTTTAAGTCAGGTTTAGCTAGCACATCTTAGCTAAACCCAATCTAAAAATCAACCACTTTTTTCTAGCCAAGATAACCTTTAGACTGTATGCTCTTTGGACCATGGCCCATGTCTTCATAGGAGTTTTATAGTGCCTAGCATAATAAGACCCTGTTCCTAATATTATGTATCTAGGTCTAGTAAAAACAAAATCAAACAAAATATTTTCCCTTTGGAAAATGATGTTTCATCAAAATCCAAGTTTTCAAATGGAAAAGAACCATTTTGGCAGAATTTTCCATTGGGAAAATCAAAATAAAATGTTTTGTTTCAAGCTGACCCATCATGGTGGCTCAGTCACAGGGACAGACCATACTGCATCCTGGAGATATAGTCCAAAGGGGAGCAGAGATTGGGGGCATGAGATGCTTGAAACTACAGCTTCAATGAGGCACCACATTGTTCAGATGCAGATTAATGCCAAGTCCAAATGAGATGTTTCATTTCAGGTTAACAAATTGAAACAAACCATTTTGATTCAGGAATGTCAAAACATGTTGGAGAAACCTTTCCAAAATGATTTTTTTCTAAACTTTCTATTTCACAAAAAGTTGAGATATTTTGACTTTTCACATCCTTATTTGGGATGAAAACAAATGTTGAAATATTGGAATGTCTCATGGGATGGAAATTCTGGTTTTTGATCACCTCTTTCTATAGATCAGGGATCAGCAGCCTTTGGCACGCAGCCCATCAGGAAAATCCGCTGGCGGGCCGGGACAGTTCGTTTACCTGCAGTGGCCGCAGGTTCGGCAGGTCACAGCTCCCACTGGCCGCAGTTCGCCGTTCCGGGCCAATGGGGCTGCGGGAAGCGACGACCAGCACATCTCTCGGCCTGCACATCTCTTGGATTTCCCTGATGGGCCGCATGCCAAAGGTTGCCTATCCCTGGTATAGATCTTCATAACAATATCTCCCTCCTTCACAGCAGTGCTGGAGTCTTAGAAAAAAGAAAGTGCCAGAACATAGGGCAGTGAGAGGCCCTGGAGAGAGCTGTGGGCTAGTGGGAAGGAGCTGTGAGGAAGATAAGGGCAGTGGGGGAGATGGGAGAGGCTCAGGGGAGCAGGAGATGACTCCCTGCAAAGGCTGTCCTGTCCCTGCCTCCCCACCGCTGTACCCGGATCCTGCTCCCTGCATAAGGCTCCACTATCCAGGCAGATTCATTACCTAGCTCCTCACATTGCCTAGCTCTGCCCCCTGGTTCTCAGCTGCTCTGGACCCCGTGCTCCACTGCCCAGTCCCATCTGCAGTGTCCCTGGCTCCCTCTGTGCAGACCCTTACTATGTGCCCCCCACCCAGGCCCAGCTTGAAGGATGCGCTCCAGCCATGAAGGGAAAGGAACCACCTGGCCCGGGACCAGCAGAAGTGCCAAAACAATGTTCCAGCTCCTGAAAAGAGCACCAGAATGGTTTTGCAGAGTGTTCCAGCACCACTCAAGTGCTGCCTTACAGGAGTGTTGTAAAATTTATTTTTGTAAGGTGCTCATATAACATAGTTATAGCGGTACCTAGATAGAAAAAGAGCCTCCTGCCTCTATGATAAATGTTTAACGCCAGTAGCCACAGGGCAGATTCAGCAGTATACTCTAACTATTTTGTGCCACTCTGGTGAAGCAAAGCAAGTGTAAGTCTGTCTGAACTAGCCAGTAATCCGGATTTACTCCATTTTGCCCGTTTTGGAGCTGAGCAGTACAATGGCATGTACCAGTGACTCTGGCTCAAAATATTTTGCAAGTTTACAAAGCCAAAAGAAATCATACAGAACTAAATATATCTATATTCAATTAGTACAATATTACATGAGCTTGAATTCTGCCACAACTCACCTGTCTCCCCGCTGCCACACCGCTGGTATTATACACAACTAGACATCCAAAAATCTGGCCCATTTTGACAAATAAACAAGCATCAGCCTGTTTGATTGACCTGATAATCCACATGTTGTCATAATTAAAGATGGTAAATCCTTAAAATTCTCTAAGTTACTATAGATGTCTTGTTGCAAAGAAGACGACAAAATCTTGAATAATGTGACTAAAATGACACACTTCTGACTAAACTGAATACTACACATTAAAGGTTGCAAGAAACAAAGATAAAGTAATGAGTCTCTGTCCCCTATGCTTGATGGTTCTCCTAGGGGAGACCCTTGGTCTTCAGCAAGGTGCTTTGATCTTCATTCTTCTCACTTCAACATTCTCACTATCCCACTGCTTCCAGGCATAGTTCTCAACTTGCCAGGGCCCTAATTGATTAATCAAGTCACTGTGCACTGTGTAACATATGTTAAAAGGTAACAATCAATTGTGGTCTGGAATGGATAGGAATAGAATCCCAATACCAATCCCCTAGGGACTTTTTAATATATCAGCAGTCTTTCCTAGTGTTCATTATCTACAAAATAATATAAAAGATTCATATGTTTATTCATTAGTAATTCACTAGTAAAATGCATTGTAAACTGCTAATGAAATAGCAAGTTGTTAATTATAAAGTGACAGCAGTTGAGCCCCCACAAAATGCAATTTTCAGATTTTATTTATCTCAGCAAATGACTGAGACACCACATTAGAATTTTTAATGTCAATACATAATCGCATTCCATAAAAAAATAAAGTTTGTTTCTGCTGTTTGGATTGAGTGGAGAGATTTAGAATATTAAGATAAGTATAATATTCTTTGTTGATGCCACAAGCTGAAGCTTAATAAAGATATTTACAACTCTGATGGAGAAAACCAAAAGTCCAAAATTTGCTAAGTGTCAAAATAATGTACAGTATAATCTCTGTAACCAGCCATCAGTCCATGTGGGTTCTAGCTGAAACATATATTATAAAAGCAAGGCACCTATATGCCTAGTTAACATTCATAGTCCCTGCCCCACACCAAGATCTAAAATTCCTTTTCCCTGCAAAAGGAACTGTATGAACATAGGAACAGTCATAGTAGATACTAATGGTACACAAGCACATAATAGAACATGGTTTTGCCTCTTTTTCTTTTGTCTAACACAGGGGTCGGCAATCTCTGGCACGTGGCTCGCCAGGGTAAGCACCCTGGCAGGCCGGACCAGTTTGTTGACCTGCCGCATTGGTAGGTTTGGCCGATCACGGCTCCCACTGGCCGTGGTTTGCCGTCCCAGACCAATGGGGGCAGCAGGAAGCCGCAGCCAGCACATCCCTCGGCTCGCGCCACTTCCCGCAGCCCCCATTGGCCTGGGACAGTGAACCGCGGCCAGTGGGAGCCACGATCGGCCGAACCTGCCGACATGGCAGGTAAACCCCTGGCATAACATTACATACAACTTCTTCCCCTTATCAAAATAATATTAAGGTTGCAGAATCAAGCTCTAAGAAGTTAGGAAATGCCATAATTAAGGTTCTATTCTGCCCCCTCATTATGATAGAGTCTAATTACATGATCACATGTTACTTTTTCCACAAGCTGTCTCCCATCATTCTCAGTGCACCAAATGGATGGTGCTCAAGGAGTAAGGCAGCTATTCAATAATTATGTTTATCCTCATCAATAAGTACATGTTTATTAACCAACATTTATATGTAGCAATTAATTAAATGGAACTCAAAACTTGCCGATCCTTCCTTGATAGCTCTATAGGGTAAGGAAAAATGGGTGCCTCCTATCCTAGCTCCAGGTGGTGAGCTAGTTTTTTCTCCCTGGAGAATCATTTCTATTGCTGTGACACCCTGCACTTCAGTTTGTGGGATATAAATGCCCAGATCCCTGAATACTAAGCCTGAGATAATCTTGTGGGGGCAGTGTACACACATTACAATTGGACTCATTTGCCTTCTGGTCTCATTCTCCCTGGTGCCTCCATTGTAGGTGACTCTGAAAGGGTAATAGCTCCCACATATAGCTAGTGGGAATAAAACGGGAATCAAAGTGGCCTGCTGATTTCCCTCTCCACATGTTGACTCTGATTGGCCTACAGCGATAAAGGGAAACTCCCATGAGACTGCATGATGTATGTCTTCAACCAATGGCAAATCAAACTCATATTCATGTATCTGTGGATCCAGATCCTGAGTTGTAGGGGACCAGACCTCTACCATATTAAGATCCACAGAGCCATCTATGGTGTGATGACTCTTAAGTTCACTAGAGATGGCCCTACACTGCAAAGTTCATACTCTGTCTGATCCAGATTCCTTAAAGCCTATGCTCTTATATCCATCCCTCCCTATGCTTAGGCCTTGTCCAAGCAGGGTAGAGGGCTCAGAGCAGGTATCATGGAAATTAATGTAAAAAGGTCAATAGTAATGTCCACCACAAAATGTGCAGTAAGTTCTATGAATAGAAAGGCCTCCCACGCTCAGACTTATTCTCCGTCTAACCACATGTCCTTCGAATTCTGAGTAGTTATTCATGCAGAGAGACTGTTTGGTTTTCATTAGAGGATGAATGCTGCTGCTTAGGTTTTTCTCTTCCCTTTATGTGTTTGGTCAACTATGGTTAATATTTCCATGCATTTTATATCTTCTTGCCTGGAGACCCTTCAATGGGCTTCAAATTAAGCACTTCACTGCAACAGGACCTCAAACACAGATGGGATGAGAGTTTCTTTATTTGACAGAATAGGATTTCCATTTGTTTCTCAGGTAATAGCTGTTATTTGTACTATTGTTTAATACCTGAGCCATAAGGCAACAATGAATTGATCCCATCATAATATCACCTTTATTTTACCGTACATCTTTCCTGGCTCCTAGTGTAACAAAACTAGATTGCATTTAAAGAAAGATATAGTGCAATATGTTCCTCCTGACTACCAAATGTAGTGATGGAAATTAATGAGCATTTTCTGAAGCCATATTAGATTACTCAGTCAAATTCATGTTTTTTTTTTTCAAAATTTAAATAGGTTTGTTAAAATGATAAGTAACAGATGCACTGTAGACTAATTACGTATGATCAAGGTATCCATTTTAGCTAACTACAGGGAGGGAAAGGAAAACAGCATTAGAGTTAGCATTTACAATTTGAAAATAGATAAAAGAGTAACATGTTTTTTGTTTTTCATAGCAAACACAAGATAAACCAATCTTGATCCTTTTAAATAATTAAGGTCATTGTATTCAGTTCTGAAAAAGCATATTATAATGGAAATAGAGAAATTACAGTACCCAGAAAAGCCAGGGTAATATATGTATCTGGGTTTTCAAAATTGTTAGAGAAAATGGGTCAGTAATCTTCAGGAAAGAAGAGCTAGACCATTAGGGTGACCAGACAGCAAGTGTGAAAAATCAGGATGGGGGGGGAGTAATAGGAGCCTATATAAGAAAATGTCCCAAATATCGGGACTGTCCCTATAAAAATGGTTCATCTGGTCACCCTATAGACCAGGGGTCGGCAACGTTTGGCACGCGGCTCGCCAGGGTAAGCACCCTGGCGGGCCGGGCCAGTTTTATTTACCTGCTGACATGGCAGGTTCGGCCGATCGCGGCCCCCACTGGCCGCAGTTCGCCGTCCCGGGCCAATGGGGGTGGCGGGAAGCGGCGCAAGCAAGCGATGTGCTGGCCGCGGCTTCTCGCCGCCCCCATTGGCCCGGGACGGCGAACTGCAGCCAGTGGGGGCCGCGATCGGCCGAACCTGCCGTGTCAGCAGGTAAATAAAACTGGCCCGTCCCGCCAGGGTGCTTACCCTGGCGAGCCGCGTGCCAAACATTGCCGACCCCTGCTATAGACCATAGAAGAAATCCTATTAGATTAGACAATAAAGAGGGCAAAGCATAATGCCTGATCCTGCACCAATCTACTTACATATGTGGATAGTTCATTGAGTTCACAGGGACTTCTCACAATTACAGGGCTAACTGCACCTTTGACCTCTTCTCCAGACTCTGAATGCACGTTCCCTCCAAAATGAGGAGACTTTTCCACTCCCCCACTCTTAAATTGAGTCCTGGGCTACAGTAGCCTGTGGAACAACTATTCATACCTGCACATCGTTCCTTTGGGAGTCATGGCAATGGTGAATAGAGAGACCCAAAATAGCCTTCTGAAAACAAAGTATTGTTTAATCTCAACAGTAGGAACAGAGCAGAAGAGGTTTTTAAAACAATAAACCATCTGTATGCATGTCTTTCTTACCTAAAGGCTTAGGCAGGCCTATCGTACCCCAGGCTCCTGGACGCTGGTGTCAGTCTGCTCCCCAGCTGTCTCTCTACCCCTGTCAGTGAGTGCCTGTTTTTTTATCCAACTAAAAGACTTTTTTTCTCTTATCCCACACACTTGGATGGGCCACCCAAAACCAGGTTAAATCAGCTCTCATGGGGAGGGAGGGGAGAGGGACAAACCAAAGCATTAAAGTGAATAACTAAGGCATTATCTCTTGTCCCTTGGAGTGTTTGCGAGTAAGTGTTATATCTGGAGTCATTGACTGGTTTTCTTGTGTACATGAAGCCAAACCCTGCTGGAATTAACTCCTTGCCTCCCCTCTTCCCCCCCTCCCCCCTCCCACTTTACAGAAGTCAGACAAACAGATAGAACACAAAATACTCATACATGATTATATAGCAGCTTCAAATCCATCACAGGACCATTCAAGGTAATAAAGTTACACACAGGTATAAGTATTTGCAGGATCATCCCCATAAAGAGGGCAGTGCTAAAAGCTATTTTGCCACTGGCAAATGGATGAAGAAGAGAGCATGAATGCAAAGTAAAGCAAGAATGAAGAATGTGGGTGAAATTCTCCTACTGCTAGAGCGCCCTCTTTGCAATGGGGAGCGGAGCTCCTATCTGGCTCAAGATAGGCCAATGCAAAGAGAAGCATCAGAAGCAGATTGGACGATGGACTTCTGGATCTGTACTTAAATGGATCCAATGGGTGGGAACCCTAGAAGGGAGATGCAGAAAGATAGCCACCATTACTTAAGCCCATAGGTTGAAGTAATGGCTGCAGAGGATATAGAGTGGGGTTGTATAGTAGTCCTATTGTCTATCTCTGGAGATTCAGAGGAGAGGAACATCAATTCAATTCTGACCACACAGGTTAGGTGCATGAAATCCTTTGAGAATTTAGGTGGAATGTCTTTGCACAATGTGGTTTAACATGAAAACTCAACAAAAGCAATCAGAAGAAACATTTAAAAAAATGAATTAGGCATGTCAAGGCAGACAACTGTGGGGGAGCGGGGTGACTTAACTCAAAGGACAGAACAGTGTCCTACAACTACCACTTAGTGCAAAATGATTAGTAATTGGCTGTTGGCAATTCTCTATGTTCTGATATTGTGTGCTGTATAATAGACTGGCGTTGCTAAGGAACGTTGCTAAGCAAGGCAAGACTTACAGGAGGTCAGTAACCTCTTCAGTGACAACTTCAAACATCAATTATTTTTGTGAACTGCAGATTTCATTTTTTTTAAATGTTCTGCATATTTGTCAAGATAAGGGAAGATTTATCACCATAATACAGTTCAAACATGCAAAGACCTAAAACTTGTTCTGGAATTATATCTTTTTCATTAAAACCTAATTTCTGCTGCTGAGTATTGCTATGCATTTATCAGAAGGTAATAACCATGGTATGACCTAGTTTTTTTTACTCAGTTTTGACCAAATTACATGAGAAATCTGTATATTTTCGCCAAAGGCAACATCTTTTTCATGTAAATTTAAAGTGTTCAGCCTGTCAGTATCAGCTTGGCGTTTTTGAAGGTGGATTGTTTTACTTGGAAAAATAGAACTGAAAAAGAAATGCAAAAAATGTTACCCTTTAAAAAAAGAGAACAAAAGCAACTGGTGCACACATTATGTTAGATAAGTGTATATAGCTGAAATTGTTTTACATAAAAACACTAAATATTCAAAAGTCTCTTTCAGCCTAAATAAATCCATTATTTACTGGATTCCTGGTTCAAAAACACTCTAGCTAGTGTTTATTTAGAAGCATACATTCTCTTGCATTTGTAGCTCTGTATATGAGACTAACCTGTGCTGTTTTCTAAACAAGATTTATTAAATATCATCAGTATAGATATTAGTTTTCTAAAGTGCTCATGTAAAATTTTCAAAAGTGCCTAAATTACCCTAGCCTTCCAAGTTCCATTTTGAAAGGTGAAAGTCAATGGGAATTGGCCTTCTAACTCACTTAGACACTTTTGAAAATGCTACCTCTTATTAATGTATCTATTTATAGCAATTGATAAAGCCTGATCCATAGTTATTGGGGTCTTTTCACTGACTTCAATGTGTTTTGGATCAAGCCCATAGTAACTAATTCAGCTAACCTATTAGGAGGGTTACCAAAGATCTGAGAGGTAGATAGCTATGTCACCAGCTGTTGCAAGTAAACCTACACAATAGATACAGATCAGTGTTAGCTATATGACTGTATTATTTCTCACTTCACAAAGTTATAGGTTTTCAACATGAATCCTTTTGCTACCATTGTTGTCGTCCAAATAGTCACTGATAGACTGTTCTTGAAAATTTAGAAAAAGAATCAGTAAACAAAATTATTTCTTTTTCAGGTGGTTGAAGGAGATTGGAAAATTTCTATTGGCTTGAAGTGCGCAAGATGACTTGAAATGGATCATTAGTTACCTAAGTGGTTAAACAATAGAGGTGCTTCTGGCTAGGAACACTCATTCCATGTTTTTACTTGCGAAGAGGGGAGGGAGGAAAGAATCCTGTCTCTCATACTCCTTGTATAAATATCTGTTGCATCTTCTTTGCAAAATTTTAAAATAAAGATACTCTTAAAAAAAACCACTTTTTTCCTAAGTGTGTATTGTGATTTTTTTTTAAACAAGATCAGTTTCTTTAGATGTCTGGCCCAGATGCTTTCCTACTCCCAGTCTCTGCTGAGCACAAAGCAGGGCATTAATGCTCTAGTTATCATTTTCTGCTGCCAAGACCAGCTGTGACAAAGTTTAGGGTAGCTTGAGAGTTGTTCTCAGCTTTGCCAGTTGGTAATGCTTCCAAGGAGCTATTGTCCACCAGTTGCAGAGAGGTGGGACACAGTCACTTCCTGACTGGTCCCCCACACTTCTCCTGACACACCACCTCCTGCTAGAGAGCTGCAAGGATAAGGGGTGGCATAGGAGCTGGCTATGCCAGCTGAAATGTCCATCACATCAGGGGATTCCTTGGCTGGCTGGGAAGATGGTATAGTTTACTTAGGGTTACCATATCTATTAAATAAAAAAAGAGGACCCTCCACGGGCCCTGGCCCCGCCCATTTCCCCACCCCCAGCCCTGCCCCAACTCCGCCCCTTCCCCACCCTAACTCCACCCCCTCCCCCCTCCCACTCCCAGCCACGGGGAAAGGGCTGCCCAAGCGCTACCGGCTTCAGGGTTTGCCGGGCAGCCCCCAGACCCTGCGCCCCCGGCCGGCGCTTGCCCAGCGCAGCTGGAGCCCGGGAGGGGAAGCGCCCAGCCGGGGGGCGCAAGGTCTGGAGGCTGCCCGGCAAACCATGAAGCTGGTAGCGCTTGGGCTTCGGGCAGCCCCTTTGCCTCCGGACCCTGCGCCACCAGCCGGGCACTTCCCCTCCCGGGCTCCGGCGGCGCAGGGTCCGGAGGCATGGGGGCTGCCCGAAGCCGGTAGCGCTCGGGCAGCCCGGCTCTGTTTAAGAGCCGGGCTGCCCGAGCGCTACCGGCTTCGGGCAGCCCCCATGCCCAGCTCTTAAACAGAGCCGAAGAGTCAGGGGAGGAGCAGAGCCGCGGAGGCTCTGCTCCTCTGCTGACTCTTTGGCTCTGTTTAAGAGCCGGGCTGCCCGAGCGCTACCGGCTTCGGGCAGCCGCCCGGTGGCTGGGGTCCGGAGGCAAGGGGGCTGCCTGAAGCCCATAGCGCTCGGGCAGCTCGGCTCTTAAACAGAGCCGAAGAGTCAGGGGAGGAGCAGAGCCGCCATTTTCCCGGACATGTTTGGCTTTTTGGCAATTCCCCCCGGACGGGGGTTTGAGTGCCGAAAAGCCGGACATGTCCGGGAAAAAGAGGACGTATGGTAACCCTAGTTTACTGATCCCTTTGTGAAGCCAGGACAGTGACAAGGCGTCTGTGCTGGACCATGATCTGTTCTACTTTCATACTACTCACATGAAGGGATGGTCCTCACCCTTTGTGACAGATCACAACACTCTTTTTTCCACTCCTTTAAATAATTATTTATTTTAAAGATCAACCCTTGAAAAGTTATAAATTATTATTTACTAATCTTAATAAGACCCTTTTGTGGAATTAATGGAAAGTTCAAGAAGGCCACATGCCATGCTTCCAGACCATCACAGGGATGAGACACATCTGTTCATCTCAAATTATTGCAACAATTGCAACAACCATCATGCTTAACTTATACCAAGTGAAATTTCTGTAGATGGATACACTAAGTCAGAGCCACAGCTTGGATTTTTTTTCCAGCTACTGGATCTCAGTCCAGATTTTGTACCTCAAATTACCTTTTGTATACTAAATTAGTAGCTGTACGTGTCTGCAACGCAGAATAAGTATGACTAACAGAGGGCTAATTAAAAAACACAACAATGAGCTGTATTCTGTTCAGACACAGAGGTGTGCCTTGCATACAAGATGACTGTTTATTTTTGCTACATTCCAGTCAATATGCTCTCATGTGTCTGAGATTAGAATACTAGGCTATTGATTTGAATAATTTGTTTCACAGAATTTCCTGTCATAAAAGATTAATCGAGTTACCATTTTTGTAGCTGTTGTTTTTTTCAAACACAAAATATAAATCATAGAAGGGCAGCAGCACAGGTCAGTTTAGGGCTAATCATTAGAACAAACATGAATGTATACCATGTATATTCTGTATTCTCTATATGTTGGACCTTAGATAGCTGAACAGAAGGGATATGAATCAACTGTTAATCGAGGGCTGTTAATTCTATTATCTATCTCAGCTTTTTTTTTTTTTACTGTGTATGGTCATGTGTGCCTTACAAACTGAAAAGTAAATCCTTTAAAGGATCTCTTTCTATCTCGCCAGTTGCTATGGCTTTGGTTCGTTTGTTATGTTTTATTGAGGGAAGGCTAGGTCAAAGAAGTGGGTTTTACATTTCAATCTGAAGGTGGAGAGATTTGTGGTAGTTCTGATACCTTCTGGGACTGAACTCACAGTCATGGACAGTTGCCAGGAAAACTCTGTCTTCCTGCAGTACTGGGAAAACTGCAGGCCACTTTTTAAATGGCAGATTTAGTTATATAGAGGTTACAGATGGAAAAAACAGGTTAAATCAACCAGCTGATCTCCCAAGGATGAGGAGTATACAAGTACTTTGCACTTTCATAGCATCTTCCATCAGAGGAGCCCAAAGAACTTTACAAATATGCATTGATGTTGTCCATGACAACCTTGCGAGGTTAGTATTACAGTCCCCAAGGCTCAGCGTTTAAGTGAAATGCCCACAGTGTCACACAAAATCTATGACAAAGTGTGTGTGGGGGGGAAACCCAGATATACTGATACCCACTCATGCTTTAATCACAAGATGATTCTTCCTCCTTTAAGGGGCTGTTCCTGCTCCTTTTGAAATCAGTGGAAAAATTTCCTTCGACTTCCACAGAAGTAGAATTGGGCCCTTCTAAATCTAGACAATGGTTCTCTCATTATCTCTCTGCCTTTGGTTAAACACTATTATCTGTGTGACAAATGGATTCCAATTTATTAATAATTCATATTTGATATATAGATGAATGTGAATAACATTATATAAGCCATTTGAAAAGCAGACTGAGCTGACTTCTGGTGGATACCCCAAGACAATCCAGTTAACGTGCAAAAGCCCGGTAGTTAAGCTAAGGCAAAGTATACATTTCCTTTCCAGAGTGGGATGCTTATTTGGATGAGAAGAAGAGAAGGTATATGGGGGGGGGGGGAAACCTATTGAGTGTATATGCCTTCAAAGAGACCCTTTATATTGTAAAAAATGGGGGAGAGTGGAGGAATACAGGTACCAAAACTGCTTATCCAAAGCAATGTATACAAGCCTGAGTGGATTTGGGACACAGATAATGGCTGCATGGGGAAAGAGAGACTCAGGGGCACTGCTTTATAGGGATTGTATCTGGTAACATATAATAAGACAGGCACATCAAAGAAATCCAAAGGGCATAACCACAGTGTGAGACAGGTAAAGGGAAAGACGATACTCAAGAGCTGAAATGAAAGGCTGCATCCCTGACAGGCTGGAGTGCCAAAAGGGCCAGAGGGGAGGGAAAAAATAATGTGATTTCTAGAAGTGTAGGTTTTTTTTCTATTCGTGTAATTAAATCCAAGGGGAATGAACAAAGATTTTCCAGGTTAGATCAGTTCTGCAGTCAGATTATTGTTTTAACTCCCTCGCCTCTATTTTGAATACATTTAGTCTTTAATTAGCACACTAGAATCTTACACTATTGCTTGGGAATATCACACAGGCCACCCCAGAGAGGAGCAACAGCCATCACCCTTTAAAGATATGGATATGAAAGGAGGAAAGAAAGCTGGAGACTACCCCACTCAGGATTCTTGGTCAAATAGGAACAGAGTAATTAGTCTTGTGCTACAACGTGTGTTGTTTGCAATGCTGCTGCCCAACAAACACATAGAATGCATTCATGGCAAGGGATGAGAACCAAATTTAAGGAGCGCAGATGTTATAATAGGCTGTTTATCTGCTCAAGAGGTATGTGTTCTACTGGATGGACTATCAGATATGCAAGAGAGAGAAGGAATGAGATCAGGCTGCTCACTAGTACTTCTACACAAATTACTGATGACTGCAGTTTATAGGGGAAATATAATCCCTGATGTAATGATGCAAATGTGACTGCTTCATGGATTACAAACTAGTGTAAACATTTTAGAATTCTAAGCAGGACTGGCCAGGGCATCATGGTCAGGGGGCATCATGTTTGCTTAATTTGGCTGGGGTTTGTCAGAGCTGAGCCCCGGCACCTCTGGGCTCCTGGCCCGAGCTGCCACTCTCCGGACACCTTGCTCTGAAGGCAATGCCACCACCAGAAGCAGCGCAGAAGAAAAGGTGCCAATACCATACCATGCCACTCTTACTTCTGTGCTGCTGGTATTGATGCCCTCAGAGCTGCATGCCTAGCCAGCAGCCGCCTCTCTCCGGCCATCATGGTCAAGGAGCAGGGCGAGCTTGGGGTATGAGGCAGCAGGTGCAGGTATGATCGGGGGGAGCTAGCGGGGGGCCATAGCACCAACATACAAGTTCGCCCAGGGTGCCATTTTCCCAAAGGCCAGCTCTGGTTCTAAGGGCCAGGTCCAAGGTCCATTGTGGCCCTTTTGCACTGTTATAGCATAAAAAGAGCTGTAAACTGGCTCAAGCAGTCTACTGAGGATTCCAATGTCATGGGGAACCCCAAGCTGGTGCAAAGTTTGGAAACATACGAAATATACACTTGTTATGCTCCAATAACCACCTCCTCCAGAATTAACCTGGGGCTCTTCCATTCCCCCACAGAGACATAGGAGCGGTAATCATTGTTCCATCTCAGACACTGATGGATTCAGTCAGAGCCCAGAGCTATCTATAGAGGAAAAATCACCCTGTTCTAGAGCAGAAAATATTTGGTGTGTATGTACTTTAATTGTTCATATACTGCCTTTTTCATGGCACTGATCACTGGTATATCTACAATTATCTATCTTTACCTTGGTGCTTAGGTATCCCCTACCTTTCTATCTTCCCTGCAGATCACAATGCATCAAAAATTACCTGGGAAACCTGGTGAGAAAAGAGAAAAACAGAATGCAAGAGGCAGAAGTGATTAATCCAATCACCTGTACCATAGTAAGATTCTGCAGTCTTACACCACAGCCGTGTTGGAGCAAAGAACAACATCTGTGAATTTCCAGTCAGCAGACCTCTGACACATAAGGGACATTTCCTTTTCAATCTCTTGCTTGGCTCTCAAAATTTCTGTAGGACATAGGGACTTTCATGAAAGCCAGTGGCCTGAGACAGTCCAGCTAGAAGTGAATTGGCAAAGACAGTTTTAGGGTTTTATGGGACTTCTCATTCCTGGATGTCCACAGAGCAGCAGTGGCCAAGAATGTTTTCAGTCTCCTTTGTTTGTCAGAATACTGTAACCATTTCTGACCAGTCATGCCACAGCGATTCATGATTTCGTCACATCTGTACTGGGCGATTGAAATGCATTATTCCTGTGGATAACCTTAAGGGCATTGATTGCCAATTCACCTGTGTGTGAAATAAGACGTGCTGGGGATGACCTACAAAGCCTTAAATGGTTTGGATCGCAACTAAGGAAACATCAGCTGGTGGAAACACTTTGTCAAGATATTGCTAAGGAGCTGCTCAGATACATACAGAGTAGGGAATTTTTGATGGCAGAGCCCTGCCTGTGAAATTCAATCCTGTTAGAACAGGGGCGGGCAAACTTTTTAGCCTGAGGGCTGCATTGGGTTTTGTAAATTGTATGGAGGGCCAGTTAGGGGAGGGGGTCGTGGCCCGTCCCCCACCTCCTATCTGCCCCCCCCCCCGGGACTCCTGCCCCATCCAACCCCCCCCATTCTCTGACGGCCCCCCCCCCCGGGACCCCTGCCCCATCCAACCACCCCTTCTCTCTGTCCCCTGACTGTCCCCGGAACCCCTGCCCCTGACTGCCCTCTGCTGCCCCATCCAACCCCCCCCTCCTTCCTGACGTCCCCCTGGGGATCCCCGCTCCCATTCAACCCCCCAACCGCCCCGACACCTATCCACATCCCCGCCCCCTAAACACCCCTAGAACTCCCCTGCCCTCTATCCAACCCCCTTCTCCCCCCACTCCCTGTCCCCTTACCACTCTGCCGGGAGCACTGGTGGCTGGCGGTGCTACAGACACATGCCCGGCTGAAGCTGGCCCAGGAGCTCACAGCCCTGCCGCCCAGAGCATTGCACCAGTGAGGGGGTGAGCTGGGGCTGCGGGGGAGGGGGAACAGCAGAGGAGGGGCCGGGGGCGAGCCTCCCGGGCCAGGAGCTTGGGGGCCTGGAATAACGGTCCCACAGGCTGGATGTGGCCCACGGGCCATAGTTTGTCCACCTCTGTGTTAGAAACATGACCACATTCAGAGCAAGATGTGATATATTTTCCACCCATACCATTATTAACAGGAGCCACTGTAGTCTCCTGATAATTAATATTCTAGAGGCTATCTACCATCTCAGGTCTGCTTAAGGAAATGAAGCTACATCCTGAAAATTATGCACTATGTATATTCTCTTCATTCACTAAGGCTGATAATTCTTTATAACTGGTGTCATGTGGCTCCCATATACTATGGAGAAAGGCCCTTTATAAACATTAATAATTAAATACATATAATGAAATCTTGGCATGTTGCATTGTATAATGCACTGACTCCCCACACTTTCTACCCCCAGAGCAAAAACCAGGCTTTTGGAATTGATAACAGCATTGCTACAATATGTGTTTTTTATTTAGACATTTAAAAACAAAAGTAATTTTAATGGGATATATTTTCACTGGGGTTCATTCTGAAGATCTAGGCAACTGATTAAACTCCCTACAAAAAAGCACAGATGTGGGAGGATTGTTTATTAATTATCATATGTGCACAGCTATTGTGGGCTAAAAACTCTCCTTTTTCATGTAAATCGTAGTTTACAGTTTGTGAACAGGTACTGTCTGATCTGGCCAGATTCTAAGCCCCTACACTACAAACGATGTCGTTATAACTACTTCGCTTTCCCACACCCGTGAGCGACATAGTGATAGCGACCTAACCCCCGATGTAGACAGCACTTCTCCCATTGACATAGCTCCACATAGTTGGAGAACCCACACCAAGGAGAGAAGCTCTCGCATTGGCATAGGTAGTGTCTTCACTAAGCACTACGGTAGTGCACCTCCACTGGTGCAGCTGTGCTGCTGCAGCACTGTAACTGTAAACAAGCCCTAAAGCTCTTAAAGCCACTGGGTGTCTCCAGATTTTTTATCTTTGGTTAGACTTTTTACCACCAGATTTTTTACAGTGAATTATCAGTAATTTACATCGTCATCTGCCCTGAGTGACACCTCATGAGTGACACCTCATCATTTGTAGGGTGACCATATTTCCCTATGCTGAATATGGGACACCTGATAAAATTACTCGTATTCAAGCGAGTTCAAACAGCAATCAATTAATCATACAAACGTTCAATAACATCAAGGTGACTGATCCCCTGTTAAAAAGAAATACTGCGTAGTTGGATTCTTTTTATTTACCTTCTTATCTTTAAGGCTTTAGGGTTCACACACATCATCTTCCTTTCCAAATGCAAGCAGATGGACATCATACCAAAAGGACTAAAAGTAAAAAATCCATTACAATCTACATATCACACAGACTATGCTGAGAGACTGTGTCACACACTCTCAAAGAAACTGCGAAATCACCTGATCAGCATCCTATACAGCAAACAGGGAAAGATTAAGAATGAGCTCTCAGAACTGGATACTCTCATAAGAAACCAACCTTCCACACAAACTTCCTCATGGATAGACTTTACAAAAACTAGACAAGCCATTTACAAGACAAACTTTGCCTCTCTACAAAGGAAAAAGGACACTAAACTATCTAAACTGCTACATGCCACAAGCAGCCACAACAGTAGTTCCCTTAACCCACCCAGCAATATTGTTAATCTTTCCAGCTATACTCTTAGCCCAGCAGAAGAGTCTGTCCTATCTCGGGGCCTCTCCTTTTGTCCCTCCAGACCCATGAATATGATACAGTTCTGCGGTGACCTAGAATCCTACTTTCGACGTCTCCGACTCAAAGAATATTTCCAACATACCTCTGAACAGCATACTAACCCACAGAATCCTCCCTACCAGCACTCCAAAAAAAAGGATTCTGCGTGGACTCCTCCGGACGGTCGAAACAACAGACTGGATTTCTACATAGAGTGCTTCCGTCGACGTGCAAAGGCTGAAATTGTGGAAAAGCAACATCACTTGCCACATAACCTCAGCCATGCAGAACACAACGCCATCTACAGCCTCAGAAACAACCCTGACATCATAATCAAAAAGGCTGACAAAGGAGGTGCTGTCGTCATCATGAATAAATTGGAATATGACCAGGAGGCTGCTAGACAGCTCTCTAACACCACATTCTACAGGCCATTATCCTCTGATCCCACTGAGGATTACCTAAAGAAACTACACCATCTGCTAAAAAAACTCCCTGACAAAGCACAGGAACAAATCTGTACAGACACATGCCTAGAACCCCGACCAGGGGTATTCTATTTGCTACCCAAGATCCATAAACCTGGATATCCTGGACGCCCCATCATCTCAGGCATTGGCACCCTAACATCAGGCTTGTCTGGTTATGTAGACTCTCTCCTCAGACCCTACGCTACCAGCACTCCCAGCTATCTTCGAGACACCACTGACTTCCTGAGGAAACTACAATCCATCGGTGATCTTCCAGAAAACACCATCCTGGCCACTATGGACGTAGAAGCCCTCTACACCAATATTCCACACAAAGATGGACTACAAGCTATCAGGAACAGTATCCCTGATAATGTCACAGCTAACCTGGTGGCTGAACTTTGTGATTTTGTCCTCACCCACAACTATTTCACATTTGGGGACAATATATACCTTCAAGTCAGCGGCACTGCTATGGGTACCCGCATGGCCCCACAATATGCCAACATTTTTATGGCTGACTTAGAACAACGCTTCCTTAGCTCTCGTCCCCTAACGCCCCTACTCTACTTGCGCTACATTGATGACATCTTCATCATCTGGACCCATGGAAAAGAAGCCCTTGAGGAATTTCACCATGATTTCAATAATTTCCATCCCACCATCAACCTCAGCCTAGATCAATCCACACAAGCGGTCCATTTCCTGGACACTACTGTGCTAATAAGCGATGGTCACATAAATACCACCCTATACCGGAAACCTACTGACCGCTACACTTACCTACATGCCTCCAGCTTCCATCCAGGACACACCACACGATCCATTATCTACAGCCAAGCTCTAAGATATAACCGCATTTGCTCCAATCCCTCGGATAGAGACAAGCACCTACAAGATCTCTATCAAGCATTCTTAAAACTACAATACCCACCTGCTGAAGTGAAAAAACAGATTGACAGAGCCAGACGAGTACCCAGAAGTCACCTCCTACAAGACAGGCCCAACAAAGAAAATAACAGAACACCACTAGCTGTCACCTTCAGCCCCCAACTAAAACCTCTCCAGCGCATCATCAGAGATCTACAACCTATCCTGAAAGATGATCCTTTACTCTCACAGATCTTGGGAGACAGACCTGTCCTCGCTTACAGACAACCCCCCAACCTAAAGCAAATACTCACCAGCAACCACACATCACTGAACAAAACCACTAACCCAGGAACCTATCCTTGTAACAAACCCCGATGTCAACTCTGTCCACATATCTATTCCAGTGACATCATCATAGGACCTAATCACATCAGCCATACCATCAGGGGCTCGTTCACCTGCACATCTACCAATGTGATATATGCCATCATGTGCCAGCAATGCCCCTCTGCCATGTACATTGGCCAAACCGGACAGTCTCTACGCAAAAGAATTAATGGACACAAATCTGACATCAGGAATCAAAATACTCAAAAACCAGTGGGAGAACACTTTAACCTGTCTGGTCATTCAGTGACAGACCTGCGGGTGGCTATATTACAACAGAAAAACTTCAAAAACAGACTCCAACGAGAAACTGCTGAGCTAGAATTGATACGCAAACTAGACACAATCAACTCCGGTTTAAATAAGGACTGGGAATGGTTGAGCCATTACAAACATTGAATCTCTCACACTTGTTATCTAACTGTCTGTCTGTACTCGGCTAGCTTGATTATCACTTCAAAAGTTTTTTTTCTCTTAATTAATTGGCCTCTCAGAGGTGGTAAGACAACTCCCACCTATTTATGCTCTCTGTATGTGTGTATATATATCTCCTCAATATATGTTCCATTCTATATGCATCCGAAGAAGTGGGCTGTAGTCCACGAAAGCTTATGCTCTAATAAATTTGTTAGTCTCTAAGGTGCCACAAGTCCTCCTGTTCTTCTTTTTACGGGGAAAGATGACACACACATACATATGGGGAGAGATGACGCACACATACATACCCCCACATATACACAGGGAGACATGACACACACATACATACACCTCTTTCACACAGGGGGGGTGTGACAGACTGACCCTCCCCTCCCTGCCTGGCGCCCTCCATGCCTGGCTGGGCCCCCGGGACGGACCCGTCTCTCCTGGTATCTGGTGCCACGTCTTCCCGAGGCAACATGTGGGGCGGGGCACAGAGGATCACATACCCTCCCTCCCTAGATTTATGCTTGGTTTACACCAGAATGTAGCCAGTAGCAGCCTTTCGGCCCTGTGTGGGTGGCAAGGGACGGGAGATCATCCCTTTCCCCTCCCCCCCCCCGTTTCCATGTGGCTGGAAGCCCCGCTCCCTTCCTGCCCGTGTTCTGTCCCATCTAGTGGCACCGAGACCACTTAGAGAGAAAGATTGTGTCTGCACTACAGCCTGAGCTAACAGCCATATGGCTTTTAGCTCATGCGTTAGAGGCTCATGCACTAAGCTCTAGAGGTTCCCAGTTTCGATCCTGCCCGCCGACGACCAAGGTCTGTCAGTGTTACACACACACAGTGTCGAAAGGCTGCTGGCCACCAACATTACCCAACCGCCTCCTGTCCCCCGGCTGCAGTGTGGGAAGGAAGGGATTAAGCCCTAAAGATGCATTGTGCACAAGGGCCCAGGGAATCTGACTTCAGGGGCTTCAGGGAACCCGGCCAGAGAGGTGGCTCAGCAGGGCAGGGTGTCTAGAGGATGGAGCAGCCCCACGCTCCCTGGGGACAGGAGCCAGGGTCGGGGTTGTGTAAAGAGGGTGCCAAGCCCTTGCCCCAGGGGCTGCTGTGGAGCCTGTGAACAGGCTGGAAATTGTTTCCTCCCACACTCCAGAGCTTAGCTGAGGGGCGGAAAGCCTTCCCTGTGCCAGTGCTGTGCAGGACTTTGGCACATGAAGGGCTTGGCTCCTCCTGGCCAGCGCCCCTCCTGGCGAGCTGCAGGGTCTTGGGCTTAATGGGGTGCCAGCCCAGCCAGAGGCAGTGGAGGAAGGAAGGAGCCTGCTACCCAGGCTGCTGGTGAGCTGAGCACTCTGACTAGGGCTGATTCTCCACACAGCGCTGGGAGAGGGACGAACCCCGCCAGGAGGATACGAAGGAGCAGCGGGGCTGAGGTGGGGAGGTGAAGGGGAAAAGCAGGGAGAGGACAGCGAAAGGGGGAGCATGTAAAGGGCCAATGAGCAGCAGAGGCGACACGTAACCGGCCGCTGTCTGGTGCCTGCCCACACTCACAAGTCACCGCAATTTGCAACACGCAGCCAGTGCCGGCCAGAAACGGGACAGGTGGCAGAGCCCTGCTAGCCAAGAGCCGGCACACAGCGGTGGCTGCGCTGACGGACCAGCAGGGGTAGCGGCCAGCCCCACGCGCTGCAGCTTTGCACTGCCACCAGCCTTGCACACCCACCCCCATCATCGACCACCGGACACCCGCCCCCCCCCACACACACACACATAGACACACTCACCACTGGTGGGCTGGCAGTTGGCAAGCAGAGATCCACCAGTACTGAATGGGGGGGAGACAGAAAATACAGGACAATGTGCCTGTTTTTAAGAAAAAGTCGGACTCTTGTAGGAGGGTTTAAATATGGGACTATCACTTTAAAAATGGGACGTCTGGTCCAGTGATGAGCTCCCAAATCCTAATAACCGGTCCCCTACCAGGTCCTCGGTGGCACGGGGGGGCTTCTCTTGCTCCAGGTTTTCGGCAGCATTTCAGCGGCGAGTGAAGAACCCGCCCCGCCGCCGCCAAAGTGCCGCCGAAGACCCAGTAGGGAACCGCGTGGTGAGTACAAGCCCCACGTGCCTGTCTCCCCCCCATCTGACCCCAACCCACATCCTCCCCCGACTGCCCCCCTCAGAACCCGCAACCCATCAACCCTCCCCTCCTTGTCCCCTGACCACCCCCTCCAAGACCCTCCCACCCTAACTGCTCCCCAGGACCCTACCCAATCCCCCCCCCCCGTTCCCCATCCCCTGACTGCCCCCCAGAACCTCCGCCCCCTCCAACCACTCCCTGCCCCTTATCCAACCCCTCCTCCCAGCCCCGGCCCCCTTACCATGCTGTTCAAAGCTGCAGGAGCTGCAGAGCTGCCCAGAGCGCTGGTGGCGCGGCGCGCTTGGGCTCTGCGAGGTGGGGGTGGAAGCAGGGGAGGGACAGGGGGAGTCTCCCCAGCTGGGAGCTCAGGCAGGCCGGACAGGACGGTCCCGCGGGCCGGATGTGGAGTTTGCCCACGCGCCGGCCCCTTTAATAACCAGTTCTACACTGGCTTCCAAATTTAACAACCGGTTCTTGCGAACTGGTGTGAACCGGCTTCAGCTCACCACTGATCTGGTCACCCTGATCATTTGCAGTCCTAATCCACTGAATGCAGACTACTTAGACATAACCAATAGAAAATAATAAGCTATTTGGCAACAATGTATAACCTATTAGAAGAAGACTATCCCCTTTTGACTTTAGCCTTTAGTAATGTACTTGCCTAATTATCTTGTTTCTGATTCATTTTGATTTTCACCCTGGATGAAATTCACCCCTGTGCAGTGGTCTGGATCAAATCCTAAAAACCATTTAGGAATCACCCTCTGCAGAAGACTTAAGTGGGTGAAACTGGTGATGGTGCAGTTATTGCATGAACCCATGGCCATCAAGGAAAACCAGTAAGTCACCTTCAACTGCTTGCTTAGACCTTGTTCTGGCCCTCTTCACAGATATACATTTCACCCACTGTATGCATTTATTTGGTTTAAAAGCAGCCGTATACAATAATTGTATGAAGCAACTGGAAATATCTGAAGGTTTACAATGAGATAAGTGATATTTTCTGAATGATATCAAGACCCTCATGACCTGAGACAATTTTTTAACTGTAACCCAGGTAGTCTAAAAGGGCCATTAAATGAAGTTGAGGGGAAAGGAGTGCAAAACATCCAATGGATTCCCTTTTGATCAACTGCACTTTTCATATGTTTGTGTCGCATCCATGAAGCTCAGTGGGAACTGAGCTCAGGAGGCAAAGTTAATTATTTTCTCTAAGATATCTTAGGCCTTTCATATACTGACAAAGTGGCAAAGGATTTGGATTGCTTCTCCCTCTCCCCCCCCCCTCCACCTTGCCTTTATAAGTTGATATTTCACAAGATCAAGACATAAGAAAAGAGACTACAAACACACTGCAAATAGAAAAGTTTAACTGGGGGAGGGGAATTTGCAACCTTCTCTAACATTCGACTCTTCTTTCAAGTGAAAAGAAGGCAAAGAAAATGTAGCTTCGGTCACTTTGCCAGACAACTTGGGTGGGGTCCCATACATCCAGCTGTAGCAGTACACAAGGGAGTGCAACAAGGATAGAGAATCTGCCCTAAAACATTGGCTGATGCTCCTTGGACTTTTTGAAAGCTGTTTGGTCCTCAGGCTGAAAAGGCTGGACAGCACTGCTGTATACAAAACAGAGACCAGCTAAAACGCCTGAGACAGCTGCCTTTTCTGAAACGTTGGTCCAAAATTTTCCATCAAAACTATTTGATAGAAAATTGGGTTTTGACTAAACAATTTTTTTCATGAAAAGTGCCTGCTTTTCACAGAAAATTTCAATTTTTTTTATTGAAAAAACTCTCCCACCCCAAAACCAAACTATTTCAACTGAAAACAAAATATATTTCTATCTGGATATGTTACCATAGTACAGTTCAGTTGCCTCATGTCCTGTCTTCTATGGGCAGGACTCTCCATCCTCCATTGTTCACCAGAGCAAAGGGTTCCTATGATGCAATCCCCCTCCCCATCTCTAAAAGGTGAGATCATGGCTCATCATAAGAGATGCAGGGAGCCCAGCCTATAGAGGAGCCCAGCCTATAGAGACGAATGGGAGCATAAGGCACCCAAACTACAGCTGCTATGAAGCATAGTAGGTGCATTTCTGAACGAAAATATTTCCGTTTTTGAATTTTCAGCTAAAAATCCTGGACTTCTCTATGTGAAATTTACATGACAATTATTTTGTTTCCATCAAAAATTTCAAAGCATCTGTGCTCATCTGTTCTACTTGTATCTTTGGTGCCAATGTAATCAATATACCAGGCACAGGATAGAAAGGAAGGAGGAAAAGGGAAACTATCATGGGAAATTTTACAGCTTAATGAACACACACTTCTCTACCTTCCGTTTCATGACACTTTGGTAGCACACCCATTTGTGCCTTTTGTTTGTAAGCTCCTCAAGCAGTGGGTTCTGTTCTTTGCTTGGCAGAGTTAAGAGACTGTAAAGTGCCAGACAAATTCAAAGATGCTCTGTGAATTAAAGTAAAATAACACCATTGTTATTGATGTGGAAGAGAAAGGGAAACGGAGCAAAACTGTCATTCTGCACTAAGTATTGGCAAGGCTTGTTCTTCTGTGAAGAGATTAGACTGCAGCATATGACAAACTGATCAGAGGAAGAAAATGAAAAGCACAGCAATGACATTTCTGACAGTCCTGTGTAGGAAGAGGAGGAGGTGGTTGCACTAACAGTATACAAAGAAAGAACAGTAGGAGGCACCAAAGAACAAAAGGTGGTATAGAGTAGAAAGGGGAGGAACTTCTCTCTTCCCGCTTTCAAAAAAGGCCTGTTCCTTCCCTTTTGATATAAACAAGGTAATCCACCTTAGAATTTCTTTGTCCTGATCTTGGCAGTGATTCCACCAAAAAGAACAGGCCTAAGGGCAAAAAGTGAAAGTAGCAGCTGCACCTCTGCGGCAAAAATAGATGCAGAAATAACAATCATAAAACAGACCAAATACACCTGCCAGTAAGCAACGGTGTTTTTGTTGGCTGTGACCTCATTTTGTGTTTCATAATGTTGCCACGCAAGCTGCATGTGCATAGAGAATGCTATTATTGGGGCAAGAAACCAATCAAAGCTGCTGACTGTATCTTTGTGGAATTACCTCTCTGTAACAAATACTCCAAATCTGTCAGATGATTAGCTTGTCCTAAAGTAACAGAAGGAAAATCTTAACCCTAATAAGTCACCAGTTACTACTGCCTATTTCTGATAATACATATTCTGAGTTACTCTAACTTGACGAGGGAAGTGATACTAGAGCATGACACCTGTCATTCTTTTTCCCTCCTCCCCCCCCTTATGGAATCCTACTCTCCCATTAATACTAGTGTGAGCCCCTCTGCATCCAGCTTTAAGAGTTAGTACCAACACCACTTTTGCCATTCCATTAGCCCCAACACCCAAAATCCCAGTTCTCTTCATCAGAAGCACCATTGCCATTTAAAAAAAAAAGCAAACTAAAATAATCTGTAGCAACAGAAACTGTATTAATGCCCAATATCTTTCAGTGTTTTCATGCCATGAACAAGCACAATTACTCTCACCCCACAGGAAAAACAGTTTATACAGCTAATTGGGGAGATAAGAGTGCTGGATCTGCAGCCTTTATCAGTCATGAAGACTCTGCATATATGTGGGCTGATTAGATTCTGTGAATCAGAAATATGATAGCCCATGGAGGTCAGCATTTTCCAGAACTATGCTGTCTGCATAGAAATTATCAGAGTATCCAAATAAGAACAAATTTTGCATTTGTTAAATTGTTATTCACTGTACCACTGATAGGTGGAAAGGCATACATTCATATCTAAAATATCTGCCTTTAACATGTAACTGGAGTAGTTGCCTAGACAGTCCTGTTTATTTTCTGCCTCGGTGCCCTTTTCCTATGGGTCACTGACAGAACCTGCGCATCCATCCTGTATTGTGCTCTCCTCAGCAAAGGGGAAACACTGGGAACATTGGGCAATCTGCATAAAATCCTGGGATCTTGGCTAGAAGACAGACAGGCTAGAAGATGGGCAATTTAAGACTAGCTTCTTGCCTACTGACCATATATCAGTTTTTTTTGTTTTGTTTTGTTTTTTACAAGGAACTAACAATGGGTACTATGGCAGCATTCATTGCTTTGCTCTCATCCTCAATAGTATGGTTACTCATGTCATATTGAAAGGGCTTATATGCTGTGAGGCACACTAGTATGCAGTATATAGTGTTGCTGTTACAGTGTTAGTCCCAGGATATGAGAGTCACAAGGTGGGTGAGGGAATACATTTTACTGGACCAACTTCTGTGGGGGGAAGAGAGGAGCTTTTGAGCTGCACAGAGCTCTTCTTCAGGTCTGGAAACTGCAGCTCAAAAGCTTGTCTCTTCCACCCACAGAAATCAGTCCAGTAAAACACGCTACCTCATCCACCTTGTGTCACTATTGTCAGTAGGCATCCAATGTGAACATTTCTGTCACTCAATCAAAGCAATGATACAGTCTCCAGTAATTCCAGGTAACAGACATTCCACCACACAATTAGGTATAATAGATAAAACTGGGGCTCACCCTTGGCTTTTGTTATTAGTCTACATTTTGGTGGTAATGCTGGTAGCCTCTCTTTCTTCCAGAATAAACACAAGGTGGTGCTGCCTCATTTATGCCTTCCCTGTACACATTGAAGTCATTTCAACAAGATATCCTGGTTTATAAATTTAGCAAAATTATGACATCAGTAGATGTTTCTTAATTTAGTGTACCATAGCTTTCAATACACTAGCAAACTTTCTTTTCTGATTTTTGTATATGTACAGTAAATATGAAACTTTCTGCTTACATGTATTCAAGAAATATCTGTCTTGAAAATATGTAATTATTTTCATCATTTCTGAAGCAAAAAACCCCACCAAAAACCAGACATTTGGCTGCCACCTACCATTAGACATTTGTAGCATATCAATAGGCTTTCCCTCAAAATATTAACTATGTAGATTTCTCTTGCACTAGATTGTGGCAAATCTTTACTCATTATGAAATCCTAGGTACTTCTCATCTTTACTCTTCATCTTGACTTCTCAAATATTCATCATCCGTTTTATTGACTTGCTAGTATTTTGCCTCAGGTTTCAGTGAATTACAAAAAGTTGGCAGGAGGTTGCTGGATGCCTTGTCAGGAAAGCACAGCACTTATTTACAGTCATTTCCTCCCTGCCAGTGCAACCAGCAATCTGAGAATAAAAGCTATTTGCAACCCTGCATCTATTCTAACAGTATAATCCCAGGACAAATCAGTGTTCTGTACAGTAAGCATCTGTGGCCTTTTGGGACGTGCAGAGATATATTTGATTATTCTTTATATTTTGCTGAGCATTGACAATATGTTCTGTACAGCACTGAGCACAGAGTAAGATGCAGTCCCAGTCCCAAGGAGTCCACTATCTAATGTGATTAACAATTAGAGGACTACATGAGAGGACATCCATTAGTTAATATTTTGAGGGAAAGCCTATTTGTATGCTACAAATGGCTAATACTAGGTGGCAGCCACACTACTTGTGTTATTTGGTTTTGGATTTAATGACTACAGCACTTCAAAAGCTGGCAGTTAACACTGAAGAGCCTGGTTTGTTTGTTTAAATGTTAAAGGAAGTAAAACTTGCCTCAAAAATATAAACATCCTGAACATTCTATTATTCACATAATTTTGGACTATGCTGAAGCCCAATATTTTGAGTTAGAATGTTTTAAGGTTATTGCAGGAATACTAGAAACTGTGAAAATGCCTTCTTCAGAACATTGTATAGCCAGGGCCTTTGCTATAATACAAGACGGATCAAACATGGTTAGATGTTCCTGCACTTTCATTAAAATATTAATTATGCAACTTTGGCCAACTCAAATCACTCCTACTCTCAATGGCTGGTTTGAACTTTTCTTGCAACTCTTGACTCTGGTTCAAAATTCACTGATGTCACTAGAAAGACTCCTACTAGTTCCAATGGGATTTATATTAAACGCCCAAAAATGTTATGAAAAGAGCCTATAGTTATAAGAAAGAAGAAAAATAATGGACATTAGTTTTTGATTGCAGATGCTCTTTCACTGAAGCGATAACTCTCATGCTAACACAACTACCTTATTTTCCATGAGGAGATTGCTAGGCAAAAATACTCTTCCATTTTAAAATATGATTGAACTGGCACTGAGACTCTGATCTATACACAACTCTTTCATTAATTTGCTTTTTTTTTTTAATGCATACCTGAGGTTAGAAGAACAAATTATAATTGTAATAATTTAGAACCTAAGAACATTTAAATTGCACAATGAACCAATTACAGTTCTGTCTTTCATAAGAAAATGGTGCAAGTTATGTATTTCTTTATACATGGGCTATCTTTTAAGCCTTGACAAAACTTTGTAGAGGACGAAGAAAAAAAATCATTGATGAGTCTCATGGGAAAAAAATACAACAAATTAATCTGCCATTAATTCTTGATAATATCCAAATATCCAACATTTGCAAAAGTGCCTAAGTATCATAGGCTCTAAAGTCCCGCTTTTAAAAGTCACATATAACATAGGAGCCTAAATCTCATTAAAATGTAATGGTACTTTGGCTGCTAAGTGCCTAAGTCACTTTGAGAAAAATGGGACTAATGCTCCTATGTCACTTAGACACTTTAAAAAAATTACATCCCTAATCCATAAACCCAGGTCTTTCCTGAACACTTGTTTATGGACTTAGGAAAACTACCAGCACCAAGATCCTATGGCCCAAATCACATTTCCATTATACGCAACAGCAAAACTCCCAGAGGCTTCAGTAGCACCGGGATTTGACAGTTGATCTTCTGAATAACTGGTCAGATTTATTCTTGAAACACATATGGTAAAATACATTTTTAATTCAATATTACTACCCACATATTTCCCCACAGAATGCTAGATTTTAGTCTCTCTCTCTCTCAGACACAAACACACACTTTCTGGCTGTACGGAGTTTTGGCCAGGACTAACATTTCCCTATGAACACGACATTGTCCTATTCCACTGCTGTTGTCTTCAATACCAGATTGCGCAGGTTACCATGACATGCAAGCAACTCTATCGCGCTGAAGACAATGAAGAACTGATTCAAACCTAGTAAAGTTGTGGAAAGACTCCCTTTGACTTCGGGAGGCTTTGGATCAAACTCATAATGAATATTTGATGAAGTAAGGCTTCCAATAAATTAAGTCAGATTTCTTACATTTACTAATTCCTGTTTCAGTTCCAACCCCAAGGAACAATTAGGAATAAATTACAGTTTCAGACCCCTGCTGTCATTGCTGCTTTGGATGCTCCTGCTAATTTACCAACTGAAGGGGACTGAATTTATTTCCAGGAATGAGTCTCTTCCAGTCCCTCTTGCACTGTTTTTTTATTTCAGCGTTGTCAGTTGTTCAGCTTTTTATTATATCATAAAGAATTAATATACACTGCATCATGTGTGAGAATACCATCTTCTACCCCCAAGTATCTATTGACTAAATGATGCCATAGTAAAATCCATCATATTTGTCTAATTTTCAAGTACATTAAGAGAATAGCTAGCACATTATGCAGCTAACATTTTCTAACCCCATTAGCCACTTTATATGGTACTTACAAACTGCACAAAATGGTAGTTTTCTAATCTGTGGGCAGGACCAAGACTTTAATGTACATCTGTACCATTGTAGTCAGGAAAATATATTGTACTCTGATTCACAATATGATGGTCACAGATGCAACACTTGTCCAATTATATTCCATTTTTGTTGCCTAAACCTCTGTTCATGGCTTGCTTTTATTCCTCAGCCTTACTCACTTTTTTTAACAGTAACATCCTATGGCTGGCAAATAAACCAGCACAATCTCTTCTGCTCTTCTACTGTAAATTAGAAAAGATCAGATACAATAATAAATTTACCTGGGAAATGTTTTATATTCTTAGTAATGCATGCAGGGAATGGTGTTCAGAATGTTCAGGCTAGTTTAGATTAAGTTTCATTTATGCTAAAATGGATATTAAAAAACTTTTCTAATTGACAAGGTAAGAGTGTTGTGACATTATATGATTAAAATATAACCATGTAAATCATTGCTGTTACTACTGTTATATAATTGCAACACATTTTGTTCAAACTGTGTCAAGTAAGGTGTCTATGGAAGTTATGATGTGCTTAATAGGATAATCAATCATATTTGTATTTTAAGTTATCAATATTGACCATGTACCTGTATTTCAAATGTGTTTGCTCATGTGGTAACACCAACAAGTTATTTAGCCAGCATGTTGTGAAGAGGCTATTTAAGCTGAATGGTCCATCAAGGAACACTTAACTCACAATGGACCATGGAAGACGCCAATCCCCACCTGATGGACTTTCATGTGAACCTTCTAATTAGAGTATGGGTAATGGCCTCTGCTATGACACAGGCCTGGTCCACACTAACCCCCCACTTCGGACTAAGATACGCAAATTCAGCTACGTTAATAACGTAGCTGAATTCGAAGTACCTTAGTCCGAACTTACCGCGGGTCCAGACGCGGCAGGCAGGCTCCCCCGTTGATGCCGCGTACTCCTCTCGCTGAGCTGGAGTACCGGCGTCGACGGCAAGCACTTCCGGGATCGATCCCAGAAGATCGATGGCTTACATCCGGACCAGGAAGTAAGTATAGACGTACCCTAAGTGAAGCAGGCATAGACATGTGACTTGCCCATGTGACTCCAAACTCCATCTTGCTACCTGTAATTCTGCACAAACTAGAACAATGGGTTTCCCTCCACATGGAAGAAGCTATAAAAGGCCCTGGAAACTTCTCCATTTTGCCTCTTTCCTGCTCATACCTATGGACTATGAACTTTTACTGAATTTTGAAAATTGAGGGAGGGATTCAGAATTTGTGTGGTTTTTCTTTTAAAAACATCATCTGAGATTTATCGATATAAATGCTGAAATACTTGCAGTAAAGTAATAAATTTTGAAGCAATCTAATGAAAGAATTTTCTGAGACGGTTCTTATTCTGTTTTCTCTTTTCGTGTTAAAATTCTTGATATGAAATACTTTTTATAAGGAGAGTTAGTATAGTCAGCCAACTGATTTTTTTCCCCTATTGTATACAAGTAGGAATATTTTGTACTTTCTTGGGCAGTAAGTATATAGAAAACATGTCAGGTCATGAAGTTAAAAAATGTGGGTCAAAATTATTCACTGATGTAACTCCACTTGACATTTAAACATTTATAGCTTTGCATAAGGGATACAAGCAGAAATAATACCTATTTATTATATAGAGCTTTTTATCTGGAGATCTCAAAGCACTTCACAATCTTAAATGTATTTATTCCTAGAACACATGATTTTCATTCTCATTTTAATGTTTTGAAAAATATTTGTGTTCAGAGACTTTTCATAAACACACACAACTACTCACAGAGTGTACCATGTATTTTTTAACATGATCTACTATATTAATTCTAAACTAGTGGTGGATAAATCTAAGTGTTCAGAGAAGGCTATTAGAAGTTTGGACTTTTCTAAAAGCTTATATAAATCAATCCAAATCTTTTTGGTAAGGTTCCCAGTTAAAGTTGAAAAGCAAGATAAAACTAGTCTACTTCATCATGTCAGCCAGGTTGGAAATACCACAGGAATAACTTTAAATGCCAATTTGGTATTTCTCTTCCTACAGAAAATAGGAAGCACAGAATCAATGTGCTTGTTCTTCCAGAAAGGTTTATTCTATTCAAATACCAATCTGTTTCATTTCTTGCAGACTCTAAAACAGTGGTTTTCAACCTTTTTTCATGTGCGGACCCTTAAAATTTTTCAAATGGAGGTGCAGACCCCTTTGGAAATCTTCAATATAATCCATGGACCCCAGATGTCCGTGGATCGCAGGGTGAAAACCACTGCGGTAAGAGACAGAGGGATGAATTCTGTATGGCTGCACCATTCTAGCTCCCTATTCCTGCAGTAGATGTGTTAGTGTGTGCTCAACCGGAATCCCACTGATTTCAATGATGTTCCATATGGGTGTAGGGGGCTGTGCTACTGCATGTACTGGATTACTTTGGATCTAGACTGCTACAAATAAGAACTGTATCTGGCCAAGTATCTCCTATATTTGTTTTATTCTGTTAATTAACACAATCTGGCTTTGTGATCTTCTCCCTTTTTAAAATACAATAAGGAGGAAATTGTTTTCTAAAGAAAAATAACCACACACAATCTCTTGTACACTAGATTAATTTAATTAATGTTTCCATCTGGCTACCACGCTTCAGTAGCCTACACAAGGCTACACACACTTTTCAAAATCTGGTTTTATTTTTGTGGGAAAGAGTCTATATGTTTATTTCATGGGAACACAAAGGAATGTGTTTGGCTCTTTCATCAGAATGAAAATAATATATTTAAAGGAGTATTTCTGTTCGGTGAAATACAGGTTAGAGCTGGTCAAAAAATAGGGCTAGATTTTTGGCTGCCTCCACTATCTGCTGCATGCAGAGGAGCCAGTTATGGCTCACTAATTATAGGATCAGTTCTTCACTGACCACTGGGCCTGGCGTAATTCAGAGCAGCATGAAGTGTGTGTTCTGGCCATTCCCTAGTCAGAGCCCAGGAATGTTTTGGTCATGCACCTATTTGCCCCAGTTGTGCCATCTAAAATGGCTCTTTGCCAGGTGGTGAAGAACTCAGTCCAAGAGGAGTCTCCATTTGGGGGGATAGGGCAGCTATGTAGATCCTTTGTGCTGCTAAATAGTGAAAAGGGACTGAATCTCTGGCCATTAATATACATAATCTATGCACTATGTTGTCTGTCCTTTGCACACACCCTGTGTGTGTGTGTAGCAGTGTTTCCCAAACATTGCTCCCAGTGTGTCACAAATTCCAAATCGTCAAAAACTTTTTTTTACTTCAAAATTGCAAAATTTGACACATTCTATAGTTAGTTCAAAATGGGATACATGAACAAATATTTAAAATCTTTTACATTTAGAAATATTGAGACAAATAAGAAAACAACTGCTAGTAAAAGGGAATAAATTTTGCCCTTACCTTCTCACATAACTCAGAACTTTATTGTGTAATACACAGTAGCCTGTGACTGCTTTTACTTTATGTTCTGCTGTCTGCCTTCACAGCATGTAAACCAATGTGGAACAGGTCACACTGCCTGCTCCAGTGGTCACTACTCTTTCCTAGACCCGCTGTGTGACAAGCATGCCCTCTGGCACTGCAACCCTTGTAGTACCTCTCTGCTCCCTGCAAAAGAACACTGGTACAAGGAATTAAATATAAGTTACCTTCTCTTGGGCTACCATTGGTATTAGCTACACATTTTACCTGCTCAGTCACAGGGGTTGGGGAAGTCACAAATTCTATCACTTTCCACGACCTCCATGACTTCTGCAGGGGCCAGTGTGGCTGACTCAGGTGGCCCCCAGTGCCACTGCTCCAGCAGCTCCAGGCAGTGGTCCCCAGGCAGGTGGCCGGAGAAGCCACAGTCCAATGACCCCGGCAGCAGTCTCCAGGCAGCCGGTCGGAGTAGATATGGTCCATGGTCCCCAGTCAGAGCAGACACGGTCCTCTGGCCCCGGCAGCTGGTGATACTGGCCACAGGCGCCCCTTCTCCAGCAGCACCCCCCACACCTCCCAGCACTCCCCCCAAGATTTAATCACAGGTATTTTTAGTATAAGTCATGGATAGGTCACAGGCTGTGAATTTTTGTTTATTGCCCATGACCTGTCCATGACTTTTACTAAAAATACCCGTGACTAAATAGTAGCCTTACTAGTAATTCATTTGCAGTATTGTTGAGAAGCATTCATATTTCCTCCAGTTAGAATCAACCACCCAGATGAACCAGACTCCTTTATACAGAACCACATTATCAAATGCCCTGCCAAACTTCAAGAAGTTTCTAGATTCTAGTAAACAATGCTCCCATAACAGTTTACAACTAGACCCTTTCCCCTCTCTTCAGCATCCAGTGACAGTTGATTCCATCTCCTAGCCATGTACATCCCTCCAATCCCCACTGACTCCACCCTTTTCCCTCCATCTCTAGGTTTCCAGGCAGTTATATAGCTCCCCTATTGTTTCCTAGTAGTTATGAGAGACTAGATGTTATCATGACCTCCTTTTTAACTTTGTAGAACAGCTTCCATTCACAGACAGAAATTAAATGCCCAGTGTCTCAACTATTAAAATGTTTTCAAATACGTACTCTATGCTCATGGAAGTACTTCACAGTGACAAGTTCAAATACTGGTGAAGAAATGAATAAACAAATAAAAATCCACTTGTTTTTCTAGACAAAATGTTTTTTTCAGTATTACTAGTTGCAAGGAAGTTTAAATGGCAATACTGCCTAGCCCGGGTCTAATAGTAAAATCTGAACAGATGAAAACAAGTACAGATTTTGTTCTCTTCTAAGCAAAGATTTTACTGTCCTTTTTAAAAATAGTAAATAGTTAAGCATTCTTATTCCTTCCTGAGTTAGTAAATTGCTATGTTCTTGCTTAAATTGATTCCCTGTATTCTCATCTTCACTACATTCCTTTATTCTGTACAGCCTCAAATGGCAATTATTCTAAAATGTATTTTTTAGCCTATCAGAAATATTTACTTGCTATTCCAATTTAAGTATACAGGGTCATATTGTACTGTCAGCTTTTAAGTTGAGCCACTAATTGATTTCAATGGGGATTTTTTTCTGGAAAATTGATGGTACAATGCACAGCCCACATCAGATCCTTCCTCATTGGAAAAAGCTTTCACATTTTAAAATTGCATAATATGTATAATTGCATTATTTCATCTCAATTTCTACACACTTTATGGCAGTACATTTTGCAGGCTTGTTAGAGAACAGAATAAATAAAACGTTTGGAAGTCATAGATACAGTATTTGTGCTACCAAGTGCAATTGTATGATCTTTCTGCAAATCTCCCCACCTCAAAGCCATTTCATGCTACTTTTAGAATAGAATATAAGATGGTGGCAATTAAGATGAAGTACATTGACATTTTATATTCTATTTGTGCTACCTGACAATCCAAAAAAGGTAGAAAAATTACTGATTTGTGAACTTGACATTTTGACTTGGAAATCTAAGACCAAAAAAAAAAAGAAAAAAAGAAAAGATTCTTGCTAAAGGTCAGTGGCATCTTATGTGACACCTTAAACAGTGCAGTCTTTCCAAAATTTGGCATCTCCTGTATTATTGCATAGATGGTACCACTGACTGTTTTCCTTTGGACACACACACACAGTTCAGAGACAAAGCAGGTTCTTCATCACAGAGCTATGTCCCGAGTCTACTCCTATTGAAAGTGAATAGAATTTTTGCATTGACTTTAATGGAAACAGCATTTTTAAGTCTGAAAAAACCCTGCCTCAGCATTCTGGGAGAACTGCCTGCATGACTGCCATCAGGCTTGCAATGGAGACCAGTACTAAAATTGTGACAAGTTACAAGAAAAAAATAAATTGTATATATAGCCTGGGAGCCAAGGAAAGTTTTACCACAGTGTTAAAAGTTTTTGAAATCATTGACTCCAAATAAAAATGTAATATATTCTGCACAGGTGCCGACTCCCTTCTTTTCTCTATGGCAAATAAGATATCCATTAGTGTGGTTTGATGAACAGGGCATTCTGAGTTCTGTATCCAGAATAGGGGACAAGTTTTCATGTACATTAGAACTAAATCCAGCTTAAGCAGCTACTAAAGGATTCTGTGTGTGTATGGGGATCCCCAGGTGGCCCTGACCCATATTAGTAGCGTTAATGCTATTGCTCTTTTGAGTACCCTGCCATTTGTAGACTATACTGAAAATATAAATGGCAGGGGAGGGGCTAACCAAGTTTCTGCTGTGCAGATTGAGATTGAATGGGCATACAAGGCTAGAGTTAAGGTTGTTTTTGGAATGGGAGGCAGGGAAGGTGATATTTCAGATGGTTTCATTTATTTAAAAGGCCACATGAAATGGTAATACAAGCAACTCATTTCCATGGTTTTAAAATCCTTATATTTTGCAAAACAACCTGTTGCACTTCTAGATATACCTAAGTTGCAGCAATCTTAAGGTAAGGTCAATTATGACTTGTGTTTGTTAATATTTTACAAATTTTAGAACAAGTGACAAAGTGATGCTTATCATGGACAGCTCAGGTGATATGGGAAGTAGACATACAGACCTTGCAATTTGTTGTTAGGGTGTATCTCAAAAAATGTAACCCTCCAGGAATTGTAGTCTGTCACTAAAACCAGAGCACTAACTGATTTACAGCCACGTGGAACTGCACAATGACTTTACAGTACTCTCTTCCAAATATTGGTATGAAACATGTTTCGCTTATTATTACTCACCACAAAACAAGCAGTTTCCCCTCCAAGTTAGATAAGTGTGAAGCTTAGTGAAATCTATTTTAGCTTTAAAATTTCAGGCTACGGGGTGAAAAAAGCTCAGCATCAATGAATCTGAACTTGTAAAGGGAGGCTTATCATTAACATAGCAAATTTCAATGTCAAGGAGCCAAAACATTTTGGAGAAAGAAAGGTAGTGCAAGTGAGTACTGGACTATAACTTGTCTAGTTTGACACTATACAAGAATCTTTTATAAACATAGTAAAGAATCAGGTCCATGTGCCTTCCATTTTGCCACACACTCTATAGAACAAAACTGGATTTAAAAAATGTAAATCCTCATACATGTCTGTGATAATACATGTTATTATGTCACTTTTTAGTACTGATGTGGCAATGATGAACTGTTTTCCAAATAAAAAGAAGAACAGGAGTACTTGTGGCACCTTAGAGACTAACAAATTTATTAGAGCATAAGCTTTTGTGGACTACAGCCCACTTCTTCGGATGCTGTAGTCCACGAAAGCTTATGCTCTAATAAATTTGTTAGTCTCTAAGATGCCACAAGTACTCCTGTTCTTCTTTTTGCGGATACAGACTAACACGGCTGCTACTCTGAAACCTGTTTTCCAAATGAAAAGCATTTCACAAACATGCTCGCTCACTCCTCCTCCTGGCTTCTTGTCCTTCAAGCACTTTTGAGGACAAACATTCTAAAAAACAATTTTTTTCACAGGTATGCAAGCCTGGCTCGCTGCTATTATTACATATTGGCTTGATCTTGAAACATCTTTACGCATGTTAGAATTTGACATTACCAAGGCAACTTTCTCAAGACCTACTTCTATCATGATGCCTGCAATAAACTTCCAACTGATAATGACCAAGCATCTGGCCACTAGAGATTCATTAAATCTCCTGTTTATTATCCTTTACAAAATCAAAGAATCAAAACCTTTCAAGTTATGCACTGGAGCTGGTAAAAAATAGAATTTCCAATATTTCAGCATTATTTTTGTATAAATTATTTGTACAAGTCAAAACATTTCATTTCAATATTTTTATCAAATTTTAATGTTTTGTTTCAGATTGGCAAACCAAATAAAAACCATTTAGTTTTAACTGAGTCTGCAGGAGATGCAGACTCAGGTACATCATGTGAGTTGCAGTTTGGGTCTCTCTTTCCCCCATTATACTGGGGAAAGTCTGTCCAGTCATTAGTGAGTGAGGATATAAGTCACCTCCAAAGTCTGTAGGTCAAGAGCTAATCAGAGAGGGGGAATTCATTTAAATGAGCTCTCCCAGCAACCCTATTTCCTATGCTCTTCTCATCCTTCCATCGTCCATGTTGGAAATTCACAGGTTGCACAAAATACAGCTAAAATCAACAGTAACTCCTATTGCACATCCTCAGAAGGAGGGAGACAGACATGCTGTCAACCCTCCCCATTAGCAAATCTTTCACCCTTAAACAGAACTATGAGCTGGTGAGTGTCTCCTCTTTCTCAGACCTCCCTTCTACCCCTGAGAAGTTGAATGATGAGATTTCTGTGCCTCAGCTCAGAAAAGTTAACTCACCAAGAACATTCCGGTTGGCAAACAGATTTCTTCAAGTACTTTAGGGAGCAAGCAGCAAGAAATTGAGGAGTATATGTCCATCTGTTTAGTGGTTCATGTGGCATTAGTGTGAAAGCTGAACTTTAAGCCAGGTGAGTGTCAAGCTCAGCAGAAGTAAAAGATCAGAAGCCGTGTATACCGACTGCATAACAAATAGGTTTTCAAATTATGTCAGCTATGCATCTAAAAACACAAAGCACTTCCCTTACTGTGATGTTATCAGGTTAAATATGACCATGTAGGTCTTTGTTGCTACCATTGTTATATAATCACAACAAATCTTGTACAAAGTGTGTCAAATAAGGTGTCAATGGAAAACGTATGATTTGCTTAATATGATTATCCTATTTGCATGCATGTATCATTTTGGTATCTGAAGTTAGGAATATTAACTATGTACCTGTATTTCAAATGTGTTTGCTCATACGGTAACACCAACAAGTTATTTAGCCAGCACATTGTAAAGGGACTATTCAAGCTGCATGGGCCATCAAGGTACACTTATCTCACAATAGACTATGGAAGACGCCCATCCACACCTGATGGACTTTCCTGTGAACCTTCTAACTAGAATATGGGTAATGGCCTCTGTTATGACTAAGTGAGGCAGGCATAGACATGTGACTTGCCCATGTGACTCCAAACTCCGTCTTGTTACCTGTGCTTTTCCACAAGCTGTGCGGAGGGCTTTGTTTGAAACAATAGGTTTCCCTCCACATGGCAGAAGCTATAAAAAGCCCTGGAAGCATCTCCATGTTGTCTCTTTCCTGCTCTGATCTCTGGACTATGAAACTTTTACTAATGGGAGCATTCGAACCAAGGCACTGAGGACCTTCAAATGATTTGGAAGCAACCAGAGACTTAACAAGCCAGCAGTTTATTCCAGCACTCCAACAAGTCTGATCCAAGAACATTGCAATTATTGTATGCATTTGATTCCTTTAACCAATTTTAACTCTCACCTTTCTTTCTTTTTATAAATAAGCCTTTAGATATTAGATACTAAAGGATTGGCCACAGCGTGATTATTGGGTAAGATCTGAGTTGTATATTGACCTGGGTATGTGACTGATCCTTAGGGATCAGAAGAACCCTTTGGTTGATGAAATTGGTTTTAAATAACCACTTATCATTAAGTCTAGTATTTTTGGTGCTGATACAAGGACTGGAATACCTAAGGAGACTGCTTTTCTGACTTCTTGTTATTCAGTATGGTGAAACAGAAGTTTGCTTTTGTTGCTGGTCAGGTATATCTTATGGGAGAATAACCACCAACTTTGGGGTGTGTCTGCCCTGTTTCTCAGCAGTTTGTCCTGAATTTGGTATTCGCAGTTGTGACTTACTGAGGCATGGTGACACTTACATAAACAAAATAAAACAAACAAAAAAACCAGTGTTAGTTTATGAAGCTGTAATTGTCTAAATTTTTTATTCAAAAACAGTAAGGTTCAGGAAGTTAGGTAAACAGTTCAGGGGCTGGGGTTCTTTAGTAAAATCCCTTTTGTAGTATTGCAGTGATTTCTTTATTCATACTTATGTTAATGTGTTTTCCATTTTAATTTTGGATGCATGATTAATGCACATAATAAAAGCTCCAACAGTAGCTGAAACAAACTAGTGTCCAAACCATTGTTGTATTTATGTTATGAGATTTCTTGTGTGTATATTTGCCAATCTCTGTGCTCCTATTACAGCTGTTTAGAGTAAAATCGTTGACATTCATTTCTCCTAACGCAATCTTACCAGAACTCAATACTTACATGAGTTTAAAAGAAAAGTATATTATTTTTAAAATATCTCCCACATTTTTTCTTTAATATACTTTAGCTCATGTGTATCAAAATAAATAATCTTATCAGTGCAGTTTAATCTTCCCTTCCTAATATATTTAAATTAAGACCTTCCAACTAATGTGCTTCAATATGGCATTAATTGTTTTTTTAGCAGCTTTTTAAACATTGCACTTAATTTATGATGCCTCATTACACTTAGGAAAGAAGTAAATACAAAATGACTTCAAATCATAAAAAAAGTAGAGTGAAAATTGATCTGAATATTGAAACACAATGAGACTCCAGTAGCGTCTTTTTTAGTGTATGTGCAACATACCTCAGGTAGCATGTGATTCATCACTGAATTTGGTCCACTGGTTGGATCGTTAGTTTCCCCGGCTTGGGCCGAGTACTGATGGGGAGTGCGACGTGAACACTGATCCCTTCCTCCCCCCAGTAGCATTCTAATATATTTATTAGTTTAATTTAGATCAGGGGTCGGCAATGTGTGGCACGCGGCTCACCAGGGTAAGCATCCTGGCGGGCCGGGCCAATTTATTTACCTGCTGACGCAGCAGGTTCAGCCGACTGCGGCCCCCACTCACTGCGGTTCGCTGTCCCGGGCCAATGGGGGTGGTGAGAAGCGGCACAGGCGAGCAATGTGCTGGCTGCGGCTTCCCGCCACTCCCATTGGCCCAGGACGGCGAACCGTGGCCAGTGGGGGCCGCAATCGGCCGAACCTGCCACGTCAGCAGGTAAATAAAACTGTCCCGGCCCGCCAGGGTGCTTACCCTGGTGAGCCGCGTGCCACACGTTGCCGACCCCTGATTTAGATAGTGCCATCTGGACAATCAGCATGAATACTTACTGGTTTGTGCTCTCCACTAGTACATAAGGGACCAGTGGTCAGCTTCACATCAAAGTATATCCTGATACAAGGTCTGATGGTCATCTGTAACCATTTAAATCAGATTCTGTACCAAATGACTGGAGGATAGCTAATGTGACGCCAATTTTTAAAAAGGGCTCCAGAGGTGACCATGGCAACTACAGGCCAGTAAGCCTCACTTCAGTACCAGGAAAATTGGTGAAACTATTGTAAATAACAAAATTGTCAGACACATAGATGAACATAATTTGTTGGGAAATAGTCAACATGGTTTTTGTAAAGGGAAATCATGCTTCACCAATCTACTAGAATTCTTTGCGGGGGGTCAACAAGCATGTGGACAAAGGAGATCCAGTGGATATAGTGTATTTAGATTTTCAGAAAGCCTTTGACAAGGTCCCTCACCAAGGGCTCTTAAGCAAAATAAACAGTCATGGGATAAGAGGGAAGATTCTCTCATGGATTAGTAACTGTTTAAAATATAGGAAACAAAGGGTAGGAATAAATGGTCAGTTTTCAGAATGGAGAGAGGTAAATAGCAGTGTCCTCCCAGAGATCTGTACTGGGCCCAGTCCTATTTAACATATTCATAAACGATCTGGAAAAAGGGGTAAACAGTGAGGTGACAAACTTTGCAGATGATACAAAACTATTCAAGATAGTTAAGTCCCAGGCAAACTGCGAAGAGCTACAAAAGGATCTCACAAAACTGGGTGACTGGGCAACAAAATGGCAGATGAAATTTAATGTTGATAAATGCGAAGTATTGCACATTGGAAAACATAATCCTAACTATACATATACAATGATGGGGTCTAAATTAGCTGTTACCACTCAAGAAAGAGATCTCGGGGTCATTGTGGATAGTTCTCTGAAATCATCCACTCAATGTGCAGCAGCAGTCAAAATAGCGAACAGAATGTTGGGAATCATCAAGAAAGGGATAGATAATAAGACAGAAAATATCATATTGCCTCTATATAAATCCATAGTACGTCCACACCTTGAATACTGCATGCAGATGTGGTCGCCCCATCTCAAAAAAGATATATTGGAATTGGAAAAGGTTCAGAAAAGGGCAACAAAAATGATTAGGGGTATAGAACGGCTTCTGTATGAAGAGAGATTAATAAGACTGGGACTTTTCAGCTTGGAAAAGAGGCGACTAAGGGGGGATATGATAGAAGTCTATAAAATCATGAGTGGTATAGAGAAAGTAAATAAGGAAGTGTTATTTACTCCTTCTCATAATACAAGAACAAGGGGCCACCAAATGAAATTAATAGGTAGCAGGTTTAAAACAAACACAAGAAAGTATTTTTTTCATGCAACGCACTGTCAACTTCTGGAACTCCTTGCCAGAGGGTGTTGTGAAGGCCAATACTATAACGGGGTTCAAAAGGGAGCTAGATAGATTCATGGGAGATAGGTCCATCAATAGCTATTAGCCAGGATGAGCAGGAATGGTGTCCCTAGTCTCTGTTTGCCAGAAGCTGGGATTGGGTGCAGGGCATGGATTGCTTGATGATAACCTGTTTGTTCATTCCCATTGGCCACTGTCAGAGGACAGGATACTGGGCTTGGTGGACCTTTGGTCGGACCCAGTATGGCTGTTCTTATGTTCTTATGTCAAAAGCATGCAGGGGAATTGTGACCTTACAAAGGGCTGCAAACTCACTTGCACTGGATTGCTGTACTGCAGTGCTGCACTGCAGTAAAATAAGTGTGTGCTACTGACCTGAAAGTGGAGTAGACAGGTCAAATAGAAGTGCAATGATTAAGTTCATCCCTTCAGCAGGCTTTGACAGAAAAGGTTTCAATTGAGCTCTAGCCATAAAGAAGAGTTGCCCCCTCCCCAACAGAAACCTCACCAAGATTGGTGGCATAAATCTTGCTAACATTTCCGCAGGGTGCATCCACCTGGCAATTCAGGGATCTGAACTGAAGCAAGTATAAATTGTATCTCCATGTGCCAGCACTAGTAGTGAATACCTCTCCACTGTTCTCTCTCTTCTCTTACCAGTATCATTGAGGCAGTGGCCTGTTCCTGTGGGAGGGAATACATTATAATGGTATCTCATGACACGGGCAACCTGCTAATGGGAACAGCAATGATTAGTGCTAGAAAAGTGCTTCCCATTTCTCCTGGATCTGAAGGGAAGTCACAGGATTGTGGAGCCTCGATGACGGAGGAGTAACCTGGGGACAATGGGAAGATCTTGGGAATTCTAAGAGGATTGTGATGGACTCCTAAGGAGGTGGTGGGAACCCACCAGAATAAACAAATGGCGCTTGCTTTAGCATGGCAGGAAAAGGGTCAAAGTGAAGCCAAACAAAAGGGCCCAGATCAAGGCACGGCTACGTGAAGAGAGAGCCAGATCCTCAGCCAGTATAAAATTGGGATAGCTCCACTGCAGTCAATGAAGCTATGCTGTTAGAGAAAGGGCAATGCGTGATGAGAGAGCTGTATAAACAAATAATCAGTGATCAGTCTTCACCGAGAAGTCTGAAGCAATGCCTAACATAGTGAATGCTAATGGGAAGGGGGTAGGTTTAGCGGATAAAATAAAAAAAGAACAAGTTAAAAATCACTTAGAAAAGTTAGATGCCTGCAAGTCACCCGGGCCTGATGAAATGCATCCTAGAATACTCAAGGAGCTAATAGAGGAGGTATCTGAGCCTCTAGCTATTATCTTTGGAAAGTCATGGGAGACGGGAGAGATTCCAGAAGACTGGAAAAGGGCAAATATAGTGCCCATCTATAAAAAGGGAAATAAAAACAACCCAGGTAACTACAGACCAGTTAGTTTAACTTCTGTGCCAGGGAAGATAATGGAGCAAGTAATTAAGGAAATCATCTGCAAACACTTGGAAGGTGGTAAGGTGATAGGGAACAGCCAGCATGGATTTGCGAAGAACAAATCATGTCAAACCAATCTGATAGCTTTCTTTGATAGGATAACGAGCCTTGTGGATAAGGGTGAAGCGGTGGATGTGGTATACCTAGACTTTAGTAAGGCATTTGATACGGTCTCGCATGATATTCTTATCGATAAACTAGGCAAATACAAATTAGATGGGGCTACTATAAGGTGGGTGCATAACTGGCTGGATAACCGTACTCAGAGAGTTGTTATTAATGGTTCCCAATCCTGCTGGAAAGGTGTAACGAGTGGGGTTCCGCAGGGGTCTGTTTTGGGACCGGCTCTGTTCAATATCTTCATCAACGACTTAGATATTGGCATAGAAAGTACGCTTATTAAGTTTGCGGATGATACCAAACTGGGAGGGATTGCAACTACTTTGGAGGACAGGGTCATAATTCAAAATGATCTGGACAAATTGGAGAAATGGTCTGAGTTAAACAGGATGAAGTTTAACAAAGACAAATGCAAAGTGCTCCACTTAGGAAGGAAAAATCAATTTCACACATACAGAATGGGAAAAGACTGTCTAGGAAGGAGTACGGCAGAAAGGGATCTAGGGGTTATAGTGGACCACAAGCTAAATATGAGTCAACAGTGTGATGCTGTTGCAAAAAAAGCAAACATGATTCTGGGATGCATTAACAGGTGTGTTGTGAGCAAGACACGAGAAGTCATTCTTCCGCTCTACTCTGCTCTGGTTAGGCCTCAGCTGGAGTATTGTGTCCAGTTCTGGGCGCCGCATTTTAAAAAAGATGTGGAGAAATTGGAAAGGGTCCAAAGAAGAGCAACAAGAATGATTAAAGGTCTTGAGAACATGACCTATGAAGGAAGGCTGAAAGAACTGGGTTTGTTTAGTTTGGAGAAGAGAAGACTGAGAGGGGACATGATAGCAGTTTACAGGTATCTAAAAGGGTGTCATGAGGAGGAGGGAGAGAACTTGTTCACCTTAGCCTCTAAGGATAGAACCAGAAACAATGGGTTTAAACTGCAGCAAGGGAGGTCTAGGTTGGACATTAGGAAAAAGTTCCTAACTGTCAGGGTGGTTAAACACTGGAATAAATTGCCTAGGGAGGTTGTGGAATCTCCGTCTCTGGAGATATTTAAGAGTAGGTTAGATAAATGTCTATCAGGGATGGTCTAGACAGTATTTGGTCCTGCCATGCGGGCAGGGGACTGGACTCGATGACCTCTCGAGGTCCCTTCCAGTCCTATAATCTATGATTCTATGATTCTATGATAAATATCCTGGTATATTAGAGAGCACAGCATAAGGAGAAATATTGTATACCGTTCAAACATAACCAGAACAAGTTTATGAATAGTATTATGCTTCCCTTTCTTTAGCAAAGACAGTTCATCTCAGGACTTCAGCGTGCCTTTAATCAATTCAAACACTCAAAACCATGCAAACTGTTACTATGTAATTAATGCTACTTGATTTAAAATTGGTTTGAGGCTGTGCTGTGAAGCATTCTAGTGAGCAGCCTGCAGAAGGACAATATTTAGAATTAATAAGTAACAAAAGCTGGGAGATGTTTCATTAAAGCTAAGGGGAGAAAGTTTTTGCAGGCAGTTGGAGCCTAATCTAAAGCCTACTGAAGTCAATTGGAGTCTTTCCAGTGACTTCAATGGGCTTTGGATCTGGTCCTCAAGGCTTAAATTATAAGAGTATTTGAATATTTAAGGTAAATGGGGTTATTTTTTAGATTCTGTGAACAACATCTTTAAACACTGTAAACCACTCATGCATATTAAAACAAGCAAATGTGTTTCTACACACAGTATTTACATGTCTACCTCAATGGGACTCTGCTCATGGTTAGAGCCTCTAGGAATTATTGCAACACAAAGAACAATGGAACTTATTTATGCAATGCGATTTTTGCTTTTGTGCAAGATACATTGCAGTGCAGCTGATGCTTTCTTCACCCACATTGAAGTGACAGAGAATGTAATTCCGAGCCTCCAAAAGCACTGGGTTTTAGGAGCTGATTTTAGGAACCACTAATGATGTAGTCTGTTCCACAGGAATGTTTTTTAAGAATGAAAAAAGATACTACAAAAACAAATCCTTTGTGGAATTAAATGAGCAAGGCCAGATCTTCAGCAATGTAAAATCAGAGTAGCGTTATTGAAATCAAAAGGAGCTATGTTGATTTACACCAGCTCAAGACTGTAATTCACACAAACTGTATTTTTCAGGGAACCAATATAGTTCTATTAGAAGCTTACAGCATCAGCTACTATTTTGTTCTCTTTAGGACAATTCCTGATGTGCTGATCATCCTCCAGTTGCACTCAGCACCTCAGGATCAGACCTTTACCTGTTCAATCCTTTTTTAGGCAGTCCTACCTATGGACTAGGTGGTGACACTCTTATTCACATTGAGTAACAAATAACTCCTTGAGCGGTCTCACTGGTTTCCAGAGGGCTGCCCAAGGACTAAAGGTGCTACTCATTGACAGTATGGGTAGCAAAATCCAGCCCTATAACTGTTTAATAAGATTTTGTTCCTGGATATAATTAAAAAAAACCCACATATTTTAAAGATATCCTTTCCGGGGTAAATGGGCCATAAATAAAATATCATCTGCATTCAGTGGAAACAGAAGTCTGTTCAATTTACTTTATCTATGTATGCAGTAAAACTTCTTTAAAGCATCTATTCATACCTCTGGGCAATTTTACAATAGTTTAAAATATATAATACCAAGATAATTATATCCATAGTGAAGTGCCTGCACAATGTCCCAACCATTCTTCCCTGGAAGGGAGATGTAACAGTCTCGGCCGGGGTTCGGCCGTCAGCAGGGCTGTGGGGTATCCCACCGCCTCGCTACACAGAGGCTGAGGCAATGTCTATAGCAGTCCCGGCCCTAGGTCAGGGCGGGGAAGCAAGCAAATAGTCGGTCAGTAACCCAGGCCTTTAGCAGGGGCTGGGTCAGAGTTAGAGTTTGTAGCAGCCCCCAGGCTCTCTAAGCCAGGGGAAACAGGGGGAGTCTGCCACCCAAGGAGTGGGTGGCAGGGGGGACGCAGGCCCTCCCACTCCACTGCGTCCCAGCCCGAGGCCCTAGCAGCGACGGAAACTCGCTGCTGTCAGTGGAGATCCTGGCCGCAACACACTGACATCGGCTCTGTCAGTGCAGCAGCCAGACTGGGGTCGGCTGCCCCAGGCTACTTTCACACTCCCCCTCGTATGGTACCTGGGCCGTCTTAGTGTCATTGGTGCTCTCCACCAGCATTGGCTCCTCTGGGTAGGTAGCGAAGGGTAGGCTCAGCTCCTCCTCGGGGTAGCTGGCACGGGGCAGGCTCGGCTCTTCCTCGGGGTACCTGGCACGGGGCAGACTTGGCCAGTCCTCCTCAGGGTACCGGGCGAGAGGTAGGTTCGACCGGCCCAGTGAGTCAGCAGGCCAGTTGCAGCCTGCAGCTGTTTCCCAAGCGGGAGCTCGGCCACGGACGTCTGCTCTCTCCACCGGCCTGGGCTCTACTGAGCTCTGCAGGTGGGCTTTTATACTTCCGGGTCGGGGCTGTGACCTCGGAGAGGCAGGCGCCGGACCCGGTGGCTCTGCCCATGTTGGTATTAGGGGAGGTTCGGCCATCAGTGGGGCTGTGGGGTATCCCACCGCCTCGCTACAGGAGAGTATTCACCTTTCAGTGCCCCGTGGAGGTCATCCTACTGCCATGCCACCTCTAGTCCCATTGGTGCATCTAGTGGGAGGCTCCACACAGTGAGATAATGCTGAGAAGACTTGCATTAAATCCCAACAAGGGTTTTCAGGGGTTTTCTTGCTACCAGCATAAACACTAGCAGTCACTAGCCATGATGTTTCAATTGCAATTTTGCCCAGAGTCCACAGTTGTGAGTTGCTACTTTGTGGCAATCAGAATGTCTTCTTGGCATATACCCCATAATTCCTACCACAGCTTCTTGAAGCAATTGCTTATAGAGAGCCTTCTGAGAGCCCAGGATAACTGTGGGGAAGTCAAACTCACCAGCAGGGCCGGCTCCAGGGAAATTGAAAAGGGAAATTAATGAAATATCTGAAACCTTGCTTACCTTAAGGGCTTTGCTGTAAAAGGGCTTAAGTGGACATCAATGTTAGTGGGATCAGCAGCATTTATGTTCAGGCTGTAGTAAAAGCAGTACAGCATATTCACATCTTATTCCTCACCACTCCAGAACTCTAAGACCATACCAACAATGCAGTTATTGTGGAGGATAGTTTATGAATATACAACTAGGGTACAAATACCTTCCTTTTTGTTCAGCACTCTGAATGTTTTAAGATGTGTCATATGCCTGTTGTTCCTTATTTCATCTGGATGCTAAGGTCCAGGAAGACTGAGCAGGGGCCTTAATCAGATCTAGGTCATGTAATGAAGGGTCATATTATAAATATAAAATTAGTAGGTCATTCAAAATTGAGACTTAATGTTAAAATAGGTTTTTGAAAACACTTGTATAAATTAGTCCCTGGGGAATGTGGTTTAAAAAAAAAAGAGAAAAATACAATGAAACTTGTGATAATGAGCTCTTCAATGGGCAACTTTAAAATAGTGCAGCTCTACATTTGCCTTTGACTGACATCACAGATACACAAAATAATTCTGACATTGCACTGCAATGTTCGCATCATGAGCATGCATTAGTGACTTATCATTAGGTATCACACTGGATTATGAAGCAAATTTTATAATGCAAAAGAAGGGCATTGTGTCATGATTATTTGGTTGTAGTCTGCCATTCCCCCTCAGTGGGCCTAATCCAATGCTTACTGAAGTCAGTGGGAGTCTTTCCAGTGACTTCAGTGGACTTTGGATGAGGTTCTAAATCTAATGTCCTGAATCCTTAGAATACTACCCTGCATCATCCTGAAAGAAGATGTAATTTTAGAACTGCAGGGGATAGCTCAGTGGTTTGAGCATTGGCCTGCTAAACCCAAGGTTGAGTGTTCAATCCTTGAGGGGGCCGTTTAGGGATCTGGGGCAAAAATCTGCCTGGGGATTAGTCCTGCTTTGGGCAGGGGGTTGGACTAGATGTCCTCCTGAGTTCCCTTCCAACCCTGATATTCTATGATTCTAAGTGACTGTCTCTTATTTAATCTCTGTCTGGCCTCCTACCTGCTGGAAAGGTGATCCTTTGAGATCTCAAACAAAATACCTGATCTAGTTCCATTAAATTTGCTCAGGCTGGGTCTACACTACCCGCATGAATCAGCGGGTAGAAATCGACCTCTCGGGGATCGATTTATCGCGTCCCGTCGGGATGCGACAATCGATCCCCGAATCGACGCTCTTACTCCACCAGCGGAGGTGGGAGTAAGCGCCGTCGACGGGAAGCCACAGAGGTTGATTTTGCCGCCGTCCTCACAGCGGGGTAAGTCGGCTGCGATACGTCGAATTCAGCTATGCTATTCGCGTAGCTGAATTTGCGTATCTTAAATCGACCCCCCCCCCGTAGTGTAGATGTAGCCTCAGTCACTCTGCAGCATTGCCTAAAACCAGACAGAACTACCTTGTCAATGGATGTTTAGCAAATGTGTAAACCATCTTGTTAAAACATTGTTAGCTCTGAGTGTAGACCAGGGGTCGGCAACGTTTGGCATGCGGCTCGCCAGGTAAGGACCCTGGCGGGCCGGGCCAGTTTATTTACCTGCTGACGTGGCAGGTTCAGCTGATCGCGGCCCCCACTGGCCGCAGTTCACCGTCCCGGGCCAATGGGGGGAGCGGGAAGCCGCGGCCAGCACATCCCTCACCCGTGCCGCTTCTCGCCGCCCCCAGTGGCCTGGGATGGCGAACCGCGGCCAGTGGGGGCTGCGATCGGCCGAACCTGCCACGTCAGCAGGTAAATAAACTGGCCCGGCCCGCCAGGGTCCTTACCCTGGCGAACCGCGTGCCAAACGTTGCCGACCCCTGGTGTAGACAAAGACAAAGATGTTTAGTCAACGTAATATATTCCTATGCTATACTAAGTGGTAATGTCTGGTTAAAAGCATGACAATTAATATACTAACAAATATTATTTGCAAAACTCATCTCATTTTCTTCAGTATAGATGAGGCCTACAGGAAAAAACTTTGGGCAGATGCATAAGAGCAGCAAACATCTTGAACCACAGGTTAGCGTCTCCGCTATAAAAAACCTTCAGCACAGTTTTTTTTTTCTTACTCTTCAGTCAAAGACCATCTATGCAACTCATTTATTTCTAGTCATTTCGCGGCCATCTCAGACAGGTGTTTACACTCCGCTAATTCTTAAAAAGCAGTACAGTGAATAGAAATATTTTATTTCGTGCATGTTACATTTTTCCCCATCCCTTCATTTGATTCTTCTCCCTTAGCTGTCTTGAATGTGGCAGACACTTATTCTCAGATTCCCTGCAGCCCTTGACCTGCTTCCAGAGTTCATTTTGTTTATTTAAAAAAGCTCTGTGGCTTATTCCTGCATTTGCCAGAAAGCAAAGAATGTCATAAAAACATTAGACTAATTTCAAAGTAAAAAGGGAAATGGAAAATATTTCTTCATTTATTTCCTATATTTAAAATGTAGATATTAGAAATAAGGAGATCGGAGTTATTTAAGAATGTATAATTTAAAATCAAAATGTGCTTAATCCTTTCACTACTCTGAACATTAGTGCTAGAAATTTTTTTGAATTTTTCCGTACCATTAGCATGGTAATTGTATATTTGCATATGGTTTACATCTGAATTAAATAAATAAAGATTGGAACAAACTTTAAATGAGCTAAAGCTTGCCACACATGATGACAGAGGAAGACTTTCAGTCCTAAATGTTATCCCACATTTAATACCAAAAATGCAAATTCACAAAGTCAAAGCCTTGCAGAAATATGCTAAGAGATCATGTCAATATTCCTAACGCCACACTGGTACACATCACCACGATTTAAATCCTGAACACAAACATGCTGATTTCTTTTTAATTACTGAAATGAGCATCTTGACCAAAGTTCTTTATTGTCTCAGAGAAAAAGCTCCTCTACTCATGATGAAAATTAAATAGAAATAATAATTAAACAATTTAAAATATTATAACTATATTAAAAACACAGGATTCCAGTCTGGTCTTGCTCACATGTTGTAAATCAGAAGCAGCCTCACTGAAGTTAGCAGAATTATTGGAGGAATTGGAGTTTGATTGGAGAAATCCAAAGGAAATATGAAATGTTTTTCCAATACAAGATGTCAGACTCGAAGACTGTTTCCTTAATTACCATTCCGTACCAAATCCTGCATTTCTTGTGCATGTGAAGTCCTAGGTCTAGATTCAAAGCTCCTTGAAGTCAATTTCAACAGGCATCAGGCCCTAGCGATCTCTATTCTCACTCATGCATCCGATGAAGTGGGCATTCACCCACAAAAGCTTATGCTCCAATACATCTGTTAGTCTTAAAGGTGCCACAGGACTCTCTGTTGCTTTTTACAGATCCAGACTAACACGGCTACCCCTCTGATACCTTCTATTCTCACTGACTTTCATATTCATTAACCAGAATCTGAAACCAAGTTTTATTAAAGGGGTGCCTGTCACAAAGGTAACACAAAATGCTGGAGACTCAATAGGCTACAAGCAAAGTTTTGCAAACCTGATTCTTCTGGTTCCTCTCCCTGATCCTCTGATTCCAAAAAAGAAACACCATGGAATATTATTTTTTTATTTGTAATTTTTTTATCTGGTATTGAGTTAGATCACCTATGACAAAAAAAATTGGCACCCACAGCTTGTGAATGTTTGTTGGGAATTATATTCCTTCAGTTCTCCCCTCCCACCCCCCACCCAAAAATTACCACAGGCTGCTGATGTTCTGCTTTGTCTGCTATGCTTTCAGATATACTAGTCTAGTGTCTGATCTGAAATTATGTACAACGGGTTTACAATAGTATAAACCTTTTTCACACCTGTAAACAAAGCAAGGAACAAAACTCAACCTTACCTCTCCAATAACCTTGTCTGAAAGTGTTTAAACTCACACAATTCACACGTCACACACTTTAAAAATAAACTCACTTTCTATTACTGTAGTGCCTCCAACAATCATGTGATGAGCTCTTTAAATGCTATTGCATTTTGTCCAGTGGTATATAGTATATTGCAAAGCACTCTTCCTATTTTTGTCTTCCTGCCACCATAAAATGTATTTTCATAAATTTAATTCATAGGACTGCAGTTGTTGATAAATTTTCCTCACTCTGAAATGCTTTCCTGTAAAAATATCTATGAATGATATAAGACTTTAGGGGGAAAGGCTCCTCATTCAGATCCATTTTATATGTCTAACCAGGCAAAAACAACTTAGACTGAAGCCATTTAAAAGTAGCTAAACTTAAGTGGGTTTTGGAGTAAGAATTCGGAGAATTTCTGCAAATAATTTAGGAATGAGCAGAGAGAACCCTGAAAGCTCGACTGATGTGTCACACACCATTTAGGGGACCTTTCTTGGGAAATCTTTTGGGAAAAGTAAGGTTTTCTGTTATTTGTACCATAATACCAAGGAACTGCAACATTTTCTTAGTTATTATATAAATACTGCACAGAAGGGGCAACGAGATGCAAGGTGCAGAGCACCTAGCAAAGATACTGGGAACCCTCAAATCCCATTAACTGCTTTGGGAAATGAATTCCCATTGATCACAGTGCAACTATGGTCACAAAATTACTATTATATAGTGATTAGACTTAAACACACCCATTTTGTCTTAGGTGAATATCTCCATTCATTATAATTCCCTGTGCTTGCTAATGGAAGTCAATAGTAGTGCTTAAATGCTTTCTTGAATAGGGATGTGTTCCTGAATTGGAGCCATTGGGAATAACTAAATTACATTCCATCAGTATTTGCAATATCTAAGGCAGTTGGGCAAATTATTAAGCTCAGTCACTGTATTTTCAGTATGAATTAGAAAAAAAACATTAAAGAAAAATAATTGATAATTAGCAGAAGTGCCAAAGAAAATACTTTAAAATGCATGAAAGGTAAATAGAACCATGTGTAAAGTTCCCACACTCACCTGGTGTTAATGTCCTTCTTTAAAGGTCATCAATAACTCAAGAAAATAAATGTGGAACCCTTCTGCCAGGTGTATCGGCAGCAACAAGGGCTGGGTTCAATATCTAGGTGTTCCTCTTAACAACACAAAATAGAATTGGCTGAAGCCTCCACGCAGAAATCTAGGAAAACTAAACACAACCCCGGATACCTCTAGTAGGCAATACTTCCCCACTCACAAGCACTGAGTCTGTGTATATCAAAAGACCTTTTACTAAAAAGGAAAGGAAACACAGCATTAATTTGTGAAAACACCGCAACCACGATTCAAAAAGCATGTAATTATAAGCAAACAACCACCCCACAGTATGTCAGCCAGCTCCCTCTGCCTCAGTTTCCCACTTGACAGTGTGAAAGTCCTTTATCATGCCACTCCCTTTCCCCTCGAGTGCACCCCAGTCAGAGCTGGTTGTCCTTGGCCAGCACCAACTCAGAGGTGCATTCATATGGGTTCACCTCCCACCCCGGAAAGTGGGTGTGGGGGCATCAAGCAACATCCCTGCCATTTCTGCAACTGGCTTATTGTTGCTCCTTCTGCTGCCATCTCTGCCGCTGCTTTCTCTGCTTCCACTGGCTTTCATGCTGCTGCTATTGTTACTGCTTGCCACTCACCACCACTTCTGTGATGCTGTGTACTGAGGTTTGCACTGCTTAGACCAGCTCTTAGTGATTTTAGTTCTGGGTGATTTCAATGGGTAGCAGATACCTCACTGCCAGTACTGCCTCTGCATTGTCTTTCACTGCAAAACTGTCCCCACATCAGGTCTAAGGCTTATCAGTGATTAAACTCAAGCAATCACAACAAACAGATGATAAACAAACAATGAGTCTAAACTCAATTGAGTCTAATCAGCTCCATCTTTAAACACTGGTAAAAGGAGGATCAAATGATGTCTAGGACCCTTTAAGCAGAGCTCACACCACCAGGCAGAACACTATTCCCACCCTCCTTGACTGAGATTTGGCATCCTTATCCGTACTTAGGGCTTGGCTACACTTGCGAGTTAGTGCACAATAAAGGAGCCCCGTGCGCACTAGCTCACTCCCCATCCACACTGGCAAGGCACGTAGAGAGCTCTGACTTTGCGGCTACAGCGCTGCTGGTACTCCACCTCGGTGAGTGGAATAACGTTTGCTGCGCCCCTCGTGGAGCGCCGTGGCACTAGTGTGGACGATCTGTTCTGTTAATGCACTCTGATCGGCCTCCAGAAGTGTCCCACAATGCCTGTTCTAGCCACTCTGGTCATTACTTTGAACTCTACTCCCCCGCTCTCAGGTGACCAACCATCAGACCTGCCCTTTAAATTCTCTGGGAATTTTGCAAATCCCCTTCCTGTTTGCTCAGCCAGGCGTGGAGTGCTATCAGCGAATCTTTCCAGGTGACCATGCCGCCATGTGCCAGGCAATCCTCAGTATGGACCAATGGCAAGGTGCTGGACCTCATCAGTGTTTGGGGGGAGGAAGCTGTCCAGTCTCAGCTGCGCTCCAGCTGTAGGAATTACGATACTTTCAGGCAGGTATCAAGGGACATGATGGAAAGGGGTCATAACCGGGACACACTGCAGTGCAGGATTAAAGTGAAGGAGCTGTGGAATGCCTACCGCAAAGCTTGCAAGACAAACAACCACTCTGGTGTTGCCCCTGCAACCTGCTATTTCTACAAATTGCTGGGCGCAATACTTGGGAGCGACCCCACCTCCACTCCTAGTACTACCACGGACACTTCAGAGCCCAGTTCAACAAGGCAGGAGGAGGAGCAAAGTGGGAGCAAGTGTGCTGAGGCGGAGGAAGACACCCCAGAATCCCTAGATTCATGTAGCCAGGAGTTGTTCTCAAGACAGGAGGAAGGTAGCCAGTCGTGGCGGCCGGTGCTTGGGGAAGGACAAACACCAGAGGAGGTTCCCGGTAAGCGGCTTTTATTTTGGGAAGGAAGTTATTCGGTGTGGGCTCTGTGGGCAAGGAGGATTAGGGCTCTATGCATGCCTAGATAGGGTGTTGATGTGCTCTCACACATCACAGTAATCGGCCCCAGTGATCTCTTCAAAGGTCTCATCCAGAACTTGGGCAATGCGCTTGCACAGGTTTCTCGGGAGAGCCACTATGGTCCTTGTCCCAGTAAGTTTAACTTGTCCGCGCTGTTGTGCCATGAGGGGTGGGGGGACCATTGCTGCACACAGGCAAGCTGCATATGGGCCAGGGCAGAAGCTGCATTGCAGTAGAAGACCCTCACTTGCTTCCCAGGTCACCCTCAGCAGCGAGATATCTTCCAGGATGAACTCCTGTGGAAAACGTGGGGACAGTGTTTAATATAGGAGACCCTTGCCGCTGTTGGCTCTCTCCATGGCACAGAAACCCAGAGGACAGTACAGCCGTGAAACAATCAGTCACGCTTGACCCTGTGCTTACTCACCATTTTGGCGCTCCCGTGGTTTATGTGTGCTCACTTTGGGATGGGCAAATTATGCTATTGTGTAGAGTGTGCTTGCCCTTAAGTACGGGGGAATCATTGCTCTGTCTGGTGTGAACAAAGCTGTCTCTGTTAAGTGTTGCATTTTACCTTTACAGATGCAACCTTGAGATCTCAGCCGTCTGTGTTATCACCAGCCGAAAGACTCCAAAGAATCAGAAAGAGGCCACGTAGAAGCAAGGAAGACATGCTGCATGAAGTAATGTAGCATTCAAGTAATGAAAATCAAAAAGTGCAGGAGTGGCTGGAGAGTGAAAGGAGAATCCGCCAGCAGAACAAGGAGCAAAAGCGCGGTGCTCCATCAGAAAAGCACGGATCGATTGATAAGCATAATAGAGTGCCAAGCAGACTCTATCCAGATGCTCGTAGCCATGCAGGCAGAGCATTACCGCCCCTGCCCCCACTCCCACCCCCACAGGCCTTGTCCCAAAACTCTTTCCCTTGTGCCCCCATTTCACCTCGAACCCACCTTCCCCAACATCCGGGTTCTTACCACCACCAGCTGCCTCCAACACCTGTAGCTTTACCACCCAGCCCTGTAAACTATGACGCTTACCCACTGCACTCAACCCCCATCACCATGCAGTATAGCCATCCTGAAGTGCAGCACTCATTGCACAGCACACCAGACAGGACATACGCCAATCTGTGATTGTACCGTTCCTCACCCCACCCTCTTGCCCTTTCTGTTTCCCAAGCAGTTGTGTTTCTTTTCAGTGAATGAATTTTCTTTTCAATAAATGGATTTTTTGGCTTTGAAAACATTCTTTATTATTGCATAAAGTAAAAGATATCTTAGCCCAGGAAAAAAACAGGCACTGCAAGTCAGCATAGCAAACACAGATTCCTACTAACATTGGAACTACTGCACTTCACTCCCGTGCAGGGCACTAGACATTACTGGTGGCTTTCAGCCACAAATTGCTCCCTCAAGGCATCCCTAATCCTTGCAGCCCTGCGCTGGGCCCCTCTAATAGCCCTGCTGTCCAGCTGTTCAAATTCAGCCTCCAAGTGTTGAACCTCCGAGTTCCATGCCTGAGTGAATTGTTCACCCTTCCCTTCACAAATGTTATGGAGGGTACAACACGCGGATATGACCATTGCCCAGGTCCAGCTTCCCATACAGAAAGCGCCAGCAGCCTTTTAAACGGCCAAAAGCAGACTCCACAGTCATTCTGCACTGGCTCAGCCTGTTGTTGAACCGCTCCTTGGTGCTCCCTGTCAAGGCTCCCTGTGAGGGATTTCATGAACCACGGCATTAAAGGGTAAGTGGGGTCTCCAAGGATCACAATGGGCATTTCAACTTCCCCTACGGTGATCTTCCGGTCTGAGAAAAAAGTCCCAGCTTGCAGCTTCCTGAACAGACCAGTGTTCCGAAAGATGCATGTGTCATGCACCTTTCCGGGCCAGCCTTCATTAATGTCAATGAAACATCCACGGTGATCCACAGCGTTTGGAGAACCATAGAGAAATACCCCTTCCAATTAACGTACTTGGTGGCTAAGTGGGCTGGTGCCAGAATTGGAATGTGTGTGCCATCTACCAGCCCTCCGCAGTTAGGGAAACCCATTTGTGCAAAGCCATCCACAATGTCCTGCACGTTACTCAGAGTCATGGCTCTTCTGAGCAGGATGCGATTAATGGCCCTGCAAACTTGCATCAACACGATTCCAATGGTCGACTTTCCCACTCCAAACTGGTTAGTGACCGATCAGTAACTGTCTGGAGTTGCCAGCTCCCAGACTGCAATAGCCACCCGCTTCTCCACCGTCAGGGCAGCTCTCAGTCTCGTGTCCTTGCACTGCAGGCAGAGGTGAAAGTAAGCCGGTATGCCCTGGTCCGGTGTACTGGCAAGAGCCGGTGCGCCATACCGGGGCGGCCCAGCTTCCCCAGATGGCAATTTAAAGGGCCTGGGGCTCCCAGCAGCAGTTGGAGCCCCAGGCCCTTTAAATTGCCGCCAGAGCCCTGCTGCTGGAGCCCTGCGGTAGCGGCAGCGGGGCTCCGGGGGTTATTTAAAGGGCAGGAGTTCCCGCTGCCTCTACTGCCCTGGGCCCTCTAAATAGCCGCCGGAGCCCTGCCGCTGCTACCCCAGGGCTCTGGGGGCTATTTAAAGGGCCTGGGTGGTAGAAGCAGGGGAGTCCTGGGCCCTTTAAATAGCCCCCAGAGTCCTGGAGTAGCAGCAGGGCTCTGGCAGGTATTTAAAGGGCCCGGGGCTTCTGCTGCCTCTATGGCCCCGGCCATTTAAATAGCCCCCGGAGCCCTGCTGCCGGAGCCCTGGGGTAGCAGTGGCAGCTGGGGGCTCTGGCAGCGGTTTAAAGAGCCCTGGTGGTAGCGGCGGCCAAGCCCTGGGCCCTTTAAACTGCTGCTAGAGCCCTTGCCTGCCGCTGCTACCCCGGCGGAGGAGGGGGAGGGCACTTACTGGTACAGGGCGGGCCGGGACTGGCTCTGACCCCCCCATCCCTACCCCTTCTGCCTGAGGCCCCGCCCCTTCCAGGGGCCAGAGCCGGCCCCAACCCAGCCCTGTACCACTAAGTCCATATTTCTACTTTCACCCCTGGCTACAGGGTGAGCTCCTCAGACAATCCCATGAAAGTGGCTTTTCTCATCCAAAAGTTCTGCAGCCACTGCTCGTCGTCCCAGACTTGCATGACAATGTGATCCCACCACTCAGTGCTTGTTTCCCGAGCCCAAAAGCAGCGTTCCACGGTGGTGAGCATGTCCGTGAATGCCACAAGCAAACTCGTGTCGTATGCATTACTCGAGTTGATATCATCGTCGGAACCCTCACTGTCACTTTGGATCCTAAAGAATAACTCGACTGCCAAACATGATGTGCTGGCGAGACTCATCAGCATACTCTTCAGCAGTTCGGGCTCCATTCCCGCAGACCGAAAGGGAAGATTGAGCGCGCAATACAAAAAAAGTTGAAAGATGGCGCCAAATGTGGACGGAAGCACAGGGAATGCTGGGATGCGAAGCAATGCATCACGGGGCGTTGGGACAGGACCCAGAATGCCCCGCATCTCCCGTCCCCTTCCCACAAACCACAGCACCAGAATGGGAAGAGGTGCTCTGTGGGATAGCTGCCCATAATGCACCGCTCCCAATGCCACTGCAAGTGCCACAAATGTGGCCACACCAGTGCACAAGCAGCTGACAATGTGGACAGACTGCTGCTCTCCAAAGGCGGGTTTAACTCACAGCACTCTACATCTACATCTACATGCCCTTAGCAAGAAGGTTCCATTCAGGGTGACCCCTCAGGGTATGCTAAGTTCAGTTCTGCTGCCCTTTACTCATCCAATAAGGATAACATTTCATTATCCCTGCACTCAATATTAAAGTGAATTGTAACCCTAATCCAACCCAAACCGACCACTTTGGCAAAGCAACTCCATCTGCTGAGCATCTAGGCAAAGTAGTCAAGTATCAGAGGGGTAGCCGTGTTAGTCTGAATCTGTAAAAAGCAACAGAGGGTCCTGTGGCACCTTTAAGACTAACAGAAGTATTGGGAGCATAAGCTTCAGATGCAAGAAGTGATGTTCTTACCCATGAAAGCTTATGCTCCCAATACTTCTGTTAGTCTTAAAGGTGCCACAGGACCCTCTGTTGCTTTAGGCAAAGTAGATGTGTCTAGGCAGGCTGTGTCTGCTCCTCTCCCCTCCTCCTTCTCTAGTTCATCACTAGGCATCAGGGGAGAGCTTTAGACCCTGCTTACAAATGTATATCCACATTCAGCCCATTTGATCTCCTTCATACATTACATGGTTACTGATCTCTGTGATGACATTTGTCTTCCCTCTTGCAGAGTGAGAGAATAACTCACGAGTAATGTTGACACATGAAACAGTTATTTCTCTGTTCCTTTCTAGCCTAGGTAAATATCATAACAGAGATCGAGCTATTAGCATTGGAAGGATGCAGCTATCTGTCCATTTTACATTTCAGAGGACCACCAGTTTTAGAGAAATATTAATATGAATATCATGGGCATAATTATTTTTCTTGACAAAAATACTTTCCTCACCAGGGTCAGTGGGTCTCACAAACTCATGCTGCATAGTAAAACAACAATAACCCCTTGAAGAGGGTCTCTCCTACCTACTTTACGTTGAGTCCTACATAGCATTTTATAGTACTTTAAATTCCTTGATGGAGCCTCCAAGAACAAAAACTAATACATCATGGAGAAGCCTCACGTTAGGTTATAGCGTGGCTGTTACCTAGAGCTGATTCAAACTTGGAATTTCCAGTTTGTGGGAAATTTCAAAATTTGATTTTGCTCCAGAACATTTTCAAAATGTCCTGCAAACCAGCCATTCCCTGAAGCAGAGCTGGGACTCCCAGGGCAGTCCACATGGCATAGCTTCCCCAAAGCATGTCCCAAAATTCTGTCTCCTGATTCTAAGGCCAGGAGCCTGGAAACCCTGACAGCCCCAGATCAAGTCACATTGATAATGCTTTCCTGGCCATCTCTTGGGCTACCTTCCTGCCTCATCCATGTGCTTCTCTGTCATGTTTCTGCTGCTTCTGTGACTGTCTCATCCCACCTTACAACTATATGGGTTGTAGCGGGCTACTTCACCTTGAATGGTCTCTTAGAACAGTGTTTCTCAATGACCAGTCGGTGAACCAGCGCCAGTCCCCGAGATCTCCCTGACACAGTTTAGGAAGTAGCAAGCCAGTCCTTGGTACCAAAAAAGTTGAGAAACACTGCCTTAGAATATGTGCTAACTATTTACATTAAACTATATGTTTGACCTTTTATTTAGATGTGACACTGAGTACCTTTCCCAGACTTGAGGAAGAGCTCTATGTAGCTCAATATTGCCTCACCCACCTTGTCTATCTAGTATCCTGGGACCAACATGGCTACAATACTGCATATATCACACTCATACACACACTGACAGTTCCCTCCAACAGCACCCAGCCCCCTGCATTTGCATTAAACCCCAGTGAAAGCCTTCCCCTCAGATTCCTGACTGGCCTGGCACTCATAGCTGCTGATTTGGGCAGAGGCGCGTATGGTTCCAGCTATCTATTCCATAAACGAGTTTAATTGCTTTTTACATTTATCCTGAATAAAGGGCAGATGTCATGTCCACAAGCTTCAACGAGGTTCTACCCAACCTCCATTGTGGCTCTACCAAGGAGACAGCTGGCACTACAATTTAAACGCAGCCACTGGGACAGCTTGCCACATTAATCTTTTTTTTTAAGAAAAGATTATACTGAAAGAGTGATGGCCACATCATGTTGTATGTGGACCAGCCTCTTATCTGTAGGGAAATGTTACAGCTACCACTATGCATAGTGTATTTTCTCCACATTTTACATAGGACATAGAAAACACATAGTAAAAAACAGATTGACCTAACTTCAGCTATTTTTCACTGTTCTGATGGTGCAGAAGGGTTGTAATGCTACGCTCAACCAGCTGAGGTTTCCCCTCCAGCACAAGATAATGTCCCCTTTCAGACATTCTGCCCCCCTGCCACTGTGGAGGTGGCAGTGGGGCAGAATGTCTGAAAGGGGACATATGCTGGGCAATGGCTGCAATCTGATCATTCCTTGCTGCAAGAATAGCTGTTTGGGAGTTATTGCACCCAGGCACAAGTTAGAGCAGCCCTTACAATGCTTTAAAATAATTAAAACCAAACCCAGAATAAGTGGATTGCAAAGGCACTTTAAAGCTATCTAGGTTCCCCGTATAAAAGATCAGGGTTTTAGGGTCAAATTCAACTATAGAGTTTAAGGGTCATAATTAAAAAAAGAGAGAGAGAGGTTCATGGTAAGGTATCTGTTTGCAAATGGCAAGGATCATAATTCCACAGACTTCTGTGGCATTGCACCAGGGATGAATAATGGAGACAATTTGCAATTCGATGTAGAATATAAATTCACAATTTTCAAGATGAATTTTATGAGTTCATGTAATCCAGAAAAGGATTCCACATTGCATGAAACCACTTGGATTCTAAAAATAGTATACAGCTGTGTCCAATGAGTAGCAGCCTATTCCAGGGGTCAGCAACCTTTGGCACACGACTCGCCAGGGTAAGCACCCTGGCGGGCCGGGCCGGTTTGTTTACCTGCCGCGTCTGCAGGTTCAGCTGATTGTGGTTCCCACTGGCCACGGTTCGCCGTCCCAGGCGAATGGGGGCAGCGGGAAGCGGCGGCCAGCACATCCCTTGGCCTGCACCACTTCCCACTGCCCCCATTGGCCCGGAGCGGCGAACCGCGGCCAGTGGGAGCTGCGATCGGCCGAACCTGGGGATGGGGTAGGTAAACAAACCGTCCCGGCCCGCCAGGGTGCTTACCCTGGAGAGCCGCATGCCAACAGTTGCCGACCCCTGGTCTATTCTTTTAGCATAAGTAGAGATCAGTCTCTCCAATGCCAGAGCATACTTATTGGATTGATTATTAACCAACTCTTTGTTCTTTATTCCCCTTTATTAAGTAAACAGGATAGCTTATGAGTCTCTAAGCAGGCAAAAGGCCGACCAAGATGTCAGGCCTTAGAGATCTTCTTGATGGCATAAAAATGTTTGTTATTTATCTATTCTCCTTACTTTCCATATAGACAGCAAAAATTATGTATATTGCAATCTTCTTGTGTAAAGCTGATTAATGCTGAACAAACAGTCTACAGCATATTTTCCCCCACCAAAAAGTGCTCATAAACAGTGTTGTAAAATGACACTCAAAATCAATATTTATTATCATTCTAACTACAAACCAGAACTGTCATTGATATTTTTATGAGCAGTAAGTAAAATAGAAATCTCCTAAAAGTGATGTAAACACATCTATAAAGTAAATGATTTGTAAATAAAAACACAGCCAAACCGGTAAAAAAGTAAAACTCTATAAGTCATCATCATCTGCAAAAGACATCTAGTTATTATAGGAGAAACCAGAGGCTGAAAACAAGCACAAATAGAAAGCCAGATGAAGGGAAAGACTTGAGCATAACAGAGAGCAAGACAGGGACCGATATTTTTGTGTTGGGAAATTTATTTTCAAGCTGGAACTGGATACACAGAGCACAGTGAACGTCCCTCAGATCAGTACCTGTTTCATTATAACAGGGGTCATCTTTGCTTCTATTGGGGCAAAAGTCCAGTTTCATTGGTCCATCTCCAAAAACTGAAGGGCCTCGTTGCATTCCCGAATTCCCTGAGAGAAGATATTTTTCAAGACCACGCTGTCCAGGTGGTCATCTTTATCAACATTTTTTATAATTGCTCCTAGACAGCCCTTCCCTTTGCTCCGTCTTAACAGGACACCTTGGAACACAGATGGCTTGGAAGTTGCAGGAGATGAAGTAGTTAAGGAAGAGGTAAATATTAAAGGTTGACATATGCTCAGTGCCTGACCAGCCGTGACAGAGTTCTTGCAGTTCTGTGCCACAACTGTAGTGAATGCTAACAAAACATTTTCTTTCACAATCGTATCTGAAATCTGGATCAGAGGGACTGGATGCCTTTGTTCAGGAAGAGATTTGGTCATTTCTTGCTATGAAAATTCCACATTGTTTACGGATAATATTGATTTTATTTGGATCAGATTGTCTAGTCTTCTCTGAAAGTTTCACTCAGCAAGATACTGGAGATGTTGGAAGGAGCTGGTGTAAGTCAACATAACTCGATTAAAGTCAAACCTATGACAATTAACAACAGCCGAGTGTCAGAGTCCCATGTGTGCCAGCTGGCAAAGGGTTAACTACTCTGTCAGCAACCCCTATCAGGCCAGACGAAGTCACATCATCTAATAAATTGCTCTCCTAATATCTATCCATAAAGAGCATCATGTAAGATCTTAAGTGAAAGCCAGGATCATGCTGGTTGTCAATGTTGTCATGAAACTTATCTACTGATAATAGTTGAAAAGGTATGTCTAGAAACTGAAAATATGTCCTTTTAGTTTGTATCAAGGTGAGCAGATGTGAGAAACTGGTGTTAGACCAGAGGTGTTCAACCATTTACCTGTTGAAGTGTGAATTAATTATTGTCTCATTCACAATCACCAATCTGAGTTAAAGGCTCATCTAAAAAGAAGAGGAAAAGCAGTGGGGAGAGCTTTGTTTGGGCATGCACATCCAAGATCTATTTGGACTATCACTGGGGACAAGGTCATCCTGCACTTGAGGAAGTAATCAGGCAGTGCGACTGTAGTCATGCAAACAGGATCCTAACCTGTCCTGCTTGGAAATGCTGCAGGGAAGTTTTAGGTGAGAAACTGCTTTAGCCAATGATTTTAGCTTGTTCCAGTTAAGGGTAGACTCCAAGAAGCATGTTATACTTTTGTTTTATATGTAGCCATTCTGTTTCCATTACCCTTTCACAGTTTCTCTTAAACCTTTATCTTTGATAACAAACATATGATTGTTTCACTATAAATATGTTTCATTGCTGTGGTGTTATAAAGGACCTGATCCTAAGTTGTACCAATCAAGCTGTGCATGTACTATGCACTTTGGAATAGTGAACCTGCAAATTACTGTGAGCATCCAGTGACTGGTAGATGTTTCAGAGGAGCTTGGGGACTCTGGTACACCAAGTCTTTGCCTTGCAGGTTAACAAAGGGCTGGCAGAGCCCCGAGGAGATTGTTTGGGTGGCTAACAGACCAGAGGGGTCAAAGAGCTGACACCCAGTTTAGCAAGTCTTTCTCTCTCTCACTGAGGTGGGGGGTAACAATGACTCACAGTCCTAGGAACTCCTAGAAAGTGTCACACTGATGATCAGATCTGTGGTCTCTAACCTGTGAAATGAATGCTTGGTTTTTTGTTGTTTTTTGGGGGGTTTTTTGGTGGTGGTGGTGAAAAACAGCCTAGGAATGAGGGTAGAGAGAAGAGAAGAAATGTTAATAGAAATTGTCAGTCTCTCTGCAGGAGAGCGAGGCGCCAGCAACCCTGAAAGGAACAATTGTAAGGTCCTTCCTTAGGGAATAATTTCTCACCAATTATCATTCTGTCACAAACCTTCCCTTTTTGGATAGGGTGATGCAAAATGTTAACTTGTGGCAAAGCATCTCTCATGATGACTGAGCTTACACAATCAGATGAAGACATCCTTAGACAAGGAAACTGCTGTAGTTAATTAACTTTTTGTTTGGTTACCATGCAATAACCCAACAACATGTATATTTGGAAGCTTCTTCAATTGCTAAGAAAATCCCACACACAATTCAATCACAAATTTCATTATGCTTTATTCTGCAACAGAACCTGTGGGTTGATTTCCTCCCACTCTCAGATATATAAATAGGCACATACCGCATCTTCAAAATGAAGATATTTCAACCAGAGCTTATCAGAAACACCAAATAAAAGTGGCAAGAACTTGGTTAGACTATTATCAATGCCATAAATCACAACTGAATCAAAGCTTCTTTTGTCTATTGTTTCTGTGCCAATGATGAGTGAAGCAAATCAATACTCACTTAAAATGCAAAATATGTTTGCCAGCCTGAGGCTACAGATTTCATACCACCAACCTTTATTTCCTCTGAATTTTAAAATTACTTTACAACAGTCTCTCTCTTCAGTAGTAGTACATTTTGCATTAATTTATATGGAAATCTGTTGGCCCTTTGTAAATGCCTTATGTTAACAAGTAATTAGAGATTGCATGAACTGGTTTAGAGTCCTCTGAACATGGTGTTACCTGCCTTAATGGGTCTTTTGGAGACCTTTCAATTATTGTAGGACAGCGAAATCCCTCAATATTCACTTTAGAATAGGCAGTTTATCCTTGCTACACTAGCTCCCATGAACTCAGCTGTCCCCCTCAGCTGTGGGGAAGGGGGGAGAGGCAGGGAGAGGGGGAGAAGAGGGGAGCAAAGAGAGTAATATGGAGAATAAATGCCCCAAAAGCTGCAGAAGGAGGAATGTCAGGCCTAAATCTTGCTCTCTCTCAATGCCACAAAGACTGTGGTAGCAGGGCCGGCTCTAGGTTTTTTGCCGCCCCAAGCAAAAAAAATTTTGGCTGCCCCCCGTCCCAGCCCTGGGCTCCTCGCCACACCCCCCTGCCGCCCCAGCTCTGGGCTGCCCCCTACCCCCACCATTGCCCCACACACACACCTCCTGCCGCCTCAGTCCTGGGCTCTCCGCACCCGCCCCCCCACCTGCACCCTCCTTCCGCCACAGCCCTGGGTCACTGGTAACTTGCTCCCAGGGCAGGTCATTCAGCAGGAATTTTAGGTGTGCACAGAACACAGACAGGATTGGTTCCCATATGATTACAGAACTGCAGTAAAGTGGAACAATTTTCAGCTTGTGTGATTGGAGGATATCTGGATGCATATTATAAGACTGTCCTACATAAATGAGGAAAAGTTGAGGTACCTTTATTATTCTTTTGTTCCACTCTTTCTTTCTATGGGGAATTTGCCAATGCAATATCACTGTCTTCCTTTTAAACAAACAAAGAGAAAAAAGGCAATGGCTGTTGAAAATAGCAATTCCAGTCCTAAGAACCACTGGGAAGCATTTCTTGCTCAATTTTATCCTGCTTTTTCTATAGCAAGTTACAGTGGATCAGTATATTTGATTTGGGAGAAACGAAGTAACAGCCACCCAAACTGAGCTTGAGCACTCCTGAATTTTGAGGTGTTCAAATCTGGAAGGCAGGTGCTGGGGCGGTGGCTCCGCAGGGGAGCACAGCAGCATGTATGCAGCAGCGTGTCTGGTGCTGCGCGAAGCCAGAAACGCTGGTCTGAGTGGCACAGTAAGGGGGCTGGGGAGGTTGGAGAAGGGATAGGGGGTTCCGGGGGGCAGTCAAGGGACAGGGAGCAGGGGGGGGGGTTGGATGGGGCGGAGGTTTGGGGGGGCAATCAGGGGCAGGGAGAAGGGGGGGTAGATGGGTCAGGTGTTCGGGGGGCAGTCAGGGGACAGGCAGCAGTTGGATAGGCATGAGAGTCCCAGGGGTTTGTCAGGGGACAGGTAGGGGGTGGGGTCCTAGGGGGGAAGTTGGGGGGGGTCTCAGGAGGAGGCAGTTGGGGACAAGGAGAAGGGAGGCTTAGATAGGGGGTGGGGTCCCGGGAGGGGGCAATCAGGGGACAAGGACCAGTGGGGCTTAGATAGGGGGTGGAGTCCTGGGGGGCAGTTGGGGCAGGGGTCCCGGGAGGGGGTGATCAGGGGACAGGGAGCGGGGGGGGGGGGTTGGATGGGTTGGGGTTTCTGTGGGGGGCAGTCGGAGGGAGTGGATGGTGGCAGGGTGGGGCTAGTCTCCCTCCCTGTGGAGTGTCCTATATTTTGAATGTTAAAATATGGTATCCCTACTCACAGCGCAGCTCTCCATTCACAGCAGGCTGCAGCATGAGGTCTCAGCTTCCTCACTCCCTCCCCCTCTTTCCTGTTGGTAGTGGCCAAGGGAATGCTGGGAAATGTAGTTCTTTCCCTGCTCCAGGGCTGGCTCTATAGGCAGGGAGATAACCAAGGAACTACAGCTCCCAGAGCCCCCTGTTGGTTCTCAGCTCCCATGCTGGGTCCCTGCCGCCCCTGCAAATGGGCTGCCCCAAGCACGTGCTTGCTTTGCTGGTGCCTAGAGCCGCCCCTGTGCGGTAGCCTCTCAGAGTGCCACACTTTTAAAGAGAGATAGGGGAGAGAAGGAGCACATCCAGGAAACTTCTGTTCTCCGTAGGGTGACCAGATGTCCCGCTTTTATAGGGACAGTCCTGATTTTTGGGTCTTTTTCTTATATAGGTTCCTATTACCCCCCACCCCCTGTCCTGATTTTTCACATTTACTGTCTGGTCACCCTAGTTCTCCGCAACATGTTCCCATCAATATATCAAAGATTTCTCATTGAATATCCATATGGAAGGTAATCCTCCTCAGAGCATTATTCTTTTCTGTTGAATATCTACATCCTAACTGGAGGACCCTGTATAGATCCAGACAGGGGAGCAAATGGGACCATGGCTTTGAATGAAGACACGCAAAATAATGTCTGTGCTGATCGAAGCCCTGGGGATCTGTATAAGTTGCCTATAGACGCTTAGGCTTCACATGGGTTAGAGGACTCCAGTGACAGCTGGCACAGAGGAAAAAAAGTCCACCATTTCCTTTAAAACAAAGAAAATCTTTGTGACAGATACACCTACCTCGATATAACGCTGTCCTCGGGAGCCAAAAAATCTTACCATGTTATAGGTGAAAACGCGTTATATCGAACTTGCTTTAATCCGCCAGAGTGCGCAGCCCCACCCCCCTGGAGCACTGCTTTACCGCATTATATCCGAATTTGTGTTATATCGGGTTGCGTTATATCGGGGTAGAGGTGTACTTTTCTTTTCCTCTTCTTTCTAGCAGTACCACTAGAGTACAAGGGGCGGGGGGGGAAATGGGTCTAACTCCTTCAGTGCAGCACCATAGACTTCAGTCAAGTGAGGGAGGAGCTGCTGACATCTAATCCCTAAAACAGCTCCCCTCTCCTGTGTTGTGCATGCAACACCCTGAAATTCCATTTTGTAAGAGTCTGATAGAATGGTTTGTTTCTTTCAGCTCCATTGTGTTCACTTCCCTGAGTTTCAGATAATAACCAGAGGGCAGCTGAAATAGGATTGCCTATTTAATATGTCCGGCCATTGAAAAGGTGGATCCAGCAGGATGTGGTTTTAAGGACACAGCAAATATTTCACCATAGGATTTCTGAAGCAATGGGATTCAACCAAGAAGTAAGTCATGAAAGAGGGGCTGCCCAATGGCTGAAGAATAAAATTGAGGAAAATCCTAGGCTACAGCTACACTAGAGAGTTTAGTAGCAGAACTGCATCTATGGAGCTGCACTGCTGTAAGCTGTCTAGTGTAACCACTCTAAGCAGATAAGAGAGAGCTCTCCCATCGGCTTGAGTACTCCAGCCCCACAAGTGGCGGTAGCAGCTGTCCCATCTACATAGCACCATCTACACTGGCACTTAGGTGAATGTAGCTTACGTCTCTCAGAGAGGTGCCTTTTTCACCTTAGTGACATAAAGTATACTGCAGTAAGTGCTAGTGTAGACTAGTGTAGACATAGCCCTAGTCACTAGGACTAAGGAAGGACTTACATTCTCTTACACACATGCATAGTTCTGCATCTTCACCCAATCAAAGCACAACTCATATTCCCTCTCCTTCACCTGCTCCCCATCTACATAACACTCAGCATCAGGGCAAAGGATGCAACATTTCAAGGGGTTCTGGAGGCAGCTCTACAGTTTCTTGAAATGGTTTTGCCCTAGAAATGAGCACAACATAGGTGAAATATGGGAGAATAGAAAAACACATGCAATAACAACACCCCTAAAGTTGACCCCCCAACCCTTTTCAGCCCTTCACGCCATATTAGTACCCACTCCAACCTAGAAAACATCCATCATCCTGTTCCCACAGGACCCACCATCTCCCCTACACCATTGCTCAGGAAAAAAGCCACCAGCTCCTCCGCCATACACAGTTCATTGACCTGACCCAAATCCCACAATCCTTTGTGGCTGAAAAACAATATTTTGACTCTTTTTTTGCTCTCTGCCAGCAAGACTTGGTGTTATGGTGCTCTGCTTCAGTTTTCCCCTCAGGCTCTTGAACAAGGTCTTCACAAACTCCTTGTGTCGGCTCATTTATTAAGACAAACATAGGTCAAAGATAAAGTTCCCAGAGTCCAAACCTGACAATGTCCAACAGACCAGAAATCATAAACAGAGAATCGTCTTCCACTACCAAGATGTCTCTTCTGTGCTGTTCTCTTCATCAATGATCTCACCGTGTTCTTATTAAACACGAAAAGAGATAAAATTCAGCCCCCTTCCTGCGCATCCCTTCTGCAAATTCTCGGTGCCTACTCCTGCATTCTGAAGAATGTGTCCTTGCTCTTTTGGCTGAGCACTGCCTATGAGGACTTTCCCTCTGGAGACCCTTTTCCCCTCACCAGAGTTTCTCACTAGCTCCCCTTCCAGGGAACTCCCTGTTGGAGTTGCTTTCTTCATTCCCCTTCCCAACAGCCCAGCTGCTTGTAGGGAGCACCTGTTGCAGCAGATTAATGAACAGGACTGGCTGGTCCTAAACCTCAATCCTTTGAAGAAGTAAGCCACTCTGTTACAAATGAAATCAGGGTCTGAATGAACGCTTCCCTGACAGCTAGCTGGGATGGGGGAGAGACCCTGGGTGTGTTACCTAAATACAGTTTGCTCTTGCTTTGCTTAGATTTGCTAGATATTCAGCAGATGGAGCAGTGTTTTGCTCACTGTAATCAACTTGGCTGGTGTCGGGTCACAAATTATGTTAGTACTGAATGAGGGGGTAGTGTTTGTAATTATTGTGAGAAAACAGAAAAGAAGGACTGTGCTTAACCTGTCCCAAAGGAGGGAGTCACTTTCAGGGTAAAGAACCTGGGTAAAACAAGGGCTCAAATGTCAGAGCCCTATGAAAGTAAGGGGCAGGGGCGGGAACAGATCTCCCCAGTCAGGAAGCACACCCTCAACCAGGGTCCTCTGTAAGACTGGTTCAACCTGCTCTTCCCCATTGTTCAAAGAATAGAGCTAAATAGGCTTCAGTAAGAGCTGCTTTTGTTATGTTAAATGGCTCACTGAGATCTGAAATCAGTTGTGGTCAGACTGTGTTTCTGCCCAGCCTGCATAGAGCTAAGATCACTAAGAGACTGACCGGCAAGAGCAGCGAGCAGGTGGCCGGAGCGGCTGGCAGAAGCAATGAGCAGGTGGCCGGCGTAAGCAGCGAGCCAGCGTAAGCAATGAGCAGGCGGAAGCGGCCGGTGACAAGCAGCCAGCAGGGCAGCAGCGGAAAGGCGTGATGAGCGAGTAAGATGCCTTTTACCCCCCAGCTTTCCTCCCCACACCCAGGGTGGGAGGTGAACTCTGCAGATGAACCTCTGAACTCCGGGTCTGCACTGACCAAGGGCAAAAACTGTGAGTGGGGAGCAGAGAAGGGTTGGGCATGTGAAGGGGATTTTTGGGTTGCTAAACTTAAGAACCAGAGGAGAAAAAGGACAGCACCCAACCTACTTGGGGTGGGTCTTTTGCTCATGGTTTATGTTTCTGAACCCTCTTCGTGGTGTTTTCCCAAATTATTGCCATGTTACTTCCCTCCTTTTATTAAAAGTTTATTTTCTACATTCAGACTCTGTGCTTGCGAGTGGGGAAGTATTGCCTCTCAGAGGTGCCCAGGGATGGTGTGTCATTTTCCCAAGTTACTGGGTGGGGGCTCAAGCTGGTTTTGTGTTGTATTGATGAAAAGGAACCCCTAGATATAGAACCCAGTCCTGGCTGCTGCTGGCTCCACCTGGCAGAAGAGTTACACAAGGATATTAAAATATTTGTATTATAACAAAATGACTCAATATTTCCAAATCACTGTTCCACAAGAAATTTCAAAATTTTGACTATTCATTCTTATTCAGAATGAAAACAAAATTTCAAAACTTTGGAAATTGCCTCAGCAGGGAAATTGTTTTCTGACCAGTTTGAGATGAAAGCCACTATGTTGCAACATAGCTGCAAAGTTTGCATGTGATAGGTAGTAATTTCGTATTTTCCTATTCCCAAAGGAATAAGCTCACATTGTAGCTCACATTGCACAGTGAAGCAAATGCCAGGCATATTTGTCATCACTGTTAACCAACTGCATTTCCAAAATTACACAAATTAAAATGCATCAGGGAGGTCATGCCTGGCCTTCAGGTCCGTGTTTACAAAATAGAAGGAAATGAGATTAACGGATTAGTCGCTTCCTAATAACCCTTCTACATGAGGCCAGAAGACTGATTTAAAGATTTCAAATCTACTAGCCATATCATTGCAAGTAAAATCCTTACTGGCCCCTGTTCATAATTCATCTATTTTACCACTTCTTGGGTGATAAACACTTCTAAATGAAATAATATGAATTTTCATAGCTAGTGGTCAAGATTTCTAAATATACAGGGAATAGGCCCTAAATCACTTTGTCAATACTAAACAACAATGTGCTTGGAGCTGTATAAATATAGAAGAAGAAAGTCCTGTATAGGTTTACATTCTAAAACACACTGACAGATGTGTCACAAGGTGACTTGTGGCACCTTAGAGACTAACAAATTTATTAGAGCATAAGCTTTCATGGACTACAGCCCACTTCTTCGGATGCTGTAGTCCACGAAAGCTTATGCTCTAATAAATTTGTTAGTCTCTAAGGTGCCACAAGTACTCCTGTTCTTTTTGCGGATACAGACTAACATGGCTGCTACTCTGAAAGGTGACTTGCCTTTTTAAGAGGCAGTGGGCTCCAATGTACCTGGATTGACTACTGCTACCCAGTTGAGCTTAAGGGAAGTCATCCGGGCCTTGCAAAGGAGATGACAGTTGCAAGTGATTAGTGGCATCAATGTGGAATGCCCATGGAGAACGCCAAACTCCAAAAGAGGTGCTGAGAGGATGATGGCCCTTTAGGGAGGAAAAACTGGGCCCAGATGAACCTGGGATGAAGATTTTTCTATTTTAAAAGACTTTGCAAAGGACTTAATACACTCAGAAAGGGGAATGTTTTGAATATCTGGACTGTATACATTTTAAGAGAGTCTGAGTGAGGGGGAAAATGAGGCAGGTCTCAGCAGAGCCACACTTGGTCAGAAGGTGATACTGCAGGGCAAGCATGTCCTTTGGGCTGTGTCTGGACTATCATCTTCTCAATGTAGATGTATTTGGATAGTGTCCATTGGGGAAAAAAGTGTGTGTTTTAAGATGGAATTTGAATGAAGAAACTGGGAAGTGAATGTGCATGAGTTGCAGGAGGGAGTTATAAGCTAAAAGGACACTAACTTTGAGGTAAAAAGCAACAGAAGTATTGGAGCATAAGCTTTCGTGGGTGAATGCCCACTTCATCAGACGCAAGTGGGCATTGACCCACGAAAGCTTATGCTCCAATACTTCTGTTAGTCTTAAAGGTGCCACAGGACCCTCTGTTGCTTTTTACAGATTCCGACGAACACAGCTACCCCTCTGATACTTAACTTTGAGGTATACATTTGAGAAATTGATGTAAGTTTTATGTATTTTTATATATAAACAATCAAACACAAGATGATTACCACCTGAAATGTGAACCAATGTGGCTGGACAGAGGACCTATGCCATAATAAATTTAAATGGTTTAACTGAAATACTTCATAATGCAACAGGGAAAGAATCTTTCTGCAGAAGGAATAGCAAAGACACCACCAATGAAGTCAACTAGCACCTGACCAGAAGCACTCTGCTAATTTTAGCTGCATAGTTATCAGTCATTGGTTTCCTCCACTGCAAGCCATCTTTTCTCTATTTAAGAGATCTGCTCTTTTCATTTAATATTGAGTTGCTGATGGACGTCCTCATTTGTGGAGCTGATCAGAAGATGGAGAGAGCATCTATACTAAGGAACCAGCACTGGAAGCAATCCTCAGTGGTTTCTCCTTGGGAGTCCTAAAACATAATGGTGTCCTCCAGAGGAAACATCTTTGAAAGGAAAAGGGGTGAGGGAAAAACTTCCTAAAGTCTATTTACAGGAGGACAGCAAAACAACTGACGAAGCAAATAATTGCAATCTATATAATCTAATCATTACACTGTACAGTCATGCTATTTGTGCTCCATAGAAGACTCCAAGAGCCATTTATAAGAATAATTAAGGCCATATTCAGTCCCAAATATCCACCTTCTCTTCTGATGTGTGGCCAGAGTTCCCATGTGTAAGTTTGAACTGAAAGCCTGATCTAAAGCATGAGGAGTCAATTGAAAGATTTTCATTGACCTCAATGGGCTTTAAATCAGGGCCTAAGAGAACAGATGTTCTCAACGGGTAGTGATCAATGGCTCCATGTCTAGTTGGAAGCTGGTATCAAGCAGAGTGCCCCAAGGGTCAGTCCTGGAGCCGTTTTTGTTCAATATCTTCATTAATGATCTTGAGGATGGTGTGGATTGCACCCTCAGCAAGTTTGCAGATGACACTAAACTGGGAGGAGTGATAGATACGCTGGAGGGTAGGGATAGGATACAGAGGGACCTAGACAAATTAGAGGATTGGGCCAAAAGGAATCTGATGAGGTTCAACAAGGACAAATGCAGAGTCCTGCACTTAGGATGGAAGAATCCCATGCACTGCTACAGACTAGGGATCGAGTCGCTATGCAGTAGTTCTGCAGAAAAGGACCTAGGGGTTACAGTGGACGAGAAGCTGGATATGAGTCAACAGTGTGCCCTTGTTGCCAAGAAGGCTAACGGCATTTTGGGCTGTATAAGTAGGGGTATTGCCAGCAGATCGAGGGACATAATCATTCCCCTCTATTTGGCATTGGTGAGGCCTCATCTGGAGTATAGTATCCAGTTTTGGGCCCCACACTACAAGAAGGATGTAGAAAAATTGGAAAAAGACCAGCGGAAGGCAACAAAAATTATTAGGGCTGGAGCACGTGACTTACGAGGAAAGGCTGAGGGAACTGGGATTATTTAGTCTGCAGAAGAGAAGAATGAGGGGGGATTTGATAGCTGCTTTCAACTACCTGAAAGGGGGTTCCAAAGAGGATGGAGCTAGACTGTTCTCAATGGTACCAGAAGACAGAACAAGGAGCAATGGTCTCAAGTTGCAGTGGGGGATATTAGGAAAAGCTTTGTCACTAGGAGGGTGGTGAAGCACTGGAATGGGTTACCTAGGGAGGTGGTGGAATCTCCTTCCTTAGAAATTTTTAAGGTCAGGCTTGACAAAGCCCTGGCTGGGATGATTTAGTTGGGGATTGGTCCTGCTTTGAGCAAGGGGTTGGACTAGATGACCTGAGGTCCATTCCAACCGTGCTATTCTATGATTCTATTTCTAAAACTGGAAAATGTTGTAATATATTTAACACTCGGTGGCAACTAATAAGTACAGAGTGTGAGCCTAAGAACTCCTCAATGGCAAAGCCTAAGAACTCCTCAATGGCAAAGGCTTTACTGTTCTGTATCAGTAACTGACGGGTCTCATGAGTTTGTCAGGCCCAACACATTACTTTCATAGTATTTATCCAAATAGGGTCAAGTGAAGAGACTTTTTGGTTGGATAGCAGACTAGTGGTGTCAGGGAGCTGAAACTCAGTTATTGACAAGCAAATTTTCCTTTCACTGGAGGCTGAGGAAGAAGGGACAAGGTGACGCTCACTCCTAGGCACTGGAAACAGTGTCACAAGGATCATTTCATTATTTAGTTCCAAGAAATCAGTAGGAAAAGATAAGTGCAATACTGTTTAATATTTAGAAGTCAAGATAACAGCAGTTGCAATGACATTATGCTGAGGAAGGAATTCACATTTTATCTGTACTGAGTCAGAGATAAGTTATTGTAGAAGAAAAAAGTTGTGTGAGTCTAAATGTTAAATACGATATAGATTGCAACAATAACCAAATCCTAGTCTCTAGTACTGGGGTAATCAGATGCGTAAGTGACAAATTGCAAAGCATGAACAAGAACACATGTTCAGTCCTAAGGGCATAACTTGCCCTTGATCTAGAAATGCAGCATGACTTTTATTAGTGTGTCAAATTATAATGGAGATGGTAATGTGCAGAATCATTACTACAGATGGCAAAAGTTGGAAGAACACATCCACCAAGGCAAACAAACCTGCTCTTTAAGATAATAGCAGTAATTGTTCATATGAATTTTTGCATCTTGCTAGTTTGTGATGAGTACACTGATTTTTTTTCAGAATTTAAACATGCCATTTTCTGAACTGAAATAGTTAAAGATACATGACTGATAAAAAACCTAACAAATTCAGTTCTACACCCATATTTAGTGAACTTTCATATCTCCGTCCACTCTATAGTTCCCTTTCTAGTATTCTGTTTTGAAGAGCTCAATAGGCAGTATACTTTGTCCTCTCTTGCCGTTGACCCATATGCACAGGTGGATCAATGACAGATATGGCCCTTGACATGTTTTTAAACAGCATGTAATGTTTTTATTTGCTTGCATGGGTATATCCTGTAGGGAGTAGTTTCACACCTAAGAAATCATTCTGGTAAGGCACAGATAGGAAAAAAAGCTTTACTGGTGGTGATATGCAACAGCCTCTAAAAATGGCAACACAACTAACAGCATTTATCAAGCTATCTCTGCCTGTATATTTAAACAATTTTGTAACACTCACTTTAATAGTGCCATCTGGTGTCTCCTGAATAATATTACAGTGCTAAGTCCCCATGTATGCTCAAAAATTATTGTTCAAAGAAACCATTTTATAAAGCAGTTTTTAAAATGATTTTAGTTACCATTTTTGCCACCAACCAGCAATTTAGTTGGCAGGCTGCGCTTAAAACAGCTTACCATCTCAAAAACTAAGGTCTTTATGCTTCTTTGCCTGCTGCATGGGGCAGAGGGAAGCAAAGTTAAGTTAAAAGCCAAAGGAAAAGCCCTGGTGGCGCTATTCTGAAAGGAATATGCCTAAGCAGGATGCTCCTCCTATGCAGCCACCTAATCCTCTACCGAGTATCTGCATTATCCCCAGGGCTGGAAGGTTGGAGTAACACTCAGGCCTTGGCTACACTTGCGAGTTACAGCGCTGTAAAGGCTCCCCCGGTGCTGTAACTCACTCCCCATCCACACTGGCAAGGCATTTGCAGCGCTGTATCTCCGTGGTTGCAGCGCTGCATGTACTCCACGTCCCCAAGAGGAATAGCGAGTATTGTGCTGCCGCTGCAGCGCTGTGGCACCAGTGTGGCCGCACAATGCGCTGTGAATGGCCTCCAGAATTATTCGGCAGTATCCCACAGTGCCTGTTCTAGCCACTCTGGTCATCAGTTCAAACTCTACTGCCCTAGCCTCAGGTAACCAACCATGTGACCCACCCTTTACATTCCCTGGGAATTTTAAAAATCCCCTTCCTGCTTGCTCAGCCCGGCATGGCGTGGAGTGCTATCAGCGAATCTTTCCAGGTGACCTTGCCTCCACGCGCCAAGTGAGCCCCAGCATGGAGCAATGGCGAGTTGCTGGACCTTAACAGTGTTTGGGGGGAGGAAGCTGTACAGTCCCAGCTGTGCTCCAGCTATAGGAATTACGATACCTTTGGGAAGGTATCAAAGGACATGATGGAAAGGGGCCATGACCGGGACGCCCTGCAGTGCAGGATTAAAGTGAAGGAGCTGCGGAGTGCCTACCACAAAGCCCACAACGCAAATGGCTGCTCGGGTGTTCCCACCACGACCTGCCAATTCTACAAAGATCTGGATGCGATACTTGGGGTTAACCCCACCTCCACTCCGAGCACCACCACGGACACTTCAGAGCCGGTGTGGGGGCAGAGGAGGAAGAGGAGAAGGAGGAGGAGGAAAATGGGAGTGATGGTGGTGGGCTGGATGGAGACACCCCGGAATCCCTGGAGCCATGCAGCCAGGAGCTCTTCTCGAGCCAGGAAGAAGGTAACCAGTTGCAGCGGCCAGTACTTGGTGGAGGACAAACAGAAGAGCAGGTTCCTGGTAAGCAGTTTTTTTTGGGGGGGGAAGGAATTTTTTCGGTGCGGGCTCTTTGGGAGAGGAGGGTTAGGCATGCATGCCTAGATGCGGAATAGTGCATTAATGTAGTTTATCACATCGCGGTAATCGGCCTCAGTAATCTCCTTGAATGTCTCATCCAGAACGTGTGCAATGCGCTTGGCAGGTTTATCGGGAGAGCCACCGTGGTCCTTGTCCCAGCCAGGCTAACGTGTCCACGCCACTGTGCCACGAGGGGCGGGGGGACCATTGCTGCACACAGGCAAGCTGCATATGGGCCAGAGCGGAAGCCGCATTGCACTAGAAGACCCTCCCTTGCTTCCCAGGTCACCCTCAGCAGCGAGATATCGTCCAGGACGATCTCCTGTGGAAAATGTTGGGACAGTGTTCAGTGTAGGTGCCCCCTGAAGCTGTTGGCTCTCCCTAAGGCACAGAAACCCAGAGGACAGTGCAGTCCTGAAACAATCAGTCCCCCTTACTCACTATTTTGAGGCTCCCATGGGATATGTGTGCTCTGTTTCGGACGGGAAAATTATGCAATTGCGTAGACCCTGTGTGTTTTCTACTCCTTAAGTGTGGGGGAAATCATTACTCTGTCTGGTATAAACAATGCTGCCTCTGTTAAATGTTGCATTTTGCCTATACAGCAGCATCAACCTTGAGACCTCAGCCATCCCTCTTATCGCCTGCTCAGAGACTGCAAAGTCTCAGGGAAGAGACCGCGAAAAAGCAAAGAAGACATGCTGCAAGAAGTGATGTGGCAATCTATTAAAGAGAATGACAAAGCACAGAACTGGAGGGAGACAGAAAGCAGGATCCGCCAGGAAAACTCAGTGCACCGGCGGCAAAGCACAGAGCACCGGCAGCAAAGCACAGATCGGCTCATAAGCATCCTGGAGCGCCAAGCAGACGCTATCCAGGAGCTCGTAGCCATGCAGAAAGAGGAGCAGTACCACAAACGCAAACGCCACCTGCCCCCCCACAGCCCTTGTCCCCAAACTCTTTCCGTTGTGCCCCACTGTCACCTCCAACCCACTTTCCCCAACTTCCGTGTTCTTCATGCCACCCGCTGCCTCCAACACCAGTATCTTCACCACCCAGCCCTGAAAATCACGACCCTTACCCTCTGCACTCAATCCCCATCACCATGCAGTATAGCTATCCTGAAGTGCAGCACTCACTGTATAGCACACCAGACAGGACATACGCAAATCTGTGATTGTACCATTCCCCACTCCACCCCCTTGTTTCTTTTCAATAAATTTTTTTTTTTCTTTTCAATAAATGGATTTTTTGGCTTTGAAAACATTCTTTATTATTGCATAAATTAAAAGACTCCTTAGTCCAGGAAATAAACAGGCACTGCAAGTCTGCTTGTCTGCTTAGCAAACACTGATTCCTAAAGATTGGAACTACTGCACTTCACTCCCGTGCAGCTCACCAGATATCACTGCTGGTTTTCAGCCTCAAATTGCTCCCTCAAGGCATCCCTAATCCTTGCAGCCTTGCGCTGGGCCCCTGTAATAGCCCTGCTCTCTTGCTGTGCAAATTCAGCCTCCAGGTGTTGAACCTCAGAGGTCCATTCCTGAGTGAAGCTTTCACCCTTCCCTTCTCAAATATTATGGAGGGCACAGCACGCGGACATAACCGCGGGGATGCTGTTTTCGGCCAAGTCCAGCTTCCCATTCAGAGATCGCCAGTGGCCCTTTAAACAGCCAAAGGCACACTCCACAGTCATTCGGCACCAGCTCAGCCTGTAGTTGAACTGTTCCTTGCTGCTGTCAAGGCTCCCTGTGTAGGGTTTCATGGCATTAACGAGTAAGCGGGATCTCCAAGGATCACAATGGGTATTTCGACTTCCCCTATCGTTATCTTCCGCTCTGGGAAAAAAGTCCTGGCCTGCATCTTCCTGAACAGCCAAGTGTTCCGAAAGACATGTGCATCATGCACTTTTCCGGGCCAGCCTGTGTTAATGTCAATGAAACGCCCACGGTGATCCACAAGTGCCTGGAGAACCATAGAGAAATACCCCTTCCGATTAACGTACTCGGATCTTAGGTGGGGTGGTGCCAGAATAGGAATGTGCGTCCCATCTATTACCCCTCCACAGTTAGGGAATCCCATTTGTGCAAAGCCATCCACTATTTCCTGCACATTACCCAGAGTCACAGTTCTTCTGAGTAGGATGCGATTAATGGCCTTGCAAACTTGCATCAACATGATTCCAACGGTCAACTTTCCCACTCCAAACTGGTTTGCGACCGACCGGTAGCTGTCTGGAGTTGCCAGCTCCCAGATTGCAATAGCCACCTGCTTCTCAACTGGCAGGGCAGCTCTCAATCTCGTGTCCTTGCGTCGCAGGGTGGGGGCGAGCTCCTCACACAGTCCCATGAAAGTGGCTTTTTTCATCCGAAAGTTCTGCAGCCACTGCTCGTCATCCCAGACTTCCATGACGATGTGATCCCACCACTCGGTGCTTGTTTCCCAAGCCCAAAAGCGGCGTTCCACGGTGCTGAGCATGTCCGTGAATGACACAAGCAATTTCATGTTGTACGCGTTACGCAGCTCGATAGCATCGTCGGACTCCTCACTCTCACTGTCACTTTGGATCTTAAGGAATAGTTCGACAGCCAAACGTGACGGGCTGGCGAGACTCGTCAGCATACGCCTCAGCAGTTCAGGCTCCATTTCCCGCAGACAGATTGCGCTGCACAGAAACCGTTGAAAGATGGCGCCAAAGGTGGACGGAAACAAAGGGATTTCTGGGATGCAAAGCAATGCATCATGGGGCATTGGGACAGGACCCAGAATGCCCCACATCCACGCCCCCTTCCACAACCCATGGCGCCAGAATGGGAAGAGGTGCTCTGTGGGATAGCTGCCCATAATGCACCGCTCCCAATAGCGCTGCAATTGCCGCAAATGCGGCCACGACAGTGCGCTGGGCAGCTGTCAGTGTGGACAGACTGCAGCGCTTTCCCTACTCAGCTGCACGAAGTCAGGTTTAACTTGTACATCTGCAAGTGTAGCCAAGGCCTAAGGTACGTTTTCCCAAACTGCAGGTTGAATCACAGGGAATTTCATAGAACGAACATTCCCTGAGGCAGCACTAACTCCCCCTGTTTGCAATATGGCCCTTTGGCGTCACAGAGCATAGATGGGGGAATCATGCTGGCATGATTCCTAGTGCTGCCATGTTGGTGGTGTGGACTTCAGTCTGATATCTGAGATACCATGTGTTTTTTTCAATTTTCTAGGACAAGACATGACTGCAGCAACACAGATATAGTTGTAAGGTAGTTTTTAATAAATGCTGACTAACAGTGGACACTGGATATCCATGTGACCATTAACTTCATGGGAGTAGACATGGGCGTTTAGGGCAGAATTTGTCCTTTTTCCAGGGGCAGTGGAGCTTCCCCAAAGTGGGGGAGCCAGGGGCCCCTGCTCCCTCTGGGATCCTACCCTGCCCCTTCCACTCAAGGCCCCACCCCTTCCACTTGAGACCTTCCCCAAGCTGGAAGCCGGAGCAGGTTGGGAGCCACAGAGCCTCCACCTGCTCTCGGACACACACATACACCCAGGCAGGGTCCGCGGCATGGTGCCACATGCTACCCAGGCTCCCCGATCAGGCTCCAGCTGCTAACGGCCTGGCCGGGGGGGTGGGGTGAAAAGTGCCCCCTTGACATCAACCCTCCTGCCCCACATTCCGGCGCCCCAGCTTTTAACTCTGACAACTTTGGAGATGGTATTTCAGTAGCACTTAAAATGTTTAGTGATTTTCCCCAACAGCTCCCCGACCCTGCAATCTCTTCCCTTCACCCATCTGCACCACTCTGATCCATTCGCTGAATCCCTTCAAACATCAGTTTCCCCATCAGAAACTGCTTGTCAGTCACTTCCCTCAGCCATTATGGAATTCATCCCTCCTCTATTCAGGGGCTGTCAAGTGATGATTTGACCTCAGCAGAGCGGAGGGTGTTTCTTTAATTTGCAGCCCTGCTGCAGTGGCCCAATGTGCTATTACCACAGAACAGACTCACCATGGCACAAGAATGCGCTGGTTACTCCTGCATCCACTCTAGAACACACTATGTGCCGGGGCCTTTTGCAAGGCAGGAGGTGAGATCTGGTGGAACCTGTTCTTTGGATCCACAGAGGGTTTCCTGCACTGTGCCAATTACATATAGCCCCTTTGCACTGACACAGAGTGGCTACAGGATAGGCATTAATCAGGACCATCATGCCAGTGCGTGGATCATCATTCAGGTATGCCAGTAGGGTAACTGGCTAACTGCCACTAAATCACCACCCCACATCTTCTTGAACAAAACAGAGTATATTTCACTGACAAATGGAATTTAAATTATATATATAAAATTTAGAAGGTCCACTTCACCGTTAGTGCTGGTTGGAAAGTTCCCAAACAATAACAAGAAACAGTTTACACATTTCAGTAGATTGTGTGGATGGGGAGTTGTTAGGTTTTTTTTTTTTTTAATATTTACCTAAAAATATGGTTTAAAAGGAATGTGGGATCAAGAAGGCTTTATACTGTAAACTCAGTTAAGTCTTTTATAGGGAAAATCTTTCAGTACATATTTATTGATTTCCATTGCAAGACCTCTCTTCATTTCTAGACTTTAATTTCGTAAGCCACAAATGTATTGATCTCCTTAGACCTACAGCCTTTTCAGATGATCTATAAGGCTGTGAGCCCCACAAAACCTTAAAATCTTTAACAGCATGTTGGAACAACATTAGTAAAGTGTGTGTGTGTACACACACTTTAAATGAAAACTAAGCTCTATCTATAGTGTGCGTGAGACAGAGATATGGATTTGAATGTCCATTTTCTTGTGCAACTATATTTACACACACAAATCCAGTTTCTTGAGCAACTCTATATTTATGTTGCACAAGGAACTGGACAGCACTTCAGATGTGTTTTAATTTAGAGGTATGTACCTGAATACATATTTAATGTTCATCTTATTCCATGATTACAATTGCTTATAAAGCCACAAGGAGAGCTAGTTTTGTTTAATCTATTCTTTCAACTCAACACATCCATTGTATTGAAAAGACAAACAAAACCAATAAACCCACACTTCTCTTTACATAGGGGAGAAAAGCACAAAGATTTGAAACTATTGCTGCAGAGGAAAAGGTGACAGAACAACACGTTATAAATTAAATTGCATGGTAATGTCAGGCTCACAACAGAGGATATACTGCAGAGCACAGCAGAATTTATCAGGAGGACGAGTCAAATTAAAGCTAAGTTGTTTCTCCCTGTCAAAGATAACATTAATAGTGCAGATAACATTTCTTTCCAGAAATGCATTAAAGCTTTTGACCGGTTTTAAAATTATTGAAGCAGAACAAAAGCTCAATAGAAAATGAAAAAAATTAACCAGGTATTGTTCTTGTGAGTCTCACTCACACTGCTAAAAACAATCATGAAAAAAGAACTCCTATGCAAATATAGGGACACATACCATAAAAGCTACAGTACACAAATTATCCCTTCCAATATAAATCCCTTTCAGTTTTTTAATACAACTGGGGAGATACAAATTCTAATATTTCAATTTGCACTGATTATTTAAAACAGGATGCTTCCTCTCAACACTTTCTCCTCTTTGTTCCTTCTTCCACACTACCCTTATGTTTGGAATAGTCTCCACTACTCCAGCATCAGTGGTTTGAGCCAAAGCCTTATGAAGTCAATGGGAGTCTTTCCACTGACTTGATGGCGTATTGGATCAGGCCACAAATAAGCTTCCCTCTCTTTCAAAGCTCAAGACACACTGCTTTCTTCAGAATCTTTCCACAATGACTACTCACTACAGATTCCAACTTCTCCTCAAACACTTATGCACTTACACACGTGCAGTCCCACCGAAATCAGAATTTACTTACAGTTACCATGATATGATGTCTAAGGTACTTCCTTTTCAAACTAGAGCAAAGTAGATATAACATTCCAGATACAGTGATGTGCAAATTGTAGGTAAATTTTTCCTTTTTAAAATTTGTAGAGTCAGCCATTTCTGACTATTGCTGTTGTTTACGATATTTGTGCTATTCTCTAAACTTAGAATGGGGAATGATCAGAAAGAATGTTTAGAGGGTTATGTGGATACACAGCAAGTTTTTAAGGGGCCTCTGTCATAATCTGTCAGAAATGCTTGTCCATCTGCATTAGAGTGCAAGCTCCTTCAAGGCAGTGTGGTACTGCAATAAAGTAAGCAGATGCGAGTCATGTGACCTGCTTTCAATTCTCAGCTCTGCCCTTGGCTCACTAGACAACTTGTCAAGTCACTTAACCTTTCTGTGCCCGTGTTTTCCCCATCTATAAAAAGCAGGATTAACAAAGTTTAATCACTTCAGAAAAGCACAGACGTCTAGTGATGAAATACCTTTTGTACACAGAAAATACTGCTGCTCCCATGAGTGTCCCATTCTGACAGCAACTTTTCCCCTCTGCCAAGCATTTGCAGATATTTGTGGTCTTGCAAGTTGGCTTCCCAGTGAAGGAGGAATTCATGACATAGAGTCTGGATATATTCTAAGTGCAGATTGTTTTACTGACATACATACACCAGTGAGGTGGGCAAAAAAAAATTGCAGGGCAATCCTTTCTGCCAGGAAACTCAGCCCAATATTAATGCCCAGTTCCCAAGGAGCAACCTGTCTCAAGAATTGATTCGAATCAAACACCAAAACAGAGAGAAAACTCTCCTGCAGAGCTTCCTCAGTTCCCTCTGTCCTGAAGCTGGCTCTACCTGAAAACCTTGCCTAGCCCAAATCTAACACCACAGCATGTCTGCCTAAGTTAACATTTGTACTCACACAAAGTAAGAGCTTGGAACACTATGGGTAACAGTGACACCTGCCACAACAGTTGGAGCAAGATATCACGTCTTCTACGTTTGTAAACAGAATTCAATGTCTTCAAAATGCCAGGTAGTTATAATAAGTAATGAAGGAAGAGACATTTCCAGAACATTTCGACTAGAGCTGGTAGAAACTTGGAATTTCCACTTCGAAGGAAATCCTGACATTTCTAAATTGCCTTCAAAGCAAAAATTTTCAAAAAAGTTTGGGCTCGATCAAAACTTTTTATATTTTAATAAATTTCAAAATAAAAAAATTGCTTTGAAACAAAAACTCAAAATGTTTCATTCTGACTTTATGGAAATGCTTTTACTCCAAAACAAAATTATTTAAATCCACATGTTCTCATGGAAAGTTTCAATTTCAGTGAAGCAGCATTTTCTCACAGAAAAAATGTTCACTCAGAAGATTTTTGATTATCTCTTAGTCACTTAAAATTCAAATGAAAGCCATCTGTCAGTCTCTGTTTTGCTTTACTTTATTTGCTGCTTAATTTGCTACCACAATAAAGACAGGCAGAAGATTTCATAACTACAATTCAACAGTTATACAAATGCTTCCATGGGAATAAAACTAAAGCCCTGAGATGGTTCTCAGGAAGCCCATGACCATGAGTCACCTTGCTACCCCACCCTGGCCTCCAGCAAGAGGGAGGCTTCCTTGTGCTTAACTGGGTGTCATCTCCCTGACACCTCAGTCTGTTAGCCCCCCAAACAATCTTCTTTGGGCTATGCCAGTCCTTACTGGTTAACAATAGGTGCACCCTGGTCCCTGATTCCCTTTGAAGTGTTCGCTCCCTTCCTCCCGGCCTCATCCATGGAGTACTCATAGAAATATCAGGTATATTGTCCCCAAGGGAACAGTGTACAGGGTAGCATGAATGAGGATCAGCTTCTTTGTATAATACTACAGCACTGAGATATATTTATAGTGAAAACAATTATAAGTTTGTTATCAACTATCAAGATTTCAGATATGAGTCAGAATATAGGAAATAGAAGGGTTACATATAAAGCAAAATCATAATGCAATTCCTAAATACTAAAAACTTATTTGGACAGAAGGCTAGCCTGTTATGTCATCCCAAAATGTCCTTTGCAGTGTTTTCATCCATGCCTCAAGTTCTCTTTTTCATGAATATAACCACACTACCTGTTTACTTGGTAGGTGCAGGATAAAGGGGTGTCTTCCTTGACTTCTACTTATATCCCCAACATACATTATTTGTCCTCACAGGCAGTAAAACCCCCACCACTTGTTTTTCCTGTTGATTTCATATGTCCCCTGTTGACTTCCTAGGTAAATGATTCCCCATTCTGTTAATTTACAATGCTTAATTTATATATCTGTCTCTGTTGGTCTGCATATAAACATCCTTTGTCTGGGAGAAAACTGTTTGCCAATTCTGCCTTAGTACAGATTTTAGGAACATTCTTTCAGCATCCATACGCAACTCCTCACATAGTATTTGTACATACATTTCACAATAATATTAATGAGCAATGTGATCCTAACTTTTATTTAAGACCTCACATGACCCTCTGTAGTTGACTAGAATGTACATGCCAGACTCAGGAGATACCAGTAATATCTATGCATCCCCTTTGGCAGCTCACATTAAAAGGTTCATGGGTCACAGGCCCTGAGTAAGCACTTGAGCATCTGCCAGAGTGTAAAGCAACCTCAGCTCCCAAATTAGATGACTTATTTGAGAACCTAAATATAGTTTTAGGAGCCTAATGCTAGGCAACCACGTTTGAAAATGTGGGCCTTATTGTATAAAAATTTAAACCAACATCCCCGTCCATCTTGCTGTCCTTGCCAACAGTGTGATTAATCCATCTTGTTCTCCACATTGGGCCAAATTCAGCACCTCTACCAAAATGAGGAGTTAGAACAGAGCAGAATTGAACCCTTTCTGTGCAGATGTAGTTCAAGTGTTTTAATAAACCCTCAAGCCTCTCTGTTTTGGATACTTACCAGCCATGCCAACCCAAGCAGGAGAAAAATAAAAACCAGAAAAAAATGCACATCTCTCCCCCTCCCTTCCAAAAACCCTCATAAAAAGTATCCATCATCCCATGTTGATGGCAAAACATGGAGTTAAAACTACATCAAAACCTGTCTCTTTTTCAGGTAACCAGAACTCCCATGAATACAAGTTAACATCTGTTAATCTTGTTTGTGTTAGTTTAGCTGTTTCTCATAGGTCGGCACTAAAATTGAAAATTAAACATCGTACAATTATGCCATTTACTGTCTAGTTTGAGGAAGGAAAGGACACCAGCAGGTAGTCCATTATTTATAGTTATTCTATACTACGTTTTCATAGAGCAGCTAAAAGTTTTCAAGGTGAGAAATGAAAATTGGGGTAATACTATGACATTAACAAAAATATGCTTGATTGTCTGTTATTTTTGCTCACTGGATATATTGGCTTCAGACAGGTCATTCAGTGATTTATATGATCTTGGGGCTACCACAGGTTTATTCTAAATTACTAAATCACAAGAAATCTTTATAAAAACCAGCACTCATACAACTGGATAAATTACTGCAGAATAAGACCAGAGTCATTTATATGGCTTGGTGGTTTTGATTTTATTAAATGTAGGACTGTAGAATACAGAATTAAAACACAAAAGAAAGAAGTGATGGTGTTTTTTCAGCTGTTCCTGTTCTGAATTCATGGTGTACTCCTTGCCAAGTCTGTGAAGATAGCCATTATGAGATGCAACACCTGTTGTCTCTCATACATATCCAGTTACATATCCAATATTCCCAGATTATCGGGTGGGGTGGGGGGGAGAGTTATTTTCTAATTCCAGCCCTGGAAACTCTCCCTATGATGTGAAAGGCACAGTACCAGATTTTCCATGGCTTCATTGGCGCTGGGCCCATGCTCCAAAGGGGCCCCGGCCCAGTCTGCTCTTCTCCACCCTAGTCTGCTCTTCTCCGCCCCCTGCCCACCACTCTCTCCTGCGGGGGGGCAGCGGGCAGAAGCTTGGTACTGCCAGCTCCTGGGGCTCCTGCTGCAGCAGGGCAGACTCCGCTGGCAGCCAACCTCCTCCCCCACCTCTTCCCCCAGTGTGCTGCGTTCCTGCCCCTCCCCCTCCCTGCTGCTGAACAGCTGTTTGCCAGCGTGAGGGAGGGGAGAGCGGAGCCACAGTGCACTCGCTGCTCGGGCGAGGAGGCAGAGAAGAGGCGGGGCAGGGCCTTGGGGAAAGGGGTGGAATCAGGGCATACCCCATTCCAGCCCCCTGCCATGAGCCATTCAGGGCAGGGGGGTGGGAGCACCCCCACAACCCCAGCCCACACCCCCAGCCCCCTGCCCTGACTCCTGCACCCCCCTCACACATACACAGCCTCCTGCACCCCCCAGACCCCCCACGACTCCAGCCCTGACTCCTGCACCCCCCTCACACACTCCCAGTCCCCAGTCCTGACTCCTGCACCCCCCACACATACCCAGCCCCTCCACACCCCATTCCCTGACTCCTGCACTCCCCCCACATACCCCCCCCACCCTGAGAACCAAACGGGAGCTCCTGCACCCACCCCCACATTCCCACCTGCACCCCCTCACCAAATGGGAGCTGCCCCAGGTAAGCACTCCACACCCCAACCTCCTACCCCAACCCTGAGCCCCCTCCCTCACCCTAACTCCTGGCCAGACCCTGCACCCCAACCCCCAGCCTGGTCCTTAACCCGAACTCCTTCCCAGACGCTACACCCCAGCCCTGTCCTCAGTGCAGCCTCACTCTCAGCTCAGTGCAGAGAGAGACAAAGAGAATGGGCTAGAACCAGGGAGAAGGTAGATACTTGCTCTATGTGGGCAGGGGTGAGGGGGGATCCTGTTTACCCCCTCCCCAGCCCTGCTGTGCTTGCAGTTTACCCCCAGCACCTCCCTTGCTCCAGGAACCAACCCTAGCTCCCACCCCACTGTGCTTTTGCCCCCGGCCCCTGCCTTGCTCCAATCAGCAGGGACTAATCTTCCCCCCATGCTCCACTGTGCTCATCATGCCCCTGGCCCCTGCCTTTCTTCAGCTGGGGACCAATCCTTCCCCCCCACCCCATGCCTCTCTGTGCTCCTGCCTCTGGCCCCTCCCTCCGTCCAGCTGGGGAACAATCCTTCCCCCCAACATGTCCCCGCTGTCAGGGTGGATAAAAATCTATGATTTAAAAAATAATCGGATTTTTTTATTTAAATCAGGTTTTTGAGAAAAAAAACTATCTAAAGATAGTTTTAATTAAAATCCATTATGAGACATAATGTAATAGGGATTATAAATTCTAATTCTATAGTATGAGACAATATATTCATATAATGTTTAAGAAAAGTTTTGTAAATGAGTTCTAATAGTTCATGGATTAGGGACCCAATCTTATGGGGTTCCACAGGCTTCTGTATAGATTACTTAGGTTAATCTTTCTATCTATCCAATGGGACTCAGTGCTCAGTCTAGAAGATACCATCAGAGGTGCTTAGTTTTGCAGTTCTCAAACTGTGGATTTGTGTCTCTAGAGGTAACATGCTTGTTAACAGCAAAAAATGTTTTTAAATAAATAAATATATAGAGGTGAGAAATAACAGACCTTAACTTTATTGTCCCTCTGCAAATTTGTGTACACAGAGTCAATCCCGTCCTCTCTTTAAAAGTGAAAAGTTTCAAAAAGTTCAATGTATAGAAGATTGTTGGGGGCAGAATAGATCTGGACAAGGAGAAGAAGTCTGGAGATAAATGTGAGAAGTGAGGGACATATGCTTTTTTGTTAAAATATTATGTTTGCTGTTTAAGAAAAAAATCCAGAATACTTAACATTGTTGTTTTAGTTAAATAAAACAATTTAAATGTCTGTCTGGTGATGTTCTCTTCCTAATACAGCCTGGCAAGAAAATCCTCCAAATATGAATACCTGTTGAATTGGAGATAGTTCACCTCCTAATGGCTTCATAAATATCTGCTTCAATTATCTTTGGTAAATGAAATAACCAAACAATTATTCATTTTCTGATATAGCTGTAAAACTCATCTGAAAAGTTTTCAAAATAAATCACTGTTTCAAAATGTATAGTGTGTACCTTCTAAAAATGAAACCTACAGCTATCTCTGATTTGTGAAGAATATGTGTTAAGGTTATAACAACCAACAAGAATGCACTTTTATGTAGAAAACCATGATTAAATCAAGTCTTCCTGACTAGTGATTTAAATCATGATTTAAATCAAATCCACCCTGCCCGCTGTGCTCTTGCCCCTGGCCTCTTCATTCCCCAGTGGGGCCCACAAAAAGTTAATCCGGCCCTGGAAAGGCAAGCAGTATTCATTCACTCTAGACCTGCAAGCCATTCCCAGACTGAATAATCATTAAAGAGAATCCCTGTTTTCGACTACATCAGGGATAGGCAACCTATGGCACATGTGCCAAATGCGGCATGTGAGCTGATTTTCAGTGGCACTCACACTGCCTGGGTCCTGGCCACCGGGCCAGGGGGGCTCTGCATTTTAATTTAATTTAAAATGAAGCTTCTTAAACATTTTAAAAACCTTATTTACTTTACATACAACAATAGTTTAGTTATATATTATAGACTCATAGAAGGAGACCTTCTAAAAATGTTAAAATGTATTACTGGCCCGCGAAACCTTAAATCAGAGTGAATAAATGAAGACTCGGCACACCACTTCTGAAAGGTTGCTGATCCCTGGACTACATGAATAGTTAATACCTTAGAAACAAATTGTAAGAAGAACCACCCACACACACAATACAGTTCTTGAACTGCGTCCTCATGTTTCTGCTATGCTATATTATTCCCAGAAGTACCACCAGGGAAAAGAGTTACGGTAATTTCCCATGAGCTTATACTTTTTCAGAAGTATAAATCCAGAGGTTTCTAAGAAGACACAATATGGCATCCACCTGAATGACAGATCTGATTATTGCCTTTGCTATGTAATAGTAACACCCACCCATAGTAGTTTTATCTAGTAGTAAAATGAAGTAGTCACTTGCTGCTGTTGCTACTACTCACAGCCTTGGGTGGGCAGTAGGTTCATGAAGCTGAAGTCTGCAAGGGTTATGTAAATCTATTGTATTTCTGTATGCATATGTTTGAACACTCCTTCCCCATATTTTGACTTAGACTGAAGCCTAAAATCAATTATGCCTTGTTTCACTTCCTCATCAAAACTGCAAATTGTACATGATTAAGACACAAAACTATAAATTAGACACATTTTTTGAAAGGTTTGATCTCTTTACCCAGCACTCCTAACTTGCTAAATTTATAGGAAAGCCCCAATCTCTGAGATTTAGCACCAGTGGTTAAAACAGATATAAATTAGAAAGGAAGTTCACAAATTCTGGTGGTTGCACATCATCTTGGATGTTGGTGTCATGTGGTGGGACATGATGTGGGGAAGAGAATAAGAACAAAATGACAAATATTAGAGCTAGTGGAAAATTTTTTCAACAGAACAATTTTCTGTCCAAAAATGCAGTTTTGTTGAAATCAACATGTTTCATGGTAACATGTTGATTTCAATGAAAGTTTTGATGGGAAAGTTTCTAAATAAATTACATTGACTCTTATTTTGTTTCAAGGTTGTAAAGTTTTGTTTCCACTTTGGTCACTTTGACCTTTATATTCTAGTTCTTTAATATAATATAGAAACAATTATTTTACATTAGAATGTTTTGACATCAAAATGAAATATTTGATATTTATGAATCAAAATTTTTCAGAATTTCTGTTCCACAATTTCCAAATTTTGACTTTTCATTCCACTTCAGAATGAAAGAAATTCATCATCAGAATTTTCCACAGAATGAATATTCCATCTTTCAACCAGTGCTAATGAAAATATCAGCCTATAGCCAGCCAAATAAAAGTGAATGTGTGCACACATACATGCACTGAGTTTGGAGCTAAGGGCTGGTCTACACTAGAAAAATCCACATCCTGAGCAACACAGTTATGCTGGCCAGCTGTAGGTGGATGAAGAATTATTCCATTGACCTAGCTACAGCCTCTCAGAGACAGGGCCGACTCCAGGGTTTTTGCTGCCCCAAGCGGCGGAAAAAAAAAAAAGCCACGACTGCGATTGGCGGCAGCTCCACCACGCCGCTTTCTTCTTTGGCGGCAATTCGGAGGCAGGTCCTTCCCTCCGAGAGGGACCGAGGGACCCGCCGCCGAAGAGCTCAACGTGCCGCCCCTTTCCCTTGGCTGCCTCAAGCACCTGCTTGCTGAGCTGGTGCCTGGAGCCAGCCCTGCTCTGAGAGATGCATTTACTACAGAACCCCTCCAGTCGCTATAATAAGTGTCTACACTTAAGTATTGCAGCTGTAGTATTTTAAGCATACACAAAGCCTAAGACAGGAGTTCTCAACCTTTTTCTTTCCGAGGCCCCCCTAACATGGTATATAAAAACTTCACAGCCCACCTGTGCCACCACAACTGTTCTTCTGCATATAAAAGCCAGGGCAAGCGTTAGTGGGTAGCAAGCAGAGCAATTGCCCGGGGCCCTGTGGCACTGAGGGACCCGCAAAGCTAAGTTGCTTAGGCTCTGACTTCAGCCCTGGGTAGCAGGGCTCAGGGTCTTGGGCTTCAGCCCCATGTGGTGGGGCTTCAGCCTTCTGCCCTGGGCCCCAGAAAGTCTAATACCTGTCCTGCTTGGCAGATCCCCTGAAACCTGATCACAGACCTCCAGGGGGCTCCGGACTCCAGGTTGGGAACCATTGGTCTAAGGGAAAAATAGTCCTGGGTTTACAATGCAGTGTAGACATATACCCTTAGAGGGTAGGGAGAGCTGGATGTCTTTTCTATCCTCGCTATCTAGCTGGGGATAGGGAAGCAGCCGAGGGACAGATTTTCCTATCAAAGAAAGGAGGCAGATTAGGGACTCAGAGCTCGGACAATTCTTCTCCCATCAGATTCTGGTGCTGCTCCAACTACTGGTGAGGAGCCAAACTCCCCAGCCAGGCATTTGATCCCATTGTTGATCCCAATTTGGATTCTCTTACCTGATGAGTCCCTATTTCACCAGCCAGCAAAGAGGTGGAAGGAGGGAAGCTCAGGTCCCTCAAGCATGGGAGAAATGCAAAAGGAACTCTCCATATGGTTTTAGCAGAGGATGAGGTAGGCCCCCTCATGCTTACACTCCGTCCTCTACCTTGTTGGTGGCAGTTGCAAGATCTAAGATATTAGAATGAAAGAGAAACAGTTGTTTTCTGATGTAAGTTAAACTTGAAAATAAGCAGCTCATGGCTTATTGGACTGTTTTTATTTAAATATCATTTGTCTTTTCACAAATACCCCAGGAAAAAAAAAACAGCTTAATCTACTAATGAACATGGGGAAAGTGAAATCTAAATGCTGATAATGAATATTATAAACCCACAAGCTCTGTATTTAAGTGTTGGGAATTGTTGATTTCTAATGTTGACATTCCAAAGTAAATATTTTTGCTGAGGGTGCTGGTCTAACCATGCAGAACTACTACATTTGCATGTATTATGTAAATTTGATTTTGAAAACAATTCTGGTTTGTGTTTTTCTCTGTTGAAAATTGGTATTTTACAGACATTATGTAAATAAGCTGTTGTGGAAAGAGTCCATTTTTCCCCCTCTAGAGAGATTTATGAAACTTGAAAAAACTAAAAGACACTTTAGAGTCGTATATGGAGTAGTGCAGAAAATATTTAAGACACTACAGTAGAACTTCAGAGTTACGAACACCAGAGTTACAAACTGACCAGTCAACTACACACTTCATTTGGAATGGGAAGTACCCAATTAGGCAGCAGAGACAAAAAAAAAAAAAAAGTACTGTACAGCACAGAACTGTTTTAAATGTAAACTACTAAAAAATTAAGTGAAAGTTTAAAAAAGATTTGACAAGGCAAGGGAACTGTTTCTGTGCTTGTTTCATTTAAATTAAGATGGTTAAAAGCAGCATTTTCCTTCTACATAGTAAAGTTTCAAATCTGTATTAAGTCAATGTTCAGTTGTAAACTTTTGAAAGAACCACCATAATGTTTTGTTCAGAGTTACGAACATTTCAGAGTTATGAACAACTTCCATTCCCAAGGTGTTCATAATTATGAGGTTCTGTTGTATTTTCCTTCTCTTTTGTATCCCAAAAATTTTACTGCAGTTTCTGATGCTGGTGGAAACATGAACTCGTGGCTAATAAATGTTCCTCACAACATTTTCTGGAAAGGCCAAAGATTGATTCTGAGGTAGTGAAAAATAATTGTGTTGATGAGACAGTGTCTTCTTAAATTAATCACGTACAGGTAATAAAACCCTCTAAGGTGCACACACAAACATGAGCATTAAATAGTATTCCTGGAATGATTAATAACTTAATTACTTCAGTTCCTCAAATAAGAAAAACTATCCACTTTTGTTTACCCCCAAGATAGGGTCCACCTATTACTCAACTCCACCTTGAAAGTAAAGGCAATAAGAAAATTGTTTACATTGTGTGAGACGCTTTGTCTAAGGAATGACAAATCAGTTAAGGTTAGAGGTTCCATTCCACTGAGAACAGAAACTAAAAAATGGCTAAATCATCTAAGCAAGACTCTCAAATTTACCCATGAATAAACTCACTCTATCTTCTGGCCTAGTTAAAAAGGAACCCCAAAAGATTTCCAAAGCAGAGCAACATCTTGCTTTCCTATGCAAAGTGGCCCTTTACATACTAGGAATGAATCAAAATCAAGAGATGGGTGGGGAAGCTGCAGGTTTAAACCAGTCATGACAGTCTGATATGTTACTGGGACCAAGTTTCCTTGTTGCTCCAAGAACTCCAGTTCACAAGTTTTCAACCCAAATTATAAACTACACACTTGTGTGCTTGATGAATAAAATACACCATGGATAATCTTTTGTTCATTCAATATGTCTTTCATTCCAAATTATAAGCTGTACATCTGTCTGCCTTGTTAATCAGATAAATAGTCTCTCTATATGTGGAAAATACCTCTTGTTCACAATTATTTTACATCAGTTAGGGCTTACATAAAAAAAAAAATGCATGGACTATGTCCCCTAGATTTAGAAGGCTGAAAGGGATGTTTGCTTTCTAAACTACTATTGCACTATGGAAATGGTATGACTTGTATAGAACAAGAAAGAAAAGAACATTACAGAGGACTGGAAAGGACCTCCAGGGTCATCTAATACTGACAGATCCAATTATGTAAACAAGGTACACCTTTAGAATATTATGAGAAATTGTTTAAAGGGGGGTATTTCAAATAAATATTATTCACTAATACTAAAATACAATCCAAAAAACAAACAAACAAACCCCCCCCCAAGAAACACAAAGAAATGTGTTACACACCAGTGACATCTACTGGATACTGATGGAAGCAGCAAAGACAATTAGCTGAAATTGAGTGGTCAGCGAACAAGAGCCAAATAGAAAGTAAGAGGATTACCTTCCTCTAACAGACCCCAAACAGGATATATAAACCCAAGAACACAACATGGACACCATAGATAGCTGAACCCATGGAGAGAGACTTCCTCTCCCCGCCCCACCTCCAGGCTTAACAGCGGTGAGATTTTACTTCCGATATTGTATTTCTTTTTCCATTCTTTAATACAAAGAACTGAAAGTTATCTGGTTGCGTCTACACTCTTTTTATTAAGACCTCAAGTAACCATATTTTGCATTTTAACTAAATAATGCTGCATGCATATTCTCCTTTAAAAGCCCAAGCAAATTGGCCTAACAAAGCAATTGCTTGTGATATTCTAAACTTGTCATTTTCGTATCAAACTATTCAGGTAACACAGATTACACTATTAAGAATGTCTTTAAAACAAGTGTATCCTTGTTCTTTGCAGAGGTCCTGGAAGTGTAATAAATGTATTAAAAATACTAAAGAATTGGTAACTGATTATTATCGATAAATGTAATAAGAAATCTTGTTGATTTGCCTTGTTCCTTTGTATCATTACTGGGCCTCAAAACTGGTTTGTTAATTATTTAAAAGATTGCATGTGTACAAATGTTCAGTACTTGACTAGAACTTTTGTTTCTACACTGGATCAATTAACTGTTGATTATATATTCAGGTGGCTCTGGGTGAATTAATAGACTATTCGTTAAAAATAACAAAGTATCCAGATCTAAAAAACACTAGCCAAGGTAAAAGTTGACCTGGAAATAACCTAATGTTAAAATTAGTAAAACTAATTTGTACTCAATTAAAAGGGGTTATTCTACTTTAATTCCATCGCAGTATTGGCTAGAATACTTATGAGATTGCTGAGCTGCCAGATAGATTTTAAAGCTGATATCTGACTAACTAGATTTGCTAAATTCATAAAAAGTTGACCTCTATTCACACTTACATCTGACAGAGAAGCAACCTGATTTGAACTAATATGCTCATCTGGTCCCAGCAGAGAGACAGACTCCAAGATAAAATTCTCCAAAGATCGAGGGAACACAGGAGAGAAGGAAAGCAGGATGGTGAGGAAGAAACTGATCTGCTAGGAAGTATTTTAGGAAGTGACCAAACCTTCATCTCTCTCAACCAAACCCTATCCTCAATCCAAATCTATTACTCCTTTTACCCAAGTACTTGTTTCATGGAAACCCAATAAATTAATTTCAGTGGTTACTTGTGCTACTAGTAGGGTACACAACTTTGTAGCCTACACAACCTGCTGACATTTGTTGATGATGATACAAGATGTTCACACTAGCACAGGCTAGGTCAAATGCCACATGGCAGTACAAGCAATCTACAGAGAATGTAAAAGGAAACTTATGTAAATAGATGGAGGAGGAAAGATCTTATGGGGATAAAGGAGGAGTTGGTGGAGGGAGAGAGGGGGAAAAAGAGGGATTCAGGGAACCAGCTGACAGAGGCAGGATAGAGAAAGTTGAGAACATGTGTCAATGGGAGAAGGTCTGTAAGAGTAGAGGAGACCAAGAGTGGGGGAAAGGAGAGAAACTAAAGGATGTGGATAGGCACACAAGGGAAGAAAGAATATGAAAATGGGGAGATATAAGGCAATAAGGGGAAAAAGTTACAAAATAGAAAAAAGAAAAAGACAAGAAATGATTCATAGTATTACCCATATAGATATCTCTAAGCGTACAGAGCCTGGCCCACTGATTTATCACCATAAATTATAATAGTCTAAAGAGAAAATTTCCTAAAGAAGGATTTTGTTGTGTTAAGAGACTAGCTATGGTGCTCTCTTTGCATCTAAGTGATGTAGCCAAGCCTTTCCTGGTAATGTACATGATTTAAGGCATAAAATTGGCTGATTGGTAATCTGATTTAAATAGAAGTCAGACCCTGCTTACTTTAGCTACAAAATTATCCTTTTGGAAGACTGCACAAGGGGGATGAACCTGAATATTCATAACCTGGAAACTTAATTATTTTAAAAAAGTGTCTTCCTTCTCCAATATACAGTGGCACTGAATACAGCTACCATGCTCTTCAGATTACAGTATTTAACATTCCTCCAGGCAGTCTACAATGTTTTGTAGAATATAGTCAATTTTGTACACCTTCCTAAAACAGCATCATATGACATACTTAAAAACCACCTTACCTTCTCTATTTACTACATTTTTACCAAAATATAACAAGAACATTTCTAGAAGCATAACATGTTTCCAATTTTTGTAGACAAGATATGAGGCAACAGGGGAATTTTTAAAAATAATATTTGTTTGAAGATAGTGTTATTACATCTCTAGCTATTGTGAAATATTTGACTCCAATCTGAAACACACTTGAAATCACCCTGGGCCAAATTTGTTTGTGAATCTGCAGCAGTTTGCACCACTTTTGTTCATGTCTGTAGTGGGGTATGACTCACCACCGCGGCACCTCCTGCTGGCTGTCCCAGGGATTAGCTCTGCAAGCCAGTGTGCCCTCTTCTGGCGGTGTCTCACTGCCATCCCTTCTGCTCCAGGACCTACATCACTCTCTGGCTGTGCCATACTCTGTCCCCTCCCCACCTTCCAGGGGAACTGCAGTCCACTGTCCAGCCACCTCCTCAGTGATAGTGGGGGGCACCCAGGCCCGCCCACTACTCCAGGTCCCAGCCCAGGGATCCTGGAGATGGCAGCCACATGCTGCATCTCCTCCAACCTCTCGATCTACTTCCCTGAGCCACTTTCCTGCAGCATCAGCATCACCTCCATCCTTATCTCAGAGCCTCAGCATGTCAGCAGTCAGCCAGGAGTTCGCTTTCACTCCCCGGATCCTGCCCAGCACTGCTCTGTCCAAGATGCTAGCTTTCTTCCTCCTGCAAGGCAGACAGTTTCTCCTCCTCAAGCTCCAGGGAGCAACTGAACCTGCTCTGCTCTGCAGTTCTTCTTATATGGGCCTTCCAGGACCTGATTTGCTGTGCCTCACAGCACCTTTCCTATGGGCTGCTTTTCTGCACAGCACCCCTAGGGTTCCATTAACTCTTTATGGGCCAGGGTAGAGCAGACACCCAATCACAATATCCAAAAAGGTTTTATTTAATGCTAGATACAGCCAGACAAATTCAAACTAGAAATTAGGCACACATTTCTCCCCCCAAAAAAGTTGATGAAATGGCATTTTTGATGGAAAACTGTTCCACAGAGAATCGTTGTCAACCTGCTTTATAGAGCAGACAACATGGGACAGGATTAATCAAGGCATCATTGTCCCCAAATCTGGGAGCTCATACCTCTTCAGTCATAACTATACTAAGAACGTTTAATGCAAGCAGACAAGCTTCCAAGAGTCCCCAGTTCCTGAATCCCAAAAGAAGCCCCACCTTGTTCCACGAGAGCACTTCCCTGCTCCAGAAGCAAGCAACCTCTCAGTTCTATTTGACAAACTAAAAGAGTGAAAGTCTCGACCTATTAATACAGTTCTCTACAGTCACTGGCAAAAGCCCTCTGGCAAGAATCAGCAGGCTCAGACATTGTGCCCTAATCTGGGGAAAAGATACACCCCCATCTCCTCCCTGAGTGAGCTAAAACTATACTTCAGTTCATAACCTGTGCAAAAGATGCTTATACAAAGGTAACTAACAGTAGAGGAGAAAAATCTCTCTCTTCAGTCTAAGCCTTTAGAAGTGGTGCTGAATGAAAACATCTAGAGTGAGTGGATAAACTCCAATTTCATGGTTGCTAAATCCTCTAGGGATTACTGCCTGGGGCTAAATCAATTTATGACTACCCACACCTTTCACATAAATAGCCTCAAAGACCTAAGTCAAAGCTCATTTTTTGCAAAGGAGGCTTTCTGGAAAAACTACACCTGAACAATCTCCCCACAACCCAAATTACAAAGTGTAGCTGAAGTTGTCTTGGAAAGGAATTCTGCTGTTTATCAACAAAGAGTTATAGTGTTTGATCTGTGTTTTGGCTCAGGGCTTTTACCATTGCAATAATCCAGTTAGGTAAGGTTTCTGAGAGTAAAAGCGCTTATTTACTTAGGGTGAGGTTCTAATACCCGCACTGTTTTACAAGTACTCCCATTGAAATGAATGGGAACACATGTAGATTAAAATGCTACTTAATGTGAATAATGGTATCAGTCTCTCCTATTAAAAGTTTCCAGAAAGAATGTTTGTTTTGTTTTTAACATGGGCTATGTATATATACTGTATATTTTAATGTACAATATCTATTGGAATTTAGTAATCCATATAATCTTTATTGGGTTATTAAAGATATTGTTGTTTTACATGTGTCAAAGTCAGAGGGAAAGGTACCATATTTATTAGGGATTCTGATAGCTTTTAGTTTGGGTATGACAAAGAGCTGACTTCACAGAAAGTCTTCATCACCCCTTAGGAACAGGTCCCAATTCCGCAATTAAGGGCTTGTCTACATGGTGCCACAGTACAAACGAGAAGGCTGTGAATTGTGAAGCACTGTAACTTATTGCCCTCTAGCTGCCCCATGTGGACCATGCTGGTGCAAACTAAGTAGTAGCTAGTCCAGGGATCGGCAACGCAGTTTGGCAGGTTCAGACGATCATGGCTCCCATTAGCCGCAGTTCGCTGTTCCAGGCCAATGGGGGGGCTGCGGGAAGCAGCCTGGGCCAAGGAATGTGCTGGCCGCCGCTTCCCGCAGCCCCCATTGGCCTGGAGCTGCGAATCCCGGCCAGTAGGAGCTGCGATTGGCTGAACTTGCAAATGCGGCAGGTAAACAAACTGGCCCGGCCTGCCAGGCGGCTTAACCTGGCAGGCCGCATGCCAAAGGTTGCCAATCCCTGAGCTAGTCCATGTTTACATAATCCTTTGCAGCAGTGCATTTAAGGATAGGCATTAGTACTTTGTTAATTAGCAATGAACGGAGTATAAAATGCTTCAGTGATTTGTTGAATTTTGGATTTAAACAAAAGCTGAAAGGGATGCCACGATTAATTTACTGTGAATTTGCTAATATACTAAAATAAATTTTAAAGGCAGTCTTTGTGTATGTCAGTGAAGATGGGTGGTGTTATAACTAGCAAGGATAATGATTCTCTTATTTGAAAAATTTAACACATGCTATTCTCTTTTTAGAAGTTAATTTTTGAGCATAACAAAGTTTAATCGTCAAGAACACCACACTGACAGCTCCAATATAAAAATATTTCTTGTTTTCTATCAATTAATACAGCATTAAAATAAAACATTTTTAATTGTAGTAGTGGGTGATAATCCGTATCTAATTACCCTTAACTATATTGACCTGCTCTCATGATGCATTGTATGTAAAATACTACTACAGTACAGTACTTTCAAATACCTTTGAGGAACTCAAAAATCAAATGTATATCCCACACGATACTGATTTCATCCTCTCTAATAGCTATCTCTATATATCCATCTCATGGCAGGTTCCAATATTGAAAAAAGTGCTTCCTGTGGCAGAATAGACAGGGGCTATGGTTAGCCAAGGAAGTCAGCCCAACATCTGGCAATTTAAAGAAAAAAAAGGCCAAGTTTAAAGAGATCTAATTTGTCATACTGTTTTCAATATAACAGGTGTCACTTAGCATGTTTATTCTGAAACATCTACTGCGGATCTGATTGGCTGAGTATTGGACAAACACTATTTGTATTGTGGCATGATCTTGGATCCCCAGTCATTGTGCTAGGTACTATACAAACACAGGACAAAGATAGTTTCTGCCCCAAAAAGCAAACACCAAGCTTATAGTTTCAAATACCCTGTTTAGACAGGGAAGGCACTATTAATTCCCTGCAAAGAGAACCAGGCAGAGGACCTATGATGCCTTGGGAGGAAGGGAACCCTCATCTTACCTATTAGAGGGAGCATTCACACTTTGACTCCTCACAGCACTAACATTCACTGTAACTTTTTTTTAAATAGTGACTGGTTTGGAGGTAACTAACAAAGTGTTGCCTAAGCTTTGTGCATAACTTTTGAAGCTTAATCTACACTAAGCTTAAGCTACATCAGTTCACGATGTGGAAAAACACACACACACACCCTTGCCACTGTAGCTATGACAATAAAACCCCAAGTGTAGATGCAGCTCTGTCAACAGAAGAATGCTTCCGTCAACATAAATAATGTTGTTTGGGGGAAGTGGTGTTCCTACATAAACAGAAAAACTTTCCCTCAGTGTGGGCTGTTTTTACATAGCCATACTGGCATAAGAGCCATAATGTAGACATAGCCTGAAATATATTTCAGCTTTAGGAATTATTGTATTAATGAGTTAACATCTCTTTCTGCCCTGGCAGTATTGTTACAGCATTGTAGAACTATTTGCTTTCTTATTACACTTTCTGGGGCAGATCTTCCTCATTTAAACTGGTATGAGAGTTGCTGTGGATTTACACCACTGTAAAGCCTTCTCTCTTTTAAAAATACATTGTGTTATCTGCAAGGTTTCCAAACGGGGGTATATTATGTCAATTCATCAGACATTCTGCTTTAAGAAAGAACTGGGCCTTTGAACATGTGCAGTAATGTAATGGTTGCTTTTCCAATCAGTAATAGAAAAACAATTCACATAAGGGTGTTGGGGCTGTCTGAATAGAGATATGGAGCAGAGAAAAAGAAAGTGTAACAACTTCATAGTGTACTGTAGTTAGATTTCTATTACAATAGCTACTTTTCCTAACCTTTTTTTGCTTCACATTGCATTTTAGAGAGTCATTATAATAGCATGCAGACTTCCATGGAAGTCAAGTTTGGATGGGAATTAGAGATTTTTATTTTTACTAATTACTGCAGTACTGACAAGATGGGTGAGGGAATATCTTTTATTGTACCAACTTCTGCTATTGCAAGAGAAGCTTCTGAGCTGCAAAAAGCTCCTCTTCAGAGAGTTCTGAAAGGTAGGTGACCTACACGATGTTAACACCATTAAAAGAATCAGATGTCATTCGTGAGTCATACAGTTGCTGACCCATTTCGTCGCTGCATATCACAGAAAGCATTTTTGTCCTTTTCCCCTTTCAAGTTGAATTCCAGAAGCTGATCCTGGTTACTTAATGCACTGTTTGATATTACAGCATTATGGAAGGCCAACTTTAAATTCCCTGTTCCTCTTGCATCTCCTCTGTGAAATTCTCCAGTTCAATTGAAATGCTTCAGTAATAACTATTGTACTTACTCACTTTAAAAGCTTCCTGTCATGTAGTAATTGAGTGTGGACAGCAGAAAGAACAATTTCATAAACAGATGGAACATAAGAGATCCAGCCAAGGGAACGGGGGGGAGGGGGGGGAGGGGTATAATAAGGTAGATTCAAGAGTGCAAAACACAGGAAATGTTGGAAAAGCTCAGATAACCTTGCTATGACTGCCACGTATGTAGTCACTTAATACAGGAGCACATTTTCCCCCATAAGGATGGACTCATTTGACATGTTCTTTAAACGTGAGTTATTATGCATCTGTTCTGAAGTTGTTCAAGTTCTCTTGCAATCCTAAGCAAACAGAATATTGTTCTGTTCATATGGTTTTCTCGCTAGGATGCCTTGCGCATCTTGTAACATTTAGGGACCTAATCTAGCAAAGCATTTTAGCACACATGAATAGTTCCATTCATTCATTAAGACTACTCACAAACTTGAAGTACCTAAACACTTAACTGTTTTGCTGGATGGACACCATATACTCTTTTGCACCACTTTTCTCCTTTGGACACTAGCTTCAGCAGCATGGGTAGACTTTGCTGAGGTATTTCTCACATACTGTGTTGCTGAAGATTGCCTCTTCATAACTAAAGGGTACTTAACATGCGCATTTGATGTTGCAATGCACCCTCTCTATGAAAATTATGTCTAGCTTGTTGGTCTGATATCAAGGCACAGAGAAGCTGAGTAGGAGTTAAACTAAGAAAGCATGTGGGTGCACCTCTCCCCTTTACTAAAAGAAGAGTGGAGAGTTCCTTCCTATCCCTCATCTGGGTATGAGGGAGCTAACATATGGCAGCAGCAAGGGGCACACAGCACCATGGCTACAGCCCACTTCTATTTCCTCTTCCCTGGGGCTCTTAAGAGCTCACTCAGTTCTCAGCAGTCTTCTTAGCCCAAATTCCTTTAATTCACTCTTCACCAGGCTGGCAACAGTTTGTCAAAAACACAGCTCTCAAAAGTCCCAAAATAAACTACATGCAACCAATGAAGTGAGCTGTAGCCCACAAAAGCTTATGCTCAAATACATTTATTAGACTCTAAGGTGCCACAAGTACTCCTGTTCTTAAAACAAACAGGATGGCTTCCTCAGTTCTAGCTCCAGCCTCCTGAACTGCCTTATTGTAGAATCAGGTTACCCACCTCTGACAGTCTCAGCTACTTCTCACAATCATCCCCTCTCTACAGCTTCCTGCTGCCTTTTATATTGGAATTACCTGATTCCTCCCAGGTGGAGCTTATCTTGTAATCAGGGCTGGCTTAGCCCCAGGCTCTACACTCATGATTTTTGGAGCCTCACACATAGATTTGGAATGCTTGGGAGGCAATACTAAGTAATCCTCTCAAGTCAGATACCTCAAGTTAGTAGGAAACAGTATATTATACATGTCCTCCATTTGCTTCCCAAACCATTATCATTTTGTTGTTTATAAACCACATTTCTTCAGACGTGTCTTACACTCTTGAGAAACAAAGGCCCTGGCAAGTCTGAAAGTTGAAAGAAATGATCTTTGAATTATCAGAGGGCAAAATGTGCCTGAAAAACTGGTGGAGAAAATACAGGGATTTATGCTCAGGTATCTCATGCTCAGATATCAAAACCTGCCAAACAGAATGTTACTGCATTTCTACTTTATGACATTTTCCTCTGATCCTAAATTTATTATGCTTGTTTTCATTCAAAGAGCAATGTTTAGGGGAATTTTTAACAGTCTTAAAATAGGGTCTTAGAATGGAAATGCATTTGCAACTGTAAATATAATGCCACTAGTTCAGTGCTATAATCATGTGAATCCCAGTCCAGAAACAATAGAACACCACAACAGAAGCCTCTTTCATGATAAGCACATAGTTGTAAGCTTTGTTGCCTACTGTATCCATTTGGGACCACAACTACCTGGGCACTGGTATCATCATTTGAAGGGTTGTGGAATGAGTGAGTTAATGAATTTTTTTTTTAAATTAACAACAAAACATAAAAACACACAGGCCTCAACCAAAACCCCAATTACAAAACCTGTTGTGATCATGACTATGCAGTCAGTTTGAACTGAGAGTTGGTTAAGCAAGATGGCCTATCCACATGAGTGGAAGAAAGTGGCCCATGACAGAATCAACTGGGAGAGAAGTGAGCAGCTTCTTCAGAGGAAAAGCAGAGGCCACTAAATGAAGCAGGCTGAGGCAGAGGCTAGAAGAGGATGCCGCCACCAACATACAGGGCTAGGATAAAGGACCAAAAGCAGTAGCAGCTGCCAATGACTTCATTGGGAGCAGGGCCGGCTTTAGGCACCAGCAAAATAAGCTGGTGCTTGGGGCGGCACATTTTTAGGGGTGGCATGGCCAGCGCCAGAAAGCCGCCCCTAAAAATGTGCCCCGGCCGCCCTAGCTTACCTCCGCTGCTGCTGCCACGGCGCGCGAAACAGCTGATTCGCGCGCCGCTACTCGCCCTCCCTCCCAGGCTCTCAAACCTGGGAGGGAGGGGGAGATCCCGAGCGGCCGCGGCACACGAAACAGCTGTTTCGCACGCTGCTGCTCCCCCTCCCTTCCAGACTTGAGAGCCTGGAGGGAGGAGGCAGGGCTGGGGATTTGGGGAAGGGGCGGAGTTGAGGCGGGGCCGGGGGTGGGGTAATTAAAGAACGGGGGGGGGCGGCCAAAATTGTTTTTGCTTTGGGCGGCAAAAATCCTAGAGCCGGCCCTGATTGGGAGGACCCACTGAAGAAGCCAAAAAAAAACCCGGAGAGGAAATTGGTGGTGGGGGACTAAATAATCACAGCTCTTCCAAGTTTTGTACAGCTCTAGATATATGTTATGCACATTTAATGAAACTAATGTGCATATTTTCCAATTTTCATAGAACTATACATTTCAGCTTGAAAAAACTATGAAGATTTAATGCTAGTGAAAAATAATCGGTGGTTTGACAGCCCTGATAACTGGAGCTGATTGAAAAGTACAAGTATTTTCCATGAAAATTTTGTAAAAGAAATTAACTATTTGCATTGATTTTTGTAGTTTTTATTGTTGGGGGGGGAGGGACACTGAACCTGAAACATTTTCCTGTTTTTCTTTTAAAGGAAAAACAGGAACGTTTCAAAAGGAAAAAAAAGTATTTTGGGGGGAGGGAAAAGGGGGGGGGGTCATTTACAGAATGTCCTATTTTTTCAATTTAGAAAAAAAAAAGTCAGAAAAAAATTGACCAGCACTACTGGTAACTCTTTGGGAGCTGGGAAATGTTGTCTATCAGAATTCCTGTCTCAAAGGGGAATGTTGTCTAGTGTTTGGAACAGTGCATCTTGAGGAGAGTAATTAATAGCCATGATAGACAAGCTCTATCATATTAGAAATCTGGGTTTTATTCCCAGATTTCTTAATTAGCTTGTTTGTAAAATGGGTATTTACTAACTGACTGCCTCTTGCATATGGGTATACCTTACTCAGAAAAAAGGGTTGGGGACTTTACAGTCAGTAAGAGAGGTGAGACCATAACCTTTGGTAATCTGGCTCCCACGAGAGTGTCTGTCTCTCTGAAATTTTACTTGATAGACAGATAGCCATGATAGGACTGCCAAGTGCAAGATTGTTGCACAAGATACATGGCACCAAGCAGGTCTGGGTAACCACATCCAGGAGCTGCTGCAGCACTAGTAGAGAAAGCCAATCACAAAAGGAGGAACAGTACATCTGGCTGGCAGCAGCTGCTGAGAAAAAAAACCAGAGAAGCAGACATTCACTTAATATGGCTGCATTATTCCTTAATGTCTGCTTCTAAAAAATAAAAGGCTTGGGGCATATTTAGCAGGAGTCTCATTGAAGAGGAACTTCCTCACAGCTGGGGTTATGCTGAGTACAGTCACTTTCAGATCTCTAGTGTGGTCCTTCCGTGTAAGTAGTACAGATGCCTAAGTTAAGGCAGTCTGCTCATGCATTGCCTCTTTCTCCCTGCTGGTGCCCTACAACTGAATATGTCAGTGTAACTCACCATGCCCAGTTCTTGTGGTTGTCCAGGGAGTTGTATGTGTAAATGCCAGAAGCAGAAGAAAAATCAAGAGCTCTTCCTTCCATTTTTATGTGAGCTGCATCAGTACACGCTTGAAGAATGAGTTTCCTCCCTCTGATCTTCAGGGCACTATTCCTGACTGTGTAACATTTCTCTAGTACAGAGTCCCATTGTTCTAATTAGAACACAGGACTGGAACACAGGAAAACTGCATTCTATTCCCAGCTCTGCCACGGCTTGCTGTATGACCTTGGGCAAATCACTCCATCTCCCTATGATTGCAGGTGCGTGTGAACATCCCACACTGGGTAGAGACTTGCACTAGTGGGGCTCAAACTAGCATGCTAGTAATAGAAGTCTGGGCACTGCAGCTTGGACTCTCAAGCCCACCAGACACCCTAGGCTTGAGCCACAATGCCCACACTGCTATTTTTAGCATGCTAGCCCAAGCTTCATTTTATGGTTTAGACACAACAAATCCTACATCTTGGCAGTGCGTTAAACTAGACTAGATGACCCTTGCAGTCCCTTCTAACCCTATGGTTCTATGAGCCCAGCTAGCATGAGTCTGTCTGCCTTGGTTGGGAAGTTCACTCCCAGCTGCAGTGTAGAAATACCCTTAGTTTCCCCATCTGTAAAATGGGGATCATGATACTGACCTCCTTTCTAATGAATTTTGAGATTTACTGATAAAAATGCTATAAGATAGGTGTCGGCAACCTTTGGCACGCGGCTTGCCAGGGTAAGCACCCTGGCGGGCCGGGCCGGTTTGTTTACCTGCCGCGTCCGCAGGTTCAGCCAATCGTGGCTCCCACTGGCCACAGTTCGCTGCTCCAGGCCAATGGGGGCGGCGGAAAGCGGCGGCCCGTACTTCCCTCGGCCCGTGCTGCTTCCCGCAGCCAGGGACCGCTTACCCTGGCGAGCCGTTTGCCAAAGGTTGCCGACCCCTGCTATAAGATCTAGGTATTATCATTACTGTATGAGGGAGGGAAACAAGTCGTCTCCCCATCCTTTTCCATTTGAGATAACCATTCTAAAATTGTTGGTTGTCAGTGAGTTTCCCCCTTGCCTCAGAGAGGGTTCTGGTCAACTATTGTGGATCCCCACTGCGTCACCTTGTCTATTTGTCCCCCTTGTGTCAATATCATGTTTTGGTCTGATTTGTTCCGTTTTAAAATCCTATTGTTTGTGCATTCATCTAAAAAAACAATAACCCACTGAAACGAGCAATGCTGGGGCTGAATTTTCAATCCTTCTTCCAAGTCCTGCTACCCTCTGAAAATTTGTATCATACTTAAGGCAACAGGAGAGACTGTTTTTTCTCCAGCAGATCTACTATCTTACCTCTTCTAACTGTGTATATTCTTTATTGCAACTTAGGGCTAGACTTTAAAAAGCTTAAAAGGCAATTAGGCACCCAACTTCCTTTGAAAGAATGGTCATTTATGCCTTTGAAATTCTCCTTCTAATAAATGGCCATTTATGTATTTTGAAAGTATCCTCCTAAGTTACTAAGATTTTGGTAGATACCAGACCATTACGTGCACCCTTTCCTTTCTGCCAACCCACAAAGTCTTTTATTAGATGTGCATATGTACTTATTGGGAATCCGGTAAGTATTAGAATCTCTGTGGACTGACATTTGAAGCGTCTGTAGTGATTGCCTCTGAGTTGTAGAGCTCCTGGCACACAACCCAAGTCGGTGAAGGTTACTGTACCACAACACACAGAGATCCCACCAGTGGGTGAGTTGCATGGTGTTGAATAGTGGGAAAATGGTCCAGATGATAATTTGCTTTAGACCTCAAAGAACACCTCTGTATATTCATTACATATATTTAAGGGCAAGGTGGTTTGACAGGCAGGTTCTCTTGTGTCTGTTGGCTCCTTTAGCAGCAGCATTTGCTATGTAGCCCTACCTACCAGTTGCTTGCTCACTCTCTCGAAACACTCTCCACCCACTCCGTTTTTTAAAATGTTCCTGCCATTGTTTTAAGATTGTTCGGTCCCTTTCAGACTGGTAAGTCTTGACTGGGTTTGATTTTATCCAAACAGGTTTCCCTGATCTTCACGTCATAAACATCCTTTATTTTCTATTCCAGCTCCCATTTATGTCATCGTTAATGAACACTCAGATCCAAATTTCTTGGCTGGTTACAGGTGGTTCTTATTGAAATCACCAGGACCAAAACACCTACATTTGATAATATTATTTGTCCCTATATTGCATTTTATTATCACTTCTTCCCTTAAATTAGGGCCTTGTGAGACTCAGGTTTCTGAACAATGAATTGACCAAATTCTGTCTTGGCTTACTTAAGTCCAAATCCCCAATCCCCAGCCATTATTTGGCCAGCTATGGTCTCTAAAAAGCAATCAGCAGGTTGGATGGTGGGGCCATATCTGATCAAGACAGAGTTCACTCTAAATACCACCCTTTGTCTTATAGAAGCTCAATGTTTATATTTAGAGTTGGGAGTATTTGTGAAAAATGCATTCAAGGAATATAGCTCTGGTTTCTGTTAACAAATTAAATGTGAGCAGATCCTTTTTTAAATTAAGTTGTTCACTCTTTGAAATCATTCCATGAACAGTTTATGCAAATATGTTTCAGCCTATGGATGTCTACTATTGCTTAGAATACACCCTAAATGTAGTTCACAGCTCAGGCTTTCCTGCAGTTCCTAGAGTTATTTAATTTTTTCCTCTGTCCCCCACACATCCAGTTCATATCCATCACTTATTCTCCCTCCACATGTCCAAGATGTTCCTTTTCTTTCCATCCCCACAACCAAATCTCTCATTCAGTCAGTGCTCCCCATTATATCCTGCCACAACTACTGAAGCATCTTCCTCTCTGACCCTTGAGACATGCACATTACCTCCCTCCAAACAACTTGCAGCTCCTAAAATCATCCTCCTACCCTGTCAATTTAATCATGTCACTCCCCTCTCTGAATCCCTTCTGTGGCTCCCTATCACATTAAATTTAGTCCTCTTGTTACTGCCTCCAACTCTCTACATAACTTTGCCCTTTCCCTATATACCATCCCTTTTTGAGCTTTATGTTTCCTCCTCTTCCCCTCCACTACACTGATATTCCCATGATTGTCAGTGTCTTACACAATCCCCTCCATGCCTCTTTCCACATGGTCTCCTATAAATGGTGCAACTTCAGAGTTCAAAGTCCCTACCCTGTCCATATTTAAGTCCATCTGGAAGGACTTCTGCCATGCTGTTTAGGAGTGAACTGAGCTGGCTTGAACAACCTATTCCCCCCTTCCCCCCTAACTCCTGTCACCTTGTCTGTCTGCCCTTAGATTGAGAGTTCCTTAGGGCAGGGACCACTCCTTCTTGAGTGTTTGGCAAGTGCCTAGCACATTGTGAGTGCTACTGCAAACAGATAAAGTAATAGCAGCAAATATTTATGTCTTATAATACTCCTCAGATGTCTTTCCTCAACTGAAAATTTTTAAGTATATATTAGGTAACAGATATTAGTTATTTGCCTGGTTCACAAAGAACCAATTATGCTTGGCTCACACAGTTCCAATGCAGAATTATGTCCAGTTTAAAAAAAAAAGTATCAGTTTTTTTCTTACAGCCAACTGCTAATTGAGCTGTTCCAACAGGTAAGTGCTAATTAATGTGCTGAGCTCAGGGTCTCAGCTATCCTTTCATTTCATCATGGAAGATGAAATTACTGATAGAATTGAACAATCCCTTCCCACTATGCCAATACACAGCTATCCTGAACTGGTTATACAAAGGATCTCAGAGTCAGGAAGACGTAATTAAAATAAGTCAACTCTGTTTGTGGCAATCAAGAGTTGCTGTTCGCTCTTTGAGATTGGTTTTAGTCAAAGTGGCAGGCAGCTCAGTGTCCATAATAAATCCACATATGGAAGTAATTATTCATCCTGGATTAATATTCAGAAAAGATGTGAAAATATGACTCCTCCAGTAATGGAGGGTTGGATTTTGAGAGGGCTTCAAATTTGTGTCTATGCCCATATCCTACTTTTTGACTACAAGCTGCATACTTGGACATACAATTACTTAATTTGTGTACACCATTGCACATTTTGCAAGCACACAAATCAGAGGCCCTTTGAAAATGTGGTCCATGAGATTTATATTATAAAAATACCCCTGTGCAATATCTTCCAAAATTAGGTGGGACAGGTTAGATATGATACATATAGTACAAAATTCAATGAGCAGTTTTTCTGTGGGCTGCAATCATTTTCACCTTTGGTGCAGAGAAAAAAAATACAATTAAAAATACAAATCTCTCTTATATCCACAAATCAGCATACAACTATTCTGCAGTTTAAGGGGTTTTGATATTCAGGTTGTCTTCTAATTCCCCAGCATTGCAAGTGCAACAACTAGAGCCCTGCAAATCAGCGGCTATCTGCTTTATATCCACTGACCACATTTGTGGAGCCGTACAGGGCTCTAGCAATAACTTGGTTTTGCTTCCAGTTTGGATTTGTGGGTGCATTCTTCAGGTACAATATTCTCCCATTTGATGCCTCTTCCTGAAGTCAACGTCAATCCTGGCTGTGTGGTTTAAAGGACTGAGACTTTGAGGCCCGATTATTCTTCCACTGAAGTGAATGGCAAAATTCCTATTGATTTTAATGGGAACAGGATCGTGCCCTAAGATGTGAGGCAACAAATCACCTGTTACGAACAAGTTTACAGTTTCAGCACATACAGTCATGCAAAACATGTTTTTGCCCTTGTTTGACCATGATGAGGGTTGTCAGTCAGTCCTCTGAGTCACTGAGTCTCCAATGAGCACAGCAGAGGTGGGGGAACTGCAAAGGAGCCAGTTGTGGCTTCCTTATCCTGGGGGCAGTTGGGAGATGATTCAGCCACAGCAGGCACAGCCCTCAGGACTGCTCTAAACTACACCCTAGCTGCAAAGCCTCCAATAGCCATCAGCAGGGATTGCCCTCAGGTCACCACCTCTGGAATGCCCCCTGTGATGGGATTTGGAAGTGGGATGCTATAGACCCAGCATGACTCCCCCAATATCATCTGAGGATCCCCACCCTCAGACCCGGGAAATTTCCAGCTGCCAGTTTAATACTGTCCTGAAACAGCACAAAGAGGCCATTCCAAGGGTTAAGAATGAATTCCCCTATCTAAGTAGGATGGTTTTTATCTGGGGTATTTTCTTCAGAACCTTATGGCACACTTTTATTAAACTCATTCTTTAAAAACACGGAAAGATTAAAAAAAGAATGCATTTTGTCCTTTTTCAGAGGACGCTCTAGAGAACATGCTTTGTTTAAAATCCGTAAGTAAAAACATTAAATCACTGATTTTTTTTTTTAAATCAGGCCACGAAACTCTGTTCATAAATTTCTTAGGGTCAAGTGTTCTGTTCAGCAGAACAAATCTTCTGCACTATTTATGAGGTGTAAATAAAGGATGGACTCTTACGCTGCAATTTCCATATAGTAATATGGCTGTTGAATCACATCCAAATCTGAAGCAACCCATTTCACGTGATCCAGTGGCAATTATTAATGGATATTTATAGTTCAAACATATACATTAGAGAAAATACTGCAAAGGAATTCCCTTGCAGTCTCAATCCACAGGAATTTAGATTTGGAGGAGACAATGAATACTATTAATTTTCGTTGATGGGACATACCACTTTCTTAAGAAGTTTCAGTGCCCTTAAAGACCATAAAGAATACATCATGTACTAATATTTGAATAAATATACAAAGTGCTGTAGATAAAGATGAAAATAATGGTGCCATTTCCTATTTATATCTATGATTTAATAGTTTATATATTATAGTTAATATTTTATATAAACAACATTTTGACATTATAGAAGCAACATGTTTTGATACGATCATTTCAATTATTTCACAACAAAATATTTTGGGATTTTGACTTTTTGTAACAATTTGGGATTAAAACAAATTTTAAAATGTTGGTGTTTTCTCATGGGATGGAAATTCCCATTTTTGACCAATTCTAATGCTTGGTAAATGAATATCTTTTGCAGTTAAAAATGTTTGCTAAATAAAATTTCCCTCTCTCCCCCAGATTTCTCCTGGAGATATTTAAGTAATCTGCCTAAAGATCTGAGGATGCCCTAAATCAAAGTAGTGTCCTGTAACATGCAGGTTGAGTAGATAACTAACTATGCTTAGACACCTCTACGTTTATGGTATTCTTAATGGATATAGTACTCCATAACTCCTGCCTACACAGAAGCCTTGTCAATAGAATCATTTCTTTTTTAAAAAACATAGTTCCTGTTACCTCCGTTTAAACAAAGCTTTTTTTTTTCTTTGCCCCGGTAGCCCATTCAAACTACAAAGAAACTTCAAAGTAAACTTGGTGGATATAAAAAGAGGCAAAGTGAATAATTTCCAGAGGAAAAAACAATTTTCATTTTGTAAAGTAAAGCAGGTTTGTCTATATCCATTTCTATTTCTGGAATCCAAATAGAGGTTCCTTCATGGAATCTTATAGAATTGCAAAACTTAAGAATCACCATACTATTGGTATCAGACAACAAGTATACTAAGGTTACCAGGTGCTACTGATAGGAAATGCTTAGCGATTCTACTGAAAATAAATTGAAGTATGTTCTACTTTCGAATAGCATCTAGTCTGATCCTGTGACCCTTTACTCTCATAAATAAAAATTATTCATGAGCATAAGGGTTGAAAAACTGAGGGTGGTAAACAGAATGCTATATCTGAAGATTAACCATTTTGTTTATAATTCTATCATACTACAGTGACAGGACTACAATGGCATGACTATTTCATACTATTGGAGGAGTTCCAAGATGGCTTGTCATATCAATAGCTCATGCACTTGTTACATTTGTGATAGGTGGGTGACGGGACGGAAGAGGTTGGGAACCACGGATTTAAATATCTAAGCCACTGCAGCTGCCACTCAGAGATTATAGACATCTAATTGACCTTAACTGTGACTGCTACCTACCACAAACTCGGTTGCCATGCATCACAGTTCCCTTTACTAGGCAGCTTCTGCTGCATGTTACTCAGATGATGTTCATCCCAATGCTGATTACCAGCTCTGCAACAGCAGTTCTTCTGGACTTCCTAGTGAAAATCTCCTAAAAATAAAATTACAGCACTCCTGAATAATTAGTCAAGCATTTCTCTTCCTGATTGAACATTCCTTACCAGAATGAATTTCACACTGTAGACTCAATTAGTCTTAAAAAGAAACAATAAAACTGCTGGACTATTACATTTGAAGACTGCACTGAAATGGGGATCAAATAGTCTTAATTTTAATAACATCTAATATATTTGCTTTATGTTTTGTGTATTGGTGCTTTATAATAATTTTTATGATACTTCTGTTTTTAATGGGGGAACCAATTCACAGTGGGGCAGATTTTCAGAATGTACTTTGCTGTGCAAGTCCAATTTTCTCTCTCTCTCTCTCTCTAATTTTATGTGCAAATCAGAAGCTTGATTATAGAGGTGTTGATGGCGTTCAGCTACCATTAATGTCATGTGAAATTGTGGGCACTCAGAATTTCTGAAAAAATCTGGTGCAAGATACCTAAGTGCATTTTTGCATGCACACTGGCACATGAACATTTGTGAATGTCTGGCCCATTGTCTGGTATAGAAATATTTAGCTTCCCATTGCAGTTCTGTAATGTGAAACGTTAGGGTACTATTTTGTAATATATGCAGAATGACATTAGTGGGGAATTGTGCTTATAATAAATTTTAAAAAAGTGAGCCAGTAAGTTTATTAATAATCATTTTTTCTAAATTGTTCTCATTTTCTATACAACTAACATAGTAGTATGCTGGATTTGCCCGTCTACTGGAAATAGCATCCTCTCTCAAAATAGCATTTCCCATGACAGTGGGCTACTGAATCCAACTGAGTCTGTTTCAAATTTAGACAGGAATCAACTGTAGAACTAAAACCAGTATAAGAAAAGATACTGGACAAGAAAATAAGTAACTCTAACCATTTGTGTTGTCAGAGATCAATCATCCTTTGATATTACCCTACGTTTTTCACTGGAAACTTAGTTCATGCTCCTGGATCCAGAGCAACCTTGGGAAAAGGAAGAGGGCAGGCAGGGAGAATATTCATACCTGAGGGGTGGTAAGTGGAGGCACTGGGCTAAATGCAAACCTGCTGTAACTACTGATCCAAATGCAACAGACTTCCACTAGAAGTTAATCTGGCTCTTATACCAGTGAAAACAACCAATAGATGAGCCTCCAAGGGCATTTGAGGAAGCATGCTCACTTGTAGCCTTTGCCACAGCTTTAGAAAAAGACATAAGCTTGCTTTCCTCCCAGCACCATCCACCTAAGGTTTGCCAGCTTGTGGGAGAGAGAATATCTGGAGGGGGAAGGAGGGTGGGACTGAAACTATCTGGCCTCAACAACTTCTGTAGAGTGTTTAATGCAACTGAAAATGATAGCACCCCCATGAACTTGCTGCTAAGAGAATGCTGGCTCCAGTACTATGAAGGATTCCTGAATGGCAATACTGGTTGGAGGAGCATGGACGAATCTGTGCTCCTACCCACTCTAGTGTAGCCTATCATATCTGGCTCACATGGAAAATTTGAGTAAAATCTTACAGTTATAATTGTGTAATAACCTTTCACATTTGCTGACTTCTCAGACTTTTTCCCCACAGTGTAAATAGCAGAAGACAAAGAGCCTTCTGATCATCATCATAAAGACCAAAGTTGCACTTGAAAGGACAGATTTTAACTATGCTTTTTTGGAAAGGAAGATGACTACAGGTATTCTTAAAATCCCACACCTTGCAATGCCCGGACCAGATTCCAAAGACAGTGGCATCACATAAACCTAGAGTAGTTTAAGTCAGTGGAGCTATGCTGGATTTGCATAGTGTAACTGTGATCAGAAGCAGACTTTCTGAGCATAAAGAGTATGTTAGGGAGTCAAAATACTAAAAGCAGCCCTAGTTACTATAAAGTGGGCAGGGCCCCGGCCTTATTCCATCCCCCTTACAATATGGTGCTGGCCCCACAGAGACAGAGTATGTTGCACCTTCTTATAAGTTTAGCAGATACTGCTCCTCCAGTGTACCCAGAGGCATGCTTCTTGCCATCATTCTCTGCAAGCGGAATGCCTCCAGGAACTGCTGTTTTAGTAACCTTTCTCCATATCCAGCCCTTGTGGACTATGCAGCAACAACTTGGCTCTAATCCAAAGTCCACTGAAGTCATTGAAAGTCTTTCCATTAATTTCAAAGGACTTTTGATAGAGCCTTAAATGTACAATAAAAATGTCAGTGATGCTGACCACTCCAGATAAGGTCAAATCGATATATTAATCTCAATCTTAAATGTATATTTTATCCCCTTGTTTTACATTATTCCTTTTTGTTCATTGTTTTCCTTCAGAGATTCGGTAAAATAGGTTTCAAAGAGTTTTTACACACCCACAAAAAATCTTTTCCTGGTCAACAGGCTGCATAAGAACATGAATAATTTTGTACAATACTAAAAAAAGGGTAGGAGTGGGAAGAAGGGGAGAGTAGTTTATGGATTTAATTGTAGATCATTTAGGATTCAATCATTTTTATAAGAATAAGCGCAATAGGCCAGATGTTAAATCTTTACAAAGGCTTTTTTCCATATGGGCTTTTTATAGAGCTCTATATCATTTTTATTGAACAGTTTTGTATGGATAGTGCCCAGGAAGCCACATGCTAGAAGTAAATAACCAGAGTAAGGGCAAAGAGCAAGGAATAATGGGGAAAAGGCAAGAAGACAAATGTTGAAAATTGCAACCCAGCTGCAAAAACAGAGCCAAATAAATTGGATCAAATGTCAGGGTACAGAATGCGATAGAAAGGTTCCATAGTCTGTAAATGGCAGCAGGTTCTGTGGTATTTATTTGTACTTCACTTCACATGAGAATCGAGATTTAAGTAAGATGTTGAATGTTTCCCAAACTTATGGTAAACATAGTTATCTGAGCACAGAGAGTAACCAAGGACATTTTTTTTTTAAGTTCAGGTTGGACAGACATTTAGTTATAGGTATAATAAAACAGTTGACTTGATTGTTAGTAGAACTGGGAAGAGGATACTAATTGCATTGTGGAGCAGATGTCAAAATCTGGTTTCTTTTCAATTTGAACCAAAACCAATCATTTGGAAGTTCTCTATGTAATGGAAGTTAAAAAAGAAAAAAACCCTCATTATGGAAATGTTGCTTTGACTTTTAAAAAAGATTCTGGGGCTGCCCATGTTGCCCTGATAGCCTACCAGGTAGAGAACTGGGGAGGTTTAAGGGGCTGGATTTCCAGTGTTTCTGGTCTGCCCAGGAGCTGGAAGCCTTGGTTCCAGAACAGTCTACAAGGCGCAGTACAAAGATTGGATTTTTGTTTCTGCTACTGGGCAGTCCCCAGTTAATTTGAATAATAGAATCATAGGACTGGAAGGGACCTCAAGCGGTCATCTAGTCCAGTCCCTTGACTCATGGCAGGACTAAGTATTATCTAGACCATCCCTCTTTAAAATCTTCCATGATGGAGATTCTACAACCTCCAGGGGCAATGTATTCCAGTGCTTAACCACCCTGACAGTTAGGAAGTTTTTCCTAATGTCCAACCTAAACAGCCCTTGCTTCTTGTCCTTTAATTAATAAGTAAGATATACCCAGAAAAACCTGGCATGTGACCTGCACCCAGACACTGTAGAGGTACCTTTTCCTCAGGTGCTTTTGAAAATTTTATCCATTATGACTAAGGCTGGGATTTAGTCATGGAGGTCACAGAAGTCACAGAATCTGTGATTTCCAAAGACCTCTGTGACCTCAGCCAGCGCTGAGGACCCCCAGAGCTCCCAGCTGCTGCGGGCAGCAGGTGGTACCCCGGCAGCTCCAAGCCATGGTGGGTGGCAGAGAGGATTCTCAGAACTTGCCACCACCATGGGAGGAAGGGGGACACCCACAGCTTGGAGCTGCCAGCGGCGGGAGCCCCTGGAGCCCCTCCTCTCCCCTCCTCCCCCACCAGCTGCCCAGACTACCCATTTGTCATCTGTATTTTTAGTAAAAGTCAAGGACAGGTCACAGGCTTCCATGAATTTTTCATTACTACCTGTGACCTGTCCGTGACTTTTACTAAAAATATTCATGACAAAAACTTAACTTTAATTATGAGCAAATCAATACAGATTTGCCCAAAGGACAGATTGTGGAGCAACTTTTATCTGTGGGAGTGCAAACTTTAGAGAGCTCAAGAGTGTGTATGTGTAAATACCCAAGGCGTTTTTGTGGACCTATTCACATATTCACTCCAGCTCCACTCCCATACACTCTACGTTACTGGCCCAAGAAAGCAGCTACGGTGAGTAGTTGCCATGAGCTCCTATGATTCTCTGAAAGATAAGTAAGGCATCAGGGTATTACTTGCTAAAATACAAACATTTGACCCCCACTGGGATTTTGTTTGCAGTTGCCAGTGAACAAACTACTTCATTCTCCTTGGTCCTCTCCCCTAGCACCAGGCACAGAGCATGGATTTTTCCCATAAAGTCTGTGTAACGGAGCAAGAAGTAATGAGGCAATGAGCTGCCAATGCAATGTGGGTTGCTCACTCTGTGCAGGCTACTACAGGTGTTAAGTCTAGTGCATGGCAGCATATTGGTTAACCCAGGGGTTCCCAAACTTGGTTCACAGCTTGTTCAGGATAAGCCCCTCGTGGGCTGCAAGATACTTTGCTTACCTGAGCATCCGCAGGTACAGCCACTCGCAGCTCCCAGTGGCCGCGGTTCACCATTCCCAGTGGTGGGAACAGTGAACCGCAGCCACTGGGAGCTGCAAGCAGCCATACCTGCAGATGCTCAGGTAAACAAAGCATCTTGCGGCCCGCCAGGGGCTTACCCTGAACAAGTCGTGAACCAAGTTTGGGAACCCCTGGGTTAACCTAACAAGCCCTTATGCACTGTTGGGGTGCGAACAGTACACCCCAAAACTTCCCTCGAAGTAGGTAAAACACTTAGAACACCTATATACTTTTGAGGGTCTGAGCCTAACACCTAACCACTATGGTGCCCTGCCACCTTGTGGAATCCTCAGCCCAAAGCTAGACGCCCAGACTCCTCATATAATGCTTGGGGAGACTTCAGCATCTAAAAATGGAATCATCAGAAGCCAGGAAGATGAGTGGCTAGTGGAGGATGCTACCCTATGGAAAATGCCCAGGAGATGGACTTAGGTGCCTAAGCAAATGACCTGATTGGAAACAGGTGCCTCCCTCTGCTCAAGATCCTCAGCCATGAACCCTCTTTGGGAGTTAGGTATGTATGTAGCCCACAGATTTTTGTCAAGCTGGGCTCAAGGAAACAATAAGTGTTTTGATATGACTAAATATACGTGTATACATCTAGGAACAAAGAATGCTTAGAGGATGGGGGACTCTACATGGGGAAGCAGTGACTCTGAAAAAGATTTGGGGGTCATGATGGATAATCAGCTGACCCTGAGCTCTTATTGCAATGATGTGGCCAGAAATGCTAATGCAATCCTTAGAATTTTGAGTAGGAGGAGTGAGGTTATTTTACCTTTATATTTGGCACTGGTATGACCACAGCTGGAATCCTGTGTCCAGTTCTGGTGTTCACAATTCAAAAGGATGTTGATAAAATGAAGAGGATTCAGAGAAGAGCCACAGAAATGATTAATGGACTAGAAAACCTGCTTTATAGTGATAGATTCATGGAGCTCAGCCAATTTAGCTTAAAATAAAGAAGGTTAAGGGGTGACTTTTAATTACAATTTGTAAGTATCTACGTAGGGAACCAATATTTGAAAATGGGTTCTTCAGTCTAGCAGATAAATACATAACATGATTCAACAGCTGGAAGTTGAAGACACAGAAACTTCAGACTGGAAATAAAGCATACTTTGTTTAAAAAAAAAAGTGAGGGTAATTAACCCCACTGGAACAACTTACCAAGGGTTGTGGTGGACTCTCCGTCACTGACAATATGTGCATCATGATTGGATGTTTTTCTAAAAGATATGGAATGATTTTGGGGAAGTTCTATGGCTTTTGTTATACAGGAGATCTGATTAGATGCTCACAACTGTCCCTTCCAGCCTTGGAATACATGAATATATGCCCTGGCAGCCAAAACAGACTTTTTCTTTGACTCCTGCTCACACTTGATAACTCTCTCACACTGTCCCTACATTTCCTTGTGTCACCAGCTGTCTCCTGTGTTGATGTTGTGCTGCAGCGCCCTACCCCCTGGCCCCATCATTGGCCTGCATCCATCCCTCCCACTGCAAAGTCGGACAGGATCAGGTCTTAGATGTGCTCAGAGTACACCTACAGGATTGGGTCTCACTGTTGAGATATGTGTTCTCCTATGTGGTTTTAGAACTACTAAGCTAAGGCTCCAAGCTGCTGATTAGCTGTGGTGTGGCATCAGGACTTAAACCAGTTTGCAAATGCCAGTCGGTAGAAATTAAGATGCCAACTGAGCAGAGATTTTGAAAATGTCAGTGGTGCCTATATAGTGGACTATGGCCTTGTCTACACTACAGAGTTTTGTCAATGCAAGTGACACCGACATACAGCCACTGCTTTAATTGCAACGCCGTTGCATGTCCTTGTGTCAGTGAAGCACATCCACAATAGCAGCTTTTGCATCAACACAGGGAGCAGTGCACTGTGGGTAGCTATCCCACTGTGCAACTGCCACAGGGTGCTTCAGGAAGGGTTTGCAATGCCTCATGGGGGCAGTTGCAGCGTTACATGATGAAGGTTTCTCAATGCTATTGTTCCATGGGCGTCTTACTAGATTCCCAGCCACTTTTCAAGTGCCCCGGTAACCTGCCACCCAGCCATCTCTGTCAGAAAGCCTGGATCCTGCACTGCTCTTCAGTATTGTGCTGTGCATTATGAACGCATGGCTATGAGGAGCCCAAGGGGGGTGGGGTAGTTCAGCTTGGGGGATGCCTTGAAGGAGCATTTTTAATACTGAACCACAGTAAGGCGTGTAGCTGTAGTAGGCTGAAGCAACCAATCCTGAAGCAGAAGCTGGTGCACCAGTACACAGGCAGGGAGAGGGGCTTGACCTCTGCACCCTCCCTGGCTCTGAACAGCACACCACCAGTATCTTCTTCTCCCCCCCCCACCCCCTACCCCCAGCAGCAGCCTGCCCATCATGCCTGCCGCTGCAGTCCTAGTGCCAGGGAGAGCAGGATTCTGTGTTAATGTTTTGATTCTGTGATTCCGTCTGAGTTTTCCCAAAGCCTCCTCTCCCTCCAGACCAAGGAGATCCACCCCCTCCCCTGTAGTCCAGGCAGGAGTGCGTTTGCTGCAGGGAGTTGGCACGTTCAGCTGGGCATTAGTTATGTGAGGTCTCCACACTGAGCAATTTCAAATCTTCCTGGGACTTTGAAAGGGGAGGGGCATATGCCTGGGGAGCTGGATGCAGGGCAGAGGAGTTCAAAACAGTGAGCAGAGCGTCACGGTGGGCATTGTGAGATAGCTTCTGGAGGCCAGTTATGGCAACATAACGAATGCAGTGTCTACACTGACACTTTGTAGATCTAACTTTGCCGCAAAAAGCTCTACGCCTCTTCGTCAAGGTGGTTTTATTTGGTCAGCAAAGCAGGAGAGTTTTGTTGGTGGGAGGAGCATTGTGGTGTGTACACCTCCACCGTTTTGTCAACTAAAGCTGCCTTTTGCTGACAAAACTGAGTAGTGTAGACAAGGTCTTAGGTACTTAAACAGGCAGATAGGTGACTGAGTATCTTTGAGGATCTGGGCCTCGTTAGGTACAGCTCATCAGAAGCCCAGATTAAGGATGTTATTTTAATAATGCAAAAGTCTCTGAAGATTTAACCTTCAATAACTGCAATGGTTAGTTTTGTCCAAAATATAAAAAACAAAATTATGATCTTCCAAAAAGAACTGGTCCTGATAACCATCTACATGCACACAATTACTTCTAAGAAACAGATGGAAAAGAGGCATGAATAAGGCATCCACACTTTTCATTCTAACAGTTACCTTCTACCACATTAGGCCAACATTTAAGAATGATTTGGGTCCGCTCCAAGTATTGATGTATCTGACTTAATTTGATAAATGGGGGAAATATACAATACTACAGCCTCCTTGTTTTTAACAAATCATACCCAGAATACTTCATTATGTGATTTAATTCTACAGATTTTGCTTAACAAGGTCTTGGAAAAACAAGTCTTCCCACCTCTGAACTATCCTTGAAGCTCTTTTGCAAATGAAAATATTTCCTGCAATCTAAGGAAATCTTCAAAAATGCTAGCACTACTTCCATGAACACAGAAAGGTTCAACCATTAATACTATTGTACACTGTACTCATCAATCAGTTTTCAAGTTTGATGAATAACCTTTTCTACAGCACAGATGGATGTTTCTATGGGAGTCAGCAGTACAAAGTTTGCCACAAATTCATTGTTTGCTTTCACTCCATTTAATAAGCATATTTCTGAATTTCAAGTTTTTGCTGGCCTAAATTTGCATGGGTGAAAGATGCCACCCTGTCAGAAGAATTTGGTATTGCTGAATTGTGAGACGGATCAGTTATTCATTTTTATTGGACTGTAAACTTTTTACCCCTCTAACCATCTTTCTGTTGACAAAAAATACAAACCTTGTACAAAACATGAGACAACTTAGCTCAATGATGCAGTCATTAGTGCTGCATAATCTGATTCATTTGATGTTTTAATAATGCAAAACATGTTTTTTTGTTTTATTGCATTGCTGTTAATGCAGAAATGACATGCTTACAAAAGATTTACTATATTCCTATTTGCATCCAAGCTTCCTTAATAGATGGAAATACTCGCTGCTCCTTTGAAATGAATTTTTAGTCTAAACATTGTATGCTGAACTAAGACTGCCACCTTCTGCCACAACTGCAATACACATGTATCCCCGAGTTAGTGGTGATGAAAGGATTACACATTAGATGGGACTTGTTCAATATCTTAGAATAGCCTCTCCCTTATTATCCTTTTAGTGTGAGAACACTGAGGTGGGGAAACTATCTATGTTTCAATAGAGGGTCACAAAATATGTTTTGGGATTTTGTTTTTCTGCAATGTGATTTTTTTTACTGTGCTATAGGCTGCTATTGCCCGGGTATACCAAAAGAAAGACCGGAGCCATTACATATGATTTTACATATGATTCAGGCCGCAAGTTTATTGTTAGATGTTTGGGATTACCCAGCAGATAAAAGTGTTCAGTGCAGGTAACCCCATGTTTATTCAATAACTTCTCGGGGGGCTTCTGCCAGCCACTCCTCTTTTCCATCCAGGTCCCCCAGACAATCCATTGCTAAGATCTTACTATCCACTTTCCCACCCCATAGGAGAGTTAAGGTGAGCTATAAGAAAGGTGGATTGGCTCCCTGCCATACCAATGATAGGAGTTCCGACTTCCACCCCCATTCCGGTCCTTTAACCAACACCTCCTTTTTAAGTCCTTTTCCAGGCCATTTATCTGGTCACTGGATACCTTCCCTATGGAGTACCTGCACTGGACATCTGTCACAAGGATGCACCAGCAATTAGCATGGCTGCCTCCTCACCAAATCCAGTCGAGTTCCCAGATATCTCCCAATGCCCTCTTTTATAACAGCCAAAAATATGTTAGTGCCTAAGTCTGATACGTGAACCCCATCCTCCCAGAATAACTCTGGTGCCCCATATACTATGCCAGGATGCAAAATTATTACCCCTCCTATGGTCCCAAGGAATTTGGCCACCTCCCTGTTCACATACCTCCTTGCTCTGTCCACATTGGGGGGAGGGCTCATGGCTCCTCTCCAGACCCTGCGTTGAAGCATGTCTGACCATACAATTTTAACTCTTGGGAAAAAGTTCAAGGATCAGCCTCAACTCCCTCCTTGCTCTGAGCATTAATTTGACCCTTTTACATATTCCCAAATCATTTTCCTCAAGGTGCACTACAATTATATTTGGTGGCCGCTGACTAGCTCCCACAGCGTACAGCAATGGTATCAGCTGATCCCATAACATGCCCCTCTTTGCATGCTAACTCAGTATTGCTTCACTGCCGAACCCCAGCTGCGAACCCTCGGGCAATTTGGACGCACACCTATGCACCCAAAAGACAATACTGTGCCCGCAGAGCCATACCACGGTCTGTGTGGACAGTCGTCCAACGTCTAATTAATGCTGATTTAGCACCTGAGGTCTGACATACGTTTGGTACGCTTCCGAATGCCAACGCCCGATTGCCTGGATTGCCTCTGCTCCCATATCTAGCTGTGCTGCTGCTGTTGCTGCCCCGATTCTGAATCAATGAGCACCAAATTTGTGGGCTGGCAGCCCCAACCTCGTTAGTCTCCGTGTCAACACTGTAAGGAATTGATACTTTGTGAGGGGACTCCGGTTACTGTGCATAAAAAGGTGCCCTTCCCCCCTCCCTCACCCCCCAGTCATATCACCGTGTAGGCCCTCAAGGCCTGCATGGGGCAGACCCCAGGCTCACTGTCCTCCCGTAGGATAAAAGATTTACCCTGGCCTACTTGATCCATCTTTGACCTTCATAAGTGTAATATCACTGAATGCTTATGCCATTGTATATCACACAGCTCCAAAACCCTTCTGGTAGAGTCCCTACCGGACCCAGGTACTAGCTCCAAAAAATGCTATCAAGAATGCAGACCTGAACAAAGCCGCCTCCTGTCCACTATGACATACAGCGCCAAGGATCTGCCTCAGCCTTCTCCATGTGAAAGGGGCTTCACTGCATGTGCTGACTCTTTAAAACCCTTCTGCCCATTCAGATTCCAGGGGATGAGTCAGTGTCGCCACTTGTCCCCTTTTGCAGCAATTTTACCCCTCTCTTTCTCCCCTCCCCAGCCATAATGCACTGTTCCCTTCATTCAGCCAGCAAACCAAATTCCCCTCCACCCCCCGGTTAAAGGTGCCATGCAATCATTCTTTCAATATTTGTAAGACACAAGGAGGTAAGCTACTGAAATGGGATTGCTAAATATTTCTACCTATTTACGCAAGTCAAATCATATTGCATTAGAGCAGCAACTCCAAAACAACATCCTCTTATCTGAAAGCACTGATGTTACCGATTACTTAGAAAAGGTAAATTATATTTTAAGACTGAAATTGTGATAATTCAGCAACGGAGGAAAGGTTAAATTCAGTGGCTAGAAAGTTAATGAGAGACTTGCTGAGCGAATGTTCTCAAATCCCAGCAGCCCATGGAATTATATGCTGCATGAACATCAGGAGTCCTACTGGGAGAATGAAATGCTTGTAGAGTTATGAGAAATTTGTTCATTTCAATTTAGATAGATTGAAACACCATGAAATTTGAAATTCCAAATTGCAGACAGACCTAGCCCAGACAAACTTTCTACACCCAAGAATTAGCAATAATTTGATCTGAAATATAGTGTGTCCAAAATTCACTTGGTACCAAAGGCTTCTGAATTAATATGTGATTTTTTTAGCAAAGTTGGTCTGAATCTGGAACAGAACCGGGTGAAAAAAGTTTTGTTGAAAACTCTTTTTTTGTACTGAAAAAAGCAAATGCAGGTAATCCAAAATAGTTTATGAATTTATGTTATTTTCTGCAAATTGTTTTGGTCAAATAAAAAAAAAGAAATTTGTTTCAACGTTAACAAAAATGTCTCATTTCCATTTTTTTGGTAGGTTCAATACCCCGTCATGCCTGATGGGGAGCAGGAATTTGAACCAGGGGTCTCCTACATTCTAGGAGTGTGACTCACCTCTGGGTAGGAGAGTGCACTAACCAGTGGGATGTAGGATATTCTGATATATGCCTCTCTATCTCTTCTGCAGAAGCTGTTTACTGTGTATAAATAGACACTGGAGTAGGGACATAAACTTGGGTCTTTGACCTCCAGGTGAGTACCCTAACCACCAAGCTACAGAGATTAATTCTCTCTCTCTCTCTCTCTCTCTCTCTCTCCCCATGATTATGCTAATATTTTATATAGAGAGGAACAGTTTCAACAGGAGAACCTGAGACATGCCTATATCACAATATCCTATAGACCACTGGTTAGTGCACTCTTCCAGCAACAGGGGAGAACACGTTCAAATCCTGTTCCATATCAGGCAGAGAAGGGAATTGGACCTATTTTCCCCCACATTCTAGATGATGACCACTGGGCTCCTCCTGCTGCCATTTGGTTTAATCTAACCCTTCACTTCCTTTGCTTTTTGTTCGATCCAAATCAACTTTTTTCTGAGACATTTTTCAGTTCACCAAAAATTCCAGAAAAACTTCTTTGTTTCAACCAATACTGAACATTCCCCCCCTCCCATTTTTGTGAAGGTGCTAACAAACCAAAAAATTCAGTTATTCTCCTGGCTCTAGTTTATAATGAACAACAAAACAGGTGAATTTTGCATTGGTTGGGCCTTTACTGTGGACATATTTCATGACTCTGTTGTATTTGTAAAAAGCAAACAAGACAAGAAATGAAAACTGAGTGCTCTGAGATGGACGATGAAACTGTTTTCCACATTGCATCTAGATGGTTGTTTTGTTATCATTATTTGCATTGTGGTATACAGCCACCAGGCCTCAGCCCTATAGTGTATATACCTTTGGGGGTTTTGTGGGGGTGTATTTATAAATAGAACACTGTCAGTCTAACCATGCCATGGCCCCACTATTAGCATTATGCAAAGTCCCACAGCTTTCCTTGATTCTTTAATGCAGGATTCTACACTAAGCTCTATTATGGATCTGCAGAGCACACCACAGAGTAAAGTTGGATAGAGGATTGTTCTATTAAAAATCCACAACCCACTCCAGTCTACCATCAGATACAGCTAAATCTCAGCCCACATGGGACACCAGTTCCCCATAATGAATCTGGGGAAGCAAGTCTTTTTCCCCATCTTGTTTCCTATTGGCCAACTGAATCTACAGGGTTGGGTGAGATGTTCTGGCCTGTGTTCCATACAGAGCCCCCTAGTCTGTAAGCAGGAGGTCAAACTAGATGATCTAGCCTTATTACTGGCATCATATATTTTAAGTTTTGTTTCTTGGTTTATAGTCCCATTTCATTCACTAGCTTCATTAGAGGAAATAAGAAGAGAATATGAACACTTCAAGAGACAATCTTACAAATCAACCCATCCTAGAGTTCTGGTATGCGGACATATCTTTTTGTCCATTTAGGGCCTGATCCAAAGCCTCCTGAAGTCCATGGAAAGGTTTCCATTGACTTCAGTGGGCTTTGGATCAAGCCATCGAAGAACTAACCAACCAGGAAAGGGTCAGGGAGTCAAAGGGGAAAAGAGCAAAACAAACAAAAAAAGGAATAAGAGAGGATGGACAGATAGAGAAGGTGAGCATCTCTGACATTGGGAACTCAGAGATACAAGAGAGTAAGATGGAGAAGAAAAAAAGCAAAGAGAAAAAAATTGACCTCTGACAGTAGGAGAATCAGTCAAGGCTGTGGATAATCAGACACAGACGTCATTACCTCATTGATGTGCCATGTAGCTTAGGGTGCTAATCAACATGGTCTCCTCTTTTAGCTTAAAATAATATGGAACAGGAACAAAGAGGCCAGGTCTGAATAAAGCTTGAACAAGTGACGCATGGTAAACATAGTGTTGTGTTCATGACAAATACACAGAGAAGTTAGATAAAAACAAATACTTTTGCTGGAAGGCTGGAACATAATGGTACTTTATTTCTTAGAATTCAGAATGATAAAACACAAGAACCCCAAAATGGAGAAACACAAAGCAAGCTGCTATCTAAAACAGACAGGAACAACAACTCAGCCCTCATTACTTTAGACCAGGGATCAGCAACCTTTGGCATGCAGCTCGCCAGGGTAAGCCCCCTGGCGGGCCGGGCTGGTTTATTTACCTGCCACATCCGCAGTTTCGGCCAATCGCGGCTCCCACTGGCTGCGAGAAGCGGCGGCCAGCACATCCCTCAGCTCGCGCCGCTTCCCTCAGCCCCCATTGGCCTGGAGTGGTGAACCGTGGCCAGTGGGAGCCAGGATTGGCCGAACCTGCGGACACAGCAGGTAAACAAACCGGCCCGGCCCGCCAGGGCACTTACCCTGGCGGGCCGCGTACCAAAGGTTGCCGATCCCTGCTTTAGACTGTTTTTTCCATACAGAACCCCCTAGTCTGTAAGCAGCGCCAGGAAAAACTCACCACAGTTCCAACAGTACCAAAGAGTGGGGAATAAACAAGAAAGCTTAAGTTAGGCTCAGCCAGCTGCTAGTGTAATCAGACAGTAAGCCTACAGCCAGAAAGCAAGGAAAACAGCCAGTGATGCGAGTCTAACAGGTTGCAGGGACATGAAAAAGGAAGCTTAGCAAGGAAGGAGCGCCTTAACTTTGCCAAACACCACAAACTTTGGCAGGTGAACACTATCAGCTAAAAAGTGATAGGGTTGGAGAAGTGAACATACTATCAAGCAGTTCACTGGTCTAGCAAGCAGGACCAGGAAGAACACTTGGTGGTCCCTACAACCAAACCTGAGAATAGCCTCTTAAGAGCAATTCCAGCGAGACCTAGTTGAGGGTCCTGGCTTCTAGTTGAGCCTAGATTTCTGCAAACAGAAGGATAAATAAATCATCTGAAACAAGGACCAATCTACTACACGTTTGCCATGCAGCCAAGCATCCATCACAGTTATCAAGGACAGGAAAGATAAAGGTTATGTCTACACTGTGAACTAGGGGTGCGATTCCCAGCTATGAGAGCTAGTGCACAAAAAATAGTAGTGTAGCATGGAGAGCAGCAAGCGGTGGCACAGGCTAGCTGTGCTGACTCTGTGTCCATGACATCTGCGGGAATTTGTACTCAGCATGGCTAGCACATGACACCACTCATTACTGCCCATGCTACTCTGGCTACATAACTTTTTTTAGCAAGCTAGGTCAAGAAGAACTAGCATGAGTGTGTCTACTCGATCTGGAAGTCACACCCTGAACTACAAGTGTAGATATGCACTAAGAATGGATGGGAGGTGTGATAGGGCCCTGAGTGGCCAGGCAGCCTAGTGGCCAGATTGTTGGTTAGGGGGGCTGTAGGGGTACTGATCCCTCTTTCTCCCCCAGGTCCTGGCCCAGGGTCCTGTGTTGCTCAACCCCTAAACAGAAGAGATGGATCTTTCTCACAGCCATGAGGGAGGGGAGGGGGGGAAGTTCAGGGCCTGTTTTCCTGGCCTGCTTCCTATGCAAGTTCTTTTAGTTTGGGGCATGGCCCTGATAGTCCCGTTGCCCCACAGTTGGGGCTTTTCTGTTGGTTTCCCTTGGCCAGGGAAGACTTACTTGCCTCCAGTGGCTGTGTTGGCAGGCAGGTTGCTGGTCTGTGCCTTCAGGCAGGCATACAGAGAGCTCCTGCCTCTTCGCCAGTCAGCCCCTGACTGATCTTTTCTCCCCCCTCCAGGCCTGGCATTGTCTTCAGATATAATGGGGCGGGGCTATCTGAACCCACAGGGGTTCTTTAACCCCTGCTGTGCCCGGCTGCATTCTCTTTGCTCTGTCACAGGAGGGTTGTGTGATTTGTAATCCAACACCAACACTTGACAAAACAGCTCTGTCTGCTCATACCTAGGCAGAGTGGGTGTGTTTATGTAAATACAGACTGGTCCTGAAGCCTTTTCCCTTCCCCATCTCATCACTTGATGTAAGGGGAGAGCTCATTCAGTCCCTGCTTACAGAGATAATGCTGCTGTCATGGCAGTACCTTTTTGTTATCTCCACCAGGCACTCTTTGCTCTGAGATTTTAATCAGATGATGGATGCATGGTTGTAAATATTAGTGTCTTATTGCTAGATTCTCACATATTTCACTTTATATGGAAATATGTTTATTGCAAAAAAAATTGTAACTATGAACTTGATAGGCTGCCTAACCTTGAATTTTAAATGTTCCCAATTAATATCAAGTTGTTAAAGATAAGTGTGCAATAAATCAAACTTAGTTCTCAGGTTCAACCTTCTAGGTCAGTTACAGACAGTTTAATTTAGTAGAGAACCCTGGATAACACTGTGAATAAGAGAACCAAACTTTATTTAAGAGAAAAATAATTAATTAAGCAAACAGGCATTTAATTACCATTTACACAAATATTGCAATTATACTTATGTTCAAGAATGGAATGGTGTATCAATGGGTGTTCAGTCCAGTGAGAACAAAATAAATATACCCTTATAATCCTGTGACCTCATGATACACTTTTAGTGTTAATTGAAGCTTTCCCCAATTTTGCAAGGCTACTCCTTGTAAACCAATTATAATACTGATTAACATTAAACCTATCTTACATTAACATTAAACCTTACCATATCTACATATCTTCCACCTTCTTATTGGCTCTTTACATTACACATTATGTAAATTAATGTCTGCACCAATGTCCTTTCCATGCTCTCAATATAGATACCTAGCCACAACATAACCCTGGGTCACATCCTTGCTTACTTCTATTTTCCCGTCGAACTGTCTCCAACTTATCTCTAGTTTTTGCTCACACTAACAAGCTCAATTTCCCATATCCCTCTCTACTTAGCCTAACTTAGGCCAAAGCCTCATTTCCACTTACCATATATGAGCAATCCTTCTATATGCTAAAACTAGAAGTAAGAGACAGACTCTAGAAGGCTGTATAGAAATTGAGGGCCCTTCTATTACCTTAGCCTCTGGAGCTAAAGCCATGTATTCAGGGAAATTAATTGATGAGTAGAGCAGGTTGAAAAATAGGAACATTTTTTCAATGGCATATGGCCCATTCATAACTGCTATGTACAGATTTCTCAAATGGATGGAGTTGGGACATTAAATGGGGAAGGCTCTGAATTACTACAGAGAATTATTTCCCAGGTGTCTGGCTGATGGGTCTTGCCTCTATACTGAGGCTGTAACTGATCACCACATTTGGGGTCAGGAAGGAATTTTCCTTCAGAGCAGATTGGCAGAGACCCTGGGGGCTTTTTGTCTTCCTCTGAGTTGCTTTGTGGTTTGAACTAGAGTAAATGGTGGATTCTCTGTTACCTGAAGTCTTTCAATCAAGATTTGAGGAATTTAGTAACTCAGAGTTTATGAGCCTACTGCAGGTGGGTGAGGTTCTGTGACTTTCAATGTCAGACTAGATGATCATGATGGTCCCTTCTGGCCTCAAAGTCTATGAGTCCAGCCAGGGACTCTGACCCACCAGGAAGAATCAGGGTATCTGGCACCTAAACTAAAACTCCCAGGATGCAATGTGAGAGAATGGACAAATGCAGTTTAATGTTGAACTGACTCAAACTGAAAGGTTTTGGGTCAGTTCAACAAAATAAAATGAAATGTTTTGACATTTCTGAACTGAAATTTCAGAACTTCTATTTCATGAAAAATTTTGAAATTGCAACTTTTTGTCCTGATTTAGGTTGAAAAATAAATTAAGTGCTGAAATTTCCTATATGATAGAAATTCTACACTTTGCTCCACTCTAGTACCTAAGCATGTGCCTAACTGTAAATACATGAGTAGTGAAGTCAAATGGGTCTATTTTTGTGCCTCCTTTAGGCACATGCTTAAGTATCTTCTGAATCAGGGCCAAAAATTAAAGAAAAAATAAAGGGATGTTAGTTCTCCAGGGCTCACAATCAAACAAAATAAGTGTACTTTACAAATGCTGAAAAGAATGTACATTTCATTTTGTTAGGAACTTCTGTTATTGAATGAGTCTAAATAGAGACGATAAATAAAATAAATTATATTGTGAGTTTTAACAGTAAAAATCCAGAAGCCTAGCAGAATTACTTTCGGTAACCATAGCGGATATGTCTACAATTAGACTATCATGGTTGGCCCATTCCACCTGACTCAGACTTGTGAGCTCAGGTTAAGGGGCTGTTTAATTGCGGTGTAGATGTTCCAGTTCGGACCCTCCCACATCACAAGGTCCTAGAGTCTGGACCCCAGCCCAAGCCTGAACATCTACACTGCCATTAAACTGCCCCCCTTAGCCAGAGCTTCATGAGCCTTAATCAGTTGGAACAAACCAGCCTCTGGTTTTTAATTGCAGTGAAGACATATCCACTATGTCTTTTCCTCAGATCTATTGACTGTTCACGCTGCTAACTTTGAATCATTCATTGCAAGTTAGCTTGCACTGATGGAGCTCTTACAGCAATTGTCAGCTAGTGATAAAGGAGAATGTGATGTCAAAGCAAGCGGTGATTTACCCCAGCTACTGGATCCCAAGATACACTTTTGTATGAATATTCTGGAGAGCCTGCTCCCGTGACATTTTCAACACGTCTCTTCAAGGTCAAAACCAATATCTTTACCTTTGGGGAACTATGATAAATTGTCTATAGAAACTCTGCAACATGTTAGGGGTTAGCAACAGATCGAAGAGCTAAACAAAGAAAAACAACTGACCTCATCTGCCATACTTAACTTAGTTGAATAATGGGGATGTTACAAGTTCAGTGCATCAATGGGGTTGCATGGGAAGTTTCCACAGTACTTGTCTATACTAGAGGTGACATTCTTGCCCCCATTGAAATCAATGGGAGTTTCGTCATTGACTTCAATAGGGTCAGGATTTCACCCTACATCTTGTTTTAGCCAGTGCTTCCAGTGTCTTTTGTGCATGAACATTAACACTGACTAAATTTGTCATTCATCATTCAAATAACTCCCCTACTCCATAAAAGACAATCTTCTCAGGGTCATCTCAATGGCCATTCTTGTGTCAGCATATTCCAAGAAATTGCACAAGGTTACCTCGTAAATAGGTATTCTAGAATACATAGGTGATGTAAAGGACCAATGTACATTTAACTAATCACTTGCAACATTCGTCAAGTGGCTCATTCTTTTTATGAGAAGCTGAGCTGCATCAGTGTCTGCAATTTCTCTCTGTCTCCGCCACCCCCCACTCCGCCATCGTGTTTGGAGAGTTTGTCACTGATCAAATGTGTGAAAGAAACCCATTTTAACTAAACAAATCCATCTGGTTTGCTATGGAGAAACAAGACTCCCCTTAAAATGTGTTCCTTTTCAGTATGAAAAATGACAGGTATTAATATTAAACATTTTAATCAAGTGGCAGCAGTGTGCAAGGTGCTTTACAGACACATATGAAACATGTTTTTTTCCCTGCAGAGTCTAACTAGACAGAGAGGAAAACTACAGGATGAGGGGCCAGATCAGAGAAATGTGCTAAGCTGAAGTGATTTCTGCCCAGTAGAGAACTTTTGAAAACACAGCATGCAGATTCTCTGGCTCTCTCCACTCCCTTTTCCCCACTTGGGTGGTGCAAAAACATTAAAAACCTCCTTTAACTCCACAGCTGCAGATATCTCCAGTTGTGGAGTGTTATGTTCTCATCATATACAAAGATAAATTAAACCTTCTCAGAATTCAAAACAGTTATACATAAAAACAGCGAGCGATAAAGAGAGAAAACAAGCTCTCCCTACAGCAGCGAGGCACAACTCACCCAATCTTGTTTCAAGCTGACTCCTTCCAGACTGGTTGCCTGTTGACTGAGGATGTGGAAAAAGCTAATGTACGCAATGATTTTTTTGCCTCTGTCTTCACGAACAAGGTCAGCTCCCAGACTGCTGCACTGGACAGTACAGCATGGGGAGAAGGTGACCAGCCCTCTGTGGAGAAAGAAGTGGTTTGGGACTATTTAGAAAAACTGGATGTGCACAAGTCCATGGGGCCGGATGCGCTGCATCCGAGGGTGCTAAAGGAGTTGGCAGATGAGATTGCAGAGCAATTAGCCATTATTTTTGAAAACTCATGGCAATCGGGGGAGGTCCCGGATGACTGGAAAAAGCTAATGTAGTGCCCATCTTTAAAAAAGGGAAGAAGGAGGATCTGGGGAACTACAGGCCAGTCAGCCTCACCTCAGTCCCTGGAAAAATCATGGAGCAGGTCCTCAAGGAATCAATTATGAAACACTTAGAGGAGAGGAAAGTGATCAGGAACAGTCAGCATGGATTCACCAAGAGGAAGTCGTGCCTGACTAACCTAATTGCCTTCTATGATGAGATAACTGGCTCTGTGGATGAGGGGAAAGCAGTGGATGTGTTATTCCTTGACTTTAGCAAAGCTTTTGATACCGTCTCCCACAGTATTCTTGCTGCCAAGTTAAAGAAGTATGGGCTGGATGAATGGACTGTAAGGTGGATAGAAAGCTGGCTAGATCATCGGGCTCAACGGCTAGTGATCAATGGCTCCATGTCTAGTTGACAGCCGGTTTCGAGCGGAGTGCCCCAGGGGTCAGTCCTGGGGCCGCTTTTGTTTAATGTCTTTATTAATGATCTGGAGGATGGTGTGGACTGCACTCTCAGCAAGTTTGCAGATGACACTAAACTAGGAGGCATGGTAGATACACTAGAGGGTAGGGATCGGATACAGAGGGACCTAGACAAATTAGAGGATTGGGCCAAAAAAAACCTGATGAGGGTCAACAAGGACAAGTGCAGAGTCCTGCACTTAGGATGGAAGAATCCCGTGCACAGCTACAGACTAGGGACAGAATGGCTAGGTAGCAGTTCTGCAGAAAAGGACCTAGGGGTCACAGTGGACGAGAAGCTGGATATGAGTCAACAGTGTGCTCTTGTTGCCAAGAAGGCTAACGGCATTTTGGGCTGTATAAGTAAGGGCATTGCCAGCAGATCGAGGAACGTGATCGTTCCCCTTTATTCGACATTGGTGAGGCCTCATCTGGAGTACTGTGTCCAGTTTTGGGCCCACACTACAAGAAGGATGTGGAAAAATTGGAAAGAGTCCAGCGGAGGGCAACAAAAATGATTAGGGGTCTGGCGCACATGACTTATGAGGAGAGGCTGAGGGAACTGGGATTGTTTAGTCTCCAGAAGAGAAGAATGAGGGGGGATTTGATAGCTGCTTTCAACTACCTGAGGGGGGGTTCCAAAGAGGATGGAGCTTGGCTGTTCTCAGTGGTGGCAGATGACAGAACAAGGAGCAATGGTCTCAAGTTGCAGTGGGGGAGGTCTAGGTTAGATATTAGGAAACACTATTTCACTAGGAGGGTGGTGAAGCACTGGAATGCGTTACCTAGGGAGGTGGTGGAATCTCCTTCCTTAGAGGTTTTTAAGGCCCAGCTTGACAAAGCCCTGGCTGGGATGATTTAGTTGGGAATTGGTCCTGCTTTGACCAGGGGGTTGGACTAGATGACCTCCTGAAGTCCCTTCCAACCCTGATATTCTATGATTCTATGATTCTATGATTGACTGACTCAGATGACCCAAATCTCAGGGCATTCCTCAGAGCTTGCAAAGCAGTTCCATGAAATCCCTCACACCTAAAGTGACAGTTTGTCAATTTAACCGGTTTCCAATACTCCACAAGAGGAGTCTCCAGGTGCTATGGAGTCACCTCCTACACCTCCTGCTTCATCACCACCAGCATAAGGAGCAAGGAGAGCTTGCAGGGGGTGACTAGCGTGTATATTCCCTAGAGGACTATACCCATATGGAGTAATTCAGAGTGTCTCCCTTTGTTGACCTCAACTGAGCTACACTTGTTTCCACCAGCTGAGGACCTGACCCTAGCTAATGTACATTCAGAGATGTTCTGAAGACATGTTTATTTTATGTAATTTTAGGATCAGTTTAGGTGCCCAAATTGGAGGAAGGGCCACACACCAATGTACAGTAGATAGGAAAGTGCTAAATTACTACACCCAGATTGCTGGGTTTAAAAATCAAACTGAGGCTAAAGAAATTGCCTTTAAAGAAGCAATGCTTTTGAAACTGTATCTGTAGAATAGGTTACACTACTTAAAAGGAGAAACAGTTGGTTTTTAAGTTTCTAGTTGGAAAGCTGGAATAAAACATCACTGTTTTTCTTTTGGCTAAAGATGAATTCATGCTGTTGAGAAAACAGTCCAGTTTAAACTGTTCAGTGTCTACTGAGACATGTTGAGATGAGTTTATTGTTTACAAGCTATCTAGTAAACATAGGACCCTTATTACATTAGGTTTCTGGTGAGGTTACAACTCATGTGAAGACTTCATTCAGCACTGAAGCATGACTGTGGAGAAGTAGGACTTTCTATCAAAGTGGATTAGTTGTGGGTGTAAAAGAAGAAAGGGGATTAGATTTAATAGGTAAACAAAATTTTCCCTAATACTACATTTGCATATTTTATGCTTCAATGAAAGTTGAGCCTTCTCTTCTCAAATGTCTCAACTGATCTTCCCCATTCACATGATCACCAGCGCCAACAAACTTTCACTGTGCACTAAGTATATCTCAGAGCTATTTGATAGTTCAGAAACCACTTGTCATTACAGCAGCACTTCTGATCCTTTACAAGGTAGCAGCAGAAGACAGCTGACAATTCTGTTGACTAAAGAATAGTTTGATAAAACATTTGTGAAGATCTGGGAAATCTATGTAGTTTATGAATTGTTTGAAATTATGTACTCTGTAGATGTATGTACTTATGTCTGTCTGTGCTGTATTCCTGCATCAGACTTCTTGTGTTAAGGAGAGGGGGATTGGTGCCTGACTGTCTGCCTCAAATGGTTGTTGAGGACTATCAAGAACTGGATAAGCCTTGCCCTGAATAAGCAAAACAATGGGGTAAAGCCAGTTCTCTCCAGCTTGTCTCCAGAGAAGTGAGGAATAGAAGAAGAACAAAGAACAAAGCTGTTAGGGCTAGCTTTTAAAATACAGAAATTAAGAGGATCACATACTCAAAGAGAGCTTGGGGAAGGAATGAAGAGGCTCCAGGATCCATAGGAAAATCCTGAGATGAAGACTGAGTTTTAGGAGGGGGAATGGATCTGTATCTCTCCAATACTGTCAACAAGTAAAGCATGCTTGATTTTTGAAAGCTCTCCAAAGACTGTGTCTATTTGGTCAATTACCATGTGTCCCTAAAAGGAAAGCTGCAAACAAAAGTATACAGTGAAGGTGAAGCTCTGAGTAACGTATGCTTAAGCTACTGGAAACTCTTCGGGGGTCAGTACTAATCTAGAAGCCTAGGGCAACAAGACTGTGGGGGTCCATTTCTGAGAAGGGGTACCAGACAAAGAGTCTTTGCCCAGGAAGCATGTGAGAGATGCTGGAGTCTACCTAGAGCCAGGAGAGTTTAAAAGCTCACAGATCCAATATTTGGATCCAAGCACAGCAACCTAGTAAGTGTCCAATAAGGAGGAGTTTGGGCAGGTTTATGACAACACCATTTACAAAAAAAAAAGTCAAATATAATATGAAAGTTAAACTCATTTTGGGGTAAATATATCATGGGCGACATCCTGGCGTCATTGAACTTAATGGCAAAACTTCCACTGACTTCCAAGGGTCAAGATTACATCCCTTAATGTATAGGTTGCATATGTATTGAAGAATATTTTAGCCGGAGTATGAGCTTCAAAGCTTCACACATTTCAGATATCTTGTCTAGACAAAAGAATTGCCATAGTAGATCAGATCTGTGGTCCATCTTAGACTGGGTACCCTCTCTCTGACAGTGATCAGCACCAGATGCTTCAGAGGAAGGTGAAACCCTAAAGTAGGCAGAAGTAGGATAATCTGTCCCCATGAAAGTTTTATTCTAATCCTTAATATTTAGATATTGAATTGAATCTAAAGCAGTAGGTTTTATCTGTCTTCCAAAATCTATTGGCACTAACTCTTCCAACTCTGGATATTCTTGTTGTGACGTTGCACTCTATATGATTTTATGAAAAGATGCTAATGTAACTGGAATATGCTTCATGCAAAAGGTCTCTTGTAAGGTATCATTACAAAGTTTATAATCTATTGAGTGTGATCATCCTATTTGTATAAATGTACCATTCTTGTATCTAAAACTAGAAGTATGAAATATAACTCTGAGGGCCTATTGTAATTATGGAAAGTGTGGGACATTAATGGTGGTTTGAAATCTTGATGGCTCCCATCAACCAGTACAATTGACTATAGATGGCTCTGTTTTACCTGTAAGTCTTCCTGTATACGTGTGTGCTGGCAAGTGGGTAATGAAGTCTTACAGTGACATGTGATCATGTCACCTGAACTGGAATCCATCTTTAACCTGGTGTCTTTCCATTGAGAAGGAGGGGTTGGGAACCCAGAGAGGGACAAAGGATTCCCGCCTTCTGCAAAAGATATATAAATGGATGGAACAGAACAAAGTGAGCAGCCATCATGAGGAATCCCCTAGCTACTACCTGAGCTGGAACAAGGGCTGTAGCAGGGGAAAGGATTGTGCCCAGACTAGGAAGGCATCCAGTCTGTGAAATAAACTTATTAAAACATCTCTGAGGCTGAGATCTTATCTGTATTCAGTTCCTTACTGTATTAGATATAGACTTGCATGTTTTATTTTATTTTGCTTGGTAATTCACTTTGTCTGTTACTACTTGGAACCACTTAAATCCTACTTTCTGTATTTAATGAAATCACTTTTTACTTATTAATTAACCCAGAGAATGTATTAATACTGGGGGGGGAGGGCAAACAGCTGTGCATATCTCTCTATCAGTGTTATAGAGGGCAAACAATTTATGAGTTTACCCTGTATACGTTTTATACAGGGTAAAACGGATTTATTTGGGTTTTAGACCCCATTGGGAGTTGGGCATCTAAGTGTTAAAAATAAGAACACTTCTGTGAGCTGTTTTCAGTCAAGTCTGCAGCTTTGGGGCAAATAATTCAGACCCTGGGTCTATGCTGGAGCAGATGGGTGTGTCTGACTCAGCAAGACAGGGTGCTGGGGTCCCAGGCTGGCAGGGAAAGCAGGGGCAGAAGTAGTCTTGGCACATCAGTTGGCAGTTCCCAAGGGGGTTTCTGTGATCCAACCTGTCACACTTGTTATCCATATAAATGTCAAATCTTTCTATGAATATTGATAGCTTCTTGGTCTCAATGGTAGCCAGTGGCAGTGAGTTCCACTGTCTGATTAGGCACTGTGTGCAAGAGTAGTCCCTTCTCTCAGTTTTCAATTTGCCACCTTTCCATTTTATTGAATGTCCACATGTTCTTGTGTTCAGAGACAGGAATAACATTCTACCTTCTCTACACTATTCATTTTATTATACTTTGATCATGTCACTTCTTACTCATCTCCTAAGATAAGCAATCAAAATCTTTTCAGTCTTTCAATTTCCAATGGACCCTCATCCATTGCACAAGGAAAGGGCAACAGGACGATCATGTTCAATGGTGCTCAATCTCCTTATTTGCCAAGCAGAGGAAGGCCTGGTGGATAAAAGTATTAGGCCATTAGGACCAGTTTAAGTATTGCACTAGATCAATTTCCAGTGAGTAGTTTCTTGGGGTCCTATTTACCCCACAACCTTTATTTCAGTTAATTTAATAGAGTTATAGCCTCTACGTTGTTGACATCTGTGTATGTTCCTGCGGAGCCTGGAACAAAACAAGCTTCCTTAAGTTTTTATGACATTATTTTAAAAGCTTTAGTGATAAATCTGGAGGTAAAGTAGAAGATAGAGAATAGTGATAGAAAAGTGCTCAGAGAAACTGTGTTAAAGCTAGAGCAGCCTGTGGTTGCTAGGCATAGGGTCCCTGGGTTGGAACCCAGAGTAGTGAGTGGGCCTGGGTTCCCTCCCAACCACTGAGAAAATGGCACAGAAAACTGCCCATAGAGAGTTTGTCCAGTGGAATTCTGATAGCCTGGCAGGGGAGGACTAGAGTGATCTGGGCTGAGTCATGAAGAGGGAGCACTCTGAGTCCAGAGATAGAGCCCATAGGGTGAGCATTGAAGGAAGGGGTGCCAGAGCAGGACAGAGCTAATCCCCAGATGTAGCCAAAAGGACTTTCCAGTGGTAAGTAGAAACCAGTTATAGGGACATATAGTTAAAAATCAAAGGCTATATTTAAAAAAATAATACTTTTAACACTAAGTAGAATATGAAAGAAAGAGAAACAAAAAGGACAACACAACTCAGATTTTTCTGGTTTGTATTGCAGTAACAAGCAACAAAGCTCCCCCTTCTGCTATTCAGTACTCTACAGAACTTTTATTGAATCAGAAACAAATCATAATAGTCTTTTTGTCTGAGGTACCTAATTAAACTAATGAGAGCTTTTTTTTTTCTTTAAAAAATTATATTTGCTTTAGCAGCTGCCGTGGCATTTTGAGTCTCTCTATTGCAAGGAGAACCTAACTGGGTGTTTCTTGGGGAACTGAAATGTAGATGACTATCAAGTCCCATGTCTTAGCCAGCTGCATTAATTGCAGGTCATGAACAGTCCTGAGCTGCTTTGGGGGTTATTTTCTCAGACTGAATGGTGGTATGCATCAGCCAAAAAATATCCCAAGGGTTCCTAAACTGTACAAGCTATGGAAAACCGTTGATGCATGGAATGTTGGCCAGGCACAAAGTCTAAAATCAGTTATAATAAAAATTAAATTGGCAATGCTTTATTGCAACATTTACTAATGTAAAGGAGCTCCTCCCCTCCTGTTGTGTTATATTGTATTTATGGTTCTCAAGAGTATCACTTCCTCTATCTGTCACTAGGAAATGTATGTTAATCCAGATAGAGTCCAATGCTAGAAGAAGCTATTGTTTCCAGGATCCTGGGCTGGGCAAATATCAGACATTGATCAACATGGAGGAAGAGGAGAAGAAAGCAGGGGAGAATAATACAAAGTCCAATTCAGTATTCCACAGCTATAGGAGAGATACTTTGGGAATCTGAAAGTCTCCACTCCTATATAGTTGAATAGGAATAGTATGCTCCTAGGGGCTAGTGAGCATGGAGGCAAGTTCAGCTATAGGATGAGGACCTTAGTTGCTTTCCTTGGGCAGCAATATCACTGCTCTACAGCCAAAAATGCTTCTGAAATAAATGTAGTCAAACTTTACTAATTCTGGGTCACTGAGAACAAAAATGATGCTTAAAATTGTTGATTGGCTCTAGTTTTCAAGATATGCTATTGGGTCAGTATATACGACCCTTGACTTGGGAATGGCAGAGGATAAGTGAGTTATAAAGGAAAGGGATCTCAATTTAAACCAGAAATGATTAAAATACATCTTTGACTGGATCTATGAATAAATCTATGACTGGGTTTGGACAGTACTTGCTTTTTAGGCAAAACAATGAATGATGCAATCTGAAGCTGGTATTGCATCATACATGATATGAATTGCATCATGTTATTCCTAGAAGTCATAGATGATGCAATCATAACAAAGCTTACATCACTCTGCTGAACAAATTGCCCTATATCAGCTCTAGAAATCATACAGTGTCGTGCTCTCTTATTTGTCAGTGTTTGATTTTGCAAAGGGAAACATTTCTGTTTAGCCAAAGTGAGCAGAGATGCCTCGTACTTGTGTGAACACTGCAGATAACTTCTGCTATGTTTGTGGTGAAGTGACTTTTGCATCACAAAAGCTCAGTATAACCACTATGGTTAAGAAAGCCTATCACATTTATTTTGGCTGCAAAATTGGAGATCAGGACAAGAGGTGGGCCCCACACATATGCTGCAACACTTGTGCAACAAATCTTCGCCAGTGGTTGAACAGGAAAAGGAAATGTATGCCTTTTGCAGTGCCAATGATTTGGAGAGAGCCAACAGATCATACCAGCAATTGTTACTTCTGCATGGTGCCTCCAGTTGGGAAGGTGTGTCAAAGAAGAAAAAGTGGACTGTGCATTATCCAAACATTCCATCAGCTATATGCCCAGTACCCCACGGAGAAGGACTGCCGGTTCCTGATGCACCAGAATCATTCTCACTTGAGTCAGACGAGGAAGAGGAAGAGTATGAAACTTCTGGTCCTGAACCATCAATGTCACAGGACCCACATTTTCTCCCATCCTCCTCCTCCTCTGAACCACACCTCATAACACAAGGTGAACTGAATGACCTTGTCAGGGATTTGGAACTACTCAAGAGTAAGGCAGAGCTGTTGGGCTCCAGACTACAGCAGTGGAATCTCCTGGCAGGTGATGCTCCATTTAATGAATACAAGAGACAAGCCAAGAAGCGCCAAGTAGACACTGAATAGGACTAAACTATGTACATAATAGTTTTTGCCTTTTGTTTCATAATACATTTTATTTATATAACCCTTTTGCTGATTTTTAAAGTGTTACATAAACAGGACAGGTGAAATATTATCATGTAAAGCAACCATAAACACATGAAAAGACCTAGGTTTACAATTTATGATTAAAACTCTACTATCTACACAATATACATAGACATAAAATGTAAAAACTTAAATATCTTAGAAACAGTAGCCAATCAGTTGTTTTAATTGTCATATTTGAATTCAGCACATCAAAATACATAATAAATAGCACATTTTATCTCTGAAGCAGACGACTTCTCAAAAATTGTAGACCAGTGTGTTCTTACCCCAGCCAGCTCATTCAGGCAATGCATGCTATTGATCTGAAATAGATTACATTTTCTTTAGATTATTGTACATATAAAGAGTCACCAATAAAACAAATTTGCAACTTTTTTAGGTATTATTTAAGCCGACCACTCTTAATTCAAACAATTTATTAGGGAATTTGTATTGTCCCATAGTATCACCTGCAACTGAAAACAATTTTTAGATATTTTGACTTCAGTGGGAGTTGAGTGTTGCACTTCCATCAGGAGGCTCTCTGCACCTCACAAGATCATGCTCTTCCTTTGTGAAGCTGCCAATTTTGCCTACAGCTGCCTATCTCCCAGCAGAAGTGACTATAAACCAAAGCCATACTTCCTTTCTTCACACTGTCATTTTATAATGCATAGTTGTAAATACTCTTTGAAGTCTACTTTTGATAGAACTTCAAAGTAGCTCCCCTGTGCCTAGGGATAGACAGAAAGTTGATGTAGAAACAACACGTTATAACATTGAAGTTTGCCTGTAGCTATAAGTTCAAGGAGAGCACACTCTGGATAAATGCATTCTTCCTAACTTCCTAAAGACATATTGCTTAAAAGGTAACAGTCACAGAAGAAGGAAGAAAAAAAAAAAAACAATTCCCCAAGATATTACTTGCCAGTATTCTATTTTTTGCAGGAGTGCCTTCATTTTCAGGATAAAATGCTGTAAACATATCACTAAAATACTGAGAATTTTGCTTTTAAAAGGGGATTTTCAGATTAAGGTGTTTTGAACCTGTTGTAAAAGGGTAAAAAAAAATCCATTAAGAACCCTGTATTCTATCACTAATACGGCTCACAAAAATTCATCCCTGTGCAGATGGACAACTGAATTCTAACTTAAGTCCCAGTTTAGTGGTTTACCCTCAAAGCACAGAAGGCTACTTCATTCTTCCCAGCACACTTTTTAAAACCGTAAGTGTTTTGGTGACCTTCTCTACTGATGGAGGATGGCCAAATGTAGATACTTGCTTCCACCAGACTGGAATCTACCACTATCAGCTAAAAAAGGAACCAATAGCTATAGTAGGTTGTTCTCTTCTATATGGTCCAGCCACTAAGGGGAAGTCAAATGCAGATGTTGCATATGGTTAACACAACAATTTGCTAGACAGCAGTGGGATATTAGGAGTAAAAGATTCATGGCTTCTATTCCTGGCATTGGAAGGGAATGGAATTGGGAGGTTACAGACAGAACAGACAAAACACATGGATTGATGCATGCATTCTGAAAGGCAGTATGGCTCTGCACGAGACTTGGATGTACCATACTGATAGGGTTCTATTCCCAGCTATGACAGAAGTGACCTTGTGCAACACTTCCGTAACCCCATATGTAAGATGTTAAATACTTGCCTGTCTCCTCAAGTAGGGGTATGAAGCTTTGCTCAATAATAAGCTCTATGAAGTGCAGCGACTATTACCACCAGTAAGTGAAAGAGCTAAAATTAGAGTTTATGGTCTTCTTCTGGCTCTTGGGCCAGCAATGGCCACTGCTTCAGCTCCATAAGCCTGGGGAGCATGTTCAGTGCAGATAGGTCAATGGGCCCAGTACACATGGAATGTTTGGAGATTTTAGCAGCAAGCACCTAACAAGCAATGCTGATTTGTGACAATTTTAAGAGACTTATACCTTAGCCTAATCTGAATAGATTAGGAAATGTAAATGTTAGGAAATGTTAATGTTAAGGATCTACAAATGTTAAGAGATCAACAAATGTTAAGAGTTCTCTAAGCAAGATGACACAGAATCTACATCAAAAGAGAACTTCTAATACATTATTTTGAATGCAAGCCTTTGAAAAATTGTTAAGCTAAAATGTGTCATGATTTCCCCATTCAGCGATGGGCAAAGTTCAAATGGTTTGCTGAGTCAGTTTGGTTGCACTAAGTACCCAACAGTTCATATGATTATTTGGAGGCTTATCAGAACTTCGTTCCATTTATTAGATGCATAACTTGAAGATAAAGCTCTCTACCAAGACTTGTAGTAATTTCTTCTTTCAGATAGACCTTAAATGTCAATTTCTCTCTTCCTCTATTTATTAGGTTCCGTATGAAAATCTTTCACCATGATATGGGACTCCTGCACAGAAGTAAGGTGCACAAAGCCTGAAAAGCCACAGAAAAGAGTTTTGGTTCAGTTCTTCCGTGGGCAGAGGAGAATGGTGATGCCACATGAGGTGTCTTTGTATGCATCAAACTATCGCTTTTGGTCTGGGTCAACAGCCAGACCAGGGAAGCAAATGATAGGCCATCATTTAGGGCACTAGGCTGGCAATTGGGAGAGCTGGGTTCAATTTCCTTCTTTGTCACAGACTTCCTGTGTGACCTAGTACAAATCACTGAAGCCCAAAATGTGGGTGTTACTGAGATCCTCAAAACCCATGCTCAGTGGATGTCTAAACCTAAAGGCACCTAAAATCAAGGAGCACCTGCACTGTAAAAGTTCCCTACATGCCTGTTTATGTTTCTGGCCATGTACACAGCTGCCTTAGGCAGGCACCCAGACACCTATTTCACAGCTAAACCCCTGCATGATCTGCAAACCAGCAAGAGATAGTTGTTCCCCCATCATCCTGGGCCCAATCTAGTAGGGGTGCCCAGAGCATGCCTAACTCTCCACAAGGGGGGCATTTATCTAAGAGGTGGAAAACCCATGTTCAAATCCTCTCTCATCAGGCCAAAGAGGTGAACTGAACCTGTGTCTTCTACATCCTGGGCAAGTTCCCTAGCTACTGGGCAAAAGCTTACAAGGGAGACCTCCTACAGCACTGAGCATTGCAATGCCTAAGTTCTTCTGTGAATCTGGGCCTTCATCTATCTGTGCCCAAGTCCCCCATCTGTACAAAGGAGCTAATACCTGAAAATACAGGGGTGCTGAAAAGATAAATACAATTACAACTTGGAATTATTCAGTTACTACTGTGATGGGGGCCATATAAGTACCTAACATTTAAAATTATTGTGATGCTGCCCAGAGATACCCAGGGTATGAGGCACCTCACCACCTTCTGCCCTTAGCATAAAGCACACTTGTCTGTGCCTACTGTGCACCATCTCCCTGAAACCACCAGCCTCTGGCAACACAAAACACTCTCTGAACAAGTAAGTGCTAGGAATACACCACTCCCCCAGACCTTGGAGTGTTCCCTATAGTGTCCAGCTCCTTGTCCACTGAACACCGGTGTTCCCAAAGGAACAGTACACACCAGGTTATTAGTTATACCCTAGAATACATCTCTGCTCAATACACAGTATTTAGATATATTTATAGTGAAAACAAAAATAAGGTAAATGATAGTGAGTACAAGTATTGCAATATATATATTGAAATATTTGGAGTGCAAATACTAGTTACATATAAAATAATCACACTCTTTCTATTGACTAAACTTACCTAACAAGTTACTCTCCTGCCTAAAAGAAGCTTCTCACCCAAAGTTCTCTCCAGTGTTTTCCACCAAGACTGGTTGAGATCCCTTCTTCATGAAACAAACTTGCTTTCCATATACTTTCTAGGTGAAGGATAAGAGGTTGTCTCTTTGCACCCCTAAATTTACCAGCACAGAACTTTGATATGCACCTCAAATTAGGGGTCCCCTCCCACTGCTGTTTATGTCTTTACATCAGTAACTTGCTTCTTTCAAGAAATCACAATCTTTCACTGCTATTCAGTTCAGACTGGTGAGTAGAAGCCCACTGTGAATCATGAAATATCTAAATTTACATGTAAACAGACAAACATTTCTGTTAGACAAGAAATGTATTTCACCTTTACTGCTGACCAGTCCCTAGACACAGAACATTAGAACATAATTTGTAGTGTATATGCTCAACAACTTACACAACATCTGGTCATGTGTTTTGTAATGATATTGATGATCAATATGACTTGAGCTTTTTTTAGAGACCTCACGTGATCCCTGTTTGTGAAGTAGAATGTAAACACAAGATTCCTGTAACCCTTATGCACCCCTTGTGCTCACTATGAGTTGGCATCCAGATGTCCTTGTGTCATGCTTATATAATACATTTCAACTACAATATTAAGGGTCTGATCCAAAGCTCATGAAATGGATGCCTTTTCATGTATTTAGTAAGAATAATATTAATCCCTAACAGAGCTTTTTCAAACTCCAAAAATGTGGGGGTTTTAACCAAAATTGAAATCACATCTGTTTACCCCATTCCTAATAAAAGGAGAGCATCCTAAATTTTATATCCAACTTTTAACGATTTTCTGTCAATTCATTATTTAATTGATTATGTAAAATATTTTATATATATCATATACATACATTTAAGTTTGATATAGCTAAGATGCATTTTTGTACTTTGAAAAATTATTTCCCCATGTGGTTGTATTCCCAAAAAGCCTGATTTTTTAATATGGGTTTCAGAAGACAGCAGTTTAACTTTGTGATATGTCAGGTTGGCTTAAATCAATCATGTTGTGTTACACTGATGTAACAAGACACAAGACAAAATGGAAATGAAGCATCATCAGTGAAAATGTGACTGAACTTGACAAGTCACACAGGAAAAGCCAAAGAAGAAAGTTGTTTAAATTTCCAGAGGAATTAATACACTTAACAAAAATAAAGCTCTTAATCAGTTATAATGAGACCCTTCAGTTAATTAAACAAAGTTGGGCTAGATTAATACCACCTTTAAAAAAAAAAGAAGGGATATTTTCTAGAGAAGTGTTTAAATAACTCTTACAAATCACTCCCATATCTATGCTTAAAGATCTGATTCATCAGCTATGTTGTGACAACATATCAAAATATATTATTTCATTATTAATTTGAATAAATAATAAATACATTATTTTAAATGAATATTTTTTTCAAAAATGATGGTTTGCCAAATGTGGATGAAGTCCTCTACTGCGTTATTATTAGTGTTCAGTAATGCATAAAGGCCTGCACCAGGGTCAGGACCTTTGTGCTAGGCACTGTACAAAAAAAGAATATAAGGCAGTCCCCTGAACGCCCATCTAAAAGACAAAACTAGACAGATAAAGAAGCACCTTAGCACACGTTCAGACCTTGTAAGTTACCGTACAGTTTCCTCCAAGTTTTCCCTACACGTAACAACCCCCTCCCTGTCACCCTCATCTATGTAGGTCTATAACCACAGAACAGGTAAAAATGAAACAGCAGCAATGTACAATTTCCCATGGTGCACTATCAATGTGCCCCTCAACCTAGACGTTAAGGCATTGCACCTCTAGGGCTCACTCCAACTGCTACTGATGTCAGAGATTCCCATGCACTGCACTGTATGGAAAGAGTAATTAATTGTCCAGACCTATACAATCTTTGGCCTTTTCAATTAAGCTGCTGGTTGGAGTCCCAATGTGATGGAGGTCTCTGTGAAAAAGACACTCCATACTGGGTTTGACAGGGTTCTTGACAGAGTTGTTTGAATTTTCAAGTTCACATTAACAAATATTCAAGTGAAAGTCAAAACCAGATTTGTCAGTTTTGGTTAGCTGAGCACACGCACTTTTAGATTTTGGGGTTTCTCACCGTGCTAACCTGGTTAGATATGAAAAGTAGGCCTAGATGTGGGTAGTTTCTGTATAACATTACTAATTTCCTGACACAGCCAGTCCCCCATATGACAACAATAAAGTAAATGTTAATTAACAAGACTTGCAAATTGTGTATCTATTTCTGACCTGCAGTCCAAGAAACAAATCTATACACTTGTAGTACTCAATATCACAGTATAAATATTGATACAGACTATTTGAAAGTCCTCTGCTGGATTCTTGTCAGAGATAGAAAAACTCCACTTTTTATTTGAGCTGCAGCCTAAACATTTTAAGTCCTGGAATGAACTTCCTCAAGTGAACTTTCATCTGTGTTTCCATTTAAGGGCTATGTAGCTAAAAATCTGGCCTCCAAGATACCTCACCCAGGAGACTTGTAGTATATTAAAAGAATGTTCCCCATAATCTCTGGGCTTTGCAAGCACATCTTGTATGCCTGATATCATGCTGACACTGATTCCATCATTGATAAATGGAACAGAGACTTTGAATCAACATTTAATAGGCAAGACTGGTGTTCCATTTAATCTTGCACATTAATTCTCTATAGGTTCTGAATATAAAGGATTTGTTGTTTAAGATCTTCCATTGCACGTATCCTCATCCTTTTCCTCAACCTTTTCAAATGTGTTTGCTGAAATGTGACTTGGAAGGAAAAAAGTTTCATAGCTGGTGTTTATACTCAGTACTTTTGGGGAAATAATTTATTTTGAAACAGTAGGGCAATTTGAAGTTATATTCCCCACTGATTTAGCTATATCTTTGCTAAGCCTCGTCTTCAAGGATTTTTGATGGTTGAACTATTGATCTATCCCAGAGCACATTTTCCAGCATTCCCATGACAGGAGTACTGTTCACAAACCTGATCATTTGCTTGAACTGAGAAACCAATAGTGCTATTAGAAAGTCAGGTTGAGTACTTTAGCTACCTGTTAAGAAATTGATTCTCACTATGGCACGTGAATATTGCACAAGACTCATTGCCACGTTCCAGTGTGCTCTTTGTGTTCTGCTTCTCCCTCCCCCTGAATGTTTATTAACTAATATGATTGATAATTCTTTCAACTGGGCGAGTGGGCGACAATATGACAGATGAAATTCAATGTTTTTAAATGCAAAGTAATGCACCTTGCAAAACATAATCCCAACTATACATACAAAATGATGGGTCTAAATTAGCTGTTTTCACTCAAGAAAGAAATCTTGGAGTCATCATGGACAGTTCTCTGAAAACATCTGCTCAGTGTGCAGCAGCAGCCAAAAAAAAACAAACAATGTTAGGACCATTAGGAAAGGGGTAGATTATAAAACAGAAAATATCAGAATGCCACTAAATAAATCCATGAATACTTCATACAGTTCTGGTTGCTCTGATTTAAAAAAAAAAAAAGATATATTAGAACTGGAAAAAGGACAGAGAAGGACAGCAAAAATGTTTAGGAGTATGGAACGGCTTCTGTAGGAGGAGAGATTAAAAAGACTGGGACTGTTCATCTTAGAAAAGAGATTGACTAAAGAGGTATTTGCTAGAGGTCTATAAAATTGTGAATGGGTGGAGAAAGCAAATAAGTGTTATTTGTCCCTTCACATAACACAAGAATCAGGGCTCACCCAATGAAATTAATAGGTGTCAAGTTTAAAACAATAGGACAGGGATCGGCAACGTTTGGCATGCAGCCTGCCAGGGTAAGCCCTGTGGTGGGCTGGGCCGGGCCGGTTTGTTTACCCGTCACGTCTGCAGGTTCAGCCGACCATGGCTCCCACTGGCTGCGGTTCGCCACTCCAGGCCAATGGGGACTGCGGGAAGCCGCAGCCAGCACATCCCTCAGCCCGCGTCGCTTCCTGCAGCCCCCATTGGCCTGGAGTGGCAAACTGCAGCCAGTGGGAGCCACGATCGGACAAACCTGCAGATGCAGCAGGTAAACAAACCAGCCCGGCCTGCCAGGGGGCTTACCCTGGCGGGCCATGTGCCAAACATTGCTGATTCCTGCAGTAGGACCAGGAATGACTATTAGCCAAGATGGTCAGAGACACAACCCCATGCTCTTGGTGTCTCTAAACCTCTAATTGCCAAAAGCAGGGACTGGACCACTTGATAATTGCCCTGTTCTGCTCATTCCTTCTGAAGCATCTGGCACTGGACACTGTTGGAAGACATGATATTGGGCTAAATGGATTATTGGTCTGACCCAGTATGGCTGTTCTTATGGTCTTAATTTACCTGGTACATTTTCCTACAATTTTGGCTTTGTCATGCTTAGCCTATTTCCTCTATTGCTTCTTACCTTAGGCACAGATTCTATCACCGTTATTCACACTGAATAGTATTTTACCACTGATGTCAATGGAATTATTCATGAAGAATGATATTACTCAATAGGAATAACGCACCAGATTCTGTCATCCTAATTTGTGAGTACTCTTTAAGGAGCAGATTCTGATACTTTTACTCACCTTGAGTTGTACTTTACTCAGAAAGTAGTTCTGTTGAAATCAATACGGCTACACATGGAGTAAGGTACTACTCAAGGTGAGCAAGGATATCTGCATATAGCCTAAATTAATTCATATTCACTGTATAAATTTACATTCATACTCTTTATGTAAGTGTTACTTCTTTAAAATATATATTTCGTGCTCCTAAGGCTGTGTCAAAAAAAAATAGAGAATGAAAAGAAATAAAATATTTTAAAAAATTACTTGCCAGCTTCATTTTAACTTTACAACTTTATTCTTGTATCTGATTTTTATGCTGCAATCACTTCTATTATGGATTTGAATTTGTATTTTAGAGAGAAATATGTTTTACTAGAATACTAAATAGTGTCCCAGGTAAAAGAGTATTTTTTTTTCTTTTAAATAAAATGTCTGCTACATGTGAGATACAAAATGTACGCGGTTTCCCCAGGTGAGATAGTGAGGGAACTCAGTGGAGCAGATAGCTAGTGGTGAGGGAATTTCTAGCAAAGGCTGGACTTTGTATTTTCATGAAGCCAGCCTACACTGTTAACACTGTTAAGCCTCAGCTCATTTAAATTAGGTATATTGGCATCAGGCAACATAAGCAGCTTGTTTGGCTTCTTGGTTGAAAGAGAAACGTAATGAGTTGGGGAAAATTTAAGAGCATTTCCCTGCCCAGCCGAACATAGAGATCACCGCACAGCATGAGCACTGCAGGTAGCTCAGATAGCAGTGGTGGGTGGAATATATTTATAGGAAATACTACCGAGTTGACTTAGTGGAAAGGGGCCATTGACTGTATGTCTAGATAAAAAATAAACCATAAAGGTTTCTTGACTTTATTCATTGAAACGTGAACTATAATTCAATTGAATATTAAATGCTATGAGGAAATAAGCAATACAATCAACTGCAACTGAAAATAGACAATGTCTTTGCAAAGCAGTTGCCCTTCTCTATATAACTTGTTTTTCTGTCCTACTTATATATTAGCTTTAGGTTCAGGACTGTGTAATGCTTAGTTATTCTCCTGGAAAAACTGAATAAAATAAGTAATGATGACTGATGCTTTAGCCTCTTGGATATAAAAAGGCAACATGGTTTCTTGAAATGACTCTACATTTAAATAAGTTAAAGATAATGGTGATTGTGTTTGCTTAAATGCAATTGGTTTCCAAATGCAGGACTAGATTATATCTATGGGCAAAGCCCTGAACAAGCAGCACCACCTTAGCAGTCACTGCAAGAAGTATTGTGCCTCAGAGGAAAGTCTGTGGGTCAATTCCTCCCCTGGTCCCCTCTTATTCTCTAGAGGAAGTACGTTACTTCATCCCTTGAAAACGGATAGCTAACTTCCCCCTTGCACCTAGCAAGCTACTCTGGCCAGTGAGTAGGGGGGACAGAGCTAAAACTCGATCCACCCTCCCTCACACATTTGCTCTCGGGCAGATGCAAGGGTTGTGTGCCACACGCACCAGACCCAGAACCAAAGATATGGATAGGCCGAGCAAAGGCAAGAGGGTCCTTGCTTCCTTGTTTGGGTGAGTTAGATAAAGGCACAACCTAGACCTTAAACCTTTTGGGTTTGTTTGTTTGTTTGTTTAAATAAACTCACGACCCTCCCCAATGAGGATGAGCCTGGATTGTAAAACATCAGTCTGCCACTAGCTTTCCTTGGGACAGAAACACATACACCCCGATGCTGAATGCATCATTATGAGTTACAATGCCTCCTGTGTAAACTTTTAGTCTTACAGCATGTATAGCTATAAATTAACATAAATTGTCATGTGGAAAGTCACGAAAGCAGTTGTTCTGCTTAGTTAAGATTGATAATTGGACTCTAAGCTATTCAGCAACTCATGAGATAAAATATATTGAGCTAGAACCCAAATTCTGTTCATATATTGAAAACCAAAATGTGGGGATTTTCATATTAACTCTTTATCCAGCTTTTAGAATTAATACTTTCTTTGTTTGTGTATATCGATATTTCCTCCAGCATAGTAAAGACTAGTAAGCCTTACCAGAGAGCGCATCTTTCAGTAAAAAAAATATAACATTCCACCCCACCAAAGAATGCTAAGCATTGGGGAGGGCGGGGGGGAGAAAACAAACAAGTGCTATTAATCTATTCAGGCTACACTTTCCTGTCCACAGAGGAGAAAGGGAAACACTGACTATCTCAATGGACACAGCATCCCCACCCACCCCATGCACCAAAAATAAAACTGTTACTATGCAATAGCATCTCTGTTTTGTAAGTAAAAGGTATTCTTAGAGAAATTACATGGTGCTCCACAGAAGGGGTAACCAGGTCACTTGTGGAAGGAAGTATTGCCCTCATCCTCACACGTGTGCCAGAGTCCATTTCTCCTTACACCGGAGAAAGAGAATCAGCTCAGATCCTTCTCTCACTCTCAGTCTTGGGAGAGCCTTTTATTTTCACTTGTACTGTGGTAGTTCTTAGTGACTAGTGTCATGGAGATTTATTTTTAGTTTAGAAACCACACCCTCAAAAATAGTTCTATCAAAGACAGCTGTGTGACATACTAGGTTAAGGATTCTCACATCCAAATGTAAAATGATATTGCACAAATTAGCTCATTCTTGTACAACAGTTTCTACTGGTCCTCACAGTCCTAATATGGCACTTTAGCTTATTGCATCATTGCACATACCAAGGACTGGCCAGTTAGATGCAGTATTTTCTCAATATTATGAATATTCTTTATGTTGCTCAGTAAATAGGACTGTTCAGTCTCTCTCTCTCTCTCTCTCTCTCTCACACACACACACACACACACACACACACTACCTGCAGGATGAATTTCTTTTTTTCATGGGCTCACTGGGTTCCCTTGTGACACACCTAAATTTCCACTCATTTTTTCCCTCCTTGTCTAGGACTAATTAAAGAACATTTCCAGCCCCATCTGACAAGCCATTTAACTGGTTCCCCAGCTACAATTCTCCAAGAAGTGTGGAGGTTTGCCAGTTCTCACGATTTCATCGAAAGTAACACAATTTTGGCTGGGGCTAAAGCCAGAGCCAATCTGGTGATGATTCACAAAGCTCCAGCTCCTACCCAAATTTCAGTCCTGTCTGGGAAAAACTCCCTCTGATTAGCTGCCATCCCCACTTGCCCACCTTCTGTAGAAGAGCAGCCTATCAGGGCTGCTGCAGTAGGCAGGTAGAGCTCTCCCACCACCAGTCAGGACCCAGAGGAATTTTTTGGGAGCGGGAGTGGGGAGTGAGGAGAGGGAGCAGCTGACAACATGCTTACAGAAGTGGAAGAGGGAGCAGAAAGAGCCCAATGACTCAGGATGGTCCTGCTCCCTCCTTCCCACTCCCCTCCACTGAAAAATGAATTGGCTTCTCACTGTTCCTTTCCATCCCCACAACTTAGAAGCAGGAGAGAGGGGTGGTGAAGAACCCAGGAGGTGAGGGAGAAGTGGAGGTGCACTAAGAGATGTAGGGCTGGGGTGGCAGACTTGAGGTGAGGGTTGGGACAGTGTATAATCAATTCCTGGGATGGGCAGAGTTGGGATGGGTCAGGGAGCACACAGTTATTTAATTTGAAACATAAGAAGCTGAAAGCTTCACAGGCAACCAGTGAGAGCTCATGTAGCAGGGCCCAGAATCACCTTACTCTGTGTTTGGAATAGTTAGCAACATTGTAATTGTCTCTCTCTCTCTCTCTCTCACACACACACACACACACACACACACACACACAGAGTGGTGGGTGGGGAAGACTGAAAAAAAAAAAAAAGCTACCCTTCAGACCTGCCAATAGCATGGTGGTCAGCACATTAACCTCCGATGCGGTACAGGTGACATGGAAAAGGTGGTTTAAGGCCCTGCTCTGCCTGAGTCACAATCCAGGTCTCCCATATCTCAGGTGAATGTCCTGATCACTGGGCTATGAAGTTGGTCTCTCTCATTCTGGTCCTATGAATAATTATTTATACAAAGTGAAACAACACCAACATTAGAAAGTAAGTAAGCCCCAGAATAGCCATTAGCTTGGTGCTTGAAGCACTTACCTGGGATGTAGGAGGCCTGGGTGCAGGTTCCTGCTCTGAAGCAGGCAGAACCAGATCAAGTCCCTACTCTCCTGCAGCCCAGGTGAATGCTATAATCTCCAGGCTATTTACTATTCTTGGGTCTCTTTCTCTTGTGGTCTGAGCAGGAAATTCATCCTGGACATGAGAAACCATCACGATTGAAGTTTTGTCAAAACTGCCTCTTTGACAGGATAAAGATTTTGGTTTGATGAATCAGCATTTTCTGACAAAAACATAGAACAGGGGTCGGCAACGTTCGGCACGCGGCTCACCAGGGTAAGCACCCTGGCGGGCCTGGCCAGTTTATTTACCTGCTGTTGCGGCAGATTCGGCCGATCGCAGCCCCCACTGGCCGTGGTTCGCCGTCCCGGCCAATGGGGGCAGCGGGAAGCGGCACGGGTGAGCGATGTGCTCCAAGTTAAGGCCGAATCAGCGCAGAGTAGAGCGGAAGAATTACTTCTCGTGTCTTGCTTACAAAACTCCTGCTAATACATCCCAGAATGATTTTCGCTTTTTTGCAACAGCATTACACTGTTGACTCATATTTAACTTGTGTTCCACTATGACTCCCAGATCCCTTTCCGCAGTCTCCTTCCTAGGCAGTCATTTCCCATTTTGTATGTGTGCAACTGACTGTTCCTTCCTACGTGCAGTACTTTGCATTTGTCCATGTTTTGTTTAAAAAAAAGATTCCCGACTAGTTCTAGTGCCAGGATTCATTTGCCAAATTCTCCTTCCCGAGATGTTTGGAACCTGCACCTAGGAGGGGGGAAAGGTGGGGGCAGGAGAGAGAGAGAGAGACTGAATATTAAGATTCTCCTTTCTTTCCCTTCCAACAATCAGCAATGGAAGAAAGAAGGGAAACTCTCTTCCTTTCACCTAGAAACCAGGGAGGGGCAGGTAAAGGTATTATATTATCACTGCAATATTGTAACACAAAATCCAGGAGGTAATGATATGATTATTTTGTAGCTCTCTGCAGCTCTAACAGGTGAGGAAGTGCTCTATTGCTGCCCTACATTCTCAGTAAAAATAAGAGTTTTCTATCTTTACTCAGCGTAGCACAGCTGAGCCAACCCAACTAGGAAAGGTGATTCTAACTGCAGGGCCAAATTATGCTATTGGTTATATCTGTGTAGCCAAGCTGAAGACAATGGTGTTGCACAACTGTAACACAGGACAGAACCTAACCTGCAAAGTCCTTATTTCTGGCACTGCTGCAAAAGCCAGAAAGAACACAACTTAACCTTCCCAGATTGTTGTTTGCTGCACTGTCAATTAGTAAAGCCATTTTTTTTCATTTGAAAACTAAATATATCTGACTTGCGAGATACAGAGTGAATTAATGACACACATTCCCCCTCACCACACCCACCCTTACAATACTAGAATTCTTTTCCACAAGTAGAATTACACTTACTGGCACTTATTTGTGTATTAGACAGCAGACTCCTCCTCCCAGTACCTGTCAATAGGCTCACTCTGCTTGGAAATAGGTTTAGTTATTAGGAGTAACATATTGGGGAAAGTGGATGCTATAGTTCATTCACTTCAGCCTTCAAACTAAAGATTTGATTTAGAAGACTGAGGCTCTAAGACCTTTCACTTCAGAAATATGACCCCTTCTGTTCTGACAACCTGTCAAAATCAGAGCTGAAATGGATGCTGGTATAGTTGAAAATGACAAGTTTAAAGATCTGCAATGAAGCCTCAGTTTTTAGCACTGAAACAAACTACATATTACAGTATTGCTACAAAATGCAACATTTCAGCATTGAAATAAACTAGAGACTATGGTTTGTTATTAAAATATTTTCAGTAATTTCTCTCAGATCTCAGCCATTTCTCCACTATGAGAATAAGGGGACCCTAGCATAAATTGAAACACACTATGGGTAGAACTAACTTCATTATACAGCATGTAGGCAACCGGTAGAATTAATTCCCCTAAGGAGTCATTAAGTCAAACATCCTGGCTTCATAAAATCATGGTCACTGACATTTGTACCTAGGCAAGTGGAGCTAACAAGTGGAAGGAGAAGGCGGCTTGGGAGGGGAGGGGCGGTGGAGAAATGAAGCCTCATGTTTCAGGCCATGAAAGAAATTCCTTTTTGACTCCTTCTCCCCCCCCCGACCCACCCAGCAAAAAAAAAAAAAAAAAATCTTCTCTCTCCATTTTCAGCAACTTGACTTCTTCCTTCTACCAATTCGCAACCCCCAAAATGTTTTCAAAATGGCCATGGTCCAGTGTGAATAATCTTGCACATATTTCTTTGCACTAGTATTCACAATAGTCTTGTGATTAAAAACTCACTCAGATGTTTGTAAATAAGTGAACAAAATGGGTCATAGGTGATTTTTTGCTCTGTCTCTCTGTTGTAGCACAGAGTGAATTTCAGGCAAACAGATTCCTGTAGCTGTGATCTATTATCAGCATAAATATAAATTCAAGGCACAAAAGACTGTTGAGAGGATATAAATGATGTTTCAAAGGTTTCATAAATACTGCTTCTAAATCTCAGTGCATCTTTCTCTTAAGAATCATGCACTAAATGGAAGGGTTTTCTACATTTATATCGCTATGTTCAAAGCATCAGTGACTAGCATCTTCCATGTTCTTTTTAGATTACATTTTAGGGGAGATTTTAAAGACACAAAAGGAAGTTAGGTGCCCAAATTCTGTTGATTTGTGCCTTTGAAAGTCACCCCCTGTATCATAACATATTGATAGCAAATTTAATCCCTAGACAACAGGCCAATCCCAGCCCCTGTTCCAGCCCATTTGCACCCCTTCAGTAGCCCCGGGGATTTGATGGAGTATGAAAATGCAATACAACCACATCTGCCCAACCACTATCAGGGCTCACACTGAATACAGCATACGTAAACAAAAGCACCACCACATACTTCTACTTCAAAACCCATAACAAAAGCCCCCTCCCCCCCATTAGTTTATTCCTCTTCTCCAGAAAATAAAATTCTATATCAACAATGAGCACTGACTCAAGAGGATTTAGACACATCTTCCCTTAAAACTAAAGCAAGATGTGTTTTGCAAATCTCAATTTGTAATCTAGAGAATCTGAAGATTAAATTTAAAGAACGTGAAAGTGATTTGCCCATGAGTTTCGGAAACAGTATATTTATAATGACCTCTTTTTACCTGACGTATTTTAATGAAGATGTTAAAAGCATTCAATCCTTTCTGCAAAAAAATCCACAATTTACTGACCTGAGGATAACAGTGAAATTATCTTAATTTACTAAGCATATAGAAATGAGGGGAGGAACGGATTTTACATATATTATCATTTCACATGCACACACCTCTTTTCATATTTTATATGTCTCATAGAAAATTCATTTCCATGAAAACTGGGAATGCAAAATCAAGTTTGAAAGAGTCATGACTGAAATCCACAGGGCAAAGCCAATGAAAAGCGTACTATGCTGCCAGGTGATTTACTCAGCATCTCTATCAAAGAGACAGAATGGAAAAAATCTTTACTGCATCTCAGACCTCGGAGTATTGGGAGTGTGCAAGGTCAAACAAGAAGAGTTTCCCACTAGCACTTGTTACTTTCTTCAGTCTTTTATCTTTATGAAAGGTTAAATGTACAGAGAGGCAGAAGGATAATAGTACAAAAAGGAAAATTTTTAATATAAGATTACAGGTGGCCAAAAAGCTATATTTGAAATATATGTAAATAAATATATGTGTGCATGAAGAGTATTCTCTTTTCCTAGGCATTAGATATGCAATTCATAGTAAGAATTAGGAAACTCCATTATCAGATCAAAACCTTGATCCTGAGCTTCAAAGCCATAAGTAGGTCATCACCCAGGGACCTCCAGGAGTGACCACATCACCACCTATGACTCACCTAGATAGCTGAACTTCTCTGGGACCATGCAGCTTCGAACCCCAGAGGAAGCATATGATAGCAAGAGATGAAGCATTCTTGATCAAAGAGATTTGGCTGTGCAACAAACTTCCAGAAAACAAACTAATCCAGAGTCTGAAACCAGACACACCTACTCCTCTTTAAGCAAAATATTTCCACTGTCCCTGGCCTAAGATTATATATGTGTGTGTATACATAACCAGAGACTAATTTTTTAAAGAGGGGAGAAGAGCATGATATTTCATGAGGTAGAGCACGAATGTATTGAAGAAAGCAGATTCATCCCAGAAATGCGTGGGGGCCATCTTTGATTCTTTGTGGATTTGGGTAGAGGGGAGAAAGAGCAGCTAAATGAAAATTTATTAGATCATCATGAGCAAGAGAGAGGAAAGAAAAGAAGGGGTTTGAGTGGATGCTTCATCTTCAGCCATTGCCAGAGACACTTTGTCCATTTTCCACCACCAGAACATGCAGCACGGTGGCTGCAATGTAACTAGAGGGAAGTGGTTTTTGACTGAATAAATATAGTAAGATCAAAAGAAACAAACCTTCTCAATAAACTACATTAAACGACTAACAGTTCCTAGGAGAGCAGTGAAGGGGACTTCACTATTTCCGAAAGACTTATTATTTTGACTGCTTTACTGTAAAGACAGAAGACTCCAGTTATACTTGGAGTCAAAATGATGAAAGCAAGCACTGTGGACTTGATGAGATGATACATTTCAGCTAAATGTAGAGGATAACCATCCCTTTCAACTCCCAGACTGTCTGAAAAAAAAAAAAGATGTAACTGTCATTGCAATAAGGTAGGAGGCAGAGATCAAAGTCTGAACTCTTTGGTATAAAGAGAAGCAGCCACAGCATTTGTGGTCTCATTGATATTTTGTACTTACCTTTCTGTTTTCTAAACATAGTACATCATCTCACCTCAGTTATTTATGTTTATTTTATAATCTTACTGACTCAATTAAACAGTTCAAGAAAGTAAAATAGATCTTGAATCAACAATAGAACTCGAATCAGCAAAGAAATTAATGTGTTCCTCTGTCAAGCCCCACAGCAGCAATAGGTATGACAATTTAGATGAAAAATGTATAACTGTAGTTTTTTGGCATCACTTAATAGCAGAGCAATGCAGTTTGTATACTGTATAATACAAATCCTCCACCCTATTAGTTTAGTACATGTTTGCATGCTATACTTTCAACATCTAGAGGAATCTAGTTGCACCATGCTGTTTATGTTTATTCTTATTTTACACACATACACACACACACACACACAGTTATTTAAAAAGACTATTGCTTATTAACACTTGCAGATCTCATTCAAATAATGTTTCAAAAAATGCACTGACACCTTAAGCTTCTTGACTATTGACTCTTTGATGCATTACTTTAGATCTTTATACAGAATTTCAATAATGTAAGAAACTTACATAAATTATTATACACAATCACATTATTGCATAAATAATGGCTAATTAAGGTTGACACAGCTTCAGATATAATCCTCTTTTTCAGTTGCTCATAATGCTGTCAAATATATTCCTGTCAGATTGACATTTTTCATGCTTGGTCTCAGCTCAGCCGTGAAAGCTTTTTTATTTTTTGTATTTGAACAAAATCTGTTCTGTTTTTGACTTGTGTGTATGTAAATAAACACCACACCATTTCCCCTAATTTCTGATGCGAATACATGCATAACTGAAGAACGGCTGAACAGATTTAGTAGATTTAATTACGAGCTAAAAAATAAGTAGACTTTGAATGCACATGTATAGGCACAACATTCACAGGGGAAAATATAAAAGGGAATTACAGTAGTTTATATTGTTTTATGTACCTTACTAATTACATGGGTATAATCATTCTGCATATATCCTTCTCCGTTATGGTATACCAGGATTTTGGATAGTGTAGGAGCTCCTTTATTTTTAAAAGATGGTGATAAGATCCCCTCAGCCATTTATTTGTGGTTGTGTTTTGTCATACTGCTGGTAAGTTATACAGCCCATTCCAATTTCATAAAAATAAACAGACAATATGCAACAACTCAAACAAATTATGAACCATCATAAAAAGAAATCATAAGTCGCCCCATCTTTATACATCCCTTTAGATTAGTAAAAATGCAAATGAGAGCCATTAAATGCCATAGATCCTCATTGTACAAAAATCACTGTATGGTCTCCAAGTGGAAATAGTGAAAACTAACAGTTCTTTGCACTCAAACTGTTTCAAGATTTGCATAAATATGTACTGTGTAAGTTTAGCTACATTGTGGATGCCATTCAGGGTTTTACTGCGCAGTATGTTCTGCCTTCTGTGCCTATGATGAGCATTACTTTTGTATGCAGATTAACTCTTCTTAAGGAAGCTATGTTTTATCAATTCATTGTATATATAAAAGTGTGGATTGCTCTAGTCTAGAGCTGTGAAGAGTGGGGTGTGAGTGTATCTGATGAACTCATGCTAAATGGATCCCAGTAAATATTGGTCTGATTCCATTGCCATTCAGGTAAGTAGGAGTTTTGCCATTGACTTCAGCAGGAGCAGGTGATTCAGGCCACCATAGTATCCTAATGCCTAACATCTGGATTTCCAGACTGATGCTTGTCCTCTACCGGTGTAAATTAGTGTACTCAATGGAGCTATGCCAGTTGACACAAGCTGAGTATCAGGTCCATTAAGTAGAAAATTTAATTCAGCATAATAACACTAAGTCTTTCCTGAGTGACAAAGTTAAAATGAGCGACATAGATTTCTAACTTGCTGTTGCTCATTACTTGTCTATTTGAACAGCCTTGCAATGGAAAGCGTATTCTAACTGAAAACTCTAAATCAGGGGTCACCATGGCTGACCAACTTTAGACTTTTAATGCCAGTGAACGCTTGACATCAAACAATTTCTATTTATCTATAAACTTTACTAATATGTAAACGAATACTGTTTTGTGCATTTGTTTTTATTTTAAATCATTATGTAAATTAATATTCAAGATTTACAAGGGTTGGGAACTCCTGCTATAAATTCAACAAATAGTTTTCAGTATATTGTAATGATTTTTTTTAATGCACTGCATCTTTAAGTGTAAGAAGTCTACCTGATGCATTTCCAGGGCGATGAAGGTATTCTATGACAGAAAGAGTCAAAATCCCCATAACAGAGAAAGCAGAGTATTTGTTGTTTGTACTTTTGTTTTCCTCACTCTTTTTTTTCCCCAAAACATCATCTAGTTGTATGTATGAAAGTATGTTTTATTCTTTACATATAGACAAAAATTATACTTAAAGCTGTTACTAGACATATTCAGGTAGATATTTGTTCTGTATAGTCCTGATTAGTCCATTAGAAACATTTACATATGATGAACAGAGTCTCAAAGTTACAACATGAAACATCTTTTTGACAACATGTGGATAAAGTAACAAAACTGGGACATGTTTTTCCACGTTATGTGAGGGGTGGGAGTAGGCAAGCAACTGCAGTGAGAGGCAACTGGAGGTCATTTTGGGAAAGGGTGCAGGAACATTTGGCAGCTATGAGCAGAGAGGAATATGTGAACATGCCTTGTCTATAGGGAGTGATAGGTTTTGAAAGTCTTGAGTCATGTGGGGCTTATTACAGGAATCTGGGAGGATTTAGCAATTGGAATAGTGGAGGGAGGTCATATCAGGGATGCAAATCACCGATCAAATCCAGTCCATTTTACATATATGCTGACAAGTCTGATTGCATACCCCTTAAATATTTCCCTCCATAGAAGTGATGAGCTCTGGTCTTCCCCACAGATTTGATTTCAACACACCAAACTCAGGAAGGAAACTTTAGAGCCCAGAATGGAGAACACTCCATTGTTCCTGTTTATGGGTCTGATCCTCAAGTCTTTATTCAGTCTTCACCCTGACAAAAATCCATCAGCAATAGGAGTCATGCCTGAGTAAGAACTTCCTGCACTGAGCTTCATGTCTTCTAGAGAGCTATAAATCAATTTAAATATGAGATACGCTTGCTAGATATAAATTTTATAATCCCATTAACTCATACAAATGACAGATACCAATACACATCATAATGTTGTAGCTTTCCTTTCAAATTCAAATAGCACAACATGACTGAGGAGGGAATTCTTTATCACTCCTCTAGACCACCTGTTTTCTAATCCATCCCTTTCTATTGCCTTTTTATCTTCTGCATTGCCAACCCATCCAAGCTAGCCTTTACCTGTTCTTTAGCACATGCCAGCCATCTCTCTTATTGTCAACTATGCAGAGAATGGGATGGCTTCTTTTAATGGCTCTTCCTAACTCAGTCCATCTGGGAAAGAGTCTTAACATTTGCAAGCTGCCACATGCTCCTCCTCTGACTCACGGCACAGCTAGATAATTAGTTTGAAAACAAAGGCTGGGATTTTATTTACAACACAATTAACAAGTTTTCATAATTTAATTATGCAAGCCACAACATTAATGTCATTTTTTAAACACTCAATTAACCTTGCCAGTGAGCAGTCCCCATTCCCAAATAATCATCTGGTCTCACTTTAGTTTTCAGGTACCAACTCTGTCCTGCAAACTTGCTTGAGAAGATTAATGCTTGTCCCCTGTTTCAAAAGAACTCACTCACATCAGAAGACATGAGACCAAATCCAGTCCCTGCTGACTTTCTTAGCTTCCAGCACAGTCCTTCTGACTAAAACATGGAATAGCTTGGTTCCTAATGAGATTTTTTCTCCCAACCACTTTAATAACCAGTAACCCCCCACTTGATCACGTCCCTCTTTCTACCACTGTAAGTCAAATGGTGTATGACACTAAAGTGTCTTGTACATAATCCTCATCCAGTTTAGAGAGTCTGCCAATATACAATACTTCAAATACATGATGTAATTGCATTATTTCTTACAAATCTCCCAGGAAATGGCAATTCGACTACTAACTTTCTTGTTTCCTATTTATTTTTATACTCTGTGGGGCAGAATGTTAAACCAAACCAAGATTTCCCCTCCTTCCCCCCATTAAAAAGGGTCTTTGCTTAATCTAATCTCTTTATTAATGCAAATTATAGTGTGTCTGAAATGTGTTGCTCCTAAATAATACTGGGCATAAGAGTGAAGCCTTTCATAAGCCCTTACTGAGGCAAAACTTTCACTGACTTCAATGGGAAATTGCCTGACTAATAACCTTAAGATTAGAGCTGTAAAATAATTGAGTTTTCATTTCAGTGGCTGAACTCTGGGGCACGTGGGAGAAATTGGGGGAAAAACCCCTAATTTTCTGGTTGAACTAAAATGGGAATTTTTCAGTTTGCTGCCAAATGAAAAACAAACAAAAAAATGTTTTGGGTCAAACTAAACATTACGTTTGATGCAAAGTATTTTATGTTCTGCTGGTTTGCACCCTTTTTCAAAAATTAGATCAGGCTAAATTCCAAAACAAAATGTTGAAATGTTTTGAAATGTTGAAAACAAACACTCTTTACCAAATTTGACCTGAATTCACAAATTCTTTTTCTTGATCTGAAACTGCATATTTTGGTGAATAAACTATTTGTCTGAAAAATCTTGCCTAGCTCTTCTTAAAACTGGCCTTAATATTTAGGATCAAATCGTGGACATTTTATTTGAATAAGTCATTTCATTGACTTCAGTGGGCCTACACACATAGAATCAGAACTGGAAGGGACCTGCCATTCCCGTGCACTCAAGGCAGGACTGAGTATCCCTGACAGGTGTTTGTCCAACCTACTCTTAAAAATCCCTAATGATGGAGATTCTACAACCTCCTTAGGCAATTTATTCCAGTGCTTAACCACTCTGACAGTAGGAAAAATTTCCTAAATGTCCAACCTAAACCACCCTTGCTGCAATTTAAGCCCATTGCTTCTTGTCCTATCCTCAGAGGTTAAGAAGAACATTTTTTCTCCCTCTCCCTTGTAACAACCCTTTATGTACTTGAAAACTGTTATCATATCCCCTCTCAGTCTTCTCTTCTACAGACTAAACAAACCCAGTTTTTTCAATCTTCCCTCATAGATCATGTTTTCCAGACTTTTAATCATTTTTTGTTGCTCTTCTCTGGACTTTCTCCAATTTGTCCACATCTTTCCTGAAATGTGGCACCTAGAACTGGACACAATACTCCAGTTGAGGCCTAATCAGTGCGGAGTAGAGAGGAAGAATTACTTCTCGTGTCATATTTACAATAGTCCTGCTAATACATCTCAGAATGATGTTTGCTTTTTTTGCAACAGTGTTTCACTGTTGTCTCATATTTAGCTTGTAATACACCAGGGATCGGCAATAGAACTAGTCAGGAAATTTTTTTTAAACAAAACATGGACAAATGCAAGTACTCCATTTAGGAAGGAACAATCAGTTGCACACATACAAAATGGGAAATGACTGCCTAGGATGGAGTACTGCAGAAAGGGATAGGCGGATCATAGTGTATCACAGGGATCGGCAACCTTTGGCATGCAGCCCATCAGGGAAATCAGCTGGTGGGCCGGGATGGTTTGTTTACCTGAAGCGTAGGTTAGATAGCAACAACAACACTATCTGCCGTTATACTAGTGTAAGTCATGTCAATCCACATGTTTGGAGACATAAGAAAACATTTAAGAGCCTGGAGTTAGGAAGAAGCTTTCTTCCATAGCCATGTAATATTATGTATCTGTCCACTATAGGGATTTTACATCCCCCTCTGAACTACAGGTCCTGGCCAGTGCTGAGGAATGGATACTGGAGTAGACGGGCCATTGGTCCAACCTTGTATGTTAATTCCTATGCCTTTCCACTTAGACTGTAAGCTCCATAAGAAAGGTACCATACAAGTGTTTTGTACAGGACCAAGTATCACTCAATAGGAAGAATTTGTATATTTTTCAGGAAAACAATTAAGACATTGATTTTACAATAAAAAAGGATGAAGGAAGGATAGATCACAGGGAAGCATGTCAACAATAAAAGATCTATACTTTTTCAAATACATAAATTAGTGTGTACTAAACATGTCAAAAATTGGTAAAATAGGACTACGCATCTGATGCTTATCCTTCAGATATGTATGGTGACCTTTTTACTGCTAGAGTACTCTATTTCACATGAATAATTAACTAACATTATAATGAATTCTGCATATCGTAGTTGTCCACAAAAAAAATCTTCATGTTCCTTATAGTACATGAATTTATTTCTTCTATCATTTTGTTATTGAATTAGGTCAATCTAAACTAATTCTCCAGACAAAGAGCATTCTTCAGGGGAAAAGCCATATATGTTCCGCAAATATCTGATCAATTAGTACTAAATTATCTGCACACATCACAATTTATTACTGTCTTGACCTATTGGCGATAACAGAAAAAAGTTGATATGTCTGTAACGGCGGTCCTCTGAATTTCAAAAAACGTGTTAACATTAATAAACTGAGTAGACTTGGTTTTGAAGTCTCTCAGGCAAAGTCTTTCCTGTTAGTTTTGCCTGAGTTAAAACTTCAAGAATATACATCTAGCGTGCTAAGTTTTGAAATTCATTTAAGAAACTCAATTGACTATCCTAATAAATTATTGTGCAGCTAAAGCTACTTTATTCATTTTCTACATTTGAAACAAAATATTCATGTATAGATATCCTGGAAACTACTCTGCTGGTATTAAATGTATTTGAAAATCTATTATCTGAATAATCCTGCCATTTGTGCATCGGTCTGCATTGGTTGTGAACATTGTTAAATTCATCATTGACATATCCCACTGGAATAAATTGAATGAGATTTCCAAATGTTTTTACAGACAAACAGAGCAACTGACCCTAAATGTTCTGAGCAGGTAGGCTTAGTAAATTCTATCAGGGAATAAACAGAGACTTCTAGAATGCATTTCACTTACATATCTCAGGCCACAATTTCCCAGATGTGAAAGACAAAAGCCTTAATTGCTACACCATCTACTCCTTTATATCTTTGTAACTAACTTCTTGATTTAGCATAAGTGCATCATTAATCTTTAATGCATCAATCTGCGAACACAATTAAAGTCAAATAGAATAATGAGTGACATTACAGGGAATGCAAAGCAGCACACACTGGGACTTAGTCAGCCATTCCATATGCTGTATACACACCCAGTAATTTGTTATATGTGGGATTTAGGAATGAGATATTTAACTCTATGATGCCAAGAGTTGAAATCTCCTAACATGTTTTGTCACTGAAAATTACATCAGCATTAAGGCACTCCCACCTGCACCTGCCACCAGTCTACAGGGAAGAAGAGTTGAACTCTGCTACCAGAAAATACAGCTGTATATCTTTTAAAGGTTTCTTGTACTTACAATATTTTTAGAGGCTGTTGCCTTGTGACAACTTTGGAATGTTTTAAAGCACCAGTCATACTTGTCTTGGAACCGGGCTACCAGCTAGTCAGTTATTAAGATGGGCAAGCAAAAAACACCAACTAGCAAATTCATTCTGCACTGGATTTATGCACAAAAACTTAAATGTGTATCAGTCAAAGTTGGTCTACAAATAACATAGCTAATACAAAACTTCAACTGGCAAGAGAATAAAAAGTTAATGATTAATTATTTAATATTTGCACTACAGGAATACCTAAAGACTCCAACCCCATTGAGATGGGAACTGTGTCAGTATAACAAAGAGAAGTTTCCTTCCCCCAAAAGTTTACAAGCTAATCTACAACCTACACTGTATCTGAAGGTGTAATTTCCAGCTAATGCATTGGCTTTGATCACGCTAGTGTGCTAAAAATAGCAGTGTAGATATGGTGGCCTGGGCAGTAGGATGGGCTGGACATTTGAGTACGTACTAAGGCTACGTCTTCACTACCCACCTGAATCAGTGGGTAGAAATCGATCTCTCGGGGATCAAATTATCGCGTCCCATTGGGACGCGACAATCGAGCCCCGATTCGACGCTTGTACTCCACCTGCGCATGTAGGAGTAAGCGCCATCGACGGGGAGCCGCAGCGGTCGATTTGCCACCGTCCTCATAGCGGGGTAAGTCGGCTCGGATACGTCGAATTCAACTACACTATTTGCATAGTTGAATTTGCGTAGCTTAAATCGATCCCCCCCACCCTCCAGTGAAGATGTAGCCTTACGGTCTCGGAATGGCATACACCTACCTGAGCTCGAAATTACAGCACTAGCTTCAGTCTAGATGTACCCTGAGTGGAAAATGAGACAATAGGTGGGGGAGCACAAGGTATCGGTTACGATCGGTGTGATGGGCAGCAGTCAAGTTAAGCCATCTAACAGCATAGATCCTTTGATCAGCCAGTAGGAAGCACACGTAGCTACTGCTATCAGTTCCTAAGTAACCAACATGTGACAGAAACCAGAAACAAGAATGCTTAAAGAGAGCACTATATATGTGCATAGGGACAATATGGATTAAGGATGGTATCTGGTTAGTCAAAAGCATAATGATACAAACTTCTCAAACAGTTAGATTCATCAGTGCAGATCTGTGGAAGAAAAGGGCATGGAGCTATGCACTTGGACCTATGATATAGAGGGCATGAACTTCTTACTCAGACAAAACTCCCATGAAAGCCAATGAACGTTTTATCTGAATAAGGACTTCAGGGTTAGGCCTGAATAAAGCATCTCTGGTAGAACATACATAGATTTCAGAACTTATATTTGTTTCATAATTAAGCTAATTGCTAAGAGAAAAAAGTTTGTTTATATTTATGGGAGATAATGCTGCCCACTTCTTAATTACAATGTCACCTGAAAGTGAGAACAGGCATTCGCATGGCATTGTTGAATATATCTTGCGATGCCGGCTACAACAGTGCCATGCAAACGCCTATTCTCACTTTCAGGTGACATTGTAAACAAGAAGCAGGCAGCATTCTGCAAAAGTAAACAAACTTGTTTGTCTGAGCGATTGGCTGAACAAGAAGTAGGACTGAGTGGACTTGTAGACTAAAGTTTTACATTGTTTTATTTTTGAATGCAGGGTTTTTTGTACTTAATTCTACATTTGTAAGTTTAACTTTCATCATAAAGAGATTATATTACTGTACTTGTATTAGGTGAATTGAAAAATACACTTTCTTTTGTTTTTAACAGTGCAAATATTTGTAATAAAATAATATAAAGTGAGCACTGTGCACTTTGTATTCTGTGTTGTAACTGAAATCAATATATTTGAAAATGTAGAAAACATCCAAAAATATTTACATAAATGGTATTCCATTATTGTTTAATAGAGCGATTAATCGCAATTAATTTTTTTAATCGCTTGACAGCCCTACTATAATTTTTCTAATTTATACACAGTCTATTTCCAAACAAATTGGGCCAGACCTCAGCTGGAGCAAATCAGTGAAGCTCCTCGGAAATCAGAGCTATGTCAATGTACACCAGGTAATTGTATGTGCCACTGGCCTTAAGTATAGTATCTGAGATTAAACACACTAGGATGCCCTTACTTACTGAAAGATATCGATAATGTTTATTTCATCACAGCAGAATAATCCTTATATTTCTTAGAGAGCTTCTGTCTCTCACTCTCTCTAGTGAATAGTTTCACTCTGTGCCCAAAATTGAATTTTAAAATATATTAAAAAGCTTTGCCTTCAGCAAAGATGCTTTCAGAACAGGAATATTCATTCAAATAAATGATGTTTTATTCCACCAACCGGTTCATGTATCTAGGCCACTATTTTTGTTGATGCATTTCTCCTTCTAAACAAGGTTGAGTAGAAATCTACATTCTAATTAACATTTATGAGATGATGGTGCTTTGATTAAAACTAAATGGCAACATATAGGAAATTTGCATTATCAGTCAAAACTAAGGTCTAATTGCTCCACAGTGATTAAGAATGATGTTCATTTGGGTTTCCTTGGCAATTACTGTATCTATTTGATAAGAGGATGCTTCATTTTGGAAAAGGAATTCCTTTTAAAGGTTTAGATCTGATGAGATTTTAGAAACATTGTGGTATGTGCGTCAGTCACGGTATAGAATGTTATTTCTCTATATTCCAGAAATACCTCTTAGTCCTCATTGAGCATCAATATAAGGATGATGAATCAGATTCTGCCATCTGCTGACCACACGTACACACTTCCCATTCATATTAGTGGGTACTGCACTCATGCAATTGAAGACAGTGTTTGGCCATAACTCATTTAAAAAGTACCTATTATCAATTGGAGTGGCTATATTGGGAGGGAGGCGAGATTTTACTAATGCTGTCTCACGCAGATATTAAATTACCAGCAAGGCTCATTGTTGCCGAGAAGGAGGGCAGATGATGTTATCACTAGGGAACAGCTGTAACTCTTGTAAAATACATCATCTATTTCTCACTTTAACCCTGGGCAGACTTGCTGCCACAGAAGATAATGCACCAAGGTTTATGCTGGCAGAAGCGACTAAGTCCTAGGGGATCTGAGCTAATGAATTCAGCTAGTTGGAAATTTTTAACACAACATTTTTTTCCAATCAGAATATGCCAATTGTCAAAACCCAAATTTTATAGACACCTATTGAAAGTTGAAACTTTCATGTGGAAGATTTCTCAGGTGAGCTCCTCAAGTGGCCGATAGTCTTATGGCTAGAGCATTCAGCTGGGAGGTAGGAAACATTTCTTCAAGTCCCAGCTAAATTTTCTAACCTAACAGGATTATCCGGGACTTTCCAGGAATTAAAGATTACTCTTTAATTAAAGATTATGTCATGTGACAAAAACCTCCAGGAATACATGCAACCAAAATTGGCAACTCTAGTTCCAGCTCTGTCCATTTCAGAGCACTCCTCAGATCTCCGGGGGCTGTCCTAACTGCTGGGTTAATGGTTATACTGAGATGGGTTGGTCTCTCAGCCTGTTTTTTTTCCCCCCACACAAAAATATCAAGAAGTCTCAGATCACCTCAGAATGAAAAAAATTCTAAAACCCTGATCATGATGGGGGTTTCTAAGGTACTGTATAATACAAGCAATACACAAACTGCAGTCACATATTTGCAAATCCTGAGCCTACTGAAAGAAAAAAATATAGTAAATATTTTTCTCTAAGTTCTTTCAGTTACAATATTCCTAGGTACTACTTATAACTACTATAGGAACACCATTTTGGATCAGAATGTGATTTTCAAGTTGACCACTGTCATCAGATGCCACCGGTGTGGTGCTCTGCTCTGTTCAATGTTGATAACAGTCAGCTGCATGCGTGTGTTCCCTCTGTGTGCTGCCCCAGCTCTGAAGATTGTTGGCACAGCAGACCCCAAGAAAACCCCCAATGACCACAGACTCCAATAAGGTACGAAGGCACCTGGCCAAGTTTATTGTCAAACGAAGCACAGTAATAGTTCCCCACAGACTCTATAGGACGTGCTACGAATATGTGCCCCCTGACAATGGACCGGCTCAGTCAGTGGCGGGACTCTCCACTGCCCCCAAGGCCAGACAAAGACGTCCACTCAGGGATACATTCTTATACCCAAGTACAAACAGGTTACGCATCATTGAACTCACTGAGGTGCAGCCCCTCTATGCATTAGGGTGTTGCCTTTCTCCTGGTACAGGTTGGTTCTAACAAATAAGTCTATCCATCATACTGCCTATCCATCGTATTGTTCTTTCATATTGTCTATCCATCATATTGTCCTTTTATACTGTCTTTAGGCTGGGTCTGGCTGTGTGGGATGTGTTCGTACCAGACTGTTCTGGTGCCGTCCTGGCACACGTTCATCTTATTAGTGCTTACATGTGTATAAGTGCTTTTAGAAGCCTTCCTCTTGCCAACTTCTGTGAGCAGGGCCTGCCTAACTTTGCTTTATGTTAGCAACATCTTGACCTATACCGGGCCTCTGATACCAAGGGTTTATGTCTCAGGGCCTCATCTTACTATAATCACATTGCAATCCCCATCTTATATCACTTCCTTAAAACAGCATTGACTGCATTGCTGTAAGGGACCCAACGTAGGCAATCTGGCCTAGTGGTCCAGCTGGGCTGGTGTCCACCAGTCCAGGATGACTACATGGCAGTAGTCAGTGAGCAAGGATCAAAGTAATCACTAGAGCCAGGATTAATAACCAAGAGTGAGGCCAAGGTCAGAGACCAGAGGTAGTACCAGGCTAGAATCAAGAGACAAGATCAGAGTTTGGCTAGGGTCAAAGACTGGAGATCAGAAGCAAGGTGCAGTCTGGAATTACAGCAATCCAGAAGTCTATGTAGTTGCCCAGACAACATCCTGGGCCACCCTCCTGGTGGAAATAGTGAGCTTGGCCTATCAGTGGGTTGCAGGGTGCTATCACTCTAGACTGTTTGGGCAGTACTTCCTACAGCACCTAATTTTTACAGTGCTTCTTGGCTATAGCATTGCATACCCTTTTGGTGGTGAGGTGGGCACATTGGGTGGCCCAGATTCCACAGCCTTGTGTTCTAATCCCACAAAGCCTTACAGCTGGGATGGACTCATTAGCTGTATTTCAACTGAGTTGCATGAAGTGTTGAAGGAGAGAAAAATGGACAAATACATGAGTTTGTAGTTTAATCTCACTAAGGCCTGGTCTACACTAGGAGGTTATTTCGAATTTAGCAGCGTTAACTCGAATTAACCCTGCACCCGTCCAAACAACGAAGCTATTTATTTCGACATAGAGGTCTCTTTAAATCGATTTCTGTACTCCTCCCCGACGAGGGGAGTAGTGCTAAATTCGACATGGCCATGTCGAATTAGGGTAGGTGTGGATGTAATTCGACGCTAATAGCTCCGGAGCTATCCCACAGTGCACCACTCTGTTGACGCTCTGTATAAAGCCCCGGGAAAATTTGAATTCCTTTTCCTGTCTAGCCAGTTTGAATCTCATTTCCTGTTTGGACAACGTGGCGAGCTCAGCAGCATTGGCAACGATGCAGAGCTCTCCAGCAGAGGTGACCATGCAATCGCAGAATAGAAAGGAGGGCCCCAACATGGACTGATCAGGAAGTCTTGGATCTGATCGCTGTGTGAGGCGATGAGTCCGTGCTTTCGGAGCTGCAATCGAAAAAATGGAATGCGAAGATCTATGAGAAGATCTCCAAAGCCATGACAGAGAGAGGATACAGCCGGGATGCAACGCAGTGCCGCGTGAAAATTAAGGAGCTGAGACAAGGGTACCAGAAGACCAAAGAGTCAAACGGATGCTCCAGATCCCAGCCCCACACTGCATTCCATTCTAGGTGCGGCCGCCACCACTACCACACCACTGTCCGTGGACTCTGACGATGGGGTATTGTCGACGGTCACTTCCTCGGAGATGTTCGCGGACGGAGAAGATGAGGAAGGAGATGAGGAGGACGAGGCCGTCGACAGCGCTTTCAACACTGATTTCCCCGACAGCCAGGATCTCTTCATCACCCTCACGGAGATCCCCTACCAACCCTCCCAAGACGGCTTAACCCAGACTGTGAATCAGGGGAAACATCAGTAGGTAAGTGTTTTAAACCTTTATTTTGAACAGAATAGGAATGGTATCTTAACAATGGGTTTTTCATGATTAGTTTGCCCTAGGCGCTTTAGTTTTTAGTCCTTTCCAGTGCAGCTACTGGAAAATTCTGTCAATATGTCCGGGGATAGAGCAGAAATCCTCCTGGGACATCTCCACGAAGGTCTCCTGGAGGTATTGTGAAAGCCTTTGCATCAGGTTCCAGGGGAAAGCAGCCTTATTGCGTCCTCCATGGTAGGAAACTTTTCTGCGCCAGGCAAGCAGCAAGTACTCCGGGATCATTGCGTCGCAAAGCATGCCAGCATACGGCCCTGGTGCTTGCTGGCATTCACACAGCATACGGTCTTTCTCTGTCTCCAAAATCCTCATCAGAGTGATATCACTCATGGTGACCTGCTTTGAATTAGGGGAATGTTAGTATTGGGACTGATTGCATGTTCCTTTACATAACTGTAACCGGCCGTTTACAGCCACGCAGTGGAGGCGTGACAGGGGCAGCATGGAGGGATCTTTCCCAGGGACAGCCGCGAGCGGGGTGGGACAGGGGCAGAGTTCATGCTGGCCAGATTGCTGGCAGCAGGAACTGGCCAATGCTAGGAGCATTGCTTGGAACGTGAAAGGAGGGCACTGCTATAAGCAGCCAAAAGTCTATGGCTTACCATGTCCGCCTGCTAGCCGAATTCCATTGTCCGGCCCCGCTTGTATGATCTGTATAGCAAGACCCCAGGCACTCAATGGGAAGGCCAAAAATTCGACCTTGTACTGAGTGGACATGTGATAGGTGCTGTGCATGGTCTTGTTCACAGAGAAAGACTATATTCATTGTTTGCAAAACTGTATCTTTCTGAGGAATTCACTCCCTTTTTCCCCATCCCACAGCTGCGAGTGTCTCCCGAGCTACCCAGGCATCCCCCTCCCAGAGGCTGGCGCAGATCAGGCGACGAAAGAGAAGGACACGGGACGAGATGTTCTCAGAACTTATGGGCTGCTCCCAAGCTGAGGTGGCACAGCAGACCCAGTGGAGGGAGAACATGTCACAATACTAGCGATCACACAGCAAACGGGAGGACAGGTGGTGGCAGGAAGACCAGCAGGCGACTCAAACGCTGCTTGGACTAATGAGGGAGCAAACGGACATGCTCCAGCGCCTTGTAGATGTTCTGCAGGACCAGAGGCAGGAGGACAGAGCCCCGCTGCATTCTCTCTCTAACCGCCCTCCCCTGCCACAAAGTCCCATCCCCCCCTCACCCAAAGTCCCAAGAAGGAGGGGTGGCAGGGGCCGTGAAAACAGTCACTCCACCCTTGCAGACTGCTCAAGTAACAGAAGACTCTCATTCCCAAAGATCTGATAAGTCCTTTCCTTCACTCCAAAAGCACCTCACCGAAGCCCCCGTCCCAGTTTCATCCCCTAACTGTGTAGTTGTTAATAAAAAATAAGTTTCTGTTAATTACTGTTTCCATGATGTTCTTTTAGAGGAGAGTGTGTTTGAAGAGGGGGAAGGGGGTTTGTAATTGGAGAGGACAGTCACCTTTACCAGGGTACAGACACGGACGCAGGTTCAGCAGAAGGTCACACACACATTGCAGTCACTAGGCACCTTGGTCAGTCTGGGAGCTGGTTTTCATGTTCTGTGTGGTGGGGCTATGTGAGTTCGTGGCGGGGGAGCGCGGTTACAGATCTTATGCAGCAGTCCTTAGCCTGGATGACAGAGCCACGCAGCAGGGGATCTGTAACTGCCCTCCCCCGCCACAAAGTCACATAGCCCCCACACACAGAGTCCCGAAAAGGAGGGGTGGCAGGCTCCGTTGAAACAACCAGTCCACCACTGTGGACCGCTCTAGGAGCAAGAGCCTGTCATTCCTTGAGTTTAGAAGCGTCCTTTCCATCACTACACCCGCATCCCAGTCTGCATCCCAGTTTCAACACTTTACCACGAAATCCTTAATAAAGAAAACGGTGTTAATGAACAAGGTTTCATTTATTTTATTTTTAAAGGTGTGTTGGAAGGGGGTTGGTAACTGGAGAGGATAGTCAACATTAACTGGGTAAAGAAACGGGGGCAGGTTCAGTGAGTTACCCTGCTCACTCTGGAACCTAGCTTTCAAAGCTTCCCGGATGCACAGCGCGTCCCGCTGGGCTCTTCTAATCGCCCAGCTGTCTGGCTGGGCATAATCAGCAGCCAGGGAATTTGCCTCAACCTCCCACCCCGCCATAAACGTCTCCCCCTTGCTCTCACAGAGATTGTGGAGCACACAGCAAGCTGCAATAACAATGGGGATATTGGTTTCGCTGAGATCAGAGCGAGTCAGTAAGCTTCTCCATCTCCCCTTCAGATGTCCAAAAGCACACTCCACCACCATTCTGCACTTGCTCAGCTGGTAGTGGAAGAGTTCTTTTTCACTGTCCAGGGCGCCTGTATAGGGCTTCATGAGCCAGGGCATTAGCGGGTAGGCTGGGTCCCCGAGGATCACTATAGGCATCTCCAAATCCCCAAGAGTTATTTTGTGGTCCGGGAAGTAAATACCTTCCTGCAGCCATCTAAACAGACCAGAGTTCCTGAAAACGTGAGCATCATGAACCTTGCCCGGCCATCCGACGTTGATGTTAGTAAAACGTCCCCTATGGTCCACCAGTGCTTGCAGCACCATTGAAAAGTAGCCCTTTCGGTTAATGTACTGGCTGGTCTGGTGGGCCGGTCCCAGGATAGGGATGTGAGTTCCACCTATAGCCCCACTGCAGTTTGGGAATCCCATCACAGCGAAGCCATCTATGATCACCTGCACGTTTCCCAGGGTCACTACCTTTGAGAGCAGTAGCTCAACGATTGTGTTGGCTACTTGCATCACAGCAACCCCCACAGTAGATTTGCCCACTCCAAAGTGATTCGCGACTGACCGGTAGCTGTCTGGGATTGCAAGCTTCCAGAGGGCTATGGCCACTCGCTTCTGGACAGTCAGGGCTGCTCGCATCTGGGTGTCTTTGCGCTTCAGAGCAGGGGACAGCAACTCACAAAGTTCCAGGAAAGTTTCCTTACGCATCCAAAAGTTTCGCAGCCACTGTGATTCATCCCAGACCTGCAGCACTATGCGGTCCCACCAGTCCGTGCTTGTTTCCCGGGCCCAGAATCGCCATTCCACACCATCAACATGACCCATTGCCACCATGATGTCCACGGCGCAGGGTCCCGTGCTTTGCGAGAGGTCTGTGCCCCTCTCAGACTTAATGTCCTCACCGCGCTGCCGTAGCCTCCTCGCCTGATTTCTCAGCATCTGCCTCTGAAAAAGGTGGATGATAAGGTGCGAAGTGTTGACAATGGCCATAACTGCAGCGATGATCGCAGCAGGCTCCATGCTCGCAGTGCAGTGGTGTCCGCGCTGTCAATCACCAGAAAAGTGCGCGAATTGATTGCCCGCCGACACTTTCACGGATGGAGGGCGGGAGTGACGGTTGAATGACGACAGTTACCCAGAACCACCCTCGACACATTTTTTGCCCCAGCAGGCATTGGGGGCTCGACCCAGAATTCCAATGGGCAGCGGGGACTGCGGGAACTGTGGGATAGCTGCCCACTGTGCACCGCTTCCAATGTCGACACTTGCCCTGTTAGTGTGGACTCACAAAGTTGAATTACTGTCCTTAGTGTGGATATATACGTTCAACTTTGTAATATCGGTTCCACAAATTCGCTTTAAGTAAAATTGAACTACTCTCGTAGTGTAGACATACCCTAAGTAAGAGAGGTTATTTCTCTCACTGTAACTATAGTGGGCATCCTGAAAAAACCTACATTTTAAATTCAATATTTGTGGTAATTCCCCATTTTACATGCTGGGTAGACCAACAAATCCCAGTAAGTGATAAATGACAAGTTTTTAAGAGTACCTTTTTAATGGGCCCTATGGGTAGGTGGACACAAATTCTTCCTACCTTGACAGCATATTCTCTATCTAGCAATGTTAGCATCTAGCTGTTCAGCATCAGAATATATGCTGGAAGAGAAACAGAGGCGGAGTACATGATTTGGGGAGAGGAGAAGGGAGCTTTTGAAAGGTCACTAAAATAATGTTGCTATATTTTTATTTTAATGACCTCATTTAAAAGCCTTTTAAAGATCAGTTCCTCACTTTTACTCCCAATATGTATTAGCCGCAAGAAATGACAAGACAAGATACGAACTATTGATTTCAAAGAGCACTTTGGCACCAAACGTACATTTTAGATAATGTCTTGCAAATAAAAATCAGTCTCCAAACTGTAACATTGAAGCCCTGATCCTGCAATGAGCTCCACATGAGTGGATCCTGAACCCACAAGACTTCCAAGTGCATAGGGGTCTACCCATGTAAAGCTCATTGCAGGATTGGGTCCCGAAGTTTTTAGGAATTCTTATGAAGTGCAGATGCTCGGATATAGATATCCCACCTAACCACACAGTTACCATTCAGTGCCTGCTATGTTTATTAAAAAATATTTTAAAGGTTGGTTTTTTGGTGTTAAACGTGCAGGGTTCTGTTCATTATTCTTCAATTTAGTTTTTTTTTAACTAAATACATGACACCAACCATCTACTCTCTATTCAAACTTATGCAGGCCCAAGAACAGTGAACTGATTGTCACTTCACTACTAACGCTTTGTGCTACTTTTTTATGCAAAACAAGATACTAGGACGCTTTTTTTCATAGACAGCTCTGAACTGCCAAACAAAAAAGCTTAGCAATCATGGCAAAACATGACATTTCCCAGAGGATATGGACATTGTGACTTCAGTGACAAATGGGACTTATTTCATTTTTAAATGACACTGAAGCATTGAAAGGTTTTAAGCCTTGATTGCACCTTAATGTGGAAAAGTGCCCAAACATTCTTTTATCTTGTTGTAATGAAATTCGATTCATAATTCATATTTTTAATATTTTAATAGATCTCATGCTTTAGAGCCTAGCTATGCAAACTGCAAAACCACAGGGCATGGAAGTGCCCTTGTTACCACACAAAGGTGCTGAATAAGATTTCATAGCTCTCTGAGCAATGAAGGCTCACGTCAGTAAAGTTTTAGGTACCCTTTGCCCTCGTACAGTAGGGAATTTGTATCAAGAAAACTATAAGATGACACACACACAGTCTGTACCAACTCAGTTTGTATTTCCTCTCCTTCTGGTATTCTGAAAGCCTTAAAACTATTGTTGTAGTTTCTCAGCTACAACCATAGGCTTTAAACGGCCTTGATCCCCAGAAGTCCTTGTACAGAGGGCACAGTGACCTTGTGCCTCAGCTACTCTAGGTTCTCATTTTCTTTTATAATCAGCTTCTGTCTCTACAGAACTTGTCTGTGTCAAACACTTCCCTCCATCCTCCCCATTATTCTCTTCAGTTCTTCCTCCTCTTGCACCTTGGAAGTCTCCCACCCCCAGCTAGCTCAGAATGGTCAGATTGAAATAGGTTGGGGAGCAAATGAAGAGGTGGGGAAGAAGCACTGCTTACCCAGCTAAGGAAGGGGAAGCTCCATTTTGTTTTTACCAAAGTTGTGCTCCTGTGCCAATGCAACACCCTCTTATTCTAACTCAGGTGGAAGGCAGACTAGAATTGTGCAAAGCATTTTTGTTCTCATTTGTTTAGTGCTCTCTGCTCCTCCAAGCAGAATAATTACAATTTCAAAAACATTCCCAATTAAATTTGCTGGCCCTCTGTTAGGCAATTTGGACAGACCAAGCTCAGGGAAAAACAAACAAACAAAAAAAGCAACAACACACCAAGCCCTAAAGGTGATTGTACCACAAAGTTAGGGGCTACAAGAGAATGTTATAATGGCAATTTTTTTTACAACCTAGATTATAGCTGTTGCTGCTGCTTCTGCTATAATAAGAAGAGCTAAGAGAAATGTTTCAGACAAAAAATACAGATTCAGCAACGATGAAATATTTTGGTAAAACGGATATAAATTTGCAAATTGCTTTAGCCAAAAAAACAAAATCAGAAAAAGTCTAAACATGTTTTGATGTTTTCAAAAATGAATAGTTTTTGTTCTTTCTAAACAGCCTTGTTTCAAAATTTCTTTTCATTTTATTATAAAAGTATTTCAAAATGGTCAAACAAAAGATATATATATATATTTTTTTTCAAAATGAAGTGTTCTGTTTGACCCAAAGCCATCTTTTTTCAACTTTTCAGTATTGTCAGCAAACCAAAAAAATCCATTATTAGTACAGCTCTAATAATACAAAGCTGATTGATAGACTCAGGGACAAATGCATAAATGGAATTTCTTGAGCACAACTCCCATTTGGGAACAGGAATATATGAAATTGCTCATGGGCATCTCAAATATTGAGGGAATGAATCTTACAGGAAAGTCAGAAAAAATTTATATACTTATCCATTGAACAGATTTCAGCATTTGAGTATATCTGCATTATAGCCACGGCTTTATCAATATACACAAAATTAGTCTGATGTTACAGCCTGACCTAGTACACCTCTATACTGTCACCAGTCTCTTGCAATTGGATCCAATTGTTGGGTCTAATATGTTTTTCAACCCAGCTGGATCAAGGAAGAGAATAGTCACTGTGTCTAGCTCTGGGCCTGAGGACTAGAATTGGTCAGAATTTTTCAGAAGAAACTTATTTTTGTCAGAAAATGCAGCTTCAGATAAATGAAATGTTTTATGGAATCTAGTACAGATTCAATGACACTTTCATCAAATACCACCTCCTTCCCAGCTCCGAGGATGAAGATGTACAAAGCCAGGGCATTCTACCCCTCTGCCTCCCCATCATTCTGGGGAACAGTCAGCGACTCTCTGGTTTCCTGTGACTGAGGGGGAGGGTTGGCAGGGAGGCAGAGGGCTGCCAGGACACTGAAAAAATCTGGTTTGGGTCTCCCAAAACTGAATATTTCTTTAAATCTCTTTCCATGACAGTTTCATGGTTTTAACACTTTGTTCCACTTTGAGATGAAACTTTTTCTCAAAACCACATGAAATTTCACAGAATGCTCAGCCAACTCTACTTAGGACATGCTCCTGGGAGCCAGAACGCATCTCATCCCTTTTCTTGCAAAGGGGCATCACCACCACCCTAGACCCTGAAATCAATGTCAGACCGCTAAAGCTTCCCACCACCCAATCACTTACACATGTTCCCCTAGAGCTCCTCCTAGGCTCTGCGTACTCGGGCTTCTAGTTTAAGAATTTCAGGTACACTGTGTCAGAAAAGCAAGGAACATAGGCTTAGCAAAGGAATTTCTTAACCACAAGACCTTTACTCTTAAAGTATTTGAGAGTTACTGGTCTCTAAAACCACCACAAGTCCTACGATATACCGTCTCTGGAGCTGATTTCATGCCTTCTGCAAGTCTGAGGTTTGTCAACATTTCAGACTGGGCAGAGTCCCTCTCACTTCCTCCCTCTCTCCAGCCAGTTCTTCTTACATGTGAAAATGGTTGGCCTTCCACTAAGAGCAGCATGCCCTCTTAAATTGAAGTGTTCTCTCTTTGCTACATGCTACCCTGGGATGCGCCAGCTTCCTCTCTCAGTCATGCTTTCTCCACCCCAAAGGCCCCTGTGCAGAAAGCTCATTGCTCCATGGGGATGGGCTGTTAGTCAAGAGACAAAGAATATCTTTACACAGCAGCTGGGAGTTGTAGTTCCCAGCTCGGGTGGACATACATGCACTAGTTTTGCTTGAGTTAGCATCTACAAATAGCAGCATGGTGGCAACAACACAGGTAGCAGCTCAGACTAGCTGCCCAAGAATATACCCGGGTGGTTGGGTGGGATTGCATTTGGGCAGCTAGCCTGATCTGCCACCCATGCCACTGTCACCACAGGTGACTAGGTGCTAGCTCAAACAGAGTTAGTGCATGTATCTCTACCCAAGATGGGAATTATGCCTCCAAGCTGCTGTGTATCCAGAATCAATGGCCATAAATTGTTGCCTTGATGGCTTCTCAGTGATAGCTCTTCAAAGCGATGTTACTCACCTTTTCTGAGCAGGGCATTGCCAACAATTCAATAACATAAAGGTCTGTTAGGCAAATTTAGGCATGTTCAGCGTATAGTATAAAATGGAGTTCACAGTTTGATACAGATAAAAACCCACTCTGTCACACTTAGTTTTCCAGAATAATTCATTAGGAATTCCTGAAGCAAACACCTTTCAGACTGCCAAAAAAAGATGACAAGAAATGCATGCTTAACATGTCATGTTACTTACTAATCTCTTATGAAACTGCACAGTTGAGATATCCTCATTTCCATTCAGTCACACCACCTTAACGCCTTTGGTAGCGAAACTGAGGATCCCTGCAATTTCATAGCAGGCTTATTAATGCATAGGTCATAGTAATATCTTCCCCTATTAGCTTTTTGTTGAAATGAGAATATTATCTTCTTTATTTTATAATCCCTTAGATGCTTATAACTGTCCCTGGCTTCAGATTTCTTAGGCTATCAAGGCTACCAAAGACAAGCATAGTTTAACTGCCTGAAAGTAGCCCAGATTTTTCCAGTATTATGATTTGAGTTAATACAGTCCTTTACATATTAAAAAAAAAGATGTAAGGCTCATGTTAATTTATCATTCTCCCCCTGAAATCACAGCTGTATATATTTTCTCCTACAGAAATCTGAAGGATTCATGGATTCTCTTGTACAAAATCAAGGGGCAGCAGCATAATGCAAGCTAAATGCAAAGTGCATTTCTCTGAGAATAGCAGTGTCATCACAAGTCTGATTTAATCATAGAGAATAGTATGGCCTGTGCCTCGCACGGCCTCAGTCACACTGGAGGAAAAGCAGAGGGTGTGCTTCTGATGGTGCCCCATGAAGGAATTCTCAGCAAGGGTCTCTCCTGCAGGGTCATCTTGGGCAGTGCACAAGAATACAGAAGTCACATGCCTCTTGGAGAAGGAACAGCATGCTGCCCTGGGGATGAAGGCAATGATCCCAGGCCCACCCTACCCTTTCAAGTTATCCGTGCTGCAGAGATGCTAGCAAGTAGCTGGGCCTTCATGCCTTGCTCACAACATGGCTGGTCCCTGCTGAAAGTTACAAATTGGGAAGAGAGTCTCCTTGCACTCTCATCCCCTTGTGTGCCAAATGCAGAGACTGTGCGAAGCAGCTGCTGTCATTGAAAAGTGGGGATGTAGTTGCAGAGACCAAAAGTCACCAGCCATTGTGGAAGATGGGGTTCTGGACTGCAGGAAGTAGAACTGCCTGTGGCAAGCAAATAACAGGCTCTCATTGCTGTATTATGTCATGGGTAAATAAAAATAATTGAATTGCTGACAAGATCTTTGTGCCTTAATGTGAAGAATAACATGGGGTAGCCACAATCTGGCCATAAATGTTGATTTGAGTGTGCCCATGTTTTTCCAAACACCTCTTTCATTTACTTGTTTATTGGTTGATTAAATGATGGTGGAAGGCTGTCACTTTTTGCCACTTTCCCAGCACACATCATTGCAATCCACTTATAAATGGCTATGGCAAGGAAAGGCACGAAGCCCTCCAGGAAGTGCCTTGAACATTGTTGGATAAGAACGCTGCAGCTTGGCTTGACCTGATTGCCCTCGACAAATAAAATAAATGACAAGGAAACACAAGAAGAATTTTGCAGTGTACATACAGCACAATAAAGCTGTTGCATGGCAACTTCTTGGATGGAGTCAGATGTTAGATTTTGTTTACCCGGAAAAGAGGATAGAGGTCTAAAGCTGCACCAGTACACATCTAGTTTATTGTTTACTCTCACATAACATAAAAATTACCAAAATGAGTTCCTTTAAAATCTTAACCAATTTTTTAAACTCCAAATGTACCAATTTTCTGAGGCCTTATCTTTGAGCTTTGAACCAAGAGTGATTATTTTCCTAATAGGTTATTATGTGTAAATTACCTGATTGTAATATACACAGCGTTAATTCTAGTACTATTCCTGGGTGATGCTATAGTACAGGGGTCGGCAATGTTCGGCACGCGGCTCGCCAGGGTAAGCACCCTGGCGGGCTGGGCCAGTTTATTTACCTGCTGACGCGGCAGGTTCGGCTGATCGCGGCCCCCACTCGCCGCGGTTCGCTGTCCCGGGCCAATGGGGGCGGCGGGAAGCCGCAGCCAGCACATCCCTTGCCCGCGCCGCTTCTCGCCGCCCCCATTGGCCCGGAACGGTGAACCGCGGCCAGTGGGGGCCGCGATTGACCGAACCTGCCGCGTCGGCAGGTAAATAAAGTGGCCCGGCCCGCCAGGGTCCTTACCTTGGCGAGCCGCGTGCCAAACGTTGCCAACCCCTGCTATAGTACTAAGGAAGATCAGATTATCTTGCTGGTTCTGATGTAGAAGGAACAATGAACTTTGCGTGGAATTCATGGAAATCATGTTATACTTGTAAAGGCTTATAAGTATTCCCTAGGAGTCACATTAGCATAAATGGTTTATCATAAACTACAGCCAAAGCTCTCTGCATTATTTGCACATTTATTCCTGTTGTCTTTCAGAAAATGAAATAATCCAGAGATTCTGTATTGAAAACAATCAAATAATGTTGCATTTTTAATCCCTTGGTTTCCACATGCCAGTCAGGCTAGTCATAAAAAGAAAAATGCATACTCTTCTAAAGTAATTGCCCAAAATACTACAGCTTCTAACAGTGCTAATATAGTTTTGCTACATTCCTGTCGGGGCTCAAATGTAGGGCATAATATAGGACAAGTAACCTAATATAAAGGACACAAGAAAAAGTAATAGTGAATGAAACTTTAAATGATCAAAATTGTATCTGATCATGTAATTAATGACTGTATCACAATGCATACACACAAGGGGACTGAATTAAAGTTGCATGTATAACCTCAATCCTGGCATGTCTCACTCAACTCCTGCATGCTCCACTTTGTCTCCATAAATATATTCCTTTAATGTAATTTTTCTTGTGCACTATAAGCATACAAGCTCTTCTTTCCTGGACACACTATTCAAAGGGGTAAAAAATACAGAGTCAGGTTGAAGTTTATATAATTAAATTAATAGTGCACTTTAACACAGCTGTATTAGTTCTTTTCAGGTAAACCAGACATATTCTTTAGGCCCAGATCCTGAAACTAGTTCCATATATCCTTGTGCCAATGTGCTTCCACATTAACTTCGTTCGGGTGCCCTACAGCGTTTGGTCAGAAAAATTTTAAATATTTTTGTCCTTTCAGAATCTCTTCCTCCCCTTATCATGCACTTTTGACATCATTAAAATAGCTGGAGGTTGACCACTAATACAGATGACACAAATAGTCAAAGACAGGGCGAATAGCAAAGCTGCAGAGAAACCAAATCAAAATTGGGTTGCTAACATATATGTTTTAAAATGACAATTGGTGTATTTGAAAGCAGGCACAAATGGGCACCTTCAGATAATTAGATACAGAAATCAAACTATGCAGGTTAAAAACAGAGTGGGGTGGGGGAATGTAAAATATACAGGAAAAAATAACACTTCCCATTGTTTTTATCAATGTAGAGTATGTGTATATATAAAAACCATTTTATATATACACATATGTGTGTGTGTATGTAAAACAGACCATCACAAAACTTTACATCAAAATACTACAGGTACTGACCAGTCCTTGGTGAATTGTAGGAACATTGAAAAGTCAAACTTTCTTCCATTACTTTCATACATAGAAGCAATATATAATACAGAGCTCGAAACTTAAAACAGTTCTATTAAAGAGAAAGATCACAGGTATTTTGCCATCTTCTCAAGAAGTGAGAGATACAGAGAAGCCCAGAAATTGTTGACTAGAAAGTAAAATAGGTGCTTTATATCTGTATACTCCAGTATATATATATATATATATATATAGTCCATTTCAGAAACCAGAACTGATTCCAATACTAAATTTATTTGGCAGGAGTGAAGCACTTTTGGATGAAATATAAAACAGAAGTCCTGGCCATCTGTATCCAAGATTCTGTGGCCATTCATAAAGGAGATGGGGTGTTAACTTACAGTCCAGGCCAATTTTAACTGCAGTAATAATGTTTTGTCTGCTTGAAGTGCCCATGTATATTCAGTTTCACACAGCCTTCTCCTTCACTTTGATAACTATCTCTATTTGCAGTCAAACAGTTGTTGAGCACCACACATCAAGGTAGCTAGATTTCAATTATGGTGATTTCAGTTCCTATATCGTTTTTACCTCCAGTACCTCATAGGGGGCATTGTGTTGCCTAGTTAGTTAACGTCATTAGAGCACTTTGAGATCTTCAGCTGTAAGGTGCTATAGAAATATGAAATTATTAATAATCACCTGATTCAAATATTTGGGGATGATATAAATGCTATTTAAATGTCCTACACACAGCACTATCCACAAGATAACAAATTAAGAAAAAAAATCTAAGAATATCATGTCATGAGAGAGAATGCCAGATTTGTTATTCTGCTATGTAAGCAAAGCAAATTATTCCTGCTATACCTGGGCAAAATGTCTTCCACGGGCAAACCCTGGGATTTATATAAGAATTTACTAGCTTACTTTATATAGAGGAAACATTTTGCCACTTCTGTGATACAGTTTTACCAATTAAAAATAAAATGCTATCCTGGAAAGAGTATTTACACATGCAAAAATACAACATAAAAGACATGAATACGAGAGTTGCCTCTTCAACAGATTTGTTTTGTGATAATCAAGGTTTGAATAAGGCTCCCCAGAGAATTATAACATCAAATTTACAGAATGCAGTATAAACTATTAGGTGTAATCCCATTTGCTTACCAAAACTAGTCCATAATTTATTTTGTGGCTGCAAGTTTTCTGTGTAAAAGACCATATGTTGGTTAACTAGAATGCATTATATACAAACAGTGAACAGTTAAAGTAGTTCTGGTAGAGGGAAAGGACTTCAAAGAAGAGTGTACAAAACCAGATTCTTTCAATTTAAGATCGTCTCTCTCTTTTGAGGACAATCGTTACTTATTTTTCTACAATTGGGTATTCAGATGAACCTTTAAGGTGTTGCCAGTTGAGGTCCTTAGCGGGTATGAATAAGCCTAACAATCAATGCAACTGCACTGAGTTACACTAGATGGGGCCCTTTGGGTTTTGTGTATGAAAGTCATGTAAAGAATCTATCTATATCTCTATATATAGATGAACAGTTGGGAAGGAGTCACTACATTTTGTTTAGATTATGTTATCCTCACAATTTATAAATTAGAATATTAATATCCAATTAAAAGTTCTTTTAAGATGGAAAATTAAATACTTAACCATTTCAAATTTGTTCCTAATTATACCCTCTCAGAGACAATCAAATGGCATGATTAGATAGCTACATTACATAAATATGTAACCCATGTCGAAAGTTATGGCCACGTTCCCAGACTAGGAGGAAGTGGCTCTGTCTCAAATTATGCTGCAAGGATTTGGGCCTTTAGCAAGTGATTAAGTGAATTTAAGTAGTTTCATCTGAATGGATGAGAGAAAGTAAACAGTGGACTTTATTGTATCTTAATTAAGTTTATATCACTGTTTGACTTCTACTTCAGCTCCTTGAACTTGTCTTTTTCAGCAAGAGATTCTGTATCTTTCACAGCAGCATGCGGGAGTCACTCGTACAACTCTCACTAACAATAATGGAATATGTTTGCACTGCTCAGCACATATGGTGCTGGAAACATGCCTTCAACAATACCAGCATCACATTCAGGAAAGCTCTTTCGTATCATAGTGGAGACTCATTGGTGTTCTGACAATGGTTTCTCAGATAATCTATTGGACAACCATAGGGGGCTAACTCCTTTGGGCTACTTCAAATATCTGAATTCTGGAAGAGTCCACATATTTTAACTCTTAGAAATGCTATAGCTGACTACATAGATTTTAAAGTCAGAAAGGACCGCCCTGATCATCTAGTTTGATCTTCATGACACAGGCCATATAATTTCATCCATTAATTCCTGCAGGGAGGGAATCATTATTATTATTTAGGTATACAAGCTCAATGACTTGTGGTTGAATTGCAGCATTCCCTTTAGAAAGGCATCCTATACTCAAAATGGTAATGTATTTACCACTATCCTTGCTACAATTTCCAAATAGTTAATTAACCCACAGTTAAAAAATTACATCTTATTCCAGTTTTTTTTAAAGTTAAGCTTCCTGCTATTGAATCATGCTCTGCCTTTCTCAGCAATATGAAGGTCCACCTAGCATTTATCTGTGTAAGGACTTAGAGACGGCAATAAATCATCTGAACCATCTCTGATGAGCTAAACAGACTGAGATCTTTTCCCTTAGTACAAGGTATATTTTCCAAACCTACAATCATTCTTGTAACTCTTCTCTGAGCTCCCTCCAATCTTTCTAACATCCCTTGTCAAGTGTGGACAACAGAATTCAGCACATTACTCCTTTAGTGGTTTCACCAGAGCCTTATACAGAAGTAAGATCGGTTACGTTAGGAAGGTTTTCTACATATACAGAAGTAATGTAACTTGATGTTCCTTTTTTTCCCCCCTTTAGGAATTGCATTAGCCCTTTTAGGCACAGCAATTTTCTTTTAGAGCTCGACAATTTTTTTCTTCTTTTGGCAAAAAAATGCAGTTTCGAAGCAACCGAATTTGGGTAGAATGTGGCAAATAGTTTCAGATCAATCAAAAATGAGAAAATATTTTTTAAAAGTCTGACTCATTTCAATATTTTCTAAATAATGCACATCATTTCAAAAATGTCATTTCAAATAGATGGGAACAATTTTTTTTTTTCATTTTTTCATCAAGGAAAAAAACAAACAAACACTTTCAGTTCAAAACTAACCAGATTTGGGGGGAGGATCTTTTGGTTCAGCCACCCAAGCTGGCACTCGTGCTAGCTGCTTTTCCAAAGAAATCCTTCAACATGACTTACCTCTCCATGCATACCTTGTAGATGGTTATGTAGTAACATGATTTCCTCTTACTCACGTAGATCTTTATCTTTTGATCACACTTTATATTAAGGTTTCAATAATGTATCGTTCATAAAGGGTTAATAATTAATTAATAGATGTTTTAATAAATGGTTAATCAATAGTTATAGAGACTCCAAAAGACTGCTTATAACCATCTATAACACCTTTAAGTGATGTGCTTATAGCAATCTACAATATACATTATGTATATCTGTACCATTCTCGTAACACTAACTTTTAATCCTTTAAAATATTCAGGTTCCATTTATAAATGGTTAAGTGTGATAAATATTTTTCATGGGAGAAAAAGATAGATTATGAAGGCAGCACACCAAACTTCAGTCTTCCCTTTTGTCTCAATTCTGCACACCCTACTTAGAGTAGACTTAGGCAGGACCACCAGTGGAAAAGGTAACACACCCATGTCTTTTTGTGAAATTCTTCAGTGCTCTAATATCAAAGAGGATCTGTTTAATAAGATAAGGGCAGTGAAGAGCTTTAATTCAAAACCCCTGCTTCAGTTATTTAATAATTGGAGCTGGTAACATTATTCACAATGAATATCTTGTCCCTTTGATTTGGGACTTGATCCAATGCCCATTGAAAGGAAGAGAAAGATTCCTATTTACCTCAGTGAACTTTGGGTCAGGCATTTAGGCAATGTCTGCACTGCAGCTAGGAACAAGCCTTCCAGCTCAGGTAGACAGACTCACGCAGTTTGGGCTCTCAAGCCTACCCAGTTCCCTGTGTCTGAGCTCATTTGACTAGCCTGAGCCTACACCAGAGCCACAACATCCACACTGGTATTTTTAATGTGCTAGCTCAAGTGAAGCTAGTATGAATCTGGATTGGAGGATGGGGGCGGGGGGGCCACAGGAGGCTCACTCCCAGCTGTAGTGGGTACACCCTTAATCTCTGGAATATCATTTTTTCTTCATCTTTTTCTTCTTTGTTCACGGTTGGTCAGATAAATCACATGGTGTTATTTCTGTTCACTGATTGGATGTTCCATGTTCTCAGACTGGACAAGCTCTTTGGTTGTAAACACCTGCACACACAATTTTAAGATGTGGTTCCTATTTATACTCACACATGTGACTTTGAAAAGTCACTTTTACAAACGTTTGTACCAATAAACTTCCTTTTCCCTACTGCTCGTGGACAGCAAACACAAAGGTGCATGAGCATATGTACAGCCTGTGATAAATCCTACCAGTCAGTTACTGGTTCTATTAAATCCTACCCAAAAGCGAGATGTATCTCTATGCACAACTTCAAGTAAGAGGTGGTGCATATAGTGCACCACCCTCGGGAGGCACTGTGCCTCACAGACACTCCTCTGGAGCACAATTTGCTCTAGAGAATAGTAATTTGCTGCTGGCCTATAGCATCAGTGAATTATGAAACAGTATAAATGGCAATTCACTTACACGGGTGTGGAGTAACTCTGCTGACATCAGTGGAGTCACACTGGTATAAAGACAGTGCAAATGAAATCAGATTCAGCCCCGGAGTCTTCTAAACCTCACACAGCCAAGCTTTTCTGCAGTTCTATTCTCCCCCACCCCGATGTGGGAGTACGTTCCAGGCATTTCTATTATTCCATATAACAAATATTATCCACAAAATTTATAGAAAATGGAACCACAACATACATCTTGAAAAGTTATTGATGGATATGCCCTTACTTAGATAGTGCCAGATTGATAGCCCTTACCATTTCTTAGACATAATTATACGCCAACCTTTTGAGGCCTTAAAATGTCATGAGGCTTTTAACCCTCCCACAACTCTTGTTGCCTGCACCAGTAAATGCGTCAAGTACAAACTGGCAATTCACTGCCATTAATCTTAAAGAACATAATTGCAACTCATAATGAAAACTAATCACATCTTCTTTTGATTTATCATTTTTTTATACATTAAAATGTCTCTCACACTTTCGGAATGCAGAACATATATTTGCTAAGCAGCACTGCAGGAACAATCAGACAGTAATATGCTGAAACCATACAGTATAATAGATGCTTCTTGCTTGAAAATTCAGTTGGTGTTCAGTATTCAGCATTGCACATATGCAAAACTCATTAATTCATATAATACAGAAAGCCCTGAGGTCTTAGAAAAATAGTGATTATTTATGTGGGTAGTTTTTCTGGACATTCAATCTAGTAATAGGTTGTTAGCGATAACAATGAACTTTAATATGTTCACTCACAAATATATTCGTTGTGCTTAAGAATTTTCACAAAAGGTAGTTCCCCTTTATATCTGACTCCAAGCTTAATTGCTTTACAGAATGTGCAATTATGAGACTGCTCTAAGTTGTCAGATCTGTGGAGTTTTGGGTCCTCTCATTTGTCTTTCCAAAACAATCATGTGTTCCTTTGAACGTGCATTGCCATATAACTGTCCATCTAGGCTTTTTAGTATGCTAAAAATGCCTGAGACAAATTCATGCCTGATGTCAAGCCATTGGGAGAGGAAGAAAGAGAAGTCTGTCCCCTGTAATAAAGGAAAGGAAAGAAAACCGTGGACTGTATTTTCTGCAAGAGTAAAATTTAATCAAATTTTTGAACATATTTTAAAATCCACTTCAGATCCTTCCTTGTAGTTACAATTTTCTAATACACTGCATCGGAACAGAGAGCTCTTGTGCTGAGTCACCCTGAGCTCAGTTGCTAGGACCCTGCATGAGGCTGCAGTGTAATCACTGCAGTGTAATTAGTGTCAGACTATTTGGAGGTAGGAGAGGGAAAAACAAACTCCAACCAGGATGTAAGAGGGCTGGAAATACATTTCTGGAGAGATGGAGCTGAGGGTCTGGAGGTCCGCAGAGAGGTTCTGTGGGGGAAACTCTAGGAAGACCCAAGGTTGGGAAAAGCTTAAGTGAGGTTCATGTTTTGTTGTTATTTAACTTAACAAATCAAATTCCAAGGTGTAAGTTTTAGACTTTAGTCTAGTGTGTGTGCAGTAGTTTTGCTGAGCAGGAGCAAGACAGATGCTACCTGTTCACAGAACTAGTTTACAAGGTTTGATGGCGGTGGGTGAGGTTAACAGTCAGTGGGTCTGATTCTCCTCCCACTTATACTGTTTCTAATCAGTAACGAATCCATTTAAGACAATGGGGTTACATCACTGTAAGTGAGAGGACCATCAAGCCCAATCTTATAGATTCTTGAACTTTTTGTGAAAGTGTTAAGGTAAATCAGATTCAAATATTTTCAGGGTTCCAGTCTAATAACTGTTGCTGCAGATAATTTGAAAATTATTTCTGCCTCTGCATGTATCACCTTTAGTTTAGAAACAACCTGGAGATTAGAGTCTGAAGAGAGAACTGTTATCTGTGAGTGAAAATCATCTTGTAAATGAATCTGGGCAATTATGTACTTCCCAAAGCTTCCAAGCCTTTCTTCCTCTAGTATGATAGACTCACTCTTCACAGCAACTTGAATTCGTTTGTTATATAGGTTTTCAAAGATCACAAGCTTGAAGAAATGTTTAAAACCGAGCCTCTTAGCCAGTGGGAATTTGGGAACACTGCATTCAGCAAGGCTCATAAAATGAAGTTTCATTCCTAACAAGATCACTATAATCTTTTAGTATATTTTCCCCCATGACAGGGATTGGAATCAAGGCCCCAATATTGGTAACTGCTTCAGAGAGTAAGAATTTAAAAAAAAAAAAATCTGTAGGTACCAGGGCACAATTTTAGATGCATCTAAATACATCTTATAGCGTGGAACCCACTTTTCACATGCTATAATTTGGCAGTAGTACAAGAAAATCATCACCATATACAAAAATGAAGTTTAGGGCCAAATTCTTTCCTTCTATGACTCTTCTGAAGTAATGGTAGTTTATAGTTTTCAACTACAGTTTACTTTATCTGAACCCTCTCTTTGTCCCCAGTTTTTGGATATAGATCTAGTGGGGAGAATTAAGAGGCAACAAAAACAACACAGAGTTTGGAAAATAATATGATAAAGTTAGGATAACTGGCATGTTCACTCTATAAGACTAATGGAGGGGAGACATGACCAATACTATCTAAATGTCATAAAAATTATAAGAATCAACAGTTGTCTTTAGTTGAGACATGATGGCCAGCCAGAGGCCAGTTATTTAGGGGTTAATGAAATTTCAGTGGAGAGCTGAGGTTTACCCACCCACAACTGATATGTGTGATCTCCTTTATTGTTTATTCTTTCATTGCTGTCCTCTGACCGCATCTTTGCTAATGATAAATGCATTTATAGAGTCATCAGCGTATGCACAATGTGCCCAGGCATTTGATAGCATCATCATCCGCCAGGTGAAGAGTTGGTAGCCCATTGCTGAAGTAATTCAGCGGGCACTTGTCAAGGATACGTGATATAGTCTGAAGTTGACCACATCTACTTCACGGGTTGTTACAGAAACCCCATTTGAAAAGACTGACCGCACAGTTACCCTGTCCTGTTCGAAACCAGTTCATGGATGACTATAGGTGCCTTGGTAGGTCAAAACCTGGTGGGCAAATAGTTGGGTTGGTGACAAGAGAGTGATTAATGACTGTCATCGCTGACCACTCATTATGCCAAGCAGATTCCACCTTCATGTCCTGTGGTGGCATAAGTGATCACAGAGGATGTCTAAAAGACAGGCAAACTGGTGGGCGGTTGAAGAGGTCTGAGTAAAGAGGCAAGTTGCTGTTCTCACGGATCTTGACCAGGAGCATGATAGAGGCCCCCTCACAGTGAATGTGTTTCATCCAAAGGATTCCAAAACACCTTACAAACTTAGGGACAGATTCTGATAGGCTACTCACTCTGAATGGAACCATTGGTAGGAATAAGGGGCTCCTTGGTGAAAGAATATTAGAGTCTGACACTTAAACCAATATACAGACTATATACAGAGATATTTAATCCACCACTGAAATTCAGCTATTTCTGAAGTTAAATGTGAAACTGTTAATGCCACTCAGTACAATGGTATACCAAAGACATGTAGGCAAAAACTATATCCAGCTGACACATCTGAGGTAACTTACACAGGCAGAATGGAATCCTCTCTCTCCTCCCAGACACTTCTGACCAATAGAGACAGAGCAATTCACAAGAATTCCAGACCAGGTCATGAGAAAATTAAGCCTTTATTTACCAGATTGTCACACTATGCAAAGATCCTTTAATGTTCTTAGGATTAGCCAAGGGTAGAAGTTATTGTATTATTTACTCTGGCCTTGCAAGAAGGGGCCAAGGAAGTCTTAGAGTCACATAGTTTATAGCCAGAAGGGACCGCTAGATCTACTCTGACATCCTATATGTCACAGGGAACCAACACCATTCAGCACCCGCATGAAAAACCTGACAAAATTAGACCAAAGGGTTACAGCCCATAGGACACTAAACCAGTATGTGCCATGGGCAGATAATAGGAGGGATCAAGGTGTGCCAATGCCCAAGCCTCAGCAATGGTAGAGAATTGATTAAGTAAACTATATCCATATAATCCCAGCAAATGACCCAAACTCCATGCTGTAGAGCAGTGGTTTTCAACCAAGGGTCCGGGGCCCCCTAGGGGGCCTTGAGCAGATTTCAGGAGGGCCTCCAAGTAGGGCCAGCATTAGACTCACTGGGGCCCAGGGCAGAAAGCTGAAGCCCCACCACATGGGGCTGAAGCCCAAGTCCCTGAGCCCCGCCACCTGAGGCTGAAGCTGAAGCCTGAGCAATGTAACTTTGTGGGGGGCCCTGTGGCATGGGGCCCCAGGCAACTGCCCTGCTTGCAACCCCTTAATGCTGCCCCTGGTTTTTATATGCAGAAAACCAGTTATTGGGGCGCAGGTGGACCATGGAGTTTTATAGCAAGTTTGGGAGCTTGGGGGCTCAGAAAGAAAAAGGTTGAGAACGTGTGTTGTAAAGGAAGGAGAAGCCTCCCACACATCAATGCCAATCTCCCCTAGGTGAAAATTCCTTCCTGACCCCACATATAGTGATCAGAACAGGACAATGGAACAGACTGCCTAGGGAGGTCGTGGAAGCTCCTTCACTGGAGGTTTTAAAAAGGAGCTGGATAGCTATTTATCTTGGATGGTTTACACCTGTGGTGGGCAACCTGCAGCCCGTCAGGGTAATCCGCTGGTGGGCCATGAGACAGTTTGTTTACATTGACCCTTCACAGGCAATGCCGCCCGCAGCTCCCAGTGGCCACAGTTCGCCATTCCCAGCCAGCGAATTACCCTGCTAGGCCACAGGTGGCCCATCACTGGTTTAGACACAGCAAATTCTGCATCTTGGCAGGGGGTTAGACTAGAGGACCCTTGTGGTCCCTTCTAACTCTATGGGCTTGTCTTCACTACCGGGGAGATTGACGCTGTTGCAATCAATGCAGCGGAGGTCAATTTAGCGGGTCTAGTGAAGACCTGCTAAATCGATGGCAGCGCACTCTCCGATCAACTCTGGCTCCCTGAGAAGAGTAAGGTAAGTCGACCAGAGAGTATCTCCCATCAATGCAGCGCAGTGAAGACTCCAAAGTAAGTCGACCTAAGCTATGTCGACTCCAGCTACATGAATAACCTAGCTAGAGTCGATGTAACTTAAGTTGATTTATGCTGGTAATGAAGACAAGCCCTATGATTCTATGATAATCCCACTCATAAATATGTCCAGATTTCTCTTAAATATAATTAAGTTGTTTGTCCTCACAGATCCTATTGGGAAGCTGTTTCAGAACCTCATCCTTCTTCTAATTTCCTACCTGAATTTACTCAGGTCCTCTTCCTATCCATTTGCTCTTATGCCAACATTCTCCTCTTTACCCTCCCTGGTGTTTATGCCCCTCTTCCCCGCACCCTCAATGTATTTATAGAGAGCAATCATATCCCCTCTCAGCCTTCTTTTTGCTAGACTGAACAATTCAAGCTCTTCCACTCTCTTCTCATAAGATAGGCCCTACATTTTCCTGACCATCCTAGTAGCTCTTCTCAGCACTTGTTGCAGTTTGTATACATTTTAGGATTGCATTTGCCTTTTCTGCAGCTGGATCACACTGGTGACTCATCATTGTCTTGTGATCAACCACACACCTAGATCGGCTTTGCAACTGCTTTGGAGGACAGGGTCAAAATTCAAAATGATCTGGACAAATTGGAGAAATGGTCTGAGGTAAACAGGATGAAGTTTAATAAAGACAAATGCAAAATGCTCCACTTAGGAAGGAACAATCAGTTTCATACATACAGAATGGGAAGAGACTGTCTAGGAAGGAGTATGGCAGAAAGGGATCTAGGAGTTATAGTGGACCACAAGCTAAATATGAGTCAGTGTGATGCTGTTGCAGAAAAGCAAATGTGATTCTGGGATGCATTAACAGGTGTTTTGTGAACAAGACACGAGAAGTCATTCTTCCACTCTACTCTGTGCTGGTTAGGCCTCAGCTGGAGTATTGTGTCCAGTTCTGGGCACCGCATTTCAAGAAAGATGTGGAGAAATTGGAGAGGGTCCAGAGAAGAGCAACAAGAATGATTAAAGATCTTGAGAACATGACCTATGAAGGAAGGCAGAAAGAATTGGGTTTGTTTAGTTTGGAAAAGAGAAGATTGAGAGAGAGGACATGATAGCAGTTTTCAAGTATCTAAAAGGGTGTCATAAGGAAGTGGGAGGAAACTTGTTCATCTTAGCCTCTAAGGATAGAGCAAGAAGCAATGGGCTTAAACTGCAGCAAGGGAGGTTTAGGTTGGACAATTAGGAAAAAGTTCCTAACTGTCAGGGTGGTTAAACATTGGAATAAGCTGCCTAAGGAGGTTGTGGAATCTCCATCTCTGGAGATATTTAAGAGTAGGTTAGATAAATGTCTATCAGGGATGGTCTAGATAGTATTTGGTCCTGCCATGCAGGGAGAGGACTGGACTCGATGACCTCTTGAGGTCCCTTCCAGTCCTAGAGTCTATGAATCTATGAATCACTCTCCTCCTCTGTCCCTTCTAACTTATGAGCCTCCACCCTCAGAAAAAAGCAGAAATTCTTATTAGACCCTAAGTGCATGACCTTGTACTGTGTACTATTGAATTTCATCTCTTTTCTGTCACTCCCCAGTTTTCAATTTCATCCAGATCTTCAGGTGTCATAGTCTGATCTTCCTCTGTATTGACGATACCTCCCAACTTTGTATCAGCACATTTCATTGGCATTTGTTCTGCCAAGGTCATTAATAAAAAGATTGAATAAGATTGGTCACAAGACTGACCCTTGAGAAATAGTAACCTCCCCCCTGTTCAATAGTTCACTTTGACTCTCAACCCATTGCCTTCTTCCCATCAGCCAGTTCCTTCTCCACCTTACAATTCTTGTATTAATCCTCACCTTCTCTAGTTTAACTACACAATTCCCATGCAGTACTGTGTCAAATGCTTTGCTGATGTCCAAGTATATTAGATCTATTGCATTTCCCTTTTCTAAAATATCAATTATTTTCTCAAAGAAGGAAATCAGGTTAGTTTGGCACAATCTACCTTTGGTAAAACCATGTCACATTACATACCCTTTTCCATTTACTTCCATGAATTTAATTCTTCTGTCCTTCACAATTTGTTCCAAAGTCTTGCATATTACTGAGATTAGACTAGGTCTATAATTCCGCAGATCACTTTTTCCCCCTTTCTTAAATATAAGTACGACATTAGCTATTCCCTTAGTTATACGGTACTACCCTGAATAGACAGAGATATTAAAAATCCTTGCTACTGGACTAGCAATCTAATGCACCAGTTCTTTCAATAGTCTGGAATGGAAATTATTTGGTCCCCCCAATTTGAGCACATTAAGATCTCTGCATTTTTCTTCCACCTCAGATGTGATCATTTCTATACTCATTTCTATTAGCCATCCATCCTTCCTTCATGCCCAGGTCCTTATTACCATTCTTATTGAAAAGCAAGGCATAGTATTCATTTAGTTTTTGGGCCATACCTGGAATATCTTTTATCTCCTCCCCATCCACACTGCATATTGACCCAATCTCATCTCTCCTTATTCTCTTTTGATTTATATAACTAAAACAATCTATTTTTTTTAAATCTCCTTGGCAAGACCTACTTCAGCTCAACTTTTAGAAATTCTCAGTTTATTCCTACATTTTCTAAGCTCCAAGATGTTGCTTTCTTTGCTGGTCATTCCCTTTTCCCATCCTCTGCTTTCTCTTAATAACCCTTTTGAGGTGGTTATTCCCCCAGCTGGGTCTGGAGCCTTTCCTTATGAGGTTTTTTGCCCCTGGCTTGGGATGCAAATTGCAGATAGGTTTGCATAGTTGATTTAAAGAAATTCAATTCTCAGTTTTTAAAGATGTCCATTATTATTAATAGTAGTATTGCTGTAGTGCCTAGGTGCCTTAGTCATGGAACAGGACAACGATGTGCTAGGTGATGTACAAACAGAGAATAAAAACACAACCCCTGCCCTAAAGAGTTTACAACTATCAAAGGTTCAATCCACACTTTGACATTTCAGGAGGCTTCCCCCTATTTCCCTAGAAGATAAAAACTCATTTCTTAAATTTAGAAAGCCTTTGAGTTTGGAATGGTGGCTAGGTTAATAGAGAATATAAGCAGCATGCTGCAGATGGACCAGGAAGGGGCTATTTTTTCTACTTGGCAATGGAAGAAAAGCTATGTACTGCATTGGACTTCTAGATATTTCTGCCTACTATACAGTCATACTATAGGTTTTGACTAAACACCGACCATATTTATTTGTCAGAACCACAGGTATCCAGACATCAGCCAGACACAAAAACCTACCTGTACATTGTATGCTCTGCTGATTTGTTTATTATACTGCCTTTTGAACATGCTGAGATACAACTATTTTTTCCAGTTATTCCTTTCATTTTTATACAGATAGATTAGAACAGAGCTGTGAAAATATTTAATGCAAGTCATACATAAATGAATTAAGCTGTCTAACTAACATTTAAAATATATGCACATTTAAAATATTTTACTTACAATATTTAAGTTTTGAGAGTACTGAAATTTGGACATTACCCAAAGACTCAGTTTACTAGTTTGACAGCTATTTCTTTTTTTACTGAATGGAACTCTGTAAAGGCTTTTAAACAAACAACTATTTTAAAAAAATTACACTTTCAATTAAATATTTAGTTTTTAAATCACTTCTCTAGTTAGATTTCACGTTGCATTTGAATACATTTTTGCCTTTCCATCCACACGTTGAATTTGTCCCTGGAGATGAAGAGAGAATATTGAAACCCTTTTAATCCTTTAGTTGTCATCTTTAAAGGTACATTAGGTATTACAGCGGATTTCACTAGAAAGTAATTCTCTAGTATGTCTAAGGGCCCAATTTTGCAAACCTTAATTCACATTTAGAACCACTGCCTTCACTGAGATCAAGCTTGTGAATAAGGACTTGCAGGACCAGGTCCTGAAGGAGTGCATCCTTTCTTTCCTGAGATGGGTAATAAAAATGGATTCTATTAATGTACCAACATAGAGATCAATCCTAAGTGCTGGGTAACCACAACACTCAGGCCATGATTCGCAAAATATTTCAGGCTCATGCTTAATTTTAATGCTCATGCATCCCTGTTTGTTTTACCTTTAAGCACATGCTTAGGTGCTTGTTAAATTGAGGCTGTAAAGGAGTCAATGGAATGTGAATGATGTCAGCACCTCCCAGGATCAAGCCTCAGGCCCTGGATATGTACAGCACAGCACAGTGAGACAATGATGAACAAGAATGTCTAGTAGGGTATAAACTTTCTATTTCATTGAAGCCAATCTTGTTAGAGCAAGAAATATAAAGATGTTTTCCCACATTATTTAAATGATAACCAGTTTGTAGAGCAGTGTGTCTGAAGTAACAGACGTCTCCTGTAGTGCAAATAAACCCTGAGGCTTCATACCAAGGTGTTTAGTAGCAGCAGGAGAGATACTGTATGAGACAAATGACTGCTTGTCTTCTTTGTAGTCTCTACCATCATAAAGTGCTTGGAACTGCTCAATTATCTTTCTGTAGTTTATTCTTGTGTAGCTACTGACAATCTGATTTTGGCTGCCTGGTATATTTTTTTAAAGATAAAATATGATATGAAATTAAATCTATAGGATTTATTCATTTTTAAATTCAAAATGCTTTTATTGAAGAATTATTGTACTGAATAGCTAATGAGATGAATTTTTAATATGGCACTCAATTTAATGGTAATACTTAGCTTTTACAGAACACTTTTTACCCAGAGATCTGAAAACTCTTTACAAAAGGAGAGTAAGAATCATTATCACTATTTGACAAAGGCACATAAAGGTGAAGTGACTTGGCCGAGGTTACACAGTAGATCTGTGACAGAGCATGGAATACAACCCAGGTCTCTTGATTCTGATTCTAATGCCTTAGCTACTGAACTATGCTGCCTACCTTTAGCACTTTCAGTACTGAAGGACCCCTGACACTTGTATTAATTTGCAAGGGTCTAATTTGAAACTTTGGGATTTTAATATGTTTATAGTTGTACAGTGTCCTAGGAGTGTGCTTGGATGTTACTGCAGGACTTCAAGTAATATCGACGGGAATAGTGTGGCAAACTCTACACATCACACTGAAACCTCCAACTCCTTATTGGCAATAGGGTTTTCCTGAAGCAAGAAAATATTTGAGGAAGAGAGATATTCCTAACTCCTAAACTCACAAAAAGACAGCAAACCCTCCTCAAAAGTCTGAATAGATATGTAGACTTTACTGCATGCTCTGAAGGTCAACAATTCCAGGCTATTTCGGCCCAGTGTGGGGAGGGAAACAAATTCCAAAGGCAACAAGCCTTTCAAGGAGCTTGAATATCTTAGCTGATCTTAATTGTGGCGGTATGTCCCTCAGAGAGAGAGAGAGAGAGAGAGGGGCATTATCTCTTAGGTAGGCAGACTTCAAACCATTTAGAGCTTATTGGATCAAAACCATGGCACCTTAAAGCCACCTGTGAACCAAGTGGCACTCAGTGTAGATCTCAAAGTTCTGGTCTCATGCAGTCATGGAGAGATACACCACACAGCCAGCAGGCTGCTGCAGTCAGCATGAGCTTCAGTTTCTGAACAGGTTCAAGGGATATCTTCACAGAGACAGCATTGCAATAATCTAATCTGGAGGTGACAAACACATGGACCATAGCAGCAAGGTCCACCTTGGAGAGGAATGGTTGCCATCTAGTCACCAGTTGCAGGTGAAAAAGAACTTCCCTAGACACTGTGGCAATACGATCTTCTAATACCACACCTAGGTTCTAGATTTCAGTAACAACTGGTGGGTTAGCACCCCCAGTTAGAGGATCTGAAGTAATCCTCACCAGGTTGCTCCCAAAATGCTATCATCATTAGGGATCGTCTGTGTCTTATCCACACAGATCTTATCCATCCCAGTATCAGCTGGACACTGGGTAAGATACCTGGCCTCAGTAAATGGTTCAGACAAATTAGGGACATATATCTGAATGTCATCCGCCTACAGAGAGCTCCTTAAACCATAGATAATTCAGTGGCATCTCATAATCAATAGTGTCAGAGTCAGATGACTCATCCAGTAATATCAGCATTGATGCCCGAGGCTTATCCATCACCAGGACGAGATCATCTTTGAATGCTTCCAGGACCACAGATTAACATAAAGATTAAACAGATCTGGCACAATTCTATAATCAGGTCCAGATCCTCAGCTGGTGTTAATCAGTGTAACCCCATGAAAGTCAAAGGTCGGCCGATTTATACCAGCTGAGGATCTGGTGCTCAGTTCCCACATTACGCCTTCTAACCTTAACCAAAAATGGATTATCATGAATTTCTCATTAGTATCAAGCAATTGTTTTTGAGTAGAGGCCTCAGCAGTAATTCTTCCTCAAAGACAATCAGCTGCCCTGCACCCCTAAAAGAGATACCAACAATTTCCACTTGCAAAGGACCCAGTACTTCCTTATGGGCTTTCATCATCTAGAAAGGACATTGGTTCTAACTCACAGAACTCCCAGCATTTCCCTGAATAAAACCGTCTGAAACAAACAGAGAACACATAGCATTTGTCCCTTCCAAATGTTGCTCTGTCCCCTTGGACACATTACTCTGAACAAATCTGAGCAACTTTATCCACAAAATAACCAGAAACTTCCTCACAAAGGGAAGAATTCAAAGGGAGAAGAGTTGCCAAGTTATCTACCACCTGGTACAATTGTGCTATCTGAAATTGTATGGATGCTATGGTGAAAGCAAAGAAGTTTTTCTGTCTTCTCCACAGCCACAGCACAAACACTTAACAGAACAAATTTTTATGCTGCAAATTGTATCCTAATGAGGAACTGTAGGGGAGAATCAGACCTGTAGTTCTGTTTCTTGTTCTCTAAAAATTTCACAATTAAAATCAGCTGGAAGACAGACAGAGAGATGGGGATGAAGTAAGCTTTCTGAAGTTCCTGACTTTGTGGTGTTAAATCTTAATATTTTGATTGTCCACACTGACATATTTAAAAGAGAAAGATTCCTATGTACTACTGGCAAATTTATTTTTCAGATATAGTAGACCTGATTCTGATCTCATTAACATGAGTGTAAACCCAGAATAATTCTTCTGAAATCCAGTCAGTCAGTCAGTAATCAATCAATCAATCAGTAAAAGGCCTGTGTTCTCAGTTAAGCTGATGTAACCCCAGAGCAACTCCGTTGACTTCAGCTGGGTTTGATTCTGCTCTAACTCAATCTGGCATAAGTGAAGAGTAACTACTGAAGTCAACGAAGCTATACTGGTGTAAGATCAGTATAAGTGAGAGAAGATTTGGGTACTTAGTGAATATGCATTATATTTTAGATTCTATACTTTTGTTCAAAGTTTATATTGGTTCCCTAATTAGACTTATGGCAATTCTCCAAAAAGGGCCTAAACACACCCACGTGACATATTATTTGAAAGCTTATTTTATGTATGTTTAGATGAGGTATGTTGTGGACAGGGCCGGCGCTTCCACTAGGTGACCCTAGGCGGTCGCCTAGAGCGGCAGGATGTGGGGAGCGGCATTTCGCCGCCCTCTGCGTAATTTCAGCAGCGGGGGGTCCTTCCGCTCCGGGTCATTGGTGGAAATTCGGCGACGGGTCCTTCACTCGCTCTGAGTCCCGCTGCCGAAGTGCCCTGAAGACCCGGAGTGGAAGGACCCCTGCCGCCAAGAACGCAGCTTCAGAGGAGGAGCTGCCGCCGATTACTGAGGAGGAGCGCTGCCGCCTAGGGCGGCAAAAACCCTGGCGCCGCTCCTAGTTGTGGAGCTGTCAAATGGTGCTGCCAGCCTGTAGGCTAAGTGAAACAATGGTACGCAAAGTGAAAGGGCGTCTTTTTTTTTTTTTTTTTTTTTGCACAGTTCAGGAAACACCATAACGTGACTGTGAGTTTTGACTGTTAAAGTGAATTTCAACACCTTAATGTGGTGTTATTGGTCAAAGCTACCAAACAATGTATTAAAAAATTTGTGCTGGTTTTGCATGGTCAAGTATTTTTCCCCCCCAGAAACAATGAAGCTGTTTAGCATGTGGCAAAAATGAACATTTTGCAATAAACTAACCTGAAATGTTTTCACATCACATATTCTTAATTGTCAAAATATCTCACCAGCGATTACACTGCTCTACAGCCAAAATGCTTCTGAAATAAATGTAGTCAAACTTTACTAATTCTGGGTCACTGAGAACAAAAATGATGCTTAAAATTGTTGATTGGCTCTAGTTTTCAAGATATGCTATTGGGTCGGTATATACGACCCTTGACTTGGGAATGGCAGAGGATAAGTGAGTTATAAAGGGAAGGGATCTCAATTTAAACCAGAAATGACGAAAATACATCTTTGACTGGATCTATGAATAAATCTATGACTGGGTTTGGACAGTACTTGCTTTGTAGGCAAAACAATGAATGATGCAATCTGAAGCTGGTATTGCATCATACATGATATGAATTGCATCATGGTATTCCTAGAAGTCATGGATGATGCAATCATAACGAAGCTTACAATCACTCTGCTGAACAAATTGCCCTATATCAGCTCTAGAAATCATACAGTGTCGTGGTCTCTTATTTGTCAGTGTTTGATTTTGCAAAGGGACACATTTCCGTTTAGCCAAAGTGAGCAGAGATGCCTCGTACTTGTGTGAACAGTGCAGATAACTTCTGCTATGTTTGTGGTGAAGTGACTTTTGCATCACAAAAGCGCAGTATAACCACTATGGTTAAGAAAGCCTATCACCTTTATTTTGGCTGTAGAATTGGAGATCAGGACAAGAGGTGGGCCCCCACACATATGCTGCAACGCTTGTACAACAAATCTTTGCCAGTGGTTGAACAGGAAAAGGAAATCTATGCCTTTTGCAGTGCCAATGATTTGGAGAGAGCCAACAGATCATACCAGCAATTGTTACTTCTGCATGGTGCCTCCAGTTGGGAAAGGTGTGTCAAAGAAGAAAAAAGTGGACTGTGTATTATCCAAACATTCCATCACCTATACGCCCAGTACCCCTTGGAGAAGGACTACCGGTTCCTGATGCACCAGAATCATTCTCACTTGAGTCAGACAAGGAAGAGGATGAAACTTCTGGTCCTGAACCATCAATGTCACAGGACCCACATTTTCTCCCATCCTCCTCCTCTGAACCACACCTCATAACACAAGGTGAACTGAATGACCTTGTCAGGGATTTGGAACTACCCAAGAGTAAGGCAGAGCTGTTGGGCTCCAGCCTACAGCAGTGGAATCTCCTGGCAGGTGATGTTAGGGTTTCCATGTTCCGTGACCGTCAAAAGGATCTTGTCCCATTCTTCTTCATGGAAGGTGATCTTGTAGCCTGCAACAACAACATCGATGGTGTTATGGCAGCCCTCAACATCATTCACGATCCAGATGAGTGGAGACTGTTCATTGATTCATCGAAGACAAGTCTTAAAGCTGTTTTACTGCATAATGGCAATGTTTTGCCATAAATTCCAGTTGGTCATGCAGTCCATATGAAGGAAACCTATGACAACATGAAACAACTTTTGAGGTGCATAAACTATGACCAACATCAGTGGCAGCTTTGTGACGATTTGAAGGTTGTTGCTCTCTTGCTTGGTCTGCAGACTGGATACACAAAGTACTGCTGTTTTCTCTGTGAATGGATAGTCGTGCAAGAGATTCCCACTACATCAAGAAAGACTGGCCACTCCGACAGTCATTGGAGCCTGGGAGGAAAAGTGTTCAGCATCCACCACTTGTTGAATCAAGGAAGATTTTGTTACCACCCTTACACATCAAGCTGGGTCTGATGAAGAACTTTGTCAAGGCCATTGACAAAACACAAGCAGCTTTCAAGTACCTCCGTGGAAAATTTCCAAGGTTAAGTGAAGCTAAGATAAAGGAAGGTGTCTTTCTTGGTCCTCAGATTCGTGAACTTCTTGGAGAGTGCATTTGACCATGCACTGCGTGGCAAGGAAAAGACAGCATGGAAAGCCTTCCAGTTAGTGGCAATAAATTTTCTCGGAAACAACAAGGCAGACAACTACAGGTTGTTGGTGGAAAACCTCCTCAAGGCATACAAAAGCCTTGGGTGCAACATGTCACTAAAGATACATTTTTTGCACTCTCATCTAGATTTTTTTCCACTGAACTGAGGAGCAGTGAGCGACGAGCGATTTCACCAGGACATTGCAACAATGGAGAAATGCTATCAGGGCAAATGGAGCCCATCAATGCTTGCAGACTATTGCTTGACAGTGACAAGAGATGCTCTATTTAATGAATACAAGAGACAAGCCAAGAAGCGCTGAGTAGACACTGAATAGGACTAAACTATGTACAGAATAGTTTTTTGCCTTTTGTTTCATAATACATTTTATTTATATAACCCTTTTGCTGATTTTTAAAGTGTTACATAAACAGGACAGGTGAAATATTATCATGTAAAGCAACCATAAACACATGAAAAGACATAGGTTTACAATTTATGATTAAAACTCTACTATCTACACAATATACATAGACATAAAATGTAGAAACTTAAATATCCTAGAAACAGTAGCCAATCAGTTGTTTTAATTGTCATATTTGAATTCAGCACATCAAAATACATAATAAATAACACATTTTATCTCTGAAGCAGACGACTTCTCAAAAATTGTAGACCGGTGTTATAATAGTTTTCTATATTTTCAGCTGAAATTTGCTGACCAAATTAATTCCACACTGGAGGTTGTGCATCAATAGCACTAGATTGTATTCACATAGTTTGTACTGTATAATGGGTAGATATACATGTACATGAATTCCATAATGTGACACTATGCCCCATATTCTTCATAGAAATATTGTTATAATATGATTATAGCATAACTATGATATATTTTGTGCAAGATAAGGCATGTGAGATATCATTGTAATAGTTATGATTTGCTGAATATTATCATCCTGTTTGTATTCATGTATCATTTTTGTATCTAAAGTTAGGAATATTGATTATACAGCCATACTACAAAACTGATTTTACCTGGGGAATGCCCACCAGACAAAATGCAATCAGTCTGGCTAGTTAGCTGGGGACAAGTCAATGAACCATTAGGGAGAACAATAGGTCTTTGAAGATACTAATCTTCCACCTTCTTGAGATGCTTCCTGGGATGCTTTGACACTGCAGGGTCATGTGGTACTGGACTCCATCATAGAAAAATCAATATTTTTCCACTGAGGGGGTTGGGAATCACATTGAAAGACAAAGGATTCCTGCCATATATAAATCCTATTTAAGGCAGGGGAGCGAGTTAATCGTTCTTCACTGAATCCCCACCCAGGATAACTGCTGGAAACATCTAAGAAACAAAGACAAAGGAGGAGAGAAGAGCTGAGCCCAGGCCAGAAAAGGTGTCTGGCCTGTGAAAGGTGTCTGGCCTTTAAGCTGCAAGCAAGAGCACCTTGTCTTCAGAAACCTCTGCAATCTGCCATAAAATAACATTTAGGGTGAGAAATTACTACTTGTAACCAGTTATTTTAGTGTATAATGCTTAGTTTGCATGTTTGTTTTATTTGCTTAATCTGCTTTGCTCTGTTTGCTATCCCTTATAATCACTTAAAATCCATCTTTTGTAGTTAATAAACTTATTTTTGTTTTCTCTAAAACCAGTTTGTGAAATTCATAAGTGGGGGGCAAAAAGATGGGCATATCTTCCTCCACATTCAGAAAGGGGGTGAATTTTATGAGCTTATGCTGTACCGTTCTCTGTGCAGCAGACATTATTTTGTATCAGTAGGCGTTGCTGCACAATCAACTGTGTATGTATTCAGAATAATCTTCCCTGCACAGAAGTGTGTATATGCCAAGGCAATGAAGACTGTGGTAAACCATGCACTCTCAACAGAGATCATAATGATGTTGACTAGAAATGTCACCATCTCTATTACCTTTCAATGATATCTATACACATTTATTATTAGATATGGTTTTACCCTTTAGGATGTTATTGTGATGCTTTGGGGTCACAAAAAATCCAATTATATGTCTTGAAAGAATACATAGAGTCATTAAACTAACAGAAACAAATGCAAATATTTCAAAGTGCTCATTTTAACATGTGGATTGTGCCATTATTTATCCTCATTTCTATGATAATGGCACCACTTGACAGCATCATATCATACCTCATCTTAAAGTAGACATAATCAGCTTTCAAATGATATATGATGTGTAGGTATGTTGCGAAGATACATTACATTGACCAAATAGGTAATGTCTGCTTCTTGACTAAGTTAAGTAATAAAGCTTCTGATGTTTTACCATTACCTGCTGTAAAGGAAGAATATGCATGATACTAATTATGTTGTATAGCTCTACATAGAATAGGAGTTCCCATAGAAAGACTAATGGCTAATGATGCATATTTTGCTGAAATCAGTAGTATTGCCTTTTTTTGGCTCATAGCCAGCTAGCACTATTCAGAGGAGCTTTGTTTTCACTGCAACTTTGTGAGATTTCCATGGCTTGGTGTGGCGTGGGATGCAGAGGCCTCAGCTTTTTCTTTGCAGCCACTGTATGTAGCCACCATTCAGAGATTTTAGTAGCCAGTATCTTCTCTACACCCCAGACCCCTTAGGCCCCAAATTTAAAGTTCATTATTTCTTTCACAAAGATGACCTTTGTATCCAATACAGGGTAATTATAACATACCTTTCAAGAATTATAAATGTCTTCTAAAGGAGAAGAGTTTAAAGAGGTTTTGTCACACCTTTAATGGGCATATAAATATTCTGGATCTTTTCTGTGCCTATTCAAACAAGCTAAATATTGCTTCTTAATGCAATAAGGGAAGGGGAAAATTACAGCTGGATTGTGATCCTGTTCTACCTTGCCACACTAGGGAACAAAAGGCTCTGCCCATTCCCACTCCCCTACATGACCACACAGGACCTACCAGAACTTGAGTCCAAATGAAGTAGTGGGGAATAGAGGGGAAAGAGCATGTCTGATACTACTCCCTGTGAATAAGAGAGTGGGGAAACCCTGAGGTGACCATAAGAAATGGACAGAGCCATGGCTCGGCTTCATTACCAAACCTAGGCCAATGAAGCCAGTTGGATTTGAAGTGGAGGAAGAGTATGCAGTATTTGGTAATGGCCTAATGCAACATAATGCCCCCTTCACAAAATAAGAACTCTGGAGGAATTGTGAATCAGAAGGGATGTAAGTAACAGTTCCTCTCTGGGCCTGCCGGTAGGGCAGTGCGCCTGTCCGCTCTCTCTCAACCATAGCCAAGACGAACTCTCAATCCAGCCCAAAAGTGTTAATGAAACAAGTGCCAGCCAATGGGGTGCTCCCTAACTTATCAGTTTAGCTACCGGTATTCAATATTTGTGCTGTCCGATTGGTCACTCAACTCACTAGAGCAGGGATCTCCAAACTTTGAGATGAGGTCCATATTAGATTTTTGAAGGGGCTCCTGCCACCCGGGGTCCCACCGCCTGATGCCATGTTGGGGCCCGGACAAATCGAAGCCACGGGCCATAGTTTGGAGACCCCTGCACTAGAGCATTGTTTCTGCTTTTTTATTTTAATCAGGATAACAACTAGTAATGCACAAGACATTTCCACTATGAGTTGTCAGAGAAATAACCCTTTCTGTTCAAATTCATGAACCTCTCAGAATTCTCAAACATTTTCACAAATACCTGAATGGCAGTTGAATACCTGTGAGCAACAAATCACATGACTCCACAAAAAGCAGCAAACCTAACTCCTGCCTTCATGCAGGGAAGTGTTTGTGATTCACTTTTTATATTTGATCAGCTCTAGAAATGATAGCATCTGTTGGCTATATAAGCTTTAAAATTAGAAGTCCATTCTTTGTGAGGTACTGCTCTCCTTTCCTCACTATTTATAGCTTTTGCTTGCTCTACAAAATTCAATGCAAGGTATACAACCTATTGTCTGTCACATGTAAAACTCAAAGCCATATATCTTGTCCTTTTTACTGAAATTATTTGGCTGTCCATTTTACTTTTCCATACAAAAGAGTCAGCTCCAGCTTTTATATAAAGCTTTCCTAATCCTAACACAGAGGCTTTCATCTAAGGAGCAAGTAAACAAGAAGGAAAAAAAAATAGATTTCTTTTCAAACCCACACACTATAAAGGGTCTGTTCAGCTTGTAACTTTTTTTTTGTACTCTATTTATTCTGTATGTTTAATTTAATTCAAATTCACAGCCAGAATTGGCCTGGGTTTCTTATATTTTTCTTTAAAGTATTATACTGCAGGACTGGATGTCTCGGGGGATGGTAATATGATGCAAGGTTTTTCATTCCCTAGGTCAGGGGTCGGCAACGTTCAGCACGCGGCACGCCAAAGTGAGCGCCCTGGCGGGCCAGGCCAGTTTATTTACCTGCTGATGTGGCAGGTTCAGCCAATCGCTACCCCCACTGGCCGTGGTTCGCCATCCCGGACCAATGGGGGCGGCGAGAAGTGGCACGGGCGAGCGATGTGCTTACCCTGGCGAGCCGCGTGCCGAACGTTGCCGACCCCTGGTCTAGGTCATTATTTCAAATCCTAATGTGGCTGGGAGTGACCAAAAACTTGTTACCATGTTACAGCTGTTCAGCAGCTTATTTCAGTTAGGTCTGTGGCACCAGTTGAATGGCTAGTGTGCTAGTTAGGAAAAGCAAGGCACACTATAGCTCAACGGTTCTCAACTTATTTATCAGTGTGTTACCTGGGCTGTAGGGGCCTGATGGCAGGACAGTGACAGCCTGGATCTTGACCCCGACCATTGACCCCGGATCTCTGCTCCACAGGGCTGGCGGGCTACCCTCCCTGTACCCCTGCCGCTGTGTGGGGCCAGGCAGCTGCCCTGGAGCTTACAGGACCAGGCGGCAGCCCCGGACTCCCAACCCCACAGGGCCTGCCTGGTGCCCCGACATGACCCCGACCCCACTGCTCTCAGGAGTGGGGCAGCCTGGATCCCACTGCACTGGGCAGCCAGGAACCCAAACCCCACCATGTGGGCTGGCCTTTAGCACACAGGGTAGGCAGTGCTGATGCCAAACTGTCGGGGGGTGTCACCCAGAAGCATAGCACAAGTCTTGAAATACATACATATCTATAACTCATAATACAAAAATGATACAAACACATGAACAAGATCATCATATTTGGCAAATTATAACATTTTTGCAGATACCTTACATGGCATATCTGGCATAACTCATTGCAATTTTACAATATTGGTATTCATAATATCCTAAAGTGTCCCCCAGATTCCATACAGCATCACAATGGGTTCCTCTGATATTTTGTTCTTTTATGTATTTTTATGTGATGCCTAGATAGCATCATTTTTCACCTGGATTTGCATTGCCCTAAACCTGCGATAGAAGGGCACCAATTCCAATTTATTTACCTGGTCAATGTATTGCTCAAACAGCTGGAGGTCAACATTATTTTGTGCTAGTAAATGGGTTAAGTAGCCCATTCATTGCAGCTCTCAGCACCTGTGGCTATGGCAAAGACCTCTACAGCAGTGTTTCCCAAACTTGGGAACCCGCTTGTTTAGGGAAAGCCCTTGGCGGGCTGGGCCGGTTTGTTTACCTGCCGTGTCCACAGGTCCAGCCAATCGCGGCTCCCACTGGCTGCAGTTCACTGCCCCAGGCCAATGGGAGCTGCTGTAAGCAGTGCGGGCCAAGGGACATGCTGGCCGCCGCTTCCAGCGGCTCCCATTGGCCTGGAGCAGCGAACCGCGGCCAGTGGAAGCCGTGATTGGCCAGACCTGTGGATAGGGCAGGTAAACAAACCGGCCCGGCCCGCCAGGGGCTTTCCCTACACAAGCAGCGTCCCCAGTTTGGGAAACACTGCTCTACAGGATTCACATTTATGATGGTTTAAAGTGAGATGAGAGGTCCAGGGTTTCTTTTGTGTCAGAGAAATTCATGTTTGGCACCAGAGTGAAAAGATGGCAAGGGGGAGGAAAATCGCTGAAAACCATTAATTACAGAAAGACAAATGATAATGTGCATGATTTTACAGATTCAAGACAAATCATTTAAATACTTTAAAATCTCTTCATGTATTTTTCATTATAAATAATCTTAACAGCCTGGCCAAACAATGCTGTATTTTCTTGCAGTTGAAACAAACACTTCTAAATAGACCAAAGCTGCAGCTTGGTCTGAAAAAAGTAAAAAGATTAAAAAGAGGCATATTTATGCCCTAATGAGCCTGAACTGTGCTAGAGATGGGAAGAGGGGGTTATAACACCTAAGTAATCCTACCAAAAATTATTATTAGGACAGTTCTAAAGTTCAGTGAAATCACGGGGAGACTTTCCATTGAATTCAACATGCTTTAGAGCAGGCCTTTGAAATGCACAGTCCCTTCAGAGGCTTGGAGAGAACAAAGGAAAGGCACCTCTTTGCTAAACCTTCAGAGGCAATATAGTCAACAATCCTCCCAATACAACCATCCTGTGCACTGGGAAGGAAAGGGGGTGAGCAGAAGGGTCCGGAACCCTTGTCACAAAGAAAAATAGTTGGTGCTTCCTGCAGTGCCACATAATCTTCCCCATTTGGTGCTTCCCAACAGTGGGAACCAGAGAGAGAAAGAGAGAGTGTGCGTGAAACCCACTGGTGAGTGGATGTTGCAGGTCTCCCACTGTGCCTGATCCACAGAAGATGCAAATCTATTGAAGCCTCAGCAAAAGAGCCTTAACTCAAGATGTAGCAGCTCATACACTATGTTCTGGAGGTTCCCAGTTCAATCCCCTGTGCACCAGCTAAGATGGCAGCCATACAAGTGCATCATGGGCAGGTGTCAGACAATTTTTCCAGGGCCAGGGCAGCTCCACTCCCATATTTGGGGCTCAGTATAAAAGGCACAAACTAGCACAAGCAATTCAAATGAGTCTTCCCACTCATGGCTAAGGCTAAATCTTTGAGAGATTTGCTATAAAAAAGAAAAGTAAATGCTGGCAAGATATAGTGGGATACAAAAGTCAGCCCCTCTTATATATTGTTTGGAAATCCAAAATGCACATCTGAAGTCAGAAAATATTGGTTCTCTGTTGGTACAGCACCTAGCAAAATGTGTTCCTGGTCCATGAGTAAGGCTCCTAAACTCTACAGTAGTACAAATAATAAATAGGTTTCAATGCCTAACAATTGAATGGCAGTAAAGTCAGAGACTCCCCTCTTACATATAGGTTTTGACAAGTTTCATGGCGAACTAATGTCATCTCCGAACTGGCATGGATAAAAGAACTGCAAAACCAAGCTAAGTGGTTCTGACATCTAAGTTAGGAACAAGAGAAAAATCTTGTACCATGGGAGATCTTACTGACATATGCATTCATTTATTAATCATCATTTCCAGTGTTTTTGTTGTTGTTTTTCCCAAAATATTCTCATTATATAACTTTTTAAATAAATCTAACTTTATGGAATTTTCCACCAGCAAAAAACAAACAAACAAACAAAAAAACCCATTACTAGGCTGGAAAAGAACAAGTTAAGATGGCTTCTTCTGACCCACCTGATCATATGGAGTAGGTTTTAATCACTTGGGGGCCATGAAGAAGTACATTATGACAAAAACCCAACCTTCCTATTTTGAAACCCCAAAAAAACACCACAAAATCTGCATAGGTAATTCACTGACATCCAGAAAATAGAGAGAAAATGTCATGCTCAACTTTAATTACATTTTCAATAATGAAAACTATATTTCATGGACACTCCACAAATCTGGAAGAGAGCTAATTTTGAGTGATTTTAAAATTTGCAAACACACTTTGAACAGATCTACTCGAGCAATTAAATCTCCTCCAAAGAAGGAACACAGTTAATTTCCCTTTCACCATTTTCTTTTATGGTGAGTAGCAGGATATTTATCTATATGGGCAAAAAAAAAAATATTTTGCTTTTGGTAGGACATAATTTAGAATGAGGAAAAGAAGGTTTGTAGCATTACAAATAGGAGAATCATATTCACATCTGTTCTCCATGCCCTGGATGTTATTCTTAGTTTGGGCCAAACCCTGCTTTTCCTTATTTACATGGTTTCAACAGTTTTACTCACATGAGAAAGAGAAGCTAGATTTAACAGTGCAAACAGAGAGAATGACCCAGCAGAAAAAATGCAGGGACAGTTAACAGGGTCTTGTCCTCAAAGCTTAGTTTTTATAACAAGAAAGTAAAATAAATCAATGTAAACAGAAAACCTCTATAGCTTGGAGCTAAACTCAGTGCTACCTTCCTAAAGGCATTCTTCCTCTCTCTCTACCACTGCCACCTGTGAAAGGAGCAGAGGAAGCTAAAATGGAATTAATCCTGGTGCACTAAAGACCAGTAAGAGTCTTTGCACTTTCTAAGGAGGCCTAATGTATTTTATTTGAAGTTGCTACCCAGAATTTAAATGTAGCATTAATAGTACATTCAATTATAACAAATCTACTTTTTCTATTAAAAACAAAAATCCTAGACAGACATTTTATTTTGATTCACTGGAAGAATGTTGCACTGTACACATTTTTCTCTGGGCAATACAATATCAATGTTATTTCTGTTTATAAAAATAATGATAGTCTTCCCTCTGTTAACAGCAAATATTTTACAAAATTGGGTTCCTCATTGTGCAAATACTTAAACACATGCTTAACTTAAAGCATGTGAGTAATCCCATTGCAATTAGTAGGAGTACTCATGTGCTTAAAGCTAGGCATGTGTAAGGTAAGTGTTTGTGAACTTCAAACCTTCTCTTATTGAAAGCAAAATTCATGTATAGGCTACTTCTGCACTTTGAGCTACAGATGTGATTCCCAGCTCACATACACACACCACACATTATCTTAATGAGATCTAACACAAGTATAAATAGTAATGTAGCCGTGGCAGCATGGCTGAGAAGTGCAGCGTACATACTCACCAGTTTCAGGTGGGTTTGAACTCTGCATGGCTCAGCAGCCACTGCCCATGCTATTGCAGCTATATGGCTATTTATACTCATAGCAGCTCAAAGAATGCTAGCAAGACTGTCTATGAAAGCTTGGAATCACACTCCTAGCTTGTAGCTTAGATGTAGACATAGTCATTCTTTAAAAAAAAAAATAATAATAATAATACCCTGGATTATCTTGTACATTTAATTAAAAAGCTATCTGTTGCATCTTTCCAATAAATACATTCTCATAGACATGGAATTGTTTTCCAAAGTAAAAACCATGTTTAAAGGAAAACAATACATTTCCCCGTTTGAATATTTTCCCTCATTATGTTGCATTTTTGGTCCTGGTCTTTCAAGGGCTTACACATATTTTGAGCTCAGGGGAACTATCACATGCCTAAAGGTAGTACATGAATAAGTCTTTGCAGCACTGAAGCCTTAAAAAAGATGTTTCCTGAATCTAAGGAAAATATGTATTTATCTTAAAAAGTTAACACCTCCATTTTCTATGCTTTCCCAATATAGTAGCAGTTTTTTTCCTCTCAACATACAGAGAAATAGCTTTGTTTTTCTAAAGCAATGAATAAACAGTGCCATCTTCTGTCTATGTTGTTATAATAAATGCAGATGTGAAAGAGACTTAAGTAGCATAATTAAGATCTATCCAGGCTGAGAAGTTAGATAAGCAATCACTCAGAGGTTTTACAATCATGATATAATTGACTACTACCTTTTGAACACTTCCAAGTAATGAACAGCTTTTTAGGGCAAATATATATTTAATGTCTTGCTGTATGATTCATTCCCTGAAACAGTTAAACATTCCATTTATCAGAGGAGTAGAGGAAAAGAAAGATCAATGTCCATTCTCTAGGGTTGTATGTCTTCTCATTATTGAATGGTGCCATTCTAAGGAATAAGGCTGTAGCAGTCTCAGCCGAGCTTCGGCCCTCAGAGGGGCTGTGGGGTATCCCACCGCCTCGCTCTGGTCCGCCGTCAGTCCTGGTCCAGCGGTAGTGTGGGACAGCAAACACACGGTTAGGGGTTAAGGCCCTCACGCAGGGGCTGAGCCAATAGTTCGGGAACCCAGGCCCTTAAGCAGGGGCTAGGTCGATGTTTGTAGCGGCCCAGGCCCTAGGTCAGGGCGGGGCAGCAATCAAATAGTCAGGAACTCAGGCTCTTAAGCAGGGGCTGAGTCAATGAGTGAGAGGTCCCAGCCTCGCTAGGCCAGGGAAAAGGGGGAGTCTGCCACCCAAGCGGGGGGTGGCAGGGGGGACACAGGCCCTCCCACTCCACTGTGTCCCAGCCCGGGGCCCTACCAGCGGCGGAAACTTGCTGCTGTCAGTGGGGATCCTGGCCGCAACACACTGACATCGGTTCTGGCAGTGCTGCAGCCAGACTGGGGTCGGCTGCCCCCGGGCTACTTCCACACTCCGCCTTGGGGCCTACCTGGGACGTACTAGTGTCCTTGGTGGTCTCCACCAGCATTGGTTGTGAAGGGTAGGTTCGGCTCCTCCTCGGGATAGCTGGAAAGGGGCAGGCTCGGCCAGTCCTCCTCAGGGTAACGGGCGAGGGGTAGGCTCGGCTGGCCTGGTGAGTCAGCCGGCCGGTCATGGCCTGCTGCCATCTCCCAAGTGGGAGCTCAGCCACAGACGTCTGCTCTCTCCTCCGGCTTGTTTTCCACTGAGCTCTGCAGGCGAGCTTTGTACTTCCGGGTTGGCGCCATGACCTCTGAGGGGCAGGTGCCGGACCCGGTGGTTCCGCCCACATTAGTGTTAGGGGAGGTTCGGCCCTCAGTGGGGCTGAGCCTGCCCGCTTCCCGGTTTGCCAATACGGCCTTGCTACAAAGGCAAATATCCTCAAAGGTCTTTAAATGCCTAACTCCCAATGGAGTTTGCTGCCTATTACTTTCCCCCAAAATCTTATAGTCACATTCTGCTTTGCAGAAATAAACAGCAATCTGCAGAGTGTTTAGCTTTCTTACCATCTATGGAAGAATTACACCTAAATCAGCACTGGATCCCCCAAAACCTTCTCAGAACTGGAATGCTTTTGTATGAATAGTTGTATGTCACAGAGGTTACTAGAGCCACCACAGTGGTGCAATCACTCAATATGGTAATAGCGAGGGATAAAACTTGGTACTCTGCTAATTCAGCCATGAAACCCAGTGTATACACATTTTTTTTTCACAAAACTGCAGGAGAAAAACACATTTGCTCTGAAAAATAAATCACATAAGCTAATGAAATCTTGTAGCAATCTGCATTAAACCTGCTGGTAGCTTTGTGAAGTCTCCATTGACTACACAGCACTATATATTTATGAAATACTTTTCTGAAGAGCTAATGTGCAAGATGCCTGCTGCTCTCAGTAGACCATGGTTTGATTCTCATGGCCACCAGCCACTTTAGGAATAGTATTTCACTGCAGCTTTTTGATATTTAGCATGCCAAACAGGAACCATCCTCCTCAGGAGTTCCCTGGAGTGGTTATTAACTGAAGTGAAGACATTTAATATCTTTAACCATCATGTGGCCAACGCATACTGGGCCCTCACATTTTACCATCTCAAGAGAGAGACTGATGGAAGAAATAAAAGTGCCATGGATGGAGAGAACTACCTCTGACATAAAAGAAAGAGGAAAGATTGTCTGGTGATTAAAATGCAAAGTGGGACTTAGGAGCTCTGAGTTCAGTTCTCATCTCTGCCTTGGACTTCTTGTATGACCTTGGGCAAAGCATTTAAGTTGATCTAGACACAGTGGTGACATGAAAAGAGACACATGGATGGATTTTAAGTGGCAGACTGCAACTTTTATTAATGTAGAAACAGGGGAGGGGCACTACCCACCCATCACCCATACTCTCAAATACCAGGCATTTACCATATACCACTGGTTCCAGTGCAGGGGTTACAAGGCTCCTACCATACAACCTGTTACTTAGGGTAGGCTCTCCCTACCCTAGTTCGCTCTAAGCCCTCCCTCCCTTCCCCCCCTGTGAAGGGGACAGAGGATGCAAAATGTTGGGGACCTCAGCCTGCAAGAGCCACTAGGTCTGACCCTATTCCAGGAGGCCAAGGGCCCTCAGCAAAATGCTAAATATTTTACCTCTGGGAACCATTAATTTTATCCTTGTAATCACACTGGAAACCAGCTGTGAGTTGTGACAAATTAAAAACTCAAGCAAGTACCTCATTTGGATATTAAACACATTTTTTAATTAAGTTACTGTAGCTTGAGGCTGCTGCAAGGAAGTCAAAAAACTCTCCAGGCCTCAGCCAATTGGCCCATGAGAGAAAAAAATTCCTTCCCGACCCCCAAATGGGCTATTGGCTAGACCTGCAGCAGTTGCCATACTACATTTCCATTCCCAGTTTAGGATGGGGTTGCTGGAACACACCACAAGAGGCTCTATATAGCCCAAGTTCCTGGTTCAATAGCTGGGGGGATGCAGGCCAATCATCACCCCTTCCCCCAACTGGCCAATGGGTGCCAGAGACTCCGGGAGAGGGGTGAAGGGGGGAGGCACTACTCTGTGTCCCTCATCAAGCTTCTCCCTCTCTTGCTGGTGGGGCTGTGCATATTCACCGCTGACCAAGTCAACTTTTCCCACCCACTGAAGTGGATGAGTGGCATTGTTCTGTAACTTACATCCCCATCTATAAAACAGAGATTAAAAATATTTTTTTGTATTTTTTATTTAGATGGTAAGCTCTTTGGGGGAGGGTTTGTCTCTTGCTCAATGTTTGTTATTTTGCTCAGCCCAATGGGTCCTAATCTCAGCTGGATTTCCAGGTGCTGCCATAATTAATAATAAATGGAGTTCATCTTTTGAATTATGTAGACTGGGGTTCTTATGTGACACCTTATTATTCCATTAATCATATTTGTGGTTGTCAGAATCCTTTATAACATAGATGATGGCTCTTGTTGTGAAGGAGCAGCCTAATTCCCATGATCAACAAACACGCCGTTAGAGGAGTTAAACCAGGCTTGCAGTAGGTGCTAGCACATAAAAATAAATAAATAAATAAATAAACTTTTTTTCCTAGTGTAGACACGACAATGTTGCATTTATGTAGGTCGGATTTTTTTAGATTGAACAGTATGACCACATTCTACTCTGTAATCAGGCTACTTTGCACCACTGACACAAAACATCCTTATCCCTAGTAGAACTAGCCCTGAGGGATCATTCCAGTTCAGAGGGATTCTTCTGTGTTGGACAGCTGACATAACAGCCCCTTTGTCTTCCCTCCTGACAGCCAGCAATGAGAGAAAGACAGTATGGCCAGTATTCTCTTGAACCCTAGCAATGTCCAACTGCTGTACTGGCCCTTTGGAGTCAATGACAGCTGGAGTAAGTTAAAAAAGCCCACAAAGGTGCTCTGAGTTAAGGGGACCAGCGGGGAACAGAGGCAGCCCACCATCAAGGGAGGTGCTTTGCTCCTGAATTGCACTTTGCAGTCCAGGGCCACTGGGAAATTGCATGCATCTGCTCTATGCAAGAGATGGCTTAAGAAGTGTATTTTGTGCTATATTCAGTATACCAGGTGCTATGTCTACATACTAACAGATTAGTCCCCGATCCTAGATAGCCTTAATCAAGTGCTATATAAGTAATCCTATTGACTTCAGTGAGAATACTTACATGCATAAAACTGAGCACATTCAGGACTGGGGCCTTAGTAACTGGCTGTAATTTTTTCTTTAATGCCCATAGTTTGTATGGGAGGGAGACATTCATCTTGATCCCAGGGCTACAATACATAATGCTTTGGGTCAGTCCCTCTTAACAGAACATTTTAAAATCTAAATACTACTGTTTTACTCTTACATATTAAAATGAAGTCTTTGTCACTACAAGTGTTTATGAATATTTGAAAGTAGATACATAATAAATAAGAGCATATAAATTAGTGAAAAATATCTGCCCCCTCTCCTGTGATAAATCTGGCTCATTGTTAGAAAACAACATTTTTATGTGGAACTGTTTACATTTATGGAATTTGGGCTAGTCACAGGTCTGTTGATAAAGCACACTAAAAACTGATTCAATCAAAAAAAAAGTTTGTCTCCTATCATCTCAGAAGCTCCAAAAATTGGCTTCCCTAGTGCAGAAACTATTCCCCCCCCCCCCAAAAAAAAACCCCCACACTGTAATAACTAACTATGATTTGCATCTTCATTTCACCAGGAAGAGCTAGTATATGAACTAATAGTCTTCCTAGCTAACAAATATAACCCTCTTTAAATATCCAGCAGAGTCAACGTTTCATTATTTCAGTGTGCCAGGTGGACATTATGTAAAATGATGATATGATGTGCAGAATTATAAAATTATGGCTCCCTGCTGGAAATGTAAAAAACATATTTATTTTCTACTTTGCAAGCCTGTATTACTTCACATAGCATTTTTCCTGTTTGAAATGATGACACTACCCAAGGACAGCTCATTCTGTTTGTGAAGCAATTGAACAAGAACAGTGGCAACTAAAACAATCTTTCCTTTTATTTTGAAAAGTATTATTGAAATAAATATTACACAAATTGATACAAATAAAGTGATGTCAGACCAATTCTGTAAAGGAAGAATTCATGACTCTACACATTACATATAGACTAATGAAAAATATCAAAGAGTAATAAAATGAGCTACCAAGATTTCTGTCATTTGTACTGGTAACATGTCTGTGCTTCTAATTATTGACAGCATCTTGACATGTTTGCAGTAGCTCAAGCAGAAACCTCACCCTTTTTAAAGATATGGGAAATTATCACTGTACACATTAAGGGGTCCATTTTTCCTTTTCCACTTTATATACCTAAAGCTTTAAGCCATGACTCATCAAGTAGGTGCATGTATATGTCATGTCAGAACATAAGAACATAACATAAGAATGGCCACACTGGGTCAGACCAAAGATCCATCTAGCCCAGTATCCCGTCTTCCGACAGTGGCCAATGCCAGATGCCCCAAAGGGAACAAACAGAACAGGCAATCATCAAGTGATCCATCCCGTTGCCCATTTCCAGCTTCTGGCAAACAGAGGCTAGGGAAACCATCCCTGCCCATCCTGGCTAATAGCCATTCATGGACCTATCCTCCATGAATTTATCTAGCTCTTTTTTGAACCCTGTTATAGACTTGGCTTTCACAACATCCTCTGGCAAAGAGTTCCACAGGTTGACTGTGTGTTGTGTGAAGACATACTTCCTTTTGTTTGTTTTAAACCTGCTGCCTGTTAATTTCATTTTGTGGCCCCTAGTTCTTGTGTTATGAGAAGGAATACATAGCAATTCTTTATTTACTTTCTCCACACCAGTCATGATTTTATAGATCTCTATCATATCCCTCCTTAGACGTTTCTTTTCCAAGCAGAAACGTCCAAATCTTATTAATTTCTCTTCATACGGAAGCTGTTCCATACCCCTAATCATTTTTGTTGCCCTTTTCTGAACCTTTTCTAATTCCAATATCTCTTTTTTAAGATGGGGCAACCACATCTGTTCGCAGTATTCAAGATGTGGGTGTACCAGGGATTTATAAAGAGGCAATATGATATTTTCTGTCTTATTATCTATGCCTTTCTTAATGATTCCCAACATTCTGTTAACTTTTTTGACTGCCGCTGCTTAGTCAAAAGTGGATGTTTTCAGAGAACTATCCACAATGATGCCAAGATCTCTCTCAAGTGGCAACAGCTAATTTAGACCCCATCATTGTATATGTACAGTTGGGATTCTGTTTTCCAATGTGAATTACTTTGCATTTATCAACGTTGAATTTCATCTGCCATTTTTTTGTCCAGTCACCCAGTTTTGTGAGATCCATTTGTAGCTCTTCGCAGTCTGCTTTGGAATTAACTATCTTGAGTAGTCTTGTATCATCTACAAATTTTGCCACCTCACTGCTTACCCCTTTTTTCCAGATCATTTATGAATATGTTGAATAGTATTGGTCCCAGTACAGACCCTTCACGCTGGTAAAATATTAAATTGCAATGACCCCATAGGACTTATTTGCAATGTCCCATATGCATTTTTCTAAGTTATGGTGACAGGACAACTATGAACACCATCGTAACATTCTTCCTTTTTGACTATCATTGAGGTCACTTAAGGCATTTACTCCTGTGCTCCTATAGCACCATCGTCAATTATGTTCTGAACTTTGTTTAAACACAGTGAACAGACCTTAGTAGAGGTTAAGATTCTTTAGAAAATCATCGGCACAATTCAGATACTGTTGTCAGGAAAGAAGTATTTTAAAAATCACTTGTCCACTTATGCGGGGGCAAGGAAATGGTACTTCTTTTATTCCCTTAATGGGATGTTTTTTTCAATGCATTTTGAGATATTTATTTTATTTTTAATTATATAAATTGGACATAATTGGAATAAGTCTGTGTTATTTTCCTTTATCATCTTTTATGGTACCCCACATTTACTCTCCCAAGGTGAGTGTAGACCTCAGCTTCTCAACAAGCAGAATTTGCCAGTACATTCACTAGTACAAGATGGATGGTTGGAACTGCTGCCTCTATTAAATGCTAGAGAGAAGTGACTATGCTCCTGAGAGAGCCAGAGGGATTCACTCATACATCCCTATGCAGCTTTGAGTAAGAATGCTGAATTAGGATCTGAGCTCCTGAGGCTGCAACTGATGATGGACAGGTGGACTGCTGTGCCTGTGTGGAGCTCCACTGACTTCTGTGGGGCTGCATGTGCACAGGTGTCTGCCCACATGTTGACAGCTGAGGACTGAGGCCTTTCTGCACCACATATATTTGTCATATTTATGTATGCAATATTTCAAAGACTCGACTCTTAATATGTAATCGTCCTTGTCTCAGAGAGAGTGATGCTAATACGTTGGTTCTCTGTTTGGGGCATCCATAATCCAAAATGTTCTTTCACAATGATTTTTTTTTCTCTGTAGGACAGATTTCATCTAAACTGCTGTACCTACTCCAGCATCTAAACATAAAAATACACAATAAACATTTCAAGGATGGAGGATTCCCTTCCATTTTTCATGCACAATATTGCTATTTCATTTCTGCCATTCAATGATATCTTGACAGTCTTGAAGAAGTGACAGCTGGAAACCACCACCAGAACTATATAAACAAAAACAAATTTTATACATTGGACATTTCCTGTCAGTGGCCTTACAAACTATGGCTCAAAAGCCCCAAGTCCTGCTTGCTCGTTATAATGATTGATTTGCTTACAAACTTTGAAAATGCTTATAGTATAAGCATTATATTACAACTCCTCTCCTTGCAAGGCTATAAAGGAATAGCACTGAACTGAAGAAACCATGGGTAAATTCTCCTGCTAAACTGAATATAAAAACTAAAGATCCTCATATTTGGCAGACACAGCATTTTTATGTAACAGGTAGCTTTCACAGTTTTACTGTTTAATGAGATTTTAAAAATCAGAAGAATCTTTGCAGTGTTCCAGAGGACTCAACTTGATGAACAAAAGCTAAATTAGCAGCTTCACTAACTAAGCCAGTAGTGTGGACCAGCCAACGTGAAAGTCACTCTGATTCTATCCAGTGGAGTTCAGTGGATCACATACACTAAGTACTGTAGCAACAGGGATACTAAAGAAACGGAGGCCAGACCACATTGTCAAAACATCCAGCAAACATTAATGAACCCTGTGCACTCTGACACAGCAGCACCTGCCTCCCCTAGAGCTCCACCCCCAAAAGAACACTTCAATTCCCACTCCCCCACCCTCTGAAACCACACATATCTGCTCCACTAGCTGGGTGTGAAGCCCCTTACTGTATATTCCCATTTTTAATGCCCATTCCGAATCCCACTGAAGGCAATGATAAATTTGTAATTGACTTCAATGGGAACCACAACAAGCCCTTGTTTAAGTGGGAAAGGACTAGAGAGGAGTTGACTTTCAGGAACAGTTAGGTATTAACTTATAGTTCATGTCTGTAGTGCACATGTGGAAGTGTCCCTGAAGGTGGAGTGCAGGAAGGAAGGTGCACAAAAGAGCTTTCTCCTCCATAACTTTCCTTTGAACCGCTAACTAGAAGAGACTGTTTAGGCAGCCATTCTACATTAGTTATTTTCTGCAACTCTCAAAACAGGAGTGATAAATTATTAGCCTTGCATAATTGTGGTATGAATTACATGCCTTTTTTTTCTCTCTTTTTAATATAAACACTGTCTGACCACTTCCTCTTTCTTCTACTACTACTCCTTTTCTCTAAGGTAGATGGAGAGACGCCCACCATGGTTGGGTTGTCATATAATGCATAAGGGCAATCATGAGGTGTTTTAGTTGACTCTTAAAAGGAAGGACATTTTGAGACCCAGGAGCTCAACATTAAAGAAATAGTACTGTTATTTAAAATAACTTTTCTTCTGTTTAATTCCATTACTTATAGTTTCACCCTTTTGCACTATTAAAGTGAGACAAAAATCAAATGGAACAAGTTTGTAGTATAGTATCTGGACTCTTAATTTAAAAAACGTTGTTTCCTCTTTGAATATGATACCTAAGAGTTTGCCTGAGGTAAAAATTAATTTGGGAAGACAGTGAGGAAAATTTCAAGACAGAAAACCTTTGAGATTAAAAAATAGCAGGGTAATGTATTTTAAACTTCAGAATAAGTTCCTAAACTACAACTTACAGTTTTCTGACTCAAACAAATTAGGAAATATTAGTCTCCATGCTGTCTTATGAACCTCAGGGACATTATAGTGTACTGCAGCATATGAAAAAGCTTACATGGAGTACTCTAAACTTGCAACCTTATAAGTAGAACTCAGACACATTTTTATGATTTATTCTACATTACACTTATATGTCATTTGGCATTAATGATGGACTGTCCAGATTTCTACCAGAGTGAAGACAGAATACCATGGTGACAGTTGAAGAGGCAGCTACAAGGCCTGACTCTCCATTATCTTGCAGCTCGTAGAGTTATTTATAGCCTTTTATAAATGGTTTGTGTGCATTAGAATGGAGATTGACTTCCACTGGGCCAGTATTTCATCCCTCATGTTCTCCTAGCTGAGCTACCTCACACTCAGAGGGCAGAGAACTTTAAGTGCTCAGTTTATTGTTTATGGAAAGTATCACTCCCTCAAAGCTGAACTTCTGGGACTAAGATCATGGGGTTGCACTTCATTGATTTTTCAGTGACACCTCTTACTACTGGATGACCACCCATCCGCCCACACCTATTTTTTACACATTCCATAAACAAAAACAAGAGGAAGGAAGAATGCCTACTTGTCTAAGCAATGGACTGAAGGTCAACGGAACTGCATTCTGCTGCTAGCTGTAGTCCAGACTTACTCTTGTGATCTTGTGCAAGTCACTCAGACCAGCATGTTCAAACTAAGATAACTGTAGATAGGCACCTAAATCCTTAAACACCTACAGAAGTGGCCCTGTTTTCAGAGGTTCTGAGTACCACACCTGTGGTTTGAATTCCTTTGGAGCCACAGCTGCTCAGCAGCTCTGAAAAGCAAGCTATATGTATAGGTGCCGACATTTGGATTTAAGGCCTAATCAAAAGCCCATTGAAGTTATTGGGAAGATTTCTATTGACTTCACTGGACTCTGGATCTGCCCTTAATTCTTAACAACCCATGTTTATAAAGTTCAGCCTTCACCCCTCCTGTAAAAATGTGGCGTCCTGTAAGGTTTAATTCATATTAATGAAATGCTTTGAGCTAATCAAATCTCACTATTCCATATAGAAGCACAAAGCATTAATATTTCTATTTAATTACCGTTATTCAGCATGTAAAGAATTAGAGACAGCAGAGATTGCATGCAGCTTATTGTCAGACTACTCGGAGAAAATTTACTCTTGATTTAATCTGTAAATCCTGCCTAATACCATTGACCTAATTAAACAGTGGGAATAACTGCAAGCATATTGGATGCATACAATTTAAATCCTATTTTTGTCTCCTGCATGGCAAAGACACTGTAAAATATGTATATTGCATACAAATACATGCAATTATGCTATGGTGAAAGAAAAACCTGAGGACTACATTTACAGTATGCTGCATATTGATGCCATGGGACTCCGTATTCTTGAAGTCACTAAAAAAAAAAAAAAAAAAAAAAAAAAAAAAAAGACATAACATGCAGCTTATGCAATCACCAAAAGTGTGTCAGGAAAGGGGCTCAGGTCCAAGCACTAATAAAGGACTGATTTCAAACTCAAAGAAGGGGGACTGAACAGACCAGGCAGTGTTTAATAGAACACAAGAACACAAAATGCAGCAGCCTGCATTAAGACAAAAAGCAGGAATGGTCAAGTGAGGCCCACAAAGAGCCACAGGAGAAAGAGTCAGCACAGGGTCATTGAGCACGGCAGCTTGAGAATACATGGGATAAGACTGTCCCCCTCCTTAGTGTGGATGCAGAGTTGGGGCTGCATTCTCTCATGGACTATTCCTTCAATGCACATATGGAGCATAAGTTTACTCAGACAGGTGAGGAGGAGAAATGGGTGTAGTCTCACCCAGAACTAGCCCAAGGAGCTAACCAGCTTGCAGAGGGCTTGAAGCAACCTGGCATCTCCATGTCCACCTGTCAAGTATTGGGTTAGAAGCAGTGGCCTCTTTGCTAAATACACACGCAAGGAAGAAAAGAGGTATCTGCATCAGGTAGCTTCGTGAAGGCAGCAGCAGGCCACCAACTGCAACTGAATTTCACAGGATTTTAGGTGTTAATTTTACAATCCTAGTGCCTTCAGCTCCACTTCAGCAAAAGACTTAAGCACATGCTTAAGTCTTTTGCTAAATTGTGTCTATCATTATGAGACAGTGCTTCTTAATGTTTCTTGCTGTCATTTATTTCATGCAGCTTGTGTTAACATGACTCCTTGAACCTTAGAAACTCTGAGCTGCTTCAAGGAGTGTTTGTCTTCAAATTTTTATTTATGTTACTCTACTGTCTAGGAGCCCTAGTGACAGACTAGGACCCCATTGTGCTAGGCACAGTACAAACAGAACAAAAAGATGGTCCCTGCCCCAAGGGCTTAACTTGCTTTTGCAAGTATTTTTTTTGGGTGGCTCATTGATCTTCTGTACAGTTGTTTTATTAAGTGTAACCTCTGAACTAAGCCTGGTGGCTATAACTACTATGTAGTAAAAATTCAATTCCATAACCATTCTTTGATATATTTTTAAAGATCTTTACAGACTGAGTCTCCCCTCACTTATGTAAGTTTTACACTGGTGTAACTGCATTGACTTACAGACATTACTGCTGATTTATACTGGTTGGGGGTGGGGTGAAGGTCAGGCTCACTGTATCTATGTCATCATCGCCTAGGGGGAAAGAAGCTTCTAAGTCCAGCGCTGGGCCTTTTTTCATTTCTATTTTGTTACTGCTGAATACCTTAAATTGAGATCTACAGAATGCTTGTACATAACAGAAATAGTCAGCAACAGATAAGTTCAGCATCAGTTTTTAGAGACTGTTTAGTTGTATTCTTCAGCTATAGAGCTGAGCAGCCCGGGAATTCCATGGCCTATAGCTTCATGCTAAAAAACCCTGAGACAGGACCAAGCTCTCCCTAAAAGCTTTTGCTCTAGTGAAATAAAGACTAATGGCAGGACAGGCGAGAAAACTGTTGATAAAGATTTAAGGCCCAATCCTGAAGCGTGGTGAGGGTGTTCAAACCGCACTGATTCCCAAGTGAGTTGAAAGCATTCAACATCTTTGTCCACCACCTTCCGCCCCCCCAAAAATGGATAGATTTGTCAGATTTAATTGTTTACCAGCTGGTACTATTATTGAGGAAAGATTTACAGCTTCACCATGCATTGCCACTCACATACTCAAGTATAATCCTTCAAAGGGTACATCATGCATAGATAATGGCTACCGTGCATTTTTTTTAATTTCAAAGTACAGGAAGCTTAGGTTGTGTGTGAGAGGGAAAGAATGGAGAATAACAAACAGATAAAGATGAGAGAGACAAGGTAGGTTAGGTAATATTCTTTATTGGACCAACGTCTGTTTCGTGCTCCATAGAGCCCTTCCTCAGGACTGTGGAGCTCAGAAGCTTGTCACTTTCATCAACTGAAATTGGCCCAGTAAAAAGTATTACTTCAACTACCTTGTCTCTCTCAGCTCCTGGGGCCAGCACACCTACAACAAGCCTGCAAAGTTAAAGACCAAATGGTTTGTGACCAAGAATTCTCATATATAGAATGGGAACAAATAGTTTAAAATTTGTAAAGTCTCTTTAAATTGTTGTGTGATAAAAGTTAGTTCAGAGCTTCAACTAACAATTCTGCAGTGGCTTATCTTAAGGAAACCTTCCAGTATTTAAATTCTCACAATTATTTTTTAAAATCTTTACTTTTCCTAGCTGTTCATTTCCTGAAACAGTGGAGCAGTAGGGCATTTAGAAATGAACATCCATGATAAGTAATTTGCTGGGCACCTGCACATACCTTTTTTGAAGCTTTGAGTCTTAATGGCAGGGATCTATTCATAAATTAAATAACTGTCTTCAAGCTATGGCCCATGCAAGAGATGGCTGACAGCTGTGGACAAAAATAACAGGCCTTATGTAGCCCTAAAAAGTTACAAGCTGTCACACATTTAATAGATATGTTTATGAGCTGCTTGGATGCCTTCAAAAGTAATCCCTGAGAAGAAATATATCAAGCTCATTTTATGGATATGAGGTTATACTTAAGACCACTTATTCAGCATATACTAAAGATGATTGTTGCATTAGGGGTAAAATTCACCCCTATCCAGACAGGTTACTACAAGTTACTACTTAAGTCGCAATTAAGCTCTTTTTTTTTTTGAGGCATTAGATTTATGCTATAGTATAGTAAATTTTTAGGAGTGAATTAGACTGGTTCACATTGGCTTGATAAGCCAGTAATTTTCTTCTGGGGCTGCCCTCTTTTGTTTTGGAATCTCAGCTTTCATTACAAAAATGAAACATGATTAATAGGCTTGAAAGGATTAGATTTTTCAGTGAATGGTAGTAAATGTAAATTTCATCATACACACACAAACTGATGAAAAATATTCTCACTGATCATTTAAAATGTACAGATAGGCAAAGTAAGAAAAATGCTCCCTGAGAATCTGGAGTTTGATTTAAGGATATTTACTTTGTATATTTTGATGTGGTGTTGACCGTTAAAGCTTTAACTTTTTGAATCTCAATGTCTATAGCCATTAAATAATTGTCTCACCTAAAATTTTCCACAAGGGTTAAAGTTTAAAACCGATAAAATATATTTAAAAATGCTTACAGATAAACATTGATATTATCCATCAAAATTATAAAAAAAAATAAAAATTGAACTCTGCAAAGCCTAATTAATAATGGTAATTAAAAAATAAATAGATTTCTTTGTCAAATTCCAATAAGCCCACCTCAGTGGTCTAAGTTTTCATGGCCCGTCAGTGACTTTTGTGTACTTCTCGGAAGCTATTCCATGTATCACAATATGTTGACATATCTGTTATCTCTGAACTCATCTCAGGATAGAAGAAAATCTCTTGTCCTTTGCTTGCGTTTTTTAATACTTAGATGACTGCTACTTATTTATTCTCTAGGACATGGGAAGCTGAAATTCTGTCTGTTGCTACCCCCTCCATAATAAAACAGGATATTTAGGGAGGGGGAAATGGAGATGGACAGGACAGCAGAGGGTCTCCTCTCTCACCTGTCCCCCAGATTTTCCTCTTTCCCTGTCAGTCCCCTACACATCACATTCTCACTCTCTCCACACCGTACCCTGCTCAGTTTCTTTCTACACTTCATTTTCCCCTACCCGCTCTTCATCTGTCTCCTTTTCCCCACTCCTCAGTTTAACACTTTTTCCCTCCTGCTATCCCAATGAATCATTTTCCACTGTTTCACATTCTACTGTCCTCTGCCTTGCCCTCACATTGGCCCCACTCCAGCAAGATACTGAAGCACATGCCAGGGTCATGGTGACTAAGTGGCCTGCATCTTTCCTGAGGGAAACTTGGTTTTGGTCCCACTAAAAACAATAGAAGATAGTGGCCATCTTTTCTAGGAGCTCCCTCACTTTCACATGAAGAGGCTGAAGGGAAATGGTATCCACTTTGACTGGTTGCTTCAATCCCATTGATAGTAATGGGAGATGGTGTCCATTTTGTATAAGAACAAAATATAAACTTTGAGTTTAAACAGGAAATCATGAGAAAGCTATAGACTGCTGCCCTCCTCCCCCCCTCCCCCGCCACCCAACATACTGGGAGTATGGCTCTACACCACCCATGGATTCTCCTACACCAAAAGAATCCCCAGATAGCTGCTTATGTTGGTTTAAGGCTACTTTATGCTCAAGGCCCAGCATTTGGCCCTTTATTTGAAAATACAGTGCAGTTATAAGAGGCAGAAGTGTAGTTTACCAGAACACCTTTCAGAGCATGGAAGTAAATTAATGCAGTTTCATTTGAGGGAAAGAAAAAAGAAATCCTTTTAAAAGAGTTGTATTTCCCAGATTCTCCACCATTTCACATTTCAGTAAAACCACCTTTTAAACGTCAGATTTTCTCCAGGTGTCCTCTTTGGTATTTACCAACTGAATTTTGTCAGTAAAAGCAAGTGATTTAGCTCAGAATGCTCCCTACAAAAAAACAGGAAACAGCAGTCTCCACAGTTACAGTGGTTCACTGTGGAATGTAAATAGATTCTGTGCCTTGTCCTGTCATGCTGTCACAAATATGATAAATATTTTAAAGTCACTGTGTTTTAGAACATTGTAATTGTCTGATCCTGTTAAGCATGACTTAACTCAGACATGCACTTAATAAATATTCTTTCCCTTAGATTTTGAAAGGTCATAATTATTTACTTTGTCACACTCTTGCAGCTATTAATCCAGGAGTCTAGTATTTACAAGCTTTACATTCAATGAAATATTTTATTATGGTCATTGACTAGCTGAAAGTTTCCAAAAGTGACAGTCTGTGTTGTACTAGCCTATTCCATTAGCAAATACTAATCAGCAGTTTAAGGCTTGCTCATACCCACCCCCCACCCAAAACTAATGCAAAGGCAGACTTCAGCTTTGGCATTAGAAACACATGGTCCATAGGTGGGTGCAGTGAGCCATGTGTGATATGCCACAATGTACATATTTTTATTTTAATTAAAAACATATACAAATTTTGTTTTTTATAGAAACGCAAGGATTTTTGTTCTTCAAGGCCTTTATCAACACACTGCTTAATTTCTCTATCAAACTGCATATGCAGTGTGTGTGATGGCAGATCTACCTAAGACTGTTATATGAATATAGTGCTAGTGGGTTGGAAGTAATAGACTGACCAGTGTAAATATCAATTGCAAATTTTTAGCTATACCCCAGTGATGTACATACAAACTACTTTTGGTTGCCATTATGGAAACATGACTGAAGATGATCTCACCCTTAGCATCCGACAGACCGAGCTAAATACAAAGTGGAGTACAATATGTCACAGGCATGATGAGCTTTGCTTTCTGGAAATGGGGTGGCAATTAGCAAAGTCAAATGTCTTCTTGACTGATATACCAAAGTCTATGGATGGTTCCAAATGCAGAGGGGAAGTACGCATCTCTCTTTGTTTTCTTCTAAAGAAACTGGATATTCTTTTTTCAGCAGCTCTTTTCAGCAGCAGTCAGGAAAACAATTTTTAATCATTTCGCTATTTCAGATTTGCAGTTTTTGAATCCACATTTCAAAATAGAATGGAAGAGGACTGAAGACTGAGCACAAGATTGAGTTTCACAGAACGGGTTTGGGTGCATTTTAAGCAAATATTCAATTGGTTAGTCATATTTGTCTTCCCGCCCCCCAACCACATCTATCAATCATACATAAAAAAATTGTAAAACCAGGTGGTTCTATTTCATTCAAATGCCCAAACCTTTCATTCCTGTCCAATAATTTCTAAGTAATTTTAACCTGTTAACAAATCTCTTTGCCCAAATTATCAGAGACCCCAACTGAAGGATTTATGCACACAAGTTTTATGCCCAGACAAAAGTGTAGCCTTCTCATTTAATCAGTGATAACAGATAAACTAAATCCATCAATACAAAGAATAGCAAATATCTAATTAGTTATTTGGTTCCTTAGCTAAATGTGAGAATCAGTGTTGAATCTCCTTGAAGGTCGAATGCCTGAACAGTACATGACAAGTAAATTGTAGAGTAGAATTCACTTGTAATGAATTCAGAAGTATGGCAATAAAATACAGTAGGAGTAGTAAGATCCAAAGATCTTGCTGGTCAGAAAATTTATTTCCATGGAAAATGCTGACTTTTTATCAAACAGCAACTCTTGTGGCAATAACCCCAAAATATCTGGATGAAAAAAACCTTAAAATGTTGACTCAAAAAATGCCACCTCCTGGGAGTTGAAGATCAGGTGCCACAAGCCCTCATTCTCTTCTATGGACCAGGTTCACTGGCCAGACAACATTCCCCACGAAACACCATAGCTCCCCTCCTTGCTGAGCTGCCACAGTGCATCATGGGTGTCCCTGGCTGGTGTGCATCATTATCATATGTAGTCCAATTGGGAAACCTAGCCCACAGAGAAAAATGGTGACAGGAAGCACCTGAACTACAACTCCATTGGAGGTAGTGTCCTTGCATTTTGGAGTGGGGGTTGTTTTGTTTTCAGTCAAACCAAAATTTTAGGCTTTCAAATGCCATTTTTGACAAGAAATAATCTAAATTATAAGTGGGAAGCAGATACATTTCCACAAAAAAGTTTGTTTAGTGAAAAACCATAAGAAGCAGTTTAGATGTAACATTTTTGACCAGCTCTAGCTAAATTATGTCAGTGCATACCGATGAACTTTAACACTCCTCATACTGAATCTATTTCATTTATATTGAGTGGACTAGCAATCCACTATAGTTGGGTTCCACTGTGCTAAATCCATTGGGAGCCTACCTGGTGAAAGTGAAGTGTTGCATTTCAACAGGATTATCACTTCTCTCCTCTTCTAGAAGAGGAGGCAGCAAAGAAGAAACTGTAGTGTAGACAAACTCATATTCTCACCACTACTTCACTCTAAGGGTATGTCTACACTTCAAGTATACCTGTGTAGCTCTGATCAAACTAGCATGCTAAAAATGGAGTGTAACTGCATCAACATGAGTGGCAGGAGGGGCTAGCAATCCTAAGTACATGCCTAGAGTCTTGGATGGGAATGTATTCAGGGCATCTAGATGCTCATGCTGCTGTAGTTACACTTCTGTTTTTGGCACACTAGCTCAGAGCTACTGCAAAGTATGTCTCCTTGAGCTGGAGTTTACATGAACAGCTTGAAGTGTAGACATACCTTCAGAAGGTTCCACTGTCATGAATCCCTGAGGACAGAAGATATAAGAAGCTCACAACATTTCCTATAGTTCTCCTGACAAACTGGGAAGAAAGGAGGAATAAGAGTAGAAATCAACTTTGTTTTTCTTGTGTTCCAGCCACTATTAGCATCATTTTTTTCATTGTCTCTTCTATTTGGCTTTGATCCCATAGGTATCCTCAATATGCAGTGACTCCTGTATTGAATTATTATTGTTTGCAATATGGGTGTAGCTATGTTGGTCCCAGAATATCAGAGAGAGAGAAAGAGCAACAGAATAGGTGAAGGCATATTTTATTGGACTGATTTCTGTTGGTGGAAGTGACAAGCTTTTGAGCCTCAAAGAGCTCTTCTTCAGGTCTGCCCTTCTCCAGACCCGAGGAAGAGCTCTCGCAGGCTTGAAAGCTTGTCCCTTCCGCCAACAGAAGTAATATATTTTTACTGCACCAACGTCACCTACCCTGTCTCTTGGATTATTTTGGCAGTACCTTTGGAAGACATCATCAGAGAATGAAAGATTGATAAAGATTATAAAGTTCAAGGAATGCACTTGCTGCTTATTAAAGAGCAGTAATGTGGGAGTCTGCCAAATCTAAAAGAGCATTAAATGTGACAAAACAAAAAATAGGAGATGAAAGCTGTGGTCATGCAGGATTTAAAAAAAAAAACAAAATCACACACACACAATCAAAACACGTATGCCAAAATGGAACACTGAGAAATAGTACGTACACTGGGAAGCATCTATCCTAATGCACAAAACAAGCTATTTACATCAATTTAATTATAGATGTCTGCTGAGACACGCTGACAAAAAAACTGAGAGGAGAACTCTAAGAAAAGTGTTACAGACCTAGTTGATATCAAAGACAAATTTCAACATCAGGGTACTGTGCAGTTGATTACAAAGAATAGTGATGTTGCAAATTGATTCTGGATTGGCAGTGATTTGCTTGTATTTTCTGCTTCTTCTGTGTCATATGTCAGGAAGAGTAGTTGCCTTAGATTCTGCTTTTAGCACAAGAATAGAAAAGAATGTTATCTTCTTCAAAATACAAGCAGCATCATATTAGGTTTTACTAAAATGCTTTCAGTTCCAATAGTTTAATTTCAGGCTTTTGGCTTTGTCGACTATAAATGGACTGTAATCTCTAACAGACAACACTTCTGGTTTTACCATTTGATGTTGACTTATAACAGTAAATGCGACTTATATCCATTTCTTATTTTAAGGAAAAATAGGTAATTTCATCTTGTTGCAGGTATGAGGTTATAATGTTGAGAGGGAATTTCATAAATGTCAAACATAATGTAGGTTATATATTAGCAATGCATCAACAATCTTGGAACAATTTTGGACTGACATTTTGCAGATGTCCACTCATTCTGCAAAAATTCATTGTATATAATAATGCAGTATCCCATTCTGGACTAACCATTACAATGCACTAGCCCATTTGGGGGCTAGCTGTTGCCTATAATAAAATGTCTTATAAGAATCATCAGCAAATCTCAAATTCCAGTGGACAATTGCAAAGAAGATTTTGTGACAGTGATGCTTTACTTGATGGGGTTTTGGGTCTATATTTAATCTATCTGTGTCTTCAAAGGAAAATAGCACACCACAAATATCCCTAAGATTAATTTTGTTGTAGCTATTTGAATTGTCAGGCTTGCAGGCAGTGAAAGAAATGCTAAAATTAAAGAATGGTCAACCATTAAATCTTTTTAGGAAAATAACATGATGTTTAGCTTTTCTTTATCAAACTGAATTAATAACTTTCTTCACTTCCTCCAAATTTTCTGTTTGTTTCAGGCTCTCTGATACCCTTTGATATACATTGATGATACAATGTGAATATATCACTGTTAGTGTTAAATACAATAAAACATTCGAAAACCAATATAATCCATACCTTTTTACACCAACCACCAATCAATATCCTGAGGGCTGACATCACCCATGAGTTACATCAGACCAATGAAAGCAATGAAAGATCCTCCTCCTATTAGGCTCTACTTCTGATGCAGCTCAGCTGCTGAGGCCTTTGATACTGAAACAGCACCACTGAGGGAGCAATGAGAAAACAATGTGAACCAACTGGATCAAGGTATCATACAAAAGTAAATAATCCCTTTCCCCTCCTGAAAAAAAAATAAAATAAAAAGATGCCCTTAGATAGAATCCAGTTTAGCAAAACAGGACTCACCTGAATAGTCTTTACACTTGTAATCCCACTGAGGTCATTGGAATTATTGCCACCAGTAAGGGTTTGCAGAACCAGACTAAGACAGTAGTCCCCAAACTTTGGAGGGTTGTGCCCCCCAGCTCCCTGTCCATGCCCTCCCCTGAGCCAGGGCAGAAAGCGGGGCCACGGCTCAAGGGGAGGGGAATGCGGACAGGGTAAGGGGACTGAGGCTGGGGCCACAGTTGGGGGAGGGTCTGGGGCCAGGAGTGGGGACAGGAGTGGAGCCGTAGCTAGGCTGCGGTGGGGACTGGCAGCCAGGCCTGTGGCCAGGTGCAGAGCTGCACCGAGCCTGAGGACAGGGCCAGGCGCGGGGCCGTGGTAGAGGTGGGGGCAGAGAAGGGCGGCACTCCCTTCCTGACCCCGTGGGGGCTGGCCCAGGCCCACCACGCCCCCGAACTTTCCTCCACCCACCCCCAAGGGAGCACGCCCCACAGTTTGGGGACCTCTGCTCTAAGGCCAGACTTTATTTCAACGGACAGTGCTCACGAGTATCTAATAGGAGAATATTTCCTATAGCTTTATTTTGCTCTCCAGAGACTGCAAAACCCACCCAAGATCTAATGAGATCACCTGAACGCCGCCATTAAATATCAAGTCTTGCAGGTAGAAGTTTTCTTGTATTTTTTATATTTAGTTTTCAGGTTGCTCCTGCAGTTTCTATTAACCTATTCCTGGATGCTAATTTCTGTCACTGAAATGGTGCATGAATTTGCAAGATAAAAAGTGACCTTCCTTCCAATACTGAACCCTCTACAAAACATATCACAAACATAAGCTTAAACTTCTAAAACTCTTGGTAGAAACCCTTTAACATGACATTGACCTACTTCCCCTTTCTCTCAAAGGATGTCTATTGCATTTAGTTAGCTATCTTGCCAATCAAAATAGTTTTACTCATTTCCAAGGAGAACTACATTAATGAAAGTTTCACCTGAAGCAAACTGGTACAATAAATTCAATATTTACATAAAGAAATTAAAATTAATAGTATACTTAATCTTATAGTGACTTATATGGATGACATGCATACATTCAAGAAGTTATTTTTGTGTCTGTTTTACTATTATTTAACAATGTTAATTATTTATTCTCCTTCCATCCCTCTGCTTCTGTTTGGTCATGCAAATAAGTCATATGGTCAGTGGCATAAGAACAATTTGTATGGTGAGGGTGCTGAGAGTCATTGAACCAAATTATAAAACCCTGTATATGCTGGAAACCACTTCAAGCCAAGGGGTGCAGCAGCATCCCTAGTTCTAGCACCTACGCATAGGCTCAGATTTACTCTTACTGGCAAAAGGTGATGCAAATTATACTTCCCTGCCCCAGTGTGGCCTGCTGCATCCCAGGGAGAATTCACCTGGTTGAGGACATACAGGAAAAGTGGCAGTTCTGCTTTCTCAAATTTTCCAAAGGTTTAACTTCAACTATGTCTCCATAGTTAGTCTCCACTGGCTGAAATTGAAACCCTTGTCATAGCCTGACAAGAGGATAAAATTGATCAGAACATCCCCCAGCTGTCCTGCCCTTGAACTTCCTTGGCCATTTAACTTCAGTTGCTATGCTAGCTGATTGGTTTCAGGCCTCCTAGCAGAGGGGAGTTACAAACACCTTGGCCTTCCACTAGTTCTTCTGGAGAAGACTAAGACATAATTCTGGTGTATAATCTATGTTTGTGATATTAGTCTTTGTTCTCATGACATGATGTAATCAGTTATCATAGGCGGCAAGTTACATGGGCCCAGGGTGCCCGTGGTCGACCAATATTCAGGAACATGGGCCGGGCTCCACCAATGTTTGGGTTTATATTTTCAGAGACGGCCTGTCCATAGGACGGACCGGGGCAACCACCCAGGCCCCCACACTTTGGGGAGTCCCGTGCTTTAGGGAATGCTCCGCTTTGCCCCTGATCCACCCCCATCCCATCCCATCCCCACCCCGCTTCCCCCAAGCCTCCACCCCGCCTCTTCCTGCCCCTGCTCCGCCCCTTCCCGCCTCTTCCCACCCCTGCGCCACCCCCTTCCCGCCCACATTCCACCCCAAGCCCCCACCCCTTCTTTCCCTCCCCCGAACAACACCAGGAGCTGGCGGGGCAGAGCGGAGCGGGGTGGTCTGAGGCCAGGTCGCTCGCTGCTACTGGCACCAGGCCCCCCCCGCTAAGCCTCCAGGCTGCCCTGGACCCCGTGTCCCCCCGAAGCATGGGGCCCCCAAAGTACGGGGCCCGAGGCGGTTTTCCCAGTCCGTCCTATGGGCAGGACGGCTCTGCTTGGACCCGTTCTGGGCACCACCAAAAATTATACAAATCTGGCACCGATGTCGGTTATCATTCCACAGTGCTTATCTTCTAAAGGGCATTGTGGGATGAAACAAGGACACCATTTAGGTAGTACCAATGGGCAATAATTGTTGAGCTCTTAGGATGTATGTTGGTGGAGTGAGGAGAGACCAGCTCTCAACTGGCATAAATGGGTGGAGTTAGCGCCTCCACCAGCCACTCCTCATCCTGTTGTAGGGGACATGCCAGGGGATAGAGGAAACTTGGTGGTGGTGATGAGGAGGGACCTTGGAGCTCAGATGCAGGAGTATATCTAGCCTAGAATCACTTGTTAAGGATGTTTTATAATACATGGTTTAGCACATGAGCCTCTTGAAAATAATGAGTGAAACAGTGTCTTCTTGGAGCTAGATTCCCTGATGCCCTCTCAAGAAGTCTTTAAAACAGAGCAATAGCCCAATCCCGCTGTAGAATAGATTACTCAATGCTTTCATTCTATGGTGGGCCAAGGCAGAATTTAATGCAAATTGTTTTGAGACCTATTCCGCACCTCCCTTCTCCCTCCTCCGCAACAGCAGGATTTCATGGATCCTAAAGAAACAGGATCTTTCTGGAGCAGTCAGATGTTTCCATGAACTACCTACAGAGCTGTGTGATCCCTTCAGGACAGACCACTCATGCCACCACAAGCCACCATTCCACTGCATGGATTTTCTTTAGAGTCTGGAAATACTGAGAAGCTTCCTGCCTTCTGAGCATTTTACTGCTGGACATGCTACTTAGTCCCACTTATATTCTGATCAGAGTCATAACTGAATGAACTCAACAGCCATATCAAGAGACAGCTTCCTGTAAGAACTGAGGGATTGTGGGGCTTCCTTTTAACAAAGGTACAAAGGTACACTGTCTCAAAATAAAATGATAAAAAGCTGGCACAATTTTCAGGAAAAAAAATGGTCATTTTTACTGCTGCCAAATTCTAGGATAATTTCTAAGTAGTAACATTAATTATGAAAAAGGAAAAGGACATTAAAGAAAATTCCATTGTCTGACAAACAGCCTCCTTACAAATTGTTTATGTTTCAGAAATATATCATCCTTTTGATCGTTTTAAAAATTAACACCGACTAGCCTCCTGGGCCAGGAGCTCAGGGGCCGGGCAGGACTGTCCCGCGGGCCGGATGTGGCCCATGGGCCATAGTTTGCCCATCCCTGGATTAAGGCCACATCCTCAAAAGTATTTAGGCACTTAATTCTCCTTGATTTCAGGGGCAAGTAGGGGCCTAAATGTCACTAATTTGGGATCCAGAACTGAACTTAAAAATAGTTTAGATTTGTTCAGATCCAGTATTTAGGTTGTGTCATTTATAGAAATATGAGCCATTTGGGATCTGAACTTCCTCAAAGATCGTAGGGTGCTTGGGTGAGAGGTTTTGGTTAAGACCCATCACTAGTATTGGGCTTTTTATTTGTAAAAAGGCACAGCAGGCTATTATAATTTACAAGATGGACTAGCCAAACTAAATAGTTTTTTGTTTGATCTTAAAACGCTTTGACCCTCAAACCAAGCCCTGTCAGCTCTGAAAGTAACATGCAACTTTCTCTACTAGGAAAAGTGGGGGTGTGGGAGTGAGAGGAAGGGAGAAGATGATGAGACCTTAGTTGTTGGTCACTCAAATACCAACAAGTCAGCATTATGGTTGTATAACAGGGATTTATAAACAAGTATGAAGACAAGGTCCTGCAAGAGCAGTTTATCATCTAATTCAGACAAACATAATATTGGGGATATTTAGAGAAAATTTAGAGCAGACAGCACAAGAGTGCATCAATGGTGAATGATAAGAGAAAGGAGGAGGAGGAGTAGCAGCAGCAAGGGGGAGAGGATTCAAAGGAAGAGAGGAAGGTTGCGCCATACATAAAAAAGCAGCTTTTTCATGCATCAAATGCAGCATCTAAAGAAGTGTGAAATCCAGTGTGGGAGAAGGAAACAAAGCAGTGAAGAGACATGACTGGGCTGAGTGTGAACATATAGGGTGAGCAAAGAGGGATTTATACTGGAATAAAAATTCCTTTTTAATCTAATAAAAGCATGGTGTTTTTCCTTGACTTTTTACAGTGCCCAGCTTCAGGACCCTATTAAGATACAAATGATAATTAATGCAGGAGCATGTGTTCCTGAGTCGTGAATTAGAAGGGAATGAGGCTTGACAAATATATTTTGAAGGGAAGTCAGTGAGAGTTGGACCCCCATTTTCCAAACTGCCATACGAGTAACAGGAAAGTAATTCTGCGTCACTTAACTTAGTTATGGATCAGACCACTTCAAAGGACAAAAAACATCAGAGAAATGTTGAGAGGCATTAATATGCACATTCTGTATGTCTCTCCTGAAAGAGGGAGGCAGTCAGGAAGATTTACCCCTGTTTATATACAGACGCAGAAACACTTTTTTTGAAATTATGAACAAGTCCATTTGTAAAATGTGTTATGGCCCAGTTGGAACAATCAAGTTACAATGTTTTGAAGCTCTTTGCATCAAAAGAAAATGTTAGCTCAAAATGGTCTCACTTTTCCCTCAAAGCATAAGTATCCTCATAAAGTAACCCTCTCTGAATTTCTTATTTAACAGCACCTTTCAAATTCAAACATCTTTGACAGTAATGAAAATCATTAACATTTAGAAAGCTAAATGCCTCATTACAGCAAATATGCTGTAGCAATGCAGCATTCAACAGGTATTTGTTAAATGAACTTAAAATAACAAAACATTGAAATAGTCAGATATTTTCTTCTAAGAGGGTCTTGCAGCTTTGTGAAATGTATTTTGGTTTGGTATCTGTTAGCAAATCTAGAGTACTATTTTACCAAAACCTACTTTTAAGGTATTTTTGCCTTTTGATGGATGTGTGCGTATACATATCTATTGCACACAAAAACATGTTTAAAGAACATTCAAGAGGCATTCAAGCACTCAAAAGGAGGGTGACCAGATTTCCCATTTTTAAAGGGACAGTCTCATTTTTTGGGACTTTTTCCTTATATAGGCATCTATTACCCCCCACCCCTTGTCCCATTTTTTCACGGTTGCTATCTGATCACCCTACTCAAAAGTCAGGAAATGCCAGAATTAAAGTTGTCTGTGCGTCCTCAATTTGCCCCCCTTGCTATATCATCAATCACCACCACCACTCCCCAAAGTACATGGTATCCTTGCTAAGTGAGCAGCCAGAGATCAATCTCTGGCAAGGGGCAAAAGGTGATCTAGCTGTATATTTAGTTTATGTCCATCACTAGCAATCTTAGCACACCTAAGTTTTTAGCATCCATGTGATTGCCAGCCATGTAGTGGCATTCCTTGGTGTACTCACACTTTGGAATTCATTAGTCTTCCATTCTAAATACATCCATACCAAGTTAGCTACAGTGACAGTCTATACCATTATGTTCACCACTTTTACAGAATTCTGACAAATTTTGTACAAAGTATGTCTTGTGAGGTATCATTTGAAAACTCAGTCTGCTGAATATTATTGTCACGGTAATATGTGTGAATCAATATTTTATGTACAGTTATAAGATTTAACTGTATAACATTGATTTAACATATTCCAAATTAGAAAAGCAGGCCCAAACCAGTTTTCAGAGACAGACACTTTGGCACCCCAACCAGCTGATAATGATGATCACCTACTTAAGCAGCCATTCTCAGCAAGGGAAAGGCATGAACAAGAAATTTGCATTTCAACACAAGGACGGTTCAAACCTCACATCCACAAGAGACTGTTTATCACCATGACTCAGCAAGGATGTTTCTAGCACAAGGAATTGAATTATAAAGAGGGGAGGAAAACTGCTTGACCTCACTCTGCTCATGACATCAACAACTCTTAAAGAACTGAGTTGGGTGGAGATGTGATTCTGTCTGAAAAGAAACTCAGCCAGAGGACTGCAATGTGGCAGGTGAGAAAGATATTTGCTTTGAATCTGTTTTAGTTTGTTAAGTTAGTTTGTTGGGGCTGGTCCTGCTTTGAGCAGGGGGTTGGCCTAGATAACCTTCTGAGGTCTCTTCCAACCCTAATCTTCTATAAGTCTATGTCAGTTGCGTTTTATTTTTTATTTTATTTTTTTGTAACCAATCCTGACCTTTATGCCTCATTACTTAAAGTATCTTTTTTCTCTAGTTAATAAACTTGTTTCACTGTTTTATCTAACCACTGTGTTTGGATTAAAGTGTGTGAGGAAACTCCATTTAGGATGACAAAATGGTACATATCATTTTCCTTTGATGAAATTCATGGATTTTATATAAGCTTGCATTGTTCAGAAAGGTGCTTGGTGATACAAGATGCACATTTCTGGGGGAAGTCTGGGACTACATTATCTTTTGGTGTTCTGCAGTGTAATTCATGAATGGCTAGCTAACAGTACTCCATATTGTGAAGCTAGGCACAAGTTACATGCTGTAGTCTGTGTGTTAACAGACCAGGTGAGGCTGTTCATCACTAAAGCTATGTAAAAGGCATCCCAGGTTGGAGAACTAGGATGCACAGCTATTCAGCAGTCTAGATGGCACCCCGGGGAATGTTACAGTCACTGAAACTGAACCAGTGCTGATTGAGGTGGTTGCTGGGTTTAGCGTCAAATATCCCCATTTCTGTTCTTGTCCTGCCACTCAATATGGAGCAGTTGACAGACAAGAATTGAAAATGTCAATCCAACTTTCTTCAGTCTTCCTCAGATCAATACAGTTGGTATAATTATGATGTTACACATTCAGTTTCATAGCAAGGCTGATGTCACAACAACCCCACAGAGACCACTAAAAGGCTCAAAACATGGCAGCAGCTGCTGCTATATGGGCATCTACATCTTTTGCACATCTTCCAGCACTGCCTATGATGCTGCCCAAATATTTGACAGTTGCACCTGCTTGATGTCCTGTCCAAACAGGTTAACACTGAGCTGTTGCAATCTGGAACTGGAGGCTGCTTGATGGTAATGGCCAGAAACTTAGTTTTATCCAGTTTTATAACCAGACTGATGCAGTCTGCTTCTTGCCCAGCCAGACTGGCCATCAGCTGCAGTGATTCACCAAACTGAACTAACACGGCAATATCATCAGCAAATTAGAGATCTCAAAGCAGAATGGTGTTCAACTCAGCACCCCCAACAGTTGCCTCCTCAAGCTTATCCATCAACTAATCAATGTCAATATTGTTCAGCAATGGTAACAGCCTTGCCAAACTCCCGTGGAAATAAGAAATCATGCCCTGTATCTGCCACTGACTCAAACACACCTTTCTGTACCATTAGAGAACGCTTTTCTCAATATCACAATCTTCCCAGTGGCGCCATGTTGCCTCAGATCCTACAAGTTTGCTTATCATGCGTCTGACGAAGTGGGTATTCACCCATTAAGGCTTATGCTCCAATACATCTGTTAGTCTATAAGGTGCCACAGGACTCTTTGTTGCTTTTTACAAGTTTGCTTGATGCTCTGAATCAAAAGCCTGAGGGAAGTCTCTAAGAACTGCTGTGCATTGCTTATTAAATTCAGCAATCTTCTCAAAAAGCTGTTTTGAGGTAAAGAGCTGGTCAACGGTGGAACAACAAAGCAGCATTGAGTATCCCAGCCTTTGCCACGTAGTGCATCATTGATTCAAGAAACTATGCATTATCATAGAGTTTAATTACATTATCGCATACTATTTTTTCCACAGGACCCCAGTTACATGCAGTGCACATGCTGAACCTGTTATGGAGATGAATTAGGGGGGTATAGTAAAAAAGGCTCTTGTCTATAGGATCCCTGCTTCATTTCTTGAAGATGTCAGGTGGTGTGTAGTTATGTTTTTTTGTATGTAATTTTAGTTTTTTTAAGAAAAAAGTCAAATTGGGGGGGAAAAAAACCAAAGCTCATCATGTGACATCATACTGACACCCACATAAGTCATCAGCAAGGTAAGAACGTGCAAATCCACCACACAGATCTCTGCCATTTGAGCTAATCAAGTAACTGATAGCAGTAGTAAGTTGTGGGCCAGCTCTACAAGGAAATGAAACTTTTCCAGTGAATTTCACACATGCTAACAGCAGAGGAATGGTGAGACTCAGGAATCTTGGATTCCATTCAAGGCTCTAGATTGGAGTGTCTTTAGTAGCCACAGACTTTTTGCCTTTTCCCCCAAAGTTTGCCCTCATCCCCTCCAACTGATCCCTGGCTCAGTCCTATCTCTTACCCAGCTCTGGTTTCTCATTATGGTCCCATTCTCCTTAGCCTACTCAGTCTCACTATTCACTCCTCAGGCTTCTCATCCCACTCCTAGTCTCCCCCTCCAGGTTTCCTATCCGAGGCCCAGCCTCCCAATCCCACTCTACATCTCTCCTTCCCCTGTCCCAATCTCCCTGCCCAGCCAGTCCCACTTTCTCTCTCAGCTTCTCATCTGTCTCTGTCAAGGCTGTATCCCCACTTTGAACTTTAGGGTACAAATATGGGGGGGCTGCATGAAAACTTCTAAGCTTAACTACCAGCTTAGGTCTGGTCCGCTGCCACCATCCCAAAGCTAATTCCCTTCCCTGGGAAGCCTTGAGAGACCTTCACCAATTCCCTGGTGAATACAGATCCAAAGCCCTTGGATCTTAAAACAAGGAGAAATTAACCATTCCCTTCCTTCCTCCCACCAACTCCTGGTGAATACAGTTGCAACCCCCCTGGGATCTAAAACAAGGAGAAATTAACCATTCCCCCTCCTTCCTTTCACCAGCTCCTGGTGAATACAGATCCAACCCCCTTGGATCTAAAAACAAGGAAAAATCAATCAAGTTCTTAAAAAGAAGGCTTTTAATTAAAGAAAAAGGTAAAAATCATCTCTGTAAAATCAGTATGGAAAATAACTTTACAGGGTAATCAAACTTAAAGAGCTCAGAGGACTCCCCTCTAGTCTTAGGTTCAAAGTACAGCAAACAAAGATAAACACTCTAGTAAAAGGTACATTTACAAGTTGAGAAAACAAAGGAAAACTAACACGCCTTGCCTGGCTATTTACTTACAAGTTTGAAATAGGAGAGACTTGTTTAGAAAGATGTGGAGAACCTGGATTGATGTCTGGTCCCTCTCAGTCCCAAGAGAGAAGGAACTCCCAAACAAAGAGCACAAACAAAAGCCTCCCCCCCCCCCCAAGATTTGAAAGTATCTTGTCCCCTTATTGGTCCTTTGGGTCAGATGCCAGCCAGGTTACCTGAGCTTCTTAACCCTCTACAGGGAAAAGGATTTTGGAGTCTCTGGCCAGGAGGGATTTTATAGTACTGTACACAGTACAGCTGTTACCCTTCCCTTTATAGTTATGACAGTCTCTCTCTCACCCGCTGCCTCACTTCCCTCCTCGGCTTCCAGTCCTAGTTCTTACTACATCTCTCTGTCCAGCCAGTCACAGCCTCCTGTCACCACCACCCCCAGCTTCCCATCTCACTCCCCTTGCTTTCTCAATCCCATCTTACTCCCCCACCCCATTCCCTTTGTGTTATTAATATGGGAAATCGCCAAACACTAATTTAACTATAATTTCCTTTAACATGCCTAACAGCAAGCAATCATTACACCCAAACAGGAACAAAAAATCTGATCAAACAGGCTAAACCCAGGGGATACTTAGACCCATGTTGGTTGACTCCAATGTGATCAGGCAGATGTTAGCAATGAATCCTTTAAGAGTTTACTTTTGTATACCACTCAAACAAGTGATGTCATTGCCAATTATTGACTTCAACCAGGGCCGGCTCCAGTGTTTTTGCCACCCCAAGCGGCAAAAAAAAAAAAAAGCCGCAATCAGGGCGTCACTTCAGCGGCAGGTCCTTCCCTCCAAGAGGGACTGAGGGACCCGCCACCGAATTGCAGCTGAAGAGCCGGACATGCCGCCCCTTTCCGTTGGCTGCCCCAAGCACATGCTTGCTGCGCTGGTGCCCGGAGCCGGTCCTGACTTCAACTAAAACCAATTTGACACTGTTCACCCTTATTTTCCAGTCTTAATCTGAGTAGTCCCATTTAATTTAGGAAATTAAAATCACGTGTGCTTAAAGTCTTTGCAAGATCAGGTCCAAAGTCACTACAATAAGAATTCATTAAAATCAGGAATTCCATCTAGATCCTAATTATTGGAGATTTTTTTTCACATCGGGTATTAATTTTCAATTCCAAGAACACAAAACAGTTTAACAAAAGCTACACAAACATGCTTTCTGGATAGACTTAAGGAAAAATGACTACCATATTTCTGAAATTCATGGCTATTGTGACCACTGAACAGGTTTAAAGTACTGAATACCCACCTCTGCCTATCAGTTTATTAACTAGTATATTATGCTGATTTTATGTGCAGTAAAACTCCAAATATAAATTTGTCTTTTTATTACATAGATGATCCATAATAAAATGATCAACTAACATGCCTCACAAAACAAAATCAAATACCTTTAATTTTGTATATTTCATCAACATTATGATGACAGATTATAGGTATGTGACGGATTATATGCATGCTTTGTTGTTGTTTTGCCTTTCAAAGCAAATATTTCCTCCCGCATCTTTGATATTCTAAAGCAATTTCTACTGCAGAACATCTATTCTTTATTATACTTTCCCAGACATGGCTTAAATTTGGCCTCAAGGGAAAAACATCAATGGCTAAGTTTGCAAAAATTGTAGTTCTAGGAGTCAGTGAGTTCTGAACAAATTGCTGTCTTGAATCCTGATTGCTAGTCAAAATACTACCCCCATCAGACAGTTAGGGCCCTCCTGGAATCTGCCTCCTTTAGTCCTTCTGTTGCCTGGAGATGTTCAGCTAGTGAGACGGCAAGAGCAAGCATGGACCACATGCAGCCCTTAAATAAGGTACATGTCCCCTCTGTCCTGTGACTAACCAAATCTTCCTGTATCAGACGGGTAGCCGTGTTAGTCTGGATCTGTAAAAAGCAACAGAGAGCGGATGAATACCCACTTCGAAAGCTTATGCTCCAATACATCTGTTATTCTTAAAGGTGCCACAGGACTCTCTGTTGCTTTTTACAAATCTTCCTGGTGGTTAGCCAGGAAGTTCCAGCCTCCCTGACAGGGCCACCCCTAGGTGGGGTGTGGGGCCTGGGACAAATCAGCCTCCCCACTAGTCTCCTCACTGTCCACCTGGCGCACCTGCCCAGCCGCAGCTCACCTCCTAATGTGCCCCCCCGTTCTCCTCCTCACCATCTGCCTGCTGCTCGCCTCTTCACCGCCCCCACTCTCCTCCTCGCCATCTGCCTGCCACTCGCCTCCTCACCCACCTGCCCGCTGCTTGTCTCCCCGCTAGTCTCCTCGCCATCTGTCCGGCGCACCCACCTCCGTCCACCCGACTACTGCTCTCCTCTTCGCCGTCTGCCTCCTCACTCCCCTCCCACCTGCCGCTCTCCTCCCTGCCGTCTGTCCGGTGTGGGTCCCCCCATCTGCCCAACAGCCACTCTCCTCCTCGCCATCCACCCTCCGATCTCCCTCCTCACCCCCCTCCTGCTTGCTGCTCGCTTCCTTGTTCACATACTCATCCCGCTCGCCCGCCCGCCTCCTCACCTAAATGTCGGGACATGGGATAAAGGACTAAATATCGGGACAGTCCCAATTTTATCGAAGGACGGGGCCCCCCAAAGCACGGGTCTGAGGGCGGTCACCCCAATTTGCCCTACCCAAGGGATGGCTCTGCTCCCTTTAGTCCAGACTAGGAAAACCAGTTTCCTTTGGCCTGGCCACTACCTGTAGCAAAACCAGGGCTTTGAAAGTGGACCTCTTTGATTGGTGAGACAATCACTGTTGATGACTCTTGTGATAGTCTCTTCAGGGACGTATACAGTGTTGTAGCCATGTCACTCCGACAATATTAGACACAAGGTGGGTGAGGTAATAGCTTTTATTGGATCAACTTCTGTTGGAGAGAGACAAGTTTTGGAACTTACAGAGTCCTTCAAGTCTGGGAGAGGTACTCAGAGTGTCACAGCTAAAATACAAGGTGGAACAGATAGTTTAGCATAAATAGTTAACATATTTCAAGGGACCATTCAAGGTGAAGTGGCCCATTAACCTCCCTCCAGTCATAGGGGGGTAATAGAGGGAAAGGCACAGGGGGTGGGGGAGTGTTAGTGGGTTATAGGTTGTTGTAATAAGCCATAAATCCAGTGTGTCTATTCAATCCATGATTTTTAGTGTCTAGTAAAGTTATGAATTTAAGCTCAGAGGTTCAGCTTTTGAAAGTGTTATGCAGATTTCCATTGAGGATGAGGACTTATAGGTCAGATATAGAGTAATCACTTTGTGAAAAAAGTGTAATGTGGAGTTTGTTGTCTTATTCTCCTGAGAAAGTTCATTTGAGAGCATAGTTATTGTAGGAAGGGTAGACTTTTTTGTAGCAGGGGGTTTGTTGTATAGGGAGGCTCTCATAAGGGAAAAGAGACATTCTGGTGAGGTTTGCAAGCAGGAAGTGGTGCCTTATAATTACCAAACAGAGTTGCTGCAGTTAGTTCATGATTACCTATTTGTTAGACACTTAGGGGTGGAGATAACCTGTAACAGGCTTAAACTGAATTACTATTGGCCTCACATTTGAGAAGGTTAAAAAAAATTACTGTAAGGGTTCTGATTTAAGTCAACAATAAGACATTAAAGGGACCCTGCCTTTGCAGCCATTCCCCATAATCAAGGAGGTGTTTGCCAGAGTGTAGATATTGTAAGGCCCTTCACTACTTCTTTCCATTCCTAGAAGGTTTATGTGACCTTATTGACATAATTTGTAACCGTATAGATCATTGTTGCAACCAGTATTATATATTTGCAGCAAATATTGTACAAAGGTTGTTGTGTAAGGTGTCTAGAAAGGTTATGATTTGCTAATTATGGTTATGCTATCTGTATGCATGCATCTTTTTGTAGTTGAATTTATGAATATTGGCTATGTACTTGTTTACCAATGTGTTTTGATTCTAAAGTAGCCTTAGCAAAGCATTTGGTCGGTTTCTTAAGAAAGGAATTTGCAAGGTAAGTGCCCAATCACAAAACACTTAATGGACAATGGACTTTGGAAGACTCCAATCCACATAAGAAGTCTTCCTGGAGATGTTCAAGATAGCATGTGGGCAATGGCTGCAGCCTGTAAAAACTGAGTCATGCATGGACATGTGACTTGCCCATGTGACTCCAAACTCCATTTTTGCTGTAATTTTCCACAATAAGAACAAAGAGGTGTTCTTACGCTTGGAGGAGACTATAAAAGGCTGAGGCCTTATCTCCATCTTGTCTTCAATCCTGCATCATACCTCTGGAGGGACTTTGAACAAAGGACTGATGACCATCCCAGCTGTGGATGTACTCCAGAGACTTGATTTGAACCTGCAGTTTGTTTCATTACTGCTACAAGCCTGAACCAAGAACTTTGCCATTACTGTATGTAATTGATTCCATTTAACCAGTTCTAGCTCTCATCCATATATTTTTCCTTTTATGAATAAACCTTTAGATTCAAAAGGATTGGCAACGGCATGATTTGTGGGTAAGATCTGATTTGTATATTGACCTGGGTCTGGGGCTTGGTTCTTTGGGATCAAGAGAACCTTTTTTCTTTTACTGGGCCATTGGTTTTCATAACCATTTGTCCCCAGAACGAGTGGCACTAGTGGTGATACTGGGAAACTGGACTGTCTAAGGGAATTGCTTGTGTGACTTTGGTTTTACCCCACTGGCTAACCACAAGTCCTCTCTGTCTAGCTGGTTTGGTTTGCCTTAGAGGTGGAAAAACCCCGGCCTTGGGCTGTAACTGCCCTGCTCTGAGCAATTTGTCCTGAATTGGCACTCTCAGAAGTGTCCCACCAGAACTAGCATCGTTACAATGTATACACTTGTTGTGGTGGATTCTACCAACAGATACCCTGAAGCAACAGCTCTGTCGAATGTGGAAGTGAAGGACTGTGACTACTGCCCTATTTATCATTTTTAGCAGAGTAGGTTTTACCAGGGAAATCTTGTCAGAGCGTGGTGCAAATTTAACATCTGTAGTTTTCAAAAAGCTATGGGAATTGTGCGGAGTGAGGCAATAAAGGCCACCCCTATCATCCAGAAACTAATGTCTGCTGGAGAGATTTAATGGAACATTGAAAACTATGTTGAAGACATATGTTGTGAGGCAAGAGAATTACTGGGACTCTCTTCTTTGCTATTTGCATATAGAAATGTTCCCCAAGAATTTACTGTCATTTCCCCCTTTGATCTCCTTTATGGGTGATGTGAGGGGACCCCTGGATTTGATTTGCAGCTCTTGGGAGGGTAATACAGACAGACAGGACAGCCTGTAGGCTATATGTCACTTGTTTTAAGGAGAATTTAAAGGCTATGGTAGATTTGGTACAGCAAAACCTTGAAAAAAGTCAGGTGATGCAGAAAACTGGGGATGACAGGCATGATGAACAAAGAACTTTTGGCGGAGGAATTGATGTTAGTGTTGATTCAAGTGAGGAAGAACAAAATGTGAGATTGTGGGGAAGGACCTTTGGAAGTGATAGAGTGAGTGAGGTCATTTAGTGTAAGGAAACTCCATATCAGGGGAACTGTGCAAACAGTACATCTCCATAGATTGAAAACTTATCATGAAAGGGAGAGAGGAGTGAATATGATTTGTTATGCTGATAGGGAAATGTTTACTGCCCCCTTAATTGATTTGGTCAAGGAGAGTAAGGAAGAGGTTCCTCTTGTAGGTGTAGTTTGACTTCTATATTTGACTTCCGGTCAGGCCTACGCAGCCATGGGGGGGGGGGGGCAAATTCTGTGTATGCCCTCAGGGGTGCCATTTCAGATTGGGGTGGGAGGGGACAACTTTAACCATGATTCCAGGGGCTACTTAGGCAACTGAAAACTCTAGGGTGTTGGGTTTTTTTTTTGTTGTTGTTTTTTGTTTTTTCAGATAATAACTGAGAAATTAGCTGACAGGAGCACTGTATCTAATTCCTATATCAAGAAAGAAAATTAAATAAATATTAGTCCCACTGAGCTCTAATACTAACATGTTCTGACATCTTGTGACAAGTCACTTAGGGGACTCTGGTTAGCTTTTAAATTGTAATGTATATTCTTACTCCGATACTCTTACTAAAGTCAGAAGGAACCATTATGATCATCTAATCCAGTGGTGGGCAACCTGTGGCCCCTCAGGGTAATCTGATTGCAGGCTGCAAGACATTTTGCCGACATTGACCATCTGCAGGAACAGCGAACCATGGCCACTGGGAGCTGCAAGGGGCCTGTGAATGGTCAACGTCAGCAAAATATCTCATGGCCTGCAAGCAGATTATCCTGATGGGCTGCAGGTTGACCACCACTAGTCTGACCTCCCATACATTGCAGGTCACAGAACCTCACCCACCCACTCCTGTAATAGACCCCTCGCCTCTGGCTGAGTAACAGAAGTTCTCAAATCATGTTTTAAAGACTTCAAGTTACAGCGAATCCACCATTTAATGTAACTTAAACCTGCAAGTGACCCCATGCCCCATGCTGCAGAGGAAGGCAAAAAAAAACCCAGGGTCTCTGCCTATCTGACCCAGAGGAAAATTCCTTCACTCACCTCAAATATGGTGATCAGTTAGACCCTGAGCATGTGGGCAAGACCCACCAGGCAGATACCTCAATAAGAATTCTCGGTAGTAACTCAGAGCCCTCCTCATCTAATGTCCCATCTCCAGCTGTCGAGAATTTTTTGCTACAAATGGGCCACACGCCATTGTAGCCAGTCCCATCATACCATCCCCTTCATAAACTTACCAAGCTCAGTCTTGAAATCAGTTAGGTTTTTGCCCCCCGTGGCTTCCCTTGGAAGGCTGTTTCAGAACTTCCCATAAACCTTCCTCTAATTTCAAATCTAAACTTGTGGATGGCCAGTTTATATCCATTTGTTCTTATGCCCACATTGGCATGTAGCTTAAATAACTTATTTTCCTCCCTGGTATTTATCCCTCCAAAGTATTTATAGAGAGCAATCATATCTCCTCTCAGCCTTCTTTTTGGTGGACTAAATAAGCCAAGCTCTTTGAGTCTCCTCTCATAAGGTAGGTTTTCCATTCCTTAGATCATCCTAGTAGCCCTTCTCTGCACCTGTTCCAATTTGAATTCATCCTTCTTAACATGGGAGACCAGAATTGCACACAGTATTCCAGATGAGGTCTCACCAGTGCCTTGTATAATGGTACTAACACTTCCCTATCTCTACTGGAAATATCTTGCCTGATGCACCCCAGGATCATATTAGCCTTTTTCACAGCCACATCACATTGACAGCTCAGTCATCCTGTGATCAACCAATACACCCAAGTATTTCTCCAACTATGTCACTTCCAACTGATAAATCCCGAGATTATAGCAAAAATTCTTGTTGTTGGTCCCTAAATGCATGGCCTTGCACTTTGCACTATTAAATATCATCCCATTTCTATTACTCCAGTTTACAAGGTCATCCAGATCTTCCTGTGTGATATTCTGGTCCTCGTCTGTATTGGCAATACCTCCCAATTTTGTGTCATCTGCAAAATTTTATTAACACACTCTCACTGTTTGTGCCAAGGTCAGTAACAAAAACATTAAATAAGATTGGTCCCAAGACTGAAGCCTGAGGCACTCCCCTAGTAACCTCCCTCTAGCCTGACAGTTCACCTTTCTATATGACCTGTTGTAGTCTCCCCTTTAACCAGTTCCTTATCCACATTTCAGTTCTCATATGAAATTAGAGAAGATGGAGATTAACTAATAATTTCCTAAGTGGAACTGTATCAAATGCCTTACTGACATCCAGGTAGATTAGATCTACCGTATTTCCTTTGTCTAAAACAGTGGTTCTCAAACTTTTTTTTGTGTGTGAAAAACTTGAAAATTTCTGAGGGTTTTGGCAGACCACTTAATGATCTTTCCAAATGTTGTTTGTACCGTTAGCTAACTACTGTAAAGTGCTTTGGATAAAAGTGCTATATAAAAAACCCTTAATAATAAATGATTTGTTGTTCTACAAATAAAAGCACACAACTCATATTTTAATATCAGTAGTCTTACCTTTCTAATGCGATGGAGGTGCCCTCTCTTCCCCACTGTGGCAGCCCCTGAGCTGGGGCTGGGAAGGAGGGGGGTCTCGCCCTCTCTCCCCCACTGCAGCAGCCCCCAAGCTGGGGCTGGGAAGGAGGGGGGGTCTCTCTTCAGGAGCTGCAGCCCTGGAGCTGGGGAAAGTAGCCTCTTTCTCTGGCCACTGCAGCCCCGCATGTCCCAAATTCCCCCCACCCCCTCTTCTCACCCCATTGCCCCCTCCCAGCTACCCACTATCCCCCCAAGTCCACCACCTCACCTTATATGTGCATCTTCTCCAGGGTCCAGGCACCTAATTAGTGGAGCCACACCTGCGCAGCTCTGCTAATTAGGTGGGTGGCCCTTCATTCTCTCGTATGCAGCCACCCAGGCACGCACCTTAGAGGGAACTATCCGCAGACCACCTGAATGGAGCTCGGGTATCACTGGTGGTCCACGGACCACGATTTTAGAACCTCTGGTCTAAAAAAATCATAAGTTATTTTCTCCGAGAAAGATATTAGTAACTTTGTTGCTACCTCTTGGATCCAGCAATTGAAACAATTGTAGAAAAATCTGCAACTACTTTGTATAATTTAGGCTACTTACTTTTTGCAGTTCACCAAGCTTGGAACAAATCATTTAACTTTAGTAAACATCCTAACAGCCCTTTCTTATATTAATCACCTGTTAATCATTCTGTTTATAAACAAAATTCTGACTCCCTGTCTCAGGGGCTCAAGTTGGGAGCAGTAGGTGACTTCTCCTCTGCAGAACTCATTATATTTCACACTCAGGCTGCCTTCCTGATGCTTGCATTTTGGGGGGCAATTCCCCCCCATGACTGCCCAAACTCTGCCTATGAGAGAGTACTGAGATTTGGGAGGGTTTGAATCCATCACAAAAGCAGGAAATGTTGGACCTTTTGAAGCACCACAGATAAGTATTTTCCAAGCAGTCAGGTTTAACTGATGAGATTGTACATGCCATTGAAACTACAGGGCCCTGCCCTGCTCCTAGCAAAGCATATCATGCTAAGGAAGAGATGCAGAAGGAAATTCAGGAGGATGTTGAAAGTATGCTGAATAAGGGGGTGATTACTAATCAAAAAGCCCCTAGGCATCTCTTATTGTGATGGTACCTAGAAAAGGATAAAACTATGTGGTTTTGAGTTGCCTGTAGGAGGTTAAATGCTATCACACAACCTGACCCATACCCGATGTGATGTTGCACTCTATATGATTTTATGAAAGTATGCTGATGAGTGTGAATATAATGAAACTAAAATATGCTTCATGCAAAAGGTCTCTTGTAAGGTATCATTACAAAGCTTATAATCTACTGAGTGTGGTCACCCTACTTCTATAAATGTATCACTCTTATATCAGAAACTAGAAATATGAAATATAACTGAGGCCCTATTGTAATTATGCCAAGTGTGGGCCATTAATGGTGGTTTGGAATCTTGATGGCTCCCAGCAACCAGGACAATTGACTGTAGATGGCTCTGTTTTACTTGTAAGTCTTCCTGTATATGTGTGTGCTGGCAAGTGGGTAATAAAGTCTTACAGTGACATGTGATCATGTCACCTGAACTGGAATCCATCTTTAACCTGGTGCTTTTTCTTTGAGAAGGAGGGGGTGGGAACCCAGAGAGGGACAAAGGATTCCCGCCTTATGCAAAAGATATATAAGTGGGTGGAACAGAACAAAGGGAGGGAGCCATCATGAGAAATCCCCTAGCTACCACCTGAGCTGGAACAAGGGCTGTAGCAGGGGAAAGGATTGTGTCCAGACTAGGAAGGCATTAAGTCTGTGAAATAAACATATTGAAACATCTCTGAGGGTGAGATTTTATCTGTATTCAATTTTATTACTGTATTAGGCTTAGATTTGCATGTTTTGTTTTATTTTACTTGGTAATTCACTTTGTTCTGTCTGTTACTATTTGGAATCACTTAAATCCTACTTTCTGTATTTAATAAAATCACTTTTTACTTACCAGAGTATGTATTAATACCTGGGGGGGGGGGCAAATAGCTGTGCATATCTCTCTATCAGTGTTATAGAGGGAGAACAATTTAGGAGTTTACCCTGTATAAACTTTATACAGGGTAAAACAGATTTATTTGGGTTTTAGACCCCATTGGGAGTTGGGCATTTAAGTGTTAAAAATAAGAATACTTCTGTTAGCTGCTTTCAGTCAAGTCTGCAGCTTTGGGGCAAGTAATTCAGACCCTGGGTCTGTGTTGGAGCAGAATGGCGTGTCTGGCTCAACAAGACAGGGTGCTGGAGTCTCAAACTGGCAGGGAAAGCAGGGGCAGAAGTAGTCTTGGCACATCAGATGGCAGCCCCAAGAGGGTTTCTGTGATCCAACCCGTCACACCTTACACCTTGGGTAGAGGACCTATTGGATCTATTGAGGGTGCAAAGTTCATAAGCACTCTGGACTTGTCTTGAGCATCAACAGTTAAGGGAATTTGCCAATGCCCATGAGTTAAATCCACTTTTATAGTGGAATCTGTTTTATATGAATTTAAGATTATGCCTTTGGGATTAATTAATCCATTAATTAATGGGGTACTTTTCATAGGCTTGTCAGTGAGGTGCTGCAGTGGTTACAGATCTTTGCCAGAACCTATATAGATGACCTAGCAATTTTTAGTAACTCTTAGCAAGACCACTTGACTTATGTTACAAAGGCTTAGAGAGGCCCTGGTGTCCAAATGCAAGATGGGGGCTGCAGAGGTATCTTACCTGGGGCATGGGGAGGGCAGGTAGAAGCCATTAAAAGTTGATTTTCCCCACAAACAAAGAAGCAGGTTCAATCCTTTATCAGTCTGGCCAACTATTACTGGAGGTTAGTAAAGGGGTTTAGTGACACTGTGACCCCATAACAGACTTTACAAAAAAAGGGAAAATGGACCGAGGCCTCTGAAAGACGTTTCCAGAACATAAAAGAGGCTTTATCACAAGAGGCTGTTTTCGTCAGCCCTGATATCAGCAAACCCTTTGTGCTGTGTACTGGTGTTTCTGGGGTTGGGTTAGGTGTGGTGCTAATGCAGGACGGGGGGAACAAGAGGCACCCCACTGCCTTCTTGAGTTAAAAAACTAACTCACCATTGACCAGAACTATGTGGTCATTGAGTGGAAATGTTATGCCATCATTTGGGCTGTTACACAACTTAACCCGTATTTGTGTAATAAATTTCCCATCTAATATGGTTACACTGACCAAAGGGAATCAATTTTAGATTATTACATTGGAGCTTAGCTTTACAGGAATTTGACATGGAAATAGTTCATTTCAAGGGTAAAAGTTTAGTGGCAGATGTCTTATCCAGAACAGGGGAACCCTGTGGTGTATTCAGGAGCATTGGTGACACCCCTTTGTACACCAGTTTTGTGTTTTGGGTGACACACTTGCAGACCAGGTGCCACCTCTTGCCAAGGCTTCAGGGTTCAGCTGGGTACTGACAAATTCGTTGCTGGAAACCACGCTTTCACCTGTGTGCTAGCATTGTAAAGATGGCTTATTTCAACCATCTATAACCTTCCAACACCCCCACCCAGCTGCTTTCCCCCCTCCTTCCTTTCCTCCCTATGGACTGGAGGGGTGTTAATAGGTCACTTCTCCTTGAATGGTTCCTTGAAATATGCTAACTACTTATGCTAAACCATCTGTTCCATCTTGCATTTAGCTGTGACACAGAGTACATCCCAGCACGTCTGTTCCAGTGTGCCTGGAGCAGCCTCAGAGATGCAAATCATTGCAGGCAGGGGGAGGGAGGCTGGGCATGCCTGCCTTCAGGGGAGACGTTGATCACCATCAGGGGGCGGGGCTGGTCAACAAGCGAGAGAGACTCTATCCCTCTCACTTTTGATACTGCAGGTCATGGGGCATGGAATAGGGTAGGTCTTTTTATTATTCAGGAAGAAGGCTCTGTCCCCGAGACAGAAATGTAGCAGCCTGCCTGCCTAGTAAAATGTCTGTAACTTCCTGAGAATTGAAAAAAACACTTATTAATATTTAATTATCATGTTACTAAAAATTGCTTGTTTTTAAGTTAAAGAAACTAGCTTTTGTAAAAAAAAAAAATTGTTAATGTTGCTGTTGATGGTTAATTGATCTCATTCTCTGAGGCAGAAATGTAGCAGCCTGTCTGCCTAATAACATTGTTAATGATCCTATTGTTAGTTAACTGTTCCCATTCTCAGTCAATTCCCGCAGGAACATAAAACCTGTAAAAGTTTTAAGGCTCCTATAATGCCAGAGTGATGTAAATCCTTTTAAAAGACAGTAAGGGTATCAGCTAGGAAGATCTAATGCACTGTCTCACTTTCTTCCTGTGCCAAAGTGGCACAATGAGGTTAGATTTTTTACTTACCTATTTAAAAAAAAAAAGTCTGAGGACAAATAAAACATTTATCAAGCAGTCAATAAAAAGTCAGGACAATCAGAACCAAGCACTTCCCAAAGTCCCAGCCAGGTCCAGGACAATGATTAGCAAAACTGTATGGATTTCATATGTGAATATCTGAGCAATTTAAAATGACATTCTACTTTTTTTTTTTTTGCACTGTTTGGTGTTCTGTGATGTAATTTAAATGAAAATCCAGGATTATAACTGGAATGCAGGGTATTAGTTACCAAGTATTTGTAACTTAACTTTCATGTGTTTAGGAAATGCTGAATTGTTGTTGTGACTTTTTTCAGTAGTGTAGTTTAAATAACTTACCAAAACAATTGAAACTTGTGTGATTATATTGCATTATTTTGATAAATAAAATTTGCAGGATTTGCAGAATTTTGGTGCACAATCCCTCTAGGTGTACTTATCTGTAAAAAAGAGATGATAATGCTTGCCCACCTTTTTAAATGGTTTCATCAAGTGGGAATTGCAGTCCTAAAATCACTTAGGTTCTTCTGAAAATCAAATATGGTAAGGAGAGTAAATAGAAATAGTGATCGAAGAATTGTTATAAATTATCCCAAAACTTTGTCCCTTGTTTGTTTGTTAGTATGTGCCAAAAATAGTTTAAAGGCACAACGCATGAGGTGCTTCCAGACTGTTTCATGTAATTGCTGTTATTATTTGCTGTTTGAGAACGATCACCTAAGTCACACAGGAATAATTTCTGCTTCCTGAATGAGAGCAGAAATTTAACAAGGAAAGTGCTAATGGATACTTTTATTCAGGCTTGAATACCTTTATTCACATGTCAATATGGGTATTCATAGAAACAGAAGCCATATTCCAAATATATGTGCAGAGAAAAAAGGGTATGTGTAAGCATTCACATGTAATTAATAAGGTGAATGAATATGGTTGAACTAAATGGCTGTTGGAAGTCAAATGTCCACAACTACCATTTCTGTGAGATTCTACAAGCTTTAATTCATATTCAGTGTAGATATTTAATGGTATGGATAACTAACAAACTACATGCTTTGACTTGGGGGTGTCCCTACCAACCCCCCATATTAATACACTCCAATCTTAAAAATAAATATCTTGTATACTACTTTCTCTTAGAAAAAATGTACAACTACAGGTAATAAATAACCTCAACAAATCTGGGGGTGAAAGCCCGACCCAATGTCAAAGCAGTTTTGCCATTGACTTGAATGGGGTCTGAACTTCACCCCCAGTCCTTAAAGCAGATACAAGAATTATACATAAATTAAAAAACCAAAATCACAAAATGAGAGTTTGTGCAGATCTAAGAACTGTAAGATCAAATGAAACAGAATAAATAATGCAGAGATAGACCCTTAGGAAACACTAACCTTATAGACAGTCTGGAAAATTAAATATACTACATTTGAAATCTAAACTACTCAAAAGTCAATAAAAATTCACTGAGCTAATATATACACACACATCTAAAATATGTTCCTCTTTAAATGAGGTCTTAGTGTGCCAAAACAATTAAACTTCAGACACTTCTGAACAAAGGAGTGTTTGCAGGACTGCAGGTATTTGTCCAGATGCCAGCCACTTAACTTTGAATCCAGTAATAAGTGGGGTTTTTAAAACCTCATTTGAAAAAGAAGGAGCATGTTTCCATGAGAGAGTAAGAAGGTTTTTATCTTTTAATGAAGCATATAAATGCGCTGCTATATTTCTCTCTGTGTTTTCACTTTTCCTGTAGTTGACAGTTTGACAATTATTCTGAGCTGCTGCAGTGGGTTGAAATACTGTTTTCAGCCCTGGAAACCCTTATTCCAGGGGTAGTCTATTTTCTGTCAAGGTCCAAAGGTATAGTATTTCTTGGTCAAGGTATAGTCAAGGTATAGATTCCAGAGAAAATAATAAGTAAATGAAAAGATCCGGGTTCATTCAAAAGCATCTGGCAGTCTGGATGGATTTGGCCTGCAGTCTGCTTATTGACTGCCCCCGCCTTATTCAAATCCTATTTTGGTCACAGTTGAAACCAGTATTCCAGCTTCTTCGTAGTCCTGATTTGTTCACACCACAAAGGTACTACACAATTCAGCCTTTCATCATAACCATGTTTTTTAGCACAGATTGCAAGTGAATGACTTAATTATCTACTTACTGCTGGCTTGATTTGAGAAGTATTTGTATGTTACTGGGGTGATCAAGAACACCAAAGCAGCGTTCCCCCTCCCTCCCGACCTCCCCTGCAGGCTGGAGCACCAACTGCTTTAGCAACTTTTAGACCCCTACTAACTCACCTCTGTGCAGGGTTGTCCTTTTATAGGATTTCTCCACACCTCCCTTAGCATGCCCTTCAGGGGCTGGCCCTTAACATTCGGTAAAGCCAAGAAACTACAGCTTTGAAATAGACATTCTGCAACTGGCAGTACCTTTGTCTTTTCAAGGTAAGTATCCATTGTGCTTTCTCCCACTTATTGCTGAGGAAATGGCAGTCTCACACTACTGAAACTCTTCTGTTTAGTTTTGACCTGAGAGCTGCCTTTAGCTTTCATCCAAGTGTGAAGTGTGAGATGTTTGTTTAAAAATTGACCTATAGTGTGAGTATTATAGTAGGCTTAATTGCAATCATTTTAAAGGCTTGTGAGGTCAGTTTTAATGCCAATTCATCCCAAAGGTCTTACAAAGGAACACCAGATGGATTTTTAAAATAATATTTTTGAACAATCATTTCCCCCCTTTCATTAAGGAAAACTTCTGTATTATATTAAAGGCTCAATTCTTGCTGGGCTATTCATAGAAATAAAGAACAGCCACACATACTGAAGCAAAACATGCAACAATATTCCCATTTTCTGACATTACATGAATCTGTCATACATACTTGGCAGTCATGGTTAAAATGCTGAGAATTCTAGAGAAAGGATTGTGTCATTTAAATCTAATTAAGCTTTTAATAAATTCAATTTCATTTCTAACCATGATGCCTTCCTTAGTGTAAATTCATTGCTAATTCCCCAATAAAGAAAAATGTTTAGAGACAGAAAATTGAGGGCATGACACCATATAAATTAGGTATGTCGGAGATGAGACACAAAATGCTGCAAAAACAGTACATGGGTAGAATGTTTTTCCACAAATGTATAAAATTTGTTTCTAGCTGTTGGTATTTTTGGAGCATGGATCATTACAGTTATTGATCTCATAGGTAAGAAATAATTTATCCTTTATAAAAAAAAAGATAAACTATAAGTATCGCCAAAAAGTGAACTATGAATTATTTGTATGAAAGTTATCCACTATTAGCTCTCTAATATTACATAAAGAGTGTGATGTTGCCAATTATTTGCATAGTTACCATGAAACAAAGATAGTTATTAAGGACTGTCATCACTACCATCCACAGACAGTGTTATACAGCTGTAGGAGTTTAACATTCCAGTTTTAAGACTAATTATGATGTCAGTTTCAATTCATGAACATTGAGATGTCTAGTATTTAGGACAGGAGGCTGGGTTCTATTCTTGGCTATGGGTGACCTTAAGAAAGTCACTTAATAAGGACTATTGTCACCACTGTACAGAAACTTTCTATACATGTTTGCTTACGAGCTAAGAAAGTGCTTGGAGCTTTATAGATTAATGCCCCTCCCTCAAGGAGCTTAGGGCCAGATTTCCAAAGGTACTTAGGCACCTAAAGATTCAGGTAAGTCCCCTAGTGGGGATTTTCAAAAGCCTAGCCCCTATTGATTTCAAGAATGCTTTTGAAAATCCCCACTAGGCACTTATCTGAATCTTAAGGAGCCTTTGAATATCTAGCTATTACTCTAAGGGCCCAATCCTTACTCACTTGAACAGTCCCATTGATGTCTACTCATACTACAAAGCTCTACTCTTGTGAACAAGTTACTCCTGGGGGAATTCTGCACCAAAAAAATCCAAAATTCTGCATATTTTATTTCTCAAAATAATGCAATATAATCACACCAGTTTCACTTATTTTGGTAATTTATTTAAACTACCATACAGAAAAAAAATCACAGTAACTGTTCAGCATTTCCTAAAGACATGAAAGTTAAGTTACAAATACTTGGTAACCAAGACCCTCCATTCCAGTTATAATCCTGGGTTTTCATTTAAATTACATTACTTTTATTTTGGTGTTTGGTGTTCTGTAAAGTAGAACATTGCTTTAAATTGCTCAGCCTCCCTCCTCCCTCCCACCGCGGTGATCTGCTCTCTGCTGCTGGCTGCTCCCAGCAGACACGCCTGGGCTACCATAGAAGGGCGTGTGTTCCCCACAGATTTCTTTGCTTTCCCATTTTTCTGCAGGGGAGTCAAGAAATCTGCAGAGAGTATGAATTCTGCACCCCCTCCCCCCGCAGGGAACAGAATTCCCCCAGAGTAACAAGTACTTGCAGGATTGAGTTGTTGACTAATATGCTGGCTAGAATACATATATATCAGTTCTCAAACTTTTTTTTTTTTTTGAGGACAACTTGAAAATTACTCAGGGTCTTGGCGGACCACTTAATGATCTTTCCAAATGTTGTTTGTACTGTTTACAATAGTTATCTAAGCGCTCTATTTTTAAAAAAAAAACAATAATAATTTAATTTTTTTCATTCTACAAATAAAAGCAGAAAACTCATATTTTAATATCAGTAGTCTTACCTTTCTAATGTGATGGATGTGCCCTCTCTACCCCTCCGTGGCAGCCCCCAAGCTGGGGCTGAGAAGGAGGAGGGTCTCTCCCTCACTACAGCAGCCACAGAGCTGAGGCTGGGAAGGAGGGCTGTCTCTCCCCAGCAGCCACAGCCCTGGAGCTGGGGAAAGTTGCCTCTTTCTCTGGCTGCTGAAGCCCTGCACATCCCAAATTCCCCCCCACCCCACTGCCCCCTCCCACTTATCGTCTATTCCACCACAAGGCCACCACCTCACCTTACATGTGTGTCCTCTCCAGGGTCCAGGCAACTATTTAGTGGAGCCACGCCTGTGGAGCTCCACTAATTAGGTAGGTGGCCCTTAATTCTTTTGGTGTGCAGCCACCCAGGCGTGCACCTTAGAGGGAACTATCCACGGACCACTTGAATGGAGCTCGCGGACCACTGGTGCTCTACGGACCACAGTTTGAGAACCTCTAATACATAGTATGCATTAAGCACCAACATTAAGAACAAATATATTAAGAATTAACATTAAGAACAAAGCAATTGACTATACAATTTATCAACAGCCACCTATGTGCTTCCCTATCCGAGGAGATGTGTTATGAAGCGTAACTAGTTTAATTAAAATTTGTTTAGACTTTTTTCATTCATACATCTCACAGCACTTAGCAAAGTGTCATTATCCCCATTATATTGATACGGAAAGTTTCAGAGAGATGAAGTGGCTTGCCCAAGATCACAACAGATCAACAATAGGGATGAGGAGAGAACTGAAGTCTTCTGGATTCCAGGCCAATGTCCTATACAGTGAACCATGTTGCCTCACATAGCGTGAATGTATGAACACTTATTGAACCCGGGATAAGTAGTGCTATGTATGTGATAGAAGATCAGTAGAACACTTCCCATTTTTAAACTGTCATCTAATCCCAAACACCAAGAAACAAAGCCTTTTTCTAGTTCAGTCATTTTTAATTTGATTGGCAATTTAACACTGCCAATAAAAGTTAAGCTTTAATTTACTGGCTCAGTATGTTTTGTTGAAAAATTAAGTCATTTGGGAGTCTACATCTGCATAACAAAAATTTATTATCTGTAATTAACCTTTAGAAAAGCCCCTTTTTAATTTCTTCCTGTCAAAATATCTGGAAAATGAGACCTTAACAAGCATTAGAATAGGAGCATCTATATTAGAGTAGAAACAACTACAAATATTAGATGGATGATGCACTCAAGTTTTAAGTTAATGAAAGTTTGGTCATTATATTACCTCTCTATTTGGATGCCTATGGAGAAACCATTTTTACACATCAGTTACATCTGATAATAAAATAAACTCACGCCTGCATTGATATTGGCTAACAATTGAATGTAGAATCTAAATTCACTGCAAATCCCTAAGACAGTGTTCTCAAGCTTTATTCTTAGAAGAAAGTCATCCAGTACTCCCAAGTCTAATAACACTCTCCAGATTTTGTATTTTTACTTTGAGCCTTTTGATGAAGGCAACTGGGAATTTGTAAAGAATTCAAATAATAAAATCTTCTCTGTCAATCTCTGTTCTGAATTTCTCTATTTACAGAGGTAGAAAAGCAGAATGAGACCTTCTAAAAATGTTATCTCACCAGTGAGGTTTTAAAAGTAGCATATAATGCAAGCACTTTTCAAACTGGGTAAAACAGATGTGATTTTAAAAAAACAACCCCCCACAAAAATAGGTAGGCTCTTCTACATTCCAAACACCTAACAGGCACATCGCAGGATACTTAAGTGGTACATAAAGCAGACCCCCACGTCCCCCTCTCGGCATGATATGAACAACTTTTGTTACTTAGATGGAGCCTACCTTTTTCTTTCCTTTTTAAATGGTTATTTATTTGTGTTAGGGGCAAATTATTTTCATTCCGAAAAGTTGAGCACACCATGAAAAAGCATGGAGATATTTTCAACAAAGAAGAGTTTATGTAATAGGAGGGCAGGGAGGTGTTAAATATACAGGGATAGACTGCCCACTTCTTTGCAAAACGTTCACAAGACAGAGGACTGTAGAATTTTTCAGATCATTCTGATGGTAGGACAGATCTAGGGTTACCATATTTAACAAATAAAAAAAGAGGACCCTTCACGGGGGCCTGGCCCCGCCCATTTCCCACCCCAGCCCCGCCCCAACTCTGCCCCTTCCCCACCATAACTCCACCCCCTCCTCCCTCCCACTCCCAGCCACGGGGAAAGGGCTGCCCAAGCGCTACCGGCTTCACGGTTTGCCGGGCAGCCCCCAGACCCTGCGCCCCCAGCCAGCGCTTCCCCAGCGCAGCTGGAGCCCGGGAGGGGAAGCGCCCAGCCGGGGGCTCAGGGTCTGGGGGCTGCCCGGCAAACCGTGAAGCCGGTAGCGCTTGGGCTTCGGGCAGCCCCTATGCCTCCGGACCCTGCGCCCCCGACAGGGCACTTCCCCTCCCGGGCTCCGGCGGCGCAGGGTCCGGAGGCATGGGGGCTGCCCAAAGCCTGTAGCGCTCGGCTCTTAAACAGAGCCGAAGAGTCAGGGGAGGAGCAGAGCCGCCGCGGCCGGAGGCTCTGCTCCTCCCCTGACTCTTCGGCTCTGTTTAAGAGCCGAGCTGCCCGAGCGCTACCGGCTTTGGGCAGCCCCCATGCCTCTGGACCCTGTGCCGCCGGAGCCCGGGAGGGGAAGTGCCCGGCCGGCGGCTGGGGTCCGGAGGCAAGGGGGCTGCCTGAAGACCATAGCGCTCGGGCAGCTCGGCTCTTAAACAGAGCCGAAGAGTCAGGGGAGGAGCAGAGCAGCCGCGGGAGGGGAAGTGCCCGGCTGGCATTTTCCCGGACATGTTCGGCTTTTTGGCAATTCCCCCTGGACGGGGGTTTGATTGCCGAAAAGCCGGACATGTCCGGGAAAAACTGGACATATGGTAATCCTAGACAGATCAGAAGCGATTCGGGATTCTACTCCCCAATCCATGGATCTCCAAGATCCATTACAAATAAGGCAATTAATACAGACCCAATGTATAAGGCTTTACTGTCTGCAGCCTCCTACCCCTCCTTCTGCTTGCAAGGTTCTATTGAAACCAATGGGTGCTGCTGCGTACCGAAGGAGGGACTTAGAGATGGGTGATGTAAGGGGGCTAGGAGATTACAGTAATCAAAGCATAAAATGCTCAGGGCTTGAAGAGCTTTGAAAATGTGGACAGAGAGGGAAGATTGGATCCTGGAGACACTGTACAGAAAGTAGCAAGTTTGAGACATGGCCTGGGTGTGTGACAAAGGAGAGAGTTGAAGTCAAAGACACAGTTAATGTACTACCCACCTCATCGGGTCTCAGAACCAGAGTGGGAATGTCTATACAGCTATTTTTAGTGCTGCAACACAAGCCCCCATCTCTAGACCTGTGCCTTGGGACTCACTGTCATGCCCCCCACTTTTTTTTGGCAGGGTAGTCATAATAAGATTACAGGTTTGAGTGACAGTAAGGTGGATGACATAGCACTGCATACTTATGTGTGTAAGGCATTAGTAGTTGCACACAATGTACATAGTATATAGGGAACATTAAGGTGTCTGGCAAAGTCTGAGATGAACCCCACACTCGTGAATCATTTTTAAATGGTTCCTGTCTTCTTAAAAATCCACTGCTGTGTTTATGTAATACACCATTATGTGCAAGTTGCTGTAAAAAACACATACCGTACTAAATATTGTGATGTTCAGTAATGGAGACTATACATTGCAGTTGTGCATATCCCCTTCTGTCATTCCATTTAATATAATCAGCTGAAAAATATCTAATGTGAAGCTATTCTTGAAGAGTCAATATCCAAAACATGCAGGTGACTAAGTTATCCAAAATACATTGAAGTCTTTTGTCCAACCAGAAATCAATATAAATACATTACCAGTCAGTTTATTAACAGCAGATCTAGCATTTAGCAATTTCTAGAAACTACCTCCCCAGAGTGGTGGGCCATATTTTGCCATCAATTTATAAGCAGAGCCCCCTTCTGAAATCTGAAATATAGCTTTTGCATAGAATTTGAAAGCAGTTTTGGTAAGCTGCTTGCTACTTACTGCTCAGATTTAACTGGCATGAAACAGACATTCAGAACATGATTTCAGTCAGGAGTTCTGTTTAAAAATTGATGGCATGATATGGTCCCCGATCAGCCCTTTTATAACCATTAACTTCATGCAGCAGCAACTGAAAAACAAGGCAGCAAGTTCTCTCCTGCAGTCTATTCCATCGTAGTTTCATATTTCTGACACCTAATTGCACACCAGCACTTAACTTTGAGCAGTATGTTTCTACATCTTGTGCAATGAGAAAATAGGAAGCAGCTTACTAAAAATGTGCCTCCAATTTCAACACAGAAGCTAAAAGCCTCTTACTTTACGATGTTGCCATACCATTTACAGGACAAAAATGGTCCCATGCTGAAGGTCCAAAAATATCTGCAAATTTCAAAAATGCAGAGGTTATACTGTGCCACCAGTTTTTAAGCAAAGATCTCCATGGAAACTAAAGCATAGATTTGCTTGAAAACTGATGGTATTATATGGCCCAGGTATGCCATGGAGGTATGACAGAAGACCACATGAAGCCAAAGTATTAAGGTTGCTACCTTAGGAGAAAAAAAATGAAGTCAGTCATTACTCTCTAAGCAGCAGTACCTTGCGATTAGCAGAACTATGCACCTCAATGAGGCAAAATATAAAGTCTTTCATGCATGATTAGTTATACAGGGGCCGTTTTCAAATGATAGGTGGAAGGGTGCTGGCTTCATCAGAGACTGCAAAAGGTTTGGAAAAATTATTTCACATTTCCATAATTCACAGTCCCTTCATAGAGACACTGCTATATATGTAGTATTACAGTACTTAGCATGGTTTCCAATGAAGAATCTGCAGATTTTTATCACCTCTGGATATTTCTATCCAGACCTTCTGATGGGTAATGCAAATGTGTTTTATTTCTCATGACTTAATAACAAAAGATGTGTTAATTTACGCAGCTCCAGTTTGTGGAAATCTGACAGTTTTAAGATTTGTTCTACCTAAATTAGAAAAAAAAAAAAAAAAAAACACCCCCGCCCATCAACTGGCCCATATACCTCACTGTTATAGGTTTCCTCAAGTACTCTGCAGAAGGGCAGAACAGCTCCAGGGATCCAATCTACAACCTATATGGAGGTAAAGATCTACTTAGCACATCACAGCCATACACAATCTTTGTGGTGCTTTTGCAAAACATGATAGTTACAAAAACTCACCCAAAGTTCCATCACAGCATAACAAATACCACAGACATAACCAAACCAAAAAGCATTGTAATATATTTAAAGTAGGTAGTCTAACCCAACCATACATTACTTATTTAAAGCAAAAGTAGTTCAAACAAAAAAAATATAGAACACTCACTTGCAAAAAAAAAGTGTTCAATTAAGCTAATTCAGCTCTCAAAATGGGCAATATAAGAAAAAAAATCACAACAGGAGCAGACATAAGGTCAACTAGATTCTATAGACAGCACTTCAGGCAGTCCCCTCCTCCTCCTCCTGGCAAGATCCTCTTTGACAGAAATCCACAAAGAGAACTCATATTTAGGCAAGCTCTTCAGGAAGATCTTGAGGTGCACCAGCCTGGCTCTTCACCCAGAGCCTGTTGTTTTGGTGTTGACTCCATTAGTAGCATCCTCTTTAAAGAGCCCAGGGCAAGGCAGTCTCTACTAGCAGGTTTATTCTTAGGGAAGAAAGTAAAAGCTCATCTTACCAGATGTTTTTGTTTAACAAAAAAAGGTGCTATTTTTAGAGGTCCCATATATTGGCTCTTGAGGTGGCCACCAGCTGTTGACAACAGCCCTGAAATACACACAGAATTAGTATTACTCAGAAAGTGACCTCTGACATATACCCAAGCAAACAGGGCTGCGGCTGTCTCAGCAGTCCACAGATTCCACATTAAACCTTAATATCAAACATTAAGTAGATAGTTTACCCTCTCACTACGATAAATCTCCTGATGGCTCAATCCCTTCAGGACTGATGAGGTAATTTCATTAGCCCATATGAAATTCATTGTTGAGTGGCATTATGGACTTAAAATACTTTCACTGAGAGTAAATTTTCATGAAAGAGCTTAAACTGCATACTTAATGCACAATTTGTCAGGCTCATTTACTATCCTACTTTCAGTGATTCAGTCATTGGCATGTATACATATAATGCATAATTTAGGTTAATTACTTTTGATTGCTTAATGACAAATCCAATGGACATTTTGAAAGTCAGCTATATAATGGCAATTTGTACATTATTACTAGCCTTCACAGTTTAAAATGATTTCTTTTTCATTATATGCCAGTATATAAAAGTAACTCAGAGGGTGGGAGAACCCATACACACCCAGTTATCTCCTATGGCTGGTTCCAGCACAGGTTCCACTTCCTTATTCCTTGCAAGGGGGCCCTGCTTTTTGTGAGCCTTTTCAGTCTTTCCAGATGGGGGAAATCAAAATGAAAGTCACAAACCTCCAATGCATTTGAAGATATTTCCTCCCTGTGGCCTCTCAAATTGCAGGGAAGGGGTGGTGAGTCTACAGTGCTGTCTACAATCCAGCACCAGGTTAGTGGGTTTGAGACTCTGAGTCTGGCTCAGTTGGCCCATCTTACCCTGGGAGTTTGCTGTATTCTCCTTAGGGTCAGGATGAAGGTATCCTGGCTGAGAGTTCTCTCAGGAATTACACCTACAATCTGCTGCTTAGGGCAATCCTGCTCCTCCCTCCTCTGCTGACCAATTTCCTTCCTTTTAAAGGTCTTCTCCCTATCATACATGATGGACAGGGCTGAAGGAGTGGGGGCTAGCTCTGCCTCCAGGGCCTCTCTGGCATCTTCCTTGTCTGGGTGGGGTCCATACACCCCACCACACTCCAAATACAATTTCTCCTTCAGGCAGGAGGAAATCTAGGTATTTCAAATTTCAAAATCTATACCCCTATCTACAGGTAATTTCTTGTGGAAAAGAACAAAGGAAAAGGTTTAGGCCTCCACCACATTCTTTATCAAATGTTAGCTCAATATTTTTATTGCCAATTATGAAGTGGATCCCCCTTTTATCCTTTTCACATAGTGCAGACATATGGTCAAAAGTTGCCAAGAAGTCTACAACCAAAAAGCTGAAAGTTTGAAGAAAAAAAATCCATGTGGAAAAAACCCAACAACCAATAAGCTTAGAAGCCAATAAGAAAGTAATGACCCGCTGGTTCAGGGAAGGAAGTAGAGAGGACTGATCTTCACTGGATTTTACTTTCAGTTAATTGTCAGTTAACTCACAGTAGTTAATGCATTTTTAAAGGCCAGCATGGAGACACCTCAAATGTTTGCTCCAGAATACAAGTTTGTGCTTTACCCTTGGCTAAGTATAGCTCTGACCCTAGGCTGAGCTAATCTCTTCTTTCAGGAATCTCAGCTCAGCACCAATGTCCATTTCCCAGAGAGCAACTCTGCTTCAGGAACTCATTACTCTCTGCCTTGGTCTCTGATTAGAAACTGTCCTGCTGCTTGCACAGCTCCCTCCTCAAGGAGCACTCCCTCTACACAACTTTACATAACAAAAGTGAACAATCCAGCATGTTTCCAAACACTGAACATTTCTCTCACTAAGAAAGAGCTGGGAAGATTATATGAATCACCACCACCTAGTGCAGGGGTCGGCAACCTCTGGCATGCGGCTCGCCAGGGTAAGCACCCTGGCAGGCTGGGACAGTTTGTTTACCTGCCGCGTAGGCCGGTTCGGCCGATTGCGGCTCCCACTGGCTGCGGTTCACCGTCCCGGGCCAAAGGGGGCAGTGGGAAGCCGCGGCCAGCACATCCCTTGCCCGCGCCGCTTCCCGCCTCCCCCATGGGCCTGGGACGGTGAACCACGGCCAGTGGGAGCCGCAATTGGCTGAACCTGCCGACGCGGCAGGTAAACAAACTGGCCCGGCCTGCCAGGGTGCTTACCCTGGCGAGCCGCATGCCAGAGGTTGCCGACCCTTGACTTAGTGATACCTGCCATAACAAAAAACAGCACTTTCATTTCATAGGTGTATATGTACATTGGGATGTGATAACTCCCAGCTTTAAAATATATATTTCTCCAGTTGTGTAGCATGGTCCACGTTCATTTTGAGAAAAACAAAACTCTTAGAATCTACATATGGAAAGGCCCTGTTTATTGGGGTGCAGAAAGCCCCAGTCCCCCAAATTAACCCTTATCTTTGGAATGGAACCCAGTGTCTCTCTAAGACCACCACTCATTTTGGTTTCACAACCATTTTTGTAAGTGTTTTGTTTGTTTGTTTGTTTGTTTGTTTGTTTGTTTGTTTAATGCAGTTGTCTGGGCACTGACACTTGGAAATTATTGGCAGAACAGTTGAGGAGTAAATGATAACATTAATTTTGTTAGAGTTTGTGCAGGTTTAACATTTATACTTTTTGAATATAAAAATGCCTTTGATTAAAAAATGCTGCTACTATGCCAAATCAAAATCCTCTAGTTTTATACAATGAACTCATTTTTATAGTGGTGTTCAGGTGTGTTTGGATAGGGAAACAGCTTTTGGTTTCCCAGAAACATATTTCAAAAGACAATATACTCCGTCATCAAGCAGCAGATGTCTGTTCACTGGCAGCTGGAATGTATTTGACATTGTTAGCTTGGTTTAGAAAGCTGTTATGCATCAACACCTCGCTTAACAATGTAGTACACCCAGATACAGGGACATAAAACACATATCAAGTCATTGGCCAGATTTGATCTATGATCTTATCAGCAAGAAAACATCAGAGCAGAACAGAGCCAATGGTACAATACTTAGGTTAGGTCTGTACTGCAACCACAGGGTGTGACTGCAGTTCATCTAGGTATATTGGAGCTTGCTTTAATTTTAGATCGCTTGGGTGTACGCCAGTCACCTGAGTAATTACCCAGGGGCCCAGCCAGGCTTGTACCACCCTGTGCTGAAGCACATGCTGTGCAGCTTCTCTACTACTGGTACTTGAACTCGCTAAATTAAAGCTGGCTTGGGTAGGTCTACATGAGCTGCAGTCATATCTTGTGATTATATTATAGGCATACCATTACTAAGCACTAGTGCCTGCTCCTGTGTGAGCAACCAGAGAGTCTTTTCTCTGCCTTGGCTTCTGATTTGTATCAGATACACAGCACAACCCAAGTGACCAGACCCAGGAGCTGAGAAGTTCCTATATGGCTGTGCTAGAGGTGGGGAGGAGAGATACTCTTTTGTCTAAAGAAGAAGATTTTATTTTATATGTTAACCATTTGTTTCCAATACTCATATTATCAAGGAATAGAGTTCAAGCAATTATAGTGAATAGACTTATTCTTTTCACTAATATATCTAAGTGCTGCAGTGTTACACAAAATGGTGATCCTGAGCTGAATCTTATACGCTGGTGTGTACTGTTCCTTTGGGAACTGCAGGCCTGGTAATTCTGTGAGCATTCAGAGGATAAAGGGCTGGACACTATAGGGAACGCTCCAAGGACTTGAGGAGGTGGTGTGTGTCTATCACTTAACTGTACAGAGAGAGAGAGGGGCCTGGAAAGCAGTGTTTGTGTTGCCAGAGGCAGGGGGAGAGGGGAGGGGGGCCTCAGGGAGCTGATGCACATTAGGCACAGACAAGCCTTCCTCACACTAAGGGCAGCAGGTGATGAGCTGCCTCATAACCCTGGAGAGCATCACAAGAGACTTATCCCAAAAGTTGCCACTAGATTCAGTGAGTTTCTGGCCCCATCATCGGAATAACTTTACTCATGTGAGTAGTTCCACCAAACTCAATGGGACTGCTCAGGTGTTTAAAGTATGCACAGATATGTTTGCAGGAGTGAGACCTTTAGAATGTGCATGTATTTGTTTTGGCAACACGAGCATAATAGTATCATTAAAGCAGATTTTATATGAGTGCAGAAAGATATCCCATCCAAATTAAAAAAAATAGCAAGTAGGCAAGCAGCTGTTAAAGAACAGAAAACCTGAAGAAAGCAGAACGAGAAGATTCCTATAATGAAACCATCAAAGCAATGAACCTTTGGAATGACTTCAAAAAAGAAGTTCAAGAATATCAAAAATACTGAGTAAAAAAGCTACCTAGCTATCTTAAAAAAAAAATTCCATAGCTATACTCTTAGCACATATACAGTGATAATTCCTGTTCCTATTGTTAACTACTTCTTAACTTTAAGAAAAGCAGCTATGCAATTTTGCCCATCTTTATCACGGTAGAAAAAGGTACAGAGCCTTTGAATAGATATTTCACATTTCACTCACTGCATAAACATATTGAATAGCACCACATTTCTCACTATGAATTACTGCTCACTTGTGTTAGGAATAATATATGGTAATTTGTGTATATACCATGCAGTATGTCACACACACCACTCCCAGTAGTACTAGCCATGACAAAATATTTTATAGTTACATTTTCCAGCCACCAATGCTTTTTTGTTTTGTCTATTCAGCAGTAAACTTCTCTAATAAGAAAATATGAAGTAGGTTCAGTATAAGAAAAATAAGAACATGATTCTGGAATATGTGCTAAACTGAACTACACCATAACATAGATTTATACCATCTGAGAATCCAGCCCTGTATATGAACTAATGTGTGGCATAGTTAGTCAAAACTGTCTTGTTAGTCTGTGTATTAACAGGGTATATGATTTCTGAAATTACCACTGAAATGACAGTAATTAATTTGCTGAATGGGTGTGGTTGTGGACCATATATATTTTCTGCTTATACATTCTTCTACTTAGCTTCCAACTGAAGACACGGGATATTTTTCTTGTTGTTGTGGTTAAACATGCACACAGTTACGAGATCACTAAGACCAGTAAATTGAGCAGCTAGAGATGTTTACTATGTAATTACCTTGCCTGGAGTTACAAGCATTTAAGTGCAATAGTTGCTATAATCACTATTTTTAATGTTTTATTTTATATCTTGCAGAGGCCACATTATACAATTAAAAAAATAAAAGCTGTCAAAGAGTTTATTTTAGACTTCTGCCTCTTATGCCTCGCTTGTTTTCTACCACCACCCCTTCTTTATTAATTTACTGCAAGTGGAGAATTAACTCCTCTCTTTATGCACATAGCAAGCACTACATGATCAATGGCAATGCAAACTTCATGCACGATCCTGTCAAATTGCTTCAACCTAGGTTCAACACTGGTGGTTCTAGATCATTAACAGTTATAATGATTAATGATCTACAGTGATCACCTAAGGAGCAAGAGGTTAGTATCCCGTTCAGTTCTCAGCATCTTTACGGAGACTACCAACAAGTATGCTAAGTCTGGTCATGGTCATCTTGGGAACTGAACATCTTCTCCACTAGTACATGGTTCAAGACCTCTAACTCACATCATCCTGGTCACAGAGAAATCATCAGCTGCTAATATTCTCTAACAGAATGTGCTATATTTCAATTGGAGACCCCAATGCTCCAGTTCATTGAGCCTTGCAAGTTCCCCAGATCGTTTTCTTGCCTTATTGTTCTCATTAATTTGACACCAGTGGAGACGGGGAGAGAAAATCATGCTATTGGACTGTTAGTAACCTCCGCTTTGAGAAAGGTATTGCAACACCCATAAAAAATACAAATTAACACCAAATCTAAATCAATAAGGTTTATTGTCTGTATTTCCTGAGTGGCAAATTATTTATGTTCACCCTCTCAAAGTCTAATAGTTCTCTCTGCAAATATCACCTTCAACTGGTGTGCTTCAGGGGCAGCTTCCTCCCAAAGGAGTCACCTATAGCACCTATACAGCAGAACGATAGTGCTCAACATCCCAACTCTGTCAAGACGTTCACATTACACCAAGCAAATTGCATTCAAACCAAAATCATGATGTAACAATTTGATGAAATTTCTGTATTATTTGTTTGGCAGCACAAGAGCTCCCTTGTTTCCCACACTTACAGCAGTTGAAATAATAATTGGCCTTGTTCAGCCTAGTTCGTATGGCAGGTGTAACAAAAAGGTTACCTCCAGTAAATCACATACTCTTGAAAGCAAGCTAGAAAAGGCTTGTTCACAAAAGTTTGAGTCACAGGTCTAATGATAACTAGTGATGGGTGAATCTCAAAAGCACCTCTCCAGGAATTAGCTCTCCAGCTCCAGAGGGCCCTCTGCCGGCTGATGTCTTGCCTGCCCAGATCCCGGTGCCCTTTGCCCAGAGGTTCTGCCCACCACAGCAACCCACAATCTGCATCTCCCCACCCTGGGGAACCCCCAACTTCCTATCCCCACCTTGCCTCAGTGGCTATTGCCAGTCTCCATTTAGCCCCCGCTCCCTGGGGCGGACGGCAGTCTGTTAACCACTCATCATCGGGAAGGGGGGTTGGACCAGCTGCCTCTGCCTATTCCTGGGCTGCCCCTCTGCAGCCCTAGTACCCATTTTGTGGGCCCTTAACTCGGCCTGCAGCCTGGGGCTTTGCTAGGCTGGAGCTCCCCAGTTCCCTCTGCCCTTCCCCAGCACTGCTCCACCCTAGGTACCCTTCAGGGCAGGAGCGTGGTGACCACCCCGCTACAGGAAACAATTAACAAAATGTATAGGGTCAAATCAGGATTCATCATGCATGCCTAAGCAGGAAAGTAAGGGGGCATAAAGCCTCCCTTGCTACCCTATACTAGCTACCCTGCAGCCCAGAGAGGGATGCAGCCTCTACAGCAGGGATTGGCTTTCTTTGGCACATGGCCCACCAGGGTAAGCCCCCTGGCGGGCTGGGCCGGTTTGTTTACCTGCCACGTCCGCAGGTTCAGCTGATCGCGGCTCCCACTGGCCGTGGTTCGCCTCTCCAGGCCAATGGGGGCTGCGGGAAGTGGCAGTCAGCACATCTCTCAGCCCGCGTCGCTTTGCAGCCCCCGTTGGCCTGGAGCGGCAAACCGCAGCCATTGGGAGCCGTGATCAGCCGAACCTGCAGACCTGGCAGGTGAACAAACCAGCCCAGCCCATCATGGGTCTTACCCTGGAGGGCCGCGGGCCAAAGGTTGCCAATCCCTGCTCTACAGAGAGGTTACACCCCTTCCTAAGCAGGGTGTGGAAAATGGGTGGAGCCTGGACTCTGTCCCTTCAATGCACCAGGCTGTACAGTGGCACCAGCTCACTGGCAGATGCATGCTAATCCAAATATAGGGCTAAACAATACACATTGATTTTCTCATGCTCCAGGGAAATTTACTTCCCATGCCTGGCTCTAGGTCAGTGCAAAGAACACCCCTAAATATGCATTCATGGCAAATCCACAACCAAACCCATGGTGTTTAAAAGCATCAATAGGGCAAGCAAAGACCTTAGGAGCTACCAAGATGGATTCCAAGAAAAAATGAAGTTTGGGAAGGGAATGGGCAGCTTATGGAAGATTCTAGATTTGGTCAGAAGTTCAAGGAGAGTTTATTGTTGTTTTCTTAACCAGCTTACTTTTCCTGAAGTCAAAGTCAAAGAAAAACCTCTTTCTTGCTCAGACATACCATAAATGCTTGAATTAATACCGGGAGGGCTCAATTTAGTTTGCAAATAAAGAATAAAAAAGGCAAAGTACAGGACAAAAGCATAATTATAAAAGACACTAGAATGTGGAAAAAGGAGATTAAACCTTATTAAAATATCATTCGTAAGCATTAACAACAGCTCTATAATTAATAACAAAACAGTTGACTGCACTGAGCAGTATAACAGAAATTAAATTTCCATTTATGTACAAGAATTGGGTTCCATAAAAGGCAAGGGAGGAGAGTTTTGGTCTTTGTCATCACTCCCTCCCCTCAACCTCCACACTGAAGATTAATACTTGCCCAAGGTTCATACTGAGAAATATAAATACATTTGGTTGCATGGAAAGATAATTCACTGGGTTCACAAACATCCCATTACCCAAGACAGCAATTATAATGTGAAATGGATATAGTTTCAGTTTCTATTTTGCCATAATCATAGTCAGAATATTTCAGCCATTCCATATTTAATTATGAGCATTTAGGAAAAGTAAAAGATTCCTTTTTCAAGAGTAAACTACAATATAAAAAGTGACAAAATAATTAAAGGGTGCATTTTAAAGGTGCAGAAGATTTCTTCGCTGGCAATAAAACTGTCCAGTGTGTTGTTATCATGGCAGTTGATGACCAGGGCTATTCTGTGTTTTACAAAGAGACATTTAGATTTTGAACAAAGCACTGAGAGTAAAAAAAATTCCAAAACTCTGAACCAGAAACCATCATTACATATTATTTTTCACTTATTTTCACAATGATTTTTAAAGTGACTTTAAAAAAAATCTGATGACCTACACAGAAAACATTGACTTTAGCTTCTTTATATGCACACAATTACACATGACCTTTTTAAAAAATAATAAATTTAAATGTCATGTTTAAACAAATAGCAAGTTTTAAATGATTAATATAGATGGATAATACAAAATTTAGTTTCAGAAGTCTCTGATTAGTAAATGGCTATAGAGTCTGACTGCAAATATCACTGCTCTACAGCCAAAATGCTTCTGAAATAAATGTAGTCAAACTTTACTAATTCTGGGTCACTGAGAACAAAAATGATGCTTAAAATTGTTGATTGGCTCTAGTTTTCAAGATATGCTATTGGGTCGGTATATACAACCCTTGACTTGGGAATGGCGGAGGATAAATGAGTTATAAAGGGAAGGGATCTCAATTTAAACCAGAAATGACTAAAATACATCTTTGACTGGATCTATGAATAAATCTATGACTGGGTTTGGACAGTACTTGCATTTTAGGCAAAACAATGAATTATGCAATCTGAAGCTGGTATTGCATCATACATGATATGAATTGCATCATGTTATTCCTAGAAGTCATGGATGATGCAATCATAACGAAGCTTACATCACTCTGCTGAACAAATTGCCCTATATCAGCTCTAGAAATCATACAGTGTCGTGCTCTCTTATTTGTCAGTGTTTGATTTTGCAAAGGGACACATTTCTGTTTAGCCAAAGTGAGCAGAGATGCCTCGTACTTGTGTGAACAGTGCAGATAACTTCTGCTATGTTTGTGGTGAAGTGACTTTTGCATCACAAAAGCGCAGTATAACCACTATGGTTAAGAAAGCCTATCACCTTTATTTTGGCTGCAGAATTGGAGATCAGAACAAGAGGTGGGCCCCACACATATGCTGCAACACTTGTGCAACAAATCTTCACCAGTGGTTGAACAGGAAAAGGAAATCTATGCCTTTTGCAGTGCCAATGATTTGGAGAGAGCCAACAGATCATACCAGCAATTGTTACTTCTGCATGGTGCCTCCAGTTGGGAAAGGTGTGTCAAAGAAGAAAAAGTGGACTGTGCATTATCCAAACATTCCATCAGCTATACGCCCAGTACCCCACGGAGAAGGACTGCCGGTTCCTGATGCACCAGAATCATTCTCACTTGAGTCAGATGAGGAAGAGGAAGAGGATGAAACTTCTGGTCCTGAACCATCAATGTCACAGGACCCACATTTTCTCCCATCCTCCTCCTCTGAACCACACCTCATAACACAAGGTGAACTGAATGACCTTGTCAGAGATTTGGAACTACCCAAGAGTAAGGCAGAGCTGTTGGGCTCCAGACTACAGCAGTGGAATCTCCTGGCAGGTGATGTTAGGGTTTCCATGTTCCATGACCGTCAAAAGGATGTTGTCCCATTCTTCTTCATGGAAGGTGATCTTGTAGCCTGCAACAACATCGATGGTGTGATGGCAGCCCTCAACATCGTTCACGATCCAGATGAGTGGAGACTGTTCATTGATTCATCGAAGAAGAGTCTTAAAGCTGTTTTACTGCATAATGGCAATGTTTTGCCATCAATTCCAGTTGGTCATGCAGTCCATATGAAGGAAACCTATGACAACATGAAACAACTTTTGAGGTGCATAAACTATGACCAACATCAGTGCAGCTTTGTGGCGATTTGAAGGTTGTTGCTCTCTTGCTTGGTCTGCAGACTGGATACACAAAGTACTGTTGTTTTCTCTGTGAATGGGATAGTCGTGCAAGAGATTCCCACTACATCAAGAAAGATTGGCCACTCCGACCGTCATTGGAGCCTGGGAGGAAAAGTGTTCAGCATCCACCACTTGTTGAATCAAGGAAGATTTTGTTACCACCCTTACACATCAAGCTGGGTCTGATGAAGAACTTTGTCAAGGCCATTGACAAAACACAAGCAGCTTTCAAGTACCTCCATGGAAAATTTCCAAGGTTAAGTGAAGCTAAGATAAAGGAAGGTGTCTTTCTTGGTCCTCAGATTCGTGAACTTCTTCAAGATGATGCATTTGACCATGCACTGCGTGGCAAGGAAAAGATGGCATGGAAAGCCTTCCAGTTAGTGGCAATAAATTTTCTTGGAAACAACAAGGCAGACAACTACAGGTTGTTGGTGGAAAACCTCCTCAAGGCATACAAAAGCCTTGGGTGCAACATGTCACTAAAGATACATTTTTTGCACTCTCATCTAGATTTTTTTCCACCGAACTGCGGAGCAGTGAGTGACGAGCACGGCGAGCGATTTCACCAGGACATTGCTATGGAGAAACGCTATCAGGGCAAATGGAGCCCATCAATGCTTGCAGACTATTGCTGGACAGTGACAAGAGATGCTCCATTTAATGAATACAAGAGACAAGCCAAGAAGCGCCGAGTAGACACTGAATAGGACTAAACTACGTACAGAATAGTTTTTTGCCTTTTGTTTCATAATAAATTTTATTTATATAACCCTTTTGCTGATTTTTAAAGTGTTACATAAACAGGACAGGTGAAATATTATCATGTAAAGCAACCATAAACACATGAAAAGACCTAGGTTTACAATTTATGATTAAAACTCTACTATCTACACAATATACATTGACATAAAATGTAAAAACTTAAATATCTTAAAAACAGTAGCCAATCAGTTGTTTTAATTGTCATATTTGAATTCAGCACATCAAAATACACAATAAATAGCACATTTTATCTCTGAAGCAGACGACTTCTCAAAAATTGTAGACCAGTGTAATCTTTACCTGGTTCAGGATCTTTGGAGCTTGGGTGTAGGGATAACCTGTCATTGGCCCTCCTGTCATTGGATCAGGAGAAGGCATTCAATCAGATAGACTACGGGTATCTCCTGGGCACTCTGTGGGCATTTAGCTTTGGGTGCCAGTTTGTGGGGTTTCTCCAGGTGCTGTACGCTTCCACAGAGTGTTTGGTCAGGCTCAACTGGACCTTGACCACACCTGTCAGCTTCGGGCGAGGAGTGTGTTAAGGCTGTCTGCTGTAAGGTTAGCTGTATACTCTGGCCATTGAGCCCTTCCTCCTTTTCCTTCATAAGAGGTTGACGGGGTTGGTGCTGCATGAGCCGGAAGTGCGGCTGGTCCTGGCAGCATATGCCGACAACATGCTCCTCATGGTCCAGGATGTCCTTGCCAAGCTGTTTACTCAGCAGCCTCCTCCGCCCGGGTCAACTGGATCAAGAGCTCTGGCCTTGTGGTTGGGGCCAGGTGGCAGGCGAGCTCCCTCCTACCCATGCATTGGGCCATCCGGTATAGCTCAGGTCCGCTGTTCTAGCTTGGCATTTACCTTTCTGCTACACCTCTGTCTCCGGGATCAATATGAAAATTGAAAGGTGGATAAGGAACTGGTTAAAGGGGAGACTACAACGGGTCATACTGAAAGGTGAACTGTCAGGCTGGAGGGAGGTTACTAGTGGAGTTCCTCAGGGATCGGTTTTGGGACCAATCTTATTTAATCTTTTTTATTACTGACCTTGGCACAAAAAGTGGGAGTGTGCTAATAAAGTTTGCAGATGACACAAATCTGGGAGGTATTGCCAATACAGAGAAGGTCTGGGATATCATACAGGAAGATCTGGATGACCTTGTAAACTGGAGTAATAGTAATAGGATGAAATTTAATAGTGAAAAGTGCAAGGTCATGCATTTAGGTGTTAATAACAAGAATTTTTGTTATAAGCTGGGGACGCATCAGTTGGAAGTAACAGAGGAGGAAAAGGACCTCGGAGTATTGGTTGATGACAGGATGACTATGAGCCACCAATGTGATATGGCCATGAAAAAAGCTAATGCGGTCTTGGGATGCATCAGGCGAGGTATTTCCAGTAGAGATAAGGAGGTGTTAGTACCGTTATACAAGGCACTGGTGAGGCTTCATCTGGAATACTGTGTGCAGTTCTGGTCTCCCATGTTTAAGAAGGATGAATTCAAACTGGAACAAGTACAGAGAAGGGCTACTAGGATGATCTGAGGAATGGAAAATCTGTCTTATGAAAGGAGACTCAAAGAGCTCAGCTTGTTTAGCCTAACCAAAAGAAGGCTGAGGGGAGATATGATTGCTCTCTACAAATATATCAGAGGAATAAATACCAGGGTGGGAGAGGAATTATTTAAGCTCAGTACCAACGTGGACACAAGAACAAATGGATATAAACTCGCCATCAGGAAGTTTAGACTTGAAATTAGACAAAGGTTTCTAACCATCAGAGGAGTGAAGTTCTAGAACAGCCTTCCAAGGGGAGCAATGGGGGCAAAAGACATATCTGGCTTCAAGATTAAGCTTGATAAGTTTATGGAGGGGATGGTATGATAGGATAGCCTAATTTTGGCAATTAATTGATCTTTGACTATTAGCAGTGAATATGCCCAATGGTCTGTAATGGGATGTTAGATGGGGTGGGATCTGAGTTACTACAGAGAATTCTTTCCTGGGTGTCTGGCTGGTGAATCTTGCCCACATGCTTAGGGTTTAGCTGATCGCCATATTTGGGGTCGGGAAGGAATTTTCCTCCAGGGCAGATTGGCAGAGGCCCTGGGGGGTTTTCACCTTCCTCTGCAGTGTGGGGCATGGATCACTTGCAGGAGGATTCTCTGCATCTTGAAGTCTTTAAACCATGATTTGAGGACTTCAATAGCTCAGACATAGGTTAGGTGTATGTTGCGGGAGTGGGTGGATGAGATTCTGTGGCCTGCATTGTGCAGGAGGTGAGACTAGACGGTCATAATGGTCCCTTCTGACCTTAAAGTCTATGACTCTATGAGAACTGGCAAGATTTAGAGGGCAGATTGGCAGGACGGCTGCGGGGCTGGACAGCACTGCTCCAGTTCCTCTCCCCCCCAGGGAGAGCACTGGTGCTTAACCAATTGGTCATGTCCATGCTCTGGCACTAACTCAACACCCTGTGCCCGCCCCCGGGGTTCCTGGCCAATCTCCAGAGTTTGGTTCTGGAGGTTTTGGTCCGGGACTGCACTGGGTCTCTGCAGGGGTTCTCCATCTTCCCCTGGAGGAGGAAGGACAGGGCCTAACATGCATGCACATGCAGGTCCATGTCTTCTGCCTCCAGGCCCTGCAGACACTCCTTTATAGTGCAGGTGGCTCGGTGTGGAGCATATTGGTGCATGCCTTCCTCTGCCGCCTGCGAGGGCTCCGATATGACCAGCAGCTCTTTTTTCTCCATCCAAGAGGTCTTCCGCGAGACCACTCTGAGCTGCCGGTCTTCTACCAGGACCTCCTCCAGATCTGGAAGCTGGTTTCAGCAACCAGGTCCATGGTGACCACCAAGGGGGTAGATCTCCTTGCGGAGCCCCTGTTACATAATCCTCGGCTTCCTGTGCAGGTGGCGGAGTCCCCCTTGGTGTGCCGGAGGTTGATCCTGGTGGGAGTCACCATGATCAGAGACCTCCTGGACTACGATGTGGGGGGGGGGTGGATCCCCTGGCGCTCGGTCGGTGCATGGGGCTCTCCACCCTTAAAACCCCCTAGCGTGTTCTCCAGAAGGTGGAGGCAGTGGGGAACCCCGCTGGGCCAGCTTATATTCCATCTTAGTCCCGTGGGCTGCCGGGGATATCATCTGGCGGCTCCTACATGGAGCCATGAGCACAGGCATGTACTTGGCGCGGTTCACCTCTGTCCCTGAAGCCTGTCCCTTCTGTGAGGTGAGGGAGACCCTGGCGCATGCGTACCTTCAGTGCACCAGGCTACAGCCCCTCTTCTGGCTCCACCAGAACCTCTTATTGAGGCTCTGGCTGCACTTTTCCCTGCACTTGTTTATTCACACACACACGATCCGAAGCCCCACAAAGTCACGGGATCACCTCGTCAACCTCCTCCTGGCCATGGCCAAGGTGGCCATTCATAACATCAGGGAAAGGAGGTTGGCGGGGAGCCCTGCAAGTGTGGGGCTGTCTTTCGTTCTTTTATCCACTCACGTATCTGGGAAGAGTTCCTCTGGGCAGCATTCGCCGGCTCTCTCAATGACTTTGAGGAGCAATGGGTGCTGTCCATGGTTCTCTGCTCTGTGTCCTCTTCTGGTTCCCTAGTTTTGGCCCTTTGACCTCCACACCTGTTCCCATTATTGCCTTTGTTGTTCCCCGAATTTGGTTGGGTTATGGGTCCAGTAGCTCCTTGCTAGGCTGGGGGAGGGTTTTTTAGCAGTGGGTGAGCTAGTGCCCGCCCACATTCAGGTGCTCAAAAGGACCCTCACTTATGGGTAACTTCCTGGCTTTATACAAGCCCAGCATACCTCTACCCAGCTGGGTTTCATCTTCATTTAGGCTTTATCAAGCCCTAGCTCTCCTCCAGGTGCAGGTTATAAGGTTAGTTGGTCATTTTTAACCTGCACAGGCCTTGGGTGGGGTAAAGTTAGGTGCTTGACTGTCCCTGAAAAGGGCATGAGCTGCTCTTTCTTTAAACCTATGGGACATACAGAAAATCATATGAAAAGTAAAAGCTCTTTTTAAATTAATGTATATTCTCCCTCCCTTTGTGTTTGAACTTATTCAGTCTGTCTCTCTTTCATATCTTTTCCCCATCAACACTTGTTATTAGAGGTTATTGTGAATCTTATGAACTTTTACTTACTTTTAACAGTTCTGCCCACGAGGATAAATTTGTAGACCCAATTATCATAACAGGTCCCTGGATAAGGTGCTGGACTGGAAGTGAAAAGATCAGGGTTTGATTCCCAGCCTACCCATAGCCTGCTGTGTGATCTTTGGTGAGTTACTTCTCGCTGTGCCTAAGCTACCCCATCTGTTAAATGATGATAATAGTGACCCTCTTTTGTAAGCTGGTTAGCTATCTATAGATGAAAAGCACTGCAAACATGCTATGTGGAGTTGGCTGGGAGTCTTCCAACAAAACACGCTTTTGTCAGAAAATGCTGATTTGTTGAAACTGAAATGTTTCTCAGAACTGTAGCATTTTGACTAACTTCCAAGAAAATACAAGCAGAAAACTTGCCTGGTTTCCTGTCAGCTTACTGGTGGCTGCAGGGGATTACAGGCTTCTAGGGTCCATGGCTATAACACACCCACAAGAGGTCAACCTCAATTGTGAATGCCAGAGCTTCTAGGGTTCAAAGCTCTAGGGCAGCCCTGCAATTCTGACTGGCCCAAGATTAAAAAGCTGAGGACTCTCCAGCCTCCCTGTTATGGAGCTGGGAACATGGAAACCCTGGCCCTAGCTGAATATTCCAGGGCTTCTAGGTTCACAGCTCACCATCCATCTGCTAGGGCTGACAGGGGGAGCCTCGGCTCCCAGTCTCAATTTCATTTTGAAATATTCAAAACAAAAGTGTCTTATTTCAAAAGAATTTTGTAATTCTAGCATGAACAGACAATGTCAATATATTTTCCTTTCATTCCTGAACAGTGATTTTTTTTCTTCGGCATTTTGGGATTTCCCACCAGCTCCAGTATTAAGTACTGGTATTAGAGGAACAAAAGCAATTGGCAGAAAAATAATTAGCCCTAATTATGCTGTGGACTTGTTGTCTAAAAGATTTACCACTGCAAGTTAGATAATCAGAATGTAGAAGAATTCCACAGATTGATCACATCGGCCCTAAGCACGTGTTTGTCAGCAACCAAGTCAGTGACTCTCAAAATTATTCTTTATCGTGCTCTAAAAATGAGTAGGAAAGACTAAGTTGGAACTGGATGAGCATAGACATTGTGTCAGAATATTTGGTGTCATACATGTATCACCTGCTGCATCATGTTTACTCATTATCATTACATCAGTTGACTAGATGAAAGGGAGGGCTGGAGATTTTGTCACGGATTCATACCAATGCTATTTTTCTAAGACTGGCAAGTATCACATCACTGACACCAGTGTTCTTCAGCAGATGTTTTGCTGAACAGTGTCCTAGTGGTAGGAAAAAAACATTGCAGAAGACAGTAGCAGGTGTTCAATTTCACACAAATACATTTTGGCTGGTGTGAGAATCTTCAAAGAGCGTGGTGGTAGGAGTGGGACTTCCTACTTTGTTAAGATTCCACTCCCATACACCCCTCTTGGGCTCGCTTTCCAAGCCACACAGGCTTATGCCTGCGCTTCTCTCAAGGCGTAACATTGCAGTTCAACCCACTTTTAGACTGGATCAACGACTTAAAACAACCATCATTTCACCAACTGTATTATCTTCGGCAGGTGCAGCAGGGTTTGGACCCCGCACCAAAATGCCCTCTATAGGAACTTCTGACCAGTATGAAATTGCAATGACCGAGGACAGTTGTGGGTTGTTGTTTTTTTAATGATTTGTTCATCCTTTAGAGAGACTAGGGTTAGACACAACATAAGCCCAAACACATATTATCTTTCCTAAACCTTGGCCTTTCCTTACTTACAGCACTTGGGTGGGTTAGGTAGAGTGCACCCCTGCAGCCTCTACCTCTCAGTCTGATTCCCCAGTTAGTATCTCCCTCACAAACTGTCTCTATTCAAGCTTGTACCTTCCACCAACAGAAGCTGGTCCAATAAAGTAGATTCTCTCACCTATCTTGTCTCTCTCATTTAAGCTCAAGGCAGTTAAGGTTTTCAGCTTGGTTCCTTCACCCAAAAGCTAATTGGGACTGATTTTAACTCTTAACAAGCAAATTAATGCTTTTATGATTTTATTTTATATATTTGTAAATGTTATTCACAAACTCTTGTTTCTGTTTTAACAGTCACTCCTAACTGTCAGAGATGGAGTACAAACATTGCTCCAATAAGGTAGGCTTTGGTTGTACATTTTGAGCTATAGAGCTGAGTATATTATTAAGAATGCATATATACACTAAGACTGATTAGAGTAACAAGATTTGATGGAATCCTTCTGACACCTGAACTTTTGTGTCATTTAAAACATTTTTAAACTCTCCTGATTCATCACAGCCCCCAGCTGCCTACATATATGCTGACTCTCTTCTCCACAACCACCCTGATAGGGGTGAGGACTGAAGTGCCCCCATTAAGTGCCTAGATCATTAGGAGTATTTGCTCTACAGGCTAAGGGTATTTTGCAAATTTCATTTGTACTTGTTAAAAAGTTATAACAATACACAGTCTATTGAAAACAAGTGCTATTGCCTAATAGTGTAATTTGTTTTCACTTCAATTATTTCATAATAATACTAACTGCTTTCACCTTTTTAAGGAAGATGATTTTTTGTTTGAAACAACTGATTTATCACAAATCTCAGTTCCTTCTAGAAACCACAGTAAAGAGGCAACCACATTCATTTTGAGTATCTGGATCCCAACTACACTTCAAGAAGGTTAGCACAAACAAGAATGCATAATTTGCACTAAATATATGCCTTTAGAAAACTAGCCTATATAAAAGATAAAATACAGGTATTTGAAAGTAGGCCAGACCATTACTGAGTTGAGACCCTTGACATTTGAGGATTTTATTTCTCATTTCTGATGTATAATTTGCCCATTCAACCTTTAAGCAGAATTTCTGACTCATACTTTAGAACATTTCATGCTCTGAAGTAAAAAGCATTTAAAGCTTTTTTTATAGTATTTCCTTGGTCCACAAGAAGCTTAATGTCCACTAAATTTGGAGTTGGACTACAAATGTAAAAAGGAATTGATATTTTTTGTGTGTGCTTTTGTTTGATTCACTTTATTGGCAAATTGTACCCGTATTTTTAACCCATTATTCAAACTCTAATCCAGAATTTAGATTTAAGAATTGGGATGTGGGAGGGCTACTACTATATTTTCTAGTTAACCAATTTTATACTGTGTTGTATCCAAATGGGATGCAGTTTCTATTCCTTTGTTGGAACATCCCATTCATTTTGGGAAACTTGCTAAACAAAAGATATTTGAGTTGCTAATTTTTCCAAATTTTTATAATTTCACAGATTAAAATTAACCATCTCCCAGTTTGTCCAGCCATGTAAATGCTTGTTTTATTGGTTATATAAAAAGTTTATATTGCTTTGACAAACAGTGTAAAGGGACTATAAACTAAGCCATGAAAATATTTCTATAAGTCATGTTTCATTGCTTAGTAGAGAATACATTTGTAATGTGTGTAACAAATATTTACAAGAGAGTCATCCAATTTCTAGAAGCCTTCATAGCCTTTTTATACATAAATAAATAAACACACACATTTGAATCGGGGATGGATTCACAGCATTGAGTTTGATCAATTCACAGTTTCACCCTCCAAAGGCATCGCTGGTGTTCCCACAATTTATACAATGTTATCCAAGAACTACAGTCTGCACACTTCCTTCATGAAGTAATTCACTATTTCTGATTATTCACTAGCTGTCTTATTTTTAATCTTTCTGGGGTATTAGATTTCCTAGAAGTCAGACTTTACAGACTCTCCCTATCTTGGGAAAATGTTTGCTATGGAAAGTTGCTCTGTTTCTTGGGAGTTACCGGTTTCTTATACTTTTAGTGAGAATTTAGCATGGGAAATCTCCCCGTGACATTCAATAGGGTCTTTGAAGGGTGACTTGAGAATTTAGGGTCTGATTTTGCCCTCATTTACACCAGTGAAAGTCAGCAGTGTAATCACTTACTCCTCCTCCATCATCTTACAATTCTTCCTCTTAGGCCTGGTCTACACTATGAGTTTAGGTCGAATTTAGCAGCGTTAAATCGAATTAAGCCTGGACACGTCCACACGACAAAGCCCATTTTTTTGACTTAAAGGGTCCTTTAAACCAGTTTCTTTACTCCATCTCCGACGAGGGGATTAGCGCTGAAATCGGCCTTTGCAGGTCAGATTTGGGGTAGTGTGGATGGAATTCGATGTTATTGGCCTCCGGGAGCTATCCCACAGTGCTTCATTGTGACCGCTCTGGACAGCACTCTCAACTCAGATGCACTGACCAGGTAGACAGGAAAAGCCCCGCGAACTTTTGAATTTCATTGCCTGTTTGCTCTGCGTGGAGAGCACAGGTGACCACGCAGAGCTCATCAGCACAGGTAACCATGATGGAGCCCCAGGATCGCAAAAGAGCTCCAGCATGAACCGAATGGGAGGTATGGGATCTGCTCGCCATATGGGAGACGAATCAGTGCTAGCTGAACTCCATAGCAGTAAACGAAATGGCAAAATATTAGAAAAAGTCTCAAACACCATGAAGGACAGAGGCCATAACAGGGACGCACAGCAGTGCCGCGTGAAAATTAAGGAGCTAAGGCAAGCCTACCACAAAGCCAGAGAGGCAAACGGAAGGTCCGGGACATAGCTGCAAACATGCCGCTTCTATGCGGAGCTGCATGCCATGCTAGGGGGTGCAGCCACCACTACCCCAACCGTGTGCTTTGACTCCATCAATGGAGAAGCACGCAACAGGGAAGCGGGTTCGGGGTACGAGGAAGATGATGATGAAGACAATGAAGATAGCTCACAGCGAGGAAGCGGAGAAACTGGTTTCACCAACAGCCAGGATATGTTTATCACCCTGGACCTGGAACCAGTAACCCCCGAACTCACCCAAGGCCTGCTCCCAGACCCTGAGAGCATACAAGGGACCTCTGGTGAGTGTACCTTTGTAAATATTACACATGGTTTAAAAGCAAGTGTGTTTAATGATTAATGATTAATTTGCCCTGGCAATCGTGGCCAGTACAACTACTGGAAAAGTCTGTTAATGTGTATGGGGATGGAGCGGAAATCCTCCAGGGACATCTCCAGAAAGCTCTCCTTCATGTACTCCCAAAGCCTTTGCAAAAGGTTTCTGGGGAGGGCTGCCTTATCCCATCCGCCATGGTAGGACACTTTACCACGCTAGGCCAGTAGCACGTAGTCTGGAATCATTGCATAACAAAGCATGGTAGTGTATGGTTCCGGTGTTTGCTGGCATGCAGACAACATCCATTCCTTATCTCTCTTTGTTATCCTCAGGAGAGTGATATCATTCACGGTCACCTGGTTGAAATGGGGTGATTTTATTAAGGGGACATTCAGAGGTGCTCGTTCCTGCTCGGCTGAACAGAAATGTTCCCCGCTGTTAGCCACGCGGTGGGGGGGAGGAGTGAAGTGATCATCCCAGAGAATTGGGTGTGTGGGGGGGGGGGTAGTTGGGTTTGTGCTGCATGTTAACTCAGAAACCGCAGCCCCTCCTTTTACATTGCAAACCCATTTTAAATGGCCAACCCAATAGGTGCTTGGTATGAGAAATGAGGACACTGCTGTTTGAAACCATTCCCACGTTATGAAGGTTAAAAAAGCCAAAAGACTGTGGCTTACCAGGGCTACCTGCAAGCCAAATTCTGTTGCCTGGCACTGCGTGAGTGATCTCTCACACCAAACCGGCAGGCCCTCAATATAAGAGGAAAAATGCGACCTTGTAACAAAAGCACATGTGCTGTGTAATGTGAACAGCAAAATTTAAAGTGAAAGAGTGTACCCATTGTTCTCTAAAATGTGTCTTTTTTAACCACCTCTCCCTTCTCCTCCACCAGCTGCAAATGTTTCTCTTTACAGAGGCTAGTGAAGATTAGAAGGAGAAAACAGCAGACTCAGGATGATATGTTCTTGGAGCTCCAGATGTCCTCCCACGCTGACAGAGCACAGCAGAATGCGTGGAGGCAGTCAATGTCAGAGTGCAAAAAGCACAATATGAACGAGAGGACAGGTGGCGGGCTGAATTGCAGGCTGAAAAGAGCAAGTGATGGGCTGAAGAGGATAGGTGGCGTCAGCTTGCTGACAGAAGGCAAGAGTCGATGCTCCGGCTGCTGGAGCATCAAACTGAAATGCTCCAGTGTACGGTTGAGCTGCAGGAAAGGCAGCAGGAGCAGAGACCTCCGCTACAGTCCCTGTGTAACCAACAGCCCTCCTCCCCAAGTTCCATAGCCTCCTCACCCAGATGCCCAAGAACACAGTGGGGGGGCCTCCGGCCACCCAGCCACTCCACCCCAGATGATTGCCCAAGCATCAGAACGCTGGCCTTCAATAAGTGTTAAATTTTTAAAGTTTTAAACTGCAGTGTATCCTTTTCCTTCCCTCCTCCCCCACCCTCCTGGGCTACGTTGGCAGTTATCCCCCTAGTTGTGTGATGAATTAATAAAGAATGCATTAATGTGAAGTAACAATGACTTTATTGCCTCTGCAAGTGGTGCTCGAAGGCGGGAGGGGAGGGTGGTTAGTTTACAGGGAAGTAGAGTGAACCGGGGGGGGGGGGGGAGGGTTCATCAAGGAGAAACAAACAGAAGTTTCACATCATAGACTGGCCAGTCACGAAACTGGTTTTCAAAGCTTCTCTGATGCGCACCACGCCCTGCTATACTGTTCTAACCACCCTGGTGTCTGGCTGTGCGTAATCAGCAGCCAGGCGATTTGCCTCAACCTCCCACCCTGCCATAAATGTCTCCCCCTTACTCTCACAGACATTGTGGAGCGCACAGCAAGCAGCAATAACAATTGGAATATTGGCTTCGCTGAGGTCTATCAGAGTCAGTAAACTGCGCCAGCGCACTTTTAGATATCCAAATGCACATTCTACCACCATTCAGCACTTGCTCAGCCTATAGTCGAACAGGTCCTGACTCCTGTCCAGGCTGCCTGTGTACGGCTTCATGAGCCATGGTATTAAGGGGTAGGCTGGGTCCCCAAGGATAACGATAGGCATTTCAACATCCCCAATGGTTATTTTCTGGTCCGGGAAGAAAGTCCCTTCCTCTAGCTTTTGGCCTTCAGACCAGAGTTCCTGAAGACGCAAGCATCATGTACCTTTCCTGGCCATCCCATGTTGATGTTAGTGAAACATCCCTTGTGATCCACCAGGGCTTGCAGCAGCATTGAAAAGTATCCCTTGCGGTTTATGTACTCGGTGGCTTGGTGCTCCAGTGACAAGATAGGCATATGGGCTCCATCTATTGCCCCACCACAGTTTGGGAAGCCCATTGCAGGAAAGCCATCCACTATGACCTGCACGTTTCCCAGAGTCACTACCCTTGATATCAGCAGGTCTTTGATTGCATTGGCTACTTGGATCACAGCAGCCCCCACAGTAGATTTGCCCACTACAAATTGATTCCCGACTGACCGGTAGCTGTCTGGCATTGCAAGTTTCCACAGGGCTATCACCACTCACTTCTCAACTGTGAGGGCTGCTCTCATCCTGGCGCGTCAGGGCAGGGGAAAGCAAGTCACAAAGTTCCATGAAAGTGCCCTTACGCATGCGAAAGTTTCGCAGCCACTGGGAATCGTCCCACACCTGCAACACGATGCGGTCCCACCAGTTTGTGCTTGTTTCCCGGGCCCAGAATCGGCGTTCCATGGCATGAACCTGCCCCAGTAACACCATGATTTGCACATTGCTTGGGCCTGTACTTTGTGAGAGGTCTATGTCCATGTCAATTTCTTCATCACGCTCGTTCCCGTGCTGCAATCGCTTCCTTGCCTGGTTTTGCTTTGGCATGTTCTGGCTCTGCATATACTCCAGGACAATGCGCGTGGTGTTCATAGTGCTCATAATTGCCGCAGTGATCTGAGCGGGCTCCATGATCCCAGTGCTATGGCGTCTGGGCTGCAAAAAGGTGCGAAACTATTGTCTGACGGAGGGACGGAGGGAGGGGCGAGTGACAACATGGCTTACAGGGAATTAAAATCAACAAAGGTGGCTGTGCATCAGGGAGAAACACAAACAACTGTCACACAGAATGCCCCCCCCCAAAGATTGAACTCAAAACCCTGGGTTTAGCAGGCCGTTGATTTCACAGAGGGAGGGGGAAGCAAATGAATACAGAACAAATCTGGTCCATCTATTTTTTACATCTTAAGCTGGCAGCAGATGGTGCAGCGTGACTGATAGCCATCGGCATCTTCTGGGTGCTTGGCAGAAGATGCTGTACTACGACTGCTAGCCATCATCATCAAGACGGTTCAATAGGACTGCCGGCAGGACTGAGTCTCCAGGAGACAAAACATGTCTGCCCAGGTGCCTCTGACCGAACTCACTGAGGAGTACGACGACAACGGATACCAGTCGTAATACACCATCCACTGCCAAAAGGCAAGGAGCTGCTGCTGTGTAGCAATGCAGTGCCACGTCTGCCAGCACCCAGATGACATATGGTGACGGTGAGCTGAGCAGACTCCATGCTTGCCGTGGTATGTTGTCTGCACAGGTAACCCAGGTAAAAAGGCATGAATCGATTGTCTGCTGGTGCTCTGATGGAGGGGGAGGGGCCTGACATCATGTACCCAGAACCCCCCGCGACACTGTTTTTGCATCATCAGGCATTGGGATCTCAACCCAGAATTCCAATGGGTGGCGGAGACTGTGGGAACTGTGGGATAGCTACCTACAGTGCAACGCTCCGGAAGTCGACACTAGCCTTGGTACTGTGGACGCGGTCAGCTGACTTAATGCACTTAGAGCATTTTATGTGGGGACACACACAATCGACTGTATAAAACCGATTTCGATAAACCGGCTTCTATAAATTCGACCTAATTTCATAGTGTAGACATACCCTTAGATGTCACAAATTTCTTCCTCTCCATCTCTACTGCTGTCACTCCATGCCTTGGTCAACATTGCTTTGACTGTAAACCTTCTTCCGCCTGGCTTCTCCACATCTGCCCATTTTCTTGCTACTGTGACCACATCCCTAACTTCAAGTCTAGTTGCATGACTGGCTCTCTTTTCCTTATCCTCACTTTCAACTCCCTTCCAGAAATTTTGTTCTCTAGTTCAAATTCCCTAACCTCTTTGCTGCTTCTTCCTCATCCTCTTGGCTTTGCACCCTCTTTTAATTCACTCTCCCCACTCCTTGGAACTGGCTTGCTACATACACACATCCTTCAAATCCCTAATTAGAAACACACTTCTTCTATGAAGCTGTTACAAAATTGTGTAACAGAACATGACTGCATTGATTATTAACTGGTATCCTATGCATTTTAAGTACACGTTTGATTTAGGTTGCATGCTCTATAGAGCAGGAATCTACCTTATCTTCTATGTAGTTGTGAAATGCTGTATACCATCATGTTATTCTAGTAATGATCATACGAAACAGCTTGAAAATGAAGATGTGAAGGTAACATTTGTGTTTAACCATTCTTACTTCTTTGCTGCTGCCTGATGTGCCAGGTACATCAGCAAACTGCACCTCCACTGCTGCCCATGAGATTCCATTGTGACTTCAGATGAATTCTAGAATATCAAAGTACTCACTCTTGCCTGCAAAGCACAAGCTCTGGAGCTGAGGGCCAGCAGTGATGCAGTTAATGAAAAGTACACTATGGAGGAGAAGAAAAAAAATGACTTGAGGAGGAAGGTAGTTTGGATTGAAATTGGTTGCAATAATTGTGCAGTTCAGCAATTTATGCTGTATTCTATTTCTCTAGGTCCATTATTTTAGTCTATGAATGATTTTTCCCTCCTGCTTAAATAAATGTCTTAGAGCTGGCACCTGTATTGTCATCCACTGTAAGTGGTGGGAACCAGTGCTTCTCTATTGTCTGTAATTACCAAGGCTGGCCATCATTACATTGCTGCACATTTCTATGTTCTTTTATGAGCTACTGCTCCAAAGAATAAGCCACCTCAATTGCAAAAAAGTGTTGGAATGGAGACACTTACTTTTTCTAAATTAAAGTGTAATTTTTTTAAGATTGTTTGTTTAGTTTTGCTGTTTACCAGATAACAAGGGCTGCAATATTGAAGTGTCAACATTCATTTATGTACCATATTGAGATTCACTAAATGAACTCAAGGAATGCAAAGTAATTTGTATTCAAGACATATTGCCTAATCAGACTTAAATTCAAGTGAACATTTAATCAATTAGGTCTATTTGATTCGCCAGCATTTAAAATTCCTTTAATTATATCCAAGCTGCAATAAACAATGGATCATAGGTTGGGCCTTCCCAAATTAAACTGATAGGATCAGATCAGTTTGTAGCTCAAATAATGAACAAGGAATTCCAGTCAGAAAATAGGGTATCAGACAATGTTCTATTTCTCACTCTAAATTAATTGTTTTCAAAAGTAGATGTGGTATAAGATGTAGAGGAGAAACCTATTTGTCTTCTACACAGAGTTCATTGTAATGAGGTTTAAACATTTACATTGTAATTTTCTCCTCTTCATCTGTTTTTTTTTAAAGTTCCTTTTAATATCAACACTGATACCATGTCAGTACCTGGAATTGCAATGTAAATTATGGTAATAATGGTAAAGAAGTGTTCATAGCTAATTGATATCTGCAGGATTTACAGGAGTTAAATGAAAACAAAAATGTAAATCTGATGTAAAACAAACTAGAAATCAATGTGCCCATAAATTTGTTCTATAAGTGCTGTGCCACACTTGTATTTATTAGCTTCTAGCACGGAGCAGCAAAGCTAGGTTAGAAATCCTTTATAAAAATTAAATTACTTTACCCACACTTGTAAAATACTCTGTGCTATTATTTGGAAGTGATAAAGTCTACTGAGTTAGCTGCAGAAGTGCTGTATGTAAATAAGACACTAAGATCCAAAACAATTTAAAACTTTGGGACTCCCAATGCTGATAATCCTTCTAAAATGTGGGGATGGAGGAGAACTGCCAAACAATGCACCTCTGACTTTAGTGTAGTTTGAGAGTCATACTCTGAACATAATAAACAATTGGCAGACTGAATCAGCATGTTCAACATGCCTCCTGGTTTTAAATTAAATGGCATTTGACCCCCATAAACTTCCAGTAATAGGCTCAGTTTAATGAGGACCACTCACACCAGCAGCTCAGATCAGAAAAGGAAATCTGGATTCTCATTCTTTTTTACAGACTTTTAAAAAGAACTTTCATGGTCAAAATATTTCAAAGCACTTGGCAAAACAGTTAGCTAGGCCCAGACCCACAAAAGGACTTAGATGCCCAACTCCCATTTTAGGCACCTAAATCCAAAACTTAAGCACCCCTTAGATCCTCAAAACCCTTGCTAATCTGCTGCCTAATCCTGGAGACTTCTGCAAACCTTCAGTGCTTAATTTTTCACCATTTAATTCCTCAGGACACCTTACGTTTTTACCTGGGCACTGCTGCTTCAGTCCTGGAGAAGAGGTGGTCCGCTCAGAGGTAAAAGGCACTCACCTGGGATGTGGGATATTCCACATCTGCCGGATATGGACAATGGATTTGAACAGGAGTCTCCCACCCGTATTCTGGTATGGGTGTCTCCCATTGAAAGTGTTCCATTCGGTATGAAATATTTTAACTATACAATAGGCAAAAGAGAAATGACTATAATCCAGTGGCTATGGCACTCACCCACAATGTGGGAGACCCAAGATCAAGTCCCTTTTCCTCAACAGGCAAAGGGGGGAATTGAATTAGCATCTCCTATATCCTGGGTGAATGCCCTCCTTAGTGGGCCAGAGGGGAGACAGTCATAATCCTCCTTCTTCCCCACTCCAGCTTTGTGTGTCATTAGGCATGTACTGTTCCCTTTCTTCGAAGAAAATAGCTTAGATGCCTGACTCCAGGAGAGAGTTCACAGCTGTAGATTCCAAGTGGAGAGAGGTGCCGTCCCCACCCAGACCTAGGTGGGTAATTCCCAGGGAGGGACAGGGCACCTAACTCAGAGTTTGTGGTACTCACTGAGTGACTAGGCACCTAGAAGCTAGGTGTTTCAATACTGAATGTTGCAGTGTTAAGTCTCTTTGTAGATGTGGGCCTCTAATATAGTATTACAATGATTGTATTGTAGGTGTAGGCACCCTTTACTAGAGGGGCCTCTGAACGTTATTGGGAGTGTTCCAGGGGGAAAGGCTGTGTGCTGCAACCTAGCCTTAGAGCCTACAGCTCCCATGATGCCTTTATTTTGGCTTGTGGATTTCCTCTGTGCTAAACTCAAGTATTTTTGTTTTCTTTTGTAATGTTAAGCTGGACTCCAGGGAGCCATTCCTGGTATTTAATCCCTTTTCAGTTACCCTATAACATCTAGCCTGGAGTGGCCAGTATTAATTTTTAGAATCATTGCAGGCCCCCACCTTCTGCACTCGAAGTGCCAGAGTGGGGAGTCAGCCTTGACGGGTGGCAGGGGGGGGAAGGAAGGAAACTTCCTCGTGTAGAGAGAGCAGGCGGTGGACTCCTGTTAGGGTTCCCTCCCCATTCTGAACTCTAGGATACAGACGTGGGGACTCGCATGAAAGACCCTCTAAGCTTTTTTCTACCAGCTTAGGTTAAAAACTCCCCAAGGCACAAATTTTCCCTTGTTCTTTAGATTAGGTAATGCTGCTACCACCACGTGATAAGACAAAACTCAGGGAAAGGACCACTTGGAGTTCCTACTCCCCACTAATATCCCCCCCAAGCCCTACACCCCCTTTCCTGGGGAGGCTTGAGAATAAACAAGAGGAGCACAGACCAACCTTGGGTTTTTTTAGGACACTAAAAAAAACCAATCAGATTCTTTAAAAAAAAAAAGAGAGAGAACTTTATTAGAAAGAAAAAAGGTAAAAGAAGCACCTCTGTAAAATTAGAATGGAAGATAATCTCACAGGGCAACCAGATTCAAAACACAGAGGATTTCCCTCTGGGCAAAACTTTAAAGTTACAAAAAGAAAACCAGGAATACACCTCCCTCTCAGCACAGAGAAAAATCACAAGTAAAATAAAAGTAAGCTAACGCATTCCCTTGCTAGTACTTACTAATTCTAATGGAGTTGGGTTGCTTGCTTTTTTGATCTGTCTCTGGCAAGCTCCCAGAACAGACAGACAAAGAACAGACAAAACAAAGCCTTTCTCCCCCTCCCAGATTTGAAAGTATCTTGTCCCCTTATTGGTCCTTTTGGTTAGGTGCCAGCTAGGTTACCTGAGCTTCTTAACCCTTTACAGGAAAAAGGATTGTGCCTCTGGCCAGGAGGGATTTTATAGTACTGTATACAGGAAGGTTGTTACCCTTCCCTTTATAGTTATGACAACTCCATTTTGGGAAAAGGAGTGAGATGGCTGCTGTGGAGCTCTGTTCATACCAGGAGCTGTGCTAGGAAGCCAGAAGCTGCTGCTGAGAGCCTGCAGGTGCTTTGATGGATCAGGGAGCCTTAGAGGCTGTTAGTGGCTTCACTGGAATCACAGCAGACACTGTTGCTGTGCCTGGAGCTGACTGAGGTGGGCCTGCAGTGAAGGAACTGGGAGTAATCCCCACTCTGGTTTGGGAAAGTACTTGCAAGGAAAGGGGCACAGCAGAGACTGAGTCTGAGGAGAGGCAGAGTGATCTTCCTACTGAACCACGCATGCCACAAATTATATTATTATTAATTATTAGAATAGCTTTATTCCTGGAGGTTCCCAAGCCACACCATTGAGTGTGTACAGGGGCCAACCAGGTGGAGGCACCGCCAATTTTAAATTCCTTTAGGAGTAATGGGACTTCAGCAGAGGAATAGAGGATTCCCACCTATCCAACCACTGGGATACTCAGAACCTTCTTAATGTCAACAACATCAGGCGCCCAGGCACACAGGTGAGTGTTGCCAGCTCCCAAGTAACCAGGGGAGGAAAGGGGGGTTACATAGGCAAATGCTTAAAGAGCATGTTGGAGAGTATTCGAAGAAGAGCTACAAAAATACACTGAGGTCTGGAAAGCATGCCTTGCTATTAGAGCTGGGCAAACTTGTTCTGACAAATAGTCCATTCACTATGCAATTCATCATCCCCAAACTGTTCATGAATTTGCTGAATAGTTTGGGCCAGATTTCCAGAAAGGGAGACAGGGGTAACCATTTGTCTTTTAGTCAAACAGTTAGGACACTCATCTGGGGTGTGGAAGACCAACATTTGAATCCCTGATATAGAGCAGGATTCTCAACTCCCTGGTCTCCCCTATGCCAGGTGGGTTCCCTAACAACAAGGGTTAGGAGTCATTCTCACATGCTCTGACCCAATGAATATTTCATTTATACAAAGTGAATCAGCTTTGAATGGAATTGGGGAGATTCTTCCAAAACCTCCTCTGAATAACTAAGTTTGAGGGGGGGTTTTTTGGTTTGATTTTTTACTTTTTAGCCATATGTCTTTATTTCCCTCTCCTCCCCACCCCCTTCTTCCTTTTTTCACTCCAAACACTCAGTATTTTATCACATTTAATAGTGTCAAGACTTTTCACAGTAGGGTTTACATTTGGATTTGGCACAATAGACACTTCCTAAGGTAACCCATAATTCCAATCCATTAGGTTAATGTATTGCAGCTGCTATGAACAGTGGGCATGTCATCTTTTGTATAATGAAGCCTGGTATGGAGTAGAATATAAAACTAAATAAACTGAAAAATTACTCTGCAGATACCTGGCATGGTGAGTTAGTTGTTTTTTCCCCCCATAAAGTCAGTACATGCATGGTCAACAGATTCATCAGTTGTATTATAAAATATTCAAGCCAGGTAGCTGTATTAGGCTATATATACACTATTTAATGATCACTTGCTTCCTTTCAACTTATTTTTTTTTATAAACTGACCATTATTTACATTGCTGTTCACTTAGCATGATATTTATTACCATGCATAATAAAAGGTGCAAGTACCACTCTACCACATAAAGATTCCTTGTGGTAGAAGTTTTACTCCTGGGTGAATTCTGCACCACTGTGCATGTGCAGAATTTATGTCCCCTGCAGATTTCTTTGCTTCCCCACAGAAAAATGACTGGCAGGGAAACCACAAGAGAGATCATGAGACCCTCCCCAGCAGTATGTTTTGGGTGCCCAGGGCAGCCGGCAGAGAGGTAAATCACTGTGTGGCAAGGGCCAGGACTAGGGAAGACGTGGCTGGTGGCTCCTACCCTGCACTGAGTTCAGCTGCTAGTCCCAGCTGGGCTGGGGAGGATAGGGCTTCCTCTTCCCCTGCACAGTATCCGGGGCCAGGTCAGACACACCCTAAGATTTCTCCTTCAGCTTCAGGAAGCTCTGCAAACTCCCCCTCACACACACACACTTCCTGCACCCATTGCTCCTCAGCTGCAGGGGAAGGGATTCCTCTATAGCAGTGGTAGGCAACCTGCGGCCCGCACACGGCCCATCAGGTAATCTGCTGGCAGGCCACGAGATGGTGTTTACGTTGACCTTCCACAGGCATGGATGCCTGCAGCTCCCACCTAGATCTGAATACCTATGGAATGCCATGCCATGGAACCAGGTCTTTGTTTTTCATAAATCTGCTGAAACATATCAGCAGACTTGGGATGAAATTCTGTTCTCAGGTACACTTAATAAAATCAAAGTTACTTGAAATTTACAACAGTCTACATAAAAGGAGTCTTTGTGCCTTTGGCTCCAGTTCACTCGAAGTGCAGATGAAGATGGAATCCAGTCTAAAACTCATTTCCATCAAGTATTTTCTACTTTCTGCCAACAGTCACTGGATGCCTGAAAACATCCATTATAAAGCTGTGATTGGGAACAGAAACTCCAAGTTAAAAAGGAAATGTGTACTCATTGAACTCATTTTAAAAATGTTTGCATTAAGTTAGATTCTATTCTTCCTTATGGCAAATACAAAATAGGAAGATTTTTTTTTTTTAAGCAGCGGATAGATCCACGAACACTGAAGGGACATATGTAAATGGAGCACAGTACCATGTCCAAAGTTCTGGAGCTTAGTTTCCTGATACCCAGCCATGATTGTTTTGATTTCATTTCAGTTGTGATCAGGATGGCAAATTACTCTGAAGAAAAAAAAAAAAGAGTGTAAAGTCCCAAAATATCACAATTCATGGGCCATATCGGTCACAACAGTGACCCACTTATACCAAGTCTAATTATGGCTCATTGAATCTATATGCAATTGGCAGAAGGAATTAATTGGTGCTGCAGCAAGTTAATAAGTTGGCCTTTCCAATATACAGACCTATTGTTTTAGGTCTCGCATGCCAATTAATTGTGTGCTTTCATCCTTGGCTCTTGGACAATGTGATCTAAACCATGTTAACTGGTGATTAGAATGTTAAATTGCTAACTCTATTCAACATGATTGTTACTCTCTACTCCGAAGAATTTGGATGCCAGACCTAAAACAGAGGTAAGGGCCAATTTGAGAGCATAAATGTGTAATTGGCACCCTAATTTAGATATCCACATGGCTAAACTGTTCTTTTCTAGTTTGGAATTGAAGTATTGTACTATTAGACATTAGTAAGGATGACAGAATCTGGCCTTAAATGTCTCAGCTGTTTTTCTAGCTTGGTTCTTGGTTTACATACAAAATATTTTGGATCCAACATTCATTTAATTGAGAATGTTAAGAATTCATCTGCAGTGATCAGAATGATTAAGAAGTTTGCTAATAAAATTACATTTTTAAGTCCGTACTTTGGAACTCTGAAGTAGGTACCTTTAAGGCCCAGATCCTTTAAAACTATTTAGGGCCTAACTCCCACTGAAATAAGTAGGAGTTAGGCAGCTAAATACCTTAGAGGATATGGTCTTTTATCCACTAAGCAAAAGGTTTTCTAACTGTGGAGCCACAAACCACTGGTGGTTTGCAAACAATTGGTGGTGGTCAGCAGAGAGCTGGCTGGTTTCTTTGTTTCCAGCTCCTTCCTATATAACAGGGATTGGCAACCTTTGGCACACAGCCCGTCAGGGAAAGCTTCTGGTGGGCCAGAACAGTTTGTTTACCCACAGCCCCCATTGGCCTGGAAAGGCAAACTGCAGCCAGTGTGAGCTGCGATTGGCCAAACCTGTGGATGCTTCAGGTAAACAAACCGTCCCGGCCCACCAGCAGATTTCCCTGATGGGCTGCATGCCAAAGATTGTCGATCCCTGATATATAACATAGCTCCCATAAGAAGAAATTACTCTGTTAAATGTAATATCACTAGCTCTTACCTCTGTGCGGTCTCTTTGGTCTTCCTGACAAATTTAATAGATACTGTCAGATAAACTTCTCCAAGTTCTTGCATCTTTACTTCAAAGTAGTAATTAAGTGACCTCAAAAAAAAAAAAAAAAAAACCACGCATAAAGAGCAGTAAAACAGTGGGCAGTGAAACTACAAATCTCTAATAAATTAGGTTTTTTTTTTAAAAGTGTCTTCAGGGACATATTTAATCAGATTGTAATATAACCCCATGTATTGCATCACTAATTACATTGTATAGTTTGGTTAATTTGGTTTGTACTTCAGTTATTAAAATTCATGATTTGTCCTTATGAAATTAAAGTGATCAAATGTGCTTGATAAAGCCACATTTAGAAATAAATTAAGTCATTTTCTACCATCATATAATCACGCTACTGCTAGGGTTCATTTTAATTATAGTGAAATGTCACAGAAAATTTAGAAGTCATTGTACCAAATACAATGTGTGTAGACTGGTAAGGTATGGAGGGTGCAACATTCTTGTTTTTAAAAAAAACCTTCTCAAAATACATGTGGTATCTAAGAATTATCCTGCAAAATTCTATTAGAAAGAGAAATTGAGCCAAAATACTTGTATTTTCTGGAAAAGAAATATTTTGCTACTCTCATACTTTCTTGTTATTGAAGGAAATTGTCATAACTGTTATTTCACACAATAGGCTCCTTTTCTAGTCTAAAATTCTAAAAGGAAGGATAAAAAGTAAGACCCTGAGGATATTTTGAAAAATGAGAACCCGTTGATCTTATGAAGTCCTGTTACTACAGCTGGATGGGGGGGGGGGGGAAGAGGGGGAAAGTTTCAAAGTTTGTCTTCATTCCAAATAGAAATGAATCTGAAGCCTTTGAAAAATTTTCATGGAAAAAAGTGGGTGTGTCCATCTGACCCCAGAATAGCCAATAGCCCAGTTACTGGGGCACTCATATGAGATACTGAAGACGTAGGTTCAGTCCCTGCTCTGCCTGATTCAGAACAGGAACTTACTCTTGAGCTTTTGTCTCTCACATCCCAAGTGAGTGCCCTAATCATTGGGCTACAGAGTCTGTGTCTCTCAAACTCTCGTTGGAGGCGGAGCTGTTCCACTTTGTATAAATAATTAAGTGTTCATGGGGCCAGAGAGATGGATTCTATTGCCTGGGGGCTAGGGCTCCCTCCTGAAATATGGAAGATACAGGTTCAAGTCCCTGCTGCAAAATAGGCAGAACACGAACTTGGGTCTCCCACATTTCAGGTGAGTGTTCTCACAGCTAAACTGTTGGCTATTCTGGGGACCTGTCTCTCTCCAGAAATTTTATCCTCAAGTGGAGAAACTTTTGACAAAAGTGTTCTCCAAACCAATATATTTCCATCAAAATTTTTGGTTTGGGAGCGTGAGGGGCAGCATTTTCTGACAAAAAAGTGTTTTGTTGAAAAGTTTCCAGCCAACTCGATCTGTTAAAGCAGAGCATTTTTATTAGCTGCCTGAGCATTTAGCTCTAAATCAGTGATACTCAGACTGCAGTGATGCAGGAGCCAAATTAGCAATCAACATTACCCAAAGGAGCCACAGTAGTGTAAATTCATTGTTTCATTTACTAAAGTACTATTCATATTTAAATAGTATGATGAGGAGATATGTATTTATAAATGTTCTCACAGCCAATAGTTTACTACAAGTTAACTTAATTGGTTAATAACATAGTAAAAGCATCCTGTTTGGTTACTAACTTTACTATCATGGGCTGCAAAGAGCTGCAGGAGACACATTAGAGAGCCAATTCTGGCTCACAAGCCTCAGTCTGAGTATCACGGCTCTAAATCATCTTGGGCTTCTAGAGATCTCTAGCTCCCACACCTTATAGAAAATAAACATTTCTAGCGGTATTGTGAACCATCTTATGAAATTTAATAGCGCCCCATATCACTGTTATAGGATCCTTCAACAATAAGCCAGCTATTCATCACATATGGAAGTGTCACTTTTTGCAAAATAATAGCTAACTGAACTTAATGGAAAGTTACTAATAGATAGTTGACTCTTTTGTAGTAAAGCAAACACAGCATCACCACCCCCTGGAGAGATATTCTTCAAGCTTAATGAAACTTTGAGCACATAGACACGTGAAACAGAAGAGGATTCTGAATGCGTGTCAGGGGGCAAAGTTATCTGACAGTGTTCGAACTAGTTGTTACAGACTGGAGAGGAACAGGAATGATTTTTGAAGTGCTGGCTACAACTTACAGGAATAGACAAAGTGTGATATTTTACCATTTAATATCTATTTCAGTCATCCTATAGAAATTATTCATATTGTAAATAAAATAGAATGGGGTCACTTATCAGTGGGGCCACTCACTTTGCTCCTAGACTTATGCTCCTTCCTTGAGGAGCATAAAACTGGCCATTAGAAAGCCTGGACAGTACAATTAAATAGTGTACCACTTTTTATTCTCTTTCTTTGGTAAGCACCAGCTTTGTGCTTGGTCCTATACCGTACATAGAAATGATAGATTGTCAATTCTTCGGGACAGGAACTAAAGCACTCATCCTGCAAGCTGTTCTGTATGGTATACATCAGCAAAGTTCAGTGCAGGTTCAAGGTAGGTTCCTGAAAGACAGACAAGGCCACACAAGGATACCCAAAGAATGGAGGAAATTTATATTTCCCCACCCCACGCACAAGGAGGATTTGAACGAAGAGAGGGATGAAGTACAGACCTTAAAGGAACTTTCTGCCATACTGAAACATTTTCCTCCAGTGCATTCTCTTTTGCTACATATATAAAGTATGACTGTTCTAGATTTACTGGGCTGAATTTGGAAGAGAAGGTGAAATAAGGGGGAAGCTGTAGGTATGAAGTTATACTTGGAAGCAGGAAGTCAGTGGTGCTGTGTAGTTTAACAACACACAAATAAGGACTCATTCTGTAGCAAGAGGTGTCGCCATGTGTCAATATTTTAACAACTACCAAATAGCATATAGTCTACAGAATGATTGTCGGATACTTCATTGAATTTTGGTAGGAAGCCATAACCCAATGAAGCATGTAATATCAGATGGGACTTTGCTTTGTTCAATTGCTGGTTATTGCCAGCTCATTGATTTTAAATAGCAAAGCCGTTGGTTGCTCACTGTTTCTAATTTCTTTGGCACTAAGATATTCTCTTGGCTGCACCAAGTTGAGTTTCAGGATTAACCTAGAACCCACGCAAAATATTGAATAGTGGACATATATCCCTGCAGTCAGCACATATCTACATTTGGTGTATCTAGATATGGCCAAGGGAATCACTTAGTGGCAGATTATTTCAGAAAAATATTTCTGCAGATTATTTTGTCCTTTAGACAGACATCAGTATTTTAAAGAATATTTAAAATTACTTAGAGCCCAGTGTAGGATGCCAGTATCTTCTTGTGAGTATCAAGTAGTAAATATTGCCCTCTTTTTACTATCAATACAGCGTGAAAGCTAAAAAGTGCTCTCTGCCACAGCGTGCAGTAGAATCTATCACCTTTCTGTCCTCTGGGTACAAATGTTATATAAATGAAAGCAATGCAAAAAGGAATGTTTCTTTGGCTTTCTTTCCTCCAGTCATTATTACACAGACAGGGGATTTATACTGACCATGGTAGCAGGTGATTTATTATTTTTGTTGTTGGAGAAACAGACAGCTGAAAAGGGGTTTTGAAATGGAAATTGTGACATTTACTGAGTAATAATCCTATACTGCCATTTACAGGAAACAGGTGGTGGCTGTTTACCATTGCAGACAGATGGAAGTCCTGCAGTGGAGTTATTTTTTCTCTTAGATAAACTAGCTTAAATAATTCACGCTTTTTTCCTGCTTGATTTGTGCTTTGTACAAATTTAAGTATTAAAAGACTTTTACTACAGAGTAAAATGTAGCACAGCGTATATAGCTTTTTCTTTTTAAGCCCATGTGAATCAGATTTAAATTTTTATAAAGGACTGTTTATTATACCCAAAGGAGAATAGGGATCAGGACAAGTAGTACTATGAGGAATTTTGCTTACGTTAATCACAGAAGAAACACCTTCCAACTGAGCACACTTGCACATATCTATATCCTGACCACCACATGCTATGCATGGTAGCAAGGAAGATGCACCTGTGATAGTCAGTAATGGAAATCTTATTATTTGAATCCATATGCCTAATATTTCCATCACTCTGGAGTGTTCATCCATTTTAATGTTGCTTCTTAAAGCACCTTGGTTAAAGAAGCAGTTTTCCTAGACTCAGATATGGTGAAACCACAGTTGTGATGCAGTTTCCATTAAGATGGACTCTGACTGCTTCCTCCTTACCACCAAGGCCAGCTTTAGGCCAATTCCCCCGAATCGGGCCCTGCGCCTAAGAGGGCCCAGTGCTCGCACTTAAGAGGGCCCCACGCCCTAAAGAAGAGTGCCTAACTTAGGTGCCCTTTTAATTTTTTACTCACCCGGCAGCAATCCGGGTCTTTGGTGGCATGTCAGCGGCGGGTCCTTCAGTGCCGTGGAAGACCCGGAGCGAGTGAAGGACCCGCCACCGGGTATTCGAATCGGGCCCCGCACTTCCTAAAGCCAGTCCTGCTTACCACCAAATAATATTAATACACCTTTAGCATGAAATGGCTTGTAGCTTTTATCAAGCCCGAGGAGGTTGCTCGGTGGAGGGGAGGGTGGAGATAAGAACAAGCAGTTGAAGTTATTTATTTTTAAGGCATTTCAATACATTTTTATAATATATAATAAAAATAAAAATCCTTAAATTTAAATTCCTTTAAAATGGACATGGTCAAGGCGGCTCAGGGTAGGCTGGTTAGTTAGGACTCCATGAGAACTAGTGCACAGGACCTCTTATTACATTTGAGTTAAAGCTGTTAAAAAAATGAGTATTTCCCCATGCTGATTTCCCCCCTACTGTTACTCACACCTTCTTGTCAACTGCTTGAAATGGGCCATCCTGATTATCACTACAAAAGTTTTTTTTTCCTCCTGCTGATAATAGCCCACCTTAATTGATTTGTCTCGTTAGAGTTGGTATGGCAACCCCAATTTTTTCATGTTCTCTGTATGTATATACATCTTCTTACTGTATTTTCCACTGCATGCATCTGATGAAGTGGGGTTTAGCCCACAAAAGCTTATGCCCAAATAAATTTGTTAGTCTCTAAGATGCCACAAGGACTCCTCGTTCTTTTTGCTGATACAGACTAACACAGCTACCACTCTGAAAGCTGTTAAAGTTACTGAAATTCCTTAATGTTTGGAGGTTTATGAGGGTTCCAGTGGGCATTAAAATGTCATGAGGCGCTTTATGGACATTATAAATATAGTGAAGCATTTAGCAGATACTATAGATGTCTTCTGGCACTTGGCATTTAAACGTCAAAGTCTTGCCAGGCACTCAGACATTAGAAATACAAGCAGTTACTTGTCACTTATGTCATAGGCAATGGTGAAATCAGCACTCTTCTGAATCAAATTAAGTCTTGTAAAGAAATAACCAGGTAAACTATTGGCTTTCTCCACCATGTTTATAACATTTGGGCCACACTGAAGTCAGTTGGAGTTTTGCCATGGACTTCAGTGGGACCAGGATGCACCCTGTGAGCCTAAAAAAATTCCAAGTTACAATCTTTGCTAGTTTCTTCTTCCTTATGGATTTTGCAATAATGGTGAGCCTAATAAGAGCCAGTTATGAGTCTGGAATGAGACATGAAATCAATGGAGTTATTCCAGGGATTAATCTGACACAATAGCCTTAATATCCCTAAAGGCGGGGGGCGGGGGGGAATTCCAGTATCACAGAAAGGAATAGGTACCTATAACTGTATGAAGAAAATTTTAGATTGGCACTTTCAAAGGAGTTAATGCCTAACTCCCTTGGACCATTTAAAAGTCCCAGCATTAGTAAATGAACATCCTTTTCTTCTGCATAGAAACATGGGAACTAGATAAAATACTCAGTTAACTTAATTGAGACTAAAATTCAAGCCTTAAAATAAATCCACCATAGATAACTACAGATTAGTCCTTCCTTTGGCTTCATATCTAGCACTTATGTTCTTTGCAGATATACTCTTCCTGTGGAGCAAAAAAGGTGGCAACTTACTTTCATCTAAACAAACCAAACTGATTTGTTATCGCTCATTATATTCAAATGGATAAAAAAATCCCTCTAAATAAATAGTTGTCTGCTCTTAAAGGTAATTAGTTTTATGTATCAGGGAATACTGTCATTTTTCCTACAACCTCCTAGTCCCAGCTACAAAGTTGTTCTTGTCCCCATTTGAGGATCTCACCTCTCCAGATGTATTTTATAAAGGCCCTGTCACCAAACCAGTGGTCGCAGAGAATACTGCCGTAATGGTACATCCATTAATGAATACTGCAGATGCTACTTAGTTGCCTTTAATTCTCATGTGGGATTTTATCTAAGCCCCTTTGCTACTGTAAAGCTGTCAGATCTCGTGCCAAACAGCTACAGAGAGGGGTTAAATACCCAATTCTTCTATCCATAGGTCTTATGCATTTTTCAAGTCAGAGAACAGATTCAGGCTTCTTGCTTTTCAGTGACAGATAAAAGATGTAGGTTACACTGGGAGTTTTAGGTCTCTCTTAGAGGTGAGAGTCATGATTTTTTTCTTTATCCACAGTACTCTCTCTAGTATCAATTCCAGATTTTACTGGGCATCTGGATCCCTCCCTACTTCAAACCTCCTAGACTATAGAAGTGCTCCCCACTCCTCTCCCTGAGCTTTAAAAAAATTATTTGAGGGATCTCCTTCTCCTTTCCTTCAGTCCAGGCTTTGGCTGGCCAGAATGTAGGTGATCAGACTGATGCTTTTGAGGGAGCGTCTCCTGCACAGCTAGATTTTGGATAGTTGGGCCTGGATGAATTAACTGTAGAAATACTACTGTTATGAGAGCATGCACTCATTCTATCCCAAGGGCATGCTATTATCTGTTCAGTGTTATTCTGGAGGAAATCAGTGCCAATACAAATAGTTTAGAGGCTTCTGAAGTCCTATGCAAGGGATTTGCTTTATTAAAAAGAAATTCAAACTTTAGTTTCTTCCCATGTTATTCTTATTGCCTTGCTTTCCTTAAGAAACCTATTTTAACATGTGCTATAGATTTTCCTCCTCTTTTATGGAGGAACTTTGTTCTGTAGCAGCTCCCAATTCAGTCTCAATTGTGTACATGACAGGTGCAGCATGCCACAGAATGAAAAGTTTTAAAGGTTCTGAACTGACTGCCTCTTTGACGCTTCACTTCTATAGAAACTAGTTATACTCCAATTTGAGACCATCTCACTGAGACTCATCCTGAAAAGAGATCTGCATTCTGGCACCAATCACCTTGTGGGTGCATTGCTTAGTATTAGTTCAGTTGTCTAACACAGCCCTTGTGGCAGTAGTGTGTAATATGCTCTTCCTAGACATCAGTCCTTTTCTCCCACATTCAAACTTTTGGAGATGCTACTTTTTCAGAATCAGAGGGTTAGCCATGTTAGTCTGTATCCACAAAAACAATGAGGAGTCCAGTGGCACCTTAAAGACTAACAGATTTATTTGGGCATAAGCTTTTGTGGATAAAAAATCCACTTCTTCAGATGCCTGGAGTGAAAATTACAGATGCGGGCATAAATATAGTCACACATGAAGAGAAGGGAGTTACCCTACAAGTGGAGAACCAGTGTTGACAGGGCCAATTCAATAAGGGTAGATGTGGTCCACTCCCAATAATAGATGAGTGGGTGTCAATACCAAGAGAGGGAAAATTGCTTTTGTAGCGAGCCAACCACTCCCGGTCCCTCTTCAAGCCCAAATTAATGCAAATAAATTGTAGCTCTGCAGTTTCTCTTTGAAGTCTGTTTTTGAAGTTTTTTTTGTTGAAGTATGGCTACTTTTAAATCTGTTATAGAATGTCCAGGGAGATTGAAGTGATCTCCTATTGGCTTTTGTATGTTACCTTTCCTGGTGTCTGATTTGTGTCCATTTATTCTTTTTCAGAAGTGATTTCTGTTATAATTACTGCTGCCCACAGGGGTAGATAGCTCTGTGGTTCAGTTTGACTTTTTAATATTTTCTTTAATCGTTATTCTGCATATGTGATTATATTTTAATTATTGTTTATTATTATATTTTAATTGTTTGTCTCCATTAGGACTCAAAAAAGTTGCCTTAGGAAACTGCTATTTCCTGTTTTCAAAAGAGTCGTCTTATCCTAGATGGTGAAGACTATTTAATCTATAAGAGTATTAATTAAATCTTTTTATATCCTACAAATAAAGCATCTCCACCACACTACCCCCTTCAAATTTTAACATTTCATCATAGAAACTACTCAGAGTTGTGCAGTAAAATAAAGGAATCAATCTAGCAGCCTTCTGCATATGGTATTCCCATTCCTGAAGTGGGTGTTCAATAGATAAGAGGCTTTGAAAACAATACCATAGACAACTCCACCTTACCAACACACTCCTCACTTAAGAAACAAGCAGACCGTAGCTATGGTCTTTTGTAATTCACTTGTATCTTTTGAAGTTACATCATTTCAATTGACCTTAATTTTCATCTTCATTGGTAATATCTGAATGAGAATGGAGACTGAAGTTTTTTTCTGGGGATAGCTGGTGGGCTTCAATTTACTGAGTTGTATGACCCTAATCCAGCAAGATACTTAAGCACTAACTTCAAACAATTACTCCATGGGATTAAAGTTTAGCGTAGAAGAGTAAATCATGGGTCAGCATGCCCCCTCATGGCTGGGTATGCCATAGCAGGCTCTCCTCATCTGTACCCCTGCAGACAGCCACTCCAGTTCTACAATAGTCAGCTGCTTCTCCTGACTTAGCCCTCTGGCAGGGTCACTTTAAAGCCTCACCCCTTCTGGGATATCAACACCCTATATAAAGGGTGTTCCACACTGCTCTGGTTGTCAGCACAACACATTCCATCCATCCTGGGCTCCTCAGTGCAATCTCACTCTTCTCCCAGAGAAACAGGCTCCCAGTCTCCCCACAGTATCTCCCAGTAGAATGCAGAAAACCCTTAACAAACCAAATCCAATTAAAGCAGCCTATACCCATCTGGGCTTGAGCTTTTAGTCTCAGATTCTGTCCAGCTCCCAGTTCTGTTGCAAAAGACCAACCCCGCAGGTTACTTCCCTGGAGAGCTGCCCCTTTCCCAGGACCTACCAATGCTTCTTCCACAGAGTGCAGAAACACTAATCTTCTCCCCTTCTAGGTCCTTCACCTGCATCTCCCTTTTAGCTTTCACTGTCTTCCTTTATGAAGGAGACCCAGCTCTGCTCCAGCTGGGTCTGGTAAGAAATCAAGGCTGACACACACTGCAGAAGGGGGCTAACTGAGCTCAGATTCGTTAATCTTTTGTTCACCTGTGTGGCGTTTACACCTCATCAAAGTAAGGCATGTACTTAATTATCTTGCTGAATTTTTAATGTTTCACAATAAAAAATTCTGGTTTTGTATGCTTGATTTTAGGGAAAATAGGCAATGTCACATGCACCTGTTTATTTTTAATATTTCATGTTTGCTATTATTTCTAATTATATCAAAAAAGGAAGAAAATTAGGCAGACTTTATATAAAAAGACAAAGAAATCAATTAATTAGATTAAGATATGTGATACCATGAAGTTTGGTGAATGTCTAAGAGAATAGCTACTAATTAAAAATATATGCACTAGAAAATCTGACACACAAGAAGAAAATCAAACATACGCAAAGAAATGAATTATTTGGTAAATACATGTATATAAAAGTTCGTGATATTGTTGTTCTGCATGAACTTTTCCTTTTTAAATGTCTGGTCTTCTGGCTAAATGAGTATTTCATTTTTACAGAATATTGTTGTTTTTTAAATAAAAGTCTATGCAAAAGTGGTGGGCCTTATGGACAATAGGGAATTCTACTTCAAAATCAATGGCATAATTTGACCAAATAATAACAGCTATTTATTTGTAATAACAATGGACCCAGTGACGGGCCTGGACCCCAGTGTACTGGGCACTGTACAAACAGAACAAAAAGACCAAAAAAATTGGGGGTTGGGACTAAGAATAAAGTTATTTCAAGAGACTCTAAGGGTACTAAGATATTGCTATTGTTTTACCTGGAGTTATTGGGTGTGAATCTAGAGTGACTAAACTGATTTCACTGTGGATTTACGCTGATGTAACTAGAAGTGGAAACTAGCCCACTATATATCTGGTACTTATGTTAAAAATTAGATCTCATTACAGTCTGTTCACTTATAGAATAATTTGTTGGGCAAAATTGGACACCAAGAGCTATTTAACCATTTAAAGTGAAGTAAATGCTGCACATTAGTAATGTGATTCTTGATGTTGTTCATTCGTTATAAAAGACAATAAAATTTTCATCAATGAAAATTACATTTTCAACTGTTTACAAATGAATTTGTGTCTAATTCTTTCTTGGCATAATTCTGTTGATAATAGAGTTACAACAAGGATGAATTTTGCCCAGTGTTTATAAGACAGGCAACAATTGCTCAGAGCTGTAAAGAGTCAAATTGCTTTGGATCATCAAAGTGTGCAAAACATGATACTTCTAACTATCTCTTCATTAGATAAGGGGGGAAGGGTTAATTTCAAACATTTGATTTCAGTAGGATTACTTATTTATGAGCGTATCTGAATGTTTGGGCTCAGTCCTGGCAAGCCCTGGCACAAATTAACCACTGCCTAAGGGGAGGGAGCCTACAGTTTACCTCAACCAGCTAATGTGTGAAATCTACGGCTGTCTTGCCTTGTCAAAGCAAAGCTTGACCACTACTTTGGTTCAGGCTTCAGGCCTCATACCAGGCCTCTGATACACAGGCTTATGTTTCAGGCCCTCTTGCTACTATATTACAAAGAAATACTGCAGAATCTCTACATGCCTCCAGATATACAACTCTACTGTCTCATACTGTTGATGCTGTTCGTTACACTTGGGCCTTCGGTGGGTGTGCACAAGTGTAATTTATTGGCCCCCTATTTGGAATTTACTGAAGGATTCTGTTAATAAGGCATGAGAAAGAATAAAGCCCACCTCATTCTTTTAGCTTGGTTGTCTCTGCAGGAATAGTGACGTGACTGCAACAGTACCGGGGTTAAAGACTCTATTACTGACTCCAGGAGGAAGGGCATGTTTTCCACGCATATGATGGACATGACCTAGCCCTCACTCAAGGAGGTGCAGGCCCAATGACCCCAACTCTCCAGAAGTCCAAACCAGACCTCAGAGGCACATTCCATGTCACCACATGGAACCTGTTAACACTGAACAGCACTGGACACAAGACACTTGTCAAAGAACTCACCCATGACAAGTTCATAATTTCTGGCATCACAGAGGCTTGCCTGCCACAAAACAATCAAGCCTACAGGAATAATAGGAATAAGAGTATTACAATCTTATTTTTGTCCCCAAAGAAAGCAGATATGAGCCAGATTACACAAACAGTGACCAAATCTGTTTAGTAAGAAGATGCCATTTTTGTCACTTTTGAGGATAGAAAGAAGACTGCCTTAAAGTCATAAATAGGATGCTACCCCTGGCTACACTGCTATTTTTAGCAAGTTAGCTCAAAGAGAATTAATGTGTGTCTTTCTACTCAGGCTGGGAAGCATATTCTCAGCTGCAGTGATTTGCCGCACAAATTCCATTCATTTTCGGATAGACTAATGCTACTAAAATAATAAAAGACTAAAACACCATATCACCTAAGGGTCAACACTTTTCACAAAGTAGTCACTTTATATCTGAACTATCAGGCCTCATCTGCAAAGGAAACCTGCACAACACTTCCAAAAGACAAGCCTGGTAGCTTAAATTCATAACTCTGCTAGACACTAAAAATCATGGACTGAATAAAGACATTGGATTTATATCTTATTACAACAACAATAATATATCTTATAACCCACTAACAACACCTCCAGCTGCTTCCCCACCCCCTTACTTTTCTCCCTATGACTGCAAGGGTGCTAACAGGCCACTTCACTTTGAATGATCCCCTGAAATATGGTTTAACTACTTCTGTTAAACAATCTATTCCACCTTGTATTTAGCTGTGACACTCTGAGTAAGGCCATGTCTACACTGGCAAACTTACAGCAATACAATTATACCGATGCAGCATAGCCGCTTCATGCCGATGGGAGAGAATTCTCCCATCAACATAATTCAACCACCCCCAATGAGTGGCAGTAGCTATGGCAAAGGGAAAGCGTCTCCCGCCGACATAGCACAGTTCACACCGGTGCTTCTGTTGGTGTAACTTTTGTGGCTCAGAGGGGTGTTTTTTCACATCCCTGAGTGACATAAGTTATACCAATGAAAGTGATAGTGCAGACATAGCCTAAGTTTCTCAGACCTGAAGAGCTCTGTGTAAGCTCAATAGCTTGTCTCTCTCACCAACAGAAGTTGGTCCAATAAAAGATATTACCTCACCCACATTGTCTCTCCAGTGCTCCTAAATTATTTAGATGCTTTTGAAAATCCCACCAATAATTAAACCACTGTGGCAAAGTTGGTGTCCGCAGCCCCCACTTTTGGCCCACCACAGCATTATTCACCATGTCTCATTTCCCTCAGGGAAATGCTTCCAGACAGTAGTCTCTCAATTCCACCCAGAGAGGCGCTGGTAATGGAATTAGACAATTGCCCCAAGTGCACTATGAGCCAAAAGGACCCATCCTTCCTAGGCTCAACTCTCAGTTTTTTCCTGTTCTGTTAGAAAGTGCTGACTCAGGGCTTTTCCATTCTGGGAATCTTCCAAGGCCGGCCACAGACGCAAGCCGGCCTCCCTCCTACAATCCTCCTCAGTTCCCCTGAGTTACCTTCTCCAGGCCTACCAGAGACACCAACAACCCTTCTGCAGCTCCTCCTCCTAAATCAATTCTCACAGCCCTTGGTAGGCATACCATGAAAGGGAACCAGAGCCCTCCCAAAAGTGGGGGCTTCCCCCCAGGCCCCATCCCTGCCCCCCAAGACCCTGCCCCAAGCCAAGCTGGAAGCCAAAGTGGGGCTGGGGAGCCCGTCCCCCCCACCCAGGTTGGGGAGAGGGGCAAAAGCAGCCCCCTGCCCATGTACTGGGCCCCCCTCACAGGGCAGGTGGAGAGATCCAGGTTCCCCACAGCTGCCTGTACAGCTTTCCTCGACCTGCCTCCAGCTGGGGAGGTGGCCTTGGAGCTGCAGCCTGGCCATAATAAGAACCAGATGGGCACTGTGGGAGCCACAGCAGACCCTCCATCTGCCCGTGGTGTGGGGAGCCCAAGCAACCCCCCGGCCCCTGTCCTTGCCCCCCCCCCCCCCCCGGACTCCCCAACCAGGGCAGGTGGAGGGTCCGCGACTCTGTGTGTGGCTCCTCATAGCTGCCTGTGCATTACAGTGGCTAGGCTGCGGCTCCAAGCCCCCGCCCCCCTCCAGCCGGAGCTGGGTTGGGGACTGAGCTATGCAGGCAGCTGTGGGAAGCCAGTGCAGAGTCGCAAACCCTCCACCTGTACCTGCTCTGGGCCGGGAGCCCGGGTGGATGGGACAAAAAGTGTGAGGGCCCTGTCCCCCTGTCTCCCCTGGTTCTGGTGCCATTGCCATGACCCTTTCCCACCTGGGTCTAATAATTGAACAGGACCTTCTGAAACCTAGCCGATCAGGATCAGCTGGGAGGGTAACTGATCTGCCACAGGCAAGGCAGAGCCCAACTCCCCTGAAGGGGACAGCCAGCCTCTGACATCCACATTACAGACTAACATTTCATTCTTATAATGGAGAGACTGAATAAGTGGTATGAAGATTCACTCCCCCATTGTCACCAGAGGTGAAAGGACTCATATGTGGTCTACTTTTCCACTGGCATGAAAGTTCAGGGACCCAGACTCAGAACTTTATCCCCTATTGGCATAAGAGATAAAACAGCAACCTAAGGATTGCACCTCCAGTAGCATCAGAAAACAGAGGAGAGGCCAAGTGCTCCTCACTATAGACAATAGGGGAGCTACACCCCCAGGGCATCAGAAAAGTGGCTTGGAGACTGGTTCCCTCACTAGAAATTGCTAACATACTTGGGTAGAAACAGTGCGTGGACCTTTTCCATAGTGCAGAGGGACACCATGAGAGCACCCTAGGTAAATAAGGACTAGTATTACGATGCGCCCATGAGGGATATGGACCCAGGATCAGGATGGAGGCTGTAGACTTTCAGGTACCATCATTTGGGGGCCTAAAACACATGAGTGTCCTCAAACCATGATTGCTGTGCTGAGAACTTAGCTAGGAAGTTTTAGCTAGAAGCATATTTTACTGTCCAAGTTGTAAAAACCTAGAACAGGAGGTTTATAGTACAAGCACTGGCAGTACCTGAGTAATAGTAGCACAGATGGTTCTGACAAATCCAAAATGCACCTTGTGATCCCCGGCCCCTCCCACAGTAGAGTATTATGTAATTCTTGGAATCTTATCTGAAAATCTGGCCCCATATAAAAATCGCCTATACTAACGAAATATGACACAGTTGGGAAATGGATGTTTGAAATATACAACCTTTGTGCTTAGCATTTAATTCAAGATTTTCTGAATATTGTACGTTTACATAATTTGCATGGAAAACAGTATTCCACATTTTATCTAGCCTGCTGGAGTGATATTAAATAGCTTATCTCAATGTTTCCTAGTCAGAGTATTTTATTTCACAATATCAGTGTATGTAATGAGAGAAACTGTGGAAGATGGCTGTAAGTGTTCTCCAAGAAAAGATCATATAAGGATGAGCAGACAGAACATATACTTGTTTTAGTATCAGGTATAAAGGTTTGGGATTATAGTCTAGTAAGTTATGAATTAAATCTCTGATAACAGATGTAATTTACATTTACAGATTAGAAAAAGAAGGCTCTATTATCATCTCCATTTGTTCTCTTAACACATTGATTTTAGTGGGAGATACTTGTAAGCATCAAGTGTGAAGCATATACCCACTCCAATCCTTCCCTTTCTGTATTTCATTACTGAATGGCAGACTGGAGCTGGAATATGCATTTCTTTGTTTTATATACAGTACTTATTATGGATTAACTAGGTTATATATGCATAAAGTTTGACTGCATCCAAGCTTACCTATCTCCCCCAAGCATTAAGCAGTTTATTCCTTGATAAAGTATGGTACAACATCTGTGGTGGCCTTCATCTAGATTTACTTAGCCAGATTTTCATTAAAACAGTGACTCAATAAAAGTGTTGCATATCCTTCTAAAGTTCTTTGGAGCTTTACAAATTTGCAGTTAATACTCGTTAATGTCATTACAGCATTAATAATCTATGCCTAAACAGACATAAAAACTTTACATTTTCTGCTTTATGAAGGCAGCTTCATAATCCCATGATTTTCTTGTGACTCTGCTTTTAATGTACCATAAAAAGAGACACAAGCAAGAATACTCATATGCTATATGTAAACTGACATCACTGATTTGTGCTAATTTAATAAGGCTGTGTTTTATAACCAATCCCCTTCCCAATGTTCCAGTACTTTACTACAGAAAAAATTAATAGGTGAGTTTTGAACAACCACACCAAAAATTCAACTGGAATGGGTTTCAGCAAAAGAGCAAGGCCTATTACATTAAGGTCCCTGTTTCCTTTGGTAGCTAGTATTAGCTTCTTTGTATTAAAAAATAAAAGATGAGATGAGCAATTAAGTTATTTGATAAAGTTATTTGAGTCCTCCTCAAAACCTGTGTGTCGAGGCAAGCAGGGGTTCTCAAACTTCATCGCACCGCAACCCCCTTCTGACAACAAAAATCACTACACGACCCGAGGAGGGTAAACTGAAGCCTCAGCCAGCTCAAGCCCGCCTGAGCTTTGCCACCGTCCGGCAGGGGGGCCCAAAGCCAAAGCCCAAGGGTTTCAGACCCAGGTGGGGGTCTTGCAACCTGAGCCCCGCCGCCCAGGACTCAAGCCCTCGGGCGTCAGCTTCAGGCTCTGTCCCCAGCAAATCTAACGCCTGCCCTGGCAACCCCATTAAAACGGGACCGTGACCCACTTTGGTTTGAGAATCACTGGACTAAAGATTTGAATAAATCAGTTGTTTTGAGAATATCACCACTAAGACCACAGAAAGGTAATTTCCAGTGGTACCATTTTTATACAAGTTGATCCTCATTGGAATTGCACAAATCACAGTTCCGAAAAGGTATAAGTGAAAAGTAACCTACGCTAGGAGAATGGGTCTTTGGCCCTTTCTAGTGATTGGTCCACGAAAAGAGTTTTGAATATACACTGCTAAATTAAGTCCATGAGCTCAAGCAGTAGACACTTATGATTTAGCACTGAAAGTCCTCAGTTTAAGCTCCACTTATGACCCAAGCAGGGATGGCTGTATAAACACTTACAAAATATCAATGATCATCTGAATGACATTGTCTGGAAGAGATCTGCCTTTTCCCATTCTGTTAAGCTTTATTATTATTATTATTATTTATTATTATTATTTTATTATTAAAACTGATCAAGAATAAATTGGATTCCAAATATTTTTTTGAAAAAAAGTACTAAGATATTTCACTGCCAAATCAATGGGCCATATGATGTTTATTCACAAGAATTTAAACAAATGCATGGGAAGGTTTGTGAATCTCAAAGTTTCATGAATTTTAGCACAAATGGTTATTTCATCAAAAAATTGCTAGGAAAACTCAATATTCTTTATTATTTTTCTGTTTAAAACATTTTCATTCTTACAATCTGGGAAGAGACACAATACCAGCTGATTTATGGATGTGATTGTCAAAGTCCCTATGGGAACTGAAATTCAAATGAAATTTGGAGGCTCCCAGCCTATACTACCCACAAATATTCAGAGAAAGTATTTCAAAAACAACTATTGTGCTGAAAATGGTTTATCTACACTATTTGGCAAATATGTATCAATACAGCCAGTAAAAACCAAAAATCTCTAATTGAATGATTTTCCATTGGAAAATGCTAATATGAGAAAATCAAAATGTTTTGCTGGAGCGTACTGAAAATTATTGAAACATTTTGTTATATGTTGGTATTTCTTTAACTAATTTTTTTAAGTTTTTGTTTTGTGGGAAATTTCAAAGTTTCAATTTTTTGTTCCCATTGGAATGAAAGGGAATTTGGAAATGTCAGAATTTCCTGCAAAACAGACACTGACTTTCAGCCAGCTCTATTTATGAACTATTACATTCCCAGAAATCATGATTGGTTCATGAATGATTCACTAACCAAAATAGGGGTGAAGCACATAGTGAATATTGCTTATGGCCAGTTCTAAAAAATTAATTCTAAATGCCACAAGTATATTAGAGCAGTGGTTCTCAAATTAGGGCCACCGCTTGTTTGGGGAAAGCCACTGGCGGGCCAGGCCGGTTTGTTTACCTGCCGCGTCTGCACATTCGGCCGATCGCAGCTCCCACTGGCTGCGGTTCACTGCACCAGACCAATGGGGGCTGCAGGAAGCGGCGCGGGCTGAGGGATGTGCTGGCCGCCTGAACAAGCGGCGGCCCTAGTTTGAGAACCACTGCATTAGAGTGTTGCCATAAAGTAATCAGATTATTTGTTTAAGGGGATGAAATTCATCCCTGGTGTTATTTCATTGAAATGATAGATTTATACCAGGGATGAATTTAACATAATTATTCTTGGGGCTAGCTTGGCTTCCTCACCATGGGGCCCAAGTGGGTGGACAAACAGTTTTATATCAATTTATATCACCTGATCATATGGCCAGCTAAAGGCCACTTTGGCCTCAGATACAAGTAAGAGCAGCCACAGGGCTGCTCAACTTGCACATAGGCTTAACAGCCAACCAAGGCTCATTACCAGAAGTGCTTGTGTGTTCTTGCCTTTCCCCCTTTTCCTCAGCCATGCCCTGGCATTCCCCTTTGCTACTGGGTAATCCTGAAGTAGTCAGCTGAATTGGCTTTTCAGTTGCTTTATTTCAGGGGACTGGCATAAAGTACTCACAGTTTAGCACAGTTGATGTTATTAAAATAGAAGGCTCTGGCTACTTTATGTACAGTTAGATCACACATTTATGGTTTTCTCCTCGGTAGTAAGGGGAGAAAAATATACAATTACTTGACCCTTACACTTTTATTTTAAAGAAAGACCCCACCTTTCAGAAAGGTAAGGAAGCTAACTGTCCGTTAATGAAGGGATAATATTGAATGATCCCCAGTGTATGAAGCAATAGATGGATTTTGTGATTAACGGACATAACAGAGGACTAGATAGTTTGGCTGAGTATCCAAACACCTTTTGTGGTTCATCCATCACTACAGGAAACCATATTCTTGATACTTCTCTCTGTGCTACTGCTTATTATGCTGATTCGCCATTGAAGTCAAAGCCAGTGTAAGAGTAGACATGCAAGTGCTTGCTTTTAGGCACAATTGGTGCTTGACTCACCACTCTTTTATTAAACTACCAGGAATTCTCTGTCTTATGGAAAAGCATGGCCAAAACCTTATAGATTGTTTAGAGCATGACACTTGTTATTCAAGGACAAGATTTTCTAAAGTGACTGCCTTTTTAAAGGGGTCTGATTTTCAGGAAGTGCCATGCACCTATCTTCTGAAAATCAGATGTCAAAGTGTCTCAAGGTGTGCATCAAAAATAACTAGCCACTTTTCAAAATCTTGGCCCAATTCTGTTTCCCCATAACACACACACATGCCTTCTCCAAACAGATTATTTGTAGCACTGACAGTGGTATAATCTTCATTTCTGAATCAGTCTATGGCAGGAAATTTCATTCCCATGTAAAGTTTACTGTGTGGCAGCACTGGAAATGGAGCTGATCTTTCAGTGATGATTTCATTGAATGAAACTATCCCAATTTTACTTACACATACACATACACACACACACACACACACACACACACGCCATCCGTAGGTAGTCGGGAGGGATTTTTTTTGTGGTCTTGCTTTCTCTCTGCAAAGCTATCTCCTCACACTCTACCTGATTTTCCTGTGTTCGGTTTTGCGGGTTGTTTTATTTAATAGTACATTAACTTGAATGGGGAAATTGCACACTATTTCAAATCCAATCAGAAAAGTAGCAACAGGGCAGAGGGAGGAGAATCTCTCCCCTGTACCAAAAGTATTTGACGTTGGTGAAGGAGGTAAGATGGTGTTGTTGTTGAGGCAGAAGGAATCCTTTCCTCCCACCTGATACCCCCAATCTAGCTACTGTTCTATTATGCAAGGAGAGGGTACAGAGGAACCAATGCTGATGTAACCACAAGACCAGACCCAGGCCCCACTCGCCTCCCTAAATGCACCATATAGAAACCCAGAGGAAGCCCCACTGACCTGGGCTTTATGGTGTTCAATGTACAAGAGTTTGTAACACTGTGATTCTCAGATATAATTTGGAAGGACAATTTGTGTTATAAAAATCTGGTATAGTTTCTATAACTACACGGCATGCTTCTTTTCTTATGCTAGACTAAAATAAGAAGCTTAATTTACATCTTGAAATTGCATTCAATCTGTGGTGACACACATCCTCCCAGCTGGCATAATTTGGCATTCAGTTTTGAGCATAGAAGCATGTGGTATTTTGGAAGCCATTAACTCCCACAGTAACAAATGTACCTCATCTCCTGATCTGACTGCGTTTGTGTGATATTTAATATTATCACTTCAGCACACCACTTTTCAACCTGATGCTGCCTAAAATGGTTAAGGTATAAAAATAACCTGAAAATAAGGGGTCAACACTGAAACACTCATAAAACCTCATAGCAGTAACAGTTCAGCCCTGATTCCCACTAATTTACAGCCAGATTCTGTCACCCCTACTTAGGGTGAGGAGTACCTTCCTCCTTGAGGAGTCCCATTAAAACCAATGAGACCATTTTGACTCAACATGAGTAGACAAATGACCAAAAAAAAACATCTGCCCATTTTCCTCCTCCCCCATGTGAAATTGCTGATGTGAAGTCTCACACAGGATTCACGCTCAATCTGATAGTCAGAGCCTACTCCAGGCCAAAATGCTACAGTCCATATTCAAGCAAAATTCCCATTCAGTGCAATCACTGCTCAAGCTAGCAACTTGAACTCACACACTGAAAATCTAGCGGACGTTCCTACTCTAAATGCAGTCAGATTTAGAGAGGAAAAGATGGAGTAGGGGCAAAATGGTATGACAATGTCCTACTTAGAAAACTGAAAGCATTTGGTTAGAACAGGCAGTTATTGTGGCAGGTCTGGTTTCTTTGTAGCAGATTTTTCACCATCTTTATGGTGCAATGTTTAATGCAACCTGCTGTGCTAACTCTTTGGAACTCTTTCCAGCCTGCTAACATTTTAGAGCCAGTCTACACAACAAACACAAATGAGCCAAAGAACCTAGTTATTATTAACCATTTTTCCAAACTGTCCAGAGTAAAATCCAACACTTGACGTTTCTAAAATTTGGAACAAAACCAAAATCTTTCAAAGGGTCTAGCAAAAATGGAATTGTACCAAAATGTCTGTTCTGAGAGTGACCCCTGATGGAGACCTTCTACAGCCTGCTGGTTAGGGCCTGGGATGTGAGATACCCATGTTCAAGTTCCTTGAGCAATCTGTAATCTCAGATCCCTGTGAATCAGGCAGAACAGCAATCTGAACCCGTATTGCCAGTGCCTTAACCACAAGGCTTCAGTTATTCAATACCATTTTGCAGAGAAGTATTGTTTCAGCTTTGTTGAAAATGTTTCTACCAGCTTCAGACATGCTCAAAGGGACAACCACATTGTAATCTGAAACCCTACTGTTCTGTAGCATACACGGAGCTTTCATCACTAATTTGTGGGCAGTTTGTATTACACACACAATGTCTGACTCCGCTCACACCACTGTAGTTCCATTAACTTAAATGAAATTACTTCTAGTTTACACTGGTGTGTGAAGAGAATCAGGATATCTGGTGTATGTACAGGTAGTCAAATTAGGTCCTGAAAATATTCTTATTGACTACAATAGGAACACTCACAGTACATAAAGTTAAGAATGTGTCATAATAATTAAAACCCCATATATACTAAAGATTCTATTGAAGTCAATTCAGTTACACCAGTGTCAAGCTAAGGAAGCTGGAGAAACGGGCCCATTATGTATAATCATTATTATGTATAAATTATAATAATAATTGTATTCAAATGATAAAGCATTTACAGGATCTAAGTCTCAATGATTACTTGGTTTTATCTCTGAGACCACTCAACAGCCTGTTCATAAAACCATCGTGATCAGAAAATTAACTTATTAACTTCAAAAACAGAAATGCATTCTTCTCCAAATGAATAAATGTTATCTTCTAGTTTTGACAAACATTTTGAAACATACATATATGGAGATATACCTATCTCCTAGAACTGGAAGGGAGCTTGAAAGGTCATCATGTCCAGCCCCCTGCCTTCACTAGCAGGACCAAGTACTGATTTTGCCCCAGATCCCTAAATGGCCCCCTTAAGTATTAGGGCTCACAACCCTGGGTTTAGCAGGCCAATGCTCAAACCACTGAGCTATCCCTCCCCCCATACATAAGGCCTGATTCTCTTCATTTACAGCAGTTTTCAGCAGGTGCAACTTGTTTGATTGCGATGGAATTAACTCCTGATTTTCACTAGCATGAGAGGACAATCAGTCCCATTGTGTCTAAACATATGATGAATTGCATTGGCCCAGTACTGTGAAGTCATGACAAGTAATCTATATCATACACTCTATAAAGATGCCCAACTGCAGAGCTCATTCACAGGATATGGCATGAGATTTCTGATGCAGACACACTCACAATCAGTTTAGACCAATGAAAAAGAGGACCATTCATCAACAAGACATTTAATCAAGCCATAAACATAAAGATCTGTCAAAACAAGGATCTTAAAAAACCCAGAACTCTGTTTGAACAGCAGGAGAAGTTGTTTAGTTCTGAGCAATTTGTTATTCTAGTCAAAATCCATGTATTTATTTGTTCCATTTATTGTTAACTTTACCAAATAAAACTTGTCAACCAATCCGTTTGCTGGAAAGATGACTATTAATCCCAATAAAGTTTACAGTTAAATCATAAAACAGCTCATTCATAAAAGTACACAAAAATGATGTAAAAATGATATCCCTTTGTAACCCAGTCAGCAGCCAGAAAGATAAAAATGTCTGAAATGTTTATAAAGAGACTTCCTCTGATCAGTTATCAGGAAAATAATTAAACCAAAATGCTGCAATTATGAATTTTCTGGTAACTGCTTCTTGAGATAATATAAGCCAGAGGCAGTACCTAGATATCACATGCACCATCTTTGATTTCTTTATATTCTAGGTGGTGATTTTAGAAATGTTATAAGCTTCATTGTTCTTTTTTAATTTGTTTTCTTTTAAAAGTAAACATTATGCATTAGGAAAGCAACACAAAGCTTCCAAATCTACAACAGACTTTTACGTAGTTTGGTTCATATTCACCTTGAAAAATGATGGATAAGTCACAGCAATGTTCTCATACAGCTAAATTCTCCTTCAGAATTCCAGCAGACCACAGCTCTAAGTTCAAATTTCTATACACCAAAATGCTTCTATCTCTGCTATGTTATACACATCTATCCCCATTGCTGTGTCACTCATTCTCTCAAACCCATCCTAAATGTACAGGACTAACCTTCAGTGTTTCGTGTTGTTAAAATTCTTTCACACTTATGTTGAAACAGCCTTTTTCTAGTTCTACTATCATGTATAGATAGAAGACTAGAGTTAACAAAGAGCAGGTAGGTCATTTCATGGACAAAACACCTGCTTTTGTTTCTTTGCTATATTATAAGAAGCAAATAAATATTCAGGGTGAGATGATTCAGTATTCTCATTAAGCTTAATAAACCAAGTCATAGGTAATGATGTCAGGATATATACAGTAGTTTAGGGACTGGCTTCATCTCAGAACACAATATATTCTAATGCTATTGAGTGATTCTCCCTATTCTTTCTGAAACAGAAAGGAATACAAGAAAATAAGCCCTTCTATAATCTATTGAAAAGCAAGCTCTCAACAGTAAGTATGCAGTAATTAGATTAGAAAATGCATTGAACTTAGCGGACTTGTTCTTAGTTTTATGTTCTTTGTCTCGGTCTGAGAATCAATGGGTAGATAAATCCTTTGTTTTTGGTTAGGTCAGTAAACAAATTGTAGGTGATTTATGTTATGAAAATGACAATACCAGAGGAGAGAAATTCTTTCAGACACATAACTGTTATTATAAAACATCCTTCTTGGGTAGCATCATTGTTAAAATAAAAATAATGAAGCATTATTACCAAGGAGGAGTTCTCAGCGCTGCGTTGGAAGGGATTTTGTGGCACCAGTAAAAAATAAATGTATTTGCCATTCAGGTGAAGCATGTTTGAAACAAGAGGTAGAGTGGAAAACCTTATTTAAATACTACACTGGCTTTATGGTGAAAATTGCTGGCTCATCTCAGTTTGATTCCCAGATATCCACCCATAACAGTCTGTCCACAAGCAAAATATGTATTTATTTGTAATCAAGGCACGCAGAGAAGTGCCACCTTTGCGCTCCACTTCACATTCTCACTACAAAGGACTCAATCATTCCAAGATATTTATTTCTGTGAGGTCCTTAAGAATCTCTGATTTTCTGTTCTTGCCCAATCTATACCTCCAGGCCATTTTCACTTCAACCTTCACCTAGGCCAGCTGTGGGCTGGATATGGTCGATACAGAAATCACCCAATAGCACTCCGTACCAAGCCAGCAGTGTTCCGAAGCACTCCTTCTCCTGACTGCACTATTTTTCAAGGACTCCCAGTCACTACAAATCATCCTGCTCCCATTGGCAAAACTCCCATTGACCTCATTGGAGCCAGGATTTCACCCCTAAATTCTGCTCACACAATTCAGCTGATATGATACCTTGCCACTAGACAACTCAGGAGGCCAGGAGAAGCATTTTTATGTTCTCACATTCCTTGATAAAATTTACCCCACTTCCAAATGTGTCATAGTCATCATCACCTCCTTTTCTCCTTTGCATTGCGGTGGTGCTGCAAGAGCCATAGGAAAGCTCCCAACAGAATTATTACAGTTTCTCAAACACAGTGTAGTGTAGCACTTTTTTCCACAATGTAAGGTACATCTTTTTAAGGTGAACAGTGAATGAGCCAAGGCTGTAATGAAGCCATGCTTCATTCACACGTCATCTTAAATGCAACTCTTTCAGCTTTTGCCATTCATACTACAGTAACCCAGTACAAGATGCTGCATACATATTATATATGGTTGTAGTAAAAAATGAATATATAACACTTTATGTGAGAACTAGTATCTATTAATGTAATTCAAAGCTGCATCTTACTGTATATGCACAAGGGGCCTGAGTAACGTTTCCTATAATTAGATGGCGTTTTATAATTTTCCCCTTCTGCTTGCAGAATTCAGCACTATAGAGCCGTCTCAGTTTTGAAATCTCCAAATTGTTGATAGCTTTTCAATCAGCAGGTTTTCCAGATAATGCACACCAAGTGTAAGAATGATACAGAAAAATATACTCATTGCAAAAAAGGAGCCTGCCTCTACAATGCATTACTCCAGGCACAAGCCAGTATGAGTTCACTGAAAACACTACAGCTACACTGGCATAAAAGCTATGGAACATATTGGATAATTAAGCCCAATAGCTTAAGTTAAAAAAAAAGCGGAACTTCACATTTTTCTTTTCTTTTATTATTTATCCAAGGGTGGAAAGCTGACTTCCAAAGCATCATGGAAATTGGTTGTGAGCTTTACCTTTATCTCATTATGCAAGGAACAGGACTCTCCCCCCCCCCCCCCCGCCCCCCCCAAGCTCTGCTGCAATGGTGATAATTCATTTCTGCACACTTTCTGGAGGGGGGTGTTTTTGCAAAGGAAGGACTTAATGCTAACTAGGCATAGCATGCAGGGACAGGACTCTGTACTTCAACAATCTACTACTACCACCAAGGGAAGAATATGATTTTGTAATATTTATGATGAGAGTTAAGCCGGAGCTGCTTCTCTTATGTATGTTAGTCTAACCCAGGAACCCTTTTAATATTTATTACAGAAACATCTAGTAATTCCCCACCACCACATTTTCTTTTCTTCAGATTCACCTCTTAAATCCAGAAAATGGAAGTCTGCCAGCACAGGCAGACATTTCATGTACTACAGTACTTGCATGTTCAAAGCTTTCAGTCAGTACATTCACCCTTTGCTTCTTGACTATACTCTTGTATAAAGATATAATATGTAAGATACCAGTGTGCTTCCTGTGAGGGTTTTAATATGCTATAGAAATAGCAACCATGGATAGAATTAAATTATTAAATTGATAGATTAAGAAGTATTTTGCCCTATATTAATACTGCAATCTATCATCCAGCTTCAAAAAGGAGCCACCACAGGGCCTTCAAAATCTGGTGCTTTCTGATATTATTTAATAAGCAAATGGAAATATATGCACCTCTACCCCGATATAACACAAATTTGAATATAACGCAGCAAAGCAGTGCTCCGGGGGGGCGGGGCTGTGCACTCCGGCGGATCAAAGCAAGTTAGATATAACACGGTTTCACCTATAACGCGGTAAGATTTTTTGGCTCCCGAGGACAGCGTTATATCATGGTAGAGGTGTATATTCCCTTTTAAGTGTATTGCATCAGTGCTATCTTAATTAGCTTATAATTAGAACATGGCTAACTATTTCCATCAGCCCCTTTATTTTGTGAATTTTAGTCCCTATTTCTGTCCATTATTCTTCTGTGGGGGGGGACACTAGTTTCTTTGAATTTTTATTTGAAATGTTTAAAAAGAGTGGTTTATACAAACATATTTCAGCCTACTGCCCGTGATCCTCCAACTGCATCTTCATGGGTGAGCCCAGGCACCCATACATCCCACTGAAGTCAGTGGGACTCTGAGCAGACACATCTCCCCATGCATGTGCCCCAATTGAGGGACCAAGGGAAGAGAGCGTATGTGGACTGTTCACCATGACTACTGGCTTGATTAATCTCTCTTTGTATTTCACAATTTGTGCTGTCAGTCACATGCTTGTTGTTTCTGTTCTGTCATGGAGTGACTCCCAAATGCATAAAGAGTTTTTAAGATGGCCATGCCAATACAAATTTGAATGTGAGTTTCAAACACTCTTTTCACTACCATTTTTGAGAATGGAAATTCACTGCTACAAATCAATTCATTCTGGGAAGTGAATAAAAAGTCTCATAAACAGAATTGAATACTTCTCTCTCTCTCTCTTTTTTTTTTACACTATTTATCCATCTCTCTTTGTATTACACAGAAAAATGAGACGTTCTTACACAGAGGCATAACTTCATACTAGTGTATTTAATCTTGCCTAAGGAGTCATGTTCAGGAAAAATAGAGGTGGTGCCCTGCTCAACTGCCCAAGGTCTCAGACTAAGCCCACGGTAGACTGATGTTTCTGCTAAAATCATCTGCAATGAAGAGGAGTTAACATTTAAATTGTCATCATTAGACTTAGGTGAATTTTTTTTGGCTAATGGTTTATTAGCCAAAAAGTGCAGTTTCAGATCAACCAAAACTGTTTGTGAATTTGGGTCAACTTTGCCAAATAGTTTTGATGACATTGAAAGATTTTTTGACCCAACTGGAAATACTTTGTTTTAATTTCAAGATTTTGACAAAAACAATGGTGGACTAGATTCATAAAACAGGGGGAGGGGGAGAGAAGGTGGTGCCTCTTTATAAGTTTCACCCCACTGGTTAGGGCATTCACCTGGGATGCAGGAGACTTGCTTCAATTCCCCCCCACTTGATGTGTAAAGGGGATTTTAACTTGGGTCTCCCACATTGTAGGAGACAGTTCTGGACCTCTGGAATATTCTGCTATGGGGCTGTCTCAGTCTCTCCTATTGAAGCTGTTCTATTGTATGTGAATAGTCATTGGGGAAATAATTTGAACTTGGGTTTCCCATATTCTATGGGAGTGCTGCTGCCAGACTAGAGAGCCAGTCTGCCTCTGCTTCCCTGACCCAATGACTATCCATTGTCATCTATAGTAACAATTCATAGCCATTGTAATGAGCCACAGAAAGAGAACACCTCTGTAGCTCAGTGACTGGGTCACTCTCCTCAGTGTGGGAGCCCCACATTCAAATTCTTTCTCTACACGAGTGGGGAATTAAACACAGGTTTTCCATATTCTTGGTCACTTTCCTAACCACTGAGCTAAAGCTCATAAGGGAGGAGGCAGCACCTCCTCTAGCCTTTTTGTGAAGCTACTTTTCCTTTGTTTTTGTCAAACTGTCTGAAATCAAAACATTTTCAAAATGTTTTTTTTCTTTTAGGTCAACCTGAAACTAAACTTTTTTCAATTTTTCAGAGTTGCGAGAGAACCAAAAGAAAAAAAAATTAGTAACCCAGCTCTAGTCATAATTAAATTTCAACATTAATACCCTATTGAGATGAAAGGCAGCAGTTCACATCTCTTAGAGCTATTGCTTCAATCTGACTGCGGAATTTACATCAGCCCCCATTTTAAAGGGCAGTTTTTGCCACCACAAAAGCTAGACCTTTTACATGAAAAAATCATATACTCCAGTATAATCATATACTCCAGATAACTTGAAGGGGTCACCTGAGCAGTGTCCCTCATGCTAGCTTAGCTATTGTTAAATCAGTTTGCTAGTACCGGAGCCAATCATTGAAGAAGACTAGTATATGTGCTCAGTTGAAAACAGGGGATCATGAACATTCATGGATTATTGTATTTGTGAAGTGTATGATCATTTGGAATATACCTGCTCTGTTGAATGGGAAATCATAGTGACTCTTTGGCTGCAGCACAAAAAAAAATAGTCTGTAGTGACTGAAGACTTCTCTCCCATTGTTCTCATCAGTGCCATGTCCAATGCATTTAACAACATTTTGGAAAATGTATTGAGCTAGGCTTATTATACATTTTGGACCTCTGGCACTCAGGAAAGCTCCAGTAGAGCTGAGAAGTCTGCTATTGCATTTGTGGAGCAGGTTTGGTGCTTTCAAGACATGAATCTTGATGAAAAAACATTACGCTAACAAATGTATTCCGAAAGGACAGCTTAAAATTAACATGGTTACAGGGGTGCAGTTCCACTCACCACCACAACAAGGCATTAGGTAAGTATTTATCTTCAATGAAATATAAACTAAGCTGCAGTGACATACCTGAGGCATCTTAAAATTATATATTGCAAATGGATTGAGAAAGTGGGAAATTTACAGTAACGTACATCATTACAGAAGTTGTTATACTAGTCTGAAGTGAGTAGTGTTTCGAGAACAGTATATTTTCTCTTGATGCTAAAACTGATTCAGTCTATGAGAGAGCAATTGCCTTGGGCTTCTTTCCAGCTTCAAACACATAACTCATATAATTTGAAAACATGAAGACTTCAAACATTTTTTCCAGTCCTCTTTCCTCAGCAAAGCATTTTCTGAAATGTCACTGCTCCTTTGTGATTCTAGATTTTAAAATACTGTATTTTATTGGTTTAAGGCATCTGCCTACAGTACACATGGGTGCAAGAATTCTAATCTCAAGCACTTCTGACAAACATCACTGCTTCTGAGTTTCTATTTAATCAAGGATAAATGCTTATCTAATACCTGTTTGTGGTGGTAAGTGGAAGCATGATTATGTAAATGTTGATTTTAAGTCATCAGTTCTAATGGAAAGAAATATCTTTTCAGTTTAATTATTTTTCATTATTGCTCTTTATTTGAAAACACCAAGCCTACTACACAAATGTAATAGATTTTTCAAATCCATTGGAGATTTTCTGAACCCAGTAGACCTCGTATCAAACATCTATCCTGTATATTTCATTTACCCCTCTTTTGTAAGGAGGAGGGTAGACCACAATTCTTCAGCAGGTGTGTAACACTTCTGTATCTCACAAGGGATTGGGGTTGTGGCTTACCTCTGAATTTCCATTTCACTTCCAGTCTCCCAAATCAATACTTAGGATTTTTATCAGTTTCTGAATTAAGCATTTTGAATTTTCACTATTCTTTTTTTTTTTTTGAGCATTTCTACAGTAAATGTCTTCTGTTGTAATACAAAATCAATGGTAGTAATTAAATTTTCATTTCTGGCATATTTCCCCATTTTGCCATAGCTGCAGGCTGTTTATAATCAAGGGTTACAATTTTTAACAGTCTCCATTCTGATTATTATGATAGCTCTCTTTTCCACACACTTGTAAATCTCCTACTGCTCTATTCAACTGCACTGAGCAAGGTTGCAGCAGCTCTGGTAAATCAGCTTCCAGAGGGTTTCACAGCATGGAGACAGGATGGAATTTTTACTAGATTGGACCTTTATTCATTTTACTTTTAGTGGCATGTTACCCTCTCTCTGCCTGCTAGGATTTCACCCTTGAATTGAAAGTACACTGTATCCCATAAAGTCTCAATCCCACAAGGTGTTGAGCACTGTTACCTCCCACTAACTTCAATTGTAAGGGCACACACGGTACCTCCCAGGAGGCCTGGGCATCTTGCAGAATCACTGAATGGAAGTTTAAAAAGCAGAATAGATTTTAACATTCTGAATACCACACGCTGTAATAAAAGCAATCATGTCACTCCTTGTCATAGTACATCCCTCTCTGCCCATGTAACACTAAATCCAAATTAGAAAGTTCTCAAGAGCTTGGATTGCACATCAACAGCATTATTCATTATAATGGACTCCAGACAGCTGCCTCACACTGAAAGCCATTCCATGTGATGCTTGGCACTCAAAGAACAGTAGTGAAACCAATGATAAAATATTAGTTAATGGCATAATAGAGTCTCCTTCAGGTGCAGCTTAATAATAAATAAGGTGCATAAAGTAGGCAAAAGGAAAAAGAAAACAGCCATTGTATATGAGTGATGTGATAGCCATGCACATTAAGTGTTCGTAACTTTAGTACAGAATGAGGATGGGATCAGGACAAAGCAACATGCACACGGTAGTATCATTCCATAAACAAAAGAAACATTTGAAAAGGAATAAAGGTTAGTTAAGTGCAACAATCCCGCCAAACACAAACCATTAGAAGTAAGGAAATGGCCAAATCATGGGACGCCTCCTAGCCACTTTGCTAAGTGCTGTACAGATACAAGTAGACACAGTTCCTGCCCCAGAAAGTTTACACACTCTCACTGCCAGGTGATCTCCTACAGTTATACACACACACACACACACACCTCTCCTACTTTGAGCTATTCCTCATCCCTTTCATCCTTTGGAAAAACCTCCTAAAGGGGTGAGAGGTTCCCACACCATTGCCATGAAGGATGAAAAGTTAATAGAACCTCAAGCTACATTAATTTACAACCAGTTTTCCTAGCCTTGTGTCTGATGCTCCCCTAGGGTCAACCATTATTATTTTAACCACGTCCCTTTATATCTACACTAGATACAAAGTCATTTTTTACAATCATTGTTAGCTAACAGCCATTTTCCTAGTCTAAAGAGAGTTTTAGAGATTTCCTTATTGTTTTACAACAGGCGGCATAGTGGAGCGCGGCCTACCAGTTGCTTATTCTATCTTCTTCTTCCTTGGCTCCATATCATTATGAAGAACTCTCCATGGAGTCCAGAAACTGAGGATATGATGCCAATGAAGTGAGTGACACTCATGTTGGGAATCCACTGGGTTTCCGTGCCCCACTTCTTATGGTAGTAGAAGGGAGAAAGTAGTAGTAGGTAATGGCTTTGGTGAGCACAGACACAGAGGTTGGAAAAGCATTTGGTACAAGAAGCAAAGGAACAAGACAGCTAAAGGTTTTTAAAAACAGCAGCTTTCTGAATTATAAATTGAGCCTGCTCACTGTTTGTTTCAGAGTTATTCCTTCTCAAGTCACTAACAGGAACTTGTGTACATATTGTAAATAAACATATATAATATTCAGTCCTTTTCCACTAATTTTTCACCCAACAAGGGAATAACTCTCTGAGGAAGGCCCGGGGCCAAATCCACAGCTAGTAGAAATCAGTGTATTTCATTGACTTCAGTGACCATTTTACACCAGATACATATCTGGCCCATAACTTCACAGTGGCATGAAAGCCACAGCAGCTGAAAACGTAAGTGCTGGCATCATGACAAGCATGTTATCATAAAATATTACTGTATCTTATATACATTTTGAATTATACAGAAATATTACCTCATATCCTATAACAATGTGGTTCTAGATGCATATTAGAAAATACTTGAGGAATAGGTGAACAAATATAATTTAGTACTGCAACCTTAATTACATACAAAGCTCATTATAGACTTGTCCAAAACTAAACTTAAAGATAGTGTGGAAATCAAATTTTAATCATGCATAATTTAATTGCAGAATGATCCACAATGATCTCCTTCACTGTGAATATACTTTTCCCAAGCTCAAGTAGCAAACATTTTTTTACAATTTAGTTCTCTTGGATTTAAGTTACTTGTGAATTCAATAGTGGGAATGGATTTTAAATATTTCTACTATATTCCATGTTTAAGTTTAAAAATTAAATTCTAACATTAAAAGATTTTGGTATTATACCTTAAATAGTGTATCTGAAAAATAGTGACAGTATAGCTGTTACTCCACAAATATTGACTGACCCCAATTTTTAGGAGTGACTGGTGATTTTGTATACCACCATTTTTGTATGCCTAACTTGGGAACCCTTTAACAGGGCTGATTTTCAAGAAGTTCTCAGTACTTGTCTTCTGAAAATCAGGCCCCTTTAAAATGTCTGAAGTTGGGCATCCAACAAATGGAGGCAGCCAAAATAACTAGTCCCCTTTGAAAATTTAGGCTGGGATTTTTAGAACAGTTTAAGGGAATTAAATGCCCAAATCTATTGACTTTCAGGATTTATTGTTCTCACATTTCTAATACAATTTGTTACTATGGACTCTAAACTAACAATGCAATGGCACCACATTAGTAATAAAATGCTGCAGTGTATTTGGTAAAGTAATGGATGACGTATAGCAACACTGAAACCCTAATTTTAAGAAACACACACATGTAACTACTTCTTGACTCAAATACAACTGCTCATGTGATTAAAGTTACACACAAATTAGTGTTGGCAAGATTGGGGCTTTATTGAGCAAAAGAGTGGTAGGTGATGCCAATTTGGTTTAGCTTCTAGCTTAAGGGCTCACCCGCTCTCAACATACACCCCAATAACAAAGAAAAGCTACAATGGTGGAAGTATTAAGCTTTCAGAGGGGCATGAATTTAAATCAATCATTCTCAATCCCAGGTATAATACTGCTGTAGATTAAGGCTAGCCCAGAAATTTAGTGTAGCACTGAAGGCATGTATCACAGAGATAATCACAAGTCTCTTCAACATTTCCATTCTGGTTAAGGGATATATTTTTCAAAACCTCTTATAAAAGTGTTTCAACCTCACAACCTCTGTTGAGTTGAATGGGAATTGTGTAAACTCTTAAAAATTGACTCCAACACTAACTAAAAAATGCATTATACAGAGTTTCCAAGGTCAGGAATCCATTTGTTTCAAGTGGAAGCATTTTAAAACAACTGCAATTGAAAGAAAGAATAGAACTCTAAAAGGATAAAGTATTAAGGTTGCTAGCCTTAGAAGCAGTCCTTGGAGAGATGTGTCAGTTTCCCAATGGCTAATTAGCTGTAAGGCGCAAAGCACATGTATGAAGATACCAGCAGTACCACTGATAATACAATAACCTCCAAACTCTATGGAAAGACAAAGAACTCTAGTTTGTCCATCTGCAGGATCTGAATTTTTAAACAATTGTTCTGTATACACTACAGCTTAGCCTTGTCAGAATCATTTCTCACAGCTGTAGGTACTAAACCCATCAGTAGACATTACAAGCAAAAGGCCTATCTGTTATAGGATGGAGGTTTTTGGAAGGAAAAATCATGATAATTGACAAATAATTTCCGAAGGTTTATTTTCTAGTATGGGGGGGGGAATTTTTAAAGCAGCCTCTATCTTCTGATGACAGCCCAGTTCTTTCTGTTTAAGCTTTCTTCCAGCTCCCATAACAATTTGCAACACAAGAAAGCAATCAGAAAATATACAGTTCCTCTATTTAAAAGGTAATTTCCTATTTTACATAGTCCCCTTTTTAACCTTCCTCATTGAAACATTAATTGATAGGGAAATAATATTTTTTAATATTTCCATTCTGATGAATTAGCATGCCTCCTCCCATCTCCCACTAAGCATAGCTGGCTTCTCGGAGAGGTGACCTGCAAAGGAAAAAAATGTCTCTGCCAATTTTTGCATTTTTATGACGGATAAAGAAGGCTGAAAATGGTGTGATTTTCAATTATTTTAATTCTTGACTTTCTTCATGAAAAATTCAGGTGTTATGTAAGCCCTGCTCCTGCAGCATGCAGACTAGCTTCTGTTCCCACAAGGACCCCCTTGAAGTCAATGGAGCTCAGCACAGGTACTGCTGTCTGCCTGTGCACTACACCTGAATCAAGTCCTAACTTCTTTTACTGGAAGAATTAAAATAGTGGAGATTCATCAATTCTGAGGCCAGAAAGGACCACTGATCATCATCTAATCTGACCTCCTGTATGACACAGGCCGTAGAATTTCCCCAAAATAATGCCATGGACGATGTCATCCATGACAAATGTTAAAGAATGCTTAGTCAGACTGTATGAAACTCTGCTTTTGTTAACAGCTATTTAATTCATATGCGTGCCAAACTGTGCGAGAAAAGCTTTCTGTACAAAAATTCAACACCCCAGCTGCTGCAACTGGGGCCAGAGAAAGCTACAACCCAGTTCTCAATTTTTCCAGGAAACACAAACACTACAAAAGACATCCAATGGCTAGTAATTTTAAGGTGAAAAAAAAATCAAATAAACCTTTAAGGCCTTATTTATAGATCATGAGGAAGCAATTAAGGGCTAAACATATTTTTCTTCTTTGGAAGTTAGATTTAAAAGAACAATGTTAATTTATAATGGCTCCCTTCTCCTATAGAAATCTCCAAGTCTTTTGGGGATGGCTGCTGCTACTTGCCCCAGACAGTGAAATCACAAGGCTGTTATCCCCTAAGTGGGGGACTCCGAAGTTTTTCTTTGTTTGTTTGTTTGTTAAGGGAGGATTCCTGTTCCAGCGGAAGAAAAGGAAAGTAGTCAATAATTGTTGGAGTTTTTACTTCACAAACACAGCTGTCTTCTCCAACTTAGAGTGTTCCCAGCTCGTCCACAGCATTAGCTGGTTTTGTTCCTATACCCAGTGGATAGCTGGGTTTGTGACACCACCTTTACTGAAGGCAACACCATGGCTGGACTCCAGGTAGGAATTATCTTGATAATTGACTACCAACTGGAGGTCTTCTCCACAACCTTTGCCAAAATTGTGGAGTTGAGCAGCATTAGAAAAATATCCACCCTGCTTTCCCAACGGTAGTCTAAGTAACTTCAATGAGAGTGTGACGGGTTCGGTCACAGAGACCCCCTTGGGACTATCTGACATGCTGAAAGTATCTCTGAGCTCATTTTCATGCCAGCTTGGGATTCCAGAACCCTTTCTTGTTGAGCTAGACATGCTATGTCTGCTGCAACACAGACCCAAGGTCTGAACCACGTCCCCAAAGCTACAGGCTTTAACTGAAAACCACTCAGCAGGTATTCCTGTCTTCAGCACCCAGACACCCAGCTCCCAATGGGATCCAAACCCCAAATAAATCCGTTTTACTCTGTATAAAGCTTATACAGAGTAAACTCATAAATTGTCCACCCTCTATAACACTGATAGAGAGATATGCACAGCTGTTTGCACCCACAGGTATTATTCATTTACTCTGGGTCAATTAATACATAAAAGTATTTTATTAAGTATAAAAAGTAGGATTTAGGTGGTTTCAAGTAATAACAGACAGAACAAAGTAAGTCACCAAGTAAAATAAAGCAAAAACACACAAGTCTAAGCCTAACACATTAGGAAACTGAATATAGGTAAATCTCACCCTCAGAGATGTTCCAATAAGCTTCTTTCACAGACTAGATTCCTTCTTAGTCTGAGCCCAATCCTTTTCCCTGGTACAGGTCTTGTTAGTTCCAGCTCAGGTGATAACTAGGAGATTTCTCATGACTGTCCCCCTTTGTTCTGTTCCACCCCCTTTTATGGTTTTGGCACAAGGCAGGAATCTTTTGTCTCTCTAGGTCCCCACCCCTCCTTCTAAATGGAAAAGCACGAGCTTTAAGATGGATTCCAGTGACATGGTCACATGTCCTGTAAGACTTCATTACTCACTGGCTGGCACCCATGTGTACAGGAAGGCTTACAAGTAAACAGAGCCATTTACAACCAATTTATTCTGAAGCAATGGTTTCTACTTAATATGTTTACATCAGTAATACAAGTTTATTTCTTATTCTCCTAGCTCCAGACATAGAAATAATACATGCAAATAAATAGGATGAACACACTCAGTAGATTTTAAGCTTTGCAATGTTACCTTACAAGAGACCTTTTGCATAAAGCATATTCCAGTTACATCATATTCACATTTATAAGCATATTTTCATCAATATATGAAGCATATGGAGTGCAGCATCACAAAGAGTAAAGAGACTATCTCAGCAGGATATTTACTAGAGCTCTACCACTGGGGACCTTTGGGAAAGTGAGAACAAACTGAGCCAGAATAACTTTGACAGAAGTCAAATCTTCTTGTAACTTGAAATATGTATTAGGTATGATTACCCCAACAAGATCAGAGATTAATTCTGTAATGGAGTGAGATGCCTCTGCCTCACTGAGTCAGCATAACCCAATTAACCCTCCCCTAGCAGCATAGGGACCTGCTAGCAAGGAGTGGGGGTTACAGGTCAATACAACTAGCCTGCTATTTCTATTAGCTAAGGAAGATTTCCTTTAGCTCACATGTAGCAACCTGTGGCTTGGCGGCTGAAGGTCAGGAATCTAGTCAAAGCTTGTGTGATAGAAGTAGTAGTTACACTGGGGAGAGAAATACATTAAAAGAAGATTTAAGATTTCAAAGTCAAGCAATGATAAGTTAGGAAATGCCAAAATTAAGGTTACCCATACAACCTTAACTCAAACCCCTTGTGCCTGGGTGACCAGATGTCCCGATTTTATAGGGACAGTCCCAATATTTGAGGTTTTTTCTTATATAGACTTCTATTACCCACCACCCCATCCCGATTTTTCACACTTGCTATCTGATCACCTTTTGCATATGCATTCTGATATAGCCTTTCATGATATGATCACATACATTTTTTTCTCACGGGACCTCTGGCTAATTCAGTGTAGAGGCAACTTTTCAATATGCTTCCTCCTATAGACAATTGCCTAGAGCAGATTGATCTGAGAAGTTGTGCCACCTCTTCAAGAATCAGAGAAAGATAGCATGAGAAAAACACAAAGGCCAGTAAAAACACATGCCAGCTAGAAGGAAGATTCACTTGCAGTAGTCAGATGTAAAATGGCCACCTTAGGCCTGCAGCTGCTTGTCTCTCTTATATTTAAAGAAACAGCTATCAGGAGAGCATATTGGGAAGGACTTCTGAGGGTGATGCCATATTAGAGAGTTCACTGGGGGGGCAGATATCACAGAGAAAGGAGCTCCTAGGACAAGGGCTATATCCCCCCCTTTTCAGGGGTGGAGACCTGGGTGGAAGGGAACCAGGGGCATTTAGTGCTGGATATAGTAATGTGCATTTGTTAATTTTGATATATTTCTGTAATAAAAATCTGGATGCTTTTTGAGTATCAGCTGTTTCTTGTGCTTAAAGTTACCACCATAGAATCACTGATTCAGGAGCCCCTCTAGTTCTTGTTATTCTTTATTTTGGAAATTGATGCCATCTGTAGTTCTATCATCAGATATTTTAACTTTAATATTTTTCTCTACTGACATGATCTAATTTTCTTTGTGTTTGTTCTCTCCACACCTCCTTCCCACCCTGCACCCCTTCTCATTAAAAGTATGTCCATTTCTGGCATCTGTTCTTCCCACTCTCCTTTGTTAACATAGAGGAAAACGAGGCCCTGATGCTGAAATGAGCTCCATGTGGCACCCAGACAATGTTCATAGCAGCATCAGAGCCTACCTGGCCTGTGTTTGAATACTGCCAGTACTACTACCCCTGTTGATATAGTAGAATCTTTGTTGTGTTTTAATACTGTGATATAATAATGACCATATAGTGCTAATTTTATTTTAGATTATGCTGCATTGCCCTAGTTTTTGTGAGAGGGTGGAAAGTCACTGATAATGATGGATATAGATATTTCCATGGAGAGAGGGAAAAAAGCCTTTGTGTTTTGTTACAGTAGTAGCTATTGGTGTATAGATTTAGTCCTACAAACACTTCTACACATGAGTAAATTTACTACTGTCAGTCAGTGGAACTACTCACAGTAGCAAAGCAAGCATGAGCCTAATTTAATTTTGGTGCGACTTCCCTAGGGAGAAAATGTTTGCTTTTTAAGTGGCTTCTAAACAGGTAGAATCTCTAAAGAAGTCTCACCAGAACCTTGGATATCGAACTGGAGTGGGGTTGGCAGCAGGAGATTCTGTTTCATCCTGGAGAGTTAGACCCTGGTATTGCAAACTGCTTGGCCCAGAGGAACCAGTTGCCTAAAAGGAGCATCACAGATCTCAGGGAGACTTCTTCTCTGATGTTTAAAGTTATGCACATTCCTAGCATTTGCAAGATCATTGTATCTTAAGTACACCTTGTGATGGGTTAGATCACAGAAACCCCCTTGGGGCTGCCAACTGATGTGCCAAGACTACTTCTGCCCCTGCTTTCGTGCCCTGGCAGCTTAGGACTTCAGTGCCCTGCCTGGTTTGAGTCAGACCCGCTAGCCTGCTGCAAATCCAGACCCAGGGTCTGAACCACGTCCCCTAACACCTGTAGGTTTAACTGAAAGCAACTTACAGAAGTGTTCCTGTCTTTAACACTCAGATGTCCAACTCCCAATGGGGTCCAAACCCCAAATAAATCCTTTTAACCTTGTATATCCCTTATAAAGCTTATACAGGGTAAACTCATAAATTGTTTGCCCTCTATAACACTGATAGAGAGATATGCATAGCTGTTTGCCCCCCCCCACCCAGATATTAATACACACTCTGAGTTAATTAATAAGTAAAAAATGATTTTATAAATACAGAAAGTAGGATTTAAGTGGTTCCAAATAGTGACAGACAGAACAAAGTGAATTACCTAGTAAAATAAAATACAACATGCAAGTCTATGTCTAAGAAACTGAATACAAATAAAACCTCATCAGTTCCAGTAAGCTTCCTTTTACAGACTAGTCTCCTGCTAGTCTGGTTCCAGCAATCACTCACACCCCCTGTAGTTACTGTCCTTTGTTCCAGTTTTGTTCAGGTATCCTTGGGGATGGAGAGGCTATCTCTTTAGCCAGCTGAAGACCAAATGGAGGGGTTTCCCAGGGGTTTAAATAGACTTTATCTTGTGGGTGGATACCCAGTCCTCTCTCCTATGCAAAGTCCAGCTCCAAGATCCAGTTTTGGAGTCACATGGGCAAGTCACATGTCCACTCATGACTCAGAACTTACAGGTAGCAGCCATGGTTCACATGCTTCCTTGAACATCTTCAGGTAGACCTCTTATGTGGATCAGAGCATACCAAGATCCATTGTTCCTTAAGTGCATCTTGATTGGGCACTTAACTTTGCAAATTCCTTTCTAAAGAAGCTGAACAAATGCCTTACAAAGCTTACTTAGAAATCAAGCAAGTATACAGCCAATATTCATAACTTCAAGTACAAAAACGATACATGCATGCAAATAGGATACATTCAGTAGATCATAACCTTTACATATACATTCATAAGCATATTCCATAAAGCCTTGTGGGGAGCACCATCACACACCTATTGACCCATTACCATGCCAATGGAGCATCCACACAATAATTAAGATATTTAGTAGCGCTGGGTGCAGAAAGGCAACTCTGCTTTGCAGAGGGTTTTGATATTTCAAGATTAGGTTTCATTCCAAACTGTAATGAAAACTAAACATTTCAAAATTCTCAGTGAAAGGGAATGGAGACCCAGCTCTGGAGCAGTCCATCAGGTGGGCTACCCAGCCCTGGAGACCCTGGAAGCCTGGGCTGCCAAGGAGCCACATCTCTCAGGCTCTCAGCCCATCAGGCAGGCTGCCAAAAAGCTGTCAGGAAAGCAGAGTTGCACTGGAATCCTGCCTAGGTTCTGTCAGAACTTTGTCAAAATTTAACCCTTGTTATGGAATGTTTCATAGGAATTTTTCCAGCCAGCTGTAGTGATTATCCTCGACAGCTCTGTGAGGTAAGAAAGTACTATGATCACCATTTTGCAGACAAGAAAAGGTAAGTATCACAAAGGAAGCATGTGGTAGAGCAGGGATTTGAAGCCAGGTCTCAACTTCTAACCCAAGGTCCCTAACCACTGATACATCCTTTCTCAGCTTGTAGGTCTCATGATTTGACTGTGGTTGATGTAGACCTAAATGATATTAGTCTTGTTATCCAGTCCTGCACTGTGATGCCAGTTGCCAATTCCTTCCCCTCACCATCCCCATACTTTAATTTCCTTACCTTTTTCCGCACATGCATGTAATGCCCTTCCCATGCTGTTTCCCCAAGCCATTCCTTTCCTTACATTCAAGTCCCTCCTAAGGACTTGCTTCTTTTGTGGGTGAAATAAAATTACAACTCAAAAGTAATCCTTCTCAGGTTTCCAAATGTGTCCTGTCTCCGAGGCCCTGATCTTGCAAACATTTAAGCATCTACACAACTTTATGTAGTATGAGTAGTTCCAATGGGACTACTCAGAGTGTGTAACATTAAGCACATGCATAAGCCACTACATGATTGAATTTGAATCATGTTTTAGTTTAATCTAAATCAAGAAGAATTAATCTGGTATATTTCAAAGGAAATATTTGTCCTGTTATGTCTCCTGATTTATCAAGGGACACACAATTGAGAAGCCGTACATAATAAAATAATAACACCTACCTGTTCTGTAGTTCTTTTCCTCAGTAGATTTCAAGACACTTCATAATGTTTGATGTAGTTATCCTTGCCACACCTGTGAGTTAGGGAAGTATCCCTATCTTACAGATGCGAGTTGAAGCACAAAGACTGAATGATTTGCCCAGGATCACACAAGAAGTGTGTAGCACAGCAGGAAACCAAACAGAGGTCTCCCAAGTTATTAGCTAGTGCCTTGACCACCAGACCATCCTTCCTTGCCCAAAATTTTTAAATTAGAATATTAGACCAGCAGAGAAATAATAACATTGGGCCTGATCCAAAGCCCACTGCAGTCACTGAGAATCAGGCATTAACCCTGCCAGATTAAGAATTTTATTGGTGATAAGTATATGAAGATACTATTGATGAAACACTGAATGATACCTATCTTATATTTAACTAAAATTTGGTCAGAAGAGTTTGTATGAGCGGAACTTCTTGATAATAATTTTCTTATAACATGTCTTGTCTGCTGACATATGCAATACCATGTGGTATTGGCACCTTTACTCTTGCAGTAACTGATTATAAGAATCAATAGTATGTATTTTCATTTACACACACATATACACATACACATAGGAATCTGGAGCCTATATATATTAGAACTGGTCAGAAAATGTTTTTTTCTTTTTAGGGTGGAAAATTGCTACAAAAAAAGAAAAATATTTGCCAGTTCATAGACAAACATGAGGCAACTGAACTACAACATCCATGAGGCACTACAACAACATTTCCAGATTGAAATATTTCAGGTTTTGGCCAAAATATTTTAGTTTTCAGACATTTTTTTGAGGAAAAACAATCAAAGCTGTCTGCAGAAAGTAGATACTTTTATCAAAAATATTAATTTAATTGAAAGCCCAATTTTCAAAAATTGCATTGAAGGAAACCTCTTTGACCAGCCCTATTTATTACACACACACACACAACTTCACTTACAGAGTTTTATTGAAACTTGCTCTAAGAAAAGAGACATAATTTAATTGTTTAAAGACCCCCCAACATTTTATAGTAAAGGATGAAGCTCCCTGTAGCTACACTGTCCAGCAGGTAGCACTGGTATCCTCCACAAACACTAGACAAAACTTTGGAAAGGAAAGAAAGGAAAAAATAAAGGGGGGAAAGGGCTTCTGCCCTTCTTGCTGCTTTACAATGTATAATAAGGTAAGTTTGTTCAAGGAGTTTTTTGGGGGAAAGCGTGGGGGGAAGAGTTTAAAAGTTATTTTCCTGTAATTTTTAATAGTGAAAATTCAGTTCTTCAGTAGTGTGGAAGGGTGTCTGGAGAACTAATTACATCATGACACCATAAATTTCAAGAAACTGAAAGCTGGTCACAGAAAGAGGATTTTAATGAGACTAACACCACTAAAATTCTAACAACGATTGAACATTTTGGAGAAGGGATGATTTTGTTAGATTCAGCACACCCATCCCTTCCATTAAGTTACCTTGAAGTCTTCCAGCAAAAGCAGGGAAGGTCAGACTTAACATTCCTCTGATGTTTCTAATGTTAAAAACATCAGAAGAAAATAGTAAATAAATAAATAAAGCCAATATTCACACCTTTTTATACCTTATGAAGGAACAAAATGGAGCACAGGCCTAATTGTAAAGCAAACAACAAATTCTTTGTAGGGTCACTTACCCCAGTCTGCAAACACTTATGCATATGCTTAGCTTTAAGCATGTGAGTGAACACACTGGCTTCAATAGAACCCCTTAAAAGCTTGAAGTTAAGCACAGGCTTATGTTCTTGAAGGATCAGGGCCTCAGTCTCCACAGGTGAAGTCATCTGTCCCAACAAAAAAATTAATTTGCAGATTCTTTCTGGACATCACTATGGGGACTTTACAGTCACCCAGGGATATGTTTAGAATTGGAGTCTATTCACTGATGCATAACATACTTCAATTTGTCTATAAGCACTTAAGTAATTATTTTTTAAAAAGTTTTATGTTTTCCTTTATCTTTCAGTCTTTCCTTTTTCATCTTTGCAGTTCTCATTAGCCTGTTCCAGTTCCTCTGTTCATTTTGTAATATTTCCAGTGGTCCTTTCTAGCTGAAGACTTATATTCTGCCTTTTTACCCTTACAACTATCTTCACCTCTTTGTTCAGCTGCATCAGCTTTTTGGGGGTGCGTTTTTTTTTCCTTGCACACTCCTGCCATATACACAGTAATGTTAGATGGCAAGCATCAATTTTAGGCATATATTCATTTATGGTTGGACTCCTCATTTCCCTTCTGTTTTTACTCCCCATTACATGGATTTCTGTTCCAAAGTTATGAAGATGTCATTTTATTCTATCTTCCACAGTATCACATTTTAATTGTCCTGCCAGAAGAAGTCAGAACGTGTTGAAGCTGAACAGAGTATGTAAAACTAATACTGAGATTTTTAAGCAATAAAATAAGAAGCATGAACTGAAAACTTTGTGGCCTTATTGCTAGAGATAAGTTCCATGCAGATTGGCTAAATCTGGGTACATCTAATCACTTCAGTATTCATCCATCTGTGACTACCTCATATTTTGATTACTCATCCTTCCCTCTTAATCACATTATAGCACCATTTTGTTTTACTGCATTTTCAGAAATATAACCACCATGTACATCTACCATCATACCACTCCTAAAAGTACAGTCTTAAGCAGAGTTATTTCAAAGGGTTCCTCCTTAAAAATAAGCATTCTTGGGTAACATATTTACACATTTGTACCAGAAGGTAGAATGGCAGTTTAGATAGTCCAGATCCACCTTTTTCTATCATTTATTTGTGTTATCACATGGAACCTCAGAAATCATAGAATATAGTTTAAGATAGCCTTGAAACTATTCTTCAAACAACAAGAGAGTGTTTCTAATTAGTTTTGCCTTAGGTTGAGATGAAGAATGAACATTAAAGTCCGCAACACCTGAAAAATTCAGTTATTCCTGTTAAAAATGCATCAGTCTTGCATACAGCACAAGTTCATTTGGATTGTAAATGCTAAATTAGATTGCAATTTGTGTGCGGTAGGACCTGGAAGGGATTCTCCCACCTGCAATAAAACATTTGCATTCCTGTGGCAGTGTAAAGAGGTCAGACCCAGCCAAGTGAGAATTTTGCTGATGAAGGAATTGAGTAAGACAGCCACAGACTTTCTTGTGAAGCTCACTCTGCAAACCCTGGAGCTGTAGCAGACATTAGTATGGCTATTTGGGGCAGGTAGGCTTGGCCTCATGGCCTGTCATAATTTAGGCAGTCCACCTAAGGCTGCTTAACTTACACTGAGGACTGATTTAGCCCCCACAGCAGCCTAGAACTGGGAGGGTACAGACACATTAATGAGTACTGCAAGATGTGGACAATATGCATTATATAAACTTATGGTACATAATAAAAATACATATGTAGTAATAGAAAAGTTTTGCTAGCAGGGTAATCTCAAGCAATTCACTGCTGCTATCTGCATAATCAATGTGTTTGATTTTGATGTGACCCCATGGAAAAGCAGATTTCACACTATTCAAGGATTACTGGCTCGAGGCCATTGACTGTCAGCTGTGTATTTCACTGCCCTTTTGAATGCCTTAGGAGAGCTACATCAATGTTACATTAGCAAAACTAGGGCTGTGATGTTTTTCCAGTTCAGGACCAATTGCTACATTGATTTGTTCCAGTAAGGTAAATTCACCCTATGCAGAGGGCTCACACAAGACCTATGTGCCACTTACCTTTTGCCCTCAAAGCAAACATACTTAAGTGGTATATCAACTTCATTCTGACGTTCTGCGTAGAGGTAAATTTCATCCATAGTAAATACTTTGTGGACTTGATCCCTGCAGGTTGGGAGCAATGTGAGGAGGCTTATCCTACTGTTGCCCATGTTGTACCTGTTCTCTGTACAAACAGAGGACTTCAGTCTCCAGGGTTGTGGATCTGATATATTTCACAATCACTACAAAAAGTAAAGCTTGGATCTGAGTTAGCCACCTGTAAAATACTTTTTTTCAGAATGTAGGCATGTTTTAATTGTATAAATAAAATCAATTAACCAAAAACTAATAAGCATCTACTTCATGCTGAGTTAGTACCCCCTGAAAATAGGGGTTTGGCTACACTCTTAGCTGTATCATTCCCAGGTGCCTTGCCACTCACTGATAATACAATATCTTCAAAGACTTCCGTCTCACAGATGTATAATTTTAATGCTCATACTTGGGTGATTCCAGAATAAAAACACATTTGCCCTAAAGCGGTGCTTTAAACAATTATAATCTGAACTGTGAAAGTTTTCCAGTTTAACAGAACCATGCGAATTTAGTGAATGCCATGTGACAAAATCCTATCCATGCCCATAGCTGTTAAGGATGAACAGAAATTGCACAGTAGTCACACAAAACTCCACATGGGGTATTTGTAATTCAGATTTGGCTCACAATGCATTCATTTACATTTTATAATGACTTTAGCAGACAAAAAAATCCTAGTATAGAACAGGTTTATTCCCCAGTTACCAGAATGTAAAAGAGACTGTTTCAATACACTGGTAATAAGAGCACAACTTCGATTTTCAACATCATCATCCACAATGAGAAATAGTACCAGTCAGATTAAGGGCTTACTTTTCCCAAGGCATTATGTGGAACTGAGGCCCCCTGTGTTCCACCACCCACATCTTTAAATCAAAATTCTGGCTGAGATTTCATTAGAATTTCAGAATAACAGGATTGGTCATCCTTCCTCCAAATGATTTCACTCTGCTTTCACCCTTTGATGCATGCACCTGACACCTTGTTAAGTTAATGAGAGTTACATGCATACCTAAAGGAGAATAGCCTCAGAAATGTTTCTAAAGGAGCGTGGAGATGGCATGGGATGTGAGGGAACAATCTCCACCAGCAGATTCTTTTTAATGATGCAAAAATGTTTTGCAGTTTGGGAATAAGTTCTAAACAGGAGGACTCTCTCGTTTAACATTAATTGCAATGGTAGAAAGCCTAGATACTTCTTTCAAAGTAGGTGAGTTAAATCCTACATATCATTTAGAATAGCTCACGCAAAAGTCTTCAGAGACAATGCACAACAGAGAGACTGAAAGACAGAGAGAATGTTTAAGCCTTAGAAAGCTCTTGTGTAAGCAGATTTTCTCTCCTTTTCCAGGAAGACAGGGAGAAAAAATCTTTGGTGTTATAAAAATATTTTGCACATTCACTTCAAGACTTCCTATATTCTATGTGGTTTAAATTCCTGTCCATCTTTTGTGCTGAATAAGTTTTACTGTATTGGCAAAGAGCTAAAGTCTTCCCTCTTTCTGCATGTAGAAGGGAGCAAAAGCCATTCGAGCAGCATGGAGGTGACGTGATGAACAGGCCTGCTACTACTACTCCCACTCCACTTAGTCCCATGGAAGGAAAAGATACTCTGCATGTATTCAGCTCTATGGGTGAGGAAGGAATGGGAAAACTGTGCTGTCACCATACTGTCTCCCACCAACTGAGCAGAGAATACATTAGTAAGTTAATTATGACCCCTACATTGACCTTACATGTTTCTCTCCCTTCCACGGCCTGATCATTCCAGTGGGAAAGCCTATTGGATCTGAGGATTAAGAAACAAACAATTCCACACACAATTCTGATCTTCAGCCTCTCCCCCCTCCCCCCGATCACAAGGTGCAGAAGTCTCAGGAGATCCAGGAGTTCTGATGACTCAATGATCTTCCCAATTTACAGAGAGAAAGGGGGGAAGAAACAATCACTGCCCCATCCCAGCCTCTAAGGGGAATGTGCTCCAGTAGGCACTGGCCCTTCTGCCCTGTTCCATCCAGCATGGCCCTGGCTTAGACCTGCTTTCCCCGCTCCCCCTCCCACATCCAGCTCCTCTTCCCAGTCCCAGTCTCCTTACTTAGCCATTCCCAGTTTCCCTTAGGGTTCCCTTTCCCAGTCCCAGTCTTCCCCTCTAACAACCTAGCTTCCAGTTTCAGTCACCCTTCCCAGGCTCATCATCACAATTACCTTGTTGACCCTTTGCCCCAATCTCCTTATTTAGCCAGTACCATTTCCTGATCCTCTAGATCTTTCATCCAACTTCAGTCTCCCCTCTCCTAGTCTTGGTATCTCTTGATGACTCCTTGTCCCAATCTCTTTGCCCACCCTGTCTCCCCACAAACTGGCTTCCTACCACCAAAGAGTCCTTGTCCTAATCTCCTCCCTCCAGGGCAACTCCCCCCACCTGGTTCTTGTCCCCTCTACATTTGAGTTAAGCAGCTTCCTCTTCCACACTTCCTTGGTGCCAGCAGGGGAAGCATTGGAAACACAGAAAGACAAGCTCTCAGCTCTCAGTTCCTATGCCCAGCTTCCCCTCCTCCCCGCCCTGTGGCCCCTGGATAGCCAATTGCAAGGAATGTTCTGCTCAGCCCCTGCAGCCCTAGGCTGGAGTATGCTCAGTGCAACTGGAGTTTTTGGAGAATTTTGCTGCCCTAACAAGTCCCTTTTTCAAATCCCTGTTCAACAGTATGGAGGCATTAGAGCTTCTCATTTAAATTGTTTGGGAGGGGTGGGCAGTGTCTTTAAACCTGGGTGTGACGGGGTGTGTCTCATCACTGTAGCACCTCCTGCTGGCCATCTTGGGAATTAGCTCTGGTTCGCCAGTGCACCTTCATCTAGTGGTGTCTTGCTGCTGTCTGTTCTATCATTAGGACCCAGTTAAAGTTTGGTAAAGGAATAAGCACCTGATAACAAGGACTTATAATGGGCAGCATTCGCTGCAGTATTTGGGAACAGCTAGGGTTACCATATGTCCCATTTTGGCCGGGACAGTCCCTTTTTAAAACTCTGTCCTGGCCAGCCCGACTTTTTTGGCAAAAGTGGGCATTTGATGAGTTGGCAAGAGCAAAAGGGACAAATGCCCACTTTTGTCAAAAAAAAGTGGGAGGCAGAGGAACGTGGGGTGGCAGGACTGGGGTTGGGGGGGGCAGGCAGGGCTCAAGCAAGCAGTGATGCCAGTTCCATCCTCATGCTGAGGGCAGTCAGGGCTTGGGTGAGCAGCGACGCCAGCTCCAGCCTGGCACAGGGGCCAGTCCCGCACAGAGAGGGGGGCTTGGGCCAGCAGCTCGGGCCAGGGGGCCGCCTCGGGCTAGCCCAACATGGTGTCTCATTTTCCCTTTGGGAAATATGGTCACCCTAGGAACAGTTGCTTATGAGGTGTGCCTCCTTTAAGAAACCAGGAAGTGAAGCCAGTAAGAGGTGGGGTCCTGGTGGGGGTCATGTGGAAGAAAAATCTAGAGAGGGTGTAGGACCCTGGAATAAAGTTTGTTTTTGATTGCATTTAATCCTCAGAAGTCTTCATGTTATTGGGATACCACAGTGGCAACGACGATGGTATCTACATCAGGCCACCTTAATCTTAGGTGGCACTACCAGCTCTGTCTATAATAAGTGCTGGATATTATGATAATCATTACATAGATTATCTCACATTCAGTTGAGTTCTTATTTTCACTCTGATTTTGTTCTGTTTTTAGTTTTTTCCGACTACCTCTTTCTAACCTTCCAGCACAATTCATCTAAAAACATCCTCACCACTGAGTCAGAGGGAGACACCCCGGTCCCTGTTCTCCCTGGATGCACACAGAGGCTTTCAACTTCAGGCTGCATCAAGATTCTTGAAAAAGCACAGTCAGGCTCCTTAAATCCTCACCATGAGCCCAATCCAAAGCCCACTGAATTCAGTGGAAATCTTTCCATTTGTGTCACTAGGCTTTGGATCAGACGCCATGTCTTCCAAACAGAACAAAAGTTGCACATAGGAAAGAGTCAAGTGCCACTGGGTAGAGGTGTCAGAGGGCTGCAAGCCAGGACTAGGAGTAGTAGAATGCAGTTTTTCAATCCCTCTTTTCCCTTCCCAAACACACTTTTCTTCTCAGTGCCCTTTGGAAGTATTTAGTTCAAATAAGCAATTGAGTCAGAGTCCTGATCTGACCTTTTCCAAATGTTATCTTGCATGATACACAATTGTTTTAAGACAAAGCACGAATAATTATTCAAATGTGAGCGTCAGTTTGTTGCTAACAGAAAGCAAATTGCTATTTAACCATGCCATTTCCGAGCTGTTGAGCCCTGGAGCTTGCACTGAATCTCTACTATCAAAAGCTTCTGCTAGAGCACTTCTCCAAATCCCTGAGCTCTGCTAAACTGTTAGGTATTTAATACAAGCCTAAATCTATTAAATACAAATTACATTAAAGTAACATTAAGGTTTTGATTTAAACCCAGAAGCAGTGGGGATGGGGGAAAATCAGAAAGGTCCAAACTGTTAGAAACAGAGAGAGAGAGAGAGAGAGAGAATCAAAAACTTCCTCTGAGCTATGATTTTAGCCAATCTATAACTAAGATGGTGTAATGTGCTATTTTGATCATTTTGGCTTAATACGTTTGCCTCCAGACCGACAACACATATGCCAAGTTTTAGTTTGACTCACTTTGAAACAACTGAGATAATGAACCCTGAAAAAGAAATTGCCTAAGCCTTTAACTAGAGGAATGTCAGCATCTGCTGCTTTAATTTACAGTACAACCTCTTGCATTTAAAAAAAAAATTGTGCTTTCATGTCCTCTCTTCCTTCCACCAATTATTTTCTGTTTTAAAACTTTTAAAAAAAAAAATTCACTTTTTCTTAAGTTTCAAAAATCAGTAGAGAGAGAGAGGAACAGATAACAGTAGATTCAAAACCAATACTGAAATAGAATATTGGAGACTGAATCCCATACAAGGGTTTAATAACCTCAGCAATTTCTGGGAATGTCCCAGCAAACTAGCTTAAAGGTGACTGTCAAAGGAAAAAACATTTGAACTTATGACCCCCACTTTTTTTTTGCAACTTTATGATGAATAATGAAAGCCCCAAAGGCCTTTTATGTTTATTTTTAATCTGATTATGCTTTACATTTGAAATTCAGGTTCTGTCTAAGCTGAAGGACTCTGCAATGACTGAAGAACTAGTGGAGGGGGCATGTCACAAGAGCTAAGGGCTTCACTGCAGAGGGTTATGTCTACACTTTGGGCTGGGAGTATGATGCTCAGCTCAAAGAGATATACTTGTGCTACTTCTCATCAAGCTAGTGCACTAAAAATAGAATGTAGCTGTAGCAGCACAAGCAGCAGAAGGGACTAGCCACCCTGACTGCATGCCCATCAGAGACGCTACGAATTTACTGAGAAGTGGCTAGCCCCTCCCGCCACTCATGCTGCCACTGCTACGTTATATTTTTAGCACGTTAGCGCAGTGAAAGCTAATGCCGGTATGTCTCCTCAAGTTGGGAATCAGCCTCCTCCTCAAGTCCAAAGTGTAGACATACCAATAGCTAGCACAGGCTTGTACTTCAGTGTTGACATTAACCGAGCTCCTATCCACACATACAAAGTCTCTATGCTTCTTTAATGGCGCATTCAACCGGAGCTAGTTGATCCATCCTGGGATATAGGCTATAGCTCAAGTAAGATTTTCACCCACTTTGCACTGAGGAGGCAAGCTAAACCAGGCAAGTTTTGGTTATCTTCCAATGCTTTCCCACAATTCCCTCCATGTGCCCAGAAGGACAGACAAGTTCTCCCACAATTCACTGTGACAGGATCACAAGAGCAGAAAAAAACAGAATTTTTTTGTGGATCTTAATTAAAATATAGTTAAATTCAATGACTAATTAACATTTTGGATAAAGGTTACTTTAAAAAAAAATGCAATACCTTTGTCCCTTCCATTAATGTGTGTATATTCACAGTATACATCCCAGACATCTACCAGGGATTCTTCAGCAAATTGAGAAAGGTACATGTTTGACTCCAGATATTTCTAAGTTAAATATCAATGAGAAAAAAACTTCCAGGTCCAAAAAGGGGACAAACCCAATTTTTATATAGGTGACCTGAAAGGATTTTTACAAGATACTGGAATGAAAACAACAAAAACCTTCAAAATTATTGTGCATTAGTAGTGGACATGAGCTCCTGTGTTAAATGGAGAGATCATTCAATTCAAATACATTTCCTTTTGTGCTACAGAGATGTAGAGCAGCCCAGTTGCCCAGCACCCAGAACAATATGGCATCCTCATTGTTTAAGAGCACAAAGGTCATGTTGGTGGAAGCGGTGTAGCGTGGTCCTCTGGGGTTCTCCATAACAGCATTCGGACTCAATCCTGTGAGTGATGAGCTCTTTCAGCTCCCACTGAATTTCAGTGGGACTTGCGGCTGCTCAGCACCTGCCAGAATTGGGCCACTTGTGTAAAAAGTAGAGCTGGTCGAACATAGGTAGATATATGTTGCAATTATTTCTTTTAAAAGTGACTGACTTGTTTCATTTGTATTTGTGAAGTTTTTCAGGTTTAGCCAAACAATTCCAGAAACATTTTTCCCAAAAAACATTTCTGGGGGAAAAAAGCCCTTTCCCCTCATTCCCGCCCCCAACTAGAAAAAACGGGGGGAGGGGAAGCAATGAGTGTTTTGTCCACCCTGCCCCCAAAACAAAAAAATAGAAATATTTATTTTTAAAAATTCATTTGGAAACTTTTCATTGAAAAACATCAAACTGGCAGAATTCATATTTTCCATGAAAGTTTTCAATTCTATTGACAAGCCATATTTCATTGAAAAAATTTTGCTGGAATATTTTTAATCAGTTCAAGGGGGTGGGGATTAACAGAATTTTGCCAGAGTCCTTATGTGACTAAGGCTTAGTTGCTGCTTTTTCTTTTTATCTAGCCAATTTCAAAGTAAACGGGCAGTATATTCATGCGGGGCCAAATCCTGAAATTCTTACCAAATTTCTGCTCAGGAGAAACTCAGCTAAAACTCACAACAAACTCAACAGAGGTTTGGACTGAGTCAGAACTCAGCTAAGACTGAGAAAGGACTTCAAGGTTTAGACCAGTATGCGTAAAATTAGATTAGTAGACCAGGAATTAATATCTTCAATGTGTCTCCATTCATTTGTCTTCCACAACAAATTACCTTGCTCCAAATCCATTCCCTTTTTCACTGCTCAGAAGTGGGAGCATAAATAATATGCACATTTTTAATTACTCTACATCTGAAGGCAGAACATTATGGGTTCAATATGGCTAGATGCTGAGATCTCTAGCCTGATCCAGCAAAGCATTTAAGCCTGAGACTATTCACATGCTTGAAGTTAAGCAAGTACGTAAGTGTTTTGCTGGGTCGGACTTGAATGCTCGGCATCTTACGAGATTGAGTCCTATAGTCTTTCTTGCCACTAAGTAACTTACTGAGTGTTCTGGGTCCAATTTCCCAGTTATATTCAGAAGGATAAGATGACCTTATCCTCATGCAAGTAGGAAACACTCTCTGAGAAGTAAATTAACACTGCAAATGACCACTCTAATATAAAAAGCATCTTGTGCAGTTGTTGACAGTACTCTTGGGAACAGAGGGCAAAATTCTGCACTCTGTTACACCCGTGTAAATCAGGAGTAACGCCACTGACTTCAGTGCCTATTATTACCTTCAAAGTTTCACTTATATGTTGTATCCTTTCACCCACACTTTGTTCTGTTTGCAGACTGTAAGCTCTGTGGGCTGGGGACTTCATTTTCCTTTATGTCTGTAAAGCAGCTAGCAGATTATAAGTACTACTGTGACTCAAGTAAGTATACCTCATTTAAACTTAGGCAACTGAGATCAGAATTTGGCCTAGAGTACCCTCTCTTCCAGTGTCTGGTATCTTTAGTTACTAAGTAGTACCACAATGAATGAAAAGCCAGAAAAAATTTCAGCCATTGGAATTTTATGTGACCTTCTCTACATTGAAGAATAAAGTTTGTGAATGAGTTAATTATCCTATCATCATATGAATCCCTAAGGTCCAGGAATCTGTATGATCCTTTGAGGTAATGTATGCTCTTTTTGAGCAGTGGGGAAATGTTTCCCAAATGTTTCCCAAATGATTGGCTCTGCATTTAGTGGTTCCCATAGAGAAATCCTGGCCATTGGCCAGACTCACCATGCCTCTCATCTGACAACACTGAATGTAACCAGTTGTTTTCATCTGCCCTGTAACATGGGCTCTCCATAAACTAGGGGTCTATTTGCTTTCCATCATTATGCCCCCACTCCATAATTCCACCTTTCCCATTGTGTTACAATTTGGTGTATCTTATGAAAAAAGTTGTATGTGGTATCTCAGAAACATTAAATATTAACCTAGAGTTCATAATGCAAACTCGTCACCCACTGTCAAACTAGATTAGCTCTTTTCCTAGACTTTGGTGCATCATGCCAGGGCTGAAAATTACTTGATAGAACAGTACTACTGCAGTCTGTCATCAGTCTGAATAATGGCATCATCATGATCATTTCTCAAAACCAGTGCCAAATACCTTGGGAAATTTGTCAAAATGATGTTAACAGACACAGAGCATTCTGTGTACTGGAGGTTTTTCAGCAGTCAAGACCTTAAACAATCAACACCACTGAACACCCACTGTGAATTATTACACCAAGAGACCCAAGGTAGCTTATTTATGGATGCACTTAAAACAAAACAAAACCAAAAAAATGTTTGGAATCACACACTGAATGTCAGTGCATGCAAGAAAGTATTTGTACAGCTATGGTGTTGCCCAATGCTTCTGATTTTGGCAAGAGAATTTTCAATTCCCATTCTTTGGTAATAAAAACTATTCATTGTGGATCCAGGTGATCAAGACCATATTCTGCATAGAATCCCCTTAGTAGGTTCAGCGTAAGTTATTTTAGATGGGTCCCAAATCTCCTGCATACAGGACACTGGATTAGCCAATTGACTTTCATTTGCAGAGGTATTCCATAGATCACCCTAGCAAAGAATATTATGATGGCTTGCTTAAATGCTGAAGATGCTGTTTTTCAGGATCAGAACCAAAGATTACTAAGTAGTTTGGGAAAGAAAACCCAGTGTACTGCACAAATAATGCTCAAGAGAATTAAATTATTAAATATAAAGAGCTACTGAATATCATATTTATGTCTCTGTTAAACTGGTTTGGCCTCTTTCACTAAAAAGCTCTTAATATGCTCAGAGAATTTCAGAGGGTAATCATTTTTCACAATTTTATAAGATATTTTATTCTAAGCACCTAGAACTAAATCCCTCTAAGGTGCTGAGCGGCCATTAATCTCACAGGAGTCAATGAAAGTTAAGAGTGCCCCTCACCTGGCAGGACTGAGCTCAGAGAGTACAGAAAAGTTTATGGCTTAGAAATATTCAGAAGATCTCTGTGTAGTTTCCATGCTCAGTAACAATAGATTTTATACTACCAGTGGAGGCTCATTAATTTTACATTCTGTCTGCAGACGTGCTGAATCTCCAGCTCGCACAGAAGACCTTGAATAGACCCCACTATAATTCACTGTTAGGGTGAATTTTACTTATTTGATTATTTAATTATTTTTTCATACAAAACCTAAATTTTAGGCTTAGTCTAATGCATCTTAGTTGACAGTGTCTCTTAGAAAATCAGAGATAGTAGAGGGACTTTCTTCCAAATATTTCATGGCAGAGAGCTGAGCCTTTAGTCTTATACAAAATAAGGGCAATAAAAAATGTGTAAAACATTCAAAACCTATCAGGGAAACATTCCCTGCACCTTACCAAAAACTTTCTGATGCACCTGACAGCATAATGGTTCCCAAGGCTTAAAAATGCTGATCATTTTATTCATGTGAAACCTTCCCATTATTTTTTTTTCCACTTGAGCATTAAAAATTAAAGTACCACCTGCCACAGAAAAGTCACTATATTTGAAGGTCAGAAAAAGCCCCTCATGGATATTTGGAAACATTAGTAAATGTTGCAGGTTAAAAAAAAAAGAAACTATTGCAGTAATCTATAGTATAGTTCCTTGTACATAAACCTTGTTTGCTAACAAGCAATATATTATTTTAATTCAAATTATTTAGATATCCCTTGAATTAAATTAAATCAAGAGGCATATTTTTAGTCTAATATGATGTAAATGCTATAACATTTAATAAAACCTGTTCTTTGTTCCAAAGTTCCACTAATGCAGCATTACATTAGCAGAATATAATATCTGTAGAAGGTAGGGATAGAACAGTGTCTATTATTGTATATTTTCTTTTCTTAAGGAAAAAAACAGAATCTATTTCTCAGGCCTTACACGTCTGTCTGGGATGCTAACTATTTAAAAAAAATACAGTTGAAATATTAAATTCCTCTCCTATACCAAAGTAGCCTTTTACCTACAAACTCCATCTAATCACTTTTGAGACAGTCTGTCTTTACGGATCCTCCATTAACTTCCCTGCAAAGCACTCCTTTCATGCCACCTCCTGCATACAAATTAGCAGTGCACTCCACAAGTCACAGAAAGAGTGTCCCAAGACTGTGCTGCTGGAGTGGAGACCAGGAGAGACTGGTCTCATCCTCCAGGAGGTGATGGGAGTTCCTGTCCCATGGGGCCAGTCACTGGAGATGAGTCAGAGAGGAGCCTGGCTGTTCTTCACTTAGCTTGTGGCTGAGTCTCCAGCAGCCACACAAAGTGAGTCTCTGGTTTCCAGACAGATCTGACACTATCCTGGAATGGAATTTGGGGGCTTCTGCCACATGTGGGTGCCATCAGATGAGGGGTACATGGCTGAGACTGAGTCTGGAAGATGGGCAGGGTGTAACATGGAGAGCTCAGTTTAGCTGTCTCTTCCCTGTCACTGCTGCACCTCCAGTAGCCACCAGAGTAAAACCTAGCTTTGAGAGCACTTTCCATCTGTGGATCTCAATGTGCTTTACAAAGGAGGTAAGACAGCTGAAGATACTCACACAAGATCACGCCAACCGGTGAGTAGCAAAGTCAGGAATAGAGCCTAGCCCTCCTGACTCCCTGTCTAGTGTCCTAGCTGTTGGGCCAAACGGAGTCAGATCTGACTCTATTATCCCCGGTAGGTTAGGAACTTTTTCCTCACAGCAGCATCTGTAAGATAAAAACATAGGAAGTATACAAACTATTCTATCTTGGAAATGCCACCATGTCTCCAGAGATCAGTTTGAACTCAGCAACTATCTGAAAATGTTGAGGTCCCAGGGAACAGCATGGCATTAGCTAACATAGTATTACATGGCACACAAATCACTGCAGTACTAAAAATCCCTTTACCACAATATTTCTATTTAAGACATATTATTCAGAGATTCAGATGTAAAATTATTAGACAGTCTGCAAGTAAGGAGACTTTTACCTCAGATGCTTCTCCAATAAAAGGCAAATCAGTCAGATGCTTTTTGCTGTCTCACCTGAAGACTTACATTCAATAATGCATGTTAGAACCTGGAGGAGAGTATTAGTCTTTTGGACACATTTAAAAATATGTAATTGTTACATTGTAATTACAAGTGTAATTACACAATGGCTATGCATTTTTGATAGCTCTAACTGCAACTTGTCATATAACCAGGAAGCTTACTACTTGACTAACAATAATTGTAGTTTATTTACAATGTTGTCAATATATCTGGGTTCTAATAGTATACGTACATTAAGAACACCAAACGAGTAAGTAGTAAATCACGCATGTAGTGAACATTCTGGTTTTATGACTTAGTGCTAGTTACTTATTGAAAAGCAAAACCATGCAATAATTGCACTATTATTTCAATGTAACTACACTGTAATTAGAGTACCCTTGTTATAAATTGCTACTCCTTTTCTTAGGCTTGGATATATTCTATTTACAAAAAAAAAAAAAAAAAGCTCATAAAATGTTACTCTCTAGGAAACATTTAAAGTTAGTCCATATAAAATCCAACTATGCACTTTCTTTGCTCCCCAGAAACTACAAAGAGCAGATACAGGCTCCATGGATTTTTGTTGGACAGGATGCAAGGTGATCAGAGACGAACATAGTTTAGAGAGGTTTCCAAAATTAGAACATTTTAGGAAATGAGAGGGAGGCATTCACAATGGATTTAAACCTCATAACTATCTTTGCTGACTGTGCCCCAAGATTTGCTAATGAAATAGTAAATCCCCTTTTGAAACGTTTAAGCTAAACACTTAGACTGAAATTGCAGCAAGCTGGCATAGTCAGTATACATCATGTATTGGCAACTGATGAGAGAAACATAGACTATGCAGAAACTTACACTAACCTGCCAGAAAAGAGATTTTAAAATGCAACATTTCAGTAAAAGGTCCCCACTTGGGACCTCATCCAAAGTCCATCAAATTCAGCAGAAGGCTTTTCCAGTGGGTCTAGGTCAGACCCTTGTTGTCCGTTATGCCCAGAAAAAAACTCAAAAGCAAATCTTCGGCCTCTAAAATCTTGGCATCACTTTCACTGTATTGCCTGTGAATGATACTGCATGGTTTTGCTTTTCAGTAAGTAACTAGAACTAATTCATATAACCGGAATGTTCACTACACATGTGAAAAAAGTGTATGTGTATGGATTTATTTTATGGGGGATGCAGTTCCAGTTGGTGTCTGCAGTTCAACTGAACATTTCTAGAGAATTGTCCTGCTAGACAATCAGATTTCTTAACTCATTTCCCCCATCCCATTCAGTTTATAACATCTGATGAAACAGGCAATCTAGTTAAGTTTATACCCACAACTTTTTTGTAAATTTAGTGTAACTGCAGGCAGGCAGCCACTCAGGATCATTTTTAGGTTGACTAATATGACTCTCCTTTATCAAGGATAGAAAAAAAACTTACGTTGCAGTTTGCTGGTACATATATTTGCACCTCTTTTCTATATTTATATGTGCATCTTTACATAAAAGATAACAAAAATTGGTTTTAGGAATAAAATAAAAAAAGTTACCACACTTTAGAAAATAAGTTGTAACTGTTCTCAAAGGATTTTAAATTCAACCATCCTATTTTTAAAATCAGCCAACAGAGCATTGTGGCATCAGAGACAAACATGACAATATTATAGCTTCCAAAAGGAACACATTATGGCCCTTATTCTGAAAAGCATCCTTATTCAGAAAGGGTGCTAAAATATATGCTTAACTTTAAGAATGTGTATAAATTCCAGCGAAATCAAGAGGACTTAGGCCCTGCTTCAGAAAAGCACTTAAGCATGTGCTTGTCTGTACTGTAATATTAATAATTCAAACTAAAGTAATCTCAATATAAAATTTCCTTCTTTATTCAAATTGCATTCAATTCTGCTCCAGTCACTTTTCTTTCACTATTTATTCTTAGCTCTACATGGGTTATTTCAATATGCATGTTTCCTTTGACAGTTTCCTTAAACATAATAGCTTGATTACAAAATAATAGTGATTTTCTAACGTATTACACATCAGATCACAGCTGAAATAGTTTTTGTGCACTGAGATATATATTACATATGTAAATAGCACAGTACATATTTTCATCTGCACTTGGAGACAGGATATGTTGGCCCAATCCGCTCTTTTCTCATTGGTACCCCAAGCTGGTGAAAAAGCTGTCTTAAAGTACTTATCCATACGCCACACTACCAAAGCACCTAAAGGTTTCTACACACATACATATACATACAAAGTTATACATATGCTCAGGGGCGACTCTGTGTTTTTTGCCGCCCCAAGCATGGCAGTCAGGTGGCCTTGGGCGGCACGCCTGCAGGCTGGTTACACGGATTCGGCTGTGTTTCTGCGGGTGATCTGCCGGTCCTGCGCCTTTGGCATACCCGCCGACAAATTGCCACCGAAGCTGTGGGACCGGCGGACCTCCTGCAGGCATGCCGTCAAAGACGGCCTAACTGCCACCCTCACGGCGACCTGCGCACCGCCCCCCGCGGCTTGCCATGCATTGCTTGCTGCACTGGTGCCTGGAGCCACCCCTGCATATGCTTAGGTGCTTTGAAATATTGGGCTTAGCTGCTGGCATACTTGGGTTCTTTAGCAGATCGTTCCATCTGCAAGCAGCTTTCAACTAAATTACTTTCTTCTCTCTTTGTTACTACTCGGGCTGACCAAAAGAAGTTAAATTACAAAGGTAAGCCACTACGATATGATCAATAGCCCTGAAAGAGCATCACCTATCATCAGTTAATTTACCTTTCAACTGAGAAGAGCCTTCACAGACGATCCAAGTTGCCCACTCTGCTCTTTGTGCCATCATGCTGAGCAAGAAGGAACATTAGTGGATTCCTCTGATCTCTAATAATTATGCATGACAGAGAGGGCCCAGGCCATGAGCTGTGTCTGTGCTATACTTGTCCCAGTTCAGGACTATCCTTTTTATGTCTTTACACAATACTGGGACTGAGCAGGAAACTGTAGGTGAAACTGCCAGGCAAGTCAGTCTCCTCCTTGGGCCAAGATAGCCAAACATGAGTTATGCTGTGGGCTCAATGCAGAGGTCACATGGTGACCTGTGATCTACAGGAAGTCAGATTAGATCATCTGTTGGTCCCTTCTTGCATTAAACTCTGTGAAAATAATATAGGCTGGTGCAGAAGACTGTAACAGAGGAGGTTGGGGCAAGCTAAGATGATCTGATTTCACTGAGTCCTCAATCCCCTACACAACTGACACGGAGGAGCTGTGTAGCCACTGTGCCAGTGTACAGGATGAAATAGTTCCCACAACAGGTGCTTCCCTGCAGCCATCTACAGTGCCCTAGGTTAGGAGTGTGGACATCACCTCCCAGATCCTTCCACACTACCCACAATCAGCCCAAATACTTGGAGTGGATTTCACCTTAAATGAATAGCAGCCAAATCAATTAAGCAAGCAAAAACATTGCCATGTATTCTAACCCACTCCCTCCCACTTGTTCTTCCTAACCAAAATCTTTGTTCTTTCCATCTAATTGCTAGGCTAGAAATATCAGCTTTGAGAGAGGCAGTTGCAATTTAATCTGCAAAACAACTTTCTGTTTTGCAAAAAGAATTGGGAACAATAAGGCTAAAGATTAAATGTACTTTTGGTGCTTTTTAAAAATAGTTGTATTTCAAGCTTTCATTGTCATCTTTTGTATTAAACTGATGCTTATTTAGGATATTGACAAACCATTTTTATGTTTAAAAAATAATTATTATTCTTCCATCCTTTGAAAGTGTGATATTGAAATATGCATTCCTTCACTGCATAATTGTCCTCTACTATATGTACAAAGAAGCTTATTATTTTGGGCTTGATCATGAGCACTGATTGATTGGTACTGATTTTTTAATGTATCTTTACAAAACAAATGTACATACAAATTCAAAATTCTAAAAGCCTATCAGGTCCTAAATTGGAACCTAATGCAAATCCATTTGAAGTCAATTAAAAGACTAGCATTGACTTCAGTGGGCTTTGGATCAGGCCCTTGTTTGGAACTGAGGCATTCCCTCTCTTTCTCTGCGATTCCACCACAGTTGTGAGCAGTGAAGTGGCAGGAGTTAATACAAGAGAAGTAATGGGGGAAGGCAGTTAGTAGAAGGGTCTTTTCTGTGAGGAGTCTTCAGTTTCTTTCTTGGGTGATTGGGAGGGAATGAGCTGAAGGATATGGGTGGTCACATGCAATGTAATTACAGTTACCATGTACAAGTGTTAAAGAGATGTTAGAGAAGCAGTGTTGTTTAATTCCCTGCTCTGCCACAGACTTCCTGTGTGACCTTGGGCAAGTCACTTACAATATGTCTACATTGCAATTAGACACTGACTTAGTCTCAGGCTAAGGGGCTGTTTAATTGCAGTTTAGACATTTAGGCTTGGCTGGTACCTGGCTCTAGGGCCCGGCAAGGGAAGGAGGATACCAGAGCTCAGGCTGCACCTGAGCCCAAATGTCTGCAGCACAACTAAACAGCCCCTTAGCTGCAGCCCTGTGAACCCGACTCAGCCGTGGGTATTTAATTGCAGTGTAGATATAACATTTGTTTCTCTCTGCCTCGGGTCTCCATTCCCTACTTCACTGGAATTTTATGAGGATAATACATGAGACTGTCATGTGCTCGTATTACAGGGATGGGGGCTGTATAAGTACATTAGATAGATAATTGTACTATCTATCTATCTCAGGGAAAATATTAAATATCCGAACTAGTATTTTATAGTTCATTACTTATCCATAGTTACATTTTCACGACAGTATCAAGACCATTCACATAAGCCTGAGTCACCATGTCATTTGCTCAGCTTCAATTGGAACCTCACATTACATTGCAAACACACTGTTCAAAAGCACAATGTACTGTGTGGCCATGAAAAATTAAAAGGACTGGTATTCTTTTAAGGCTGTCATCCTTGGCCTTTAGAGACTAGAGACAGTGACTGTAACTGTAATGTAATCTTCATTATGCTGTGTCTGCCAGGTGTGTGCATTGAAACACAAGGGCAACTACTTTTCTCAAAAAGAACAGGAGTACTTGTGGCACCTTAAGGTGCCACAAGTACTCCTGTTCTTTTTGCGGATACAGACTAACACGGCTTCTACTCTGATACTTTTCTCAAACTCCTCAAACAAAGAAATGGAATCTCTTGAGTTAAGGGTTTGCTTATAAACTGCGGTTTCTCTCTATACTGTCTGACACTTTGGGAGTTGATCAGTGCATTTTTTTATTGTAGTTTGTAAGTTAATATAAATGTAAGACTTGTTTTCATAATTGAAAGGAATATTCTCCTCTGCATTCCACTGTAAATTTCATCTCTGCAGTTGAAGTCTCTTCAGTATTGTGCATTAGAAGCTTGATTCTCCTGTTTACCCCCAGCCTATTTCATTTACCTTCAGAGGAATGATTCCTGATATTACAGTGTGTAGGTAAGAGACGCCGGATCCCTCAGGGGGGTTCCCATTGATGTCCATTTGAGTTTTGTGCAATGATCAGGTGAAGGACAGAGTTCTAATGTGCAAACCTGGGAACAGAATTTCACCTGAAAAGTCATTTTTATTATAAAGTTGACTATATCCATCATCATGCTGGACCCAATTTTTAAACATAGGATGCTAAATAATATAAACATTCCTAATTCCTGATGAGAGGGCTAAGATGCCAGGATTTGAATGCCCTATTAAAGAAAGTATGTTTGAAAATAGGACATAATATATGACCAGTGTTGCTTTTTCCGTTATACCTTGATAAAAAAAATCAAGGAAATTCAATAATAGAGAAACTAGAATTAGATCCTGCAAGTGGACTTTCATTGTTGACCAGTAAATATTCTTCCCTTCTCTGCTTTACCCTCATTTCAGCCCTGACCTGCAAATGGACCAGAGCTGCTTATTTTCTCTAGTTTATGTTTAGGGCAACATAGAAGTCCTTGGCTCTGTCCCCTAGAGCCAGGTGAGCTATCCTTCAGAAACCCAAGGTAGGCCATTGGAGCATTTGTGCTGAGGTCTGCATTTCCTCACACAGATTCCTGATGTGGTGAAGAATAAGTCATTATAATATTTTTCACCTCCATAGGTAATGCCTCTGACCAAAACCAAAAGCTCATTTTACAGGCCCTCAAATGCATGGTTAAAGATTGTTTTTTTCAAAGTTCCAGTGTTGCCAGCTCTCACAATTTTATTGTGAATCTCATGATATTTGATGTATTTCTTGAAGCCCGAAGTGCTGGAATCTGGAGATTGCGTAAGAATCTCAGCTTTCATTTTTTAATTGAAGTACATTTCTAACTCTCATGGTTGTTGGGAAAAGCTTGAAAACTTGAAGCGAGTGCAACCTAAAGGCTCAGAAACCGGAAGGCAAATACAAAGAACCCAGTCTTTATTTATTTATTTATTTATTATTATTATATCACCATTTTTAAGAGAAACTGACAAGTTTTGGGGGGCCTACTCAGGATTTTTGAATGTTTGTGTTTGGCAATACTTAAGTTCATCCAGTATTTCCTTGGTTTATGACCTTCATTTAGCTATTCTCTTTTATGTCTGTTTGAGGGGGTTCAAAGGTTACCATAGTATCCTTTCCCTACTTCCAAATAATAATATTTTTAACTTATATAGCACACCCCATTCAAAAGTGACCAAGTGACTAGGGCCAGGTCCTCAGTGCATGTAAATCAGCATAATTCCACTGGCTTGAGCACGTGACGTTATTGATACAATCTCGGACCATATAGAACATGGTTGCAACCAAGGTCCTGTAGTGGCACCAAATCTTCTATAAAGGGGGTCAAATGAGGTGTGTAAGACAAGGTTATGGTTTACTAGTTATGATTATGTTGTCTATATGTGTGTATCAATTTTGTAGTTGAAGTTATGAATATTGGCTCTGTACTGTCTGTATTTCAAACTTATGCTATGCTTCTGGGAAACATCCCAGTCAAGTTGATGTTAGGTCTGCCTAGCCTGCTTGATGGCCCATTAAGGACCATCAGCTATACAACTGACTCATGGAGAGAAGGCAGATACGCCTTGTAACTCAGCAAAGTATGCAGGGACTGGCCCATGTGACTCCAGACTCCATTTTGCTGTAATTTTCCACAGTAAGAACAAAAAAGTGTTCTTACACCTGGAAAAGACTATAAAAGGAGCGATGCCTCATCTCCATTTTGTCTTCAATCCTGCTTCTTACCTCTGGAGGGACTTTGCTACAAACTGAAGCTCTGAACAAAGGACTGATGACCCATCCCAGCTGGGGATGTTCCAGAGACTTGATTTGAACCTGCAGTTTATTCTATCGCTGCTGCAAGCCTGAACCAAGAACTTTGCCATTACTGTATGTAATTGATTCCATTTAACCAGTTCTAACTCTCATCTATATCTTTTTATTTTTATGAATAAACCTTTAGATTTTAGATTTTAAAGGATTGGCAACAGCGTGATTTGTGGGTAAGATCTGATTTGTATATTGACCTGGGTCTGGGGCTTGGTCCTTTGGGATCAGGAGAACCTTTTTTCTTTTACTGGGGTATTGGTTTTCATAACCATTTGTCCCCATAACGAGTGGCACTGGTAGTGATACTGGGAAACTGGTGTGTCTAAGGGAATTGCTTGTGTGACTTGTGGTTAGCCAGTGGGGTGAAACCAAAGTTTTCACTGTCTGGCTGGTTTGGTTTGCCTTAGAGGTGGAAAAACCCCAGCCTTGGGCTGTAACTGCCCTGTTTGAGCAATTTGTCCTGAATTGGCACTCTCAGTTGGGTCCCGCCAGAACCAGCATTGTTACAGAGCAATACCAAGTAGGGATTCATACAGCAATGGACAGAAAAGTAGCAGCTCTTACTGATATTAGGAATTTCCTCACCATACAAGGACAATGTAGGTCAGCTATTATTATTTTTCTTCCTCTACAGAAAAAAGTATTTTGGGAAAATAATCCATAGCTGATAATAAAAAATGTGAAAAGATGGAAAAATATGGCTGCTCCTTACCAAGCTCAATTGATTGCCATAGTAACCCTGGCATAGTTCAGTCAAAAGGCACCATGCCTCAGAGAGTTAATGTCTTCAAGGGGATCTCAGTAGCAAGCAGGATTACTAAGAATAGCAGCGGCAGGAATTATATAAAGTTCTCATGTAGTTCCATCCCAGAGCAAGTCCCCCACGTGCACAGAAGTGACTCACTGGCTGACACTCTCCTTGTGACTGGGTGTTGGGCCTTCCTCTCAGTTGCCTCCTACTGTTGGCCACCCCTGGTTGGGTCATCTGTGGCGTAGCACTTGTCCAGGTCACTTAAAAGTTCAGTCTGGCTATGCTATTCCAGTTGTACCTGGTCAGGCACTTTAAGCTGGCTTCCCCTAACTAGCCTCTTCAAAGTCCCTTCACCCAGCTTCCTTCCAGGCCAGCAGCAGAGTCCTTCCAACTCACCACAAGACAACAAAAATCACACTCTTCTCTCCAGAGTAGCAGGTCCCAAGGTTCTCCTGGGCCCCTCAGCAGAGCTCAAAACTACAAAGAAATCAAACACCACTGAAGCATCTTCTGCCCTTCTCTGGGCTTGAGCCTCTCAGTTCGGTTCAGGAGGCAACCCCTCAGCCCTATTCCTGGAGCTGGGTTTGAGTTTAAAATGGTCTCTTTTTAATCAGGGATTACCAGCTCTCCTCCTTGGAGCTGGATTGTAATTTAGGCCAACTATAGGGCCTTCACCAGTTTCGCCCTCTGCTGGCCCCTTCTCCCAATTAGTCATCAAGCTCAGGACACTCAGCAAAACCAACTTTTTCCTGCTAGTGTCTGCCCTACTACTCAGGAGGGGGCTATCCCCCTTCTCTCAGCACATCCCCAATTGATTGGGTGAGAGGAGACCTTGCCCTGCCCTCTCTGCAAGGCTCCTGTCCCTGGGCCTTTAAAGATACAGTGATGGAATTTTCTCCCAAGCACCACTTTTTCCTGGGACCACTTCATCTTTATCAATAACTCTAGGTCCTTGTATATATGTTGGAGCTTTCAAAACCATAAAGGGCCATGCCACCTGACTGGGTGTGCTGACCACTAGGCACCACTACTTTTAAGGGTAGACTACCTCATCACAGAGGAGATCAAAGAGATCAGAAGATCAATGAATATGATTTATGTGGTAATCCCTCTGAGGGGAAAAAATGTAACAACCTTTTAAATATGCTCACTGCACTAATTATGGACTTAACTGAGTAGTCACTGCACTCACAAAATTTTTTCCCACGGAAGTCACTGGAAGTTTTTCTCAATCCTTGAGTATAGAGTTGGGTCCTCTATTTTTCAAGGATCAAAGGATTCACACTTAAGAAAATGCAGCTGCAGGTACAAATCGGTCACTATGCCAAATATGGTGTTTAAGCCACAAAATGGTTAACTACATGTTTTAAAAATATGACACTTAAGAATTAAAGGCCAGATCTTCAGCTGGAATTAGCCTGATTTACACAGCTGAGGATCTGGCCCTACTTCTTAAAACTTCTGAATTAAAGTTCAACTACTAGAAATATTTGGGTATATTATAATCCAAGACACATTGTAACTTTAAGGACGGTAAATAAATGAATGTAAATACCTAGTCCTCATTAATGCATTGATTAACGAGGAGCAGGTCTTTAAAAACTAAATTAAAGTAGAGGGTATCTTCTGGTGACATTTGAGTGACATTCCTCCCAAAGTCTTTCCAAATTTTAGTTTAAAATTTAGAGAGAGGCAGGTTATTCACAGAATGGTGGAGTCAGGTTAAATCTCATTGGTTATCTTAGGTTATATAGACTCCGATTCAGCAAACTTAGTCATATAGACTCCAACTCAGTACATTGCTTTAGCAAATGTCTATCTTTAAGCACATAAATAGTCCCATTGATTTCAGTGGGATCACTCGTATGCTTAAAGTTAGGTACATGCTTAACCATCTCTCTAAACGGGGGCCAGAATCAAGATATATTTGATTAATTGTACTCCATTTTGCTGTGGTAGATGGAGTTCTGTTAATTTTGAATTATCTGTGAGTTTTCTGTTTTCATCGCTAGTAAAATCTAGCCAGTCAAGAATCTAAAGTAGGTAATTCTACTACACCTAAAATACTTATTATCCCCAGGGGAATATGGCCCTTAATGCTCAAAAGTAATACATATTCAATGCTGAAAAGTGTTAATATTAAGTTTGAGATTTAAACCCACAAAAGCCAGGAAATCTAGCATTATGGTTCCCATAGCAATCTGACTTCTACCTTTTTGCATATACTACAGTAGTTGATAGAATCTTTAATTACATAATTATATAACACCGGACAATATGAAATATTATTCAGCTTTTTAAAAAAAATGGAAACCAAACTTTTCTAGAATTAACAAAGAGCTCAGCTAGAAGAAGTGCTGTTAAAAGAATACTAAACAGTGTCCTGTTTCTTTCACAACACTAAGAGATTTTCAGATTCCCATACTACAAACTTTGAAGAAACTGGACTGGACAAATATCACTTAAATGAACCTGAAGGGCACCCTAGTGTAATCCAAATGTTGTAGAAGTTTAGAAAACAAATGGGGTGAACACAAAATGGAAATACAGTGTTGGTTTACTAAGAGTTTCTGAAAAAACCTACCCACTGAGGTAATTTTATGTTTACTATATACATTTCTGTTTCCTTGTTCGGCTTTTATTAATCTCTGAAACACAAACAATTGCTTGAAGACTCTGAGATTTCCATTTGTGACCGGCCTTTTTGCACGCGCACACACACACACAACTGAAACAGACCATTTTGTTTTCTTAAAATATGTAAGGCAAGCTTATGCAGTTGCTGATCTCTTGGACTTTTTCCCCTGCTCACTGGACCACAAACTATGGATTTTAAACAAACAGCATGGTCAAGAGTAGCTGTAATTAAAGTTGGGTTTGGTTTTGAGTGACGTATGGTTTTCTTCAATATTAACAGCATGTAGCTTATTACTTCATGGAAATGGCAGTAAGTGTTATAAGAGATCAGATTTTAAAATGCATTGATTTTCTTTGCAAGTGTTTGTCTTGGTGTGGAGAGAATAGGTTACCATTAATATGTTGAGCTAAAACCCTAGTTGTCAGGCTATGCTACCTAAAATAGTCTCACATCAATGCAGTTTGAATTATATAATTTAAATCAAATATCTCCAATTACAAATGTTTCATAAAGTCTGAGATATTCAGAAGGCATTAAAAACTACAGCTTTCTAACTGTGTGGGTTTTATATTCTGCACCAGAACCAATTACTATTAGGCTCAGACTCCAGCCCTACCTCCCTAGCCTCTAACTCACCCATCCTTGGCAATATGAAAAGTGTAGAGTTTTTTAGGCAGAGCAGAAAGTATTAATGCTAGAGGGAGAAGTGTTACACCAAGCATCAAAGCAGAGCGGAAGTAAAGGGGAAATTAGTAGGATCAGAGTGAGAAAAAAAGTGGGGGTACAGGCAGGGAGAGGATGAAATGTTCAGAAATGAGAGAAGAGTTACCCAGGTATGTTGGTACCCTCTGAAAAGTGAAGTAGTGACCACTGTCAGAGACAGGCTATTCAACTTAATAGATTGATAGTCTGATGTTATGTAATGAATCCAATGTTCCGAAGAGATATTGGCAGGATCAAAAAGCCAAGGAGGAGGAGACTGGCTTAAGAGGGAAATGAATAGAAGAGGAGGGAAAGAGAAAAACAGACATTGGACTATGTGTTCATGCGTACACAAGGACAGATAGAGAGGGAGAGGCAACAGAATGAAGGAGGAATGGACGAGAGGAAAAGAGAGAGGTGCCACCCCTTGCACAGGAACTTTAAAGTTAACATTAAAGCAACTGAATCAGGACCAAGAAACTGGCCCATATATTTTACAATTATGTTTTTGTTAGAAAGTAACAGGAAGGCACCCTGACTTTAGCCTAGACAGAGCTGGGCCTAGGCACAAAAAAGATAGCTGTAGGATTGCAAAAGGCGAGGTGCTTTAAGATTGTGAGCAGGAAGCCAGAGCAGACCTCTGGTAGCCCTAGAGAAGGGGGTCCTGGTTGGGCTCTGACAGTGGGATGGAGCTCCAGAGTAAATGAAAGCACAGTCCTGATACTTTGACAGTTTACCAGAATTACCAATAGCATTCTGGAATAGCTTTCTTTCATTCTTTGGACAGTAATGTGTATTTGTGGGTAGAAGAGCTAGAAGTCTTAGAGAGATGCAACTCTCTTCTCCCTCTCTAGGGGGAAAGCTTGCTTGGGCTAGCCTTATTTACCTGAATTATAATGTTGATTACTCATAGTTCCACATACTGTTTTCTCTGCTTTAGTTGGAATCTGGCTCTATTGTATAATTCTGATTGTATAATTGATCATACAGATTTACTGTAGATGTGTCCATGGAAGGGCAGAATTGTGGAAGATTTGCTCTGGAGTAAATGGGTCATCCTGACTTTCATTGATGGTAGACTCTAGTTTGGGAATAGGATTCAAGCTCAACAAGGTACTAGCAAAAGACTGTGATCAGGAACAATAATCCTGGGTGCAAGGACTCTGTCCAAAGGTCCTGTTTTGCTCTAATTTCCCCACCTGGATATTCTGATCCCTGTGTGAAGTGATGCTGTGGGACTGGACTGGAAAGGAGTAGCAGCAGCGGCGCAGAGCTGATTTAGCAGCAAGAACTGAGCAGAGCAATGGCGCAGAGCTGATATCACAGAAATGGATCAGGTAGCTGTGCTGTGGAGCAGGACCTGGTGTTGCAGACTTCTCTCTGAACCGCAACAGGCAACCACCCCTAAGAAACCTGAATCTAACTGGACCCACAAGTGGGATTGTAAGTGCATAGAAATTGCTTAGTGACTGAGCTCCAAACCTCAATGAGCTGGGCAATTACCACTTAGAATTGGGGGTTGGCCACATTCCTGATAGTCTGGATTTTGCTCATTTTATTGTATGTAAATATATAGGTGTTTATTGTGATTCTTTTGTTTGTTTTTCCCCCCTCTTTTCCAAACAAAAAGTATTTATGGTACCATGTTTCCGGAGACTCTGAGTGGTTGCAAATGGGGAGGAACCACCTGCAAAGGCGGCCAGTGTGATTTTATTTTCATTTCCTAGAGCCAGTAGTAGGAGTAAACCTCTGAGCCAAGTCTGCAAGCACAGTTCTACTTATTTTAGAAACAGATCCCTATACTGATTGAACTCTGCCCTTGTTGTTGCCATTGGCACCTGGCAGAAAGTTATATTTGCATTAAAAACAATCAAACAAAAAAAATAAATGTCTTGTTATTTCTATCAAAACTATGAAGCTGCAAAAAGAAATCTGATTTGATATAACCACTGGGAAATCAGACAGAAAAGAAGAATTATAGAATGCAGCTCTTCAGATAAATAAAGGGGTTTGCCAAGGACAATACCCAAAGGAAATCTTTGAAATATTCAGATCAGTATATCTCAAAATGTAGCAGTTTTGCTCTCTTGGAAATGATATAATGTATAATGTGAGTTTAACTACTTAGCATTTACAAATTCAGATGAATCTGCACACACCTATAAGATAATTTTTTGCTCCATTAAATCCTAACTGTGTGGAATACTGAATTCTAAATGGGTGGCATTAATTATCCTACTCTAAAAATACACAGTAGTCTAAAGGACTTACACCATCATTTATCATATTCATAGGCTTAACTCTCAGCACAACAGAAATTGATCAACACACAACATTCTTTTATAATTTTGTGCAACAGATTGTCAACATGTATTCCATGTATAACTCCAGAGAGACATTTGGAGAGACTGTCACAAAAAGAGAACATAGACCGGCATAGTTATATAAATGTCAGAAAAAAAGGAGTATGAAGACGCATGAACACCAAACAAACCTCTCTCTAGTCCATAAGCCAAGAAGCTGAAATACCAAACAGATTAATGTACATTTTATAAGCATATGAAGATTCTTATTGTGCTGCACTACTAATGAAGGTAGATCTTTATACCCCATGATCTGAAAAGCAGCATGGTATAATGGACTAAGCATACAAATAGAAACCAGGGGCCCTTTAACTCCAGTTTGGGGTTTGACAATGATCACGTAACCTTTCCTGATCTTAGTTACCCAGCTGTGAAATGCAGATGATATGTGAACTAAACCTATTACCTCTGCAAAGGTGTTATGAAAATGCATTAGTTAAGTTGCATGAGTGATGAGTATTATTGTCAGTAAAGCTCAGTGAATATTGCACAAAATATCATTCAAAATTGTATATATTTTATACATACATTATATATATATATAAATATATTTGTGTTTTCTTTTCCTTTTGCATACTACCAAATGAGTTTGTGGCAGGGATGTTCAAAATGACAACACATTTTAAGTGACTATTGAAGAATATTAATAAGAAATGACTTCTGAATTTGTAAAGATAGGTATTTATGCTGGCAACTCAATTCTAAGAGCGACAATCATCCATCTGGGGAACAGAAATATATTATGTGATCTATTTGCCCAATGAAAGCTAACCAATATTGCTCCATCCAGTTTTGAATACTAAACAATTGCAAACCTTCTCAAACAGCTCACGAACCATCTATAGACCAGAAATGATTTGCTGAAATTATTCAATGAATAACTTTGAATGGCAAAGTCAAGAAAATTGTGATCTGCTCTCAAACAATCTGAAAACAAAGGAAAAATTCATCAGACAAGTTATTCAGTATGAACTATGCTCCCTGTTCCAGCGATTAGATCTTTAGTTATGGAGTTATCACCTCTTCGTGCATTTCTTTGATCCTTATGATCTGCTAAGATTTCATGTCAAATTTCCACACAAATATAATATGGTGAAGGTGGGGGAAAGATGTGTGTATTGTTACTATGTTTAATAGTCGTTGACATTCCCCTGTTATATTTGTTTGCCACATTTGCATTTACCTTTAGATAGGTTCATATTACTGTACATTTCCTTGTTATTATGACATAACTTTAACCTGCAATCATTTTGTCGGCCTCTCTCCTCAGTATTAATTTTCCTTCTGTGCATAACGGCTCTGATAGCTGGTTTTTCCCCCTCACATTTTTTGTAATTATTCGTTGAATCCTAGTATTTTCATCACTGTGGCTTGTTTCAAGCATGCTGCCTCCTCAGCACATACGCCAGCATGGGCAGCATGGCCGCCCTTGACAGCCACTTGCAGAAAAGGGGTTCATGATTCAAAAAGATGGCCATGTTCACTAGGTGCAATTTACATTTGCCTGCATTGTCATGCACTAATTTTCTCATCTGTATTTAATCTGTATGGACTTTTTTGTTTGGTTTATGCATTTTATAGTTGCATAGTTACTTGTGGATTTTCTTTAGTGTCTTTAACTCGACACATTTTCCAATACAAAGAAAATGTTAATGATTTAAAAATCATCATAATAAGATCTCTTCCTCTGTGACCTGCTTTGAAGGAAAAAGAACAAAGCATTACAGGCACAAGGCTAGATCCTGCATTCCCCATGCAGGCAAACTCCCACTGGGGTCAATAGGAATTTTGCCAATTTAAGGACTACAGAATCCCAGCTAAAATGCTTTGAATATAGGGCTTGTCTACACTTAAAATGCCGGGGTGGCACGGCTGCACCATTGCAGCTTCACTGCTGTATCGCTTCAGTGAAGACGCTAGTTATGCCAACAGGAGAGGTTCTCCCATCTGCACAGATACTGCACCCGCCCTGAAGGGAGGTAGCTAGGTCAGGTTAAAGGAAGAATTGTCCTGTTGACCTAGTGCCTTATACACCAGAGATTAGGTCAGTTTAATGTGTCGCACAGGGGTGCGGATTTTTAACACTCCTGTGCGACGTAGTTATGCCGACCTAATTTCCTAGTGTAGATCAGGCCTTAATCAGAATTTTTTAAATATTCAGTACATCATCTGAGATTCCCTAGCTACACCATGCTGAATATTTCAATCCTCAACACCCATTTTGGGAAGCCATCAGATTTGAGTCCCAAGATCCAAATCTGGCCCTACATTTTCAGGTCCAGATAAAACTGTACATAAAACTGGATGATGTTTGTTTTCATTAATACTGTCCGCACCTGGGTCCTGGAACCAGGGTTTCAGCCTCCATCCACACTACAAAGTAGGGAGGTTAGAGCCACACTGAAGCAAAACCCAGGCTTTAACCTATACTCCCAGCCAGGTAAGCAAGCCTGGGTTCAAAGCACATATAAACATGAGTTAAAGCTTTTTGTGTAATGAAATGGGGGGGGCGGGACTAAAACCCAGGTAAAAGCCCATATAAGTCTGCACTGTCTGAAGACATATTCTGTCTGTCTGCTTATCTGTATGTGGGTAACATCATAACTTTTGAATATCACATCCAGTCAACTCCAAACGTTCAGCAACTGTTCTAGGTATCAAGGGGCAGAACCCTATTGATTTTGCTGAAAACTGGAAAACCAGAAGAAGAGGGGACACATGGAGCCCCTGGCATCTGGTTAGCAGAGCCAGCAGTTTCCACTCCCTCTGTAATTGTCTGTAAATCAAAGAAACAGGTGATGGCAGCCATTATAACTCCCAGCATAACACTCACATACACATACACACCCCATCTAAGCTTGCCCACCCTCTCAGTGGAAATGGGGAGGCACACAGAACTCCTACTCCATCCCAAATACCTATGACTGGCACATCGAGTGTTGCCCAGGGAGGTCAGGCATGGCCAGGCATCCTGCGCCTGGCTGCCCTAATGGCTTCTTGAAGCCAGAAGACGTTAAAGCAGTCTTTAGGCTGCTCTAATTTATTCCAGGGAACTAGCCCATCACATAGCTAAACCCGAATTGAGTGCCTGTCTCCCAAGAATTGCACAATGCGCTCCTTGGCCACAGCTGAGGATTTTCACCATTGAATCTGTTACACAACAAATTCTGAAACCCAAGATAAAGGGTTTTTTTCCAAGACAATATTTACTTTAACAATGGAATTAAAAATAGTATTTTAAACTTTATACCTTTATGAGCTACTTTTTTAATTCTATCCTGAAGGTTTGTTATACTAGAGCAGGGGTTGGCAACGTTTGGCACGCTGCTCGCTAGGGTAAGCACCCTGGCGGGCCGGGCCAGTTTTATTTACCTGCTGACACGGCAGGTTCGGCCGATTGCGGCCCCCACTGGCCGTGGTTTGCCGTCCCGGGCCAATGGGGGCAGCGAGAAGCCGTGGCCAGCACATTGCTTGACTGCGCCGCTTCCCGCCGCCCCCGTTGGCTCGGGACAGCGAACCGCAGCGAGTGGGGGCCGCGATCGGCCGAACCTGCCGCGTCAGCAGGTAAATAAAACTGGCCCGGCCCGCCAGGGTGCTTACCCTGGCGAGCCGCGTGCCGAACGATGCCGACCCCTGTACTAGAGCTAGGCTGACTGGAAAAATACAATGGAATATATGAATCAGTTAGTCGTGCTATTTCACTTGGTTGTGAAGCAAATGTAGGTATGTTTACTGATCAGTAGGTTCACTTTGCTCCTGCTTTCGCCTACGCTATACTCCTAAAAACAGTGGGCACATACCACCATTCAACTAATTTCACTTTGCCAAGGCAGACTTCTTGTTCATCTAGAACAGATGTTCGCTTTGGTTACTTATATAATTTTGTATGCCACCTACAGTGCCATAGCTGACTAACAACTAGAACGTTTTCAATAAAAAAGCAGAGAAACTTCAATGTTGTATATTTGATCCCTCCTGGGGCTCCAATGAATTGAACTATCTAGCTTTATGTCTCAAATCAAAGACTTAATTTTATAGTCAAATTCTCAGCACTTTCCATTTGGATACTTAGGCTGCAGAAGAGTTGTTTTGCAAATTTTATTTTTATTTTTTCCATTCTTCTTTTATAAAATACTGGGCTTGTATACAGATAATCATGGAAAGTGCTGTGAAGGATTGAGGACAGAGGCCAACTGTTATAAACAATACAACTACTGAGCTACTACAGTATCAGAGGGGTAGCCGTGTTAGTCTGAATCTGTAAAAAGCAACAGAGGGTCCTGTGGCACCTTTGAGACTAACAGAAGTACTGGGAGCATAAGCTTTCGTGGGTAAAAAAAAAGAAGTCTTGCATCTGAAGAAGTGAGGTTTTTACCCACGAAAAGCTTATGCTCCAATACTTCTGTTAGTCTTAAAGGTGCCACAGGACCCTCTGTTGCTGAGCTACTACAGATATTAAATCAAAACTTTGTAGAATCTTCCCTTCTTTTCTTCTGTCCTGTGTCATTGAATACAAACAGAATACAAACAAAAGAGAATCCTCTGATGGGGTAGACCTGCCACTTAGCAAAACTTGCACCTATGGGAAGGACATCAATTGACAAAAAGGCCTCAGTGGAGGTGATGTTGCCATATGACATGAAAGCCAGGACAAATGAATTGCAGAACTCTGAAATGTTTACAACAATAATGCCTCTATGTCTATGATCATGTGTCTTAAATACAGTGTGTTGTTTTTTGGGGTGAGAAATTTTGGGTGTTCCAGTTAAATATTATAGGATTTTTCTTAACACAATTGTTACAATTATCCCCAAGATTATTGAAGCTTACAATAGTGTTATTATTGGGACTATTAGTCTATAGTAGTGTAGTGCAGACAGTGAGTGCATGGAAATGAATGCCATGAAGGAACTCGATCTGTGCTACCATGCATATCTGGAATGTGTGACTAGGTGCAACTTACATTACAGTAGTGAACCAAGATGAGCATTTCAGGACTCATAACACAAACAAGCGTGGTGAGCTTGTGGAAATGCAAATGACTTCCTTATCTTCTTGACCCATTCAGCAACATTTCAAAAAGTATCGTCATTAGTCATTATTTATATTAACGTAGGGCCTAGGAGCCCCAGTCATGGGCCAGGAGCCCTTTGTGCTAAGTGCTGTACCAACACAGACCAAGAATCCCATTTACGTGCTTTTCTTTTCAATCCAATTAGCAGGGCATTCATAAAAAGGGTCAAATGGCAATCTAGACCCTGATTCACTAGCACCAAAAGCTCACCATGTAGACATGCACACGCCCTGGCTTCACATTCAGAGCTTATCACTGCCCTAAGTTTTGACTATGTAGTCCATGCTATAGGTATATACACTGCATTAACAACAATACAAGTGATGTTTCTTCTGCAGAAAATCCCTGTTTCATTAAAAAAGAAATGATCCACTTGGGTCAAATAGACCTAGTCCAAACATTTTCAATACTTTGTTTCCATTGGAAAATGTTGTTTCATCAAAACTCAAATATTTCATGGAGACATATCTATTTTAATGACGGTTTTGACTACCTGGATTCTGAGGTCCAAGATGGACTCTCAGGAGAAGGACCCGAATCAAAAACATGATTTTTTCAATCCAAAAACTAACTTTTTGCATATGTCTACACTGTAAAAAATAAAAAATAATAAAACTATCTGTGGCAGCAAGTCTCAGAGTCTGGGTAAACAGGCTTGCATGGCTCGAGCTACAGTGCTAAAAAGAGCAGTGCAGATGTTCACGCTTGGGCTGCAGTCCTGGCTCTGAGACCCACCCCATCACTGGGGCTCCAGCCCGAGCAGGAACATCTTCACTGCAATTTTTAGCCTCATAGTGCAAGCCTGAGTTGGTGAAAACTTGAGTCAGATCTGAGACACGCCGCCATGGGATTTTTTTGTTTGTTTTCAGTGTAGACGTACCCTTTGACAACATTCCATTTCATGAAACCATGCAGAAGGTTTGGGTTTTATCCAAATGTGGAACAAAAGCAAAATTTGACATTTCAAAAGTCCCCACAACATGGAATTGCCAGTCTCTGGCCAGCTACATTGCCATGTGCTGCTTTGAAATGAATCACTCTCCAGGCACTTGTGTGTTAAAGCACAACACCTGAACAGAATGGAATGCATGTGGTTCCATGGTAACCGGGGCTGCAGAAGACAGTTTATTGCAGCAATTTCAGAAAAACCGATGACATTCCCATTCACAACCTATTATCCATCTGAGGCCATTGTCATCAAAAGCTATTGCACCTTGTGTCTGGGAGAATTTAAACCAATATAGCCAAACTCACTGGCTCTCCAAGCTGCATACGACAATCTTCAGAAGTTCAAAAGCCAGAGCACACCTGCCAGGAGCCAGGGCTCAGGGCTTCAGCCCTACTCCCGCTGTAGCCCTGAACCCTGGCAGGTGCGCCCCATAGGGCTGAAGCCACGAGCCCCTCGTCCCGACTTGACAGAAGCCCATACCCCACCCCACCCCCCACTGCAAGACAGAGGTCCCGAGCTCCCCCTCCCCAGTCTGGTAGGGAGAGAATGGGGGTGGGTGGAGGGGAGCTGCACATTAATGGTAAAAGAGCCGCATGTGGCTCGCAAGCCACAGTTTGGCCACCCCTGCAATATAATATGTCAGCTGAGCAAGAATCAGGGTAAAACACAGTAAAAGCTTTTAGCAACTCTTTATTTTCCTACTAAAATGCTTATGTGCCTTTGGCCAAATAGTAATACGTTTAGTAGGGTTAGAAAGGAATGTCCCATGGGTTCAGATTTATAGAAGAATAGTTATGCCTCCCACAAAACCAAGGTGTTGATTTAGATGCCATTATTTTCTGTCTGTGAAGTCAAACACACACAGGAATCATACTTTTCCTATCATGGTATGAAAGCATGACTTTTTCCTGAGTCAAGAAATCCTGAAATCCTTGCCACATTGCAGTAAATGGCAAAACTCTCATTGATTTTAACATGGCCAGGTATTCACCCCTGGGTTTAACAGATACTATTCCAACAAAAACTAACCAGTGTGTATTACTGTTCTTGTAGATATGGAAGAGCAAGACATTATTTAAAAATATTATTTTAAGCCTTACAGATTTTCTGTCAGTTGTGAATATCAATAGTGTTTCTGTATTTTGTTACTGTTTTCACCATATGAACATCATCCACAGTTTGTATCTCAAAGAATTAGTTACATGTATACACATGATGTATATATAATCTATATATGAAATAGAAGATGATGGGGCCCTTACTTTCACCTGCATCCTAATTGTGTGAGACTTACTGATAGAGACAATTGCCTTGTTGTTAGCACCATTTCTTTCTCTCTGAAGTGCTAGATCTTCCCTCCATCTCTGCTAAGGTAATATAATTAATGTTGTAGTCTCTGTTGCAGTTTCTCCAATGTGCACTACAGCTGTGTGACATATTAATTATGCTAATATACCTTTAAGAAAAAGTCTGTTGCTGTCCTCTGCAGAGAGAGAAGAAGATTTTTTTCAACACTCAGAAACTCTACCTTTTCTATCTCCCTTCAATCCAGTGACAGTTGGTCAGAATGAAAAGAGAAACTACTGATGGACAGCTTCCTGGAGGGTTATGCACAGCTTTAATAACAGCTCATCTGTAGAGTTATACCCATGGTTACAGCTTGGCATAAAAGGTCTCAGACCATGAGTGATTTAATACGTATACCTTTTTAAAGTTTGGATCTTTGTTGTAAGTTGTATAAATGCTGAGAATGAGAAATGTTCTAGTTGCTGCAAAGAGGTTGTATTCTAAAAAACAAGGCAAAAATCCTCATGCAGATATTTACACTCTTTTGTGGTTTATTTTTCATGCATTGTACATTCTTATAACCCTCTTCCCCACCCTCAAATACACTCCCACTTTGTTCATTACTTCACTTACTACCACAATGGGGATGCACTTTTAGCACAGTTCATTCTACAGCCTATTTTAGTGCCAGATTGAGTTACAAGGCTTTTGTAAGTGATGACAGCCACATCAGAGAAGCATTTACTGTTCCCAATTCTTCAGGATTGGGGGCAAGGTTAGATTAGCTGCACTCTGCCCTGAATTTACTTGCTGTGGATCCAGAGCAGGTGGAACAGGTTGAGAGCGGATATTATATTACCCACCTCACAGAAACCACATGGGAAAGGAGACAAAAGGTCACATCATAGAATCATAGAATCCTCAAGATGCTGGGAGGGAATGAGCATAGTAGGCCCTTTTCTTCCTCCAAAACAGACAGCCAAAGGATAGAGGACAAGTCCTGTTGTGGAGAAGGAGTCCTGCCTAGGCTGAAGTGTCGCTCAGGTTTGTGGACTAGTCAAAAATATTTTTAAAATTGAAAACAATTATGAGCCAAATCAACCAGATGGAAGAATTTAAAATCAGAAAAATGTGAATGGTAACTGGGAATCATTTAAGAACTCCTTACTAGTTGCCCAAAAGCCACAATCTCACAATTGAGGAGGAAGTCTGTATTGGGTACTGGTTTAAAAAAAAACAACACAAACCTGGTTTACAGGGCAAGTGAAGACACTTGATATATACTCAAAGAACACTTGAAGATATATATATTTGTCTTAATTTGCCCCATAAACCAGATTTGTTTTATATATATGGGAGAAAAGGAAAGTTTATAATAATGAATATAAATCAGAAGTTAGGAATTGTAGAATATTGATAAGGGAAGCCAATAGACACAAAGAGAAATGTATGGTTAGCAGAGCTATGACAATAAGAAGGATTTTTTTTTACATTGTGGCAGGGCCCACTCGTTCCTGCCTCTGCTCAAGTCCAAAAATAGCTTCGAGACCTTTTTTTTGGTAAAACATCCCTGCAGTTTACCTACAAGATTGGTTTCCACCACCCTTATATGTTATATAGGTTTATATCTACAGTCCTAAGGAGCTCTCCACTCCTGAAGCAAGCAGGGAAAAGCAACCTCTCTTGCCCTCTCTCTCTATCTGCTTCCTCCATTCCTACTTCCTTCCGGCCTAATTAGCCTCTTAGTTCTCCCCAGCCCATCAATTAGGCACAGCTCTTCTTAATGTGGTCATTAATTAGAGCTGCAGTTACCAGAGTTTTTGCACCCTCCCATCATCAGAAACTCAATAGGTGCTGTTGCCCCGTACTCTGTTACATAAATATATAAGGAACAAAAGAATCCTGATAGTAGTATTAGAACATTACTAGATGGAAATGGAAATGGAAAATTATCAATAATAATGAAGAAAAGATAGAAGTGTTCAATAAATATTTCTGTTCTGTATTTGGGGGGGGAAACAGATATAGTCTCATCATATGGTGATGATAATACTCTTTCTATTTCACTATCTCTGGAGGATGTTAAACAGAAATTACTAAAGTCAGACATTTTTAAATCAGTAGATCCAGATAACTTGCATTCAAGATTTTTAAAAGAGCTGGCTGAGGAGGTTGCTGGATCATTAATGTTGATTTTTCAACAAGTCTTGGATCACTGGGAAGTTTCAGAAGGCTGGAAGAAAACTAATGTGCCAGTTTCTATAAAAGTGATGACTGGGGTTATTAGAGGCCTGTCAGCCTGACATTGATCCTGTGCAAGATAATGGAGGGGCTGATATAGGACTTAATTAATAAAGAAGTAAACGCAAGTAATGTGATTAATGCAAATCAACACGGGTTTATGGAAAATCAATCCTGTCAAACTAACTTGATGTTTTTTTTATGAGATTACAAGTCGGGTTGATAAAGTTAATATTGCTGACATGATAAACTTCAGTAATGCCTTTGACTAGTACTGCACAACATTTTTATTAAAAACTAGAATATAAAAGGAACATGGCACACATTAAATGGATTAAAAATTGGATAACTGATTGGTCTCAAAATGTAACTATAAACAGGAAATCATCTTGAGAGTGTGTGTTTCCAGTGGGGTCCGGCAGGGATCTGGGCCTTACGCTATTTAACATCTGGAAGAAAATATAAAATCATCACTGATCAAGTTTGCAGATGATACAAAAATTGGAGGAGCCGTAAATAATGAAGAAGACAAACCACTGATTCAGAGTGATCTGTATCGCTTGGTAAACTGAATACAAGCAAACAATATGGATTTTAATAGAGATAAATGTAAATATATACATCTAGATGTATAATAGAGATAAATGTAAATATATACATCTAAAAAATGTAGGTCAGACATACAGGATGGTGGATGCTAGCCTGGGAAGCAGTGACTCTGAAAAAGATTTGGGGGGGTCATGATGGATAATCAGCTAAACATGAGCTTCCAGTGTGACGCTGTGACCAAAAGAGCTAATGCAATACTAAAATGCATAAAAACAGCGGAATCTTGGGTAGGAGGATAGAGGTTATTTTATGTATTTGGCACCGGTGTGACTGATACTGGAACATTGTGTCCAGTTCTGGTACCCACAATTCAAGAAGAATGTTGATAAGTTGGAGCAGGTTCAGAGAAGAGCTATGAGAATGATAAGAGGATTAGAAAACATGCCTTATAGTGATAGAATCAAGAGCTCAATCAATTTAGCTTAACAAAGAAAAGGACAAGGAGTGACTTGATTACAGTCTATAAGTACCTACATGGGAAATAAATACTTAATAAGTGGCTCTTCGATCTAGCAGAGAAAGCTTTAACATGATCCAATGGTTGTAAATTGGAGCTAAATAAATTCAAACTGGAAATAAGGCATACATTTTTTTAACAAGCAACAGAGAGTCCTGTGGCACCTTTAAGACTAACAGATGTATTGGAGCATAAGCTTTCGTGGGTGAATACCCACTTTGTCAGACGCATGTAATGGAAATTTCCAGAGGCAGGTATAAATATGCAGGCAAGAATCAGTCTGGAGATAACGAGGTTAGTTCAATCAGGGAGGGTGAGGCCCTCTGCTAGCAGTTGAGGTGTGAACACCAAGGGAGGAGAAACTGCTTTTGTAGTTGGCTAGCCATTCACAGTCTTTGTTTAATCCTGATCTGATGGAGTCAAATTTGCAAATGAACTGAAGCTCAGCAGTTTCTCTTTGGAGTCAGGTCCTGAAGTTTTTTTGCTGTAAGATGGCTACCTTTACATCTGCTATTGTGTGGCCAGGGAGGTTGAAGTGTTCTCCTACAGGTTTTTGTATATTGCCATTCCCGATATCTGACCTGTGTCCATTTATCCTTTTACGTAGTGACTGTCCAGTTTGGCCAATGTACATAGCAGAGGGGCATTGCTGGCACATGATGGCATATATAACATTGGTGGACGTGCAGGTGAATGAACCAGTGATGTTGTAGCTGATCTGGTTAGGTCCTGTGATGGTGTTGCTGGTGTAGATATGTGGGCAGAATTGGCATAGAGGTTTGTTGCATGGATTGGTTCCTGAGTTAGAGTTGTTATGGTGCGGTGTGTGGTTGGTGGGTTGTCTGTGGGCGAGGACTAGCCTGGCTCCCAAGGTCTGTGAAAGCAAGGAATCATTGTCCAGGATGGGTTGTAGATCACTGATGACTAACACAGCTACCCCTCTGATTTTTTTAACAGTGAGAGTTATTAACCATTGAAATAATTTACCAAGAGAAGTGATGGATTCTCCATTACTGACAATTTTTAAATCACTATTGGATGTTTTTCTAAAAGCTACCTTCTAGGAATTATTTTGGGAAAGTTCTGTGGCACGAGGAATGCAGGAGGTCAGATTACATGATCACAATAGTCCCTTCTGGCCTTGGAATCTTTGAAATTCCAAGAGGTTCATCGAAAAGTTAATTGAAACTGAATCTCAGTGAACCCTGGGCTTGTAACCAAATGAGATTAGTTTCATCTAGCATCAGGCTTTGCTGTGAAAGTTTCACACAGTTCTAGTTGTAATCCTCTGAAAACTTAGTTTCAAAGTGATATACAACCTGAGCCATACATAAAGTTTTGTGAAATATCGTTGTCTCTATCAACAATAGGAAAAGATTCTTGGAAAATATTGCTTTGTCTATGTTGTATGATTATTATTTACCTTCCTCATTATGAGCTTTTCATTTAAATTCACCCCTAACCTAAAAGATATTCCTCACTTTGATCCAAGGACAGAGATATCATATGCTCAGAGGCTTGCTGTAGACTCTAATTGACTTTCCTACAGTACATATTACTCAGGGGGTACAGAGTCAAAACTTGGAGATAAAAGATTTAAATATTGTACTTAAAATGGTTATATATAAGACTGCCCAATAAGAGTTAAGTGCACAGTAAATCCAGCCAACTACAAGCATTAATTATTTTTAGTGATCAATGAATTCTTCACCTCACTCTTTTCCTTTAAAGGATAACTGCAAATTTTGTGTCTGTGCCCTTTACTGCTCCTTCCTTATATATAAAGAGTCACGCGGGCTAATTTTTTAAAAACTGCTTTTTTCCCCTTTCTTTCCAGATTAGAAATTTTAGCAGCTCAGACTTTCCAATTCCTTCTGAAGAACGTTGGCATTGGTATTTCAGGACCAGACTATTCACATACATAAATGCTTGCAAGACCCAGCTCTAGAATTGTGCAGTATCTGGACGGGCCCAAAGCAAAACCTTGAATCCAAATGTTCCACATGTGAGCAATCCCATGTGAGGTCAATGGGTCTACTCATATTTGTAAAGTTAAGTATGTATGTAAATGTTTGCATTCTCAGGACCTAATTTTGGGCCCATTTCTACAAATAAAGCAGTGGATATTGCAGCTGCCACTAGACAGAAACCCTTCTCTCTCTCTCTCTCCTCTTATATCCAGGGGTGAAAGTAACTTACCGGTACGCTGGGGCCAGCGCTGGTCCCGGGATGGGGCGGGGCCTAGGGCAGAAGGGGTATGGCTGAGGGAGTCAGAACCAGCCCCAGCCCACCCTGTAAGGTAAGCCCCCCCCACACACACACACACCGGGGTAGCAGCAGTAGCCCAGGGCTCCGGGGGCTATTTAAAGCTCCCCTGCTTCTCCCACCCCGGCCCTGTAAATAGCCGCAGGAGCCCTGGGGAAGTGGCAGGGCTCCCGCGGCTATTTAAAGGACTGGGGCAGCAGAGGCAGCTGGAGCCCTGGGCCCTTTAAATAGCCCCTGGAGCCCCGCACTACCCCAGGGCTCTGGGGGCTATTTAAAGGCCCGTGGCTCCCCTGCTTCTACCACTCCGGCCCTTTAAATAGCCGCCGGAACTCTGGAGTGGTAGCAGTGGGGCTCCGGTGGCTATTTAAAGGGCCGGGGCGGTAGAAGCAGCGGGAGCCCCGGACTTTTTAAATAGCCCCCAGAGCCCTGCAGCCCTACCCCAGGGCTCCAGCAGTGGGGCTCTGGTGGCAATTTAAAGGACCTGGGGGTCCAGCCCCTGCTGGGAGCCCCAGGCCCTTTAAATTGACCCCTGGGGAAGCCGGGCCACCCCGGTACGGCGTACCGGGTTACTTTCACCTCTGCTTATATCCCACTGTGGATGATTGTAACTTCAGAAAACAACAGTCTCCACCTTGAGAAATCAGCAGTCAGACATGGAAAAAAGGTGAAAATGAAGAAGTCCAGTTAACACACAAAATCCTCCAAATCTTACTCTGCAGGGCTGGAAAATTGTGTGATTGAGAGGAGGAGCCAGGTGATCTGACAAGCACTTGTATTGCTTCAGTACCTCTCATGTCACTTTCTAGCTTATCTGCCTGACTTTCTTCTTCCATCTTTGACAGCAACAAGTCTCAAATCAGTGAGAGGAGAAGCACTAAAAAAGTTGCTCTCCTATTTTACAAATATTACCATACCAGTGCAAAGAGAAATGTTGCCAGCCAACCATTCTTATAAGATATGATATTTTTAATAAATGGATAGGGTGAAATTATCAACAATAACAATATGCTTAGACAGTGAGGGACCATAACACTGACTGTCCACTGTATGGCTACATTGTATGGCTATATTCCAGCCATCTAAAAGCTCCACAGGGTTATTACTGATCTGGTGCAGCCAGGTTAATTGTTGGGCAATGTCCTCTCCTGACTTCAAGTCCAATCTTCAGACCTTGATGTGCAAGGACTTTATCTCCAAGGCAGGCAATAGATTGGCTCTGATTATTGCACAAAACAGTAAAGACACAAAATTATTAATGCTATCAAATTAGACCAATCATGTACTGTCTATTACAAAGTCCAGTGGGCTCCATAACTTAAAATCTTTTCTTAGTGAAGTAGTTTGTAGTTTTAAATCTTTACATAGTAAAATTGATTGGCTATGATTTTATGAGACTGGAAAATCTTTAAAACTAGAAAATTGCAATTATATTACATTAATACAGTAGATTCCTATCAGGATTTTGCTGTCTGAATGCCTTTTCTACTGTCTTGACAGAAGATGTATAATATAGAGCTGAAGAAAAATAAATCACACTCTAGAACCGCAACTTTGGTTTCCCAGATTTGAGAGTGCAGTTATTTTACCATACCCAGTTCACAATGGAATTAACAACAGCCACCCTTTCAAAAAGCTTGGCTCTCATAGGCTTCATCTTCTTATCTCTAGAAATAAAGTCAAGGCAGAGACCAGACAAATGAAACTAGCTGACCTATGGTCATTATAATTCATTTTCACCTGTCCTGTAACCATAAAATAACATATTCCCCCTCTCCAAACACTCTGATCCTGCATCACTGATGTCAATGAGATTCTTGTCATTCACTTCAAAGGGAGCAGAATGGAGGCTTACTAGAGTAGAGTATAAATAATGCCAGGCTGATCTTAATGTCACATACAATCCCTCTCAGAGGATCTTGGCTAGCCTTCCACTGGCTTACTTTATATCCCTTTTCTAATGAGCCCCTTAATAAGCCCCTTGGGTGCCTACCCAGGGCCGGCTCCAGGCACCAACTTGCCAAGCAGGTCCTTGGGGCGGCCACTCCGGAGTGGGGCGGCAGGTCCAGCTGTTCGGCAGCAATTCGGCGGACGGTCCCTCACTCCCGCTCGGACCGAAGGACCTCCCGCCGAATTGCCGCCGCAGATCGCTATCGCGGTTGTTGTGGGGTTTTTTTGCGCGGGGCGGCAAAAACCCTGGAGCTGGCCCTGTGCCTACCTTACTGTAGATATCCCTGTCACAAGCTCTTTATATTATATATCTTTGTAAATGCCCCATAATTCTTCTTTCCCAACACAGCCACACAAAGAAACCCATTAAAAGCTGTTAGGACAAGACTTTTTGGAGATATGATGAGCTTTGGAAAGTTCAAAAAATTTCTGACAGTCAACCATAATGAAGTATTTGAAAAGCTATACATTTAAAATACCTTGTCTTGCAACTTCTCAAGACTGTTCTACCCAGCGTTAAGATGTGGTATGTGAAGTAGTAATGTCATAAAGAGGGGGGGAAATATTTAAAAACCTAATGTGTCTTTAAAAATGATTTTAAACTAACCTGAGACCACAAACATTAAATTGCTTTAATTATAGTCATCTGGTTATTGCAAGATATCACTACCAGGCAGAGATAAAGTTATTTGAGTGTCTTAACTATGCATTTCTTAACTTAAAACTTCAGATTTCTTTTAAGTGTAGCCTTGACTCCGCATTTTCTGGGTTTATTATGTTTGAGCTTTGGGAAATTAAAACTTCCCTTTAATGTTATTTTATTATCAAGTTAGTGATACATTCTCTTAACCTTAGCTCCATCTTAACATAGTTGTGTTTGTTTGTTGGGGGGGGGGTTGTTTGTTTTTTGTCTGGGAATTATAGAAAGTTGGATGCTTGGCCTCATACTTGACTAAGATTCAATTATTTTTTTTATTTTAATTTTTAAACTACAGATATTAAAAGCATAAAAATGCATTTTAAAAATAAGGAACAACTGAGACCATTTCAAATCCATTTTCATCTCTTTGAGAGGGGCTCCCAAATATTCCATTATCTGAGATTGTGGTCTAATGGGAAGGGTATAGGACTGGAAACCAGAACACCCAGATTCCTGACTCTGCAACTCATTTGCACTGTTTCTTGGACAAAACATATGACCTATCTGTGCCTCAGCTTCATCAACAGTAAAATGAAGATATTTTCCTCTCCCCACACACCACTGTAAAGCATTTGAGATCCTAGGCTGAAAAGTGCAACTCAGTGCAAGATATTTTAATAAGTAATCCTTTCACTATCTGATGTTTTGATAATTAATGTTTTGATAATAATATTGAGAAAATTACAGCCTTTCCTAATACTTTGCAATATTATGTATTTTCATCATTTATATTATACCAGTTTATAGAAATGAGGATCACCTTGTTAAATATGCATCTAATAAATAGTGATGACGTAATTTTAAAAAAATATGACTCCGAAATAAGACACAGAAGTGGACAGAGTGAAAAGATGAAAATACTTAAATAAAAACCAAGACAAACACATGTGGTAAGAACCTGCCATGAGACTTTATAATCTCATATAAAAAGGTACATTAATGCATTTCGATTCAGCCTGAATGTTTCATTGCTGAGCTGCTTGGCAATCTTTGCTGCCTTTTGATTAATAAAATAGGATATATCTCTTTCATTAAATGCAAAGAGCTTAAGATGTAACAGCATAATATAAAATTAAGGAACATGGGATAAAAGGCTCATATCCACAGTAGCTTTATAACACTGCTTTATTATACAATACATTCTAGGTATTGGAGCTATAAAAAGCTCACTTAACCACTGCTCTCCATTCCCATTAATTATTGCATATTATCATGTATCATCATGCAAGACAAAGATAATTGGCTTTAAAGTGATCTTGAATGAACTGCAGGGAGGCACGGTGACCTTCTGGAGAGGATCAAAGAGCTGAGGATGTGTGTTGGGCAGCAATTTTCTCCTCAGCTGGAGATAGAAAGGGCAGCATGTAGGATCACTAGTTCCTGGGAGAGTGAGCCAGGCTGGCAGGCCTGGGAGTGAGGGATAGTATGAGAAGAGATTAATGCAAACAAAGGTACTGTTCTGCAATAATATTACCTGTGGGAAAACACTTGAGCACTTTCAGGTGGCTCATTTGGGATGGCGGCTGAGATAAACCCCTTCAAAATATCTTTAATGCAGACATCTATAAATAAACAATCTCATTTTTAAAGTGTTGGGCCAAGTCAGTGATCTGATTGGCTATTACAGGATTCACACCAATAAACTGCTAACAACATGAGTCTGAATTTGATTATTTGCTGTTCTGTGGCCTTCACGTACTGTTCTGTGGCCATTTTGAGTACTGCAAAACGCTAATTTTACTTTGAAAGCTGTCCCAAATGGGACTCAAGGCACAATTGCTGCCAGAATTGTCTGTCATTCAGGGGGAATGTGTCTGGTGCTACATCCTTTGAGAGGTGCAGCATTGTCCCCTTGTGCACCAGGCCATAGTCCTGCTCACTCACCTCTGGAATGTCTTGTGCTCCAGGGGGCCACACTTAAGGGACCCAGCAGTTGTGCAGGGATACAAAGGAGGGAGGAACAATCTGTCCCTTAGGGCAGTGGTTCCCAAACTTGGTTCGCAGCTTATTCAGCTGATTTGTTTCACACTTGAAATTTTACGGATGTCAATTGCTTTAAACACCAGGTAGGCCAACAAGGAGATACCCTCACCTATTAAATAATACTCATACAGCCAGATTTTAAACATGACTTTTTTTTTTTTTTTTGGTGGTAGCATCAAGGGGCTTCAGTCATAGACCCTAGCATCACTGTGCACACAATGTATTATTCTTTGAATAGCTCTATTTGTCTTAGCCCTGGTCTACACTACGAGTTTAGGTCGAATTTAGCAGCGTCAGGTCCATTTAACCCTGCACCCGTCCACGACCAAGCCTTTTTGTCGACTTAAAGAGCTCTGAAAATTGATTTCTGTACTCCTCCCCGGCGAGGGGTTTAGCACTAAATCGACTTTGATGGGTTGAATTTGGGGTAGTGTGGATGCAATTCGATGGTATTGGCCTCCAGGAGCTATCCCAGAGTGCTCCATTGTGACCACTCTGGACAGCACTCTCAACTCAGATGCACTGGCCAGGTAGACAGGAAAAGCCCCGGGAACTTTTGAATTTCATTTCCTGTTTGGCTAGTATGGCGAGCTGATCAACACAGGTGACCATGCAGAGCTCATCAGCACAGGTGACCATGGAGTCCCAGAATCGCAAAAGAGCATGGACAGAACGGGAGGTACTGGATCTGATCGCTGTATGAGGAGAAGAATCCATTCAGGCGGAACTCCATTCCAAAAGACAAAATGCCAATATATTTGCCAAAATCTCCAAGGGCATGATGGACAGAGGCTACAACAGGGACACATGAAAGTTAAGGAGCTGAGGCAAGCCTACCAAAAAACAAATGATGCAATCGGTCACTTCGGGTCAGAGCCCCATACATGCCAGTTCTATCATGATCTGCATGCAATTCTAGGGGTGGCCCCTACCACTATCCCACCACTGTCCATGGATATCTGCAAAGGGGGAGTCTCACGCAACAGGGAGGAGGAGTTTGAAGAGGAGGAGGAAGTTGAGGATAGCGCACAGCAGGCAAGCGGAGAATCCCTTCTCCCCGGCAGCCAGGAACTGTTCATAACCCTGGAGCCAATATCCTCCCAACCCTCCCAAGGTGGGCTCCCGGACCATGAAGCCAGAGAAGGAACCTCTGGTGAGTGTACCTTTGTAAATATAATATAGGGTTTAAAAGCAAGCATGTTTAATGATTAATTTACTACGCCGAAGCCAGTAGCAAGTAGTCTGGAATCATTGCAGAACAAAACCTTGCAGCGAATGGGCCTGGGCTTTGGCTGTTTGCTTTTGGCTGAAAATAAATCATCCCCACGGTTAGCCACGCGGTGGGGGGAGGCCCGTTCATGCTGAGCTGTTCGTGTTAGGCTGACAGGGATCTTCCCTGATACTATCCACGCGGTGGGGCTTGGGGGATGAAGCGATCATCCCAGAGAATTGGGTGGGGGGCTTGGATTGTGCTGCACATTCACCCTAAAACTGCAGCCCCTTCTTTTAAATGGCCAACCCAATAGGCTTTGCTTGGTATGGGAAAGGAGGGCGCTGCTGTTTGAAACCGTTCCCACATGTTATGAAGGTTGAAGAAGCCAAAACCCTTTGCCTTGTAAGCCGAATTCTGTTGCCCAGCCGAGCGAGTGTGATGTCTCACACCAAACCGGCAAGCACTCAATATAAGAGGCAAAATGTGACCTTGTATCAAAAGCACATGTGCCATGTAATGTGAATCGCTTGATTCACTGTGAAATAGTCTTCCCTTTATTCTCTAAAATGTAACTTTTTAAATACTACTCTCCCTTTTTTTCCTCCTGCAGCTGCAAATGTTTCTACGCTCCCCCTATCATCTCCGTCCCCAAGGCTAGCGGAGATTAGAAGGCAAAAAAACCTCACTCATGATGAGATGTTCTCAGAGCTCATGCAGTCCTCCCGCACTGAAACAGCTCAGCAGAATGTGTGGAGGCAAACAGTGGCAGAGTCCAGGAAGGGAGGAGCATGCTGAGAGGAGGCAGGATGCAATGCTGAGACTAATGGGGGAGCAAACTGACATGCTCAGGCATCTGGTGGAGCTGCAGGAAAAGCAGCAGGAGCACAGATCACTGCTGCAGCCCCTGTATAACCGCCTGCCCTCCTCCCTAAGTTACATATCCTCCTCACCCAGATGCCCAAGAACACAGCTGTGTTCTTCTAATCGCCTTGGTGTCTGGCTGTGCGTAATCAGCCGCCAGGCAATTTGCTTCAACCTCCCACCATGCCATAAACATCTCCTCCTTACTCTCACAGATATTGTGGGGCACACCGCAAACAGCAATAACAATGGGAATATTGGTTTTGCTGAGATCTAACCTAGTCAGTAAACTGTGCCAGCGAGCTTTTAAACATCCAAATGCACATTCTACCACCACTCTGCAATTGCTCAGCCTATAGTTGAACTGCTCCTTACTATTGTCCAGGGTGCCTGTGTATGCCTTCATGAGCCATGGCATTAAGGGGTAGGCTGGGTCCCCAAGGATAACTATAGGCATTTCAACATCCCCAACAGTACTTTTCTGGTCTGGGAAGTAAGTTCCTTCCTGCAGCTGTTCAAACAGACCAGAGTTCCCGAAGATGCGAGCATCATGCACCTTTCCCGGCCATCCCATGTTGATGTCGGTGAAACATCCCTTGTGATCCACCAGTGCTTGCAGCACCATTGAAAAGTACCCCTTGTGGTTTACGTACTGGCTGCCAAGGTGGTCCGGTCCCAAGATAGAGATATGTGTTCCGTCTATCGCCCCACCACAGTTTGGGAACCCCATTGCAGCAAAGCCATCCTCTATGCCCTGCACATTTCCCAGAGTCACTCCCCTTGATAGCAGCAGCTCAGTGATTGTGTTGGCTACTTGGATCACAGCAGCCCATGCAGTAGATTTACCCACTCCAAATTGATTCCCCACTGACCGGTAGCTGTCTGGCATTGAAAGCTTCCAAAGGGCTATCGCCACTCGCTTCTCAACTGTGAGGGCTGCTCTCATCTTGGTATTCTTGCGCTTAAGGGCAGGGGACAGCAAGTCACAAAGTTCCATGAAAGTGCCCTTCCGCATGCGAAAGTTTCACAGCCACTGGGAATCATCCCAGACCTGCAATAGTATGCGGTCCCACCAGTCTGTGCTTGTTTCCCAAGCCCAGAATCAGCGTTCCACGGCATGAACCTGCCCCATTACCACCATGATGTCCAAATTGTCAGGGCCTGTGCTTGCCATGGTATGGCGTCTGCAGGACAGCAGGACAGCAAAGTTGCAGCAGAAGCGGTGGAGGACAACGGTTAGCTCCGCGCACATTTCCCCTGGAAGAACACACATACCCGGGAGCCCATGACAGACAACATGGAGAAATTCGCTATCAAGGCAATAGCAGTAGAGCAGAGTTGCAGCAGAAATGGTGTATGACGATGGTTTGCAGACCTACTGCACTGTCTGCTGCCAGCAGCACCCAGGACACAACAGCGGCGGTGTTGGTGAGCTGAGCTGAGCGGGCTGCACGCTTGCTGTGGTATGGCATCTGCGTGGAAAAAAGGTGCAAAACGATTGTCTGCCATTGCTTTCACGGAGGGAGGGGAGACTGACGACGTACCCAAAACCACCTGCGACAATGTTTTTGCCCCATCAGGCACTGGGAGCTTAACCCAGAATTCCAATGGGTAGCGGAGACTGTGGGAACTGTGGGATAGCTACCTACAGTGCACTGCTCAGTAAGTCGATGCTAGCCATGGTAGCGAGGATGCACTCCACCGACTTAATGCGCTTAGTGTGGACATATGCAATCGACTATATAAAATTGATTTCTAAAAATTGACTTCTATAAAATCTACCTAATTTCGTAGTGTAGACATACCCTTATTACAGATATGCAACTGAAAGGGCTTCACTGCTTATATATAAGTAATGAATATGGGACTAAGGAAAAAATTATTGTCAAGTAAACTGGCTGTGGATTAAAGTAAATTTCAATTTTCTCCATACTAAAACAATATAAATTGAAATTTACTTTGATCCACAGCCAGTTTACTTGACAATACTTTATTACTTATTATATACATAAGCCAGTTTACTTGACAATACTTTTTTCCTTAGTCCCATATTCATTACTTATCTGGCCACCACTGAATTTCAGATTTACACTCTTCAGTCTCAAGCTGCACTCACCCGGTAGTCAAAGACAGACGTGTAATGGTTCCAACATATGGAACAGTACAATTATTTAATACCATGCTGAGCCCATTTTACTTTGGTATTTATTTTTGTAAATAAAGCTTTACCAATAAAAGGCTTAGCACTGTACACCTGTATTTTGTTTATGATAAAATGCTGTAATAGGCTTTTAAAAAAACAGAATTTTTGGAAGGCACTGTCTTCCTACCATTTGGAACTGGGTGACTGTCCAGAACTATGATCTTCGAAATGTAATTAATTTGTTATTTTTCATCTGTAGGCAGAGGAGCAGAACATTATCTAGAAGTGAACATCTGTAGCATGGTTAATTGCTTCTTTCCCTGTACTTGCTGTTTGGAATAAGTGAAACTCAGTCAAGTTACTTTATGAGAAAGATGACTGACTTGATGAAAAGGGCTGGTTTTTACAACACTTAGTTTTAAGTTCTGGAGATATTAATTTACTACATATGTATCAATCTACTGGCTCATATCTTAGATACATTGTGCAAAAGGTGAATTTGATTCTATGTTGTCATTATACTTTAAGAGACCCAATTTAAAAAAAAATAATTATTTTATCATTTACTGTACCAAAACCAAAGTGAATATAAACATCCATCTGCCTTAGTTCTGTCCAAAAATCAGCACATCAAGCAATAGCAAACAAATCCCTTCCCTTCATGAACTTCAATTAGCATGGATTAGAATCACCTTGAAAGAATCTTTTTTCATGTCTATACTGATTATTAATAGATATAGCAGTAGACAGTCCTGCAGCATATATATAGAGAGAAAGATTCCAGATTTCAATTTAAAGCTGATAAAAGATCAACTTCCAGTGGAAGTCATTCTGTTCACACTATGGACCCAATTCAGCAAAATGTTTAAGCATGTGCTTAACTCCACAGCTATTCAGCAAAGCACTTAAGCATATCCTTAACTTTAAGCATATGCTTAAGTTCCATTGAAATAATGCAATCAATGGGAGCTGTTCCCTTGACTTTAATGGGCCTAGAAGAAACTTTAGAAAAATGTTTTTGACTATTTTTAAATTTTCTGTTTATTTATTATGAATAAAACAACTGATTTCAGCTCAAATCTATGTAGTCACAGTTAAAATCAACTATTAATATTTGTCCTAGGAAGTTAAGCCAAAAATAAAGACTGAAAATCAGTATGAAAGGAAACTGGAGACCAAAATTCCTAACTTGTGGAATATTGGCTGGGTTTCACTATTTTGTTATTACATTTTTAGAACGTAGCATAAAAATCAATTTGATTTGGAAGTTGGTTGCCTCTCCAAAATCATCATGAGTAGAGTTGGATGGAGAACAGTTTTCCCACCCCATGAGAGTTTTCAAGATTTTGAAATTTTTATTGTCCTGAATGTGAACAAAAGGTTGAAATCTCAAAAATTTCTGTGAACCAATAAAAAAAAAATGGATTGAGTCAATTGAAATGCTTTAGTCCTTCTAAAAATCTTTTTTCTATTTTTTTTTAGTTAATTAACTAAAATTTCAAAGCAAAAAAGCATTTCAAAATGGAAAACAAAACTTGACATTTCAAAAATGTCAAGATGGGACACTGCAACAATTTTGAAACTTTTTTCCATTTTTTTTTTAAATCAGGTAATTCACCAGAAGCAACCCTTTCTCACAACCTTGTCTCTGTTTCTACAAATTGGCATTTTGTCAGAAAATCCTCAAACAGCTCTAATCATCGATAAGACTCCAATGCAGTGACAATGTAATGTAAAGGCTGTAATGACAGTTTTGTACGCGTAACATTTTTACCAAAAGTCCATTTCCAATATATTTAGTGTTGGGAGAAATTACTAGTACTACAGCTTTAGGTATATTTGAATGTGATTCTCATACTTTTTAAAAGACCATAAAAGAGGAAGCATCAACATGGGGATTCCTGCAGGAAAAAATTTGCAAAGCTCCTACTGGCCTAGCCAATAGATGAAACTTGTTTACCATTAAGAAAGCTGCCTGTGAGCCACATGGACCCTAGTTTATAGTTTGACTTTGGATTATATGAGCAGCAGGTGAAGCTGTGATGTGGGAAAATAATTAATTCAACGAGAATTAAGCACATGCTTAACATTAGGTTCATATTTAAATGCCTTGTTGAATCAGGGCATCTGTCTCAGAGGAATGCTGGCCATTAGCTGAAATGTGGCCAGAATTTTTATATCAAGAATTCATAATTTCAGGCTTTTAATTTACAGAACCTTTAATATTCCTATAGCCTTTGGGGATTGACCCAGATCTTACAGTACACTGGTGTAAATCAGGAGTTATTCGATTAACATCTATGGCAGTACACTAATGTAAAGCCACCACAAGTCAGATCAGAATCAAAACCTCTGACTAGTTCATGCACCTGAAACAAAATCTTCCAGAGAGTTACAGTAAAAGATAAGAAAATGAGAGAAATCAAATTGGAGCCAACTTTTGCAACTGCCTGGAAAAAAGGTTATTCTGACAGTCTCGGCACTTCACCGGTACTATTTCTTTTTCATTCGGACCTATGTAGGTCAATGTTGCACCTCCCATATCTTTAAAGCAGTTGAAAACCAACTGTGGGTCACTGACTTTTGTAAATGTAGAACAGATGGCTAAAATCAAGTCCACAAGAAAAATTAATATAACAGGAACTTGAAAATTAAAGAAATTTTTGTAAGCATAACAGATTTTTCTGTAGCTTTATCAGTCCATAGCTCAGCGGTTCTGATATGAATATACTGCAGCAACCTAAAAAGAAAGAACAGCAGGTTTGTGTGGGATGCAGGGAAAATTGGACCTGCAATGAAGGACCTTCTCACATAAAAAAGGATATGAGAGGGGTGCACACCCACACAGTGTAATACTGCACACCAGGATCGACTTTTAATTGCTAATATACTTATCAAAAACATATAAAACTTTCCTCTCAAATGAAGAGAACCATAATTTGAGCCCTTGATGATAAATGTGGTTCTTGGCTTAAATTGACATTTGCAAGGGTAACAAATTACTATTCACACAATTGCTCCCTAATGCAGCATCAGAGAAGTAATACAATTAAAAATTAAAGAAAAATGAATAACTTTGAAATTAGTTCCTAAATGGATTCTTCATTAGATATTTATATTTCAAATACTGCTTTGCTAGCGCTTCATCAGAAGAGAATAAGCATGGCTTTGGTTTTACTTGCCCATAATTATTATTAGGCTTGGCAAAATTCATTTTTTAATATTTTAAAATTTAGACAGATATCAATGGTTATTTTTCAGCAATTTTTTAGGTTTTTATCAATTTAAATTTTAATGGTTGAGCAATATTATACGTGATTAAAATAAAAATGCTTGTAATTGTGGGAAATTATGGGAGAGTCAGAAAGTAGGGGGAGCAGAAAATAATCTCATGACAGCAGTAGACACTGAGATTAAAAAAGTTAAACCTTATAACCATTAAAACACAAATTGTCAACATCACATGTCAAAATTTACAAAGTAAATATCCTTAAATCAAACTCTAATAAGTTCTCAAGGAGCATTTTTCCTACTTTGCCTATCTGTGCATTTTTCTTATTATCAATGGAAATCCTTTTTCATCTGTATGTGAGTATACGGTGAAATCGATGTTTACCGACATTTATCAATAAAAATCAAATCCTTCCAAGCCTACTTATAATATGTACAGTGTTTGTGACTTTTTTTAATTATGGTGTTCATGGAACAATGTGTCAGAAGAGAAGGAAGCGGGTGAGTGACAAAATGTTTATGTAGCAGATACATGTATTACATATAAACAATGTTTTGTAATTGAAAATTTGATCTGTAGCTCAACATTTCTACTTTTTGTGAAAAGCTGTTTTTCTGTACTTTACTTTTTTTAAGGAACACTTCAACATAAAAATTAAATCTTTTAAAAATACATTTTCTTGCCTCAATTACCATAGCAACATTGTATATTATTAAAATGGGAAATGTACATCATACTCTACTTCAACTTTATATTTTGCATTCCAGTGCTTTTGGAGTATGGAAAAGAGCCAAGTCATTTTCACTTTCTTTTCTTTTCAGTTTCAAATAAATTGGGGTTGTTGTTGTTTTTTTGTTTGTTCTGTTGTTCTCGTGAACTAGGGAACAGCCTAATCCTGCCAACCTTCTGAACACATTGAAGTCAGTGGGTGAAATTCTGGCTATATTGAAGCCATGGCAAAACTCCCCAGGAATAGGATTTCACCCAGAAATACTGATTAGGTTCACAACACTGCAGGAAAAATGTAAGGCTGAATATGCTTAGACATGGTATATCTTGACTTTAGTAAAGCTTTTGATACTTTCTCGCATGACCTTCTCATAAACAAACTAGGGAAATGCAACCTAGATGGAGCTACTATAAGGTGGGTGCAAAACTGGTTGGAAAACCATTCCCAGAGAGTAGTTATCAGTGGTTCACAGTCATGCTGGAAGGACACAACAAGTGGGGTCCTGCAGGGATCAGTTCTGGATCCGGTTCTGTTCAATACCTTCATCAATTATATAGATAATGGCATAGAGAGTACATGTATAATGTTTGCGGATGACACCAAGCTGGGAGGGGTTGCAAGTGCTTTGGAGGATAGGATTATAATTCAAAATGATCTGGACAAACTGGAGAAATGGTCTGAAGTAAATAGGATGAAATTCAATAATGACAAATGCAAAGTACTCCATTTAGGAAGGAACACTCAGTTGCACACATACAAAATGGGAAATGACTGCCTAGGAAGGAGTACTGCAGAAAGGGATCTGGGGGTCATAGTGGACCACAAGCTAAATATGAGTCAACAGTATAACACTGTTGCCAAAAAAAAGCAAACATCATTCTGGGATGTATTAGCAGGAGTGTTGTAAGCAAGACACAAGAAGTAATTCTTCCATTACATTCTGCACTGATTAGACCTCAACTGGAGTATTGTGTCCAGTTCTGGGCACCACATTTCAGGAAAGAAGTGGACAAATTGGAGAGAGTCCAAAAAAGAGCAACAAAAATGATTAAAGGTCTAAAAAACATGACCTATGAGGGAAGATTGAAAAAATTGGGTTTGTTTAGTCTGGAGAAGAGAAGACTGAGAGGGGACATGATAACAGTTTTCAAGTACGTAAAAGGTTGTTACAAGGAAGAGGGAGAAAAATTGTTTTTCTCTGAGGACAGGACAAGAAGCAATGGGCTTAAATTGCAGCAAGGAAGGTTTAGGTTGGACATTAGGAAAAACTTCCTAACTGTCAGGGTGGTTAAGCACTGGAATAAATTGACTAGGGAGGTTGTGGCATCTCCATCATTGGAGATTTTTAAGAACAGGTTAGACAAACACCTGTCAGGGATGGTCTAGATAATACTTAGTGCTGCCATGAGTGCAGGGGACTGGACTAGATGACCTCTCAAGGTCCCTTCCAGTCCTATGATTCTATGATTTATAGGGAATCGTCTGTTTCCTGTTGTTGTTCATTTCTAAAAGAATTGTTGTGTATAGACAATACCCATATGCAGAAATCATGTTACGTTGTTGCTGGGATGGAAGACATAATGAAAACAGTTCATTAATGTCCTAGGGTCACTTGTTGGAAAACCATTTGGATGCAAAAAAGCATGTAGGAAAATCCATAAAAGCCACCTTACAATGTTATCTCAGAATGATCTAATCAAGTGGGGAAGGAAAAAGGTTGGGCGTGAGATCCAGAAACCTATGCATCTTGGGCTCTATATTGTAAATTCCTGGGCCTCTTGCATAGATAGCCATTCTTACTGGACATCTCATTTGCACCCAGATGGCATAGCTCCTTAAGGTCTTGTTCTGCCAATGACTGTCTTCCCCTATACTAAGCTTTATTTTCTCAATGTAGACAAAAAGCCTCTTTGGGGATCTTCTCAGTAGAAGGTGTTTCCTTATACCAGTGGTTCTCAACCAGGGGTACACGTACCCCTGGGGATACTCAGAGGTCTTCCAGGGGGATACATCAACTTATCTAGATACTTGCCTAGTTTTATAACAGGCTATATAAAAAGCTCTAGTGAAGTCAGTACAAACTAAAATTTGATACAGACAATCACTTGTTTATACTGTTCTACATACTATACACTGAAATGTAAGCACACTATTTATATCCCAATTGATTTATTTTATAATTATATGATAAACATTAGAAAGTAAGTAATTTTTCAGTAACAGTGTGCTGTGACACTTTTGTATTTTTGTGTCTGATTTTGTAAGCAAGTAGTTTTTAAGTGAGGTGAAACTTGGGGGTGCATATGACAAATCAGACTCCTGGAAGGTGTGCAGTATCTGGACAGGTAGAGAGCCACTGCTTTATGGAATGTAGGACAAAAGAAGAAGCTGTTCAAGAGGTCCTGTCAATAGAAACAATAAATCTTTCTATCGAATCTTCTATGAGGAGAATTAGAGAAAGGGCTTTGAATGGGAATTTCTAGTCTGTGGCTCAGCTCTTGCAGATCTAGACTAGCAGTGATTCTCAATACAGTCTGTTCTAAAAAAAATATATGTATAATAAACTGGATATCACATTTTGTTGCCTTCTCTCCTAATTTTAAAAAGCTAGAGGCATTGGTAGAATGAACTGAGAAGAATCAATTAGCTCTTACTAAGCAACAAGATCACTTTTAAAAAAATAACCTACAAAATTGCAAAATTTGGTCTAACACTGTAATACAAGATAATATTTCTTTACATTCTAGATTGGAGGCATCCAACCAGCATTTATTAGTGCTGAAAAAAAGAGGTCTGATGAAGGCAATCTTCCCCTTATATTAACTGATTTATTTCAAAAATAAAATTTAATTGACCTTGTTTATTTCAGAAATGAAGTGTGATCCAGCTTCATCTATATAAAGTGTTTTTGGTTTGCCTATATCTAAAACATCCTTGAATCAAAGAATGAATGTTTGCGTTGTCTGCTTCATCTGCCTGACACGTTACAGCCACATTGTGAAAACAAAGCAACAACCAGAGGAAATACGCCTTCTCAAAAGAGAAGCATTGTTGGGACCTCAGGACCAGAGATCCAGATTCTGCAAATCTCAGCACCCTTTCCTTTCTGTTTAGGGGCAGAAAGGAATACAAACAACCTAAATCTATCAAGCTCTTTAATCTTCTGCAGCAGCCGGAGTCTTTACATATTCTTTATATTAGAATAAAATATAATGAAATCAAGAAAAAAAACATTTTAATGGCTAACTCAGTCACCCAGACATTAGTCATCCTCAGTGAAATAAAATGGATTTATATGATGAAAAAGAAGGGGGGAGAGAGTTGAATCAGAATGGTCATTTTTAATAGAATGGATCATGAAATTCACAAAGAGCTTAGAGAGTAGTGCCATCCACCACCAAAAGGGAACCCTAGGTTTCAATACTGGATGCTATGGCCAAACGAGGCTTTGCCTACATGAAAGGGTTCCAGCAAGTTGATGATCAACACAGGGACAAAGCCAGATGACATATCTGTGTGTTTTTGAAAACCTACAACTACAGGGTCACAGTCAAAGAGAGGGCCAAAGGGGTCACCTATGGGAGATAATCCATCCTTCCATACCATATCGGCCACAATATCACACAAAGGGAATGTAACATTATTCTCAGTCAAAGGCAGACTCTCAAGCCATGACCTGACAAACTAGTAGTTCAAGAGTCCCCATTCTTTACTTTATACACACACACACTCATAATCTGTGAATGTGTGTGTGTGTGTATATATATATATATATATATATATATATATATGACTGAGTCAATGATGGCACAGGATGGCTAAAAAAAAGCCCACTAGCAGTTAAACCATCCCAATTTCTGAGATTTGATACATTTTTGATTAAGCAGGAGCAACCAGTGCCCAGGGCATTTTCTAGGGCTCACTGACAAGCTGGAAAAAGTAATGTTCGAGGCTAGTCCCAGGATTATTAACCAACCTCCATCTATGTCCCCCAGGAGAGGCCCGAGGCCCAGAATGTTCTCACTATTACAACCTGTCAAAAAGAAAAAAAGTTTCAAATTAACTTTATAAATATTTTCAGGATCCATGTTTGAAATATTTTTCATGCTAGTGGACGTTTTCCCCCCCAGTAAGGACCAAATGCTTTAGTTCCATAGCAAGATAGGAAAATGTGTTCCTAATTTGAATGCTAAGATTGCTGCTGATGGAATACTAAGTGGTTTATTTTATTTTGTTTCCAGAAGCATTCACAATCATCAGTAAAATAATTTTAAGAAGGGATGACAAAACAGACATAAAATGCATTTTTGGTCAAAAATGACAAGCTTTTAAATTTACTCAGTCTGAAGTTGGATATTCCATTAAAACCGTTCAAAGTCATCAGCCTTAGAATTCTTTCATTTGCTATTCCGACAAATACATCAGTATACAGTAGGGCATTTACGACTGTCATTATCTTCTGTAATCTGCTTGCTGTTTATATATTTGTGTTTAAACCAGACATGTGCAAATCTGTCTCATGTAAATGTGATCTTGTTTTCTTGTGACTGTACCTACAATCTCAAGGAAATTAATGGCCAATACTACAGTCAGTCAATGTTGTGTTTAAGATTTTATATGCACTATCGGGCTTATACTTATGTTTAATGTAGATCTGCTATACCAGTAAGCACTTCCATTATTCCTAAAGCTGCTGAAACAGATTGGTTATGCAAAGCTTGCCTTTTGCTCCTGCACCTTATTGCTTGGTCACCGTTTGCACTAACTATGCCTTTTGCTTCATTTTAATACTGCCTTTTGAAGGCCATTTATTAGGTAATCATTTGTCTAGGGAAAAGCTTAATTACTCTATATTTGTCAGAGGGAGGAAATGGTATTGCATTTGAATATTGAATGGGCTCCAAACTAAACTCCAGATGAGGAATATGGAAATTTTCAAAGATTTTTATTTATTGCCAGTTAAAGGAAAATAGTTAAATAAACCTATACATTTGGGGGTCAAACTAGAAGAATAGTCTGCTGTACGGAAGATAAAAAAACCACCATGCAGTTTACAGTGCTTTCAACTTTAATACTAAAGTAAGTGCACAAAATAATTTATGACTACTGCAACACTCTTTTTCTGTATGTGGAGTCATAGTGCCCCCTACTGGTTCTTTACAAACATGTCCTTACATATAAGCTTCTTTTAGTCTCCATTTCTTTTTCATTCCAGGGAAAAGAAGAATATTTTCTGCTAATATGTGAAAGATTAATATTACATTGCTTTCCAGTTTTTCTTGGTTCAAACCCATCAGACCTTTAAACAAAAAGCTTTAGCTCGGGTGTTTGTTTTTAGCTACAAATTACTCTCCACAAGTACCATTTGCTCCTCCCATTCAAGCTGCCACGGGAACGATAGATTAATAATAAATCATATGCCAATATAACTTTTTTGAAAGGCCTTGTCAATCTTTACAATAAAAGTCATCCAGATTTTTATGAAAAATTACAGTGAAACATGTAATGAAGAAGTTATAGACAGAATTTTTTTTTAAAGTAATGCTCTCATCAAGCTTTTTAGGACATCTGGTCTTGAATTGAGTTCATGCAAGAGGTTAAGACCATTCATTTGTGTGAAAATTGCCTTGATTCATCTGCACATTCTGAAATTGTACATGGTATATAATACATTTCTCCTGCTGGAAGATTGCTAATGTTTTTGCTATGGATTTAGTTTATATAAACTATATATGAATTAAATTCTGGCTGGTGAGATGTACCAAACTGACATCTACAGACTGAGTCTTCTAGTTTTCCACAGAACAGGTGCAGCAGATTAGCAACAGTAACAATTCCTACAGGTGTCTATTCTGATCTGGATCATCTCAGGTTCTGAGAGTAGCTCATTCAAACCTTGGCCTCTCTGCTCAGACTGTCAACAAGGGGGGGGCAAGGTCTTGTCCCAGCTATACTTTGTTCCATTTGTAGTTTCTCTGCACTTGCAACAAGGCTAATTAGTATGACCAACAAAACTAAAATGGAGAGATTGATAGCTTTGACCACAGATTTAGGGACTGATTCAAAGCCCATTGAAGTCAATGGAAGTCTTTCCAGGCCTTCACCCTTCTTTTACTGAAAATTCCATTGTATATAATTTTTACACAAGTCTTTAAAAACCCAGCCACTGGGTGAACTATAAGAATTGTATGGTATTTCTTATCAAAGTAGGAGGTTTAATTCAATGTGAAAATTCTCCCTTTCCTTGACTCTTATACACAGCTTGTTCATCTGGCTGATGCCCTCCACTCCCCAGAACTAACTGTACTTCAGTCCATCAGGAAGTGATTCCTATACGTATAGGTATACAGGTCCCAGTTCTGCTTCCATTGAAGTCAATGGAAAAATTCCCATTTAACCATAATAGAAGCATCAGACCCATAGTTTGTAAAGTGTTCTGAGCTGAATGGTACTATAGAAATTTAAGATATTATTGTTTATCATAACTCATTTCCTCTGATCAGCTGCAGTCCTGCCTATGGACTGAAATGAACTAGGGACCTAGATGTGCAATGAAAAAAGACCATTATTAACAAGGAGCCAATCTTGAGCAACTAAGCCACCGGACATTCACATATAACTTACAAAAGAATGCAGTGAAAAACTGAAGAGGTTACTGAGAGCTGTGTTATTTGCATTGAGTATAGAGATGACTATGCAGATTCTTAAAAGTGATACCCTGTATTAGAAACCAATGCTGCATCAGAATCTCAGTATAAACTTTTCCTAGTTATATAAAAGAGACAAGGCACCCTCCTGGTTTTGCCGGGAATCTCATGGAATCGGGCTCTATCCCGGAGGCTCCTGAAGCCAAACCAGGATATTTTAGGTGCTAAAAGTCCAGCAGCGCAGCAGGGCTAAGGCATGCTCCCTGCCTGCCCTGGCCCCACGCTGCTCCCAGAAGTAGCTGGCACACCCCTGCGGCCCCTGGGGGGAGGTCTCCATGCACTGCTTCTACCCCAAGCGCCGACTCCACTGCTCCCATTGGCTGGGAACTGCAGCCAATGGGAGCTGCAGGGGTGGTGCCTGCAGGCAGGGGCAGCATGCAGAACACCATGCATGGCTGCAGTGACATGCCGGCCACTTCCGGGAGCAGCGCATGGAACCCCCTGTCCCCGCTTACCTCGGGCAGCTCCTGGTCAGCGGCACAGCAGTGCTAAGTCACGCTCTGCCCCCGCAGCTCCCATTGGTCGCAGTTCCCGGCCAATGGGAGCTGCGGAGTTGGCACTGGAACATGGGCAGCATGCAGAGACTCCCTGTCCCCCCAGAGGCGCAGGGACCTGCTGGCCACTTCCAGGGAGTGAGCAGGGCGGGACCTTGGGGAAGAGGTGTGACAGGGGGTGGGGCGAGGGTATTTGGGTTTGTATGACTAGACAGTTGTATGATTAGACTAGCAGCAACTGTAAGGATAAAAGTGCTGTTAAGCAGAAGGGCTGGGCAACTGCCAGAAAAGCAAAGTGATTCCAGAGAGAGGATCCTACCAGCAGACTGGGGAGAAACTGCCAATGAACTCCAAAGAGGAAGAAGCAGGGTAAGAGGCTGGGAAAGCCTGCAGAAGAGGAGAGACAGGAAGCAGCTCAGGGAGCAGCAAGGAATTGAGAAGGATTGGATCTGGCTGTTCTAAACAAAGGCCCTGAGCTGGAACCCAGTGGAGTGGTCAGGTTGGGTTCCCCTGCCTAGTCCAGCCAAGCACTTAGGAGAAGAAGCCTCGAGACCCAGGGCTGTCTAGCCCCAACTAGAGCTGTGGAACTTCCAACTTCCCATCATCCTGAAGGGGACAGAAACTATTAAGGACCTGGCCAGAGGGCTGGGTCATCTACAGAATTGGGTGTGGCAACATAAGGGAGATGGAGTGGGTTGGTGTAGCTCCCCATGCTTCTGGAAGGAGAACAATCTCTCCCCCTCAACACACACACACACACAAATAAAATGGAGCATAGCAAACTATGGGGATTGGTAAGCAGGTATCTATTTATATCCTGCAGGTAACCAGGCAGAATAGACACAGAGCCATAGTGTAGAAAATGCCCTTTTACATGAAGACATTTCTTTAGATGATTCCTTCTCTGTGTAAAAGCCTAATTACTCAGTGGTTATTGGACAGTGCAGATGGAGTAGTTGCATTTAAATTTAGAACTGAAATTCAAGCCAAACTCCAAGGGGATGGGGGGGGAGAAAAACTTCACAGATGGAGATTTGTAATCTAGCTGCACTGCTGAGAGATGGTGACCTGCATGCTCCAGAAGAGGAAGGAGAAGCTGGTTCTATGGTTAAGTCACAGGACTGAAAATAAGGAAACCTGGGTTCCATTTCTAGCCCTGACACAAACTTGTCCTGTGACCTTGGACAAACCACTTACACCCAAACTGTAGAAGCATACCCTAATTTTAGATGCCTCCATTTTTGAGTGACCAAACTTGAAACTCCTATGGCCCGAATTTTCCTAGATTGTAAGCACCCAGAACTACCCAGCATTAAAATAAGATTAATGCTGTGCTCTCAGCTCACTGGAATGTATGTGGCATAATTTATTAACATTTATAAAAAATATTCTGGAAACCTTGAATGGAAGGTGCAACAGAAGTGGCAAGTAGTCTTAATCAATAATATGAAAGCAGGCAAATATCACCAGATCCATTATGGGAGTCAAAGACCAACAAACTGTAGGTAAAACTGTCAAAAGCCCTTAAATCCCATTTTCAGAAGTGATTTAGGGCCAGATTTTTTTTTAAGTATTTAGGTGCCTAAAGATACAGATCAGTGTCTACTGGGATTTTCAAAAGCACCTAAGCAGGTTAGGCACATAACTCCCATTGATTTCAACTTATTTGCATCTTCAGCCACCTAAATACCTTTGAAAATCCAGCCCTTAGGAGCCTCAGTCTGACTGAAAGTTAATGGCATTTTGGTTTCTAAATCACTTAAAGTGTTTTTGAACATTTTACATTGCCCCTTTAATAGGCTTCCTAATCTCACATTCAGAGATTTCAGCTTTACTTCCACTGATGTTGCTTTTTTGTACCAACTCTATATAATTCACATGGTTTGACTTCTCTCCTCTTCTACTTCTCTTCCACCTACCTGTCACTTCCCACCTTCTTCTTCTGGTCACAGACAAACAGGCTGTGAGAGGCCTGGTTTGTAATCTCTGGCTATTGTAGTACTCTGCTACTATTCTGCCTGCACTAATCACTAATATTTCCTACATATAGGAGTACAGTGGAAGACTCAGCAACATCTCCTGAACATGATGTACATAGTTTGAAACAGCATACAGGCAAATGAATATCTAATACTCCTGCATTTGAGTCAGTAAGCCCCAGACGGTTGGGGGACAGTGTGTTGTTAGATAAAACACCAAAAGGAAGGTTTGGATGAAAACCAGTCCAAGATCCTGACCACTTGTGCCATTCCACGGCATTCTGTGAAAAAGAAGAGTAATCTGTGTTTGCTTTATAAATTCCAGCTCAAAATAATTATTCTCTCTTCTCAAATTCCCCTTGTAGTTTACACTGGACACAGTAGAGGCTGAATTCTCTGTCTGACATGTCATTGCTAGAATCGTACTTCAGCTGTACTGCCTGGCTTCCTGGTCTACACAGGAAGTACCATAGGATATCGAGCCTCTTAACAGGTGAGAAGGAAGGAGTTGTCCTAAATAGGCAAGCGGAAACTAGGTGCGAGGGGACGTGAGATAGAGAGGAGAACCAAGTCATAGATGGGACGAGATCTCAATGAGACTCCACATATGATACTGCACATGGGACCCCAGAAAACTGAGGACCAGCTCAATTTGTCTCATTCCATCATCATCTTGTAGTGTGAAAGACCTGGCTGCTTTCAGAGAAGTACAGTATCAGAGAGCTACCGCAACACAGTGTACTCACGCAGATACTGTCACTTCCGAGGCCTGAGTTGCTGCTTCCACTCCCTTTGCTAACACCTATGCAAACTGTGGAATTAAGAGGTAAGGATATTCTCACTGAAGAGGCCAAATCACCAAGTGGGCTTTGAAAATCTGAACCAGAATTTTAGATTTAACCAGGGGACAAAGTTCTGTGGTCTTTACTCAGGCAACACTTTCATTGACTTGAAATGCCTGAGTAAAATACTTCAGGATTTGTCTTCAGGGTCAGATTTCTTCATTAGACTCTTCATCCAGTTATCATAGTCATGTATATCAAAAAGAAGCAAACATGAATGAAAAGATTTTCCCTGCATTGCCTACAAGACATATGCAGAGGGAGATGTTGAGCAAGAAAATGAAACACATGCAACACGTTGAAGACATGATGGTTAAGAGCCTGGATGGAGTATCAGGAGACCTGGTTTCTAGTCTTGGCTTTGCCAATGGTTGCCCTGTGACCATTGGCAAGTCATTTTAACTATCTGGACCACGGGTTTTCCATCTGTAAAATGAGGTTAATGATTCCCATCTTTGTAAACTACACTGAGATCAATTGGGGAGAAGATACTATAGAAATATATAGTAGTAGTAGTGTTGTAAAAGTTGTGTCTAGAGTTGGGCAGGAACTGAATATTCCATTTTCTGGGAAATTGTGTAATTTTGAATTCCCCCTTCCTCAATCTAAAACAGAAAGAAAACATTTTTTTTTTTAAATTCCCATTAAACAAAATGCTGGAAAAAACTTGTTTTGGGTCAATCAAAATGTTTCATTCCGATTTCAACTTCATTTTATATTAAAGCGCTCTTTGTCAAAAAGATTGACACCGAATGTTTTAATCTTACTGGAACATTCTGTTCCATTTTTTCCCTAAACAAAATTTTGTCAAAATCAACACATTTCCATTAAATGTTTTCCTTTTGAAGAATGGCACTTTCCAACAGAAAAACATTCCGTCAGAAATTTTCTAACCAGCTCTATTTATCTTTATTGTTGGCAGAAATAAACTGTGCTTATGTCATTAGCCACATACATAGGGTGTACAAAATGCAGCTGATTAAGGATAGTTTTTTATTTTTTCTGAAATGTGCTTAAAGTTTTGAAAGCTTTGCATTTAAGAATTGGTCTTCAATTAATGAATATGTAACACTGAACATTAATACTTAAATTATTTGTGAGCAGAGCTAGTCCAATATTAGAAAATGAGGACTGATTCTTAAATAAATTTGATAAAGAAATGGCAAAATGTCCTGATTAATGTAAATATCACCTAGCTCTTCTATCGGGCTGTTCATCAGTAGATCTCAAAGGACTTACTAAAGAAATAGAATTCTACCAGATGTAGCGTGAAGCAGTGGTATTATTTAAATCCTTTTTTTAAAGGAAACTTTGTATTTAAAAATTATCTCAAGGAATGTATTGTGCTATGTGTAAAGTGGTGTGTAGTATTTGAACATTAGGAAGTGGTGGGAAGTCTCACATCTCTTAGAAAAGTCTGTTAATATAGAGTCAAACCAATTTGCATAAAGTTTTCACAGCGTACCCTGTCCTTTCGATACAGAGTATGAAATTCTGGCCCCATTGAAGTCAATGGAGTTTTGCCATTGACTTTAGTGGGTCCAGAATTTCACCCTGAGTGTGAAAAGGATAGCTACTGCATGCAGACTGTGTATTTCTGTGCTCTGCAAGATTTACAGTGCACTGACTGGAGTACTGGCCTAAAATTCCAATATTCAATAACTACTATTCAGAAAGTAGGTGGGTAACATTGCATGAATTACTGGTAAAGGGCTGACAACAAGCTTGGAGCAACAACCAGGCTGAGAAATTAAAATGATTCAGAGGTGACTAGCTAGTATTTTTGGTAGGAAAGTTCACATTATAGATTTGCATTCAGTGATTTATTTCCAGACTATTAGTAAAATCAGCTCATTATGGAGTATATACAAAATTTCCAGGCCACCCAAGCTCTGTAAATGTAAACATTCTAAATGAAGCAAAACTTCTCTGAGCTTCAAATCAAACAGTTCCTTTCACACTGGTTGATGGTACCAGTGCAGCTTAATCTTTGTGTCAAGTAACATATAGGCCAGCTTTTCAGACTCAGGAGCCTGACTTAGCAACCTAACTCCATAATTAGACACATCATTAATTGCAGATTTGCTGAGCACACTCACCCTCCATTGACTCACAGTGTACTCAAGTATGAAGTATTGTGGCCCACATGTTCACACAGGGAGGCGTAATTTGTTGTAACAGAATAAAAGGATTACACACTGCCTCATATTGGATATTTTAGGAGCATGTACAAATGTGAATATCATGGACTTAGTACATGCTGAGCTGAAGCCAAACCCTGAAGTTAGGAGAGATTCTGCCTATCTTCCCCCCTGGAGAATTGGAGCTAGTGATATGCTGCCAAAGATGTTAACAGTTCCCCTCACAAATGATTTACATCAATGGGTGATAAATAAAATATTCTTCTACACACACACACACACACACACACACACACACACACAGTCAGTTTCGCATTCCGCCTCTCCCACTTGGTGCTGCTGCCTTCCCCACTCTGCACTGCTGGAACACTCTAAGGATCAGAAGATGCGGAGACTGTGAGATGTATCCTGCATGTGCTTCTTGGAGCATGTTATGCAGCAATGGCACATATATTTGCAGGGCAGCGGCAGTCTGGTTGAGCAGCCACCAGCTCTGACCCTGCCTCAAAGAGGGCAGAAAACGTTAACAACTTTAACAGTGTTGGCCTTAGCATTTTTGGATTGGCACACGAAGCAATTTTTTGCTTTCTTTCTCGCCCCCAAGTTGTAAATAGCTCCATCTAGAGCTGACTGGAAGATGGACTTTTTTCTGTGGAAAATTTCAATGAAAATGGAAGAAAAATCGAGTTGGAAAAGTTTGACTTTTTGGCAAAAAAATCAAGAACTGAAATATTTCAGTTTGGAAATGATGCCATGGTACCTCATGCTCACAATCTCTTCTGTAAAATGGATTCCCTGTTCAGCCTATGTCTCCCTTGATGCATCATAGTGCCCTCTCATGCTAAAGGGGTGTGGCTGCATCATGGTAATCCCTGGCCATGGTGCACCATGGGAGATGTACTCCAGCTAAAGCACCCAGCCCATGGAAAAGAACAGGGACATGAGGCACCAAAGCAGCATTCCGGAATCAAAATATTTTGAAATTTGGCCATAACATTTTGGTTTTCAGGTGTTCAGATTTTTGACAAACATTTCCATGAAAAATGTTGTTGGTTCAAAATCTCAATTTTCTATTATTTCCATAGAGAAACAAAGTTGATGAAAAATGTCCCACCAATCCTGCTACCACCCACTTAGATCATACACATTTTGGTCCCAGTGGTAAGTTTTTATCATTTTCCATTTTAAATAAACAAAAAGAAGAAAGAAAGCTGAGTTTCTCATCTATTTGGGCATAAAGGCTGGCTCTGTTAACACAGATCGCTGTCCAACTCAGTCAAAAAAACAATTGAAGTGTAGGAGCTAGTGCAATCTAAGGTGAGGATTCTCTGACACTGTGAAATGCCCCAGGTTGTAGGTATGCGTAGACACACACATGTCTATGTGGCACCGGCCACATGCTTCAAAAAAGGATTTTAATTTCTGTGATGTAACACAGGAGTCATGTCAGCATTCTGCTTGCAGGAAACTAGCTCTATGATTCCCACGAAACCGGACTGGCCATAGGAATTCCCACGTGGGGAGACCAATCTGTTTTATGCCAGAGTAGCAGCATAAAAGGGACTGTAAAGCTGCTGAATCAAGGCCTTAGCATTTATATAGTTCTTTATATATACAAACTAGTTACTCCTCCCAACACTCTCTCTGAGGTAAAATACGTATGATTCCCTTTAAATAACTGGAAAAGAGTGATGGATGTATGAATTCATTGAGTCACAGGCAAATCCAGAATACGCCCTGACGGGTACAGATATTCCACTTGGGCGACAGAATACAAGGATTCTCTTATACTCTACACTTTACTCATTTCTCTAGATCATGCTTCCTCTTTGTAAGGTGAGGGGGTAACCAGCATGAACTCTATGTACCCTTCCTATCTCTCTTTTGCTTTCTCTGTCCAGTCTGACACTCTCGGCCGACTCACTTCCCAGCTGTTAATGACAGATCATACCCCCTCTAGAGCACTCTGGTTTTTAGCAAATGTTGACCTTTCAACACAAAAAGTACAGCAGGGACTTTTTGCTAACACATTAAAAATATTTGTGAATTAATCATTCATAATCTAGTTTTGTTCTTTTTTTAAACCAGTGCCACAAACTATGATAACCTAGTTACAATGCTTAGTAAAACACAGTACATTTTATTCAGATTTTTTTTTTACAATTGAAAAACTTTTTTTTTTCAAAATAGCAGTGTCCTTTTAAAATGTTTGATATTTACAGAACATTTTTGTAAAGGACCACAATTAATTTTGAACATGAACCTCTCAGAGTTTTCCCCACTGTCATCTGAAAGTAACATTTTCAAGATGGAAAAATAATCATTTATCTCTTGCTGACAGAGTAGTTCCTGTTTAACTTTCTATCAGCTCTCTGTTTTATCAAACTTCTCATGATACTTGGTGTTTTTCTTTAAATCTCAGTTTCTGGAATCACGTGTTTATGTGAGAATCTTAACTTTCATTTTATATAAAAAAACTGTTTCTAGCCATCATAGTTCGAGAGAAAAAAAATGTGAAAACATGAAGCCTAACTGCTCAAAAAAAGGCAAATACAAAAAAACCCCTCAAAGTATATTATTTCTCAAATCTCATTCTTAGTCACTTTTATGATTGGCGGGGGAGGTCTATCACATAGTTTTTTAATGCTCAGTGTTGCCCCAACCGTATGTTTTTCATATACTGGTATGAATCTACCACAGTGTTTCTAGCAATACAGGGAAATATTTATGTTGCCGATCCTGCACTGAGAACCACACAAATGGAACTCTGAGCTGCATGGAGTCCCTCCCATTGAAATCAAGATGTTGGGGAGAGATTCCGGTTCAGGATCTGATACGATTTTGAGAATCAGGAGGTTTCAAAGTCAGTGAAATCACTTTTAAAGATTACGCCAAATTGTTAAAAGGAGATAACCAATCTACAAACAGCAAGAGGAAAAACCTTGGAAGCACAGTCATCTACACATCTTTTTAAACACACATTACCTAGTTCTACTAGGTCAAGAAAATTGGCATCAAGCAGAGAGGCTCAACTGATATGCACACATTTTTGATGGCATGAGTGAAGTCGTTCAACTAGCTACTGCAGTGATACTGCACCAGTTTTGGGCAGAACTAGATCAATAGGCTGACTTTAAGGATGTTTTCTTTGGACTGTCAGGAGATACAAAAAAAATAGCATCCACGGTGATTGTACAGCAACATAAAGGGATCCATGAAGCATAATAGAACAACAGTGATCAACAGCTATCAGTAGTATTTAAATTTAAGTTTTCCTCCCTGACCTCTCTATCACATCGCATTGAAACTAAAATGTTTCTGAGGAACTCAAAGTCTAAAGCAGAAATATTGTTCTTTTGGATTCTCTTTCCCAGGTGATCAAGAACAGGTGATCCCCTAATTGTACATCCTGTTCTAGGATTGCACTAGGGCTTTTTGCTTTATAGTTTTTTGACTGATGAAAATTGACACCTCTGAGAGCTTACCACTCATCTGGGACACAAGAATCTGAAAAGACTTCTACATAACCTCTCCCCATCTATTCCTTTCCCCCATCAAAACAGACACTTCTAAACAAGTTTGAAGGATTTTCTGCATATTCTAACCCCTTAAAAGCAAAAAGTACCAGACTACTTAAAAAAAAAAAAACATTTCAGCATTTTAGTTTCCTCTGGGCTATAAATAAGTTACCAAAAGTTCAGAATTTTGTTGTTGTTTTTTCCTACTCAATCCAAGGACATGATGACAGTTCACAGTACTGACATCTATGGAAGTCAAGTTTAAGAAAAATAATCTGAAGACCCTAAATCTATGTTACTAGAAATTGAGTGGCATTGGTGTTAATGAAATAGCATGGCAAATGTTCAAGCTCCTCAAGTCCAAACTAAACACCTGGGGCCCCGTTATCCCTAGTGCATATAAAAATCAACAATTTGATAAACTGCACCTAAAAAATGGTAGGAAAAAAAGCAAACATAGTCTGCAGTGACCATCCAGCAGAACCACGGCTCTGAAGCTCGAGGCATGGAAGTCAGCAGAGCACACTATTGCCACATATAAACAAATGAAGAGGGAGCTACTAGTGCAGGCTAAAAGGCCACAGGCCATGGGGCAGTAGAGAGGAAGCAATTAACCATCTGTTATAGTGCAGAAGCTAATGCCAGAAAGGATGTCTGTAGCCAGGCAGACTGTCATTTCTGTTTGAAATCCAGGTGTCCTGGGTTTTGGGGGATCATACTACCCTGGACAATATTGCATGACTTCAGAAATAGCTGGTACGCAGAGGACAATGGAAGATCTGCTCTACTGGAACTTCCCTCTAGGGAACTTGCCTCTAAATGATTGTCCCCATCAAAAACATGTCACAGTGGAAATATATACGCTTCAGTTCTGAGCCATGCCTCTCAGCAGAGGTATCTCAGGAGAGGCAGCTCAGGAGATGATGGCAAAGGTGACATTAATTCATGTTTGGACCTCCTGAATTCTGGGTCCCATCTCTGGCATAGCACTGCCCAGGCACAATTCTTTTTGGGTTGTCCAGTGTGGTATGGCTACCTTGCTCCCTTCTGATCAGAGAGCACAAGGTGCATGATTCAGGCTCCTCCCCTCATAGATTCCAAACAGACTGCGGAGAGATGATCCCACCACTACCACCTCGTGTGCTTGTACATGAACAGACAGAATATGAACCGAAGTTTGAATTACAACTTAATTGAATGAAGTGATGCCATAGTTCTGGTTTGTTCTCATTCTTTGGAGCCTACTCCCCAATCGATGTGTGTAGTACATTCTACTCAGAACTCCCCGTCCATCAATGGATGATGTGCTCTTATTGGCTCATTTGTACTATGCAACTTCCAAGAAAAATTATTAGCCTTTCTCTCTGAGAGAAAAGCATAAGATAAATATGATTGTTCCTTTCTACTTCAGGGCAAGAATTTTAAATAGGTAGTGGTGATCATCTATTTTTTTAATAAACATGGTAAAGTTTAAAGGGGGGGATTGGAAGCATGGGATGATATGTATTAGTGCCACAGATTATTTTTTCTGTGCTTGTTTAAGAGAGTGGAACTATTCAGCTGGCAATGACAATGACACAGTAAAAGAAAATTCTCATTTCAGTATGCTGGTGTAGCACTTTGCCATATCCTAGATTTCACAGCCTAAAATTTCAAGCAAACCTGCCAAAAAAATTGAGAAAGAAACAAGAGACTGAGGTAGGAGATAGACTGTTGTCAGAAAAATCACATGAAAAGCAACGAATTATACCATGGGACTTAAGCATCACAGAGCTCATGAAATGAAAAAGTTCCATTGATTTTCTCTCAACTCCATGAGTGGGCTCTTTTATCAAATGTTTCTGAAAGTGGGGCCTCCTGCTGGTTTTATCATATTAAACTGGGAGCAAAACAGATTCCACTGTCAGAGTTCTTGCAAGGATGTAATCAGAGCATTGGAATCCCACCACAGAGAAACCATGCAACTAAAAAAACGTTAAATATAATTACTTTAAAATTCAAAGACATCTGGGGTGGCTAACATTAAAACAAATGACCTTTCTTCCAACTATATATTTTTTCCAATCACTGTAATAACTTGATAATTGCCTGGAGATTGCTTATTGTAACTGCAAGCTCTTGTGACTTACAAATTCTCTCCTTAGGTCGCTCTCCTGACAAGCAGAATCATTTACAATATGAACCATGAAGTAGTGCCACATTTTTATTCAGCAGCACTGGAAATGAATGTAAAAGCAAGAGACAGAATGAAAAATGTTCATGCTATTACAAGACATATAAAGGTGGAGAAGGGAAGAGGAAATTTCTGCAGGCAGCAAGCATTTTGAGAACTTGTAATGTTATCTGAATGGATGACTGTTGCCTGCCATTTTAGTTGAAGACCCTGGATAATTTCAGGGATAACCAGTGTAAGACAAAAGAATGATCAAATGGATTAACTGGTTAGGGACCCACACTCGAAAGGAGCCCCTAATTTTGTGCTGATTCCCTGCCTCCAAAATACAGTACGCATCTTTGGGTTTCTGTGATTTGGGTTGATTTCTGGACATGGTCAGCCTTAATCCATCTGTTGGGATAAGCATACCAATCTCTGCTATTATGCATTTTGGTTTCCATGAAGGCAGAAAATTGATGGATACGTTGACAATAAATAGGCTGAGATAATATATTGACACTATATGGGTTGCTATGCAGCCAAAACAGTTCACTTAGGTCAGGAAAATATTAGCAGTGTTTTCCCATACTACACTTCCCGGGAAATCAAGAAAACAAGAAAGAGTGACCTGTCTCCAACACCGCTCACATTGTGAGCGCGTTTTCCCTTCAATAGGCTGCGCATGGCGTGAACAAAGAGTGTTTGTTTACAGCTACAGCAACACTGCAAAGAATGTCACCTGCCTCCAGCAGACTCCTAAAAGTGTAGAGCTGCAATAATAAAATCGTAACAGCTACATATAGTAGCTGTATTCAACATAAGGGAGAGTAAACTGTTCAGTGTGCATATAGTTCGGTGACTACAGGCTGACAGAACCACTCATTACCAGTTTGTCTACCTAGCAAAACTGAATCCATAGCCCTGCAGCTGCATACAGTTGCCCTTAGGCAGAGGCAGAGAAGCTGCAAAATAGTTAATTTTGGGTCACCTGGCCCAGAGGCACTCCCAGGCTAATTTAGAGCCACCTCAGGGCTGTCTCAACTATCCCTGTCTTCAACAGTCTACAAGGAACTGTCCGCCAGCCAAAGATTGCCAGAGAACAGCGAGCTCCAGCCATGCTGCCTGCCATCTCCAGCATGCTCCTTATGCTGGGGTCTCAGACGAACATGGCATAGAGTCAGCTATAGTTTTATGCCACCTGGTGATTCTCCCTACAGCACAGGAATACCCAGGTGGCTGTTATGCAAACTCTTTGAGACACCACAGCTGGCATCAAGATTCAGAGTCTTCTGGATGTTGTGCCAATTCCACCTGTACAAATATAATCAACTTTTATCATAAGGGATGTTTTCCTAATCCCATGCCTGAACATTCACAGTCATTGACATGCAAGAAAGCATCAGAGAAGGGTGATGTTTTAGAACATCCTAGACAGACCAACTGCTGTGATACTATAATCAATGCTCCATAGGACTTTAAAGATATTTTCACATACATGAAAAGAGCCTCTAATCCTGCTTCAGCTCCACTCTTTTGAACCAACAGCTATCCATGGCACCAATTCTCTGTGGAAAACACACACCATTTTTACACCAGCTTGCTCTATAATGTACATTTCAAGGGTAAAAACCCTCAGTTTTCAAGTAATTTCAAGCAAGTTTTATTTGCACAAACCTCAGCCAGTACAGTTGCTTTTAACCACATTATATCAGTACCTTCCTTCAGAGGTTGTCACTACCTTACTTTGGTGAAATAAATCCACAAGGTAATTTGACTACAATCCAGTCTGAAAAAAATTCAGAAAAAAAAGAAAAAGAAAAAAAGGAGAGATGTGAAGATAAAATACCACATGTTTAAAACAAGCAAAGAAAAAATGGTAACAACATAGAACTTTTCAAACAAAAACATTAAAAAAGAGAGAGAGAAAGAGAATAAATGTAGACAGTAACAGAACTGATGGGAAAATTTCATCTGAAACAATACAACAGACCAGATTTATAGTAGGCCTGAGCTGTGCATGGCATATTTGAGGAGGAAGGGGCACAAGTAATTTTCCATCACCTTTCTGTCATTCCCTCCCTCCCAACTCTGGATAAAGCTGTGAGGGAAACAGCCAATGGGGGCTGTGAGAAGCCGTGGCCAGCACATCCCTCGGCCCACGCCGCTTCCCACAGCCCCCATTGGCCTGGAGCGACGAACCACAGCCAGCGGGAGTTGCGATCAGCCGAACCTGCGGACGCGCCAGGTAAACAAACTGGCCCAGCCCGCCAGGGGGCTTACCCTGGCAGCCTGCGTACCAAACATTGCCAATCCCTGAAATAGACAGTTATCACAATGGAGAGAGGTAAATAGAATCATAGAATATCAGGGTTGGAAGGGACATCAGGAGGTCATCTAGTCCAACCCCTGCTCAAAGCAGGACCTAATCCCCAACTAAATCATCCCAGCCAGGGCTTTGTCAATCCTGACCTTAAAAACCTCTAAGGAAGGAGTTTCCACCACCTCTCTAGGTAACCCATTCCAGTGCTTCACCACCCTCCTAGTGACAAAGTTTTTCCTAATATCCAACCTAAACCTCCCCCACTGCAACTTGAGACCATTACTCCTTGTTCTATCATCTGGTACCACTGAGAACAGTCTAGATCCATCCTCTTTGGAACCTCCTTTCAGGTAGCTGAAAGCAGCTATCAAATCCTCCCTCATTCTTCTCTTCTGCAGACTAAATAATCCCAGTTCCCTCAGCCTCTCCTCATAAATCATGTGCTCCAGCCCCCTAATCATTTTTGTTGCCCTCCGCTGGACTCTTACCAATTTTTCCACATCCTTCTTGTAGCGTGGGGCCCAAAACTGGACACAGTACTCCAGATGAGCCTCACCAATGCCAAATAGAGGGGAATGATCACGTCCCTCAATCTGCTGGCAATGCTCCCAAAATGCTGTTAGCCTTCTTGGTAACAAGGGCACACTGTTGACTCATATCCAGATTCTCTTCCACTGTAGGTCCTTTTCTGCAGAACTACTGCTAGCCATTCGGTCCCTAGTCTGTAGCAGTGAATGGGATTCTCCCATACTAAGTGCAGGACTCTGCATTTGTCCTTGTTGAACCTCATCAGATTTCTTTTGGCTCAATCCTCTAATTTGTCTAGGTCCTTCTGTATCCTATCCCTACCCCGCAGCATATCTACCACTCCTCCCAGTTTAGTGTCATCTGCAAACTTGCTGAGGGTGCAATCCACGCCATCCTCCAGATCAGGGGTCGGCAATGTTTGGCACGCGGCTCACCAGGGTAAGCACCCTGGCGGGCGGGCCAGTTTATTTACCTGCTGACGCGGCAGGTTCGGCTGATCACGGCCCCCACTGGCCGCGGTTCGCCGTCCCGGGCCAATGGGGGCGGCGGGAAGCCGGGGCCAGCACATCGCTCACCCATGCCGCTTCTCGCCACCCCCATTGGCCTGGGACGGCAAACCGCAGCCAGTGGGGGCCGCGATCAGCCAAACCTGCCATGTCAGCAGGTAAATAAACTGGCCCGGCCCGCCAGGGTGCTTACCCTGGTGAGCCGCATGCCAAACGTTGCCGACCCCTGCTCCAGATCATTAATAAAGATATTATATTAAATTAAAAAGCCAGTTCCCCACAAAGACCTGTATTAGGACCAGTGCTGTTCAACATATTCATAAATGTTCAAGAACTGGGGAGTAAACAAGAAGGGGGAGTGGGAATTTTCAGACATTACAAAATTACTCCAGATATTTAAGTCCAAAGCTGACTGCAAAGAGTTACAAAGGAATCTCACAAAACTGGGTGACAAGGCAACAAATTAAAAGATGGAATTCAACATTGATAAATGCAAAGTAATACATGTACATAAGCCAACCTATACACACAAAATGGTAGGGACTAAATTAGCTAAATTGGCTGTTACCACTCAAGAAAGATCTTGGAGTCATTATGGACAGTTCTCTGGAAACATCTGCTCAATGTGCTGCAGCAATAAAAAAAAAGCTAACAATGGTAGCAACCATTAGAGAAAGGATAGATAAGACAGAAAATATCATAATGCAACTTTATAAATTCATGGTATACCCACACCTAGAATACTCTGTGTAGTTCTTGTTAACCCATCTCAAAAGAGATATTAGAATTGGAAAAGATACAGAAAAGGACAACAAAATGATTAGGGATATAGAAGAGCTTCCAGATAAGGAGAGATTAAAAAGACTGTGACCCTTCAGCTTAGAAAAGAGATGAGTAAGGTCGGGATGGTGGGAGGGGGGATCAGGGAATCGGATAAAGATCTATATAATCATGATTGGCCTGGAGAAAATGTTATTTACCCCCTCACATAAAACAAGAACCAGAGCTCACCTGATGAAATTAATAGGCAGGTTTAAAACAAACATAAGGAAGTACTTCTTCACACAACACAGAGTCAGCCTGTGGAATTTGTTGCCAGGAGATGTCGTGAAGGCCAAAAGTATCACTGGGTTGAAAAAAGAACTAGATACGTTCCTGGAGGATAGGTCTATCAATGACTATTAGCCAAGATGGTCAGGGACACAATCCCATGCTCCAGGTATCCCTGAACTTCCATCTGCCAAAAGACAAGGGATGAGGCACTCGATAATTGCCTTTTTCTGTTCATTCCTTCTGAAGCCTCTAGCACTGGCCACTGTCAGAGACAGGATTCTGGGCTAGATGGACCTTTGGTCTGACCCAGTATCATTATTCTTATGTAAATCAGTAAAGAAAGTCAAAATCTCAATTTTTTTTGCAAACCAAAATTCAAAAAAAAAAAGTTTTGTTTTGATTTCAATTTTGCCCTTTTAAAATATTTTTTGTTATAATTAACTTTAATTTCTAAACAAAAAGATTTTGAACAAGAAAGGAATGTTGTTTTTAAGATATCAAAAACAGGATATTTCAACACTGACTTTTTTTTCCAACCATGTTTCAAACCAAGAAATTCATCCAAACCGACACTTTCTAGCACACAGTTTCATTTTGACAGGTCATCTTTTTCCAATGAAAAAAAGTGTTTAATCCAAAAATTCCCAGTCAGGTCTAATTCTGGACTGCTCTAAGTTACAGCAGCGGGGATGACTCCCTAAAGGCTGTTCCACCATCCTAGAATCATCTGCTGCACTCCATCCCCACCTTTCCAACACCCCTTGTACCAGGGCTAAGAAAAGGTGGCATAAAGCCAGCTGTGCCAGGCTTACATTATGTAGGGATTTCCCTATGCAACAGGAACCCCCAGCTTGCTTGCTTGGTCTCCATCCCACTTTGTGCATCTGGTGGCATAAGGGGATGGAGTGAGGGTCATCTTACTCAACATACGTAGATATTTTAGGAATAGTTCATTTTCTATTGAGCTGGCCAAATAGTGTAATTTGTGTCCGATAGGAAATTCTGATATTTTGACATTTGTTTTTATCCCAGATTGCATCTTGACTTCTTTTTTCAGAACAGAATTCCAAAATATTTAGATTTGGAAGTCTCAAAATGTTTTGGTTTGGGTGGGTTTGACAGTGAACGGCATCTGTCTGTGCTGCCATTGTGTGTCATGGGAATTGTGTCATTTGGGTGTCATGCTTTTCTGAACTGGGACTTGATCTTAAACTCCCCTCCCACACAAACACACAGGGAAGCAGTTATTCAAAAACAAGCAGAGTTTTACTGGTAGCAGAAGCACTCTTCGGAGCCCTCTGAGAAGAAAGGGGTAATCAAGCATAGGAGAAGCTTCCTATAAACACTGCAAAGCCACCTCATTGTTTTCCTTCAAAATTCCTCCTCAAAACTCCCATCTGGTGTTATACCTATAAAAAAACTGGACAATAGTTAGCCCTCTGGTGTGCTACAAGCATTGGCTTTTATGATGACCAGCATCATCTCTGATGGTTCTCGGGGTACCCAGAACTGTGAGTCAACTTGTTACCCATCCTGCCTCCAGCAGGAGGCAGACTTACATGAGCTTAAGTGTGTGCCTGCTCCTGACATGACCATCCTGTTAGCCACCCAAACATTTTCCTCTGGGCTCTGCCAGCCCTTACTTTGCTTTGACAGTTAACAATACGTGCACCCCAGTCCTCAAGTCCCTTTGAAGCATTTCCGCATAGTGTCTAGACCTTTACCCACTGGACACTCAGAAATACCAGGTCTGTTGACCCTAAGTGATCCGTGGTTACCCCAGTTTGAACGTTTCAATTCAGGATCAGTTCCTTGTATAATACCACAACACTGAGACATATTTATAGTGAAAACAAGAATAAGTTTATCAAAGATTCAAGACAAAGTGAGTAAAGATAATGAGGGAAAAGGGCTACCTGTAAAGAAAATCACAACACAGTTTCAAGAAGCTAAGCTTAACTTAACAGGCTAACCTTCTGTCTATAAGAAGTGTATCTCACCCCAAATGTCAATTGCAGCATTTCAACCAAGCCAAGTGAAGAGCTCATTTTCCTGAATGTAAATGTTCTGTTTACTTCCTAGGTGCAGGATAAAGGGATGTCTCTTTGCCCCCCACTTACATCCCCAAATTTCATCATCTATCCTCAAGGACAGTAAAAAAAACCCTTTGATTGTTTTTCCTGTTGATTTCACTTCCTCTGTTGACTTTGTATGTGCATAGGGCTTCCATTGCGTTGGTTTACAATGCTCACTTTACATGCTGACCAAGAGATAAGTGAACATCTTTTGTCTGCCAGAAATCCTGTTTGTCACCTCTGCCTTGATACAGACTTTAGGAATACATTTTCAGCATATATAAACAACTCCTTACATAGTATCTGTATCTGTATTTTAGCATAATAATGATCATTGTGACACTGGCTTCCATTTAACACTTCACATGATATTCTTCGATGAACCTGAATGTACATACCCGGATATTCTTGTAACTCCCTTTCCAGTTGGCACTGAATCACAATCTCATTGTTCACTTCTGCTCACTCCATCTGTTTCTTTTTTCTATCTGAGGCTACAGTTTTACACTTAAATTGTAAAATCTTCAGGGAAAGGATTGTCTCTTTGTAAGATTTGTACAATGCCTAGGGTAACCCCCTGGCTTTGATCCACTGGTGAGTGTGTGTACGGATGCCACACTGTGCCTGATCCACAGAAGTTATGAGTCTATTAGATCCCCATCTAAAGAGCCTTGGCCTCTCAGCTCAAATTATAGCAACTCATGCTTTCAGGTCTGGAGGTCCCCAGTTCATTTCCTGGTGCACTAGTCACAATGGTAGCGATCAGAGGCACAATAGGGCATGCCTCCAGATACTACTGTAATACAAATAATAATTAGTGCTATTCAGAACACAATTAATTAATTGTACTTTTTGATGTTTAAGCTATCCTACACTGGAGGGGGAAATACACCACATACAACACTTATTCCCTGGCTCTTCCTACTGGCACCCAACCAACCTGTCTGCCATAAGGAGCTCATTCACAGAGACAAATGATGGCTAACCACTGAGTGACATTATGCCACAAAGCTACCTTATTCCTTGTCACAGCCCTTCCATGTGATTAATGTGCTTTTGCACTGCACAGTTTAGGGAAGAATACAAATCGGACATGCAACTGTATATTGTAAGACAAGTTGTATGAAAAAGTGGACCAAAATCAATGAGCACCTGGTAGACATGACTGGAGGAACTAATGGGGCAAACCCTAAAAAAACCACAGAGAGATGTTCATGCAATTGTCACAGAGGGCGATAATACGATGGCATCGACAGGCAACAGCAACCGTAAAAGTGTTTGTCCTGGTAAGCAATCCAGTTGCACATCTGTCCATACCGATAGGCAGGGGAGGGAAACTGCTATCACAGTTACTTGAACTACAAATCCTAAATTCCTTTTCTTGAACAATAAGAAACAATATTCAGGTTTGTAAAAGAGAAAAATAGGAAGACAGCAGAACAAAGTGTTACATTTCTAGTGAGCATGGGAAGTTTTTTCTCCTCTGTAGTTAGCTAAAGTAGAGTTCTACTTCTTTTTTTCCACTGAACAAAATAAGGAAACTGGGTTAGAACGTGTTTCATAGAATGCTCTTTGGGGTTTTTGGTGGGGAGAGGGGTTGCTTTTTGTTTGTTTTAAGATAGATTCTAGTATCTGGGAATTAAAACAATTCAGTGGCCCTCCTCCTGAAATTCAGGGGAATTTTCTGATGGCCTGTACCCTCCGAACTTAGCTATATGGATATTCAAGACTCTATTTGGCTCAGTTTTATTGGGAAGAATACCTTACCTCTCACATCATGGGTTGGAATGTGATCTCAGATACAGAGCTATGCTTTGATCCAAAGAAATAAGCAGAGCTTATCCAATAATTAAAACAATTTTATATGTAATTTGACAACTGTAATGTCATGCAATTAGGAGTAGAAGTAATAAATGAAAGTGATTAACTGTTAGAGCATTCCCTTCCTTGAAGGCAGACACAGGAAGGGAAACTCCACAAAGCCAACCTCAGTTGAGTTTTCTGGAAGTCATTGACTCAAGTTTAGTTGAGCATACCGGAGCTGTGCTCTTTGAATTAACATAAATGCTGCCTTTTATTTAATCTGCAAATACCTGCTTATCTGATCACTTGGAACAACCAGGGGGCTCTCTGAAGTCCTGGATCTATAGGCAGCGAAAAGGAACAGGCAAGGGAATGTCCCATCCTACAAGATGCTAAGTGTGTTAAACTCTGATTGGAGACAATGAACATTATTATTATAAATGACTGCTATTTGTCTGGATTTTGCTCCTGGGGGTGGGGACTGTCTCTTAATATGTGTTTGTCCACAATGAAGCACTGATCTCAGTTGTGGGCTCTAGGCACTACTGTAACATAATAAATAAAAAGTTATTTAAGAGAAATCTGCATTAAAACTACTTTTGTAACAAAACATTATATTATTCTGCATTGTGACTATATAAGACCTCTCAGTCAGTGGGATAGTTATACTCACAGCTCCCAGCATTAACCCAAGGATATTCAGCATTTCCAGACAGGAAGGACACTACCAGTCCCTGTAAAGAGGGTTTTCTTGTTTTCTTTTCTTTTTTTTTTATTAAAGCAAGTGTTAATATTTAATTAAAAGGATAGCTGTGTGGATGTGTGCTATGATTGGACAGACATTCTGTCAAAACCAAGTTACAGGATCTCATCCAAAAGGTGGAATATTTATTATCAGTTGAGGAAGTGAACATGCATGGATTATTAAATGAAAGGAGTGGGGAAAGCAGCTCAAATGTCCACCTTTTTGAATACTATTAGCATCAATATCATGGCCCCAGCATATTTTAATCTATTTTTCAAAATATAGTTATAGTTTCATTATGGACTTCTTACCTTCTGTATGCATAGATTACATAAAACACTGCTGTTGCATAAAATGCATTGTATACACACCAAGTACATTTAATGACATGTTACAATAATACATTTATATTTAAAATACAACATATTGCACTCTATGACATGAATATAGCATGCCATTGGTGGATTTTAAACAATTAAAAACTGGTAGTTTTCATAATATTTACCGATATTTTGCTAATTTTCAGATGTACACCCACTCCATTTTAGGTAACAAATACACAAGGTTAGATTCACTAGTACATCTTAGGTTACTTTAGGGTGCTCAGATGATGCTTTATGCCTTACTAGCAAGCTCCTTGTGAGAAGTGACATGGGAATAATTCTTTACATCACCAGAGGTCTCACACATCTCCAGATTACTTGTTCAAACAACTTCACATCCACCTGTTTATTTCTTGAATTCTTTTTAAAAACACTTTTAAGGCACTCCTAATAAACTTCTCTGAAATGGGCAATTTTTAATCATTCATTCCCAAAAATTAAACACACAAACAGAAAACTGCACCACCCTAGTAAGGAAGCAAAACCAACCACAACAGATTTTCAAAGAAATATCAAAAGCACTGTCACCTCTGAAGTAAGTTCCCATTCTGCTGCAGGGTATCCTTAAAACTCAATGATCTCATCTTAGCATGGACTTAACAACTGCACTTTCATCTGCTTATAATCTGGTTTGCATCTCTCACAATTCCTTTTGTTACGGCTAAATAAGCTGACTAAAACAGCTCTGTCTTCAGAATTGTAAATTGAGTAGTTACCCATTTAAAAAAAACAAGAAGTCCTGGGGGTATAGAGTCTCTTTCCTCTCCTTATATCAATTCCAAGCAGATTTCCATCCATATGCATTTGAACATTTGTCTTAGGATGATGCACATGTTAAGCATGTGCTTGCAGCAAAAAACAGGATTATTTAATCAAGTGATGGAAGCTATCGACATGGATTCCTCTGTTTAAATATTTCAATTTAGGTGTATTTCAAGTGTGTTCCTACCTCAGTGACAGGATATTATACATCCAAAAAAAAAAAACCCCAACTCACGTCAAAGATGCAGCATGACTGATTTTTAAGATCCAAAGCAATTTAGAACACCAAACTTTTAACATGACTAAAAAAAAGTCTAATGTCAAGGCTTCTAGAAATATGTCTCTCAACATCAAGCAGCATCAAACTTCTGCCTGGGGAAGTACTTCATGTCAGTGTTTAGAAAACAAGAATATCATTAGCAACTGGATACTGTAAGTAAGAGTTTCAGAGTAGCAGCCGTGTTAGTCTGTATCCGCAAAAAGAAGAACAGGAGGACTTGTGGCACCTTAGAGACTAACAAATTTATTAGAGCATAAGCTTTCATGGACTACAGCCCACTTCTTCGGATGCATCCGAAGAAGTGGGCTATAGTCCACGAAAGCTTATGCTCTAATAAATTTGTTAGTCTCTAAGGTGCCACAAGTCCTCCTGTTCTTCTTTTTTTTGTAAGTAAGAGGTGACGGAACCAAATGAACTTCTGCTTGCAGTTATTTAGAACCTGAATTTCAGAGGTGCTATTCACCCGTTTTTCCAGTTGAAGTCAGTGGGATCTCCAAGCACTTCAGGGATATTGTTTCTTGATCCTAGCAATTGAATCTCCTCCCGTACAAGTTTTACACATGTGTAGCACCATTGACTTCTATGGAGTTATTCCTGATATATACAAGTAACAGAAGAATTCCATCTGTACTGGAACCTGTGCTGTTCAACATATGCATAAATGACCTGGAAAAGGGGGTTAGCAGTGAGGTGGGAAAAGTTGCTGATAATACAGAATTACTCACAACAGCTAAGTCCACAGCTGACTGCAAAGAGTTAGAATCATGGATGCTGGAACTAGGGGTGCTGGGGGTGCTGCTGCATCCCTAGTGCAAAGTGATTTCCATTATATCCAGGGTTTACAGTTTGGTTCAATGGCTCTCAGCACCCCCACTATACAAATTGTTCCAGAGCCCCTGGTTAGAATGGGATCTCAAAACGTGGGTGACTGGGCAACAAAATGTCAAATGAAATTCAGTGTTGATAAATGCAGCATAATGGCAAACATAATCTGAACTATGCATACAAAATGATGGGGACTATATTAGCTGTTACCACTCAAAGATCTTGGAGTAATTGTGGATAGTTCTCTGTAAACATCTGCTCAGTGTGCAGCTACAGTCAAGAAACCGAACAATGTTAGGAACCATGAGGAAGGGGATAGATAATAAGACAGAAAACCCGCAGACAACCCGCCAACCTTAAGCATATTCTCACCACACCATAGTAACTCCAACTCAGGAACCAATCCATGCAACAAACCTCGATGCCAACTCTGCCCACATATTTACACCAGCGACACCATCACAGGACCTAACCAGATCAGCCACAACATCACCAGTTCATTCACCTGCACGTTCACCAATGTAATATACGCCCATCATGTGCCAGCAATGCCCCTCTGCTATGTACATCGGCCAAACTGGACAATCCCTGCATAAAAGGATTAATGGACACAAGTCAGATATTAGGAATGGTAATATACAAAAACCTGTAGGAGAACACTTCAACCTCCATGGACACACAATAGCAGATTTAAAGGTAGCCATCCTGCAGCAAAAAAAACTTCAGGACCAGACTCCAAAGAGAAACTGCTGAACTTCAGTTCATTTGCAAATTTGACACCATCAGATCAGGATTAAACAAAGACTGTGAATGGCTAGCCAACTACAAAAGCAGTTTCTCCTCCCTTGGTGTTCACACCTCAACTGCTAGAAGAGGGCCTCATCCTCCCTAATTGAACTGACTTCATTATCTCCAGACTGATTCTAACCTGCATATTTATACCTGCCTCTGGAAATTTCCACCACATGAGTCTGACAAAGTGGGTATTCACCCACAAAAACTTATGCTCCAATACGTCTGTTACTCTATAAGGTGCCACAGGACTCTTTGTTGCTTAAGACAGATGCCACTTTATAATGCCACTTTATAAATCTATGGTATGCCCACACCTTGAATACTGCATGCAGTTCTGGCCGACCCATCTCAAAAATGAATTGGAAAAAGTACAGAGAAGGACAACAAAAATGGTTAGGAGTATGGAATAGCCTCTATATGAGGAGAGATTAAAAAGACTGGGACTGTTCATCTTAGAAAAGAAATGGCTGAGGGGGAGAGGGTCTGATAGAGGTCTAGAACATCATGAATGGTGTGGAGAAAAATTGTCATTTACTCCTTCACGAAACACAAGAACTAAGGATCACCTGATGAACTGAATAGGCTACAGGTTTAAAAAAACAAAAGGAAGTACAGTAGAACCTCAGAGTTACAAACACTTTGGGAATGGAGGTTGTTTGTAACTGTGAACAAAACGTTATGGTTGTTCTTTCAAAAGTTTACAACTGAACACTGATAGTACAGTTTTGAAACTTTACTATGGAGTAGAAAATGTTCCTTTTAACCATCTTAATTTAAATGAAACAAGCATAGAAACAATTCCCATACCTTGTCAATTTTTTAAAAAACTTTTCCTTTATTTTATTAGTAGTTTATTGTCGGAGAATAACAGAGTTCTCACTTTTTGTTTGGGTACAGCAAGTCAGATACTTTATTATGTTTAACACAGTACTGTACTGTACAGTATCTGCTTCTTTTTTTTTTTTGTCTCCGCTGCCTGATTGCATACTTCCAGTTGCCAATGAGGTATGTGGTTGACCAGTCTGTTCATAATTCTGGTGTTCATAACTCTGAGGTTCTACTGTACTTCTTCACACAATGCAGTCAACCTGTGAAGGCCAAAATTATAACCAGGTTCAGAATATAATTAGTTAGTTCATGAAGGATAGGTCCATCAATGGCTATTAGCCAAGATGGTCAGGGACACAACCCCATACTCTAGGTGTCCCTACTCCTTTGACTACCAGAAGCTGGGACTGGACAGTCGGATGGATCACTCAATAATTGCCCTGTCCTATTCACTCCCTCTGAAGAGTCTGGCATGGGTCACTGTTGGAAGACAGGATACGGGGCTAGATGTACCAATGGCCATACTGGGTCAGACCTTTCTTATGAATCAGTGGACATGATTCTCATTTACACTCAGGCCACTTTACACAGCTCTGGCAGCATAAGAGTTTCTATCCACTATAAGACTCCTTTGCATCCCCAGAGCTGTGTAAAATGGCCTTAAGTGTAAACACGTCAGATCCATTGTCCCAAGTTCCCAGGCATAAATAGTTCAAAGGCATGTATACTGAACTCAGCATGGGTGGAGAAAAAAAGACATGCCTTGTGCCACTCAGCAGTAATCACTCTAGCTGCTGAAGGAGTGTTGTTGACAAACTTTAAAGGCAAATTGGAAAAGTTAGGGCAATTTTCATGGCTCCAAAGTATCTGGGGGACGAGGCAGGGCACAAAAGGGCAGGAAATTGTGATCCCACCAGTGAACTGTCCAGAGAGAAATTACTCAAAACCTCAGCTCATTTAAAGTTAACTTTATTCTTAAGGGGTAGAAGAATGGAAATGAGCTGGGGATTTCTAGAGATTGAGGCCAGAACTGATCATTCATCATCTACCTGACCTCCTGGTAGGCCACAAAATTTCATGGGCACCCCTTTCTAGGGTCAATAACTTTTGTTTGGCTAAATCATAACTTCCAGAAAGACTTTCAGTGTTGATTTGAAGACCTCAAGAGATTGAGAATCCACCACTTCCCTTGGTATTTTGTTCCAGTGATTAATCACCCTCCCAGTAAAATTTGTGTCTAATTTCTAATTTGAGTTTGTCTGGCTTCAGCGTCCAGCCATTGCTTCTTGTTATGCCTCTCTCTGCTAGATTAAAAAAAAACCTTCTTCCCCTTATCAGCTTTCTTCTTCAAAGTGCTGTCTCTAGGAATAGAAGAATGTTTTTTATTATTCAGTGACAAAATGCCTAAGGAAAGCCATAGTAGGCTTTTTTAAATGACAGTCTCTCTCTTTTTTTTTTTTTTTTTACAAGTTATCTATATCAGCAATAAGGCGCTCACAGATGGGTCCTACTGAACTATAAGCCATAGAATTGTTTCATTACTGTGTCACCAAACACATTCTGCATTTGTGCAGCTCCCTGAGCAATGGACAACTATTATTAATTATTAGTTCTATAAACACACCAAATTGTGGTTGGTGCTTTACAAACAAGAGTGCTCACAAACTATAACAGGAATGTAAAACAAGTTTTTGTTTTTTTTCCCTCTCCATTTTGTTCTTCCCTATTTTCCTTTATTTTATGTTTTCATTTTAATGTTTTATTTGACCATTTCCCACCAAAACTTTCCTATTGACTCATTTTAACTCTTTCCTCTATTCCATTTTTATGTAACCCTCTTTTTTCCCATTCCTAGTTTAAGACTTTTCCTGTTTTTCCCCTTCTCTCCTTTTCCCACCCCCACTTTTTCATACTGTGACCCTTACTTTTCTTCCACCTTCTCCCCACTAAGGACCTGATCCAGTTGCCATTGAAGTCAGCAGGAAGGTTTCTATTGACTTTAGGGTTCAGAAGAGGAGATCTGGTTTCTGAAGAGGCTGCTGTGAACGTTTTACTCCTGCCACTACACTCTGCAATCTCCAACTCATGGGGAAGCAGAGGTCTTTCATAAGAGACGCATGGTAGGATTCCTGCCTCACATGGTGCTAGAAAGGGGAGGCCTATAGGAACTCTACCTCTTTCCCATGCCACTTCTGTCTTTTCTTATACTATTTAGTTACAGGAGAGGCCTTTTAGATAGGGTAAAGGTGGTATTACTTCTGTTCTACACACTGCTGTGGGGAATGGCTCAAGGAGCCTAATGTCACAAAACAGCTCCCCAGTTCAGTCATCCCTAGGGAAAGGGCCACAGAGAGAAAAGGACTGGTTTCAGTGCTCCACAGAGATGTAATATCCACTACAAAAGGATATCCTTTTATACTGTTGTATTCTTTTTAGTGGTGGCTGCTAAGGTCTTCAAATATTATTGCCTTCCATATCACTAGTTTCCTCAATAGTGGCAGCTTCATTTTGTGCCCGTTAGGAAGGGGGGAAGCTGGACTAATGGCTGTGTAAACTTCTGGCAAATCCAGCACAGAGCTTTTCAGGCACACTAATTGCTCCACCATTACTTATATTTGTTCATGAAACTGCCAACAGATGGGTAATGCTCTTCCAATGCAACAGTTACCTCCAGGCGCACGTATTGTCAAATTACTGTGAAACGTTTTGTTTGTGCCCTTTACTGCTTCTCTATGATGTGTGAAAACTGCCTCAAAGTTTTTTTTTTTTTTTTTGAAACACTTTTGACTCAACATGGCACTGGGAGAGCAGCTGAGCAGGATTCAGCTTCTTGGGAGGTCAGCATCCATATACTCTGAAGATTTTGCCAAAATCTTCCAAGTAGACATAGGAAACCAAGACTTACTATTCCTGATACAATATGTCTCATGTATAACCAATCCAAGAACATCTTATTTATTTTCTCCCAAACACCTTTGAAGCCATCTTTATGGTATGTCCACACTAAAACCAGAGGAGCGATTGCAGCACTGGTTGGCACATCGCTCTAGTTTTAATTTAGATAGCACAGCTAAAAATAGTAGCAGAGACGCGGCAGCATGGGCTTCCGTGCAGGCTGTCCAAGCTGGCTGCATTGCTAGTCCATGGCCTCACTGCTATTTTTAGCATGCTAGCTAAAGCTAACAGAGGTATGCCTACCAGAGCTGCAATCCCCCCTCCAACTGTAGTGTGTACATACCAAAAATGTTTTTAAAAATTGCTTAATGGTTCATCTTTAAAATTTAGAATACAAACAAAGATATTTCAAATCACTTCTATTTAGTGTCCAGATTAACCAATCTGGTAAAACCAAATATATCTATGGCTAACATATCAGATTTATGTGAGAAGAATTTATGGCTGAACAGGGACGTACCTGGGGTGGGGAGGGACATAGAGATTAACTAGAAGAGTTGACTCAATCTTAATAATAGTGGTTAAAAATAGCACATTACTGTAGTAGTGTTCAAAAGTATTCATTACTTGAATGATCACTGAAGTTCATGTCTCAGCCAGAGAGCATCAGAAAGGTAGTTTAACTCCCAAGTGCTGATTTTGCACATCACTTTTAGCATTTCCTATATAACCAGCAGGCTCAGCAGAGTGGAGCATCACACTTGTATACAGCACTGTTAGTTGTACAGTAAAGTTAGTTCCACTGATGAATCTTTTCCCCAGGCTAGTTATTTTATTTTGAAGTCAAATCCTTAATAGCTTTGTTTTGCTGCTGTCTCCTCAACTCTTTCCCTTGCTGTATTTTCTCTTTGTTCATTCGATAGCAAATTAAAGAGTAGCTTTGAATGAACCATTTGTCTTTAATGCTGTTCTGCCTTCCCCAATCAGTTCCTTTTGATCACACCTGGAAATCTTAAGACACAAGCATTCATTTTCCGACACATGCTGAGATACTAGAACATCCGATCAGAAGTTTTAGTATAAGTTTTGCTTCTTTGTACAGTAACTCCTCACTTAACATTGTAGTTATGTTCCTGAAAAATGTGACTTTAAGCAAAACGATGTTAAGCGAATCCAATTTCCCCATAAGAATTAATGTAAATAGGGGGGGTTAGGTTCCAGGGAAATTTTTTTCACCAGACAAAAACAATATATATATATATACACACACACAGTATATGTTTTAAACAATTTAATATTGTTCACAGCTATGATAATTGTGAAGCTTGGTTGAGGTGGTGAAGTCAGAGGGTAGAAGAGGGTGGGATATTTCCCCGGGAATGCCTTCCTGCTAAATCAGTGGTTCTCAAACTTTTGTACTGGTGACGCCTTTCACATAGCAAGCCTCTCAGTGCGACCCCCCCATATAAATTAAAAATACTTTTTTATATATTTAACACCATTATAAATGCTGGAGGCAAAGCAGGGCTTGGGGTGGAGGCTGACAGCTCGTGACCCCCCATGTAATAACCTCGTGACCCCCTGAGGGGTCCCGACCCCCAGTTTGAGAACCCCTGTGCTAAATGATGAACTAGCACTCGGCTGAGCCCTCAAGGGTTAACACATTGTTGTTAATGTAGCCTCTTACTCTACAAGACAGCAGGAATGGAGGGGAGGGGAGATAGTATAACAGACAGAGACAGACACACACCTTGTGTGTGGGAGAGAGAGAGAAATGCACACTGCTCCTTTAAGTAAGCTGACCCACTCTTAAGTGCATTGTCTTTTTAAGTGCATCAGGAAGTTGCGACAGCAGCTGCTGCCCCAGGCTCTCTGTCTCTCTCCCTCCGTGTCCCCACCCTGCTCTATATGGAGAAGAAGCAGGGTTACCATATCCAGCAAATAAAAAAAGAGGACCCTCCACGGGCCCTGGCCCCGCCCATTTTCCCACCCCAGCCCCGCCCCAACTCCGCCCCTTCTCCGCCCTAACTCCGCCCCTCCTCCCTCCCACTCCCAGCCACGCGAAAAGGGCTGTCCGAGCGCTACCGGCTTCACGGTTTGCCGGGCAGCCCCCAGACCCTGCGCCCCCGGCCGGCGCTTCCCCAGTGCAGCTGGAGCCCGGGAGGGGAAGCGCCCAGCCGGGGGCGCAGGGTCTGGAGGCTGCCTGGCAAACCATGAAGCCGGTAGCGCTTGGGTTTCGGGCAGCCCCCTTGCCTCCGGACCCTGCGCCCCCAGCCGGGCACTTCCCCTCCCGGGCTCCGGTGGCGCAGGGTCCGGAGGCATGGGGGCTGCCCGAAGGCGGTAGCGCTCGGGCAGCTTGGCTCTTAAACAGAGCCGAAGAGTCGAGGAGGAACAGAGCCGCCGCGGCTGGATGCTCTGCTCCTCTTCGGCTCTGTTTAAGAGCCGGGCTGCCCGAGCGCTACCGCCTTCGGGCAGCCTCCATGCCTCCGGACCCTGCGCCGCCGAAGCCCGGGAGGGGAAGTGCCCGGCAGGCGGCTGGGGTCCGGAGGCATAGGGGCTGCCTGAAGCCGGTAGCGCTCGGGCAGCTCGGCTTTTAAACAGAGCTGAAGAGTCAGGGGAGGAGCAGAGCCGCCATTTTCCCGGACATGTTCGGCTTTTTGGCAATTCCCCCCGGATGGGGGTTTGAGTGCCGAAAAGCCGGACATGTCCGGGAAAAAGAGGACGTATGGTAACCCTAGAAGAAGGGGTAAGCAGGGTGTAGGAGCGGGGGAAGGGGGACACCCTGACATTAGCCCCCCTCTTCCTTCCCTCCCTCCCACAAGCAGGAGTCTCGGGGAGCAGCTCCAAGGCAGAGGGCAGGAGCAGCACATGGCAGTGGGAGGAGGGATAGCTGCAATTGCTAGCCTGCTGGCAGCTGCTACACAGGGAACTTAGGGGAGCAGGGAGGTGATAGGGGGAGCTGATAGGGGGCTGCCGGTCCACCCTGGTTCCAAGCCCCCACCAGCCAGCTGCAACGGGCTGCTCTTCCTGCAAGCAGTGGACAACGCAGGCGGCTGCCAAACGACGTTAGAAGGGAGCATTGCACAACTTTAAACGAGCATGTTCCCTAATTGATCAGCAACTTAACATCGAAACAACGTTAACTGGGATGACTTTAAGTGAGGAGTTACTGTACTGTATATGGAAGCATCAGATTATTCATTAATAATGGAACTGCTAAGTATTTTTGTAATATTTTCAAGTTTTTGGCATATCCTTGTGGTTTTTTTCCCCAGTAAGGAGTGCCTGGGATCTGAATATTGATTCACTCTGTCTTCATCAAATCCCACCAAGGAAGGCACATGGCAGGTAAGTCCTTATCTATAGGTCTTGTTCCTAAACTTCCCTCTAAGCCTACCTATCCTCTTGAAAGATACCTATGCCATCACCACCCATTCTACAGCTGGGTGTTGCACACCTAGATTACATGCAACAATTCTACATCCATAAACTTAGGACTTGTCTTCACTGCAAAGTCAATTTGAGTTAAAATTAGAGCATGCCTCAAACTGATGTTCACACATAAGATTCCTTAATGGAAGTGCAGTGGTGCTTTTTAACTTAAGTTAGCTGACTCATCAGCTGCTAACATGACCACGTTGTATCATGGACACAGGCTAGCACCACTTCAGTGCCACTAGTCCTCCAATGTCTTCCCACAAATTTACTGTGTGTGCCCAGAAAAGACAAACAAGTCTTCCCAGAGTTCACAAAGAAAGAATTCCTAGAGCAGTTCATCTTAGTGCAGTGCAGAGAAATGTGGGATGTGCCCTCAGCAATCTTAGTGCACCACACGAGTGAGTGCAGCACCCCAATAGACATGGCCAGAGGGTTATTTGGTGAAATGGCTGCACTTACTTGAGAGGAGTAACTTAAGTGTGGAAAACTCAAGTTAGCTTGACAACGACAACATACCCTGAACCTGACAACTCTGCTACATCCTCAGGTCAGCCAACATCACTCCAGGTTAAAAAGGGGAAAAAAAGAGAGAGAAAAACCTTTCATTCCCCAAAAAGCACATCCGTTTTCACTCTAGCTGCTTTCAGCACCTTTCAGTTAAAATTAGTATCAGATGATGTCATGTATGATTCCACTTTTCTGCTTTTCAAAGTAATTCCTCACTGGGTTTCTAAAGCAGTGTGCTGCACTAAACAAGGTAGCCCTATATTCAGAATTTCTTCTATTTCTTGGTATTCTTCAGGATCCAGTGCGGATCCCCAATATTCAAACCTTTTTAGCCTGTAGCTGATTCTCTACCATGTCCACATATTATTTTTATGCATAATTTTTCCAAATTAGAGAGTTCCAGACAGACATGCCCTTTTTCAATTGCCTGCTCTGATGTCTATCACTCAAGCATCATAAAACACTCTCTAGCCTCTTCCTGAAAGTGCTCGTTTTAGCAGAAAGTGCAGAGTGCTCATATGGTCTCTGAGGAGATTCCAGCAGATCCTCAATCAAATCGTCTTCTCAGATGACATATTTAAGTCTCAAGTCATTATATTAGAAGAGGACAACTGACAGACCTGGCTGTACAAAGTTCTCTCCTTTCTCTTTGTGTTCCATTTTTTGAATGCTTTTATGCTTACACAATAGATGGATGATTATAGTGTGGTCTGTTTTGGGGGCAGTGTGTGGAACCAAGCAACCTGCTAGGCTAGGCTGAGCGAGATTACAATGATCTAACAATTTTATGTTCATTTCTCTAGGAATTTATGGGAAAATATAACACTAGGGATCATATTATGATCTGTAAATCTATAGTAATTCCAGTGCCTTCTAAAAGGAGTCATTCCACTATAATGCAGATCAAAACCTATCCCTCAGTTTAAATCAAAACTTTATAAGACCTAAAACTTCAGAAATTCCATGAAAGTGATGGATATTCTGATCAAGACCAGTTCTGGCACTCCCTTATCATCCTTTCCTCTTCAAAGCACATATACTGTATACTCTATGTTTTTTCCTCCCGGGTATGTCCTTATTCAGCCACAAATTCATTTTACATAAATCTGGTATGTTAGCCATAGATATATTTAGTTTTACCAGATAGGTGAATCTGGATACTAAATAGAAGTGATTTAAAATATCTTTGTTTGGATTCTAAACTTAGAGATGAGCCATTAAGATTTTTTTAAAACAGTTTTGGGTATATTTTGCAATTGAAAGTGGGATTGTAGCTCTGGACTAGAGACCAGCAACAAATCAAAGAATCAGAAAAATAGGGGGGAAAGGGAGAACAAAAAAAAAAGGAAAGCAGATAAAGTCTGTGAATGCCAATAATTGACATGGTGGCAATTCAGCAAGATTCTAGTTATGGGCAAAACCAAATGCGGAATTTAAGATATGTACAACCCCAGTCCTGAACTACATAGAGTGTGATCCTATTAAGATTTTGGCAACATGTTAATTAAGTGTAACTTAAAATTTATTAGTAGGCTACAGTTTATTACATAAACGAAGTCACCACCAAAGTAGTATGTGGCTCACCCCTGGATGCTAAAAGAGCCCTAACTACAGGAATCACATCTCAGCATACGGTAATAACTTAGGAGAATTGTAATAAATGCACTTCTAGGGAGCACTAAATAGTCATGAACGTGGTTAGGGATGTTTCACAATATCATCTTTCTAAAACAAAGCCATGTATCTATGTACTGTATATAATTACTATAGTAGAATGCGTCACTAATTACTGTGCTGTACACTAAAAGATAACTTTCAAAAATACTCTTATCTGCATTCTGCCATTTTTGAGTTCCTGGCAAGAGCATTTACAGTGCATGAGTGTGGAAAATTGACAGATTCTGCACATTTGGTGCTTTTTCATGATGTTTGCTACATTCAGCTGAATATAAGATTTCAGATATTTTTCCCAGCTCATCCCAGTGTAAATCAATGTATTAAGCCAGCCTAGCAGAAAACTAGAGCAGGCAGACAGAAAATGTGCTTATTCTAAATTTTAAAAAATGGTGAGCTGTTTTCTTATAAAATGTAATGGTGAATAAACATTTAAACACTGGGTTACTCACCAGAGCATAAGCCACACACATCATGTATCCCAAGAGCAGGAAGAAACATACCAGAGAAAAGAAAAGGCTTAGTGACTCAACAGATTTGATGCTTAAAAAAGAAAAGTATCTACATACATTTAAATAAGAAATGCATCTATTAAGTTAATATCAGTTACATATTTCCACAGAGGAGAAAAAGCTAATTTAGAAAAAGCAACAAGTCTGTCATTCAAAGCATATGCCTATATTTTAGCAACTATAATTAGGGGCTTATTTTTTTACTTTGTGGAAATGGAGCAACAGATTGAACAATTGACCCTGTTCCTTTCCAGTATGCATTTCTTTGGCTTCTTCCTTCTTTGCACATATTCATAGTTCCCCAAGTACTCTTTGTTCTTTTGAGACTATTCCTCTTACTTGTGGAATTTATCTATCCCTTCCTGTCCTTGTGGTTTATCTCTCTCTCAAGGAGAATAATCTAAAACACAAGGAAAAGTAATTAGCATAGCAGGTATAATATATGGATTATGGATAGGAGGGAAAGGAAATAGTGATTTGCTATCAAATATCATAATGAATGGGAGCACCAGTTCATAAATTCAAGGTAAACCTGTTTCCTTATGCACCATAAAGGTGCATGACTACTTAAACAATGGATTTATTATCTTTAGTATTTGATAGCCAAATTTGTTGAAGGAAATATAATGTTCTCTGAAGGATACTACAAAAACTTGATGCCAACCAGTGGGCCATAAAAAAGTAAGAAAAAAGGAGAGTTAATAAATCTGAGAAGCCAACGACTATATGAATAGTATCAATAAGAAAAAATCCCTACAAATTCAAAGACAGCAGAACACCTGGAGTAATTAACTGAGATTGTAATGCTAAGAATAAGCAAAGACCAGGCAGCGGTTTGGCTTTCGAGCACAAAAAGTCATATGGGTGAGGCAGGCTTCGTCTCACCTGAGTAATTAAATTGTATCATTTGCAGCCCATTCTTCTGAAGAATGTTGATGCTGCATGGCCATTGTCCGGTAAACAGTCAAGGTTGTGGGCTTGATACTCATCTACACTAAGATCCCTTTGCACCACTCTGGCGAGGTAAAGGGGCCTTAGAGTTAAAGTTAATGCAAATCGGGCCTAGAAAGAATGAACATTGTTCTCTATAGCTAAGGGTCAGAGTGATCAGAAGAACAACTTTTGCTACTGAATTTAGAAAAAGTTCAAGAATGTTGTCTAGGGAAATAACTAAAGAAAATTGATACATCCAGGCCAACCATCACTTTCCCTTCAGCAAACAGAAGGATGGAAACTAGCAGCTCTTGAAGGATGAAGGGGGGAGGAGAGACAGAGATGCAGAAGGGCCATTGCTATCTCTGTGGCATCCTTCCTCTGAGCCTGGAGAAGTCCTCTTGCGAAAAAAAAAAAAGGCCAGTGTCATAACTATAAAGGGAAGGGTAATAGCTGTCCTGTGTACAGTACTATAAAATCCCTCTTGGCCAGAGACTCCAAAATCCTTTTCCCTGTAAAGGGTTAAGAAGCTCAGGTAACCTGGCTGGCATCTGACCTAAAGGACCAATAAGGGGACAAAATACTTTCAAATCTTGGGGGGGGAAGGCTTTTGTTTGTGTTCTTTGTTTGGAAGTGTGTTCGTTCTCGGGACTGAGAGGGACCAGACATCAATCCAGGTTCTCCACATCTTTCTAAACAAGTCTCTCTTATTTCAAACTTGTAAGTAAATAGCCAGGCAAGGCGTGTTAGTTTTCCTTTGTTTTTCTCAACTTGTAAATGTACCTTTTACTAGAGTGTTTATCTTTGTTTGCTGTACTTTGAACCTGAGACTAGAGGGGAGTCCTCTGAGCTCTTTAAGTTTGATTACCCTGTAAGGTTAATTTCCATACTAATTTTACAGAAATGATTTTTACCTTTTTCTTTAATTAAAAGCCTTCTTTTTAAGAACCTGATTGATTTTTCCTTGTTTTAAGATCCAAGGGGTTTGGATCTGAATTCACCAGGAGTTGGTGAAAGGAAGGAGGGGGATGGTTAATTTCTCCTTGTTTTAGATCCAAGGGGATTGGATCTGTGTTCACCAGGAGTTGGTGGGAGGAAGGAGGGGGGATGGTTAATTTCTCCTTGTTTTAAGATCCAAGGGGTTTGGATCTGTATTCACCAGAAAATTGGTGAAGGACTCTCAAGGCTATCCAGGGAAGGAAATTAGCCTCGGGATGGTGGCAGCGAACCAAAGCTAAGCTGGTAGTTAAGCTTAGAAATTTTCATGCAGGCCCCTACATTTGTACCCTAAAGTTCAAAGTGGGAATCCAGCCTTAACAGCCAGGCAGGCCAACAATCTCCACTCTTTGGCAGCAGCCCTAACCCCACAGGAATTCTTTACCCAAGTAGGTGCTGGATAGATCGACCATTCATTTAGCTAGGTTCCCTGTCTACAGAGTGCCCAACATATCCAGGATTATTGTGAGTCAAGACTTTAAGAGTTTGTTCTTATACCATCTCATAACCTCCTGATGCCTGGCTGATTTCTCATCAACTTTTGCCTTTTCTCAAAATAGCCACATCTCATTTTTTCCAATAGGACAGAAATCATGCTGCCTACAATGAAGATGGGTTCTGTGTTAAGGCAACTTGGTGGGGGAGAGAGAAATTGGTGAGCAGACAGAAACTAAACATTATGTGTAGCAGAACATCAGGTATGGCAGGAGGGAGACGGGTTCAGGGAGGAAAACTGCTTGGGACAGAGGAGAAAAAGAGTAGCTAACACAAGGGATTTGGGACAGAGAAGAATGGGAGGAGTAGGAAATTGAGGAGGAAAAATATGGAACAAATGAAAGTGAGGGGAATATGAGTAGGACAGGACTTGGTGGAGCAGGGAGAGGAGAGACAGGCAAAGAGATAGGGAAGGCATGGAGGAAAAAGAGGAAAAGAATGACAGCTACCACACCTTAGGGATTTGAAGGTTAGCAAACTCCTCCTCTGAGCAGCCAGTGGGGGAAGGCTGCACATGTGTACACGCATTTACGGCTTAATTTTGAACCTGAAGTGAATGAACAGAGATTGGGGTCATGCACCTGCCTCCTAAAATCAATAGTCAAAAGACAGACCAAAGAGCATTGGGATTTATTATCTTTTAAATCATGATTTCAAAGCCAGACTCAAGATTTTTGAGCACTTAATGTTGGAAATACCTGCAGTCAGAGGATGGGAAGTATGACTCCAAAAACAAACCTATTTTGCCAGGGTGGGCTGGGAGACAGTTCAAAGGCCTCTGGCAAAAAAATAGGTTTGCAGGTTCAGTTGCCCATGATTAACCTTTCCAATTCTGCATGCAGGTGGGGGAAGGTTAACAAGTCCACAGTGGCATATCACCCTCCTCCAGCCAAAAGATGTTAAGGATACATCAGGATGAGAACCTGTGGAGTTTCCAGTCCCCTGTGCAAGACAATGTGCTCCTAGGGTCAGATTCTAAGCCTACTGCAGTTAATGGAAATCTTTTCATTGACTTAAACAGGCTTCAGATCTGACCCCTATACATTTTCTTCTAAACATTAGGGCTGGGACAGCTTCCTAAGGGAGTTCAGTGCTCAGATCCACTGACTTTCAAAGGGAAACTACTTTGAAAAATACCAGACACCTGCACTTTTCCAAGGGTGAGTAAGGAGAAGTGTAGGAAGGATACAACAAGAAACAAGAGTCTGTACATACTAAAGTATATACATTATAATTATTATTAATTTATTTGTATACAGTAACAAGGAGCTCCAGTCATGAACCAAGCTCTCATTGTGCTAGGTGCTATACAAATAGAGAACAAATAGGCCCTGCCTCCCTGCCTCAAACAGCTTGAATATTATACACATGGTATAAGTCAGTGGTGGGCAACCTGCGGCCTGTGGGCCATGCGTGGCCCATCAGGGTAATCCGCTGGCGGGCCACAAGACAGTTTCTTTACATTGACCTTCCGCAGGCATGGCCTCCCACAGCTCCCAGTGGCTGTGGTTCGCCATTCCCGGCCAATGGGAGCTGCGGGAAGCAGCGGCCAACATGCTCCTGCAGCCCATGCCGGAACCAATTAGATGTGGAGAGTCATAAGGCACTCGTTGATGCCAATGGGGAGTTCAGTCAGGCGGTTGACTAGAAGGTTTTTGATTGCAAAGCCAACACCGTGTATTTGCCTGTCATTTGCTGGTTTTCCTTTTCAGAAGAAGGTGTAACCACTGCACTCTTCCCTCAAGTGGCCTTCATCTGCACATCTTGTTGCACTGAGAGCAGCGATGTCGATGTTATACCTCGAGACTTCTTGGGCAACAATTGCTGTTCTGCATTTGAGTCTTTTACTTTTTGATCCGTTTAGTAGAGTATGGACATTCCAAGTTGCAAGAAACATTTTTGTTTTTCAACGGTATTGGGAGTGATCCCTCTGGACTCAGTTATCCAGTCAGATATGGTGGGATAGCCTATGTTTGGGGCACCTTTTCTAGCCCCTTCCCCGGAGGGGTTCCTAAAAAGGCCTGCTCAGTCATGACCGCTGCTGCTGAAAATGCCCCCGTATCCCAGTCCAGGGGCACATGATGACTATCTTGTGGTAACCGCCTGTGTGTGTTGGTCTGTGACTAGGGACTCCTGGTGATCACTTCACCTATCCCCATTGCCACTTGCCCATCACCGCAGGACTTTTATGGGTAGGGGAAAAAAATCTTCCTGTGAAAGAAGCTTGCGCATGAGTAGTTTAATGTGGGGGAGCCGATGTGCACCAGCAGTCACACAAATCTTGACGAAAGAGGCACCTGTGTCCGGTGGCAAGGAGGCCCAAGACGACCAGGGGTTTCTCCTCCATTGTTAGCCTTCATACGCTTTTGCAGCCATTGTAGGGTGACCAGATGAGGGGAAGAAAATAATGGGACACATGCGGGGGGGTGCCCGCCTGCAGAGGGAGGGAAAAAAAAAACAAAAAAAGCCCAGTCCTGCTCCGGCAGAGCAAAAAAAACCAAACAAACAAAAAACACAGTGCTGCCAGTGATATCGGGACAGACAGACACCGAAATATCGGGATGTCTGGTCACCCTAAGCCATTGAGAGATGATCCTGCTTCATCCACCTGTTCTGCCATTGAGGTCTTATACTGGGTTGGGCTGGGCTGGGCTGCACTTTGTCTGGTACTTCGCCTTCAACCTTACCACCATGGGAGATCCTACCAGGAGTACAGGACTCCAGACAGCATCACTCTTAGGGTCTTAAGTGTACGTAAACTTCTTCACCATGTCAAGGTGGCAGCCCAAGGAGAAGTGAAACCTGAGCAACTGAAAGGTGAAGAGATTTTTAGTCAGACAGTTTAAAGTTTGGGAGAGGATTGTTTGTGTTTTGTTAACATATATCTAACTCAAACTCCTGGCAAAGACTTGTGAGAAACGATTTTTTGCAACATTTTCAACACCATCCCCTCCATTTCACTTCAGTACCAAGGAAGCATCCCTCAGTCCTTCAGTCCTCCAAAGCATTCCCTTCAGCAAAAAGAAGGAAGACAAGACTTGATGGTTCTGACACAAAACACAAACAAAGAGGAATAAGATTTGCAAGAAGTCTTTCAGGATTTAGAGAGCAGCAAAAAAAAGGCCACAAACATTTCCCCTCCCCCACACGGGTCACCTTTAAATAATATAATGTGAGTCAATAATAAAAGAAAACTTTGATTTTCGCTATCTGTTGATGCACAATAATGCTGAAAGATTTTTTGCCATTTGAATTGCTAGACTAGATCACCATGTTTATTAAAGTAGCATGTAAGGCCCAAACAAGAATGGGGCCCCATTGTGCACCAGGAGCTAAAAACACCCCTGGGAATTCAGAGCACAGAGGCTTGGATTCCCCTCAGAGCAGTCCCAGTGGGTGGCCAGTAAGGGGTGTCCACCACACACAGTGGTAGGGCATCTGGGCCTGTTTTTGCTTGCCAGTTGTTAAAAAGAGATTTTGTTTAAATGTGGTAGATTTCATATATTAGGAAATAATTAAGGCTGCAAAGACAACTCTGTTTGCCCAGACATTTAAACGAAAGCAACTATTCACAATAATCAGCCAGACTCCTCAAGACTTCCAAATCTCAGTAAATACCCAACAGAAACATACCACAAAGACAATGTTAGTATCAGAGTCAAGACAGATAAAAGTGTTTTGTACATAGAAGTGGTGAGTTTGGTTTGCCAGTATTTTGGGGGAAAGGTGATGGGCAGGGCCAGCTGTGATGTTGCACCCCATAATGCTTTATGGAAACATGCTTATGAATGTATATATGACATAACTGGAATATGTTTTATGCTACATATGCCATGTAACATATCTATGTAAAGGTTATGATGTACTGAATCTATTCATCCTATTTGTATGCATGTGTCATTTTTGTGTTCCAAGGTATGAATATTGGCTCTGTACTTGCTTGATTTCTAAGTAGCCTTAGTAAAGCATATAGTCAGCTTCTTGAGAAAGGAATGTGCAAGCTAAGCACCCAATCAAGAAGCACTTAATGGTCAATGGATCTTGGAAGGCTCCAATCCACATAAGAAGTCTACTTGAGGACGTTCAAGACAGCATGTGAACCATGGCTGCTACCTGTAAGTTCTGAGTCATGCGTGGACATGTGACTTGCCCATGTGACTCCAAAACTGGATCTTGGAGCTGGACTTTGCATAGGAGAGAGGAGTTGGTATCCACCCACAAGAGAAAGTCTATTTAAACCCCTGGGAGACCCCTCCATTTGGTCTTCAGCTGGCTCAAGAGATAGCCTCTCCACCCCCAATGATACCTAAAAGAAACTGGAACAAAGAACAGTAACTACAGCGGGTGTGAGTGATTGCTGGACCCAGACTAGGAGACTAGACTGTAAAAAGAAGCTTAATGGAACACCTCTGAGGGTGAGGTTTTATCTGTATTCAGTTTTCTTACAGTATTAGGCATACAGTTGCGGTTTTCTTTTATTTTGCTTAGTAATTCACTTTGTTCTGTCTATTGGAACTACTTGGAACCACTTAAATCCTACTTTCTGTATTGAATAAAATCACTTTTTTACTTATTAATTAACTCAGAGTATGTATTAATACCTGGGGGGGCAAACAGCTGTGCATATCTCTCTATTAGTGTTATAGAGGGCGAACAATTTATGAGTTTACCCTGTATAAGCTTTATACAGGGTAAAATGGATTTATTTGGGGTTTGGCCCCCATTGGGAGTTGGGCATCTGAGTGTTAAAAACAGGAACACTTCTTAAGTTGCTTTCAATTAAGCCTACAGCTGTTAGGGGACGTGGTTCAGACCTGGGTCTGGGTTTGCAGCAGGCTAGCAGGTCTGGCTCAAACCAGGCAGGGCACTGAAGTCCCAAACTGCCAGGGCAGGAAGGCAGGGGCAGAAGTTGTTTTGGCACATCAGTTGGCAGCCCCAAGCAGGTTTCTGTGATCCAACCCATCACACCGGCCCTAGACCAAATGGCACCCCAGGCAAGGAGCATCTTTGGTGCCCTCCCCCCTTCCATTTGTTAAACTTTTGAATACCTTTTTTTATTGCATTGTAGCCCATTTCACAACTCTGATGCACAATTTGCATGCATGACTTATCCCTGTCATCAAAGACACACTAGGATCTGTAAATCTGTATTTATTCAGGCCACATATAAGCAATTAAAAAAATCATTTCCTCTAAGCTTATAGAAACTTTTTACTTTTAAGAATAACTAAATTGTACTAACATCAAGAAATGGAACTGTCCTCAAAAATTACATGTTAAGCATGGCAAAAGAAGTACCAGTATTTCCTTTATATTGTTGTGTAGTCAGGGGCTCGTTAGATATCTCTGGCATCTCATTAAATATGTCCTTTATTAGTTGCTACTTACACTCTTCAAGTCTTAAAACACAAGTACACTTTCACAATGACTCAATGAAACAAAATTCACAATATCGCAGCTGGGCTCTCGCTTCACTTCAGTTTGTTCACTGACTGACCTATATACCCGGGAGGGCATGGCTGACAACATTCTAGGAAGTTCTAGGAAAATGTAGTTCTCAGAAAGTCTGGAAGGTTCCACAAGATTCTACAAAAGTCCAGAACATTCTAGGAGGTTAGTGAAAAATGAATCCACATACGGTATACATTTTACTTCAAACATTCTATTTTCCCTTTTTGTCACCAACAACAAAAACAGCACCCTGAGCCCGGCACCTCCCAAGCCTGGCACTCCAGGCCCTAAAGATGGGCTTCATGTTATTCAGGCTTACAAATATTGTTTGAGTGTTTGGCAGGCTGGGTGTTATCAAAAAGCTTGAACAACCAAAAAAAAAATCAAAAATTTTAACCCAATTAATTAATTGTTTGAAGATCCCTACCAGGTTGCCTTATTTAATAGTCATTCTCCTATTTCAAACATTTCAGTCATCCCATCAGGAAATAGAAACAGGATCAGATGAGTAAGGTGGCTAAACATCATTAATAAGGAATATCAACAAACCAAAGCACCCGGAATTTGTGTGCACTGGCAGTTCTACAAATAAGCAGATTTGTGGGAAAACATCAGTTAGTGTATGGCTTTGCAAAGAGGGTAGGATTCTTTGCAACAAATCCTTCAAATAGAAAAGACAGGTGTTCCATCTGTGTTATGACTAAGAACCTGTCTACTTGAAAGAGAGAGACTGATTGTTCCAACAAACACATGGAAGGAAAATCTTACTATAACAGATGGAAGGTATATTGGTAATGACATCACAATGAGTTTTATCAGTTATCACACAAAGAAGAATAGATGAAGGGCCATGAAGTCGCAGAAAGACTATGGCAAAGGCTAGACGAGCACCTATTCGAATTTGACCAAAAGAGGTATTATTCATTATTACTACTTTAAATCCACAAAAATTTCAAAGCTACCAAGCAAGCAGCAGAATGGTAATCCCTCACATTGAAATCTATGACAGGTTTCAGAGTAGCAGCCGTGTTAGTCTGTATCCGCAAAAAGAACAGGAGTACTTGTGGCACCTTAGAGACTAACAAATCTATGTTTCCAAGGTGTGGAATACCAGAAGTTCTTGTTACTGACAATAGACTGAATTTTCAAGCATAGAATTCCAGGAATTTACAGAGACCTGAAAGCCTGAGTATATTATCTCCTGTCCAAAAATACCCACAAAGTAAGAAGATGGCCAAGAAAGCTAATCAAATAGAAAAATGCTTACTGGTACGTAAGCTCTCCTTAATAAAGAGACATCTGGCCTTGCTGGAGCCATGAAATATTCAATAGAAGAGTTAGCTTCCCTTGCACAGAAGCTTATGAGCAGATAAAGACTTCCCCAAAGCAGCAAGGGGAACAAGAAGTTTCTAGGGGAAACATAGAAGTCACCTGTTTAATCTGACAACTGGACAGGTACTTCACTTGAGAATAGAAAACAACACTGGAAGTCAGCAAGTCTCATACTCCCTACCAGAGACCTGATCGTAGGTCAGAAGTAATTGGAAAAAGTCATTGAAATTTACTTGACAAGTCTAACACATCCTATATAGCCAACAAAAAGATGACCACTTAATTCCTCAAGATAAATAAGGAAATGAGAGAATGTCTCAATGTGAGCAGAATCTTTCCAGGCACCAGCATCATCAACCATGTCAAATCTAAGAACTACTCGGCATAATACAACCAACCTAGAATGAGTGGAGTTACAGTGTGCTAAGAAAAATAGCTAAATGCATACCAGACTAAATTATTAAGTGAGTCTGCAATATATTTATCATTCGATTTTGAAGTATGTTGTTATGATATGTCAGTGTTAAGAATTGGATTAGGAGAATTAAGTAACAAAAGAGGAAAGATTTAAGGATATCAGGTTTCTACAGAGTGTATGAGTGCAGATGCAATGGTGTAAAGTTATTATGGGAATGACTATATCTATTGAATTGCAAAATTCAATATCTTCCATTATTGTTTACAGTGTTGTTGCAGTCATGTCAGTCCCAGGATATGAGAGAGACGAGGTAGGTGAAGCAATATCTTCTGGTGGAACAGATTCTGTTGGTGGAAAGGACAAGCTTTTCAGCATCACAGAGGTCTTTCTCAGGTCTGGAGAAGGTAACCAGAGTGTCTAAACTAAATTCAAGGTCGGGCAGATTATTAAGCACAAGGGGTTCACACAAACAATAGGAGACCGCTTAAAATGAAATGGGCAATAAGGGTTAGCAGACAATGTTAAGCATCTGAGTATGCTCTATATGAATAAGATGTTTCCAGAAGCTTGCTCTGAGTGCCTCGTATTAAATATAGAGTGCTATGGCCTTTTCTCCAGACAAGCATGACTCCTCATTGCTGATGTTTCTATAAAGATATTCCAGAGATACCTTTGATAACTTAACCTTCTAAGAAAAGATTGTCTTCCACATTTTGGTTACAAAGAGACCATATTCTAGAGAATGAAAAAAAAAAAAAAAGACTGTAAACACATAAAGGCGCTTATTTCACAGGAGAAACTGAAACGCTATTTTTCAGTACATTGAAAAGGTACATATTTCATGTGATTGTCCAAGTTAAAGCTTAGTTTTTTGTGTTATGATTTCAATAAGACCTAAATGCTACTGGTAATGGCATCTGTAAATGTTTTCCAATCTAAAACCCATGCAAAAGAAGAAAAGTTATACAGCTGATGGAACATTCTGTTATATAATTTTTTAAGAGAGTATACCCATGCCCCTTCTAACTAAATACATTGCAGCCAATAAAATATCAAAGACAACTTTAAAAAAATCATTACCATGTCAGTATGTCTGGTTTTCCTTTGATGGTTTTGTGTACCACTCCAGAGCTCAGTGCAAGATCTTTGTTAAACATAAAGCCTTTGATTAAATATACACTTTCAAACTGCTTCTGTAAAAAACAAATTGAACAAGCAAATTGCAAATGGGTCCAGAGATAATCAAATAAGTGAATTAATACTCCACTTTTAGTTAGCACTCTTCATGTTCAATGCACTTTCCAAACGTTATCTGGTTATTTAGCAAACATAAGCCCTGACCTGACAGAAACATCACCCCCTGTGAATTCAAGTATTTGGCCAGAGGAAATACTCCCATCATTGCCAAAAACCCAAAGACAGACTTTTTATTTTAACCCATTTTGCAGAACAGACTCTACTACTAGACACAGATGTTCCTTTAAGGGTACGTGATGCTGCAGACACCTGTGGCTGGACTGTGCCTGCTGACTCAGGCTCACAGGACTCAGGTAAGGGGCTGTTTAAAAAGCAGTGTAGACATTCATGCCGGGTTCTAGGACCCCGCAAGGGAGGAGGGTCCCAGAGCTCGGGCTGCAGCTCCAGCCCCGAACATCTACACTGCAATTAAATAGTCCCTTAGCCCTAGCCCCGCAAGCCTGAGTCAGTTGGCAAAGGCCAGCCGCAAGCGCCTAATTGCAGCATAGACATACCCGAAGTCCTTATAATATACTCTAATATACTTCAGTGTTTAATTCCAACAGTCCTTTCTCTCTGTGCCTAAGCATAAGATTCCTAATTAACCTAGACAACATACTGTTGCAAACACACCTTGCAACGTGTATTAAGTGAGCATTTCAGGAAACTGGGTGTATTAACAAAGCAGCACAAAGGAGGACAGGTCCATTTTAAAGGACATGCTGAGAGGAGACAGGAGAACTAGAAAAGAGCTGGGAGAGAATCATTTCTCATGATTCCCCCAGACCACAGGCTTGACTGTATATCTTTAGGGCACAGGCACTCAGAGAGAGGAGATAGGACAAAGGTAGATCACTCCAGCAGGGACTGACCCATAGCAGCTTGGTTTTGCATGGCCTTATATCTTCTAAACTGGTGCAATTTTGTGTGTAGATCAGGCTTTAGGAGTACTCACACAATTAAAGGTTACACCTACGCAAAGTAGGTGTAAAATATTTCCAAATGAGAATTCTCTACCCATGTAATCTGTGGTAGTATTTTCACCAATTTTGAATGACTCTGGGGACACTCACTGCAAAGCAGAGGAGGATCAGTTCCCCTGGTTTCTGAGGTTGTGTGCAACACACACAAAAGGATGTACCTACAATCAAAATCCATTTCGGAAAGTGTAGGCCTGCATTAATAACTTGGACCCTAGTTGTGAATCCCTTACTTACCTGAGTTGTTCTATTAAAAGCTAATGGGACTACTAAAGGTTGTCTGCACATGGAGTTGAGCTAGAATAGCTATTCAGGAGTACCTTAGTCCCAATTACTTTAGTCCACTACCAAAGTGGATTAAATTAAACCAGACACAGGCACTCTTAGGGCTTGCCTACATTACCCGCTGGATCGACGGGCAGCGATCGATCCAGTGGGGGTCGATTTATCACGTCTAGTCTAGACACAATAAATTGCCCACCAAACGCTCTCCCGTCGACTGGTACTCCACCAGGGCGAGAGGCACAGGTGGAGTCGACGGGAGAGCATCTGCCGCTGACCTACTGAAGACACTGCGGTAAGTAGATCTAAGTACGTCGACTTTAGCTACGTTATTCACGTAGCTGAAGTTGTGTAACTTAGATCGATCCCCTCCCCTAGTGTAGACCAGGCCTTAGATCTGGCCTACACTTAAAGCTTACATCAACATAGCTCTGTCGGACATGGGATTTAAGAAAACAACCAAACATGTACATCACACACCCACATATCCCCAACCTGACATAGCTATGTCAACAAAAACCCCAGTGTAGACACAGCTATGCTAAGAAGAGAGTGTCACTATCGCTAATGTCATGTAGGGATGTGGTGTTCCTACACTGGCAGAACTCCTTCTGTCGGCATACACAGCATCTAAATTAGGGATCTATGCCTGCATAGGTACTGTAGTGTAAACATAGCCTCTTTCTGGAATAAGAGTATCCACACATGAAGTTATTCTGCTTTAAATTCACACCCTAACTTAATCCGGAATAATTTTCATGTATAAACAAACATTAAGGTGTATAAGGGCTTATCTACACTTAAGTTTAACTGGTGCAATTTTATGTGTAGACCAAGCCTTAGGAGTACTTACATGATTGAAGGCTGCAAACATCATAACTTAAGCAATTTTTCAAAGCCTAGCATTTCACCTTTACAACAGATATTTGTATACCAGCTGTTTTTCAGTTGAAATGAAAGTTTATATATAGTTTTAATTATATGTCTTTTTGTGTTTATTTTTGGAACACAGCATATGGATTGTGTACTCTGTGTTGCAAGCAATAAGATCCTCTTTTTGAACAGCAGTTTAAAGGTTTAACCCATTTAGTTCCCATAAGCATTAATGAGAACTATCCACTTAGATAGCATCCATTCTCCTATCTATTTGCAGACTATCAGTCTGAGAATAGTCAGCCAAAGTTCTATACATTGCAGAAGCCTGGGGGAAATTCACATTCTAAAAGAGTCAGTATATAATTGAAAGTGACACTTCAGGGAAGTGTATTTCCTTCCATTAAGTTATTGTCTCTGTTTAAGTTCTTATATTGTTTATGGTGGTTTATATTTTGTTTGTCAGAGATTTTGTGTTTTCGTTGTTAGCGAGTGCACATCTGCTGCTTCAGCACTCAAAGGTACCAGTTTCAATTAGTGTAATTAAGATATCTATAAAGTCTCTCTTCAGCACAAATACACTTTCCCCTCCCACCCCCGTTGCAATAGTGGCTAGGTGACGTTTCTCAGTTAAATTAATATTGTTGCCTTTATAAGAGACAAAGTTTGTTATTAACACAACTATTACACAGTTGTGCATACTCTTATATGCACTGACTGAGCTGTAGTATTTAGTCACAGCTCTGTAGGACAGAGCTACACCACCCCAGCGGGAGCTTCCGCAAGCATTGCGGAGTACAACTGCTCTACCAAGAGCGGTGCCACCCTGCCATCGAGGAGGGGCCAACTCCTCTGTCAGACCCACAGGGAGCAAGGACAGGACCCCACTCCCCTGTGGAGAAATTAGCACTGTCAACAGCACTAGCCTTGAAAATTCCTTGTGCTCATGTAAACCAAGCTTTGTCATTACATTGGTCATATGCCCATGCACAGGCCAGGTGCTATGTCCTTTCACTTAAGCAGGACAGAGCCCACTGAGAACAGGCTGGCACCTGAAAAGTCAACCTTAGTAGCCTGCAAATTAAAATTTCAAACAGTTTGTGGGTTATCTCGTGTGAATATCAAATCTGAATTTGGATATATGAAAAATCAATTATTTACATTCACAAAGCAACACAATTGGATGATGGGAAGGTATAGTCTCACTGACTTGAACAGAATCAGGCTTTGACCCTTAATCTCTATAGCAGGGGTTGGCAACCTTTCAGAAGTGGTGTGCCGAGTCTTCATTTATTCACTCTGATTTAAGGTTTCGTGTGCCAGTCATACATTTTAATGTTTTTGGAAGGTCTCTTTCCATAAGTCTATAATATATAACTAAACTATTGTTGTAGGTAAAATAAATAAGGTTTTTAAAATGTTTAAGAAGCTTCATTTAAAATTAAATTAAAATGCAGAGCACCCCAGACCGGTGGCCAGGACCCTGGGCGTGTGAGTGCCACTGAAAATCAGCTCACGTGCCGCCTTTGGCACGCGTGCCATAGGTTGCCTACCCCTGCTCTATAGCAATCAGTGTAACCTTTGAAACCTGCAATCAGAATCAATGGTTAACAAATAAATTAATATCATCAGCTAAGATACAGAGAAGCAAAGAAAGCAGTCTGATGCATCCACAGCAAATACAGTCCATATATCTTGAAGCAAGGTGTCTGATTCCTAAGATCCTGCATTAGAGCACAGAGCTCTTCCGTTAATTCACTGTTGTCCCATGTTTGGATCATGCATACAGATGTAGAGGTATTTTTTGCTGACTTACTCTGAATTAGAACAGGCCTGTCTAATTAGCTCCAGCATTAGTTGTTGGAGTGTCTCTTTAGCCTTCCTACACTAGAATGGTGCAAAACTTCTCCCTCCCTGCCCCTGCCCCCATGATTCAAAAATCTAGTGTGGACAGGGCTCTGGCATTTTTACCACTCTATTTATGAAATGGAGATGAAAAACCTGAACCAATATACACTGTTCTAATATTAATATAGCCAACACCCTGGCTAGGAAGTGGGTACAAAATCTTACAGTATATATGCACCCTATGAGATGGAGACCTGAAAGTCTAATTAAAGAGGCCTACAGGGAAACCATAAGCAAAGACAGATTTGGAGAGAGAGAGTTTAGGCTGAGGTTTGTGCACTGTGGTTGATTAAGCTATACTATGGGAAAACTTCAGAAAAGGGGTAATGTTATAGGGATGCTTGCCCTATAGCACCTCCTGTTGGCCAAGAATAGTATTGGAGGTACTCCCTGCCCGAGTTTCCCTTTACTCCAGTTTTCTGTCTCTCTCAGGGATTCACATGGCTCAGCCCTCCAGATAGGTCACTCTCATAATTCAATCCCATTCCAGATTAAGGAAAATCCCGAGAGAATTCCCCAACACACATAAGAATCTTCTAAATGGCCTGGGCTCCACTCCACCCCAGCCTCCAAGCCCAGTGACTCTGGGATAGAGCCCTAACTCCCAAGCTAGTTCCCTGAAGTTTTTCCAGATCCCACCTCAGGGCCTTCCCCAGGAGAATAACTAGCACCCTGTAGTTCCTTCTGCAAACTGGGTTTTTGCAGCCCTTTATGAGGCCCACATGTTTATCAAGCCATCACCTCATGCCAATTAGTCTAGACCTCTTACACTAGGAGGCACTTAAATATGGCACAGGCAGGACTCATTGAACAAGACTGACTAGCTCCAGGTCACATTAGGCCAGGCCACACCACTCTGTGACTAATACCTATATTTAGAAGATTTATTCATTTATTTTTATGATTTCCCATTTTATTTGGAGGGAATTTAATTTTATTTCAATTTCTCATAGGAGGCCCTGGCAGGATGGTGTCCTGCCCCTGGGTGGTGGGAGACTCCTGGGAAGGGGGTTGCAGTGGTCACGCCTGTCCCATGGGGCTGGACCTAGCTCTCCAATCCAGGCATTGCAACCTGGCACCTGGTTTCACAGTGCTGCTCAGATTTGGCCTGGCCACCTCTCCATCATGCCGGAGGGGCAGATAGGCCAAACCTGAGTAACACTGTGACCCATGTGCCAGGTTGCAATGCCGGGACTGGGGAGCCTGGGCCAGCCCCACTGGACAGGAACTTCAGGAGCCATAGTTGTAGGGTAAGTTTTTCATTGTATTTTGCTTTATAAACATGGGGCTCTATCTACATCCAGAGTGTTCCCCTCTTCAGAACAGGATGGAACTCCATTTGTTTGCAGCTATTTACAAAAGACTCCACAGTTTTATGCAACCTTATGTAACCCATGCCTGCTTGGTGTGGCGCTCTTCCTCCTCTAGTGGCACCTAGACCAGCTTGAGATTGATAAGCCTGCTACAGCCTTGGCTAAAATATATGCATCTTTTAGCTCATGCAATAGAGGTTCATGCATTCAACTCCAAAGGTCCCAGGTTTGATCCCAGCCAACAATGACTGGGTCTGTCCATGGCATTACATTTAATTTAAACCAAAAATATAAATAACCCTATCACTCAAAGGGCATACTAAGGTCAGCTAAGAAAACTTTTAACTACCAGCATGTAACTTCATTGAATATATCACTATACAATATAAGTACAAATGAATTTTTTTATCAATTAGGAATTTAATGTTTTTTAATATATTTTTCAGGAGCAAACTATAATTTCCTAAAATTAATTTCTGGAATAGTGTTCTTGAACCGGTTGGAAACACAGCAAGGATGAATTTGGTCCCTAATCTTCTTTATAGTCACACCAGGTCTGGTCCAATTAGTTAAATGCCATTTGAAGTGTTGGAAAAGAGGATGATTTTGAGTAGGGTTAGTAATCATTTTAATTCCAAATTTAAACTGTGTTTGATCATTTCTGACACATGCTGAATGAAAGATGGACAAATCAAATAAAACCGAGCTAAATTTTTCCTCCAGAGCTGTGAGAAACTCAGCAGTTTTGGTTTGCAGGACTGGGGAACTACACAAACAAGAAGCTTGTTAAACAGAATTTAAAAGCGTGAAATGTCTGTAGGCTTCATGGAAACTTTTTGAAAACACCTAATAGAGGCTCAAATGACACATATGGTCCATTAAAAAAATTGTAAGACCAAAAAATGACACTATGGCTAAACAACCAGGACCGGCTCTAGGCACCAGCAAACCAAGCACGTGCTTGGTGCAACACTATTTCAGGGGTGGCATTCCGTCCACCTTTTTTTTTTTTTTCCTTTTTGCTTCGTTGCGCTCTCGGAGATGGGTTTTTTTTTTTTTCGCTTGGGGCGGCAAAAAACCTACTGCCGGCCCTGTAAACAACAAAATAAAAGTGGTGGTTAGAGACAAAAATTGGAAGATAGAACCTACTGAGGAAAATAGAAACGAGTATAGACTCTGGCAGGCTAAAAAAGAATTTGAAGAGCACCTAGCAAAAGACTCAAAAACTAACAACAAAAAATATTCTTTTAAGTATATCAGAAGCAGGAACCCCACAAAACAATCAGTGGGGCTACTGGGCAACTGAGGTGCTAAAGGAGCATTCAAGAATGGCCTGGTGGAGCAAAAAGAGATATATAAGTTACAGGCCGTGCAGCCCAATGAGGCATTTTTGAAACAAAATGAAAGTTCTGAGGAAATTAAACAGGTACTTTGAATACCTGTGTAACAGAGCATAGCAGAAGTCTGTTGAATGTCACAGAAATGTTAAAAAATAGGACCCATTGGCAGCTGATCCTGAGAGATGCCCTGACCAAGCTGGGCCACAGAGAGAGACCCAGCTGACCACCACCTCCATCTAGACTCTGGCTAAATCCAAAACACCACCTGAGATGTGAGATACTCCCATTCTCCCATGTGTCCTTATCCTTTCCATCACTTTCCTTTTGCCTTCTCTTTAATAACAGACAGGGGAAAACTGCTTTTGCAGCAGGGCAAGGCCTGTGGCAATTTTAAGTGATGGCATTTGGCTTCTGCAATGTACCAGCTACATTTGAAAGGCTAATGAAGAGGATAATATCTGGCATGCCCTTCTCAGCCTGTCTGTTATACCACAACGATATCCTGGTTCATGTTAAAACATTTGGGCAGGTAGGAAAACATTTACTAATGGTCTGTGATGAGCTGAAGGCTGCCAATTTGAAAGTGAACCCAAAGAAATGTGAGTTATTTCAAAAAGAGGTCATTTACATTGGGCTATACAGAGCTGGCTAACTACCTAACTACTCACAGCTGTGCAGAGTTTTATAGGGCTCTGCTCCTATTACACTGGTCTACAATTTTTGAGAAGTCGTCTGCTTCAGAGATAAAATGTGCTATTTATTATGTATTTTGATGTGCTGAATTCAAATATGACAATTAAAACAACTGGCTACTGTTTCTAAGATATTTAAGTTTTTACATTTTATGTCTATATATATTGTGTAGATAGTAGAGTTTTAATCATAAATTGTAAACCTAGGTCTTTTCATGTGTTTATGGTTGCTTTACATGATAATATTTCACCTGTCCTGTTTATGTAACACTTTAAAAATCAGCAAAAGGATTATATAAATAAAATGTATTATGAAACAAAAGGCAAAAAACTATTATGTACATAGTTTAGTCCTATTCAGTGTCTACTCGGCGCTTCCTGGCTTGTCTCTTGTATTCATTAAATGGAGCATCTCTTGTCACTGTCCAGCAATAGTCTGCAAGCATTGATGGGCTCCATTTGCCCTGATAGCGTTTCTCCATTGTTGCAATGTCCTGGTGAAATCGCTCGCCGTGCTCGTCGCTCACTGCTCCGCAGTTCGGTGGAAAAAAATCTAGATGAGAGTGCAAAAAATGTATCTTTAGTGACATGTTGCAACCAAGGCTTTTGTATGCCTTGAGGAGGTTTTCCACCAACAATCTGTAGTTGTCTGCCTTGTTGTTTCCGAGAAAATTTATTGCCACTAACTGGAAGGCTTTCCATGCCGTCTTTTCCTTGCCACGCAGTGCATGGTCAAATGCATCATCTCCAAGAAGTTCACGAATCTGAGGATCAAGAAAGACACCTTCCTTTATCTTAGCTTCACTTAACCTTGGAAATTTTCCACGGAGGTACTTGAAAGCTGCTTGTGTTTTGTCAATGGCCTTGACAAAGTTCTTCATCAGACCCAGCTTGATGTGTAAGGGTGGTAACAAAATCTTCCTTGATTCAACAAGTGGTGGATGCTGAACACTTTTCCTCCCAGGCTCCAATGACTGTCGGAGTGGCCAATCTTTCTTGATGTAGTGGGAATCTCTTGCATGACTATCCCATTCGCAGAGAAAACAGCAGTACTTTGTGTTTCCAGTCTTCAGACCAAGCAAGAGAGCAACAACCTTCAAATCGCCACACAGCTGCCACTGATGTTGGTCATAGTTTATGCACCTCAAAAGTTGTTTCATGTTGTCATAGGTTTCCTTCATATGGACTGCATGACCAATTGGAATTGATGGCAAAACATTGCCATTATGCAGTAAAACAGCTTTAAGACTCGTCTTGGATGAATCAATGAACAGTCTCCACTCATCTGGATCGTGAACGATGTTGAGGGCTGCCATCACACCATCGATGTTGTTGCAGGCTACAAGATCACCTTCCATGAAGAAGAATGGGACAAGATCCTTTTGACGGTCCCGGAACATGGAAACCCTAACATCACCTGCCAGGAGATTCCACTGCTGTAGGCTGGAGCCCAACAGCTCTGCCTTACTCTTGGGTAGTTCCAAATCCCTGACAAGGTCATTCAGTTCACCTTGTGTTATGAGGTGTGGTTCAGAGGAGGAGGATGGGAGAAAATGTGGGTCCTGTGCCATTGATGGTTCAGGACCAGAAGTTTCATCCTCTTCCTCTTCCTCAAGTGAGAATGATTCTGGTGCATCAGGAACCGGCAGTCCTTCTCCGTGGGGTACTGGGCGTATAGCTGATGGAATGTTTGGATAATGCACAGTCCACTTTTTCTACTTTGACACACCTTTCCCAACTGGAGGCACCATGCAGAAGTAACAATTGCTGGTATGATCTGTTGGCTCTCTCCAAATCATTGGCACTGCAAAAGGCATAGATTTCCTTTTCCTGTTCAACCACTGGCGAAGATTTGTTGCACAAGGGTTGCAGCATATGTGTGGGGCCCACCTCTTGTCCTGATCTCCAATTTTGCAGCCAAAATAAAGGTGATAGGCTTTCTTAACCATAGTGGTTATACTGCGCTTTTGTAACCATAGAAGTTATCTGCACTGTTCACACAAGTACAAGGCATCTCTGCTCACTTTGGCTAAACAGAAATGTGTCCCTTTGCAAAATCAAACACTGACAAATAAGAGAGCACGACACTGTATGATTTCTAGATATAGGGCAATTTGTTCAGCAGAGTGATGAAAGCTTCGTTATGATTGCATCATCCATGACTTCTAGGAATAACATGATGCAATTCATATCATGTATGACGCAATACCAGCTTCAGATTGCATCATTCATTGTTTTGCCTAAAAAGCAAGTACTGTCCAAACCCAGTCATAGATTTATTCATAGATCCAGTCAAAGATGTATTTTAGTCATTTCTGGTTTAAATTGAGATCCCTTCCCTTTATAACTCACTTATCCTCCGCCATTCCCAAGTCAAGGGTCGTATATACTGACCCAATAGCATATCTTGAAAACTAGAGCCAATCAACAATTTTAAGCATCATTTTCATTCTCAGTGACCCAGAATTAGTAAAGTTTGACTACATTTATTTCAGAAGCATTTTGGCTGTAGAGCAGTGTAACAGAGAGTTCATATGGTGGATTTGCCAATACTGCAAAACCACCACAGAGATGAACAGAGAAAGGGAAACCATTTCTAGTGGTCAGCAGAGTGTGGTAAATGATCTGGAAAAAGGGGTAAACAGTGAGGTGGCAAAATGTGTAGATGATACAAAACAAGATAGTTAAGTCCCAGGCAGACTGCAAAGAGCTACAAAAGAATCTCACAAAACTGGGTGACTGGGCAACAAAATGGAAGATCAAATTCAATGTTGATAAATGCAAATTAATGCACATTGGAAAACATAATCCCAACTATACATATAAAATGATGGTGTCTAAATTAGCTGTTACTTACTCAAGAAAGAGATCTTGGAGTCATTGTGGATAGTTCTCTGAAAACGTCCACTCAATGTGCAGCAACAGTCAAAAAAGCGAACAGAATGCTGGGAATCATTAAGAAAGGGATAGACAATAAGAGAGAAAATATGATATTGCCTTTATATAAATCCATGGTACGCCCATATCTTGAATACTGTGTGCAACTGTGGTTGCCCCATCTCAAAAAAGATATATTGGACTTCGAAAAGGTTCAGAAAAGGGCAACAAAAATTATTAGAGGTATGGAATGGCTGCCGTATGAGGAGAGATTAATAAGACTGGGACTTTTCAGTTTGGAAAAGAGACGACTAAGGGTGGATATGATAGAGGTCTATAAAATCATTACTGGTGTGGAGAAAGAAAATAAGGAAGTGTTATTTACTCTTTCTCATAACACAAGAACTAGGGGCCACCAAATGAAATTAATAGTCAACAAGTTTAAAACAAACAAAAGGAAGCATTTTTTTTCATACAACACACAGTCAACTTGTGAAACTCCTTGCCAGAGGATGTTGTGAAGGCCACGACTATAACAGGATCGAATTGTGGAAGTCAATGAATGGCTACGCAGGTGGTGTCAGAGAGAAGGCTTTGGATTCTTCGACAATGGGATGGTGTTCCAAGAAGGAGGAGTATTAGGCAGAGACGGGCTCCACCTAACGAAGAGAGGGAAGAACATCTTCGCAAGCAGGCTGGCTAACCTAGTGAGGAGGGCTTTAAACTAGGTTCACCGGGGGAAGGAGACCAAAGCCCTGAGGTAAGTGGAGAAATGGGATACCAGGAGGAAGCATGAGCAGGAGAGTGCAAGAGGGGAGGACTCCTGTCTCAGACTGAGAAAGCGGGACAATCAGTGAGTTATCTAAAGTGCCTATACACTTGCAAGAAGCCTGGGAAACAAGCAGGGAGAACTGGAAGTCCTGGCACAGTCAAGGAACTATGATGTAATTGGAATAACAGAGACTTGGTGGGATAACTCACATGACTGGAGTACTGTCATGGATGGATATAAACTGTTCAGGAAGGACAGGCAGGGCAGAAAAGGTAGGGGAGTTGCATTGTATGTAAGAGAGGAGTATGACTGCTCAGAGCTCCGGTATGAAACTGCAGAAAAACCTGAGTGTCTCTGGATTAAGTTTAGAAGTGTGAGCAACAAGGGTGTTGTTGTGGTGGGAGTCTGCTATAGACCACAAGACCAGGGGAATGAGGTGGATGAGGCTTTCTTCCGGCAACTAGCAGAAGTTACTAGATCGCAGGCCCTGGTTCTCATGGGAGACTTTAATCACCCTGATATCTGCTGGGAGAGCAATACAGCGGTGCACAGACAATCCAGGAAGTTTTTGGAAAGTGTAGGGGACAATTTCCTGGTGCAGGTGCTGGAGGAACCAACTAGGGGCAGAGCTCTTCTAGACCTGCTGCTCACAAACCGGGAAGAATTAGTAGGGGAAGCAAAAATGGATGGGAACCTGGGAGGCAGTGACCATGAGATGGTCGAGTTCAGGATCCTGACACAAGGAAGAAAGGAGAACAGCAGAATATGGACCTGGACTTCAGAAAAGCAGACTTTGACTCCCTCAGGGAACTGATGGGCAGGATCCCCTGGGAGAATAACATGAGGGGGAAAGGAGTCCAGGAGAGCTGGCTGTATTTTAAAGAATCCTTATTGAGGTTGTAGGAACAAACCATCCCAATGTGTAGAAAGAACAGTAAACATGGCAGGCGACCAGCTTGGCTTAACAGTGAAATCCTTGCTGACCTTAAACGCAAAAAAGCAGCTTACCAGAAGTGGAAGATTGGACAAATGACCAGGGATGAGTATAAAAATATTGCTCAGGCATGCAGGGGTGAAATCAGGATGGCCAAATCACACTTGGAGTTGCAGCTAGCAAGAGATGTTAAGAGTAACAAGAAGGGTTTCTTCAGGTATGTTAACAGCAAGAAGAAAGTCAAGGAAAGTGTGGGCCCCTTACTGAATGAGGGAGGCAACCTAGTAACAGAGGATGTGGAAAAAGTTGATGTACTCAATGATTTTTTTGCCTGTCTTCACAAACAAGGTCAGCTCCCAGACTGCTGCACTGGGCAGCACAGTATTGGGAGAAGGTGACCAGCCCTCTGTGGAGAAAGAAGTGGTTCGGGACTATCTAGAAAAACTGGATGAGCACAAGTCTATGGGGCCAGATGTGCTGCATCCGAGGGTGCTAAAGGAGTTGGCGGATGTGATTGCAGAGCCATTGGCCATTATCTTTGAAAACTGATGGCGATCGGGGGAGGTCCCGGATGACTGGAAAAAGGCTAATGTAGTGCCCATCTTTAAAAAAGGGAAGAAGGAGGATCCGGGGAACTACAGGCCAGTCAGCCTCACCGCAGTCCCTGGAAAAATCATGGAGCAGGTCCTCAAGGAATCAATTCTGAAGCACTTAGAGGAGAGGAAAGTGATCAGGAACAGTCAGCATGGATTCACCAAGGGCAAGTCATGCCTGACTAACCCAATTGCCTTCTATGAGGAGATAACTGGGTCTGTGGATGAGGGGAAAGCAGTGGATGTGTTATTCCTTGACTTTAGCAAAGCTTTTGATACAGTCTCCCACAGTATTCTTGCCAGCAAGTTAAAGAAGTATGGGCTGGATGAATGGACTGTAAGGTGGATAGAAAGCTGGCTAGATCGTCGGGCTCAACGGGTAGTGATCAACGGCTCCATGTCTAGTTGGCAGCCGGTTTCAAGTGGAGTGCCCCAGGGGTCGGTCCTGGGGCCAGTTTTGTTCAATATCTTCATTAATGATCTGGAGGATGGCGTGGCCTGCACTCTCAGCAAGTTTGCAGATGACACTAAACTGGGAGGAGTGGTAGATACGCTAGAGGGTAGGGACAGGATACAGAGGGACCTAGACAAATTAGAGGATTGGGCCAAAAGAAACCTGATGAGGTTCAACAAGGACAAGTGCAGAGTCCTGCACTTAGGACCGAAGAATCCCATGCACTGTTACAGACTAGGGACCGAATGGCTAGGAAGCAGTTCTGCAGAAAAGGACCTAGGGGTTACAGTGGACGAGAAGCTGGATATGGGTCAACAATGTGCCCTTGTTGCCAAGAAGGCTAACAGCATTCTGGGCTGTATAAGTAGGGGCATTGCCAGCAGATCGAGGGACGTGATCGTTCCCCTCTATTCGACATTTGTGAGGCCTCATCTGTGTCCAGTTTTGGGCCCCAAACTACAAGAAGGATGTGGAAAAATTGGAAAGAGTCCAGCGGAGGGCAACAAAAATGATTAGGGGGCTGGAGCACATGATTTATGAGGAGAGGCTGAGGGAACTGGGATTGTTTAGTCTGCAGAAGAGAAGAATGAGGGGGGATTTGATAGCTGCTTTCAACTACCTGAAAGGAGGTTCCAAAGAGGCTGGATCTAGACTGTTCTCAGTGGTTCCTGATGACAGAACAAGGAGTAATGGTCTCAAGTTGCAGTTGGGGAAGTTTAGGTTGGATATTAGGAAAAACTTTTTCACTAGGAGGATGGTGAAGCACTGGAATGGGTTACCTAGGGAGGTGGTGGAATCTCCTTCCTTAGAGGTTTTTAAGGTCAGGCTTGACAAAGCCCTGGCTGGGATGATTTAGTTGGGAATTGGTCCTGCTTTGAGCAGGGGGTTGGACTAGATGACCTCCTGAGGTCCCTTCAACCCTGATATTCTATGATTCTATGATAGGGTTCAAAAAAGAACTAGATAAATTCATGGAGGATAGGCCCATCAATGGCTATTAGCCAGGATGGGCAGGGATGGTGTCCCTAGCCTCTGTTTGCCAGAAGTTGGGAATGGGCAACAGGGGATGGATCACTTGATGATTACCTGTTCTGTTCATTCCCTCTGGGGCACCTGGCATTGGCCACTGTCGGAAAATAGGATACTGGTCTAGATGGACCTTTGGTCTGACCCATTATGGCCATTCTTATGTTCTTATGATGTAGCATTTTCAAAGCTGAAAAAGGTTCTTATGACTACTCCTGTCTTGGTCTATCCATGTTTCAAAACCCCTTTCATATTGGATACAGATGCTACTGTCTACAGTTTGGGAGCAGTCTAGATAAAGGAACACAAGAGATGTGAGATGGTGGTTGCTTACAATAGCAAAAGTCTAAGTTCTCCTGAGACAAATAATTGCACTACCCAAAAAGAACTCCTAGCAGTGGTTACAGCTATAGATCATTTTCATCTCTACTTGTATGGAAGGAAGTTTATGGTCAGGACAGGCCATGCTTCCCTGCAATGGCTCTTTAGATTCAGGAATCATGAGGGATGACAGCTTTCCACATCGTTGGAGAAACTGCAGTGCTATGATTTCACAGTCCCATCCAGGCCTGTCCATAAGCATGGTAATGATGGCACCTTGTCCAAATGGCCTTTTGGGGATGCTAATTGCAAACACTGCCCTGAGCAGGAGAGCAGGGAATTAGTTGCTCATGGGGATGAGTGTGCCTCTCTTCCGCTAATAATTATTCACAAAACTACTAATGTTCCTGTGTCATCCACTGGAGCAATGGGGGTGGGGTTGAAAGAGTGGACTCCAGAGCAACTAATGACTTCCCAGAATGGATCATGACATCAGAGTAGTATTTGATTGAAAAATCAAATGCAAACACAACCAACTTGAATGTAGTGTCCACTCACAATATCACAGTAAAAGCCTTCAGGTCACATTGGGAAAGCTTGTAAAGTTGAAATATTGTATAGAAGAGGGGAGAAACCAGCAGGTGATGGGTACAGCTACCAGCTAATTATAACAAAATACACTGAAAACGTGGTTCTGAGGTTAAGTCATGATATTAAAACGACTAGAGATTCTGGGGTTGCAGAAACCTTAGCCAAGCTAAGGAACAATTTATAGTAAATAAAATAGAGATAGGATGTAGGCAATTGGTGCAGGAAATATGAAGTTTGCATTGTAAAGCAGTGGTTCTCAAAGCCGGTCTGCCACTTGTTCTCAAAGCTGGGCCGGTTTGTCTACATGCTGCGTCCGCATGTCCGGCCGATCGTGGTTCCCAGTGGCCGCGGTTCACCACTCCAGGCTGAGGGATGTGCTGGCTGCCACTTCCCACAGAGGTCCTAGTGATTTAACTGGGATCATTCACCACATTTGGGGTCCAAATGAGTTCACACAAAGATCAAGGAAGAAACTGAATCCTCAAGCATTTGAACAAATTTGTGAGATTCCAGGGATCCACAAAACTCACACCACCCTTGCACACTCACAATATGATGGGATGCTGGAAAGGTTTAATAGGACTTTGAGGGTTCAGCTGACTCCCTTTGTAGAACAGCACCAACATATCTCATTCCTTTTGATGCCCTATAGAACAGTCAATGAGAGTATAAAGTGTACCTCAGCTCACCTCATATTTGGGCATGAGCTAAAGACCCCAGCCAACCTCTTGTATGGAGTTCCTGAGGGAAAACAAAAGGATTTGAACCATTTGTAATATGCAGAAGCCCCACAATCCCAAACTGAAGAAGTTCACACCTTTGCTAGGGAAAATTTGAGGATAGCCTCTGATAAAATGTAAAGGCTGTATCAGTGATTTAGATAATGGCATAGAGAGCACACTTATAAAGTTTGCAGACGATACCAAGTTGGGAGTAGTTGCAAGTGCTTTGCGGGATAGGATTAAAATTCAAAATGATCTGGACAAACTGGAGAAATGGTCTGAGGTAAATAGGATGAAATTCAATAAGGACAAATGCAAAGTACTCCACTTGGGAAGGAACAATCAGTTGCACACATACAAAATGGGAAATGACTGCCTAGGAAAAAGTACTGAGGAAAGGGATCTGGGGGTCATAATGGACCACAAGCTAAATATGAGTCAACAGTATAACACTGGTTCAAAAAATGCAAACATCATTCTGGGATGTATTAGCAGGAGTGTTGTAAGCAAGACACGAGAAGTAATTCTTCCACTCTACTCTGCGCTGACTAGGCCCCAACTGGAGTATTGTGTCTAGTTCTGGGTGCTACATTTCAGGAAAGATGTGGACAAACTGGAGAAAGTCCAGAGAAGAGCAACAAAAATGATTAAAAGTTTAGAAAACATGACCTATGAAGTAAGATTGAAAACATTGGTTTGTTTAGTCTGGAAAAGAGAAGACGGGGGAGGGAAGGGGGGACACGGGACGGGACATGATAACAGTTTTCAAGTACATAAAAGGTTGTTACAAGGAGGAAGGAGAAAAATCACCCCCAATGAGGGGCTGTAGCTTCGTCGATGGGAGAGTGGCTCCTGCCGACGAAGCACTGTCCATACTGGCACTTTTCATCATTAAAACTTTTGTCGTTCAGGGAAGGGGGGTGTTTTTCACACTCCTGAGAGACAGAACTTTTTAATGATGAAAGTGCAGTGTAGCCTTAGAATGTCTCGGGGTTTACTATTTGAACATGAGCCACTTCACATGCTTGAAGAGTACCACCACTGCAACACACTTTAAAATAAAGCATACAAGTTGTGTAATTGTCTCTCTAATCCAGTAGAGTTCTTTGACTGTCAGTGAAAAGGCAGATAAGAGAATAAAATTATCATTTATTTGGATTTTCAAAAAAACAGCCTTTTGACAAAGTTACTCACAAGAGTCTATTAGGGAAACTAAGTAGTCATGTCATAAGGAGTAGAGTAACTGTCATGGATTACAAACCGGGTAAGAGGCAGAAAAATAGATTATCTTCAACATAGATTTAACAGTATGTGCAACAATTTCTGTAATAGGCCTGCTCTTGTTTAATGTGTTCATTCTTTATCCCCTTCTTGGGTTTATTTATAAAGTGTGAAAACCACAAGTGATATAAAATGACTTAGGATACTCAAATTAAGGACCTAACAAAGGTAAGTGAAGAGGCAGCATGATGGCAGAGGAAATTCAGTGTTGACAACTGTAAGGTAAATCTAACCAGATAAAAAGTGGAATTAAAATTGAATGTATGTATATAAACAATTTAAGGTAAAAAGACAAAACAAGCTACAAACTCAGTTAAGGTTAAAGTTAAGAGCAATCCACACATATTAAGGTATGCAAATACACAGTTAAGCCATCCAACTAATCTTAACTGACATCATACAATAACTATACAATTATTAGTGCATTATTTTAGTGTTTGTGGTCCCAGATTAGATTTTTTTCCCCTCAGGGTCTACACTGTGGTAACAATGTGAGGGGGGTGGGGATAAAACCACTAGGGTGTCTTAAAATCAGTTTAATCTAATCTAGGACCACAAATACTAAGGATGCCTTAACCACAATCACGGGGGGGGGGGGGTGAAATCCTGCCCCTACTGTAGTCAATAAGAGTTTTGCCATTTACTTCAATGAGGCCAGGGTTACACCTGTGGTTGTTGCACAGCATTGTTACAGGGCAGAGCTAAGGCTGTTTGGGTGCCTTACCTGTGCATTTCCATACTTTAACACAGGGATCGGCAACCTTTGGCACGCGGCCCGCCAGGGTAAGCACCCTGGCGGGCCAGGACAATTTGTTTACCTGCCGGGTCCACAGGTTCGGCCGATCGTGGCTCCCACTGGCCGTGGTTCGCCACTCCAGGCCAAAGGGGCTGCAGGAAGTGGTGTGGGACGAGGGATGTGCTGGCTGCAGCTTCCCGCAGCCCCGATTGGCCTGGAGCGGCGAACCGCGGCCAGTGGGACCTGTGATCAGCTGAACCTGCGGACGCGGCAGGTAAACAAACCAGCCTGGCCCGCCAGGGGGCTTACCCTGGCGGGCTGTGTGCCGAAGGTTGCCGATCCCTGCTTTAACATGTTTGGGTCTCTTTAAATTTAACCTTAACTGGGTTTCTAATCCCTGGTTTGGGGATAATTGCAACATCCTTGCAATACTCTGACCCTTAAATTCCTGATACATATTCTCTTGGCTCCATCTTAACAAGGAAGGGTGGGAAGAGTGATTTGTTTGGTTGGGAGTTTTTTCTTCAAATATTTGTGGTCATAAGTACTATACCAGTTTTATACAGTTATTTCAAGGATCATCCTAATTCATTATTTTTGTTTTAATATTGACATTAATAGTTCAGAAAAAAATTAAATCAAAGGTTACAATATATTTTAGTTTGGCCTCATTCGCCACTTTAGAGGAATGTATTTTGTTTTAAACAAAAACTCTGCTCTTCTTCCTAAATGCTCTTCTGCAGAATGCAATTGTTTACACTCAAACAGTAGCCAGTTCCATCTAAGGACTGGTAAAGTTTTTGTTGGAACAGTAAGCTCAGTTTACTTTTTAATTGTGGACAAATGGATCCGATGGTATACCCTCTATACATTGCTTACATCTGAAATTAATATCTATTTATTTTCCTCTATGCCACAGAATCCTCAGCTACTAATGGAGCCAAGAAGGCTTGGAAGTTTTCTTTGCCTTTTCAGAATTGTCCAACCAAAACCCCAAGTACTTGAGAGCCATTAAATGAGGACAGATTGCTAAGCTACAGGTATTCAGAGTAATATATCCCAGTCCTGAAAGAGTCCATTATAAAAACTAGTGACAAATGCACTTTACAACTTTTCACAGAATGAATTAGCATATCTATTGCCTAAAGTCAATAGAGTAACAATGACTTACTGATTTTGCTACATCTTCCTCATAACTTTCTATAGATTCATACCATTTACCATAACTTTCCCCTCTTCTGTCTTATTTTATAACCCACATAAAGTCATCCAAAAAAAGTCAGCATAAGGTAGAGACAAAATAGTAATATTCTTTTGTGACCTTGGAGGACTCTAGACACATTTTATAATGTTTGTTCTTTGCCTTTTTACAGTTGCTGCCTACATTAAGCTATAATACTGAATATTATTAATATTTTACTTTAGAATGAGGTGTTTCTCACCTTCTATTGATATTTCTCATTATGGCAGGCTTAGGTTGGTTTTTGTTTTTTTTAAGGTCCCCTGAACAGCAGTCCTGTAGAAAATGTTCTTTAGGAAAATCATCCAGGTTTCATGGCAGAAAACTGGTATTTCTAAACAATTAATTCAAACTCCACAGGAGCCTGAAAACGAGCATCTAAAATAAAAGTGGTACATGAGGCTCTTGAGGTAACATTTTTCTTTGTCATGGCATTGCCTTGTTCCCCCTGCGAGCAAGAATAAAAAGAAATCAGTGTCACATTTTGAAATATTTTATTATATTGCATTAGCAACATTCCTTTTCATTTAGATTTTTAATTTAAATTGTTAATATTGATTTTTATAATACAGTGCAAAAGTCATTTGTGGTTGGCTTTTTTTCATAATTGCAGTGACTTTTATATTACACTGGAGAAGATGAATATTGATGTGATTGTGTCAAGAATTTATAATGTAATAAAACATTGATGCCACATAGTACAGAAATATCATTGCTCACAATTCTGGTTTAGCTTAACCGATGCCCGTAAGAGTGGTTGGATTATTTTTCTTACCTGTAAATGGTATTTGTCTGGTGCAGGAATCGGCAACCTTTGGCACGTGGCCCGCCAGGGTAAGACATTTTTTCTCAGCTCTGAGGAACATCGCTGGGTCAATCTAATTTAAGTGTAGACCAAGCCTAAGAAAGCCTGTCTTTGTCTGACAAGCTGCTTATATCTTCTGCTTACAAAGTCCAGGGCTCTGAGGATGTTCCAGTTGGAAGTAGAAACTGATTGAATCTGATATTTTCTTTGCTCTAATATTGACTTACAGGGAATGTACAAAGTCCTGCATCTCTGAACACAAGAAAAAGGGCAGTTTCTGAGCTTACAACCCCAAGCCTCTTCAGCCAAAAGCACTCTCTCTCTTTTTCCAGGGTCATATTGTGCTCACTGCTTGGTGGTTTTTGTTTTTTGTTGTTGTTTTTTTGCTTCTGCCTCTCTGTTCTCAGTTTCCTTGTGTCCTGAAAACTCCTCCCACACACAAAACACAAGCAAAACTCAGTGAAATCCTGCCATCCACTGAATCCACACTCCTGGGCTGGTTCACAGCCTCCTTTTGTCCTAGGTGGAGGGGACCTTCTATCTAATTAACTCATCCTGATAGTTATATTAATTGGAGGGTGTGTTCACACCTAGTCCCAAAGAAGTTTGTGATTCAAACAGTCACCAGTAGCTCAGCATAATTTGACGGGGGGGGAGGGGAGAGAGCTTTCCAGACATTTCTGAAAGATTTATTTTTCTGCCAAATGTGTGGCATTGGCATATACAGGTTGTATACTCATGAGTAATGCAGCAAGCCTAAACTCATGCTGGCAAGACATTTATGAAACCCACACTCTTGGAATATTAACCCGATCCTCAATATGTAGCATACAATGTAGTATGTTAACATTTTATTGCCGCTCTCCAATAACAAAAAGTCTTTTAAAAAAAGGTTATGCAACACCACATCTTGTATTTTTCATATATACATACTCCTATAGACCTTAATGACCATACCTAGAGTCTGGTGCATTTGAAGCAACAAAAAGCAAAACAACAACTTTTTAATAATTATCACCCCTTTTGTCCCTGAATAAAATATCCAATCTGGAAATGGTTTATCAATATCATATCAATGATTTATGTCAACAAATATCCTTTTTTCTATTAGGTAATTATATTCTATCATAAATCATTATTGGGTCCAATTAATCATGAAACATCATTTCTATTTTTCTGGGAAAGTTAAAGGACAAACTGTTATTCCTTTCTTAGCAATCATCCTGATATTTACTGGTAACAACAATGTATCCTGGAAGATTATGCAAATACTGAAAGAGCTGCTTTCATGAATACCCGCCAAAAGTATTTGTATTGGGAAGTCATAGGTTTGCTTAATGGAAAGCCAAGACATAAAGCCTGCAATCTTACTCTTCTCTTGAAAAATTTGCATTTTTTTCATGATAAATATTTTGCAAGTCAGGCAGGGAAGATAAAATAAGTGATTTAGTATTTTATGTACAGTTGTAACTGAAAAGAACATTCTCTATGCAGATCTCATTAAGGTCACCTAACAAACAGTGGTTGATATTGTTAACTCTTGAAAGCATCTTTTATCATTTTTTAAAAGGTCAGGCACAAATAAAAATGTGTGTTCTGCTTCTCATCAGTGCGGCTGTGTATCATGAATAAATCCTTAACACCTGCTGCTATACATGGCTTTTTTTTCTCTCCTTAAAAGTGAAATATATTTTAGGGCTTTTTATTAAGAAAAAACTACCAATGTCTGTAGAGTTTTCATGGAGTTTACCTGAAATAACATTTTTCTGTATAAATTATGTTTATTCAATGCTAAGAATTATAGGCTTCTAGCTGCTTTATGGTAATGCAAAGTCACTCTAAACCTGGGTCAGCCAGCCAGTTAACCTGTCTTTCTTAGACCCCCTTAACAAAACCCTCTCACCATAGGCCCAGATATTGAAGTGCCTAACTCCCACTGAAACCAGCAGGAGTTCAGCACCTAAATATACCTTTGAGGACCTGTACTGTAGGAGCTGAACTCCTCCCAGGTTAGGTTATCAAAGTGAGGCCCCTCATGAAGTCTTTGACTCTTCTTTCTTCTCTGGCTAGAAGTAGCTCTGCATGGAGTAGAAGATGAGTTATTAACGACATGTTGTATATGGTGGGAAGCTTTCTCTAAGAGGAGGGTCTTGCAATGTGCCATAATGTGGTCAGCTCTGGATTAGCCCAACCTCTTCTGGAAATTTCTTCCATGGCAAGATCCCCTCATCTGCCATTGCCTTATTTCAAGCTCTGACGTGCTTTGTTCTGATTAGAATATGGAATTTCCATCCCACAGGAAATTCCAATATTTTGACAATTTTTTTCCTCCGGATTGAGGTGAAAAATAGAATTAAGCACTTTTCATGTAACATAGGAGCGGTAGGGGGAGAGACCATCATGCATTATGGGGGAGAATGGGAGGAACTCAGAATTACAACTCATGAGGCAATGGGCAGCTCAGTAGGACACAGAAATTAATGTCAACCCAATGTGACATTCCATCAAAATCAGTCTTTTCCTGGAGAAAATTCTAATTTTTACAAAACTCCGTTTTCCAACAAGAAAATGTTTTAGTTGAAATTTTTCCAGTAGCCCTAGTTCTGGGCTTTGTGCACTGTATTATCCCAGAGTGTGACTTTCTTAGCAGTTAATAGAAATGCAGGGGCAGATTCTTAAATAAAATCCAAACCCTTTGCACCATTCAGATGGCATGGATGAGCAACATTCTGGCTGCAAAGAGCCATCAGGGATTTCCCTCAGTCATGACCTGTTGCAAAGGGCATAACCACTTTCTGACAGCCTGCCTTTCCCTCCAGGCCTTCTGTACCAAGCAGCACTTTGCCTCAGCAAAGAAAGTGGCCTGAAGTCCCTAATGTACGTGGGATTTGATCTGTTAATGGCTTTGGAGATCATGACTAAGGCATTGACCTATTACCAGATGCAGACTGGGAGCCAATGGAGGGTCTGGAGCACTAGAACAAAATGCTCACAGCAGCCAAATTCAGGGAGGATGTGGGAAACCACTTTCCACACAAGCTGGAACCTTGCCATTGTTTTCACATTTAGCCTCAGACATAGTTATTACAGTTGGCGGAGATGGCAAACAATAGGTGGAGGTGACAAATGCATACAGCTCTGTGGCCAGGTTCTCAGGGGGAAGGAAGTGATGAAGATCCCCAGCAAGCTGGAGGAGGAAGAAGCTGTTTTTCCACCACTGGCCCTACCTCATCTTGTAGGCTTAGTTGTGAGACCAACAGGATCCTGAGGCTTTACACCACTTTGACCAAGTAGGGAAAGGAGAGAAGAATCTGCAAAGCAGCTGGAGGATCTGCTCAATGGTGTTTTCTGAGGTTTTCTACACAACAAAACATATCAATCAGTTTAGATAATATAAGGCCTTCTCTACACTCAAAAGTAGTACTGCTTTAACTATACTGGTATAGTTAAGCAGCACAAAACCCCTAATGTGGGCACAATTATACCACTATAAAAGTTTATATATGTATTATACAATTATACCGCTGATATAGCTTATCCCAGTATAGGAATGGGAATAAGCTATTCTGCTATAACTGCATCCACACCAAGGGGTTGTACTGTTATAACTATATCAGTTTAAAAAAATCACACCCCTCGTCAAGGTCATTATACCAGCACAAACCACGCCTAAGAAATGTCCATGAACCTTCACTCAAATTCAAACCAAACTTTTTTAGAGGTTTGAAAAAGTCATTTTTACTTTTTTTTCTTTCTTTTTCATTTTTGACTCACAGCTCTGCACTTCCAGGCCACACACAAGACTAGGAAGAAAAAATAAGGATTCATGACCTGCAGGGAGAAGTCAATGGCCTAAAGTGCAGTTTTACTTTTCCACTTTCAGTAGATCTGGTGGGAAAAAAAAAACCTGACGTTTCCCCCCCAGAAAATTGTAAAAAAAAAATTTCCCAAAGAGTTTAATTGAAATTTTGCCTTTTTTCAAAACATTTTGATCACCTAGTGATCAGAGTGTGACACAACATGCAAGTAGTGGGGAGCTCTAGAGAATTAATACCTGAAACGTTAATCAATCAAATGGTGGAGATGATGCCATTCAATATTTAATACCAACTATCTCTTGTACACTGTCACAGGCTTACCTGAACCAGTAGGCATCTTGCAAAGTGAGCTCAGTTAATTTTCAGTAGTCCAACTAATGTCTAAACCATATACGCCTCACAGTCTACAAAATAAATCAAAAGTGTTTCTTTAAACTAAACAGAAAGTATTCTCAGAATTAGGCCTGGCTTGACCAGGCCTGGCTTCTTGGGAAAAGGAAAAGGGAGGATCCTGCCCCCCTTCTGGTGGCTTCCCCCAGAACTGCCATTTGATAGAAGCAACCAGCCCTGTTCATTTGGACCGCTGGACCCTGATTGGTCTCTGCCCGCTCCCAGCCCTTCTAGCTGCTCAAGAACCAAGTATAACTGGTTCTACCAGCAGACGACCTGGGGAGACCATTCTAGGCAGCAGCTGAAGGACCAAATTCATTATCCTTGTCAGAGGGTTTGCTATTCGCTGTGGCGGCACCGCCTTGTGGCTCATCTGGAGATTACCTCTCAACTAATCTGAGACCCCCTGGTTTGGTTGCTTGCCCCATGGGTCTCTCTGTCTCTGGACTTGACAGCTCCCTCTTTGTGGGTTGGCTCTCTGACCAGGTCATTGCAATTCTCCTCTTTTGGGATATCAAAGTACCTCTGGACAAACTGTATCAGGCAATCTTCCTCTCCACTGCCCAGATTATGCCACTTCCCCAGAGGTTGGTAGGGGAACCTGGGCCTACCCTCTACTCTGAGTTCCATCCCTGGGACCCTATGCCCCAGCAATGACATTCTACCCAATCTCAGACCCTGTCACTGTTTCCCTCCCCTTTCTCTGTCTTTCGGCCAACCCCTGGGTTACCACTGACGCTGCCTCTGTTCCCTATGGCTACTTCACCCTCTCTCAGGTTCTTGCCAGAGTCTGTTTTCCCAGGGTTTACTCTCCTCTGGGCCTCCTCGTCCTTTACCAACCTCCCACCACTCTCTGGGGAGCAGCTGTGAAGTTACTCCCTGCTGTCCCTTCTTGCTCTCTACTTCATAGTTTTATACTTGCTCAACCTGCCCCAGCGCAGCAGGGCTTCATCGTCAGTCAAAGCTTATCAGCTATGACTCTTCTCCAGGTGAAGCCTGTCACTGGGTTCATTGGCCCTTTCAGGCTATTCAGGTGTGTGGGGGGTAAACACCTCATCATAGCCCTTCCCTTCTTAAAAGAACTGCTTTCTATGGTGGGATGTGCCAAGGCAGCAGGGTCTCTGGCAAGGGGCAGCACATGCCTGGTATACCCCATCACATATGCATTTTGGGATCATGGATCTGGCAGGCAGTAAAAATATAGGGTACCGATTTCTATCTCCAAATTCTTAGTACAGAAACAAATGTTTACAAAAAAAAATTCTAATTGGATTCCTTACAAACCACTGACATGAAAACAATTGTTGATGCCTGCAGCAACCACTGTGCACTGTATTGTATAAACACCTCTGGGCAGTCCAATAGAGAGCCAATTGGCACAAAAAGGTTCACAAACAAAACAAGCCTTCATAAAAGTGAAGAGGCCAAACTCCCAATTTCCAAAATGTTTGTGCTTTTGTTTTTTGGGGTGGTGGATGGGGGTAGCGAGGGGGCAGGGGAGGTTTGTTTGTCTGTTTGTTGTTTTGTTTTGTTTGTTTTGTTTTTCCTGTTTGGCTGTTTTTGTAATGTCTGTAACAATGTGTTAAATAAACATAGTTATACAAAAATAGATGATTGTATACAATGCATATAACAAAGAACATGTACTTATAATACACAGTAGGTATAAAATGTATTTCAATGAAACACCAAATTTATCTCCTCAATAAGAAAAGACCTGGTATCACACAATGGAAAAGCCTTTGAAATCTAAAATCCTTTGATAGTATGATGTTGTTTGAACAGCTAAAGTGGATTATGATTCCACTGGGTAGGTATGTACTTTAGCATCCCACACTGTATTAAAGAGGATAAAAATTCAGGAAGCAACTGCCATCAGGAAAAAATTTAAATAGAATTTCTCTGTTAGTAAAATTACCACTGATATTTTCCTTTTTACAGAAGAAAAGTAAAGCTGTGGGTTTGTATTAGAACAGGATTTATTCATACCAGGATAGATATATACACAGCCATAGAGACAGAGTGAGTGTGTGTGTGAGAGAGAGAGGAAGAGATACACACAAACTACATTAGAAGAACAATATTAACATTGCAAAGTCAAGCACTCAAAAGTTAGGAAATGCCATAATTAAACTTGCCTGTGTAACTTTAATTCGGCCCCACAGTGTGTTTGCATTATGATACAGTCTTTAATTATATGATCACATACTATTTTTTCCATAGGAGTCTTGCCTCCTGATTCTGTCCACACTGGACATGCCCCATCCCCTCACAGCTCCTAGTACTGACCAGACTGTGCATACTCCAGCCCAGAGCTATATGGGCTCAGAAGGACTTTCCCTGTAATGACTGCTCCAGGCTGTGGTGGGGCTTGGCATGGGAACTGAGAGCAGGAAGCTCTCCTGCGCTCTCAATGAGCCTACCCTCCTCCCACTGGTGCCCAGGCATCATGGAGGAGAAAGACATCTGATTCACATGCAGTGAAGGAGGAGTGAAGTGAAAGGAATAGATTGGGATACATAGTCTAGTGAGACTGTGGCTGGAGTAAGGGTGAGAAAAACTGGGACTGGGACTTGGAGGGGAAGACTGGAACTCATTGGACAAAGAAACTAGAACTGGGACTATTGGGAGATTGTGACTGGGAACCAGAGAGACTGGGACTGGTTAGGAGGGGAGGCAAGCACTGCTTGGGCAAGGAGACTGGGAGCTGTAGGGGAAGACTGGGCCTGGGAGCCAGTGAGAGAAATGAGGAGACTGGGAGCTAGTTGGCAGGAGTGGGAAACAGAGATCAATAGAGGAGTTGGAGGAGTAAGGAGACTGGGACTGGCTAGACAAGGAGACTGAGACTAGGAACAGTGGGGAGATAGGAGGGCAAGGAGGAGGAGAGAGAGATCTAACAAGGAGCTGAGGTGCAGGGGGAGAACAGGTTCTGGGTGGGTAAAGCAACTGGCACAAGGATCCAGGAGGTGTTGCAGGGGAGATGGAGACTGGATGAGTTGATGGTGAGAGAGACTGGGACTGGAAGGTGAAAGACCGATCAGATGAGGAGTAAGGAGACTGGGACCGGCAGGGAAAGAGACACGGAGACTGGGGACAAGGAGTTGAGGTGAGAGGGTTGGAACTGAGACTGGCTAAGTAAGGAGACTGGGATTTGGAGTGGGGATGGGAAGAGACTGAAAGCTGTGAGGAGATTGGGATTCAGACAGCAATCCCAGAGGGAAACTAGAACCAGCTAGACAAGAAGACCAAGACAGGGATGAGAAGCCTGAGGAGTAGAGACTGGGATTGGATGGGTAAAGAAAATGGGACTGAGATAAGGAGCCAGGGGTGGGGAAGAGAAAGGACTGGAACAGGTACAGATTGGAGGGAATGAGGTAAAAATGGTCACGCTTGGGGAAACAGGTAGAAGAGGTGTTGACCACTAAATAAATTTCTTTCTAAAGCTGGGAATGGAACCCTAGATTCCTGAGGCTCTCCAGCCCTCTGCTATTCAGTTAGTATCGGTGAAACCTACTGTCAAAGTGTGTGTCTCACCCCATCCCTCTAGAGCTTCTCCACACAGAGAATAACAACATACTACTGCTATTAGTTACTCCATTAGCTCAAGTGGTAGCAGTCTTAAAGATTCCTGTCCTGCTGCTGACCCTGTGATACATTGCCCTGTGATGGAATTTCGTTTTTTTCAGTTTACTTTTTCAAAAACCTCAGAAATTACACACACACAAACTATGATAAATGAACATATTGAGGTTGCAACACCAAGTCCTCAAAAGTTAGGAAATGTCAGATTTAAAGTTGCCCATTCAGTCTTAATTGGCCCCCTTGTGCATATACATTATGATACACTCTTCATTATCATACTATTTACATACTATTTTTCCATAGGACCTCAGCCTCCTTCAATGCACAAGATGGACATGAACTGGGGATGAATCAAAAATCTGTAATGAAAGACCCCTGCCTCATTTGCAGCAGATTTTGGAAGGTTTGTAGTGAATGAGGACTGCAGAAAGGCAAAAGTAGGTTTCATGGTTAAGGCAGTTGACTGCTGCCCTGGAGAAATGGATTCTATCTCTGCCACAGAGTTCCTGTGTGATGCTAATCAAGTCACTTAAACCCAGCGTTTCACAGGTGGCCACCAATTGTCAGTTCCTCATTTTCTGGGTGCCTGATTTGCAGAAGTGCTGCGCACTGACAGGTGCAAACTGAAGTCAATGGGTGCTGCACTTTGACCATATGAAATGCTATATATTGCTAAGTACTCTGAAAAATCAGGCCCTAAGCATCTCAAACTGGGTACCTAAATGTGGTGGATACTTCTGACCTTAATTTCCCTGTGCTTCAGTTCTGCATCTGTAAAATGTGGATAATAATCATTCCCCCTCTTCCCCCCCCCAAGGATAAAGAAGGGTCATGTGGTAGGATGCCTGTCCCTTTGGTAGCAGAAGTTGGAAGGGATATGGTGAAGGAGGCATAGGCATGCAGAAAGAGCAAGCAGGGTCTCATGTTTAAGACAGTTGAATGCTGCTCTGGGGAACTGGGTTCTATCTCTCTTGAAGTGCTATATAATTCTACGTGCTCTCTAAATCACGTTTTAGACATCTTTGGGGCACCCAAAATTAGTGGAGCCTATTCACCTTAATCTCTTTGTGCCTCAGTTCCCCATCTGTAAGATGGGGATAATAGCACTTCCCTACCTCACAGGGGAGTTCTGAAAATAAATTCACTAATATTTGTGAAGTAATGTGATACTATAGCCATGAATGCCATAGAAAAGGCCTTGAGGATATTAATAATTCTGTAGTTCTGGCTTCAGAGCAGGGTTTGAATCGCTTGCAGTAAACGTGGCATGAGGCCACATATTCAACAGTGTAGAGAAAACAAAATTTTGAATAGCTGCTCATTTAGTATGCATTGTGCACTTGATGAAGCAGGGTCCTATGGAAAAATAATATGTGATCAAGTAATTAAACATTTTCATAATACTTAATACAGAACTAAGATTGCAAAGGTATTGCCTAACTTTTGAGTGCTTTGAAACCTTAATGTTCTTTTAACATAGCTTTATTTTTGTCTATACACACACACACACACACACACAGTATTTACTGAGGGCACAGGTAGCAAACCCTGTGCCATCCCTCATTGTGCCTCTTCTTCGTTGTCCTATTCTGCACAACCCCATCTCAATCAGTACACAGGATGGAGAGAAGGACAGAGAGCAAGTGCAGGGAAAATACTGCCCAGCCCCTGTACCACAGAATGGAGCCTGTTCCATTTCTGTGTTGGGGTGGAGTATGTGGAGCCTGGCTGCACCCAAGACCCAGATGGAATATTCAAAGAGTTTTGCTGCCGAATTCTAACAAATATCTACTGAGCATGTGCAAACTAAGAATTTTTTTTCAAGAGCTTGTAAAATGACCAAATTTGAGTGAATTTTCATGGGGATAGCAAAAGGCATATCTCTGACATCCAAATAATCCCCCACTGTGCCAAAGCATGGAAGTGCTAGAGCTTCTCCACAAAACAGCTCCAATATTTTTTACTATGCACAAAACAATGTATTTTTCCCTAATCTCATTCTCAGAAACCGATGAACCATTTTAGCTAAAACTTTCCAAACAAATTCAGTTTGGGACAACCACCCAGCATGGTAAAATTCAGCATGAATGGTTTAAGTTTGGCAAAGTCTTAAACAACTGAAAACAATGTTTTATAATGGAAAATGTCAGGCAACCTTAAGTACAGGTGTCACTACCTGCACCACCTATAATAAAGAGAGCGAGAGAAAGAAAGAGAACAAGATAGGTGTTGTAGTATATACATACACACAGACATATGCTAATTATAGTACTGTCTTGTGATTTTGGTTGGTGGGGAAGTCCCGTTTATATTGTAGCCATTGTACAAAATACTGACCAGTGGGTTTTTCTATGAATTGAGTAATATTTTAAAATATTGATGAACTTTAAGAAGAAAAACATATTTTAAGTTGCTGAAAATCTAATAGAAAATAGGTCCTTTTGTTGTTTTCTTTGGGGAGGTTGGTTGGTTGGTTGGTTCATGGGGTTTTAGAGAGGGTTTGTTTTTTTGGTTTGGTTTTGGGGTGTTTTTGCTAAACATGGAAATTATTATGGAACTGAATGCTAAAAGTGGTTCATTTATCAACTAGAAGGTTATTCTGTTTTTTTATTGATTTTACTGCATTTACTTTGAATCCTGGTATACATAATAGGGGACCCAAAATCTTTAAAGTATCTGCTGCTGAACTAAATTGTTTTTTAAATAATAATCAAACTATTAAAATAGCAAAGGAAACATTATTCCCCACAAGAATAATTGGGAAAACAGAATGGAAATATTGTAAAAGGATTTTGAAACTGGCATGTGGCACTCCTGCCATCTTGTGGCTTTTCTGTATACAGTCATATTAACGACTCATTTATTCATAAATGTAAATGAATTTTAGGGTGTCTTTTCCCAGGGCATGCATGTAACATAGCCCTGCCAATAAAAGTCATATGCATGAACGGTCTGGTCAGACAGACACCTTAAATTTAATAATGAATTCCTAGCACACTTTGAAGTGAGAATTATTTATAAAATAACAAATCATTTGCTATAGGAAAAAGCCCTTTTCATAGAAACACATTCACATAGGGGAATGTGTTTTGCCACAGCTTTCACAAGAAAGTGAACAAAGCGGTTGTAGTTTTCAACTTGATACAGTATATCCTCTCTGCAGCCTAGTTCACTTTGTAGAAATTCCAGCTCAGTTGCAGCATTAATTCAATCAGTGGAACTCCAAAGCCAGCATGCAGAATAGTGGGGTGATTTGGGTGTGATCTAATAGTGGGGTGATCTAATTGTAACCTTTATAATGGAAGAATGATCAATCTTATGCATGAAGCAGAAAATATTGTAAGCAGAGTCAGGATGAGCTCTACCCTGATATCTGGTGGTGAATTATGGCAAGCGTGGAAAAGAACTCCAGGGGCTGATCTTGTTTGCATAGGTACACCCACCCACCTGGCATGAGACAACAGCAACTGATAGTTGTTACTTTGGATGGGGTGGGATCCCCAGTTTCTCTGTTATTGGGGCAGGAGGAATAAAGTGTTGTTACCCTGATTATGTAAATCAAGGACAATGAAACTGTTTTATGACAGAGAATCTCACCATCACCTAAGTAGCACTCGCTAGACAAGGGACATGGGTTCCACAACCCATTGAATTGAGAGAGGATGGGGTCAGGTATTTGTATTTGATGGTATGTGCCCCTTTTGAGGGCCTGAAACACCAGTTGTACCACCTCCTCTCTCCCCTGTTGAATGTCAGAGCTAACTTTGATTCCATTAGGAGTCTAGTTACAGGCTGCTGAGCTGAATTCACTTTGGGCCAATGGTGCACCAGCACTGGGGCTCCCCTACTATCAGCTTTAAAGGCAGCAGCGCAGAAGTAAGGGTGGCAATATCATACTATGCCATTCTTACTTCTCTCCAGATGCCCAGCTCTGAAGGCAGTGCTGCTGCCAGCAGCAGCACAGAAGTAAGAGTAGCAGCACCACAACTCCCCCCTACAATAACCTTGCAACCCTCAAAACTCCATTTGGGTCAGGACCCCTACAATTACAACACGATGAAATTTCAGATTTAAATATATGAAATCATGAAATGTACAATTTTTTTAATTCTATGACAATGAAATTGACCAAAATGGACCATGAATTTGGTAGGGTTGTATTTTTATGTTTTAGAAAGAAGGCATGAATATATATAATATAAGTCACTGTCTACTCAGATTACACTGATCTACAGCCAAAATGCTTCTGAAATAAATTTAGTCAAACTTTACTAATTCTGGGTCACTGAGAATGAAAATGATGCTTAAAATTGTTGATTGGCTCTAGTTTTCAAGATATGCTATTGGGTCAGTATATACGACCCTTGACTTGGGAATGGCGGAGGATAAGTGAGTTATAAAGGGAAGGGATCTCAATTTAAACCAGAAATGACTAAAATACATCTTTGACTGGATCTATGAATAAATCTATGACTGCGTTTGGACAATACTTGCTTTTTAGGCAAAACAATGAATGATGCAATCTGAAGCTGGTGTTGCGTCATACATGATATGAATTGCATCATGTTATTCCTAGAAGTCATGGATGATGCAATCATAACGAAGCTTTCATCACTCTGCTGAACAAATTGCCCTATATCTAGAAATCATACAGTGTCGTGCTCTCTTATTTGTCAGTGTTTGATTTTGCAAAGGGACACATTTCTGTTTAGCCAAAGTGAGCAGAGATGCCTTGTACTTGTGTGAACAGTGCAGATAACTTCTATGGTTACAAAAGCGCAGTATAACCACTATGGTTAAGAAAGCCTATCACCTTTATTTTGGCTGCAAAATTGGAGATCAGGACAAGAGGTGGGCCCCACACATATGCTGCAACCCTTGTGCAACAAATCTTCGCCAGTGGTTGAACAGGAAAAGGAAATCTATGCCTTTTGCAGTGCCAATGATTTGGAGAGAGCCAACAGATCATACCAGCAATTGTTACTTCTGCATGGTGCCTCCAGTTGGGAAAGGTGTGTCAAAGTAGAAAAAGTGGACTGTGCATTATCCAAACATTCCATCAGCTATACGCCCAGTACCCCACGGAGAAGGACTGCCGGTTCCTGATGCACCAGAATCATTCTCACTTGAGGAAGAGGAAGAGGATGAAACTTCTGGTCCTGAACCATCAATGGCACAGGACCCCCATTTTCTCCCATCCTCCTCCTCTGAACCACACCTCATAACACAAGGTGAACTGAATGACCTTGTCAGGGATTTGGAACTACCCAAGAGTAAGGCAGAGCTGTTGGGCTCCAGACTACAGCAGTGGAATCTCCTGGCAGGTGATGTTAGGGTTTCCATGTTCCGTGACCGTCAAAAGGATCTTGTCCCATTCTTCTTCATGGAAGGTGATCTTGTAGCCTGCAACAACATCGATGGTGTGATGGCAGCCCTCAACATCGTTCACGATCCAGATGAGTGGAGACTGTTCATTGATTCATCCAAGACGAGTCTTAAAGCTGTTCTACTGCATAATGGCAATGTTTTGCCATCAATTCCAATTGGTCATGCAGTCCATATGAAGGAAACCCATGATAACATGAAACAACTTTTGAGATGCATAAACTATGACCAACATCAGTGGCAGCTTTGTGGCGATTTGAAGGTTGTTGCTCTCTTGCTTGGTCTGCAGACTGGATACACAAAGTACTGCTGTTTTCTCTGCGAATGGGATAGTCGTGCAAGAGATTCCCACTACATCAAGAAAGACTGGCCACTCCAACAGTCATTGGAGCCTGGGAGGAAAAGTGTTCAGCATCCACCACTTGTCGAATCAAGGAAGATTTTGTTACCACCCTTACACATCAAGCTGGGTCTGATGAAGAACTTTGTCAAGGCCATTGACAAAACACAAGCAGCTTTCAAGTACCTCCATGGAAAATTTCCACGGTTAAGTGAAGCTAAGATAAAGGAAGGTGTCTTTGTTGGTCCTCGGATTCGTGAACTTCTTCGAGATGATGCATTTGACCATGCACTGCATGGAAAGCCTTCCAGTTAGTGGCAATAGATTTTCTTGGAAACAACAAGGCAGACAACTACAGGTTGTTGGTGGAAAACCTCCTCAAGGCATACAATAGCCTTGGTTGCAACATGTCGCTAAAGATACATTTTTTGCACTCTCATCTAGATTTTTTTCCACCGAACTGCGGAGCAGTGAGCGACGAGCACAGCGAGTGATTTCACCAGGACATTGCAACAATGGACAAACGCTATCAGGGCAAATGGAGCCCATCAATGCTTGCAGACTATTGCTGGACAGTAACAAGAAATGCTCCATTTAATGACTACAAGAGACAAGCCAAGAAGCGCCGAGTAGACACTGAATAGGACTAAACTATATACAGAATAATTTTTTGCCTTTTGTTTCATAATACATTTTATTTATATAACCCTTTTGCTGATTTTTAAAGTGTTACATAAACAGGACAGATGAAATATTATCATGTAAAGCAACCATAAATACATGAAAAGACCTAGGTTTACAATTTATGATTAAAACTCTACTATCTACACAATATACATAGACATAAAATGTAAAAACTTAAATATCTTAGAAACAGTAGCCAATCAGTAGTTTTAATTGTCATATTTGAATTCAGCACATCAAAATACATAATAAATAGCACATTTTATCTCTGAAGCAGACGACTTCTCAAAAATTGTAGACCAGTGTTATCAACATCTCGCCTGTTAGCATCTGAAGAATAACCTAACCAGGGATATTTGAGAGGAAGAGACCTTGCAGCTGTAGCATTTATATTCAGCATTTTATAGCAGGAGCAGCAGCAATCATTATATGGTGGTCGCGTTGGATAAGACCTTATTTTCCTAAGTTTTCTCTCTCTCACGTATGACATCTAAAGAGCAAGCGTCTATAAAACACAATTGTAGGTCCATACAGCCTCTTCTATGACATTGTGGGTATCATCCATTTCATCTTTGAATCCATATTTGGGGCACTGTATTTTGATGAGTTTAATAGTTTGGATGTTCTCACCATAGTCACACAAAGGGGAGTCTTTGATTTTCCACTTGTGCATCAAGTAGACACATCTTCTATGGTTTGTTTGGATACGGTTCATGTGGTCCAAAGTCCTCATGGCAGGTTGAAACCAGGATGGCAGCTTGTTGGGTCAGTGATAATGTAGACTGCGTAGACTGTCGGTCCTTCATCAGTTGAAACTGAGATGATCAGAACATGTCTTCCAATCTTCTCTCACTCTGGCCATCCTTCACCATGCTTGTCCATATCTCCTTGTTAGGAAATCATCCCACCTCTTTGGAGGCTGACTGCGTGGCCGTTTCTGTTCTCATGGATACCACTCGGACATAGGTGTGGTCCATCTATTGTTACTGAGTCGGGCCACATGTCCCGCCCACCACATTTTGCTGAGCCTGCTTTTAACAACAACATCTAGCACTCCAGACTGCTGCCTAATTATTCGTTGGGGATGTGATCGCAGAGCGAAAAGCCTAAAAATGTTTGTTCCATTGCCCTGTACGTGACAGACAGTTGATGTTCTTCAGTCTTTGTCAGCGACCATGTTTCACTGCCATATAACATTGTTGGAAGCATGGTCAAGTTGAAAAGATTCGCACGAGTTGTTTTGCTGATCTTTCATTGGAGGATGTCACTGATGTCATTGAATGCGCACCATCTAGCTTTTTTTCTCACGACAGTTCACCTTTCTGATTGTGACGCATGTTGACTTCCTGGCCCAGATAAATGTATTTATCAACCTTTGGATCTGCTCTCCTCCAAGAGTTATTTGGGTTTTTGGTAGAACATTTGATCTCATGTATTTCATTTTCGACCAATTCATTTTTAATCCAACTTGACTACTTTTTGATTCCTGAAACACAAGCTCTTCTTTTTTGTTTGCCCATGTTAAAGGTGAACTTGCCATCACGAACGATTATCTCCCACTCCAAGATACAAGACTTGTTATTCTGCGTTCATTCTGGGATATCACAATTAATTTGTCTCACACAGTTCACCAGGGGACCAGCAAAAACAAAATCCTTGCTCAGATTAAAAATCTGGTTCCCTGGGATTGATAGATTTACTGAAACTTGTAGTGTCTGTGGGTTCTGTGTAAGGTGACTTCTTCACAGGTTTAGGAAGATAAGACTATATGGTTTATAATAGATTCATCTCAGCAACTCAGAGCCTGGCGTTACTGCTTAGGTGACTGTATCAAAACTGCTCACAGCTCCCTTTAATGTAACTATTCAGCAAAGCTGAATACAGCCCTTAAAGGGACATATCCTCACATCTCCCCTTTTCCAATTAAATAACTTAATTCAACACTAATCAAAACTATATAAACAAACTATCTATATACAAATAAACATGGCTGATTACAACTTTGACCATTCTTCAATTAGTCTCTGGGGGTTTCTATGCAGTCTGTTGACTACTTACACTATTGTCTCTGCATCAGTTGGTTCAGAAATCTGATGCTGTCGCATTTTCCATTGTTCTTTCTGTTTCAGTTGCTGAAGTTTCCTCCTTTTTTCAGAACCATACTGAAGATGTCTCTTATCTCCAGGGCAAGTCTGTCCTTCAAGAATGACCACTTCATATGACCTGGGAGCCACTACACGGCACAAGTAACTAACTACTGCCTTTTGTTTCCAACAATCTCTATCATATCTACGAACAGCATCCTGAGGCTACAAAGGCTCTAGTTCTCATGACTCTCTGCCCTAGAACCTTTTTGGTTTTCTTTATCAGCCTTCTCCAATCTTTTTACATCATGTTCATTCTTAACATCATTTTCTACAAAATTAGGCCGTCTAGTTTTTCGTTTTCTGTTAAACAGAGTCTCTGAGGGAGACAACACACATCTCGAGGCTGCTGCCCTATAGTTAAGCAATACCAATTAAGGCTATGAATTAGATTCTTCCACTGTTTTTAGTTGCCTATTTACTAGTTTAACGCCATTCTCCAGTAGACCATTTGGCTGTGGGTATCTAGGACTCACTGGCATATGCTTGAACCCATAGTCTCTCACATTTTTTTAATTCATATCCTGCAAATTGTGGACCATTGTCTGACATTACCATTGCAGGAATACCATGTCTAGCAAATACTGACTTAAGGTGTGTTATTACATGCTTTGCCATAGTATTGCCCACTCTGAAAAGTGTGAGACATAGTCTAAAATCAAAACATAATCTTTGCCACAGCATAAAAGAATAAATCAATACCAAGTTTATACCAAACTTCTAAAGCTTCCTGATGTGCCAGCATAGGCTGTTTTGCAGGCTTAGGATGGAATTTTTGACACAGTTTTTCTTAACTGTTTTTCTATATCCTCATTCATTTGAGGCCAACACAAACACAACTCTGACCCTTCTTTTGCATTTTTCAATTCCTAAATGTCCTTCGTGAATTCTAATAAGCCTGTCAGGCTGTAACACTTTTGGATGATTAATCGGTTATAGCTAAACAAAATGCCATCAATATCTGAAAGTTATTCTTTGAAGTGAAGCTAAGGTATATGGTGTCCAGCTAGAGTATAGCTTTGATCACTCTTTGCAATGTCTCATCTTGTGCTGTGGCTGCTGCAAACGCAGCCCACATTTTGTCAGAGACTGAGTAGTTTTTCTTTATAAGGTTCACATGCACTATATCAGATTCTGAAACATTTTCAGCTACAGTACTTTCAAAAGCTCTAGACAGAATGTCCACTGCCACTAAATCTCTTCCTGGTTTATAGTCTATTTGCAGATCATATAACTGAAATTGAAAACATAGTCTCTGTATTCTGGGAGGAATGTCAGCCAGTCCCTTCTTTGAAAGGATAGTAAAGGCTAATACTCTGCTTCAGCAATAACTGGTTGCCCATAGATGAACACATGACATTCACTGCAATCATGCACCAAAGCTAAAGCCTCCTTCTAAATTTGTACATATTGACACTCAGTTTTAGTGAGTGCCCTGGAAGCATGTTAAGGAGTAAAAAGTTGGGAAACTGAGTCACAAGACCACCCAATTTCGACCTAATCAGTTTTTGCCTTTATGTATACAATTTCAGACAGAACTATTGTCACTTATAGTGTCTGGACATACATTTATTCCAGACAAGTAATAACAGCAAGACAGAATTGGTAAATGGGCTCAAGTTACCACATTCTGGCCACCAGGAAGTCCTTCCACTTTCCATGATAGGTTCCAGGAATCTTCTCTGATTCCTTGGTCTGATCCTCCAGTCCTGTCCTTCAATTTCTAGTCTGGTATTTCTCCAGTTTGGGCCCATGGTCACTTAGGCCTCTTATACATGTCTATATTAAAGATTACTTATCTTTAACCAATCATCTTTTACCTAAAATCCAAAGGGTTGATGTGTTATCCCATACGTTACACTTGCACAAGCTTCAGTTAACCAACTTCTGCATTTTTTCTGATAGTTTTGCAGTTTCTGGGTCATGTCATTTTATGTCATCCTGCCCTGGGTCTTCCCAGAAAAAGTTTTTTTGTTACAGGTTTGTGTCTTTTTACCTCAAAACTTCCAGCACAATATATTACCTTTGTTCTGTCAGCAATAACATTATTTTAAGCAGATCAGCAATTCTATGTAAAAGAAGAACGGGCAAAACCACACTTCTGCCAGCAATGCCTTGCCCTAAGTGTTACCTCGTCTGTACTCATTCCCTATCCATTATCCCAAAGCAAAATGACTCACAAAGCTTTTAATGTTACCATTTAGCAATCCTTCATTTTTATATTTCAATTTTATATGTCAGGATATGTTATCCCCTTAATCCATTTGGGGAGGGGAGTTTGGAGAGCATGCATCCTTTAATGTCAACATTTATTATCTTCTTTAAACATGGGGTTTTCATTCAAAGTCTACTTCTGTTTGTGAATCATTACAAAGAAACTTCATTAGAAATTTCCCCGTGAATGCATTTTGAGAGATGTCTCAATTTTGGGGCCTTGACACTTAGCTGCTTTCAACGCTACCCCAACAAAGCCTATTCCACTGGTCTACAGTGTTCATCATACTTTTGTAGTAGTTACTCCTATGCCTTCATTTGAGGCATCTGTGAACACCTTAGTCTGTCTCTTGCAATCATAAAATCTAAAAAGAGGAGTCCTCTTTATTAACTGTTTCAAGTTTTCAAATTCCTTGTTTAGATTGGCATCCCATGCCCATTGATTATTTTGTGCAAGAGTGCTCTAAGGTTGCTGGTTTTAGTAGCCAAATTAGTTACAAACTTTCCCATAAAGTTGACCATCCCTAAGAATCTTTGCACTCCTTCTTTGTCTTCTGGGCCCTAAACTCTTTTGGGATCTATTTGGACTCCCTGTCCTGTGTGTTTTTCTCCCAGGTACGTGATATCTCGGACCCAAATCTACATTTCTGCTTGTTTAATTTTAATCCTACTGCCTTAGCCCTTTCCAGCACTCTCTGTAATTTGTGGTCATGTTCCCCCATCTAGGGGGATTTGCCAAAATCCTGCTAATGTATCCAATACAGAGAAATATTTAGCACCAGCTATTTCTCCAAAAATGTCCTCCTTAGTGGACATGGAAAAATGTGCTCTTTTGACACATTTGCTAAGTTCTTTAGAGTCTAAGCATAGTCTAAGTGTTCTGTCTTTCTTTTCTACAATTATTAAAGAATGAACCCATTCTGTCAGCCCTTCTACTTTCTTGATTATCTCTAGTGCCACTCATTTGTCTAGTTCTTTGAGTTTTTTTCTCAGTGCTAGAGGAACAGTCCTACAGGAATGTATGATGCAACAATTAGGCTCTGTCAATTCAATCTGATATTCTGTTGCCAGTTTTCCCATGGCCTTCAAGACAACCTGAAAATGGTCCTCAATACCTGAGTCCCCTTGCACCACTAATGAGTACAGTCTCTGTTCTACTCTGTTCTACCCCTAGAGCCTGGCATGTTTTCAAGCTCAGTATAGGCTTTTTTCCTGGCACATTTTTTCCTGGTACAATTACAAATTTTATTATTTCAATCTTATCTTTTAACTTTACCTCTAGCTCACATGTGCCCACAGTAGGAATGAGCTCTCAACTATAAGCCCCTAACTTTACCTGTCTATTGTCAATGTACCCCATGTTTTTTTTCTTTAGACTCTTTAAAATATATTTAGTTACCACATTTGCTTGAGCATCAGCATCTAGTTTAAAAGTCACAAAAGTGCCATTCACTTCCAGGGTCATTTGGTGCAGCTGCTTCATTCAAAACTCCTAAAGAAAATTCTTCTTCTGCGCTGCTACCACTGTTCTCCTCCTGGTACACAGCATGCATACCATGTTTCTTTTTGTGCACCTGCTGTTCATGCTTGCTCATCTTGCAAAATAATTGAATGTGTTGTACTTGTTGCAAAGTTGTCCAAACCCTGGACATGCTGAGGTCTGTGTTTGCTTGTTCAATTCTTTATGTTGTCCTCAACAAACTCTTCCTTGAAAACTCACTTTTTGCAGGCTTGTACATTTCTGCTCTGCACTGCCTTTGCGCTTTCCCTTTGCACATGAAGGTTTGTGATTCTGTCCATCAAAGCAGTGTCTTGTTTTCCCCCCAGAAGCATCAGTCTGTTCTGGGAAACATCTGCTACTTGGCCTATTCCTACTGCCTTATCCAGGTTCAGATCTGGATCTTCTAACATTCTTTTTCTAATCTTTGGATCTCAAGTACCCATCACTCTTGGATGCTCACAGATTCAATAATCAGAGATCAAACAGTTGGAGATCCAGCATAAATTCTTCCGGTGACTCTCCTTCTCTCTGACTTCTCAAGTGAAATTTATATCTTTCAAAAGTTTTATTTGTCCTGGATGTGCAGTAGTCTTCAAACTTCTGCCTGTCTTATAGCATGCTTGCTCTGCCTGATTTAAATGCATACTAATATAAACACCTAGCACTTCCTGCCCCATGATATTTAAAAAGACAGCTACTTTCTGCTTATCTTCTTTTTTTCAATTAAACCCCTCGCTTGCATGTACAGGCTGAATCTCTATTGAAATCTCTTCCAGCTATCTGCTGTGTTACCAGATAACTTGAATTTCAGTGAAGCTCTCAGCTCCTCCATTTTCTTTACTCCTGTTGTCCTATACCAGGGATCAGCAACCTTTGGCATGCAGCCCATCAGGGAAATCCGCTGGCAGGCCAGGACGGTTTGTTTACCTGCAGCGTCTGCAGGTTCGATAGATCGCAGCTCCCATGGGCCGAGGGATGTGCTGGCTGCCGCTTCCCGCAACCCCCATTGGCCTGGAACGGCGAACCATGGCCAGTGGGAGCTGCAATCGGCTGAACCTGCAGACACTGCAGGTAAACAAACCATTTCGGCCCGCCAGCGGATTTCCCTGATGGGCCCCATGCCAAAGGTTGCCAATCCCTGTCCTATACTCTTTTCTCCAATCACTCTTATCCATCCACTCCTGGTACTATGTAGTGTTTGTGGGTTTTGTGTAAGGACACTCATTCAGGACTTTAGGAAGATCAGAATATATCATTTAAGACTCAGCTCAGCAACTCAGTTTGGTGTTGCTGCTTAGATGGCTGTATCAGAACTGCTTGCAGCTTCCCCTAATGTATCTCTTCAGATAAACTGGGTACAGCCCTTAAAGGGACATATCCTCACAAAAGTCACGTTAAGTCCCGCAGACTAGGCCAGACAGCAGATCTGGAAAATCACAGTCCTCCACTACACATATCTCCTTTGCTCACATCTTAATGAATGGAAGTTAGCATGGATTTTTGCGATTTCCCTAATGGAAAACTTTTACTGGTTGCTATAGATGACTATTCTTGTTACCCAGAAGTTGAAATGGTCAGCACTACTTCTGCCAACACTGTTATACCCAAACTAAGCAAGATTTTGTCAGCCTATGGCACGGCTTGCAATTCACTAAATTTTGTAGAATATCTTGGTTTCAAACATCGTAAACGTACTCCACACTGGCCACAAGGAAATGGAGAAGCTGAGAGGTTTATGTAAACACTCAGGAAAGTACTACAAATTGCTGCAGCTGATGGGTTGGCCATGAAACAGGAGTTATGTTGTTTCTTCCATAGTTATCAGACCACTTTCCACTGTTCAACTGACATGGCATCAGCAACTGTCCTGTTTGGCAGACAGCTAAGGACAAAACTGCCACAAGAGTAGTTCATGAACCTCTATGTCAACATGACAACGAAGCGAAGCTCATGAAAAAATATGCCAACCAGCACAGTCTGGCTAACACATCTCAAAGTAGGAGATGTAGTTCTTTTCAGAAACTTTCAGCTTTGCAACAAATTTTCTACGTCCTTTCATCCTGCCCTTACAATGGTCAAAGGCATGATAGTCACTGCTCAGACAGGATCCCACAAAAAATCACATGAAATGCAGCCTACATCAAACCACTTCATGGCACTTATTATGTTCCCACTCCACAAGATGATGACAGAGACTGAACCCCCTTACTCTCTCCAAGGCAAGTGAGTGAGTTGACCATCTATGGCTCCAGAGAGTGAAAGTCAGCGTTACCCAAGAAGAAGCAGCTGTCAGTCTCCAGTGCATCTGAAGAACTATATAGCATAATCATAAAATCATAGAATATCAGGGTTGGAAGGGACCTCAGGAGGTCATCTAGTCCAACCCCCTGTTCAAATCAGGATCATAAGTAACTGTTTCTGTGGACTTGCAGACCGATCATTAAAATTTTGCCATTGTTTAATTTATTCTATGCTTGTTGCATTTTATTTATAAGGTGGAAATATTTCATAGTGGTAAATGTATTAATTGTTGTTAATTTAAAGTTTTTGGAAAAAACAAGGGATGTAGTGTTTATGGATAATTCATTCCATGGTCCATACTGGGGTTTGGGGGTTTTTTGGGAGTTTCGAGTATAGCAGCTGAGTCATGTAAATCCATTCCAAGTTTTGGGGTTTCACTAGAGAGTTCAGATAGTTATGGGTGGAGAAGCTGCATGCTGCATTCTGTAAACCGCAGGATTAAGCAAGTGATTTGTGGAATCTTAATTTGAAACTATGTACAGCTTCTGTGTGATTCTTTCCAGAAGATCCTACTGAGCTAGGACGCAACAATAAGCCTTTGAAAAATCTCAGTTTGCTCATGCTCGGTAGAGATGGTTAAAGTTGGGCAGCAAATTTCTCCAAAGATTTCATCAGTGTTGGACATGTTCAATTCCCTCACAGCTCCTATGTGCCATACTAAGAGAGCAACTGATCATGCTCCATTCCCTCATCACTCCTGTGTGCAACAAGACTGCACATGTGCCCTCCCCAGAGAATGTTAAAGCATGCTCCAGCCAAGGCTGCCATAGCTAAACCTAGCTTTTCTTGTGATTATTGCTCCCAGCCACTGAGTCCTGCTGTGGTCCCTGGCACAGGAACTGAGAGCAAGGAGACTGTTCCTCCTGTGTTTTCACTCCTCCAACTGTTTGACCTAGGAAGTGTGAATGAGGCAGAAACACCTGACTTAAATGTAAAGGGGACAAGAGCTGGACCAAGGATAGAGTGGAGGGAATAGATTAGGAAAAGGAGCCTGGTGGGAAAGGACTAGGACTGAAAGCTGGTAGGGTGGAGGGGAGGATGGCGGGATGGTGGGGGAATACTGGGATTGACTGGACAATGAAACTAGGATTGGGAACATAAGAACGGCCATACTGGGTCAGACCAAAGGTCTATCTAGCCCAGTATCCTGTCTTCCAACAGTGGCCAATGCCAGGTGCCCCAGAGGGAATGAACAGAACAGGTAATCATCAAGTGATCCATCCCCTGTTGCCCATTCCCAACTTCTGGCAAACAGAGGTTAGGGACACCATCCCTACCCATTGTGGTAATAGCCATGGATGGACCTATCCTCCATGAATGTATCTAGTTATTTTTTGAACCCTGTTATAGTCTTGGCCTTCCCAACATCCTCTGGCAAGGAGTTCCACAGGTTGACTGTGCATTGTGTGAAAAAATACTTCCTTTTGTTTGTTTTAAACCTGCTGCCTATTAATTTCATTTGGTGGCCCCCTAGTTCTTTTGTTATGGGAAGGAGTAAATAACACTTCCTTGCATCTTTGCATCTTCCTTGCATCCTTGCACTTCACATGCATCCGACGAAGTGGGCATTCACCCACGAAAGCTTATGCTCCAATACATCTGTTAGTCTTAAAGGTGCCACAGGACTCTCTGTTGCTTAACACTTCCTTATTTACTTCCTCCAAAACCAGTCATGATTTTATAGACCTCTATCATATCCCCTCTTAGTCATCTCTTTTCCAAGCTGAAAAGTCCCAGGCTTATTAATCTCTCCTCATACAGCAGACGTTCCATATACCTAATCATTTTGGTTGCTCTTTTCTGAACCTTTTCCAATTCCAATATATCTTTTTTGAGATGGGGCAACCACATCTGCATGCAGTATTCAAGATGTGGGCAAACCATGGATTTATATAGAGGCAATATGATATTTTCTGTCTTATTATCTATCCCTTTCTTAATGATTCCCAACATTCTGTTCGCGTTTTTGACTGCTGCTGCAGATTGAGCAGATGAGTGAACCAGGAGGAAAATGGCAGCCAGTGGAAAGGGTTAAGACTGAGATCAGATGAGGTGTCAAGGTGGAGCAGAGAGCCTGGGCTGAGGTGACAGGCTGGAGGGGACAAGATCAAAAGGGCTTGTGACCACTAGAGAGCACTCCACTCCAGAATGTGGAGTGAAACACACAATTTCTGAGGCTTATTATTCCTCTGCTGTCAGCAAATATCTGTGAAACCCACTAGCAAAGCGTGCGTGCCTTAGCCCACTCCAGTAGCTTGTCAACATACTACTACTGCTTTCCATTATTCTGTTAGTTCGTCAGATGTCAGTTCTGTGGTGCTAAAGGTTTCACCACTGCTGATTACCCATGTGGGTGTCAATATGAAGCCACATGATGAAATTGCTGGGAGACATGGTTTCAGTTTGCTTTTTTAAAAAAAAAACCTAGGACATTCCACACAAAAATATGTTTTAAATGTTAAGGTTACAAAGTCAAGCACTCAAAAGTTAGGAAATGCCAGATTTAAAGTTGTCTCTGCAACCTTAATTTGGCCCCTTTGTGCATATGCATTATGATACAGTCCTTAATTACATGATCACATAATTATTTTTCCACAGAACCCTGGCCTCCTTCAGTGCACAGGATGGACATGAACTGGAGATGAATCAACAATGTGTAGTGAAAGAAGCTGAGACTCCTGCCTCATTTGTAGCAGATGTTGGCAGGTTTGTAGTGAAGGAGGCAGGGGACTGCAGAAAGGCAAAGGTAGTTCTCATGGTTAAGTTGAATACTGCCTGGAGAAATGGATTCTGCCTCTGCCACAGAGTTCCTGTGTGATACTAGTCAAGTCACTTAAACCCAGCTTTTTGCAGGTGGCCACTAATTGTCAGTTCCTCATTTTCTGGGTGACTGACTTGAGACCCTGGGGACTGATTTGCAGAAGTGCTGCACACTGACAGGTGCAAATTGAAGTCAATGGGTGCTGAACGTTGACCATATGAAGTGCTATATATTGCTAAGTACTCAGAAAAATCAGGCCCTAAGCATCTCAAACTGGGTACCAAAAAGTGGTGGATACTTTTGACCTATGCATCATTTCCCCCTCTGTAAAATGGGACTAATAATTCAGAAAGTTGTGAAAATCAATTCATTCATGTTTGTGAAGCACTCAAATACTGTAGAGATGAGCACATGAGGAAATTAATAACTCTATCCTCAGAGCAGGGTTTGATCTGTGTGCAGTAAGTAGAGCATGAGCTACATATTGAACAATAGGAACACAAAATATTGAATGGGTGCTCATCAAGTGAGCACCATCCATCTTGTGCACTGTGGCAAAAATAGTATGTGATTATTTAAACAAACAGCATTATGACACATACACAGAAGGGAGTGCAAAACAACATTGGAGAGGCACAGATAACATTAATTCTGGCATTTCCTAACTCTTGAGTGTTTGACTTTGCCACTTTAATGTTCTTTAATGTAGTTTTTTGGTGTAATTGTATCACAACCCAATTTTTATTCTGAAACTTGAGAGTGGTCAGAGAGAAGAAGGAGGGATGCTGCTTAGCTGATAAGAGGGACAAGGAGGGGAGGAGGGATAGCTCAGTGGTTTGAGCATTGGCCTGCTAAACCCCAGGGTTGTGAGCTCAAGCCTTGAGGGAGCTGCTTAGGGATCTGGGGCAAAATCAGTACTTGGTCCTGTTAGTGAAAGCAGGAGGCTAGACTCAATGACATTTCAGGGTCCCTTCCAGTTCTAGGAGATATGTATATTTCCATATATTATTATAAGGAGGAGAAGGCACCATTTTTCTCTCTTAGCTCCCTTCCGTCCATGTGTCTAACCCCTGATGAGATACCTGCACTCCGAAACTGTTCCATCTTTTCTATCCTCTGCAATAGCTGTCCCTGGTTTTCATTATGAAAATGTGGTCACCCTGTGCTCTGTATGTTCATAGCCAAGGTTCTAAGACACAAGCAGGCTTTCTGGTTCAACTCTTCACTTTCATCTCTTTTGCCTTTTAACAAATCTTTTCAATCTGTTCTCCATCTGTTTTTGTTTATTCACTCTAGGCTAGATTCACAAAAGGACTTAGGAGCATAACTGCCACATCAAGTGCCTAAATCCTAGAATCAGCCCCCACTGGAATTCACAAAACTCCAACTCAGCTACTGCCAAACCCTGTAGGTGTCTAAACTTTCTCAGCACCTAATTTTTTTCAGTAAAGTTTCCCTAAGCTCTTATGTTTCTTCTTCTGCACATTCACACTTCAGCCTCAGTCTAGGTATCCAAACACCAAAGCCCCAGTGGGATGCCCGAACTGGGAGAACATAGGTGTTTCTCCACCTAACTTGCCTGTAGGGCCCAATCCAGTAAGCATGTTCAGAATTTGTATACCGGATTGGGCTCCCATAGGCAAGTCCATACAAAACAGCCAGGGATGGGATGGGGGGGATTAAAGACGACCTCCATTTTAGCTTTTAGCCCAGTGGTCAGCGTACTCACCTGGGATGTGGGAGTCTACTGGTTCAAATGTCCCCTTCTAACCTAAGGGGCCAAAAGGGGTTTAAACAGGGATCTGCTATTCCTCAGCAGTTCCTTAACCACCAGGCAGTGGGTATTCTGAGGTGGTACACCTTCAGTCTTTCCTGTCAAAGCTGTTCCAATGTGGATTAAATAATGATTATAATAATAATAATTATCGGGGTGAGGGGCAGAAAATGGAGAGAGTGTGTGTAACAGAGCGTACGCAGGTACCTAAGCATGAGAATGACAGTAGCCTGGTAGTTAGAACACTCACATAACAGGTGGGAGACCCAGGATCTAGTCCCCCTGGTCTACTGACTTTTTTCTATTAGTGATCCACAATGAAACAGCTTCAACCAGAGCAAATGAGGGAGCCCCAGAGCTCAATGGGTAGCACATGATCTGAGAAATAACTGATCTCTGTTCAAATCCCTTCTCCTGCCTCAAGTGCAGGAGGAACTTGAATTGAAGGTCTCCCAGGTAAATACCCTAACCACTAAAAATTAGAAAGGAAGTTGTCCTCCCTGCAACTTCTTGCAAAAAAAGGTGTAAGTACCGAAGCCAAGACAGCTTTGCTCCCCTAAGCTGCAGGAGGGGGCTTAGGAGGCACATCTTGCCTTGACATCTCACATCAGCTAATTTAGGCAGCTCCCCTGCCTAGCATGCTAGCTTTTGTGAATCCCATTCTAAGGCACCTCTCTCCCCCTATTCATTGTACAGGGAAACTGGGCACCTAACTCAGGCTTTGTGAATCCCAATGATTTCTAGGCACCTGAAAGTGAGGCGTGGCAATCCTGAGCATCCCCTCGCCTAATGTTCCTTTGTGAAACTGGTCCTCTCTCTTTTCTCATAGTTATGGGGAAAGAAAATGGAGCTTTATTTCTCTCTACACAGAGACACATACACACATGCTCATGTGGTGGTCTGGTCGTTTTCCAGAGCACATGGAAATGGATGTTTACTTAACTCGCTCTACCAATGACTAGCCATTGTGCACATAGTGCCAATAAAGGCACTCAGACATCAGCAACTGCACCAGTTGTACTCCACAAAATGAGGTACCGCATGAACTGGAGAGATCTCATTGGTTGCAGGTTTTGTGGGTTGCTAAAGTTAGCTCTGGACCAAAGACCTGGTCTGCCAATTATTTTAAATTGGGCCATTCTGAGGGAGGCATCCAAGCATTCAAATTTAGGTTACAACAAGCCAGTAACAAACCTTGAGTCTCCTTCTAGCTTCTAGTGCAGTGCAAGCACAGCTAGTATTCCCACTAGTGCAGAAAGGGCAGAAAATCAAAGGGAACACAGTCAAATAATGAGTGGTATTTCTAGCCTAAGAGTAATGCTAAGAAGCCCATCAGAATGTCAACCCTTCTTAGATCATATGTCAGATATTACAGTTTTTGTATGGCTTGTGGCTCAGTCCATGACAGGAAAAGCAGAACAGGTGCTGCTTTTTGTATTTAAATTTTGAGTCCCCAGATGGGAAAATTTAGCTGCTTAGTGTAGTCACTGAGTGAATCATCCACACAGTAATATATTTGCAACTTTTCTGCAGTGACCATGCCCATGCTGCCACACTGCAAGATGGTTATCTAATAATCACCACCGGAGTGGGATCAAAGTTTTCTCCTCAGCACTAGAATGGGTCAAATCCTACTGACAAGAAGTTTATCAGCACCATTTGCTAACCAGAAAGATGTTCTCTCCAGTTGCAAAACAGTTCATTTAATTTAATGTTTTACCTTTACTTGTTCTCATCCGTATTTGTCAGATTACATAAAAATGTCAAAACGTAAAAATTGCCATACTGGGTCAGGCCAATGGTCCATCTAGCCCAGTATCCTGTCTTCCAACAGTGGCCAAAGCCAGGTGCCCCAGAGAGAATGAACAGAACAGGCAATCATCGAGTAATCCATCCCCTGTTGTCCACTCTCAGCTTCTGGCAACAGAAGCTAGGGACACTCAGAGCATGGGGTTGCATTCCTGATCATCCTGGCTAATAGCCTTTGATGGACCTGTTCTCCATTAACTTATTTAGTCCTTTTTTGAACCCTGTTATAGTCTTGGCCTTCACAACATCCTCTGGCAAAGAGTTCCACAGGTTGACTGTGCACTGTGTGAAGAAATAGTTTATTTCATTTATTTTAAACCTACTGCCTACTAATTTAATTGGGTGATCCCTAGTTACAGACTTCTCTCAGCCAATACCCAATGTGTATGCTTTTGTTTTCTTAGGACACTTAACTATCTTTTTTCAAAGCAAATTTAAGCAACTGGGGGGGGGGATCATTCTGGGCTCCAGAGATGAGTGCCCCCCCAAAATCTATTCTATAACATGTCTCTGCCTATGGTGAGTAACAAGAGACCTCATAGTCAAGTGCCAAGAGACTTCATAGTCAAGTGCAAAATTGTAAAAAAGGAACTTTCATGAATGATTCATCTCAGAAGTTGATTTTTTGAGAGACTGAACTTACAAGTATTTTGTGAAAAAGCGAAAGATGTTAAGCTGAAAGACAGCCCTGTGCTTCTTTCAGGTGCCAAAGATATTTGTAATGTACTTGGCAAAGATTATTGGAGCCAACTTGGATTCTGTCCAATGTAAACCACATTGGCAGGCCTATAACGATACTCTTCTTATGAATAAACGCTTACTCAGTCCTGTTTTACAGACATTTTAAAAACTTGATTAGCTTTTTTAAAGAAGTGTCTGAACCACAGAAACTAATTTTCCTCTAAATTAGTAATTCACCACCACTGGGGAAATCCTTTCCACACGGATAACTTAAACATTCAACATTCAAGAAAATGGTTGAAGATCAATCAGATAATTAATCTAACTCCAGGATTTAATCTAACCAAATAACCCAAACTAAGATTTCCAAACCCAGGTGCCTAAAGTTAGGCTGCTAAATAGATTTGGTCTGGGTAATAACTAGGAACTATAAATTCTTTACACTTTTGAAAATCAGGTCACTTCTATCTAGGGGTTTAAATAGGTATTTAGGAGTCTAGATTTAGGCATATGTTGGCCTATGTCTTTGCATTAGTGGCACGAATACCTTTATTAATGCTTGCTTAATGAGTTTTTCCATGGACAAAATAATAAATGCTATAATAAACTACAGTTGGTTGAAAAAATGCTTCATGTTTTTGCCAAACATTTATAAAACGTTTTACAAAAAAAATCCACTGAAATTTCAAATTTTTGAAAAATTCCAACCAGTCCTTAAATTGATAGAAAAAAATCAAACTTATTCACAAAATATTTTTATTCACAATTCATAACTTTTCAATCCACTGTAGAACAAACCATACATTAATTGTGTGATTTGACATCACTTCCATTATGAAGCTAAAATGACTAAGATCTTCATGGACATAGCAGGTTGCCAACTCTCACAATTTAATCCCAAGTAATCTTGGCTGCTGCTGGATCCATTCTTGCAATAACATGGGACGCTCTAGCCTTCACACAATTTTTAGCCATTCCAGAGAGCGAGACTCCCTTCTGATTGGATGCCTTCCCCATCGCTTGCAGAGCAGCCGCCAATCAGAGCTGCTGCAGCAGGCAGGCAGAGTTCTTCCCCTTCCACAAATGGGGCCAGAAAGAGAGAGGGAGCAGCCCACACCATTCTCACAGGAGCAGAGTGGGAGTGAGGGGCAGAAAGAGACAAGCAGTTCAGGGCAACTTACCTCTCTCCTTCTGTGAACGATGGGACAGTGTTCTCCCAGCAAAATGGTTATAAGATTTTTTTAACATGAACAAAACCATGTATTTTCTCCTCATCTCAGTCTCAGAAATGGTTACCTTGTTTTTGATGAACTTTTTCAAAACATTCAGCCTGAGGCAAACACTCAACTTGTAAAATTTCAGACCAAATACTTAAAGTTTAGCAAAGTTTAAGCAACTGAAAATAGGGTCTTATAATGGGAAGTGTCGGGCAACCTAAGCAATGTTGACTTGGTTTGGATCCACATCACCTTGCTTTCCTTTCTCTCGTTCTCTTTCATTCCTCCCTACATGCTCTCTGTCTCTTTCATTGCATCCAGAAAAAGTAACACAACATCCTTTCTGTTAAATGGCCTAATTCTGTTCCAGATGACGTCAAAGAAAGTGGCAATAAAACGGACCTTTAAGCAGTTTTTCCTCTCCCCCTACACCACACCCATTTTAAAAGACTTTTTACTAAAGTAAACATACGTTTACAATTCAATTTTGATGTATTCATGTAGGCCTTGATTCTGCACTGGAATCCCTGTACCTGTATTTAGTCAGATAGACTTCAATGGAACTTAGCTAATGGAACCTGAGGGAGAATTGGAGGTTTTAAATCCATACTTCCATAAGGTGTCCTGCAAACTGATAGAATAAAATTAAAATATAATAATGATATAATACAATCTTAATGACCTATTAATGTGGAGAAAAGGATTGTGAAGTTGTAAGTATTGTACTATATAGCTGGAATGGCTGGTAACATCACCTATAATGGCATTGGAGGTAGAATTTTTCTGAAAAGTTTGGCACATTGGACACAGCATTCAGGGGTAATGGCAGGGTACAAAAATGAGATGGCTTTCACTACTGGTACACTTTCCCACACACATACACAAAACACACTTTTTTATAAAAAGGGGAAGTCCTCATTATTCTAAATGGCTTGGAATAGAAACTCCACATATACTTTTGGTATAATTATTGGTCTTGGCGAGGACCAGTTCCTAGAACTAGTTTGTAGGGTCATGGGGCAGAATTCTTTAATTATTAAAAGTGGTTTCTAACATGCTTTGCAAAATCTGCATGGCTCTCTACTTTTATGAAGTCTGCAGGAACTTTGATGTGGACAGTTATGATATGGGAGCAAGCAGAAACTTATGTAGGGAGTGACTGGTTTAGTGGGAGTGGGAAGGAACCTCTTGGGATCGAGGGGAATAAACAGACTATAAGAGAGGAGACCATGCTGTGGGTAGAAAGGACAATGTTGAGGTCTCAAGGGGAAGGGGACACCAGGTTGTGGGAAGACACATCCTAAGAAGGGATGGAAAGTGAGACTTAAGGGGCAAGGGAGGGAGGGAGGAAGGGAGACCCTCTCTAGACCCACCATTCTCCCTTAAAGAACTGGTCTGTGACTAGAACAATTATGAATTATAATTATAATTAGTTCTTGCCCTTTCAGAATCAGAATATCTGATTCTGACACAGATGGCTGGCAGGGATAAAGACAGATTTTGTGGGGCTTTGTGCAAACTTTCTCAGAACTCTGGTTGCCTTTACCTGATGGCAGCCTTCCCTGGAGCCTCTTTTTGGTAGCTGGAGCATGGCGGCCAAGATCTTGCAGTTCTGGGCATGACATTTTATGCCAAATATTTGCAAATATGAAATCTAGTTAATACAATTTGTGTCTTTGCCAATAATGTGTACATAACCATAACATTCAGTGAAAGATCAGCATGCCTTGACCCAAGCAATGGTGGGTCTAGGACATGGAGCTGCACAAAACATGCATGCCTAAGGGTGTCTTGGGAATAGGTGGATGCTGGCTGCAGCTGTCAGGAAGCCAGGGCAGCACAGTTCGGGGGGGGGAGGCTGGGCAGAAAATGGGGTAACGAGGCTGTCAAGGAAGGTGGGGAGAGTTGGAGGTAACTACAGGAAGTGTGCAAAAAGAACAGGAGTACTTGTGGCACCTTAGAGACTAACAAATTTATTAGAGCATAAGCTTTTGTGGGCTACAGCCCACTTCTTCGGATGCATATATGAAAGCTTATGCTCTAATAAATTTCTTAGTCTTTAAGGTGCCACAAGTACTCCTGTTCTTTTTGTGGATACAGACTAACACGGCTGCTACTCTGAAACCTTACAGGAAGTTTAGTTTGTGGAGGTATATGGGGGAGAGGAAATATAGGAGCAAGCTCAGTGGCTGGGACAGAGAGCTTTGAGAGGAAGATAGGGACAAGTTTAGGTGTCCAGAGCAGTTGCTGGTTGGGAGTGGCTGGGGAAAGCTAGGTTTGTATGGGAGTGTTGAGGGGGAGAGGGGGAGCTTGTGGAAGAAGCTGGCTTTGTGGGGATGGCAGGGAGGGCTTTGTGGGAGCTAGGATTGGTGACTGGAGGAAGATAGGTTACCTAGGGGTTCAGTGGAAGCCAGAGCCTTTCAATGGGGAAGGATTGGTTGGTTGGTGAGGAAAGTCAGGGGCCACTCCTGGGCCACATTCATGATTTGTCCCTAATCATGCCTGCACTATGGATGCTAGAGCAGCATGGCTATGTAGCTGTAGCAATAGCCACTTCCTACAGCAACTGGGGGTTTTCCATTGCTATAGTTCAGGGGTCGGCAACGTTTGGTGCTTACCCTGGCGGGCCGGGCCAGTTTATTTACCTGCTGATGCGGCAGGTTCCGCCGATCGTGGCCCCCACTGGCCGCGGTTTGCCATCCCGGGCCAATGGGGGCGGCGGGAAGCTGCGGCCAGAACATCCCTCGGCCCGCACTGCTTCTCGCTGCCCCCCATTGGCCCAGGATGGTGAACCGCGGCCAGTGGGGGCCGCGATCGGCCGAACCTGCCACGTCAGCAGGTAAATAAACTGGCCCGCTAGGGTGCTTACCCTGGCGAGCCACGTGCCGAACGTTGCTGACACCTGCTATAGTTAATCCACCTCTCCCAGCAGCAATAGCTTGGTTGACAGAAAAAATTCTTACATCAACCTAGCCATATCTACACTGGGAGTTAGGTCAGCAGAGCTACAGCTCGCAAGGGTGTGAAATTTTCCACAACCCTGAGTGCCATAGCTGTATCAACCTAGCGTTTAAGTGTAGACCAGGCCCCTGCCATCAACTGTACTTGCTGCTGCTATTGCCGCCACCACCACCATTTGCCTGCTCCTCTGAGCTGCTCTTTCCATTCCTTGATCCAAGGAGGAAGCAGCAGATATACATTGCTTGGCTACCTGTTCAGCAGGTGCCACAGCAGCTTCTGGGAGCCATGGGTCCCAACACAGATCATTCCTGAATCCCAGCTGAAAGCATGATTTTCAGGTTGGGCTGTGGGGATGCATGAGAAGTGACTGCATGCATATATCATGTCACACAAGATATGTGACACTTGACAGATCTGCTGGAAACTCCTGTGGAAGCTAAGGGGAGTTCTGTTTGCAGATACAAGAGTCTTTACTGCATCTCTTCCGCAACTTTGTATGATAGAAGTTTGGTCTTCTTTCATGCCAGATCATCGCCTCTCAGGATCAGTGTAGAGTAGCATGTGGAATCAGTTTAAACAGGATACCCTATGGACTTCACAGATGTAAACATAAGAAGAGCCATACTGGAACAGACTAATGGTCTATCTAGCCCAGTATCCTGTCTTCCAACAATGATCAGTGTCATATGCTTCAGAGGGAATGAACAGAACAGAGAAATTATTGAGTGAGCCATCCCCTGTCATCCAGTCCCAGAATCTGGCAGGAAGAGTTGTAGGGACACCCAGAGCATGGGGTTGAGTCCCTGACCATCTTGGCAAATAGCCATTGATGGACCTATCCAATTCTTTTTGAACCCAATTATACTTTTGGTCTTTACAACATCCCCTTGAAATATGTTTCACATGTTGACTGTGTGTTGTGTGAAGAAGTACTTCCTTTTGTTTTTTGTTTCTTTGTTTTACTGCTGCTTATTAATTTCATTGGGTGACCCCTGCTTCTTGTGTTATGAGAAGGGGTAAATAACACTTCCCTATTCATTTTCTCCATGGCAATCATGATTTTATAGACATCTATCATATTCCCCCCTTTTTTGTGTCTTGTTTAAACTGAACAGTCCCAGTCTTTTTAATCTCTCCTCATATGGAAGCTGTCCCATACCCCTAACCATTTTTGTTACCCTTCTCTACTTTCTCCAATTCTAACATATCTTGTTTGAGATGGGGTGACTAGAACTGCAGGCAGTATTCAAGGTGTGGGCATACCATGGATTTATATAGTGGCATTATGATATTTTTTGTCTTATTACACGGCTCTACAGCCAAAATGGTTCTGAAATAAATGTAGTCAAACTTTACTAATTCTGGGTCACTGAGAACGAAAATGATGCTTAAAATTGTTGATTGGCTCTAGTTTTCAAGATATGCTATTGGGTCAGTATATACGACCCTTGACTTGGGAATGGCGGAGGATAAGTGAGTTATAAAGGGAAGGGGTCTCAATTTAAACCAGAAATGACTAAAATACATCTTTGACTGGATCTATGAATAAATCTATGACTGGGTTTGGACAGTACTTGCTTTTTAGGCAAAACAATGAATGATGCAATCAGAAGCTGGTATTGCTTTAGACATGATATGAATTGCATCATGTTATTCCTAGAAGTCATGGATGATGCAATCATAACGAAGCTTACATCACTCTGCTGAACAAATTGCCCTATATCAGCTCTAGAAATCATACAGTGTCGTGCTCTCTTATTTGTCAGTGTTTGATTTTGCAAAGGGACACATTTCTGTTTAGCCAAAGTGAGCAGAGATGCCTCATATTTGTGTGAACAGTGCAGATAACTTCTGCTATGTTTGTGGTGAAGTGACTTTTGCATCACAAAAGCGCAGTATAACCACTATGGTTAAGAAAGCCTATCACCTTTATTTTGGCTGCAAAATTGGAGATCAGGACAAGAGATGGGCCCCACACATATGCTGCAACACTTGTGCAACAAATCTTCGCCTGTGGTTGAACAGGAAAAGGAAATCTATGCCTTTTGCAGTGCCAATGATTTGGAGAGAGCCAACAGATCATACCAGCAATTGTTACTTCTGCATGGTACCTCCAGTTGGGAAAGGTGTGTCAAAGAAGAAAAAGTGGACTGTGCATTATCCAAATATTCCATCAGCTATACACCCAGTACCCCACGGAGAAGGACTGCCGGTTCCTGATGCACCAGAATCATTCTCACTTGAGTCAGACGAGGAAGAGGAAGAGGATGAAACTTCTGGTCCTGAACTATCAATGGCACAGGACCCACATTTTCTCCCATCCTCCTCCTCTGAACCACACCTCATAACACAAGGTGAACTGAATGACCTTGTCAGGGATTTGGAACTCCCCAAGAGTAAGGCAGAGCTGTTGGGCTCCAGACTACAGCAGTGGAATCTCCTGGCAGGTGATGTTAGGGTTTCCATGTTCCGTGACCGTCAAAAGGATCTTGTCCCATTCTTCTTCATGGAAGGTGATCTTGTAGCCTGCAACAACATCGATGGTGTGATGGCAGCCCTCAATATCGTTCACGATCCAGATGAGTGGGAGACTGTTCATTGATTCATCCAAGATGAGACTTAAAGCTGTTTTACTGCATAAAGGTAATGTTTTGCCATCAATTCCAGTTGGTCATGCAGTCCATATGAAGGAAACCTATAACAACATGAAACAACTTTTGAGGTGCATAAACTATGACCAACATCAGTGGCAGCTTTGTGGTGATTTGAAGGTTGTTGCTCTCTTGCTTGGTCTGCAGACTGGATACACAAAGTACTGCTGTTTTCTCTGCGAATGGGATAGTCATGTAAGAGATTCCCACTACATCAAGAAAGATTGGCCACTCCGACAGTCATTGGAGCCTGGGAGGAAAAGTGTTCAGCATCCACCACTTGTTGAATCAAGGAAGATTTTGTTACCACCCTTACACATCAAGCTGGGTCTGATGAAGAACTTTGTCAAGGCCATTGACAAAACACAAGCAGCTTTCAAGTACCTCCGTGGAAAATTTCCAAGGTTAAGTGAAGCTAAGATAAAGGAAGGTGTCTTTGTTGGTCCTCAGATTCGTGAACTTCTTCGAGATGATGCATTTGACCATACACTGCGTGGCAAGGAAAAGACGGCATGGAAAGCCTTCCAGTTAGTGGCAATAAATTTTCTCGGAAACAACAAGGCAGATAACTACAGGTTGTTGGTGGAAAACCTCCTCAAGGCATACAAAAGCCTTGGTTGCAACATGTCACTAAAGATACATTTTTTGCACTCTCATCTAGATTTTTTTCCACCAAACTGAGGAGCAGTGAGCGACGAGCACGGTGAGCGATTTCACCAGGACATTGCAACAATGGACAAACGCTATCAGGGCAAATGGAGCCCATCAATGCTTGCAGACTATTGCTGGACAGTGACAAGAGATGCTCCATTTAATGAATACAAGAGACAAGCCAAGAAGCGCCGAGTAGACACTGAATAGGACTAAACTATGTACAGAATAATTTTTTGCCTTTTGTTTCATAATACATTTTATTTATATAACCCTTTTGCTGATTTTTAAAGTGTTACATAAACAGGACAGATGACTATTATCATGTAAAGCAACCATAAACACATGAAAAGACCTAGATTTGCAATTTATGATTAAAACTCTACTATCTACACAATAGACATAGACATAAAATGTAAAAACTTAAATGTCTTAGAAACAGTAGCCAATCAGTAGTTTTAATTGTGATATTTGAATTCCGCACATCAAAATACATAATAAATAGCACATTTTATCTCTGAAGCAGATGACTTCTCAAAAATTGTAGACCAGTGTTATCTATCCCTTTCCTAATGGTTCCTAACATTGCTAGCTTTTTTGACTGCCACTGCACATTGAACAGATGATTTTGGAGAACTGTCCAAAATGACTCCAATATCTCTTTCTTGAATGGTAACAGCTAATATAGACCCCATCATTATTTTATGTACAGTTGGGATTATGTTTTCCAAAGTGCATTGCTTTGCATTTATCAATATTGAATTTCATCTGCCATTCTGTTGCTCAGTCACAGTTTTGTGATATTCCTTTGTAACTCTTGTCAGTCAGCTTTGGACTTAACTACCTTGAGTGATTTTGTATCGCCTGCAAATTTTGCCACCTCACTGTTTACCTGTTTTTCCAGATCATTTATGAATATGTTCAACAGCACTGATCCCAGTTCAGATCCTTGGGGGACCCTGATATTTACCTCTCTCCATTGTGAAAACTGACCATTTATTCCTACCCTTCATCTCCTATCTTTTAACCAGTTACTGATCCATGAGAGGACCTTCCCTCTTATCCCATGACAGCTTACTTTGCTTCAGAACCTTTGGTGAGGGACATTGTCAAATGCTTTCTGAAAATCTAAGTACACTATATCCACTGGATCATCCTTATCCACATGCTTTTTGACCCCCGCGAAGAATTCTAATAAATTGGTGAGATATGATTTCCCTTTACAAACACCGTGGTGACTCTTCCCCAACATATGTTCATCTAGATCTGATAATCCTGTTCTTTACTACTGTTTCAACCAATTTGCCTGGTATTGAATTTAGGCATAACATCCTGTAATTGACAGGATCACCTCTGGAACTTTTTTAAAAATTGGCATTACATTAGCTATCCTCCAGTCATATGGTACAGAGACTGATTTAAGCAATAGGTTACATACCACAGTTAGCAGTTCCATATTTGACTTCCTTCAGAACTCTTGGATGAATATCAACTGGTTCTGGTGATTTACTACTGTTTAATTTATCGATTATTTTTCCAAAATCTCCTCTAATGATGCCTCAATCTGAGACAGTTCCTCAGATTTGTTACCTAAAAAGAATGGCACAGGTGTGGGAATCTTTCTCTGCAGTGAAGACCCATGCAAAAAATTCATTTGACTTTTCCGCAACAGCCTTGTCTTCCTTGAGGGTTCCCTTAGCATCTCAATTGTCTTGTGACCCCACTGCTTATTTGGCAGGCTTCCTGCTTCTGATGTACATAAAAAAAATTGCTGTTAGTTTTTGTGTCTTTTGCTAGCTGCTCTTCAAATTCTTTATTGGCCTGCCTAATTATATTTTTACACTTGACTTGCCAGTATTTATATTCCTTTCTATTTTCCTCAGTAGGACTTGACTTCCAATTTTTAAAAGATGCCTTTTGTCCTCTAACTGCCTCTTTTACTCTGTTGTTTAGATGTGGTAGCATTTTCTTGGCCCCCTTACTGTTTTTTATTTTATTTATTTATTTGGGGAATACATATAATTTGAGCCTCTATTATGCTATTTTTAAAAAGTTTCCAGGCAGCTTGCAGGCATTTCACTCTTGTGACTGTTCCTTTTAATTTCCATTTAACTAGCTTATTCATTTTTGTGTAGTTCCCCTTTGTGAAGTTAAATGATACTATGATGGGTTTCTTTGGTATTCCCCCCTCCCCCAAAGAATGTTAAATTTAATTACATTATGATGCTATTGCTGATCATTTCAGCTGTATTCACCTCTTGGACCAGATCCAGTGTGCCACTTAAAACTCAATCAAGAATTGCCTCTCCCCTTGCGGGTTCCAGGACTAGCTGCTCCAAGAAGCAGTCATTAATGGTGTCTAGAAATGTTATTGCTGCATCCCTTCCTGAGGTGACATGTACACAGTCAATATGGGCATAGCTGAAATCCCCCATTATTATTTAATTTTATATTTTTGTAGCCTCTCTAATCTCCCCGAGCTTTTCACAGTCACCATCTCCATCTTGGTCAGGTGGTTGGTAGTATACTCCTACTTCTATACTCTTATCAATCAACATGGAATTTCAGTCCATAGGGATTCAATGGTACAGTTTGGGGCATTAAAGATGTTTACTATATTTGACCTTATGCTTTCTTTCACTTATAGTACCATCCCCCACCAGCACAACCTACTCTGTCATTCCTATATATTTTATGCCCTTGTATTACCACCTCCAATGAATTATCATCATTCCATCAAGTTTCTGTGATGCCTATTACATCAACATCCTCAATACTAGGCAGTCAAGTTCACCCACCTTAGTATTTAGGCTTCTAGCATTTGTACACAAACACTTATAAAATTTGTCAATATGTAGTTGTCTGCTTTCAAGTGATGTAATTGAAAGGGACTCTTTTTTGTTTGACTGTTCCTCTTCAGTTCCTTCCTATACTTGATCAACTTCCATTCTCTTTACTAGCATATAGAGAAAAAGGTGATTTTATCTGCATTTAGTGATATTGGTCCATACCAATAAATTAAACTATGTAAAGTAGTAAGTTATATGCGCCCAGAGTCCTCACTTGGGGCTTTCTGAGATGTAGCTTTTACACTAGGTGAACAGCTTTGCCTAGGAAATCAATATGTGGAACCCTCTTGGAAAGAGGACACAAGGCATTTCTCCACACTGGTCACAGCTTCTTACATAGTCTATAGGCCATAATAGTAGCCCAAGTCAGAGCCCTTTCCCATTTGGGGTTTGAGATCAGTGGACCTGGAGTGAATGTTGACCACACACTTGTCATTCCCCTGTCCCTTCAGCAATGTTCAATCTTCCCAGTTGCTCCGAGGCAGCAAAAACATGTTTTGGCTCTTATACTGTCAGGGAATGGGTCTGCAGATCTTAACCTTGTTTTACATTTTCTGATGTTACACAACCCTATTACTATGGAAACACAAGAACAAAACCATTTAATAGGGGACAATAGGTTTCTATGGAGACCAAAGCACTATCAGTGCTCAATTGCTTTTTAACTATGAACTTTTTTTTAAAATGTGTTTCTGGGTTACACCAAAACCTGTATGTCAATCAAAGTAGTTTTGTAGTGAGATATAGCCAATAATCTGGATGCTTCTCCAAATACTTCTGAATTTTTTTGATATAGAAATTGTATTGGAAATCTCATGAGAACAATCGCTCTCATTAGATCTTTCCTGGTTCCTGCTTCGTTGAAAATATTAATGGAACAGTTTTACTTTAATTATTTTGGATACTTCTGGTTTCTGTTCCAGTCTAAGCCAGCAGATGCACAGTGTACACATAAATTAAAAGGAGAAAAAAGATAAAATCTGCAGGGGGTGGGGAGTGTTTAGGTATAATTAGAGATTTTACTGAAGCTTCAGTTCTTATTTTATCCAAGCCTGTTTGCCTAGTTTCTAAGTTACAAGAGAAAAATACTACACAAACTTTGATGTTGCTGTAGATTTCAGTGGAATTTTTTTGCTTTATGCTCAGCATAAACAAGATTCTAAAAAATACCTACACTGATACTTCTAAGATAAAAGCAGAACTGTGGAATTGACTGTACCAAGTTTCATGTGACAACGACATAGCTGCATTTAGTATTACTTGTGGTTTTTTATCAGGATTTTCTCAATTTTTGCTAGAGAATTAAATTTATAACATGGTGTGAATGTAAAATTAGTATTTTGAATTTCTGCCAGCCATGTAACGTTGAACTGTGAAATTTAAAGCCAAAAATAGTTTCATTTTCACTTTGTCTGTACTATAAAGTGTACAAAACAGAAGTGAAAAATCTGATTAATACTACTATTAAGACTCATGCTAACTTCTTATATCCAGAGAAGCAGTAGGTTATTTCCAAGCTGATTTCATTTATAGAAAGGACAGCACATTCTTTTTTAAAAAATTACCTAAGACAGTTGGGGAATTTAGACTTTAAGGTATAGTCCCAGTTAATAATTTTGTGTAAATTATTTAACTTTAACCCTCTCATACCCTTTTATTCTGAGAGATGCTCAAGTACTATGGTACAGATAAAATAGACTAATTTTTTGTTGTATGCAGTGTTGTTGTAACCATGTTGGTGCCAGCATATTAGGGAGACAAAGTGTGTGGTCTTTTACTGGACCAACTTCTGTTGGTGACAGAGACAAGCTTTCGAGTTTATACAGAGATCTTCTTCAGGTCTGTCTAAGCTTGAAAGCTTGTCTCTCTGACCAACACAAGTTGGTCCAATAAAAGATATTATCTCACCCACCTTATCTCTCACATGGAAGACACACTGCATAAATAAGGGTTCCTTAATTGAATAGGCAAATTGTGATTATGTGCATGTACTGTTTTTCATTAATATAAATTATAGCCATACTTATATTCTTATCCAAAACCCCAAGTTGTGTTCTGCATTTTGCCTTTTTCAGTAATTATTAGATCTCTAAAATATTCTACTGTTCTATCATACTTACTTTGAAATAGCATAGCACTTCCAGATAGAAAGGAAGGAGTTGTGAAGCAGAATGGATAGATCTGTGTAAAACTACCAATTCTTCACTTCAGAATTGTGCATCTGCAAAAAATGTTTATTTGTATGACTATCCATAAACAGGATCCAGGTAGAAATGTGGCTATTTCTGCCTGAAGAGAGACTTTCACTGTGAGAGATGCAAACTCCAGCTCATGAGCAAAAGCATAAGACTTCTCTAAGCAGAAATTTCCATTTCCACAACAAATGTTTTATAAGAGATATAAAAACTTTTGTGTTTCAGAGCATAAGGCAACCACTAACTGAAAAGGGTTAGAAATAGATTGCCCTTATGAGCAAGTTATTCCTAACCCATGGAGGTTTTACACCCTACTCAGAGGCTTCTGTAGTGGCCACATTTGGAGATGGGATACTGGATAAGATGGACCAGTAGTCTGATCCAATGCATTGTTTTCTTAATTCCTGTGTTTTCATGGAAAGCACATGCTGAAGCAAGCATGCAAATAAGAATTCTGACACTGCTTGTGAAATTCTACATTGACATCTTTTAGCCTACATCATGGACCTTGTCACTCTTTACTCTTAGTTTGCTGTTTTTTCGCCTCTCTGTCTACTCACCCAGTCTTGCCATTGGTGTAAAAACCTTCTTCTATGAGGGTTCTGACATCTAGTACAGATTTCCCTGCTCTTAATTCTCCTTTCTCCCTCACTCCCATCCCAAATCTCATACCACTGCATGTGATGAATAGCTCACATTCTGTGGAAGTTGTTAAAACTGGGTTGGAGGTAGGGAGTACTTAGCTAACAGGAGACCTCCAGAAACAAAAGGATTGAGAAATATGTGAATACCTTGCCACCAGAAGAGTGACTGAAGCAACAGGAAGTCTGGCCTACTTAAAAAAGCGACAGATACACTCATGCCCCATCTTGACTCATGGAAAAAAGTGTTATCATACCACATGTAAATTAAAAAGTGGCAAATAACGTGATAAAATCCTCCTGAAGACAAGGCAGTGTGTAATTTTACCACCAGTTAGCAAGTCAAGGCCAGGAGCCTAGGATTTATCTTGACCTGCTAATTCATAAGAAAACTACAAACTGCTTGTCAACATTAGGATTACACCACATATTTACCATATAGTAAGTAAAGTGGCATGAAAACCTTGTTTTTTCCTAGTTTGGATGCATCCACAAAGGAACAGGCTAAGGGTACATGCTGCTGACACTAGGGTTTGATCTCTGGAATCATGTACAAGTGACTTTTTCTTCACTGTATCTGAAAAAAGCTACCCATTGGCAACATTTGTGCAAGGTAAACCTTAAGCAACTGGAAATATCCATATCTGGCAGTTCCTTGCCAAACCCGCCTCAAAAGTATCTATTACCCAGGCCAAGACCTCTGCAGGGAAAGAAGCCCTCATGTGGACAATATCTCTCTTTATTCCAATTATCAGATTAACTCATTTTGCTATGCCTAAATCATTCGCCACCAAATAATGATCATCTGCTGGGAACAAAGAGCAGAGGAAGGGCATTAGCTGGTCCCACAACATGTTGCTCTTTCCTTGCCCCCTCAGGCAGACACCAAATTGGGCAAACCTAACTGGGAGCCTCCACACTTTCCAGATGTCCTTCTGCAGGGCCAGTGCACGACACTGTGCCTGGATAGCCCAACATCCAGCAGTGGGTCCCCTCCATTCCATCCTAAAGATGAACAAACAGCAACATCCTTAACAAAGACAGCCCAAACTGAACTCATTATTCCCTTGTGGCGGCTGAATGTAAGAACTGAAACACTGATTGCCAACACCCAATAGATTGTATTTGCTTCCTTTCCCAACATTGCAGCTAACGTGGCTGCCCCTATTCTAAGTGCATGTCTACACTACAAAATTAAGTATCAGAGGGGTAACTATGTTAGTCTGGATCTGTAAAAAGCGACAAAGAGTCCTGTGGCACCTTATAGACCAGGAGTCGGCAACGTTTGGCATGCGGCTCGCCAGGGTAAGCACTCTGGTGGGCCGGGCCAGTTTTATTTACCTGCTGAGGCGGCAGGTTCAGCCGATCGCAGCCCCCACTGGCCGTGGTTCGCCGTCCCGGGCCTATGGGGGCGGCGGGAAGCGGCGCAGGCGAGCGATGTGCTGGCCGCGGCTTCTCACCGCCCCCATTGACCTGGGACAGTGAACCGCGGCCAGTGGGGGCCACGATCGGCCGAACCTGCCACATCAGCAGGTAAATCAAATTGGCCAGGCCCGCCAGGGTGCTTACCCTGGCGAGCCGCGTGCCAAACGTTGCCGACCCCTGTTATAGACTCACAAACGTATTGGAGCATAAGCTTTCGTGGGTGAATACCCACTTCGTCAGACGCATGATGAAAATTAAGTTGACCTAACTTACAACAGCAGAGAGCCTCCACAGTAATTACATTGCTGGTGAGTGTCTATGCTTTGCTCCTTGTGTTGGGGGTGCCTGTCCTCACCAGGAGCGCTTGTACCGATTGTAGTGTCAGTATGGGGCATTGTAGGATGGCTTCTGAAAGCCAGTAACAGTCAACGTAAGCAATGCAGTGTCTATGCAGACACTGCGTCGACCTAACTACATCAACATTGACTCTACGTTCTTGTGGAAGTGGAGTTATTAAGTTGGAGCAGCAGGGCAGTTATCAGAAGCAAAATTTTAGTGTAGACACTTACATAGTTAGGTCGACATAAACTGCCTTGCATCAACCTAAATCTGTAGGGTAGACCAGGCCTTAATGAATGAGAGTTAAAAACCTTCGGAGATAGCCAAGAAACTTGACCCCTTTCTTCAATGGTGCTTTGAACTGAAACCTGGCTAACAAATTCCCATCCCTGTGGATGAACAATTGCTCTGAGCCCAAAGACCAAATTGAAATGAATGCATTTAATGCCTTCTCAGGGAAAATACCCTCTTCACCACGCTCATTCAGCACAATTTGAGTTCCCTGTAAGTCTTCGAAACATAATGCCCTGTCCGCCTCATTCTTCTTTGAACCAGAAACTAACTCCCCTATTGTAGAAACCCATGAGGAAGTTTGCCTTAAATAGCACTGCTTCAATGCCACTAGCGCAAATCTTAGGGAATATACAGACTAAATCCCTTAAAATCAGGACAGTTACTCATTTCTTCAACCTACAGTAGGAACACTAAAATGTGACCAACCTTCTAGTAATCTGCAAACTAAAAACCCAGTGCAAAGATCAGAGAACTTTACTAATCCCTGCTAACTGATACACAATTGAACTACCATGAACTGGATTACATGCAGTTCTGGAATAGGCCCTGGGCAGGGTAGGACCCGGCACACTCCGAAATCCATGAACTCTGATAATAGTATTTTGTAAATTTTGAACATCCAGGAGGAAATGGAGTTTTCCACTAGTCTGACAGCCATAAAGTAACCCAAGGTTCCATAATTCTCAAGGTATTGCTGCTGGTCTTCAGTGCTAAATCCTGGAATCAAATGACCTGAAACCTATGCAGAGTATTGGCAATGTCATTATTAATCCTAGGGACATGTCAGGCAGTGAGGAGTGAATACACTTGCAGGCACTGCAGTACAAATGCACACACCAAATGCCTCCCCCAGATGCCTCTGGCATGTAATAGATTTTAAAGCCAGAAAGGCACCATTATCATCATCAAATCTGACTGGCATTTGCAAAACACAAGTATGACGCAAAGCGTCCCTTTGTAACAACCCAGGGACTAGAACCCAGGTCTTAGAGCCTGGGACAGATTCTATTCCCACAGTACCACTAGCAGGCCATACAAAGGCATAGCCAGGGAGCACTGTGAAGAGCAAATGCCACAGGAAGTACCACCCAAGAGACACAAAGTGATGGTATCCTGTGGCCCTTTGATTGGCCCAGTGCCCTATTTATTCCCGGAGGTTCTCCTAGGAAGTTGTCTGGGCAACTACACAGACTTTGGCCTGCTGCCATGCCAGACTTTGCTTGATCTTCTGATGCCCAGTCTCTGAGTTCAGCCTGACTATGACCCTGATTCCTGCCTCCCGATTCTAGCTTGGTATTACCTCTGCTTTCCGATGTCCAATCCCAGCCTGACCCAGACTCTTGCTCTGGTTCTTGTGATTCCGCTAAACTCCTGCGTGGTGACTACTGTCTCTGGTGGGCAGACCTCAACCCAGTTGTGACCCCTATAGGCCAGGCTACCTATGCCTATGAGTTTGTCTCAGACATGACAAACTCTCTATCTCAAATACATTGCTTACAGAGTATTTATCCATAAAGGGTAACATGTAAGGTCACTATTGACAGCTTGCAACTTACTGATGTTTGTAACTATGGCGCGATGTGTACAGCTTATATTTAAGGAAAAATTGAACTATATTGAAGTGTATGCCCTTATTGTCTTAATGCTAAGAAGAGTCACCACAGAATGATATTACTCGGTGACAGCCTGGGAGTCTGACTTATTTGGTTCAGTTCAGGTTTGGATTCAATTGCATTCAGTGTGTTTGGGTTTGGTTCTGGTTCGAGGCACCCAAAAAACCCAACACAGTTCAGTTACAGGGTCAGAAGGATTCAAAACAAATTTCAGTCTTGGTGGAAATACATTCAAAAAAAGAGAACAAACTTAAAATTAAACCTATTTTTATGTTTGATTATTTATTTATTTTTAATTTTACATGAGTTTTCCTAGTGTTTTTGTGTTGTCAAATAAACACAGTTATTTTTATGAACAATTTGAGCAAATTAAAACAACTTCTACTACTCACTCTGTCCTACTGAAGCTCTGCAGTGAAATTTGAATTTGGCGCATGAGCCCTGTCTCATGTGGGGCAACTAGAGGGAGGAGTTAGAGGTGGGTGGGAGGAGGCCTGTCTAAAGGGGAGAAGGGTTTCCCTTATGCTTTAAAAGTTACTAACTTCTGGGACCATGGAACATTCCATCTCCTCTCTCCCCAGAGGAGAGTCTCAGAGATGGTTCATCCATCTCTGGGGCCCCTGCTGCCTCATGTGGTGTTCAGGCAGCTCCTAAGCTGCCCCTCTCCCTCCATACTGTTGTGGGCTGGCCTCCTCCTAGTCTTATTATACTGGGCCAGGCCTTTCTGGTAGCAATCCCTCATTATTTGTTATGTTGCTGTCTTGTTATACAAGATCAGTCTTTAAAAAAAAATAATATTGAGCTTATAAAATGCTGATCCTTTATTTTAACCAGTAACCCAATTTCTTTTTCAGTTCAGTTCCAGTTCAGATTCAGTAGGTAGGACAAAATTATGGTTCAGGTTTGGTTCTGGCTCAAGTAAAAATACCAGTTTGAACTGGTTTTCTGGTTCCAGTTCAACTCCCTGGTGAAGGCCTATTCACAAAGGAGGGAGTTGCCACCCCTACCTGGATAGCTAGTGATGTAACACAAGGCTCAGTTGTATCCCTTTGCCCCACCCCAGAACAATCAATGGAAAACCATCAAAAACAACAGCAAACATATGAAACCACTTGGAGGTAAAAAAAAGACCATTACAACAGACAGGGGATTGCCTTGTCTAGTAATAAAGCACAAAGAGTGTTTCAGTATATCACAGAGTAGGAAGAGGCACTCTGTACCCATTCATTGAGGAGACATCTAGTGGAGCAGGGGTGTTTCATGAAAGTTTGGGCCTTGGTTTCTGTGAAGCCAGACAGCTCTGCAACAGGCTGAACTCGGGAGGAAAATCCAGTTTATAGGACAAGAATGGTAACTACTTAGAAGTGTAGGCCCTAGTTTTTGTTTTGTATTGTAACCATTTGTTTCCATCACTCACTCTTGTTTCTAGTTGAATCTCTATTCTCTCTTAAATAAACCTTCTTTTCTTTTATTAGTGCTCATAAGTGCTGTGTGTTATACAGGAGTGGGTCATTAAAGCTGGTATAACTGGGGACTGGGATTTCTGGGAGTAGGTGGTGTTGGGCTGGACATCATGGGAGAACGCTTCAAAGGAGCTGGGGACTAAGGCGCACTGTTTGTTAACCTGCAAGGCAAAGACAGGGCTGGTATAGCCCATCTGAGAGTGCATGAGTGGCTAACAGGCTGGTGGAGTTAGAGAACTAAAATGGGTCAGTCTACTTCTTGATAGAAGCAGGGGATAACAAGGTAACTCACAGTCCTTGATACCCTGAGAATCATCATAAGCCATAGAATTTCACCTAGGAATTGCTGCATCAGCTCCTAACTTTAGTTTGAGCTATGGAATGCCTTTTAGAAAGATTCCAGCCTTGATTTAAAGACTTCAAGTGTTGAAGAATGTACCATGGCCCGAGATAAATTGTTCCAATGGTTAATTACATTCACCTTAATTTGCACCTTATCTCTAGTCAGGATTTGTCTAACTTGAGCGTCCAACCACTGGGACCTAGTCTACTCTACAAAGTTAGGTCAATTTAAGCCACCTTGCATTGACCTAGTTCTGCATGTATCTACACTTAAATCTGGCTCCCATCAATGTAAGTGTCCAGTTATGCTGACATAGTAACACCACCCACCCAAGCAGCAGTAAGCCATGGTCTTTGTGCTGAGGTCAACACAGGGCAAGTGTAGACACTGCACTACCTATGGCAACTTTAACAGTCCTCCAGCACCTGTCCCACAATGCCTGACATTGACTGCTGTGGTTTCAATTGTGAACTCCACTGCCCAGGTGTCACAGAGACTGGAATGCCCCTTCCCCCCCCCCTTAAAGCCCCTCAAATTTTTGAAATACCTTTTCCTGATTCCCCGGCTGGGTAATCACACATAGCAGCTCTCCACTGTTGTGCACAACTGCACACTCCAGACATGCTCCAGCTTGGAGTAGACAGGAGATATTGGATCTCCTGGGCCTGTGGGGAGAACAGGCTGGGCAAACACAGCTATGAACCAGCCATAGAAATGTGAAAATCTACGAGCAGATTGCATGGGAGATGCAGGAGAAAGCATATGACAGGGACCCGCAGCAGTGACACATGAAAGCAAAGGAACTGAGGCAAGCATACCAGAAATCCAGGGAAGCTAACAGTTGATCTGGCACTCAGCCACAGACCTGCCACTTCTACAACAAGCTGCACACCATGGTTGGTGGAGATGCCACCACCACCACCACCCGACACACCACTGTGGATACCTCCATGGAGTCTGAGTCACAGGCGAGGTGAACAGCGAGGTGAAGGAGGAAGATGTGGGACATGTGACCAGGGGAGCCAGCTATGCCATGAGCCAGGACCTGTTTGAGACTCGACCACAGTCTAGTCAGTTCTAGCAGTTGAGCACGGACAAACCTGATGCAGGGAAGGAACCTCAGGTAAATGTGTAAACTTATCTCCCATTACAGTGATGGCACCCCCAACTTACCAGGACACTGTCAACTCTGTATTAATTTGCTTGTACTAGAAGAAGTAGTGGTACAACAAAGAGAGGTGGAGTTGTTATCTGCTTTTCATTCCCCTGTAGAGTTAGGCAGGGGTTCGGGGCATGAGGGGCAGTTTGTTTATGTACAGAGGGATGTCTCTTGAATCTTCCTGAGATATCTCAATTAAACTTTCATGGCTGCATTCCTCTCCCAAAGGTTCCTAGGGATAGCAGACTTATTTCTTCCGCGTGGTAGGACACTTACCCCTGCCATCAGCGATAACTTCAGCGGGCACTATTGAAGTATACAGGCTAGCAGCCTATGAGCCTGGGTGGCTTTGGGATTCCAGCAACAGCTATGCTCTTTCTACTTTTGTTACCCTCAGGAGTGAGATATTAGCTAAAATCACCACTGCCTGTGGAAAATGGTGCCTGTATTTAATGCCATTGCCCTGTACTCATAGTTTCATGCAACCAGGCAATTCCCTCCTCATTTCCTTCAGCTCAGGAAGGCCATACTCACCGTGGCTGGTGCTGTGAGTGGCACTGTGCACAAGCACTCTGGAGCAGAAGGGTCAATAAGCATGTCTTGTTTAAAACTTTACGGATGCAAGGGAAGGGAGTTCTGAATCTTAAGTTTTGCTTTACGATAGGTACCTCTGTAGTTTTATCTGTAGCTGCTGCCATTGTGGCCTTCAGGCTCTCCCCTTCCATACCAATGGAATGCCAGAGCCAGATAAGGAGCAAAAAGAAGAGGATTCGGGATGACATGTTCAGTGAGGTCCTTCAAGCTAGTGCTGCATCAGACGATGAGCACAGGACCTGAAGAATGAACATTGCAAATAGCCTGGAAAAGGAAAGAGTGAAGAGGAGAAGGAGAGAGAGATACATCAGGACATAATGGGGCTTCTCTGGCAGCAAGTACAGATGCTGCAGACTCTTGTAGACCTACAGGTTCAACAACCTGGGCTCACTTCCCTTTGCAATTCATGAAGAACTCCATTACACTACATCCTCCCTCCCCACACAAAATTCTATGTGGCAACAGTGGCTGCATCCCTATCTTACTCTACCCCAGGGGACATTAAGGACAACCACATTTTCACATACACTGACCTGTGAAAGCCACAGTAGCTGTAGGTGTAGCTAAAATGGATACAAATGTTCTTTTCTTGATAAATTCTGCTCTGTAAATATATTAAGCTTTTAATAGATGAACATAATTTGTTGAGGAAGACTCAATATGGTTTTAGTAAAGGGAAATCATGCCTCACCAATCTACTAAAATTCTTTGAGGAGGGTCAACAAGAATATGGACCAAGAGGATCCAGTGGATATAGTGACTTAGATTTTCAGAAAGCCTTTGACAAGGTCCCTCACCAAAGGCTCTTACACAAAGTAAGCTGCCACAGGATAAAAGGGAAGGGGCTCTCATGGATTGGTAACTGGTTAAAAGATAAGAAACAAAGGGTAGGTATAAACGGTCAATTTTGAGAATGGAGAGAGGTAAATAGTGGTGTCCCCCAGGGATCTGTTCTAGGACCAGTCCTATTCAACATATTCATAAATGATCTGGAAAGAGGGGTAAACAGTGAGGTGGCAAAATTTGCAGATGATACAAAATTTCTAAAGATAGTTAAGAACCAGGCAGACTGCAAAGAGCTACAAAAGGATCTCTCAAAACTGGGTGGGCAACAAATCTGCAGATGAAATTTAATGTTGACAAATGCAAAGTAATGTACATTGGAAAACATAATCCCAACTATACGTATAAAATGATGGAGTCTAAATTAGCTGTTACCACTCAAGAAAGAGATCTTGGAGTCATTGTGGATAATTCCCTGAAAATATCCACAAATATCAATGGGCAGCGGCAGTCAAAAAAGCGAACAGACCGCTGGAAATAATTAAGAAAGGGATAGATAATAGGACAGAAAATATCAAGTTGCCTCTATATAAATCCATGGTATGCCCACATCTTAAATACTGTGTGCAGATGTGGTCGCCCCATCTCAAAAAAGATATATTAGAATTGGAAAAGGGTCAGAAAAGAGCAACACAAATTATTAGGGGTATGACACGGCTTCCGTATGAGGAGAGATTAATAAGACTGGGGCTTTTCATCTTGGAAAAGAGACAGCTAAGGGGAGATATGATTAAGGTCTATAAAATTATGACTGGTGTAGAGAAAGTAGATAAGTAAGTGTTGTTTACTACTTCTCAAAACACAAGAACTAGGGGTCACTAAATGAAATTTATAGGCAGCAGGTTTAAAATGAATAAAATGAAGTATTTCTTCACACAACGCACAGTCAACCTGTGGAACTCCTTGCCAGAGGATGTTGGGAAGGCCAAAACCATAACAGGGTTCAAAAAAGAACTAGATAAATTCATGGAGGATAGGTCTATCAATGGCTACTAGCCAGGATGGGCAGGAATGGTGTCCCTAGTCTCTATTTGCCAGAAGCTGGGAATGAGTGACAGGGGATGGATCACTTGATGATTATCTGTTCTGTTCATTCCCTCTGAGTCACCTGGCACTGGCCATTGTCAGAAGATAGGATACTGGGTTAGATGGACCCTTGGTCTGACCCAGTAGGGCCATTCTTATGTCTTAATGTTTTCGCTTTTAAATTGCACAGATTTTTCTTTTCACTGATTTTGTTACTGAATAAAATTCTATTCTTTGAAACATAATTCATCTTTATTAGTTCACAACAGGTACTGCAGACTGTCTAGCAGTTCTGAAAGCACTCACTTGTTGTACACTGTGATGCAACTCATAGGATGAGTGACAAACAGTGTAATAATCATGACCATACACCAAGCACTGAAAAATTAATAGGTGCATTGAGAGTGTTATACTCATGCATGTGTACCAAGCACCACACAATTCCTAACAGGCCCCAAAACATCAGGGCCAGATAGAGCACAGGACACCACAACAGATTACTGTGGCTCCTTAAAGTGCTCCTTCAAAGTCTCCATGAGCTGTACACCTCCATGTTGAGCTCTTCTAATAAATAGCCCTTGCGTCTGGCTGTTCAAACTCAGCAGACAGCCATTCCACCTCTGCCCCCATCCCAGTGGCTTTGCTTCACAGATATTATGCAGGATACAGCAGGCAGCTATAACCATTGCAATATTTTTTCTCACTGAGATCCAATCTGCTGAGTAAACAGTGCTAGTTCCCCTTCAATCTACCAAAAGCACATTCTGCACCTGCTGGACCAGTAGTTGAATCTTTTGTTGGTGCTGTCGAGGTGGCTGGTGTTTAGCTTCATGAGCCAGGGAGTAAGCAGTAGGCTGGGACCCCCAGGATTACTATTGGTATTTCAACATTACTAATGACAATCAACCAGCTGGGGGGTGGGGGAGAGAAGTCCCTGATTACAACTTTCTAAACAGTCCTGTGTTCTTAAAGATGGAAGTGGCATGCACCTTCCCTGACCAGCCAACGTTGATGTCAGTAAAGCATCCTGGGTGATCCACCAATGCTTGCATAACCATAGAAAAGTAGCCCTTTCTGTTGATGTACTCTGTGGCAAGGAGGTCTGGTGCAAAGATGTGTGTGCATCCATTGTTCCACCACAGTTTGGGAACTGCATTGCTGCAAATCCATCCATTATGTCCTACACATTGCCCAGAATCACAATGCTGCATAGCAGGAGGAGATTAATGGCCCTGCACACTTGTATGACAATGTTCCACCACTGTGGATTTTCCAACTCCAAAATTATTTTGCAAGGTCAGCACACTAGTGGTCAGAGGATGTTTCCATAGTAGGATTGCCACTCACTTCTTCGCTATTAGTGCAGCTCTCACGTTGGTGTACCCGCACTGGAGGGCTGGTGCAAGGTCAGCACACAGATCCAGGAATGTGGCCTTGCGCATCCTGCAGCCACTGCTCATCATCCCACACCTGCATCATGGTGCAATCCCACCAGTCAGTACTTGTTTCTTGGGCCCAGAAGCAGCACTCCATCTGCAGCTGCTCTGCAAAATGCCTCCAATAACCTTGAATTGATTTTTGCTATGTCCCACAGCAATCTGACTTCCAAGCAACAATCACATTCCCCGCTGATTCAGTTATTCATATGGCTCTGCAAATACTGGAGGATCATGCACCCTGTACTTGCAAAACTTATGATAATAGTACAGAACCGTGCAGACTCCTTGCTTCTGTCAAAGATGGCAGATAGCAAGGACAGCCATACAGGTTCATAGAATTTTGAAAAAAGGCACAAAAATTATGGGATGCAGATGACATTATGGGATGGAGACAGTTGCATAGTGAGAAATTGACCCTGCGTGCCTAGTTTCGGCCCTGCCATGCATTGCCAAAAGACAGTGTGCTGGATGGTGGCAGTTTGCACATTGGAATACCTACCCATGTTGCATTGCACTGCGCATCATTACAAGCACTCTTGGTGAATGCATGCAGCACCAACGCAAGAAGACAAGTATGCACATACACAAGCAATGTACCAACTGCAGCAGCTTAATGATGACATAACTTGCGTCGACAAAGTTTGTAATGTAGACATGGCCTGGATCTCATTATGCCTTTCTCTGCACCATTAAAGAGCCATTTATTAATAGAAATCTCTTCCTCCATATGACTTTTAGACCATGATCAAGTCACTCTTTATCTTCTCCTGGATAAATTCAATGGCTTGAGCTTTCTTAGTCTCGCTTACCAGATCTCAAATTATTCTTGCAACATTTTTCTTTCCAATTTTTCAACATCCTTCTAGAATTGCACACACTAGAACTGGACACAAGTACCGGGAATACTATCTCACTAATGCTATATGCAGGTGTAATACTACCTCCTTATGGTGAATATTCCCTTGCTTATGCATTCCAGCATATGGTTAGTCTCTTAACTATACCACATTGTGAGGGCAAGACAGAGTCTCCCCTAGACCAAGAAATCTTGATCTGGGCATTCCCAGACAATTGCAGCATTTTCTGCAGCTCTCAAATGGAATTCTTAATATTTACACAGTGCCACACTTTTGCCTAGAGTCTTCTTGCGTAAGCAGGGTCTGAATGAGCTCTCCCCTGACATCTAGTGAGGAGCTGGGGGAAAAGACTTCAGGAACAGAGCATGTTTGCATAGACATGCCCACTCTGCCTAGCTGTGCAGCATGACAGAGCTGCTTTGGCCAAATGATCACATTTGGCTGGTGTTGGGTTACAAATCACTTTAGTATTGAGTGCAGGTGTAACGAAATATTGCTATCCTTATTGTATGAGAATAGGGCAGCAGAACTATACTTAGCCTTCCTTGATTGAGGGGGTCTCCCTAAAATTAACCTCACTCAATAAGCAAGGGGTAGAGATGCCAAATTCCAGCGAAGGATAAAGCGGGGGAGGGGTGTTCCTACCTGATAATACAGATTCTGTCTAGAGTCATAGACACCATTTGAAATTCCCCTCTGTAACAAGGATCCCCAGGTTGCAATCTGGACTATGGGACCTCTGAGCCCTCTGTCCCACCAACCTGGGGTATCCCTCTCACATTGTGATGCTGATGTCAAGTTACAAACCTCTAGCAGGTACTACACTTACACAGACATCCACGGGCAGGGACACACCCACCGAGTTACACGAATGATTACCCAGCTACTCATGAACAAACAATAGAGAGGCTCCAGCCAATTCCCCCATCCTTGTATCCCAGAACTGTACCATCCTTCCCTGTTCAGAAGCCTGACCAATGTAAGTTCATTGCCTAGTCTGCTCTTCTCTCAATGTGGAAAGCACTCACACTAGCCTTTGTAAACTGAGGGCCTGTCTACGCTTACCGGGGGAATCGACACATGGCGATCAATACATCAGCGGTCGATTTAGCGGGTCTAGTGAAGACCCGCTAAAACAACTGCAGCTCGCTCTCCTGTCGACTCCTGTACTCCACCTGAAAGAGACACACAAGGGGAGTCAATGGGAGAGTGTCTCCCATCAACATAGATCTATTTACTGCGGGGTCCACACTACACTAAGTACGTCGACTTCAGCTATGTTATTCACGTAGCTGAAGTTGCATAACTTAGATCACTCTCCCCACCGACAAGGCCTGAGCTGAGATTTCCCAAGCACTTCAACCAAAACACATTGTTTTAGGTAAAATATAAAACAGATTTATTAACTACAGAAAGGTAGATTTTAAGTGATTATAAGTAGCAAGTATAGAAATCAAAGTTGGTTACTTAAAAAATAAAAATAAATTTGAGTTCTGCAAACTAAATGGGATTTGAATCAAGCAGTGTCTCACCCTGACAGATGGTAAAAGCAGGTTACAGGTCCTGGGACTCTTTTCCAACCTGGGACTGCCCTCCCCAATTCAAAGTCTTTGTCGTCCAGATGTTTCTTCCGGATATTGTGTTATGGGGGAGAGAGGTCAAGTGATGATGTCACTTCTCCTTTTTTACAGTTTCTTCCAGCTTGCTGGAAAGATCTATGCTTGTGATCTGCCCCCATTGGTCAAACAGTCTTCATTGTCTACATGCTCTCTCTGAGAGGTCTCCATTGTATACATCCCTGGGATAGTGGGTTCTTTCCTTGATAGGTGTTGAGGAGCCATTAACTGCTGTCTGGCTATTCCATTGTTGTACCCGAAAGGCTGGTTGTGTGTTCCCAACCTCACAACGTATTTCAGTAACACACACATAGCAAAGCTTCATAACTTCCCATACAATGATAACGCATACAATCCAACAGGATATTAATGTTCAACAGATCAAGACTTTTAAAATGATGCCTCATTGTACTTTGTACAAAACATATCAATTATCTGACAGTAGTGAATATGGGGGATTCAGGGTGCTACTCTGAGGTATAGAGTGTCACACCCTCGCCAGTGTTTAAAGACAGGGCTAATTAGACTCAACTGAGAATCATTGCTTCTATTCAGTGATTACAAGAGCTGACTCACTGATAAGCAGGTCTAGGGGCTAAGCCTTAGATCTGGTGTAGGGACAGTGGTGAAATGAAAGACCATGCAGAGGCTGTACTGGCAGTGTGGTTTCCTGCTACCTAGTGAAATCACTAAAAGCTGAAATCATTAGACATCTGTGTTAAGTGGTAGAGCCTCATAACATGGCATCACAGAAATGGCAGCAAGAATCCAATAGCAGCAAGTGACCGCCAGCAGCAGGGAAAAGCAGCAGAGGCAACAGCAAACAGCCAGTTCCAGAGGCACGAGGAGGTGAATCCCTGTGAACACACCTCTGAATTCTAGGCTTTTGCTAACCAAGGACAGCCAACTGTGAGTGGGGTGCAGTGAAGGGAGAGGGGAGTGATATGTTAAAGGGATATTTGTTTGTCAAACTTTCCCACTGCAAGGTGGGAAATTGAGACAAAGAACACTGCCCAGTGTACTGTGGGGTCAGGTTTGCTTATGATCACATGCTTTTGAATGTGGTTATGGTGTTTCCCCAAACTAATGCTTCTTTTCCTTTTAATGAAAGACGTTCTCTTTTGTTATACAAAAGAGCTGGCAAGTGGGTATTGCCGCTTAGAGGCACCTGGGATAGTGTTAAGTTTTCCCAGATTACTGGGAGGGGGCTTGAGCAAGTTCTGTTTTGTACTGAACCCAGCCTTAGTGCTGCCAACTCCACCTGGCAGAAGGATTACATTTGCAAATTAAACTTGCATAAATTGCAAAAGCTGAAACCAATTCTCTGGCATCCCAAGAAGCTTATGCTCCCCTCCACCCCTTCTCCCATCTTTCTTGTGTGACTCCCTATTAAGATCCACCAAGCATCAGTGAAAGAAAGATCACCTCTCCACTGCTTTACTTTGCTTATTTAAAAAAAAAAGGCAACCCAAAGGGCTATATGTCCTAGAATAAGGCTGTCACACTTCAGTGAGATAACAGAGGTCCACCTCCTCCTGGCCCCACTGCACTTGCTGCTGTTGGTCTGCCCACCTGAAGCCTGACTTGTTGCCCAGTAACTGAAGGAGCCCTTGAATGCCATGTAAACACTAGAGCTGGTAGGGTGCCAAGTTCCTGGGGCCCAAAACTGAAACCAATTGGGGCTGGGGACCTCAGTGGCTCTAGAGTGCCCAGCCCATACTCAGCTGTCACATCCAACAACAGGGAAGTCTTCGTGATTATGCAAGGGAATTAGGGCTTCCATCTTGGGTTGGGGTCTTGTGGTCCAGACCCTTATGTCTTTTTGCTCAGAGTGGGACAGAAAGGCAAAATCCTCTGCAACTATGGTCATTCCATGAATTGGGTTTTAAGGTGTCCAGAGAGAGTAATGGAGCCTGAATTCTCCCCAAGTCCTCTAGCAGCTCATACTTCATTGGCCAGATGCAAGTGTGTATTTTAGTTAATGGCATTAGCTAAAGTGCATGTAACAGGGTTTAAATCTCCTTCTGGAGTGTAAGGGAATCATCCCTGTAAATGCTTCTCTGCCCCACTGAATAAAGGAGAAAACAGAAACCAAAGGCCCTGATCCTGCAAACCGTGATAGTGATGTTTAACTTTAAATATGTGAGTTGACCTATTGACTTCAGTGGGACCTCACTTGCAGAAATTTTATCACCAGTGTCAGAGACAACATGGCGGGGGGAGGGCAGGTCATATATCATTCCCCTCCCCCGATTTCTGCCTGGGTTTATATGCCCTGTCCTGAACCCCGCTGCATACCTTTAAATTGTGCCTCCGCCCCCCTTCCCCCCAGCAGTTACACACCGTCTCTGACCTGTGTCAATGTTTGCAGTATTGGTATGTAACTTTGCAAAGCTCAGACTTATGTACACCTTTCAAACAAAGGAGTCACTTCAGTCAAGTCCAGCAAGTTATGCTGGTGTAAGAGTGAGGAAAGTAAGAGGAGCTAATGGAAGTAATGGATAACTAGATGCTATTGTGATAAGTACATTACAGGTGCCAACAATGGATTCAATTCCCCACCTCAACTTTTACCTAGAGTTACTACTGCTTCTTAACAGAAGGGACTGAGAGGGTGTGAAGTGTATGTATGTAACTAGAAATGACCCATAAATGATAAGAGTTAGGATATGAGATCCTCTCCCCCAGGCAGTGGGTATGTCTACACTGCAATCCCTAGTGTGATTGCAGCTTGGAGAGACATACCTGCACTAGTTTTACCCATTCTATAGCTGTGCAACCCAGGCTTCTGGGTGGACTTGTACAGCCTGTATTGAAGCCTGTACCACCACATCTTTACTGCTGTTTTTAGCAGTGCTAGCATGGGTGAAGCCCCAGTATTGCACCACTTTAACTAAAAGGTTAGGTAAGCCAGTGCAAACAGAAGAGTAAGCATTTTAATTTGGTTTAAAACTGGTTTATGCTGAATCAAAATAAGCCTATTTTCAGCCAAAATAAAAATAACATCCACGCAGGGGTTGGCAATGGCTTAACCCAAACCAGTGCATGTGTGTTTGAATAATCCCTTATCCAAAAGGCAATTCTACAGTTCAGTGCCCCCTGACACAAAGCTAGTTTATTTGTCCAGATCAGTACTGGTCTGAAGGGAAGTTCCACCTACAGAAATGCCAAGGGCCTGCTCTAAGACCCACTGAAGTCAGTGAAAGGAATCTCATGGTCTTCAGTGGGATCAGGATCTGGACATGCTTAGGAGCCCAAATCTTCCTCCTGCCACTGAGCATCATCAGTAACTTAATAGAGTTTCACTATAACAGTGTGAAGAGTTGGAGGATTTAGATTTTCCTCACACACTTTACACAGAGAGATTAAAGGTACCCAACCCTGATATAGCTTATAAGAATTTATAAGATAAAAGCCTAAAGGTGTATGGCTGCAGGCCACCAGAAAAATTATACTGATTTCTTTAAATAGAAATACGGATGTAGGACAGAGCTATAAGACTCCATATCCTTTGGAATTCAAGATAGAAATCTCAGAATGATACAATGCGTACTATTTCCGGTGCAGAATAAGTCATATCATTTGAGTCCCAAGTCTAAGCAAAAAGTGGTTATGTCTATTTAAGTATCAGAGGGGTAGCCGTGTTAGTCTGGATCTGTAAAAAACAACAGAGAGTCCTGTGGCACCTTTAAGACTTAGGGTACGTCTACACTACGGGATTAATCCGAATTTATATAATTCGAATTTTGGAAACAGATTGTATAAAGTCGAATGTATGCAGCCACACTAAGCACATTAATTCGGCGGTGTCTGTCCATGTACCGGGGCTAGCGTCGATTTCCGGAGCGTTGCACTGTGGGTAGCTATCCCATAGTTCCCACAGTCTCCTCCGCCCATTGGAATTCTGGGTTGAGCTCCCAATGCCTGATGGGGCCAAAAACATTGTCACGGGTGGTTCTGGGTACATCCTCCCCCCTCTCCAGGGAAGCAACGGCAGACAACCGTTTCGCGCCTTTTTCCTGGGTGAACAGTGCAGACGCCATACCACGGCAAGCATGGAGCCTGCTCAGCTCAAGACAGCAGTCATGAACATTGTAAACACCTCGTGCATTATCGTGCAGTTTATGCTGAACAAGAACCTGCAAAACCAGGTGGCAAAGAGTAGGCTACGGCAGCGTGGTGACGAGAGTGATGAGGACATGGAATTCTATCAAACCGCGGGCCCTGGTGCTTTGGAGATCATGCTGTTAATGGGGCAGGTTATAGCCGTGGAACGCCGATTCTGGGCCCGGGAAACAAGCACAGACTGGTGGGACCGCTTAGTGTTGCAGGTGTGGGACGATTCCCAGTGGCTGCGAAACTTTTGCATGCATAAGGGCACTTTCATGGAACTTTGTGACTTGCTTTTCCCTGCCCTGAAGTGCCAGAATACCAAGATGAGAGCAGCCCTCACAGTTGAGAAGCGAGTGGCGATAGCCCTGTGGAAGCTTGCAACGCCAGACAGCTACCGGTCAATCGGGAATCAAGTGGGCAAATCTACTGTGGGGGCTGCTATGATGCAAGTAGCCAAAGAAATCACTGAGCTGCTGCTACAAAAGATAGTGACTCTGGGAAATGTGCAGGTCATAGTGGATGGCTTTGCTGCAATGGGATTCCCTAACTGTGGTGGGGCGATAGATGGAACCCATATCCCTATCTTGTCACCGGAGCACCAGGGTACCCAGTACATAAACCGCAAGGGGTACTTTTCAATGGTGCTGCAAGCACTGGTGGATCACAAGGGACGTTTCACCAACATCAACGTGGGCTGGCCGGGAAGGGTTCATGACGCTCGCGTCTTCCGGAACACTACTCTGTTTAAACGGCTGCAGCAAGGGACTTACTTCCCGGACCAGAAAATAATCATTGGGGATGTTGAAATGCCTATAGTTATCCTTGGGGACCCAGCCTACCCATTAATGCCATGGCTCAGGAAGCCGTACACAGGCAGCCTGGACAGGAGTCAGGAGCTGTTCAACTACAGGCTGAGCAAGTGCAGAATGGTGGTAGAATGTGCATTTGGCCGTTTAAAAGGTCGCTGGCACTCGTTACTGACTCAGTCAGACCCCAGCCAAACCAATATCCCCATTGTTATTGCTGCTTGCTGTGTGCTCCACAATCTCTGTGAGAGTAAGGGGGAGACCTTTATGGTGGGGTGGGAGACTGAGGCAAATCGCCTGGCTGCTGATTATGCGCAGCCAGACACCAGGGCGATTAGAAGATCACACCAGGAAGATGTGCATTCTCTGCGCATCAGAGAAGCTTTGAAAACCAGTTTCATGACTGGCCAGGCTACGGTGTGAAAGTTCTGTTTGTTGAAAACCCGCCCCCTTGATTGACTCATTCCCTGTAAGCAAACCACCCTCCCCCCTTAAATCACAGCTTGCTTTTAAAGGAAATAAAGTCACTATCATTTAAAAATCATGTATTCTTTATTAATTGATTATAAACATAGGGAGAGAACCGACAAGGTAACCTGGGTGAGGTTTGGGAGGAGGATAGGAGGGAAGTAAAAGGCCACTGAAAAAATTCAATATAAGGACAGCCTTTTGGTTGGGCTGTCCACTGGGGTGGAGTGGGAGGGTGCACAGAGCCTGCCCCCCGTGTTCTTACACGTCTGGGTGAGGAGGATATGGAACATGGTGAGGGAGGTTATACAGCGGCTGCAGTGGCAGTCTGTTATCCTGCCGCCATTCCTGAAGCTCCACCAGACGCCGGAGCATGTCCGTTTGATCACGCAGCAGCCCCAGCGTTGCAGCCTGCCACCTCTCATCTCGAGCGTCCCTCATGACCTCACGTTCACAGGCATCTTTCCTGTATTTAGATAACGTGTCCTTCCACTCATTCAAATGAGCTCTTTCATTGCGGGTGCATTCCATTATTTCCGAGATCATCTCATCTCGCGTCCTCTTTCTCCGCCGCCTTATCTGAGATAGCCTTTGGGACGGAGGAGGGAGGCTTGAAAAATTTGCAGCTGCTGGAGGGATGAAAAAAAGGAGAGAAGTTTTTAAAATGATACATTTTACAGAACAATGCTTATACTCTGTTATGGTGAACAACACTATTCACATTACATAGCACATGTGATTTCAGTACAAGGTCACATTTTCCATCTTAATATTGAATGCCTGTGGCTTTGGTGTTAGAGATCACAGATGCAGGTCCAGGCAACAGAATTCAGCTTGCATGCAGCCATGGTAAGCCACTCTCTTTCGGCTTCTGCGCCCTCCTTTCCCACATACCAAGCAAAGCCCGTTGACTGCTGCGGTTTTCCTGTTAACCTTCAGCAGCAGAAAACAAACTAACCCCCCCACACCATCCAATTCTCTGGAATGATCGCTTTATCCCTCCCCCCACCGCGTGGCTGGTATCAGGGAAGATCCCTGCAGAAACCAAACTAACCCCCCGCTTTCCTCCTGCCGTGAATTATCTGGGATGATCGCTGTACGCTTGCTTTTAAACCATGTTTTATATTTTAAAAGGTAAACTCACCTGAGGTCCCTTCCATGGGGTCATGGTCTTGGGTACTGGCTTGGGAGGGTTGGGAGGGTACTTCAGTCAGGCTGAGAAAAAGATCCTGGCTGTTGGGGAGAAAGGAGTGCTGTGTGCTCTCCGCAAGCTAGTCCTCCTCCTCCTCCTCTTCCTTCTCCTCCCCGTCTGCAGAATCCTCAGGTGTGGCTGATGACATTACCCCCGCCTTGGAATCCACAGTCAGAGGTCGGGTAGTGGTGGCGGCCCCCCCTAGAATTGCATGCAGCTCAGCATAGAAGAGGCATGTCTGCGGCTCTGACCCGGAGCGACCATTTGCCTCCTTTGTTTTCTGATAGGCTTGTCTGAGCTCCTTGACTTTCACGCGGCACTGATCTGAGTCCCTATTGTGGCCTCTCTCCATCATGCCCTTGTAGATTTTTTCAAAAGTTTTGGCATTTCGTCTTTTCGAACGAAGTTCTGCTAGCACTGAATCCTCTCCCCATATAGCTATCAGATCCAGTACCTCCCGTATGGTCCATGCTGGTGCTCTTTTTCGATTATCGGCCTGCATGGTTATCTGTGCTGATGAGCTCTCTGTGGTCACCTATGCTCTCCTGTGCTGGGCAAACAGGAAATGAAATTCAAATGTTCGCGGGGCTTTTCCTGTCTACCTGGCCAGTGCATCCGAGTTCAGATTGCTGTCCAGAGCAGTCACAATGGTGCACTGTGGGATAGCTCCCGGAGGCCAATACCATCGAATTGCGGCCAAACTAACCCTAATTCGAAATGACAATATCGATTTTGGCGCTACTCCGCTCGTCAGGGAAGAGTACAGAAATCGATTTTAAGAGCCCTTTATTTCAAAATAAATGGCTTCGTTGTGTGGACGGGTGCAGGGTTAATTCGATTTAATGCTGCTAAATTCGAATTAAACTCATCGTGTAGACCAGGCCTAACAGATGTATTGGAGCATAAGCTTTCGTGGGTGAATGCCCACTTCGTCGGATGCATGTCTTGCATCCGACGAAGTGGGCATTCACCCACGAAAGCTTATGCTCCAATACATCTGTTAGTCTTAAAGGTGCCACAGTACTCTCTATGTCTATTTAAAATACTGGAATCTCTGTTTAGGTCACTTATATGCCTGTTCAAAAACATTAGATAATAAATCCACTTAGGGAATGATATTTGGCAGCAGAAAAGAGATTATGCCAGGTTTAGTTAATTTTATTAGGTTCTAACAATATGTTTGCCAATAAATGCATAATAAATTTGTATATATTTTGATTTTACTATTTGAAATAGGATTTTTTAATGTTTTCACATATCTGTATATTGGATCCAACACTGCAGTCTATACAGTTAACTCCCATTGAACTAATTGGGAGTCTTGCACACAGTAAGACTTTAACAGATATCAGACCAATAGAATTAAATTTATTAATTCTCTCCACATAATTTTATTAATGTAATATAAAATTTAAACACAACAAATACTGATTGGTTCTGTGGTAAATATCCTTTGGGCCTGAGTATAAAGAAGCAAGATACACGTCTTTGGTTTAGCAGATTCCTAAATATGGTTGTTATTCACTGGGGCAATAGTTATTTTCTCTCTATACTGTGGCTCATCCATACATAAGACTGGCTTCCTAATCTGCTGCTGTTCAGTCATTTCATATAGTTAAGAATTCCAGGTATAGATAAGAAGGATGCTTTTTCCCCCCTGTAAAATTAGTTATTTAAAAGGTGTCAGAAAACCAGTTCCAGAGACTGAAATCTCAGTTTAGCCACAGATAAAGAACAGTGGGAGAGCAAGGACCATCCAATTACTATTGCCTTACAAGAACCACAACTTTAAAAAAATGAAACACATCTTTGATTGTCATGTAACTGACAACTGTATTTGCTTTATTAGAAAGGAATTACGGCCCCATCCTTCTGGGTGCCCTAAACTCCCTATGAAGCCAAGATGCAAAATGATTGGAGTGAATCACTTTCTGTTCTCATCAAATGTGAGATTGAAGTCCACTCATGGCATCAGGCACTTGTTGGTCATCCCAATAGAAGCTCTCCAAATTGTAATCTCAGACAGGCCTGTCTTTGGGGCAGGGGGGGAGATCTACTACTATGCATGCATGTGCATGTCAGAATACATCAGAACAGCTTGGCCCACATTAAAAATACAGTGACTGCACTTGCAAAGTTTCTTCTGTTTTGAGAGATCTGACCAGCTTCAGTGGCATTGCCCATTTTAAGTAGGAGAAATCTCTCTTAAACCAATAGAATCTTTCAGACTGAACGAACCTTTTAAAGTGAGACAACTCCACAATCTTTTCATGAGACATGACTCTGAAGTGGGGCATAGGTTATCCTCCACTCTCCATTTCAAAAAGATATTGAAATGTGTTCTCTTCATTCATGTTATTACAAATTTGTTTAGGCAAATGTTCAAACTGAATGCAACCTGGTTCACTAATGTCTTTATTTTGCCCAGGAGGTCCTCATTGGCTGCCAAAACAAATATCTGGGCAGCAAAAAATTTCTAAAGCTAAGCAACATAGAATCTATGATTCTAACATGCAATATTCCTGAAGCTGTTCAGTACTGTGCATTGTGCCAGCTGACTACCTCAGGTCCTAAATCCTAAATGACATTGGCAAAACAAGGGTTTGCCAGTTTACCAAGAGACTCAACAAAATTATAAGGGCTAGGGTGGACTTTCAGGTGCAGCCCACAACAAGCTTCACCATCACAGAGGTGCTCAGCCTCTGACACAATTCCCTCCTTACTACTTCCTTGCTCCGTAGTGGTATCAATCGGCTACAGGCCTATACCAACACCAGATAACACCAGCCCTTGCCCCAGCTCAGCTGCACTGGCTATGCATTGGCCAGCAGAACTAAGGAAGTTGCCTTCTCAGGGAACGTGCAGGAGTAAGTGGGCTTAGCTTCCACTGACTCAGATATATCCCAGGCAGATATGTGACGGGCATGATTTCTTATGCATGCTCCATCCCCTGCCCAGGAGTGCAGTCCAAGTTGTAAGGTTATTTTTCAAGTAAATGTTATAGCTTTAACTACTTTGAGCCAATCCACTCATTTTATGTACAAGACCCCTACTGACCAAGTGTGAAATAATGCCTATGGAAAAAAGGTAAGATCAGGTAAGATTGTTTGCATAAAGCAATTCAACTGCAATCTTAAAATCCAGACCTCCAGCAATGTTTTTAGATAGCCAGAGGTTTTATTGCTTTTGTATAACAAAACTTATCCCCATATATTGGTCTTTGTTTTATTTGGTTAGAAAGAAGAAGTTTTATCTAAATGACAAGTACTTTACTAGGTTCTGATAAAATAAAATAGCCATTTTAGAACAAAGTATTTCCCCAAGAGTTACAGTTAGTATTTCAAAACAGTTTGCCATTTTATCGTAATTATAAATGTTAACTATAACAAGAATTTCAACCCATCAGAACCTGGAAACTAACGTTTTCCCCTCCCAAATGACACATTGCCACTATGAGCCTTTTCAAAGCAAAGCATTCTCAAAACTCCCACTGCATGTCCCTTGATATCACTTTAACATATGTCCATTTTCTCACAGCCCACAGTCTAACAGTTAGTCACTCAGACAATTATATTCACCTCAGCTATGTTCCCTAAGCTCCGTCAGTGGAAACGCTAAGAAATCAGCAGCAGCAGATGGCTGCCTTCATATTCTGAGGTCTTTTCAGCTATGTTATATAATAGCAACCTTCCTGGTGCTAGAGCACACTTGGAATAATCGCTTAATCTTACTCAACTCACAAGAATAGTCCCATTAAATTCAGCAGGCCAGATTCAGCTCTCATTTATACCAGTGTAAATCCAGAGTAACTTCAGCTGACTTATTCTGGATTTAGACAGGTGCAAATGAAAACAAATCTGTTCCACTGACTTCAAATTGGACTAGTCATACGAGTATAGCAAGCAGGTATGGTCTGGACCCAAATGAATGTTTATGATTATCAGAAGTCTCACGTCAGTGTATTACCATCCTCATAAGCCTTGTATTCTACACCATACATTTTACTGAATTGCACACCAGCCAGTACAAACCAACAATGGTCACCATCTGCCAGCCATGTCCCCACTGTGTTAAGAGATGCCAGCCCCTTTCCTGCCCCATACTTTTACTGAGACCTGGATATAACCGGTAATTGTGTATTATCCATTAGCAGGGAGCCATATATACATTTTGACAGAGAAGGATATTTAAAATATTTGAAAATAAAGTTGCATACCTCTTGAACCTGTTTAATAGCTTTAAGATATATATTAAAAGGTTTAAGATGTTTGGCATAAAGCAGATTTAAGATCTTAAATGAAATTTTGATGTAGTGTTCAGATCCTTGTGACAGTAAATTTTAAGCAGACATCTGTAATATATCATTAAAGATAAACCAAGGAGAAAATTTCACACTAAGGTTTTGTAAAATAATTACATACCTGAAATGCTTAAAGACAGCTTTACAATATTGTGCAATTGTGTTAGTGCATCTACAGAGGGGCTCACCCTTCACATTCTGCACTGGGAAAGATGCAGTATTGGTGAGCTTTGGCACATAATATCAGATGCGTCTGTCTCGTCATTCTCTGACTTGACTTGTGAACTATGAGTCCAATCCTGCCCCTATTCAAGTCAAAATAGGGGGAGGGGGAGAAGTTATAGTCACTTGAATAAGAGCAGGATCAATGGCACCATTGAAAACAATAGAAAGACTCCAATAAGCATAGGACCAGGACCTTAATTAGTGGCACAACATGCAGAGGCAGAGGATACACAAGTTTTTATGAAGTCTTTTTAGATCTCTATTTTGTGTATTTTTTAAAAAATGTAAGATGCCCAAGTGTTAAGGTGACAGGTACCATTTACAAAACTGTAAGTAAATAAACAATCATACATATCCAGGAAGAAAATAAAGGCTAAATCAAAAATAAGCCATGTAAACTTATGAACAACTGAACATACAGAAAACCAAGTGCACACAGATTTATCTTGCATTATATGAATCATTCTTGACATATGATTATAACGGCAGCCTTCTTAAGAAAGGGGAACAATAAAAAGTTCTAAGAAATTGGACGGGAATGCTTCCTAACGTTCAGTGGTTTGGCGTTATTTGTTAACAAAAGTGAAGGAAGCCTATACGCAGCATTCAGTCACGTGAGGCAAATGAGTCCATTTAGAAATTTTCAGTTTTGTATATAAAACTTATCCACCCTCTTGCAAAAGAAAGTCCTGTATTAATGTGGTGGAATCAGAAAGTACCTTTCTTACTGGCATGCCTGGAATCTGCTTTATGCGAAATCACCTTTAAAAAGGACCAGATTTTGAGAGGAGGCAACACTAGCCTTAAAGGTGTTAAGTCTAATTCAGAGTGGAGGTACTTCCTCAGTCCCTAAAATTTGTGCGTATATGCACACACATCCATGCCTATCCCTCCCCCCAAAAGGAATAAGCTATTGAGTGATGTCCCTGTACAGAAGGTCCTCAAGGATGCTTGATCCTAATTACATCCAACTTGCTTGTTTCAGGCCACCCATCCTTCTGGGTTGTAAACCCTGCATAGGATTTTTCAGATGTCATGCTGTCCCCATTCTCCCCGTCATCTCATCAGCAAAGTTCTCTCCAGCAAACTTTTCAGTCAACTGATTCCTCTGAAGCTACTAGTGCACTTGAACATGACATGGGCGATATGAAAGGATCCTTCATCACAGAAGGTAAGTTTACTGTTTCAGGATTCCCTAAGACAAGAAAGGAAATAAAGCATTTTCCCTTTCTCCTTCTTCCCATTACAGCAAGCTAGTTTCTCCAGTGCCCTAGTGAAGTAACTATTTCCAGAGTTTTTCCAGTTATGCCATGTTGAAAAATTGACCATTTATTCACACTGTTTTGTTTCTTAGCATGGGTAAAACTTTAGAAGTCGGGGAGGGGAATATCTTCACCCCCACGCTTTCAGTCACCAATTGAAGCAGAGAGGAGTTTGAGGCTACTACCTAATGAAGTGTTCAGCACTCTTTCCTTCCCCATCAGCTGTTATAGTGATCAGTTGGGTCAGTGTCAGCCAACTCGGATGAGGGCAGTCTAGCCTAGCGGCCAGGGTCAGAGCCATAGTCAGTCATCAGGAGCCAAAGCCAAGAAGGCAGAAACTGGGTACCAGAGCCAAGGGTCAAAACTGGGGTCAGGAACTGGAGTGAGCAGGGTATCAGGCAAGGAGGGATTCAAGGCAGGGGCAGGACAGATACAAGGCTGGGAGCAAGGCAAGAGCAAGGCAACGCAGGAGCAGGCATGAGCATTGAGAAACCAGTGAGCTGCTGCTGCTGGCTTAAGAGCCAGCCTGCTAGCCTCTGCAGCCAATCAGGTGGCATGGCTAATCAGGCAGCTGATGCAGGCCAGCTGTACTGATGAGGCTGCCTGGAGACTAGTTCTGCTGCAGGCTCTGATTCCTAACAGCAGGAAAGTCACAGCTGCAGTTTCAACAGCCTGTCTTCAGGGGCTGCTTTGTCTCTTTTTGGACAGGCAAGAGGGTGACCAGATGTCCCGATTTTATAGGGACAGTCCTGATTTTGGGGTCTTTTTCTTATATAGGCTCCTATTACCCCCCACCCCATCCCGATTTTTCACACTTGCTGTCTGGTCACCATAGTGAGCTCCCAGGCTAGCTCAGCACCTGCCTGCCACTACCCCAAACCAGCAGTTAGTGTAGGACAGGGGAAATCCACCTGAGGAGGCAGAGGGTTGAGCAAGCTGCAGCTAGAAGACTGAGACCATCCAGTGACATCACCTTGGGGTGAGAAGCAGGGTGACACATCGGCGTTGCAGAGTGTCATGACATTTTAGTCTTTCTTAAAGCCCCAGACCCTGTAATTATGTAATATCAGAATCTCAGCTTTCATTTAAAAAGAGCGTCCAGCCAACATGGCTGCCCAAAAGAGCTTGAAAATATGGTCCTAAGGGGTGTAACACCAGTAAGCAAATTAAAAGAACCCAGATGCCTTATTTTTAAACCAATATCATGATATTTTGAAGACTTGGGGCTGGCAATACTGCTAGCTTCTCATCCATGCATGAGGGCTGTGAAGTTGACCCTGACTAGCTAGCCCTGCAGTTGGAACTAGAAGCTTTTAAGAGAAAATGCCAACAGAGGCCCTGGGCCCTAATGCTTCTAAATTTAGCTTCCAGGACCTCTCCCTCATGTACCTCCTTATGGGCATGATACAGCCACCATTGCAATCACTGAAAGCTTTGCCATTGACTCCAGTAGGAGCAGAAAAGGCCCTGTGTCCTTGCTATCAGTGTGTACTATAACCACAAGCTTGTGTTAATCTTTGGCTGCTGCTTTATTTCCAGGAACATCAATGTTTACTGTAAAAAAGAAAAGTCCCTATCATGATTACCAAACATTTTGGTTGTTATCAGAGGGTGCTCGACTCACCACTGGACAGCATCTCCTCCTGGCCATTCTGAGGATTAACTCCGTGCAGCCAATGCCCTTTCCGTCAGTGGCACTCCATCTCTCTGCCTATATCTCTTGTTCCACACCACCTCTCTCACTCCAGAGGGTCCTGCTTCCTCTTCATGACTCAGCTCTCCAGCCAGGCAACTCAGCATGTTTCCCCCTTCAAGGGTATCAAATCATCCCAGACAGTAAGCTCTCCATTGCCTGGTCTGTGCTACTTCCCAATGGCTAGTAGGGGAACCTGGTTCCACCCTCTGCTCCAGATTCCACCTCGGAGGCCCTCTCATCAGCAGAGGTGGTTTGCCCTGTCCCATACCTTTCTGCTTTTCCCCTGCGCCTTTCCAGCTCTCCCCCTTCTCTGGATTTGCCAGCCCAAACTCCCTCCTTCCAGGGAATAATTGTAAACTACTCTCTATAGCCCCAAATGCTCCTCCCTTCTCCCAGGGAGTGACTACAGCCTATTTTCCTGCAGCCCCTTTCTGTTCTCAGCTCCTGTCTAGTGGAGCCTCCTCTTTAAGTAAACTCTGCTCCCTGACTCCTCCTCCAGGTGCAGCCATGGCAGTTAATTGGCCTGTCTAGCCATCTTTTAACCCCTTCAGGTCTTGTGTCGGGTGGACACCCGGTCACAGATGAGAACAGAAAATCCACATTAGAATTGCTGAATCTCTGTCAAACACAAGGAAATACTACTGCTTTGGAAGGATGCAATCTGTCAAAGGAATAATGCTTATCATGGACATTTACTGAAGTACTTCATGCCCCATCCTACAAGCACTCCATACGTGAAAATCCCATTGACTGTTAGTCTTTGGAAAGTAAAGGTTTCTTTTGCATTATGTTTGGTTGATATTTACTTATCTGCAAGGAAGGCGTATACAATTAGATTTGTATCTGAATGCCTTATGTGGTTAGGCTTATTTTTTGTAAAGTTACAAACAAAACAAATTAAAAGCCTGATCTCTTTTCGAGGATATGGTGACTGGGCCATTTTCTTTCCTGCAACAGAAGAAGGGATGGCCACCTAAGATCCAGTTACAGCTTCCTGATTACCTATCCTGTGCAGTTCCAGCCCTGATGTACATTACAGCAGCTAAGTGCCTGCTGAGTCCATAGCCATGGCAATGGTCTCCAAAGGACCATGAAATGGAGCTTACTCCCATCACCTGTCAGACAGTGGTGTCATAGTCAATTATTGCACCTGTGATTGATTGCCTCCTGCCAGAGAGTGGAGATAGGCAAGGATCATTATGCACATGGGCCTTATAAGGAACCAGAGGGAACTCTGGAGAGGTGAAATAGTAGCAGAAACAGCATTTGCCTGTGGAGAAACTTGCAAGGAATAGATCAAGTCCCATGAAGGGAGGAGGCTTGAAATAGGGCTTAAACAGGCATGAAGACAGATAGGAGAATCCAAAGGGAGCAGGTTCAGCTCCTGTGAGGGGAGAAACTGAGCTAAGGTTAGAAAAAGCACTTCATTGAAGCCTAAGAACAGCAAATACTTATTAGTTAAGCATAGAAGGGAGAAGCCAAGGCCTGAAAACCAAAGGAAAGCTGGGTTAAGCATGGGGTGTGGAGAACCAGCAAAATGGGGCTTAAAGGTAGGATATGGCCTAGGGAAACAGCAGCATGTCTGGTTTCAGAGTAGCAGCCATGTTAGTCTGTATCCACAAAAAGAACAGGAGTACTTGTGACACCTTAGAGACTAACAAATTTATTTGAGCATAAGCTTTCATGGGCTACAGCCCACTTCATCAGATGCATAGAATGGAACATATAGTAAGCACAGACACACACACACACACACACACACACATACACAACTTGAAAAGGTGGAAGTAGCCCTACCAACTCTAAGAGGCTAATTAATTAAGATGAAATATTATCAGCAGGAGAAACAAATCTTTTGTAGTGATAATCAAGATGACCCATTTCAGACAGTTTGACAAGAAGGTGTAAGGATACTTAACATGTGGAAATAGATTCAATGTGTGTAATGGCTCAGCCATTCCTAGTCTTTATTCAAGCCTAGATTGATGGCATCTAGTTTGCATATCAATTCAAGTTCAGCAGATTCTTGTTGGAGTCTGTTTTTGAAGCTTTTCTGTTGCAAGATTGCCACCTTTAAGTCTGTTACTTAGGCCTGGTCTACACTACGAGTTTATTTCGAATTTAGCAGCGTTAAACCGAATTAACCATGCATCCGTCCACACAACGAAGCCCTTTATTTCGATATAAAGGGCTCTTAATATCGATATCTGTACTCCTCCCCGATGAGGGGAGTAGCGCTGAAATCGGTATTGCCATTTTGAATTAGGTTTAGTGTGGCCGCAATTCAACGGTATTGGCCTCCGGGACCTATCCCACAGTGCACCATTGTGATCGCTCTGGACAGCAATCTGAACTCGGATGCACTGGCCAGGTAGACAGGAAAAGCCCGCGAACTTTTGAATTTCATTTCCTGTTTGCCCAGCGTGGAGAGCTGATCAGCACAGGTGACCATGCAGAGCTCATCAGCGCAGGTAACCATAACCATGCAGTCTGAGAATCGAAAAAGAGCACCAGCATGGACTGTACGGGAGGTACTGGATTTGATCGCTATATGGGGAGAGGATTCAGTGCTAGCTGAACTATGTTCCAAAAGATGAAATGCCAAAACATTTGAAAAAAATCTCCAAGGGCATGATGGAAAGAGGCCACAATAGGGACGCCCTACAGTGCCGCATGAAAGTTAAGGAGCTCAGACAAGCCTACCAGAAAACCAAAGAAGCAAACAGAAGGTCCCCAGCAGGGCCGCAGACATGCTGCTTCTACGCTGAGCTGCATGCAATTCTAGGGGGGGGCCGCCACCACAACCCCACAATCCTGACTGGATTCCGAGGAGGGGGTAATCTCAGCCATGCCTGAGGATTCTGTGGACGGGGAAGATGAGGAGGAGGAGGAAGAGGAGGACCAGCTTGCGGAGAGCACACAGCACTCCGTTCTCCCCAACAGCCAGGATCTTTTTCTCAGCCTGACTGAAGTACCCTCCCAACCCTCCCAAGGCAGTATCCCAGACCATGAAGCCATGGAAGGGACATCTGGTGAGTGTGCCTTTGTAAATATAAAACATGGTTTAAAAGCAAGCGTTTTTTAAATGATTAATTTGCCCTGAGACTTGGGATGCATTCGCAGCCAGTACAACTACTGAAAAATTCTGTTAACATGTCTGGGGATGGAGCGGAAATCTTCCAGGGACATTTCCATGAAGCTCTCCTGGAGGTACTCCAAAAGCCTTTGCAGAAGGTTTCTGGGCAGTGCAGCCTTATTCCATCCTCCATGGCAGGACACTTGACCACGCCATGCTAGTAGCAAGTAATCTGGTATCATTGCAGGACAAAGCCTGGCAACATATGGTCCCAGTGTTTGCTGGCATTCAAGCAACATCCATTCTTTATCTCGCTGTGTAATCCTCAGGAGAGTGATATCGCTCATGGTAACCTGGTTGAAATACGGGAATTTAATTAATGGGACAGAGGTGGCCGTTCCTACCAGGCTGTTTGCCTGTGGCTGAAAAGAAATCCTTCCCTGCAGTTAGCCAAGCCGGGGGGGAGGCATTGGCGCTGAGCTTTTCACGTTTGGCTAGCAGGGATCTTCCCTGATACCAGCCACGCGGTGGGGGGAGGGGTAAAGCGATCATCCCAGAGAATTGGAGGGGGGGTTAGTTTGGTTTCTGCTGCTGCACGTTAACAGGAAAACCACAGCACTCAACGGGCTTTGCTTGGTATGTGGGAAAGGAGGGCACTGGATATATGAAGGCTGCAGAAGCCTACAGACAATAGCTTACCATGGCCACATGCAAGCCGATTTCTGTTGCCCGGACCTGTGTCTGTGATCTCTAACACCAAAGCCACAGACACTCAATATTAAGATAAAAATGCGACCTTGTACTGAAATACATGTGCTATGTAATGTGAATAGTGTTGTTCACTGTGAAAGAGTATAATCATTGTTCTGTAAAATGTATCTTTTTAAATACTTCTCTCCCTTTTTTCCCCTCCCTCCTGCAGCTGCAAATTTTTCAAGCCTCCCTCCTCCATCCCGAAGGCTATCTCAGATAAGGCAGCGAAAAAAAAGGACACGAGACGAAATGTTCTCGGAAATTATGGAATCAACCCGCAATGAAAGAGCTCATCTGAATGAGTGTAAGGTCACCCTATCCCAGTACAGGAAAGCTGCCACTGAACGTGAGGCCATGAGGGACGAACGTGAGGAGAGGCGAGATGCTCGAGATGAGAGGTGGCGGGATGCAACACTGGGGCTGCTGCGTGATCAAACTGACATGCTCCGGCATCTGGTGGAGCTTCAGGAACGGCAACAGGATCACAGAGTGCCGCTACAGCCCCTGTATAACCCCTCTCCCTGCTCCCCATGTTCCATAGCCTCCTCACCCAGACGTGTAAGAACGCAGGGGGGGGAGGCTCCGTGCACCCTCCCACTCCATCCCAGTGGACAGCTCAAGCAAAAGGTTGTCATTACTTTGAACTTTTTTAGTGGCCTTTTCCTTCCCTCCTATCCTCCTCCCAAACCCAACCTGGGCTACCTTGTCAGTTCTCGCCCTCTTTTTATAATCAATTAATAAAGAATAAATTATTTTTAAATGATAGTGACTTTATTTCCATAGAAAGCAAGCTGTGATCGAAGGGGGAGGGTGGGTTGCTTACGGGGAATGAGTCAATCAAGGGGGCGGGTTTTCATCAAGGAGAAACAAACAGAACTTTCACACTGTAGCCTGGCCAGTCATGAAACTGGTTTTCAAAGCTTCTCTGATGTGCAGCGCTTCCTGGTGTGATCTTCTAATCGTGCTGGTGTCTGACTGCGTGTAATCAGCGGCCAGGTGATTTGCCTCAGCCTCCCACCCCACCATAAAGGTCTCCCCCTTATTCTCACAGAGATTGTGGAGCACACAGCAAGTCAGTAATGTGCGCCAGCGTCCCTTTAAACGTCCAAATGCACATTCTACCGCCATTCTGCACTTGCTCAGCCTGTAGTTGAACAGCTCCTGACTCCTGTCCAGGCTGCCTGTGTATGGCTTCATGAGCCATGGCATTAAGGGGTAGGCTAGGTCCCCAAGGATAACTATAGGTATTTCAACATCCCCAACTGTTATTTTCTGGTCTGGGAAGTAAATCCCTTGCTGCAGCCCTTTAAACAGAGTAGTGTTCCTAAAGACGTGAGCGTCATGAACCCTTCCCGGCCATCCCATGGTGGTGTTGGTGAAACGTCCCTTGTGATCCACCAGTGCTTGCAGCACCATTGAAAAGTACCTCTTGCGGTTTATGTACTGGCTGCCCTGGTGCTCCAGTGCCAAGATAGGGATATGGGTTCCATCTATCGCCCCACCACAGATAGGGAATCCCATTGCAGCAAAGCCATCCACTATGACCTGCACATTTCCCAGAGTCACTACCTTTCGTAGCAGCAGCTCAGTGATTGCTTTGGCTACTTCGATCACAGCAGCCCCCACAGTAGATTTGCCCACTCCAAATTGATTCCCGACTGACCGGTAGCTGTCTGGCGTTGCAAGCTTCCACAGGGCTATCGCCACTTGCTTGTCAACTGTGAGGGCTGCTCTCATCTTGGTATTCTGGCACATCAGGGCAGGGGAAAGCAAGTTATAAAGTTCCATGAAAGTGCCCTTACGCATGCAAAAGTTTCGCAACCACTGGGAATCATCCCACACCTGCAACACTATGCAGTCCCACCAGTCTGTGCTTGTTTCCCGGGCCCAAAATCAGCGTTCCACGGCTAGAACCTGCCCCATTTATAACAACATGATCTCCCAAGTGCCGGGGCCCACGGTTTGAGAGAATTCTTTGTCCATGTCCTCATCGCTCTCGTCGCTGCGCTGCCGTAGCCTACTCTTCGCCGCCTGGTTTTGCAGGCTCTGGTTCAGCATAAACTGCACGATAACGCGCGAGGTGTTTACAATGTTCATGACTGCTGTCTTGAGCTGAGCGGGCTCCATGCTTGCCGTGGTATGGCATCTGCACAGTTCACCCAGGAAAAAAGGCGTGAAACGGTTGTCTGCCATTGCTTTCACAGAGGGAGGGGGAGTATGTACCCAGAACCACCAGCGACAATGTTTTTTGCCCCATCAGGCCTTGGGATCTCAACCCAGAATTCCAATGGGCGGGGGAGACTGCGGGAACTACGGAATAGCTATGGGATAGCTACCCAGAGTGCAACACTCTGGAAATCGACACTAGCCTTGGTACATGGACGCACACCGCCGAATTAATGTGCTTAGTGTGGCCGTGTGCACTCAACTTTATACAGTCTGTTTCCCAAAACCGGTTTCTGTAAAATCAGAATAATCTCGTAGTGTAGACATACCTTGAGTGGCCAGAGAGGTTGAAGTGTTCTCCTACTGGTTTTTGAATGTTATGATTCCTGATGTCAGATTTGTGTCCATTTATTCTTTTGCATAGAGACTGTCCGGTTTGGCCAATGTACATGGCAGAGGGGCCAAGCCCCAGAAGATGCAGTGAGAGGCAGATGGCATACAAGGAGTACTGAAGACAAGGACCACATGCAGTATCATACCCTGACACAAGAGCGTGCTAAGTACACTACCTTACAGACCATCTCCAGCTAAGAATAGAAGGAGCATATTGGCTCTAACCACTTCACTGCTTGCCCACAGAATCTCTCCTCCTTCCTAGCTTGGCATAGGAGCTGTTTGTGCTAGCTTTAGTCACACTAAAAGTTACCTTCAAAACGGAGGTTGAAATACTACATGATATTCCCAAAACTATAATTCAGAAGCTAACACAGACACATCTGTCAGATTGTCATACTATTAACCTAAGTTTTACATATATTGTTACTTTGTCAATAGCACATTCAGTATTCCTTAGTGTTATTTTAGTTTTCCAATTCTGTACTGGAAGTAATGGCTCAGATCCTGCAATCCTTAATCACATGAATCCCTTTACTCCAATAAGACTATTTATGTGAGTAAGGGCATATGGTGTCCAGTGCTTGAATTGGTAAAGCTGTCATGCTCTTCTACTGAAAATAGAATGTGTTAAGAATTAAAGAGAAAAAGCCAGTCATTTAACAGTGTTTAAAATATGCTTAGCAAATTTACGTTAAAAAAAATCCAGTTAATCTAAGTATTGACAGGTGTTGCAAGTGAGATTGCTTAAAGACATTCAAAAGTAAACTTTTTTGCATTAAAAATTACTTTGCCTAGCAAAGATACCAGTTTACATGGGAGTCTTTTTTAAAAAGCCCAGACTTTTGCACTGACAGGGCCATCAATAAGTGGATTCTGGGAAGAAAAGATGCATCACACTGAAGAAAGTTTAAACCCCACGTGCTTTGCTAAAACAAAGATCACCGATTGGAGACTGAATTATTCAGAAATTTCTGAAGTTGTGAGTAGTTTTTATAAACTCCCCACCCACATTGTTCTCTGTGAAACGTGCTGTTGTAGATCTTCTCCTTCCATCCCTTGCCATTAAATTATCTTCTGAATGCTTTGTGCTTTGCCAGATACAGACAGCCCAAGTTTTCTGAGTTACAGGAAATGTAACCTACGTAGTTTTCCTGTCACTATAAATTTATCAGCTGAAGTGTATTAACCCTTTCTATATGTTACATATTTATGTGCTAGTAACTGTGCAGTAATTAAAACAGAAAAAATAGCATGAGATATTGCAAAGATTCAGGTTTTCTTCTTTATTTAAATATCCCCTTTCTGTTACATTTGGCGCACATATTTGTGGATGTGTTAATGTGTTATCATGCTGTAGCTGAAAATGACAAGAAGGCTTTTCTATGCCAATCCCCTGTTTTCAGCTGGGTGAAAAACTTCCACAAAATAATCCTTTTCAGGTTAAAGGTTGGCATGCCTGGCCTCAATCTGAGAAACAAAAACTTGTTTTACTACCTCCCTTTCCCCTCCCCTCCGCCACATTCAGTTTTGTGTGCTGTTGACTGGGAAAGGTTTTGAATGGAGACGTCCTGAGCCATGAGTTTGGATCCAGACTGGATTTCTATTTCTAGCATTTGTAGGGGTGTTCTGGCTGATGACCATTTCTAGACTTAGGTAGAGATGGACAAACTGCAAAGGTTTGGGGATTTGATTTGGATAAGCACTCAAGTTCTTATCTGAATTTCCAAGCTATCCAGACAAACTAAGTTTCCAAAGGCAGGCTGGGAATCTAATGAAGCCATGCTGTGTGGTCTTCTTAATTTTTTATTTAACATATGCAAAATTCTTTGAAGATGTAAAACTCTGTGGTCTGGAGTCTGTGTACCTCACACAATCAAAACTCCCACTCACTTCAGAAAACGGTCTCATAATTCACGTGAATCGTATATCTTTTCCATTTCACTATGAACAGAAAAGGCAGAGACTTGAGATATTTCTAACCATTGAGATGAGGCTGAATCTGAAAACCCAATTCTAACTACCAAAAGCATATCTGTTAGCTCCACCCCGCAAAAGTCATCTCCATTAGCTGTAAAGTTTGGATTCTTCCCCAAAGGGACATTGAATCCTTTATCCTCCTGCTATTTCTGTAATAAGCAAAATCAAACTCTGAATCCAAACTTCCCCACGTGCAATATAAGATCTGACATTTATAGCTCAGGCTCATGTTTAACACATGGTAAACACCGCTCAGTGCTTTTGTGCAGCCACAGTATCCCTTCTTAGCTCTTTACTTACACAGCATTTGATGAAGTTGTAAAGCAATAAAACAAAGTCAGTTAGCAGGTGTGTAAATGGAACTTGCAGCAAATGAAGTGTGGGAGCAGAGACTTTCCACAGCAGGCTCTATTACAGTTCAGTTCCAGGCTGAGGAAAGAGTCAAAGTTCCCCCCCCCCCCAAACTTGTAGCCATTCCAGGGGAAAGAGTCATTCCATTAATACTCACAGCTAATAGATATGCCTCTAACTCAGTAGATAAAACTTTTATTTTGTCATCCAAATCATTCCTACGTGAAATATTATGAATTCGTCTCCTGTGAGGAACCATCAAATTAAACTGACCCTTCATCTGATTTTTACTCACACAGGTAACTTCCTAAGTCCCGAACAGCACCACCCCATCATTCTAACTCACTTATACTTACGAGGGTGCACTTACCCCTCTGCAAAGTTTTATATATTTCCTTTACAAGCCTGATCAGGTAATGATTATTGCTGTAGTCCATGCTCCATTAGTTTGATCAAACAACAAAACTGTGCATCTTGGGAAAGATTGTGTGTGTATATATTACACATACACACACACATATATACACACACATACAGGTCCTAGAAAATGACAGATGCTAGCCCTCAATAAGTTGGCTTAGCCAGAGGACATGTCAGTTGCATCCCTCGGAAACAAAAGAAATCCTTCAGAAAATTAGTTCTGTGGACAAACAGTTGGCTCCAGGCTAGGAGATATCGAAACAAATTCTCTCTCTTGTTCCCAAGATGCACTCCTTATTTTAGAAGCAGAAAAGAGAATTTATGAACTTGGAATCTGGTCTATGGTTGGGAAAATACTTATACTTTATGCAGTCTCTTTTATAACCCACAAGAAAACAACCATGCCAAGATCTGTGGGACATATTCTGCCCTGTTTATTCAGGGGTAAGTCCCTGAGTGCCATGTGAAAACACCCTCTAGCCCAGAGATGGCCTGGCCTGGGAAGGTTTCACAATGTCAGAAAGTTTTGCAGTTTTTTTCTGACATTTCTGATTTCTCTTCCCCATGTCTATGAAGCTGCGAGTCTCAGAATTGGATGGAAGGGGAGGAAACATTCTCGGTTTCTTGGAAGTCAGGAATTTCCTCAGCAGAATGGTTTTACATTGGATTCCCTGCAAGAGAGCCGCTGAGAGCAGGTCTCATGTGAGGTCTTTCATCCTACCCCTACCAGGCCTGGTGGGGAAAAAAAGAGAAATCTAGGCTTGCTGCATGGGCTACACATATCTCCTAGGCCAGTGATAGTCAGACCTCAGTGATTCAGGAGCCAAATTAGTGATCACATTACCCAAAAGAGCCACAGTAGTGTGAATTCATAGTCTCTATTATAGTACTATTCATATTTAAACAGTATGACAGGGGAAATATTTAATTTACATATATTATATATATAAAATTCTCACAGCAAATAAGTTAATAACTTAGTGCAGGTTGATAACTTAATTGGTTAATAACATAGTAAAAGCATCCTGATTGGTTGATAATTATATCATAGTGTTTTAATATCATGTACTGCCAAGAGCCACAGGAGTCACATTAAAAAGCCACTTGCGGCTTGTGAATTGCAGTCTGAATATCACTGCTCTAGTTTGATCCTCTCTCTTTCTACAGTCCTAGCTCCCTAAACCAAACAGTTCTCAGTTGGTTTACCTCCTCTATTGCCCCACATACCCTAGCCTGGGATTGTAATTCTGGGAGATATTAAATAGCTCAACAGGAGTGCCCAGAGACAGAACTATTAAATAGCTTCTTTATTACACAGCATGCACCTGAAGGTGAACATATGGCTATAGAGAATTACCAAATCCCTTATATAATGAGCAAAAAGAGCAAGATAAAGGGCCTGACCTTAGACTACTGAAATCAATGAGAGCTTTGCCACTTCCATGAGAACAAGATCAGAATGTAGGAAGATAAAGAAACTGATAATTGACAACATTAACAGCAGGGGAGAGGAGGATAATTGTTGTGGTTCAGAAATGATGAAAAATATTTTTTTCAAAAGTTAGGAATGGGATGATTATCTTAATATGAGGAACTGTAAACATTTTATAAAGGGAGCAAGTATTATGGGAGAACAAAGAGAAGGATCAGCAGTTAGGTTATTTTATTATTGACTACAGCAGGGGTCAGCAACCTTTCAGAAGTGGTGTGCCGACTCTTCATTTATTCACTCTAATTTAAGGTTTCCCGTGCCAGTCATACATTTGAATGTTTTTAGAAGATCTCTTTCTATAAGTATATAATATAAAACTAAACTATTGTTGCATATAAAGTAAATAAGGTTTTTAAAATGTTTAAGAAGCTTCATTTAAAATTAAATTAAAATACAGAGTCCCCCAGATCTGTGGCCAGGACCCAGGCAGTGTGAGTGCCACTGAAAATCAGCTCGCGTGCCGCCTTCGGCACACGTGCCATAGGTTACCTACCCCTGGACTACAGCATGACAGGATTTAGTTAGGAGTAATGCTGACACTCAATTCATATTTGGAAGTTGACTAAAACTGCAAGAAATTAAGCTTAAGAAAAGTGATAAACATGTACACAGCCAGGTGAGGAAGCTTTAGATGCCATGCCTTAAACATTGCCATCCATCTCAGTGTAACAGTTGTATGCTCCATTTAAAAGGGGATGACGTGGCCAAGATTTTCAAGTGACAAGCTATTTACAGTGCCCTATTTGAGACACCTAAAAGAGGCCTGTGAGACAGCCAAGGAGTGAGAGGGAGTGAGGGAGCTTCCTGGGGGAGACTTGAAGCGTGGGGCTGACTTGCTAAATGAGCTAATAAGAGACACCTGGTGCTGTGAAGGAACCACAAGCAGCTGGTTCCTTAGAAGAGAGCTGAAACAGTTGTTTAGGGGAGCTGACTCTGAGATGTCTACAGGGGAGTCAGCTCTGAGCAGGACAGCTGCAAGCTGAACCCAGGCGGGTCACCCCTAAGAACTCATGAAAAGGAAAAGGACTAAATGAAGGAACCCTTTCACTCACCCAGCTCTGAAGTAAGAGCCATGCCTCAGGACAAATTTTAGTGATTCTGACTTTTACTTTTGAGTTACTGTCTGAATAAACCCAGACCCTACAAGGATGGTGACTGGACAAGCAAGTGTGTGGAATCTCTGTAAAAAAGGGCCTGGAAGAAGGAGAATAAAGGGCAGCGCAGAGCAGAGGCACCCTGGCCACAAGAGGGTATATGGGCCCAGCCAAGTCTTCTACATCTCATGCCTGAACAGGGACTTGAATCTCCCCTCCTCCAAGAGAGGCCATGGAGGAAATTTTACTAGTAATGATACAGCAGCAACAAGCTGAGGAGTGAAACCATCAGTTCCAGGAGGCCTTACTAGCCACTCAGCAATGCATACAGGAGGCCCAGCTGGCCAAACAGGAAAGGAATCAAAAGTTCCAGGCCAAGGTGGCCAGGTTGTTCGTGCAAGGTCTGCAGAGCCCTCCCACGAGAGTGTTCCCTGCTGAGACTCTTCCAGGGCCCACCCTAACCAAACTGACTAGCTCCTAGGACACCAAATCTCAGGTGTTTCTGACAATGTTCAACTGGGTGGCAGCCAGCACTGGCTGGGAAAGGAGCTTCTGGGCCACACATCTCACCTCTGACCTGACGGGGAAGGCCCAAGCTGCTCACAGGGCCCTAAATGCAGAGGAAGTCCCATCCCAATCCACCCTGAAGGCTGCCATGTGGGATCAGCTTGGATTCTCCCCTGAGGCCTATCAGAGGAAGTTTAATGAGGAACCTTTCCCAAAAAGGGGCAGCCCATGGGCTGTTGCCCAACAGCTCCATGATAAGGCCACTCACTGGCTGACTCCAGAAAACAAGACCATGGGTGACATCATGGACAGCATTGTTTTAGAACAATATCGAAAACTTCTCCCAGTAGCAGTACAAGCTTGGGTCCATCAGTTCTCCCCAGCAACCATTGCAGAGGCCGTAGAGATGACACAGGATTTTGGAAACAGACACCTGAAGTGTTGGAAGAGTGAAGTCACTTGAAGCTTATTGGAGCCGGGCCTGGTTTCGGGGTTCTCCGAACAAGGAGGTAGCTGCACTATTGGGCCTCCCTTGAGGCACAAAACCTATACCTTGTGGGGATCTCAAGGGCTCAGTGCTCCAAGGCTCCAGACCCCAAGGGGGCCTTTGGTAACTGGTCAAGATGGCTCAATCAAATGTTATCATTGTGGGGAGCTGAGACACATGTGGTGAGAATGCCCCATGATGGGGTGTGATTATCTCAGGTGTTACTTCATCCAGCAGGGTAAGACCTCAAACCCACTATAGAAGGGGGCCATAAGACCCTTAATGATTCCCAACATGATAGGGAACCAGGAAGAAGGTCTAATTGATTCTGGCTGTAGCCAAATGCTCCTGAGCTGATACTTGCTCCCACCCAAGGCCCTTGAACCTGATCAAACAGTTCAGATTTCCTGCATACCTGGGGAAAGGCATACTTACCCAACCGCCTTTATTATTTTACAAGTAGTTGACCAAGTGAGGTGTCTCAGGGTAGGGGTAGTGGAGCATCTTCCTTGGCCTGTAATTCATGGTCAAGATTGGAAGCACCTCCTTGTGTTCCTGAATAGAAACTTGGTGCCTTTTACCCCAGATAGCTCGCAAGAACCAAATCAGTCTTGGGCCTGTGCTGAGGGTGCCCTGACATAGTCTTAGTGTGGAGAAAGTCTACCCCAAGATCTCCCAAAGGGCCCCCTCTTAACCTCCAACCATGAGAGAGACGGAAATCCTACCTGCTCTGTACTACCATCCTCGAGAACAGTGGTTCTCAAAGCCAGTCTGCCGCTTGTTCATTCCTCCCCTGCACCGCACCGCTTCCCGCAGCCCCCATTGGCCTGGAGCAGCAAACCACAGCCAGTGGGAGCCACAATTGGCTGAACCTGTGGATGCGGCAGGTAAATAAACCTGCCTGGCCTGCCAGGGGCTTTTCCTGAACAAGCGGCGGACCGGCTTTAAGAACCACTGATCTAGATGACACCTTTGATCGCATCACTGCCCAGAATGAGGATTAAATGTTAAAGCTAGGTCACCGCGTTCAATGGGAAGGCCATTCTGGGACTTGAGATTAGCTCCCTCCATCCCAATGGTCGGACATCTGGGTAAGGTAAAAATGCTTGAAAGACTACTGGCTTGGTTCTTTTGGCCACGTATATTTTGGGAAGTTGCCGATTTGACCAAAGCAGATCTACCATGTCATTATGCTAATGCCTGGAGAGCACAGGAAAACATCTTCATCTAGTCAGAAGAAGGAGAGGAGGACTTAGGACCCCAGCTCCTGAAACTGACATATATAAGCGTTAAGGGGTCCCACTTGAGGATGGGCTGTTCACTGGCTAGAAAAAGCAATTAGAGACCATGATGTACTTGTACCTGGATGTATTTTCACCATTTCCAAGACAAATCTCCCTTGTGAGCCACAAAGTTTCATATGAAATTGGGGATCTGGCCTAGTTGAGAGTTCTATCCCATCCTGGAGGGGTTGAAGTTCCAGTTCATACAAGAGGTCCAGATGATGTTAAAAGTAGTTATGATTGAGGAGTCAAGAAGTACCTAGTGTAGTCCAATGGTCCTTGTCCCAAAACTGGATGGGACCATTCAATTCTGCAAAGACTTCCAGCAAATCAAGGGGAACTCTGACTTTGATGCTACGCAAAGTCTGCAGTTAATGACCTGCTCGATCAGCTTGTCCACACCTGATATATCTCAGAGTTAGACTTAAATAAGGGCTATTGGCAGATCCTACTCTCCCCGATTCGTGTGCCAAGAGAGACTTTTCAATCCCCATAGGCCTTTTTCAGTTTATTAATATGGCCCGTGGTTTACACATCACCCCAGCCACCTTACAAAGACTAATGGACCAGGTGTTGTGGTGCCACATCAACTTAAGCAGCAATCTACCTGGATGATGTGGTAATCTGCAGTCAGGATTGGCCAAACCACCTCAGGATATAGCCACAATCCTTCAGGCCCTCTGGGATGCCAATTTAACCACAAACCCATTAGGGAAGCAGAAGACCATCTACTCAGGGTATTTTAAAGTGAGGAATGGTAAAGTACAACCCTTGATCAGCAAAGTGGAAGCCCTAGACAACACACCCATTCCAAGAACAAAAAAGGAAGTTTGGGCATTTCTTGGGCTAGCAGGGTATTTATAGCGGATTTGTGCCCCAGTCTGCCTCCCCAAGGGCTCCCCTTACTGATCTCATTTAAAAAAAAAAAAAAAAGCCCCTCATCAGGTCACTTGGTCTCCCTGCTGTGACTAGGCATTCTAAGAAATTAAACTGATTCTCTGTAACAAACCCATACTGATTTTTCACAAGAATTAATTTTACACGTGGACACCTCACAGGGAGCCCTGGGAGCAGTACTGTCCCAAATGTTCCAAGGTTAGGAACATCCTATTCCAGGGGTTGGCAACGTTTGGCACGCGGCTCGCCAGGGTAATCACCCTAGCGGGCCGGGCAAGTTTATTTACCCCACTGGCCGCGGTTCGCCGTCCCGGGCCAAGGGGGGCGGCGGGAAGCCGCGGCCAGCACATCGCTCGCCCGCACCGCTTCTCGCCCCCCCCATTGGCCCAGGCCGGCGAACCGCGGCCAGTGGGGGCCGCGATCGGCCGAACCTGCCGCGTCAGCAGGTAAATAAACTGGCCTGGCCCGCTAGGGTGCTTACCCTGGCGAGCCGCGTGCCAAACGTTGCTGACCCCTGTCCTATTCTATATATGAGCAGGAAACTCCTGCACCATGAAACCTGCTATTTGGTCCAAGCAGGAGCATCTGGGCCAGGAAAGCCTTTGTGCTATTATTCGTTGGGGACCCTGTAACAGAGTGCTGGGCAACAACACCTGAGCCAGCACTCTGGTCACTGCAGCACCAATTAAACACTGCATAACAGACCTGGTGAAGAAGAGCTGTGCCTAACTGGTGGGTGGGGGAGAGCTGGAAGGCTAATAAAGCCATAAGGCAAAGGATACAAAAAGTCATAGGAAGGGGGTGAGGGGGAGCAGATAGAGAGATTGCTCTTTCCTGCTTGCCTCAGGAGCTGAGGGCTCCCTACAACTGTAGAAGCGCAGCTGTATAGTGTACAAGAGCCTTGCCACAGGCCCCCTTTCTTCTCATCAGTGATCATGGAGTACTCCAGTGGCTCCAGATAAAAGATTCAAATGTCTGAGTTAGTCACTGGTACCTCACCTTATGGCCTTTTGTTTTTGTATAGAGCATCGTCCCAGCAAGAACCACCAGAATGCAGACTCTCTGTTAGGGACAGATGAAGGTGACAAGCCATGCAGTGACTGACACGCCCATTCCAGGCAGGGGGTGGTATGTTAGATAGCAAAGGGAGTGAGGGAGCTGCCTGCAGAAGACTTGAAGCCTGGAGCAGTCTTGCTAAATGAGCTAACCAGAGACACCTGGCATGGGGAAGGAACTGCAAGCAGATGGTTCCTTATAATAGAGCCGAAGCAGTTGTTTGGGGGAGCTGACTCTGGGAAGTCTACAGGGGAGTCAGCTCTGAGCAGGACAGTTGCAAGTCAAATGCAGCTGGGTCATCCCCTAAGAATTCATAAAACGGACTAGTTGAAGGAACCCTTTCACTCACCCAGGCTCTGAGGAGAGCCATGCTTTGGGGACAGATTTTTGTGACTCAGAATTTTACTTTTCAGTTATTGTCCAATCATCACCCTTATAAGGTCTGGGTTTATTCGGACAAGCAATTGTGTGGAATCTCTGTAAAAAAGGGCTCTGGAAGAGGAAGAATAAAGGGCAGGACACAGCAGAGAAACCCTGGCCGCAAAAGGGCATGCAGGGCCCCCTACTCTTCTACAAGGCCTAATTTTCAGAAAATGGATGCTCAGCATTTTCTGAAGATCAGGTCCCTTTAGGTGTCTCAAGGTGGGCCCCCTAAAATCACTAGTTACTTTTGAAAATCTTGCCCATATGTTCTTGATCTTAGATCACATAGTGCAGGGGTCGGCAACGTTTGGCACGCAGCTCACCAGGGTAAGCACCCTGGCAGGCCGGGCCAGTTTTCTTTACCTGCTGACGCGGCAGGTTCAGCCGATCGCGGCCCCCACTGGCTGCAGTTCGCCGTCCTGGGCCAATGGGGGTGGCGAGAAGCCGCGGCCAGCACATCGCTTGCCCGCGCCGCTTCCCGCCACCCCCATTGGCCAGGGACGGCGAACCGCGGCCAGTGGGGGCTGTGATCGGCCAAACCTGCCGCGTCAGCAGGTAAATAAAACTGGCCCGGCCCGCCAGAGTGCTTACCCTGGCGAGCCGCGTGCCTAATGTTGCCGACTCCTGACCTAGCGGTTAATTTAGTTAAGCATTCTAGCTCCTCTGCTAAGGATTATCATACATGATGCCAGTGCTTACTTTGTGCCAGGACTTGTCAGGGCTGAGTCCTGGCACCTCTAGGCTTAGCAGTTCATAGCCCCAGCATCTATGGGCTTGTTGCATCAGCTATTAATGTAAAAACACTGCTTGAGCCCTGGCACCTTTTTCATTACAAATTAAACATTGCATGGGGCACATGTCTACCACTAAATAAGAATGCAGGCCTTGGGTTAAGCAGGTGCTCTATTCTGGTTAGAGAGATTTTTTTTTTAGACACACTTCACATAATTGAGATCAGAGTCTCACTTCTATTTTACTAAATATTGGAGCTGGTCAAACCACTGAAGAACTCTTTTCATGAAAAAGATTCATTAAAGTTTTGAAAATTCAAAAGATTTCAACCATCAATTTTTTTAAAAAAAGCACATTGAAACACCCAACACGAGCAACTCCGGGTATAAAACAAATATGTTGACTGTCTTCTGTGGAAGAAGTATGGCATTGTAAAACCTTGCTAGCATTTAATAAAATGTTTATTAAAATATGAATACAGAATTAAGGCAGCATATCTCCAGGACCTAGCAATGAACAGTGAATACAGTGAATCACCTGTTTGAGTAGAAGAGGAACATTTACCAAAAGTTGTTCCATAGCTCTTTTATGGCCTTTGTGAAATGCATGGATGATTCAACAAGAACTAGATGGAAACAAGTGCCCAAATTACAAAGCCACCATAGGCAATCATGAAAAAGCACATTAATTGTATTGGTTATGGAAAGCAAATTATTGCTCTTCTAGAGTAGAACTCTGAGCTCTGCATAGATGTAGGGGTCCTCTCACTCCACATGGTCCTTAGTGCAGGATTGGCTACATTTGAGAATACTGACCAGGCAGTGGGTTGAAATATATTGCCTATGTTGTAAAAAAAAACCCTCTGTCTTAGTAGAACTTTTGCATCAAGTGCTCGGACTGACATTTTTCATGAGTACAAAGTTCGCTTAACACACATGTTAAAAAATGATTGTTGTTGGCACTAAATACCAGTTAAAATATATCATTTGTTAGTCTGGCTTTATTTTACAGCACTTACACACACTTTGGGTTTATTAAACTTTAGTATCACATTTTACCAGTTGTGTCTCTAAAATCAGGCTATTTGGGGGGGTCTTATTTAATTGCTGATATTTAATTTTTGACTATCATGTATTTCTTAATATTTCTGAAGAACACAAGTTCTTCAATTAAAGTTATAAAGATTGGGAAGAGGAATAAACAGCTTATAGGAATAAAGACAAGGGTATTTGTAGTGGGGAGACGACTCACCCTGCAGTGCCTCCTGCTGTTCATCCAGGGAATTAGCTCGCCAGCCTCCGGAGCAAGCCAGTGTCCCGCTTGCCGCTGGGCCAGAGTCCCTCCTGGACCCCGGTGCCCCTTTCTGGCCAGGGTGCTGCCCCCTGGCAGTACCCCCCTACAGATCTGGGTCTCCCCTCCCCAGGGAACCCCTACGCTCTATCCCACACCTCGCCTCAGTCTATGGCCACTGCCAGTCATCACCTAGCCCCCGTTCCCTGGGGCAAACTGCAGTGTAAGTGCCACTCATCACTTGCGGGGGGGGGGGGGGGGGAGGGTTGCACCTGCTGCCTTTGCCTACCCTTGGGCTGCCCCTCTGCAACTCCAGTACCCTTTCCAGCCTTTAACAAGGCCTACAGCCTGGGGGGTTTCCAGGCTGGAGCTCCCCCAGCTCCTCTAGCCTTCCCCCAGCCCTGCTCCACTTTAGGTACTCTTTCTCAGCTCCCAGGCAGCCAGGCCCTTCTCCCTCAAGAGCTAGAGGGAGAGTCCTCTCAGCACCTGGCTTCACTGGCTTTTATAGGGCCAGCTGCAGTCTGATTGGGGCATGGCCCAGCTGTGGCTCCTTCCACAATCAGCGAACCTTTAGCTCACAGCCCCAGCCCTCTCCCAGGGCTGGCTTCAAGCCCTTTCAGGGCAGGAGCAGGTGACCACCCTGCTACGATATTATACAATATAGCTGCCTCTCTAACAATAGTTGTCCTGTTTAACAATATACAGTGGGTGGGGTAGTCCCTATTCCAACAACTGACCCTTTCCTGTCTCCACTTCAAGTTGCTGAGATAGTGTCACAGAACTGGAAAAAGTTAATCATGTTGGGTGACTTGCGCAGTCTAACTTGGCTGTTGAAGTATTAACTAACCGTGTGTGTCAGCAAACAAGCCCACACTCCATCAAAAAACTCCAGCTTCTAAAAATTTTAATTCTAATCACTAGTCTACTTTAGTGAAGAACGACGATTCATCAGCAGTGTCACTTATGGGAAGTGACAGGGTAGGCCTGAAAATCAGGGTCATGCTTAGAGTATGCAGCCCTCCCCCATATGTGACTTTTTTTTTCCTGAGAGGGAGAGAGCAAAATATCTGCTCAAGATTTTATAGAAGAATTTGCCAAAATGCATTTGTCTTAAGGCTTCAGCCCTTAGGAAGCTATGCAGGAAGTAAGAGCAAATTCAAGATGAGTTCTGTTACAAAAAATGATTTTCACAACACACAGGATCCTGTTGTGTCCCCGCAATCCTCTGGCACCATTCACCCTCTCGCTAAGACCCCACAGAAGGCTCTTCACAAAACTGGGATCTGCACAAGGGGAAGGACTAGGCCAGTGAATGGGCAGCCCCAGATGGGGTGGGACTGGGGCCACCTACTGATCCTTCCCCTGAGCACTGTGGAGATTTCTGGAGCTGTATTATCTGGTCCTCAGTGCCCCCTCAGCAGGTACCCTCCATGGGGAGACCAGAGAAATGCAGCTCATGGGAGCTACACTGCCAGGGAACAAAGGAAATAGCTCCTCATTGGTGACATGAAGCCTGTGCTGAAGTATGGACCTCTGTAGATCGCCCTGCCTTCCTGTGACTCTCTGATCATCATAGTTCCTCAGGTTCCTCCAGGTTACCTAGAGGCAATGTCTGAAGCAAAGTGTAAGGGGAAATTACTGTCATTCACTTTCTTCCTCGTGTTTTTCCAGGGTAAGTTGGTTGGGGTTTGCAATAGGCCTTCCACTTTCTGCACCCCTTGGGAGGCTCCACAGGTGTGGGATGTGCCTGTCCTGTGAAGTTCAGTACCATAGAAGGAATTCAGGTCCAGCAGAACTTAGTACAGTGGTGGGCAACCTGAGGCCCGTCAAGGTAATCCTCTGGCAGGCCGCCACATAGTTTGTTTTCATTTGCACAGCCACCCGCAGCTCCCAGTGGCCGCACTTAGACATTCCTGGCCAATGGGTGCTGCAGGAAACAACATGGGCTGCAAAGATGTGCTGGCCACCGCTTCCTGCAGCTCCCATTGGCCGGGAACGGCGAACCGCAGCCACTGGGAGTTGTGGGCGGCCGGGCAAATGTAAACAAACTGTCTCACAGCCCATCAGTGGATTACCCAGATGGGCCGCATGCCGCAGGTTGCCCACCACTGACTTAGTAGCTCTATAGGGGAGGCACCTCCTCTTGTGGTTGAGAATGATGATATCTAAACAGGGCAAGCTGGATAAGAAGAGAGGACAGAATTGTAAGCAGTCATGCTGGTGAGAGAAGTTAGACTTGTCAGGGAGGAAAGGAGCTATTAAGATTTTTCTTTTCGGGTACTTAGGCAAGGCAATATTTTAGAGGCCTCAGTGGGAGATTTATGGACATCGTGAAATACAGGCAGAGAAATGTTAAATTCAGTTGGAAAAGGTCACCAATTGTGCGATCATAGAATTATCACTTAAGGGTTTTAGCTCCCATCAACACAGTATCCAAGTGCTTCACAATTCAGTTACATTTTATGGTGAAGTGCCTAATAGACTTCATGGAGTCTTCTGGCTTACCTGATAATAAGAGGTTTCTGTCCAGTTATGGTGAGAGAGCTTTCTCAAAGAGAGCATTGTAGTATGCTCTAAAAGAAGAGTCAACTCTAGGTTGTCTAAGGTCTCTGGAAGCTCATTCCATCCCCAAATCAAGAATGCTTATTTCCTGCATCTTGTGAGCTTTGCCCTGGGTTTTGAGAGTTTCATTGTTCCAGAAGAGAATGAGTGTCTTGGTAGGTCATAGATGGACTTGCAGTTGCACATATAAGTGAGTCCTTATCCATTAATGGCTTTGAAGATCACAACCAAGGCCTTGAACTGACATCAGAAGTAGACTAGGAGTCAGTGCAGAGAACGGAGGTTTGGGTGATATGTTCACAGCACCCCATTGCATTGATGTGGCAGATGGCTGCATTTTGCTGGAATCTCTGCAGTGCTTCCCCATTCAGTGAACTACAGTAATCCAGTCTGGGGTAGATAAAGACATTGATTATTGTGGCCAAGATTTCATTGGAGAGATGACATTTCCAAGCAGTCTGAAGGTGGAAGGATGCTGTTTCTGCCACTGGTGGTACCTAATCATTTAAAGTTAATAAAGAGTCCCCAAAACTTCACACCACCATGGTAAGCAGAGTGGGTTTGTGGGTAGATGCCTATTATGGAAGCAGAAGACTGTGTTCCAGTTAACTCCCTGAAGCATATTCCCCTTCCAACCAGCATCAGGTGGGTTGTGTTTGAGCCACCTCTCCTTCATTCAGGGGCTGATCGTCTAGGCAGTGTGACATCATGGCACTAGTTGCTTCTGTGGAAGATGAAATATAGAGGTGGTGGGAGATGCTATGTTGGCAGCACAGCGCCTGTCATCTCACCATTTCTCTAAGTCATCTCAGATAGGTATTGAAGAGGAGTGGGTACAGGATGGATCTCTGGGAGATTCCATGGGGGGGCGGGGGGCTTGGTGGAAGAGAATCCTATCCCCACTCTCTGGGTGAGAGAAGATTGGAGCCATTGTGCAGCATAGTGCTGCGCTACTTAACACCTGCTGTATCAGTAAGTGGCTCAGTATTGGCTGACTGTGCCAAAAGCTATGGAGAGAGAGAGAGAGAGAGAGAGAGAGAGAGAGTAGTATCCGCACTGAGATGTGGCCTCCATCCTTTTAGTGCTGCTAGGGCTGTGTCTGTGCTGTGACATGGTCTGAAGCATCTAGAAGAGGGGTGTCAAAAAAAACATTCAGTTGTATGCTCCCCCAGGACCCTTTTCCTGTGTCCTGCAGCTCCACAGCTGCTGCACTTCAAAAAAGCCAGCCTGAGTGGAAGGAGGGAACTCATGCCTAATCAGTCAGGGACCTGAAGCATTTTCTCCTTCCCCACATTCCCACTGCTCCTGACCAGTAACCACTGCCACCAGGACTCCAGCAGCCCTGGTTTAAAGGACTCCTTCCTAATTTCTTTTTCCCCCCTTCCTGCTGCCACCTCCATGGGCCATTTAGCAAAAGCATCTGTAAGGCAAAGGCCAATGTTGGATTAGAACAATCATATGATTTCATAGTTGTACTTTAAAAAAATTCACATCAGCTAATGTTGAATTTAAAATACCATACAAATAAGTGTTTCTGTAAGTAGAATTTTGATTTCCCATGTTAGCTTGTCTATAATCCTGGAAGTCTTTTAGATCTCTTTCAGTGGATCTTTTAAATCCACTTTATTGAGAAAACCAAGATATATGGAGTTCTTGGCTAGTGCCTCAAATATTCTAAAATACCCTTCTAAGGGAGATAGAATATGAAAGGCAAAGGGGATTCTTTGACAATGAGACTGGAAAGTTGATGGGGGAAACCAAAGTAATACTTCTTTTTTTGACTTCATTACTTTAATCTATCTATCTATCTATCTATCTATCTATATATGATGGTCACAAGCTATACGATATTCATAGTAGTTATACAGTAGCATTTATAAGTCCCATTTGGGATCAGGATCCCACTGTACATTTTCACTAAGAGACACTGCTGCCACAAAGAGAGATCCCCATCTATAAAATGAGACACAAATTAAGTGGCTTGCCCATGGTCACATAGGAAGTTTGTGGTAGAGCCAAGATCCTGGTTGTCCTGAGTTCCGCTCCAGTTTCTTAACCACAAGACTACACTTCATTTCTTCTACAACTTCAAACACTGGAAAACTAAATACTTGTTTAAGTCCATATTCTGATATTCTTGCACATTCTGAGTAGCACTTTACTGCTTGAGTGGTCCATTGATTTCAATAGGATTACCAGTGGAGTTAGGGTAACCAGATGCTAAGTGGAAACTATCAGGACTGCCGTAGGGGGGGCACCTTTTTAATTGTTATGCTCACCCATCCGGATCTTTGGTGCCAATTCGGCGGTGGGTCCTTCAGTTGCTGCCGGTCTTCGGCAGCATTTTGGCGGCGGGTCATAAACTTTGCAACCGAAGACATAAGTACCTGCCGCCAAAATGCTGCCGAAGACCGCAGCAACTGAAGGACCCACCGCCGAATTGCCGCCGAAGACCCGGACAGGTTAAAAAAAAAAAAAAAAAAAAGCCCGAAACAATATATCGGGACAAATGGCATCCCGACCGTACTTCGGTCAGAACGCGGGACAAACTCCTCAAAATCAGGGCAATCCCAATTTTACCGGGACATCTGGTCACCCTAAGTGGAGTAAGGCACTATTCAATGAGAGTAAATGAATCAGACACTGCCCTTTCAATATTTAAAAGGACTCAAAGTGTTATTAGTTATTGCCACAAACCAGAAAACCAAAGAGAAGCCCACTTCAACCTAGGGATAGTACAGATCTGACTACTTTCTGAACATGGTGAGTTGGGGCCCAACTTCAGTTTGTTTAAACTTTACCATATAAAATGATGCATTTCCATACAGTATAGATGAGCTCTGTATTATAGTAGCCTTCAGACTATCCTATCCTCCACTAAAAATCTATCTTTCTTTATTGTTTTCCATACAGTCCCTCAACTTGTAGCAACATTATTCCTGCTGGTTTTCTGGACACTTTGAACTCTGGCATCAGGTTTTTTACTAGATCGAAGCTACAGAAAATGGATTCTAGCAAATCAAAATAATATTTAATTCATATTTTAGTGAATTTCTCGATAGCAGAAAAGGAGAAAAATCATAGCCACTAAAGATAACAAAAAGCAAAAACGTAGCACACATTCTGATAGCAAGGAGAATTACTCTATGTGTGGGAATAGGAATGATCAGTTCTCACCTAGCATTATATTAAAGAAGATATTCGGAAACTACTGGAGCAGCTACCAGGATCTGAGCCATCATAATGGGAAATACTTTTAGAGTCCAAATCCAAAAGATTTAAAAAAAAATGTTTGGATGCAATGCAACAGGTTGAAAACTATGTCCAAAAAGTACATAAAAAATATTGTCTGAGTGTTTTTCAATCATTCCAACCCAGATTTAGCTAAGCTATAACAATAAACTAAGAGCCTATTCTTTGGTGATAGATACTTGCTCCATTGCGGAACTGGGATTTTAACTCAGTTGCATTTATTTTTGGGACACTCCGTTTAAATTTAAAACTGTGAGAAGGTTACAGCAGTGGCTTACCTCTCCATTGTCAGATGTGGCCACTGCCTCAGCTTCACTCGTCTTGGTAGGATAGTTTAATTTAGACCTCCAGCTACACTAACAACTACAATATCCACCCCTTGCAGAGTAAGAAAAGATTTTGTTTGATTTTTGAGTATACAAAAGTATCAGGCCACAAGGAATTATTGTATGAAAGGCACGGGTGTAGTATTTTGGTACTATACAATATTTGTTTAGGTGGAGAAAATCTGTAGACATCAGCTACACCCAAGTACTAAATTGATTAGGGCAAAATTCAGACAAAAATTTTGCTAGTGATATTCTCAGCCCTAAAAAGAATGGCATCATAGATGAAAATAAGCATTTCCCTCTACATAATCCCTGTATGTTCATATCAACAGAACTATCAAAATCATCTGAAGTAGCGCCATCTGATGACATCCAGTAATGTCACAAATGGAAGGACAGAGTAAGGCTCAGAAAGGAACCTTACAACCTAAACAATGGAGTCAATACCAAAGTTACACAATCCACTATTTTATTGTCTCACTCCAGTCTGGTTATAACCTTTCCCAGCTGCTGCTGCCAGGTCTCTCGGTGCAGGTTTGCTGAGGACTGGAGGAATTTTATCCATCTCAGTGAGGTGCCTCCTTTTTCCCACCGGATCCACAGGGTTTAATTCTAATAAGACAAATCCGTGCAGCCCAGTTCTGGCTAATAAAGTAATATAAAGAAAAGTAAGAAGCAGTTCCCAGCAATGTACTCCCTCTCCAGGTAGTCATGTTACAGACTTCTGCAGATGTGTGCGTGTGTGGTGTGTTTCTCTTTCTCTCCCTTTCTTGCAATTTACCCCTTACTTGTTTAACATGTTACCATCATTACTAAGCAATCATTTGCATGTATTATTATTTCTAGATTCAAACATGGAAGCCAAACAGTCTCTGTCCAAGCAAGGAAAGTACATGATGTTAAAAGAAAAATTCTCACGTCAGTTGGAGTTTTCTGTTTTCCCTTTTTAAAAAAAAAAAAAAAAAAAACTCTTCTGAGAAAAAAAAAGTCAGGGGATTTACTGAAAGCTAAGTCGGTTGGTTATGAGTCACCTTCATGACTTATAAAGGGTCTCAAGTTGTTTGGAGCAGGCTTTCTTTGCCTAACTTGTGCTGCAAGGATATCAAGGTGACCAGCCAGACCAACAGACCTGCCATGCAACTGCTGCTGCCTCAATTGCTTCCCTCCCCCCTGTTTGTTTCATTTTCTCTCTCTCTCTCTCTTTAGAAGAAGAAAAAAAACCCAACAAGCCCAGTGCTCTTGGTTAACAAGTGAGACAGAACAAAGGAAGTCTGTGGCCTCCTCGCTGCACTGGTTTTACTTGCATCTTTCTGAAATTGCCTCGTAGCAGGTAGGTTTTGTTGGTTTTTTTTTTTATAATGAAAATATCATGTGTTACAGGAGACGTGGAGCTGTCCAAGGGAGGGGACCCATAGACAGGGTTCAACGGAGCTCAGGAGCTTAAATAATCAGTGCAAGCTCAGCTTCAGAAGTGTGTGCACACACACATCCACACACAGAGTTGCACCTTCAGAAAGCCAAACTCACACACAGATATGCACACTCACAGGAGCACAGACACCGTTCCATCACTACCTTTGTATCAGATTCACTTCTATAGATTCATACACTTATATAGAATTTAAGTCACATTGCACCTAGGAAAGACAAACACATGGTGGATTCTGTTGCTGCTTTTTAATTCTTTTCAGCCTCCCCCCCCCCCTATTTTTTAACTTGTTTTGAGATGCAGGTTAGAAGATCTTATTATATAAAATGTCAGTTATAAACCCCTATATTAAGAAGTTTATGACTCAGACATAAGTATTCCCTCTGGTCTACAACTTGCCATAGAGACTGTCAGCTGGGAAAATAACCCATTTTACAGATTTATTTTGACTTTTTAAATTTTAGGGATGCAAATTAAAATGGAGAGGTGCCCAGTTCTGGACCTCATTTTACAAATACACAACTGAAAAATACCTCCTTTAAAAGATCCAAATGAACTTCTGTAATTTGGGTAAGGCCTTTTTCATTTTTTTTTAAATGTTAATGTTTGGAAAAGCATACTCATACAAACTTTTTATAACTTGTTTGATATGCATATCCATATTAACAAAATTTGCAGTGGTATGCTGAGCATTGATACCTTGCTTTGTAAAAATTCTGAAGTTTACAACTCAGATAAAATTGACTGTGGACTAAAATTTGGCATTCAGTCTCAAAGCCTCACCATGCTTTTTGTTTTAAATTTTTAATGTGGCCATTTTTTTATGTATAAAAGTACAAAAAACATTTTATAAAAATATATGCTAAAGAATTTTAAAGACATTTATTTAATAATGTGAAGTAGATCTTTGGGGGACAGTTTAATATTTAAGTGAACAACTTTTGAAAAATTTGCTGTTTTAAAAAAAAATTTTAAACACATCCTTCTTCGGAGTTCTTCCAGTGTCCTGGGTAAATATGTTTATTCAAGAGAATGGGACAGAGCTGTCAGATTAAATACCTTTCAGATATTTTTTAAAGAGTACTGTACTCTAACCCAGACATCCATGTAAATAGAGAGAGAGAGGACATATTCTATGCATAACCAAAAATGGGTATTCAGTGGAGTTACTGTACGTCTAATGCCCACTTTTCAAAGTTTAATATCACTAGAATTTTAAGTTCTTCTAAATATTTAGGACAATTAGAATATATGAGAATGGAATTATCTGATCCCATCTGAAACTCAGACATTATGTACAACTGATGCCAAATAGGTGTTTTTTTTTTTTTTTTTTTTTTTTTTTTGAAAATGCAGCGGAAAACATTCCCCAAAGACACTTTTATACTGTATCAAGTTTTAGCCTTGATAAACTGCATAAAAAGTGGCGCCTTGGTTTATTTTCTTTTATGGAAGAGAGACTCTACCAACTTTACTGACACTGACTAGCATGGTACTATGCAGTGTAAGAAAGAATGGGAGAATCTGGCAGTGGATTTTTAAAACTGTTAATGAAAGTGAATGATTGGCAGCACCTGTTAAGAGTGAGATATGGGACAGCAGGTCCTCTGCCATCTTTTTCAGCCAATCCATCTGCAAAAACACCTCAGTCCAGACTGCCAAACACACCTGGTTTTTCTCTCCCAAGTGTTGAGACTCTGGTCACTGAGTAGGGAGTAGATTAAGATTGTGAATGTGATCTGTGTCTCATTTGAACTCAGGTATGCAGAGGCAAAAGGCTAGTATACCAAGGACCTGTGCCAAAGCCCACTGAAGTCAATAGGAGTCTCTATATTGACTTAATGGGCTTTGTTTGGATTAAGCCCTGACACAGCCTGAGCATTCAAACATGTTTGGAGCTAAAGCTACTTGTGAGTATTTCCAGAATTTGGGCTTTGGTGAGCTGTTTCTTCTCTCTTTTATTCCTCCATGAAGAGGAGGAATTGTAATGGAAGTGTTGGCACAACCTTCCCTGCAACATCACAAAGCACAATGTTGTAATGATTTTTGCAGCACACAATTCCTTTATCTTCCCTGAAATGACTCAGTGCTTTAGCAAGCTGGAAAATGAATTATGTCAGAGAAGTAAAATACAAATGTGTTTAGAGTTTCTCCAAGAAGTCTTAATTAGCATATATTCAAGGGGTTTTTTTAATTAGCAGCTTTCCCTCTTCTTCTGGATCTAGGGCAACTGATCTGATAAAATCATGCTCCCTTGAAGTCAATGGCAAAACTCCTATTGACTTAAAGAGTCCAGAATTTCACCATGGTGTTTAGGATTTCTTAGTTTCAGAGGGAAGTGTAATCTAACCTACTTGGGCTGACTGTATTAATATGTTTTTAGTTTGTTCTAAAGTACTGATACATGCTGCACCAATCACAGCATCATTCTAATAATCTCTGTTTTTACCTCATGCTACAGACATGAGTGACAAACTGTAGCCACTAGGAGTTTTAGGCTACTGTAGCCAATGGGAGTTTTACTATTTACTTCAATGGGGCTAGAATATCACCCTAAATTGGCAAATGAGGGTTTCTCCTCACATCATAAAAGGGCCTTGGGGGAAAGAAATATTGAAAGTTACATTTGCTTTCAAATGAACAAGTTATTGTCTCTGTTTCAGTGTTTATTAGTAATCAGCTGCAACTCACAGCACTTGGTATCATCTAACCAACTTCAACACTATAATTCAACAAAGCAAAGGGTAGGGCAGCCCTTATACAATGTAGAAAAGGAAATGCGGTATCTTTAAAAAGTGCTAAATTATACCAAAGACCAATTAATTATTTGCCTTTAGAGCAAAACAGGACAGGCAAACTGTCTGTTCAGGAAACAGCATGATATAGGACAAGGTTAAATAGTTGCCAATATAAAATAATAGTGAAGAACAAAATAGAGCTGATCTATGCTGGTTACAAAATGTTCAGGCTGGAAGCATTGTGCAGTTCTGCTCTTAAAGTGGGTTGAGGTAGTTGACTCCAAGTTTCTGGTCCTATTGGTGTCTAAGGAGTTGGCTAAATGCAATGGTATGAAGTTTGTAAAGGGATGCAAAGCTATGATCTGACTTGCAAAAATATCACAGAAATCAGACGTAACACTAAGGGCCAAATTCATTCCTGGCATTCATCCCTCCATTGACTTCACTAGTTATCACAGACTTCAGTGAAGTTATGCTGGGGATGAATTTAGTTGCTTGCAATACATGCACAGTTAAAACAGACTACTTTTAAATTCTCAGGTTCATATATTTTAATAAAGAATACAGGCATATGAGATTAGGAAATAAAATCAAAAGTAAGGAATTAAGTATTTCAAAAGTACACTAAGTGCTTCATATTGTGCTAGTAGGCAAATGTGGGAAACATTAGACTTGTCAAAGTAATACATTGTGTATGTGTAAGTGTAATTTAAACAACATGAACCCTAGAACTGGCTTTCCAAGTCAGTGACAGAAAAAAATACAATATAGAGTAAGGACTTGATCAGAACTCCCTTGCATTAGTTTCACTCCATTGAATTCAGAGTCATATTTTACAACACTGCATGTGAGATCAGAATCAGTCCTAGGGCTTCCATGGGGTGCGGCTGTTAGATTTATTTCAGCACAGAGGGCCCTCTCCTGCAGCATTTACTCAGGCAGAGCTCCCCTTGAAGTTGAAGAGAATTTCAGTATGTATGACTGAGGTGTAAATAAAGAGCCTTTCATTCATCACAGGGATAATGTGAACCTCTCAGATTACACTACAATTAAAGAGTTAAAGGATCCAATCCTCTTCCCACTGAAGTCATTGGAAAAATTCCAGTTAAATTCAGTGGGACTAGGAGCAGGTCCAAAACTGACTGAAGCTATATTAGGAAAGCTAGTATTGGGACAAGTCATTGGGATGTGTGCCATTAAATCACTTTATGGGTTTCTGAAAATCCCACCCATAGTATATATGGAAAGGACTGGACAAAATATTTCTACTACAGAGCAGTAGATTCATGAAAGTTTAAAGTCACTGGATTAATCTTCCCTTTTGGAACACATACCAGTTTATCTGTATTCTCCCTTAATTCAATTGGATTTGAGACAGATTCTACCACCCTCACTAATTCTGAGTAGTGCCTTATTCCTTGAGAAGTGCCCCCTAAATCAAAGTAGGTCGAAATCAGCACATTAAAGTATACTGAACAATTTATTTTTACACCACCTTAGAGTGGCTAAGATAGTTGCACAGTCTGCAATGCACGTGTTCATGTTTTGAACAGCAGCAAAACTAAAAGGCAGGTTGTGCTAGTCGTAGTGCATTATGCTATGTGGTCTGCTGAAACACTCAACCAATTCATAATTACATTACAATAGTGAGAGATGTATAGGTACTGCATGTTCCTAGGAGATTAAAGATAAATAATGATTCTATCTTAATTATTTTTAGCTTTCCACTAATAATTTGGGCTTAGAAAAGCAGGGCTTTTTACTGAAATATAAAGTAAGAAAGTTATGAATGTGGTGAGTTGTCATATTCTGGAAGAGGCCTTCAATGCAAAGTCAGTCATATGTATTATACTTGTATTATTATTAAATATATTCACCATAGTAGCTTTCCAGAGGCCTCAATGAGGATCAGGAGCCTGTTGCATTAGGCACTGTACAGAAATAGAGGTGTACAAGACCCCTGCCCTGAAGAGTTTATATTGGAGTATATATATTTTTATACTTATATGAAAGGTGGGATCAGAAGGAAACAATCTTTTATATTTTATAATTAAACATTAGTGTATCCTAGCCGCCTCTCAGCCTAGCCAGCAGATTTCTTGTAGGCGTCATGGTAGAAGTGGATCTTGAGGCAGGATTTGAAGTAAGAGAGGGGAGTAGTGTTTCAGATCTGCTCAGGGAATGAGTTCCATGCATAAGGGGTGGAGTAGGAGAAAGCATGAGGAAGATTGTGCAAGGAGTGGATAAGTGCAGTAAGCGAGCAGTTGAGGCACACATCATTGGTGTGCAGGGAGACACAATATGAAGCAATACCAGATAAGTCAGGAGGGCAGATTGTGACTGACAATGAAGGTTACAGTAAAAATCTTGAAATTGATACAGTAGAAGGAGGGGCATCATTGAAGTGACTCAAAGGGAGGGGAGGCCAGAGCAATGGACAAAGAAAATGATCTTAGCAGCTGCATACACGAGGGACTATGAAGCTGTCAGGGAAGCCAGAGAGCAAGAGGTTGAAGTAATCAAGGCAGGAGATGATGAGGGCATGGATAAGATTGTAGCTGTCTGAGTCTCAGATTATTTGCAGGAGTTGTTGTAGCTGTCGGTCCCAGGCTATGAGAGAGACAAGGGAGGTGAGGTAATATATTTTATTGGGCCAAATTCTGTTGGTAGAAGGTACAAGCGTTTGAGTTACACAGAGTTCAAAAGCTTGTACTTTCCACCAACAAAAACTGGTCCAATAAAAGATATTACCTAACCCACCTTGTCTTTCTCAGATCATTGACAGAAAATATGGTGATTTTTTTTAACAGAGACTGGGGAGAGCAGAGAGGTTTTTAGAAGCAAGTTAAGTTGTTCCAGTCTGGTCATATCAAGTCTACTGTGATAGTGAGATATCCAGAAGGAGATGTCAGAGAGGCAAACTGAGATTCAGGATTAGATGGAGGGCTACAAGTCAGAAGTGGCGAGGTAGATCTGTGAGTCATTAGCAGATAGATACCATGATAGTGGGGGTGATTGCCCAGAGAACAGATGTAAGACACACCCAGGATGGAGCCCTATAGACTCCCACAAAGAATGAGAGAGGGAAAGACCTGCTGAAAGAGACACCAAAGAAAGGATCAGTGAGGCAGTAGGAGACAGTCGCAGTAGCCAAGGTAGAACAAGATTTTAAGGAGGGTGTGACTGACAGGGTCAAAAGCATCAGATGGATCAAGGTGGAGGAGGAGTTAGCCTAAAAGAAATAGACAGACCTTGGTGAGAGCCGTTTCAGTGGAACACAGTTAGTGGAAACCATATTGGAGGGGATCCAAGTTGGAGTTGGAGGTTAGGAAGTAAAGGCAAGGGTTGTAAATGGCATTTGAGCTGGAGAACAAGCAAGATACTTTGGTGTCACTAGTAGGAGGAGAGGGTGTTGGAAAGAGGAGGAGGGAGGTCACACAAGATCTTGTTAATCTTTTCTATGAAAATTTGCATGGGGAGGTAGGAGGGAATTTTATTTTATTAAGCATGGGTGGAAGGATGGAACATCATTTCCATTACCTAAAAAGCCAGTTTCTACAACCTGGCAAGAGGGCACCATCATATCCACAAACTTGCTAATGTAATGGAAAGCAGACAGCTGTGCAAAAAGCTGTTACAGAGGTTCAGCAAGAGGAAATGTCATTTCTCACCACTTCCTGATACAGTGAGACTCAGTTGTTGTTTTAGAACTTAGAAATAAAACATGTAACAGGATTATGGAATTTACACAATGACTGAAGCATAATGGGATGCCCAATTCACCCACATACACAGGGCCCACACAAGGCCCTCTCTACCACCTAAGTCCCACACTGATATTCCATGGGGCAGTGGGGACAGCAAAGCACCATAGACAGGGTCTTTGTGCTCACCAGAGCTGCCTCCCCTCCAGATTTTGGCTGGAGGAGCTGATTGTCTGCACTAATCTCAAGCTCCAGCCTGCTGCTTCTAGGTTTTCTTGTAGCCAAACAATAATGTGGGATGTGTGTGTATGTAGCTTTTCCTCTCAACCACCATTAGAGGCTATTGGCTTTTCTGACTGCTGGAGGGAACCAGCTCAGCTATGCCCCTTTGTACTCCATCTGCCTCGGCCTTTCTGCTGGGAGACTGTGTGCTAGGGAGCAGGTTGAAAAAGAAGAGTGCCTCCCACAGCAAGTTGCTGATACATGCCACAGACTCAACATTGTTTTAGTTAGTAAAACCTATGGGAGTCTGTGGAAAAACTCTAAATGGATTTAAATACATTGGGGATGTATGATGCAAAGGATGCTTACCTGGGACACATTTCAGATAATGCAGCCTGATGAAAATGAAGGGCACTGCTCATATATGCTGATGGGATCTTCCGATGAAATCAGTGGCAGTGTTCTGTGTGATTTCAATGGGCTTTGGATCAGGCCCTTAAGTGAGATGTATACCCATTGGACAACAGCAGGGAATGTAAATGCATTAAAAATGGGAAACAATACAGAAATTACATTACTGGAATGTCTTCACATCTGAAGTACAACTAAGTTGGATGCTTTGTCCTCAAAAAAGCAATGAAAAGTTAACCTTGTATCCCCAATCCACACTCACCTCACAGTGGTACTGAGGTAAGTATTACAAAAGCTTTAGAGACCTTTTACCTCATTTAAACATGCTGTATTATATTTGCATTTCTAGGTAACAGCTGAGTTCAATGGGAGTTTTGCCTGAATAAGTAATGCAGACTCTGGCCCTTAATCACTGTTTTAATCCTGGGTCTGGAAATTTCCAAACCACTGTTTTTTAGCTCACTAAAAACTATTCACTGTGGAATTTTTGTTTGCCTCTTTGATATTTCACTTGAATCATGCACACATTTAAGTAGTTTCATTTTGAGTTGAGTAATGCAGAAGGTAATTTCCCTAAAATCTCTAAATTAGACCACAGATTCATGACATTTTAACTTCCCCTTTGCACTTGTGTTGATAAATGTAAGAATGTTATAAAAATACACAAAGGTCTCAGTCACTTATATACAAAGAAAGCATCAAAAACATGTTTTTACAGAACAAGTTTTACAAATATGTTTATTGTGATTTGGGAATAAAATAGTTATTGGCTGGATTAAAAGACAATACTTCCTTTTTAACAGTTGATAAATCATGCCATGATCAAAAGATGAGGAAGATTTGGCAGAAAAGTAACACTGAATGGTATATTAATTAGGCTGAAAAAAGCCAGTTCTCAGTGGCTGAATCAACCATTCTTCTCCCAAAAATTGACTAATTGAAATCTGTCTAAAGTTTGTATAATTTGTTAATGAAAGAAAAATTCTGTCTGACCCCTCTTTCTTTAGTAGATTCATTTCCACGTGATCTTATATTTGAAGCATTATATATAGTGTCTTATCTCGAATACTCTTGCTTCCTTGTTGCAACATGATTACTCTAGCTTTCAGGACATGACTCACAGATTGGTGAGATCAGAAGACATAAACCTTAATAATAAATACAATCCACTCAACAAAGCTTTCTGTATTGGTCTATGCTATTTATCCCCTTCTATTATTAAGTATTCTCCATCAAGGCATCAGTGTCTTGTAGGTCTTAAGAAGTGTTTATTAGATAGTGGGCTGTTTAATAAACAGGAAAAAAAACCTCTCAATTCTCTCTCTTCACCCTATTGGAAATTAGTATATACTTCTGAAGTATATTGGCTCCAGTCGGCTCCATGGAAGGAGCTTTGCACCTACATGGTGCCCAATGATTTCAGAATCCAACTGGAGGATCAGGCCCTTTATTCAACCAGCAGTAAATACATATTGATGAGGCTATAATTGCTATAATTGAATTTCCTATATTTTCTCAGAATACTTAGAGCCTGTAATAGACATCTTTATACATTTTAAGACAATATAAAATTAAAAGGTGCGCTTATTATAACCAATTATTGATCACATGCTAATTTTCAGATGATTATTTTGCACATTTAAGTATCTTGATTAACTATCTATTCCAAAGATTCAAAAATATCCAGGACATTGTAAGCAGCATAATAAATAAAACTTGTTCTCTCTCCCTAAATCACTATAATTCTTCTTGTGCAATGCAATTTAGAAAAAAAAGGAAGATGAAACTGAAATGATAGGAAAAATTATTCGGTAAACCTAATGGGTTATTTATTCTTACTGATATTATAAAAATAACATTAAAATTAGTATACTATTTTGAATTTAATATAACTACAATTCTTTTTTTACACTATGGTGGATGTTCTCACTCTGTAACAATTTATTGGATACATTTCTCTCTTTATATTACAGGTAAACCAATGGGAAAAACCAGTTCAGTTCTTTGTGGCTCATACTCAGTTCTCTGGAGTTCTTCTGTAGGCTGTATGTTGTTAATGCTAATCGTGATAGGGGTTTTTACCTATGACTGACTCCTACATGTTAGCATTAACACTGTATGATGCCTTTTACCAGAACTCATATGGAACAAACTGCCACTGTGGGAGGAAGACAGAAAGCATGAATGAGTCACTACAATGCTGGGAAAACCTCCATTCTGCATGTAAAAAGAAGGGCTGCTCTACATACAGGCATGTTAGAATGTATTGGTTTATGGTTTCTGGAAAAGGGGGGGAAAGCAGCTTCATATATCAATGCCTCTTTAGCAGGATTTATAAATTGATGCATTTGGAGCTCACCAACTTATTTTTTTATTTTACCCTATTGCCTTTCAGTAGCGAGTTTTCTTCCCACACAAGTCACTTCTTTGCTTCATCATTCCTTTATTAGGGGAGAAGAGGGAAATGATTTATTAAAACTATGGCATGCCTCGCTGTGCACTGTAGTCATTTATAAGAAATATTTTTATACATAGGAAATTTGACTCTCAGAAAATACTTTACCTGATTTTTAATGTTGAATATTTAGCAGTTTTTTAAAGTGTTGCTTTTCTTAGGAAATTATGATTGTGTATAGATCTTAGTCAAGGCTTTCAAATGCTATGCAAACCTTATGAAGCCTCACAACATGCCTGTGAAACAAACAAGTATTACTATATCCATTTTGCAGGTGGAAAACCTGAGGCACGAAGCTGTGAAATGCTCACGCTCACAGAGCAAGTGAGTGACGCAGCCAGCCTGACTCCCAATCTCTCATCCTCATTACACCTACTTTATTAACTCAACAATTTAGTTATGACACTTGAGATTGACAAGAAAGAAACTCAGTGGCGACTGTGAGAATTCAAATTTAGGCACCTGCAAGAAGTGTAAGTTTAAACTTTCACAGGTCATAACCCTACGGTGAATGCCCAACTATTGTAATATACCATTTGTACAGAGTTAATTATATAGGGCACAAATCCTGCACACACTTGTGAATGTAACTTTACATGTGTGAATAGTCCCACTGAGTTTAATGTTTCTGCTAATTTGTAATTACTTACAGCTGCAAAAGTGTTTTCAGGCTCAGGCTCTTAGTCTGATGCATCCTGCATGGGAATATACACAATGCTGACCAGGGACAGGAGCCCAGCTTCATCCCTCCACAACAGAACAGATTCTGAATTTGTTAAAGTTAAGAATATTTCCATGTCTTTCATTGGATATTTTAGCTGTGCTATTGGAGGAAGGGAAGGTTGCTAGGAATATCAAGATTTTTTTATGTTTAGGTTTGGGGAAAATTGTATAAAATATCCCAATTTTAAAGAATTAAGAGAAATTTGTGACTAGGAAACAATAGATTATAAGCAGATCCTGGAGGACATAGTTAAGGATACACAGCATTTCCAGTCTAAGATCCTGATTTTCCAGTAAGCACTATAGATCTCTGCAGCCCTAGGATCAGTATTTACAGGTTTCCTTTCAGTTGCTTATAGCTATAACTTTTTTTTCATTCTTAACTCAGAGTTGAAATTAATTTTTTTTTTTAAGTTAGAGTAACAATGCCTCAGCCACTTTTATAGGGGAAACTCTACTTTGCACATTAGAGACAAACTTGCATGTTGGCAGTTTCAGTGATCTGATAAAAAGTGACTTGTTTCTGGGCCCCTTTGGCAAGCCAGAAGGGGATTTCATACTCTCTTTCTCTCCGATCACTCTTTGTTACTTCTGTCATGTGGGGACCTGCTGGCTTGGGGAAGGTTGACAGGAAGCAGCCTCTGTGAGCTGACTGGGTCAGTGCCGCAGTATTTCCGGGCATGTTGTGGAGCAGACACAGCTGATATAGCGTCTACATTCCACACACACAAAAAAGCCACATTGTAAGGCTAAGTTTGCAGTGAAACACTCAAAAGTCAGAAAATGACAGGAAGGCTTATCTCTACAACCTTAACTCTTCCCTGCAAGTGTATGGATTACAATACAGTTTTATGTGATCACATGTTATTATGTCAAAGATGGTGGTCATTACTGAAGGAGGCAACTATTCAGTATTTTAATTCTCATTGATCTGGGTGTGGCCCGGTCTAGTTTACTGCACATCACCCAAAACTGCAGTGAGGAGTTCTTTCTTTAAACTATTTATCAACATCACATTTGAGCCTCACAAACTTTGATCCAGGTATTCTGACACCACTCGGGAGAACTATTCAGTATTTGGTAGGCTGATTAACAGGTATTGTGCCCGCCATTAAGGGCTCATTTAGCCAGGGAATTTTTCCAAAATAGCTATTCCTGCTTAACTCCACGTGTGAATGCTCCTATTCCATAACAGAAGTGCCTTATGTTGAATTAGCTTAATCTAAACGGATTGATTTTATACATGAGTAGTCTTATTTAATCCAACTACATTAAGCTAATTGAGAATAAGGCACTGCTATTTTGGAATAAGAGCATGTACACAGGTAGTTAATCAATAAGGTATAGATAATCCACTTTAAATTCACACTCTACCTTATTCTGGTTTAATGTTCATGTGTAGACAAGCCGTTAAATGCACCCCTGCTTTCACAACTGGTATTGCCACATTAGTCATTTTATGTATCATTAAATTCATTACTTCTAACATTATGCCAATAGATATTTACTAACAAGGGGGGAGATTGTCTTGCCATTCACTGTTCTGATTCTTAACTGTATTGTGTTCAAATTATACTTATGTTCTTCCATGTTCTGTCCCTAAAATACAAAGTAGGTCTGAACTGCAAATATAGGAATTATCTACCAGATATAAATGAGCGTCACAGCACTTACACATATCCCTTTCTCTACAAATCTGATTCCTCAGAAGAGGCATGTTAGGTTTTTGCCATCACATTAGTGAGAATTTTTAAAATAGCTTTTCTTTTTACTCTGAAAAATGTTAATGCTGTCCATGACTGGGGTTTCAATCTTATGAAAGACCACAGCATGATAGCATTACCATTTTCAGATGGTTGGTATTCTTCAAGAAATGTTCATTGTCTGCTTTTCCAATAAAATGCCTCTTAAAAGTTTGGTGAATTATGGACTTTCCTGTACCTGGATTTCTAATAAAATTCAATAAAGTAAAATATACCTACATCAGCAAGTTCCTTGACTTCAGGTGAAAACATATTGCATTTAGCAGGGTTGTATGGCATTGGGGCAATTACTGAATATCAGTAAGGAATTACTACTTACCGGTGGTTAAAGTTGATCAGAATAGAATGGGAAGCTCACCCCTTCTAATGGTTGTCATGACGGGACTTGAAGTCTAGTGATGATCCTGCATTTTCATCATTGTTTGCTAATGGGATGCACAATGATGAAGATAGCATTCACTTCCTCAGGGAAGAGTTTCACTTACTTAGTAGGGATAACTGCCTCCACCGGATGAAATTCTATGGCCTGTGGTTGCACAGCAGGGCAGACTAGTTCCTTCTAACTTTAAAATTCATGAAAACATAGACAAAGAAAAGTTTCTGAAAGAAGCCTGTTCCCAAGAAGAGCCTTAGCCTGCCAGAAGGATGTGTTTAAAGTAGGACTGTAATTTAATCACAGTTAACTCCGTGATTAACTCAAAACCAATTAAATTGTGATTTTAAAGAATTAATCGTGATTAATCACAATTTTGATCATACTGTTAGTACTAATTTTTACCTTTTCTTCAATATTCCATTTTTCGCAACATCCAAGAAACACTTTACACATGTTTCAGCATAATGTCTCTCTTCAGTATGTGTTACTGTTGAAGCAAACAACTGCAGTGTCCATGCAACATCCATCAGTTGTGCTGTGACTCCAAGACAGCTGTGATTGCTCAAGAATGTCCAGTGATCACTAGTCAAAGCAACAGCTAGTGCATTTTGCAGGAGCTTCAACCTTTTAGTCTTTTTGTTGTGATATAGGTCATGTATTCATGATGCAGTAGTTCCTTGCCAGGAAAAAGGTATACGACTGATTGGAAGTAGAATTTGAATAACATCTCTTAACCCTCTGTCACTTGCAATGTTGAGTGGTCTGCAGTCTATAGCTATCCACTTTGTAATAGCATTGGTTAAGCTGTTGTACTTCATTTGAATCATGGGCTTGTAAAGATCCTGAAACTCTGTAAATATACTCTGCCACGTATGGCAGGATTCTTTTGCTGTCGATGGTTATCTGTAGCACAGGAATTGGAGGCGAAAGCATGTTTAGCGTGTAGGTGGTACTGCAGACCTGAAGTACTTTGATGGTATTGGAACTTAGCCTTGCAATAGCTAATATAACCATCTTTTTATACAGTGTGATCAAAACTGATTAATAACTATTAATTTTTTTAATCCCTTGACAGCCCTATGTAGGGTGACCAGATGTCCCATTCTTATAGTGACAGTCCCGATTTTTGGGTCTTTTTCTTATATAGGCTCCTATTACCCCCCGACCCCCATCCCAATTTTTCACATTTGCTGTCTGGTCACCCTAGCCCTACGTATCAAGCTCAGTCTGGGAACAAATTAGGCTATGTGTACACAACAGAGTTTTGTTGACAAAACTTTAATTAAACTGCTGTTGCATGTCCACACTATGCTTCTTGCGTCAGCAGAGTGCATCCATACTAGTAGCTCTTGCATCGACCCAGTGAGCAGTGCATTGTGAGTAGCTATCCCACTATGCAACTGACTGCGGGGAGTTTTGGGAAGGGTTTGCAATGCCTCATGATGCAGGTTTCTTAATCCTATCATTCCATGGGCATCCTATTAGATTGCCAGCCACTTTTTCAACTGAAGGCGGGGGGTGGGGGAGAGAGGGGGAGTGTTTGACAGGGAGTGGGAAGACAAAGTATGTGTTGGGGGAGTGTGTACCTGAGAGTGTATGTGTCAGCATGCGGTCTCTAAATTCGGACAGCCACTGAAGCAACCTATCCTGAGGTGGGGTAGGGGGACACCCTGGGCATCAGCCCCCGCCTCCCTCCCTTGCTCTGCACAGCACAGCGGTCTCTCTCTCTCTCTCTCTCACACACACACACATCCACCTCTGCCTGCCTGCCTCTATGTAAAAGAAAGCAGCTTTCCACATTAATAATTTGCTCTTTGCTGCCAGGGTTGAGCTGCCAGAACTTCCTGGAGCTTTGAAAGGAGCGGAGCACATGCCTGTATAGCAGGAATGCAGGGTAGCACAGTTCAAAACAGTGAGCAGAGCAGTCACGGCCGGCATTGTGGGATACTGAAGGAGGCCAGTTCTGGCAATATATTGAACGGCAGCATCTACGCTGCCACTTTGTAGCTTTAAGTTTGCCACAAAAGCTTTATCCCTCTTGTCAAGGTGGTTTTATTCTGTTGCCAAAACAGAGCTGTTTTGTGACCAAAAGTGACATTGCAGTGTGCACGCCTCCACCATTTTGCCACCAAAAGCTGCCAGTTGCTGACAAAACTCCATAATGTAGACAAGGCCTTAGGTTTTTGCTCCCACTACTCCTCTTGGAAGGCTGTTCCAGAACTTCACTTTTCTGATGGTTAGAAACTTCCATCCAACTTCAAACCTAAACTCGTTGATGGCCAGTTTATATCCATTTGTTCACGTACTGCCACTGGCCCTTAACTTAAATAGCACCTCTCTCTCCCTGATGTTTATGTCGGAGACCAGGGGCGGCGAGTTATATGGGCCCGTCGTGCCCGTGCTCCAGCAATATTCAGGGCCCCGGCGGCCCAGCTCCTGGCCCCACGTGCCTCCCCTGGAACATCCCTGCCTGCACCCTGGGGAGCAAGAGGCTGCCCTGCCGCTCTGCGCCGCACTCCCTCACCAGCCACAATAAAGGGACCGGCGCCAGCGGCAGGCTAAGGTGGCTGCTGTGCCTGCGGAGGGAGGAGGTGCACATGTGATGGCACGCCTGCCCCCCCCCCCGGCACCCACCGGGAGACGACTGCAAGGGGGCTTCCTAGAGTCTGGACCTGAGCAGCTGGGGCTTGAGTGAGTGTTGAACTCATGACACCCTGACCCCTGCCCGCTGTTACCATTCCTGCCCCAGACTGGGCAAGGAGCAGCCCCACCCACCACTGAACAAGGATAATAAGTGTTTGCTGCCTTCTGAAGAACATTGCTAAAGATGAGGCTACATTTTGTTTTAATTTTAGGGTTATTGATCCAAGAGTGCTGGGTTGTTTGCATATTCATAAGAGTATTTATAAAGTTGATATTCTTAGTTAAATAAATTTTTCTTACAATAGTGATATTGTGCAATAGAGGGAAACTGTTAAATGCTTACTGTTTCCAGTCCATTTTTACATTATTTTAAATAATATAGATCAGTTTACAAGGCAGGTGGGGGGGGGGGGGAAAGGGACAGGACCCGTTCTGGGCACCACCAAAAATTATACAAACCTGCCACCCCTGCCTGAGACATATTTATAGAGAGCAATCATACCATCCCTCAGCCTTCAGTTTGTTAGGGTAAACAAGCCAAGATCCTTACCTTCTCTTGTAAGGCCATTTCTCCATTGCTCTGATCATCCTAGCAGCCCTTCTCTGAACCTGTTCCCATTTGAAATCACCTTTGTTAAATATAGGATGTCAGAATTGCACCCGGTATTACAGATGAGGTCTCACCAGTGCCTTGTACAATGGTGGTAACATTGTCTCTACTGGAAATACCTTGCCCGACTCATCCTAGGATTGAGTTAGCCTTTTTCACCGCTGCATCCCATTGGCAGCTCATAGTCATCAACCAATTCACCCAAGTAGGGTTGCCAACTTTGGCTGGATGAATTCCTGGAGGTCTCATGACATGATAATATCGTTTTAATTAAAGATTAATCTTTATTTCCTGGAGATTCCAGGACAATCCTGAAGGATTGGCAACCCTACACTCAGGTCTTACTCCTCCTCCATCACTTCCAACTGATAAATCCCCATAACCTTTCACTTTGCACTAGGGCTGTCAATTAAGGATTAATTCACAGCACAATTAACACGTTAATTTTTTTAATGCATTAATCACACTCCAGAGGTAGCAGGACGCTGGAGCCCCAGCCCCAGAGGCAGTTGGAGCTCCAACCTAGAACCCCATGGGGGGGGCTGAAGGCCAGAACCCCATACCCTGAGGGGGGCTGAAGGCCAGAGCCCCACGGGGCTGAAGGTAGGGGGATGACAATTTTTTTCTAGGTCACCAGCACAAAAAGTTTGAGAAACACTGCTCTAAAGTTTTACATTGTTTTATTTTTGAGTGCAGTTATGTTAAAAAACAAAACGGAAAAAAAAAACCAAATTTGTAAGCTGCACTTTCATGATAGAGACTGCACTGCAATACTTATGAGGTGAACTGAAATACTCTCTGTTTTTAACAGTGAAAATATTTGTAATAAAAATAATATAAAGTGTGCACTTGGTATTCTGTATTGTAATTGTAATCAATATATTTGAAAATGTAGAAAACATCCAAAATATTTAAATAAATGGTATACTGTTATTAACAGAGCAATTAAAAGTGCAATTAATCCCGATTAGTGTTTTTAATTGTTTGACAGCCCTAGTTTGAAGCTGGGGTGGATGGCAGGCACATCCTTGATGCTCCCAACCATCACTCCTATAAATGGCAGGATTTAGATTTGACCAGGAGAATCTGTACTAATGTAAACACTAGGGCCGCCCAGAGGATTCAGGGGGCCTGGGGCAAAGCAATTTCGGGGGCCCCTTCCATACAAAAAAGTTGCAATACTATAGAATACTATATTCTCGTGGGGGCCTGGGGCAAATTGCCCCACTTGCCCTTCCCCGCCCCCAGGGCAGCCCTGGTAAACACCACTAATAAGATGGAAGCTCTGCGGGCCCTTCCCACAGGAGAATGGTGAAATCCCTGATGCGATCTCCTACACTTTTGAAGAACTCAAAATAGTTCAGAATATTTTATGAAAAGCAAACAAATCTAATATTTGACCAACTTGTCAGAGGCATGTTAGGTCCTATTAACATATTGACCAAAACCAGGAAGCCTGCATAATAAAAACAATGTGCTTTCTATCCATAAGAATATTCATGTTTTTATCTATCACCTAAAATGAGGTGTCTCAAGCATCGACATTCGATCCAAACATGGACCCTGAGCTCTGGAGCAAACGTTAATGGGAATCTTATTGCAATATTTTGGCACCACACTTTTATACAAAACCAAAAATGATCTTATTTGGGTAAAGTGTTCAGCTCTTCCCTTCAGTCTCTCCACCTTTTCCCTTCATTCTGCCATCCTTTTCCCACTCACCATCACTCCCCTTAGATTTTCAATCTCCCTGTTTAACTCCCCACCTGTCATTCACCTAAATACCCCCCCCCACCCTCCACCATTCTCTAGATTTGCCTGTCACCCCTTTCCATTCCCATTCTTCCATCCCTCACTACTCTCATCTGACCCTGCATTCACTTCCCCACACCCTCTGCCCACAATGGAGTGTTATGGAGGAGAGGGAGCTGACAAGGGCCAGTTGGTTGCCGCTGAGCGCTCTTCCCACTGGAGTCTAGAGGAGATGGTGAGGGGCAGTAGCTAAGGATGTCTTCTCTTCTGTCCCTTTTTCCTCCCTTGCAGCTGACACTATGAGGTCGTCTTCCTCTCTCCCCTTGAGAGGAAGAGGAGCAGGTGACAGGGCATGGTAATGAAACTGATTGAGGGGGGGGGAAGCCTCTTCTCCCAAAGATGCTGCTAGTACTCCACCTAGTAGGTAGGAAATCTGAAAGCCCCAATAAACTTGTGAGCCAGTTCCCACTGCACATTCTCCTGCCTGAGAAGTGCTCACTCCACGAGACAGGCAGAATATGCAGAGAGGGAGCCCTGGATGAGCAATTATCATCCAAGCCAGAAAAAAAGGAAAGAAGGAGCTCTCCCTCTGCTTATAGCTGCATTCACCCTATCTTTAACCTCAGATATTCACTAGACAGAGGGGATAAGACCAATGCATTAGCCAACTAGTGTATCACCTCTAGGAACTTACTTTCATATCAACAGTTGGTCCAAATTTCAGAGCCACGAAGACAACCTTTGCCAACTGTCACAAAGTTCATATTCACTTTCCCAGATCTAAGCCTTCCTCTGCAGTTTTGGTTCCAGGTTGAATTTAAATCCCAAATACATGTATTTTGAGGTTGTGATTCAGATGTAGTTGAAATCTCACAAGGACAGAATCTGGCATGACTTTGGCTCAAGATGATGGAAATCACACAAAGACAACTGAGTCACAAGCAGAGCTAGTAACAACAACAAAAGTACAAGATTTTGCAGGAATTTTTCAACTTTTTTTAAAAAATGCTGACCAAACTTTTTGATCATCAGTTCTAAAACTGGTAAAATTGGGGGTAGGATTTATTTTAGTCAAAAATAGAATTTGATTATAAATCTAATTGAAAACTCTAAATTCAGTCACAAGATCTCCATTCCTGGTGGAAGTCTCAGAATATTTCAGTGCCATTGAATCCAAACCCACTCCTAATTTTAACACCCAAATCTGAATATTACCAATAGTCCAGAACCAAATCCAATCACTATCTTGTCAACCCATCTCTATTCAAATCAGGTTTGTTCAGGGATCAAGTTATTTTAGTGATCTCCTATAATGTTTAACCACTACATTTAGAACACTCGGATAAAAAAATAATCGCACTTTCACTGGTATTGTGAAAATTAAGAGCCAATGCTGACCTATTAGGCTATTTAATACAGAAAAGAAAACCTAGTTACCCAGGCAAAGAAAATACAGCACTGCAGTTTACTTCAGGGGCATGTTTATCAAAAGATATTTCTTCCAAGCCAGAACTTCACTAACAAAAAAGATGGTGAAATGCAATTTAATTAGAGCTCTATTTTGCCATCATACAAGCCTATGGCATGTAGAATATGCCCTATGCCTAACTCCACTCACACTGTCAGAAGTCTTTTACTCCTTTACTTTTTTTTTTTTTTTTAATTTTGTACCTGGGCTTTTTTCCTTTCAGGTCATTTTCCTCTCAACCTGTTGACACTGACCTGTTTGTGGCAGGAGATCTTTTAAAATATTAAAATTCAGCTCAAGTTTACAAATTCTACATAAGATGGAAAGAGATTCTCATCTTGCTCTTAGCGGCAGAAAGCAAGATTCAGAGGCACAGTTACAGAGTTTTGCTACCAACATACAACACAGATGATAAAAAAGGAAGGATGGTCTTGTGATTACGGCACTGGACTTTGGACCGAGTCACAGATACTGAACACTTCTGACAATTTGGCCGTGTTCCTGAATTTTTTGCTCCTCAACTTGACACTTATCTATTTTTTTTTCCAGTGGAGCTGAAGATGTGCAGCTTCCAAGGCCAAGTATACTCAATAAAACAAGATACAGAGTTGTGGTTTTAAAATTAAAAACGTACTTAAAATTTGGTAGACAGAGTCTATGATTCTAAAGTTATAAATAAACAAATATACAAGGTCAAAGTCCCTTTAAGTGAACCAGGAATATTCCCACACTAGAATTATACAGTACAACCTTGCTTAACCAAACCTTAATTACCTGAAACTCTTTTATACAAAAAAGGATTAGAGAGAACCTTTGGGGTGGGAGAGTCCCGGAGCTCAGGCTCCGAGCCCAAAAGCCTATACAGCAATGAAACAGCCAGGCAGCAAGAGCCCTGCAAGCCTGACTTGGTTGGCACGGGCCAACTTCTTTGCTGTGTTGACATACAATCACATCAGTATACTTAGGGAAATTATTGGTAACACTGCTCTACAGCCAAAATGCTTCTGAAATAAATAATGTCAAACTTTACTAATTCTGGGTCACTGAGAACGAAAATGATGCATAAAATTGTTGATTGGCTCTAGTTTTCAAGATATGCTATTGGTTCATGTAGTGAGTCGGTGTGGCTCCCCTCCTGCCCAGAAGAGGGAGCCCACGTGCAGGCACCAGAGTGGGTGGAGCCACCGCCGCCTGTCCCCGCCCCCCGGAAGTCAAGGGGCGGGACAGGAAGTATAAAGGCCGGCCGCCAGAGCTCAGTCAGCGGCCAGCCACCACGGGGAGCAGACGTGCGGCCGGGAGCTCCCGACCAGGAGACCTCCGAGGCCCGAGCCCTAACTGGCCTGAGCTACCCCGGGCACGCTACGAGGAGGAGGCGCCGGAGCCCGTCCGTGGCCATCACTGGGAGAATCCCTGGGAGCCCCACCCCACCAACCCGAGGGCGAGACTGCACCCGAACCCCTCCGCCCCTGCTGCTACCCGGAGGAGCCGCCCGAGGACCGTTGGCCTGACTTCCCGGCAGAGCTACCGGACCTGCCACCGAGCCCTGGCCGAGAGGAGCCCATGCAGTTGGACTGGCCCGAGCCCGGCGCGACGAACGAGGTAGGCTCTGAGGGGGATCTTGGAAGTAGCCCGGGGGTAGCCGACCCCGGGCCGGCTGCAAATGAGTGTGAGCCAATGTCAGCGTGTTGCGGTCTGGATACCCCACTGACCAGCAGCGGCAGTAACCGCTGCTAGGGCCCCGGGCTGGAACGCAGTGGAGTGGGTGGGCCTGCGTTCCCCCCTGCCACCCCCGCTCACGGGTGGCAGGCTTCCCCCTCACCCAACGCTCGGCTACAGAAGCCAAGGCGTGCCTTACCTATTTGCTTGCTCGCTCAGCCCCTGCAAACCAGGGCCTGAGCTTGAACTGTGTTTGCCCGTCCTGATCCAGGGCCTGGGCTCCTGAACTGTTCGCTCGCTCAGCCCCCTGCAAACAGGGCCTGAGCTTGAACTGTGTTTACCCCGCCCTGATCCAGGGCCTGGGCTTCTGAACTGTTTACTTGCTCAGCCCCTGCAGCCAAGGGCCTGAGCTACCCCTGTGTGTATGCCCCGCCCTGATCCAGGGCCTGGGCTCTTTGACTGCTTGCTTGCTCCGCCCCTGCACCAGAGAGCCAGAGCTTTGGGACTAACTGACTGCTTGTTCCCACCGTAGTGAGTCGGTGTGGCTCCCCTCCTGCCCGGAAGGGTCGAGCCCTGGCTAGGACCTATTACATTTGGCGCCCAACGTGGGGCCCGAGCCCCTGCCCCTGTGAGAAGGGGCTAGAGGGGGAGTGGCCGTTGCCCCCCCCCCGTTCTAAGGAATGGATATGGAGCGGTTGTTCCAGCTGCTCACGGAGAGCCAGGAGCGGCAGCAGACGGCCCAGTTGCAGCAGCAACAGCAGCGAGATGCCGCCCAACTCCAGTTACAGCAGGAGCAGCACACGGCCCAGCTCGAGCAACAGCAGCAGTTGGTGCGGCAGTTGGGGGTCCAGCTGCAGCAGCTGCTGATTACGCTCCCTCGCCCCGCGCCGGGGGAGGCTGCGGAGATGCCGTGGTCAGCTGCCCCCCTTCGTTTGACTAAGATGGGCCCGGACGACGACCCCGAGGCCTTCCTGGTCACGTTCGAGCGGGTAGCCCTCGTCACCGGGTGGCCCAGGGACCAGTGGGCTACCCTCTTAGCCCCCTACCTGACGGGGGCGGCCCAGGTGGCCTATCGTGGGTTGGCGGCTGAGGAAGCCCGGGACTACGACCTGGTGAAGGCCGCGATATTGGACGCCCTTGACGTCAGTCCCGAGACCTTCCGACAAAGGTTCCGGAGCCAGACTTACCCCGCCGGGGCCCGACCGCGGGTAATGGCCCAGACCTTAAAAGAGGCTTGCCGACGGTGGCTGCAGCCCGACACCCGGACGGTGGAGGAGGTAACCGAGCAGGTTGTGCTAGAACAGTTTGTGCACACTCTACCCTCCCGAGGGCGCGCCTGGGTGCTTCGCCACCGGCCGGCGACGCTGGCCCAGGCAGTGTCGCTAATGGAGGACTTCCTAGCCGCCGAAAATGCAGTGGGGCCCACCTTCCGACGCCCCGGCCCCGAATCAGCCCGTGGCGACAGGAAAGGGGAACCCACGAGCAAACCACGACACCCGCACCTAGGCCCGACTCCCGTCGCGAGACCCGGATCCGGCGCCTCGGACTGGGCCAACGGCCCCGGGCCCGGGGCTCCCAAGGACTCGGCGAAGCCCCCCCCCCCGGAGCCCAAGCCGAGAGGGCCCCCGGAGCAGACGACCTGAACTCGGTCCCTGCTTCGGTTGTGGGAAGATGGGGCACCTCCAGCGAGACTGTCCGGAGATGGATTGTAGCTATGGACAAGTGTGGGCGGGCCACACTCGAGCCCGGCCAGCCATGAGTCCCAAGCTGACCGTCCCAGCGGCCGTCGGAGGGCGGACTACTCAGGCCTTGATCGACTCTGGCTGTGGCCAGACATTGGTCCGTAAGGACCTGGTACCGCAGGGAGATACCCGCCTTGGGTGCATCCATCTACAGTGCATCCATGGAGATGTCCGACCCTACCCCAGCGCCCGGGTCCCCCTAACAATCGCGGGGGTCACCCGGCACCTGGTGGTTGGGGTAGCTCCCCATCTCGCTTATCCTGTGATCCTAGGTCGGGACTGGCCGGCCTTCGAGGAAGTCATACGTTCCACAACGGCCCTGGAGGCCAATCGGCTAGGGTCCTCCTCCAAGACCCCCGAGCAGGGCCCGGCGACCGAGGGAGATGACGCGGACACGGCGGGGCAGCAGCCAGAGCCTGCCCCTCAGCCCCGCTTCGATACCGACTTCTGTCGGGACCAGCGAGAGGACCCCACCCTCAGCCGCTTCTACGAGCAGCTCGCAGCAGTAGATGGAAGTGTTGTGGACCCCCAGCGGGCCACCCAATGGCCCCACTTTGAGCTGCGCCGGGACCGGCTCTACCATGTGGACCATGATCCCCGCACCCGGGAACCACAAACCCAACTGTTGGTGCCCTGGTGTCACCGGCGGGCGGTAATGAAACTAGCCCACGATGTGCCAGCCACCGGGCACCTGGGGCGAGAGAAGACCCTCGCTCGAATCCTGGCGCGCTTCTTTTGGCCGGGAATCTCTCAGGAAGTGAAGGAGTATTGCGCCTCCTGCCCAGAATATCTTAGAAACAGTAGCCAATCAGTTGTTTTAATTGTCATATTTGAATTCAGCACATCAAAATCCATAATAAATAGCACATTTTATCTCTGAAGCAGACGACTTCTCAAAAATTGTAGACCAGTGTAATTGTTGGTGCCACTAATTAGAAGAGCTATTTCTAGTTAAATATATTTTATTGGATGTTTGCTGTTCTTTTGCTAATCTGTGATATCAGTTTGTTAAGAAAGCAAGTGAAATTTCAAAAGTATACCTAATGGTAAAGGAGTTAGTGGGACAGAATTTAAAGAATGCATTAGCTAAATAAAATGTTACAGTAAGTATGACTCAAATTCTTTTCTGGCCAAGAAAAAGATCTCTGAGCCGAAAGGAAATGAAATTCTGACCTTCCCTTTTCAGCAAAATCTCTTGAGATTTGTATAAAGTCAACCACATAAACAATCTAAAAAAAATAAAGACTCTTATTACATGGAGGGCTGGGAGTTCCAACATACCTCCCTGCTAGTTAGGGGAAATGGTTTTTACATAAGACATTAAACTTTTGTTTTAGAGCTAAATACTAACAATGCCTCAAAGAACACAGAGGACATGGAGAGATTCAGAGATTACTCATCTAAAAAATGCTGACATGTAATTGATAACAATTGGACACTATTCTAAAGCTCCCTTTATGGGGAAGGAGATGTCTTAAAAAGAATTACAAGCAGTTTGACAAAAACTTAGTTTCATTTTTAAGTGTTTTAGGTTTATTACCTATTGCTAGTAATGTACAAGACACCAGAGATCTGAAGCAGCAAAGATATTTGCTTTGACTTGTTATTGTAGGAGATGTAGATGTTTGTGACATTCCACTGGGGAATAATTTTGGTAAGAAATTGAACTAGCATTTCAGTGGATACAAAGTTATTGGTTTTTTTTCATGGCAAAAAACTCTTTTGCATGTTATTGAATGAAAAGAAAATACATCAAATTAGTACAGATGGACTAGCTCACTTATTTTCTGTGTTAATGGTTCACTTATTTTCTGTGTACCAAGATGGGATATTTATGGAATAGAATACTCACAGAATAAAGGTTTATCAGAATCTGGGATTATTAAAATACCATGAATGAGTTGAGTTTTACCATACACGAAACATTTCATTTCTCACTCTTTTCAAACTTTAGTTCATATCTATTTCTAGTTTTAACAGATGTGGAAAATCAAATAAGTCAATTGAGATATTAGCCTTAAATTTATCCCTGATTTAACCTTGTTAACTCAGTTGACTTCAACAATCAGGACTGAACTTGGCATTTTATCTTTATACATAAACACACAAGACATGTCCAAAACATTTTTATTTTATTAATTTACACATGAAAATTAAGAATTATGTTACTACAGTTTTTACTTCCAGATTTCCATCTTTTGCTTCCAGACTGCCATCTTCAATAATCTGCAAAACATCAGTGTTTGGGGGGATTTAAGCATAGTTTCACCCTGTGCATTCTCCCCTTCTGCTATACTATACTTGAGCAAGAATAGTGTACAGCAAGAAGTACTGTTGTCTTTAAAATTAAACAATATGAATTATAAACATTTTCAAACTGGTTTATAAGAACCAGCAGAACCCTCTGGTCTGCTGATCTAATTGGGACTGGGGCCAGATTAGATAATCAAAAATCCAGATAAACCAGAGAATGGGAAAGTGCAATGCTGCAGCGGCATCTAGTGGCCACAGGAGAGTGGCCACTCAAACAGCAAGCAGAATATTGGCTTTGGAGTTTTAAAAGTCTGATAATTTTACTATTTAATCTTTACCAAATTTCCCCAAGTTTAGTTATGTCTAGATGTTACATAGGGTTCCACTTCCTTTATTCCATTAACATTTTTTTGTATTTATTCAGTCACTGTAGATGCTTCCTTCGACTGCCTTCACTATTACTTTCTAGTCCTCTTCCAGATAAAATGCAATTAGGAAACCTCCTTTCCTTACACCAGGCACATTTTACTTTTTAGAACTCTTTCCAATTACCTTCCCATTTAATGTAATGCAATCATTTTCCCGTTTGGCTTCCATTAGCTTCTATATAGGCTCACCCCTAGTATCAGCCGCCTTTGACTTGACTTGACTCATTTGTCTTGTTATACATGAGGCACAAATCTCCTGTATTTGTTTTTAACCCAGATGTCTGTGTACAGTTAGAACATTACACTGCTTTTTTTCAGTTTTACTTGTATTTCAAGTTCATGCTAAATCTTCGTTTCAGATTCCACATATAACTTTAAACATGTAGAAAAAATAAAAATACAAAAGTGCTAACATTCTATTTCCCTCATCTTTAAAGAATTGACATTTTTCAAAATTTCTAAATTACTTAATGAGAGCTTACAAAGAGACTATTCATGTGTACCAAAAAATCCATATTGACAGAATTTGCAATTTTACTATGGAGGAAATCAATCACATACACCGTCCAAGTTCCATGATCTGTAGCATTCCAGAGAAATATTTTTAATGCAACACAGGCTTTCACAAAGTTCCAATGTTTTCCTTCTTACAAGAACAATTAGATTATTTATATTCTAATACAGCATTAAATTTTTCTTAAGATTTGGTCTGGATTCCTTCCTTTAAATAAATATGTTCTTGTATGTATCCTCCAATTATGATTATCTAACTTCTACAATATGACAATTCTTTTACTTTAAGAAAAACAAGTCATTAAAGCTGTGTATTTAGCTGCTACTTCAACTTACCAGTCTCTGAGACCTTTCCAGAAATCTTCGCCATACTGTGTGATGAGCCTGGAAAAAAGTGAATGAGTGCAGTGAATTACTTATAATTAAATTGAAATCAGATCCTGTGGCAATTTTAAAAAATAGAGACAAGGTCTGTGAGGTAATATCTTTTATTCAGTTTGTGAGAGAGACAAGCTTCTTCAGGTCCGGGAAAGGTATGACTACACCACCACTGTAAACAAAACTAAAAATACAGGCAGTTTGATTGCTCATGTTGAAATTAGTTAATTTTTATTACATTTCCAACTTGACAGGTATCTCTCTCTTGCACACTTGAATATTATCATGCTCACACACATGAATTGTCCCACTGAAGTTAACGGACCTATTTACATGAATACATTTAAGCAAATATAGAAATGTTGACAGGATTTGGGCCTTCTTTATATCTTTTCTGGTGTAAAATGTATAAATGTCAGATGTGTCTTGAATATATTGTTAACAGCCATAAGCTCTCTCCCTGCCCTTTTAAGCATAAAACTCTCACTATTTCCTTAGCAAGAATACAAAACAAGATTACAAATTGCACACCTTGATTTGCTCAGAATAAAAGACCAACAATCCTCATTTGACAGAAACAGTCAAAAGAATCTTTATTACATCAAGAATAGGCAATGCAACATTTAAACAAAATCTACAAAATTATTGTTAATTATGCAAAAGCAGATGGAACTTCTCTCTCTCTCCCTCTAACTATAATGAACCTACCAAAGGCTGACAAACAAGGCTAGCATCCTGATTGCCTATGCACATGGCCCATTGCATTCTGGAAATTAATCAAGTTTTAGAGAGGAGTATAAAAAAAAAAAATGTAGATTTAAACTAGTTAGGAACAGTGGGTGAACCAAAAAGCTGCAAGTTCCAGAGGCCAAACTTTTCTGATACCCCAACAAGTTCAATATATAAAATCTTCCTCAAATTAGATTCTGTATATTTGTCTTCTTTATTAACCAGATATACATTTCTTTTCAAGAAAATAATTTGTCCTGTATCTTCAAGATAATTCTCTTGTTCTGTATTAGGTATTATATATACTTAAAATAATGTACTGATTTTGTTCCCCTAATTCACAGGATTTTGTTTTCTGTATAATGACATCGCAGTCTAAATATGGCAGATGGCATAAGAAGGGAAATACTGAAAGTTATGAGCACCTAATCTATGTAAAGCTTGGAAATAATAATAGAAATGGCTTAATAAGGAAAGAAGAATTCCAAATAATAGTCCAGAGAATTCAGAAATACCTTCAAATGAATCAAACATAAAAAGCCTCCAACAAAAAAGGATCAAAATTTGTTCTAAAGTTGAGCAATAACTGATTTCTCAGTTCATTCACCCTGAAATGATTTTTTTTTTTCCTTTCACATTGGGTTGTTTTCAGATGTTTTCTCCGTTTCAATTTTTTTTAAAATTAGCTAAATTTCTAATTGAAACGTCATTTCAAAATGAAAAGTTGAAACTAAACTTTTGAAGTGGTCAAAACGAACTGTTTTGATTTTCAAAGTGTTTTCCTTTTTTAAAAAAAAAAAAAAACTATTTACCAAACAACTGAAATTTGTGAATAGTTTCAGTGCCCCCAAAAATGCATTTTTCTATTAATTTACTATTCATCAAAATGATGTTGCCTCACTCTAATTATACACCATCGCCATCTACTGGACACCAACTGAAGTAGCAGAGAAACTATTAATTGAAAGCTGAGAGCAACTTTTCGCCAGTGTCCAATAAAAAAATAAGACTGCCTTCCTCCAGCAAACCTGAAACAGGATATATAAATTGAGATCACCATATGGGAACCTAGAGCTAGCTAAATCCACGTGGGCTGCCTCTTTCCTCCTCCAGGGTTACAGCACTAAGAAGAAGAGTTGATCAAATCCACAGAGACACTGAAGAATCCAGCAGATGCCCAGAGTAGCCATGTGAAAGAGACTCCCCATGCCATCCCAGGGTTAACAGGACTAAGCAGCAGTGAGATTTCATTTCAGAGATTGTATTTCTCTTTCTGTTCTCTAACATTAACAACAATGTTATCTGACTGAGTCTACACTCTTTCAAGTGAGATCTCAAGTAACCGTATTTTGGATTTAAACTAAGGGCTTGTGTACATTTACAGCACTGTAGCTGCATTGCTTTAGCATTTAGTGAAGACACTACCTACGCCAATAGGAGAAGCTCTCCTGTCAGCATAGGTACTCAATCTCCCTGAGAAGCGATAGCTATGTCAATAGTAGAAGCCCTCCCATAGCGCTGTCTACACCTGGGGCGGGGGGGTTAGGTCAGTTGGTTGTGTAGACCAAGCCTAAGTAATGCAATATACATTCTCCTTTGTAAGCCCAAGCAAACTGGACTAAGAGGAGAACAATAACTTGAAGCAGTTACTTTTGACATTTTAAACATTCCCCTTTCATACCAAAACAATTCAAATAGTAGGAACCACATTCACAGAAGTGCCTTAAGACAAGTGCATCCTTACTCCTTGGTGAATTATTTGAAGTGTGACAAATGTATTAGAAGCACTAAAGAACTGAATATTATGAAGTACATGTAATAAGAAATCTTGATAATTTGTTTTTTTCCTCTGGTATAAGTGCTTGACAACAATAGTCTTTATTAATCGCTTAGAAGACTGTGTTTCTTATGTTTAGCACATGCCTAGAACATTTGCTGTATCTAAACTGGATTTATGAACTGTTGACTATATAGTGAAATTCTGGGTGAATTAATACACTGTGGATTGGTTAAGAAAAATTAAGTATGCTGATCTGAGAAATGCTCCAAGGTAAAACCTGACCTGAAAAGAACCTAGTGCTCATTAGCAAGCTAGTGTTCCCTACACTCAATAAAAAGTGGCTACCGTAATTAAATTCTATGTCAATATTGGCCTCAACACTTCTCAAACTGGCAAATCTAGTTTGTTCAATTTCACCTCCGCAAATTCATAAAATTGACCTCCCATTCACACTTACGCAGGCAGTGTCAGCAAAGGGAAGTAGTGGTGAATTACAGAGGAGATAGAGAAGCACCCTTCTCAACAATTGTCAGCCAGTGTTAAGGTTTATACACATTAACAGACCTGGGGAGGGGGGAAAAACACACTGCCCATTAACCACAGTACACATTCTGTGACTGAAAGGCTTGAGGTATCCGCTGCTGTTAAATATTTTGATAATTTAAAAAACCCTTTTAAGCAAGACATTTTCTAAGTTATAGCTTCCGCAATACACTGCCCTACGCAAAATAATGAAGGCTATGAGGCCACTAGGTTGAGACCCCCAGATGATCTTGCATACATTAAAGGATTAGCCCATGGAAAGCTGATCTGGCTCTCAGTGGGGGCAAAAGCTCCTACCCTGCTCTGCTGGCAACTGAAACAGAGGAATTTGGGCTAATATAAGAATAACGGTAGCCCCAAAAACATAAGTAAACAATTTAGAAAGGTGTGCGTATGTGTGCGAGGAAGCGGGTGAGAAAAGAAGAGACAAGTGCTAAAACTGAAACTTGGCACTCCACATTTAGATAGCGCCATGATGCAGAGCATAAGCCAGAAGCTAACGGATGGAGGTTAGAAAGAACTTTACTCTATGGGCAAGATATTCCATAACTATCATTACAGAGTTTTTTTGCACCTGTTTCTGAATCATCTGATAGATGATTATAAACAGAACCCTGAACTAGATGATTCTGAATGGCAATTCTTATTTTACACTTTGGAATGATGTGCAGTGAAATAATTTCACTCATTTAAAAGAGTTAATAGTTTGCCATTTCCCTTGGAGGAAACATTCTCAGTAACCACACGAACAAGAAAAATGCGATGGACAATTATAGACCCTCCCCAGAAGTGACATGACTAAAATAACTGTACTGGAAGACAAGTATATTTTTAAAAAACAACAACTAATGCTTAAATAATGCCACAGAGCCTGGTCTGTAGTAGAGTTTTGACTAAATATCTAAAATAGTGCTCAGGAAACCAGAGCCTTGACACTCCTAAAGTAAACCACACTCTGGGCCTTCCACTCACCTACTTCTCACCTAGCGTGACCAGATATCAAGTGTAAAAAAAAACCACAGGGGGTGTGGGGGGGTAATAGGTGCCTATATAAGAAAAAGCCCCCCAAATCTGGATTGTCCCTATAAAATCAGAACATCTGCTCACCCTATTCTCACAACTATGACAAGATATTGGCACTGCATATGCCAAGGATTTGAAGACATGTAAAAAGACTTCTTCCACTCCTTCCTGCCCTAAGCAAAGAATATTTGTACTGAATGCATTACTTACCTTTAAGTGAACAGGCAGAGACACACCCTGAAACCTTCGTATAGACTCGGACTGGCTGGTTTGGAGATTATGGGCTGCTGTCACTTCATACTGGAAGCAAAAACTTGTCCTTGGAATGTGAGGACCTTCACTAATATCTACAAAGTCACCAAACCTAATTGGAGCACAATAAAACTCTCAGTGAATGTATGTTTATAGCGACATTACAAACATAGCTATTTCTTTTCATTATCACTTAGAAAATAGAAAATGCCTATCTACAGAAAATTATAGTGAACCTCTTTCTAAACCAAAAGAGAAAACCCACACAAATCCCAAACCAAACATCCCACTACAGCTCAGCATTCTTGGTATCTGGGGAAGAAGTACCCTTGAAAACTTCAGGTTCAGCATGTTTTCCTAATCTGAATAACTAATTTAAAACTAGAGTCCAGAAGGCAGTTCTTCAGCTGTCATAGGTACAATGATTTTAATGGAATTATGACAACATACAGGATCTGCTCCCAAAAGCACAAACTTTTGACATGATTCTATTTATTGCTTCAAGAAGGATTTCCCCTATCATATATCTGAAAACTCCAATACTTGCATAAATGAAGGAAGGAAGGAAAATATACAAAATGCAGGAGAATTTAAAAACAAAACCCTTCACATCACACTCTTCCTTCAGAGATCTTCCCTTCTGTCCTCAGTCCCCACTCTGTGCTCTGCAGACTTCCCTGAGCAAATATACTTTTCCCAGGAAGAACACTATTCCAAAACTAGCCATCTCTGCAAAGCCAATTTTTCTGTAGGGAGTTTCCAGACCACAACCACCACTCGTGGTAACACACAAATATCAAGTGGTCTGAACAGCATGCATGAGGTTAAACCAAAAATGCATCCTTTTACAACCCATGGACTATGATAAACATTTCTTCCCCTCTCAAGCAATTTTTCCCTTCACCAATCAGATTCCTACAACTTTCTTCTACTTTTCTTTCCTTGAACACCTGAAGCCAGTTCCATTCTGACCCCAGTGTAAACATAACTGTAAGTAATGCAATGCTGACAGTGAACTGGAAAAGGAATGAGATTTTGGCATAAAAAGGTTTACCAGGAAAATTTTAGTTTTTGTTTTAAAGTATTTTTCTTCTAATACATTAAAGTTGTTAAAACTAATTTTTAATTTAGAACCTTAAAATAAAGCTTTTAAAGTGATGGGGTTTTTTTCAGTGTTTACCATCAAGAGATGGGAGGCAGGGGAAGGAAGCCCACTATCTTAAAAGCTTTCTGAAAAGTTTAAGGAGTCCCATCAAGAGTTAAATACAACAATAATGGTGCGGTGGAAGAACCTCTATAGATCAGAATGCAGCTAACCCAGAAAGCAAAATTCCATTAAAAATACATCACAAGTCACTTATCTTTCTTTCAGATGCATATAATTTTGCAAAGTAACTGGACCATTGTGAATCATTACAGAATAAAATTCAAGTTTTACTCACCTATGTAACTTCACTATTCCTTCAGGATTTTGCGATGCTTTTTGTTCTATTGAATCCATTTTGTACCTTGAAAGAAAACAAAACAGCACACTTCACAGATTTGTCAGATATAAAGTTACATATATGAAGAAGCAAAAAACAGTCAAGTTGCTTCATATTATTTTTATAATCTATAAGGGTCTAATGCAGAAGCACACTGAAGTCACTGGGAGCCTTTCAGAACCTAATCCTTAACTCCACTATTAAGTTAATATGGGGAAAATAATGAGAAAAATCTTTGAGCTATGCATCAAAGAAGCTTTTTTAATAATTGTGCTCAATATTCATAAGATTAGAAACAATTTTAAACCCTTACCTTTCATATTTCAAGGCCTCTGACATGCCTCACAAAAAGTATGTATGTCATGAATGAGCCAATCCACCTCAAAGCAGTTACATTCATTTTATTTTGTGGAAAGAACATTTAAATAAAAATAAGCCTTTCTAGATACAAAGATGTTAATGCCAGAAGGGACCATCTGGTTTGACCTCCTGTGCAACAAAGGCCACAGAATTACACCCAGTTACCTTGTAATAAGCCCATTAACTTGTGTTTAGCTAAAGCATAATTTCCAAAAAGGCATCTATCCTTGATTTGAAGACATCAAGAGAGAAAGAATCCACCACTTCCTTCAGTAGTTTGTTCCAATGATTAAATACCTTCACTGTAAAAATGTGTGCCTAGTTTCTAATTTGAATTTGTCCAGCTTTAACTTCCAGCCACCAGCTGTTATGCCTTTCTTCACTTGATTAAAAAGTCTGTTAGTATCTACTATTTTTGCCCCAGAACTAAGGGGAGGGGAAAGAAAGGTACAGAGAGGTAAAGCAACTTGCCTGAGATCACAAAGTAGATCATGGCCAAGACAGGGATAAATCCCAGGCCCTGGTCAGTACCCCATTTATAGGACACCTCAGTTTTGTTTTTTATTTTATTTTTCACAGGAATTGATCAGTGTTTATCACAACAACAACAACAGAAACAGGTGAAGATTGGTGGAAAAACTAGTAATATTTTTTCTGGATAAATATCAAGGTTTATTTTGGTGGACGGCAGGACAGGGAAAAAAAGTATTCAGTAGATTAATGCTTTGATTAATGAAATTCAATGTGGTTTGCTACAGAACTAAAACAGAACTCAAAACAAGGCCACCTCCGAGTTTAAGAAAACAATACATCTCTAATCCCCAAATAAAACCTTTCATTTGAATAAACAGTTTACTGTTGTAGACTTACAACTATTGGCCTATAAATATTTACATTTCATAATTGGGCCACACCATTTGAGTGCATACCCTCAACTTCATCCTTTTCTCTCTTTTTTTTTTTTTAAACTTTAATACATTCTTGTGTTCTGAAATGTATTCTGACACATTTTTGTTTTCCTCCCATTTTCATGTATCAGATCTTTAAAGAGCATCTGCTAACAGCTTGAAATGCGTATGTGGTGGGTGTGAGATTCATCAGTACGTTCAGATGCACATGCACTTTGGCGCCTGTGTGCATGCCTGTTTGTTTATTGTGTGTATCTTCTAGACTAATATATAGCCTTACTTCAACGGGCAGCTTTGCATATACACACAGACTAATGTATTATCGTAATATATCTCACGCAATGTATTGTATTTTCCTAATAAAACAAGTTATTTTTATATATTTGAATGATACAAAAGTAGGGTGAAAGTCAGAAAAAAAAAATACTGTAATCCTTTGTAAAATCTGCCTTTATTTAAAAAAAAAAAAAAAATCAGTTTAAACTGAAAATAAAGGGGCTTACCCATCTATTAGATATCACTGCCTCCCAGATAGATAGTTGGGTGGAGTGCCAAGTTTAGCCAGTTACCTGTTAACCAAGGCTGATAGTAAAATATAGTGGTATTTAGAAGATAACTTCCTGGATTCACTTGTTGAATTTGAATATCTCAATATATAGATGTACTGTATAGAACAAAACTTAAAAGAATAAGCATATGAGAAATCTAACCACTAATATGGTGAAAGAACTTTAAGAACTTCAAGATTTCACTAGTTTGATACTAAATACAAAAAAAATCTCATAACTGTTCCAATTTCTTAAACACCTCTCAGTTATACACTGTAGTGCCACCTAGTGTATGCATTTAACAGGAAAATGTAAGTGTATATTAGTTTAGCTCTACTGAAGTCAGTGGAGCTACACTAATTTACACTGAGGATCTAGCCCTTCATATTTTAATTGTCACATTTTTAAAGGTTATATTTCCTTTAGCAATTCAATTCAGTCTTTACTATTTTTGTTTAAATCTGAAATAAACACTGACCTGTTATGCTGAAACATTTCTAATGCCACTTTTGCTTCAACGTGCAATGTTTCAAACGGCAGATCTTTGTGAATTAGATTGTGTGCTTCTTTTGTAAGAGAACGGAAGTTGTCCTTAAAACAAAAAAGTAGACTGTTACCACTGTTCTTCAGCTGCTCTTTAATACACATTGTATGTATAACAAAATATTGTAACAAGCAGTAAAAATGGTAAACAACAAGCTTTTAAGGAGACTCCTAGTATATCTATAAATTCCTACAAATATATCTATCAGCAATAGACTTGCTAATTATTACTGTTGGTAGGACATTACAGTTACTCTAACTAGGAGTGGCCCCTGCCACTGAAATCAATGCGTGTGTTTTCACTGACTTCAATCAGTATTGCATCAGGCCCAAAGCAAATGGGAATTCCTTATTACCCATGCACTCCCATTTCCAATTTTTTTTAGATGCTTCTAATTCACTGAAAGCTTCATCAAGCTCTCCAAACATACTATATGCATAGACATGATCCTGCCACTGCTGAACACTAATCTGGCTAATATCTGGCTAGTTTTCAAGCGATCAATCAAAATCCCACCTGAAAGTGCCCTCTTTGTTAACAAATTTTAAAAAAAGTGGACATTACTGATAGATCAATAAATACAAAACTGATTACCCACTCCAAAAATCAAACTTCAGTACTCAGAAGACATTAGCAACTATCAAAATGTTTACTGAATTGAGAAACTGAAGATGACTCACAACTACCTTAGAAAGTTTTTCAAAATGGGCAACTTAAACTACAGCTTGCACTAAAGTGAAATTCCGTATTTTGTTAACATTGCCCCTTTAGCCATACATCTTTTTTTCCCCCTCTCCTGGTGAACACGCATTATAAGAAGAAACACCTTCCCAGTGAAATATATTTGTTTGCACTGAACCTCACAGGAAGTCATGAGGCTTGATTAAAGGTCTAAACAGCTTTGGACCCTCTGCTTAGAAATGCCATGTAAGTGCAAACTATTAAGAAAATTACAATTTAATATACACTCATAATATTTCTAAGTAAGCATATATCACCTTCTCCATACTGGGAGAAAAACTGTGCTAGCTATAGCGATCTTTAATTTAAATGGGGCTCCACATGGGGGCAGAGGTTTGCCTGGGGTAATCAGGTAATAGGGGTCTCTAAACTGTTGCCACAGTAAAGCAAGACTGTTCCCATTTTAAAAAAGAAAGGTCACCCAAAACAAAGGAGGAGTAAATGATAATCATTACTTTTCAGAAGACAAATTGTACTTACTTCTGTTGGTTTCCAGCCATCAAGCCTACTGTCCAAAACAACATCATAACAGAAAGCTCCAGAGATCACTGCAGAGCCAGAGAAAATGCTGTTATTTGTAACCAAGTATACATTTTATTTCATGGCCTCAGCAGTCTTACAAAAACATTATCAGTGTGAATAAATAAGGGCCAAAGCAAGGCTGTTTCTGTTATAGAAATATAGCAAGGATCACAAGCTGAAATCTGTGGATTACAATCACAGCTGGACAGTTTGGGTTTTATAAAGTCAAATGACAGATTCTATTTGTCTCTTAAATATTCACCCAAAAATATGTTCGGGGTATTTACAATTTTTATAAGAGTATGGCAGTCTGTACCCACTCATCAAAACAGTTTTTTTCTGGATAAGTATGATATACATTCAGACCCTCCTCCTCTCTGGAGTATTTCTGCACTTTTCATTTGTACAGAGGATTGTATTGCTCAGAGGTGCCAGACAGACAGAACATAAGACTTAAGTCATTTATTTATCCACAGAGGAGGTAACACAGGCAGCAGCAACACAATTTCAAACTCTGACAACATACTGAGGTAGGAGGAGACAGCATGGTCTCCATGCACATTCATTCAGTCCTTGGCCTCTCTGCCTAAAAGCCATTTGGAGTCATGGTATGGTATGTCAAACATGACAGCAGAGGCGGCTCTAGCTTTTTTGCTGCCCCAAGCACGGCAGGCAGGCTGCCTTAGGTGGCATCCCTGTGGGAAGTACCCGGTCCTGCGGATTCGGCGGCATGCCTGCGGAAGGTTCGCCGGTCCCGCGGCTTCGGCGTACCTGCTGCCGAATCCGTGGGACCGGCGGACCTCCCACAGGCAAGCTGCCGAAGGCAGCCTGACTGCCGCCCTCGCAGGGACCGGCAGGGTGCACCCCTCAGCTTGCTACCCCAGGCATGCAGTTGCTGCGCTGGTGCCTGGAGTCGCCGGTGCCTGACAGTCAGCCTACCAGCTTCACACATATCAAACACCTAGGGCTTGTCTACATGAAGACTTCGGGCGCAACAAGCCAAGGAGCAACTGTACTGCGCACTAATCTGCCACACACGAAGTCACTGTGCAGACCCTGCTATGGCACACTAAAATTTCCATAGTGCACTTTGACATACTGCCAGATAGCCAGTCAATTTCAGGCTTCGCTTAAGTAGAAGGATAAAATGCTCTCTTCCCAGCAGTCTAAATATATTTTTGAACAATAAATATGAAAACCTTTTGCTTCTGTCAATTTAAAATCCTAAAAAAATTCAGACCACAGATTAGCAGAAATTGTCAATGCTCTTTGCTATTATGCTTAACTATTGCAATAGTCTCCCAGTATAACTTGCTAGTTTTCTAGTAAGCCCTCTGGCCATTTACATGAATAAACAACCTTAAAAGAAATTTCACACAAACATCAGTGCATCATATGCGACACTTTAGCTTATCATACAAGGTATAATTTAAGGTCCTGTTCCTCATCTTAAAAGCCCTAAATGGACTTGGACGCAGTTATGTCAGAGACCACCTCTATTTCTGCACTGTGACAAAGCAGTTGTCAGCAAAGACACTTTAACTGAAAGAGGCAAAACGACACCTCATACTGGTCTGGGTCACTGCATCCTTAATGGAGGGTAAAATTTGCTGCCAGCAGAAATTAGGCTGCATCAGTCTTGCCACCTTCAGGACATGGTGCAAGACCACTTCTTCATGCAGGCATTCTGGGTGGGATTTCAAGTGTTCAGATGAGCAATTCTGAAATCCCAATTATTACAAACACATTAGTGAATTCACTCCAACATCACTTGATGTCTGACCATTGAAATGATGACGGAGAGGGGAAGAGAGAAGGTACAACTGGGCTGTACTACTGAGTACATATTCCTTGGACATAAAATGAATGTCTAAAGCACTCAGACATTACAGTGACACATTTTAGAAATTGAAGAATAATAAACCCCTCATCACTAGGAAAGAGAGCCCCTAAATGTGCTGTAATACTAATTCTGAGACATGCACCTGAACTGGGTCTATGCGAGCTTATCAACAATAAAACTTTTATATCACCTGGGACTTCTGGAGCTCTGATCAGACTGACTGAGTATTCATCTTTGAATGCCTGCTTTAACACACATGCCATGATCATGGCACAGGAACGCCAATAGGCCTGTAATAAAGAGCATTTCAAAACAAATTTACTATACTGAAGTTGCCAATTCATGCCAGACTAGTTCAGCTATTGATTCAAATAGTGAGTCTTCCTTTAAAACTGAATTCCTCATAAATTTGCTAGTTTCCATTGTGCATTAGTATTTTAATACAATGGACATATTTTATCAATCATTTATACAGTGCTACAAACATAAGCTTTATAAAATAGAACACCAGGTGCACCCTTCCTGGAGAAGCTTTGAATCAACAGTCCTGATCTTTCAACAGTCCACCCATGTGGATTTAACTGCAGGTTCTAAGAGACAGGTCAACTGATCAGGTAAAGAAAAGTGCAGGAAAATTACAGGTGAGAAAACAAGGTATAAAAGATTTCCAGAAAAAAAGTATTTCAAGGGAGGGATCTGAAAGAGGATGGAGAGAGTATCTTGCAGACTGTTCAAGTTGCAGGAGGCAGCATTAAAGAGAATGAAGAGAGCACGAGAAGGAGATAAAGGAAGAGGCAAGGAGGGAGGGATGCAAGCAGTATAGCAAGTGAGAGAAGAATTAACAGCAAATGAAAAGAGACGTGTAGCGAGGTGAGATTATAGAGGACCTTGAAGGTGAGGATAGGAAGTACTAGATACTGCGTATCTGTATCTTCAGGCCTACTGTAAGTTCTAAAGTTTACAATATTTCAAGGAAGGGGTCGAACTGCAACAGTGCAAAGTGATTTTGCAAGCTTGTGCTTTGCCCCAATGACTGCATTTTGTGGTCCAGAATCTAAATTTTCATTGAGAAATAATTAAGATACTAACCCCTTATGGATGTGAAGATAAACTTCAAAATGTGAACCAGATGTAAACTAATGTAATGTCTACTAATCATGGGTCAAGTTGAGTCTTCAGACAACCTGAAACAATAGCTCTGATGCCTGAACTGACAGTTTAAACATCAATATTATTACCTATATTATTCATGCCCACAGAATTCAAGGAAGCAGATGGACGTGGAACTTGAGTTGTGGGGTGGAGTTTAGGAGACTACCACTTATTTCTTCCAATGCAACCCTGTTTTAAAGCAGAGGGAACGCTAACCCAGCTTATGCACTCTTCAGCCAAAATGATTCTTTACTGAAGTTAACATCACTGACTAGATGTTTTAGCGTGCAATATAAGTAGTATTCCTCACATCATCTTTGAAAGGTATGTAGTAAGTACCATTTGACCCTTTTACATATGGGTTAACGGAAAGAGAGTTTAAGTGACTTGGAAAAGACTATACAGCCAGGAACAGAACTCGGCAGTTCTGACTCCCAATCCTACAATATTTTTCTGTATCCACGTGCGGTCTCATGTTCTAGACTTAGAATATAAGCAATTTGGGGCAGATTCTTTTTATTCTGTGTTTGTACAGTGGAGTTTTGATCAACAACTGGGCTCCTAGGCACTACTACAGTAATAATGTAACAAAAAATATTCCTACATTACAAACTAGGATTTTACCCGAATTCTTATAACTGATGGATCAACTTTATAAACAAATATATTTGGTGAAAGCAATAGATACTTACATGTAGTGACAAATCAACTCTTCTACCATATCGGAGCCAGTATTAAGGGGCTAAAGACATACTACAAATACAACTACTTCACTCCTCCTCTCCCTGTCTGAAATTGGTTGTAGACCCTTTTTTCTCTATGTAATGAACAATCTTTAGTGTAGGGTTATTAGCAGACTAAAATTACGTTTAGGCTATAAATTTTTAGTTATTACAGAAATTTAGACCAAAAAAAAAAACAACACACTTATTTTATGCATCCTACTATACTTTCAGTACAGCTTCTCAACATGGTTATTCCCAGCTACTGCAGTGTCTATCTTGTTCATATGGAGCTTGAAGGAAAAGGTTCCTTATATCTTAATTATTTTCCTGCATTAATACAACTCTTGATTTCTCTAGAGTGCAGAATAAGATTTTGCTTTCACGTATATGTGCAAAAATTGGTGGAGATAGTAGAGACTGTCCAAACAGCAATAGAGATGAAGCCAACAAGAAATGTGTGATTTTAACAACTTGCATTTTCTCATGTGACCAACAGAGCTAGAATTTCATTCAAACTACTACCTAAGGCCCTAACCTACTAATTGAAGTCAATAGAAAAAACTTCCATGGGAGTTGAATCAGGCCATAAGAGAGGAAAAATTGCATAAAGAAATAAGACACTGATTTACCTTGTTCACTTCCTCTGGATTTTCATCTTTGAAAGTAAGAAACTGAATTTCACATGATTTGGTCAAAGGCTGATACATGTCCCAAAGCTCTCCATCCACAAGTGCCAATACTGATTTTTTACAATGCCATTCACTTAAGTCTAAAAAAGAATGGAAGAATTCAAGGCAGTTTTCAACATCTCTCTAAGATTGCTAAAATTTGCAATTTAGAATTCTACACTTATTATACCAAAATCCAAGTGTCATTGCTTGAAAATCCTGTGTGTGGGAATGCTATCAGAATCCACAGAAATTAATTTTTTTCTTAAATCCCACTATCGGTATTTTATACATGCCAAACTGAAATATTATGTTTGTATTATTACCTAGACCACTGTGTTTGTCTTTGCAATGACCACAATAGTAGTATGTGCCAGTTTGGATGGTAAATACATTTATCAGCAAAGTGATTTTGATACACAATGGAACAAACAGTTTGTGATTCCATTTACTTACGCATGGCGCAATTGTATGGAGTAGACAAAGCTTTGTTCATAACAAACAAAGTGCCAGGATGAGATTTGCCAACATATTTTACTTCAATCTTCTCAATTCGTGGATACAGAGACAACTGTCTCTCTTTCTCCTTAGTGAAGAGTTCATTGCGCATCTGAACAATCTCAGCTGTTGACAGTCGAGAAGCAGGAGCTGTTGAAATAAACCCTGGAAAAAGAAGTGATCTAACTAAGCAACATACAGCTTCTCAAGATATTTCACAAACAGATATAAATAGACTAATTAGCATATTCAATGAGTAGAAAAAATGAGCCACTAACTCAACAAACCTTTAACTGTATCCATATTGCAATGGCACTAACTTCCAGTTCACTCTTAACATTTGTAATAATCACTCGTTATGCAAAAACCAGACCCTAAATATTCAAAAGTTAAATAACATGTTATTTAAATAGAAAGGCTCAGCACAAACCTAAAATCTTACTTGTAATCTTTCAGACTCTGTATTTGACTCTATTACAAGCCATGATTGCATCTGTGTCCCTCTAATTTCTCCTCATGAATACATAAGAGGAATTGTGGGATAATTCTCTCTCATAAGAACTTGCGTTCTGATCCTGTATGGCAAATCCTTGCTGCATCATGTCCTGTACACTGCCCCCAACTGCAGAAGAATAACCTGATGCTTTAAAAGAACACAAAAACCCGGGCATAATTAGTTTAACTATGCAATGGTGCCCATGAGGAAACATTCCTTTCTGACTCCTACAACAATAGTCTTACATCACGAATAACTACAAAAATTGTCCATATTTATCCAGAGCCATTTTTAACTCAATGATTATAAATGATAAGAAGCAGCTCAGATCGACTACATTAGCTAAGCCCAAATAGAGTAAGTTATAAAAATTTACCGACTGACATCTCAGCCTTTACCATAATAATTTTCTTGCCTATTTAAAAAAGTTTATTTATCCCACATAACGGAATTTTGAAAACCTCTCATTTTATTTTAAAATGTTAATTTTATTATTTATACAAGTGAGTCTGCAGACCATGAGCACGTGCACACACACACCATGTGGTTTCCAAAATGTTTCACATTCTGTAGTCCACGAGGAAAGGATCCATGCATCACTGGTGATCCACAGAACCAAACCAAACCAAACATTTTGGAAATTAGGCGGGGGGGGGGGGAGAGAATATTACAAAGAAACCTGCACAATACAAGAGCTGCTTCCAAAGTCATAAACTATGCCTAGACAGGTAAACCACTGACTGAGGCCTGGTCCACACTAGGAATTTACCTCGGTATACCTACATCCCTCAGGGGTGTGAAAAAGCCACACCTGTGAGAGATGTAATTACACTGACCTAACCCCCAGTGTAGACTGTGCTAGGTCAGCACAAGAATTCTTTGGTCAAACTAGCTACTGCTTCTCGGGGAAGTGGATTAACTAAAGCAATGAGAGCTGGGGGGGGGGGGGGGGGGAAGGAGGGGATAAGCCAAGCTCCCGGCAGGGAGATTCATGCCTCGTGTGTGGTCAGTGGCAAGCAGCCCGGTGCGGCTGCCACAATCCCGGCAGGGAGCCAAGAAGCCCAACTGGAGAGCCAGGATCTGGCTTTCTTGTCAATTTCACAGCTCCAGCATAGGTAGCGTCTATGGTCACTACATTACAGACCTATATCGCTGTAACTACATCACTCAGGGATGTGAAAAATCTATATGCCTGAGCAATGTAGTCATACCAACCTAACCTCCCACACACACACAAAGGCTAGGTCTACACTGGGGGGGGGGGGGGGGAGTTGACCTAAGATACGCAATTTCAGCTACGCAAACAGCGTCGCTGAAGTCGGCGTATCTTAGGTCGATTTACCTGGCCACGAAGATGGCGGCGAGTCGACCGCTGCCGCTCCCCTGTCGACTCTGCTTCTGCCTCTCGCCGCAGTGGAGTTCTGGAGTCAACGGCAGAGCGGTCGGGGATCGATTTTATCGCGTCTACACTAGACGCGATAAAATCGATCCCCGATAGATCGATCACTCCCCACTGATCTGGTGGGTAGTGTAGACGTACCCTTAGAAAGCACTAGGTCAGTGGGAGAGGTGAGCTACAACCTCTCAAGGAAGTGGATTAACTATGCCAGGGAAAAGCTCTCTCTCCTGTTGGTGTAGAACAGGGATGGGCAAACTTTTTGGCCTGAGGGCCACATCAGGTTTTGGAAATTGTATGGAGGGCCGGTTAAAGGAGGCTGTGCCTCCCTAAACAGCCAGGCGTGGCCCAGCCCCAGCTCCCCCCCAACCCGCTTCTTGCCCCCTGATGCCACCCCCCCAGGACCCCTGCCCCATCCAACCCCCCCCAGTTCCCTGATGCCCCCCAGCACCCCTGCCCCATCCACCCCCCTGCTCCCTGTCCCCTGCCCGCCCCAGAACCCCCCACTCCTGACTGCCCCCTGGCGCCCCATCCAACCCCCCCTCCTTCCTGACTAACCCCCCCTCCTTCCTGACTGCTCCCCCCCGGGACCCCTGCCCACATTCAACAACCCCGTTCCCCGCCCACCACCCCGAATTCCCCTGCTCTCTATCCAACCTCCCCCCCTTACTGCGCTGCCTGGAGCACCGGTGGCTGGCGGCGCGGCTGTGGCTGGAGCCAGCCGCGCCATCGCGCAGCACAGAGCACCGGGTCAGGCCGCGGCTCTGCAGTTGCGCTGCCCCGCTCCCCAGAGCATTGCGCTGGCGGCGGGGCGAGTTCAGGCTGCGAGGGAACAGCGGGGGAGGGGCCCGGGCGAACCTTCCGGGCCAGGAGCTCAGGGGCCGGGCAGGAGGGTCCCGCGGGCCGTAGTCTGCCCACCTCCGGTGTAGAACATCTTCATTAAAGTACTGCATCATTGTAGTTGTAGATTTGCCCTACGCTGAAGTGCTACAGAGACAAGCTGTAGCATTTTAAGTGTAGACAAAGCCTAAGTTTGGACTGAGGTCGGCAGAGAGAAGGAAGCTGGTGTTCACACCTACCACACTGCTGAAGCTATGCAAACAACCCATAACTGCACCCAACCCCCAATAGTCAGTGCGGGGGGGCGCGCGGGCACTGCCCCCACCCCGCCCCCCGAAGTGCAGGGTCGGGGTCACTCACGGGCGTGCTGGCTCCGCAGGTACCGGGTCGCCCAGCGCGCGGCCATGGCCCAGACACTGCTGCTGCTGCTCCCTGCGGCCTCCCCCGAGCGCGCGCACCCGGCGCAGGGTCCCCCGGAAACACGGGCCGCGGCGCAGGGATCCGCCTGCCTCGGCCGCTAGGGCCGGGGCCCGAACGAGTCCTCGGGAACCCACCACTGTCTCGGCGCGCGGCCCTGAGCCGTATCCTTCCGCGGGGAGCGGCCCCGTCTGCAGAGACCCGCACAGACTCTGAGCTCAGCCAGAAGCACGTTCAGGGCCAGAGTGACGCTCATGGTGTAACGGGGTTCCCGCATGAAATCCCATTTAATAAGCAGGTTGCTGCATTGTGCCATCGCGTAGCTGCATTGCAGTGTCCCGTTTCAAGTGTAGATAGATAAAGTATAACTACTCAGGTCCCAGTCATCAGGGATCTCCTCTCTACTTGACCAGAGCTCAAAGAGCTGTAGTACATAGACTGAAGAGACCTTGGAATTAAAAATATTCCACCACAAACTGCCCAATAATTTTCCTCCCACAAAAGAAGATTTGAGTCAGGCTCAGGCCGATACCTAGACCCCGTCGACATAAGAAGATGATTTCGTCCACAAAGTAAACTTCTTAAATTCCTTAGACAAGTTTGTTACAATTTTCTTGTGTTCACTCATGGCAGTGATTCAGCCAGATCACAAAAGGGCAAAGATATGACAGACACTGAGCATGTGAGTATCTGACAATTGTTTTGACATCATTGACTCCTCTGAAAGTTAAAACGTTTAAGAAATGAAAAAATTGTTATACCAAAATTCACAATTTAAAAATGAATTTAGAAAACACTGACAGAGTTGCAATGAATCTGCATTCAGTTAAAGAGTTTTCCATCTTCAGAAGAAATATGAACCAGGATCAGAGGGGTAGCCATGTTAGTCTGGATCTGTAAAAAGCAACAGAGAGTCCTGTGGTACCTTTAAGACTAACAGATGTATTGGAGCATAAGCTTTTGTGGGTGAATACCCACTTCGTCAGATGCATGTGTCTGATGAAGTGTGTATTCACCCATGAAAGCTTATGCTCCAATACATCTGTTAGTCTTAAAGGTACCACAGGACTCTCTGTTGCTTATGAACCAGGATGTTAACATATAGGATTGGGAACCAGGACTTCTGGGGTGTATACTTGGCTGTATCGCTGACTAAAACCTGGGCTACACTACAGCATTAGATTAACAGCTTACGTTGACCTAATTATGTCAGTGTACACACTACAGCCTTGTCCGGCCAATGTAAGTGCCCTATTACACTGACATAATAACTCCACTTCCACTAGAGGCATTGCGCTTATGTTGGTGTAGTTAGGGTGAGCCAGTGTTTGTGTAGACACTGCCTTACTTATATCTGCTGTTGGCTGTCTTGTCAATTTCAGGGCTCCATGCTCAGTACCAGGTTTACATGGAGCCAAGCCCATGCTCAGAAGGGGCCCCAGCCTGCTCTGCTTGCACTGTGCCCTGAGACCCCACCAGGCTGCTGGCTCCCCGCTTCCCCCCACCCACAACTTGCTCCTCTTGGCCTGTCTGTCCTCTGGCCCCACCTGCCTTCTGTCTGCCTCCTGGCTGGACCCCAGTGCACCTCCAGCTCCAGGCAGTCTCTGCTTCCCACCACCTGTGGGGACCCCACCTGTATTCCTGGAGCTGAGTCGCCTGGGACTGGTGCAGAAGTCTGGTCAGTCTCAGACTGTGTGAGGGGGGCTTGGCTGGGTCCCTTCAGGCAAGTGGATCTTGAGGGAGCCTGGCTGGGGCAGACCCTGGCCTGGCTGGTCGCGCCACTCCCGAGGGGCCGGAGCAATTCCCCACCCTGGGACCAGCCCTGGCTGCACTGGTGGCTCAGCCCGGCAGACATAGTCACCTCCCAGCAGGCAGACACAGTCACCTCCCAGTGAGTGTGGCCAGGAGGCAGGGCGTGGGGGAGTGGGTCTCTGGAGGGCCTGGGGTGGGAGGTGCTGGGCTGTGAGGAGGCAGGGAAGATCTCTGTGTGTTGGGGCACTAGGGCGTGGGGGTTCTGTGTGGGGTGCTGGGCAGTTGTGGTAGGGCTGTGGGCAGGGGGGCGCAGAGCAGGGGTGGTGTTGTGCAGGGTACTGTGCATTTGTGGCAGGGCACTGGGCATAGCGGATCCAGGGAGACTCTAGCCATAGAGAATCGGAGGGGGGAGGTGTTCCGGTGTTGGGCGGGGGGGCTATGTGGCGTGTCATGGGCACACCCCTGAGGGGAAGGGGCCTGTTGGCAGCACAGGGCCGGGCGGGCCAGTTTGCGTCTGGCAACTGTCAGTTTGTAAATAGTGCCCTCACACTGGGCTGGGCAGAGCGAGGCCGCCCCTGCCATGCCATGCCCATGGCCAGCCCCTCGCTCCAGGGACTGACTCCCCCGCACCATGCTCCATTGCCCCCATGGTGGCCCACAAATATGTTTGGCACCAGGCCGACAAAAGATTAATCCATGCTGGAGCTGTGAAATTGAAAAGAAAGCCAGCAGCTAGAGCCTGGCTGTCCCTGGTTTCCCGCTCCCAGCTGGGCTGAACCCACCTGGCTCCCCACTCCCTGCTCAGGGAGCGGAGAAGCCCAGACTGCTGCCCCCTGCTCCTGGGGGTATGTCTACACTACGGGATTAATCCGAATTTATATAATTCAAATTTTGGAAACAGTTTGTATAAAGTCGAATGTATGCGGCCACACTAAGCACATTCATTCGGTGTGCGTCCATGTACCGGGGCTAGCGTCGATTTCCGGAGCATTGTACTGTGGGTAGCTATCCCATAGTTCCCGCAGTCTCCCCCGCCCATTGGAATTCTGGGTTGAGATCCCAGTGCCTGATGGGGCAAAAAACATTGTCGCAGGTGGTTCTGGGTACAGCCTCACCCCTCCCTCCATGAAAGCAATGGCAGACAACCCATTTCGCGCCTTTTTTCCTGGGTGAACACCGCAGACTCCATACCACGGCAAGCATGGAGCCCGCTCAGCTCAAGACAGCAGTCATGAACATTGTAAACACCTCGCGTGTTCTTGTGCAGTTTATGCTGAGCCAGGACCAGGTGAGGAGGAGGCGGCGACGGCAGCGCAGCGACAAGTGTGATGAGGACATGGACATGGACATGGACACAGAATTCTCTCAAACCGCGGGCCCCGGTGCTTTGGAGATCATGTTGTTAATGGGGCAGGTTCTATCCGTGGAACGCCGATCCTGGGCCCGGGAAACAAGCACAGACTGGTGGGACAGCATAGTGTTGCAGGTGTGGGATGATTCCCAGTGGCTGCGAAACTTTCGCATGCGTAATGGCACTTTCATGGAACTTTGTGACTTGCTGTCCCCTGCCCTTAAGCGCCAGAATACCAAGATGAGAGCAGCCCTCACAGTTGAGAAGCGAGTGGCGATAGCACTGTGGAAGCTTGCAATGCCAGACAGCTACCAGTCAGTCGGGAATCAATTTGGAGTGGGCAAATCTACTGTGGGGGCTGCTGTGATGCAAGTAGCCAAAGCAATCACTGAGGTGCTGCTACGAAAGGTAGTGACTCTGGGAAATGTGTAGGTCATAGTGGATGGCTTTGCTGCAATGGGATTCCCTAACTGTGTCATGAACCGCAAGTGGTACTTTTCAATGGTGCTGCAAGCACTTGTGGATCACAAGGGACGTTTCACCAACATCAGCATGGGCTGGCCGGGAAGGGTTCATGACACTCGCGTCTTCAGGAACACTAATCTGTTTAAATGGCTGCAGCAAGGGACTTACTTCCCGGACTAGAAAATAACCGTTGGGGATGTTGAAATGCCAATAGTTATTCTTGGGGAGCCAGCCTACCCCTTAATGCCATGGCTCATGAAGCCATACACAGGCAGCCTGGACAGGAGTCAGGAGCTGTTCAACTACAGGCTGAGCAAGTGCAGAATGGTGGTAGAATGTGCATTTGGCCGTTTAAAAGGTCGCTGGCGATCGTTTCTGACTCGCTCAGACCTCAGCCAAACCAATATCCCCATTGTTATTTCTGCTTGCTGTGTGCTCCACAATCTCTGTGAAAGTAAGGGGAAGACCTTTATGGCAGGGTGGGAGGCTGAGGCAAATCGCCTGGCTGCTGATTACGCGCAGCCAGACACCAGGGCGATTAGAAGAGCACACCAGGAAGCGCTGTGCATCAGAGAAGCTTTGAAAACCAGTTTCATGACTGGCTAGGCTACAGTGTGAAATTTCTGTTTGTTTCTCCTTCATGAAAACCCCGCCCCCTTTATTGACTCATTCTCTGTAAGGAACCCACCCTCCCCCTACCTTGCTTTCAAAGGAAATAAAGTCACTATCGTTTAAAAATCATTTATTCTTTATTAATTGATTATAAAAAGAGGGAGAGAACCCGGGTGGGGTTTGGGAGGAGGATCGGCGGGAACGAAAAGGCCACTAAAAAAAGGTTTAAAAAATGACAGCCTTTTGCTTGGGCTGTCCACTGGGGTGGAATGGGAGGGTGTACGGAGCCTCTCCCCTGCGTTCTTACACGTCTGGGTGAGGAGGCTATGGAACATGGTGAGGGGGGAGCGGGGTTATACCGGGGCTGTAGCGACACTCTGTTATCCTGCTGCCGTTCCTGAAGCTCCACCAGACGTCAGAGCATGTCTGTTTGCTCATGCAGCAGCCCCAGCATTGCATCCTGCCTCCTCTGATCTTCCTGCCGCCACCTCTCATCTTGAGCGTCTCTTCTCTCCTCACGTTGGTCCCTCCTGTCCTCACGTTGGTCCCTCATGTCCTCACGTCGGTCCCTCCTGTCCTCACGTTCACTGGCTTCTTTCCTATACTTTGAAACCATGTCCTTCCACTCATTCAGATGAGCTCTTTCACTGCGGGTGGATTCCATGATTTCCGCGAACATCTCGTCTCGCGTCTTCTTTTTCTGACGCCTTATCTGAGATAGCCTTCGGGACGGAGGAGGGAGGCTTGAAAAATTTGCAGCTGCTGGAGGGAGGGAAAAAAGGAGAGAATTTTTTAAAAAGATACATTTTGCAGAACCATGCTTATACTCTTTCACGGTGACCAACACTATATAGAGCGATATCACTCTCCTGAGGATTACACAGTGAGATAAAGAACGGATGTTGCTTGAATGCCAGCAAACACTGGGACATTACATAGCACATGTGATTTCTGTGCAAGGTCGCATTTTGCCTCTTAATATTGAGTGCCTGTGGCTTTGCTGCTACAGATCACAGACGCAGGTCTGGGCAACAGAATTCGGCTTGCATGCGGCCATGGTAAGCCATTGTCTTTCGGCTTCTGCGCCCTCCTTTCCCACATACCAAGCAAAGCCCGTTGAGTGCTGCGGTTTTCCTGTTAACCTTCAGCAGCAGAAAACAAACTAACCTCCCCCCATCCAATTCTCTGGATGATCGCTTTATCCCTCCCCCCCACACTGCGTGGCTGGTATCAGGGAAGATCCCTGCAGGAACCAAACTAACACCCCCCACCCCGCCATGAATTCTCTGGGATGATCGCTTTACCCCTCCCCCCACCACGTGGCTGGTATCAGGGAAGATCCAAACAGCCCAGTAGGAATGGCCACCTCTGTCCCCTTAATGAAATTCCTGTATTTCAACCAGGTTACCATGAGCGATATCACTCTCCTGAGGATTACACAGTGAGATAAAGAACAGATGTTGCTTGAATGCCAGCAAACACTGGGACCATACGCTGCCAGGCTTTGTCATGCAATGATACCAGATTACTTGCTGCAAGCATGGCGTGGTCAAGTGTCTTACCATGGAGGACGGAATAAGGCTGCACTGCCCAGAAACCTTGTGGCAAGGCTTTTGGAGTACCTCCAGGAGAGCTTCATGGAGATGTCCCTGGAGGATTTCCGCTCCATCCCCAGACACGTTAACAGACTTTTCCAGTAGCTGTACTGGCCGTGAATGCATTCCAAGTCCTCAGGGCAAAGTAATCATTAAAAAACGCTTGCTTTTAAAACAGATTTTATATTTTAAAAGGTAAACTCACCTGAGGTCCCTTCCATGGGGTCATGGTCTTGGATACTGGCTTGGGAGGGTTGGGAGGGTACTTCAGTCAGGCTGAGTAAAAGATCCTGGCTGTTGGGGGGAACGGAGTGCTGGGTCCTCTCCGCAAGCTCGTCCTCCTCCTCCTCCTCCTCCTCCTCCTCCTCCTCCTCTTCCCCGTCCACAGAATCCTCAGGTGTAGCTGATGAGATTATCCCCGCCTCGGAATCCACGGTCAGAGATGGGGTAGTGGTGGCGGCCCCCCCTAGAACTGCATGCAGCTCGGCGTAGAAGCGGCATGTCCGCGGCTCTGACCCAGAGCGACCGTTTGCCTCCTTTGTTTTTTGATAGGCTTGTCTGAGCTCCTTGACTTTCACGCGGCACTGATCTGAGTCCCTATTGTGGCCTCTCTATCATGCCCTTGGAGATTTTTTCAAAAGTTTTGGCATTTCGTCTTTTCGAACAAAGTTCTGCTAGCACTGAATCCTCTCCCCATATAGCGATTAGATCCAGTACCTCCCATACGGTCCATGCTGGTGCTCTTTTTCAATTATCAGCCTGCATGGTTACCTGTGCTGATGAGCTCTCTGTGGTCACCTGTGCTCTCCACTCTGGGCAAACAGGAAATAAAATTCAAATGTTCGCGGGGCTTTTTCTGTCTACCTGGCCAGTGTATCCGAGTTCAGATTGCTGTCCAGAGCGGTCACAATGGTGCACTGTGGAATAGCTCCCGGAGGCCAATACCATCAAATTGCGGCCACACTAACCCTAATTCGAAATGACAATATTGATTTTGGCACTACTCCGCTCTTCGGGGTGGAGTACAGAAATCGATTTTAAGAGCCCTTTATTTCGAAATAAATGGCTTCGTTGTGTGGACGGGTGCAGGATTAATTCGATTTAACACTGCTAAATCCGAATTAAAGTCATAGTGTAGACCAGGCCTGGGTCTCAGCTTCCTACCAGGAGCACAGCAGCAGCCGATCAGACTCTGGGCACGGATTTCCCCACCAGGAGCCCGGCTCTCCTGCCCCCCCCCCCCCAGGCTCTCCTCTCCCCGCTCTCTGCCAGGAACAGGGCAGCTGCACTGGGCTTCTCACCTCCCGCTTCCCCTCTGAGAACAGGGCAGTCAACCAGACAACAGATGTGAATCTCCCTGCCCGGAGCCGGGCTTCCCCCCAACCCCAACTCTTGGTTCCCCCGCTCCCCACTGTGAGCATGTCTGCACCTGACTGGGAGCTCCGCGCCCAGAGTCTAGTCAGCTGCCCCATATTCCCAGCAGGCAAGGGGGCAGCTGAGAAGCCCAATGCGGCTGCACCATTCCTGGAGCAAGAAGCTGAGGGAGGGTCCAGACAGGCTTAGGGGAAAGGGTGCCTTGGGCAAACTTGTATTTTTGGCGTTTCTGGCCCCCATGGATGTGGCGCCCCACACCCATTGCCCCTGGCCCCAACGTGCTCCCCACTCTCTGTTCATCCCTAACCCCTGCACTGTGCCCCCTTTGCCCCAGCCCATGCCCCTCCCTCCTGCGGCTCAACCCCATGCTCCTCCTACACCTTTAAGCCTTGCACTGTGCCCCTTTACCCCCCACCTCAGCACCCCACTCCTGTGCCCCTAAGCCCTGCATCCACATGGGGAAACTGACCTGAATGCACAGAGCAGCTGGCATTGCTGCTTGCTCTGCCCCGCCCCAAGAACATTGCTGCACCCCACCCCTCCAGGGGACTGTGTGGGGGCAGCGATGTTAGGGTTCCCTGCATCCAGGTCCACTTTCCCCACTTGGCCTGCATAATTGGTGGGCAGGAGAGCAGCAGCTCCTGATGCCTCACAGCACAGCACAGCACAGCCCAGGTGGGGAAAATGACCTGGACGCAGGAAGCCGTGGCATTCCTCACTCCCCTCCTTACAGCCCCTTAGGGGACCCGTCTTACCCCTTAAAGCCCTGGCTCATGAAACCTTACACAGGACACATGGACAGCAGCAAGGAGCATTTTAGCAACAGCCTGAGCAGGTGCCCAGGCACACCCTAATGCCCATGAGCCGGATCCGGATCTGGCCCCTCGGGGCTTTGGATCCGGCCCGCGGGATTTGCCCCCCGTGGTGCCGCAGGCCCCGCGCTGCTTTCTGAAGCAGCCATCAGGGCACCATGTCTCTGGGGCCGGGGGGTTGCTCCAGGCACCACCTCCCGAAGCTCCCATTGGCCAGGAACGGGGAACCACGGCCAATGGGAGCTTCAGGGGAGGTACCTGGAGGAGTGGCAAGGGCAGTGTACAGAGCCCTGTGCTGCCCCTCCCCTCCCTTGGGGACGTGGTGAGCGGCACGGTGCAGCGTGGCGTGGCGTGGGGCCCTGGCAGGCAGGGAGCGTGCCGCTGTGGGTAAGCGGCGCCAGGCCGAGCTGGAGCCCGAACCCCTCCTGCACCCCCCCTCCCTGCCCTGAGCCCCCTGCCTGCACCCTGTTGAGCCGGGCTCCCCTTCCCCAGGGCTGGGCTGGCTGCTTTAACAGCCCCATGTGCTCGCTGGCAACCTCCCACCCGCAGCACCAACACAGCCACTTAAGGTGGCTCGCGGAGTTCGTGGGGGTCCTGCCACAGCCTCCCCCCCCCCCCCCAAGGCAGCTGCCCCTTCCAGCGCCCAGGGCCCCAAACCCGCCTGCGGCTACCCGCGCTGGCCGGGGGCCCGGGCACCACCCGGGGGGGGGGGTCAGGCCGCCCCTGAGCCCAGCCCACTTTAAGTGGGGCCCGGGAGCCAGCAGGCCTGGGGCAGGGGGCGAGCCCGGCCCACAGGCCCCCCGCAGCCTGGCTGCGAGCTCAGATCCCCGGCACCCTCGGTCTTGAGTCCAGCCCTGGGAGCAGCCCGGCCCCGGTACGATCCACCCCGGCTGCCTCTGCCTAGCCTGGCCCCAAGCGCCCAGCCCGGCCCCCCCAGCCTGCCTGCCGGGACGGGGGAGCCCAGATCCCCAGCCCTGGGCCTGCCTGCAAACAGCCTACCCTCCTGCCCCCCAACTCCCTGTCCTGAGTCCCCTACCTGCACCTCTCACCCCAACTCCCTGCCCTGAGCCCCCTGCATGAACCTCGCACCCCAACTCCCTGCCCCACAGCTCCCTGCCCTGAGCCCCTTGCCTGCACCTTGCACCCCAACCCCCTGCCCCACAGCTCCCTGCTCTGAGCCCCCTGCCTGTACCTTGCCCCCCAACCCCCTGCCCTGAGCCCCCTGCCTGCACCCTGTACCCCTCCTGCACCCCAACTCCCTGTCCTGAGCCCCCTCCTGCACCCCAACTCCCTGTCCTGAGCCCCCTGCCACACCTCTCCTGCACCCCAACTCCCTGTCCTAAGCCCCCGCCACACCCTGCACCCCAATCCCCTGCCCTGAGCCTCCTCCTGCACTCTGCACCCCTCCTGCAACCCAACCCCCTTCCCTGAGCCCCCTCATACACCCCACACCCCTCCTCTGTCCCAATCCCTTACCCTGAGCCCCTTCCTGCACACAGCACCCCCTCCCTCACCCCACCCTTTATGATGTTCGCCTTTAAAAAAAAAATTCCCTGGGTGCACACCCTAATGAAATGTGCTGCGCACGCCTATGTGCCGCATGGTAGTTGAATGTGCTTTTGGCCGTTTGAAAGCTCACTGGAGGTGTCTCAATGGCAGACTAGACCTTATCAAGAATAATATTCCTGTGGTCATAGCCATGTGCTGCACTTCGCATAATCTGTGTGAATCTAAGAGTGAAATGTTTGCTCAGGTGTGGAGCACTGAGGCAGAGCGCTTGGCTGCACACTTTGAACAGCCAGATGCTAGGGCTGTCAGAGGAACCCAGAGGGCTGCTAGTAACATCAGAGAGGCTTTGAGGAACCACTTTGACAGTGGGGGCACCTAACAAATGTCTGCTTTGGAGTTGCTTCCCTGGTGCATCCATGTACAATTTTGGGGGCCAAGATCCATGTAACAAAATGCTTTAGAAGCCTGTTCCCGAGAGTGAATTGATTGCTATACGCTTTTGTAGAACACAGAATAAAAATGCTGTACCATTAAATGCCTGAAGCCTTTATTTATTGTTAAAAAGGGTAAAACCTCACAACTGTGTGTAGCTCCAGCTATCATTGTCCAAGCTGTGAGAGGGGGTGGAGTGATACGGAAACTCAGGAATGCTGTGAAGTGAAAAGGAATGTGTGAGCATAGGGGAAGTGGGGTGGGGTGGGGTGGGGTGGGCAAAGAATTGTATATGTGCATGTGCTGCAGTGGAGGTCGACCACGGATCTGCTCAGTCTGCAGCTCTATCAAAGACTTGTATCATCCGCTCTATCGCTTCCCTAGCAAATGCTGCATTGGCTTCCCAGCACTCTTTGCGTTCCCTGGTCTGTCTCTTATCGTGCCGCAGCACCTCCATGAACATGTCTTCTTTGCTACGTCTCGGCTTTTTCCTTATCTGCCGAAGCTGGTCGGCAGTGGTGCGTGGTGTTTTCTTCAAGGTCTCAGCTGCTGTGGGCAATGCACAGAAGAGGGATTGTTACATTCCAGCAAACAATTGAAACATTTCAGTAACAAGGGTCTTTTGCAACTAGTAACAATCACTTTCTCACTGACTCTAGACAGGCACACAGCTCCGTGAGCACCCCAATCATGGTGAGTGTCAGGAGTGGGGGGGGGAAGGCGATTGTGTGTACAGACCAAACCGTCCTAGCTTGCAGGGCAGCTTTGCAGGGAACTCATTCTAAAATTATCACACACTTTTTCAGAGGCAGCCAACCTGCTTGCTGACATCTCACTGGTGCTGAGGAGGGAAACCAGCACACAACTACTGCATGTTTGCGGCTTTCACCCCAGTCTATATACAGCTCAGCTATGTGCTGCTTTGGTCCCAGCTCCAGTGATTGCTAAATGGCATGGTACAATTTCCTACAATGGGGAAACTAACAAGTCTGCAATCCCTAGGAATCTGCAGCAAAGGATTAGCAAGTACCTCTTGGAAACTTTCCAGAGCCTCTCTCTGGAAGATTCCCTACAGGTCTCGATGTCCATCAACACCCTGCTTGGCCATGCAGATTAACTACACAGGGCAATGTCCAGCTCACATAAAACACTACCTGCCTCCCATTTTTCTCTCATCTGCTTCCTGCTACCCATAGAGCACTTCTGGAGTGGAGAAAAGTTCCTGGCTGCATGCCCCACCGGGTGACCCCACTGGGAGCTCCACATCCTCTTCTACCTCCACTTCTTCATCCAGAATTTCAGCCTCCAGGTTACCCCCTCTTTCTGCTGCCTCCGAAGTATCCACAGGACTATCGGGGATGGAGGTGGGGTCACCACCAAGGATAGCATTCAGCTCCTTATAGAAGTGGCAGGGCTTAGGTGCACCACCGGAGTGATGGTTTGCCTTCCGTGCCTTATGGTACACCTGCCTCAGCTCCTTTATCTTCTCTCTGCACTGCTGCGTGTCCCGATCATAGCCCTTTTTGCACAAGCCTTGAGAAATTTGCCCATATGTGTCCTGATTCCTACTTGTCAATCGCAGCTGCGACTGAACAGACTCCTCTCCCCATATACTGATCAGATCCAATAGTTCAGCGGTGATCCAAGCGGGAGCACGTTTGGTGCGATAGCCAGCCATGCTTACCTGGGAAGCTCACATGGTAAGCCAGCAAGCAGGAAATGAGATTTAAAATTCCCGGGGCTGCAAGGGGGATATTTCCATAAAGAATATGGGGAATGTACCTGTCACTTAAGATTGTTGTAAGAAACACTTAGGAGGCTCCACCTAAAATAAAGCCTAGCAGAGTCTGCCCAGAAACTAACACCATGTGGGCAGAGGGTTCCCTTGGGTATTGTGACCAGGTGCGGGGGTGTGAGGGAAAAGAGAATATACAGAAACTGAGAACAGACCAGATGAGAGAGAGAGGGGGAGGTGCAGATGCAAAAATCAAGGAAACTAAGCAGTAGCCGCCTGTGAGCACTGAAGAGCTCTGTGTTGCTTGAAAGCTTTTTCACCAACAGAAGTTGGTCCGATAAAACACATTACCTCATCCACCTTGTCTCTCTAATGTAGTAGGCTCTTTACACACATTTCTTTTATATTTGTAATGCATTTTGTGATCCTTAGATGAAAGGCTCACAAGAAAGTGAAAAGAGGTTACTATTAATTATTTATATAATTAGTTGTTGCTATTCTAACTGCATTAGATGTGGAGTTAATCTTTCCACTCAATGATTTGAGGAGTTCATATCCAGTCAATGACCCACCCAAAAGTACAGACCTTTTATTTTGTGTTAATTTCAATTTAAAAGTTAAAAGTTCACATTTGGGGATATATAGACTTATTATATGGAACACACCATTCAGTCTGGTAAGGAGAAGGCAAGCTCAGAAAAGGTTTGGAGAGGAATAGACAAATCTCTGAGGAGTCCACTTTTCTCCAATGCTCCAGAAATCCGGAAAGACATGCTTTATTAAATGTAGCACTTTTGCTTTTATTCATTAAAATTTCTCTCTTTTTAAATCTTGTCTTGATACATATCTCATCCTTTGCACAGGTATGTGAAACTTTTTATTCAATTTATATCTCAGTTCTGCAACATTTGGGGATCAGATCCTAGCTCCTTCTTCCTACTTGTGCCGCTCTGTCAACACAAAGAAGATGAAAAGCCACCTAAGGACTAGTAGCATTGAGGACATATTGAAGTTCAAGCTCCAAGGGGACATGGTTATGCCACTGCTGAACATTGACTTTAGGGGGGTAGGGATAGCTCAGTGGTTTGAGTATTGGCCTGCTAAACCCAGGGCTGTGAGTTCAATCCTTGAGGGGGCCACTTAGGGATCTGGGGCATAATCAGTACTTGGTCCTGCTAATAAAGGCAGGGGGCTGGACTCAATGACTTTTCAAGGTCCCTTCCAGTTCTAGGAGATCTCTATTAATTAAGTATCCCCAGCTGGTAGAATGACCTTTTGTGGAGACATTACCAGCCATACAACCTAGAAGAGCCCTGAAACTGCTGTAAATTTCACATAGGCTAAACTAGCACTTCAACAGCCTGGACTGGAGGAGGAATCAAGATGGCATAACATTTGGTTGCAGCTGTGGATTCAACCCTTTAAATGTATTTTGATCCATGATACCACAACAGGCTCACAATCAGCAGATTGTCTCCTTTAACATTTTCTACCACAGTTTATTTTCTTAAGGTTAGCATCAGAGAATAAAAATCTGGGTCCATTAGATCTCTGTGAAGTGAGCCAAGGTCCAGCTTGGGGGTATTTTTAGTTGTACAAATCTGGCATGTCAGCAGCATACAGGGGACTTACTGGGTCACTTTAATCAGCCTGTTGATCTAGACCAAAATGAAGCTAGGCCAAAACCCAAAGGACTTCTGATTGAAAAGCACTCTGAGAAGGATTTGGCTGCATTCCAATGGCTTTTTGTTAAATGAGAATCATAGCATATTAGGAGCTATGTGGTAGAGAAAGAAGATAGACACGTCAGAACAGAAAGAAGGAAAAAGAGCCAAAAATTATTACAAGGATGAAGTCTCCAAATGCCCACTTGAAGTTCAGGAAGAATGTGATTTTCTTTTGTAGTGTGCATAAAGTGGTATATTGTCATTGGCATCCCCTTTACCCAAAACACTACTAGCCCCAACAAGGTTCTTACACCATAGGTGCTTTACCCCATCATGTGATAAACTATGACTACTGTATCCTGATGGCTCCAAGCTCACCAACTCTAATGAACATATTCTCAAGACCAGTGGTTTTCAAACTTTTGTATTGGTGACCCCTTTCACCCAGCAAGCCTCTGAGTGCGAACCCCCCCCCCTTATAAATTAAAAACATTTTTTTTATAAATGCTGGAGGCAAAGCAGGGTTTTGGGGTGGAGGCTGACAACTCATGACCCCCCATGTAATAACCTCATGACTCCAGAGGGGTCACAACCCACAGTTTGAGAACTCCATCTAGCAGCAAAGCATTTTAAGCATTGCCATGAGGTTAGTCCCAACATTAAGTGGAACCCCTTGCCCCATCTTCATTATCATGTTAACATATTGTCCAGAAATTTCTCTAGTTGCATTGAGGAGCATCCAGAGTTCTATAGCTTTAGGGTGTGATGGGATGTGCACCCCACACTGGTTCTAAAGGTGTTAATGTGTGAGGCCAGTTATGATATCTGTCTGCATTTGGAGGGAGAGCCAGGCTTAACTGAATGTGATGACCAGCTGGGTAGGAGCAGGCTGGTTAGTATAAAGCCAGGAAGTTGAGAGCAGAAGGAGGCTGCAGAGACAGATTCTGCAGTTACTTTTTAGGAGCAGAGAGGTGTGGAGGAGAAAACCCAAGAGAGAGAATAAGACCTGGGATTATAGCTCTGGAAAAAGGGTTAACCTAGGGGTGAGCAAACTTTTTGGCCTAAGGGCCACATCTGGGTATGGAAATTGTATGGTGGGCTATTAATGCTCATGAGATTGGGGTGGGGTTGGGGTGTGAGAAGGGGTGAGAGCTCCAGCTGGGGGAGCGGGTTCTGCGGTGGGGCCAGGGATGAGGGGTTTGTTTGGGATGCAGGAGGGGGCTGGGGGTGGAGCAGAGGGGTTCGGAGTATGGGAAGGGGCTCTGGGCTGAGGCAGAGGGTTGGGGCATTGAAGGGGTTACAGGCTCTGGGCTGGGGGTGCGCATTCCAGGGTGGGGCCAGAAATGAGGGGTTCAGGGTGTGGCCTCTGGGCTGGGGCAGGGGGTTGGGACGTGGGAGGAGGTCGGGGGGCAGGCTCCAAGTGGCACTTACCTGAAGCAGCTCCCGTAAGCAATGACATGTCCCCCCTCCGGCTCCTACGCAGAGGTGCGGTGCCGGCCAGGTAGCTCTGTGCGCTGCTCCATCCGCAGGCGCCACTCCTGCAGTTCCCATTGGCCATGGTTCCCAGCCAATGGGAGCTGCAGAGCTGGTGCTTGGGGCGGAGGCACCGTGCAGAGCCTTGTGGCTGCCCCTACACGTAGGAGCCGGAGGGGGAACATATCGCTGCTTCCGGGAGCCACGCTGAGCCATGGCACGTGTGGAGCGGGGCAAGCCCCCAACCCCACTCCCCGGCGGAAGCTTGAGGGCCAGATTAAAACGTCTGATGGGCTGGATGTGGCCTGTGGGCCATGGTTTGCCCACCCCTGAGTTAACTCCAGAGGAATTGGGGGAGGGAAAGAAAGCCTGAGAGGGCTGGGTAGGAAGAAGCCTCAGGAACAGCAGAAAGGTGTAGGACTGAGCAGACTTTAACTGCTCACTATAGGATCCCTTGGCTGGAACCCAGTGTAGAGAGTGGAGTTGCGTTCCCCTACCAGCCACTGGAAGTGGCACAAGATTAGTGGAGAAACCAAACGGACATCTAGTCCAGAAGGACTTTGTTACCCTGGAAGGGGAGGACTATATAGTGACCTGGCCAGAAGGCCAAGTCATGAAGGGGGAGCACCTGGAATCATAAAGAGAAAGGGCAGGGGGCATCACAGCATGAGTAACTGATGGAAGTGGAGGCTAGCCTAGGTGAGAGCTGAATCCTTAGATGTAGCCACAAGGAGATGCCACAAGTGGTGAGTGAACTCCTTCACACAGGGTATCAAAGTAGTTCTCCGACGACCATTATTGTTGTGTGTTTTAGTTTTGGTTTTAGAAGTCTCCAGGTTACCTCATTATCCACCTTCAAAACCCTCTTCTCTGCCATGATGCCTACAAAAAAAATTGACAACAGTTAGGCTGCTGGTGTGATGAGACCATTGCCTATCATGCTCAATTGGTAACATTTCATGATTTCTTTGTACTCTGCCATTGGTCTGTCTGTATCCATCTGCCATCTCTTGTCTTATATTGAGCATATGTCTATGCTACAGGCACTACAATGGCACAGCTACAGCACTGTGTAGTCATAGTGTAGACCAGGGGTCGGCAACATTTCAGAAGTGGTGTGCTGAGTCTTCATTTATTCACTCTAATTTAAGGTTTTGCGTGCCAGTAGTACATTTTAATGCTTTTAGAATGGCAGAGACACTGATGGAAGGGGTTTTCTGTCCATGTAGATAATCCACTTCTCTGAAAGGCTGTAGCTAGGTCAATGGAAGAATCCTTCCCTTGATCTAGCCAAATCTACATCAGGGCTTAGGTCAACATAACTACGGTGCTCAGGGTGCAAAATTTTTCACAGCCCTAAGCAGCATAGCTAGGTCAACCTGAAAAACATTAGGCTGAAAAACATATTCTGATGTATTGTAGAGGGGGAGGCATAGCTCAGTGGTTTGAGCATTAGCCTGCTAAACCCAAGGTAGTGAGCTCAATCGTTGAGGAGGCCACTTAGGAATCTGGGGCAAAATCAGTACTTGGTCCTGCTAGTGAAGGCAGGGGGCTGGACTTGATGACCTTTTGGGGTCCCTTCCAGTTATATGAGATAGGTATATCTCCATAAAATTTTCCAGAAAAGGCAAGCCAACACAAAGGAAAGAAAAAAGGGATTCTGATCTCTCACATTTGTAAATCAGGAGTAATTCTACTGAAGTCAGTAGAGTTACACTGGTATAAAACTTGTGTAAATGATATCAGAACTAGGCTCTAGATATGAGTTTATGTTTCTGGCAATTAGTATTGGAAGCCTACTACAACTGAGAGACAAAAATAGGTACTCTTCACCCCATTGCCAGATGACTGTATCATTACCCCAGTGACTAACTCCTTAATTCCCTTCTCCAATCACTGTTTCTGCATCATCCAAATTGGCACTTTGTTTCTTGATGGGGCTTAATCCCCATCACATCCCCTAGTGAACATAGCCAATTAGTCATGCTCTGTACCTAGCTAATTGGCCCCCAGCTAGAGGGGCAGAGCTGAGACATAATAAAATAGACTGAAGGATACCAATTGCGTGGAGGATGAGGAGACTTTCTTATTTTAAGGTATGTCTACATTGCACATTCCTTTTGGCTGTATATAGGGTATATACACTACACGCCTTCCTTAGCATGGATATAAATAGCAGTGTAGGTGGGGAGGCATTGCTTAGGGGAGTAAAGACACAGCTGAACACTGTGGGTATGTAACCAGGAATATACCCTACACTGCTCTCTATGGGTACATCTACACTACCCCCCAGATCGGCGGGTAGTGATCAATCCATCGGGGATTGATTTATCGTGTCTATCTTAGATGTGATAAATCGATCCCCGATCACTCTGCCGTTGACTCCTGTACTCCACCGCGGCGAGAGGCGGAAGCAGAGTCAACGGGGGGGCGGCAGCAGTCGATCCCGCACCATGAGGACGCGAGGTAAGTCGACCTAAGATACATGGACTTCAGCTACGCTATTCTCGTAGCTGAAGTTGTGTATCTTAGGTCGATTCCCGCCCCCAGTGTAGACCAGGTCTATGTGCCCAAGTAGTGCCTCCCCATCTAGCCTGCTATTTTTAGCAGTATAGTGTCCCATAGCTACCTCCCTGCTTCTAGAGCCTGCCCCTGCCACATAGTGAAAGATTGGGCATTGGGGAAAGCTCTGGTGGGAGGGAGGCAGTGGGGAAAGGCTCTGGCAAGAGACAGGCAGAGGGGAAAGGCTCCAGCAGCTCCCCACTGCTACACACCACAGCATGGATAGCCTGCTTTTCACTGCAGTATGCAACTACACATACCCCACATGCTTGCTGCAAGTGGTGTACAAGCTTTCTGAAATTCATTCTAAATTTTTCCTCTCAAATTTCATTCCATTACATCCCTTTAAACCACCCTAAATAATTCCTTTCCATCCTGGGTGGGTTAATCCTTAGAATACTTGTAAATGATGATCATGTTCTAATCCAAGCCAAATAAATCAAAGTTTATTATTGTCACAGTTTGGTGCAGAAGCATCTCCTTGAACTTGTTCAAGATCTGTTGTAAAAACAAAAAGAATGGAGATTTGCTGAGCAAAAGTAAAAGCTTCCAAATGTTTGATGGGATTTTATTGGTGGTGGAAGGAAGATAAGAGTAAATGGACAGAAAGTCAAGGCAGCTACTGCAAGTGCTGCTGTGTCTGGATTTTTAACAGTGTGATTAAAAATGAGAAGAAAACAAATTAAAATGGAAGTTATAGCCAGTTATGAAGTCACTCTCCTGGAAACCAAACGAATTGCTGAAGTAAGGCATGTGAGAAAGCTCATCCTCAAATGTCCTAGAGTTTGCATCATCAATGCAGTGATGATGGAGATGTTCAGCTACCATGAAGAAAAATACATTAAAAGTGTTTTTCATGGATTATTCAATGTTTGTTTAATACATACATGCTTCACATCCCTCTCTAGTTCACAAGCTATTACTTACCAAGGGGAATGATAGCTTCATATGAGATTCCTAAAACTAGGAACATAAATGTTTTTCTTTCCTGATTCAATTCTCTGTACTAATGCATGTATATGAAGAAGTAAGCACTTTCGGAGAAAAGTGACAATTCCGTGAAATTTGAGAACAATGGACTTTACCTCCCTGGGATTTATTCTTCCCATTTGCAATCAGGGTTATGAAATTTATTTTACGATTTCTGTCAGTTTAAAAAAATTATCATACACACAAAAATGAAATGAAGCCAGAACAGAGTATAAAAATTTAATCCAAGATTTTTGACAGGACACATACTTCTATTTGGAATCCTTTCTGAATCCTTCCCATTTGCTTTTCATTTTCTCTACATACTTTCTGCCTGAAGTGCTCAACATACTTTTTATATTTCAATATATTTTTTAAGTAACAAGTGTCATTGGGAATACAAACAAAACTGCTGTATGTTTAAATTGGATTTACAATTGTTTTAACAAATTAGTAGTGCATTTGCTTGATTCTTCTAAACATGAGTTTAGTTGGGCATTGCTCCTGCTTTGAGCAGAGGGTTGGACTAGATAACCTTCTGAGGTCCCTGCCAACCCTGATATTCTATGAGAAGAGCATCTTAGGAATCACTGGCAGTTCTAGTGATTGCAAGTGTGGAACTGATTCATAACTATTTGTAAAGACACTGTACATCTGTAGTGATTCAATAGTTATGTGTTTTACCTAGGAATATCTTTGTTGTTTTTGTAGATACAGACTAACACGGCTACCCCCTGATACTTTAAAATCTAAAAACAGCTTAGATCTCCCCCTTGTGGAGTCATTTACTTTGCAAATGAGTGTAAAGTAGGTGGAAAATGCAATTTTATACACAGATTGACTTCACATGGTGCAAGACAGTGGAGGAAAATCAGGCTCACTACGTGAAATTTAATAACTATTTGTCTGTTGTATGAGTCCAATCTTGTACGATTGAGGACAATGATAGCTTTGCCAGTGACTTCAATGATCACGAAAATCAATCCCTATGTAATCTTTGGAGTAAGGATCCTGGCTCTTCTGAGCCCAGCATTGTGAGAGTGCTACTGGAACATAAACACAATAATGAAATAATAATAATAATTAATAACAACAATTAATAATATTTGAAATCTACCCTCGCATAGAATCAGAGATGTTTTATTTTTCTGTTCAAACTACGCTCAGTGCAAGCTATTGTTCCAGGGCGAGGGGCAGCTGCGTAGGAAACTGGGATGGTTTCGCAGTGTTAGTGTAAAAGAAAAGTTACGTTTGCACTGTGCATGCCAAGAAGACGATCAGGAATTCATCAAAATTAACATGAATGTTCAGAGCTGCACGGAAGAAAACGGGGGCTGGAAGGTGGCTTGGTTTAGTTATTGCAGCCAGGCAGTTCTGCAGCCAGAGTAGATGGGATTCCCGTTACAGCTGGAATGGACTCTCAGTTCATTTCAAGGTTGCCCCACCCTTCCCCACCACCGGCTGTGTGTGGCTGTGTCTCACCTCTCCTGCCTTGACAGCGGGGAGCCTGTGCTATATGAGGACAACACTGACCGACATATAGAAGTGGCCCCAGTCCTTTCCGCTCCTTGGGACCGTCTTCCCCGAAGGGTGACGGGCAGTGCTAGGACCCAGCAGAAACCTTCACACCCAGCCTGGGCGGCTGCAGAGACACCTCCCCGCAACTCCCCGAGAAGCTGGAGAAGCCCCCGCTGGAGGGAGCCGGAGAGCCCCCGCCCCCGCCTGCAGGGCGCCGCGGGAGTCCCGCTGGCTGAGGCGCCCTGGGAGCTGCTCCAGCCACCTCGCGGGAAGCAGCTGGTGCTGGAAGATGGCGAGCCGCAGCCTCCTGCCGCTTCTCCTCGGCACCCTGGGGGCTCTGTGCTGTAAGTGGCGCGTCTCTCCCCCCTCCGCTGCAGCCGGGCCCTGCTGGAGGGCAGGGCGCAGCCCCAGCCCCGCTGCTCGCGGCGTCCTTTGTTCGCCCGGCTGCCGGGGCTCGCTGGCCCCGCACAGCCCCGGGGCGGCTGTGTCTCCGGGGAGCCAGCCAAGGGGCGGGGGTTGATCCCCTGGCTGTGCTGGGAGTCGGGACCCTGGTAGTGGCCCTGCCTCACTGCCAGGGGGAAGCAGGGACGGCCCGATCCCTCTGCGGGCTGGAGCTTGTCCCGAAGCGGGCTGCATCCCGTGCAAAGGGATGCGGGATTTGGAAAGGATGGAGCGGGGCTTATCGCTTGTGGTGGCGGGATATCTTCTGTGCTAGTCCGTAATGCTGTTGGTCGGGCCAGTTTGGGGGGCGAGGAATTGCCGACTCCTCCAGAAGGTGGCTGGGCTCCTTTCCTTCCAACCTGTTGCTTTAAGCTTCCCTTGGGAGCTCGGTGAAGACGACTTTGCATTGAGGGTGGGGGGACTCCTTGTTGAATGGAGAGGTGCATCGCCTTGGCGAGAGGAAGGCTTAACAGCAAATGGGATTTCACAGCCCCAAAGGAATCCTACCCTACTCCTGTCCAGCCCCCTGCGTTGAGGCAGGCCAAAGGAAACCTAGACCATCTCTGCCAAGTGTTTGTCCAGTGTGTTCTTAAAAAACCTCTAATGATAGGGCTTCCACAACCACCTGTAAAAGCCTATTCCCAAGTTTAACTACCTTTACTGTTAAAAAAAAAAAATTTTTTTTTTCCTAATCTCTAACCTAAATCTCTGGTGCTGCAGATTAAACCTATTACTACTTGTACTACCTTTAGTGAACATGGACAACAATTGATCACTGTCCTCTTTATAAGGGACCTTAACATATTTGAAGACTATTATCAGGCCCCTCTCAAGTCGTCTTTTCTCAAGACTAAACATACCACATTATTTTAATCTTTCCTCATATATCAGGTCTTCTAAACCTTTCATCATTTTTGTTGCTTTCAGGTGGACTTTTTCCAATTTGTCCACATTTTCCCTAAAGTTTGGTGCCCAGAATTGAACACAATACTCCAGCTGAGGTCTCACCACTGAATAGAGTGAGACCATTATCTCCCATGTCTTATATGCACCTCAGAATGATATTAGCCTTCTTTGCAACTGTATCACATCCTTGACTCATTCTTTGTTTGTGGATCCACTATAACCCTGGATTCTTTTCAAAACTACTACTGCTTAGCCAGTTATTCCCATTTTGTAGCTGTGCATTTAATTTTTTTCTTTCCGAAGTATAGTACTTTGTACTTGTCTTCACTGAATTTCATTTTATTGACTTCAGACCAGTTCTCCAGTTTGTCATGGTTGTTTTTAATTCTAATTCTGGTCTCCAAAGTGCTTGCAATCCCTCCCAGTGTGGTATCATCTGCAAATTTTATAAGCATACTCTGTTATCTAAGTCATTAATGAAAATATTGAATAGTACTGAACCCCAGACAAACTCCTGTGAGACCCCACTAGATATGTCTTCCCAGTTTGACAGAGAACTCTTTGAGTACAATTTTTCATGCAGTTGTGGATCCACCTTATAATAATTTAATTTAGATCACATTTCCCTAGTTTGCTTTTGACAATGTCATGTGGGACTATGTCAAAAGCCTTACTAAAGTCAAACTATATCACATCTACAGCTTCCCCCTCCACTAGGTATTAATCCTGTCAAAGAAGGAAGTTAACTTGGGTGGTTGTTATTTACCTGGATTTGTCAAGAATAAACAAAAGCTCTTTGAGGCAAGGACTGCCTTTTCTGTGTTTGTACAGCACCTAGCACAATGTGGTCCTGGTCCATGACTGGGGCTCTTAGGCACTACTGCAATAATAATAATTAATAATACCAAACCCTTGCCTGTAAAACCAACCTGTTTGCCTGCATGTTTAGGGTCTCATACTGGACCCATCAATGTGGTAGATTAGGCCTGGTCTATATTACAAAGTTAGGTTGATGTAAATCAACTTGTTTGTGCATGTGTCTCTGTCTGATGTAAGTACCCTGTTATGGTGACGCAGTAAATGTCTGTTACTGTGGTCAATAATCCAATACAAATATAATCTTTTCCAATACTGGGTCAGATTCTGCAGTGCTTTACTTCATGTTCCTTCAAATAGTTCTTCATGGGTGGACCTCTGAACTCTTGTGGAGTGCTATTGACTTCAGTAGACCTTTGGATCAGGCCTCCAGTGCACAAAACTATTATTGTTTTCTTTGAGCCTAGGAGCAAAAGCCAAAATATGTATCCACCGTAGAAATAAAAACAAACAGCTTCAGTACAAATGGGGAGACTATGTACTGATTAAAAACATAGTTTCAATATGTTCTATCGTATGTAGCCTGTTAAGTCGGCTTTTTTCAAAGAAATTTGTTCATTTGCCCCAGTAAGGCAGTTTTCAGGGTGTATTTTACAAAATAAAGAAGCGGTATTGGAGCTGAAATTTTTCCATGTCCGCAGAAAGTTTTCATTTATTATGTAAAACAAAGAAATCCCAAACTTTCCCTTGCAGTTTCAGAAACTTGACACAGTTCTATTGACAGCATGGCTCAAAAGGTAACTCTCTTTTTTAAAGCAAAACAGAAAGGGATGTAAATCAGAAAAAAAAAATGCCCTGCCTGAGGGCACACTGAACATAAATATGAGAAGGTGTAACACTGGAAAAGAAATCTTCAGATTAACAGTGGTTATGCAACAAATTATGCCAAACCTCTAATAAGAATGTATCATACATAGAACATATTTTACTGAATACCCTGTATTTTTGTATCATACATTTAATTTGTTTTGGTGTCTTCAACCTCTTCTCATTTTAGTGATTAGATCTGACATCTGTTTCTGAGGTTGTGTGTGGAAATAACATTTTGAACTGAAATGTGTATGTAGCAGAATCTCACTAATTCACAATGACGACCTAGAGTGAGATAATCTAGCCCAGGCATGGGCAAACTTTTTGGCCTGAGGGCCACATCTGGGTATGGAAATTGTATGGCGGGCCATAAATGCTCACAAAATTGGAGATTGGGGTGTGGAAGGGGGTGAGGGCTCTGGCTGGGGGTTCAGGCTCTGGGTTGGGGGTGCACATTCCAGGGTGGAGCCAGAAATGAGGGGTTCAGGGTATGGGTTGGGGCAGGGGTGTGGGGGAGGGGGGAGGGCTCCGACTGGGAGTGCAGGCTCTGGGGCTGGGGATGAAGGGTTTGGGGTGCAGGAGGGTGCTCCGGGCTGGGACTGAGGGGTTCAGAGGGTGGGAGGAAGATCAGGGTTGGGGCAGGGGGTTGGGGCACAGGAGGAGGTCAGGGGGGCAGGCTTATCTCAAGCAGCTCCCAGAAGCAGTGGCATGTCTGCCCTCCAGCTCCTACGTGGAGATGTGGTGTTGGCCAGGTGGCTCTGTGCACTGCCCCGTCCACAGGCCCCTCCCCTGGAGCTCCCATTGGCCACGGTTCCCAGCCAATGGAAGCTGCAGAGCCAGCGCTTGGGGTAGGGGCAGCATGCAAAGCCCTGTGGCTGCCCCTACGTGTAGGAGCCAGAGCGGGGACATGCCCTTGCTTCCAGGAGCTGTGCTGAGCCACAACACATGTGGAGTGGGGCAAGCCTCTGACCCTGATCCCTGGCGGGAGCTCGAGGACCAAATTAAAAGGCCTGACAGTTTGATGGAGACCATGTGAGCTTCCTAAGCTGTGAGCTACCCATTGAGAATTTAAAAGGCCTGAAAGAATCCTTGAATGAGAATGAGCTGTGTTCATGGGGCAGTTATAAGGTGCAGGGGAATAAGTGCATTAATCTAGATGTGTAGTGGTAGTGATTGTGGAAAGATACCAATCAGGGCTTTAAATTCAGCTGGCGCTGTGTGAAGCAGAGCTCTAGTAAATATTTTTAAACCCGTGGGTCTAAAGCCCTGAGCCTTGGTGTGCCCCACGGGGCTGAAGCCCAGAACCCTGGATGGGGGTGAGACGCTATGGGAAATACTGTATGAGAATTTAAGCCTTCGTACCAATGAATCTAAAAGTTTATCAGACCTTTTATAACGTTTCCAAAGTCCGATCAGTCTGATATTTTTTCCTCATGCTGGTGTAAATCAGGATTAACTGTATTGAAGTGAATGGAATTTTATTGGTGAAAACTAGTGAAACTGATAGGAAAATCAGGCCCTATATCTCCCTATGAGGACTTTACAGAGGCAGTATAGTGTCTTTGGCAAATGTTACAATGCATCATTCTGACCCTCCTAATTCAATTCTGAGTACGTTCAAAACACATATTCCCAGTTCTTGGAAAGCTCTAGTGCAGGGGTCTCAAACTCAGTTTACCTTAGGGCCAGCGCCAGTCCTCAAATCCTCCCAGCGGGCCAATAATGTCACTGAAGATCGTGTTCAGAAAAGAAAACGTTTATATTGTATTTTTTTATTTCAGATTTCTTAGAAATAATAAAACTGTCATAAAACTTTATACAATTCTTCGCCTGCCAGAGAGTTTTTAGTGTTTGCCAGACACCTGGCAACTCTTCAGTTTTGTCAGTTTGTTGATGTTTGGCCTCAGTGACTAAGCAGTTGAAACCTTAAGGATTGCAGCAAAGCGTGCATCAGATAGTTGTGTCCGGTATTTTGACTGACTTTTTTCCCCAATGAATATAAATGATGCTGCCTCCATAGCTGACTCTGCCCAGCAACTAATGATGCTGCCTCCATGGCTGACTCTGCCTGGCGACTAGTGATGGTATCTCTGTCCCTCTCCCCCAGCCAATGGAAGCTGTGGGGAGTGGTGCCTGCAGCAGACATTGCGGGCAGCATGACTGCATGCATCTCTCCTCTGCGGGCTGCAGTGGGGAGGTTCTTGGGCCACAGATGGCCCGCGGGCTGGGACTTTGAGACCCCTGTCCTAGTGCAAAGGACCATTTTCAAGAATCTTTGAATGAGCCAAATATGGAGTTTCTGTGCCAAAACATCCTGGAGATAAAATATGACACACAAGCATAAGAATTTATGAAAGATGATTTACACCTAGTTTCCAATATCCATATCTCAAACAAATTGTTTCATTCACATAAAATTTTCCAAGAAATATCTCATAGGGTCACACATGCAAAACTTTGAATTACAGCAATGGCATAGTACAGAGAACAGCAACATTCGGCACGCGACCTGCCAGGGTAAGCCCCCTGGTGGGCCAGGCCGGTTTGTTTACCTGCCGCGTCCGCAGGTTCAGCCGATCGTGGCTCCCACTGGCTGCGGTTTGCCGCTCCAGGCCAATTGGGGCTGCGGGAAGCGGCACGGGCTGAGGGATGTGCTGGCTGCAGCTTCCCGCAGCCCCCATTGGCCTGCAGCGGTGAACCGTGGCCAGTGGGAGCCACGATCGGCTCAACCTGCGGACGCGGCAGATAAACAAACCGGCCCGGCCCACCAGGGGGCTTACCCTGGTGACCCGCATGCCAAAGGTTGCCAATTCCTGGCATAGTATTTACCATAGGTGGTTTTACCTGGTAAAATCATAGTTTTTTATCAACCTGTGAAAAAAATTAGTTAGTCCCAGTGTAAGGCATTCTCTATTTTTAATTTTTTTTTAATGTACACCATATTACAGGGCTTTGGAGTGGAGCCCGGAGTTGGAGCACGGACCAGTAGGTTTTTGCCCGGTGCCGGAGCGGAGCAATTCAAAAATTTGATTTTGATCTTGTCAAGTGAAATTAGCCAACCTAATGCACATCTATATGTAACCAAATTGTTAACATCTTGTTCCAACTCACTTCTGACACTTTGCATCTTTTTCCCATTGGCTGTCAGGTAACTCTTAACAACACTACTTTACAGGTCATTTGCTAATGCCTTGACTTCCCCTGACACTGTAACACAGTACTTTCCAGTCTTATTGCTTCCAGTATCAACCGCCGATACATAAACCTCAGTTTTCTCTAACTGCACACAGTTCATTGGAGTAATGTGCACAGCCATCTTGTGTTAATGTAACTGCTTTTCTGTGTAATCTGTTGCATGCTTCTATCCTCAAGCTATCAGTAACTGCATCTAACAGTTCACCAGCTCTCTGCTTTTGATTGGGTGCTTTGTAATCTGGCCTTAGGCAACTAATCAGCAGCCCTCAAAGTGGATTTTCCAACTGCAAGATGACTTCCCACTGTCTGGTAGCAACTTGGAGTTGCAAGTTTCCACAGTGCGATCATGACTCGTGCCTCCATCGTCAGTGCAGCTCTCATGCTGGTGTTCCTGCGCTGGATGGCTGGGGTGAGCTCAGCACACAGATTCAGGAATGTGGCCTTGCGCATTCAAAAGTTCTGCAGCCACTGCTTGTCATCCCATACCTGCATTACGATGTGATCCCCTCAGTCAGTGCTTGTTTCTCAGACCCAGAAGCAGCACTCCACTGTTTGCAGCTGTTCCATGAATGCCACCGACAATCTTGAATTGTGTTCCACAGCAATCTGACCTCCAGGAGATCATCTTGTTCCCTGCTGCTCTTCTTGTGGCTCTGCAAATACCAGAGGTCTGTGCGTCCCAGGTTTGAAACGCACGTGACAGTAGGGCAGAGCTGTACAAACTCCATGCTTCTGTCAGAGATGACAAACAAGAAGTCCCATGCAGGTTTATGGGATTTTCAAAATAGTCATGGATAGAGATAGCATTATGGGGTGGAGAAAGTTGCATGATAGGAACTTGACCACTCAGTCCCAGGGTTGACACCTGTGTGACTCTTTGGCCCCACTGTGCATTGTCATAACTTACCAAAAGATAGTGTATGGGACTGTGGTGAGTTCCACATTAGGATACCTACCCATGGTGCACCATATTGGGCATCGAAACAAGCTCTCTTGGTTCCTTGCATCGGTGCTCTGCGTACTCACCAAGTATGCAAGCGCAAAAGCGGTATACTAAATGTGGCAGCTTCATGCTGACATAACTTATGCTACAAACTTTTGCCAACACAGATATGCCCTCATTCTCTTTCCTGTGCAGGTTTTGACATCCTACTAAGGATCTGGCACATATATTCTGTGACCTGGCTTGGATGATGCAATTTATGAATGTAGCAAAGTCGAGAGACACCAGCGTGGCGCCTCCTGCTGGTCATCTTAGGTATTAGCTCTTTTCCAGCATATGGAGCGCCCTCTTCTGGCCGGTGTCTTGCCTGCCGCTGGCCCCATGTCCCTCCTGGACCCCAGTGCCCTTTACCTCAGGATTCTGCCCCAGCAGTACCCTCACGCTCTGGGTCTCCCCTCTCAGGGGAACCCCCAACTCTCTAAACCCACCTTGCATCAGTGGCTACTGCCAGTCATCATCTACCCCCCCCTCACTGCAGTCTGTAATGGCCACTCATCATTGGTAAGGGGTTAGGACCTGCTGCCTTTACCTATTCCCAGGTTATATCTCTGCAGCCCCAGTACCTCTGTAGGCCGCCCCACTACAATGAGAAAAACATATGAGCAACTGAAACTCTTTTTATATACAGGAACAATTCTATCAGGGTTTTTTTCCCACAAAATTTTAAGAATGTTTTGAATAAACCAGTGGTTCTCAAAGCCGGTCTGCTGCTTGTTCAGGGAAAGCTCCAATGGGGGCTGCGGGAAGCGGCGCAGGCCGAGAGATGTGCTGGCCGCCCTTCCCGCAGCCCCCATTGGCCTGGAGCGATGAACCGCAGCCAGTGGGAGCCGCGATCGGCCGAATCTGTGGATGTGGCAGGTAAACAAACCGGCCCGGCCCGCCGGGACCTTTCCCTGAACAAGCAGCGGACTGGCTTTGAGAACCACTGGAATAAACTACTGTGTTTTTTCTTGAGCAGGATGATACAAAGGGTTTCCTAGAAGCAAAGCTCACCTTTTTATGGCAGGGAAATAAGTTTGAAAATCATTAGTATTTTATTTTGAACTCATTCCTCCTAGAAATGTTGGAAGTTTAGTGTGTAAGAATAAATGTCTTCCCTCTTTCTTCATTTTAGTTTTTGATTTAGTAATTATTCCCCAACAAGAAACATTTGTTGATTTCACACATATCCAGTAGAAGATTTATTATAACTGCTTTCATTCACATCCTTTTAGTTTGGATGCATTGGCCAACATGAAACAGTAGTAGAAATTCTAGTTTGTATTTTCATTATGTATTACAGTCCTGTCACCTTAATTTCATGTCCTGAAAGGGAAATCTTGCCTGGCAGGAGGAATTCTGTTGAATAATGTTGCATTCCTGTTTACAACCACTGACCAAAGCATGTTCTTCCTTCTGACAGGTAGAATTTTAAAGCTATAAGAGTTATAATGAGTGAAATAGTTTTGTAAAATGAGACTGGCCAGGTTACCCTGTTCTGGGTGGCAAAACCTACAAGAGAAATCTCTGTGAGGATCCCTCAGTTTTGCTGGAGGAGCATAGTTTCCTTTCTCCTCTCTGTGCCTTGCAGTATAGACTGCAAGACCATGCCCCACACCTCCATCCCCCAGAAACCTCCACTGAACCCCAGGGATCTGAGAGTATCCTGGCGCATTGTCTGGAAGTCAGGGCCACCTGCATAGAGGTCTGCTCAAATTCTGTGCCCCCACTATGACCTGTCCTGCTCCCTAGCCCAAGAGAATCCCTGCTCTGGAAGGGGGTTCAGCAGAAAAGGTAACAACACAGCTCCTAACTATGTTATCTCAGTAAGCTATCACCTGTACAGAAGAGGGATGATGTGCGTGTCCTACTGGTCTCAGTCCAACAGCTGCCTTCCTCCTGCTCAGACCTTTGGCCCTATAGAGGTGGCTGACCCCATTGCCTACTGTGCATAGATCTGGAGATGGTAGAACCACGCATAGAGGGAACCCTCTGCATGCAAATCGCTGGAGTACAGTTTCACCTCCAGCCCCCTTGTTTCTGAGGCATAGGCACAAGGGGACAGAATTAAGGCTGAATGTTCAACCTTCACTTTTGCAGTTTCCTTACCCAAGGAGCTTGTTTGTCCCTCCCGTTTTAATGTTGCAATAACACATGCTTTTTGTTGGTGCAAGGAATATGTATTATGTTAATTCCGGATGTTTTCTTCCAGACTCTTCATCTTTCTTATGTCAAATCTACTAAAGAATATTTTTTAAAAATCTTTTAAAAATATACAGTATGTTTTATATATGGCTTCCTCTGTGGATCCTACTGAGAATTAGCTTCTTGGTATGCCCCAGTTCAGTGAGACAGGACCCTCTGCAGTGTGTGAGATATTCTAGTTATAGAAACCATACACAATCCCCTTTTAGAACTAATTTTAAAATTGCCTTTCATTTCATAGGACTATATTTTATGTCTAGGATCAGATATATCCATATAACCTTGTATGCTATCATGCTTCCTGTTGACTCTCTTCACTGGTAATGTAGATTCATCTCTCACAAGGAAAATTCAATTTTGAGACCAGTTCTTTAGCCCTGAGCTAGGCTGTCTATTTAATGTGGCTGACTGACCTGCAGAAAGACGTAGTATGATGGAATTTCAGGGCATATTATATAAAATAAGTAAATCCCAACCCTAATCTAATAACCTTTCATCTCTCTTTCAAACCAGAATATCCACTAAACAATAGCCTGTCCATCCACTTTCAGCAGATCCTGTCTCTCAAATCAGTGAGCCATTTTAGAAACCTTTTTTAACATGAAGGGGGGGAGGCTTTATTTGGCCTCGTTCCCTAACAAACAGATAAGTCCTGTTTAACATGCTTATCTAAAGGAAAACAAAAATACATTCAGAATGGCAACTGTTCACACAGTCCATGAAGCTGTTTTTTGCTGCCAGCAATTGACACATCATTTATGTCTGTTATGGGAGACCATCTGTATATGCCAAGGCTGTATGGAATGCTTAGTGAAGATCTATTCTGAAAAGTTACAATAGCAGAAATAGAATTTTCTTTAATGAGTAGATCTGCTACTCATCTAAGATCTGCTTAATATAGTGAAAGAATTAAGGGTTTTTTCCCTGCCTGACAATCTTGTGGAACAGACACAGATTTGGGAGAGAGAACTTATGCATCAACAAAATTAATAACAAAATTCCAGTGTCGTGTCTTCATGATTAATTGTGTTTAATTTTGTTAACTGATCAAATTTGATATGTAAATTGAAAGACAATAAATGCAGCCCTTTTTTTTTTTTTCAAATTCATTTTTCAGAGGGAATCTGAACTTTTAAGGTTTACTTCCTGATTCAGAGTTCTGCCTTTTGGAATTTCATTTCCATCCTATTTACCAAGTAACTTTTGGTTCTAGCAATGTAATTCTGCAAAAGAGGCTGTTTTGTCTCCCTACTGGTTAGCAATGCAGACCTCCTTATGTGGCAATGTTTATCACCGAAAGCTTGGTTAAGAAATCATGGACTTTATAATTAAGCCAGTTAAATAATTCACTTTGTCCGTCTTACTCTGTTGTACACCCGCTGGGTTTTATTTGAGACATTGTTTTATTTAACCCTAAGTCAGTTTACCAGTTAACTTTATGATCAGTGGTCCAGTTCATTTGTTTTCAGTTTATACAATATACCTCTACCCCAATATAACGCTGTCCTCGGGAGCCAAAAAGTTTTACCGCATTATAGGTGAAACCGCGTTATATCGAACTTGCTTTGATCCGCCGGAGTGCGCAGTCCGGCTCCCCCGGAGCCCTGCTTTACCACATTATATCCGAATTCGTGTTATATCGGGTCACGTTATATCGAGTTGGGGTGTAGTTGCTTTGAGGGCAGAGAGGGAAGAAATAGCACTTCAAGACAATTCAAGGTAATATAGTAACCAGAGTAGTTGCTGATCTATTAGTGAGGTTGTATGTTAAGTAGAACTTTAAAAAAAAAAAAGTGTGGGGGGTTCCATTTCTCCCCACTTGCATCAATTTGTTGACTAGCTCAAAGATTAAGAAACATAGGTCATCCTATATTCTGCTCTCTTGTCCATTCCATTTGTTTTTCTTTACCTGTTGTCTCTCCTCGTACACTTGATCCTCACGGTTTTTACCATCTGCCTTTTTATTCCATGTTTGTACAGTGCCTACCACAATAGGCCCCAATCCCTAACTGGGGCTTCTACCTGCTCCTTTGACACAAATTAAGAATAATAATAGCAGTGAGTCCTCTGAAACTGGCATGTGAAAAGGAATGTGGTTTTAACAAATGGATAGCACAAAAGAAATAAACATTAGGATCTGGACTAAAGTTAGCAATTGGAAGATTACCTCATGCTTAAGTTTAACCCTTGAACTACAAACACCCATATTGGATACTCCAGTTATACTAGAACACATACTTTTCTGAGACTTGCACTGTGGATACTGGGCCAGGGAAAAAAGATCAGACAGCTTTGGAACTGCAGGCTAGACAAAGAATATCCTGCCATATCAGATTTTTTACTATCTTAAAACTCTTATTTATTTTAACTTAAATTTAGTGCCAGGCTAGCAGTGCTCTATAAAATTGCCCATAACACATGATTTAAATTAAAACTACCTGAACTGTAGTGGGATCAGCAGTATGGTTAAACCCAAGCCCTCAAAAATCATAAAGTTGGCAGAAAAGCATGAGATTTTTAAACAATAATAAATATACTGGGCTCTTTTTCTTTACCTTCTGACTTGTAAGCATTTAGGCTTCACTTGCTTCATGTTTTCAAGCATTTCTCTACAACTATGAGAGCTAAAAACTGAAAAAGAAAGTGAGAAAGAGAACTGAGATTTTCATGCAATCTCTTGCTTCCAAGAGCTAGGGCTTTAGGGAAAATGCCAAATATCATGAGTGTGCCAACAAAATTGTGAGGGTTGGCAACACCTCTGAAAGAGAACCTGAGCTCCGGGGAGGCAGAGTCAGGGGTACACAATGACATGAGGGCAAGCTCCTGTGTATAGCAGAGCTGCAGTTTTCCTCCCCAGTTTATACAAAAGGAAGACTAACGAGCCATAGTGATCCCAGAGAGAGTCAGAGAGTGTGAAATGTACAAAGCCCTGCTGTAGGCATTCTGATGGGCAGAAAGAGATGTTCTTTTGTAACTTATGTAATGTGATTCCTTAAAGCCCCTCTTGAGTGCCTTTTAAAATACTACCACATTAAAAGGACATCAAGTTGAAATCCTCCTTCTCCTCCCTGGCTCTGTAGACTATGGAGCTCCTTGGCTGATCTCACAATTTGCTCCCTCCTCTTTCTGTCAAGTGCATACTTTTTCCATTGATGATAATTCACATTAAGAGCTACTAGGTCTTGCTCCATCTTATCACTCCACCTCCTCCTTGGTCGGCCACAAGGCTGGATACCATAAGGATGTCCTTCCAAGAAACACTTAACTGGTCTGTCTTTTGTCATCCTAACTCCATGTCCTGCCCACTGAAGTTGTTGGGATTTCGCTACATTCACTACATTTACTTAATCTCCCGCAGTTCAAGTTACTGGCCCAAAACTTCATCTCAACACTTCAACTCAAAGGTATTTAGCTGTACACAGGTCTCTCATCCATACAAAACAAAAGGCCTTGTAAGTGGTCTTGAATATCTGAAGCTTGGTCTTTCTCAGGTTTTTTTGGAGCTGAAAATTCTCAGCAGAGAAAAGTAAACAGGTATTTCTGCTCTGCAACCATGCCTTCGAATCTAGTCAAATTGAAAAGGGAAAAGAAGAGTTAAAAACAACGTTAAGAAGTATAAACCTGCTTCTCTCTCCTGCTGTCAGGTTTTGTGGTTTTACAGTCATTTCAGTTTAAGAGTAGCATATTTTAATTTATCTTAGTCCTGTTCTAATCAATTTAAACTAAACCCAAATAAACCTCTCTTAAGATGAAATAAGTATGTCCACCCAGCCGTTTGCACAAATTTAACTAAATCTGTTTTAAATGCCACCTTTAGGTAAACTGCACAACTTTGCATATTGAAAAGCCCTGACTGTTCAAGGGAAACAGTACTACACAAAGTGCTGTCAAATGTTCACAGAAGACAAACTAGGTAAAATAATATTAGGTGGTATGTTTAAAAATAGTAAGCAAATCATTTTCAGATAGAAGTGGGCAGCTTTATTTATTTATTTAAATTGACAGTGCCCCTTTTAACTTGTACATATCTGGTTGTCAGTACCTTGTTTAGGAACAAAGTGCTGTTAACCGCCATATTCAATACATGCTGCCCCTCTCCCCCCCAGTTTCTTGCCATGTCATTGCTATGTAACATAGCTATTCAACTAAAGTCTATTACATGGGGCCCAAGCCTGCGAACACTCACCTGAGTAAAGTTCCTTGTGTGCATGAATATTTGCAGGATTGGGCCCTTTTTAGTAATATACAGTATGTTATGTGAATTAGGCTCCAATCCAACAACTACTTACTCGAGTAACTTTACGCATGTGTATAGTCCCATTGAGTTTAACAGGACTGGTCATGTGCGCAAAGTGGAGCAAATGAGTAGGTAGTTGCAGCACTGGGACCTTAAGCATTTTGCCAGTACAGTACAATCTCATTCTCATTTTTCAGAATCCTCTTTGTTTACCGGGGTAGGCCATAGATAGGGTGACCAGACAGCAAGTGTGAAAAATCGGGACGGGCGTGGGGGGTAATAGGATCCTATATAAGAAAAAGACCCCAAAATCGGGACTGTCCCTATAAAATCGGGACATCTGGTCACCCTAGCCATAGAACTGAAATGAGAGGGGCTTGCACTTCATTTGTAAGTGTGAGGTGGTCACAGTTTATATTAAGGTTCCATTTATAAATGATTTATAATGGTTAATAATTGATTAATAGATGTTATAATTGTTACAGACATAAGTAGTATGTGTCATAGATGGTGTTAGAGATGATTATAAGCCACTTATTGATCTGTTGGATTCTATGACAATCTATAACAATTAACAGTTTATTATAAATCGTTAATAGATGTTTTAATAACTATTTATAAATGATATCTTAATATAAAATGTGACCTATGAGGTACTCCAGAGACAGCACTTTTAAGTATCTGACTTCCTTGCAGTATAAAATGTGTACTCAAGAAGAGAGGGTTAACTCAAATCACAAATATGAATGGTAAAAGTAATCTTTTATAAAATGTTTTGATTATTTAAAAAGAGAGTTTATTCTCCCCACCCTTCCTAGTAGTCTGCCTGGCTCCAAATTTCTCCTCTTCAGTACCAATCTCTCCCCAGCTCCTGGGTTTGTCTTTCAGACTTCAAGAAAAAAAGTTCTCAGCATTTTTTTGTCTTGTTAGGTTCCCCTGCTCAAACTAATCTGCTGTTTTGCTGCTGCTTTCTTAGTCTGAATGCCTGCTGGCAAGACCACAGAATTCAGTTCTGTGAAACTGCAGGCCAGTGAATGAGTCATGAATGTCAGTCCAGTTTTTGAGGTTTTCTCCCTCTGTATGTGCAAAAGTGAAGAGTTACAGCATAAAGTGATTCCTAAATGTCTTAAGAGCTGTAAAAGCTGTAAAGTGAAGATCGTGCTGTTAGTATTTGAACTTGACAAAAATAAGCATACAACCCAAACCAAAACGACTATACTCTGTTGATTCCTGTTTCCCATGATATTGTTCTATGTAGAGTTCCTGTAATGTATACTGATCTGAATTACATGTTATTTCACTTGTGCGTGTCTAAGACCTGATCTACACTAAAAAGTTAGGTCGAAGGAAGCTGCCTTAAGTCGACCTGTTAATGTATGTGTCTACACTACCGGGTCCTTTACGCTGACCAAAGTTGGTGTAAAATGTCGACTTCTGTAATCCATCTCTGTGAGAGGCATAGCACTTAATTAGATTTTCATAGTGCAAATGCAGCGTTGTGTAATTCGACTTAATTAGCCTCCAGGTGGTGTCCCACAATGCTCATCTGTGACCGCTCTGGAGATCATTCTCAACTCTGCTGCACTGCAGCCAGGTACACAGGAAACTGCCCCTCCCCTGCTAAAGCCACAGAAATTTTTGATTTCCCATTTCCTGTTTGATCAGCATTGGGAGTGTGCCAGCTTGAGCTAAGCTGATCATGGAGACTACATGCCCCAAACGCACTCCAGCCTGGTCTGCACAGGAGATGGTGGATCTCATCACTGTTGGTGGAGCGTCTGTGCAGGCAGAGCTCCAATACAGCAGAAGAAACACTGACATCTATGCAAAGATTGCTTGTGGAATGGGGGAGAAGGGCTACACGAGGGACACACAGCAGTTCCATGTGAAAATATAAGAACTTTGCCAAGTGTATCAGAAGGCAAGGGAGGCGAACAGTCGTTCTGGTGCTAAACCTCACACATGCCGGTTCTACAACGAGCTGCATGCAATTCTCGGGGTTGACCCTACCAGCACCCCCACAAGCAATGTGGGCACCTCACAGGTGTGTGAGTCTAGGGATAACAAGGAGGATGATATGGTGGATGAAGAAGAGAAAGAGAAGGAGAATGGGAGACAGGTGAGCGATGGATCCATTCTCCCCATGAGCCAGGAAATATTTTTAATCCTGAAGCCCTGTGGGTCACAGGACATCACGGTGGCTGACCATGATGCCAGGGAAGGCACCTCTGGTGAGTATACAGTTACAATCAAAGTCCAGTTAAACTTTAGTGGGCGCGCACATTTGGTGGTATTGCATGTTTACTGTGAAGAAAAAGCGAGGTGCTGTGGTTCTCTGCTTACAAGAGGCCACTCCAGCTACGCAGAGGGTGGCCCCCAGAAAAGACTGCTTATGTGGACTGGGATAGCCCAGGAATCCTCCATGGATATCTCTAGGAAACTTACATGGAGGTACTCTGCAATTCTTTGCAAAAGGTTTCTGGGAAGGGCAGTCTCATTTCTTCCACCATGGTAGGACGCTTTCCCATGCAACTCCTGAATTAATTCTGCTGGCATCATTGCGGTACATAGCAGAGCAGCATAATGACCAGGTCTATACCCAGACGCTTGCAGCATCTCCTTCCTTTCCGCCTCTGTTACCCTCAGGAGACTGATATCACATAGGGTTTCCCAGGGGATGCGCGGGAAGTTCTCATTAAAAGTGCTCTTACAAGGAAAAAAAAGAGCATGTAGACCACCCACACCCACCCCATATTCTGGATCGCCAAACCACACAGCCACTAATATGCCTTTACTGTTCTAGGCTTTGGTCGGCAAGTAGTTTAAAGTGGCTGATAGAGGAGTGGGGCCCCACATGAGAGATTCTGCGATTTGGGAGTGAAAACGTTCCCCTCCCCTCCCCCCCCGCTGCCCTGTTCGTAAACAGCTTCCTGTGGTGCTATGGGGAAGGGCCGTTGTTCAACTATCTACCTCTGCTCCTGACGTGAGCCTGCCATAAACTTCATTTAAAAATGCAATGACCCGGGGTGAGAGGGGGTCCTATTCACCATGGCTGGAGCAGCAAAACGGCACAGTGAACGATTATGGATTCTGATTGTTATGGCTTGCACCTAGTGTAATAAAGGTGTTTTTTTTTATGAAAATTGCCTTACTATGGAAACATTTTTTTCATGTACAATGGCTCCTTTATTTTTTCCCATGACTGACAGCTGGAAATCTGTCCTTCGGCATGTCATCAACACCTGAAAGCAGACTTTCGCTGATTAGAAGGAGGAGAAAGAGAATGCGGGAGGACATGTTCACCGAGATAATGAACGCCTCCGGGACAGCTGACACAGAGCTGAGCATGGAGGATTTCACTGTCCAAGAAGTTAGATATGGACATGGAGAGCAGGAAAGCTTCCAATGAGCAAGAGCGTGTGGTGCAGGATGAGATGCTTTGGATTATGAGGGACCAAGCAGACATGTTGAGGCGTCTAGTTAAACTGCAGGAACAGAAGCAGGAGGGTAGAGTCCCTCTGCAGATGCAGGTGGACAGCCAGCCAGCATCACCTGGTGCAGAATCGCCCTCCTCCAAGCGTTCTCTGAGGTATGGGTGAAAAGTCCATTATCCCTTTCACTTAATTCATGGGGGGAGGGTACAAGGAACAGAAGGCGCCCATTCACAGACCTTTGGTGGTCTGGAATGCGGTATTATGTTACACAGCTGAAAATGTTTCCCCCATTCCAACTTTACAACCCTTTTTCCCCCTAGGTTATTTTTTTCTGTTCTCCCTCTTTTTACTTATGTTTGTTAAATAAAGTGAATGGATTTGAGAAATAAATGTTCTTTATTGAGTAGAAGCAGTGGGCTTGGGTGCGGGGTGGCTTTACAGGGACAGTGATACAAGGCAGGTGAAGGTTTGGGAAAGCACAATGCAGATAAGCACATTACTGTGACTCATTATTGCCCTGGTGTCTCACTGCTCAAAAATGGCTGCCATGTGATCTGTGTCAACTGCCCACCCTACGGAAAATTTCCCCCCTTTTTTTCCACAGATACTATGTTGCACACAGCAGGCAGCTATAACCATGGGGATGTTCTCTTCACTAAGGTCCAACCTTGTAAGTAAACTTCTTCAGCGCCCTTTCAAATGACCAAAAAAACATTCAAACACCATTCTGCACTTGCTGAGTCTATAGTTGAACCATTCCTTCTTGCTGTTCAGACGGCCAGTTTGTATGGCTTCATGAGCCATGGGAGCAAGGGGTAGGTTGCGTCCCCCAGGATGACTATAGGCATCTCAACGTCATCAATGTTCATATTGTGGTCTGGGAAGTAAGTCCCGGATTGCAGCTTTTTGAACACACCCGAGTTCCTAAAGATGTGCGTGGCATGAACCTTTCCCGACCATCCTACGTTGATGTCAGTGAAATGCCCCCTGTGATCCACCAGTGCTTGCAACACAATTGAGAAGTATTCCTTTCGCTTTACGTACTCTTTGGCAAGGTGGTCTGGTGCCACGAAACCCCATTGCGGCAAAACCATCCACTATGTCCTGCATATTTCCCAGATTCATTACCCTTCGTAGCAGAAGTTGATTAATGGCCCTGAACATTTGGAGCACAGCAGCTCCCATGGTTGATTTTACCTATTCCAAATTGATTCCCCACCGACCGGTAACTGTCTGGCGTTGCAAGCTTCCAAATAGCGATCGCCACTTCCTTCCCCACTGTCAGAACAGCTCTGATTTTTGTGTTGCTGAACTGCAGGGCCAGGGAAAGCTCTGCACAAAGTTCCTGGAAGGTGGCCTTCCACATTCGAAAGTTCTGCAGCCACTGCTTGTCATCCCAAACCTGCAAAATGATGCAGTCCCACCAGCCAGTGCTTGTTTCACGGGACCAGAAACGGTGCTCAAGAGAGTGCAGCTGCTCTGTAACTGCCAGCAACAACTGTGAATTTTTTGCAGTGGCTTGCAGCAGGGCTGCTTGCAGGATATTGCTATGTTCCGGCTCTGGAAATACTGCAGGAGACAGCGTGAGGTGTTTGAGATGCTCACAGCAAGAGTGCACAACTGAGCAGGCTCCATGCTTCTGGGGTTATGGCATACATGCGGTGGTTTTAAGGTGCAAAAATCACTGGGTGGTTTGCTGTTGAGCACAGTGCACCATGGGATGCTGACGCAATATTCCCTTTCTCCTCGGCGACAATGTTTTGGTCCCAGGAGGCATTGCACAAACTTCCCAAAACACATTGCGGCAAATTGCACTTTGGGGTAGCTACCCACGATGCACTGCTTTGTGCACCGATGCAGGCACTGCTAGTGAGGACGCACTCCATCGAGACATGAGCATGGTGTAGCCACGCAGTTAATTCGGAGGCTCGAGGTTGAATTAGATAAAGTTGACTTAATTTTGTAGTGTAGACAAGCCAAAAATTTGGCTTTATAAAGCAACAATGGGAACATATTAAAGTAAATAACAATAGCTCAGGATATAGCTTCTAAACAAGCTTCCAGTTCCTCTTAATTTTAGTTGGCGAAACATCTGATCTGTTCTTGAACCTCTTCATCCTTGTCAAATTTGTTTGTGGTTTTGTAATGTGAACAAAATTGAAACCAATACGTCTTTAATGTAGCCTAGGGATCGGCAACCTTTGGCCCGCAGCCCACCAGGGTAAGCCCCATGGCAGGCCGGGCCGGTTTGTTTACCTGCCATGTCTGCAGGTTCGGCCGATTGCGGCTCTCACTGGCTGAGGTTCGCCACTCCAGGCCAATGGGGATGGCAGGAAGCGGCAGCCAGCACATCCCTCGACCCGCGCCACTTCCCACAGCCCCCATTGGCCTGGAGTGGCGAACCGCAGCCAGTGGGAGCTGCGATCAGCCGAACCTGCGGACGCGGCAGGTAAACAAACCATCTCTTACCCTGGCAGGCTGCGTGCCAAAGGTTTCCGATCCCTGATGTAGCCTAACCTTTATTTAATACTAAAGAGCCAGATTATCTGCTGGTGAAATCTAACACAGTTCCGTTGAAGTAAATGGAGCAGTTTACAACAGCAGAGAATTTAATCCAAGATTTTAATGCTAAAAAGCTAAAGTATATCATTAAACCCAATGCACCACCTGAACCTAGGTAGGATACAGTCTTCAAGTGCCTCTTTAGAGTGACATGTTCCAAGTACTAAATTATGGAAATGTCTGATTAAAAATTCCTGAATTTCCCAAAACACTGAACAGGGCTTTAGCTGTGATTTCTATTGAAGACCTCCTGCTGTTGATATCTGTGAAAATCTGCCATTGATTTCAATGGGAGTACTATATGAAATGAAGTAAGGGTATGTCACAAAGTTAGTGGGAATTTAATGAATAAAAGCCTTTTCAATGCTTTGAAAATTTACCCCACAGAGTCTGCCTTGATTTCTGTTGTTGTTGTTTTGTTTTCAGAACTTTATCACTTAAACATAAACAATTTTACTCTAGATCAACGTTTTGTATAAAAGATGCCATCTCTGGAGCAATTTAAATATATTTTTTTCTTCATACAGATTTAAAAAATAAAATCTGTGCAGTTGGTTAGTTCCGGTACTTGTGAACCTTGCTGATTGCCAGTGCTGCCGTGATTGATTCACAGTTGACGTTTAAATGGAAGGTCTGAGTATCTGGTATATACAGCAGCCATTGCCTAGTTAAAATTTGCTTGCACTGCACAGCTCTGTCTAGTCAGACACTTTTTTGGCATTCTAAGTCAGAACTTGCTCTTCAATGTGAGAATCTCCTAAAATAAGCCCATACAGATCTAATATGGGTAGGGAGGACCAAGTGTGGGAACAATTGCCATATAATGGGGGTGGTGTATTTTTTGTTTGTTAAATAGGCTGGAATAGCTATCAAGTGGTACAAAGCAGTACCCTAGTGCAGCAGTTCTCAAACTTCATTGCATTGTGACCTTCCTCTGACAACAAAAATTACTACACAATCCCAGGAGGGGGGACCGAAGACCGAGCCCCACTGCCCAGTGTGTGTGCGCACGGGGCGGGGGGAGGCCAAAGCTGAAGCCCAAGGGCTTCTGTCCTGGGCTGGGAGCATGTAACCTTAGCACTGGGCAGTGGGTCTTCGGCTTCAGACTTGCTGGGGCCCAGTGGCGAACACCAGCCTTGGCGACCCCATTAAAATGTGGTTGCGACCCACAGTCTGAGAACCCCTGCCCTAGGGGTATTTCACATATCTTTTCTCCTAGAACCTGAATGCCTTCCCTAGACTCTAAAGGCTTCATCCTATAATGAGATATGCATGGGTAGATTTCTGGGCTTGCAGAGAGCCCCACTGACTTCATGTATCTCATTTCAGAATTAGGACTACAATTTTTAAATGGTCTTTAAGACACCACAGACTTCAGGAGTCTGTTGCATTTTAAAAATCTACAGCAGTTGAAGCAATAGCATTTGCAACTTTAGGTCTTCATTACACTTACAGGCTTTCTGACAACTTAGCTGCTGCTTTGTTGCTATGGAAACCAACTTTGTGCAGAACTTGGAGAATGCTGGAAAATAGGCTTTTTTCTTCTTCTCTCTCTGTGCGTGTGTGTGTGTGTGTGTGTGTGTGTGTGTGTGTGTGTGGCCGTTTAAACCATTGCCCCCCATTTTCAGTGGGTTCCTATTTGTTACCATGGGAACAGGTTCCATGGCAGAGTTGTCAGAAGGCTTGTAAAATTGAGAGCTCTGTGAGTGTTTTGCCTAGCTACACCTTACAAGATGCAGACTACCCAAAAAATCCTTCATGTCTGCACCACATGTTAATTTTGAAAGGTTACACTATATAATTAAAACAGCTCTATAGAGAAAAAAGCTTTCATTTTTATGCTGAAAGAAATTGGAGTTCTAATATTTTTAAACTTTTTTTATTTTCAAATATAATAATTATATATCATAAAATATAGTGTTCTTGAAATGACACACATACTTAATTCAAATAATCGTGCATTATTTGGATGGCTAAAGTTGCTTGGTCTGTAGATTTGTAAGGTACCCAGGAACATATGTGATAACACTCCCTGAACTCAAGGGAACTACTTACATGAAGTGTGTGTGTGTGTGTATATATAATGTACACATATATAAATGAATGTACACACTATTGCCTGTGGGAGCGGCGATCGGCAGAACCTCCAGACGCGGGAGGTTAACAAACCGGCCCAGCCCCCCAGAGGACTTACGCTGCGGGCCAAAGATTGCTGATCCCTGGTTTAGCATATCTAATCTGGTACATAAATACCTTGCAATGCATCTATAAAAGTGCAATGCGAATTCTCCCTTTCAGGTGACATTGTAAATAAGAAGTGGCAGCATTATTTCCTGTAAATGTAAACAAACTTGTTTGTCTTAGCGATTGGCTGCACAAGAAGTAGGACTGAGTGGACTTGTAGGCGCTAAACTTTTACCTTGTTTTGTTTTTGAGTGCAATTATGTAACAAAAAAAATCTACATTTGAAAGTTGCACTTTCACGATAGAGATTGCACTACAATACTTGTATGAGGTGAATGAAAAATACTGTTTCTTTTGTCATTTTTACAGTGCAAATATTTGTAATAAAAATATATAAAGTGAGCACTGTACACTTTGTATTCTGTGCTGTAATAGAAATCAATATATTTGAAAATATAGAAAAACATCCAAAATATTTAATAAATTTCAATTGGTATTCTGTTTAAAAATGCAATTAAAACTGCAATTAATCATGATTAATTTTTTTAGTTAATCGTGTGAGTTAACTGCGATTAATCGATACACCTACTTTTCATTACACCTTCCATTATTCAGAGTAAAAAGCAGGGTGCAGGAGACAGAGCAATGGTGTTGGTAACAATGAAAGCCATGGCTGCACTCTTGAAGTGGAATAGTAGGACAGGAAATTGTCACTATTCTGAGAAATGCACTCTCTAGAGGATTAAGACACAGTATATGGACTGCGACATAGCAATGGCTGTACTACTGATAGGATAGCTAGCATCCAGAGTAACTAACTTATATTTGTACATCTCAGCATCCACACTTCTACTGTGCAGTTTTTTTATTTTACCTTTCTACCTTCTTAGCACAGATTAAAAAATTGTCTTATTATTCTCTGCCAATGACCTTGATTCTTATAATTACTGTTTCTGCCAAAAGAATAAAATAGAGTGGCTGCATCCCCAGAAATATCTACATTCTAAGTAAGGCTGTCAAGCTATTAAAAAATTAATTGCAATTAATCGTGCTATTAAACAATAATAGAATACCATTTTATTTAAATATTTTTTGATGTTTTCTACATTTTCAAATATATTGATTTCAATTACAACATAGAATAAAAAGTGTACAGTTCTCACTTTATATTTATTTTTGATTACAAGTATTTGCACTGTAAAAAACCAAACGAAATAGTATTTTTCAATTCAAATAATACAAGTACTGTAGTGCAATCTCTTTATCGTGAAAGTTGAATTTGCACATGTAGAATGATTACAAAAAAACTGCACTCAAAAACAAAACAATGTAAAATTTTAGAGCCTGCAAGTCCACTCAGTCCTACTTCTTATTCAGCCAATAGCTAAGACAAGCAAGTTTGTTTACATTTTCAGGAGATAATGCTGCCCTTTTCTTATTTACAATGTCACCTGAAAGTGAGAACGGGTGTTCACATGGCTCTGTTGTAGCCAGCGTTGCAAGATATTTACGTTCCAGATGTGCTAAAGATTCATATATCCCTTCATACTTCAACCACCATTCCAGAGGACATGTGTCCATGTTGATGACGGGTTCTGCTCGATAACAGTCCAAGGAGGTGCAGACCAATGCATGTTCATTTTCATCATCTGAGTCAGATACCACCAGCAGAAGGTTGATTTTCTTTTTTGGTGTTCGGGTTCTATAGTTTCCACATCTGCGTGTTGTTCTTTTAAGACTTCTGAAAGCATGCTCCGTACCTCATCCCTCTCAGATTTTGGAAGGCACTTCAGATTCTTAAACCTGGGGTCGCTTAGAAACCTCACATGGGTACCTTCTTCGCGTTTTGTGAAATCTACAGTGAAAGTGTTCTTAAAATGAATATGTGCTGGGTCATCATCCAAGACTGCTATAACATGAAATATATGGCAGAATACAGGTAAAACAGAGCAGGGCACATACAATTCTCCCCCAAGGAGTTCAGTCACAAATATAACTAACACATTATTTTTTTAACAAGCGTTCTCAGCATGGAAGCATGTCCTCTAGAATGGTGGCTGAAGCATGAGGGGCCATACAATTGTTTAGCATATCTGGCATGTAAATACCTTGAAATGCCAGCTATAAAAGTGCCATGCAAATGCCTGTTCTCACTTTCTGGTGATATTGTAAATAAGAAGAGGGCAGCAGTATCTCCTGCAAATGTAAACAAACTTGTTTGTCTTAGCGATTTGCTGAACAAGAAGTAGGACTGAGTGGACTTGTAGGCTCTGAAGTTTTACATTATTTTTGTTTTTGAGTGCAGTTATGTAACAAAAAAATCTACATTTGAAAGTTGCAGTTTCACGACAAAGAGATTGCACTACAGTACTTGTATGAGGTACATTGAAAAATACTATTTCTTTTGGTTATCATTTTTACAGTGCAAATATTTGTAAACAAAAATAATATACACTTTGATGTCAGTTACAACACAGAATACAATATATATGAAAATATAGAAAAACATCCAAAATATTTAATCAATTTCAATTGGTATTCTAATGTTTAACAGTGCAATTAAAACTGCAATTCATTTTTTTTTAGTTAATCGCGAGTTAGGACTGTCAATTAATCATTGTTAATTTTAAGCACTACTTTCATGTGATTCATGGCTTTGTTAAGCAAGTGCTTAATTAGGCCAGTTGTACAAAATAAACTACTGGCCTTGTGGGAGAGGACACGTGACCTAATCCATCTTTCAAAATTTCTGTCTACAGTGGTCATTTATTTATTTTTTGATATTTATTGTTATTTATTGCTGTGGTAAGTCGTCTGTTCTACTGACTTCTGAAGGCAGATCAGAATAGATGTAAACACACATACACCCTTCTGGGTACACAGCAAACCACTTTTCTGAAAACAAGTATCTTCTTTGTTTGGGATTATTTTGGGTTATTTCAAAAGGGGCTTGCTTTGCAAAATTTGGACAAAGTATTTATTTAAAATTAGTCCCCACCATCCCTTGTTCTTGCAGATATGAGATTCTTTAAATTTCACACCAGAAAAATTACATTTTGACCAGCTCTAGTTTGAAAAATGTTAGACCAACATTTCAAACTTGAGTGGTCTGACTTTCAGAGGTTCTGTCCATCCATGGCTCAACTGACTTCAGTGGCTCAGTACCTCTGGAAATTAGACCGCTCACTAGTGGCTAATTTTAGGCAATCAAGTTTGAAGTTTAAATCTGGTTTGTTTTTTGTTTTTTTGGTTTTTTTTTTTTAACTTGATAAAAAACTGCCTTAAACTAAAAGTGAAGACGCATCAGAAGATTTTGCCAGTGCTACAGTTTATACTGAACATCATGGAACACTTGTGAGGGAAAGCTTTTTGGCATTATGAACTCATATTTATTTATTTTCTGTGTTAGCCAAGGCATTAACAACTGAATTCCTTTTCTCTCTCACTTTTTAAAACATGATTTTCACCCAGGATTAAAGTCTCTCTCAGGTCCTCTGCTGCAAGTCTGCAGCAATGTTAAAATTCCTACTCTTCAGCTTAGTTGCTGCCCAACAAAACCACTTTTTAACACATGACAAGGTGCACAGATACACTGAGCTGTCCATTCCATTGCTGTGAGCATGCAGAGTTCTGAAATTGACAAGAATCTGCTCTCTGAAACACTCGGAGAGGAAGATTATTTTATTTAGATTTAAATAATGAAAAAAGACCCTTATGCAAGGGTAGAGGCGTTCTAACATTAATAACACAGTCAGATCCCAGAAGCGTTAAAGTAATCATTTCAAACAGGAACTTAGCCAGCCCAGCTGCCAACAAAAATCTGCTTTCCATCTCTTCATCGTTCTGGGAAACATATCCTCAGCCCTCTTCAAAAACAATCAGCTTTTCAGCTTCATTTATTAGCTTTTTAGTCTGAAAAACCCACTCCAAAACTCTGTTGCAGTGACTCTCCCTCTGCCCAGAGAGAACTGGCCATGGGCTCCTGGTGGAGGGAAGATTACTGCTACATGGGGACTCTAACTGGCAAAAAAAACCTGATGAAATTTCTCCATTGAAGCATTTGGATAGGATAATTCTACACTATCTGTTCACTTATATAGCATCAGTCACCATGGCATCTAAATACTGTCTTGTGATCCGCTTTCAGATTCTTGTCTGCTTAGAGGGATTGAGCAAGCAGGAAGAATAGAGGATTAGCCCATTGTTTGTAGCTCTGGCCCTCGGGCAAGGGGAAAACAGTGCCTTGGATATGATAGGTTACCCAGCTCGGAACTGGAATTTTAATGCACTTATAGCAGCTGTCTTGAAAGGTAGATGGTATCACAGCAGGCCAAAACAGAAATGCTGGATCTTGGCAACCACAACTCCAGACTTCATTATATTTCTTGTGATCTGTGGGTTGATTATTTTGCGTGTGTGGGGGGGTGTGGGGGGAGGAAGGGGGTTCCCTCTTACCATTATAACCTTTTTCTCCTAGGATGAGGATTTTCTGAAAAACACCAAACACAGGGCTTGAAAAACATTACTGGACACCTACTAGCCAAGAGGCCAATTTAAGAAGGATAAGAAAGATTTAAGAAAGCAGTCCCACCAGCAAGGTGCATTAATCGATGTGCTAGTGAGAAGCCTTGCCCACTGTGCTAACTCCCCACTGACAGAATTGGGAGAATGCTGAGATTTCTCCATGATGTTGACCTTGCTTCTTTTTAATTAAGTATTGGACAAATTTGAACACCTCCCCACATCACTCTGGTTCTTCCCTCCCCTCCCACTCAAGTCTGCTTCAGAGTGGTCTTCACTCCTCCCTCTGTTCGATTTCTCCACCACCCTAACCTTCTGCCAGCCTTTGCTTGAGGGATCCTCCCACCTATATGGTTACAATAAGTCTGCTGCTACTCTTCACATCTGTCCCAAGTATAGTGACATGGAAATTGACATATTTCTTGTCACTTTCATGGATGCCACATGAGCCTTCAAAAGTTGTCCCATTACAGACACACTCAATTCAAAGGCATTTGTCTATAACCTCACTTGGCTTGGCCAACACCATCGGGATTTGCATACATATCCAACTCCCCTTGCTGATAAATATACAGCTCCAACAGTTTTAGTGTCTGAGTCTTGAAAGGATCAAGTTTCAGGCTATCTTGAGGTTTCCAATTCCTTAAATTTCTAAATCTTGCAGCAGTTATTTTCAGCATCAAATCCTGAATGTTTTAATACTTGTATGCAAATAAATGGCTGCTGAACAGTTTTTATTTCCTTTTCTCTGTTTATACTCTACGTCTATCAAATTTCATAGAACATAGTTCACTTCATATTAAGGTTTTATAAACTTTCAAGAGTGGAAAAAATTGAAACTCGTACCACTTTTAGTTAACAAATCTAAAACTAATACCACATACACCTCTATCCCGATATAACGCTGTCTTTGGGAGCCAAAAAATCTTATACGTTATAGGTGAAACCACATTATATTGAACTTGCTTTGATCCACCGGAGTGCATAGCCCTACCCCTCTGGAGCACTGCTTTACTGGGTTATATTGGGGTAGAGGTGTACCATAAAATGAACTATGGGCTTTTCTTGGCTTGAATAAACTCTTGTACCTTGCAAAAAAGTATCAGTATGCTTCCTTATTCCTATTTGTGGCTAGGAGTACGTAGTTACTGTCTGTGACTTGAGTATGCTCTGTTTATGTAGCCTCACTGAGTTTTAAAATGGTGACTTTTAATCTTTCCTTTCTTTCTAATTAGTTTCCTCATATTTTTTAATCCCCTTTCCTAATGTTTGGTGCCACCATATCATGTTTATGCTATGATCCATCCCACTGGGATATTGAACTTAATTATATTATGGTTACTAAACTACAGTTACTTCAGATTAAGTTTTAATACATCCATCACAGTATTGTCTAGGGAACAGTTCAAGTAAGATTCACAGCAAATTCTGCCCAAAATGGGATTGACACCTTATGGTCTTCCCTCTTGTTAACTTTGGTGTCAATGTAGTGGCTGTCCTGTTAATTCTGTGCTTGGGAAGGTCTGAGTACAGAACTCTTTTGTACAGCTTAAATGTGGCAGGGCTTATCCTGATCTGTGGTGTCCAGGAGTTAAACACTCTCAGCTGTGTGTGATGGGACATGAAACTGTCCCTGACAATTTAACCCAGGGCACATGGAGTTTTAACTCACTTCATACATGCCCCAGAGATGCTGTTTTCCCACCCGCATTTGGGGGTTTATTGCATGCAACTCTCATTCCCATAATCTTATTCTTAGGACAGCTGAATTCCTAAACCTACAATATACTTAAATACTTAACCTTTGTTATAAGCAACATGTGGTCTGGAACTTGGCAAAACAAATGTCATATGACTGTTTTCTTTTATATCATAACAATGTTTTGATTCTATTTCCATCTAGTTTCCTGCAATCAAATCAAAGGAAATGTAGTTTGATAGTACCTAGTGTGCTTTACTTTAGCATTCAAATTACCTAAGGAAATTTCCTGTTGCAGTAGAGTATTTCTAATGGCAAATGTATGACCTTTGTGGAATTGGCTGTAAACAAGTGAAGTTCAGGTTGCTGCAATGTGAAAACTGTTTTCCATATAGATATATATAAAACATATGGTGGGAGAGATTAGATGACAAGAGCCAGTTATCCTGCCATGTAGTAACTTTCCATTACTCCATTCCGGTTTGGCCAATGTAGTCCCTACGTAAAAGAATAAATGGACACAAATCAGACGTCAAGAATTATAACATTCAAAAACCAGTTGGAGAACACTTCAGTCTCCCTGGCCACTCGATTACAGACCTAAAAGTCACAATATTACAACAACGAAAAACTTCAAAAACAGACTCCAACGAGAGACTGCTGAATTGGAATTAATTTGCAAATTGGACACCATTAAATTAGGCTTGAACAAAGACTGGGAGTGGATGGGCCATTACACAAAGTAAAACTATTTCCCCATGCTTATTCTCCCCCCCTCCCCCCGCCAGTTCCTCATATCTGCTTGTCAATTGCTGGAAATGGGCCATTTTCATTACCACTACAAACAGTTTTCCCCCCCCTCCTACTGATAAAAGTTCAACTTAACTGATTACTCTCCTTGTAGTGTGTATAGTAACAACCATTGTTTCATGTTCTCTGTGTGTATATATATCTTCCTATTGTATTTTCCACTACATGCATCCGATGAAGTAGGCTGTAGCCCACGAAAGCTTATGCTCAAATAAATTAGTTAGTCTCTAAGATGCCACAAGTACTCCTGTTTTTGTGGATACAGACTAACACGGCTGCTACTCTGAAACTCTGTAAAATGTAATTGATATCATGACATTGTTCACAGTGTGAATCAAGGAAGGTACCATATTTTTGTCTTTAGCTGTTAAATGTAGTCTTTCTTATTGTGGTTCTACTTACATTTCTTAGTATCTAGGTTTTTAGAATTATACTATTTATGAGAACTGGAAGGGGGAAGAAAAAGACTTTTTTTATTCCTCCTTTGAAAAAAAAACTTATTTTTAAGTCTCTAGGAAAATGCATTTAATATGGCTGAGAGTCACATGCATTTGAGTTGATGACTGTATTGGAAATAATGCTCTTTCTAGTTACATTTTATAAACACTCTACCCAATCATTTGGAACACATCTATGGTTCCTAAAGAAGTTTGCTAACCAACTAAAAACAAACATTAACCAGAGCCAAAGGGTCTGAATAAAACACTGTTGTTTGTTGTTTTTCCTTTCTAGAAATGTGAAGCAGGAGATTATTTCAAGGGAAAATATTTCATGTTTGTGAACAGAAATTATAATAACAGTAACAGAAAAATAGCTGAGACTGGGAAAACAGAGATATTTGGAGATATCCCCCCCCCTTTGTGTTCTTCCCCATCCCAGAAATATTAGCATTAATTAAATGAGGAAAAAAGATATGATTCAGATGCAAGTAAAACTACAAATTATATTTAAAAATTTAAATGGGTAGCAGGGATCAACAGACATAAAAGGAAATAAGGGGAAAAATGGAATAAGCATGAAGGAAAGCTGTAAAAGGTTTGAGAGAAAACAGAGAGAGGCTCTATTACACCTCTAGCTGGAGTAATAGTTACCCAAAAAAAATAATGTGCTTCTGAGAAATGAAGTAATGTTGTAAGATGGTGGTGGTTGATGTTTAAAGACTGTTAATGTTTCCTTGATCTTAAGAAAAGTAATAATCCAAGTTCTCTTTGTTTGGGAGGGAACTGTGTTCACTACTTGAATATTTTAATATAACCTAATTCAAGTGGAGTTTATTTAGCACCGTGGTGAATCCACATCCGAGGTTTCCTTGGCCATCATCTGCTAAATAAGTGCTATAAACTTGTTCACAGAGTCATACTAGAAACAAAACTTATATTTCAAGCAAAGGTGGTAATGTTTTTTGGCCACTGTCAATGGGGTAGAAAAACATGAGTAAAGTTTTCAAAAGCTCATAAGACTCATTGTCAAAAGTGACCAGCACTTAGGCGTCTATGTCATCTAGGTATTTTTTGAAAATTTCACCCCATGTCTGCATAATGCAAACAACTAGTTATAATAACTCTGCTTTAAACCACAATCGCATTTAAATGTTGTTTAAATAGGTTTGTTAATAGGCATGGTCTGGCCAGGATGGCTATTATAAATTATATGTAGTGCAGTAAGGCCTCCAGGCAGGGATCACTGCGCCATTATTCTAGCCACTGTACACACGTGTGCACGCACACTCTCACTCTCGGCAGACAGCCCCTGCCCCAAAGAGCATGATGAACCCAAACCATGTTGTAACCATTTAGGCCACAACCATATTTACACTATGCTTGAGTACAGTGATTAAATGAAGTTGTTTGCCGTGTGTAGATGGGATTAAAGAGCAGCCTGGAATGAGAAATCCATTAAGGGAGGTGGGAACTAGGGGATCTGAAATAGAATAGGTCCAAGATTCACAGATGAGGAAGTTGTGGCAAAGTATAGCCTGTTAGAAACACTTCCAGCTTCATTTGGAAATCCACTGTTGGTTAATGCAGGTGCTCCTAATAGGAAATACTACACAATGAGTGGCACATTCTGTACTAGCTGTAACTTCTGGATGGTCTCCATGTGTAAACCCAGGTAGAGCACACTAGGCATCCACTTTGATGTGACAAAGGCAAGTGTGAAGATGGCATAAGTCCTGCACTTCTAAGGGCCCAGTCCCCTCCTCCATCTTACCTGACACCCCTCCTCCCATGCACACACACACGCACTGCTGATCTGTTAGCAAAAGCATCACCCCCAATTCCTTGTTATGCTTCCATTTCACACTGGTGCTAGATGGCTGCTGCACATATAGAATTCCCTAAATACCTTACCATCATCACCCCCAATTTGGGATGTTGAGCTTCAGCACACTTCTTGTTTCTGAGGGAGTGAGTTATTTGATCTCCTGAAGCTTCAAAAAAGTGAGATATGGCGGCTGGAGGTCACCACAGCTGAAATGGAGATCATGAGGCAACTACAGAAAAATAAATTGCAAACCTCTTTATTAGAGCAACAGCCAATACAGTTAATAGGAGGCGGGGATGCTCTCTCCATGGGAATTATACCATTCCAGGATAGAACAAGATGGTGATATCGTCAACATTTTTATAAGGAGTATTGTCAGCATGGGCAAGCCTGGTTTTGTGGGATTAGATTAGGAGTAATTGTACATTGAGATTTTATGTCATGTGATGGTGGGTGTTGCTACGAAAGTGATGGTTACTGTGTCTTAGGATATGTCTACGTTACAGCTACTACAGTGGCACAGCTGCGGTGCTGCAATGCTGTAGTGCAGGGGTCGGCAATGTTTGACACATGGATCGCCAGGGTAAGCACACTGGCGGGCTGGGCCAATTTATTTACCTGCCGATGTGGCAGGTTCGGCCCATCGCGGCCCCCAGTAGCCGTGGTTCGCTGTCCCAGGCTAATGGGGGTGGCAGGAAGCGGCGCGGGCGAGGGATGTGCTGGCCACGGCTTCCCGCCGCCCCCATTGGCCCGGGACGGCGAACCGTGGCTAGTGGGGGCCGCAGTCGGCCGAACCTGCTGCGTCGGCAGGTAAATAAACTGGCCCGGTCCGCCAAGGTGCTTACCCTGGTGAGCCACGTGCCAAACGTTGCCGACCCCTGCTGTAGTGTAAACACTTCTTACGTCGACAGGTTTTCTCCATCAATGTAGTTAATCCACCTCTCTGAGAGGTGATAACTAGGTTGACAGAAGAATCCCTCCCTTGACCTAGCTGTGTCTACACCAGGGGTTAGGACAACCTAACTCTGTCACCCAGAAGGTGAAATTTTTCATAGCCCTGAGCAACAAAGCTAGGTTGATCTAATTTTCAAGTGCAGACCAGGCCTTTGTGGCTGACCTATTAGAGTTGCAGATAGAATAGGAGAGGTCCAAGAAGGAAAGGTATGTATGAGAAAATGGAGATGCTCACTGTTGAGATGTGGGGAGGGAAAAGATGAGAACCCTTTATTCAGGTAACTTTTAACACCCATGCACTAACAGGTATAATCCAGCACTAGAAGTGTGTGGTACAGGGGCAGCTGTGATTACAGCAGAGGGAATACACTTGAAGATTAATTCAAGTTCTCCACCTGTGCCCTATTGAAAATAGCAGATTTTGAAGGCAAATGTGCAGATGCATGTTTAAAAGCTTATTCTTGCCCTGGTTATATAATAAAACCAAGCTCTTCTGTCACACTTCTCATCAGTAGCTCTCTGAGCTGTTTACGAATGAGGTCAGTATCATTATCCCCATTTTACAAGATGGGGAAACTACAGCACAGGGAGTTAAAGTGACTTACCCAAGTCACCCAGTTGGCTGGTAGCTAAGCCAGGAATAGAGCCCAGGTCTCCCAAGTCCCAATCATGTCCTCTCACCAAAGAGCCCCTTTTAGCATGTGGAGGTTTATAACTAAGCCTGGGAGCGCTGTCCTCTAAAATTGGCTGAAGCAAGTGTGCAATGGAAATATCTGTTGTCTGAATTGGTTTTTTTGTTTTTCCCTCTTGCAGATCATAAAGCATATGGAATCTCTGTCAAAACGGACAATCAGCATGTTACAGCAAAGGAGTTTCAGGGTACAGTATGTGCATGGGCATCACTGCATTATATATAATATATATAATATATATAACACAAGAAACTGTTTAAAGAACATTATTAAGGTTACAAAGTCAAGCACTCAAAAGTGAGGAAATGCCAGAATTAAGGTTGTGTTTTCAATCTTAATTCAGCCCCATTGTGTGTATGCATTATGATACAGTGTTTAATTACATGATCACATAGTATTCTGCCCAGAACCCCTGCCAGCTTCTGTGCACAGGATGAAGAGTGCTCAATTAATGAGCAGCTTGCTCCTTGTTGCCCTATGCCTTATTGACTATTCATTGTTCAAATCCTGCTCTGAAGACATAATTATAAATTTCTTCATGGTCTGTTCAGCGGCACTCATCCACTAATTTTAGGGGCCCAAATTGAGACATATAGGACCTGATTTTTCAGAATATTTAGTATTATATAGAACTGTATATGTTCAAAGTGCAACTCCTATTGACTTGCAGTTGTCGGTGCTCAGCACTTCTGCAAATGAGTCCCCAGGGTCTCAAGTCCAGCACCCAGAAAATGAGGAACAGGCAGTTGGTGACCATCTATGAAAAGTTTGGCTTAAGTGACTAGTCCAACATCACACAAATTGTGGCAGAGGCAGGGATAGAATCCAGTTCTCCTGGGCAGCATTCAACTGTTTTAACCATGAGACCTTTCCTTCTGTTCCTGCAGTCCCCTGCATCATCCACAACAAACCTTCCAACATCTGCTACAAATGAGTCAGGGGTCTTACAGACAATAGCTTCCTTCAGTACACGTCATTGATTCATCCCCAGAGCAGGTCCATTCTGTGGACTGAATGAATCAGGGGTCCTTTGGAAAAAAAAGTCATCCTTTAATTTATATGCATAAACGGGGGTCAAATTAAGGCACCTTACTTGTGTCATTTCCTAACATTTGAGTGCTTGACTTTGCAACCTAAATGTTTTTTTAACATAGTTTGGTTTGGCTTTCTAATGTCCTAGGTCTTAAAAAAAAAATCCCAGTAAGGTCAGGTTAGTGGGTGACACTTATATTGGTATGTAGTTCCATGTGTTTGGGGTTTATGTTGGTCTTAATTCCATATGTTGAGTTTATTTTGTTTTTTTATTTGTTGCATAAACTATCCCAGCTGCCCTTCTGCCTACCGATTCCTTGTTTGCAAGTGTCATGTAGGATTCATGGCAGAACTGGATCTTCTGGAGGGACTTGAATAAGAGGGCAATGGTCTGCTGTAGTAGCTTGGGAAGGTGACCCATGTGTAGGGAGTCACATAAAGCATAAAGACAGCTAGGGGAGAATCGGAAGAACAGGGCAACAAGACCAGCATCATTTGACAGAGTGGAGGGAGCAAAGGAGTGGCGGGGGAGGGAGAGACAAGATTTGGTAATAGGGAAGTGCAGCATTTTATAGGGACTCGAAGGTGGCGACAAGAAATGTGAATTTAGTGAAGAGGGAGGCACCAGTGAAGCACTCAAAGGGATTGGTGATGTGTACAGATTGGCCAGTTCAGAAGGTGATCCTAGTAGCTGAATTTTGTATTTTTCTGGAAGGGGGTGACATAGGTGTAGGCAAATAAATAAATATGTTGATGGAAATGCCATAATGTCAGAAGTGGTCCCTCTGAGGCAGGGTTGAAATATATCGGTGGGGAAAAGTTTGTATTTCCACTGTCTCTGCAGACTCATTCTGTAGATGAAAAGGACTTTGATCTCTAGGGTTGTCAGCCTGGCACCTCTCACAAACAATGTCACTTCTTAAAAAATGAACACAGAAAAATATTAAATAAGATTTCAGAGATCAGAAAGGATGAGAGAATGGGAACAGTTGGCTACCATAGCTATTGGGCCTTTTTTATGAAGGCTTGGCTGATTTTTGTCTCATTGTATGGCTCACCCCCTACTCTTCTTTCCTGCAGTGCACATGCTGGAGGAGGACTTGTTTGTTAATACTTAGCATAGGCAGTTTCTGATCACACCCATACTCTTACCTAACAGCAAAGCAGGAATGCTAGAGCCCACTCATATGTCTACTATGTGCAGCTGATTTGAACTGCGCTCCGGAGGACCAGGTCAGGAAGGAAGCTATGGCAGCAATTCAGTGGGGTAGAGATGTATGCACACTGGGCATAGGCACACTACTCCCTCACCACTGTTCACAGCTGGTGAGTTGCTCCAGTGATTGGTAACACTTAGATTTCCTCTTTTTGCTTCATTTTCAACCTACTGTTCTCTTTTTCCTGTCCCATGTGTCTATTTTCCACCTGCTCTGTCCCTGGGTTGTGTCTGTATCCCATCTCTTAGCACATTCCGTCTAATTCCTATCTCTCTATCCCTTTCCTCTCTGCTCTCCTGACTTTGTTTGGGTGGTTTTATCTTGTGCTTACTATGGAGAGCCAAGGAACCATAATTTGGCATCCTCTGCTGTACTCCTACTCAGCAGCATTTCCCTTAGCTGCATCAGTGCCAGAATAAAATGGAAACTGAGAAGTGTGCCAGCTTTATCAAGCTGCATCCTGTGGAAAGGAGCTACTCTGGAAGGGTACACAGTGCTACTGTGAAGGCATCTATAATACTAACTGTGAATTTCATAAGATCCTTCCACCTGCAAGATTTAAATGCATGGCAAAAAGCATGCAGGGGCTCAGCTCCCTTCCCTTCTATCTCCAAGCCCCGCATCAGTGTTTGATCACTATGCCCTGGTCTACACTACGAGTTTAGGTCGAATGTAGCAGTGTTAGATCGATTTAACCCTGAACCCGTCTACACAACGAAGCCATTTTTGTCGACTTAAAGGGCTCTTAAAGTCGATTTATGTACTGCTCCCCGACGAGGGGATTAGCGCTGAAATCGACCCTGCTGGGTCAAATTTGAGGTAGTGTGGATGCAATTCAACAGTATTGGCCTCCGGGAGCTATCCCAGAGTGCTCCATTGTGACCACTCTGGACAGCACTCAGATGTACTGTCCAGGTAGACAGGAAAAGCCCCGCAAACTTTTGAATTTCATTTCCTGTTTGGCCAGCGTGGTGAGCTGATCAGCACAGGTGACCATGGAGTCCCAGAATCGCAAAAGAGCTCCAGCATGGACCGAACGGGAGGTACTGCATCTGATCGCTGTATGGGGAGACGAATCCGTGCTATCCAAACTCTGTTCCAAAAGATGAAATGCCGGAATATTTGAAAAAATCTCCAAGGGCATGAAGGACAGAAGTTATAACAGGGACCCGCAGCAGTGCCATGTGAAACTTAAGGAGCTCAGGCAAGCCTACAAAGAACCAGAGAGGCAAACGGCCGCTCCGGGTCAGAGCCCCAGACATGCTGCATCTATGATGAGCTGCATGCCATTCTAGGGGGTGCCCCTATAACTACCCCACCCCTGTGCTTCCCTCCTCTCCCACCCCTCCCGGGCTACCTTGGCAGTTATCCCCCCATTTGTGCGACGAATTAATAAAGAATGCATGAATTTGAAACAACAATAACTTTATTGCCTCTGCAAACGGAGATCAAAGGGGGGAGGGGAGGGTGGTTGGCTTACAGGGAAGTAGAGTGAACCAAGGGGGCGGGTTTTCATCAAGGAGAAACAAACAGAACTGTCACACTGTAGCCTGGCCAGTCATAAAACTGGTTTTCAAAGCTTCTCTGATGCACAGCACGCCCTGCTGTTCTCTTCTAACCGCCCTGGTGTCTGGCTGCGTGTAATCAGCGGCCTGGTGATTTTCCTCAACCTCCCACCCCACCATAAACGTCTCCCCCTTACTCTCACAGATATTGTGAAGCGCACAGCATAACGATGGCAATATTGGTTTTGCTGAGGTCTAACCGAGTCAGTAAACTGCACCAGCGAGCTTTTAAACGTCGAAAGGCACATTCTACCACCATTCTGCACTTGCTCAGCCTATAGTTGAACTGCTCCTTGCTACTGTCCAGGCTTCATGAGCCATGGGAGCAAGGGGTAGGCTGGGGTAGGTGCGACCGCGCGGTGCTGCCGACTGGGAGAGCAGCCTGAGGCAGAAGCCTCCAGATGGCATGATATCCCAGGCAGGACTGACTCTCCATTAGACAAAACTTAAAGAAGAGAATGACCTGGAGTCATTCCCATTTTTGTCCAGGCGCCCACAACCGACCTCACTGAGGCCAGCCAGGCGCCCCCATGTCTGCCCAGGCGCCCCCGACCAACCTAACCGAGGTCAGCCAGAAGCACCCACGGGACGAAGACAACGGTTAGCAATCGTATTGTACCATCTGCCGTCCGCAAGGCAAGGAGTTGCTGCTGTGTAGCACTGCAGTACCGTGTCTGCCAGCAGCACCCAGGAGACATACAGTGACAGTGAGCTGAGCGGGCTCCATGCTTGCTGTGGTATGTCATCTGCACGGGTAACCCAGGAAAAAAGGCGAGAAACGATTTTTTGCCGTTGCTTTCATGGAGGGAGGGAGGCCTGACGACATGTACCCAGAACCACCCACGACAATGTTTTTGCCCCATCAGGCATTGGGAGATCAACCCAAAATGCCAATGGGCGGCGGAGACTGTGGGAACTGTGGGATAGCTACCACAGTGCAACGCTCCGAAAGTCAATGCTAGCCTTGGTACTGTGGACGCACACCGCCGACTTAATGCGCTTAGTGGGGACACACACAATCTTAAAAAATCGACTTCTATTAAATCCACCTAATTTCGTAGTGTAGACATACCCTAAGAATGTATGGCTTTGCATTTGTGTTGTATTAATAAAGTCATGGATGTGGAAAGCAATGGATATTTCAGTACATGCCCAAATGTTTGAGGCTGAGAATAAGGAATATGAAGAAATTTATTTCCAAATCTAACTCTATATCAGTCATGTATTACCAAATTTGAAATAAGTTTATCTTGGTAATTTAAATTTAATTACCATTTCTAAATGTAGGTGAATGGATTTTCCTACCTTCCACTTAGCAGTCAAACACCACCAAAACATATTTTAGTGACTTTTCCTTCATCTAATAAGTTGCATACTAGTAATCCGTTTTCCATTCACCCTTCTTTGTGCTTACCCAACCTTGTTTTTCCCCTCGACCATTCATTTTTGTCCCCCAATTCTCGCAGCTTCCCACCCATTGCCTTTCCTTTCTCTTCCCTAGAATTCTGTGTTCTTAGTTCAGCCTCTCCTTAAAAATACCTTAAATAGAATTCTTCTACCTCTCCACCTCTGATGCTGTCTCCTCAATTCTGCCTGTCCCTCTCCTCCCCCTTTGTCCAGTCTTTCTCCTCACTGCCTCCCACTCCATTTAGTCTCCCCTCTCCTCACGCTATATAACAGAGCCTCTCTTCCTGGTTTATTTGGGCATAAGCTTTCGTGGGTACCCATGAAAGCTTATGCCCAAATAAATCTGTTAGGCTTTAAGGTGCCACCGGTCTCCTTGTTGTTTTTGTGGCTACAGACTAACACGGCTACCCCCTGATACTCTCTTCCTGGTGACTCTTCTCCCATGTTGCTGAGTGCAATGAAGCTAGAGAACTACGGTTGAGGAGACCTGCACCACACTTTCTCCCCTCCATATAACCCTTCCCAACCCAGCAGGAGAGGAGGAGGACGAGGAAGTGCTTATATCGTGTGAACTAAGCACTGGGCTTCCTCTGTTCTCTCCCTCCTCACAGGCAAGAGTCAGAGTGACCTCGACATTGCTCCTCTGCATTTTCTCCTTCCCTCTCCCGTCTCTGAAATGACAACGTCTGGGCAGTAGAGAGAGAGAGTCAATGGAAGTCTCATCCCCAGAGTGTAGGTGAATTATAGGCTTGCAACACTGAAACTCAGCTGCCTTCACTTTAGTTAGATGCAAATAAAGTTAGGCACACTTGGGCTCAGCCAGCAATCTCAAAGGCCAGCAGTGAAAGACCCAGAGCGTAGGTGGGAATTGACTAATGTTTTTCATTGTTAGAAAGGCAACAAAAGGGAAAGGAAACTTCAATAAATCTTAAAGTACAGGAAGGCCACCGCCTATCCCACTCCACCTGCAGTCAGGAACTTCTGACTTCCTCAGCTAAGTACAGAACACACATTTTGTAAAGCATTGTGTATTTGTCTTTGGAACAGGATACCCTCCTGTCACTGGATTTTTCTTTAAAGTTGGGTTGCTTCTTTAATGTCTTGTCTCGTTTTGTGTGTGATCTTATTGCTCATGACAAATGCCAGACTGGTAGCATTGGAGCTCTGAAGCCTCAGCCCTGGTCTGGAAGGACAAATAGTAGGGGTGAATAAGTAACTCTGTCTCCATCATTTACTCAGTCCTTAGTTTCCTCGGCTGAGATTGGTAACAAGAGTGCAAATTAAAACAGGCTGTTGTGTATGCTTTTGAGATGTGGACACTTGTCCACTGGAAATTGGATACACCCCCAAAGATGTAAAAGTCTTTGGTCCCTATTAATATGACCTGTAAATGAAGGGCTCAGCGTATAGGTGAAAGGTTCTATATTGCATTGCCAACCTCCTAAGCCATCTGTTCTACCCCTTCCCCTTGAAAAAGAAAATAAAGATCGAGGCTTTCCACTGGAGATTATAAACTATAGAGAGATTGGAGGTAGTCAAAGATTTTTCATAATAATACTAGTGTTCTTTTCCTCCTTAGGCCAATCTGTACTAGAAAAGGTATGCCAATAGAGCTGTACCAGCAAACCCACCTAGTAGACACACACTTTCTACTGCCAAAAATGTACTTTTGCCTGTATAACTTATACCAGTTCTCTTTAAAGCTCTACTGACTTTACATTCTCTCTCTAAATTCTGTTCTCCATTACACTTGTTTATATTTGGAGTAAATACAATAAAGTCAATTTTAAGAGCAGGATTTGATGGTCACTGAAGGCTGAAGCCCTTTAATAGGAAGAATATTATGATCAGTACTTGTAATTATACCAAGCACGGAGCTAAAACACTGATTATCTGTTTTGTTTTCCCTAGAGGCTATGCTTAGCTGTAAGTACTCAGCTGGAAAGGGTATTATTCCAAGAGTAGAATGGAAGAAACTCTCATCCCGTGATGTCTCATTTGTGTACTACAAAGGTGACTTAGTAGGTAAGAAGCTGCAAACTTGTAGACTGATGGATTAAAATGAAATTGCTAAAATGCAGTTTGGTTTCTTTTCTGAAGAGAATAACAACGACAAAAGGATGCATCCGAAGAAGTGGGCTGTAGTCCACGAAAGCTTATGCTCTAATAAATTTGTTAGTCTCTAAGGTGCCACAAGTCCTCCTGTTCTTCTTTTAACGACAAAAGGATTTCCCAGAATTGGTTTTTGAAGAGCATATTCTTGAATGGCTTTCCATGCTAATATCTATTCTGTCTTTGATGGTATTAAATATTTTAACTTGGAGATGTAGATGAGTCTTTTGTACTGTTCCGTTTAGATTTAAAAAATGGCATTGCAGGTTCCCTGAATCCTTCTATAACCTGAGCGCATTTAAATAAAATTCTGTCCTTATTGAAAACTTTATGATCCAAAGAACAAGCTTCTGAAAGATCCTTTAAAATAAAGCTGAAGACTTGAACATAAATGTCATAGTAATATATACAGTGTTACAGCATATTTTAAATACACCCCCATTCCTTTTAGGTCTAGAACATAAGAATAAGTGTTCTTTCTTTAAATGACTTATTTCAGCTTTACATTTTGAGTGAAAAGTGCATCTCCGTGGTACCGTATATGTCAGCTATTTTTATGGTAGCCTTGTTCAAAAAGCGGTAGCTATTTTTTTTTCTCTTTTCAATGGGAAGTTAGTTTTGCCCTCATAACACACACACACTCCCATAACTCAAATGTCTGAAAGAATTTTGTTCCAACTTAAAAAAAAAATCACCTTTAACCAGAGACCAAGTCTGGAAAAAAATCAGCCCACAAGGTGAAAGGTATGTGATAACGGGGCTATAATGGGGTCTGGATTTTTGAAAGCTTAACTAGAGAGCTTTTGGCCAACATTCTCTATCTATAATAAATGTCACTTTTAAGTTTCTTAGATGATGCAGATTTCACCAAGCCACCCAAGAGCATTGGGGAAATGCATGTACTGCCAAATTCAAGATGGGTCTTGGGATTCCAACTCTATAGGCTGTTGGAAACTGGCTGTGTTTCATAAGTGATGCCTTTGGATTGTGAACAAAGGGTGTAGAGTTTGGGCTTAAAGTATTGCCTTGTTGCCCCTAAATTTATTTGTAGAGTGGAAGTGATAGTATCTTTGGAGAAAAGTGCTCATATTTATTGTCCTTCAGTGGAAAATTAGGCACAAAAATTATCAAGATTGAAGAAGTGAGCAATGACTGATGACTAGATGCATTGTGTGGTTTCAAGATGAGCCAATGATGCACAGTGATATTTTATTTTTATAACAGGCTTGATCTGCAAGGAATACTTTTCTAACTGTCATATTCTCTTTTAAAGGTGATCTGAAAGGCCGAGCAGAGATGATAGATTCAAGCATACGAATTAGAAATGTGACCAGAAAAGATTCTGCGAGATACCGTTGTGAAGTTAGTGCGCCGACTGAACGGGGACAAAATCTGGCAGAGACTATTATTACTCTCACAGTGTTGGGTAGAAACCTAACTTTGACTATGGGTTTTTGTTGAGGTCAATCCTAAGGGCAGGAGGGTAGGAGGAATTCAGTGTGGATATTTTTCCTCATGCACAAAAGAGTGCATGAGGAAAAATATCCAAAGTGTACATTCTTTTCTGGCTTCTCTCTTTTTCACAAACCACATTTACCTTCTTTTGACCATCTCTAACAAATAATTAATAATAGGGAACAAATCTACCCTTACAGAATCTTTTCTGAAAGTTTTTGGCCTGTATATTAAGGCTGGGATTTTCAAATAGGCCTAAGGGAGTTGCGCACCCAGCTCTCATTGACTTTCAGTGAAAGTGGGTACCTAACTCTTAGGCCCCATTGAATTTCCCAACACCAAAGCAACTATGACAGCTTAAAGTGCATTGATAATCACTCTGTTCATAGAAATAAATCCAAAACACACAACTGTGAAGAGGCCAGTACTAGCTCCAAATTCTGATTAGGTTACAAGTAAAACTCAGAGGTCTGCTCCTTGTCCACTTTATAAAATTTCACATAGAAATACCGGCCTCTCTTCTGGAGAAACCCATGTCTGGGCTGGCAGAAATGTTATCTGGATTGAGGCACACTGGCACACCTGTATGTGGAAAAGGCTTCACTGGATCTTTTTCAGCAACTGCCAGTACGAAGACTAGCTGAAGTTCCTAATAAGCCCTGTATTCATAAGTGCTGGAACTGTGTTGAAGTGGTTTCCGTTATATACTACTCCTGGGGGAATTCTGTGCCAAGAAATTAAAAATTCTGCAACAAAAAATTCTGCGTACGATATTTTGAAATTCTGCAAAATTCTGCATATTTTATTTGTCAAAATAACACAATATGATCACACCAGTTTCAATTATTTTTGGTTATTTATTTCAAAATACCTGTCAGCAAGTATGTCTGTAACAATGCAGACAATAAAAAAGATTCAGGGAATGTTTTTTGACAAATAGATTCCTTATCAGCATATCAATACAGAACACAAAACAAAGTGGGTATTTTGTTCATTTTTTTTTTAAAGCCACAGCTCAGTGATTCTTGGCCTTTGGTGGTGACTCAGCAAATGTTTGAAGTATCATACTGTGACTGGAGCTGTTCAAAACATTTTAATGAAAAAGTTTTTCCACCAAAAATTACTTCTCAAACTACATGGATTTTTTTTTCCTGTGAAAACATGTCATTTAAAACTTTTTTGAAACCAAAGGAAATTATTTTCTTTTCTTTCCTTTTCCCCTTCTTCACTAGTTCAGGGGGAAAAAAGGGGAGGGGAAAGAAGGAGTTGAGGGAAAGATGCTCAAAAGGGGGGGGGGATTGTTTCAAATAAGTGGAAACAACAAGAACAAAATATTTCAACCAAAAAAAGAAATTCCATGGAAAGTTTTGCCTGACTCAACATCCCCTTGAGTCCATGGAACTAAGTGCTGTGCTGGCAGGATGGAGGTGGGGAGGGAGGGTTGAGAAGTTGATCTTGGATTGGATGGTAGTGAGAGGGAGCAGAGCAAGGGAGAGGCAGCAGCAGGTTGAAGGGGCTGGGAGCAAGGTGCTCCTTCCCTTTCCAGGTCCTAGCAACCCAGGGATTTTTCTGTGTTCTCATTTAGTGGGGTGTGACCCACTGGTCACCCCTGTTGATCTCTTTCTTGGCCATGCCCCACCAGTCTATATTGTTAATTAATACATCGTGGGGTTCTTTGGATTGTTTCTGATGCCTAAGCAAATGTTGAAATAGAAATGTGAATGTTAATTTAAAACACTTAAACTGCCAAATAACAAATATGTTCTTCTTCGAGTGCTTGCTCATATCCATTCCATTAGGTGTGTGCGCGCCGCGTGCACGATCGTCGGAAGATTTTTACCCTAGCAACACCGGCGGGTCGGCTGTGGAGCCCCCTAGAGTGGCGCCTTCATGGCGCTGAATATATACCCCAGCCGACCCGGCGCCCCCTCAGTTCCTTCTTACCTCCCCTGACGGTCGTTGGAACTGTGGAGCGCTGCTTAGCTGTTCTCCACTCTCCCTAGCTTCGTTAGTCATTCGCAGTTATAGTTATAGTTGTAGTTCTAGTGTTTATAGTTAAATAGTTTTAAAGTTGTTCTAGTTGTTATTGTAGTTCAGGGGATTAAGGGGGTCGTCTCCCCCTTTCTCCCCCGGTCGCGGGGCCGGGCTCATGCCCAACGCTCCCGGCTTCAAGCAGTGCGCCTCCTGCGCTAAGCCTATGCCCACGAGCGACCCGCACGACTCCTGTTTGAAGTGCCTGGGAGAGTCCCACCAAACAGATAAATGCAAGATCTGTAAGGCCTTCAAACCAAGGACGAAGAAGGAGCGGGACTTTCGGCTCAGGCAACTCCTGATGGAGGCGGCACTTAGCCCGGACACTCCTTCTACGGGCCAGGCTCCGGCGCCTAGCACCTCGGTGCGCAGTGCCCCGGCGGCACCGGCTATGACGACCACGCGAGTGGCGTCAGACAAGCCTCCCCGGCACCGGACCTCGTCGGCACCGCAAGCACAGCAAGTGCCTCGGCGCCGGTCATTATCCCCAGGGCATAAAAAAGCCCATAAGACGGGGACGTCCGTGCCGAAGACGCCGGCTCCCCCAGTGCCGGGGGTAGAGCCGCGTCCGCCGGTGGAGCAACGAAAACAGGTGCCTCCAGCACCGTCGACTCCGGCGACGAGGCCGTTGAGTCCGGTGCAAATAGCGTCTCCACCGAGGCCGGCGGTGATACAGTGTCTCCCGTCGACGCCAGAGACCTTCGCGGCGGCGAGAGACTTAATAGCTCTCACGGAGCCGGCACCGCCTCAACAACCGGCACCGACTGCACCGTTGACTCGCCCGGTCCAGTCGAGAGGGAAACCTGCCTTGATGCGCCCTCCATCACAAGGGCTGGAACCTCGGCACCGATCCAGGTCCCGAAGCAGGTCCCCACGCCGCTCGCAGTCCCGGCACCGAATATCGTCTCGGCACCGGTCGTACTCGCGGCCAAGATCTTCTTCGCGGCGCCGCTCTACGTCTCGGCACCGATATGATCGTCGGCACCGTTCGACATCCAGACGTAGTTCTCGGCACCGCTACGGTCGACGCTCAACGTCGAGGGGCCGCTCCCGGCACCGGGCATACTCCAGGTCCTCGTCGAGGTCCAGATCCGACTCCCGGCACCGACGAGGTCATCGGCACCGGTCGCGGTCCCGGCACCGATCGCCGGCACCGCACAGAGATAGATCATCTCCGGACCGGCACCGTGCGGCACCGCAGCCCACGGGGATCGTCTCGACGCTCTCGGCACCGCCATGGCCGTCTAGATCGGTGTCTCGCTCCTCGGAGGACCTGTCGAGATCGGCATACCCCCCTCAAGGGCAAGCCGAGGAACGAAACTTGGGCCATTGGCAGGAGATGGCAGAGGACCACTCTCATGGACCATCTCACTGGTCGTTTTGGACCCCGTGGGCGTACCACCAGGAGCAAGGGGCTCCAATACCATCGACCTCTCGCTCGGGTCACTCGGTCAGAAGGGCCCCAGAATCCACCATCTCTCGGCCTCCGCCAGGAGGCATGGAGGCTTCCGTGTCCACGCCACCTGACACCATGGACCCAAGTGCAGGTGATGCCCCGGCCCAAGAGCAGGGGGATCAGGACCCCCCCTTGGATCCAGTGCCACCGGAGGCATCCTCTTCCTCCTCTCCGGATGAGGCAGTGGCGGGCACTTCTTGTACGGGTCCCCCTCCGATAGATCTTCGGGCTCACCAGGATCTCCTGCGTAGGATGGCCCGTAATATGGACCTGCAGGCGGAGGAGATAGTGGAGGTGCACGACCCGATCGTGAATATCCTTGGAGCAGATGCCCCATCGAGGGTGGCGTTACCTCTGATCCGCACGATCCAAACGAATGCGGATACGATATGGCAAACTCCTGCCTCCATTCCACCCACAGCGAGAGGGGTGGAAAGAAAATACTTTGTCCCGTCTAAGGACTATGGGTACTTGTATACCCACCCCCAACCGTGTTCACTGGTGGTAGAATCAGTGAATGCACGAGAGCGCCACGGCCAGCAGGCTGCAGCGCCTAAATCAAAAGAGGCTAAGCGGCTCGATCTGTTTGGCCGTAAGGTTTACTCAGCCGGAGGGCTACAACTTAGAGCGGCGAACCAACAGGCGCTACTGAGCCGCTACAATTTCAACTCCTGGAACTCTATGGGGAAGTTTAAGGAGTTGATTCCCCAAGAGTCCAGGGAAGAGTTTGGAGCCATGGTAGAGGAGGGCAAGAAGGTGGCTCGGACCTCCTTGCAGGCCTCCTTGGACATTGCAGACTCAGCGGCGAGGACCCTGGCTTCGGGTATCGCTATGCGCAGGATCTCCTGGCTTCAGGTTTCGGGTTTGCCTCCGGAGCTGCAGCAAACCCTACAAGATCTGCCTTTTGAGGGTCATGGATTGTTCTCAGATAAGACGGACTCTCGCCTGCAGAGCCTCAAGGACTCGAGAACAATCATGCGCTCCCTGGGGATGCATGTTGTGGGCCCCCAGCGCAGGCCATTTAGGCCGCAGCCTCAGCGCTTCTACCCCCCCCCGCCTCGTCAGAGACAGGACTCGGCCCGGAGGCGAGGGCGAGGTGGTAGAAGAAGGTGGACCGGCCCTCAACCCGGCCAGAACCAGGGGCCACCTAGACCACCTTCAGGCCCCAGGCAGAACTTTTGAAGGTGCGGTCGAGGACGGCGCCCCAGTCATCCCCCAGGATCCAGCCCCCTCCTTTCGGGATCGCCTCTCCCACTTCCACCGTGCTTGGTCCCTTATAACTTCGGACCGTTGGGTCCTCCGCACGGTGGAGAGGGGATACGCTATCCAGTTTTCTTCATTTTCCCCCCTCCTCCCCCCCTTCCCCGTCCCTCTTCAGGGACCCTTCTCACGAGCAACTTCTTATACAGGAAGTTTCTACGCTCCTCGCTATGGGGGCCATAGAGGAGGTTCCAGTGGAATTAAGGGGCAGGGGATTCTATTCCCGTTACTTCCTCATTCCCAAGTCCAAAGGAGGTCTGCGACCCATATTGGACCTGCGCGGACTCAACAAATTCGTAGTAAAGTTGAAGTTCCGCATGGTCTCTCTGGGGGCCATTATCCCTTCCCTCGATCCTGGAGACTGGTTCGCCGCCCTCGACATGAAAGATGCATACTTTCACATTGCTATTTACACGCCTCACAGACGCTTCCTGCGATTCGTGGTAAACAGGGTGCACTACCAATTTGCAGTCCTTCCCTTCGGCCTATCCTCGGCCCCACGGGTGTTCACGAAATGTATGGCTGTCGTGGCAGCGTACCTTCGTCGGCAAGGGATACAGGTGTTCCCGTACCTAGACGACTGGCTGGTACGCGGTCGCACCAAAGAACAAGTTCGCGATCACGTCCACATAATAGTGCACACATTCAACAGGTTGGGTATCCTACTCAACAAGGACAAATCCACTCTAGAACCTACCCAGAGAATAGAATTCATCGGTGCGGTTCTAGACTCCAGACGTGCACAAGCCATCCTGCCAGACAACCGCTTTGGCACCATCACGAGCCTCATTCAAGGACTCAAGGCCTTCCCAACTACCACGGTGAGGTCGTGCCTTACCCTGCTGGGTCACATGGCTTCCTGCACGTACGTAACCAGGCATGCCAGACTTCGGCTTCGCCCACTACAGACCTGGGTGTCATCAATATACCGCCCACATCGGGACAGCCTGAATATGGTGGTCACAATCCCGAATTCGGTCCTGACCTCCCTCACATGGTGGCTAGATCACAATGTGGTTTGCGAAGGGATGCCGTTTCACGCCCCACAACCCTCTCTGCACCTGGTCACAGACGCTTCATCCCTGGGTTGGGGCGCCCATCTCAACGAACACCATACCCAGGGCCTGTGGACTGCACCCCAGCTAGCCCTACACATCAATGTTCGGGAACTGATGGCGGTGCGCCTGGCGTGTCAGGCATTTCTCAACCTCCTACGTGGTCGCTGTGTGTTAGTTCTCATCGACAACACCACGGCCATGTTCTACATCAACAAGCAAGGAGGGGCACGCTCGTCAATTCTATGCCACGAGGCCATTCGCCTGTGGGACTTCTGCATCGCCCACTCAATCCATCTCACGGCATCGTTCCTCCCTGGAGTTCAGAACACTCTAGCGGATCGACTCAGCAGGTCCTTCCAGACGCACGAGTGGTCTATCCGTCCAGACATCATACATTCCATCTTCCAGAGGTGGGGGTTTCCCCAGATAGACCTGTTTGCATCCCGAGACAACAGGAAGTGCCACCTGTTCTGCTCCCTGCAAGGTCGAGCTCCGGGCTCCCTCTCGGATGCGTTTCTCCTTCCCTGGAAAGACCACCTGTTTTACGCCTTCCCTCCGTTTCCTCTGGTCCACAAGGTACTGCTCAAATTGCGCAGAGACCAGGCACAGGTAATTCTGGTCGCTCCAGCGTGGCCGAGACAACATTGGTACACCACGCTGTTGGAACTCTCGGTTCAGACACCGATCCCGCTTCCGTTGTATCCGGATCTCATCACGCAGAACCACGGCCGGCTGCGTCACCCCGACCTGCAATCACTCCACCTCACGGCGTGGCTGCTCCATGGTTCACCCAGGCAGAGCAACAGTGTTCACACTCTGTCCAACAGATTCTGCTGAGCAGTAGGAAGCCCTCAACACGGACCACTTACTTGGCCAAGTGGAAGCGATTCTCCTGTTGGTGCGAACAGCGAGCCACGTCCCCGTTGCACGCACCTATCCCTCTCATTTTGGAATATCTCCTCTCCCTAAAACAGCAAGGGTTGGCGATATCTTCAATTAGAGTTCACCTGGCCGCTATATCGGCCTTTCATCCAGGGGAACTCGCGTCCTCGGTATTCTCTAACCCGATGGTCGTTAGATTCCTCAAGGGCTTAGACCGGATGTACCCACAACAACGTCAGCCCGTTCCGACGTGGGACCTCAACCTGGTTCTTTCCAAGCTCACAGGTCATCCTTTCGAGCCACTGGCCACCTGTTCACTTTTGTACCTATCCTGGAAGACAGCCTTCCTCGTAGCCATCACCTCAGCAAGGCGCGTTTCCGAACTCAGGGCGCTTACATCCGAGCCCCCTTACACAGTTTTCCATAAGGATAAAGTGCAGCTCCGCCCACATCCTGCCTTTCTCCCTAAGGTGGTTTCTCCATTTCATATCAACCAGGATATATTTCTCCCGGTCTTTCACCCTAAACCACATGCTACTCGCCAGGATCAACGTTTGCATTCTCTGGACGTACGCAGGGCCCTGGCCTTCTATATTGACCGCACAAGGCACTTTAGAAAGACGACGCAACTCTTCGTTGCAGTGGCCGACCGAATGAAAGGCTCACCGGTCTCATCACAACGCCTATCCTCCTGGATTACGTCTTGCATCCGGACTTGCTACGACCTGGCAGGTGTCTCAGCACCACACCTCACCGCTCACTCCACGAGGGCCCAAGCTTCCTCGACGGCTTTCCTGGCGCAAGTTCCGATCCAGGACATTTGTAGAGCTGCGGTTTGGTCGTCAGTCCACACGTTTACAGAACACTATGCACTAGTGCAGCAGTCCAGGGACGATGCTGCCTTCGGATCAGCGGTTTTGCACACAGCAATGTCTCACTCCGACCCCACCACCTAAGTTGGGCTTGGGAATCACCTAATGGAATGGATATGAGCAAGCACTCGAAGAAGAAAAGACGGTTACTCACCGTTGTAACTGTTGTTCTTCGAGATGTGTTGCTCATATCCATTCCAAACCCGCCCTCCGTCCCCACTGTCGGAGTAGCCGGCAAGAAGGAACTGAGGGGGCGCCGGGTCGGCTGGGGTATATATTCAGCGCCATGAAGGCGCCACTCTAGGGGGCTCCACAGCCGACCCGCCGGTGTTGCTAGGGTAAAAATCTTCCGACGATCGTGCACGCGGCGCGCACACACCTAATGGAATGGATATGAGCAACACATCTCGAAGAACAACAGTTACAACGGTGAGTAACCGTCTTTTTTCATTGTTCAGTGGCCTCGGCAGCTCCATCGTGTGAAGTGCCCAGCTCAGCGATGAGTGGAACAGTAGTACAACTGAGTTGTAAAGAAAATGAAGGGTCTCCTGCTTCTGAGTACAAGTGGTATAGGAATGGTGTTGCTTTACTGGAAAATACAGGAACAGGCAGTGCTAAAATAGGAAACATTTCTTACACCATGAATAAAAAGACTGGAACATTGGTAAGATCATCTTATCCAACTCTTTCTTTTGACTTTTGAGTCTGAAAGAAAACTAAATGTATTATTCATGTTACACTATGACCAAGGATCAGGGCCCCATTGTGCTAGGCATTGTGCAGATGAGAAACAAACAAAAGAAAGTCCATGCCCCAGAGAGCTCACAACCTACATGTCAGACAGGATACAACAAGTGGATGAAATACACAAACTGGGTGGGAGTGGAGTGAAAGGAGGAGGTAAAATAATTTAGCAGATTTTTGCAAAATAAACAGATGTTACAGCTTGCCACGTGTGTAACCAGTGCCAGATCAGGCATCACAGTACTGAGTATTTTAAGGAGGGATTTAAAAGAGGATAAAGTGAGCATCTTTACAAACTTCCATGGGGAGTTATTACCAAGCATAGAGGGCAACATCAGAGAAACAGATGTTTAGGAAATGTAAAAGTAACTTTCCAGATATACTTAGAAGTCCCATTCCTGCACCAGTAAAAACTGGGAGCAGGAACCAGGTCCCAAATCAGCATAGGCATCTTTTCCAGAACTATACACCTCTTTTGAAGAGACTTCCATGGATGCTTTTCAATTATTATTAATGATAAATTTTAGTCCAAGACTTTCCAAAGTGAATAGTAATTTTGGGCACCTCACTTTTATGAACGATCAAAGTCAGATACCTTAGAGGAGTCTGATTTTCAGAAGGTGAATGATCAGTGCACTCTTAAAATCCCACCCCTTTAAGGTGTGTCAAACTGAGCACCCAAAATCACTAGTCACCTCTGAAAATCTTGGCCTTGATGCATAGTTGTGGTTCTGAGAGCGAGCCTAATTTCAAAGCCCACTGAAGTCAATGGAAAGACACCCACTGAGTTTGATGAGTTTGGGAAAGTCCCCACCTCTCCCTTTCTTGTTGTTTATGTGAAATAGTCATTTGTTTCATCATACTTCATTTTGTAAAAAAAGAAAAAATAACCCATAGTTCAAAGAACTAATTGTCTAAATGGTATCAGTGCAGTGTCCCTCATCCACCAACCTCCTAACTTTAAATCACATGGTGATAGTATTTGATAACTAGAGCTGGTTGGGAATTTTTTATCTGAATGATTTTCTAACAGAAATGCAGTTTCCACAAAATTGAAATTTTCCACAGGGAAATTTTGAGTTTGCTTTTCAAATTTTTTCAAATTAAGTTTTCCACCACGAAAATCAAAATAAAATATTTAATTTGGGGTCAAATTCAATGAAACAAAATGAAACATTTCAGTTTCAGAAATGTTGAAATGTTTTGTTTTGATTAAAAAAAATGTTGAAACAATGTTTCTGAATCAAAATTTTTTGGAATTTCTCTTTTGTTAAATTTCATCTTTTCATCCAAATTTGGGACAAAAACAAAAATGTCAGAATTTCCATGTGATGGAAATTGTAAATTTCACTCAGCTTAATTGGTGACTCTTTTTAAAATTTAACAGCTATTTAACACAGTTTCAAAGAAGGACACTGGAGAGTATTACTGTGAAGCCTCTAATGGAATTGGACTTCCTCAAAAATGCTCTGTGAAGCGAATGCAAGTTGGTAAGTGTCAAAAGCAAATAAGGCAAAAAAATCTGTAGATGAAAATGACTTTATTGCACAGCACATGTAAGAAACTAAGACTAGGTTAAAATTATACTATCTTATTCCTCCCCCAGTGTGCTGGAATCAAATGCAATTACATGTTTGTTATGAATGCTATTTATGTAGACATTTTGGTTGCTTAAGTCACTCCTCTTCTAAAAAGAAGCAGTAGAGATTACTGTATCTTACATAAGGTTGCTTAGCTCGGAGTGCTTTAGAATGATCAAATGTCCAGCTTTCAGAAGATTACTATGCATTAAACTCCACTGAACAATAGTATACACCAGGGGTTGGCAACCTTTCGGAAGTGCTGTGCCGAGTCTTCATTTATTCACTTTAATTTAAGGTTTCACGTGCCAGTCATACATTTTAACATTTTTAGAAGGTCTCTTTCTATAAGTCTATAATATATAACTAAACTATTGTATGTAAAGTAAATAAGGTTTTTAAAATGTTTAAGAAGCTTCATTTAAAATTAAATTAAAATGCAGAGCCTCTCGGCCCGGTGGCCAGGACCGGGCAGTGTGAGTGCCACTGAAAGCCAGCTCGTGTGCCACCTTCGGCACGTGTGCCATAGGCTGCCTACCCCTGATATACACATAAGATATTAATATTTCAGAACTTTTTGTGGAGGCTGTAAAGTATGATCTGCAAGTCTTGTTTCACAGATATTTTCCTTGAGTCAATTTCATGTGGGACTTTAATGCAGCAACTCAGAAAACTATTTCTGATCTTCATTTTCTTATCTGGAAAAACAGTAATAAATGTGACATTTATATCTGGTTAGAGGGACACTGTCCAGTTTGATAGGCCTAATGTTTGTTTTGCTTTCTGCTCCTTATCTGTTTGCAACATTCGTGTAACTTGTTAGATATAGAATTTGTTTTGTGAACAAGTCCATCCGTAATTTTTTTCCCTAAAGAAAAAAAATATATTCCAGCAGTCCAGCACTCTTGAGTAGCTCTGCAAAATCCCACAGCAGTGCATGCACAAGTGATGGAGAGAAGTTGGTAAGGAAATATTTCAAGCTTCTAAAAGGTTTTAATCAAGAGTGAAGGGGAAAATGCTTCTAATGGATGGATTCTACAAAATACCTTGGCAGTGACCTTTTAAACAGTGCTCTAATATTTCTTACTCTCTCAGGACCTGGTTCAAAGCCTGCTGAAGTCCATAGAAAGACTTTGGATCAGGCCTTTTAATGCATTCATGTTGTATTTGAGTAACTACATGCTATCAAGGCAGAATTCCTCTACTTGGGAAACATTAATCCAAGTCATAAATTGGTACTTATCGACACACATAAGAAGTTTTTTGGACCAATGTTTTCAAATCTGTGTGCCTGTAGTTAGGCAACCAAATATGTATTTGGACATCTAAATAGAAGTGGCCTAATCTCTCCCCCCACGAGGTGCACACTTACAGCTCTCGTTGATTATAATGGGAATGGGGATTGCTCATCACCACAGAAAAATCAGGCCACTTCTAATTTAGGTGCCCAAATCTGGATTAAGAAGTCTAATTTTAGGCACCCAGGTTTGAATACTTTGGCCTTGGTGGTTTAGTTTTTAAAAACCCTCACTTCCATTCACGTCAGAAGCCATTAAGTTATACATATGATTCAACAGCATGAAAATTCTTGGTGCCACAAATATAATTCTGTGTCAACAATTTCATCAGCTGTTACATTACTACTATTTTAATCAAACTAACTTAAAACAAATCTTCTCTAACAGCTGTTTCCATTTACAGGCTTCAGGATATATTCTCCCTTTGACATGTGTAACTTGAATGATGCCAGGGGTTAGGCACTCATCTAGATGAGAAAATACCCCCTTGTCTCTATCCAGTTTTTGACTTTTTGGATCATATTAAGAATTTGAGGTGTGTTAAAAAGCCTTGTGCTAACAAGGGTATTATTTGGTGGGTAGTAGGTTCTCAAAATGTTTATTCCATTCACTTCTTTCTGGTTGCTAGCAACTTACATGTCAGAGTCATTTACATATTGCATTCTATAGTTATCATTGCCACTGCTCTCTGGAATTTTTATAGTGGAAAACTGTTACAATGGCAAGTTTTTGTTTTTGGGGTTTTTTAACACTGGATTTATTTTGTTTTCATTTATAGATGACCTTAATATAAGCGGAATCATAGCTGCTGTAGTAGTTGTGGCTCTGGTAATGGCATTATGTGGCCTTGGGGTATTTTATGCACAAAAAAAAGGTTACTTTTCAAGTAAGTCAACTTAAATCTTGCCTTCCTCATAGACATCAGGAAACTTGCTATGACTAAATATTTCTACTATGTAGAGCAGTGTTTCCCAAACTGGGGTCGCCGCTTGTGTAGGGAAAGCCCCTGGCGGGCCGGGCCGGTTTGTTTATCTGCCACATCCACAGGTCCGGCCGATCGCAGCTCCCACTGGCCGCGGATCGCTGCTCCAGGCCAATGGGAGCTGCTGGAAGCGGCACGGGCCGAGGGACGTACTGGCCACCACTTCCTGCAGCTCCCATTGCCCTGGAGCAGCGAACCGTGGCCAGTGGGAGCCACGATCGGCCGGACCTGCGGACACGGCAGGTAAACAAACCGGCCCGGCCCTCCAGGGGCTTTCCCTACACAAGCGGCGTCCCAAGTTTGGGAAACACTGGTGTAGAGTATACTCCTTTTTCATGTAAGGTCTGATTCTGCACTATTGAAGCCAATGGAAGTATTGCATCTGTCTTCAATAAATGTAGGATCTGACCCATAGTTATTTGTTCTGCCTGCTCCTTTTATTCATACCCAGTTTACTTTTTGCAATAGAAAATGAGATAGAAATGGCAGGCTAGTCACAAATTACTGCTGAAAGGGAATTTAGGCAAATCCTAAGTAAGCTCCACGGACTTCTTTTTTATGCAAAGTTAAGATAATTTTGAAAATATTAGAAAAAAGGTTAAATATTTTCTCTTGCCCACAGTTCTATTTTCCACAAATGTTCATGAACTGAGTCTGAGAATTGCTAGCTCACCCAGTCACTGACAGGTACCTTGAAGAAAATGAACTCTAAGCTCAGGGGAGGCAGAGCCCGGGATAAGTAACTGCTTGGGTACAAAGTCTAGCTGATGAAAGAAGTTACAAATTTCTTCCCCAAAGTGTGTCATAACAGGGCTAGTGACGAACATTGTGGATATGAGAAAAACCAAAAACTACCTGAAAGACATTAGGTATAAATTTATTTCTGGCCAGAATTCTAACATGTTTACTCTTGTTTAGTACCTTGCTACCACAAGTGTTCCCATTTATTTAGCAGGGTACCAAATGACATAAAAGAAGAGCAACAAAATTACACCGATGTGTTATATGATAGAATACTCACGCACACATATCAAATATGTGTGTGTGCATATGTACATTAAAGTGACATTATTGGTTTCTAAAATCTGTTCCAGTAAAAAGAAACAATGTAAACAGTCATTTTTAATCTAAGATGTAAGCAGTACTGAAACTTGCATCCTAGTGGAAATGGACTTGCTGGCTCCATCTGCTGGACCATAATGAAAGTACATGTCAGGAAAACTGATGCTTTCATTAAATTTCATAAGAGCTGGGCAACTTCCCCAGGGTATTTACAATAGGGGCCATAGAATCTAATACAGTGAACAGGCAGTGATGCAGAAGAATGTTTCAGGATGTGTCTGAAAGAGGACACACAGCTTTTTGGGGTGTAGGGGGGAGCAGGGGCGGAAGATTGATGTGAGAGCAGTTTCACGAGAGCAGGTAGCTGAACGCTTTCAGAAGTAGACTATTAACTCCAGAGGAGAGGGGGCTTGGGCAGCTTTCCTGCTGGCTTATCCAGACAGACTGCTGTCAGGGGAATCACTTGTTCATCCTCCAGTGAGAAACATAGTTCAGATGCTACTGTCAGAAATTAAAGGGATGAGGAAGGACAAGAGTTAAATGTTATCCACAGGAGATATTTCAAAGGATGTTTATTAGCCAGGGAAATCACTGTGTGCTAAATATGTTTTTTCTTTTACTTTTCCAGAAGAAAGCTCTTCTCAGTAAGTATATCACTTTTGGGTAGTTAATTTCATTTGTGCTTCTGATGATGTAAGAAAGGTGATTCTTGTGTAGGGCTTTCCACATCATTATTATACATGGGGGGTGTTTTGTGTCCTTAACCTTATTTTTGATAACCTGTTCTGAAATATTCTTTAGGCTGCTACTTTGGTGGCTGGGTTTTCTCACTATGCTTACTAAGCTGCATACTAACACCAAGCCACTAGTAATAAATGAACCAACCAATACTTTTGTTAAATAAACAGAGGTAAATTTTCAGATGGCTGTGTCCCCTCCCCCTTTTGGTTATCATTCAAACTCCTAATTCAGCCGCAGACATAAATCTTGCTTGGCCAACTCCCTGGTTGTGAATGCAAAATAGCTAGGTAGAAGATTTTACCCAAATCTGTGTCTGCAGATCATTTTGGAAACTGGTCATCAGCCAGGATGAAAGTATACACCTCAGTCTTGCATTAAAAGATGGAAGTGTGCTAGTTCTGTGAAATCAGCAACTGTACGTACAGTACACGCAAGCTGATTTTACAAGATAGGCTGAGATACATGCTCACATATGAGACTAATATTGAGTCCTTAAAGTGGAGGCTGGCATTTCTTCTGTCTAGCTAAGCTCAACATTAATAACTCACATTCTCAAGTGAGGACAATGGCAGGAAAAAGCAAGTAACTTATTAAAAGAAGATATCGCCAAGTACTTCTTAAAAATACTTTCTGATACTTGTTTTATGATGGTCATGAATATAATATACATCACTATATGAGCCATAACCAGATATGCATCACATCTTGGAGCCTTAAGGCAACAAGCCAGGGAAGCTAGTTTGGCAGTGGTTCATGATGCAAGGATTTTGTTGTCTAAAAGCTCCCCAAGGAATCGTCACAGGTATTGTAATGGACAGAAGACAATGGACATGCCCCTAATGTAAAATGTTGCTGTCTGTGCCTTTGGAGAGGAGGAAATTTTATGAAAGAGCTATTTCTATTACATAGTATTTTCACACATCTGGTACAGATCTTGTTAATTGCGAGCTGTGAAATGGTGATAACTTTCTTTACTTGGTCAAGATATTCTCATAAAGTAATCTGGCTTTAGTCAGATAGGAATGCCTTTCAAATAGCACATGCAAAACATTGCTTTACCTCCTGAAAATCAGTGAGCCCCACAGACTCAATCTTCCCTTTATGTATAGATGCTTTTTTGGCATACCTTGCAAAGCCATTTACTGTGCCTGTTGCTTGCATGATATTGTTTCTGGTCTTTTACAAGATAAGAGCGAAGATGAAACCAGGATGGTGTCTAAAGTGGGCAAATTTGTGTATGCTTCTCCAAGAACTAAAGTACAAGCAGATAAAAATGAAACAGTTAATCTGCTTTCTTTGTCTATCACACTAACAGGAAGAAGAGTTCTGACTATAAATATACCCCAAGTGAAAAGGTGAGTGTATTCATCAATCAGCTAGGGCATTTGTGGGAGCTGCTCACCATGAACCAATTAAGCTTCCATTTCCTGTGACTGCCCAGTTCATTGGCCCTGAAATGAATAAAGATTATACATTTTCTATATTTTGAAAGAACAGAGGTTAGTCTCAGTACTTTTTGGCTGAAGAACAGTTCATGGTTTTGCTTCTAAGAAAACACTTGGATTAAATGAGGGAAAATTACAGCTTTAATTAAACACATGGCATCAAGTCTAATGCTCTACAGATAATGTGAATTGGAACCATCTTTGCCTTGCCTTATCTTACCATATCATGCTGAAATATTTTACATGTGTACCATGGTATAATAATCCCAGAAATTACAAAATCATCATTTGACCAATGATCCAATTTTTTTTTCCTGTGTGTGGAACAATCGACTTCCAAAGCTCAACTTTGAGATCTATGAGCACAGTTTCTACCACTCTCTCCCTCTTGCTACAGGGTGGTATGGAAGGGAAAGGGACCCCTTGGAGCCTTTTCCATCCCCTCTCCCCCACATCCCCTTAAGCAGAGAGAGCAGATCAGAAAGGTGGAACCTAAAGCATTGCCTCTCTTCTCCTCTACACCCTGTCTGGCAGCACTGGAGGGTAAGGCAGCAAGCTCCTTACTGTATAAAGCTACTGGCATTAGCCATCAAGTGGAATGAACACTAGAGCAAAGGTTCTCAAACTCTGGTCCACAGAGCACTTGCTGCTGGTCTATTGAGAGCTGGCTAGTCACAGGGTGCTGGCAGCTCTATCTCCTCCTTATATCTACCTGCTAAATCAAAATTTATTAAAAAAAAAAAAAAAGTTAAAATCACTTTCCATGTAAAGCAATTGCTGCAGTTAGGCACACAATGTTACATAACTGTGTGTGTGTGTGTGTGAGAGAGAGAGAGAGAGAGAGAGAGAAAGAGGTGTACACAAGACAATCAAGATGGTGCACACTATGAAAGAGTGAGAAGATACTATGCACTAGAGACGATCCAATGGCTAGGTTTGCTTAGAGAAACATTGGATCTGTAATATTAGCTCAGCTTTGCAACATATGTCAAGAAAACTCAACAGCACCTGCAAACACTTCCTAGTCCACCTTCACTACAAACACCAGCATATGCAACTTCCTTCCCCACACAGATGCACCCAGAAGCAGTCCCTGTCTCCTCAAACCTACATTTTACACTGCTCTGCTCTACCTCTTTCATTTCACAACTGTTTCTCACACATCGGGCAACCACAGCACCCCACCACCTACATTATTCAAATCCTCCCAACAAACTCAGTCACACACCTGATTTACCCATCTCATCTCACCCACCCGTCATCCTTCTATTCACCCAGTCTCAGCTCTTTCCTGTTCTGTCAACTTCATCCATTTACTTCCCTTCCTCACTCAAACCCAACCCACAATTACTATGTTCCCTTCAGTGTACCTCAACAATAGTGCCAAAACTAGAGCAGATATCTCAGACACTGCAGCATTAGTTGACCCCACTGAAGGGCTGGATATTCTGCTTTAACCTTGCTCCAGTGGCCCCTTCCCTGAGCTGCTGGGATCTCTGGCTGGAGGCAACGCATGGAGCTATGTACCTCCCGTTTGCTTCCCTAGGCCTGAGGAGGGGACCAAAGAAGCTGGGCAATGGGAGGAGGCTGCAAGGTGGCAGAGTAGGACTGGCTTTGGGCCTGGCCCTAGCTTCCTATAGGGGAGGATTAGGATCAGTATGCAACAAGCCTGACCAGAACAGCGGTAACTCCAAAACACCAGCTAATTTTAATTCTCACAACTCATGATAGAGGGGGGTCCCCAAAAATTTCATTGATCCAATGCAGCTTCTGCTGTTAAACTGATGCAGGGAGTGATGCTCCACCTATCGGTCTAGCTATGAAATAGCAACAGCTGCTCTCAGGACCTACCAGATGGCAGTCAGTATTGGTTATAGCTGGCCACCATAAGTGCTCTATTAAAGCTACCCTCTGTCCTTAAATCTGAACACCACGGAACTTAAGCAGTGGTTTTTTGATTTCCTCTTTTGGTGGTGAAAATTTCTTGCTTTGTCTCTCTCTTCACTGAAATATTGGTAAACTCTAGTTGTGGGGTGCATTCATCAACTGCAGCTATAATTGGAGTATTCAAAAGGAAAGAAACACAGCAGTTTTACCTTTTTCCCCTTGATCTTAAATTCGTCCCACTGGGACACTTTTTGAACTGTAGTAGGTATATCATTTACAAATGTGTTTTGTGGGTTTCACTCCTCAAAGGGAATTGAAATGGTATGCTCACTGATGAGCCAGAGGTTTATCTGCCTACTATTCTGTTGCTCTGGGAAGGGGTTTGGTCTCATTACTAAGACTTCATAGCATTTTTTGTTGCTGTATGCTTGGTGTTTGCTTCTTTTGCCAACCTGGAGACACAAGTGAAGTTCTACAGATGTTTAAGTGTAATGAATACTGAAAGCATTTGAACTATAACTTGTCACCTTACCCTTTTCTTTTTTTCCATTTAGGATTTCAAGCACACCAAGTCCTTTGTTATTTAGAAGATTTCAGCCTCTTTGAGAGACACACAGTGACTACTTGTTATACAAAATATTAAAGGGATTTTTTTTAACTCTTCTGCAAATATTTGGATTTGTTTTGAGATGGCATACACTGAAAGCAGAAAGTTTATTGAAATGTCTAGGAGCCGATGTTACAAACCTAATCGTGGACTGTACAACTGTTCATATTGTTAAAATACCATTATTTCTCTAATTTAAGGATAGTAGTATGTAGATTTCTTCTCATCCTGTTTATGTATCTACACAGCAAGGGGACTCATTACTAAGCAAATTCATGCTCATGATCTTTACAGATTAGCGTTAGAAGTTTTTTGACCACTCAAACCTAGTGCTTTGTAGTGTCTACATCTAAAAGACAATGTGAAGGACTCTAACTTTTGCCATTTTTCAGTTTTATTAGTGCCATGACTTTTCTAATAATCTGTCAGACCATGCAGTCAAGTGAACAATTCTGATACTGTACAAGTATAAACTTGAGTTGTTAACTGTGGTTCACCCTCTCTATAATAGAGAACCTCCAGTGTTCTGCTGTGGAGGAGTGCTTTTCAATCTTTTTTCATTTGCCAATCTTTACAAAATTTCAAATGGCAGTCCGGCCTCCTTTAGAAATCTCAGACATAGTTTGCAGACCTCAGGTTGAAAACCACCGCTGTAGATCAAATGTTCAAATCCCAATGCTAAAGTGTGTAGCTTTTTCCCTTCTAGGAAGTATATTTAAGATCCGTGAAAGTTTCTTTGCTAAAGATTGTATGTGTGAAGGAAACCAGTGCAGCAAAACTGATGCAGTATTAGTGCCTTGATTTTTCTGTTAAAAGTTCAGTTTTACAAATAAATGATGCCTAGTGTCTGATGGCTGTTTACTGTGAACTTACTTTTGGAGGTCTGTAACTAGATTAATGGTCTAGTGGTCAACATTAGATTAATGTGTTGCTGAAATATGGTACTCGTGGTGTTGAACAGTCTGCTTTGCAAGAAACATTCTGCCTGATATTGTCTTCAATTACATGTTCCTTTAGCTCCAAAAATTTTACTCATATTTCAACTAAAATGACAGCCATGGTAATTAGAAGGGTAAATGTTTTTGTTTTAGCAAGTATGCTTTAGCTGGAATATGCACTTTGTCTGCTTAGTTAAACTTTGACAGTCAGTTTCAATGCAGGAAAGCATCTGTATTTTGGATGGCCCATAAGCATTTGCTGGATTATCACAGACTTCAATTGGTCATAAATCAGCATCTAGTTTTGTTACTTATGCTCTGTGCTGTATGTTCTTTCAAATGCTGGTTTGGCAGTGCAAAAATGCCACAGGAGCTTTATTTGAGATAGTAAGATGAAAATGAATACAAGTGCTACCTGTAGCCCTGAACTGCTTTAATATTACAGCCAATTTATTTCACTGTCCCCACTTCTTATATACTACAGATATCTGGATCAACATGCAAATTTTTTTCAGAGAAGCTGTGAGAACTTTAGGAGCTAGATTCTTTGGCACCAAAATAGGCAGTCTGGGATTCTAGGAGGAGCAGAAACTGGATGTTTGCTCAAAGTGAGCAGTGACGTTGACATTTACGATGCCCGGTTTCTCATCCCCTGGGGATTAATAGTTCATTTAGTGAACTATCATTCAGGCTGTCTGTATATTTGTTTGATTAGCTCATGTCTAACAAAACCAGCTACAAATTTTAAATGAATGCTTAGATTATACAATAATTCTCAAGAGGGATTGATTGAAGAGCAGAATATTGTGAACTTTCCCTATACAAATGTAGCTGCTAAAAACAGTGGGCTACAGGGGCAGGCGTAAGCTAAGATTTCTTAAAAGAATTCACACCAAATACTGAGAAATTCACTTAAAGGAGCAATCCTACTTTTTAGTCTTAGCTTAGAGTGCATACATCTAACAGTACTATAAACGAGAATATTGCAGTTTTATGGGCATGTGAGTGAAACTTTATAGAAAGTCTTAATCTTAGGAAAACTTTTCAGGGCTGACATAAGCAAAATAAAAAAGCAATAGGAAAACTATCATTAAACTACTGTGACAGAGGAGGGCAAAGGGTAGGTATAATACTCTGCATTTTGGAGTAATAGCAGGTAAAGATGAAACTCTACACTGTGACCTTACTGACTGCCTTTGATATATCATAGTGTAAGGCCTGTGTTCCTACCAAGGGTTGAATTGGATCTGCACCCGATACCAAAATGAGATGTTACCAAGATTGCAAAATGCTCAAAGTTTGTCTTGTTTCCTTGGGATTGATCTGACTTATCTGAATGGCATTTAATGTGATCATTTTTCTCCCTGTACTATAAGCAGCAGTAAAATGAGCAATATTGATAGGTAGTTCAAATCTCTGCTAGAGTTTCTGGTAGATAGGACTGAACTTGAATAAGTTTTTTCATATTTTGATGGGGTCTTCAGGAACAGACTAGAAACTTTAGTACTTAACTCTCCCCAAAAACCTCAAGTTTTTTATTTAGAAGAACAAGATAGCCTCTGCAAGAATGTACTGGTGTACCAAGATGATATAAAAGTCAGTCCACTTCAGCTCATGGGCCTTGCACAATTGGAGGATATGTGGCATGAGCTGCAATGTTTGAGTTCCTGGATATGTCTAAATAAAATGTTACTATTGCAATAATGTAGCATGGAATGATCACATGCATACAATAATGCCATACTTGTAGGCTTTATTGTATTATTATAAAATTTCAGTGACATGATTAAAATTTAGGGAAGCGCAGTTCTTTTCAACAGGAAAGCTATTAACATTAACTTTAACTGTATTTTGCACCTAAGTGGTCATTTGGTTTTATCTGGATACTGAAATGTCATCTCAGTAAATAGTGTTTAAACACTGGGTAAAAGACTGAGTGAGCACTTTATATTTGATTTCCAAAAGTGAATTTTATGAATAGGGCAGTTCACAAGAATCATGTTGTACTTGTATTGAGTTCAGAAGTCAAACAAGTATTTGAAAGTGAAACCCCACATTAAATTACAACTGCTGGCCTATTTAACAACTCCATGAGAAAGATGACACTAGTGCTTGGAATGCAGACGCCAACCACATCATTTTTGAGACTCTTCGAAGTTGGGCTCTAGAAGGAAAAAATATCGTATTAGTTTCATGTTAAGATGCTCAAGTTCCAATACAGCTCATAGATCAACTTCAGGCTCTAGCAGAATATAAACCATGGACCCATTTACTACTTTTAGTGATCTGCAGCTAATTTTGCAAACATGCCATGAAGAGGTGGGGGAAGCAAAGGGACATTTAGCACAAGTTTTTTAAAAGAGTTTCTTCATGAATATGCAATATCTCCTATATGCATAGGATGTTTACCTACAGCTAAGGTAACTTACCTGTTAACTAGCTTGCAACTAGTTCATTAATTGGGTCCTACCAGTTTTACCAGCAACAAGAGAAAAATCTTGCTACCTACCATTGACTCTCGTAAAAAACATAATGAGCAGTAAAGTTAAGATATGAGACTTTAAAGTAGTACACAGACTAGGTGAATGAGAAAAATTAGTTCTTTCCTGGAGAAAAGACTCCACATTATGATATAGTATAATTTAAGCCGCAAGGGAAGATTAATCCTAAATGACTCAAAACTGGAAGAGACTGCCTTATGCTAAAGACATTTAGATTGCTTTGTCTGTACTAAGAAAATTAGTCAGCAGGTAAGAAAGTTACTCACTTGACTGTATGAGGAAGGGATAGTTCAGAAAATAGCAACTCTCACAGCAGTATCTCATGTAGCTAAGGGGGAACTCCTGAAATAATTAATAGTCTGGGTCCACCCCATGCAGTAAGTGGCAGAATGAAATTCCAGGCACAGGGACCTAGTCCTCATGTAGGAATTTCTGATCTTCCTGTTCCCTTAGATCACTGTAGAGTCCATGGAGGATGGGGATGATCAACTAATGGCAGATGACAGAGAAGACTTCTGGTGGATTTGGCAGTGACTTCACTACTCACTTTTATCCTTTAAAATAGCTGTTGTGTGACACTAGTTAACAACGCCTCTCTGGTGGAATTTTCTGACTGAACCCTCACAGCCATGATCCCCTGAAGTTAATTAACGTGCAGATGTCTGTGCCAAACCACCCAAGTCTCAACATTATCAAATGACAGCTCTTAACAAACAGCAATGTTGTGTCACCTGGCAGCAGGCACACACTGTCTGTACACTTGACCAAGGCTCATTTCAGGTCTCAGGAATGGACAGAGTGGCCAAATACGTCCTCAACAGCAGGAACAATTGCTGCAGGAGCCTTACGTGACACTAAGCATACGCTGCTGCCACAAAGTTCCTATTTGCCAACCAGACTGCACATGTACCATCCCCAAGAGCAACAGAGTCCTGTTCTCTCCCAGGACCACATGGCTGATTTACCTCCAGGTCACTGGTCACAAAGGCTCTATATTCCACTATTCATCCTTTCACTTTCACACTTATGATGCAAGAATAAATTAACATAAAGGCTGGAGACTCACCCTCAAATTTGAAGTCTGGAAATTTGGTCAGGTCTCCCCCACCATATAACCGCTGAATTTTGGCAATTTCTTCAGCCATGTTTTTCTGGTATTCAGGGCCTACATCAGCTGGACCACCAGCTTTCCTAAAGGCAGAAAATGTCCAATGAAAATTTTGATTCTAAACATTTTATACAGCAATTTTATCATTTAAGGGCCTAATCAAAGAGTAAGATAAATGGCTCTACACTCCCCAAATAAGTAAAGCAATTTAAATATTTTGAAAAACCAGAGGTAGAGAGCGTACCAGGGGTAAATTTTTCCCTTCCGGCATTTGAAATCAGACAAATGCTAAAGGAGTGTTTAAAATGGAAAAATGAGAAGCATATTTCTACAAATATTAGCCAGTGTTCCTTTAACAGTGTAAATTCTAAAATCCAATTATCAAGTTGCATTTTTCTAAATGGCTGTGAATGGAGACTTGGCAACAAGGCATAATTCTGTTCTTAAGCCTTTAAAGTACCTAGACAAAACTTCCTTGAAACATGCTACTGTTATTTTTGAGGCTAATCTGCAGAAAGGGAAGATCAACTTCAAACCAAGTTGTTTAGTAAGAACATTAATACCAGTAGAACGAGGTGAAGTAGTGCCTAGAATACAGGTAACTTACGACAATTAGGGATGTACTCCCTAGTCTACAAAACTGCATACAAGAGCAGCCCTACAGACGACTTAATGGAAAACAATGTTTAATAACCAAAGTGAAGCATCAATTATAGGTGTTATGTTACAAACACATGCTTATAATCAACAACTAGTTTCTCAATTTGAAAATCCATGTTTTTCCCCAGTGTAATACCAACTCTCTCAGATTTAAGATTTATGTATAGTGACCATACTAAAGATATATAGTTTAGTCATTACACATGAACTCACGTTATAATAATTTTAAATAGGAGTAAAATCCCTCAATTAGAATATCATTTTATAATATTTACCAAAAATAAGATCTGCTAAAAAGGAACTGAACTATTTTCTAAGCTTTTAAAAGGGGCTTAGAGGTATTAGGAATCCAATTTCAGTGACTTTCAACTAGAGTTGGGTGACTAACTCCCTTAAGTCCCCTTGAAAATCCCAGTCTAAAGAATGATTACTTAAAGAAACAAGTTCACTCATTCCTTTGTATTTTCTAAAAAAGGACAGTTATTTGTAGATAGAAAAATAATTGACTTCTGCCAGGCCTAATTTTGAAAAAAAAAATTAAGATTAACTTTTTATTTTTACAGTTGTGGGACACTAGAGGGGGTAGGGCTAAAGTAGCACTGACAGCAAGGCTGCAGGGGGCATCTTTGACAGTGGGGCCAGTGACACCAGATCCCTGCAGGCACACAGACTGTTACTGTTATATTTTTGTGTCTGTTTCAGTATGTCAGCTGCAATTGACATTTACTGACAGTTATCCTTTAAAACTGAGTCCTGAACAAGCCTGTTTGCACGTATGAGTGTTACATTTCTACAACTTTCTGTCCACAAGTTCTGTGTTTCATAGCTAACAATTCATGTTTTAGCAAAACCAACGAGGAGTACTTGTGGCACCTTAGAGACTAACAAATTTATTTGGGCATAAGCTTTCGTAACACAGCTACCACTCTGAAACCTGAAGTCATGTTTTAGACATCTAAACATGGAAATATTGAAGCTTTTCCACCAGCTTCAATACAGATTTGATACCTTATGTTACAAAACTTGATAATTTCCCACCTATATGTAAAAACCATTAGGAGAACAATACTATGAAATTTAGTGATCGTGTTAATACAAACCATAGCAATGAATTCCATTAACCTTATTCTGGCCTTAATTATTGCTTTAGTGCAGATGCTGTCCTCACTGTGGTAAAGAGAATGAGGAAATGGTGCTGCACTGATCAGTTTACAGTCTAAAACCACAAGAGTATTTCCAGATAGAATCATTAGAAAAAGATTTAACGAATGCAAAAAACTCTTCAATCCAGTAAGAATCAAAAACTACCCAGGGATAGTAAGAGTAGCTACACCTAAGTTTTAATTTTAGTAGACAAACATGAAAAGAACACAAATTTACCTAATGCAATACTTATCTGGTGCCAACTGCAGCTTTAAGAGCTCTACAGCAACTGTAGCTAAATCAGTTGTGGACAATTTCTCTTAATGCTCCAAGAACAACTTCCTCCATCATATTATTCGTGCCCCCCCTACCCCCCAGGTTTCTCATTTTAGTTATTTCTCTAAGTCCACCCCTAGAGAATCCCCTACGGCATGACACATCCTCCATATGGAAGCATTTCTATTTTAAAAGAATAGTTTCCTTTCCCCATCTCAAAGCTAAGACAACTGATAGTTTTGTACAGATATGCTCTTTTTTATTCCTCTCTTTTCACCACCACCACCACCAAAGAGGACACAAGGGGAAAAAAAAAACACGGGTGGTTTGGACATTTTTTTCTACTGATATTTTGGCTGGGAGGGGCTAACAATAGGAGTGCAGCAGCAATGTTCTTTCACTTGTATCTCCATGATCATCTTTCTTTTGAAAAATCGAATCTGTGAAATGGATGCTTACTTCCACTCTGCACCACATTTCTCTCCTAATGTTTCACTAAGCAATTCTGCAATAAAAAGGTCTTCAAGCTGAGTTTGACATATTTGAGCCAAGAGTCTGTTTTAAATGAAATTGTAACTTCAGAACACCAGTTCCCAAACGGTGGGTCCCAAACCTTGATGGATGGGAGGCACCGTGACCTTTCCTAACAACCTTCCAACCCTGGCCCCCAACCAGCCCCTCTCCCCCCATCGCCAGGCCACAATCACTATCAGGCTGCTGTCTATCCACTCATTGGCTGCAGCCACTTCCTCTAGATTGCAACTGCCTGGATCCCCCTCCACATGCTGCTGCCTACAATCCAGGTGAAATGAGAGCAGGATCCAGACAGCAGCCTGGTAGCAATCCTAGCCCTTGCCCAGTTGCCGGGAGAAAGGGGCCAGCTGGGGCTGCAGATCGGGGCAGAGCTGAAGGAGTGAGAGCTGGATAGGGGGCTTGGATGGCAAGCCAAGCCGGAAGTAGTTGGTGGGTCACCTTAGCAAAAAGTTTGGGAATCACTGCTCTAGAATGTACTACGGAAGTAGCAGAATCAGTACACTGATAAGTTTGAGAGATTTTGTACAAAATGCTAGCATTCCAGCATTTATTAAATTGAATGGGTTTGGTCACAGACTAGGAAAATGTTATTAAATCTAAAAACAATCCAAAGTCTATTGCCAGTGAGATTCTAACCAGTTAGTTAGCTCTTTAACTTGACCGCAACCAGCCCTCCTTTAAACATACTGAGCTTCTCCTACACCATTAAACAGCTTTTATTTTGCTAAATATTTCTAATGAAATTGGAATTTGTTGTTTAAAGATAATTTTTTGTTAATGCAAAATCTTCCTACAGTAACAAATGAATAAAAGAGTTTCTTGATAGGTGAGTAACTGGAGACATTTAAATCAGAGATTCTCTCAAAATGTTGATATTCAAATGTAAAATTTTATTTTTATATTATATGATTTTATGGCCCACTATTTCTAGATGAATTTATTCAATTCTTACATTTTGTTTTTGGAAAGAATAAATGTAATTATTTGAGGTCAGTAAAAAAAAAAAAAAAAAGGAAAAGCAGTGAATGTTTGCAAAGGTATCCGTTATCTGTTCACATTTTGGATAACTAAACCAACACTCAAAGTTTTATGGCTACTGTTCAATACTACCTTACCCTCATATGCAGCTATATAAAAGTAGTAATATGGACAAAGTCAACTGTAATAACAAACACAATAACTAGTAAAGACTTAAGTCTGAACTTTCTTTTTATTGAGGTGTTCTAGATAATTTTTTCTTGCAAATTATGTATCAAGTGTCAGTCCTCAAGGACTGCATTTCTTTGTGTAATTTCTTTCATGAAAGCTTATTTTTGTAACATTCCTCCATGAAGCACAGATACATCTTTTAACACCTGGGAGTGCAGTTGCAAAATAAGGAATTATTTCCTAGCCCACCTTTCTCTGGGCTTCAGAAGTGGAAGAACCATTGACTAGAATTTGTGCTAGGTTAGTACTTGGGGCCTTTCCATGCTGAAGCTACAGACCTAATTATAAGAGGAATAATCCCATATTAATGTTTGCTAAAAGTTTCATATTAATCTTTTTTACTTAATACACTGAATTACATTTATTGCATTCCAATAACTTACTGGCTCTTCATGTTGTATTCTCTGATCTTGTCTATAAAGAGCTTCTGAACTGGATCAAGTTCCTTCGCCTTATTAAACACTATAGCAGAAAGGCCAATGTTCCTACGCAAGTGTATTGAGATGGCAGAGCGGAAAATGGAGGAAAACCTGAATAGCTGTTGGAGAATCATGATGAACTCGCAGAGGGTTTCAGCTAGAAACAAACAGAAAGCATTAAGTTAGTGGTTTCTTGCCGTTTTTTCTGTACTTTACATTTGCAAAAAGAAAAAAAAACGTAGATCAGTTAAAAATGTCAACAGTATTAAATGCAGGGAAACACCAAGAGAAAGAAATAGTCCAACATTTTTAAATGAAAGTGACAATTTTGCTATATCTGAGAAATATACTTTTGCTAGAATGTATCCTGTCATTTGACCTACGATTCATATTTCTTCCACATTAAAATGAATTGTCTGAATAAAAAAGTATATCAAAACAAAACGCTAAAAAAATGAACTGGATATTTTTATCTGTAGTGCTTAGCAAAGATACCTGCATTTAAGTATTCATTTGGCACAGGGCATACTAATTCAGAGACAAAAATAAAGCTGATTAGAAAGTAGGTAGGGTTCAGTGAGAATACAACAGGGATGAAGAGTAAGCTAGCAAATCAGTATTATTTGTTTTCATAAAAATACTAAATCAGAAATGTGTGATCTTTAAACCAACAATGAACCTTTTAAGAAAATCTGACAACACTGACTGACATTTACATGGATCATATTCACATGACCACAAGCCAGGCTTTGTGTTTCTATTTGTAAGTGAACTAGTAATAAAAGGGAAAGATTTTCAATGACAGTCTCAACAATCTCAAAGTTAAAAGGCAGAGTTGGCAGGTAAAGCACCGAAGAAGGAGTTTTATACTTAGCCCAACAGGTAACTACCCCGTGGGGCGCTGCCTGACTAGACACGAACCGGTTGTTTAAACCCGTTGCCGAGCCGGGTTACCCCGCGGACCCGGCTACTTTGCCCACGCAGCCGAGCGGCCACGGGGCGGAGGGGACGAGCAGGCCGAGGCCAGCCCCGCTCAGGGCGAGGGATCTGCGGCTGACGGGGAGACACAGGGTGGCGCAGCCCCGGGAAGGGCCGGGCCGGAGACCGAGGCGAGCCCGTCCCATCGCGGAGACCGTGGCCCGGCCACAGGGACTTTCGTCCCCGAGCAGCCAGACCCGGCGCCGGGCGGGGGAGCGACAGGGGCCGCGAACACCCCCCCCCCCCAACGCCGCTCCCCCGCACGGGGGGCGCCGCGGCCGCCGCTCCCTGCCCGACCGCAGCTCCCTCCCCCCGACCCAGCGGCGGCCGCGGCGCGTTACAGGGGACGGCGGCGGGGTCCCTCTGCCTGGCTCCGGCTCCAGTCACCTTGCGGGGGTCACGGCACCGAGCCCAGCGCGCGGTGCACCCTGGGAAGCCCGCCCCGGTGGCAGAGAACTCTGGGGACCGCGCTCCTCGCGTGCCTGCCCCGCCCCCGCGAGTAACATGGCGCCCCTCCCCGCCAGTTAAACAACTACCTAGAGCCGCCGCGCGCCGACAGACCGACCCAATAACAATCCCAAGCCGCCACCGCCACCAGCAGCAGTAGCACCGCTAACCACTCACCACCGGAAATGAGCAGATCTACTTCCGAGCCAGAGAAACCTAGGCCATTAACCCGGCCGTTAAGTCTCAGCGAAGTCCCGCCTCCTGCGCCCGCTGATTGGCAGGTGGAAAGTGGCGCCGTGGGGGATGCCGGGAGTTGTAGTCCTTGCCCTTGTGTGTGGGGGGGTGGTTGTGTTCGCGCTCCCTCCTCGCCTGGGCCCTGCACAGGCCTCGCCGCCCAATCCTCAGCGCGTTGCGCTCCCCTCAGTGCGGCGCTCGGAAGGCGGCGTAAGGACCCGGCGGAGCCGCCGCTAGCGAGCGGGGCGCGGGGGAGTCGTGCGGGCCGCTCCGGTCGGGGCGGGAGTTTCTGCGGCGGGTGAGTGAGGCGAGCGGGCCGGGGGGCCCGGGGCGCCCGGGGGAGGGGCGGGTGGACGGGAAGCGCCGCTCTCCGTATCCGGGGGAGGGGGGCTCGGGCCTGGCTGCGGCTCGTGTTTTGTTTCCGTTTCTCCCCGGCGCAGCGAGTCTCATTTCCGTTTCGGGTTCAAACAACAAGGAGGGAGGCGGCGGGGCCAGGGGCGAGGGGCCGGGAGCAGCCTCCCCTCGCGGGCTCTGTGCAGTCCTGGGGGGCGAGGGCGTCCCCAGGGCGCAGCGTTGCCCGCTGCCGCAGGCCCGGTCCCGTCACATGGCGGCTGTGGGGCGCCGGGGGAGGCCCGATGCTCCCAGCCAATTGCCCGGGAAACCCGTCCGCCTTGTCCCCCTTTCCCCCAGGCAGGGGGAGGCCTGGCTGCTGTCGCAGCTACTGAGCCTGGCTGGCGGGCCCGCTACTCCCCGGGAGTCCATTGTCCAGTCCCCATCCCGAGCTCTCGCTGGCTCCCTCCCAGCTACATCAAAGGCCCGTCCCCGCCGGCGGGCAATAAACGCGCTTCAGGCGCCCCGCACCTCTCCGCCCCGCGCTGTGTCAGTTCAGTCATAAAGGGGAAAGTGTGGCGATTGCCCGCGATTGTTGTTGTTCTGGGCGCAGCATACGCAATTGTGTCCACTGTGGACGCTGCTGTAAATCTCCTAGTTCTACTTAGTAAGATACCTGTTTTCTGGGACATCCTCTTAAAATTTTGTGCTAACTTTAGCTACAAGTGAATCATAAGATCAGTGTAACGGAACAAATGCAAAATGTTGTTTCTTGGTTTCTGTTTTGCTTCACTCTTGTGTGCATTAACCAGTACTTTGTTTTATAGTCAATTTCACTGGTATGCACTAGGTAGTCACCTTTCCCCATTCACACTTGTTTTTGTGTGCCATGCACTACAGTACTGGGAGAGGAAAACATTTTAAAGCACGGTAAAATATGACTGCAAGACCATGAAGATTGGCCCAGGCAGTCAAAGGCACAGAGTTAATGTTAACTAAAAATTTACTTGGATTTCAGTTTGATTGTACCCTTTCACATCCATTGTTTCCAATCTATGTAAATATTTAAGGTAATGTGCTGCTAGAGATTCATGGCCTATATAGCAGAGGGAACCGATTGGTTACTTTGTTCTCTGCTCACAGTTATTTGGCACAGAAACATTCACACTAGTCTGTTTCGCAATTACTTGTTTGTATTTGCAAAAAGAACAGGAGTACTTGTGGCACCTTAGAGACTAACAAATTTATTTGAGCATAAGCTTTCGTGGGCTACAGCCCACTTCATTGTATTTGTATCCTTATTCCAATACTTATATTCTAATAGCTAAGAGACTCTAGTTATGATTGGAGCACCATTTGTTCTGATTTTTTTCATTATAAACAGAAGCGCTCCTGATGCCAAGCTTTGGGCACCTTGACAGTTTCTTAAAGTATACTTCACTAACACAGACAGACTACAGCAATTACGCACAGATCACAATAACCAGTCTGCAGCATAAAACAAATGTAATACCCTCCCTCTTCTCCCCCCCCCCCAAAAAAAAACAGAATTACTGGTCATCCTCCTATCACTACCCAGCCATGCCCATCTCTGTAAATCTTTATGTTCTGTGGATAAAAAGAGACGCCTTGAAGTGTGTCCTGAAGGTTAACTAAGCGGTTACAGGACACCCTGCTAGCAGCCTCCTCTCTCTTGTACAGGTGGGTGGTGGGGGCATTGTCTAGCTTAGGAGCCTCTGCTTTCCACAACTGTGGCAATGGATCACAGTGACAGAAGAAGTCTCTTGGATAGCTACGTCCCAGGCCATTAGGGTTTTCCAGGTCAAACAAAATCTTAAAATGAAGAAGCCAATGGACTATGATCTAGGCCGGTTGAGTTCAGGTTTGATGTGCTCACAAAAAGAAATGCTGCTTAACAAGCCAGCTGCTGAATTCTGCAGCTCCTAGGTAGATTTAAGGCAAAGATAAAGATAAGTTTTAATTTCTTTGGCTATTAATCTAATGCTGACCTCACTTTGGAGAAAGGTTAAAAATGATAAATAAGAAAAACCCCCAAAAGAATAGTTTGACACTAACGTACTGCACAAATTAGGTGATCATACCACATGCATTTTCATCTACATGCATTGATCATTGAACTTGGTGAGAGATAAGAGACCTCAGATGGAAAATCTTTTGTTTATTAGGTGTTTTGTAGATTAATACTGAATACATTCACCTATAAGAGGTAACGTAATTTTAAAAAAATAGCAGAAATAGATAACATATTTAATACAATAAATTTTTAGAAAAAGTTTTATAGCTGTCAACAGCTTTCATATTTCTTCCAAGGTCAGTATGTAATACATATGGGACAACAAAATCTCTCAAGTATTTTTAAAACAATTTGAAATTTAAATGCTATCATCCAATGAAAGGTAAACCTGACCAGTTCATACAGCATCCAGTAAGTGTACAAGCCTCCAAAGGAAGAGAACAAAAGCTACCTGATTTAGTTGGGAATTGGTCCTGCTTTGAGCAGGGGGTTGGACTAGATGACCTCCTGAGGTCCCTTCCAACCCTGATATTCTATGATTCTACCTCAGGATGTATGATTTCTGCACCTATATGTCTGTTTAAATTCCTGAATTTGCCTCCTCCCAGAAAAAAACAAAACCATCAACTTACTACTTCCATTTGCCAGAACAAGTATTGTCAACTGCTTCATGGTTTCTGCATCACCCTTCCATTTTAGAGCTGTGTAATTGGCTTTAGAGTTTGCAGCTGAAAACATTTTTGGTAAAAAGTATATGGAATTAACAAATCATTTTTATGTGAAACTATAATGCTCAAATTTTGCTTCCCTATAATTCATGAAACTACTTTAACAATTTTTCTTTTGCAGACCTGTTTTTGAGACTTTTTAGCCATGACTAAAAGAGATGCAGAGGAGCTGATAGAAATAGAAATTGATGGGACTGAGAAACAGGAGTGCACTGAAGAAAGGTATGTGCTTACGATCAATCAGTATTGCTTACTGTACCTCTACCCTGATATAACGCGACCTGATATAACATTAATTCGGATATAACGCGGTAAAGCAGTGCTCCGAGGGAGGAAGGCTGTGCCTTCCGGCGGATCAAAGCAAGTTCGATATAACGTAGTTTCATGTGTTACATGTAAGATTTTTTTGGCTCCCGAGGACAGCGTTATATCGGGGAAGAGGTGTACTTGTGTCACTTGAGCTGAAAATAGTTTACAGGTTTTATCGTATTTAGGTCCTGCTCCTATAGAAATCAGTCTGTCTTGTCATTGTATTCAGTGGGGAGAAGACTGAGTTCTTATTTAAGAACATAAGAATGGCTATACTGAGTCAGATCAATAGTCCATCTAGCCCAACAGTAGCCAATGCCAATTGCTTCAGAGGGAATGAACAGACGAGGGCAATTATCAAGTGATCCATCCCCTGTTGTCCAGTCCGATCTTCTACCATTCAGACTTATGGACACCCAGAGCATGAGGTTGTCCCTGACCATCTTCGCTAATAGTCTTTGATGGATCCATCCTCCATGAACTTATCTAATTCTTTTTTGAACCCAGTTATATTTTTGGACTTCACAATATCCCGTGGCAATGAGTTCCACATGTTGACTGTGCATTGCATGAAGAAGTACTCCCTTTTGTTTATTTTAAACCTGCTGCCTATTAATTTCATTCAGTGACCCCCTGGTTCTTGTGTTAAGTGAAGGGGTAAAAAACACTTACCTATTTACTTTCTCCACACTATTCATAATTTTATAGACCTCTATCGTATCCCCACTTAGTCATCTCTTTTTCTAAGCTGAACAATCCCAGTCTTTTTAACCTTTTCTTATATGGAAGCTATTCCATACTCTTAATGGTTTTTGTTGCCTTTCTCTGTCCTTTTTTCCAGTTCTAATATATCTTTTTTTGATATGGGTCAACCAGAACTGCATGCAGTATTCAAGGTCTGGGTGTACCATGAGTTTATTTAGTGGCATTATGATATTTCCTATCTTATTATCTGTCCCTTTTCTAATGGTTCCTAACATTGTTAGCATTTTTCACTGTTGCTTCACATTGAGCAGATGTTTTTAAAGAACTGTCCACGATGACTCCAAGTTCCATTTTTTGAGTGGTAACAGCTAATATAGACCTCATCATTTTGTACGTATAGTTGGGCTTATGTTTTCCCTTGTTATTACTTTGCATTTATCAACATTGAATTTTATATGCCATTTTGTTGCCCAGTCACCCAGTTTACTGAGATCCCTTTGTAACTCTTCTTAGTCAGCTTTGGACTTAACTATCTTGAGTGATTTTTGTATCGTCTGCAAACTTTGCGATCTCACTTTTCACCCCTTTTCCGAGATCAGTTACGAAAATGTTGAACAGGACTGATCCCATTACAGTTCCTTGGTGAACCCCACCTTCCCCCCCGCCCCCAGCTATTTACCTCTCTACACTGTGAAAACTGACAGTTTATTCCTACCCATTGTTTCCTATCTTTTAACCATTTACTGATCCATGAGAGGACCTTCCCTCTTATCCCATGACTGTTTACTTTGCTTAAGAGCCCAAGGTGAGGGACCTTGTCAAGGGCTTTCTGAAAGTCCAAATACACAATATCCACTGGATCATCCTTGTCCACGTTTGTTGACACCCACAAAGGGTTCTAATAGAATGGTGAGGCGTGATTTCCCTTCATCAGTGTTGACTCTTCCCCAACATATCATGTTCATCTGTGTGTCTGATAATTCTGTTCTTTATTATAGTTTCAACCACTTTGCCAGTTAATGAAGTTGGGTTTATCAGCTTGTAATTGCCAGGGTTGCATAAGGAGCCTTTTTTAAAAATTGGTTGTGCATTAGCTATCCTGCAGACATCTGGTACAAAGGCTGATTCATATACTGCAGTTAGTAGTTTTACTATTTCATATTTGAGTTCCTTCAGAACTCCTCTTAGTGAATACCATCTGGTCCTGGTGACTTATTACTGTTTATCAGTTCATTCCAAAACCATCTCTATTGACCCCCTCAATCTGGGACAGTTCCTCAGACGTGTCATCTAAAAAGAATGGCTCAGGTGTGGGAATCTCCCTCGCATTCTCTGCGGGGAACACCAATGCAAAGAATTCATTTACGTTCTCTGCAGTCGCCTTGTCTTTCTTGAGTGCTTCTTGAGCACTTTGATCATCCAGTGTCCCCACTGATTGTTTAGCAGGCTTCCTGCTTCTGATGTTCCTATTTTGCTGTTAGTTTTTGTCTCTTTTGCTAGTTGCTGTTCAAATTCTTTGGCCTGTATAATTATGCTTTTACACTGTTATTTAGGCATGGCGGCTTTTTTTTTTTTGTTCTCTTACTGGTTTTGTTTTGTTTGTTTCTGGGGCGGGTAGGGGAATACATTTAGTTTGAGCCCCTATTATGGTGTTTTTAAATAGTTTCCATGCAGTTTGCAGGCATTTCATTCTTGACCATTCCTTTTTAATTTCTGTTTAACTAACTTTCTCATATATTTGTGTATTTCCTCTTTTTGAAGTTATATGCTGCTGTGGTGCATTTCTTTGGTATTTTTCCCTCTATGAGGATGTTGAATTTAATTACACTATGGCTGCTATTACCAAGCAGTTCAGCTATATTTGCTTCTTGGGCTCAGATCCTGTGTGCCACTTAGGACTAAATCAACCATTGCCTCTCCCCTTGTAGGTTCCAAGACTAGCTGCTCCAAGAAGCAGTCATTAATGGTGTGTAGAAATTTTAGCTCTGTATCCCAACCTGAGGTGATGTGCCCAGTTAATATTGAGTTTTCTGGTTTTGTAGCCTTTCTAATCTCCCTGAATATTTCACCATCACCATCCTGGTCAGGTGGTTGGTAGTATATTCCTACTGCTATTCCTATTGCTATGCTTTTATTTTTTTAAACTTGGAATTTCTAGCCATAAAGATCTAGTGCTTTTGGCCTGGACATAGGAAAATCAGACTAATGGGAAAAAAATTGTTTTACTATGCCGAAAGGAAGCCATAACACACAAGATGTAACTTGCTTAGGATGACCCATGGTATCCTGTTGTTAATTGTTGTGACTGCCATTTCTAATCCTCTCACCACATTCTGTAAATATTTCTTCTATGCTATTTTCCTTAAGGTCATTTACCCTTTGTCAAACTAAATGATTGTAGTAAAAACAACCTTATTGTAGAAATGGAAATCACTTTTAGAACTAAACAAATCTTCAAGCAGCAATTAAGACCTTCAATACCCTGATTACAGTGTATGATGGGTCTGCATTGTTTGTGATTTCTCAGTCATTTTTTCTTTGTCTGTTACTTTTACTCTGGTTCTGTTAGTTTTTTCTCTTCCTTTCCTTTCTTCACGTCACTCTCACTACTTTGACAACTCCTCAGGAGCATGTTAGTGAAGTCTGCAGCATGTGTACAGCCATTAAATCAGTATGTTCTTCTCTAGCTGCCATTCCCAAGTGCTATAGAAACTTCAGATTCCAAGTTTATGCCATCACTTTTCCTATCAAAGGGATGTAAACCAAAGCAGTTTGTTACTAGAACAGAGGGGGAAGATAATATCCATGACATTAATAGCGCAGCCACCATTGCTGCAAATACCAGAGATTAAAAGCCTTTTGCCCTACATGAGTTACCTTACTTCTCTGTCTAAACCTGCTCCTACTGCTTAATTACCACTGTCTACATTTAGGGAGGGGGGGGGGAAGCATGGCTCTGTTACCTACTCTTGAAGAGTTTCCTTCAGGTATTAGCCCCTTTGAATTGGAGAAAAACATATAACTGGACAACATAAATCCTGCCTCTAAGTCTGATTTCCTCTTTATTTTTAATAAATTGAGTATTCTCCTATATTTTGTACGTTTCCTCTGTACATAAGCCAGCCCCTCAAAGCTCTCCTTAGGATCGGAACTCCATACCATTTAACGAAATGTGCAAGTGTCTGGGTCAACATAGCTTTAAAAGTAGGTGACAAAACCAAGGTCACTCTTCAGGTTTCTCCTTGTAGCATGCAAACTTCTATATTCTTTTATGTTATCTGCAGTGTGCATGGAGTTTGACCCATTCTTAATATGAAAACGTCGAGTGAAATTTTTCTACCTGCTCTGTACTATAATCATTATCTTTCCTTCATCAGCTAATATTCCTAGCTAAGTGCCTGCTTTATCCTGCTGTCTGTCCTTACTATATGCTAACCTTTAGACTTGCACCACGATGAGACTGGATACCCATGTGTGCCCTGCTCTAGAAGCTGTGGCTGCAAGTGAGTCACTGCAGTGCTCTATATACATGCCTGAATGCTATTGCACTGAACCCCATTTATCCCTCCCAGGACTAATTATTTCCTTGCAGACTTCTTGGAGAGTCAAAGGGGAAAAAATTATTTAACAAAAGATGGCAACAATTCAACTCCTTCCCCAGTTCCAGGTGATGCCAGAGTCATTCCTACCTGCCGGGGGATTTCTCAGCTCTTTCTGTTTCCCCTAGTCTGTCAGTTTCTTCCCTTTCTCCAGTTCACCATCACTTGGTGCTCTGCCCAGCTCCTGTTAACAGTTCATCCCCTCGCTCTCCCGTGACGGGGAAGGTGTGTGTGCTGGGCTGGGGTTCTGCTTTCTCTTTATTTTCCAACTGCCATGGAATCTTCTGATTCCAACATTCCATCCCTTTTCTGTTTAAAAGGGAGTCACCAGAGCATTCTGCTTGCTGTTGTGAGTAGAGTAGAGAGAAGGAATCTCGTTATGGGCATACGTTTTCATTACGTTAACAGCAGTGTCACCATCACAACAAATACCCAAGTTTATTAATATTCTGCAGGAGTTCCTTGGACACCAAAAGGGTTTTCAGAGTCAAACAAGTGTCTTGACTTTTGCCTTTTTGCCCCCTAAGTCTGTTCATTTTCCTTTTGTTTGTCTGGAAATATACATATAAACATTTTTTAAAAATCAGATAAAAGGATAGGGGCTGTTTGTGGGTGCAGAGATCTGCCTACACAGAACATCCTTCAGGATGGGTCCTGTGTTAGCCCATCTGAAAAATGTTGGCATTTCCAAATGCATTACCTAGTTTCTTTGCACTCATCTAATTCTTTTTCATTTGGGAGAATGAATACAGAAGTGAGCAAGCAATATCCCCATTTTAAAATTTTTCTCACTAATTAGAGATTTGGAAAAGAAATTGAGTCAGTGAGTTGTATTGTCCTAGCATTTCTGAGATCAGGGTTCTGCTCCTGTCATTTCCCCAAATCTCCTACTTAACTATTGACAAGTCACTTAAATTCTGTTCCTCACTTAGTTATGCCGTTTGGTGACCTTTGGAGAGTGCAGGAAGTGACTATTTCTATTCCTTTTGACTTGTTTACATGATTTTTTTTAGTCACCATGTTTGGTGTTTTGTTTTGTTTTTCCCATTTTTATTGGCAGATTTCTTGTTTTCAAAAATGGCAGATTTTTATTTAAACATTTTACTATTTTTGCCCCTAACAGTTGCCTTGCCTCTTGCACCTGCCAGTTTTAATATTTGTTTCAGATTTCAATTGTGATGGGATACATTTGGACAAATAGAAGAACATAGACATTCAATAAGTTAGGGTTACCATATTTCCACAATCAAAAAAGAGGACACTGGGGGGGGGGGGGAGCCCTGCTGTAGCCCCGCCCCCGCTGTAGCCCCGCCCCCATCCACTCCCTCCCACTTCCCACCCCCTGACTGCCCCCCTCAGAACCTCCAACCCCCACTGCTCCTTGTCCCCTGACTGCCTCCTTCTGGGACCCCTGCCACTAACTGTCCCCTAGGACTCCACCCCCATCTAAGCCTCCCTGCTTCTTGTCCCCTGACTGCCCCCTCCTGAGAACCCCCCACCCTAACTGCCCCCCTAGGACTCTACCTGTCCCCTGACTGCCCCAACTCTTATCCACACTCCCACCCCATATTCACACCCCCACCCCCAGACAGACCCCCTGGGACTCCCATGCCCTATCCAACTGCTCCCCGCCCCCTGACAGGACCCTCAGAACTCCCGACCCATCCAACCCCCTCTGCTCCCTGCCTGCCTCGACTCCTCTCCACACCCCCTCTCAGAGAGAGACCCCTGGGACTCCCACGCCCTATCCAACCCGCTTCCCGCCCCGTGACAGGACCCCTAGAATTCCCGACCCATCCAGCCCCCTCTGCTCCCTGCCTGCCTCGACCCCTCTCCACAGCCCTGCCCCCCTGACGGCCCCCCCAGAACCCCCAACCCATCTAACCCCCCTGCTCCCTGTCCCTGTCTGTCCCAACCCCTCTCCACAGCCCTGCCCCCCTGACGGCCCCCCCAGAACCCCCAACCCATCTAACCCCCCCTGCTCCCTGTCCCTGACTGTCCCAACCCCTCTCCACAGCCCTGCCCCCCTGACAGCCCCCACCCCGAACTCCCGACCCATCCAACGACCCCACCCCCGCTCCCTATCCCCTGACTGCCCCCCTTCTCCAACTCCCCGGCCCCCTTACCGTGCTGCTCGGCTTAGAGCAGGTGTCTGGCCCCGCCCGAGCGCTGCTGGGCGGTGTGCTAAGGCTGTGGAGGAGGGGGGAAGCAGGGGAGGGGCTCTGGCCGCCGCTGCCAGCCCCGCCGCCGCGTTCCCTCACAGGTGCACAATCCCCCCCCCCAAACGGCTATTTAAAGAGCGAAAAGCCGGACATGTCTGGGGAAATCCGGATGTATGGTAGCCTAGATAAGTGGCACAATTTAAAAAAAAAAAAAAAAAAAATTTTAAATTCTTATCTCAAAAAGCACGTATTCAGAAACATTGCAGTTATCTAAGTACTATTCACAAAAAGATATCAATAACTTAAAAACTGCTTAATTATGATTTTTTAAATTCAAAAATAGCTGGTGCCCAGTTTTAAGAAATAGCAACAAGCTGTTTGAGATGTAAGACAAGTCCAAACATGCAAATCAGAGTGTCTTTTAAATGACTTGTAGTTCTAACTACTCACACATTGCTGGATTTAAATTAAATGGAACCACTTGGAGAAAAAGACCAGAGTGTCATTGAGTAAAAACATCTGATCACCCCACCCTCTCTATCCCTAGTCTTCAGAGTCAGGCTCTAGCCCCAGCTGCAACTTCAAAGAGCTGTCTACAGCTGTTTTTAGAGCCCTTACCTTGAGTGCTGCAAGCTTGAATCTGTTGACCTGGGCTGGGAGGCTTGCTGTTGCAGGCTATGTAGGCATACCCTCAGTAGGGTTTTCAATAAACTATTAAAATTTCTGGCATCAATATTCACTTTTGCATAGCTTATCTCCAATTTGTTTTAACCTAGCTATAGCTTTTATTACTATAGGAGAACACACAGCTAGTGCATTTTCAAAGCTGTTTTGTTAACATTCAGTTAATGATAAATTCTTTGATCCTTTGGTGTTTAAGCATCGTTGAGCAGACGTACACCACAGCAGAATTTGTGAGTCAGGCTATTGACATCAATGAACCAGTTGGAAATCTTAAGAAGTTGTTGGAACCAAGACTTCAGTGTTCCTTGGATGCACATGAAATCTGCCTGCAAGATATCCAGGTAAATCAAGGAGGGTTGAAAAACTTCTTCTGAGGGTTCAAACTGTACTCTGAGAATAGTTCTATATATTCAGTCCCTTCCCTCCACTCTGATCTTTATATAGGGGGTCTCACTCTTCAGTTTGCTAAATTGTTTACAATTAAGAGTCTAATCTTACAAGTGTCAGCCTCATCAACTTCAAACTATTTATAATATGTACCCACTAATTACTAATGTACTGCAGATAAAACTGGGAAACTTCTAGGGTTCGTGTCAGAAATGTATGTCAGTAGCAGAATGTCTTATCAATTTTAGGGGGGAAATAAACATTATAATTTTGAAAGTACAGATCATACCTTGGAATACAATTCTTAGTGTATCTTAGGTCAGGTGTATTGACTGTTTCCTGAAAGCCCTTGCTACTTGCTGGTTCCTATGGGAGTTGCATTTTTTCAGATTTTCTGAATTTAGAAGCCAGAAGAGCTTTACACAGCATTGTTTTGTGTTTTCTGATGTTTACAGGTCTAGTTGTAAAGATTGTTCTGCAGTTATACAAAAACATATTGTGATTTTTTTTTTAAATGTATGTTTTTGAAATAGATGGTTACTGCAGGGTTTCCTGGATGATGATTTTTTATTTCAATACGATTTGATTTCATTATAATTTTTATAAAGCTTAAATAACACAGCCATTAAATAAAGACTTGGTAACCTTTCTAATTTCCTTCCACTCTTGTTAATACTTAAAGATTCTCTAGAGTTCCTGAAAGGTTATTGGCATACATTGAAATCACTTTACTTCAAGCCTCGTTTGGTAGTAGCAGGGAGATTTAAAAGAAAGTATGTAAGATATTTGCTGGCCCTGATGTATGGTTACTGTTCACCATACATGAGAACCATATATTCTGGCACTTCCACTTCCAGAAGCTGGGAGTGGGCAACACGGGATGGATCACTTGATGATTACCTGTTCTGTTCATTCCCTCTGGGCCATCTGGCATTGGCCACTGTCGGAAGACAGGATACTGGGCTAGATGGACCTTTGGTCTGAACCAGTATGGCCATTCTTATGTTCTTATGAATTTCTGTCTGGGTAGTTATTACAGTATGTGTATATATTTCTTTATCTATAGAATAGGAGCTGCTAACAAATGGTTGATCGCACTAGCTGTAGGAGTGATATTCCTAGTGATGAGAAGTTACGCGCCTATTTTCCCAGAAAGAAAACATGGATTTTGTATCTATTCATACACAAAGTAAAACTATTTCCCCATGCTAATTTTTTTCCCCTACTGTTACTCACACCTTCTTGTCAACTGTTGGAAATGGGCCATCCTGATTATCACTACAAAAGTTTTTTTTTCTCCTGCTGATAATAGCCCACCTTAACTGATTAGTCTCGTTATAATTGGTATGGCAACACCCATTTTTTCATGTTCTCTGTGTATATATATCTTCCTACTGTATTTTTCACTGCATGCATCCGATGAAGTGGGTTTTAGCCCACGAAAGCTTATGCCCAAATAAATTTGTTAGTCTCTAAGGTGCCACAAGTATTCCTCATTCTTTTTGCTGATACAGACTAACATGGCTACCACTCTGAAACTTATCCTTGTTGTTGATCAAAAATGCTGTAGGCAACAGTTGTAGGTGAAGTTGTAGTTGTTCAGAGTTTCTTTCTGAGACAGGTCACTTTTTTCATTTTTTTTAAAGTTTACAAAATAATGAGTATAGTTTTTCAAAAGACAAAATACAGGAATTGAATAGCAAATATTAAATTCTTTCAGTTTTTTTTTTCTTATTCAGATCCTGCTACAAGTACACAAAAATGAACAGTTATCTATTTTTTTTCCTATAGCTATCTTTTAGCTAGACTTGTTGCCAAAGAGTGTAACATAGAGATTCTTTGCATAATAAAAAAATCAAATTTAGAAATATCTGTTAACAGAAAAATTATCACAAGGTACTATATCAGGGGTCGGCAACGTTCAGCACGCGGCTCGCCAGGTTAAGCACCCTGGCAGGCCGGGCCAGTTTATTTACCTGCTGATGCGGCAGGTTCGGCCGATCGCGGCCCCCACTCGCCGCGGTTCGCCGTCCTGGGCCAATGGGGGCGGTGGGAAGCCGCGGCCAGCACATCCCTCGGCCCACGCTGCTTCCCGCCGCCCCCATTGGCCCGGGACGGCGAACCGCGGCCAGTGGGGGCTGCGATCGGCCGAACCTACCGCGTCAGCAGGTAAATAAACTGGCCCGGCCCGCCGGGGTGCTTACCCTGGCGAGCCGCGTGCCAAACGTTGCTGACCCCTGTACTATACTCAGGACACAAAGATATATCAGATATTGACCTCTGAATTAGATTCTTCAGTGACTAGTATTTTTTTATTATGAAGCTGAGGTAGTAAAAGAAGGCTTTGTTGTCATAGTCAAAAATATATATGTCATTTATTTTTCAAGTAAATTAAGTTTAGCAAGAAATATTACCAAGGTCTGAAGGCCCAAAGAATAGAATTCAGATTATAAAGCTTACTTTCTGTAGCTACTAAGAATTATTTCAGAGCTAAGGAAATATTGAAAAGTTACATTCGCTAAAACTGCAGATTACATTTTTGTTTCAGACCTCCTTATTGTTGGCCTATTGTGATGTGAAAATGACTGAGTTAGTTTGTTTGACAAAGTGTATTTTTAAAAGATTACAGTAGACTTTCAGTATGTCTAAAGTACCAATTAATGAAGCTAAAAAGGATGCAGTTTTAGCTGATAGATCATTAATAAAGATCTATTTGCAAATCCCCCAAACTTCAATATTTGATCACTATAATTAATCATGGAGGATTTTATTAGGATTACAATCATTATATTTGTCATCCTGTTAGTGCTCTTGCTGTCACTCCCTGCATAGAAATCTGTAATTTTTTTTTTTTTTTAAACCTCTGTAGTATGTTGTTTGAAGCAGAGTCTAGCTTACTGCAGAGATTCACTGGTAGTGAGGTGTTGGCAGTGGAATATGGTGAAGACCTGGAATAGTATTTATGTTCTGCTAATGTAATTGCTTCTAAAGCAGATGTAACCGAAGGCAGTCATGGAGGGCACTGAATGAAAAGAACATATCTTCTCCCAGTGTTATTAGCCTCATTTGGGGTTTTGATTAGATCAGTGGTGAAATACCAACTCCCTCTTTCCCTTTCTGTCTCTTTGGCCAGGTCTACACTAAAAATTAGGTTGAACTAGGTATGTTGCTCAGGGGTCAGAGAAATTCACACCCCTGAGCAACATAGTGAAGCTGACATAGCACCTGATGTAGACATCAGCAGGTGGATGAAAGATGACCTACCTACTGCCTTTTCAGGCAAGTGGATTAATTACAGTGGCAGGAAGACCTCTCCCATCCCTGTTGGTGCAGCTGCAGCACTTCTATTGAAAACATACCCTTATTTGATATAATGATGAAAAGAGGAAGGGAAAGATTTGGCTCTCTTAAGAGCCAAAAACATAGTTAATGACTCCCTTACGTAAAAATGTTTCTTTGTAGTGGACCTCACAATGTTATGTCCCAGAATATAAAAATTTTTTACCAACACCTAAAAATGGAAGTTGGGGGAAGAGGACATTTTTTTCCTCTGCTAGAAATAAAGAGGTGAAAATAGAAACGAAGGTAGTCTCGTTGATGTGCCCTGATAGAAACAGCCTCTAGCTTGTTCCCAGTACCAATTATAACTGATTAGTGATTGGGGCTGTTACCCAGAGGACACAGAGAGAAGGGCTATCTGATGGAAATAGCTCCCAGCTGGTTCCACACAGTGGCTGTGGAGTGAGATGTCACTTTGAATTCTGTTGTACTGAACAGATCAATAACGCACTGCTTTTTTTATATACTGTTGAGTGAAATAAACGATTTTCTGCAGAAAGTTTGTGTACAAGAGAGGAAGATAGTACTGTAACAATAAGGATATTAAAGTCCATGTAAGAGATACATTAAAGAATTAATCAGAATCACAGCCAATGTGCCATGATGTAGTATTTTAGAGGCATAAAGCAAAGATTGTCTAGACAACTATCTTTGATTGATGTGGTGAGCGACTATTAGATAGTATTAAGTATCTGTGTTAAAGGGATACTGTCAACTTAAAAAATCACACTTTTGTGCATAGTTGCAGTTACCACCTAAAATTAGAGAGAGAAGTGTTTTTCTTTTTTACTTTGTGCATTTTGACAGTACATTGTTTATAGTTGGCTTCACTGTTTCCCCATGACATTTTTGGAGGTCTCTTGCACAGCAGCAAATTGCTTTTAACTAATTTATTTTAAAACTGACCAGATTGGAGGTTGACAAGTTCCTTTAAAAAATTTTGTAATTGGAGCAACTGTTAATCAGAATGGAGTAATTTTTCTTCTTTAGATTTGAAATTTCTCTGGATAAAGACCAGGTATACTATGACTTGTACAGTGCTGCACACGCTGTTGGTGATTAAGACTAAAAATATTTGATAGCTGCAGTTAGGAACTCAAGTATTCTGATGCCCTGACATATATGTACAGAGTTTTGAACTGAATATACAAGATAACTTTATAAAAGCATTTAATTATAAGTCTAGTAATTTTAAAAAATTTCCTCCTTGTATCAAGCTGGACCCAGATCGCAGTCTCTTTGATCAAGGAGTAAAGACAGATGGAACAGTACAGCTTAGTGTACAAGTAATATCCAGACAAGGTAAGCAATTAAGCATTTTATTCGCTATCATACAAGATGAGCCATATTGTAAGTGTATTTATGTTTATGCATTACCGTTTTTAACTGTAGCATTGAAAATATAACTGCATTATTCATGCTTCTATAGGCTGATTTTTCCATTGTACACCATAGGTTTATAGCGTGACAGTTAAAATTTTTCACTGACTGATGTTTCTGCAGCCCAGAATGTGTCAGTTTCCCATAGTAACTTTATATAAATCTCAAACTAGGAAAACTGATGGGATGGGGACAAGGTGGAACTCACCAGTACCCTGCATGTGAGAGCTTTCAATGAGGACAAGCAGTTGTTTGTCTCATGCTGGACAAAATATCTGGTCAAATGAAGCAGAATTGCCACCCGCTAATTGAGAGAGACATCAGTATAACGTGAACTTACTGCTTCATGAATAATTAAATTATGGTGGCATTGTCAACTCACCACGTACTAAAGATCAGAAGCAAAAACCTAAGGTGGTCATCTCTTTACTGGTACCTGTGTTTCTAGGATATATTGGACTAAATCATAGGGACACATAACCAATGTTTCTTCTAGTGCTGGTCCCTGTGTGTATTCCACACATGGGTACGCATGTGCTCGTGTTCCTGAGACCAGAGATTTCTAGCAAGTAGTGTCCGTTGGTTTGTGCCTATGCAGTTGTTCCCTTCGTGCTCCATACCAAGGCCATAAGGGGTGCTGTGGATAGACCCCTTTCCAATTCCTTCTTACTGCTACATGTCCTGAGCTGTAATCCTCTGTATTCAAAGCTATCTTCACATAGTCTTCAAAACCTGTAAATATGATTGTATGTAGTTAGTATTCTTAGTATTTTAGTGATTTTTCTATTCTGGTTAGTATAGTTTTAGTTTCTCCCTTCCTTGGAGATCTTCTTCTTGCAGAGAAGGACTATGCCCAAAGTCCCCAGGTTTAAGAACGGTCTCCTGTCCCTTCTCAGTTAGTGATGAACGCCAGCTCTGTCTTTACGGCTTTGAGGAGGGTCATGTCTCTGCCATGTACAGCTCTGCTGCTCCTTATCTCCTCAAACCCATGAGGAAAAGGAACTTTGACTAAGCAAGTACCTCATGAAGAAGGACAATAGACCCCAGTCAGCTACAGGCCAGGGAGACACCCCTCCCTCCTCTGGTACATTGGCCTCAGTCTGTAAGCCGCACCTCCCTGAGCATGCACTCTGGAGCAGAGGCCAGAGCTGTTAAGCCCAAGGAATCGCTGCCTCAGGCCTCTCATTAGAGTAAGGGGCACTTTCGCAAACACATGAACAGATCCCCTTCCAGATGTGTTCCTAAAAGTCCCATCAGCAGTGCTGCCCAGCTAAAGCAATCTAGTGCCTACCTGTTTCAACACCGCGCTGCACCCCGGAAGCAGCCAGCAGTGGGCCCAGCTTCTAGGCAGGGGGGCCACGGGACTGTGCATGCTGCCCCCACCCTGAGCATCAGCTCCACACTCCCAATGGCCAGAAACCGGTGGACACAGTTGATGCTGCATCTATAGCTATGCTGATAATTCTGAGGCATGAATCTTGACTCTGCTCTTCAGGGGTTTCCCAGGGAGGTCGAGAATACCATTCGGACTTGCTCTTCGAATGCAATCTCTTCAGTGAAAAGACTGCAGGATGGCCCTCCACTCCCTGGGTATTTATATCCTGGCCCCAAAGATAAGATACTACAAACAGGTTTATAAGCCAAGACACCTCCCTCAGCCATTCTACCACCAATGCCCTTATGAACCACTATGCAAATGCCAGAGGATAGAAAGACCTAGTATGCAGCTTCTTCCACCTCAACCACATCTGCTCAACTCTACCCATCAACCAGGATTTACTTTTGATGGGATACTTGAGAACCACATAACTTTATCGATGCCATTCCTTATGGCTCCTCAAACCTTTGGTGACCGTCTCGCCCTTTTTGCCAAAAGTGAAGGGCAATAACAATGGATAAGTGGGTACTAGAGATCATTCACGTCAACTTGCATCATCAAGATTCTTCCACGTGCCCAATCCTCGTCAGAGATGTGGAGCACACCTGGACAGTGTCACTGCACAAGGCAGGTGGATGACTCAGCAGGGCAGGATGCATATTAATCTCATAGAATTAAGGGCCATCTACCTAGCCTGCGATGCATTCTTCCCACTTATGCTGTTCCATCATATCCAGGTAACATCAGACAACATGATGACTGTCTTCTACATAAACAAACAAGGTGGAGTGAAATATCTTCCTCTTTGTGTAGAGGCAGTCAGTTTAGAATGGGTGCATCAGGAACCACAACTCACGCTTGGCAATATATGTATCAGGTGCACAGAACTCTTTGGTGAATAATCTCAGCAGGCACTTTTCCACAGACCATGCAGTGGGAGGTGAACAGTTCCATCCTGAATGAAATCCTCACTTAGTGGGGAAGGCCATTCTGGGACCTGTTCACCCTCCCAGATGAACAAGAAGTTCAACATGTACTGCTCCAGAACAGCAGTGGGCTGGGACCACCGGGGTGATGCCCTTCTGTTATCCTGGACAGACCACCTGAGGTATGCCTTTCCTCCCATCTGACTGGTACCACAAGTTCCGCAAAAGATTCATCGTGACAAAGTTCAAGTCATTCTCATCACACCCAACTGGCCCAGACAGTATATAATGGAAGTTTGAGGAATAAAAATCCTAAATGTGTATATCATCTCCAGGGCTTTGGAGCTGTGCTCCTGCTCCGCTCCAGCTCCAGGCAAGCAACGGCATATCTCTCAATCTTCAAGCCTGTCAGTGTATGACAGAAGTAACTGATCAACTGGAAAATTTTTACTTATCCATTTTTTCTTATCCATTTTGGGCGGGTCGGCTTACTCGATCATAAACCAGTTCGTTTATAAGCAGGAAGTAACTGAAATATGTGACAAATTACCAAAATGTGGAATATCCGTAGGTTTTTTGTCATCTGTGCATTGTGATTGGCAGATTGTAGTGTTCATTCAAAATGCTGCTGCTATGTTACATTTTTTTTTTTTTTTGGCCGCCTAACTGGTCACATCCCTCCACTGGCTTTCCCTTCTCCTCCAGATCAGGCACAAGTTTCTTGTCTTCACCTGTAAGATCTTTTATCAGTTAGTTCTTCCCTACCTTTACTATCACTGTCAACCATGCCAGCCTTCATCTGCTTTACTCTGCTTATCTGTCAAAGCACCTTTGTGTTTTTTCCCACGCTACCTCTTTTATGTTTGTAAAAGTCTGTGAATCCCCCACTTTCTTGTCCTTCGAATAACTCTGTACTACTTATTGATGTGAATCTTATGGACCACCTTGTCACACTGCCTGGCATGGGTCACGGCTGAGAGTGCCAAATTCAGGACAGACTGAGAAATAGGGCAGACAGCTCACCCCAAAACTGGTGGTTTATTTTATCACTAGATGTCACAAAGCCAGTAACAAAAATGAGCTCCTGTATCACAAGAAGCCAAAATATAGTCCCCCTTAGGTATTCAAGCTCCTGGCTTACCACCCACATCTGGACTTCTGTGATAAATGATTATTAAAACCAGACATCACATATTATAGGTTCTTCCAACTCCAAGGAGATGGCCACTCACCCCAGGTGAATATATGCTTTCAGGATCTCATGGTGGTGATAAATGTTGTTTAAATTGTGATAAATTTATTTAAACAGGTAATCATACTTAACAGATTATAACTTTTCCATAGATACCTTTCATGTCATACTTTATACAAGATTTACTGCAACTTGGTAACAGTGGTGACTGAACTAGTGCAACTAGTTATCTTCCATTTTATACAGCATCACACACCTCTCCTGACCATGAATAGGCAGTAGTGATCTGAGACTAGTGCTTATTTTATCAGATAATCTCTGTACTTTTATCTCATTCTTTCAACCCCTGTTTTCTGTTTCATCTGCCTGTTGTCTCTTGTCTGGGAAGGTGTTGTCCTTGTTTGTACAGCGTTTAGTACAGCGGAACACTGATCTGTGTTTGCAGTCCCTTTGTGCTATTGTAACACAAATAATTAGTTCAGGCCTTCTGTATACATCTTAAGGAAATTTAAAAGGGTGCACACCCTTTCATATATATTTTTGAAGAGATATAAAAAATGAAAGGATGTGTATAATATAAAATGAAAGGGGTGTGTGTATGTGTATATAAAAATGTCACAAGTCATGTTTAGGTGAGTAATCAGTTACTGAAAGGTTTTATTGATATCTAAAATGTCTAATTCCCCAAAGACTCTTAAGACAGTTTCCAACAGCAATTCTCATTAGCTCACAGATAAACAAAATAAGAACCATTACATCCTTTTTTGGATTACTGGTTAAACAAACATAAATGGTATACAGTTCACTTTTGACTTGTTTAGTTACTAATTTATTAACCCCAGTAGCTTCAACATGCTATTTATTTTCAATGTGGTGCAAGACAGATTAGATATACAGTTCTTGTTACAAAAAAGTGGATGTTTATTGGCTCGTAAGGTAGGTCAGATTCTGCCATCATTTACTCCTGTATGTTCCTTTTGGGTTCAGATAGGTTGCATGGGTGTAAAAGGACAAAGTTTGCCCCTCTGTGCTTAAAATGGGTTCCTGGAAATCAAAAAGTTAAATGTATTTTTTTTCAAATGGGTTGCAGTTATCAGTCACAATGACTTCATTGTTTTGCTAGTTAAAGGTGCTGTTCAATTGTTTTTTAAATAGAATCCATTTTGAAATTTCTTTGTCACTGAAATAGCATCTTTACTACAAAGGATAACACTTTTATTCAGCATTTCTCCTGTGCCTTTAAGGAAACTTTTGATAAAGGAAGAAAGAATAAAAATTTCCTCTAAATTAGAAAGTCTAAAGTTAAGGTGTTTTGTAATTGATGTTTTCTCACTTTCAGCTAATTTAAACCTGAAAACACTTATTGAGCAAGAAATACAGTTCTCTTTAATATTCATGACAAGAATGAAACACTAACAGATAACACTTAATAGTAGTCAGCAAAACTAGTTGTTCACCAAGTGTTGTAGCATCAAAGCTGTTTTTGTTCCATATCTCTTGATGAGTTTGTGCAGAAGGCTTTGTACAATGAATAAAATGTACTTGTTCCTAATTCTGTCATCTTTTCTCAGGTAGATCTTAATACTCCTAAGAAAGAAAAGCAAGAATGAACTTGTTTTAAAGCACTAATTTACAAAGAAAAAAAATGCAAAAAAATTATGTGGGTAGATGATATCAACTTCTGTGGCAGTAACACCTAAAGACCCAGCCCCATTGTGCTAAGCACTGTACATACTGTGACAAAGCTCTGTCCTTGTCTCTGTGGGTCCCGCATTTCCTGGCGAATTTTGCTAGCCTCAGAGGCTCACTGTGACCCTCCACGTAGCCCTTTCTCTCTCTAGAGGCAAGGGTCACAGCTTCCTGAGCCATTTTCATCGTAAGCCAGCAAGGGAGGTGAGGAGAAGCAACCTTCCCTCACACAATCTTAGTGATTAATCAGGGAAGGGGGAGCCCGGGTCCGCCCTCTACTCCAGGCTCCAGCCCAGGGACCCAAAAAGTAGCAGTTGTGGTCGCTGACTTTTTGGAAATAGGACGTGTACAATTCCCTGGGCCCCTTCCCCACAGCAGCCCCCACTCAATATCACCTTTACATTATCTCAGGGCCTCCTTCCTTGCACCTGGTATGGATTTGTACTGATTCATTCCTCCAACAGCACGGCTTCCTCCTATAGCTCCTGACACCCACACCGCACTAACTAACTGGGAGGCTTTTAACTAGTTCCAGCCTGTCCTTGATTGGCTTTAGGTGTCCCAATCAACCTAGCTATCTCCACTACCTTCTAGAAGGATCTCAATTGGCCCCAGGTGTCTTGATTAACCTGGAGCAGCTGCCATTTGGTTACCATGGTACCAGGGATTTGTTTAGCCTAGGGCTAACATACCTGTTCCTCACTACTTTACTGTAGCCATCTGGCCTTGCCCTGTCACAATACATAACAAAGAGGCAGTTGCTGCCTCAAGGAGCTTAATATAGATGATCCAGTAGGTTTATACAGTAAACAGTACAGGTGTGAGGTGAAGGATAAAGTAATGGTTCTCATTGGCATGATAAGCAGTAATCATAGCACACTACCTGCCCAACCATGGTGAAATGTTTTTGTAGGCATCATAGCAGAAGTCAGTTTGAAGGAGAACAACGGCTTTGTGGATTTTTACTTGAAATCGTAGAAGAGGTACTGTGGCAGAGAGCGCATAGGTGCTTGTTGCAGAACTTGAAAAATGGGCAGCCAAGACTGGCATCATTGGTGCAGAGGAGATGGGTCTCGTCGTCTCATTGCCATATCAGAGATGATGGTTAAAATGGTGATAGACCATGAAAGGCCTTTTAAAATAAAGATAAGTAGTTTGTGTTCAATGCATGAAGGATGGGGAGTCAATGGAGCGGAACCAGGGCCGGCTTCAGGGTTTTGGCTGCCCCAAGCAGCCAAACAAACAAACAAACAAAAAAGCCGCGATCACGATCTGCGGCGGCAATTCAGCGGGAGGGCCTTCGCTCCGAGCAGAAGTGAGGGACTGTCCGCCAAATTGCCGCCGAACAGCTGGGGCGGCCCTCTCCGAAGTGGCTGCCCCTAGCACCTGCTTGGAAAGCTGGTGCCTGGAGCCGGCCCTGAGTGGGACATAAGGAATGCGGGTGACAGTCAAATTATGAGCTAGGAAAATTATTTGTATCTGCATTTGAATGGATATAAATTGGGCAAGATAGCATTTAGGCCACATAGGAGGTTGCAGTAGTCAATGTGAGATAACGGCCTAGATTAACCTTTTAGGTGTGTTGTCAGTGAGAACAAACCAGGTCTCAAGGTGTCACACAGGAAGTAGCAGCAAGATTTAGACACTGCCTAAGTGTGTGCATCTAGAGAGAGTGGTCGAATAGTAGTAGATATGATGTTAAAAAAGGATAGTAGAGTGACTTCATGGAGAACTTAGAAGATGGGGGTAGAAATTTTGAGTGGATTTGCAGTTCAGTGGAAAACAGGTTGTACGATGTTGCTTCCTGGAACTTCATGGTCTGGTTTTGAATTGTGGACCCTTAAAAATGTAAACTTAAGATGACACTTAATGAGGGCATCAAGGTAATGTTGGAGAAGGGTAAGGAATGAAATCTGGCAGTGTCCAGGAAGTATTGATAGGTAGGCTTACTTATCAGGGAGACAAATGAGAGCAGAAGTTTGGAGTGAAGAATCACTATAAGATTTCTTGGAGCAAAGTAAAGGTCTGAGTTATTTTATAATAATCATACTAATTATTTATATAGCACTTCAAACTGCTTTATAAACATAAATCTTCATAACACCCCTGCAGAATAGATAAATACTACTTAACCCATTTTACAGATAAAGAAATTCAAGTGGAGAAGGTAGGGACTGACCTAGAGCCACAGAACAAATTGCTGGTAAAGCTGCATTTAGAACTTGAGCATTCTGATTTCCAGTCTTCTGATCCACTAGATCACATTGCCTCTTTAAGAGTGTGTCTATGCTGCGATTAAAAAAACAAGTCTCAGACCAAGGTCAATTGATTTGGGCTTGCAAGGCTTGGCTGGAGCCTGGGTTCTGAGATCCACCCCCCTTTCAGGATTTGGGCTCCAGCCTGAACTTGAACATGTGCACTGCAATTTTTAGCCCCATAGCCTGAGCCCCGTGACCCTAAGTCATCTGACCCAGGTCAGCTGCAGCCATGCTGCAGGTCTTTTATTGCAATGTAGGTGTACCTTATAGGGTATCTTAAAGTGATGCTAACCAAAGTGTGTGTAATAATTTCAAAGACAATTTCAAAGTAACCACTTTTGAAGACTGAAAGTGGTACCTATTTTTGGGCCTACTATATTTCCTTCATAGGACAAGTGTAATAGTTCCTCAGGTATGCATACAGAGCTGCCAGTTGAATATGTGTGTGTGGGTATATATAAAAACTGAATTTAAAACGCATGGGATTGTGGGGTGAAGGGACATAGTTATTTGTTTATTCACTTTACTAAATTATAAGTGTATGCTTAAGTGAAAGGTGAGAAGAAATACCACATTGAGTCTGCTATCCTTGATAGTGTTGACTCATATGAATTGTTCTGAAAATGTGATGCTAACCGTGAATGCATCTGGTGTTTTCTGTATCTGATTCTCGGCATGTAGTATCAGTATGTTTGGCGAGATTTGAATGAAACCGGTAATGCTTTTGCAGTGCTCAAAGATAATGTATTTTACCTTATTGTATTTTCATCCATATCTAGGAATAGAGCCCAAGTTAAACATCCTTGAAATTGTAAAGCCTGTAGAAACTGTGGAGGTAGTTATCGATCCGGATGCCCACCATGCTGAAGCTGAAGCTCACCTTGTTGAGGAAGCCCAAGTGATAACCCTAGATGGCACAAAACACATTACAACAATTTCAGATGAGACCTCTGAGCAAGTGACTCGATGGGCTGCAGCGTTGGAAGGCTACCGAAAGGAGCAAGAACGCCTTGGAATACCCTATGGTAATAAAACAAGATGTTCAATAGCTTATATGTTTTTAATAATTGAGAATTATTGGATATTAGGCATGTTATAAGAGACATAATTTATTAAAGTGCTCAGATACCATGATGAGATAGCATATGCTATGTTGAGGAGCGCTGTGCAAATAGCTTGATAGAGTAAGTAAAGTGGAGGTGGAACCATGGCTTATAGTTCCTTGGTAGAAGAGGGTAGGTTTCCTCCACAGCTTACTTAAATTTAAAAATGTGCGTTTTCCCTGGTCTAGTGCATAAAGTAGTTTAAAATATGTGTATTAGCAGATTAAACTTTTTGTGTATGAATTTGACCTTGGGTCCAGTTATCTGGGGTTCCTGACTCCCTTTGGGCCCATTAAAGACAATGGTAGTGGAGGATGCGGAGCACCTAGCAGTATCAGATTTGTATGAAAAGCCACACTTAGATTCAAGTACCTAATGTACCTAATTTTTAAACTTCAATAATCTTTTCAAAAGAGGGTCACCACGGAATAGACTAATTGTTCTAACATTATAGCATATGTAATGTCTGTAAATGTGTTCTCGGAGCTATATTGAAACATTTCTTTTGAGACCTATACCACACTTGAACCGTGGACTCTGCAGGTGAAAATTAACTGTGTTAAATCATTGTAATGTACTCTCCAGTGATGTTCACTAAATCAACCTGTAATATGTAAACAAACTCCCAGAAACTTGCCCCTTTTTTTGCCTTGTTGAGGAAGCCCAAGTGATAATCCTAGATGGCACAAAACACATTACAGCAATTTCAGATTGTTTGCCTTTTCTTGCCATTGCTTGGTTTTAGAACTTGGAAAGAATTAAATTCAGTCTCAGGTATTTACAAGGGAACAAGGTATTAAATTGGCTGATATTCTTAACAGAGTCTCAGAGAAATAACTGAAGCAATGGCTTCTGATTTCTTTGCTTTGTTGATCCCTTTGACATACAAGCATTTCTGAATTCACTTTCATTATGCTAGATACCTTGTTAATTGAGGGTTTAATACAAAAAGCTTAGGGATATTCATGTGAATATCTTTTGAAATCTCACAGAATGCCATCCTATAATGCAAAAAGATAAGTTACACTCTTCAACATAATACTAAAAACATTTAGTGTTAAATAAACTGTTGTAAATCAACTTTATAGATTTGTTAGTATTAAAACTTTGCTTTCTCAAAGAAGAAAATCAGCATTGTGAATGTGACACCATTGTAATTTCAAAGGTTTACAATTGTTTTCCATTACGAAGATGAGAATTTTCTAGAAAACAAAAATTGGCCTCTTTTATGACAAAACCCAAGTATAGACATTTTAGAATTCTCCTCTTGGTAGTAGAAATGTCTTAATCAAGTGAATGCCAAAAAGGATAGCTTTTAAACACCATATCAGATTTTCCTGACTTCATGGAATTAGAGAAAGGAGGCACTTGAGGACTTTTTGTATTCTGAATGTATTGTTGGTGCTTTATAATAATATACGGCTCTGTAGTTTTTTGTAAATGAATTGATTCCTCAAAGATGAGATTTCATTTTGCCTGACCCTTCTGTAAATGTGTGTAAATTGCATTTCTGCTGGGAGTTCAGAGTTTTTGAACTTCATCAAGGCTTTCTGAAATCACTTGCCTCTTTTGAGAATCCAGAGCGCTTTGCAACAGACAGCGAGAGTTGTAGCACAAAGTAAAATCTAACCCTGTTTTGTAGTGATATTGCAGACTCTATTCCTTCCCATTATTTGCTCTGACTAGTAAGCTAACAACTAACCACCATCCAGGAATTTTCCACCCTTTAACGTCTCTCTTCTGTTTCTCCAGTTTCATTCTTGTCTCAGAGAAACATACAAGGTGTACTCCACAGCTGTTTCTAGCTGTCATTTTCTCCTTCAGGTTATTTTTTCTGGAAGCATGGAATAATCAGAAAATGCTAAATCAAAGGAAAAATGCCCCCAACTGCTTTTTGGAGCCACAGTTTACCAAGAGGGACCTTAAGTACATTGTATTTTCACTCTGAGAAGCCAGAGTTTTTTCAGGAGACAAGGCAGCAACAGAAGTAGATAATTTTTGGTGTTGTGGCAGACAATTTACTTAGCTCTTTTAAGAAACAAGAAGCTCACTGTCTGGAGCAGAGGAGGTTCTTTGTGACTTCTAGGAGCTATGATGAAAACTCTCACCACCAGCAGCACTACCATTCCTTGCCCCCCCCCCCCCTTCCCTCCCCGCTCCCCAAGCCCTAGAATATTTCTTGGGAGCTAAGTCTTAACCAGGAACATTCTCCTATTTCCTTTACTATTTCCGGGGACTAGTGTGCTGCAAATGCAAAGCTAACTCTTTAAAACGTGATTTTTAAAACTCTGGCACTGCCCATTCTTCTTGCATTTTGGTGGATGTGCCAGCTGTCCCAGGTTCAGAACTGTTGAAGTGAGAGGTTTCTGCTGACCAAGTACAATATCCAGACCTTGTCGGGGAGAGTTTCATGACCAATGGGAGTGACTGCTAAAGCATGTTTGTCTTAGCCATGAAACTCAAAAGCCTCTCAAGAAACCATATAAGATACAGCTCTTGCTTTTTCCTATGTGAGGGAACGATAGAACTTTCCTGATCCATTTTGTTAAGAAAATCACAGAAACGATATCTGTGCCTATCCATGATGCCAAGTTGCTTTTTGTTAGGGCCTACCAGAGCTCTTTTGGGATTTGGAGGCCCAAGGTAGATTCCAGAGTTATGCTGTGCTCACAGAAGCATTATTATGCAGTATAGTGTTAACCTAAAGAACCTACAGGATATGACAATAGTAACAGGGGGAAAAAATGACCCTGCATGTGAAACAATTTTTGACAGCCGTCTGTTCTAACTGTTCACCCAGATGGCCTAGTTACAACAAGACGCAATATATATATATTTTCATCCTTCTCCCAGAAAGGTCAGGAAGCTTAATGATGTTGCTTAAAACTCTCACTAGCCACCAATATCCTCAGCTACTCCCTGGTTGCACACAGTGTTACTGACCTAGATCGTGGTTGGGGAAGGGTATCCCATCCCAACATAGGGAAGGCTGATGTTTCTACCAATTTTCTTGTTTCATTCCTTCCAATCTGAGAGAGCAATAGAGGGCTCAGAAACTTTCAGAGATGGCGAGAAGAAATGGTGATCCAAGTCAGAGGCTTGTATTGCACACCAGATACTGAACTGTCTCGGGCAAAGCCATAGAAAGCAAATTAGCAAGTTCATAGGAATAGTTTTGTAGTGGCATCTTGAGAATCAAAATTTCATTTGAGTTGTGGCTTTCCACACCTATTGTCTTCCTTTTTTGTTTCTCTATGCAAAGAATGTTTGTGGTATAATCAGACTTTGTTACTAAAACTTAAGAATTAGGTCTTTTTTCTTTTTTTTTTTTCTTTTCTTTAATTTAACAACTCATTCATATGACTTTTCAGTCATACTTGTTTCAATCATATGGGACAGTGTTTTTCTCTGGTTCTTTTTATTGTTTGTGCCTATAGGGAATAGTTCTGTAGTGTCTAAAATGGACAGGGTGACACACCTTTTACAGCTTTTATCAGTTGTTTAATATATTTTTCTTCTTTTTTCCTAGACCCCGTACAGTGGTCAACAGACCAAGTACTCCACTGGGTGGTATGGGTGATGAAGGAGTTCAGCATGACTGACATAGACCTCAATACTCTTAGTATTCCAGGCCGAGAGTTATGTAGCCTCAATCAAGAGGACTTCTTCCAGAGGGTCCCTCGGGGAGAAATCCTTTGGAGCCACCTGGAGCTTCTTCGAAAATGTATGTGAGCTTTCTCAATGACTAATTTAGTCACTATTTTTTTTCTGTGGAAAGATGAAGACAGCTGTGAACAGTCCAAATTATTTTTCCACTTTCCATTAGCAGTGAAAGGGAGGGTGTCAAGTACAAGATAAGGGAATATGTTATAATGAGAGTACTTGCTGTTACAAAAAAAATGTCCCATCTTTCCTCAAATTTTATTATTGTTAATCTAATACAAGAAGTAAGGTACAAGAGGTATGGCTCTTACAACATACCTGAGCATTCTTGATTTATGTTTTTAATATTAGCTTTAGTTCATCTTCTGATTTGACAGACTTATAATTAAATATTAAGTGCTATTTAATATACGTTGCTGTTTCACAACGTAAATGTGAAAGTTACTAAGCTAATTCTTTAGCTCATATACACTGCAGCTAATCTATTGTGCATTCATGTGTATTCAATGTTTGGATACAATTAGGTAGGCTGATTTTCTGTCTGTGACATTGAAAAAAGTACATCAAATAAGCAAAATAGTAAGTTTGTATGGGTAAAGAATAAAAAAATAGTGTAAGGACATAAAAAAAGGTTGTGCATACTTCTTTCGTGTGGTGTTAAATATTTACTCTTAAAAGTCATCATCTTTATACACTCTACAACCTTTATGTTGTTTCTCTGCATTCCTTTCTTGTTTTCTCAGTTATAAAATCCATTTGGCATTCAGTTGATTTATGAGGGTAAGGATTTGAATAAAGATTTAAATATTTTTCTTTTACTTGGCAGATGTATTGGCTAGCCAAGAACACTCTGGAGAAATAGCAACAGTTACTATTGATCAGCGTGAGTAGTCATGCCAGTAAATTATTAAGACAGGTGTTTGTCAACAAGAAATGTGGGTTCAGCACTCATGCTACCAAAAAGTCAGAAAAGCCACAGAGAAATAACACCTTTTGCATGTTTTTCAACTTGAAAGCAAAGCTTTAATTTTTTAGCCAATTTAAGAGTTTAATCAGAATTATGAATGTTTCTAACTTTCTTCTTCTTATGATCAATAGACTTTTCCATTATTCTGCACCATAATGTGACACAAGTGAAATATTTGTAATATAAGCTGTTCAGAACTGCATTCTTGGTGAACATATATCAGAAATAAGTTCTATACTGCAATGCTAACACAAATTCCATTTTAAATGGTAGCAACAATTTATATTATTCTTAAGGTGAAGGTTTATGAATATTTGTGTGGCTCTTTGGAGGGGAAATATTTAATATTGACACACACACACACACACACACACAGTTATGAACACCAAAGTTATGAACTGACCGGTCAACCACACACCTCTTTTGGAACCAAAATTATGCAGTCAGGCAGTAGAGAGAGAGAGAGAGAGAGAGAGACAAAAAAAAGCAAATACTGTAATGTGTTGAATGTAAACTACTAAAAAAGGGGGGAATTAAAAAAAAAAAAAAAAAACTTGACAAGGTAAGGAAACTGTTTTTGTGCTTGTTTCATTTAAATTAAGATAGTTAAAAGCAGCATTTCTCTTCTGGATAATAAAGTTTCAAAGCTGTATTAAGTCAGTGTTCAGTTGCAAACTTTTGAAAGAACAACCATAACGTTCTGTTCAGAGTTCCGAACAACCTCCATTCCCGAGTGTTTGTAGCACTAGTTTCTAAAGCGCTCTCGCGCGCGCACACACACACACACTCTCTCTCTCTCTCGTGTCAGGTTTTTGTACCAACAAGTTATAATTATTCTCCAATGTTTGTCGTTTCACAGCTGTGCAAATTATTCCAGCATCTGTACAGCCTGCTACCCCGACCACCATTAAAGTAATAAACAGCAGTGCAAAGGCAGCTAAAGTACAAAGAGCACCAAGAATCTCAGGAGAAGACCGAAGTTCACCTGGGAACAGAACAGGTATTTTCTCAATTTTATTTTAATGTAAATGCTATAAATATTTAACAGTTAAATCACATGGTGAATTTGCAGAATACAGCTGTATCCCTTACAGATATGATTTTGCCAAATTTTCTAAGTGCTGCTTGCTTGGATATGAGGCCTGGAGGGAAAATCCAGGTAAGACAGGAAGTGCTGATGCAGTATGTAGCCCTCAGACCTTTTGAGTTAGTACTGAATCAGTGCCCAGCATGGTGCTAAAGAGCACTATCTTGATGGAAGTGCTATCTTGTAGACAGACAAACCCAAGGTTGACAAGTGTCTTAAAAGTGCCCCCCTTCCTCCCACTCAATGCCATTTGCTCAATTGCCATTTATCTTCGCCTTACTGGATCATTCGGGAAGGAAGCAGCGATTGGCAAATATGTTCCAGAATTCTAACCTGGCACTTTGCATACTGTTTGTTTAGTTTTCCTTCTTACACTGCTGGTAACTTTACCAGTTGGAGACCTGCTAATCCCTATGAAGTGAAGGCACTTTTAGGAAAACTGCACGTTAGCTATGCAATTTAACTTCAGAATTCTCCTTAGATTTTCTTCATCCAAACTCTTTGTATCTTTAATATTGTATATCAGCTCCCCCGTTACATTGCTTTTGTCCTCCAATATTGCTTTCCTTTCTGTCCCTTCCGCTCAGTTAGGAGTTGCTACTTCATCTGTCTCCAAAAAAAAAAGTCTCATCTGTAAACCATGTTTAAGTTTTGCTTGATTGACATGCTCTGCAAAGTGCCTTGTGACATTAGCCAAGATTTTCAAAAATAGGATCCTAGAACTAGGCTTCTAGGCCAAAATTTCAGTGAGAGCTACTGGGTGCGCTGCACTTTTGAAAGATCAGGCCAACTATTTAAATTCTAAGTGCTCGTTTAAGCGCTTAACTTACGGTCTGATTTTAAAAAAAAGAAAGAAAAAAAAAAATCTTGGCCATTGTATAACATGAATGTTGAGCTGTCCTAAACTGAAGCTTATGAAATCTTAAAATAACTTTAGCTCTGTAGAAAATAACTTCTGTTTAGTTTTAATGCCTTTTTATCTCCATAGGAAACAATGGCCAGATTCAGCTATGGCAGTTTTTGCTAGAACTTCTTACTGACAAAGATGCTCGAGACTGTATTTCTTGGGTTGGCGATGAAGGGGAGTTTAAACTGAATCAACCTGAGCTGGTTGCACAGAAATGGGGACAACGTAAAAATAAACCCACCATGAACTATGAGAAGCTTAGTCGTGCTCTACGGTAAGAAGCTCTACAACTAAATTATTTCATGAAATGGTTGTATACTTATCTCTAACTGTAGTATTCTGCCAGTTACATATGATCTTTTGTGATTGCACATCAGTTAAAAAACAGACAGTTACAGACCACCATGCCACCTTCTTCTGCCGTTCTCATCAGCTGAGAAGGGTGGGTCATTATTTGGATGCGTGAGGGGTGGCCTTTAGAAAACACATGGAAAATACTATGATCGATAATCTTTGGATAATATGTTTAACAATTTCTTGGGGAAATAGTCATGGAAATAGCTATAGTTACAAAATTTAAGATACACTGCACCCCGCTGCCAGCGGCGTATAGGTTATGTGCAGTGCTCTCGCCATTTTTTCCACATGCTAAGCAGCTTCATCATTTCTCAGGGCAGGGAGAACTTGCCCATTAAAAATCTTGTGATACATTGTCATTTGGGAGCTTTGACCAATAAACACTATATTAAAGTGTGACGTTAACTTACACAGTAAAAAAAAAACAAAAAACTGTAGTCATGTTTCAGTATTTCTGGAACTATGCAAAAAATGACACTATCTCATTTTGAGTACCATTGTTTTACCTCACCTACAGGCCTAAAGCACCACTTCAACTAATTGCACATAAAATAAGCTTTCAAATCATATATTGTGTGTGTAGGGTGGGTACATTAAACTCTAAAATTATGGCCCTTTTTGGAGATTTGCTGCATGCCAAACTGTTATAGAATTTCAGATTTTACATAGATGTTTTTTCTATTAAGTATCATACTTAAAATGCTCGTGTGTGCTGAAAAAGACAAGTCCAGGACCTCATTAGCATCCTTACTGTGAGAACAACACAAACTAAAACACACAATTGATAAACAAATAGCTCCTGCTCTGTTTCCAGCCAGCATCACCATCTGATATATTGAACTTCCACAAGTCAAGAAAACTGAAATGCCTCAACTAAGCTGTTTTCCGTCATCTGGGTTTTGTAGTTTGAAGTCAGTGGGAATTGTGCTCCCAAATCATGTTAAGGGTCACATTTACAAAAACATTTTAAGTACCTAAATATATGGGCTTAGGACCATAACTTTAGACTCCCACTTCAGCAAATTTTGTCCTGTGTATATTTAAAAGAAAGTGCACAATAACTTTTCATTAAACCAATTTTTTTTCAGAGTTAACAAAGTAATAGATTTTATGTCACTAAAAAACATAGTCAGTAGAATAGATTAGGCACATTTTCTATAAAATAAGATATAGGAGGCATTTTTGGGAAAGGCGGGTGAACAGGTTATCTTTCATGATTTAAATGTGCTCAGTCTGTTTTTAAAAAAAAAAAATTACTAAGCTGAACTTTGAATATTTCACCTTCTAAATTGGAGTACAACATTTAAGTAAAATTTGAAAAATTAGTAAATATCTATCTTTTAAATCAACTACAAACAGTTACTGTATGTCCTGCACATTGTTTAAACAGGTATAATTTAACGGATCCTATATGTATCAACACACCCCTTGCATTAACAGGCCCAGTGCATGCCATTGTGGCATTTCTGCAGCTCCAGTGTTGCGATAGGCACCCTTTGACACATCTGCACAGTTGTGGGGGATTGGCTATAGTGACATTAGCTTGGGTAGCAGTTCTCTATTGTGTTTGTCCCAACTCATGTTCTCTCATAACGGCAGTGTGGGATTGTAGCAGTTTGCCTACCTCCACACCGTGGCTTGAAAGTGAGTTTTTTGGACGTGGTAGCGCAGTGCACCATTTGTTGGGGTCAGTGCCTCTAGTGATCGATACTTGGAGAACTTGTTGCAGCTCTCCTCTTCAAGTAAATTGTACATGTTGCAGATGAACTTTTTCTGCTGAAATGATTTTCATTCTATAGATTATCCTTCCCTAAATTTCTTAGGAATGCATGTTTCTCCATAAATATTGTCCAAGCCATTTTCTTGCAGTGCCCAGCAATATGGGAAACAATATCAAAACCTGTCAGTGCCTGGAAGGAAAGAGAGATGACAGAATTGACAGGCACTAATAATATTTTTCTCTCCAAGGCAGATTGATCATGTAAGACAATGAACTTGTAAGCACCATCACAATGTAGAATAAGTTTTTCTTTGAAGGTTTCCATGTGACTTAAAAGTGTATGTGGGACATCGCCACCAGCTTCATTTGAGAGAAAACAGTAATGTGTCCATACCTGTGAAAGTTCCAAAACACAGCCCTTTTCTGCAGTGCTTTCTCTCATTGCTAAAACAGACCATTGCCAAGTCAGTATCACTCTGAGTGGTTTCATGGTTAGTGGTGGTATTGTCTCGAGAAATGTTTATAGCAGTTAGGGTGGTATTTCAATTCGGAGACTATTAGGTCACTTACACCAGCTGTATCTATACTAAGCTCATATTTATACTCTGCTGACTCCAGTATTTGTTTGTTCATTTTGAATGTTGTTTCAGAAGAAAGTTTTTTGTTTGGAAACTTCCATCCTGGCAGAAATGCAAACTCCAGTTCACTAAGGGGACCTTGCTCTGAAGCACTGTTGAGGTTTTGGAGATTGTAATGCAAGATGGGATTTGCAGTTCATCCTTACTGGTTGATGAAATAGCTTCATTGGATTTTAAAAACTGCTAATTTTACCTCTATCTGCATATGTTGCATAACAGTGTTATGCCAAAGTAATTATAGCCTGCATTTAGATTGAAGAGCTGTTAGAATTCTATTGGTTGCATCCCTATTCAGAAAACTCTGAGTTTCTGTCTTGCATTGGTTGCCCCTAGTATTGTAATCAATCCCTGTTCGCTAGAAGCCAAAACTGTCCTTTTTCACTTGTTGGCAAGATATTGTTGAGGGATGCTTCAGGTTCAAGACTGCCTCTGTGTTTCATCTATGGAATACCTGACAATAATAATAAATATAATTAAACACTACCTCATGAATATTGAATAAATATTTATCAGAACGTAGCTTATGCTAAGGCATAGGTATCCAAATCAATACTCAGCTCACTTACACTGTAAGCAAAAGTCAGCTTTAGGTTGGATTAGTGCTTAGGGCTAATAGTAATAATTTATATTTTTGAAAGAGAAGAACTTAGGGAAATAAACTATATCATACTATGTTGTGTATGATACTTAGTGTCAAGCATAGCAGGGCATTTAATTCCAAAAATATCTGAAAAGTACTTACTTAAGGATGATATTTAAGATTAAGTAAATACTTTAATGCAAAACAAACAAAATTCAAGTGCATATCATCACATAACAAGAGGATCTTCAACAGAGATCGCACCCTGCATTTTCTGTTAGCACAGGATTCCAAATTAGGAACATAGTCTATATTTAGTACCTCTCCTTCACTTTTTTTTAAGTTACAAATGATAGCAATTTTTTGTTTTTACTTACCTTAAAGTTCAAAATTCAGTTTTGGTAAACTTCATTTTCAAATTCAGCACATTCAAATTATGAAATAAAACATGTTTACCAACTTTTCCCCAGAAATGCTTTGTTTCATTAATGTCAACTTATTTGGTAATTTGGCCTACTCTAAAATACAAGGTTGATGCTGCAAATGCTTATGTGATTTTTAAGCACTGTTCATGTGAGTAAAGTTACATACCAGCATAAATGATTGCAGGATCAGGACCTAATTTTTCAATATCTTGATTTTTTTGCCCATAGCGGGTTTTTAAGATTCAGATAAGAGACACAGTAGCTTGAGATATTTAAAGTTTATTTTAAAGTAAATGCAGTTTTTATTTTCAATCTGAAGCTGCATAGTACAAATTTTCAAATTACTATAAATGACTTTTTGAAAAATCAAGTGATTTTAAATGAATGATTTAAATTGTCTTGATTTAAATTGCTCCAGTCTTGATATACATTTTAAAGTATAAATTATTTGAAATTTGTATATAGCTTAATAAGAGTCCCTAATAATATTAATGAAAGTGTGAAATTCCTTTTTCCATATTGTCACTTTAGAGGCTGAGGGAACTGGGATTATTTAGTCTGCAGAAGAGAAGAATGAGGGGGGGGGGGTTTGATAGCTGCTTTCAACTACCTGAAAGGGGGTTCCAAAGAGGATGGATCTAGACTGTTCTCAGTGGTACCAGATGACAGAACAAGGAGTAATGGTCTCAAGTTGCAGTGGGGAAGGTTTAGGTTGGATATTAGGAAAAACTTTTTCACTTAGGAGGGGGGTGAAGCACTGGAATGGGTTACCTAGGGAGGTGGTGGAATCTCCTTCCTTAGAGGTTTTTAAGGTCAGGCTTTACAAAGCCCTGGCTGGGATGATTTAGTTGGGGATTGGTCCTGCTTTGAGCAGGGGGTTGGACTAGATGACCTCCTGAGGTCCCTTCCAACCCTGATATTCTATGATTCTATATCCATTTGCGGTTGCAAGGTATATATGAAAATTTTTCTTGCAACACCAAAATCACACTAGTGGTTTTAAAGGGTTTATTTTTCTTTTATAAGCAAACTAAGTGAAAGCAGCAGAAGAACTCAAGAATAACTTTCTCATCACCAGGATGTTTTCATAATAATTTACGTAAACTGAAAAAAATATATGTATATTTTGTTTCTCAAAGTATTTTCTTTTAGCAGCTGTGTCAATACTGACATGTTACCTAACATTTAGATGTCTGTGACAATATTAAATGCCTCCTTCTGCCACTGGGAAAAATTTGCTGGCAACCTGAATTTTTGTTTAAAAAAACAAACTTGTGACTTAAGTTTTGTTTACTAATTTATTAAAACTACTGTGTAAATTTGTAATTAATATATAATGATGGTGATGCTGCTAGTGAAGGTGGTAGATATTCTACCCAGTTATCAGAAGAATAAGCAGATTAAAAGTAGTTCATGTAATGTTCCATGAATACAAAGAACAGAAAAAGCAATTGGTCTGTATTTTGGTATGTATTCTTGACTGTGCCATCAGTGAATTGCCAGAAGCAGTATCTACTTAATTACTTGATAGAAAGGTGACGTTGCTCATTTTTAATCTTGTGCTTTACAAACATACACAACTTTTGTTTCATCATAATCTGAAATATACCAACAGATTAAGAATTCCTAAACATTCATTCATTTTCTGTATTTGTTTGTTTTACTCTCTGTATTGTGCATTGCATCTGTAACAAAATTCTGTAAAAACTGTTATAAATATTTCTCTGTAGTTACTATACTGACTAGATTCCAGCTCTTGTGTCTCTTCTAGCATGAGACATGACAGCTGCTCTATCAGCTCTCAAAGATACCCTCACTTTTGGCCTTTTGATATGTATGACAAACTCTTAATTCTCAAGGCCCTGTGGTGTGCTCTACTTCAGTTCTTAATGACCACAGTGCACCTAATCAGACTTCATTCCACTTACAGGAAGGCCTGGTCTACACTATGGGGGGGAGGGGTGTCGATGTAAGATACGCAACTTCAGTTATGGGAATACCGTAGCTGAAGTCGACGTACCTTATTCTGATTTACCTCCCGTCCTCACAGCGCAGGATCGACGGCCGCAGCTCCCCTGTCGACTCCGCTGCCACCGCCGCTCGCTCCAGTGGAGTTCCAGAGTCGACTGGGAGCGCGTTCGGGGATCGATATATCGCGTGTTAATGAGACACGATATATCGATCCCCGATAAATCGATTGCTACCTGCACCCGAAGTCTTCACCAGTCTCTGTGGTTTGCCATACCAACTTGGGTATTTCTCATTCTGAAAGTTCCAGTTTTTGTTTTGGGGTATGTCTACGCTACCCATGTTACAGCACAACTGTGGCAGCACTGTGATGTGGGCAGTGTAGTCACGCTTTATCGCCAAGGCAGAGCTCTCCCGGTGATAAAAAAAAAAATAACCACCCCGAACGAGCATTATCGCCGGGAGCCACAGCGCTGTCTATACTGGCGCTTTTCAGTGCTAAAACTTTTGTCACTCGGGTGTGTTTGTCACACCCCTGAACAACTAAAGTTTTAGCACTGAAAGTGACAGTGTAGACACAGCTTTAGTCTGAAGTATGTCATCTTCAAAATTTGGTGTCTCCAAAGAGATTTGACTGGGAGGCAAAAGATAGTTCAGTGACTTACTGAATTTTGCTTGGAGATTAGAGACCCTCTTTATTCCTTGCTTATCAAGGACTAAAGAACATCTCAGAAGTACAGATGACCTGGCATTTGTTCTGTACACAAGCATGCTTTTCAAAGGGTTGAAAATCTGAGAGCCAAGGGAGTTTCCAGCTATTTGATGCTAGAAGCATAAGGTAAGAGTGGGATTCCAGTCAAATGATATTTTCAGAGAAACTGAACCATAGCTGGGTAATTTTCTATCATTATATTTGTGCCTTGCACAAATTTATCACAATCCCACTAAACCTCAGAAGTCCAAATTCAGTAATGCTTGAGGTGAGGAGAGCACAAAATACAACTGTAAAAAGTTAAATTTGTCTCTGGAATACTATAGATCTTGTGTAGAGTTTTATGTTATCTTAACTGCATTCTGTTTGGTGTGGCATATGGTAACAACTCTATTGTGATAAAACATGAAAAATGTTGACCATAAAAAGGTAATTCATTCATAATTAATTGTAAACATAGATAATGGATGTGCTTCTGACTTTGTTTTTTAATAGGTCCTACATTTAAATTATACAAAGGAAAGAGTGCAACTCCAGTACTCGCTATTGAAAAGTATCCTGTAGTTTTAGATGGGCTATATTAATATACAATCCCACTCTTTCCATAATATTCATGAATACAATGACCACAGCATTCAGTTTGAAATTAGCTGCTTTCTCCGCCAAGGGAGGAAACAAGAGGCAAAGTTATGGGACCTACAGGGTCAGTACATGAGGGTGCATACTGAAACCGACCTCCTAGTCAATTGTCCTTGTAGCTGAAATGGCCAAGAGTCTCTCTGCCGCTAAGGCAAAAATAATCAATGAAATCTTGCAAAATGGCCATTCCGGTGTACTGTCACCCCAGTGATGCTCAGTCTTCAAGCAGCCTGCATCTCTGTGGGATTTGTGATGGCGATGATTAATTGATTTAGTAACATTGCTCTCCCAATAGCTCAGCCAGATAACTCGAGAAAGAATTCATATTCCACTGCCTTCGTCTCCTCTTTCCATTTATGTTGAAAACAGAACAACTCCAGCGCAAGAGAGTTGAAGTCTAGTTTTATGTTGGTGAATAAAATAAATCTTTATCAACATATTACAATGAGAAAAAGAACCTACCTTTTAGCGCTACAGCATCTTTAAGGGTGATCATTGTGTGTGGATGCGTGGGTTTCGTACACTGAATATTACTCTGTTACTTTGCACTGATTTTTGCTTTGTTTTTCTCATTTAAGGTATTACTATGATGGGGATATGATCTGCAAAGTACAAGGCAAGAGGTTTGTGTACAAATTTGTCTGTGACTTGAAAACTCTCATTGGCTATAGCGCAGCAGAGCTGAACCGGTTGGTCACAGAGTGTGAGCAAAAGAAACTGGCAAAGATGCAACTCCATGGCATTGCACAGCCAGTCACAGCAGTAGCACTAGCTACAGCATCCCTGCAAACCGAGAAAGACAATTAAGCACTAGGACCTGAAAGTGGGAGCCTGAGGCCTTTCTTATATACCAGAGCAGTTATCTTTATCAGAATTGGAAGCTTCTTTTTATTCCTTGACAGTACAATATGATGCATGATTTTCTACAAAGAACTGAGACTCCCATAAATTTGGATCTTTAACAGCATATATTTCAGTGTATGTTAAGGGATCACTACAACTTCTTCAATGTGAAGAATGGCACACTGTGTCATGTAGTCTGCTGAAATTGGTGAGGAAAGATGAACTGGTTCATGTTGTATGTTCAGGCCTACAAAATATTTGTTCCAGCATTTTAAGAAAAGTGAAGCATCTACAGGAAATAGACTGGTCAATAGTTTGAATTCAACCCTTTCTGCTGTTTTTTATTCTCTATCGAACTACAAAATGGAATTGGATGCATACACAATTAAAGCAGGAGCTGCCCTTAAACATGCCTGTTAATCTCATCTAATCAAGCAGAGCAGAAAGAACAGACACATTAAAAAATAATACAAAGCATCAAGTCCTTAAGACAATTTCTCTGTTTATAAGCAAAGAAAACTAAGAATAGACTAAACTGAAGATCAGTGCTGAAGAAAGAGATCCAGGTTTAACTCTGGCTTAGATCAAAAGCCAATTATGAGTATTTCATTGTAATGTGTAGCTAACATGCATATACGAGGGAAAGTTCTTAACTTTTGAAAAATGTTATGCTTGCTACTCAGCAAAAGAAAATTAATAAAGATTTCCATGTTTTTCCTGTCAGGTGATTAAAAACTTCCCTCACCCCAAAAGAAGTTTTTATTACTCTAAACTGCAGAGTATATTAGCCAATACTCCTTATACCTGCACTATAGTTGATCTTGATGAACTGAAGACTTAAGTTAATCACATTCAGCAATCCTTTCCTGTTTAGAAACAAAATGAGTTGCAAATAAGTTTATAAAAATCTGAAGTTTCACTTCCAGATTATTGTACAGTCTGCCCTATTAAAATATGAAAAAATATAGTTTCTTATTTAAAATTACTTTTTCCAAACTTCAGATAATGTTTTAAGGCCTCAGAAACAAAACTACACATTCCTGAGGCCTAAGCAGGACACAGTTAAGGGTTTGGATAAATTTTTCAAAATATATATAATTGGAATGTATCCTTAATCCAGAGACTGGTATAAATACTACTTACTTCAAGCATATACATGTTAATATGTAGAAAACTGTGTCTCCATGATTTGTGAGCTTCTCCATTAATGGATTGCTAGACTTCTTCTGTTAGTCTGAATAGAGTATTTTTTACTTTTTGCCCCTTTGTTTAAACAGTATGAATATTGTGTTACCATGCATTTTTGCTGTTCTTGCAAGCAGATTTTTTTTAAATAAGGAACCATCAGCAGAAGCTGTGGTGTCACTTGACAAATAGTAAAAATATAATTGCATAAGAGAAAAATCTTTAGTACCATGTTGAAAGGTCAAGTTACTCTTAAAACTTTTAAGTCAAGAATCTTGCTACACTGACAGATGCTTAATGTAAAATGTTCTTAAACTGAGTGGTGGGAGCACTACGTTATTGCTGTTGACAAGTAAAGAGAAACTGGCTTTCAAGGAATTGGAAATATGTGAGACTTGTATATTTTTAGGGTTTCTTTTTTAAGGGTACATCTGGGGGCTGAGGTGTTTTTCTCGGTGGAGGTGCATCTCCATGCCTCTGCTGTAGTCCTGAGGATCTCTCACATGCCGTTTTGGCAATCTATCATTTAAGTCTCTTTAGCTGCCATCACCACGATTGTAGCTTTCTCTTGTCAGATTCCCCAGTGACTTTTAATTTACCATTCTTGAATTACTGAAGCACTCCTTCATTTGCCAAAAGGCTGAGCATGCTGCTTCTGAAAGATGTATTAGCTTTATAAGAAGATATACAAATCCTTTTTAGTCCGTAACAAATCCTTAAGTTACAGATATGGGTACATCAGTCAGAAGTCAAGTCAAATGTCTAGCTTGTATGACTGTTATAGTACAGTTGTAGCCCATTTTTACTATCAAGCATTTGAAATCTCTTATGTAAATAGCTGAGGTCACTATCTTGCTTATGAAAGGAGAAAATTAGGCTGCAAGTTGCGTGGCTAACAACTTTTTTCTGTGTCCGGAATTCCATTTGTGCAGCTCTGTTCAAGACAAGGATGGGCACTGTAAATACAAGCCACAATTCAAGTAGCTAATTAATAAATGTGATACAACTGCCCCTTAGAACACTGCTCAATCTTTCTAGCAGAGGTCTAAAATACTGCAAGTGGGCAGAGAAAGGAAGAATTTAAAATGTTGACTGACCAAATCAGTCTAATGGAGGATGAATTCATATCAAAACTAGTAAGGAAAATTAATGCTTTACCCTTGAATATACATACTCTTATTCCATTCTATTAGGAAAGATGGCATCAAAACTTCCCATGTAAATACATCTGATGATTAGGTTGAAGCTCTTTAATTTAGTAAATATGATTATCCCTTTTGGGTTTGTCTATATGCATTTTATTTCATGGTAGGATCTGCTGCTCTTCCACCATGTTCTTTTCATTAAAAAAGGACCAATGCATTTTCCAAACAGCATAAAGCTGTTGTCAAATTTCCTGTAACTAAGAGCGAAATCTGACTAACTTGATGTCTTCAATTAAATAAAGGATGTAGAATATTATATGTCAATATAATTGTTTTGTTGCTGCCAGAAAAAAAAGTATAATCCCAATTTTTTTGTAAAACAGGGGGTTTGCGTACATTTTTACTCTTTAAATAAAGACACTTATACTCTGCTAATAATTATGTATTACTTTTGTTTTGAATTTTTTTGGTAATTTTACATGAAACAATTATTTTCTATTTTTATTCTGATAAAATATTTGTGCATAAAATGTCAATATAGTAAAATAAAAAAAACTGTTACACAGCTAATGTTTTGGTGATGATTCATTTGTTTTTCAGAATAGCTTCCACGGCTTTTTTTTTTTTTTTTAAAGTGGCGGCTAGTTTTAAAGATTAGTATGCACAATTTCATTTTCAACAGCTAAAGAGCACAAGAAAAGAGGCAAAAATTAACTTCAAGCTTTCTTCAAAACAGATTTTCTTCACCTTAATATTAAAACATCTTTATCTTTTTGTACTTGTGCTAGAACAACAACATACAGAGTTTGTCTTCTGCAGGTTTGGTTTTGTGATACATTTCCTGTTGTTTGTATTACAACCCCTCAAAACTACAAGAGCATGAGATGGATTCAGTATACATCCATGATGGAATTAATTAGAATGTGACCACGGAACATTTTCTAGAAATCTTTCATGTAAGGATGTTCTATATATGTGTGCAGGTTAATATGAAAAGGGCCAGTTTCATTTTAGTTTGAGTTAACATACATGTAAAATATGCTACTTATGCAAATATTACATGTTACATTTTTGTTGTTGTTGCATGTAGGCTGTATTACTGGTTGGTGATCCACAAGCCAGAAAGAACACAGCTTGACTTTTAAATTCCAGGAGTTTCTGTGCAGATGATAGTAGCTAAATATATTTTACTTTTAAACTGAGCAAAGCTACTATGAGAATTTCTGAGAAACAAGTATAGAACTCGGCAATGCCAATTTTTTAACGCACTCACTTTTCGGAGTTCAACCACACTTTAAATATGTAACCCTTTTTTTTAATGTGGCTCTTTCTGTGCCCAAATTGTTCTCTTTATACTTTTGTTTTGTAAATATATGAAATGTGTTGGATCTGATTTTTATATTACCTCAGAGGTATAAAAGGCCTTGTTAAAGAGGATGCTCATCAACAATTTCATGTATTATGGCACACATCACCTACATGCTGTATAGCTTTGTATGGTCTGGAGAAAAATCTATATCCTAATTAAAACATACCTCCAGATCTTCTAAATCAGTATCGTACCAATGCAACCAACAAAGCTATGCTGATTTACACCAGCTGAGGATTGGGCCTGCTATTAGCTAGGGTTTAATTTTTTAGTAATATTACAAACAGTTCTGATCTTCCTGTTAAAAGAAAAAAAGTGAGTGTCAAGAGTTTGGTCCTTTTAGAGCAGGGATTCTCAACCTTTTTCTTTCTAAGCCCTTTCTCCCCCTCCCCACACCTGGTACCCTACCTAAGTGTATTTTGACTTCTATTTTGGGGGACCAGCTCTGCATAGCAGGGCTTAGGGGAGGGAGCACCACCTCCACCCCAACTCACCTCAGCATGTCACCCAGTCTGTCTGGGTGTAGCTAGGGACTGTGTGCAGGTAGCTCAGGGTGCAGGGAGGGGGTAACTAGGGGCTGTGTTCCAAGGGAGGGCCCCCTGTGGTCGGTCATTCCCTGAGGGAGATGGGTCCTGCCACCCAGACAGCTTTTACCAGCTTTGCGAGCAGTCAAAGGGGGCTTGGAGCTGAGGAGCAGCTGAAGCTCCAAGCACCAGCAGCAGACAGGGTAGCGCTGTGCTGACCGCTCCATGGTCAGTACCCACACTGCCTGGCTCTGGCTTCCAGTCTCTGACCTGGGCAGGGCCTTGGTGGGAGGGAGGTGAAGCTGCTTCTGGGACTGCCCCGCTCTGGTTAAGGCACTGCAGATTGGGGCAAAATGCCCTTTGTGTCCCCTTCCAACTTTGCCCATGGTCTCCAGGCTCACAGACCCCCTGAAACCAGCTAGCAGCCCTCTGGACCTCCAATTGAGAACCACTGCTTTAGAGGAAAGGACCAAATCCCCAGTGTGCCCGTGTCAGGGGCTTAATTCAGCCTGGTGAGAGACATCTGTGACTCGTTAGGTCATTACTAGTTGCAGCTGGGGTGGACTGGGAGTGTTGGTCAAGAGGAGGAGGAATGCTTAGGGAGCAGAGTTTTACAGGCACCTCTGGCTGGGAGGGGGAAGGCTGCCTAGGCAGTGGCAACTGAACGGGGATTGTATGAGGTAGGCCTGTCTGAAAAGTGTTCTAGTGCAGGTGACCAAAAAGGTAGCACAGAAACCAGAACAGCCTAGTAAATTATCTCAGTTTGGAGAGGGATCTGGTGAATGTGCTCCTGGCTGAGAGATCAGGAAGTATGGTGCTTGAGAAATTGAGATGGCCAGGACTTGGAAGTATGTGAGTCTCTTTTGCTTGTTTTATTTTAAGTCCTTTCTATTGGATTGTGTTTTGGGGCCCAGAAGACCCAGGGTATCCTGATAAAAAGATACTTGAGTAAAGTGTTGGTATTAAAGATGTTTCTTTGGAGGAACTTGTCCTTTGAGGAAAGAGAGAAGTTAGTTGAGATGGGCTGGAGCTGTTTAAGTACTATCCCATTTTCTAGAAGACCAAACAAAACAACCCCACACACAAAAGGGAACGAGAATAACAGCAAAGATAGAAAATGCAGCTTCTGTCTATAGTGTTGACTTTCTCTTGCAGCCTCATTGCTGGAGAAACAAGCATGGCACGCAATCTTTCTAGCCACTTTGAGACCTGGCAAACTTGTACCAGCATCAGGCTGTTTAAGACCTCGCTTTTAACTGCCTCTTTGGTCATGGGCTCACAGTAGTGTTGCAAGATAAACTGTTTTAGCTGGCTAAGCCAGGCTGTGCCACTACAGCTGTGCTGCTAAAAGGGCACACAGTGTAGTTGCTGTTTATTGGCAGGAGAGAGCTCTCCTGCTGACAAAAAACTTCCACCCCCAAGGAGTGGTATTAGTGGTGCCAGTGTAGACAGAGCCTTATTAAACAGAAGGCAAAAGAAAAGGGATAGGAAAGAAAAGGGATAATGTGGCGGGGAAAGGACACACAAAGTGTTGGGGGTAAAAAGTCTCACATCCCAGGTGGCATATGGGATTCATATGAAGCTCATGGAAATGTAATGTCATCTGGGTCCCTCTCTCTGGCCTGGGTCTGGTCGGGACCTCCCTTGGGATTAGGATGATGGAAGGCCCAACAGTGTCACAGTGGATTCCGGAGTTCTGGTAGACTGTGAAGGTGGCAGCCATGATGACAAAGCTCATTCCTTCCTGTTCCCCTGCCTTTCAGTCAGCCAGCATCTGCTAATGCTCCCTGCCCTCCCCCGCTCTTTTTTTTGAGGACCCCAAAAGGGTGTGATGGGCATAAAAGACCATCCCCCCATTATTTTGTTCACCATTTTGACTTAATATCTGACATGCCGATTTTGGTCCATTGTTTTCCAGTCCCACACTTAACTCTTGTTTACCAGGCATGATTATAACACAGTCCTTGAGTTATAGCTATAGGCCTTTTTTGTTTGAACTAACCTAGTTTTTGTCTCCTTTTTTCACCTTTTCCCTTCTGTGCTTATTGTTGTAGGTTATTGTAACATTTTATAAACTTTCATTCCTCACAGTGGAACTTTCAATGAGGGTAAATTTGTAGGACCAGTTATTACAACAGGGCCCTCACCAGAGTCCACTTAGCTGTGCTGCTGTCCTCTGTATTGTCTCTTGCCACAAAATCCCCCTGGGAGGGGATCCAAGAATGTTTAGAACTCTGGAGCAGAGTCCTGGCCGCTTAAAAATGAGCTCTTTGCCACATAGTAAGAGCTCTTTTCCCATTCTGGGAGCCCACTACACCCCCAAATCCAAGTTCACAGATAGTTATGAAGACATTCTACGTGTCACTAGAACAACTGTTACTCTTGGGGGAATTCTGTGTCACTATGCAATGCAAAATTTGCACAGAACTAATGTTCTGTGCAGAATTTTTGTTTTCCTGCAGAATTGGCACTGCAGACCCGCTGGCCACCACTAGGATCCCACAGAGTCTGGCTCCCTAGCTCACAAATAGAGGATGGCCAGGGCGGGGAGGGGAAGCTGGCAGATTCCCAGGAGCAGCGGTTCCTGGCACGCCCTGGGCTGTGGCCCTGCAGTGAGCAGAGCACTCAGCCTGGCGGAGAATAAGGTTTTGCATGCTCTGTCTGCCAGGCCTGATCTTCATCTGCCCAGGGACTGAAGCAGGAGTGAAAGACCCTGCTCTTGTAAAAAGTGATGAAGGGTGGGGCCACACCGTGTCCCCTGTGTGGACAGTAATGAACCTCTACAGAGCAGAGCGTGTGGCTGGGGTCTGGCTAGGGAGAGGAGTGTGGGCATCTGGGCTTATGGCTGGGCTCTGGGGGCAGGGGAGTACCGGTGTCTGGGCCAGGGGCACAGCTCCCTCCAGCACCTCCCCAATATCCTCTCCAGCAGCCCCCAAATGTCCTCCCCCAGTACACACACACATTCCTCCAGCACTCCCCAAACACCCCCTCCAGCATCCCCCAATACACACATACCTTTCCAGCACCCCTAAACATTCTCTCCCAGTGTACACACATCCCTCCAGCACCTCCAACTCAACCCCTCCTCCAACTCCCCCTGGCAGTGTCACCTATTTACGAACTTGAAATATGGTAATCTTACGGGGGCAGGGCAAAAAAAGAGAATCGACTAAAAGACCATGGGGCAGAGTTTTTCCCCAAGATGTGCCGAGCTGGCATGTGTGACACACCCCAGACTGCGGAGGCCGACAAACGCCTCCGCAGTCTGGGGTGTGTCACACATGCCAGCTGAGAAACAGGAACAGGGTTGTGATAGGGGTTTCTTTAACTTTCTACTCCTGGGGGAATCTTTTTTGTTTTCTGTATTGTTACACACATTTATATTAAAATACCTGAAAGCAAGTATAACCAAAAGACTTGAAACTGATGTGATTATATTGTGTTATTTTGACAAAATATGGAGAATTTTAAAATATTGTCTGAATTTTTAATTTTTTGGTGCAGAATTCCCCCAGGAGTAAACTGTGGGTAGATGACTGATGCATATAACACTTTCTATGGCACCACTTTTCTGTCTTCACCAATAGAGGGAATAGAGAGAACTTTTTCCCTCTGGAGCTTCTGGCCATAGGGCTTATATTCACATGTTTATTTGTTATATATGTCACAGTAAATGAAACAGATTTTTTAGCTCATCAAGTACTCTGTAATGACATATGTATCTGGCACAAAGTGACTCTTAATCTTGGATGCTATGTGTATGCATTTAGCTGACAATCATGGTATTTGCATGCTGCTACAGATTATTTCAGTTGCCATGCTGTTGGTGTGAATGTCTGTGAACTCTAGGGTGACCAGATGTCCCGATTTTATAGGGACAGTCCCCATTTGGGGGGCTTTTTCTTATATAGGCTCTTATTACTCCCCACCCCTTGTCCTGATTTTTTACACTTGCTATCTGGTCACACTAGTGAACTCCTGTCCTGATTCCATATGCTAAGGCAGGGCATGCTGGACAGAGGGGAGAATATGTACTCAAGAACTTGTGAGTTTTTGTGTTTTGCTCTTTTCTCCTGGACCATATATGCTATGCTCCCTCTACTGGCAGAACCATGGTGGTAGCGTTGCTTTAGAACTACCAACTAGGGGCGTAGCTAGTTTTATCCTTGATCTACCTGTCTTTCCTTTATTGCTACCTATCCATATAGTATCCGACCACCTTGAATACATGGCAGTTGAAAGTTTTGACATCTGACAGTAAATCAGTATTGAATATGTGGGTGATTTGATCACATTCTGTAAGTACATACATGGGGAACAAATATTTGAAAATGATAAGGGGCCTGTCAATCTAGCAAACAAAGATGTAATACTGTATGATTCTGGCTTGATGTGAAGCTAGATAAATTCAGACTGGAAATAAGATGCAAATTCTTAACAAAAAGAGTAATTAAATTGAGGGTAATTAACCATTGGAACAATTTACCAAGATCGGGGGGCGGGGAGAGGATTCTCCATCACAGGCAATTTTAAAATCAAGATTTGGATGTTTTTTGAAAAATATATGCTCTAGTTCAAAATAAATTTATTTTTGTGGAGTTCTACAGGAAGTCAGACTAAATGATCTGGTCTTGGAATCTATGAATCTATGCTTTGTGCTCTACATTTTTTCCTGTCCAGTAACAGGTCTTCATCTACAAAGGCCTAAATGGACCACAATCCAGTTCTATCAGGAAAATGCCCCTCTCTGTGTTTCCCAGAAAAAGCAGCAGCATTGTATTGAGACATTTTGGCTGAGAGCCTATGATACAATTTGCAGGCTCCTTGAATGGAACTTTCATATAAAGCTACCATGGTAATTAAGAATAGTCATCTTTTAGGGAATGGTGCAAAATTAATCTCTTCTTGTAGGCATTTACCTAACTAATAAATAGAGTTCCTGGTCTCTTCTGGCTTCTCATAAGAAGCTGTGCATTAGTATAGGGTGGAGAGCTATGTCCCTAATGTGTGGGGTTTTGGTGGGGAATGGAAACAGTCCATGTACTAGACAGTTTCATATGAGAGCATCCAGATATTAAAATGATGTGAACATTAGATTTGTGTGTAATAAAGAAATATGTAGCCATAGATCATTACATTGTGACTAGTTCATGTATGGGGGGAGTCCCCCTTCCCACACTAGTCTATGGCCATTTCTAATGTTTGCATAGGCAATGTACACAGGAAAACCTTGCCAGTTAGTACATAAGTATGGGTAATTATGATTATGTTGTTTCCATCAGTATGTATTAGCTTTCTCAGATACTTACATAAATATACACTGGAAACTAGGAATGTAGAAAAATGATAAGGGAAGCAGAAAGGGACACAAGGATAAATCTATGGCCAGCAAAGTTAAGGACAATAATGTTTTTAAGTATATCAGGAACAAAAGAAATCCTAATAATGGCATTGGTCTGTTACTAGATGGAAATAGTAGAATTGTCAATAATAATGCAGAAAAGACGGAAGTGTTTAATAAATATTTCTGTTGTATATTTGTGAAAAACCCAAATGGTGTACTCAGACCATATGATCATGAAATACTTTAAATTCCAACGTTAACGCAGAAGGATGTTAAACAGCAGCTACTCAAGTTGCTCAGTTTCATCCAAGAATTTTTAAAGAGCTGGCTGAGAAGCTTTCTGGACTGTTAACTTTATTTTTCAATAAGTCTTTAGAAGTTCCAGAAGACTAGAAAAAAGCTGACATTATGCCAATATTTTAAAAGGGTAAACAAGATGAGCTCACGTGCCACGCTTTAATGAATTATTAGGCATATGTCTGACCCTAAGGTTCCCTGTAAAAGTCTATGTACCCCCTATCAGTTAGCACAAAGAGGTTCCTGGGTCACACTAGGTCTAAGTGATTTGCCCAAGGTCACCAAGGAAGTCTGTGGAAAAGCAGGGGAGACCTATGTTCAAGTCCAAGTCCTAGAATATAGTCCTACCCAGTTGATCCCCCTTCTGCTCTGTTACTTAGGCCCTTAATTATAGCTGGGGGAAAAAACTCAGCAAAATCTTAGAAAGCAGTTAGGCTATGTTCTAGTATTAAAAATACATAAATAGAAGAGTTAAAACACTAAATGTGGCTGAGTAAATTCTGGAATTAGAGCCCACGGTGTCTGACCAGACACTAAACTAAAGTTTTAACAGCATCTAATTTAGAGTAGTGATGATTTAGCCATTAATAACTTGAACCAAAGGTTAAAAAATGCTGAGTAGGAGAAACAAATATTGAATGTCTGCCTTTAATTAATATTTTCTCCTTCTCTGCAGAACTGGTCCTCCTGAAACCAAAGATAAATATTGCTAATGGCAATAGCATCTGAAGATTTATCTGTCACCTGAGTAACAGTCACTTTCTCAATTATCTTGGTTAACAAGGAAATTGATTGTTGCATGACACAATTAACATCCAAGCATGTTACTTTTATAGGTGATATCACAGTAACAAGCTATGATGTGAAAATAACACCAAGCGAAGATAATGAATTATTGATCATAACTGTAAGCAACTAATTAATTCAATTGCTTAGTAGAAATTAAGGCAGTTGAAAGTGGAAATTCTAACCAGTAACAGCTGTTTAATCTACAATAAAGAGATAATTTAAATCTTATTGTAAATAATTCTTTACCTATGTTTGTAATAACATCTTCAATGACTAACATGGATTTTTTTGCGGGGGGGGGAGGGGAAATGTAGTTTACATTTTCCATTTGTCTCAGCTTGGACAATGGAAATTAATTAAATGTCAGTTTAACTTTTGTTTATAGTCTTTTCAACTTCAGGTTTCCAGTGTTGAAATGTTTGGGTTGTAAAAACTGCAGAGGAATGTTTGTTTGAAACAAACTCTAGTGGGATTTTTAAAACCATAGAAACATTTCACTTGGTCTGCATCAGTGGTACAGATGTTTTGCTTATTGTTTTGAACAAAAATCTAAATTTGGGGTGAATGTGATTTGATAGTCTCTCCATATTTTTTTCTAAGTGGCACTACCAGTACAAGTTCTATCATCTCTTATATCATTTATATATTCCTTCTTACCTCCCCAACCTGAATTTCAACCTAAATTGAACAGGAATTAGTATTTAGTAACCTTATTTTCATTCTACATGTAGTGCTCAAAGGATACACAAATTAGACTCAAAATTGAATGTCCCCAGAGCAGTAGACAGATAGCAAGGTTAGTTATTTGAACATCAAAGGTGAAGGGGACCAAACAAAAAACTTATTTCCATGCAGTCCTGTTCATTTGCTGTCTGATCTGAATCACATAATACCCCACGGGTCTGGCAATGAAGAGCTTTTGATTTAAGCTTATTTTATGGATTATAACCAGCACTGTTTGCTGCAGTATAACTTCTGTCTTGTATTTTTAAGGCAGTGAACTCTAATCCAGTTCAAGTTGTACTTTTAATTGAAATTTTGCATTCAACTTATTTTCCCCTATCTATCAGTCACTAAACTTTTTCTGAGTTCTTCAGCATTTTCATTCTAAGAGACCCTCTCTCATGATCCACCTTCCCACTGCTTGGATCCCACTTTTTTTTTTATCCTGCATAGCATCAAGGAGTTATTTATGGATACTTCTGATGTAACAAATTCTTGACGCTTTTTGAAAGCAAAAATCTGATAAATGTTGATAGTTTCCTCATTTGTATTGTATGTTTTAGCGATAATAAGCCACATACATGTGAAAATTTCCATCTAGAAGGTGAGTTAAAGCAACTGAACGCAAGGAGTGAGAATTAAAAAGTGTATTCAGTTTATACTAGAATGGTGGCTGTGGCTTCCACTATAATATATCTTTATTTTGTGTTATAGCATACTGTTGCTCAGCCTTTGATGGGACAATCTGCTGTGGGACGGTAATTTAGCTCAGATTATTAATTGTTATCAATATAAATTGAAAGCTTCCCTCTCTGTTTTCATTGTTTTTTCAGGATTTTTAAAAAATTATTATAAAGAGCCATGATGTATGACAGTAGCTCAGTCAGTAAATAATACATTAGCCCTACCTATTTTAAAGTGACCATGTAATCCACCTGGCCACTGTCTAACCTGGACGTTCATGGTCTTTATATCACATCTCTTTATGGGAGAGCAATTTATGAAATGCTTTGGATCAGACTGGAAATTTTACAAGCACATTGCTCTCTGAGCACTGCTGGGAGCATAATCCTTGTAAAACTCCATTATATTGCCTGCTCCCAAGAGCACTTTATAGAGGTTAGCGGGAAAGTGCTACACCTCCACTGCGTGGAAGCTCTACCCTTATTTTTGTTTCATTGAGGGGCATAGGGATTATTTCTCTTAAAACTTCAGGTCGATACTTTTTTTTTGGGGGGGGGGGAAAGAAGTGTTTTGGGCAGAAACATGAGATCATGAGTCCATGTGAAAAGGGAATAAGTTTTAATGGGGTTTGTCCACCTTGGCTATATCTATATTCTCTTACACACACACACACACACGGTACGAGGGAGTGTCACCCTGTAGCTAAGGGCCCCAATTCAGGAAAGTACTTATGCATGTGCTTTCGGGGAAAATTTTGACCACTCCAGTTGAGGAGGAAGTATGGGGCCACTACCATCAGCCATCCAGACAAGACAAAAAGACAACAAACAAGAGAACAAACCAAACAAAACAGACCTGTATTTTGCTGTTTTCTTATTCACCTCAATGGGAAACTGCCATACTGCATTCCTGCCACCCTGTGGCACTATGCGGGGCTCTAAATAAGCAGGACTCACAAGTGCAACCCAACTTCCATGCATGATCGAAGATGGTGTCCACAAGCAAATATTTTAGGTTTCTCCTGCCTTCAGAAGAAACCCAGAATGGGAAAAAATACTCCTTTGAAATAAGAATGCCTGTCTCTCTGATGGTATAAATGTAGGAGGGAAGAGACCAGCCCAGTAGTTTGTTTCTCCTCTGTCTCCTCAGGGCTTCAGTGAAGAGTTTTAATAAAACTAGAATACTCTTCTGTATTAAAGTTTAGTATCTCTGTCCCTTGGGCTCTCATTCTCAGTGGCAGATCCATTTCAGAGACAATCTAACACTTAACAAGTATGTCCAGGGTTTCAATGCTTGCCTGATCTGTAGAGAGCAGGAAGCTTGCTGGGTGAGTGCTAGCAACTTCTGCATATTGTAAGCTTTCATGCTTAAAAGTATGTAAATTACCAGCCCATATGGTGTAACTGATGTAGTTGTAAGGAACATGGGACATATCTGGATTTAGGCCCAAGTGATTTTGGGTAGCCAAATGTATAACAAAAATTAGCATTGCTAAAAGCAGCTTTTTGTATGTAGGCAGTGAGTTACTAGGATAAAAGCTATACACTTGTCCCAGCTGCTACCCACTTCTGAGACTTTTTCCAGTGCTATAATTAACTCATTGTCATGAATTATATTTAAGCATTTTCATGACGTATTCAAGGATCTGCTTTTACTCATTTTAACAAATCAAGACATTTTTGTCTGGGGCCTAAAGCAGAAGCTCTAACAATTCCTTATCATGCGACAACTTATTGCATCCTGTTTTCAAGAGCCATAGGTTCCGAGACCAGAAGTGACCATTGTGATAATCTAGTCTGACCTTACAGGCCACAGAATTTCCCCACAATAATTCCTAGAGCAGATCTTTTAGAAAAACATCCAATCTTGATTTTAAAATTGCCGGTGATGAAGAATCCACCATGACATTGGGTAAATTGTTTCAATGGTTAATTACTCTCATTGTTAAAAATGTACACCTTATTTCTAATCTGAATTTGTCTAGCTTTACCCTCCACCTGTTGGATTGTTATATGTTTCTTTGCTAGATTGAGGAGCCCATTATTAAATATTTGTTCCCCGTGCAGATACTTACAGACTGTAATCAAGTTACCCCTTAACCTTATCTTTGTTACGCTAAATAGATTGAACTCGATGAGTCTCACTATAAGGCATGTTTTCTAATCCTCTAATCATTCTTGTGGCTCTTCTCTGAATCTTCTCTAAATTTATTAACATCCTTCTTGAATTGTGGGCACCAGAACTGGTCACCATATTCCAGCAGTGGTCGCACCAGAGCCAAATGCAGAGGTGTAAAACAGCATCACACTGGGAGCTCATGTTCAGTTGATTGTCTACCACAACCACAAAATCTTTTTCAGAGTCACTGCTTCCCAGGGTAGAGTCCTTCATCCTGTAATTATGGCCTACATTCTTTATTCTTAGACATATACATTTACATTTAGCTACATTAAAACATACATTGTTTGGTTGAATCCATTTTACCAAGCAATCCAGATTGCTCTGAATCAGTTACTTGTTTGTGGTTAGTAGTTAATCGTATTACAACACATCCCTCCTATCCTGGAACCTTTGACATAACTCTCAGACCAAGATGTCAAGTCATTGGTTCCTGATGACCTATACCAACATGCTGGAATCTATAACAGGACAAGAGTATCCCTTTGGGGTGGAGCAGAGGAATCAGTAAACCCTATGTCAATCATTTGGAGAAAGGGGGAATGGGGGAGAGAGACTCTCTCGCACCAGTAAAATACCTGAAGCTGTATCCTGCTGCATTTGCCAGACCAGCTGCATTTGCCAGACCACCTACCCAGAGAAGGAAAACTGAAGAAAGTTGACACTGACTAAGCTGAGCCTGAGGTGTAACCAAGAGAAATGTAAAGATCAGAGCTCCACCACATGCAAAAGTGCAGATCACAGCTTATCATCGATGAAGGTACCAGTAAATATCAACTTAAATCCAAGCTAGGATCAATCATGTGAGTTAAAGACTTCAAAGAAAAGATGTGAAGATCCTTCAGCAGTGCAATTTGAGGATGCTCAATCCATTCCAATGCCTACTAGAGTGCATGTGTATGTGTCTCTTTTTGTGTTACTAACTGTTCCCAGAATTAAACACTAAGCTCTTAAGTCTGTTATCAAAACTGTGAGGGTGCCCTGGGTTAAACCAGTGATGTTCAAAAGCTGCTATAAGTCTGGAATTTTAGAAATAATTTTGTCTTTGTGCCAGACTGCCTGTCTGAAAACTGCAGACATTGTGTAACGTGGAGAAGGAAATATATTGACAAACCAAGCTTGATATAACCTTTGTGAACAGCAAAGCTTAAATGGGAGAGAGAGAACCAAAGAAAAGCTACCAGGAAATCATTTTGAGAGTAGTACTCCATTATCATTAAGGTGAAGTAACAGCTGCTGCTTTCAGCAGACTTTGAGTTAAATTAATCAAGTTAAAGAAAAAGGGATTCTTCCATCAACCTTTCTGTAAAATCTGAAGAAGAATCGTTTTTCTTAACTTAGTATGATTTAATTACTATTTGTTGTAATTAGTGAACTAGATAAATTGAACCATTGACTTACCGATTGTATTTCAACTTGTAATATCAATTTGCCCATTCTAATGTATTCTTGTAAATTAAATCAGGAGAACTATAAGTTCATCTACCTACTTTCACTTAAACTTGCATTTGTTTTATAACTGCCTACTTAATAAATCTATAAAAGATAGACTGAACTGATTCCAAATCTTCAACACACACACAACGTAACCTATGTCGGTGAAAAAGATAAAACCCTTAAATCCTTCCTAAGCCCACTCTATAGTTCCATAACTTAAAATATAACCCTATTATTCATACATAGTGCTGCTTTAGAAAGTCTGCAGACATCACCAGTGCCTGAGCTGCTGCTCACAATTTTTCCAAGCTACAGCAGGATGAAAATTTGTCAGAACCCTGTGGTTTGCAGTGAAATTGAAAAGAATGTCAACTCTATTGTGCTGTTACCTGAGAAAACTATGAGCATCCTTAGAAGTGTGCATTGAAGTTATTAACATCCAAATGGAGTCTGACACTCTCCTACCTACTCCTGTGCCACCCAGGATGCTCTGGGGTGAGATGGGAGAACAGGATTTCTCTCCAGTAGCCGGTGGGAGTGCTGAAAATTTATCAGGGACATATGAATCTAGGGATGATATGAAAGATGGAGTCCCCCCATCCTCTCCTCCAAGCAGGATCCAAGAATAGCATCCTAGTGGGAATTCCAGCACCTTTCTCTTTTTCCAAGAGCTGGGCTATGGTGAGGATTGGCTTTTCATTGGGTTGTTTCCTATCACTCATTGACTAGTAGGTTTAAGTCTTGTCTACACTTGAAATGCTGAAGAGGCAAAGCTGCACCAAGAGGTGGTAGCTAGGTGGGAGAATTCTCCCTGTCTACACCGGTGGTTAGGTCAGTTTAACTGCCTTGCTCAGAGCTGTGGATTTTTCACATCTTTGAATGACCTAGTTATACCGACCTAGTTTCCTAGACTAGATCTAAGTCCTCGGCTATATGGTGTTAGGTAAAATTTTCAAGTCTTGTGTGTGAAAGGGAGAAACTGATGGGATAAGTTTAGAAAAGACAAGTATGTTATTGTTATGCTGGGGGTTGGGCAATCACGTGACCTCACTGAAGCAAGTGGGTATGATAGCCTCCTTCCATTCAGGCAAAATGAGAGAACAATTGAATGTCCCTTTGTTTAATGATAGCTGAAACAATGGAAATCCACCACCCAAGGATTAGACTGCATGCAAGTCTGGGTCGTGGCTGGGCCATGCAGTCCCAGGGATTTCCTGGGGATCCAGTAACGAATGTGGGGTAGGGGATTGATTTTATTGCAGCTGTGTTTCTGCAAGTGTGTGTGAGAGAAGCAGCAAAAAACAACACTGAATTGCACAGAGAAGGTACATAGGAAGCACCAGAGAAACATTTTGTAGTGTTGCTGAGAAAAAGCTTAGAGGGTGAGCTTTTGGGGCAGAGAGCTGGAGGGAAACAGGCTTGGAACTCTGAACAAAGTAACTGTCTCCTGGTGTGCTCTAGGAAACAGGACTTTATGTTCATTGTTTTGTAAATAAACAGGTTTTCATAGAAATATCTGACGTCATCATCAATTTCTCCTCATGACAGAAACAACTCACAAGCCCCCCCAAAACTGGCTAGCCCCTCAGACCAAAAGGGGTAACAGTATTGACAAAAAGGGGGATGAGATTTTGGAAGTAGACATGAGAGAAGAAGAGAGAGAAAATATCAGGAAAGATTTTGAGAACACAATGTCGGGAAGGAAAGTGATAAGAGTGAAGAAAGAAAAACAGATACGGAAGATAACACAGGGAGTGAAACTCCATGATCTGTTACACAGGGGCTGTAGCAGTGGTCTCTGCTCCTGTTGCCTTTCCTGCAGCTCAACCATATGCTGGAGCATATCAGTTTGATGCTCCAGCAGCCGGAGCATCGACTCTTGCCTTCTGTCAGCAAGCTGACGTCACCTATCCTCTTCAGCCCGCGATTCAGCCCACCACCTCTCCTCTCGTTCATATTGTGCTTTTTTGCACTCTGAAATTGACTGCCTCCACGCATTCTGCTGTGCTCTGTCAGCATGGGAGGACATCTGGAGCTCCGAGAACATATCATCCCGAGTCCGCCGTTTTCTCCTTCTAAACTTCACTAGCCTCTGCGAAGGAGAAACATTTGCAGCTGGTGGAGGAGAAGGGAGAGGTGGTTAAAAAAGACACATTTTAGAGAACAATGGGTACACTCTTTCACGTTAAATTTTGCTGTTCACATTACCTTTTGCAAAGGCTTTGGGAGTACATCAAGGAGAGCTTTCTGGAGATGTCCCTGGAGGATTTCCGCTCCATCCCCATACACGTTAACAGACTTTTCCAGTAGCTGTACTGGCCGCGATTGCCAGGGCAAATTAATCATTAATCATTAAAACGCTTACTTTTTAAACCATGTGTAACATTTACTCACCAGAGGTCCCTTGTGCACCCTCAGGGTCTGGGAGCACGCCTTGGGTGAGTTCGGGGGTTACTGGTTCCAGGTCCAGGGTGATAAACATATCCTGGTTGTTGGGGAAACCGGTTTCTCCGCTTCCTTGCTATGAGCTATCTTCATTGTCTTCATCATCATCTTCCTTGTACCCCGAACCCGCTTCCATGTTGTGTGCTTCTCCATTGATGGAGTCAAAGCACACGGTTGGGGTAGTGGTGGCTGCACCCCCTAGCATGGCATGCAGCTCCACGTAGAAGCGGCATGTCGGCGGCTCTGCCCCGGACCTTCCGTTTGCCTCTCTGGCTTTGTGGTAGGCTTGCCTTAGCTCCTTAATTTTCACGTGGCACTGCTTTGTGTCCCTGTTATGGCCTCTGTCCTTCTTGGCCTTTCAGACTTTTTCTAATATTTTGCCATTTCGTTTACTGCTACGGAGTTCAGCTAGCACTGATTCACTGATGGTGAGCAGATCCCGTACCTCCCATTCGGTCCATGCTGGAGCTCTTTTGCGATCCTGTGGAGCTGAGCGGGCTCCATGCTTGCCATGGTATGTCGTTTGCACAGGTAACCCAGGAAAAAAGGCGCAAAACGATTGTCTGCCGTTGCTCTCACGGGGAGGAGGGAGCCTGATGACATGTACCCAGAATCCCCCGCGACACTGTTTTTGCCTCATCAGGCATTGGGATCTCAACCCAGAATTCCAATGGGTGGCGGAGACTGCGGGAACTGTGGGATGGCTACCCACAGTGCAATGCTCCGGAAGTTGACGCTAGCCTCGGTACTGTGGACGCGGTCCGCCGACTTAATGCACTTAGAGCATTTTATGTGGGGACACACACAATCGACTGTATAAAAACGATTTCTGTAAAACCGGCTTCTATAAATTTGACCTAATTTCATACTGTAGACATACCCTGAGTGACATAGTTATACCGATATAGTGTAGATCAGACCTCACTCCTAATTACAAATTCTTCTGTCAAAACCATGTCTGTTCAACAAATCAATAATAGATTAGAGAGTAGCAAACATCACAGGCATTAGCAAGTAAGAGCTTGTACAGCTTCTTTTCCCGAAAGGCAAGCTCAATTGCACCTAACAAGATTTTCATATTAAAATTTCCATAAGCATTACTGAAAGCCTTCCTTGCCCTGAGAAAAATGGATTTTTTTTTCATGCTGATTTAAGTCTCCTGGGATTATTTTACCTATCCTCTACTTGGAAAAGGATTTCTTCAGTCTCCTTGCACATATTTAGAAATGAAGTGCATACACTTTCTCTCCAAAGAGCAATTTGATATGAGATATTTCCTGCTTATCTGCACATTCCAAAATTGTCCAAGGTCATTCATTTTGTAGCAATATCTTCCAGAAAGAAATATAATCCTGATTTGTGCTATGATCGTATACAGTACATTATGTTCTTGTATGAGAACAGATATATTGGTAACTAGAAGCAGAAATGATTATATAAATGTGTTGAATCACCTACTAAATTCTGCTGCAGCAGTCTTGGTGCGTGTCAGGGGACATGTCCCCATCCCACTGTAACCCTTCTGCCCATCTAAGTTGGCAGCAACAAGGGCCGGGTTCTGTATCTAGGGGTTCCGGTTCAATAACGCAATGCAAAACCGGCTCGAGCCCCCACCCAGTGACCTGGGACAATTACATACCACCCCCTGGGCGCCTCTAGGAGGCAATACTTCCCCTCTCGCAAGCACGGAGTCTGAGTGTAACAGAAAATGTTTAATAACATGAGGTAAACGACATCAGCATTAAATTGGAAAAACAACACAAACAGGCTTCATGAGCAAAAAAACCCACCCCAGCAAATTGGGCTGTGTCCTTTCCCTTTGGTTCTTGAGACCAGCAACCCAAGGATCACCAAAGTCCCAAAAGTCCAACAACCCCAAAGTCTCTTGGGTCCAGCAACCCAAGGATCACCAAAGTCCCAAAAGTCCAACAACCCCCAAAGTCTCTGTCCCTGGTCAGTGCAGCCCCAGAGTTCAAGCAGGGGGGGGGAAGGCACGCAGGGTGTTAAGGGGCACCTTACGTGATCCGAGGCCGACTGGCTGCCTCTCCGTGGGGTTCCGCCGCAGCCTTCTCCACGAGCCACTCCACTCCACTCCACCAGCTGTCCCGTGAGCCGCTCCCGCCGTCCACAAACTGCTCTGGCAGCTGCTCCGCCCTGCTCACCAACCTGTGAGCCGCTCAGCTCTGCTCCACTTCAGCTGTTCCTTGGGCCGCTCCCACAAGGCTCTGCTCTGCTCCTCCAGCCGCTCCGCCCTGCGAGTCGCTCAGCTCCACTCCAACCGTCCCCGTGAGGCTCCACTCTGCTAGCTGCTCCGCCAGCTGCTTAGCAATATAGCTTCAGGCTCCCCCACTAGTTAACACAGTCTCAGTGATCTCAGCTCTTAATAACCTTAGCTCTTTTGTGATTTCAGCTCTTAGCAATTTCAGCTCATAGTAGGGGAGCCCCAGTGCTAGTGCACCATTGGCCCAAAGTGAATTCAGCTCAGCAGCCTGTAACTAGACTCCTAATGGAATCAAAGTTAGCTCTGACATTCAACAGTGGAGAGAGGAGATAGTGCAATTGGTGTTTCAAACCCTCAAAGAGGGCCCATACCATTAGGTATAAATACCTGTCCCCATCCTCTCTCAATTCACTGGGTTTTGTAATCCATGCCCCTTGTCAAGCAAGTGCTACTTAGGTAATGGTGAAGGACTCACTCAGTCCTTCTGTCATACAACCGTTCCACTGGCCTTGATTCACAGAATCAGGGTAACAAAACTTTATTCTTCCTGCCCCAATAATAGAGAAACTGGGGATCCCACACCAGCCAAAGTAACCACTTTGAGTTGCTGTTGTTTCATGCCAGGTGAGTGGGTGTGCCTATGCAAACCAGATCAGCCCCTGGAGTTCTTTTCCACACTCGCCATAATTCACCACCAGATGTCAGGGTAGAGCTCATCCTGACTCTGCTTACACCACTAATAGCAAGTCTAACCAGCATGCCTGCACTCAGGCAATGCCAATTAGGTCTACAGGCAGAGCATGCTGTACCTGGAGAAGGGGAGTTTAAAAAGGTGAATCTGGCCACAGAGCAGGGCGGGAAGTTTGCCCAAAAGGAGAGGCTGCTAGGGAAGCTCAGCCTGATGCAGTGACTACCCTTTCCTTTCCCCCACCCTTCTTGTTTAGGACAGATTGACACTGCAGGCCTGACAAGGGCTCTGGATGGCTGCTCTCTATCAGTGCTCTATAGCTGGATCTGAGGAGCAGCGCCAAGGACTGCAGGTAATTAGACCCAGAAAGGACCCTGGGAGTGAGCTCAGTGAACTTGCCCAAGAGTAGGGGTTCCCATAAGAGAGTCAGGGGCAAGAGACTGGAAGAGACTATGGCCAATGCCAGGCTGAGGGTTGGCTGACAGCAGTTCCTATCAAAAGCCCTTGCTTTTCTAACATAGCATTGTAATAGGTGGCCTCCAGGAGGACCAAAAAGAATATCCAAGGGCCAACCACCCTGTGACTTCACTCCAAGTTTACACCTGTGTGTAACCTTTATGATTACAGTGGACTTGCTTTTAATTTACACCTATGTAATTAAATGAGATCAGAATTAGGCTCACTATGTTCTACTCCTTCTTGGAAAGGTTATCCTAAAATTGAACTTTATTGTAGCTTTCTGACTTTCTTTTATAAATTTTATGTTGGGGATCCAGGTGCAACTGGTTGGGACTCAGTGGGGTGGGGCTCTGGGTGCGGGTGGCTTGTTGGGGTGGTCCAGTTGCAGAGGCAATGGGGCTCAGCGGGGGGGGGTGTTTCTGAGTCCAGGGGGGTGAGGTTTGGTGGGAGGGTCTGGGTATGAAAGGGTCTGGATGCATGGGGGTTGGGTGGATGGGGGAGCAGCTCCCTGTACAGGGATCCCTCCCCCTGCAGCTGAGGAGTGATGGATGCAGGAAGCGGGGGGGGGAGGGAGGAGTTTGCAGAGCTTCCTGAAGCAGGGGGAGAAATCTGGATGTGGGTCTGACCCGGCCCCAGATGCCATGCAGGGGAAGAGGAAGTCCTGTCCTCCCCAGCCCAGACTACCAGCTGAGCTCAGTGTAGTCCCTAGTCCCGCCTCCTGCCCCACAGTGATTTACCTTTCTGCCGGATGCCCTGGGCACCCAAAACATACTGCTGGGGAGGGTTGCATGACCGCTCTTGTGGCTTCCCTTTGCTTCCCCATCAGAAAGTCATTTTTCTGCAGGGAAGCAAAGAAATCTGTGGGGAACATAAATTCTGTGCACACGCAGTGGCGCAGAATTCCTCCAGGAGTAACTGTATGTTACTTACAAGTACCAAGTGTTGTTTATGAAAAGACTTTAGAACATATCAGGCTGTGGAATAATCTGCTGAGGGAACTTTTAAAACAACACCAGGCAGAACACTAGAAAATCTATTGCAGGCATTAGACTTGCAAATGAAGGTCTGATGGTGACAATGATCTATTCTAATAGGTCATTTCCATCTCTGACTTCCATGTTATTTTCAATTAACTGTATAAATGGAACTGTATTCTTTTAAAAAAATCTTTTCAGTGGGCACCAGATTTTAAAGTTTAAAGAGTTTACACATTCTGAAACTTTTTATGGCAAGTGAATCTAATCTGATACTTTCCAGCTGTTCATTGAGGCAACCCAGTATTAACAAACTCTTTAACAGCATGTTATATTCTTTAAACAAGAAAACGGAGCATCAAGTTATCAAGGCTGTGTGGGAAGAACAGAGCTCTGACCTCACTAGTACAATGCCATTTAAATCAAAGCTACATACACATAAAACCTCAACAGATCTGTAGGTCTTTGTCATTATAATAAAACAGGCTTCATGAAAGGCGGACAGTAATAGAGGGAAGAGAGCTCTGTTGAATAAAACAGGAGGTTGGGAAATTGTAAAAGACTGTAAAGTGTATGACCCTACTGGTAAGTGTGTAAACCTGAAGACCTGATCTGCAGCTGGTGGAATTCAATGTAGCTCTGTTGACATGAAGGACTGTATCCCAGTTTACATCAGCTGTGACCAGTAACAAAGAGAGAGTAACTTTTATGACTCTGAAACAGAGGCAATGTGATTAGTTTGCATAAAGCAATTCAGCAAAGGATGATAAGTTTTGGAACCTAGGTCTATAATATGAACTACAAATTGACATAGCTGATGAAAGAGTTTGTCTGTGAAGACTAGAGGGTGAAGCATGTGGGAGGTAATGTTATGTGGTCTGGATTTATAACTCTTTCCTTAAATTCATCTGCAGAGCAGCACACTGACATGAGAGTTTATATTTAGAGGAAGGGCTCTTTCAAGTTTTGCATCTGTGAATGCATGGTGCATATATACACCACTTATCGGAGAGAGATGTGCTTCCTCTTCAAAGAGGGGCATCTCGACTGTATGTTCAGACTGATATTTGCTGGGCAAATTTTGCATTGCATTAGCATTGGGTCAAGCTCATAAAAAGCTCATGCTGTAGGGCAAGGATAAGCACAGTAACAGAATTTATAGATTGGTCAAACAGAAGTGGTGCAGTGTGCCTAGAAAGTAGGGTGACCAGACAGCAAATGTGAAAAATCGGGACAGGGGTTGGGGGGTAATAGGAGCCTATATAAGAAAAAGACCCCAAAATCGGGACTGTCCCTATAAAATTGGGACATCTGGTCACCCTACTAGAAAGAGAGGGCTACACTGAAACCAATAGGTCATAACCCAAGCCCTAAGAACACAAATATACTAGCAGGGTTATGCAACTGGCCTTTCAATCAAGAAAAGGCTGCACACTGTTGAGAGGGGATCACAGAAAACTAACTCTAATAAAGTAGTAATAATGGGTAAATTCAAATACCTACATATAAACTGTTGATATATCACATTCAGGGAAGCTAAACTATCATTGTGACATTAAAATTCCCAAAGGAGATTTTTTTTAAAGGGGAAACTAGTGAAAAAAACCTGTCAAGTCAAAAGTAAGGAGATAAAAATCCTTAGCCTCAGCATGTAGGCTGTTTAATCATAACATAATATAAGAAAAGCAAAAAAGAAGCAGGATATCAAGAAAAAAAGCCAGGTGAAATCACTGGTAAAAATCCCATGGACATTAATGGGATGAGGATTTAACTGGCTAATTGGCAATATTCTGTTAAAGGGACATTTTTGTCAACTGTGGAATGACAGAGATGCTTGGGTAGATTAACTCTGGGCTTCTGAGTCTTCATGGATGTGCAGAACACCTTGAAAATGTTACTTGAGTGTAACAGACACAGTGGTGTCTGCCTGAGTTTGCAGAGAGCCTGAAAAAATAGCTCTGAGAGGTGTGAACCTCCCCCCTGTTCAGTTTATTGGGTTGTTAATACTGGAACTCAATACTTTGGGAGCCATAACCCAAGCAAATGGCTCTTGTTACTGTCATTCCATCATGGCTTTTTGGAGCTAACCTTACCAACCCACCTCTGCAACAGAGTCCTATGCTTGGATGAGTGAAGCCTGCATGTTCTTTCTTGTTAATCCATTCCACTGGAAGCAAAGTAGTGGGACAGGGAGTGAAGAGATCCCAGCGAGCTCAATGAGGAAAGGTGGTGAGTCCTGACCAGTCTGCTCTCGTATGCTTGCTACTAACACCCTAAGCAGGGGTGGAGTCATGACATTGGGAACTTCCATTGTCTAGTGTCATTTTTTTTTTTATTGTTGATAACAATTACTACGTTGTGGTCTAGAGCATTCTCTGGCTGTAACACACATTGTAACCTGGGAATGGGTAGAGACCCTTTCATCATATCACTGCTGCTCAACTCTCACTTATAAAAGGAATGTGTTATCCTCAGCATCAACCTTGACATCATCCATCATCTTCACTCCTTTATTTATGTATGTATAGTGTAGGCTTTTCTATGCTACTCATCACTGCAGCATCTGAACTTTCACAAGCAGTCCTCGTGCACCAGGAATGTCTCATGGTTACCCTAGCATTTCCCCTAGAGAAGCATCATCTCCATTTTACAACTGGAGAACTGAGGCCCTGAGATTAAGGACCAGACCCAATGTCTATTGAGTGGAGAGACACACATTAACTTCAGTGGCTGTTGGGCATGACGTGTCCAAAGTCATACAGAAAGTGTGCGACAGTGATGACTATAATGGTATGACTCAATTAAGTATGTCTGTATCATTCTAGGGCCAGGCCCACTCCCCCATCTACCTCACAAGTATATGAGAATGACTTTTCTTTCTTACCTGTCTCCAAACAGACTGCACTAATCTACTACATCCAGTGCCTAATATGTTTTGTAATGATTTCTGTTGTTTGAGCAGGCTTAGGGCAAGGGTGGTCACATGGAGTAAGATTAAAACACTGACCCTTCTCTCTTTCCTAGAGGGGAGCAGAAAACAGCTGCATTAATACAGGCAAAAAGCATCAGCAGAGGACAATTAGAAGTGCTTTCCATCTTTTCATGCGTCGTACGGAGTCACATCAACAACGCTCTCCTTTTGGTGATATTGATTTGCTGTGACACTTTCCGTGCTGTGCTTGAAGCACTTCAGCTGAAGCAATACAGAAAAATATAGAAAGCTACAGGACTGTCTGTTACAAATCTTTACCTCCTTCTATTTACCAAATAGACACTTATTTTTCCCACATAGCTTTTTCTCTAATAGCTCTTCTAGATCTAAATAGAAATCCTGTGTGTCTGGGAGTGTTTCTCCTTAAAGAAAGCTATAAATCCAAAGGATATTAAAAAGAAAATTGCAGTGTCAATAACTTGGATAAAAACATTAAAATGTCAGTTGTAAAATGCCTGCTTGCTTGTGCTTACTACCAATCCCCTAACTGGGCTATTTTAAAAGACACTGTCCTTTTACCACGGGCTTCAAGAGCAGGTTTTGAAAAGAATAACCTTCATTAGGCTGCCACACTAGTTAGTGTTTTAATGTTAAGAAAATAGAACCCATAAGAAACATAGGGAAATCAGTCTTGTGAAGCGTGGAGAAGAACCTTGACTCTTTGAGCACCTGATCTAGTGGTTTCTCTTCCCTCACTCGCCATGCCATCTTGGGCAAGTCATTTAACTGCTCTGTGTCTCTTTCCCCCATTCCTAAAACGAGGACAACACTTACACTGCAGAGAGGTTGTGGCACATAATTAATGTCTGTAAATGGCTCTGATCCTCAGATGACAAGTGGTGTGTAACTGCAAAGTGTTTGTTATTAATGTTAAGAGTTGGGATAATACAGCTCAGTGAGTATTTCAGATGCCATGCTTTTGATGAGGTATCTTCAACTTTGGCAACACTGGTTTTCAGCAAACCAAGCATCATGATATTCAAAGTTTTCCTTAGGCTGGTGTCTTCTCCAAGGAGACTATACTGGCACAGATACGTGGGCATGGCTATGCCTCCATAATCCCATTGTATAGATGCAGCCTATGCTGATGCACCTCCCTGGACCAAGTTAGCTATGTTGATGGAAGCATTCGTTCACTGACATAGCTGAGGCTAGGCTGGGGGTAGCCCAGCTGGGGGTGCTGCTGTACTCAGGAGTGTGATTTTATTTCATACCCCTGACTGACAAAGCTATGCCAGGCTTGATCTCTGCTTAATAGTTAGGCTTAGTTTTTTAACAGAACTGCAGCTTACAGAGAATCATACACGTGTGTTAATTGTAATCCTACCCTGTTTATTTCATTTTCCTGTTGGTTCTATACTAGAGCTATCAGGAATTTTTTGACAAAACTTTTTGGACAGAAAATGTTGATTTATCGAAACTGTGGGGGGGAGGGTGTGTGAGAGAGAGAGCCCTGCTCTGAATCACACAGAGCAGGGCCTTAAACCTCCCACATCTCAGGTAAGTGTCCTAACTACCTGGCTGTAAAGTCAATCTTTCCTGTTGGAGCTGTTCCATTTGGTATAAATAATGAACTATTTTTTGGGCCAGCAAGAGAGAGACACTATAACTTAGTGGTTTGGGCACTCATTGCAACAGGGAAGTATGAAATCTGAGTCCTTATTCTGGAGCAGAGACTGGCACCTGGATCTCCCACATCCCATGGGAATGCCCTCGCTAGGCTATTGGCTTCTTTGGGGGCGGGGTGACTCTTTTGCAAAAAAAAAACCCCCAAAATTCAAAAGGTCTCATTTTCATTCTGAAATGGGATGAAAACAAATTCTGAAACCTCAATTTTTGGCACAACTGAAATGTTGTTTTCCAGCCAGCCCTGTTGTATACCTCTGCCTATGTCTCCTGAACAATATATGGCATTTCCTTCTAGTCTAGTAAATGTGAGGTTGGGCTCAGATAACTGAAGAATCAGATTGGCCTACCCAGCTATCCAGATCCATTAAGATGGCTTTGCTACTTCTTTTTCATGTACTAGATTAGTATGGGATGCCAGTATTTGTGTATCAGCAATAGGCCGAGTACCTGTCATCTTGAAGGACCCCTTGCATTGCAGTCCAACATACAGTAACTGGAAGAAATAATATCTTTCTCTCCACACAAGCACACTTCTCCCTTTTCTTAAAAGTGAATTTTTAGTTGTCAGAAAGTGTCTGTCTGAAGCTGGCAGAGCCTATAATTCAGCAGCAGCCACTTCTTGCATTCAAAACTGGAACAGGAAGCTGGTTTAGTGGATGCCTACAGAGAAGCTAGAATGGGGTAGTATTTACAGAGATTAAGTGAACCAGTAAAGCACCTCTGTAAACAATAATATAGACACACTGGAACTTAACAATTTGTAAACGGCACAATTTAAAGGGGTAGAAGCCCCACTTCTACATTACTGTTTTATTCAATTAGGTCGGTCATGTCTATTATTTTCAACACTTTGTATTGCCGCTAGCAGCCACTCTGAACCCAGCAATGGCACATCTTGGATTTTCAAGAAACCTCCCTCCAGACAATCAGTACAAATAAAAGCAAAATGATAACTGAGTGCTATTCAACTCATTACTGTACTGCTTTCGTCAACAGTGTTCTTCTGGCTCCATTGTGAAGCAACACAAACTCACTGGGATACGCATGAAGGCAGCTGGGACAAGATAATAGGTTCTGGGATAGCTCTTCACAGCAGTTGTAGACTTGAGCTATTGTTGTCAAGCAACTTTAGCTTTTCTTTCAGTTGTGACTGAATCCAGGCAGCTGCCTAAGCAGCCAAGTTATGTGAAACTCTGCAGCATTGGTTCACAAGGGGTTGATAAACCAACGCTATCCCTTTTGGTTCCATGGGTTCGTACCCCATTGAGTTTCAGGTACAAATGTATCCAGAGCCGTGTTTAGGGGCAGGTGACCCAGGTGACCGCCTATGGTGCTAGGCTTGGGGTGCTGTTTTTGTTGTTAGCATGAATAAATATAGATTTACAGATCGTAGCGTGCAAATTTATCATCTTATATGACAAGGATAAATCATACGTGCAAATTGTGCATCAAAGTTGAAAAATGAGCTACAAATGCAATAAAAAATAAGATATTCAAAAGTTTAACAAATGGAGGGGGAAGGCGCCGAAGACGCTCCTCACCCGGGGAGCCATTTGGTCTAGGGCCAACCCTGAATGTATCCCCCCAAAAATAAAAGCAAAACTCAGCCAATTGCACCAAGTTTTGTGTCGTATTTGTTGAAAGCCAGGTAAACCTAAAGTTTCATATGGGTTCTACTCAAAGCCCAAAGTCAGCACATCATCTTCTAGAAGCCTTGGACTGTTCCTTGCCTTTTGCTTGCTTATGGAGTAAGAGAGTGCTAATGACTTCCTCAAAAACAACGAGGAGTCCGGTGGCATCTTAAAGACTAACAGATTTATTTGGGCATAAACTTTTGTGAGTAAAAAACCCACTTCTTCAGATGCATGGAGTGACAATGGCTTCCTGTTACCCTCCTGCTCTTGTGGTAGCTCTAGGGGGTGGCTGGCCAGCTTTATCCCTATTCTTAACACTTTTTAAAGGGTAGCTGGCCAAACTGATCCCCTCCTCTTCTGCCTTTGAGGGAAGAAAGAGCTGGCAAAATAAACTTGCTGCTGTGCCCAAAGCAAAGAGAAAATCTTTTCAGGGAGTGGGCTGCCCATTTCTATCTCACTCCATTGCAGGATTTGCATTACAGACCGACACACCTCAGAATGTGCCATAATTCTAGGATTCTCCATTCTGGGTCTTGTCTGAGTCTTCCTCTGCCCCCTTACACACATTGCTTTTGTAACTGGAATGGTGGAAAAAGAGTAAATTTGAGGTTGTGATATCTACATTAGGTATGTAATGCAAATACCTATTGCTGTGGTCAATTGATTTGCCTCTGTACTATAATATGCTTATGTTGAAATACCTTGATTGAGATTTTTACATTATTGCATATTTAAAAAATATTTTTTTAAAAAATTAGGATATAGAGGTTTTTGACAAATTAAAGTGAAGATCAATTAATCAGTGACTGAATAAAGTGGAAGAGTCTTTGAGCTGATGGAAATAGAAACAGTGTTGGGGGCAGGTGGATGTTAGAACGACATAATAAATATACAGTCAGAAGTATTATTCCTAAAAGCATTTCTTTGACTCCAATAGGAGTAACCTGAAATGCTCTCATTGTTAGACAGACAGACTGAAAACATATTGCTGTGTAACATTCTATCAGCAAGCAAACAACACACATTATCAGTAACTCAGAATTTCCCAGCCCTTTGACATCTAGACAAAGTGACTTTTCACAATAGGAATGATTCTGAATTTTAGGAAATCCTGGATGCTTCTAGGCTGCCATATTGATTAATCGTACCAATAAGTCTGTGCGCTGTCTTGAAAGATTGTTCACATCAATATATGCATCTCTCATTCATACTGGAAGCAGCGTCTCTGTCTGTCATTCATTACATGCACTGTAGAAAGAAAATCAATGTTTTTGTAAATAGAGTGCTCAGTCAAGAATCTACCTACTTCATTGCACCAAAGAGATTTGTGGATGACTTAGGCAGTTTATGTTGGCTATTATTTTTCTCTCCCTCTCCCTGCTGTGACACTTGACAGCCACATGGTTGGCACTGATACTGCATAAGCCAGCCCTTCAATCGAATTTCTTCCTTGAATGCCTCATTTTAATCTCAGTTGTTGTAGTGTTAGGTGTTTTGGTATGCTTTTAGCAAGTTACTGGTGAAAATGCTTGGTTTTTAGTGGGTGTTTGTTTGAATAATAAAACCACAACACAATTTGTCATAATTGATCATTCCTGCTCAGAAGAGGCCCATTCAAGACAGGAAAAGCAGCAGCTGTGTTGTGGCAATGACATGAATTGGCAGAGCTGTGTAGAGCAGCTGATAGGGTCGTGCCTGCATGAAAGAATACCTGACACTAGCACATCCAATGTATCTTTTGCTTTCATGATTTTCAAAGTCACCCATATTATTAAGAGGGCATGTACTTTGTTCTAAAAATCTATGTATTTTAATTTCACGTGGGTGTTATGTACTTCCTGTGACACTGATAGATTTCACATACATACTAGTCATAGGAACATTTAAAATGTAAAAGGTTTGATAACGCTCATTTGTACAACTGTTTATCTAAATGTGTCCAGGCCTTTGGAGCCCAAGCACATTCTGATGTGCATAAAACTCTTACAGCACTGTGCAGGGAAGGATTCAGGCAGGAGTCTCTTCTAAGTCAGTAGTAGGGCTGGTCAAAAAGTTTGTCAACTTTTTTTTGTTTTTGTTCGTTGGGCGGTTCAGCAAAGTGAATTTTTTTGTGAAAAGTATGTGCTTTCTGCAGAAAAACTGAATTTTTGCTGAATGTGTTTGGCCCCAAACTGAAAAATTTCATCTGAGAAACAAAAAAATTCAGCTGAAAAACCATGGTTTTGGACAAAAAAGTCAAAATTTTCAATTCAACAGGTGGATGACACACTGTCCTCCTGGCTCTAGTCAGTAGTAGGGTTGCCAATTTTGGTTGGACATATTCCTGGAGGTTTCATCAGATGATATAATCTTTAATTCTTAGAGATTCCAGGACAGTCCTGGAGGGTTGGCAACCCTAGTCAGTAGTAAGAATTGAAAGATGTCTTAGTCTCTTTGCCGCTAGCCCCCAGCAGTGAGGGTATAAAAGACACAGCCTATGTTAGTATGCCCTCTGTATTTGTTTCTCCTAGGCATAAAGAATGTGCAATATTGGAGAGTGCAGAAGCGAGAGGACACAGCAATCATCACCTAGTAAAAGACAGACCCTGATGGAGAGGCTGAAAATAGACTAGGAAAAAAATTACTTAAAAGACAGAGGATGCTGAATGTGAGTGCTGCACTGGTAACAAGTGTGGGTGAGGAGTGGGGAAGTGCCGCTGTTGCAGCTCAAATGAATGGGAGCCTTGTGCAGAGCACTTAAGGCGTCTAGCTGGGTTTGAGTGAATGGGTATAACTTTGGTCGAGAGGGACGGGGGAAACACCTTTCCTCTCCTCCATCTGTCAGTGTGGGGCTGCAATGTGTTTCTCCAATTCCACCACCTGGCATGAAGGGAGGTGTCAAGGAAAGAGTGAGTCGCCCTGCCTCTCCCCTAAGGCTCAAGAAGGATGCAGTGTCAGTTGCAACACCCTGCCACTGGGGGCTGTTCTCTGTACGGACAGACAGGAGGCTGCCAACTGTAGCTGGCTCAGCTTCCCCCTGTCAGTCCCCTCTCCACACTGGCTCTGAGGCCCAGATCCTCAAAGGGCTCTACTGCCAATGGACTGAAGCCAGCAAGATGGCTGCCATGTTTCTACACTAGACACAATCAACTCCGGTTTGAATAAGGACTGGGAATGGCTGAGCCATTACAAACATTGACACTATCTCCCCTTGTAAGTACTCTTACACCTATTATCAAACTGTCTGTACAGGCCTAGCTTGATTATCACTTCAAAAGTTTTTTTTCTCTTAATTAATTGGCCTCTCAGAGTTGGTAAGACAACTCCCACCTGTTTATGCTCTCTGTATGTGTGTATATATATCTCCTCAATATATGTTCCATTCTATATGCATCCGAAGAAGTGGGCTGTAGTCCACGAAAGCTTATGCTCTAATAAATTTGTTAGTCTCTAAGGTGCCACAAGTACTCCTGTTCTTCATGTTTCTACAGTTGATCTGCCTGTGGAAGGGCCCCTTATAAGGTTGGCTGCCGCTTCCCACTGTTGTCAGGGAGACTGAAACCAGGCCCACAGGAAATCTGGCTGCCACTCTGTAGTTCAGGGGGTTGGTCAGGACACAGGGACTGAGCAGCTGCAGACACCCTGTGAAAGGTGGGTGGGGGAGAATGAGGAGGGAGGCTGAGGGTATAGAGGATGGTGATGGGTGCAAGATGGAAGGATCAGGTGGCAATGCACCCAGCCTGGGTATGATGGAGGGTTAGGGGCATCCCCTCTGAGCAGTCAGTGTGCAGTATTGTCAGCTCTCATGACCTGATTGCAAGCTAGGGGATTTTGGTGCTGGCTCCTGGGACTGGGCATGCAGGCAAAGCCTTGGTGCTGAGGACATAGACCTGCCCTGCCCCAAGCCCTGCTTTCATATATGGCATAGAGCAGAGAGAGGGTCCTGGGGCAGTGGGAAGGGGGGAGCTGGGGAAATGGTGCTGCTGGACCTAGGCAGAGAAGAATTTCCAGGACAAGAGAGAAGGGGAAACAGGGAAGTGGTGCTGCTAGCTCCCAGGTAGAGAAGGAAACAGAGATGTGTTGCTGCTGGGTCAAGATAGTAATGGGAAATGGGTGGCAGATCCCCCTGTCCTAGGGGTGAGGAGAGGGTAAGTGGTGTCTTCACTGGAGCAGCCAGGGAGAAGAATGCATTTCTGTGGCCAATGAAGGTTGAGTTTTCAACCAGAAATTATCACACACACATTGGCAGGGGAATAGAGAGGAGTTAAAAACTCAACAGAGACTAAAAAAGAGTTGGGTTTTGGTTTTGGTTTAATCAAATGATTTTGGGGGGACAGTCTCATGATTTTGGAAGTCTGACTCATGATTTTTGATCTGCACCCCCCTACATCCTCATGTCCTTTACATTTTCACAGTAGCGCTACCACTTCTAAAAAAATTGCTCTGAATTGTGGTATACTGAAAACTTTTTAAAATTATAGGCTGTCTTTTTAAATTCCAGAGGATTTTCCTGGCCCTGCTTGCAAGCTAGGGGGCTCCATAGAGAAAAGTTCTATCTAGGCCTAGCAACACTCAATTTGCAGCCAGCCAGCCTACAGTAAAATGGAGTGAGTTGTGCCTGTGTGCTTTAGGGAGAAGTCTGCTTTGTGTCTTTCTGTTCTGGATTCTTGGGTGTTATTGTTCTCAATTCTAAGAAATAAAGTAGTGTTACATTGCAGCCTTCCAGCAAAAGCATTCTATGCTTTATCTAACTTTTCTGTTTGTATGCTGTGAACATAACATGAATATTTTGCCGAGCTCTATTCCCAACAGAGAAGTGGTGATGCTTTAGATGATTAAACATCCTATTTTCTGCTAAGACAAACCATTCTGTTAAATATTAGGGAATAACCTACAGCAGTACAATTCTAGAACACTGCAGTATATTTTAAAATGTACCTGACATTCTTTTACCATGCACGATTAAACTAACCAAACACACTATCTGAAGTATCATCCATTACTAGACTCCAGCCTTTTGCCATCATGTTGCTTTTAATGTTTTCCGACGATTTTGGTGTTGGTGCTGGATCCTAGAAAATAAAAGCATTTGTTAGCGGTTCCCTGAAGCTTTGTAAGATATAAGAGTGCAATGTTAGTTTCTCTCCTGATAAAAGCTGGTTTAATCACTGTAGCTTTGTTTCTCCTCAATTTCTGCAATTGGGCTCAGACTCAGAAATGTCAAGAGTTCATTTCTATTCTGTTATTATTGTCCTATGCATGATTTTTATTATAAATTAGGGAAAACAACAGGAAAGAACTGTAATGCTACAAAGCCCATACTGAGCATAGACAGAACGGGGAGGAGAAACTCGCCTGTTTACAGGCAAGCAGCTTGACCAGCCTGCCTGCCCTGGCTCCGTGTGGCTCCCAGAAGTGGCCAGCACGACCCTCCCACCCCTAGGCGCAAGGACAGCCAGGGGTCTCCGAGCTGAGGGGGCAGCACCTGCGGACAGGGCAGCGTGTGGAGCTGCCTGGCTGTGCCTCCACATAGGACCCAGAGGGACATGCTGGCCCCTTCTGGGAGCTGCCTGAGGTAAGCGATGCCCGGAGCCCGCACCCTGAACCCCCTCCTGAACCCCAACCCTCTGCCTTACCCAGCTCTGAGCCCCCTCCCACAACCAAACTCCCTCCTGGAGTCCACACCACCTCCCCAACCCCCTGCCCGAGCACTGAGCTCCCTCCCACACCCAAACTCCCTCCCATATCCCAACCCCTTGCCCCAGCCCTGAGCCCCCTCCTGCATCCAAACTCTCTCCCAGAGCCCATACCCCCACCCACACTGTGAACCCATGGGTCCCAGCCCGGAGCCCCCCCTCACACTCCAAATCCCTCAGCCCCACCCCTCCCAGCCCAGAGCCCCCTCCTGCACCCCAAACACCTCATCCCCAGCCCCAGCCCAGACCCACATCCCCTTTCGCACCCCAACTCCCTGCCCCAGCCTGGTGAAAATGAACGAGTGAGTGAGGGTGGGGGAGAGAGAGCAACGGAGGGAGGGGGGATGGAGTGAGTGGGGACAGGGCCTCAGAGAAGGGTTGTGCAGGGTCTCAGGGAAGGGGTGGGGTAGGAGGCAGGGCAAGGGTGTTTCGTTTTCTGCAATCAGAAAGTTGGCAATCCTACCTGGGATAACAAAGGGAGTGATAAGCCTGCCTCCACAAATACAGCCAAGAGACAGAAGTGGACCGCTAGATTTAATTAGAGATGAGGGTCCAAGAAGTACCCTGACCAAGGACACACTAAGGAGGGCTCCTCTAAAGATCACCCAGGAGCCAGTGACAACAACAAAAGCCCGAGTGAGAGAGCACAGTGTATATTTATGTTCTCTGCACAGGTTACAGCAACCATGACAACAAAATGTCTCTTCTCTATGCACGTTAGCAGATTTCTTAAAAATTTAAAGATGCAAAACACAAGAAACAAAGCCATCTCTTTTTACTAGTCACACGTCTACTTCTAGATTATTATTTTTCCATTGCAGTTACCAGAATCATCTTTTAGCAAGTGCATGTGTCACAATCGCATTTCTGGTGTATGCAATTCTTCTTGCTTCTTGGTATGCAGAATTCAGTTTCAGCTTCTATATTCAGGTTTCAGAGTAGCAGCCGTGTTAGTCTGTATCCGCAAAAAGAAGAACAGGAGTACTTGTGGCACCTTAGAGACTAACAAATTTATTAGAGCATAAGCTTTCGTGGACTACAGCCCACTTCTTCGGATGCATCTTCTATATTCAGATACATCTGACAGTGTACATTACTCAGTCAATTAATATGGTAGCGTTCACATATTCAGTGACTCCTAATATTTTTAGATTTTTGGTCCGGGCAAATTTTTCCAGGGCTTTTAGTTTGCAACCCACATTGATCTGTTACTTTCCCAAGGTCTTGTTCCCACTATAATTTTTCTTACCATTTATTCCCAATGAGTAACACACTCTACCAATGGAAACACTAATACGGATGCAGGCATTTTTACTGCTGTTCAGGGCACGATTGGTGATAAGAACACCTCAACCCAGTCAACTGCAGTATTTCCAGTTGTGCCACCGCTGAAAATACCCTGTAAGAAAAATTCTAGTGTGTGCATGGCCCAGATGTCTGAGGCCACCTCTTGTTCTATGTTTGCATTTGCTGCGCCACCAATATCCAGTAAATGGTTAAAATTATATAGGCAGTAAGCATATCCAATATGTCCTCCAATGCCATGCAGCTTGCCACCCCTTGTAAACCTTGTGTTGGAGACTCTATCGTGTGTATCTTAGGGTTTTATACACCTGCCCATTACCATTGTATCTAAGTGGCTTCTGTGTAAAATGAATAGCAATAGCGAAATTGTTAGTGAATTTCATGACGTTTCTGGCATTTCATTTTCAGGGTAGAGCTTCTGCTTGGGGTATTTTTGTTTTGTGATGCTTGGTTTGGGTTTTTGGTGGGCTGGTCGATTTGTTGGTTAAAGTTCTGGGATTTGGGGGGGGGAAGGGGGGGTTGTTAGGAGTGTCATTCCTGAAGAGGAATAAATCTCAAATAAATCTGTTAGTCTTTAAGGTGCCATTGGACTCCTTGTTATTCCTGAAGAGGAAGGTTTTGCTAAAGATAATCAGGCTGAATTCACCTGATCTCTGGAAGTTTGTTCCCCTTAGTTGAAAATACTTTTCCCCAGTTCCCATGCATTTCCACCTGGGATTTGTCATTAAGGTGACCAGATAGCAAATGTGAAAATCAGGACGGGGTGGAGGGGTAACAGGTGCCTATATAAGACAAAGCCCCAAATATCAGGTCTGTCCCTATAAAATCAGGGAATCTGGTCACCCTATTTGTCATCTGCATTTGCCCAGAGACATCCTGCTTCCATGCTAGTCTAGCCTCACTCCTTCATTTCTTGGAAGCAGGATGTCTCTGGGCAAGGACTATTCTGAATCTCTTCCTGTTGGAGGAACAGATTCAGAATAGTCCTTTTTGTTCCATCCTGTCCTTATGTCACTTAGGTTCTCCTTGGATCAATGGCAACTACCAAACTTGTACACAATATCTTCTTTTTAGTCATCCCTACAAAGCAGGGATGCAGGATGGACAGGGAAAGAAGAATCAGAACAAGTATAAAACAAGAATAAATCATCCAGGAGCTTGTGGGGCTGGTGTTTGAATCACCCAAGCAACAGAATACTTCCTTATACAGAATTTATGTAAGATGCTAACACTTAAACACCCTGCCCATTTTCAGGCTGCCCAGCAGCCTTGCTGTTGATTATAAGACCCAAACCACTGATAAGCCACAATCATCAAGATGTTTCTTCTTAGAAGTGAGAAGTACTCGTCATGCTGCAGCTGGAAATCTCCAGGAGATCATCAGTTCTTTGCAGATTCAATTGGCTTGGAAATACTACAAGAAGGTTGTTTATGGTACCTTGGCAGAAAACAGAACACAGCGGTCTCTGAAGGGATAAGAAGGTCACTCAGCCCTGTCACATACCTTTTAATTATTGTTCTCTATTTCATCTCACCTTCCCAGGACTCCATGGTATGGAAAGGGGGTTGTCACTTTAACAGCCAGCATGATTCATTCCTCTGTGTGTGTGTGTGTGCGTGTGTGCAAGCGATCCATGGCATTGTGTTGACTCTTCTAAAAAGCTTAATGAAAACTTCATCTACAGGCTCACTCGGCTTGCTCATAGATTTATTAGCCCTCTGAAGGTCTGTCCTCAAACTGTCTCTTAATGAGTCATCCTGATATTAGGATCAGCGAAAGATATCACAAATTTCAGCCCACGCTCTTGCCTTGACTTACTGCCTTGCTTTAAGCAGAAAATGGGGATGCAGTAATTGCCAGAAGCTGCTGGCAATGTGAACTCATAGCTATTCGGTTTTTTAAAACAAAATATGGGGTTGGGGTTTTTTTTGTTTTGGTCTAAGGGAAAAAACCCTATCTTGCTAACTGAAGAAAATAATGGCACTGCGGAAATAGAAATATCCATCATGCCCTCTACGTGCATACATTCATGTAATTGGAGTACGTGGTTGAGTGAAGGTTTGTGCTGTGAAAGAAAATTCCTTGTATGTTTTAATGTTAAAAAAAAATAACCGTAGAGAGCCTGAAGCAATGGCTCAGATAAATCTAGGGTGATTTACAGCAGAGGAGGGGCTGGTACAACCCGTTAGCAGTTAGAGAAGTGTTAACTGCCCCCTTTCCTCTAAATGGTGTATAAAGTGTAAGACCTAATGATGTTTTAAATAGAAGGACACCAATAGTAAACTGCATGGAACTTGGAGGGAGCAGCACAGGTTGCAGGAGGGAAGAGTTTGGAGGAGGCATCAAGAAGTCTGTATGCACATGGCTAAGATGCTAACTGTAGTTGCAGCACCGCTGTAAATAGTTCTCTTAGTAAAGAACCAGTTTAAGTTTTACCAGCATGCAGCCGTTTAATGTATTTACCCAGCATGTGGCATATGAAATCACTTGAGCCAGGACTTTAAGCAATGACTTCAGCCTGACCATTCCTCACCCTTGCCATGACAGCTTTCTCTGGGATGCCTGCCCCTTTAAGGGCACCTTTTCTTCCTTGCACAGCAGTTGGGACCACTCCAGTGCTGCTCCATCTCAGCCAGAACAGTCTTTGGTGTTGCCCCCCTCTCTCTAGGTGTAGTGGGTATTAAAATTTCTGACTTTCATCTGGTGGCAAAGTGATTCTCATATTTGTGAAATAGTTTGGGATCCTTTGGGAGGCAAGGCACTACAGATATGTACATTCATTGTCATAGCATAGTTTTGACTATTGAGTGGGCTGATGTGAGGCAAGTTTTCTATTTTCCGGTGATATGAAGTTATAGAAGCATAAGCAGTCACCCATTTGTCAGAGTACATAATGAGCACAAAGTCTGAGCAAAACAGACTATATTAAAAAGAAATGGCTGGATTCTAATCTGAGATAGACTTATCAAGGTACTGGTGATGCATGATCTATGTCCCAGATTGTGTATGAAGCATTGAGTATTCCAAGCTAAGCAGGCAAACACACTGATGTATCTCTGAGCAGTATCACAACCAAGATGCAGGTGTTGAGGTTGGTCTGTTTTTGCACTAATTTAAATCCAGCATGACATTAATGATGCCATTCAAGCCCCACTGTCAGGGCTTTATGATATCGGCATAAAAACTCTCCCACCAAGGGCTGAAAAAGACAAGCAAATTCCTTCCTCTTCCAAACAGGAGGGGAAATAAATGAGTTAGAGGAAGGATTTCAGTTACAGGATTGCTAATTGTTTTTAACCCTTTAAAAAGTTTGTTTAGCTATATTAGCTCTTGTTTAAAAAAACCCTCCTAATTATGCGAAAGAAGCAATGCTGACCAGACCAAAAAAGCTTGTAGTGCTTGAGAGTACAATAGGGTCTGTTTCTTCAAAGCCTTTAAATGACACATGATAGGACACCTACAATACTGTAATTGAGCCAATAAAGGGTGACAAATTTGGAAGAATTGTGCAGAATCCATTTTGTGTAGGTTTAGTGACCAGTCCCATGCCATTTCTGGCTCATTGTGATCCCCTTAGCTTGCAGGGTCACAAAGAGTACATCTACACTGCAGTAAAAGACCTGTGGTTGGCCTGGGTCAGCTGACTCAGGCGTATGGGGCTAGGGCTGTGGGTCTATAAAACTGCAGTGTAGATGTTCAGGCTTGGCCTTAGGGTGACGAAGGGGCTATTCCTCCATTGCCAGGTCCCCAGTGTCTAGTCTGGAAATTGTTTTGTCTCTGTTCTAAATTTTAGCGTTGCAAAACTGTGTCCACTGGTGGCATTAAGCAGCTGAAACCAATCATCCTTTCGGCATGGCCCCATTTGAATTTTTGAATTACATTTTGCTTTCAGGGATCCTCTGGATCATTGTCAGAGCCCTGAACTTCCTTCCCCTTTAGAAATCCGCATTGCTGCTATGATGGACCTACCATTGGAGTCTATCAGTTCTGCTCCTTTAATCAGCAGCGTTCTCGCTAGCCAGAGATGCAGTGCCCTTCCCAGCAGATGCAGCAATAGCAGAAGACTGGAAATCAAACCCAGGTCTCTTGCATAACAGTGAAAAGCAATACTATTATCTCAGCAACCTTTAAAACTAATTTAAAAAATCCCTATTGCAGTGTTAGTTATGTTCCTTTATTTCAATTACTCTGCCTGAGTGTTTCATTTCAATTTGATCACTGTAAGGGACCACTGACCATGCATGCGTCTAACGTCTCCCTTGCCAACTTTACTGCTATGTCAGCACTGCAGTTTTATTCTCCTATTTCAATAACTATTCCTGCCCCAGAGTTGCTTTAGTTTTAACCACTTGCGCACTGTCTTATGCACATTGATCAGGGTAGCCAAATGACCCTTCTGCTTCATTGCTGTCCCCTGTATAACTATTATTATAGTTTATATTCTAGTAGTGCCTAGAGGCCCTAATTAAGAATCAGGGTGTTGTGCTAGTTAATCTCAGTGACTTCTTCAGTACGTCTGTCTGTCCATTTTCAGAAAAACTATGATCACGGCTATGCTAGGGGAGGAGATAGTGAACACTTGCTGCTTTCCAACTGTTGTTGTCTGTTCTCTGGTGGGCTGGTTGTCAGTTGAACGATAGATTTTCTTTTTGTATCTTTCTGCCTTTCTTCCATTTGTATTTTGTATGGCTGGTGCTTCCTGTGGTCTTATGGGAAGCCAGCCCTTTAGGGAATGTCTATGCTGCAATTAAAAACCTCCTGCCACTAGCCCATGCCTGCTGACTTGGGCTCGTGCAGAGGGGCTGTTTAATTGGCTCAGCCTGGAGCCTGAGCTCTGAGACCCTCCACTCTCTCAGGGTCCTAGTGTAAACATACCTTTAGAGTCTTCTGGAGACACTAATCCTTCCATTGCTGTACATCACAGATTCTAGCAAGCGCCCCCTCCTGACCACTCATCAGGATGACCCTCTTTAAAACCTTCAGCCCCCTGTGTCCCATGATACCCTTGTCAGCTTCCCCACATGAGCACAAACCTCTGCCAGGTGACTTGATGGCAAGGTGACTTCCCTCATGCTAAACCAGTTCTTCTGGGCAGGGACAGGCTCTTGTCTAGTTTTCCAACAATTGGGTAACAGAGTCAACTAACCTTTATTGATATTCTTTTGCCACCAGCCTTTGGCATCTCAACCCATCACGAAGGCAAACGGGCCACAGAGAAGGCAAAAGGCTGCATATTCAAAATGTGAGCAGCCTGACACAGGATCCAAAATCTCACACAGAATTCATAAACTGGACAGACGTACTCCCAAATTGCCACATTTTACTTCTAAGATTCAGTCATTGCGGTTTGTCTGGCATTCACCGGTAGAGGCCCCAGCCTCCTTCTGAATGAACAGTACAAAAACATAACAAAATAGGCAGTCCCTGTCCTGGAAAGTTTTACCATCTAACTACATGATGGGAGAAAACAAGTAGTTTCAACAAAAAGATCAGGAGTGAGGTTTGGAGAGCACAAGGTAACAATGAGACTCTGGCTTTGTCTATTCTAGCACTTTTGTCAGTCAAAGGTGTGAAAAAACCACCCCTGACTGACCTAAGTTTCACCCACAAAAGTGCTAGTGTGGACAGCGTTCATTGGGGGTGGTTTAATTATGCCAGAGGGAGAGTTCTCTCCCGATGGCATAGATGGCTACATGGGAGATCTTACAGCGGTGCAGCTGCAGTGGTACAGCTGTGCCACGGAAAGGTCTGTAGTGTAGACATGGCCTCTAACGACCAATGTGGTAAGCAGCAGTTACAGCACACCAGCTGCTAATCATTGCTGAGTGTTCCGTAGGCAGCAAATTAGAGGTGAGTTTTAAGGAGGGATCTGAAAGAGAATGAAGTAGTGGCTTTGTTCATCAATAGAGATAGGATCTTTATTGTCATGAATGGCTTTCTAAGAGATTTTTTTACAGTCTGCATAGCTCTTGGCCATCTTTTTATTCTCTGGATATTTTGGGCGAAAGGCTCAGACTGGCATGTTTATAATTCCTAGCCATCTTTACATAAGAATTGGTGTCCGTGGTCAGTAATTAAAACCACCGAGATTCTTTGCCTGGGTGATTAATAGGCAGAAGGTTTAAAACAAACAAAAGGAAGTACTTCTTCACACAACGCACAGTCAACCAGTGGAACTCCTTGCCAGAGGATGTTGTGAAGGCCAAGACTATAACAGGGTTCAAAACAGAACTAGATAAATTCATGGAGGATAGGTCTATCAATGGCTATTAGCCAGGATGGGCAGTGATGGTGTCCCTAGCCTCTGTTTGCCAGAAGCTGGGAATGGGCAACAGGCGATGGATTACTTGATGATTACCTGTTCTGTTCATTTCCTCTGGTGCACTTGGCATTGGCCACTGTCGGAAGACAGGATACTGGGCTAGATGGACCTTGGGTCTGACCCAATATGACTGTTCTTATGTTTGTGACACAAATTGGTAATAAATTTATCATTGGCTTATACAGCTCACAATTGTATCAGGCACCTCTGGTCCATAGAGCTACATTCTAAATGGGAATCCCTATTCTAGTGCTTGTGAGGCCTTGCCATATTATGTTAATCCAGTAAATGTACAGAGATTTCCGGAGTCCAGGAAATTACAGTTTCTCCAATTTAGACTGGCGCAATAATTCTCTGAAATGCCCTGGGAGGGTCACAGGCTCTATTCCAAAATGATGAGTCACTGCATAGCTCAAAGCCTAGAGTCATCTGACCAGGACACTGGTAAGAAGATGGAATGATCCAACCTGCAACTGAAAATGTGAAGCAATTTGTGCCCTAAAGTTTGAAAAGGCAAATAAAAAGAACTCCACATTTATTTTTTAATTCTCATGACTTGTAAAATAATCTTGTGATTTGGGGGCCCGACTCAACCCTTTTACTAAACTGGAGAAAACTATAATTGTCTGGACTCCAAAATCTATACTTCTGCTGGATTAACTTTGGTCACAAATGCTGCTTCAGTTGAAAATGCATTCATGCAGAATTGCTCGGAATGGCTTGACACTTTGGAGGTTTCTGTTGGCACTAATGAGGTTAATCTGCTCACTACAGTTTCCTCTTTCGAAGTGGGGAGATGGCTCACATCTGTCTGAGAGAGTGTTCAGACTGTGGAATCAAGCTCCCTGCTCAATGAAAACAAAGGTTGAATGATGAGTCAGCTGTTTTCATTTTACAAGAGAATGGAACTTCCTGGATATTTCAGGACTCATTTCGTAGCGAGGCATCTTTCACAATTTGAGGATCCTGCACCTTCTTCCTCCGTTTAGCTAATGATTCTGTGCCCAACTCCACGCGGGGAAGAATGTTACATTTTCAGATTAGTGGGTGAAGTGATGAATGCTACACATACACTCGCCTGTGTTCCAAACTTCCTTTAGAAATGGTTCTTTAAAACTCACTCAAACTTACTTTGCATGAAATATATGGAAGAATGCGGGTAAAACACAGAGCCGGAGACATACAATTCTCCCTCAAGGAGTTCAGTCACAAATTTAACTAACACATTATTTTTTTAATGAGCGTCATCAGCATGGAAGCGTGTCCTTTGGAATGGTGGCCAAAACATGAAGGGTCATACGAATGTTTAGCATATCTATATATGGTACGTAAATACCTTGCAATGCCATCTACAAAAATGCCATGTGAATGTCTGTTCTCACTTTCAGGTGACATTGTAAATAAGAAGAGGGCAGCATTATCTCCTGTAAATGTAAGCAAACTTGTTTCTCATAGTAATTGGCTGCACAAGAAGTAGGACTGAGTGGACTTGTAGGCTCTAAACTTTTACATTGTTTTGTTTTTAAGTGCAGTTATGTAACAAAAAAATCTACATTTGTAAGTTGCACTTTCACGATAAAGAGATTGCACTATAGTACTTGTATGAGGTGAATTGAAAAATACTATTTTATCATTTTTACAGTGCAAATATTTGTAATAAAAATAATATAAAATTATCACTGTACACTTGGTATTCTGTGTTGTAACTGAAATCAATATGTTTGAAAATGTAGAAAAACATCCAATATTTAATACATTTAAATTTGTATTCTATTGTAATCTTTTGTAATTAAACTACAATGATTCACAATAAATTTTTTTAATCACAATTGATTTTTTGAGTTAATTGTGTGAGTTAACTGCAATTAATCAACAGCCCTAGTGTGTGTATATAATTTGCTACTAGTAAGACATTTAATGTCTCCATTGTGGATGCACATATACCTACATCTATACACAGTATGTGCCTTATGGATAATCTTACTGTAAGTCCCATAACCCTTGCATTTCCTGATTTGTGTATTTAAACTTGCATATTTAAATACAACATCTTATGTTAATGCCGTGTCTATTATATTGTATGTGGCCACATAACAATAGCATCTCAGCAACTCCCAATTATTTAAAAATAGAAATAATAATAGCAATCTCTCTTCCTTCCCAGCGTGTAGGAGAAATAGCTTGATTAGCTTATTAGTTGTGTCTGTGTTATGTTATTGGCTATGAGTGGGAAGGAAACTGAGAAAGAAGTTGTTGCGGGGGAAAGGAAGTGCCACATTTACTTCTGAAAGAGGTTAGTGTCATGGTTGCTGCAGTTCTCTTTCAGAGAAATTAGTGTCAGGGCCGGCTCCAGGCACCAGCATTCCAAGCAGGTGCTTGGGGCGGCAATCTGCAAGGGGCGGCAGTCCGTGTGTTTTTGCCGCCCCAAGCAGCGTGCTGAATTGCCGCCACGGACAGCAGGGGCAGTCCGTATGCCGTTACGGCAGCACGCGCGTTTCCACGGCGGCGGCAATTTGGCGGCAGCTTCTATGTTCAGCTGCCTGCGGCGGCAATTCGGCGGCTTCTGTCTTCCGGCTAAAGACAGAAGCTGCCGCCGAATTGCCGCCACCGTGGAAACGCGTGTGCCGCCCTAATGGCACATAGACTGCCCCCGCCATCCGGGGCAGCAATTCGGCGTGCTGCTTGGGCCGGCAAAAACAGTAGAGCCGGCCCTGATTAGTGTTAATATGTTTGGACAAATATATATATTTCAGTTACACTAACTGGGAAAGCAAATGACCCAGAAGTGCTTGACCTACTGCAAATCTAAAACACCTTTTCTAAACACAGCTTTGAGCCTGACCCAAAATGCTAGATCCAAACCATCCATAAACCTTTAGGAACTTTTGGATTGGGATTCAAACTTGCCAGTTCAATCCCATCTTCAGTAATGTAATCTAATATAACGTAATTCAGCTCATGTAATCACCACGCCTGATTTTAACATTGAGAGGGAGGAAAATCAGTTAAGAAAGAATACAGCAATAGAGAAAGGAAGAGCAGCGGAGAGGAGAACGGACATTAAGAGGAAGGATAGTGCTAATACCAGACAGATAGGCAATGCTGGGAGTAGAATGACCACACCTAATTGGGTGAAGAGTGCGGGCAAAGAAATGCAGCAACAGTTAAGATGTCTGTACACCAATGCAAGGAGCCTGGGTAACAAAATGGAGGAACTAGAACTACTGGTGCAGGAATTGAAACCAGATATTATAGGGATAACAGAAACATGATGGAATAGTAGTCATGACTGGCGTACAAGTATTGAAGGATATGTGCTGTTCAGGAAAGACTGAAATAAAGGTAAAGGTGGCTGAATAGCATTGTATAATTAATGATGTGGTAGACTGTAAAGAAATTAGAAGTGATGGAATGGATAAAACAGAGTCTGTTTGGGCCAAAAGTGTTAATACTGTTATACAAGGCACTGGTGAGACCTCATCTGAAATACGGTGTGCAATTCTGATTTCCCATGTTAAAGAAAGATAAATAAAACTGGAATAAGTCCAGAGAAGGGCTTCTAGGATGATCCGAGAAATGGAAAACCTACCTTATGAGAGGAGACAAAGAGCTTGGCTTGTTTAGCCTAACCAAAAGAAGGCTGAGGGGAGATATGATTGCTCTGTATAAACACATCAGAGTGATAAATACCATGGAGGGAGAGGATTATTTAAGTTAAGCACCAAAGTGGACACAAGAACAAATGGATATAAACTGGCCATCAACAAGTTTAAGCTTTAAATTAGGTGAAGGTTTCTAGCCATCAAAGGAGTGAAGTTCTGGAACAGCCTTCCAAGGGGATCACTGGGGACAAAAATCCTAACTGGCTTCAAGTCTGAGCTTGATAAATTTGGTGGAGGAGATGGTATGATGAGATTGCCTACAATGGCATGTGGCCCATCGCGACTGCCAGTAGCAAAAATCCCCAACGTGTGGAGACGGGATACTATATGGGAAGGGCTCTGAGTTACTACAGAGCATTCTTTCCCAGATATCTGCCTGGTGCATCTTGCCCATATGCTCAGGGCCTAACTGATCACCATATTTGGGGTCAGGAAGGAATTTCCCCTCAGATCAGATTGGCAGAGACCCTGGGTTTTTTTTTTGCCTTCCTCGTAGCATGGGGCATGGGTCATTTTCAGGTTTAAACTAGTGTAAATGGTGAATTCTCTGTAACTTGAAGTCTTTAAATCATGAGTTGAGGACTTCAGTAACTCAGCTAGAGGTTAGGGGTCTATTACAGGAGTGGGTGGGTGAGGTTCTGTGGCCTGCAATGTGCAGTAATATACTGTAGTTTGTTGACCCCTTTTCATGTCGATCAGCCAGATGAGGTCAGAGTCAGTTTTAGCTGGAACCATATTTAAACATAGTTCCTTAACACTGGTAAAAGCCTGGAGAAGACAGGGAGCCAGAGAAATGTAGGAAGAAGGAAGCTCCTTTTCCACATCCCCCCACCCCCCCCCCCCAGACCCCGGATCAGTATTTTTTAACCTGGCCAGTTCACAGCTGGCCTTCATGATCAAAATTATAATTCCGATCTGCTTTATGTTGTTTAAGATCCCGTCAAATCATGTCCAGAATGACAATTCCGTCCTCCAGTCAAACTGGTCGTGGTTGGTCCAAATTAACAGTGTATCCTGTTCTTAGCCATGCCTTTTTAGTCTATTCAAGCTGTGTCAAGTGACTTCTATTAACTCTAGGTGATTTGGACATCTTAATGTGATACCCGGGCTTGACTCCATCACGGATGTATTTATTTAATCTCATAAATTCTGGCAGTCAGCAGAGACTCTGTGAGACTTACTTCTAGCAAGCCAAAAGCCAGTGCCAGCAGAATGCCTTTTGATGCAGGAATAAATCTCTCGGGTTTTATATGTAGTGAATGGTGCCTTCAAGTTTGTCTTCAATGGACAGCCTCCTACTTTAGGTGATTAAGTATCCAGAATGTTTCCAGTATAATTTGCTGGACTATTCAGCTAAAGACTATTTCTGCTAGGCAACTAATCTTTCGCTAGTTCCATGGTAACAAACAAAGAGTATTTTCACTGGATCTTGACCAGTACTGTTACATTATTGCACAAATACTATACACATTTTACTGTATTTGTTTCTAGCTAAGCTTTCCTAAATACCAATCTTCATTAGGTCTGTCTCTTAAACTGCCAGTAAGTAGTCTTGCTTGATGCAATCCCCTGAGCAGCACACACATGTGGAGATCAAATGCAATACCAATATCTATTATGGCTTATACAAGACTGAAATGCTAAACTTTTTTTGAAGATTTTGGGCTAGATCCTCAGCTGGTGTAAAACACTCAAGTGCTGGCCCATCTTCTCTGGCTTCAAGAAAGCTAGTTCAGTATAGAACTCCTTAAAGGTAAAATAAAAACAACTTCCTCAGCATCTACTTGTTCTGCATTTTTTTTTAAGTGCTCTTGAAAGCAAGTGAAGAATTTGTAGCTCTATTGCAGGGGCAGGCAACCTATGGCATGCATGCTAAAGGCGGCACGTGAGCTGTTTTTCAGTGGCACTCACACTGCCTGGGTCCTGGCCACTGGTCCGGGGAGCTCTGCATTTTAATTTAATTTTAAATGAAGCTTCTTAAACATTTTTAAAACCTTATTTACTTTACATACAACAATAGTTTAGTTATATGTTATAGACTTATAGAAAGAGACCTTCTAAAAACGTTAAAATGTATTACTGGCATACAAAACATTAAATTAGAGTAACTAAATAAAGACTTGGCACACCACCTCTGAAAGGTTGCCTACTCCTGCTTTATTGGCTTCTTTCAGGCTAAGGGGTAAACTCCCATTTGATGGGAGTTTGGCCTAGCCCTGTGCAAGGAGTATCTGGGTCCCTATTTAATAAGGGTGTAAAGAGAAGGTTGCAGTGGTTAAATATAATTTTTTTGGGGGGGGGGTAGTTATAGGCAAAAGCTCTTAGAAATCCTCCACAGTGTCACTTCTTGGAGCACTCTGTGTCCTCGTTGGCGTAGTTACAGGAACAGTGCGACCTCGCTATCAGTGGCTCAGGTCTGCCATAATTATCTCATTACCTTTTAGAACAGCTGCAGCATGTGAGGCACTTCTCCGAGGATTCAACGCCTGGTAGCAGAGGGTCAAACTCAATCCTTAACGAGGCAAGTGCTCTCTGCCAAATTCATTCTCTCTCGTTCAATCGCTTTTTTGAAGTGGAACGTTTTATATATAGTGTACTGGTTAGATTCAGTCAGATCAAAAAGGACAATAGTCTTCTTTAGCTGAGCCAGGGAAAAGAAAATGGGTGATTAATACAAGAGAACAATACCCATGAAGAATCTTCCTCCTGGGGCTCTAAATTCGAATGTTTTAATTAAGAATCCCCATAGATTAAGAATAGTTTTTCTTCTAAATAAATCCCAGCCCTACAACTGGAAATTAAGTAGATTTTCTTGTGTAGCCAACCAAAAGAGTTCCCCAGAGCTCTGCAAAGTATCTGGGAAAGATTTACTGTATAGTCTCCTCTGTGTGTGCAAAAGTATAGAATGGAAAAGAAAGAAGAAAAAAAACCCAACCTATGTTTCTGGCACAATGTGGGCTGTCTCTTTCCAAGTGGTAAAAACAATTGCACAGGATTAGAAAACAATATTTTATTATTTACTAGGTTTCCAGCTGCCAGCACCAAGGGGCTACACATACTATTAATTGCAATCCATTCTTATCTAGCATTAAGATAGCTTCATTTTTCTGCCTAGAAGCATTTTAACTGCAACTTACCCACCCACAACATCCATTAAACAATAACATTGAGTAGTTGGCCGATAGCACTGAAATTGCTTCGGTAAATGCAGACATGGGGATGGAGGCTGAAGAGACTTAACGCAATATACATCAACTGTAAGCTATTCCTCTTCTGTCCAACAGGGGGCTTGGAACATTTTCCAGATCACCTGCTAACTGGAGAGCTAAACTCAGCATCAAGAGGTAGATGTGTGTGTGTTTGTCTGGTGGTGATTAGAGCACTCGCTTGGGAGGTGGGAGACTTGGGAATCCAGTCCCCATACTCCAACTCCTTTTGTGCATTCAGACCTGAGTCTGTACAGTCTACCCTCTCCCAAAGACTCCTGGCTGTCATAAAGGGAGAAAAAGACGGATTCGGTACTCTACTCCTCCTTTCTCCAGTCTCTCGTCTTTGGGGGCGGGAGCAGTCTTCTCCACGAGTAACTGCAGCTTCTGCCTCTGCTCATAGCTTTCTCCAGGCAACAGCACCCACAATGTGAAACTGAGAGGATCCTTGCTGGTTTCCCTGCAGCAGGCAAGGCTCAAAATAGCAGCTGTGAAATTGACCAGAATCTTGTAAATTGCTTTTAAAACTTGATATTTCTAAAATAAAAACGTAATGCTGCAGAAGTGTATTTTTGCCCTTCCTCATATCCCACAGCACGAGCAGTTCTCCAGGAAAAGCATAACGGCCCCGTCTATGTTGTTTCACCTAATCAAAAACTAGCCTTAGGCAACCCAGAAGCTGCAGGTGAAAACACTTTGACCCATGCAAGAATGTCCCAGCGCACCAGTAACGTGGGATCGGAGCTACAGCTGAGCGCGAAAGCGGCTGCAGCCACTTCCCTTTCTCCTGCCGTGTTCTGAGAAGGGACATTGCATTGGGTGTGTTTGGGTAAGGGACCAAGGGAGCGTTCATTGGAAAATGGTAGGATTGGGACCTTCCCAGTTACAGGTTGTTGGGAAAGTGATGCGGGCATGTTGAGGAGGCTCACAGGATGGTGCAAAGTATAAGGATTAAATAAAGGCAACTCCCCTCTCTGAAGTCAGTGGGGGAGGGGGGAGAGCACCTTTGGAAATCAAGCCACATATTAAAGTGTTTGAATGTAGAATTAGAAGCTGAATTGTAAGCACCTATTTTTAAAAGTCCCTGGCCTATGAGTCATTTATCTGTCCTCGGATGAGCACTGCGCGGTAACCTTGGTATAATAAGAACCTCCCTCTTTGTCACCTGGATAGTTGTAGGTTATTCTATAGCAGTGTGTCTCAACTCTAGGGGTACGCAGAGGTCTTCCAGGAGGTACATCAACTCTTCTAGATATTTGCCTGGTTTTACAACAGCTGCATAAAAAGCACTAGCAAAGTCAGTACAAACTAAAATTTCACACAATGACTTGTTTATGCAGCTCTATATACTATACACTGAAATGGAAGTACAATAGTTATATTCCAATTGATTTATTTTATAATTACATGATAAAAATGAGAAAGCAATTTTTCAGTAACGGTGCTGTATATTGTATATTTTGTATTTTTATGTCTGCTTTTGTAAGCAAGTAATTTTTTTAGTGAGGAGAAACTTGTGGTATGCAAGATAATCAGACTCCTGAAAGGGGTACAGGAGTCTGGAAAGGTTGAGAGCCACTGTTCCATAGCAGCACCCTTCAGAACTGTATGGAAGTGCTGCATATTGTTATTTGTATGTGTATAGAGTTTAACAAACTCAAATAATGAGCTGTGCAAGCCACATACTATTGCATTTTGACTTCAGGGACAGTGGTGGATGCCTGAAGGGGATAGCACTGGCTTTACCCCCCCTCTAACTTAATAGCCAGAAAGGGGCTCCGGCCACCAAGAGTTTGCTCAAAGTCTGGAACCGGAACTCTCGTTCAAGCCACCGCTACACATAAGGTAGCTCTGCTGCTTCTGAACTGTTCAACTTATTATCTGGGTGGACAGATGCCTCCCAACTAAGGGATCCTGCATTCAAAGCTGACACTTTCAGGTGCTTTCCTTTGTCCCCTGCTGGTCTTTTGCTCTTTTTGTGTGTACTTGTCCCAATTCATTGATTAGCTGGGTTTATTCATTTTAATGTTGTCTTTACACATTAATAAGCTCGTGGAGGTGGTAAGGGACGGTCAGAATGCTACTGTAATTAGTAAGAGCTGGATACTAAGATAAGAGCATTAAACTCTGTAAATGCTAGGGTCCTGTTATCGTGCTGATAGCAATAGGGTTTGCATTAGGACTCAGTAACTTTCATGTGTTGGACAATTCTTTTATTTATAAAATCTTACCTTTTAATTAAAAGTGGTATGTCTTGTATAACTTAAACCAAGGTAGTAATATGGTGATGTTCCTACATGATCCCTCATCCCCTTAATGTTGCTCCTGTGGGCATCTGCATTATGAGAGTGTCTCATTATATGAATACCTCCCACTGTGCAGTGCGCAATATGATTTGGGAATTGTTATTCAAAGCAACTACATTTTCTGTAATTGGGATTGTACTGAATTATGGTTTTATGAGTGGGATTGTCTCTAACTATAGATGCACATTTACCATCTATTGGTTTACTCTGCTCTTAAAGGGAATTTTGATAATGCTCCTTTAATGAGCCTGCCATACATTGAATTAGATCCTGTTTATATTGAAGCCAGAGGCTTTCCTATAGTCTTCTATGTACACACACAAGAAAGCTTTTTGTATGCCTGTAGGCAGCATGGAAATATGTGATGCATGCAAGGGAACAGGCCCAGCCCTGGTGTTTGTGGAACTCAGTACAAAGTAATGGAGGCAAGGTCCCATCCAGCTGTCTGCATTTCTGCTCCAACTAGATCTCCAGTAAAAAGAACAGGAGTACTTGTGGCACCTTAGAGACTAACAAATTTATTAGAGCATAAGCTTTCGTGGACTACAGCCCACTTCTTCGGATGCATAAGATAGATCTCCAGTGTGTGTCTGGCATCCCTTGACATTGCCTGTGACTTTTTCCCACTGAGGAGCTGTGGCTTTTCTGACCTCTCCCAAATGGGCCGGGAGCCAGTAATGAAACTATAGCAGCTGGGAGGACAGTTAAGTGAATTCAGCTTCTTCCATGACTCATCACTGCTGTTAGAAAGCGGTACCAGGCCTGTGATGAGCCAGCTGACTGACTGTTCTTAGCCAGAAATGGTGGGCTCCTATAGGCCTTAAAGCCACTCCTGCAAGGGGTTAGAGGGAACTGATGTTTCCTGACTCTTAAGTGATCATTGTCTTAGTCCTACGCACTAACAGTATTTTGCATAGAATTTGCAGTGTTCCCAAAGGCTTTGCAGTCTCATTGGAAGTGGTTTAAAGATGATACTTTCAAAGGGGCCTATGAAAGTTGGGTGCCAGCCCCCATAGGGTGGCCACTGTGCACCTAACCCCATGTTCAAAACTCCACCGCACGCAGAAGACTTTATGCTTGCAGAGTTTTGAAGTCATTGACATCCCTCCTTCAATACATCCCATGCACAGCTTTGCAGTTAGGAGGGGCTAGCCTGACAATCTGGACTAAAAAATACTGTAGAGACCCTATCTGGTGGATGCAATGGATAGAAGGGGGCACCTGCAAACTGACACATTTCATGTTTGCGCTCCTACCCAACTTACTTTATTTATAACCCATGTATACATACCCCAGGCTGCAACCAGGTGTAAATCAGGTCACGACGCTAGGAGGGGAGTAGGAAGAGTGTTATGCCTAGTAAGCGCCCCCATGTGGCAGAGTAAATTGTTACAGGGAAAAAAGAAAGATAAAAGCAAACAACCCCAAGCCCTTTGAGAAGCTGGACTTTCCAAAGTTTGCTTCCGGGTAAGTTTGTTTCCTACGTTAGGCTACAGTATGGTCCAGCTGGTTTCAGGTACTGACAGAGTAGGGAGAGGAGCAGAGCCCTGGTTTACACCAGTGGTCTCCAAACATTTTTGATCGCGCACCCCTATCAGTAAAAAAATTTTGAGCATGCACCCACTGCCGCGCCTCTACCATTTTTGCCACACACACACACAAAAAAGCTGCTTGGACGAAGAAAAAACAAAAACAAAAACGCTCCTCCTGCTGCGCACCCCCAAGGATCCTCTTGTGCATCCCACTTTGGAGACCACTGGTCTACACTACTACTACTATGTTGCTCAGGGGTGTGGAAAATCCATGTACCTGGGCAACGCAGTTATACTGACAGAACTCCCTATGTAGGAGATGTCAAGGTAGCTGTTAGGTAGCATACGAGAATAAGATGCCAAACTTTTCCATGTTACTGAGAATGTCAGTCTCTTAGCCTGCAATGGAGAAGTATCAGTGGATTCTTCGAGCCTTGCAACAGTGTTTATAGTCAGGTGGTAATGCAATTATCCCACTTTAAACCTTAAATAGTTCCCCATGCCTTTCTAGCTTCCCTAACAGCAGGAGAGAGATAATTACTGATGGCAACAAGTGATTCAGGAAGCACCTCTGCTGCATGGAACTGTTCACAATCCGTTTGTGATAACTTGTACACTTTGCTCCCTTACTAAAATACACAAGTGTCATACATCAGGGCAGCAAGGGGTTGAGTCACAGGTCTGAGATGCTGCAACATCGGACTCCTAGACCCCCCTGCCAGCTAGTGAATTCACAACACCCAAGAGAGCTAGCAATGAAATGCAGCAGGGCTTAGAATCCAGATCCACAAAGGAACATAGGTGCCTAAAGCTTTGGTTTAGGCATTCAAGTCCCAGTGTTAGGCATGACTGTGAACCACAACACCCCCGTTTAACGACTGCCTAAAGTACCTACATTTTCACTGCACAAAGTGCCCATGGCATGTGTGTTTCTGCCTCACTCTGGGTTTCTGGATGCCTGTCTTCAGCCTACACTCTGATGTGATCCTCAAACCAGGGGAAAACAGACATTCCCCTGCCTGAGCTCAGAGTATGTCTGCTGGCTCTGGCCCCATTCAAAACCTGGCTGGAGGAGAAAGTGTCCCTCTTGCAACTCTCATGGCAGGTGTCTGCACACTCACCTGAGATTTACCAGGGGCTCCCCTAATTCCCCTCTGCCTGATGTGGAGAAAGGATTTGAACTTGGGTCTCATGTTGCAGAAGAGTGCTCTAACCGCTGAGCTATGGGATCCCTCAGTCTCGCCTGTGGAAGCTGTTCCACTTTAAGTATTTATCCACAGTGGAACAGCTTTCACAGGAGAGACTGAGGGACCCCACATCAGTGGCAAGAGCACTCTCCTTAGGCTTTGATAGAGGGGGGAGAGACTTATTCAGGCAGAGAGGGTGATTGAACCTGGGTCTCCCATGTGCCGGGGTGTACTGTAACCACTGGGCTAAAACTTAAGGTGGGCAACACCAGCAGCACCACCACCTCTTCCTTTGAACAGATTCTGAATGGGACCTAATCCAGTAGGTGGCCTTTGAGCACATCTACCAGATCATCCACCTATGTCACCTGCAGTGCCTGAACACCAATCTTACCCTGCTTCGTGGATCACAAAAGAAGAGAGAGATACAACAGCTGCGTATTACCCAGGGCCAGCTCCAGGCACCAGCCCAGCAAGCAGGTGCTTGGGGTGGCCAAAGGGAAGGGGCGGCACATCGGGCTGTTCGGCGGCGGGTCCCTCTGGGAGGGAAGCACCTGCCGCTGAATTCCCGCCGAAGAAGAAAACGGCGTGGTGGAGCTGCCGCCGAAGTGCTGCTGATCGCAATTGCGATCACGGCTTTTTTTTTTTGCCGCTTGGGGTGTCAAAAACCCTGGAGCCGGTCCTAGTATTACATTGTCATTATCATGTGATTCATTCTCTTCAGGCAGGCCCAGGGAAATCACTTTTTGTCTTTAGCCTTCACAAACCACATATTGGTATTGTGGAAAAAGAAGAGCTGTGTAGCAGGTATGCTTTGTTGCAGATTTCAGGACTGCTAACTGATTGCATACAGCCCATTACATTGATTTAAACGGGACACCACTAGAGTGCAACTGGCACAACATGATCAGTGAAGGAGCAGTAGTAATGAGAACAACCTTTCAGAGAATCATGCCTGTGTCGTGGGCATTGACTTTGTGTACATCAATTTGCACACGTTTATACAAGCTATTGGGGGAGGTGGGGTTTGTAATGACACAAGCACGCTAAAATGGAACTCCTCCGTGAACATATTTATTTACATTAACACTATCATACAAAGTGGAAAAATGACACGTTAGAGGGGAAGGGATGCTAAGGGCCATGTCCCTTCCCCATATTACCATTTTGTTCCTCTATATCAGGGGTTGGCAACCTTTCAGAAGTGGTGGGCCGAGTCTTCATTTATTCACTCTGATTTAAGGTTTCGCGTGCCAGTAATACATTTTAACATTTTTAGAAGGTCTCCTTCTATGAGTCTATAATATATAACTAAACTATTGTTGTATGTAAAGTAAATAAGGTTTTTAAAATGTTTAAGAAGCTTCATTTAAAATTAAATTAAAATGCAGAGCACCCCAGACCGGTGGCCAGGACCCTTGGCATGAGTGCTACTGAAAATCAGCTCACGTGCCACCTTCGGCACACGTGCCATAGGTTGCCTACCCCTGCTCTATATTCAAACTGTGGATGTTCTGGTCCATATCCGCTTGCAGGAAAACACCCCTGCCCTCCGGCTCTATGAATGTTTGATGTCTACTGTTTAAGTTGCTTTCAATATACCTGTTTCTTCCTCCAAAGAAAACTCTTGTCCAAAGGTTTTTTTCTTAATTTATTTATGTAACACAGTGTAGAAAGCTATCAATTCATAAGCAATGATTCTGTACAATCATCCTGCAGAGACATTTGTAGGATCCCCATTAATTTTCAACCAGCAGGCACTTTTTCCCTATGAAAGTGCTCACAATTAATAGGGATTCTTTTTCATTTTTAATTTTTATTAAAAGATCAAAAAGGTACATGGAAAAGAAAAGAAGTTTACCTTCCAATGCCTAAGGTGTGCACATAAAACAGGCACAAAGAAACGAATGTGTATTCCCATGATTTCTACATCACTAATACAGCAGAAGCAACCATCTGTACAATAAAATGCAACTGCAGAAGAAAATAACTCATCTGGAATACTTTTAAAAAAAGTAGTTTTACTTTAAAATGCCTCGTGATCAGAAAAAAAAATCAGCAAAGAGAAGCAGCTAAGACACAGGAAGCATCCCCCATCAATTCTTTAAAGCATATTTCAAGTAGGACTTAATTTTTGCCACAAATCACAAGAATAATATACAGTTGGCTAAGGGGCCACATGATAAATAATTGGGAAAGAGAATCTATCCATGCACTAGTTAAATACAGCTAAACTCTTTACAGTACACAAAAAACATTCATTAATAATGTAGTGTAAAGACTGAAATGTAAAGAGAGAAAATACATTACTGATTTTTATTATTTCAAGTTCAGGCATCTACTTGTGTTACAGCACAGCTGTCAAAAGGCGATAATGAGTAAATAATAAAACAGAGTGTTTTTGTTTCTTTCCACGTTATTCTATAACCGAACACCGATGGGCAGTGAAGCAATCATTTTGCTGTCCAACTCATGAGGCTGTTGTGGTGTTCTAGTTCTGCATCTGTTCAAAGAACTTGTAGGTTGGATTTTCATAGCCATTTTGTTGCATCTTGGAAAGGTGGCGTTCCTCTGGTGTCACTGCAGCATCCACCTAGAGTGGGGAGAAAACGGGCCGTGGTCAGGTTTCCTCTGATCCAGTTTCCTCTGATCCACACAATGGCTCAAGTTTATTTATTTCTCCCACTCCTCCCTTTTATATTCTGAGCTCTTATCAGTGATTTAAACATATTTCAAAGCTCCAACCCCATAAGAAAGAAAAGCAAGCAAAGGGCTCACTCCTCAACCCTACCCTCACAGGAAAAGCCTAAGTAGGGAGGTAAGTCTTGGAGCTTGCCCAGGTCAACAGACTCTGGCCCCGATGGACCAAATTCTAGCTGGGATGGTTCTCCAGTTAACGGGGCACCACAAACCTAAGGTCTATTACCTCTCATCTCACCTAAACTCAATAACCAGCTTAAAGAAAGAGTCTGACTCTCCTCTCAAAGACATCCAAGACCCAAACCATGAAGGGCTTTATGGATCAACACCTGGAGTAACACCTGGGAATTAATAACTAGAAGCCATCACAGAACTTCTCTAAAGAATAACTTGCAGGCAGGTAAGCTCAGCCCTGCTCCTACTGCCTTAGCCTGAAGGAACCTCCCTCTTGATCTAGACAGCAATGGCTTGCCTCTCTGCTGCTGTAACATGCAGGACAAGAACTAGTCACCAGAAGTGGTTACGTTTGCTCAAGGATGTGGCAACCAGCTGAGCGAGACACCAGCTTCTTTCTGCAGTGTGCTTACCACTACTGCTTGTCCCTGCTCCAAAGAATTTGCAACCTGACGGACAAAAATGGGGTAAGGAGAGACAGTTTGCAACCTGTTTCCCTACCTCCTTCATCTACTGGCTGTCTTCCAGGTCACAAATGCTTAGGTCTCTCTTCCTGTGCTTGCAGAGAGCCTGGCGCAGAGGGTGTAAACTAGAATCTCAATAATACAAATCACCTTGGCAGAACAGTAGGAGGTGGCTTGTGCTGGACCCTATTAGACAATATCTAAAGTTGCCAATTGGGACCTTTCAAATTGACTAATAAAAATCTAAAGATACTGATGGGGGCCCACAATCAACAATCCCATGACATTTAATGGGGAACACATCCTCTTATTCCAGGGTTGAATTTGGTCCCCAATATCAGCGCTTTGTTTCTGACCCAGTTAAATATTTTCTATTTAACTAAAACTGACTGTTGATTTCGTAGCAGATACGAACAACGACAGCTCAGTGGTTGAAACTTCATTTCTGAGTACCCGCTGCTCCATATATTAGTTTCCTTCACTGAACATTTTAGCAATGTAAAACTATACCACATTAGAGGTGGTGAGACCAGTCTCTAAATGTTAAAACACCTAATTATCTCCACTGTGTGAACTGCATAACTGTTGTGTCTTCAAAACCTACCATCTCCTGGCCAGCTTCCTAATTACCTATTAAAACAGAGCTATTCTATTTGCTATCCTTTACTTCTAGTGTTTGCTATCTCCCTTTAAAAAAAAAAATCTATTCTACCTTGTCAGAAGACTTAAAAGCAGGAAGGGCACAAAGGATTCTAAACTACTCTAAAAGCTATGAAAATTTGAATGTGAATTTCTGTAAGTAATAACCGTTAACAAAAATAACCTTTTATTTTTAGCATAAAATAACCTTTTGGATAATGGAAAAAGTATTCTCTCAAGAAATCTTACATAGCAGGCTAGTTTAGTCTAACCTTTTGATGAATAAGTAAAGGAGAAGTGCTTATAGAATTGTAGGACTGGAAGAGACTTTGAGAGGTCATCTGGTCCAGTCCCTTGCACTCATGACAGGACTAAGTATTATACCATTCCTGACAGGTGTTTGTCTAACCCGCTCTTAAAAATCTCCAATGATGGAGATTCTACAATCTCCTCAGGCAATTTATTGCAGTCCTTAACCACTGTGACAGTTAGGAAGTTTTTCCTAATGTCCAACCTAAACTGCCTTTGCTCGTTGCTTTTAATTTAAGCCCGTTGCTTCTTGTCCTATCCTCAGAGGTTAAAGAGAACAATTTTTCTCCTCCTCCTTGCAACAATCTTTTATGTACTTAAAAATTATTCCCCTCCCCCCCAGTCTTCTCTTCTCCAGACTAAACAAACCTGATGCCTGATTTTCTTGAAATATGATCTACAATGCTGGAAATATTTTAGCGTGGGAAGGACAAGACGGTCCCCCTTTAAAAATTATGTTACTTGAAGCTCCAGAGGAAAATAAGGGATATGTTGTTCCACGCTCAAGGCAAGTGCAAGCTAATCTACTTATTTCTGTGGCCACGTCTGCTTGGGTTGTGATTTAGATTAGCCCCTCGCATCTCACAGTATCTTCTCATCAGAACCATTTCCTACCTCATGTTACCCACTGACTAAAAAAGAAAGGAGTGTCACATGTAAAAATACATCAGGTGACTTGCTGCATCAAAAATCAGTCCTATTTTAGCATCTATTCTAAAATCTTCTCTCCTCACCTTTGTTCCAATTTCAACTGACTGTAAATCGCATTTAAGGAAATCTCTGTATGTGTGAGAATAATCCTTTCCCTTCTCTATCAAGCAAGATCACCAACTTTAAGGGTCGGACCCTGCTGACACAGGCAGGTCGTTCCATAATTGGCTACAGCAGGGTTTCTTGCCCTCTCCCTTGGCCATGATTGGAAACAGGATATTAGATGGGATGGATCACTGGTCTGATATGACTTGGCACTTCCGATGGTTCCTATTCTGGAATGTAACTGGACCTTTCTCTTGTTAAAATACTGTCATTAAAGGGTGCTGGGCTTTTTAAAGCTGAGCCTGCAATGAGCAATTTTGTTAGACTTAAAAATGTACACAAACTGTCCTGGAACAAAACAGAAAAGTGTTTCTCTTTAGTTAAGCTGATAAAGCACACGGCTTTGTACAAACCAGCTGCTGGCTAGAGAGGAGGCTCGCTCTTTGGGCTGTTCAGTTACATTTCCCTAGCTTTTGGGAGTAGGAACAAACCTTTCATTTTCAAAAGAAAAAAAACAACATTTTTATAGTGCCAGAATATTACTGTTTCTTTCAGCTGGTTCAAGCAGCGGATGAGTGCTTGGCTTAGCTGTCAACAATCACTCCAATTTATCAAGGGCAGGGAAGCCCTTGGGAACTTCACATCCTGTCTCCTCTGCCCTCAAAGCCCCAAGAGACTTCTGGTACAATGACTTGCTCAGCAGCTAGTGTACAATCTTGCCCTTGCATTTTAATGACACTCTCCGGGCCTGCCAGTGTTCTTTCCTACCTCTCCTAGAGAGTCTTCATTACTATTTCCCATAGGGATAGCAGTCCTGGCATTAATGGGGCTTGGTGAGAGATAGTGACAGTGCTGCAGGCTCTGCCCACAAAAGATTCTCAGCAATTATCTCCAGGCTAGTTGGCTGGCTCCTGCTGTTTAAATACCCTCTCTTCAGAGGTTACCACTTGCCCTATCCATGGCTATATTGTATCTAAAACAATGCAGTGATTTAATACCTGGCCAGGACTACATTTCACCATCGGGCTTCTGCACAAAATTTTTAATTATAATGATGAAATATTCATATTTTAGTACTGCCCAGTAGAGCCAATCAGGCCATCTTTTTGTTCTGTGCTTATACAGCGCTTAGCGGCAGTCCTAGGCCATCTCTGGAGCCCTACACAGTAATATAATACAAGTAATGTATAATAGGTGTTGTGGTGGGTGTTCTACAAACACGTAAGAGGACACTGTCTCTGCCCAGAAGAACTTACAAATTTAACAGTATTAAATTATGTGAAAGTTATGACAATGTGATGATTAAAACATTATTGGGTGCCAACTGTGGTTTGCTAACATGGTCCAGTGTCTGGGATGTTACAGAAAAAGGAAAGCAAATATGGGAAATAAAAACTATAAGCATCCCAATAAGCTCCTGCGGCTTGTACTGGAAATGACTGAGAAGAGAATGCAAGTGCATATGAAAAAGCACCCAGCTTTCTTCCTGAATGAACTACTATACTGTAATGTCAAAGAAGGTTCAAGTTTTACACACACACACACACACACACACACACACACACACACACACACACACGCGAGCCAAAATCATCTATGATACAGGGATGACTGTGGCTAGTCCAGATCATGCCATGCAAGCCACAGGAGTGTTCACAACCAAAAACACTGTAATAGGAAACTCCCAAATGGCAAGAGATTAAAGGTCAGATACAGGAAGTGTTGGGCTCTTGGGGTGAGAGACTAGGGATCTCTACATGTTACAGCATAGACCCCATGTCCGACAGGACAAATGTGCTAAATGGCGAGGAGTCTGGTGGCACCTTAAAGACTAACAGATTTATTTGGGCATAAGCTTTCATGGGTAAAAAACCTCACTTCTTCAGATGAAGTGGGTTTTTTACCCACGAAAGCTTATGCCCAAATAAAGTGGGTTTTTTACCCACGAAAGCTTATGCCCAAATAAATCTGTTAGTCTTTAAGGTGCCACCAGACTCCTTGATGTTTTTGTGGATACAGACTAACACGGCAACCCCGATATTTTGTGCTAAATGATACTTGCCACTAGACTGGCCATGGGCAAAGAGAATCTGGGCTACAGGACTGTTTCATGGCTGTGCTGTACTCTTCTTATTGAAGCTTTAGACCAGGGGTCGGCAACGTTTGGCACGCGGCTCGTCAGGGTAAGCACCCTGGCGGGGTGGGCCAGTTTATTTACCTGCTGATGCGGCAGGTTTGGCTGATCGCGGCCCCTACTCGCCGCGGTTTGCCGTCCCTCGCCCGCACCGCTTCTCGCTGCCCCCATTGGCCCGGGACGGCGAACCGTGGCCAGTGGGGGCCGCGATCGGCCGAACCTGCCGCGTCAGCAGGTAAATAAACTGGCCCGGTCTGCCAGGGTTCTTACCCTGCTTTAGACAATACTGTACTGAACTCCATATGTTGTTTTAGCTTTGAGCTCCCCGTGTGATTCCTTTGTTCAGAATCTGAGGGGAGGAGAAGCACACAGTACAATCTGCCCGAGATGTGAGACAGGATGAGGAGATTACTCTCCATTCTTCTTTTTATTTATTTAATCAGATGCAGAAACAGATGAGACTAAAGAATGGACAAGAAACTGAAGAGATAAGCAGGAGCATCATAAACAATTGTATTGTAAGGGCAACAGCAATAGGTGTGTCTACAAAAACATGGCAAAGTTGAATAGAATATTCCATTTTAAGGCAAAACCTACATTTGATAAGCTAATTTATAACACATTCCCAATCACCACCAAATCATGGAATCTATAGTTAGAAAAGACTTATTAGGACATCTAGTTTCTCTCCTAGTCAGTTTTCACTACTGTAAATTTTCCTTGTAATTTCCTCCCGCTTTGTTTTAGAAGTGTCAAATGATAAGAATTTTTCTGCTTCTCTGGGGGTGGTTATACCCCAGACTCACTGATCTCATTGCCAACCCCACTTTGCAGCCTCCATTTTCCTTCTTTGTTACTTCCCTTTACCCATTTTATGATGATGATTTTTTTTCTCTCCTCGATAGCTACACATTTCAAGTATTTGTAGACTTATGTCTCATCTTAGTTATTGCTCTGCCAATCTATACACATTTAACTCTTATGCTTTCCTTGTCAGTCAACTCCATCAACCAGAACCATTTTTTTGTTCTTCTCTTAGCAGTTTCCATATTGTCCACTCAGAGCTGAACGCAATATTCCAGGTATGGCTATGCTGAAGTTCCAGAGAGCATAACAATTACAGTACCTCTTTTCTGACAGAGAATACTTCTTGGTATAAGCCGGTGTATTATTTCTCTACAATTTTTCTCCTTTATTTAAATAGCCTTTTCTTTTGTCTGTACAGCACCTTTTCCTCTCACCTACAGATTTTCTTTGCAGCTAATCCTAATGTGACTTCAGGAGCTGGTTCTCAAGAAGTGAGAGTAGCAGGCAATATTTCCTACAGCCCTCACATATATTGTAAGCAAGATGTTTAGGGTTTGTGATTTTATTTTAAGGCGATGTTGCACATCTGTACCCCATTTTTAACTGTTTACATTTGCAATCATTCATATCCATTAACAATTTCCCCCTTTCCCCCCCAAAATTGTTTGTAGTTGTCCTCTCAATGAGGACAATTCACATGGAAAATTTTAACAGTCAAAGTTGAGCCAGTTTTAAAAATCAGTTTTAAAAAAATACTGTAACACCTTTCAAATGGCCATAGTATTTCCCCCCCAAACCACATTAGAGAACAAATATTAAGAATTTTATCCCCAGTAGAGAATTTTCAGAAAGCTAGAAGCATGTTGTAATGGAAACTGTTTTGTAACCTTATACCTATTAACATAAATTTAAATTGTCATAGTAGTTTCTGACACAAGGTAAACAGATGGGATCCAAAATTAGTTTGTCAAAATATATCTAATGTAGACCAGATGCAAAGCTATTTATATTTTAAATGTTATGCCTTTAGTGCACAACTTTGCCAGATAAATTAATCCTTTTTGGACTGGAATATCCTTACTTCAAAGACATTTTGTTAAGAAGAATTTACTGCCTACAGAGTTTTACATTTTTCAAAGTGCTGTAAAAACATTTACTAACTAATCCTCAACATCCCTAGGAAATAGATAAGTATAATCCCAATTTTGCAGGTGAGAAACTAAGGCAGAGAGATTAAGAGATTTGACTAAGGCCACAAACCAAGGATCTTGGAGCCTGTTCTCAAAGAAACCACTAGACAATACTGCCTTAATGTCTGTACTGCTAATTGATTAGGTATTCATGCTAGATTCAAAAGTCCTCTGTAGGAGTGAGCTATTATTATTTACTCACCACTCAATTACACTGTCATTGATACCCAGCTCAGTTGTATATAAACTGGTACTGTATTTTCAAGAGCTAGACTAAAATTTCTGATTTGAGTTTTGTTACAGAAAATTCACACAGAGCTAAGATTATCCTCTCCGTTTTTATCCAAACCTACATTTTTTTAAAATTAAAAGCTTAAGAGTTCCTACGGCACAGGACCAATCAGTCACAATGATCATCTGTTTAATTTTGTTTGGGCTATAAGAATACTAAATAAATACGTCACAAAAATAAAGCAGAGTTCCCAAATTTTTAAATCTCTTCTGAACTGAATAATGTAGAGAGTGTGTGTGTGTGTGTGTGTGTGTGTGTGTGTGTGTGTGTTTAGGAAACATCCCTCCTATGTGTCCCTCAGGGCCTGAAGTGTCACTCATATGAATCAAATTGCGGCTGAGACAAATGCACCTAAAGAAATTAACAAAATTTAGTTCAATTTAAAACTGAAAATGTTTAGCTGGTGGTTTCTGGAAAGAAAAGATCTGAATCTCTTGAGGATTGCCTGATATGATGCACGAATGCAAAATGAATAGATATCTACAGTGAGTGTTCTGGGTATCAGTACCAAAGGAAGAGATTTGTTTTGTTTTTTTAAAAGCTCATTATGCTTTTTATTTATAGTGAAGTTCCGTTAAATCACAGCAGGTGGTAGCAGCAGTACTACTTTAAATGTATTATGAACATGTGATGGATTTACTTGACACTTTGGGAGACAAAGCAGTTTTCATTCTGAGGAAAGATCTTGCAAGTTTTATATGTGGTTTTCAAATCTATAAGTTTCATATTAGCTGTAAATCAAAGGCTGTAACTGGAAAAATTAATCCTGTTGGTAGAACAAAAAGTAATACAGCATCGGTGTAGGGCAAATCTGCGTAGTACACAGTAAAATCCACAAATGACCCCCTCCACCCCAAATCCTATCTAATTGTTTAGTTAACCTTTTAGAAACCAATTTAAAAAGTCCGTACATGTGAATTCCAAATGACAATAGTAATAACTCAGATTGTTCAACCCATACAATATTCTCTTTACAGCTACTGTTAAATTCTAAAGGGAAATTAATGTCCATGTTAAAAGTCATAGGTCATGGCTAATTCCTGGACAGATTTTTGCAGTTTTAGATTTAATTAGGTGGGGCATATCTTGCGGATTGCGTGCTTATATTTACTTGTTCAGATCTTTCAGTTTCATCCTGCTGAATAAAACTACTAGTTTAGCAAGACAGGCACACTACTTTCAAACACTGGTTGGTCAAGGAGCTGATTTTCTTAGTTCATTTGTAAACACATGGATTTACATGGTTTTACGCAGCACTCTGCTGCCACCTCCATTCACATAACAGCAGCTTTGCTCAGTAACCTTTACTCACCTCCACTACACCATGATGGATGGATGTGTACTGTTTTTTCTTCAGCATCACCAAAGTAATGACAATGACTGTTGCTATGACAACACCTCCCACCATTAGTCCAATGATGGCACCTTTGTTTGAACCCACATCTTCAGCAAAGAATACCTAGGAAAGAAAAATAAAGCAGATAAGTAATGAAATCCCCTCTGCTATTTAGCTAAGTTGTACAGTCTTCTATGCAATTTACAAAACGTCTAATGTTCCAATCTCTTCAGCAGTGCAGCAACCAGGTCACCGTACCACTAAACTCTCCCTGTCATAGAAAAGGTACACGGGCAGTGTGGCAAGTTTTAATGGCTACTGCCTGTGGTGTACCAGTTTTGTGGATCCAGGGAGGACTTCTCTCCATGGCTGCCAAGCTATCAGTTTTAAAGGCACTTGAAATATGACTTGTAATTGCTGCTCAGGCTAGTTTAGGGGATGGCTACACAAACCCCAGGGTGATTGGTGAGGATTGCAGGAAAATATTGGGAGAACCTACATTTTTCTCTACCTTTCAGAGGCTAAAACATGAAATGTTTCACGAATTTACATATAGTCAGGATTGGTTTGGGTAAGCATGATGTGCTTGTCTGATATAAAGGCTTATTTCAGACCTACAGGATAACAATGAAGCCTCCTTGTAACCCAGCTGGGTTAGAGGTGAAAGTTCAAGAAAGCAAAGTGATTTGTCTAGCAGCAAAGAGAGAGAGTTTAGCAAATGGGAAAATAAACATTCTATTTTAAGGTGCCTAGTAAGGGAAATCGAGCCTTTCCAAAGTGAGGAGAAAATACACCACTACCTCGATATAGCGCGACCCGATATAACACGAATTTGGATATAATGCGGTAAGCTGTGCTCCCGGGGGAGCTGCACGCTCCGGCGGATCAAAGCAAGTTCGATATAACGCGGTTTCACCTATAACGCGGTAAGATTTTTTGGCTCCCGAGGACAGCGTTATATTGGGGTAGAGGTGTAGTTATTTGAAATTTATTTTTATATAATTAAAATAACTACTGACTGTCTGTTCCTCAATGATAAACATTCTTTTTTTAATCATCAGAGTAAGGTCTTGTAGACAAGCCCTAAGTATATATGGATTAAATAGAGGAGAAATTATTTGCTCTTTATTGTATCTTCATTTACCCACCAGGGCAAGTTCTTAATGTCACTATGACACTTTCTTCATCTTAAAGAGCATAATATTTAGCTGATTTTCTGCTTCTTCTTCCTTTTTAAATACTTGTCTAAGAATCAAAGAGCTGTATCACATTTTTTAAAGAAAACAGTCTTCCATGTAAAGGTATTGAAACATGCAAATTAAACATGCTGTTCCATTGTTGTCAGCAAGAGATGTTTAAGCAAGGTTAAAAATGAAATGGAACAGACACAAAATGTACAGAGTTTGCATAATTTGTTGTGTTGACAGTGTTAATGTCTACCGTCAATTTTACATGCATATAAACAAAAACATGCAAATATACTTATTTTAAATTTAGATAATTTCTGTTTGCTTCATACAGGTTAGCAAAAGAGTAAGGCCTGAAGGATTTTCAGTTATGAAAAACAATGTATGCTAGAACTAAAACACAAATACCTATCAGTAGAACAATAACTGCAACTTCAGGTCAATTATTAATTGCAGCCCTGCATTATGTTTTACATATGAATTCTAAGCATCTCAGTAAGTATTCCAAAGGGATTTTTTCTTTAAAAATCTTCAAGATGAGAAAAAAGATCTAAAAGCATGTCTACACCTACTGCTTTCAAATTACACCTAATCGGGTGATAATCTCAAGGACGGAACTCAAAAATAACTCCAGTCAGGGGAAAAAGAAAATAATACTTAGGAATACTTACTGATTTGGAACAACAACATTAATGTGTCTTTCCAATAAGAAGTCTGACTAAGATGGTAACATGCAGCACACTGTGTATGGTAATAAGAAATTTATTGTCATGTATTTTCAGTCACAGTACATTTGAAACAATATGGGAATACTAGCTCAGAATATGCCTTCAATAAAAACTAAACTGATGTGATATATGAAGAGGATGACTTCCTAATTAATAGTAAGTAATGGTTCTGGCTATCAATAGATAACACAGGATAACACAATTTAAAATCAGGTGTTTTAAAAGAGATATGAACATTCCCTTTATTAAATATAGTACATTATCTTTTCCACTAGAACAGTAGAGGGAGCTGCAGCTCTTAACTGCTTGCACAGATACCTGCCACAGTCCCTTTTTGAGTTACTGTAATTGACTGTGTGTGACACAGAGGCAATAACATGAAAATAAGTACACTGAAATGCACTAGTGCCAGGTTTCCTCTTCCCAATAACCTTTCTCTGACTTATTTCAGCATAATATTTAACCTTCCTGAGTGAGGTGTGGCAGAATTTCCCAAATTACTGCTAATGCATTTGGGATTAGCTTGTCACCCTGGGAATTCTCAATTCTCAGCATCAAAGAGCTGAGTATCTTTTTACACAGTCATTACCTAGTTCAAATGCAAATTTGAATCCCATATTAATTTTAATTTTTCAGCACTACTTAGGTTTAAGAATATATTTTAAAAAGAAACCTTTCAAGTTTATTATTAGGATTTTAGAACTCTAAGATATGAAATTCCATCATGTATTATTCCTTCACAAAAGAGGAAGCAAGAAGACAGATTTAACTATTTGCTTGTAGTATTGCAACATTGCTGTGAGAATCTTCCACTATTTTACTCCTAATGGTCCTGATCAAAAAGTCTACAGGAGTCAGTGGGAATCTTTCTGAAGGGGTTTTGGATCTGTCCCTGTTAGAAGACATGTTCTCTCATTTGGATATCTTTGTATTCACAAGAGTCACAATGCACTGTTAAGGCAGGGTCTTTCTCCCGCCTACCTCACTGTATTTTATTGCTAACTGTACAAAAACAGCAAACAAAATAAAGATATAAGTAACTACAGTTGCAAATTAAATCTAGTGAAGAATGTCCTCCTCTGAAAGTGAGACAAGGAAGGGGAGGAGCTGGCAGATCCTTTATAACCTTCAGCATAGTGGTTAGGGCATTCACATGGGATGTGAGACACCCAGATTCAATTTCTTCCTCTGCCTGATATGGAGAAGGGATTTGAACTTGGGTCTCGCATCTCTCAGACATATGCCTGTGATGGGGCGTCTGCCCCACACTGGCAGAAAAGGGGTTAAAAGCAGCCTTACGGAGGCTGCACAGGAGGTAGCCAATCACAGAAGGGCTTATAGGAACAGCCAATCAGGGCCAGGCTGCCCATATAAGAAGGGCTGCAGAACAGAGCAGAATCAGTCACTCCCAAGAGCTTGAGAAGGGAGGAGGACTGGCTGCCTTGTAGGTGGAGAGCAGCAAGCACCCTGGGCAGAGCAGTGCTGTAGGCAGAGATCCAGGGAGCTAAAGGTAGCTCCTGGCAGGCTGCAGGGATCTGCAGACTGAGGCCCTGATGCAAGGGCAAAGCGGCTGCAGTTTCCCACTGAAGGAAGTGGCTAGATTGGACTGCAGTTTGCCACAGAAGGGGGAGAACATAGAGTGTGGCACAGGCGGAGGGCAGTGTCACTGAAGAGGACGCTGCGGTCCTAGGAGTGATGTGGATCCAGGAACAGAGGTGACAGCGGGTGAGACACCACCAGAAGAGGGTACTGAGCTAATTCCCAAGACTGCCAGCAGGAGGTGCCGCAGTGGTGAGCTGCACCCCGTCACAGTGCCCTAATCACTGGGCTAGAGAGCCAGTCAGTCTCACTCTGGCTCAATGAATATTTAATTATTTATAGATCGTGCAACAGGTCCCATAGGAGAGTTTGAAAGAGACCCACACTACACTGTCTCATAGCCCAGTGGTAGGGACGTGCACTGGAGAGGTAAGAGACCTGGAAACGGAAACCAGGTCTACCATATGCTGGCTGACTGCGCTAACCACTGGGCTAAAGTTTACAAGGGGGCTGCCGCCGCTGCTGCTGCCTCTCCCTGCTGCCCAGTTTCTTGCAAAAATGGCTTAGGTGACCAACCCTGGGAGTGGAGACAGTTGCTGACCAGTTTGGAGGGAGGCACCCTTTGAGGAAGAGGTTAGGCCACATCCCTTTCCTCAGCATTTCCTATTAGCTAGCCTAGATGACTCCCAGCTCAGCATGATGACTTCTGTGACTCCCATTCCAGGTTCCTTACTCCCCTCATGAGCCACATGGGGAACCTCAGTCCTAACTTAGGGGTGTGAATGCCCCTAGGTGCTGAGTATTGCAGTGCCTAAGACCCTTTGACTCTAGCCTTGAGTGCCTGAGGGAACATGGCAAGGTCTTGAGTCCAGCTCAAGTGGTATTATTGGGCTGATGTTCCATGATTGCACTGCAATCTGAACCCATTCCCTGGGTGGATTTCAAGGTTCTGGCACACTTTTGGCACAGCCCTGGCGAAGAGTGCTGCTATGACTTAGCCGAACCCTTTGCTACTGCTTGGGTACTGACAGAACTATACATGAAAACCTCTTTGTTATTTAATTATAGTTTCTGGTCGCCACAAAATCTCAGATAACCAGGATGGGATAGGAAATCTGGGGCCTGAGGCCTTATGTTTTCATTCCCCACCTCCATTGCCATTCCTCTCCCTGACCTGTTTGCAAATCTCACGTTATTACAGCATCTTAGTTGGGGTGAGAAACACTGCCTTAGACACCTTTCCCAGCCCTGATGAAGAGAGCTGTGTCATTTGAAAGCTTATCTCTCTCACCAATAGAAGTTGGTCTAGTAAAAGCTATTACTTCGCCCATCTTGTATCTCTAATATCTTGGGACAACACTGGGGGGGGGTTCCAGAAGTATTTTTATTCATGTCTAATGACGTTCCCAGTTCAATGTTTTCTTTCTTACTTTTTTTGATCACTGGCATTGAGAGTGCGTGGTACAGGCATAAATGACCATACAGGTTGGTAACTGATGCACAAATGCGGTGTGCATTTTCCTCTCGTACTAGTCTTAAACTGGTGTAAGTTCACTGACTCCGATGGAATTACTCCCAATTTATACCCATCTAAGAGGGAGGAGAATCAGACCATGTATGTGTGAAAATTATGTGTAGATTTTTTTTCCAACCACGCAATTAAAAAAATGTGGGTCATAATGTCCCTGTAGGTAAGGACGTTATTAACCACAGCGATTCAAAACAAACTTAAAAGCTCTAGATGTTCACTCACCAATTTTTGATGATGCACTTCATATCCTGAATCATGTCGGAACTCTGCATCCATCTTTACTTCAGAGATCTCTTCAGTTTTAACATTGGTTAACCCAGAACCTGCATTGACCGCAAGGAAATAATTTATTAAATCCACCACTTAAATAATTAGCTAGCAAAAGATGACAGCAAAAGGCAATGGTGTCACTCACATAAATGAAGCGTAATGTAATGTGAAAACTGAACTGGGGAAGCAATGAAGTGTATCCAATTTTGCATTCCCACTGACAATGAGCCAGTAAACTTCCTCCTCTGTTACTGTTTCTCAATCCACTACATCTGTGGTGGTGCATGCACCAAAGAATCAAGTAGTGAGGAACTAAGGTAGTGGTCTCATGAAGTGCCTCACAGGATGGAACAGTTGAGACCAGGGCCGGCTCTAGCGTTTTTGCCACCCCAAGCAGGGGGGGGGGGGAAAAGCCGCAATTGTGATCGGTGGCAGCCCTGCAGCGGAATTGCTGCCCAACGGCCCGATGTGCCGCCCCCCCCAACCCCCTTCATTGGCCGCCCTGGTTGAGACGCATTATGACAACATTAAGGAAAATTGACATTAAGGCTGAACTTTTCCTATTTAACTCCCACTGCTGTGAAAAAATTGCATCTTACTTTGCTTTCTGTGCATTTGTACCATATTTTAAGTGACATCCTGTGGCAAATAGTTGCACAGTGTGATCTAACGTTGAGTGGAAAAGTATTTATTTTTATCTGTTTTGAATTTGCCACCTTTCAATTTCATTGAATGTCCTCTTGTCCTTGTGTTATGAGACAAGAAGAACAGAAGCTCCCGAACTACCTTCTTTAGACCATACAAATGATCCCATTTTAATGATAATTTTGATCCCTCTTATAACACAACATTAAAAAAAAATCCTCACTTTCAGGACACTCTTCTAGGCATTTAGACTGTTTTCTGGCATGTTTGAATTATTAAATTAACTACTTACTGATGTTAAAATGCTTAACATTTTTTAAAAAGGTATCTGCTGTTTAACAAGATCACATTACACCATTACATTTTCTCATTGCAAGAGGCAATTTTTAAGGGCAAGAATAGTAAAATGTTTAGGGAATTGCAATTTGAAAACTACACATCATGCTTTGGTCAAGGAAACTGAGGGAGGTTAAATAAATAAATAAAAAGGTGACAGAATATTTTCTTTCTAGCTCCAAACCAGACTAATACTAATTTTCCAAAGTGAAAGGAAACTCCTGGATCTGGTTAAGTGACATTCTCCTGCATGCCCCACAAAATACACACTTGGCTTAGAGGGAATGTGCACAGGGAATGTCCCTTTTCCAGAGGCAGTCACGGAACAGAATTTAAGTGTCTTGCCAAATGTAATATAAAAAGAAATAGTTAAGGACATTGTTACCCTTACACCGTCCACATAATAAACACATTCTTATCAAGCATAAAGAAATATAGGTTACATTACAAAACAACCGTAACTGATACAAAATAGATGCCGTCCTTTCATCAGCAAGTACAAAATAAAAAACACAATACAAAACCTGTTTCAAAAAGAAATACACTAAAACATTAGTGACAAATAGCTTCAGTGCCAGTTCACAAATTTAAAAGGAAAAATTATTTACTATAAATTACATACATTATTTATGCAGCAATTCTATGTATTTTGATTTTAAAATCTTACTGTTAACTGGTAAGGGATAATGTTAGATGGGAAATGTTAACAGAAAATATTTTGATACCAGAAAGAGGATAGATAAAAATAAAACTTCCATGAGTGAAATTTTAGATTGTGTTTTCATTAAATGTTTTTCTTTATACTTGATAAGAATAACATGTTTTCTTATTATATGTGCAACTGAAAACATGAAACTTAAAAGCAAGGCAAAACATGTTTAAGTATTTAGATTTATTAAATTAGGTGATATGTAACTACTTTGCTGTTTAGTGGTCTTAATTTTTTTTTAATGTATTTTTTTATGGTGTTTTGAAATATAATTTGCTCTATTATCTTAAAAGAAAAAACAATTGAAATTTTAAAATCTCATATTAAATTACTCAAGAGAGTAGACCAGCTGCTGTGGGGATTGTTCCTGTCTCAAAAAAATTAGCATATATGTTTATGAAAATATGTGAGGCCTTTAAAAAGAGAGACTGAATTCCGCTGGGTAACTACCCAGTTGTATATCATTTACTTCATAGTTTGTAATTGCTTCATCTACTGGTTAAACAGCTGTACAGGACTTGGTGGTTTTGGTTTGCAGGGGTCCACACCAATCTTCATTCCTGTACGCCTCATTGGATGGGGTGCTCCTGAAACATCAGACTGAGCGTCGAGGGAGACTGATGACAGAGGTTCAGGACTCTGTTTCCCAGATTGTCTAGAGTCCAGGGCGGAGATAGAATTGGCTAGTAACACTACCAGAACCAGAGACAAAGGCTATGTCTACACTGCAGCTTATGCCGGCATAATTTATATCGCTCAGAGGAGTGAATAAACTACCCCTCTGAGCGACTGAAGTTACGCCAGCATAAACTGTTGTGCGCATAGCGCTATGTTGGCGGGAGGCTTCTGCTGTTCAGGGAGGTGTTTTTTTATTTTTTTTTTATTTTTTAAATGCTGACGAGTGTGTCTCTTCACCAGACATGGTACAGAGCTGCAGCAGCACAGCTGTATATACAGACATACCCAAAGGCTTTGATTTTACTCTGGTTGGTTGTGTTTAGAGTGTAGCGGGAAGGACCCTTCTGACACTCCACATTCCTACTCAAGGGAAGACAGTGTCCTTTTAGGATTTCTGGGAAACGGAGCAGTATATCTCAGCAGAGAGCAGAAATCCAGGAGGCTGAAGAGTCTCAGTCAGGCTACCAAGTAGGGTTGCCAACCCTCCAGGATTGTCCTGGAGTCTCCTGGAACTAAAGATTCATGTTGTGTGACGAAACCTCCCGGAATACATCCTACCAAAATTGGCAACCCTACCACCAAGAGCCAGCCTAACCGCACATTGAAATCCAGACCAGAGCAATGCAAGGATGATGTTCCCCCTCCTTGGGGTGGATACTTTGTAAGAACCACTCTGTTCATTTATTTTGCTATTTTGTTTTAAGCTGGCCTCTGACTTCAACCATCCAAACTCACTATTTGCCTAGGGAGGTGCTGGGAGGGAACAGAGGGCGGTTTATACTGGCTCTATATTTGGGACTGGTAGAGTTTATGTATTTTTGTTTTTTGTCTTTCATTATCCTGATCTCTTTTTCCATTGTCCCCTACCCTGCGTTCCCCAGTTACTGTTTTCGTACTCTGGGAAATGTGATCGCTTGGGAAATGACAGCTATTTCTTTTTGTGTGTGCTCTGACTGACACCCCTCTGTAACAGATTGTGTGTTATATATTTTTCCAAGGGAAAATCTGCATAGAGAGGGAGCTATGACCTAGTGGTCTGAGCAAGTGACGGGGAGGCAGGTGACTGTAGCTCTTACTCCCCCACTGCAACTGATTTGCTGCATGGTCTTGGGCAAGGCATTTCAGCTGGCTGTGCCTCATGAGGGTGATGTACCTCTGTAAAGATGTATGAGATATCTCTGGCTGAAAACTGCTGTGTAACTGCATGGGATTAATTTTGCAGATACTCCTTAGGCGTTGATTAAGATCTACGTTTTGTTAACTCTTCTTACTCCATGTATTACTGCAGGGCTCTCTGTGAGAGAACCATAGTGAGCAAGCTCAAAGAAGATTTTTAAAATCTCCATGAAACTCAACATAAAATCCTTCATTTTAAAACTTGCTTTTAAATTAAATGTAAAAAAAAAAAAGCAAACCCCTCAAACGCATCAAATTTGGCAGGTCTCTCTCTGGAATGTGTCGATGCAGTGGTCGTGCAAATGTATTGTAAATCCTCATGGAAATTATTTTTTAAAATACCCCATGTGCATGCATAGAAATAACTAGTGTGCTATTTATAAACTAATGATTTGAAAATTTCCTATTTGGAAAAAAAACGGCAAATGATATTTGGATTCAGAAGTATAAAAAGTGTCTGAAAATATATAGATGATCACAATTTCAGCCAACTTCAGGAACTAGATTTCTAAATTAAATTAAAAAAAAAATTGCTATGCTCCCAACCCAAGACTGTATTTGCCAGGTTTCATCAGAGAACAAGTCTTATGGCCAAGTAAAAGTAACTCACTTTTTTTTTTAAAAAAGAAGGAAGAAATAGTAAAGTACAAAACAGAGCCACATGGTGAGTTGTTGCTGTGCTATCCTTTTCTTTTTACTTTGGTTAAAAAAACTGAATTAATTTCACTAAAAGAGAAAAGCGATTATTCATGGTACGAAAATCATCAATAATTCACTTGTGTACTATCTGCCCACACCTCCTACAGAATGTCACAGATCTTTTAATACTACTGCAACATAAATGGTCTTTTAAGGAGGCTTTGCATATATTGGCTAGTACTACCTAAGCCCGCTATATAACAGAAGCAAGGAGGACAGGAATTACTTGAACTTGCTACAGCAGTAGGGGGACAGGAGGAAAAGAGGAAATAGAAAAGGTTTTATGAGCACAGTCCCCACAAAATGATTAGATAAATATTTAAACAACAGGCTGACAGCTATGTTGGGAAAATCCTAAAAGGCCAAGTAATTTGAAAACCAGAGTTTTCACATTCAATAAGAATTTCATTACTACTTCAATAAGAGTAGGAAGAAGTGATGCCATAATATTTGTGCACCATGGCCCATAAAGACCCATTGTCAGATGGTGGTATCTGGATTTATCAAGGGTACCGACAAATAAGAACCTGACCTAATATGAAGGCAACACTAGCATTTTTATTTGTACTGAGCATTGGAAATTCTGTCAGTATTGAACAATAGGCTAGTTTTCTAATTTTGCCTTCTCTTTCCAAGACCAGGGATGCCAAGTTAATATGGAGTTACTGAGATGTAATGGACTCATTTGTGTATTTTCATGGTGCTATTATCAATAAAAATTTACTGGGGCACAGGCACTAAGAATTCAGCTGTAAGAAATTAAACAATGCACAAGTGACCTCTGGAAAGAAAACATATTGTTAAAGCAGCACTTACAGTGCAGCTATCAGCTAAGAGGTGTTACTCTTTTCATTATAAATCCTTTCTATAAGAGGGGTTTTCAAAGCTTGGCAATACATTTTGTTCTGGGCTATACTATACACCAGGGGTCAGCAACCTTTCAGAGGTGGTGTGCCGAGTCTTCATTTATTCACTCTGATTTAAGGTTTCGCATGCCAGTAATACATTTTAACGGTTTTAATAGGTCTCTTTCTATAAGTCTATAATATATAACTACACTATTGTTGTATGTAAAGTAAATAAGGTTTTTAAATTGTTTAAGAAGCTTCATTTAAAATTAAATTAAAATGCAGAGCCCCCTGGACCGGTGGCCAGGACCCGGGCAGTGTGAGTGCCACTGAAAATCAGCTCGCGTGCCGCCTTTGGCACGCGTGCCATAGGTTGCCTACCCCTTCTATACTCTATAAAGTCCTCATTGTATGGAACAATTTTTTGTAAGGCAATGAATACTTATTTATAAAATTAGAATTGAAAAGAAAATACAGCTCAAGGCTGACTGCTCAGCATATGAGGTTTTAGATACCTCCCTACCTTTTTTTACCTTCCCACTGTTCTCTTTATTCTTTTAGCTTACTTCCTTTTGGGGGGTAGAGGGGGAAGGGGAGAGAGAAGAGTGAACGTATTTAGGCACAATTCTACCTCTGTTCCATCTTTTGTGAATGACACATAGGAAGCAGAGTGTGCTGAAGCATTAGGCTTCATTTCAAAAGTCTGTCATGCAGATGCTGCATCTACATTAGGAAAAGTTGATCTCATGCAACACCACTGGCTATAGGCAATCGCTCAGAGAAAACCCGCCCCCCACACTTTTTAAAAAATGTAAACTATGCTGGGGGTTTACAGAGACTGTCATACTCTAGGTTCAAGAGCAAGCCCTCTTTACATGACTGTTTCTGCTCTTGCTAGCAATAGTGGAGCTGCAAAGGTGAATGATGCAATAGATTTTTCTGAGTGAAGGCTCTGGAGACTTGGTGTCATTTTCCTCAGAAGCCTCACCGCTCTATGGACTGGACAACTCTTCACATTCTCTAACATTTTCTGACATGACTGCTCAGGGAATGATAATTACTAGGCGACTAGACTCATATGAAATCGTTGCTACAGCTGATAAGACTGTGAGCAGCCGAGCTAAGAATCTCTCTGATGTACCTAGGCTGCATTATTTCTCATGGTGGATCCTGATCTAGGTGTGATCTCAAGAAGATCCTATCGTTTGCACAGAAGAAAAGTGGTGGTTGTGAGAACTTCCTACTTGGCAATACATCAGCCATTTTTTTTTAAATGTACACGTGGAGGCATTAAACATCTGTTTGTTTTTTTTAAAAGGTTCTGAGGACCCATGGGCAAGTCCGACATGTTAGCTCATGGCAATATATTTGAGTCAAGATGTTCATTTGTTTCCAAGACCACAAGGAAAGCCTGATTATGGATGGATGACAGACATTAATATTTTCACCCTGCGGAAGCAGAAACTGAAGAGTCAAGATGATGACATGAGGACCTTTAAAAGGAAACCAGTTTGGAATCGCTACAATTTTTTTTAAATTGTTTAAAGTAGTGTCCGGTTTCTCACCTGCCTTTGAGTCCCTCTGGTAATATTTCTGGTTCTACAAACACACCCTCCTATTTCACAATGTTTTTCTCTCCTCTACTGATGTACGAAAGAACAGCCAAAAGAACACTTGAAAACTGACTTTCTATACAAAAAATTCAGTGAAACCAACTATATACAAAGTAAAATATTGTTTCCTTCTTTCAGTTATAATAAAATTGAGGTTTTACTTGTAATAGGTGGTTAAAAATTCAGAGAGAAGGATAATTTTTAAGTTTACAGCTTTCCTTTTGCATTTAATACTTTGAGTTTGATTAATTATCTACTTTAGTTGGAATTCTAGAAAGATATTATCCTATACTCTATTATCACTGCTTGGACTAGTGTACATGCCCCGTAAATAGCTCTGAATGCTTCAGAAGCATTTTAAAATTACCCAAATTATAACTTTAATGTGTGATGGAAAATCAGGTGGGTATTTATTGCTAGACATTCACACTTCGGGCAGACTGGCAGAAAGTCTCACTATGGTGTTTACACATTATTTGACCTATCTTGATCAGGTTTTTAAGAATTCAGTGTCTCTACTGATAATATGCAGTGCCTCCATTTACGACGACTCCTTTTGTTGCTGAGATCAGAGCCTAAGTGAATGTTATTTAGTTAAAAACCTGACAAATAAGGTTGTTGGAGCCTAATGAATAATTGTTTGGTTCATCCTAACATAAGATGGGCATTAGCAAGGCCCTCAAGACTTCCTCATGTAAGTCAGCACAGAGACCTCTGAGTTCTGTGAAAGCGTTCTCTCTTACTTGTTGTGCAGAGACAGGGTGGTGAAGGATACTATTTGTCTCTTACATATATAGTATATTATGATATGTTGTACAAGGCATCTTGGAATGCTGTGAAGTCATATACTGTACTAGAAGCAGAGAGTAAGTCCTATCTAGCTAAGGATGCATAAACGTTTCCATCATAATCCTCCATTTTCAGTAATTACTTGTAGAAAGCTTTTCCTTGTAGCCTAAAATGTTTTTTTTTTTTTTTTTATTACAGCACCCATATGAGGTAGGAAAGCATTACTGCTGTTTTACAGTCAGGGAAGTGAGGCAAAGGGTAAATTAAGTGACTCACCCAAGATCATACAGGAAACTTGTTGATGAACTGTGAAGTGATGTCAGGTCTCCTTAGTCCAAGTCAATACTCTACTTACTAGACCACCCTATTAACTTGGTCATTTCCTGACTTGAGCACTTACCCACAGAAACGCAAATGGAACTTGACAGTTTTATTTAATGGAATCTGCTAATGTTTTAAAAAAGTTAATAGGCTAAAAATCCATTAGGTTTTTCTGAAGACAAAAAATATCTGGAAGCGTAGATGTTTAAGAAGCTTTTCCAGGGATATGCTATTTTCAATCAGTGCAAAAATTAATACAAGGTAGCCACTTTCCCCATCTTCTTCTATCTGAACCAAAGAAGTTGGTTTATTCCTACAAACTCAGGGTGCAGGCACAAACATTAGTTCCAGCATTAGATTTAGAGTAATTGTGCTTATTTATTGATTAGATTGCCAGTTTGCACTTACATGGGATGGGGATATTCACAAGGGTAACATTCACTCTAGGGGACTATAAGAGAGCAGGGAACTGAGGCAAAGGGTAAGTGACTACAATAGGACCTCCCCAGCACTCAAATGTTAAAGGTGTAAGTGTTGAAGAGGCTGTTGCAGAATGCCCCATTTGCACTTAAGTGAACATCACCTAAAACTCAAGCAGCGAAGAGTTAAAGAAATACTCAGTGTAACTTATGAGCAGTAAAACTGCCCTCTCTCACTTTTGGAAATTTGAAGCTATAAAAAAAAAAAATCACCTTTCAAAGTATCACAGCCCCTCTCAGAAATCTAACATACAACCTTGGATAGATCATTAACTACACTGGCACCAGTACTCTTGGTACAATACCACTGCCAGCCAAAGGAATGTAGAAAAAGAAAATAAGAACCCCATTATCAAGGGTTTAATGATAGTTACCACTTAATGAGATGAAGCCTGAATGTGGCAAAGAGGAGCAAGAGTATATCTTCTCATATCAGTACCCACCAGACTTTCTGCCCCTCATTTATGAAAAATATTTAACAACGAACATGGGTCTCTTAGCAGCAGGCTTTTGGTTATGCATATGAAAATGCCAATCAACAAGATAACAAGCATAAATGAGTGAATAGGACATTATGCAGGAAAAAAACTATGAGAAGAAAAATCCTTGTAAAGCAGACAGGTTACAAGGTTAGGATTAAATATGAGTATATTTTGTGGGTGAGGGAGAATGGAAATAAAACATTCATATGCAAAATGATGCATACAGTATGATATTTCTACCCCTCTTTAGGAAGACAAAAACACTTAGGTGCTATGAGTATGTTACACTTGTTTTTAAAAATATGTGATGTTGCAGTGCTGAAATTCTGATCCAAGAACTGACTGATCTAATATCACTGATGTGCTGGAGGGAAATCTAAATTCTGCCATGAAAGGAAGGTTGGAGCAATTGCTCTGCCTTCAATGGAGTCAGACCTGGAGAGAGACTACTACTAGAAAGGACTTCTTCCTGAGCTTGTAAAAATACTTCTGAAGAGCAACTTTGCCTTTGGAAATTGCATCAAGGGGCTGGTATTTAAAAAAATAAGTCCTGTCCCTGAACCGCCTAAAAAGTTTTAATGGCCCCATCAATTCCAAACTGTGGAAGCTGAACTCTGCACTATTATTTTCAATTTACAAAACACCATCTATTTTTCAGGAACAAAGTATACACACACTTCCAAAGTAAGGGTTCTCTATATGTGCAGCAGTACTGCTTCCCTCTTGTTTATAAAAAAACAAAAACTACTTTTGCTACATGGGAAGAAAAAATGGACATTTCCTCCAGTCTTCTCCCCTGTCCTTTTTGCAAGCACATAGTGATAGAGAGAGAGTACTCAGAGGCTTCGGAGGAAGATTTGTGAGAGCCCCTTTTAAAATTCTGGCTGCAACTCCCCATCTATACTGGTTCATGACATGACACTACAGTTTAACAGGGGGGTAATAACAAAGAAAAGGATCATTTCAGCTCAAGCAGGTCACAGACATGCTGGGAAAAACATAGGTTAGGTAAAAGCCATGCAAGTTATATACCTGGTCTTGTGGTCAGTCCTCTGTCTGCAGCTGGGCGGGCATCAACTGGCTCAACTGGGCATGTGCAAAAAAAATAAAAGCAAACAAAAAACCCAAAATGATAAGTCAACTGCTCTTTTGTTGGGATAGTGCAGGAGAGACATATGCCATAAACAAAGTTATAATAGCAGCAGCTGGAAAAGATTTGCCTTAAGTTAATCCTGGAAATAAAAGGAAGGAGATGGGAACAACTTCAATAGTGTCTTTTGTCACTGACATGTCCATCCAGCGCTTTATATTCTGGATACTGCTCAAATTAGAAACTATCAAGATCAAAGAATTTTACAGTCAGTAGGGTAAGGCTTTATACATTGTATGCTTAGAAACATCTTCCTGACTTTTGATTAGAATTGGGAACCGGAACTGGCATGAGTCCTTGCAGCAAGTTTTAATTATTGCTAATTTCTACATGTCCACTAAATCTTAGTTTGTTCTTCCAGATTATTAACTTTTGAAGGCAACAATTATAGGCATTAGAGAAATATCAATAAATAAATAAATAAATATATAAAATGTAGTTCCTAATATATTTTAGTTTGTATGCAGTTAAATTGTCCATCTAATTAGATTATCTTTCATTTTAAAAGTGGAAGGGGACTTGAAAAACAATCATATTTCTGTGCCCCACATTCACATCTTTAAATACTTTATATTCCCACACAGAGGCCATACCTGTCTGAAGACTGGCGTGATGCTTTTTGGAGCCCATCGGCACTAATAGTAATAGGAAAGTGAATAACCTGACCCTTCACCCATAACCTTAGCTAAACCCAAACTTGAACCTGTTGGGGAAGTATAAAAAAAAATGGTGTTATTCCTCCCCTCCACCTTCTTTATTTTTCTTCTTTTATGCTACTTTGTGCTTCTTTGTTCCAGTTGGCATTGGAAGTGCCAAAATGGCACAAAGATCTTGGCTTCTGCTTTTGGTTGCTCTGGAAATAGGGTGCAAAGTACCAGATGTCTTGTGAAAGTCACAGCCTGGTCTTCCAGAACCATGGTATTTAGACACAGTTCTGTTATGCATTTGAATTTTGGGATGGTTATCTGAACTCTCTGATTAGTGATGGTGAAGCAGAAATAAGATAAAGGAGTTGCTACTGAACAGTAGAGTGAAAATGGGAATTTCTGTCTTATAGGAAATTCTGACATTTCAACATTTGCTTTTATCCTGAATTGGGACAAAAGGTTGAAATTTCAATTTTTTGTGTGGAATGGAATTTCTGAATATAAACCACACTGACATTCCCAAAATTGAAATATTTTGTTTCAGTTTACTGACCTGAGCTGCTTAGTTTTGAGTCAGTTCAATATTAAAATGCATTTTCCCAAAGTGGGGAATTGCCTCATCGGCATTGTAGTTCAGAGGCCAGATGGCCCCATTCTCTCCCATGGGCCAGCCTCCCTGACTGGACATTTCCCATAATTTATTCCAAGTCATGAAGTGCCATGATGCTCAATGAGACGGAAATCCACATTGCATTATAAAAGATGTCCTCGAGGGAACCTTGCTCACAGGAAAAAAAGGAGGGTCCCAAATTACAACTCCCAAAAGGCAATGTGCCGATAGGGAAATGTAGTTTAATGTTTTGTTGAACTGATTAGAAACAAAACAGACTGGATCAATTAAAAACAAAATATGCTGGTTTGAGTTGAACTGAGACAAAATCAGTTTTTGTGGAAACTGCATTTTCTGTCAGGAAATCAGTCAGATGGAATATTCCCAACCAGCTCTGCTACTGAGTGTTGAAAGGGGCTTTTCTCAGGGGGATTGCACTGCTTTCTTAGCACACGCCATGCTCCCTATATGGGGAAGTGAAGATGGATCAGTTATCAAACCATCTTCCTGGCAATTCAGAGCACCATCAGTAGCCCATGTGATTGCCTTCACTAGAAACTGTTTTTTGTATAATGCTAAATAAAAGTACAACCACTAAATGTTTTCTCATCTAAGCCTTTTGCTAGGTTTCTTCAATTGTGGGCTACAGCCCTCCAGTGCAGCAGCATTTTTCCAGTGAAAAGGATTGGTGCTGAAGGATTGAAATATCCTGCTACTGCAGAAACATTACCCTTATTCCCTCCTCCGGTGTTCCCATGCTTCTTGCCCTCGCCCAGATCCTGTATTCTCTGAACATTGCCCCCCCCCCCCCCGCTGCTCATCTGGCACCTGTATGCTGTTACAGTTGGTACTTCAAAGCAGGGACTGAATATGTTGTTGCAAAGGATATATAGACACTGCAGAAGTGATAGCTGAATGGAAGAGTAAAATTATGTCACTCACTGAAAAATTAGGAGAACAGGTTGTGGCAGGAAAAATGGTGGCAGCTGAATGGGGAAGAGGAGAAGGGAACTGTTTGCTGTAAATTGACGTGGCTACATGTGGCTGGCCCAATATTTCTGCGGATGGGGGAAATAATAATACTTAACTCTTATACAGCTCTTATCATCCATAGTTCTCAAAGTGCTTTATGAAAGGAAGGCAAGTAACATTACCCCCCATTTTACAGATGTTGAAATTGACACGCAGAGGGAAGTGACTTGCCCAAGGTCACATAGGAAGGCTAAAGCTGGAAACAGAACCTCAAGATCTGCAAAAGTAACTAGTGATTTTGGAATCTTCAATTTCTAAGTGCCCAGATACGAGACACCTTAATGGGGCCTGATTTTCAGAAAGTGCTGAGCAGCTGCCTTCTGAAAATCAGGCCTTTTTTAAGGTTTTTCTAATTGGACATCCAATATTGAGCCACTCAAAAAATCATTAGTCACTTTTGAAATTTTTGGCCTGGCGCTCCTGACTCCTAATCCACTGCCCTTGCTGTACTATGTTGCCTTCCCAATACAGCATGTAGACATCCTTCTTGTGCAAAGTAGGCTTTGCAATTCTGTGCTAGCTGCTTTAGTGCTGTCAGTTACTTGGCAACACAAGGGGATTGTCTGCAATGATAAATGTTTGTATGCTTAGGGAAGAAGAGCCAAAGCAGCTGGAAACAGAGTAGAACAACAACAACAGTGCACATGTCTGCAAAACAATCCCCAGGGAGGGTCTCCTCTCATAGGGAACAGCAGGTGGGCATATATCCGGCCATGAGGTGTGCATAAGGGAGAGCGCTGACTTATAGATATGTTCTTTGAAGAAAGGGTGGGTGCTGGAGGAAGATGTGAAGTGGTGTAAGTCTGTAATGTACAGGATGACTATGTGCAAAGATATGATAACCACAGTACTAATAAGACACATGGTACGCTGCAGTCCAAGTTTTAAAGTAGTACACTAATTCCGCATGCTCCAAAACTGTTTGTCTATATACTGACCTCATTTTCACATGCAAATATGATCATTTTAGGCACAAATCAGCAAGTGCACAAAATTGGAGCCCAATGCTATTTTCCATAAAAGTTTGGCTCCAGGAAGTTTATTATTGTACCTACTTTTTTTCATGAGGGGATGACTATGCAGGCTTCGTTCAGTGTGCTCTTGCTTCACTTTACATCTGATATTAAGATACCTGAGGGAATTAGGAGCATTTCTAGCGCTTAATATATAACTATTATTTAATCTGGAAGCACCCACAATGTGCTTTTCTCTCCAAAAGGAAAAGAAGGGGCAGTCCTTCCCCAAAGAACTCAAAATCCAAGACAGACCAACTGGCAGGGGTAGTGGTACAATTTTCCATGGACTCAAGAGAGGTGAAAGTGGTGATTGGCCACATCACGATAGCATAAGGTTATGTTAACAAAAATTTAATTTTAGAAAAAGATAAATAGTCTATTCCTCACTGAGGACAACTGTGTCTGTGGGGGAAAAACCCATAGGGTGAAAACATTAGCAAAAACTCCCATTTGACTTCGACAGGGCAAGGATTTCACCCTTAGTTTCCTCAGAAGCGTTAGGGGAAGTATATCTAGCTAAGCTGAGCTAGACACTGGCAAATGTGATGGCCATGCGTTACTTAGGGTTACCATATTTCCTCATTAAAAAAAAGAGGACACTCCACGGGGCCCCGCCCCCCCCAACTCCGACCCCTCCCCTGAGCGCCCCGCATTCCCCCTCCTCCCTCCCAGCTGCGAAACAGCTACCCGATTGCTCCCGGTTTCACGGTTTGCCGGGCAGCCCCCAGACCTCTAGACCCTGCGCCCCCGGCCAGGCGCCTTCCCAACGCAGCCGGAGCCCGGGAGGGGAAGCGCCCGGCCAGGGGCGCAGGGTCTGGAGGTCTGGGGGCTGCCCGGCAAACCGTGAAGCTGGTAGTGCTCGGGCAGCTCGGCTCTTCAGCTACACAGAGCTGAGGTGTCTGGGGGGAGCAGCAGCAGCCGCCGTGGGGGAATCCACCTGCAGCTCGCAGCCTGCGGGAGCCGCAAGGTAAGCAGGGGACTGGGGCAGGGATGCCGGCAAAGCTATTTTCCCGGACACGTTCGGCTTTTTGGCAATTCCCCCCGGAACTGGGATTTGAGGACCAAAAAGCTGGACATGTCCGGGAAAAACCGGACGTATGGTAACCCTACCTAACTGCCCCCCAGGACTCCACCCCCTACCTAAGCCTCCCTCCTCCTTGTCCCCTGACTGCCCCCTCCTGAGACCTTCCCCCCATCCTAACTGGCCCCCTAGGACCCTACCCCCTACCTGTCCCCTGACTGCCCCAACCCTTATCCACCCCCCCACCCCCAGACAGACACCAGGGACTCCCACGCCCCATCCAACCATTCCCCACCCCCTGACAGCCCCCCCCAGAACACCCGACCCATCTAAACCCCTCTGCTCCCTGTCCCCTGACTGCCCCCTCCTGGGACCCCTGCTGCTAACTGCCCTCCAGAACCCCACCCCATACCTAAGCCTCCCTGTTCCTTGTCCCCTAACCGCCCCCTCCTGAGACCCCCCCCACCCTAACTGCCCCCCTAGGAGCCTACCCCCTACCTGTACCTAGACTGCCCAAAACCTTACATCCCCAACCCCCAGACAGCCCCACCCGAACTCCCAACCCATCCAACCCTCCCCCGCTCCCTGTCTCTTGACTGCCCCCTCCAGAACCTCCCTGCCCCTTCTCCGACCCCCTGGCCCCCTTACCGTGCCGCACAGAACAGCGTGTCGGGCTCCACGCGCAGCCCGACACGCTGCCGCGCTCCCCCACGGAGCGCATAGCCCGGTTCCCGCCCTCGCAGAGTGCTGCTAGGCAGGGGGAGGAGCTCCAGACTGCCAGAGGCCCGTTGCGAATGCAGGGAGGGGGAGGGAGGAACAGAGAGAAGGGGAGTGATCTCAGCTGCAGGGGAGAGGAGGGGGAAGCGGAGGAAGGGCTCTCTCTGGCTGCCGGAGCCCCTTGCAAGTGGCACCATCCGGCCGGCTGCCCTGTCAGCCGCGCCCGCTCTGCATAGGGGGTGGGGGTGGGGAAGTCCGGACATTTACAAATTCCCCCTGGACGCTATTTTAAACTGAGAAAAGCCGGACATGTCCAGGGGAATCCGGACGAATGGTAACCCTAGGCAGTTACTAAGCTAGAAATATGTTAATTTGTATTATAGTTCATTGCTAAAATAAGAGTACCTGCGAAATTCTCTTTTCCAAGTTTTTTAAATACAATATGCTTCATTTCTTAGTCTTATCACGTGGACTTAAATTAACTTTTAAAACTAGAAAGGAACAGAATTTGTAAACCTGTAATATTTCACAGTAACAGGAAGGTAACTCACATGACCAAAGATCTAAGAGTGCATGTAGGTTTATATTCTTCCTTGAATATAGTTTACATTGGATATTTATTGGGAAATCAACTTAGTGTATACGCGGGCGGAGCGGGGGGACTTTCAGAAGTCTGAGGGGATTTGCTGGATCTTAGCAAGCTTAAATTTAGACTGCAGAGAAATTGGTTTTTCACTGGCTCCTTAACTTCTAAGCAAGGTATGCAAACAATTGCAGATGGAAAGCAATTCTAATTAGAGAGAAACTGCTAAAATTACACTTATTCTTTTACACAAATATGCAACCCACAGGGAAATTCAGAATGTAAGTAAGAAGTCTCACACTTAAATCATCCCCCATCACACCAGAAGGATAAAAGGATGTCTGGACAGACAGCAGTTTTGCATATACTATATCTTGATGATCACTTAAACACACCTCCAGAAGAGGGAGGTGCTAGACTGAAATACCAAATTATGATCTTAATGCTGGATTTGCTTGCACTTGTTCTTTCTTACCATCACTCAACTTCATGAATTCCTTTTTCAATGGTTAATTAAAAACATCCCATGCAGCTGTGACAATGTTGAGAAAAACGTAACAGTTCATTTAGAATCAGTCTGTCATATAAATACATATTTGATTTACTTGACAGATATCAGCGCCTGTTCGAAAAATTTGTATTCTGATGTGCACGTTAAATCTAAAAAGGCAACTGGTTTACCCAACACATTGTAAGGGCTGCTTTGGATAATAGTGAAGTACGTCGTCTTCCAATGCCACACAAGAATAGCATTGCATTCGTGTTAGTGTTTGCATTTAGGGAGTTAAGACTCCCAGGCCAAATGACTAACACTCAGAATTTCTGATCACCAATATTTCAAAAATTAGGGTACGTCTTCACTTACCGGAGGGTCCGGCGGCAGGCAATCGATGTTCTGGGATCGATTTATCGCGTCTGGTTAAGACGCGATAAATCGATCCCGGATCGATCCTGGAAGTGCTCGCCGTCGACGCCGGTACTCCAGCTCGCCGAGAGGAGTACGCGGCATCGACGGGGGAGCCTTCCTGCCGCGTCTGGACCCGCGGTAAGTTCGGACTAAGGTACTTCGAATTCAGCTACGTTATTAACGTACCTTAGTCCGAAGTGGGGGCTTAGTGGGGACCAGGCCTTAGATTTACTTATTTATTTTGCTAAAGCAAAGCAGTATTAGTATCTGTAGATTGGCTATTCATTAAACAACGATCAAATTACCAAAACACCCAAGTTAAAATTGTTAGATCAACCATATGCCACATTATCCAGAGACCAAGAATCTCCTCTAAGGGTCAGTCCTGCAGAGCAGTCCTGCGCGGTGCTCAGCATCTCAAATCTAATAGCTACTCCTATTATTTCAACTATTCACTATAATATATCTTAAATCTCTCCACGGGGGTATTTTTTTAATCCTACATGTACTATGATTAATTATTTGTGAAGCAACAACAAGAAGAATATCCTTGTCTATAAAGGCCCGTCAATACTCCTTGAATAGCTATAAAAGATTTACAAAGTAAACACTGAAAGTGCCACAACAGACTAATGTAGCACGTATTAAAATGCCCAATAATCCAAAATTAAACAGTGTATTATTCAAAGCACAGTTGTTTGTGCATCTTTATTAGGAATATATTAAAAGAAATAAGAACCACACATCTAGATGCAATTTATCTGCCTGTGGAAGCAACAGTGTCATCTTAAAGTAGCATCCATCATAGTTTCATAAATGCTCATTTTTCTGTTTCAATTAACCTTGACTGAGTTTCTCTCACCGAACTGGAGGAGTTTGTGTTTCCCTTTGTTAATTCATCTCAACACTTACATAAGAAGAAACTTAAGGGAAGTGAACAAGTAAGAGTTTTCTAGATTTCTGATTAATGTGGCTCAGGCACCTAGACAAAACCTGGCCTTTCTACTATCCTGGCAGTAAAATGCCCGATTATTTTTGAATGTAAATATTAGATAGAAATTATTTAAAATTAAAAACATGAAAAGCATATGACTGTCTCAACTGGTTATTCCATGAGCTACACAAAGTACTCCTGTAGAAGCTTTCACTGTCCAGTTACAAAATGGTGAGCGCATGCAGAATGCCCCGGCAATAAATATCGGAAAATATTCTAATCAGTAAAATCACATGTATACTTATACTACAACGTTTTATTTTTAGTATGACTCTAGGGTAGTGTGCTTATTCATTTTGATGCTAGCAATTAAAAGCTCCTGTTTAAGTGATTTTAAAATGCACATAATTCTGACACATTAACCCCATTAATTTACAGAATATCACTTAAATTTTGCTGTTTTTACAATAAGGGGAGTAGATTAAATTCAACACTGAGATTTATGATGTACTTAAACATCTGAGATGTAATCAGCATTCTCTGTCCCATTAAGGAAGCCAGGCAGGTGTGGCAGACCATTTCCCACAATCAGAATGTATAATTTCCTACTTAAGTTAGAAAGGCCAAGATTTTTAGGACATGAATCAATCATTACACACCAATTCACTTCAAAACACTCTGGGTGGGGCCTTCTCTCAGTGATTCTACATTACCTTCATTTTCAGTGTTGGCTGGGACAGAATCAACACCAAAAGGATGCCATGGCTGAAGGTCATCTAGGCTGAATTCTCCATCAACTGGAAGAAGTTCAACTGTGGTTTTAGTTTCAGTCAATGAAGGCATGAGGGCATCATTTCCATAGCTGATCCTGGGCTCACTGATCATATTGGCCAAGACATCATCGGAGTAGTTTTGCTCTTTCTGAAGCAGTTCATCTGAAAACAAAACAAATACAAGAAAATAGGTTGTCAATATATGAGGACTCCATTTCAATTTTCCTTCGATAGGAATTTATAATAGCAGATTTTGTTTTTTGTAAGAAGTTTTAAGAAAGGAAAATAAAAGTAAAAGTTTGGCATGCTTAACATTCTTCATGCTGCTCGGTGAAACATTTTCCAAATGCCAACAAGAAACATTTGATACTCACAAAAGCTTGTGCCCAAATAAATCTGTTAGTCTTTAAGGTTCGACCGGACTCCTCGTTGTTTTTGTGGATACAGACTAACATGGCTACCCCTCTGATATTTGATACCCAGTTTCCCCACCCAGCGCATGAGAGCATGGGTCAATATCCCTTCATTCTGGGGCATCTCATTCCTTTTGATGATCTTGATTGTTTTTTCCACATTTGGAAAAATTAAATTAACGTCAGTTGTCAATGTTACTTCCTGTGTTAAGGTGGGCGGAAACTATGAAGGAATAGCTTCGTTCTTTCCTCTCCCAGTCGCAGCACATCATTATCTCTGCAATGCTCTTGATCTCTCTCTGCCCACTAATCCACAGTCCCAGTATCACTTATTGCATAAACCCGGGTCTACTGGGACACTAAACCAACTTATGGAAACATCTGTTTCTTTAATACCATGCAGATACTTTATCCAAACTACTGCAATATAATTATAATCTCAACAATCTCAGAGTAGTAGATACCTACATTATCAACCTATAGTGTGAACCTATAGAAGGTTCTATAAAACATACTAGGGTGACCAGATGTCCCGATTTTATAGGGACAGTCCCGATTTTGGGGTCTTTTTCTTATATAGGCTCCTATTACCCCCCACCCCCGTCCTGATTTTTCACACTTGCTGTCTGGTCACCCTAAAACATACTGACCATAAACGTATAGCAAAAAATATAGAAAATATATGAATAATACACTCAATCCTCTGCAAACAGAGATATCACTAATTCGCCAGACACACATTTGTAATGTAGTACCTATTGTTTTTGGATTTGAAAAACTTAGGAAAAGAGAGGAACAGAGCACTTCATAGTCACATGAAGTACACACATTTTAGCTGTTTTGCTTCCCAAGATGCTAAAAATTAGTTGGATAACAACACATGCCCTTGCATGTCTCATCACAGTAATTCCTTGTAAACGCTGTTGTGTCCCCTTGCCTCAAGGTGAGCAGATGCGCCTGCGACGTTGCACTCCATAATGTTTTATGGAAATATGCTTATGAGTGTGAATATGATGTAACTGGAATATGCTTTATGCAAAAGGTCTCTCTTTAAGGTATCATTACAAAGCTTATAATCTACTGAGTGTGTTCATCCTATTTGTATGCATGTATCATTCTTGTATCTGAAGCTAGAAATATGAAGTATAACTCTAAGGTCTATTGTAATTATGCAAAGTGTGGGCCACTAATGGAGGTTTAGAATCTTGATGGCTCCTATTGACTAGGACAATTGATTGTAAATGGCTATGTTTACTTGCAAACCTTCCTGGGTATGTGCGGGCCAGCTCTGGAAGAACGGAGGCTGGGGTCTCACAGGACATGTGAACATGTCACCTTACTGGAATCCATCTTAAACCTGGTGCTTTTCCATTTAGAAGGAGGGGTGCGGACCCAGAGACACAAAAGATTCCCGCCTTGTGCCAAAGCTACAAAAGGGGGTGGAACATAACGAAGGGGGTTCCAGTCATGAGAAAACCCATAATTTCCACCTAAGATGTCTGCTGGAACTAACAAGGACTGTACCAGGGGAAAGGATTGGGCCCAGACTAATGCTAGGTCCACACTACCTGCCTGATTCGGCGGGTAGAGACCGATCTTCTGGGATCGATTTATCGCGTCTCATCTAGATGCGATAAATTGATCCCAGAAGCGCTCCCCCGTTGACCTCGGAACTCCTGCTCGCCGAGAGGAGGAAGCGCTGTCGACGGGGGAGCTTGCCTGCGCCGCGTAGACCCGCAGAAAGTAAACTTAATTCGATCTAGGAAACGTCGACTTCAGCTACGCTATTCTCGTAGCTGAAGTTGCGTTTCCTAGATCGATCCCCCGCTCCAGTGTGGACCAAGCCTTAGATGGAGTCTAGTCTGTGAAAGAAGCTTATTGGAACATCTCTGAGGGTGAGATTTTACCTGTAAACAGTTTCTTACTGTATTAGGCTTAGACTTGCATGTTTTTGCTTTATTTTGCTTGGTGACTTACTTTGTTCTGTCTGTTATTACTTGAATCCTACTTTTTATACTTAATAAAATCACTTCTGTTTATTAATAAACCCAGAGTAAGTGATTAATACCTGGGGGAGCAAACAGCTGTGCATCTCGCTCTCTCAGTGTTAGAGAGGACGGACAATTTATGAGTTTACCCTGCATAAGCTTTATACAGACTAAAACGGATTTATTTGGGGTCTGGATCCCATTGGGAGCTGGGTGTCTGGGTGCCCAAGATAGGAGACCTGCTGAGCAACTTTTAGTTAAAGTCTGCAGCTTTGGGGGCATAGACCAGACCTGGGTCTGTGTTGCAGCAGGCTAACGTGTCTGACTCAACAAAGCAGGGTTCTGGAGTCCCAAGCTGGCAGGGAAAACGGGCTCAGAGGTAATCTCAGCACATCAGGTGACAGTCCCAAGGGGGCCTCTATGACTGAACCAGTCAGAGCACCCTACCTCACTTTACAGGATGTGGAGGAGGACGGCGGCCCATGCCATAAGCTCAGCATATATCCTTCAAACAGTTAAATAACAGCTAACTCAGACTCTGCTTTTAAACAAGCAAACATATTCACATACACAAAAGACAGGCGCTTGGTTGCAGCACTTTAAGCCAAGGGACTGACCTGGCCTTGGAGTTCTGGGTTAGCATTGAAGCACTCCTCTTCTGTCCCAGTCTCACCCAGCTCTACTCTCAGCGGGAGCAGCACGTCTTCTCAACTGTCCTGCTAGCTCTCTATTGGCCCGTATCACCTTCTGCCCCTTCTATGCCTCTGGAGGACTATATCTCACTGGCCAAAAAAGATTTTTCTTAAGCAGGAAGTGTCAGGACACCAATGACTCCAACAGGATGCTGAGATGGCCTGAATGACTCTGTCACACTCCCATTCTCTCGTCTCCCATTCTACTGACTGTTTAGGATTCCCTCTCTTGCATCATGCATCAGATCTGATTGCAAACTCTTTGGGTATGGCCCATGTGAAATGTACCTATATTTTGCGGAGCCTGGCACACTTTTGGACATTTTAACAAACAGCTGCCAAGAAGGAAACTGGTTAAGAATTGCCAATAAAGTGGCAGCTAATTAATAGTGCTGTTTTGAAAACACACACTTTTTTCAAACACAAGTAACTGTAAAGGTTACACTCAGCAAAAAAATGACAACTGGAGTTACAATAACTCTCATTAAGGATGGCCTCTTCATTCCCTTATCAATACAAGATACTGAATTTTTGTAGCTATATACTTAGATTTGAATTTTGCGATGTTATAGAAAGTAAGAATTCTACGCTATGCTGCCAGCCTCTTTAAGTCACTCTAAGGGTGCCACAGGGTCAGAATTCTGTCCATAATTGACCAGGAGAGAATTCCCGGTGTGGAAGGGAACTACCTGCCAGTGTGAAGCTGGAACAATTGGCTCCTGATTCATCCAACCTCCTGCTCCAGTAATGGACATTAGGGAAGAGAGAAGACTGCTTTATTATGCACTGGCATAAGGGATTCTACGCTAATGCAGAGATGCCAACCTTGCTCTGAGACTTTTAGGGATTTTTATGAAAAAAAAAATGAGAGAGAAATTAGGGAGGTTGCTTGGACCATTCTCTCCCCACCTCTGCCCTGAGGAACTGGGACCTCTCCCCTTTCCCTTCTCCTCCCTGTCTACGGCCGGGGAGGGGGAAGGTCTGTGTGTTCCCTTTTACAACCTGACCGCCACACCCAAACATGGAGAAAAGGAAGAGCTGCCCTTCTATGATACCTAGGGCCCTTAATTATCTTGGCCAGTTCCGGGACTGGACCTTTTTCCTGGGAAGATTGTGCTGGCCTGCTCTAGGTTCCAAGGATGAGTTAACATAGTCCAGCAGAGTCCACACAGGGCCGTTACAACGCAAAATGCAGCCCGTGGGCTGGGCAATGAACTCAGCAGTGTCCCAAGCCAGCAATGAGGCATCTATGGTGATGGTTCTTATTTTTGTGTTTCAGCGGGCGGCATGTGAATGGAGTCCTCACATAGGCCTTGTGGGGATCCTTCCACCAAATCAGGGAGTCGAGAACCTTCTGAGGAATAGATATCCTTTTGCTCAAGCTGTGTAGGCTGTCCTGAGCCAGACCTGGAGATACCTCGAATGCAGTCTGGCATCGGGTGTAATGAACATGCAGGCTGCCATGTGTCCTAGCATCTGCAGGAAGGTCTGTGCTGTGGTTTGAGAGCTCCTCTGAAGGGTACAGATGAAGTTGCTCATAGTGATGAATCTGTCTGTAGGCAGGAAGGCTCTGACAATTGTGGAAACTGGGGCGGCCCCCGTGAATTCAATGCGTTGGACAGGTGTCAAAGTGGACTTTTGTGTGTTGAGGCTCAGTCCAAAGGAATGGAAGACGGCCAGGGACTTGCAGGTTACAGACTGCACTCTGGGAAGGGACCAAGCCTTGAGGAGTCAGTCATCAAGACAGAGAAAGACCATTATCCCCAATTATCATAACAGGGCATCACAACCGAAAGGACTTCGGTAAAAATTCTGTGCGCAGTCAAGAGTCTGAAGGGGAGCACTATATATTAACAGTGATCATTGCCAATTGTGAACTGTAGAAAGCATCTGTGAGCAGGATGCATCAGTAGGTGGAAATAGGCATCCTGAAGGTCAAGGGATATGAACCAATCCTCCGGATCTAGAGATGGTATTATTGTTGCTAACTTTAGCATCCCAAACCTCTGTGTCCAGATGAACGTGTTCAGAGTTCTGAGGTCTAGGACTGGCCTCCATTCTCCTTTCTTCTTGGGTACCAGGGCGTAACTCGAGCAGAGCCACATCCTGATGAAGGGAGGGACAAAACATGGTGACTCTCATGAGAAGGGTTTCTGAAAGAGGATTAGGAATGGGGCTGAAGAAGTGAATGTCATAGCCTGATATAATGACTTCTAGCCCCATCTGTCTGATGTGATCTGCTCCCATAATGGTCTGAAATAGGGTCAGAGGTAGGGGAGGAAAGAGTGGTTGAAGCAATGGGGCCAGAAGGAGTGATTCATGGCTCTCAACCAAAATATCAAAAGGACAGAGGAATTCCTGGGTGGTTCCACAGCCCTCTGATACACGTGTAGGCTTGGGAAGAATTTGATTTTCATTTTTTTTTTTTTGTAATTTTGTATTCCTGGCTGCTACCAGGATTGATACTGGGGGAGCCAGAACTGATGCCAGTTTCTTTGAAGAGTCCTTGTGTATAAAGGGCTATGAACTGGGTCCAGATGCTGATGCTAAACAAGGCTTCACTGTGTGGGAAAAACTCAAAGCCATTTTCAAGGGTCCATGAGACTCAGTCAGGGGGGCGGAAGAGAGGCAGTTAGGAGCCTCGGTGGTACCTGCACTAGGACGTAACTTCCCCTTCGTCTTCGACTCTCCATCGGGGACTTGTGTCTTCTCTTTTTGGAATGCTTCCAGGGTTCTGAAGCTATCCCTTCAGACTTGCTTGTTGGAGCTTAATCTGTGGAGATCACCAGGACATTCAGATCTATGCGCAGGGGTGAGGTTGGGCTCCAAGTCGGTAGCAAGCCTCAAGAAATGCTCCATAAGGTGCAACTTGAACCTGTCTTCCCTCAGCTTCCTAGACCTGCTCTTGAAGTTAGTGCAGACCTTACACTTCAACAGAATATGCACCTCCCCAAGGCAGTGGTGGCAGTTGATTTGTCCGTTGCTGAAGGGAGAAGACCTTTTGCAGGTCTGGCAAGGTTTAAACCCTGGAGTTTTGGGCATACCCTGAGCAAAAAGGGGGCTTCAAAGAAAGGAACCAAGGTGGGCAGGGAAGCCACTGGGGAAAAGGAGAATAGTGGGAGGTCCCCCCAAACACACAGACAGTGTAAGAAAATATTAAGAAATAAAACAGAGAAGGGCAAAGGGTTAGCAAAACTAACCAACGGACACTGCAAAGGTCCATCTCAGGGTGAAGGTGTCCAATAAAGAAGTGGAGCGGCGCTGGCTCCACCCTTTTCAAATCAGAGTACAAGGACATTTAGGGTGTAGATGCGGACCCATGGACACTGCTACTGAAAATCTACGATCAAAGGTGCAAGGGTACGCAAGTGCAACTGAGCAGCCATAGTGACATCTACTCAAAGAAGATCTCAGGAGTTCCTGGATCCTAAACCTGTGCTCAGTCCACTTGACCATGGTGTCTGCCTCTCTACAAAAAGAACAGGAGTACTTGTGGCACCTTAGAGTCTAACAAATTTATTTAAGCATAAGCTTTTGTGGGCTACAGCCCACTTCTTCGGATGCTGTAGCCCATGAAAGCTTATGCTCTAATAAATTTGTTAGTCTCTAAGGTGCCACAAGTACTCCTGTTCTTTTTGCGGATACAGACTAACACGGCTGCTACTCTGAAACCTGCCTCTCTACAGAGATTTACTGTCAAAAAAGGGGAGGAGCATGTGAAAGAGTGACATACACACTGTATAAAAATGAGAAAAAAAATTCCCAACATGCCATTAACAGCCCCTTAAAAGAATCGGACTACTTAAGCTGCAGAAGAAAAATGGAGTTTCCGTCCCTCGATTTAAATCTCTGGTTTTGGAGTTATAAAACAACTCAAACGGACCCAACTGTAAACGACAAAAATAGCACAGTTTCCAGAGTCTAGAAAGCAAGCATACTCAGGCCTGCCATTAAACTGTCAGAACTGGGGCAAACTTTTTGGTTGATTCTTTATCCTAGAATTGCATGAACACTGCTATCTTTCAGCATTTTTGTGAGAATGGAATTCTAATGAGTTGTTATCTATCCTGGCAATATAGCAAACCATTGACTTCTACAAAGACTACCCTAAAATGTCCAGTTATTTATACTGGCTGCCAAATTTAAGAGTCTTCTTTCAATGCTAACTTTGCTCAAATCAGTCATGGCTTTTGATACGATCAATCACACATTGTTATTCTTCAACAGAGTGTTCTCCATTTTTGCCAATCCTTAATTTTCCACCTCCCTGCAGAGGATAATTCTCTACATAACCTGGTGGTAAGGGGGACAGCTGGAGGCGAGAGTGTGCATTCAAGTGCATATCAGCAGGTTTCTTTATACAGTGACTATCTTCATTATCAGGGCCTCCAAAAAGATAATTTTCAGGCTGTTCCACAAGACCTCATCTCATATCAGATCAAGCAGACAAAAACCCCAAACCAAAATCCTCTAATAAATGTTCTCTTTCTATATAGCTCATTATGTCACTGCATCAATACAGGAGGACTCATACAAAAGATAGTGTTTTGGCACATTTCGTTTTGTATTGTGAGAACGTGCTCAGAACTAACCACAACTCTGAAAATAACACACATCCAAAATCAGTGACAGAAGAACTCCCAGCAGCTCAGAGTTTGGGTCAAATCCAATTAATATCCTACAAATAGGATTCTTATCTAGATCAATGGAGAAGCCCCCACTATACTATTTCCCTTCCCCCAGGTAACCATAGGCCTGGGCTCACTCCGACTCCTTCTTGGGTGAATAGGAGGCTCACACCTGCTTAATCATCTTAATAGGGCATCTCACTTCTCAGGTCTCTCATATTGACCTCCCCAGCACAGTCTTTCCCATCCTCTCTTCTGCTGTTTAGGGGAGTTCTCCATGACTCTCCCTTCCTGGAGAGGGAATAGCTTCTAGAGAGGAAGAGGAGAGGTGTGGTTGGGGAAGTAATCAGGAAGCTAGCACCAATGTCTGTCTCTCTCCAAGTGCTCCATTTGGTCTCCCCCCTCTGCTGTAGTGAGCCGTGAAGAGTGGCGAGTAAAAGAAGGAAGGAGGAGAAGTAGAGTGAAACCTCTGCTGTGGCAGCCTCTAATAGGCAGGAGTTTGTAGAGTGGATAAACTGCTCTGACGCTCATGCAGCTTTGTCTCCACTAGAAAGGAGTTGCAAGTATAGCTACCCCAGCAAACCCTCTAAGGGGAGATGCAGCTTATAGGAGCAAAATAGTTATTTTGCTGGTACACCTTATACCAGTTCCCCAGACAAAATAAGCTATACCAGCAAGATGACTTTTTTGCTGGTATAACTGCATGTATACTAGTTTGCCGCTGTCATATCTATGTCAGTTACAGGTCTGGATTTTTCCCCACACTTCTAACTGACAAAGCTATGCTGGCAAAACTTTTAAGTGTACATCAGGTTTCAGTCCCTGGGACAGAAAGGCCGCTCAGGAATGTCAGGAATCCACTCCAAACCATTATTTTTACCTATTGTGGGTAAGAATTCATTAATTAAAATTTATGAAGGGTCCAGGTTTAGTACTCAGTTATACTGGCTCAGGGGAAAGAAAGTGTAACAGAGTATAGGCCATTCTGGTAGCATCACTATGTAAGGGATATTTGTCTTGTCTTTACTTCGGTAGCAACTATAAAGTTAGCAAGTTAGGATTTCCCCCAAGTTAAACCGAGAATATTTTTGCCCAGCTAAAAAGTCCAATAACACCTTAAAAAAACAAAAAACACCACCACCCTCCCAATATGAGAAAAAACCCTTCTGTGCACTACCGCTTTAAGTAACTCCATACGACTCCACTTGTCTTTCACAGACTAGCAAACACTCCCCTCAGAACCCATGTTTGTATGAGACAATTGTACCAATTTAACTACATTGGTTTAGAAATAGATTTAAATAAATTAGTGCAATTGTGAACGCTCTTACTTCAGTCTGAGAATGCCTTATACTGGTTTAGCTTAAACTACACTGATATGAGGCACTCTCAAACTGAAATAAGAGTGTCCATGCAAAAAGGACATTACATTAGTTTCTAAACAAATTTAATTAAACAGCTACAATTTATTGGCCTTATAGGGGAAACAAAAGCAAACCAAATATAAGTATAAGCATTACAATGCCTTCTTAATGACATTTGGTTTAGAGAGTGAAATAAGTTAGTACAGCAAAACCATTTTTTTGCCAGTTTAATTGTGTGTACATAGGGGATTTTGCTGGCATAGCTATGTTGTTAAAACAAAACAATACACCATGATGTTGGCAATTTTTTTCAGTGTAGACCTGGCCTTCAATAGAAATCTGTTTTCAAATCTGTCTTAAGTTCAAACTGCTCAGTAAACAAAAACGTATCATATTAACAAATGCGATGCATATGTTCAGATGCATTTCACAGAGTTACATTATATGCACCTTATGAATGTTTCTCAGTAGAATTTACTTGAGATATAAATAGACACTTGAGTACAGATTCCAAACTATGAACTGTAGAATTTTATCAGTACGGAGAAAAATTTGAAATTAAGAGGACGGAGGGTTTTGGGCCAAAATGTGCTCTGCATATCTGATGACAGAGGCCTAAATAGTCAAGCTGCAGTTAGACATGTTTTATTTGAGATTGAGCATTTCCTCTATTGTTAATAGCTCCTGTACTGTCTCCATTTCATATTGAACTCAGTCTGTTTCCTAGTATATATCCAGGCAGGTGAAACCAGGCAAAACCCCATCAACCCAAGATATGGCATGATTCATCCAACTTTTCCAAGGCCCAGTTAAGTGAATCAAATCAACCTCTGATTTCATATATAATGTCTTTCATATAGAGAATAACCACACTGCACTAAGTGAAAAGGGTTACATCAGTAACACAAAAAGCATACCAGAGATTTGTAACAAACGCTGTATTCTGAACCTAATTCAGCAAAAAACTTAAGCAAGTGCTTAACTTTACCCATGCGTTGAAGTGCATCCGTATTCTGAAAGCTCTTAAGCACAAGCTTAATTTCAACCACATACTTAAGTTGCACTGAAATCATAAAGTTAAATATGCACTTGTATTTTCTTAATTGGGTTTTTTAAGATTCACTGCACCCTTAATATTACATACTATTAAGTGTGATCCGTACACCATTATCAAACACTACAAAAAACAGAAAGACTCAACTATGCTCTGTTCAGAGTTGAACTAATTCTGTTTTATAGTCAGAGTCAAGCTCTAACCTGCGCAAAGCTGACCAGTGCTTCATTACATGTGACCTGCCTAATGGAGGGAGCAAGAATGGCTGTTTTGTCTGAGTGCTTTGATGGTAACAGAGGTACTGAAGTCCAGTACATGAGGAAGGAGAACAAGCACCAGGAAATAGAAGAGAAATGAAGACGACTATAAAGGTGCTTGTTTTATATGGTAATGGACCTGAGCCAAAACTCAGGCTAGGTCTACACCACCCGCCTGAATCGGCGGGTAGAAATTGACCTCTCGGGGATTGATTTATGGACGCGACAATTGATCCCCAAATCGATGCTCTTACTCCACCAGCGGAGGTGGGAGTAAGCGCCGTCGACGGGAAGCCGCAGAAGTCGATTTTGCCGCCGTCCCTACAGCGAGGTAAGTCGGCTGCGATACGTCGAATTCAGCTACGCTATTCGCGTAGCTGAATTTGCATATCTTAAATCGACCCCCCCCCCGTAGTGAAGACCTGCCCTCAGGAGACCAATACCCCTGAATTTTAGAGACGCTTTTAAATGGATCTGAACATTACAAGTTGGGCCCATTTCTAACATTACACAGTAATGGTCCAAAAGATGTGTTTTTTTGTTTTTTTTTAATCCTTTTTGGCTAGAGAAGCGTTATTTACATTATCTAAATGACTTACCTTCAGTAAACTCACTTGTTTTATTCCAGGAATCCTGAAAACAGAAGCTTTGCCACCTTATTAGAACAGAAGCTTTGACGGTTGTTAACAGAGAAATCTTCCAGATGAGTCTGCAAAGCTACTACTTATACTCTTATTTGCATCAGCGCTGATGTATAATCTTGAAAGAAGCCAAACTCAAGAGTTGTGAAAGACTATTTTCCACAGATCTGGGCTGCTTTTTAAGGGTCTCAGTTTCTCACAGAGAAGACTTACATACTGCATCAGTAAAAGATTTCAAATGAGAAGATCTGCTGGATATCGCCAAAGCTAACTATAGGAATAAGAAAACTTCTACTCTAATAAGGTAACAAAGCTTCTGTTTCAATTTGAACATTCTGAACAATGCAGGTTGGGCCCATTTCCAAGACTACACAGTAATTTTCCAAAACAGCACACTTATCACCAGCACCACCACCACCCTTATTTCTTGGGGCTTGTTATTCTTCTTTATGTACTGAACTCTGTTACCATCAAACTGCACAGACAAAAAAAGCCATTCTTGCTCCCTGCAATACACACTCCCTGCAGGTCACATTTAATAAAATTATTGTCGGCTGTGCCCTGCAGATTAGATCTTGACTCATGCTATATTTCAACCCTGAACAGAGCATAATTGTATGTTTCTGTTTTTTGTAGTGTTTGATAAAGTTATAACGATCACACTTAGTAGTATGCAATATTAAGGGCACAATTAACAAAGCACAAGTGCATATTTAACTTTATGCTTTCAATGCAACTTAAGTATGTGCCTGAAATTAAGCTTGTGCTTATGTCCCTTCTGAATAAAGATGGATTTCAACACTTGGTTAAAGTTAAACACATGCTCAAGTTTTTTAAGTCGAAGGCAAAGATTTATCTGTTTCAGAGACATATTTTGTTATGGGAATACCAGAGTCATTTGTTTCCATTTTTTCCAGAGACTGCCGCAAACCTCAGGTTTTGGACTCCTGTCTAATTCTAGAAGTCTTCTATATATTACTCTTGCCTTAAACAAAGGAAAAACTGCAGTTATTAATTATAATCCCTTTGTGAGCAAACTATTAACAACTGTATCTTTGTGTGTGCATCTACATATACATATAGACCATCAAAAATACATATACATAGATGTACGAATGCAAGTATAGCATTTAGTTAATATTCAGCTCTCTGGGGTAAAATCAATTACTGTAGTTTTCCATTAGTTAAGGCCAAGTGTATTGCAGTTGGCTTGTATGATAAGACAAGAATCTAAAACCTGAGGTTTGTGGCTGTGGATGGAAAAACTAAAATGAATGACTCTGCTCTGTCCTTAACATACTTGGAGCTCCATTTTGTGACTCAGGCCCCTTCATCAAGTTCCACTATTTATTTTTGTATTAAATTTGGATAATTTAACAGTATTTAAAAAAATAAAACAAAAAACAGAACTTATCTTACACAGCTTCAAAAGCCTTTAATCTCTCAGGCATTCAAATCCCAACAAAATCCCACTCTACAAGTACATGAGACTATCTTCTAGATAGCAGATGATTAAAATAAAAAATAATAAATATTTAAGACATATTTTACTCATCTGTGATTAACTGTTCTTTGTAATCAGATATAATTTTCTGTCTTGTACATTACCACATTGCAGTTTCCCTCTGAAGCAGAAAATGTGCCATTACAGCCACAGGTCAAGTTTCTTCAAGCAGCTACTGTCAGTTAAACCTAATGCATGTTGCTGTTCATCATTGCCTTCTTACAAATTCTGAATGGGATGCAGTTATTTATATAGCAAGCCCAAATATTTCAACTTTGCAATTTTGGAGTTCCGCATCCTTAAAGAAATCCTCCCTTATGCCTCCCTCAAAGTGTTAATAGTAAAAACCTAAAAAGCAGCAAACCACAACATGTCACTAAGACACACATAACCAGTGCAAAAGTAGATAAATTGGGGCTGAAAAAAAAAACAGATAGCAAAGTCAGAGGTGCCACTACTGCCCAGGATCCCAGGTCCTTTACACCATGAACTCCATTTCTTGTTTCTCCTTAGCACACTGAAAATTGTGGCAAGACAATTTATTTATTTAAAATAAATAGTATTTACATAATTTTAAAACAAATATTTTAAGATATCTTCATAAAGGGACACTGTCAACAATTTTTAAGGAGTCAACAGTACTTAAATTGGTTTGATTAATATAAATACTAAATTCTGTCCTTTTCAGTTTCAGTGGTTCAAACTCTTATCAATACCTGGGTTATCCTTCTCCTTGACCACTGCAATCTCCTATCCTTGCCTTTTTATCTTCAATGCATTCAGAAAACCTTTGTTATAATCTTCTTCCCTACCTGCAACTTGAAGCATGTCACTCCCCTCCATGAAGCTCATACTAACTTTCTCTGACCTTCTGCATTAAGTTCTAGTTTGCAGATTGTAAAACATGATATGGTATGGCCCTCAGTGGCCAAAGGAACTTACTGCCTTTCAGGGAAGAACCATGTTTCAAAACATATCCAGCACCACTTGTCTCTTAATGTTTTTCCTTGCATAACATACAGAATCTATCCATATCCCAAACGCTCAAAAAACAAGGCTAGCAAAAGTCATGCCATCCATATTATATATTAGCTTAACTTGAAAGATTACTCCAAAAAAAAAATCCTCATAATGATCAAGAGGTTTTCATTTTCTGCTGAGATGAGTGGAATAAAGGAAGTGGACTCGGAGTGGACTCAGTCATTTTCTTTCTGGTTATGCTATAGAGAAAGGCTCCAAAATATAAAGAGAGTCCCGCTAATGCAATTCACAAATTAAGAGTATATTTTCTTCAATACAGTAAGATTCTCTTGGGACACTCTGGTGGTCAGCCTATCATCCCAATTAAGCAAAGAGGCCATTAGAAAAGGTCTGAAAAGACCCAACTGAAACAATACTATATTCAATAACATTCACTACATTTCAGTATATTAATTTAGACTTGGCATTATCTGTGTTAAAATCCTGAAGCTTAAAATTCAACGCTTATTTAACTCCTAGTTAAAACCACTTAATGCCTTGGAACTGGTTGAATACAGAACAAAGGCAGAACTTTTGCCAATTCTATCATGATTAATCAGCAGTTGTTACTCTTCTCTATCAGACTACTCTCAAGTGGTTATCTGGGAGCAATCTAAATAAACGAGATATCCCAAATAAGTGAGTTATAATATATAATGATTTACAATTAAAATTACTCTATGAAAAAGCCTTTAAATAAAACATTTCTATAGAATGTTATCAAATTTTCTACATTGATATAAGCATCTGCAAATCCTCTAACTACATAGCAAAATTCAAATACAAAACAACTATTTCTATATCACAGTCCTGGTCAGACTCCCAATGCCTGCGGTCCACGGGACTGCTGTGAGAGGAATCTAACCTATGGATCCCCAGGCATTTTAATCCTCCAAAGTCCGAACAGACTTTTAGAGTTTTGAGGTCCCTAGGCACACAGAGTGCAGACCATCTGTCTAGCATCCCTCTTTAGAGCGGTGTCCATGTGGCACAGGTGTCCAGCCCCTGAAACCAGTGCTAACGTCTAAGATTCCCCTTACAGGTTAAACAACAACCTCTCCCCGAATGCCACCCACAGGTGTGAGCCTTTTAGGTTACATTTAACTTTCCAAAGCCATGTGGTAGCTTGTGTCATATAGTACATGCAGACCTGTAACATGTTATTGCTCTTTACTTGGTCACATGAGAAATACACAGATCCATACAAAATTAATAGACCCTACATGTATTTCCCCTCACTCTAGCTCACCCTTCCCTGGGAGTCCTTGGGGACCCATTTCTGTTCAGGTAGGTAGGTAGGCAGGCAGGCAACTTAGCCCCTGCCACCAACTCATCTGGCTCCTGCAGCAGCTTCCCTCATCTTAAGCTAGTGACAAATAGCCAAAGAGTGAGAGCAAATACAGGAAATTGTGTCCTTTATAACATTCCACTCTCTTCTCTCAGGTTATTCCCTGGTCTCCTGTTGAGGCTGACAGAATCCTATGGTACCAGGTGATTTTGTTGCTAGGTGACCTCTCCCCTGCTAAATCAGTTCCTCTGGGAAGCATCCAGCCTCTTGTCTAGAGCAACTACTTTCAAGTGTCACTCACTTGAGTCAACAACCCTCTTTTTTTTTGCGGATACAGACTAACACGGCTACTATTCTGAAACGAACCCTCTTTTGTTAGCCCTTTACCTTCTAGGGAGGAGGGATAGCTCAGTGGTTTGAGCACTGGCCTGCTAAACCCAGGGTTGTAAGTTCAATCCTTGAAGGGGCTATTTAGGGAACTGGGGTAAAAATCTGTCTGGGGATTGGTCCCGCTTTGAGCAGCAGGTTAGACTAGATGACCTCCTGAGGTCCCTTCCAACCCTGATATTCTATGATAACAACCTTTGAAATTTCAGTTCAACAGATAAGGCAAAAAAGCTGCACCCTCAAAATGAAATCTGCAGCTTGGTAAAGATACATACAGCGAGTTCATAATCTCATACAGATTGTATGGACAAATCCTCACAGCCTTTAAAATAGAAAGCCAGGCATCAGCTGGTTTATATGAAATGACAGTACTTAAGGACCCAGTCCAAATCCCACATAAATCATTGACCCCCATTGACTTCTGTGGCAGTGGGGGGCCAAGGAAGGATTTACAGAAATTAAAGGTAGATATAAACATTAACCATTCAGAACTTTTAATTGATCACTCTGGGTTCCTCTGATTCTCTGGCCATAGCAAAGCATTCCATTTACTTAAAAGGCACCAATTTAAAACAAAGTGTCAGAATTCTCTGCACCTTAACTGAGCACCTTTAGACTATTACCTTGTTACATAAGGTCTTACATACTTATTCATAGTTCTGTGTATACCGCATTTATAAGCAAAGTGCATTTTGGATACTCTGAATATTCTTGAGATGAGTATCCTGGCCACATATAGCAAAGTACAGATAAAAGCAGTATTTATTTCAGTAGTTTTTACAATACATTTCATATACATGGCTCTCTAGCAGAGACCAGGATAATGACAAGAAACCATTGCTGTACACTGGAACCCTACCCAGATGGTGTCATTCTGGGAAATTAAATTGGGCATTTGAGAGTCCCTTGTTGGTAGACACTATTTTGCTGAAAAATGACTCCATTTCCAATCCCTTTAAGGTCTGTAAAATCTTGACTGGCATCGAGAAAGCGAATAAGAAAATGTTATTTACTACTTCACATAACTCAAGAGCTAAAGGTCACCCAATGAAATTAATAGGCAACAGGTTTAAAACAAACAAAAGGAAGTACTTAACACAACGCACAATGTCAACCTATGGAACTCCTTGCCAGGGGATGTTGTGAAGTCCAAAACTATAACAGGGTTTAAAAAAGAACCGTGTAAGTTCCTCGAAGATAGGTCCATCAATGTTATTAGCCAGGATGAGCAGGGATGCAACACCATGCTCTGGGTGTCCCTAGCCTCTGTTTGCCAGAAGCTGGGTGTGGGCGACAGGGGATGGATCACTCGATGATTGCCTGTTCTGTTCATTCCCTCTCAAGCACCTGGCAGTGGCTACTGTCAGAAGATAGGATGCTGGGCTAGGTGGACCATTGGTCTGACCCATAGGGCCTTTGTTATGTTCTTGTGTTCTTATGTCCCAGTTGCATGGGAGCCCACTATTAGGGGCAATGTTTCCTTCAGTCCATCTATTATGTAACATTAAATGGCTTCAATCATCCTTTTTCTATTTATTTTTAGGTAAGATCTTGTTTAGCTAGAATCATCCTGTTCAACTACTCATGAACGCAATGTACATCTGTGCTCTCCCACTGAGCACATTTGAACGGAGAATTATGTCAGAGAAAAACCTAACTTTGTATGTTATTAGTTAGAGTGCCATATCCTATCCTAACCAGGATATTTTTATATTGGATATGCATGACAGGTCGCAGTGTTAAAAATTCTTAGATAAGAATTCCAGACATTCACTGTCTGGATCAGTGACTGGAATATTAGCAGCATAAATAGAGTATTGTAGCAGATGTACATAACTGTTGTGGACAGTTACCTCTAATGCTTTGTAAATAGTTACTGTTTGCTATTTCAGGAAAGTTTATCCAGAACCCCTAGAGATGATTCATTCATTCATCTTAGAGTTTGAGGCGGCACATTAGACAATAACCTAGGGCTGACTTATGCAGAATGATGCAAATGTTTTCTTTTTCAGCAAGCAATTAGAAACTGAAAACCTGTCATGCAGTAGTAGGCATGAACTAGAAGCAGCAGTTACAGATCCCATGCTCTGGCAGGTCTGTGGTGCTCTGCTGGCACAAAGTGGCTCCAAACCTGGACCACTGAGGATCTCAAGTGGCACAGAGTTGACTTAGTTGTCTACTACTCATGGACACTGGCATAAAGAGGCTTGGCTGGGGGGTGAGTGTGTGGCTTGGGTGTCTCGGTCTACCCCAGCTATCGCCGATACTTGGTGCAAGTTGGAAGAGGTGATCACAGAGCACAAATATTCCTTTGGCGCAGCATATTGACTCCGAAAATGGAGACCGTTTCAAATGTATCTTAAGCATGTTTAAGACAGCTGTGGTTTTTCAAACACATTCTATGCATATATTCAGTGCAAATATTTTTCTATAATAAGGAGTAATGCAATTTCTAGAAGAGGAACCTTGCTTCACTAAACCAGTGCCACTTCATTTGATTGAAAGCCATACATTTGCAAAGTCTCTCATCAGAGTTAACCTTTCTTAAACTGATATGTGCAGTCTAGACAGCTTTAAGATTCAATTTCATACTTTTGTTCTCTAGTAAAAGAACGACATTTTAAGTTCAGTGCAAGATGTATTACCTGCCCAATTCCCTTAAGTAAACTGGCAGAAGCAATTTTTAAGAAGAGGTGCGAAACTGAAAGAGGACAAAAGCCACCTTTCTTAACAGAACAATAAATTCACCCCTAAAGATAGCACCAATGTAATGTTCTGTAAGGAAAGTACTAATATCCTGTATTATGACTGTATCCTAATAACCAACAAGTATTGCATCTCTTCAGTTCTCATCTTTGCTTACCATTACTTACATGTCCAGAATGTTGTAGAGAAAAAAAATCCAAAGCTACATTCTTGTACAAATCTGTAACTAACTGGCAGGAAGGATGGTCTAGTTGATAGTGCATAGCACTGGGATGGCTGTGGACACAGGTTCAAGTCCTGGCTCAGCCACAGACTTCCTGTGTGACCATGACTAGGTCACTTAAATCTTCCCTGTGCCTCAGGTCTCCATCTGTAAAATGAGAATAATACTGCCTTCCTTTACAGGGGTGTTGTGAGGATAAAGTCTATTAATGACTGTTGGTCATTCAGAAACTACACTGGTGAAGTTCATGTAAGCAGTGAGATAGAAGTATTTAGATGGGAGAGCTTCACTTTGGAATATGTTCAGTTTAGAAAACAGAAGATTTACTTAGCAAGGTCAAAAACTCTCTAACTGGAAGCCTGGTTAACCCCCTTCCCAAAAGCTCTGGATTCTGATCGTAACCTTTTGAGATCACCCTGTCCACAAACTAATCGTAACTTCAATAAACCTCCACTTAGGGCTTTATCATGCGAAGGCTGAGCTCTCTAGTTCCAAATAGCAAAGCACTTAAGCATGTCCTCAACTTTCAGCATGTGATCAGTCTGATGCTTAAGTGCTTTGCTAGATAAGGCAAGAACAAACCCTTAATTTCCTTTCTCAACAAGTCTAATGTACTGTCTATTAACAAGCTGCTTATCTTTGATAATATTCCACCAGGGGCTGGGGTATGCTTGATTTTAAAAGACGCTGATGGACTTTGGCTATTTGCTCAATTGAAATCTCAAGCACAAACTCTCTCTCTCAGCGTTTGAAACAGCTGTCCATCACCGTACTATCCAAGTGTCTTTCGTGTTAAGTCAATAGGAATAGTAGAGTCCCTAATGACATTAATGGAGTCTCTGGCACATCTTCCTTTTTGAAGTAAAACTCTGCTTGGGTATGGTTTTTTATTTTATTTTTTAAATTAATTGATTTTTTGGGGGGTAGAATGGGATGTCAACATTGTGAGTGTCAAAATTTTCATTGAAAGACCTTCACCAGATTAAAAACTTCTAAGCATATCCTGAAGCGACTCTGAAATTAAGGTGGTTTAAGAAGACAACTGGCATAGTGGAAATTTCAAAGGTAGAAGGGCTTTTGGGATGAAGGATACAGTATTCACACAAAAAAGGCTAGATTTTCAAATTTAAGTGTGTGCATATTTGCATGTGTAATTTATGTACATAAATACCTAATATACAAATGTAAATTCTAGGTGTTTGTGCACACACACATCAGTTAGTCTAAGTGATCATACCTAGTCTGGTTTGTGACTACACACTGCGAATTCCTTATTTATTTACTTATACGGGGAGCCTAGGGATCCCAGTTAAGACTGGGGCTCCTCTGCGTTTATGCATGGAAGACAGCCGTGTGCAAATATATGCACACAATTTCATCTGCTTAATTCAGAAGGTTGGTCAAGAGTATCTTGCTTGAAATTGGAGCTTGTTTTCTTAACCTCTATGTCCACCCATACAGCTTTGCCTGTCCTTAGATTTGTTCTTTTGGCTAGTACTCTAATTAGTGGCTTTTGATCATAATAAGCACTTGGTTTAGCAAACACTTTACAAATATTACCCAATTAATCCTCCCAGTGCTCCTGTGAGATAAGTAAGGCATATTCTCCTATTCTAGAAGTGAGGAAACTGAGGAAGAGAATTGAAATAGTTTGAGTTTGAGAGGTGGTGCCTCATCCAAGTCTATAGTCCTAGAGTCAGCATTAGAACTCAGGAGTTCCCGGTCTCCAGTCCAGTGTTTGAATCACTAGACCACATCTCTTCAAAGGAAGAAACTAAAATAAAACAGATTTTCAGATGCTCTCTTTTAAGCCAGGGGAAAAATATTCCAAAATAAACCTCATGAGACTTTTCTATTCTGATCAGCTCTGAAAGTTAAAAGGCAGAGTGCCCCATATTTTTCCAGATTTGTAAATTTTCTTCTAAAATGTAAAACCATCCATCCCTTTCACAGTGTCTGCAGATTCCAGAGTTTCTTTTGTTACCTAAAGTCATGTCAATATTTATGCAATTAAGTTTAAAAGAAAGTTTGTGCATGGAAAAATCGGGATTAGCATCTTTGCTGAAGAACATTAGTGGTAGTAGCAAGGCAGAATACATCATGTAGCTACAAAAGATGGGGAGGATATAGTATAGCAACATAAATACTTGAGAGCACCAATCTGAACGGAGGGAACCAATACTTCCTTTTTAATCACCTAGCATTCTCTACCAGTTTTCCTATGGCAAACTAGTAATCTAGATAAAAGATGAGAGCAACTCAGAAACAGGAATCAGGGTGTGAGGGAAGAAACCTTTCCTAAGATCTTTTTCTTTCTACCCCAACCCCAAAAAGGTACTTCAGCAGCAGACAGAGCTGAGCCTCCAAATACATGAAATAGCTCAGGTTCATCAGCTCTTGCAAAACGCCTAATGATGTGTAGAATTTACAAAGCCTGAAGCGACATATAGCTGACATTCAACCTGTCAACTATCTTTGCCTATTAAAAAACAGCAGAGTTATGATGTTAACGTCTGAAACATACATATTTGTTGACTATATCATTTTGCTGTCACTAGTATTGTGATAAGACTCTTTTATAAGCTATCTAAAAGGCAAAAATGCAGTTTTATAGTGAGTTCAAAATTGCAGCTGCTCAAAACAGCTGATTTAATATGTCTGATGAATATTGTAAACATAAAAATACATAAACCATCAAAAATAATGCAATATAAACTAGCCACAGCACTATCAAAGCCACTCGGCACATGCTAGAGATAGCCTGTCTGTCTATCAGAGAATTTCAAGCTGGGTCACCTTACACTAGTACTTAAGCATATAAAGATTGTAAAAGCACTGTGTAAGACTTAACACAGAATTCACATCTTTTTGTGGGAGTAGATCAGAACTTTTTAAACCACTTTTAAGAAAGGCAACCTCGCAATGCATTTTCAGTAAAGTTCTAACCAATTAAAATACCAAATCACAATGTTCAATAGCTGAAAGTTGGAGGAAAAGATGAAGGCTCACTAAGGGTTTTACAGCAAATTCTCTGGAAAGTGAATGTTATTGTATATACCTAAACACCTGTGATATGGATTTTGCGGGGGAGAGCATGTCCATACTACTATTGGAAATGATGTGTGGACAAGTGCACCTGTGTGTATGTGGGCTGTTTGAGTATGCCTGCCCCAATCTCATCATCCTTGTGGCCAGAGAGGACTAAACAGAATGGCAGGGGATGTCTGAGCGCAGGAATTGCTGCTGCAGATGGTCTGGGGACGGGAGGGCAATATGACACTGTGATTTGCCACAGCTTTGCCATACTTTGAATTGTACATGACATACAAAACTCAGCCACTTTCATTCAACTGTGCGTTCAATTCTGGGACTGCTTTTCTTCAGAAATACTTTCTGGCTGGCCCCTGCCATCAACGTGCTGTAACCTGTCACGTGTTGCTCAACACCAGGGGGTTCAACAAGCAGAAAAGGGACACAGGGACAGGATTGCAGTTTGCATCAGATTTACCTACCCCTTCCTCTCAATTGTTTCAGAGTCTAGCTGTTGCATGGCCTTAGCAGGCTGGGATGCAGATCTTGCTGTTGGCTCCACTGGGAACCAGAGACACTGCTTTGAGAACTGAGCACAGTAGAAGTAGTAACAACATTCTGCCTGACCTCGGCATACTTGACTGATAAACAGAGCTCTAATGTCACCATTATAAGATTCAGAATCTGTGCCTGCTGCGCCATTCCTGGCAACAAGTTGCTTCCTTCCATACACTGGTAAATACTTTAATCAGATGAGGATTTAAAGTAGATATGTCAAGCTGGCCTTGCTGTCTCCTCTCACACCCCACCACTGCTCTGCCTGATGTCTTATACAAACTGCATATTACATGAAATTTATCAGACCAGGAGAATACAAATTCTAAGCTAATCAGATAGTTATTCTCCTGTGTGTTGTGGGTGTAATATTACTGTTCTCATCAGACACTCAAGGCCACTCATACATCCAAGGAACATATTTCCATCTCTGAATAGCAGTGCTCAATGCTATGGTCTATGTCACTCACAGACTGCAACCTGGTATGAACTGTAGCATGTGTTGTCTCATTATCCTTTGAGAGATCATAGCATCCAGGGAGGCAGACATATTTTCCTGGGCAAATAACTTGTCTATATGTCTCCCAGCGTTGTCACAAGACACACACAGTTGGATTCTAGTCCTCACTAGTATTGTGTTTCTGAGACGGACGCTGATTTTCCTAACACCAAGGGCAAGTATTCAGCCAGCATCAATATCTGCAATGCTCTTGCTATTATTGTTGAGACTGACTTTTATAGCACGAGTCTAGCTAGCTAGCGAGAATAAGTATATAAGGCACCTATTACTATGATATACAAATATTCAACAAAAGTATTAAGAAGCAAAAGGATGCAAAAGCTGCTTTCTTTCTTTGTTGCACAGGTCCTTTTACATATCTATACGTGCAACGATTTTTTTATTTTAATTTTTTAAAAACCAGCTATGCTTACCAACTAGTCAGAAATCACCGCTGGCAGTGACGGCAATTGATATGAACTGTACCATAACTAAGTTCCTGCCACCTTCTTCACTGCATGTATTAATGACAAATTGCCACGTGCAGAACACTGGGTTGCTTTTGCTTGAGAACTGGATTTGTTATTTTGGATCCCTCAACCATATAATTCTCCTCCAGTGAAGTCAACCAATGCAGTCAAAGCAGTGCACACACGACAAAGGGGTGGGACAAGAAAGATTCCTGTATTTCTCTCTCTCTCAGGGACCTAAAATCACCTTCCATTCCCATGTTTTTCAGTGTTAGCATCTTCAAAATCTCCTGATTTCCCACAATCCATTTCAGGAATTCTGGTTTAAACAGAGGATACACTGTGAAACTGTTGGATTCTCTATCTCAATGCAAGAGTCTCTGCAAGGGTCTACATACTGAGAGCCCTGTGTGGATACAAAAATTTATATCCGCATCCGATCCACAGATTTGCAGGGCTCTATACATACTGTTAAACGGAAGATTCTCTGTATATCTGCTAGTATCCCAGGCACAATACAGGATTCCCAATAGAACTATGCTAGAATTCTTGGCTCAGTATAAGAATCTTAAGGGATTTCCAGGTTAAGGGCAGAGCTCCCTGCTGAATCTTATTGCTACATACATATTCTCGTGTGTTTATGAAAAAAGGACACCTGGTTTCCACTGATAAACCTTCTCTACTGGGCATGCAGTCAGGAGGCTTAAGGGCTGAGGAAGGCTTGCATTTGTTTCTTAATTTATTGAAAAACTATGATCAACAGGGCTAGGTCTCTTAATAAAAAAGATGGGGTGCTAATTCCTCAAGGCACAAATGGTTCATGAGGAGCTCTGCAGTAAGCTGTAGCTCTGGAAATAGTAAGCAAATAATCATGCAGAGAACTAAAATTAAAAAAAAAAATCAAGCTAAGTTCCCTCTAAGCTGCGTGGCTGCACAGCCACACAGCAGCCTATCAAGGGCTACGGCGGGGAGAGGCATCTCTCCCGCAGCCACAGCTCCGGACCTGTTGTGGCCGGGGAGAGCTGCACTCCCCCAGCACCCAGAGCTCTTGCGGCCAGGTAGAGGCACCTCTCCCTAGGCACCAACCCCAGAACTGCTGTGGCAGGGAGAGAGGGCTGGGGGGAGTCCTCTCTCCCTGCTGCGGTCCCAGGGCAGCCTGCATCCCAAACCCCTCATCCCTGACCCCACCCCACCACCCCGTACCCCTCATCCTCAGCCCCACCCCAGAGCCCACAGCCCCAGCCAAAGCCCTCACCCCCCTGCACCCCAACCCTCTGCCCCAGGCCTGAGCCCCCTCCCACATCCTGAACCCTTCATCCCCAGCCGCATCCACGCCCTCACCACCCCACGCCCCAACTCGCTGCCCCAGCCCTGAGCCTTCTCTCACACTCTGAACCCCACCCCCGCCACCCATCACCTGCATATGGTGCACATAACAAAATTCATTCCACACATGGATGGGAAAAATTAGAGGGAACATTGCACCCAAGCCAATTCTCCAGCTGCAGAAAAGAATTATTTTCAAAAGCGCTATTCCTGGCAATTCATTATTCAAATAGACTGTGTGTATGAATAAGCTCAGATCTGGATATTATCAAGCTTTTTCATCAACTCAGATTTTCTAAGCCAATTCTTTCTTACAAAAGATATTTCATGAAATCTTTGTCTTTTTAATGGGAACTTCAGAATTTCTGGCCTTGGAACTGTTACAGTGATACAACATACAGTTTTATTAATATTTTACTTCTCTACATACCCTAGAATTCTTTTTACATGGGTTTAGGAAAATTACAAAGAATTACAAATCACTTCACAATACAGACTTGACACAGTATAGGTTTTAAGCTGATCTGTACTCAGAATCAGAGGGATCCTGAGTTCGTTAGTATCAGGAATAAGCTCAATAGACTTCGACTTCTCTGTAACTGGAGGGCCTTCAAGATATGCAGTCCCTATCTGTATTTCACCATGAATTACGCCTGGAGTAGAAGAATTTGCAAGTAGTTTCTGTTGGTCCGTGCATGCACCCTGACTCGCCTTGTGCTTCTGTCCAAAGTGATAAAGTAGGTTGATGGACCAATTATGTCTCCAGTTCCTTATCCCTGTGAATCTGACAGATCTGAAGCAAAGGGGCAGGAGGGTGGGTAGTAGAATACAGGTAGGGATCACACATCTCAAAGAAACTCCAGTTACAGGTGAGTAACCTCTTCTTTGAGTGATGGTCACTGTAGTATTTCACTGTGGGTGATCTCTGGGTCGAGATGGCATGTTCCCTGAGAGAATCTGATGGTTGCTACTGCAACAAATGGGTCTTGGGGACTTCCCAATTGTCCTTATTCTCTGCAGATAAAAGGCCAAGGCTCATTGATCAAGGAAATGGAGTCTACATTCTTCTGCAGACGAGTGCGGTTTTGGAAAGAAAACAGGTAAGTGAATGGATTGGTTAAGAGGAAATTGCAAGACCACCTTCGGTAAAAATGTTGGGTGTCTGCATAAAGAAACCTTATCCTTGTGAAACACCAAAAATGGTGGGTCTGCCATTATAGTTCCGAGTTCACCAACCCTTCTAGCTGAAGTGATGGCTACAAGAAAGGCAACCTTCCTGGAAAGGAGGGACATGGAGCAGGTTGCCAGCGTCTCAAAGGGGATTTTGTCAATACCGAGAGTACCAGATTCAGATCCCATTAAGGTGTAATGTTTTGGAGAGGAGGGAAGATTCTTAGGAGACCTTTCCAAAAATCTAGCAGTTAGCGAGTGTGAAAAAACGGAGTAACCCTCCGCAGGAGAATGGAACGTGCTAATAGCCGCAAGGTGGACCTGCAAGGAGCTGAGAGCGAGACCCAATGGCTTCAAAGTTAGAATGTAGTCCAAGATAAGGGAAATATCTTCAGCTTCTGGTCGAACAGCTTTTTATTGTACCCAAGAGGAAAAGCATGTTACTAGCCCAGTAACATTGCCTCGTGGATTCTTTCCTGTTCTTAGAGAGAATGTCCTGCGAGGAACAAGCCCGTTCTAGGGTTGATGCCCGTCCAAATACCACACTCTGAAGTGGAGCGGTCATGAATTGGGGTGCTTGATCCTGCTGCTGCACTGGGTCAGAAGGTTCGGGAAATTCGGGATGATAATCGGTGGATGGGATGATATCTACAGCAGGTTGGGGAACTAGAACTGTCTCGGCCAAAAGGGGGCGATCATGATGACTGTCACCGTGTCTCATCAGATTTAGGTAGCACCTGAGATTTGAGCAATAGTGGGGGGAAGACACAGTTGTGCTGGTCTGACCAAGAAAGCATTGCCCTGAGAGTGGTAACTGAGGGCTCCCTGGGAGCAATATGTGGCACACTTGTTGGCCTGAGAAGCAAATATGTCTCTGGTTGGAATTCCCCTCTGCGTGAAGATGTTGTGTAGTACTCCATCGTGAAATTCCCACTCGTCAATTGCAAAGTGCCTGCTGAGTGAGTCCGCGAGCACAATCTGCATCCCCGGAAAGTAGGCTGGGGATAGGGTGATCTGAGTGCTGATGCACCAGTTCCAGAGATTGACCACTTCCACATACAGGGCTGTGGATTTCAAACCTCCGCCCCCCGTTTGTTGATGCAGAAAATGGTGGTGGTGTTGTCTGACATGATCAGGACATGAGGGAGAAAATGAGTGGAAGATAGAACTTGCATGCCTTCCTTATTGCTTGAAGTTCCAGAATATTGATCTGCATCCTGGATTCTCCAGGTGACCGTGTCCCTTTGTGTCATGTGGTTGTCCATATGGTCTCCCCAGCCTCGCAGGGACACATCGATGATGATAGTTTTGTCCAGAGATGAGGGAAGAAAGAGCAAAGATATCTTGAGGAACAGCCATGGATCTGGATCTCAATGAAATCTTTGCTGGTGCCGGAGGGTCTCGGGTGTTATGAGGGCTGGAGACAGCGGCACTGATGCACTGCTAGCTTGGAACCAGTGGATACCACTGTTTAAGAATCTTCTTCTGTGAGACTTAGAACATATTACATCCCCTTGGGCCATGTTGGTGGAAGGAATGTCCAATTTTTTTGAGGTGGACTTGGAGGAAGACTTAGGCCTGGTCTACACTACGGGTTTAGGTCGACTTTAGCAGCGTTAAACCGAATTAAGCCTGGACACGTCCACACAACGAAGCCCTTTCTTTCGATTTAAAGGGTCCTTTAAACCGGTTTCTTTACACCACCTCCGACGAGGGGATTAGCGATAAAACCGGCCTTTGCGGGTCGGAATTGGGGTAGTGTGGACGGAATTCGACGTTATTGGCCTCCGGGAGCTATCCCACAGTGCTTCATTGTGACCGCTCTGGACAGCACTCTCCACTCAGATGCACTGACCAGGTAGACAGGAAAAGACCCGCGAAGGTTTGAATTTCATTTCCTGTTTGCCCAGCGTGGAGAGCACAGGTGACCACGCAGAGCTCATTAGCACAGGTAACCGTGATGGAGTCCTCCCAGGATCGCAAAAGAGCTCCAGCATGGACCGAACGGGAGGTATGAGATCTGCTCGCCATATGGGGAGATGAAGCAGTGATAGCTGAACTCCGTAGCAGTAAAAGAAATGGAAAAGTATTAGAAAAGATCTCCAAGGCCATGAAGGACCGAGGCCATAACAGGGACACACAGCAGTGCCGCGTGAAAATTAAGGAGCTACGGCAAGCTTACCACAAAGCCAGAGAAGCAAACGGAAGGTCCGGGGCAGAGCTGCAAACTTGCCGCTACTACGCGGAGCTGCATGCGATCCTAGGGGGTGCAGCCACCACTACCCCAACCGTGTGCTATGACTCTCTCACTGGAGAAACACACAAGGAAGACGGTTCGGGGAACGAGGAAGATGACGATGGAGGTACTGTAGGTAGCTCACAGCAGCAAGGAAGCGGAGAAACCGGTTTCCCCAACAGCCAGGATATGTTTGTGACCCTGGACCTGGAACCAGTAACCCCCGAACTCACCCAAGACCCTCAGGGCACACAGGAGACCTCTGGTGAGTGTAACTTTGTAAATATTTGTAAACATTACAAAAAAAAAAGCAAGCGTGTTTAATGATTACTTTGCCCTGGCAATCGCGGCCAGTACATCTACTGGAAAAGTCTGTTAACGTGTATGGGGATGGAGCGGAAATCCTCCAGGGACATCTCCAGAAAGCTCTCCTGGTTGAAATGGGGTGATTTTATTAAGGGGACTTTCAGAGGCGCCCGTTCCTGCTCTTCTGACCACGCGGTGGGGGGAGGGGTGAAGTGATCATCCCAGAGAATCGTGTGTGTGTGTGTGTGGGGGGGTGGGGGGTGGTTTACTTGTGTTTGTGCCGCATGTTAACCGGGAAACCGCAGCCCCCTCCTTTTACATTGAAACCCCATTTTAAATGGACAACCCAATTCATCCTTGATATGGGAAATGCGCTGCTGTTTGCAACCTTTCCCGCATGTTAAGAAGGTTAAAAAAGCCAAAACACTGTGGCCTACCATGGCTGCCTGCAAGCCGAAATATGCGACCTTGTAATGAAAGAGTGTACCCATTGTTCTCTAAAATGTGTCTTTTTTAACCACCTCTCCCTTCTCCTCCACCAGCTGCAAATGTTTCTCCTTCGCAGAGGCTCGTGAACATTAGAAAGAGAAAACGTAGGACGAGGGACGATATGTTCACGGAGCTGCAGATGTCCGCCAACGCTGATAGAGCACAGCAGAATGCGTGGAGGCAGTCAATGTCGGAGATGAGAAAAGCCCAATATGAACGAGAGGAGAGGTGGCGGGATGAATCGCGGGATGAACAGAGCAAGTGGCGGGCTGAAGACGATAGGTGGCGTCAGCTTGCAGACAGACGGCAAGAGGCAATGCTCCGTCTGCTGGAGCATCAAACTGATATGCTCGAGCGTATGGTTGAGTTGCAGGAAAGGCAGCAGGAGCAGAGACTGCCGCTACAGCCCCTGTGTAACCAACAGCCCTCCTCCCCAAGTTCCATAGCCTCCTCACCAAGACGCCCAAGAACACGGTGGGGGGGCCTCCGTCCACCCAGTCACTCCACCCCAGATGATCGCCCAAGCATCAGAAGGCTGGCCTTCAATAAGAGTTAAAGTTTTAAAATGCAGTGTGTCCTTTTCCATCCCTCCTCCCCCACCCATCCCAGGCTACCTTGGCAATTATCCCCCTACTTCTGTGAGGAACTAATAAAAAATGCATGAATGTGAAAAAACAATGACTTTATTGCCTCTGCAAGCGGGAGGGGAGGGTAGGGTGGGGTGGTTGGTTTACAGGGAAGTAGAGTGAACTGGGTCGGGGGGGGGGGTTGGAGGGTTCATCAAGGAGAAACAAACAGAAGTTTCACACAGTAGCCTGGCCAGTCACAAAACTCGTTTTCAAAGCTTCTCTGATGAGCACCGCGCCCTGCTGTGCTCCTCTAACCGCCCTGGTGTCTGGCTGCGCGTAATCAGCGGCCAGGCGAGTTGCCTCAACCTCCCACCCCGCCATAAATGTCTCCCCCTTACTCTCACAGATATTGTGGAGCGCACAGCAAGCAGCAATAACAATGGGGATATTCTTTTCGCTGAGGTCTGAGCGAGTCAGTAAGCTGCGCCAGCGCGCTTTTAAACGTCCAAATGCACATTCCACCACCATTCGGCACTTGCTCAGCCTGTAGTTGAACATGTCCTGACTCCTGTCCAGGCTGCCTGTGTACGGCTTCATGAGCCATGGCATTAAGGGGTAGGCTGGGTCCCCAAGGATCACGATAGGCATTTCAACATCACCAATGGTCACTTTCTGGTCCGGGAAGAAAGTCCCTTCCTCCAGCTTTCGAAACAGAGCAGAGTTCCTGAAGACGTGAGCATCATGTACCTTTCCCGGCCATCCCACGTTGATGTTGGTGAAACGTCCCTTGTGATCCACCAGGGCTTGCAGCAGCATTGAAAAGTACCCCTTGCGGTTTACGTAGTCGGTGGCTTGGTGCTCCGGTGACAAGATAGGGATATGGGTTCCGTCTATGGCCCCGCCACAGTTTGGGAATCCCATTTCAGCAAAACCATCCACTATTGACTGCATGTTGCCCAGAGTCACTACCCTTGCTATCATCAGGTCTTTCATTGCCCTGGCAAATTGGATCACAGCAGCCCCCACCGTAGATTTGCCCACTCCAAATTGATTCCCGACTGACCGGTAGCTGTCTGGCGTTGCAAGCTTCCACAGGGCTATCGCCACTCGCTTCTCAACTGTGAGGGCTGCTCTCATCCTGGTATCCTGCCGTTTCAGGGCAGGGGAAAGCAAGTCACAAAGTTCCATGAAAGTGCCCTTACGCATGCGAAAGTTTCGCAGCCACTGGGAATCGTCCCATACCTGCAGCACGATGCGGTCCCACCAGTCTGTGCTGGTTTCCCGGGCCCAGAATCGGCGTTCCATGGCATGAACTTGCCCCAGTGACACCATGATTTCCACATTGCTGGGGCCTGTGCCTTGTGAGAGGTCTATGTCCATGTCAATTTCCTCATCACTCTCGTCGCCGCGCTGCAATCGCCTCCTCGCCTGGTCCGGGTTTCGCCTTGGCATGTCCTGGCTCTGCATATACTCCTGGAGAATGCGCGTGGTGTTCATAGTGCTCATAATTGCCGCGGTGATCTGAGCGGGCTCCATGATCCCAGTGCTAGCTATGGCGCCTGGTCTGAAAAAAGGCGCGAAAGTAGTATCTGATGGACCAGGAGAAGGAGGGAGGGAGGGAGGAAGGGCCGAGTGACGACATGGCGTACAGGTACAGGAACAGGGAGAAACACAAACAACTGTCACACAGAATGGTCCCCCCAAAGATTAAACTGAAAACCGTGGGCTTAGCAGGCCATTGATTTCATGGAGGAAGGGAAAGCAAATGAATACAGAACAAATCTATTTTTTACATCTTAAGCTGTCAGCCGACGGTGCAGCATGAGTGATAGCCTCTCCAGTACGATGACGATGGGTACCAATCATAATATACCATCATCTGCCAAAAGGCAAGGGGCTGCTGCTGTGTAGCAATGCAGCCCCACGTCTGCCAGACCCACGTCCACCAGCACCCAGCATCGCCGTCGGCCTCTTCTGGGTGCTTAGCAGACAATATTGGGCAATTGGCAGAAAATAGTGTATTACGACTGGTAACCATCATCATCGAAACAGTAGCATGTCTGCCCAGGTGGCCATGATTGACAGCCACACCAGTACGACGACGATGGGTACCAGTCACAATATACCATCTCCTGGCAAGGGGCTGGTGCAATGCAGCCCTACGGCTGCCAGCCCCATGGCTATCACTCATGCTACATCGTCTACCGCCAAAAGGCAGTTAGCAGCTGCTGCTGTGTAGCAATGCAGTCCCACGTCTGCCGGCACCCAGAGGACATATGGTGACGGTGAGCTCAGCTGAGCTGAGCGGGCTCCATGCTTGCCGTGGTATGTTGTCTGCACAGGTAACCCAGGTAAAAAGGCGCGAATCTATTGTCTGCCGTTGCTGTGACGAGGGGGGAGGGGCCTGACGACATGTACCCAGAACCGCCCGCGACACTGTTTTGCATCATCCAGGCATTGGGATCTCAACCCAGAATTCAAAGGAAAGGCGCGAAAGGCGCTTCTCGGCTCTATGAGCTGTGGCGCAAACGTAGTATCTGACGGACTAGGGGAAGGAGGGAGGGCGGGCCGAGTGACGACATGGCGTACAGGTACAGGTACAGGGAATTAAAATCAAGAAAGGTGGCTGTGCATCAGGGAGAAACACAAACAACTGTCACACAGAATGGTCCCCCCAAAGATTAAACTGAAAACCCTGGGCTTAGCAGGCCGTTGATTTGACGGAGGGAGGGAGGGGGAAGCAAATGAATACAGAGCAAATCTATTTTTTACATCTCAAGACGATGGTGCAGCGTGACTGATAGCCCTCGGCATCTTTCTGGGTGCTTGGCAGCAAATACGGGGCGGTGTATGACGATGGTCTTCAGGCCTATTGCACGATCGGCTGCTCGGGGAAGACTCTGCTAATGTGCGATGACCCGACTTGTAATAGGACGGCTAACAGTCGTAATACACCATTTACTGCCAAAAGGCAAGCCCCACGGCTGCCAGCACCCAGATCGCCGATGAAGGCTACCAGTCTACTGCACCGTCTACCGCCAAAAGGCAGTTAGCAGCTGCTGCTGTGTAGCAATGCAGTCCCACGTCTGCCGGCACCCAGAGGACATATGGTGACTGTGAGCTCAGCTGAGCTGAGCGGGCTCCATGTTGTCTGCACAGGTAACCCAGGTAAAAAGGCGCGAATCTATTGTCTGCCGTTGCTGTGACGGGGGAGGGAGGGGCCTGACGACATGTACCCAGAACCACCCGCGACACTGTTTTGCATCATCCGGGCATTGGGATCTCAACCCAGAATTCCAAGGGGCGGCGGAGACTGCGGGAACTGTGGGATAGCTGTGGGATAGCTACCCATAGTGCAATGCTCCGGAAGTCGACGCTAGCCTCGTACTGTGGACGCGGTCCGCCGACTAGAGCACCTAGAGCATTTTATTGTGTGGACACACACAATCGGCTGTATACAACCGATTTCAATAAAACCGGCTTCTATAAATTCGAACTAATTTCGTAGTGTAGACATACCCTTAGTCCCATGCTTATGGGTGCGCTTCCTACCTTCCCGAGTAGACCGTGACATGGGGTCTGCGCGAATGGCTCCTCCGATATCGGAGTCGGATTTAAGAGCAGTAGGAGGCACGCTCCTCTCTAATTCAGGCTGATGTATAGGGGGGTTCCATGGCCCGGGTGCAATTGAGGTCTCATGGCCACCTCCATGAGATACTTCTCGAAACCAAGTGCTCATTCTTCTTGGGTGCGGCTGGGGAAAGATTAATAAATACTGCGCCTAGTCGCGATGTGAACTTCTCTCAGGCAGTAGAGGCAGTGTTGGTGGCCGTCACTGACCGACAAGGATCACGGGCAGGAGACACGATTTGAAGCCCGGAATTCTGGGAATAGTCCAGTACCCGAATGGGGTACTCGGGCGGGGGGAGACCCCTGAGCTCCACCCTATTCTAAACTATTAAAATTACGACTAAATCTGAAAACTGTATAATTATAATTATTATAACTGTGTCAGAGACTAGGACACTGAAGGTTCTGATCTGGACCATGTGGCGGTGAGAAAGAACTGAAGATGCGGTCGGTCTACCCCGCCCTTTATTGCCTCAGACAGAAGCACGCAGGGAGCCAGGATGCATGGGCGGACCAAGGGACACTTTCAAATGCTCCAACTCCAGGCACATGCGTAACCCACAATGAAATACAATAGGTACCATCACTCTAAGAAGAATCAGCAATTTAAACTAGCACAATGAAAACCCTCATGGAGGACTTAGATCAGTGTTTCTCAAACTGGGGCTGCCGCTTGTGCAGGGAAAGCCCCTGGCGGGCCAGGCCGGTTTGTTTACCTGCCCTGTCCGCAGGTTCCGCCGAGCGCGGCTCCCAGTTGCCGCAGTTCGCTGCTCCAGGCCAATGGGGGCGGTGGGAAGCGGCGCAGGCCGAGGGACGTACTGGCCGCCGCTTCCAGCAGCTCCCATTGGCAAACCGTGGCCAGTGGGAGCCGCGATCGGCCGGACCTGTGGATGGGACAGGTAAACAAATCGGCCTGGCCCGCCAGGGGCTTTCCCTACAAAAGTGGCGGTCCCAGTTTGAGAAACACTGACTTAGATGCATGGTTCCTCTAGGCCATTTAACTTTCATCTACTCTACAGTAGTATGACTAATTGCCATTCTCAAATTTCCCATGTCATATCAACGAGTGACATGGAATTGCTGAAATTTAACTGGAAATATGCCAGCTTGAAAGCATTATAATGATCAGTCAAAGAAAAGATGTTTAAGTCCTGGCAAGTTAATATTTTGCTTGGGGTCTTCCCAAGACACCCAAATTAGATTTATCACATTGAATTAAATATCCAAAAGGAAGAAATATGATTTGATCTCCATCAGGTATCCTCCCAAATCTAGTGGTGACAAGAGTCAACAGCTGTGTCTGATTTCTTTACAGTGTGTGGGTGCCAAGTATAATTTAAGATACTCAGACAAAAATTGTGAAGACATTGTTGCATATATTCTGTAAGAATTAAAGTCCTATATTAAAAGATAGCCACTTCAAAAAAACAATGTAGGAGGGAGAGGCCATTATGCAAGCAAAATATGAATAATCTTTTTCCCTCTAGAAAGCTCATCGTAGTCCTGAGTACATCAAGATAAAAGATACGTCCGTAATTTACATCCCCCGAAATGTCCCCATTTATAGTTTTAAAACATTGACAGGTTTGTCCTCTTATTTGCTAGCTATTTTCACTATAGACAAAAGGAAGCACTGTATTTTAACTCTTTTTCTATTTGAACATTAAGACCCAATTCATTTCTAGATCGTTATGATTCTTATTCAAAAAATAAACAGTTAACTTACCCACTTCATCCTGAATCTCCTCAGCAACCGCTGGTACGTTGTAGAGAAGGGAAAGAGACTGGTTCATGCGCTCATATATCACACGTAGGTGTGTCATAACCTACCGAAATAGAAGATCCATTTTGATGGGAAATCATTAGCATTTTACCTACAGTCATCACTGCAGATTTATATATTACAACGCACGACAGTTTTCAAAGGAAAAGGTATAAACACACTGAGGCATGCCTCCTGGATTCTGCAAGTCTCCAGTCATGAAATCTATTGCACATTTCAGCTCTCTCCAGCAGCTGACACAGAAATAGTCTTTCTGGCAATGGTTCTGCTGTCTGGCCCCTCCTTGTGTTCCTGCATCTGAGCTTACATCTTCTCCCAGCATTCTTGTCCATACCAAACATGTTAACAAGGACTGAATGAGACGAGGGTATCAATGAAGGTGGTCAAAATTTTTTGGTTCAACCTGCTTTTTGATGGAAAATTGGGTTTTTGACTAAACAAACATTTCCCAGAAAGTGTTTGCTTTCTGTGTAAAATTTAGATTTTTTTTTTATGAAAAACAGAATGTTCCAAAAACCGAAATGATTTCATCCAAAAGTCAAAATTATTCAATTCAGAAATGCAGCTGTGGTAGCTGTAGTTCTGTTGTGTTACCTCATGGCCTCAGTTTCTATAAGCTGGGCTTCCCAGCCGGACTTCCTCTCCCATGATGCACCATGCCACTGGACTCCCATGAAGCACCATCTCCCACCACCAAGAGGCTAGACCATGGTGCATTATGGATGATGTAATTTGACCAGGAAGCCCACCCTATACAAGAGTGAGAACATAAGGCACCCAAACTACAACTGCTATGAGGCACTGTGGTAGCTTTTCATAACTGGAATATTTTGGTTTTTAATTTTTCACCAAAAAGTTACTTTTCTGCAGACCTTTCCCCCCCACAATTTTCTGACCAGCTCTAGTAGTCAATAAAATATAGAGGAGGAAACATCCCTCAGTACCAAGATCTCAGCACTCACATTTGCTCTTATTGCAGTTCTGCTGTGCTGAGAGAACACAGGGACCAGTGCAAGTACATTCAGAAATACATCTGCATTCCTTGTTCGAATTTCTTATTTGCCAATTCCCATTCTTCCTTGTCCAGCAACTGCCAAACTTCCCTGTATACTGCAAATTTCAGCTGCACACAGCCTCAGTTTTAAAGTAATCCAAATTTTAAAATAAATGGTCATATTAAAGGTTAAAAAAAAAGGATGATGATTTTTAAGGTTCTTTCAGAGGTGAACATTTCAGATTCCAGTGATTTTTAAAACAATAAAATCTCAACTTCCGAACTTGGCATAGGAGTTCAAAACTAAGGGGTGTCTACTGTGTAAACCATGACATTAACATTAATGGAATTACATGTCTTTAATTTGGCTGCTAGCAATGCCTTATCAGTTCAAGAATCACAGCTGGGGCAAAGTTTCCAATTACATGGTATCGGTAAAGAAAAAGCAGATTCTACAGATTACAGCACATATTTTCAAATTCAGCCACTGTGTCTACAAGTTTAATTGGCATCTTGAAAGTCAACTACATCTCTGTTGGCTTCTTTTTTGTTCTATGTAATTTGCAATAAAAATATGAAAACTGTTCCAAAACAAATGTATCAAGGGTTGCACAAACATTCAGCAGTTGATGTGCCATGAAATACAGTGATCTCAGCTGAAAAGTGTGTTAGACACAAGCAAAATGCACGATTTATAGTTATGGGCACCACGAAGTAACCTTACAAATGACTATAGAAATCCTGGTCAGAATGTTTAAGACCCTATTGTATTTAAAATTGTAAAAAAAAAAGAGGGAGTCAAATATTTAGCAGACAGTATCACAGTTTACAGCGTATATTCAGGAGACAGAACTTAATTTAAATTGCTGATAGTAGATTTGCAATAGTTCAAAACGCTGCTTGCCCTATTTACTGATTATTACCTGAGATCTGATTTGGGCAGCTTTCTTTGGATCCACCATGCGGACATGTTCAAAGTGTTTGAGGGTATGCTGTCTGTCTTTCTGCTCTGCACGCACGTACTTCTTCAGCATATTGAACACATGGCGAGGCTATGGAAGAAAAGCAGGAGAAAATTCTGAATTCAACGTATTTTTCTGCATATCTGAGCATTGGGATACCTTAGATCAAAGACTGCTCATGAGACAAAGCACTAAAACAGTCACTGCTTGCAACACCTGCCCACTGAAGAAGGTGCAACTACTGGGAAGAACATCCAATCACTTGATCAGTATATTGCAGGTTATGCAGCTGGGCAATGGCCGCAGATCGATATGACTGCTAGAGAGCGTTGGGAGTGTCCAGCTTGGCCCGATTTAAATTCCATCGGTTACATTTCTCTCAGGGGGTACGTCGACACTGCAATTAAAAACCGCAGCAGGCCAGTGTCAGCTGACTTAGGCTTATGGGGCTTGGGCTGCAGGGCTGTTTAACTGCAGTATAGGCTGCAGCCTGAGCTCTGGGACCCTCCCACTTCGCAGGGTCAAAGAGCCCGGCCTCCAGCCTGTAAATCTACCCTGCAATTAAACAGTCCCGCAACCTGAGCCTGAGTCAGCCGGCACAGGCCAGCTGTGGGTGTCTAACTGCAATGTAGATGTACCCAGTAACTGTTTTACTCTTGGTGTCAGCAATAAGTAATCAACCTGAACTGCACGACAGGAACTGCCTAGTTAAGATGCTAATCGAGGCCTACCTGAAACTAGGAGTTCATACATTTCCACAGCTTGTCTAGGCAGAACACACTGCACCCGCCAGGGACTCCTCTGCAGTCCTTCACTTCCCTCTCACTAGCTCTCCGTGTGCTACCCTCCCACCTCCCTCCATTTCAGGGACCCTATGCAACTCTTCCCTCTCTGTCCCTCATGTAAAGGGGATTTGTGCCCATACCACTGACCCTCCCCAAGAGAGAGGCTCGGTGTGACCTCCCATTCCCTACCCCCCACCCCCGATGCTCCCCATTTTCCCCTTTCCCTCATGCCAGGGTTTCTGTATTCACTCCCTTTCCCCCCAATGTCCTCCCATACCAGGGGCTCTATGTTCCCTCAGCTCTATCCTCTCTCCCCTCAGAACCCAGATCCCTCCCCTCCTGGGTCCCCACTTTCCCTTCCCCACCTCCAGGTCCCCATTTTCCCATCTCCACTCTGGAGGAGTAGGGTGGGAGTGAATCGAGAATGGGTTCAGAAGGTGTGAAGAAGACTGGTATAGGTGCTCATTTATAGGGATAAAGCCTGCTGAAATTTACTCAGGATGTTTACACTGATGTATAGTGTTGAAAGAGTTAAGGATCTCTTTAGTTTTCAAAAATCTTTAAAAAAGTAAAGAAAAGAAAAAGAAAATCTCTTCTAAGGAAATTTCCAGCCTAGAGATAAAAAAATGCAACATTGTTTCAAAGTCAAATAAAAAGCTTTATTGGCTTTAGGACTGAAATTCATTAGTGGTACAGAGTCTTGGAATGAAACTGCCAGCAGACTCCTGCTACGGACAAAGTCCCTAAAAGTAAATAACCTTATGAGTGCTGCAGTAAGGACAACGTGAACTGAAACAATAACTGTCAAAGGATTACAGAAACAGAGCCTAGAGAAGAAGGAAGCACAGGGGGACTTAAAACAACAGTGGAACTTCAAAGAAAGGAAGAGAGATTATCTTTGTTGACATTTCAGTCCTCTTTGCCTCAAGAAATATATATATATAGGTTAGGGTAGAGAAGACAAACATTAATTTCTATTTCTTGAAGAGACTCTCCATTTAAGTTTCATGTTTAATGCCATGGGACACATTTCTTGTTTTCCCTCAGCATGTTTATGTCGACTGTGATGGTCAGATCCAGGAAGATTTACATTATCTGGGACAACTATACTAAGAGAGGTCTTATTGCTATAGCAATAATAAATCCCTCTTAGGGACCACTTATTCTGCTAGCCCCATCTGCATAACATGGCAACATACTTTAAGTGTAATTATTGAAAAAATTGAGAAAAGCCCAAAACTTACTACTAACAGGAAGATACAGCAGATAAATCATGAGAAACTAGAGCACCATTTGCCAAGAAGCGACTCTTGGATGTTTGCACATGAAACTTAATTAAAAGCACAAGACATCAAATAAACTATTAAATGTACAGGTTTTTGTACAGTAGTGACACCTTAGTTTCTTTCCAACGGAGGAAAAAAAAAGCACTAGATATTCTGCATGTGCTCAAACAAGTCTGGAGGTTTGTTTTTAACTATACTGACCCAAGGTAAGACCTGGACAGTAATGAATGGTCTACTTATTTATCAAACAGCACAATGAAAGTTAGGAAATCAGGACTCTGAAGAAGTGTGATTTAAAGCTAAGGAGAGTTTTTGATGCTGTGAAACATTCTATTGTCTCACACTGATTAGGAAAGTTCATTTGCTAATAGCTAGGAGCTTGTGAATGGAGCCATCACTGGAAGAGTTGGATTACATGTATTTGCAGGATTTCTTGACTGCTGCCACAACATTCATCCCCATAGGTACGTGTGAGAGAGCAAAGGAGGCGAGATGGAGTGAGGGAGCTGCCTGCAGGAGATTTGAAGGCAGGATCAGGCTTGTTACATGAGCTTAACAGAGACACCTGGTGTGGGGAGGGAGTCTCAAGCAGATGGTTCCCTACAAGAGTGGAGAAGCAGCTGTTTAGGGGAACTGACTCTAGGAAGTCTACATGGGAGTTAGCTCTGAGCAGGACAGTTGTAAGCTGAACCACAAGGTGGGTCACCCCTAATAATTCAAAAGAAAGAACTTTACGAAGGAACCCTCACTCCCCACAGCTCTGAGGTAAGAGCTATGCTTTGGGGACAGATTTTTGGAACTTTGAGTTTACTTTTGAGTTATTGTCCAAATAAACCCAGGTCCCAATCAGGGCGGTGGCTGGATGAGCAAGGGTGTGGAATCTCTGTAAAAGGGACTGGAAGAGGGAGACCAAAGGATAGGGCAATGCAGAAGCACCCTGGGCACATGGCAGGTGGCCATCTTATTTACAATATGTAATAAACCATTCAGCCTTGCCTGATGTCCAGTAGTTATTACAAGGGACTGAGTCAGGCGAACTGGGTTATATTCCTGTCACTGCCACCAACTCCCTGTGCGTAACTGAGCAAATAATCTACAAGCTTCCATGGCTAAATGGAGATATGTGAGGTCATTTCTACTTTGGGCTCAACAAAACAAATGGCATATTGTCTATTGGTTCTGCTTTTCCAGAGTCTTCAGTTGCCCAAGAAAGAATAATCATACTCATGCCTTGTCTGGAAGAGGTCAGTACTCCCCTCCCCACCCCTCCCCAGTCTGATGCCAGAAATTTAAGAAACTTAACTCTAGACAAAGCTGTCAAATTTAGTAAGGAGCAATGAAAGCACAGCAGCAGCTTTGCCTGTTTGGGTGTGGCTGGGACCACAAATAACCTCGATGTTTTATATGCACAATTTCGGTCATGGAAAAGTAAAATTACTTTTCAAGGATGAGAATGGAAAAAGATATAATAAATTGGTAACTGCTGGTGCTGGAGATATGCATATAGAATAATGAAATGGTGGTACTTGTACCTTGATTATCTAACTACTCTAAAGATCAGTTCAATGTTATTTGTATTACGATAGTAACTAGAGGCCCCGGCTGAGATCAGGAACTCATCGTGCTAGGAACTGGGCAAAGACATAGTAAAAGACAGCACCTACCCCAAAGAGTTTATAATCTAGGTGGATGCAGCAAACAAGGGGATGCTGAGGAGGTAGAGAATGAGATGAGAGGGAAAGGACCATGCCTTAGAAAATGAACATTAGTTATGGCTCACTTCCTGCCTAGCTGTTCTCAGCAGATAGCGTCTTGTAGGCATCCTGGCAGAGTTGAGTTTTAAGAAGGAATTAAAGTGATCTTGTGTCCACCCCACAAAAACAGTCTGCAGCATGGGCCAAATCCTTGCAATCCTATCACATGCAGAACTCCCATTCTCTTCACTGAGAATTACCCACTTTGAAGGGATGCAGGATCAGTTCCTATAGCTGGATGGATTATTGTAATTTTAGGGCATGGATTACTACAGCTGGCGGGGAAGGGACCTTCAGATTAAAGCATAAATGAAAACATTGCTATTATCTGATCATTTAAATCTTAAGGTCTGAACTCTGATCCCCTCGGCATAAGACTGCACTGCTGCTAGACCACTGAGTCAGCCCTGTGTGTCTTAAATTTAATATTTAATCCACAGGGTTGATAATTATTGAAAAATTACTGGCTATGGTACTTATCAATTAAATTCTGCTCCCTATTTTTAAGAATTTTTTTTTATACATTTGTAGCTATACTACTATTAATAATAATAATAATTAATAAAAAGCTGGAGGACTGTATGCCAAACAGATAATAAACTACATAAGGCAGTTAGCAGGGGCTGCCTGTGTCCTATAGAATAATTTTCATTACAATCCAGCGAGAATAATTGACAAAAATCTTATTTTTTAATTATCTCACTTAACTTTATCAGAAAGCAAACTGTATTTTGCAAATTGACTTTCCTCATCCACACACTTATATTTATCTTGACTAGCCCTTTCGGCTACTCTTATTAATCCAGTAACAAGAAATTAAATTACCTCCTAAGCAGCAGAATACTTAATTCCTCAACATTTTGAACACATCTTATTTCATTAAGAATATTGTGTAATGCTGATTTCAGAACACTGGAAAATCCTGATTGGTTGGCACAGAGATTAAATTTCTTAAGAGCAAGGGCATGCTCACATTATCTATATATTACGAAGAACGGTGTGCATGTGTGTGCAGACACAAACAGACTGAGGTTATCTATGTAATAAATTGTGGAGTGGTATGAACTTGTGCTCATCAAGTACTCTTCATTACTTCACCTGCATCCTGCCCAGTAACTCATCTTCTATGGAATTTAATTTAATATTTCTAACCTTTCAGCAGATTCAAACACCTGCCTTTTAAAAAACAAATAAAACGTAGTCCCCTTCTGTGTATTCCGTATGGTACGGCCTAATTACATGATCACATATTATTTCTCCAATAATATAGAATATCGGTATATACTGCAATTATTTTCTACAATCATATTTATAATCTTTTATACTTAAATTAATTGCCAGAATGGCCTAACATATATTTTTACAGACAAGTTTTCTCTCTGATAAGTTCTAAAATAAGTTTTTTTTTTAAAACTCATTCTGTTAGCACTCAAATACTATGTATCTTTCCATCAACTCAGCCGCAGTGTCTTTCTGGGTCCAATTCAGATTCTGAGACAGTTAACTACAATGTAATATAGCTGCAAATTTACCACAAGCCAGTCAATTTTAACTGTTAGTCAATTATTGCAGACTTCGTGTGGAGCATGCTGTGTAATGATGGTTATCTGTAGTTTTCGTAGTTGGTTTGTGAATGTCTTCCATTCAGCTCATCCTGCATACACGTTATTACAAGATACGGCATTTGTGTCTATACTCTATTATTTGGGAAACCGTCTTGTTACATACTGTGAAAATGTATACAAAGGACAGAGTTAAAGTTGCAAATATGACCTTGACTGTGTAATTTCCTGACTGGAGTGTGCTTAATACGCAGTCTTAAAATTTCCATAACAGTTTGGAAATTGAGAGAGACAATGAAAGTCCAGATGAAGCAGGAAACTCTGATGATAACTTGGCAGATGGCATCTGTTCCTCTTAGTTATAGTAGTACGGAATCTATGCCTTAAGTTGGAGTTGTGGGAGTTGTGCTACTGCCAGTGCCATCATTTGGATGAGAGGCAAAATAAAGGTTTCATGACCATAAACAATCCATGAATATTCATAGCCAACTTTTTCCACTTCCACGAGTGAAGTGTTAACTCTAATGTCTTGGACAAATTCCAAACTCAGGTAATTAGAATCTGTCTGTCTAAATCTCTCCTGTAATTTTACTTTTTCAAGTTTTTCTTGATATCTTCCTGATGCACAATAGCTGCTGAATTTTCACTCCAGAAATGGCTGTATTTCAATGGTGGGAGAAGTGATCCTTACATCCAAGGTCAAAAAAGCATTTTGAGACCCTTCTTAATGAAACAGCTTTATAAATGTAAGGTATTATGAGAAAACACTCACCCCCATAAAAGTGAATTCACGGTTATAGGCATTCATTTATGAAATACTTTCATGAAGCAAACTGAAGGCTGCAAAGTGTAGCCCAACAGAAGTGTAGCCTAACAGATATTCCTATAACACCCTGAATATAAAAAGTTCTTTATCTCCATTTTCTACTAATCTTTGCCATACCAAGAAGGCCTTAGTTTGATTTTATTCAATGTTGACAGTTCCTTGCCACTGGTCTATAAAGGGAATTCTATTAATTTATATCCTGAGGTTTAGTCCCCCCCACCCTTTATTTTCTCATTTATTCCAGTTTTCAGCTTTAATACCCAAAGGATTCTTCTATACTGGAGACTGTGGAAATGATTAACTGGTGGAAGTCTGGCTTTATTTATACCCAACAAGTTAGCACATGAAAACTCTTATATTTTCTTTTCAAGAGGCAATTACAATGAAAAGTGTCCCACTGGTCTCTTTCCTGACCCAGAAACCAGACATTATCAGAAATTTGAGCTCTGATACAACAATTGCAAGCAGGTGAGAAATATTATACAACCCTTAAACCTATTATCTTCCTATGCTATTGAACCACCATTTCAATCTCAGCGACTCGTGTATAATGTGTTTTGAAACAACAATTTCACTGCGTTTATGGAAAATGGAAGTTTATCAAATTTAGTCTAGATTGATACAGACAACAAGCTGACTCCCATTTCGCTAGTGCAGAATACTGACCACTGAAAAAACAGCAACAACAAAAACCCAATTAAAGCAATTTTGTGTATTTGAAAAACAGCTTCTAGGGAAACTTCCATGCAAAATTCTGAGCAGCCTCATCATTTTGATCAAAAACTTTTCTCTCACTTGAAAATAAGAGGCATGCCCAACAATTACTTCTTTTTATTAGCCTATAAGGATGATTAACTTGCTGGATTTTATCAAATGACTGTAAAGTTAATGGGGCTGGTCTGGTGCAGAAAAAGCGGATTATCATGGGAACATTCAAGAAAGACTCCACTGAAGGGTGAGCTACAAATATTTAAAGAGACTTTCACACTGAAATAACATTTCAAACATTACTTAAACCTGGATTCAGTTTCCTTTCATATGGTTTTAATGAGGTTTCCATCTGTAACTTTTGCTAGTTTCCAAAAATAAAAATAAAAATTGTTATTTAACCTACACATAGGCAAAATGCCACAATTTATATCCAATCTTCCCAGCTTTACACCTCCCTTGACTTTCGGAGAGAAGGATAAAATGGGACCAAGATTTGGACCAATTAAAGTTTCGAAAAGCAAAACTACAACTCACTAGGTTTTACAAAATTAAAAACACCTGCAAATGTTGCTCTTACTTGTTATTGAGATGGAGCAAAGCCAGAAACATTTATTAGAAAAACTTCCCTCTGAAAACTGGGTTTCAGATAAAATGGGACCTTGCAAAGTTATGTAAAACCTACCACATGGCTAGGTTTGCCTCCATTTTGTTTCATCAGTAGTTTGCTCCTAGAAAACCCATCTTCTCCTGCTGGCAAACCGAGGATTATGACTACACTACGTGATCAAGCAAACCATCTAGGAAGCAAGGGAGTCTGTTTTTATCCACACAAAAGCATTTCCAACAGCAGCTGGAAAAATGCTGAAAATGATGATTTCTCAAAGTTTGACCCAGTTTGAAAGAAAAGCTGAAACCCACTCCTCCTGGCACAAATCCCATAATCGGGCTTTGTGCAAAAAACTCCACAGCTGTGGGTTTAGGTGAGCGAGTCTATGGGCTGGAATAGTGGCTGCTGCCCCTCTTTCCCAACTCCAGGTATTTTGATCATTTGATCAGTGCAACTGCAGATACAAAAGACCCTCCCCCTTTAGTCGACCCCCAATTGCACCTCCCCACAGCAGTCTAATTGGGTTCAGGAAAGACCTGCCGTGCTCAGGGAGCAGAGGCCCCTTAAGAGGCCTCTTCACATGCCCTTCTCTCCCACCGTGATGGCCAAAACTCTACCCCATTGTGCAGAGGGCACTACCACCTTCTGCAAGTGAGCCGTGTTGCCCTAAAAGCACAAACTATAGTCTTCTTAAAGCAATTGAACAAAAACAACATGGCAGCCGAAATTCAGAGAGACATTCAGGGCCTTATCCCATGGGCCGTGATTTACGCTTGTGCCTAGCGTTTCCAAATCAGGACGGTAGCATTTTAAACCCTCTGCACACAGTGTATGAGGCAGTGGGAAAATGAGCCTCTGAACTTTTTCCTTATATTTCTTTTGTTATACCATTGTGAACTTGAGGGGCAAAAACAGTTTTTACATAGGAAGCCAAAGGTAACTATGATCAAATGAGGGTGTGTGTGTGTGTGTGTGAGAAAAGGAGGGGAAGCCAATTAAACTCCATGTACACGTGAAAAATAAAATGTGAACAAATATTTGAGCTAACCTCCTCAGAGAGAATTATGACTATGTATTCCCCTATTTTTTTTTAATTTGTAAAATGAAGAACAAAACTACTGATTACAGCTGTAGTTACACATTAACACCACCTGCCATTAATCCTCCTTTCTGTAGTAATACCATTGAGCAGTGCAAACCAGTGCAATATTTTGACGTTGGAGACTGAACAGCTGCATTCCATTTCCATAGGCAACAAAGTACAGAAGCAGCTCGGCTGCACAAAGAATTGGAGATGAGGATCAGCTCTGAGGTTTTGGATAGCTTGCATGATGTTGCTTTCAATTGCACTATCTTTCTCAATTTTCTGCTTAGTTTTGTTCTTAAATAGGCCTTGAGCTATGTGACTCCATTTTGTACTTTGTTTACCTGAATGCTGGGTCACCATGCAGAATGTCTATGTAGCTGGGATTGTACTGTGGTGTACAATTACTTCAAAAATATTGCAGTTATACCAATCTGTCCTGCCCAAAATGAAACCATAAATGAATTCCAGTTCCTCAGCACTAATGTGCAAGATGCCAAAACCAGCTAGGGTGCCCCGGGCCAAAAAAAGACGATCGCCTGGAACTTGTGTGTCTGGGTGTACGCATGTGTGCACGTAAAACTGTACTGTACGTGGCTGACAGCACCCAAAACTGTTCTCTCCTGTTTTATAATCTACTTCCTTCTTCCCATTTTTTGTTTTAATTTTAACCTTCTCCCCTCCCCCCGGTCTCGGTGTTGTCACTCTTTTCCCTATTCAGCCTTGTGCTGGGAATGTCTAACGCCTCGCTAGGTGTTTATCTGTAGTATCACAGCACCCCCCCATTATTAATGGCATTGCTGTGAGGTATGAGAATAGCATTATCCTAATTTTTCATAAGGGGGACTGAGGCACTGCGAGATTGACTTTCCAAGGCTCACTAGGAAGACTGGGGAGAGCCAGGAGCTGAACCCAGATCTGCTGAGTCCAAGTTCACTGCCCCTCCTCACTAGATTATCTTCTTCTTGAAAGCCTTTTTGCAGCAGAAAGTGTATTTATGATATTAAATAAAAGCAAAATTGACAACATGTAATGCTTGTGACCCTCTCATCCATCTGAGAAAGACGTGGCATAGGCCTAAAGAACATTACCCTGCAAAGAAAAAGCTCAAAACAGCTTTATTACAAATTCGAACTTGCTTCTCTCTCAAGGCAGTGTTGTGCTGCCAGTATCTTAACAGTAAGCATTCACAAAAAGCTCACCCCTTAGCCTGTGCACCAGGGATGCACATTCTTCTGCGGAGAAACTGCAATGGAACACAACCATTTGTTTTCCAATTTAAACACAAATGCTCTCCCATACCTTTTCTCAGAGAATCTGGCTACCTCACTTGGAAAACTAACTTATTAAGCTGCTAGAAATGTTTACACTTTATTCCTGTAGTGAGTATATTAACAAAATAGCACAGTGCTTGACTTATTATTGGAAAGTGTTATTGGAGGGGAATTCCTTCTCGGGAAGGATTGTTTAGCAGAAAACAAAGAAGGTTTGATTCCCTCAGGTCCAAACTCCTTTCAGTTTGCTAGTGATAAAGCCCCCAAGAGTACATCCTGTCTCATTGTCATTCCAGCCAGCTGTTTCCCAAGGACCGAGATGAGGTTGAGTCCAGAGATGTATGCACAGCTCTAGCTGAGTTTTCCCCCATTCCCGTTTTCCCTTGGGGTAGGAGTGTGAGAGGACTGATATTTGGATTCTGATGGTATTGCTGTTCATGAGTCAGAAGATCATCCAAACAGTCACATGCCCAAATTCATCTGATAGACTGTTCACCCAAAACTAACTATCCCTCAGCTCTCAGCCACTGTCCAACAACAAAACAAAACAGGCCCTGCGACTGCATTCAAAATCTGTTTGCTGCACGTTGTGAACCGCACATCTGAGTTGATACTGGCAACAGAATGTAATGAAAATGAGAAAAAAAAGATGGAGGCAAGTATAGCATCATTAACAATACCGGTAGGTGAACTATTAAAAACCTCAGAGCTGCTGTTCACCCCCCACGGCCTCCATTTGATCATGGTGAGGCTCTGTATGGTAACATCTCCAGGAGGCAACAGCTTTGTGTTGCAGGGCCGACTCTCTTTAAATAGATCAATTTTTGTACTGTAGGATTTTTGCTGTGACTAGTTCAGGGTCACTTTAAGATGCCATTAAATCCCCATTTCCATGGAGTGATGTGTAAATCCACATTACTCAACACATCAGTCCAAAGGATGACACAGGTTGTCAGTCCCAATTTTTGAAGTGGGAAAAGATTTAGCTCTTTTTGACATGGAGCTAACCCCAAATCTGCACATCAGTTACTTTGCTCCCCAAAACTAGACTAAAATATTTACTCCTTTGTACTCCTTTCACTGGAAGCTCTCCAATACGTTAAAAGTTTATTTATTCCTCATAATCCTCTTGTAAGGCAGATATGCTATCCACATTTTACTGAGAGGAAAACTTAAACTCAGTGATGTTAAGTGATCTGCCCAAGGCCATGCAGTAAATCAGTAGAAAAGCTATGATTAGATTTATCTCAAGCACTACCCCCATGTAATTTTCAGCTATGAGTTACTGACCACACTATCCAAAAGGAAACTGTGTGTTGATCTAAAAATTGCTAACCTACCCACTAATTAAGGGCTGGAGACCAGGCTCTTCACTATCCTTATAGTACGAGTCAGAGGCCACAACTTGTTACATCTTACTCTTAACATACGGTTGCACAAGACCCTGTACCATCCACTACCACACCACAGATTGCATGTCTTTCTATCCTGTCAAAATTAATCAGAGATCCCATGCTCCAAAACATACACCAGGATCAAGCTTTTCCACATTCACCCTAAATATACAGGATATACACTACAAGCCTTCACAGGAGAGGCCTGAGATTCCCCTTTTAATTGATACAGGGTAAAAAGGTGAGCTCAAGTTGTGGAGCCTACAAAAGACTGCATTATCACCATTTATATATGTAACTGGGAAGATCTGAGTTTCCTTTAAGTGCCAGGTAATAGGGTTCTACCACCTTATCTGCAGGATAAACAAGCGTACCAGGATTTTGGAATAGAGGGGCTGAGTTAAAGCCGATGATGAAATATTAACTGGTTAATTAAAAACAAAACCAACCAACCAAAAAACCCCAAACCCAAGCATCTTCAAATTCTGTGATTTTGAGAATTTGTGTTTTCACCTGTAACCCAGTCTTCCTCATTTTAAAAATATTTATTGTTATAGCTACAATGCTGTTGCACATTACTCATCTATCTGAAAGACTTGTTTGTAGAAATTTTTGTTTTTTGCCTTGTGTCGTACAGTGCACAATCTTGGAACGTGGAAGCCCAGCTTTTAAATCTTTCCTACCACTGTGGTTAAGTAGTGACAGTCTCTCACACAATCCAGCTGACAAGCAGTTTTCCTTCCAAAGGGGAATTTTTCCCCGCAAAGCAGATTTTTTTCCATAAAGGAAACTATCCTACTCAAGTGACATCAGGGGGAGGTTCGCTGACTCAGTCTATTCTGTCAAGTAAGAGAGGTTAAACCTCTTACATAAGCGCAACTCCTGGTCATCATCACCAACATTCTAGCACATCAGAGAACAGTTCAGACTTTTAACCATAGGAATGTGTGGTGGTGATAGGAATTTTTGTTTCAAAATTTCAGTAGCCATGTATCTTTGACTGTCTTTTTTCTGCTCTGGCAGATTAACGAATGCTTTGGATGCATTTCCAAATTTATCACTTGCATTACTTTCCAATGTTGCTGAATCTGTACGTTGACTTAAAATCTTGTCAGTGCCCTAAGGGTTTTTCCATCTAATAAGTGTCAGTAAAATAGAAAATGATTGACTGTTTTCCACAAACTCTGAGTGGGCTCATTTTTCTCTGGGAAATACAGACCTATTATTTTTGGACTAAATTTAGTCATTACAATATGGATTCATTAAAAATTCCATCCAATACACATCTTGAAACTGGTGTTTATATTCATAATTAACAACAATAATATTTAGCACATCTACTATATTTAAGATTCTGTTCTGGAGCTGAAGTCAAATGCCCAACAACCCTCACACAAGAGCTCTATCCCCCAGCATCCCAATATTTAAGCACACAAAAATCACAAAACTTTGAGATGGAAAGGGCATCTTAAGTCTTACTGTTTGCACACCACACTGTAGCACTTAACTATTACTTTGTTGGGATTTGTGGGTGCTTTTAACTTCTGAAGCTCAAGTAACTTAGTATCAGGTGCCTAAATACAGATTAAGGAGCATAACTTTAGGAACCCAGGTTTGAAAATTTTGGGCAACATCCTTAGTGAATCTCTCACGAGGGAAAAGAAAATGTTATTCTGTGCCTTTATAGAGGGGAATTGTACTTTGGTGTCTTCCTCTCTCTAGGATATCTGATGTGATTTCTACATAGCAGATTAAGTCTGTGGTATTCTACTTACTCTGGGAGGGACGGCTTGCAGAGCTGTGATATAGTTCTCCAAAGCAATGCGGCGACGGTCATTCAGCATGGCTTCCACTCTGGCCATGTGAGTCTCCACTAGCTGCTGTCTCTCATTCGCCGCTTCTTGTTCCAGTAATTCCACTTTCTCCTGGAAATGCTGCATGTTTCATGTTTAAAGAACAATAGTAGAACAATGGTTAAAAAGGTTGGCAGAGCAAGGGTAAGTACCTTTTGTGCAGAGCATTAAAATCCTTCTCTACAAATGATGGAAGTGACCTGCCTTTTACTACAGTCAAGTGTGCGATCTGTAGAATTTCTGAACCCTCCCCACACTGGCTTAAGATGGGAGCTTAGGTGCTCACCATGTCTGATCATCTGGGCATATTAACCAATCAAATATTTTTGCCTACTTCAGCATGACAACACATGAATCCTTCATGTGAGCCTGGGGATCCTGTTCAAGGTGATAAGATTCAGTGCAGGAAAGCATTTGATTTTAGTAGACACCTTGCCCTCGGAGATTCTCAGGCTCTTCTGACTATCATGAACATATATATGGGGGAAAAATAAGTCCACCTTCAACGGAATGAAACATCAGAAATTTACTAAACATTGGCCACTTAGAAAATAAAAATGACCACAAGCTGGAAAAAGTCTGATAGGAAAAGGCTGAATAATCAAAAGACACAGAGCGAGACTGTGGGATTTAATAAGTAATATTCTGGTCCTTGATTTGTATCTGTCTTGTGATGCTGCACTGAAACCAACCTGGAAGTATATGAATGCCTTCCACATTAATTGAAGTGGCCCCAGTGCACCCAAAGGAGTCTCTGGCTCTTTGGATTATAGGCAGCTCTACTTGGGCTACATTTTTGTGTATGGTTAGTTTGCTATTTGGGGAATGCTGTCCTTTCTTTCTATTAGCATATTCAGATAAATTTGATGAAAAGACAGTTACCTTTCCCATAACTGGTGTTCTTCAAGATGTGTTGCTCATGTCTATTCCACAATAGGTGTGCGTGCTCGCCACGTGCACCGGTGCCGGAAGTTTTTCCCCTAGCAGTACCCATACGGGAGCGCGCTAGCGACCTCTAGAGTGGCGCTTCAATGGCATGGTATAAGGGGCGCTGCGTGCTCCCCCCACCCTCAGTTCCTTCTTGTCAGACGACTCAGACAGAGGGAAAGGAGGGAGGGATGTGGAATAGACATGAGCAACACACCTCGAAGAACACCAGTTATGGAAAAGGTAACTGTCTTTTCTTCTTCGAGTGATTGCTCATGTGTATTCCACAACAGGTGATTCCAAGCTATATCTGTTGGACGTGGGTAGGAGTTCACAAATTCTCGGGACGGAGCACAGCCCTGCCAAACCTAGTGTCCTCCCTGCCCTGAGAGACAATCACATAACGCGAGGTGAACGTGTGAACTGAAGAACAAGTGGCAGCCCTGCAAATGTCCAGAATGGGGACATGGGCCAAAAAGGCAGCCGATGAGGCCTGTGCCCTAGTCGAGTACGTCTTGACAATTGGTGGTGGAGGGATTCCCGCCAGGTCATAACAGGTATGGATGCACGAGGTGATCCTGAGTGGAGATCGGCCGACCTTTCATGTGCTTGGCCGAGGTGATGAACAGTTGCGAGGACTTTCTGAGCTGCTTAGTCCACTCCAGGTAAAAAGCCAGAGCCCGTCTCACATCCACGGTGTGGGGGCGGTGCTCCTTGCTGGACGCATGGGGCTTGGGGCAGAGGACCGGCAGAAAAATATCCTGACCCATGTGATAGGCAGAGACTACCTTTGGGAGGAATGTGTGGGCGGAGCTTATCTTTATGAAACACCGTGTACAGGGGCTTGGAGAACAGGGCCCTGAGTTCCGAGACCCGTCTAGCCGACCTGATCGCAACCAGGAAGGCCACTTTCCACAAGAGGTGTGACCAGGAGCATGTGGCTAGTGGCTCAAACGGGGGCCCCGTCAGACAGGCCAACACCAGGTTTAAGTCCCACTGCAGGATTGGGGGCCTAACATACGGGAAGAGGCAATCCAACCCCTTAAGGAATCGGCCAGTCATAGCATGGGAGAATATCGTGTGGCCCTGCACCAGCAGATGGAAGGCTGATATGGCTGCCAGGTGCACCTTGTCTGATGAGGGCGCTAGGCCCTGGGCTCTAAGGTGAAAGAAGTAGTCCAGAATAAGCTGGATCGGGGCAGCCACCAGGGAAATGCCACACTCGTCCGCTCATCTGGAAAACTGAGAACACTTTGCCAAGTAGGCTCGGCATGTGGAGGGCCGCCTGCTTTCTAGAAGGACACGCTGAACCCCTTCCGAGCACGTCCTTTCCTCCCTACCTAACCATTGAGTAGCCATGCTATGAGGTGGAGTGCTGCTAGGGTGGGGTGGAGGAGGCGGCCTTGGTCCTGGGAGAGCAGGTCTCAGCGGGAGACCCAGGCCTCAGCAATGGTGGGGTGACTGCCACGCCTGTGAGGGCCATGTACCAATGATGCCTGGGCCATGCCAGGGCAATCAGAAGGACCCAGGCCTTGTCCGTCTTTATCTGTTCCAGGACCTTGCCGATCAGCGGGAACGGGGGAAAGGCATAGAGAAACTGGCTTGACCAGGACAGGAGGAAGGCATCGGAGATAGCGGTCCCCCCGCCCCGGAGCAGAACCAGGGACAGCGACAGTTCTGCCGAGTCGCGAACAGGTCCACCTGGAGAGTTCCCCATACTTGAAAAAGTCTGTTTACCACCTCTGGGTGGAGAGACCACTCATGCTGAGAGGAGAAGTCCCTGCTCAAGTGATCCGCCTGTGCGTTCCGGGTTCCGGAAGGCCCGTAGGCAGATGTCGAGGACTAAACATAAGTCCCACAGCCTGAGGGCTTCGTGGCAGAGAGCAGAGGATCGGGACCCGCCTTGCCTGTTGATGTAGAACATCGAGGCCGTGTTGTCCATGAGGACACTGATCATCTGGCCCTCCAGATGCGAGTGGAAGGCCATGCATGCCAGTCGTACCACACTGAGCTCCTTGACGTTTATGTGGAGGGTCAGATCCTGAGCCGACCACAGAGCTTGGGTCTAAACGTTCCCCACATGGGCCCCCCATCCCAGGTTCGATGTGTTGGACACCAGTTCCAGTGACAGGGTCCTGCCCCTGAATAGGACCCCTTGGAGCATGTTTCTCGGGGAGGAACACCACCGTAGGGCGGTGATCACTGGCTCGGGCACCGATCACTGGCTCGGGCACCGTGAGGACTTTGTCCATCCTGTCCCTGGCTTGGGAAAACTCAGAGGCTAACCAGAGCTGGAGGGGCCTCATCGTGAGTCTGGCGTGACGGACCACATATGTGCACGCCGACATGTGACCCAAGAGCTAGAGGCACGCTCTCGCTGTTGTCACCGGAAACCTTGTGACCGTGTCGATGAGCCCCTTCAGGGTCTCAAACCTGTTCGGTGGAAAGGAGGCTCTGGCCGACGAGGCGTTCAGGACCGCCCCGATAAACTCTATGCGTTGTACCGGGACTAACATGGACTTGGTGTTGTTTACCAACGGGCCCAAAGTGGTGCACGTGGACAGAAGAAGCGCCATGTGATCCCGCACCTGTGACTGGGAGCTGCCCTTGACCAACCAGTCATCCAGATAGGGGAAGATCTGGACCCCCCAGCGCCTGAGGTTGGCCACCACCACCGACATACATTTCGTGAATACCCTGGGGACAGTGGACAGGCCAAATGGGAGGACCGAAAATTGGTAGTGTTCCTGCGCCACCGTGAAATGGAGGAAGCGGCTGTGCCCCTCGAATATATGAATGTGGAAGTACGCATCCTGCAAATCAAGGGCGGTGTACCAGTCCCCGGGATCCAGGAAGGGGATGATCGAGGCCAGGAAGACCATACAGAACTTGAGCTTCACCATGTACTGTTTCAGGCCTCGCAGGCCCAAGATGGGCCTGAGCACCGCTTTGGCATTCGGGATAAGGAAATAGTGGGAGTAGTACCCCTTGCCTTTGAAATCCCCTGGTACCACTTCCACCGCTCCTAGGCCCAGGATCCGCCCCACCTCGTGCAAGGGGTCCCCCAGGAGGGACGGGGGCAGGGGTGGTTGGAAGTAAACTGGAGGGCATTGTTGGAGAATAACAGAGTTCTCACTCTTTGTTTGGGTACAGCAAGTCAGATACTTCTATTTTCTCTAACAATTGCGTAGAGGGAGAGAGCTAACCAGGTCTCTCTACAGGTAAACAATTACAGCAAACCTTTATACCTTTCATTACAGACAATAATAAACAGCTGCATTTTGTTTATACATAGGCCATCTTGATATCTTATTTTTCTCACCTGTTTTGACTCTAGTCTACATACAATATTTTCTACACATTATCTACACAAGGTTGCAACTTCTCACACAGTTCTTTCCCACTCGCCTCATACAATCCTCGCTTCTACAAATCTCGCGTTATTAGGGTTACAGTTAGCCTGACTCTTGCTAACGAACTGTCATGCATTGCATCCCCTTCCTGTCAGTTCTTTCTCTGCTTCCACAACCCCCCCTTTTGTACTACTAGTACAACAAACATTTTCAAATCTCTATTTGCATTAAATCTTGGAATTCAGATTCTACATCAGATGCTTCAACCTTAGGCGTTTTGATTGGATGTAATGACAATGCATGATGAGCATGGACATGAAAGGTATTACTATTATTATGTCCTTTACAACAACAACAACAACATACTCCTACACTAGCTAACAACAACACAAGCAATAACATTCCCATAGCGATAATATGATGGGGTTGTTGTACAATCTTAGTCATAAAACACAATACATCATACTTGGTACATAAGGTGGACACTCTATAAGATGTCTGAAAGGCATACTTTTCAACTTGATATATATTTTGAAGCATGTGAATTTGCCCTTGTACTTGATAGATTTTCTGAACCTCTGCTTCCACAGTGTAGCTCCAGGAGATGGTATTGAGGACCAATCGGTCCGAGGTCAGCCGCGACCTCTCCGGGAGGAAATCGCACAACTGATTGGAGAAGGGAAGCTTTATTGAGGGTAGATCCCTGATGAGAACAGGCAGGGCGCCCCCAGATGTCCCGTCAAAACCCCTTTTCCCCGTTTGCTTGCCCTTGGAGGACCCAGGCTGGGGGGCAGGCTGAGACTGCCCCTCTGGGCACCTATTATAGTCCCGCAACTTCTTATAAGTGGTCTCGTATTTTGAATGGGTGGCCTGAGCGGGAGCCTGCTGTGGCTTGAACTTAGGTTTAGCCGGAGCCAGAACATAGAGACCCAGAGTCTGGAGAGTCATGCGGGAGTCTTTCAGGCCATGCAGCTTTGTATCCGTTTGTTCCACAAACAGAGCTTTGCCGTTAAAAGGGAGGTCCTGCAGGGAGGTCTGTGCCTCGCTGGACAGCCCAGAGAGCAGGAGCCATGATGCTGTTCTCATGGACACCGCGGAGGCCATGGACCGCGCAGCATGTCTGCTGCATTCGAAGCTGCCTGCGGAGTTGCCCTGGCAGCTGCTGTGCCCTCCTCCACCAGCGCTTTGAACTCCTTCCTGTCGCGCTCCTGGAGGGAGTCCTCGAACTTGGGCAGGGAGCCCCACAGATTGAACTCATACCGGCCCAGGAGAGCCTGGTGGTTCGCCACCCATAACTGGAAGCTTGAGGACGAATACATTTTTCTTCCAAATGAGTCCAGCCTCCTTGAATCTTTATTTTTCGGGGTAGGGGCTAGTTGGCCCTGCCATTCCCTGTGGTTGACCAACTCAACCACCAGGGAGTTACAAGCAGGGTGGGTGTATAAGTATTCATGGCCCTTGACAGGTACAAAATACTTGCGTTCCGCTCTCTTAGAAATGGGGGCCAATGAGGCCGGGGTTTGCCACAGGGCATTTGAAATTTTTGCCACCCCTTCGTGGAGAGGCAAGGCCACCCTGCCCGGTGCCGAAGAGGACAGTACATAAACAGGGAGTCCGAGGGCTCCTCCATCTCCTCTGCTTGGAGGGGGAGGCTTGATGCCACACTTTTTAATAATTCTTCGTGGGCCCTAAAGTCCTCTTGCAGGACGGAGGCAGGAGGAGCTGTAATAGTCTCATCCATGGAGGGTGAGGAGGCCAATGCGGTACTTTGTGCGTCCACCAGCACTGGAGTGTCCACCACCTGGTCGGTCTCCAGGCATGGTGCCGAGGATGTACCTCCCACCAACTCCTTCCTCAGAGGTCCGGAGAGGGAGGCCAATGGTCCTTCTGAGGCTCCGGCCACTGAGCGAGCCCCCACCGGGGGCTGCATCAGGGGCCACAGTGCCCACTGGTACCATTGGGCCAGCCATGGGGCCCGGTGCTGTGAAACCGGTGGAGCCGGCTGTTTGGCCTGACCCATGGATGGACGACTACGAAGGGAGGCCAGGCTGACATACGACCTGCCGCTGTCCCTGGACCAGGAAAAGCGGCGTCGCCAGGAGCGATGCTGACCACGGGACCGCGATCCCGACGTGGAGGACTGGTACTGTCGGTAACAGCTGCTCCGTGATCGGCTCCGGCGGGCGGACCTGTGACGGCGAGATGATGGCGACCGATGCCCAGGGCTGCGGAAGCGGTGCCATGGCGAGGTCCTGGAGCAGGATGACAAACGGGAACGACGTCGATGTTTGTGCCGTGACCGGCTGCGATAACCCCTCTGAGACTAGGACCTTTGGTGTCGCCTGCCTCCGTCCTGTCGGTGTTCGCTCCTCGAGGCGGAGTGGTGCCAAGAGTCTCGGTCAGACGGCACCCAACCAGACAGGCTGGTGGGCGTCGAGGGTGATCCATGTGGACTTTACCCTGAACAGTCGCTGGGCAGTGAACAGTATCGGGAACATTCCCTTGACTGAAACTGGTACCGAGCCGAGGGTGACTGCAGAGATCCCAGCGGCAGCTTGCCTCTGGAGCACGGTGCCGACATCAGCGGTGCTCCCGGCATGGACATAACATCCCGAGCTGCCTGCCGGGCCTCCGGTGTGGAGGGCATCCGGACATCCGAGGAGGCCTGCTCCTAACGGGTGGGCTACTCCGCTCGACTTGAGTCAGAAGCCTAGAGGCCGGCGGGGATCGAGGACTGCCCAACATAGGTCTAGCCTCTGTCCCGGGTTTATTCCAGTGCTGCGGCAAAGAAGGCCTCTTCCTGGCCTTCTTGGCATGCCCCGTGGACGGGGAGCGGTGCCGAATAGTCGATGGCGCCAAAGGGTTGCCGTGCACTGACACTGCGGTACCCAGTGCTGACTCGGAGCGGCGCCGTGGAGCTGGGGTCAGCGCTGACTCCATCAGAATAGCCCGGAGCCTAATGTCCCTTTCTCTCTTGGTCTGAGGCTTAAACGACTTGCAAATCTTGCAGTGATTACTGAGATGGGTCCCCCCGCAAACAGCGTAAACAGTCCACGTGCGGATCACTCACTGGCATAGATCGTCTACAAGTGTTGCACGACTTAAAACCTGTGGCACGGGGCATGCCCCAGCCGGGGCGCTCTAGCTTAACTAAACAACTAACTAACTACAGGTACCAAAGACTGAACGAACAAGCTGTTTCGAGCAAAGCTGGAGGAGAGCAGTTCCGAAGCACCTTCACTGGCGGCAAGAAGGAATTGAGGGTGCGGGGAGTGCGCAGCGCCCCTTTTACTGCGCCATGGAGGCGCCACACCAGGGGTCGCTAGGGCGCTCCCCTACAGGTACTGCTAGGGGAAGAACTTCCGGCACTGGTGCACGTGGTGAGCACACACACCTATTGTGGAGTACACATGAGAAATCACTCGAAGAACCACCCTCTGCCCTGATACAGGCCCTCCGAACATTCCCAATATTTCAGAAAGAAAAATAGTTCATTTCCAGTTTGGTTGAAGGTTTATTTTGAGTGGGGTTGGTTCCTATTCCAATCTCCCAAAACCTGTTTACCCATTTCTACTTGGAACCAAGATACTCGTGCAGTATCAAAAGTTTATACTGTTACAATTCTGGTGTAACTACTCACTACAGCTGGGATGGTCAAAGTGGCCTAAGGGGGAATGGGGTTCCCAACTCCTGCTGAAGATAAATCTTAATGTCATTGAAAACTTTCCCCTACAGTGGTAACACTGTAAATTGTGAGGCTCTCCACTGCAATTCAACTGCTAAGTATAAAAGCATATAGACTGATATCTGGCAGCTAAAAGAGCAACAGTAAAAGCAGAAAATAATAATTCCCCAACACAATTATGCTTCCAAATTTTACCACAGCTAGCATGGTTCGTATTTTATTTGCAACCCCAATTGGTCTGCTTGTAATTGTGTTTTTCTTTACCTGGATAACAGCCTTCTTATCAGCCTTTGGCAAGTTCTTTGCTTGGCGTTCCGCTTCTTCCCATTCCCTCATGACCTAAACAGCAACAAAACATGGAGCATAACTTTTGAGTTTTTCTCTGATGGTTTGGGATTTAGCAATAGTCAAATAACATAGTGCAGATAATCATCTCTTTTTCTCCCCTTATAAAGAATAGTTGCAACTTTAACAGAGTCTTGTTGTCAATTTAAAAACAAGAAATGGATCACCGTGTCTGAACATCATTCAAGTTCTCTCAACTTGAGGTTGCTAGAAGCAAAGCAATGCATTAACTGTAGATGTTTAACAGACCCTCCAGCATCAGCAGAGGAAGTAGAGTTACTAGATGGGTTAACATACTGACCTTTTCATCTCAGAGAAAAATAAGCATTTTAAATCTATTTTATGTCCTCAGTTAAAATGAACCAATTTCAACTGATTCTAAACGGCATTCATTCACATCACAAACTCTTCTAGTTTTTGACGGAGTACATCAGCTGGCTTTTGATCAGACCAGGGCAAGACTATGTGCAATTTCTGCTAGTCTGTTCTGTATGCATGCTGAACACAAAGAACTGAGCTTACGTGTATCCCAAGTACAATATTGGCAGAAGAACGATATAGGAAAACTTGCAGTAGGCTTATTTTGAACAGTCTGAAAGGTCACCTACCACGGGGAACGAAAAGCAATACTCTCTTGCAAAGGGGGGCAACTGCTGTTTCCCTCTCTGACTGTGTGTTCTATATGTGCCATTTGAAATCACTGTAAATTGTTATCAAAAACATGACCTTGCTCATGAATGTCCCCATTTCATTCCTAGGCAGCAATCTTTTAAGACAGCACATTATGTGCATTAGTAGAACTTCTTCCACTGAACACTGCATGTGCAAACAGTGACTTCTGTTGCACTATTGTAAATAAATAAATAAATAAATAAATAAATAACCCCCCCCCCCCCCCAACTTTCCTGCAAAATACACAGGTTTCCCTTCCCTGTCCCTCAATGGAAAATGCAGCCTTCATGACATTTAGAACAGAAACTCATTAAAATACTTTTTCCAAAGGGCAGGCGTGACAGGGTCCCCGAGGTGCAACCTGGGCTGTAGGATCGCTGAGCCCTCCAAACCCACTAACCTGGGCTGCCTCTCACATTGTGATGCTGATGTCAAGCTACAAGCCTCTGACAGGCACTGCACATACACAGCCATCCACAGGCCGGGACACACCCAACTGAGTTGTGTGAACGATCTCCCAGCCACTCATGAACTATCAATAGAGAGGCTCCAGCCAATTCCCCTCAGCTCCCCAGCCTTGCACCCCACAACTGTGCCGTCTTGCACTGGTCAGAAGCCTGGCCAGTGTAAGCTCATTACCTAGTTCACCACTCCGACAAAAGGGTAGCGCATGTGCACCAGCCCTTGGTTAATCTGAGCTGAGATTTCCCAAGCAGTTCAGCTACAACACACTGTTTTTAGGTAAAATATAAAATAGATTTATTAACTACAGAAAGCTAAATGTTAAGTGATTATAAGTGGTAGGCATAAAGGTCAGAGACAATTACCTCAAGAAATAAAAATAGAAACACACATTTTAAATCCTAAACTTTTAGTCTAAGCCAGAGTTGAATCAAACAATGTCTCACCCTGACAGATGGTACAAGCCAGCTAGAGTTCCTCAATAAACAGGCTGGGGCTAACCTTCCAGGGCTGGGACCAATCTTTCCTAGTTGAAAGTCTTTCTCCAGACCTTCTTCCAGGTGTTGAGATGGGGGCAGGGAGGAGGGAAAAGAGAGAGAGAGGGGCGCCAAATAATTATGTCACTTCCCCTCTTTTATACTTTCTTTCAGCTTGTGGAAAGATCTTGCTGTGACGAGGGGTTCAGGCAGTCCCCACTGGTCAAGCAGTCTCTATTGCATATGTGCCTTCTCTAAGGAGTCTCTGGGATAGTGGATTCTTTTCTTGATAGGTGTTGATGAGCCATTAACACTGTATGGCTATGGATGGCTACTCAATGGTTGTAACTGAAAGGCTGGTTGTGGGTGCTCCCAACATATTTCAGTAACACACATAGTAATACTTCATATCTTCACATACAATGATAGTACACACAATCCAACAGGATATTAATGTTCAACAGATCAAGACTTTTAAAATGATGCCTCACAAGATATACTTTGTACAAAACATATTAATCATATCACCATGGTGAATATGGAGGTTCCAGGGTGCTGCTTTGAGGTACAGAGTGTCACAGGAGGAAAAATATAGGGTTCACAGTTACACATGCTATTTAGAAAGAAAGGAAAAAGATTCCGTATATGCATTTCTAATACACTTTAAGGTTGAACTGCAATTTTGTTATAATGCATCTCTACGATGGAAAGACATTAACTTGAAAAAAGCAATGCACATTGTTCCTCCTGAAAATGTGAGGACTCCTTTCAAATTAGGTTATTTTGTTTTATATAGGGCTGTTTCTGGTCTTCAACAATGACTGGCCAAAGAGTAGTGAAATGTATTTTAGTAGCCAGTGTAATGCTGCGAATCCTAAAGTAAGCAAGTTTTTCAGTGCCTGCTTCTGGACTTCAGAGGCATATTGTTTTTGAACTGATTAGGAGCAGTGTGGCTGGTATTTAGATAATGGTTAGAAGCTCAGAGGTCATACTGTGACTGAAAAATATTTTAAAACAAATAGACCTGAAATTATTTAACTTGTAAGTCATGGCCTAGACCTCAATAAACTTCTACTAGCATCTATCATTTGAAATCAGAAGCCCTAAGAACATACATGAGGTGATAGTTCAAGCATACTCCATCAATTACAGGCTCTTTTAACTGGAAAACTAACTATCCTATTTTGGCTAGTCCCAGAAATGTGGAACAAGAAAGGTGGAGGAGTTACTTATCTTGTACAGTAATTTGAGTTCTAAGATGTTTGCTCAATTGGAGATTTTTGTCAGCAGCGTCTGCAGGTCCGCATCTGTGCCCTAGTCACCCTCATGCCCCAATACAAAAGTATATAGGGAAAGATCGACCCACCACCACATCTGTTCCTTCTCAATCACGGAAGTCCCAAGAAAGAGACTCCAAGGCAGACAGGAAGGAGGGTAGGTAGTGGAGCACCCATACGGACAGACATCTCAAGGAACTCAAGTTATTGGGCAAGAGAAGTAACCTCTCCTTCGACTAGTGTCCTAGACTCCCAAGAAGTACCTCCATCAGGGAGAAGGGTGCCAAGGAAGCAGATATAGTACAGACCATAGGAAAGCTGTGTCAGTCCTGGGGTCAGGCATGAGAACATAATGCTGGTAAAATGTATGAGGCGAACACCAGGTGGCTGCCCTACAGATGTCTGAAATGGGTACATTTTTGAGAAGTGCGACAGAGGTAGACCTTGCCCTGGTGGAATGAGCAATAACTCTCAGAGGAGAACCACCCCCTTTTTTAGCTTTACAGCATCTGTAATCCATTTGGACAGTCTTTGAATAGAGATCAGATGTCCTTTAATTTGTTCTGCAAAAGAGACAAAGAATTTAGCGGATGCCTGAAAGGGCCTAATCCTGTCAAGGCAAAAGCTTTTTTAATGTCCAGTGTATAGAGGCTCCATTCTTCTCTTGAAGAGTGAGGCTTGGGGTAAAATACTAGTAGGTGAATTTCTTCATTAACATGGAATTCAGACGAGTTTAGGAAGGAAGTGAGAGTGGACACAGAGTCAACACCATAGATGGTGAGTCCGTCTTTAAGGACTGACGTTCCCCCACCCTCCTGGAGGAAGTAATGGTGACAAGGAATGAGATCTTTAGGGACAAATGAAGGAGCAAACAACTCCCCAGATGTTCAAATGTAGAGCATTGAAAACTAAGGCCATGTCCCATGATGGAATTGTTTCCTTGATAGGAAGGAAAAGGTTGAATAGGCTTTTGCAATGGTGGGGTGGGCAAAGACTTAGAATCCTCTATGGAGGGTGAAATGCTGTGATGGAAGTGTGCACCCCAAACTATGAGGGAGGCATCTGTGGTGATAATCCTCGTGGGAGGGGCAGTACCAATGGAACTCCTATGCATACCTTTTGAGGATCCTTCCACCAGTTCATAGAATTGAGGACCTTCTGAGGTCTGGACACCTGCTTAGATAGATTGTGTCTGTTGGCTGTATAGACGGTTCTCAACCATGCTTAAGGACACAGAGTGAAGTTTTGCGAAGGGAGTCACAAACGTGCAGGCTGCTACATGGCCCAGAAGTTGCCAGCACATCCTTGCGGTGTTTTATGGACCCTCTTGTATTGTTGAGACAAGGTTGGCCATTGTGGTGAATTGGTCCCTGGTACAGTATGCTCTGGCAAAAAGAGGAGTCCAGAGTGGCTCTGATGAAGTCCATATGTTGTGTGATGTTAGGGTAGACTTCTCCAAGTTGAAGTGGAGACCCAGAGAGTGATACAGAGACAGGGCCTTGCTGGTTGCTTTGAGAAGTGAGGGGCCCTTTTGGAGCTGATCGTCCAGGTAGGGAAAGACTATGATGCCTTTCTAGTGAAGATAGGCTGCTGCTGACAGAACTTTGGTAAAGACCTTTGGGGTGGCAGAGAGGCCAAAGAGTAGGATGCAATACTGGTAGTGGTCCCTGTCTACCACAAAATGTAGGAATAGTTTGTGTGAGGGATGAATGGTGACATGAAAATAAATATCCTAAAGGCTGAGGGAAACAAACCATTCTCCTGGATCCAGAGAGGGAATTGCTGTTGTTAGAGTCACCATTCTGAACCATTGGGAGTGGACAAAAGTATTTAAAGTCCTGAGGTCTAGGATGAATCTCAATCCCCCTCTTTTCTTCAGGACGAGGAAGTACCAAGAATAGAACCCTTTCCCGATGAAGTCTGGTAGGACAAGTTCGATCGCCCCCAGAACTAGGAGGGATTGTACCTCCTGCCATAAGAAGTCTTTGTGAGCGGTGTCCCTGAAGAGGAATGGGGGAGGAGGGTGATAAGAAGCTGAACTGGAGAAATCACTTCCAGGATCCATCCACCCAGGAAGGTAGGAAATAGGAGAGATGATCGTCCTAATGGTGGGAGGAGAATAGGTGCTATGTTGGATCAGGAGCGGGAGATAGTTCATGACCCTCAACCACTGGGTCAAAACAGGCATTTTGAAGATGTCGCTGGACTGGGAGGTTGCTGAGGAGGAGGATCATTTCTTATGGCTTGTCTACACTACCAAGTTTTGTTGATAAAACTTATGTCAACACCCAAAATTCGACAAAACAAAAATCGCCAAAAGGTGTTCACACTTGTTTCCTCTGTCGAGAGATCATGTCCACATTGGGGACACCATCAGCAGGGTGAGCAATGCACTATGGGTATGTATCCCACCGTGCAGTGTTGTGGGAATGAAGAGCTGATCGCGGCCCATCTTGGGATTGTCTCCAAGTTCTCCCACAGCCCCCTCGGCTGCGGAGAGGAGCATCCTGAGTAGCTCTGTGAGCTCCCTGTGCTGAGGAATGGCAAAGCAGCACAGCAGTCGGTCCTCCTCTGCCTGCTGCTGTGTTCCTAGTGCCGGGCAGAACAGGAGCATTCCAATGATTTGCAATTTTGTTCCCCAAACAGAGCAGCACACAGATACTTCCTGGAGCTTTGAAAGGGGAGGGGCGCATGCCTGCAGGGCAGCAGAAATCAAAACACTGAGCAGAGCAACCAGGGCAGGCATTGTGGGATACTGGCGGAAGACAGTTCTGTCGACAAAACAATCAGCAGGGTCTACACTGGGTCTTTGTTGACAATAAAGGGAGGGGAAAAGACAAAAGTGGTGGAAGTTTTTTGTCACCAAAACTGGGCCTTTTTCGCGACAAAAGTCCCATTGTAGTGTGTATGCTCTTGCTGTTTTATCACCAAAAGGCAGTTTTTGGCGACAAAACTTGCCAGTGTAGACAAGCCCTTAGGGAATCTGGGCTTCTTCCTGGGCAGTGCAGCCAGTGTGTGGGTGAGATTGTTGAGCCATCTGTGACCTGGTGTATTTTCTTTTTGTTGCAAGAGCATTGATACTCTAGTGTAAAATTTAAAGAAGTATTTGTGTTCTATAACTGCTAAAATACAAACATTGCATGTGAAAATATACAAAGTAAATATGCTCATAAACTCTAATAAATTCTCAGGCAGCATTTTTCTTACTTTGCCTATCTCTAAATTTAGATTATTATCAATAAAAATATTTTTTCGTGGGTTTGTATTGTGGTGAAATTGATGTTAACTGAAATTTACTGTTTAAAAAGCTAAACCTTCCAAGCCTAAACATAATGGTGGAACAAGGAGAGGTGTAGAGACCATCAAACCACTGGTTTGTGGATCGAACATTGTGTTGCATTTAGAAATGCACCTATTAACGTACAGCAGAGGTCTCAAACACATGGCCCGCAGAGTTATTTGTTGCCCGCCAAGTTCCCCGCCCCGCCCCCCGGAGTTATTTCCTCCGGCCCCAAGCTCCCCTCACCTGTTGCCCCCCCCCCCCCAGCGTGCCTCGTCCCTGCTCCTCTGCCTACCTCCAGGTGCTTCCCGCCGCCAAACAGCTGTTTGGCAGCACTTAGCGCTTTCCATGAGGGAGGGGGGAGGCATGGGGAGCCACGCGCTCAGGCGAGGAGGCGGAGAAGAGGTGGGGCAGGGGTGGGGATTTGGGGAAGGGGTTGGAATAGGGGCAGGGAGGGGGCAGAGTTGGGGTGGGGACTTTGGGGAAGGGGAAGGGTCTCATGGAAGAGGTGGAGTGGGGGCAGGGGGGTGGGCTTTTGTACCTTTATATGAAAAGGTGTCCGTGGTGCGGCCCTCGGGCCAATGTACTAGTTCTCATGTGGCACTCGTGGTGATCTGAGTTTGAGATCCCTGGTATACAGGGTGGTATAATGCATTAAGTGCACATTAAGCACTTGTCTCTTTAGGTCATGATTTTGGTGGCCTTAAAAACTTGCCCAGACCATACAGGCAATTTCTGATTAGAAGACTAAATTATCATGAATGCTGCAAATTATGAGAGAACATGGAAACTACAGCATTAATTCAAGTCACTGTGCCTTTCTAAAACACCATGGTACGTGTTAAGTCTTGAGCATCAGCCTAGATTAGCAACTCTATATGATCTTTTTTCCCTTTAGTGGCTTTAAATCAGACCTTTAACATCTCTTTAATATTCCTTTTCACTCTGAATTTGCAGTTAGAAGTTTTTGAAAAGAACATTTATTTGCCAAACAATTGATCTTTGTCCTCAAAACTAACCTTGAAATTTGAAGTCAAAGCCATTTTGCTAATCCACATGATGAAAACAAGCATTGTAGGCAATGTGATAAGGACATATTTGGCTAGACCAGGTTTCACAGCCTGTTATCATTTCCCTAAATCCTTCAGGGTACAGGAGGTGAGATTATAAAGTGACAGCTCACACAGCCTGACTGAGGAGATGAAAATTCTGGGATCCAGAGTTCAACTCTGGTGCAGTGAGAATGAATGGCTTGTGGAAAAAGTAGAATAGCATGATTATCTTTAGAAACAACATTCAGTGTAGTATTTGCACAAGCAGTATTTTAAGGGTTGGATTTTTGCAATCAGTCAAATCTAAAGTGCCCAAAGCTATTTACACTAGCTGATGAGAAAAAAAATCATCTTTTTTTGCCAGCAGCCATCTCTACAACCCAAAGAAAACTTCTATTTTTTTTAGGTCACAGGTATAGAGAAATTATGACAATCCAACAAAAAACTGTTAGCATCTGTGTGAGAACAAACAACTGCAACAAGAAAAATCATTCTGAAGACATACATTTGAAGAAAAAGGCTGCCTCAGGATCATGAAGTTGTCTCCTATGTGCTTATAAAGATATTCTCCTTCATTGAAAGAACAAAGCTATCAAGGCCATACAGATTTATGGCACTTCAAAGACTTGGCTGTTTCATGCCGGGAAAATCACAACTTCTAGGTTGAGATTTAAGACGCAAGGCATTTCAAAGTCAAACAGTCCTCATGGTTCAGGACACACTGCATGCTATACTTTTTGGGGGGGATGGGAGGGTAAGAGGGATACGAGGAGAAAAGGGAAGAGGGAGTAACAAAAATGTTATTTATTATTAAGACAAATGCTAATCACCCAAATCCCATTATACTTTGACCAGAGGAATTTATTCTGGCTATATTTTCTAGTGCATGGAAGGTCTACCTATACAGAGGATATATATATATGCTAATTTGTATGAAATCAATCATGCTAGTACAGGTATCTATCTCAGGAAAAGGTTTTATTCAGAATGCCAAAATCACAACACCAAGGTGAATATCTGTCGAGGGCTTTCTTCCTAGATTTTGAGGTTGTGGCTTCCCTTGGTACTACCACGGGAGTAACCTCAACAATCTCCAAAGAACTGTGGCTCAGCAGCTAAGGAGGCACTGCTACTACTGAAAAAGCATTAACCAGGCTTGAGTGGAAAATGATTCCCCATATGCAGCAGGATCACACAGACTCCGGGTGAGAGGAGGCAGTGCGTCCTATGGGCTATGGTGGGGAGAATCATAGAATCTTAGGACTGGAATGGACCTCGAGAGGTCATCTAGTCCAGTCCCCAGCACTCATGGCAGGACTAAGTATTATCTAGACCGTCCCTGACAGGTATTTGTCTAACCTGCTCTTAAAAATCTCCAGTGATGGAGGTTCCACAACCTCCCTAAGCAATTTATTCCAGAGCTTAATCACCCTGACAGTTAGAAAGTTTTTTCCTAATGTCCAACCTAAACCTCCCTTGCAACAATTTAAGCCCATTGCTTCTTGTCCTATCCTCAGATGTCAAGGAGAACAATTTTTCTCTTTCCTCCTTGTAACAACTTTTTATGTACTTGAAAACTGTGATGTCCCCCCCTCTCACTCTTCTCTTCATACTAAAACCCAATTTTTGAAATCTTTCCCCAGAGGTCATGTTTTCTAGACCTTTAATCGTTAATGTTGCTTTTCTCTAGACTTTCTCCAATTTGTTCACATCTTTCCTGAAATGTGGTGCCCAGAACTGGACACAGTACTCCAGTTGAGGCCTAATCAGCATGCAGTAGAATGGAAGAATTACTTCTTGTGTCTTGCTTACAACACTCCTGCTAATACATCCGAGAATGCTGTTGGCTTTTTTTTTTTTTTTGGCAAGAGTTACACTGTTCACTCGTATTTAGCTTGTGATCTACTATAGCCCCCAGACCCCTTTCTGCACTACTATTTCCTAGGCACTCGTTTCCCATTTTGTATGTGTGCAATTATTTGTTCCTTCCTACGTGGAGTACTTTGCATTTGTTCTTATTGAATTTCATCCTGTTTACTTCAGACCATTTCTCCAGTTTGTCCAGATCATTTTGAATTTTAATCCTATCCTCCAAACCACTTGCAAATCCCTCCCAGCTTGGTATCGTCCACAAACTTTATAAGTTCATTCTCTATGCTATTATCTAAAATAATTTATGAAGATATTGAACAGAACTGGACCTGGAGGACCCTTCTTAATGTACTTTTCCAGCTTGACTGTGAAACACTGATAACTACTTTCCGACCAGTTATGCACCTACCCTATAGTAGCTCCATCTAAGTTGTATTTCCCTAGTTTGTTTATGAGAAGGTCAAGCGAGACAGTATTAAAGCCTTACTAAAGTCAAGATATACCAGGGCTACTGCTTTCCCCCTATCCACAAGGCTTATTACCATTAGGCACCATTAGGTTGGTTTGACATGATTTGTCCTTAACAAATCCATGCTGTTACTTGTCACCTTATTGTCTTCTAGGTGTTTGCAAACTGATTGCTTAATTATTTGCTCCAGTCTTTCTGGGTACTGACTGGTCTGTAATTCCGCACGTTGTCCTTACTTCCCTTTTTATAGATTGGCATTACAACAGAGGTTCTCAAACTGGGGGTCGGGACCCCTCAGAGGGTCGCAAGGTTATTACATGGGGGGTCGTGAGCGGTCAGCCTCCACCCCAAACCCCGCGTTGCCTCCAGCATTTATAATGGTGTTAAATATAAAAAATGTGTTTTTAATTTATAAGGGGTAGTTGCACTCAGCGGCTTGCTATGTGAAAGGGGTCACCAGTACAAAAGTTTGAGAACCACTGCATTAGAAAGCCACAACTACCACTGTGAGTGTGTGTGGGGGTCCCAACAGCGCATGATACCCTGACAGCAGCACCAGAGCCTGCCCACCGAATGTGGGGAATACAAAAAAAAGTCAGGCTGTGAATCATATTTGCCAACCTACCTACCCCATAGCTGGCATTGACTGCTGCTTCAGTGTGGTGCCGAATGGCCAGCAGAAACTGGGTTTTCACACTGGTGGTGGGCAGCAGGGATGGGCCCACCAAGACTATTGCCCTGAACCTGGCTGATGAGGGAGACATGGACCATTAACATCTGGTACAGGGAGTAGCAGCAGCCGCCCATCTGAATTGTATGTTTTATGGGTATCACGTGGGACACTGGAGAGTTGATGACCTCGGAGCCACCATCTCAGGAAGGAAAGCTGTCCTATGCTATATAATATACATTTAAAAAACCCATAAAAAACCATACCAACATCTTCCCACGACACACAAAGCCTGGCCCCCCACAGCAATATCAGGGAATTAGCTTCTGAACAGCCTAGAGGCAGAACCATCCTCTGCTGGTATTCTAGAAGTTTTAAGTCTCACCTCTCACATACGCAACCCAAATGTTCAAAGTTACACTGTAGGATGAATAATAGAATTCAGCACTTTGGTTTGGAACTACTTTATATTTTGTTTGTTAAATTACACTATTGCTACAGAAATAACTCAAAACCCTAAGAAAGCATTAATCTTAAATTGAAGACAGTAGAGTGTTTGATGCACCTACCCAAAAATCTGACTTGCATGGTAAACAGGACTATGCTTGGAGATGAAACATTATTTTTAAACTGTTCCGAATCCCAATATAAACTATGATTTCTAAAATATTGCTGAATTTCAAGAAGAATAATTTGTAAAGCCTCAATATGCTTGGGGGAAAACAAACATACTGCTCTCCTTTGATTAAAATACAACAGCTGGTGCCGTCAGGCTAGTTACCAACCAAACCTAAATAGATGTTTAAAATACCAGGAAACAGGAAAGGAAGAGGAGGGGAGGAAGAGGGGTGCACGTGTGCATCTGTAACCAGTGGACACAGAGAAGAGAGAGGAAAGGAAGAATCCCATCAGGACAAGAAATAAGAACTAGGGCAGATTGAAATTGATGAAGTTGTGTTGACAAAATAGTAAAAATGTTTAAATGTCATATTTGGGTGGACTAATAACTATCTTGTCAGCACAGAAGCATGGTTTTCTTGATGATGGCTTTTTGGTTTTTTTTTTTGGTACTTCTGTTGGTAAAAACTAAAATATGCCACCGTATTAATAATGATTTTTATTACAGTAGTGCCTAAATACCCCCAGTAGGTCTCACTGTACTAAGTGCTTTACATACTATAGTAAGGGACAGTTCATATCCTGAAGAGTTTATAATCTAAGTGATAGAGACAAATGATGGGAGAAAGAAGGTAGTTTTATCTTCCAGTTACAGACGTGGAATTCAAGAGATTAAAAACCATATTTTAAAAAGGTAGGTAGGCTCCTAATTCACACTAAAACCAACAGGAGTTAGGTGCCTCAATACTTTTAAAAAATATGGCTCTAAGTGACTTGTCTGAGATCAAACAAAACACCAGTGGCAGACATAGGAATGGACCAAGATTTCCCAAGTCTTGGTCACCATCCTAGCCATGTGATCATGCTTTTTCATAGAGGAAGATCTGAAGCACAGAGCTGTGTCAAGATATTAAACAATCACAATACAAGACCCTGATCTGACTTTACAGTGCTCCTCTGGGAGTTCCAATCAATGAACCAACTCAGTCATAGAGGGAAACAATTTGAGTCATAACAAATTTGAAGTTTTTCACATGGCAGGAAAATAATTTATTTTTGAGAGTTTCGCGGTAAGCAAAGGGAAACCATAGATGGATTTTGTGCGAGAATACACTGATCTGTTGCTATCAGTCCCACTTTAAGCAAACGTGGGGTAATAAAGGCATCCAAACCAATCAAAGACTGTCACTGTCATTCTACCTGACCTGCTGGGGATAAATTATGAGCAGGAGCAGATGAGAGACAGATGCAAAAGTCTGCATGTAGTTGGAGATAGGATGAGGGAAGGCAAATAGAAATTATTTATACTATCAGTTTTTTTAACATTGCAAATCTTAGCCCCTCAGTTCTCACTCTTCGTGGGGAAAAAAGTCAGATGATGAGAAGAGTGCACAAGTCAATGGGATACTTGAAGCATAAGTAAAAACTAATTTTTAAGAAGATTTTTAATATTTCAGACTCCCTTTAAATAGTTTCCCAGCAGTATGACATTTTACTTCATTTATAAAGATAGCAAAAATGCTTGTTAACATGTATTTTAACAGAATTTTAATTTAAAGTTTTCTGGAGTTACAATTTCTCTGCTTTTCCTGTTAATCGATATAATTCCAAGTACTGCTTTCTGGGCGATTACACATTTGATTAGTTCTCCTATATGAACCTTTCAGCTGTGTGGAAAATATAAACAGAGTTTATGCAAACGTCATTCTTAAAGGTTAAGTCAAACACAATTAAAACTTAGACCAAGTTTTTGGGATCTATTGTGTGATTGTAAGGAATAATTAAGAAAAATCTCATCTCTTTATACCAGAGGTGGGCAAATTACGGCCCACGGGCCACATCTGGCCCACAGAACCCTCCTGCCCAGCCCCTGAGCTCCTGGCCTGGGAGGCTAGCCCCCGTCCCCTCCCCCACTGTTCCCCCTCTCCCACAGCCTCAGCTCACTCCGCTGCTGGCGCAATGCTCTGGGCACCAGGGCTGCAAGGTCCTGGGGCAATGCAGCTGCAGAGCCCAGCCTGACACAATGCTCTGAGCTGTGCGGTGGCGACGGCGTGGCTGGCTCCAGCTGGGCGGCGCGTCTGTAGCGCTGCCAGCCACCGGTGCTCCAGGCAGTGCGGAAAGGGGGCAGGGAGCAGCGGGGGTTGGATAGAGGGCAGGGGAGTTCGGGGTGGTGGTCAGGGGTGTGGATAGGGGTCGGGGCAGTCAGAGGGCAGGGAACAGGGGGGGTTGAATGGGGGCAGGAGTCCCGAGAGGGCAATCAGGAATGAGAGGAGGGGTCGGATGGGGCGGCTGGGGGGCAGTCAGGGTTGGGGGTTCTGGGGGCGGTCGGGGGATGGGGAGTGGGAGTGGTGGATGGAGCAGGGGTCCCGGGGGGGGGGCCCATCAGGGAACAGGGGGTTGGATGGGGCAGGAGTCCCAGGAGGGCAGATGGGGGGTGGGGGAAAGACGGGCCACGACCCCCTCCCTTAACTGGCCCTCCATAGAATCTCCAAAACTCGATGCGGCCCTCAGGCCAAAAAGTTTGCCCGCCCCTGCTTTATACACTGCCTTTTATTTGCAAAGCTACTCTCCTTGGCTATGCAGTAATTTTAAGATACTGCTTGCAGCTGGCCACTTAAAGAATGCTATTATTGATAGATTCTCTTTGTGTGATAGGCTATACCAGGATGTATTATAAAAGAATATATTCCATTATTGCAGTCTCACCAAGAGCTTGTTACTAAGAGTTTCAGATGAGACTACTAAACTTCCATTGGAGTTCAGTGAATAATTTCCTCTCTACCTCTGCTTATCTACTGGAGACAAGGGGCACTCCCATGCTAGTCCAACCCAGAGCTTGAGGGCAGCTTTGAATTAGGCTCTCTTATGTATTAGTACAATGGACAAATTTGCAGCACTATCAGCTTGGCCACCAAACTAATTTTAATTAAGATGGTGATTTTTCTGAAAGGCAAACGAGATCAGTCCTTTAATGTTTTAATGGGTTTATTTCAGAATTTTCCTTTTCTTTATTTGGAAGTGATAATGTCCATTTGTTATGCTGCTGGTGAGGTATAGGTCAAATAGCCAAGAATATACCCCTCTGCCCTAATAGTTTGCTGTCATATTTGCTTTGTGTAAATTTAAAACAAAGAGTCAGGTATCAATGACTTGTCTTGTTTACCTGTAGAGTGCCAAACATAACTATAGTGCTTTATTAATAAGTAGGGTGAACTTGTTTCACTTACTCTTCATAGGTCTGAAAATTTCACTCATGCTTGTAGGTTAGTGGGTTTGCATTATGCAGGAGAAAAGGCGGAATACAGGAGAACGGAAAAAAGAAGTAAAATCCAATAAGGTAAAGGAGCAGAGAATGGAAGTTATAATGGAAAAAATACAGTACAAATAGAAGGTCTTAGTGCTGTTTTCAAGGTAGAAGGCAAGGGCTGCTCTGATGTCTAGCTGGTCTCCTCTCTAGAGGCATGAGCTTTTGGGTAGAACACTGGTAGGCGAATCTCTCGATTAATGTGATATTCCAAAGAGACCTTTGGGAGGAAGCGAGGATGGGGATGCAGTACAACCTTGTCATTTCAGAAGATGGCATATGGACAATCAGCCATGAGAAAGCCAAGCTCTCCCATTTGACTAGCTGAAGTGATGGTTATGAGGAATGAAGTCTTGAGGGAGAGGTGGAGAGAACAGGTAGCCATCAGTTCAAAGGGAGACTTCCTCCGGGCATTATAAACCAAACTGAAGTCCTGTTGGGGGGACTGGGTTCTATACAGGCAGAAACTGCATAAGCCTCTGAGGAATCTAGCTGTAGTAGGGTGGCAAAGACTGTGAAGCCTTTGATGGGTGAGTGTAAGGTGGTGATAGTGGCCAAATATACTCTGATTGATCTCATAGATAGACCTTGAATTCTTAAATCCAAAAGGTAGTCCAGGATTTTGGAATGCGGAATCACTGAGGTTTGGGAAGAGTGAAGAGAAAATCAGGAATGGTAGCATTTCCACTTCTGAATGCAAGTCTTGCGACTGACTGGACCTTCTCTGAACAGGTTAGCTCCATGCTCAAGAACCATCTAGCAACCATGATTTCAAGTTCTAGGAGGAGAGGTTGGGATGGATCAGGATTCCTGAGTTCTGTGACAGGAGATCTTTCCTAAGAGGAAGTAGAAGAGACATTATCACAGAGAGGTAAAAGAGGTTCAAGTACCACACTCGTCTTGACCAGAACAGTACTTGCTGTAGAAGGGAGAGGATCCTTTTTCAGAGCTCTAGATCTCCTCCTCTGAAAGTTCAAAGGTCTGGGAAACACTTGTTATTGGTTGTAATGGAGTGGCCTAGATTGCTCCGATGGGAGACCTAATAAACTGATTCTTTGTTGCAGGAATGTAAATTCCCAGAGACCATAAGGCAGCTTTCGAGGCTATCAGAGTGTGGAGGGAGAAGTCCGTATCAGAGCTGAAGAACTTGGGTCCTTCAAAGGGAAGGTCTTCAGCTGTACTCTGCACCTCCCTCAGGAGGCCAAAAGACTGGAACTAGGATACTCTCTACATAACCGCGGTCATGGCTCGGAATCTAGATGATGTGCCTGCGAAATCTAGGGCCCTTTGGAGGAAGGTTCTGGCTATCAGCTGACCCACCTGAAATTGTTCCCTCTAGTTCTGTGGCAGATGTTCAATGAAATGAGTGAACGTGGAATATGTATTAAAGTCATATTTCACCAACAGGGCTTGGTAGTTTGCTACACAAAATTGGAGAGCTGCCCAAGAAATAGCTTTTCGAACTCAGGAGGTCTAAACATTTGGATTCCTTATCATATGGAGAGGGTCTGGAATCGGCCTGTCTATTGCCTTTGTTAGCCTTGTCCATCTTCAAAGAAATGGGGGTGGGGTGGGAAAGAAATGTTCCATTCCCTTGGCCAGAATATACTATTTTTTATCTGCTGTCTTATGTAGTGGGCAGGTATCTGTCAGACTGTGCAAAAGGCGATAACTGACCCCATTTATTGGGACAGCAACCTTTCCCTGAGAGAGGATATTTAAAATGTCCATCAACGAGTGTTGAGACTCCTAGACCTCCTCTAACAGGATCTGGAGGGATTCCACTAGGCATTTCATGAGGTCTTGAAAGGCCCAAAAGTCATCAGTGTAAACAGGTGGTAGAGGCATTACCTCCTTACTCAAGCATGTGGAGGACTTAGCTGGTGAGGGTGAGTTTCCCTCCATCTGTGGCTCCTGCTGCTTCTGGGTGTTTCCTAAAGCTGAGGGGGCATAAGGTACCAGAGGGAGATCATGTGATACTGGATGGAGATTCTGTGGTACTGAAGGGTCGGTCAGTTGGTGCCTGTGAATGATGCGGTACCAGCAGGTATTAGGGTCTCTTTCTATATGGAACCTTATAAAATTGTTCACCAAGGTGACTCCAGGGATTCCAACAAGCTAATTGAGGGGGGATGTAGGGGATCCCCATGAATCGTCATAGCCCCTAGCTTTAGGACGTCTGGTAGGGTCCTAAAGCGCTTCTCCAGAGTACTGCCTCAGTGGGGTGCGGTGGTAAGGTGCTGAAAAAGAGCCCTGTACTGAGACATCAGAGACCAAGATTCGGTCCCTGGACTGAAGGGCAAGCTTCAGAAATAGGTGCCCATACTGAAGGCTGGAAGTTCAGCCATCTAGGTAGTACCAAGGAAGGGGTCTGGTAGAGGGCTGTAGCAGGGGAGAGGCCAGTACCTCCAGAACAAACAAGTCTCCCAGGGAAATAAATCTGAATGGTATCCAGAAGCCTGAGTTGGTACCAAGGCCTGGTGATGCTGAGATGGTGAGCACAGTACCGTGAGGCTCATAGAGGAGCTTCTCTAACCTCAGAGCCCAGAGAGGGAGATGATAGTAACAGGGTGTGCATCTCTCAGTGCCTGGAAGGAGTCGTCTTCTTTTTAGAAGCCCTAGCCTCCGAGGGTGCTGCTGCCAGCAGGGTGGCCTGGGATACTGAGGCCAAAGTTGAGCCCCTCTGGCACTAATGAACACTCCATTAGAAGGAGCTTCAGTCTAGCCTCTATATCTTTTCAACATCTGCCTTTAAAGACCTGTACAGACCTTCAACTTAAATGGGAAGTTGATGTCTCTGAGGCAGCAGAGACATCTTGAATGTCTGTCACTATGGGGAAAAGACCTGTGGCAGGTCTGGCAGGATGTGATGAAGTGTTCACACCACACTTGCCCTGAAAGGGTTAATGAAGACTAAGAAGGGGGCTAATTAATATAACTGGCCACAGCTGAGAGGAATCAAGTAGCTAAAATTCCCCAGACCGAGTGAGGGAGCCTAGATGGGAAGGAATGAGCTGGGCTGGATTTATAGAGGCAGGAAATTGGCAGATGAGGGGGCTGCTGGGAAAGCCTGTAGAAACTCTCTGGGAGCAGTGTCTGGAGGCTGCAGAGACGTAGCCTGCAGTTGCTCCCTGGGAGGAGGGAGTGTTCAAGCTGGCAGACCCAGAGAATGAAAGGAGAGCCAGAAGGTTAGGAAAGGGCTCAGAGAAACAAGGCAAGGACCAGGGTAGAACAGACCTTGACTGCTGACTAGAGGGTCCTTAAGCCAGAACCTGAAGTAGAAGGTGCATCTAGGTTCCTCAACCAGCCACTGGGGAAGTGGCACTGGGGGGCAGTGAGTAGGAAGACTGCCTGAGCCTATTCGCGAGAAGAGACTTTCCAACCCCAGAAGGGGAAACCATTAAGTAACCTGGCTGGAGGGCCAAGTCTTAAAGAGGCCCCAGCAGCTCATGGAATGAGAGAGGGGCTGCAGACCCAGAAAGAGAGGTGGAGGACGGCTTGCAATTGCGGGAAGGGACATCGACCTTGTGAGCTATACCCTAGAGTGACCAGGAGGAGATGCCATCCTAATGGTGCACAACCCACCCCATCACACAGGGCTTAAACACCCGGATCTTTGTAATAACCCAAGAGGCAGTGGACCAAAGAAAATGAGAGAAAACAGGGAAAAAAAGGAAGGGGAACTCTCTTCTAAACACAACTGTATAAGACTGAAGAAATAAAAATAACTACAAAAATAAGGGAAAAAATTCTAGAATGATAAACTAAGAGCGAAAGGAAGCTGAGAATAAATGGACATGCAATTGTTCCATCGAGTTGCAGGCAGTTGAGAAGGAATTAAGTGGCAGCATGCCCACGCCTCCCCATATGCCCTTTTTTGGATGCATAAGGTACTGCTCTGAGCAGGTGCAGGCCTGCAGATGCTGCTTTGCATTCTCCAGTCGAGAGTTCACATGCGTGTGCGTACCCTATGATCACGCACGCACAGGGACATATACTTGAAGAAGATGGGAACAGTTGGTCTCTCTACTCCGCTGCAGACTGGAAGAGCAGCAGGTAAAAGACACATGAGTTTCCCCAAAATACAGGAAGTCAAGGAATTCATTAATTCTGTGACCCATCTGACAAGACACCAGCCTTAATTATGAACAACCAGTATAACTTACCTGAGACATTCTTTCACGATGCTTGGCTTCGAGTCTCTCCTTGGCTTTCTGGAAATAGGCATGCTCATTCTCATCACCAGGTGTCTCCAAGTATTTGTCAACAGCATCAGGAGTGCTGGCGGCTGTGGTGGGGACTAGGGTAGGAGTTTTATAGGAGAAAGGGAAAAAAGCACAATTTAAGTTTAGTATAAATAAAGTTCATTTGAACACAGGAATGAACATTGTTCTTTTTCCAGTAGACTGAAGTCATTCAAGTAACTTCAGTCAGGAGACTAGCTTTATAAAACTTCTATATCAAATATATATAAAAAATTGTGGCAGAGGAGAAAGATTTCACCCTTTTTTATAACTCAGGAAAAACTCTTCCACTCAGTACGTTACTTAACAGATTATGAGCAATTGGCAAAGGAAACATGCAAAGAGAAAACACACTCGGCACTACCTAAAATACATAAACTGACAGCAGACACATTTTTCAAAACCACATGCTTTATTTATTTATAAAGATTAAAAACAAACGTACAACAAAACAAACACACTTTAAAGCATCTACAGAGACCATATAAACCACAACCATACTGCAGTCCAAGGACATTCTATTCAAAATCCCTCTCACTGACATTCTGTCCTCAAAGATGTGCTTTGTTCCCAATAACATGGATTAAAAAACCCTATGCCGTTTAGCTGATCAGTGCATTGGAGGGTTAACAAGAATACTTGTTTTTTTAAAAGACACTCCTGAGAGATAATCAACCTATTCTTCCGTGATTCAGTAGCAACCATCAACTGCTAAGTAACAAGGGAAAAAACATTTTCTAGTAGAGATTTACTGAAAATCATGGACTCCACAACCATCTGCTATACTGCATTTTTAGGGTTATTCCATAATTTTTTTTATTGCACTCTACCATATTTTGAACTTTTAAAGATTTCATTTAACCAAAATGCACCTGTTGCAAAGGTACAGCCATAATAACAATAGAAACAAATACAACCCTCCAGGCAAACACCAGCTGCAAAAAGTTGGACCCTTCTCTACTACATTTATATATAGTCCTTAAAGCCCGACTGGGCCTAATATTTTTCTTACCAAGTACAGTAACTCCTCACTTAATGTTGTAGTTATGTTCTTGAAAAATGTGACTTTAAGCAAAACAATGTTAAGTGAATCCAATTTCCTCATAAGAATTAATGTAAATGGGGGGGGGGGGGGAGAGGGGTTAGGTTCCAGGAAAAAAAATTTCACCAGACAAAAGACTATCTATCTACACACACACACAGAGTATAAGTACATTGCTTTTTTAAGTAGATCAGCAAGTTGAGACAGCAGCTGCTGCCAGCAAGCTCCCTGTCCTGAGCCCTGTCCACCCCCTGCTCTATGGAGATTGGGTAAGCGGTGGGTAGGAGCAGGGAGGAGGGGAACACCCTGATATTACCCCTACCCACAGCAAGCAGGAGGCTCCGGGGAGCAGCTCCAAGGCAGAGGGCAGGAGCAGCACATGGCAGTGGGGGAGAGGGACAGCTGAACTGCCAGCAATTGATAGCCTGCTGGGTGGCTGCTGCACCGGGAACTTAGGGGAGTGGGGAGCTGATGGGCAGCTGCCGGTCCACCCTGGTTCCAAGCTCCCACCACTAGCTCCAATGGGCTGCTCTTCCTGCAAGCAGTGGACAAAGCAGGGGGTTGCCTAACAACGTTATAAGGGAGCATCGCGCAACTTTAAACAAGTATGTTCTCTAATTGATCAGCAACGAAACAACGTTAACCGGGACGACTAAGTGAGGAGTTACCGTACAGACAATTTCTTTTTACTATTTTTATTTTAAACTCTCCTGTTCCTTGCCAGAAACCGCAATGTGAATGGAATGTTAAATTATACAATTACAATGCCCAAAAGAGTCAAGAAATGCAAAAGCTGTAATATTTTCTACTCTTGGAGTCATTATTAATTATGATGTAATGTAAATATAGCCCTATAATTCAGTCACCTACACATATTCACCCACATGGTTAGTAACCAACATACATTTATTAATCATAATATTTTGTACATATGTAGTGTACAATAGTTCTTAAAACAATCCTGTGAGGAAAGTAAGGCGTTATTCCCATTTTACAGATAAGGAAACAGACACAAAGGTTCACTTACTTGCCTAACATCATGTAATCGGACAGTTTCAGAGTCAAGATTAGAACTCAGGAAAGTCCTGGCCCCTGATTCTTTGCTATGCTCATCAGACTAATCTGCCTCCAGTTGTCACACCACTAAACATAATTTTCACCCACAAGCATACAACTTACATGGCTTGTGCTGGACGCCCAGGCTGTTTTTATTACAAAACTTTTATAGAGTGTCTTAAATTTACAAGATGCTTTACAAATGCAAGACAAGGCAAATAATTTGTTTCAGATTAAGACATTCCTGCTATGGTACAATGTTCTCTATTGGAAAATGTATTTGCACTGATGAATTCCAACTATAATCATTTGGAACTTCAATTGAGCGAAGAGAAAACTTTTTGTGTTTTTCTTAAATCATTTAAAAAATGCAACTTTCTACCTTTGTGGTTAATGTTTGCCACAATCATATTTGATTTCCTCCATGTATTTCTCTTTGCTGAAACTACAGTTAATAAAACTTATTAAAAATGAAAAAAGTAAAATTAAAATATGTATCACAAATAAAAGTTTTAAGTGGAAAAAAGTGATTGAATGAAATATTTGTGCAACAAATATGTATGCAAATTTAACCTTTCATTTATTGACACAAAAAAGATCATGGGCATTTGGAATAATATAAAATCAATCAAGCCATGTATACATTTAAGGACAGATTTTCAAGAGCTCTTCTTCCATGTAGTTATCTAAATAAGTAGCAGATTTTCAGAAGTGTTCAATACCCAGTTTTCAGTGGGATACTTATGATCAGATTTTCTAAAGAGCTCAGCATATTGGATGCTGAGCTGTTTTGAAAATCTGGACCCAACTGTGTGTGCTGAGCACTTACAGAAAAAAAAAAAAAAAAAAACCCACACAATCTGGCCACTAGGTGTGTACCCTAACAAAATTCACATCTGTGATTCTTCACTGATGCTACTCCACCCATGGTAGTAACTGTGGAAGTTGTAGCTAAGAGACAGATCAGACTTTTTTACCAACATATCACTTAACCCTGCTCAGAACAGGTACCATTGGTGGAAAATAACGGGTATGAAGTTTGCTAGTAGAGGTACAGTCAATGTCACTGCATCAAACAAACAACGTAGATCAAACTTACAAGACTGGGGGACTGTATCCTGAAATAGAGTTACACTGAAAAAGGACATAGGTGTCACCAGGATACACAATTGAACAACTGCTCCCAGTAAGATATTGTAGCTATGAAGGATAAAGCTATCTTTGGATGTATAAGCACAGGAACATCAAGAAGGACTAAAGGGGTGGTATTACCTCTGTATATGGAATTAGTGAGATCGTTACTAGTATACTTTATCCAGTTCTGGAGTCCAAAGGATGTTGAAAAATGAATAAGGTTCAGAAAAGAGCCACAAAAATGATTTGAGGTCTGGAAAATATGTCTTATAGCAAGGGACTTAAGAAGCTCAGTCTATTTAGTTTATCCAAGAAAAAGTTAAACCACAACAATCACAAGAACCTATATAGGGAAGAGATTTCAGATAGCAGACCATTCTTTAATTTAGCAGAAAAAGGCATAATAAGGCCTAATGGCTGGAAGCCCAAGCTAGATAAATTCAGACCAGAAATAAGTTGCATATTTTTAACAGTGATGGTAATTAAACTTGGGGTGGGGTGGGGTGGGGGGAGAGGGCCTGAAATGTACCCAGGGACATGGTGGATTCTCCATTACTTGAATCTTTAAACCAAGACTGGATGTCTTTCTAAAGATAAGCTATAGCTCAGCCACAAGGGAGGGGTGAGGTTCAATGGACTGTTTTATGCAGGAGTCCTTCTGGCCTTACTCTATTAATCTTATCTGCTGTTGCTAACAGAACTATGGAACATCCAACACCAACCACCTTATTGCTGTCACACACAATGCACCACATACACAGGCCGTAAGCATCCCTGCAAGCACTGAAACATCAGGAATATTTGCATGTTATCCCAGAGTACTCCCTTAGGCAGCTGGCATGATGCCTGTAATATATATCCATTTGCACCTGTTCTCATTTTTGGTTTGTTCCATTGATTTATTTGAATGGTCCGTCCTGCCCGAGAAGCTATGTGCGCATTTCAAAGGGCACAGCCTATGCTGTGCTATGCACCCACACTTGCAACTAGGATGAAATAGTCACCAGTAACCTCTAGACCCAATGCCAGACCACATGTGGCCTGGTATCTATTAAGACAAGCATTGCCACCTTTGGGTCCCTCTGCCTGAGGAGATAAGGAGCCCGATTTTATCTTTTTTGTCTTCAATTTTTAAGTTTTAGCTCTGGTCCCTCCCATTTTATTTTCCAGATGAAATAACAGATTTCCCCTCTCTTGAGTTCTCTCCCTGGGAGACAGAAGCAGAAGTGATCTAGATCAGGGACTGGAGCGAGGCCGCCCCGCCAGATGCTTCCATAGGGCCCAGCACATTCCTCCTTACCTACCTAATGCAGTGGAACCTCTGTGGCATACATGGACAGTGACAAATAGGGGCCGGAGAGAAATGAGAACATTGGAAGCCTGCATATAGCCATTAGACCAGTGACCCATCCAGTGCTCTGAGCTGTCAAAGGCATCACTGAAGAGTGGGCAGGAGCACTGTGGGAATATCAAAAGAAATGATAAAGCTGACACATCAGTGCTTGCTGTCAACACTAATCCAGCACCAGTCAAAGTAGAATCCTAGTGGTGGTGCGAATGCTTGGCACCACTGATAGAAATATTGTGTGGATGGGTGGCATGTTACAGGTGCACTAAGCATCTGCTAAGCTTAACATCGCCACGTACAAATATCTGAAAAGTATAAACATCAAGGACAGAGAGGAATTATTTAAGATTGTACAGAAAGTCTAATTAAGAGTGAAGGAATTAAAGTGATCAAAGGAAAAGTTTAGAGGGTCTATTAGAACAGAATATTAACAACAGTGAGGTTCATTAGAACGTGGAATAGTATCCCAGTTGAAAAGGGAAACGTTTTCTTGCTTGTGTCATTTAAAATTAGCACTCGCTTACCTGTAGGGAGCAATCCTGCACTGTCAGTGGATGAATAAAATAACAATTTAAAAATAATAGGCAGAACACCAGTTAATCTGGCATAAGAGACTAGTAAAAACTTCCTTTAAAAAACAGAGGTCTGCTTAAAAATTGAAGTCACCACACAATTTATTTATTTAGTGTATTCACAAAGTCCCAAAACAATGATATGAGAGTTCCTCACTTATATCTCTCAAAGAATATCAAAACCCACAGAGCTGGACTAATAGCAGTTTAAAGATTCCGGACTTAAAACAATCGACAAAAAAAAGAACACGACGAAGAAGAAACAATTACAACAGTACCGCTCTACTCTTACATAAGCAGAAGTATTTGTTAAAATCCTTAATTGCTCCCTTTCATGCAAGTTTTAATTTTCCTTTGAATAATTTGGGGACATTAGATGACAGAGGTGTATCACTTTTCCGCCCCCAGTACCAACAGCAAATGTTCTTGGGTAGACAGACATCAACAGCATGTACGAATACCTTAAACATTTTTGCAATCTGCTCTCACTTTATGAAGATACTAGTAAATAAATGGAAGCTTCAATTTTCTATACTTTGCATTCCATCAGTTAAATTAGGTATACTGAGTATGCAAAAGCTACTATGTGAAACCTGAAAGAAAACAATATGTTCAAAACTTGCTGGAAGGCAGAGGAGAAAAAAGGGCTTTTTCCCTATTCATATGGATCTTTTCTTCATGAATAATGCCTATGAGATTCTTTATAGATTCCTGGACTGGTGGTGTAGAGGTTTAAGCATCAGGTTTAATATAATAATAAATAATAAATACAATAATAATAAAAATAATAATCATAATAATAATCTAAGCTTAATGGAAACATAGGTTTAAATCTCAACAGGGCCAACTGTGCCCCTTGCCTTTCGCAGTTTATGGGGTCTTTCAAATATGAAATAAAAGATGCCCTCCCTTTCTTTAAATAAAGCAAGAGTGCCCTTGGGAGTTAGATTAGATGACCCTTGCGGTCCCTTCTAACCCTATGTTTCTACGAAAATTTCCCCATCTCTCAAAGGTTTATCTGAAAGTGCTGATAAAAAGGACTTATACATAAGTGCCAAACACACCATTACAGAAGGACTTATAAGCAGTACTTAATTTTGTGCCAGGGCTTGCTGCATCAGGTATGAAAGTAAAACAAATTGCTTGAGCCCTGGCACCTCTCATTAAAAATTAAGCGCTGCTTCTAAGTACAGTATGCCACTCAGGCCTGGTCTACACTAGGCGTTTATGTCGAAGTTAGCGCCGTTAAATCGAATTAACCCTGCACCCGTCCACACTGCGATGCTATTTAGTTCGACATAGAGGTCTCTTTAATTCGACTTCTGTACTCCTCCCCGACGAGGGGAGTAGCGCTAAATTCGACATGGCCATGTCGAATTAGGCTAGGTGTGGATGGAAATCGACGCTAATAGCTCCGGGAGCTATCCCACAGTGCACCACTCTGTTGACGCTCTGGACAGCAGTGCGAGCTCGGATGCTCTGACCAGCCACACAGGAAAAGCCCCGGGAAAATTTGAATTTGAATTCCTTTTCCTGTCTGGCCAGTTTGAATCTCATTTCCTGTCTGGACATCGTGGCGAGCACAGCAGCACTGGCAACGATGCAGAGCTCTCCAGCAGTGATGGCCATGCAGTCTGTGAATAGAAAGAGAGCCCCAGCATGGACTGATCGTGAAGTCTTGGATCTCATCGCTGTGTGGGGCGATGAGTCCGTGCTTTCCGAGCTGCGATCCAAAAGAAGGAATGCAAAGATCTACGAGAAGATCTCTAAAGACATGGCAGAGAGAGGATACAGCCGGGATGCAACGCAGTGCCGCGTGAAAATCAAGGAGCTGAGACAAGGCTACCAGAAGACCAAAGAGGCAAACGGACGCTCCGGATCCCATCCCCAGACATCCCGTTTCTACGAGGCACTGCATTCCATCCTCGGTGCTGCCGCCACCACTACCCCACCAGTGACCGTGGACTCTGAGGATGGGATACTGTCCACGGCCGGTTCCTCAGACATGTTAGGGGACGGGGAAGATGAGGAAGGAGATGAGGAGGGCGAGGCAGTTGGCAGCTCTCACAACGCTGATTTCCCCGACAGCCAGGATCTCTTCATCACCCTTACAGAGATCCCCTACGAAGCGTCCCCAGCCATTACCCCGGACACAGAATCTGGTGAAGGATCAGCCAGTAAGTGTTGTAAACATCTAAACATTTATTTTTAACAAAACAGGAATATTAACAATTAAAAGAATGGGTTGTTCATGATTAGTGTGCCCTAGGCGCTTAACGGTTTAGTAAGGGGCAGTGCAAGTTTTGAAAAGAAATCTAGCAATGTCCGGTTTTCAGTGATTGTCCTGCACAAGCCGCTCTACTGTGTATTCCCTGCTACTGCAGCTACAGTAAAATGCGGTCTATATGTGCGGGGATAGAGCAGTAATCCTCCTGGGACATCTCGATGAAGCTCTCCTGGAGGTAACTTGAAAGCCGTTGCATGAGGTTCTTGGGGAGAGCGGCCTTATTGGGTCCTCCGAAGTACGACACGTTGCCGCGCCACGAGATTATCAGGTACTCGGGGATCATTGCTCTGCACAGCAGGGCGGCATACGGCCCTGGTCTTTGGAGGCTTTCCCGGAGCATTCTCTCTTTGTCGCTCTCGGAGATCCTCATCAGGGTGATGTCGGCCATGGTGACCTGCTTTTAATTAGGTAGGGGAATGTTAGTGTTGGGACTGCTTTCCCGTTCCTTTACAGAACTGTCACCGCTGGTTTGCAGCCACGCGGTGGAGGCGGGAGAGGGGCAGCCGAAAGGGATCATTCCCGGGGACAGCCGCGAGGGGGTGGGACAGGGGCAGAGTTCCCGCTTGCCGGATTGCTGGCAGCAGGGACTGACATTGATTTAAATGTGAAATGAGGCCAGTGGTAATATAAAAGTTTTAAACTGCCACAAGTGTACGGCTTACCATGTCTGCCTGCAACAGAAATTCCGTTGTGCTGCCTCGCTTCTCAAATGTGCTGTTCAAGACCCCAGGCACAGAATGCGAAGGCCGAGAATTCGACCTTGTGCTGAGTGCGCATGTGAAAGGTGCTGTGCATGGTCTTGTTCACAGAGAAAGACTATGTTCTTTGTTCACAACTACATTTATCTTTCAGAGGAATTCACTCCCTTTTTCCCATTTCCACAGCCCCGTCTGCGACTGTCTCACAACCTAGCCTGGAATCACACTCCCAGAGGCTAGCGCGGATTAGGCGTAGGAAGAAGAGGACACGGGAGGACATGTTCTCTGAGCTTATGGCCTCTTCCCAAGCCCAGGCATCACAGCAGACCCAGTGGCGGGAGAACTTGACCCGAATGCACCAAGCCAACATGGATCGGGAGGAGAGGTGGCGGCAGGAAGACCAGCAGGCGACTCTAACGCTGCTTGGACTACTGAGGGAGCAAACGGACACGCTCCGGCGCCTTGTGGATGTTCTGCAGGAACGGAGGCAGGAGGACAGAGCCCCGCTGCAGTCCATCTCTAACCGCCCTCCCCCGCCACCAAGTCCCATACCCACCTCACCCAAAGTGCAAAGAAGGAGAGGCGGCAGAGTCCCTGCTAACTCTCACTCCACCCCTGCAGAGAGCTCTAGTAGCAGAAGGCTCTCATTTCCCAAAATTTGAAAAGTTCTTTCCTTCCCGCCTGACACAAGCCCACGTCCAAGTTTCACCTCCCAATGCCATGTGTAGTTGATAATAAAAAATTCGTTTCTGTTAACTACTGTTTCAATCATGTTCTTTTGGAGGAGGAGGGGAAAGGGGGTTGGAAATTGGACAGGACAGTCTCCTTTGGCAGGGTACATAGTCGGGGGCAGGCACAGCAGCAGGGCACATACACAGTGCAGTGATGCAGTGACTAGTTGCCCCGGTTAGTCTGGGAGGTTGTTTTGATGTAATGTTGGGGGGGGTGGGTTGCTCTGTGACTTTGTGGCGGGGGAGGGCAGTTACAGATCTTAAGCGCCGGTCCTTAGACAGGATCACAGAGCCACACAGCATGGGATCTGTAACCGTCCTCCCCCTGCCACAAAGTCAAATAGACCTCCCATACACACAGTCCCGATCAGGAGGGGTGACAGGCTCCGTTGAAACAAGCATCCCACCGCAGCGGAGCCTGTCAATCCTTGAGTTTAGAAGCTGCATTCGCATCACAACACTAGACCCACCCCGCACCACAGTCTGCGTCCCAGTTTTAAAAAATTCCCGCTAAAACAGTATTAAAGAAAACGGTGTGCTTTAACAAAGTAGAACTATTTTTATTTCGACACGTGTGTTGGAGGGGGGGTGAAGGGGGTATGTAACTGGATAGGATAGTCAACATTACCTGGGTAAAGAAACGGGGGCAGGTTTAGCTTCTCAGTACACAAACTATAAAATCACAGGTTACCCTGCTCACTCAGGAACTTTGCTTTCAAAGCCTCCCGGATGCACAGCGCTTCCCGCTGGTCTCTTCTAATCGCCCGGCTGTCTGGCTGTGAGTAATCACCAGCCAGGCTATTTTCCTCAACCTCCCACCCCGCCATAAAGGTCTCCCCCTTGCTCTCACAGAGATTGTGGAGCACACAGCAAGCTGCTATAACAATGGGGATATTGGTTTCGCTGAGATCACAGCGAGTCAGTAAGCTTCTCCATCTCCCCTTGAGACGGCCAAAAGCACACTCCACCACCATTCTGCACTTGCTCAGCCGGTAGTTGAAGAGTTCTTTTTCAGTGTCCAGGGCGCCAGTATAGGGCTTCATGAGCCAGGGCATTAGCGGGTAGGCTGGGTCCCCGAGGATGACTATAGGCATCTCCACATCCCCAACAGTTATTTTGTGGTCCGGGAAGTAAATACCTTGTTGCAGCCGTCTAAACAGACCAGAGTTCCTGAAAACACGAGCGTCATGAACCTTGCCCGGCCATCCCACGTAGATGTTGGTAAAACGTCCCCTGTGGTCCACCAGTGCTTGCAGCACCATGGAAAAGTAGCCCTTTCGGTTAATGTACTGGGTGGCCTGGTGGTCCGGTGCCAGGATAGGGATGTGAGTTCCATCTATGGCCCCACCGCAGTTTGGGAATCCCATCGCTGCGAAGCCATCTATGATCGCCTCCACGTTTCCCAGGGTCACTACCTTTGGCAGCAGTACATCAACGATTGCCTTCGCTACTTGCATCACAACAACCCCCACGGTAGATTTGCCCACCCCAAACTGGTTCGCGACTGACCGGTAGCTGTCTGGCGTTGCAAGCTTCCACAGGGCTATGGCCACTCGCTTCTGTACACTCAGTGCAGCTCGCAACCGGGTGTCACTGCGCTTCAGGGCAGGGGACAGCAACTCACAAAGTTCCAGGAAAGTTCCCTTCCGCATGCAAAAGTTTCGCAGCCACTGGGATTCATCCCAGACCTGCAGCACTATGCGGTCCCACCACTCAGTGCTTGTTTCCCGTGCCCAGAATCGCCGTTCCACGGCATCAACATGACCCATTGCCACTGTGATGTCCTCGGCGCTGGGTCGCCTGCTTTCTGACAGGTCTGTGCTACTCTCAGACTTCAGGACATCACCGCGGTGCCGTAGCCTCCTTGCCTGACTTTTCTGCATCTGCCTCAGGGAAACCTTTATGATAAGCTGCGAGACGTTGAGAGCGGCCACAACTGCAGCGATGGTCGCAGCGGGCTCCATGCTCGGAGTACAGTGGCGTCCGCGCTGTCAATGACTGGAAAAGCGCGCGAACTGTTTTCCCGCCGGCGCTTTCAGGGAGGGAGGGCGGGAGTGATGGACGGATGACGACAGTTTCCCAAAAGCACCCTCGACTCATTTTGTTACCCAGAAGGCATTGCCGGCTACACCCAGAATTCCAATGGGCAGAGGGGACTGCGGGAACTGTGGGATAGCTGACCACAGTGCACCGCTTCGAATGTCGACGCTATCACCGTTAGTGTGGACGCACAAAGTCGAATTACTGTCCTTAGTGTGGACACACACGTTCGACTTTGCAATATCGATTACAAAAATTCGATGCAAGTAAAATCGAACTACTCTCGTAGTGTAGACAAGGCCTCAAACAGCACTTAGGTATTTATAAATACAAGTACAAATATAAGCGCTTGTACTTTCAACTCCCGCATTTTCTGCAACTGTATGGTCAATATATGGACAGCTACCTAAATAATATAAGCAAATAGGGGAAGAGAAAGTAAAAGATGTGCATATTGGGCTTGTTCTTTCAATGCAGGGCATGGAGAGATATGTGTCTGCTGGGACCCACCAGAATCCAGGACAGTTGGGAGGGATGTGATTTTCCTTTTTATTTATTTATTTTATATAAATAAAATATATATATATATAAGTATTTTGAAAAAGCACTTGCAGATTTAAAAAAAAAGTTACTTATGCTTTAGGTATCTTTAAAATGTACTTAAATACAAGTACAGAATACGTAAAATACATAAGGACAAGTATGTAGAGTACTTCAAAATACTTAGGTATGCACTTAAGTACATGGGAACACTGTCTCTCACACACATGTATAGCAACTCTCCCATCCACAAGATAACTGGATTTCACCGGAGCTATATACAATTTGTGAAGTGATGAATAGTAGTATATAAACAGAATATAATATTAAGTGAATGAATAGATTACTTCTGAAATGTAATCTATTTAACTAGATCATCAATGTAAGACTAAAGGCCAAAGCTTGTGTTCTGTGAACAAAATTTTGCTGTAAAAACATTCTAGTCCTCTTCTTTTCACCCCAGATGATAAAAATGTAGATGAAATGGAATTGAGCATTAATATGAATGAATGTCTTAATGGGAGTTCAGGATATTATAAAATGGGCAGCTGAAATAGAAGGTTCTAACAAGGACAGGAATTTCAAACTGTGAGTATAATCAGCACAATTTAGCGCTCTGAATTTATCTGCACATTTCCCTGCATAGAAGTTTAGTCACATCTCAGATCTTCTGAACCTCATAACTTAATTTTAAAAAATATCAGTATCTGCACTGGATAACTGTAACAAGACTAGTGATAGGCAAGACTCAATAAGGTCACATAAGTATCCAGAGGCTCTTATCCAAGCCTTTTAATGCTCCCTCTGAGCGAAAATCGAATAGCTCTCTGGTTATCTTTCAACTCTCCTTGTAAGGAAGGGTGTTGACGCATGTGGGTATAAATGAGATTGCGGACATGTCTGCAGTTGAAGACAGGAGAATTTCTCATAACCAAAGAAAAGGATTTGGTTTGGTCTGGGTTTCCCCACCCCCACGAGCTACTTCCTTAAAGATGACCTCACATGGATGGGGGGGAGCAACACTTTAAAAACATATGGAAAAGACTAAAATAAGGAGTAGGTTTCTTGGGGAATTTCTCCTGGTTTTTGTTAGAAATTCAGGGCTTGTCTAGTCTGGAAGATTCTGTTGAAAGTGAAGAACTAGTGAAATGAAATCAGAAGAGTCAAGATGCTGAAAGCTGAGCAGATGGAGGAGGGGGAGTGAGAATAGTTTTGAGTCACACATGTTTAAAGAGTGTTTTGAACATATATTTAACTCTGACTGAACGCTTTGGAGAAGGAATGTCTTTGTTAAAGATCCCTTTTTAATTATGGTGCAGAAGCTCACAGTAAACATCCCTGAGACCCATAAAATTCCTCTAGCAAAACAGGGAGGACCGGACTTGACATACCTTAGAGTGGTCAGGACCAAAAGCAAGTTACCTCTAAAAATATGCGCGCGTGCACACACGCACACACACACCCTCTTTAAGCTGTCCTTCATATGTCATAGAGAAGTAATAAAGGCACATATGTAAAAATTCCTTTGCAGATCACTTTAAGAATAAAACATTTCACTGAAAGAACTAGATATTGACGAAGGGGAGAAGAGACATGACAACCAGCTTCTCCTTCCTTTCCTCCCCCTCCAGATAGGAACCTTTCATCCAACTTGACTTGGGAGGCTTATACCCTTGTTCTCCCTCTACCCTACTGCTGATGCTGCTCTAGACTCTGTGATGCGTGCTGGGGAGAGGACGCGGGTGACAGAATGGGCTTGGAGCCTGAGGCTGCCCAGAAACTGACCAGTGGGGAAAAGAACATGGGTGGTGTAGAGTAACAAGATTTTCAAAGTTGACAGAACAGCCTCTGTTTTCAGGGGAAGTGGGCCTAAGGTTATGGTTTTAGTGCTTCCATGCCACCCCTCACACTTGGGAGGAGCTCCTCGTAAATATTTGCAAAACTAACACATCATCCTCTTTCAAATCCTTTCTTACACCTCTGTGATATTAGAAAAACTTGACACCAGTTAGGCCATTGGTGGGCAACGACCACTGCTGATCTTGCTGACCAGTATAGAGTCTTTGTTGCCTTGCACGCCCCCATTTGTCTGTCTGTATCCATCAGTTTTCTTATACTTAGATTGCAAACTCCTTGGGGCAGGTACAGTCTCTTTGTTTTGCGTTTGTGTAGCACTTCACCCAGTGGGATCCTGGTCCACGATGGTGGCTCTGGCACTACAGTAATATAAATACTAAATCACACTGCTCCCTGTTGCATAGGTGCTGCCGCACCCCCTGGCTTGAAGTGATTTCCATTATATACAAGGTTTACAATTTGATCCAATGACTCTCAGCACCCCCGCTATAAAAACTGTTCCAGAACCGCTACCCTGTCACCCTCCCCGCTAAGCTACCCACCTCAGTCTCCTCCCCTGTCATCCTGTCGATTTGACTCAGTGTGGAGGAAGGCTAGCTCAAGATTTCATGCAGGAAGAGGAGGTTACTCACCCTGTCAGTAACTGACGTTCTTCGAGATGTGTCCCTGTGGGTGCTCCACTCTAGGTGTTGGTGCGTCCCTGCGCCTTCACTCGGAGATTTTTCGTAGCAGTACTCGTACTGGCCACGCATGCGCAGAGGCTGCCCCCCCACCCCCCGCAGTGAGTCTAGGATAATAGTGCGCATGCGTGGCCAATCTCCTCAGTTCCTTCTCTACAACGTAGGCTACCCCAACTCCGAAGTAGAGGGGAGGAGGGTGGGTAGTGGAGCACCCACAGGGACACATCTCGAAGAACATCAGTTACTGACAAGGTGAGTAACCTCCTCTTCTTCTTCGAGAGATGTCCCTGTGGGTGCTCCACTCTAGGTGACTTAAAAGCCGTGTATCTTAAGGAGGTAGGGACTTCGGATCTGATAGGAACGCCGTTGATAGTACAGCCCTGCCCAAACGTATATCAGATAGAGGGCCTTGAGTAAGGGCATAGTGTTTAACAAATGTGTGCTCAGAGGACCAGGTAGCTGCTTTACAGATATCAGCCAGGGGAACTTTGCGTAAGAATGCTACAGAGGCAGCCACAGATCTAGTGGAGTGTGTTCTGATGCCGTCTGGAGGTGTAACTTTCTTCATCTGATAGCACAACCGGATGCACTGAGAAATCCAGTTCGAAAGTCTCTGGGTAGAAATAGGTGTACCTCTGGAACGCTCCGCGATGGAAACAAAAAGTCTGGAAGAATTTCTAAAAGGTTTGGTTCTATCCAAATAGAAGGACAAGGCCCTGCGTACGTCTAGTGTATGCATTGAGGCTTCGAACGAGTTCGCATGTGGCTTCGGGAAAAAGGTTGGTAAGTGAATCGGCTCATTAATGTGGAATGAGGAGTGTACCTTAGGAAGAAAATCGGGGTGTAACCTGAGGGTAACCTTGTCTTTGAAAAATATCGTATATGGTGGGTCTGCCATAAGAGCTGCTATTTCTCCTGCCCGCCTGGCGGAGGTAATTGCCACTAAAAATGCTGTTTTCATCGAAAGGTGTAAAAGGGAACACGTGGCTAGGGGTTCAAATGGTTGTTGGGTTAGGCAAGAGAGAACTAGATGAAGGTCCCACTGGGTGGTGGGTGGTTTTATGTCTGGGTATAGGGTTTGGAGTCCCTTGAGGAAGCGCTTGGTGATAGGATGAGCAAATACAGAAGTATCATCAATTTTGTCATGAAAAGTTGTAATAGCAGCTAAATGGACCCTGATGGAACTGGAAGAAAGGCCGGATTGCTTAAGGTCCAATAGGTAATCAAGTATGAGCGGAAGAGGTGCTGACGTGGGACTAAGTTGTTTAGTTGAACACCAGTGTGTGAATAGTTTCCACTTACATAGATAGGTGGTGCGAGTAGATTGTGTTCTGCTATGCAGGACCACTCTTTGAACTTGTTCAGAACAATCTAGTTCATTTTGGGAGAACCATGTAGGAACCATGCTTTGAGGAGGAGCATGGATAAGTTGGGGTGGAGAAAACGGCCGTGTTGTTGTGATAGGAGGTTCGGAATGAGCGGCAAGGGGATTGGTGGTCGAATGGACATTTTGGTGAGAAACTGAAACCAGGGCTGTCTGGGCCATGATGGGGCAATTAGGATCACCTTGGCTCCATCTGTTAGTATTTTTATCAGGACCCTGTTCAGAACCGGTATCGGGGGAAACGCATACAGTAAGTTTTGGTGCCATGGGATCATGAATGCGTCTCCCAGGGAATGTTTGCCTAGCTCTGGAGCAAAAATTGGGACATTTCTTGTTTTTTGCAATTGCAAAGAGGTCTATTGCTGGGTAGCCCCAAATGCGGAATATGTTGTGAATGGTGTGCTCATTTAATTCCCATTCGTGATCCCACGGGAAACGTCTGCTTAGTTCGTCCGCTGTGGTATTCATCACTCCAGGAAGATAGGCCGCTGATACCCGGATGTTGTTCGCAATGCACCAGTTCCAGAGTTTCATAGCCTCTGTGCACAGAGACTGGGATTGAGCCCCCTCCTGCCTGTTCACGTAGAACATGCATGCAATATTGTCTGTCATTATGCGTACGTGTTGGTTCTTGATCAGTGGTAGGAATTGACGGCACGCACTGCAAATGGCTCGAAGTTCTAGGACATTTATACGGAGAGAGGTCTCGGTTGAAGACCAAAGCCCCTGGGCTGTGTGGAGAGACATGTGTGCACCCCATCCTGTCAGAGATGCATCGGTCGTCAGTATGAGGGATGGAGCCTGCTGAAGAAAGGGGACTCCAGAGCAGAGGTTGGAGTGAATTGTCCACCACTGTAGAGAATCTTTGACTCGGGCAGGTATGGAGAGAGTCTTGTTTAGAGGGTGCACATTCGGTCTGTACACCGTGGCCAACCAAGCTTGGAAGCACTTCATATATAGACGTGTATTTTGAACGACGGAGGTGCACGAGGCCATGTGACCTAGTATTTGTAGGCAGTCCCGGACAGTCACCTGGGGACTGTTGCGAATCCTTGTGGCTAGTTGACTTATAGAATTGAAGCGGGCTAGTGGGAGAGATGCCAACCCCGTCCGGGAGTCGAGGTATGCCCCTATGAACTCCAGATATTGGGTGGGGTATAATGTGGATTTGTTTTTGTTTACTTGCAGGCCTAAAGATAGGAAACAATCGATGGTAAGCCGTATGGATCAGAGAGCTTCGTCGAACGTTGAAGCTTTGAGGAGGCAATCGGCTAGGTAAGGAAATATTACGACCCCTTGTTTTCTGAGGTAGGCTGTAACTACGGCTAGGATCTTGGAAAAAACACGGGGGGCCATGGACAGTCCGAAAGGGAGAACCCTGTATTGGAAATGTGTGGAGCCGAGAGGAAGCGTAGGAATCGTCTGTGTGACGGGTGTATAGTCACATGAAAATAGGCATCCTGTAGGTCGAGGGCTGAAAACCAGTCGCCCTGCTCCAGCGCTGGGATTATAGTGGTGAGAGTGACCATCTTGAACTTTTGCTTTTTGACAAATTTGTTGAGCCGCCTGAGGTCGAGGATTGGTCGCCATCCCCCATTTTTCTTCTCTGTTAAGAAATAATGGGAGTAAAAACCCTTCCCTCTGTGTCGTTCTGGCACAGTTTCTACTGCTCCCAGTTGAAGGAGATGCTGCACTTCTTGGAAGAGTAGTCGCTCGTGAGATGGGTCCCTGAAGAGGGACGGGGAGGGTGGGTGGGTGGGAGGGAGGGTGAGGAAGGGGATGGCGTATCCAATTGTAACTACCTCTATGACCCATTTGTCGGATGTAATTTTCTGCCATTGATGAGAGAATGGTCGTAGGCGGTGTCCAAAGATAGGTGTGCCGGCTGAAGTGGGAACGCTGTTTTCTAAACCCTCGACCAATGCTTCAAATCTACCTATTAGTTGGAGGGGGTTGCAGCGCCCCTGTAGTTAGGACGACGACGCTGGAATCTTGGTCTTTGGCATTGTTGTTGCTGTTGTTGTTCCTGTGGTCTATAGGAGTGTTGTGAAAATGTGGGGTAGCGTGGTCGGTGATAAGGTTGATATCTATATTGTCGTCTTCTGGTCGCAGGTGGCTGGAGGCCTAGGGACCGGAGGGTTGCTCTTGCGTCCTTCATCGAATGCAGCATGTCGTTTGTGGTGCAGGCAAAAAGTTTTTCCCCGTCGAAGGGAAGATCTTCAATGGTGCTCTGGACCTCTCGAGGGAAGAAGGAGGAAGAGAGCCACGAACCCCGTCGCATGACCACTGCTGTGGCGGTCGACCTTGCTGCAGTGTTAGCTACATCGAGGGCCGCTTGGAGAGCAGTGCGTGATATGGTTTGTCCCTCGGAAACCAGAGCTGTGAATTGTTGTTTCTTCTGTTCTGGGATGTGATCAATAAAATCCATGAATTTATTATAGTTTTTGTGGTCATATTTTGCAAGGACTGCGGTATAATTAGCTATGCGAAATTGTAGCATCGAGGATGCATATACTTTACGGCCGAAGAGGTCCAGGCGTTTACTGTCCTTGTTGGCTGGGGTGGAGTGGGCGTACTGTTGTTTGGCCCTCTGGTTTGCTGCATCCACTATCAATGAGTTTGGCGCCGGATGGGTAAAAAGGAATTCAGAGCCCTTTGAAGGAATGAAGTACTTCCTGTCCGCTTGTTTACAGGTAGGTAGGCTAGTGGCTGGATTCTGCCAGATGGATTTAGCGGGTTCTAAAAGGGCTATGTTGATTGGTAATGCCACTCTAGAGGAAGAAGAGGGCTGCAAAATGTCTGTTAGTTCATACCGTTGTTCAGTGACTTCCTCTAAGTTAATTTTCAAGTCACCTGCAGCTCTTTTAAAGAGGTCTTGGAATTTAGCATAGTCATCCGACGGGGTTGGAGGAAGGGGAAGTAAGGCTTCCTCAGGCGTTACGTCTGACTCTGCTGGAATAGGAGCAGGACTCAGTTGCTCCTGGGAGTGTGATGGTGCTGCCTGGTATCTTATGTCACTGGCAGGTCCGTCACGAGGCAGTGCTAAACCGGTGTTGCGCCTGGTCGAAGTGCCGTAGCGCATGTGTTCTCGGGGGTACGATGCCCATGGTGCCCAACATTGCCAAGGTGGTGGGTAGGGCATAGGTGTTGCCATCCAAGGGTTCACTCCCCATGGGGCAGGATACTGAGAACAGGCTGAGGTAGTTTTTTTGTAACCCCTGTTGATCTGGGTCTGGGAGTCTTGATAAGGAGAAAAAACTGCCTGTGGATCAGTTTCCTCCTCACTGGAGGAAGGTTGTTCTGATCCTGAGTCCAGCATTGGAGAAAAACAGGCATTTATCAGGGGAGACTGCAGAATAGGTGAGACCAATAGATCTGCTGTCTGAGTGAATTGAAAAGGTGAGGCTCCTGCGTGAGGTGAAAACTGTGGAGGAGGAGTTTGCCCTGAGGGAACATTCCTCTGAGCAGGGGGTTTTCCTTTGATCTCCCTGTCAGCCTGTGCTGCGGTTGCCGGTGCCGTGGTAGGTGCTGGGGGGGCAACATCAGCCCGCAGAGGGTCAGGCAAGGCTGGAAATGTCGGCATCGCGTCCGTCTCGGTGCCGAACGGTGCCATAAACGAGGCAGGCAACTGAAAGCCTAAAGCCTCGGCACCGGAGCTTCGCGCCGCTGCCGCAGCCTGAGGCGGCTTTCGTGCGGTGCCTGAGGAGCCCGGCTCTTCAAAAGTGCTGAGGCGAGGAAACACAGGCAGGGAAACTGTTGACCTGCCTGAGGCACTTTTGTGCCTCACCAACTTCTTTGCTGGAGAGGGCTGCCCCTTTTTTGTAGCTTTCTTCGGTTTTTTTGAAGCAGGGGGGCTGTGGCGGGCAGTAGAGCTGGAGTCGGCGCCTGGGTCTGAAACTGACCCGATAGACTTCTGCAGGAGGAGCAGTTTCAGTTTAAGCTCCCTGTCCTTTCGTGCCCTGGAACTGAGTTTGGTACAGTGGGCACATTTTTGGGGAATGTGTGTTTCCCCCAGGCATTTTATACAATGAGAGTGGCCATCAGAGAGCGGAATAGCGTCCTTACACGTAGCGCAGCGCTTAAAGCCTGTGGAGCCAGGCATGGTAGAAGCAGCTGCGGCTGAGAGACATTTTTTTTTATTTTTTTTATTTAAACACATAAAAGAACTAATGAGCTACACTAACAAGAACTGACAACAAACTAACTACTAGAACAGGTAATTGTAACAAAGTGAGGGATTTCCTAACGAGTCTGCTGAGCTCCGTCTCAGGCCGGGGACGGTAGAGAAGGAACTGAGGAGATTGGCCACGCATGCGCACTATTATCCTAGACTCACTGCGGGGGGAGCCTCTGCGCATGCGTGGCCAGTACGAGTACTGCTACGAAAAATCTCCGAGTGAAGGCGCAGGGACGCACCAACACCTAGAGTGGAGCACCCACAGGGACATCTCTCGAAGAAGAATTGGAGGCTTCCTGGGAAGTGAATGGAGTAGAAAAGAAGAGGGTGGCAACACATGAAAGGCCTCTGAGTGGGTGGTGATCCCTCAGGGTAACTGCACATAGACAGCCTGCTGTCAATTTCACCAGCTCTACTTGCTAGCTGCTCTTTCATGAAGCTAGTTTGCAGGGAGTGCCAAAAACCAGGACAAAACACTGTTAGTCTGTAAGAACTAACTGGACACAAGGAAAAGGTCCTGAATGTTGTAACGTTCCTGGTTTTCATGGACATATCACCCTTAAGTGTCCCTCGCTATGGAAAGGAAGACACTGCTGCCGCCCCTTTGGGTTTTAGATTAGGACTAGAGAACTAGGCTTCATTTCTCTCGATGTGTGAGGATGTGAAGTGGAGCTGGAGGAGGGAGTCAGGGTTGGGCGAGTAGGGGAGTTTTCTCTGCTTTTGTCCTTCATCTTAGAAACCTAAGCATAGTCTTCCTTAGCATTTTCAGGACTAGTCAATTTATAATTGTATTGCTGGCACTCTCTTTTGAGGATCACACTGGCATGAAATAATCCAGTATGTGCTGGTTCATGGCTGGCTAATTAAATCAGATTAACTGTAAAACTTTGTAAACCTCTTATTACCTGGTGATCGTCCTATAGTGATATCCCAGCACATTTATGTACATCCTTGCTTTCTCTTAAATATAAAGTTATGGCTTCTTGCCATGGACCAATATGCCTCTCTTTCTCTTGCTTTCTCTTTTTCCATCTCTCAACTAGTAAATTTCTCTTAAAAAATACACTACAGTTTTACAATCATAATTTTGTTTGCTTGCTTCCTGGACTTTTTTTTTTATAGAACCATAATACTCAGGCTGAACTACCTAGTTTCAGACTGAGTAATTTGTCCACATAAGAACTGTATTACTGTCACGTAAAACAGTCTCTCTCCTAAATTAGCAGTGAGCATATTGAAAACCCATCTTCCCAAGATAGTCCAAAAATAAATTTAGTGGAGGATGTGGGAAAGGATGAATAAATGAAAGCTTACGTTAAATGCTGTAAGTATCTGAATTTGTTTAGTCAGTGACTAAAAAGCTTTGACCTAAATCTTACATTGATGATATAGTTAAATAGATTGTATTTCAGAAGTAATCTATTCATTCACTGAATATTATATTATGTTTATATACTACTATTCATCCCAAATCACTTCACAAATTATATATAGCTCCAATGAAATCCAGTCATCTTGTGGATGGGAGAGTTGCTATATGTGTGCGTGAAAGACAGTGTTCCCATGTACTTAAGTGCTTAACTAAGTATTTGAAAGTACTCTACATACTTGTACTTATGTATTTAAGTATTCTGTATCTGTATTTAAATACATTTTAAAAGTACCTAAAGCATAAGTAACATTTTATTTTTAAGCTGCAAATGATTTTTCAAAATACTTAAAAAAAAAAAAAAAAAAAAAAAAAAAAAAATCACATCCCTCCCAACTGCCCTGGATTCTGGTTGGGCCTGGAACCCACTGTCCCACTCTGGGAGCTTCAGGCCCTGAGTTCAAAGCTCCATAACTTTGGGCAGACTTAATAAACACTGGTTGGGCCTGAACTGGGGGACTGCTCCAAAGCCATTCCAAACTTTGGAGAACAACAGATCTGGAGCTGGGGAGCATCTCCTTTTAAAGTGTGTTTACTGAAGAACTCAAACAACATCTGTTGAAACCTGAGTTCAGGGCTATGTACTATTCCTGTAACAGTGGATATCACAATCAATATCAGCATTTGGCATTATCACAAAAGATCACAATAAATTTCCAATACTCCATCCAATGGGCTGCCATATTGAGATGGAATTTAAGGGACAAGAATCATCCAAATTAAATCGAGGCTAAGACACCCAGGCTAATGTATTTTCTATCGAAAAAATAGCCATTGTGTCTTGAGGCCAGATTTTCAGAAAAAAGTATCACTTGCATTAGAACTGATCATATACATGGGGATTCATAAATTACACATTAAAAGGAGTCATGGCTAGGTCCCATGTAGGAGACCAAACTTTTAGTTCCTCTCCATCTCCAACTTCAAAATGTTGCTGTTCTGCTAAGGAAACAACAAAATGTCACTGAATTAGGCAAATGTGTCCGAAACAAGTTAGAATGGCACACAACTGTCATAATTTCCACATTACAAAAAAGAAGCGAGGCCTTTGTGACTGAAATATCCCACATCTCTCCCTTTTTCAAATTTATGCTTTTCATGGGTTTTGTTTTAGGACAGGGGTCTCAAACTCAAATGACCACGAGGGCCACATGAGGACTAGTACATTGGCCGAGGGCCGCACACCTCCCCCTGCCACCCTTGGCCCCGCCCCCACTCCACCCCTTCCATGAGGTCCTGCCCCCATTCCAACCCCTTCCCTGAAATCCCCACCCCAACTCTGCCCCCTTCCTGCCCCCAGGGAGGGCAGGAGGGGTGTGGGATGTGGTGGGGGCTCAGGGCAGGGAGTTGGGGTGTGGGGTGCAGGAGGGTGTGGGGTACAGCAGGGGGTTGGGCTGCAGGAGGGGCTCGGGGGGCGGGCTCCGGCCTGACACGCACCGGGGGCAGGGCAGGCCACCTGTCTGCCTGTCACTGCACCGCTCCGGGAAGTGGCTGGAACCTGGGGGAGGAGGGGTACAGGGGTCTGTGTGTTGCTGTTGCTTCAGGCACCACCCCCAGCAGCTCCCATTGCCCGCAGTTCCCCGTTCCCGTCCAATGGGAGCTGCTGGGGGTGGTGCCTGAAGCAACAGCAACACACAGACCCGTGTACCCCTCCTCCCCCAGGTTCCAGCCACTTCCCGGAGAGGTGCGGGGACAGGCAGACAGGCGGCCTGCCCTGCCCCCGCTGCCGCCCCTTCCCCATGTTCCGGCCGCTTCCCGGAGCAGCAGGGGGCAGGGCAGGCAGGGAGCCTGCCCTTCCCCCGGTGCGCGTCGGGCTGGAGCCGCTCTAGGTAAAACTGGGGGGGGGGGGGGGCATTCGCGGGCCACAGAAAACAACCCCATGGGCCGCATGCGGCCCCAGGGCTGCGTGTTTGAGACCCCTGTTTTAGGACATTCATGAGTTTAACTACAGCGACGTACAAGTACAGTTAAAAGTAATGGCGTTACACATCCATTGCTCCCTGGAAGTCCTTTCTTATTAACCGTTGTTTTTCTTCTCCTGTTTTTATTACCATACCTCCTGTCCTGGCTCAAATGTCTTGTCACAAAAGTCTGTATACGGATTCTCTCATATTTATTCAATTAAGTATTAATTACACATCTGAACCTACGAACTTCTATTGATTTGGACAGAAACATTATTAACGGTGCAGGGATGGAAAATTACTTCTTATTTAATGCTTTGGAAATTACATTTACTTTCAAACTTACTTTGTAAAGCCTTAGCCTATCAGCCTTTGAAATGTTACGGTTACATACCACTGCAGTACATCATAGCAAGGTAGAACATCCAAAGAAAATACAATTTGAGAGAAAGTTCACTACAATTCTGAGAAAAGCCATTTTGGGGGAAGGAAGTTTACCTTTCCCACACTATTCACCACCTAGTGCCTGTACTGGCATTGATACTCTCTTCTAATTAGCACAAAGCTAGCTTTCTGTGTAACATCTCTAAGATGCAGCCTTTCCTGTTCATCCACACAACACAGCTAAAACTGTCATTCAGGCTCTCATCATCTTGCACCTTGATTACTGCAATATTCTTTTCTAGGGCTTTGACAAATGCAATTTTATCTTACTCCTATCCATTCAGAATGCTGTTGCAAAGATCACTTTCCTAGCCAGTTTCTTTGACCATGTCACCCCCTTTGCATCTCTTCATTCACTCCCCATTCTCTATCACGTCAAACATAAGCTGCTTGTCTTCACTTTCAAGGCTGTTCATCGGCTATCCCCACCCTACCTATCATCTCTCAGACATTACTGATATGTTGTCTCCCACCTCACGATACCAGCCTCCATCACCCATGTGTTACATTTTCAAAGAAGCCCCTTCGTGCTTTCTCCCATGTTGCCCCTCACACCTTTGGGAGGAGCTCCCCATAAACATCTGCAAAGCTACCTCATTACCCACTTTCAAATCCCTCCTCAAAAAACTCTCCTTTTACATGATGCCTAAAATAACCTTGACAACATTTAGGCTGCTGGGTGTGCTGAGACCTACCATGCTGAGCAATATTGTCTCAGTACAATGGGGCCCTGTGATGGCTTTGGGGGTACCCTGGACTGAGTCACCTTGTTACCCCCAGGTTTTCACAAGAGGGGGTCTTGCCGGTGGTGACTGGGTGTTAGGTCCCTAATAGCACCAGCTTTTCTGGGCTATGCCAGCCCTGTCTTTGCTTTGCAAATTAACAAAGAAACGTACCCCAGTTCCCAAATGCCCTTGAAGTATATCTCTGACATCCAGCCCGACAGGGGCTACTTACAGAAATTACAGATCCTCTGCGCCCAAGGTTGCCAACTTTCTAATTGCACAAAACCGAACACACTCGCCCCGCCCCTTCTCCGAGGCCCCACCCCTGCACCACCCCTTCTCCGAGGCCCCGCTCCCTCCATCCCCCCTCCCTCCGTTACTCATTCTCCCCTACCCTCACTCACTCATTTTCACCGGGCTGGGGCAGGGGGCTGGGGTGCGGGCTCCAGGAGGCACTTTCCTCAGGTGGTTCCTGGAAACGGCCGGCATGTCCCTGCGGCCTCCTGGCACAGGGATGGCCAGGTGGCTCCGTGTGCTGCCCTTGCCCGTAAGCACTTCCCCCGTAGCTCCCACTGGCCATGGTTCCTGGCCAATGGGGCACCCAAGGACTTACCGACCTCTTCCGGGAGCCGCACAGAGCCAGGCAGGCAGGGAGCCTGCCTTAGCTCTGCCGACTGGAGCCGCCAGCATCCCTTTTTGACTGGGCATTCTGGTTGAAAAACGGATACCAGGCAACTCTGTCTGCTCCCAGTGCAATGTACCACATTTTAAGAGTTTTATCTTAAATCACTGCTCCTGTGTAATGAACAGAACTTGTGAGCACTTATAATAAAACTTAAACAAATCTTCTTTTGAAACAAGAGAGCATGATAGAAGCAAATGGTTACAATAGAAAACAAAATCACAAAACATGAACTAAGGCCTACACTTATTAATAGTTACCTTTCCTATCTAATAAAGTAGTTTCCCCCTGCACAGGTCAATCTGTTGCAGGCTTCACAGGAAACGGGATCCAATCTTTCTTGGAAAACACTCCTGCTCAACAAGATGGCTCCTCAGTGAATGGATGCAGAGTGTCTTTGCCTGCCCTGTCATATCCTGAATAAGTCTTTTGCCTTTATTCACAGACAGGTGATCTCTGTCTGTTATGGTGTTCCTTTTTACCTGCATGTGCTTTTGATTATTTGCAATTGTCTTTGATGGTTTTTCATTGACTGTTCTGGGTAGAGTTACCACCTTTGAAATGCACTCCCACCGCAACCCCTATCCCCAATCACAACGCAATTCCGCAACACCTGCACCCTTCAACAGCTACTTATACAGTATCGAGAGAGGTAACACAGAGATAAAATGATGTTATCAATCTTCTTACTTAACTGCAGAAGTGGGAACACTGCAGCATCTTTAGCTGGACACAGAAACTTTTAACTTTAGATATCCCTGTGTATTGTGAGGATAATGCAAATCTTTAGATCCACATAACAACCCCCCTCTCTCCCCGCCCCTCCACTCCCCCCCAGGCAGATTAAATAATTTTTCTGGCAACCGGTCAGGCCTGTCAAATACCAGCCAGATGGTAATCCTAGTTTGGGAATGGGGCATGGGTAGGCAATTGGACAATACATTAGATAATCAGCTAGCCCAGATGAGGTGACCACTCCCTCCCACGTGAATGGGTCATGACCAAGACACATGGTTACCTGGTGACTAACTTTTACTCCAAGACCATAAAGGCATAATTACATAATTATATAATTACAATAGTTACATTATTCCTTAAATACTACCGGTATATACATCTCACAATGATTATGAGCACGGATAAGTTACAAGCTTTCAGTAGAGACTTCACTAGCTACCCTTTATGGATAAGTACCATGAAAACAGTGTATTAGGTGTAGTGAGTTTGTCAGGTCTGAGATAGAGTTGCTTATAGAGAACAATGAACCCTTTGCCAGTTAGCCCCAATGGGCCTCTGCACCACAGGCTCAGGCCATGACCAAGGCCTAGACACTAAAGTACTACAAATAATAAATAAATAAATAAAAAATGTTGCATCGTGGCTATACTGGGAGGGAATTAAGGAAAGAAAAATTGCCCCAATTTAAGGAAAAAACGTTAAAATACAAAATCCTCCCTTACTTGTGCTAAATACCTTGAGCTTAGTACTAAGAGGTGAAGGATGCAGAAGTACTTCAAGCATTTACCTCCTGCCAAATTGATAAAGGGTGGACAAACCCCTACAAAAATATCTTTGATCTCTTATACAGAAAAATAAATGCTTATTTGTAGAAAATTCCAGGCAAACTAAATAATTGATCAGAATCTGAGAAGTTTCTATTTGTTCTAGCCATGAAACTTGGCCAAAGTCAATTCCTACAAGTTGTAAGGGATGTTGTTAAAATCACTATGTCTGAATCTACCATTTGATCAAACTCTTGCCATAACATTATGCATGTTCACTTCTTTGTATTGTTGCTTTTATGAATACTAATCCATCCATTAAGCATTCTAAAGTCAAAAAATCCGACATCATTTTAAAAGTGAAGTTTCATACCCTATGCTCATTCCACATATGGACAAAGCACAAACCATGAGCTCAACTTACATTATTATAGTTTTAAGTGGCTTGTCCCATGTACACTGATTACTTATACTCAATAAGTCAGCTGTGACTAAACAGCCATGGCAGGTAATGTACTTAAAAATAAATAAATATGTAAGATTCATTGGAAGACAAATCTCAAATAATTACAAGAGAGACCTACATTCTTGTGATTGTCCCTTAGTCTCATCTTGCTAAAACTGGCATCAACTTCATCAAGACATGTGTCCTGTCTGTTTCCTGTGCCAGAGAAATAAAAGTCAGCAGTGGCAGGCAATCCACACAGGAGAGGGACCTGCCTCAGAAGACTTTTCTTAAGCTAACCTCCAGAGCCAGTTTGACCCCTCTGTTAAGAATAGAGAGAGTGCCTAGATAATAAAATCACCGTTGGTAGATTATACCTGGGGACTGGTTTAATATATATTTGTCATAAATTCACTTGTGTGTTTTATTCATTCAAATTGAAGACTTCACACTCACAACCCGGGGGAGCTCGGAGCTGCAATGTCAAGCTTAGATTCACTTCTAACAAATATTAGGTTTTGGGGATTTAAAATTTTAGCGCTAGGCTTCTATACCTTAAATTACGCCCTGGGGAATGCTATGGTGAGTTAAGGCTGCAGCTGGCTTACTGTGATGAATCTTTCCCATCACATTCTGTACTGTCAGAAAAGCACTTCTTGGATGGAGCAACTTGCAAGCTCTGCTGCTTTTATATAGATATAGTCCTGTCAATTACCCTATAAAACTCAAGAACAGTGAAAGGGCAATGCCATCCAGGGCAGAGGAATGTGTTCTTGCTCATTTGCTTGTTTTCTGCCCTCAAGCCTGTTACCCGACCTCCATCTGTCTGGAGCACTCATCTGATAAATAAGATGGAAAAAGCCATTTAGTTCTTTAACTAAAAATTACATATATTTTGCCCATTCTGTTTACACAAATGCAGCAAAATATTTCAACTCCTTACTGCTAAATATACTCTGGATGTTGACATGGACATTTAGCTGTCAAAACATTTTACTCCCCGTTAATTAGAGGGATGTCAAGATCCAAAACAAACAGCAAATGGATCAAGAAATTTACTGAGAACTGGAAATTATGGTAGTGCCGTTTTACAGGCTTTCAGAATTTATTCTTGAAAGGGGTAGATTACAATGTGTGTTATATTTGAAGATATATTAAACCAGATAGTACATAGCATTTGTGATGTGATGTAACACAATTTTCTTGAAGTTTCACTAAGGAGCACGAATTCAAAGTGTTTTAAGAAATACTCTCTTGTCAACAGACACTGATGGTTTGATGCGTTTTGAAATCAATGTGAAATTAGCCTATGCGAAGAGTAACAGATTAAGACATACATGTTAGACTACCTACATCTTGTGCATAATAGCATAGTAGATTTGAAAAGAAAATACTTTGGTTTATATTGTATTTTAATTATTCAACGGATGTTCCTTAAAATAAAATTAGGGCCCTACCAAATTCACGTGAAATCTGGTCTCTCCCCCCCATGAAATCTGGTCTTTTTTGTGCTTTTACCCTATACTATACAGATTTCCTGGGGAAGGCCAGTGTTTCTCAAATTGGAGGTCCTGTCCCAAAAGGGAGTTGCAGGGGGATCACAAGGTTATTTCAGGGGCGTAACGGTATTGCCACCCTTGCTTCTGTGCTGACTTCAGAGCTGGGCAGCTGGAGAGCGGCGGCTATTGGCCGGGCACCTGGCTCTGAAGGCAGTGCCCCACCAGCAGCAGCGCAAGAAGTAGGTGTGGCAATACCATACCATGCCATCCTTACTCCTGCGCCGCTGCTGGTGGTGGTTCAGAGTTGGGCTCCTGGCCAGCAGCTGCCGCCCTGCAGCTGTTGAGCACTGAAGGCAGCGCCGCTGCCAGCAACAGCGCAGAAGTAAGGGTAGCAGTACCGCAACCCCCGCTACAATAACCTTTGTGATCCCCACACAACTCCTTTTTGGGTCAGGACCCCTACAATTACAACACTATGACATTTCAGATTTAAATAGCTGAAATAATGAAATTTAAGATTTTTAAAATCCTGTGACCGTGAAATTGACCAGAATGGACCCTGAATTTGGTAGGGCCCTAAATCAAATGGATGATACTTATTTTAATTTTCCCAGCTTCAGATTACAGTTTAAAGCCAAAACATATACCACTTACTAAATATAATTACTGCTTAAATTGATGTAGATTTAGCAAGTTGATTAATTTTACTATTTTCAACATATATTGGGGGGATGTTATTCAATTCACACTCCACCCAAAATCCCATAGTGACTGGATGTTTCTTCTAAAAAATGTCCAGCAATTGAACAGTTAATGTTGACAATCAAAATGGTCATCATTAGGCTTTAGAATTTACACAACTGAAATGAATGGGATAGCTGGGCAAGTTCCATTGTTTTGGCAGTCTTAGCAACACAGCCCAGCCCAGGAGCTAGATTTTTTTCCTTTTCAAATGAGATGTTAAATTCTTCAGAAATTGATGGTGCCACCAGAAAAATGATACTGATGTGTATTGCTGAATACGCCTAAATTGTTGTTATGCCAATTCTTTAAATAGGACTTAGGATATCCTAAGTCTCTCAGGCTCTTCTGAAAAATGTAAATGATCCAGAGTTTGAAAGAGAATCTGCATTAAGCAAATCTTCACAGCAAGCAACGTTCTTTAAGATTAACTGGTGGGACCCTTCAGTTTAATTGAAAATGGATTAGTCTTTTGCTAATGCTAATATTCAGCCTTGGTAAGACTGGTCAATGCTACTGGAGATAAATATCAGTGGATATTTTCCCTAAGACATAACATTTGACAGCTGACACCTACATTTTACTTAAGAAATAAACATCTATGCAATGTATTAAAAATTTCTCAAAACCTATTTTCAAAAAAAGAACAATTAGCAACAATAATAATACGGTTGTACAATATATAGGTCAGACATATTTGGTTTAAAATCAAGAACAAATGAAATATAGACTTACGGATTTCATGATATTCTGAACTCACCAAATTGCAAATGCTGGAAGTACTGCAGAGGCCTGATAACAGCATGTTATGTTGTATTCCGTCTTTGTTAAAATAAGTTAAAGCTAATGGAGAGGCAGAAGCCCCAAATCTGAAGTTCTTTGCTTTTGAGAAGTTGGGTCCAATTGTTAACATTATTCAGAAAGGATATACATTAAATAAGTGTTTCTGTTGTAGTTTTAAGGACAGTTTAAAGAAAGAAAATCTGAAATCAATAAACCAAATCCTATAACTGGTGAATTTATGGTATGATGAAAATATAGAATTGGATCCTTCCGAAATGGCTCCTCTGGTCTAATTTGACAATGGATATTCACATCAAGGTCGTTTAATCTGAATTACTCATTTGACAGATCCTAATGGCTCCTCTAAAGTCACAATGTATACTAATGTAGTGGAAGTTTAAGTATTTAAACTTACATTGTACAATGTGTATGTTTTGTATTGAACTTCCTTAATAATGATCAATATGGAGGGGCACGTGCTCTGGAAGGCTAAGAGAATCGGTGATTGATATTTAAAACCTTAGCCTCTAGGTTAATGGATTGATTCCAGCATAGTTCAGTGGTGAATGAAACCGTGAGTTTTGCAATCTTAGCCCGCTCCCAGGAGACAAAAGTCTTTTTGACAAAACTCAGTACACTTAGCAGACCAATGATATACAGAGAGGCTAAGGATTGGAAGAACGTAGGTTGTCCTCTCAGATGAAGGCTAAGGGACATCAGCAGGGTACTGTGTGTGGGCGAGGGGGGGAGGGAGAGGAGAAGGAATGCTAGCTTTGCTCTATGGAGAGGGTGGCCCTGCACCTCTGCAAGTCCCACACAAGTTCTGTCCGTTTTGTCCCACATGGTCTTCTCTCCATTCAGACTTGCCCCATCTCAAGAGCTGCCATACATTGCCATCCTGGCTTCCCAGTGAATCCTCATATCCTTCTGACCCAGCCCTCCCCTGCACATCGAAACAGGTTAATATGGAATCAAACTCACTGTGATTGAGCAATGAGCCTAATGGATGGTTAGCTGAATGGGCAGGCAACTGCTGACCAGTCTGCTTTGGCACCTGCACATATCCTACCCTACACTAGAGATGGATTTTTACACTGGGGAAAAAACAAAAACCTGTGCCTGGATGAGAATGAAGGACAGAGTAAATGAGTGAGTGTGCCTGAGTATAGCATAGAGAACAAGGGGGACATAGGAAGGTGAGGGTTAGAGAGGGAGGAAGAAAATGGGAGTAGATTGCAAGAGAGGGACGGGGAGGGAAGAATTGGGTATCCAAGTCTGAAAATCTGGTCACCCAACTGTGACAAAATCAGACTTCAGTCTCTAGGGCTGTCAATTGGAGAACTTTCATGAGCAGTGAATCTACACACAGAAAAAGACAATGCACAACTGACCCTTATAAAACCTCAATTCTGAAATATTCCTCATTTTAAAAAAACCTTCAAGCATCAAATCTGCATTATGAAATAACAGATTGGATTTTCTCCCTCTTTCCTTTCTCCCTCCCCAACAAAAAAGCCTTCTCAGAATTCCCAAATGGGAATTTGCTGTCTTCACTGAACTAAAACCATGTTATAAATAGAAACCCAGGAAGCACGTGTCCATTATATCTCCATGTTAAACAAAAAAACAAAACATAACAAAAAAAGAGCAAGAATTATTTTCCTAATGGATTGGATTTATTGATCAATTTAATTTTAGATCCACACTGATTCCTCTCTCTCTCTCTCTCTTTTTAAGCGCTGTGCAAAAATTGCTGGGTTGACCATTCTAGAGATACAAGCCTTTTATCCACAGAACAGGCAGAACACAGACAATAATAGGAAAAACTTCTCCACACTTTCCCATCAATGAGGTGCAAACCTGATCTAACTGGACAAATCTGAGGGCGGAGGGTAGTCACCAGTCCCATTTAATCCATGGCCTCCCTTCAAAGACCATGGACATGGTCACCAATTGTGTTGGTGGCTGTTCTGTTATGTGGACACCTGCACACTTGGAAATGGACTAGTGCCAACTCATTCCATTTAGGTCATGGAACAAGCAGACAGCTTTCTGCCATGACTCACCTGTGCTGGATTCTACCGGGTAACCTAGAGAGGAAAGGCTCCACATCCCATTACCAATACTCTGAGCTTGAATCCTACCATCTTTTTCAGATGGTCTCATAAAAGAAACCAAATATTCAAACATTTGCTCTTCAGTCATTGATGCCTCTTAGGTTGCTAAATGTTCAAACTCAACCCAAATTCAGGAACTCCTCACTTAACATTGTAGTTATGTTCCTGAAAAATGCGACTTTAAACAAAACGATGTTAAGCGAGTCCAATTTCCCCATAAGAATTAATGTAAATGAGGGGGTTAGGTTCCAGGGAAGTTTTTTTCACCAGACAAAAGCAATTTAATTGTTTAAAAACAATTTAATACCGTACACTGTGATGATAATTGTGAAGCTTGGTTGAGGTGGAGGAGTCAGAGGATGGGATATTTCCCAGGGAATGCCTTACTGCTAAATGAACTAGCAATTGACTGAGCCCTCAAGGGTTAACTCTCACAACACTCTACAAGGCAGCAGGAAAGGAGGGAGGGAAGACAGGGCCACACACCCTGTGTGTGAGAGAAAAAATGAGCATTTCCCCTTTAAGTAGCTGACCCCAGGCTTAAGTACACTGCCTTGTTAATTAAATCAGCTTGCTGAGACCTGAGACTTAGAAGCTCCCTCCTGCCGTGGTGTGCCCCGCCCCCCTGCTCTAGGGAAGATGGGGTAAGCGGGGTGCAGGAGCAGGGGGGAGGGGGAGACACCCTGACATTAGCCCCCCTCTTTCCACCTCCCCTCATACAGCAAGCAGGAGTCTCTGGGAGCAGCTCCAAGGCAGAGGGCAGGAGCAGCACATGGCAGTGGGGGGGGAGGGACAGCTGCTGCACAGGGAGCTTAGGAGAGCGGGGAGCTGATAGGGGGGCTGCTGGTCCACCCTGGTTCCAACCACCCATCAGCTAGCTGCAACAGGCTGCAAGCAGCAGACAAAACAGGCGGCTGCCAAATGTGAGAAGGGAGCATTTCACTTTAAACGAGCATGTTCCCTAACTGATCAGCAACTTAACATTGAAACGTTAACCGGGACGACTTTAAGTGAGGAGTTCCTGTATATATGATCATTTCAGGATATTATAGAAATAATTTTTAACATCACAGTATAGATTTAATTTATTTGCACTTTCAACCAATAGCATCTTTCCCTGTACTCCAATTGACAATGTTGCTTAAACTAGAAATAAAAATTCTAATTAGAAGCTTTAGGTAAGAAACTAAGGCCCCATTCTGCAAGCTGCGCCATATGGGCAGACCTTGGCCTGCACGGAGCCCCAATACAGTCAAAAGGGTTTGGACACAGAGATCCACTTACTTGCAAGACTGCAACACTCTAAAGGCCTAATGTGCAACATATGTTTATAACACTATTTTCCTGATTCCACAAAATCTGTCTGGTCCTCATAGTAAGGCTGAGATGTACAAAGTTTACCATGAAAAGCTCAGCATTTGCCAAAAAGATGCCAATGTTATTTTTAACTTTAACTAGAGGGGAAAAGTGTGGAATCTCATATTTCACTATGTAGTAACTGCAGGCAAACAGTGATTTAAAAAAAAAAAAAAAAGGAGAGAGATCAATGTAGGCAAGTTTCAAAATCCTCTGCTGAGTGACCGACCATATGACAAACCCACAACAGGATTCCCATAGCCATTTTCAATTTGGATTTCACTTTGCTGCACATTAACTATGCAGAAGAAACTGATTACTGAACTTCTCCTGACAAAGGCACTCAGATATCATGGTGGTGGGTGCAATATCAGATTTAGACAGTGATTGGAGAAAGCTATATATTTTCCTTAACTTCCGTGCCGCTACGGAGAATCGACGCTCCTGGATTATCTCTAAACCTGTGCACGTGAGTCAGATTAATTCCTATCATGGTTCCTCTCTCCTACTCAATAAACTAACTTTTTATAGTTATTTTTCTGCAACAAGATCCTTCCTCTATGGAGTCCCACAAGGCTCAGTTTCTCAGCTCTTTCCCTTGAACAATTTCTATCTTGGTCATCTCATCTTCAGTCTTAAATATCATCAGTTTAAATGGCAGTTAACTGCATGTGCTGTTGACATATTTAATTACTCCTCCCTCTGTCCACTCTCTATGCCTGTAATTATCAAATAAAACCTGCTACCTGAAGCTAAATGTTGCGAAGTTAGAAATACTTTTCCAGGGGGAAAGGAGCATACTCAACAGCGGAGGAGGATTAAGATTTATTGAAGCCCTGGGCACAAAGAACATTTGGACCCTCCAACATACTCCCTCACTATGGGGCTCTGCCCCGTGCTCCTCCTCTTCTCCCCAAAGCCCCCCCGGCCAGCCTAGAAGCCCGGAGCTGGGCCGTAGTAAATGCTGCCCAGGGAACCCGGGACACTGTGGGGAGCCCCAGACCTGTCATCTGCCCTAGACGGCGCGCTCTGGGGGGAGTGGCGACATGGGCCGGGGGCTGCTCTTGGGCATTTTGGCCCCCTGTCCAGGGCAGGTGGAGAGTCTGGGACTCCCCACAGCAGCCTGGGCTTCCTGGGCAGCTCTTACCATGACTTGGTTCTGGCTTCTGGCCTGGCCAGGGGGCGGGGCCTTGAGGGGAAGGAGGAGGAGCAGGGGGCGGGGCCACATTTCCAGTGCCAGTTGGGGGCAGGCCCTCACTTCTACACAGGTTCTGGCGCTCCTGGAGCCCAAAGAAGAAATTCATCTGTGGCGGGAGAGGAGCACTGACAGAAGATGCTTCTGCAGATACTGCTAGTTACACGGGCTGCTTCTTTGAATTGGGCACAAGGTTGCAGCCATTGAACCCCACTGTGCATGGAAACATTCTGGCAGAGATGTGGTCTGAATTAGACACCTTGCTGCAAATTAGCTTTCTCTGTCCTTGCCTTTCCCTGGCAGCTGGATGGTGTTGGCAGAGGGGATTTGCTTGCTCTCTATGTCCTCCCATTGACATGGCGGCTTCTCTGCAGGATGTCTCCTTAATGCTGGGAGAGGCAACCCCTGAGTGCAATCTCCACCCCCCTCCCCACCCCAACATGGCAACAAGTCTCAGAGCACGGGTAAACTGACTGGGGACCTGCGGAGCTGAAAACAGCAGTGTAGACATAGGGCTCAGAGGCAGGGTGGCTGCAGTGCAGTTGGCTTATCACTAGGACCCAGAATGAGCTGGGGGAAGCGATAACTCAGTCCTGGCAGCAGGAAGTGAATTGCACTCTACAGTTCTGGGCTTCAGCTGCGTGGGGTAAGGCTCCAGGCTTCAGATGGGGCTTGGGGGAGGGAAGGAAGCACCCGGGCTCATGGCTTCAGCCCATGGGCGCTGCAATGGGAAGAGGACAGGGGGCCACTGCCATAAGGGCGAGTGAAGGGTGGGGGAGAGCAGGAGTGGGGCCTCGGGGGAAGAGGCAGTATGAGGGTAGGGTCTTGGGGAGGAGGTGGAGCGGGGGAACAGGGGGGGGCATGGTTTGGGTGCTGGTGGGCCCCTCCCCCACACTTCTAGAGAGCTTCCGGTGTTCCTGCAGCCCTGTGGCTTCTGCTGGGGCTTGGAGCGCCCATTTTTCTGTGGGCCCCCAAACTGGCCATGGCCTCTGGGCATGGGCCTGTGTGTTTATCCGCAGTTTCATCTACTCTCTCTCACTCACTTTTGGACTTAAGAATTTACTATCTGTCTTTATCATATCCCTTATCTTTGATGCTGAACTTTACTTTTCTGTCATTCTTTATCTACATATGTGCCCATCACCAATACAATACCACCTGAGTTTGCTATTGCATCAACTCTACCTTGGCTAAAATTCTCATCCATACTTTCACCTTTCTTGCTATAAATCAACTCTCCATGGGCTTCCCAAGTCCCAGCTTTTCCTGGCACCAGCATGGAACATACAAACAAAACTACAACCACATCACTCATCCTCAGAGGACTCCGTTAATGTCTTATTCAATTCAGGACTCGGTTCAAAACTGCATTTTAATTCTTTTTGAAGAGTACTCTGAACTTTTTGCATCCTACACCATAATTCTTCTCTCTTTCTACTACTCCTACCCCACTTCTCTGGCACCTGCCTCCTCCATGTCCTTCCATACAATCTTGCCACGGCTGGTACGGACTCCTCCTCTGCAGCTTTTATCTGAATCCCTCTCCAACTCCCCAAATGTTTTGAAAAACTCATCTGCAAAATCCCCTTGTCTTGCTTACCTTCACCTCATGCCACTCTCCTCCCCCAAACTCACTCACACACACTCTCACCTTTGTATTATTTAAAGCTTTTCTGGACACTATTGGTAGGATGTTCTACAAAATTAAGTCATGGTGGGTTCCTGTTAGTCTGGCTGCACTGCTCTTTTCTTGTGAGCAGGCTGGATATTGAAATATGCAATCATTCTTGTACATTTCATTTGTAAACCGAGGATATAATTCCTATGAATAAAGCAGACAAGGGGCTGTCCATAAATTATGGAACATATTGGGGGCGGAGGGTCCTTGCTTTTGGATGTTTGTTTCAGTGTTACCAGGGGAAGGTGGGCCTTGAAAATTACCAAAACATATGTTACATAATTTATGGACAGCCCCCAGGTAGAGGAAAAGGGGCAGTACAAGAGGCTCACAAGTCAAAACACACCCAGATTAAATGTAATCTTTGATTTATCAGCTTCAGTATTCCCCAGTGGGGGACAGCAACGCTTCACAAACTGAGGACTCAAAAGCGAGTATTCCTTCTTCATGAAAATTAATCATTAAAATATATGGTGTATTAAACATAAAATAGGTAGCAAGTAATTCATATTCATGTGTATCATCACACTTGAAGACCTAAGCCTCAAATGGCAAATCTGTTTCTTCTTTTCCTGTAGAAATATATATTTCCAAGTTACTTATTTACACACACACTCTCTAACAACCAGCGTCCAAAAGGAAGAAGTGAATGCTTAATATTTAAGTGCGGAAACAAATATCATGACATTTTGATTTGTTTGTGTTGCTTTGATAAAAATAGGAACCCAAGTAAGGAAACACAATATAAAACAGCATTTTCATGGATCAGATATTATAAAACTATTTTACCTCTCTAAAGCTTCACTAACAACTGTGTATAAATTTGGTTTTGACTTTTTTTGCACATGCATAATACATGCATGAAGACAAATACACAGACACAGAAATGTAAATACACTTTTACAGAAAGACCTACATGAGACACCATAGCTGTCAACTGCCTTGTTGATAGAAATGTTAGGACAAAATTTTCATTCCCTAGTTGCAAGACTCTTGCATCTACAACATAGATTAAAGAAGTCATCCACTGGCATGCTGGATTAGAAAGACAGACATTAATGAGTAATATTAATGAGTAAACACACTCTATAGAACATGAGCAGTTATAACATCTTGACAGAAATATGGTTAGTGGTAGCACAGGCCCATCCCAAGGATCAGAAAACAAATCTGTTACAAACAGCAGAGTCAGTGGCGAGAGAGAGAAAGACTGCTACAGGCTTGAGAGGTCCACTTACTGACGCTGCCACAGACTGCCATGCAGTATTCCTCAGAGTCAAAGTTGTTTCGGTTCCCACCACATCCGCCGTAAAAGAATGGTGCACACTTTCGTTCAGTCACATCATAGTACCAGCGGGAGATCATTGCTCGGCAAGGACCAGTCTCAGCTTGTTCAGAGCACACCTCTAATTATAGGAGATGTGGAGGAACTACATTTAGCATGAAAATGGTATTGTCTTGCTTTTCATCTACACAAGTTTATTTACATGTTCTAACGCTTGCACATTAGCCACAAAATGGATGTATCAAGGAAGCATCTCTCTCTTTCACAAAGCAATTCAATTACTACACTTTAACTCACTATCTATAAATAGTCTCTAAAACAATGTATTCTCATCTGGATTAACAACTAAATCCCTCCTGCTCTACACACAATTTTTGTACTTGTAGATCTATTTTGGTTAGTGGCATGATTATTTACTTAAATAGTTAGACTGGTATAACCCCTAGTGTGGACATAGTTATACTGGATAAAATTGTCTTATGGTTCCCCATCTCTTATGGCAGTCGCTAGACCAGTATCCACATGAGGGATGTTGTATCACTATAACTATACTGGTACAGTTAAAGCAGTATAACCTTTGTGTGTGGACAAGCCCTTAATTGGAATTTTGCCCATGAGGAAGTTTGAATAATTGTCTTTGGAAAAACTCTTAATGGCAGGAAACATCTACACATCAAACTATTAAAAATACATCTAAAATACTGAGATTTCTTGGCTTGTAAAGAGGTTCTATATAAATGATGCAGGGAGTAAAATTCCTTCCATACACATACACAATCATTTTGGTTGAAACTCCCTCACGTGTAGAGGCTCAGCGCAAGCTTAAATCCACAAAAGCCCTCAAAATAAGATTTAAATGGTGTGCCAGCTTTGTAAATAGGGCTGATTCTTCTCCTTACTTAACATATCAAACGACAGTACGAAATCTGCTTTGAACATATATCATGACAGTTTTCACTGGGAGCTAGACCAGTCACTGCATTTGCATTGAAACTCAACGGGAAATATGTGGGGAACTAAGCTGTACAAATTAAGATCAAAGAATAAAAAGTGAATGTAGGAACTCAGTCCTTAAATTGGAATTCAGCCCATCACCTGGGTACATATATAACCCTTTACCAATAATGTTCCAAACAGGAAAAACAGCGTTCATATTCAGCATGCTGTATATCATTTGCAAAATTGTAGAACATGAAACACCAGTACTTCCCCCTCTATGCTTCCATCAGACACAGGTTCAAAATCATGGCAGACACTGGTAACTTATCTACAACTGTTTCTGACATTACTTCACAAGTCTTAATTTTGTGGAAGGCTGACTCCTCTCTATTGAAATAGGGTCTCCCCCTTGGTCACCTCAACACCTGCTAGTGTATGTAGCACTGCAAATCTCCACACGCTCATCACCCCTGAGAGGCTCTCACTGGCATTAGCCCAGATTTGGAGAGTCTCACTGGCTGCTTCACAGCCTCTTTTCTTCTAGTCTGTTTGGTTCATCTCTGTTTAACATATAACCCTTCCCACCTCCTTTCTGCGGCATGCATTTTATATCAAATTGCTGTCAGTAATCAACACATGTGTACATTTACATCAATAATTATTTATTGTAAAGCATTTATGACTGCTCCAACACAAAGCTTTAAATATACACATCAACAGTGTTTTAGGCACTTACACAGTTTAGTTTGTAGAAATGAATGAAATAAGTTATAGTAGAGGAGAGTTAACTTCTTACTTTTAAAATCCAGGACAGGTGTGATTAATAGTACACAGGATTTTCCATACCAGTTACTCTTGCTTGATTTTTACATAACATAGTTATAGTCTACACACAAAGTAACTTTGCCTGGCTTTGAATACATGGAGGACCCCACAAATTTCATTTTAAAAATTAATCACTGGTAGAGTGATTGACACTAAAGAGACAGGTATAATCAAGAACAGTTTTACTGAAAGAATACCAAATTTCAAGAACACAGGGCCTCAGCAATTTGTTGTTCTTGTAAAAAATAATTCAGTTAGTGCAACTGTTGGTCAACCTCAATATATAAAGAAGTAATGCCTTCTAAGTTATTTTATCATTTTATATTTCACACACTCTTATCAGTATGTGAAAGTTCCAAAGAGACTTACTTTAGTATTTCCTTTTTAAATCTCTGGGCTTGTCTCCACTTACCGGGGGATTGACACACGGCGATCGATCCACAGTGGATATATGTAGCGGGTCTAGTGAAGACCCACTAAATCAACCGTCGATGGCTCTCCCGTCGAGCCAGCACAGTGTAGGTACCGCAGTAAGTTGACCTATGGTACGTTGACTCCAGCTACGTTATTCATGAAGCTGGAGTTGCATAACTTAGGTCAACTTAGCCCTGTAGCGTAGACCTGCCCTCGCTCTCTAAGGCAGGTCGATCCCAGGATAAGTGGGGACAATCCCTAAATGTGTCACACATCGGAACAATAAAAGCAACGACTTTTAATACCCAGAATATTTTTGCTACCGACATAATGTGAAAAAAAAAATGAAGATGATAACCCATCAGTGAAATAATGGCAATGATAATCAGGAATCAACTATTGGGACACTACAGACATTTATACATATTAAGCATTCATTTGACTGGCAGTTTAAGAGTCAATCTTTAGGAGCCTTGCAGTAGAATCTGTTTGCATGAAAATGGAAAATACTCTTTAAAGGGCTGTGACTACTTAATCATGAAATTAAATCAGACTCCCTACTTGAACTTAATGCAGGGCTAGAAGCCATGCCTTCCTTTCCCCTCCCCATGGTGAAGCAAGTGCTACCACAGGGCAAAATCCCCCTCTTAGATCTACATCGTAGGTCTTGACATCTTGCATGGATGGTGTTCCATTGCCAGGAGACTGGAATATCAGAACATAGATCTGCTGTGTGGGGATGAGAGGAGAACTGAACACCTAGAGATTAACAACAATGCAGGATACAAACATGGGGCTAGATCGTCACTTTATGACTGTCCCTGATCAAGGCAGCAGACTGTACTTCAGAGTCAATATCCCTCCTGGTCTCCCCTCTGCTTGCCCTTGTCATCTGTACTGGGATGGAAGAAGCATAGCTTTCCCTTCCTCGCTGAAACCCATTGTACACATAACCTTTGTAAGACAGTAAGGTGGTGCCTTATAACCTACCATATATACTCGTTCATAAGTCGAATATTTTTGGTAAGAAAGTGACGCATCAAAGAGCAGGGGTCGGCTTATAAATGGGTCAACACCAAAATTTGATGATTTTAAACTCTATGGAATCATTGAATATCTTATACATTGTCCTTTTGTTAACCTGGCGCTTCTGCGGTCATGGAGCCCCTCAGCTCCCATTGGCTGGGAACGGCAAACTACGGCCACAGGGAGCTGGAGGGGCTCCATGCCTGCAGACACTCCAAGTAAACCAAAACGTCTCGACCAGCCAGCAGTTTACCCTGACAGGTCAGGAGCCAAAGTTTGCCAACCCTGAAATATAGGGTTGGCTTATGAAAGGGTCATACAGTTTTTGCTATTTTTACCCAACCATCATGGGGGGTCGGCTTATAAACGAACAGGCTAATGAACGAGTATATACAAGTAAGTCTTTTGCATGGGTGCATAGAGCTAGTGAAGATTTACCCTATCATCTGAGCGTGATGGTACACTCACAGTTAGCAGCAGAGAGTACATATTGCACAATCATGTCATTTAGAATTAAAAACATTCTTTGCATTTAATTTTTTCCCCAAAAATACAAAGGAAGGCTCACTAGTAAGGCCATACTGGGAACAAATTATCTGTGATAACTAGAAAAATTAAATTACACTGTGGCAAAATGCTAACTTTCATCTTTTAATCTTGTTTCTGAGAACTGATTAAGAACTGAAGCAATTCTTTGCCTTCGGCTGCAAGAAAGCAAGGCAAATTAAAGGGAGAGCTTTTTATGTAGTGCTTGTTATGCTCAGTCTTTCTCAAACAATCCACCTTTGGTACTCAAAATTTCCAGTGTGTTGTCCTTGCCCAGAAATGAGGGTTTCCTGTTGCTAGCCCCTCCAGAAAATTTGTGCTAAATGTTTAAAGCTCAGTTTTTTGAGTTCTAATGGACAAAAAATTATTTATGTTTCCTATTTGACAAAATTGCCATACTTTTTCTACACAAGTAACTAAAAAACAGCTGAACTTTTAACATAGCCGGTAAATCGCTCTCTCACTGAGGGATATCTCCATAACAGTTTTTCAAATGACTAGATAATGAAGTTATTGATTGAAAAGCAGCTACTGAACAGGCACAGTAAAACATTTTGAGTGATTAAATTTAGACGCATACACTTTTCAAACATTTGGACTTTTGGATTTACAGCTGCTTACACCAAGCTATTTCATAAGTGCTCATTGATCAATGTGTCATTAACAGAACTAGTTGAAACTTTTGTGGGAAAAGTTTTCATGCTTAGAGATAAAATTCTCTATGTTTTTCATACAAATGTTTTTTTCATATTATATTTTCCTATGAAAAATGTTTCAAAATTACAATTTCCCCAGGGGAAATGACAATTTCTGTTTTGACGTTTTGAATTAAAATGTTGCTTCATTTTTTTTTTTTTAGAAACTGAAAAACTGACACAAAATAATACCTAGCACTTAACAGTTAATAGTAATACCTAGCTTTATTACAAAAGAAATAGGTATGATTTTGCTCACTTTACAGAAATTTTAAGTTACATTTTTAAGCTGAAATGAAATGAATATTTTTACTTCATTTCAAAATGTTAATTTGAAACAAATGTTTCTGGTTTTCTTTTTTCAAAATGGTTTAAAAACTTCTGTGGGAAAACCAAAATTTAACTTTTAAAAAAATCCAGGGAATTAAATCTGAAAATATTCACTGTATTTCTTTAAAGACAAAAATGGGAATTAGACGACCAACTGGTTTCCAGGGGAGCTAAGTTTCTAACTCCACTTAGTGCCTTTGGAAATCTCAAAGACCCATACAGTTAAATTAATCAACAATCAGAAAAGCAAAAGTTAAGGTTCCATAACTTTGCTCTATTGTAACTATCCAGCATTTTCCAATATTTTTTCCTATGACATCAACACTTTGACCTTCTACAGCACCTTCCATCTGGGAATCTCAAAGCTCTTTAGAAATATGTAAAATTCACCCTAGCAACAGTCCTATGCTGCAGCCAAGTCCGAGTTTCATAGTGAAGTTAGATGACTTGCACCCAGAAAGTCCTTGGCAGAGAAAGGGAACAAAACCCAAATCTCCTGACTCCCAACACCATGCTTTATCTCCAAGACTATCCTCTGAATGTGCAGCTTCATATTACTATTTATGTCATAAAATTGAAAGTGTATACAATAAAATATGCCACAGTGTGTGATAAAGACAGGTTATTGCAGGTAGACTCATAATATTTAAACTGCTTGTATTTCAGTGGCTATCTGTGCAACCTTTATGTTGTATTCATGTAGACCCAGATTCAGCAAAGCACTTTAGCATGGACTTAAAATTATACACACGCTTAAGCACTTTGGTGACTAGGGATTTACTTAAGCATGTGTTTGATGAACTGGGGCCATAATTTTTTGTATTTTTAAAAGGTGTAAAATAAAATATAGTGGAATATAGATTATAAAATATAAAACTGCAGTGTAGATGATTAATGTAACAAAATGGGCAAAAGAATCAAATCACCCTAGCAAATGTAACATCATTGAAGTGTCTGCTCAACATCATTAGGTACTACAATTTTGGATTCCAATCAGTACTTTTGCCATACCCTTAATTTGGGTTATTTGTATACCTCTATGGATGTACCAACATATACATCAGGAGCATTACTCTCCTGTATGTAACTACTTCAGAGAAACAGAACTATATTTTAAATAAAGTTTACTCCTTTGTTGATTTTGTTTGTACTTATACTTCCCTTAGTCGAAAATCTACGCTACTGTTTTGCTACGTGGATTATTCCCAAGGGAATAGTTAAAGAAGAAATTCTTTATTCTGAATATATGCCTGAAACCAGCAGCCAAATTTTAATTTCAACGTTCAAAGACAAAAACTAATTACCTAAGAGGTTTTTGGAATTCAGCAGGAGGCAGCTGTGGAGCTGGCACCAGCTCTGGGAATAAAGCCTATGCATTAGCCTCACAACAGCATTGAGACTTTCTAGAGAGAATTTTTTTTTTTTTTTTAAAAGGCTGAACAATTAATTATAACTGCAATGTCAAAGAACAATTCTTTAAAACAGTTAAATACCTTAAAATTGTAATTGCCAGTTAAGATTGAATCTCTCTCTCTAATGTTGACTTGGAGCCTACTCGCAGGGAATAATTGGGGCATAAATAAAATATAGTTGTATACTGTGCCTAAAATACAAAGCCTTCCAATTCCAATGTAAAAGAAATATATAAAACATATTTTCATTTTATTTGTGTGAAGAGTAACTCCACTCAGAACCAAGATGTCAAGTGGCAAAGAAAGGACAGCTTGAACGTAAGACTAGATCAACAAAATTCCACATTTTATGTATGTTTTAGAAGAGATGCAGCTTTCCTGTAACACTATGATTTTATTAACATAGCAGACACATTGACTGAGAGGGTTAGCACAGAAATGCATTTCACTCATCCAAAAGACTTATCCCCACAGATGATGATAATGTAGGATAATATTAAACAGATTAGTAAATAAAACCAAAGCTTTAGGTCATTACAGTTGCAGTACATTAAAATGATATTTTCTGTTGGAGAATCAGATTAGCAGAGGACAAAATTCAATAAGTATAGCATAGATCATAATGAAATTTTCATCCTTATGTAAAACAGCAGAACTGCTCTATAAAGTATTCCAATATGTTTGTCCTTGGCCCACAATTTTAATTAAAAAACATGTTATTTTATGATTCAGCAGTCCTGGTTAACAGTGAAAAAGATTTCATTTGATGTAAGACAACTTAAAGATGTCCTTTTATGGAGGGGCAAATGAATTTTAAATCAAAACATCCAATCAAATTCATAGTTGTACTAATCAAAATGTACCAATACATGGTTCTCTATAACCAAGGCTATACTGAGCATATTAACATTCATAAGAGTAAGAAAAATCACACATGCTTTTTGTCAATTGACAGAAAGATAGTTACAACATTGGACACTCTTGTACAAATGTCTAGGTATTTTCTTAAAATGCAATATGAGCGTCTATTATCCTTTATCAAATTTTTTTCACCCAAGCAGGTGACCAATCAAATTCACCCTAAGTTAGGTGAAGAAAAACATAAAACATTCTGACGCTTAAAGTAATAACATTTCACAGAAGAAAAGGAGGAAAAGCAATTAAGTCAGTGTGGGCTAAAGCAGAACTGATTTTGAACAAGGCATTAATACTCCAATACTATATCAAAGCCTGCAATAGACAGGACCAGCACTTCCCTATAATAAGCTAAATAACTTGCCTTGTAATGGGTAGCAACTGTCACTGAATGGATTTAAAGAATCTATGAAATGTATAAGGGAATAGCAAACAAGATACAGCAGAGCAATAAGGCTAACAGCTGCCATACCTAATGCATGTCACTTCTCTTTTGCTAGAAAGCTGGCTCAGATTCCCATGTGCAACTGCAGGTTACAAACACCTTCAAAATGCCACATCAAGCAGCACCACTTCAATTCTTTCCTAAATATTTAAACAAATCTGTTTGAATTAAGGGATGGTGAAATCATTTCTAACTGGCAACACTACGAAAACCAGGTGGTCAAGCCTTTGCTGAATTTCCCACATCTGCTGAATGGTATGTGTGCAAGCTGCCAAATGTTCAACAGGTTGCTGTGTTGGCCCTGCTTCTTGCCTTTAAATAAGCTCTAATTGACCGATATGTTGACAGGAAGCATTAAACTCAAAACAAGATCTAATTGCCTTTTCTTTGATGTAAGCAAAGAGAGGAACAATGTTGCTTATCAACAGCCATGCTGAAGGAGAACAGAAACGGAATCACAAACAATTACACATCATGGGAGAACAGTTTCTCCATGATTCAGTCAATCCTAGCAAAAACTCCCCGGGACCTCGATATCTCAGTATCATTTTCTGGTTCTGAAACAATTTATAGTGTATTAAGGCAGTGATGTCAGCAGAACCAGAGCTGATCTGCTAGTTATGACTGGTCTTCAAAGTGACTTCCCCTGTTTGGTATGTAGGTTGGGTGAAGTGCCTGCATTCCTGCACTCTGAAGAAATCACTCACTCAGCTTTAAGAATACAAATTCAGGGATAATATCTCCCAGCATATGGGGATGGGAAATATAGAACTGAGAAGGGCTGACTTCTGGGTTCCCTAGAGCCTGTGACCTCAAGCCCACCAGTCAAGGTACACAGCTTCCTCAGCCAGACTTGCAAACTGATAACCAGTTAGTGGCACAGATATATACAGAATCCTGGACTCCTGATTCCCGTGTTCAATCTATCTGAAAACATATACCGGTAGCATAAATGCCCTTGTCAGACAAAGGCATGTGCATATCGCTAAGTATTGTGCTAGGATAATGGAAAGGAATTCACCAAAGCCCTCCTTTCTATAGTCTCTTTAATAAAGAAAAACCCAACAGCTTTCAAAAACACGTTTGCCACAGGACATGAAATAACAGGTTGCCATCTGTCAGGGTGCAGTGGCTGAGTGGTTTTGGCACCTGATGACAATCCTGATAGCCGTGGGTTTGATTCTTACTCAATCTCTCCCTGAAAGGCCACTTCCAGTTCACCCAGATGCAAAATGGGTACCTGATCCATTGCATTAGGGCAGCCATAGGCCTGCAGACATGATGCTGGCCACATCACTCCCTTGTATACTGCTGGCTAGGTAACTGACGTGCCTTTACTGTGTCAGCCTGATGAGCTATTGGCTCAGGAGAACTTTCATGCTATCTGGCATTTTCCAGACAAGACTAAAATTGTTCTGCTCCTGATGGTTGGAAATATATTTGTGAGCTGTTTTGCTATGGGTATTTTGGTCACTACTAGTTAAAACGTGCTTAGGAATAAGAAACAGCATGACATGTTGAAACTACAGCAGACAGCATGAATGCCTTCATGATATACCTTCAGTTTCCGTACATGCTTTATTTATTTGGGGTTTGATCCAATGCCCATTGGCATTAATGGGAGTCAGTCCATTTACTTGGTTGGGCTTTGCATCACCCATTATCAGAAGAGTTTAATTTATGGTTTGAGAAGAAAACAAACTTCCACTGATTTGACATAGGAAAGATAACTCCTATAAAACATGAAGAACTTCTCCCCACATTCTTTAATGATCATGGATCTAATAACAATTATGTCTCCAGAAAGTATAAGGAAGAAATTGGATGTGCAATCAGCATGGAGAGTATTTACTCCTGGGGGAATTCTGCACCCTGGTACACATGCAGAATTCATGTCCCCTACAGATCCCCCACACCCTAACCCCGCAGAATAATACATTCTGCCAGGGAGGTGCTGCAATTACACCTTTCACCCATCAGGGCTGCTATGGCAACAGAAAAGAGAGAGAAGCCAGCTCAGGGCCGGAGCAGCCAGCCGTGTATAGAGACAGGGCAGAAGCTGCTTTCCAGCGTGCCCTGTATTTTTACAGACATACTTACTGACAGGTGTTTTGAAATAAATTACCAAAAAACCCTAAAACTGGTGTTATTATATTGTGTTATTTTGACAAAGATATGCAGAACATTAAAATATGGTGTGCAGAGGTTTTAATTTTTTGGCATAGAATTCTTTGGCGCAGATTTCTCCCAGGAGTAAAGACACTGTATAAACTTCATTGCCCTAACCCTTTGGAAAAGTGATCACAACATCCCCACATACTCTGTATGTTCCCCCCAATGACTGACACTTGACTCCTTGAATCGTTTGTACCGTCTTTAGTTTTACTTGTAACCCAAATGGGTTAAAGCTAGTCAGCCACCCATGGCAAAGAAGCCCTATCTACAAGGGTTCTCAAACATCTTCCTTAGCATGGACCACATCTTAATAAAGAAAGTCTCACAGACCCTCCCCCCTTCCTATTTGCAATCATGAAGAGCAACTCTCCTCCCATGTGTGACAGCATAACATCGCTGTGTCAACCGTCAACATCTTACAGTAACGGATTAATTTCCTAACGTATTTTTAGCTTCTTTCAATGCATTTTACCAGTGGAAACAAGGAGATGAACGTATACCATGAGAAAAGCCAGCTCTCTGCAGACCACCAGTTATTGGTCTGTGGACCAGTCTATTAGCATGTTGTCCCAGGAGGACAACTCTGTCATCAGAGCTGCAGAAGCAGCTGTGGCACAATTTGACAATGAAAGTTTAGTCATCCCAATGAAATAATCAGGGATAACCATCTACATGCAAATAATTTGGTACAAGTAACAGTCCCATCAAGAGAGGCCTCATACTTAAAGAGAGATGAAGATGCTGAAGGTCAGATGGGCTGAGGTGCCTCAGGAGAGATGCATAGGGAATCTGGCATCAAGCCTGATTACACTAGATTTGTCTGCAGCCAAACTCTTGCCTTCATGAAACATGCATTTTACCAACGTTACATGCAAAAACTAAAGACGATTATCTTTAGGCTCTTAAAACCAGCACCACTGAATCTCAATGTTTATATGTTACAGTCTATTTTTATACAAATTCAATGTGTTGCTTCACCTTTTTTGTAGTTTATTTTCGCACTAAACATCCTAGTTGCCTGAAGACTGAACATCTTAACCTCTTCGAAATTTCAGCTTCGGTAAAAGACATGCTGTACCTAATTTGTTCTCATTTCCACTCATCCCAAATCCCATTAAACTGAAGTGTATCTTTTTAAATATTCATTTACCAGTGAGGACAGGGTGTTTCATCCCTGGTCAGTAAGAGCTCACATATGGAAATACATTTAAGCAGTTTAAAGATTTAAACTGGGATTTTTACTTTTGTCTCACACTGGTTCTCCAGTGACTGAATCGAAGACTCAAGAGACAGAGTTCAGATAACTAAGAGCTTTTTCTGCCTATGAAGGAAGCCCTTGCGAATCAATTTTACTCAAACATCAATTCATTTGATCACAGCACTCACCTGAAACAGGGAGAAAAAATAAGGAAGGACAGAAAATGTTAATAAAGGAAGCGTACCCTTTCCAGGTTAGCTACTTACCATATATACTCGTTCATAAGCCGAATATTTTTGGTAAAAAAGAGACACATCAAAGAGCGGGGATCGGCTTATAAATGGGTCTACACCAAAATTTGATAATTTTAAACTCTATGGAACCATTGAACTGAATATCTAACATTGTTTTGTTTATCTAGAGCGTCTGCAGGCATGGAGCCCCTCAGCTCCCTGTGGCCACAGTTCGCCGTTCCCAGCCAATGGGAGCTGCAGGAAGTGGCGCCACCTCCCGCAGCTCCCATTGGCTGGGAACAGTGAACCACGGCCACAGGGAGCTGAGGGGCTCCATGCCTGCAGACGCTCCAAATAAACAAAATGTCCTGACCCGCCAGCGGCTTACCATGATGGCCCAGGAGCTAAAGTTTGCCAACCCCTGAAACATAGGGTCGGCTTATGAAAGGGTCATACAGTTTTTGCTATTTTTACCTAACCATCCTGGGGGGTCAGCTTATAAATGAACGAGCTAATGAACGAGTCTATAAGGTAATTCCATTCAATTATATACATATTTCATCATGGAATGAAAATCATAGCTAAGATCGATCCTGTGCTGTCCTCCCTACCACCAAACAACATAAACATCAGCCAACAGGGCAGAACAACCCTGCCACAGGGAAGGGATAGGAAGGTCAGTGTGTACACTTTTAAGGGTCTGTGTCCCTCAATTCCAATAGCAGCAGGAAAGGACTAAGGGAACCAGGACTGAAATGTCCGTGTTAGTTCCACTACAGCCATTTCATGGTCATTTTGTCTCTGAATGTTTTAAGTTGCAACTCCTTCCATTTTAACTCATAGGAACTCAGCTCATTTTATGTTTTGACCTGGCTTTTACCTGTGTCTCATTTCTTAGAAGGTAGAAGATCATCATAAAGACATTTGATAAGTACAATGCTACCAGGGACATGAGCAATATAGAAAACTAATACCTTGATTATATAAATATTACACCATATAGAATAGTTCCAAATCATATAGAAATCTAGGAAGCGCTCCTTTAAAGAATAAATTGTACAAGGGAAGAGAAACAGAAAAAAAAAATTCTACCATGATTTGGACTGTCAAATTGCCTATGGGTAGGCTAATATTCAAATTTATCAAAAAAATTAAATTGCTTTATTGACACCATATAGAAGAGCATACAAATGGAGCATATTTTAAAATCTATTTTACCCCTTTTATGTTATTTGTTTCTTTTTTTCCCCATAGACAACAAACATACATTGTAATTTTGTTTATAATTGTTTGTAATCTTTAACCCATACACTAGGTCAACTAAAGGATTTTTAAAATTTAATTATTTGCTTATTATCAAGAAATGCTGGACGTAAAAAATCCAAGAATCTGAATAAAATAGCTAACCAGAACATGTTAATGTAAGACAATGTCCTACCTAATAGTGCTTTCTAACACACCTTTTCCACTTGATATCAACATTCTCTTTTCTTTCACAATAATTGTTTTACCAGCATACAACACTGTTTCTTCTCATGTGTTTACTATGCTGTTTGTGAAAATAATCTCAAAAATATGTGGCAATCACTATCCATGTATCCTAAGATTAGATACAAAAGGAAAAAAACTTGCAAATCATATAAAGACAAAGCATAATGATGTAGCAACTTAGGATATTTTGCTGTTTGGAACATTTTTAGTAGTAAAGGGCAAATACACACCAGTAAGATCAATTCCGCAGACCCCAACCTAAACAAACATTAATTTACCTTTAACAACCTCTTCTACCGATTCGGTAGTAGTGGTGGTTGTGGTAGCAATGCTGGTAGTTCTTTCCGTGGCCTCTTCGTACTGTTCCTCTGCCTCTTCTTCAATCTCATCACCATCGTCGTCATCAGCATCAGCATCTTCGTCCTCCACGTCCGTTACTTCCTCCTCTTCCTCCGGCTGCTCTTCTACCACCTTGTCATCACTGAAAGAATCAACAGATTTTGTTGAGTCAGCAATAAAACACCTACTAGGTGAGAAATTGGACAACGGCTTATTCAGAACCTCGCGGAAGTGTGACAAGGAAACCCCCTCTCAAAAAGCGTCAGCCTGGCACTCTGGAGAGCAATGCAGTGAGATTTAATGCATATATTGAAAATGAAACAGTAACAAAAAGATAAATATGGATTTTGTTCTGCTGCTAACATAGCAGGATGCCAATATGAAGCCCATTTCCATGCACTGGAAGGAGAAAGGCCCTGTATTAACCATACCAGATCGTGCCAACTGATTAATGTCTTGGGTGTGCATGTTTTATGCTGCTCTTGGAGATCGGACAGTTGCTTTGCACTGGAATTTTGTAAAATGACTGAGGTGGGTTCAAACAGATGAATGAAGCCGATGGCCATATGCTTTCAGCGCTAAGTGATATTTTCTTAAACACGTACACATCCTAGATCATAATGAGTAATTATCATCATCAGAAAATGACGTCAATGAGTGATAACAATCAACTTACTCAAACTCACATATTATTATTATTTGTATCCTGGTAGCTCCCATTATGTGCTAGGTGCTTTTCAAACACATATTAAGACATGGGACAAAATCATTAGTCATTGGAACTAAGGGCTTGTCTACACAGGAGCATCCTGGAAAATTAATCCAAATTAACAAAAAGGTTGAATTTGAAATGGGTTAAACAACATTAAATCCTAGTGTGGATGATGTTATTCAGAATTAAAGTGGCCTTTATTCAGTTTAGCTTAATTCACTTTGGTACTCAGGTGGGACAAACAAGAGTGTCTGAATCACAACCACACTAGACACTCTTGCTTAAGTACAAGGCAAGGTAAGGTTTTGCAACCCTGTAGTGTGTCTTGGGCAATGGGTCTCACCTATTACATACTGTGACCTTCTTCCCACTCCAGGACAACCCATCCTTTTAGCAATATGGGAAGAGCAGCGTGGTCATGACCCTCTGTCACCTGGTTGTGACTTCCAGGTTGAGAGACCCCTAGTCTTGGACATTTTCCCTAAGAATGCTGAAAGTAAGGCTTCTATGGTTTCTGACTGTAGGGCTCTGAATAAACAAACAGTAATGGAACAAACAAAGGAAAGCCAATTTAAGAAGGGAAAACCACTACAAAAACGATTTACTTGTACGCATCAAAGATCCAGCTGTGTTTAGCTATATAAAAGCAATTCATTTAGCCATGTGAATGCACAACATTTTGTTGTTATATTTGCAGTCCCTAACCGCAATCATGTTTTTTGGTGTAGAATTCTAAACAAATCTGATATGTGAACCCGTAGAAAAATTATTGCTAGGCCAGGGTCATCTAAAAATATTTAGAGTGGTAAAAATATGTTCTGCATCTGCTTTAAGATCATCAGTGGAAGTAGCACATTTTTGATAGTTTGTAGACAATTCATGAGAACGAACACAAATCCACATAGAAGTTACTTGTAGTTGGGAGCACAAATATTGAATTCAGTGTGACTAAGAAATGATCAGCAAACAAACAAGGTCTAGCTAGAGACATAGTGAGCTATTTACCTGGAATTCAATTTCTGGAAAACAATACTCCTCTTCCTTACATGAAAATTGTGCTTATATACCCCTCATATGAGTGACATATCCTGTACATACTATGTTTTATGCTGGTTGCAAGCACCTGACTACACCACCGACGGCCTTGGGTAGACAATAGTGAATTCTAACGTGTAAGACAATATGAGGACCAGCCACTTGCCTAAACACTTTGGAACCTCACAGGAGGCACTGTGGTGGGAAATAAAGAAAGACTATGACGACTGGGGCACTTAGGCTCCTGCAATTACTCTAAAAACCTACAGAAGTTAACAATATCCTTTGCACTTTTTTTTTTAAGCTTTCTAGAAAATTATGTTCTTGCTAAAAGCGTATACTATATTCTACAGGACTCTCCCCCAAGGGCAATATGTCACAGAACTGGTTTTATACACATCACTGCATGGGGAGTAATGTGAAGATAGATTAAAACACACACTGTCTTCCAGAGATTTTGATGTGAATCATTCAGAAGGAACCAAAAGTACTGGCATATTGATAAAGTATTTGGTTTTCTCAAAATGAATTTAAAATCTAAAGGTTTATTTTTGTTCCCCACAGTTCCTAGAAACAGCTGGCCTCTCATCGGACGCACACAGCCATCCCACAGACTTCTAAAGTAGGATTCCAGTCTCACCATAAAAGCAGTCATTACTTTTTCAATCACTATTGAGGATTTTGAAAATCTGCATTCAAAGATGACTCTTTAGATGATACACAAGTCAGTTTTACTATCAGACAAACTTTCCTCTCATTAAAGAAAATGAGGAATTGGAGTTGAAGAACCTGAACTTGCATTTTAATTTTGCTTACGGAGAATACGTCTAAAAAGGAACTAAAAATAACAGAGAGTAGTCGGACTTTGGCTAAGCCTGATGGTTTCATCATACTGTCCTAAATGTATACAACACAATCCTATAAACAGCGCAGCACAAATATACAACTTAAATATGCGTTGTGATACATCAAGCATGTACTACAGAAAACAACTAAAATTATAGTAACAGCACTGTTATACTAGAAAACAACACTAACATATTGTCTCATATACTCCTCAGATTCAACTGTGAAAACAGCACTCAATATATTACTACCACAGTACTCAGGGAGCATCTCTTCCCCACACCGTCAAGAAATGACACAGACCTACCAAGAAATAATAGCATCATAGTCTTTTACCACAACCGTGGATTCATATCACTTACACCAGGTGTTCTCAACCTTTTTTGAATCACGTCCCATCTTCGCTCCCTTTTTTTAAACCTGGAGCTGCCCCACCCCCAGCTGGGAGAAACCAGGTCCCCCAGTTGAGAACCACTGAGCTACGCTATAGAGGCAGAGTTTGTTCAGATGCTGTGCCAAAAGGGGTTCAAGTCTCAAGTTTTGGTATTATTGTAAGTATTTATATTCACAGATGTAGACTTTGAACCAAATTTTGGTGCTGTCATTCGAGATGAGACTGTGGCCCATGCGTGGTAAGGCCAACACTGAGTGCTAGTATTATGGTGCTTCTGTGACAAATGATGTATTCTATACTGTACGTGGCTGTAACGTTCTCACTCCCAAGACAGCTCAAATGTTTTAATTGATGTTCAGGACAGAAGAGATGAAGAGATGCAGTGAAACACCCCAGCTAACCAATCTTTTTTTTTTTTTTTTTTTTTTAAATCAAAAGTCATGCTTGGTTTTGTTGGATTAGTTTTACTGGCACTTACTATTGGTGATAATTTCACAGCACCCTAGTGTGATGGGCACTTCACAGCACCAGTAAAGACCCACAATCTCTGTGCTGAAGAATTACCAACATTAGGACCCAATCCTGCAACTTGTTGCATGTGTGGCAGATTCCTGCGTCCATGCAGAGCCCCACTGACTTCAATGGGCTACGTGGGAGCATAGGGGTCCACCCACAGAACAAGCTGCAGAAACCATATTGGAGTTTAATTTCTGACAACGAACTCTCTCAACAACAACAGGATGGGGTCGGGGGGAGGATGAGATGGACTACAGCAAAAATTACATAGTTACTCAGACAAAGGTGTGGACAGCACAACATAGTTTAAAAAGTGTGCGTGTGTATATGTGTATGTATCTGTTTCTGAGTGCACCACAGTGAACATGGGTATTCATGAGAGGCCTGAATGAGGAGCGGGTCGGGGGCTTACATACTAGCGCACAAATGGAATGAAGTTAAATTCCAATCGTATGGAATACAACTGCAAATTTTACAATGGTACAGATCCCTTTATTTAGTGCACAACTTGAATTGCCAACTTCTTTCTCTCGGTCACGGTAAATACTTTTATTCCCGCTGACATTGCACCCAAATTTCGCATCAGAGTGATGCTGTTTCCAGCTATTCTAATATACCCATCACCTTGGTTCCAAGTTACATCAAGAGTTTTGAAAGAAAGAGTTGTTATAGAAGGCAGTTAAGAAAGAAAATATTTGTACCTATCAGCTCAAGAGTTTCTTTATGTTTTATTTAACCTATTGTGCAGGTGTGCATACTTCATGTTGCTATTGCATTTTACTCCTTTGCTAAGCAAACGTGACTCAGTCTTGTTGGTTTTGGAACGCTGATCCTTCAACAGCTGTTTCTGCGTATTCCCTTGACACTATCTCAGCCAGCACCACAGACTGCAGTGTCTAGTTTACAAGATATTGTTGACATTTTGACTCAGTGTAATGGTGGTGGTGACAGGATTTTTCAGAGGCAGTTCAAGACATTACTCGATACACTGGCAAAGTTCACATATTTGTGAAGCCTTATCACTATCTGAATTTTACAGTTCAGCAGCAAGCAACAGGGATAAATTGCTAGACGTGAATATGGTTTTGAAAATACCGGCAATGTTCATAAAATCAATACTAGCGGCTCACAGCCTCATGTCAACAAAAATGTTGCAGTAATTAGGGATAGTAATTTGCATTAACAACAGACACAAGGGGGCCTAAAAGCAACCTTGACCTGTCTCAAACTCCTTACACAGGGAATATTAAAATTTCCTCACCATGGAAACATTTCTGCTCTGAAGCACTGGAGAAGTAAACTAGATCTTAATGTAAATCATCTCTCCCCTGCTTATTGTATTGTCAAACAGGATATGGTTAAGAGGTATTACAGTAATACCATTCTTATACTCACGGAACCACTGGTATTTCAGGCAAATTCATGAGGTAAGCAATTCCACTTGTATTTCTGTTTTAAATAAAAGCATATCAACCATTTTAGGTCTAATGGGCCAATATCTGTCCTCAAACATGCACACGTACAAGTCCCACTAACGTGCATCTCTGAACATATTTAAAAGAAAGAATTTAGCCCACAGATATACATTGATTATTCAGTATGTTATTTTTTTAAATCCACCACTTTGCTAGGACCTAACACAAACTTATACTTATTCTGCTCATTCTATGACCTGTGCGCAGTACTGATGACTTCATGGATGCTGGACAAACATATAAATAAAATTGAGCGACGCCAACTACCGTGCTTCCAGAAAAAAGACAAAATCAGCAGAGGAAAGTTTTCTTTTAGTCTTCTAACAAGCCATGACACAAAGGAAGTGGGAATACAAATTTAAAAGGACTATTACCTGCTCTTTTTAATTATGCCTCAGCAGTTGTGGCACTCCATTACAAACTATGTTTTAGACGTTTCTTTCTCTGATGCAAAGATTTTCAAGCTAATACTTGGTAAAAAGTTTCAATTGAGAATTGATATTTAAAATTTAAGGTTACTGTTTTAAACTCACAAGCAGGTTACATTTTAATCACAATTCTGTCAGATACCAAGTTTAACAAAATGTATATTTAAACACTAGAAAAAAAAATCAAAAGGTTTTGCAAGAAGCAGCACCAAATTTAGTGTAAAGAGTATATCTGATTGCAAATCAACATGTTTTAATGGTTCTGAACCAATAAGAATCAACTTTCTTTAGGGGAAATAACAAAAAAAGTATGAATGCAAAACATGATAAAAAGCAATGATTTAAATCAATCCGCCCAGTCATCCCCAACCTTATACAGCAAAAACTCAAAACAAAGATCAGATGAAATATTCTTGCACACACACACACACACACACACACACACCCCATCAGCTTCACAGATGTTCTGGAAAACATTTAATAAATATTACATCCAAAAAGCTACATTAAAAGAACTTTAAGGGTTCGTCCAGACAACAATTAGTGTCCATCAATCTGGGGTGTAAATCTATGTTGCAGTAGCTTGCTGCACAATATTTGTCCATGTGGAACCTGCCACCATGAACTAAAAGTTCCCTACTGCACTTCGATCTAGTCTGCTTTGTAAAGTTTCACCCACGAAAGCTCATGCTCCTATAAGTCTGTTAGTCTATAAGGTGCCACAGGACTCTGCTGCTTTTGTAAAGGAAGTAGATCAAAGTACACTAGGGAACTTTTAGTGGGCTTGGTTCACATGAACAGTTAATGCATGTCAAGCTAGTGCAAGGTAGATTGACACCCCACCTTGCCATGTACTAACTGTTCGTCTAGACAAGCCCTAAAGGTTGCAGAGTCAAGCATTCACAAGTTTGGAAATGCCAGAATTAAGGTGCCTGTGCAATTTTAATTTGCCCCACCCCCAAGTAGTAATCATGATAGTCTTGAATCATGATCGCATACTATTCTTTGCACGTGCCCCTCTCTCATTCAATACACAGGATGAACAATGCTCACTGAATGAGCAGCTATTCGATATTTCATTTTATTCTCATTGTTCGTGTGGTTCCATGTCTTATTTACTGCACACCATCCAAATCCTGCACTGAATCGAGAATTACTAGTTTCCTCATGGGCTTTTCTATGGCACTCATCACTGTAGTATCTCAGTGAATTTATCTTTACCTTCCCTCATAAGGGTATAGTGGTATTATTTCCATTTTACAGATGGGGAATGAAGGCAGAGACACAATATCAAGAGTGTCCACTAATTTTGGGTGTTCAGTTTTAGAAGCTTATGATGAGTTTTCAGAGAAAGTAGCATTTTATAGTACTTTATTTGTTCAGATCACAGCTCCCAATGACTTTAGTTGCAGTTGAGAGTGCTCAACTCTTCAAATCAAACACCAGGTGTCTCAAATTGTGCACGCAGAAAATGATGACTACTTGATTAGTGGCCACCTGCAAAAAGTTTGGTTTAAGTGACTTGCCCAGCATCACACAGGATCTCTGTGCCAGAGACAGGGATAGAATCCAATCCTCCTGGGTGACATTCAGTTGCGTAAACCTTGAGAACACCCCTTCACTCTTCTTGCAACGACACTCCCACCCCACCTTATTCACTAATCATCTTCCAAATTTTGAAGCAAATGAGGCAGGGAACTTGTGGAAAAATATCATTTCATCATGCAGCTAAGGAATATATCATAATGCATACACATAGGCAATGGTCTGACATTTTCTAGCCTCTGGGTGTTTCCTTTCCAACTTCAACATTCTTTGAATGTAATATTTTGCATGCATGTAATTTCCTAAGTTTTTAAAGAAACAAACTAAAAAAATAGTAAGTCCATCACGTGGAAACAGCATCAACTCCAACATGGTTCATCGGAAGGATCTGAAAGTTTAGTCCACAGCACAGGCCTCTGTCACTGGAGTTAACACAACAACTGAAAGCCACCAGAGGGAGATGGGGCACATATTTTGCCAGTGGGTTTCATGGCTATTTCTTAGCAGCAGAGGAATGTTGATACTCAAGAACCTTGATTCTGTTCCAGGTCCTAAGTGTTCAAACCTTTCAAACCTTTACGCCCAACTCCCACTCCCCCACAAGCCTGATTCCCTCTGCTTCTGGGATCATTCAGCCTTTGTCCCAGTTCCAGTCTCCCTCTGGTTCCAGTTTTCCATCAGCTCCCCCTTGGCTCCCCATCCCAATTGCTAACTCATGACTCGTAGGAAGAGTTTTAGCTCATTTTAGAACTCTTAACTCCTCATCCTTGTCCTATTCCAATGGCCTCTTGTCCCAGCCTACTCTACAAGCCTTCTCCCTCTGCATTTCGGTCAGGCTACTTCCTCCTCCCCCTTCTCTCGGCTGCCTGGGTGCAAGCAAGGGGTCCATTGAGAGCACAGAAAAGAACATCTCTTTATTCCGTGCTCTGGTGCCTGGTGTCACAGGGCCTGCAGCAGCAATTGCATGAAAAGTCCTGCTCAGCTGCCTCACCTCAGGGCTGGAGGATGCTCATTGTGGACAGATTCTTCTGAGAAGTTAGCTGCCAAATTCTAACAAGTCTCTACTGAGCAAGCACGAACTGAGATTTTCCAAAGTGTTGTAAGTTGGCCAAATTTGGGCAGTTTTTCGTGTCAAAGGCACATCCCTCGCCCCAGGGCAGCCTACCGGCCATATTCCATGTCCCAAGCACAGAAGCACTAGAGCTTTTCAACCAAATGGTTGCAAGAATTTTTAGCATGGGGAAAACACATTTTCCTCTAACCCTGTTCTGCAAAATCATTTAACTGTTCTTTTGCTGAAGTTTTCCAAAAAAGTTCAGCCAGTGGCAGACACCAAGTACTGTATGGAAAATTTCAGCCTAAATGAGTAGAGCTTCGATTAAGTTATAAGCAACCGAAAAGAGTTTTATAATCAGCAATGTTGCGCAACCTTAACTACAGGAATTGCTAGTTGTGCTGCCTATAACAGAACAAATAATGGGTGCAATTATAAAGTTATAAATGGTGGCTATTATGACATAATGATGAACCACAAGTAGGAAGATAAGTGGTTTCGCCACAACGCTCAAGATGCATTAGTAGCCCCAATTTGATATTTTATTGACTATGGATACAACATTTTCAGTTGTGTAACTCTGTCTCTTCTACTTGCTAGGAGTAACTTTTTACCAAAATTAATTTGCAAATGTCTTTTTGTATTGCTTGTATCTGAAAGCAGTTCTTTTACTCTGATACTTGTCTGAGTCCTCAAAGGATTAAGTGTCATATTTCCAAGCAGGACTGAAATTTTTTAGAGTTTGTATTTTAAAGTGATGGACTGACTCAAATCCTACTTAAGTCAATGGGGAAAGCAAACTATGTCACCCTTGACACTGCAACGTGTTACGGTCAACTGAATTATGAATCCCCCTCCTGTCTCATGAATTATGTTATCACCTTCTGCATTATCTGTACTTCAGTATTATTCTGTCATAAGTATGCATTTCTCATAATGCACTAGAGTGAATAAAGAACAGAATTGCTAGTGTAATTCCTTTTTTTCCAGGAGAGCTTTTTAATTTGTTTTCTACTCCCATAAAAAGTGGAAATTAATTTTTTTGTGGGCTTCTTTCAGTGCTGTACAACAGGGTGCTAATCTAAGGTCATTAGTTCTGACTCCATACCACATCAACAGAACCACCCTCTTCAATTAACATATATAATGGGAACGTTTCAGTCTGCATCTACACAGAGCTTTTACTTAAGTTTCCCACAATTTCATCAGCACCAATGCAGCTCTGCTAAGGGCAAGCCAATAGTGGGAGCACTAGTCACTGGTATTTCTACTACCATGTGATCTAACCCTGCTCAAGGGAAATTGAAAAGGCACAGGGGTAATAATGTGGCCACCAGTACTTTGTCTACAACAGAGCTCTCCCTTGCTGGTCCCTGGTGATGGTACAGTGGTGGTAAATTTTAAGAAAAGCTTCACTCACTTACCATCAAAAAGACAACAGGGATTATTCAGTGCAGATTTTAGAATTCTGGACTGCTTTATCAGGACCCAGCGGAGTTCATGTGGGCTTTGTAAACTATGTTAGCTAAATCACTTGGGTTGAAAGAGATTATAGATTCGTTTGGCAAAACATATGATTGATCTAGTACTTTGTATTGTATTTCACACACCATCATATACCATCATTAGACCATCTCTACAATTATAACAATTTATATCCTTTAACTGAAAGAAACAGATCAACTAGTTTTCACATATCAAAATTTAAAATACTTTCTAAAGAAATTCAGAAAATCTCCAGACAAGGCTCCATTGAGACGAGTTAATGTTATAAACAGATAACCTTTAAAATAAAACATTATAATAGTATTCTTATGAAAGAAATTTGAAAGACTGGGAATTAAATTATTTTATTTCACATCACCAGTCACCTACCACTATACTACTTCCACATTTCCATTAGGGACCACAAACCCTTAAGGATCAGACCATGAATCTAGTAAAGATATAAACAAATCAAAACCACTGAAATATCTCATGGAGAGACATAATTTTTGGCTCTAGTTCATATTGGAAAAAATCAACAAGGCCAAAGATACATAACTCCAACCTCTCATCTCCCTTGTCACACACTGAAGATGGCTATCAAGCAGAATGAAGATTCTCGTCTGCTTCAGCTTTCTACCCACAGCAAAAAAGTCTCAATAATATCCGTATATAAATCTGATACCACACAATAAGGCAGGTGGATGGGATGGGGGCAGGGATACAAAGTCAGAAGCTGTTTGTGGAAATTCAACTGTGAATTTTTCATGTCCAGATTTCTTTTTCAGATACTTTTAGTAGTACATATAGTTACAAAATTCCAATAGTTTACATAGTTACAACTTTGTAATGATTGTTTCTAACCTTATCATAAAGCTTTCATCCTGAGACAGATATGATTTAAGGCCTACATCATGCTTTGCAATAGATAGCTCTGTTTCCGTAAGTCATAAGGTCATAATCTTTCCATCCAAGATAACTTTGGTCAGTTAAATGCAGAAGTGTGGTATTAACCTCCCGAAAGATGCTGAAAGTTCACTGAAGTCAAATCGGAGATCTCCTGGCTGACAAACTGAGCCTTCAACGAAGCAAGAAAGCTCAGCTATTTCCTATTCATTGTTTCCCAGATTAGATTCATTGTTTCTGCACAAGAGCTCGTCCATCACTAGAGTTAACATTTATACTCAAATGGTGCTTGGAATTGCCTCTGCAGTACTATAGCAATTACCTCTCAAAGCAATAAGCTGCTTCATCAGTTCTATTCTTACTCTACTCATCCATTTGCAGAGATTCAACATTATATTTGTCTTTCTGGACTCTCTAATGCTCACATGTCCCTAAGCGTTCTGTGCTTTGTTTATTTCAATAGCTTCCATGAAAAGAAAGATTATTTATTAAAACCATTATGCACTAAAAATGTCTTCAAATCTCAATATTGCAACATGTCAGCAAGGAAGCAAATACAAGAAATTAACAAATCCTACTATTTAATATTTTAATCAAAGTAAGTTTTTAACCTAAAATGTGTAACATATTATTCCAAGAGATGCAAAACACATGCAGGAACTTTATTATGTTCATAATTAACAGAATAGATTTAACAGCCACAGGTACCATAGTTTAAAAAAAAAAAAGAGTTAAAGGAAAAGTCCAGTGTTTTAATCTTAAAAAATGTTTATACAGATAGGAATTATAAAATGTAGAGAGTACAGAACTTCCTTAGGAAATTGTGCATCTAAAGAACATGGATGTTAAAAAAGACTGCACACACTTTCAATAGCATACATGAGTATGATGTTTCATCTTAATTTCTAGTATAATTCTCATAACTATGATTTGTCACAAAACTTCAAAAAGCTATGAACTTGGGATTGCCTGAAACCCTGTTATCTGAAATTCAAAAACTTATTTCCCTTTCCGCACCCAAAAAAACAAATATTAACCAAGAACAAAACAAAACCAAAGAAAAACCAACCAACCATTCTCCTCCCCCTTGGAATGTAACTTTTCCAAAATGCAGATTTACCAAGTTTTGGATGTCTACAAGTTAATTAGATAATTGTGGTTTACCTGTATATATTATATATAAAACTAACCAGACAGAAGAAAGAAAATATGTTTATTACCCCTCAAAAATTCATTTTAATATGGAACAGTTTTCTGGGGTTCAAATTTCATTGTCCATTACAGCTTTGAGTGTTATCTTTTAAGACTCATTTTGGTGCAGCCCAGTGGCTTTCACCATACTGCCACAGAGTGCTGTTTCTCTCTGTGTTTCAAATTATATGTGCAATTTAAATAAAAATGCCTAATGCAACAAAAATGTACTTTTAAAAAATGGTCCCAGGATAGGAGAGAGACAAGGTGGGTAAGGTAACATTTTCACTGTTATCTTTCACCAACAGAGCCAGGGGTAGTCAATTATTTTTGGTCAGGTCCAAATTTCTTGGTCAAGGTATAGTCAAGATCCAGACTCCAGAGGAAATAATAGCCGCCCACCCCCCAACAATAATGACAATAATAAGTAAATAAAAATATTTTGTGGTCCATTCAAAAGCATCTGGCGGTCCAGATTTAGCCCATGGGGTCTGCCTATTGACTACCCCTGAGTAGGTCCAATAAAAGATATAATCTCATCCACTCTGTGTCTCTCATATCTAGATAGATAAAATTCTAAAGAAGGCCTTCAGTTAAAAAGAGGTCAGTCCTAGCAAGAGCATCCATATCTTAGCTGCCATCTGGGGATACAAGGTGAGAGGTAGCTAAGCTCTGGATCCCAGGACAGTTGAGGCTTATAAGATTCACAAAAACTTCTGTGGAAAGCGTAATTCAAAGCCCTACCAATAGAAATCCCATTGTTGCAGAAGGGGAGAGTCATTCAACTCTATCCTGGCTTTTCAGTCTAACGCCGGATACAAAAAGGACGCTGTAATCCACAAAAAAAGCTGCAACAGAGCACGCTCACACTCTGAAATGAAAGTTACAAAACAAAGTGGAGCCCCTATAACAGAATGCAGCCCACCATTCTGAACTGCACCATTCTTGAGTTGCACCTGGAAGTGGACAGAGTCACCACAGGGCAACGCAGTTGTGCAGAAGGAGGACAGGTGCTCCACTGTTTGCCTCTGAGGCAGTCTTCAAGGGTAAAGTTCATTATGGTAGTTTAGGTGGAGAGAGCGAAGTTGTGGATGACTGTTACCGATGCCACATTTGAGAGTAAAGCTGTACAGGCCAGCAGTGCTAAAGTACTTACAAATTCTGAAGCAGTGATGGATCCAAAATACACACTGAATGGGGATTTTGACAAGGCACTCTGTGCGGCTTAGTAGAGATCTGGTTAGACCTAATTTTATATCCCAACCGGAACTGACTAGACCACAGCCAATCCAAACCCGATCTGAGCTTGAGAGCACTGAGTTGTTTTCATACCCAACATGACCCTTGTAGTCGGGTCCTGTTGGGTTTGGCTTGCAAGAGTGTACTTAGGGAGCCCCCTCCGAACTCTCTTACCTGCCCTAGGCACTGCCAGGCACCTCCCTTCAGGACTCCCGCACCCCAGCAGCAGTTCACAGGGCAGGAGCAAAGCATCCCTGTGAGCTAGTGAAGTAACCTTGCCACCGCCATGCCCGCTTCCAGCATGGGGCGTGTCATAATGTGCCATGGTGCCTCCCGTATTTCCTTGGGAAGCTGGCTGAGCTACCCTACTCACCTGTGCCCTGGCACATTCTCTCACACAGGAGCCAGGCAAGGAGAGAGGCGGCAGCAGGGAAGACACAGCAGCAGCTCTGGGGATCTTGTGCAGTGGCCCCGCCCTCTCCTCCATCCAGAACCAGCACTAAAAATCTAGCTGTCATTTGCATGTGCACTGCCTTACTGCCAACTTACATGTTAAGTAGGCTTCAAATACTTTTGCAGCATAAACGTACATAAGAATCATTCTTTCTTCTTCAACCACAAGTAATCAATGGAGTGGGTAAAACAAGAAAAGCCTATTATATAAGCAGCACATAATAGACACCTGAACAAGGCACACTGGGGGACCTGCTGTCCAAGTAGAATATACCAAAAAAATATGTAATATCAGGTACAACTGATGAGGAACCTTCAACCACCACTGATGACCATTCCAGATAAAACCCACCTGCAGTGGAACATACAAAGTACATCCAAATACTGTTAATGGACAACACAATGCAGCACAGCAGGCGCAGCAGCAATTCAACAGAAGAAGAATGAAAGCAATGTGAGGGGTATAAAGCATATACCCGAACAGTTAGAGCAGCTAGGAATGTGACAAAGTGGGGATTCATCTGTTTCAAATTGTGAGCTCCATTTTGTTTTGTGAACCCCATTCTTTTACAGGGGCTCCACTTTCTACTGCGACTTTCATTTTGGAACATGACCATGCTGCGTTGCAACCTTGTTTGTGGATTAGAACATCTTTTTTTGTAAAAGGGCCTTGACACCTAGAGGAAAGACTATCTGAATCAATGCTGAGTGACTCTCCCCTTCTGGAGCAACGGGTTGTCTACTGTTAGGGCCACTGAGTTTGAATTACTCTCTACACAGAAGCCTGGGGATGGGGAGGGGAACTGGAGCCTGTAACTCCTTCAGCAGAAGCACATGAGCAAAAGGGGGACACAGACTGTCTGGCACATACCAGAAAAAAAAGGCAGGAGAAAGAGAAGGAGGAGAAACTCTGCCAAGTCTAAGGACACTGACCAAACCTAGGACTCAGAAAAGGGGTGAGATCAGAATAAGGGGGACTGTGTTCAAGATTTTGTTGTTTTTCACAGATCTGTATGGGTACATCTATACTTACCCGCTGGTTCGGCAGCAAGCAATCGATCTTCTGGGATCGATTTATTGCGTCTTGTCTAGACACGATAAAATCGATCCCGGAAGTGCTCGCCGTCGACGCCAGTAATCCTGCTCCACAAGAGGAGTAGGCGGAGTCGATGGGGGAGCCTGCCTGCCGCGTGTGGACCCGCGGTAAGTACCTTTAAGTTCGAACTAAGATAGTTCGACTTCAGCTACGTTATTCACGTAGCTGAAGTTGCGTATCTTAGTTCGAACTGGGGGCTTAGTGTGGACCAGTCCTAACTCTCGAAGTGCTTACAAGAGTAAAGAGCTTATAGTTTAAAAAAAAAATCCTTTGCTAAGACCTTGCTTTTCTGCCACATTGTCCCTCAAGGGTTTAATTAGAAACCAGAGCTCCCACAGCAGGTGGACTCTGAGGGGAACATGTCTAAGCAACTGGAGGGGCCCGAAAAGGGCTGAGGGACTGGTTTTGGAGTCTAGGGCAGCTGGATTGCAGGGTTCCAATGTCCCTGAAGGGTCTCATACAAAGGGTAAGCCTCTGGGAGTGTGCCTTTGAGATCCAGAGCTAGGGACAGTGACCAGTCACTATCTAGACTTAGGGGCTTAGAAACATGTGGGATCTAGGAGTTCAGTCACTCACAAAAGACATGTATATGTCCTGAGAGTGGGTCTGGACTAGGTTCTAAGGAGGATTATTTGGTAACATTATGGACACAGCTAGCTACTGCATGAAAATTAAAGAAGAGTCAGATGTGGTAAAACCCGCTAATAGCTCCTATTTCCACAATAGGGCTAAAAACACAAGACAAGACTGATCAGCTTTTAATAAAAAAGAAAACAGAAAAATGCACATTATAATTATTTAAATATTCAGTTACTCTGTATTATTTAAATATAAAATTCACTCTGCATTAATTCTAATCAGCTTTTTTGCACTTTTGCAGAAGCACTGCACAAAAATATCAAAATAATATAACTGCAACAGACGTGTTAAAGAATTCTTAAATTAGAATGATGCTAAAGTCATAGCATAAAATAATGAAGTCTTTTTAAAATAAAATCTTCTAACTTTACTTATCTTTGTATGAATAGAAATGTTTCACAGTAAATGACAGCTAAGTGCATGATAAAGCAATTTCACTGATAATTACTGCAGGCTCAAGGACTGCACTTCTTTCTCTATTATGTTAAAAGCTGTCACTAGAAACTAATGCTGCATTGTGTGTATGACAGTCAGTTTAAGAGACACAGATAATCTACTACAAATAGGAATACAAATTTATTGACATTGGTATGGGTCACTAAATTACATGCATTCTATTTTTTCTTGAAAGGTTAAGAAAAAATGTAGTCCAAGTATGCTATAAACTCCAGCTCTTGACAAGATCATTGCACAAAGGAGACCCAAAGCTAATTTAGTAAATGTACAATTGAGAAAAATGAAAGTAAAAGTCAAAAAGTTAAAGTAATAAAAGAAAAAAAACAGACTTCTGTTACAGCTGCATGATTTCGAATAAATTATTCCCCCAAAAGTCAGGTTCTAGTGGACAGGGTACTGGACTGGGATTCAGGAAACCTTGGTTCAATTCCCAGCTGTGTCACTAACCTGTGGTGTGACCTTGGGCAAGTTTCTCTGTGCATTTGTTTCTCTTTACACTTTCTGTCGTACCTATTTAGATTGTAAAATCTACAGGGCAGAGATACCAAAATACCCTAGGGACTTTACAATAAAACAAATACAGATTAGCTGTTTATTTTAAATTAAATGTATAATAATAAAATAATTAAAATCCTTTTATTGGAATCCTTATCCTCCTTTCTCTGCCTGTAGACATTCCTCGACATTCTGTCATTGCTCCTTTCCTCTTCTCCATCCGCACTTCCACTAAGGTTTCCACCTCCACTTTTATGTGGATTACTTGTAAATTTACTTCTCATTATCTGTCTCCTTACTCTTCTTGGTTGACCCACTGCTGTCTAAAAGTTGCTATCTCCAAAACTGAACTCGTCTTTCCTCTTAATCTGAATGCTGTAAAAGCTACAAAAGCCACATCTGAAGGTTCTAACTTCAGTTGTTTTCTCACCACCCGTTATGGGGAAAATAAGTGTTCACACTCACATCACCCAACTGATTTTGCTAAAGCTTTACCACCTCCCTCACAATTTTGTTTTATCAAATTAAAAGCTATTGAAAAAAAGGGGGATAGAAACAGAAGCTCCATTAATGCAGGAGTTACCAGCAGCTTCTGTACTTTTTACACAGTATCACATAATATACACATACAGGAAGAGATATTAAACTTTTTGGAAGGCGTCATGATGAAAGGAACACTGTAAATGTAAGGTTACTGACTTATGGTGAAACTACATGGAGCTAAGTAAACATTCCAAACAAAGAAAACTGCTTTAGTGGTATAAAAACATTAGTTTAGTGGTATAGCAAGCAATATCAGCATCCCTCCCTATTGACTTAAAACTAAGATTGGCAATCCAAAATTTGATAACAATTTCTAATGTTACATGTTAGTAGTCAGATACTGTCACATAATATATTATATGATTCATGTTTGTTATTCTATCAAGCATACAGCATTTAAACTTACTCATGTTCAAAGTGGGAAATCCTATTTTTGTAACTTGATATCAAGGATACTCTAATTTTTGATGCAAAAGGACTCATTAATCATTTCTATGAGTGTATTTTTTGGCTTCAAGGCAGAGGAGGGACTGGATGCAGCTTGAGGATTGAAGAACCAGCAAATGAAACTAGTGAATTCGTTTATAAGAATTGCAAATTGTCGAGCTCTTCATCTTAATTAAAGTTCAACTACTTCGTAAAAGCAACGTGGCCTTTTCAGATTTGCTGAAGGTATTTCTATATGAAAAAAAGCTTTTACTATTCACTTGGAATTTCAGGATTGGATTCAAATGTAACTCCAGTTGATGCTCTAATAGGATATTAGTTTTCTGAAGTCATCCTTGACCTGCTCAATTTAGAATTTGAATTGCTTTATGAGTAGATTCTGTATGCTTCCCCAGTGACAAACATGAACAATTGAAACAAATGGATAATTCAGATTGCTTTATATACATCCCTCATAATTGCTGTTAATTGCTGTAACGTGCACCATTATGAGAACATTTTTATTTCATATTTTTAGATATCTTCGACCAGACATATTAAAGGAGAATATTTCGTTTTTGCAAATTTCTCCATCTTTATATAGGAAGAAAATAATTTGAGGGTTGCAAATATTTTTCATTCTTAGCCCACATTTTCAACAACTTGAAACCCAATCAGCAATGCATAAACCAAATATACAGAAATTACAAAACGATGCTGTGAGAGCTGGCCTATAAACCTCCTCGAAAGTGAGTTTCTATTGCTACACTTTGGCTGTTAGATGTACTCATTAAGAAAAATCAAATATTCCAAGACTGAAGATGTCTCCCTCCCTAGATGGGGCCAAAAGCAGGGGCCTTGATACTACTCTTTTGTGACAAGGAATCAGAGAAAAGACCTTAATTTGGTTTATCTAATCCATCCCCTTGCAATTAAAGACCTGTTCCCTGCAACAGCTTTTTTAGTACTGTGTTCAACCTAGTGTTCAGTGTTCTCCATGATATGGCTTCTGCTCTTTCCCCAAAAGACATTTCCACAATTGAATACATCTTCTTGTTAAAGATTTCCCTGATATTCAGTCTAATTTTTCATTGTCCTAATGTCATTGCATTGCCAATATTAGCCCATTACTCCTAGTTAGAGTCATTTATCTCCATCCTTCATCTTTACATCCCTGAAACACTTGTACGCTAATGTTTCCATTTTAGCCATTGCTAAGGCAAACTATATACATTTAGCATTTTTAATCTTGCCATATAAATTTATCCACTCTGCCCCTAATCATTTTTGTTGTTCTTCTCGGAACTCCCTCCAGTCTCCCAGGCTCGTCCTGGTTCTAAGGTGCTGTGAAATGAATGCAGAAGATGAAATTAAATGAAAAGGAATTAATCAGCCAATTTCCCCTTTCTAAAAATTGACACTACCAACATCTAAACTCTGCACTTCCTGACTTAATCTAGCATGCTGTGATGTTTGGTCAAATACAGAATCATGACCCTGGATTTTAGTTTAGTAAAGGAGGGTAACTTTCATTGTATTTTAAAATTAATTCCCCAGAGATATTTAAGATTTGAATAGAACTGTACTCAGCTCTCACTTACACCTGTATAACCCTAATGCAGTTAGTAGGCTACCATGAAAAAGGCCATATCAACCTGGGATACCCAGTTACAGTATGATCATACCCCAAGCTTAATCCAGCACCCCTTTCGTATGTTTAGATGATGCTAAATTGTTAAAGGAACGAAGGTATAGCCATGTTCTTTCCCCACGTACACAGGCAAAACCAGTCCATATTGTAACATGGTCGCTGCGCAATTGTCTTGCAAAGTGACTCCCCTAACATCAGAGGCTCGTTCACCTGCACATCTACCAATGTGATATATGCCATCATGTGCCAGCAATGCCCCTCTGCCATGTACATTGGCCAAACCGGACAGTCTCTACGCAAAAGAATTAATGGACACAAATCTGACATCAGGAATCATAATACTCAAAAACCAGTGGGAGAACACTTTAACCTGTCTGGTCATTCTATGACAGATCTGCGGGTGGCTATCTTAAAACAGAAAAACTTCAAAAACAGACTCCAACGAGAGACTGCTGAGCTGGAATTGATATGCAAACTAGACACAATCAACTCAGGATTAAATAAGGACTGGGAATGGCTGAGCCATTACAAACATTGAATCTATCTCCCCTTGTAAGTATTCTCACACTTGCTTCTTATCAAACTGTCTGTACTGAGCTATCTTGATTATCACTTCAAAAGTTTTTTTCTCTTACTTAATTGGCCTCTTAGAGTTGGTAAGACAACTCCCACCTGTTCATGCTCTCTGTATGTGTGTATATATATCTCCTCAATATATGTTTCACTCTATATGCATCCGAAGAAGTGGGTTGTAGCCCACGAAAGCTTATGCTCTAATAAATTTGTTAGTCTCTAAGGTGTCACAAGTACTCCTGTTCCCCTAACATAGTTGCAACTGTAATGCAGACAGTGTCTAGTAAAGAAAAATATGTCTTGTCATTGTGTGGCCATTTAAATAGATTTTTGAAAATACCTTTCAATTCATAATTAAAAGGGATGCTGCCAGCTTGAAAGTCTTCTTACTGTGTCACTAACACCTATGTTAATAAAACTAAAAAGGGGGTTTTAAAACACCTCACTTATCACTAATTGGGTTGGCTATGCATTTTTTGCAGTTCACTCAGCTTGCCAATGAAAGCTTCCCACGTAGCCTGTTTCAATTTTTGGTTGTCATATGCTTGCATGATATAGTGTTGGGTTGCAAATTTTGCAAGGGAATGTTTACAGTCCAACAAGATATTTTTCATTGCATTTAAAAAAAACAATTAAAACATTATAAACCTTATGGTTTTGTAAAAATCAAAAACATATTAAAACCCAGACATTTTGGGTCACTTCAAATGTTTCAAACAATGAAAAGATCCATCAAGTGTGCTCATATCAAAGACTCTGCTGCTAACTTTTAGTCTTTCCAAACAAATTTCTGACAATTTTCAGTAAACCAGAAAGGGGAAACACCACTCTTACCTTCCATCTGCATAATCTGCATCCGCACCTCCCCACCAGACATCGGAATCGTCTTCCTCAGCGTCAGCTGAATCAACATTGTCACTTTCATCTGCTAATGGACAGCAAACAAACTCCACACCACGGAACTTGTCAATTCCACAGGGCAGCAGCATACCGTAATCATGCAGATTCATACTCTTTTCACTACAGGACTACAAAAATAAAGAGAACAGTGACAACATTGTTACACAGTGAGCTGGCCAAGGAAAAGTTGGCATAGATGTTAAGAAAATAATAAAAGTCTGTGTACAGCCTGAGAAAATTAGAGTTAGCTTGTTAATTGATCTCTCAACTATTGTGACTGATAAATTCATTCAGCGTGGGAACATGGGCACCCAACCACAGTCTAGTATTTTAGGCAACAAGCTTTTCCTTCTCATCAACTCTTCTCCTTGCCAAAAGAGTTCATCCCCTCACATATACCTGACAAATCCTACATCCTCTTACCTAGAACTACTTTGAGGGTTTGCTTTTGCTGTGCACAATTAACCACTGGAGAGTGACAGTTTGCCCTGCCTATGTAATAGTGCTATTGAAGAGGAGATCAACACCTAACGCACTTGATACATTGAGGTTTGATTCCTCGTTTAGTATGGTACCTTCTAGCCATATTGGAAAAGTGTTAATTATGCATCACTTAAGAGGTTGCACAAAACACTTAAAAGACAAAACCACACAGAACATCTGGAAAAGAAGAAAACATTTAAATGTTTTCACCCCTCAGCATGTCATTGTGAGCTGATGATATTACAGGGTCCAACAGACTTCCAGGAGGGTCCATGCAAAATGGTAATTTGCAACTCTAAACTCTTGTCAGTTTACCTTTAAGAAGACATATACCTACAAAGACTAAGATATCATTTGGATGCATGACACCTACAAAATTAAGTTTTAGATGGTCTTTAATAAAATGTCAGTGAGTTGTAAAATCATATGTTCTGTGCTTTGTATCAGTTTTACACATTGTCCTCACAAGTTTCCTTGTCCTCTCTCTCTCTCTCCTATTTCTTTCCCATCCCCCTTCTTGACCTCATTTGTTGCAACATCTCTGAGATTAGATTGTAAATTCTTTGAGGCCGGAGTCATGTCTTAATTCTGTCAAGCACTTAGCACAAAATTATACTACTACTACTACAAGTGAGTGAGTCAAGCATTAAAGGTGATTAAAAGGAATTAAGAGAGCTTAATACAGCCATGTACGATGTGGGACAAAAGTTTATGGAAATAGATGTTCTTATTTTCCAAGCACGGAGGAGTGACATTACAGATGTAATCTTAGTTCTTCAACAGAAGAGCAATGTTAAGTCAACCTGATAAGTCAACCTTCACAAACACTGGAACTTGCATAAAAAAAATCAGGAGTGTTCAAATTTGAGAATATGGTATAAAACAACAACAATATGAAAATTCAAACATCAACTCTACATGACACATCAAGTTACAAAATAATACTGTTTATGAATCAAAATAAACTTAACAGAACTTTTCCTGGTTTTCTCCTAATTAAAAGCACCAATTCACCACCCAGCAATAAATATTTACAAATACAACTGTGTCCTCACCATTTTCAAAGAATCATAGAATATCAGGGTTGGAAGGGACCTCAGGAGGTCATCTAGTCCAACCCCCTGCTCAAAGCAGGACCAATCCCCCAATTTTCTCTATAACAACACTATTGTAATTAGATGCATCCCAGGAAAGTGATACAACTTGAAAGAAAGATGGCTAGAAATGTCAAGATAAATTATATACTGTACCTCTTTAGCAACAGTGTGCCAGTGCAGGTGAGTTTCACATATATCCATCCTTTCCTGGTGGAGGAACTTGCACTTATCTGGCACCAGAAGGGCATCACTCACAAACTCACCAACTGGAAGAAAACAATATGAAGTCTTCATTTCACTCATGATTTCAGTCTCCGAATTTTTGTTGTTAAAACTTAACAGTAAAGAAGTCAACCTCCAACTAATAGAGGCTAATGAGAAAGTTTCCCTGACAGACAGGTTACTCAATACTTCCCCACTATAAGGATTCTTTAACTTTCTATTGACGAATGTGGTACCAGTACCTTCCAGAGAGTCAGGATACTCTCTGGTCTAATCCAGCGTGGCAATTCCTATGTTCCTAATACAACATCTCCAGGACCGAAGACTTCAATGGTCTTTACCATTAAGTTAGTGTTTGCTGTGACCTGGCTATCTGACAAACATTAAAACATGAATCTGAAGAATATTGGAATATATTTACATTCTTTACATCCAGAACAAATTTGACACCAAATCACCATTCCAAAATCATTCTAAAGATTTTAGTAAATGACAGGGCATTGTTATTGTGTAGCTTTAAAAAAAAAAAAAAAAAAAAAAATATTTTAGTCCCTTTTCAGCTTAACTCAGTTTCACCAGCAGGATAGCACACAGGTTAACTGAGAAGGTTAATGGTACTCTGAAACAACATCATAACAACACACTGAGATCATCTGATTGTCAGCTCTGTATACCAAGTTAATGCGTGATCACTGCCTCTCTCTTGAGCACTATACCTTAATTAGCCAGGAGGGATCCACCTGCTGTACAATTAAAGAGTGTTGAAAAACACACTCGGGAATAAATGTCTACAGTGCTGGTGTTTACGATTATGGGGGAAATATGATGAACAACATGATTTATTGCACTGCAATCATAATTTTGTAGTAATTCTGGCATTGCAGTTTTTTTTTTTAAGTTACAAACATGGAGATATTGGACAAATAACTAGCAGGAATCTGTCAGAGAACTGATATACTCTATTGTATGGATGTTGTCTGGACAGTAGGAAGACGAAGTTACCTACCTTGGTATCTGGAGAGTCTTTGAGATGTGTCACCCCTATCTGCATTCCACTGTGGGTACACCTGCACGCCATGCGCCTGGAGCTGGAGCATTTTGAAAGCGGTGTCTGTTGGTGTGCACAGGCACTCTCGCCCTCTTGTGCCTCTGTCTAAGGCAATAAAGGGTGAGGCAGTGCACTTGCCTCTCCAGTTCCTTCTCTACCGGGAATCCAAAAGATGAACTGAAGAAGAGGGGAAGTAGGGTAGGAAGTGGAATGCAGACAGGGACCAAATATCTCTAAGAGCTTCCAGTAACAAAGGTGAGTAACTTCTTCGTTCAGTGCTGGTCCCTATGTGTATTCCACTATAGGTGGCTGACAAGCAATACTTAAGTAGGAGGAGGGGTGCGAGGATGCAGATGACAGAGCCAAATGAACGACTACCATTCCAAAGGATGCCTCAGCAGAGGAGACCTGAACTAAACCTTAATGCCTCGCAAACATGTGGATGGAACTCCATGTGAGCTGCTTTGCTGATATCAAGTAAAGGTACTTCTTGAAGCAACGCCATAGATGTTGCTTGAGCACTTATGGAATGGGCCCTTACCCCATGAGATGGGGGAGGAAGATCAGACAGCTTATACTATTAAGTTAGTGTATGCTGATAGCAGAGCAAAATAAAGCCTGAGATCCACTTAGAGATTCTTTGGGAGGATATAGCTTGACTCCAGACTCTTTCTGCTATGGCAACGAATAGTCTAGGAAACCTTTTTGATTGATTTTGTGGTCAACAGCAAAATGTCTGCTGGCACTTTCTGGGTCTCTAGAAGATAGTCTGATGTGACTACTGGTGCACCTGTTCCACAGACTGCTTCCGCACACTGTGGGATGCATCTCGTTCCTCCCTGTTTGTTGATGTAAAAGATGGTCATGATATTGTCTGACATCATGCGGGCACTGCAATCGTGAATAAAAGGAGAAAGGCTTTGCAAACCCTTTGAACTGCTCGCAATTCCAAAATACTGGACAGCATTCTGGACTCTTGAAATGTCCAGGTGCCCTGCACTGTATGGTTGCCCAAGTCAGTTCCCCAGTCCAACAGGGAAGTGACTGTAACAGTTGTCCTATCCGATGGGGTAGCAAGGAAGGAAACGCCCAAGTATACATGGTGAGGATTCTTCTACCATACCAGAGATGATAGTACTTTGGCAAAACAGCTATTATGGTGCTCATGGACTCCTGGTTTGGTGAATACACTTTTTGAAACCTATTCATTGGCAGGTAAGGGCTTGCTGTGATTGAATTTAAGGATGTCCTGATGAAGTCTAAATCTGCGCCGGGGTGAAGATGGAGTTTTCGGTGTTTACACTCCCCCTCAAGTAGGAGAGGAGTTGCATCATTGCCAAAGTCCAACTGCAGCCTCATGGCCTTTTCTACTGGATGCTTTCTGAGGCAAAGTTTCCACCCCTCTCAGAGAACGATTGGCATATACTGCACTTTGCTTCGATGTGAGGTTCTCCAAGGCAGTATAAGCAGCACTGATGGTTATCATTGACTGAGAAGTAGCACAGGCACAAATTTAAGCCAGGAGTGGTAGGCATAGTACTGTACTGAAACACGGTCTGGGGGTGTATAGGGGGCTCCCCAGGTCAGGGAGGTGAACTAATTACAAAACATTTAAAACTATTATATAAAACTATAAATCCTAACGTCTTCTAAAATCTATTTACAGATACATTTCATATAGGTGTGTGTGTGCGCGTAGATAAAGGAATAAAGATGAAGCTCCAGATATTAGAGGTTGCAACCCAGACTATGTGATGGTAAGAAGGAACTGGAGAGGTGGTCACCCATTCCACCCTTTATATCCTCAGTCAGGGGCAAAAAGAGGATGAGGGAGCATGTGCAGACCAACAGATACTGCTTTCAAAATTCTTCAGCTCTGGCACATGGAGTGCATGGGTACCCACAGTGGAATACAAATAGGGACCAGCACTCAAAGAAGAATACATGATTCAAGTGGCATGAGTTTATCTGCTCCCTGAAGCATACTTGTTTCTAGCAACCTCCAAGAAAATTAAAGTACTCACATTTCAAATGAATGAACAAAAATGGTCCAGTGCTTACATGTTGAAATAATGGTTAAATGAGTTATAATGAAGTAATTATATGTTTATTATTAGGCAAGGAAACGTGCTGGCTACTGACTCTGTGCTGGCTCTTGAGAATTACTTATTGATTTAAAAAGTCTGCTTTAAAAATTAACTAACAGGGAAAGTTTTTCAATATCACACTTCAGCAAAAGGAGTGTGCCTCCATTTGCTAATGATCGATGATATTTGTAGTCCAACTGATTTTTTTCTCCTGTATTCGATGCTAGTGATTTTAAGTCATTAAAAGCCAAAGTCAGCAAATTTCTGGGGGGGAGGGGGGGGGAATGGATTTTATCACCCCAGTGTGCCACACCATAATGCTTGCAATTTACTTACAATAATAACAAAAACCCCACAGGGATAGATTATTACTCTGCATTCACAATGAGTTTGTGAGCTCCGTGGCCTCATGGAACCGATAAGACACAAACATTTGTAGCTGCTGTGCAGCACATTCAGCCTCTGCTGAATGGTGCCGAAGTGAGATAGAGGTAACAGTCTCTCTGGCCAGTGACTTATAAGGAAGCAGGGAACTGAATCATAGAATCACAGAAATGTAGGACTGCAAGGGACCTCGATGTGTCATCTAGTCCAGTCACCTGCACAAAGGCAGGACCAATATTTTGACCATCCCTAACAGGTGTTTGTCTGCCCTATTCATTACTTTCTGTCCTGTCCTCAGTGGACAATTTATCACCCTCTCCTCTTTATAACAACTTTTACATGCTTGAACACTATCATCACGTCCTCCTCTCCCCCCAGTGTTATCTCCAAACGAAACAAACCCATTTTTTCCAATCTCTCCTAATTTTTTAGACCTTAAAGCATTTCTCTTACTCTACTCTGGACATTTTCCAATTTGTTCACATCCTTCCAGAACTGGACACAATATTTCAGTGGAGGCCTTATCAGTGCTGAGTAGAGCGGAAGAATTACTTCTTGTGTCTTGCTTACAACACTCCTGCTAATACATCTCAGAATGGTGTCCACTTTTTTTGCAACAGTTTAACACTGTTGACGCATATTTTGTTTGTGATCCACTATAAACCCCAGATCCTTCTCTGCAGAACTTCTTCCTAGGCAGTCATTTTCCATTTGTGTAATTGATAATCAATTTGTCTTTTTCTTATGACTCATCATTGGTCAAATCAAGCAAGGCAACAATGGCACTTCTAGAACTGAGAGGCAAAGAACTGGACTACAGAGGTGTGATTTTCACTAATCACATCCCTAACCCACAGCGGGATTGTTAGTTTAAAGCACTGAAGATGATGCAGGTTGGAACACTTTAGAGCTATGTTCCACCTATTTATCAATGGCTGAATTAGTAGTATGCAGTATACTACCATCTAAATGAAGCTATGGGTTACATCTTCTGAGGTTGAATACTATGCTGTTCACTGCACTTTAGATTCCTGAAAGCTGCACTACAAAGAAGAGCTGCTGGACCACTAACTCAGGGCAATGCTGGGTAGGGAGAAATGCCCTGGCCTCAGGAAAGGACAGAAGTTTACACAGTGCTTTACAAAAAGGGATTGAGACATACTCCATGCCCCTGAAGAGATAAAGGACATTTTTATAAAGTTATATTTAAATAAAAATCCAAGAAGAATGAGATTTTTTAACATTGACATATGACCAGATTCACCCTTAGTGTAACTCACCTAAAGTCAAAAAAGTTACACAAGGAGCGTGGTTGAGCCACAGTGTCAGAGTACAGAAAATTATAGGCTTCAATTAACAAATGTATCTTGATAGGATATAAAATTGATTTACCTTAAATGCTGACTCTAATTGTACTGTCATTCTTAATCACTAAATTCCTCCAACATAATTTTGCAAATCATACACATTAAATAGTACCATTTTCCATGCATCCTATGATGGCACAAGATGCATGAGGACAGCTTGTCCTGTGCATGGGACACACAAGAAATCAGGTGAGTTACACCCTCGGGAAATAAAAGGAAATAGATTATAAGCTCTTTGGGGCAGGGATTATGTCTGTCTCTATGTCAGTAGAGAGTCTAGCACAACACAACCCCAATTTTGACCCAGGGCTCTGTGTTCTACCGTATATAAATAATGATCATTCATCTTTTTGAGAAGCCCCAATACCTGATACCACATTTTTATTTTTAGGCCTTTGTCCCCAGAATTTTGTAAGTTTTAATGCATAATCAAGGGGGCAACATCTGCCTCAATGAAATAATGAACTATAGAAAGTGTGTAATGTGTACTTACGACAGAAAAGAGAAACAAAACCTAATGAAGTGGTAGGCAGCAGCCAATAGCTCAGTTAGTCTAAAACGGGTGCAACTGAGCCTTAAGTCTCATGTACTCAAGGGATGCTGCCAAAAAGTGTCCAACAATCCTTTCTAGTCATAAAATATCCTGTTACGTAACTGTATAAAACTGGGCTATTCTCCTTGGCCCTTTTTTCACTCCAAGTAATGCTTCAATCATAGCTGTAAATGGGAATTTCTGCTCACTTTGATACTTTTCTGCTTGACTGCATTTGATAATGAAAACGTCTGTTCCCTCTTTTTCAGATAGAATGCAAGTGTCATTCAGATTTTACACACCATGCAAATAGAGAATGCATTTGTTTAGATGCAAAACCATTTAAATATGCTTCATTACAAGGTCTGGCACTTTTACAGATGCATCAGTTAAAAATCATTTTAAAGCACTGCAGCATCTAACGGTGGTTCATATAGGCTTTAAATACATTTGCTTTTCTAGGGTTTTTTTTTTTCTTCCCTTCTTTAAAGGGAAATGGCATCTTATATCTGACCTTGCAGTGAAATGCCCTCCTTTCTCCCTCTCACTTATTAACAATGTCCATTACCCCAACCTCATGTTCCAAGTCATCAGAGCAAGGTTACCTGAAAATCTTCCATTTAGTTTGGACTCTCCAGGTCATAACTGATGTGATAATCAAGTTTTCTTATAGTGGTCCAAAAATGCTGCACCACAAATCAAGGTGCGCCTCTCAAACATGATACATGGCAAAACAACCCAAATCTGGTTGCAAAATCAACCACTCCAGAATTAGGAAATGTCAGAACTAAGGTTTTTCTTTCTGAAGTCCCCCATCTCATTCACTACACATCTTCCAACTTCAGCAACAAATGAGGCAGGGGTCCTACAGGCAACAGGCACCCTCTAATTCACCCTGATGAATGAGTCAGGAGATTGCAGAAAAAGAAAAGACCATCTAGCTATTAAAGTAGTTGAATGTCACCCTGGAAAATTGGTTACTAACCCTACCACTGCCAAAGCGTTCCTGTGTGCTGATATCACACTAAACCAGGGGTTGGCAATGTTTGGCACGCGGCTCACCAGGGTAAGCACCCTGGCGGGCCGGGCCAGTTTATTTACCTGCTGACGCGGCAGGTTCGGCCGATCATGGCCCCCACTCGCTGCGGTTCACCGTCCTGGGCCAATGGGGGCGGCGAGAAACTGCAGCCAGCACATCCCTCGCCCGCGCCACTTCCCGCCGCCCCCATTGGCCCGGGACGGCGAACCGCGGCCAGTGGCGGCCGCGATCAGCCAAACCTGCCGCGTCAGCAGGTAAATAAACTGGCCCGGCCTGCTAGGGTGCTTACCCTGGTGAGCCGCGTGCCAAACCTTGCCCACCCCTGCACTAAACCAAACCTTTTCCCCCTCCCCCCCGATCTTGTCCCCAAGTTCCTGCCTCCATCCTTTCTCCCTGCACTCCTCACCTCTCTGCATTCCAGCCAGGGTTGTTTCCTCCTTCTCCATGCTGCCTGAGTGCCAGCACTGAGACTACAAGAAAATCTCCCTTCTCTCAGTTACAGTGCCACAGCATACCCAGTCACTGGAGAGTCCTGCATGGGGCATGCTCTACTGTGCAGTTGAAACAAATGGCAATGAGTTTGATCCATCACAAAAATAAGAAAGATAACCAATTCACAGCTAGATTGGCAAAGATAGTTTGTGTAGTATAAAAACGCAGAATAAAACTAAGTTTAATGGAATTCTACACACCCCGGTGAAACAGACAATATTAGAAGCAACATGGTAATGAATTAATTGAAAGAAGGAGGGTCAAGAATGAAGATTTTAGAACAAGCATTTGAAGGTACATATTACAGTGTAAACCTCTGGAACGTCAAACCCAGCATTCCAGCCAGCTAACTAGCTACCATTAACCAACTGACAAGGACCCCTAATAAACAAAATACTGCATCACCATAATACCAGCATATTCATTCATCTTCCCTTCTCATACAACAGTGCGTGTTCCAGCGAGGCAGGGTGTAGTACATTTTGCTGCCACCTAGCAAGTGTTGGTTCTTTCCAAATCTCTAAGATATTGTTGTTGTGCTGCCCCACAGGAATCAGTGACCTCACAGAAGTCTCCCCATCTATATGCAGCTCACCCTATCTGTTAAATTGTAGAAGCCCCCAATCGATGTAAGCTACTGAACAAAATGGTTATCTAAGAGTAACAGCCAAAGACTGTATTCGCTTTGAATTGTGTATGGTGCTATGAGCTGAGTAGTCATTTTTATATACAAATTTCCACATAAAAGATACTGTATTACTAAAAGAAAATGAATATTTCCAACATACCTCTGAACAGCATACTAACCCACAGAATCCTCCCTACCAGCACTACAAAAAAAAGGATTCTGCGTGGACTCCTCCGGACGGTCAAAACAACAGACTGGATTTCTACATAGATTGCTTCCGTCGACGTGCAAAGGCTGAAATTGTGGAAAAGCAACATCACTTGCCACATAACCTCAGCCATGCAGAACACAACGCCATCTACAGCCTCAGAAACAACCCTGACATCATAATCAAAAAGGCTGACAAAGGAGGTGCTGTCGTCATCATGAATAAATTGGAATATGACCAGAAGGCTGCTAGATACCTCTCTAACACCACATTCTACAGGCCATTATCCTCTGATCCCACTGAGGATTACCTAAAGAAACTACACCATCTGCTAAAAAAACTCCCTGACAAAGCACAGGAACAAATCTGTACAGACACATGCCTAGAACCCTGACCAGGGGTATTCTATTTGCTACCCAAGATCCATAAACCTGGATATCCTGGACGCCCCATCATCTCAGGCATTGGCACCCTAACATCAGGCTTGTCTGGTTATGTAGACTCTCTCCTCAGACCCTACGCTACCAGCACTCCCAGCTATCTTCGAGACACCACTGACTTCCTGAGGAAACTACAATCCATCGGTGATCTTCCAGAAAACACCATCCTGGCCACTATGGACGTAGAAGCCCTCTACACCAATATTCCACACAAAGATGGACTACAAGCTATCAGGAACAGTATCCCCGATAATGTCACAGCTAACCTGGTGGCTGAACTTTGTGATTTTGTCCTCACCCACAACTATTTCACATTTGGGGACAATATATACCTTCAAGTCAGCGGCACTGCTATGGGTACCTGCATGGCCCCACAATATGCCAACATTTTTATGGCTGACTTAGAACAACGCTTCCTTAGCTTTCGTCCCCTAACGCCCCTACTCTACTTGCGCTACATTGATGACATCTTCATCATCTGGACCCATGGAAAAGAAGCCCTTGAGGAATTTCACCATGATTTCAATAATTTCCATCCCACCATCAACCTCAGCCTAGATCAATCCACACAAGCGGTCCATTTCCTGGACACTACTGTGCTAATAAGCGATGGTCACATCAATACCACCCTATACCGGAAACCTACTGACCGCTACACTTACCTACATGCCTCCAGCTTCCATCCAGGACACACCACACGATCCATTGTCTACAGCCAAGCTCTAAGATATAACCGCATTTGCTCCAATCCCTCGGATAGAGACAAGCACCTACAAGATCTCTAGCAAGCATTCTTAAAACTACAATACCCACCTGCTGAAGTGAAAAAACAGATTGACAGAGCCAGACGAGTACCCAGAAGTCACCTCCTACAAGACAGGCCCAACAAAGAAAATAACAGAACACCACTAGCTGTCACCTTCAGCCCCCAACTAAAACCTCTCCAGCGCATCATCAGAGATCTACAACCTATCCTGAAAGATGATCCTTTACTCTCACAGATCTTGGGAGACAGACCTGTCCTCGCTTACAGACAACCCCCCAACCTAAAGCAAATACTCACCAGCAACCACACATCACTGAACAAAACCACTAACCCAGGAACCTATCCTTGTAACAAACCCCGATGTCAACTCTGTCCACATATCTATTCCAGTGACATCATCATAGGACCTAATCACATCAGCCATACCATCAGGGGCTCGTTCACCTGCACATCTACCAATGTGATATATGCCATCATGTGCCAGCAATGCCCCTCTGCCATGTACATTGGCCAAACCGGACAGTCTCTACGCAAAAGAATTAATGGACACAAATCTGACATCAGGAATCAAAATACTCAAAAACCAGTGGGAGAACACTTTAACCTGTCTGGTCATTCAGTGACAGACCTGCGGGTGGCTATATTACAACAGAAAAACTTCAAAAACAGACTCCAACGAGAAACTGCTGAGCTAGAATTGATATGCAAACTAGACACAATCAACTCCGGTTTGAATAAGGACTGGGAATGGCTGAGCCATTACAAACATTGAATCTATCTCCCCTTGTAAGTATTCTCACACTTGTTATCTAACTGTCTGTACTGGGCTAGCTTGATTATCACTTCAAAATTTTTTTTTCTCTTAATTAATTGGCCTCTCAGAGGTGGTAAGACAACTCCCACCTGTTTATGCTCTCTGTATGTGTGTATATATATCTCCTCAATATATGTTCCATTCTATATGCATCCGAAGAAGTGGGCTGTAGTCCACGAAAGCTTATGCTCTAATAAATTTGTTAGTCTCTAAGGTGCCACAAGTACTCCTGTTCTTTTTTTAAAAGAAAATGATACTTCATATACATATGTCACCTGAGCTTGTGAAAGCACAAAATCCAGGCTTCCATAGAATACCTGCATTGAAATACTCAATTTTACAAATCTCCACAATCTTACAAATCTCAATCTAATTCAGACAGACAATGGCACTGCATGGATTTTTCTAAACCCCCTGTCAAAGACCTGCTCCTGTTTCAGATGAAATCAGTAACAAAACTCTAACTGATTTCAGTAAGAGCAGAACATGAAGATTGTGACAAACTGGTAATTAAGAGTTAATAAGTGAGTGGCAAGCATAATTAAGTTAATTTGCTTAAGTGACATCCTTAATTCGACTGATGTATAAAGTTTTGCCTGTGTATATAAATCATTTAAAAGACAGGAAACATGCTGTGACACTGCACCCCATATTCTTCATAGTGGTATTATTTATGATATGATTATAATGCATTTTGTACAAGATAATTCATGTCAGGTGTCATTGGAAAAGTTCTGATTTGCTGAATATCATTATCCTATTTTTATGCATGTATCATTTTTGTATCTGAAGTTAAGAATAGTGACTATGTATCTATTTCACATGTAGTCACACCTTGCTGACACCCACTAGGCAAGATGCTTCCAGTCTAAATAGCTGGTTGTGAAGGGCCCACTCAGGGCAATGGGCCATTAGGGAAAACAATAGGCCTTAAGAGAAGCTTATCCCTCACCTGGTGAGCCTCCCTGTGGACATTTCAGGCAGCTTGAAAGTAATGGCTGCTATGACTCTGCAAGGGTATGTGATCAGTCCACATGACTCTGGACTCCATTTTGGGTACCTGTATTTTCCCCACAAACTGGGCTGGGAACTGAGTTTAGAACAAAGGGTTCCCACCATATGCTAAAGCTATACAAGGCAGGGAGTGACATCATCTGAGAGAAGACCTGAAAAAAAGGACTGGGAACTGGGGTGGGGATCCCAAACTTCAAAGCAAGTGTTGCTTGGCCCTTAAGAAACTGCAAGCCTGCTTGTATCATCAGCCAGGGTGAGAATTTGCTAATTCATATCCTATCTTTCTAGTATTTTAGGCTTAGTTTGCGATTTTATTTATTTACTAGGTAATCTGCTTTGATCTGTTTGCTATCATTTATAATCATTTAAAATCGATCTTTTTGTAGTTAATAAACTTGTTTGTGTGTTAATCTAACCCAGTGTGACTTTGAAAGTGTCTGGTAAAAATCTCAGCTTGGTTTAACACAAGCATATTCCTCTCCACATTGAGGAAGGGGTGAACTTATTAATATCAGATCCCTGTGCAGTGCAAGACAGTATAATTTTGGGTTTATACTCCCAAGGGGGGGGTGCATGCCTGGGGACCTGGGAAACTGTCTGGTATCTGCTGTTGAACTCAAGTAGCCTAGTTTGTGTGAGCATTGGGTGATAACAGAGCCTGTGGCTGCGTCCCCAACCCAGCTGCGTGTTGGAGCTGGTTCCCACAGCTCCGAGGCTGCACCCCAGGTGCATCACACATGCTTTTTAGATTTACCCTCATCTTCCCAAATTTAAAACAGGAAAATAAAGCATTTCCTTTAAAACACTACCTTTTGCATATTAACTACAACTAGGTGAACCTACTGCAAAAGCTAACTTGCAGGGGGACTTGAAATCAGTACTGAGAATCCCATCACTGGCTTGTGGTTATGGGACATATGAAACTGAGGTAGAGATCCTATGGCAGGTATTTTGGAAGGTAGGGAATTTGTGTTCTTCTATAGTATAAAAAGTCACTGTAAGTGGTAGCTTGAAGACTCCATTTCATTATAAAGAGAAAATATATGCAAAAACTATTGGAAAAAAAACATACTGAACCATTAAAGTGAAAGAAAAAAATATTTCCTGCAAAGCATGCAAGATCAGACAACAGAGAAAAAAGTATGCACTGTTCATATATTTGACTTGATCTATTTTTCTACCTTCTGCATAGAAACTGCCCCTCGTCCCAAAAAACTGTCATTATTGCAGAGGTCAGATTAATTTGCCCAGATAAACTCTCAATAAATTGGTATGACTCAATTTTCCTTTGACCTAAATACAATGATCTAATCACAATTAGGGTAGATTTAAATATTTTGCACAGCAAGAACGAATTTAATGTTAGACCCTACAGGAACTACTGTATCATGCAAGATATTAGTGTAAGAAGGAAACAGTCCCCAGAAATCTTCCTCCTCAACCATTACCACATAATTTTTGTTGCCATGTGTCTGCGTGTGTGTGTATATCTATCTATATCTATATAAATCCAACCACCCACCCACCCAGGAACTATTTTTGAACTGTCAACTCAGGAGTTCCACAATGAGTAAAGGACTAGACCTAGAATCCCAGACCTGTAGACATAATTCAGTGAAAAATAAATAAAAAAATAAGATCAGATGCACACTGAAAAAATACTTGAGCAAAGTAAACTATAAAACACTTGAGCAGATTAAGCAATTTGTTTCTGTTTTTGCATATTTTAAGGTCTTAATCAAAATTGAAATAGTTCACATTAACCTTTGCTTTAAATCTTCTAGGTCCACCTATTTTCCTTGAGCAAATTTTACTTTATACCAGTGATATTCAGACTCAGGCTCGCAAACCACAAGTGGCTCTTTAATATGTCTCCTGCTACTCTTTGCAGCACATGATAATAAAACACTGTGTGATTTAGTTATTAACCAATCAGAATGCTTTTACTAGGTTATTAACCATTTGTAGTTGATCAGTCATTTTGCTGTGAGAATACTATATATATATATATATATATATATATATATATATATATATATATATATATATATATATTCTCAAATATATATGTATTTATATACTCTCAAAATAGTAAATGAAGCAATATATATATATATTTATTGCTTCATTTGAGAAGTATATACTCTCAAAATAGTAAATGAATTATATATATATAATATTGCTTCATTTACTATTTTGAGAGAGAGAGAGAAAAAATGAAACAATTATATATATAAATAGTAAATGAAACAATGAATTCTCACTACTGTGGTTCTTTTGGGTAATGCTGATCACTAATTTGGCTCCTGAACCACTGAGTTCAGAGTATCACTGATTTATACCATAATTTTGTCCCTTAATTAGTCATTAGAAAAGTCTTCTAAATCATAGGGGTTTTGTTTTCCTCCCAACTAAGAGGTTTAAACCATTATTTATTATAAATAAGCTTGGAGGTCTGTAAACAAGTCCAAGAATTTTAAGTTAGTTCCATTTAACTCTATAGCAAACTAAAACTGAAATGTAAATGTGATACCAATCTCACATTCATTAACACATGTGGAAAGATTAATTTTATGTTTGATCTGAATAGAAAAAATCTCCAAGTTATGAAGATATTAATTTTTACAACGTAGATTAGTTGGTATTGTCGTATGCAGCATAAATGTGCAAACTTAAAAAGAACTAGCACCCAACAACCAATTTGCCATCAACAACCTAATTTTTTCAAATGAATATTGTAAAATAAAATTTTTCTTCTGTCTGTAACTAATGTAAGTAAGAACGTTCCATTGTCATTAACCCAAAGGGATAAACAGGTGATAACACTAATCTGATGTACACTTCAGCCTGAGTTATAGCTACAGTTGAGGGGTTTAAACTTTTTTTTTTTTTTTTTTTTTTTCTTCTTCAAGTTTTGTACTTTTTTTTATTATAATAATTGCAGCCTGCTCTGTTGCTGGTTGAAAAAAGCGTCAGATGTCGGAAGAAGATTAAAATATGTCAAAATTCTTTGCAGGGCTTATTTTAATTTTTGATGAAAAATTTCATTGAAAAAAAATCATGGTTCAGAAAAATGTTGCTTACAGTGAAAATGAAAAAGCATGTGAGTTAAAGTTCTCTTTTCTTTGTCACAAGACCAATATTTACAAGAAAAAATAAAGCCAATACTTTTTTTTAGAATATCTATTTCATATGAAAGCTTGTATTTACAGTGATTCAAAGACCTGAACTTCTATATTACATGAAGCTGCTATAGGGTGACCATCTTTTCAAAAGGCAAAAGCAGGACACATGCAGGGACTCATGGTGGGGGGGGGGGTGAGGAAAAGAGGACACGAAGGACTAAGGCCCACCTCAGCCCGCCACTGGGTAGAGGCTGGCGTCACCCCTGAGCCTCAGCCAAGTGCGGAGCAACACCACAGGGAATCCAGGACCTATATAATTTTCAATTTAAATTATGCATTCTGTAAATTTACTAGGAGTAAGAAATTTTTTTAAAATAGCTATGTTGAATACAAAATGTCTCCTGATACACAGAAGTTTTATTTTACACTACTTCTTCATGGGAAAGCTTTTACTAACAGTTATTTAAAACCCCAAAACAACAAATAGAATTGTTTTTGTGCCTAAAATGGGCGCGGGAAGAGGAAGGGAGAGGAGAATTAAGGGGAGAAGTGTTGTAGCATGTTTGACCTTCAAATGTCAACATACTCCTCCTGCAAAGATCTTGTTTATGCAATCGTAAAGTGCTGTATCTTTCCCTAGGGACAAATGCTGAGCATAGCGATCAGTTCAGCAGTGAGATGGCAGGTGCCATCATAATACAGTTTTATGGAAATCAGCCTAGAATAGTTGCATTATAATATGTGTCATTTCAATAATGGAAATACTGCCTAGTTTAGCATATTGGACATAGTTCCACACCCTCCTGTTGTTTTGGTGCTTTCAAAGACAGGACTTGGTGATCACAAAAGCTGAATGTGTCTTATAGCTGAATGACTTCCATTACTTCTGTAGAGAACAGCCGGGCAGTACTGCTATGTCTTTCTTTGCTACTTGTGGGCAGTTTATCCAGACAACAAATAAATTCTGTCACTTTGTGCTGTCACATCACTAAGTACTGGTTTTATAAAACCTTTATCATAAAGGGCAACGTGGGCTTCATAAGAAATCCCTTTCCATACAGAAAATTAACTGGGCTCTCTCTTACACGCACAGAGTTAACTTGGCAATGTGATTGCAGGAGGACAGATGACTTCTTGGAAACAAACACTGCAAAAAACTATACTGTCCACTGAAAAAGGTAAAGTCCTAAATCTTCTTGGGAGCAGCACGATTTACACGTTTATGAACAAATGTCCAAATTTTGCTCACACAAGGAAGGAAACCTCCTGTTCTCTTATATGTGCCATGGGTGGAATTCAGGACATCATGTTTCTGTGCAAGGTCAAGGTCAAACAACAATATCATGGTAATGTGTACTTTGAAGGCGGCAATCTCTCTGCACTATTATCACCATTTCACAGACGGGGATATATTTGTCTACCTACCTTAAAGAGGCAATGGGAAGATTAGTTAGTTTGTGCGTATACAGTTCTTTGAAAATGAAAAAACAATATATTCAGCATGGGCTGTATAAGACATTAGATTTTTTGTTTTGTTTTATCTCAAATATGGTAAATTAAGCACCATTTTACTATAAGTATTGGTTGGAGATGAAATGTATTCTAAGTGAAAAGTCAGCCTGGAATATGGGCGGAAGTATTGTTGCATGGAAGAATCCCAGGTCTGGAAAGCACATGAGGTTTTAAATTTACAGCAGTGAGGCTTAGACACATTGGAGAAGTAAACATAATGGGCTCCCTGGGCAAGGAAGTGAGCAATCGATTACACTGCTCTACAGCCAAAATGCTTCTGAAATAAATGTAGTCAAACTTTACTAATTCTAGGTCACTGAGAACGAAAATGATGCTTAAAATTGTTGACTGGCTCTAGTTTCCAAGATATGCTATTGGGTCAGTATATACAACCCTTGACTTGGGAATGGCGGAGGATAAGTTATAAAGGGAAGGGATCTCAATTTAAACCAGAAATGACTAAAATACATCTTTGACTGGATCTATGAATAAATCTATGACTGGGTTTGGACAGTACTTGCTTTTTAGGCAAAACAATGAATGATGCAATCATACATGATATGAATTGCATCATGTTATTCCTAGAAGTCATGGATGATGCAATCCTAACGAAGCTTTACATCACTCTGCTGAACAAATTGCCCTATATCAGCTCTAGAAATCATACAGTGTCGTGCTCTCTTATTTGTCAGTGTTTGATTTTGGAAAGGGACACATTTCTGTTTAGCCAAAGTGAGCAGAGCAGTGAGCGACGAGCACGGCGAGCGATTTCACCAGGACATTGCAACAATGGAGAAACGCTATCAGGGCAAATGGAGCCCATCAATGTTTGCAGACTATTGCGGGACAGTGACAAGAGATGCTCCATTTAATGAATACAAGAGACAAGCCAAGAAGCACCCAGTAGACACTGAATAGGACTAAACTATGTACATAATAGTTTTTTGCCTTTTGTTTCATAATACATTTTATTTATAACACCCTTTTGCTGATTTTTAAAGTGTTACATAAACAGGACAGGTGAAATATCATGTAAAGCAACCATAAACACATGAAAAGACCTAGGTTTACAATTTATGATTAAAACTCTACTATCTACACAATAGACATAGACATAAAATGTAAAAACTTAAATATCTTAGAAATAGTAGCCAATCAGTTGTTTTAATTGTCATATTTGAATTCAGCACATCAAAATACATAATAAATAGCACATTTTATCTCTGAAGCAGACGACTTCTCAAAAATTGTAGACCAGTGTTATTTAATGTGTAACACTGACATCCCTGGGTGGATCCTGGGAAGTGGGGATCAAACCTGCAACTTCTGCATCTTAATGCATGAACCTCGATGTAAGAACCTGCAGGACTAGAATCTGGAACTATAGAGGTTCTGGGCTGCTGCTATCTCTGCATTGCCACTTGAGGCATAGCCTGAGGTCCCTCAGGAGGACCCTGTGAAGCTAGGCTGGGCAAAAAGTACCACCCAGCAAGGCCTGAGTGGTGCTCCCTCACAGTCCACTGATTGGCTGATACCAGTATTTAAACCAGGAAGCCACCTGAGGAACAGTCTGAGCAACACCATAGACTGCCTGCTTCTTCTCCAGACCCTGTTTGCGACAGACCTCAGACTGGTTTCTGATCCTGGTTTGTCCTCGACTTTGCTATTCAATTGCTGTCTATAACTTGGTGCCCGACTTCCTGGTATCCTGACCTGGCTCGACTCCAACCCTGCTATCTGTCTGCTGCCTATAACTTGGTGCCCAACCCTGACTTCCTGGCATTCTGACCCAGCTCCCTCCTGACCCGGCTGTTCGTCTTCAGATCACAACTTAGCAGCTGACTAGGGCAAGCCAGCCGCCCAAAGCCTGGCCCTGACACTCATACAAAAAGTTCATTTTCTATTTCCCTCCCACATACAAATTCCAAATGACACTCTCATTCAGTGGCGATCAAATAATGAACATGTTAAATGGTCCCAAAGTCAAACAAACAAAAAATCTTATTTCACAGCTAGATTTAATAGAGGAAAGCACATTTCTATTCACATGCCACAGCTTTAAAAACACAGAGCGTAACATATAAGTCTCCCTACAAGTCTATAGAAATACAATCTTAATAGCATTCAATTGTGAACAAGAGTCTCAGACTTAAATTCCATCTATTGCTCCTAAAGAATAATTTTTCTTCAGCTTTCAAAACTCCAGTTCTTAAGCACACCCCATTGAACATTTCAATATGTTGTTCCTGAGTTGTTTACTGGTGATGACTATGAATCAGCACTTCATCATTTTCTGCACAACTGTGAAATACTGGTATGAATCTATCCATGATTTTGGGTGTAATGAAGTGATTTCCATAGCTTCATCTACTTGTTAATTTTCTCTGCAAGAAGTATTACCATTCTGGCTTGGATTTTTTTTTTTTTAATGAATTGTAATATAGGATTTCATGCATAGGAAGAATGGTGGCAGTGCTTTTTGTCTTGACTGTAAGATAATGATCTCAAAATAAGCACAAAAAAAGAGATGTGATATAATTTTCAGCAGCACCAATGTCCAAGACTACATAGGGCAGAGACAACAGGGGAAAAAGGTTATTTGCTCCTGAAGGATGGAGCCATTCCTTCATAGGGGGCTGTGGTAATAATGAGTTTGCCCGTCACCGGGAATACAGCAGCAAAAGTACTTACTTTAGGGACATGAAGAGGATTCCAAACTATTTTTCAGTGGAAAGGGGAAATTAAAACCTGAATAAAAAAATCTCTCATGATTCCACCTGAAGTGGAAATGGGTGAACATTTTTTGGCACACTGTACAAGAAAAAGCCCTCTGACATTGTAATTATGTATTATGGAAAACACATCTGACCAAGGACATAGAAAAAATAGTATGTAATCATGTGATTAGAGACTATCATAATACATATGCATGAGGGGGCCAAATGAAGTTTGCACAGACATTCTTAATTCTGGCATTTCTTAACTTTGAGCACTGGACTTTGCAACCTTAATGTTCTCTTAATATAAGGGTTGTAGGCAAGTAATATTTACTCATCGAGGATTGTAGAAAAGCAAGAACACACAAAAACCTTCATACATCATCAGAGTTTCTGTGAAAGTCATTCTGAGGCACTGGAAGAATTCATCCCAACTAAATATTAGCCCTACTAACAAATTTATCATCACACAGCTTTTATATATTTGAATAAGCTGTGTGACTATAAACTACAACACAAACTTATAATTATGCAATTCATATTGACTTAATCCAATTTAGTTCAAGAAATCATTAACTGGATTCCCACATATCCACGAAACCCTCCAATCCATTATTCTTCAAGCATATAAATTGTATCCTTTCCCTTTCAAATTTCAATGCCATAACTATGGACTATATCCAGTTTTCAATATTTACTTGGAAGGAATTCTTTTAGTATCTCACAGCACATTTTCACAACTACTGGGATCAAGATATGAGTGTTTTGTGGATTGTGACTTGTTCTGCAATATTTGGTGATGTAAATCTTACTACAGATACCAGCTATCTCAATGTCAAAAGAGGCATGTGTATTATACTCATATACATATCAACTATAAATCATATATATGTCTCTTTTTCCTCCTTTGTATTTCCATTATATAAAAATTTAATAAAAGTTTATATTTATTCTTAATCATACATGAATGTACATTTACCTGTCAATTACCATTTATTTTTCTATGACAGAGGCTACACACAACACTTCAGGGAAGTATTTAAACACATGCTTAGCTTTAAGCACGTGACTAAAGCACATGCTTAAGTATTTTGCTGAACAGGAATGCACCTAAGCACATACTTGCTGAACTGAGGCCATAAAAGCTTACTGCAAATAATTCAGTAGAGAGAACACAGATGTTGGAAACTCTGGTTTCAAGGTGCTGGGAAAATATCCAGTCCAATGAGTCAATCAGTGCAGCTCTGGACTGAGAGTCAGGAAAAGATGCCTCAGAACTGAAACATTTTTAACATTTGGCATATGAAGATAGTGTCAAAAGACACTGCTGCTGCAAGAGACTCCTACATTTAATAGGCCTGGGGGAATTCTATACCACTGCGCAATGCAGAATTTGTACAGAATTCCACGCCCCCCGCCAAATTGGGGCTGCAGAGCCGCTGGCCACCAGTAGGAGCCGCTGGCTCTCAGTGAGGGGAGCGCCCAGCCTGGAAAGGATGGAGGCTCTGCATGCTCTGGCTGCCCGGCTTGATCCTCATTCTCCCGGGGACAGGAGTGTGCCCTAGAGATCCAGCTCTGGCAAACGGTAAGGAAGGGCAGGGTTGCACCACCAGCGGGACAGTAAAGAAGCTGGAGGGAGTAAAGCATCTGGGGCTGTTTGTGTCAGGGGGTGCCCCGTGGCTGGGCTCTGGAGGGGTGTGCCCCACAGCTGGGCTCTGTGAGGAGGGGAGTGCAGGTGTCTGGGCTCTGGGGGCCCCATGCAGCCCCATCCAGCACCCCCCAACTGGAACTGGGTTGTTGTAGCAGCTTCTTTAACTCTCTACTCCTAGAAGAATCATTTTTGTTTTTGTATGTATTATTGACATACTTGTTGATGGGTATTTTGAAATAAATTACCAAAATAATTGAAACTGGAGTGATTATACTGTGTTATTTTAACAAATAAAATATGAAGAATTTTGCAGAAATTTAAAATATTGTACACAGTATTTTTAATGTGCTGGCATAGAATTCCCCCAGGAGTAATTTAAGGAGACCTTATTTTCAGTGTAACGTTTGCACATTTTACAAAAAAGCTGTCTGCCTCATTCAGGCAGAACTGTTTTTAATATGTCTGCCAATAGCTTAGCAAAAATGTTAATATCAGCATTAGGCAGGAATACTCCCCTTTATGAAGAAAATAATACAGGTGAAAGGGTTCCTTTCACAAAACTACTGTAACGAATGGTAGCATCTTTCACAGAATCTGGGGTATTTCTATTTTTAGCATCCTCACTAAAATAGTCAAATTGCCATCCCTTTCTTCTCCTCTCTGCTCCTGTCAACCAGTCCTGTAACAAAACCTAAACATTGTATAGATGGGTAGGTTGAAGCTTAGTGCGTTCTTTATTTAAGGAAAACAAGGCAGGATGAGGTTTATCCGCATCAATCACACAGCTGAGTGGAGACTGAAGCAAGCTAGAAGAACTGTATAGCTTAGTTAATCTTGTCTGACTGATCAAGAAGATGACCCTAGTGTAAGTACATCTAACTGTTTGGAAGGGAGGCTTATGTGTGGGTGTGAGTGCATGGGGGTGGAGTGTTTTTTGGGTGGAAATTGAGCTGACAAAGAAAAATAAAATGGAAGCTTAAGCACGGACACAAAATTGTGCAGACTTTATGTATTCTGTGTATTTAAAACACTTAAAATTGCAAATGGGTTACCAAATAAACCACAAGAGTTCAGTATATTGTGTACATCTATGTTTAAATGCATCATCAAGTACATGCCTTACAATTTTATGAGCATGTACATAAAAGCTTTAGTTAAATATCATGCGCTTTTTTTGGTCACAACTAAGCGATAATTATTTTCTTTAAAACATAGAGATAAGAATGGCAAATTAATAAATATTTACAATCAAAGCAATTTTTGTTAAACAAAAATCAAATCTGATGTCAGGCTTTTTTCTGCAATGCTGAACAGTAAAAGAATACTTACTATGTAAGCTAGTTGTTTATATATGAATAAGCTGATATCCTAAAGTAAAATGTGTACTTTTCTGCTGTCTGTTAGAGATAGGTGATCTTGCAGTGCATATTGGTATTTCAAAAAAGTTATTTGAATACAGCAATCAAAGTTAGAAGCATACACTGTAAGAATCCATCCATTTACAAATAACGCAAGGTGAGCCTCTACACTTTCTCACGCAATTTTAATGGGAAAAATGACATACCAAAAAGCAGAAACTTAATCAAATTATATGAAAACTGTTAGCTCTTCCCATTCTCCCCCAGGCTGTGGTACATAATGAGTGGCCATTCTAGACTTCATTACTGGTAAATAAAATTTCTTCTATACATATACAAAATAGAGACGACAGCATTTTTATCCAGGGATCTGATATGCAGTCAGTTTATTGGGACAAAATATGCCTGTCCCTGTAGAGAAGGAGAAGAGGGTGCAAGAAAGAGTGTTACCCGTTTCCACTTAGTGCATGAACACAAAAGGCAGCTATAATTTGCATATTCTGATTACAGGTGCTGGAGATTGCAAAACCTCGAATTACCTGCAATACTCACTGCTTTCAGGGTGAAAACCCTGGTCCCTATTGAAGTCAACAGGAATTTTGCCCTTTACTTCAAGAGGGCCAAAATTTCATCTTGGATATTATTTTTAAAAAGAGATATTCTAGCTCAATGAGAAGTTATGGACTTGGTGCAAGAATCACTGAATGAAAATTTCTGGCCTGTGTTATGAAGATCAGGCTAGGTGATTATAATGTTGCCTTTAGACCTTAAAATCCATGAAGGGGGTTCAAGTCTGGGGGGTGGCATGTGTACCAGTAAGTGATGCCAGGAGAGTTCTGGAAAAGCACTGGCTACACTCATCATCATCATCAGTCTAGCAACTTGAGCTGGTCACTATCCTTCACCAAGCACAAAGGAGGCATTCTGCCTCCTAACACTGCTACTCAAACAGCCCTCTTCTGTCTCTTATACAGGATAATTTAGCCCTTTAATCTCCTAAAGATCCATGATGGGTGTTATTTCTGTAGTATACAAATAACAGCAGCTGGAGCCTTATTAAAAAACGGATCTAAAAATCTCAGAATGGTTTTTTGGCTCTGTAAATGTAGATCCACATTTCTGCTGCATGGTATAAATAGAGACGCTCTGAACTTTAATAATAAAGAGGCTCTGAAACACATCATTATCCAACAATGAGAAGACAACAGAAGAAAATATTTTGCTAAGACAAGCAAAACTTCACTAACTGGATCCTGACAATCTTTTCTTTAATGAAACGCTTCCCTTTCTCCACAATCTGAAATGCCTAAAATAATCCCATGTGCCGAAGGCAGCATACACTAGACACATGATAAAATTAGATTCTTGAAAGTGAAATGCATTCGTCGCATGAGATCACTCAACTTTATGTGATGCAATTTTATAAACACTGTGGGAAACCCAGCACAAAGACGTTGCTTCACATCTGAAAGTAAGCAAAAGCAATAACATTTTTCTTCATCGGGTTAAATTTTCTTATTTCCCCCATGGCAAAAATTTAAGTAGTCACAGCTTGAATGTGTAGCTTTCTCAGATAATAGACTTTGATTTCATTTTAATTATTTATTGTTTATTTCTTTAGTCACATGAACTCAAGGAAAGGAAATATGAGCTATGTAATCTAATAAATTTGATCAATATTATTAGAACACTTTGCTACAAGCAATCTGCATAACTGCCATATAGCATAGTTTCACATGAGCGAGGCTAAGAACGCAGCCAAGTGCTAAAGTGATTTGCTTCATCCTCATATCCCAGAAGGCCTCAACAAAAGACAGGCATGCAAATGAATAGAATAGTGAAGATGTTTTGTCATGAAAACAAACATATTTCTGCCACTCAAACAACGTTTCTCACCCCTATGGAGAGAGAAATCCTGAATGGAAATAGACTACACTGAGTCAGTGCATAGTCTAAGTGTCTTTCTTGCTGAAAATATTGTTTAAAAAGTCTATACAATAGTTCTTGAAGAACCACTTCAGTATGTTATAATGGTATATGTTTTGCAGATCCTTAAGTGGGAGCATTTAAAGCTTCTATTTAAAGTATTGTTTTCTCTGGATATATTTAGGCTCCTATCCTGCAACAAGGTTCTTACTCCTGTACCTGTCTGGATTCCCAGTGGCTTCAGTGGGGCTCCCTCTCTCTTCAGGGGTCTGTCTATGTGCAGCTCATTGCAGGACCAGGGTCTTAGATAACAGTATAGAATGGTCACAATGCTGATACTGCATTTTTAGCAGCTGACACACATGCAGCCAGGCAGAGCAGCAGATGCACAAGATACCCAACATACATACAGGAAGTTAGTGCAATTTTTAAAAGTTAAATTAGCAGCTTTTAGAGAAAATTCATTTCCTTAGAAAGTAATTTAAAAAAAAAAAAATCTTAAGAGTTCATTTTTAACCTAGACTCAACTAAGACAACATGGTTGTAAGTCAGGATAAAATGATCCAAAACAGAGTCATACAATGACTGTTTACATTATGCAGTAGTATCTGTACTGAGTTGCTAAAGTATAACTTCACAGCCTGACACAGAGTACACAGAACAGATATAACTTCATGTAGCGCACGATTTTAAGAAGAGCTGAAACCAAATCCTCAGATTGCAAGATCCCTGAACTTCGAGGCACTTCGGATCATGGTCAGAACTTGGCCATGGACTGCCAAATGTTAAAATCGTAGTGACCAAGTAGGGCCGGATGGTTGGCCACTCTTAACTGGAGGCTGGCCATAGAATAATTTTTTCTGCCAAAGAGATCGAGCCTCTTCACCTCTTTATTCTTAGGGGTTGATACTGGTTGGCCCTGCCTATCACACTCATTGGCTGCTGCTACCACCAGTGAGCTAGGTGTGTATATAGGTATTCAAATCTCTTAGCAGGGAGATACTGTAATACTTCCTCTCCTGCCCTCTTGAAAATGCGGGGCAGGGAAGAGGGAGTTTGCCACAAGGCTTTGGTCAGCTTTGCCACGCCCATGTGGATGGGTAATGCCACCCTGGAGGGGGCTGCTGCGCTTAAAACCTCAAATAGGGAGTCGGAGGGTTCTGCCATATCACAGAATATCAGGGTTGAAAGGGACCTCAGGAGGTCATCTAGTCCAACCCCCTGCTCAAAGCAGGACCAACTAAATTCCCAAACCCCTAAATGGCCCCCTCAAGGATTGAACTCACAACCCTGGGTTTAGCAGGCCAATGCTCAAACCACTGAGCTATCCCTTCCCCCTCGAGGCTATCCTCAGCCTCTAACCCCAGGTTCGAAGCCACCCTCTTAAGAAGCTCCTGGTGAACTTTTATATCATCCTGAGGGACCATGTGGGAAGGTCCCTCTATTGCCTCATCAGGCAAAGAGGATGAGGAGGCAGGTAAAGGCGGGTTTGCCAACTCCATGGCCTCTGCCAGAGGAGCCCTAGCTGGGGCTGGCTTACCCTGGGGATCTTGGTCTGACTCTGCTTCCCAGTCTGGAGGCGGGCGGGAGACTGTCGCCGACCATTTCTCAAACTCCCCTGAGACCGATCAGTGCCCCTGCGATGGTTAGGAAAACCCCCAAGAGTTCCATAGCTGCCCGGGAGCCAGCTCTCGGCCCTGGGGCCATGTGGCCACTGGTGGTCCCAATGGGAATGCTGATGCCCCTGGTGGGTGACCCTAGCCTGCCGATAGATCTTCCTCCTCACTCACTGAGTCCAAGGTGGGAGAGGACTCATTTGGGAGACCAGGATGGTACCGATGCTGCCTGTCTACCCCAATACCGTCTGCCTTCTCCGTAGGTCTCCACCAGTGACCTGTACCGGGATGAAGTCTCCCAGTGCCAAGCCTCCAGTGACCGGCATCATCGTTCAGAGGATCAGTGATGGTACCTCAGCAATCAATGCCTCACGCTTTAAGAGCGGTGCCACTCCGTAGCTTGGGAGCAAACCGTAGACCAGTGATGGGACTCTGAGGATTGGCGTCTGGACTCTCTGGAGCAGTGTTGCAAGCTTGGAAATTGACCCCACTGCTCCAGGGACTGGTGCTGGGACTCCAGGGACTGGCAACGCACCTCTGCAGGTCTGCGCCAGACATACAGCAAAGGACACCAGGATCCCGGGGAACGCTGTCTAGAGTCCGGAGAACAATGCCAGGAACTCTGACAGGTAAGCTGGTGGCACTGCTCTGGTGAGTGCTGGCGGGGCACTCCCTGTATCGGGGAAAGGTGCCGCACCAATGGGGATCGCTGGAAAGGTCCCAGAGAGGGTTTACCGCTTGAACGGAGCATGTCACTGGCTGGCATGGGCAGCACCAGAAGGGACCATATGTCTTAGCGGCTTGAAAGGCCTTTGGTGTGGATGGCACTGCCAGGTGCTGAATGCCTCTGGCACTTTCTGGGGTAGCGGACGGGTCACAAAGGGGGCTCAACAGGTGCTGAAGCGTGGCCACCGTCCGGAGGGGAAGAGCTGCCTCGCACGGGTCTTTGTTCCCCTCCAGCTCTCTCCTTCCCTTTACGGGACGTAGGAGAATGCCCTCTCTTTGCTTTTTAGGCTCCGACCAGCGCTGGCAGTGTGATCTGCACCAAAGCTGAGGTGCAAGGGCCGACTCCATAAAGAGCACTCTTAGCTGAATGTCCCGCTCCTTTTTGGTTTGCGGATTGAAACTCTTACAAATGTGACACTTGTCGCTTTAGATAGCTTTGGTGGGGATTACTGACTGGCATAGGTTTTTTGCAGTGGTCACAAGGCTGAAAGCCCTGGGACCAGGACATGCCCCGGGACTATCTATTTCTAACTTATACACTAAGGGAATTAATACACTACACAAACTTTCTAAGAACTATATACAAGAGAATTCACAATTAGGCACAGTTGAGAAGGAAAGCTTGCCGGGGCAAGGAGACGTTCCAGCACAGTCGTTGGCAGGAAGAAGGAATTGAGGGAGGGGGGTGCCAGTGGCGCCCCTTATACCGGCGTATATGCGCGCCACTCCAGAGAGCACCAGAACCAGTCCCTTATGGATACCACTGAGGGAAAAAAACTTCCAGCATTGGTGCATGTGGCAAGCACACACATACGTACAATGGAATGGACATGAGCAAGCACTCAAAGAAGAACTGAACATATTCTTAATTAGAATTCAACAGCCTATTCTCTTAATTTATGTGTTTCACCTCTGAAATACAGAAACCACGGAGGGAAAAAACAGGATCCAAAACGTGGGACAGAAGCCCTGAGATAGATCTGGGGCCCATTGTGGAAGGAACTGTTCAAACACACAGAAAAATATAAAAACATAAGAGTGCCCATACTGTGTCAGACCAATGATCCATCCAGCGCAGGATCCTGTCTTCCGACAATGGCTGGGGCCAAATGCTTCAGAGGAAATTAACAGAACGGGAATTATCGAGTGATGCACCCCGTCGTCCAATCCCAACTTCTGGCAATCAGAAGTTTGGGGACACCGCGAGCATGGGCTGGATCCCTGACCATCTTGGCTCATAACCATTGATGGATCTATCCTCTAGGAACTTATCTAATTCTTTTTTGAACCCAGTTATACTTTTGGCCTTCACAACATCCTCTGGCAACTAGTTCCACAGATTGACTGTGCATTGTGTTTCTTTTAAATCTGCTGTCTAATAATTTCATTGGGTGACCCCTGGTTCTTATGTTATGTGAAGGGGTAAATAACACTTCCTTTTTCACTTTTTCCACCCCATTCTTGATTTTATAGACCTCTATCACATTCTTAGTTGTCTCTCTTCTAAGCTGAACAGTCCAAGACTTTTTAATCTTTCCTCTGATGAAAACTGTTCCATACCCCTAATCATTTTTATTGCCCTTCTCTGTACCTTTTCCAATCCTAACATATCTTTTTCTTTTTTCTTTTTGAGATGGGAAGAACAGAACAACACACAGTATTCAAGGTGTGGGGGTATCCTGGATGTAAGTAGTGGCATTATGATATTTTCTGTCTCATTATCTATGCCTCTCCTAATGGTTCCTAACATTGTTAGCCTTTTTGACTGCTCCTGCACATTAAGCAGATGTTTTTCAATAAATTATCCACGATAACTTCAAGATCTCTGTCTTGAGCGGTACCAGCTAATTTAGATCCCATCATTTTGCATGACCCCTGCCTATTGTTTCACAAACTTTTCTGGCTCCTGGCACCATGCTCCTTAATCAGAGCCATTGTTATTTGTGGTAGGGACTATAGTTAAATTACTCTATGTCCTTTGGTCTGAAAAGCGAAACTGCAGTACAAGTGTAAAATAGTTTCTTCAGCTAAACCCTGGTCAACCAGAACAAAACCTGTTCATGCTCTCCTCCAAATCGGCACCACATAGGAAGAGTAGGTTTCCAGACAAGGAATGAGTGAACAGTTACATACCATGATGCCAAAGTTCTTATTTTGACATTGATCAGTAGGGTCACTACCTGGACACCAGGAAAGAAATGGTGAAGCTCCACCTACTGTACCTCTTCCACCTCCTGACAGAAAAAATAAAGGATTGCAGGACTACAGTCCTTCTGCCATCATTCCCCTCACTGAATAATTGGTCAAACTTCAGTTGTTCATAGTTGCTCTGGAGGAAATTAAGGTTCACACACTAGTTTTTAGCTGCACTGTCTTTATACAAAGGCAAACTCCAACTGGAAGTTGGATGTAACTTAGAAGACACCAAACCCAAATTACCATGGTTCTTAACATGACAATTCCCTGATATTATTTCAAACCCTTTTTACTTTATAGCAGGAGATTTGAGGAATTTCTGAAAAATTAGAGCTGGATGCCTCAAGAATCAGCATGGATTTGTTTCTCCCTATCCCTCTTTTGTAAAAAAAGTTATTAAAAGTGATCACTTATCTCAGCACCACTTCCAGCCAATATGCTGTTTCAATGCAGGAAGGTCACAGAAAGGATTAGAAGGCTGCTGCCGGGAAAAAAATTTCGTGGAAATGCTGGAGCTCTGATTTACTGGTGGATAAAGGAACACAGGACTCTAGAATCTTAAAGCCTATGCATGCATGACCTTTCGCTTGCTCCCAAAGATAAAACATTCTCATTGTATTCAATGGTTCAAAATCTAGCACTAAAGAAAAAAGCTATACCTATATAGATACAGTAAGGAAAGAACCATATCTCCAAGTAAATGAGAGAGAGAGAGAGAGAGAGAGAGAGAGAGAGAGAGAGCGCGCGCGCCCCCCACATATCCTAATTGTCTAAAGCAGTGGTTCTCAACTGGGGAGCTGCGAACGCTGAGCCCTTTCAGGGCATTAACGGGACCCCGCAGCTTCAACCTAGTGCCCTGGCGCCTCCCATAGGGCTGAAGCAGAGATCCCTGGTGCCCCCCTGAGGGGCTGAAGCTGCCCCCCCAACCGCCAGCGAAGCCAGGAGCAGTGCGGGGCTGAAGCTGGACACCACCCGAAGCCAGGAGTGGCCCAGGGCTGGAGCGGGGAACCATGCGGGAAAAGAAATCAAACTATGCCTATGCCCAAGGCTCCCCGATCCTCCCCGCCAGCACAGAGCCCCGAGTCCCGCTGAGCCCTGGAGTTTTTACAGCATGTTGAGGAGGGCCTCAGTAAGAAAAAGGATGAGAACCCCTGGTCTAAAGGACTGTTGAAATGGACAATACTCGCTAGGAGAAATATGAAGGTGTGAGAAAATTACATAGTCGTCCCCGTTTCCCAAGGAGGAGACAGTTTTAAATGAACAGATACATGTAGAGAGAAAACAGAATTGCAGATTTAAAAATCTACACAACTCACCCAAGCACCTGTAGGGAACCACAATGTGAGGGTGACTCTTGCACTGCTTCCGTCCCCTCTTGCACCAGTTTTGGATTGTCACAGGCTGGTTGGCTTCCACAACATTGGTAATTTGCAATTCAGGATAAACCTAATGTTCAAAATACAAAGAGAACAAATGTTATCAATCAAAGGCATTTTTACTGTGTTATTAAATAGTGTTGACACCGATATCACAGAGTGATGTTAAATATCACGCCTTCCCCCATCTGTTGTATATTATGTAACTATCATTCATCAGTTCTATTTCATACAATGAATTTATATTGTTATATGATTCACCCAAGTAGAAGCTATACTCCATTAAGAAAACAATAACCAATAATTATCAACTATGATTGTGAATGTGGCGACACCCAACTGTCTCTTTTAAAACCTTAAATGACTCCCCACCCCTGACTCCATGTCCACTTGAACTGAACATATCAATCCCTGTTTGGCTTAATTTTCTTCAGCTGAGTGTCACCAAAAGGGACATCTTTCTGTTTAGTTACAGTGTTCCCTACAGCATGACCAGTCCATCAATCTCCTCTCAAGACTCTGAACTTCCCCTCTTTTCCCAAGTCTAATCATAGCCTCATCCTAAACTCAGAGCCCTCTTTTCCCCGAACATTGTTGCATTTGGAAAGTCTATTTCTGAATGTCAGCTATCACTTTCCCAATACAGCCCTCATATCTGCCTCCACACTGACAGTTTGCTGAATCACTTATTCATTTGCATGCTTAGATTATTGCTGTTCCCTCCTTTCTGACTTTCTTAAATTGCTCATCTCAAAATCCAGTCTGTTCCAAACACTGCAGTATACTACTGCACCCACACATGGGCTGACAGTCATGCCATTCCAGCCCTAAAAGGAACTACTCAATTAGGGTCATTGCCATGATCCCAATCCATCCCCTTCTGTGATCTCATTTCTCCCTCAATCCTATACACACTCTCCCCCTTTTCCTCTCTCATTTCTGGCCCCGGCTGCTCTCCTTTGTCAGGTGTCAATTCTTCACTGCTTACCAGCTATATGGAACAGTCTACTCACCTCCCGATAATCTAGTTTCTCCATCCCTTCTTTTGAAAGGAAGCGAAAACTCATCTCTAATGCTGCCTACGATCAGTAATCCGTCAACCAGGTCCTCACATGGAATTTACTGTGGTACTAACTTCCCTTTACTTCTCATCTCATCAACTATTCCAACCTATCCTCAACTCATTGTAACTGCTGTGCATTAAGATACTTGAAAGAGCATACAGTTCTGGAGTCTTAACATTCTGCCTTCCATAAAGGGAGGTTTTTGTTTTGTTTTTTCTGTAGTTAGGAACTCAGTGTGTTGAATGGAATACAACTTGCAGAGTAGGAAACCCTTTGTATGATGGGTGGAGTTTTAAAGACACCTGATTGATTCTAAGTTTAATTATCATTTGTATTACTTGCATTCTGGTAGCACATAGAGACCCAATCAGGAGCAAGGCCCCATCTTGGTCAGCACTGTACAAACTAAGTAAGAGATGATCCCTACCCAAACAGCTTACAGTCTAATTAAGATAAAATGAAACACGTGGGTGTAGCAAAGTCAGAACTGTATCTTTAATTAAAGTTGAAATTTAAAAGCACAACATTTAAATGGCAATGATAAGTAGCAATACATTTTTGTGCTCTTTTAGGCTGCTCTGCGATTAACACTACTTGAATTCAAGCAATGTGGGGGTAGCACATGTATAGTGGAAGGGACGCGTAGGATGCAGTATAAACATCAAACATAGGATTATGGGAATGGGCAGTTCTCTTCTAATGGTCAATTGAAGGCGATTGTAATTGAAATACTGTACAGCCACATCCTGAACTGTATGTTTAAAACACATTATAAATTACATCTAAATTTGTTACATGTAAACCCAGGACAATTACTTTCTCTTGCAATAGAAAATGATCAATTTCGGAAGGAGATATTTATTCAAGTCTGAAAGATTAGCATGTTATGCGGAACATTCATATCTGACAGGGTGAATAAGATCCTATATATCACATGGCATACGGCATTGCATTAATTACTACTATAAAAAGGGAAGAGAAAAAAAATCCATGACTGCATATTATCTCCATGACGGAATCACGGTACTTCCAATATTATATGGAACAGTTTCTCTTTTACATTGGATCAGATGTATTTCTTTTAATAGTAAAAGGGACAGGATTTGGGATTTTTGACTCCAATTTCTAGGACTATTATTTATATGAAGAAGAAATGCGAAGAATATGGGTCTATATGGATAATGTTGCTGTGGAGTTTACTACCAATATTTCTGTATTTGTGAGACCTTGGCTTTGTTCCACTTACTTGTATCTGTTCTGTAGCAGACAGATTTAAGTGTTTACTATTTACACTGTAAATGCACTAAAATTTCCATATTCAGTTATTAAACATCTGCATAAAGTGAATGCAACAGAATCTGCTGCTCTATCTCCTTAAGTGTGCAAGTACTGAATTTTAATCAAGTTGACAATATTATGAATGAAATAAAAAACTTCTTTTCACCCCCTGAAACCTGGTGTGTCTTCCCTTCAGTCCTCCTCACTTCCTTTCCCCGATAGGTGAGTGCACAATCATGCTTATGTTCCTGTTCTGTCACAGCAGTACCAAAATTCATTAATCCATGAAGCTGGTAAGTTTCAAGCTGCCACTGTTGTGTAAACACTAGTACTCAAAAGCACACAGGCTGTTTTGGGAGCTATGGGAGAGGTACAACAGAAGAATTTGGTTTGCTGTGTTGACTAAAGGCAATATTCGAGCAGGCAAAAGTTTACCACTCCAAATATAGACAGCTTAAACTGAATTTCAGATGGCATCATTAACAATACCTTGGTCATAAGACTGAGACATGATGCAATGTCACTGAAATGTTCTCACTGCAGAATTTTTCTGATATAGTTCACTGAATAAGTCAAACCCATAATGGAAATGTGGCTACTGTACATACGTACATTAAAAAAAACAAACACTAACATCTACAAAATGTCAAGTTTTAAAGTGTTTTTGTTGGAAGAGAAAGAAATAAAGAGAAAGAGAGAAAGATCCTGAAATCACTGACAAAAGTGTATGTAGACTTCAGGACTCCAATTCAGGAAATCTTTCCTGTCCAGGACAACATGTAAGCACATGGTTAAAGTTAACCACATACTAAGGTGCCTTCCTGATGATTAAAATTAACTATTGATGTGAGGCCTGGTTAAAACAGTAGTAGCAAGACACAGATTAAGATAAAATAGGATAATTTATCCATGTTTTATCTGAAAATTTCCTTTCTTGAAATAAATTAGGTCCACAGATCCAGGACACTGGGTACTCTACTCTATGCAGCCATGGAGGCAAACCAAACCTGTCAATCAGAAGCAGTCAAGGTGCAGCTCCAACCATGACTTGAGACACTTCCTGGGAAACACTAAGCACTCTATCAGTAAGGAAACTTATGTAATAAGATTAAATAGAACAATCCTCCTGCAGATCAAGGTATTCATCTAACAAAAAACTTTGAGTGCCAATTAAGAATTCAGTATCTTTTTCCAACTGACAGCCCATTCAGGTGGCTTGGATCTGTGGACCGCATTACTCCAAGAAAGGAAATTTGCAGGTGAGCCCCGGATAAATTTTCCTATTCTTATTCGTAATGAGGTCCACAGATCCATGACATCAGGATTTTTATACCAGCATCCATTCAAGGCAAGAACTATTTAGAGTTATTTACAGACATGAAAGAGGATAACCTTTATTAATAGTTACTGGTGGCTTGTCTTCACTACCCGCCTGGATCGGCGGGTAGAAATCGATCTCTCGGGGATCAAATTATCACGTCTCGTCAGGACGCGACAATCAATCCCCGAATCGACGCACATACTCCACCAGCGCAGGTAGGAGTAAGAGCAGTTGACGGGGGAGCTGTGGCAATCGATTTGCTGCTGTCCTCACAGTGGGGTAAGTCGGCTCGGATACATCCAATTCAGCTACGCTATTCGCGTAGCTGAATTTGCATGTCTTAAATCGATCCCCCCGCCCAGTGTAGACCTAGCCTGGGATACTATAGCAAGGAGCACCCATCTACTAAAGGCAGCACCAGATGCTTGATGTCCAGCTTGCAGAATTTGAAGGTGGTACGAACAAATGACCAGGTAGCTGCTTTACTGATTTTCTTTTGTGTATGATCTTTCTGTCCATGAAGCTGCTACAGTTCAAACGGAGTGAGCTCTGATTCTGGAAGACTTCACTTTTTTTGACTTGTGCGCTTCTGAGATGAAAATAATTTGGACATCTGGAAGCGGAGGATTTTGAAGCCTTCTTTCCCTTTGACACTGGATAATAAAGCACAAAGCATGTGTCGTTCTGACCTGAGCTGTGTGGTAAATATATACTTGGAGAGCTCTGCAGACATCCAAAGTATGCCACAATTTCTCTTTGCAGCAAAATGGAGCTGGACAGGAGGATGGAAGAACAACCTCCTGTGCTTTATGGAGCCTGCAGTTAATCTTTTAGTATGAAGACTGATCAGTTCTGACTACCGCTTTGGCCTTATGAAACATGCAATAATGCAGTTCCAGGAAAAGAGCTCACAACTCAGACACCCTGAGAACAGACAAGATTATAAAAAAACAACACTTTAATGATTAGAAAGTAATGAGGCACCTTTGCGAGTAGTTCAAACGGAGGGCCTGTAATGGCAATTAGAACTAGGTAAGATCATATAAAATAACTTGATGCATTACAGGAGGATGTAGAAGAAATGCTGCTCTCCTTAAAAAAGAAAAAAGGGTCAGGCATAGCGCCTGAGTCTATCTTAAAGAAATTTGAGACACTGTGGTACTGAAGCAGATGTGGGGGTTGAGCCCCAGGCCCCTGAATACACTGAGTTAGTAGATTTATTTCTGGTAACTAAAATCGTGGATATTACCTCTTTGAATAAACTTGGCTTAAGAGGCTCTATTCAAGAACCAGGCAGCTAGGCTTAGATTGTCTGGATTCTGATGCATAATTGGCCCTTATATCAGCATATCCCTTCTGGACAGATGGCTGACGGGAGGTCTTGGGACCACGCCAAGGAGGTCAGAGAACTGAGGACTCCTGACCAGAACTGGGCTACCACAACTACCAGTGCTGCTTCTCTCCTGATCTTTTGTAGTATCCTGATGTGTAAAGGAAAGGGAAGGGAGGCACATAAAAGTCCCTTCTGGCCATCTCTGCAACAGGCTTTGTCGTCTTGGCTCTGGGATTCCACCAGCAAGTGGAGGAGACTGATACTCTGTAATTCAGGTGGGAGGCAAACAGATCTCTCTTTTATCAGGCAATGAAACACCTCTGGGTGTAGTTCCCATTCTGAATGATCTAACTTTTGCCTGCTGAGCCAGTTAGCCACAACATTCAGTTTTCCTTTGGAGGTGAAGGGAGCGACTTGTCTGTAGTGTCTCCTTTGCCCAAGTCATCACGAGGTCAGCTTCTCTTTGAAAAACTGTAAACCATGTTCCTCTCTTTCTGCTGATGTACGACATGGCTGAAGTGTTGTCAGTCGTGATCAGTATGAGGCAAGTCCAGATACAGAAGCAAAGCCTTGAGGTCATATTGGATTGCCCTGAGTTCTTGCCTTGTGCTGACAAAACTGTGTAGTGTAGACAAGGCGTAAGAATATCCACATGGGAGACCACTGAATGCAGAAGAGAGAAGTACATGAACAGGTTGACTGTTTTGATAAGTTTTCTTAGCTTCTCCTCACTTTCTTGCAATAAGGTGTTCTGTAGAGGACATGACACTGGAAATACATTGAGATTTTTAAACAGCTCTCACAAAACTGTGGCTCTGCAGCATACTTATTGCTTTGACGGTACAGTCTATGACTGACTCTGGATGAGGCTTGGATAAGGAAGTCACCAAAACAGGGGTGACACAGACTCTTTCCTGAGCTGCTACTAACACTACCAGCATTTTCATAAACTCTTGCAGCACTGTTGATAAATCAAAGGGAAAGAACTTGTGTTGGTAACACTGTGCTCTCAAAAGACAGTTAGGACACATCTAGGAGACTGTCGAATTAGGATATGAAGATAGGTACCCTTCAAATCTATTGATGTCCTGCAGTCCCTTTGTTCATGGCAGCTAGTGTGGATTATAAGACCTCCATCATGAATTTTGATTTCTTCATGGATCTGTTGAGATAACTATGTCAAGAGCTGCTCTGTGGCCTTGTTTTGTCTGAAGGGGAGGGACAGGTTCAGTTGCTCTAATTCACAGATCTAGAATGAGATGGGTAGTCTGCATACCCTAACTCTTCCTTAGACTACGGAAATTTATTTATTTACAGGCTGAAAAGAGACCATCCTCACAATACCGTTCATCCACACTAGCGTTGCATCTGAAAGTAACCAGGGGAATGAGGGGAGATTAGGGGGAATTGGGAATGACAGCCCAATAGTTAAGATATGGCGACCCATAGTGGCAGCTGAGGAGGACAGCCCCGATACTTTCAGAGTCTTTTAGGTGTGGCAGAAAAATTCTTATCATGCTATTACACACTCACGGGGTTTATGAGGAGTATAGCTACAGCTTCTCTAAGGCATCTGCATACCTTATAACTCAGAATACGTAGTACTCTTTTGCCTTAAAATCTATTTTCTGTTTTTTTTTCTTTTTTAAAATATTTTATTATGTGAGTCTTTATCTCTGATGTGGAGTGTTGGTCTTCCTCCTCTAAGCAGGGAGAATTTCTTTTGTGAGATTGTGTGTGCATGTCAAGAGGAAACAACACTTGTCTGTGGCCTGGTCTTTCCAGCATTGATTTCACATGCTGCACTCCATGAAGGTGACCAGGGGACACAGATGCTGATGGATTATACCCCATGCTGCATGCCACGAAGATGAGCGGGGGAATGAGGTGCTGTGGATATCTGCCCTGCTGCACTCTGCAGATTTATGCAGCTTGAGGGAAAACAGATTTCACTCTGTGACTTTTAGAGCACCTCCTAGTGGAATCCCTTGAATCAGACTCTTCAGAAGATGAAGGGGGCTGAGAGCTTTTATTTTTTTCCTTATGTTGGGACAACTAGAGGAGTCTGAACATTTGAAAGACTTATTTTCTTATGCCTTCCTTTGATCCTCCTGCTCAGGAGAGAGGAATTTCAGAATGATAGTCCAGGAGGGCTGGGGGAGAGAACCATGTGATTGGTTATTCTTTTGATCAGGTGTCTGGCCCTGAAAATGTGGAGGTTCTGACTGGAGGTTTGTGCTGGAATGGCTCCAGAAGGAGGCTCCCCTGTATCCCTCACTTTAAGGGAAATTCCTGGACCTGGCCTGGAGATAGGTTAACTCCACCCCAGGGGAACCAGGCTCCAAACCTGGACATTCAACGGCGAATCTTTGGCCTGTTTGCTGCACTGGGAAACAGTGCTGGTAGGGTGCAGCCCTGAATCACTGCAGGGCCGAAATGGGGCTTGCTGTACAGCAGAAGGAGGGGATGGGCCCAATGGCCCCTTACCAGACTCTCCTCCTTGTTCAGTCTCTGGATCGCTGTCAATAGCTCCCTGCCACTGCAGAAGTACAGGAGAGGGGCTGGGCAGGTGCTTCACAGTCAACAGTCGTGGCAGTGAGCCTAGGGTCCATTGGCAAGGTGGGAAGTTTCTCCGGCCCTTTGATATTGTGCTTCAACCTACATTCACCCCCTATGTATGAGGGAGTTAGGGGTGGGTAGGGAGCCATCACTTGCTACTCCCGGGGCTGCTGCCATAGCATGTGCCAGGCCCTGGGGAATTTTGCTGCTGAGGTACTGCCAATGCTCCCTGGAAACTCTCCTGCTCGGGGAGGGAGGCTGCTGGAAACCCAGTCCATGCCTGAGCACTGGCTTTCCCTTTCTTTGGCTACATCGACACTATATGCTAGGGGTGCGATTCCCAGCTTGTGTAAACATACGCGTGCTGGCTCTCATCTGAGCTAGCACACTAAAAATAGTAGTAGCTGCAGTAGCATGGGCAGCCGTAGCACTGTGCTAGCCACGCTGAGTACAAACCCACCCAAATCTCGTGGGTACGTACTCGGGGCCATTAGCGTGCACTATTGCAGCTTATTTTTAGCATGCTAGCTCACATGAGAGCTAGCATGAGTATGTCTATGCGAGCTGGGAATCGCACCCCTAGCTCACAGTGCAGATGTAGCCTTAGCAGTCTCTGCCACACAGCACTCCGCATGGATGATGAGCAGGGTACAGACAGTCCCAGAGGCTGAGGAGAAAGGGAATCCTCTCTGCCAATAAAGGCAGACCCCGACAGCCTGCAGATTTTAAGGCTTCTTCAAATTTGCTCTGCAGCAGAGAGAAGCTGTTCTGTCTGCCTGCAGCTGGAGAGGCAGATGAAAGCTGGCCTTTTGTTAGAGGTGGAGCCTCATCTCCCCTGTCTCTGATTGACCGGTAAGATCTGCCTCCCAGGCTGCATAGAACAGAGTACCCAGTGTCATGGATCCATGGACCTCATGAATAAGAGGAAAGATGGTTGAACTAGTTTCAGCACAGATATGGCCTGTTTAAGCTGTTGGCAATATACGTTTTACTGAACCAAACTAGGGCTGCTGCTTGTTCAGGGAAAGCCCCTGGCGGGTCAGGCCGGTTTGTTTACCTGCCGCATCTGCAGGTTCGGTCGATCGTGGCTTCCCACTGGCCGTGGTTCGCCGCTCCAGATCAATGGGGGCTGCAGGAAGGGCGGCCAGCACGTCCCTCGGCCCGTGCCGCTTCCTGCAGCCCCCATTGGCCAGGAGCCGCGATCAGCCAAACCTGTGGACGCGGCAGGTAAACAAAAGACATAGCTCTAAATGCTCTCAATCCCCTGAATTACTGTACAGCAAAACAACATTTAAATACACTAAGAATAAAAGATAAGCAAAGACATAAAAGACATTTAGGCAATCAAAAGCTGACAAACTGTAAACTATCTATGTGCAAGTTTTCTTTAACCTTGGTATTTATTTTTTAAACTTCATTCTATTTAATGCAATTTGTATCCAGTTAAATTCAGCTGTAAATAATATAAGCCTGGTGACATTTGGTCATATAGGCCCCAATTGTTTGACATCTATGCTTGTGTTTAACATTATTGCTAAGAGTAATTGCATAGATGTCAAATAATTGGGGCCAGAGTAAAACAAATAAATGCATGTCTCTTTTGTACACAGGAACAAATCTTGCACACGCCACACAAGTAATCCTCAGCGGTTTCAGCAGAACTTTTCAGGGGGAAAAATTATAAGCAAACACTTATATTTAAAAGGAATTTTTTTCTCCTAAATTTCCCCATGAAAAACTGCCCCCCCCCCCTTTTTTTTTAAAAATAAAAAACTGAAACTGGAAAATTTTGGAAAATGAACTGTTTTTGATAAAAAATATTTGATTTGCAGGGGAAAAAAATGTTTTCTGAAAACAATTTTTTTTTTAAAAACCAGAAATCTGCACTACTTACAGGATTATTATAAGCCCCTACCTCTTGTTCACTGATCTGTGCTACAGTATTCTAATCAAATTTGTGGCATTTCATAGCACACTATATATTCATTTTTTTAAATCAATAATGTGGAAGAAAACAAAATCACTGATAAAGTTTGCAGATGACATAAGGTGGCTAAATAATTAAAATGACAGGTCATGGATACAGAACAATCTGGATCACTTGGTAAACTGGGTGCAAGCAAACAATATGCATTTCAATACAGTTTAATATAAAGTTCTACAAATGTAACCAAACTTGTTTGTCTGAGCGACTGGCTGAGATAGGATTAAGTGGACCTGTAGGCTCTAAAGTTTTACATTGTTTTATTTTTTAATGTAGTTATTTTTTTGTACCTAATTCGACATTTGTAAGTTCAACTTATATGATAAAGAGATTGCACTAGAGTACTTGTATTAGGTGACTTGAAATATACTATTTCTTTTGTTTTTTTACAGTGCAAATATTTATATTAAAAAATAAATAGAAAGTGAGCACTGTACAATTTGTATTCTGTGCTGTAATTGAAATTAATATATTTGAAAATGTAGAAAACATCCAAAAATATTTAAATAAATGGTATTCCATTATTAACAGTGTGATTAATCATGATTAATTTTTTAATCGCTTGGCAGCCCTAATTAATACTGCTTAGTTCACCTGAGATTGAGAATATGCACTGTAAGCGTATCTGTACTTTGAATAAAAATACTTTATGTCTAATCATTTTTCTCTCTCTTGGTTTGAAGAATGACGTATGTTTTTCTGTACATCCAGAATGAAGGTCCTGATACTTTAAAATAATAATAATAATAATAAGGTGTTTTACCAGGATGGAATAGTTAAGAGCTATTTTGCTGATGAGAAATGTACAGATAGTTAAATGGGACTAAGCTCATAGCTAGAAGAATAAAGGTATAGTCATGGTACTGCTGTAATGCCTGGATAACCTTTACCTTGGACTGCAGAAGACAGGTGTTTCAAGGAGGTACCACAGACTAGATGAACTGGTTTAGAAATATAATTAGGAACTAGCCTGCACCTTCACCATTTGGCACTTCAACGTTTGGCAATCGGAAAATTTGAGCTGTTTAAAATTAATACACAAAATTAACACACCTAATCAACTCTCAATTCAGGCTGAAATACTTGAGGGGAAAAAACCCTAAGTATTTCCCATCTCCTGTCTGTTGTGCCCTAATCAGAAGTCTATGCTGAGCAGCAAAGTGAGAGATTGGGTCTACCCAACTCAAAATGACAGTCATAAGTAAATGTATGTCCTTCTTACTGCTTCCCCTCATCCATCCTCCCATGTTCCTTCCAAAAGTCTGGTGCACCCCAATTGCTAGGTCTGGTTTTAAATTATATCAAATTCTTCAGGACAGGGCCTGGCAAAATGGGATCTGATTCTGTTTGGGTTTGCTAAAATCAACTGTATTACATATTATAATAATTCTCTATTCTCTACAGACTTGAAGCGGAACAAAACGTGGACAGTCACAATACACACCCATCAACAGCAGGCGATAGCACTAGTACAGGACTGGTGCTATTTTGCATGATCAATTCATGATCTCAAATCTGATTTTTTCCTAGTATTTTTATGTCTCAGATCTCACTCAGGCTCCAGGTGCTGGTGGTGGGAGTGGCATCTTTATTTACATTAAAACAAGGACAAAACCAAACACACAAAACCAAGTGAAGGGCAGACATCACATCACGCAACAAGATATTAATTTGTTTGACAAAATAAGACACAGCCCTAAAACTGAGACAACTAAATTTTGTTGCCAGGTAGCCAAATTTGAAATCTTTGTTCCCTGTGGATAAGATAAAAAATTTCTTCCAGCCTGACTGTTTCATACTTTTTAATGTGCCATTTATTAAAATGCCTAGGTTGCATTAATCCCCCCCAAAATATTCACGGAAGTCTTAAGAGAACTGGTTTTAAAAGAGCTGTGAAAACTTTAATGGACATACAATAGGTAAAAATATATCTTCAAGCTTCAAACAGAGTCAGGAAAGTCTTTTGATCATCTAAATGAAATATCTGGCAGACAACATTTTAGGAGCACATTTCAAAGGAATTCGTACATTCAATATTCAATCTTCAGGAAAGTGGCTGTTGTATAATTGATTATGGAAAATAGTGTTCTTGAAGATTTAGAGTGAGGATTTCTGAAAAAGATAATTAAACTATGTTCTGAAAATGGAAAATATCTTCAATCACAGGTTTCCCCTATGCCACATTAGAAGTTGATGGAAAGTTTTTGTTCCTTCAACTAGATTGTAAGAGTTCAAAAAGTTCTTTTATCAAGGTTGCCAGAAGGCAGAGAAAGTTTAGCAAGTTGATGACTCAACAACACACAGAAGGAAAATAAGTCATTTTTTCTTCCAGACTGAGTAGCTCAGATTTTTCTACTGGTGACCCCTTTCACACAGCAAGCCCCTGAGTGCGACCCCTCTTATACATTAAAAACACTTTTTAATATATTTAATACCATTATAAATGCTTGAGGCAAAGCGGGGTTTGGGGTGGAGGCTGATAGCTTGGGGCCCCCCACGTAATAACTTCGCAACCCCCTGAGTGGTTCCGACCCCCAGTTTGAGAACTCCTGGAGTAGCTGGACCTTTGAGGTACACTGAGGAAACCTTTGCAGGGATATTGCATCCCTTTTCCCTGAAATAGTTTAGCATGGTTACCCAGCAGTGACAGCTTCTGACAGCTGTTTTAATGTTCCCACAGACAATACCTCTTGCAAGAATGGTCACTGTTCTGGGATTCCTGAAGCACCACTGTGGCTGGGAGCAGGGACTCTTGGGCATTGAAGGATGGCGACAGAAGTCCCAGAGGAACAACTAGCACAGCTGCAATGCTTGTGGCATCTGGTCCTAACCACAGATCTCACTGGCTCAGCCAAACAGCCTGTTTTTAGTGCTGTTACTAAGACATGCCTAGACATTTGCAACATGATCAATTGTATGTGAATTCAAGCCATCGTGTGGTGTCAGAAGATCAAAATATTTCAACCAATGTTGTCCTCTTTTACAGCTCCTTTTCACATATTAGAGAGAGTCTTGAGGGGTAAGAATTTTACATCCTCACAGCAAGATTTAAGCCTCAGTTCAGACTCATGAAGTATGTGTCCTTAATGTCTAAATGCAATGTTTCTCTATTGGTCTGCTACATGTTTTAAACTTTCTTCTTGTAAAATACATACATGGCTTCATTTATAGATAAGTGACCACGGGGTTCACCTAACACCGAACCTACTGTAAACATTCAAAGGGACATTGCTGAAAGGGGTATGTACTCCATAAGGTCACTACCCATCTGCTTCTACCATGATGCCTACAAGAAATTGGCCCCCTACACACAGCAAGATCGAATAACAGCTGGAGAAAGTGGATATTATTTATGAAATGGAAAAAATATCATGTTCACATGATTCAGAGGAGTTAAATTGGGCATGCTGTTTATCTATCTGTGTAACCATGGGATCTTACTACCATTTTCCTCATTCTCCTTCCCTTCAACTCTCCTAGTGTTCGGTACACTCGTTGCATTGTTTTGTTTTGTTTTAATTCTTCAGGTTTATATCTTCCCTATGTTCTTGGACTGCACCTAGCACAATGGGAATCTGATTTTTAATCAGGGCTCTAGAGTCCTACCTTAATAAAAATAATCCAGTAGCAGTAATCATCATCTGTGGGAAGGCAGAGAAAAACAGCAGCACAACATCTCTTTTAGGATCATGGGGCTGTCTTGCCTAGCCTGAAGAAAACTTGGATACTGAGCTAGTGGGCATCTGGAAGTCTACCAGGACTAAATTTGTAAACAGAAAAAGAACAGAGGCTATACATGTTTTTTTAAAAGGTATTCAGTAAGACAGAATGAACAACGTGATGCTCAAAGAAAGGCACCTATATTATACAGAAGGTCAGACTTGATGATCATAATGGTCCCTTCTAGCCCTAAAAATCTATGAAGAGCATTTTCAGTGTCTTACAAAAGCAAGATCTGCATAAGAGAGAGATAGGAAATGAAAGAAGCAAAACAACCAAACATACCCTCTGTAGCCTTTTACCCCTCACCAAAGAGATATATAGGGAGCATGCTGCTCTTTTTTGTTCACTTGTCTGCAGTAAAAAGTATGAATGGGTATTTAATTCTCCTCAATGGAGAATCAAAAGGGATTGCTCCTCAACTCAGTACTGCTAGCACTATGGTTTTATATTTTTGCAAAGAATCCAATTTTATGTGTTAGGGCAGCGGGGTTGTTTTTGCAAGTGTTCCATAAAACATACTGCTTTCTCTCTCCTACGCAGTGCACTCTGTCAGGCAAATGGAGAGAGGTCTCACTTTCCCAGTTCACTACACTTCTACATGAGTCAACATTACAGCATTTGATTTTCTGTCAAATCTATTCCAGTTCAACTGTTCTACACTGTACCTATCCAAAGTCAACACCCTTCTCCTCAACCTTCTCTTTCTCATTCTTGCTTACACACCTTCGTTTGCTTCTGTACATAGGGATGTGTAAGCAAAGTTAGTAGAGATATTTACTGATTCTACAGTTGTATTCTCTACACCTGATTTGCCATTCCTATTACCCTCAAAATTCAGTTATTCAATGTCATTTTCTATTGGCCCCTGAAAAGACAGCAGGCTAGGACTGACTTGTATATGAAGAGATGATTTACCTCCTCCTCCTCCTATCTGAACAAAAACCATTTTAACTCCCCCGCCCTTAAAAATAAACCCAGAAACATCTGTTTGTGTAATACCAACTGCTGTCCAAACAGTAACAGCACTAATTGACATCACACAACGCTGTGTCTCACCTTTCTTCTTATGCTGTTAAATCTCACACTGTGTAGTCCCTAAATCCCACAATTCTGCAGTGTCAGTGAAAAGATTCAACAAGAGATTAATCTAATCGACTGGTAAGGAAGTAGGTATTGACACCAACTCTGCAGAATACCACCACCTTGTGAGAGAATCAAAAAACAGGCAACATTCTCCATTTCAAAGTCAAATAGAAAATCACCCGTTGTTTGTTTCAACAATATCAGTTCCTCCTTAATCTCCCTCTTCCTTACAGCACCATTGTAGTTCCATGTTAGTCCTACTCGTCATTAGTTACCCTCCACACCCTCCCCAAAATAGAAACAACCCATGTAAAACGTCTATGTGACTTAGCAGAATCCCAATGGTTCATGTCATTCTTTGTGTGTTCTCTGCAAAATATATGCCAGCTGGACAGGGAAGGTGATGGGGAACATGGATAATGTAGCCACCAGAGCAACTTCAGAAACAGTTTCCAAACCAAATACTTGGCTACATTCTCTGCCGTTCATTGGCAATGCGGAGGAGATCTGGCACCGAAAGAACCAGACGCTGAAGGTAGCAACCAAAACATTCAAAAAAATTACCAATAACAAAAAAACAAAATGTAAGCTTCCTCGTGTCAAATTTATTTTACCTCTTAAGAGAGGCACAGACACCAGGCCTTTGAGTCTATGCTGTGCAATTACAGCGGACACTCAACTTCTCCTATGCCAAGACCGCAATCTAAACATGACTGTATGCATCGCCTCCTGTAAACCTGCCTACACGCAATATGTTTGTTCAAATTCAGCAGCTCTTCTCTTCCTCTGTCCATAGATGCAGCAACTTCCTCAACAGAAACATATTCCAAACCTTACAGGCAAGGTTCTGTTTCAATAAATACTTAACCCATCAAGAGATCCACCCTAATAATCAGGTATGGATAAAAGCAACAGTTTGTACTCATCTTCTTTCCTGGCAAATCCTTAGAACCCTTTAGCCTGCTTGCACAGGCATTTACTGAACTGCTGCATTGATCCTGTGTATCACAGGAACACGATGAAAGACTAAAGCAATGAGACGGAGGTACATTTTAAGCTATAATTTAAAAACAGCATATTTAATTCTCTCAAAGCTAGTAAATTACATCTCTCTTCCGAAGCAAGTAGGGGTTTCCCTTGGTATCATAGGTAAGGGTACGAGTACATCACGGATTTCATGACTTTCTGCGACCTCCGTGACATTGGGGCCCCACAGCAGGCCCAGCCGCCGCAGCAGTGGGGGACCCCCCACATCTCCCCAGCCTCCTCAGGCAGCAGTGGGGGATTCCTCCCACAAATCCCAGCCACTGGGCAGGAGCGAGAGGCCACAGCTCCCTGCCACTGCCTGCAGCTGGGCAGGGTGCTGGACCCTCCTCCCTCCCCACTTGGTCAGGGATGTTTTTAGTAAAAGTCAGGCACAGGTCATGGCTTCGGTGAATTTCTGTTCATTGCCCGTGACCTGTCCATGACTTTTACTAAAAATATCCATGACAAAATCATAGCCTTACTCATAGGGCAACAAGCAGAAGTGCTTTTAAGGGATCTTTTGTTTTACGCACAGGAGAAAGTATCTTGTCCTTCCCAACTAGCAACCACTCTCACCTAACACAGTCATTGAAATCTTTTGCTGCCCTCTATCACATAGGATGATTTAGTTGGGGATTGGTCCTGCTTTGACCACCCTTCCTGCAGCCCCCATTGGCCTGGAGAGGCGAACCGCGGGCAGTGGGAGTCGCGATCGGCTGAACCTGCGGACCCGGCAGGTGAACAAACTGGCCCAGCCTGGCAGGGGCTTTCCCTGAACAAGCGGCGGCCCTAGTTTGAGAACCACTGGACTAGATGACCTCCTGAGGTCCCTTCTAACCCTGATATTCTATGATTCTATGATCACAACCTGTTCTACCTCTGTGGTAGAACCAACATGTACCACGGAGGATGCTTTAAAAAGCTGCCTTTGGTACAGTACTTCTGGCAGGGCCAGTAGACTGTAATAGAGATTTCAGCTGCCTGTGCTGTGGCAGCTGCTGTACTTCTTGGGTAGCCTTAGGAGGACTGAATGTATCTTTTTAAGAGCCTCTTTACAGCAATTAAAACACTTGACCCTCATGTATGGTTAGCCTCATAATGATGAAGATGAAATGTCACAATCTTTTGACGCAGATTGCAAGAGTATGCCAGGCTTCATTATTTTTTTATCCCCCCTTTGTGTATCTTCCCCCAGCAATTTATGCCTAACAAGCTTTTTAGATGCAAAAAGCTAGCAAACAGTCTGAGAATTAATTCTGGGGAAACACTCAAGCCATGTGGGATTATAGTCTGGTTTTCATGACTAATGACAGTGTGTTTGAGAGCTCCTAGATATTAATAAACTACATTTCATATTTAAAATGATAGTATCAGCCACTGAGTCAGTTTCATAAGTTTCAGCTACAAAATCTCTAATTGCATCTTTCTGACAGACTGGGACAGATGTGTATATGAATGAGCTACATTTATGTTTATTAAGTAGATCACAGTATTACATTTCTAAATGGTAGGATACATTCTATGTATCTATGTATACATTCTATGGAAATGCCTTTAAAAACATTACTTGTTTTCTCTATTCAGCTATTCCAAGTTTCATCACTTTATGAAATGACCTACTTTATGTCAGTGTTCTCTCAGGGCCTTGTGTGAGCTGTCACAAACTAACAGGCCTGGGAACTCATTTTTTAATAATCTAATTAATTTATGCATTCTTGAGTTTACTACGGAACTAGCCAAAGGGTAATTTGCTAATCTAAGAACCTAGATTCAGGTTTTTGCATACCCCCAGAGACAATACAGCTGTGATTTCATTTTTTATGAAACTCACTTCAGGGTTTAGCTTCAAAAATATAAAGCAGTAATATAGTATCATATGCTTAAACTTTGAAATGGTGATTGTGCTCCAAGTAATTCAAAATGCACTACAACGTGCATCAAACATGGCTTAATACTAAATTGAAGAAATAGAATAACATCTAGGAAATCTGCAACAAAAGAGATATCCCTCCTGAATATACTGATTAGCTTCGTTATTTTTACCTATGAAAAGTTAAACAACATGAGGGACAAAGATACCTAAAGTACATCTGCAGAAGATATTCAAATCAGTGCTCTGCTACTTATTTACTGAAGTTATAGTAACTTTCATTTAAAATGTATATATCAAGTTCTTGGGATTGGTCTGTAAAATGTGTGATTTCTGGTGTAATTACCCAGATATTGCTACAATAGCATATCTTTTAGCTGAACAGTAATATATATATAAAAGGGAACACAACATTTCTAGTATTTTCCATCCTATCAGAGACTGTAAGGGCACACGGTCATCTTAAAAAATATTCACACTCTTCTCTGAAAAAGTTTCACTAACTGTTATAAGCACCACCAAAGGTTATTAGAATAGAAAGAAAAATATGTTTGCCTTAATCATTCTTTCAGCTTGTTTACTTAGTACTTTTCAGTGCACTTTGTGCAGTCAGTTTCACAGTTCTCCCCACATAGTTATTCTGTCTTCCCTCTGAGTGGAACTTTCACATAGTAAAGGGAAAAAGAGAGACAGAAAGAAAAGGAGAAATTGACCATGGCGGTGGAGGGGGGAGAACGGGCAGCTGGAGACTGTTTGTTTAATTGACCCAGGTTGAACGTGAACATTAACATTATACATTTTCTTTTAAAACAATAAGTGGATTCAGTGCTCCAAAGAAGTGCTAGATTGAGAGCTCTATATAGTCAAGTCCTGCCTACCCAGAAGCACTACATGTATAACCTTAATTTGGCAAGTGGGGGTGGTTCACTTTGTGTGCTCATCTTGTCCTTTACTTCTTTTGAAATTCCATCACGGGGACTCACTGGGATTGTGTGTCTTGTGCCTTATTCCAGTTTAATAGATCAAGATGTGTCCCCTTAACATCCTAAGCCATCCGTGCCACATAAGACAAAAAAAAAAAAGTGGCATTTAAATCATTCCCTTATCTTGACATTTTGTCAGATAAAACGTAAAAGACAAACAAAGACAAACACACACAACATACATCCTTGATAGAAATTAATGTCTATTAGCTTATTTATAAATAAGCTAAGTCAGAGCCAGCAAGAGCAAACTGGGCCTTGTAGCATGCCTAAGAGAGGAGCTGGTAAAGTAATATGGCTTTTTCTTCCGCTCTCAAAGCACATCATTAGGGAATTTGTTTGATGTATGGGTAGGAAAGGGAAGTTAGGGATGTACAATGTAATATTTAATACTCTTCTTTAGGTATTAAAATATGACATCAAAATGCTGGTTTCTTTTCTAATAAAAGACTGCTTATTGTAACTCAAACTTTGTTACAACACATTTCATATCTGGGGTGGGAACAGGGCAAATCCATTAAGGCTGCAATCTCTAAATGCCTCTGTGACAGTTTGGGGAATTTCTCTTTGTAAAATTTGAATTTGGGTAGATTTTATTAAATTGTTGTATTATCAAACCAGGAAGACAAGACACTGAGCTGGGGAAATACGATCCAGGAGAGGGGAACCCAAACGCACTCAAGCTGGTGGTAACTCTGAGGGAGGGAATTGTGTGCTGGTGTTTATTATTTTGCCTGGTATTTCCTGTACTTTGTCTATGAGGTAAGTGTGTTTGGTTTAGAAATTCCTCTACAAAATTTCTGTCTGTTACTTGCTTCAGCTGTCATGTGTCCGTGAAGAGTTAAACTATAAACCAGAGTACCCACAAGAGTAGAGCTCTGGGCAGGGGGTGCTTGAGCAACTGGGATGTTTTAAGGGGTCAACACTGGGGCATCTGGGCCACAGGGTTCCATTCTCTAAAAGAGGTAACAGAAAAAGGAGTCTGGACCCAGGATGTGTGACCAAGAGGCCAGAGACTGTTGCTGGAGCTTGCCCAGATCCCATGGAGCTTAGAAACACATAGATCCAGTGTGTGGGTCCAAACACAGATGCCTGGTGAGCATCCAAAACGGGGAGCACAACCAGGACTGTGACAAACTCCTAAAAATGCTCTTCATGAAACCTCCCCAAGTTTATATTCATGACCAATGTAAAGGTATTATTCATGCCCTCTTCTGCAATGAAGGTGGAGTTTCATTTTTTGACTCAGAGTCAATTCTAGCTTACATTTTTCCAAAATGTGATCTACAAATAAGTTTTCACTGGTGGTCCTTAAGAGAACTGACTGATCAAATGGTTTTGGCTCCTCTTCCTTGTTTCCATCTGCTGAATTACACTGAAAATCTGCTGAAAATTACATGAATTCATTTCCTATTACTTTTCTATGCAAGCAATTGCTCTAGTTGCCTCAGGGATGTAACTCACCTGAACGTGAGAGATGGTGGTATTGAAACACCACATATGGAAAATATCCACAAGACAATCTGTGTTTTAAAATGTGATGCACACTATGAAGAAGTCAGACCCTCTGATCCAGGTTATTATACAATGTAAGCACTCTTCTATGTGCCTTCAAATGGGGAATATTCCTGGATTTATTGCAGAATTGCAGAGACTGCCATCATTTTGAAAGCAGGTCAGGAAGTCCAGAAGAGAACAGTTTCCTCTGGGTTATGCTACCAATTTACACCCAACCTCCTTCCCCCACATCAGATTTGAGAAGAGTTGAATGGCTGCAGAAATACTGCACTCCTCTTCACAGCTGTAACTTTCTAGTTGTACAGAACCTGAATTTCACCATTTACCACAGTACAGTACCTGAATTATGTCCTTGGTTTAGTATGATCAGGAAATTGAAATTCAGGTACCATGGCAAGGTTAGGAAGTGAGTCAGGCGGGGTCTGCAGCTCTCTTAAATCATAGCCATAATGGATTTAAAGTTAACACTGACACTACATTCCAAGAATTGGTACTGGGTCTCCTTCTGCTATCCTTGCATTCCAGTGTCTGATCTCCCAATGTCCCCAATAATAGAATGCAGCCATGAATACTATTACACAAAGCAACTTTCAAGTAGCCCTGGGAACAGGAAAACAAAATTCATTCTGCTCACATTAGCGGTGCTGACAAATTGTAGCTTCGTGTAGGAGCCGAGATGTATGGGAAGGAGTCAAGAGTCGTTCTCCCATCACTCTCATTTGATAAAAAGGCAATATGCGGGAAAGTGCAGAAAATGCATTACAGGTTAGAACTCTAACGGTTGCAAATAGAGATTCTTTGGATTCATACATTAGATGAGATGAAGTATATCAAATAGTTTCTCGTTATTGTAGTGAGGAGTAGTATACCTAACAAAGGGAATACTAATGAAAAAAATAGTATGTGATCATGTAATTAAAGACTATCAAAGTTCAAAGACAAGGGGGGGGCAAATTAAAGCGGCACAGGCAATCTGAATTCTGACATTTCCTAACTTTTGAGTGCTTGTTCAACCGTAACATTCTGCAGAGATAGTTTTTTGTAAATGTAATTTCTTTAGGATTTTCTAAATAATACCACCAAACCCAACATTACAGATCATAAAAATTAATGACTCCAAGTTAGCTCTCACTTAGTAAGGTATATGGATATTGACATAGATTCACGCAAACATTTTAAGAGCATCTTCCATCTTCGTAGTCTGATTAAGCTTTTGGGAATAATATAACAATATAATACAATCCTTCCCAATCTCTATCCCTCTTACATTGGTTAATGTTAAGTGACAATATTTATACCCTGCTCTTTAAAATTCTGTTTTAGATTGCAGAGTGACTGGGTGGTGAGGTGGTCTGTGGTATACAGGAGGTCAGACTGGATGATCTGGTGGTCCCTTCTGGCTTTAAACCGGGAAGACTTCTCAACCATTTTCCCTCAGATGTTCATTCAGAAATGAGCCTTTAATATTCCACAGACACATTCAGTGAATTTACCACTCTCTCCTGCCATCCACTGATAAGTTGTAGCTATTTGTATAAGTCTTTAGAAGTCTGCCAACATCCACACTTCATTTATATTCACAAATGTAGATCACATAGGCCATAACATTAATGCTTTAGAAAGTATACATTCAAAAGAGGACATTTTATGCTCAGTTAATTTTTTGGTCATAGGGCTTCGATCTACTATGTTTCTCTACAGTAGCTCTCACACTAATGAGCCAGCAAAAAGTATTCTGAAAAGACTATTTGTAGGTCTAGCATTTCTCTACAGATATAGCCCAAGACCCATCACAGCAACCTTCTCTGTAATTTTGAGTCTAATCTCTACTTTTTAAAAATATCAAATATTGCCATCAAGCCCAGTTTGGAGATGGTCTATTGTAAGTAGTATTATCATTTCAATCAGTGAAAGAAACAATCTTTGTTCTGAACATTCAGAGGCTCTGAATGATGGTTGTGTTATCAATTGTTGTGACTGACTAACCCAATATCTCAAGGATTCAAACTTTTATTAAAAATGTGGGGTTTTTTTTTAGCTTTAAAAAATTAAAGACTCCAGGGAGACTAGTCTTGATATCAAGAATATTCAACAGTAGCAGACTAAAAAACTGAAGTATTAGCAGGTGCTGACTATGCACCAAAAAGTTATATAGCTAATTTCAGCCCTTGAATAATAAATTTGCAGAAAAGTTTTACCAAAATACTGAAATTACATTTATGTGGGTTATTTGGAGCAGAGCAAGTTGAAACACAGGAAGAAAATTTTGCAATGTTCCCTCTTTTTTAAATTTAAAAATTTCTTCAAAATTGGAGACATTTCAACCAGAAACTGGGGGAAGACACATGATTTTAAGTTTTTCATCTTTTTGTAATTTCAAACTTTTGAAAAGCTCTAGTTTGGAGGATTCAGCACCTACGGTACAAATGTGTACAAGAGTTCTTTCCCCCTGCCCCCGCAATCATTCTCACACACCCTTCTGAAAAGGAATTTCTTTTAACTGGACTTGTGTCTGGTTTTGCTGCTTTATGAGGTTTCTAACAGCTCAGCAGGCATTGGTGTAAATCTGGAGCACACTAGCATGCTAGAAGTCTGTGCAGACCCTGATATTGTGCACTTTGATCCACATTAGGGTGCAGAAGGCTAGTGTGTTGTAAATTTACACTCCGGCTTGCCCCCTCACTGAGTCTCCATGTGGACAATCCCTAAGCAAACTGCTTTCAATTCCTCACTACACATCAGGAATGTCAATTCTGATCTTCCCTGGTTTTGCTGGAGAACATACTAGATTTCTCAGAAGATTTATATAATCAGGTCTCATACCTTTAACAAAGATATCCTTTTCAAATGTTATTTACTGAAGTTAAACAATAAATCAGTGTTTAAAAAAAAAGAATACAATTTCTGAAGGCCAGTTTATATATCAGATCGCCAAACCTATTCTTTATGGAATTGTAAAGTTAGAATTATAAAAATGTTTTTATATCAATTTATTATGTAAAATCACTTTACCTTTCAATTGTTGCAACTACTGATACTTGGTAGTCTTCACTAGTTCAAACCTAGAGAAAATCTGAATTTCTTAATATTAAACAAAAATAAGCGTTTTTTTTTTTAAATCATTTCAGGTGTGCTTGCCACAACACACAAGAAGGAAGTACATAACCCTACTTATATTCCTTTCCAGGACTACACTTCAAACTTCCTAGAGTGAGTGCCCAATCAGTGTAGTTTCTTGTTCATTACTTCAGAAATCTATCTTTTAACATGAAGTTTCAGGCATCAGCCTTAAGATCTGTGTATTGTTCACTTAACTGCATGTCTTAATTCAAGCAAATGGACAGCCTAAAATTCCCGATGCTGTTAAGTGCTTATGTGATTTTTATTTGTGCAGGATCTGCAAATCCAGTCTCTCACTGACCAGGAGTTCAGTGTATACTACTGCTAAAGACTTCCATATATGTCAATTCGAAATTCAGTAAAGCTTGGAATAATAATGTCTTCCTATTCTTTTTAACCCCAGAACATCATCAAAGAGCTTTTAATAAATACTCCGCATTAACTGTATCTGTTAGGTATCAACATTTGCAGATTGGGAATTTATATTTATTTCAGACCCTTGGTGATTGCAAGACCCTGGGGGTTATGGCAGTTCTCTTTGTGCTCTCATTAATCTTACTATAATCTTCCCGCTATCTATCTTTTGATGTGTGTCTTCATGTGTGAAAATCCATGACTACACAGGAAATTTTCCTTTGCTATTTTGTTAACACAGCAGGTCCATCGGCTTAGTCTATTTCCCTAGTTAGACTGTGTTACATATACTTTGTCAGCTACCATAATCTACATTACAATATTGCATACACAGAGAAACTTCCATTATCCAAGTCTTTAAAGCTGATTATCAAGTACAAGAGAGTTTAGGGCAGTGGTAGGCAACCTGTGGTTCACGGGCCGCATGCAGCCCGCCAGCGGATTACCCTGATGGGCCACGAGACACTGTTTACATTGACCATCCGCAGGTACGGCTGTCTGCAGCTCCCAGTGGCAATGGTTCGCTGTTCCCAGCCAATGGGAGCTGTGGGAAGCGGCGCGGGCCACAGGGACATGCTGGCCGCCACCTCCCGTGGCTCCCATTGACCGGGAATGGTGAACCTCAGCCACTGGGAGCTGCGGGTGGCCGTGACTGCGGATGGTCAATGTAAACACTGTCTCGTAGCCCGCCAGCAGATGACCCTGACAGGTTGTGGGCAGCCCATGGATAGCCCACCACTGGGTTAGGGCCCTAGAGTTTAAGGTTGGGACTCCGTGCTACAGCTGAAGACATTTAAAAATTAAGTCCAGTACAACAGATGAGCTTTCACAAATTCCATTGTGAATGATGGACTTCATCCTTGTGCTTTAGGTAATATTGAATACTTCAAAGATAGGGGTCGAGATCTTGAATTTGACTCAATATTCTATGAGACGCCAGTGCAGAGAGCACAGGACAAGTCTGATGTGCAAGGCCACACCTCATATGACCAGTTGTTCATTTCTAATTTGGGAAGCACTATTTTGTCGATGGAGAAAGAACAGTTGCTTCTGATAGAGCCTCCTCCACCGCAGGCAGCTAGCTCTGCAAGTGACCTGCACAGCAGAAGTGATGTTTGAAAGATCTTCAATTTCTTCCTCAATCTCTTGCTACAGGTAGGAAGAAATAAACTTTAGGATGATACACAACTAAGGTTTTGCAAAGACAAGGAAACAGGAACAGGGAATACTTTAAGGGGCTATGATAACACTGCTCTACAGCCAAAATGCTTCTGAAATAAATGTAGTCAAACTTTACTAATTCTGGGTTACTGAGAACGAAAATGATGCTTAAAATTGTTGACTGCGTCTAGTTTTCAAGATATGCTATTGGGTCAGTATGTACGACCCTTGACTTGGGAATGGCGAAGGATAAGTGAGTTATAAAGGGAAGGGATCTCAATTTAAACCAGAAATGACTAAAATACATCTTTGACTGGATCTATGAATAAATCTATGACAGGGTTTGGACAGTACTTGCTTTTTAGGCAAAACAATGAATGATGCAATCTGAAGCACGTATTGCGTCATACATTATATGAATTGCATCATGTTATTCCTAGAAGTCATGGATGATGCAATCATAACGAAGCTTACATCACTCTGCTGAACAAATTGCCCTATATCTAGAAATCATACAGTGTCGTGCTCTCTTATTTGTCAGTGTTTGATTTTGCAAAGGGACACATTTCTGTTTAGCCAAAGTGAGCAGAGATGCCTCGTACTTGTGAACAGTGCAGATAACTTCTGCTATGTTTGTGGTGAAGTGACTTTTGCATCACAAAAGCGCAGTATAACCACTATGGTTAAGAAAACCTATCACCTTTCTTTTGGCTGCAAAATTGGAGATCAGGACAAGAGGTGGGCCCCACACATATGCTGCAACACTTGTGCAACAAATCTTCGCCAGTGGTTGAACAGGAAAAGGAAATCTATGCCTTTTGCAGTGCCAATGATTTGGAGAGAGCCAACAGATCATACCAGCAATTGTTACTTCTGCATGGTGCCTCCAGTTGGGAAAGGTGTGTCAAAGAAGAAAAGGTGGACTGTGCATTATCCAAACATTCCATCAGCTATACGCCCAGTACCCCACAGAGAAGGGCTGCCGGTTCCTGATGCACCAGAATCATTCTCACTTGAGGAAGAGGAAGAGGATGAAACTTCTGGTCCTGAACCATCAATGTCACAGGACCCACATTTTCTCCCATCCTCCTCCTCTGAACCACACCTCATAACACAAGGTGAACTGAATGACCTTGTCAGGGATTTGGAACTCCCCAAGAGTAAGGCAGAGCTGTTGGGCTCCAGACTACAGCAGAGGAATCTCCTGGCAGGTGATGTTAGGGTTTCCATGTTCCGTGACTGTCGAAAGGATCTTGTCCCATTCTTCTTCATGGAAGGTGATCTTGTAGCCTGCAACAACATCGATGGTGTGATGGCAGCCCTCAACATCGTTCACGATCCAGATGAGTGGAGACTGTTCATTGATTCATCCAAGACTAGTCTTAAAGCTGTTTTACTGCATAATGGCAATGTTTTGCCATCAATTCCAGTTGGACATGCAGTCCATATGAAGGAAACCTATGACAACATGAAACAACTTTTGAAGTGCATAAACTGTGACCAACATCAGTGGCAGCTTTGTGGTGATTTGAAGGTTGTTGCTCTCTTGCTTGGTCTGCAGATATATATACACAAAGTACGCTGTTTTCTCTGCGAATGGGATAGTCGTGCAAGAGATTCCCACTACATCAAGAAAGATTGGCCACTCCGACAGTCATTGGAGCCTGGGAGGAAAAGTGTTCAGCATCCACCACTTGTTGAATCAAGGAAGATTTTGTTACCACCCTTACACATCAAGCTGGGTCTGATGAAGAACTTTGTCAAGGCCATCGACAAAACACAAGCAGCTTTCAAGTACCTCCGTGGAAAATTTCCAAGGTTAAGTGAAGCTAAGATAAAGGAAGGTGTCTTTGTTGGTCCTCAGATTTGTGAACTTCTTTGAGATGATGCATTTGACCATGCACTGCGTGGCAAGGAAAAGACGGCATGGAAAGCCTTCCAGTTAGTGGCAATAAATTTTCTCGGAAACAACAAGGCAGACAACTACAGGTTGTTGGTGGAAAACCTCCTCAAGGCATACAAAAGCCTTGGTTGCAACATGTCACTAAAGATACATTTTTTGCACTCTCATCTAGATTTTTTTCCACCGAACTGCGGAGCAGTGAGCGACGAGCACGGCGAGCCATTTCACCAGGACATTGCAACAATGGAGAAACGCTATCAGGGCAAATGGAGCCCATCAATGCTTGCAGACTATTGCTGGACAGTGACAAGAGATGCTCCATTTAACAAATACAAGAGACGTGCCAAGAAGCGCCGAGTAGACACTGAATAGGACTAAACTATGTACAGAGTAGTTTGCCTTTTGTTTCATAATAAATTTTATTTATATAACCCTTTTGCTGATTTTTAAAGTGTTACATAAACAGGACAGGTGAAATATTATCATGTAAAGCAACCATAAACACATGAAAAGACCTAGGTTTACAATTTATGATTAAAACTCTACTATCTACACAATATACATCGACATAAAATGTAAACACTTAAATATCTTAGAAACAGTAGCCAATCAGTTGTTTTAATTGTCATATTTGAATTCAGCACATCAAAATACATAATAAATAGCACATTTTATCTCTGAAGCAGACGACTTCTCAAAAATTGTAGACCAGTGTAACATGTACCCAGAATTCTACTGACATTTAAAGTTTGCTATGATTTCTTTCCTCTCCGCTCCTTTCCCCGTGTGACAATTCCCTAATGAAACAGTTTGCTTCAAGCAACCAATTAATACACAATATCTCAATACAGTCACATTTTCCACAAAACTAAATAAGCTCTTGGTGCATCTCATTCAAACAGCTCTTTACAACAATCCCAACAAAGAACAGCCTATGTAGGAAAGACTAGTAAGAGGGTTATAAGAAAGTAATTACTTCAAATATAATTTGAACAAGAGCATTGCGCTAACTCAAAAACATCAGAAACATTGTTTATCTTCAGTTGCTCTCAAATATCAATTGTTTTTTGCAACAGCATTTGACAAATCAGCAGCTTGAGTAATAGCGTAATGTCTTTACCACCTTTCAAAAAGGGGAAGAAATGAAAACACGGGAATGTGCATTCTTCAGTTTAATCACTTCACATCCCAGTACATTCACCAAAAGAGTTTAAAGGCAATCCCATCTTTGAAAATGAAGTCACTAATGGAATTAGATCATACTTAAGTTTGCATGCACCATAAAACCTGAGACTTCCCAAAGGTCAAAGAGGAAGTTAAAACCTACAGCAAAAATGATAATTCACCAATATACTTTTATGTTTCATGTTCAGAATAGTACACCATGTTTGGATGCTTCTGATTAAAATCTGCATCTCTGATTCCCTTTCTCCCCCAGCAACAACTAAATTAACTGAATTTCACTGGAACAAAGATACAAAATTCAGCCTTTTCAGTCATGGACTTCTTGACGAAAAGGTTTTCCAAGCTGAAAATCTAATAGAAACACATATTGTTTCAGGAAATACTGGGTTCAATAATGATTTATGGTCCTATAGGATTGTGTGCAGAAGTGAGTGTGCACTTCTGTTAGAACTGTTAGAAAGAAAATAGTCAGTTCAAAGCTTTAAATAATCTTATCTACAGGATTATATTAAGAAGCAACAGGGTGCATAAAATTAATGATTTTTAAAAAACATAAATCAGACATTTACACTGGGTTTTTTATTTAAATTAAACACATTTTTCTTTTTAAAATAAACCTATTTAAAGAGATTAGAAATTATGACAACCTAAATTAAGACCTAAACATACTATAATCTATTAAAATAATTAAAATTAAATAAAGAAATATAATTCAAGCAGTACATGTTTGCTGGGGTGTGTCTACACAGGAAAAGCTGTGCATGGGCTAGCCTACTCAAACTAGCCTGAATCCAGCTAGTGCAGGTAACAACAACAGCAAAGACAGCCCAGCACGGACTTCAGGGCTAGCCAGTGGGCTGAGTACATACCCAGGGTCCATGCCGGGAAGACCTGTGCGGTGTGGTCTTCATCTCTATTGTTACCTGCGCTAGTTGGATCCAAGCTAGCTTCGATAGGCTCGCCCGTGCAGAGCTTCTACTGTGTAGACATATGCAAAGGAAGTCAAACCACTGAATTGGAGGAAGTCACTGGCTAAAAGCACCTGGAACCAGAGTTTGTTAAAGTGCTAAATAAGTTTTTGACAGCAGTAGCCTTTTTTCTTCATTTCAGTTTATTCAAAAACAGTTCAGTTCAATGACTAGTTCATTCAAAGTTGAGAAATGACATGGAGTTAAAAAAGCAGGAAAGCTTGTTTTCTTCTTCCAATCTATGAATAAAAATGGAGTGAAAGGATGAGATATACTAGTTCTCAAATCTTGAAGGATATGGTGACCAGACGCAATCAATTCAATTCACTAACTACAGATAATACAGTAAAAGCTTTTTTATCCAGCATGTTGGAGGAATGGGGGGTGTCAGTAAGTGAAAAATGCTTATTAACGAAGAGGGAGGGAGTGCGAGGCTGGGGCACAGGAGAGGGTATGGGGCAAGGCCTCTGGGAGGAAGCTCAGGGCTGGGGGTTAGGGCATGGGAGGGGCTGTGGGGCACATGCTTTGGGAGGGAGTTTGGGTGCAGGAGAGGGCTCGGGGCAGAGGAACAGGGTGCGGGAGAGGGTGCAGTGTGCCAGATCCAGGAGGCGCTCCCCCTCAAGCAGCTCTCTGAAAGCGACAACATGTCCTGGCTGCTCCTAGGTGGAGGCACAGCCAGCGGCTCTGTGCTCTGCCCCGAGTGCTGGCTCTGCAGCTCCTATTGGCCAGGAAACGCAGCCAATGAGAGCTGCGTGGGCAGCATCTACAGGGAGAGACAGCACACAGATGTGCCTGTACTCAAATACCACAGAATTTGTTCCAAAAAGAGTGTGTCCAGGATACACACTTATAACGGTCTTCACTAAATAAGGACACTCCAACAAAGCAGCAGATCACATTGTGGAAAGGGCCTCCAAAAAACACCAATAGATCCTGCTTCAAAACACGGGTGAGGGGAAAACCCACTGGCCACACACCCTGGTTGTCACCTACCATCCCACACTGGAACCCATATGGGGTATCAAACAATTACAATGCAGGCTTGTAGGGGACCACATCCTCAAATCATTTTGAACCCCCTCTTCTAGCCTTCAACCAACCCCCTAGCCTCACCCCAAGCTCATCAGCAGAAGCAAGCTGCCCACACACCAAGACACACCAACTCCAAGTGGCAACAGACACTACCAGAACAGGTGAAAAACATGCTGACATTTTCACTGGTACAATGATAAATACCCTCACATCTTTCAAGATTCACAGAACTTACCCATGCCTATCAAAACATGTCATGTTCCTTATACAGTGCATCGAATGCCAAAATAACAATTATGTGGGTGAAACCAGACAATCACTACGCTCTCAAATGAGCTCACACAGAAAAATTAAAGACGACAAAAATACCATATCACCCATAAGCGAACACTTTTTTCCCACAAAATGATCACTCCAGAACTGATCTTTCAATACTCATCCTCAAAGAAAACCTGCATAACACATTCAAAAGGTAAGCCTGCTTACCTTTCATAATGCTGCTAGACACTAAAAAACATGAACTTAACAGGGACACTGGTTTCATGGCTCAGTACAACAATCTGTAATATACATCTGCCTGCTAACCCTTAATGGCCTATTTCAAACCCCTTTTGCATAACCATCTAACCCTTACAGCACACTCCATCTCATGTGACCTCCTACATGTTACCCTTCTGCTTAACCACCTATCCCTAACTTGTGTTTAACTCAGACACTCTGATTTCTTTCCCCAGACCTGAAAAAATGTGTGTAGCTTGAAAGCTTATCCCTTTCACTAACAGAAGTGGGGCCAATAAAAGATATTACCTTACCTACCTTGCCCTCTCAAATCTAGTTTTGGAAGCTGGGAAACCTGATAAACAACTTGCATTCCCGTGTCAGGGTAAGGGCCATTTACTGATCACTTTACTCTTACTCTCTGCAATCAAAGATGTTTAAAAGACAGAAGCATGCAGTGAATGAAGGAATTCATCTGGCTCTGTAAATGATTAATTGTGTCTCTTACTGAAAGTCTGGTGATATGACCCAGGATGTGAACCAAAATGATTAAATCAAGTTTCATTGCACTAGATGATACATCGAGAATATAACACAATTTTAACACCACAGTGCACTCCTTAAGAAAAACAGATTGAGCATCTTCAGTAGTGTTAAGTTGTCAGAGATCCAGGAGAGGACAAAAATGGGGTCTATTCCTTTCTGACCAAGAGATGATTTACTGAAAGACAGAAACTATGATGGCAAGGAAACAGTATTACAATTTATATTTCTTTGTATTTCTTGACTAACAGCATTAATTCTTTTGAGATTAGATCTAGATAGAAGAACAAGTGTGTGGTTTTAAGCTATTTTCACTGTTGCACCATTGCTATTTTTACTGAACCTTTTTCTTGCAGAACACATTTGCTATATAAACGTCAATACAGGCAACAACTGTCATGGTCTGCAAAATAAAAAAGCTCATTTTAACAGTGTGCAGTATTTGTCATAGTATCTGGTACATCTAGAGAAGTGCATATTTAAGTCCTTATCCATTTTAGCTCAGTGCAGGGAAATGAATTATTTTTTTCTAGATAAAATTAATTCGAAGGCCAATGCCATTCCATGCTTTATAACAATAATTTTGGAACCACAGTGATGAACAAACTGGAAACAGAGCAGTGGCTCTAACAGCACCCAACAGTTTTAGAAGAACTGAAGGAAGAATCTCTAACAAGAATCTTCAGTACGTCACAAGCAAAGAAACATACTCCATATGCAAAAACCTGACCTCATTAAAGCCAACAGCAAAAATTCCAGTGGGCTAGAATTTTATCTCATGACTTTAAAAAAAAGGGAAACATATCATCTATCTTAACAACAGACAGAAAAAGAAGAAAATTATTTGGGGATGTATTCCAAGATTTCTGGGTACATATATTAACACAATGATGGTATAAATACAAATATATCAAAAAGAATATTGCCTAAGCAGCACAGGTTCATTAAAATAGATGTTAGAATATCATCAATGTAATTTTTGATTATATAGATAAAGGGGACAAAGATATAGTGCATTTGGATTTCAGGAAGACATTCAATATAGAGCTACCTAAGAAATTGGATAAATGCCAACAAGATGAAAATGTCACGGCACAGATTACAAAATGATGGTATAAAATCAAGTGGGAACAGTACACAATGGAATGGCTTGAAAATCTACCCAACTCTACCAGTTAGAAAGTTTGGCATCTGACTAGCAGGCCAACAGAAGTCCTATCGCTCCCAATCCCAGAGGGGCCAGGGACTCTGCTCTGGTAAGAAACCCAACACGCTCCATCTTCCTAACAGCTTGGGAGCCGGGTGGAAAGGGGAAGGATGCTTAGCACTATATCTAGATCCCTCCCACCCTCTGTAATTTTGTACTGGGCTTAGTGAACATCTGACAGAGGTTGCCTCTCTCCCCAATATTTTCTTCTTCATTCCTAATACCTCCTGTGAGGCATAACCTCTCAAGATGCATATCTGCCTCTCTCACACATCCGTTTTTTTACCCATCCCTGAGGCCTGCCGGGACAGAGAAAAAGGTAGAGCCTCTCCCTGCAGAGGGGGTATAGAAGCAGCAGGGAGCTACAAGGATCAACAAGCTGGGGGTTTATAGGGGGCACATATGGCAGCACAGCAAGAGGATGAATTAACTCCCAGCAGTTCTCTAGAACTCTACAGAGCTCCAGGGCAGCAGCAGGCATTTACTCTGGGGGGAGGGGAGGAGAAGAGGGGGATTATACTCAACTGAAGGGCAGAATTTTTGAGCCTCGTTTCCACTCTTACTGCCCCCTCCCCCACCACTAATCCATGGATTTCTGCAGAATTTAAGATGTAAAAACACACACACAAAGTGTGCCTAACCCCCTTAGAGTTGTGAAGGGAGGCTTCTGAACATGAACCTATGTAGTTGTGTCCGATCCTACAGCCAGATCACTCCAGGGGCTGCTACTAATCGCTTTCCTAAACAGTGCCAGAGGGAAATTAACAAAACTCTCATCAGTTTCTCTGCTGCTACTATTCAGAACCCTGTGGGCAGCAGTGAAATTGAAAAGAATTGTGTGAATTTCACTCTGCAACTGGGAAAAGTAAACTTGGGAAAGCAGACAAGCTACAGAACTATTTATGGGGGAGGACGACAACTTAAAAATACTCTGGGCTGAGACAGTAGTGGAGATATATTCAATATAATTGTGTGCACACATCTCCCACTGCCCCATGGTCACAAATGGGGTCTGAATCTGGAACCTTCAGCAGCAAAACTACAACCCCCGCCACCTTCCACTTTAACTAAGCTGTCAGTAAAATGTGTGATCTTACCCTTGCTGATGCCAGTCTCTAGAGGGAGGTATGACTGTACACATCATCGAGCATATTACAGATGTACACTCCCTCACAAGAGCTAAGAGGCTGGGGAAAGGGTAGAGCAGCAAGGACATTAACTTCTCCCCTCCTGAAAAAGAAAGGTGGGGATGCAACAGAGGCAGTGCTACAATTTATGGCTCTTTTCCTGACCTGCCACTCATGTGACCAATATCCCCTTTCAACCTAATATAACTCTTCTGCTTGTAATTTTAATGTGTGGGAGGCATAGTTGCTAACAGTCCATCTACATGTCATCTTGACGCAGAAGCTGGGAGTGTAAAATCCTCCAGGAAAGAAAAAAAAGACATCAAGAAGAGAAATACAATATGTAGTTCCGGATATGAAAAACCAAAAAGAATGAATAATGAAAGGATTGCTGGTACTGTGACAATGCATCAGGATCCATTCCAGACAGGACAGAGACTAGAAAGATCCACGTTTCTGACTGTTATTTTGAACATTATTTACAATGTATTTATTATTAGTGATGACCCACAGCTTTGCTGTTCAACATTATGGTTTTATAGCATGTCTGAGTGAGGGTGGGTGAATATATGTGTTGTGCTGAAAGATCTTGTGTTGATGTGTGGGGGTGGTGAATGAGGGAGGTTTGTTATTGTGAGGGGCAATGTGTGTTTGGGTTTATTGAGTGTGCTTTGTTGTTGTGTGGGCGGCTTTGAAGAACCGTGGCAGTTGGGTCTAGGAATCCACCGTCTGTGCAGTCTCCCTCATACAACCAATGAAACTGTTGCATTCAAATTAGTTGCAGAGTAAGGGTGATGATCGGTTGAGTCACCTCTGATATCAGAATGGTCAAGCACTCTTGGCATAACAGATACATGCCTTACTGTATCTGTACACCACACAGGTGTAACTCAAAGTCAAATGGCTGAGAATTTAAAAAATGGACTATAAAAGATTGGGAATTCCAGTGATGACTGAAACTGGTGATATTCTGAACAGAGAGCTCTCAGCCTTGCTTTCAGCTGTTTCCATCACTTCACACTGACTCCACAAACACCCCAGGCTTCAGACAGGTGACAATCCTGGAATCTTATTATACAAATATATTCCAACCTGTGCTCTTGTGTGGAGTGTCCAAAACACAGCAAAAATACCATTTCTGCCACAAAGTGAGAACAAGCATCACTGAGGCAACTCAAAGGAATTTCACAGCTTCCTGAAGGCCGCAGAGCATGGTGCTGAGTTGGTTCTGTTCACGAGAGTTCAGAGAATGCAGTCAGCATGTCTCTACAACCCGTTCTCCCTAAGAGCCAAAACTGCTTGAAAGGGAAGCACTTGACTGTCTCTATAACTTCTCCCTATAGTCTGCAGTATTAACTGCAGGCCCTACTTGCCAGGGTTGGTGTACATTTTCCAGGATGGAGGAGAGGAAGACAGGGAAAAATTGTCTTCAACTTCTACGTGCTTCTCACAGGCATGGTTTTACTAGACCTTTATTTGATGGATCAGGGTGTGATCTTTCATCAAATAGATCACAAAGCACTTTAAAATTAACAAAGCTCACAACACCCTTGTGAGATTAGCAATCATCCCCCAAATTTTTACAGAGCAGGACACTGAGATGGAGAGGTTAAATAAATTGTCCATGATCACACAGTGATGGGAATGAAACCCAGGTCCTTCAGATTCCTAGTTGTGTGCTCTGAACTCTCAGCCATTTTCCCATCATACAAAGAGGAAAACTGACATTTAGTTTGGTATGTGTCACTAGCAAGTGGAGTTAAAGTAATATAAATCTTAAAATAACACTCGAGCCTCAACCGGCATACAGTGAGGCATAGACACACAGAACCATACTTCATTGGCAGTTAATGCATGATAAATATTCCTTTGATCCTTTGGTTGTTTTATTCAATGAGTGACTGGTTATTCATTCAGTCCCACTAGCCGTTTGGTCCAATGACTAATGTATTTGGTAAGATCCCATATAAACCAGAAGAGGTAATAATGCCACCCAACCATCAAATTAATAAAGCAATAAAAGTGGTATAAGGGTTGTAAGATAAGAAATATGATGAGAATAACTTGAGAGAATAGCACTTATGTAGACTAAGAAAGATGATTGGCAGGGAGGAGGGGAGAGAGAACATGATCCACATTGTAAATAGCTTCAAAGTAGCGATCTAAATGCAGGGGAATTATTCATTGTCCTAGAATAATTTAGGACAAAGTATCAAATAGTCTGAGGTAGAGAAAAGTTTAGGCTGGATATTCAGGAGGAAACAGAAAATAGGAGGTGGTCAAGGCACAATCACTACAAATGTTCAAGAATAGGTTAAATAAAATGTATTAATGGGAATAATGTCATTAGTAAAGTGCCTAGAGGAAAGGATAAGGATGTAAAATTCTCAATGCATAATCTTGCAAAATGCAGGGGATCATGTTAAGATCCAATTGGTCTCTTCTGGCCCTAATGTCTCAGGAAAGATGACGCTGTGGGGAGAAGTCCAGATTTGTTTCCTAGGCATAGTAACAGGGTGCGCTCTCCACTCGCAGAAGAAGCCTGCAGGACTCAAATAAGCTAGGCACAGCATTGTCAGAACTGAAGTTCCAAAACAAGACCATTATATTGACTTGGCCTATCTAATCTGTATCCCGCATCCCAATTTCTAGTTTTCAGTGCACCTCATGCTTTCAGAATTCCCTTTTTTTCCCCCCTCAAGAGATGCCCAGCCATAGGAGCTAATATATTAAACTGTCTTCAGAGTTCCAACTGCGTATGAGGGGAGGGGTCCCATAGCCTAAAGTTTTGAGTCCCATAACTTATTCCCATTTCCCTATGTACAGGGAGCAATATCTCTAAACATAGTTAGGCCTTGTACATCAAAGGAAGATACTGATGAACAGTTTTTTGTAGGACTCTAACCACTACATGCAGCACTTAGGTCAGGCCTGTTACAATACTATATTGTGTTTCCTAACTGTCCAGAACTAGAACCCATTGATTGAACTGCCAGAAGATGTGCAAATGCACACCTTTTGTTTCTTTAAAAAAAAAATTATGTTTTAGTCCTTTGTTCCTCTCATGCACTAGGTCTGCCTCTGAAAGAATTTCAAATGGCTGAGTTTTAACATTTCCAGGAGAGAAATTACAGGTCTGATTCCTCCACAATGCCTTTATTTCACCCAGTGAGCAGAGAATTAGTGAAAGTTTCAGTCTCCCTATATACCCAACAAACACTTAAAAACATAAGTCAGGTACTATAGGTCTCTCTGCTTCTGAGACAAATGGAGATGAATTTAGAAGATCGATCCAACACTTTATCCTTGGTAACATATTTGTGTTTATTTCAGTAACAATAGCTCTCTGGAGAAAATGCAGTCGATAACACTTCAATAAAAGTGGCCTTTCACTTTGAAATAGTGGTATTCATGGAGTATCAGAGTTCATTTCAATCCCACTTTCCTTAGCACACAGCACTAGGTATTACATTATTTCTTTCTGCTCAGTTCTTCCTGTCAGCTGGGCTTACCCAAAAGAGTCAGAACCTTCACTGCTCCCAGCTCGTATGTTCTGTCATTTCCCAGCCCCACCAACTCCACTGGGGACACAATCATACATTCAGTTTAATTGGCTATAAAACACTGGTGACTATTCCTCCAGAAAGTGTACCAGAGATTTTATGGCCAGAAGGGACTACAATGATCATTTCCAGTCTTATCTCCTGCATAAATGATGCCCCTTAGCTCAATTGTCAAAACAGTTATAATGAGAAATACAGTGTTGGGATATTGAGAGCATGTGAAAAGCAAACACAAAAGTGTTCTGCTATTATTGAAAAAGCAAAGATTTTTTTGAATGTACTTTCTGAGCTATGTCAATTGCTGTTTGGAAATTATATAAATTATGGGTTACACACATTGAAACATGAACATGTTGAGGTTCCTTCTGGCCAGAAGAGTGTGCCTTAGTTTAGAATAGTACTGTTAAAGCAGTAAGGTTTCTAAGTTATTGTCTCTTTGTTGCCTTAGGATAAATATATCACCAGCTCAGAGTTTGAACCCAAGACCTTCAAAACTAAAAGAATAAGCTTCAACTGCTTGAACTAAAGCATTCAGGCCTGATCTACCTCTAAAACGTAGGTCAACCTAGCTACATCGCTCACAGCTGTGACCTAAACTCTGGTATAGACACTGCTAGGTCAACGGAAGAATTCTTCCATCAACCTAGCTATTGCCTCTTGAGGGGATGGATTTACTAGTGACAGGAAAAACCTCTGTTGCTTTAGCAAGTGTGCACATTACAACGGCAGCTGTGCACCTGTAGCACTTGTAGTATAGACATAGTCTATGTCCCCTTGCTAGCAGCTGCGGCAGATTGATTAACATCCTGTGTGAACCAGCGACTATATGGGGACAAAAGAGGCACTCTTTTCTACTGTAAGTTACATACAGAATGATTATCAACCTTACATGCAAAGAGATTGTTAAGATGCAAAACTCCAAAAACTTAAAAGCACTGTGCATATCCTGTGCAATAATTCACATGCCATGTGTCTTTAAAATTGGTATTTGTTAAAATGGATCTTTGGCACTACCAAAAATCTAGGGGTGAGAGGTTAACTCTTAACTTTCCAGTTGATTATGGCTTTCCTCAGCAAAAATCTGAGGTATCAGTTTTGCCTCCTTTAAATGTGCAGTTTCACACTTAGCAAAAAAAGAATGTCCGACTCTTAACTGAATGGCTATTATTTTGAATACAATTTCTACCTGTCCCTGGATAGGGAGTGTAAAAGAGGACACTGAAGAGACCACGAATATTCATTTATATAATTTTGGAAAGTGTTAGCTACCACAGTGATGAGCACAGCAGGATTACCTTGTTATGGTAGGTAGATAGCAAGGGGAAGGGTAAGCAAAGGTATGTTTGATGGTCCTTTTAATTCCTTACCAAAGGAAAGGGTAGTATGGAAGCACTGTTTCTGTGTGAGTGATTGTACTGTATACTAGCGTAAAGACTACTGTTGTCAGTTAATGGCTCATCATTCTTCAAGAACTATTGCTCAATTCGAGATGTGCTGGACCTGGCCTGAAGTTTTATGTCACTTATTTCTCCAGAAACAAATCTAAGACCATTTAAGAATGTTATAAACACAGAAAAGTGGAGAATATAATCCTTTCAAAAAATAAATTTTGTTATTTTAATTATGTTTTGGTACCTAAACAGTACAGTGGCAGGATTCATGAGAAATGCCAAGAAGGCAGGTTGGACTGAATATATAAAACACGTCATCTCCATTTACAAAGGCGATTATTTTACCAACAGCTATACCAGTGACATCAAAGATGATGCAGTTATTTCCTGCTCCAAATATTCAAGAAAATAATGCTAAGATATTGCAGGGTGCAATTACAGTTGGTAAATATTGATTTTCTGAGGAGGACTACTGCAGGCATAGACAACATCTATCTACTGCCTTCATGGATCTCAGTGGTTTACAAAGGGCAGGCAAATCTCACCACTTTACAGAGAAGTAAACTAACTAGTTAAGGGACTTTAAGACATGCTGGGCACTCCATCTCCCTTTAAAGTTAATAGAACCTGTTGGTCTTCATGTGTCCCAAGAGACAAGCTGAAGATCACACAGCAGGTCAGGTGTATTTGAAGACTAAGGGGCAGAACCCAGGTCTCCTGACTCCCAGTTCTATGCTCCATCCACCTGACCACCCAAAGGAAATTTACTATAAATTCTTGGCTTGCTCTTGAAAAGCTTAATTTTCAGAAAGATTCTTTTGCATTCTGCTCAACTCAGTGCACATTTAGTTAGAAAAATCCAATTTAATATGAAAATGAGCATTCTAACGTGAACTAATTGAATGAAATCATGTCCTAGACAAAACTGGATTTATCTATTACCATCCTGCATGTCATCTTTACAACACAGTATGAACAACAAGTTCAGTACAAAGAGCAAAATTAATTCAGTCCTATGAGCTACATTTATAATGCACTGCAATTATTGGAAATAAGATACAGCACACAGAAGCTATTTTCAATATTGTTAGTAAAGTAAAATGAATGTTCTGCCTGAATCCTTTTTCTAGTAAATCCTTTTCCATAGGAACAGAACCCACTCAAAATTAACTCCCCCTTTTTGAATCTATACATATTTTCCTAAAGGCAGAATTTTGCAGGATTCTCAAAGCCCTAAAACACTTTTCAGATTGCAGCCAACTGGCTCTGAATACCAGTACTAAAACATAGCTTCTTCAACAAAATAATCTGCCTGTTCAGAGGTTCTGGCAGCTGCCATCTTCAACATCTGTACATGGGGACATTAAGTTGACCCTACAATGAAGGAGCAGCTGTCTCTTCATACTTCAAGCCAAACTCTAATTAATGGAGTAAGAAGTTTTCCCCGTAGACAAGTTATTCCATAACTACCTACTGCAGGATTTTTTTGGCCATTCCTATGAAGCTACTGGTACTGTATGCTGTCAGAGACAGGACTAGAGGAACTAACAGCCCAGTTTGGTATGGCAGTTTCTATGTCCACAACATTAACTATTCTGGCACTTGTACAGGTATTACCATCCGTCTTGCATTAATTCATTTTGATACAGTACTGTTCTACTGCTTATAGCACTCTGAATTGCAGATTAACTGCAGATGAGGCCCATACCCAATAAGGGGTGCTGTTATATGGCAGTGAGGAAATTATTTGTAGTAGATAAATTGTTTAGTGATAACAGATGTAACTGATTATTTACACTTCTGCAAATGTGTCTCATTCCACCAAGATGCAAGAAAATTAAAAACTTTGCAATAAATAACTGATATGGGAAGAGTAACCAGCTTTATCTGCTAACTCTCAAAGAAATGTGGTGTCTTATGCTACATTGCCCCAAAAGATATAAGAGAATGACATCTCTCTCCACTCTCAAACCTGCACAATGTACACTAGTTCTGTGTGTGTTGAAAAGGCATAGAAAAATTAACACAGTTTAATTGACTTTACTTATCATCCAAGCATCTTCCATTTCCTCATAAATAGGAATCTTACAGTTCGGTAGCACCTTAAACATGCTAAGTGCTGCCCAAATATAAAAAAACCCAACACACACTCTAAAAAGATAAGACAGAAAACCAACATATTTAGAAAGAGGTGTACACTTCCTTGTTATTTTTCTCCCTCTTTCTGCCTCTGCAACCCTCACCCTCTTCCCACCTGCCACCTTTATGTCTAGATGCCAAAGTCAACCTAAACTGCCATTACTGCACTGGTGCACCCTCCTGTCAAACTTAGGGCATATGTGTTACAGCCCTCGTTGAGTCTCCTCTTACCAGTCTTGCGATTCCACATGCTCTCCAGCCACCTGGTTCTGCACAGTGTCTAGCACTCTATACTGTCTCTAGTTCTGGCCTCTCAGGCAGGCTCCAGGTTCAGATTCCCCATCTGGCCCCCTTCCTTGGGATGTAGGACCTTGCAAGTCCCACTGCCCTCATCCCTGACACCAGTGCTGACCTCTCCAGCCCCCCTCATAATTAAGGCAAGCCCATTCTAGAGGTCCACCCTCATGGGCATTCGAGATTCTGTTTAAGGAAAGAACACAAGGCTCACAAAGAAATTTCTTAAACACGTGTGCAACCACACCTTACTTTACTCGTAAAAAGAACACTAAAATCACAAATCTACGGAGAAAACAAACACCTGAATGCAATTCCCTTCTCCAGTGTCCTCTCTAGTCTTGAGTCTTGGGGGGGGGGGGGGGGGGGTTAAGGTGTCTCCTGCCCCCACACCTTCTTGCACGGACAGCCATGAGGCGTTCCAAGTGGTTCCTTCGTACGAAGATACAGTCAGCTTTGTCCTCTTGGATCCTGTGAACTGCTAGATGGTTGCTTAAGAGGCATAGGAGACAAGGCTTCAAGTAGCAAGCTGAGTGTCCTGCAGTTCAAATAGGCAATTAATAGCCCCTTCCACCTTCCCATTAAGGTGGTCGTGAAGGAACATATCAGTCTTAGGAGGGAGATCTGAGAGCTTAAAATGGGAAGCCCTCAGCCCATTTATGGATTTGACAGCTAGAAACTATGGATGGTGGTGTCCAGCTGCAGAGTCTGAAGATTTTTGGGAAAGGTGGGTATATAAAAAGGATAGGCACAGCCTATTTCCACCACCTGCCCAATAAACAGATACACCTCTACCCCGATATAACACGACCCGATATAACGCAGTAATTCAGATATAATGCGGTAAAGCAGTGCTCCGAGGGGGTGGGGCTGCGCACTCTGGTGGATCAAAGCAAGTTCAATATAACGCGGTTTCACCTATAATGCGGTAAGATTTTTTGGCTCCCAAGGACAGTGTTATATTGAGGTAGAGGTGTAGTTGATTTTGCCTATGAGGAACCTAGTGATCTCTCCATTTCATCCTCTGAAGACTCCTGTTCTACCTGAGAGAAAAGAGATTTTGTTATGTGGGAGAACAAGTAACATTGTTCTGGGGTGATCCTCCTCGCGTTTTGTAAAGAATAGAAAATAGGTAGCAGAGGGGACCCCAAGAAAGACTCATCTGGACCAACCCACTAGCTCGCCTTCTCCAGGGCACTCAGTGTCTAAGAGGAGGAAAATGAAAGTGAGATTTTTCCTGCTCCTGGGTCCGAGAAGAGCAGTGAAAGATGGGTCCAGGAAGCCCACCTGCTGAGGAGGGGGAGAGTTTTTGAGAAGTTATTTTGGAGGACAAATCAAAGATTCCTTTATGGAGGAAAACAGGAAGGCAACACAAGCCCCCTTGATCCAGGCTGCCACTCCTAGATGAGGAGACAAGGAGAGGTGGGAGGCCTACTTCCAACATATAATCTCCTGAGAGCTGAGTTCTTACAGTCCAATTACCTAGTCCCTGGGACCAGAATGCTAGCAATGAGAGCACTCTGGATTTAAATTTACCTCTTATGGGGCATGCGATAGGTATAGCAAGAAATACACACAGCGACTTTGCACAGGATTCTAAAACATCCAGCATAGCTTTCCCACTGTCTTGGCCCCCCGTTTCTCCAGACACTAAGCACAAAGGCTACATTTTGTTATCCATTACTGTCTGGTGTAATTCGATTCTCCATGAGAAATACGCATTTCTGGAGAATTTTTTCCCCCTTTAGTTTTGTCTTCTAGTTGTCTTTAATTAAAAATTCTCTTTGATATATTCTACCACACTGGACATCAAAATTCAGTTTGTTTTCATTCTTATTATCTTACACTTTCCATTTTTAATCCTTTCATTAGCTCTTTTAGAATGCGTAACTAGAACATCAGGCCACTACAGGTTTATGCCTTGAAATTTCCTAATTGTATTACTTCTGTTATCTGATTTTTAAAAAGTAATGCTTTTTGTTTGTTTGTTTGTTTATTTTTTAAGTCTTAATACTTCCACGGACTTTTATCCCAATGGGCAATATCTGATGTAGTTCCACTGTCTGACTTTTTTCCTTTTTTTTTTAAATTTCTTTTCATAGTTTCATTATATATAAAAACTGGTTATATACAAGTTCCAAGGAAGCCAACAAAAGACTAAAAGATGCCTTTTGAAAAACACAGGTATGAAGCCCATGCTTTTCAAAGCCAAATCATTCGTGATGCCTTGATAGAGGTTAAATAGTTACAATGTCTAAACAAATTTCATGAATCATTTTAATACTGATTTTGGTACAGAAGAGAGCACTAGGAACGAAAAATCAATGTTGTTGCCATGGCATTACATTTGCAAGAAAAAAAATCCAAAATCCAACACCTTGCAGAATGATATATGTGACCCAAAAGCCACAATAAAAAAATACATGCCAAGAAAAAAAATCACTGCAAGGAGTAGAAAGGACATCTGACAGGTAGGTAGATATGGATCAGGGTACTGAAGAAAATTCAAATACTGAAATATTTTGCTTTTTAGAGAGGGATTTTTTGAAAGAATTAGAATGACATTTAAGGGGTAAGACAGCAGCTCTGATTTTTTTTTTTTTTTTTTTTTTTAAGGTAGTGGCAGGAAGTCTGGATGAGAAGGCAGAGGGATTAAAACAGCAGCTCAATCTGTGCTCTTTTCTTTCATGGCATGAAAACCACATTTTCTCTTCCACTTGTCACACACTGGTGCAAGGTTATCATATTATCGCAGCATGGGGACAAAACAAAATTAGATACACAATCTGTTCACAAAACTTGAGCGAGTGAACAATAAGTTTCTGCTCTCCAACACCAAATCATTTGTTGTGACCTCATTTGCAGCGCAAGTTTACTACTAAAAAATCCTCAAACAATTCATTGTGCCACAGAAACCAATAGCTGTGGGTTGAGCTGATGTATATTTGTGGAATGCTCCAATGACATTAAGGTTATCACAACTCAATCCCTCAAATCATGCCTAGCAAGAACTCGGATATTAATATTAATAAACAGCACTTCTTCAGCATTTTTAATCTTCAAAGAGCTTTGCAAACAATGAGTTCATTGTACAGAGAACGCAATTAGCAGGAGGACTGACTTACACTACTCTCAAATAGCCTCTTCAGCCATTGCTTGGAGCAGGATTGACAGGGAGGAAAGGGCAAGGCAATGGAAGGGAGAAGAGCAAGAGCCTAGTGGATTCAACTCTTAAGCAAAAGTTCTATTTACGTGCCTGAAAAAAAACATTAAGTTATCTGTTAAACTAGGAACTTACTTCTTGGCAATATTGCAGAATCCCTTCTTTTGTTCCAATGCAGGTCTTGGTCCCTGAGGGGTCAGATTCCCATTTTCCATTCTGAACATTCATATGCATATTGAGTTTGCCACAAAACATGGCAATTTGGGGCTCTGCCAACAAACCAGTGTTTCCATCAGTAGGCACCTGGAAATAGGAGGAGAACATTGTTATTAATTATTGAAACTTCAATCCAAGGTGGTAACAGTTCAAATGAACTGAAATCAATAACTTCTGCTTATCCACGCAAGGCAGCAATTATGTGAATGGTTATATGTACAGAGATTTGGGAGATTAAAACAAAAATCTCTTGGGTAATTCAACACACCACAAACTCAAGACAGAGAGGTTTTAAATTGAAAAAAAACTTTGGGGGCAGGGATTGACATCCACTAGAAGTTTGTCTAGACTAAGGTAAAAGATATATGTAGTTAACACACTCTGGATAACACGGGGGGGGGCCCCCATGTTAACTTCAGCTGATCAAAAATGGGAAAAGTTTTCATCAAACTTTGGCCCCTTTTTCATTTAAAAAAATGAATTTTCAACCAGCTGTATTTAAATTAACAGTTTTTAACACTTTTGTAGACAGGATAAGGAATATTTTAATGTGTTAGCTGATACGATAGAGATGAACCCCAGCTTCCACCGACGTTTCTAAAATACAGTTTACCCGGACGACACGAAACACTAGCTAAACTATGTTAGCGAACACATTTTAAAAATACATTTGTTATCCTATTGTGGGCAAGCCCAATATGGCTTTACAGTGCCTGGTGCCATGGGGCCCCTGCCCACTTAAAGCATCTAGGTGTTACTAGAGTACAAACGATGAACAACAATTAATACCACCACCACACACTGCCTGTGTAATTGCTGAAGGGAGTCATATGTATAATTGTGTAGACTCTATTTGATACATATAGTCAACAACCACAACAAAAAACCTTAAAGTTGTTATATCAGAACTATTCACTGGAGCACAGTTAAAGATGGTCTGTGGAGCTTTATTTAGAAATGCCCTCATTTTTAAATTATTTTTCCTGTAATTGTGTCATTTTATATTAATAGGACATTTACATAAAACTTTAAATATCTGAAAGTTTCTGTTTGGCCATTTATATATATGCATCTTACATTCAGATATCACATGAACCCCCAAGAATTTCTAAACGCCTTATAAACCAGTGCTTTCAGAGACTGCCATATGTTCTATAAACATCCTTCTGTCTAGAACTTGTCTCTTTAAGTAACTCAATACTGAACCTCTTCACCACTGAAATCACCCTCAAGATGCTGATTGTGCAATGAAACCATGTGACAGGAGATAAATCAGTTGTTTGAAATGAAAGAATCAGCAGATACATTAACCACAATGTTACTAAATGAAAGCAAGCTCTGGCAAGAATACAATGGAAACAGATGTCGAACATCAGCATCAGAGGGTATTACCTTCCAGCAGGGAGTACGGATGGATCTAAGCATCTGTGTTGAGCAGCACTTTAAAATATTAGGAGGTTGAAAAATTAACCAGACACCAAGTGGTGAGCCCAAAATGGAAGACAGATCTCCCATGAAAGTTCTGGGCCAGGACTGTAGCAAAAAGCCTAACAGCCTTCCTTCTGACCCTCACAACTGTCTTTTCCATCACATCACATCAGACATTTGCACTATCAAGCATGTAGGATTCCTCCCCTCCCCCAAACTGGCCCTCACATTTAGGGGTTGACTCATGTACTCATGATATTGCAGTTGCTATGATTCAGGCAAACAAGTTTTTCATATACAAATACAAATGGAGGTTTTCACTGCCCTCAAGCTCACTTGCATTCACATACAAAGGCATGACTTGCATCACATACTCATTACTATTAGGTGAAGCAGTACAGGAAAGTAAAAAAAACCTGGCTGTTATGAAAACAGACCTATGCAATCCTTTCCTCCCTGCCTCTAAGGTGCTACAGTTAGTAGCTATTCCAATCCAACTTGTGCTTTAGGATGAAGGAAGAGATTTCCAAATAATCTCCCCACCACGCATCCCCTTACCATTTTTGAGTCTGCCTTCAGATCACATTGGTGTTTGTTGTTTCACATAGTTTATCCAAGAAGGGTGAATTGACAAGGTTCTTATAACTGAGGCCCAAAAGTTTAACAAACAACGATACCTAGCTCTCATAGTGCTTTTCTTCTAAAACACTAGAGCTTCAAGTGTTTTACAACGGAATTCAATATCATTAATCCCATTTTACAGATGGGAAACTGAGTCACAGAGAGATCACCCAGTAGGCGAGTGGCAGAGAAAAAGAACAGAATCTAGGGGTTCCAAGTCCCAGATCAGTGTGCTATTCGCTAGACCATGCTGCCTTCAGTGGGTACAACAATTTCTGAACAACACTGAAAATGATCAGTATCTTGTGTATTTCACTTTCCTGTTATTTAGGACCCTATTAACAGATTACCTCTCCTTGCCAGCAAAGTGGCATAGTGCGGCACAAACTTTTTAAGCAGCAGTAAAATGAAAGTGATGCAACACTCTCATAACTTGCATCCAAGAGTTTTTAAAATGCTGGTTGAGTAGCTCATTGGAGCATTAATGCTGATTTTCAGTAAGTCTTGGGGCACTTGGTAAGATCCAGGAGATTGGAAGAAAGCTAATGCCCCAATTTTTAAAAAAGGTAAACGGGATGACAGAGTAATTATAAGCCTGTTACCCTGACAGCAATCCCTAGCAAGATATGGAGGAGCTAATATGGGCCTTGATTATTAAAAGAGAGTAACGTAATTAATGCAAATCAACATGGGTTTATGAAAAATAGATCTTGTCAAACTAACTTGATATTTTCTAGTTAGACATCAAGTTTGGTTGATAAAGGTAATAATGCTGATAGATCTCAAAATATATTTCTACACGGGGTATCACTACTGAATAGGTGCATTTCCAGTGGGGTCCCACAGGGTTTGGTTTTTGGCCTTACACTATTTTACATATTTATCAATGATCTGGAAGACAACATAAAAACATCACTGACAAAATTTGCAAATGAGACAAAAATTCGAGGACTGGTAAATAATGAAAAGGACAGGTCACTGATTCAGAGCGATCTACATCATTTGGTAAACTGAGCACAAGCAAACAATATGCATTTTAACACAACTAAGTGGAAATGTATACATCAGGGATTGGCAACCTTTGGCAGGCAGCTCACCAGGGTAAGCTTCCAGCAGCCCCCATTGGCCTGGAGCCATGAACCGCGGCCAGCGGGAGCTGCGATCGGCTGCACCTGCGGATGCGGGCTGTGTTGGATAATCAGCTGAACATGAACTCCCAAAGTGATGCCATGGCCAAAAGAGCTAAAGCGACCCTGGAATGCATAAACAGGGGATTCTCAAGTAGGAAGAGTGAGGTTATTTTACCTCTGGATTTGGCACTGGTGAGACCACAGCTGAAAGACTATGTCCAGTTCAGATGCCCACAAATCAAGAAGGATATTGATAAATTGGAGAGGGTTCAAAGAGCTAAGAGAATGGTGAAGAGATTAGAACATATGCCTTATAAGAGACTGAAGGACCACCCACCTAATTAGTGGACCCACGGAGGTGGACCCTGGACCATGGAGAAGACGCACATGTAAGATGAAGTAGTGGCCTTGCGTGGAATAGGGGGCTGGTGGGGGCGGACCACTGGGTGAGAAGAGGGGGTAGGGAGAATCTGGGACGTGCAGGGCTGTGGCGGCCAGATAAAAAGACAACTTTCCCCAGCTGCAGAGCTGTGGCTGTCGGGGAGAGATGGCCCTCCTTCCCAGCCTCAGCTCTGTGGCTGCTGTGGCAGGGGAGAGACCCCCCTCCTTCCCAGCCCCAGCTCAGGGGCTGCCACGGCAGGGTAGAGAGGGTACATCATCACATTAGAAAGATAAGACTACTGATATTAAAATGTGAATTGTGTGCTTTTATTTGTAGAACAAAAAAAGTTTATTATTATTAAGGGTTTTTTTTATATAGCGCTTTTATCCAAAGCACTTTACAATAGTTAGCTAACAGTACAAACAACAATTGGAAAGATCATTAAGTGGTCCGCCGAGAGCCTCAGCAATTTTCAAGTGGTCCGTGAAAAAAAAATTGAGAACCACTGCACTTGATCACAATAGTCCCTCTGGCCTTGGAATCTAACAAAATATGAATCACCAATGACTACATACTAACATGTATTTTCACTCCAATGTTCTCAGAGAAAGGGGGCGTAGGGGGGAGAGGGAGGAAACAGTTGTAAAACCTAAAAGATGACATGCTCGGTTTGGGGCTGGGATGAAGGAGAATACTTAAGAAGGGTACAATCCTAGAATTTAACTTTTAAAAAAACAGAATTTGATCATTTCATCACTCAATCATTGTCTTTGTTCAAAAGTCAGCAAGAGTCAGCAGACATCTCCTTAACACTAGTAAAGCCAACCACAGACTTCACACACTTCCTCCTTCCACCAATACACACACACACACACACACACACACACACACACTCTCTCTCTGGATATTATTGCAAAGTCTTCTTGATTATCATCTCAGGGCTTGTCTTCACTATGGGGGTAAATTGACCTAAGTTACGCTACTCCAGCTATGTGAATAACGACGTAACTTAGGTCTACTTACTCTGATGATTTCACTGTGCTGCGTCGACAGGAGGCGCTCTCCAGTTAACTTCCCTTACTCTTCTTTGAGAGCTGGAGTACTGGAGAGTGCTCTGCCGTCAAGTTAGTGTGTCTTCACTAGACGCCCTAAATTGATCCCTGCTGCATCGATGGCAGCAGTGTCAATCTCCCTGTAGTGAAGACCAGCCTTCAGTATAAAATAGGGTAAAAGCCAGCGGCTTCTTGCATTTCAAGAAGTTACCACCATTGTATTATCTGTACAGTTAGTTCTAAACAAAAGAGAGTATCATAGCATATAAAAAAAGATGAAGATGAGAAATCAGATTACCAAATCTTGGATTAAGAGACTAGAGGATGCTATTTTACTGGAAAGGGTTTTCCATTCGTGTGCCACAGGAAATCTCGGTCTGGTTGAAAAACAGCTACCTGGTGTAACTGCAAATTTCACTGATATCAAATTGAAAATTTATCAAATTGATAAACCTACTTGCTAATTACTAGTGAAGATGAGAGGCCCAAGTATACAATTAACAATTCTCTTTGAATCAGAAGTATGGTTTTTCCCTGGCTAATCAAATTACTAAAACAAATCATTTTGTTTTCCATATTTTGAAATGGCATGGCTATACTAATTAACTCTTGACTACAATACATATGTAGTTACAGACATTATCAGTGTTGCTGAACTGTTTAGATCATAATCATGAATATTTTAGATGTATAATTTTCAGAGTTAAACTGTGCTTTAACCTTAACTCAGCGTTGGTCCTGTTGAATAGATAGGGAATCACGTAAATTAGATTCTCCCTCACCATCCCACCACCACTTCTTTCCTCTTCTTCTTCCCCGATTTCTGCTACAAAGTAGCAACAAAGTTAGATTTTTCTGAATGCTGATGAAAACACACTTTTTAGGGTGTCATAATTCATGAACCTCTTGTCCAATTCATTTCAAAATTGGTAGAGAATTTCTACCTGGGCTCTAGAGCTTACCTATCATGAAACATCATGATGTTTAGAGGCAGGATTAAGATTGGGCTCCTACAGGAACACGTTACAGTATTAAATACAAAGCCTCTCCTACAGCTTCACAGTGTAGATGATGTGTCAAATAATTAGCTGAAGGTTAAACAACAATTTGGATTTGTAAACAAAATGGGTCCAACTAGTGTCTGAACTCTTACTAAGATCATGATCTCCAAAAGCATTCAAATAGGTCTCTGTTCATTTCCCTATTTTACAAACCAACACAATTCTTTCCAACTGTCATTTTCTTTAACCTTTTATAAAAACAGAAGGGATTTCATTTTCTCTTTTCTGTCAAGTAAATAAAAGGATTTTCTGTGGCACCATACTGTACTCTTTCACATTCATCTGCATCCTTCTTCCACCATCAGAATTTAGAGGGAACATAAGAAAAAGGAATAAAAGATTAAGTAATATAAAATATTTATATTTTATAAAAATAAAAGATTACATTTTTGCTATTTTGATTATTTTTTTCTGGCCTTTATAAATCCCCACTGAAAAACATTTAGAATTAAAGAAGTTACCTGCAAAAAGCAAATGTACTAAATTCCATTAACTTTAGTAATGTGTCCTGAAGACCCCAACAGGCAGGTTATTTAATTTGTTAGTCTAAACAAAAGTACATCAATACATAAAATCATCTAAACGACATGTGCTCAGGGAGACAATTCATAGTTTTCCTCCTTCTGCCAAATTTATTTTAGCAGATTTACAATGTGAGTTCTGCTCAAAACCACAGCTCTGAACTGTGGCTGTTTTTTACTCTACAAATTTTCTGTGGGTTAAAATAGCTCACAAAAATCTACAGCGAAGGGTGTATACTATAGGCAAATCTTCTACAGAGCATTAATGTTTATTGGACAAGTGTTTTTTTTTAAAGATTGCATTTCATTTTTATTTTGGAACAGTAAAAAAAAATCCCATTAAACCAACAAAGCAATATAAATCTTAATATTGGTGATTTTGTGGCTAGCAAGTGAGTTTTCTGTGATCTAGGTCATTACTTAACCTGTACCCATGCTGATAAGTGACCAAATATAGTTAGCATCTGAGAGATGGTCAGAAAGACTCAGAAATATCTATGGAGTCAGAAAGGCTACCTCATGAAAGCCTCCATTTGGCTCTCACAATCTCAATCATGTGGAAAGATTGAGTGGGACCGCATTTCCTCTCTCAGCCCTATTGGTGGTAGCTCCTGAATAAGGTTGAGGAGCATTGGTCAGTGCAAGGAAGTCTACAGATGTCTGTGTGCTCTTTAAAATATGTAGAAAACTATATAAGAAAAGGGACAAAAGGTTTATGGTAATACAATGAAATCTGTGAACTATTCTACCTGCTCTAAAGCAAGTGAAATATCAATCTGGGCAAAATTTAGCTCATGATTTTGGAATAGTGTACAAATGTAGGCTGCAAGCCTGTTCTCCAGATGAGGTGAAATTTTACCCCTCTGTGTACTGTGTTGATTTATCTACTGGTAGTAAACAGAGTTATTTATTTAATTGAGGTTTTCTCAATAAAATTGAACCCACTGTTATCAACAAGTTTCTTAAGTGCACAGCACTTGGATAAGTCAAGTATTCAATGGAATTAATTTGTAAATTCATGTTATTCTGCTAAAAATTTACTTGTGCACCTTTCTACTGTGTCTCTCTTAACCACTGGGATTCCTAATAACTTTAATGCTAGTTAGGCTGGCTACGTACATTATCTTTTTCAAAATACTGATTGCCCTAGTCACATTTAGTGAGCTTTGTAATTAAAATTTAAATATTACTATTCCTCTACTTCTCATATTTAAAAAGAAATAAAAACATTAAAAAACTGGCCTCTTACAAGCCAATCTTGCTTCTTAAAGTAGACAAACATATTTTCAAAGACTCTCGCCAGAAGAATAGCAATAGTCCGCCTTCCGTTTATACACACTGATCAAACAGTTTTCATATGTGATCGATAACTTAGTTATCACATTCAATGGCTCACAGGAGTAATTCATAAAACAGAGAATAAAAAAGACCTAATACTTAGATCTTAGATGTCAAAAAGGTCTTTGAAAAAGCAGAGGACCTTTCCTAAAAACACTGCTATTGGAGATGGCATTGGGAGGCAATATGAAGACTTCGATAACATAAGACAAAGGATAAAAGTTAATGGGGCCACACACCAAAAAATGTCAACTACTCAGAGGAAACAGACAAGGTTGACCTCTATCCCCCTAGATGTTTGCCTTCTTTATTAAACCTGTGGCACAAAAAAAAAAAAAAACCATCAGAATAATAGCATAATGGGTTAAAATTAATAAAATGGAACATAAAACTGTACTGTATGTTGATGTTGCAATACTAATGGTTTCCGATCCAGTACAATCTATGACTTACATACCAAAAGAAATTAATAAATTTGGTGATATCAGGTTATAAGTTATTCTACATCTGAAATACTAAATATAGGGCTGGAGGAATCGATGATTAAACAGCTGCAAGTTACATTTGAGTTTGTGCAGTCTAAACAAAAAACCACACAGGAGTAATATTTCTTATAACCTCCAATAGCTATATGAAATTAAGTTTCCTTCCATTATTTCAAAATTAAAAATTGATTTGTTGGATTGGAAACTACAGTCGCCTTGGCGAGGCCATATTGCAGTCATAACAATCAATTAGCTTATGGTTGCCAAAAATTAACTTTCTATTTCAGACTGTAATAATATGGATACTAAAAAGAACTCTAGAAGAAATTCAGGCAAGAATGTTATTATATTTGTATGGGGCAAAAAGTTCCCACAACTTATATAAGAAAACTCTACAGACCCACTCTGGAAGTGGGATTGGCAGCACCAAATTTACTGAAATATTATTATTAAGATCACTATAATACCATGGTGACTTCAGTAAATAAAGGACAGATCCCCCAACATCGGTGTCATGGAGAAATAAACTATGGGAAATCCTTTCAACTGAAAAAATAACAGTCTTATATCAGGATCAAGTCGATTTTATAATGTATGGTTACCATTTTAGGGATTTGAAAAAAATAAATATGGAGATAATAATAAGAGGTTAAACAAACACAAGTGGGTCTTTTCAAAAGGTAACAAATATAACTTACAAATAAGTTTTGTTAATACCTGCATGGAAAGTTCACGTATTCGTTTTGTCATTATTAGCAAAGTTAAAAAAAATTCACAAGAACCTATTTTTACAGTTAAAGACATCTTCCTTATCATACATTTCTAAACACTGCATGCACTACAGCAGAGAACTTGGAAGCTGAGTGTTGGTATTTTAAGTCATAAAATATATGTGTTTATATAGCATCTAGCACAATCAGGTCCTGATCCTGATTGGGCTCTCTAGGTGCTATTCTAATACAAACAAGTAATCAATAATCATTATCTACCTCAAGCATTCCATTAGGCATTGATCCTTCAAATAAAGGTCAAGTTAAAATAACCACATCTGTAAGAAAAATTCTATGTATGCTAATTTTCATTGTATCCAATGATTTATCGGTTTCATTCACATTAATGAGAAGCCTGTACCCTGCCAAGAAGCCTTTTGTGTACTGAAATGTAATTATATAATCAACTCTAAAGTACTGCACCTGTAAAGAGATGCAGTTTCTAAATATTAATCTTGAGCACCTTAAAATAAAGCTACAGTGTGGGTTCCTAAAAACTTGCCTGTAGTGCCAACTTCCCCTCTACTGATCATAAAGGCTTTCAGACAGATTAGTTTCCCAAAGACAAACTCATACAATACCAATTACCATTTTAAAAGCAGCAATCTAGTTTATTACTTATATAGAAATACTAATACCGCCAAACATATTCATTAAGTAGTAATCGTACATTATTCTTCTCACTTTAAATAAAAATCCAGAAGGGATGTTATGTACTTTATTTGCCCGACTTCTGGCACACCATTATGCAACAATTACTCAAATTAGGGTGGGAGGATTCACACTATTATAAAACAGCTATGTTAGTCTTCATTGTACTACTATAAAAATCCACCAGTGACTAATCATTGCTGTCTAGTATATAGACCAATTTTTAACAAATGGTTGCCTAAAATAAAATAGGGGCTTAGGAACCTAGCTTAACTGTACTCCCTGCCTTTTTTTTATTATCTTGGCCATTATCATTTTAACCAAGATAGGCTCTTCTAACTTTCCTCCATGACAAATTCAACGTTAAAATTTTGAGAACGTAAACTACCCTAAATGTAAGTCATACCAAAATAACGAATGCTTGGTTTTATAAGAAATATCTGTATAGAGCTTTTTGGTGCTTAGAGCTTTATTGTTTAACTATTTAATAAGTGACTTCACCCCAAGCTCAAGGGTTTTTTTTTTTGGGAAAAGGTGAAAGCAGAAGTGTTTTGGTTTTGGATTTTCTGTTTTGTTTTGGGGTGGTTTTTTTGGGGGGAGGGGGAGAGGGACGAGGAGTCAAGAGAACACTTCTTCAATCTCAAAATACACCTCTACCTTGATATAACGCTGTCCTCGGGAGCCAAAAAAATCTTACCATGTTATAGGTGAAACCGTGTTATATCGAACTTGCTTTGATCCACCGGAGTGCGCAGCCCCACTCCCCCGGAGCACTGCTTTACCGCGTTATATCCGAATTCGTGTTATATCGGGTCGCGTTATATCGGGGTAGAGGTATACTGTAATTGACTTTAAAACAATATACAAAAAAATCAAGATTTCCCACTAAACTTTATAAAAGAGAGATCAACTCTAACTAAAAAAATGCAAAATTGTCTGTGACTAGAATAGTTCTGTAAAATGGCTGTATAGCAGTATAGCTTTTCCCCTCCCCCAGCTAAAGTATATAAGAAATACAGAAAGGACTGATGCAAACAATTTTCTTCAAAGTGCTAGGAAATGCCAGTTTCTACAATTCAAAATATAAACCATTTATATAACTTACAGGATTGATAATTTGTATCAATGCAAAGTACTGATAAAGTTTAACTCGGGGGTTCTCAAACTGGGGGTCGTGATGTTATTACATGGGGGAATCACAAGCTGTCAGCCTCCACCCCAAACCCTGCTTTTTTTCCCTCCAGCATTTATAATGGTGTAAAATATATTTTAAAGTTTTTAATTTATAAGGGGGGGTTCGCACTCAGGAGTTACCAGTACAAAAGTTTGACAACCACTGGTTTAACTACTCCCGAAAGCCAAGAAAATCCACTTTACCTTAGCACAGCCAGAAGTGCTTGAATTCTCTTAGCTCTCATTATTATTTCCCCTTACAGTAGATGCCCTATGCACTGTTGTTGTAGCTGCACTGGTCAACTCCTGACATATATTTTAGTCAGAGGGCATATCTGTATCAGAAACACACTAAGTAAGTGGATTAAGGAGAACTTGTGAGAGCTAGAGCTGGGTGAAATTTTTTTCTGCAAATAGTAAATTAGTCAAAAAGAATTTTGGAGGGCACCGAAACTAATCAAAAATATGGGTCAAATTTGGCAAATAATCTTCGCAAAAAATGAGAAGAAAAAAAAAGATTTTCAGAAGTGTCTATTTTCAATCCACACTCGGTTTTCAAATATCATTTCAATCAACATTCAAAACATTTTGTTCAACCCAAAACATGTTTCTCACTGAAAGGAAAAACAAAATTTAAAAAAATTAGTTTCAATTCAAAACAAAGTGAATATTTTTCTTCAAGTTTTTCAGTTCAGCCACCAAAAACAAAACACAAACACACTCAATAAACAGCTATTTGCTCAGCTCTAGCATAACCAGTAAGTATAACAAGAGTTTGATTCCTCACTCCTAAATCCAGTAAATTTGCCATTACTTTAACTGAATACAAAAAGCCTATGTAACACTAGTCTACAATTTTTGAGAAGTCGTCTGCTTCAGAGATAAAATGTGCTATTTATTATGTATTTTGATGTGCTGAATTCAAATATGACAATTAAAACAACTGATTGGCTACTGTTTCTAAGATATTTAAGTTTTTACATTTTATGTCGATGTATATTGTGTAGATAGTAGAGTTTTAATCATAAATTGTAAACCTAGGTCTTTTCATGTGTTTATGGTTGCTTTACATGATAATATTTCACCTGTCCTGTTTATGTAACACTTTAAAAATCAGCAAAAGGGTTATATAAATAAAATGTATTATGAAACAAAAGGCAAAAAACTATTATGTACATGGTTTAGTCCTATTCAGTGCCTACTCGGCGCTTCTTGGCTTGTCTCTTGTATTCATTACATGGAGCATCTCTTGTCACTGTCCAGCAATAGTCTGCAAGCATTGATGGGCTCCATTTGCCCTGATAGCGTTTCTCCATTGTTGCAATGTCTTGGTGAAATGGCTCGCCGTGCTCGTCTCTCACTGCTCCGCAGTTCGGTGGAAAAAAATCTAGATGAGAGTGCAAAAAATGTATCTTTAGTGACATGTTGCAACCAAGGCTTTTGTGTGCCTTAGGGAGGTTTTCCACCAACAACCTGTAGTTGTCTGCCTTGTTGTTTCCGAGAAAATTTATTGCCACTAACTGGAAGGCTTTCCATGCCGTCTTTTCCTTGCCATGCAGTGCATGCATCATCTCGAAGAAGTTCACGAATCTGAGGACCAACAAAGACACCTTCCTTTATCTTAGCTTCACTTAACCTTGGAAATTTTCCACGGAGGTACTTGAAAGCTGCTTGTGTTTTGTCAATGGCCTTGACAAAGTTCTTCATCAGACCCAGCTTGATGTGTAAGGATGGTAACAAATTCTTCCTTGATTCAACAAGTGGTGGATGCTGAACACTTTTCCTCCCAGGCTCCAATGACTGTCGGAGTGGCCAATCTTTCTTGATGTAGTGGGAATCTCTTGCACGACTATCCCATTCGCAGAGAAAACAGCAGTACTTTGTGTATCCAGTCTGCAGACCAAGCAAGAGAGCAACAACCTTCAAATCGCCACAAAGCTGCCACTGATGTTGGTCATAGTTTATGCACCTCAAAAGTTGTTTCATGTTGTCATAGGTTTCCTTCATATGGACTGCATGACCAATTGGAATTGATGGCAAAACATTGCCATTATGCAGTAAAACAGCTTTAAGACTAATCTTCGATGAATCAATGAACAGTCTCCACTCATCTGGATCGTGAACGATGTTGAGGGCTGCCATCACACCATCGATGTTGTTGCAGGCTACAAGATCACCTTCCATGAAGAAGAATGGGACAAGATCCTTTTGACGGTCACGGAACATGGAAACCCTAACATCACCTGCCAGGAGATTCCACTGCTGTCGTCTGGAGCCCAACAGCTCTGCCTTACTCTTGGGGAGTTCCAAATCCCTGACAAGGTTATTCAGTTCACCTTGTGTTATGAGGTGTGGTTCAGAGGAGGAGGATGGGAGAAAATGTGGGTCCTGTGACATTGATGGTTCAGGACCAGAAGTTTCATCCTCTTCCTCATCTGACTCAAGTGAGAATGATTCTGGTGCATCAGGAACCGGCAGTCCTTCTCCGTGGGGTACTGGGCGTATAGCTGATGGAATGTTTGGATAATGCACAGTCCACTTTTTCTTCTTTGACACACCTTTCCCAACTGGAGGCACCATGCAGAAGTAACAATTGCTGGTATGATCTGTTGGCTCTCTCCAAATCACTGGCACTGCAAAAGGCATAGATTTCCTTTTCCTGTTCAACCACTGGCAAAGATTTGTTGCACAAGTGTTGCAGCATATGTGTGGGGCCCACCTCTTGTCTTGATCTCCAATTTTGCAGCCAAAAGAAAGGTGATAGGTTTTCTTAACCATAGTGGTTATACTGCACTTTTGTGATGCAAAAGTCACTTCACCACAAACATAGCAGAAGTTATCTGCACTGTTCACAGAAGTACGAGGCATCTCTGCTCACTTTGGCTAAACAGAAATGTGTCCCTTTGCAAAATCAAAACACTGACAAATAAGAGACCACGACATTGTATGATTTCTAGAGCTGATCTAGGGCAATTTCTTCAGCAGAGTGATGAAAGCTTCGTTAGGATTGCATCATCCATGACTTCTAGGATAACATGATGCAATTCATATCATGTATGACGCAATACCAGCTTCAGATTGCATCATTCATTGTTTTGCCTAAAAAGCAAGTACTGTCCAAACCCAGTCATAGATTTATTCATAGATCCAGTCAAAGATGTATTTTAGTCATTTCTGGTTTAAATTTAGATCCCTTCCCTTTAGAACTCACTTATCCTCCACCATTCCCAAGTGAAGGGTCGTATATACTGACCCAATAGCATATCTTGAAAACTAGAGCCAATCAACAATTTTAAGCACTATTTTCGTTCTCAGTGACCCAGAATTAGTAAAGTTTGACTACATTTATTTCAGAAGCATTTTGGCTGTAGAGCAGTGATTGAAGGTCTCTCTCTCAAGAAGTTTTCACTGAGATATCAAAGCTATATAATTTAACACCAGATCGCCGTGACTATCAACATAACTACAAAGGGCTACCACAGCAGGTAAAAGTAAGTTTTAGCAGACTTTGCAAATGCTGTCTCAAATGTTGCCACTCCAAAAACAGTTCCTACAAACCCTACATCTTTCAAAGGGTTTCCTCTATTGTGCAAAAGCTAGTCTCAAACTGCAATAAACTGCAAACCAGATCTTTTCATATCACAGTTTCTAATTAGCTGCTATCTGCAAGGAGAGTACATTCAGCGTTCAGCTCAATGTTTACATTTGATACAAGAGTAATGTATTAATTTTGATGTGAATAACAGTACTTGATTAAAGTTCTCTCTTTCAGCCTCTCATCGCTAAGACCAAGTCTACACTACAGCCTTACATCATTATAACTACGTCACTCAGTGGTGGAAAAAAATCCACACTCCCGAGCGATGCAGTTATACCAACCTAACCCCTGCTGTTAACAGAGCTATATCGATGAGAGAGCTTCTCCCATCAACATAGCTACCGCTTCTGAGAGAGGTGGATTAACTACGCCGGTGGGAGAAGCTCTCCCGTTGGCATAGTAGCGTCTTCCCTGAAGCGCTACAACAGCACTGGTTCAGCTGTGCCACTGCAGCTTTTTACCCTTCTGACCCACTACACAGTATTCAGTGCAAGTTCTTAAACCCTTTCCTGAAATTACAGGTCTGGAGAGGACTGAATATTACAGAGGATAAATTTCCATTCCTACCGTGTTATGCCATCGTTCCAGTATTATGCACACAGACCGTCTTCAGACTGAAGTTTGAGAGTTTTCTGCCTATTATAACAAATTACAGATTTGATGCAGCTTGCTTCATTTTAAAACTACAGCAACCGTATCTTCCCAGATGTGATTGCTCAGAGTAGATTTTTATTTTGTTTTTTAAAATATTTAGATTTAGAAACTGAAGGAGATAAAGATTACCCAGAAAATGGTAACCATTAAAAGATTTAAGACTTAGATTTTCCACGTTGGCCAACCAATAGAGGCCAAGCGGTCATATTCTTTCTGAAATGAAACTATTAAACACTCAATAGTCCACACAATATATAATCTCTGGCACATAAACAAAGACCATCTTTAAGGTAGAGGGGGTTCATGATTCAATCCAGTCAAGTGCCACTCTAATAGGTGGCCACATACATAATCACATACATCATGGTCACCAGCTATACATTGAGCAAATAAATTTAGAAATCGGTGCTCCCCTCCAGGCTTTATTTTAAATCAAGTCAAATTTGGACTATAAGAATCTGGTTGATTCTGGTTATGCCAAACATAATGTTTTAGAGCATATAAAGGAATAATTGTGAAAAAAAAAAATCAAGGGATGCAATTTAAACTCCCCGCCTCCCCTCCCCGAATATACGAACAAGTAATGGAGAAATGAGTCGTCTTGTAGATTACAGCAGTAAAATGGAATAGATAGGGAATATTAAATTACTGTTTTTATAGGTCTTCTTTTACAAATTACAAGGCTGGCTGCCTGCCAAAAAGTCAGGAGACTGTTTCCAAGGACAGATGAGAGATTTAAAAAGTTGTATGAGAGTAAAAGTTCGTTAAACTGAATATGAATAATTTGGAATCAGGCTCCAGTATCTTCTTGTTATTGTTAGTGCAGGAGCAGCAGTGATGGCTACAATTAAGCATTGTTATCAGCAATATATAAAACTTTGTAGAACTTGTCACCATTTGGGCTGAAATTTTACAAATGTAGTCTCTGTTTGAAAGTGAACCGTTTTTGGCAAGTGTATGCAAAACAGCCATTTTGGACTATAAAAAGAGAGGGAGAGGAACCCACTACAAAAAAAAAAAAGCATAGCTTTTCTTTGAACAGCTCACTCTGAAGTGACTGAGGAGGAAGCTGAAATTTTGCAGTGAAACAGCCTTATCATAGAATATCAGGGTTGGAAGAGACCTCAAGAGGTCATCTAGTCCAACCCCCTGCTCAAAGCAGGACCAATTCCCAACTAAATCATCCCAGCCAGGGCTTTGTCAAGCCGGGCCTTAAAAACCTCCAAGGAAGGAGACTCCACCACCTCCCTAGGTAACGCATTCCAGTGCTTCACCATCCTCCTAGTGAAATAGTGTTTCCTAATATCCAACCTGGACCTCCCCCACTGCAACTTGAGACCATTGCTCCTTGTTCTGTCATCTGCCACCACTGAGAACAGCCGAGCTCCATCCTCTTTGGAACCCCCCTTCAGGTAGTTGAAGGCTGCTATCAAATCCCCCCTCATTCTTCTCTTCTGGAGACTAAACAATCCCAGTTCCCTCAGCCTCTCCTCATAAGTCATGTGCTCCAGACAAGCATTCCAGAGAAAACAGATTTTGAATTGATCTAGTTATGATTTGTTTAATCTGTACACAAGCAATACATTCTACACAGTTCTCTCTCACTATGTTCATAAAGAACACAGCAAAAGTCAAGACCACACTACCTGTTATAAAACTTTGCCCCTTCCCCCCCGGATGAAGTTCTGGCCTCAGTGAGCCATACACTGGTCACCTCCACACTGACTTATTCCAAAATGTCCAGTAAGTTCTTGGAATGTATTGGGAACAACTTCTTGTTTCAGAAGATAAAGGACATAACCAGGGAGACGAACATTTTAGACTCGATTTTGACTAGCAGGGGCAAATTGATTGCAAATCTGAAGATGGAAGGCAATTTGTGATTGTGTGGAAGTAGAACTTTTCTCGGACAATTGTGAAATGACTTCATGATTCTACGGAAAGGAAGGAATCAGAGGAACATAATAAGAACAGTGGACTTCAAAAAAGCAAACTTTAACAAACTCAAAAAAATAGTAGGTAGGGTCCTATGAGAAGAAATTCCAAGAGGAAAAGGAGTTCAGGAGAGCTGTCAGTTTCCCAAAGAGACAATACTAAAGGCACAATAGCAAACTATCCTGACATGAAGGAAAAGCAGGAAGAATAGTAAAAGACCATTACAGCAGCATCTGAAGCTCTTTTATGACCTGAAAATGAAAAATAAATCCTACAAAAAGTGGAAACATGGAGCTAAGAAGGAGTACAAAAGATGCAAGGATGTAGAAATAAAATTAGAAAAGCAAAGGCACAAAATGAGTTACACCTGGCAAGGTACATAAAAGGCAATAAGAAGAGGTTCTATAAATATATTAGGAGCAAGAGAAAGACACAGGAAAGCATAGGTTCACTACTGAGAGGGAAAGGAGAGCTAATAATAGAGGACAAGACAACTGAGGTGTTTAATGCTCATTTTGCTTCAGTGTTCACTAAAACAGTTAATTGTGACCAGGTGCTTAACACAATTAATATTAACAAGGGTGAAGGAACACAAGTCAGAATAGGGAAAGAACAGGCTAAAGAATTGTGACAGGTTCCCCAGGGTGCAGCCTGGGACTGTGGGACCACTGTACCCCCTTATCTCCAGCCTGGGCTGTCTCTCACAATGCTTCGCTAGTGACAAGTAGTTAGTCCCTCCAGGCACTGTGATCACTCAGCACAACAGCATGTGGAGCCCCACACCCAGCTATACTGCATGAATGCTCCCAGAGCCACTAATTAATCACACAGAGAAAGGCACCAGCCAAATCCCCGCAGCTCCCAGTCTCGCACATCAGGAATATATCATCTTGCACTGCTCAAGATGAGCAATGCAAATTTATTTATTGGTTCACCACTTCATCAACGGAAGGTGGATATACTCCAGCCTTTGCAAACCTGAGCAGTTTTGCCACACACTTCATACAAATTCACTGGTAAAGATAAACAGCAAAAGAAGTTTATTGGCTACAACAGATAGATTTTAAGTAACTATAAGTGATTGACTTTTTTGCCTGAGTTAGTTACCAAAAGAAATGAAAATATAAGCACGCAGTCTAAACTTTCACCCTATTAGGCTGGGCAACATCTATATCGGGGTCTCAAAGTCCCGGCCCGCGGGCCATGTGCAGCCCAAGAACCTCCCCACTGAAGTCCACAGAGGAGAGACGCAAGCAGACACGCTGCCGACAATATCTGCAGCAGGCGCCGCCCCCTCGCAGCTCCCATTGGCTGGGGAAGAGGGACAGAGATACCATCACTAGTCACCGGGCAGAGTCAGCATCACTTTTTTTCCACAATAAATATAAACAAGTCAAAATACCGAACACAACTATCTGATGCACACCTTGCTGCAATCCTGAAGGTTTCAACTGATTAATCACTGAGGTCAAACATCAACAAACTGACAGAACTGAAGTGTTGTCAGGTGTCTGGCAAACACTAAAAACTCTCTGGCAGGTGAAGAATTGTATAAAGTTGTATGAGTTTTATTATTTGTAAGAAATTCTAAATAAAAAATACAATATAAACGTTTTCTTTTCTGAACACCATCTTCAGTGACATTGGCCAGCTGGGAGAATTTGAGGACTGGCACTGGCCCTAAGGTAAATTGAGTTTGAGACCCCTGATCTAGATTAAGCAGTTTCTCTCATCTATTGCAGTTCATAGTACACAGATTTCACCCTTGAAACCTGGGCCAGACTTCTCTGTTGGAGTCTCAATCTTCTCAATGTCCTTGTTGCTTGCAGCATAGGTGGGGGCAGGAGAAAGGCCAAGCATGTAGCCCCTGTTTTCTGTTTTATACCCTCAGTCCCATGTGCTTGGGGAACACAAGTCTAGGCACATCTGGTGGGCATTGCTGAGTCTCCAGGCAAGGTTGAACAATTCCCTTGGTGTTGCCTCATGCAGGTGAGTCATTGAATTATAGCTCCCTTGCTAGACAATGGCTGTTGATGGGCTGACACCCCGCCCAGGTGTTGGTTACTTTCCTTGCTGTTGCCTCTGGGGAGCTAATATCTGGCTGACTCCCCAACTTACAGAACGTTTTAGTGACAACCATACAACACAATTCTCATAACTTCATATGCATTAATGATATACATATATAACTTACAGCAGATCATAATCTTTCCCCCGATACCTTATAAGGCATGCTTTATGGTCTCAGATGCCATCCGGTGGTCCAGGGACATCTACATCGAGCACATCACCAGCCACCGACAGTACCAGGAGGCATGAGCCAGAGTGACATCGTTCTCCCACTACAAGAAAGGGACCAAGTGACCTCCTTTGGATCATATGAACTGGAACCATAAACTCCCTAAACATTAAATCTCACCAAATGAGGGTCAATCCATCCTCATCATCATATCCACTCATTATACTCCACAATCACTCTATGAACTTCATACCCTCATATCTCAATGTCTGTACTTTGACCCATCAACCTTTTACCCCAATCGGGGATACTGCAGATTATGTATTCCTCATGCCACCTGATCTTAAACCAGCACCCTCGATAATCTGTATGTTATTCCCTGATAACCAGAAACTTCTATGCTCAAACTCTGTTCACAATTTTTTTTAATCACAATTATATATACAGATGAGGAATATGGGGGTTACAAGACACCCCCCCCCCAAGATATAGAATGTCACAAGAATATTTAGAGAAGTCAGCTGTATTAAAGTCAGTGGGGCCTGAGGAAACTCATACATGGATACTTAAGGAACTCAGTGTTGAGATTTTACTTACAGTACATTACCTAAACCAATGAAACACTAGGAATTCTCCTACTTTTAAATTTACTTCCAGCAGCAGAACTACTTTCCTTTGAGATACTTTGTCTATTATAAGGTTGTTTACAGAACAATAGTGGCAACACCCAACAGAAAATAATCAATTTTACATGAACACTTTACCCATATATATGTCGCATACACACACACACACTACATACCCCCCTTCTATAGCTCAGATAATGAACTGCAGGTCATCTAGTTTGACACAACACATTCAAATACGCCAGAATGCAGTATATAAAATATGCTGGTACAAAGTACTTCCATCAAATCAGTTGGCCACACTGAAGCAACACTATCACCTAGCACTATTCTAATACAATGAGAATCAGTCGCTATATCCCACACATGAAAAGTAAAGATTACCCAATACTCTCTTTTACACTCAAGCCAGGTTTTCAGAAGAGCTTAGTGCCCCCCTCAGCTTCCACTGAGATCATTACTGTAGATGTTGGGTCCAGTCAAGGCAAGGACAGAGGGGTGTGATTTTAGGTAATATGGTTCCTGATAAAAAGATATGAGCAAAACTGTGTAAAACATGACCGGCACTCTATTCTCTAAATAGTCTAACAGATACCACCTGTTATCTATGGAAGTCCTCTGATATGAATTCAGTTTATATCAAATCTTAATGAAAAAAATTTTAGGGACACATTTTCCAAAGTGCTCAGCAACCGCAATTGGAACCTCATTGTCAGAAGAGCACAGCTTCCACCAAGGCCCCAAAAGTGGCTAGATGTTCAGACACTTAGCATGCAGCAGCTTCCAGGGAAAACAAAAAGGAGAGCTGAGAACCTAATAAAAGATACACTCTAGAACACAGGACACCAAAATGTGTCAGTAGTGGTTAACACAGTTTTGCCTTTAAAAATTTTTTATCAGGACCCAGATTACCTTAAAAACACACATCTATATCCTTATCAGGATTGGATCTACAGTTGTTGTTGTTCAGCCTTCGAGTTCAAAGAGGACCATGATATCACTGACTGGTTTGGTTTCTGTGAACACGCAAATGGCTGATCAGGCCAATTTGAGCTTTGAATGGTCTGTTGCACACTGAACAAGAGATGCAGCTATGGGTTACTTGATTAGCAGCAGACATGCTGTTGTTCTGAGATTTACACTGATGGCACTTCTGCTCTGCCTCAGTAGTTCTCCTCTGCTTATAGACTGTAGCTCCAGTATGAATGACACATCGCCAGGTAGAACAATCATGAGTGAGATCTTCCCAAAACTCTGCATCAATGTTGAAACACCTCAAGGATAACTTGAGGGAGTCTTTGAAACATTTCTTCTGGCCTCCCTGAAAGCACTTTCCCTCCTTTAGAATAAAAGATCTTCTTTGGCAGTTGCTCATCTGACATTCTGGTTACATGGCCTGAACATCTCATCTGTTATTTCATCAACAAAGTATGGATGCTCGGAATATCTGCCCGTATGAGAACCTCAGAGTTTGGAACCTTGTCTTGCTATCTTATCCTCACCAGTTTCCTCAGCCAGCTCCTGTGTAAGTTATCCAGCTTCATAACATGGCATCTATACTGTAATGATTAACAAGTATACATCAAAGCATTAACTAGGTTTTTAGTAAGATACTTGAACTGGAATAATTCCTGTGTCTTGGAGGGAAAAAGCGAAGCATAAAACTTTCAACAACAAAACCACAATCACATTGAACGCTGAGGTATAGACAACTTCAATGGGCTGACTGAACTAGAGATTAAACACAAAAAGATTTCTCTGGTACGGAGGAAGAGAGAAGAAAGGAACATATCATAGTTGGCTTAATCATCAAAAAGTCAGGATCATCGCTGAAGGGATCACCCCAAAGAGTGAACCAGCTATCTTATTCTCAAGATATATAAGCAGTACTACCTTCAGCGGATACTGAGACTAAGACACAATATATCTAAAAGGAAACACGTGAGAAGACTAATATAACCTAGTGGCTTCACAATGTAGTTTGCTTCTCATTACAGTTATTCTGCACAGAATTAAATTATAAAATTCACTTCTATTGCCGAGATTTTATGTTTGGGCTCCCCCCACGCTTCCCTTTCCATGGGACTACACTGCCCAGAGGGGAAAGTCTGGAAAACACTCCTTAACACACTTACAACTGCCTTCACCAAACAAGGACACTCCACCAGAGAAGCAGATCACAGCATGGAACAAGGCACCCCAAATACCCCAAGAGAACCTATTTCAAATACCGGGGGGCGGGGGGGGGCAGAACACACGGACAAAACAGAACTGATTGCGCACTGACCACATACCTACCACCCACCCTGGAATCCACACAGGGTATCATTGAACAATTACAATCTATACTTGATGGGGACAACATCCTGAAAAATCTTTCCCAAACCCCTTCTTCTGGCCTTCAAAACAAGCCCCACAATCTCACCAAGCTCATCATCAGAAGCAAGCTGCCCACAAACAAGAACACACCAACTCAAAGCAGCACCAGACCCTTCCAGAACAACACATGCAAAACCTGTAAACATATCTTCACTGCTACAATGATCAATACACCCCCATAACAAACCTTTCAAGGTCCATGGGTGCTACAAGTGCCTATCACATGTGGTGTACCTCATCCAGTGCATCAAATACCCCAGAAACTACTTAATGGGTGAAACTAGATAATCACTATTAACTCACACAGAAAAATGATAGAAGATATTTAAAAAAAAAAAAAAAAAAAACACCACGATGGCACCCATAGGAACACTTTTCACAAAATGATCACTTCATATCTGACTTCTCAGTCCTCATTGCCAAAGGAAAACTGCACAATGCCTTCAAAAGACAAGCTTGGGAGATGGCTCCTGGATGAATTTAAAGTACCAGGAATCAGGCTGGGTTGGAATGCCAAGAGATCAAAACCAAGACACAAACCAGAGGGAAGGGATCACGAATCTGTTACCAAGAGTCAGGCCAAGTCAGAATACCGGAAGGTCAGGATCAGAAGGCAGAGACAGGTAAATACCAGACTGGTAGTCCATGGCAGGGTGAAGCCTAGTTGTATGGACAACTTCCGGTTTCCTTCTCTGGCATAAATAGGGGCTGTGGCCCCATCAAGAGCCTTGGAGCTCTCCCCATAAGAGCATAGGGGCAGGGCTTGTGCCCCACTTGGGCTTCATGGAGCCCAGCTATCTGTGAACTGGGAGAGTGGATGATTAGAATGTGATTACTACCAGGACCCCTATGGACCTGGGTTCAAGACCCAATGGGGCATGACATTTCCCTAGTACCATATAGCATATTAAAGTTTCATAGAAAATTAGAATTCCTGACTTTGCTTTAATCATTAACACTTTTTGGTGTGTGGCTGGGTGAGGATTCACTACCTGCCCCACGAAAAAGTTCTTCAGTAAGATTCTTTTTGAGTTATTATTTATGCTACACAAATGTCATTCTGTCTAAAATGAGATTCAATTTCTTTTAGCCAACAAATACCAGACATGAATGAGCCAAAAGGGAACTTATCTGTCAGTGCTAGGATTAAGAGGCATACAGAGTTATTTGGATTAAATTTCAAAGCACACATGTAAGTCCAACACAAGTTGCAGCATGATAGACTCATTCGTGTTAAGGCAGATTTTGACTGTAATATTAAAATGAATTACACAGAGGCTAATCGTTAAACTCTTTACCACAAAGGTCTGGACTTTTTAAATATTTCCCCTCCATAGCAATATTGTGAGAAAAAGGAATGTAAAATTTGCAGTAGTTTTCCAAGCTATTCTAAATTCCTTGAATCCATTACATGATAAAAAACAATATACAAATAGACGTGGTTCTGCACAATATTAATGAGCCTTAAAGTAATCTGTTACTAGAAAATCTACTATTCCACTAGTGATGAATCACACACCATCATAGTAATATGCAACGTTGGCATGTGGCCTTTTTTTGAAACTGCCATGGTCTTCAGTAGATGTTTTAATAAATAAATAAATTTTTATCAAAATCTAGCTCTTACATAGTGCTTTTCCATCAGTAGATCTTGAAGCACTTTACAAAGGAGATCACTATCAGAACCTAGACATAATGGAAGAGCCACTGTTACTTCACTACTGTAAAATAGGAGATTGTGTTTGCTAATGAAATGCAGATTAGTGAATATAGGTTAGAGAAACCTACTTTTCAGGCAAAAATGTTACCAATTAACATTGCACTATTTCAGAAATGATGTGATTTGTATACAACAGCAACAGATATCAGTTATCAAAGAGAAGTAAGGAGGAAATCACTATGCTATTAGGAAATAATCAGAGTTTAAGGAGAGATTATTCCAAAGCTTTAAGAGCAGAAGTGGAAGCAGTAACAGTGGTTCATTTGAGACGTGTCCCCCTATGGGTGCTCCACAACCCACCCTCCTCCCCTTTACTTCAGAGTTCTTGTCAATGACTCTATGATAAAGAAGGAACTGAGGAGGGTTCGCCCGTGCACACTGGTTAGCCTCATGGCAGAGTACGGGGCAGCGCATGCAAGAGCTGAAAGGACACTGCTACCAAAGTTCTTCTATCAGCAGCGCAGGGACGCAGACACCTACAGCGGAACACCCACAGGGACGCTACTAAAGAAGAACATGCTGGTTCACAATCTACTGGCTACCAATATTCATTTATTCTCCTACTCCTTCCATCCCCTTCATGCTTTTGTTATTTATTATTTGTATTGCGGTAGCACCTCAGAGCCCCACCCACAGACCAGGACCCCATTTGCTAGGCACCCTGGAAACACAAAGCTCCGTGGCCATACGAGTTTACAATTTAAGTACAAGATAAGAGACAACAGGTGGCTACAGGCAAACAGACAGACGAGGAAGCACAAGAAAACAACAAAACAATACTGGTCAGCATGATAGGTCTCATTCTGCATTCTTTCCAATACATAATACCCAGTAGAGACCTATCACTCAACATGATCATGGCTGTACCTCTCCAGAAAAGTGACAAACTGACTTAACTCACGCAGTCTTAGAGTGTGTCTAATTCTTGAAGATGTTGACAATAATACAATAGAGCCATTACCATGCAAGTCAGTTATACTGAGGAAGTCTCTCCACTTGAGCATATGACATAAGCTAAAAATCCAAAACAAAAATGAAAAGGCTCCCCACAGCACTGCACTAAATTTAAACCTCCGGCAACATGACAGTTGGAAAGCACATCATCAGTTACAGACCGACACATATTATGGCTGACAGGTGCTTGACAATCTATTTTGTAAATCAATTTGAAAAAAACATATTAATCAAAAGTTATGATGAAGAGTTTAGTTCAAGTGCATTCCATGCAGGAAGCCACTACATTTCCTTATTTAGGCATTTACGCATTCAACCACTAATCTAGGATTCTGCAGTGAGCTTCCTTTGTGTACAAAAGTAAACAAGTTGCATGTTCACAAATGCACTATTTATTTGAATAACTTTGTATGGGATCAGCTTTACCATCTTTTCCATCTTTACTATGGAAGATAAGGTTCCACTCCAATACAGTTTTGTTTATTTCCATATATGGAGCTCAAGATACCCAGACACACATCTTAGGCCCCTCAGTAAGAGAAGAAAATTTTCTTCTCTTCTAAAACAACTACATCCTTGTTATTTTTTTAAACAAATATTTTTCAACGATATTTGTCCTCATCAAGGACAGTTTAAGATATCTCAGTGAGTTACACTTGCATCAAAACAAGTGCAGAAAGTAAGATGTTTAGTGGGGTGCTACAGAGAATGGTGTTGTATCTAAACCCATGTAACATTGTGTGTGGAAGAATTCCTGCCAGTGTAGGAAATATTGGTAAAAATGCTAAAGCCTGGGTTATGCAGAAGATCAGACCAGATGATGATAATGGTCCCTTCTGGCCTTAAAATCTACTTCCATTAACCTTGCAGTGGGATTTTCTTAGTGAGAATGTGACTGCAGCGAATACTAAACTATTAGGTTTTACTAAAACAAATAAGATAAACAAAAAGACAAAGAACTAAATTTGTCCTTATTTATGTGAAAGTGTTTCTTTGCTCACAGAAAGGTTCAATAAACATTTCATATAAAAAAACAAAAAAGGATAGATTTAAAGGCAGCCTATTCAATTAGATCAACACCAAAATGTACTTCAGGAACAAAGTTTCATATATGTTTCATCTTTACTTAAAAGCATATGTCCCAAGAGCCTTTTGCATCTTAGTCCCATATAAGTAACAAGGATTTCTATTTTCTTTTAAATCATATTTGTTTTACATATCAAATTTTGACCAATGTGATTCTAGACACTATTTCTCCTTCAAGAAAATTGACTCATCCTTGCAGTATATCACAGCCACAGGAAAAAAGGGCAGAGAATGAATTTGACTGACTGCTGACAAAATAAAATCCCATAATGCAAGAGCTAGAAGCAGTATTTGAAGGTCTACAAGCATCCCAATATTTACCCTTTCCAACAACTAAAAAACCCCACATAATTGGAAGCTCTCTCAAGTAATGAAATACATGAATGAAACAAAACACTCATTAATGCAAAATAAAACTTTTGCCCCCCAAAAATCTTAAACATTAAGTTATGTTTAAACAAAAAAAAACAGGAAGTTTACAAAGTTTAAACTACATCATATTTGTTCTGTACCTAAAATACATTCACAGCATTCCATTTTGTTTCATATTAAATTGTATTGCTATACCATGATAATACATATTATCCTGTTTTACAACATATATATTTCAATAGTTTATCAATAAATCTATTTCGACATCTTGTCAATGGAGCTATTGCAAATGTACTGACTCTATATACAAAAATCCATCAATATGTTTTATTAAATAATGATTCTGTGCAAACACAAAGGGTAATTTTCTAAACGAAATGCCCAGACACACATTGACAAGTACTCATGTTTCAGTAAGCTATTTCTGAATTAGAAACACAAAAACATTTGCAATTCTTCAGCTGAGCTCTTATTAAAAATTACATGCTAAAAGGTTTTTCCTTCTAAATTTGTAAGAATTAAGTTGCTCATGACCCTAAATACTGTATTCCAAGTTGTAATTATAGTGTGTTACAGCACTTCTGACAAATCCTGAACTCCAGCAAATATTTAAGAAAAAATAAAATATTAATTAGTCCTCAGATCATACGCATTAGAAAATCCCAAAATTAGCCAACAGGGCCCCAGAGACAGTGGCAATACAAAATTCCCGCACAATTACCTCAACCCAGGGGAAGTTTCAACTCTATTTTAAAAGGATATTGCCTGTTGTAAAATGGACTGGTCTACAAGTCCATTAAATCTTCGCATGTCTGCTAATAACAGTTCCAGTTGCGTTGGTTAATTCTGTGATGTGATGTTATTTCTGTTCCTAAGAAACTGGACTGAGACCAACTCATTTCATATTGGTCATCAAATGGCTACACATTTCAATGTCTCTATATCAAATCTAAACCCATGACTTGGAGCAGAACAGCTCTGATCCATATTGTGTTAAAATCTAATGTGAAAATAACTTCTTACTAATTTTTTGTGTGACCTCAGTCACTCCAATGGAGACCAAATGACAGTCATAAAAAAGAACCAATAAATAGGAGCTCAATGAGTTTGGTTTTGTTTTGGAACAAACTGGCTTAAGCTGTCCTCTTTTTCACTAGGTCAAGTAAGAATTTCCAGAACTGGTACTTTAATTCTGAACAGCATAACCACCTCAACATTTGGGGAAAAGCCACTAACCAAGATTAAACTAAAGAGCAGTGTGACTGGAATAATTTAGCAGGAGAAAACATAAGTGTATCTTTTCTGTGGCCTGGTTGCTCACAATGTACACTGATGAAATGTGAGTATCAATCTTCAGCAGGCACTACAAAAGGGAAGGAAAGCAGGAGAAATACAAGACCCACCCATAAGGGACACAATAAGCACTAATCAGCTACCCTGACAAACATCTTAAAGCAGTGGTTTTCAACCTTTTTTCATCTGTGGACCCCTAAAAATTTTCAAATGAACATGTGGACCCCTTTCAAAATTCACCCTGTGGTCCATGGACCACTACCATAGAAGTTTTACACTGAAAATTGACTGAACAGAATTCAACTACAAAAGTTTCACATGCTCAGCACAGCTTTGACACAACGCAAGAAAGGGTGCTAAACTGCAGGCTTCTATGGGAACAACAACACTTCCAGGTTTTGACTTGTAGGTGAGAGATATTCACATACTTTGATTGATCAGAAAAATGGAATGCCTTTTCTGGGATCTGAAACCTGTATCCAGCATGAGGCATTTTTTGATAGCTGCTTCACACAGTTCTTCCACAGAAGATTTCCTATTTTTGACTCATAAAGCAGCTACAGTTCATGGAGAGAGACAGATCTTAATTAAGAATGGAACAATAGTATTTTTTAAAATACCTCAGAGATACAGATTAGCAATTGCAAAATGTATGTGCCACTGTTCTGTTTGGACCCCGGAAGAAAAACAGAAAGGCTACATCTTCACTTGAAAGAAGGTGGTGTTTTTCTACTGTGAGATAACCAATGCTCTCTCCATAAAATCCTAGTGGAGATAAAGCAGAAGTAGTTTTCACATAAACTAGTCTCCACCCAAACTCTTCAACTCAACCTGCTAGCTCATGTGAAAGCTACTAATTGACTTGCTTTCCACCTCAGTTAACTCGAATTAAGAAAACAACTTTTTTCCTAGTGAAGACACGGCCTGATGATGAATGTTTTGAAGGCCATGATGATGATGAGACAGTGCTACATCCTCCTTGGCAGCCCTAGGATTAATGGTAAAAACTAGGAAGAATTCACAGTTTAGTACTGTGATCAACTGGGTTAAACCTTTTTGTTATGAGTCCGTTGTTAATGGACAGCTCGCATTCAGGATACATATAAAGAAGCCATTGTAATCACGTGACTGAAACTGTTAAGCGTCCTCCACTCCAAACACAGGTCCATGTCTCCAGCCAAAACAAAGGCACAACCAAGCCCACTCAGGAATTTGAGCTATGTGGGCAGGGTCTTTGGTGGGTATTTATTGAGTGAGAGACTGTGTGTAGATCAGAAGAGAGAGACAAAAGCAAGGAGGAAGCTGAGTAGAGAACAACAGAAGTAATATTAATGTGGTCCTGAGAGAAAGTTAAGGCGAGATTTTACGTACAGTTTGCTGTCTGGAAAAGCAGGCTGAGAACAGCAAGCAAACAGTTCCCTGCACAGCTCCTTGTGTTCAGAGAAACAGAACTTCATGTATAATCTTTGTAAATAAACAAGATTGTATCAAAGAAAATACTACTGTCAGTTTCTCCTCCTAGTGGAACAACCTGCAACACCCAAAATTTGGCTAACCACTTAGGTCAAAGGGGGTAAGCAGTATGAATGGCCACCATCACCTTGGGAAAGAAACTAGGACATTGCTACCCTTTCACTCTACCTGAGCTTCAGAGAGCTATTAACACCATTGCTCGCATAACTGATACAAGAGCAACTAGATTATGCATCCAAGAGCGTAAGAGAAGTGGCACAACGCCTAGTAGCTCACAGTGGGGCCTCGCAAAGATAACAGTAATTGGTTGAGATCCAAGTAAGAGCAGTTTCTTGAAAGATCTCCGCACTTGCCTAGAGTGGGTCATTTTCCCCCAGGCCAAGAAATGCCTTCCTGGAGACGAGTTCCAGCTGATCCCAACTAAAGAGAGGTTTGTACTTCTGTATTATCTTCCCCTTTGACACTAGCTAGGAAAACTGTTTGGAACAGCAAGTAGTTGTTTGATAATCCTCCTCATGCAGAGCCAACATTGCCATACACAGTATCAGTCTCTGGGGATAAAATAGGTCTTACTCAATGCTCTTCCTCACACCAAGACAACGCATACAGAAGCCCTCAATGCTAGCAGGCTAGACTTTGGCAAATAGAACACTCATGGATTCATGACAGTACTTCCTTCCAGAGTATTTCTGCACATTGCCCCCTAGAAAAATCACATTTATTTGAGGCAGAAGGCTGGGGATATAGGAGTGTTAAGTCTTCTGACAGAAGTTCTACCCTGGGTTGGGTCCTGTTGTCACGAGATCATCAATTCAGATAAACTGGACATGGAACTGTCACGTAACAGGATGCAATCCAGACTGTTTCCATTTCACAATCTCAGCCTCTAAGAGGAAAACCTCACCCTTCTTCTGGGTGACTGCAATAGCCTTTAAATAAATCAGTTCCAAGAGTTTCTCTCCTCTACCACCATTCCTGATGCCCCCAAAAGTATTGCATATAACTCTCTCTGTTCTCTTTAAATGATTGGTTAAATCAGTCAGGTCAAACCATACGCACCATCTATGTCCTTTTGCTTACAAGGGACTGCCACAACTGTTATTTATATTGTGGTATGGGTCCAGAAACCCAAATTAGGATTGAGGCCCTATTGTGCTAGGCTCAATGCACATATATGTTTAAAAAACAAGAACAAACAGTCCCTACTCCCAAATAATTTGCAATGCTACATGGGCCAGGTATAACCCTAATGTAATTCTATACTGAAATCCTGTCAATTCCAGGTAAAAATGCAATCTCGGGGGGGGGGGGGTGAGGGGGGCAGATGATGTAGGCATTAAGTTTATAAATATTGATTCGAATGAAATACAGGGATCCCGCCCAGAATTACTGGCACTTGACAAGCACATTAATCCATTTCAAGTCTATTATTAGCCAAGGACAGTGTGGATTTCTTTGGAACCCAGGAGATATCTTAGAACTTTTGCTTTCCTAGAAGAGCATATACAGCTCCTACAGTAAACAGCTGTTTTCACAAAGGTTTCATATTTAGAGTGGAGTATAGGGGAAAAGGAAGTTAGTATTGTATGAGGTAAGTCAGGAAACAAAAAAATTCAGAAAAATCTCTTTTCTGGTGTGACAGGAACCCTAGGGCCCTGCTTAGCTACACACCACCCTGTTAAATTGGTGGTTCCCTCCTCTTCTGACAACAGTGGAAAAGGAACACGCACACGCACACACACACACACTCACTCTCTAACGTGATTGAAAGGCTTGGGAGGAATGTAAGTAATGTTGCAATTTACCAGAGGACCTACCAAGAAATTAGCAATGATTGAGTTTAACAAGATTTTATGAAGGAAAGGTTAGGATGGATTTTTAAATGCTTTCAGATCTTTCAGGTGCTGTAAAGTGAAAAACATCACTCTCAATATTATCAGATGTGAAGAAACTGATGAATAGGTTAACACTTAACATTATAATTCTCCAATGCAAGAGGACTGGTCCAATATGGAAGCTGCAATAATGGGCAAGTAAGTGCAGGTTCATTACCTGCAAGTGCACTAAATCAGGTGGAGACAACCAAGTGAAAAATTAAGACAATTAGTTTTCTCTCATTATAAAAATTCAATTTTATGTTTATGTAATTATTTTGGAGCTGTACACTGTAAATCTCTCTTTCTAAATACCTCCAAATGGTTGTTTACGGGGATTTACATGTTCAAAGTAACCTGAATGAGTAATAAAACAGCTCGCCTTTGTGAAACTCATCAGCTGTAGCATTCTGTTGCCAAACTCAAACAGGAAGCAGTTCCCTCCTCCCCACCTCACATTTTTCAGTTTTATTGACTTAATGAGAACCAGTTATTGTGAAAGAGCTCACATGTTCTGCTATCACGGAAGGAAGAAATCTCTGCTTGGTTACATGACTGAAGTTCCATTATGCAGAATCCCACAGAACACTAATGATGTCTCACAATGGGAGTTCAGCAACCTCATTTCTAATCATTAATTATGAGATGGTAGAGAAATAGGTATTGCGGGTGCCAATGCACATTTCAGACTGCCTAGATCACAGCCTGCAGTGAAAATGGAGGAATGTTTATTATACATTGTTTCTATTGCGGTAGTGTCTAGGGACTCCAAAGATTAGGGCCACACCGTAGTAGACCCACCTCCCCCAAAATCCCCTTCCTAGAGAGCTCACAAACTGATTTAGACAATATGTAATAAAAACTCTGTTGTAAACAGATTGCTGAACCGCTTGGACCACAATCTACCCAACTTTCAAAACACCTTGTTCCCAGGATGTCCCTTTAACGGAGAGTGATTTACTCTGAAGTGATTGGTGTGCATTTTATATCTATCTATCTATCTATCTTCAAAGCCAGGATTTGGAGCCTTTCATACTTGTATAGATAGTTGTGTTTCACCACCAGTTATGCTGAAAGATAAACAGAACTAGTACGGCTAGAACATAAACCACCACACATTCTAATTGATAAACTCTTGGCTGATGTTGAATATTGAATAATAAGGGCTGAGATTCTCACCCCCACCCCCCGTTTCTGCCTTGTGCACATAATAAAGGTGAATGCCAAGCCCCAGCCAAGGGAGATTCCCATCAGCCAAAGAAATGAGGGGAAAAGCCACAAACTGTCTTTAGAAGTCTCTCACACCCCTGGCATATGGGGCATGGCAGAGACAAGTTAAGGGGCGGGAAAGAAAGGAGGGACAGGGCTGCAGCATGCAGCACTGCAAAAATTCTGGGTGGGCTTCTATCCATTGGCAGGCAGAGACAGGCAGCAATAACAAAGGCAACCCTCCTTAAATTATCCCAGGGCTGATCCAGCTCCCAAAAGAGGGCGCAACGGTGACTTAGTGCCACCTTCACCCTCCCCCCCAAAGTGGGTCACGAGCCCATTTTAATAGGGTCGCCAGGGCTGACGTTAGATTTGCTGGGGCCCAAAGCCCGAGCCCCAATACCCGGGGAGATGGGGATCAGGCTTCAGGTTTGAGCCCCTCCCCTCCCCCCACCACCAGGGCTCAAGCAGGCTCAGGCTTTGGTCCCCTCTCCTGGGGAGGTGGGGGCCGCGATGGGCCGAACCTGCCGCGTCAGCAGGTAAATAAAACTGGGCCGGCCCGCCAGGGTGCTTACCCTGGCGAGCCGCGTGCCGAACGTTGCCAACCCCTGATATAGGCTAAACCACTCAACTATGGTTAGTCCTCCAAAGACTTCCCATATTTCTCCCTGCGTGCCAAGGAGAAACAAATTCTCCCTCAATTCACAAGGAAAGAATCATCAAGGGGCAGCTCAGCTTACTGCAGCACAAAACCATGAGATGTGCCCCAAGAAGTCCTAGTAACACACACACACACACAGGGGTATGCAGCACCAATGAGGACCCAGTAACTCAGGCATGGCTTTGCAGTGTGGCTGCTCACTCCTGGCTGCCAATCACTCAGGCTAACTCTGCAGTGAAGGCATACCCTTAGGCATAGCCCAGCCCAAGATGCGCAACTAAATAGCTGATTTACAGTATTATAAGCAATGATACAGGTGTACACCACACAGCTTCAATAAGGTTAAAATAACTGTGTGTGACATGCCAATACAAAGGCTGCAATCACAGTACATTTAAAATGAAAGATATTTTTAGAAAGCTTTTAGTGTTCAAATCTCTCAACTCACCTTTCGATGCACTACTATAGTTTTCCATCATGAAGCTTGATAACATGTTTAGAAGCAAGACAGTGATAACACCAATGTAACCCACGAGCCAATGCAGGTTACATGGCCCCAATTAAGCCCAATCCATTAAGAACAGAAGTCAGTTAAAGTTCACAGCTTGACAGCGTGGTTTCTTAGCTCAAGGTGTACCCTCATTGCTTTCAGTTTTGGAGGGGTTCAGTTGAATCCCTGGTGTTAGCCAAGATGGAGGCTGTCACATCCACATGACCTTCTGTAGGACCTGTTCTCCCCATAACAAACAGTTTCTTACATGGTCTATATATTTTTTATGAATATTGTGCTAGTGAGAGGAGTGGGACCAAAGTCATCTGCACTACAAAAGTTGCTTGTTGCTCTTTGTTAGAGACTGAAGACAGGCCACTTCAATTAGAGGGCAAGAAAGCTCACAATACATGTGAGAGACCTGCAACAATCTTTCAATAAAGCCAAGCCTAAGAGCAGCTACTGGAGTCAGTGGAAATTATACCATTGCATGACAGAACCTTTTGTAACTGACCCATTAGCCATTGGCTAAGGCAGAGAAATGAAGTTTTCTCTCTTATCAGCACTCGTGAATCACATCTTCCTTTCGCCAGGAACAACGGTTGGTTAATAATTGTTGACTATGTTGTGGATTGGCCATTTAAAAGAAACCTAGCATAGCGATCTTAAAAAAAAAAAACCACAACCTTTGATTTCTGCATGTAAAGGCTACCAACTTAATGTAATGCTAGCATTTATTATAATTTTCTTGTTAATGTAACATTACCACTATTTTGAGAACAAAAGTATTCTACTACTGTGGCTACTTGAAAAAACGAGATTTTACTTCTTCACTCAAAGTGAGCAAGCTAGCCACAAGAATCCACAAAAACAAGACACTTTACAAGGACTAATAATCTAACACCACTATTTTATACTAGTCATGAGAACGGCAGTCATGATATAAAACACTATGAAATTTCTTTTGGTTGGTCTAAATTTAAAGTGTATTTTACACTGTTTAGCCTGACACACAGACTCCAATAAGTACACTGACTCCCTGATGTATGTACATCAGGAAACCCGGAGTGCCTAAGATGGGCATATCCAAAACTCTGGTTGGACTCATCTGAAAAGTGGAAATTTACATTTAAAAAAATGCGTTTTCAAATAATATGAAAGGGAAAGAAAGTCAAAGTAATGCACAAAGACATCATTCAATTATCTGAAGTCGCATTAACATAAGAAAAGGTTACTCGAAAAGTGAAGAGAGTCACTCCTGTAGTGTCACACACAATAAACAACCTGTGTTTCAAAAGCAACATATAACAATGAGCTAATCCAAGGTTTAAGAAAGCATTAAATACTGGTAAATTACCACATGGGGATTTTTTCCCTATATCTCTCTTAGCATTGGCAAACATCTATTGCACAAGTAATCACACAAAGAGTAGGACATACTGAGGAAGTCTGTTTTTTCAAAACATGTTTTCATGTTTGTTTAAAAAAAACAAACAGTTCGTCTTTCCCACTAGTTCTAAATCTAGCTTCCACACATGCACCATCCTCATGTATGCTACCCACAAACTTGGCATTTCTTCAAAGTAATGTATCCTGAATAGTTTACAGTACATGCTTTTTTCCCACATTCCACGGTAGAACGGTTAAATGTTGGGGGGAGGGGTTGTGTTTTAAATGCCACGGAATCAATCCTTGTAATTTTCTAACCAGAACAACAGGTTTTATTTAATCATTTGTTTTGCAAGATTTCAGAAGTGGCCAAGTCACAAGATCTTGATCTGATTATGAAGTCTATATATGTGAAAGAGTCATTGTTTTTATACATATACACGCCACTGGTTTTCTCTCCATTTCAGATCACACTTTGATTGCGGAGACATGCATTGTCGAAACTCATTTAACCCCATTTAAAAATAAACTTGAAATCTTGCTATTTAATAAAAACCCATCAAAAGCAACTGATCTTGAATACTCTGGAGCACCATAAACCCACTTGCATCATACAATTAGATATTTCAAGCACTGACAAATTGAGCCTCTGCACTGGCTCTTGAGCAGAATAAGAATTTATAGTGGCAGCAATATACAAATGTTATTTCTGGAAGCAGTGAAAGAATGAGGGGAGAGAAATAAAATACTAAGATTCCCTTCTGGGTTCAGATCTGCTCAGATTAGTGTTAAAAACAATTTCATGCAAGAACCACCATACAAGGAAGAACTTCACTCCCAATACACTTACCTCAAAAGCTTAGAATAGCTAAATGAAGGCATGAAACTGTATTTCATTTCCTCAGTCACACTATAACCAACACAGCAACTAGTTTAATAACAGGTTCACTAACCATACCTTTCCATTTATTCTATTTCTGTACATGAGTGGGAATAGCAAAAAAAATTATGCCTTTTTGCAAGGTGTCCTATATGATGGGTGTACAGCCCAATCAAAGACAATCCAAGATGCTAAAGTAACAAACCATAGCTACCTACACAAACTACTCCTCGGGGAATTCTGCGCCACTGCGCAATGCAGAATTTTCACAGAAATTAATGTGCAGAATTTTCTTTTCCTCCCACAGAAATGGGCTGCAGAGCTGCTGGCCACCATTAGGGGCTGCTGGACGCAGCGGAGCCCAGCTTGCAAACAGAACACACTGCCGGGGGTGGAGGGGAAGGCTGGAGGGTTCCCGGCAGCTGCAGTTCTCAGCACACCCTGAAGGAAGGACGCAGCGTGCACAAGACTGGGACCCAGCATCAGGCTGTTTCTCCTTCTGGATCGTGGGTTCTCGTGGGGAGGGGGAGCCAGTGTCTGGCCTGGGGGGGGTGGAAGGACCAAATCTGGGTTCGGGGGGGGAGAGGGTGTAGGTCTCTGGCCCCCCTGCTGGAACTGAGTTATCTACTGCTGGGGAATTGTTTGTTTGTGTCTGTCTGTATTGTTACACACATACGGTAGTTGCTGATAGGTATTCTGAAATAAATTACAAAACATTTGAAAGTGATGTGATTATATACTGTTGACAAAATATGCAGAATTTTGTTTCAGAATTTTAAAATACTATGCACAGAATTTTTAATTTTTTGGTGCAGAATTCCCCCAGGAGTAACGAAAACACCATGGTCACCAGCGGGGGGACTTTTTGCAGTTTAGACCATGGTGTCTGTAGACACACGACCATGGAACGACATCACAATCTCACCTGGTAGGGGCTTATATTCTGGTAATGGAAGTGCCAGATTTATCTCCTAGCTAATCAAAGCAGGATGGATAAAAAAAGAAAAGATTAAAAAAAAAAAAAAAAAGGAATATTTAGAAAAATAAATAAGCCTCTTTAAAGTTAAATTTGAAACTGACTATGTATGTTACGGCCTAAACTTCTTGTGATCTATTAAAATCATTTATATTAAATACTAAAAATAATATTCAAGGAGTACATGTTTACTACAAAATTTTAAAGAAAGCCAAACCACTAAAATGGTGGAAGTCACTGGCTAACTACCTGGAACCAGAGTCTGTTGAAGTGCTAAACCAGCTTTTGACAGCAACAGCCTTTTCTGAAGGTTCAGAGAGAATACAGTATTTTCTTCCTTTCGGTTTATTCATCTAGCTCAATTTAAAGACTCGTTCACTGAAATTCAAGAAACCAATTATGAGTTGAAGCAGGAAAGCTTGTTTTCCTCTTCCAATCTACTAATAAAAAAAATCAGGTGAGAGCCTGAAATCTACTAGCTCTAAAACCTTGAAGGACCTGGGGTGACCAGAAACAATCAGTTCAATTCACTAACCACAGATCATACTTCCTTTGTTTAATAAATCAGTCTTAAATGCAAAAGATTTTTGATAAACTTTTTTTCTCTTGTCTTTAAGATTTAAAAGTAGTTTAATTTAATAAAAAAATTAAAATGTTTTTTTGCACTTTTCAATTCCAGTTTCCATCCAAATAAAGGCTGACAAGTCGCAAGTAAAAATATTCATCAGTCACCATTTTCTAACATAAAAATATAAAAGTTAAGAATCTGAATAAATGTAAATTAAGATATAAAATAGCTTAAATAAATATGTATAGATATAGTGTATCCTCTTGGATAACAAAATAAAGCACCAAATTTACTGCATAAGCTATGTTTAGTTGCAAATCAATACATTTAAATATTTACCAACTAATGACAATTAACTTTTCTTTAGGAAAAACAAACATACAAATGCAAAACACAATTAAAACTGATTATTTAAAATAAGGTTTCCTGTTTACTGATTTAAATCAGCAATTTTAAATCCATCTACCATGGACAAAAGTACAGGCAGCCTCATATCATTACAAAATGGCACCCTTGCTGGGATTTCATCTCCTGTGCTCAGATTCAGGGACGAGTTTATACAGTATAACCGCAGGAATAGGTATTCAAGTGGCTTTGTCCATCTGATCACGACTCCTCCTCATAACGGCTGGTCCCAAAAACCACACACCTACTTACCTTTCTCATAGATAAGAAAATTCTCCTTCAGATTGACTAGCAGAATTGGATTTGCAGTGTTAAATGTCTGGGATTCAATCCCCACTGAGATCATAGTGTATATTTGTGTATGAGGCCATGGCAGTTAAGCATCTGCAGGTGAAGATATTAGGTTCATAAGCATACTACTTCCATTATTTCATTTGCACCTTTTGAGATTTAGTAGATAGCATGTTCTTGCTTTCAAAGTGGGCTTGTCAAACCTCATCAGCATCCACTGTTTCAATCAACGTTCCTGATTAAAATGGGTTTTTAATTAGCAAGACCAGGCAAGAAATTTGCTACAACACCAGCATGCCTGAACGTTGTACAGTCCAACGGCTCTCCTAGTAAGTGTTCCTTTTATCTTTATACAAAGCACTGTGACATGACACTGTTGCCCTGAAACACCCAAAGGTTCACAAATCACACCTCACTCACACTCCCAAAAAATCATAAGACTGTCCTAAAAATAATGATTTTTTAAAGGTTATATTGTTTCTTGACTTTGGAAAACACGCCCACCGGGGGTGGGGGAGAGAGTTCCCCATTGAAGGAGCTCTCGCCCCCACATCTGCCCACACCCTGCTCAAGAATTACCATATATACTAGTTCATTAGCCCGTTCGTTTATAAGCCGACCCCCCAAGATGGTTAGGTAAAAATAGCAAAAACTGTATGACCCTTTCATAAGCCGATCCTATATTTCAGGGGTTGGAAAACTTTGGCGCCTGGCCCGTTAGGGTAAGCCACTGGTGAGTCAGGACGTTTTGTTTACTTGGAGCGTCTGCAGGCATAGAGCCCCTCAGCTCCCTGTGGCCGCGGTTCGCCATTCCCGCCAAATGGGAGCTGCGGGAAGTGGCGACCGCGACCACAGGGAGCTGAGGGGCTCCATGCCTGCAGATGCTACAGGTAAACAAAATGACAATGTATTAGCTATTCAATTCAATGATTCCATAGAGTTTAAAATAATCAAATTTTGGTGTAGACCCGTTTATAAGCCGACCCCCACTCTCTGATGCATCACTTTTTTAACCAAAAATATTCGGCTTATGAACGAGTATATACGGTAATTCTGTTCTCCAACCAGCCCTCCTCCAGCCACACTTCTGCTCCTCCTGCAGCTCCAGTGGCTCTTCACCCACCTCTTCCCCTTCCTAAGCTAGGTGGTACAGCAGAGCCCTCCCGTTGCTCACAGGAGAAGAGGGCTCTGAGCTACTGGAATCTCTCTCCTTCCTTCCCTCATGTGAGAATGGTGTTGGCTCTGGAATGGCTGCTCTGCCCCGGGAGGCAGGCAAAGCCGGGGCGGGGTGGAGGAAGGTTTCCCCAGGCACAGCTGAAATTCTGCATGAAGGCTGGAGCTTCCCACACCACCACCGGATTGGCTCCAGCCTCAGCCAAAAATCACCGTGACTCAGGAAGAACTAGCGAAAGCTGGCAACACAGATTATAAACCCATAAGTAAGGCTAAGATTTAGTTATGGGTATTTTTAGAAAAAGTCATGCATAGGTCATGGGCAGTAAACAAAAATTCACAGCCCATGACTTGTACTATATACCCCTGACTAAATCTTGGGTGCTCTGGAGAGCATCTTCATAGTTTATTTTACAATAGCACTCTGGAAGCCTCAGAGACAGAGAATTAACTGGATATAAATACAATTCACTAAGGGAATTCAACAAAGTTATGAGAATAGCCTGGTTATGTGCTGCGAAAGTGCTGCAACAAAGAGAAAGAAGAAAACATTTGTGCTTCTCCTCTTAACTCCCTCTCAATTTCTTGGTTTTGATTCACATTGATTAAGGAGTTGATAAGGTCAGAAGACAAGAAACAATCAGCAGTCAGTGGACTTAGATCAAATTCGGGGGCTCAAAATCTTAGGCTATGTCTCTGAAATACTACTGAATATTAATGCGTATGACAAAAAAAGCTTCAGTTGGAACAGGAAGCAAAGACATAGGGGAACATAAGTGAGTTTGGACTGACCAGTTGGATTCCCTCCTCCCTCTAATCAATGAGAGAAGCCAGTGATGGGACACTAGATGAGGAGGGCTCTGACTTACTACAAAGAATTCTTTCCCAGGTGTCTGGTTACTGGGTCTCATCCACAGGCTCAGGGTCTAACTTATCGCCATATTTGGGGTCAGAAAGGAATTTCCACCCATGGTTAGACTGGCAGAGACCCCAGGGGGTGGGGGAGTGGAGAGGGGGTTTGCCTTTCTCTGCAGCATGGGGCACAGGTCACTTGCAGGTTTTAACTAGTGTAAATGGTGAATTATCTTTAACTTGAAGTCTTTAAATCACGATTTGAGGACTTCGGTGACTCAGCCACAGGCTAGGGGTCTATTACAGGAGTGGGTGGGTGAGGTTCTGTGGCCTGTAATGTGCAGGTGGTCAGACTAGATAATCATGATGATCCCTTCTGGCCTTAAAGTCTATGAGAAGCAATGGAACTTTCTCTGCATTAGTCTGTCCGTCCTCAGGAGCTTTCTTCATAGAAGTCATTTGGCCAGATGAGAACAGGACAGCCTTCAGAGTCAGTAACTGTTGTGTTTTTGAGAAGCCAATTCATCAGAACTCCTTCTAGCCCACTGGGCTTACCCTGTAGCATTCATATCCTCTTGCAATACCAATACGTCCATTGGTCTAATCCCACTAACCTTAAACTCACATTTTTTTTAAGTAAAGAAATTGAGTAAACTTAAGACAATGCCAAAGTGCTCTCAAAATATCATTTAACAATGTGCAAAATTACAATAGCTGAATGCCTGAATAAAGAGGTGTGTAAGGAAGGCACCTACAGGCAGTGAACCTTAAGCAACACATTCCTCTCCCTCGGTTTCCTGTATGGTGGCCCTATCTTTCTAGTCTGCAACAGCTGTCATAGTGCACAGAAACATACTAGGATCACAACAAGATTCCTACAAAGCTAACCATTATTAGTATTATTCTACTCAGCTTCACTCCTTGAAAGAGCACCAAAACAGGAGAAGCCTTTACCAGACAGCTAAATAATAAAACCATTTACATTTTTTATTACTCTATTATTACATAAGTGGGACCAGTATTTTCCCTTAATGCTGTCCACAAGTTAAACCTGTTGTAAACTGCATTAGAAAATGTTGAAGTGGATTAACAGTTTACTGAAAAACAAACAATTCAGACAAACCTATTAAAAGTTTATGGAAATTTGTCTGATGTTTAAATAGGCAAACTAATATATAAACATATATAAAAATAATTCTATCACACTAAAAAAAAAACACTCAGGACAGTTCAAAAATCTGACTCCTACTGCACATTCTACCAAAACATAAATATTTCTATACATTTGTACTGTGATGACCAAAACAAGGCACAGGCCTCTAGGAACCAATATAATACAAATAAATAAAACAAAGTAAATGTTCAAACTTGCAAGAATCTAGCTCCCCTCCTAAAAAAACCAAATCCCCCCCTAAAAAAACATAACGTGTTTTAGATCCATTTAATAGTTTATTCAAGTGGCTTTTATATCAAACATAATGTGTTTTGAACCTGCCTTTACAATTTCTTTAGTTTGCTATGTTTTCATATAACAAGTGTTTGTGTGTGTTTAGAGGACAGTCTCCCAATCTTCCTCTACAAAGCAGCAGTTTATATGGATATACAATGGAGCCATTTTACAACAATACCCTGTTTCTTCTCTTTTCATTATAAAAAGGGACTAACTGTAACAAAATACTGTCCCCTAACAATAAGTCCATTTGTTTCCAGAAGGAAGCCATTCAGACTCTTAGCCTCTTTACAGTCCTGGCTTTCTGACAAAAGACTGAAAGGACTCCAGAAGAGTAGCAATGTAAATTGCTACTAATAATTAATTGTTAGCAATATTACTTAGCTAGAGGCAGTACTGCTAAGCAAATGTGTAACAAAACCCTCCATTTCTTTACATAACTCACTAATTTGACTTCTGTTTCATTCCATATTGATTCAAGTTTGAAAGCCACAGAGACTTCAAGGAATAGTGGGTACACTGATATCTAAAGCTGTTCCACTCTCTTCCATTTGGTTTGCTTTACAGCTAGAATTAGCAAGAAAATCCTGCTCGCTAGGATGCAGAGTGCAACTAAGATTAAAACATTATACACAGGATTTACTACTGATCTAGTTGAAGGATTGAGTTTTATTTTGATAAAGATTTGGTATAAACAAACATACTGATGCAAGGCAACAACAAAGTTAGTATGAATTTCAATGCCTGCCAACTTTTAAAAACATCAAAAAAAAATGCAAGTGCTAAAATAATGTGGCTAGCCAACAGCCAATCTCAATAATTAACTCTGAAGACATGTCTCCAAAGCAAAATCCAGGTTTATCTCCTACTCTCAAGTTAAAGAACACAAAGCTTAATATTACATTTCCAACATTATTACAATCTTTTGGGGCTAATCCATACCCTCATCTAACATGAGACAGAACTTGACAAAATTAAAAATGTGTCCCTTCTCAAGTTCCTGGATCTCTTGTTTCAGCTTATACATATATCTGGTGTCCTCACCTGAATAAGTTATCAGTAAAATTATTTTCTATATTTTAACAAAAAACATTACGATTTATTAAAAATATGCATAGAAAATATTTTTAGATATTTTACTAGGCTATTCATGAGGCTTTAGTCTACAAGCTAATTTATTTTCTCAGATCCATAGAGAAAATGCAGCCTGCAAAGCAGCAAAAGAATTTGTCCAAATTAGGTATCACTTCAAATTGACAATTTCAATGGCAATTTTTTATTTTTGAGTAAAAGAGGACACAAACTTTCATGGACTAACACTAACTAACATTTTATTTTAATGATCAAACTTCTCAGCCACCCACTGAGAAATAAAAGAACCTGGATTTTTTTTTTTTGCGCGCCACCTTGTATAGGGTACCTACCTCCACAGGTATACATAATTGTTCCAGTGACAATTCCCTTCAGTACACAAATTATTTGCAGGTCGAAAAAGACACAGCTACACTAATAGAAGATTATTAAGGGGTTATTATTAAAAAAAATAAAAAGATCTGTAGCAAACCTAAATAGTGTTGGGAAATCCATAAGGTATTTGCATTTAAGTAATGAACTTCTCAATACTCCATAAGCAATTTACACAACAGGATGGGGATTGTATTAGTCCAGACTCCAGTTTCAATGAGAAAAATAATCTTATCGCTTTAAGCTACAAATAATAAGATGTATACATACCAAAAGGGAGCATCCACCAACTCAAAGTTTCACAATATGGGTTGAAGTAAATTTAAGAATACATGATATCAACACAAATTTCCAGAGAATGAAAGCAATGTCTCCATGAAAACATTTGGAATTACCTTCTGTTAAACAAGGCATCATAAACTTAAGCTCTGGCTCTTTCATTAATCTAAATAGTCAATAAGCAATTTTTCAATTAAGATGTAAGGTGAGGGGAAAAGAAAACTAACTTGCTTAATATACATTTATTAATAGACAACCTCAAAGATGGATAGTTTACTGAAATGGGTTGTGGTCATGAACTCAGCTATAAATTTTCAATCAATGAATCTGCTATTCTTAAGCTCACAGCTCAAAGTGCTAGAACTTTGAATTACAGAACAAATATAAGTGAAGCTCACATATCTAAATATCAGAGAAAAATATATCTACGTGAAAAAATGCCACCATCAACTTTTCCATTTATTATAAACTAAGTGAAAAGAGCAGCTGCTGAACTCATCCGTGTTAAATAGACCTCAAAATATTTGGAACAAGCTACAGGATGTGAGTGTAATGAGCTCACACAGACCAACATTTGATCTGGTCACATACAGGCCAAGTTGATTAAGAGAAATCTGCAAGCTTCCTAGCCTGAACTGTTGGCACACACAGCACAGTGTTCAGAGCAGGGCACTGGAGAAGGCAACATAATGAAACATTCTCTATAAAACTGCCTTGTCAGGCTGTCACTGTATTTCATCTTGCCCATACAAGTAGTTAAGATTTATACTGTAGTGAGAATAAGTGAAGCAAGAAGGAGAAAGATCAGCAATAAATCTATTACAGAGGAGGGTGAACCTCAAAAAGGTTTGGATGAACATTCAGATGTCTGGAGACTTTAGCTAAACTTGTTCACAGCTGGGAAAAAGGAGTGAAAGCCTCATAAGAGCATGTAAAATTTCTCCTGTAAAATTTCTAGCACTTCCCACTTCCATTTGGGCCAGAAATGCTTTGGGAAAAACCTCGCTCAGTATGGCAACAATTTGGGTCCTAGCATGCGCGACCAAGTGCAGAGGTATTAAATCAAAGACTGAATATTCTGTCTATTCCTCCCCAGGACAGAGAGGAATTATTCAGGGCTGGTACATGGATTCATATAGCGGTGATGGAATGTAAAAAAAATCAAGAGAGAACACAGTCCTATGCCAGCTTTTATGACCGGGGGGATGCATCTGTCTCTGGAATGGTCTCTTAGAACATTACGTCAAACTGGACAAGATGTCAGGAATGTATCGTAATAAACAATTCTGCTATGACAAGGAGATGGACTTGGTGACCTAATTAGGTTTCTTCCATCTCTCATGCCTGAGTGTACCTTCAAAAAAGAATTAGCTCAGTTAGAGTCTGGTTTATTTTATCTTAACTAGTTCCCTTATCACTACCCTCTCCTCCATCAGTACACAGCAATGTATAACGGTAACCTTAAGAAGAGCTATTCAGATGTTCTTATGTGGCTCTGATTAATACCTATGGAAACTAGTAGTTCGGATGCCACCCATGAATTGATTAACCAAGTCTCTGTCGACACTAGAGAGTTTTTACAAAAAGTCCCTTCTCTCTTCCCACTTGACAAAAATGTAACCCTGCTCAGAGCGCTGAAATGGCTACAAGGGCTGGAAAGCCATCTACACTAGCAACTCCCTAGACTGGGAACACAGGTGCAGGCTGAAATTCCCTGAGATAAATAGGAATTTAAAGTATTTTTTTAAACAAATTCCAGACCTCTTCATGTACAAAAGGAAACAAAAAGAGATGTGAAGAATTATGTACTGGAGCCTTGTGAAATAACTGTCCAAAAAGAATTTATATATAAGGAAAGAAGCTGTGGTCAAACTGTTTCTCTTCCTTACAATGAAATCAAATATGTTGTACTGATACATAGATGGAGAACTGCTATTGCCTCATAGCATTCTACATAGATAATTTGTCTGTTCTTTAACTTCAGCTACATGGGTTTTTTAATGGCAGAAAAAGCAGAATGACTAAGAGAAATGTCATAGTGTAAGGTGTTTGACTAGCAGAAACCTCAAGAATTTTACCAGTTAGAAGTGTTCTGAACTTGTAGCATTCCCATGTATTAAAAAAGTGAAGTTTCACACAAAGAAGTCTTTCTTTCACACGAGGCACTGATGTTTAGGCTATTCCAGCACTGTGCATAATTATCTTAATGATAGCTTATTCACAGCAATTTTTCAATTCATTTGTGTGCTAAGGGCAATTTCCTCTTATATCATGTTTTAAATAAAATTACCCAAGGTGGGAGTAGGGGTGAGAGAGACAGAGAGAGAGAGGTATTAGGACTAGCAGAGTTTTTCCTTGTTAGCTTCTGAGCTGATACAGTGGCTTTTACTTTGTACGTTTGAAGTTAATAGTCTGTGATCACGTTATTACCATAAGAACATGAATTTGCTCATTGATGGCTGGACACAATACTTCTTCATTTCTTGAGTGACTGTGTAGTCTAGTGAAATTAGCACAGGAGATTAGGAGTCAGAACTCCTGAGCTATATAAACCCAGCTCTGCCAACAGCTCTATATGGCTTGGTACAAGCGACGGAAGAGGTCTGTCTCACTTTATCCATCTATAAAATGTGGGGTATTACCTCTTGGTAAGTCACAAGTGCTAAAGCTGCATGAATGATTAATGTTTGCATGATTTATTGAAATGTAAAATACTATATAAATAACAATCATCATCATCATCGTAGCAGACTATTGGAAGTGTTTAAATTTACGATTCCAACCGTTAAGTCATGTTTCCTCTGTGGTCAACAAGAATCAGTAAGATTTTCTGGATCTTTCATCACAGTTCAAACTCACGCCAGACCTCACAATGTTCTTCAAAATAACTGGTGATATACAGAAGAACAGAACAATTTCATAATATATTTACATACTAGTATTCACACACACACCTCTATAGCACAAAGCTTGTTCCTGTAACATCTTCACAGTATTACACTATTCCTCCCGCACTGTTGGAATTTGCTTTGTGGAACTTTATGATAGCTGCACGATGACTAAATGAGAAGTTGCTTTCAAATGACTTAGTTTGCTCAAAATCAGCAGCCCAATTCCCAACAGCAAATAGCCATGAAGTTTGCCTCTAAGAAGAACAAATACTATTTTGATTTACTAAAGGCTATCAGTGTGCTTGGTTTTGCCAGTAGCCTCATGAACCTCCCCAAAATTACCAATCAAAAATGTAGCAAATTAGCTGGGATTGAATAATCTTTAGAATATTTGAAAATAATTAGATTAAGACCCTTCAACAAAAGTAGGACTGCAGAGTCTATTTGCTTTACTACTAAAATATCACTTCCGTTCTGTAAGGACCCCACCAATCAGGAACATAGGCTGTTGCTGCTCCTCATCAGACTTTTACAGTTCCAGTCCTAAGTGCTTTTTAGGCTCTTGACATTCAGAAGAGCCCATCATACCAGCACCACTCTCTCAGTCCCAGTGGTTTGCTACCTCTCTGTAAAACAAGTACTTCTCCTTCAGAAGCCTGCAGCAGCAGTGGAGGAATGTATTAGTGAATGCAATCAAAATTAGGTACACACACACTCTTACTTCCCACAAATATCCAGGAAGATGAAATTAAACAATCCACCTCTCCTTTTTTGAACAGTGTTCTAACTCTAGAAATATTACACTGACAACTGGTTGAAATATTTCTCACCACCACCACCAGTTTTCAAAATTTTATCCAGCTCTGATTACTTCTAATCATTTATTTTGATTACATTATCAAAATTTCCCACTAATACTTGCACAATACCCACTCTACTTGATTGACACTTTAATTATCAGTTGTTTAAAATAGCATTTCATCTTTACAGAAAAAGACTTATCTTTATCCTAGAGAACATGGGTAACAAATTTATACTTTACTACCTGCAACCTAAAAGCTGGAATTTGTGGTCAATATGAACACGCCAATGAATTTACCAATGAAACAACAAATTAGAGCTAGGTATTTCCCTTATCAGCTGTCTCAAGACAGAAGGACAATCTTCCAGATGATTACTTACGTGCAACCACTGCCCTAAGATCTCCCCCTTTGGAATTGATAACTTGGTTATTCTTGTACTTCTGCCAAAACTCTCCAGGGAATTCTGTAGGTATTATTTCACAACTTGTCACTTAAAAGTACAATTTGTACAGAACAATTCTGCTCTATCCACATTCAAGAACATTCTGACTACAAAAAAGTTTAAAGTACTGTAACACATGGACTCATAGGTTTAAAAAAATTCTTCCTAAAATAGATAAAGTGGAATGAATTATTCACTAAAACAGTCAATTTTCTAAATTACATTAAACTTTATGAAAGCTATATTCTTTAAATATTAAGTAAACGAAGAAAATAAAATCATATCGGGAAGGTGAAGAGAGATTTCAGTTTGTACATAATACGTTTTACTATAGGAAGAAAGTCAGCACATGAAGAGTAAAATAAGCAGCATATAAAATTTCATATTTAGAAAACATCTACTGCAAGGCACTCTTCCTAGAAGAGTAAAAAATAATGTTCCCTAGAGACTAAAATTTGCCACATATGCTTTAGCAATAATCTTGTATCTTGTTTGTGTGGTTGTCAACTCTTACACAACTTTCCAGAATACATGACCATAAATGCAGTGGACCATAAAAAGAAACAAAAACCCACAAGCTTCTAATGAAGATGTGACCAGGAATCCTTGACACACGAACACTTCAAGCATGACATCTGAAGTGGGTCAGTGAAACTGACATACCATGTTGCATTTACAGCCAATTTATAGCAGCATCTGCAGGTAGAAGTTCACAATATATTCAATTGTAATATATGGAGATATACCTATCACATAGAACTGGAAGGGACCTTGAAATGTCATCAAGTCCAGCCCCCTCCCTTCACTAGCAGGACCAAGTACTGATTTTTGCCCCAGATCCCTAAGTGGCCCCCTCAAGGATTGAACTCACAACCCTGGGATTAGCAGGCCAATGCTCAAACCACTGAGCTATCCCTAATTAAAGACATAGGTATTGCCATCTACTCTGTACCTGCCCACAGAAGCCATCAGCACACACAGAGAAGATCACTAAGAAACAGTAAATAAAAACAATTTAACTGCATCAGAGCTACCAGTGGGAGGATGTGTAGCACAGAAAAGTTCTCCGAAACTTTCCATATTTGACATTTTACAAGTGCAATGCTTAGTCTCCACGTAAGGAATTTTTTTTAGTTTTCTAGCGTTGCTTTCGTCTACATTATATTAAGAATGGGAGCTTTCGGTATTGTACATACAAACTATAAAATTCTCCATCTGATCTTATGATACATTATTGCTAAATGCCATGAAGCTACCACTAAATATACTCACATCACCAAGCTAACAGAGAAGGGGAGGGGAAAAAAAAAAAAAAAAAAAAAGCACACTTCCACACCCCTATTGATGACTGATGCTTAAGACTTAGGCTAGGTCTACACTGGGGGGGGGGGGGTCGATTTAAGATACGCAAATAGCGTAGCTGAATTCGACTTATCCGAGCCGACCTACCCCGCTGTGAGGACGGCGGCAAATTGACCGCCGCAGCTTCCCCGTCAACAGTGCTTACTCTTACATGGGCTGGTGGAGTACGTGTGTCAATTCGGGGATCGATTGTCGCGTCCCGACGAGACGCGATAATTCGATCCCCGAGAGATCGATTTCTACCCGCCGATCCAGGCGAGTAGTGAAGACAAGCCCTCAGGCTACAGCACTTGTGCCACATTCTTCATCATAAAATTCCCCCTGAACCTGAATGAAAAGTACTACAAGCAGGAAACAGTTACATATGAACATGCATGGTTTAAGAGTGGAAATAAGAGCTTTGGGGGCGGGGGGAATGTAACTTAAGTGCTATTTTTGGTCAGGTAATACCGTACGGCTGTAAGCCCTCAGGCTTACACTTCCAGCTTCTGCGGGCAAAGACAAATTCAGAGCTACAAATAAACCATGCTCCTTTCACTCTTCCCTTAGATAATGGTTTTTATAGCTAAATTAAGTATTGCTTAATGGGTTACACACACACACACAGGAACAATAATAAATGGTACTATTTCAGATCCTATATGTTATGGACTTGATTGGAATTAGACTCCAAAGAATTCTAGATTTTCTCTCCCCTGTTCCCACCCTTCAGTCTCCATCCCCCTCCATGCCCAGAGAGAGAGAGTTGCCAAGTCCTAGAAGAAACAAAAGCACAAGCAAGTCAAATTTTTGTCTCCTCAGAAAATATTGGCAGTTCTCACATCTACAAAGCAGGTAACGATGCCATCTCAAAAAAAAAAAGAGAAAAAACATGAAGGGGAAAAAAATACAGTACTATGGCCAAGATACATTTTTTTCCAAGATGTCTGAAGTTAGGCACTTGAATAAGTGGCCTGATTTCCAAAAGCGCCACTTAGTATTTCCCTCCAACTTCAATACCAGCTCCCAGAGCTCAGCACTTTTGAAAAATCAGGCCACTCATGCAGATACCTAAATACGGGACTTGGAAATCTAATTTTAGGCATCAATATTTGCACATCTTGGCCTATAAGAAGGAACAACTGAGGTATATTACACACACACACACACACACGTTTCCTCCCTGTTGATTTAAAAATTCTCAAATTTCTAGCCTGGGACAAGAGGCACCATCCTCCTAAAAGCTGCATCCACTGAAGCAGAGCGATTAACTTTAGGAAAACACAAGAATCTCTTGCACATGTTTTTCAGTCAGGATGGTTTATTTCATATTAAAGGAAAAATGGACAGGAGAGAAAGAACAGCCACTCGCTATTTTTTTTGCTTCTGAACTGAAACACAAAATGGCAGCTATCTCAATACCGGCAGGCAGATACTTTTGGTTTCTGTGTACCTCCTCTTTAACTGTAGAATGGCAATCATTTGCAGTCACAGAATGATGCTTCATGAACTGGATCATATGGCCGTGCTACACACTTCCTCTGGTGAGGCTGATCCGTTTTCAGCACAGGAGGTGGCTGTGCCCTCTGAGGAATGTGCTTGCAGATTAAATGAAGGAATTAGTCTAAGTCTTTGTAGAGTTTGGCTATGAATTATTTTATCAATCTTTCTATGCTGTCCTTTGCTTGCTTTATCACCCCTGCAAAAAGCTGGTATGATACAGACACACTGATTTTCTACACGTCTTCATCCACTCAGTGCAATTCTAATGCGTTCCTGCTATCTAGATTGTGCCAGTTTTTTCTTCCTTCCCCTGAGAATTTTCACAGAAGGTAGATTGAGAAACTTTGTGAGAAAGTGGAATGTAGCCTATCTTTTTGGCTTGGAGTCAACAGCTGCACCCTCTTTACTGGATATGTTGTAGCAAGATTCTGTTGACAATGCACCCAATTCAAAAACGCACTGTGCTGCGGTAATTATTTACAAGGAAAGTAACTGAAAGTAATCTAACAGTCACCTAACTTAAGAGGCCCTAACGTTTTTCTTGTTAGAATGTGGTGAATGTGGCACTGCTAGAAAACAACATGTGTAGAAATTCATTTTTGAGGTGGAAGCGTGATGGGTTCAGCCACAGAGATCCCCTTGGGAATATCTCCTGATGTCCTGAAATTACCTCTGAGCCCGTTTTCTCTGCCAGCTTGGGACTCCAGAACCCTGCCTTGTTGAGCCAGACACACTAGCCTGCTGCAACACAGACCCAGGTCTGCTCCACGCCCCCAAAGCTGCAGACTTTAACTACAACTACTCAGTAGGCTACTTATCTCCAGCACCCAGAAACTGAGCTCCCAATGAGATCCAAACTCCAAATAAATCTGTTTTACTTTGTATAAAGCTTATACAGGGTAAACTCATAAATTATCTGCCCATAGAGAGAGATATGCACAGCTGTTTGCTTCCCCAGGTATTAATCTCTTACTCTGGGTTCATTAATAAACAAAAGTGATTTTATTAAGTATAACAAGTAGGATTTAAGTGGTTTTAAGTAATAACAGACAGAACAAAGTCAGTCACCAAACAAAATAAAGCAAAAACAAGCAAGTCTAAGCCTAATACATTAAGAAACTGATTACAGGTAATATCTCATCCTCAGAGATGTTCCAATAAGCTTCTTTCACACATTAGACTCCTTCCTAGTCTGGGCCCAATCCTTTCCCCCGGTACAGTCCTTGTTAGTTCCAGCAGACATCTCAGGTAGTAACTATGGGTTTTCTCATGACTTACCTCCTTTGTCCTGCTCTATCCCCTTTTATAGCTTTGGCACAAGGCGGGAATCTTTTGTCTTTCTGGGTCCCCACCCCTCCTTCTAAATGAAAAGGACCAGATTTAAGATGGATTTAATTATCAGGTGAAATGGTCACATGTCCTGTGAGAACCCAGCCTCCATTCTTCCTGGGCTGGCCTACATGTACACAGGAAGGTTTGCAAATAAACAGAGACATTTACAGTTCATTGATTCTGAAGCACCCTTAATGGCTTCCACTTAATATGTTTACATCAGTAATACAAGTTTACATCTTATTCTCCTAACTTCAGACATAGATATAATACATGCAAACAAATAGGATGAACACTCAGTAGATTATAAGCTTTGTAATGATATCCTCCAAGAAACCTTTTGCATAAAGCATATTCCAGTTACATCATATTCATGTTCATAAACATATTTTCATAAAGCATATGGAGTGCAATGTTACAGAGAGCTCCACTATTCCTTGCTTAGTTTCCTAGTACAAAAGGAGAACTCTTGGGGCAGAGCAAGGAGTAGGTGTCACATGATATAAACCTCCAGAACTTTGCAAGGGGACCAAACCTGGACATCCCAGAAACTAGATCAGGTTGGTCTCGTTAGCTCCAACCCTGGAGAGTTCTACTAGCTTAACACAGGCAGAGAGTTTAAGGCAAGAGAGACACTGGAGCTGATGCAGGAGCTTTCGCCAGGAAAAATCCTAGTGAGAGTCAGCGAAGAGAAATCTCAGGCTCTGATTTAGTGTCTGTTTTCCAGTTAAGAATGAAGAATTACCCACACAAAGGTGAGGGGGAGAGGTCTGAGAGTTTTAGATGCTAACTCAGTGTCTGAGAACACATGTGTGAAAGCAGAGTAGAAACTCTACCCCTGGGGTGGTCAAACTTTTTGGGCTGAGGGCCACATCTGGGTGGGGAAACTGTATGCAGGGCCGGAGCAGGGGGGTGGGGTGCAGGAGGAAGTATGGGGTGTGGGAGGGGATGCGGTGTGCAGGAAGGGGCTCAGGGCAAGGGATTGGGGCAGAGGAGGGGTGCAGGGTGTATGAGGGGACTCAGGGAAGGGGGTTGGGGTGCAGGAGGGATGCGGGGTACAGCTGGGAGCTCTGGGCAGGGGGTTGGGGTGCAGGGTGTACGAGGGGGCTCAAGGCAGGGAGTTGGGGTGCAGGAGAGGTGCGAGGTGCAGGCAGGGGGCTTAGGGCAGGGAGTTGGGGGGGTGCAGACCGGGTTTGAGCTCCGGCCCGGCACCACTTACCTAAAGCAGCTCTGGGGTGGCAGCAGCATGCACCAGGGCCAGGGCAGGCTCCCTGCCTGCCTGTCCTGTCCCCGGCCCTGCACGGGGATCGCGGCGCTACGGGGGGCAATCCCGCGGACCAGATCCAAAGTCCTGAGGGGCCGGATCCGGCCCATGGGCTGTAGTTTGTGCACCCCTGCTCTACCCATTTACAAAGGGGCTTATCAATCATTCCCCTTCCATGATGGAAACCTCAGATGGTCACTTAGTTTACATCTAGGAGAGGAGAAACCCCCCAGTGATAAAGGGCTGCAAAACATACCAGTCCTATCCTTGCAGGAGAAATAGTGAAAAAGTTTGCATGTGTCCTAACATTATGCCTTAAAAGACATCTGAAAACAAACTACAAAAGCCTACATTTTCTGCACAGAAACTGAACAGAGGCTATATCCACATTTACACCATTACAGCGACACAGGTGCAGCTGCGCCACCGTAACACTTCAGTGTAACCACTCTCTACAGCGACACGAGGGGCTCTCCTATTGCTGTAGTTAATCCACCTCCCCAAGAGGCAGTAGCGAGGTCAACGGAAAAATTCTTCTAGTCCTCTCTACACCAGGGGTTAGTTCAGCTTAACCACGCTGCTCAGAGATGTGGATTTTTCACACCTCTGAGCAATGTAGCCAGACTGACTTAACTTTTTGGTGTAGACCTGGCCTAAGTCTTGATGATCCTTTAACTACACAATACTAAATGCAAAATCTGTATCTGTCATTATAAAACAGATTAAAGATATGAATAAAGATAGCCTCTTAATACTCTGGTCATTTTGGTCAAGAATGTAACATTAAAATGTCGGTAGGGAAATCAACTGCAGAATTATAAATGTCACTTACTAACATGTAAGAGGCATGGTGTAACCCCTACCTTAAAAGCATTTTTGTTATTTCCATTGTCAAGTTCTCCTGTATTAATATTCCATCTTTTAGCCATCTCTGAATAAAAATTCATTATTCCAATTCACTTCTGAAAAGCTCTTCAAACTCAAAGCAAGAAATTGTTCAATCTTAGCAGACTATGGTAAATGCTGACTCTTTAGCAATTATTGTAAGCATTTTTAACACCTAATCAAAACAATACAAGCTGTAGAACTACATATTTACAGTGTTCTGCAAACAAAAAATAATCCTGTAAGTGTTGCTTTGGAAAAAAGACTCACAATTACATTCTAAAAAAAAGGGGGGGGGGGGGGACTGTAACTCATATAATCCACTTTTCTCACCTGCCTTTGTACAGCCTGCATGCTTAGCAGCAGCTCCAGGCTCAGCACACAACTGATGTCATGTCCCGTACTCCAGTCTGGGTATTATTAGCAACATTTACTTTAAAAATAACAAATGTGATCTACTGCAGACTGGCAAATCAGTCTGTGTGGCTTCAGGAACATTTTAAGACAAACGTTGGCTTGCTTTTTAAAAAAATTATCAGACTTTTAAAGGAAATGCAGACCTAAAACTTACTTTATGCTTTTTGTGTGTTTGTGCTTTCTGAAGCACAAGAACAATAGTCAGAACATAAAGGCATAAAGATAAAGATGGTTTTGGCATTCCAGTGTTTCAGTAAGAAGGGGGGGGGCGGAGAGGGCGGCCATGAGGCCCTGCCCCTGCTCCTCCTCTTCCCGCCCACAGCCTCACCCTCTGGCCAGGCCAGAAGCTGGACCCAGGCCATGGTAAGAGCCACCCAGGGAGCCTGGACTGCTGTGAGGAGTCCTGGACATTCCCCCTGCCCTGGGGAGTCAGGGCATGGGCCAGAGCTGCTCTCAGGCATCCTGGCCCCCTGCCCACAGGAGGTGGAGGGTCCAGGGCTCCCCACAGTGGCCCAGCCTCCCTGGCTAGCCCATGCCACAGTCTGGCTCCAACTTCTGGCCTGGGCAGGATATTGAAGGAAAAGGAGGAGCAGGGGCGGGACAACTGAAAGCGGCCGGTCTCATGATGAGGGGGAAGCGCTAAGGCCCATATCCGTGCCCCCTACCCCAGGGAAGAGGCTGGCACAGCAGGCAGAGGATGCACTTCAGGCCAGGGGAGCTGATGATTAGCTCCCCGCCATGAAATGCAATCCTGCTCATGCCTGCCTGAGGCTTGCAGTTGGGGGGAAGAGGGCGGCAACGTGGCCCCCTGCCTCCCAAACTATACCCATGTTAAAAAGTGGGCAGGCACAGCCCTTCCACTTTTTGAAGTGTGGGGGCCAAGGCTCCCTTAACCCTCCAGGTCTGGCACTCCTGCATGGACATTTACGTTGGACCGGGAGTACTGAGTTTCAATTCAACGGGACACTAGCTGCTAAACTAATTTTTTAGAACGCCTAATAATACACGGTATCTTTCATCTATTTTGATTTGCAGATCAGCTGATGCTACAAACAAATTCTTCTTGAAAGGAACAAGCAGAGCTCTGACAACAACATGAAACTATGCTCATCCTCCTAGAGTAGTTCTGCAGTACTTTAAATATTTGTTTTAAGGCATCCCCTAACATTGGCTAATGGGGGGGGGAGGGGGAGAGGTGCTGAAGCAATACCTCAAGCCAATTATTTTTAAACCAAAGTTAGACAGGTGAGCCATAGGCCAACAGCCTCTGTCTTGTTCTTGCACCAGAAAATAATTTCACTTTTGATGCACAAATAGGGTGGCAAAAGCAACATAAGCTACTGGATTCAAAATCCAATAAATTCACCTTGAGGTTTTACCAAATTTAAAGAGGCGGGTGAAGTGCTAAGCACAGACCAACTCTGACAATGGAGAGCTGAAATACTAAAGGTACCCTACAACAAAACTGGTCTTGTGTCCTTGTTTGCTTCTTTAAGGTACATAAAGAAGGCCAGGGAAGCTGTTCAAGATTGTTTTGTGGCACCTTAGAGACTAACAAATTTATTAGAGCATAAGCTTTCGTGGACTACAGCCCACTTCTTCGGATGCATACAGAGTGGAATAAATATTGAGGAGATATATATACACACATACAGAGAGCATAAACAGGTGGGAGTTGTCTTACCAACTCTGAGAGGCCAATTCAGTAAGAGAAAAAAAACTTTTGAAGTGATAATCAAGCTAGCCCAGTACAGACAGTTTGATAAGAAGTGTGAGAATACTTACAAGGGGAGATAGATTCAATGTTTGTAATGGCTCAGCCATTCCCAGTCCTTATTCAATCCTGAGTTGATTGTGTCTAGTTTGCATATCAATTCCAGCTCAGCAGTCTCTCGTTGGCTAACACGGCTGCTACTCTGAAACCTGTCAAGATTGTTTTGTTTTCTTCCTCATACTTTTACTTCAGAAATGTCAATAATGAAGTCTAACCTTGCCCAGTTTTGCTGGAGGAATTCTCGGGTGTCCCATAGTTTAGACTTCTCACACCTCAATTGAAGGGTGAACCTTAAACAAAGATGTCCTCTGTCCAAAACCTTTATTAGTCATTGCAATTAAGGATGTGTATTTAAAAAAACAACACTTGATGTAAAGAGTGACTAAACGCCTTCTTCTCACCTTGCACTCTCATCTTGTGATATCATAATTTCACTAGTTTACCAATCATGATAACGTTTTTTCAGAGTAGAATTTGAACAAACCTTTCAAGCTATCATAGTACATCATAAACAAGCATAAAAGGCCACAAACTTAATCCCCCGCTCCCCCCCCCCCCCCCACGTCACCTTTAACTAGATCAAGGATTTGGCTGCCAGCATGATTAAGAACGGTCATTCAATTAGGCACACAGTAGCTTACTTGGATAGGCAAGTGAGGGCAGCTAGCACAGGAGTGGTAGATTTTTCAGAAGGTGCAGAGGCCTTACCATCTTTGCTAGAGACAGTATTCAAATTCTTCAATCTAGATATAGTGGTTGAATACCAACCTAGGCCAGCTAAGGAGAGCACTTGCCTGAGGACAAATCCAGTATTAAGGGTGACAAGACAGTTTACTCACCATAGAGTAAACAACATTAGGAATGCTTTGGGCCAAACACAGTATGGCTGACACCACTCGATTGTCAGAACAATTCAAGGTACTGCATGAGGTATGTCTCGAGACATTCTTTGGACCACTGTTAGAATCAATTCCTAGTCCCATTGATAGGTTTTTGCATTGTTGGATGGAGTACTGGTGAGGATGTACCTATTTATAATTTTTGCCTTTTGATGTCACAAAAAGAGACGGAAGCTTAAACACATGCCTTAAAATTACTACTTTACTACACCAATGGAAATTTATAGGCAGATAAGCCCCAGTTTTAAAAAAAGCAAGCCTATCCAGAAAAACACTTAAGAACTAGCTTAAATCTTATTGAGTCTCCTGAATGGGGATGGATTTAAGCATATACTTACATGCTTTGGCTAAATAAGGACCATATACAGCATGCTCAGAAATATTCATTAAGGCTTATTAGACAGTGTGAAACATTGGACTTACAGCTTAGTTGTAATTATTCTTAAAGGGAACCCAATTTTAATTTCATAAATCACTAAATATATCCAATACTACATTACAAAACTAAAATAATTTAAACCCATTTATAAAATATTTCAGAGAAACAGTTATAGTAAGTCACTTAGCAGAAGCCAAAAATATTCCAGAATATGTACTCCAAATGTGACACTGCACTCAACTTTAATGCCAATGAAAATAAGTCCATTCTAATTATTGATTTCGTAGCATATATTATGACAAAGGTCCTGTTCAACATGATGGAGGACATTTAATACACAAAGTGGCTAAAGTCTGAAAAAAAAATTGAAATCAGAACTACCTATTCAATGACCAACACTTTCAGCCTCTATGTTGCCAGTCACATTTTCTCATATGAACATGTGCAGTCGGGCAATATCTGGCTTGTAGAACTGTTCAAGTGCAAAGACTGCAACATAAATAAATCTAATCTGATACAATCTCAACAATATAATTGTATCGGACTATAGATATGGGTAATATTTGATAACATCCAAGAATAGCTAAAATGATTCAGAACAAAATGTCTATCTACAGATTCATAAGACATCAAAAATATAGCTTTCCCCTTATGCTGTATTACAAACTGAAGAAATGCCTTAGGCTAGTGTAAACTTTACAAAGGGAATGAAAACATTTTTTAAGAGAAACTCCAGACAACCAGTTTGTCTGAAGTCCAATAGTTATGAACAAAATAATACAGCAGTCATCATGATGGACAGGCCACTGAAATGCTGGGACTGACAATCAGTTCAGTTTTCTTAAGACCTAAAGTGGTAATTTTGGCTCTTGACAACATAGGCTTGTGAAAATAGAATTAATTATATTGTAAAAATAGAATGGGTTAAAGAAATGCTGTATGTACCTTTAAGCAGAAATAAGGAATGCTAAAATACAGGCGTCAGGAAAAGGAATATTAAGGCATAAACAATGAGTCCGCTTAAGCTAATGGTGGAACATCAGCTGGAGATCTGTAAAAGTTAAGAAAATTGAATATGCAAGTCTAGCCTCAGGTAAACTGGTCAGTTCTGCTTTCTTTGTCCTCTTGTTAAGTTCACGCCCTTTTTATCTGTATAAAATAAGGTAGTGTGGGTCTTGGATGGTGCTCACATTATCTGGGTGTTATTAGCAGAGCGCTGTGCTAATAAAACAGAGTGGCCTGACAAACTGTGAGTCCTGAGTCTAACTTTGACAAGCTTAACTCCTATTTCAGTCGATGGGAGCTAGACTTGTGTAAGAAAGGGCAACATATGGTTTTAGCAACCTACGTGCTAACTTCTTTATGATTCCTAACACAAAACATTCCTTGAATATTAAATACTTTGTTTTAATGGAATTTGTCACTAACAATTCAAGAAATTCAGCTTTTAATATCTAGTCTGAATTTTGGTTAAAAAGTAACACTCCCAAAATGTAAGACGACCATTTGAATGTCTCCATTGTTCTTAAAGAAAATACCTGAACATCTTCTATGTGAGCTACAGTATATATTTCTTAATGATCAGCATTCATCTTAATATTTTTGGGGGGATGGGAGGGGGCAGATGCAGAGACTTGGACATATAGCTCAACACTCAAGAAGATAAAGAAATTCTTACTCAGGAGAGCAACAGCTATCTAAACAACTCAATGAAACTATTTAAAAAGAACAAAGTTGGACCAATAAAGATATTACTTCATCCACCTTATCTCTCCAATATCCTGGGACCAACACAGCAAACAAAGAAAAACGGATTTTTCAAAAAACATTGCATGGACCTAAGATGACGATATGCAAGCAGATGGAGTTCCCAACCTGTACAGCAAAGAATCTCACAGGCACTGGATATAGTCCAAACTTACCCTCTTCCTGGGGTCTGGTTTCATCTCTAACTCAAAACAGATGCATACCTCATCAGTGCATAAAAATTATTTCTATTGTTTTGAAAAGCTATTTTTTATTTAGATGTTGCTAATTCTTGACTAGCTTCCCCATTTTATAGTCTTACATTGCTAAAGTGGATGTTTTGTAGTTGTTTCCTTAATTAGTTTCCTGTTAGCAGAATTTCAGATTTCATATGAAAGAATTGTTTCTATCAAGAACTTTCAAACACAAGATGCTCATCTATGCTGAAAAAGAAACGTTCAAGGCTTCATTAGCATCTTTACTGTGAGAACACGACAAATTCAAAACACCAAAATCACCGTCAAATATCCTGAGCTGTACTTGCAATCAACACCACCTTGTGATATGTTGAACTTCCACAAGGCAAGAAATCTGAAATGAACAGGCTATTGTCCCATCAGATCTTGCAGCTTGAAGTCAATGGGACTTGTGTTTCTAAGCCAGGTGGCTCTAAAAATCCTAACTACACTGGCACTTTACAGCACTGCAACTTTCTCACTCAGGAGTGTGAAAAAACACCCCCCCCCGAGCACTGCAAGTCTCAGCACTGTAAAGTGCCAGTGTAGACAGTGCACTGGTGCTGGTAGCTACGCCCCCCGTGGAGACGGGTTTTTTAAGAGCGCTGGGCAACTACACAAGCCACATTAAAGCGTCGCCACGGCAGCGCTTTAACACTGCCAGTGAAGACACGCCCTAAATATGGGTTTACGGAGTCTAACGTTTTGGGTCTTATTTTATATTTGGCCTGTGTGTAACATAGTTGTTTTACAAGTCTGGACTTCTCATTGTTAAAAATAAATTCATTTGGAAATGGCAGATTTTATTCTATGAAAAAAAGCTTCAACTAAAAATATAATTTTAGCCCCTCATGCTGCAAACATTTATGCACATGCTTAACTTTAAACACAATTTGAAGTCAATAGGACTATTCATGTGATTGAAGTTACACACCTGCTTCTTTCTGTGTTTGCAGGCTCGGTGCCTTAACTGTGAATATTCTGTCCTTGCCAATAGCCAGTTTGTAAAATTCAAACACATACCCTACCAAGTGGTATTTATAATCTTTATAAATTTTAATCTAAAATAGCACAAATTTTCAAATTAGTTTTAGCCTCAGACTCATTTAAATCCATCATTAACAAAAACTCAAATACATTAAATCATCACAGTAAATTGCCATGATTTAAATTGCTCCACCTTGTACATCAGCCTAAGTTATCTCTCCAAGCTTGGCTATTCCTAAGATTTCCTTGCAAATGCCTCCGTCCCAGACCTTAGTTCCCTTTTCCCAAAGGGACATTTCAACCTTCCTTATAATCAGAGTGGAGTTAATGAATCATATCTGCTACAGTGAGTCAGCAGGAGTCAGTTAGCGACTTTCTGCATGGTTCCAACACTTGCTAACAGCATGGATAAATAAAAGAACCTTGCCATCCCACCTATAGCATGAACGATGAGTGTTCTAACACTCTCCTGTGAAGCGTCCGATATTGGCCACTGCTAAAAATGATGATCATCATTGGTCTCATCCAGTATGACAATTCCTATGCAAAACTTTGTTTTAATGTAGGTTCAAATGGCAAGGAGATCATCTTAAATTATAACTAGTCTAAGACAGTTTTATGAAACAGTTAGGAGTTGTGGCATCTTTCTGACCAGATTTTGAAAGGAAAATTATCAATTTAAAAGCACAAAACAATTCTGGGGAAAATAAATCTATTACATTATAGTGAAAACAGCTGTTTTTTTAAAACAAACATTGCCTGGAAGTCTTGAAAATTAACAAGGCAGCACCAAGAAGCAAACAATGACTATAAATAGAAGCAATGATTTTCACTATCTAAACTGAGTGGCTAAAAAGGCGGGACATTTAAAAAAAAAAAAAAACCCACCACCATACGGGGTCCTTTATTTGCCTTCAGGTTTTTTGAGCATTTAGTCTTCAGATTTTCATGCTTTTCTCACAAACACAAGGGTCAGAAACTCTCTCTTTTTAATTAGATCTGAGAATCTCACATAATCACATAAAAGTCCCAACTCCTGGGGTTAAGAAAGATCAAGTAACTTGTGATAGAACTCCAGGAGTTGGCATAACTGACACAAAGACAAGTAAACTGGAGACCTAAAATTCTCAGTTTTAATAGTCTGTTATTGTTAACAATATACAGTTTTATAAACACTATCCCTTCAAGAATAATAGTGTAATGGCACAAACAGCTGAACAAGTTATCAGAAGGTCTTAGTGGATGCTCCAAAACACTAAAGAAAATTGAAAATACTGACATTAAAAAGCAATTTTACTCAGCTCTGGATTAAAAAAGGCGGGGGAGGGAAGCCACACACAGTGAAACTGCAAAATTGCAGAAAATGACCCTCAAAACTATCTAGTATTAGGATGTTATTACTGATCTTGATGAAATGTATTAAGAAATATTGCAAACCTTCATGGACTAACTCACAACTCATATTACAAGTCAATTACTATTTATCCACAATCTGGACTAATTACTTCAAGTTCATTTATAATACCTATAACTATTCTGGTTTGTTCATCTTACAACCACTGACTTCTTTATGTTCTCTGACTTACCATACAGTCATTATGATTGGGGGTTTCTTTTTCCATTCCAAATTACTCCTGCACTTCTTTTCTGTAGTTTACTTTCCCCCAAAACTGTGCATAAGTGTATGCTTAGTTAAGCGTGTGTGTGTGTGTATATATTTATATTCTGCTTGTTTTTTTCTGGGCTAAAACCATGGGAGCGCTTTCCGGAGCATACTTATGATTAAATTCACTTTAAATTTTAGAAAATAAGATGTTAGTTTCTATTTTAATAAATCTTTAACAACTAATGTTATTACTGAATCATTTTGCCATTTAAGAAAAGAAAGCAAGAACTGAGAAGCAAGTGGACTCCATCAAAAATCTCTTTTAATGATGCAAAGACGTATGGTAATAAGTGACTGCATTATCATAATGTTCCACATTTCAGGCTTACTGTAATATCTCAGTTATATAAAAGGTATTTATAACTGAAGTTTAAAAATAATTGAAGTTAGCTGTTGCTGTAAACACAAAATCCACCACAAAGTTTCTGTCTCAAAGCTATGCCATGGCATCTGAGAACAAGAGCAAGTCTGGAAGTGAAAGAGAATCAGGACAATAAAACAGTTCTTTGGTTAGCCCATGCTCTTGGGCTAGGTTTTAATTACAAGGTTTGAGATTCTTTAATATTGTTTAGCATAACACAGTCTCTCTCTTCTCCAGCACCAGCCCTCTCCTGCTTGCCATTCAGCTGAAAAGGTAAAAGCAAACATGCTTTAGGAACACAGATGATGCAACCATAGACTAGGGGTAGGCTTTGAAATAATTCCCAGTGGTTGGCCTATTTCTCTTGCTTCATCTTTGCTCAGTGGCAACTTCTAATTCTAATTTCTGAAAGTGGAAGAGGAGAAAATGCTCAGGAGAAAAAGGATAGTCATATTCTAGTGGGAGACAAGGTAGGTGAGGTAATATCTTTTATTGGACCAACTTTTGTTGGTGGAAGGTATAAACTCTCAAGCTAGAAAGAGCTCTTCTTCTGCTTGTGAGTTTCTTAACCATGAACAACTACATTACCCAAACTTAAATTGAGTTCGTTATGTAGTCCTATAGGTCACAATTCTGTTGCCCCATGTTTGTAAAATTCCAAGAAACTAAGTTTACTTATAAGCCCCAATAGATACAGACTGGCTAATGTGCCAAGACTTGAAGATTTATGTCCCTTCAAAAGGGATTACTTCTCTTAAGTACTTTAATTTAACAACTGGATATTCTTGTTATTCATGTGAATGGATAATGCTTTTCTGAATCCTCTTAAGACCTTGGCCTTGATTATATATTGTGTCGATGAGTTCCAGAGTTTAACCATGAATTATGTGGAAACATGTTTCCTTTTACTAGATTTGAATTTACCATCTTCCAATAACAGAATGTCCTCTATTGTACATTCTTTAGACAACTGCAGTGTCAAAATGACCACATTTTATGCAAGAGATACATTTTTCATTCCAGCCCACTCTCTAATTGCATGCTACAGATTTGATCTGTGAGCTGTCTGGGGCAGGGTCCATCATTTCAATTTAGTTTACACTTTTCCTACATTGTCTATGTGATGCAGATTTGTATATTGACCATTCAGCCACTTCATGGAATGCTCAGGGGAAAGGAAAGAGGTTTTAGAAACTGGACATGATGCCACTGGAGCTTTTTGGAACCAAGCGAAGGCAGAAGCTGTTCAGGATCATAGGATAAGGAGGCTAGAATGGATGTTTCTGCCCAAGTTGTTAGCAATACTGATGCTTAAATTGCCATCTGTAGGTTTCAGAATCAACAGCACATTAAGATGTAAGGGATGGTTCACTTCACTGAGCTATTATTTCAGGCTGTCTGAAAACTCTCCATCAGCACAGCTGGTTCAAGTTCTCAACGCCTTTGGTACTGCCACCAAAGTACTAGAAAATATGTTTTTAAAAACCATGAAATCTTAAAATAGAGACAAGTTTGCAGCAATCTATGGGTAAAAAGGTAGATTCCTCAGCAAATTCTGTGACTGTAGAATCATGCAACCCTGATTATATTCTTTTATCGAACAATAAGAAAACATTTTTGACTTTTCCATTAAAAGTTTCTGTCACACAATATTGCTTTAGGCTCTCATTTTTTCTGTTTTTCTCTCCAGATATTGACATTCTTCAGACTGGCAGCAATTTGTGAACTCATATCATATAAGAACATGTTCTAACAGCTAACAGAAAGTAACACAGTATTCTTTAATTTGCTTCACTTGTAATCTTCTTATACCAAGGATTTTTCCAAAATCCCAAGAATTTAAATCCAATAACAAACAGTTGCAGAGTTAAGTGTTAAAAGCCATGACAGACACCACGCTAGATGAACATATTACCATATATAAACCCAATTATACTCTTATCAGTAGTCTAGAGTTACTCCTATTCGTTGTATGTTCTTACAATGTACTTAACAAAATACTTACTAATAAATATTTAGTAAAAACCCATATGCAGTGCTAGCAACTCTTCAGATGTTAACTGGGAGAATGTTATTCCAATTTTTGTTGCTATTGTTCTCTTGATTTGTTTTGTTTTGAGAGAGGGGAGCAGGATTGGGATGAAAAACAGTGAAGAATTAAAAATCTCCAGGAAGAATGTGTGCAAGTAACCTTATATTTTGCAAATTAGGGAATTCTGAATTTTACAGTAAGATGATGTAAGGGGAGAAAACTGACTGAGTAGATAAAAGAGAAACAAACATAATTTAAGTTTAAAGATACTCTTAAAAAAAAAAAAACCCAACCATTTGAGACATACGGAAACTTAGATGTGATCCAAATGTTCTGCTGACCAACTATCTGCAACAAACATCTTGTGGACATTATTTCACAGAGATGTTCGAAAACAAATCAGTCAGTAAAAATAAAGTTGCCAATTAATCAGTTATACACAATTGCTAAGTTATGGAACTATTTTGTGGTGCTTCATACTCTACGATAGAAGGAAAATGTTTGTTTTTCTTCAAAGATCGTACACACAAACTAAATATGCCCCATGTTTAACTTTCACAACTAAATACTTAACAAACACAAATGCAAAGATCAAAGAGAATAAACCTTCATGAAATCATGCTATGAGAGTCTGTATCACTTTGGCATAAAACTTGCACAAAACACTGGCCAGCCAGCATAGAATAAAGAAAGATCATCTGATCTACTGCACAAGCACCCTTTGGCAAAGAATTTGCTTCAAATTCTTGACACCTCACTTCGTATTTCCACTCTCTTTTAGTTTGTTTTATGAAAACGTGAAGTAATTTATAATCTTTCTCCAGAAAGCGTCTCTTAAAAGTAGTTTGTAGTGATGCTGTAGTTGTGTTGGTTCCAGGATATAATAAGAGAGACAAGATGGGCAAGGTAATATCTCTTATTGGACCAACTTCTGTTGTGAAAGATACAAGCTTGTGAACTACAAAAAGTGACCTCGGCCTCTTTGTCTCATAAAAAAAAGTGTGAGAATATTCTTTACCTATTGCTTAGTAACATTACTATAAATGAGATTAGAGAACAAGTTATCTTTTACTATTTGAATGGCCAGCATCACGTGTAGAACCAATTTCACTGTTTCCCCTATATAATAGTTTTTTCTTCTTGAGGTAGGTCTTTGACAGTAACAGAAAAGTGTTTTAGGTGTTTTTGGGGGGGGGGGGGGGTAAGAAATTTCAAAAGGTTTGTTAACTATAAACTTTGGTTTCAGGGGACACAGGAGCAGGTACAGCAAATAATTTAGATGTTTGTTTTGTTTTAATTACTGTCTAGATTTCAAATTGATGTCTTTCCTTTAAACAGGTTGGGTTTTTTGGAGTTTCTTTTTTTAAAAAACACAAACCATTAACAAAAAAATCCCAACAGCTATCTTCTTCCTTAAAATAAATGAGAGGTCTGGGGAGAAAATTCTACAAGTCACTATGTCAAGAATTTTGTTAGGTAATAAATGTTTTGTATTTTTATTAACTGCAATAACTTTCTAAGGGCTAACATCCCAAATGGAAAAAGTACAACCTGTTTAAACATCTTAATTTTAGTTTTATTAATATGCTAGAACAACCTCACTTGTAAATAACATTGGAACAACTAGAGCATTCAAAACAGAGCTGAGCGAAATCTTGATATTTCCACTAATGCTCTAATTAAAAAAGAAAATCTCAGCTAATAAAATGAGATTGTTCACTAAGAAATTCAGGAAGACAACTTAATTGTGCCTGATTGTGTGAATTTATTGAAATCAGACAATTAGTGGAAATAGGTAACCGACAAAATATCTATTCAAGAGCATGATAATTAGAAGCAGAAATGGCTTTCCAACTATATACCATATATACTCGTTCATTAGCCCGTTCGTTTATAAGCCAACCCCCCCCCAAAATAGATAGGTAAAAATAGCAAAAACTGTATGACCCTTTCATAAGCCAACCCTATATTTCAGGGGTTGGGAAACTTTGGCTCCCAGCCTGTCAGGGTAAGCCACTGGCGGGTTGGGACGTTTTGTTTACTTGGAGCGTCTGCAGGCATGGAGCCCATAAGCATCAAAGAGCGGGAGTCGGCTTATAAATGGGTCTACACCAAAATTTGATGATTTTAAACTCTGTGGAATCATTGAATTGAATATCTAATACATTTAGTTTTGTTCATCTGGAGCATCTGCAGGCATGGAGCCCCTCAGCTCCCTGTGGCCACGGTTCGCCATTCCCAGCCAATGGGAGCTGCGGGAAGTGGTTGGTTGGGAACGGCGAACCGCGGCCACAGGGAGCTGAGGGGCTCCATGCCTGCAGATGCTCCAGATGAACAAAACTAAATGTATTAGATATTCAATTCAATGATTCCACAGAGTTTAAAATCATCAAATTTTGGTGTAGACCCATTTATAAGCCGACTCCCGCTCTTTGATGCTTCACTTTTTTACCAAAAATATTCAGCTTATGAACAGGTATATCACTTGTTCATACTCATGACATTTTTGCTTAATAGAGCTTACATTCTTCAACACAAGTCAGTCACACGGGATGAAACAAAAAAGTTACTTAAACAAGTATAAGGTCAGTGCACTAGTAATAAGGACTGCATTTTTTTTAAATGTTTCAAGAACCCTTAATATATCTGGATAAGATAGGTATTCTCCTCGATGTGCCATTTCAAATAATTTCTCCTCCTTGTCCTAACATCTACTTCCCCCTTTCCAACTCCCACCCCAAAAACATAGGACAGGGAAGATTTCTTAAACAAGAACTGCAGGAATTTCTGCTACTTTATGAATTCCAAAAGCAATTTTAAACTGTAGGAGAAAAACTTCTATTCCTAGAAGAAAGATTTTAAAAGACTCTAAAGCAAGCAGCAAACTCTCAGATAGGAGCAAACAGCCATTTCAACTGAGGTAAATTCTGTCTTCTCCAACTCACCCTCTCTCCCCAACTTCTTCCATCCTCAAGTGTTTCTGATAATACACTGAAGTAACTCATTAAAAATACTATAGTATCAGGTTTGCACAGGTATATTTTTGACCATATGAAGATAATTTAAGGCCTTTTCCTATGCTGAATGCTATTAAAAACAAAATGTCTACAATGCCTGGCAATTAAACTCAAATTACATTGCAAATTCCATGTAATATGGGTTACTGAATAAAACAGGGACTCTCTGCGAATACAATGATATTCTTGATTTAAAGAATTATTTCAAGACAAAGTGACATGCTGAAAATGCAGAATATTGCTCTTCAGCAGATAGCACTAAAAAGATGGGTGAGGGAAGGGCTCCTAAAACTGGATACAATTAATCTTTCCCATAGAAACAAAACTGATATAAAATCCAAGTTCCTGATTCTACAAGCACTTATACATGTGAGCGGGACTACTCTTGCAGTCTTCATGGAGAATTATTCACATGCATAACTGTTTGCAGGATCAGAGCCCAAGACAGTATTTTAGCAAAATAAAGATGCCCTCTTCTTCTACCTCCTGTTTTCTGTCTCTATGTGTAACCTTATTTTAGTTTTCAGCTAATAGCACCTAGGTGGAGATTTAATTCATTCATATTTAAAACAATATTGGATTGAATCAAGTTGACAGAACCCAAACCATTTAAAAATTAATCCTGCAAGCTTCCCTGAGATCACTCTCAGTTGTAAGAGCTACACTCCGCAGGAAGTGTTTACAAGATCAGACCCTGAATCTAAAGCTCTTTCATTTTAAACCCATGTAACAATGTTAACATTTGAGTTCTATGTATTTTCTTATTAACTATTTCAGGAGAAGTTTAAAAAAAAAAAAAAAAAGTGTTCCTGCCTCATCTCATCTATGGAGAGTAAGCTATTCTGAAGGGCCCCCCTGGGAAATAAAGATTGGTGGTTCATTGCTGAAGGACAGTCAATAGGTTTTTGCTTGACTGTTTAGACTGCGCTTGCTGTTTGTTTTTATTACACTCCCATTCCTTGAATTCCTCCTTCCTAGCAAGGCATTAATTGCTTTATTCAGAGAGGGAGAACCTGTGCCTTTGAAGGAAAGGTTTGAAAAAAAAAGAACAGAAAAAGATCAGAAGATGATTCTGTCCTGATTTTGTATGAAGGGGAGCAACCAAGCTGCACCTGCATTTGTTACCCACTAAGACTCATTGTGTATACAATAAACCCTATTTAAGAAATTAAGTTAAGATTCCTTCTCTCTTTTCAGAACCTCCTCAATTCCGAAGGAGCTAAGACATATTAAATTCTTCTTTCTACCCATCCACAGTTCCCTTCACAGGGAGCATCTACAAAAGCTCAGCACAACAGCAAAGCTGTCAGACCTTTGCTAACCTGTGTGCATGGTGCTGGGATGTTTTTCACAAGGGAACCCTCCCCTCCCCGGAATTACATGGCAATAATTAAGAAGGGAGAGGGAGGAAAACAGAAAGTTACCGTAGGGAAAGAAGAGTACACGAGAGTATTAGTTTTAACGGGGACTGAGTGGCGGCCCCCCAACATTGTGCTGGGTGTTTTTCCTGCTCGCAGGCATGGCCATGTTGCATGCAGCACTGGCTGCCTGCTGGGCAGGGACATGAATGGAAGCGAGAGTTGTTAAACACCTAGCGGTGGGGGGATTTCTCCAGGCTGCAGCTTTCATGACAGCCTGTCTTTGCTGCACTGCAGAGGCGCCATCTTCTCGCTCTTAATCTCCGCTCGCCCCAACCCTGCCGGCACCGGGCCCTATACCCGCCCGGCCGAGAGAAACCCCCCACAGCCCGGCTCCACACGCGCGGGTCCAGCGCCTTCCCCTTGCAAAGCCGGGAGAAGGCGCCTCCTCCCCGCCCACCCCCCAGCGGATGTCCCTTGCTCCCAGCCCACCTGAGCAGAGCCCGGGGGCATGAAACCTCCCTGTTCCTCGCCAGGAGCAGGCGGAGGTAAGGCAGCCTCTCCGCGGGGACCCGGCCCGCAGAGGCCGGGGAAGGCGCAGCTCCGCCCGGCGGAGGCGCCGAAGCTTTGTTTCCCGGGGGCTGGGCAGGAGGGGATTGCCCGGGCGCCGCCGCAGCGCGCGGGCTCCAGTAGTAGGCGCCTCCCCGGGGACTCTGCCCTGCGAGGGACACTCGCCCCCCACTACTCATCGCCTGCATCACGGAGGGGTGGGGGGAGCTCTCTCCTGTCCCCCCCCCCCTCCCCGGGGGCAGCGCCACCGAAGTTAGCCGGGAACAAAGCGCCGGGCGTTGCTCCAAGCTCCCCAGCGGTCCGTGCGCCGCGGGGCATCTCCGCCCCAGAGGATGCACGATTGTTCCCGCTGTCCCCGCCGAGGAGGAGTATCCCGGCCCCCCGGGCAAGGGGCGGGCATTGCCGCACCACCCCCGGACGATGTCTCCCGCACCCCCGGGGCGGAGAGCTTGCACACAATAAAACCCAGCAGCAAGCCGGAGGCGCGCAGGGGCTGCGGTCGGTGCACGGCACTTCGCAGCCTGCTCCCCCCACCCCCTTTTGTTCCCTGCACTGCTCAGCTGGAGAAGCCCATTGTTCAGCGGTGGGAGGGGAGCCTGGCCACGGAGCGGGGGGCTGGATGGGGGAGCCCAGCCCCTCCTTTCGGGAGACAGGCAAGGCTCCCTTCGCCCACCTTTGCGGCGCCTGGATGTGGCCGAGCCCTCCGGCTACAGGGGCGGCTCTGGGCTCTCCGCAGACAAAGGCTCCGGGAAGCCGAGCAGGAGGGAGGAGAGTGGCAGCCCCCCGCCCGCCTTCCCCTTACCTCGACAGCCCGGGCCGTGCAGGAGCAGGCCAGCAGGAGGAGCGCTAAATGGGGCAGCATCGCCTCGGGGGGGACCAGCGAGGTGACGGGGGTCTGGCTGTAAATCCGCGCGCTCGCTGCCAGCCGCCGCCGCTGCCGGGGAATCGGAGTGAGCTGCGGCAGCACCAGCCGAGCTCCGGCGCGAGCGCGAGTCAGCTGATATCCCAGCCCACCCAGAGCCGCGGCAGAGGCAGCGCACACACCCCGGGGAGACCCCTAGCGGAGGCCCGGGGAAAACGCAGCCAGCCGGCCCGGGCCCTAGCAAACTCCCTGCCCGCCCAGGCTCGCAGCCACAGAGCACAGTGCACGCCCGTCTGTGTTCCCCCAGATGGGAGGGAGCGGGGCCTCTGTGCGTGAGAGCGGTGTCAGATCCACTCCTCTTCTGTATTTCCTGCAGGATCCAGGCGGGAGTTATTTTTAAGGACGGCAAACTGCCTTTCTGTTGCAATGTGGGAGACACCTAGCTCTGCCTCCCTCGCATCACCCGTCTGGTGAGATTGCTGCCAGACCCGCTGCTTGTGCCACAGCCAGAGGTGCACAACACATCATTGTAACGAAATTAAATCCAAATAAAAGACACACTTTGCTAGCTGCTCATGTCGGAGGGGCAGTTCTTTATGTCCTAGAGCCCATCTCCTAGGATGTAGAGTTCAGACATTAAACTGATGCTGGATTTGTATTAATGCTTTGTAACTAGAACATGTTTTTACCTGCTCTGGGACCACTGATATCTTCTTTGCTCCGAAAGCTAGTGTAATTCTCTGCCTGCAGCAGTTTTTGCTGATATCTTTTACAGAATGTCCATATGCCTATGGGTACTTTGTTGACTGATCAGTCATCCCTGTTTTAAATATATATAAAATGTGCAGAGATAACCCCCAAAATGTTTGTGAAGTCTCCACGAACACACATTCACAAGTTAACTGCAGGTTATTTGGAGAAATTTTGCTCTTCATTCATTTTTTTACAAACTGGCTCGTTGTCATATTAAACTAGTCTCTTCAAATATTGATAAGTTATACCATGATCTAACGACCTTATCAGGGTGCTAGATCCTGTAGGTAAGCACAGGTTCAATTCCCTAGACCCCAGTCCTACAAACACACAAGAACAAGGCCAAAATTCTACAACTGATACCTTGTAGGTGGACAGCTGTACCCATAAGGGGGCATCATTGCTTACTACTAGTTGCAGCATCTGTGCTTGAATTTATAGGATGACTCACATGAGTAAAGCTAGGCACAGGTGTAAGTGCTTGCAGGATTGGGGCCCAAGACCCATATATGATGAAAAAGTATTTTCTTGCTGCCTCAACAGAATTAATATTGTATAATACAATGTGTATAATAAATCTGCAAGGAAGCCTAAATGGATAATCTTTATCATAGTTTCACACTGAAATGTGTGAAAGTTAGAAAAATTGCATATTTTGTTGTGAAGTTATCTTCATCCACATACAGTTTCAAAAAAACCAAGTGATCCATTCAAAATTAATCCTATTTTTAATAAACCCCTATCCCCAAAGCCCACAAAAAACAATTTTATAGTGTTTTTCAAATTTAGAAGCAAATGTTTTGTACAACCATTATCTTTATCAAATTTCATGTTCATTTCAAGAGTTTTCTTATTGTTGTAAACCATCAATACTGGGGATCTCCCTCTATGACATAATGCAGGTATATGGGCCTAAAAATTGTCAATGGTTTCAGCTTGTTTAAATTGCAATTTAAAATCTCTGGGTGACATGCTTCCCCAAATCCAGACACAGACCTTCTGCCTGCATATCTCCTCTTTCTCACAGACGGGAGCTGCCTCTGCAACAGTGTCCACCCACTCCTCTGGATCTCCCCTCCTCCTCTCCCCTGCCCAGAGTCCAGTCCATAGGTCCAGAATCCACATAGGGTGGAGAAGTGGCCAGGCCAAATGAAGGGAGCCACATCATTTGTCCCTACCTCCTGTATATGGAAAAGATGTTAATAGAGCCTGTGGCTGTAGTGTCCTTTCTGCTGTTTCTATACTGAAGTTGGTATCTATCCCCTTTTGAGGTAAAGTTGAAGCTCTGCTGCCAGAGCCTCATCTTTATCAAAGATCAAGGCCAGAGCCACAGAGCTGGCACACAGGCACAGGGCCTCTCAGTGGATGGTCTTGGATTCATGTGAATCCATACGATTTGTGGGTGGGCCTTTTGAAGAGCAAAGCCCGCCCACTGATTGAACAATCAGAGACTTTGCAAGAGGACCCTCATGGCATTTTCTGCCTTCCTGGGCCATACTACAAGATAAGGGAATTTAGCCAGGAATGAGCTTTAGTACCTATGCTCCAAACTATGGAACATGGTCCCTGTATTTTACTCTGTGAGATATACACTCTAATCTCATCTTGATAAACAAGTGTTAGATTAGCTACATTAGGTTCAGCTATTATATGCTTATCAATTAATTATTTTACACAAGCCAAACAACACATACACACCCTCCCATCCCACCCCTCCAGATATATGCCACATGAGTTTAACTGAAGCATTCTATAAGATGGATAGATACAATAATAAAATATATCAACTCCACAGGTTTATTTCAGATTCAAGCACATACATTTAGAAGGCAGTTTAGCCTCATACAAATATGAATCTTCTCACGCAAACTAATGAGCAGGCAGTACATGGAGGGACTCACTGGGCTTTTGGGAATTGCTCTGATAACACTTGCTGATTTCAGTGATCTCTGGCAGGTAGAAAGCAGATAAGATCCTACACAGATTTGCAGTGTCCAACAGCTATATCTAACATACACAAATACATGCATATAGTAAGTCACTGTATGCAGAGTGGTTGTAGCCATGTCAGTCCCAGGATATTAAAGAGACAAGGTGGGTGAGGTAATATCTTTTATTGGACCAGCTTCTGTTGGTGAGAGAGACAAGCGTTTGAGCTTACACAGGATTCCATCCTGAGAAGGATAATGATATGGGGCCTAACACCTGAGGAAGGGCACTCAGAGAGAAATCAAAGGTGCAGCTAGCCCTGTAAGCATGACACATGTATTGTATTCACATTTACAGCCAGTCCACACCTGTCCAACCCAGCAATGTTAGTTTATAATATAGTATAAGGAAATATAAAGTTAGCAATACTGAAAGGCAATAACAACTGCCGGCCCTTTTAGTACTAGTTTAGAGTGCTACAGAATTTGCAGATGACCTGCAAAGGGAAAGAAAATGTGCTCATCACTTTTCTTCCTTCTCCTTCATGGTATATAAAGAAGGCCTGAAAGATTTTTTCCCCCTCCATTAGTTTTTTAGAATAGATATTCAGGTTCGGTCTAGTCTAGAAAACTCTAAGATAACTGGGGAACTAGTGAAATTATCACATCAAGAGACTGAAAGTTGAGCAACTGAGCAAGGGCGAATGTGCACAGGTGATACTACAAAGTGGGAAGGGCTGTAGTAGGCTCTGATTAAATGTTAATTCTTTGGAGATGACTACTGAACATGCTCAGAAGTGATTTTTTTAAATTGCTTAGCTAACTTTATTTTCATAGCAGGTTGTGGATATACTATTTATATGCTACGCTTCATAGTTTGACTGTTTTGAAGTGGTGTGCCTTGTCTCTCTGAGTCACATTGATTTACAGTAAAAATATATAACAATAATATATTAAGATATAAATATTGTTGCATATAGACAACCCTCTCCAACAAAACAAATAATAAACACATTTTTTTCATTGAACTTTCTAAGAGAACAAAAGGCTCTTATCCAAAAAGCTCAGAGCCTTGCCATTACTTAAAATCATATACAATATTGTACAGCAGGGGTCGGCAACCTTTCAGAAGTGGTGTGCCGAATCTTCATTTATTCACTCTAATTTAAGGTTTCGCATGCCAGTAATACAGTTTAATATTTGTAGAAGATCTCTTTCTATAAGTCTATAATATATAACTAAACGACTGTTGTATGTAAAGTAAATAAGGTTTCTAAAATGTTTAAGAAGCTTCATTTAAAATTAAATTAAAATGCAGAGCCCCCCCGGACTGGAGGCCAGGACCCGGGCAGTGTGAGTGCCACTGAAAATCAGCTCGCGTGCCGCTTTCGGCACAAGTGCCATAGGTTGCCTACCCCTGTTGTACAGTATATTAAAACATCCCAATTGGCTTCACACCCTAACAAAATCCATATATAGCCAATAGTAAACAAGTAAACCAATACTTCATTCTACCCATTCTACACCTTCACTCCCACAAAATGCCAGGGGCAAAAAACAAAATAAAAACAGATGGGCTTTGCTTTGTGCCCATAAGTCGAACAGATATGGGCTATTTCAGCCCTGGGAGAAAGGAGTGATTGTTAAATATCTACTCCCTCTCCACAGAAAAAAGAAAATACAAAATAACAGCTGAAGGGAGACAGGGTGGTTGTTAGAAAATATACTATAGTGGCTCAACACTTAAAATATTCTATTATTTTAATATCAGACAGTAGACTGTCAGTGAGGCCTATTTTTCCCTTGATGCTTGCCAAAATCTCACATCAGAGAATTATAAAAGCAGGAGTCATACATGAATTCTGAAGGCAGAATGACCTCTTGTGCATGGATTCGATTAAAATACTTCCAGATGTCTTCACTGTGCCCCTTTAATTGTGCAGTGTGCATAACATTTCCTTATATCTGCTGACTGATATCCAGTCAGGTGCAAATCATGGTGACTTATTCTCTCCCCTGTTATAAAATTATCCCTCATGCTGCTATTAGCCCCATTCCCAACTATATTTTATTCACATTATAGATGCTTCTTCAGTCAACTTTAAGTATAGGGCAGATGTAGCTAATACCTTCATTGAGATGACTTCAGTTGTTCTCAGGATGAGTAGAGGGCTCTAAGTCAGGAGACCTGGGTTCTGGTCCAGACTCTGCCACTGACTCATTGTCTTATCTTACAGTCACTTAACTTCGGTGTCCCTCATTTTCTCCACTGGGAATTATAATGCCCACCCTCTTTTGCAATTCACTTAGAGAAAATAAATGCACTAAGTTAGTATTTTCAAATTAATTTAAGGGAGATAAATTCCCAAATCCCATTGAATTTAAATAGGATTTGAGTGCCTAACTCCCTTAGGCTCATTGACAGTCCCAGCCTATATTATTATTTCTCCACAGCTCCAAAAAATGTAGGGGAAAATTTCTAAGTACATTTCAGACCTGTCCAACAGAATTTCTTAACAGCACAGAATTCATTGTCATTGAAATCCCATACAATTTATGCTGACTCTTTAACTGTTACAATTATAAATTAATCTACTTGCCCTTGTGTAACTATCTTTCAGAAACAGTTTCTTGGAGGTCAGAAAGTACAGGGGTAGTGGCAGGGTGGCTAATGGGAACAAGAATATGGAGGTAGAAATTATCATATCCAAAGTGGAAGTCAAACTCAAACAGCTTAATGGGCCTAAATCGGGGAGCTGGATAATCTCCATCCAAGAATATTAAAGGAACTGGCAAGTGAAATTGCAAGTCCAATAGCAAGGATTTTTAATGACTCTGTAAATGTGGGGGTTGTACCCTACCTATGACTGGAGAATTGCTAACATAGTTCCTATTTTTAAAAAAGGGCAGGGGGGAAGTGATCCAGGAAACTACAGGCCTGTTAGTTTGACCTCAATTGTATTGGAACAAATTTTGAAAGAGAAAGTAGTTAAGGAGATAGAGGTGAACGGTATTCGGGATAAAAAACAACATGGTTTTACAAAAGGTAGATCGTGCCAGACCAACCTGATCTCCTTCTTTGAGAAAATAACTGATTTTTTTATACAAAGGAAATTCACTAGATTTAAACTACCTGGATTTCAATAAGGCATTTGATACAGTTCCACACAGGAAATTATTAGTTAAATTGGAGAAGATGGGGATTAATATGAGAACTGAAAGATGGATAAGGAACTGGTTAAAGGGGAGACTTCAACGGGTCATACGGAAAGGTGAACTGACAGGCTGGAGGGAGGTTACTAGTGAAGTTCTTCAGGTATCAGTCTTGGCACCACTTTTATTTAATATTTTTATTACTGACCTTTGCACAAAGAGTGGGGGTGTGCTAATAAAATTTGTGGATGACACAAAGTTGGGAGGTATAGCCAATTCAGAGGAGGACCGGACAGTAGCATAGCTAGGGGGGGAGCAGGGGGAGCGGCCACTCCCACACTGAGCACAAGTGGCGCCTTTTTAATATTTTGGCACCTTTTTAATTTTTACTCTGAACGGGGGAGCGGACATAAAAAAAGGCGCCACCCGTTGCGGCACTTGTACTCACCGGGCGGCGCTCCGGGTCTTCGACAGCACTTCAGCGGCAGGTCCTTCACTCACTCCAGGTCTTCAGTGGCATTTCGGCGGCGGGTCCTTCAGTGCCGCCGAAGACCTGGAGTGAGTGAAGGACCCGCCGCCGAAGTGCCGCCGAAGACCCGGAGCGCCGCCCGGTGAGTACAAGCACCGCAGCGGGTGCTGCCTTTTTTTATGTCCGCCCGCCCTGTTTGCTCCACCTGACTACACCACTGGGACCGGAATATCATACAAGAAGATCTGGATGACTTTATAAATAGGAGTAATAGAAATGGGATCAAATTTAATAATGCAAAGTGCAAGTTCATGCATTTAGGGACTAAACAACAAGACTTTTTGCAATAAACTGGGGACTTATCAGTTGGAAGTGACAGAGGAGGAGAAAGATCTGGGTATATTGGTTGATCATGATGGTCCCTTCTGACCTTGCAGTCTATGAGTCTGTGAGCCCTTTGGAGTCACCTCATGAGCAAAGGAAATAGATGCTATAAAACTTATTCCAAAACAGGAAAAGGAAAACTGTACCTGATCATGGAAGTTTGCAATATGAGCAGCAACCATGGGTGGGGATGACTTCACTGAGGGTAGAGGTTCCATATAAGAGACTATATTTGCCTGAATTCTGCAAGGTGCCTTAATATTTGGCTACCAGACTTGCTTTACATAATAGGTAACCAGTAGCCATAGTGACCTGCTTATATGTGAATGATCGCTCTTCTGCATATCACTGAGTTAGGAACAGTTCATGGTATCTGCTGAAGCATGTAGACAATACAAGTGATAGAGGTGAGTGAATAATGAGAACACAATCCTAAATTCCAAGAAAAGCAAGCCATACAGATGAGATAAATAAGGAAGTGTACAAGACTAAGTCCTCAGTTATTAGGATGTGCTTTTGTATGGACACTACCACGTGCATGCAAATACAATATTATTGCATACCTATCCCAGTTGCACATATTGAGCTGTAGAGTCCATTGTTGCTGATGCAATCTCAACAGAAGCCATGTTCAGAATGTGTCTTCTGCTTGGTTTAACTCTGATTTGCCATCCCTGATTTTGTTTACCCATTTCTTACAGAATGCAAATGTGCCCTGCAAAATGGATCTACCATTCACTGCATTCTTTTCACTGCATGTAATGAGTCTCCCTGCATGTTTTAGGCCTTGTGCTGACTGATCTCTGTGTCAATAAAATACTGCAGCTGGAAGACATTCTAATGCTCTTGTTTCCTCACCATCTCAGGTATTAACAAAATAAGAATACAAATAGTGTACTCATTAAAACATACTTAGATGTTGCAGGTCACTCTTCACCATGCAAAATCTTTCTCAAAGAAAATTTAGGTTTGGAATTTATTTGGGAGTAGTAATTATTTTTAAACAGTTAGAATAAGTTGCTGAGAATGTCTAAGTCATATGTGTATTTGTACTCATACAGTATGCCAGCTATCTTATATTGTCTTTGTGGCATATGTTTTGAATGTCCTGAGATGTGATGCCTAATTCCTCCCCCCCAACCCTCCTTTTTTGGGGGGAGGGAGGAGGGACAGTGATAAAACAAAAAGTAATTGTACTAGGATTTATTAAGCATTCTGAGCTGAATCATGGTGATTCTATATTGACTTCCATTGGCCCCAGATTCTGGTCACAATCCTACAAGTGATTCTATGCAGCTAGATCCCTGCATCCACATGGAGTGAAGGCAATGGGGCTCTGTCTGTGCACAAGAGTCTGTCTGTAGAATCAGCTGTTGGATCAGAGCCTTGGCTCTTTATCTTACCACTTCATTGAAAAAAAAGAAGAAGCTGGAATGAGGTACACCTTAAAAATGTTTAAGGATCTGAGTGAACTCAGCTGAAGCGGGTAATGCTTCTATACAGAATATAGAGAAAAAACGAATGCAGTTATTTTATTTCTTTTAGAGTAATGTCTTAGAAGTGCCTATCAGAAGCTCCAGGCAACCTGATTGAAAAGCAGACTGGGATGTTCAAAGGTACAAAGGCATTAGGCACCCAACTACCATTGTATTTCAATAGAAATTGGGTGCCTAATTGCATTAGGCTTCTTTAAAAGCCACAGCCACAAACTGTACTAATGTAAATAAAAACAATCAATAACAAAACATCTGCAGATCCCACCAAGCACAAAACAGCACTCATCCAGAAAACTGCCCTTCAGCTCGCTTGTTCAAAACCCTACACAATTTAGCCTTCCCCAAATTCCCATGCAAATAGATTGGCTTTGCAGCATGCCATGGAAAGTCAACAAATTTGGATTATTTCAGATTTAACAGGGAGGCAGTGTGTGGGAAGTGAATTCCAAGTAAATGGGCTCTCACAGAGAGTCCCCTCTTAGGTGCCCCCTTTTAAATTGAAGGGGATTCAATCCAGTATTGCACAGGGAGAGTGTTAGTCTCAGAAGTTGGCAGATTTTAAGCTGTTTAGGGCTTTACAGATCAAAATCAGCACTTTAAATTCGAACTGGTAGCCAAAAGGTAGCCGGTTCAACTGGTATCCCCAAGACGGATCCTCAGGGGCCATAGCCTCAGTTTCTGCCTCTCCAGCCCCTACCTTTCTTCTGTAAAATGACCAGATTTTCCTAGGGAAAACCTGAGACCTTGCTGGTGGGCGTGCACATGTGATGGAGTAGGTTATTAATGTGGATGAGGGACGTCGGTGGCAAGGGATGCAAAGGAAAGAAAAGCAGCGTCCTCTTCCCTTTACACAATTTAAAAATGGGGCACTTTAAAGAAAAGGGCAGGGTAGGAGAAAACTGAGAGACTCCAATAATCCCCTCTTGACACCCTTAATGTTTTCTTCCAGTCACAGACTCTTTTAAAAAAAAATCTCTCTCCAATCTAGCTCTTATTGCCTCCTCAATACCCTCATCCACCCACCCACACCATCATACACACTACCAACATATACCCTCATTCAGCACTTCACTCCCTTCCACTCACATTCAGTCATTCCCTCTATCCATCCTCACAGAACCACGTCAACACCTTGTATATCTCCTCACACAGACTCTCCCTCCCCCAATTCCCCTTAGCTGCCGCTTGCCAATCCAACTTCCTCCCACATGAACTCCTTCCCAGGCTCAGGCCTCCACTTCCTTCCCACCTGATCGCATAAGGCTCTGCATCCCTTCCTCCTGAGTTCAGAAGCTCTCACCTGCAGGCTCAGGATGCCCCCATTCTCACAGCTAAGAACCCTTCTGGTTCCAATATCCCTCTCTCACAGCTCAGAAATCTGTCTTCATTGTACCCAACCCTCTCACTCCTTCCCTTCCTTCTCACTTAACAACCTGATTTGCCTGCCCAGCCTCAGAACCCCAATACAACTGCCATGTTGTTGCCAGGCCTGAAGGAAGAACAAAGGCACCAGGGAACATATCTGAATGAGCCCTCAGAGGCAAGTATTCCTTCTTTTTTTGCCTCCTCCCTCTGCTGCTTGAAGTTCATGTGCTTCATAAACTCTTGGGAGAAGTGCTGGAATAGCTCCAGCTTCACTAAGATTCACTCAGTGGCAGTTTTTGGCTCTGGACCTGACTATCATCAGCCACACTGCATACAACACAGGATCTATAGCTGAGGTGTTATTAGTGGGATTTAACCTCACCGGCCTTAATGGCCAACTGCTTCTGAATATGTTCACAGCAAGATACAGTACTCCGCTTAACAAGGAGGCGGCACACCTGCTTCAGTTTCTGAATGGATTTAAGGTATAGTCCTAAATAGAATGCATTGAAGTAGAATGATCTAGAGATGATAGAGGCATGAATTACATAGTTCCTGTTTGAAATAAAAGGTCACAAGGAATCTCATCAGATACAAATGGGGGGAAGGGGAAGCTTTCTTGGTCATTGCTGCCATTTGGTCATATAAAAGCAGTTGAGACTCTAACCAGGTCCCAGGTTGCAATTCTTGTAGTTAATGGTGGGTGCATTGGAAAAGTCCATTCCTGTTTTAGAGGTATTACCAGTTCTAGCTCTATTCCCCATTTTAAGTGGAGGGAATATTTCTGAAACATGTAGTATTTGTAAAACTGGAATTAAGTGTATCCATTGTCTACCTTTCATCGAAGAGCTTGATATAAGCTCTATCATATCCTCTAGTTTCTCCACCCAAACTTGGTTCAGTGTGTCAGCCTTATCTAGAATGGTGCTTAACCAACTCTCTTCTCTCCCTCATGATCCAGACTGACAGAGACACAGAGAAAGTCAAGAAGATTATGTGGTATAAGTGGGGTGGCTTCCCTACTTACAACAAAACCAACCCGGCAACCAACCAAAAAAAAGACAAACAGCAAAATGCCTGAGGACATCCTAGGATTGGTTTTCATTCGGGGGTGACAGCATCTCAGTGATTTAAGTTGTGATGGCAATTAATTTGGTTACTTTTTAACTGGCATTCATTCTCCTGTTCATTACAGTGTGCTGTGAAAAACTGCACCTCCTGAAATTAATTCAGCTCAGGCAAACGGGATAAATAAATTATGTACATTTAGAAACACTGATAATTCATGTTGTTACAGTTGAGAGAGTCCACTTAAGCTTCAAATCAGTACATCAATTGTTAATAATTTGATAGGTCTGAAAGAAAAGTAACGAGCCAAGACAGTCAGAAGCTCTGTTGAAATTATTATTAATTTGTTTATGGTAGTATACCCCGCGTACTTATATGTTTGTAAGTGTAAGTGTGCTAGGCACTTTCCACACATAAAAAGTAAGTTTGAGGTTCTTACTCTAAACAAATAATAATAGAGAAACAGAGATGATGGGCAATATATCAGTAAAGTGCTCATGATGGTAATTGCCTATGGTAACTGAATGCTTGGTAACACAATGTATTTTACTTTTGGAGAAAAAAAAGATGATGTATTTCCTGTCCCCAGGTCCCCACAGCCTAGCCATAATAATCAGATTTCATTCAATGTCTTGGCAGAGGTAGATTTTTAGGAGGGATTTGAATGTGGAGAAGATGGTGGCTTGGAGGTAAGCTCAGATAGGACATTCCAAGCATAGGGTCTAGCATGTAAGGAGGCACAAAGGAAATATCTGTCTAAGAATCTGACGAACAAGCAGACGAGGCTAGCAGCACTGACAGGAGCAAGGGGGACAGAGCGGGCATTGTGAAAAGAGACAAGGATAGTTAAGTAAGGATGGGCAGATTTATGCTGAGTCTTAAAGGCAAAATCAAGAAGCTTGACTATTACATGGCAGAGGAGAGGGAACAAGTGAAAGGGTTTGGGGTGGGGGGTAATATATCAAGGGGTGAGGAAGATAACTTTGGCAGCAACTGTTGTTGACCAAAGAGAGGCAAAGTGGGTGTCAAAGAGACCAGAGAAAAGGATGGTATAATAACCAAGATGGGAGATTAGAAGGGCCTGGACAAGAGTTAATTGTAGAGATAAAGAGAAATAAATTGCTTTTGAAAAAATGGAGGAAAAAAATGGCAGAAAATTTGGATGAAGCTTGGATACATGGGTTACGAAGGGACAAAAATATTATGGCCAGGCTAAGGGCTGGGTCACAGGTATGGTGGCATTGTCAATGATGACAGAATGTGAGAGGGTAAAGATGGTCTGGGAGGAAAGATTAGGCCATGTCATGCTTGACTGAACAGCCAGACATCCAGGAGGAGAAATCAGAGTCAGAACTGAATGAATTGATAAGGAAATTTGTGATTCATCAGCACAGAGATGGTAATTGAATGCACAAGTGTGGATCGCATCACCAAATAAGTTGTGTGAAATAATATGGAGGGGCCCAAAGTAAGGAGAGAGGCCAAATGTACAAAAAAAATTATTCAAATTATTTTATGTAGAAAGAATAATGCCAGTCATTAATTGGAATTTGTATATTGCTATATAAATACTAATTATTAATACATTTACTTCAAGTTCTCTGTGCTGATTTTGAGACATATCCATCAACAATCTATCATGCATGACCACAGAGAAATAGTTTTTCATAGCAGGAGAAAATTACACGCACATTCAATGCAATTACATAATAAGATGTTTGTTGCACGGAGCATCTCTCCAGTACTACTTCAAAAACTTATCCCACAATTTAAAGGTCATTTAGTATTTAGGTCTGCACACAGAACTCTCAAGGAGATCATTGGGAGTTTTGCATAAAGATCAATGGATGAACAATGATGATTGTAGTCAATGTTATTTTCAACCTGGAAGAATGCTGAGAAGTCACATGCAGTGTTCTGAGTGGTCAATTTATAGTTCCAATCTTGCATATTTTAACAAAATGTAAACAAACTGCTTCCCTCACCATCCGAGAAGAAGAAAAGTTCTAGTGTCCTGACTAGGAGACCTTTTGCCTCTATGGGGGGGGGGGGGGAAGCACCATCAGTCTACTTCTAAGTGATTTTGGCTCTAGAGTTGGGTTGGGTAGCCACTGTCATGGCTAAAAGTCATAAGAGTTGGGAGCAAGCCACTACCAGCCTCTCCCCAAGTCAGTTCCTTTCACCGTGAAACAAAGAAAGTCTTTTTGGAGAAAGGAACTTGTCACAGTTTTCTGCCTCCCTCACAGTCCCTAGTGGACTTGGAGGAACACAATCTATCTCCATTGCAACAATGGCAGCCCATAGTCACTGAGTTCCCAGAAGTGAAAAATATATATACAATTCTTTAATGTCTTATAATAGTGATAAGACTCTCCATAGCATTCTTTTATCACCACTTAACTATCCCGATCAGTCTTTATCGGACTGAAAAGACCGGCTATGACAAGGCTAATCACTTATTTAGAGCAGCTTTTTAAATTTTATAGGGATTGTTTAGTTAGTAACCTGTTGATAGGGGAAAGGATTATCTGAACTAAATAAGAAAAATGTATTAGGAGGAAATATTGAAGTTTTTCACCATATCTGTGCTTGTGGATGTCTATCATTTTAACTAGTACTGCCAGTGTCTCACTTTAATAAGCATCAAGTTTAGACAAAACATTAAAAAACAAAAACAATCCCCAAAAAAACCAAAGATCTGGGGCAAACAGCTTTGTTAGGGTGCTCATTTTTTCAAATATACAGCTGTTGAAAGGTCAAAGGCTAGAATAAGCCCACGGAAGCCCATATTACTTAAAAGTCCACTGTTGCCAATCTCCAAGGTTTCCAGTACAATTTTGCTTGACTCAAAGTTAGTGACCAGCTCTGAGAGGCATCCAATTGTTGCCACTTCTTTAGGTGGTCACTTAGTTTGTGTATTAAAATACTGTGAAATTCATCTCATCTCCAAACTTAGTGGATATTTTTAAGATGTTCCACTTCCTACAATGTCTGTTGATCGGAGAATGATATCACAAAGTATCATCCATCTCTCTACATGTCAGTTTTATCTTCTTGTCTTCAGATGTCACCCACCTCCACTGGATATCAGTGTATGCTCAGCTACTGTATAAAATCCACATAGTTCAGTCTTGTTAATCCTAGATCTGTTTTCCATAAGAAAAGTTGTTCTAATCAGAATTTGGTATTTCTCTCCCTGCAACGGTAATACTTCAAATTCTGAAATTCAAGACATAAATAATAGAGCAGAAAGAGATGGAACTATTGTCATTTGACATTAAGAGTGGTGCTTCTCACTGGATAGATATATAGGGCAGTGTGACATGCTGCAAAGACTGCTAAACTCCCTACCCACTATCACTGAGATAAAAAACTAGGCTACTTTTTAAAGGAGAAAGTGATATAAACTTTTAATGTAGTTCTATTTCATGCTGGTTAAGTTAATGGAAAGGTCCCCAGAAAAGTCAGATCTTTTCTCATGCAGCTATTCAGTGGCAGGTATTTTGTCTTAAATTGAAATCTTTCTGAATTGAAAAGCAAAGGTTAGAAGTAGCACTGACCAACCTTAAAGTTTCCCTTGTTCACCTCTTACCACTGTGTGCGGACAAAGACCAATGGTAGTTAGTATTACTTACCAACATCCTCCTGGCCAATCTACAGATATTCTTCAGTTGTGGAGTGGTTCCATGAAGTGTAGAACATTATACAGCTACACAGGTTAGGTGACTGACAAAATGCAATCACACATTTCCATATGGCTTCTTTTTACTGAGGCTCACAGCAATACTGAAATAACTGATGAAAGACTAAAAGCAGAGGCAGCTGAATAACACCACAAGAGCAACAGACAGGGTAATGAATACCCAGTGGTAAGCAGAGAATATAACTTCTTGGGGATGTTTTTGAGTCCATCTAAGTGAAGAGCTGTAACCATGTTTTATAAAGTGTTAGAAGTATTAGAGACAAAAGAGTTCAATGACCAGCATATAAATCAGTGCTTGCAGGATCTTCGCAGTGAATGAAATAGTGCGAATGAAGGAAAAGAAAATGGTGAAGAACTGCAGATCGTTCTATAAACAAGAGTAATGTCGTCCTCAGCTCCTGTATTTTTTGTACTCGCACTGCAATTTTCTGCAGCAATAGGGTCTGAAAATTATTGTTTGAATCAAATTTGCACATGTCTGGCTTATCCCCCTTCTAAAAACTGACAGCAAAGCTTTCTGGTCCAGAATAGAGAGACAAAGGCATGATGTCAGTAGGTGATCTCATGGGTACACCGTCTATTGAAGGAATTGTGGAAAGCCCCATGTGCAGAAGAATCACCTTGGATCCATTGCATGAGAACTACAAGTGGAACACTGAACACTAGCTTGCAGTAGGACTGAGCTTAGCTGCTGGTATGCATGGGCCACTTCGGGTTGGGGGTTAGGATGCAGGCTGAGAAAAGCGAGGGACAGGGCATCTGCTGTTAGCATAGATTCAATGGCCACAAATCCCCAAATATGAGAGGGATTGTAGCTGTCATTCCACTTCAGAGGCTGTAGTAACAGCCTCAGAAGGGCTGCACAACTGCCCCATATGCGGCGTGCAGGCTGGGGATGGATTCTGCACTCCCAATACCAGCAGAGTCCCCTGTTCACTCAGGCTTTGGGCAGGGATGGGGGCGTGAACTTCATCCATAAGCATGAAGAACTCACGATGACAGATGTACTGACATTTATAGATCATCACCCTCCTACACACCTTGTTTTAAATATCCAACTAAAAAAAGGATTAAAAGCTGCTTCAAAATTGGTGCATTTCATGGTACAGCTGGTCTTACAGCAGTGGGGAATTATGAGTGCTGTGTAAGACATTTGAAAGATCATTCCACTCTCAAAGCATCAGCACTGAAAAAACACAGTAGTGACAGCAGATTCTGACACCAAACTGGAGCCTAATCAATAGAAATCCATCTGAAGAGCTAATTAGCTGTGACATCATATTACATAATTTTCTGTGAACTATTGCATCACACATTACATCAACTGAAATAAGGCTAAACTAATATCCAGTAATAGCTTGCTTAAGTCCCCTTTTCAAAAGTGACTCAGGCCCTAAGATGCCTTAGGCTATGTCTACACTTAAAATACTCCAGTGGCACAGCTGCAGAGCTGTAGCTATGCCACTGTAGTGTGTCAGTGTAGACGCTCACTACTGTCATGGGAGAGGTTCTCCTGCCACTGTAGTTAATCCACCTCCCCAAAAGGTGATAGCTAGGTTTATGGAAGAATTCGTCCGTCAAACTAGGGCTAGTCTACACTAGAAGCATTATATCAGCGAGCGCGCCTGGTGAAGATGCTCTATGCTGATGGGCAAGAGCTCTCCCATCAGCATAATAAATCCACCTCTGAGAGGTGGTAGCTATGTCGGGGGGAGAAGCTCTCCCCCCAACATAGCGCTGTCCACACCAGCGCTTACATTGGTGTAACTTACATCGCTCAGAGGGGTGGCTTATTCACACTCCTGAGCAATGTTAAGTTATACCAAAGTAAGTGATAGTGTAGACCCAGGTGGGAATTCTTATGGTAGAGAACTCTAAAAAGGGGTGGTCATATCGTAAATTATAACAGGCAAATGTTTCTATCATAATAAATACACAGCATACATAGAGTATGTAGCGCCTATAAAACTAAACACACTGAAAATAATAAATAGAAATTAACTATATGAATATTTTAATTTGGACATGAGGATGTTCAGCCTCCATAATCTCAAATTGAAGGAAATTGAGCAGATAGATATATTTAGCAGTATTTGGCCTGATTTACTGTTTTATGAGGATCATTTGATTTCTTACACTTTTTATATGGGATGTTATCTAATGGAAGGTATATTGTAATGCAGCTCTTACTATCTAATGACGAAATTGTGTATTTGCAGACTTTCTGATCTCTGCTTCCTCAACCCACTCCTCTTTATGAAAACAATAATATATAAAAGTTAGGGCTGTCAAGCGATTAAAAAATGAATTGCACGATTAACCGCATTGTTAAACAATAATGGAATACCATTTATTTAAATATTTTTGGATGTTTTCTACATTTTCAAATATATTGATTTCAATTACAACACAGCATACAAAGAGTACAGTGCTCACTTTATATTTTTTTACTACAAATATTTGCACTGTAAAAAACAAATAGTATTTTTCAATTCACCTCATACAAGTACAGTAGTGCAATCTCTTTATCATGAAAGTTGAACTTACAAATGTAGAATTATGTACAAAAAATAACTGCACTGAAAAATAAAACAATGTAAAACTTCAGCGCCTACAAGTCCATTCAGTCCTACTACAGCCAATTGTTCAGACAAACTTGGTTACAACTTGCAGGAGATAATGCTGCCTGCTTCTTGTTTACAATGTCCCCTGAAAGTGAGAACGGGCGTTTGCATGACACTATTGTAGCTGGCGTCGCAAGATACTTATGTGCCAGATGTGCTAAAGATTCATATGTCCCTTCATCTTCAACCACCATTCCATATGACATACATCCATGCTGATGATGGGTTCTGCTCGATAACAATCCAAAGCAGAGTGGTCCGATGCATGTTCATTTTCATCATCTGAGTCAGATGCCACCAGCAGAAGGTTGATTTTCTTTTTTGGTGGTTTGGGTTCTGTAGTTTCTGCATTGGAGTGCTGCTCTTTTAAGACTTCTGAAAGCATGCTACACACTTCATCCCTCTCAGATTTTGGAAGGCACTTCAGATTCTTAAATCTTGGGTCGAGTGCTGTAGCTATTTTTAGAAATCTCACATTGGTATCTTCTTTGCGTTTTGTCAAATCTGCAGTGAAAGTGTTCTTAAAACAAACATGTGCTAGGTCATCATCTGAGACTGCTATAACATGAAATATATGGCAGAATGCAGGTAAAACAGAGCCAAAGATATACAGTTCTCCCCCAAGGAGTTCAGTCACAAATTTAATTAACAAATTATTTTTTAACGAGCATCATCAGCATGGAAGCATGTCCTCTGGAATGGTGGCCGAAGCATGAAAGGGCATATGAATGTTTAGCATATCTGGCACATAAATACCTTGCAACACCAGTTACAAAAGTGCCATGTGAATGCCTGTCCTCACTTTCAGGTGACACTGTAAATAAGAAGCAGGAAGGAGCATCTCCTGTAACTGTAAACAAACTTATTTGTCTTAGTGATTGGCTGCACAAGAAGTAGGGCTGTGTGGACTTGTAGGCTCTAAAGTTTTACATTGTTTTGTTTTTGAGAGCAGTTATGTAACAAAAAACTCTACATTTGTAAATTGCACTTTCATGATAAAGAGATGGCACTACAGTACTTGTATGAGGTGAATTGAAAAATATTATTTATTTTATCATGTTTACAGTGTAAATATTTGTAATAAAAATAATAATATAAAGTGAGCACTGTACACTTTGTATTCTGTGTTGTAATAGAAATCAATATATTTGAAAATGTAGAAAAACATCCAAAATATTTAATAAATTTCAATTGGTATTCTATTGTTTAACCATGTGATTAATCACGATTAATTTTTTAATGTTTTTTAGTTAATCATATGACTTAACTGCGATTAAGTGACAGCCCTAATAAAAGTTAAAAAATACTGAAAGTTTTATAAACTCTTATGGCAATTATTGATATGTCTCTACATCTAGTCATGAAAAACAGCACTGATTCTCATAATAGTACCAGGTATGTGGGAAAAAAACACATATCAGTACGATGAAGCATGTTGCTTGGTCTATTCATTGTGTATTAATTATATTGATTACTTAAAACTCCCCAGTTAGCACTCAGTGGTTGGCAGGGTCTAGTCCCAAGATCAAGCCCAGAGGTATTAGAATTACTATTGATTTGGGAACCCTGGGATGCACAGGGTTCAATAAAAAGACTGCTGAGTTATAGTTTTAATAAAACAATTAGTAAAAGCACACTCCAACCCCAAAAAGTACATAGCAAAATTACAATAGTGTCCATACGTCCAGCATCAGGCCAATACTTACACTATCCTCATGGAGACCTAGAAGGGTGGGACAGGTGTTGGTTCATGAAGGTCCTATCCTATCGCAGGCATGGCAACAGCTCCCAATGGCTTAGGCTGTGATTATCTCTGTTATAGAGTTTGATGGCTGCCATGAATATTCATAAAGATATCCAGCCTCCTCAGTCCATATTTAAACTTCCTCACCCTAAGAATGTTGGGGTGTTCTCCTCCTGTAGGTTAGCACAGTTGGTTCTCAACCAGAGGTACATATACCCCTGGGGATATGCAGAGGTCTTCCAGGGGTTACATCAACTCATTTAGATATTTGCCTAGTTTTACAACAGGCTACATAAAAAGCACTAGTGAAGTCAGTACAAACTAAAATTTCATACAGACAATGACTTGTTTATACTGCTCTATATACTATAAACTGAAATGACAGTACAATATTTATATCCCAATTGGTTTATTTTATAATTATATGGTAAAAATGAGAAAGTCAGCAATGTTTCAGTAACAGTGCGCTGTGACACTTTTGTATTTTTATGCCTGATTTTGTAAGCAAGTAGTTTTTAAGTGAGGTGACACTTGGGGGTACACAAGACAAATCAGACTCCTGAAAGGGGTACGGTGGTCTAGGATGATTGAGATCCCCTGATCTAGTCTACAGGACCAAAGCTGAATCGAGTTAGTCAAATTTCAAAAATGAATACAAATTGAATTAGTAATGTTCCAATGGCATGCTGACCGGTAGCTACGGTTAGCTTGCCTGGAACTCACCAGTGCAAGTCAGGGAGCAGCAGGAGTTAGCTGAGGAAGTTCTTCACTCCCCAGAAAAGCAGAATGGGGAGAATGCCCCTTTAGTAGCCTACCTGTGTGTCCCCTGCTTTCATTCAGTCAGTCCTCTCCCCTTGTGGACCTGCTGAGGTTTGTAGCTAGAAAGCCTTATCCTGCAGGCCTTTAGGAGATCTGTGAGGCATCTGAAGAGAGCTTGGGGATGGGGGAGGAGACTGAGGGAATGCCTCCTGTGAAATTTCTGAAGCCCACGGAAAGCGAGAACCCTGAGTGAGCCTCCCACATTGGGCCTCCCGCCCCACAAGCCTAAGCATACTTCATCATTGGTCTCTCCTGACCTCTGACAAGCTTAAAAGACTTGTTAGAATCTGAAGTTCCTAATTTGTGTTGTATTTTGACTCAGCAGGGTAGGGGCTAGGAGGACTGAGTCTTGCTGGTAGGTGGGTGGATTTCAGAAGCCTCCAAAGAGCCATCTCAGGCCTGTTGCAGAGGTCCAACAGCTTCCTTTGCATTTTAGACAAGGCTCTCGGAGCTGCCAGCACTTCTGTTACTGTTGTCTCAGCCTGCTCAGAGTGGGTCTGAGTGGTATGGTGGTAAATATGCTGGCAACTTCTGACATTTTGTCTACACTAGTACTCTGACTGTTGCCACGACTACTGGAGCTGAACTGGTGGTAGCAAGTGTGGCCTTTTCTTTTTTCCAAAATAGCCACATGTATTTTACACATGGCTTTTTTGTGGCAAATGCAACCTTCGTTCTGAATTTCTGATGCTTTTAACTCCAAGTCTGTCCTGGAGAGGCGATGTTCACTTCAATCAATGGGTGATGGTATTGGCCTGCATGTCTAACTTCACCTTCAAAAATGTGTTCAGATATTGGAAAATGGTCCCTTTTTCTCAGGGATGCCACCTATCATAAGCCTATCCTTCTTATTCAAACCTTGCTTGTGGGGTTTATTCAATACTAGTCAAAAAATCTATGACTGGGACTTGGCTTTTTGCCACTGTTGTTAAGCGAAGACATCTGTGGTGCAAGAAACTTGTTTCCAAGAGTGTAACTGTGGTAGCAAAGCCCATTACAATGAATGCTGCTGTTTCACATTCAGTGTAACAAATTCCTCCCAAGCTTTACAGTAATTCTGTTCCATTGCTGAAGACCACATCCATAGGCGATGTGTAGAGGGGGCATGTGGGGAAAAATGTCCATCCCTCCCCAACCCCAGATTTCTTCTTGGCCTGCCGGGTGAGAAGGTCTCTCTCCTTCTCTTGGGGCACCTGTTCCAAGGCACACCAGGCCTGGGTGGGGAATGGAGGGGGTGGGACCAGCCACTTCTCATGCCGGCCATTCTGTCTTGCTGCTCTATGCAGTGCGGCGGTTGCCTCTGAGAGCCCGACTTGGGAGGCGGTGGTGGCGGCTGCCAGGGGTAGGGGCTGAGCGAGCCCGAGTACCCTCTCCCCGCCTGGCATGTTTCCGGCTTTGCACTTTAGTCTGCCTGCTGCATGTGGAAATGGCTGGGATAATTCCCTAGCATATAAAATTGTAATGGACAAGTCACAAACCACAACTGCTTTAATGGTACTGAGGCACTTTTCTACCAGCTTAATGTGTTTTGTACATGTGACCAATTAAAAATCAGTTTTGTCTGGGTTTCTGTCACCTTTTTCCATTGACCAAGGCCAGCTATACAGAGATAGAGGTAGAGACAGTAGACCACATACTTCATACTTCACATACTAACTACAAGGTCCAATCCAAAGCCCACTGAAGTTAATAGAAAAATTCCAGTTGACTTTAATAGGCTTTGGATCAGGTCCCTGGACAGCAAAACAGTGCTTGGAATTCTTCTGTCTTGGTCCCCAGAAACCACAAACTGTTTTGCTTGTCTTTTGGTGAGCTCATTGATGTAACTGTGTCTAAGAGAGATCCCCAGGAGAAAGGTGGTGGTGGGGAGATAGTTGTCACTTTACCTTACTGCAAATAGTCCCATTTGCCCCCCAGCCATCTCCTTTGACAGAAATTTCTGCTAAACAAGTGACACTCTGTAGTCTCTGGAGCAGTGGTTCTCAACCTGTGGTCTATGGACCACTGTGGGGGGGAGGTCCGCTTTATCTAAGATTTCCAAAGGGGTCTGCACCTCAATTTGAAAATTTTTAGGGGTTTGCAAATGAAAAAAGGTGAGAACCAAATTTATTAGCATATACATCAATTGGTTACTCTAGCAATCTTGTGGTTGAACATCTGCTGATGTTTCTGTCCTAAAATACCCAAACAGTCACAACTGATATTCTGTGGTTACTTGTCAATATTTTAATCATATTTATCAGAGCATTATGTCCTATGCTATCTTGTGATTTAAGGCCACTTCTGGTTAACTTACTAATGCTAAGGCTTATAGGCCTCATATCTTCATGGTAGGGCCTGGTCTACGCTACATGGTTAGATTGATGCACCTAGCTGTAGATATGTGTTCACTTAAACTTGGCTCCTGGCAAAGTATGTGCCCCGCTATGTTGACTTAATAGTACCACCACCTCCCTCAGTGGTCTAGAGTCACAGCTGATGTAGCTAGGTCAATGCAGTGATAATGTAGACACTGCATTAATTACATCGACTGTTACTGGCCTCCAGGAGCTGTCCAACAATGCCCCACACTGACTGCTGTGGTCAGTGGTGTGATCTCCGCTGCCCAGGGGCCAGATAGACTGGAAACCACTCTTCCCCTTTAAAGCCCTGCAAGTTTTTGAAATTCCTTTTCTTGGTTGTCCAGCTTGGGAAGCACATCTAGCAACTCTCCATTGTTGTGTGCAACTGCCCAGCTAACCATGGCGGATACATGCTGCAGACACTCTCCTGCCTGAAGTATCCGGGAGGTATTGGATATCCTGGGCCTCTGGGGAAGAGGAGGTTGTGCAGGCCCAGCTCCAATCCAGCCATAGAAATATGGGTATCTATGAGAAGATTGCTCAGGGGATGCAGGAGAAGGGCTATAATAGGGACCAGCAGCAGTGCTGTGTGAAAGCCAGGGAACCGTAGGAGGCATACAAGAGGGCCAGAGAGACCAAAAATTGACCCAGTGCTGAGCCACAGACCTGTTGCTTGTACAAAGAATTGCAAGCCATCTTCTGTGGAGACCCTACCACCACTCCCAAGAGCACCATGGATACTTCTGAGAAGCCTGAGTCACAGGCCCCTGCTGTGAACAACGCGGAGTATAGAGAACAGACAACTAGAGAATCCAGTTGTACAGTGAGCCAGGACACGTTTTTGACTCTACTGCAGTTCAGCCAGTCCTGACAGGCAAGCACAGGTGAGCCTGATGCAGGGGATGATTGCAGTTTACTTGGAAGTTACAGGGATGGAACTCCCAAAGTGGCAGGAGACATCTGTTGATTTACTCTTTACTTGTGCTAGAAGAGGTACTGGAACTATAAAGAGAGGTTGAGTTGCTATCCGCCTCTCATCTCCTAGAGTTAGGCAGAGGGGGCCACACAGAGCAGTTTGTTTATGTGCACTGGGATGTTCTGTGAATCCTCCATAGAGATCTTGATACAACTTTAATGGAGACATTCTGCAATCCTCTGCTGAAGGTTTCTAGGGATGGCAGCCTTATTACTTTCAGCATGGTAGGACACTTTCCCATGCCACTCGGTGATTACTTCAGCAGGAACCATTGCAACACTAGGCTAGCAGCATAAGGGTCTGGACAGCATCGGGATACCTGCAGCAGCTGTGCTCTCTCTGCCTCTGTTACCATCAGGAGTGAGACATCATCTAAAATCACCGGCACTGGTAGAAAACAGTGCCCATACTCATTCCCATTGCCCTATACAACTATAATCATGCCACAGCTATTCTTCCCCCATTTCCCTGCTACCCCCGTGGGCCATACCCACCCTGGTGGGTGCTGTGACTGGTGCCGTGTTCTCTCAATCCCATGCAGAAGTGAGAATGCAGAAATTACAACTTTTGGGGAGGAGGGGAAGTCAGTTCAGTATCTTATGTTTTGATTTCCATTGTGAATACACTGACAAATGGTACCTCCATGTGTTGTATCTGCAGCTGCTGCCATTGTGGCCTTCATGGTCTCTCCGTCCACACCTGCAGAACACCTGAGCCAGATAAGGAGGAGAAAGAAGAGGACTCAGATGACATGTTCCACAAGATCCTGCAAGCCAGTGCTGCATCAGAGAACGAGCACAGGGCTTGCAGGATCACCTTGCAGACAGCATGGAGACGGATAGAGTGGAGAGGAGAAAGGAGAGGTACGTGCAGCAGGAGATGCTTGTACTTCTCAGACACTACACAGGTGCTGCAGACTCTGGTAGAACTGTAGGTTCAGCAATCTCATGCTTGCCTCCCTCTGCAGCCTATAGAGAACTCAATATCAGGACTTCTCTATACTCCCCCATCAACATTTCACATGGCACCAGGGGTCAGTGCACTACCCTTACCACTCCACCTGGGGGGACATTAAAGACATTCACAGCTTCACATTCGCTGACCTATGAAAACTATGGTTCGTGCATGTGTACCTAAAATAAATGTTCTTTCCCCTTCATAAGTTTTTTTCCCTTTAATTTATTAAGTTTTACATTTTTTTAATTGCCTGGTTCATGTTAAAGATTCTATTTTTGGGAACAAAATTCATCTTTATTAGTTCACAATATATGCTGTCTCGTGCTGATCAGGTCTGACACCGACCAATTTCCCATTACTTCACTTTATCACAGAACGCATATCATTCACAGACAATATTAATAGGTGCATGGACAATCTAATATTCCTACATGCAGAGCAATTATTACAAGAATCATACTAGGTTGCAAGAGAGTGAGGCCAGATAAAACACTCTACACAATACACGTTACTCTGGCTCACTATTAAAATATTCTTTCAAAGCCTCGCTGCGCCTTATAGGACTGCATTGAGCTCTAATAACCCTTGTATTTAGCTGTTCAAATTCAGCAGGTAGCTACTCCACCTCCACCCTGGTGGAAAATTTTGCTTTACTTCACAGACATTATTCAGGGCACAGCAGGCAGCTATAACCATTGGAATATTTCTCAAGGATGTCCAATCTTGTAAGTAAACAACATCAGCAACACTTCAAATGACCAAAGGCACACACATTCAACTGTCATTCTGCACCTGCTGAGCCTGTAGTTGAAACACTTCTTGGTGCTGTTGAGGTTCCCAGTGTACAGCTTCACAGGCCATGGGAATATGGTATAGGCTGGATCTCCCGGATCACTATTGGCATATCAACATTCCCAAAGATAAAATTAGAAAAAAGTCAGAAAAAAAGTCCCTGCTTGCAGCTTTCTGAACAGTCTCATGTTCTTAGAGATGCACACATCATGCACTTTACCTGACCAGCTCACTGGTTGAAACTTTGGTTTTCCCCGAAGGGTAATCACATGACATGACAAGAACATAGCTCCATTGTACTGCATAAAATCTGCTAATAGAAGAATATTTGGAAGGAATAAGGGTTTAGTTAAAAGAATTGCTTGTTTAACTCCTTTACCAAGTCTGACAACCATTACCTATTCTAAAGATAGTACACAACCTAGCCGTACCTTCCACATACCTCTAAAAGTTGACTGCATGAGGACCATGGTGGGCAACTCTACTTCTCAGGCACAATGCAACTTTCTATTGTAAGTGTTAAGCTCCTCTGTGCAGGACACAGAATTTTCTCAGGGGCCAGTCTGAGGAACTAAAGGCCATCACAAACCTCACTCCTTTCTGTTCCAAGGGCAAGATCCGCTTCATTCACTTTGCCTTCTCTCATACAAGCACAGAGTCGCATATACCTTAAAAAAATTACCTCCCTCCCCACCAACACTCTGTATTCCTTACACAATTCTCCTGCTGAGAAGAGGATGAGAGAAAGAATGAACCACACGTGACACACGTGGACTAAGTGATGTGCTTAACTTCTGGAAGATGCTCAGATATTAGTGTGATGAAGGTGGCACAGGAATCTATGGGGAATAGAACAGAATAGTTAACTCCTTGTCCATTTCCTCTGTGTCTGTAATATATGTTGTGACTCTGGCATCACTATACAAGAATGCATGAATCACAGTTGTCTGACTGCCTGTGCTATATAAACCTCTTCACAGGTTACAGCTCACAAATAATTTCTTATTATGAGTGTCATTTCTATGAAAGGCTGGGGCCAAACCTGGTGTGACAGGTTGGACCCCCCTTTTGGGGTGCCACCTGATGTGCTGGGGTCTCACTGAGCCCACCCTTTCCACCAGCCTGGGTTTCCTCACGCAGTTCTTGCTGTGCTAGGCTCTTAAGCCTTCTCCAGCACACACACAGGTAAGGCCATGCCTAGCTGCAGACACAGACTGAAATCAGCTCTGTGTGGGAGGACTTAGCTAATGGCCAGCACTAACATGCATACCTCCTTTGGGGTATAAACCCAAAATAATATTGTCTTGTGCTGTATAGAAAGATCTGCACAGCGTAATTAAGTGATTATAAGGGATAGCAAACAGAACGAAGATTACTGAGCAAATAAAACAAAACATGCAAACTAAACTTAATACACTCAACAGGTTACAAAATGTAATTTCTCACCCTAAATGTTGTTTTAGGCAGGTTGCAGAGTTTCTGTAGCTTAGAGTTCCAGTTATTTCTCTTTATAGACTGGACCCCTGTCTCAGCCCCTGCCTTGCCCTTCAGGTGTTTTTAGCAATCTTCCTTCTTGGACAGGGAGGCAATGGAGAAGAGTCCTGACTGCCTTACTCCCCGGCCTTAAATAGAATTTACATAAGGCGGGAACCCTTTGTTTCCAGTGGAAAAAATACCAGCAGTGTCCAAGATAAGAACATAAGAATGGCCATACCGGGTCAGACCAAAGGTCCATCCAGTCCAGTATCCTGTCTACCAACAGTAGCCAATGCCAGGTGCCCCAGAGGGAGTGAACCTAACAGGTAATGATCAAGTGATCTCTCTCCTGCCATCCATCTCCACCCTCTGACAAACAGAGGCTAGGGACACCATTCCTTACTCATCCTGGCTAATAGCCATTAGTGGACTTAACCTCCATGAATTTATCTAGTTCTCTTTTAAACCCTGTTATAGTCCTAGTCTTCACAAGCTCCTCAGGCAAGGAGTTTCACAGGTTGACTGTGCACTGTGTGAAGAAAAACTTCTTTTTATTTGTTTTAAACCTGCTGCCCATGAATTTCATTTGGTGGCCCCTAGTTCTTATATTATGGGAACAAGTAAATAATTTTTCCTTATTCACTTTCTCCACACAACTCATGATTTTATATACCTCTATCATATCCCCTCTTAGTCTCCTCTTTTCCAAGCTGAAAAGTCTTAGCCTCTTTAATCTCTCCTCATATGGGATCCGTTCCAAACCCCTAATCATTTTAGTTGCCCTTCTCTGAACCTTTTCTAATGCCAGTATATCTTTTTTGAGATGAGGAGACCACATCTGTACACAATATTCAAGATGTGGGCGTAACATGGATTTATATAAGGGCAATAAGATATTTTGTGTCTTATTCTCTATCCCTTTTTTAATGATTCCTAACATCCTGTTTGCTTTTTTGACTGCTGCTGCACACTGTGTGGATGTCTGCAGAGAACTATCCATGATGACTCCACGATCTCTTTCCTGATTAGTTGTAGCTAAATTAGCCCCCATCATATTGTATGTATAGTTGGGGTTATTTTTTCCAATGTGCATTACTTTACATTTATCCACATTAAATTTAATTTGCCATTTTGTTGCCCAATCACTTAGTTTTTTTAAATCTTTTTGAAGTTCTTCACAGTCTGCTTTGGTCTTAACTATCTTGAGCAGTTTAGTATCATCTGCAAACTTTGCCACCTCACTGTTTACCCCTTTCTTCAGATCATTTATAAATAAGTTGAATAGGATTGGTCCTAGGACTGACCCTTGGGGAACACCACTAGTTACCTCTCTCCATTCTGAAAATTTACCATTTATTCCTACCCTTTATTCCCTGTCTTTTAACCAGTTCTCAATCCACGAAAGGATCTTCCCTCTTATCCCATGACAGCTTAATTTACGTAAAAGCCTTTGGTGAGGGACCTTGGACTCCATACCAGGTGACATCATCAGATGACCCTGCAGTGTCAAAGCAACATCCTAGGAAGCTCCTTGGGATAGTGGGAGATTAGTATCTTCAAAGTTCTATTGTCCTTAAATGGCTCATTCGGGGATCTGGGGACATTCCCCCCCCCCCCCCCATACACACAGTTGTAATTGTTACAGAGTCAATATTCCTAACCTCAGATACAGAAATGATACATGCATACAGATTGGATAAACACCGTAAGTAGATCAAAACCTTTTCAATGATACCTCACATGACCCATCTTGCATAAAACATCTTAGTTATGCCATAGTCATATCAATGTTTCTATGAAGAATATGGGATATAACGTCACATGTGGAGTCTTTGCTCAGTTCTTTCTTAAGCAAAACTTCCATTGACTCCCATTACTAGATGATCTGGAACCCTATCCATAGTTAGCTCCACAACACAAATCTCTTACTGTTAAGGGTGGAAGTTTGGCTGCTCTAGTATCATGCAGACATCTGCCAAAATGTTCAACCAGCAAATTGCGCTAGAAATGAGTCATGCTGTTACACTTCATGGTTATGGGAAGTGACAGATTCCATTTTGTGATGCACAGAGCTTGGTTTCATCATAGCAGTGGAAGTTTTGTGGTTTTTTGGGGTTTTTTTTAAGACTAAATAGTCTGAAATAATTAAATTTGAACATCAGTTTGTCACATAAGGAAACATTGGAGCATATTTTCTTTGGCTCAAGTCCACATTAAGGTCACTATAGAGAACCTTATCAGTCTCAACAAAGCCTCTCTTTCCTTGAACACCAAATTTGAAGACAATCTCCTCTTTAAAAAAACTCCAAACTACCCTGCATCATGTCAAAACATACCGGAGAGAGTTAGAAAAGCTAAGAAAGTTAACATTGGCGTGATGTTGAGTCAAAACCAGTAAACATCAAAGTGAGTTATGGTAGATTTATGCCAATAAATTGGTAATGATGCAAAGGAATTTTATGAACCTTGGCAGTCTTGTAGGCCTAGACATTTTTTTGCTGGCATAGCAAACTGAAGATATTATCTTACAGTTACTGAGATATTGTGGTCTAACGCAATTTTTTTTTTTTTGGTTAAGGATAGAGTAAGTTCATATTGAAGCAAATGCTGAGGTGAGTTGAAGAAAGAAATGAGCAAAAAGAATAGAAATGAGCTAAAAGGTATTACGTATTCCATTTCCAATGACATTCTTTACTGGCTTTCATGCTTTCTCGATAATACCACCTTCAGTCATTTGGCTATAAATCACATCTTGCAGTGCTGGTAAAAACAAAGTAAAAAAAAAAACCTCAAAGTGGACAAATGTGATTGATGAGTAGAGTAGGGTTTTGTCAATAAAAATGAGCACACCAGCCCAAAATGTAATGGAGAGGTTTTGTTTTGCCATTGTTGGCATTTACTATTGACATCCTCAGATTTGTGCAGACATTTATGACTGCTTGCTAAGACGTTAAACCTAATCAACCATGTGAGGAAGAGGAATACAGTTAAATAGAAGAGACAGATGACTGAAGAATGTTACCTCATAGCTACAGGCCCTAATTCAGCAAGGGACTTAAGCAAGTGCCCAATTTTAAGCACTCGAGTAGTCACATTGAGATCAATGGAACTATTCACAAGCATATACTTCACTTTGAACATGGGAATAGTTCCACTGATGTCAATGAGACTGCTCATGTGCTTAAGTCCAACACTGAATCAGGTCATAACACTGTTGATCTTTTATCAATGAAATGTATGCAAAATTTGCAACTCACTTACAGAATTCATACTCATCTTCTGAGAAAAGATGTTTGCCAATATAATTTACCAGACTAACTTTAATAAGCACCTGTCATTTTTCTTTTCTTTGTGGGTACCTTAGTAGTATTAGAGCTGAGCACCAATTGCTAGGTGTCAAGCCTTCTCAGCTCCCACGGTGATGAACAGAAGTTGAGGGCATGAAGAACCTTGCAAGCTGAGGGCCTAGATCTCTCTCATTTGGAACTCCTGTGTCTGAGTTTGTGGGACCGCATGGCCAGTGCTGCAGGACTTTGCAGTTGAGCATACCTACATGAATGCTCGAGTTAAGACCAAATCACTATAAAAATGGACATATTGCGCCTGTCACCGTATTCCAGAGAGGGTAAATGTTCTAAGGTTGTTCCAGTATTAGAATAATAATAAATGGCTGACTTCAAAGCATATCGAGTCCCATACACAAAGTGAGAATCTACAGATTTCCATCTGAGATTTTTTTTTGTTTTTATTTACAAAAGACATTATTCAGCATGTGGAGTCTACACAAGATGCATGCATGGTGAAGGTTCATTTTACACTGTCAGGTGCTGGACCGGCGCTGCAGTCCTTTGGGAGGTGCATATTGATTTTCTGCACCGTGCAAGGACAGAAGGTTTAATAAACAGAGGGCAATATTAATCCGTGCTTTAAAATAAGAACTACCAAAAGCTGATTTCATCATCTTATCCCTGTTGGGGGGGGGGAAAGGATTAAAATGGGGCTAGGAAAGGCAATAAATAATGGAGGAAATCATTTTTGCAGGAAACAAGTATTTGAAATGTGACTAAGGTACTATTTTGTAAGTAACTTGTGGAAGCCTTGGACTTGAAGAGTTAGTCGTCATAAAGTGTGATGAACCAAGGCTTCTTTTTGCTTCATTTTCTTAAAGCTTGCTTCTGCAACTTGGAGAGGAGAGTATTGGAAACATTGTCTTCTTGCTTGTGGCAACCGAGGACAAAATGACTGATACTAGAGCTAGGATGTGCACTTTTTCCTGGGACAGAACGATAGTCTGGATCCCTGAATGGCAAAAAGAGATGGAAGGGGATAGAGTGAAATGGAATAATAGTGAGGAACAGATTGAGGAAGGCAGAAGGGAACAGAGAAACAAGGACCGACCCTGGAGTTGAGACAAAGGGAAAAGGTGTATCAACTGAGGATGGAGAAAATGTGGGAAGAATAGAGAAGGGAGAAACAATGGTGTGGGTGAGAAGTGGAGTAAAGGCAGAAGTCTACAGTAGGGAGAGGAGGAAAGAAGCGTAGGGACAAGGAGAAAAAAAGTGAAGGAGAGAAGTTGAGATTTGAATGGTATGGAAACGGAAATATCCTCTCACCCTTTAAGGTTGTCCTTCCAGCTCAGGGCAGGGCCGGCTCTGGCTTTTTTGCCGCCCTAAGCAAAAAAGCCACCCGCCGCTCCTCTCCCCACAGCGTGGCAGGGGAGGGCGCCGAGCCCGGCCGTGGGCCCGCAATCCCCGACCAGCCGGAGCGCTGGGGGGAGGGTGGCGAGCCTGCCGACGCTCTCCGCTCTCCCCGGCAGCCAGAGCGCCGGGAGGAGGGCGGAGAGCCCGACCGGGGCTCTCCACTCTCCCGGTGGCCGGAGTGCCGGGGGGAGGGCGGAGAGCCCCCGGTGGCCAGAGCGCTGGGGGGAGGGCGGCGAGCCCAGTCGCGGCCCCGCTCTCGGGCCGGAGCATCCCGCTGCGCCGCCCCCCTTCAGGCGCTGCCCCAAGCACATGCTTGGTGGGCTGGTGCCTGGAGCCGGCCCTGGCTCAGGGTTGAGGCACACTGGCATGGTATTGTGGGAAAACTTGCAGTATTAGTACTCACTCTGTACCTGCTGTGTGGAGTGACGACCTTCAGAGCTGTGAATCTAGCATCTTACTTGAACACTAAATTCACCTTGACTTTTCCTTTGGGGGAAAAATATTTTAATCAAGAGGTGAGAAAAACCCATCCTACTCAAATCTGCACTTCTTGCCAGTCACATCAGGGGCTGCCTCAGGAAAAGCTAATTCATAATGAAGCACAGGAATGATAGGGGTGGTTTAAGTCATGTAAAATAGGCACACTGAAAACAGAAGATTCAAAGGAAAGAAGAGAAAGAAGGTGTCCTAATTTCTACATCAAAATGCTTTAAATCTGTTTGTTTGTAAATGACTAAATTGATGTGCATACACCATTTAAAATCAAGAGGGATTTTTGTGTGCATATTTCCCCCCCAGATTGAATATGGAAGTTATGGTTGCATTTTTTTAAATAAAAGTTTAAAATGTACTAGAGTAATCCGGAGAGGCGCAGCAGAGCTGTCATCTCTCTCCTGGACACTTTTTACATTTTAAATTTAATACTTTTCTTAAACATTTTCTCTCTCCCAAATGTCCTCTCCAGAGCTTACCCAGGTAGTGGTCACCAGTACATTTGTCTTTTACTACACAGATCACAATTAGATACAACAATTTGACTGCCTGCATTTTTACCACCTTTGCATTAGACAGGAGGGATATGGATGTGTAAGACAGAAGGTAGGCAGGATACAGAGAGACACACACACCAGCAGCAGGAGGATTGAAAGAACAGACAGAGTTTAGATGAAACACAGACCTCATGCAGAAAACAGCATCTTCAGCAACACTAAAATTGGCCTCCTGTCAAGATCTCAGAGAGTAAGTGCACCGGTGTGTTGATTGACAAAGTATAATAAAATAGTAAATTCAGCCAGGATCAGTAACAGAAACTTTAGATACGATCCTAGTTGAAGACCTACTGGAAGGCCTTTCTCACTATTGTAAATGTGTAGTCAAATCATTACTGAACCTGGCCTCCTCTCTCAAAGATAATGAAGTGCTGCATTGAATACATGCTCTGAGTATGCACTTGAAGTATGGGCAGCTAACATTCCTCACCCATCCACCTGAGCTAATTCTATTCACATTTTCCCCCTATTCACATTGTCTCCCTGCTCATTTGTGAATCCTAAATAGAAGTAACAAACATTTCTCCTTTAAATAATTCTTGCCCTCTTTCTCTGGTGAGGGAAAGGAACCACAAAAACATATAAATCCCGAAGTAATATGACTCAGTAAATGAGTATTCAATATTTTATTAATTATCATTATTATATACTTCTACTACCATAACATCCAAAGGCCTTAATCAGGTTCAGGGTTCCATTATTACTCCTGGGGGAATTCTGTGCCACTGCGCACGTGCAGAATTTATGTCCCCTGCAGATTTATTTGCTTCCCCACAGAAAAATGACTTTCTGATAGGGCAGAAAAGGGAAGCCACAAAAACGGTCATGCAACCCTCCCAAGCAGTAAGTTTTGGGTGCCCAGGGCAGCCTGCAGAGAGGTAAATTACTGTGATGCAGGGCGCGGGACTGGGGAAGAACTGGCTGGTGGCTCCTACCTTGTGCCGGGCTCAGCTGCTAGTCCTGGTTGGGCAGGACAGGACTTGACTTCCTCTTCCCCTGCATGGCATCCAGGGTCGTGTCAGATCCACCCCCAGATTTCTCCCCTGGCTGTAGGAAGCTCTGCAAACACCCCCCCCCGCTTCCTGTGCCCATCGCTGCTCAGGTGCAGGGGGAGGGATCACTGTACAGGGAGCTGCTCCCCCATATGCCCAACCCCCATGCATCCAGATCCCCTCATACCCAGACCCTCCCACCGAACCTTCCTCCTCCACACCTAGAACGTGCCCCAACAAGCCCCACTCTGCCCCTGCACCTGGACCACCTCGATGAGCTACCCGAACCCAGATCCCCACTCTACCAAGCCCCAACCAGCTGCACATGGATCTCCACCCCACTGAGTACCACTACCCCAGCATCTGGAGCCCCACCCTGATCCCCCCCACACCCAGCTCCCCACCAAGCTCTATTCCCCCCATACCCAGACCCTCCTCGCTGAGCCCCAACCATCTTCACCTGCCCCCCCACAAAGTCCCATTATCATTGCACTCAGAACCCCCACAACAAGCCCCTGTGCATCCAGAGCCCCCTCCCACACCCGCATCCCCCACTGAGCCACCCGCACCCAGATTGCCCCACACAGAACCCTCTCAACCCACACCAAGCCCCTTCACACTTGGCTCCTGCCTTGCTGAGCGTGCCTGCCCATACCTGGTGCACCTGTATGGAGGGGCTGGGCCCTGGGGTGTTTCTGGGGCAGGCGCAGTCCTTGTGCTGTGTCAGGGTTAGGTGCAGCCTCACCGCTGAGTCCATGTCCCAGGGGGAGCTGCACAGTGATCTCCCACCTCTGTGAAACCAATGGTCTGTCTGCCCAATGCCATGCTGGAGTCTCCACATTTGACAAATAAAATGTGCAGAATTTTAAAATATTGTTCACAGCATTTTTAATTTTTTGGTGCAGAATGTCCTCAAGAGGACATTATGCACATATTAGAACAGGCCTTTGCCCTGAAGAAGACTTTATAGTCTAAGAATGAACATCAACATAACTAAATGACTTGTAATCTCCTGTCACTGATATAACATATTTCTCTTGGGGTTTATTTGTGTAAAGTATTGCTTGTTAATAAATAAAACCAATTGTTTAGATTCAGCCGAGGGTTATGCTGGCCTATGACTTCATAATCTTAAAATTATGAAAGATTACCTTTTCACTAACCCAAAGCAAAAATAACCAGTAGTGCCAACCAGTGATGATGAGATATGTATAACAATCAAGCTTCTAGAATGGTCACAGCAGCTTTTGTATACATATGCAGTAAACTAGCCTAAACAGCATAGACCTATATAGATACACCAAATGCATCAAAGTTCAATTCCAAATTATGGATACTTACCCAAACTACTGCCTGAAACTATGGAAGCCAGAACTATGGCCCCCCAGCTCAACACAACTACCTTGCCACCGGAAAGATGCCAACAATCGCTTTCACTCATACCAAGCATTGTATTTTGGGAGGAAGAACTAGTGGTTTGTATGGCTGATGATCTGCTCTCCCCTCTGATGAACATTGGCCACTACTATCATCAGTCCAGGATGGTCTTCAGGGAGACAGTAAGTAACCCTCCTTCCCACAGTGGTTCTTGCTGTTTCCACTAGCTCACAGGGAACGTGCACAGATACATCACTCCTGTAGGTTCTTGGAAGTGATTTTAAAACAATCCCTAGTGCTCAGGCCCAGAGGGAAAAAAAAAAACACCATTTTTTTTCTGGCTGAGTCAGAAGATGCAGAAAAAGCATCCAAACCCTGAGAGAAGAGCGAGTGAAAGGAGTTATATGAACAATTTACACAACATTCGCAACTCATGAAATCTCTACACCAGGGGTCGGCAACGTTTGGCATGCAGCTCGCCAGGGTAAGCACCCTGGCGGGCCGGGCCAGTTTATTTACCTGCTGATGCAGCAGCACATCGCTCGCCCGCGCCGCTTCTCGCCACCCCCATTGGCCCGGGACGGCAAACTGCGGCCAGTGGGGGCCGCGATCGGCCGAACCTGCCGCGTCAGCAGGTAAATAAACTGGCCCGGCCCGCCAGGGTGCTTATCCTGGCGAGCCGCGTGCCGAACGTTGCCGACCCCTGGTCTACACAGTCAAATCCAGACAAGTCACAAGTGCATCTGATTCTGCATAAAGTGTTTTGCACAGCTCCTACTGCCAGCTGATCCATGCAACTTCCTATCATGTTCTTCTCCCATCCATGACTCCATTTAAAATATTTCAATAGGTCGGTCTAGAGTTCTTACATTTCCCAAATTAAAGCAATCTCACTGAGGCCAAATTCAACTCCCATTGACTCTCCATTGATTAAAAGGGCAGCTGGATTGAACTCAGTCATTTACTAACTGGAGTAGGACAGGCAATGATGAATGGTTCAAAAGCCACTAAAGTGATTGTGCTATGAGAGGACAACCAGGAAAGACTGAGTTAATCACAAGTACATCCATATTTTTGATGTACCTCAGTCCAATAGGTTATTAAGACATGTCTAAGCTATTACATAAAGTTTACTAATCTCAGCCTGTGAAAGATACCAGACAGATTTAGTTTGATGTGCAAAAATCTATAATGTTAAAGTATGTGAATAATGGAGATCAGGTCTTATGCAGAGTTACACCATTGATATAAAATGGGAAGGCATGCAAGATTATTCACTGTCACATCAAATGCTAGAAATAAGCACCACAGGAACATCTGCAGTTAAAATTAAGGTTTTCTTTTACATGATGCAAAATTACATAATGTCCTTCACTCTTTTCTCCAAGGTCAACTGAGAATATTTGCATGTCCTTCAGTACAGGTAGCAAACATTCTTATAATACAATTGTTTCAGAGCTTTTTAGGCTTTTTGTTAAAAAAAGAAAGAAATTACCACACAAATGTGAATGTCCTATTATGGACAGAAGCATCTTCTTTTAACAGGAGAATTTTCCTCTGAATTTGCAGTAATGCACATTCACCTCATTCTAGAGCATGACAATATTTTATTTACTACACCACTCACACAATAGATGGATAGTTATCTAGCTGCAAATGAAAGTTCAAAGACCAAACATTTTCTCTAATGGATATTGTGGCTCAACTACCAAACAACTCAGAATCATGATGCTGGAGATGTTTCAGAACTTAAAACTGTAAAACTGGTTTAACTGTGATGAGTTGTATTTTATTACTAGAGATAAAATATACAATTTAATTAACATGCAGCTATAAAAATTAAGTTTCAGTTAAGTCTCCAGGCTTTATTTTAATTTAACCTACATAGGTTAGTAATGGTAATATTATGTAGAGGGAATGAATAGCTATTCAAATAATAAAACACATTGTATTCTCTACATTGTTTTCTCAATTAACAATAACTATAATATAGATCTCAGTGCCTGCCCACACCTCTTAACCCTTCATCTTCTACCCTCCGATCCTTGCCTGCTTGTTCAATTGACCTTTACATATTGTTCTGTTTTTTGCATCAAAGGATACAAAATGTGAATGCAACGTTATCAAAGGTTATGTCATTAAAATAGTACCCTGTTTCCCCGAAAATAAGACAGTGTCTTATATTAATTTTTGCTCCCAAAGATGCGCTAGGTCTTATTTTCAGGGGATGTCTTATTTTTCAATGAAGAAGAATACGGTACACATCGGTGGATGCCTTATTATCGGGGAGGTCTTATTATCGGGGGGATGCCTTATATTACAATGAGAGGCAAAACTGTAAGTAGGCCTTATTTTCGGAGGATGTCTTATTTTCGGGGAAACAGGGTATTAGATCAGCCTACATTATGTTCAACTCCAAGAGACCATTCACTTTTAAACAGGGACACTATGGTATCGACATTTTAAAAATCCAAGGCACAAAGTTACAACTAGAAGTGGCTGAAAAATGGAAAGTAGTTTGTGAAAGTTTTCATGAAACATTCATTTTTTTTAATTATTTTAATTTCAAGAAAAGAATTAATCAGAATTTCAAAATACTTTGATAGTTATTGTTACATCTGATAAGAAATGGACTGAATGGGCATAGAGACTACCTCATCATCCCCAGAAGCTGTCATTCCAGACCAGGTCAGGAAGAAGGCACATTTGCAGGACAGTGTGTGAAATTTGCACTGCTGTTCTCAGTTTCTAGCCACTGAAGAGGTATTACAGAAGAGAGCAGTCTCCCAGGGTATCCAGGAGACATTCATTTCTCCCCTCAAATGCCATATTGCCCCTCTAAGGTCACCCATTTTTATGGGATACCTCTGGCAGAGGCAAGCTAAAATCTATGGCAAAGTAGCATTGCCAAATGTACATCATCCTAAACCTGGCTGTTTCTCTCCAGGGAAGCCAGCCCTATTCCACCCCCTCATTTTGCAATTGTATTCAGATGATTCCCTTTGACTTTAATGGGGCAAGTAAGCCCTATAAGTCCTTGTTAACCAACTGTGCACTAGGCCAAATGATATTCAGGAAGTATAAGCACATGAAACACTTTCAGCAGCCTCATATGGTCCATAATAGGTAATATTGTGTCCTATATTCTTTCCTTTGCAGGTGTGGTAGGCACTTGGCAATCATGTGTGGTGAGTCAGGTCACCTACTTATTCATATTGCAATATTGTTTGAGATGCTGAAATCTGTATGTCTTTCCAGTTTCACAAATAGTGACATACATCTCTCATATATAGTCCATAGCCCTCAATGCATTGAAAAGCTGACAAAAAAGAACAGTTTCGCAAGAAATATTTGGGTAAATAAGCAAAGACGTAGAATAGGGAAGCACATCTCCTACACTGCCACTCTCACAGGATGAGAAGTAATTTTAGGGCTACTGCCAGTAGTTCTTTAGGAGCAGAAAGTGAGATGGCTGATGTAAACTGAGGCATGTGCTTATTCTTATTTCTAGTTGAAGAGCAACCAATGGATGGGAGAGAAGAGAAAGAGCCAGATCCTCAGATGATGCATATTAACTGATTTACACCAGCTGGGAATCTGGCCCAGAGAGATGACTGGAAACTTCCTTTTCATGTGGATAAAACAACTAAGTGTGAACAAGTATTGTGAGTTTTAAAGCAGCATGTGGCAAAAAAGTAGTCACATGGCTCCTACATTCTCAAAGAACTGCATGAAGCTTTCACTGCATGACTCAGCTATATGTTGGAATTTCACTGCTAGAGCCCAGCATAAAGCTTTGAAAATAGAGGGAGCAACTGATATTTGCAGTATTCTTGAGCCTGCCCTTCTAAACACATCATTACCCAGCATCTATGTGCTAGGGTTTGCATCTGAACATACTTGTGCCTATGTAGGAGGCAGTAGTTTTGAACTTCAGCCTAGCAGCACATACAGGTTTATTTACAAGAGTCACACCTCCTTCAGCTCTCACCCTGGGCTATTCAATACCTTTGAAAAGCGGTTTCAATGAATGAAACTAATTTTAAAATAAAAATAATCAATTCATAGAAATGTCTCCCTGTTGAATTAGCATGGGTCTTTTCCTTCTAGTGAGGACACCAGACAATATATGAGAACAAAAAAGTTAACATTTGACATTCTTAATTTCTCATCAGTGAATTGACGAGAGTGACTTGAATTCATTCCTTTTGCTTGTAAACTTTATGAAGTTCATGAATTCATTTTCTCTTTTCAGCTCCTCCCAACCTGTGATGCAACAACTGTCACAGAAAGTCACTTCTCCCCCCAACACTGAATGAAGCACTTTCTTAAAATAATGAAACCCCTAAAACATCACTCTCTCATGTAAATCTTCCACCTTGATTCTTCCATAGCCCCCTCTTGCCTGGCTTCCTGTTACAGGGTTAAAAGAATAGTGAATGAACACTCATACCTCCACTCCCGGGAAAAAAATAGTTAATTATTTTTGTAGCATATGTGACAAATAGTTATTTTCTGTGCATTTCATGATGGACAGGTGTCCCTATTGCAATCCACCTTCAAACACAATTGGCATTAAATTGAGAATGCTAGCACTGGTGCTATCGAAGCCAAGAACTGAATGGGCACAGGGAATGAGACACTCTGATCCCTAGAAATAATTCCACTAAGACTTCAGGCACTTTCAGCTCTATTTTCTCAGACACAGAATGTAACCCTGTAGTAGAAAGGAATACCTTAGTGCAGCCACACAGTATGTATTCTATGGACAAACAGAAGTTTTCACCACTAGACTGGCAATGAATTACCCTTCACCAATGCTAAATTCACATACAATATAGAAGGTAAAACATTGAATTGATTCTTAGGATGCTATGATATCTTGATGAAATCTGGGAAGATTCTTATTCAGAAGATTTATATTCCATTATTACCTATAGGTCCCAATCGGGGCCCCATTGTACCAGGCTACTCTTGCAAACATGTCATGAAGACACTGTCCCTGCCCTTTAGGACATAAAGGAAAACATCCCTGTATACATTTCTAATGCATTTATCGCCCTAGCATTTAGGCAAAATAGGAATGTTGCAACTTCAATAGATGCAGAGGAAAAAAAACAATTAAAAATTAGATTAAGATGGCATGGGCAGAAAGGAGAAGACAGTGTACTACCCTGAAAGTCATTGGAACAAACATCCCTGGTGTAACTTCATTAAGGTCAATTGAGTCACACCAGAGATGGATTGGCTCATTAAATACAACTGATGAGAGAAATTAAGTATTGTATTTATTTAAAAAAGGCAAAAAAGCACAAGACATCCAAGCACTGTAAGAGCAAAGGAGGCTCATGATTTTGCAGGAGTGTGGGAAGATAAAGTCATCTTGGGAGGAGGTCATGGGTTGAATCTACATGCTGCAGTTTTAGAAGTCACACCTCTAAAAAACCCCAGATCTAATTATTAGGCACGCACTCCAAAGTCTACATATATTTTGTAAGAAAAAACAAAATATAGGGGCTGCTCAAAGCATTGATAAAAATTTGATAGTACCCAAATGGAACCTCAACCTCCTTCCCCCAAGGATTACAAACGGCAAAAGAGAATTGTTTAAAGAAAGGTATATTCCCAAATAAGGGCTGATCCTACAAATGTTTAGGGCTAGATCCACAAAGATTTAATTATGAAATTTAACTCATCAAAACCCCTGCTCACCTGCTGTCTAACCTTGTAGGGACTTTAGGTTCCTAAATTTCCTCCAGTAAAGTTCCCATGGCACTTATATTTCTGCTTGTGAGCATGTGCAAACTCACTTAAGTCCTGACTATGCCGAGCTGCTTGGTGTCTAAGCCCTGGTGGGATTCTAAAATTAGGATATTTCACGTCCTCCCCACCTATCTCACCGATGGGGTCTGATCTGGTAGATGTGCTCAGAGCTTATTTTAGAGCACATCTTCTGGATCAGGCCTCACACAAAACATGGCATTGGTAGAGGTGCAGCAGTGTAGTCAAGGGTAAACAGAGTTCACCCACTTCTCATTTGAGGAATATGGAATTTAGTTTTCCCCACTCCATTTTTTACCACTACACAGATGTCCCCGATATATGCAATAGGCCAATGGGTAGCGCACTTACCTGGGTTATATGAGACGTGGGTTCAATTGCTCACTCTGCTGCATTCAGAGCTGGCAGTTGAACCCAGGCCAGACACAATTAGAATGACTCTATGGTTCATTGGTTAAGGCACTCACTTAGGAGCATTGGCTTCTGGTCCTGCTCTGATGACTATGTAAATGTTTTATACAAAGTAGAACAGCTTCAACAGGAGCAATCGAGCGAGCCATAGCCCAGAGTTCAGGACACTCAGGTGGGATATGGGGACCAGAGGTTCGAGTTCCCTACTCCAAATCAGGCAGAGTGGGAATTTGAAACCAGGTCTCCCACAACCCAGCTGGGTGCTCTAAACATTAGGCTATTGGTTATAAGCATGGGCGGGGCCCCAATCCTGCCTCAGTTTTTTGTAAGAAAGAGCTTGGGCACCTAACTCCAGGAGATAATTCACAGCCGAGACTCCTGAGTGGAGGTAGGCACCAAACTCCTTTTCAGGGGTGGGGCTTCGGCTGCACTCCTAGCCAGAGCATTTCCTACTGGCTGGTTTAGCGGGCTCTTCTTAGCATGCGTGTTTTTATGAATCCCATTCTTAGGCGCTTAGCTGTCCCCATGCATTGTATAGGGAGCCTAGGTGCCTAATGAGGGGCTGAAGATTCCATTCGGTGGCAGGGCACCTAAAATGAGGTGTTACAATGCTAAGCCCAAATCCCTTTTGTGGATCGAGCCCTTATTTTCAAGCATAGTATTGACTGTGATGAGGAGCTCCAGAGCAGTCAGTGCTATGCCTGACGGTGTTTGTAGAGTTGCACCCTAAGAACAATTATGGCTTTCTTAAGCCAGCATACAGTAGAAGAGGTAATGGCTGAACAGTAGTGGGTAGGCTCATTGTACCTTCTTAAGGCAAAGGCAGACATGATGCCTCTAGGTGAGTGAGCCTGTACAGAGAAAGGTCAATAGGACTACCTGTGTGAGTGTTCAATGATATGATTAAGGGTTGCACAATAAAAAATGAACAAGAAATCACAAAAAACAAGGAAGGTTGACCTTAAATGTTAAGGTTCCAACAGGATTAAGTCAGTCATAGTACACTTCTGGTATGTTGTGTAGTGTACATTAAATAATTAAAAAAAAACCACATTAACTTACACATATAGGGTCAGATTATATCCACTCGTGTGTGCCAGTGAAAGGGAATTAGGGGCATAAGGTATCTCCTTGCTCTCTTATACCGGCTACCCATATAGTGGGTAGGACAGATAATTAGTAGGATCGTCCACAGAGTAGCTACATAACTCTCCTGAACAGGTGGGAAGGAAGTGGCAACAGACCCAGTAGTGCAGTGACACCAGCACATCATGTGTCATATGCTGAATCAGGTCCAGATCAGCAGCAGGGAGTCTGGGAAGGAACTGGGTAAGGGATATATGCCAAAGTAGTGGTATCGTTCAAATCAATGAAAAGAAGTAGTATATTAATATGAAATATATTTATAGGTATGATACAGTAAAATGAAATTGTTATTTGCAGAGTATTTGTTCCTGGTAAGCCATTAGATAAATCAACAAATGAGCAAAGAAAGGGAAACAGAAAATAATTGGAAACCCACACTTGTGTTTACATTAAATAGTCACTTGTGTTAATGTTGATAGTTTATCTTTCTAAAAGCAAACATCAGCCTCATTCATAAAATATTAATTAACCCATTAGCTTCTAAAAACCACTTTCCTAAGATGTAACTGGAATGTAGAATACGGGATTATGTTTGAGAACCTCTAGTAATGGAAGGAAAGGAATTAAGAGGGAGGGAAGAGTAGTCTGTGCATGTTGAAGAGCAGAGGTGCATCACTAAACTTGATCTATAATACAAATGAGAACTAGAGACATATTTCAAGTCTTAGTGCTTCCCTACCTCAAATCACTTTTCATGTTTTGTGCTGTGTAAATATCTAGAGTTTGTCTACACAAACTCGAACCAAAAATAATGAAATTGGTTTTAATTCACATTTAGTTCTTTCAGTGCAAGTCTGAGTATAGACACTTATTTGGGAACAAGGGCACCCCATTTCAATTTAACTTCAGTCAATAAAACAAACTTAAGTTAAATCAAATGTGCACTTCTATTCCAAAATAATAGTGCCACGCAGATACTAGCACATGTACACACACACAAAAATTCAATGTTTAAATTAATTCAAATTATTTTAGTTCCTTTGGTTAGACCGTGTGTGTAGACAAATCTTTATTTCTTATAGGTTCACTTTACTGTTTGTTGCTTCTTTTTTCTCTTACAACTCCTTCTCATTCTGAGCCAAAAGGAGCAATTCTACCTTGTTTGTCTTGGAGTCAGAACAACTTTTGCATCTCACCTCAGATGACCTATATGCCTGATTGTAGTGAGTAAGCTTTCAAGGGCTAAAACAGACTTCATCAGATTCATGGAGTGTAAAATACAGTAGGCAGGTATAAATATACAGCACACAAAAAGATGGGAGTTGCCTTACCAAGTGTGTGTGGGGGTCAATGCTAATGAGTCAATTCAATTAAGGTGGAAGTGACCTATTCTCAACAGTTGACAAGAAGGAGTGAAATACAAAGGGAGGGAAAATCACTTTTGTAGTGCTAATGAGGCCAATGCAATCAAGGTGGCCCATTTCAAACAGTTGACAAGAAGGTGTGAATATCAGCAGAGGGAAATCACTTTTTGTAGTGACCCATCTACTCCCAGTCTTTATTCAGGCCTAATTTGATGGTGTACAGTTTGCATATCCTAAAGGACGATCCCTCATTCTCACAGACCTTGGGAGACAGGCCAGTCCTTGCTTACAGACAGCCCTCCAACCTGAAGCAAATACTCACCAGCAACTACACACCACACACCGAAAGCACTAACCTAGGAACCTATCCCTGCAACAAACCTTGTTGCCAACTCTGTCCGCATATTTATTCAAGGGACACCATCATAGGACCTAACCACATCAGCCACACCATCAGGGGCTCGTTCACCTGCACATCTACCAATGTGATATATGCCATCATGTGCCAGCAATGCCCCTCTGCCATGTACATTGGCCAAACCGGACAGTCTCTACGCAAAAGAATAAATGGACACAAATCAGACATCAAGAATTATAACATTCAAAATCCAGTAGGAGAACACTTCAATCTCCCTTGACACTCAATATAAGCCTTAAAAGTGGCAATTCTTCAACAAAAAACGTTCAAAAACAGACTCCAACGAGAAACTGCAGAACTGGAATTAATCTGCAAACTGGACACCTTCAAAAGAAAAGCTGTTTTGCTTATATTTTGTTTGGCAATAGATTAACTGTATTAGAGAGGAACAGGAGGACTTGTGGCACCTTAGAGACTAACAAATTTATTAGTCTCTAAGGTGCCACAAGTCCTCCTGTTCTTCTTTTTGCGGATACAGACTAACACGGCTGCTACTCTGAAACCTTGTATTAGAGAGGGTGGTTAAAGACTTTTTTTTGGTTGAACATAAAACCCATCAGGTAAAAGGTAAAATTCTGGCTCCCCTAAAGTCAATTGCAAAACTCCCATTAACTGCAATGTAGCCAGGATTTCATCCAGAGACTTTCCCCTCTCTTCTTTAATCTGGGCCTCCTGCAGTGCTTAATTTGTGCCAGGGCTGAACCCTGGCACCGCTAGTCGCAGTTCATAGCCCTGGAATCTCTGGGCTCGCTGCATCAGTTATGAAAGAAAAAATTGCCTGAGCCCTGGCACCTAATTGCTTGAGCCCCAGTACCTCTGTCATTACAAATTAAGCACAGGCCTCCTGTGAACTCTCAAGCTGCTCACACCTTGTCTCCACTACACTCCCCTTGTCAAAAAATATCAAGGCTTCAGAAAATGAACAACAAAACTAAGTCTCAGCTGCAGGAAGTTAGATTGAACATTATTACTTGAGCAAATACTGTAGAGCCCTGTGACTCCATATCAGGGCCATAATCTACTTTCAATTTTCAGTCATCACAATCAGTGAACATTTTTGAATGTATAGTAAGCATAGATGCTGCTATCAGAAATAATGTTCCAGAAAGAATATTTCTGTTATCAGTTAAGTTTCCCTCCATCCAACTGTCTTAAAGGAATCATGTCAGTCGCTTGAGCTTTCTAGCACCCTTACTCCAGAATTCACTTGGGTGAGTTTGTTTTAGAGAGTGATCCAGCCAATAAAAAACATTTACCATATATACTTGTGCATAAGCCGAATATTTTTGGTAAAAAAGTGATGCATCAAAGAGTGGGGGTCGGCTTATAAACGGGTCTACACCAAAATGTGATGATTTTAAACTCTATGGAATCATTGAATTGAATAGCTAATACATTGCCTTTTTTTACCTGGAGTGTCTGCACGCATGGAGCCCCTCAGCTCCCTGTGGCTGTGGTTCGCCGTTCCCAGCCAATGGGTAAAACACGAAGTCTGGGCTGCAGGGAGGTGCCGAAGTCTGAGAAAGGTGGGGCTTAGAGCACAAAATGTCATCAGCATCTCCTCTTGGCCTAACATGCTGACTTTTGTGGATCATATTCTCATATGCCTCTTTCTCCCCAAGCATACTAGCATATGGAGACTAGGTGCCTAATGCAGGGTTTGTGGATTCCAGTGATTTTCAAGGTGCCTAGAAGTTATGTGGAATTCTGGTGCAAAATGTGTACAAAGTATTATTGCCACCTTAATTTTCCAGGTCTCTTCAAATGGTGGTTCTCACCGTCTCATTTTCCTTGAAAACAGAAGGACACCAACCCATTGGCCATGCTTCAGGTTTTCCAATTCATTCAAAATAGTGCAACATAGCATGCTAGATAGGGGTATGTTTGGGAATTACTCCCAAGGTGTAGGGCCTAGATAAGTTTAGTTTCTAAGACAGAAGACAAACAGATTTCTCTGATGTATTTATATGATTTTTTAAATGGTACTGTAATTCTAGTGCCATTATTCAGATGCAGAGACTAATTTTAAAGGTTCATGGTAAAGGAAGGTAATTATTAGAATTTAGAAACTTCAAATTTGATTATAATGTTTAGAATGAGTACAACCCATCAACTCATATCACCATCTCTAACTATCTATACTGGCAAAGTAATTAAAGACATGCCTAATTTTAAGCCTGTGAGTAGGTCCAGTGGTTTCAAAGGGACTACTCAGGGGCTTAAGTACCTCGCTGAATTAGTGCCATAAGGAGAATAGTTACATAATTACAGGGCTATATCTACAGAGTTGGAAATGCAATGTTTAAAAATGACAGGCTAATTTGCAAGTTGCTAGGAACACTTAATTGCAGCTGAAGACTGAAGAGAATACACAACCATAAATAATTAAACAAAAGAGAGCATGTCATCTATAATGACCAATTTTGTCTTTAACGCAAAGAGTTTGAGCTGAAAACACTTACTCCAGATAAATGAGTAGTAATGCATTAAGACTAAGGAGCTTTCTCACACACACACACACATTTTATTTTTCTATCTATCTATCTATCTATCTATCTATCTATCTATCTATCTATCTATCTATCTATCTATCTATCTATCTATCTATCTATATGCTGGCCACTGTCCTGTAAAGCATTTTTGAAGGAATTTGGTGTTTGATAGGCTTTATCGCCTCCAATCGACTTTCCCATTGTGTGGCACTCAGTGGTTTCAGTGTCAGAGAGGATGTTCCCAGATGTTGCTTCAAAATTTGCCATCGATGAGTTGATGCAGAGAAAAATACACAGATGCTTTGAATTACATTAAAAAATTCAGCAGCCTCACTAGAAGCTGATGCTGCATCACTGACCACCAAGTCAATGAATGAGAACTGCATGGGACAAAAAAAGCTCAAGGGTTTAACTCTCAGATCTGTGTCTGCACTCCTCTGTTCTTTCCTCTCATGTTCCTCTCTTATTGTAGCCCTGACCTCTCATGTCAGCTATCGCAATTCCCATATCTTCCAGCTTTTTAAGAAGCACATTTTTCATACAGCTCCTGTACTATCATCAATGTCAATAAATTCTAGAAAATGCTCTCTGACAGTCACCATTGCAGGGACATTTTCACTAGGTTCTGTTGTTGTTACAAAATGCACCATTAAAGTCATTTGTTCCGTATGGCTGATGTCAGGTGTGCAGTCCAGAATAACAGAGTAATATCTTGCTGACTTCAGATCTGCCACAATCTTCTGTTTGACTTTTGTTGCCAGTAACTGTATGATCTCATTTTGAATTGTTTTTCCAAGGTAGTGGTATGTGTACATTTCTTGGGTGGTGACTCTTCTTAGATGCTCCTGGAGTTCAGCATCAAACTCAGCCATCAGCTCCACAATTTTAAGGAAGTTTCCATTGTTTGGCACATACAAGTGATCTGAGTGCCACACAGTGCTAGGTTTTGGGTAGCAAGCATTCTCACAATGGCAATGAGTCTTTTCAGAACATTTTGCCAGTAAAGAGACTCTGATGCAATCTTCTCTTGATGCTGATCATCTATGGTTGCCTTTAACATTAGTCTCATCTCAAGCTCTTTCCACCTATGGAATGCTCTCTGGTGATTTGCTGCCTTCTCATGGCATGCCAGAGTTCTAGCCAGATTTTTCCAGTCCTTTGTTCCGGTAGAACCCAATGTGGCTAGAACATTAGACTGGAAGGGTTTGCAACCAAAACAGTATGCAGCATTCTGGGTTTTTGAGTACATAAGCCATGGCCTCTCCACTTTGTCACCATTGGGGATTTCACACCAGTAATGTGTTGGATGGAAACTTCTATTTTCATTGTCTTTGAGGAACATGAAGTTTTTCACTTGCTGTGGCCCATGCTGTACAAAGAAGTCCCTCAGGCTACTGCTCAAATGGGTCCACAGTCCTGGATCATCTAGACTTAAGGAACTAAACACAGCAGCAGCTGTTTCTTGCACCTCCACCACACTCTTCTCTGATCTACACTTTTTTTCAGGAATGTGAATGGTTATATCCATTTGAGATGGAGATATGGATGCTGCAGTAGCTGCCAGGTCACCTTCACTCCAACTAACTGGAAGATCAGGCATCTCCTCACCACTCACATCCTCACTGGGGCCGGAAGGCTCACCGTGAACATATGTGTCTATGTATCTCAAGAGAGCTCCTTCCTGCTTAGATAGAAAAGCTTCCTTTGCTTTCTTTCTTTTTCTGAATGCTGCCCCAGAGGGACGTTTTCTTCTTTCACTCATGACTGCTGTTCTGTGCCAGCTATAATGGTTCTCAATACTCAATTGAAGGGGACAAAAGAGCAGGCTGGTATCAGGCCTTGAGTGAGGGAAGATATCAGCATCTTAACGGCCCAACTGGCTCCTACTACTTCAGTTGACTGCCTGTTCTCCTCAAGTGGGTTCAGGGAAGCAGCAGGAAACAGGAAGTTCCCTGAGAAGCTGGTGTTAATCAGTCCAGGCTCCTGGGGGTGCTAGAGAGGTACATAAGAGGCTCCTCCTCCTCTCTCTTTGTGCAGCTCCTGCTGCTTTCTGTTATTTCCTCTCACCTTTTCTCCTGCCTGCCTGTTATATCTCTTGTGCCCGCCTTCCTCCAGCACAGCACTCCACCACCTCTATGCATCTAGAGCAGAGAGAACACATATGCACAAGCAGCAGCCATAATTTTCTACACTCTGGGTCCTAGTGGCGCCCCCTCCCCCACACAGTCTGGCACCTGAGGTGGCCGCCTCAGTTCACCTCATGGTAAGGCCAGCCCTGACAAGTAGCTTAAAACATTAAAACCAGGAAGCACTTCTCAATAAAAACTCAAACCGGGCCAATGTTGTTTTCAGACCCAGTCAGCTGTAGTAAACGACATTCATCGATCACAACATAAATTAAATCACAATAAAATCCTTTCATAAACTCACAAGAAACACCACAAAAGATCAATAGGGTGAATTAAAGCCAAGATATAAAAGTTTTCTGAGAGTTATCAAATGAAATATTTATAGCTCATTGACCTTAATCTGTTGTCCCGTGTTTTACCTGTTACATTATACAGTGTTATATTAATTTTCCAGAATTGAATCAAAGCTATTGAAGGAGAAAAGTGCGTTTGCAGAAGACTGAAACAAGTTATTAAACAGCCTCAGAGTATGGAGCTAGCTCTAATAAAATAAAATTGTTCTTTATAGCCCTTGTTATGCTATCATGATTTCAGTACTTTGTCTCCTTTATTCCTGAGGTGGAAAGGCTACAGATATACATTCAAATTCAGTCCTGGAGTAAGTGGGCTCAATTCCAGATTGAGATGCTAAAGGAGCACTCAAGGAAGATAAGGCCATTGCGGATAAATTAAATCTTGCATTTGTCTTCACGGTTAAGGATGTGAGGGAGATTCCTAAACCTGAGCCAATCTTTTTGGATGACAAATCTGAGAAACTATCCCAGATTGAGGTGTCAGTAAAGGTGGTTTGGGAACAAATTGATAAATTAAACAGCAATAAGTCACCAGGACCAGATGGTATTCACCCAAGTGTTCTGAAGGCACTCAAATGTGCAATTGCAGTTCTATAGTATATAATCTATCATTTAAATCAACTTCTATACCAGATGAATGGAGGATAGCTAATGTGATGCCAATTTTTAAAAAAGCTCCAGAGGCTATCCTGGCAATTACAGGCTGGTAAACCTAATATTAGTACTGGGCAAATTGGTTGAAACTATAGTAAAGAACAGAATTATCAGACACATAGATGAACATGATTTGTTGGGGAAGAGTCAACATGGTTTTTGTAAAGGGAAATCATGCCTCACCGATCTACTAGAATTCTTTGAGGGGGTCAACAAGCATGTGGACAAAGGGGATCCAGTGGTTATAGTGTACTTAGATTTTCAGAAAACCTTTGACAGGGTCCCTCACCAGAGGCTCTTAAGCAAAGTAAGCTGTCATGGGATAAGAGGGAAGGTCCTCTTGTGGATCAGTAACTGATTAAAAGACAGGAGATGAAGGGCAAGAATAAATGGTCAGTTTTCAGAATGGAGAGAGGTAAATAGTGATGTCCCTCAAGGGTCTGTACTGCGAGCAGTACTATTCAATATATTCAAAAATGATCAAGAAAAAATTTCCAGATGATACAAAACTACTCAAGAGCATTAAGTCCAAAACAGACTGTAAAGAATTTCAAAGGGATCTTACAAAACTGTGTGACCGGGCAACAAAATGGCAGACGAAATTCAATGTTGCTAAATGCAAAGTAATGCATATCGGAAAACATAATCCCAACGATACACATACAATGATGGGGTCTAAATTAGCTGTTACCACTCAAGAAAGATCTTGGAGTCATTGTGCATAATTCTCTGAAAACATCCATTCAATGTGCAGCAGCAGTCAAAAAAGCGAACAGAATGTTGGCAATCGTTAAAGGGATAGATAATAAGACAGAAAATATCATATTGCCTTTATATAAATCCATGGTATGCCCACATCTTGAATACTGTGTGTAGATCTGGTCACCCCATTCCCAAAAAGAGATATTGGAATTGGAAAAGGTACAAAAAAGGGCAACAAAAATGATTAGGGGTATGAAACAGCTTCCACATGAGATTAATAAGCCTGGGACTTTTCAGCTTGAATAAGAGATGACTAAGGGGGGATATGACAGAGGTCTATAAAATCATAACTGGGGAGGAGAAAGTAAATAAGGAAGTGTTATTTACTCCTTCTCATAACACAAAAACTAGGGGGCACCAAAGGAAATTAATAGACAGCAGGTTTAAAACAAACAAAAGGAAGTATTTCTTCACACAACACACAGTCAACCTGTGGAACACCTGCCAGAGAATGTTCTGAAGGCCAAGATTAACAGGGTTCAAAAAGTAACTAGATAAGTTCATGGAGGATAGGTCCATGAATGGCTATTAACCAGGCTGGACAGGATTGGTGTCCCTAGCCTCTGTTTGCTAGAAGGTGGAAATGGGTGACAGGGGATGGATCACTTGATGATTAGCTGTTCTGTTCATTCCCTCTGGGGCACCTGGCATTGGCCACTGTCAGAAGACAGGATACTGGGCTAGATGACCTTGGGTCTGACCCAGTATGGCTGTTCTTACGTTCTACTCTGTCATTCCTATATACTTTGTACTCTGGTATTACCATGTCTCACTGATTATCATTGTACCACACTTTCATTAATGACTTCAACTTTTATACCATGTGAGGTAATAAGGTAAATCAGCAAAGTCATGCTGCACAAATATTTTTAAAAATGTATAAGGCGCTAAGTATTTCACCTCCCTCTGGGCAACTGCAGAATTCTGTATGTTTTACAGAGCACTATATGCTTATCCACAGCAATTAACAAAAGAAAATTTAAGTCAAACATAGTGCTCTAATCTAGCACGGAGACTGCATGGCAATACAGCTTTCTTGGCCCTGCCCACACAGCTTGTGGTTTCTTTCTATTCCCGCACCATTTTTGTGGGCACCATCCTGGCAAAACAACATGGCATATTTTCTATGTGAATAGAATCCGTCTCTGCCTTCTGGGGACAATGGACATGCTAAAGGAGAACATACTTCAGAAGTGCACAGGCAATTATTAGCCTCTTTCTGCCTCTCCCTCACACCTGCCAGCCACCAACACCCATCCCACTAGCAACCTGCAGAGGTGCAATTACTAGACTGCTTCTACTGCACCATCCTTAAATAGGTCCCCACCACCCACGACCTACCTTCGTTTACTAACCTTTTCCCAAAACAGAACAGCCACCTCCAATCCACCCCCCTCACACCACAGGAGTCCTATACAAATGAGAGGCTGTGAAAACACCTTGTCATTTTGTTTCCAGTGGCGTCCTGCAGGGATAGTTTCTTGGCCCTACAGTATTTAACATCTTTATCAATGATCTGGAAGAACAAAACAGTCATCACTGATAAAGTTTGAAGATAAACACTGGGGGAGTAGTAAATAATGAAGATGATAGGTCACTGATTCAGAGCCAGCTGGATCACATGGTAAACTGTGTGCAAGTGAACAATGTGTGTTTTAATATGGCTAAATGCAAATGTATACTTCTAGGAACAAAGAATGTAGGTCATATTTAGAGGTTGGGGGACTCTACTCTGGGAAGGAATGACTCTGAAAAAGATTTGGGGGTTGTAGTGGATGAACATGAGCTCCCACTATGATGCTGTGGACAAAAGAGCTAATGTGGTCCTAGGATGCATAGATCGGAATTAAAAATTTACGCCTTATTTCCTGTCTGAATTTGTCTAATTTTGACTTTCAGCCATTGGATCATGTTATACCTTTCTCTGCTAGATTGAAAAGCCCATTACTAAATATTTGTTTCTCATATAGGTACTCATAGACTAATCAAGTCACTAGTTAACCTTCTCTTTCTTAGACTTGAGGATCTCAATCTTTTAGCCTGAGCCCCCTGTATGGTACCTTGTGATGCAGTCCAGAAACAGCTTGGAAAACCCATGCAATTGGGCCCCATGCGTGGTTGGGCAGGACAACCTTTTTCCATGAATCCCTCCATACTGACCCCCTCCCCTGTGGCTGCCTTCACCTCACTTCCCCAGTGCCAAGTGCATGGCAAACAGGGAAAAAAGGGAAAAGAGAACAGGGGGGTCAGGGGGCATGCAATGGTAGTGGGTTTCTGTTTTGTACTTGGTTTCACTGTTTGCACTTGTTCTTGCACTTTTTTGGGAAGGTTCTGTTGTTCCTGGTGTTTTGGTGTGGCCATGTCATTCACAAGTACATTACATGGTAATCAAGGCCCCACCCCTCCGCAAGCACTGAACCTCCCCCTGCAAATCAATGAGCCCCATCTCAACTGCTCACGAATACATTCATAGAGGTACTATTTGCCCCTCTTCCATTGGCCATGAAAGTCCATAATGTGAGAGCACAGAGCCTCCCTGACTTCTGTTGCCCGGGTGTATCCAGCTCCAGCAGTGCTAGCTGCACTTTCTGGCTGAGGGGGCCGATTCAGCAGCCCCTCGCTGTCACAGGTCCATTCACGGGGAAATGGTTCACCTCTGGCTTCACAAAGGTTGTGAAGAGCACAGGAAGCCCCAGTAATGTGGGCAGCATCAATGACACTGGAATCCAAACAAGTCTATAGACATCTCCAAGAGCATTTCAAACTGCCAAAAGCACATTCAACAACCATTCTGCACCTTTTGCTAGGGCCTCTGAAATCAGGCTAAGGTTTCATAAGACAAGGAAAAAGGGGGTATGCAGAGTCCCCCAGAATAATGATGGGGACAGAAACTCTCTTCAGTGTCATTGGGGGGAAATAATGTCCCAGCCTGTCCATGAATAGAGATTGGCAAAGATTCCCGATTGGCAAAAACCACAGGCATCATGAACTTTCCCAGAGCAATCCACCCTGACATATATAAATTTCCCTCTGTGGTCCATGCATAACAATGTACCCTTTGGGGTTTATGTAATCATGTGCTCTTTGAAGAGGGCAGACTATGGGCACGAGTCCCATCAATGGCCCCTGCATAGGTTAGAAACCCCATTGTCTCAAAGCCAGAAATTACTTTGGGAATATCTAGTATGCTGCCACCTTGGTGTAAACCATACACTTGATAGGCTCAGAAACATGTGCCACCACTTTACCCACAGTCAACTTTGCAACACCAGTTGGTTGGCAACGGACCTGTAGCAGTCCTGGGTAGCCAGCTTCCAGACAGTTATACCAACCTGCTTCTGGACTAGCAAAGGCTGCCCTCATGTGGGTCAGGATAAGCTTCTTACAAAGCTCCAGAAATGTAGCTTTCTTCTTGCGAAAGTTCTGGATCCACTGCTGGCGATGCTAAGCCTGCATGACAATGTGATCCCACCAGTCTTGCTTGTGGCTCTGCCCCAGAAGCACAGTCTACGTAGGGGGCATCAGCGGCTTTACCAAGAGTCATGAGCAGCATCAGTCAGTCTCACTCTGCCATGCTCGGGTACTCCTCCTCCTCTGCCCCCTCCTCCTCCATCATAAGCTCTGCCATTTGGTGGGTCAGAAAACACTGCCGAAATGTCCATCAGGGCCTCACGGAAGCTCTGCCTGTTTCCTGGCACAGCAAGTGAAGGTGCAAGCAAGCAGGGCTGCCCAGAGAGGGTGGGGCAAGTGGGGCCGAGAATCTCTTCCCTGGCTACTCACCCGGCGGCGGTCTGGGTCTTCGGCAGCACTTCGTCGGCGGGTCCTTCAGTTGCTCCGGGTCTTCGACGGCATTTTGGCAGCGGGTCCTTCAGCGCTGCCAAAGACGTGGAGTGAGTGAAGGACCTGCCGCCACCGCCGACTCAGAGCGCTGCCCGGTGAGTACAAGCGCCGCAGAGGGTGGCGCCTTTTTTAATGTCCGCTCCCCTGCTTTGCCCCAGGCCCCCTGAATCCTCTGGGCAGCCCTGCAAGTAAGAGAAGTTCTTCAAAAGGCACTTCATCTGTGTTGCTGGTTCCAGTAGCTGGGAGCACACAGGCTACAAAAGCTGCTCGTCAGGCTGTGTTAGCGGGCTGTTTCAACTTCCTGTAACATGCAGGCTGGACAGTCAAGTTTTCCCACAGTGCACCATGGTCAAAGGACTAGAGCAGCCACAATTTGGAAGGGTATAGGAAGGCTGGAATATGGTTAGTATGACTCAGGTCTGCGTGCTGCAGTGTAGACACCAGAGCCCCGGGTTCAAGCCCATGTTAGAAAATTCTTAATGTAGGGTTAACAATCCGTGTTGATGCTCAGTCCCTTGGTTCTCTAACCCAGGGTCAGTTGACTTGAGTTTTACTAATCCTGGGCTTACATTGCAATGTTGAGTATAGACATACTCTTCATCATTTCTCAGCCCCTCTAGCTCCTGTCTTCCCACAGAGACATTTTAGGCCATGTCTACACTAGAGAGCTTACAGTGGCACAGCTGTACCAATGCAGCTGCGTCACTGTAAGATCTCCTGTGTAGCCTCTCTATGCTGACAGGAGACAGCTCTCCCATCGACATAATTAAACTACCTCCAATGAGTAGCATACTCCTGAGGGCATTCTGCACCAAAAAAATAAAAATTCTGTGCACAATATTTAAAAATTCTGCAAATTTTATTTGTCAAATAAATGTGGAGGCTCTAGCATGGCAGTGAGGAGCACAGGCCAGTGGTTGCACAGAGGTGGGAGATCACCCTGCAGCCTCCCCACCACCCGCCCCCGGGACACGGACTCAGCAGTGAGGCCGCACCCAACCCTGACACAATGCAAGGACCGGGCCTGCTCCAGAAATACCCCAGGGACCTGCCCCTCCATGCCAGGTGCACCAGGTGTGTGCAGGCAAGCTCAGCCCTCCAGGATCCAAGTGTGGAGGGGCTTAGTGTGTGGGGAGCCAGGTGTGGGTTGAGATGGTTCTATGTGGGGCAATCTGGATGTGGGCAACTCAGTGGGGGATCCAGGTGTGTGTGTGGGGGATCTGGATGCATAGAGGTTTGTTGGGGGATTCTGGGTGCAAAGGTAATAGGACTCTTCAGGGGCTCCGGGTGAGGGTGGTTGGAGCTCAATGGGGGTGGAGGGTCTGGGGTGGGGTTGGGGGGGGGTTCAGTGGGAGGTCCAGATGCTGGGGCAGTGGGGCTCAGTGGGGTGGGGATCCAGGTGCAGCTGATTGGGGCTCAGTGTGGTGGGGATCCAGGTACAGGTGACTCATCAGGGTGGTCCAGGTTTAGGGGTATGGGGCTCAGCAGGGCAGGTTCTGGGTGCAGGGGGGTGTGAGGCGTGGTGGGAGGGTCTGGGCATGAGGGGGTCCGGATGCATGGGGATTGGGCAGCTGGGGGGAGCAGCTCCCCATACAGTGATCCCTCCTGCTGCAGCTGAGGAGCAATGAGTGCAGGAAGTGGGGGTGGGGGGAGTTTGCAGAGCTTCCTGCAGCCTGGGAAGAAATCTGGGGGTGGGTCTGACCCAGCACTGGATGCTGTGCAGGGAAGAGGAAGTACCGTCATCCCCAGCCCAGCCAGGAGTAGCAGCCGAGCCTGGCTCAGGGTAGGAGCCACCAGCTAGAGCTTTCCCAGTCCCACCCCCAGCCCCACAGTGGTTTACCTCTCTGCCAGCTGCTCTGGGCACTCAAAACATACTGCTGGGGAGAGATGCATGAGAGGTCTTGTAGCTTCCCTTTGCTTCCCTGTCAGAAAGTCATTTTTCTGCGGGGAAACAAAGAAATCTGCAGGGGACATGATTTCTGTGAATGTGCAGTGGTGCAGAATTCCCCCAGGAGTAAGTAGCAGTAGTTATGTCAGCAGAAGAGCATCTCCCACCGACATAGTGCTGTCCACACTAGCGCTTCTGTCGGTGTAACTTATGTTGCTCATGTGTGTGTTTTTTTCACATCCCTGAACATAAATTATACTGACAAAAGTGCTAGTGTAGACATAGCCTTAGTTGAGTACAATCACCTTCTGTAAAAGAAAGCCATTAGCAAAATAAACATTTTTAAGAGAGAGATTTAGGCTCCAATCTTGCAAGCGCTTAGGCATGTACTTAATTTGATGCGTGGGAGCAGGTCCATTGAGCTCAGCACAAAAGTAGTAGACATAGTCAGTGAGAAGATTAACACTGTTAGGTTTCAAGAGGGATTTTTGAAGGGAGAATAGAGAATATTTGGCATACACTTAGTGTTTGTTTATATTAGCACTTAAGATAGTCCAAATAACAGCATAAGTACTATGTGAGAAAGTTACATATGCTGGAAGTATATATAAAAAAGAGATTAGAGTTACATAAACCTACTTATTATCTCAGCTGGGACAAAGAGTGCCTGTCTCCCACACTGCACCCTGAAAATACAGATGCTGCACAGCATTATCTAGAGGACTAGCCACAGGCTAAAGCTATGCTGCATCAGAAAGAGATTATAGTATTACATTGACTATGCTTGCTGGATGTAGCAATATTTCCTTTGCCATGGAGATATTTATAGCAGTATTTAATGAAGGTGAGAAGTTTTATTGTTATAACTATAAATATGTCAAGTACAGGAAGGATTAAATAATTCTGTAATAATTACAAAACACTGAGCATCGGTGCTTGGTTGATGACAAGTCTGGCTGTGAACAAGGTGTTTTTCTGTGGCTGTGGAATTGCTACACCTGCCACATTTCTGACTCCAGTACAACAGCCATCTTAGAATTTGTACAGGAGACTTCAAGCTTCCATTGGGCTGAAGTCATGGGCCTCCAGAGGTCCTGAGGATCTGTTTTTTAGACATTTGCAATGCTTTACCTGCATTGCTTCTCAGATCTTATAGTTTAGAAGAAAACTTTGAAAATATGAAGCAAGTGTAAACAGATGCAGTGATGCCTCCTTGAGTTTGCAGAACACCTGAAACAAAAGATCTGAGAAGCAGGGATTGATCAATTCATTTCAATGTATTATCTTTGAAAATTAAATTGACAAGTTAATTGGCCACACAGTGCACTCGTTCCCTGCTGACGATTTTAGTTACAGCATCTAGCCAATGTGTTCCTCCTATGCCTCCAATTGCCCCATACCCATTTGTCAAGACCGCCAATTTACCTTCTCCTCTACCCAAGACTGTGCAGAATACAGATACCTTGCCATAGAATTCAGGTACAGCTTGCCCTGGAGTGCAAGGGGCTTTGCTTCCACTTCCTCCTCTCTCCTTTGCTAGGGCTGCAGTAGTCCTTGAAGCTCTTCTGTAAGTAGGGAGGAGGGGCAAACCAAAACAGAGTCATACCTACAAAGGTAAAGAGGGTCATGGTGACTCTCACCATCCCAGTGAGTTTTCAGAGGCCGGGTTATTATGGAAAGGGATGTCCCTCTCTATTCCTCACCCTCAGCTATGTTTAAGGGGATGTTTACTTTATCCTGTTGCACCCCATCCTCTCCCAGTCTGCTTGCTCTATTTCAGTTACTAGCTGCTGTCTTTTTGGGACACAACTGGCAATTCAGTGTCTCTCACCCTGCACACAGCATCAAGGATACTGCACATATGCAATACCTTCTAATGCCTTCTGCAATACCAATCCACAATGCCCATTCTGATTCAGCCTCAGGGCAGGGATAGGGGGTGGGGGACTACATAGGCAACACACTGTCTCTCCAGAGGATTTCCAGCAGTGGCGCCAGAACAGGGGGTGCTAGTGGCCCATGACCTCAGGGCCTGCTTTAGGCCAATTCAACCAATTCCCCTGAATCGGGCCCCACCCCTAAGAGGGCCCCGCACCCAAGCCCTGGTATGGTGTACCGGCAAGAGCTGCTGTGCCGTACCGGGGTGGCCCGGCATTCCCAGGGGGGCAATTTAAAGGGCCTGGGGCTCCCAGCAGGGGCTGGAGCCCCAGGCCCTTTAAATTGCCACCAGAGCCCCACTGCTGGAGCCCTGGGGTAGGGCTGGGAGGCTCTGGGGGGCTCTGGGGGCTATTTAAAAAGTCCGGGGTTTCCGTTGCTTCTACCGCCCTGCCCTTTAAATAGCCGCTGGAGCCCCGCCGCTTCCCCAGGGCTTCCGCGGCTATTTAAAGGGCCGGGGCGGTAGAAGCAGGAGAGCCCCGGGCCCTTTAAATAGCCCCCAGAGCCCTGGGATAGCAGGGGGCTCTGGGGGCTATTTAAAGGGCCAGGGCTCCAGCTGCCTCTGCCGCCCCGGTCCTTTAAATAGCCACGGGAGCTCCGCTGCTTCCCCAGGGCTCCGGCGGCTATTTACAGGGCCGGGGCAGTGGAACCTAGGGTTACCATTTGTCCGGATTCCCCGGGACATGTCCGGCTTCTGGAGTTAAAAATAGCGTCCGGGGGGAATTTGTAAATGTCCGGACTTCCCCCTCCCATGCAGAGTGCGCGCGGCTAACAGGGCAGCCGGCCGGATGGTGCCACTTACACGGGGCTCCGACAGCCAGAGAGAGCCCCTCCTCCACTTCCCCTGCAGCTGAGATCACTCCCTCCCTCCCTCGCAGATCACCAGCCGGCCGTTCGCACCGGCAGTCTGGAGCTCCTCCCCCTGCTCCTCCTCCCCGGCACGCTGGTCTGAGCGGCAGGGTAAGGGGGCCAGGGGGTCGGAGAGGGGGCAGGGAGGTTCTGGAGGGGGCAGTCAAGAGACAGGGAGTGGGTGGCGGGGGTCGGGAGTTCGGGGGGGGCTTTCTGGGGGTGGGGGGGTGGATAAGGTTTTGGGCAATCAGGGTACAGGTAGAGGGTAGGGTCTCAGGAGGGGGCAGTTAGGGGACAAAGAACAGGGAGGCTTAGGTATGGGGTGGGGTTCTGGAGGGCAGTTAGGGGCAGGGGTCCCAGGAGGGGGCAGTCAGGGGACAAGGAGCGGGGGGAGGGTTGGGGATTCTGAGGGGGGCAGGAAGTGGGAGGGAGTGGAAGGGGCAGGGGCAGGGCTAGGCAGGACGGGGGCAGGGCTAGGGCGGGGCTCCTCCCGTCCTCTTTTTTGCTTGCTGAAATATGGTAACCCTAGTGGAAGCAGGAGAGCCGCGGGCCCTTTAGATAGCCCCCGAGCTCCGGGCTGCTGCTGCTACCCCAGTGGGGGAGGGAGAGGGAAAGGGAGAGGGAGGAGGAGGAGAAGGAGGAGGAGGGGGCACTTACCGTACAGGGTGTACCTGCATCCCCTGCCCACAGCCAGCCCCTGCTTCACCCCCTTCCAGCAGCCAGCCCCGCACCCCCTGCCCTCCCCACACCCCCTGCCCTGCCTGCAGCCAGCCCCGCATCCCCTGCCCTGCTCGCAGCCAGCCCCTGCCCGCAGCCAGCCCTGCACCCCCTGTCCTGTCTCCAGCCAGCCCTGCACCCCCTGCCCTGCCTGCACCAGTCCCTGCCTGTAGCCAGCCTGTACCCCCTGCCCACAGCTAGCCCCTGCCGCACCCCCTGCCCTGTCTCCAGCCAACCCCTGCCACACCCCTCTGCGGCCCTGCCTGAAGCCAGCCAGTCCCACACCCCCCCTGCCCTGTCTCCAGCCAACCCTTGTCGTACCCCCCTGTCTGAAGTCAGCCAGTCCCGCACTCCTCTGTCTCCAGCCCTGCCAACCCCTGCTGCACTCCCCTGCGGCCCTGCCTGAAGCCAGCCAGCCCACCCAACACACCCCTGTCTCCAGCCAGCCCCGCACCCCTTGCCCTGCCTGCAGCCAGACTCTACCTCCAGCCAGCCCCATGTCCACTGGTGCCCTGCAGTTCCCAGGGCACTAACTCTGCACACCTGCTTCAATGAGGGGGGCAGGGAGCAGCTGGGACCCACACGTGCACACCACTAGGGTGACCAGACAGCAAGTGTGAAAAATCAGGTCAGGGGGTGGGGGGTAATAGGATCCTATATAAGAAAAAGACCCAAAAATCAGGACTGTCCCTATAAAATCGGGACATCTGGTCACCCTAGCACACCCCCAGGGAGTGGCGGGGACCCACACATGTGAAACGGAGCTCATTTCTAATTCAGGCCCATCTTTTTAAAAAAGAACTTTAGGTAGGGTTAACATACATCCGTATTTTCCCGGACATGTCAGGCTTTTTGGTTCTTAAATCGCCATCGGGGAGAAATTTTTTTAAAAAATTAAAATTTAAAAATTCCTCCCGGGAAAATACAGCCGTATGGTAACCCTATTGGTACAAAAAATACATACTGTGGCACATCCCTTAAATCAGGACTTTTTATAGGGAACCAGTTGCTAAGAAATGAAAGGCTTTTTTTAAAGTTTTTTTATTTTTTAGTCATCCCTGCCGGGGCTCCGCCAAAAATGTTCAAATTGGGCCCTGCACTTCCTAAAGCCGGCCCTGCATGACCCTCCCCCTTTTTGAAAGTGGATGGGTCCGACCCATCCAATTTTCCCCACAGTGGACCCCACCCTCTTCTCCTCCTCTTCCCCTGTGTCCCTGCCCCCAGGCTCCCTGCCCAGGGTATATGGAGGTGGAGGGTTCGCACTGGCTCCCCACAGTTGCCTGTGCGGCTCTGCCCTGCTCTGCTTCTGGCTGGGGGGCAGGACCTTGGAGGGGCCTCAGGGGGAAGGGGTAGGGTAGGGATGGGGCCCTGGGGGGAAAAGAAGGTGTGGGAGCAGGGTCTTGGGCGTGGGATGGGGCGGGGTGGGGTGAGGGCCCCTGGCTCTGCCGCCCCTTCTCAGTTGCAGAACATGAATGGACCTGTACGATTGTGGACTCCAGCTAGACATGTAGCTCCAAAAGATCTACAACATGGTTTGATATATAGTATTTTTTACTGTATATTTTAAAGATCTATTAATTCAATCCAAATTGACTTTAAAAAGATTTATCAGTTTTAAAATATGTGCATTACACGCATACCCCTACCTATATACAGAGTATTGATCTGAGAGCTGACAGGTGGAACAGGGTTACAATGCATAAGAAAAAATCATAGAATCACCTCCCAGTATACAGTCCTCTTTAACCACAAAGTGGGTCTATCAGAGTAAGATCAAAAAGGTACTACTGATGGGGAGGAAAGGGGAGGATATGTTCCACATGATATAAACACCACAAACAACAAATGGGTTAAAATAGATCGAGCAGAAAGATTACTTTAGTTATTAAAGTTACACATTGACATGTCATGTGAAAAAAAGAGGCAAAATAACAAGTAATTCACAATCTTTATCATTTCTGAAAACCCAAGCTATCATTTATTCAAAATCTGGGATAATAGATTTCAACAATATATCATAATGAGCATCATATATTCTACACTCTGTTTATCACTATCTGCAGGATTTTTAGATTTTGGTCATTCAAAATCAAGTACTATAGTAGAGAACAATATTTTCTCCTCTCCCCATCACTAATAATTTGAAATTTGGCAGTAAATAAAACAGTATAATTAATTCCTAAGTAAATATAGATGTCAGTAATTCTTTTCTTCTGGGCCTGTATTGTTTGGTCTAAATCGGGAAAGTTGTGTATTTTGGTTTCCTCTGTTAAAAGGACATACAATCATGATGTTTCCAGATATTGCACATAATGCAGTCTTTATCTCAAAATAAGGTAAACATTATGACAAGAGCATGCAAAAGCCCATTTTAGTGGTATTTTAGAGAATACCAATTCAAATAACACTCCGAAGATTTCAGATATCTGCACTGGTAGATTAAATGCTCTCAAGGAAAGATTCCAGTACGTCAAGAAAACTGGTACCGGGATCACCTCCTTACCTCCTTTTGCATAAACTTAATCTCTGAGATTGAAGTTTTTGAGATTATTTGAGGTAATTTCTACTTGTCAATTTAATGACATTTCCTTTGATAACTACTCCCACTAAAGGGTTAGAATTTGCTCCCTAAACTTGGAACTCCAAATTTTCCTGAAGATGTAAAAATACCTTCAATTCAATATTTCCCCCTCCCCCAAAGCTTGTTTTCACAGGGACTGTAGACATCAAGTTTAGTTGCAGGAACCTCAGTGGCTGGGGAAGAGGGAGAAACTATCAAGTGAAATATCTCAAGACCCCCAATTCAACAAAGCACTTGATTATATGCTTAACTTTAAGTCCCGTTGAAATAAATGGGACTTAAGGACATGCTCAAGTTCTTTGCTGAATATGGGCATCTGCTCAGGAGATTTAGATTACCCAGAATGGTGACTCATATCTGCATGTCAGAGTGTTTCCATTCTGGTTTCAAAATTAGACATGATGAGAAAGCATTTCAGGAAACACATTTCTTCAGTACACTGATATCAGCTTTATCTTTAGGGAGTAGCCATCCTTCATAGGTAGGCTCTTAATGACAAGACTGGAAACTAAAACACATGGGAAAGTTCTTTAACCCGTGGCTGGGAAAAAAGCCACTCTCAAGTTTAAATTAATCATAACCCAGTCACATTGAATTCTATATTATTCATGTTGAATGCAGCATATTACAAACAAACTATAAACTACCACTACCAAGAAAAACTAGGAGCCCTTAAGTTCTACTCTATGGATGGAATTCAGTCTCAGTATATGTAGAAGCTTTTTCCATTGGAGCGGCCATATATCAAGAGCATCAGATGTAGTTAGTATCCCATATTAAAAGATTCTGTCCCAACAGCACTGGGCATTACACCGGTTTGCCTTGTTCCAAGCCTATAGGCCCAGTGCATACCTCAGACCCATGTCCTTCTCTGTCAGGAGTACTACCCATTCTCCAGCCAGGGTCATCAGTGTGATCCCCATCGATCTGCCAGTCTAGCAGGGCTGAAATATAACACCTGGAGCTTTGTCCGTCTCCACGGCAGTACAATAACTGAAAGTAATGGAAAAGCAAAGACAACAGGGACCACTTTTAAAGGCTGCCTTTAAGCACCAGCAGCAGTAGCCCAGAAAGCATCCCAAAGCAACAACAGAAGCAGTCCGGGCAGCTCAGCAAGCACCTGACCGCAGTATTGCCTCAGCAGAAATTAAAGCCAGCAGCTCAGATGATGTCTCAAAGCACGTGGTATTTTAAAAAGATGTCCAATGGCTTCTTAAGACAATTGCTGACTCTAGCCCAACAACGGCCAAATTCAGTGGCGATACTGTGAATTTATATCTGTGAAACGAAGTGAAGTTTGGACCATTGTCCTGCTAAAGCCATTGAGTATAAACAGTGCTTCAATAAACCAGAACCTCTTCCATGTGGACTGTTTTTTCCTCTTCATAGTCATCACAACGTCAACCATATATGTGCATTTTAAGGCTCCCATAGTAAATGAATATTAATAAGCTATTCTTTGCTCCTGTACATTTCCAGGAATTACCAGTTTAATATTTGTTCTCTCAGTTCCACCCACACTACGGTTAGGAAAATTGATTTACTCGATAAGTATGTGTTTGAAATCTCTGGAAGAGTTACCCTGCATTGACACAACCCATGTTCAAAAGTCATGGATTCCAAAAGACATTTAGAACAGACCTGAACGCTATTCCAGACATGGCATAACAGAGTGGTTGCCATGGATAAAATAGCCTTAAAATGCCCTGCAGTCACACATCTCCTCTGTATTTTAGAGATGAGATGTTTTACAATGAGAAGTTTGGAGTATTGCATGGTAAATTATATTAAGACTAGCTAGTACTGTAATGTATTTGACCTAATTAGTCTTATAATTAGATCATTATTTCTATTTTGATGAGAAATTATCCAAAGACTAATTGGTAAGTACATCTGTGATGGTCAGTGTAAATCAACACATGGATACCAGCCTGGGTAATTTCTTGTTAGTCCTCCTGGTTGAACGACTGCTATATGTATCACCTTATTTCTATTTATTTATTTTATTAACCAGAGAGTCTTGCCATGCAACAGCTGTTCTCTGCTGAACTAGGAATGGGAAAATATTATCTGCTCCTTCTCAGCTTGAATTAACAGGCTATGACCTGCAAAATGTTAATGTATGGGAACAAAACCAGAGAAATGACTGTTCTTTAAAATCAAATAAATTATGAAACAATCAGTGCCACAACCTATGTGCAATAACCAGATTCTTAGCATATTTCAAAGTCTGAATTTCTCAGAGCTTTTCACTGACCCAAAAAAGAACAAATGAGTGGGAGGTGGCACTGTTTCCCTCAACATTGGTGCTAAAGAAAATAGGATTTTTTTCACCCTTACTTCTTAAAACATAAATACCATTTACTATTGAGAGATTAAACACTCCAGAGTCAATGGCAGGCAATAAACACAAAATGTATTTAAATGGATTTGTTATTACCTGTAGACAGACTGAGAAAACACTTTCACAGGAAAAAGTAAATAACTACTGTTCCAGCTGTTGTAATGACTGTTTTTTCTGACATCTCTGTTGATATTTGTCTGCTCTATATTAGTTGTTAAGCTGACACCCACACAATGTAGAGGAAAATTGTGAAAGTTTTAATTTTAATGTTCACTCCCTAGATGAGCAGTTTTCTCGCATATTTTGTGGGATAATTAAGAAATTATATCAAACATAAAATGTGATTAACAGACAGAGGGCTGAATTACAGACCGCTTCAGAGAACCAAAAGGCAGAAGTTGGTGATGATTATGGCATCTATTCCTCACTGATGTGTATACACACCTCCCATTAGCAGGCAGTGTCTGTTACAGGAGTTCTTTAGAAGATTTTTATAAGGATTACCACAGTTTTGTCACTTTTTTTCCCTCACCAAAATATGAAATTGTAATTGCAAAGATATTAAGCAAAACAAGAAAAAAATGTGAAAGCATTGCAAAGAATACTTCTCAACTGTGCCACATTTTGAGGGACATCACTCATTTAAACTCCAAAATTATCTACATTTCACTTTATTTCACTGTCCCTTCACTTTCATGTTTCACAATAATTTACATCAGAAATGCAAAAACATAAAACTGAAGTTATAGAAAGTTAATAACATCAAATGAATGAATTCCACAGCATTTTAATACATGAATAATTTTCTCTCCCCCTTTAATTTGGGGCCTGCACCACACACTGTATGCCACATTTATGCTTTGATGTGTGGTCAAAGGCAAGTTGAGCAGTAGGGAACACAGCTGACCAGACTCTCTGTCTAGGACCCTTCACAGAGCGCAAAGTGCTCTGTTTCTTTGACTCCTCAGGTGAAGGATAACTTAAGGGTTCTCTCCCCTTCTCTTTATAGTCCAGTTAATCTTTGAAATGCATTCTTCTGAAGGGTGTCCCCAGATAAAGTTCCTTTCCCTGGATGGGTGTAGACACCATGCTGGTTCCTCCCCTGCTGGTGGTTTTTACAGTGCATATGATCTCTTCCTGCAACAACCTCTGATTCAAATGCACAGCCCATAGAATTTGGCCACACCTGTTTTGAGATGTTGTCCTCTTTCCTTTGTCTGGAGAAAACTCATTTATCAACTCCCTCTGACATGGCTAGTTTAAGTAACTTTTAGTTACATATTTCCAGCACATCTGTAAAGTTCTTTGTGGGATTACTGTATGCACATCATGCAAGAATATTAATGATCAGTGGGTTATTAGTTTTCCAGTGATACATTATATGACACATTCTGGGTAAATATCCTAACAGTATGCCATCTGGCATTGGGTGCGCCTCATATGTTAGCTCTCAGATTTGGGAGATGCTCCCTAGTGATCAGATGAAAAGATCCTGATTAGATGCAGAACCTATATGGATTAGAGATGGACTCTCCCTCAAATGAAAAACTGAGGTAAAATTCTAACCTCATTGAAGACAATGATAAAACATATTAACTACAATAGGGGTCAAGATTTCACTCCTGGGGTCTAGATTCAAATTTTGCAAATGGTACCTATCTATATAATGGGGTGAATCAAAACCGTGGATTCTCAGCACCCACCCAACTTTGACTTTGCACTGTTCAAAATTTAAATGAGTATCCAGACTTTTAAATTTTGAGCCCATATCTAGTATGTGGCAAACACGAACTTAAATACTGTCTATGACTGAATCTTTCAAATAGGACATGGACTTTTGAGTGGAGTTTGCAAAACATTGATTTATTTCTTCACTAGATAAGCCTGTTTAAATACTTGTCCACATAGAGTGTCTTCCGTGATCAAATTTCAGACTATCAGCTATTTGATCTCATTGGCATTAGGTTTGCAAAGCTGGATCTCTATCATAAACAAATAGCAGGCTTATTTGATGAGTATGTGCATTAAAGTGGCTCCAACTCGCTTCTCTGAAATATCTTCTTGTAACACAAGTGTCTGATTCAAAAATACCTACGGCTATTTTAATGACTTCTGAAGAGCCTTTCTGCAATTACTTTTTCTATCAACATGAAAACTGTTTAATGATTCCAAAGATGCTTTCCTCCCTTACATGTAATAACTGTAATAGAAACTAAAGCCCAGAAAGATTCTTCAATACGTGGTCCATATTGATTGATTCTTTTGATAATTGAGAATATGATCCCAGCACAAAAGCTGGCCATTAGGCTGACATGAGAATGATCAAACTGATGTATAGATCAGAGCACCTTTATTTCAGAACTTCTTGTGCAACATACAATATCCCTGCCTCTGGCTTTTGAATAACTGAAGAAATTCCTCCTCCTCCTGGCTTCCCAATCCTGAGAAATATATTGACTTCCTTTATTAGAGAAGTTGGGACACAGGGAGAGCTCTCATGGTAATGGTTCCTCTTCTGGGTCCAAAAGGGGCTGTATTGTCTACAATATCATTTACTGATAAAAAAAAATTGGTGTTGAAATGGAGGTATTTCACATTTAGTATTCTGAATATAAATTAACCCTTTGATCATTAGCTGACGTATGAGAATGAGTCGGCTGTTAGACCTAGATGGGCCTATCCATTATCACATCTAATATAATCTAAAGCACTTAACATGATTAGCTCCTGAGAAGGGATTTACTGAATCAGAGTAGTAGGGAAGAAAATAGAAAAATTTAATTTCTTTAGTTACTACTGAAGTATTCTGCATCCTGTCTGTATCGTCATGAGCATGTGAATCTAAGTTTTCTGGAGAGGCATTTGCTTTGCTTTTGTTTTAATTTACAGGACAGAATAGCAGTCACCCAGGACATTTGTTTCCTTTTCAGGTGACATTTTTTAGAGGACAGTTTACAAGAATCTCAGATTTAAATTTTGTTTATGTGAAAATAATTTAGACGCCAACTCTATAAGAAGCATCTCACAGAGATCAAAGACTACAAGAAGCCAGCCTGCCAGCCCATGCATTGTTCTAATGATACCCATATCTTCTAGATCCAAAGCAGTAATGGATTAAGTACAGAAGTCTGAGTCCAGACTTTTGTCCCTGTCTTAGTATGAATTAGGCACTCATTGTCTACATTTCTTGTTGTAACAAAGTCAAAAGCCATGGTGATCCTCTGTCCTCCTGAGAGGCGACCTTCTCTTTAAGAAAAGGTTGATGAGTCATATTCCAAAGTTCAACCTGACGCAATTTGAAATAGTGAAGAGATTAAATAACTGGGTAAAAAGTGGACTTTTAGGGCTTATAACCAAAAGGCAGATGAACCATTGGCAGCAGTGGTATTAATCATATTGTCAGAAGAAGATTTAATCCGTTAATCATTAAGCAAATGTTACGAACAGTAGCTCTTGTGCATACATAATATCCAACTCAACTGAATTTCAGGGTTTTATTTTTATATTACATTCTAGATGCACACAGTACTGAACAGTAGTAAAAATACAAATAGGACAGAAAATAAGGTACAAGCTCATCAGAAATCAGTCTAGAAGGAAATAGTACAATTAACACAAGAGGTGGATAGTGGAGCTGTGCATGAAGACTAGTACAGGCTGATGTCATGGAACAGGAAGGTTTGTAGCAGAGATGTGAAAAAGGAGACAAATTGGGCATCTAGCTTGCTGATTGGGAGGCTGCCCCAACCTTAGAAAGAGGGATGAGAGCAGATCCTCATTCAGCAGATGCAAATTCCTATAGCGGTCTTGACTTCAGTGGAACTGTGCCGATTTACAGCAGCCTAGGATCTGACTCATCAAGTTAAGCGTAGGGTAAAAGAAAAAATAAAGCAGCAGCAGAGAGGGATGAAGTTTAGTGGGAATATGGGAAGCCTGAGTCTCATTTCACTGACATCAGTGTAGCTCCATTAACCTTGGTAGAGTTATTCTTGACATTCACTGGTTGAAGTGAATGAAGAAATAAGCCCAAGGAGTGGAATGGGGCAGCAATTCTCAAACTGTGGGTCGGAACCCCAAATTGGTCATGACCCCCTTTGAATGGGGTCACCAGAGCTGGGACGCAGGGCTTAAGCTTAGACTGCTTAGACTGCTGGGACGCAGGGCTGAAGCCCAAGCCCCACCACCCAGGGCCAAAGCCAAAGCCTGAGGGCATCAGCCCTGGGCGGTGGAGCTCAGGTTGAAGGCCCCCCTGCCTGGAGGTGAAGCCCTTGAGCTTCAGCTTTGGCCCCCTGCCCAGAGCAGTGAGGCTCGGGGTTTGGCCCTCCCACCCGGGCCAGCGGGGCTTGGGCAGCCTCGGGCTTCAGTCCCTGATCCTGGGATCGTGAAGTAATTTTTGTTGTCAGAAGGGGGTCACGGTGCAATGAAGTTTGAGAACCCCTTGAATAGGGCATAGAAAGATTTTCCCAAGACACAACTTTTCCTTTTTGTACAGTTTGTTGCACTAGCGTTTCAAGTAATCAGAAGGCTTTTAGTGGTATTTATTTATTTATTTAATGCTATTTATTTATTTAATTCAATGTTCATTTGAGGGAGTACAGGAGGGTCTGGAGCATAAAGGAAGAACAGGCAGAAGACTCTAGCAAAGCATCAAGTACCCCTGTCCTCCTGGCAGAGGAAGAACTGGTAACTCTTTTTTATTTGCTCTGGCCATGGTAGAAATAATCACTGGAGATGCATTTGTGTCATTTTATTAGATACTGGTTTGGAATCAATTACTATGAAGAAAAGAAAAGATGGCCTTTTTCAAAAAGCTAGTAGAATCTGAAAAATCAGTGTATGAAAAATCTGTTGCCACTGTTTAAATATAGCACAGATTAACCAATTTAGTACAAAATTCTGGATAAACCTGCCTGCTGGCCACCTACCAATTAGTATCTAAGCTGGTTTGAAACAACAAAGATATTGCCCCTCAAAAGCCGGGAGTCATACTGCAATGTCTGAGAGAACATTAACATAAGATCTTCAGTTGTCATTGCAATAAGTCTGATGTTTTAGTAGTGTTAATTTTCCATTGTTGAGGATAAAACAAAGAGTAGTTGGCCAGGGAGTGCTCAGTGGTGGTTTTCAAAGTTAAGTACAGTTTCTCATCTGTTTTAGAACATTTTTCTTCCAAATAAACCACATGACATTAGTCCACAGTAAGTGCAATTTTCTGCCAAGTTTCCTTTTTCTCTTCAGTATTTAATTAGAATTCAAAAGACTGACACAAACATCGCAGATCCAATTCTCACAAACTGCCCTTTCTGAAACCTATTTCTTTCAACAAGGAGAATGAAGAAGTCAGAACAAATTTCTTTAGCAGAGCTGAATAAATACTGAAAAAAAATTCACATGAATATTCATTCAAGTGTTTTAAAATTTTGCTTTGACTGGTCACACTCCAATTTTATTTGCTTCCCATGACTTCAGATTCATAATTGGGAGCATACATTCTGGAAACAAGATTCTAAGAGTTATGCTCTTAGAATCCATGTATCCAAGTACCATGTGACTTATGCATCATGGAGGTTACTGGGCTAGCTGTATCTCTGTCCACATTCTGGTCTCTCCGAGTGTGACAGGCCTCGTTACCTCTTGTGTGTGGAACTGTGCACTTCTTTCCCTCTTACACAGGGTGCTGTATCATCGGGTAAAATCTGTCAACTGTGGTTACCTTGCAGGTCCAACTGTGTTCAGAACCTGCAATTCTTTCCTTTGGAAATCTGTGACCTGTGGTGAATATAATGACCAGACAGTCTTCTCAAAAACCAAAACATTGTTTATTTTAACAGATATAAGAAAGCATTTAGAGAAAAAGGATTTTTTTAAAAGTCCACAGATGTTTACCTTAGCTAAAGGCTTACCATCCAATGTTGGTAAATGAGGTAGGCATATGTTTCATTCAGTGGGTGCTTGTGTTTCATTCTGATTTCCCCCCAAAAACGACCTCACTTCCCATAAGAGAAGGTTCATTTTAATACTTTCAGTGATCTTGTGTTCTTCTGTGTTCCCCAGCTGTGACCCTTCAGGTCATTACTAGTTTGTGGGCTCATCAGGAGATTGAACCGGAATCGCAAAAGCATTTAGGTCTGGCATTGTGCCTTAACAACTTTCATGTGTTTGCAGAGAAGTGGCTTATTTTGAGCCATTCTTTTTCATTCCTGCCTGTTTGTCCAGACAGCCTAGTTGATTTAACCCAATATATTCATACAGCAAGCATCTTAATAATCAAGCCAACACACAATATTCATAAATTACAGAGTGATTCCAAATCAGCCACTCTATGTAGCCAATAAAACACAGCTTCATTACAAATTATTTGCCCTGCTCTACTTTTTGGTCTTTTTATATTGGGATTATAATTTAAATTTTATTCTTGAGGAAAAAAAATAATAATAAAAAAAAGAAAAATTACGTGAAGAAAAAGAGTAGAAGGAAGGAGAAAAACTATTGGTCAAAATAAAATCTATAAAGCTTAACCAAGAAGACGATAAATTTGGACCTCTCTTAAAGGCTTAACTGATTTGTACCACATTTTGTTAAAAATATGTATCTCTGTATACAACTTGACTGTCATTTTAACCCTAAAACATCTGAGATGCTAAATCTGTGACACTGGCATTTATGATGCCTAGTCTGATAGAACCTACTGAAAACTGTATCAGGACATGAGTTTGAGAGTGCACACATATTAATGTAGAGAGGGTGAGCAAGTGCAAGGTAACACATTTGGGATGAAAATGAAATGCCGTCATTGGGCTAAAACAGTGGGTAACTCCTTTTGTAGTGAAGTAACAGAAAGGAAGTTGGTCCATACAGAGACTGAGTCTAAATCGTAGAATCATAGAACTGGAAGGGACCTCAAGAGGTCATCTAGTCCAGTCCCCTGCACTCATGGCAGGACTAAGTATTATCTAGACCATCCCTGACTGGTGTTTGTCTAACCTGCTCTTAAAAATCTCCAATGATGGGGATTCCACAACCTCCCTAGGCAATTTATTCCAGAGCTTAACCACCCTGACGGTTAGAAAGTTTTTTCCTAATGTCCAACCTAAACCTCCCTTGCTACAATTTAAGCCCATTGCTTCTTGTCCTATCCTCAGAAGTTAAGAAAAACAATTTTTCTTCCTCCTTGTAACAACGTTTTACATACTTGAAAACTGTTATCATATCCCCTCTCAGTCTTCTTTTTTTCCAGACTAAACAAACCCAATTTTTTTCAATCTTCCCTCATAGGTCATGTTTTCTAGATCTTTAATAATTTTGTTGCTCTCCAATTTGTCCACATCCTTCCTGAAATGTGGTTCCCAGAACTCCAGTTGAGGCCTAATCAGCACGGAGTAGAGCGGAAGAATTACTTCTCATGTCTTGCTTATAACATTCCTCCTAATACATCCCAGAATGATGTTCGCCTTTTTTGCAACAGTGTTACACTGTTGACTCATATTTAGCTTGTGGTCCACTATGACCCCCATATCCCTTTCTGCAGTACTCCTTCCTAGGCAGTGATTTCCCATTTTGTATGTGTGCAACTGATTGGTCCTTCCTAAGTGGAGTACTTTGCATTTGTCCTTATTGAATTTTTTCCTATTTACTTTAGACCATTTCTCCAGTTTTACTGCTTTGCACTGCTGCAGCCTGCGACTGTCCTGTCTTGCGCTTCTTTGTTTCTACTCCTCAGCAGGAAATGTCCCAGGAAACCAAAGACTGCATGTAAAGTGTCCAGGAAGTGTGGCATCTGTACACTTCCTGGAGAACTTAATCAATAACACAGGTCACATTTGAAAACTGTAGCAGACCTGGGAATTGAATCAAGGATCTAAACTGGCCATCAATAAGTTTAGGCTTGAAATTAGACAAAGGTTTCTATCCATCAGAGGCGTGAAGTTCTGTAACAGCCTTCCAAGGGGAGTAGTGGGAGCAAAAAACCTAACTGGCTTCAAGACTGAGCTTGATACATTTATTGAGAGGAGGGTATGATAAGATTGCCTGCATTGGTATGTGCCCCATTTGTGACTGCTAATAGCAAATATCTCCAATGGCTGGAGATGGGACACTAAGTTACTACAGAGAATTCTTTCCCAGGTGTCTGGCTGGTCGTTCTTGCCCACATGCTCAGGATTCAACTGATCACCATATTTGGGGTTGGAAAGGAATTTCCCCTCAGGTCAGATTGGCAGAGACCCTGGGGTTTTTTCACCTTCCTCTGCAGTGTGGGGCACTGGTCACTTGCAGGTTTAAACTAGAGTAAATGGTGGATTCTCTGTAACATGAGGTCTTTAAATCATCCAGAGGTTAAGAGTCTATTACAGGAGTGAGTGGGTGGGTGGTCTGTGACGTGCAAGGAGTCAGACTAGATGATCACAATGACCCCTTCTGGCCTTAAAGCTTATAAGACTATGAGTCTCCTGAAACCCAGTCCTGTGCTCTATTCACTACACCATCCTATTAGGAGTTAAATATTTGGAAATTAAAATGAGGATGGATTAATGAGGCAGTGAGGCAGGGGAGGGGACAGCAAGAAACTGAGGAGAGAAGCTCTTATAATATCATCACATTTGACTGAGCATAAATCCGACAACTGTTCTCCATTTTGAGTGATTGAGAATGTCATTTGTTCTATAACTAACATGGTATTTTGGATGACTTTTCACATTTCGTTTATTATGGCTGTAGTTTAGGTTTGATTAGGAATGACAAGGGACACTGGATCAGGGAGCAACATCTGCTTTGAGCCTGGCCCTTAGGGGAAGAGGGAGAGGTAAACAGGACAATGGAGAAGGAAAAACTATGGTTAGTGTTTTGAGAACATATAATGTAAATACCTTAGATATTGATCAAATCTCAGGCTCACCACCTATAAAAGCTGCAAACCTTGCCCAGGTACCTAGTCAAAAAGGTTTTAGAAGTGGCCACTGATTTTGGGTGCCTTGGGGAATTAGCTATCCAAATTTAAGACACCTTAGGCCTGACTTTTTTTTTCTGAGGTGCCGAGCTTCAGTTGCTCAGTGCTTCTGAAAGTCAGGCCAGGAGTACCTCCAGTTGGGCACCCGAAAGTCAGTGGTCACTTCTGACAAATGTGGGCCTTAACCTCTGTCCCTCAGTTTTCCCACCTATAAAACACAAAGGGCTATTAACAGTTACCAAGCTTGGTGAAGCACTTTGAGAGTTTCAGATACGGAGTGCTAAAAATTATTATTTAAACATTTTTTTATATCCTGTCCCTCCTTTTAATGAGCAAGTTTGCTCTTGCAATAAAAACAAAAATAAATTACACACACTTCACTATTCTGTTCCAAAACAATACTCTTGTTATAGAATGAAAATACCAGGTTCAAATAGTTAGTAACGGCTATAGATAACATTTTCTCTGACAAGACAATCATTTTATAATACACTGTTTTCAATAAAGAGTCAGTCCAACATTTGCAACTGCAGTATTACTTACAAGGGAGACAGAATAAAATAAATCATGTCAGATTAAGGTTCTCCTGAATCCTAGCTCAGAACATAGAGCATAGCTTCCGAATAAACAGATTATGTTGCATAAGGTAGAACTAGTAGGCAATCTTCAGTTATGACCGTCTGCATTAAGGCTGCATATGACTTATCATGGCAGGCCCAAGGGAAAACATCCATTGGCATAATGATTATTATAGATGCATTATTAAGTTTCCTTGTTTTTCTTCTGCATAGGCTTCCTCAAAACTAGGAGATATTAACCATTCCATCCCTACTCTGCTCTACAGCAAAAATTAGACTTGAAATTATAATAAGAATCCATGGTACCCAAAACAAATCAATTGCTTATTTTCAAAGCTTTTTAATCTGTAAAAGGATCAGCGAAATTGCACACAAAAAAGGGTAAGACTGTATATACTAAAGATAGGTGAATGACAAAATCCAAAGAATTTATGCAAAAAAAAAAAAATCACAACTTTCATCAAGCTGTTCAAATATTATTTGACCATTTTCAGGCCCTAATTCAGCAAACACACAGGCCTGTGCTTGATGTTACACACTGTGAGTAGTCCCTCTGACTTCAGTGGAACTTCCCAATATTCTGTGCTGTTTAGGTTCTTATACCTTCCTCATCACAGTAGTATCTAAGCTCCTTTCACTAGTGCATAAAATGACCAACATCGGCCATGTGCGTTCATTCTCTCTCTCACCCCCTCTCCAGAGGAAGAATAGTATGTGTAATATAGTGCAGGAGTTGGCAACCTATGGCACGTGTGCCCAGTGACCACAACTGTCCACTGCAGGGGTACAAGAAGCTGGGCATCTCCTCCCATATGGAGCATCTGGGCACAATCTGGCCTACTGAGATATGTCCCAATAATAAGAATAAATGCTTATGCACAAATCACAGACAGGAAAAGGCCTGAAGCCACTCAATAAATTGTATGCTAGGAATAAATCAACTAGCTCTGGTGAAGACTCATTTTCAGTTCATCATAAATCTTTTTGCAGAGGACCATATTTTGTACAACTATTACAGAAAATTAAAAAAGCAATAATAATACAATTGCAGTATATAACATTTTTGCCTATTTTCCCCCCTTTCCACCCAGTTTTAACTAGGGGGATACATTTAACTAAGTAGCCATTTTACATGATCTAATACTGGTACCAAAGTATTATAAGATGCACATGAAGCGACATATACCATTAAGTTCTGCTGCAGAAGAGATATTTAGGGAAAGGCTGCTATTGGTTCCCTCCCTGCTCCATGTAGGTAGCAAGCTTATGTAGGAGAAAGGCCTTTCAGAATGAGCTTTCCCCACCCCCCTTGAATTGAGTTAAATGGAGGTGATGAGTTGCCTGCCTCCTTGCCGCACATGAGCATTAATATGGGTTTTATGTATAGAAAAGAATATTTATTCATTTTTGCGGGCTGAGGGCTACTGCTAACCCCCTATAGATTGAGATGAACTGCTAAGGCAGGTCTCTTCTATTTGAAAAAAAATTAGGTACAGTCAGAGATAACATGGGAACATGCAATAGATTGGGTCTACTAGCTGTTAGTCTTAAATCAGGGGTTTTATTCCTAGTTTGTGCAACAAATAAGCCAACAGCTCCTGAAAGTCGGTGGCAGCAATTTATAGTTTGGCCAGTAAAATAAAAATTGAAAAAAGAGAAGTTTATATAACCTTCTCTTGCTCATCGATGAGATAAACTGGCCTCTTGCAGGAAAAATTGGGGTGCAAGCTGTGGAAGAGTGAGACTTTGTTCTCCCCCACCAAACCTATTCCTCGCTGCTCCTAACCTAGAGACCAGTTCCCATGCACTTACCACATAGTGTTCCCGATGCCCAATACAACCCAACTTGAGACATTCAGTCTTGACTAGCTTCCCCTCCATGATATAGATACCTTTCCTACTGACCCCATCCCCATTAACCAAATATGTTTTCCCTTGTGCTCTTTCTAGGAGAGCAACCCAGCCTGGGGGGCATTTGGTGCTCACTCTTTCATCAGGTACCCATAAGTGGCAGAGCCAGATTTTGAAATGTGTGTGTGTGTGTGTGCGTGTGTGAGGGGATGATGGGTCACTAGTGACTGGCAGTGGGCTAGAGAGTGAGCCTGCCCAGCACTCACCTAGCAACAGTGGCTCCTGTCCTGTGGGGCTGGGCCTGGTTCCCCACTTAGGATATTGCGACCCGGTGCAGTGGCTCCTGTCCTGTGGGGCTGGGCCTGGTTCCCCACTTAGGATATTGCGACCCGGTGCATGGATTCGCAGCGCCATTCAGGTTTGGCCTGGCCACCCCTCCATTCAACCTATTGAAATTAATAGGAATCAAACACTGAAATACCTTTAAAAATCTGATCCAAAGAAACTTGCCTACGGTCGCAGAGGAAATCTGCTCAGGGAACATTTTACAGCAAGAAACAATGACTCTTCTGTGTAGTAAGCTTGTGCCCGCTGTCATTTCTCGGGGGATTGTAGCAGTTTGTGCTCTACCACCACCAAACATGCTGCTCAGTGACAAGGAAAGTATGTCAGGATCTCTTTGTAATGTCTCACCCTGTCAGCTTTTTGACACTTTCTTCTGCTTGCCTTGAAACGATACCACAAAAGAATATTTCTGTGGATAATCCAGTCATCTTTCATCGGGTTCACATGTCAGGGCATTCACAAAGACATCCTAATAAGGCAAACAACGGGCTAAATGCTGCTCACCTCACTCCCATGAGTAATCCCACTGAAGCCAATGGGCCTACCTGTGTGAGTAAGAAGAGTTTGGGCCAAAGTGGCTTCATTGATGTATACAGGCAGCTCTCAGGGTAAAGGGAGAGTGCATTGAAGTATGAAATTAAAATATAGACATACAAACATAATTGCCAAAACTAGCTGCCACCTCCAGTATATTTAACATGCAGTTTCAAGCAGTTTTCGAGGAAGAAGCCGGCATATCACATCTGCATTGGACTTGCCATTGACTAGAGATAGTGGGGATGATATGTAAACCTTGGCATGTGATCACAATTACTCCAAAAGAAAAAAAAAAAAAAACCTTTACAAAACACCACCACCTCAACATTGTATGTATCCCATCCACTAGCTGTGAACTGGTGTAGTAGAGTTGTGCTCAAGCCCTACTCACTGTGGCTTGCCGTGCTCCTGAGGCATTGCCTCCCCCAGGGAGCGTGTGTGAGAGAGAGTGTCTGGAACGGAAGCCAGCTCTGCTGGGTTTATTCCATCTGAGAATTCCACCCTGCTCGGACAGCTCTCAACTGGCCAGCTGTGATTCCAGTCCCACTACTCAGGAACCTCAAAGGAGCCGGGACTATGGCAGGGAATCTGGGCCTAAGATCATAGTGACTCAAAGTTATTAGCATCTAATAGTTGTTCAATGGTCTATATTAAATGAATCCCATGGATATGTGACCATATGTAATCTAGGGTTACCATACATCCGGATTTTCCTGGACATGTCTGGCTTTTTGGGTCTCAAATCCCCGTCCGGGGGGAAATCCCAAAAAGCCGAACATGTCCGGGAAAATAGGGACATGCGGGGCTGGGGGTGCTGGGCCGGGGGCCGGGGCCGGCGGTGCTGGGCCAGGGACCGGGGCCGGGCCGGGGGCCGGCGGTGCTAGGCCGGGGGCCGGCGGTGCTGGGCTGGGGGCCGGGGTCCGGGGCCGGGCCGGCGGTGCTGGGCCGGGCCGGGGCCTGGCCTGGGGCCGGCACCCAGGGCCCGAGCCGAACCAGGCTGGAGATGCCGGGGCCAGGGCTGGAGGGAGCTGCTCGGTTGGTGGGACCAGACTGGGCCGCGCCTCCTCTCCCCCCCCCCAGCTTACCTGCTGCCTGCTTCAGGCTTCCCGCGAATCAAATGTTCACGGGAAGCAGGGGAGGGGGCGGAGTTGGGGCGTGGGGCATGGGCGGGGCTGGGGGCGGGGCCGGGGCCGGGGCCCCGTGGAGTGTCCTCTTTTTGGACACTCAAAATATGGTAACCCTATGTAATCTTAATTATTTCTAAGTCTGCGTCTTCACTGCCAAAAGGATGGGTTTTCTTTTAAAACCAAGAAGACTTACACAATAGTTATCTTACTGTAAAATCCTAGTGGAGAGAAGACACCTCTAGTTTTTACTGCAGGGCAGCTGAATGAGGTCAACACTATACACCCTACCCATGGATGACCTCACTGAGCCTAAACTCATGATAAAACTACATTGCCATGCCTGCACTAGGATTTTGCAGTGGGGTAGTTAAGATGCTTTGGTTACCCCATGGTAAAAACACATTTTTTAGCAATAAAGACTAAAGCTTAAGGGGCCTCTTATCTTGGTATCTAAGAACTCGGGTATGGAATGGGACCAAACTTCTTTGCCATAAAACAGACACTGGTCTCACTGAGTTATGGTTAAACTAAATGGCAGTTTCCTCTGTCCCCCATCAAGCATTTACATTTATTCAGTGTTCAACAGAAACAAGGACAAAAACAGATTCCTAACCTAGGGCCACAGGTCAAGTCCTTATGTCACTATAAAGAAACAGTAGAAATCAGTGAAACACTCCAACTAAACATATACATCCCTCTAGGTTTATTTTAGTGATTTATATATTTTTAGCATAGAGCTCTGCCTGTAGCTTGTCTTGGACATGTCTGTAAGGTTCACTTAAGCACAGGTCAACCTATACTATAGCTTGCTGGGTTAATTAACAAGCTAACGAAGGACACCTGCCAGCAAACCCAACTGATTTGTAATTCCTGCTGGGTCTGACTACATACCTGCAGTGTGTACAGGGTTATGAGATTTCTGTTCTGTGACAAGCTTAGGGCGGGGTTATCATCCTGCATCACCCAAGATTGAGCTATTCTCTATGACAGTCATTAATCAGCAGAAGCCCAGGATTAAATGGGCTTGGAGAATAAACCGCTCTTTCACCCTGAAAGGTTGTATCTCAAGAATGTGGCTTAGGAGGTTCACTTGAGGGGCCCAGCTATTGCCTGTACTGAAAATACCATGTAGATAAAAAGAGGATTCAATAAAGCACTTCCCATATTGGTGCTTAGAAAACTGTCATGCAGTTTTTTTATCTTCCATCTGAACAATCTCCAGAACCTGGGAGGGGAAGACATCTCATTCCAGACTGAGACTTTAAAGGGTATCATAACTCCTATAGGTTTTTCACTGAAATGTCAGCCTTGCGTACAAGCCCAAGTTCTGGTTCAGGCCCTGATCCCTTGATGTTTTAACACACAAGTGAAAAGGCTGTCAGCTGTGACTTGCTGTCTCATTTTAGCAAGCAATGCCGCTGACACATTTTCACTGCTAACCTTGCATTTGATATTTCCATGGGTAAAACTGAATATTTTGTCAAGCCCAATTACATTTATGAGTTCAAGTCTTCACTGACTTAGAACCTAACCACATGCTGCATGTATAAAAATGAATATTTCCCCTCCTGAATTACACACTGACTGTCCAATCATACCTGAAGGCAAACAACAGGAAAATGATGTTCCCTGATTGCCTTCTCTCTAATAAATAAGAACTATAAAAAGGAATTTTGTTCAATATCAATTATTCATACTCCAGCAACTAACTGACACATCCTCAAGTTATGACTTCCATCCACACTGGCAATAAAATGCAGTTTCAGTATGACTGGAATGTATGTTATTGTCAATTTAAATATATATCATGTACAAGGCAATAGACAATCACAGCACCAGAGAGGAAATAACACTTGGCAATCCCTTGGGAAATATATAGGCAAGACAAGACAGCAAGATTGTCCAGGATCCTTATCTACAGATTCTGTACGTTTAAACATTGACCTCTGAGGTATAAATAACAAGAAAATTTACTTGTGCTTACCTGAAAATTTCCTTTCTTCAAGTAATAAGGTACACTGATCTGTTACTACGGGTATTTCAGCTGGCTTGAGGGCAGAACAAGACCTGTCAGTCACCAGCAGCAGCAGTGTGCCCTGCTCCCTTCAGATGAGATAGCATCCATAGCTATCGGGTAGAGACAATGGATTTCAGGAAGGCAGATTTTGGGAAGCTCAGAGAGCTGATAGGTAAGGTCCCATGGGAATCAAGACTGAGGGGAAAAACAACTGAGGAGAGTTGGCAGTTTTTCAAAGGGACACTATTAAGGGCCCAAAAGCAAGCTATTCCGCTGGTTAGGAAAGATAGAAAATGTGGCAAAAGACCACCTTGGCTTAACCACGAGATCTTGCACGATCTAAAAAATAAAAAGGAGTCATATAAAAAATGGAAACTAGGACAGATTACAAAGGATGAATATAGGCAAACAACACAGGAATGCAGGGGCAAGATTAGAAAGGCAAAGGCACAAAATGAGCTCAAACTAGCTACGGGAATAAAAGGAAACAAGAAGACTTTTTATCAATACATTAGAAGCAAGAGGAAGACCAAAGACAGGGTAGGCCCACTGCTTAGTGAAGAGGGAGAAACAGTAACAGGAAACTTGGAAATGTCAGAGATGCTTAATTACTTCTTTGTTTCGGTCTTCACCGAGAAGTCTGAAGCAATGCCTAACATAGTGAATGCTAATGGGAAGGGGGTAGGTTTAGCGGATAAAATAAAAAAAGAACAAGTTAAAAATCACTTAGAAAAGTTAGATGCCTGCAAGTCACCCGGGCCTGATGAAATGCATCCTAGAATACTCAAGGAGCTAATAGAGGAGGTATCTGAGCCTCTAGCTATTATCTTTGGAAAGTCATGGGAGACGGGAGAGATTCCAGAAGACTGGAAAAGGGCAAATATAGTGCCCATCTATAAAAAGGGAAATAAAAACAACCCAGGTAACTACAGACCAGTTAGTTTAACTTCTGTGCCAGGGAAGATAATGGAGCAAGTAATTAAGGAAATCATCTGCAAACACTTGGAAGGTGGTAAGGTGATAGGGAACAGCCAGCATGGATTTGTGAAGAACAAATCATGTCAAACCAATCTGATAGCTTTCTTTGATAGAATAACGAGCCTTGTGGATAAGGTGGATGTGGTATACCTAGACTTTAGTAAGGCATTTGATACGGTCTCGCATGATATTCTTATCGATAAACTAGGCAAATACAAATTAGATGGGGCTACTATAAGGTGGGTGCATAACTGGCTGGATAACCGTACTCAGAGAGTTGTTATTAATGGTTCCCAATCCTGCTGGAAAGGCGTAACGAGTGGGGTTCCGCAGGGGTCTGTTTTGGGACCTGCTCTGTTCAATATCTTCATCAACGACTTAGATATTGGCATAGAAAGTACGCTTATTAAGTTTGCGGATGATACCAAACTGGGAGGGATTGCAACTACTTTGGAGGACAGGGTCATAATTCAAAATGATCTGGACAAATTGGAGAAATGGTCTGAGTTAAACAGGATGAAGTTTAACAAAGACAAATGTAAAGTGCTCCACTTAGGAAGGAAAAATCAATTTCACACATACAGAATGGGAAAAGACTGTCTAGGAAGGAGTACGGCAGAAAGGGATCTAGGGGTTATAGTGGACCACAAGCTAAATATGAGTCAACAGTGTGATGCTGTTGCAAAAAAAGCAAACATGATTCTGGGATGCATTAACAGGTGTGTTGTGAGCAAGACACGAGAAGTCATTCTTCCGCTCTACTCTGCTCTGGTTAGGCCTCAGCTGGAGTATTGTGTCCAGTTCTGGGCGCCGCATTTTAAAAAAGATGTGGAGAAATTGGAAAGGGTCCAAAGAAGAGCAACAAGAATGATTAAAGGTCTTGAGAACATGACCTATGAAGGAAGGCTGAAAGAACTGGGTTTGTTTAGTTGGGAGAAGAGAAGACTGAGAGGGGACATGATAGCAGTTTTCAGGTATCTAAAAGGGTGTCATGAGGAGGAGGGAGAGAACTTGTTCACCTTAGCCTCCAAGGATAGAACCAGAAACAATGGGTTTAAACTGCAGCAAGGGAGGTCTAGGTTGGACATTAGGAAAAAGTTCCTAACTGTCAGGGTGGTTAAACACTGGAACAAATTGCCTAGGGAGGTTGTGGAATCTCCGTCTCTGGAGATATTTAAGAGTAGGTTAGATAAATGTCTATCAGGGATGGTCTAGACAGTATTTGGTCCTGCCATGCGGGCAGGGGACTGGACTCGATGACCTCTCGAGGTCCCTTCCAGTCCTATAATCTATGATTCTATGATTCTATGATGATTCTATGATCATTCAAATCTTTCCTAAACGACAGCTTTTGTTAAATATACTTGAGGAAAATGCAGAACAATGTCTCCTACTGAAGGATATATGAAATTCTCCCTCATTCCAAATCCAAATCTTTGGATATCAATTTCCATCCCTATCCTGGGTAATCTATATGTGTCCAGGATGGGCTGGATCTGTGCAACTTATTACTTGAAAAAAGGAAATGTTCAGATAAGCGCAGATAAACATTCCTATTTGTCATCATGTTAAGGCTCACAGATCTGTTACAATGGGATTTTCATAGCAGTGTGCCTCTTGGGATGGGAATTAAGAGCATTCTTTAAAAAGGATCTCCAAAAAGAGAGATATTACATATCCTCCATCTGCCCTTGTCCCCTAAGATATGGTGAAGCCTTCTGCCAAAAAAATATCCTGCATTGCTAAAGATTGGATGCGCATAATTTGGAGAATTGATGTATGAATGGCTACGCAGCTGCCTAACCGATCTCAAAACAGAAGGCCTAACTTCTCTTCCCTGACCGCATCACTGCCACTCTTTCCCTCCTGTCTTTTGTATGGTTCTGAGGGAAGACGAAAGGGTGGGAAGGCATATATCAGAGACATTGCCCTCTTTGTGAGAGGTTATTCCCCACCTCACTCCCTGGTCCTGAGACATCCAGAGGCTGCAGGGCACTTTATAGTTGTCTCCAGATGCAAAGAAGTCAAAAGCACCAGCCCCCCAACTGGACGTAAAATGTATGAGGCTATTTCTGGGTGCAGGTTCAACTCTGCTTAATCCAACTTCTGCTAGCTCTGTATTGGTGTCTCCCCGTCAAGGCGGGAGATAGAAACTTGCTTGGCCTAGGACAGACGTTGATTTTTCTCTTTGGGAGAGAGCTGATGGTGTGTTTCCGAGTTTACTTATGAAATCCCCATCAGACACATGGATTGTTATGATTAGAACAGTCTGCTGCCGATGGAAGGAACTGCTTTGCCCCGGCAATGAATCGTTGCGTTCCAGCTAGTGGATGCTCTGCCGTGTCTCTTCCTCGTAGCCGTTCCTTGGGTTGACTTGGGACTAGAATGAGCTCCCTCCATTATTCTCAGCTGGCCTCAGACATAAGAGTCACATTCCCTGATTTATAATGGGTAGATCTCTTCAAAGGTTCTGGTTCTCTGCACTCACCAGTTGAGGGAAGGCTACACAACTGGACCTTGAGCTCTGTGTGGAGGGGGTAACAGTAGTTACTGAATAGGTTTTAGGCTATGTCTACACTGCATACCACTCTGGGTGGTGTGTAGTATACATACACGCAGAGCCCCACCTCGCTCGTGCATAAGTAGGCGCATGGCCAGTGAGGCATGGCTTGGGTGAGTAAAGCCATGCCTGAAGGGTGTGAGTATGAACGTGGATACATACCCTATATGCTCTCTACTCACGCAAGCAGCGCTTCCCTGTCTACACTGCTCTTTTTAGCACTGTAGTGTTCCACTGCCTTCCTGATGCTGGAGCCTTCCCCTCTGCAAGAAAAGACTTCCCCAGCAGGAAAAGGCTCTGATAGTGGGGCGGTAGCGGGGAAAAGCTCTGCCCATAGGAAAGACTCTGGCAGTGGGGAAAGGAACGTGGAGTCCTACACCACCACCACAGGGAAAGACTCTAGCAGCAGGGAAAGGCTGCCAGCACCCTGTGGCAGAAACCCTTCACTGCCTCAGGGAAAGGATCCGGCAGTAGGGAGCTGCTGAAGCTTTTCCTGTGGTCTGCCCCCCTGCCAGAGCCTTTCACTGACACATGTAGCTATTCACTGCAGTGTAGACACAGCCTGCTTTTCACTTCTCTGTGTGTAGCTCCATGTACACTAGGCTGTGTAGTGTAGATGTGGCCTTATAAGAACTCTGATTCACTGAGGCATGCCTGTGGATGAGATCAATATTCCCAATAGGCTCCAATAAGTACTGGATTTTTGTTTCTGTGATACCATTTATTTTCCTTTAACACTCTCTTCAGCTTCTGTTAACATTTTGCTGAGATGGGATCTTGTACATGATAGTATGGACTTCCCTATGATTGACTTTCCTGCCACCATGTGTCTGTGTGTAGCATGAATCCGAGCGACTCTAGAAACTCTATCACTCTCTGTGTTTGTAACCCATGCCAGCTTGGTGTGGTGCTCTGTCCCCCTCTAGTGGCACCTAGCCCAGCTAGAGATTAATGAGTGTGCTACAGCCTTGGCTAAGAGCCATGTGGCTTTTAGTTAATGCAACAGAGGCTTATGCATTTAGCTACAGACATCCCAGGTTTGATCCTGCCGATGACCAGGATCTGTTGGTGTTACGTGTTCTTTTCAGCTTTCTCTCTATACAGAGCGCTGATCACAGAAATTGCCAGGAGAGTTAAAGTGAATGTAAAGCCAATATGAAAATTACCATGATCATGGAAAAGACCCTGGGAACCTCTTGTCAGATCAAATGGCAATTTTTAATGTTGGGGGACAAAACTGCCATCCGTATGAAAGATGGAGGAATTGTCCATGGGATGGTAAAATGGGAATGTAAAGATAAGCCTCCTTTAGCGACTTACTTAGATGTTTGTCAGGTGGAGCCCTTCTCAGTTTGTTCCCAGTTCTCTCAGGCTATAAATACAATGGGGAACAGTTTGTATAGCTTCAATATGTAGTATATGATGTATGGCTTCATTCTTGTCCTGGCATTTCAATGCTTTCGAGATTGGGAATGGGACAAAGCTGTTCTTGTGATTCTTGCACAGCTCCATAGAATACTCCCCCTGGAGAATGAGTTGGATTGTATGACAAGGACACCGGCTGGAATGGGGCAGTGCTCTTTCTAATATACTTGGCAGGTGGGCCTTGCTCACATGCTCAGGGTCTAACTGGTTGCCATAAGTAGTGTGAGGAAGGAATTTTCACTAGAAGCAGATTGGCCATGCCCTTTGTTTGTTTTGCCCATCTCTGCAGCATGGGGTACAGGTTGCTTACTAGGATCATCTGGATATAGCTCGTGAAATCAATCCCCTGCCATTGTAGGTGCCTTAGGCATTAGTGCTCCTGAGTCCTTCTTATTCTCTGCATGTCGCACACAACAGTTTAGTCTCCTCAGGGCTGCAATACTTCAGTCTAATCCAGGATATTGGGCTCAATGCAGGGGTAACTGTTGGTGGTCTCTGATATACAGAAGGTCAGACTAGTTGATCTGGTGGTCTCTTCTGGCCTTAAACTCTATGACCTCATTTTGACCAAAGCTATAGGTGGACATTTGCTCCCAAATTGTAAAAGCCTGGCACCAATCAAGGGTCTAATTCTGGATAGGGCTGGCTGGGAATCATGCAGATTGTTCTGAGGCAATCGAGGGCAGCTACTGCCGAACCTCAGTACCCTGCACTTGTCCTAGCTACCACTTGCAAACTAGTATTTCCTCCTGCAGTACATGAGGGACTGCTTCAATCTGCCGTGTGACCCGTATTCTTTTGTATAGCAGCTGGCAGGAGCCAGGATTGAGAGTTGATTTTTCTGATGACTTGGAATACCCTTAGCTTTCCTTAGCTTCCTACTGTATAATCTGTACATCAGGGCGCGGTGCCCCACAGCAGTAGGTGAGGACGACAGCTCACAAGATCTGTGGACTATCTGCCCTGCTGCCCTGTGTGAAGATGAGAAGGGGAAGCAGTGCTGAGATGATTTATTCATTTATGTCTTCTTTAGGAGTGTTTCTCTTCTTTAGGAAGGGCTGGGGAGGGAAGCTGTGCTCAGAAATGGCTCTCAAAATATTTCAGTTGGTGGCAATCGCTCTGTCCACAAAGAGGCTGGGCGTATTGTCTCCCCTCCCCCATATGGGCTCTTTCTAGGTCTCTCAAGGAAGGAGCTGGCCTGGGGCTTAAGGATGAGCTTCTTAATAGCACTACCCCACTTTACTGCATGTGATCCACATGGGCCAGATGGGTCTGTTTCCCATAGAGGCCCTGGCCAAGGATATCAATACATATTCCTTTGAGAGGCCTGTTACAGAAGTGGCAGCAGGGCGGGGAGGTGGGCCCAAAGGCCCTTTACCGCACGCTCTGGTGTTGGCAGTGTCCATGCTGTGACCCATGGGGAAGCAGAGGGGGAGGAGGCATCTAAGCTCCACAGTCAGAGGGGTGGCTGCTGGATTGGGCTACAGGAACTCAGGCATGATCTTCCATCTGGCGCACTGTCCTTCTGGCATTGCTCTCCTCACAGAGATGGGGGAAAGAGGCCTGCTTCAGGAGGGGGCTGAGATGACTCTGCCTAGCCTGGGTTGAGTGGGAGACTGCCCTTTGCCCACAGAGCTGGCCAAGTTCCCCAGTGACTGATTTAGCATGAAGTCTAAAGTGCTAATTCAGCAGAACATTTAAGTACATGCTTAACTTTAAACATGTGGGTGAATCCATTCCTATTCAGTAAAGCACTTAAGAATGTGCTTAAGTGCTTTGCTGAATCAGGGCTTAAATCGACTAATCCTTTAGCAATAGAATGTAACATTTAAATAGCACTTTTCATTTGTAGAGCTGCAGAGGTGGTATCTTCATGTCTAGGTGGAAGCACACTGGTGGAGTAGTGGCAAGAAATTTGTCCTGCTAGTGCCTCAGCTTTACTTTTTCTATGGATGAATGGAGGTCTACAGAACTCTCAATCTGCCACCTTTGACAAGCACTAAAGTAAAGTTCATGATATTGACAAAGCAACATCAGACTGTTTCCCAGCTTCTTGTAATTTTGTGTTTGCTTTGCTGTCATTTGAGGGCAGGAGTTAAAGAAGAATTGCCTAATTTCCAGATGTAAAGGAAAATATAGGGAGGTAGGGGAAATGACACAAGTCATAGTTCAAGGTAAAAGATCAAGTGATCTGAGAAAAACTGTCTGAAGAAAACCTGTTTTCTAGGTTATTTTCTCTCAGATGAGGAGTTTCAAAGAATGTGGTATGTTACTTGTTGAGAGAAAACTGGAACTTACCTTTAGAGGACCTGGGGAGTTTGTTCTGATCACATTCTAGAAAGTGAATATATGTCTTTGTAAGTGTTGTAAAAGTTATGGAATGACTGAAGGTAAAGATGGCCCAGTCACCACTTATGTGGAAAAAAGGGATCTCAGCAATAGCTTCAGGCAGGTTTAGGGAAGAGCTCATTGTAAGGATTGGGCACTTAGGCAAGGCAGACTATGAAGTGGTTTTCAATGGATTCTCCTTCTATTGTAGCCTAGAGACCAGATCTTGGGTTGATGTAAATAAGACAAGTTCCATTGACTTCAGTTGAGCTAGGCCAAATTACACCAGCTGAGTATCTGGCCCCATATTTTACATTAATAGTGAAGCATTGTCCTTACTAACCCTCTCAAGCTGTGGTTTTCTTTCATCGCTGCAGGTTTTAGTTAATCCTTCTGAGTTATTATTCGCATTGTGTAGTGCCCAAAGGGCCTCCTCATTCACTGTGATTGGAAATAATATTTTTGAGTCATGGGTGGCATAACCATAATAATTAAAATGTACATAATGACTTTCATTCTCAAACACTGTATAAATATTGACTATTTAATTCTTACCACAGATCGATGAGGCAGGTAAGTATTATTCATCTATTTATTGACACCAATACCTTCTATTATCACCTTCTTGAATCTGAGTTTCCCAAATCCTTCTATGGACTATTTCCACTGTACCAGTTATATGTGGATATTTTAATAGATATCTGTAGCTTTCTGATTTTCCTTTAGTAAAATATTATAGTTAATATTAATCTTTCTTTTGGATTATATGTAATACAAAGGTTTTGACCATTTAATTTCTCTGTGCCTCAGTTCCCCATTTGTAAAATAAAATAAAATAAAATAATAATAATAATAATACTTTATTTTTTTTACCATTGTGTGTATATTGCAAAGTCTTAAAGGCATGGACAGTTTTACAATGTGGATGTAGATCATATTGGGGCCCTGATCTTGGTTGAGGCCTCTAGGCATTACTGCAACAAAAATACATGCATTGATAAATAAAAATAACACAATAATAGTGACCACTTGCTGTCATTGAAGACTCCAGTCATACTTCTTTTCTCAAGATTTCTTGTGCAGACCCTGATTTCCAGAGCAAATTCCTATTTGTATAAATACATTCCATCTACCTTAATTCCGTGTGCAGTTTCAAGGGATTAAGGCATTTTTCTTTGCTTCCTGTCCCAAACTGTCATGTACTGTTATCTGTGCTCTTAAATACATGTCCTGTTTCATTCCATGCTTGAATACAGTTCAGTGGTGGTTGAAAGATTCCTGTATATCTAGTTAGTAAAGTATTCAGGGATCCTTTAGAATGAAAGATGCTAAAGAAATATAAAATGCTATTAATTATTATTATTCTAATACATGGCCACTAGCACTTTATGAACTCTCCCAATCCATAAAAATATTGCTGTGGTTTAACAAAAGGTCTTGGGAATATTAGCTTTAAATTGGAAGGATGTATTTTGACAATAGAACACTGTTACTATTGACTTACTTGCATTATGAAGCATTATCATCTTTGCATTGTGGCATTATTGAGAATCTGGCCTCCAAATGTGCTAAAATTGCGAAACATTCCCCATTACGCTTTCAAACTAATCAACATTAAAAGAGTAAATCCTTTACTTTTTCATTAAGAAAAGTTTATATTACCACTAATGAGCTATTCATTGGAGTGTGTTATTTAAGTAATGATAGTCAAGTACATTTAACTTCCTATGGCTTTGCCTTGACCTTTTAACTCCTCTAACTGATCATTACCTAACTGTAAAATCCCCCAAATGGGTCATTAATGCTTAAATAGATTTCTCTTGCTATTGCTAGAATATACTCTGGGAGCAGAATGGTGTCTAAAGAGATACCTGTTTGTGAGTGCCTTACTCTGTATGAAGATAAAGAAATACCAAATAAAAATGAAGTTAGTGCAATGAATAATGATTTGCTATACTTACTAATAAATGACCGAGGGAGTACCGCACATTCTTTCCTGTTCCACATAGGATGACTCATCAGTCTTGGGTGTCAGAGCACATGCAGCTCTCATCAGCAGGATCATGTAAATTCTAATACACAGCATCAACCATGTCTTAGGTAACCTCTAAGTGGATGTGCTAAACTACAGAACCAAGTGAGTAGCTCATGGGAGCAGCTACTATAATTTTGGCTTAGGAAACCTGGCCTTCCACAGCTAAGTCAGCACAGCAGTCATGAGTTAAAGTGGAGCTAGTGGAGGCTGCAATGAGAATTGGAGCATGGAGACACAACATATGATTCACCAAGGCAAGCAGCGAAGGCAGGACAGTCAATGCCAACCCAAATTAGTGGCATCGTCCACTGCCAGGTTAAGAGATTAATAGACAGACCAATTATTCATTAACTGTATTCTAATATTCTCTCTCATATTAGAACACACTGTAGGACCTTAGACTGAGGGATGTGAAAGTAGATGTGACTACATGCAAGCCATCTTTACTTTAATCCATTCATTTGCAAGTTAGTCAGATCATGGTGAACAAATGACTCCTGACCAGCAATAGAATCATAGAATATCAGGGTTGGAAGGGACCTCAGCAGGTCATCTAGTCCAACCCCCTGCTCAAAGCAGGACCAATCCCCAGACAGATTTTTACCCCAGTTCCCTAAATACTTAAGGGCTTTGAGCAGTGAAGGTGTCAAAAGACATATTTCTATTTTAATATCAGTTCTTCATTTCAGATGTTATATTAGGTTTTAGCTGTTGTCATTGTCTTTTTGCAGAAAAAATCAGTTAATCTAAAAAGACTTTTTTAAAAATATTCATGCAAAGAAAATAAAGCTTGAAGTATAAACAAGATACACAGTGGAGAAAATGATAATGGTATGTAGCACTGATCAAACTAAGATCTTTAATAAGTGCTACATAGCCAGAAGTTCTGAATTCAATTAAATTCAACTCTGTGCCTATTTAAGATGGTGAAACTCTTCTTTCTTGTTATGCAGCAACTGTTTCTTTGCCATGTTGCTTACATTTAATAAACCCTCCAAACTTTCTTTCATCTGCTTATATTGTACATACACCTCAGTTTGCTTTAAGAAGGCCATTTAACCTCTTCTCAAACACTCCAAAAGTACTCATTTGTATATAGATACATCATCATCTGCTTTGATAGGGCTTGATGTATACTCCTTCAGTGATAAAATTCCAGCTGACTTGCAGGAAAGGAGCAGTCTTATGCTTGATTCTGCAATCAGCCAGGGCAAGGGATAATGTAAATCAGTTATGAGACATTGAATCATCCTCTGATATGGCCCAAAAGTTTTATGAGAAAATTAATGTATGAAGTGTGCACCCCAAGGCTCTCGCTTACTGGGGACCCATCAAACAAAAGGATCTGTTTATTTCTGTGAGATGCTAAAATGAATTTCTAAGATTGCCCTCCTAAATCTGGGGCGGGCAAACTTTTTAGCCTGAGGGCTGCATCGGGTTTCCAAAATTTGTATAGAAGGTCAGTTAGGGGAGGCTGTGCCTCCCCAAACAGCCAGGCATGGCCCAGCCCCCGCCCCCATCCGACCCCTCCTGCTTCTCGTCCCCTGAAGGCCACCTGGGACTCCTGCCCCATCCAATCCACCCTGTTCCCTGCCCCTGACTGCTCCCTGCCACCCCATCCAACCTCTGCTCTCATTCCTGCCGCCCCCCCCCAGAACCCCTGCCCCATCCAACCACCTCTTCTCCCTGTCCTGATTGCCCCCGGAACCCCTGCCCCCGACTGCCCCCTGCCACCCCATCCAAATTCCCCCCTCCTTCCTGACTGCTCCCTGGGAAGCCCTGCCCCTATTCAACCCCCCTGTTCGCCGCCCTCTGACCGCCCCGATCCCTATCCACACTCCCGCCCCCTGACCACCACCCTGAACTCCCCGTCCTCTATCCAACCCCCCCCGCTCCCTTACCGCGCTGCCTGGAGCACCGGTGGCTGGCGGCGTTACAGCTGCGCTGCCCAGAGACCAGGACAAGCAGCCGTGCCACCTGGCTGGAGCCAACACAGAACACCGGGTCAGGCCGCAGCTCTGCAGCTGTGCTGCCCCAGGAGCTTGCAGCCCCGGCTCCCAGAGCATTGCGCCAGCAGCAGGGCGAGCGAAGGCTGCTGGGGAGGGGGAACAGCAGGGGAGGGGCCAGCCTCCGGGTGCAGGAGCTCAGGGCCAGGCAGGAGGGTCCAACGGGCCAGATGTGGCCTGTAGGCCATAGTTTGCCCACCTTTGTCCTAAATACATGAGCTACTTATGCAATTTATACACCTTATCCACCAGGACAATCTTTACAACATGATACCATCAGTGACATGTGCAATCTCAAAGCTGCGACTTAAACTGTGGGTCTCTTGACCAATGATTTCTCACTAATTACCAGAAATGCCTCTTCCCATAAGAGATGTGCTTTATTATTTGTTCTGACTAATGTCACTATAAGATAGATCTTTATGATGAGGGAAGATTTATGATTCAGGAGACATTTAGATTTCTCTTTTCTGTTCAGGAAACTGTAAGAGGTTAAAAGTACAATGTAGCATGAGCTCATCAAATAAAAATGGAATGGTAAAACTGCTCCCCGAGATGTATTTGTATATGCATGTACATTGTTACAGAACAGAAAATCCAGAAATGAGGGAAGGAAAAGTACTCATTTCATTCGTACCTTCCTCTCCCCTGGGCAATTATTTTGGCATAAAAAGCATCATCAGGTGTGACCAGCTGTAAAAATGCATGGGTTACTAATGTGGCATTGCTATGGGAGAGGAAGGACTTCATGCAGAGAATATGATGCTTGCTCTGTTATGCAGGTTGACCACTAGCTAAGACTGGTATATTGGCAGACATGCCATTATCCTAACAGATGGTCATGACTAGGGGAAGCCAAAATATTATAATCAGGAATCCTACTGTCAAGTATATTTTAGGCTCTATCTAGGAACAGCTGCCTGTCCCTTGTGAGCAGCCATATTAATGGCTAATGTGACACACCATTATTACTCCAGCCGAGAGCTGGATTAACTTTAAAAATCAGATAATTTTGGATTAGACTGCACAGCACCAAAAGGAATAAGAATAAAATCTCCATTCTTTGTTGAAGGCGCTATGAAACTCACTACAACCAAGTTCTGCGGGATAGTCCAATTTCCTCTGAATAGATTACAAAATTTAAGTAGTACACAATGCTTGGTTTGGCCAAAGGCCACGTAACAGCCCTTCGAAACACATTCTGTTGAGAATAAAGTCTTTTATGCCTTCAGGTAGACTTTTCAGGAGGGTAAAACTGCCCAAACTGGAAGGGACAAATACTACTCCAAAATACTAGCAAAGACCGTTATTAAGGCCTTGATTCAACAAGGTATTTAAGCTTGTGAATACCTGTAAGCATGTGAGTACTCCCACTGAAGTCTATGAGATCATTCATGTGCTTAACGCTACACTAGCGCCCAGAACCTTACCGAATCAGGGCCTAAACACCTAAAGTGTTCCTCATTTGGGACCTAATTCAAAGCCCAATAATGTCAATGGGAGTCTTTCTAGTGACTTCAATAGGCTTTGGTTCAGGTCCTTGGTGAATCACCTTTCTTTTTAATTTGTAACACACTGAATGCCCATGAAAGTTTCCAGCTGAGGGTTATGTGCTAGTTTTCAAATAAACACATTCTGAGCCTTAAGAATCATGATTAACCTGGAGTTTATATGCATAAAAAAGGCTGTTTCCTGCAGCTTTGTGAATTCTGGTCACCATAACTTCTTGATATGCGACATCATTTTTCCTCTTCTACTTTTTACATAAGTTGTGGAGCATACAAATAATGAAGGAAGCCATAAAAAGCCCATACAACAGCTGTAAATGTTACACAATAGTAAATTCAAATAGAAAAATCCATGTTGGTGTTTTTGTTCCAACAACTCTCTAATGAAGGACATTCACCAACAATGCCTGCAAAGTGATTCTGAAAGAGAAGAGATCAGGACAGAACTGCATATACCCCTAATTTGTGTGTGCAGTTCTTAAACAGGATGGTAAATCCAACTCTGATCTCCCTTTCAATCTATGGAGCCCAATCACTTTTAAATAACCAAGACAACTCATTCCCCTATCTTCCCTGTTGACAGCAACATTTACAGTCCCTCTGCATGCATCTTCCTTTATGTTGACTATTAGCTTGTCAGAACAAATGTTCAATTACAATTACTACTGATCTTCATACAATTTAATCAACAATCAAACTTCAGGAAAAATATATGAAGCCTTAATAACCTTGGGTTTTTTCCCTCCAAAACTATTTCAGGATTTTGCTGAATCTATATTTACTTTCAAAATTAAAGTATTATCTAGTGACCTAAAAAAATCTGTATACAGTATTTAAATCCATATAAAAAGATTTGTCTATAATTTATAGTGAAAGCTACATACAAAAACGTTCTGTATACTTAGATTATAGGCTATAAACCAGACTTAATCTCCTTAAAAGTAGGCACTTAAAATACCCTGTGTTTTGGTCAAAAGTAGTTACAGTAGTCAAATTTTGGCTACTGAAAGACTTTAATAAAATTCTTGTTTGCAATATACCTATCAGATCCTAAATACTGCTATGCTGAACAAGTCATTCCTATTTTGGAATGGAAGTCAATAAGTAGCTTCCGTCTTTCTTGTTCTTCCTTACCTGCACCACTTCAAGGAAAGATATGATACAGGTTTGTAGACAACAATTGGAATTTTCCTCCCAGAATAGACCCCAACTGCTGTATCCCATGCTCTGAAGAGGAAGCTTATTAACCATTTTTATCATACATTGCTTTAAATGGAAAAATAGTATTCCAGTTCACTTTAACAGGTTGCTAAAGAAAGCCAGCAGAATTTTGGATGATGCTAACCACTTTTGAGTAGGCCCTAAGTCCTAGTAGCTGTTTCTTTTATCGTGCTTTAGTTTATTTGTGAATTACAGTGATCTGGGATGGACTATACTTTTCTTCACCCTTTAGAAGTCATCCGGAGCCACAGCAACTATCTTCCGTTACACGAAGACCAGACAGCATATGTGGATGTAGGCCCCATCCTACTTGCTCCTGAGCCAACAAGATCTGTCCATAATGTGCTGGCTGATTCAACAGGCACTTTATATCTCTTTAAAGCCCATTAATTATTTCCCTGAATATCCAGGGTAAGGAGGAGGTGGCGGACACTGTACTGAAGTCTGTGGAGTTGGAGTGTAAGGTGGAGGTAGGTCTGCTGCGTATTCCATCTCGTATTCATAACTATAAGGTGGAGGAGCCACTGAAAGTGAAAGAAGCAGAATTAGTTTGAAAAGTATAATTTAACCATATCAATATTATTTAGGTGGGGAAGGTTTCCAGTAGTAAATAGCTCTACGCATTGTGGGACAAAGCCTGAGGTCTTCTCTGAGGTTCCCGGCCAATGGGAACTGGGAGGGGTGGTACCTGTGGGTGAGATACGTGCGGAGCTGCATGCGCGCCTCCGCCTAGGAGTCAGACCTGCTGCTGACTGTTTCCAGGACGCTGACGGGGAGCCACCCTTAGTAAGTCCCAATCCCATGCCCCAATCCCCTGCCCTAGCCCTGAGTGCCCCCAAATCCGGAGTCCCTTCCTGCCCCCCAAACTCCTTATCCCTGGCCCCACCCCAGAGCCTGCACCCCCAGCCCAGAGCCCTGACCCCCTCCTGCACCCCAACCCCCTACCCCAGCCCTGAGCCCCCCAAACCCAGAGCCCCCTCCTGCAGCCCAATCCCCTCATCCCCAGCCCCACCCCAGAGCCCTGACCCCCTCCCGCACCGAAACTCCCTGCCCCAGCCTAGAAGTCCCTCCCATACCCTGAACCGCCCATTCCCAGCCCCACCTTGCAGCCCTCACCCCTGCACCCCAACCCTCTGCCCCAGCCCTGAGCCCTCCCACACTCCTCTGCCCCAACTCTGTTGGGTCGCGGGCATCAACAATTTTCTTCAACTGGGTTGCCAGAAAAAAGTTTGAAAACTACTGCCCTAGTGTGTGGTTCTTCACAGCCCCATGTCTCATCATGGAGATGTCCCACCTCCCCAACTTGAGGCTACATTGATAAGAGGTTGGACTGCCTGATGATAGTGAGAGGATGTGAACCCAGGCTGTGTGCACTGCAGAGGAAAATCAGATCCTAGTGCAAAGGAGAGATAATGGCACTTCCCCAAAATCTACTCAGAGCTGAAGTTGAGACAGAAGGAAAAGATTTCCATAGCTTGCCACCTATCTCAAAGACAGCTCCTAGGTAGGGTGGGAGAAATAGTTTCTCAGTCTGCGCCATCCTCCAAAAACTGCTTCTCCTGAAGCACAGAGCCTCCCCCTGGAAGGATATTCATACCAGGGACAGGGAAAATGGAGAACTAAAATGTCCATTCATCTCCAGCAGGAGACAAGGATGAAACACAGTGAGAAAAGAGGTCTAGAGACCTCCATTTTGTTTTTGCATACTAACTTTGCTCTTTAGCAATTCATGATTGAGAATCGTAATGAGTACTATAGTACTCTTTATTACTCAACTCTCTATGTTATGCAAAGCAATGTTTCTATAATGAGGATGATTATAGCTAAGTTTCGTGCAGATGGAAAGAATGGGAGTGAGGGGGAAGATAGATACATTGAGTATATGACACTGCAATATGGACACATGCAAAAATACTAACTATGTAGTGGAACGGGGAGATTGTCAGGCAAAAATAGTATAGTCTGGAGTGGCATTATCTTTGCTGCTGAACCCAAGTATGGTACAGAATCCCATTTCTAAGGCAAGGGGAATTCCTGTAGTGCAGCATGACTGATTTTATTGTTCATAAAATATATAAACACAAAACCCTTATTAGGGTAATTTCAATAAAGTTGCCAAAATTAGAGCATAAAATTAGATACTCGCCCAGGTCATACAACTGATATTTTTTTTGTAGGCTGTAAGCTCTTTGGTGCAGGGATTGCCTCTAAGCATGTGAATACAAACATTTAATAATATTTAAAAAGCGCTTGTACATTTTCACAGACAGTTCTTAGCATTAAGGACTTAATCCTGCCAAGTGTTAAGAGCCCTCTACTCCCACCCCTGGAATTTGCAGGAGGCACATAAGATGTTCCAGGAATGGGCCCTTCAATGTACTTTATGTGATTCTACCGTTTCCATGCCACAAGGAGTATTTTGAAAAGATTTTGTTTACAGGACCTGGCCAATCTCTTACTTACACATCAGCTTTTTTTTAATTTTATTTTATTTTAAAAAGACCTGTCCTTAAATTATTCACCAAAGCAATTTCCCTTATCTGATATCTGGAAAATCAACTGCATGGTACTTTCACATTCTTCTGAGACAATATAACAAGATCTCCCTCTCTCTCTCTCTCTGTCATGGCTTCTTGTGCTGTTTTTCAGCCTTATTGTATCACAGGTATCCATTTCTGATATTGGAACATAGCCACCAACCCCGTTTATAGGGGTATCAAATGCCCTGGCTTCACTTTGACATGAAACCAACATGATAGACAACTGATTGCCTTGCATGCCCTGCCATCATGATCATTATTCCTTAAGTAACACAAAGCCATTAAGAAAGGGCTGGATGGTGGAAAACTAGAATATGTTTAGTTTAGTAGCATTTGTATTTTCCATAGCAAACCATGCACAGTATTTTAGGGATTGACTACGTAGCCTGTAACCTGGAAATGAAGTGTATATTTTAATATTAATGTTCATGTGTTTGAAATAAAATTTATTATTCTTTACTAAGCATTCAAAAGGGTTCTAGGTGCTTCAGAGAAGCAAAGAGGAGACAATTTCTGCTCCAAGGAGCCTACAAGAGAAGGTCTGGGGAAATGAACTTTGTGGGGTGTGTGGCTCAGCAAAACGTTCAGAGGGGGATGTGGATCAGCAAAATCTGCCCTCTGATATGACCTGGGTGGAACAATGCAAAATGATCCACATTGAGATTTCCTCTTCCAAAACCCCTTGCAGTTGTGAATCCAGACCAATCTGCAACGTTAGGTTTCCAGAAGCTTGAGATGCAGAAACCATTAAATTATTTAAACACTTCCTTTCCATTGTATAGACCTTCCCCAAGCACGGAAACCACACTCACCCAGCTCTTGAACATTTGATGGGATGGCAGGGTGCACTTTACACTGCTCTGGAGTACTTTTTGAAGTATCTTAGGGTATGTCTACACTGCAATTGGATTCCCATGGCTGGCCTGTGCTAAATGACTCAGGCTCGTGGGGCTGTTTAGTTGTAGTGTAAACATTTGGGCTCAGGCTGGAGCCTGGGCCATGGGACCTTGCAAGGTGGAAGGGTACAAGAACTCGGGCTGCAGCCTGAATCCGAATGTCTGCACTGCAATTAAACAGTCCCACGAGCCTGAGTCGTTGGCACAGACCAGTTTTAATTGCAGCGTAGACATGCCCTCAGTTATTGGGAACAGCTGTCCTTTGTTGACATCTTTATTTTACTGACTATGAACCAAAAGTGGATGTAATCTCCCCATTCAATGGCTGCACTTAACTAAACTCTTCTTATTGTAGTCAAGAGGGGCACCGACCACCTGTGACCACAACACCCCTAATCCTGGCCTAGAGAGGAGGCCTGAAGATGGGGAGGGAGGTGTTGGAGAGTGAGCCTGGTCCACACTCAACCTGTAGCGGCGGATCCTGTCCTGGGGGGACGGGCTTGGCTCCCTGTTCTGGGTGTTGCAATGGGGTGGTGAGGGTTGCAGCACCACTCAGGTTTGCGGCGTTAGTGGGGGGTTCATGATTTCTGTGGGTAAAATTGACTCCATGAACCCCCACTAAAATTGCCACTGCTATGAAAGCATAATGATTAAAGAATATAGCTCTATTATGAACATTTCCTATGGAATTCTTTGGCAATCTTATGAAGGAGTAACTTTGCATCCTCACCCGGATAGGTGCTGATGGTGTTGATGTGCGTAGTCCTGATGATCCCTACTCGCGTCCCACGGTTGTTCTTCATGCACATGCAGATACAGATGGCGATGCCGGCAATCACTCCCATTATAAATACGATACCAAATACAATCCCTGCTATTGCTGTGCCTCTGCAATGTAAGAGGAAATATGCAGTCAGTTTCAGCCAAAGGCAGTTTAAAGAAAGAAATCCTTTCCTCTTCAGCGTTCCTCATTTTAAACAAAAATGCGTATTGATTATTGGAAATACCACAGAAATCAACCCATCACAGCATCTAAACAAACATGAAGATCCCAGACACACACAAAATGAGACAGTTAATTCAAAGTCACCTAGAACATTGAGCCAGGTCATTCTCCTGATTTACTGTATGTTAAATTGTCTCATTCCAGGGCAGGCATAAATGGCTTTTAAATATTGTGCAGGACATTTTCTCCTCCACCCCTTTATGCAGTTTTTCCCCTAGAAGGAAAATCACTATTCTTTTCTCTTTAGAAAACGGTCAAGTTTCCCATAGTAATTCCAAGGGCATCTCAAGGTGCTGGCATGGTATGTTTCCATCTGCATTGTTCTGGTCTTTGCTATATTTTGGGTCAGAACGTTTTTTTAGTACACAGAATGGTGTACCTATCCAACTCCAGATTTAGGAGAACCTTCTCTATTATGAACAATAAGAAACAAATTCAATTTGGTCATTCTTTCCCACATCTTCTGGTGCATCCAGCATGTATACTTGCACAACGATTAAAACAAAACAACAGTCATAGAGGCTCAATTTACCCATTACCTTTCCCCCCAAAGTGATTAATCAGACTGTAGTTCCAAACCATTTGGAAGAAGGAAGCCCTGCTGCACTTACACTTTGGGTCAAAATTCTTCTTTTAGGTATACATGAAGAGCTCCTGATATTGAGGCCCAACATTAGCCCTTATGATACACCCTGGCTCACTCAGTCTTGTTATTCTGCGCAGTCAGTGAAGCATGCACAATGTGCGAGATAGGCATTGATAGTCGTGACTTTTACAAAGAGAAACCGCAGTTTACTGAATATTTTTATTCTGTGCATCATTTTACTTTCAAACCAGGATTCTAGATAGCAACCTTATGGATACTGTTATGTATATTTTATGTCTTCTAATTTGATACTTTGTTCAATAACAAATAAGCTACAATGGGATATCTTGCAATGCAGAGAATAAAGAAAGCATTGCGAAAACCTGAAAGTCATAAATAAAACAGGGTTTATAATGTGTTGGTTTTCATATACCAGTGTCAGCTCTGGAATGCATTTCAAACTGCTGAGTGCCCAGCTGCTTCAGTTGAAGTCAATGGTACTGCAAGAGCCCAACACTTCTGAAAATCAGACCATTTATTCAGGTGTCTACATATGGATCCAGGGGCCTCTCTAGATCCACAAAAGGGACTTAGGCTCAGTGTTTTGTGCCCAAGTGAGGCATCCAGGCTCTTTATACAGTAAAGTGGGAGACTCAGGTGCCTAAGAATGGGAGTCACAGAGGCCATCACACTGAAGAGCTACCTAGGCTAGCCAGAAGGAAATGCTTATGCCCTCAAAGGGAGTTAGATGCCTGACTCCCATCAGGATTCACAGCTGTGAACCCTCTCCTGATGGTAGGCACCTAAGCCAGCTCTTTTTCCGCAAAGAACAGTGGTGGTGGCACCTCTTTATAGCCAATAGCCCAGCGTTTAGAGTGCTTGCTCAGGATGTGGAAACCCAGATTCAAGTCCCCACTCTGCCTGTCTTGAAAGCAGGCCTCCCACATTGCAGGTGTGTCATAGCTATCAGACAGTTGGCTATTCTGGGATGGGTCTCTCTCAATCTCTCCTGTTGAAGCTATTCCACTTTTTTATAAAACATTTGTATGGTTATTAGAGCAGACTAGAATTGGGGTCTCCGAGGACAGTGCCCTAACCACTGGGCTACAGAGTCATTCTCACTGGCCCAATGCATATATAAAGTACTTTATAAAACACTAAGATAAGGGCACTCACCTGGGATGTGGGAGACCCTGGGTTCAAGTACCTGTTCTGAATTAATCAGAGGGGGGATTTAAACCTCAATTTCTCATGCTCTAACAACTGGACTACTGGGCATAATGGGCACAGCGGCAACTCCTTGTTCTGTAGGGGGCCTGATCCTGTAGACAGCCCCCAGGAACCTCTGCCAGAGAAGGCCCTGCAGCTGAGATAGACAGGGAATTGCCTGGTTTGAGAATCCTGCCAGGATTAGAGCTCAGTGGTATTAGGAATTAGGTGACTTTGTGCATGCCCACCAACAGAAATGTAGAGGTCTTTACTGGTGGAAACGTAGACACCTAAGGACTTTATTCACCTACAGGGTTAGGCAGCAGCTGTGCAGGGGTTCTGAGGGTTGACATTTTTGATTTAGGTGTCTAAAGGTGCTTAAATCTCTTTATTGGTCTAACCCTTAGTGTTCGCCAACAGGCATTAAGTGTTCCACACTTTGACCCAAGCCTAGAAATACCCTACAAATAAGGGTAACAGAATGTTGCAACATTAGATTATGTGACTGAGATCTTCCAGTTGTCAAGTTCATCCAGTTCTCTCTGGGACCAAGTTAGCCACATTTGGAACAATGGGCGCATTAAAAAAAAAAAAAAAAAGGTTAAATTCTGAAAAGACTTTGTGAGATATTCTTTCATTTCCAAAGAGTTTTCTTATGACACTACCAAAAAATAAGACAAAACAAAAACCAAAGGCATAATGAAAGCTCCATTTATTATAAACAACTGCAGTACTATGAATGCTTCCATTATATCCATTAAATGGATGAATCATTGTGACCTTCCCCTAGAGTGCCATATCAGAAAATCATACAGAAAGTTGTTGTGCTTAAACTATCTTCTAGGTGAAAGAAACAGAACCTGAAACCAAACATCCCTGGGCTGCTGGCTATAATTTTAGTGTTTTATTTTTCCTTTGTATACGTAAAGCAGGTCTCCCACATTAACTGTTCGACAGTAATGTTCCAAATATGCAAATCTACTCTGCCCCACTCATTCACTCAAGCTCTTGAGATTAAAACAATTCACTATTTTTCATTATTATTACAACCTACAAACTGAGGGGAATTCAAACCACAGTTAAAAGAATAAAGGCCAACCCTACCCTCCATCCGCACTCTCCCTCCCCCTCAAAAAACCCAATCTCAAAACCAAACAGCACCACCCACTTCTCTGGAAACAGTGACTGACCTAAAAATGCAACAATATAAATACAGTGGGGCCAGATTCTGCACTCCTTATGCCGAGTTAATACTTTACAACAGGTGTAGACTTGAAATCAATGGAACTACTCATGGAGTAAGGTACTACTCAATCTAAATGTGGCAAAATATGTCCAAATACCTGGATGAGGAGCAGCGGGTCTCCTGGGGTTATTTAAAGGGCTCGGGCTCCCGCTGTCTCTACTGCCCTGGGCCCTTTAAATAGCCGCCAGAGCCCTGGAGTAGTGGTGGGGCTCTGGGGGCTATTTAAAGGGCCTGGGGCTACCGCTGCCTCTACGCCCCCAGCCCTATAAACTGCTGCCGGAGCCCTGCCGCCGCTGCTACCCCAGGGCTCCGGTGGCTATTTATAGGGCCCAGGGCGGTAGAGGCAGGGGAGCCCCGGACCCTTTAAATAGCCCCTGGAGCCCTGCTGCCAGAGCGCTGGGGTAGCAGCGACAGCTGGGGGCTCCGGCAGCGGTTTAAAGGCCCCGGGGCGGTAGTAGCGGCCGAACCCTGGGCCCTTTAAACTGCTGCCGGAGCCCCCGCTGCTCCCCGGCGGGGGAGAGGGAGGGCACTTATTGGTAGAGGGCGGGCCGGGACTGGCTGCGACCCCCCATCCCCGCCCCTTCCGCCCGAGGCCCCGCCCCTTCCGGGGGCCAGAGCCGTCCCTAACCCAGCCCAGTACTGGTAAGTTCCTATTTCTACTTTCACCCCTGCTATCCATTTTTGTTTCTATTTATGAAGTCAGATTTTGCATTAACGTGGTGTTTAGAGACTAGCTTTTAGACAGTTTGTTAGTGACATCATGAGACATGGAGAAGGAGCTGCCTACACTCAAATGTCTTCTCTGTTCAAGTAGGGGCTGATTCAAAGCCCGCTGAATCAGACCCACGGGTCATGCATTTTACATTATTATGTGAGCCAAGTACTTCATTTGTAAAAAAAAAAAGAAGAAGATTAAGAGGATTTTGAAGAGAGTGTTACAGCATTAAAGTGCTATCTGCTAATCAGCTGAACAGTAAGAACATGCTATTAAGAGGTGCTGGGCCCCCATAGCTCCCACTGACTTCAGCTGGAGCTCTGAGTGCTCTGCATTTCTGAAAATCAGGCTCCAAAAGGCTAAAACTCTCAGAATCAAGTCCTGACATGACTAGTGTGTTGGAATGACTGTTCTGTGGATATGATGTAAAAATAAATACTTGTTCACTTTGTGGATGACCTTTGGTATGGCTACAATGTATAAAGCAAAATCATAAATCTATTTATTTACCCTTCTGACATGGCCAAATCTTTTTCAATGCCATTTTCATGTTCCTGTTCAATTAAATACCCTGTAAAGAAATTTATCAACTTTTATATTATAAAATGCATGCTCTTTCTCTCTCTCTCTCTTTCACTCAGTACTAAGAGGATACAGATGACATTTTTCATGCTATCACCACTGCAAGTTTCATCAAGGCGGAGTGTCTTTAGAGAAAAAGGACAGCAAAGCAAAGGAAGGCCTAGAAACTGCACAGCAGAATCACATAGCAACTAGGAAGATTTGAAGGAAAGAGAAAACTTTGAAGTACAACAGTTTAAAGGAAACCTTATGCAAGGTCCTTCATAGAAAAGATATGGCTAGAGGGGAAAAAATATAGCCATAGAAATAGCGATGGAAAAAGAGTATACAGAAATGTAAAGGGGGAGAAGAAAAGGTTGTTTTTTTTGTAAAAAAGAGAAATTCCAAAGGACATCCTTGGGGGTAACAATAAAATATTCAAAAGACAAGTTTCCTTCCCCCATCACTAACACCACATTTACATTTTACCAGTCAACATTTCTGCTGGTGCAAGGCCCACAGAATCTTTTCAGATCTTCTGCTGGGCTGTACAGGGAGGCTGCCAGTAAACAGGGATCCAAGAAGCCTCTGAACCTCACATTCACCACATAGGAGGTCTCGCTAATTACCCTACATAGGCTGTCACAGAGGGTGTTAATGGGTGGATCAGAGGGAGAATGACCACAGAACTGGGTACTATGTGAATGCAATGGCCTTAATGCCCTGCACAAATGGCAGAGGGGCAGCAGCTACTACTCTAACTCACTGCTGCATAAACAGGGGGGAGGGCACAAGAGGTTCTCGGGGGGGAAGATGAAGAAACTGGGATCCCCTGGGTCCCTCAGGAGCTGCTGCCATAATAACGGGAGCGGGATAAAAAAAATAATTGGGTATTGCGGGATGGGAGTGGGTTTAAAAAAAAATTGTCCTCCCACATTGCAAACAACATGAATGCCCCAGCCAGCAGTTGTCACTCTCTGGCAGCCCAACGCTGAAGGCAGCGCCGCCACCAGCAACAGCATTGTCCCCCATTACTACTGCGTTGTTACTGGCGGTGGCGCTGCCTTCCTTGCTGGGCAGCTGGAGCGCGGCAGCTTCTGGCCGGGGTATTGCCACCCTCATGTCTGCGCTGGTGCATTAAATTCTGAGAATGGTAAGGGGGGCATGACTGGAAAAGTTTGGGCATCACTGCTCTAACTCGCAGGCTACAGTAGTGACTACTGAGGACAGGACAGTGACTGTACTACAGCTCCACACCCATATTCTACACTGAGGGGGGGTAGATTTCACCTACTTGACTTCATTCCCCTGCAGAAACTTGATAACTTGGGATTTATGCTAATGAAGTGAATTTCAACCTTGATTAATGAAACAAATACTATATTTCCAGTGACATCTACTTTACACTGTGGCTTGTGTGCCTCTGAAGCATAAAATGCAGACGATCCATAGCTTAGATTTGCTTCAGAGTAATTGTGGCTATTGAACACCCCTCCCTACTTGAACATACAAAACAATGTAGAGGTTTTCCTGAAATTTAAAGAGCTAATCTGCACAGAGTTTTTCTACTGCTATTAGTTGGGATTTAGCAAGGCTGGCTTCAGACCCATCCGCTGCCTCACTTTCTGCCTCTCGGACTCCCCAATCACTCAATATAGGATTTCATGCATCAAATAACACCCCGTCCTGGGGGCGGGGGTCTGGTTTATTGATGCAAAGTTAAAAAAAAATACAAGAAATTCCACCCAGTCTTCCCAGCTGTCCCACAGCCCTTCCTTAGTGCATGATTCTTAGTCCTGTCCCTGCTGAAACTTTGCTCCAGCAGGCTTGCTCCCTGCACTCGGACCTTCCTAGCCGGCTGCTGCTCTCTGCAGAATTGCACTTACCAGTCTCTCTACCTGGGATCTAAGAAAGGGCTTTCTACGTGAAGCAGCTCATTCAGCCATCTCGGCTCCTTTAAGTCTTTCCTTGACCTCAGGCTGCCCTTATATTTTCCCAGCAGGCCTGCTTGTGAGTCACATGCTCCCATCCCTTGCCACCTGGACTTACTCCCTTCACCTGAGAAGGTGGGCTGAGCCCAATACTCTTAAAGGGTCAGCTCACTATGTGACATACATGATAATATCAGTTTAGAACACAATATATAGTTAAAGTAGTATAAGCCTCTAGTATGGACAAAGTTATATGAGCATAAAAGTCCTTATATTGGGGTAGTTTACTCTGAGAAATTTACAGAAATCCAGCCTAACAGGGTGCAAGAAATATTGTTCTTAAAAGACATATGATGGCCAGTATCCTCATTGTATTTTACTATGTTTTGGTACAGAAAGGGGGTACTCTTTTCACAATCCTCATTTCACGCATCTGATCTATCAAGTCTCAATTTTCTGAACTTTTTTAAGTTCTCCAGTTAATTTGTTGCCAGTTGTTGGCACCAGTGGTTTGCTGGCTTTGAATTTTTGTAAATACTGTACATCAATAATGGTACATGTAACACAAATTTTGGAATACTACTACTAGCACTAATATATCTTTTAAAGGATTTTCCCTAGTGTGTTAAAAAATGAAGCTACAGGATTTAAAAAAGTCATTCTCTGAGATGCTATTATAAAAAATTATATTCTGTGCTCTTTGATCCTCTGTTCCAGCATATGGTATGTTTGAAAAATGAACTCTTTGGACCTTTAATTAAGTCTGATTTTGCTGTGTTTATATAGGCAGAACTTCCACTGAATTTACTGGGACTAACACGCATGTAAGGTCTGCAGCAAAGCTCCAGCAGGCTCACATGCACTTTTTCCTCACACACAGAGGGCAGATTCATGCCTTCTGGACTGTTCAAAGTGCACCCCCCCCCCTCCATCCTAGCAGGAGCAGCTGTACCCGAAGGGGATTTACCTCCCCATGGAGGGCAGACTACTCTATTATTACTCTCCTGCAGGGATTTTGCCAGGGAGGGAAGCTTTAATTTATGGCTGGGACACTACAGGACAGTGGTTCTCAAACTTTTGTACTGGTGACCCCTTTCACACAGCATGCCTCTGAGTGTGACCCCCCCCATAAATTAAAAACACTTTTTTATATATTTAACACCATTATAAATGCTGGAGGCAAAGCAGGGTTTGGGGTGGAGGCTGACAGCTTGTGACCCCCCCATGTAATAACCTCACGACCCCCGACCCCTGCTATAGGAGTTCCATTGGTGAAGCTTATGTTAGACTGATTGATTCAGTACATCCCCCGGCTTCCCAGGGCTCGTTGCTTCTGGGCAGACTTTCCACTATAATGTGATCATAACCCTGGAACACCTTAATAGAAGTCTCTGTAACCTGGGCTGCATGAAGTCAGAAAACTGCCAAACCTAGGACTCAGTGAAATTGTTTGGCTAGCTAATACCCACTTGTGGTATTAGCAAAATCCATGTGCTGTTTATGTAAAAACCTGATATGGGCTAAGTCAGCTCTTTTTACAGGCCCAAAGTCCAGAGTTTGGTCAAGAGGCCAGAGGCTCAGTAAACAGTAAACCATCTTAGCTAAAAGAAACAGAACAAACAAGAGACAACCTTGCTTTTTACTAAAATAAGCTTGGTCAGCAAAATGCCAGATGGGGAGCAATAATTGGCACTTTTGTCTGAAGCTGCAAACAGACCAAAGGAATGAAAGGAGTCCATTATCTTTGTGTCCACTCCTCTGGCAGAGGAGGTAGCCATGTTCTCCCCACACACCAAACTTGAGTTTATGGAAGAGGTTCAAACATGTCCGTATGAGATATGACATCCTCCTCCTGCTTCTCACAGATACCAATGTCCGTCTTTAGAAACACAAATGAAACAATCTGTTGCCATATACTTTTCAAATGTCTTTTTGTTTTAATCCCCAGGTAGGTACCTGTTGGACAATCAGAAGGGCTACCTCATTCCTGTGGACCCCAAATCAAAATTCAACATATATATTTTATACTAATACACTTTATACATTGTTTAAAGAAAAACACCTGTGTACTAATTGTATGTTACTTGTTAACCTGAAACCATGGGTGGAGACATTATGTAATCTTTTGACCATTGGCTACTGTGCTTATCTTGTCTTGTTGCTAGACCTATCCTGGGGCTCGGGACCACCCACCCCGTCACTTCCCTCCACCCATGAAAAATCCATATAATCCTTTGTAATCAATTGTTTGGCAGTGTCTCTGAGCCTAATAAGCAAAGTGACACTCTGCCAGCACTGTGCATAATAAACCCACATGCTTGATTCTACACGGTGTCCATTTTGTTCCTTCACCAGTGTTTAATGTAATAAGTGGCATAGAGAATAGCAACTGAAGTAGGACTGGTTTTGCCTTTGAGGCCTTATTCTGCAGTCTTTACTTAGGCAAAACTCCTACTCACTTCCTTATTTTTATATTTTAAAATATAATTAGTATATATATGATTCTCTTTTCCCCACTTGAACTGGGTATAAACGGTATACAGGATATATCCCCTGTATAAGAGGGTTCCCCATTCAGCACAGAACTGGTGGAAAGGTACTATGTCAACCCAACCCCAGGTGGGCATTGGACAGTGCATTCAGGCTATTCTTCTTGGCTATCCATGGCTACTAGGGGGCTATGGAGTGTATAGGGATAAACGAGAGTACCCCTGAGGCCACTCTAATTTACTCCAAGTGTCTGGCAGTCCCCCTTGTGGCTCTGAGAATACAGGGAATGCAAAAATGGCTTAAAGTCACTTTTGCCCCTTCTTCCATTTCTGTGCCCAGTACAGAATCAGAGCAACTCAGAATCAGGCCTAGTGCCCAGTCCAGCTGATACTCTATACATGGAATTCCTTTTTTAAACTAAAATTCCTCAAGCAAGCACCTGAAGGTAATACTATTTTCAACAAGCAATTACTAATTTAAAGATCTGCACACTAATCAACCTTTTAACAGTACACCAACAGCTACTTTAGGATTTCAACTGTTACTTCGTTAATTCTGTTTTACTGAGATCAGATCATGTATCTAAATATGTTGCTGATGTTTGATTCCGTCCAAATTGATTTTTTCCCTCTTTGATACTGACAAGGTGAGTTTTTTTTTTTTTAAACAGTCAGCCCACAAAGTGCCTTGAGAAGTATAAGCACTGTGAAAAAGCAAAAGTACAGCCCTTTGGGCATACAGTACACTGCAAACCCTAACCTTCATTCCCCCTTCTCTGCTGGCAGCTCAGGACAGACATAAACACTACACGGGATTAAGAACAATATCTTTTGTCTTTTCATATTTTCGATGCATGAACAGTAGGTTACAGCCTACAAGTTTGTTACAAAGTTGCACGTCCAGTGAAGTGTAGTCGGGCATATTTAAATAGGACCTGAGAGGAAATCATATACACTGCAACATAACAGGATACATAATTACAGTTTGTTCTGGTTTCTGTGTAATCCTTGGATGGACTTTTCAGACAAGTTATCTTTCCAGAAACATCTGAACACAGTGTACTTGCTTTCTTTATGCACATCCGCACACTCCTCTCCCTGGCGCCTAACCTGAGTAGTTTGTCTGGGCAGTGGAGAACTCAGCCGCGGGATATAAGAATGGAATGTTACAGAGTGGCAACAGAGTGCTCCAAATAAGCTACACTGGAGAAGTCTGTAAGATCCAGGTGCCCACCCCCAATAGGGAGAAAGGGCCAAATGATTTATATAGTTGTGGATCCTCTAGCCTGTTCCAAAATCTCCTCACCTGACAACAGCGAGCCCCCGGGGATGCTTGAAAATCACCATGAAGGGGCTGCATGCTCCCTCCCTTCCCCATCCACTGAACAATAGAGAAGCATCTCAGTTCCTTTACAACTCTGCCCTCTGCACCCACAGAGGACGATGCAGGATGTCCCGCTCAGCGCATTCAGGACACACACGGAAAGGTCTTTCTGTCGATTTTATTTCTTGTAACAAAACAGGAAATGAATTTAGTGCTTGTGGAAACTGCTGAAGTGACCTTGGAACTGAAGTCGTCTCTCAGTAGAACAGTACAGTGTGTCAGCGCATGCATGCCCCCACCTTCCTAGCATCATGCCTCAGCTATGGAATCACCTCCAGGGTACAAAGATCATTGTAGTTTGAAAACCACATCCAGTCTTGGACTTTCTGTCCTGACTGCAACTCTGGTGCAGAAAAACACCTGACATCCCTAAATCATTTCACATAGGATAACATTATCATCAGTTTGTACTACAGTAGTGCTTAGGTGTCCCAGTCAAGGATCAGGGCACCAGTGAGCAAGTCCCAAGAAGAAGAGCTCATCAGTAGGTTTATGACACTGCATAAAAGGCAGATAACACGGATAAGGGGGCGGGGATCAGGGAGGGTGGGAGGACAACAGAACAGTAAAATTAGCATGTTTTGCAGAATAGGAAATGGTTTCAGGCTATAACCTGATAATGGTAAGCAACTAAATTTTGATCAGTCTAGATCTGTTCTGTGTTTGAACTTGAATTTTAAAAGTGAACAGATCCAGATCATGGCTTTTAAACCCTGAGGCAATCAGTCTGATAGTAAAGAAATTAAATGTTTTTACTGCCATTTGAAAAACTGTCAATACATTTAACTTAAACCAAAAGTGATACAGAAAAATGCTATTAATGCTCCAATATCAGAAATGATAGCTTTTCTACTTTTTATTTTAAAGTATTTTGATCAGGACAGTGCCCCAGGCTTCCAGTTATTGACTTTGCGCTCCTACTTGTTTGAGCTAGGTGCTACAAAGGTATTTGAACCCCAGCCTCTCAGTTTAGTTTGATGTGCCTTTTCTCTCTCTATTTTCTATTCTTTACTCTGTCCCACCCCTCCCCAGTCCTCCTGTTGCAATCTCATGAAATTAGAGTTTTCCAGGAGCTGCCTGGAAAGGAAATAGAACCTGTAATGGAATTTCCACTTTCGGAAATGTTCCACATTGTTGTGCTTGCTCAGAGGCTTGATCAGTGACCCAGACATTGTATCTATAGCTGGGAGGGTGACAGTGTTGCACTTAGTATAATCACCTTTGTCTTGTTTTAGATGATGCTCTTTTTGTTGCTTTTGGTCCTTGGTATTACTGGACCCACACTACTGTTAAAAAGTACAGTATCTGTGCTTATCCTGAGTCAGAAGCTAGGAAAGCGATGGGAGCACAACAAAAAAGGAGCAACATCTCTAACAGCCAAGGAAGGGAGTTGAGCTCCTTCCGAACCCCCAGCCAAAGAAAAGTGGGGAGGACAGATTGGCAATAAAATTGCTACCACTCAATAGAACTCTAGAAATAACCCACTTTTGACATGAGCTTGGTTAGATAGGTTTAAGTGCCACCCAGAATGCTCTGACTAGTGTTTGTTTGGTAAATGTTTGAAGTCCTGTTTATTTACATCAGCTTCTAAAAACATTTGGCTTCACATATTTCCACCAGCTCATTTCTAGAGCTATGTCAGATTCTGTGTTTTTGCTTCACAGGGTTTGTTTGAACATTTTATTTGCTTTTCAATTTGCAACCTCCATTTACACTTTTGAACTTGATATTTGAAGGAATCCAAAACCTCAGATCAAAACCCACGAAGTTTCACTTAAGTTTGCATCCACAGTGGACATGCCATAGCTTCAATGCCAAATCAAATCAGGTCAGGTCAGGTGCATGTGAGAGGTTCATGGTCCTCCTGAGGCTTTCAATAAACCTGTTCCATGTTTCAGGTTTGTAACAAACCCCTAAATCAGGCAAGTTTTGTATGATTTTAGATTTCACTGAGAACATCACACATAGCTCTGATCATTATTTGCAATGTTACCCACATGAGTAAGCATTAATTAAAGGGGTGGCAAGACTAGGCCCTTAAGTACAGCCCTGTGAGGCAGAGGAGCACAAGCTTGTGGGGAGAATATTAAGTGGATGAGTGACAGGGAAGGTGGCATTTTATCAGTGTAATCAATAAAACTTCCATAATGCTGAGGTCAGAGACCTGGCAATTGCTGATGCACAGTGCGAACTGGGTTCAGATATGCTTCATCTGTGGCAGTATATGCCTGAGACTGCACAGACAAGGATGCCTCACTTAATCTTGGAACACAAACATCCAGTTTATGGCTGTCTCCTGCACTAGTGTGCTGAGGCAGACAGGAACGTTACAAACCCGCGTGTTGCTGAGAACTGTTGCAAGTACTAGATCAGGGTGGGCCACATCTAGGTATGGAAATTGTATGGCGGGCCATGAATGCTCACAAAACTGGTGGTTGAGGTGCGGGGGTGGAGGAGGGGGTGAGGGCTCCGGCTGGGGGTGTGGGCTCTGGGGTGTGGCTGGGGATGAGGGGATGGAGGTGCAGGAGGGTGCTCCGGGCTGGGACTGAGGGGTTCAGAGGGGGGAGGGGGATCAGGGCTGGGGCACGGGGTTGGGGCGCAGAAAGGGGTCGGGGTGCAGGCTGAGGGTGGCGCTTACCTCAAGGAGCTTCCAGAAGCAGCGGCATGTCCCTCCTCCAGCTCCTACATGGCGATGTGGCCAGGCGGCTCCGCGCCCTGTCCCGTCCGCAGGTGCTGCACCTGCAGCTCCCATTGGCCGTGGTTCCCCTCCAATAGGAGCTGTGGGGGTAGCACTTGGGAAAGGGGCAGCGTGCAGAGCCCCTTGGCTGCCTCTGTGCGTAAGAGCCAGAGGGGGGACATGCTGCTGTTTCTGGGAGCCATGCAGAGCCATGGCACACGTGGAGCGGGGCAAGCTCCAGACCCCACACCCCGGCAGGAGCTCAAGGGCCGGATTAAAACGTCTAAATGGCCGGATGTGGCCCCCGGGCCATAATTTGCCGACCCCTGTACTAGATAAATCTCTTTCTCACACACACACACACACACACACACACACACACACACACACACACACACAGGAAGACTACCTGCTCCCTCTACCTGTGCATTAGAGATAGAACAGCTATTGTTTAGTCTTAAATGTCAAAACACATGGTTGCTTTTCTTTGAGAAGTGTAGTGGTTGAAAGAATTATTAAAACTAAAAACTGAAAACAAAAGGACAAAATAAATGAACAAAAAAAATCAAAATAAATGTGTGTTTTTGATTATTATAATTAAAAGGAATAGATTACCAACAATTCAAAGATATCTGGCTGAATTGGAAAAGTTAAGTACCTAGAAAAGCGGAAGTTAGACCTGGAAATCAAACTTCCTGAAAATGATAAGACACAATTCCAGTTGAGTGGTGCTGTATGTGCATACGTATGCAATCACTAATACACCAAGAGAGTCATAAGCCAAAGTGTGACATACTTCATGTCAGACTATATGCTATTGACTCAAACTATCTCCCACAGCTCTGGAAAGGCTAAGGCCACAGAATAACATTCTTTCCTTCACGGTGGAAACACAAATACTCTAGAAACAGATCCAACAGCTTATATAAAATTGCTAAGGCTTGTTCTCAAATACAAGAATTTTTCTACTGAATATTGTACATTCTCTAAGTGCTCCGTTAGTGAATCACTAGAAAGAACTATATTGCCCTCTACTAATGGCTGTGAAAAGAAAATATTAGTCAACAAATGCAAAAAATCCAGACGAGCCCTCTGAGGAAAGAAACCCAATTTGCATAGAGGTGCCTTATAAGGAACAAGTTACTCAAACAAATGCCCAAGGAACAAGAATTATATAGTCAAAGAGATCTCCTCTTTTAATAGAGAGCCACAGATACATTGCATTGGAAGAGCCCCAATAACTTTTAATTCTGTTCATATCAATGGACCATGATGACAAGTGGCCACCTAAAGCACAGCAATGACATAATAAGAGCAAAATAAGTTCTACTGATGACATCAATTCTAGTTCTCTTTATATTTCTTGCTGAGAGTGCTTTTATGTTAGCATCACTGACCAGAATTTGATAGAGATTCCTAGAAAACTATAATATAAACAGATGACCACTTTAGTCCCGAACCTGCACCCACTGGAGTTAATGGTAATATTGTCACTTATTTCAGTGGAAGCAGGATCTGGCTCTATGGATGAAATTCCCCCCAATACTGAACACTCATGCAAGGCCCACTGCACCACTTCAACAGCATGGTACCTCTTCAGGAGGAGATGATCTTGGAACCGGTAGAGGCACATCCATTGTGTACTGCTGAAGGATAGTCTGTGGCCATGCTTACACTTACCAGGGATTGATGCTGTTGCGATCGATGCAATGGGGGTTGATTTAGTGGGTCTAGTGAAGACCCGCTATATCGACCGCAGAGCGCTCTCCGGTCGACTCCATTACTCCACCGGAATGAGAAGAGTAAGGTAAGTCGAGAGGAGAGTGTTTCTCGTCCACCCAGCATGGTGTAGACAACACAGTAAGTCGACCTAAACTTGTCGACTCCAGCTACATTATTCACATTTCTGAAGTAATGTAATTTTAGGTTGATTTAGCCCCATAGTGTAGACAAGGCCTGTATCAACTCTGAATGAACCCATTTGCATGCAGGCTGTGGTAATTACTCCCGCTTACAGTTTCCACAGCCGGCCAACTGGGCTGATGGAGTAAATTCCACCTTCTCCAATCCCTGCGGAGTTCACCACACATACAATCTAATCCAAAGACCACTAAAGTCAATGGGACTCTTTCAACTGACTTTAGTGGGCTTTGGACCAGGCCTACGGATGATTAACCCTTGTTTTATTCAGGGAGGTGTGAATTTTGTCCCTTAAGAAAAATTGCTCATTTTGTCCCTTAAGAAAAATTGCTCCTTTAGTCCTTTTTGTGTGCGTGGCACACATAACGGCAAAATAAAAGAATATGTGATACCCAAAGAGAAATCTCTTGAATGAAACACAGATGCAACACTATTTTTACGGAATAGGAAAAAAGCTTTAGACTTTATTTTTGTAACATTTCATTCCCAGAACTTAAGTCATGCCCAAGAAATACAGTTAAGATTTATTAAATTCCAATTCAAATAGGAAGATTTTATTGTCTTTAGGAAAGCTGGAAAATAGAGTAAAAATGAAACAGATGTATTTTTAGAAACTAAATTATCAGAATTATCCCCTGGAATCCATAGAGGGAAATTAAAGCCCCAACTTCATTAATTATTTACACCCTAATTTTTAAAAAGAAAATTATATCTTTATATATATTGTCAGAGGAATAAGACAACAGTGAAATATCTTTTTAAAAGGCAATGCTATCTGGGATTGTATTTTTTAAGTCTGAATAATTCTATTTGGGCTTTGAATGATCTGGCATAGATTTTTTTCCAAATCTTTCACTAAAAATAAGACACTGAAAATTCAATTCTGTAGCAGAGTGGGGGGAAAACACAAAATAAAAATATTGTCTTCTCTTCTTTCTAATGTACTTTAAAATTCAGCCCTCTTACTAATAAATAATAAAATGGGCTTTGAATCTTTCAGCTTCTAAATTAAAGGTGAATCTCTTCAGCATTCCTTTCCTTGTCAAATTTACAACATTGTTTACTTTCTTTACCTTTTCTCTTCCCAGAAGCTGCATGAGCCCTCTGGAGATAACTCGTGTCTTTTATGACTTGTAAGAAGGGCAGGGCCCAATTCTGTTCCACTGAAGACAATGGGAGTTCTGCCAATGACTTCAAGAGAACCAGGACTATCTTCCAAGGCCCTGATCCTGCAAATACCTATACATATGCATAACTTTAAGCATGTGCATTTATCTTCTCAGGATTGGGGCTCTATTGTGTAATGTAATAAGCAGAGATCACCAGCAAACTATGATTAAGGTGATTAGACAAGCACAAGTTAAACATGGCTGTAATATCAGATGTGTACATTATATTTATTAAACATGGAAGTGATTGGTGATGGGAATCAGTTTACATTTCTAAAGAAATAGATTATGAAGGATTAAACAGGAAATTTCTGTTTGCAAAGCTAGTTTTTGTTTTGCTTTGTTTTGTTTCTCTTGTATGTTCCAGAAAATGCAATAATTAAGGTTCATTTTACCCAAAGAAGGTGATGGTGTTGAGGATGCAGAAGGGGCCACTGAACTGTAGAAACCTGTGAACATGATAATTTAAATAATACTGAGCTAGATTCTTTCACCTGAAGGAGTGTTGGAGGTATTGAGGAAGGACAAATTATTAATGAATCAGCCAGAATTCCTCTTAAGGAGTACCAGAGAACACACACACTGATGTGCTCACTGCACCAGAGCATTTACCCTGGCCAGCATGGAGTAAGGGTGGAAACATGACCCAGCCCCTTCCTGCCCCTTTTTAGGCATCTATGTCCACTGGGGTGCAAGGAAGGAAGAAATACTATGCACCCTTTATATCAATTCTGGCCAGTTCCTATACAGTGTGTGGGATGAGCTCCTTGTATCCCACTTCCCCTTTGCACATCCACTTAGGGGCTGGCCAGAATTTGGCCCATTATTACTAGAAACATTTCTCCACAATTTTTAGCATAGTCTTACTTATTTTCTTTGCCACTGATAGGCACAGATGCAGGGATAAAACAAGCTCACCTTACTCATGCATGTAAGATGGGAAGGATTTTCCCTACAGACTATAAGGGAAGAGCTATGTAACCTCAGTGGGGTCCCAATTCAGCAAAGTGCTTAGCACATGTTTAACTTTAAGCATATGAATATTCCCACTGAAGTCGACAGAACTACTCCAGTGCTTAAGTGATTTGCTGATTCAGGGCCTGGGTTTTCATCCATTACTTGTTATGTAACTAAAATGTTCCTTTGCCTCATGTTCCCATATCATGCAGGACTTTGGCACTACTAGGCTGCCTTAAAATTATATTATAAAAACATTCTACGATAGCCTCTCAAAAGAATGCACAACACCCAGATTCTCAGTGGAAGAAGATGCTCCCAAACCCTCACCATCACACTCAATCATTTAAAAACAATCTGGAACAAAAAAATATTCCTCGCCCTTAGGTGTTCCTTCTTATACTACATACTTTACTAAATTAGGCTTCTGTAACAGCACTGGAATATTACTACTTTGCAAAACAATGATGATATCCACAAGCCAGAGATGCTCATTTCTATGCAAATGGCCCTAGTAATAAAAAACAGAAATATTGAAAAATTGAGCTATATTGGCAGAATGGTCTGTAAACAGAATTTTTTTTCAAAGCTCTCCTTGAGGCTTTAAGTATTTCCTTTATGTCATAGCCCAGGGGTAGGCAACCTATGGCATGCATGCAGAAGGCGACACGCAAGCTGATTTTCAGTGGCAGTCACACTGCTCGGCTCCTGGCCACCGGTCCTGGGGGGGGAGGGGGACTCTGCATTTTAATTTATTTATTTACTTTACATATAACAATGGTTTAGTTATGTATTATAGACTTATAGAAAGAGACCTTCTAAAAACGATAAAATGTATTACCGGCACGCAAAACCTTAAATTAGAGTGAATAAATGAAGACTCGGCACACCACTTCTGAAAGGTTGCCAACCCCTGTCATAGTCTATTACTAATGTACACTTTACATGATTTTTATAGTAGTGTGAAGGAAGTGACTGAATACTATAATAATATGGCTTACAAAATATTCAAAAGCAAAATACTGCAAGACCACATATTGATGTTCTTTTCACTGTGATGTGCCCTCATAGGGCCATTTTATTTTAAATGTCACACTCCAAGATAGCCACTTGAGACATATGTCTCAGTGTCTCATGATATAGCTCCTGGGTAGAGCAGTGTATGTGTCACAATAGCATATCATTGTAAAAGAAAACATTTCTCATGAAAAAAGGGCCAAATTCTGTCCTTTGATGTGTGTGAACAATTACCCCCACAGGAGTTCTGCACATGAATCTGGGGCAGAATTTTTCTCAAAGAATTGAGTAAAATATTCAAAAGGAATGTTTAAAAATATATAAGCAGAAGTACGTTGCCATGCACATCAGTGGCTTTCAACCTTTCCAGACTACTGTATCCCTTTCAGGAGTCTGATTTGTCTTGCATACTTGCAAATTCCATGTCACTTAAAAATGACTTGCTTACAAAATCAGACACAGCCCACTGTTACTGAAAAATTGCTCACTTTCTCATTTTTACCTTATAATTATAAAATAAATCAATTGGAATATAAATATCGTACTTACATTACAGTGTATAGTATATAGAGCAGTATAAACAAGTGATTGTATGAAATTTTAGTTGTACTACTTCGCTAGTGTTTTTTATGGAGCCTGTTGTAAAACTATGCAAATATCTAGATGAGTCGATGTACCCCGTGGAAGACCTCTGCATACCCCCAAGGGTATTGTGCCACTAGTTGAGAACAACTGGATTACATCACCAAGGAAGGGACTAAAGCAATTATTGCACATTTTATGTTAGACAGGCATATAGGGCTAATTTACAGAAAGGGGCCAAACATGCTTCACCAAAACTGGCACACTACAGTATTGGTAGAGCAAACTTTACAAAAATGTATGTGGTTACTCTCAATTCAAAATGTACACACAACACGTAAAAAGTTCCTGCACAGATTTCAAAAGAAATCACACCTTGTGCCAAAACAGACCCCCCCAATCTTTGGAGCAAGTGTGTTGGGTGAGTGGAAGAGAAGACAACCTAGGTTTTAACTGATGAATAGTATTCAAAAAATAGGTCACCTCTACTCTTTCTGCAGCATGTTGTATGGGAGCTTAGTATTGGGAGCTCTCGGGGATATAATTATATTCAACACACTGACCACTCACACCGAACAAACTTGTGTTCTAACAGCTGATATTTTCATGGGTGTAGGCCACATTCATCACTGAAGTGAGCAGGTAAAGCTCCGTTACCTCCAATGGAGTTACATCTACTGATGCCAGTGATAAATTTGGCCTGAGGGGATTGATAAAATGTTGAGTACCAGAACTGTGCCTTAAGTACATGCCAATGTAATTAACTAACTACAGGGGAAATGTTCAAAGGCACAAAGGGGAATCAGGTGCCCAACTCCTGGGAAGGCAAATGAGTGAGAGAGGAAAAAAGAAGAGGAGTGAAAGAAAGTCAAGAAGGAACAGAAGGAAGAGTTGGAATGAAAGAATGGGAATCAAGAAGCAAGTCAAAGAACAAGGAAGAAAAAGTAGAAAAGTAGAGTGTTAGAAGAAAAAAATGAATTGGGCACCTAATCGGGGTCGGCTCCAGGGTTTTTGCCGCCCCAAACAGCTCCCCCCCCCCCCCCCCCAAAGCCGTGATTGCGATCTGCGGCACTTCAGCGGGAGGTCCTTCGCTCCGAGCTGGAGTGACGGACCCACTGCCGAATTGCCACGGAAGAGTCGGACGTGCCGCCCCTCTCCGGTGTGGCTGCCCCAAGCACCTGCTTGGTAAGCTGGCGCCTGGAGCCGGCCCTGCACCAAATTCTCCTTTGTGCCTTTGAAAATCTCTTCTATTCCTTTCAAGCTCATAGATGCTATTTTTCCTCACATGAGCTGTGTTTTAGAGTGACTAAAGCCCTGATTCAGCAAAGCACCTCTGCATTTACTTGAGGCACCTGGTTAAATGTTTTTATTGAGTTGGGGTCCAATTTCTTAAATGAAACGAGGAAAGAGGTAATATAAAGGTTAGTGGCTATATGTTGGACTTGTGGGAAGGAAGGAAATCCACTGCACCCAATGTATCGTATTGATCTAAAACACAGAAAACGTTGGGAAGGGATTAGAAAAATTAATATGGCTTTAAATGACAACTCAGATAACTGTAGGATCTTCACTCTGGAAGATCTAAGGCCCAGTACCAATCCTAGTGAAGTCAATAACAAAGCCCATAAGTTTCTATGGGAGCAGGATTGGGCATTTTACAACACCTCAGAGGTCTGACTAATCTTCAAAAGCAAAGCACCCACAATTGGTAAAAGAGAAATTTAAAGAAAGTGGAAGAAAGCAGACAAGCTAAATACTAGTGAGTGGGGCTAATGAATTGAGAGAAGTGGAGATCATGGGAACAATTTTACATGCTACTTATGATTATTGATATTTATGAAAAATATGGTTCTGATTTTTAAAACTTTACAATGGATCATTTATATACCATTTTTTCTGTTTCACTATTTCATGATTGATCGACTCATGTTTGGCTGAGTGAAGTGAGACTTAAAACTAACTCAGTGGCATTCTCTGTGTGTGATGTGACAATATTTAAAGATCAATCTGATCAATGACAAAATTTCAGGGAATGGTCTCAGCATCAGTGAGATGAACCCTACTGATTTTTTTTTCTGATCTGAAATTCAATGTCACTACTAATGTGTGTAAAGTTATACATCTGCTTATATTTTTGCAGGATTGTGATCTTAGACTGGAGTATAAACCCATATTTTCAGCTTCCATTTCCTACCCTGGTAAATGTTGTACATTAGACCCTCGGCAATATTTTAATATCATCTTTGAGGATGAATATAATAAAAAAAACCACCCCTTGCAATGAACCGATAGCTGCTGCTATTCCTGCCTCTATGGCTCCATATTTTCTCATAGTGTCAAAGGTGACGGGACATAACATTTGCTCAGATCAGTCATCACCCAAGGCAGTGGAGCTTGCCACACAAGTGTGGCTATTATAGGGTTACCATTCGTTCGGATTCCCCCGGACATGTCCGGCTTTTTGAGCTAAAAATAGCGTCCGGGGGGAATTTGTAAATGTCCGGACTTCCCCCCCCCCCATGCAGAGCGCGCGGCTAACAGGGCAGCCGGACGGATGGTGTCACTTACATGGGGCTCCGACAGCCAGAGAGAGCCCTTCCTCTGCTTCCCTGCAGCAGAGATCACTCCCTCCCTCCCTCCCTGCATTCGCAGATCGTCTCCGGCAGTCTGGAGCTCCTCCCCCGCTCCTCCTCCCCTGCCAGCCAGCCTGCCGGGACGAATGGCTCACAGAGACGTTAGGCGAAGGCCAACAACAAGGGGGTCAGGGGGTCGGAGAAGGGGCAGGGAGGTTTTGGAGGGGGCAGTCAAGAGACGGGGGGGGGGTCTGGGAGTTCGGGGAGGGCACTTTCTGGGGGGGGGTGGATAAGGTTTTGGGCAGTCAGGGTACAGGTAGGAGGTAGGGTCCTGGGGGGCAGTTAGGGTGGGGGGGGGTCTTAGGAGGGGGCAGTTAGGGGACAAGGAACAGGGAGGCTTAGGTAGGGGGTGGGGTTCTGGGGGGCAGTTAGGAGCAGGGGTCCCAGGAGGGGTAGTCAGGGGACAAGGAGCGGGGGTGTGTGTTTGGGAGTTCTGGGGGGGGGCTGTCATGTGGCAGAGGTGGGGAGAGGGATCGGAGCAGTCAGGGGACAGGGAGCAGAGGGGTATAGATGGGTCGGGAGTTTTGGGGGGGGGGCTGTCAGGGGGTGGAGAGTGGTTGGATGGGGCGTGGGAGTCCCAGGGGTCTGTTTGGGGGTGGGGGTGTGGATAAGGGTTGGGGTAGTCAGGCTATAGGTAGGGGGTAGAGTCCTAGGGGGCCAGTTAGGATGGGGGGAGGGTCTCAGGAGGGGGCAGTCAGGGGACAAGAGGCAGGGAGGCTTAGGTAGGGGGTGGAGTCCTGGGGGGCAGTTAGGAGCAGGGGTCCCAGGAGGGGGCAGTCAGGGGACAAGGAGCGGGGGGAGGGTTGGGGGCTCTGAGGGGGGCGGAAAGTGGGAGGAGCAGGGGCGGGGCTAGGGCAGGACAGGGACGGGGCTAGGGCGGGGCTCCTCCCGTCCTCTTTTTTGCTTGCTGAAATATGGTAACCCTAGGCTATTATAGCATGTTATTATTTTTAAACAGCAATTTGCAATGTGTTAAATTAATACAAACTAAAGTAAAATTAAGAAAAACAGAGTCCCTTTGTGCTTCTAACATCTGAGGTATTCATGAGGCACCACTCTGCCACATAATACAGTACATACCTTAAAGCACACTAGATACAATACTGTGGCTGCCACCAAAGTAGAAGAATCATTTAAGTCCCACTGCACTTTTGCTTTCCTTTACCAGACGTTTATCTTGAAAGGGTATTTCATATATCTCAATGTTTTCACAAACCCATTCATTCCTTTAATGGCTTTGGGGATTATGAACATACCTTCCCCTCTGCCCAGGAATCAGATAATACTCCTGGAAACATCTGTTTAGAGACTCAGTGTTGTGGAAGGGCCATTACCAGATTATGGGTGGTCTGGAGTCTGTTGTGAACATTAACTTTTGGGGAGGGGAAAAAAGGATAAATTAAATCCTTTTATTTCAATACAGGAATATGGTAGGGTTTTTTTTTGCCACCAAAAAAGATTTAATAGCATTCAGGAAATTTCAGAAAAAAAGGATTTCACTAGTAATGAGAGGCTTCACTGAAGTGTTCACATGGTTAAAACCACAGGGTTCCTTTGTTCCTATCTAGTTTTCAAAGGGCATGTTCTTGTTTTAATTTTGTGTTTTCCTCATTTACTAATTCCAGAGGAAACCATTTCCTGTACCCTATTTGGTTCCTTATGGAATTCAACTCAATGAAAACAAAATTCAAATTAGGCTCAGTCAATGCCAGTTAACACAAACCATGACCAGTTGGTTCTGATTTGAACTCCGAGAATTTAAATGTGTTTCCAATGAGGAACTCATGATTTCCTTCTAGTGACCCCTCAATTGTGCCTGGATTTATAGGGGACACCCACCAAACAGGCATTTGTATCATGCCTGGCTGCACATTAGAAAGCCTAACATTCCACCTTACTGTCCATTATTCAGTTTTAGTTCTCCTGGGGGATAGATGTGAAAGGGTCATTTTAGGGGTGAGAGAAAATAGTGAGAAATTTCTTTCTTAGATTTCTAAAGCAAATTCAACCCAGCTCTATTTATTAGCGCTGTGTCGGTACAAGAATGATTACAATAAAGAGAAAGGCTTCCCCCTTTTCCTTTCTAGATGACAGTATTTCAGAATAGTACTGTGGGAGTCAAAGGGCCAAATCCTCAACTGACCTAAATCAATTTAGCACCATAAAAGTCAATGGGGTTATGGCAATTTTCATCAGCTGAGGATCTAGCCCACATGGATTTAAAATATTTTTCCTCATGAGCTAAGGTAAATTTATGCTGCCTCTAGTATCCAGATGTATATTAACAGACCTACGACCTGATTCTTTTATCACTTCCACTGGTGTAAAACAAGAATAACTCTACCATGTAAAACTGGTGTAAGTGACAGAAGAATAAAATTCATAGGTTAAAATGTTTAAAAGTGACTAAATGATATAGGGGCCAAAATCCCATTTCCAAAATTGTCTTATGCATTTAGCCTCCTAAATCCCATCAACTTTCAAGGAGATTTAGGGCTTGTCTACACAGCCCTGCAGTTTCAAACAGGCCGACATTAACACAAACTAGGTACCTTTTGGTTTGTGCTGGCAGGGTCTCCACAGGGCAGTTACAGTGCAACATTTTAGTGCGCACTACAGTCCATCCCCCTGTAGTCTGCACTGCCATGTAGCCAAGCCCTTAGTTTCATAATTAATGTAATTGCTTTTGAAAATTTTACCCAAGCTTACAAAATAAGTAGCAACCAGTATCCTTGTGTCTAAGAAAATACTACAAGCAACAAACAAACAAAAAGCAAAAATAAAACCCTCCTCTGAAAGTGTTCTAAAGCAATGGTGCAAAAAATATTGGAAAGGGTAGTATTATGGAGATCTTCTAGCAGAATATTACAGTATTGCAGGTGCTAGTCCAGTAAAGCATTTAAGCTTGAGTAGTCCCATTAGCTTCAACAGGACTAATCAAGTGAGAGTTTGTAGTAAAATGAAAATCAATTTTCATGAACGAATTTGAAAATTCAAAGTGGTTTTTGTTTTGAAGTGCTTGAAACAGACCCATTTTAGTATTTTAATTCAAAACTGTAACTTTTAATAGTATCAAAAAGTATGAAAGTTTTCACAGAAAATGAAATTTCAATGTTGATAATTTTTCATGTGTTTTTTAATGAAAAAAGGCCATTTTCCAACAAAAAGACTTTAATTTGAAAATTCTGACCTGCTGCAACAAATGCTTAAAGTTGTGCATTGGCTACATGCTTAGTTGGATCAGGGCCTTAAAATGAGAGTTCTTGAGGAATCAGGATTTCTACTTACACCTCTTTCTTCCTCCCCTTGTGTGTGTGTGTGCAGAGTGGAGTGGTGTGAAAAGAAGAAACTTTTCAGAAACAAGTTTCCTTTTTCCTTTGCTTTCTTACGTTTTCAACTCTTGCATTTCAGGTCCAATTACTGACTGTTGAGTAGATCTCTTTGCTGAATCAGATACAATGGATGAAACAGGAATGAGTCTCTACCATTTGACTGCCTTTTATGTGCATGAGGTTTTTTTTTAATTTTTTTTAGCACGAATATGGCTTTCTGAATCAGATCAGTTGGAAACTCTGCCCCTCTAAAAGACTTCTGCTCGAGGAGAGCAATGCTGCCAAATACAAAGCCATTCTTTATAGAGATATCCGAGCCACCACAGACCTTGAAAAAATACGTTTTACTCAAAATGATCAACTCATCTATTCTGGTCTCAAGCCAACATGCTATAAAGTCAGAGATAGGACAGCATTTGTGATCTTAGCTGAAGGAACAGTCCCTTCATTGAAATGTCATATTGAAACAAGTGCAGATAAACAGCAATAAGTTAAATGGCGGGATCGGCGGGGGAGGAGGGGAGAGAAAGCTACTTTACAGTTCTGTAACACTAGCAAAACATCTGTGAAAACTTTATAGCACACTGGTGAAGGATCATTCTAAGAAATATAAAGATTTCCATGACTAACAATTTCAGAGAATAAAATTTTTTGGAGGAATTAAATATATCCTCTTGTTATCAAACTAGAGAACTACTAGCAGAAAACAAAGTTTACATCTTCAGGGAAAACTGTGCAAGTTCCTGGACACTGTCTCCCAAACTTCTGCACACAAGGCCAAATCCTGCACCATTCTCACGCTCTCTCCCCACTTTCTGCACTCCTGCAGAAAGAATTGAGACTGACTGTGCAGGAGGTGGGGAGACAGTGTGGGGATAGTGTGTGCACTTCCTGTTACACCATGGAGCTGTGCTCTGAGAGGACTTCCTGTTCATCTTTGTGCCAGGGGTGGAACCACCCAAGCCTGCAACCACTGGTAATTACTGTAGCCCTGAGGTTGCAGTGGTTGCTACAGTGTAGATTCACCGCTGCTCAGGGGGGCTGGGTGGGGAGCATTCTATCCCTCTCAAATCCTGCTGATTTCTCTAGTTTATAATCTCAGTTACTTTAGCAGAAGAAACCAAACAAAGCTGAGACAAATTCAGTGGATGAAGATTGGCTAGACAAACTACATAGTGGGGAGAGGAATTTACCTTCAGTTCCAGTTCTTCTTCTCAACTATCTGCAGACTCAGTCAGACTGCATTGCATCTGTTTACATTTCATCCACGTTTAGAAGGGTTACTTTGAAAAGGTGGTTTCTACTCCTTACTGTTGCAAAGAGTTTAAAATTCTTCTGAAATTGCTGGCTATGACCCCAACACTAGAAAGCAGATTTTACAAGCCTGGTTTAGAGACAAAAATTAAGCTTCATAATAACATTATTCATTAATGTTATTATGAATTCATAATGAATTCATTATTCAGTAAACACCCCCATTTTACAGATGGGGAAACTGAAGCACATAGAGGTTAAATTTGTGGCAGAGGCTAGGAAAATATCCATGATTTCTGACTCTCAGTCCCCTGCTCCGGCTGCTCCACACACTCCCTTTGGCATCAGTTTCCCTAGTGCTAAATTAAGCTTTAAAATGTTATAAAATATTGTATTGCATTTGATATGAAGAAGCTGACAACAGTGGTACAAGCTACGCAAAAGATTCAGGGTGCAGAGGTTTCCATGGAAGTGCACAATTTGGTGGTGGCTGCTGAATTAGCAATGTGCTCCCTTCTGCTCTGCTAATGGCAGCAGGATTCAAGAAGCAAGTGGGGAGAGGCTGAGGCCAGAGGCAGGCTCCATGTAGAACTGGCAGTCTAATGCCATGGAGTCATTAAGATCCTGCTGTGAAAATCACATGGCAATGTTGTGAAGCAAAACAGCCTTCACTGGCCTGCATTCCCATCTGGGCTGGCAGCCACCTCAGCAACCATTCTAGTATTAGTTTCCTCTGAGAAAACACCAAATACTGTGAGATTTGCAGAACATTTGCATGAGTTGGCATTGGCAAGATCAGGGCCTAAGTGATCACCTAGAACGGAACTGCACTTGCTTGAATAGCTCAATTCAACAACAAACAAATAACAAGTTCCTTAGGTCCTGGTCACCGCATTTCAAGAAAGATGTGGAGAAATTGGAAAGGGTCCAAAGAAGAGCAACAAGAATGATTAAAGGTCTTGAGAACATGACCTATGAAGGAAGGCTGAAAGAATTGGGTTTGTTTAGTTTGGAAAAGAGAAGACTGCGAGGGAACATGATAGCAGTTTTCAGGTATTTAAAAGGGTGTCATAAGGAGGAGGGAGAAAACTTGTTCACCTTAGCCTCTAAGGATAGAACAAGAAGCAATGGGCTTAAACTGCAGCAAGGGAGGTCTAGGTTGGACATTAGGAAAAAGTTCCTAACTGTCAGGGTGGTTTAAACATTGGAATAAATTGCCTAGGGAGGTTGTGGAATCTCCATCTCTGGAGATATTTAAGAGTAGGTTAGATAAATGTCTATCAGGGATGGTCTAGACAGTATTTGGTCCTGCCATGAAGGCAGGGGACTGGACTCGATGATCTCTCGAGGTCCCTTCCAGTCCTAGAATCTATGAATCTATAAGACGGCCAGCCACGCTTAAGTGCCACGTGATTTTGTGATACACACACATTTCTACTAAGAATTAGTTTAAACTAGCCTGAGACCTAGGCAATATATGAACCTAAATCCCAGAGGTGATAGGTCAGTGGACTTCAGTAGAACCTCAGAGTTATGACCAGAGTTACGAACTGACCAGTCAACCACACACCTCATTTAGAACCAGAAGTATGCAAGCAGTTAGCAGCAGAGACAAAAAAACAAATACAGTATAGTACTGGGTTAAACATAAACTGCTAAAAAAATAAAGGGAAAGCAGCATTTCTCTTCTGCATGGTAAAGTTTCAAAGCTGTATTAAGTCAATGTTGAGTTGTAAACTTTTGAAAGAACAACCATAATGTTCTGTTCAGAGTTACGGACATTTCAGAGTTACGAATAACCTCCATTCCTGTAACACAATATAAACAAGGCCTGTACAAATGGTGAAGAACAGACCTAGGGTAGGCCACGGCCAGCTTAATTCTGGCCCATGGGTATCTATCCTAGCGTAGGCTTCTAATTTTTGCAACAGCCCTATCTGGCCCAGGGTCCTGGTTGGTGCTTCACTCACTTAAAAGCAGCACGCAGAACGCTGATGTTAAGCAATGCCTCCTGCCTGCTGAGCTTAGCTCAGAGAACCAGTGACAGCACTATGTGTTCCCTATGACTGGGAAAGGAGAAGAGATTCTTTAGACCCCTTTCACTTTGGCATTAGTATGAGGAACAAAAGGAGAATGCCTCCAGCCCAGCTGAGAGCCAGGAGGGAGCACAGGGTACTTTTATTACCTGGCAGTGAGGAGCAGGGGAAGATGAACATGGTAGACTGCCCCCTCTTCCCAGCAACTAGGAAATGTGAAGAAAAAGGGGACAATAATGTAGAAGAAGAAAGAAAAAAACCTAGTAGAGGCACTCCCTCTTTCTACAGCTGCTTAGATAACTCTGGGTCTAGCTATGGATCTCCTGAAAGCATTATGGGTTTGATCCTCCACTGGCCTTGCCCCTGTGTGTGGTAATTTACACCTGTGCAGAGTGGTGTAAAACACTAGAAAATCAGAAGAGTGGCATTTTACACTCACTTCGCACAGGTATAAACATCTGCACGAGGCAGTGGAAAATCAGGTTTGTGTGTGCCTGCATGAGAACCAAATGCAAAAAATTTCAAGAATCATATTGAATCCTGGACAATTCTAGCTGTGGCCTGCAGCGCTGTGGCATGCAGTTTTCTGTCATTCATTGGTACACAGCATTAGTCCCTCTACAAAGCCATTACTATCATTTAATATGGGATATCCTCACAAGCACAAAAACATGGAAGTTTACTACGTGCTCAGAACTGAGAATAAGCACCAGGGAATTCCTATAAAGTTGAAGTGTGGCAGGAGCTGAGAAGCATAACACATGGAAGCCCTGTGGTATTACAGTCCACTTTGGAGCTTGGCAGAAAAGCCAACAAGGTATGAGATAAAGCATGAATGAGCCTTGCAGAACAAGTCTAATAAAAACCCTCCAAAAAGCTATTTAATTCTCTTAATCTTTGCATTCCCCCTCCCCCGGTTTTGTTTTATTTTAGGAAATATTCCGATCTTGGATCCTGATGACAAGACGACAATATGTCTTAGCACATGGAAGCTCTTGCTTGCTCTCAGTACTGGGTCCGCTTTGACACAAACTATTTGTCAATACAATCAGGGCTTCCCAAAGCAACTCTCTTCAATGTTACTGTGAGGTTTTAGTCTCATCCTTTTGAAACTCATTGTGCCTGACAGGCAAAAATATTCATTCCCAATATATTTTGGACTTGGAGAAGGGATTGTTAACATTACACGATCTCCTATCTTATTTGCCACGTAAGCTCTACATTGCTGGGTGAACATTCAAAAAGTGATTTTAGATTACTCATAGGAAACCCCGTCCGCCCCCCTCAAATAGGTCTTTATTTACCATAGCAGAACACTGACTCAAAGTTTGGCATCAGCACAAGACAGAATTTTATTTTTTCTTTTCATAAAGTTTTGTATTAGTTTGCATTCGACATAAAATCTCAAAAATAGCCTAAGAGAGAACACACTTTCAAACAAGCAAGCTCATAATGTAATATCATCTGAGTTGAGAAACATGCATTATAAGGAAAGTATATATGTCAGTCACTCCCAGAGGATAATTCCATTCCATAAAAAGATATCTTTTAAAAGAAACACTGTGACAGTAATTTGCTTATAAAAGGCATAATTCTACATTCACCTAGTATTTAATTCAGTATTTTTCATATTTTCAACACAACATGGTGTCCCACTTGACCTCAGATTTGTCATCTTTATGAGTCTACAATTTTTGAAACATTGCCTTGAAAATGCATATTCATATGCAATGCCCCATTCCAGCATGATAATTCATGTTGAAACTTCCAGTAATCACCTGCATAAATCCTTTACTGTATCTAAATATGGCTACCTTTCTGTAGTTCTGTCCTTATTTGCATTGGTAGGCATTCAGGGATTCTATATAGATTCTAAATGATCTCTTAAGCAAGACTTAACTTCAGCACTTATTCAGGTGGGTCACTATCACTAGATAATGCTCTCTCTCTTTCTCTATATATATATAAAGAGAGAGAGAGAGAGAGAGAGAGAGAGAAAACATACTTGTGAACAAGTGCCAGACTGATAGCCCAGGAAACTGACACCTGTTTACAAAAAAGGAATACAGCATAGGAAGCAGCAGTGCAAATTTCGTAACACTGCTCCATTACTGTGCCTCAAACATAACACACAGGAACCAACTTTAGAAGTGAGATGTTACAATTAAGTCTCCATGCCAGTTAACATCATCGCTTCTATGCTTCTATATGAAGACTTCCAAAAATGATACCAGCCAGTAATAATTGTGATGGTGGTTTTGTTTCCTGGAGTTGGACATGTGTCCTCTAGGAACAGGACCACAACGACCAACTTACTGGGGACTGTGTTTACCTCTGCAACCTGCTATTTGCGTTAAGAAAGAAAGGGTGCTTGGGTGACAGACCCCAGGGTAACATTTTCAGGTGCTAGTGGTAGCATATACATAGTGGAAAGCCCTTGGTTATGGAATTCTTTATAGCAGAAAATCAGGGTGCTCCTAAGCCTTGGTGTCATAACACAGCACCTGCCATTGACTCTTCCTTCAGTAACAATGACAGAATGACCAACAATGGTTCTCATGGATGATTATTTTCAAATTATTCCCAGTAACTAATAACAGCTGAAAGCAGTGGTAGAAAAGAGAGCTCCAATCATGCAAATACTTAAAAGCATGTGTGTAATTTTATTCATGTGGATACCTCCACTGACTTCAGTGGGATTGCTCACATGAGTAAAGTTGGCACGTGCTTAAGTGTTTGCAGCACCAAGGCCTAGATGTCCTTTTAGGCAATTAATACTATTTTCAACTTTGTACTTGGTGCCTGGTAATAAACTACTGGGTATGACAAATGCACAGATAGATCAATCTAACAGAAATCAGGTGCCTAGTGGCTGTTAGCAGAAGCTGGTCTGGATCAGAAGCCTGACTGGCTAAGCAGCAGTTCTGCAGAAAAGGACCTGGGGATTACAATGGACGAGAAACTGGATATGAGTCAGCAGTGTGCCCTTGTTGCCAAGAAGGCTAACAGCATATTGGGCTGCATTAGTAGGAGCATAGCCAGCAGATCGAGAGAAGTGATTATTCCCCTCTATTCAGCACTGGTGAGGCCACATCTGGAGTACTGCGTCCAGTTTTGGGCCCCCCATTACAGAAAGGATGTGGACAAATTGGAGAGAGTCCAGCGGAGGGCAATGAAAATGATCAGGGGGTTGGGGCACATGACTTATGAGGAGCAGCTGAGGGAACTGGGCTTGTTTAGTCTGCAGAAGAGAAGAGTGAGGGGGGATTTGATAGCAGCCTTCAGCTACCTGAAGGGGGGCTCCAAAGGGGATGGAGATACGCTGTTCTCAGTGGTACCAGATGACAGAACAAGAAGCAATGGTCTCAAGTTGCAGTGGGGGCGGTCTAGGTTGGATATTAGGAAACATTATTTCAGTAGGAGGGTGGTGAAGCACTGGAATGGGTTACCTAGGGAGGTGGTGGAATCTCCATCCATTTTTAAGGCCTGGCTTGACGAAGCCTTGGCTGGGATGATTTAGGTGGTGTTGGTCCTGCTTTGAGCAGGGGATTGCACTAGGTGACCTCCTGAGGTCTCTTCCAACCCTAATCTTCTATGATTCTATTATTTAAGACACTGACCTAGTGGTGAAAGAATCCATAGCTTGTTACTAGTCATCTGAGCCACCCAAGTCCCTGTCTGAAACATCTCTTGGCTTTCACTGGTTATGTGAAGTAAAAATGATAGCGAGACATAAAATAATTAATGGCTAAATTGGTGGTGATATATATGCTCATAATATGCAAAATCTGAAGAGACACATTCTTGGCACTTTCAAAACCAGGATTAAAGTTAAAATGTCTTTTATGTCGTTTCCTGTCAGTGACCCAGTGCGTTTATAGATGTCTGAGATAGAGGAATGTATTAGGTCATCTAGCCCATTCCTGCATCAGTGCACAATTATTCTCTACAGTACTTTGTCTAGTTTAATTACCTCAAGTGATATGACTTTTCTTGCTGTTCAGCATAATTTTTCCTTTCCTTGATGTCATCCCATTCCTAGTTTATACCCCTTGTATACATGTGCTGACTTTCTTCTTCAGAGGAAGAACAAATAAGCAAACTCACTGAACTAGAAGAGGTGGTGGTGGTGATGCTGGGGATGGAACAGAGAAGCCATTCTGTGAGGGAAAGCTTGCCCTACCTGTCACAGCTCTGGAGGCCCCTACCTGTGCTGAAGTGGCAACATCTGGAATTAGGTCAGAGTGAGCCCAGGCAGTGGATCTGCAATCCTTGAATGCTCCAGAGCTTAGATTCACGAGGATTCCCTTTGCATCTCTATGAAGCAGGATTAAGGAGAAGAGGGCCAAGCTGGTGGAGGAGTGGATCAGCTTCCAAATGGAACCATTAGCCATTTCTCCCTGCAGTAGGGATGCTGCTGACTCAGGATTCTGCTACCTTTCTAATGCCTCTGCCAAGCCAACTGTATGTATGGTGGAGGGATTTGGCCCTGTTGCAGAAGATGGTTTTGTTTTTCAAAGTTTGGAGCAGCACCAGGAACAGCTGCCAATGCTGAGCCAGGTAGGTATTTCCTGTTTATGAATTCTAGAAAAGGCAAATTTAATATGGCAAGTGAAGTTTGACCTAAGGTGAATGTGGTGGGGCGACTACCCCACACCCAGAGAGACTGGGCTGCGGCAGGCCTAGGCGCCTGCGCAGACACGTGGCCAATCAGGAAAGGGCTTACTGGGAGCCAATCAGAAGGCAGATTGGTGCCAGCCAATCAGGGCCCGGCTTAGCCATATAAAAGACTGCCCAGAGCAGGAGCAGTCAGTCTGTCCCAGGCCTTCAGAGGGGAAGGTCTGTCTCCAGAGCTGGGAGGCCAGCACCACGGACAGCGCAGTGCAGGCCAGCTTAAGAGAGTGGGAAAAGGCCTACTCCATAGCCTGCCAGGCGGCAGGCCTGGGAGGAGGAGGCCTAGCGTAGAGAAGGGCTGTTGGGGAAATGGTCCAGAGGGCTAGTCAGAGGAGGAAGGAGAAGGAGGACAGCGAGACTGTTGCCCGAGGGCCTCTGGACTGCCACTCAGAGTAGTGGGCGGGCCTGAATCCCCCCCCACTTTCCCCCTTTTGTTTGCTGTGCTGCCCTACGCACAGCCACAGGCAGCAGGGAGCGGCCGGCCAGAACCACGCCAGGTCCTGGACTGTGAGGATCGGACTCGAAGGTGTGGGGCTGTTGTTTACCCCCCCCCCCCCCCCCGGAAGGGGGTGTGAATGGACAAAGGGACACTGTCGGAGGACAGTGTTCCAGAAGAGGATGCCGACGTTGGGAGCAACGCAAGTCCGTGCACCCCACAAAGGCGAGACGACAGGCGGGACGCCACCCAAAGAGGGCGCTCTACTGGCTCAAACTAATTCCCCGAGACGACCAGGAGGAGGCACCGCAGCGGTGAGCTACCGACCCTGTCACAGTGAACTTTGAAAAATAAAATGAATGTGAATCTTTAGAGAGCGATGAGCAAAAAGACTCAAATGTGATGGGCACATAGTGAAGGGCGACAAGGGGCCTTATGTGATGGCTCCTGTCTTGCCCAACATACCAGGGACTGAACCGGGAACCTACAGACCTAAAAGCATGATCCGCTAGAACTAAAGCTAAAGAACACTCTCTAGCTGGGGGCTGTAACAATTCATATGCTCTGTAGATAGGCACAGAGCAGGACATGTAATGCATGCTCACCAGTGGGTTATGCTTGCACCTTGCACAATTACACCAGTGCAAAATGGATACATAACTCTACCAAATCAGAACAGTTATGTTTTATACTCACTTGCCTCAGATCTAAAATGACTGCCCCGAGGTGCAGGGCAGAGGAGAATTGAGTGTGAGGCTACGTCTACACTACCCGCCTGAATCGGCGGGTAGAAATCGATCTCTCGGGGATCGAATTATCGTGTCTCGTCGGGACACGACATTCGATCCCCGAATCGACGCTTGTACTCCACCAGTGGAGGTAGGAGTAAGCGCTGTCGACAGGGAAGCCGCAGAGGTCGATTTGCCGCCGTCCTCACAGCGGGGTAAGTCGGCTCGGATGCGTCGAATTCAGCTATGCTATTCACGTAGCTGAATTTGCGTATCTTAAATTGACCCCCCACCCCGTAGTGAGGACGTAGCCTAAGATAAAGAAGAAAGGAAGTAGGATAATACACAAAAGGTGGAAGACAGAAACAGGTTTCCAAAGAGAAGGAAAGAATTCTTGACATGATGTTATTCTCTCACCTTTTCAGAAACTATTTTATCCTGGTAATGGGGGTCAGTTTGATTCAGTTTCAGTTTTTCTCATACTCATTTTCCAAAACTAAATTTTTGTTCCTCTGAGCAGCTCTTCCTCCACCCCTGGTATTACCTTGGTTTGTCAGTTTCCACATTTGGCTGGTCTGATCTTCTTCTAAGGACTGCTGTTGAACTGTACACTCCTTTGCTTTTCCTAGCGGCCCTAGCATTTCTGTTTCTGATCACAAATTCAGGAGCAACAGAGTGGCTTGGAGAGAGAAAAGAATGGCAGAGCCCAGAGTGAGCCCCCATAGGAGCAAACCACAGAAAGCATCAAACCAAAGAGAGTCATGTCATTGCCAAACAAATCATCAATAATTCAGAATCTAATCCCTCCCGCCCTGGAGCTGTAACTGTTTAAAACCTCCAGGGGAAAAGGGATCTCCTTCCTCCATTGTCCACTGATGTGTTTCCTGATGGGCCTGAATGCCAGCCCAGGTGAAATAAAATGTCAGGACCTACGCCAGCACATGCACACATACGAGCATGCATAAACTGTTAGGGATCTGCTCCTCTAAGTATGAAACAAAAGAAAAACCAACTCTAGATCTGATTTTTACATAGACTTTAAGGTCAGAAGGGACCATTATGATCGTCTAGTCTGACCTCCTGCACAATGTAGGCCACAGAATCTTACCCACCCACTCCTCTATCAAACCCTAAAACCTTCAGTGAAAACATTACACCAGGATTTACAAACCTCATCTAACCTCAGGATTTTAAAAGTTCTGATTCATAAATCAGTCACTTGTATCCCAAGAGTAATGAAAGAATTTGTATGCCAAAGCTTATTTAGGATTTATTGGTAGGATTTTTACTGTAAAGGATCTCATGGAAGGATTTATAAATCTAATTTCTGACATACAATTTTTGATTTTTTTTTTGTTGGTATCTCCAATTAATTTAATTTACATTTCAAAATCAGAACTTTGAGCTGTGTTATATTATTCTATAATAAAACCCGGAGCCCACAGGAGAAGGGGCAGGGGCCCAGGCCACTCAGTGAGGCTCACTTGGAGAAACATCTGACTATTGTTCCTGTCCAGGGATATGGCTTCGGTGTACAAAAGAGGCAAGGGGCACAGTTTCCAAACAGGACAGATCCTGGAGAAAGGAAGCACTAGCCCCATGGTGCTGCTCAGCCTCTCTCTTCTGCTTGTGCAACATCCCCCTTCCTGAGGAGATACATGGAATTGGACCTAATCCTGCCAGTGACAATATTAATTCCCTGCATCCAGCTGGATTCCTCCAGCACCTCTTCTATCTGGTGACTTCTGATTAGAGTTTCCCCCTCTCATATGCTATCCACTGAGTCAAGAAACCCTGATGCTACTGAATCATGGAATCCTAACTTTTCTGAAAGGGGGCAAATACCTTGAATTCCCAGTGCCTGGTTTCATTTGGATACCTAGACTGGTTTGAATCACAAATGAAATTAGATACGAGTCTTGACTCCATGTGGCAATTTGGCCAAACCATAAAACCACATGGAAATTTGGCACAATTCAGGCCATTTAGATAATATATGGAATGGTGATATTCTCCCACTTCCAAGTACTGTAATTCTGTCTCCTTTGCAGAGTCTGCTAGTAATTCTCCTTGTTTACTTAACAATGAGTTTACACTTATTAGAAGAACATGCTAAACAGCCTATTTCTGAGGCTTAAAACAGCTAATGCAGGGCTACAGAATACCAATTACTTAATTAAGCCACAACAAATCAATTGATTACAGTGAATGTTAAAAAACCAACCGGTACCATATACACACTTGCATTTCAATCAGTGCCTGCACTCTGCATTCAAACTTGCTAATCAATTTCTAACTCCACTGCTTCAGCAGTAATCTGTGTCTTCTCTAACAATCAAAATGATTCTTAAGACTAACACTCCAACTTCAGTGCTGATTATCTCTTCCAGGATAAGATCACTTTGTAAAGGGAGATTTTCATTTTGTAAAGGTCAGATCCATCAACTGGAATGGAGTATTCCAGTTTACATCACATAAATCTCTGTCTAGAGATCCAGTGGTTACAGCAAGAACTGGCTGTCAGGAAGCTTGAGTTGTGGTGCTGAATCTGCCACTGACTCGCTGGGTAATCTTGGGCAAATCACTTTGCCTTGCAGTGCCTCATTTTCCCCATCTGTGAAATGTGAATAATACCTACCTACCTTACAAGGGTGTTACAAGTATTAATATTTGTCAGTAGCTTTGGGACTGATGGATGGAAGGCACTATAAAAGTAATTTTTAAATTTCAAATCCCTCACCTATGCAAAGTACCTCCAACTTACTCCCTTTATATTTAGTACCTGTATTATAGCACTTTGAGACCCCAACCTAGACCAGGATCCTATTGTGCTAGATGAAATAAAAACACGTAGTAAGAGATAATCTCCACCCCAATGTCTTTACAGACTAAAGAAATCTAAATGGAGTATGACTTGCCCAAAATTACATGGGAAGTCTGTGACAGAGCACATAATTGAACAAAGCTTTCTTGAGTCTAAATCTAGAAAGTTATCCACAAGGCCATCCTTACTGCTCTTTAACACCTTCACAAAATGAATAGGAAAATCCAGCATTAGTTAAAACAATTCCAAGGAATCAGAGACTCCTCACATTGCCAGAATAGACAGTTCTTTCACATGCTTCAAAAACATGTTGCATAAAATCCTAACAAACCAGTAAGAATGACAGTGTGATGGAATACACTCCTGTATTCACACCCTACATACTACTGTAATAATCTCTGTACATTTGAAAACTCATAATTTGCTGGTCCTGATAAAATGTGACTGGCAACACTGTATGTGAAGTTATGAGATTCTCCTGTATGATCTTATTAACACACGTACCAAATCCCACAGCCCTGCCCAAGCAGAAGACGGCAAACAGATCTGTCCTAAACAAAAGAATGTGTGCATGCCTTAATTTGCATTTAAGCAGTAAAGAGTCATCAAGCAGGAAGGGAAACAAAGAAAGCTCAAACAGGTGAAAAAAAGCCAGCAGGGAACATCCTTCCACATAGACTTTTTGTATCCTGGTTCTCAGCTGGAAATGTTTTTCAAGACAGGGACTGAAACTATAAAAAGGAGGGACAAAAATCCCAAAGGACCCCACCACCCCCGCCCATCACATTCTCTGCACCTGAGAAGACAAAAGGAAACAGTCATTGGGCTTTAAAGTGGTAGGGGTCCTGACCTGAAGAGTTTGGTCAGTAACCTTGCTGGTAGCAGGTAGTGAGAAATTTTGCTTGAATCTAACATAGTTTGTTAAGTTAGGCACTAGTTAAGTTTTTTACCTTTATTATTCTTGTAACCATTTGTGACTTTTATGCCTCATTACTTGTACTCAGTTAAAATCTTTCTTTGTAGTTAATAAACTTGTTTTACTGTTTTATCTAATCCAGTGTGTTTAAATTGAAGTGTCTGGTTAACTATTTAAGATAATAAACTGGCATATTATTCCCTTAAAGGAATAACGACTTCATATAGTTGTACTGTCCATGAGAGGGCTGGGTAGTACAGGATGTACATTTCTGGGGGAAAATCTGGGACTGGATGTGTGTTGGGGTCACCTCGCAGTATAACCAAGGCTGGCGAGAGCCAGGGTGTGGCTAGCAGGCTGCAGTTACACACAGACACTCCGGGTGTGGCTTGCATGCTGGAAGGCAGTCTGAACAGCCCAAGTCAGAGCTATTTAAGCAAGGCATTGTAAGGCACCCAAGATTGCAGGGCAGGGGTGACGCAGTTCCCCATTGGTCTGAATTGTACCCCGGTATGTCTCAGACAGTAAAGTAATTAACAGCTAACTTCATAAAAGGTTTAGCAGAAAACAATTTTTTCTAATGGAACAGCACAATCTTATAGCTGAGTTACATCTTTTGGTGGAGAAACCACATTTGTACTAAATTACTATGTGATGTAAATTTTCTGTTTCATCAAGTCATGAAAGATTCAACGGATAGATGAATAAATCACTTCAACATGCAAATCTTCCAGGCATAAGTAATATTTCTCCAAGGATTCTATCCCACTGGCTCTTACCCGATCATGGAAATGACTACGATTCAGAAAACGAAACATCATGTATTTTAATTCACTATATGTTTATTTTAGCTGCAGTTATTATATTTGGAGTATACAGTAGTACACTAGTTTTTCCAGAGATCTCTAGAAATGTGTGAAATCTTCAGAAAAGAAAGGAATTGGCAAATGTGCAGAATGAGTAACACCCAGCAAAATGTATGCATAAGGAAGGATCAAAGATGACAGCAGGTTGTATTGCATTACTCTGTTATTGGTGCCCTGGTTTTCAGAGGTACTGAGCACTCACAAATTTCACTGAAGTCAACAGGAGTGAGAATTGCATAGTACCTTTGAAAACTCAGGCATTAGCATATGGTAGAGTATGATAATGAAATTATAATTACAGACTTTATAATGTGTTTGTTGTAAATTCTGTACTTGTGGCTATTATGCCGCATAACATGCACAGAAGATTTTAAGTTGGAGTTCTTAAGATGTGCTGTTACAAAGATCTTAAATTGAGATTTTTATAAGCTACATATTATTTGAGGGCTCCAACTGAGTCAGGGCTTCATTGTGCTAGGCATTGTATGGACATACAGAAAGAGATAGTCCCTGTCCTCAAAAGCTTAGTCTTAATTTAAGACAAGATGTAACAAGTTAATACATGTATACATCTTTTAAAAGACTGTCAGCATGTCACCTCTATAACAAAAGTTCTGTGGGCTTCATGGAAGACATGTAGACAGATCCAGTACAATGCTTAAGACTAAAATTTTTACATAAATAATTAACCGATTGCCTTCCAGAATACAACTAGCACTATACAATTTTGATGCGCTGGACCTCAAAGTAGCACCCTATAACCCCCGTATTCATCATGTATATATGATTGTGATATTTCATACAAAGCATGCCATGTAAGATACCACGTGAAAGGTCATGATCTTCTGAAACTCACTGTTCTGTCAAAATATGTATATCATGAGTGTGTATGAAGTTATGAGATTTTGCTATATGGTTGTCATTGAAATATATTTGGGAGACGCCCACTGCTAGCTCTCCAGTGACAACAAAGGTGGTGAGCCACACCCAAACGGGCGTAAAGCGATCATCATGAGCCATTTACCATACGGTGATTTTATAGGAACAGTCCCAATTTTGGGGTCTTTTTTCTTATATAGGCTCCTATTACCTCCCCCCCCCCATCATCCCGATTTTTCACGTTTGCTGTCTGGTCACCCTAATTGACCACCAGGGGAATCGTAAACAAGAAATTCACAATTCTGTAAGAGAGAGTTGTGCAAGCACCACATAATAAGAACTGCTCAACTATGTGACTCAGCAAGGCCCACAAGGACATGCCCAGGCCAGTATCTTTCCTGGGACATGAAGTGAGAGTATAAAATAAGGGACAGAGGCATCCTGAGACCACCTCTCTCCTCCCCCATCTACACTGAAGGCAACAAGAATGCATGGAAGACAAAGAATTTGAACTGAGCAGATTGGTCCCAGCCTGTGTATTAAGAACTGTAACCTGCTTGGCATGGTCCAGTGGGGGTGAGAAAAGCTGTTTGATTCAAATCCTACTTAGTCTGAAAGTTTAGGATTTAGATGGAGTGTTTGCTTTTTATTTTCTGAGGTAACTCTCTCTGACCTTTATGCCTACCACTTATAATCACTTAAAATCTATCTTTCTGTAGTTAATAAATTTTAATGTTTTATCCTTACCAGTGAATTTGTCTAAAGGGCTTGGGAAATCTGCTCAGATTACAAAAGTTGGTGCATGTCCACTACCCTGTGATAAAGTGGTGAACTAATTAATGAGCTTGCATTGTCAAGAGAAGGTTTTGAGCAGTGTAAGACGGCACATTTCTGGGGTGAAAGGCTGGGGGGGATTTGCTGGTGTTTCCCTGTGTATGATTCATGAGTGTCTAGCGAGCCCTGAGTGTGTCCTTGGGTCAAGCTAGGTGTACCCCTGCCTATTGTTAACTGAGTGATCACAGCACCTGGAGAGGTTTGCGGCTTGTCACTAGCAAAACAGCATGAGAGTTCGTCCAGTCTGGAGAGTTAAGGGGGCACAGCGGTCCCACACTTCCAGGTTGTACCCTGGGGGCCCCATCACAACAACAGGTTATTAAAAACCTAGCATGATTCAGACACCTAAAACAATGTTTCAAGGGAAAACAAACTCTTACTTCTAGTGGAAATTCATGTGTTTCAGAATCTTAGCCAGCCACATGCTAAGTTAACTGTTCTTCAGAGCCTCCTTTGCAGCCTGCAGCCTTCTCTGTTAGGGAGTTCCCAGAGTAGTGGCTGGCAAAAAAGCTCTGGAAGGAGGGTTGCACGGGAGCTGTGTTGCTGATCAGAGGAAAGGAGTTGCAGGCATGGTTGGGAGAGAGGTGTGTGTGTGTGCACGCGCACACACCTTCAGTGCAAATGACTTCAGTAGAACTTGAGACATGCATAGTTTCTGGAGGCAGAACAGTCTGCCCATTAGCCATTTGTGACATGATGGCGGGGGCAAACTCTCTCTTCTTTAATCCCAAGAGAAGGATCTGAGTTTGTCTCCCTCCAGCTTCCTCCTGTGAATATTTCCATGGGAGGGATAATCTGGCCCCCAGTTCTTAACTCCAGCTGTGTCCAACCAGCAGCACCAAGATTTGACTCTGGGTCATTAAGAACTACTCCTCTATATATCCTTAAGAGCTAGTTGCTTCAAGCCCTGTACTCTGAAATGTGAAAGGAAAGCATATTCCTCAGCTATTCATGCCCTAATGCTACTTATCCACGTACCTACCAGAAACAGTTAGGCTGATATACTAGAGAAATAATAATATTATGCATAGAAACTTTTCCCCTTATATATCAAAACTTGTATACCATCCTGAAGAGCAAACAAAATGTGCCAGATTCAATAGGATCTTACTAAAACAATAATAAAAAAAACACAAACCCTATTGTAGCAGATCTGGGCATACTGGTTTCAGGATAAGCACATTTCCCCAGTGATTCACTTCAATCAGACTCTGAAAAGAGTGATTTCCAGTCTTGCAATGTGTTTTGACCCCATAAATTATTTAAGTATGAAATATTTATATTAGAGAAAAAGGCCATACTCGTTCTTTAACAAGTTTAATGACTTTTAAAATATGTATGAACGTGATTTGGAAGAGTTTGCAACTGGTTAGGTACCATTGGTTTCAATGTGCTTATCCCCATTCTTCAATATTCTCAAGCAAGAAAAATATCTGAGATTTTATCTTTTTGGGTCCCATTTCCCTTAAGAAACTAAAATTTAAGGTGATCGGAGTTTTTTAAAACTGTCATTATGGTCGGTTATTATTTGTACTACCATAGCGCCTAAGAGCTCTATTCAAGAAGCAGGACACTTTTGTGCTAGGTACTACACAAACAGAATAAATACTAATTCCTCTTTCCTCAGGTCTCTCTATCAGCTTTGAACAGGATAACAAAGAAAAATGTTTTTTTTTTCCTGACAGCATTTTGCATCATTTAAATAAGATGGTAACTATTTTCTACAGTCAGACACAATAGAAAAGCTGGCCTTAAAAAAACAGAAATGACTAGTTTGGTCCCTGTGGAAACATGGCCACTTGGGGTATGTCTAAATAGGAAAGAAAACCCATGGCCGACCCATGCCAGCTGACTCGGGTTCTCGAAGCTCAGGCTTTGGGGCTGTTTCATTGCTACATAAATATCCAGGCTCAGTCTCGCGTACGGGTGCTAGGACCCTGCTGGGTGGGAGGGTCCCAGAACTTGGGCTCCAGCCCAAGCCTGGAAGCCTATGTAACAATGAAACAGCCCCACAGCCCGAGCACCGTGAGCCCAAATCAGCTGGCACAAGCCAGCCGTGGGTTTTTCTTTGCTGTGTAGACATACCCTTAAGGCCAGTCCAGTGTTCCTGATATGCAAGGGTGCTGCAGGGCAGGGCTGGATTAACTCTCCTATGGGCCCGAGGCTATTAGATTTTGGGGGGCCCCTGTATACAAATGTAACCCCTTTGGGGTTTAGAGAGTACGGTCCCTTTAAATTTTTTTCCTAAGGAGGGAGGGGGAGCAGTGAGAAAAAGGAGGAAAACTCCAGGATGTGGCTCTGGAGCTGGAGAGAGAGAGAGAGAGAGAGAGAGAAGGGCTGTAGCCCACAGGACCTCACAAAGTGAAGCAGCAGAGAACCTCCCTGAAGCCTGGGAAGGTCAGGGCGGCCGATCAGGGACACCCCAGGACAGGAGCCAGGAGGAGCACTGTGCCAGGGAGAAATCACTCGAGAAGGACAGGCCGGATCTGGACCCAGTATCACTGCTGCCCAGAGCTGCATGGGGCTGTGAGTACTGGGGCTTGTGACTCTGCATTGGGAACAAGGAGGGAGGCTTTAGCTAGTTAAGTGGGGAGGTGGTCGCCCTGTGTGGCTTTGCAGAGAGCGGCAGAAGAGGGCACCGGAGGGGTTTGTTGGGGGAGAGTTCACTGGCGCCGAAGACGACCAGGAGCACCCAAGACTCACCACTGGACTGGAACTTTGCTCAGGACTCCTGAACTCTGTGTGCAGACACATTTCTCAGTGTCTGCCCTTCCAGACTGTGCTACCACTGGGGCTGTGGGGCCTTGGTTTGGATGCAACCCTGTTTTACTGCTCCCCCTATATTTCCCCTTGTTGTTTTTCTCCTCTCATCCCTCTGTAAATAAATATTTCCCTTTCTTATATCCATTGTACTTTTCCAGTGTCTGTGTGTGTTCACTCTGGGGGTTTGGAACAGGTGCCCCTGGGCTGGAAGGGATTTTTCCTGCTGCATTCCTGCGCGCGCCTTCTCTTGGCCAGAGCTGCCTGCAGAGCAGACTCCATCTTGGCCATGAGGGTGCTAAAGTTACACAAATCTTTTTCCTGGGAGGGAGTTTGGGTGCAGGAGGGGGCGTGGAGTCTGGGAGGAAGTTTGGGTGCAGGAGGGGATTCTGACCTGGGGTAGGGGGTTGGGGTGCAGGAGAGGGTGCGGGGTTTGGAAGGTAGTTTGGATGCAGTAGGGGGCTCCGGGTTGGGGTACAGGAGGAAGTGCGAGGTGTAGGCTCCGGCCGGGAGGCGCTTACCACAGGCTGCTCCCGGCCAGCAGCGCAGCAGGGCTCAGGCTGCTTGCCTGCCATTGCCCCACACCACACCCAGAAGTGGCCAGCTACCAGAAGTGGTCCCTGAGGGGAAGGGGACAGCAGGTCTTTGTGTGCTGCCTGCGCCCACAAGCGCCGCCCTGATAGCTCCTATTAGCTGGGCAAGGATGGTGCTGGGGGTCGGGGCAGCGCGTGGAGCTGCCTCCCCCACCCCACTGCCAGCAAAGTGCCAGAGACGTTCCAGCAGCTGGCCGCTTCTGGGACCAGCATGGGGCCATGGCATGCAGGCAGCCTGCCTGAGCGCCCCTTTTAGCAGCCCGGAGATCACTGCCTGTGATTTATTTCTGCGGGTCCCCCTTCAGCTGGGGCCCAGACCTGCAGCCCCTAAAGCCTTTGCCTTAATCGAGCCCTGTGTGTGTGGGGGGAGATGCCATTCATAGACAGCATTGTATGGCCTAGAAATCGTAATTCCACTCAAAAATGAAACCAGAAATAATATCTCAAGGAAAACAGACCCATTAAGACAATGGGGTCCCGCATGGGTGCAGAAGTCTTCTTACATAGAACAGCTTGTAGGATCAAGGCCAAAGTTTGCAGTGTGTGCATATACTTGTAAATTCTAACCATATAGATCTACTCACTTCTATTTTGAAGTGTTTTTCTGTTTGCTGAAGCTTGGAAATACATAGCTAGAGTTATACAATTAACCCTTCTGTGACAATGCACGCACATAGGGTTTGGTACTTACCCATAGCTTTTGAAAGAAATATTTACTTACAATGAACTAGATGTCTATGAGGAGAACGAGCCAAATTTCATTTACTGTGAAGTACTGGAAAAAAGAATTTCTTGATGAGTAGAAGGATACAGCTGTATTGTTACTGGATATTTGTGAAGCCATTAGCTCTGTGCCACAGGTAGGTACTTTTCTTTCTCAGAAGATTTAGGTAATTAAAAACTCTTTATTTTTGGAAAGACAAGGGTCAATTGACATGCTTTCAACTCAGTCCTAAAACATTCCTCTCCATCCCTGCCCCTGCAAGTGAAATCCTTGATTCACATCTCCTAATCCACTCTATAAAAAGACCACTGAAGTGCTACTTTTGCAGGGCTGCTTCTATCTGCTAGAATAATTTTGAACGCCTATTATGAAATGAACTGGGATTGGCAAAGCTAAATGAATGACAAGCATCTTCTTTCAGCTAAAGGTAACATGGTTTTCGTATTACTCCTAGGGGGATTCTGCACCACTGTGCGTGCACAGAATTCATGTTCCCCACAGATTTCTTTGCTTCCCCAAAGAAAAAGGATTTCTGACAGGGAAGAAAAGGGGAGCTATAAGAGCAGTCATGCACCCCTCCCCAGCAGTGCCAGTACATTGTTTTGGGTGCCCAGAGCAGCTGGCGGAGACATAAATCACTGTGTGGGTGTGAAGGGCCTGGCTGGAGACGCCCCGGCCAGTGGCTCCTACCCTGCTCCGGGCTCAGCTGCTTGTCCTGGCTGGGCAGGATGAGACTTCCCCTTCCCCTCCAAGGAGTGGCAGGGTTCAGGCTAGACCCATCCCCAGAAACCTCCCCCAGCTACAGGAAGCTCAGCACTGCTCCCCACCTCCTCTCCCCATCATTCCTCAGCTGCAGGTGGACAGGTCACTGTATAGGGAGCTGCTCCCTGTCCACCTGGACTCCCCCATAACCAGACCCCCCACGCCAAGCCTCACTTCCGCAGCACCCAGAACTTTCCCACTGAGGCCCTTGCACCCAGAACGACCTCCCTACCAAGCCTCATCCCCTGCATCCGGAGTTCCCCTACACCCAGCACCCCATGCATCCAGACCACCCCCTGCTAAGTTTGCTGCACTCGAACCCCCACCCCAACAAGCCCACCCCCCTGCACCTGGACCACCCCAATGAATCCACTGCACCCAGACCCCCACCCCACTGAGCCCCAACCAGCTGCACCTAGACTCCCACACCACCAAACCCCACTTCTCCAGCACCCGGACTCCCCCACTGAGCCTGTCACTCTCAGATTCCCCTGCCAAGCCCCATCCCCCCAACACCCAGTCCCTCCCTCCCGACCACCTTCACCTGGACCCCCTGCAGAGTCCATTCCCCCTGCGCCTGGAACCACCACTAAGCCCTTGTGCATCCAGATACCCCCCACACCCAGACCCCCACTAAGCCACCCACACCCAGACTGCCCCCCCCAGAACCATCTCACCCCACACCTGGATCCGCACCCCCACACTAAGATCCTGCCGGGCTGAGCCTGCCTGTTTCACCCCTGGGGTCAGGGCTGGGCATGTGTGTGAGACACGGTCTCTCTCACTTGCTATCTTGGTGCACCTGGCTTGGCGGGGCAGGGCCTCGTGGTGTTTCTCAGGCAGACTCGGCCCTTATGCCGTGTCAAGATCAGGTGCAGCCTCACCGCCAAGTTCGTGTCCCGGATGGGAGAGGGTAGGAGGGCTGAAGGGTGATCTCCCACCTCCGTGCAGCCAGTGGCCTGTGCTCCCCACTACCATGCTGGAGCCTCCACATTTATTTATTGAAAAATAAAATATGCAGAATTTTGAAATATTGTGGAGAGATTTTTTTGGGCACAGAATTTTTAATTTTTTGGTGCAGAAAAAATTCAGGAGTATCAAATGAAGGGGGGATTCCTAAGTGTCCTGATTTAAACAGTTAATAAAGGAAAGTTAGGTTTAATGACAGACCATTATTAAAAATAGTTATAATTTGGGTTGGCTGCTGTACAATTATAATTTGGATTGGCTACTGCATAGGAAGGACACTGTTTAAATTTATTGGGACAAATTCACTGTTGCTGTCATCAGATGCTAGTCCTCTTGATGACAACAGAGTTATATTCCATTACCTAGTAATGATGGAAGAATACCAAAGAAAGTAGCTACAAGGATTATTTTTCATATTAAACAGTGATTACTCTAGTAACAACCACTCTTTCAACAACCACAGGGAATTTTCCAGGGAAATCGAGCACTTGCTGGTGTTAATAGTTCTTTTCTCACCATGGTCAACAACACCCCTTTGGTCATTAATCCTCAGTGAAACATCATATGCTTGACTGGCAGATACTGCAATGACAGATAATGAATGAAAGAAAAAACTCACAGTTTTGTATATTTTTATCTTAGTGGACATATGCTTAACAAAAACAAAAAAGTATCCACTCCAATCAGCATACTATTGATTGGGTTGACTGTACATTACTGACATGGAAACATATGGGTTTTGATAAGCACATGTCCAGATCACACAGTCGTTAGAGAATGATTTATAGATCCTAGTAATAGAAAGTCAAACACCACTACTATGTGCTTCCATTGCCATTTTGTCTTTTATGTGAAGTTCAAAAACTGTCAGTTTGATAGAGACTTTTGGAAGGAGTTTTCCTCATTACCTGTGGTCCTCTTTGTGGCAATATAATTGATTCTTGTTTGGAGCACCAAAAGCTCGGAGATATAGGATGTACAATATCCTGACCTCTGGCAACAAGTGAATATATATATATATATATATATATATTTGAAATTCATCAGCTTCATCTCTAATGCCTCCCTTTGAGCCAAACTCTGCAGCATTGTTTTTATTATGCGACTTTGCTTCAGGGGTGCTAAAGGGAGATTATATTGATTTTAAATACACACTGCTTAAGGGAGACTAGAGATAGTTTAGAGGATTTGTAATGAAATAACAGTGTCTTACCTCCAGGTTGTAGCCAAGGATAAAAGACATAAGGTATATTTAGGATACAGAGGTGAAATATAATGATTATTAATATTGTATTGCAGGGCCTACAGGCCTGTAAAATATTTAGTTTAGCAAAATTAGGATTTAGGACAAATTAGTATAAGTAAATTAATAATAATCCCGCTGAGTTTGTGTCTATGTATGTGATATGCTGATGTTTTGAAAGTTAACTACTGAGTTTGGATAATGTCTACAAGAGATTAGCAGACACTTCAAGATGACTATTGGTAGCAAGGGTGAAATGTTAGAGACTTCCTTAAGGTAACTGCCTGTTACTATGGCGATAAAGTGATATAAGCGTTAATGAGTGTAAGGGGAACCAATGAGTTAGCCTATGAAAAATGGCATACCCCAAAAGTAGCGGGGTGTGGAAGTTCAAATAAGGAAGTGGTTAAAACCTTCAAAAATACATACGAACCAAAGCAGGCAACAGCCCAATGTATTATAAAAGCTGTATCACAACCTGCATGCTTTGATGTGTGTGTGTGGGGGGGGAGGGGGGGAAGATACCAGTAGGATATGGTGGCCATTATCATTATCATGAGGATGAGGACTAACACTTCAGGTTTTTCCACAAGGCACACAGTGTGAGTAATGCAAATATTATGCATTCTGTATTGGTCTTTCAATCCTTTACCACATTGCAGTGTGTGCATTGATTACTTTTATTAACCAGCCAATGATTTTGGCAAGAGCACTATGTAGTCTCTATTGTACATTGTAGGTCCCTCTTCTATCAATAACCTCTCTACTCGATCTTGGCGTCTGAACTCTCACAGATTAAAGTAGGTGTAAAACCCTCACCATCGGGATGGGGAATTAGTTAAAGTAATCCATAACTAAAGATAAGGCTACAAGGTGACCAGTTCAAAAGTGGATGCTGCATGATTGCTCTTCAATGACCTAATGAATAGGAAATGAATTGGTAGCCTCAGTCCAGTTCTAGTGCAAAGGTATCTGTTTCATAAAGCCATCACCATACCTGGTACCAGTTGGCACCTGGCAGTCTCAGCAGAAAGGTCATAGACTGAATGAGCCTGGAGACTCGAATGCCCCCTCCTCCTTAGAGGCTGACTGTTATTTCTTTGTTTATGATGCAGGCTGTAGAGCAGGGTTTGGCCGCAAGACATTTTGTTTACGTTTACCATCTGCAGGCACAGCCCACTGCAGTTCCTATTGGCCAGGTACGGCGAACCACGGCCACTGGGGAGCTGCCGGGGGGCTGTGCCTGCGGACAGTCAACGTACACAAAATGTCTTGCAGCCCACCAGAGGATTATCCTGATCGGTAGCATGCCGAAGGTTGCCGACCCCTGCTGTAGAGGGTAGCTCTCACTGTCCTTGCCAATAGTGTAGGAATTCTTCAGGGTCCTGATCCCGCTCCCATGACAGTCAATGGGAGTCTTTTCATTGACTTCAATGGGCATTGAATCAGGCTCCATGTAGTAAAACATGCACCTTTCAAAAAAGATTATATATATATATATAATTTTAAAACAAACAAAGCTACCTGTCTTACAGTACATTTATACATTCTTAGTAACAACCATCTGTATTTTTTTAAACAAACATTATTTCAATAGAACACATTGGCCCTTGTACAAGCATTTTAATGAATGTTACAACATATCCTAGTTAAACATATTCTTCCTCAATAAAAACACAAAAGCTTTTGGAAACTTGTATTAGTGTTGGCAAACTCCTGTTCTGATTTAAACACCGTTGCATAGCTAGCAATAACCAAATAAGTGCACCAGGGCATAAAACCCACCAGAGAGGATCTCCCTCACTAACACAACTTCCCCTATCTTGTCCCTTGTGACAGCCACCAACACCACTCTAACCCACACCACCCTCTTGTTACCTGCCTATGCCTCATTCCCCCATACTGGTCCACCTGTGCTTGTTACTGGCAAAAGGATGGTGGGGCGATCTGCTCCCCTTCTCTATAAAGTGGGCATTAGCTGCCTTTTCACAGGTGCTGCTCATGTGGCCAGTTGTTTTAAGGGCTGTTAACAGAGTTGGGGGACAGTTGGCAGAGAGCTGGGCAGGGAAGCAGCTTCACCAAAACATCTTCAGCTATTTCCCCCCCCCCCCCATTTCTGACAGTAGCCAGAGCGCTTCTGGAAGCAAGGAAAGGGATTTGGGAGACTTTATCCCCCCTCCAGTGCCTCCTGTTGATTACTCTCTACTTTCATATGGCACAGATTATTCACTAATGGCAGAGGGGTGCAACTCTTGAAATTTGTCTTTTCTACCTGTATCAGCAGTGGCTCCTGCATGCAGGAGATCTCCTCCCCTCCCCTAACACAAAAAACACTACAGGGGCTGGCACGCATGCTTGCTTTACGGTGATCACACCATTCCTTTCCCCCTCTATTTCCCTTACTCACCTGCTGCATCTTGCCATAGTGATGAGAGCTTTCTGGGACAGGGGCTGTCACCTTAGTATTGTACTTCTTCATACAATGCGTAGTGCAATTGGGCCCTTGTACTGGAATGGTCCAATAGGATCTACTGCAATACCATTAATTAACAACAACAACAAAACAACAACAAACAGGCTTAAGTACTGTCTACACAGAGAGAAGCTATCTGACATTAGGGTAGCCTTGAACGTAGCAGTGAAAGACAAACAAGATCCAACAGCTGGAAGATTAAATTAGACAAATTCATATTAGACTCAGGATGGAACCACTGGAACAGCTTAGCAAGGAAAGCAGTAAATTCATCTTCACTTGGAAGTCAAAATTGAGACTGTATGTCTTGATAAAATATATGCTGTATTTCAACCGGACTTGATAGCAAACGCTTACATAGCTGGGGAAGATAATTCTCTCCACTGCAGGAATCATTGGATGAAATTCTATGGCTTGTGTTATGCAGGAGGTCAGACTAGGTGATCATAATGGTGCCTTTTGGTCTGAAGTCCTACAAATCAGCCAGTATTTACACCAACAGCCACGTTGTTGCAGCTCTCAGGTTGATAAATCTCAGTGACAAATGAAGCAATTCTAGCATTAGATATATAAATTGTGACAAAGTTCCTCCTCTATCTTGGTGGGTCCTGCGCTTATTGGTGGATTTTCTTGCTGCAGAGTTTCACCATGTGGGTTGGGGAATAGCTCAGAGACCTTCCCCTCTGGAAGAACCCACAGTCCAGGTCAATTGGAGGTTTGGGGGGAACCCAGGCCCGCCCTCTACTCCAGGTTCCAGCCCAGGGCCCTGTGGACTGCAGCTGTCTATAGTGCCTCCTGCAACAGCTGCATGACAGCTACAACTCCCTGGGCTACTTCCCCAGGGCCTCCTCCAAACACCTTCCTTATTCTCACCACAGGATCTTCCTCCTGGTGTCTGATAATGCTTGCTCTCCTCAGTCCTCCAGCAGCACACCCTCTCAGCTCCTTACACCTCTTGCTCCCAGCTCCTCACACTCACACCACAAACTCAAGTGAGCTCCTTTTAAAACCGAGGTGCCTTGATTAGCCTGCCTTAATTGATTCTAGCAGCTTCTTCTCAATTGGCTCCAGGTGTCCTAATTAGCCTGCCTGCCTTAACTTGTTCTAGCAGGTTCCTGATTACTATAGTGCAGCCCCTTCTCTGGTCACTCAGGGAACAGAAAACTACCCATCCAGTGACCAGTATATTTGCCCTCTACCAGACTCCTGTACCCCACTGGTCTGGGTCTGTCTCAAAATATAGGGACATATATTTAACTTTTGGGCCATACCTAGATTATCTTTAATCTTCTCCCCCTCCATCCTGCATAGTAGCCTGGCTTCATCCTTCCTTAGTCTCTTTTTTATATATAAACTATAAAGCCTCTTATTATTTATTTTAATTTCCTTGGCAAGAGCTAATTCAGCTGAACCTTTAGAAATTCTCACTTTATTCCTACATTTTCTAACCTCCAGGATGTAGCTTTCTTTGCTGATCAGCCCCTTTTTCTATTCCCTATAGGCTCTCTGCTTACTCCTAATAACTTGTTTTAGGTGGCTCTTCATTCAGTTGGGTCTGGAGCTTTTTCCTACATGTTTTTTCTCCTTTCTTGTGTTGCAATTTTAAAAAAGTTTTCATATATCTAATTTGGAGAAATTCCAAGCCTCCCCTACATTTAAGTCCTTAAACTCTTCAGTCCAGTTGACTTCTCTAACTAGTTCCCTTAATTTCAGTTTGCCCTTTTGAAATCAAGAAATCATAGATGACTAGCATCTTATCTTTCCATTTAATTTAAACTGAATAAATTATCACATGATCCAAGGCTATTTCCTATGAAGTCCTCACTAAAATTGCATAGCCTCTTGTTGATTCAGTAACAATTTCATGAAGAAAACTGTCATCTATCACATCCAGTATTAATATAATTTATTCTCTGATCTATATCTGTGAAGTTAAAATATCCCATTATGACACAATTCCCCAAAGTATTTCTCTAATAAGATTAAAGAGATCACTATCCACATCCGAGTCTGACCCTAGGGGTCTGTCTATACAGGGGCGGCTCCCGGCACCAGCGCAGCAAGCACGTGCCGGGGGCGGCGTGCCGGTTGCTGTGAGGGCGGCAGCCAGGTGGCCTTCGGCGGTGTGCCTGCGGGAGGTCCGCTGGTCCCGCGGCTTCAGCGGAAATTCGGCAGCGGGTACACCGATGGCATGGGACCGGCAGATCACCCGCGGAAACACTGCCAAATCCACGTGACCAGCGGACCGCCCGCAGGCATGCCGCTGAAGGCCACCTGACTGCCGTGCTCGGGGCAGCAAAAAACATAGAGCTGCCCCTGGGTCTATAGCAGACCCCTAACACTATCCCAAAACGACCTCTTTCACAATCGTTCCCCCAAAGCGATTTCAACCCAAATACATTCTCTTTTGTCCATACTATCACTTTGTATTTCTTTACAGTACATCTTTGATGTACAATGGTACCCCACCTCCTTTACCTTTATTCTAACCTCTCCTAAACAGCACATACTATTCATTACCTATATTCCTGTCATGAATTTATTCCACCATGTTTCTGTATTCCCTAAAATATCCGGTTTGACCTCCTGCACCAGTAGTTTCAGTTCCTCCATTTTATTGCCCAGACTCCTTGCATTCATGTACAAGTATTTCAGTTGTTTCTTTTGGACCTCACCCAGTTTTTTAGCTTGTGGTGTTCCATTATTCCTGATTATAACTTGATTTAGCAGATTTTCCTCCTCCTGTGTATTGAAGCCAGGCATGGAGGTTTCATGAGTCTCTCCCTGCCTTCCCTCCTCATATCCCACCTTCTTAACAATCGTGCCAGCCTTGATTCCAGAAGATTAATACCTGAGGTACTCAAGTAGAGTCCATCAGTCCATCAAAAAGAGAGTTCTTTCTGTGAATGCCTCCCAATGGTGAATCATCCTAAAACCTTCCTCATAGCACCCAACCATTGACACATCTGTTGATTTTCATTATCTTGACATGCCTTTGTTCTCCTTCTCTAGGAACCAGAAGTATTGAACTGAAAATCACCTGAGCTTCCACTTCTTCAAATGTCTTACCTATCTGAGCATAACTGTCCTTCATCCATTCACCTGGGTATCTAGTAGTATTATTTGTCCCAACATGTAGCACAGTGGATTTTCCCACACTCTCATCAGGATCCTCTGAAGCCTCACATCCACATCTTGCATCCTTGTTCCTGGAAGACAGCACACTCTTCTGTTCTCTGGATCTGGTCTGGTGACAGGCCTGTAGATTCATGAGTATGGAGTCCTCCCTCAACATAGACCTGTCTCTTCCTGGTGTTGGTATAAACATGTTTTATGCTCTCTCTTGCAGCATCCTGAACATCATCCTCATTTTAACTCAGGCTCCAGTCCCTGGCTATCTTTGTCATCTCTTCTGCAGGTACTGGCTTCTCTTTTCTTCTTTTTCACACCTCATCTTCTGCCTGTTTCTTCTCCTCACTTGCCAGTGCAGCAAACTGGTTACTCAACTTGATTTCATCACTACTAGCTGGTCTCTTCTTCCATCTTGTCCTCATGGTCACATTCATCCATGGATCACCCTCCTCTTCTGGCAGTCCGTCCTCCAGGTCCTTTCGTTTGGCAGGTATCCGCAAATCTTGTGTTGTTTCTACCACCTCCTCGCCTGCATTATACCTTCAAATCCCTGTCTGAATTTCCTCATCGTCTCCAGCTGCATCTCCAATCCTTGGATCTTCTCTGCCATGAGCTCCACCAAGCGACATTTCCTGGATAAATAGCTTCCATTAGCTATCCACTCAAGAATGATGTGCATCCCTTCTACTGCTACCTCATGAGCCATCATTGGTTTCTCCTCCAAGACCTTATTCCTAGAAAAAAAAGGCAGGAAAGGGGTGGGGGGAACCACCAACTCCCTCACCCCCAAAATACCCATCTACTTATGAACTCCCACAGAAACGCCACCGTCAGCTGCTAACTTCAGTAGATCAGATTGAGGCTCTCAGTAACATGAAAAATCTGTTTTCAAAATAATCCTGAAGGTCATAGTTTAAGCATGAAGCAAACATATTAAGGCAGGTCAAGATTTTTAGGCACAGCCTTAGGAGCATCTCTTTAAAACTAGCTTTGAACTTGTTCTGTTGGATGTGAAAAAAAGTTTGGGTGTGGTTACTGGGAGCTGTACTCCTTGGTGGTTTGGTGTGCTGAGTTCTCAGCAGTAAAATGTTCCATCTGCTTTCAGGTGTTGCATGACTGAGCTGTATCTATCAGCAGGCTTTAGAGAAGGGCTTTCTTTGTCTGTGTTACTGTGTCTCTATTAAGTACTTGCTCCTAGTCTCTGCAATCAGCAAGTTTAACATAAAAAGATTGCCTTTGATCTCTTACTTGTTCTACTTCATCTGAATAGCTCTTTCTCCTTCCTTCACTGAGTCTGACAATGCTTCTCCCCATGGCACCTGCCAATTGTCCAGGGGGAGGGATAGCTCAGTGGTTTGAGCAGTGGCCTACTAACCCAAGGGTTGTGAGTTCAATCCTTGAGGGGGTCATTTAGGGATCTGGGTCAGAAATCTATCTGGGGATTGGTCCTGCTTTGAGCAGGGGGTTGGACTAGATGACCTCCTAAGGTCCCTTCCAACCCTGATATTAAAAAAAAAAAACATAATGCCTCTTCCCTCCCCGGGCAACCAAACCATATTTCACAGCTTTAAAAGTGTCACTAAGAAGATATTTGAAATATCTGTGGGGCTAGAGAACACTGCATGCTTCTACTCAAACTTATTTCATGGGGCTTATTTTTACTCTGTTCTTGACCTCAAACTGGAAAGATGCCCTGAAGCTCTGGGTACATTGTCTCATGTTATATCTGGTACCATTAGTGCAAAGGAATTTTCTGCCAATATTAAGCTATCAAAGATCACAGAATACAAGGATTTTGTTTAATTAGCATCTTTGGACAGTTATCAGAAATAGAAAAATGTAATCACATCTGATTAAGAGGCTCATTTATTATTCACAGTTAACAGACATAATGTAGCTCTTTTAGTAGACAGCGTATGCAGAATGATTGAAAAGCAGAGCAATGGTCCAAGGAGAAAACATTGAGTTTTTTGGAAAGGGGGGCAGGGGGGAGCAACCAAGTTGCTGAGACTATAAGTAGATCAGGAACTAAGTGTCCCAAAATCAACAAAGAGAGACATTTTGCTCCCAAGCATGGTCCTCACTTCTAGGATTTGCCCAGGGGAAATTTCAATCACAGTAGGCAAAAGCCAAGATTTTCAGAAGTGACTGGTAATTTTGGATGCCTCCATTTTGAGGTGCCGAAATTGGCAACGTAATGAAGAGGTCCTGATTTTTTGAATGCGTAGCACCTATCCTCGAACTCAGGTTCCACTCAGGTTTCTCAAGTCTGTCACACAAAAACTAAGCCTAGAATCACTAGGCTTACCTAGAATATCCGGTTTTATTGTGCTTGGCTTTCTAGCACAAAAAGAACATGACAAACCACAACTTTAATCTCAAGTGCTGGACTTTTTTTTAAATGTACGAACTGTAAAAAGTGCCACGTTAACATGCTTTGAGACTGAACACTCATATTTGTCTCCAAAACAGGTACTGCACAGGCAGCTGCAAGGCAAGTTTCTCTGCATTATCTTGTTAGTAGGCCTTTATTCTGACAAGGAGGTACCACCTCTAGAAATGAAAGAAATGCATTCTCCATTCCTTTGTCTCTGTACTGAGCCAGCTGACAAGTGTGTCAAGTTGGTATTAGCTGTGGTGGGCTTTTGTGATATCAATAAAAGCTGGAATAAGACCATCAACATATCTCATATAAACCAACTGATATAGCAACATCAACAGCAAGCAATACATATGGTGGTGATTGCTGGACACTGCCACGTTGATCCACATTTGTAGAGGTGACTTAGATATTATGTAATCCATATCCACAGGAAAACCCAAAGCCCTCTGTTGGAGTATTATATGCAATATCCATTTACGGCTCCATTTAAATCTCATATGAAGAGGCACATGCCTTCACATACTGAAAAATCTGCTGTAGTAGATATGCAGAAATAATATAGTCACAAAACTCTTTGCACACAGAGAAGATAATAATAATGTAATTAAAGAATTTATCATAATGCATACACACAAGGGAGCTGAATTAAGGCTGCACAAGCAAACTAAATCTGGCACTTCCTAACTTCTGAGTGGGTGCCTTTGCAACGCTAACACTCTTTTAATGTAGATTTTTAAAAATGTAATATTATATTAATTGCACATATATATATATGCATGCAATCAATATTGTTTTCATAGATTGTTTACCCTTCATTGCAGGGACTATGTTTAATTCATGTAACTAGTAGAGAGATCAGGGCCTCTGAACCCTAACATACCAGTAATAATCTCACAAATTTGGCCTGGTCAGTCACGTTGTGTACTAGTCATTCAAGACCCCCAAGGAAAAGTAAGGCTCCTGCTTCTGTAGCAGAGTACTGGTGATTTAATAGGTGGCATTTTTTTCTTTTAGCCAGTAATAAATTAATATGGCACAATGATATTAAGAGGCAGATTAGTGATATTGGGGAGGTTCAGTTATGTATAATGAGACATAAAGGCATAGTTCTGATCATTTATGGTCACTAAAAATTCTACTTTTTGCAAGAGCAGGGGTGTAAGTCATATGCCCATAGGGAGTGCAGACAATAGTGGACATGTACGCACAACTTGGGAAGTCCAGTTGCTAAAAGCCTGCTATTATTTCAGGGTCATCAACAATCTTCGCTACCCAAGGATGTACCACACTAATAACTGACGTGCAACCATCCATCACCACCACTCCAGCAGTTGACTTGACAATGCCAAACTCATCAGACCCTGACCTGTAGCAGTTTGGGGTGACCGGCTCCCAGATTCATTCTGATAGTTTAAGACCAGAAGCAACCATAGTTACCTGTGCCGATCAGCTTGCTACGCTGGCAAAAGAGGAAATGAAATTCAAAAGTTCGTGGGGCTTTTCCTGTCTACCTGGCCAGTGCATCTGAGTTGAGAGTGCTGTCCAGAATGGTCATAATGGAGCACTTTGGGATAGCTCCCGGAGGCCAATACCATCAAATTGCGTCCACACTACCCCAAATTCGACCCAGCAGGGTCGATTTCAGCACTAATCCCCTAGTCGGGGAGGAGTACAGAAATCGATTTTAAGAGCCCTTTAAGTTGACAAAAATGGCTTCGTCATGTGGACGGGTGCAGGGTTAAATCGATCTAATGCTGCTAAATTCGACCTAAACTTGTAATGTACACCAGGGCCTAGTGTCTGACCTCCTGCATATCACATGCCATTACATTTCTCCCAGTTACCCCTGTATTGAGACCAATACCCTGTGTTTGGCTAACTTTCCTTGGTAGTTAGTTCCAGTGGTTAATCAGCCTCCCTGTTAAAAAACTCTGCTTATTTCTTATTTGAATTTCTCTGTCTTCAGCTTCCAGACATTGATTCTTGTTATGCCTTTCTCCACTAGATTAAAAAGCTCTTTAGTTCCTGGTATTTTCTCCCCACAAAGGTACTTAAACACTGTAATCCAGTCACCTCTCAATCTTCTTTTTAATAAACTAAAGAGATTGAGCTCCTTAAATCTCACTGTAAGGCATTTGGGGACAGAATAGAAAGAAGTAATTCTACAATTACCCCTTCAGAAGTGGCTCCTCCTGGGAGGACATAGCTCCAGGGAAAAGGCCTGTTGAGAGAACGAGGCCCGCGATGTTCGAGAGGCAGCAGTAGACTTCTGGGGACAGTGAAGTGGCTGCAGAGCAGATGAAACGCAGTATTCACTTTGAAAGCACCTTTGTTGTTCCCAGCCCAGCTTCTACGGTGGACGATGGGTCTGTGTCAGGTTGCTGATCAGACGGCCAAAGATGTTGCTATCACAGTTGCCGTCTGATCAACTAGAATGTGCACCCATGCAGCAGTCAGAGCAGAGGAGTCATGGTTATCACCACACCCTTTACTAGGGAACCTTGCCTGCCCCTGTGTGTATTTGCATGAGCTGCTGTAGGAAAAGACTGACAGATATTGCAATATCTTTGGAGACCATATTGTATTAAGTGTATGTACCATTGTAGGCCAGAGATGGTATGCAACTGGAGGGTTACAAAGCTGCTCCAGGAACCAAAAAAAGTGTGGAGTAATTAAGGTGAATCACCTAGGTTGTAAACAACTCCAGAGAGAGATGGGGAGATTTACCTATAATGGTTCAAGCTGGGTTGTCCAGAGACTAACAGATAAAGAAAGAGCTTTTGATATAAAAAGGTTGGGTTTAAACTGGCTCAAAGCCTTCTTTGTGACCCAGCAAGCAGACAGACAGAGGACAGGACAGGACCTTCTGTCCATCGGGGGCCCTAATCCTTGCAGAAGGGTTTTCCAGGACCCCAAAAGACTGATGGGTGACTCCTTGTACATTTAGTGTGTGTTTACATTTGTTTATTGTTTTTAATATGTTTTCGCTGTAATGCTTTTGTCTTAAGAATAAATGTGCTTGAGTAAAAAGAGTTGTGTGGTGACTTGTAACTGTCAGCAACACACTGTTCATACCCCATGGGGGGTGGGGGGAGAGGAGGGGAGGGGAGGGGAGCGGAGCAGGCAAAGGAAGAGCAATGCACAGATAGCTCAGTGGTTTGAGCATTGGCCTGCTAAAGCCAGGGTTGTGAGTTCAATACTTGAGGAGGCCATTTAAGGATTTGGGGCAAAAATCTATCTGGGGACTGGTCCTGCTTTGAGCAGGGGGTTGAACTAGATGACTTCCTGAGGTCCCTTCCAACCCTGATATTCTATGATTAGGCAGACTGGTTGGCTATGGATATCATAGGTAAGCACAGAGGTACTGCAAGCCTAAGCCCCAGTCTGTAGGGAGAGAGATGAATGTATCCACCTGAGAGGGGTGATTGATGGGAGCCTAAAACCTTAAGAGGAGGACTGGGGGGGGGTCAAACGTGCAGTTAACCTTGAAATTGCGACAGAGGCTGCCACAGCAGATCCCGGGGGGCGGATAACCCCAGGTGCCAATTAAAATTAATCATATTGCAGGAAGACTGAACATTATAATTTTAATAATTTAAGAGGGCAAACTGAAAGAATTAAACCTATTGTCAAGGGAGTTCTGGAAAACAATGCAGTAACTGCCAGGCCACTTAGATACCTGAATGCGTGCATTCAAAATTTACCATTAGATTAGATAGACGAGACAGAGATTTGAGGCAAAACAACCTGCAGGTTTTCCCAGGGAGAAAAAGCAAAACCACTACAATAACAGCAGATATTGGGGGGAGGGGAAGAGACAGGACTGGCAAAAACCTGGCTGTAACAGAGGTAGGGTTACCATATTTCAGCAAGCAAAAAAGAGGACGGGAGGACCCCCGCCCCCTCCTGTCCTAGCCCCGCCCCTGCCCCTCCCACTTCCCGCCCCCCTCAGAACCCCCAACCCTCCCCCCGCTCCTTGTCCCCTGACTGCCCCCTCCTGGGACCCCTGCCCCTAACTGCCCCCCAGGACTCCACCCCCTACCTAAGCCTCCCTGTTCCTTGTTCCCTAACTGCCCCCTCCTGAGACCCCCCCCCACCCTAACAGCCCCCCAGGACCCTGCCCCCTACCTGTACCCTGACTGCCCAAAGCCTTATCCAAAGCCCCCCCCAAACTCCCAACCCCCCCCCCATCTCTTGACTGCCCCCTCCAGAACCTCCCTGCCCCTTCTCCAACCCCTTGGCCCCCTTACCCTGCCGCTCAGAACAGCGTGCCGGGGAAGAGGAGCTGGGGGAGGAGCTCCAGACTGCTGGAGGCGATCTGCGAATGCAGGGAGGGAGGGAGGGAGGGAGGGAGTGATCTCAGCTGCAGGGGAAGTGGAGGAGGGGCTCTCTCTGGCTGTCGGAGCCCCATGTAAGTGGCACCATCCGGCCGGCTGTCCTGTTAGCTGCGCGCACTCTGCATGGGAGGGGGAAGTCCGGACATTTACAAATTCCCCCCGGATGCTATTTTTAGCTCAAAAAGCCAGACATGTCCGGGGGAATCCAGACGAATGGTAACCCTAACTGATGTCCAGTTTCAGCAGAGTTCAAAATTAGCTCAGAGAGTAGCATCCTGCAAAACTTGCAACTTCAGTCAATGATGGAGTCTTATGGAACAAAAACTGTGCTTGCATCCCTAGGAATGGGACAGTTTTGGATGATCACATAATGCGAAAACCACGATAATGTGGTCATTACTAAGCAGAAAAGCACCCCTCAGATTTGAAAACAATTATCATAGCTGTTTAGTCAGGAAGTGCCTAGACATTTTCACAGGCCAGAAGCCAGCAAGACTTTCTGCTGTCTCTAGACCACTTGAGAGAAGGGTATTCCAAACTATTTCCTTTGCTTGCTTTTGAAAGCAGTTTGGTGGTCCCTCTCATACTGGGCCAGATCGTCAGCTGGTGTATATTAGCAAAACTCCACTGTTTTGAACATTGATTTATACCAGCTGAGGACCTGGCTCTCTGAATCCTTTGAAACAGGCCAAGTTTTATGCCTAAATTTAAAAATAATAGGGTGATAAACACAGCAACAGCTATGACTGTCCTACTGGCAGTTACCAGTGGGCTGTTAGTTCTAATTGTTAATCATTTGTTGCAAAAGACTATTTAGGTAACGGTGTAATAAATCTGCTGATTTGTTTTCCTAATGCACGTGTCCTGTGTTTTTGTAGGTGTAGCAAATTCCTGGGCAAGAACAATAACGTCTCATTATGAAATATCAACAACTGAAATGTATATCAAATTATCTGAATGAAACGAAGCCTAAGTGAAAGGCCTCAGCTGAGGCCTAGATTCTTTAGATTTAAACCTTGCTTCACCTTAAAGTACAATGAAAGACTTATAGAAAAATGTATTTCCAGCTTCCAAACAAAGCTGCTTCTCCTTCCTCACAACCCTTCCAAACCAGTTTGTGGACATGGTCCATTGCTGAGGGAAGTATATCTTGTATCTGTTGAAAAGATGGCAGAGCTGCCATGGTAATGTACCCTGCCTTAGGGCCCCAGTGAATTTCTGCCTGAGCTAGCAAGAATTCCTCCTAGTGGTGCGGGGGGTGCTGCAGCACCCTCTGGCTTGAAGTGGTTGTTATCATATACAGGGTTTACAGTTTGGTTCAATGGCTCTCAGCATCCCCTCTATATAAAACTGTTCCAGCGCCCCTGCTGGGATTCCAGCTCTGATGGCAGAGCCACCGCCAGCAGCAGCGCAGAAGTAAGGATGGCATTGTATGGTATTGTCACCCTTACTTCTGCGCTGCTGCTGGCGGGGCGCTGCCTTCAGAGCTGGGCGCCCGGCCAACAGCAGCCACTCTCTGGCCGCCCAGCTCTGAAGGCAGTGCAGAAATAAGTGTGGCAATACCACGACCCCCCTAAAATAACTTTGTGACCCTCCACAACTCCCTTTTGGGTCAGGACCCCCAATTTGAGAAACGCTAGTCTCCCCCATAAAATCTGTATCGTATAGGGTCAAAACACACAAAAGACCAGATTTCACGGTCCATGATGTGTTTTTCATGGCTGTGAATTTGGTATGGCCCAATACATAGGTGCCCCAGTTAGGGTTGCCAACCCTCCAGGATTGTCCTGGAGTCTCCAGGAATTAAAGATTATGTCATGTGAAGAAACCTCCAGGACTATGTCCAACCAAAACTGGCAACCCTACCACCAAAGTCCCATGTCTACTTTATAGAGCAGATTCTGGGCCTCTGTAGGAGGTAGAAAAGAGGCAGAATTACCTCCCTTAGAGAAAGAAGCAGTCTAACAAAAACAAATTAAAACTACACCTCTACCTCAATATAACGCTGTCCTCGGGAGCCAAAAAAATCTTACCGTGTTATAGGTGAAACCGCGTTATATCGAACTTGCTTTGATCCGCCGGAGTGTGCAGCCCTGCCCACCCGGAGCACTGCTTTACCGCGTTATATTCGAATTCGTGTTATATCGGGGTAGAGGTGTACTTTATAAATTGCTAAACCAAAATAATGTATAACAAAGACCATTTATAAAAACTCACATGATTTATATGGCTAACTGACATTTTTTGTGAATAAAAAAAATTATTGTCCCTCTGGTATTCTTAACATGAAATAAACTATATTAGAAGATAATGAAACTCTGTGGCTGCCGGATATAGATGTTAATTGCCAAAGGCCCCATTCTCCTTCCACAGAAGCCAATATCCAATATATTACTTGAAACATATTGTAGTCAAGTGCATCAGCATTAACAGTACACCCGCCATATAGCAATTTTGAAAGCATTATTGCAAAACTGACATTTTATTTCATTCCTGGAGATATGCATAGTCAAAGATTAAATTTTAGTCAATAAGATGATGTCTCCAAAAAAACGTGTAAGGATGTGAAATACTGCTTCTTGTGTTAGAAACATATGGGTTTATTGTTATAAAACTGTAGAGAATGAAAGCCACAAATTTTCATTTTTGACTGTGATTTTATTCTCCTACTGTCCATTTGAATTAGATATTTCGCATGGTATACGTAAGCAGTCACAAGAAGAAGCAAATAAGAGCTAAATGGTGATTCTGTAGCCCTCTTTCAGAATTTCAGCTTATGTTAATGAGTCTTCGGAATTAGTACAAAGTATAGGGTAGGAGCCACATTGTTAACAAGAATCTTTCTATTTCTGGTCAGTCACAATACGCTTAATATTAAATGGCTCAAAGAGATGAGCGATATTATTAGATTGTTTCACTGCAGTTCCTCTTAGGTTAGGACTACACAGCATAATTGTAGCAGTGATACTCAAACTGAGGCTCACAAGCGGCTCTTTAATGTGTCTTCTGCTGCTCTTTAAAGCACATGAAATTAAAACACTGTGTGATTAACAACCAATCTAAGTTATTAACCAATCAGGATGCTTTCACTATGTTATTAACTAATTGTAGTTGATAAAATAATAATCCTTGGGGGCAGTCATTTTGCTGTGAGAATATGTATGTATAAAAATAGTAAATGGAACAATGAATTCACACTACTGTGGCTCTTTTGGGGTAACATTGACTGCTAATTTAGCTCCTGAACCACTGATCTAGTATATTGCAATTTAGGAGAAACATTTAGGCTTTAAGGCTATTAACGGTTTTGACAGTGTACACAGAGACAGCCTCTGGAACATTATTGCTTACTATGGAATACTAACAAAAATAATCAAAGGCATATATGAGAACGCTAACTGCACAGACAGAGATGGTGATAACATCACATAAAGATCTGCTGAGACAACTGGAGTAAGGCAAAGGTGTATTATGCCCCACGGCTGTTTGCACTGGTCTTTGACGGCATCATGAGGAAAGTAACTGCAGAAGGCAACCGAGGTATTTTATGGACAAATGATAAAGTACAATTGAATGACTTTGTTTTTCCTGATGACACTGTCTTGCTCAGTTCAACGCCTCATTTAATGGAAGAAAAGACTCTGTTTTTGGTAGAAATAGCTAAACAAGTTGGTTTGTTTATCAACAAGGGAAAGACAAAATATATGGCTATCAATGTTCCAAAAATCAACCATGAAAGTAAATGGAGAAACACAAGAATAAATAAGTCACTTCATGTATCTAGGGAGTGAGATGTGCCATGATGGTGACACCATGCTAGATGCCAAGCAATGAATATCAAAATAGCAAGCGCTTTTCATAAATTTTAAAAGATTTGGAAAAGTAGAATGATCAGCACTGATACAAAAATACAAATTTTTAACACCAGCATCATGTTGGTCCTTGTTCATGGAGCAGTGTCCTGGAAACATGTAACAGCCATTGATCAGATGATCAATGTACTCCAAAATACATGCCTGTGGACAATTTTCAGAGTCCACTGGAAAAAGTTCATTATAGTACCAGAAATTCTAAGTAGAACACACCAACTTAAAGCATCATATGACAAGACGAAGACTATGGTCATATTTAGGGCACACTTTAAGGATGACACCTAACACTACTTCCACGTCAAGTGATAACATGGACACCCTCTGCAAAGTGAAAGATAGGGTGATCTAGAGAAAAGTTACATAGAACAGAGAAAGAAACTAAATCCATCAACATGACACTCAGAAGCCAGAACAGACCAACACAAGTCCAAAACTAATGGTAAAAACTGACTTATGCACCTGATGGTGTGGGAGAAGAAAGAAAGAGAGAAAAGAAAGGAAATGAAATTTAGGGAGAATATTTAGTCTTGGCCCTCAACAAGGCTCTAAATGAATAGGAACAGATGGAAATAGCCTGTTGTCTCTCAAGAATGCAGCTTTTGCAGATTAGATGGTTTGAGAAAGATTATTTGCATTAGAGTAGCACCCAATATATATCTGAAGGGCTTTCAGATGATTGAGGCCTGAGGAGTGGAAGGCTGAATTTGATACTCATTCTGTCATGAGAGCACATAAAACTACTTCTAGTCCATTGAATTGACCTTTCCCATGTATTTCTGGCATCTTTATACTAACTCCCAACACCCCACACAAAGGTCTTCAGACTCTACTCCCTTCACCTCATGATTCAAACCCCACTACGTCCACTCCCACAGGGGAATCCTCCTATTGGAAACCAGAATTAAACTCAGATGGAAAGTTTTATAAATCAGTCCTTTGGGCTTGCAATAGGGTGGCCCTTACGCTTCTGAAATGACACAAGCACAAAATGGTAATTGCCAGAAAATTGACATTTTATAATCAAATGTGCTTCTAGTCATGTGAACTACCTGAATATTAAAATTAAGCCTCTTTTAATCAGCGTATTTCAAGCAGATTGTAAAAAGTTTTACAAAACAGATGCAAATGTATCTCTTAGACCAGTGGTTCCCAAACTTGTGCAGGGAAAGCCTCTGGCGGGCCGGGCCGGTTTGTTTACCTGCTGCGTCCGTAGGTTTGGCCGATCGCGGCTCCCAGTGGCTGCGGTTCGCTGCTCCAGGCCAATGGGGGCTGCTGGAAGCGGCGCGGGCTGAGGGACGTACTGGCCGCCGCTTCCAGCAGCCCCCATTGGCCTAGAGCAGCGAACCGCAGCCACTGGGAGCTGCGATCGGCCAAACCTACGGACGCAGCAGGTAAACAAACCGGCCCAGCCCACCAGGGGGCTTACCCTGCATAAGCTGCAGAACAAGTTTGGGAACCACTGTCTTAGACAACTGTTGCTGAGCATTTTAGATTTATTATGAATTTTGAATTTCATTATTTTATATTGATTGTGAAGTACATAAACCCAGTCTCTGCCCATACTCCTAGTTTATCCAAGACATTCTGAATGTTCCTGCACTTTTCCTTCAGATCAACTGTCCACACAAAACCATGAATCAACTTAATGTACATTTCTTATTCCAGGTCATTGATATCTGAAATGAACAAAATCCCTGTTCATCACAACCCTTGTTGAACTCAGTCAGGCACCTTCCTTATTTACATACTGTTTTCAGTCAGAAGTACCCTTTGCTTGATATCACGTATTTTACTGCATATGCCATACTTTCTGCCACTACATATTCTTCTTTTTTCCAGTTCTGCAGCTTGGAGTATGCACAAAAATTTTATATTGAACATGCTGTCTGCCTTTTTTCCTTCCATTCTTTTTGTTCCTCTTCCTTCCTTCCTGCCACAAACCACAGCCCCCAGACTGTAACAAAAGTATTTTCCCCTTAAGTTCACGTAACACCTGTCAATTCAATAGTCATCAGACTGCTACTTTCTCACCATTTCTTTTGGATTTGTTCAGCCTCCTCTTTTGCAAATCTCAACTGACTATCTTTAATGAAATCACAGAGTTCTAAAGTTTTTATTTGCCCTGCCTTCCATTTGGTTTTTGGTATCACTGGAGTGATGGGTTGTATTTTTCAGTCCAAGCAGGACTCAAAATAATCAGTCTGAAAATGTTTACCAAAGGACTTCATAAACTTTGCAACAAAATGCATCCCTTAAACTGCCCCTACAAACAAAGGAGCCTGGACTGACAGCTATGCCGAGTTGGCTTTTAGGTTTGTAAAGCCTGCAGTGCCCCTTCTCACTAATTCTGAAGCCTTGAACATCGGTGACAATCTCAGCTTTCGTTTTCTTGACTACTTTTTAAGTACACATTTCCACCTCTTTCTTTTGTGAAAATATCCCTGAGAATATAAACTGATCACTAGGGTTGAACCTTTGCCAGTGACTTTCATAGATACCCAAGGAATTCATTACCCAGGACAGGTCTATGGGGACACAAACTCACACCCTCAAGTCCCTCGGTTTTTTGGAAGACCTAGGTCTGGTCAAATGACAGTCGCCAAAAAATTATTTGTCTTATTTCATACCATTTTGTAACTAAGTTATTCAATATTTTGCCCCATTATTCACCCATCTCTGGGAAGATGCCAGACCCACTGAGAGCTGTGGGTGCGACTGAGGCTGGGTGCTACTTAAGCTGCTAGTGATGGCATAGAATTTACTAATGCAATCTCCCCCAGACAGTACCTTGCAAATGAGACAGCTCCATTGTTAAGCACTCAACATGGCCTGTGGCTACAAAGAGGGGCAGCTCAATAAATTAAGAGACTGACTGGTGTAATGGACTGTAGAAACTTCACCATTCTAATCCTGGCTGTGACACTAACTAGTTCCCTGTCTGGGCTCAGTCAAGTCACTTAATCTTTCTAGCTTAAACTCCCCTTCTCTGTTGGCATTTATACTGGTCTCATCAGCACTGGTATCTTAGCATTTGTGAAAATTGGAATAACGTACATGCCTCCTTCACAGAAATGCTGTGACGATTAGTGTTTGCAATGTTCTATCAAGCGGTAAAATTCATCCAAATGCACACAAAACCCTCCACCGGCCCAGCAAGTCCCAGGTCTCAGACTTATTTAGATAACTGTCCATTGCAAAACTGTTTATTACATATATTGGAAACGATGCATAAACACCAAGGAAAGCAGGTTGTCTCTACTTCTCCTGCAGCTGAAGGTGCTGTGACCTGAAGACTTCCTCCTATCCCTGCCCTTTATATAAAATGGGTCAGTTTAACCTTGCGGGATGCTAAGGAATCATTTTGTTGACCCTCCCCAAATCCCTGTGCTGAGCACTGTTATCAGGAAGGACAGAATTGATTAGGTTTGTGGGGCAGTGGGAGATTAAATTGTTTTTCGGGCCTACCCAACGATGACAAGGTTGTCTCTGAGGTATCATAGCCCTTGCTAACATTCCCACCACTCTATGCAAGACATACATGCTGAGATAGGGATCTCAGAAACAACCACCCCTCTCTCTCTCTCTGTTAACAAATGAGGAAACATCCTTAGAATAAGTTTTCATTACATAGAAAAGAAAATTAAATTGGAGCATTTTATCCCCTGGGTGGAAGCAAGAACCTATTTTAATTCTCAGACAATACCAGGAAATCTTGAATACGTGCTCTCCTATTTCCAGGGGAATGCTAGATTCTGACACGCTATTGTTAGGTTATTTACTTTTGTCTAAAAAGTTTCTAATTTGGTGCAAAGGCATCAATATGTCTGCTCCTTCAAAGCATGACGAAGTATGCTGAATGGAACACTGATATACTCCCAATGTTCTAGGACCAAAACAGAAGAAATCTTTTTTTATTTTTTTATTTTTTAAAGCAGTGTTTTCCAAACTTGGGACGCTTGCTTAGGGAAAGACCCTGGCGGGCCGGGCTGGTTTGTTTACCTGCCGCGTCCGCAGGTTCGGCCGATCGCGGCTCCCAGTGGCCACGGTTCGCTGCTCCAGGCCAATGGGAGCTGCTGAAAGCGGCATGGGCCGAGGGACGTACTGACCGCTGCTTCCAGCAGCTCCCATTGCCCTGGAGCAGCGAACTGCGGCCAGTGAGAGCCACGATCGGCCGAACCTGCAGACCCGGCAGGTAAACAAACCGGCCTGGCCCGCCAGGGGCTTTCCCTAAACAAGCGGCGTCCCCAGTTTGGGAAACACTGTTTTAAAGGCATGATATACGTCTCTTTGCTACTCTTTTTGATCAAGAATATGTAACAAATAATTTATCACAGAATACCATTGTATGTTTTAATGTTTGCTTTGTTCTGATGCACATGTGGAACACTTACTGGCTATCACTACATTTAGACACTGAACCTACAATTAGACTTAGTGCACACCTTAGTGTGCACTTAGTACACCTACAAGAAACCTTACTGATTTCAAACAAGGCTGCACTTCGAGACAAAGATCTGCATTAGTGGATTTAATTACAGGATTGGGATCTGTTTCTATACATGCATGTTGAATGGAGAATTTAACCCTTGCATTTCTTTTGGTATGGGAATATCCTTGTTTCCCCTCCATCAGCAGCCATTGTTTTTACACATACCACAATGTGCAAGATCTTACAATGTGCAACACATACTAGAATATGAAAGGACCAGCAGACCCTAATCTGAAATATTTACAATGAATTCTAACTAAAGACAAAACACAATTTTTCAAAAGCACAAATGACATACGCTCAAAAAACAAAACAGGAAGATCAAATTTACAATAATCTAGTCCACGTATCTAATGCCTTTGTTCTGGCCTGTTCTCAGCTTGAACAAATCAGTGTAGCTCCAATGATCACAAAGAATTTATGTTAATTTACACAAGCTGATGATTTAGCCAAATCTATTGACATGAATACATACTTTAAAAGTATACAACACTTGGATTTCATGGGACCATTAAGGGGTTTTATTCTGGAAATATTTATGATGTTATTAGCAGGAAACAATCTTGAAATGTTTATTGTCAAACAGTTTTCAGTCATCTAACTTTACAGCAAGTCATGAATACGGGGCATCAATTTTCTCAAGAAAGTGACAATACTTACGAAAGGACATTCCCAATATAGGCATAATACGAGCAGCAGTAGGGGGTAGTCCCATCACAGCAGTAAGCTTTGCAGTCATTGTCACACTGTGCAAGACAATCTTCTGCAGAATAAAAATAACAATGCAGTCTCAATAGCAAAAAACTATGTAGCACAGCTTTAAAGAAGATGCATTTTTAGCAGCTTTTTGCATTGAATCAGTCACTGATAGGACTTCATTTGAGGTTTGATCTGACTCTGTAATCCGAACTCTAGCAGAATTCTAACTGGCTTGAAGAGAACATCTTCAGGTGTCACTGTATATCTGTATTTTGCAGTTTGGCTATATGGGCTCTCTCCCTCTGTTTTTTAAAAAAGAATTTCAAATTTCCAACAGTACAGATTATCTTTTTATATTTTAACAATAAATACAAAGAAATATCTAGGGACAGATTCTGGTTCACTGAGTTGTATGCTGGGACAAGCAGAGAGTGAGGCTGTGTGGGAGCTGATTATAGATCCTTGATTCCCGGTCTAATCCCCAGCCCTAGGTGTAAACTAGAGCAGCCTGGGGGCTGCTTTGAGCTGGGCCAACTGGCAATGGTCCTTAAGGCACCATCTGCTAGCTAAGAACAACTGAAGCACAGTGCACTTTGACTCTTCCCCCACTAACTCCATCTCCAATTCATCCTCTCTATTAGTGGCTGCAAGCAGGGTAGTGTAGAACACCTTTGTGCCAAGGGCACTCCTAGCTAGAAGGATACAACCACTTTTGCCCCCCACTCCTCCTCGTCTTTTAATGCGTCATTTTCTGAGAATGACAGAATAATCAAACTGTACAAAGAAATAAAATCAAAAGGTTAGCAAACAAAGAATAAATATCCATATATTGAAGAAAGAGTAAAGTTTTTCACTAGCAGTGGTTTTGTTGTTGTTTTTAAAGAAACAAACCACTTCCTCCTAAGTAAAAGCCCCAACTCAAAGTTCAGGTTCTCCTCTGAAAAAGTAGCTCGGTAAAACTGTTATTGCCGGGTTCCATGTTTATTGCATCTCACTGATTTCCAGTGCAATTTTGTAAGTTTACATATCAAGATGTTTTTCTAACTGTCATAAACCCAACCTGGGCTCTGACAGTCTGCTTGGCGTCTTTCCATCTTGTAGGTCATTAACCCCAGTAATAAAGATTCAACAAGCCAAATTAATTCCTTAGTTAAACAGATGCAGCCCCATTGAGGGCTTAATTGGGAGAAAATAGGTTTCCACAAGTGCAATTGAGGGTTTAATTTGGAGACTTTTGCCCCTTTGCAACTACAAATTAAGCCTTTGTTGACATTTCTGCATTAGTTTTCAGTGGGGCTTCTGGTGTCAGTAAGGTCAGGCCCCATATGCTTCAGAGCCTTGCTTCCTCATAATAATCAACATAGCAAAGGAAGTGGAAGAATCATGCAACGTTCATGCAATCACTGCCTCCTGGTTTTACTGGTGCTGGGTCACCTAGCTCATAAGGAGGGATTTAAAAACTTGCAGTGCTCATTTAGGGGGACTGAGTGAGCAAGCTAGTTCATTTTTGGTAGCATTAGAGAGACTTAAAACGGGCATGATTATCTTTTTGAGAGAATCCCAGAGAAATGTCCTGTACACATGCTTATCATTCAAAGAATGTAGATGATCAATTATTTGATCAAACAACACAAATGAAACAAATCATCAATTTAAATTATCAACAATAATGAAACTTCTCCAAAAGTGGCAAAAGTTATCAGCCAAGACACAAGATACTCTTATGTGAAACAACAGTGCTATGCTTAATTGTTAAGTGTACAAACCACAGAATCTTGGTAGCTTCTGACTGATTATTGTACTGTCAATTTTAAAGTTACTGAGTCAGGAATGCACTTATGCATGTGCTTAACTTTATCCATGTCCTTAAATCCCAAAGAGTGCTGTCCTGAATAGGGATTCTTTCCTGATTTGAGGCCTTTTCTAATGAGGGCAATATGAGGTAAATTAGTCCCCTTGGGCTAAATTCAGACCCACTGTAAGTGGAAGCTACTCCACTGTAATCAAGGGATTTGTATAGCCCTTTTTTTTATTTTTTATTTTTTTTTAAAGACTCCCACCATTGCAGCGCCTCCTCCCTGTATGGCAGTGGTGGGACATTCTGGCTGCTGCTTCCCGCAGCTCCCATTGGCCAGGAATGGCAAACCGCGGCCACCGGGTGCTGCGAGCGGCTGTGCAAATGTAAACAAAATGTCTGGCGGCCCACCAGCAGATTACCCTGACGGACCACAGGTTGCCCACCTCTGCTGTATGGTAATGGCAGACATGGGACCAGTTTTCTTGTTTTGTTTTTTAAAACCTACCATGTCATGTACACCTCCTCCTCTGTGTAAATTTACATGGCAGGGTGGTAAAAATGCTGTCACCTGTCTGCACTAGCACTGCCAATGTGCTTCCATTTGTGGTAGTGCAACTGTTGAAGGACTGCAAAAGAGACTCATACAGATACAACCATGGAGCTACAGATGCTTACACCCTGGTTTGAATTTGGACCAAACACAGACAGCAATATGCTGAGATTCCAGGTTTTATTTAATTGCAATTAATATTAAAAGTTTAAATGCACATACACTTCAGTCTACACTACAAATAGCTTATTGACTAATTATCTACTGTAATAAAATTAGAGAGAAGCATGATAAAGGGAATAATCACATTGTCCACTTAGGTAGGCAGAGCCTGGGTAATGGATATTAGAAGTGCTTAATTGAAACTCAAACTTTTAGTCCAGGGACTGACCTTGCTCCCATTAAAGTCAGTAGGAGCTTTACCATACATTTCAGTAAGAGCAGAACTAGGAAGAGAAAGTAAAATATTGATTTGCTCTGCTGGAGTGTGACTATCAGAAGTAGAGGCCCACTTCTACTGCCGATTTAAGTAGGTGCAGGATAGGGTCCTAAATTTTATTAAAGTTAATGTTTAAAATTAAATATACACAAGTTAAGAGGGAAGGTACTGTACATCTGGGGTCAGGCTTGATTTATGAGGGATTACAGGTATCGGTTGCAAGGGTGAAGAGATACATGCATAGATGGGGGTGTATGAGTTTTTCAAGTGACAGTGGATAAGTGGGCTCAGGCACACCAAATCAGTATCAGTGTAGCCAATGAGTATGTGGCTGGGGTGCATCCCTTGGCTCGGCAGGGAAGGAAGTGGGTTGTTTCCCTACAACATGAGAATGTTGCACAGTGGAGAATGTTTGGAGCTTCTTTTTATTAATTTGGTTTAGTTGAATTAGTTTTAAAGATAATTAAATGTGATTGTTATCAATTTAAAAATCAACACAGTAAAGACAAATGTAATTGTTCTCAGGGGCAGATGATAGAGCCAGGAGAAATGTGCCCCTACTTTATTTACTCTAATTACCGGCAATTTTAAACCAAATCCTAGCACCTGATGTGGAATACATAGGGTTTTCCGCCGCAGATAATCCGCTGAAAACTGCTCATCCTGGCGAGAAAGAAAAGCTTCCTGGATTCGGAGTCGCTTAGTAAACCTGGGGGTTAAGCGATTCCACAGTCGCTCCAGCACGTTTGCCAAGCCTCTTTCTTCTTCTGAACCGGGCTGGTCCGAGTCCCAGTCGGCGGGATGCCGGCCTGTGTGTGAGGCAGACAGCCCTGCTTACTGAAACCCCTCCGGGGACGGAGCCAGGTACTTGCCAACTTCCAAAAGGAGAATCCCGCTGAAGCGCCCCAGGCGCCGTGAACTGCCCCGTGGCCCTCCGCCTCGGCACCATGCTGTTCCGCGGGCTTTTGCCGGAGACCGACCAGCCTTAGCACGTGGGCGGCAGGGGGAGAGCAGAACAGCTGCTGAAGGATGTACGCTGTACAGCCCCGGCCTGCCCATGGGTCATCTCCGAACCGCGCTGCCCCGCTCATCCAGCCCGTCTCTGCCCCCGCCCCGGGCTCCCTGGCACCCCCTCTGCAAGCGGCACCTCCGCCCCGCGCCCTCCCCACTGACCTGCGAAGACAAAGAGCAGCACCAGCTTGGGAAGCCAGTCTCCTTGGCCGCGCCGCTGTGTGTCCATCCATGCAAGCGGGCTGCGGACAGACAGCGGGACTGCTCCTCCGCCGCTGCGGGGCAGGGATGGGAGTGGGGGCAGGGCACAGCGCCCGGCCCCGCGGGAAAGCAAAGGGCGCACCCGGGCGGCGGGGACTGAGCTGCCGCGTGCGCCCGCCCATCAGCTGGGCGCTGGCCTGCTCTGTGGAGCGCTGCTGCCGCTGCCCGGGACTCTCCCGCCCCCTTTGTCTCGCTGCTGCCTCTCGGGGCTCACGTTTCAGCTCGGTGGGTGGCACTGACGTGTGTACAGAGGCAGCGTGTCTGCCCCCGGCCCTTCCACCCCCGACGTGTTGCTGTGGGGGCCGTTCACACACACACGCGAGCCAGCGGTTTTAGGAGCCGAGCTTCGCAAAGCTCCCTGCGAAGTTACGGCACTGACACGATATACCAAGCAGCTGTAATTGCTGATGTGTGTGCGAGGGCAGCGGGGCGCCGCTGAGAGCACACAACAGGCCAGGCAGCGGAGCCAGTTGCATCCCCCTGGAGCATCCCTTTCTCTCACTAGGTGGGGGAAGACAGCTGGATGACTGTGAGCCTTTCCGCCTGTTCAGCTGGTGCCACGATAGCTTGGTGGGGTTCATATCGGGCGCTCTGAAAGCAGCAGTTATACATTAGCTGGAACACGCAGCACAACCCCAACGTAGCAGTGTGCTAGGCTGTGACTTGATAGAAATCACACGCCTGATATGACAACAGATGCACCTGTCCCTTGAAGGACGTCCAAGCACAGTTTATCCCCAGAACCTCACTACATATAGCAGAAGCTGTGTGCTTTGGGTCAATGGTGAGGACAATTTTTGAAACCTAACAAATTACTAAATGTAAATCCGGTAAATTACAGCACACACAACTGATTTCTGCCAGTGCCTATATCTTTTTGTTAATTTTTTTGTACCTGCTGAATGGAGCAAATATAAGAAAAATAGCCATCCATCCCTTTTACTCTATGCACACTCAAACAGCTGTACTTAATTGTTTAGAACATATAGGACGTGCCTGTTATCAGATATGTATTCCTGTGTCTGACCTATTATTTGTTGCTTACCTCTCTGCTCTGCCTTTACATCACACTAGCTTCAGAAAGCAGGAGTTGCCTGGAGGATTTTAGGAGTTGCCATTGGCATGTGCAAACACAAACCTCCATCCTGACTGACACTGTTGCTGTACATATGATAAACCAAAGCCAACTGTGGCATGTAATTACCTAATTTATGGTTAATTTTTTTACCATGTTTTAAGTGTTACTTTACCATTATAATCAAGTGTTAAGTAAAAGCATGGATTTGTCAAGAACAAATAGCTTTCTTTGACAGGGTAACAAGTCTTATGGATGGGGGAAGCTGTAGAGGTGGTATATCTTGACTTTAGTAAGGCTTTTGGTAGTGTCTCGCATAACCTCAAGCAAACTAGGGAAATACAGTCTAGATGGAGCTACTATAAGGTGGGTTCATAACTTGTTGGAAAACCATACCCACAGCATAGTTATCAGTGATTCACAGTCAAGGTGGAAGGACATATCAGGTGGTGCCCCACAGGGATCACTTCTGGGTCCAGTTCTGTTCAATATCTTCATCAATGATTTAGATAATGATATAGAGAGTACACTTACAAAGTTTTCAGCAGATACCAAGGTGGGAGGGGTTGCAAATGCTTTGGAGGAGAGGATTAAAATTCAAAATGATCTGGACAAATTGGAGAAATGGTCTTAAGTAAATAGGATGAAATTCAATAAGGACAAATGCAAAGTACTTCACATAGGAAGGAATAATCAGCTGTACACATACAAAATGGGAACTGCCTGCATAGGAAGGAGTAAAACAGAAAGGGATCTGGGGGTATAGTGGATCACAAACTAAATATGAGCAAACAGTGTAACACTGTTCCAAAAAGGCAAACATCATTCTGAGATGTATTAGCAAGAGTGTTGTAAGAAAGACACGAGAAGTAATTCTTCTATTCTACTCTGTGCGGAGGACGGTGGTTTGAGCATTGACATGCTAAACCCAGGGTTGTGAGTTCAATCCTTGATGGGGGGCTATTTAGGGATCTGGGGCAAAAATCTATTTGGAGATTAGTCCTCTTCTGAGCAGGGGGTTGGACTAGATGACCTCCTGAGGTCCCTTCCAACCCTGATATTCTATGATTTGGCCTTAACTGGACTATTGTTCAGGAAAAATATGGACAAATTGGAGAAAGTCCAGAGAAGAGCAACAAAAATGATTAAAGGTCTAGAAAACATGACCTGTGCAGGAAGATTTTAAAAAATGGGGTTGTTTAGTCTGGAGAAGAGAAGACTGAATGGGGGGACATGCTCAGGGCCGGTACTACCATTTAGGCAAACTGGCGGTTGCTTAGGGTGCCAAGATTTGGGGGTGCCAAAAAGCGGTGGCCCCCAATTTTTTTTTACAGTGTTCCTATGCCCCCTCCCCGAGTGCGCGGTCGCCGCTCCACTTCTCCCACCTCCCAGGCTTGCAGCGCCAATCAGCTGTTTGGCGCCGCAAGCCTGGGAGGGGAGGAGAATTAGAGAGGGGGCGGCATGCTCGGAGCAGAGGTGAGCTGGGGTGGGGAGCTGCCGCACAGCTCCACGGGCCGGTGGGGTGGGGAGCTGCCGCGGGGGTGCCTCGGGGGGGGGGGAGCTGCCGCAGGGCTCCCCACCCCACCTCACCTCTGCTATGCCCCCTCCCCGAGCATGCCGCCCCTGCTCCACTTCTCCCGCCTCCCAGGCTTGCGGCGCCAATCAGCTGTTTGGCACCGCAAGCCTGGGAGGGGAGGAGAATTAGAGCAGGGGCGGCGTGCTCGGGGAGGGGGCGTAGCAGAGGTGAGCTGGGGGGGGAGCTGCCGCGAGGGGGGCCTCAGGGCAGGGCGGGGAGCTGCCGCGAGGGGGGTGCCTCAGGGTGGGTGGGGGGGAGCTGCCGCAGGGCTGGGGGGGAGGTGCTGGAAGTTTCGCCTAGGGCACAAAGCTTCCTTGCACCGGCCCTGGATGTGCTAACAGTCTTCAAGTACATAAAAGGTTGTTACAAGGAGGAGGGAGAAAAATTGTTCTCTTTAACCTCTGAGGAAAGACGTTAAAGGGACCTCAAGAGGTCATCCAATGGGCTTAAATTGCAGCAAGGATGATTTAGGTTGGACATTAGGGGAAAAACTTGCTGTCAGGGTCACTACCTGCCTTGGGAGGCTGTGGAAATTTTTAAGAGCAGGTTAAACAAATACCTGTCAGAGATGGTCTAAATCAGGGGTTCTCAAACTTTTCTTTTTTTTTTTTGTGGACCACTTGAAAATTGCTGAGGGTTTTGATGGACCACTTAATGATCTTTCCAAATGTTGTTTGTACTATTGACTAACTATTGTAAAGCGCTTTGGATAAAAGTGCTATATAAAAAAACATAATGCTTTAATTTGTAGAACAAAAAATGATTAGACAACTCATATTTTAATATTAGTAGTCTTACCTTTCTAATATGATGGATGTGCCCTCTCTCCCCGGCCGCGGCAGCCCCTGAGCTGGGGCTGGGAAGGAGGGCCGTCTCTTCCCGGCAGCCACAGCCCTGGAGCTGGGGAAAGTCACCTCTTTCTCTGGCTGCCGCAGCCCTGCATGTCTTATATTCCCCCCCACCCCCTCTTCTCACCCCACTGCCCTCCCCACCAACCCTCTATTCTCCCTAAGGCCACCACCTCACCTTACATGTGCATCTTCTCCAGGGTCCGGGCATGTAATTAGTGGAGCCACGCAGGCAGGCGTGGCTCCACTAATTAGAGGGGTGGCCTTTCATTCTCTTGTGTGCAGCCGCCCAGGCACGCACCTTAGAGGGAACTATCCGTGGACCACCTGAATGGAGCTCATGGACCACTGTTTGAGAACCTCTGGTCTAAATAATACTTAGTCCTGCCATGAACACAAGGGACCTGATTGGATGACCTCTTGAGGTCCCTTCCAGTCCTACAATTCTATGATCATCTACCATAAAAGCCATAGTTTAAGTTTTGGTATCAGTCCTGCTCCCATTGATGTCAATAGAAGCAGGACCAGACCTTTGAGTGGTGAATGGCTTGAGCACATTCTACTGTAAGGGTTTGGACAATGGTTGTATTTGTACTTGCCTTTTTTTTTTTTAAATCAGACCTAATATTCAAATCTGATTTTTCTGGATCTACTGGAACTAGACTGCCTATTTTGCTTGCAGCCAGAGAATCAACATATGGAAAAGTGAATATAAAACAGACAATGTCCACTGTAAGATTTTTCCACTACATCTAAAACACTTTTCAAACATGATTACAGGCCTGTGTGCTTATTACACAGTTTGTGGCCATATATATATATTAAGAGAAACTAAAAAACTCTTGCATCTGAAGAAGTGAGGTTCTTACCCACGAAAGCTTATGCTCCCAGTACTTCTGTTAGTCTCAAAGGTGCCACAGGACCCTCTGTTGCTTTTTACAGATTCAGACTAACACGGCTACCCCTCTGATAAAAAACTATATTACCCGAGGAAAGTTATAGCATGGTTTTACCTATTGTAGATGATATTAAAAAAATAACTGTTGATATTGAATAAGAAAATTGTTCTACAATGAAGCTGGAAACAATATCTTCAAAGTATTTAAGTATGAATCCTACAACCATATATAAATATTGCAGTTAACCCTGTTCTAGAATTAATGGGGATAGGGCCCAGAGGCCAAAATATTTAGCCTGGGACCTTAAAAAAAACAACCACCACCACCCACCAGTCTGTCTTTGTAATGAGTTATATGCCAAGAAATGCACTTTGAAATATTAAAGAATGCACACAAAAATGAGAAAAATCCACAGGTGTTTTTGTTCATAAAAGGCCTGTTGTAGATGAATCTATTGGTGGCTGGGAGAGGGCTTTTGGGGAGGGGAGAGGGATGAAAGGACTTTTGGGGAATGTGTTACTTCCCCTCTGCAAAAAAAACACAAAACATTAACATCCCTAAGGCAAACAAACAAATAAAAACAACCCACACGCCAACAAAAACACTTTGCAAACCTGTGGCCTTGTCCACCCGTTCATTTATTAGCATGTGTTTTATTTGTGTTAGAAATTAACCATTAAAACAAGCCTCTTTTCTTTTATGTTCTTGATTACCCTGCAGCATCTCATTTGAGTTAAAGGCCAGAAACAGCTGAACAATGGTGATTTAAATTATAGTGATTTACAGACCAAGTGGGTGCAACTCCATCAAATTCAATAGGGTTGCACCTGTTTACTAGGTCTGAATTTGGCCCCCTGGCCAACATTTATGCCTCAATAATCTGATAGTTTATCTTTAATCCATTAAAGAAATAAATTAGATTAATCAACAGATACATTGCTTTCACATTTGCTATCACTGCTATCAGATTGATGAGATTCAGATCTCATACATAACTCTAGAAGTATGTGCAGATTCTCCAGTTTTTTATTTTTAAATTAATCTGCATCTACACCAATAATGTCAAAATACTTTCACAGGCATTTATTTTCTTCACAGGTTTTGTCTTTTGACTCCTTTCCTGGTTCCCCTTATTCTCATTGCTGCTTGTGCTAAATCACATTTCAGTATTTCCTAAAAAATTTGGATCAAATCCCCAACAGCTAGGGTAAATTTGCCAAACTTTACTGAATTCAATACTGATTTACACCAGTTGAGAATCTAGTGCTGTATTTCTCTAGTAGGTTTTTTTTTTTTTTTTTTTAAATGTGAGATAGAACAGCAGAATTTGCACTCTTAGGACCTCACAAAATTTCCCCTGTCCTGAAATATTTTTTCAATTCAGTACTTGAAAAAGGTGGTGGTGGTGGGGGGAGAGAGGTAGGCAGTGTTTTGCCATCAGGTACTGACCTCTCTGGATAAGGGAAAATGTGTTTTAAAATTGTTGTTGAAAACCATTCTTGAAAGAAATGATCTGGGGACTGATTCTGGCCCACAATCTCCCTCATCTTGTGGTGACATCTTTTGGAAAAATGTTTTCTACAGGAATTGAAATGAGAGGGGGTGTTTGACTTTACAGGGTGGGGAGCAGGTGAAAAAAGACTAAATCGGCAACACTGCTTTAACTAGTTGGCCACTCGGGGTGGGTTTGGTGAGGGAGTTCAGGGGGGTGTATCCAAATTCTGAGGATCATATTGCAGAGAACATCCTCTATCATTCTGTTGTTGGGCCAGGGACTTTGCCTCATCCCTATGGAATGAGCTGTGGGGTCTGCACCAAAATCTGGTAGATCCCCTGGTATCCATGGGAGATTAAATACATCTGCACCGAGGTCCTGTGCCTATGTACCAGTGTGGCCTCTGATGGCTCCCTGGTACCTGGCAGTGTGGCTCCAATGGGAGCTATGCCTGCCCCCGGACCCCCCCAACCAAGGAGACAGTGAGGAGGAACTATATAGAAGAGATAATACAGTCCTAGACTTTTCCATTATTGCAGTGCTGGCTTTTATTATCTATTCTCGGAGGATTCTGTATGGGATTGGAGAGTGGGGGGATGACGTGCACCCAAACTGGCTCCTACACAGCCAAACTACTCCTCAACTGTCTTAGTCTTCATCGCCTCTCCTTACCTTGACCCCAGACTTCTAGAGGGATCTTTGTGGTCCAGAGGAAGGTGGGTGGAGCCCTGGAGGCGTGTGAATCTTCCTTTTGTGCCAGGGGAGCTCTATGGGTGGAGGGTCTGGTTCAGATCAGTGTCAGGAGGGCGGAGGGAGATAACAGCAATTCAGGCTTCTGATCTCACTTACACTGGTATAAGTTAGGAGTAACTACAATGGTGTATAACCAGAGATGAATTAAGATTTATTGGAGCTCTGGGCACAAAGAACATTTGGGTCTCCCATACCTGGGGGCCCAGGGGCACGAGAACCGAGGAGGCCGGGGGGCCACGCCTGCCCACTTTTTAACACGGATGTAATAGCCTCAGGCATGCGCGGAGTGGTGGTGCATGGGTCTGGTTTCGGGGAGCGTTGGAGGAGCAGTGCTGCGTGTGGTTGCTACCTTGGGCACAAACCCCAGGCAACAGCCTGTCATCAGGAGCAGGAGGGACCCGGGGTGGGGGGCAGCCTGGCAATAACGGGACCTGGCAGGGGCAGCCTTGCAGCGGGAGCCAGCAGGCGTAGGCACTGAATGAGCTCGGGTGGAGTGTGGTGGCCGCTGAGGCTGGGCCAATAGCAGCAGGAACTCCTCGCTGCCGGTTACCTTCCCGGGACTCCCTGCTGCCTCCCAACCAGGGCAGGGCCTCCTCTCCCTGAAGAGCATGTCTTCAGGCCCTGAGGAGGAGGCGGGAGGCTGAACTGGAGCCCCCAGCCCTGGCTCCCACTGGTAGCCGCTCTCTCGGGCATTGCGACCTCCGCCCAGGACAGCTAGAGGGTCTGGGTCTCTTTGGGCGGCTCTTACCACGGCCCGGCTTCTGGCGTAGCCAGGGGGCAGGGCCTTGGGGGGGAAGAGGTGGAACACGGGGTAGGGGTACAGTTCTGGCACTGGTGGCCCCCCACTTCTACCCAGGTTCTGGCGCTCCTGCAAGGGTCCCCAGATTGGCCAGGACCCCTGGGCACAGGCCCTGTAGGTCAATGCATTAATCCACCACTGTGTATAACCTAAATAAGATGAGCATTAGGCTCATAGTTATGAAGATGCTTGTTAAATGTTTCCAGAAAGTTTTCCCCAATCACATACAGCATCTCCTGACAGCAAAATCATGTTACCTGAAATGGTTTTCAGTAAATGATCTTGAAAACCATTTCAGAATGGGGGAAATTCTGTAAAGTGGACAAGTCCCCTAGTGCTAGCCTTCAGGGATATTCTGAAGAGACAATCCCTCTCCCTGTGTTAATGTTCTGAAACTCACTGTAATCAGGCATCGCTCGCTGTAGCTGAATCAGCAGTTTAGAAATAGTAATTACCATAGGTAGAGTACAAAAGGCAGCATCCAGGACAATGAATGGAGAGGGAGGAGGAAAGGTTATAAGGACAGTCTCTGAAAGTGGTCAATATTGTAACAGATGATTCAACAGAACCTGTAAAACTCCCATAATGGATAATTATACAGTAACATTCCCCGAGCGGATGCTTCATCCTAAACTTAGGCAGTTAGTGGTTGGCTGGCTTATGCCCCGAAACATGAGGGTTGATGCCCCTTATATATATTTACTTAGTAGATAGTAGAAATACAGATATTACTGTTACAGAAAAGGATTAGAAAGTATCCTACTAAGTTCTTTTCTTCAATATCTATTGGCAGGGAGTCTATTGATAAATTATACTTTTTGCAATAAAGTATTTCCTTTTATGAGTTTTACATTTGGTGTCTCCCCATTCCCTGATCATGAAAGAGTAAATAGGAGCATCTGATTTGGAGTAGGATCCAAACACACACTAAGGGAGTCTTCCAATTGACTTCCATGTTAGCTTGATCAGGTGTAGAAGTTCTTATACATTCATTATACCAACTTTTACTCATCTCCTTTCTACTCTAGTCTCTCACGCTTCTAATCCGTTTCACTGCCATTATTTGGGTATTGTCTATTTCTGCTATATCTTTTTTGACATAGGGTGAATACTGAACATAATATATAAGATGGATATGGCATTATAATGTTTTCGGTATTGTTCTGTATCCTTTTCTTAAAGCAACAATGTTTTGTCATGGCTACTCAACTCCAATTATAAGGATCTTAGGCTCCAAAGGGCTAGTTTTATACAGTTATCAAAATATTAATTGTTATGATACAGGAAATAGGTGTTTAGTTTCTTCCATCAAAAAAGTTCTCTGTGTCTACACTGGAAGCTCTCAATTTTTACTACTTTATTCCACAAACCTTCTTGCTGCCTCCTTCAAGGTCTCTCAGGCTGAGAAAGACTGGAAGGGGAATGAGGTTTGTCAGTGCAATTCCATAAATCACCCTAGAAGAGTGCTGCTGAATGATGCTCAGCACTCCTTTTCAACATTAGCTACTGAAGTCCGTGGCTATAACTCCATCACAAGACAGGAGTAATTTACCTTTCATATCCCTGACATTGTCATGTAACTGGACCCAGGAAACACAGACCACAGTCTATTACCAGATCTCCTGAGAATAACACCTTTGTTACATCCCTAGTTGCTGCTGAATGTTAACAGTTTATAAAGCTCACAAGACAGTGTTATGTAACAAATATAATGTTCGTATGAGTCCCAGATGTGCCTTGTGCTCTTTTGTTGAACCTAACTGGTTGAGCGGTTGCATTTCTGTAATTTATGGAAAACCTAGAGAAATCCTCAGACAGCTTAATGTGCACAAAAGCTCAAAGCAGCAAAGGAGGAGGGGTGTTTTTCTTATTGTCTGCTCATCAGACATATTTTGCTGTTCATACCAAGCATTTACCTATCGGTAGACTAGACAATAGAATTCCTCTGGCATTATTTCTAATAAGAGTGAAGTGTTCCTCAAAAGACTATATCCTTTCTGTTAAAGCACCAAATGTTGATTTATAAATCTATGCCAAAACAATGCATCTGGCAAAAGGATGAATTCCATTCAGCCTTGATAATCACTATTTAAAAATACAGGCATTCATGTTTTTTATTGCTTTCCTTAATGAAACATTTATTTAATAAACCCAAACTAATTAGAAGTGCTTAGTGAAGCTTAGCAAACAGTAACAACATCTGGGGCTAATTTACTAGCCACAGGGATCTTGGACATAGGCATTAACATTGCTATAATTTCCCTTACAACATCCCCCCCCCCCCCCCCAAAAAAAACCTTCATAATTCAAAATTAAGGTTGATAATTTGGGCATGAAATAGTTAAGGTTCCTCATCGATTTAACTCTTTCCCTTAACATGTACACTGTGACTAGGGATGGCTAAATTGGCTGTACTACAATAAGGAACATCACATATTGATCCAGACTTTTTAACTAACAGACAGACAAACAAACCCAAACACTCTAGCTCTGAAGCCATGGGCCCAATATCAAGTAGGCATAAATGTGACTTAAAGCCACTTTTGCTCTCTCTATGCTGAACTAGAGAGAAAGAGAGCTAGTCCCAAGGGTTTGGCCCTGCATTTCTAGAATCTTTGTAGAGAAAGTGTAATACTGGGTTTTATTGTGATACGGTAGGAAGTGTGTTTCATGGAAGACCAGCTATCTCCTTTTCCTACAAAGATTATAACATATTGTATATTTGTAAACAATTAACTTTGTTTGAAGTGTCAACCTCCATTATGTTTAAAGAAACAAAAGAAAAACTTGGAGACATGCCAGAAGGTGAATGTTAAGGAGCTGTTCACAAGCAGAAGATGAATACCCACTTGAGGACAGCCAACTGTTATTTCAACATTCTGCTCAATCTAAAATGTTCTTTTTAGTTTCAGATGCATCATTCTGAGCAGTGCATCCACAATGCAATGTTGAGTCAGAGAGTTAAAAACATATTTTGGGGACAGACAAAAGTTTCAGTTGGCCAAAAAATGTCAGGAAGGGAAATGATTCATGAAGATATACAGGGCAGCTGTCTGGTATGACACTATGGTTTTCTCCCACAAAGTATTGTTTATATTTTCCAGTGCATTAAGTCCTATTTTAACAGTTTTGGTTACTTAGCTCTCAATGATACTGGTATAATGAAGGAGTCTGTATTTTGGCACCATGTTACAGTGATTCTACTGGAATTTATTTTCTTTATGAATTGTACAGTGAAGACAGCCAAAAGTCACTTTTCCTGCTTAATCCAGCAAGGAAAGTGTACAACCTGAAGAATGCTGCAGCAGTGTCTGACCATAATTGAAACTAATTAGTGTTTAGCAATTACAGCATTCAATGATTTATCAAAAACAAAAACAAACAAACAAAAAAAATGCCGTGATCGCGATCTGCGGCAGCAATTCGGCGGGAGGTCCTTCGCTCCCAGGCGGAGTGAGGGACCGTCCGCCGAATTGCCGCCGAATACCTGGATGTGCCGCCCCTCTCTAGAGCGGCCGCCCCAAGCACCTGCTTGACAAGCTGGTGCCTGGAGCCGGCCCTGTTTACATTTGCTCGGCCGCTCACAGCTCACAGTGGCCGCAGTTCACCCTTCCCAGCCAATGGAGCGGATATCTTGAAAATCTAGCTCCAGTGAAAATCTTTGCCCTACTTCGGTGTCCAGCTTATTTGTACACCACAAATGGTAAGTACTAGAAATTTTTCCTTTTTCTGTCTTCACTGTCAATGTTGTCATATAATTGATCTAAACTTGTGAGAGCTGGCCAAATGTTGCTTGCAATTACATGAATATAAATCCATAGTAATTCCAGTTAAATCAATAGTTACTCTGATTTAGGTAGCAGAAACTGAGTAGAATTTGGCCTGCTGTCTGTAAAAGTCACAACACAGAATGAACATATCTTTATTAGTTTCCTTTGTTGTGTCTAGTGTTCCTGTCTGGTCAAACTATTAACCTTCTGTACCACACTAATAAGCTCCTTCTTGTCATACATTCCTGTGATAAAACTCTTTGCAGTTATGCTCAGTTTCTTATGATGATCAAAGGTAATTTAATCAGTTGATTAAAAGGTAGACTTCTTCAGGGGAGTCAGATGGAAGACTGAAGCCAAAAAAGGTCATTTTATCAGCTTTTTCCTCTGAAGATTGTCTCCAAAAGTCCCTTATTTATAGCCGTATTATATATAATACACACACACATACACACACACACACCATTAAAAGTGTAATGTTCCACTGACTGAAAGAACCAGCTAGTTTACTAGTAGAAAGAACCATATTATCTATCACCTATCCAGATTTTAAAAATACCATTACTTAATATTCAGTAGAACAGTCACCATTAAAGAATCAGGATTTGTCTATGATTACTACCAAATTATTGAGATTCCACAGTCTTCTCTATGCTCAACATAACATAAGAAAGGCCGTACTGGGTCAGACCAAAGGTCCATCCAGCCCAGTATCCTGTCTACCGACAGTGGCCAATGCCAGGTGCCCCAGAAGTCTACCAGTGATCAAGTGATCTCTCTCCTGCCATCCATCTCCACCCTCTGACAGACAGAGGCTAGGGACACCATTCCTTACCCGTCCTGGCTAATAGCCATTAATGGACTTAACCACCATGAATTTATCCAGTTCTCTTTTAAACTCTGTTATAGTCCTAGCCTTCACACCCTCCTCAGGTAAGGAGTTCCACAAGTTGACTGTGCGCTGCGTGAAGAAGAACTTCTTTTTATTTGTTTTAAACCTGCTGCCTATTAATTTCATTTGATGACCCCTAGTTCTTGTATTATGGGAATAAGTAAATAACTTTTCCTTATCCACTTTCTCCACATCACTCATGATTTTATATACCTCTGTTGACGTCACTAGGCCTCACCCTAGGTAACTCGGGAGGGTGGAAGGCCACTAAGTGTCAATGAAGCCTTCCTGCACTAGGCCTAAGTGAACCAAACTCTATCCTTCCATGTTTAAACTCTAATCAACCTCAAAAGCCAGGTGCAATTGGAATATGTAAGCAACCAGTTATCTGTGTGCAACCCCCTGCTCAAGCGGTAATAATGAGGCTGCATGTTTCTGGCTGAAGGGAAAAAGGACAAGATAACGGTTTAAAGAAGTTACTAACAAGCTAGGCTTATAGCTGCCAAGAATGACTTAAATATTACCAGGGATGGGAGGGGTAGAGGGAGGAGGGGGGGGAGAAAGGGAGGGCTAGAGGGGAAAGGAAAAGGGGGGTGAGGCTTAACTGCAAAATGTATAAAAGAAGAAAAACTGTTCCTGTTAATGTGCTTGATTTGAGACTTGCCAGTCTCCTTGCACCGCTTTGGGATCCCAAATAAACTTTGTTTGCTTCTCCCCCTGGTGTGTTTATTGGCGCGAAGCACACCGGGCAACGAACCCGCTGTTGCTTTGCCTCGGGCACTCTGTGCTGGCAACAGTTTTGGCGCCCAACGTGGGGCTCGAGGCTGAAATTTAGCCTTGCCCGGACCCCTCTCGGAGGTCGACAGATTGCGGCGACGACCGACGCCCAGCGCGCACCGGTGACTTTACCGGGGGCCTCGGCGGAGACGTGGTTTGGTCGACCCCGGAGGGCACAACGGTGCAACGCGCTCGAGTAGTGGAGAAGCAGCTGCGGGCGACGGTGGGGAACCGGTCCCGTGGATAGGGCGACGGTGCAGAACCGGACCCTTGGATAAGGTAGGAACAGTCCAGTGGGGACTTTATCTGTCTTGACCTGGGGACGCCCAGTGTCTACCTGTTATGACCTGGGGACGCCCAGTGTCTCCCTAATATGGGGCAGGGACAGAGTATGGCAGGCAGGGCAAGGTGTACACCCTTGGAATGCATTCTGGTGAACTGGAAAGTGTTTGGATCGGATCCGTTGGTTAAAAGTAAACTGAAAAGGTTCTGTACAGTAGACTGGCCTCAATATCAGCTAGAGGACCAGGAAAGGTGGCCACCGGAAGGATCACTTAATTATAACACGATCCTTCAATTACTTCTGTTTTGTCAGCAAATGGGTAAATGGAATGAACATATGTATGTACAGTTGTTTATGTTGCTAAGAGATAGGTTAGATATTTTGCAAAAGTGTAATTTGACTCCGACAGGTTCGGTAGTAGCTACTGTTAGTCCCCAGAACCCCCCCACAGCTGTAATGGCAGGTCCGGTGTCCCCTTCGGCTATCACACCCCCACCATATAAAGACAAGGTGTCTCAGGTCCCAGAGATTGCCCCCTCGGTGGAATTTTATCCGTTGATCACTGAGACCATGGTGTCCAGACATGGCTCAGATAGGAATCAGGCCACTACTATGCAGGTTTACACCCATGTGCCTTTTAACCCGGTGGACCTAGCAGCCTTTAAGGCACAGGCAGGAGAATTCTCTATGAACCCAAGCAAGTCTATCTCGGTCTTTGAAGGGTGCCTGGCTAGCTGTAAGCCTGACTGTGATGATTGTAATGTCCTTATGCGGACCCTGCTGTCTGAGGTGGAGCGTAATTAGGTTGTGTCTAAAGAAAAGGAAAAGAGGCAGGCGAAAATGATGGTCACAGCAGTACAGGCCGGTGGCAGGGGAAAATTCCAGGAAGGTGGAAGGGGCCGGGGAATAAGAGGACGTGGGCGCCCTGGCTCACAGGAAAGGCGTCTGGGTCGCAACCAGTGTGCCATATGCCGGAAGGAGGGACATTGGAAAAATGAGTGCCCCGAAAGAGAAGGTACCCCTATGATGACAGCGAAGGATCAAGAATAGGGGTGTCAGGGAAGATGGACTATCCTGCCCCTGGAACCCCAAGTAAAAATGCGGGTGGGAGATTCGGACATAGACTTTTTACTAGACTCTGGAGCTGCACGAACCGCCGTAAACCAACCCCTGCAGCTGCCTGTGTCAGAGTCCCTCACTGTGGTGGGTGCCACAGGGAAAGGAACCAAGTGCCCAGTATATGCCCCAGCGGAATGTGCTTTGGGAAACAGAACTCTATCTCACAAACTGGTTTACCTCCCTGATTGTCCAACACCTCTACTGGGACGGGACCTGCTTTGTCGCTTAGGAGCCACCCTGCATTTCACCCAGATGAAATAACCCTCACCTTACCCCCAGAGAATGCCTGGATAATGACCCTTGCAACTGAGCCCTCAGCCATGCAAGCCTCAGAGTGGAGCCAGTGGGAGGACAAAAGGAGGGTTAAAAAGCAGCTTTGCTGGACAGTGTTGGCCCAGGGATTTAAAAATTCCCCCACCCTTTTCGGCCAGGCCCTGGCCAGAGACTTGGAAGAGTGGGACAATGAGGACAGGGTCCTCCTCCTGCAATATGTGGATGACTTGTTGATTGCTGCTGTGGGTCTCACCCCTTGCCTTAAAGCCACTGTGAGCCTCCTGAACTTTGTTGGACTCCTCAAAAGTGGGTGTGCTCGTCCTGGTTTGTTGCTCCAAAGCTCTGTATAGAAGTTATTTTACTGGAAGAGTTCATAATGGCAATGTGTATGTGTTCATTGTTGGGAAAAGGTGTATGAGTGAAGAATGGAAGTTTCCTTTGTAAGGTAAAAGAAGCCAAGAAGGAGAGAAGGAAAAAGAACAGAACGAGTTAACTGAGGAAAAAAATACAGCTAGCAAGCTCAGTCCAAAGATAAGATGCTGGCACCATCCAAGGACACTGCCCAGAGCTAAGACTTGGCCGACAGCCAAGAAAAGGGGGGGCCTGAATGTGCCCAAGCAACTATGAGATCTGCAAAACATTGCCAGGCATTAATGAAATGTGTTAGGTTTCTTTTCTCACAGATAAAAGAAGTGCTACCCAAAGACCCTAGCAGCCCTGCCGTTCATTGAAACAAGGAGACTGAGTCTACGTAAAGTCCATCAACGAAAAACTGCTTTGGCTCCACACTGGAAAGGCCCTTTCCAAGTCCTGTTCACCACCAACACCGCTGTGAAGTACCAAGGACTGCCCATCTGGACCCAGGCTTCTCACTGTAAAAAGACCCCTCCACCTCGGGAGGACTCTCCGACTGATAAGCCTATTTAAAGACAGGGTGATGTGCTAGTAACCTCTCCCCTGTATGATGCTGAACCACACTGTTTCAGGAAAAGAGAAGAAGGAACACTTGCTTCATTGAAACCACAAAGTCCAGGAATTTCTGACTACAAAAGACATTAAGAACTGACCCTGGTGAAGAAACAAAGAATTATACGCTGGTAGGGAGGCTGTTAGACCCCTGGCCTCCCAGGTACAGGCTGAATGTCTAGTCTGCCAAAAGAACAACCCTCGAGCTGGAGTGTCAGTGCCACCAGCCACTCTGGAACCTACCCCAGGCCCGGGGCTGGTTTGGCAAATAGACTTTACTGAGTTCCCCCGGACCCAAGGATTCAAATACCTTTTCGTCTTGGTGGATCGATTCAGCGGATGGCCTGATGCCTTACCCCTTGTTTTGCTCCGCATTCGCGCTCTCCCAAAGGGCAGGTTAGGGCTCAGTCCCTTCGAGATTATGTTTGGAAGGGCATGGCCTATGAACGGTACACCGGTTCTGGCAGGGGAGTGGGAAATGGGGTGTGGCTTTTTATCTCAGTACATGTGCTCTCTGTCTGCTGTTCTCTGTTCTCTCCACAGGTATACCAGAGATTTGCAGCCTCTCCCGCTGGATGCCCCTGTCCACTCCTTGCAGCCAGGCGATTCCGTTCTCGTTCGGATCTGGAAGGACAAGCCTCTCCAAGAGAAGTGGAAGGGACCCCACACCGTCCTGCTGGTCTCCCACACAGCAGCAAAGGTCAAGGGACACAAGGACTGGATTCATCACTCCCGTCTGAAGGCAGTGCCCGCTCCTGAACGGTGGACAGTCCAGCCTACGGAAAAAGACTACCAGCGACGACCTGAGACTTAAACTGTTATTCAAAAGACAATAAGGCCTGCTGGGAATGCCCTGTGGTCTCTTTGGACAGTCGCAGCGCACTCCCCGTGAAAACTCTAAGCGTTGGTTGTGTTTACTCTCACAGGGCCGGCCTAACCTGGTGGCCTGGTCCTTTTATTTTTAATCTGCCTACTATTGGTAATTGATATTTTGTGGGTATTTGGGGAATTGTAATTGTTAGGCCCTAGGGTCACCTGCCCAGCATGAGTTCAGGTCCAGGGTCTGCCACAGTGGTACTCTTTGCCATAGGGACACTCCTTTCGTTACCTCCCGTTTCCCCCCAGGCACATGTGGGTTGGAAAGGGATCCCTACTAACTTGGAAACAAACACATATGAGTCCTTGAAGGTTTGCTTTCCCCAAGAGTTTAACCTCTCTAACTGCTGAGTATGCTCCCAAATCCCGCACCACGCAGCACGGTTACCCTGGAGGGTGGTCCCCCAAAATTGGTCAGATATCTGCTGGGGATGGTTCAGTAGGGGAAGAAATACCTCGGGTACCCCCTTGTCACAAAACTGTACCATTGAATACCAGTATGCATTAAGGGACAACCCCTGGCCACCCCAGGCAGCATAAATCTTTGTATGCCACCTCAGAGCCCATTAAGGAAGAAGACAGGTTGGGTATAATCCTCCTCCCATCCTATGGGGTGGAACGGCTAACCCAATTTTATCATAGGCTCTCTGTGTTTCTCACCACATTCGCCAATGAAACCTTGGCCATAGAGAAGAGCCTTAACTCAGAGCTATACCAGCTCCGGTTGCTGTCCCTGCAAAACAGACAGGCCTTAGATTATGTTTTAGCCTCCAGGGCGGGGTGTGTGCCCTTATTGGGAATGAATGTTGTACTTATGTCCCGGAAAACTCACAGGACATTAACAAGCACGTCCTGTCGGCCAAACAGGCTTTCAAGCAGTGGAAGGCCCAGGAAAGGAAACCCACAGTTTTCGATTCCCTTTGAAGTTGGTTGCCCAACCTAGGAGGACTGGGGGGTGGCCTTGTGCGTCTCCTCCTCACCGGTGTGGTATTGTGCCTGGTCACCCTCCTCCTAATTGCTTGTTTTAAAATGCTCCTCCGTAAGCTTTGTGCCCCCCGTTCCTCAAAAATCCCGGCATACCCTCTCATTGAAAACCCCAGCTTCATAGCACTTAATCATATCTTGTCCACAGAATATGAGAAAACTCAGCCAAAAGCTTGTTGAGTATTCTCAAAGGAGGGAGTTGTTGACGTCACTAGGCCTCACCCTAGGTAACTCGGGAGGGTGGAAGGCCACTAAGTGTCAATGAAGCCTTCCTGCACTAGGCCTAAGTGAACCAAACTCTATCCTTCCATGTTTAAACTCTAATCAACCTCAAAAGCCAGGTGCAATTGGAATATGTAAGCAACCAGTTATCTGTGTGCAACCCCCTGCTCAAGCGGTAATAATGAGGCTGCATGTTTCTGGCTGAAGGGAAAAAGGACAAGATAACGGTTTAAAGAAGTTACTAACAAGCTAGGCTTATAGCTGCCAAGAATGACTTAAATATTACCAGGGATGGGAGGGGTAGAGGGAGGAGGGGGGGGAGAAAGGGAGGGCTAGAGGGGAAAGGAAAAGGGGGGTGAGGCTTAACTGCAAAATGTATAAAAGAAGAAAAACTGTTCCTGTTAATGTGCTTGATTTGAGACTTGCCAGTCTCCTTGCACCGCTTTGGGATCCCAAATAAACTTTGTTTGCTTCTCCCCCTGGTGTGTTTATTGGCGCGAAGCACACCGGGCAACGAACCCGCTGTTGCTTTGCCTCGGGCACTCTGTGCTGGCAACACCTCTATCATATCCCCCCTTAATCTCCTCTTTTCCAAGCTGAAGAGTCCTAGCCTCTTTAATCTCTCCTCATATGGGACCCGTTCCAAACCCTTAATCATTTTAGTTGTCCTTTTCTGAACCTTTTCTAGTGCCAGTATATTTTTTTTGAGATGAGACCACATCTGTATGCAGTATTCGAGATGAGGGTGTACCATCGATTTATATAAGGGCAATAATATATTCTCAGTCTTATTCTCTATCCCCTTTTTAATGATTCCTAACATCCCGTTTGCTTTTTTGACCGCCTCTACACACTGTGTGGACATTTTCAGAGAACTATCCACGATGACTCCAAGATCTTTTTCATGACTTGTTGTAGTTAAATTAGTCCCCATCATATTGCATGTATAGTTGGGGTTATTTTTTCCAATGTGCATTACTTTACATTTATCCACATTAAATTTCATTTGCCATTTTGTTGCCCAATCACTTAGTTTTGTGAGATCTTTTTGAAGTTCTTCACAGTCTGCTTTGATCTTAACTATCTTGAGCAGTTTAGTATCATCTGCAAACTTTGCCACCTCACTGTTTACCCCTTTCTCCAGATCATTTATGAATAAGTTGAATAGGATTGGTCTGAGGACTGACCCTTGGGGAACACCACTAGTTACCCCTCTCCATTCTGAGAATTTACCATTAATTCCTACCCTTTGTTCCCTATCTTTTAACCAGTTCTCAATCCATGAAAGGACCTTTCCTTTTATCCCATGGCAGCTTAATTTACATAAGAGCCTTTGGTGAGGGACCTTGTCAAAAGGCTTTCTGGAAATCTAAGTACACTATGTCCACTGGATCCCCCTTGTCCACATGTTGTTGACCCCCTTCAAAGAATTCTAATAGATTAGTAAGACACTATTTCCCTTTACAGAAACCATGTTGACTGTTGCTCAACAGTTTATGTTTTTCTATGTGTCGGACAATTATATTCTTAACTATTGTTTCGACTAATTTGCCTGGTACAGACGTTAGACTTACCGGTCTGTAATTGCCGGGATCACCTCTAGAGCCCTTTTTAAATATTGGCGTTACATTAGCTAACTTCCAGTCATTGAGTACAGAAGCTGATTTAAAGGACAGGTTACAAACCTTAGTTAACAGTTCCGCAACTTCACATTTGAGTTCTTTCAGAACTCTTGGGTGAATGCCATCTGGTCCCAGTGACTTGTTAATATTAAGTTTATCAATTAATTCCAAAACCTCCTCTCGTGACACTTCAATCCGTGATAGTTCCTCAGATTTGTCACCTACAAAAGCCAGCTCAGGTTTGGGAATCTCCCTAACATCCTCAGCCATGAAGACTGAAGCAAAGAATCCATTTAGTTTCTCCACAATGACTTTATCGTCTTTAAGCGCTCCTTTTGTATCTCGATCATCCAGGGGCCCCAATGGTTGTTTAGCAGGCTTCCTGCTTCTGATGTACTTAAAAAACATTTTATTACCTTTGGAGTTTTGGGCTAGCCATTCTTCAAACTCCTCTTTGGCTTTTCTTATTACATTCTTGCACTTAATTTGGCAGCGTTTATGCTCCTTGCCTCACTAGGATTTGACTTCCACTTTTTAAAGGAAGTCTTTTTATCTCTCACTGCTTCTTTTACATGGTTGTTAAGCCACGGTGGCTCTTTTTTAGTTCTTTTACTGTGTTTCTTAATTTGGAGTATACATTGAAGTTGGGCCTCTATTATGGTGACTTTAAAAAGCGCCCACGCTGCTTGCAGGGATTTCACTTTAGTCACTGTACCTTTTAACTTCTGTTTAACTAACCCCCTCATTTTTGCATAGTTCCCCCTTTTGAAATTAAATGCCACAGTGTTGGGCTGTTGAGATGTTCTTCCCACCACAGGGATGTTGAATGCTATTGCATTGTGGTCACTATTTCCAAGCGGTCCTGCTATAGTTACCTCTTGGACCAGCTCCTGCGCTCCACTCAGGACTAAATCTAGAGTTGCCTCTCCCCTTGTGGGTTCCCGTACCAGCTGCTCCATGAAGCAGTCATTTAAAGTATTGAGAAATTTTATCTCTGCATTTCGTGAAATGTTCCCAGTCAATATGGTGATAATTGAAATCCCCCACTATTATTGAGTTATTAATTTTGATAGCCTCTCTAATTTCCCTTACCATTTCATCATCACTATCACCGTCCTGGTCAGGTGGTCGATAATAGATCCCTAATGTTATATTCTTATTAGAGCATGAAATTTCTATCCATAGAGATTCTATGGAACATGCGGATTTGCTTAAGATTTTTACTTCATTTTGATTGTACATTTTCTTTCACATATAGTGCCACTCCTCTCTCCCCCCCCCCCCTGCACGACCTGTTCTGTCCTTCGGATAAATTTTGTACCCCGGAATGATTGTGTCCCATTGATTGCTCTCAGTCCACCAGGTTTCTGTGATGCCTATTATATCAATATCCTCCTTTGTCACAAGGCACTCTAGTTCACCCATCTTATTATTTAGACTTCTAGCATTTGTGTACAAGCACTTTAAAAACTTGTCACTGTTTATTTGTCTGCCCTTTTCTGATGTGTCAGATTCTTTCTTATGTGAATGTTTATCATCTGATCTGGCCCCTACTTTATCCTCTTCCATCCTCTGCTCCTGACTATAACCTGGAGATTCTCTATGATTAGAGTCTCCCCTAAGAGAAGTCTCTGTCCGATCCACATGCTCCTCTGCAGCAGTCGGCTTTCCCCCATCTCCTAGTTTAAAAACTGCTCTACAACCTTTTTAATGTTTAGTGCCAGCAGTCTGATTTCACTTTGGTTTAGGTGGAGCCCATCCTTCCTGTATAGGCTCCCCCCATTCCAGAAGTTTCCCCAGTTCCTAATGAATGTAAACCCCTCCTCTCTATGCCATCGTCTCATCCACGCATTGAGACTCTGAAGCTCTGCCTGCCTACTTGGCCCTGCGCGTGGAACTGGGAGCATTTCTGAGAATGCCACCATAGAGGTCCTGGATTTCAGTCTCTTCCCTAGCAGCCTAAATTTGGCCTCCAGGACATCTCTCCTACCCTTCCCTATGTCATTGGTACCTACATGTACCACGACCACAGGCTCCTCCCCAGCACTACACATAAGTCTGTCTAGGTGCCTCAAGAGATCCGCATCCTTCGCACCAGGCAGGCAAGTCACCATACAGTTCTCCTGGTCATCACAAACCCAGCTATCTACGTTTCTAATGATCGAATCTCCCAATGCTAATACCTGCCTTTTCCTAGCAACTGGAGTTCCCTCCCCCGGAGCGGTAACCTCAGTGCCAGAGGCAACCCCAGCACCGTCTGGAAGGAGGGTCCCAACTATGGGAAGGTTTCCCTCTGCTCCCGTTGACTGCTCTGCTTCCCTGGGCCTTTCATCCTCCTCAACAGCGCAGGGGCTGTCTGACCGGAGGTGGGACAATTCTACAGTGTCCCGGAAAGCCTCATCAATATACCTCTCTGCCTCCCTTAGCTCCTCCAGTTCCGCCACCCTTGCCTCCAAAGTCCGTGCGTTGTCTCTGAGGGCCAGGAGTTCCTTGCACCGAATGCACACATACACCACCCGCCCACAGGGCAGGTAATCATACATGCTACACTCAGTGCAATAAACTGGATAGCCCCCACTCTGCAGCTGGGCTTCTGCCTGCATTGTCTCCTACTTAATGAAGGGGTTGTTTTCAGAACAGAAAATACCCAAGGTACTTTTAAGAGAGAGTTGAATTTTCAATCATGTTCACGGTGTGATACTGATGTTAATACATGCTAATTACTAGAACATTTATCTTCAAAATACACCATGAACAGGTTGGTACAGCAAAGTGTCATGTGTGAGTCCACAACCACGCTCCTTTTTAAAAAGGAAATATTTTATCTTCATAGCGACAATAATTCTTGTTAAACACTATCTCTACCTACAATACTAAATACTGTGAAGGGTGACCTCTTCTTCTATATACCCCTGATCAATGCAAATATTCTTGCTAGATAGCCAATCCCCACTTTTGCTTTCAGAGCAAAAATGATTAATAAATACATGAAGAACATTTGAATAGTTCTACTTAAGGGTAGAAGGCAGGGCCATATTCGCAGCTGGTGTAAATCGGTGTAGCTCCACTGAAGTCAATAGAGCTATACCAATTTGCACCTGCTGAGGATCTGGCTCACGACGATAATATTTGTATATTGCTTACGAAGGATACAAACTACAGCGGCGCTTAAATATAAATCCACAAATTGAGAAAGTGATTGTGTCATGGTATCAAACCCTCATCACTTTTTGGAAGTCATGGTGACAAGTGACAAAAATAATTGGGACAGAGGACTCAGAGTCAGCAGAAATGAGGGCTATTCTTAGCTCTGCCAAGGATTTCCTTTGTGAGCTACCTAACCTCTGTACACTGGCCTGGTGTCCTGGCCTGTAAATTAAAGTGTGCAAATAGTATCAAACTCTCCAAGGTGCTTACAAAATGTTTTGAGAGCCATAGAAGAAAACTGCTATACAAGAGAAAATATATGTTATAACTCATATTAGAGATATAATAAGTAATAATTTTAAACACACAAACATTTTGAGCTGCCAGCTAAGACAGTAATAAAACAGGATTTTCGTCAGTGATGAAATGCACTTTGGCAAATTGGCACTGTAGCAGGAACTATCATGGCTGACTACGGAGAAGAGAGGTCTTGGTATCATCAGCAAGAACAGTACAGAGTAACGGGAAAGTCTTTCGTAAGTATTTCTTGTTGTTTGTACCATCCTTATAACAACATAAAAAGTAGTCTGTGCATACGGAGTGTGCTGGTGAATGCATGTTTCATGGCAGGCATCCACATTACAAGGATAGAATGTGCTTAAACATACAGAAATAATGACATTAAGAACTGCTAATCATTGGGAAAAAAATCCCCATTTGCCAGACTGATGGCCATTTTACAGGTTTTAATGGCGCTAGATTTTGAAAGACTGTTTACTGCTGGAGTTCTTCCTTTATAGCCATCCTCCCCTATTGTACAAAAAAAGAAATAAATTACACTGAGACCAGGGATTCCTGCTGGGCCTCCTTATTTATAATTCAAAGAATCCATCCTGTTTTTAGGAATGACTCTGCCTAAATTCTATACTTTCCAAACAGCTTTGCAAAATGGTCATAAAATTGTCCCCACCTTTTGCCAGGACGATAGATGATAATATGCAAAAATGAAAATGCAATTTTACTTGCCTGTCAAAAATAATTGCTCACCTCCAGTGTGTGGGCAGATAAAATTTTGCAAGGCTTCTCACAGAGCTATTGCTAGCTAGAGATCTCTAACTCACACCAACCTAGTTGCCATTTGCACACGGATAGCTGTAGAATTGTAAAAAGCAATGCAAAGGCTTAAAGTCAGGAGGATGAGTAAGAATCGGGAAAGCTTGAACTCCTGGAATGTAATGACTAGAGGCAATAGAGGCTTGAACTTCTGGCATATAAAGAGTAAAGACAAGATATGTAGTCTCTGAGGTATCTATCCAGGTAAGAGGTCTCCAGGCAGAGAACCTCTGAATATTCTCTGAGATATTCACCCAGTGCAGATGTAAATCATGTATATGTTTGCAATTTGTATTTACAGGCATTCCCATATATGACAAATCTGGACATTTATCAACTTGCATTAAAATGACACCTTTTTGGAGCAAAATCAAGAAGCTGAAAACAGCCTAATTATTAATGTTTGAAAATCAGCAACTGTCCCATTAGCTTTAATGTCAGTGGAACTACTCACAGGCTTAAAGTTAAGCATGTGCCTCAGAGCTTTGCTGAGTTTGGGCCTTAGTACTGTAACTTTTTCATGTCTTTATTCTTTTTTTTAATTCTTATGTCTGTAGAAATATTATATGCTAATGTTATATGTAGAAATATTATATGTTAATATTATATGGCTTGTTGTAATACTGCATTGTGTTTTATTTAACAGGACTATAACCTGGCTGAGAAGAAACTATTATGGTCTATTATTCATACTCACACACACATTATTCACGCACATAGACACTGACCTGGAACCTTCAGGGAGACTGCTGGTTCATGTGGAATCCCATTGATTTCAGTGTGGTTCATATTTTTAGTAGTCTATCTGCATGCCATAGGTCCTGGAACTAGGGGTTCTATGGGTGCTGATGCACACCCAGGCTTGAAGTAGTTTCCATCATATACATGGTTTACAGTTTTGTTCAATGGCTCTCAGCGCCACACTATACATATGTTCCTGAACTATACAAATTGTACCAGCACCCCTGCTGAATGCTCCACATTACAGGATCAGAGCTATGTATGTTATACAGACAAACATGCAAAACTATTTATTTACAGAGAATACATGATAGTGTGGTTCAGTATAAAGAAGAGCTGGCCAAATTTTTCCAAAATTATTGAGCAGCAAAGCCTCTAGTGAGTTTTAAGGTCCTTATAAGTAGGTGCTATTATAGGCCCTGAATCAGAGAAGTGCTCAAGCACACACTTAAAGCCAATGGGTCATAATTACCTGTCTGAAGTTAGGCATATGTTAAAGTTTTTCTGGACTAGAATTTGATTTAAGCTCACGTTTAAATGTTTTCCTGAAGTGGGGCCAGTATGCTGCAAATACTTATGCATACGTTTCAACGACAGTGAAATTACTAAGTTTGTGAAGTTAAACAGATGCAAGAGTCTTTTGTAGGATCTGTGCCTTATCCTGCACCACTGCATTGTGTATAATGTAGATGCCAGACATTTTACAGAACACAAAACTATCTTAGGAATGTTTTAGAGATTTAATATTTTTAATAGGTAGTTTTTCTATTTCTTAGCCTAATGTCAGAAACCTTTACTAACTGTACAGGACTCAGAGAGGAATACTATAACTAAGACATTTTCAAAGCCTCTAGAAATTACTTACGATAGATTGTGTACAAAGAATAAGATTTTGAAGTTCAAATATTTTGGGACCATAGAGAACTTAGGCCCTAATTCAGCAAAAGCACTTAAGCTCATGCATTAACTTTTAGCACCTGCTTAAGTACTTTGCAGAACAGGGATAGACTTAAGCAGGTGCTTAAATGTTTTGCTAGAAAAGGGCCTAAAAAACAGTGTCTGTCCAAGTTTTCCACTGGGATGCAATCTCTCCTTTCCAATGGTATAGAACTCCCATTTCTAGCTCTGACTAGTGAGATATTGGACCTTAAACCAGTCACTGATGCAGGATGAGAATTGTCCATTCGATACTTCAAACCAGTGTTAGGAGGAAATAGTTCTCTATTTTAGTGTTTTTCTGTTGTTGTTTTAATGCAAAACAAATACTTATAGATAATTGGGCATGTGAAGCTTCCCAGGGCTTTGGAATATTAGAAGTCCCAGGAGAGATGCATTAGTGGGCAGACAGCAGGTTAAACACTCAAAGATGCATGATAAATGCAATTTTCACACAACTGTGCAATTTATCACATGTGGTGTGGCATGTACTTACACCTCCTTCCACACATCTCAGAATTGTACCTTCAGTTCAGGTGAGTTGAATAAATGACATACGTTTTCACAGAAAAACTACATTGCCATTCTGGTCTGCTGGATACAGAATATGCTTTTAAAAAGCTTAATTACATGCTTAGCTGGTAAACTAATATCTCCAGTGGGAGTAATTTTGGTTTATTAAGAATGAATAAATATGTATTTACGCAGATGGAGCATTTTCCTTCTCTTGGGTGAAAGATACAGGGATACTTGCTACCCAACTATGAAAGATTTCAAAAGAAAAAAAAGCAAAGTAAGATTCTCCCTAAACTATTAATAAATACTAAAAAATCCCACAGAACAGTGAAATGATAAAACAACACTCCAGCCTCCTGCGCCTTATTCAATATAGATTTCAGACTATTAACATCCACGGACTAAGCAGGGAGTTCTCCCAGAGCCTTAAAATTTCACCTGTCCTGCAGAGATGCTCCTTTCTGCACGGTGAGTTACAATGAACAACACTGAGAAGCTCCATGCCTGCAGATGAAATGGAATTTTAAGGTTCTGAAGCCTGTACATTCATCAAGAAATGTCTTAGTTGAATAAGGTCTGGATTTCTCATCTACTTGTATAAATTACACAAAAAACCCATTAGAAGAACTTTAAGGTTGCAACGTCAAATATTCAAAGGTGATTACAGTGTCTCAAATGCCATATCTCACAAAATGGGTCTACAGTTTGCCAATCATTATCTTATTTCTTGTATCAGGCAGGGCATCAACCTCGCAGAAGTCTGAGTAGTAGTCCACTCTAATCAAGTACTGCTTTTCTTTGAATATAAATAAGTCCATGCCCACCTCTGTCCATGGTTGAGTGTGCAGCTCATGTGCTAACAGAGTCTTTTTCTGCTGATGGTTATCACAGGACTGTCAGCTGTCACACCTTTCTATCAAGGAGAGGAATTGGTTTTCATTCCTGGCCATTAAACACATTCTTGAGCCCATGTAAGACAGTGGTCAATGCCTAAGTGTGAGGCATGTATTTTTTGCATGACATCCGTATGTAATGAGGCAGGGACAATAGCTCACTGTCCTCAAAATATGATTCCTTCCTGTACAATCAGCTTATCTTCAATTTGCAAATATCGTTCTGCCCCATCATAGTTGGCTTTTGTCTTCTGGACCCCTACCAATATCACTCTCTCGACTGCCTGTAGTTGGATGTCTTTCTGTAGCCTCTTTGATTTCCATTAGACTGCCAGATACGACATTAAATCCAGTAATATATTGCATTGATCACCTTCCCCCAAATTGCTGATGCTGGGTATATATATGCCCTGCTCAGAGTGTCAGCAAACACCAGTAGTCATCCTGAACAAAGTCTGATCTCTACCTAGTACTCGGGAGATGCATCAACATGTGCTGCAAATCTCTTTGGCGCACTAAGATGGGGCTTTGTCATGATTGTCTCGGAGGCTTTGTGGTCTGATTGCACTATTACTGGGAGGCCATAGGTATATTGATGAATCACTCTGTGCCCCAAAGCAACACCCTGGCACCCCATATTCACCACTGTCATATAATTATGATATGTTTTGTACAAAGTTTGCCTTGTGAGGCATCATTCTAAAAGTCTTGATCTGTTGAACATTAATATCCTGTTGGATTGTATGTGCTATCATTGTTTGTGAAGTTATGAAGTTTTGCTATGTGTGTGTTACTGAAATATGTTGTGAAGTTGGAAACACCAAAAACTAGCCTTTCAGGTACAACAATGAAGAAGCTAGACAGTGCTAATGGCCCCATTAAATGGAATCCACATGCCTAGGGACTATCTCAGGAATAGTTTATAATGGAGGCTTCCCAAAGGGAGCACAGTAGGCAATGCAAGTTGCTTGACCGAGGGGACGGACCCCCACATCACGAGCAAAGATCTTTCCAGCAAGCTGGAAGAAACTATAAAAGAGGGTAAGTGACATCATCACTTGGCCTCACTTCCCCTAGGACACAGCACTTGAAAACACCTGAGGAACAAAGACTGAACTGGGGGAGGGGGTCCCAGGTGGGAAAGAAGGTAGCCCAGCCTCTGTATGGAAGAGTGGTGGACTGCTTGTAGTATCTAATAGGGTGAGACACCACTTGATTCAAATCCTGTCCCCTTTAGAGAATGTAGATTGCATTTTTGTTTTATTTCTTATGATAATCTACTTCGATCTGTATGCTATTACTTATAATCACTTAAAATCTATCTTTCTGTAGTTAATAAATCTGTTTTATATTTTTTACCTAAAACAATGTGTTTTGCTAGAAGCTCTTGAGGAATATGCTCATGAACAAAAACTGGTGCATTGTCCTCTCCACATTGAGGGAGGGATGGATTGGGGAATAAACTTATATTGGTCAGGCTTCTGACCAGGGCAAGATGGTATAGCCCTGGGGACCTACGCTGTAGAGGAAGCTGGCTGGAGCCTCTCTATTGTTAGTTCATGAGTGGCTGAGGAGAAGCATTCATGTAACTGCAGCTGGGTGGTATCCCTGCCTGTGTAGATGTTTGCATGAGTGCATGACAGGGAGTGGTCTGCAGCTTGTCACAGCCTCAGTGTGAGATGGGGCTCAGATTGGTATGCCAGAGGGCTCAGTGGTACCCCAGTTCCAGGTTGCACCCCAGGAAAGTCTGTCACACCCTCCACTCCAAATACCACATCCAGAAGCTCTTCTTCTATTTGGGGGAGGGCATCCCTATTTAGTCTCTGACAGGCCTCTGCTGGCATAAGCAACTGGTTGCTCCTGTAAAAGAGCTTCACCTAATTCATTCTCCAATGCATCACACTGGAGTGTCAGTGGCCTTCCGGGATGGCAGCACTTCAGGCCAGGGACATCCATTATGATTTGTTGCAGTATGTCAAATGCTCGCTGTTGGGGTCCTGCCCAGTCCCATTCAACATCCTTCCTTGTGAACGGATGTATGGGTTCTGGCTTCTGCAGAAAATTGATCAATCCAATGAAGTGTTCTACTCCTTTTACATGCACTGGCACTGGCATGTCTCTGACTCCTTCATCTTGCTAGGATCTACTTTCAGCCCCTCTGCTGTGAGTAGCTGTGCAATGCACATCACTTCACACTGTTTGAGTCACATTTTTCTGGGGTGTTTATGTTCTGGTCCCTGCATTGCTATAGAACAGCTTGTAATTTTCTGTCATTGTCTTGTTGAGTTTCTGTATCATTGCTCCCTTCACCTACCATGAGGATAACATCTGCAATTATTTTCAGGCAGTTCTTCAAGCAGTTGGTGAGTTTTCTCTGGAACACCTTTGGTGCTGGACTTATCACCATTGGCATGCGCAGTCACCAGTAGTGACCAAAATGTATTGGTAAGGTGTCAGCTTGCTGGACTCTTTCTCCAGGCTTATGTGCCAAAACCTGTTCCTCATATTTCAGACCAGGGGTCGGCAACGTTTGGCACATGGCTGGCCAGGGTAAGCATCCTGGCGGGCCAGGCTGACACGGCAGGTTCGGCCGATCGCGGCCCCCGCTGGCCGCGGTTCGCCGTCCCGGGCCAATGGGGGTGGCGGGAAGCGGTGCAGGCGAGCGATGTGCTGTCCGCGGCTTCTCGCCACCCCCGTTGGCCCGGGACGGCGAACCGTGGCCAGTGGGGGCCGCGATCGGCCGCACCTGCCATGTCAGCAGGTAAATAAACTGGCCCAGCCCGCAAGGGTGCTTACCCTGGCGAGCCGCGTGCCGAACGTTGCCGACCCCTGTTTCAGACCATAAAGATTCTAGTTTTTAAAAAATTCTGACAAATTATCATCAATTGTGGGCAATGGATAGTGGCATTTTTTTCAATGCCTGGTTTAATGGCTTTGGTTTATGCAGATGCATAATATGCCTGATGGCTTCTTTATCACCACCATGCTGCATACCCGGGCAGTCCTGGCCTCCACAGGTGCTACGATACATCTACTCTTCAGACTTTTGAGCTTGCATACTCGATTCTGTAGTACTGCTGGAATTTTCCTAGAATTTTTCCTAGAATCTTAGAAGTCTGGAGTAGAAGTGAACTCATAGGTCACCTAGTCCAGTCCCCGGCACTCAAGACAGGACTAAGTAATAACTAGACTATTCTTGACAGGTGTTTATCACAAAGAAGAACAGGTTAGACAAGCGCACAGGTTCCACTGTCTACTTCCAGTCACAGCTTTCCTTTGAGACACCTGTCACCTTTGAAAACATTCCCATGTGCTTTTAAAACTTTCTCCATTGTCCATGGGACTGTCCTTTTTGCTTCTTGCACTGCAGCTATGCAATTCTGATGTTGCATCCTCATCAGACCCCTGGCTTGTGTGGCTGTATTCCCCAGTAGGGGTCTGTGTGGTGCTTATCGTCCACCACATGCTGGTACTGTCTGCTATTTTTCAGGTTAATCACATTTTCCTATGGGCTGCATAATGCTCTAACTGTACATTATTAGAGTTTACCTGATCTTTGTAATGAGTGTGTAAGAGTCCAAATGATCCTGAGGAATCACAATGCATGAGGCCCAGCCATGCAGCTGAAACCTCAGAGGGTGTTTCTCTATTAACATTGTTGTATGCCTGGAGGTTGGTATTGTCACTGATTTGTTTTATAGTCCCAAAGCCTGATCCCAGAATGCTCTTGGACTCAAGGAGAGATTCATGAAGTCATCACTGCTGTCTAATGTGCCATCCCCCTCTCGTACAAGTCTGACTAAATCTTTCTGGGGCCTTCCCTGGTTCTTTCACACACTGCTAGAGTAGTTCAACTTGCCACATTCCTTGCAATGTTGACCTAGTGTGGGACATTTCTCCTTTACACATTCATACAGTCTCCCACAGTAAATGCATTTCACTATGGGTGTGGAATCCTGGCCATCCTGCTCTCCTTTGTTGTTGTCCCACTGCATGCACTTCTGGGGGTGTTGTGCTGACAAGGGCTTTCATCCTTTCTCTTGAGGCTTCTACCCAGCATCCCATGTCAGAATATCTGTCTAATGTGAGGTCACCTTCCTGGAACAGCTGTTCCCCCACAAGTGATGATACCAAGTGCTGCAGACTATCTTGTCCCAAATCAGGGAGTCTGTCAAGTTCCCAGAATTGCATGTAGCAGAGAAATACAGGTCCATCCCCTTCCCTTCAGATTGGTCTCCAGTGAAAAATTTATGTCGCCCCACAGTTTTGTTCTGCTTTGGGGAGCAATAAGTCACCAGGGCTCTTAAGATTGCTATAAGGCATGAGGCAGTGGTGAGCTTCAAAGTAGTGCAGATCTCTCTGCCTTGTTTCCCAATAAGTAAAACAACAGTTTTACGTTCCTGCTATTGTCATCCTCCTGCATGGCCAGGTCTGTGTACAGTTTGAACTCTTCCTTCCATCGCTGGGCTAGGTTTGTGTCTGCAAAATCCAGGGTTCCATGGCTCACGCTACTGGCTGCTGCAGCTCAGAGAACTCACAGCTCAGACCCTGCCACCATGCTTCATTAGCACAGAGTGAAGCTGAATGCCAATTAATTTGAACAAGTAGAACTTTTTTAAACCCAGTGCACAGCTCTGTCCATGTGGCTAAGTTGTTTCTAGCCTAACTCCACCCATTCCCATGGTGTCCCATCCATAACAGGCCCTTCCAGGGAATGTGGGCCCTCTGACTCCAGTTCCACTGATCATGGTACAGATTGAACCATGGGGTTTTACTCAGGCCTTACTTAGTGTAAACGCCCATTGACTTGAAATTTTGCATGAGTAAAAACTGAATAGAAACTAAGCAAGGACCTCTGAATTTGACCTGATTGTTAACAAAAATTGCTTTGTGTCTCATTTCCCTGCTGTGCATCTTAACATTTACCTTCCTGTGTCCTTAAACTTTTTTTAAAGGTACAATAATAATATTTTGATAGGATATTTGGTTTCTTTTAATACTATGTGTCTGCCATATGGCAATGAGGTTTCCATGGAGATGCCTCACTCTTGAATATGAGTATAATTAATGTAGAATAATTCATTTCCTTTTATTTGCATCTGAGTTATAAGGCTGCCTCCTCTTTTTTTGTAGACTTTCTTCTCTAATGAATATACACTTTTTGTGCAACAGAGCAAGGCATGTACATCTGAAAACAGTCTCCATCCTCCACAACAATGTGGAAAATATGGAAATACAGGTCTAGATCTCCACAAGCAAATATTGAATTTAGAAATTGTATGGAGAATGCATCCATAACAACACAACAGCAGCTACTTGCAGTAGGATGCATAAGAAGCAGAAGGAAAGAAGGAAGTGTGATGAATCACAAAAAGACATTTTTTTCCTCATACCTCTTTCCCAAGTAATGCCATGAAAATTCAGCACAAAACAGTAAGGGAATGTTTATTTAATTGTCTCCTTTGTGGTTTAATAGTTGCCCAGATTACAGCAAAATCAGTTCTGAACTGGAAAACTTCCTTTGCTCCATGCTACTGTAATAAATATGGTGTCAGTTGGATAAGACAACCAAAAGCAACATGTTGCTACAGACAACGTAGCACTTAAAAAAAAAAAGCAAGTTAAAGCTATATATTTAGAGTAGCACTGTTAGACAAACCACCACCAAAGCTTTCTTCATTGGCTCTAAACCAGGGAAAGGCTTCATTGTTCATAGTCAAGGTGACTGAAAAAGCAAGGGAAAAAACTGGGCTTGTGTTATCCTTTTTCTCTCTCTTTATGTTGCATTAAAGTGGCCTGAAAGAGTTTTCCTGTTTGTTTTTACATTAGAAATTCAGGCCCTGTCAGAGTTTTTAAGAATCTGTGTCAGCTAGAGAACTAATGTAGCCGTGACTTCACAAGAGGCAAGACAATTTAAGATTGAGCTATTAAGAGAGGAAAGGATTTTTAATCAAACTGTTTAAAACTGTGTGTGTGTGTGTGTGTGTGTGTGTGTGAACACCTATTAACTTTGGTGCCTAACAATCTGCTTGTTCAAGCAAGCTCCTGTTAAAGTTTCAATACACAGACCTATTCAATTAAGAACTCAAAACAAACACCCTTTATATCTTGCAGAGATACAGTATTTCATCAAAAACAAGGAAGACCAGAATTTACACTCGTGCTATTTCTGGATTCAGCTTCACTAGGAAAAAAAAAATTATCTTCTTAACTGGGGGGGAAAAAAAACCCACAACAAGACAGACTGTAGAGTTCACTTGAGTTAGTAGGTCAAGGTAAATTCTTAACTCTCCCATAGTCTTTAGCTTGATCCTGTAACGTGTGTGGAAAAACTACAAACTGCCTTGTCTTTGCTGGGATTTTATCTTGTGTTAATTGCCATGTGTTAGCTAACACAAGTTAAGAACACACCTTTAATCCTAGTGAAGACACAGCCTAAGGAAAAAGGCAGGTAGAATTTTAAAGCCAACCAAAAAAAAAAACCCACCAAACTTCTCAGGCCTTCATTACACATCACAAAGAAGCAAAACAGAATACATGTCCAAATTTTAAAAAACCTCTTTCCAGGTCACCTTTCAAGTACTTTGGTAATCTGCGTAAGATTTAACAGAGCTTTTACTAATCACAAATCAGAGTTTTTAATATTTCTATACATCTTTCTGTTATTTTGCAAGTGTAGTGAACTCAGCTACAGTCCAATAACCTCTGTCAAGTAGTTTGCCCACAAATAGTTTCATGCTATTCTAGTTGTTTAATTTGTGTGAGGCTGAATGAGAAAAGAAACACAGCTTCCCCTTTAATATATAGTACAATTTGTTTCCACCATAAGGGCTCAGTTCTGGTTTTTAGAGCCAGAGCTTGTGTGAAGGTTTGGGGGAGGTGCACTGCATGTGGAGCAATAATTTGCATATTGACTGAAGAGATCAAAGTGAGGCACATGCTTCAGTGAGTGATGGGGGAAACAAACTTACAGATAACTTTTCACCTTGAGAAAATGTTTCTTTTAGTGCTGCCCTTTAGATAGGACGTGATTAAGTCCTGTGGTTAAGTCACTGGACTGAGACATAGGGATTAAGGGCCCAGTTTCTGGGTCTGCTACAGTCTTCTTGTGTGACCATGGGCAAATCACTTAATTTATGCATCTCAGTTCCTCATCTGTCAAATGAAGACACTACTTCTTTTCTCCCAACAACTGTCAATTTCGTCTATTTAAATCGTAAGCTCTTCAGGGCTGGGACTATTTCTGACTATGTATTCATACAGCTAGTTTAACTAAAATCCCACTCAGAGATGTTATAGGAGTATTCTAGAGAAGAGAGATGTCTGCAGATATGTTAATAATTAATAGATAAGGTCAGCTTGTAGATGGCACTCAAAAGTACATAGTACTTCTGGGTTTTGTAGCGCCTATAAAATTTTGCAGTTGTCCACTGCAAAGGGCTTCGCGTATTGGTCCTACTACCTAGCAAAGTGGGCCCCTGACCTCAGTTGGAGTCTCAAGGTGCTATTGTAAAACAAATAATAATAGAGTTGTGCAAAGGGAGTGGCAAGGCCAGGAACACACCCCTTCTGGGGCGATGGGTAATGCTGGCTGTGCTAGCAACTTCTCTCTCCTTCCATGTGCGTGTTCAGGGGTTTGGGTATCTACAATGTGAGTCATCAGGGAGGAAGGAGAAGGACTCTCTGCATCCTCTCCTCTGCACCAAAATTTGACACTAAATGCATGGCTTAGCAATTCTTGACACTCTTCTGATTTAGGGATGGCGAAATTTTAAAATGTCAAAATCTGCATTCTGATACCTGTCCTCAGGCTTCAAAAGGCAGCTTCCCAAACACAGCTAGGAAATGCAGACAACCTATATTTTCATTGTGCCCTATATTTAGTTTCTAAAGTTTCCTCTATTTTAATTTAAATGATTCTCTTGAAAGAGAATTACAAATCTGGGAATGAACAATCAGTCAGCCGCAGAACTTCTGGTACTTCTAAAGAGACCAATTATAATGACCCATACGGGATAAAAGACAGGAGAGACCTTAGGAGGGATTTTCACTAATTAGAGCTTTAGGATTTCATTGCACTTAAAAAAGATGTTGCCAGTAGAAGTGTATCCTTGCTTTGACGTAGGGGGTAAGCAGAAGGACAGAAGGGTTATCAGTTTTTGCTGCACGAACATTGTGCGTTTCACTCCTGATTTGGGGCTAGGGGATTATTATGCCATACTCCACTCCTTATGGCTGCTGGCTCACAGAAGTTGAATAAAAGGGAAAGCAAAATCTTGTGCTTAACATCAATTTATGGAATACATACTACCATGTGTGCTCAAATACCATGGTGATGGGTGCAATGTAGACACCTGGATAGATAGAGTCTATGCTAGCAGGAGCACTAGTGTGGTTGAAAATGTAGCCAGTGTCAACAGCCAGTCTTTATTTTACATGTAAGAAGATAAGTAATGATTTTATAACCACTATGAAAACGCCACTCTCTGCTGTATATGTTTGGTGTGGCCAAGTCAGTGGCTGGTATAGTTGTGTTGTAGGGGGGTGCCTTGGTAGAAACAGAGCCCTACTGCCACTCCGGTGCCAATTAATACCATTTCCCTTCCCTCTGCTCAGTACATACAGGAGGTTGCTAGGAAAGTCAGTCGGGAGGACTGCAGTGTTTTCATTATGCAGAGGACAATCAGGCCTATGTTGCTATCAGTCTGAGCCTAATGGTGCAGTGGAATGAATGACTCAGTGTCTGCTGGAGACTGGGGCTTGGATGAGAGCTAGCTGACTGAGACGCAATCCAAATAAGACTGAAATAATGTTGGTAGACTGGGAGAAGCAACTAGAAGATTTGGTGAGTTTATATCAGCACCACTGATTAAGCAAGAGCAGCTGCCGCTTGTGACACGTTAGCAAATTAGGAGGTTTATTGGACCTGAGGCTGCTGCTGATACATAGGTAATGATGACTCAGGCTGTATTTTCCCCAAATGCACTTGGTAAGGTATGACTGTTTCACTGTGATACTGACCTTGCGACACGTATCCATGCTTTTGTCACCCTGAGACTAGACTACGGTGGTGCAAGCTACATAAGGCTAGATCTTGACTCATGGACAAACTTCTTACAAACAGCATGCAACACTGGCACTCTGTGATCTGCACTGGTTGCTTGTGAGTTTACAGACACAGTGTAAGATGCTGTTTTTAACTATTGAAATCCTAAATGGCTTGGGTGCAGATTAACTGAGAGATCATCTCTCTTCCCCCCACCCTCCCAAAATCAACTAAAGGGTTCAAACTAGAGCTCCCTCAACAAACAGGAGGGAGTGGATGGTGGGTGGGAAGCATCTTTCTGCAGGTCCCTTAGCAGTGTGCTTGTTCTCTGGGTTCACCAGAGATCAATTTAGTCACCTTCTAGATATGCTGGGAGGCTCAGCTTTTGGGGAGAGGGTGGAATGAAGGTAATGCTAGGTGTGCTGGTTGGTAGATATAATAATAATTATAAGAGTAGGTCCTGCAGTGTATTGTAAGCAACTCATTGTTGAGCAGATTGCACCCATTTTAAGGGTTTGCAGGAAGGCACAAGGAGTCTTTTCAGCTAGGCCCTGCTCAGCCCATGACGTAAGGACCAATGCAGTCCTTGTGCTCAGGGGAGTGCCTACACTAAACCATCTCAAATGCCCCCAGGGACACATGGTGAATACCCCAAATGGGTGAAAAGGATGCAGAGCCAGTACTCTGCCCTCATTTGCACTGGCCCACAGAGTGGGACTGGATGTGTGGGAGGGACGGGGTAGTAGCAGGCAAGCACCCCAGTTGGTTGGGCAGGACCAAAGAGAATGCTTGTGAGAGCTCCCCATGAGCCAATGCAACTCCACAGTGTCCCTGACTCTGGACTGTGCCTAACCAGCATCATCTAATCCCATACAATGTTCCATATTTGTTTTTAGATTATAAAGCCAGAAGGCACCTTTATGATCATCTAGTCTTGTCTCCTGTACAACACAGGCCAGTGGATTTTACTGAATTAATTTCTGTTTGTAATAGACCATGTCTTAGAGAAAACCATCTAATCTTGATTTAAAATTTCCCAGTGATGGATAGTCCACCACAGTCCTTGGTTAATTGTTACAGTGGTTAATTACCCTCGCTGTCAAAAATTTGCACCTTATTTCTAATCTGAATTTGTCTACCTTCAACTTCCAGCCATTGAATTACATTTAATCATTGTCTTTAAACTGAAGAGCCCTTTATTATCAAATTTTTGTTCCCCATGTAGATACTTATAGATTGTGATCTAGAAACATTTTAACCTTCTCTTTGATAAACTAAATAGATTGAGCTTCCTGAATTCCTCATCCCAGTCCTCTGATCATTATCATGGTTCTTCTCTGAACAGTCAAATTTTCAACATTTTCTCTGAACCCTCTAAAATTTTCAACCCTTTAAAATCTTAGGACCCAGAACTGGGCACACTATTCCAGCATCCATCACATCAGTGCAAATACAGAGATCACATAACCTCTCTATTTCTACTCTATATTCCATATAATCCTACATCTGAGAATTACTTTAGTCCTTTTGACCACAGCATTACACTGGGAGCACATGTTCAGCTGATTATCCACCATGTCTCCCAAGACTTTTTCAGAGATACTGCTTTCCAGAACAGAGTCATTTTTGCTGTACATATGGCCTGCATTCTTTGTTCCTAGCTATATGACTTCATATTGGTCATATTGAAATGCATTTTGTTTGCTTGTGCCCAGAGTATCCAAATCACTCTGTATCAGTGACCAGTCCTCTTTATGATTTATTATTCCCCCAAGCTGTGTGCCACATGCAAACTGTATCAGTAATGATTTTATGTTTTCTTCCAGATCACTGATAAAAATGTTTAATAGCGTAGGGCCAAGAACTGATCTCTGTGAGTCCCACTCACTGATTCCCCATCTATATTTATGTTTTGAGGCCTGTCAATTTGCCAGTTTAACCATTTAATGTGAGCAATATTGATTTTGTATTATTCCAGTTTCTTAATCAAAGCGTCTTGTAGTACCAAGTCAAGTGCCTTATAGAAGTCAGTTGTAGCCACACTATTACCTTTATCAAATCAAATTTGTAATCTTATCAAAAATAATTTTACATTATGTATAACCACTCAAATTTGGAATGGCTTTTTATAGTTTGTTTTTTAAAATAAATAAGGTCCCAATTGTGTCTCCCTCACTCCTCAAGCAGGCTCATTGATTTAAACAACAAGGAGTCTGGTGGCACCTTAAAGACTAACAGATTTATTTAGGCATAAGCTTTTGTGAGTAAAAACCTCACTTCTTCGGATGCATAGAGTGTTGTTTTTGTAGATACAGACTAACACGGCTACCCCCTGATACTTGATTGATTTAAACGTTACTGCTCATGGAGCAGCACTACCCAATGTGAGTAACAGTAGTAGAAACCAGCCCAAGTTAAAGAATATGCCTCAGATAATGGAGGGATGTGAATACAAGTGTGGTTTCCTAAACTGTAGACTGTTGTGGTCACACACATTTTTGTTATTTATCCACCTACAATTAGCAATGAATATTCTGGGAAATGCTATCATAAAATATTCTTGGCTTTATATTTTTGATGGGCAACTCCTCAAAAAACAATATATTTTTATCTGAAGTTTTCTGAAATCTCAGAGTTTGAACTGTTCATGGATATTTCCAAGCTTATCTAATGCAGGTTAGAGATGTAGATTCTTTACCTTCAATGGAAATGTTACTTTTGTACTCGCAATGAAGATGCATCATGTAGACTTGCTTTTTGTTTGTTTGTTAAGGATATCAATATATTTTTATTGTCCCTTGACAGAACAACTATTAACAGAAGGGTAATTATAAAAATCAGTTTTAGTAGTTGACAATAGCAGATAGCAATGGGAATGTGCATTTTATACTGCTCTCAAGCTATACGCTGTATTTTCTGGGCTTTGAAACAAGGATTTTCCACAGTAGAAAAATGTGATGCTTTTCTTCTTGATCTTTGATTCTTCTTACCACAAACTTCTCCATTAACAGCTGTTTTCTTTATTTCCAAAGTTAGTTATTTCAATAGACCCACATAGGACTGTTGAGCAAGCAATTTAAGAGTCTGGCAATGAACACCAGTATTGTGCTAAACCACAATCCTACAACCTTTGCTCTTCTGACTAGTCCCACTGAAATTAATAGGATTACTCATATTAATAAGGGTGACAGGATTATGTGTAATTCATACCACCACCTTGGGTTCAGTCCTACATTTTTTTTATGCCAATAGGAGTTTTGAGTGCACAAGGAATGCAGGATCAAGTCCCTTGACAAAAGGAACTTCTAGACTCTTCTTTCAGTATCTCAAGGAAGTTTGTTCTTTGAGCAGTGACTGGATAATGCAAAGCACTTACTGATAATGACAAAGCAATAACTAGATAATGTTACTAATTGAGTTCTAGTGCATTTTATTTGACTGGCTGGAAAGCAGCGAGAACGCACAATGCTAAATACTGCTAAGTCTGTTCCAGCTTATCTGCAGAACCTAGGAAGATTAGAAATGCATTTCTAATGTCTACAGAGAAAAGGCTTTTTCAGCTCTGTCCTCACTTATTTCTGTTAATCTCAAAGATTGTACTATGCTTATTTTAAAATTGCTATCAAATAGCCTAGCTTAAATTTGATTTTAAACAGTCAGTCCAATTCTGACAGCATGCTGCTATCCTGTTCTTGACAGTTATTTTTTGTATTTTATGGATCACCGACTGGAATATAAGAAAACTCTCTCACTTATGCTGACTTTACAGGGCAAGCAAATCCCTGTATCTATCTTAATTAGGTATCAACCATAAAGTTTCTATTTCATTCAACTGCACTGAAGAAGCAGCCTCATAGGTGCAGGAACTAAGGGTGCTGTTGCACCGCTGGCTTGAAGTGGTTTCCATTATATACAGGGTTTACAGTTTGGTTCAATGGCTCTCAGCACCTCCGCTATACAAATTGTTCCAGCGCCTCTGAGCAGCCTAGTTTAATTCAAAAGTCATCCCAAACGTTACTAAACCTGTTCCTTTCATAAATTGACATTCAGTTTAAAAAATAGCAAAGATTAGTTTATTGGGATTGATACTGTATTCTTTTGCCACTGTTGAAGCCATGAAATACTGAAGCCTGCAGACTTGCTCAACAGCGAGAGCTACTAAATCTCTATTGTATTTAGGGAGGAAGGATGGTCTGGAGGTTATGGCACTGGTCTGGGACTCAGGAGTTCTGAATTGAACACCTGGCTCTACTACAAATTCCGAGTGCCTTTGGGGATGTCATTGAACCCCTGTATGCCTTGGTTCACCATCTGTACAAAGGAGACAATACTACTTCCTTTTCCCCATCCTGTGTCTTTCAAGTCTATTTAGATGGTCGACTATTTGGTGCGGAGACTATTTCTGAATGTGTCTGTACTGTGCCCGACACCATGAGGCCTGGCCTCATTTGGATCCCCTCTGCACTACTGGAACAGAAATTATAAACCCCAGCAAGCATGTCTTAGTTTGGAGATATTTCGTGCACCAGGTGTGGCTCCCAAATTATTCTGAAAGTCTTTCAAGCCTTTCATGGCAACATGGACATCCATTCTGTGTTCAGATAGAGCCAAGACACATTGTACAACCCAACACTGGGGGAGGTGTTAAGAGTTCTGGAATGTTTGGAGAGAGAAAGAGAGTGGAGGATTTCATTTCACTTGTTTTCCTTGGAATTTTTCTAAAGTTTGAAGGGCAGCTCTTCAATTGATATAAATGGCCATTCAACAGAGCTATGACAATTTACTCCAGCTGAGAATCTGTCCCTGAGGGTTTAATGTGATCACTGCGCTGCCTGATACATCCCCCCAGGGCATGTAATTTTGATGGTGAAGTTAGGTAAATTGTTTTATCACACAATTGCTTTTATAACATCCACATTATCAGCATGTGTCATTGTGGGAGAATACAGAGGATAATAATACTAAAAAACGACAAGAATTCTACTTTTAGCGAGACTGAAATCTCTTCCCTGTGCCAAAGAGTGTGAAATGCAGAACACTGAGTCATCCTATGGTGATTAGAAAGAGAACATGACTGTGATTATCTATACAGCAGTAAACTTTATGGAACATTTAGTATTGCCATGATCAGTTAATTACTTATATGATTATTGAATACAGGTTTGTCATAACAGGCACTGGACTCCTTTACAAAATAATAAAAATATGAGGTTGACTCTAGTAAGCAGCAATCACTAGACATTCTCCTGTCAGTCCCTAATGAACACTTACTCACCTCACATTAACTCAAACTCAGTAAAGTTACTGGGTAAACAGATGAGCCTTGCACTGTATGCTGATGGTCAGCAGATGTAGGCCCTGGTCAACTGACAGAAAGAGCAAGTTCCTGAACCAAGGACACTCCACTAGAAAGCCCTGCAGCCGATCTCCCACAGTTCGAATCTGGAGAAGCTCAGCAGGAGCACAGCAACTGACCTGAGCGGTTGGAACAATGCACAGAGAAAGAGGCAATATCTCATAGTCCGGTTCCAGATGATCTCTAGGACAATTACAGTTAGAATACTCTCCCTCCCCTCCACAAATATTTTATTAATTATTCTAGCTATGGGGTGATAATGCAACCAAAGTGTGCGTGTGTGTGTGTGTGTGTGGGGGGGGAATTCTCATTTTTCAAAGCAACTAAACACACAGAACCTGGTCATGTTCCTTAGATCTGTGATTTTTTTGCATGGAATTAATATTTGTTATGCAGTACACCTCTACCCCGATATAACGTGACCTGATATAACACAAATTTGGATATAATGTGGTAAAGCAGTGCTCCGGGGGCGGGGGGGGCTGCGCGCTTCGGCGAATCGAAACAAGTTCGAGATAACGCGGTTTCACCTATAACGCGGTAAGATTTTTTGGTTCCCGAGGATAGCGTTATATCGGGGTAGAGGTGTATGTATGAATCCATATAACAAAATGTTTTTATAACCAAAATAACAAAAGTGTTCCCTAATGAAAAACTTTCAACCGTTACAAGAAAGCCACAGAAAGGAAAAATCACCTACAGAAAATGTGTGATTCTACAAATAATGTCTTCTTATAAGGGCTTGTCTACACTCCCACTTTTGTCAGTATAACGTATGCCACTCAGGGATGTGATAAAACACTCCCCCGAGTAACATAAGTTACACCGACAGAAGTACAAGTGTAGACAGTGCTATGTCAGCAGGATTGCTTCTCCTGCCGACATAGCTACCGCCACTCCTGAAGGTGGTTTTATTATGTTGGTGGGAGAGCTTTCTCCCATCGGCATAGAGCGACTACACAAATGATCTTACAGCTGTATCGGTACAGCTGTGCCACTGTAAGCTCACTAGTGTAGACATGGCCTAAGAGTATTAGCCATTCAAAGGGCTAGACACTGTTTTGTGCTAACTTCTTCCTTTCTCAAGGGTTCATTAACTTCTCCTGGGGAAGAGGTATCTCCCTTTAATGTGTTTTGTGGTACAATTTGTCATTTAATTGACTCAACATTTTTTAACTTTCTTTATCTGTTAACCCTTTCAGGAACTGAGTCAGTGTAAAATGGTTTAAACTGAAAACCATGGAGGTGCAGTGTGGGACAATAGATTAGTCATCTAGGCAACGGGCAATGCCTCAGATGAAACATTTATTTCCAGGGACAATGAAAAGGATCAATAGTGTTGGGCGGTCTTGCATTATGAGGTTCTTAAGACTGTAAAGGCAGCCATTTGCTAGTCTCAGCTGGATGAGTAGTGTAGTGCCATCTGACTGAGCATGTGATGAGGAAAGCAATGCAGCTATAAACATTATAGCCAAAATTACCATAAGAAAAACATATAAGCAAAATGAGAACATTGCACACACACACCACATTCCAGTGGAGTCCATGCAAGTTGCTCCTATAAATTGTGACAGTTCATTAAAGTGACCAATGAGTGCTTACAACAGGATTTTATCATTGAAAACTACACTGTGTATTGGGCGCAGCTAGACATTGATGGTGGCATGAAACTGCACTGCTCCAGGGGGAGCAACAGATGCATTCTACTTCTGAGAGGCAAAATGCCTCCCAGAGCTGCCCAGTCTGCTACATCATTTTAATTTCCTCCCTATGGCTGGACAGCACATGGGAAGGCAGATCCATAGCTCCACCTATGCTTTGCTCCTCCCTAGCTCTACTCACTTCTTTTGGGGTACTGTACTATCCCAGGCAGGGGCAGCTCCAGGCACCAATGCGGCAAGCCGTAGGGGGCGGCCTGCCGGTCGCTGTGAGGGCGGCAGGCAGGCGGATTTCGGCGGCATGCCTGCGGGAGGTCCGCCAGTCCCGTGGCTTCGGCAGCGGGGACGCCAATGGCGCGGCACCGGCGGACCTCACGCAGAAACGCTGCCGAATCTGCATGACCAATGGACCGCCCGCAGGCGCGCCGCCAAAAGCCGCCTGCCTGCCGTGCTTGGGGCAGCAAAAAACAGAGCCACCCAATCCCAAGGGAGTAGGTAGGGCACAGGGGGAAAGAACGAGGTTCTTCTCTCATTCCCCCCGCCCTCTCCCACACACACACACACTCAGAGCCTACAAAAGGGTTAGGTAGAGTCAATGAATAAAGAAGTAAATGATAGAGATGCCAATTGCAGCACCATAGTTAAGGTTGAGTTGAGTTTTGCACTTAAAACTGGATTCAACTTTTTTGTTATGTATGAAGAATACTGCATATCCTCCCTCAAATGACCACAACTGACCCCTTAAAGCCACAATGCATTTTCTGAGAATTTACAAATAAATCAGTTAATTGATTTATAATTTAAAACTAAATTTAAGAATAGGTCCTTTATGATATTTAGCATCTTTGGTTGGGTCTTTTTTTCGCTCCCAAATGGTCTCCGTAATGAAATAAAGACTCTTCCAACTTTCCCTATAGTTAAAATGCTGTCAAATCTTGTGCATAAACTATATTTGAAAAAAAAAGGTTGTAATTAAGGTAAGTTATTAGCAATTGTTATATCTCCTTGTCATTCTCGGACAAAAGCTATGTTAAGATGAAGTAAAGGTTGTAAGTATAAATCAGTAACTTAAAAGGTAAGAACATTACAGAGATGGTGTAATTATCCTCCAAACAAGCATTACAAACCCAGGAAATTCATAATTCTGGATATACCTTGTTAGGTAGAAAAGGAAAGAAGCTGCTGGGCTGACTCATTATTCATGGGAGGGGAGTGGGAGGCGGGAGAAGATTCTGCTCTGAGCTGCTGGACTCTGTATTCCTTTCTCCCTTCTCCCCCCTGTGAATAATGTATTGGCCCAGCAGCTCCTTCCCTCTTCCCCCCACCATCTGAAAACTAATGTCAGCTCCTGAGCAGCTCTATCTTTCCCTCACCTCCTTCTCTGTGCTCCCAGAAGGAAAGAGGGGCAGGGTCCCAGAGCTGCCCCTGCAGGGACTCTGTGACCCGCATCAGCAGCCACATCTGCCAGCCAAAGGCTGGTGTGAGTGTTTGTTTGTGTGTTTGGGGGGGGGGGGGAGGGAGGTGCACAGCTGGCATTAAATGTGTGCGCAAAGCAGGTGCCCTGCTTTCACTGGCTGGAATTGAGTGATGTGGCGTGAATTTATTATGGATGCAGGGGTGCAAGAGGCAGGCGTCGTGTGTGAAGGTAGCAGCTTATTGAATTTCCATAAGGGGCTTTTCCCATGCATGTGGGACAGCAAGGGATAATGTGTGAAGATGCTCATGGGAGAAGCTGAGTGGCAGGTGGTGGTGGCTACAAACTAAAGTATGATTACAATTATTTTGACACAGTAATTAATCTCCCCTTTAGGATCCACATACAAAAAGATCCCCTATAAACAATTGTTAGTCTCTAAGGTGCCACAAGTACTCCTGTTCTTTTTGCCTATAAACATGGATCACCCAGGCAGGAGGGAGGTCCAGCTGTCTCAAGCTTGCGCCCTCTACCTGCCTCCCCAAACTTGTGGACAAATGGAGTGCGGTCTATGGGCCCATGAATTTGGGGGTCAGGAGGAATTAAGGAGAGGAAATATGCATTGTCTCCTCCTCTATCTCCATTAGTCACATAGATCAAGGGAACAAAAAAATACAGGTAAATACATTAAAAAAATATAATAATTACATCCATTCATACTAGGAAAATGAGCCACAACAAATGGTTATTAGACCACAATGAACAGATGGCAACTTATAGCATTTAAATAAAGCAAACTAGAGATAGGCTAATGGGACATAATAATAGTTTCCATTTCTATAGAACTTTCTACGCAAGGATCTCATAACACCCCTGTGAGGTAGGTATTAATATCCCCAACCAGAAAATGCGGAAAGGGAGGCACAAAACGTGATTTGCCCAAGGGCATAAACAAGTCAACAGCAGAACTAGAAATAGAACCCAGAGCTCCAAATATGCTCTCTACACTGAAACCACTTAATCAAACCACTCCCCATATACTTTGAGGTTCAATAAAAAGAGACATAAATGTGAATCACCCCTACACTTGTCTAGTGTGGTTTTTGCAAAATCTACTCCAGCTTAGGCCATGTCTAAAACAGACTTAACCTGTGCCACGTCAACCTGACAAATAGAATTAGAGTAGAGAGAGTGACCAACTTCCCAAAGCTTTCCTCTATACCTTTCTAAGTAAGGCTATGGAGGAAGCGGGGAATGAGGTAATCACAAAGTTGGGCTCCTCTCTGCCAATGAAGTTTACTTAGCAGCTAACTTCCCTTTCTGTTCCTATGCCGTTCATATAAAAATACACGTTGGTTTGTTATAAAAGCCTAAAATCTCTCTCTGTTATAGCATTTGCATTTCTAGAAAGTCTTATTACATAGAATCGCACATTAAAATGAAACTATTCAGACCTTGATCCTGCAATGGCATCCATTAACTTGTGCCCATATGGAATACTACTGACGTTAATGGGACTCTGCAAGGGTGCACAGGTCCACCCTAGCAGACCCCATTGCAGGTTTGGGGTCTATGGATAGTTTTAATTTAAAAAAAAAAAGTCATATATTGGGATAATCAAATTCTGTCCTGGAATATAAATCAAGCCATAATAAAATTAATTACCACAAGAAGACATATGAAGAGCCCGAAGCTTACTTGCCTACTTACTATCCCAAATCCCTTGATTTTTAGCAAATTGCAATGGATTCCCTGCTTTAACAAAAATGTAAGTCTGATTAAAATGTGAAACCTTAAATCTTGCTGGATATAATCATTTATAATCCATTTTTAATAGTTTGAGATGAATTTCAGGTATATATTTCCTTTTTAAACAGCTGAAGTACAGAGCTGTAATGTGGGAGAGAAAAAAAGATTTTGAATTCATTATATGAAATCCTCTTGAACATGCGGATCTGAACATTTCATTTTTCAAACTACAGGAATTGCGTGTTGGAAGCATAATTCTAGATTAATTATTTTTCCACACTCCTTTGGCCTATTAATCTTGTGTAAAACCAGTTTAGAAACAAAACCATTTTTTTGTTCCAAAATGTCAGTAATCCAATTACTGAGAAATGTGTAAAGGACGATCCTTTCTCACATCCTCTGACAAAACCCACAACCTGAATTTTATAATGATTAATTTCATTAACAAAAATATCTGCTGTTACATATTTTATTTTTTGTATTAAGAAAACTGCAACATTTTCTTGAGTCTCTAGGTTAGAACTTAATTCTAAAAGACACTTGAAGGAATCTAGCCCTTAATGCATTAATTTCATTTTCTAAATAAGAGAAACCTAGTTGGAGTAGGAAACTAAGGCCTGGCCTACACTACATGGTTAAATCAGCACTGCTGCAATTGATGCAGCGGTGTTGATTTAGCGGGTCTAGGGAAGATGTGCTAAGGTGATGGGAGAGCGCTCTCCCGTTGACATTTGTAATCCACCTCAATGAGAGGCAGGAGCATGTCTCCTGTTGACATAACGTAGTGTGGACCCACCTGTAAGTTGATCTAAGGTATGTTGACTTTAGTTAAGTTACATTACTTACATAACTTGTGTAACTTAGATCGACTTACCGCGTTAGTGTAGACCAGACCTTTATCTCTGATCCTGCCCTGAGAACTGTGTGGGCAGACTGTTGCATCCTTGCTGAGCCCCATTTGACTTCAAATGGGAGCTGGGAGTGCTCGGAACAGCTGCTGTCCCTTGCTGCAACAACTCAGCCACTGCTTGATGGCCATCTGCTGCATCACTTGAGAGCGAAGAGGGCAGCTCTGGCTACTCCATTGCCTGCTTCCCTTTAAAACTCTGGGAACCTCAAGGAGAGCAGAGTAGGAGCTTGATTAGCTCCGCTGAGTCTAGAAGAATTCCTAACAAAGGATGGCTTCCTTCCTCTCCCTCAAAGAGTCATCCAGGATAGCTCGGGGGGGAGGGGAGGTGTGGGGGAGAAGAGAAGCTGAGAGCTAACAACTAGTTACAGCTCCCAGATTCTCTAACCTGGTGCAGGTCAGAACAGCCTGGAGCCTCCCCTAAATTGTGCTACCTGGCAACATGCCCCTATAGACCATATGCCAGCTGGGGACAGTCTAAGTGTAGCATTCTCCAGCCATGCCCTCTCCCCTGACATGCACTTGTACCCAGAGGTGAAAGTGGGCCAGTACGGGCTGGTACAACGTACCGGTAAGAAGTGGCTGCTGGTATGGGCCTATACACAGCTGACGTTAAAGTGCTGCCACGGCAGCGCTTTAATGTTGCTGCCCATTTTGCCCCACTCAGGGCCGCCAAGAGGGGGAGCAAAAGCGGCAGCTGCCTCGGGGCCTGGCAATTTAAAAGGGCCTGGGGCTCCCGGCTGGTGCTGCTGCTACCACAGCAGTGACTAGAGTCCTGCGCTCTTTAAATCGCCGCCAGAGCCCTTGGCGGTGCGGGTCACGCAGCGCTGAAGGTCTGGCTGGGGGAGGCTGACCCCCAGCCCTGCCTCTTACGGCCAAGGCCCCTCCCCTCCCCCAAGGACCTGCCCCTTACGCCCAAGGCCCTGCCCCTTCCACAGGCCCAGAGCCAGGCCCTCGTACCAGTAAGCAGGGCCACCAGGGTTTTGGCCACCCCAAGCAGACAAATAAACAACAAAAAAAGCGCCGTGATTGCGATCTGCGGCGACATTTCGGCGGGAGGTACTTCGCTCCGAGCGGGAATGAGAGACCGTCCGCCGAATTGCCGCTGAACAGCTGGATGTACCACCCCTCTCCGAAGTGGCCGCCCCAAGCATCTGCTTGGTAAGCTGGTGCCTGGAGCCGGCCCTGCCAGTAAGACTTAAGTTACTTTCACCCCTGCCTGTGCCATAGTATGTGCTGTCAGCGCTGGCTCTGTACCAGTTAGAGAATTCAGATGCTGAAGGAATCCTGAGCAAGATGGTTTCTGCATCCATTGAGCTACCTCAGTGGTACAAAAGGGACAGGGCAGAGAATCTGCTCAAAGTACTGTTTTCGGCTTTTTGACCTTTTTGAAATACAATATTCAGGCCCCAGGATGAAAACCTAGGATAACTGCTGATCTAAATCCTAATATCCCTATGGAACAATGTATGACATCCAGACCTCTATGGAAAAGTGCTATTCACAATTGACCTTGCTGTATGGTACACTGTGTGCCCTTGATTCTAGCTTGTGATGTGTCAGTCTCAGTGCAGTCAGCTATATCACCATAATGGTGGTACCATCATGCTTTACTGTATGAATATCGTTGTCTGCCACTAAATGTCATGAAGACACACAAGTAACACTGCCCTACGGCCAAAATGCTTCTGAAATAAATGTAGTCAAACTTTACTAATTCTGGGTCACTGAGAATGAAAATGATGCTTAAAATTGTTGATTGGCTCTAGTTTTCAAGATATGCTATTGGGTCAGTATATATGACCCTTGACTTGGGAATGGCGGAGGATAAGTGAGTTATAAAAGGAAGGGATCTCAATTTAAACCAGAAATGACTAAAATACATCTTTGACTGGATCTATGAATAAATCTATGACTGGGTTTGGACAGTACTTGCTTTTTAGGCAAAACAATGAATGATGCAATCTGAAGCTGGTATTGTGTCATACATGATATGAATTTCATCATGTTATTCCTAGAAGTCATGGATGATGCAATCATAACAAAGCTTACATCACTCTGCTGAACAAATTGCCCTATATCAGCTCTAGAAATCATATAGTGTCGTGCTCTCTTATTTGTCAGTGTTTGATTTTGCAAAGGGACACATTTCTGTTTAGCCAAAGTGAGCAGAGATGCCTCGTACTTGTGTGAGCAGTGCAGATAACTTCTGCTATGTTTGTGGTGAAGTGACTTTTGCATCACAAAAGCTCAGTATAACCACTATGGTTAAGAAAGCCTATCACCTTTATTTTGGCTGCAAAATTGGAGATCAGGACAAGAGGTGGGCCCCACACATATGCTGCAACACTTGTGCAACAAATCTTCGCCAGTGGTTGAACAGGAAAAGGAAATCTATGCCTTTTGCAGTGCCAATGATTTGGAGAGAGCCAACAGATCAAACCAGCAATTGTTACTTCTGCATGGTGCCTCCAGTTGGGAAAGGTGTGTCAAAGAAGAAAAAGTGGACTGTGCATTATCCAAACATTCCATCAGCTATATGCCCAGTACCCCACGGAGAAGGACTGCCGGTTTCTGATGCACCAGAATCATTCTCACTTGAGTCAGACGAGGAAGAGGATGAAACTTCTGGTCCTGTACCATCAATGTCACAGGACCCACATTTTCTCCCATCCTCCTCCTCTGAACCACACCTCATAACACAAGGTGAACTGAATGACCTTGTCAGGGATTTGGAACTCCCCAAGAGTAAGGCAGAGCTGTTGGGCTCCAGACTACAGCAGTGGAATCTCCTGGCAGGTGATGTTAGGGTTTCCATGTTCCGTGACCATCAAAAGGATCTTGTCCCATGGAAGGTGATCTTGTAGCCTGCAACAACATTGATGGTGTGATGGCAGCCCTCAACATCGTTCACGATCCAGATGAGTGGAGACTATTCATTGATTCATTGAAGACGAGTCTTAAAGCTATTTTACTGCATAATGGCAATGTTTTGCCATCAATTCCAGTTGGTCATGCAGTCCATATGAAGGAAACCTATGACAACATGAAACAACTTTTGAGGTGCATAAACTATGACCAACATCAGTGGCAGCTTTGTGGCGATTTGAAGGTTGTTGCTCTCTTGCTTGGTCTGCAGACTGGATACACAAAGTACTGCTGTTTTCTCTGTGAATGGGATAGTCGTGCAAGAGATTCCCACTACATCAAGAAAGATTGGCCACTCCGACAGTCATTGGAGCCTGGGAGGAAAAGCGTTCAGCATCCACCACTTGTTGAATCAAGGAAGATTTTGTTACCACCCTTACACATCAAGCTGGGTCTGATGAAGAACTTTGTCAAGGCCATTGACAAAACACAAGCAGCTTTCAAGTACCTCCGTGGAAAATTTCCAAGGTTAAGTGAAGCTAAGATAAAGGAAGGTGTCTTTGTTGGTCCTCAGATTCGTGAACTTCTTCGAGATGCTGCATTTGACCATGCACTGCGTGGCAAGGAAAAGACGGCATGGAAAGCCTTCCAGTTAGTGGCAATAAATTTTCTCGGAAACAACAAGGCAGACAACTACAGGTTGTTGGTGGAAAACCTCCTCAAGGCATACAAAAGCCTTGGTTGCAACCTGTCACTAAAGATACATTTTTTGCACTCTCATCTAGATTTTTTTCCACCGAACTGCGGAGCAGTGAGCGACGAGCACGGCGAGCGATTTCACCAGGACATTGCAACAATGGAGAAACGCTATCAGGGCAAATGGAGCCCATCAATGCTTGCAGACTACTGCTGGACAGTGACAAGAGATGCTCCATTTAATGAATACAAGAGACAAGTCAAGAAGCGCCGAGTAGACACTGAATAGGACTAAACTATGTACATAATAGTTTTTTGCCTTTTGTTTCATAATTTTTATTTATATAACCCTTTTGCTGATTTTTAAAGTGTTACATAAACAGGACAGGTGAAATATTATCATGTAAAGCAACCATAAACACATGAAAAGACCTAGGTTTACAATTTATGATTAAAACTCTACTATCTACACAATATACATAGACATAAAATGTAAAAACTTAAATATCTATGAAACAGTAGCCAGCTGTTTTAATTGTCATATTTGAATTCAACACATCAAAATACATAATAAATAGCACATTTTATCTCTGAAGCAGATGACTTCTCAAAAATTGTAGACCAGTGTAATCATAGGTTCCTTGGTGGCATGTAATTCTCATAAATGTTGACAGTTTAAAGGATGGAACTGTTGTGCTAAATGTTAGCTGAGTCAGTGTTTGTGGTGATACAGGGGTAAATATAGGGCTGCATTTTTTTTGAAATGTTGGGCACAACTATTGATAAATAATACTATGGATATACTGGAGCTATTTAGATTGTAAAAGAAAAACAGATATTAGAATCCCTTATCTCAAGCTCTGGTCATCCCTTACAAAACTCAGAAGTCATAATAATTGCAATGTCATATTAAAACAACTTAAATCCACTTCTAGTGCATCCTCCCTACAATCAAATTTGGAATCAGACAAGATCAGCGAATAAAATGGAGTTTGTTGTAAATTCTGTACAACTTTTTTTTTTTTTTAATTACACTTACACACACACACACACACACACACACACACACACACACACACAGAATGGTGGAATCATCTGGCCTATGCCTGAGACAAACTTTATCTATAGCCATAATGAGATAAAACTGAATATCACTCAGTAGGAAACACACACACACAAAATTTATATTAAGTATTCTGGAGTTGGTTTCATTGTCTTTTTTTGTAATGCCTAGTAATCAAAAGCAGATAAAGAACTAAAATAAGCAAAATATCCTTTTGACAAACAGGACATAAATTCATGGTGATAAAATGCCAGTCTAAGGTTCTTCAATTCTTCATCTTGGGATAGTAATTATGACAGGGTGCTCTGGAATCATACAGCAGGCATACCCTGTGCTTGTTGGTAGTCCTGTGCAAAGGATAGTGAGTAAACTGTACCACTAGCACTAGCTAAGTCTCTGAAGAATCCATCTGCACTGGCTATGCTCTAGTGTGGGTCTGCAGGGGCTTTGCAAGACTTTCCCTGCAATGGTCTTCTCAGCAACCAGGGACCCCTGTGACACTGGGCACAAGGAGACTGTCTCTCCTGTGTTTTCAGTGCTCCTGCTGCTGGTAACAATGACCTGACAGGGAAGAGGAGAAGGAAGGTACCTAACAGTAATGCAGGGGGCATAGAGCCAAGCCTGAGGGGTGCTGGGTGCAGGGGACTGAGGCCAAGGGAAGAGGGAATACAAGCGGAGACTCAAAATTGGGCAAGGGAAGGTTGGAGAGGCCCGGGGGAGAAGGCTCTGTAACCACCAGAGAACACTCCTATAGACCAATAAGCATTCTACTACCCCCTTGCAAGTCCACACAGGGACCAGGCAGAATCTGGCCCTTAGGAGATATTAAACTATTACATTGTCTATAACTGAAACAAGAAATAACAAACAAAACAAACCACCACCAATCCTACATTTAACTTAATGGGCCATATCATACCATCAATAAAATCAGTGATGGTCTAATCCTGCAGTCTTTATTCATATAGTAGGCAATGCCACTGAAGTCAAAACCAAGGGTCACACACTAGGATTCAAAAGTAAAGAGTTCTCTGTATTGCCAACCCCTACATATTCAAACATCATGTGTAAAGCTCCAAAAGATCATGCGTTTTTAAAAAAAAAAAAGAAGTTTAGGGTTCTTTTTATTTGCCTGTTGGTTTTCAACTTTTAGGATTCATAATTTCAAGCTTTTCTCTGCAGCTATGAGAGCTAAAAACTTTTGTTTTCTACAAAATAAACGCTGAGAATCCTCTGTAGTCACATGACTCTGGAAGCTGGTCTTTAAAAAAAGCAACCCACCAAATATCACGTAACTCACAATAAAATTGTGAGAGTTGGCAATACTAAATTCTTAAAAATTAGTAGCCCAATGTAGCCTATTATGTGCTCTCTGCCCTCAATATCGCTCTTCTGATATCTGGTTTAAGATCTATAAAATAAACATGTTATTAATCTCCTTTCACTGCCATCTTCTATCTCCCTCATTCCTCTTTCTTGAATGAGAAAAGGAAAAAGCAGAAAGGTTAAGAAGTGAAATGATCTCTCACCTTATCTTAGAAATAAACTAACTAGTTCTCCCATCCCCTTCTAAAGGCTCCAACTGCTGAGTGATTCTTCTTTTTCAGATGCTAGTTCAACAGAGGATTCCTTTGAAACAAGTTGTTCCACTATGGCACTTTCCAAAGACGACTCTTGTTTAAAATAAAATAAAATAAAAAAAAAAGCCTTTGATGTCCTCGGCTGGTTTTGAAACCAGCAATAAAAAAAGGTAGATAGTCATAAAAGGAACTGAAGTTAGGGTTAAAAAACAAAAACAAACCTAACTTATGCTAATTACCATGGCTACACTAAATTCCTTCTCTCCTCTTGCACTGATGACTGCAAACCCAAATGTGCTGAGCTGGATGATTTATATTATACAGCGAGCTAAATAAACAAACCATCCAACACAAAAAGCCACCCCCATGTTGAAATCATAAAAACATGGTTTGCAGTTCAAAAATCAAGAATTGGCACATTACTTACAGTATCTGTGCTTAAAAAGGGAGTGAGACGCAAAAATGGGAGGTTGGGAATCAAAAAATTAAGCTTGGGTATATGTAACAAAATCCTGCCATTTGCAGTGCATTTGCATTATCCTTTAAAGGGTTTATTCCAGGTAAGGCATGTGTGAAATTCTGCTAAAAGTGAATGGCACAAGGCCATCAAAGTTAAAAAAGACCCCTAATATTACAAACCCATGCAAATGAGTCACACAAAGTAGACTTTTATAATGTCATTTAAGTAATGAAGAAAATAACATACATTAGTCATCTGTGTTGCATCTGCCTAGTGCCTGATGAACCTTAAACTTAAGCAAGCATGTAAGAACCTAATCCTGCACCAACAGAACCAACAGGACTACTCACATGAGTAGGGATTGCAGGAGGCCATTAGAGAGGGTCAATTTCTTCTTACTACAGATGTGTTGATTTGCCTCCATCATATAATCACATAGATGCTTTAAAATCCAAGTGATCTGTCATGATTTGCTTTAGTTTCTAGCCAAATCTCAGAACTAGTACTGTATTCTCATCCTCCTTTACCTGCCAGTCTCTTTCAACATCGTTGGCCATACCCTTCTTCTTTTTCTCCCTTAGTTTCTGTGACTGTCCTCTCCTGGTTCTCCTCCTACCTCTCTAATTGCCCCTTCAGTGTGCTCTTTAGAGGATCCTTCTTACACCAGCTCCAATTTTCAGGGGGGTTCCACAGGGCTCTGTCCTTGCTTCCAACTTTTCCTTCTACACCTTTATTTCTGCACAACCTCATCAGCAAACACAAATTCAACCACCATCTCTATTCTGAAGACTCACAGATCTACCTGTCTACTCCAGAACTATCTCCTTTTTGTCCAAACTAAAATTTCAGCCCGTCTCTCTGACATCTCCTCCTGGATGTCTTCTTGTCAGCTCAAGCTCAACGTGACTAAAATGGAGCTTTTAATCTTCCCCGCACCTCCTTTCTCGATCAATGTGCATAGGCCCTCAATCTGGGCATCATCTTTGACTAGACATCTCTCTAGGCCCTCACATCCAGGCTATGTTTAAGTCTTTTGGATTCTTTCTGCATAGCATCTCTAAGATACGGCCTTTCCAATCCATCCATACAGCTAAAACTCTTTTCCAGGCTCTCATGTCATCTCATGTCTTGATTACTGCAACATCCATTCCTCTGACCTTGACAAATGCAATCTTGCCTTGCTCATATCTACTGAGAATGCTGCTGCAAATATAATTTTCCTAGCCCATTGCTTTGACCACATCACTCCTCTCTGTCCACCCCTCCACTGGCTCCCCCTTCTCTGTCACATCAAGCAAAATCTACTGGCCTTCACTTTCAAGGCCCTTCACAGCCGACCCCCACAATACTTATAATCTCTCATTCACCATAAGAAATCGACTCCTACGTCCAATCAGTGCAGGATATCGGTGCAGCATGCCAGCCTCCACTGCCTCCAGTTAAATTTTCAAACAAGCACCTTTGTGCTTTCTCCCACACTGCCACCAGCTTCCCATAGACATCTGCAAAGATACCTCATTATCCTTCAAATCTCTTCTCAATCCTCTCCTTGGCTACAGAAAAACCGTTGACCATGGTTAGGCTACTAGTGTGCTGAGAGCACTGCTGATCAGTATTGTCTCATTTTCCCCCCGTATTCCCTTGTCAGCTGTCTGTTGTCTCTGGTTCTATACTTGGATAGTAAGCCCTCTGGGGCAGGGACCATCTTTTACTCCGTTTGTACAGTGCCTAGCATAATGCGGTCCTGGTCCATGAATGGGGCTATGATACATATTACAGATAGTAAATATAATCCTTAGGTCCACCATTAGCATCATATTTAAATATGAGTACAATGTTGGCCACTGTCCAATACAATACCTGTTATAAATTTAAAAAAATGACAAACTATCCATCTCACTCATTCTACTTCTCTGGGTTTCGCTGGTCTAGTTTATAATGTGCTGGCACATTATAAACCAACTTTGAGGCTGATGGTTTTCAATGAACTTACACTCTATTTATTCTCAAATATTCTCAGGTAAGTTTAGGAGTCTCTGGTGTCAAAGGGAGGATTACAGCAAGTAGGAGTTATTAAAAATGTACCTGTATGGCAAACAAGAGAAAATAAAAGTATCCTATAGTATAGCCTGAACCTGGTTCAGCTCGTTATACATGACTATGCTATCCCAGCGTCCCCCTGCTGTCGCAGAGTCCCCACAGATGAGGGAAAGAGGTTCAGGATCATGGGCGGATGCTGAAGGAGTAGCTTGTGCAGAGGGTACCTTGATAGTAGCAATGAAAATAGTTATTTCCATTCCATATCACTTCAGTTCAAATTGGTCTTTTTCTTTGCTTTGTGATAGCTGTAGCAGAAAGAATGCTGTAATTTTATTTTCTGCATTATGACAGTGCTCAGGCTATTCTGTCTCCTAGCTTTACCTATAAGATGTTCAGTCAACTAGATTAGCAAATTAAGAACAGATGGGAATGAAGTATTTGAACTTTTTTTTTTATTGCAATGCAGCCATTATGGATTGTTCTATTGCTCTCACTGCAGCCGCTTCCCCAGATTAAATTCTTCCCACACCTCACAGTCACATGCCACCTAATGAACTAGAAAGTAATCATAATTTATCTGTTATTAACAATTGCTGCGTTACACGCAACAGACTTCTTACTGGCTGGCTGCAGCGTTCAGGCAAGCAGCAGGACTCAAGGGCAGAACAATGATGCTGTTTATTTATGCTGCTTGATTAAAAGAAAAGTTAAAAGGCGACATGGACGGTATAAATGTATTTGTTTCACTTATGTTAAAATGTTAGAATGGCCTCAGTTCTAGGACAGATGTCACAACCGCCTTATCTCTATTACGGAGGATGTTAGCCTTTGGGGAAAGACTTACACTATTTGTTAATGGAGTTATAATCATTATGGGTCTATTCTTCCAGCCTTAATTCTTACTCAGGTAAAATTCCACTGACTTAAATGGGAGTTTGGCCTGAGTAAGGACAGCTAGATTGGATAAGTGACATTTTATATTTATTTCCAAAGCACCATTCACTCTAAAGAAAGCCTGCAAACTATAGGAATACTGCACAACTGAAAATGCAACCACTTCTGGGATGGCAGGGCAGCAAAACTGGCACACATTGCATAGGGCACTATGGAAAACTTCTTTGCTTAAAAAAAGAACCATTGGACCTTAGAAGGCCCACTCTAATACCCATAGAAATCAATGGAAGGCTTTCCATAGTGGGTAGTGGGTCAGCCTGATGTGTCCACACACAACTTGATTTTTAAGGCCTCAGCTAAAAGTTCATTATGCAACTGACTCCCAAGAAAGCCATTTATCTACTTCAGAAAGAGGATGGCCTGCCCTGACCTTACTGGAATTTGGTCCAGTACTTCCAGGAAGTGTAAATATTTTAAACCTGATGCTTAGGTCACAAAACCATTAGTTCCAGGGTACTTAATAATAATACATGGGTCTTATATAGCGCTTTTCATCCATCAATGTCAGTGTGCTTTAGAAAGGAGGTCAGTATCATCATTTTGTCTCTGTTGCTTAAACCAAAAAGGTCTGGGTTCAGTTAGCAGTGGACTCAGAATGTGATGTGAGGATATTTCCTTCGCAATGTCAATCATGTCAGTCCAGTCCATGCTCTGGGAACAGAACACAGGTGGCAGAAGGGAGAGGGTCAGCTACATATATAGCTGGCCTTCTTCCCTCTCCTCCTCCTCCACTCTGGGTCCCCAGAGCACAGGACTTTCCTAGAGTAGCACTGAAACGCAGTGATGCCATGACTCTAATGTCATCACATCAGGCTGCAGTACTGAACCAACAACATTTGGAATTTGGCAGATTTGAATGGGGCTAGACTGGATTGGTTTAGGTTTTTCCATAGTGTTTTGTTGTTCTAAACTAATTAGTATCTATGGATGTGTCTGCCTGAGGAAATATTAGAAACATAATTCTTCACTAGTGGTAGCAAAGGAGGAAGCTCTAGTGGAGGTAGAGCTTAGGTGCATTTTACACCCTGTTGTCTAACCCGACTCAGAGCCGAGTTAGACAACACAGACACTCGTTTAATATTATTTATTTCACAACAACTCCTCTGCTTGATGACATATTTATTTCTAAATATACACACTGCTTCCAGACATCATTTAATTAACTAATTGAGTATCTCTGGCCCCAATCCCACAATTTGTTCCACACCAAGTCAGTAGAGTCCATCTGCAAGGAAGTAGTTGTAGGGCCGAGGCCTTTTTCTGCAAGTTGTCTTTGAGCAACATGCTGTTTTCTTGGACTTGTTCGTTTGACTCTTAGTTTGTATGTGAAGTTTACAGTGAGTGTTTGTCATTCAAACTTCAAGCAATGGCCCTAATCCTGCCAATGGAGCCATCTAAGAATATGTTTATGCACATATAGTTTCCAATGCAGGATCAGACACACATGACATGGTAGAGTTTCTATTTTCTAATTGGACGAGTATAACTCCTGGAACCCCAGGTGAATAATCCTATTTACAAGTTCAAAAACCACTTTCCAAGAATATTCTCTATGTAAGCAGAGTCTGGATGAGCTCTCCCCTGACATCTAGTGGTGAGCTGTGGAAAAAGACTTCAGAAGCTGATCTCATTTGCATGGACACACCCACCCTGCCTAGGTGCTCAGCGTGATGGGATTGCTTGCCCAAATGATCACTTGTGGCTTGTGCTGGATCCCCAGTCTCCTTGTTATTGGGGCAGGAGTAATAAAGCGTTGTTATCCTTGTTGTGTGAACCGAGGGCAGCAGAACTGTACCTGGCATACCCCAATGGAGGGATTCACCCTCAAATGAACAGCACTCTCTAGGCAGGGGACATGGGTTCCAAAGCCCAATAAGTTGAGAAAAGGTGGGGATGGGTATATGCAGCTGGTGGTGTGGCCCCCTAGACACCATATGACCTGTTCTCTCTCCTTAGTATAATAAAAGAGCTAATTTAGACTTAATGGAGAGTCTTGTTACAGGCTGCAGAGCTGAAATCACTGATACCTAGGTCTAAGGTCTTACAAACAGGGAAGAATTGGCAGGGGGAATGCAAGTGGGTGGCAACCTAGGCAGCAGTGACTATGAGATGGTTGAGTTCAGGATCCTGATAAAAAGAAGAAAGGAGAGTAGCAAAATACGGACCCTGGACTTCAGAAAAGCAGACTTAAATTCCCTTAGGGAACTGATGGGCAGGCTACCCTGGGAAGCTAATATGAGGGGGCAAAGAGTCCAGGAGAGCTAGCTGTATTTTAAAGAAGCCTTACTGGGGGCACAAGAACAAACCATCCTGATGTGCAGAAAGAATAGCAAATATGGCAGGTGACCAGCTTGTCTTAACAGTGAAATCTTCAGTGAGCTTAAACTCAAAAAGGAAGCTTACAAGAAGTGGAACTTGGACAGATGACTAGGGCAGAGTATAAAAATATTGCTAGAGCATGCAGGGGTGTAATCAGGAAGGCCAAGACACAACTGGAGGTGCAGCTAGCAAGGGACATGAAGGGTAACAAGAAGGGTTTCTACAGGTATGTTAGCAACAAGAAGGTGGTCAGGGAAGGTGTGGGACCCTTACTGAATGGGGGAGGCAACATTGTGAGAGATGATGTAGAAAAAGCTGAACACTCAATGGTTTTTTTTGTCTCGGTCTTCACAGACAAGGTCGGCTCCCAGACTGCTGCACTGGGCAGCAGAGTATGGGAAGGAGATAAGCAGCCCTTGATGGTGAAAGAACAGGTTAATGACTATTTAGAAAAGCTGGATGTGCATAAGTCTGTTGGTCCAGATCTAATGCATCTAAGGGTGCTGAGGGAGTTGGCTGATGTGATTGCAGAGCCATAGGCCATTATCTTTGAAAATTCGTGGCGATCCGGGGCAGTCACGGACGATGGGAAAAAAGGTAAATATAGTGCTCATATTTTTAAAAGGGAAAAAAGAAAACCTGGGGAACTACAGACCAGTCAGCCTCACTTCAGTCCCCAGCAAAATTATGGAGCAGGTCCTCAAGGAATCCATTTTGAAGTACTTGGAGGAGAGGAAGGTGATCAGGAACAGTCAACATGGATTCACCAAGGGCAAGTCATGCCTGAACAAACTGATTGCCTTCTATGATGAGATATGTGGATATGGGGAAAGGAGTAGATGTGATATACCTCGACTTTAGCAAAGCTTTTGATACAGTCTCCCACAGTATTCTTGCCAGCAAGTTAAAGAAGTATGGATTGGATGAATGGACTATAAGATGGAGAGAACGTTGGCTAGATTGTCGGGCTCAACAGGTAGTGATCAACGGCTCTATGTCTAGTTGGCAGCTGGTATCAAGTGGAGTGCCACAGGGGTCGGTTTTTATTATCTTTATTAATGATCTGGATGATGGGATTAATTGCACCCTCAGCAAGTTCACAGATGACACTAAAATGGGGGGAGAGGTAGAGGGTAGGGAGAGGGTCCAGAGTGACCTAGACAAATTGGAGGATTGGGCCAAAGAAATGTGATGAGGTTCAACCAGGACAAGTGCAGAGTCCTGCACTTAGGAAGGAAGAATCCCATGCACCGCTACAGGCTGGGGACTGACTCGCTAAGCAGCAGTTCTGCAGAAAAGGACCTGGGGATTACAGTGGACGAGAAGCTGGATATGAGTCAACCTGTGTGTGTGCCCTTGTTGCCAAGAAGGCCAATGGCATATTGGGCTGTATTAGTAGGAACATTGCCTGCAGATCTAGGGAAGTGATTATTTTCCTCTATTCGGCACTGGTGAGGCCGTACCTAGAGTATTGCGTCCAGTTTTGGTCCCCACACTACGGAAGGGATGTGGACAAATTAGAGAGAGTCCAGTGGAGGGCAACGAAAATGATTAGGGAGCTGGGTCACATGACTTACGAGGAGAGGCTGAGGGAACTGGGGTTATTTAGTCTGCAGAAAAGAAGAGTAAGGAGGGATTTGATAGCAGCCTTCAACTACCTGAAGGGGGGTTCCAAAGAGGATGGAGCTAGGCTGTTCTCAGTGGTGGCAGATGACAGAACAAGAAGCAATGGTCTCAAGTTGCAGTGGGGGAGGTCTAGGTTGGATATTAGGAAACACTATTTCACTAGGAGGGTGGTGAAGCACTGGAATGGGTTACCTAGGGAGGTAGTGGAACCTCCATCCTTAGAGGTTTTTAAGGCCCGGCTTGACAAAGCACTGGCAGGGATTATTTCATTGGTGTTGGTCCTGCTTGGAGCAGGGGATTGGACTAGATGACCTCCTGAGATCTTTTCCAACCCTCATATTCTATGATTCTAAGTATTGGACCTACTTTGGGACAATGTCTCTATTGCAAGAGACTGCCCAGTGTGCACCAGCTGTGAGGCTCCCCTGCTAACAGCTGAAATCACTGAGAGCTGTGCTAAGTGTGTGTGGGACTCTGAAGACATCTTGGTGAGTGGGCAACTGGCGGAGAGGCGTGGCAAGTGGCCAGCAGAGAAGCTGGTGGAGAGGGCCAGAGCAGAGCCCCACAGAGGCGTGGCAATTGACCATTGGGGCAATGAGCGAGTGCAGCGTGTAAGGTGCCTCCTTACCCCCCCCCCCCAGAGGGTGGGAGGTGAATTCTGCAGATGAACCTCTGAACTCTGGGGCTGCACTAGCCAAGGACCGCAACTGTGAGTGGGGTACAGAGAAGGGACAGGCACTTTTAAGGGACTTTTGGGTTGCTGGACTTAAGACCCTGAGGGGAAAAGGACACTGCCCAACTTACTTGGGGGTGGGTCTTTTGCTGATGGTTTGTGTTTATGAACCCTAGTTACGGTGTTTTCCCAAATTAATGCTGAGTTAATACCCTCCTTTTATTAAAAGTTTTGCTACATTCAGACTCTGTGCTTGCGAGAGGGGAAGTATTGCTTCTTAGAGGGGTCCAGGGGATGGTGTGTAATTGTCCCAGGTCACTGGGTGGGGGCTAGAGCCAGTTGTGTTGTATTGTTGAAAAGGAACCCCTAGATACTGAACCCGGCTACTGTTGCTGCTGGCTCCACATGGCAGAAGGGTTACCTCTATAATCACATTAATTTTTTTTTCTTTCTTTCAACAAATATTCCTGCTGGTAAGTTCATTTGCTAGAATATTCATGGCATGCAAACACAAACAGGGTGTGAATGTAGGTAAAGCAAATTCATTTTTCAAGGTACTTTCCCAGCTCTACTGTACAGTAATTTGATTAGGGTCACTGCTAAAACATTTGGCATCGTGTATTTAGATAACTTGAAGTAATAATTTAAGCTGTCACAGTGGCATTTTCCATCTGGCTTGCTTTGTGTGGTCATGCCAGAGAACAATGTTTTGTGGTCTGTTTTGTTCTCACCTTCCTGACATGTTTGTCTGTAAGGTCAGAAAACGCATCATATAAATTGCTTTTCCTCACACAGCATTCCTCTGTTATGTAAAGACCCAGTCCTGCATCAGGCTCCAGACCAGGGGTCGGCAACGTTTGGCACGCGGCTCGCCAGGGTAAGCACCCTGGCGGGCCGGGCCAGTTTATTTACCTGCTGATGTGGCAGGTTCGGCTGATCGTGGCCCCCACTTGCCGCGGTTTGCCGTCCCAGACCAATGGGGGTAAGAAGCGGCACGGGCGAGGGATGTGCTGGCCACGGCTTCCCGCCACGCCCTTTGGCCTGGGACGGTGAACCGCAGCGAGTGGGGGCCGCGATCAGCCGAACCTGGCGCGTCAGCAGGTAAATAAACTGGCCTGGCCCGCCAGGGTGCTTACCCTGCTGAGCCTCGTGCCAAACGTTGCCGACCCCTGCTCCAGACAATCTCAGAGCTTGCATGCATGGAGCAGTTTGCAGAATCTGGGCCTAAGTGATTCACTGTTATGGAAACAATGATACTAATAGATCTGAGGGCTGCCTGGATGGGCAGGACCAAAGATGGGCAGAAAGCATAGAATATAAGAATATCGTAGAAAGAAGCACATCCTGCCTAACCCCCTTTCAGTCATCTGAAAGATTCAGTATCATTGAATCCTTCCAAAGACAGTGTTAACTGAAGCATGAGCTAGTACCTCCCTGTAAGTCTGCTTCCTTCCTGGTTTCATTGTCTTTTGTCCCTCCTCCCAGTCCTGACCTTAAAAGCTAACCAGGTTAGAACATAAAAATAATAAGACTTTAAAATGATCTCTGTCCCCACTCTTACAAATTCAGTCCTGCCCTCTTCATAGGGGTCTCCACTGTCTTTTATAGAGACCTTGCTGAACAGTTTATTATGAAGCTTTTTATGCTTCATTATAAATTGATTACAGAAAACATCATAATTGTTATACAGCTGAGATATTATTACTGCTCTGTGTTTCATGGCTCAGATGGCAAGAAACAGTGACAGACAGGCTTAGAGCTGTAAGACACCTAGCACACTTTGGGGTACAGTAAAAGAAAAATAATAATTTGTAATGGCAGGTGTAGAAAAACACACAGGCAGCAGCAGCTATAGCATTCGCCTCTAACTAGGGACAAGATATTATAGACAGACATTCAGTTTAGTCATCCCCCAGAGGCCTCCTACCTTTGCTGAATTAATCTGAGGGAGTCACTGCTAGGCTGTTCATTTCAAACCTGGTTTCTCCAGACGTAGAAGTGAATGTATTCTAGGGCAGTGGCTCTCAACCTTTCCAGACTACTGAATCCCTTTCAGGAGTCTGATTTGTCTTGTGTACCCACAAGTTACACCTCGCTTATAATCTACATGCTTAAGACAAAAATACAAAAGTGTCACAGCGCACTGTTACTGAAAAGTTGCTGACTTTCTCATTTTTACCATATAATTATAAAATAAATCAACTGGAATATAAATATTGTACTTACATTTCAGTGTAGTATATAGAACAGTATAAACAAGTCCTTGTCTGTATGAAATTTTAGTTTGTACTGGCTTCACTAGTGCTTTTTATGCAGTCTGTTGTAAAAGTAGGCAAATATCTAGATGAGTTGACGTACCCCTGAAGTCCTCTGTGTACCCCCAGGGATACATGTACCCCTGGTTGAGAACCACTGCTCTAGGGCACCTCTGACCCAGGGAAATCCTAAACTGAAAGACATTTGAAGAGATTTCCTCTTCTCTTAATCTCCCTCTCTCAATTTTGTGCCTTAGTCTCGGTTTGGCACACACTTTGCCATGTCTATTACTTATCCTATATTATGCGAGGTATGTTTCTTCCTGTGGCCAGTTTATGCCCTGAAGCTGGAGCACTGCTATCCTTTGTAAAATGTATTCACTTTGGGACAGAGTCTATGGGCCTAATTTTTTTTTGTTACCACAGTTACACTCCACTGACCTTTATGGATTTATTGATGATTCATATCCATGCAGGAGAACAATCAAGCCCTAGGTCAGGGGTAGGCAGGCAATCTATGGCATGCATGCCAAAGGCAGCACGCGAACTGAGTCTCAGTGGCACTCATACTGCCCGGGTCCTGGCCACCGGTCCGGGGGGGCTCTGTATTTTAATTTAATTTTAAATGAAGCTTCTTAAACATTTTAAAAACCTTATTTACTTTACATACAACAATAGTTTAGTTATATATTTATAGACTTCTAGAAAGAGACCTTCTAAAAATGTTCAAATGTATTACTGGCACACAAAACCTTAAATTCGAGTGAATAAATGAAGACTTGGCACGCCGCTTCTGAAAGGTTGCCAACCCCTGCCCTAGGTCTATTTTTTTTTAAATTTATGTAATGCACTGTGCAACTCTAGATGTTATTCTTATTGATATATACTTAATTATTAGCCAGTACCTTTCATCCTAGAAGATCCCAGAACACTAACATACTCTAAATTTGCAGCACTACTGTAGTGAAATGCCTCTGAGAGGTAAGTGAGATAGTCAGCTAGCATGTTGCACAACTATAGGGTTGGTGAAGGAGAAATTTTGCATCAAAACACTGGGACAAACCCCTACTCTTATTAAACCCTGTCCTGGGATCTTTAATGTCTGTGCAGAGAACTGAGGATCTTTGATTTTAAGATCATATACGAAAGACCCTACATAATAAAGTGCTTGGAATTTAAGATATCTAACCTTAGAATGATGAAGGCAAAAACAGACCCTACAAGGATTTGAAAGTGTAGCTCTAGGGAGTCCATCTTGTTATTTCAAACATTTAAGCCATCACCTAAGCGAGGCAGATGCTGAGTTACTTTGTGTGCACAGCTAGTGTGCACAATAACATGCTCATATTATTGCTCTCTCATCTTCCTTCACCCCTTAACAGGCAACAGCCTCTTACTCATTTGGTTCCCCCCCCCCCTTTACTTGTGGAGTCTTGTCATTAATCTGGACATGGCTGCTAAAGTTGCTCTGCTCCATACATGATGTTTTATGCAAATTATGTGAGGAGCTTTTTTGCATATTTGCAAGTTTCTAGTAACTTGCATTTATGGTCAACCATGCCCTACCCCAACTTAATGGAGTGGATAGGACAAGGAGCAGCACAAAGCTTGACAACTCTGTGTGGGGTTGGTATTAGGGCAGATTGGTGGGAGGTTGCTTGAGTGTGTGTCTGGGGAGCAGCTGGATAGGTGACTGATGGAGATCAGTGGTTGCTGGGTTCCTGTGCAGGACAGGACTGTTCAGGTCACTGTGGCTGGGATGCCTGAGAGTTTATGCTGGGGGAAAGTGGTGTAGTTGGCTGTAAGCTGCAGCCTGCTAGCTGTTCCTTCCTGGTTGTGAGCCAGCAGAAGGATGTCTGCAGCTTTCCCACATCTTGGTGAGATGCATGACAATTCAGCTGTCATGCAGGAATAGGCAAAGAGACCACAAATGTGAGGCTGCCATATGAGATACATGACACTTGGTAAATGTGCCTAGATTGTAAACTCGCCAGGGCAGGTACTGTGGGCCACTGAAGTCAACAGAGTTACAACAGCAGAAAGCTGGGTTCTGTCTCTTAACTATGTCTTTGTACAGCACCTATCACAACGGAACCCTGATCCCAGATTTGGGTCTTTAGATGATACTAGAATATAAATAATAATGAACTCTGGCTTTTTGTTTGTTTAAAGTTTTTGCCTCAGTGATACCCATATGTCGCTGTATATGATTTAGACACCACAGGCTGAGCTCCCAGAGATGCAGACAAGAACGTTTCCCACACAGTTAAATTTAGATGACAAAAACACTGTCAATATGTATTCTGTCCCTCTGCCTACCTCTTAGACTGTAAAATTGGAGCTTGAATAAATAATCTCCTGGCTCCCACGTAAGCCCAGCAAACTCTTTTAATAATATTTTAATGTTACAAAAACAACCCCTCTCTCGAACCTCAAAGTTTAGCAAAAGCAATATTTAACAACAATTTTTTTTATTTAATTGTAAATTCAGCTTTCTTCCCCTCGATGACACCATGAACATTAGAATTATTAAATATTTGTTTAACACCCTAACTTTGCATGGAGTTTTACAAAGGTAAACATGTTAGTGTCCCTGCCTTGAAAAGCTTACAAGCTACCTCAGAAATGAAAAAATAGACTAAGGAAGGGAGGTAAGAAAAAGTGGGATGATGATTAAAACAAATAAAGTATTGTGCATAGCTCTTATAAAACTCAGGCTGTTCAAGGACATTGCCTGTGTTACATTACCTTGGCCCTGCCCCAGGCACTGTAAGGGAGATTTCAGTTACTTCTGCCCCAGCAAACACAGGGTTGCAACTCATACACACATCCTTTGTAGTAAAGCACTGATGCTTTTAAAAATAAGAATGGAGGTAGGGCAGGACAAGAGAAGCACAAGATTTTAGACTGTAAGGGCTTATGTATGTGTGCAGACTTGCATGGATTTAACTAAAGGTGTGATTTTAAACCTATGAATTGAACTAGTGCAAAAGGCTTATTTTCATTTAGATTAGGTAGGTTAGGAACTGTGTTAAGCTAAATCAAAGCAAGTCACTGAAATTTAAATAAAAGCTTTCACTCAGGAATTTGCACTGGTTTAACTCAACTGGTGCAAAGGTATGTATAGGCATCAACACAGATCTGAATGTAGGCAGTCACTCTCTATTTTGGAATCTTAAAACCTAATTTTCTCTCTAGTATTGTTTGGCTTTGCAGAAGTTTAATAGCTGTGGTAATAACTAGTGTTATTATAACTTCTTTCATTGCTGTCTTACATGATCTTTAATCTAGTTCAAAAAAATGGCATCTAATGTTACAGCTTCAGATCCACTGACTTTTGCTGTGCACTAGTTATAAAAAACTCATCCAGATGGGTATAGTCACTGCAGTATTTGATACCTACTTATGACATTTATTATGCAGTAGATGAATGTTTCTTATAATAGTAATTTGTTCAGCATTGCGTGAGCCCACAAATAATACAAATTATAATAATAATTTAAAAAAGATTGAACAACAAACACTAACATATAGCAGTGAATCATTTAATTTCCTAACATCTATTTAGTGACAGGCCATAGCATAAATTAAAGGCTTTAGATGAAAAGGATTGGTAAACTTAGAGTTTATATGTTCTGTTTTATCTATCTACTTTTTAGCTATTTAGACACTGGAAAACCACAATCAAATGGTACCACGTTGTAGCTGTGTGAAACTAGGCTGTTTTAGTTCAAACAGGGCTCATCACTAACGAACAGATAGCAAATAAAAATCCCTGTGGCCATTGTGTGTGGAAAATATGTAGCAAGGCAAAAAGTAGAAAATAAAGCCCTTGTATTTAAAAAAGTCTCCTAGGTTTTATCTTTAGCTTCCACCTTCCATTCCCTTCTCCTTCCAGCCTAATTGACTCTTTCAAAGTTTTCCTTCCTACTTAAGAAACTGATTGGGAGCCCCAAAATCAACTTTCAGTTCAGCTTTTTAATACCAGCTACCTGTAAATTAAAATTCAATCCATTCATTTCCCAGGTACTGATGAGTCCCAAAGTTGAGCTGCAGGGGAAAACATGGCTGTTTTTCTTTAAAACTCTGCCAAGTGAGGCGTGCGAATGGCAGAACTGAAAAAGAAAGATTATGTTTTCCAACAGCCCTGTCTTCAGTACAGAACAGCCCCTAAAAAGCTGTTGGGCCAATTTTAACTGAATTCTTATTAGAAATGTATGAAAATGTTCTACTTGAATGGCAGAAATGCTTGACATCAAACCTGGTTTGAGGTCTAGGTGTTTCTATGAGCTTGTTATGGTTTGTTAGACACTTTATACCTATGAAATCTTATTAGGCTGTATCTGATGTTAGCTAGTATAATTATATTTCTAAAAATCTTTGTACTTTTTCTACATTATGTAAGAATGAACCATACTCCCAGCATGCTTTGTACTTAAGCTAAGCTTTATAGTGGATATTCATTAGCAATTAATTTGTATATGACCTTTCTTTCTTGTACACACAGTCTGTCAGAGATAAGATGCATGTTCTGTTAAGGCTTGCCAAATATGAACTGTGCACTTGGTACACTGATAGGGATAATTGGTGCAGGTGTCTTTGTACTAGATGAAATGCTAGGAATAACTGGTGCAGATGTCTCTATATCCTAAAAAACTAGGTACAAAACTAGGTAAGAAAAGGAAGATAAGGTCTGTAATTTTACAGTGGAATTTGAGGGTTTTTTGGTCTGTTGTAAACAAGTGGCCTATAAATGTAACTCAGATTAAGCTCAGACTTTTTACTCCTGGAGGCATTCTGCACCAAAACATTAAAAATTCTGCAAACAATATTTTAAAATTCTGCAAAATTTGTCAAAACAACATTACATAATCATGCGTGTTTCAATTATTTTAGTAATTTATTTCAAAATACCTGTGAACAAGTATGTCTATAACAATAAGGACACACATGAAAATTCCCCCAGGAGAACAGAGTTAAGAAACCCCTATGACAACCCAGTTCCTGTTTCTCTGCCTCCTTCCCCTCCCCAGAGCTCAGCTGGGGGGCCAGAAACTCACAATCCTTCCCCCCCTCCCAGAGCCCACCTGCGCCCCACCCAGCCAATACACCCGCACCCTCCCTCCCCCTCCACCCCAGAGCCCAGCTGTGGGGACCTCCCTTACCCAGACACCCATCCCCTCCCCCCACACCCAGGATCCAGAGGGGGAAAACAGCCTGATGCTCGGTCCCACATTTGCACAGAGTTTTCTGTGTGCTGCGCTCCCTTTCCCTCAGGGCGTGGTGGGAACTGCAGCTGCCAGGAACCGTCTAGCTTCCTCTCCCTCCCCCAAGCAGTGTCTTCTATGTGCAAGCTGGGCTTTGCCAACTCCAGTGGCCCCTAATGGCGGCTAGCAGTACTGCAGACCATTTCTCTGGGGGAAAGGAAATTCTGCACGCATGTTAACTTCTGCAAAATTCTGCATTGCAGTAGCGCAGAATTCCCCCAGGAGAAACTTTGGGAACATATTTATGCTGCAAACATGTTCTCCAGAGACTGGTAATGTATGAACCTCTCTGTGCTCATTTCTCTAGGTTTCATAAACTGACTGAGTAGAGTTATCTGAAGTCTTGTCAATAAAATAATTGAACCCTTAGCACTAGCTACTGTACCTAAAACTTTGAGGTTGTTGTTCAAGGTGCATTTCAAGTTCAAGTTAAGTTCACTGGCACAGATCACAAGTTCACAAGGTTCTGTGTAACAAATTGTATGAGCTATCATAAGTGATCAACAGGATCTATTCAGAAAAAGTCATAACATTCTCCTATCACTTGTGTGTCTGAATCTTGCAGGCAATAGTCTGGTATGTTTTTACATTTTATAATCACCCAGTTATCAAATGTCAACCAAAATACAAAAACAACAAAAAATTCCAGTTTTACAAGGGAACTTCCCCCCCGCCCCCTACTGATCATAGTTCTGTTACACGAGATACAAGAGCTAGTATCTGTATTTTCATACACTTCTACAGTTATCTCATTTATTGGGAACTGACTTAGTATTTTATATTTTGGCAACTAGAGGGAGAGAAAACAGATAGGGACTAGTAAGGAAAAAAGCTACAATTTTATACACCCATTAGCCTGGTTGCTTTTTCAAGAGCAGAATGAGACCCTCCATCCACTTTCATTCATTTTTCCTCTTGCAAAGACACTTGTAAAAATGTGGGAGCTACTGAGTATTTTTAATGTAGTTTTTATAAGAGAAAATGAGAGACCATCACTCTTAGGGCTGCAGACGAATGATGAATGGCAGCTGAGCTCATTGGCAGGAGGGTGGATGAGAAGGAAACCAAGGAATTTAGGGCATAAAAATGCTGGAAAATTATATATATTGTGACAAAGTTCCTCCTCTATCTTGGTGGGTCCTGCGCTTATTGGCGGATTTTCTTGCCGCAGAGATTCACCATGTGGGTTGGGGAACAGCCCAGAGAACTTCCCCTCTGGAAGAACCCACAGTCCAGGTCAATTGAGAGGTTTTGGGGTGGAAGCCGGGCCCGCCCTCTACTCCGGGCTGCAGCTGTCTATAGTGCCTCCTGTAACAGCTGCATGACAGCTACAACTCCCTGGGCTACTTCCCCATGGCCTCCTCCAAACACTTTCCTTATTCTCACCACAGGACCTTCCTCCTGGTGTCTGATAACACTTGTGCTCCTCAGTCCTCCAGCAGCACACCCTCTCACTCTCAGCTCCTTGTGCCTCTTACTCCTAGCTCCTCACACTCACATCACAAACTGAAGTGAGCTCCTTTTTAAAGCCCAGGTGCCCTGATTAGCCTGCCTTAATTGATTCTAGAAGCTTCTTCTTAATTGGCTCCAGGTGTCCTAATTAGCCTGCCTGCCTGCCTGAACTGGTTCTAGCAGGTTCCTGATTACTCTGGTCACTCAGGGAACAGAAAACTACTCATCCAGTGACCAGTATATTTGCTCTCTACCAGACTCCTGTACCCCACTGGTCTGGGTCTGTCACAATATATATATTCAGAGAAGTACAGGAACGTCTTTGTAATTGTGTGCACTTTGCAAATTTGCACCCTTAATCCAGCAAGTAAAGAGGGTTATTTAAGTATAACATCTGGACATGGACTAAGCTGCATTCTCTGTGCCAGACTTATGATACCCTTACTCCTATTGTTTTCAGTGAGGCTATGCATCATGTAAGGTACATTTCTATGGAGTCAGTATATCTCATTCTCATCCTTCCTATGTGGGTTGCAATATATTTCTGTTGGTCACAAGTCTGGCACCCTCATTGATGATACGTTCTTGCAACTAACTGTTACAGAAAGCTTCCAAAGGAGTCTAAATTAAATGTGGAGAGGTAGCTTCTGCAAAGTACTGAGACAAAAGTGTTCAGATTTCTCAAACCTCAATCCTGCCAGAAGCTCCATGGCCACTCAGGCAGAGCTTTATTGACTCCAGGAGAGCTGCATATGGGTGCAGGGTAGGGTAACCAGATAGCAAATGTGAAAAATCAGGACACTTTCTTGGGGGCCCCAAAGGCACTAAGCCAATACAATAACAAACTTAGGCTGTTCTCCATATTTAGGCACCTATATATGTGACCAAACTTTCACTGGAACTGAGAGTTCCCATTAACTTCAGTTGCTGGGTGTCCAGCAACCTTGAAAATCAGGCCACTTATTTAGGTTCTTAGTTATGCACTGCAGAGTCTAACTTTAGGCACCAGTCTTTGAAAATCCTGGCCCCAGTCTTTATAACCATGATGTTCATTATTAGCCTAATAATGCACTCTCTTGTAGTTTAATACTAGAACAACAGATAGTGACAGATCTCTATAGCTTTTCAGTAGGCATACTTACAACCAGATGTCCCAGACTTCAAATTAATTACAAAACTTAACCTTACTCTTCACTTTCAATTTGCAGTGTTTTAAAACAACTCTTGTTTCACTCATCTTTATAGAGGTTGCCCCAGGCCACCTTACAGAATATAGGAATTTAAAACCTGATCCAAGCCCATTGAAGATAATGAGAATCTTTCTATTAACTTGATCCCTAGAGCTGATACTCACTGTATCTAGGTTACATCCACCCACGCTGTTTTGTTTCTTTCTCTTCTTTGTTCATTTTTCCTCCTTATTTCAAAAATGAAATTCTCTTTACTAAAAAAGGGGTGAAAGATATTGCATCTGCCCCATTATTTTTGTCACTTACAGGAACACCTCAAAAGATACTATTTTCTGAGACAATGATCCAGATTCTGTTTATCCTTCACTAAACCATTTTATGGAAAAAAACGTGACATGACAGATGTCTATATTAGATTTAGACAGTAAGGAATGACAGGCATGTCTAGGCAAATATAGAATACCTCAGATGCTGTCCCAGTACAAGGCCAAGTGACTTTAGCCACCTATGACTCTCTCTCAGAAAGTTCTACCACCATTATAGGATCCTATAATAATCTGCATATATTTCTGCACTTGATTACATGCCACATTCCAGTGTGTGAATATTTGTGTGTGTGAATTTTGTACATAATTATGTATAAAACTTCCATGTCACACTGCTTGTGAAAAAAAAAGAAAGGACTGAATATGATTTGATCAAACAGTTATTACAGAGAAGTTTTGACTGCTAACATATCAGATCAAAACTTCTCTCTCTTCCCAATTAACTGTTTAGATTTAATTTTGTATTCTGGTGAGATAGTCACATGTATTTCTTTTACGTGCATTTTTTTCCTAATGACCCCTAAGAAAGTCACATAAAAAGCCTTTCAGACAATAATGACATTTTTTCCTTAAAGAAACAGTAATCGCTTCCACAGTTTAAACAAGATCTTCAACTTAATCTGGGCTAGCAACAGGAAAGACTTCCATACAAAATGCTGCAGAAGTCATGGCTAAACAGAGGTCTGGGACTACCAGGTATTAATCATCATTGTTTCTCCTCCCACCTGAGTAAGGTTTTGAATGATTTGAGTGTTCAGTGAAATTATTTCCTAGGCTGGTTACTGATTGAAAAAAGACCTCATTGCTCCCTGTCTATAATCTTTTAGTCTAAGGTACCTGTCCTACTAAATAAAAATCCTATCTTTAATTTTTCTTGGGCTACCTTCACAAGAATATGTTACATATCATAGCAAAAGCCTCACATTGCCCAATATCACATTTTTTGTCTTCCAAAATGGCAAATAAAACCTAACTAACACCTTGAGGAACTCATAATACCATTGCCAACCTCAAGGATTCAAAAATTATGAGTCAGGCCTCCCCCACGCAAAAATCAAGAAATTAAAAAAACCCACCCTCGTTATTTTTAAGCCATTATTAATTTTTGTGTCTTACTGTTTTGCCTTCAGGTTTTTGAGCCCCTAGGATTCATGATTTCCAGATTTTCTCAACAACCACATAAGCTAGAAACTCACCTTTTATTTTTTAAATGAAAATATTCACAGGAGCTGGGATATTAACAAACAACAAATATTGTGAAGCAATAAAATTGTGAGAGTTGATAGCACTGCATTATTGCTTGCATAGGGGATATACTTACAGAAAATAAACTTCTAAGCTTCCCACAAGTTAAGAAGCAGTATCAACTCCCAAACACATATCTTCCTTTTTACCAAATATTATAAGTGTTATAGCCCCACAAACACGGATATTAGCCTGTCACCTTTAGAAGACATGTTTTGCCCGCTCGGGCCCAGTCTCATTTTGCTGATGCTGAAATATTAGAGACAAGGTTAATATGAATAACTAGATAGATAATTATTACTGTAACTACTCTTTTACTTAGCCCTCAGGTTCTCACATCAATAACCCACCAAATAGCGGTAATAAGCACAGAGTCAGTAGGATGGTACATAATCACCTTATCTATTGTGTTAATATCAATTATGTTTTCCTTATGTAAACGGCATTCTCTATCCCTCCTGCATATTAGGAGTGAATTTTTATTTGCTATTGATTATCGTTGCTGCACTGTACTTTTAAAATACATTTGAACAAACTAAAACACCCCAAATAGACTGGTAATCACAAGTGGAAATTCTATGTATGTGTTGCCTATTTGTTTTATATGTGACAGGGAGACATAATTGTTTAACTGGAGATGGGCTCAAACTACAAAGTTCCTATCATAACAGTGCAGGTGTGTTTAGATCTCTGGGGGAATGGGGTTTTAGCCTTATCCGTTGTTTTAATAGGAAAAACAAACATTTCTTTCTAAGCTAAGGGCTAGGATACACATTTACTATGGACCCTCGGGCTCTGAAAGATTATTAAAGATATATTTTGTAAATCTTTGGTGCCTAAAGCTTAGTACTTGTCAGAACAAATTCACTGCTGCTTCCATTACCTTCTTTCAGAGATACACCCTGTTAGTCCTCATTTCAATTAACCATATCATCCATTCCTCTCTCAAGGCACATTTGTTGTAATCTTACTTATATTGTTAAGCAGACCTGTAAAATAATTCCCTACTTACACTATGCTGAAGAACATTACATTGTCATACACTTCCTTATAGTCTGTTGAGCTTTATGATTTAGCATCCAATTCTGCCTAGTCTATTTGCATAAGTCCACAAAATGACTGTTAGAGCTTCAGTTCATGTTAGAAAGGTTTTTTGAACAGTATTAATTTACCATAATTTTATGACTAAGACTCATGCTAAGTAAACTTATTATTAAAGGGACTATCTAAATGTAGGGCACCAAATTCATTTACTTTTAGGAGTTTTGTGTTTTTTTCCCTTTAGTGACAGGAAGCTACTAACAATGCTTTAGTAATAAAATAAAATTAAATTAAAATAAAAACAAATTGGAAAGATCATGATAAAGGGCTGGAAGAAAAATCCCAGGTCTGAACTCCTGAAGGCTGTAATCTAATTTTGGTTGTTGGGTGTTGTGCGTGGCTGCTGAGTGGTGGTGGCCTGTGATGTAGCCCCTAGGCCAGGTGAGATGATCCGAGGATCCCTTCTGGCCTTAAGCTCTACGTCTAACTCTGGATCCAGATTAGACATTTGTAATTCTACAATGGGACAGACTAAAGCCCTGCAGATGACCACTGACATATGTGGATTCAAATCTCAAGCTAAAGTTTGATGCATGTTGGGATGTTTAGATTCAGCCCCTTACAAAGATAGGTACAAAGTGCAGCTGGATCCAAACCCATACTGGGATGCAGGGTTTTGGTTCAGGCTGTCTCTGCGCAATTACCCTGAGCCACATCAACCTGCTTATAAACAAACTTGTACAATATTTTTGTTATCGGTGGGATTTTCAATAGTACTCACTATTTGACCTAACTCTGGCCTCGTTGAAGTTAATGGGAGAATTTTGCTATAGACTTTAATAGGAACAAAGTTAGGAGAATGCTGAAGGCTATTGAAAATCCCACCATACATCAGTGCTAACAATTTAAAGACTTTTCCAGTGACCTCATTTTATAACTGTAAGATTTTTTTTCACTCTTCATATAGCCAGAGGCTATATACCAGCATTTTACAACATTGCATAGTGGTTTTGGTCCTTGTTGCTCAATTGTCACTTGTGCCTACAGAATATTATTTAGCATAAAATATGCATATGAGGTGAATGCAGTGAAATGCAATCACTCATGTAATGAGACCTGTTACTGCAGGAACAATCAGTAGAACATTAAACATCATCTCTTAATACAAATATCTTGGTATTAATTTAGCAATCTGGTCTAGGTCTGCTGCGTTATCTAAAGTCAAATTACCATGACTTCAAAAGAGCATCTTTTTTGACTTCCCTTTTAAAACTGGAAGAAGATAGATGTAGTTAAATGTGGAAAAGACAACTACATAAATGCACACAAATACCTCTGTAAGGAAAGAAATGAGCAAAACTTGAGAGGTGGTGAAATTTGTATTTTATCTGTATTACATGCAATAGCTGTATATGTAATGCTAGTTTGGGCATGTACTGTTAGGAGGGCACAGCTGTGTCAGGCACCGTTTGCCTTTTTGTCTTTTAGTTCCAATTCATTCAGCCAGCATTATTTACAAGTCAAGTTGTTTACTAGATCACCCTAGGCTCTTGGTATTCAGCATTCATTGTATTAAGAAGTGGTGTTTAAATGCTCTGTGGCTTGGGGCAGTAACAAGTCTAGCTTTTAAGAGTGATTATATTTCACAGCATTCATTCAAGTTTGAACATTTTGGACTTAATGTGCAAATATACTGATGAATCAGTGTGTGTAATGCACTGAATACTGCAGAATGGTATTGCAGCAGTGAACCTGGAGGAGGTACGCTCCTCAAGCAGGAAGTCAGAGCAGATTTGGTCTTTGTCTGTAGGGTTACATGACTGATAAAGTAATGAGTTAGTTCTATGGTGTGTGTCTAGTAGCATGGGTTCACGTACAGTGTAGATCAGTGGCTCTCAACCCACGGCCCAATTAGCACCCAACTCCTGGCTGCCCGGCCCCCACCCAAATGCCCTGCCACTTGGCTGCCCGACCCCCACATGCAGGCTCCTGGCTGCCCTGCTGCTAGGTTTGCCAGGCGCCTGGTTGTAAAGGGACCCTGGTGGCTCCAGTCAGCACCGCTGACCAGACTATTAAAACTCCAGTTGGCTGCCTGCAATGGGGCAGGTAGGGTGCCTGCCCAGCTCCATGCAGCTCCTGGGAAGCTGCTGTCATCTCCTACTGGCTCCTAGGCAAAAGGGCAGCGATGGGGGCTCAGCACGCTGCTTCCCACTCTCCACCCCCACGAGTGCCGACTCCGCAGCTTCCATTGGTCGGGAACTGCGACACCTGCTGGCAGGGCAGTGTGCAGAGCTGCCTGACCCCACTTCTGCCTAGGAGCCAGAGGGACATGTCGCCGCTTCCGGGAGCCCCCTGAGGTGAGCGTTGCCCGGAGACCTCACCCTTCACCCCCTCCCCTCACCCCAGCCCCCTGCCCCAGCCCTGAGCCCCCTTCTGTACCCACACCCCCTCCAGGAGCCTGCACCCCAAACCCCCTCCCATGCCCCAACCCCCTGCCCTGAGCCCCTCCCACACTCCAAACTCCTGAGCCCCAGCCTGGAGCCCCTTCCTACACCCCAAACTCCTCAATCCCGGCCCCCAGCCAGAGCCCTCACCCCCTCTCACACCCTTACCCCATCCTGGTGAAAATGAGTGAGTGAGTGAGCGAGGGTGTGGGAGAGCAAGTAATGGAGGGAGGTTGGAAATGAAGTGAGTAGGGGGTGGGGCCCTCAGAGAAGGGGCAGGGTAGGGGACAGGGCAAGGTGCTTTATTTTCTGCAAATAGAAAGTTGGCAACCCTACCTCCCGCGCAACAGTCTCGGCTGCCTGGCCCAGTGCCAGTCTCTGCTCCTGGCCCCCTCTGTGAAGGGGGTCTCTCGGCAGGGGTTGCTGGGCAGAGGGGTCTGTGGGGGTTTTGGGGGGCACTGTGGTTCTCAACCTATGGCCCAGGTAACACATTGCGGGCCGCACATGCGGCCCCACAATGACAAATAGGTTGAGAACCACTGGTGTATATTATTTCTTAATTCTATTGATTAATTTGGGGCCTAATCCATAGCCCCTGGATGTCATAGTCCTTAGTTATGGGGGGTATTTAGTAATTCTATTTATTCCTTTCCCTTCTTATTACTTCCTTGATTAAATAAAAAAAACATGAAACAGGAGAAAATGTCATGCCTGTAAAAGTATGTTATTTCAGATATTAGTCACTCTAAAAGGGGGGCTATGTGATTCATTACAGCAACTTCTCTGATCATCTGTACACATCAGCAAGAAATCAATGATGATAAAAATCAATCACATCTTCCTGTATGTGAAGCAAATTGTTTTCTGTATATTTTCAGGAGTTAAATCTAACATTTTTTCACAATTGTGAGCAATTCCAATCAATTTAGGGGAGATTTCCAAAAGGTTCAAAGCAGAGTTGGGTGCCCAACTTCTACTGGCCTTCAATGGGTGCCTAACTGCCCTGGTGCCATTGAAAATCTCCCCCTAAGGACGTGTCTACACTGCACACTAACTTACAGCAGCATGTAGAGTACACACTCTGCATGTCCCCCTCGCATAGGTGTAACTAGCTGTGTTGACAGTGAGGCATTGCTTAGTTTAGTAGAGTACAGAGACGTCAGAACATTAGGATATGTACCTTACATGGCCCTCTACGCTCCCAAGCAGCGCTGCCCATGTCTACAGTGCTAAAAATAGTGTCCCACTGCCTCTTCACTGCTGGAGGCTTTCCCTACCCAGGGCCGGCTCCAGGCACCAGCCAACCAAGATTGTGCTTGGGGCGGCGCCTGGAGGGGGGCGGCGCGATGCGGTGCGCTGGCTCCGGCCGCTGGGGAGAGCGGAGCCGCAGTGGGCTCGCCGCCCACCCCCGGTGTCCTGGCCGCCGGGGAGAGCAGAGCCCCGGCCGGGCTCTCCACCCTCCCCCTGGCGCTCTGGCCGCCGGGGAGAGCGGAGCCCCGGGCGGGCTCTCCGCCCTCTCCCTGGTGCTCTGGCCGCCGGGGAGAGCGGAGCCCCGGGCGGGCTCTCCGCCCTCTCCCTGGCGCTCTGGCCGCCGTGGGGGAGAGAGGAGCCCCGGCCGGGCTCTCTGCCCTCCTCCCAGGGCTCCGGCCACCAGCGGAGCCGCGGCGGGCTCCCCACCCTCCCCCCGGCGCTCCGGCCAGTCGGGGAGAATGGCCTGCGGCCGGGCTCGGCACCCTCCCCTGCCTCGCTGGGGGGGGGAGGCGGCGGGAGGCTTTTTTGCCTGGGGCGGCAAAAAAGCCAGAGCCGGCCCTGTCCCTACCACAGTGAAAGACTCCAGCAGTGGGAAAGGCTCTAGCAGGGTGGAGGAGTGGGGAAAGGCTCCAGCAGCTCCCCACTGCCAGAGCCTTTCACTGTCATGTGTGGCTACACACCAGTGTGGATACAGTCTGCTTTTCACTATGTCATGTAGCTACACGTACCCTACACACTGCCACAAGTATAGACAAGAGCTAAAAGGTTATGTTACAGGAAAACCATTTCCACATATTGCTTCATTCTCCTTTCTATATGTTCCCTTTTAATTAGTGATTTTACTAACAGCTGTGAAAAACCTCCTTATGTTCACTTTAAATTTTACTTGATTCAGATTAATTAGGCCTTCAGTTTTACCTTTCCTCCTCCACAATCCAACTAAATTTTCCTTCTAAACAATTTTTATCTTCAACATGTCTTAATTATGTTTACAATGATCTGTTCTTATCTCATCTACATTTTATATAAGAGGGTCTCTTTTCCAGTCAGGCATAACTTCTATTAAAATTAACAGGATTATGACCAGGAACAAAGGTAGATTAGACACCACAGTTTTTAAATAGGCAAACCAATTACCACCAAAATTGTTCTAAGCAAATAATACTTGATTAAGAAATGCATCTTTTGTTTCCTCTTGATGATTTACAGTTTGGTCTATACTATGGAATCTACAAGTGTTTCCTTGCCTTTTCAAAGTTCATAGATTGCAAGTCCAGAAGTGACCCTCTCAATCATCTGTCATAACATAGGCCATAGAACTGCCCCAAATAATTCCTAGAATATATCTTTTAGAAAAACATCCAATCTTGAATTAAGGATCGTCCATGATGGAAAATCCACTTGATACTTGGTAAATTGTTCCAATGGCTAATTACTCTCACCAGTAAAAATTTACGACTTGTTTCCTGTCTGAATTTGTCTAGCTTCAACTTCCAATCATTGGATCGTACTATACCTTTCTCTGCTAAATTGAAGAGCCCACTATTAAATATTTGCTCCCCGGGTGGACAGTTATAGACTGCAATCAAGTAACCGCCTATCTTTTTCTTTGTTAAACTGAGTAGATTGAGCCCTTTGAGTCTATCACTAGAAGGCATGTTTTATAATCCTTAATCATTCTCATGGTTCTTCTCTGAACCCTCTACAATTTATCAACATCCTTCTCAAATTATGGGCATCAGACTCAGACACAGTATTCCAGCAAAGTTGGCACCAGTGCCAAATATAGAGGTAAAATAAGCGCTCTACTCCTACTCAAGATTCCCTGTTTATGCATCCCAGGATCACATTAGCTCTTTTGGACTCAGTGTCACATTGAAGCTCATGTTCATCTGATTATCTATCAAGACACCCAGATCTTTTTCAGAACCACTGCTTTTCCCAGCTTGTAAATATGGCCTACATTCTTTGTTCCTAGATATACATTTACATTTAACCATATTAAAACTCTGTTTCCTTGTGCCCAGTTTACCAAGTGATCCAGATCACTCTGAATCAATGACTTATCCTCTTTATTATTTACCACTTCCCCAATTTTTGTGTCATCTGCAAACTTTATCCGTGATGATTTTATGTTTTCTTCCAGGTCATGGATAAAAATGTTAAATAGCGTAGGACCAAGAATCGATCCCTGCAGGACCCATCTGGAAACACTCGCTTGATGATTCCCCATTTATAATTACTTTTAAAACCTATCAGTTAGTCAATTTTTAGTCCATTTAATGTGTGCCATGTTATATTGTTCTAGTTTTTAATCAAAGTATTGTGCAGTACTAAGTCAAATGCCTTACAGAAGTCTAAGTATATTATATCAACACTATTATGTTTATCAACCAAACTTGTAATCTTACCAGAAAAAAGGTATCAGGATAGTTTTATTGGATCTATTTTCCATAAATCCATGTTGATTTGCATAAATTACTTTATCTTCCTTTAATTCTTTACTAAGTGAGTCCTGTATCAGCTACTCCATTATCTTGCCTGGGATTGATGTCAGGCTGACATGCCTATATTTCAAGCTTATGCCATGGAGGGCCCATGCCCATCTATTTATTTTCATTTTCCCTCCCTGCATCTGTGTTGCTTGACAAAATACACCCTCAAGCCCATTTGCCAGCTCAAAATTGCAACCAGCAGGACAGCACAGCCTCTATGTGCTCACCTCTTCTTCCTGCAGCAGACTCGAATGATGAAAACATTCATTTGTGCAAAATCCAATGGTTTATTGTAACAGTGGCTACAGGAAAAGAAATTTGATTAGTGTTCTCAGTTTATGTGAGGTAGACACGGACATTGTATTACCTGTAAAGGAAAAAAAAATACAGTTCCCTATTGAGGTATAAATACCTTGTAACATCCATTCTTATAGGAAAAGAGCTTTATCTTAGGGATAGCAAAACTCTATCCATTTTATTCTGCACTTTGATCATGTCTACGGGGGAAGATAAAGCAGAATCTAAGACTTAGAAATTGTTTCATTGTCATCTGGGTATTATGGGGGATAGTTGCATAATTGTTGCCCCTGGTATAGCTTGCAACTCCTTTCCATGCTCCTGCAGCACTTCTAGGGGGACCATCTCACTGCTCTGCCTTTGCCTTTTTGAATAAGGCCATTCTCTGTCACTGGGTCACCCACCTGAGCGTAAAGTCATCAAGAGTCTGGGCAGGCTAAAGGAGAAGTAGAGAGGATTTCTATCCGGCTCACTTCTTCGCTATCCCTTTCAACACTGTGCATGCAAAACTGCAAATCCAAACCAGCAACATAATTCTGAGACCCCTTGTCTCCCCTGCAAACAGTATATACCGCACAGACAAAAGATTGTGAAGAATCTCAGGGAGGTAACATCAAAAATGCATTTTTAAATAATACTATCTTAGCCTCTTTGGAATATGAACAAGAACTGCTTGTGTTGTTTTCCTGCTCCCATAGCCACAGCACCTGCACTGGCCAGACCCTCAGGGTCAGGCCTTTATAAACAGCTGAGTGGCTGGCTCAACTGAGGAAGAGGAGTAGGGTGACTAGATAGCAAGTGTGAAAAATCGGGATGGGGTGGGGAGTAATAGACGCTTGTATAAGATTGCAAGGCCAGAGGTGACCCTCTCAATCATCTGACATAAGGAGCCTGAACAAGACAAAGCCCTGGATATTTGGACTGTCCCTATAACATTAGGACATCTGGTCACCCTAAGGGGGAGAGAAAGGAGCCAAAGAAAAAACAAAGTAGCAGAGAGGTGCATGATGTACCTGAGAATAAGAGAGAAAAGGAAATAGAACTCTGTAGAGATTGTTGGATTGGCCAAAGACAGTGTCACAGTGGCCTGGAACAACACTGCCATGCAATATATATATATATATTATATATATATATTTTTTTTTTTTGAAAAAGATAGAGAGAGGCAGAGGTAATCCCCTGAGGCAATACAGAGCCGGAATGCTCAGCTGCAGAAGGCACTGCAGGTCTGTAAACCAGGATCCAGCCATGTTCTGCAGCCCCTGGACAAATACAGGGTACTAGGAATGCCAGCAACTCCTCCTCACTGCACCCCTGCAGTAGTGCTCCCAGAGGCCATTCCCTTCACAGACTCCAGCTCAGTGAGGCGAGAACAGCTGCACCCAGGAGCCCAACTCTTTTGAGCCATCTAATACTCCTAATAACGTCAAACCTTGCCACTCATCTTCAGAATGGCAAAGCACAAGGAGAGGCAGAGGCCAGGTGTGACATGAATCCTCTCTCCCCTTGTTGTGTTTTGCTCTCCTCTGCAGTATATTACTTTGAGTTTTTCTTTCACTCCTGTTTTAATTGAAGGTTTATTTCCTTTTGTTGTATAACAGAGATCCACCTTCTCTCTCTCTAATATCCTGGGATCAACACAGGTACAACACTACTACATTGTTTAACAATAAAAACGGTTAAAAATTCATTTATAAAGGGTCAGCAAAAAATCTGTAGATTTTAAATAATTCACACCCATGGTCATATTCTCCATTGGTGTAAACTGGTGTAGAGCCACAGATGTGAAGAGAGAGACCTCCTTACATCAGTTAGTCTATGGCTTCAGGTGTTATTTTACAACATAATTACACTAAAGGCCTTTTCATAAGCTATTTTATTTGAATATGGGCTTTGGTCTTTAAGCTCTGAGGATCCTTTACTCGTAAGCATTCCCTCAAGGCTCCAGGTTACAGAAAGCAATCTACTGCTCAAGAGGACACTACAGGATTCCCCTTCTGCTTGGTACTTTTGGGCTCTGATCACCCAGAGGGGCCATTATTTAGCAAATCTTTTGCTTTCATTTTGTAAAGTATAGAATTGTTTTTTGAAGTAGAAATAGTGAAAATGATATAGAACAGCTGAGTTTTTAAATGCACACAGCAATTACAAAAAGTAAGAAAAATGCAACCCCAAAATTATGCATGCTGGTGGTATCATTAGATCAATTATTTTCCTTAGTTAGGTCAATATATTAACTCAACCAGGTTTAGGTGGGTTATGACTGGCTTCTCTGTGAGGAAACAGCGCACCTGAATGTTATTTATTATGTGTATTACTGAAGCACTTAGGAGCCCTAGTCATGGATCAGGGGACCCCATTGTGCTAGGCGCTGTACAAACACAGAACAAAAACTCAGTCCCTTACAATCCAAGTGTAAGACCAGAGACACCAGATGGACACAGATGTGGGGGAGTAGAACAAAACAATGAGACAGTAATAGCCAGCATGATAGGGTGTAGTCTTATATATCACAGTCTAGACTTTATATTGGACTTGAAGCAGGAATAAGTTCATGAAAGACCTGTGACCTGCATTGTTCAGGTCAGGCTAGATGATCACAATGGTCCCTTCTGGCCTCAAAAATCTATGAATATAACATAAATCAATATACCTTAATGCTGTTATTATTTAACATTTATATTGCAGTAGCCCCTAAAAACTACAACCTGGGTGGGCCCTATAGTGCTAGGTACTATATAAAGCTGTATAGAATGAAATCCTCGCCCCATTGAAGTCAATGGGATTCTTGCCATTGACTTCAATGGGGCCAGGATTTCACCTATAATTAACAACAGTCACTGCCCCAAAGAGTAATTATTCATCATCCAAAAAGCAGTCATTAAGCGACACCAAAAAGAAAAGCTGAGATAGATAGATAGATAAACATCCCACCATAACTGCACTGGTCTGAAGCAGTTTAAGATTAATTTAGGGCTAGTGAGATGTTCCAGATCGGCAGCCCTTGAGACTGAAGCCCACAGGACAGATAATGTACAGCCAGCAACAATGCTCATCCTGCCAAAATGCTTGATCTCTGACCATGATTAAGGTTGAGGGAACTTCTGGCTCCATACCTCTCCAGTCCTTTGCTTTCATCTGAGGTTAGTGTAGCAATAAAAATATCAGTTTTGATAGTGTTTTTCTAAGATGTGACTGTTATTCGACTAGGAACTGGGTGAAGCCTAGATTGCTGAGGACTAGATTGGAACAAGTTGCCTAGAAACAGTGGAAGAGTCATTGCTGAGCAAAACGAAGAACTCTTCCTTGTCCTGCTTCAAGTTGAAATTCTGACCCTATTGAAGTCAATGGTAAGAGACTTCAATGATTCCAGGATTTCATTGCCATAATGCAAGTCTGATGCCATCCACAGAGCTCCCAAGCCCTGCTAATCCTGGGCATGAAAGCCAGGAACTGAACAAGGGTCTCTCCCATCACAGTGCAAAGCACTACCACTCGGGCAGGTCCAAGCAGTTAATACTTCTCTTTTTGTTGGCGTGATTTCTGTTATATGTAGACACAGTAGGATTCATTACACCAGGTACTGAAAGAAAAGCACGGTATTCTTGTTCATGTTAGAAAAAGATTTAGAGAACTAGGTCTCCGAGCTTGGTGGGAATGAACAGGAGTGCCCAAGAACAACAGCTGATCGTTTCAGATGGTTTTCAAAACAAACTTCTCAGCTTCTCTCGTGAATTTTAGCTTTGAATTTACTTTTCTCTTTCCTAAATATATTCGGTATTGTAAAGACTGGATTTCTTTATCATAGCTCACATGCAATAAATATTAGTCACTAAAAGGAAAATGGAAGTTCGGTGTTGTAGTGAAAGAGTTTCATTGTAAAATTTACAAATTAATAGGACATATAGATTTATCTATCATCAGTAAAAGAACTGTGTTTATGCAACAGAAAGCCTGAACTTATTTTTTTATTCATTACAAACCTATAGCTTTAAAAAAAAACCCATTAAACTTAAGCTTATGTAAGTCTATCATTTTCTACATCATGAGGTCTAGAACTACTTGTACTTTATATTTCAAAGCGTTTTGAAATGCAGATCATGCTTGGCAAATTACAGACCATTACATCTCACACAGGATTTTATTTAAAATTGCAATTTTAGAACATGACATTCCCTTTCAGAGCCACTCTGATTTTTCCCCCTTGTACAATAAAGATGGCAACAGTGAGATTAAGCATTGCCAGTTACTAATTTAGTGACATTTGAAACTGAGTATTGCATACCACCTAGTGGCTATGAATGGCAGTGCAGCATGTACTACCTCTACTAATTTAGTTACAGAAAGACCATTTATTAGAATTATAAATTGGTATTATCTTTGAAAAGAGTCTAGTTTCATTCTCAAACTATATGCAGCCTCCCTAGGGTGGATAGTTAACTGTTGTATTATGACTGACAAACAGACCTTATTTGTACTGTGTCTGCCAGAAATGTAGGATTTTTATTACCCCACTGCTTCATGGTTTAACATGCTTTGTCTAAACTAGCTTTTTTAAAATCAGTATTTGGTTTCTTTATAAAAAGGTAAAAGTATAAAGTAGTGCAAACAATAATTTTATATATATTTTAAAGAGAGCAGTCTGGAGCCAAGCAGAGCCAATATTCAGGATTTTTTGTTTTGTTTTTTTTTCTTTTTCTTTTTTAAAAAACAAACAGCTCTAAGAGCCTACCTGAAACAGGAAAATGTTTTACTTGCAAAATATTTATGTAAATCAAATAATGTAAATGCCCATTTCCTCCCATTATCAGCACTCCAGGTGTGAATCTGGAACTCTGATAGAAATGGGCTTTGAGCACGGAAAACTTGTACATTACGATCTCTCATGATTAAACTGGTGTCAAATTATCTACCTAGAAACTGAAATAAGGATGTTTTCAGCTTGCCCATATTTCTGTAACACTTTATTTATTCCACAATTTATGGAGGGTTTAAGTGACAGATTGCATCAATCTTAGAATGCTTTTATTTGTGGATTTTTCCTGGCAGAATATGTAGAAACCCTATGCCTGGTAGTAACTGACAAGACAACAGTTGGACCAATTCTGGCAAGCTTTTCGCATCACATCTGGAGACCCAGGATAAAGTTTGTTACCTGTGTGTGTCACTTTTGACCTGTCATGAGCACTGCCATTGTTTTGCTGTTTCTCTAGAATGTACAGCCATATACTGAAATTCTTTAGTGGCACTGTTACAATACCAGAAAGAGACTATGAGTTGGTACTTTTTGTAATGACATTAAGTCATGCTGGTCAAAGTATCCCTGCCTCAGAAGTAATTTGAGGGGCGTCCACCAAATCTAGGTGTTTGCCAGGCAGAGCATCTCTGAATTGGATTTAAAACCTGCTTCCCAGTCCTGGACTTCCAATGTGATTATCTCAAATAGATAGTGAAGAGCAATCAGCCAAACAATTAGGCTTCGATGAGTATAAGTGAATAGAACATCTGCTGTACTTATCATATGCTTCATATTCATGCACAGTTGTATTTTGTTTTGTTTATTATTCTTGTAGTCATTCAAGCAAATAATGAGCAAAACCAATGAAGAGGAACCTCTTTGCTTCATTCAGCTCATTTTTACAGCTCATTCAGGAGTCTTTATCTTGATGACAGTAGCCGAAAAGTGCCAACATTCACCATGTGTCCTCTGCCCCTTTCAATGTCATGTAAAAGTCAGAGAGTTTGGGCATCCACCACTGAAGGTGGTTGGCAAGTGAGAACCTATTTCAATGTAATTTATGAGGCATTCCCATATAGAAAGCCTAACGGTCTGCAAAGCCCTTTCTTTACAACAACATTATTTTTCTTAGCAGTATTATAATAGCTCTGGAGGTCTAGGTACCATGCATACACAGTTATGGACAGTACCTGCCCCTTAACTAGACAAGACAGACAAAGAAATAGTATACCCATTTGACAGATAAGGAACTGAGAGGCAGTGAGACTGAGGGTTAAATCTAGTGCCCAAATCACTTTTGAAATGGAATTTAGGAGGCCAAGCCACTTAGGGTATATCTACAATGCAATTAAAAAAACCTGTGGCTGGCTTGTGCCAGCTGACTCAGGCTTGTGGGGCTCAGGTTAAGGGAGTTGGGAGGGTTCCAGAGCTTGGGTTGCAGCCCGAGCATCTATACCGCAATTAAACAGCCTCTTAGCCCAAGACCCTTAGCCCGAGTCAGCAGGCATGGGGCAGCCGTGCGTGTCTAATTGCAGTGTAGACATACCCTTAAGGGCTTTTGAAAAAAATCTACCTACAAGTGACTTGTCCAAAGTCACACAGATGGTCTATGGCAGAGCTGGAGAATGATCCAAGACCACCTGAATCCCAGTGCTTAAATCACATCAACTGTTATTGTTTGCACTTTCTTTTTGGATAGTGTTTTGATACCATAAAGAATTCGGAGAAGTGGGATGTTTTAGGGAAAGATGCTATTTAAATATATAGATCCTCAGCAATCCTTCTACTTAGATTAAAATCCACAACCATTGCATCAGTGTGACCCAGGGTGAGCCTCATTTAACTGTCCATGCCCTGGTCTCTGTGAATCCAGCAGCGGCTCCAGGCACCAGCGCTCCAAGCGCGTGCCTGGGGCGGTCTGCCGGTCCCTGCGAGGGCGGCAGTCAGGCAGCCTTTGGCGGCATGCCTGTGGGAGGTCCCCGGTCCCACGGATTCAGCGGCAATTCAGTGGTGGGTACGCTGAAGCCACGGGACTGGCTAACCTCCCACAGACATGTTGCCGAAGGCAGCCTGCCTGCCATGCTTGGGGTGGCAAAAAAGCTAGAGCCACCCCTGTGTGAATCACAGGATAAATTGCTTTGCGTGAGCAGAGTCTTTCCATATTTGAGACATTGTAACTCCATTCTCTCTCACTAACCTTCCTAATGGCCCATAAACACATGTTGAACAAGAAAGCTGACAGGATGGAAACCTTCAAAATCCTACAGAAGGGATCTCTTGGGGTGGATGAACAAATGCCTAATAGAACTTCTCTTAGAAGAAAATGGGTGTGACTTTACCTATTCTTGATGTATCTGAAGCGGTCTTCAAAGTATTACAGGTAGCTGACAGATCTAAAAGTTTCAGCTCAGCCACCTGATTTTCAACTATCACCAGGAGGAGATCTTCAACCAACAACATCAGTGCAGTCCAATTGTCACAGCCAGGCCTCTAAGAGGACTTAATAGATATTTACATTGCCATTGTTGACTCCAGCTTCTATAAAGAAATCTGACAACTTGGTAAGGATTTCAACAGATGTTCCCCCCCACCCCAATAAATTTGTCAAGGACACACATAATTTAGAATCTTCTCTCATACTTAGCTTAGGGTTTTGCACCGATAGGAGTAGCTTCCTTAGCCAACAGCAGAAGAGACTTTTTAAATATAATCTCAGCAAATCTGCTGCTGTGATAGAAGCCTGTTGAGTCACAGTCTATGCAATTTGTGATAAAACTGATATTGGTGACCACTTCTCAAATCATACCGTAATGTCAGCTTTTCAGCATAGTTACTTTCTCGCAGTATCCCATTGTCCTGTTAATTCACTTCATGAACAGACTTGTAATTCTTGAGCAGTCTTTTGAAAAATGTGCACCAGTGTTTATATAAACCAGAGCTGGCTTTCAGCTTATAATATGGATGATCAATAATGTAATTAAGTCATAATTAAAAGTGAGAATCATAGTTCAGTACATGTCCTTGGCACTCCACTGAGTTTTTTTTCCTGGGAATGGGAAATCCACCTAAGGCCTTGGATACACTTGCAAGTTAGAGTGCATTAAATCAGCCCCGGGCATCCTAACCCCTGAGGTGTCCACACTGGCAAGGTACTTAGAGTGCCTGGACTCTGCAGCTGGAGCGCTGCTGGTAATCCACCTCCACGAGAAGCATACAGCTTACTGCGCCCTGGCTGAAACGCCCGGGAGTCACTGTGGACGACGTGTTGCATTACTGCACTGTGATTGGCCTCCGGATACATCCCATAAACCCTTGAAGTCAAGTGGTCATTCTTGTCATTGTTTTGAACTCGGCTGCAGGCATGGGGATATCCCCTTTCAAAGCTCCATTTCTTACAGCCAGCATGCTTATCTACTCGGGGACAAAGCAAACCATTACTGTGCTGTTGCTGCTGAGGCAGGCGTGTGTGCAAGGGGGATGCGGGGAGGGCTGATGTCGGGGTTTCCCCTGCTGCTGTCTGAACTTACAAGACAGCATGCTGACACACTTTCTGCCCCCCAAAACACACACCACCTCCCTCTCCCCATTTGAAAAGCACTCTGCAGCCACTTGCACACTGGGATAGCTACCACAATGCACTGCTCTCTGTGGCGTTGCAAGAGCTGCTAATGTGGCCACACCACTGCACTTGCAGCTGACAGTGTAAACAAACAGCAGCGCTTTCCCTGCTGTGGTCTCCAATGGCTGGTTTAACTCCCGGCGCTGTACATCTGCAAGTGTAGCCATGCCCGTAGGTACTGTACTACCACCCATCACTGTCACATTCCAATGCCTTTCACATTCAATGGATTGGCAATAGCAAGTTCCTAGGGGACTTAATGGAGTCTCTGGGTCTTCTCCTTTAAAGAAAGGAAAGGAGTTTCCTAATACGTTCATTATGCTATCTGAAGGCCAAATCCAGAGAGGTGCCCAGTGCATTCCACACCATCAAGCCAATGAGAGTAGAAGCTGAAGGTGCACTGGCCTTTAAAAGATGGAGACATCCAGCATGTGGAGAAAGAAAAACTCTTGGAAGACACTAGCAACAGTACAGAACTTCTAATTTCAATGGCCTTGCATCCCTGCCTGCTGAATTTGATTCCTAGAGTAGCACATCTAAACGTGTGGTGAGTAAATTGTCCTATTCTGACTTTACAAGCGATGCAGAGACTAACTCGTACATTACTTGAGGCATGGAGACAACTGTAAAGTGCATGTTGGAGCCAAAAGAATGGTTTTAACAGCCACTTTCTTTCCATAATCTATTAGTATTGGTAAGTAACTGTCATTCACTTTATTCCTTTTAATAAATTCCATCTTTTTTTATTCCTCTCCTAAAAAAAAAAACAGTTATGAGGACCAAGTATTTTCAAGTCATATGGCATAAATAAAAGTTCTACATTTATCATCTGACATTAGTTGTCATTGTTTTGCTTTTATCCTTTAATTTCCCCATTCCCACTGTACCCCAAATTGTTTCTGGTTATTCTTAATTCTTCTTTGTAATAGCATAGAGTTTAAAATGAATGCTGCCAAGAAAAAAAAAATCATGTATTTAAAAAAAGAAGTCCTTTCCTGTATTTCTAGAAATACTTTAGATTGTTAAAATAGAACATTAAAATATAAATATTATTTATTTTTCACCCTTTATGCTGTTTTTCTATCTGCATTTCACTCAGCTTGACTAATCATGTAGGCTCCAATCCTGCAACGACTTGCACACGGGTCATAGCTGAAGTCAATGGGACCACTTACAGTGTGTACAGTTAATCATGTGCATCATAAGTCTTTGTGAATACTGTAGGGTCCTGATACTGCAACATGCTCAGTACTGCAAAGTGCTGAGAACTCTGTACCCCCTCTTAGAACTCACTGGGAGCAGAGGACAATTAGCACCTCAGAAGATTGGTTAGCTCCTTGCTGTTCCAGGCCCAGTCGCAATATATTTTCACTCCCATGAATTTCTAGTCAGTTTCATATTCTAATTCTCATATAATAGCACAGTAATTCTCACACTGTGGACTCTAGCGCTCTTCCTGATGGTCTGCGGAATGAAATAATTTGAGAACCAAGCAGGAAATGATTAGAAGAGAGTTGCAAGATGACAATCTATGAAAAGATCTTTTACCAAAGGCCTATACAATGAGAAATGTAGAAAACCACTGGAAAAGAACAATTCTCTGTTTAGGTTCATAGCAAAACTGGGGGCAGCAAAAAACTTTTTGCTGAAATGGTTTATTAAAGTTTCTTATATGTTAAGTTTTTTTATATTATTTAAAAGTCTTCCTGTCACTAAAACAGATCTTTGTAGCATTTCTTTACTATCACCTTTATACTTTACTTTAAATCCAGTAGTGTCTCAGATTGCATCTCAGCAAGAGCATAATGGTGACAATTAAAAGAAAAAGAAGTGTTGTAGCATTACATTCCCTTGTATCCGCCTTTTGTCTCTATAATATTTTCAGATGGAACTGGTCAATGTGCACTGGTAGCATTCACAAAGTCGGAGTTTCTATAACCTGTTGCTACTATGAAACATTCTCAGTAGAATACAAGTTCCTGATGCTTGTAGCTCAATACGTTTTGCCTCAAGATGGCTTCCAGATGTGACGATTTCTGTTTTATAATTTATTTAAAATAGAACAATACTTAGGTCTTTGTGATGCTGTAGGACTGAAAGACAATTTGTATCACTGTTCCTACCAGTGTTCTATAATTGCAACAAATCTTGTATTAAGTATGTCACGTAAGGGGTCAATGGAAAAATTATGATTTGCCAAGTATGACTATCATGTTTATATGTATGTATCATCTTTGTATTTTATATATGGGATTGTATTCCTGGAGTAACATCTACCAGGTAAAATCTACATTGAAGCCAGACAACTATGTGTCGATGGCCCATTAAAGACATTTAACTCTCACAGTAGGCCACAGAAGAAATCTCATCCCGCCCAGTAAGTCTTCCTGTGGACATTTTAGCATGAATATGGCCAATGGCTGCTTCTGTGAGTCAGCAAGCCATGTAAGGACATGTGATATGCTCATGTGACCCTGGACTCCATCTTGTGCCAGTAACTTTCCACAAACTGAGACCGTGAGCTTTGTCTGAAGCAGAAAAATTTCCAGACACATGGCACAGGGTATAAAAGACCCCTGGAACGACACCATTTTGTCTCTTTCCTGCTCTGATTCTCTGAACTGTGGACTTACAACTAAAAGGAGCATATTCGAACTATGGACTGAGGACCTTCCAATCTTTTGGAAGTTACCAGAGACTTTACAAGCCAACGGTTTATTCCATCACAGCTACAGACCTGATATAAGAACTTTGTAAGGATAGCGTGTAGATGGTCTATTAGCCGTTTTAACTCTCTTCTTCTTTTCTTTATAAATAAGCCTTTACATTTTAGTTACTAAAGGTTTAGCAACTCTGATCTTACCCAATAATCACACTGTTATCTATTGACCTGTGTGGCTGATCTCTTGAGATCAGAATAACCCTTTGTTTGATTAAATTGGTTTTCAGTAATCACTCATCACAGAGTCCAGTGTCTGGGTGTTGAAGCCTAAGGAGACTGCATTTTTGAATTTTTGTTAACCAATGTGGTGAGACCGAAGTTTGTTAACCAATGTGGTGAGACTTTTGTTACTGGCTTGGTGTATATAATGATAGAATAACCACCAGTTTGGGGTAAGTGAGCCCTATTTTGCAGCAGTTTGTTCAGAATCTGGTGTTCTCAGCTGTGACCCACTGAGGCACGGTGACACTTTTCCTCTGTAGATCTTAAAATGCTTTACAAAGGAGGTAAGCATAATGTTTTCCATTTTATAGACAAGGAGACCAAGGCATAGGAAGATGCAATGAATTTGTCCAGGGTCATCCAAAAGGCTAGTGGTGGAGACAGGAGTAGACCCTTTCCCCCATTTCCTGAGTCCTTTATCCACAGGACCAGGCTGCTTCCCATTTAGGAAAAAAACCCACAATGTGTGATAATGTGGTATAAAATATGATGGAGGAATTATTTTTATCATAATAAAATGTTGGGGGATGGGGTGGATCAAGGGTGAGATTTTCAAAAGCATCTACGGGAACAGGGCACTGAACTCTGAGGCACTTTTGTAAATCCCGTTTTAATGCAGTATTCTGATATGTGCGTAGAAGTATCACTAGCTGGACCAAAGGAAATACTGATGTCTCTTATCCAGTCTTGAGAAGGACATATTTTCAACACTGTACATAATTTTGGGTGCCTTATTATGAAAAGACATTGGCAGATTAAAGAGAATCTAAGGAAGGGCAACAGAAATGACTGAAATGATTATATGACATGATTTCTGAAAAGAGGCTAAGGGAATTTAAGGTGTAGAATTTAGAGAAAGGCAACTAAAAGTGATGGTAAAATAATAACCATTTACATTTAAATAGCATCTTTAATCCCAAGGGATGCTAAAATCCCTTACAAACTTAATTAAGTTACCTGACATAGAAGGATCAGCTTATCAACCAGTGAAATGCAGGTGCCTTTAAAATGGTAAGCAGCAGGTGTTTAACACCACATATCAGTGTACATTGGAGCTGCAAAGGGGCAACTGGGAGGAATAATTTAATTTCTCAGTCTGCAGCTTGATTTTGTGCCCATTGAAGTCAGTGGTGCAGTTCCCTCGGACTTCAATGGTTCAGGATCAGGCATGTGGAATGTGACCTCGTTTAACCTCTCTCTGATTAGGAAAAAAGTGTTATTGGATCATTTAATACCAATAGCCTTTGTCTTAAGGTTCATCCAAAAATTAGTATCCTCAGCAGCAGAGGGCCATGCAGCAGCACCCTGGAATGTGGTACAATACAGAGTTAGGGGGAAGCACACTGTTAACCTGAAATTCAGATAAATAGGCCAGCTACAATTCTGGTTTCAGCAGCAGGATCTTTTCACCCCTCAGGATCTATCCCCTGGGGTTAGATAGAAGTTGGTGTGTTTCCCACCTCCCTGGTGTGGTGTAGTGGACAAAAGAGATAGAGAGAGGATTTTTCCAAAACAACAACAAGATTTATTTAAGGGAAGTAACAATGGGAACAGGGAAAAATCATGAACTATAACCAAATAACAAGTGAGTTGTGGTTTAATGGAGGTGAGTATAAAACTCAGGCCCCAACTAACCCGAACCATGGCAACAACAAAAGAGAACAAAACAAAACAAAACAAAAAAATACCCCAAGATAGATACTTTACTGGCTCTAGGTTTTCTTAACCAGCATGAATGAGGTTAAGATGCATTTGTCTTCACAGGTGATACATGGGCTCACAGGATCTGGAAGCTGAAGTAGTGGGACCTGAAGGTGAGAGTCTTCGGGATCCTGGTGACTGGTCCCAAAGGTAAGCTGTTGGAACCCAGGAACACCACAATGTTTAAGGTAAGTGACTAGATGTTAACAGTCTTTAATGTCTTTACAGCTGCTGGTGATCTTGATCCGATTGCCTGGTCCGGTGGTCTTGATCTGAAGATCCGACGCCACATAAAAAGACCGCACCTTGACTGTCTCTATAATGGACAGCCCCCAAGCAATGGGTGCTCAGACAAAATTTAATTTTTTTTAAAGACGCACACGCCAAAGTTCAGAGGTAAGTAGCTCTACAGGAGCCAGTTGGAATGAATTCCAAATGTCTGTTGGCTTCCAAAGTTCCATAAAGAAGTTTCCCCAATATGGAGTCTGAGTTATCCTTTGTCTCAGACGCCATGATGGACGCCTGAACTCCATTTTGCAAAATGGGGTAACCTGTCTAACATGTACTAACAGTAAATGTAATAACAGATAAAAGTGCATGGAACATTGTGATAAACATCAGGACTATATTGAGCATGAAATGAACAAAAACCATGCAACACCACTACCTTCTGAAGCACCAACACCATTTCCTGCAGCAGGTTGCCCATCCAGGAACTGACCCTGCCAAACACTGGATAGATCTAATGGGAGCATGACACTAAATAGAATGCCTACAAGACCAACTAAAATAAAATGGCAGGACGAGGAGAGGGGGGTTACTGAAGGTGGTTCAGGGTTAGGGTGTCCAGATGTCCCGATTTGATAGGGACAGTCCCGATATTTGGGGCTGTGTCTTATATAGGCACCTATTACCCCCCACCCCGATCCTGATTTTTCACACTTGGTGTCTGGTCACCCTATTCAGGGTAAAACTCCAGGAGCACTGTCACAGGTTCCTTCTCAAGCCACCCTGTGAGCAGCACTGCCGACACTGTTTTCATGGTCTCCTAGTCACAACCACACACAGTGTTTCTTTTCTACCACATGTACCTTTAATCCATAGTTTCCAAAGATGACAGGATGTAGTACAGGTATACAGCTGGAGTAGGGTTACCATAATCCAGCAAGCAAAAAAGAGGACGGGAGGAGCCCCGCCCCTGTCCTGTCCTAGCCCCACCCCATCCTGCCCTAGCCCCGCCCCTCCCACTCCCCTCCTCAGAACCCCCAACCCTCCCCACGCTCCTTGTCCCCTGACTGCCCCTTCCTGGGACTCCTGCCCCTAACTGCCCCCCAGGACTCCACCCCCTACCTAAGCCTCCCTGCCTCTTGCCCCCTGACTGCCCCCTCCTGAGACCCTCCCCCCATCCTAACTGGCCTCCTAGGACTCTACCCCCTACCTGTACCCTGACTACCCCAACCCTTATCCACACCCCCACCCCCAGACAGACCCCTGGGACTCCCACGCCCCATCCAACCACTCTCCACCCCCTGACAGCCCCCCCAAACTCCCGACCCATCTAAACCCCTCTGCTCCCTGTCCCCTGACTGCTCCGATCCCTCTCCCCGCTCCTGCCCCCTGACAGCCCCCCCCAGAACTCCCAACCCCCCCCCGCTCCTTATCCCCTGACTGCCCCCTCCTGGGACCCCTGCTCCTAACTGCCCTCCAGAACCCCACCCCCTACCTAAGCCTACCTGTTCCTTGTCCCCTAACTGCCCCCTCCTAAGATCCCCCCCAAATTCCCCCCAGGACCCTACCCCCTACCTGCACCCTGACTGCCCAAAACCTTATCCCCCCCCCCCAGAAAGCCCCTCCGAACTCCCGACCCCCCCTGTCTCTTGACTGCCCCCTCCAAAACCTCCCTGCACCTTCTCCGACCCCCTGGCTCCCTTGTTGTTGGCCTTTCTTTGCCTAATGTCTCGGTGAACTTGCTCAGGAACTGCATTAGCCACTCCTCCGACGCTGGGCAGCAGTGGGGGAAGAGCTCCAGACTGCCGGAGCCGATCTGCGATGCAGGGAGGGAGTGATTTCTGCTGCAGGGGGGAGGAGGAGGACGTGCTCTCTCTGGCTGAGTGTCGGAGCCCCATGTAAGTGGCACCATCCGGCCGGTTGCACTGTTAGCCGCGCGTGCTCTGCCCGGGGGAGGGGGGGAGGGGGGGGAGTCCGGACATTTACAAATTCCCCCCGGATGCTATTTTTAGCTTAAAAAGCCGGACATGTACAGGGGAATCCGGACGAATGGTAACCCTAAGCTGGAGGAACCTTCTACACAGCTTTCTTTCCTCCCCAGCTCACCCTCTAACCCCCACCCTCCTTACTTCCTGATCCTCCCCATTACAAAACCAATTACCTCTTTAGCCCAACAATTGCCAAGTGTCAGTAATCCCCATCAGTAACAGGCTGATTGCTTCCTAGTAAGCCTGCATTCTTTTGTGTGCTGCAGCAACCTCAGTGAGCAGAGTGCTATAGCTAGTCATCTGTTACATGCCCCCACTCAGCTCCCTCCAAGGGACTGGTTTTATTAACAAAAAAGTAATTCCAGAATAACACTACCTGAACCACAATCTAAGCTTCCTCTGTGAGCACGGCTGCTCCCAGGGCACCACTCTTCAGCCTTCTGCCCAAACTTGGCAGCACCTACAGTTCCTTCCCCTCAGGATTCATTTATCCCAGGTCCTAGTTACCTCTGCTAGAGCACTGTTCTCACTTCCCTTATTTTCAAGGTATAATCTAAGGAGCCTACCCCAATGAGTCGGTAGTAACTAACCTGCAGCTCCCTGCAGGGTTCCCCAAACTAGTTGTTAACAGGGGCATTAAGAAGAGGATCCTGCCTGCTTCACTATTACATAGCAAACAGAAAAGGGGATAGTTTAAATTAGATGCTGGAAAACATCAGCAGGAAAATCAACCAATTAGATAATGAGCAAGTGGGTAACTTGCCTAACGAATGCCCAGGAGATACCATTATTAGAGTTCAGGACCAGATCACACGTGGTAACAGTTAGGTTGGAGTAGAAGAATATCTGAATTATGTAAAGAAAGTGGAATAGATGACCAAGATTTCCTTTCCAATGATATGTGACAGACCATCTATGCCTTCACTGGAGATAGTACTACTGACTGAATATAGCTTTCAGCATTCTTGCCAGTGCCTTTTCACAGATGCACTTTAGCTTGTGATTTATGCTTTTTTTTCATATTAAGCATACATGTGGCAACTTGAGCCTAGAACAATCTCAAATAATAAAACAACCTGTCTGCCTGGTAGATTTGCCTAACAGTCTGCTATTTGGTCTAGGCATGGTTTTTTATAAAGAAGGGATGACAATGAGTCAGCAGCAAGGCAGCAAGAACTTTTTCAGCTCTGATAGTACCCATGGGAAACTTACCCTTGACACCTCAAATGGGGAATCAACATGTAAGAATCAGAAACATTACCCTGACCCCAATTCAAACATTTTATAAAGTTTGATCCTCTTTCCAATGGCAGAAATAAAAACCCTGCAGTGAAGCAAAATACAATGATGGCTGTCAAACACTGACATATATACCTCTCTCACTAGAGGCATACAATATTTTAAGAAATTTTATATGGGATTATGAAAAATACAATGAAAAAACACTTTAATCTTACTGATTATTATTGCTCAAACAATTGCCATTAACAGCTGCTCCCTATTAAAAATGTAGGCCCCAGTTCTGCAAACATTTTAAGCATGTGTATAACTTTACTCATGTGACTAATCTAATTGACTTCAGTAGGTCCACGCAGTTATGCGTATGCTTGTTTGCACAATCAGAACCATAGAATCTTTGCATGTGATATTGAAGTTATACAGTATTTCAACAGAAATAAATTAACATTTCAGCTCAAAAAGCCTCTTTCCTTGGTATGTTTTATTGTTTTCTCTATGTAACATCAGCTTGTGCAATCTGCATCGCAAATCAAAAAGTTAAACCTAAGATTTCTGTGCTGAATGGCCTCACTAACAAGGACATTAAGCATAGAAAGAGTTTCTAACTAACTTAAAAAAGTTCTTTGGAAACATCTGGGTGCTTTTTGGTTTACCTCCTCTTTCCCAGAATGCATCACTCTAACACAACAAATACCAGAAGACTCAATGTCACCCAAGATATTTATGAATTCACTGAACACTGCATCCCACAATAGCTTGGCAAGGCCCCAATCCTGCAGTGAGCTCCACGGGGGTGGATCCCTGCCTGTGTGCAGAGCCCCACAAACATTGGAATTCTGCCTGCAAGAAGCTCCTTGCAGGATCACGGTCTAAATCAGGAAGGAAAAAAAAAGTTTTCACAATGGAAAATTGTTTTAAAAAAAGAAAAAAAAAGTTATTGATCTGCTGTATGCTCCTGCAGTGTATATAGTGGGGGCATTCAGGAGATATCCTAGCCTTCACTCAGTTTGGATATAGGCTATGTTATGTTCTGAAGAACACAGGCCTAGATCCACAAAAGAATTGAAACATGGCAACACTGAGCCTAATTCTGCACAAAACAGCTTGGGACTCAACCTACCTCCCTTCTACTCTGTAGCCTAGTGGTTCGAGCACTCATCTAGTATGTGGGAGATGAACGTTCAGTTCCTCCCTCTGCCTGCTGAGGAGAAAGGATTTGAATAAGTCTTCCCAACCTCTCACACGGGGCTGAGTACAGCTCTATAGCCTAGTGACTATTCTTTTTGGCCAATGCATATTTAATTGTTTATACACAGTGGTACAGATTCAACAAGAAAGTATGAGGAAGCCTCACATCTGAATATCCCATAGTCCAGTGGTTAGGGTACCCACTTGAGACTGGGAAATCCCTGTTCAAATCACCCCTCCTCATTTCATGAGTACCCTTAGCCCAGTCGTGAAGCTTATAGGAGGCCTACTCCTCCCTCAGCCTTCTTGTGTGGAGTTAGGTACATCCAGAGCACATCTACCAGGTTGGGCCCTGCAGAGGAGATTGGTGCAGGGGTGAAAGTAGGCTGGTATGGTTGCCGGTACCAGCCCGTACGCAGCTGAAGTTATAGTGCTGCCGTGGCAAAGGACCCTGCTTAAAGTGCCGTGGTAGCACTTTAATATCACCACCCCTCCCCCCCCCCGGGGGGAAAACAGGGACAGCTGCCCTGGGGTCGGTGATTTAAAAAGGCCCGGGGCTCCCAGCCACTGCTGCTGCTATCACTGCAGTGGCCAGACCCCCTGGCCCTTTAAATCACTGCCAGAGCCCCAGGTGGTGCGGGCCAGGCAGCGCAGATGGGCTGGCTGGGGGAAGCTGACCCCCACAACCCAGCCCCTTCTGCCCAAAGCGCCGCCCCTTCCAGGGGCCCGAACCCAGGCCCCTGTACTGGTAAGCAGTTAATGTTACTTTCACCCCCAGATAGGTAGGGTACCACCTCTCTTCACCTAGTCTGAGGATCACACTGTGGTTTACATGTGAAAGTTGGCCGGATGCCTGCCTGAGACAGCAGTGCATGAGCCCAGAGACAGAAACACAGCAAAGAAAAACCCCTGGCTAGCCTGTGCCAGCCAACTCAGGCTCACGGGGCTCAGCCTGTGGGGCTGTTTCATTGCTGTGTAGGCTTCTGGGCTCAGGCTGGAGCCTGAGCTCTGGGCCCCTCCCACCCTGCAGGGTTCTGGAGCCTGGGCTCCAACCCAAGCCTGGACTGCTACACAGCAATGAAACAGCCCTGCAACCCAAGCCCCACAGGTCTGAGTCTGCTGGCACAGGCCAAGCCAGCAACAGGTTTGTCTTTGCTGTGTAGACATACCCTTGGGCACTAGCAGCATTAGACAGCAGCTGAGTGGAGGGGGTTGTGGATCTGGGTCATGGTCAGTAGCGTAGCTTGGGGGGAGCCAGGGCCGGCTCCAGGCACCAGCCCACCAAGCTTGTGCTTGGGGCGGCACCTGGAGGGGGGCGGCGCGGTGCGGCGCTCCGGCTCCGGGGAGAGCGGGGCCCCAGCTGGGCTCGCCGCCCTCCCCCCGGGGCTCCGGACGCCCTCCCTCCCCTGCCGTGTGGGGGTGGGAGTGGGGGGGCGGAGGCTTTTTTGCCTGGGGCGGCAAAAAAGCCAGAGCCGGCCCTGGGGGGGGGAGCAGCCACTCCCATGAGCACTCACTCAAGACTTCCCAGCATGTCCAGGTCTTCGGCGGCACTCACTTCGGGCTCCGCTTGGTGCATCTTGCGGCGGCGGCTCCTGCTCCCTCCGCCCTCGCTTTGTGGCAGCTGGGTGACGCTCCTCCCTGTGCCCGCTGGGGGGTGCCTGCTACATTGCGGCTCCAGCGCAGGTTTCCCACAAGCAGCTCCGGGTCTTCGGCGGCAATTCAGCTGCGGGTGCTTCAGTCGCTCCGGGTCTTCGGCGGCAATTCGGCGGCGGGTAATTCGGCATGGCGGGTTCTTAGGCAAGACTTGGTTTTTTCTTTTTTTTCTTTGCTGCTTCGCAGCGGGTGGCACCCTTTGTTCTGTGTTCTCTCCCCGTGCTCTTAGAACCTGGCTATACCACTGGCCATAGTATATATTTAAAATGGTAGTGCAGTACATTTTGAAATTCTACTTATGCCTTGAAGAATAGATACTCATTTTCTTCACTTTAATAAGCTCTTTGGGAGCAGAGAATGTGATTCACTGTATGTTCAGCATGTAGCACAATGGGGCCCTGACAGGCTTGAGGCCTTCAAGAGCCAGTGCAGTACAAATGTTAAATAATAAGCAGAGTAATATTGTTTTGGGATGCTAGCAGGAGTCTCCTGAATCAGAACCTGAACTCTTTTTAATAGAGTCTTTTGTTCTTTGGTTTCACTCAAACTTGAAATAATGCATGATCTGCACACAGATTATTATTCTGATGGCAAACAGCATGGTACTTTCTTTAACCTATTAAGAAATGACTTGGGTCCTACAATAAGCCTTCTAGCCCTCCATCCCTGCAACTTGATCTTCATGCATCATGGATGGCAGCCTCTCAAAATCCCATCATTCGGTTGGCAGCATGGTCTAGTGGATCGGGCACTGGAATGGGGTTCTACTCCCGTCATGGCTAATGTCCTGCTGTGTGAGGCTGAGCAAATTGCTGTGCCTCTGTTTCCCTTCCCCCACTCTGTCTATTTAGATTGTAAGCTCTTCGGGGCAGGGGAAATTTTACCATGGATGTAAATCACCTAGAACAGGGGTCAGCAACGTTTGGCACGCGGCTCGCCAGGGTAAGCACCCTGGCGGGCCAGGCCAGTTTATTTACCTGCTGATGCAGCAGGTTCGGCCGATCACGGCCCCCACTCGCCGTGGTTCACCGTCCCAGGCCAATGGGGGCGGTGGGAAGCCGCGGCCAGCACATCCCTGGCCTGCGCCGCTTCTTGCTGCCCCCATTGGCCCGGGACGGTGAACCGCGGCGAGTGGGGGCTGCAATCGTCTGAACCTGCCACGTCAGCAGGTAAATAAACTGACCCGGCCCGCCAGGGTGCTTACCCTGGCGAGCCACGTGCCAAACGTTGCCGACCTCTGACCTAGAACAATAGGGGCCCAAATTCAGTTGGAGTCCCTTTGCACCACTGCAATAAATAATAGCAATTATAACAACTGATGGACCATCAGCACAGTTTGCAGTAACAGCACTGAAAGTGTTCTCAAAGGTAGGCTTCATTCATTTCAGCTAAGTATGTAGCATGCTCTACCTGCCAGAAACTCTCCTTCCAGCCTCTCCCTGCGTGAAGTTACCACTTCTTAAACTAAAAAGTCTTGAGCCGGCCTCACCCTCTTGACAGAGATCTGCGCCATGCCAGTCTTGCTCCTGTAACTCGTATTGCATACTCTCTAGAAGGTCTTCTGTGGCTTCCTCTGTCACCCCAGTTTAGCAGTTAGAGAAGGAAGACTGAGAGACCTCCAGCCAGCGAATTAGTGTTGTGTAAACGTCACTTGCTTTTGCCACTGCAATGTCATGTTTTCAAGAAATCAATACAAGACAACAATGCAGTCAGAGCAGAAACTGCACCAGCTAAAACAGTACAGTTAGAGGGGGATGCCTATTCCAAAAGAAAATCTCTGGGGTGCCTGCTCTTAAAGCTGCAATTATAACCGCAAGAAAACAAAAGCCTCGGCTAGAGAATCGAAGGTAATATACGGTCTGACCTTGGTGCATGTCTTACTTGCAGAGGGACAGAGTTATAGTCTAAATTATTTGAGGACTAGATCTTGTCTAAGACATCAGAATCATAGAGATGACTGCTGCTACTTGTCTATCTGTAAACTTCATTGCATGGAGCGCCCACCTGATGGCAATGGACAGGAAAATGGGTTTTCTACTACCTAGTTCAGTCAAATTTAAATTATAGAAAAAACAAAACCAACCTCCTACTATTAGACTATGTTAAAAGAAAACATTAACAGTTAAGGAACAGTATTTAGCATACAGAATTATGAGGTTAACGGTATTACAATTTCAGTCATTTTACTATACGTGAGTGTAAACCAATTCACTGTTCTAGCTGGAGGTAAAGTACCCTTATGTTGCTCTGTGCTGATCAGTTGCAGTTGCATTCCATTATGGTAGTGGATTAAATGAATGCTTACATCTTAGGGTGCTGTGAGGCTAAATTAGTTGATGTTTATAAAGCATTATCAGAGCCTTGGATGAGGTGAGCTACAGAAGGGCCTTTCTTACAGTAGTGAGGTACATCAGACCCATAATCTAGGTGAACAAGTGGCTTTTTCTTTGTTACTTGGTTGGATAATTGTGTGAGATACTGAATATGTGTTCTAATAATTTTTCTTTTCTTGAAACCATCACATGTGATTTATCAATATCTGATGCAAACTGTGCAGATTCACAAAAGCATTTGCACAATGAATCATTGCCTGCACAACAAATTCTTGTTTGGGGCCCCATTTAATCTAGTAATGTAACATTTACTAGGGACTTCAGGGAAAGTAAAACAATGGCTAGATCTGATGCAAATACAGGCATAATTAAAAAAGAAAAAAGACTGATAATCTTTGGATGCTGACAGTTTTAGGGGATGGTTTGTGTTCACTTTCTACTACACCCTGTTCCTGTTTGCATGAGCCCTTATCTATAGTGAAAAGTCGGACTGAAATCCACACAAGCAAGGACAGAGTAAGGGCAGGACAGTCCTTCCACATGCAGGCCTCTCCATTCAGGGCAGCCATTGATATCATATGAGCTGACACACTGGGTGAGCATTAAGATTGGATCTGAACAAATAACTAATAGCAAATGATTAAATTTAACCTCCTTCTGGAGCAGTTTCTGATTTAATTGAATTTATTCATTAGTCAAAGTTATTTATGAAATAGTTCGTGGTTGGTAGATTAAGAAAATTCATTACTAGTATTTAATAACTGAAATCTCAGCTATGCTGTAATTAGTTTGATTGGACACAGAGATCACAAGGCATTGTTTCTGTTCACTTAGCAGATGACTAACAGAATCCGTTTTTTGGTGCAAGTACTTTTGTTTATGATTTCAAAGTTTACTTTCCATTAATATTTGGTAATAGAAACAACAAATTTCAAGGGATGATGAACATCCCTGCAGGTAAAGTTATTTGCTAAAACAGAAAAGGACTGCTAAAGGGGTGTGGAATCCACTTTTTTTATTCAAGCAAACATTGGCAGAAAATTTGTGATATTCAACCTGCTGTAATTAAGATAGTCTCCTTTTACGGCACTGTGTTAAAAATTAATCCCATTGTTAATTCTGGCTTTCCTTGTTTTAAAGGTTTCAATCCCTTAAATTGAGAAGTGGAAATGAAACTTAAGTGAAACAAGGATTTTTATGCTCAGTTCTTCCAGTTAACCTGGCTGTGGGAGACATGAAAAAGACAAAGCCTGATCCTGCGACAGTTTTGCACATGGTTAACGTTAAGAACGTGAGAAGTCCTGGTGACTTCAGTAGGTTTACGCGTGTGTGTAAAGTTAAGCATTTGCAGAAGTGTTGGTGATATCAGAGGCCTCAGTTGCAACTAATTATTTTTAAAAATTCTCTTCCCTCTATGAAATTCCCTCTGTACTTCCTGGTTCACGTAAGGTACCCAAGTGTGCATTGTTCTTGGACATCAAATACAATGGAGTGTAATGTGACTTCTGGCATGTGTCATGTCCCATTCTGTCAAACAAATACCAAGAGAATTTCATAGAGGGCAAAAATGTGTTTTAAAATAACTACTTTAAACTTATTTCTGGGCTGAATGTCCTTCACACTGTGGCTAGTTAGAGCCTCCACCACAGAAATCTGTCCATAGGTAAGAGTTTAATTTTGCATTACAGGGGACTTTAGTAGATAATATGCATTTAGCTAATAAAGCTAAATACATTATTGGCCAAATAATTGTGCAGGTACTTTTTTCAGTTTTCATCCAATTCTACAACTGTTCATACACTATTAATACACCGATTTATACAAACATTTTTGATTCTGGTATTCAATCATCTCAGGTTTGCTATTTTTGATAGTGTTTTAATTTTGGAGGCTTTTATACCAGGTTTAATTTAATGCTGTTTTTGCAGAGGAAGAGAAAAGAAGAAGGTTTTATACTCTCTCTGCTTCTTCAAAGCTGTGATAAGCCATCCAGGAATAGCCTGTTTGCAAGGGGCTCAGTGAGTCATCCTGACAGTGTACCCAAACCCCACCAGTTCAAGGAGTGAGAGATCAGAGGTCGTTCCTGTGCCTTGACCTCCCTCACAATGGCATGCAGAACTGCCTGGCCAATTTCCTTTGGGTTTCATTTGGCAGGCACTCAGCCAGCATGGGAAGCAGTCTTTCCCACAGATGTTGAGTATAAAAGAAGCTATTTACCGGGGGCGGGGGAGGGGGAGTTACATATTCAGATTGCGATCAGAACAGGTTTTTTTTTTCCTCAGTGTATAACACAGGAATTGTTGTTTAACTAAAGCACGAGATTCTAGTAGCAAAACTAAAAATATTTGTATGCCCAGAGCTTACATTCTTGGGTTTCAATCTTCCACCTGACACTGCTGCATACTCGTATCTTACCTGGGATTCTGGTGTGATTCCAAGTGGCAGACTGCATAGGGTGGTGACCCACTGCAGGATTCTCAGGCAAGCACTGGTTCCATTTGGCTCACTTGCCTTTAGCTTTTCTCCTGCCCAAATCTTCTCACTAGCCAATCCAGCAATTCCCTTTTACTGGAAGGTGTCTTTCCTCAGCCCAGGCCTTGCAGCACAGTGATCTGCATTACCTCCTTCTCAGGTGCAGTCTGCCAACTGCCATTAACCAGTCTGAGCCCCCAGAGTCATACTCCTTTTCTCTTGTATATTTGCCTTTTGATCAGAGAGGCAGCTGGTGTTCTTACTCCAGAGCACCAAAAACATTGTGTTCACAGTTCACTCAATTCTTGCAGGATCACTAGGGTGACCATATTTCCCAAAGGGAAAACAGGACACCACATGGTGTCCTGCCCGAGCTCCCACGATGGGGCTGGCCCCCTCTGCTTGTCTGAGGCCCCACCCCCACAGGGCTGGCCCCAGCTGCTCGCCCTAGGCGCTCCCCCCAGACTGTCACTGTCACTCCCCCTGCTTGAGGCTATTGAAGGTCATGGCAAGAGCAAACAGGACAAATGCCCACTTTTGCCAAAAAAAATTCAGGACAGGGCTTAAAAAAAAAAAAAAAAAAAAAAGCGACGGTCCCGGCCGAAATGGGATGTATGGTCACCCTAAGGATCACCAGTCCATCAGTGGGAAAGCCGGTTAGAGTCATTTGTATTGGAAGGCTACTGAGAAGTGTATCATAATCTAGTAAATCCTTCTGTATTGTAGCAGGATTGATTTCTTTGTGACTAAACTATCTCCGTGAGGCATGTTTGTTCTGTGTTTATACAGTGCCTTACACAATGACGTCCTGGACTAGGGCTCCTAGGTGCTACAGTCATATGAAGAATGATAATAGGTTCTTATTCTGGAGTGTATCCCTTTGAAGGGCACTGACAGGTATTTTGGCTCAGCCTTCTTTCCCCCAAATTTGCCATGTCTACTGCGTAAGGTCAACTTCCTCCTCTGCCCTGAACATTCCACAGCCTCCACTTCTCCCAGGGATTGTTCTGTAGTCTTCATTCTGCGTAGTAAAATGGCACCATTACATTGCCAATTACATAGTGAATTGGCACCATTACATTGTTGACTCAAGAACCAAGGAAATGCTTCAGTCTTCTCTCTCCCTGGCTCCAGAACAGCATGGGGGCCTTTAACTTTCTCACCCTTACAGCCCTATAGAGCAGGCAAACTTTTCTTGTAAAGCCTGCCTTCTAATCTTGCTAATTAATGCCAGATTTAAGACAGTACTTAATTACAAATGAAAGCACTTGAAATACATCCTCCCAACATGTAAACATTTCTTCCCTGACAAAATAATGAAGTACAAAGTAGACTAAACAGCTAAATTCAAAGTTGGATCCATAAATAAACCGTGCTAAACTTGGGGATTTTCAGCTCCCCTCCAAAACAAAACAAAAAAACTAGGCCCACTAGGGCCTTAAACTTGGGTCTCCCACATCACAGGTGAATGTCTTAGCCATCAGGTAATTAACTAGGTCAAACTTGTGCTCTCAAAAATTTTGAAAGGGCTCAATTTCTTTCCTATGTGGGATACAAACAAATTGTGAATCGTCAACATTTTTCATGAAACAGAATTGTTTTATAGGCAGCCCAACTTCCTCAAGGTTGGTTATGCTCGGACAGGTGGCTTTGTTTTGGACCATAAAGATAGAACCTCTTAAAGACAAGGTGGAATTCTGCAAGCACCTTGTATCACTTCAGATCCCTGCAATGGAATCAACATTGCTATTAGCAGTTCGATGCAGCAGCAGTTATATTCCTCTCACTGGGCAGGGTTTCTATCTGGTTTTGCACTAGTGGACAGAGTCGTCAGTAGCAAAAAGCCTTAGCTTTTGTCGCTGTTCCCTGTGGGCAAAAGTGTCAGTACGTGCAATTGTGGAGGATGCTGGGATTACTTAGGAAAGGATTGAGTGAAAACTGTGGGTTAGATCATACCCTTAAGTCTGCCCACATGCATATCTCCTTCTCCCCACATGGAAAGGATCAACCACCTCTAAGGTGTATTTTACACTAATTGCCCTGTTTCACGTGGAAAGAAATAGTCATAAATGTTTCATTTCCTTCTGATAAGGACTATTCACCTGCGACAAATGCATGGATTTGATCTGAGGGGTGCAGTTCCATTATATTATCCCCCTGCCCAAAAAGCTCTGTTCACTGCAGGATATTTCACCCTTGATCAAACTGGCAAGTTATTATGAACACTCATTAAAACCTCAGTTACTGAAAATTCAGCTAACAAAAGCTGATTGTTCAATTTACACAATTTTCATTGTCATGCACTTAGCACTAGCCCTACTTCACTAAAGTCAATGGGAGTTTTGTTCAATGGGAACAGAGTCAGGGCCTTAATGAACTATGCTTAACTATGATCTTTCCCTTCCTAATTTTCCGTTTCTAATATATGTGCTTAAAGAAAACATCTCATGAATTTCCCAACAGTCTCATGAACTGTTAATGTTTAGCTAAGGGTGGATTCAATTACTTACTCCTTTTGCCTATTTGTCTTTTGAAAATATCAAATAAAAAACATTTAAGCTCTGTGTGAGTCTCCCCAGTTTGCAGTTTGATTAATAATCTTTGTTTTATTGAATCTTCAATAAGTAGATTCTTATTAAATGTAATGTAGATTTTTGCCTAATCTAGGAAACTCACTATTGATTTGGACTAATTAAGTTTGTACCAGAGTGCTTCAGACACAATATATTAGAAGCTAAATAGGATTTGCTTTATATTTCAAAATTTAGAACAAGTGTAACTTGGGTGACAGATTAAAAAGATTTTTCTCAGTGTGATATTCTGAATTTTATATGGTTGTCTCTTGTTATCACTGAAATTTGTAGCATGTTGCCATTTCCATTTCCACATCACATGCTGCCCTTCTTACTCATCTCTTTGATGGATGGAGAAGATTGGGAATGAGTCCTATTAGAACAAGGAAACTGTCAAGCACGGGGGTGAGGGGTGGGGTGGGGACTGCTTTCAAGTACATGGGACATTCATGGGAGCCAGACTTAGGCTATGGAACTCACTTCCATAAATGATAAGAAAGGATCCACTGTCTCTCCCCACACATTCATAATTAATTGCAAAACCCATCTCTTCATATTAGCATTCCCATAATAACTATTATCTTACAAACAGAAGGTGAAATTCTGGCCCACAAAAATCTGTGGAAGTTGCAATTGACTTCAATAGGACCACAATTTCACCAACACATGCACTTACTCACACAAAAGATATATTTATACCACATATAAAAGTTCTATTCCAACAGATGGGGAAAGGAGAGAGATCCATTTTTGTATTTGTTATTGTTACTATTACTTATAACTTGGGAAATGCTCTTTTACTATGGTGATGCAGACCATATAAGTACAAGATAGAAGTCTCAATTTCAGTCAAGCATAAATGTCAACCCTTGCACTTTAATTTGCTACACATGACCAAATGATCTGTGCCATCAAGAGTGATTTGAATAAACTGCATATCTATGACCACTTCTTGGGCAATTTGCTAGGAGATCTCATTACAGTTCCATGTTACTGCAACCCACTATTTATAAATATGAGTAAGTGCATCTTTTAACTCAGATGGTGACCCAAGATATTTCTCCTTTATATATCCACTGGTTAACTCATTACCCCCATATGTCAGATACCCAGAATTTTCCAATGTAAACATGTCATTTTATACTCTATGATCACTAAAGGCCTGATTCTGCCATCTTTACTCATACTGAGGTACCTTACTTTGCACATAGTCATTACAATCAGTAGTGAGGTTGTGTATTAATAAAAGGCCACATGAAGAAATAAATTACTTCCGAGTCATACAAAACAAAGTTTTTCTAAGAAATCAAAGACAACACGCTATGACTAAGGATACATTTTTGTCAAGGATATTTTTAGTAAAAGTCAGGGACAGGTCACGGGCAATAAAGAAAAATTCACGGAAGCCTGTGACCTGTCCCTGACTTTCACTAAAAATATCCATGATAAAAAGGGAAGGGACTGGGCAGCTGCAGGGCTCCCACTACCCGTGGGGACTCAGAGCTCCAGGGTCCCCCTGCCCCCAGCGGCAGAGGGGAGCTGCTGGGGTCTCCCTGCCCACGGCAGCAGCTGGTGAGCTGCCCAGTGGGCCCGCCTATCCCCCACAGAGGTCGGGAGCTGTGAGCTACATACCCTGCCTAAAGTGGCTGGGAGCTGCAGGGTACTCCCACTGCCCATGGCAGCTGGGAGCTTGGGGGCCTGGTGCCTCAGGTTTCGGGGGTACCTCACAGCTCCTTGCTGCTGAGGGAGGCAGTGGGACCCTACAGCTCCCAGCCGCCAGTGCTAAAGTCACGGAGGTCTTTGGAAGTCATGGATTCCGTGACTTCCGCGACCTCCAAGACAAAATCGTAGCTTTAGCTAGGACATATGGAGTGCGTGCCTATTTACATGAGTTGGAATGTTAAGATTACCTTGGAGAGCACTGCTAATTTTTGCACAATACCTTATGTTAGATCTTCCAGACTGAGCATTTGTGCAGAATACAATGCAAGTATGTGTAGGTAAAATTGTAAATGTTATGTTTTGCACCAATCATAGGGGCTCCAAAGTGCTGAACACATATCTAAAAGTAATAGTAGTGGTTTTGACAAACTGTAAGTGTTTGTCTATTTATTCCTAGATAGTAGATAATGACCCACATGGAAGGTACAATGAAATGGTTAATTAGAAACAGTCTTCAAAATCTCTGTTAAAGGGAGAGGACCCTAACAAGGTAATAATGTAATCTAGGACCTTGATCTTGAAAGGATGGATCCTTATGCAGAATTGGGGCCAAACCCAAAGGGATTAAAATGTCTAATTAAATATTTTACCTCTGTGTGTGTTTGTATAGAACAACAACTATAAGGATTTCAAAATTATTCACATAGTAAACAATGCAAGGATTGGTGAGTGGTGGCCAGATGAAGATGCTTCCATGAGAAAATTACTTAGAAAAATAGTTTTCTATTCATTAATTTTATACCATTGTTTTCCCTTTGGTGATAGGGATATATAGCAAAGCACCAAGAGCTGGACACTTATACTCTTAATCATGTCAAATAATACCTTACTCTAGGCTAAATCCTGCTCACTTTATTTACATGAAGAGTTCCACCAAAGGCAATTGGATTACTTGTGTAAAATAAAGGGGATTTGGCACTCAGGATTAGTCCCACCAAAGTCAATGAATAAGATACTGTTCAAGATGAGTAAGGGTATAAGAATCTGGCCCTAAATTAATGACTTATGTTAAATCTGTTGGCTTCCATAGATAATCATGTCACAAAAAAAGTCCAAAGCAAAATCTGAGTGCGCACAAATATCAAATAAAATACATTGGCAAATAAGCATGCTTACTGATTTATATTCCTTCAACTTCATCCTGAGTATTGTTGGTGTCCATTTCCTCCACTCTATTTGAAAAAGCACCTCCATAGGCTAAGGTTGGTAATTACAGAAAATGGCAAGGGGTAGGAAGAACAAGAGGATTTTGTTCAGTTCATTCTTAGACAGGAAAGATTCAGGCCTAAAGTTCTCCTCAGATTCTGAAAGATTAAAAGTCGATAATGTGACAAAAATAGATCTATATATTTCAAAGGTAAAATAGGATGGAGTTTAATATTTTTAAGATAGTTCATGTTTCAGATTTAGTACTGTGACAATAGACAGACAAGTATTCTAGCATTAATACATTTCCCCTCTCCTGTCCCCACCCCCGAAATGTTTTTTTTACATTTCCCTCACAATTTGAAACATCTGGTAAATTACTTTTGTTTTTCTGATCCACGGCAGACAGCATGCTTGGATAACCCACTGTTGTTTGTAAAATGTTTATTTCTATGGAAGACTTTCCCTCCTTCCCCCCACATTTTTACCAATTTGTTTATTCTGAAAATAAAGTTAATCTGAATGCAACAGAACAGATTAGTCCATCAACACTGCCATAATGAATGAAACAATAAATTACATCAGATGCACTCTTTATTACTGAAATAACTAAGCCAATGAGATGGGGTCCTTAAGAAATATGTATGGCTCTCTAGACAGAGTGAATTTAGATGCCAGTGCTACTGCTGTACAGACACTTTTGCTTTAGCTTATTTGGAATTTGTCGGCTCTTTTGTGAGCAGTTATGTTATTTGACGGGTGGCTTGGCATATTCTCTGGCTCTTATTATTCAGGAAATGTAGTTGCAGGCCATTTACCTTTTAAATATGTGCCCTTGAAATTTTTGTCATCCTTCCCTCCCACAACCCCTACCTGCTTCCAGGGTGAAAAATGAGCAAATTTTGAAAGTTTTCAGTAACAATTAGAATTTGCCCTTTAAGTCAGCTTTTTATCATAAGGTAACCTAACATCCATAGTGTACTAATCACTAGCATTTTGACAGTGATGCCACCAGCCTTGCAGTGATCATGACAGAGCATCATTAGAGGAAACATATGACTTTCCTGATAGCTGGCGCAAATTAAGTCTATTATACTGAACAGTTCTGGAATTATTACCCTCTTACTTTTGACTGGCTAAAACACCTTGATCCTTAGTGATATTGCAAGAAGCAAATCTTTCCAAATCTGAGCAATATATTTCCATATCTAGTAAAAAATACCTTGTTATTGATGTCTCAGCCATCAGCCTTACTAGCTTGCAAAATATAGTAATTAGTTTTGATTTTCTTATGCTTTTTGGTTCATCTGGAACCTCAAATCTGCTGTTAGCAGCTGGATTGTTGCAGTCACATTATCAAAACACTGCTGGGCAAAAAAGCAGTTGGATTCAGTGCGCCAAATCCTGCTTGCCTGATTCAATTATATAGTTTTATTGGGCCAAATTCATCCCCTTGGTAACTCCCTTGATTTCCATGGAGTTATTCTGCAGATGGATTTGGCTGAAAGATCGAAGGTGGGCCCAATCCTGCAAGCCCTCCATAAATCGGACCCCTTTTGAAGTTGATAGTTTAGTGCACCACTGGCTTACCAGGGTGACCCCAATGAGTGCCTACTTTGAGCATGTTTACCTCATGGCAGAAAAAAAATTGCTCTGCTCCTTATAAATCCATGGATCAGTACTTCCAGGAATAATTAATGTTAAGAATTTTTTTAATCCATTACGCCTTCAAAACAGCACATACAGAAGAAAGTGCAAAAGACGACAGTTCGATATGAATAGAGTAGCGCAATGAGTGTTGCACAGAAAAATGTTAGATGTTAAAAATCATTTGGAAACCTTCCTGAAAATAAAGCATAAATAGTTACAGCCCTTGGGCCACAGTTTGTTTTTGTTTGTTTGTTTTTGAAGGCAATTACCATGAAATTCACCCAGGCTGAGTAATGACCACAACAATTCTCACATTATATCAGAAAATACAAACATATGTTCAGAAGTAAGCCTGGACATTAAAGGGAAGTGGTGAGGTTACGGAAAGGTAACGGGAAGAGGGCCAAGGAATTTCTTTCTCCATAGACAATCAGAAAGATCTGTTCCCTGTGATACTAAATAAATGGAATTTTTGCCAACTAACCAGATTTCTAGACAACCAATCGTTATTCCCAACAAAATACTTCAGACAACCAGAAATTGCTATGCTATTTATGAAATGATATATTTAAGAATAAACTGTTTCCTAAATGAGGTCTACCCTCTAACCTGGGAACTAGAGAATCTGAAAGAGCTTCAGTTACTCCAAAACTGTTCACATAGCTTTTTTTGAGGAGGGAAAAAGGTAATTTTAAAGTTATACTCTTTGACTGTAGTCCTTCCAAAAATCAGAGGAGGCAGAACAGCAAGGCGTGGGTGAACTGGAAGGTGGGTAGACATAGGCTGTTTAATCTTAAAAAAAAAAAAAATCAGGACTTCAAATTCTAGAAGGCATGATACATTCCAAATTTTGGGTTCCATTTCCCACTCCTTCTGCTTTGTACTGTTCAGAGTGCAGAAGGTCAATGGTGAACAAGGGGCAATGCTCCCTGGGCTTCTGTTAGCAAAAGGGAGCATAAAATGGTGGATTCAGGTGAGATGAAGGATGAGACGAGAAGGGGTAATGTCTGTGCATGTAATAATTGAGTATTAAATAGCATCAGTGTGTCCGGACCTCACACATCTGCTATTTCTCTAAGCAGTGATAAACCGCACATAAATTGTTCTCTTGTGAAGGCAAATTGGTGGGATTGTGGAATTTGGGACAGAAGCAGGATTTTCTGTAAGCTCTCCCCCTTGCCACAGTATATGTGCTCTGTGTTGCTATGACAACTTTTCCCATTTAAGAGGGAATCTCTAGTGTTTGTATTCCACCAGGACCAGGAGATCTAGAATCTAAATTCTACAATCCATTCAGTTTCATCCAGTTTGTTACCATCTAGACATAATACTACTTAACTCAAAACTACTTAATTTAAATACTCGCGGTCCTGTACAGACATTAGTCTCCACAACATCACTGTGAGATAGGTAGAAAACTGATTCCTGGAACCTGCTACACAGAAAAACAAAAATAAAAGAAATCCAGGCTCACAATCTTGTAACATATCCACAGACACCTCAAGACTTCACAGTTGTCTCTGTGCAGCACACCATGGGCACCTGGACAGGGCTGGCCTTAGGGAAAATGGTGCCCTGGGTGAACTTGGATTTTGACGCCCCTGGCTCCCACAGGCACCCCTCCCATTACACCTGCCCCCGTGGGCTCTTCAGCCCCCCCTCCCGCATCATCTCCGGTCCCCGCTGCCTCTCCCACCAGTGCTAAATTTGTATCGAAAGGGGTGCCAAGACTCAGCTTCGGCACAAATTAAGCACTGACTGGCCAGCTGGAGAGCAGCAGTTGCTGGTCAGGCGCCCAGCTCTGAAGGCAATGCCACCGCCAGCAGTAGCGCAGAAGTAAGGGTAGCATGATATATGGTGTATTGCCACCCTTACTTCTATGTTGCTGCGGCTCGTGATGCCTGGTGCTTGGCCTGTGGGCAGGGCTGGCGCAACCCATTAGCCGACCTAGGCAGTTGCCTAGGGTGCTAACATTTGGGGGACGGCGACCGCAGTGGCCAGATCTTCGGCCGCCCCGGTCGCCGGTGGTATTTCGGGGGCGGGACCTTCCACCGCCTCTGTTGGGGGCAGTATTTCGGGGATGGGACCTTCCGCCGCCTAGGGCGGCAAAAAAGCTGGCAGCGCTCCTGCCTGTGGGTCAACGTGGACTCCACGCTGTTGCGTGGGGGCTGCATCTTGCCGGAACTCAGCCATCCAGCAGCCCTCTGGCCACTCCTGGCTCACCAATGGTGCCATTTCAGATTTTGGAAGGTGTGATTCCAGGGGCTACTTAGGCACCTGAAAACTGTAGGGTTCCCCCCCCCAGATAATAACTTAGAAATTAGCTGACAAGAGCACTGTACCTAATTCCTATATAAAGAAAGAAAAAAACTATATACAAACTCCAATTAAAGCCATATTTTAAGTTTCTATGTAAGTTTAGAACAATAAGGAGATAATACAGCAAGATATTCCCAATCCCAAGCCTTGAGGTATCACTTCTGGAGTGAACACAGATATCAGAAACACAAGTTTGATACCTTACACACTGTCTTCAGTAAAGATAAATAAAAATAGATAAAATCTGCTTACTTTCTCTAACAGACACTTTGTGTTACTGCCATTATGTACTCTATTTTAGTCAACTGTTTTTCACTCCACTAAAAATGTATTTACTTAATTTTAACACACACGATTAAGGTTTTTTCGGGTCTTTTATTAAGAACTGGAATTTATTTTTCAATTATTTTGGCATTTATGTTTACCGATCACAATAATGTACGTGACTCAATAACATTTGACTCCCTCATTACTATTAGTATCAGACTTGGAACCGCATTTATTTTCATACAAATGTTAAGTTATTTTACAGATATAAATAAAAATACAATTTGAAAATAAGCAACCTTCATCTGCACAGTGGCTTAAAAAAAATTAGCTAAACATGTAACTTTAATTTGGCACTGTTATGGTGAGTACAAGCTAAATTTACATTTTAGAAGGATACTATTATTTGATTGCACCATATTAAATAATGAATGACAAAGCACAGTACGGTAATAAAAGTAGTAGTGATAATTACTCCAGCCAGGACAGGTTAGGCATTTTAGAACTCACTACTCAAAGAATTAATTTAAGGATAAGAGAGAAATCAAATTATGAAATGCACAGACCCTGTCAAAAAACTAAAATAACAGCACCATGATCCTTACTGAACTTTAAAGAATAAAATCACAGAGAATATAGTGCAGGGGTCGGCAACATTTGGCACGCGGCTCGCCAGGGTAAGGACCCTGGCGGGCCGGGCCAGTTTATTTACCTGCTGATGTGGCAGGTTCGGCTGATTGCAGCCCCTACTCGCCGCGATTCGCCGTCCCGGGCCAATGGGGGCGGCGAGAAGCGGCGTGGGCAAGGGATGTGCTTGCCGCAGCTTCCCACCACCCCCATTGGCCCAGGATGGCGAACCGTGGTGAGTGGGGGCCGCGATCGGCTGAACCTGCCACGTCAGCAGGTAAATAAACTGGCCTGGCCTGCCAGGGTGCTTACCCTGGCGAGCCGCGTGCCAAATGTTGCCGACCCCTGATATAGTGCATTACGCATTTTGACCGGAAGTACCAAGAAGTAACGACAACAAAATAGAAGTGTGTGTGTGTGTCAGCGCGCTGCCTCTTTAAGCAGAGCGCTTACCTGCCTGAGCGCTTGTTCAGACAGAAGCAGTTGCCTGCAGCATCCACTCTTGACCCAGAGGCAGCAGCAAAAACAAGCTTCCCCCGTTCCCCACCCCAGCTCAGTGGAGACTGGGTACACGTGTGGGGAGACACCTCAACACATCACACCGCCCCACACGTTGTGCAGCAGACTGGAGGCAGGCTTCCAATCCTGAGCAGCTTGGCCAGAGGTGGCTCCAGGGTGTGGGGAAGGGGCAGGAGCATTGGCGGCTGCAGATAGCAGTGGAGTAAGGAAGGGAGGAGGGGCACTCCTGCTCTGGAGGAGTTCCCTGGATAGTCATCCAGCTGCCCCCCTGTAGCTCATGTTGTCAGTGCCCTGGGCAGTGCCCTCACCATAGGTGCTGGCACTAGGGGTGCTGCTGCGCCCCCTGGCTTGAAGTGGTTCCCATCATATACAGGGTTTACAGTTTGGTTCAATACAAATTGTTCCAACATCACTGGCCCCCACCCGTAAGGTCAGCCCTGCACCTGGAACATCTGACCACAGCAAGGATAGAACTCATATCCTCCTGTTCCAAAAAGCACAGGTCTTAATATTTGTGCTAAAGAGGGCTCTCCTCAGCAGTGTAGGATGTAGGACAAAGTTGAGCAGTTCTGATACCATTCAGTAGTTGGTAAAAATACACACTAGCCCATTAATGACTGTATTTCTTCCTATTTGTTTCACTACAATAAGACTTGAGGAATTTTCTCCTTTCCAAATGGCATGTAGGCTGCAGCAACTCCCAACTCAAGCATTCCATTAGAAGGCAAAGGAATACACGAGGTGAGCCAATTCACACACCTTGGCAATAACATGCAAACCAATGGGATTATCCAGAATAATGTCCCAAGCCACTTAAACAAGATTTGGTCATCAAACATCTACAACTGAAAGACCAAACTACAACTCTTCAATTCAAATGTTATTTACCTTAACACATGGATGTGAAAACAGGCAATCCACCAAAGGTAGACAGGCAGGCATCTAAATGCCTTTGCAAGCAAATGCCTCAGGAAAAATATTAGGTATTAAATGGAATGAATTTATAACAAATGCTGAGATTGCAGATGAGAGTTTGTGGAACTGTGACCAAAGTTATCCAGAAAAGAGGATGGAAATGTGGGACGTTTTAAGACTGAAGCAAGAGGGTCTAGCTGGCAAGCTGTTAGGCAGCTGGAGGAACACGTAAAAGGGGCTGATGGAAAGAATCCCTAGCAGTACTTAGAGAAGGAAAACTTTTGGACTTGATTTACCAGAGAACATTTAAAAAATGGTCCAGGATACACAGGGATGTCAGAGCCTTGTTCGTCCCCTAAGCAACATCTGACACACGGGAGGGATTCAGAATAAGAAGTTATAAGCAATGCCTACATCTGCATACAAGCCACAGCGTTCTTCCCCAAGAAGCAAGTACTGTTAAGTAAATACACAATTATCTAAAATTAAAACCAGTTACATGGTTAACTTATTTTTCTGCAAGCTGCAGCCTTAGGACACACTTGAAATTGAGATGATTCATTTACATTCACATGTTTTATCCTAGGGAGTAAAATTTAAACAAACAAGCATTGTGACCCTGGACTTTCCTATTCCTTCCTACAGAGTCTCAGAAGTACCTTGATATACTGTGTGGAAACAAGCTTAATTGAAACCGAATTCACTGGCAAACTATGGAATACGACAAGATGAAGAAAATGGCTAGAATTTCTTACAGGCACCAGCAAAGGGAAAATTATGTAAATATCCCCTTTGCAAACCTTTGTAATTGGAACTTTTGATACTCTTTAAGGAGACAATACCATGGACTGCAAGTCAAAAGATTTTATGAGAACTATTAAAGTGCTTTTCCTTTCCTCACATCTGTCTTAATTTGCTTAGTGTTTCCTTCAGATTTCATGCAGTGTAGCTAAATCTAAAAATACGGATACAGAACTCCTTAAATCAAGCTAATGCACTAATAATATTGTTCAGGATCATAAGCCAGATATCTAAGAGATTACATCAGAGGAGGTTAATTCATGTCTATGTTCTTGATTTACTATTTGTTTTACTTTGCTAAAAAGAATATTGAAGAGTTAATAGAATCAAAATCCGTAGATATTGATTTAAGATAAGTTATTTATCTGGCTGATGTGGCAGAATGTCACAAGACACATAAAATTATATAGTGTATGAAGAACAGTTTTCATTTTTATTCATCAGGTCTTATTTATTTACCTAGATTCCTATTTTATTTAAATGTTCCTTTTCACAAAGATTAATATATTTTCATCTATGAATTTTCATCCTATTTTTCTAGGTTAAAAAACCCATCAACATTACAAACTGAAGCATCTCTTTCCAAATAGAGACAAACGGTGCCATATATACTTTCTAACATTAAAACAGTTAGCAGGGTTCCATTTGGCTTGTTTGACTCAGAGGTAATTCTGAGCCAAAATTCTGATAATTGGTATCAATCATCAATGGAATTTTATACCAGATGAGGCCCTGGCCCAGGGATTTTAGGGTGTGGTATTTGTCTTTCAAAAGAAGTCTCCCAAATATATTAGCTTTGTTCAACTTTTTATTGAAGGAGCAGAAGTAGAGAAGAAATGCTGAAGACACTAGTGAGTGGCTCAGTTCCTAAGAGCTGTTTTGCTCAGCTGGATTTCATTCTCTTATGACTGGTAGTATCCCTTCTACAGCATGGGCAAAAGTCAATCCTACCACTCCTGAGAACATTCGGTTCTCCTGTACTCCCTTTGAATTTCAAGAACCTCATATTCAGATGAACTTTTTTAGGTATTGTACATACCTTTTATCTGGGGTGTGCACATGGGCTCCTCTTTTTAGTCTCATTAAATCTCTGTAAATCAGCTAATAAATCAGATTTGTCACATATGCTATAAGATTTAGGCCCATCTGACTATTACTCTGCACCTTGTACAAGTCATTTGCACCAACATAAAGATGATGTTAAATACTACCAAATCGGAATGGTAGCACTTTACATAACAATATACATAAAAGACCCCTTCAACATGTAGGACAGTGGTGAATCTGGCCCTTCATCCTGATATTGTTACTGTTTATTAATTATTATTATTATTTGTATTGTGGTATGATCTAAGAGCTCCCGTCATGGACCAGGACCCCACTATGTTAGGTACTGTAAAAACAAAAAAGAGGATCCCTGCACCTCATGGTTCATGGATCAGCTATAAGCTCTATGGTTAAAAAGTTCACTTCCCAACTTGTATCTGCTGAATAGCAGTGAATCATGCTGTTACCATATTACCAAGGTCTCCTTATTTTCTGATCCATCACAGCATTTAATTTATGATACAGTAATGACATAAGTTTTTGTCATGATGGACATATTACACAATACCGCAAGCTAATGCAACAGTACTACAATGGAAATGTTGGATCAGAGAACCCCAAACCATTGCAGTATCTTGTTAGAAGTTTAAAGTGAACTCATAAATTAGTATATATCACAGCAACTACTCACCAAGTAATTGGAACCATGTAGGTGAACTTGCAAGAAATCTGGCACATGGTGAACCCTCACCCTCTGGATATTGAAAACAGAGAATGAAAAGAAAAACACAGTTACAATCAACAAGATATTTTCCTTAAGAGCTAATGTTTGTAACAAGAAAGTAAAATAAGTGAAACAGAAATTAAACAGAAAATTCCCCAAATTAGGGTTAAATCTTGTCATATATATAACCCAAAAAGTGTAGCCCTATCTTCTCTGCCACTCTCCCCCCCCCCCCCCCCCCCCCGCAGCCATTTCTTTAGATCTTCCCCTCAACACCTGTGCAAGGGGAGGGAAGCGTGAGATGAAGTTAACCCTTTGTTCACCGGGGGCTGCATTGTTCCCTGAAACATGTTATGAAATTGTGTTTGCAAAACTTCATCCAACAGACTTTTTTTTTAGAAGCTTTGCAACCCTTTTCCCCAGGCACTACCTCAAGCTCTCTTCCTACATAGAAGAGGAATCCTTCTCCTGCTTCCTAAACCATCCTGAAATAGTTCAATATACAGTGTTAAGAAAGTAGAGTCCTTTGCATAGAAACTTTGGAAGAAGACAGTTAATGGAGAGAGAGAGAGAGAAACACATCAGAAACTCTGAAATGAAACTATCAGGTAAAGATGGAAATGACCATTGTTTTTCTCTCCCTGATCTGTGATGCTGATAGATAATAAGACAGAGTAATTGTATATAAGAGTAACTGTGTTCTACTCCTTATTAAGGCGTGAATAGCTTGCATTTAACAAGTACATTCATTTTACGTAAACAGTATTGCCAACCCCAGGAGTTCAATAATCATGAGTCAGGTCCAAAAAATTATGAGATTGGTTTAATAATTGTGAGATTTTAAAATATTATATATAAGTGTTGGGCTCTTTGTATTTACCTTGTGGGTTTTGAGCTTCATAGGGTGCACATACTTCACATTTTCAAGTTTTTCTCATCAAACATGAGGGCTAGAAACAGACTTTTTAAACAAAATGACAGCTGAGATTTTCATGCAATTTAATTCCAGCAGCTGGGTTTTAAAAAAACCCAACAACTATCATGAGAGCTGGCTATCCTGCAAACAAGATATAACACAGCAGTGAAAGCCTGCTGTAAGCTTTAGCCAGTCTCAGTCTGTTCTAAAATGGAGAATGACCTTCAGTTTCTGAAGCCACACCAACATCTTGATACATAATGTCAGCTACTCCACAAGTTAACTGAGGCCCCAAAACTGCAAACATTTATGCACATGGTTTACATTAAACCCACTGATTTCAGTAGGACTATTCCTGTGCATAAAGTTAAGCACATGCATAATTGCTTTCAATATTGACCCTAATACAGTTTATTTGATATGGAGAATAAGGGAGTTGTTTGTTTTATTTTTAAGAATATAATGTGCACCTCAGTCTACCTGCCTGATTACATGCAGTTAAATCAAAGGAGGCAATTATGGAAGAAACAAACAGGAAATAAAACAATGACAGATAAGTTACTGCCAGTGAGAATACCAAGGGTCCTTAAGGAAGCAATGGGGAAGCTATTAATTGGGAAATATGCACCTGCTGGCTCCGCCCTGGTTAATAGGTTAATTTTTCCCAAGCCCAAGCCTAGGAGCAAGAGGGTATTAAAGACTCCATCCTAGAGAGGAAGGGAGGTGAGTAAACAGCAGTTGAAACTGACAGAAAGACACTGAGGCAGGGGCTATTTGTCTCACCCAAGCCAGGAGTAGGGGTGTCTGGGCTGAGTGGAATGTACCTAAAACTTGCAAGCAACGAATAAAGTTTAGATAAGACCCAGACATGTGACCGTCTATTGTTTTATCCTTTTTTTTGCGTGCTATGAACTTTTGGGTGAATAAATAAAAAAAGAAAACAGAAAAAACAATGGTAATTTCATCATGTGGAACCATACTGACCCCCATGTTGCTCATCAGCAGGGTTAGAAACTTTATATTCACCACTCAGACCTCTGCCACCTGAACAATAATGGAGGGTCATCATCTTCTGTGGCCCAGAAGGGGACAAGACACACCCTTTCCCAGCAGGTTCAGAGCTATTCGCTTGCAATCGAGGAACAGTGAGACTCAAGAATCCTGGCTTCTATTTCATGTTTGAGAGAAGTGTTCTCTAGTGGTCATAGAGCCCATCCCCTTCAGCATGACCCCTGTCCTCATCCTGTCTTTTCCTCCCTGCCCAGCCAGCCCTAGTGGCCACTCCCAAGCTCTTTATCCAAATAACCTTCATCCCTTGGCCACTCCCAAGCTCCTGGTCCCCACTGCCTGTCTCTCCCCTTGTGATCTGAGTCCAAGTTCTCCTGCCCCATCTCCCACTCCTAATCTCTTCACAACTCCCCTTGGCTTCTTCTTTTGGTCATAGTCTCTTAAGTGTTCTCTTAAATGTATTTATAAGGTGACCAGTTACAGGACTTAAAGCATGGAATAAGTATCATGGGAGCAAGGGGGCGTAACAAGAGACAAACTGGATGACTGGGGTATAAGTGAAAGCCTTCTGTTCCCAGGAATGGATGTAGAATGTTTAGATGTTCCAAGACTCCAAGTAGCTACACAGGCTTGGCATTTTTGTCCCCTGGCTTGCTGAGGGAGTCTTTGTAAAACCTTCTTGTGACGAACTAGGACTGTTCTTAATGTGGTCTTTGAATGCTGAATGGGGAGGTTGGCTGGGACGGTCTGCACTGGGGGATGGGAGACTGGCCTTGAGGGAAGATACCTGAGCATGTAAAGTGAAAACCCAGGAAGGGGGGTTGGAGGCCAGGTGACACCTCTGCCCAGGAAACTGAACAAAGGCTGGGGGAAGAGTCAGGAGAAGCTGGGTGAGAGACGCTGGAGGGAGTTGGAGTGGTCAGGAGCTGGCTTGTGTAATGGAGGGGAGCCCAGACGGGACTCTGACCCCCCAATGGGGCTGTGGTGCCCCTGGGACCCCAAGATGGACCTAACTGGGGGCGGCGGGTGGGTCCTCTTGTCTGTACCTGCAAGACCTGTCTTGGATTGTGTTCCTGTTGTCTAAATAAACCTTCTGCTTTACTGGCTGGCTGAGAGTCATGGTGAATCGCAGGAAGCCAGGGGTGCAGGGCCTTGTGTCTCCCCACACTCCGTGACACTTCTCAACAACAGGCACAGTGTAATTACTGAAATATCTTTCTCTTTCTTCCACCCCTTCAGTATTGGTACAGTATCATTTGATGATTATTACTGGATTCAGATAACTCTGAGTTCATCCAGCTATGGCTAATTCTGGTGATCACAGGACCCACCTAAGCCCAGTCTTTTATTCTGAAGTTTTCTTGCATCAGTTTTCTGGACAGCATTCTACTAATCAGTATGTACTGGGCATAATAGGTGCCGACAATGTTTTAGCAACAGCCTAGGAAGCTTCAACCTTGCGTACCTGTACAGCTTCACATCCATGCTACATAGGAAGACATTTTATTACCACAAAGCAACGTAATTACCTTGGAAACTATTACTGTTTCTGTGATACATGGAAAATAACTCTAGATTGTACTCAAAATTGGCTAAGAGTGGCTTCTGAGAGCTATTCTTCTGGAGAAAATGCCTCTTGCTTTTATGTGTGTGTGTTCTTGTAATATGCAAGCAAGAATTGATTTTCCAGATCAAAGGCCTGATCCTAATGTGCAGTCCTTACTCACAGGAGCAATCCCATGAGTACAGGCTGCAAGATTAGACAGTAGGTGTGACTTAAAAAATAAACATGCAATTCTGGGCCAAATCCTTACCCCTTCTCCAGCTACTTTCCACCGCTCTGATGGGACAAAAAAGCTGTAAAGCTGGTATATCTGGCCTGTGGAGAACTTCTCTTACATGGGAGAATCCCCAAGTGGTGTAGAGCAGCTGTAATGGCTCCTATACTATACTCTTCCTCACCCCCTTCTGGTGTAGGAGGCATTTCCAGTGAAGCTTTATGTCTCACCATCGATCAGTGAATTCCAGAACAGCCCTTTGGGGCCATGAGCAGCCAGGTGTAAGTTAGAAAAACCCTGAGGCTTGCTCTTCAGAATCAGGGGGCATGAAGATGGCTTAACATGACCTTTGCCCTCTGCCCCACTAATGCAATTTGGCTGGACCAGGAAATCTGGCATATTTAAAGACATTCAAAAAACAGCAACACATCTCACGTGCTGACTGTGCCATTACCAGCTACGGTCTTCATCAGGCACTCCTTGACTTCTCTTCGCTAAGAATAATGGATCCAGTCCTATAGCCCTTACTTATGTGAGTAGTCCCACTGACTTCAGTGGCATTACTCATAGGAGAAAAATTGCAGGATTGTGCTCCCTGTAAAATATAATGGAATTTGTGTTTACCATTAACATATGGCTCATTAACAAATCATTTTTTCTGCCCCATTCTCTTGTTTGCTGCCAATATTAAAAGACCAAACTATGGTGGAAAATCACTTCATGAGGAAGAAATCAAATGTTATGAAATGTTCCTTAGAATTTTTCCATAATCTGGCAGTTTTGTCCCTTTGAAGAAGTTGTGCATCTGTAGAGTACAGCCAGTTTATTGCTAGGGAACAATGTCTGTACATAATGACTATAAGATGTTACATAAAAGTTTAAACAAGTCTGCAGTAATTGTTGTTTCTACAGGGGAATGTCTTTCTTCACATCTGGGTTTCAGAGGACTTTAATTTAAAATAATTTAAAATTAGCATAGAACAATGTATTGTCTTCAAAAAATAATGCTGCCATCCTCTCACATTATAGTGTTACTGACTCTGTTGGGTCTTATTTAGGCTTTGTCAGCTTTTCCGTCATAAACCTTGTTGAGGGAGGATTAATTACTTCAGCCAGCTGAAATGGCACTGAGGCAAAACTTTATTTTTTCTATATTGTATATTTATTGGCACTTACACAAAACTGTCTACATCAATTCACTTGCTTTCAATTGAGAGATCAGCACACAACTGGAAGAGTTTCACATGCTGCCTATTGTTTAAAATATTTTGAAAAAGCAAGATTTTATTTAGTTATTTAGGGCCAAGTCATGCCTTATGTGGCCACACAGAGAGTTAAAAGGAAATACATACCTCCTGCATGGCCTGTCCACATCTTGGCCTGAGCAGGTGTGGTAAAGCACAGGCTCTGTACCTGGTTCTCCACCCTCAGCCCATCAACAGGTGGGTGGAGCAGTGGTGGAGCCATTGACTGTGTCCTCCCCTCAATATGAAACTGACGAAGGGGGAGATGTCTTGGTATGCACAGACAGAGACAGCCACTGAATCAGGGCTGGTCTCTAGGGGTTCCTTCAAACATCCAAACAAAAAGCAAAGAGGAACTCACTAGTCAGACACTGAGGCTATGTCTACACTATAAATTACTTCACTGTAACTTACATCGCTCAGGAGTGTGAATAATCCACACTCCTAAGTGACGTAAATTATACCACCTAAGCGCCAGTGTGGACAGCACTATGTCAGGCTTTTCCACCGATATAGCTACCGCCTCTCACAGAGGCAGGAATTATTAATGAAGAGTGCTCTCCTGTCGGCTTAAAGCATCTTCCCCAGAAGCATAAAAGCGGTACATCTGCATTGGTGCAACTGCGCCGCTGTAGCTGCTATAGTGTAGACATAGCCTTAGGCAGAACCAAAGCAGGATGGGAATTGCCAGGCAACAAAGCAAATAGGCAGGGAGCCACTGAAGTACAAAGCCAGGCAAAGACAAAGGCACCCTGAGTGTTTGAATGGCAGACATCTAGATAGGCAGAAAGACATGTGGACGAGCAAGTTATTAGTTAGTTTGATAGGTACCTCTGTAGGTTAAATATCCCTCCTCCACTGCAAAGGCAGCCAAATCCAACCATTATCTCTTAGTAGTCCAGGTGTTGGGTAGAAAATCATCTCCAGTCCCAGAATCTCTTTCTTGATCTCCAAATGAAATTGAATAAAAATCTCAGAATCCACTTTCTTGGCACTGGAAACTCCTAGAATCCTCTGAATATCCACTACTACATTCCCAGCATTCTGCAATGGGACAAATCTTCATAGCTGCAAAAGCTATGGATACTCTGAATCTCCGCATTTCAAACCTGGACAATTTACTCCCGATCTCCCCAAGACAGGAGATTAAACCAGGATGATCTGCAAAACTAGGAAGATCTATGTTCCCTCCCACAAAGCAGTTGGGTGAAAACCCCAAACAGGGCCAGATTAACTCTCCTGTGGACCCGGGGCTATTAAATTTTGTGGGGACCCTGTATACATGTCTTTTTCCTAATTTAAAACAAAGTGATCACATTTATGGCATTGATGCTATTAACGCTATACTAAACTTGCCTTTTAATTAACATAAAGCCGTTCTGTGGTTACATTTCAGTGTAAAACATGTAGAACAGAGTTAAGAAGTAGGCTATTTTGAATTATCTTAGAACAACTGTTATATTAGTTTCTTTCTGGGAGGGAGTTTGGGTGCAGGATGGGGCTCCAGGCTGGGGCAGCGTGTTGGGATGCAGGAGAGGGTGAGGGGTGTGAGCTCTGGGAGGAAGTTTGGGTGCAGGAGGGGATTCTGACCAAGGGCAGGGGGGTGGAGTGTAGGAAGAGGTGCGAGGTGCAGGCTCTGTCCGGGAGGCGCTTACCGCAGGCGGCTCCCGGATGGCAGCATAGCAGGGCTCAGGTAGGCTGCCTGCCTGCATGCTGTGGCCCCATGCCAATCCCAGAAGCAGACGGCTGCTGGCATGTCTTTGCACGCCCCTGGTGGGAGGAGGACAGCGTGTCTCCGTGCGCTGCCCGCCCCCGCAAGTGCTGCCCCTGTGGGGACGGTGCTGGGGGCGAGGGCAGTGCATGGAGCTGCCTCCCCCCGCCCCCACCAGGGGCCACAGAGATGTACCAGCAGCCAGCCACTTCCAGGAGCAGCGTGGAGCCACAGCATGCAGGCAGCCTGCCTGAGCCCTGCCGCACCAGGGCCTCCCTTAGGCCAGGGTCCTGTGCTGCAGCCCCTAAAGCCCGTGCATTAATCCGGCCCTGACCCCAAGGCAGGGCCTGAGCATGGAAACATCTATGAAATTGCACATTATTTTTCATTCTCAAAGGTAGAATTCCTTTGGAATCCCCCCCAATTCACTCCATTCAGCCAAGGCACTCCTAGAGACAAAGAGCTAGCTTCTCCCCCACCCCCGTTATTGTGACCCAGACATCACTGGGCCATTAGGTCCATTGTAGTATGTATGTTCTTATGTTCCCCAACCACTTACTCTGACTGATCAGGCACTGCAATCTGTCTTCCCTATGGGGGTATGTCCTGTTCCCCACTTACAGTTGACCTGCTGGTACAGATTGGACAGTCACTAGAGGGTGAAACCTGCTGTATAGTTTCAAAAAAGCAGCTAATCCCCGGGAGACCCCTCCATCTGTTACCTTGAGATGGAATGTGAGGTGGTGGTGGTTATTCCGCAGATCTTAGGGCAGGTCTTCACTACGGGAGGTGTGGGGGGGTCGATTTAAGATACGCAAATTCAGCTACGCGAATAGCGTAGCTGAATTCGACGTATCGGAGCCGACTTACCCCGCTGTGAGGACGGTGGCAAAATCGACCTCTGCGGCTCCCCGTCGACGGCGCTTACTCCCAACTCCGCTGGTGGAGTAAGAGCGTCAATTCGGGGATCGATTGTCGCGTCCCGACGAGACGCGATAATTCGATCCCCGAGAGATCGATTTCTACCTGCCGATTCAGGCGGGTAGTGTAGATCTAGCCTTAACCATTGTTCTTATTTGCAATCTCCTTTGCATTAGATTTGAGAGAATATGTATCATGACTGAAAACAATGAGGTTTACAGTCAGTGATTCCAATAAGAATAATTATTCTGTTTTGAGCTCATGTTAAATGTTACTCTCACTGCTGGTATATTATCAAATTGTTTTTCTAAACATGGGATTTGATTGGATTAGGCTTGGATTTTCTTAGAGTCCAGACACACTCCCTGACCACTGAACGTCTCCATCTGACGGTTTTGTGGGGCCAGAATATAGCTCTCTGCAGGTTGGAATATTTTCTAATCCAATGACTGTTTCAGAGGGAGGGGAAATTTTTTCCAGTCCAGCTGTGAGATACACAGGGTTAGCAGATTGGTAGCAGACTCAGTCAAATCTCCAAAAAACCCACTGGAATTTCCGTAAATCAAAATTGATGGGACCCAAGAATATCTTGGCTCTTCGGTCCCCATTCCTCCCAGCCAAACTTCTAGAGATACTCAAAGCTCCCACTCTTTCTGCTGCAATATTTCACAGGAAAATTCCTTCAAGAGCCTCTAAGCCCCTATTCTCCCTTTGGATCAATGTAGATGGAACACTTATATTTTCTTTATAATCCCTTTTTTATATTGCCTCAGCCTCATCTTTCCTAATCTACTGCCTCCCCCCACCCCACAAATTCCAAATCTCCTCAATAAGGGAGAAATTAATTTCATTGTATTATTAAACAAATGTCAGTTGGATTGTGTAAATAAAGGAAATAAACCAATATTTGGAACAAAATAAGTATTGCTTTATAACTTCCCAGTCACCGCCTGCCAAAGGCTCTAACGCACAGTTTTCCAATCCCTCGCCAAATGGAGTTGGGGACTTTCTCTAAGTTTGTGCCACTGTTTGCATCCCTTCCCCCCACTATACACTCTTGATCTTCACTTTTAGCAGCCTAGGGCCAGTCACACAACATAGGATAAGGTCACTTATCTGTTCTCAGGGACTCACTGGAGTCATTGTGGATAGTTCTATGAAAACATCTGGTCAATGTGCAGCAGCAGTCAAAAAAGCTAGCAGAATGTTAGGAACCATTAGGAAAGGGATGGATAATAAGACAGAAAATATGATAATGCCACTGTATAAACCCAGGATACACCCACACTGTGGCTGCTGTTCTGGTTGCCCCCTCTCAAAAAAGATATGTTAGAATTGGAAAAAGTACAAAGAAAGGCAACAAAAATGATTAGGTGTATGGAATAGCTCCCGTATGAAGAAAGATGTTGTTGTTCAGAGGTATTAAAAAAACCACACACCACCAAAAGACAAAAGTTTTGCCAACGAAAAGCGCCGGTGTGAACAGTGCTTTGTCGGTGGGAGTGCTCTCCTGCCGACAACACTAACGCCGCTCATTGGGGGTGGAAGTTTTTTGTTGGCAGGAGAGCGCTCTCCTGCTGACAAACCACAGCTACACTGTGCGCCTTTTAGCGACACAGCTGTAGTGGCACAGCCGTGTCGCTAGAAGCTGCGTAGTGTAGACATAGCCTCAGGCATGTTTGCAATTGCATGTGATCAACAACTTTTTCACATGTCTAACATGACAATGAAATTGAATTAGTGCCTCGCTGACTGGTGTAAGCCTAATTGGTTCATTTTTAAAAAATGAAAATGAATAATCTACTATTTTTAGATATAGAAAGTGCTATCCTGCAATGCACCTCAAGTCAATGGGCGTCTTCCTGCTGATTTCACTGAGTGGGTGTTGTATTTCTTTCTCTTTTTTATAGCCACATTACAGATGGATAAACAAGTAGAAGTTTATGATTAATATTACCACTTGCGTTCCTCTCAAAAACTTTTTAATACAAGGTTAGAAGTTATATTTATTAAATTATTTTGTTTCAAAATGACATTCAAAAACATCTATGATGTCTATTGTCTGAAACCATACATAATTACAATCAGCAGAACAGCAGCAAAATTGTGATTCAGGTAAGAATGTACTTACTTTCACAACTATGCTTAGACCATAGGGATGGGAATATAGGAGCATGCATTGCATGCGGCGTCTTCCATCAATCATTAACACATTTGAAATAATGTTGAATTAGGTCCTGACTCTCTAGCTCTAGGATTAAATTAAGCCCTTTCTAATTCTGCTTTTAGTAATATGGCAATCATTTAAACCAAAATGTCAGCTCCAAATATCCTAGTCTTGCCACTGATTTACTATATAGGACATCTGTCCCTATTTCAGACTATGGGTCCGTTTCCGAGATAGGGGAGCCTTAATTGGATTCCCAAATGCCATACAGTTTTACATTCTAATTAGCTGGAGAGGGAACATTACATATCCACATTCCTACTCAAATGCCCATCTGCTCCCTAACTTAGATGCCCAAATTTAAAATAGGGTTCTTTGAGTCTAGTAATCTTACAAGATTTAAGGCCTGACTCAAAGCTCATTGAACTCCACCAAAAGACTCCCAAAGACTTTGGATCACAGAACCTTAATACCTGGAAACCCCATAGTGAAAGAAGTTCAGTACTTCAAGAAATATTATTGTAATTGCTATTACTCTCACTTATCCTCTGCTCTAGCACCAGATAAGTTCCTACCAGTAACTGGAAGACAGTGCAGTCTTTGGATGGACTGGCACAGTGTAGCATAGAGCATTGAACTAGAGGATGATTAAGATAAACAGATTTAATTCATTTGGACACTTCCAGGTAGCTATTCTGCATAAAATATTTTATGACTCATGGTTCATCTCCTGTGTCCACACAACTCAGATACAGCTGTTCATTTTCTGGCAATAAATCCAAGCTGGTGGTATTGCTGAGACAGCCAAGTTTAGCTCAGTTTAAATCTAGATAAATGTCCTCCTCAACTGCTAAAGGGTTAAACTGAAAAAATGGGATTTGCCGAAGAAATATCCTTGTAACTAGATCGCCTCTTCATCTGTACCCAATTGGAATTAAACCTCAATTTAAAAGGAGGGGCAGGAGGGCTGTGGGTAGAAGAGGAGAATAAATAAGAACATCGGGGAACAGAAGGAAATGGTAGATGAGAAGAGGAGAGTGCCTTCTCATTATCTGCCTTACTAGAGAGGCTGCTGGATACTTATACACCCAATGAACAATGCCAGGTATGAACCTAGAGGGAAAGGGCATGCAGGTTACAGTGTTGGTGCTTAACTCTGAATCTGTCGGGTGAGGAAACTAGTAAAGCTGGGCTAAAATAGTCCATCTGGAGTTTGCAAAAGGTCTTCTCCAAAGCCCAGTGAAGACAATAGGACACTTCACATTGATTTAAGTAACAGTTTTGGATCAGGTTCTAACAAAGTGCTTTTGATACCTTTAAGGATTATTTCCTATGTTAAAATGTCCTCTAAATAAGCACACACCTTGCCTTTCTACCTCTCTATTTCTGTACCTAATTTCATATTAAATAAGTCAGTAATAATGTTTAGAGGCTCTTACTCAAAAAAGGAATACTGTGCAGGCCAATCCTTTGCAATAAGCACTATAAATTGGCAGACTCTTACTACAGGGGATATAATTTAATTGCTTTGCAATCTCAACTGCCACACAGATAAATCACGTCCAGTTTATTTTGCTTATTTTCCCCTTGCTGTGTCACATAAGAGAGTATCCTTTCATAGTGCTAGACTTTCTTTTAACTACATTTTTTAAAATAATGTATTTGGTACATGCTCTTTCAGTAACCAAATCCCATTTAAAAAAATAAAGAATGAATTTACAAGCCATATTCCAGTGTTATAGCACAACTGATAAGAGTTCATAAACTGGTGAAAGAAAAATATTACGGCTCTTGTTTTCTAACTAGAAAACTACAATTTAAAAATGTAATCCTGGTCCACTGAGCTACAAATTTCAGAAATGACCTGATCTTTGCACTGCTGTATTTGTGTTCATTGTGCCACAAACACCAATATAGCAAATAGCCTATCATAACATTTTATTATTTCATTACATTTTTATGAATGCAAATAAAATCGTCACTGCTATTTATATCTTTAATTCTAATATAGGACAAATATATTTAGAATCCCACCCCACCACTACCACCTCATTTACATCTTAGCTAAAGATACTGACCATTCTAATCAATAGAGTACCCAGATAATATGGGCATAGGCACTTTAGAAATGTATAGAGAAATAAAAGATCTTATGAAACTTTTTGCAACAATGGGGATCTGCTGCATTTAATTTGCTTGAGCTCCCTTCGGCCTGAAAGAGTGTGTGTAAAATATAATTTCCCTCCCTAAAAATGCCTTTTCAGCCTTTTATTGGGAGTGGAGAGAGGATGTCAGCACCACGGAATGCCTTTAATCAACATAGGTATGCTTGTGAGAAACAGTTTCCTCTTTTTGTTAGCCCTACACAGCACACTTATTCTTGGTTGATGTATGTAGTATTGGGTAAGGCACTGACTACAAACTAGAGATCTTGGGCCCAAGCCCATTCCTTAGCTACACCACATTGCTGGAATTTTATTACTATAACTCACTGGGTTCACAAATTGATAGCATGAACTGTGCAAGCATAACTAAGCACTTAGGCTATGTGCACTTGGTATCTGTTAGAAAATAAATTTGATATGGAGGAGAAGTGCAGTGTAAAATTAAAACAGCCTGTCTTTTTTGCAAACTGCTATCATTTGATTTCTCACCTATCAACTGTAGTGTTTTAAAAAAAAAAGCTATGATTTAATGTTAGTGGCAATAAGATACACTAAAACAATATTTACTCTTACAATTCTCATGGAAAGACCATGGAATTGAAACCACAAATAAAGTTAGAAATAAACACTACAAAATATTTTAACAACCATCACATTTAGTGCAAATTCAGGTCCCCTGGCCAACATAGCAAGGAAAAGGTACTATGTTGCACAACTGACTTTAATGGGGATAGAATATCACCCGTGGAGTAACAGATAATTACTGCTTCACAACACAGAAGGCCAAACATTTGTCAGGGCACTTTTAATAGATTTCTAAAGGAAACGGTGCCAAATTTTACTTTCCTTTAACAGATGTAACTTCAACTGGATTTCAGAGAGCAGGAAGAGGCCTGCAATTTTCACACTGGGCATACTCCTGCTCCTTTCAAAACCAAAGACAAAAATTCCCATTGACTTCAATAGTAGTTTTTCTCTTGAGCTCAGTGGGCATTGGGTTAGAATTAAGGGAGCAAAAATCAGTTTCTGGATGTTTAAACTCTGATTTGCATTATTGAGCATATTACAAAAAATGTTAGAGCAGTTCATTAAAAATGTACTTCTAATTAAAAGAGTCTGCTTATCATACCCTCAAGAAGTTTGCTTAAGGGAACTTTTGACTTTTGGTTAATTATTATTAACTTAAATGCATCTTTCCCAGTAATACATTTTAAAGTATGTTAAGTTCTGCAGGCAAATTAGCTAGTTTTGTAGAAATGTTGTTGGTTACAAACACAAGCTGACAGAACAAGTTCTGTCCCATCTGTAAGCCGATTAAAGTCAATAATATCAATTAACTCATATTCCATTTTTTCCCCTAAAAAAATGAAATCACTGCCGGGCACCTTGTTGGTGTTTAAAGAACAAAACCCAAGATTACTCTTTTACCATGGGAAAAGTTTTCAAAAGCACCTATAAAACTTAGGCTCCTACATCCCTTAGTCACTTTTGAAAATGTTACTCTAGATTTTAGGTACTTTCACTGGAGTAAAAAAAATCAATATATAAAGTAGAAATAAAAAACACAATTTCAAAAATTCATAGTGTTCATTTATTACCTCTAGTAACATATTATTATACTGTATAAATACTCTATCCTTGTTATATGTCCTTTTAAAAAAAGCGATAACTTAGAAGATCACAGGAAGTATAAAAATAAATAGGTTCATTATACGCATTTATTACAAACTATAACCCTTCCCAGAAGGTAAAGAAATATAAAATACTTATAAAGTACATATAATCTATAGTAATATATTTTACTATATACATATGGAAAGCCATATTCTCTCATAGTCTATGGACTGGCACAAACTTTTAATTAAGCAACTGCTAGTGTACTGCTGTGGATGGACCTGCTATCCTTCAGCTTTGTCTTTCCCGCCTTATAAAAGTGATTTGAGCACTATAAAAATATTAGATGTCATATATTAGAGATTCCCATGCATATTGGGAATTTCTTTTTCCTTTGATCTGTCTCTAGCATAACACAAATAAGTAAGCTAGTGTGGGCCGGAACATGGTAAAAAGTTAGAACTTGAGACAGCGCTCAAACCTTCACTGTAATAACTTTGATTGACAGTATGGTAGAACCAGAGTTGAACCAGAGAAACCAGTGGTTTGGTCAGGAGGCACCAAAAGCAACAACTTTTAGAGAGTACCTGTTCCATGGAGATTGCCACTTATTCCAGCTTTTGTAGGTTACGCATGTCACAATGACTACATCGGCATGGATGAGAGAAATGGATAGAAACATTGGGGTGATACAAAGATGCTTAAAAATAGAACATTCTAGTTGTCTGCAGGTTAAGTTAGGTTAAGTTAGAATGATTGTTCTTGATATTTTTGACTCTTTACTTGTGGAGAATATGGCTTTATTTTTCTATAAAACTAATCTCTGAAACAATAGCAGCCATGAACAATGTAGTTGAAACTCCTTTTCTAATCCTGTTTTTTGTCCTTTGTGAGGTAGGTAAGCTTTGACCAATTATTTTAAGCTTAGACAAAAGCTATTTTCTCCCTCCTGCCCCCCATCCCAAGCCACCCACATAAAAAAACCTAGGGACTTGAACAGTACCACAACACAAATCTAAAGGGGGGGAGGGGAATCTGAAATGTTTACTTAAACTCAGTTTGGCCCCTGCTTGTTTTCTTTAACTTGTAACTGACTTAAAAAGGAAATTATAATGCCTTAGGGCTTTATCTACTGAAGATGAAAGAGTCAGTGACATTGGCTTGCTAAACTATCAAATCTGCACTTTGCAGGATATTTTTATGATGCAACACCACCCTAAAATCATTTGTACTGTCCCCTCTCAATGAATCCTCACCATGACTTTTATATGCAAGACACACATGCTATCTCTAACTTTCTTGTTTTCAGTGCACTGTTCTGGAAAAAAAAATCTTTAGCTTTCCCAACTGAATACTGTTTAAGTGCACTTTGTAACATTGCAAAAGTCTATTAAATGTTTAGGTTTCTTTGAAGGGTCACAGCTTTCTTGTGGCAACATACTGCCATCATAAGACATACATTTTAATAATCTCTTCTTGAATCCTTTCCCACATGTCTTAGAACATGGTGACCAGTCTCCCAATTGCCACTGTGGGCAGGGCATGTCTGCACATGGTCGGAGATCATTTGGTTTGAGTTCTTTTGCACAGTCTGTGGCAGACTGCCCATTAAGGTCTCTGCATTTGACAGATCTTCTTTGCCAACCGGACCCACATGACTTTGAACATTCTCCCCATTCTTCAATAACCCATTCAGATAAGATGGTCTCCTTGATGGCGTTAAAAGATTCTTTCTTTTTGCTGGAAGCTTTCTCAGACCCAGACTGTAGTGGTTTCTTCACAAAATAAGTATATTTGATTTTAGGTTGAGGTGAGTCACCCACAGTCAGAACCTGGATAGTTAAAGGTTCCGTCAGTGGGCTGAAACTGCGGATTCTTTCCAAAGCTGCAGATGAGCCACTGTACCTCAAAACACTGCCTTTATAAGTAATGTCTTGTTCCAATGTCGATAGAGTGTAGTCACCATTAAGAATATATGTGCCATCAGCAGCTTTAATAGCAAGGAAACTGCCATCATGTCGTGAACCCCTGTTATTTCGTTGCTTAACTTCAAGGTTGGTTGCTCCAGCAGGAATGGTGACAACATCATGATAACCAGGTCTACAGGGAACAAAATGCAAATATTGAGTCCTTAGTCTTCCACTGATTAAGGCTTCAATTTAGCAAAACACTAAATTTTGAGCTTTACCTTATACATATGCTCAAGTCCAATTAACTTCAATAGGACACAAGCATGTGCATAAATGCTTTGTTGAATCACATCCTAAATTACTGCTACAATACAGGAGGTCTTTGTCTGATGCACTTAATTTAATTGGGATTTTACTTTAAAAATTATAACTAATCAACTGATTTTAAAAGATTAATTTTCAATTCTAAGAGTAAACTGAGCCAATACCGGTCTTTGAAATGGAAAGGTTATTTTGCAAGATATTAACTACTGCAGATGAAAAGAGTAACAGTATTTGTAAACTCACTTTGCACTAACAAGTGTGCCCGACACTTTCTTACAGGTAGATCCATTGCCTCCACAGATACCACATTTGTCAAATTTCTTACTGGAGCCTATCATACGATCACAGCCAGCCTTTACACATTGTCCCTGCACACAGACAGAAGTGGAATCTGGGCTACATGAGGTGCCATCCACAACCTTTAAAAAAATTAAAAAGTAATAGTGCCTTTGATTAGAACATGGACATTTTATTTGCAAACACTGATAATAAAATTAAAATATGGATGCAACATGTCTCCCACCCCTTCATATTCTGAAGATAGCTACTGTTGAAAGTAAAACTTTTTCATTTAAAGTATGCAGTGCTACTTCATTCCATTTGCAACACTAAAACTCAGTGGTAACATGAGAAATTGATTTAATGTCAGTGTTTATCAAAAGGATAACTTTAAATGGTTTAAGCCCATATAACGGAGGACATTGCTTCCTAAAGCCAGTTGGGTCAGTCTTGGGCCATGAAGCATAAGGACTGATAGCCCTTTCAACAGTATCCTACCTAGCATATAGCTGTAGAAGCTAGTCTTAAAAAAGTGTATTTATTTCTTATTTTAATCTTGCTAAGCCATTGGTTCCCAATTCCACTGCCTAAATATATTACATTAAAAAGTATTTCCTTTTGACCGTTTTAAGATGTTAGCCTTTTAGGAATGTGAGACAAAGAGCTGATATTTAATCTGAGGCTGAAGGACCTATGAAAAGTTGAATAAAATAATAGAAACACAATGTTCTGTAAAAACCCCAGTATAATAAAATGTGATGAGTATGTGAATTTAAAAAGCTGTGACTGAGTTTGAAAGAAGCATGTCCACATATTTAAATCTAGTTTGTATTGATGGGATTAGACTACCTGTAGAACAGAGGAAGGGAAAATCTGGCTAAGATGTTTTAAAAGCTTGTGATTACAATATTTTAGTTTGCACATCCTTTGACTCCATTTTAAAAAATAATCAGAAAAGGTAAGAATTCCTGCTTAAAATTTAATGTACAACACATATTTTAAAACATACCTTAGGTTGCAGAACAAAGAAATATCCGGTGCCTTTTGCTCGGCAGACAAGTTTGCATCTGTCCTTTGGAGAGACTCCAGCAAACTTGGGTATCCATTCCACTGCAGGTCCACTTCCAAAAGGGGATTTGGAAATGTCATTGTGTGTTTCACACTGTTCTTCTCTGAAAGTTTTGCCTATACATATGAGAAAAATTAGTTTGACATTAGATCTTCATCTTTAATTGTCTTGCCCCCTCCCCCATCATCTCTCCTGCCCCCAACATCCCCTTCCTCCATGTCAAAGATCAACTCCAACTTACCATTATTATCTGGACAGTCCTCAATATTACACGATCGGTATTGCACCCGTTTGCCTTCACAGTACTTTCCTCCATTCTTTGGAACTGGGTTATCACACTCTCTAAAGGAGTACTGCACTCCACCACCACATGTCCTTGAGCAGTCTCCCCAGGGTCCCCATGATCCCCAGCCTCCATGGACAGGGGTCTAAAATGATAAACAACAAATATAACAACCACACTAAAACTCTTAATTAAGTTGAGCCCCTTCCACAAGATTCCTTCTATGTTTTATTAGCTACCACCCTCAATTTACTCATTATCAGAAATCAAAACTATGTATCTTGTTGAAATATTATTGGATATTCTAGATTTTTTTTTAAATACTTACATCATAATGCTTCTTCTCAGTCTTGTTTACACACTTGCCATTCACACACCATTTCCCCTCTTCACAACTGGTGCCATCTGCCCAGGGAAAGTGTTTAGTTTGGCACACAAGCAATCCTCCAGAGATGCCAGTACACCACAAAGTTGTACACGTGCTGGCTGTGTCCGGACAATGTTTGGACTCATCTCCAAATGTAAACTGGCACTGCCTATTGGCATCATACAAAGTTCCAGGGAGATCAGAGGGAAGCTGAATAGGTTTGTGGGGCTTGTCCAGTAAACACTCACCTGGAGAAAAAATAGTAATCAATTAGCCAGTTTGAATGGGAAAAAAAATATTTTATTTGTTTGATTGCACTTAGCTTTTTTGTTCAAATAATTGTTCAGCCTTCATTATACCAACAATTATGTGAACCAGTTAAAGACTTCTTTAATGTTACTGGCAGTCAAGTAAAAGCATAACCTTGTACTGGAGTTCTCTAACAGAAAGTGTTGTAAGGAGGGGACTGCTTCATTTTTAGTTTAGTTTTTATTTAAGTAGGAAGAAATCAAAGATACATTTAGATGCCACATAAACGCTACGTGTACAAACTTGAATAGAAAGCTTAATAAACTTACCATGACCATTATCCAAAAATGTTGTAATCATGTAGGCACTGCACGGAGACCAAGGTTGGCTTCGATCCAGATTGGAAAGCATAGATGCCATCATGTGGGAATCCCGGCTTAGACCATTAATATTGGCACACTGCTTTGCATCGTCATGGGGCATGTTAAACACATGGCCTTTAAAAATAAATAAATAAATAAATAAAATGTTAGGAAGTTTGTTTTATGCATTAGCATATATTATTTAAATGTTAGTCTTGAACTAATCACTGAATGCATTTTAGATATTTAAAAGAATTATCTGAATAGTTCCAAAATTTTAAACAGATGCCAGCTTATTTTTGCATATCTCATTTGCCAATCTAAGAAAGATGGTGTTTCTGCAATTGCAGTCAAATCTACAGCTTCTGCAATCTGCCATTGTCTGGCCCCTACTGACTGACTTTAGAAGGAGTTGAGAACAGAACTGGGCCCTACGTACAGACCATTACATAATGAGATATTTACTTTATGGTATCAGACTAGTTTAAATTAATTCAAATCTCATGTCAAAGTTGAATTACCTAGTTCATGAGCAGTTGTGAAGGCAGCTTGCAATCCGTCGTCTTCTATGATAGAGCAACTGCGGTTTGGATCACAAATTGTTCCCACATCAGCCATCCCAAGAGTATCACATGTCTTGGCACCACAAAGGTCCTTTAAAAAAGAAGACAGTTTCATTTAACCCGGTCAAACTTAACCTTGGCAAGAATCATTCAACCTTGGCAGTTTGCCTTTACTTATGGAAAGAGCATTAAGATTCAGAATTTCAGTAGATAATATGGCAAAATTCTCCTTTGGAAAATGCAAAAATGCTTGTACTTATTCCATAATTTCAGTGCTAAATCTTGCTAAATAATCCATATATTAAAACAGCAATATGCTGCATATAAAGTGCCTTTCATCTGAAGTAACAGAACGTTACAAAAGGTGGTTAATTATTATCCCACTTGTTTGAGTCAATAATCTCAGACAACTGAATCTAAATGTGATTTTTCTGAAGAATGTAATTAAAAATGTTAGGCTTGCTTTGTTTGTAAAAGGAAGACCAAACGTTTCCTCTCCTTTCCCTTACCTGTCTGGTAAAGAGGATTGCTGTGTCATAGTGCTCTGCATGTCGGTCACTGGGTGGATTGTGTTGCTTTTGCCAACTGCAGAAGTTCCTTAAGGTAAGGGCAGCATTAGAAGAAACTTCAGGTCCCTTCTGCTCATCATAGATGACCAGAATTTTTACCAACACCAGACTAATAGAGTTTCGGATACTGGGATGCTTGTATAATTTGGCTGCCACAGACAACAAAGTCAGGAGATAGTGCTTCAATCCACTGCCATGAAACTCTGCCATGGATTGGTCTGCTACAAGCATGGTTTCTACATAGCGAGGGCTGGACACAAATCTTTTTTTCCTTGTGCTTCCAGTTTCTATATTAAAAAAGAAAAAAAGGGGGAAATTGCATATGAATAGCCTGTCCAGAAACATTACTGTAAATGATTATAATAAGGAACTAGAACAAAATACAGTAACAAACAAAATTTGCATCTAAGGCAGGAAATATTTTACATTACTTTATTACTAAAGGCAGAATGACTGCACACCTACATTTGAAGTAGCCCGGTTTTGACCTCTGAAACTGAAACCTGAGCAGCTTTAACATAATCTCACCCACTAAGTTACTTTTGCTGATGCAGTAAAGAGCAACCTTGGCCAAGAGCCTATGAGGTGAGCCCTTGCAAATAAAAGGGTGACTCAGAAGTCTGAATGAGATCATTGGGCTCCACGTGGAAAGCACAGTGCAGTACTCCAGGCTCCTGCCAAGCAACCCGATTGCTACCGGGACCCTGCAACAGCACCGCCTCTTACCCTAGTAGGACACTGTGCCCTCCTCTGACTTTCAGTTCCACTCCTCCCCCTTCCCATGTGCTGCTCCTGTCAGAAGATTAAACTCCCCCATTCATACGCCCTTTCTGGGCTGCCAGGCACTGTAACTTCCCCTCTCTTTGCTGCATACCTGTGTCAGGGACATGAGTCGTTGTTGTGAATGAACATATTGTACATTAATTACTAGGGGGTGGGATTATTTGTATCAATATTTACAATAAATGTGCCTCTGCTTGGGTCTATATTTTGTTTACTCCCCTATTTAGTGAGCCAGAGTCTCTCTTCATTTACACCAGCGTAACTCAAATGACTTTAAAGGAGTTATTCCTGATTTTACGCACATGCAATTGAGACGACAGTCCTGGCTATGGTTCATCCATACACACACTCTATATTTGTAGGATATATGGTTTTTCATCGCACTAAACTTCTGTCCTTTTCGAAACCAACCTGCAGTACAGCTAGAGGTTACTGAGGGAGAAATACTTAATGTGCTGGAAGGGAGTACAAAAATGTGTCTCCATCCCTGCCTGCGGGGATGTGCTCGGAAATGGAGGGTGGAATTGTCAAAAGAGCCAAAGGCTCATTTGAAAATCCCTCCCCAGGGTCTCTCTCTCCAACACGCACGAGATATTCACGCCCCTGAGGACGTGTCAATTTCAAGTCATCAGCCTGTCTGAGGCTTCGACGAGAGTAAATGGGAGAGAAGCTGCATGGCAGTCAGCCTGGGTCCCAGTACCTGTCTGGCCCACGCGCTCCTGCTGTCCCTCTGCGGCCAGGGGGAAGCTCTGGTCTGTCACCCCGCACTTGGAGCCGCCGCTCTGGTGGACGCTGCTCTGCAGCCGCCGGCGCAGGAGGTGGAGCTGCTGCTGGGAGGCGTTGGCCGGCTGGATGAAGTACTCTTCCCCCTGCAAGTAGAAAGCCCCTCGGAGCCCATCGCAGAGGCTGAGGGCGGCGGCAGAGCTCGGGTCCCGGTTGACGGTGCCGGAGTAGAAGCAGCGCGCCAGGTCGGCTGCGGGTTGGTTCCCGAGCGAGGCTCCCTGCTCCGGCACCGCCTCCTCCTCCTCCCGGGGGCGGCTGCCCAAGTACTGCAGCCTGAAGTCCGGAGCCAGGAAGCTGCTGTCTGGCTCCAGCTCCAAGCTCAGCCGCTTCCCGAAGGCGTCCAGGCGATAGAGCCTCTTGGCAGCCGGCTCGGCCGCGGAGTCCAGCCGCACGGGCACGATCAGCTCCTGCTCCTCCCGCGGCCCGGAGCTGCAGCGACCGCCCGGGGGAAAGGGGCAGAGCAGCGCCGCCAGCAGCAGGGAGGCGAGCGGAGGGGCTGTCCCCATGCTGCACGCCGGTGCTCGGGCGGAGAGGCGCGGGGGGAGCGCAGGGAGCAGCTGGCTCGGGGGGCGAGACGCAGGCGCCCGGGAAGAGGCGCGGGGCAGTCGCTCAGGGGGCTGCAGCAGGAGCGCGGCGAGGTCTCGGAGTCCCTACAGAGGAGGCGCTGCCCTTGTCATGGCCGGAGCGCAGCAGCAGCCGGGTGGGGAGGATGCTGCGGGGCGCAGGAGCTGGCTGGGCTCCCCCCTGTCCTGGCGCTGCCGAGAGAGCTGGTGGCAGGAGAGGCTCCAACTGCCGGGCTCGGGGCGTCTCCTCTCCGAGTCGGGGCACAGCCGGTTGCAAGTCCGCAGCCCTGCCCGGCGTTCAGGCTTGTTGGGGGAGAAGAGGGGGCGTCCCTTCTTTGCAAACTCGCTGGGCTCCGAGCGCCTCCGCGGTGCGGCGTGAGTGCAGGAGCCGGGGCAGCCGGGGCCGCCCTTTATGGGATTTGCCCAGGCAGCCCCCACCCCCAGCCCCCCACATCTCCCCCCGCCAGGCACCGCCCCTAGTTCGGAGCGGCTGGAGCGCTGAGCTCACTGCCTGCGCAACCGTGTAGCTGCTGGTCCCCCTCCTTCCCGCCCATCGCCGCTGGGGCCTCGGTGCCCTTTGCTGGGCCGGGAGGAGCCGGGGCTGCCCCACACAAAGCGGGGTGAGCCAAGCCGACACTGCAGCCTCCTCCCCGCCCCTAGCCTGGTCTCTGCACGCTGCCAGCAGCCCAGCTTTTCCACGTCGGACGGAGAAGCCTGGAGCTGCTCAGGGCTGCAGCAGAGTGGAGGGCAGTGACAGGTTGCACAGCCTCCCCCCCATCCCTTCGGTCCCCACCCGGCCTTTGTCGCTCCCGGGGAGCTCTGATTTCCCAGCCCCATTGTGTCGAAGTCGAACCACTACTTAAAATGCAAGGAGCACGAGAGGGGAACGTTGCTTTTTTCAGGAAAGCAGGCCTGGCCAGGTCCCCTGGACAGAGCCCCCTTTCCACAAGGGCAGCGATAACCTAGGCCACCCTCACCCAGTCGGAGCTAGGGTGGGTGAACCAGGCTAGAAGTGGCAAATGCAGCAGTTGAATTGTCAAGACAAATACTCCAGTAGTACTGAGAGTTCAGCTGGTAGCATTGCTAAAGTTTTACAATCCAGGTGATGAATATAGTGCCCTCCTTAACTTGATAATTTTGGGCCAATCCACCATCTTTTCACTCTTTAGTTTTGTAACTATAGCTTAGTGCAAAGAAATTTTATTTTCCCTTCCAGTTACTCATTTTTAGACTTCTTCACAGTGATCCAGCTGGAACCACTGGTTAACAGGTTTATATATTATGGAAGTACAGGTGAAAGGCAAAGCAAATCTTAAGGTGATGTGATATCTAAGAACAGGGACTTTTTTTTTTTAAAGTCTATCCAGCTTCCTGGTTTTTCACAGTCCTCATAACACTTATAATCTGTTGTGCACCTATAGTTCTGGGACATTACTCCTTTTATATCACTTAAACAGAGAACTTTATGTAGGTGCAGTCAATAACTTCCTTTAAAACCATAACCAACCATAGTGGTATAGCTTATCCACTTAATTCTTTATATGGAACTCATTTTAGGTGTTTACAGTTTGACTTAATATTCTACTTTTCCTCCAATTAAGGCCCTTCTTTAAGAATGAGGGCAAAGAATCAATAAACAAGTGTCTGAGTATTAACAGAAATACTATCCTTATTAGTGATCCATACCAGCACTTCAGGATTTAAATAATTCCTTAGTGTCACTTTAATATGAAGCTAAAATTCTGAGGCCAAAACAACTATTCTCCATGATGTGGCCTTTGTGTGCATGAACACTTCTACAACTTCATTTACCTACTGTACTCTCTGTATGCAGTGCCAATCCTACACTGTAGCAAGATAAGTCTTTCCCTCATTTTTCTTCATACTTCAAGCATAAATGTGGGTACATGTATCTATATTGTGTTGATATTATAACACATTTATTGCCAATGCAGTTTGATAAGCTATAGTCTTTAAGAAATATATTTGGCAGAGGAATGTAAGACAAAATGTATCTGATTCTCCCTTCACGTATACTAATGTACATCTGGAGTAATTCCACATAAATCAATCAGCAGTTAATCCAGTATAAAATGGTTGTAAATTCAGAGTCAGGCCTAGTGTGTCAGAACATGTCACAATTAGAACTTATTTGTAAGGGATTTTAGTTGATATGCTTCAGCAAATTTCCCTCAACCGTATCAAGCATTTTTAGTCTTGAAAGACAGACAAAGTTGTCATCCATTAAGGATTGAAATTTCAGTATACAGTGGGTATTTTAAGGTCTATATTTTTGTTGATACTCAAGTATTATAACTTAAGTCTAGCTATGCTCATAAAGGCTGTAGCCTTACCTCAGAGACCTGGCGATATGTACCAATCAGTAATTTCAAAATCATGCTTTTCACATTAACACCTGAAAATACTTGATAAATATGCTGTAAATATGCATTTTATCAGGAATTAACCTTACATCATACCACTATTCAGCAAGGAAATCCCTCTGTTGGTGTGCAACTCATTTAATATTTCTACATTATCTCATTGGTTTCAAGATTTGAAGAATCAGAGGGGTAACTGTGTTAGTCTGGATCTGTAAAAAGCAACAGAGTCCTGTGGCACCTTATAGACTAACAGAGAGATACTGACCACCTTAAATAATGTTTCTATATGAAAGGACTCTCTTTTTCCACCAGATGGCACTCTGCTATTAAAAAATCTTTTGACTGTATTTCTTTAACAGCTTGTCTCTTGGGTTTTCAAACTGTTATGGTGAAAACGCTTATATTTTATTACTGTTCTCAAAACTTTTATGATTCGGACAAGTAGTTTAAAGTGTTCCTGCCTTTTATATAACATCCAAGAAACTTTTAATAAATGGCAGCAATTCAATGACAGTTTCTTTTTCCTCTTGTTGCATTATGTGCTTCTTCAAATGTAAAATTTTGTATATAAATGATGTATTATGTGAATATAACAAAAAAGTGCTAATTAGTCAATTAAACTAGCAAACATCAAAACAAGTGAAAAGTTTAGAAAATAACTTGTACAGCAGTTCATAATCTCTCTAACATTGGTACACACTAGGCTCCCCAGTTCTGCAAATGTTTACACATGTATTTAACTTTGTGCATATGAGTAGTCCCCCTGAATTCAATTAGATCACCCATGACAAAGTGTGTGTGTAAGTGTTTGGTGGATCAGGGCTTAAGTCAATCACATTTTCTCTAAATCAAAAGCAGCGTGATAGTTCCCTGAGGGTAATTTTACAAAGCTGAAATAAACTAGTTGTACTTTTCAGTTCATGGAATTAATGGTTATTCAGAAGTTAGTCACTGAACATTTTCGTCATGAGAAATGATTCCTATTATTTAAGAAAACTGTCAAAGAAAAAGCAGCTTGCTTGAATTAGAAAAAAGTGAAATAGTATAAACCACCAGATGGAGCTAACAGATCATAGTCACTGTTGAAATAACAGCAGTCTGTGCATTAACCATGAAAAGTATTGTAAATACCTGAACAGTTTTACCAATGATGCATTTTTGTGTTTTTTATGCCATTACTTTTGTAACTTACTATAAAATATTTTTTTTAATTGTGAAAATATTATCTATTTTAAATGCAATCAGGGTTTTAAACTTTAGGAATTCTAATAATTTAGAATTCAAACAGCAGAGGGCACATTAGGCCACTGAATAGGAGATGCAGTCTCATGATGCAACTGAAAACACATAAAAGGAGCACGTCAATTAAGCTTAAAACTAAAATATTTTGCTTAAAACTCATTTAAAGAACAGGTTTTTTCTGTACTACCTTTTCCATCATTGCTGGTGATTCCTTAAGTGTTTGTAGAGAACTCTATTCTAACCAGCTTGTTTTACATGTTCAGTAGCATGTGTGTGCTTGGCATTTCACAGAGAAAGAGAACTCATCATAGAACTAGTAGGGACCTTGAGAGTCTTCTAGTCCAATCCCCTGCACTCAAGGCAAGACTAAGTATTATCTAGATGATCCCTGACAGGTGTTTGTCTAACCTGCTCTTAAAAATCTCCAATGATGGAGATACCACAACCTCCCCAGGCAATTTATTCCAGTGCTTAACCCCCCTGACAGTTAGGAATTTTTTCCTAATGTCCAACCTAAACCTCCCTTGCAACAATTTAAGCCCATTGCTTCTTGTCCTATTCGCAGAGGTTAAGAAAAACAACATTTCTCCCTCCTCCTTTCAACATGACTGAATGAATTGGGCAAGATTCTTTGCTCAGTCCATTCAGTTACGGCAATTTGTAGTTTATGACTTAGTTTATTACACGTAATTGATTTTGATGTCACTGTCATGCTGTCTGGAGTGGCTCACAGGCAGTAGTGCCAACCTTAGGGCAGACTGTCAAGAAGCAGGGCAAAAACTCCAAACTGGTTGGTTGTATGTTCTATATTTACATTTCATCACCCAACTATCAAGTGTGAACTTCTGAAGTGCTGTAAAAGCCTTGACATGGAGTTACAGACAGTCCCCCTGGGCACTCCAGTTTATCCTGCCACCCCGGCAAGCTTGACTTTGTGATAGATGGTCACTTTACACCAGAAATCACAACACTATTCAGGTTACTCCCCGTCCCAAAGGACCGGTCACTTACCCCAGGTCAATTGTACTTAGATCTATAACCAAAGACAATGCTTGTAGACAACTAGAAAAAAGAAATGAGAGTTATTTACAAGATTAAAGCAGGTAAACATACACACACACACATGCGTATCAGTCTTGAGTTTCAAAAGATAACAGAAACTTCTATCACACACACACGCTATACTTCCTTCAGGGCTAACCCAGGCAAAACATGTGGGGGACTTTAGCTTATGTTTAGCGATTCTTGCTCCTTTAGAGTCCAAGCGGCAAAAAAGAACTCAGTTTCTCCTTGTCAGGGATTTTTATCACTTCACCCCAGAGTCCAAGCTGATGGGATGAATTCATGAGCAAGTCTCTGGAGGGGTTGAGGAATGCAATCAACAGGTCTCTGTCCTTGTCTTGCTTCACAATGGCTCATTTGCTTTCAGTGGGCCTACTTTGTGCAGGACCAGCACTTTACTTTAATTGATGCTTCTCGGTTTGGTGAGTTACACAAGGTTTACAATGCAGAGGTTTACAATGCAAACATTTGCTATCGCTGTATAACATGGTGTACAGATAAGTAAGACTAAGGGCTGGTCCCCACTTAGTCCGGACTTCGGACTAAGGTACGCAAATTCAGCTACGTTAATAACGTAGCTGAATTCGAAGTACCTTAGTCCGGACTTACCGCGGTCCAGACGCGGCCGGAAGTCTCCCCCCGTTGACGCCGCGTACTCCTCTCGGCGAGCTGGAGTACCGGCGCCGACTGTGAGCACTTCCGGAATCGATCCGGGATCGATTTATCGCGTCTTAACCAGACGCGATAAACCGATCCCAGAACATCGATGGCGTGCCTCCGGACCAGCCGGTAAGTGAAGACTAGGCCTAATACATGCAGCATCCTACAAGCCATTCATAAGGTCTAAATACATTCTTACATCTGGTTTCCAGCTATGCATTCGTAAGTGTTCAGTGAGGCCCAGGGCCTTGGCATGACCATTACTAACACTAGATCAGGGATCAGCAACTTTTGGCACGTGGTCCACCAGGGTAAGCACCCTGGCGGGCCGGGCCGGTTTGTTTACCTGCCGCGTCTGTAGGTTCGGCCGCTTGCGGCTCCCACTGGCCACGGTTCACCGTTCCAAGCCAATGGGGGCTGCAGGAAGCGGCGTGGGCCGAGTGGGAGCTGCGATCGGCCGAACCTGCAGACGTGGCAAGTAAATAAACCGGCCTGTCCCAGCTCGCCAAGGTTGCCGATCCCTGCACTAGACTGTGGTCTCCCTGAATGGGATAACAGGAGGAGAAGGCCAAAGTATTCTGTTTCTGCATAAATGCATTCATAGCCAGCAATAGTGGGAAAGATAATACAGGGAAAATTCATGATAGACTTAATATGTGAAGAAGAATCTTTGAATTTTTTGGGGGAGTACATCAGGATCTATGAGAATTCTATGTGATCTTCCTTTTCCCCTTAATTTCTCCCTTCACCTAAACCCTGATGTCAAGCCAACCGCCAATATTGTAGGAAAGTTAGATTCAGATCTTTTGGAAACCCATCAGATCCAATCTCAAGTGTGCTATGTAAGGCTGTATGGGAGCCAAATAATAATGTAATATCTAGTCAAATATAGTGCTTTTCATCAGTAGATATTAAAGCACTTTACAAATTAGGTCACTATTTCTTCTTGCTGCCTTTCACCATCCCACCTGGACCAAGCATGCTGCCTCCACAGGATTCCCAGTTCCTAGTGATCTAGGAAATGGGAGACCTATCCACTTGTCTGCCAGACCATTCTATAGCATTATAATATTTAATGGGTTGCCAGAATGTGACTGTTATACTTGAACTTCTTTATTTCTTCAGTACCTTTTTAGATGACGTACTGCTATTGTTGCTTCAAGACATTGTATTGTATCATCTAACACTTATATAATGGGTTCCTAGGTTTCATGTGATATCACAAACAGCACTGACTTTTTAAGTGGTGTTTAGATTTTATTAGTGTCTTACTGCAGAATTGAATAAGTTCTTATGAATTCACAATACTAAAAATTGCTGTATCCTATATGGGGGAAAATATTTCTTTAATAGAGAAGGACCTTGTTACAGACCTGACTGATTCCCACTAGGGCAGTGTTTCCCAAACTTGGGATGCCACTTGTGTAGGGAAAGCCCCTGGCGGGCCAGGCCGGTTTTCTGTACCTGCCCCGTCTGCAGGTTCCGCCGATCGCGGCTCCCACTGTCCGCGGTTCACTGCTCCAGGCCAATGGGAGCTGCTGGAAGCGGTGACCAGTACGTCCCTCGGCCCGTGCTGCTTCCAGCAGCTCCCAGTGGCCTGGAGCAGCGAACCACGGCCAGTGGGAGCCGCAATTGGCGGAACCTGTGGATGGGGCAGGTAAACAAACCGGCCCGGCCCGCCAGGGGCTTTCCCTACACAAGCAGCGTCCCAAGTTTGGGAAACACTGCACTAGGGGATGGTCACCAGTCTATTGTTATTGGTGCTAACCTTTGGATCCTACGTGCCTCCAAACCATCAGGGGCTAGGAAGCGTTCAGTCAATGTTTCTAAATCTGGGCCTCTAAGGGGCACTCCTGGGTGCAGACCTCCTGTCTGACAACCTTCCTTGGGATGTGAGACTCTGCACTCCAACTGCCCTAGACCCTCAAACCAGTGCTCCGACATCTCAACCCTCTCTAGTCGCTCATGCCCATCCACCAAGTTTCATCTCTTTGGGTGCTCTAGTTTATCATTCAACTCCTTGGGGACCACGTGTCAGGCAAAGTAAGGAACACAGGCTTCACAAAGGAGTTTCCAAATTCTCAGTAATCTTCACTCTCAAAGAATATAAGAATTATAGATGTTTAGGAAAACAAGAATAACCTATATGCTCCTCCCTCCCCGAATCTATGCTAACCTCTACGTTAAGTCTTCAGGCCCAGTTGCTGTTGAAGGTGAATAGGTCCCTCCTGACCTCTGTCTCCTGCACTCTTCTGTTGTTGGCCAACGAGAGAGAGAGAGAGGGATCTAACACAGAACTTGTTTTTAAATATTGCTTCAGTCTCCTTTGTCATGTGATCCACTGACTAACTTGACTGAGGCTCTGAAGTTGAAGCCCCAGCCCCTTTGGAGATAAATTGGGAGAACCATTTTCCTTTAGCCTGGCCACACTTTAGCAAACCCATTGTTATGACAAGCACTGCTGATGACTCCTAGGTTAGTTACTTCAGGGAGAGATGTCCAGCATTGCAATGAGCTGCCTTGGCCTGTCTTTACCTTCACTAGGTAGTCATAGCTACACACTCACAGTACAAGTCACATTCTTCAAAGTGATGGTAACAATGTCAAGTGAAGGACAATTTGATACAGACTCATGCAGACATATACCTATCCATCACAGACAGGAGTCCAGTTTGGGATTCATTTTTAGTCAAAATGTGAGGTTGTTTGGATTCAGGGTTTTGGTTTGTCTAGTTATACAGGTAAGGGCAGCCAAAAAGTGCAGCTCTAGTCTAAAATCTGAACTTGCTCAAAGTTTGGGGGAGTTGAATCTGGGGCTTTTCCTAATGTAAAGGTTCAAGCTTCTCTCTAGTTCATGACACACATTTCGCTCTGATTCACACACCACAGAATCGTATGACTGTAGTGGAGCTACTTGCTTTTTATGTCAAGGAATAATTTAGCTCTGGATCTCAAACACCATATTTAATTTTTGGTGGCACGGGTAGTGACACCTGTAGTTAAGGTTGCCTAATACTTCCCATTAGAAGACTATTTTAGATTGATAAAATTTTTGCAAAGCTGTAAGCATTCTGGTTGAAATTTTCTGTCAAGTGTTCTTACTTAAGCGGATTGTTTCTGAAAATTTTGGATAAAATAGTTCAGCTGTTTCCAGCAACTAGACTGCGGAAAAAATACGAAGTTTTGCTCGTCTTAAAATTTCTAACTATAAGCTCTGGAATAGGCTTTCAAGGGAGATCATGGAGTCCCCATCATTGGAAGCTTTTAAAGACCAGTTGGACAAACACCTGACAGGGATGGTGTAAGTTTACTTGCTCCTGACACAGCGCTGGGGTCTGGATTGGATGACTTCTCGAGGTCCCTTCCAGCCCTAAATTTCTATGATTGTATGAATAGCTTCTGGAAGGGAAGTTGACAGTCTGTCTTCTCTAAAAGGCACTTTGACAATCTCACCCAACAGTAGCCCTGCTCCTCCCTACTGGCCTTTACCAGACATGGGGTACAAGGATCCAAAAAACAGGTTGTATCACAAAGTTTCTCCAGTCCTCAGAGGACAACTAGGCAACTCACACAGGGAACACATAGCATTTATCCCCTCCCTATATAGCTTCTCTCATAGACACAGAACATTCAGACTTGTTCCACACAATATTATCTGTAAACTAATATGAAATTTCCTCAGTTGGAGCGATCTCAAACCAGCCATGAGGGTGGGGCAGTCTAGATTAACAAGGCTATTTATTACTTGATATAAATCTGCTCATCTGGACTTTGAAGATACTATGGTGGGGCAAAGAAACTCTTCTTTGTATCATAAAGATAGTTTGAACTCCTATGCCAGGGTTGTGCAGGAGGCAGTTGGTCAGATATGGCACATGACTTCTGTCAATCGTTCTTCACTTTAATGTCAGAAGTCATCCAAAAAACAATGTGAACTGTGAGGCTGAAGATGAGGAAGAGGAAACCAAGAAATCACCTTTATCAATGGCTGGGGACAAAATTCCTACCAAATTCATTAACAGAATGGCCTGTCACATGAATGATATTCTCTCAGAGATTCCTTTGAAAATTCTTAGGCTCCCATTTCATAGGCCATCAAAAACAGGCCACTCATCCCACTGCAACTGCACGGGATAATCTCATAATCAGTAGAGTGATCATGAAATGCTCAATCAACTCAGGAGACTCACCATTGTGTAGAAATTGTACTTGATAAGTGTCATCAGCCATGCAACCTCCAATTCTGTTATAGCACAGAATTTCACCAGTTCACATCGACGCTGTTGTGCAACAGGGAGAGCTGTACTCTAGTAATTTCTTCTTAACTCCAGAGCTCACATACAAGATAGGGCATACTTTAATTAGTCCAGTTCAGTGGGAAGAGACCTGCTGCACATTAGTTGGATGCAAACACCACAGCTACAACAACTTCCTCCTTGCCTTCCCTCCACCTTGATTTCATGGCTTACTGACTATTTGACCAGAGACAACTGGACCAAAACAAGTCTGGTAGTGTCATCCAGACTGATTTTGTTGCTACCTACAAAATCAGAGAACCTCGTTCTTAAATCATAATGACTGAAACTTATAACCACCGACAATCTTGCATTAGCTAACATGAATCGAAGACAAGGATCCTTGTTTCCTAGATCCTTGAGAGAGAAATACAGATACAACTAGGAAGTATCAAGGATAAACATATTGATCTTGGCTTAGACCACACAATTACATTCTGTCTTATCTACATATGCCTGCTATTACAGGGATCAAAAAAACCAGATGCTCATGACCAACCTCCCCCTGGACTTCCATATCCCCAGCATCCTCTTAGATACTCTAATATCTGAATGGTATTTCCATGCTAAACCAACACTTTCATCTGCATTGAAAATAAATCATTCACGTGGAAGTTAGTGTAAGGGTTAGGCTTGCTAGAAATGCACATAAGCTACAATTTTGAACCAATTCTTCACTCATTTCAACTGTAAAATGCAGATAAAAAATAATTTTAAATGTAAATCTTTGATTCTGTTACATTTCTTACAATGAAGTGGCGCTTTTGAGTATTTTATGTTTGAAATGTTGCTTTTCTCCCCCGCCCCACAAAAAAAGTATTTACAAAATGAGTGCCGTACAAAACTAGCTTTGAGCTTATTGAAACAATTTTTCACTTGCTTAAGATCCCACTGAAGTCAGTTAAGATTTTTTTGATGGTGTTACCCCTCCCTAACTCTCACTGACTGCTATGGAAAGCTTTCAACAGCTCACTGCTTTAAAGCCAAAAGAGGTGACTTTTTGACAATGGCAGTATGTTTTTAGCACCTTACACCAATTTGTCTGCATAACGTGAATTGACCACACTGTATGAAGAGTCTAACTTCTAGCAGTTTGCTCACACTTGACGAATAGTTAGCCATATTCTCAATAGTGTGTCCAGTTGCTTAATGTCGTATAATTTTTTATAAAGGCTTCTCGTAATTTCCTATCTTGTGGAAATTCATTTGGGAAGAGAGTGAGAAAAGAGGACACAGAACCTGTTCTTCTGTCCTGTAGTGCACCCGCCCGGGAGTGTTCTGGAGCACTAAGAAAGGAGTCCACTTACACACCAGTTAGCAGTCTATAGTTCATCATTGGGGGACAAGGAAGGGGTATCCAGGCCCCCAGTCTGCAATTAGTATATTAAGGATTGTAGCAATAGATAGAGGACAAAGGCTGAAGCTGAAGGTAGAAAAATTCAGACTAGAAATAGAGTGCACATTTTTAACAGTGACGGTAATTAATCACTGGAATAATTTACCAAGGATCATGGTGGATTCTCCATCACTGGACATTTTAAAATCAAAATTGGATGTTTTTCTAAGAGATCTGCTCTAGTTCAAAGAGGAATTAATTCAGGGAAGTCTTATTATGTAGGAGGTCAGACTAGAGGAACACAGTGATCCCTTCTGGCCTTAGAATCTATGAATGCTGTGGAGCACGTTGCCTATTTATCCCCCTCATGCTTTGTCCCTTGAGTCATCATCCTGCACCAGCAGGATAGCTCTTTAACCCTCAACCATGGCCATTCTGCTCCATATTACCTCTTTCAGCATGCCTTTGATTCATTAGGACAGGATTCTGCTGTATGTCATATTATAATGGGCATGTGCAAGGAAGTAAATTTAAGAGGGTTGCTTTAACTCTGTCTCTGAATAGCTTGACTTCTGAACTTTTAATGCAGACTGTTATTATACCACATGTTATAGTTAAAGATTATTATATCATTTACAGTAATCTATCAAGTGTATTTTATATTCAACTTCTAAAGTATTTCTAGTGCATATACCCATGGTACCTAAGTGCCATATTTGCACAACATATTTGATCAAATGCGGTATGTGACAAATGGGAAATATGAAATATTTTCCATATGGAACACTCCTTCATTGTGGGAAAATCACCACCATTGCCATACTAGATTTTTCTTGTGTTAAATTATATCAGCATAAAATGGCTACATTTTCTGTTTGAAAAAATATTTATACCAAGACACTGCCCATTAAAGTTTGCCAGCATTTTAAAAAATATAACCAAGCAAAAGAATTGGTGTAGACTATGGGTTTCTCTTCATTAGGATAAAAAGGTGTGTTGTTAGGACACTTTAGCTAACAAGGTCTAACTAATATGTTCTGAAAGACTAGGGTAGACAAGGCAATGTGTACATTTAACAATAGCTAGCTGATTGAATTGAAGCCTAGAGGGCAGCCTAGCATTTATGTTTACCATACATGTACACCAAAACCCCAGCTATTATTGGTCACATACCATAATAAAAAACCCTCTTGCTTATCAAAGAATGTGAATTCAGATATAACTGTATCACACAGATAGCAAAAATATTTGCCTGGGGAATATGTACATATATATATATATATATCTCAGTATCTGGTAATAGAAATGTTCCTATTCAAGAATTTGACTCACCACCGAAATTGCTGATGAACAGCTGACTTAAATCCAAATTACCATGGTCAAAGCAACTGCTAGTGTCAAATATACCTAAACCACTCTAGAAATCAGGGATCAAATAAAAGGAAGCAGGCAAAACAAAAAGTTGCATTATACTATGCCTGCTGAAGTTTTTCAGATGTTAAATATAACAATAGCATTTGTTACAAAGTCCCGCAGCAACTGGAAACCAGAGTGAAGTACATTCATATGTACCCTAGACTCCACTGACATTTTGATATTTTTATCACACTGTAATTTTTGCCTGTACCACATAGACTTGGAATGGGGAATTTCACAAATGTAGAATTTACTTAAGTACTTCTAGAAATGTACAATTTACATGACCCTAAATGAAAATGCTGTAATCAGTTTTACTCATCACTCTACTAGCTGAGTGCATCACAGTTATTGATTTTTAGTCTCATAATATCCTTGTGAAGTAAAGGAAGCATTTTCCCCACTTTACAGAGGGGGAACTGAGGCACAGGGTGAGTCTCTTGCCCAAAGTCTCAGAGGAAGTCTGTGGTTGAGTTGGATTTGAACCCAGATCTCTTGAATGCTAGGTGAGGGACCTATCCACTAGTCCATCTTTCATGCCTCATATACAGGAGGAAATGACAGAGGAATAAAGGATAGATGAATAGTGTTGACCTTGCCTAGTTTACTTCATGATAAATCTAAAGTGTCTTGTCTTCATTGAATTTTTACCTTGGGATTGCTCATGCACATTAATTACCCTAAGGTTAAAAATACTCTCTCTCAGCAGTGAAGACAAGGCTGGAGATGGCACTTGGGAAAAGATGGTACTTTCCAGGCAGTAAGAGGAAAAGAAGAGAGATGAAGTTCCATAGATTGGGTAGTACTTGACAAGAGAAGAAACAGCTTTGTGGGAGACCAGATCATGCTGCTCTTTCTGGGGAAGCCTGCTATGAACTGTGAAGGAGAGAAAGAACCCCTGACAGGCACAGAGATAGAGGTTGTCATTACCACCCTTGACCATTTGTAACCTGTATCCTATGACCTGTTGCTACAGAGGTAGATTGTTTGGTATTAGAGCACAGGATGTGTAGTTTTTTAATAAGAAAGTCTATATTGGCTCAATAACCATCCTTTTGTATGTCTCAATACATACATACATACATATAGACAAGAACGCTATAGTTTTTTCAAGTAATAATCTGCCATTAGAATAATTTCTTCAAATGTTCAATTTAAAATAACCAATTCATAACAAACACAAGCCTCTTGGAAAGTAAAGGGTTTTTTATTAATTAAAATCCAGAGTGGAACTTTGTTCTTTGGTGAGAAAGGGATACACTGGTACAGACAGAATCTTGCAACAGCTATGCATTTTTTCTTCATGCAGCTGTTGGATAACAAGCCTCAAGAATGTTAGGCTTTTCTCATCAAAACAGAGAATTTTCAATGTGTCTGTGCTACTTTTACAAGGCCAAAAGGTTTGCTAGTCCCTAGAGCCCTCAGTGTTTTCACTAATCTCAGCAATACCTTCAAGTGATTGTAATGGAGATCAGCTGCTAGCTTCCTTTTCTCTGCCAAACTGGACCTGTATCCCAAGAAGAGCAATGTTAGCCAGCCAAGCATGGAATACTCTTGTCTAGATTTCTTTTGTGCAGAACTGATGGAAAGAACATGCTCAGCGATATGTACTTCATGAGAGAGCTCCTTAAAAGAAAGTTTCAGTAAGCAGAAAATTCAAGGATTTGAATCAGGAATTAGAGATTCTAAGACAGGAAATCATCAACTCATCCTGTGACCCGAGCAAATCTTTCAAAAATGCTACAGGAGATCATAATGCAAACTCACAAGTATAAGTGCAATTATGTGTACACTTATTCAGTATTTTCCATATCCCAAGTATGGTTCCAGAGATTAGGGCACTAGCTGAGGGTTTGGAAGACCTCAATTCAATTCCCTGCTTTGACACAGACTTCCTGTGTGATCTGCGTAAGTCTCTGTGCCTTTGCAGCTGCATGTGGGGCTAACAACACTTCCCTACCCCACAGGGGAGTTGAGAGGATAAATACACTAAAGACTGGGAGGGCGCTCAGATACTAGGGTAATGGGGAGCATAAAAGTAGATAAGTAATCCAGGTAAAAACATGGTGCCTCATTCTGGTTTAGGGCCAGATTGTGGAGTACTTCCTCTCATTGGTGAGCATTTATGTGACTAATCCGATTGGCTAAAGTGGGACTACTTGCAGGAGTAAGTGCTTAAAAAGATGAGTAACAACTCAATAATCTGGCCCTCAGATTTCTAAGAGATCTGGATATTTATTTCTATAATACTTATTTATTTTGCTCAATAATGCTATGTCAGATTTGCTGGTTTGACTGACAGTTTAAACACACACAGAGTATGGTACTGTATATGCAGTTCAGCTGCTACTGAAAGCATCAAAAATCTCTTTTATACCTACACCAACTGTTCAGTTTGATTCCTTTTTTAATCTCAAAGGCTGGCATGCAGGAGCCTTCATTAACTCTTTCCCTCCAAATATTGTCCTTCTCATTTTCTCTATGTATATATGGCTCCCAAATGAGTGGCTCAGAGTCATTAATTAATGTATTCTCAAGCCCCTTGGGAGGTAGTGAAGTATTATCTCCATTTTACATATAAGAAACCGAGGCAGAGAGAGATTCTGTGATTTGCCCAATGTCATGCAGGAAGTCTGTGGCAGACCTGAGAACTGCACCTAGATTTGCTAAGTCAGTCCAGTGCCTTTAACACAGACCCATACTTCCTCATCTTCCTTCCTTCCTGCCATCTCATTAAATGTTTAAGCTGTAGGAGTAAGTTTTCCAGTGCTGACTTAGTGCGAGAGAGGGCTATGTGTGATCACTCACTTGGGGACAGAACCAGATGGTAGGTTGTACTGGCTGGAGAACAACACAGGCAGTTCATATTCACAGAATGACAATTGGGGTTAAAACGCTCAAAAATCATAAATCAGGCCTCCCAAAAGCAGGACCTTTAGAAAAGAATACATTTTTTGAATTCTTTTCATTTTCCTTCTGACTTATGAACCTCTACGGTTCACGCTTTCAAGTGATCTTCACAACCACGAAGGCTAGACTGAGATAGACACAATGTAAACTGAGATTCTGATGTGTTCACCTTACTCTAGGATCTAGCCCTTTATCTCTCTATGCCATATATAAAATGAACAAAATAATTTTTACCTACCTCACAGATTTATTGCAAGTCCTAATTCATGGTAAAACTTTATGATACTCTTGGATGGAAGATACCACAGAAGTGCAAAATATTGTTGTCTTCTGCAGTTTTCACTTAGGACTTTCCATCCCCTTTACTGATTCGCTATTTGTTCCAATCTCTTTCACCTTTTCCTTCACTGTCTCTAACACTTCCCAGCCACTCCCTTGCTTTGTCTTTCCATCTAGCTAATTCTTGCCCCCTGCCCAGCACAGCCACACTGAAAGGATTTAAAAAACAAAGAAAATCACAGAACTAACATTACATTTGCTGCCACTGCATTGATCCCTCTGCTCCGCCTGTGCATTATATACCTTTTCCCCTACACTTTGTCAGCCTTGTTTATTCAGATTGTAAGCTCTTCAGAGCAGGGCAGCTCTTAGTTTGTGTTTGTACAGTACCTAGCACAGGGGTCGGCAACATTCGGCACGCGGCTCGCCAGGGTAAGCACCCTGGCGAGCTGGGCCAGTTTTATTTACCTGCTGACGCGGCAGGTTCGGCCGATCGTGGCCCCCACTGGCCACGGTTCGCTGTCCTGGGCCAATGGGGACGGCGAGAAACGGCGCGGGCGAGTGATGTGCTGACCGCGGCTTCTCGCCGCCCCCATTGGCCCGGGACGGCGAACCGTGGCCAGTGGGGATCGCAATCGGCCGAACCTGCCACGTCAGCAGGTAAATAAAACTGGCCCAGCCCGCCAGGATGCTTACCCTGGCGAGCTGCGTGCCGAACGTTGCCGACCCCTGACCTAGCACAATGGGGCTCCAGACCATACTCTGTTAGTACCTAACCATTACTGTAATTAATATTTTATCATGTTAATTTATAATAGACTTGAAATGAAGATGTCCTATGTTCTGTTTGTTACTTGTGGACATTTTTCTTCCCCTTACATGAACACTGTGAAAGTTGGGTGGCCCATACTTTTGGCCTACTATTTTTCTGTATATTTGCACTCTCCATGTAATTCTTTTTAAGCATTTTCCTCACCAAACTAATACTACAATCAATACTTTTATTGCTGAAAAAGTTGATGCCAGACTCCATTAAAAGCAACCCTACAATAATGGACCTGCAAGGAAACTAATGATCTTTGAATGCTAGAAAGTGAAATTAAAGACTGCGACCGAAAATTATTTTTGAAATTATAAAAATTATCTTGACAGTGACTAGAGTGTTTTGCTGTCATGTCTACTGTCATACTGCGTAGCAGAATCAATACTTGTTATCTCTCCAACCATTTGGGGCAACCAATAGAGCTCATGTCTGGTGGCCACATGTTCTCATATGCAAAAGTCTAATATTAATAGTCTTAATATTAATAGTCTTAATATGGAGCTGTGTAGTATCTATCCCAGTGATGTAATGCACAGAGTAACCACATAATATTAAAAAAAATAAAAATAAAAACCCTGAATAGTCACTTAGACCCCAATCCTGAGATTATTTACGAACTGTCTTAACTTCCAGCCTGTTAATAACCCCATAAGTGTTTGCAGGACTGGGACCTTCATCAAATATACTGTGTATAATATTTATTTACAAAACATATAGAAGGGGAAGTATGTGCAATGGCTTACATAAAAAAAAATGAAGTTCTTAAAGAGAAAAAAAGCTACATCCGTATTCTAGTGTATCCTAATTTGTGCTCATAGAGACTACAAGAGAACATGATAGGAAATAAATAGTTCCTGATATACCAGTACACATTTTAGGCATGCAGCTGGAGAGATTATGTTTATACTGTACATACAATTGGCACCTCCAGATTCACATAACTCTCACTCATCACCACCAGCTCAGCTAGAAAAAATTCTGTCCATTTAAGACCAAACGTGCAAAGTCCAACCAAAAAATAAAAAAGCCCTTCCTTTTTTAACTGTCAAATAGCATCACTAAATGCCTCATACTGGCCCTGAATCTGCAAAAAGTTACACATGTTCTTAACTGTACTCCTGTGAATAGGTCCATTGATTTCAGTGAGATAATGTGGATAATGTTAGTAAATGTTCACAAGATTGGGACATTTGTTGTTGCACGTTCTATAAACTGTTGCTATTCCACCGTCTCACATTTCTTCTCCTAAGGGCTGTAACAATACTATTTTGGATCATATGAAACTACAGTGCCAGTAAAAGGCACATTTATATTCATGAAGATTTTTTTTATTCATTCTTATTTTCATGAGGTGCTTTGGGGCAGTCATATTACATGATTTAATAGTTCAGATTGCTAAAGTTTTTAATTCATAAATTGTAGGGATATGCATCTGAAAAGAAATATGCAGAGCACCCCAAATGTGCCAGACATCTTGGGGGCGGGCAATTATAAGAGAAAAAGAGTTTGAAATATGTTTCTATTTACTGTATAGAACTGCAATTCAAAGTATTTCTAACCTTGGTCCACCCATGCCCAGCCCTGCCTTCTCTTTATTTGGATATTTACATATTTCTAAAGCATCCAGTTAAAATATATTTAAATGTGTGATCAGTGCATCTAGGGATATATTTATTATGAACATATAAATGTCACTGCAGTTACACATGGAATCACTTATTTTGTGCTCGCAACAAATTCATCCTATTTCCCTCTCCTCTGCACATAAACAGGACAGATTTGCGTGCAGGGCAATACACATAATTGCTTAGTGGTAATGCTCTGTATGGGTACATGAGACACTTCAGTTTGATGTCTTAGCCTGCCCTTCTATCCCTAGGATCTGCAAGGAGTGCAGCTGAGGCAACACACAATCCCAGCGGAGAAAGGAGTGCCTCCTGTCCTTTAACAGTGACTCTTCTGCAATATTAGACTACTGCACCTTTTGCTACTACATTCAATGGCAGATTAATGCATGGGTCCATGGGGCCCGTGCCCAGGGGCTCTGACCAATTTGGGGTCCCTCACAGGAGCGCTGGAACCTGTGTAAAAGTTAGGGGGCCACGGGCACCAGAACTGTGGCCCCACACCCCTAGTCCTACTCTCATCCCTGCCCCCCCTTCTCCCAGTGCCCCACTCCCTGCTCGTCCTCTTCCCCCGCAAGGCTCTGCTGCTGGTCAGGCCAGAAGCTGGAGTCAGGCAGGGGGCCCGAGAGCAGTCCCCAGCCTGTGTCCCTGCCCCTGGGGTATGCCGCTCAGGGCAGGTGGAGGATCCAGGGCTCCACACAATGGCCCAGGCTTCCTCGGGTCTCTTACAATGATTGGGCTCAGGCTTCTGGCCTGGCCAGAGGGTGGGGCCTCAGGGGAAAGAGGAGGAGTAGGGGGTGGGGCCCCATGGTGAAGGGGGGGCAAATGTTCTTTGTGCTCAGAGCCCCAATAAATCTTAATTCACCTCTGACTACATTGCCAGGCTATAAAGGGAATCCCATATTATAGTCCTTCTCAGCCAGAAGGAGCTGAGTGTGCTGCCTCAGGTTTGCTCCCTAGCCTAGGGAGACAGAAAATGGGACAGGATTCAGTGTGGTGCCTTTTAGGAGATGCTGCAGAGGCAAACATGGCTTTAAGCAACCTTTACCCATTCCAGTTTCTGGGCTGTTTGAGATGTTGGTATGGCTCATGGTATAAGTCACCTGGCTGCCTATGAGCTATTTTGCAGCCCAAAATTGGCAGATCGCATGCCCCTATGCCAGGGGCTTTAAAGGGGTGCAACATAGAGCCACTAATCCGGGCCTTCTGCTGGGAGAATTCTCCTAGGGTCTTCTCTGCCCACCCCTGGCCACTGTACATTGCTGGTGCAGGATCAAGGGATCATAGCAGGGACTGGTCCTATGATCACAACTGTATAGATATACCCATCAGTGAGATGTGGCTAATTACCTCTGGGGTGACGCGCACCCACTGGCACACTGCACAAAACTTAGGGAAGGGGAAATTAGGCCAAGGACATAAGACCAATAGCATGCGCAGCACTGTATGAAACACAAAATGAAGACAGTCTCCGCCCAAAAGATTTTTTGATCTAAGGTCCTGATCCTGCAAACACAGATGCATATGGTATAAATATACTCATGCAGTAATTCCACTATAATGGGGACTGCTAATATGAGTAAATCAATACTGCCAAACCCAAGCATTCAGAAATCATGAGTCAAGTCACAAAAAATCATGAGATTTTAAAAATAAGTGTTAGATGCTTTTTATTTGCCTTCTCATTTCTCAATTTTGGGATGCACTCATTTCACCTTTTCAGAGTTTTCTCTGCAACTAGAAAGGCTAGAAACTTTGTTTAAAAAAATTCATGTTGAGACTCCCTTGCAATCTCTTGATTCTAGCAGCTGGGGCTTTAATCACATGACTCACACTAAAATCACAAGGATTGGCAACACTGCTAAATTTGCACATGTTTTTGCAGTACTGGGACCTAGAAGACAGAGAAAACAGGGTGCATTGAAAAACCCACAGTGGACAGTAATTTGAGGTAGACTTTATGGGGCCTCCCCCTGAGGCTGACATTATAGGAAGAAAGATATGCAGTAAGAGAGAGGGGCTCTGAGATGTGTTTTGGGGAGGATTGTACATGGTCTTAAAGGCACGAACATGAACACCTGGACAAATGCCTCCTATAGGACTTTTAAAGCCCCCACAGAGAAGATGGGATCTTATTCTTATCTTTATATTTAAAAAACAGATAGCCGAGAAACAAGAATACCCCAAATATTTTCAAATGCTGTTTTTCACACCTACATCATATTTCTGAAATCATCCAGGCTTTTACTTGGTAATATTGTGCACTTGGAAAAATAATTCCAGCTCCAGTACAAATGTGTACAAACCAGTCATATGTGTTGCTTTTTTTTAACAACAGCATTATATGAGAAAGTAGCAGATGGATAGGGTAAAAATCCATTGTATAAAAATATAGATTTATATAATGGACAATGATGCCAGATGAACTTTTATGGCTTTACAGGTAAATACATGTACTAAAATAGTCTAACTGTGTAGAAGACAAAAAATGGGCCTAAATATATATTTAACTGGAGGGTCCTCCCAGTTTTATTAATGTGCATTTCAAAACTTTCCATGAAAACTGTTTTCTCTTTTTACCTTTTCAAACAAATTCAAAATAAAACAGGAACATGGGAACCAGATTTAAAAACAATGAAACATTAATGCTGTAGCATAAAACATCAAAAGTTTAGACATTTTAAGTAATGACAACACTTGAACTTAACTCATGCTGTTCTGCTTCTCTTGCCCCCTCAAAATAAAGTCAGCTAAGGAGAAAATATCAGCTTTTGAATTTTCTAGCATTTGTTCATTTATGTTAACCTCTATGGCATAACCTGCGATCTTTTGCATGTAGGCAGACAGCTGTGCATGCAAGGAGACCCTCTGATTTCATATCATTTGGACATAGCTTTGCTTTTCATTTCTCTGGTATGTGCATATAAAAGGAGTACATATATTTGCACCTATAGACAAAATCATCCATTCACAAAGCACTACACTCTTGCTGTCTGCAACAATTCCTTAAAGAATTATAGACAAAATACAGTATTCTAAATCCTGTGCAGCTTGATTGACCTGATTGTACAACAGTGGCGGGAAGAAACCCCAAATGCAATAACAATGAATGATATGAACAAGGACATTCTGCAAGACAGCCATCTCAGCATTACCACCACTGGGCACACATTAGTCAATTAATATTATAGGCCCCAATCCTACAATCAGATCTGTGCAGATGGGCCCCATGAGCCTTATTAGCTATAATTCGATAATAGAAGCTCATGCTACCGGTAAGTAACATAAGAATAATGCTACCAACTATACATTCACATATTGTACTTTTCTGCTTAGGGTGACTTGAACTGGTTTCTGAGCAGCATTTTGTTTATGCAAGAGCAGGGGAACAGAGACTCCCTGCACCTCCTGAAAATTTCCAGCAATATTTAGATCTGGAAGAAGTATCTAGGGAACCTTTCTATTCAAATTCTGTGCAGACATCAGCATTTTCTTCAGGAGACTGCCTTGCCAAATTTGTTATACTATGTGCACCTCTCAACTTCAGCATAATAGTTATGGGCTACTCTTAAATTTAAGCTTAGCTTTGAAAAGGAGTTACCAAAAGGAGTTACTCCTGCAGTAGAATAATGTACCAAAATCAAAAATATGCTTTAAAATAATTCTGTGGGTCTGATTAGCATGGCGGGGGGATGGAGGAGGGGAAGAGGAGAGAAAATAAGCTGTCCCTCCAGGCTTTAGCTCAGAGAAAGACAAATTCTGCAAACAACTTCAAATTATTACCGTATATACTCGTTCATAAGCCGAATTTTTTTGGTAAAAAAGGGAAGCACCAGCGAAGGGGGTCGGCTTATGAACGGGTATAGAGAGGGAGAGGTGGTACACAGCCCCTCCCCCCAACAGAGGGAGCAAGGAGAGACAGCACAGCCAGAAGGGAAGAGGTGGGGCCAGAGTCTCTCCGCTTCTGGCCACGCTGCTCTTCTCCCTCCCCTCCCCCCGAGCCTCTGAAGCAGCTGTAGCTCGGGGGCTGGCAGGCTGCAGCTGTGCCGCTCAGCCCAGCCCCCCCAGAGCAGGCTGTGGCCGCGCCGCCCAGTCTGGCCCACCGGAGCAGCTCCAGCCAGGCCAGAGACCTCCTCCTCTGGCCCTTCCCAGATAAGGTGGGAAGGGATGGGATGGGGAGAGTGTGCGGGTCCCAGGCTAGGGGTGGGGTCATGTGGGGGGTGGTCACAAGGGTTACTCCCCTGACTCCCAGCTTCTCCCCCCTAAAAGTTTCCCCACTAGTTGCTGTCCCAGCGCGTCAGGGTAAGCAGCTGGCGTGCCAGGACACTTTGTTTACTTAGGTTTACCTCCATGCCTGCAGATGCTCAAGGGAACAAACCATCTTGGCCTGCCAGTGGCTCATCCTGATGGCCTGGGAGCAAAAGTTTGTTGACTCCTGAATTATAGGGTCGGCTTATGAACGGGTCATAACACTTTCCATTTTTACTTATCCATCTTGGGGGGGGGGAGGTCAGCTTATAAATGAACCGGCTTATGATCGAGTATATACGTTAATTTAACACGTAAGTAGTCCCCTGAACTTTGACAGACTACTGGCATGAGTAAAGTTATTTGCCTGCCTAAGTGTTGACACCAGCAGGCCCTTAGCTTTGCCTACTGCTGTAGCATGACATTAAACTAATTGAAACAAAAGTGAGTAACTGCAGGCTTAATAAAGAAATGGGACAGAAGAGGTGCATTTCTTTCTATAATCTTCACTAAAGACTCCGAGAGACTCCGTTCACTGTGATTATAAGTGCCCCAGATTTGTTTGGTATTAAAAAGAAGCCTCAAGCCTTTCTTCTCAAGTCCTCCATTACATATCTGGGATTTTTTTTTGGACTTTCATTATGGATATAGGAAATATCTGTCATTGATATGTATTTTGTTATTTCCAAAGTGTGGCCAACTATTATTTTCTTTGTTACATATCTCCCTGACCTTCCCTTCATTTTTTCCCCCTCCCATGGCAACTCTTAGTGTTTTATGATCCCTATGTAGAACTTTCTGTGCACAAGTGGAAAAAGCTATTGAGGATACTCTATTTTTAAGGATTTTAAAATACTTAAAAGAAAGAAAAGCCTTCCCCCAAATCAGTATGTGCAATGTACAAAGAAAAGAAAAGAAAAAGAATCTGACAAAATAACTTAGTTTGTTCTTCAGTTTAGTTCCTTCTTACCTGAACTACTGCAAGGCTCCTCCTAATGAGTCCCCTAAGAGCCAGCCTACCATCCACAAAAGCTTTTTACAGATAGATTGTCATCCAAACAGGAAATCCTACCTCAGAGAACTCTGGGAAATGTAGTCTTTTTAAAATGTATTTGGTTATTATATTTGCTTTAATGCATTGATCTCATATTAGTATTTCTTGCAAGTAGAATCTTGTATACAGTGATGTAGGCTATCAGCTGGCTTTTTGTTGATTTTTTTTTATTTTTTGTCATATGATTTGGTTTTGGAGCTAACAGAACATTTGGCCAAAGCTGGGGAGATCCAATGAGTTGGCTGCTATTTTAGTGTCAAGAGTGGGAAGGAAAAAGTTGCTAATGTAGAGTAGAGCTGGGTTAACTGAATAAGAAACTTGTTAAAAGAGCATGAATATTGACCAGAATTGGAGAAACTAATGTTTCTAAATAATAATAGGAAAATATTTAGCTGCTGGGTATTTCCAAGTATGTGTGTTAAAACAGGACTAGTGGGAAATTTCAAAGTATCATAAAAATATTACAGTCGATTATGGTTGATAAACATATGATCTTTATGATTCAGCCATTTTGAGTTAATCCTTCACTTGTTTTGGGTGTGGGAGCTGCTAGAAGCATTTTGCTACAGGAGGCGGCTAAAATCTTACTATAATTAAATGTACATGTACATACTTATTTAAAAGTTCCTTTGAAAAATTAAAACTTGTTGTTTTGGCACAGTGGGACAGAGAGAAAGAAGCAGAGAGAGAGAGAGTGAGAGAGAGAGAGTGTTTAGCTGTTACATACTCTTCTGCTATCTGCAATGGTATTTTGTGCATGGAAGGTATGGGTAGCATTAGCAATGGGAAAGTAGGCATGAAGATTACATTCCAATAGTGCACATCTGCAGGTTGATTTTCAAAGGAGATGATTTGTCCTTCCATAGCAGTCTGAGAAGGCACTTGTAAGAAACTTCAGCCAGGCAGTTTTTTTCTGGACACTACCAGGCAGTTGCTAGGCCAGACACCACAACAATCTCCTGCTCCCTATCCATTACTCCACAGTGCTAAGTTATTGAAGTCTATCTGGTAAATAGACAGGCGAAAACATTCCTCCTCCCCCAACAACTCCAAGTGACCAAGTTCCAGAATTGTGTGGCCTGCTCACAGCCAGATGGCTGCACATGACCCCACCTCAGAAGTTGTGGTACTTGATTGGGACCCTATTATCATATTAGTTCTCCTGATTCCTGAATCTGACTCTTCTAAACCACAGTTTTCCAGCTCTGCCATACAAATGCCACTGCTCCTAGATATGGTAGCTGACATAAACAGCGCTCAGAAAAGGTTGCTGCTGTGAAAAGGGTAAAGCAGCCTAAAAACCAGTAAGTTATACATGTCACACAAACCAGCCACCCAGCCCTATCTCCCACCCTACTTCCTTATGGTATTTAAAGCCTCAGACACATTTAAAAGTGTAGAATTGTACTGAATTCTTAAATATAGCAATAGGTAAACAGAAAAAAAATTAGAAACCAACTTAAAAAAACAGTAATACTTAATTGTGAGAATGAATGCAAATTTATATAATCTGTTTGATTAAGCTGCTCTGTAGTAATAGGACCGCCCAAAAGATGGCACTAAACAACAGCTAGTCACTGTATATCATTTATGTATATATATAGTTTACCCAAATGACACAAAGAAATGGTAGATTGGCTTAATTCTGAAATTTTCTGTGCAAAAGCCCAAGTTTTCGTATGTAATTCTGAATTAGACTAATGAGAAACTGAGAAAGAGCAGATTCATATAATCAAAGTCCAAAGAAAGAAAATATTGTTTTTCAAGGCCTGTCTGAAAACATTTTTGTCATATGTATGACAATTTCATAATAGGTAATGGCTATACCTTTCTTTAAAGACATAGTATTTGGGAGTTTGGCACTGAACATGAAGTTTTCTGGTCTTCAGGAGAATTTGAAATCAATTTATTATGTTTTTTGGGTTATATCTAAATATAGGATTATTGGGCCAGATATTCTGCTCTCATTTGTATTGATATAAATTTGGAGTTACTCCACTAAAGCTAGTGCAGTTGCTCTGGATTTACATGGCACAATTTGGTCTATTGTGATTATATATTTTCCATATTAAGTCTGTGTGACAAGATCCCCAGGGTGCAGCCTGGGACTGTGGGACTGCTGTGCCCCTTTAACTCACTAATCTGGGTTGTCTCTCTCTGGGTTGTCTCTTACTCATTGCAAGCAGCAAACCCCTCCAGGTTCTGTTACCACTCAGTACAACTGCATGAGGAGACTCATACCCGCCCACTCAATGCTCCCTGGGCGGCTCTTACCATGGCCTAGCTCCGGCTCCCAGCCTGGCCAGGGGGCAGGGTCTCAGGGGAGGAGGAGAAGCAGGGGGTGGGGCTCTGTTGTGAGGAAGGTGTGGGAGACCCAAATGTTCTTTGTGCCTAGGGCCCCAGTAACTCTTAAACCACCTCTGCTTGCAAGGAGTTCTGTCTGAACAGACATCTGTGCCCTCTGTGAGGAGGGCACACACAATGCCCCAATGAAGCTAAGGGGACTCTGTGCAGGAATGGGTCCATCTGCACAGGAGATAGGATTGGCACCCAGCTGAGGGCTAGTCTTCCCAGAGAAAGGAATTCATACCATATCAGATTTGTCTTCTTTGAGAGGCCTTTAGTTTTTAGGACAGCCAGTTCTGATACCCAAGTGCAGAACAGAGAACAAGCAGTCATGCTAATTTAGCAGCCATATCACTTATGCCATAAAAGGATTTGTCAGCTGAGACTAAATGAGTTAGTAAAACATTAATCTCCCCAAACAAATCTGTAGGAAGCTGGCAACGGTCGCCTGAAACACCCCACCGTGTTAGTAGGTGCTGATGTATGTGGGAAAGGGTTAAGTGCAAATTCATGTAGACAGGTGGCCTGTCACTGCACCTACATATAAGAAAAGTGGGAATAGCTGGCTCTCACTTGGTCTAGATTGAACAGTCCCGAGGTAGGAATCTCATGAACCAACATGCCTGAGGCAGAGGAGGCTTGGGCTGTGCTTTATGTTATTGCTAATTTTTTCATGAATAAAACCAGTCCCCAGAAAGGGAGGGAATTTTTACTATATACACTGTGTATGGATTTTGTTCTAGAGCAGATTACAAAAGAGTCCTATTTAGAGAGTCCTGTTTGGGGCTTACTAGTTTGTGTGGGGAGACAGCCCTTGGTAGCATGTTATGTTATCTGGTTACCTCATGAATAATGGAACTATTGTAGAGAAATATGTTTTAACTGATACTATTTTTCTACTAATGGATAATTAAGATATCAGGTGAGAGTTAAACTGGTGAAAGCTTTAAATGACATCCACTATGTAAGACATTACTTTCCAGTCACAATTAGTTTTTCATCTGAAATCCATCAAGATATGACTGCAGGGAGGAATCTCTCCTTCCTTCCAATGTGGCTTCCTGAGCAGCTGGCCCACTAAGTCTACCTGTCTCTCTGGCTTTCTGCAAGAGATGGGGGATTGGAGAAAGACTACCTTCTTTGTATTTAATCCCTGTTCAGTCTCTGCCCTTTGGTCCAATTATAGCTCTCTGTTGAAGGCTTCAGAGATAGCTGTGAAGTGAAATCTGTCTCAGCAGCATCACTAGGTCAATCAAGCTTAGCAAGTGGTTCCAGAACACAGGAAGAGACCAATATCAGATGGATCAGACAACACCACATATTCACAAGCTTGCCTTTGTGTTAGGACTTCCTCACATAGTATTTATAAAACAGCTAGACCTGTGGTAGATGTGGTATAAATAAATGAACAGTATGAAGGCAACTCCGTCACTGCACTCTCCCCAGCCACTAAGCCTGTGGAGCTGTCACCCTGGCAAGTCTCTGGTGCTTCCCATCTTCCTACTGGAGCTTCTGCTACCACAGCCAAAACTGGCCAGAACACAGCTGCTGAGCCTTCTTGTATCACTCATACAATTTACATGTTGCTAAATTAACTGTATCGACTCAGAAAATGACCTGAGCATCATTAAAGACCTCTCAATGAAGCCCTCTACTCAGCTGCAGTTAAAAAAGCAAACAAGATATTAGGATGCATATGGAATGGGATGGAGAATAACATGGAGATTATTATAATGCCTTTCTATAAGTCAATGCTGTGGCCTCAGATGGAAAACTGTATGCAGTTCTAGTCACTCCATCTCAAAAAGGGTACTAATGCGAAGAGTGGACTAGATGACACATCTGAGGGAAGGGAGCAGAAGGAGACTCCACCGATTGGAAGGCAAAAGATGCACTGTCCTAGGGATGAGGATTCCACAACCACCACTCCCAAGAGGAGGAGGAGGAGGGTGGTGGGGGTCGGGGACTCCCTCCTCCGGGGGACTGAGTCATCTATCTGCCACCCCGACCGGGAAAACCGAGAGGTCTGCTGCTTGCCAGGAGCTAGGATACACGATGTGACGGAGAGACTGCCGAGACTCATCAAGCCCTCGGATCGCTACCCGTTCCTGCTTCTCCACGTGGGCACCAATGATACTGCCAAGAATGACCTTGAGCGGATCACTGCAGACTACGTGGCTCTGGGAAGAAGGATAAAGGAGTCTGAGGCACAAGTGGTGTTCTCGTCCATCCTCCCTGTGCAAGGAAAAGGCCTGGGTAGAGACTGTCGAATCGTGGAAGTCAACGAATGGCTACGCAGGTAGTGTCGGAGAGAAGGCTTTGGATTCTTCGACCATGAAATGGTGTTCCAAGAAGGAGGAGTGCTAGGCAAAAACGGGCTCCACCTAACGAAGAGAGGGAAGAGCATCTTCGCAAGCAGGCTGGCTAACCTAGTGAGGAGGGCTTTAAACTAGGTTCACCGGGGGAAGGAGACCAAAGCCCTGAGGTAAGTGGGGAAATGGGATCCTGGGAGGAAGCACGAGCAGGAGAGAGCAAGAGGGGAGGACTCCTGTCTCATACTGAGAAAGAGGGATGATCAATGAGTTATCTTAAGTGCCTATACACAAATGCAAGAAGCCTGGGAAACAAGCAGGGAGAACTGGAAGTCCTGGCACAGTCAGGGAACTATGATGCGATTGGAATAACAGAGACTTGGTGGGATAACTCACATGACTGGAGTACTGTCATGGATGGATATAAACTGTTCAGAAAGGACAGGCAGGGCAGAAAAGGTGGGGGAGTTGCGTTGTATGTAAGAGAGGAGTATGACTGCTCAGAGCTCCGGTATGAAACTGCAGAAAAACCTGAGAGTCTCTGGATAAAGTTGAGAAGTGTGAGCAACAAGGGTGATGTTGTGGTCGGAGTCTGCTATAGACCACCAGACCAGGGGGATGAGGTGGGGGAGGCTTTCTTCTGGCAACTAACAGAAGTTACTAGATCGCAGGCCCTGGTTCTCATGGGAGACTTTAATCACCCTGATATCTGCTGGGAGAGCAATACAGCGGTGCACAGACAATCCAGGAAGTTTTTGGAAAGTGTAGGGGACAATTTCCTGGTGCAAGTGCTGGAGGAACCAACTAGGGGCAGAGCTTTTCTTGACCTGCTGCTCACAAATGGAAGAATTAGTAGGGGAAGCAAAAGTGGATGGGAACCTGGGAGGCAGTGACCATGAGATGGTCGAGTTCAGGATCCTGACACAAGGAAGAAAGGACAGCAGCAGAATATGGACCCTGGACTTCAGAAAAGCAGACTTTGACTCCCTCAGGGGACAGATGAGCAGGATCCCCTGGGAGAATAACATGAAGGGCAAAGGAGTCCAGGAGAGCTGGCTGTATTTTAAAGAATTATTGCGGTTGCAGGAACAAACCATTCCGATGTATAGAAAGAATAGTAAATATGGCAGGCGACCAGCTTGGCTAAACAGTGAAATCCTTGCTGATCTTAAATGCAAAAAAGAAGCTTACAAGAAGTGGAAGATTGGACAAATGACCAGGGAGGAGTATAAAAATATTGCTCAGGCATGCAGGAGTGAAATCAGGAAGGCTAAATCACACTTGGAGTTGCAGCTAGCAAGAGATGTTAAGAGTAACAAGAAGAGTTTCTTCAGGTATGTTAGCAAGAAGAAGAAAGTCAAGGAAAGTGTGGACCCCTTACTGAATGAGGGAGGCAACCTAGTGACCGAGGATGTGGAAAAAGCTAATGTACTCAATGATTTTTTTGCCTCTGTCTTCACGAACAAGGTCAGCTCCCAGACTGCTGCACTGGGCAGCACAGTATGGGGAGAAGATGACCAGCCCTCTGTGGAGAAAGAAGTGGTTCGGGACTATTTAGAAAAACTGGACAAGCACAAGTCCATGGGGCCGGATGCGCTGCATCCGAGGGTGCTAAAGGAGTTGGCGGATGTGATTGCAGAGCCATTGGCCATTATCTTTGAAAACTCATGGCGATCGGGGGAGGTCCCGGATGACTGGAAAAAGGCTAATGTAGTGCCCATCTTTAAAAAAGGGAAGAAGGAGGATCCGGGGAACTACAGGCCAGTCAGCCTCACCTCAGTCCCTGGAAAAATCATGGAGCAGGTCCTCAAGGAATCAATTATGAAACACTTAGAGGAGAGGAAAGGGATCAGGAACAGTCAGCATGGATTCACCAAGGGGAAGTCGTGCCTGACTAACCTAATTGCCTTCTATGATGAGATAACTGGCTCTGTGGATGAGGGGAAAGCAGTGGATGTGTTATTCCTTGACTTTAGCAAAGTTTTTGATACGGTCTCCCACAGTATTCTTGCCACCAAGTTAAAAAAGTATGGGCTGGATGAATGGACTGCAAGGTGGATAGAAAGCTGGCTAGATCGTCGGGCTCAACAGGTAGGGATCAATGGCTCCATGTCTAGTTGGCAGCCGGTTTCAAGCGGAGTGCCCCAAGGTTCGATCCTGGGGCCAGTTTTGTTTAATATCTTTATTAATGATCTGGAGGATGGTGTGGACTGCACTCTCAGCAAGTTTGCAGATGACACTAAACTGGGAGGCGTGGTAAATACACTGGAGGGTAGGGATCAGATACAGAGGGACCTAGACAAATTAGAGGATTGGGCCAAAAAAAACCTGATGACGTTCAACAAGGACAAGTGCAGAGTCCTGCACTTAGGACGGAAGAATCCTATGCACTGCTACAGACTAGGGACCGAATGGCTAGGTAGCAGTTCTGCAGAAAAGGACCTAGGGGTCACAGTGGACAAGAAGCTGGATATGAGTCAACAGTGTGCTCTTGTTGCCAAGAAGGCTAACGGCATTTTGGGTTGTATAAGTAGGGGCATTGCCAGCAGATCGAGGAACGTGATCGTTCCCCTTTATTCAACATTGGTGAGGCCTCATCTGGAGTACTGTGTCCAGTTTTGGGCCCCACACTATAAGAAGGATGTGGAAAAATTGGAAAGAGTCCAGCGGAGGGCAACAAAAATGATTAGGGGTCTGGAGCACATGACTTATGAGGAGAGGCTGAAGGAACTGGGATTGTTTAGTCTCCAGAAGAGAAGAATGAGGGGGGATTTGATAGCTGCTTTCAACTACCTGAAGGGGGGTTTCAAAGAGGATGGAGCTCGGCTGTTCTCAGTGGTGGCAGATGACAGAACAAGGAGCAATGGTCTCAAGTTGCAGTGGGGGAGGTCTAAGCTGGATATTAGGAAACACTATTTCACTAGGAGGGTGGTGAAGCACTGGAATGCGTTACCTAGGGAGGTGGTGGAATCTCCTTCCTTGGAGGTTTTTAAGGCCCGGCTTGACAAAGCCCTGGCTGGGATGATTTAGTTGGGAATTGGTCCTGCTTTGAGCAGGGGGTTGGACTAGATGACCTCCTGAGGTCCCTTCCAACCCTGATATTCTATGATTCTATGAAAAGGATATTACAGAATTAGAAGGGGTTCAGAGAAGGGCAACAAGAATGATTAGGGGCATGGGAAAACTGTCATATGAAGAGAGATTAGAAAGACTGGGGTTGTCCACTTTAGAAAGGAGAGGAATAAGAGTTAACATAATAACAGTATATAAAATAATATATGGTCTAGAGAAGATAGATCGGGAGCTTCTCTTCACCTTATGTCACAACACAAGAACAAGAGAATAGTCAATGACATTAAAAGTATCAGGGGGTAGCCGTATTAGTCTGTATCCACAAAAACAACAAGGAGTACAGTGGCACCTTAAAGACTAACAGATTTATTTGGGCATAAGCTTTCGTGGGTAAAAAACTTCACTTCTTCAGATGTTGTTTTTGTGACATTAAAAGGTTTGCCACTGTAAACAGTATTCAAAACTGATACAAAGAAATACTTTTTCATAGAATGTGTATTTAAGCTGTGCAACTCGTTGTCACAGGATGTTGTTGAGGCTAAAAACTTTAGCAAGCTTCAAAAAGGACTGGAGATTTATATGGATAACAAGGATGTCCACAGTTATAATAGTTAATGCTAATATACATTTTAGAAGAGATAGTAAACTCATGCTTCAGGGTTTAAATCAATCTCTAACTACTAGGGATTAGGAGATCTAACATAGGAGGACTAGGTGGCCCATGTGTCTGATCCAGTATGGCCATGCCTATGTTACTAACTTCTCAGGTATGAGAACAAAACTCTCATGGAATACCATAACTGGGTCAGCTATCTCTCCTGGCCCCATGCAAATGTTTGGCACTGTGATAGGGCCTTCAGTGGCCAGGCAGCCTAATAGCTAGATCACTGGGTCAGGGGGACCTGACCCCTCCTTTTCCCTCAGTTTCTGGCCCAGGGTCCTGTGCCACTCACACCTCTAAGTAGTGGGGCTGGATCTTTCTCCCAGATGTGTGTGTGTGTGGGGGGGGTTTCAGGACACTTTTCGTGGCCCCAGTAGTCCAGTTTCCCCACAATTGGGGCTTAGGTGTAGGTTCCACTTAGCAGGGAAAGACTTACTCGTTTCCTGTGGCTGAGTGGCCGGCAGGGTGCCAGTCTGTGCCTTCAGGCAGGCATACAGAGAGCTCCTGCCTCTTCACCAGTCAGCCCCTGACTGAGCCAGACTCTCTTCTTTTCTCCCTCCTCCATCCTGGCATTGGTTGCAGGTATAACAGGGCTGGGCTAGCTGAACCACTGATGTTCTTTAACCCCTGATGTGCCGGGCAGCAGTCTCTCTGCTCCTTCACACATCCCCTCCCGCCCATGACCCCATTTGGGGTGTGACTTCCCTCCAACATCCTGGGAGAAGAAGTCTGCATTTAGATGGGCTCTCCCAGCTGGATGCGGAAGGAGAAGAGTTGGAGGGAAAGGTACCACCTCATTATTCTGGGGTTTGTGTCCTTCATAGCATGCAGCCAGTGGAGAGGGGCATGGTCAGTGACTAGGGTAAAGTATGTGCCTAGAAGATAATAATGGAGCGAGTCCGCAGCCCATTTTACCGCAGGCAAGATTCTCCAGCCAGTCCCTCATTGACCACTAATACTATTTACCAGCGATGGCACGTTGTTGACCAATTGACTAAAATCACGTTATCCCATCAAACCATTCCCTCCATAAACTTGTCTAGCTTAATCTTAAAGCCAGAGAGGTCTTTCGCCCCCACTGTTTCCCTCGGAAGGCTGTTCCAAAATTTCACCCCTCTGATGGTTAGAAACCTTCGTCTAATTTCAAGCCTAAACTTCCCCATGGCCAGTTTATATCCATTCGTTCTCATGTCCACATTAGTACTGAGCTGAAATAAATGGACTGGGTCTCATGAATGACAATCACTGTGAAATTTTTATAAAGCAATCTCCAGCAGACACTACGTGACTGAGAGCTTGTCTACCCAGTGGAGTTATGTGCTCTACGGGGTTGTGATTTCTAGTGCACTAGCTAGTTGCACATTAATTGGTCTGTGTAGACCCTGCTGGTGCACTTTAAGGTAGTGGTGTTTGAAACAGTACTATGTTAAAGCACACTAGGGAACCTTAATGTTCACCAGCAGGGTCTACGAGGACCAATTCATGCACAACACGTTCGAGCAGTGTGGAAATCACACCTCTGTAGAACACATTACCCTACCGTGTAGACAAGCCCTGAAACTTCCACTGTTTTGGGTAGGAGTATCTCCCACTGATGGTGCATGGGTGCATGGTTCCATTTGCAGGCTCTCAACTTGATAATTTATTCAACCTGATACTGAAAGCAAAGGAGAAAAATCCCAGCAAGGGATGAATGCAAGTACAGTGATTTGATATTACCATCTGCACATCAGGAGACAAGGGCTAAATTCCTAACTGTGCCTCTGATCATTGTTTGACTTTAGGCAGGCACGTCGCTTAACCTTTCCGTGCCGCAGAGTCTTCAGCTGTAAAAATAAGGGTTATAATTAGAACTGGGAGGGAAGATTTTCAAGATTTCAGAAATGTTTTCATTGCAAATTGGGACCAAAAAGTTGAAATCTCAACTATTTTTGCCAACAGAAAAAAATTCAGGGAACTCAAAACATTTAATTTTGATCATTTCAAAATGTTTTGTTTTGATTTTGACCTATTTAATTTTTTTTACACTTTTGTTTGGTTAGTTTTTTATAATAAATTAACTTAAAATTTGAAATGAAAAGTTGTTTCAAACCAAAAAATTGAACTTTTTTTTTGGAACATGTCAAAATGGGAAATTTGGTGAACCAGTTTTCCATGAACAATCTTGTTTTTTACAAATCATTATTTTTCAAAGGAAAAAATATATTATTGAAAAATTCCAGACCAGCTATAGTAATAATACCCACGTACTTTTGCTCCTTCTTTTGACATCAGCATTACTCTCTGCCAGACAATAGCAGAATTCTGGGGCCTTGCAGTTTGCTTTCTCAGTGAAGGACAAATCAGTAACATGGGGTCCGTGTGTACCTGTGACACGGTGAGGTGAGAGTTAAGGAGCTGCTTTAGGCCCAACAGGCCACACCCTCTCCCCTCTACTAGGCACACTTCCAGTGAGGGAGCAACTCAGCTCAGTCTGGGTGGACTGCGGAGGAGAGCAGTCGGGTGCAGCAGACTCCTGGTGGAAAACCACAAGGGCTCCGCACCGCTAGGACCGAGCCTCATAGTGAAGTCTCTGGGAGCCGGTTGATCACAGGAGCCAAGGGTGACTGACTCACTGGGGCCAGAGGGAGAGAATGTGGAGACGGATCAGAGATCCCGTGTCCAGCCCGTAATGATGACAGAGAGACTGGAACAAGGGTAGGAAGTGACTCAGGGAGCATGCTGTGGGGTATCAGGCCCTGAGCCCTGTACGAGGTCTACTGTTTCAAAGGGTCCTGGGTCAGAACCTGGTTGAGTAGGGTGGGCCCAGCTTCCCCTACCGACCCACCCACTCTAGCCAGAAGATGATGCTACCCCTGAACTGTAGTCACTAATGGAGCTTCCTTGGGACTCTCACCAGTAGACGATGCTACCCCTGAACTGCAGCCATTAGGCACAGAGGCCTGTGGACTCTTGCCAGTGGGCAACACTACCTTGGGCTGTAATAGCTAGATAAATCAACCCTTGGACTCTCACCATTAAGTGTCATGTCTCAAAGTACTGCCACTAGGCGGTACTGCTGACCTGGAGCACACAACCAATCCCTGACAGTACCCTAAGTGTAAATTGCTTTGTTTACACATATATAGCAGTTCTGACATTAAATGGTCAAACAGCTTCTTACAGGAATCTCGGCCCAGCACCAATGACCCTGAGAGCAACTCTGGCTCAAGAACTGACTCTAATCAGAGACCAAAACAGAGGGCAAATTCTTCTGCTGTTCACATAGCTCTCTCTCCCCCTAAGCTGCCTCTGTACAAAAATCTTGCATAACTCCAAAACATATTCAAAACTTGCTCTCACGCTATAAAATTGGAAGACTACGCATAACAGTTCCATGTGCTGACTCCAGACACAATGCTAACCTTTGTAAAGGGATTTGAAATCCTTAACTGTTGTTATAGTATACTATGTGTTTCATATAAGAAAGACTAAAATACTAAATCATGAATCACGTTAATTGAAGTAGTGAAAAAGATAATCGTTTCTAAGGCAAAAATCTCAGCCAACTTTAAAAGACATGTATATGACATATATTCCAGCCCAGGGGAAAGAGATGCTGGCTAATCAGAACCAATTGGGGACAAATTCCACAGCAATGAGATTTTACCAATGAGACCTTGGAAACACAAACTTAATTTCATTGTGTAGCACTGACCTTGCTACCTTATATCACAAGTTCCAATACAGTATCACCCCTGTTTCTACTGTTACTTTGTCTTCCAGCTATCTCTTTATTCACCTTGTGTATTGTCTAAAATACTAGATTGTGAGCTTGCTGAGACAGGCACTGTCTTTGTGTGGTTTGAAGAGTATCTCATACAAAGGGGCTACTGAGAGAGAAATTAATAAGTATAATGACCAATTAGAGTTAGAAGTACAACCTCATCCTGTATGTGGCATCCAGAAAAGAGCATATCCTTAGGAAATGATTTGTTGCAAACAGTATGTCTACTATGTACCCCAAACTGTCAGGTTCAAGATATATATATTTTCCAGGAAATCATTGAATAGATATTCATTAGTTTAAAAAAAAATATTTATTTATCACATACTTTACTGGGCATTAGTTTATGTTTGTATTTATTCATTATACATGAGCTTGAAATGATGATGCATTAAACTATTGGCAGAAACAGTATGCTGCAGTTTTGTCTAATAATAAAGAATCATGAAACCAACAAACTGTTGGAAAATTTGCTAATGATTTTCAGGTTGGTTAAAAGCTTGCTTACAATGGGGGGAAAATTTAGGCTTCCTACATGAATTTACTGGAGAGAAACCTAATGGAACCAAGTAAGGGAAAAAACATTTATAAATACAGGGCCATAAAACTAACAATACAAAACAGTGTCCCGCTTTCTAAAGTGGAACATTTAAGAGATGTTGATTGTGAAGATTAGACATAATGGCAATGCCCAAAAGCAAAGTTTCTGTACAAGGCAAAGAGTCTCAACATTTTATTCTTGATTCATAAAGAAAACTTTGGTCTCAAAACAGGATGTACACTAGACTCTTAAAAGTCCTGACACCAGCATCTGTATTAAGGATAAAATTTACCAAAGGAAGAAGAAACCTTTCACTGTTTTTTTGTTTTGTTTTGTTTTGTTTTTTAACTGTGACAAAATCTGGGAATGTTAAGAGTGTTAAATATATACTGTATGCAGAGAAGATTTTTCTTTTAATATAAGAAAAGGGGTGTTGGTTGTTTGTGTTTTACATTTTTGCTTGTTTAGGTTTTGTTTTAAAATGTGAAGGATATTAGTAAGAAGTTCACGACTCTCTCAAATCACATTAGTTACAGATTTTGTTTGGCTTCCAGTTTGCCAGAAGGGAATGGAAGAGTATTCCCCAGCCAGGGAATGTTGCTATCCACTGAAAAATATGTTTGGATGGAGGAGTTCCTTTTCATGGATGGGTTGTGGCTTTTGGCATGCAGGAGGCAGGAAGCAGTTGCCATAACTACTATGCAATTTTTTAAATAAACTTCTCTTTAAGGTAAAGAGACCTTTTAAAATACATGTTGTTATTATCAGCCCTGGTGGAACCAATCTGTTTCAATATGATGGGTGATAGTATATTGTATGTGGTCTCTCTGGTGTTGGTACACTAAAGATACACTTCTTTTAGGGCTGTATCCTACCCTTGGCTTGCCTGGAGGAAAGGGTGTGGACAGCCACAAAGCAGAGCACAAGCAGCCTTGCATGGGATGAGAGTGCTTTCCCAGAATCATTTCATGGTGTTGAATATTGTGCTAGGAGATTATTTTTAAAGCATAAGGGTGGGATTTCCAAAAGCAACTGAGTGATTTAGAAGCACAAGTTCCATTGGCCATCGATGCTCTAGGCATATACACACAATTCAGTACATAAATACATTCAAATAATAAGAGACCAAACTGACAACAAACACAAACAGAGCTGGCTAACACCCCAAACTGAGCAGCACTACATAGCCTCAGGTTATGTTTCCCTCAGCATTACACAAGCCACTGTCATTATCAATGAGCAATTGGCAACTGTTGAAAGGAGCAGAAAAGAACAATGCAGAGAACATGGAGCTAGGTCACTGTAGGAAATCCTGGTGAAAAGGATGCACTGGCCGGTGTCTGTATTTCTGTGAATCTAATCTAGCCTATTCATATTGTGTCCATCACCATAGTATCCGAGCATCTCACTGTGCAGCCTGCTGAGTGCCTAGGCAGACATTTTGTGAGGTTGGTCAATGTTTATTTATGAGATACATTATTTATGTCAACTACTTCTCTGAAACAAAGTTGATGATAAATTGCATTGCCCTCAGAAACAGCGAGCTGTGAAAATCCTGAAGACCTACAAAATGTTTTAAAGAACTATGGTCTTCCAACGCATTCCTCTTCTACCCCACCAGCATGTCTTAAGTTCTTATAGGACTGGGAATCTGCAGGAATACCACATGCAGAAACCAGTTCACTGAGACAGAAGTTGTCTTATTTGTACACTCCATTTATTTTGAAACTAAAGCCATAATATTTTTAATGTCCCTACCAATACAAGAGAAGACAGAAATCCACAAAGTACTCCTCATTTCCCCTTAACTACTGTCTCATCTTCTCCTGTCTCAGGATTTGCCTGGGCTCACCTACTCAAGGTCAGTAGTAGGCAGCAGAAGGAAGCTTACAGGGGAAACCTGGTGGAATGTGACCGTAAGACCTGAACAGTTTTGTATCAGCATCTTTTGGGACATCACATAGTTCTCCACATGATGACTGCTGCTAGTGAGCATGTCTCCTTTCCCATATACATTTAGTTCTCGTATAAGCCAACTCTGAGATCAGCTGGAAGATCACCACCTTCTCCTTATTAAAGTCTTCTGAGGAGCCCCTGCAAGATTTCAGATAACCCATGTTTACGGCTTAAAATGTGAGGCCTGCTGCCCAGAGGACAGTGGGTGGAGTGCCATGAAGGGGGCATTTGACCGTAGACTGAGGAAAAACCTTTTACCTGGCTCCCTCTCTAACATGGTCTGGCTAGTTTTCAGTATGATCTATGGAAATCAATGTTGTTGAGTAGGATCCTGTGCTTCCATCTGACCACATAGCATATATACTTTGCATGAACCCATCTTTTTAGGGTAATTTGAAATCATAGAATCATATAATCACAGAACCATAGGGTTAGAAGGGACCGAAAGGGTCATATTGTCTACCCCCCTGCCAAGATGCAGGATTTGTTGTGTCTAAACCATCCAAGACACATAACTATCCAGTCTCCTTTTGAAAACCTCCAGTGACCTTCCTAGGCAGTCTGTTCCATAGTCCTACTGTTCTTACAGTAAGGAATTTTTTCATGAAAGTTAATCTAAATTTGCTATGCTGTAGTTTGAACCCATTTCCTATTATCCTGCCCTCTGTGGCAAGAGAGAACAAATTTTCTCCACCTTTTTTATGGCAGCATTTCAAGTATCTGAAGATCGCTATCATATCCCCCTTAATCTCCTCTATTCCAAACTAAACATACCCAGTTCCTTCAGCCTTTGATCATATGGCTTGCATTCCACCCCATTGATCACCTTTGACACTTGCCTCTGGATCATTTCCAGTTTCTCTACATCCTTTCTATACAGCGGAGATCAAAATTGGACACAATACTCCAGCTGAGGCCTAACTAACACGGAGTAGAGCAATACAATCATCTCCCGTGCTGTGCCTCTGTTAACGCAACCTAAAATTGCATTTGCTTGTTTTCCAGCATTGCATTGTTGACTCATGTTGAGGTTGTGATCCACCGCAACTCCCAGATCCTCCTCAGCAGTGCTACTGCCAAGTGAGATATCCCCCATTCTGTATCTGTGCATTTGGTTTTCCTTCCCTAAATGTAGACCCTTACATTTGTCTTTGTTGAATTTCATTTTGTAGTCTATAGCCCAGTTCTCCAATTTATTGAGATCCCTTTGAATTTTAGCTCTATCCTCCAAAGTGTTTACAACCGTCCTCCACAGTTTTGTATCAACTGCAAATGTGATTAGTATGCTCTCTATTCCTACATCCAAGTCATGAATAAAGATGTTAAATAACAACCAGACCCAGAACAGATCCCCGTGAAACCCCAATACTCGAGATCTCCTTCCAATCAGACATCATTCCATTAATAGCTAGCTACTCAGTGTTTGTGGCTGTTTAACAAATTATGTATCCACTTAATGATAGTTCCACCGAGCCGCATTTCACCAAATTACTTATCAAGATGTCTTGTGGGACTGTGCCAAAAGCCTTGCTGAAGTCCAGGTATATTATGTCCACTACATACTCCCTATCCATGAATCTAGTTACTCTGTCAAAGAAGGTAATTAAGCTGGTTTGACATGATTGGTTCTTGCTAAATCCATGCTGGCTGCTAGCAATTACCCCTCCATCCTCCAGGTATTCACAAATTGAATGTTTTATACATTGCTCTAGTAGCTTCCCAGGTATCAAGGTCAGGCTGACTGATTTATAGTTCCCTAGCTTCTCCTTTTTTACCTTTTCTAAAGATGGACACTGCATTAGCCCTTCTCCAGTGTTCTGGGACCTCTCCTGTTATCCATGAGTTTGCAAATATTATTGCCAATGGCTCCAAGATTTCTTCAGCTCAGTCCTTCAGCACTGTGTAGTGAATAGCACCAGCCTATACTGACTTGAGTTCATTCAAATTTGTCAGAAGAGCTCTGATGTGTTCTTTACTTATACTGATCTGCATCCTGGCCCCTTTATCGTCTATGGTAAATTTGCTAGTCATCCGGTCACGTTATTTTTTGTGAGAAGAAAGAAGCAAAGTAGGCATTGAGCAGCTCTGCCTTCTTATCATTGTCTGTTGCCAAATCACCTTCTCCATTGAGCAATGGACCTACACCATCTCTGATCTTTCTTTTTTGTCTGACGTATTTGTAGAAACTTTCTTGTTGTCTTTAACACACTATGCCAGCTATAATTCATTCTTTGCCTTGGCTTTCCTGATTTTTGACCCTACACACTCATGCTATTCCCATGTATACTTCCTTGGTGACATGCCTCTCCTTCCTTTTCCTTTTGGTTTTTAGATAGCTAAAAAGCTCCTTGTGCAGCCACATTGGCTTCCTGTGGGTCTGCTTATCTTGCCTTTGCATAGGACTAGCTTGATGTTGAGCCTCTAATATTACATCTTTTAGGAACTGCCGGGCCCCTTCGACTCCTTTTCTTCCTGCTTACTATTTCTGTGAGTTGATTGAAATCCTTGTTGAAGTCCAGTGTCCTTGTTTTGCCATAGGATATCCTCCTTGCCATAGGATCTTGAATTCTATGAGATCATGAGCACTTCCACCCAAATTCCTGACTACCTTCATATTTGCAACTAATTCATCTCTGTTGATCAATACCAGATCCAAAATGAATCAGAAAGTTGTCTCTAGACATGCTAAGAACTTGCAGTACAAATTTCATTTTGCTGTAATAGTTCTCCCAACAGATAGCAGGGAAGTTAAAATTACTACTAGCTTATGTGTGTTAGCTAATTTTATTACCTGCTTGTAGAATGCCTCTTCTTGATTTGATGGTCTATAATAGACCCCCCTCTGTTGCGGGTCATGCACACCCCGTCCCCTTTTGGGATGGCACATGGGTTGTTATAGGTCTGTGGCCAAGTCTGCACAGCCCCCCTGGGTCTCGGAATAATGTGGCCTAACAGCCAAAGTCAATCTACCTGCCCTCTCTATCAAGGCAGGGTAGTCTAACAGTCAGAGTCCCTATCACCACCCTCTGTATTAGGGCTGTGCAGCCTAGCGACCAGCATCAATAGGGAGAGTCAATAAGGTTGCCCTCACAATCAGGTCCATGCGGCCCCATCAGAGTCGGTAGAGCTGGTGAGGTGGGTCTTCACTCAGGATGGGCAGCGGCCAGGATAGGGGGACCCAGTCCCTCCCTGTCCACCAGGTCCCAACCCAGGGCCCATTGGTGGTGGGGTTGCCTGCCACTAGCTTGGTGGGGATCCGGCCAAAACACACTAAGCTAGTCTCTGGTTCTCCAATCACCTCCCCGCAAAGACTCCCTGGGTTACTTCCTACCCGCTTCTCTGCAGCTTGTGGTCTCATGGTGCCCCTGGTCTCTCCTCCCTCTGTGGCATCCGGAGCCCGGGGGTCATGGGTCACTGCCGTCTGGCTGGCCTCCGTGTCCTGAAGTGCCGGCTGTCCTTCAGCAGGAGCCTGCAGCACACCTCCCTCCTCTCTGGCAGTCAGCCCTAAATCAACAAAGCTGCTCCCTTTTATACCTAGCCTCCAGCCAGAGCATGCCCAGCAGGGTCGAGGGAGCCTGGCCTCCTTGGCTCAAAGAGAGGAATTAACCCCTGCAGTCCCAGTGCGGGGCATGTACACCGCGTCACACCCACCATAACATCACTACTATTCTTTTCCCTTTTTATCTTCATCCAGAGACTTTCAGTAGGTCTGCTGTTCACTTCCTCTTGGACCTCGGAGCAAATGGTACTCTTCTCTTTACACTGAAGAAAGAATTTAGACCTACTGAAACTATGGTCCACTGGGCATTGAGATTTAGAAAAACAGTAATATATAGAATACCCCTATCTACTCAATAGTTATGCTTTTTGACACCTATCTTTTGTAAGTAATACCCTTATGGTTATCCCACTGCATGCTGTGGAGCAAAACTATGTGAAATTGGGGCAAGGGTCAGGGTTATGTGGAACAAAAAATCAGTTATGTGTAAGGCTACGTTTATGTCATGGAAGTCACTGAATCTGTGACTTGCAGAGTCCTCCATGACATTTTCTGCTTCAGCTCTTGGGGCTGCAGAACTGGAGCTGGCAGCCAGCAGGGCCCTGGCAGGGTTCCAGCGATAGGCGACAGCAGCAACAGGGGGCCCCCTACAGATTTCCGGCCACAGGCGACAGCCTGCTCAGGGTATCCCTGCAGGGTTTCAGTGACAGGCGACAACCTCCTCAGGGGGCCCTCCTCAGGGTTCCAGCAACTGGGGACAGCCTCGCGGGAAGGTGGTGAGAGAACTCGAGCTCCCAGCCACCCCCGTGGCCTGGGAAACCAGGGAACTGCAGCAGCAAAAGTCAGAGATAGGTCATGGCTTCTGTTAATTTTTGTTTATTGCCTGTGACCTGTCCAAGACTTTTAATAAAAATAACCATGACAAAATCTTAGCCTTAGTTATGTAGTATATTCCAGCCCGCTCCATCCAGGCTGTGCGTCCTCTCTGTGGTGACTACACACAGATTAAGCTCCAAGAGTATTCAGGGGGCATACGAGTGGAGCAGGCCAATTGTTGAGGAGCAGCAATCGTATGTGGTATGCTTCCACGGAAAATGAACTTAATTTATGTGGAAAATTGCTATGTAAGTTAGCACAGTAGCTTTGTATATTAAACATCTTCCTATGCATTGCCGATATGTGATAAACCATGTCTTCAAGTGTTAACTGGCAGTTTTTGGCCACTCCACTACTGGGTGTCAAGTATCAGAGGGGTAGCCGTGTTAGTCTGAATCTGTAAAAAGCAACAGAGGGTCCTGTGGCACCTTTAAGACTAACAGAAGTATTGGGAGCATAAGCTTTCGTGGGTAAGACCCTCACTTCTTCAGATGCAAGTGAAGAAGTGAGGTTCTTACCCACGAAAGCATATGCTCCCAATACTTCTGTTAGTCTTAAAGGTGCCACAGGACCCTCTGTTGCTTTCCACTACTGGGGTGAGTTTTTCTTGCAGGTTATAGGAGGATTTAGGAGCAAATGCTGAACAGGTATTTTTCTTTTATTCCAAAGACAGGTGAACTCTTTCCAGGAAGGATCTTGTTTTTGAGAAGCTGGTATAGGTGGTAGAAATACAACAGGGAAAAATGGGTGAAGCAGAGCGGAACTGGGCTGAAATATACATCTGCAGACTTGCTCTGGCAAAAATTGTTAAAACCCATGGGAGTCGCAGGTCCACAGCACCTCTGGATCAGGCCTTACATTTATACTTGTCATACGTCTCCTACTTGTTTAGGTGCCCTACCCAACCACAGCCCCAGGAACCTTACCTGATTGTCCTCTACTACGCTAGTGTTTTAGTAGTAGTCCTACTAATAATACAGTGGCCTTCAGCTCATTTGCATTGTTACTCCCCCTAGGTTGTTTTCTACAATCATTCAGTTGTTAATGATGTCACTGCAGCTTTATGGAGCTGCTGTTACAGAAAATATCAATTAAAGGTGTTATTTTCATTTAATGTACACTTTACCAGGGTAACCAAAGGAAAGCAAGGTGGTTGGAACATGAAAAATGGTCCTGGCCCCAGTGAAACAAACAAACAAATAATTTGTCTTCCTTATTTCTGAAGTTGTGGAAATGAATAGACTTTCTTCCGCTTTGACTTATGTTACAATTATTTTTCCAAATTCTGCCTGACCCCATCTTTTAGAATGTCCTCATTATAAATTACTCTAAATCTGGCATACAGAAAATGAGATTATAATATATGCAATATGCCTTGGTCTTTCTGATGAATTGTGAAGCTGCTTTAGCATCTTATTTATCCAAATTAGTTGCTATATTTTGAGGTTTCCAAAAGTTTTTAAAAAATCAGTTTAGCTAGAATACTAAAAGTCAATCAAATCCGATTGGTGGATTCCTTAGGTGAGACCACTGGGAATAGTCTCTTCTCTCATCAGATGCAATTATTTATGGTTTCTAAAGAGGTGAAATGTTACATTGGTAAAAGATGGAAAATGCATTAAAGGAGAATGAATTCCTCTCCCTTGTACAGGAAGGTCTCTCTTCCCCATAATGGGATAATGATAGAGTAGGACATTTGAGAAAGTTTGCATTGCTGTTCATGCTGTCTGATTTGTGTATGAATGCCTTTGTGTTCCCAGTAATGACTTTCCCTGACCTATCACAAATACTAACACTGGAAATGAATATGGAAGTTTGGGAAACACAGAATAGGCCTTGTGAAACTAAATCCACTGGCTTAGTGATAATGCAGTTCACTTTGCAGGCAAAAACATTTAATCAATGCTAAACACTCAATGAAATATTAGTACTTGTAGCTCCACCTCTCAGGCACTGGCAGATCGCACCAGAGATGGCAGGAAAGGAAGATAGTAACCTGTTGCTTGTGAGGCCCAGTGGCAGATTACTAACCCCTTAAACTCATTATGCAGGACAGATGGTAAAACATACTCTAGCCCAGCGTTTCCAATGTATACTCAGTAGCTACTGTTGGTATCGTACGTATGATAACCAGAAAGCCTTATAATAATCATATCTCAGTTTAAATCTGTGTTATGTACCAGATTTTATTAAACTATTTCTGGGTTTGTCTTTTAATACTATTATTTATTAAATATAGGCATACTAAAGCCGGATTCTCACAGGTATGAATGGTGTAGAGGCCCCTTTGTTTAAATGAGAACCAGACCCACACTCTCAAATCATCTAGGTTTTGTACAACACATGTGTTGCAACATCTAAAGTGCGTAGGAACTCCTCCCACAATCAAACTCCCTCAGAGCTCGCACCCCCTCCTGAAGCCCAACTCCCTGCCCCAGCCTGGTGAAAGTGAGGGTGGGGGAGAGCGAGAGACGGAGGGAGGGGGGGATGGAGTGAGCCGGGGGGCGGGGCCTTGGAGAAAGGACAGGGCAAGGGCGGTGCGGGATTACGGGGAGGCTTGAGGGGTCCCTAAAATTTTTAAAATCAAAATGGGGGTCCTTGGGTTGCAAAAGTTTGAGAACCGCTGTTCTAATCAATTTTAAAAAATGATTTAAAAAAAAAACCCCACAAACATTAATATAGATAGTTTTATGGAAAGAGAACCAGAAACCAATTTAGTTTCAAAGGAAATGTAATATCCAAAGAAACAGCAAAAAAAGGGTTTTTTTAAAATTCAATTTTAATAAATAGCAACATAACTGTTGGGTTTTAAAAAAATAATTTTAGCTTGATAGTGTCCCTTTAAAGGCCAGAACTAGGCTATATTTATGTAGTGTGTGTTTTTGCTTTCTTAATCATTGGAGCATGCCACTCCATCTACATATCAGTTCCCTAATCACAGAGATGCTACTGTTTTCTTTCCTTTGTTATATATACACAATTCCATCTCCTCTGTGCATACCTTGTATGTTTCTATTACTTGTTTTGACAGTATCATATTTTAACTATTCTTAGTCTGGTTTATAGAAATGTGGCCTAAATTGCTTATTATGTATCTTGTTCTGCATGACTGAAGTCATTGGCCCTGCTCCTGGAATATGATGCTCAGAGACTGATTCCTGCACTCACTTGAAATCAGTGAGGCTCCAAGAGGGCTCTGTGAATGCAGTTGTCCACCTACATTCATCATATTTAAGGATTGAGGCAAATGCGAGCTTTGTGATTGTGAACAAACACATAGGTGTTTCCATTTTCCACAGAACACACAAAAACCGCTATGGAAGACCCCAAGCCCAACAATACAAATGTATGATGTTTACATTGTAGAAGAAATGTATGCCTTGTTTTCTGGATGAGGTCAACCTCTTTTAGCTTGCGTGGTGTTAAGTATCAGGGGGTAGCATGTTAGTCTGTATCCACAAAAACGACAAGGAGTCCGGTGGCACCTTAAAGACTAACAGATTTATTTGGGCATAAGCTTTCGTGGGTAAAAAAACACTTCTTCAGGTGCATGGAGTGAAAATTACAGATGCAGGCATTATATGATGACACATGAAGAGAAGGGAATTACCTCACAAGTGGAGAACCAGTGTTGACAGGGCCAATTCGATCAGGGTGGATGTAGTCAACTCCCAATAACAGATGAGGAGGTTCAATTCCAGGAGAGGCAAAGCTGCTTTTGTAATGAGCCAGCCACTCCCAGTTCCTATTCAAGCCCAAATTAATGGTGTTAAATTTGCAAATGAATTTTAGTTCTGCTGTTTCTCTTTGAAGTCTGTTTCTGAAGTTTTTTTGTTTAAGTATGGCTCTTTTTAAATCTGTTATAGAATGTCCAGGGAGATTGAAGTGTTCTCCTACTGGAATTGGCCCTGTCAACACTGTTAGTCTTTAAGGTGCCACTGGACTCCTTGTTCTCTTTTAGCTTGTACATTTTTGGGTTACAACTGGAAAATAGTCCACAGACATACCATATAGAATGAATATTTTAACCTAAGATAAATTTTTTATTTATTAATTTCACTGAAACCACAGAATCAAGTGTTTTAAAATTACAGCTGGTAAGTTATACACAGGGAATAGTACATTGGCAAAGTATTGTCAGGACACAGTACAGATCTCATACAATGAAGTTCAAACAGATTTAGCCTATATAACAGATTATTTTATGGTGTAAACTGGCTGACATGGTAGTGCTCTATTTTGTTAATTCACTTTGATTAGTCATTTATCAAAAGAAAAATAAATTTTAGTAACATATCTCTTAGTTTCCCAAAAGGTACTGGAATTTCAACAACACACTATGTAATGCCTCACTGAATATGTGGCCTCCGGTACAGCTTATTAAGAGATATGTGAAATTAACTAAAGACAATAATTATGTGTTTTTCCCCTAGTCTTCCCTACGACACCTCTCATTTTGGTCCTACATGACTTTACGTACATGCCCCTGTGGTAAAACTGAAATGGATTATTAAACAACTGCCCAAAAAGCATTTAGATTCAGCATATTTCCTGTGTCTCACGAGGCATTAGTAATGTACATTTGCATGACTTTCACTGAGTAATGCTTCAGTGATGAACCGTGTTCACCGCATACTTCATCACATTTTTATGTCAAATTGTGCAAACCAGTTTATGATACATTATGAGAAATTCTGCATTTAGTTACAATAGTATAACTAGAAGTCAAATCATTCCATGAAGTTACTCTAGATCTACACTGGTGTAACAAATCAGAATTTGGCCCTGTATATGTGAGTATACTGGAGACCCATATACCCGTCCATACATACAAAATACATTTTTATATAGACTGAGTTAATCTATACATTCATACAGATTCCTAATTGTTCAATTTTGAATAGATAAGATTTCAGCTGATATACACAGAAGTGTTTTTAATGTCCTGACAGCTATTGTAAATATCTAAGTAAGGAGAAACAATTGTGTGGCTTTTGTTTTTGACAATTAAAGCTGCAGTAGATAAAGAAGCAGGACAACAAATCTGCCAAGACATTCAGGAGAAATATTGTGTGTCAGGAAACAAGTTCTCATTTCATTCACCCAGAAGATTGTTATTCTAGTTGGGTTCTTCTAAGACTTTTGTGTCACCACTGAAAACTTGAATTTGCAACAACAATGGGCCAGATCCTGGAGCTATGTCAATTAACTCCAGCTGACGATATGTCACTGACCATTTTTCTCATGCTAAGAATCACTACAGGTGTGCACATTAAAACCCGAAATAGCTGAAGGAACAGTTAATGGAACTGACAAGCGTAAACATAAGCAAGTATTTGCAAAGGCACTGACAAATATGTAGAGTTTCAAACTAGAGAACCAGCCTTATAAACAAGCCAATATTCTGTGCACTCATATGGATGGTAACAACAAACAATAACCCTCTTGGGAATGCTCCTAGTGACGTATATTAATGCATAGACATGTGTTGGCAGCTATTTACAAACTATGCACTATCGCAGGGATGTGCAAAAAATAAACTCCCTGTTTCGGCTGCAAATTTCAGTCCTCACTTAGAGAATGTTCAATTTTGGCTACACCAATATAGCAAGGTGCTCCTTGCTCCTACCATTTCTTTGCAGAGGACAACATATAATTTTTCTTATCAGTCTTAATAAAAGGAGAATGTTTATCCAAAAAAGATTGCTCAGTAGGACAAAATGATTAACTCTCCTTCCCCACAAGTCTATTTTTAGAGTCTGATTCAAAGCTCCCTGAAGTCAATGAACAGGCTTTAATTGACTTCAGTGGACTTTGGATCAGTCCTAAGTGAGGGAGAACTGTACACACTATATAAATGATACACAACTGAATAATTTGGACTAGGTTGTTTGCTTTGTATGGCACTAGCATTAAGCTGGAGTGATCAGAAGGTTATTTTGCATCATTAAATAAATGACTGTACAGATGTTGTAAGTTTGCTTACACTGCTAATTTCTCCTCAAATAGGGCCCAGTCCAACTCCCATTGACTTCAACTGGAGTTGAATCAGACAAATAGTGGATGCAATGAGAGCTCATAGGGCCATATTGTGGGCTTTCTGGCAAATGCACATTTGGATGACTTTTTTTTGTGCCTTTTTGAAGTCCAATATAGTATGCATGGCTAGAAAATAATAAAACTAAAATGAAGCAAGTGTTTCTGGTTGGCTTTTCATTATACCTGATGATAGGAAGATGATAGTATTGAACTACTAGTGCTGATGTGATTGGAAAAGTAGCATATGTCGCTGTAAATCAAATCCTACAGTATTTGGGGTAAATTTTCTAAAAGGCACAAAGGAAGAACTTTTCATAGTGTCCACATTAAAGTACAAGCGGTTGTGCGACTGAACGCTCACACACCATCTCGACAACTCAGACAAATTTTACTGTTGGAAGCATATACACATCTCCCATTCATTATGGGCCTGCTCCTGCTTCCATTGAATTAAATGGCAAAACTCCCATTGACTTGAATGGTCAATGATTGAGGCCTCTAATAGAATCTGTATGCATGCATCTGAAATGAGAATCTGGTACTTCTGGTTCAGTGATTTTTAGGTCAATGGGCTCTACGATTTGGTTGTTATGAGACTTTAGAAGCACATTAAGTAGATCAAGGAGCTTTGCACACTGTTTCACAAAAATTAAAAATCATAACTTCTTTTGGAAAGGAAAAATCTGGTAGCAGAAAATGAATATACATATATACAGTGTGTGTGCGCATATGTGTACACACACACACACACACACACACACACACACCTATTTCATGCAGAAAACTTTCGTTAAAAAAACAACCAAACAAAACAAACAAAACTCAAAAGCAACCAGTGCTACACATCATGTAAACTCACAAAGTGTACTTTCCACACAAATACAAAGCATAAATAAAAAAAAGAAAAGAAAAGATGATAGCAAAACATTTTAAATATAGAATTTGCACAATTGGTAATTTTGTTAAATAAGAATAAATAAATTCATTACATCCATTCACATACCAGTTGTAAAAATAATAAATTATTTATTTTCAGTGCTGTGTTGCTTTTTTTACATTTGTGATTAACTCCCTAACTCCCCCCTTTCTCCCCCCCCCCATGGGATAAAACTGTTTCCACAGGAAGGTGACTAAGTTGAATTTCTTGATCAGCTCAGATCAAACGTGATAACCTTTGTCATAATGAAAATAATTATTCTAAGAATGTGATGTCATATTTAGTGTAAGACATACAAAGTAATAGTGATATGAGTGGAAGACAATGGAACTGAATCCCAATACATCAGCTGTTAATGTAGCACTGGAGACACTAAAGGAGATTCCTTCTATGTTTCACTTCTATATAGAAAACATTATTTGGAGTTTTTGAATTGGGTTTCCATTAGCTAGAAGCATTTTCTGAAGCACTTTGGGCAAAACTCAGCAGTGATATAAACTGTGATGTAAAATATTAATTGAATACTTAGGGATTAAGTTGGTCAAAACATGAGTCAAAATGATAAAGTCATGTAACTTGCACCAAAATTGCATTCAGCAGATGCACAAAACAAATGTAACTGACATGTGAAGAAAGCAGCTAAAAGGAGGGTGTAAAATAAAGCAGGCAAACTTACCTTACTTTTCACCATCCTGTTAGCTGCTTTTCTTGCTATGCCACTCTTGGCCCCCTCAGTGTGTAAATTACACTTGTTTTGCATATTCACTGAATGCTAAATCGATGGAATTTATACTATCTTACTACTTTCACCTGCGTTCTGGCCAACTTACTCCTGATGCCTAACTTAAACTATTAGTTATACCACCACAAGATTTGGCCTGGAGACTTCTAAGGAAGTTGCTCCTCTTCCTTTGAGTCCTCCCTCTCCTGCACCTGAGCAGTCCATGTTCACTTCATAAGTTTCCTCTAGCACTGCCTTTTACTGTGAAAGGTTGCCTCTGGGCAAGGGCCAAATTCATCTCTGGTGTAACTTCACTGATTTCAAGTGTCTTTGGGACACTTGCTCATGATGCAGCTGTGGGGAGAGACAGGGAACATTCCACGCACATGCACAAAGACAAATCTCACGCCCCTAATCAGAGTTTGAACCAAAGCCCATTGAAGGCAGTGAGCTTTGAATCAGTCCCATTGTGAGATTGTTGTCTACTCCCCCTCACATTTTCTCTACAACTTCAAGGGAATCAACTCTTGAACATCAGTCTGAAGATCTGACAATCCAGTTTCCCCTACTCCACAGTCAGTTGCCCAATTTTATGTATTTGGCTATCCCGCTAAGGTGCTACATGAGTTAGAAAAACTAATTTTAGTTAAAGGATGGGTGACCGTGAGAGGGAAATATTCACTATTTGGTTTGTTCTGATACCTACTTGTTACACAAAACTCTAGGAAAAATATACATTTGATCTAACAATGCTTTAAATTTAGAATCCTTTGTGGTTTCATTTTCTGGAATTTGTATAACATCCAAAAAAAGTTTACTCATCACTGTTTAATATATGAGAAATATGATTCAAACACAACTGCTTGGACATTCTGTCTTCATAAGTAATGTAATTTTAGAAGTGACACTGACACTGTGGGCATAGTCTTTCTTTGTAATGAACAGAGATGGAAAGTTTGGATTTGAACTGTCCAAAAGTTTGGGGATGGTCAGTGTCTGTTTAGATTCATTTGATTCAATTCAGTGTAGGAATTCTAAAAAAAAAAAATCAATATTTTTTGTCCAGGACCATTTCTAGCAATAAGGCCACAGTACTCTTGACAACAGCAGTTGGTCTTATATCTAGTAACATACCCACACATTCAATTATCACAAATTAACATGTCCTGTTTCTATTAGTATAATTAATATATTGTACAAAAATAGACATTTCTCCAAGTTCCAAATGTACAGCTGTAGTAATTTTCTGCTATTTGAAAATGACTATCTGCTTTCTAGAGTTCAGAGTCCCAAATACATGCTTGTGCCAGCCTGAAGGGAAATTTCCCTTTTGGGCTTTGCAAACAAACCAGTTTCCTTTACTGACTTACTGGTGATGTCAAAGACTGAGATTTTCAGAAGAGTCTAAAGGAGTCAGATTCCCTCAGTTCCTTAGGCTCTTTTGAAAATCCTGACTTAAAAACAGACACCTAATTACATACACCCACACCATGTGGACAAACTGGTGGATAAGGTCTGGGTCAGAATCTATTTTGGTCTAAATCTAGGTTCTATTAGGTGCATCAGCAGGTTTATGTAGACTTTAAGCAACGTTTATTCTTTTGGGGGCTTTGGATCAAAAGAAAGGACTTCACTGGGCCTTGGATCAGCCCACTATCTGTTACTTGCCTACAATGAAATGGCCTTGTGCAGTGGCAGATCTTCTGTCAGATAACAACGTGATCTGGAAAGAGTTGCTGAAAAACATTAAGAGCTTCTACCTACTCTGTGGAAACAGTCTTACTGAGATTGGTTATATCCACCACATCCTGACGTGGTTTAACTTCCCTGTGACCCTTAATCCTCCAAAATATGCAAGGTGTACAAAATGTGAATGACTTCTACAGCTTTTTAAAACACAATGAAACAAACTGATTTTTTTTTACAAACTTCTACTGGTAAAATGGATACCAGAGTTAGATATGGTGGACAAAACACTGATCAAATACTATTAACTGCTTGCTGTGTTTTTTGACCTTTTATAGTCTCTTCAGTAGATGTAGGTACATTACACATTGTTAGATTTCACATGGAAGCCATAGAGAAAATAACAGAGAAAGCAGCTGAGAACAGTCTCAAAATATCTGAGTTATCTGAACTGTAATTTTTGGTTCTATAACTTGCTTCTACAAAATAATATATGCCTTTATTTTATTTAAAGACTAGCAGCTATTGTTCATCTGCATGGCTGCTGAGATGCTCCCTCTGTGAGAATTTCTTGGAGGAAGAGCATTGTTTATTATACAATTAAGTTTTGCTGTCAGGAAATTCCTAGAAAGGAAATGCATTTCCTGTTGTCAGAAAATTGTAACAACTCTTAAAAACAACAGCAAGCGCTTTGTTTTCCAGTAAAACATCCACAGCCATTTCTGAAAAATGGAAGAGGTCACAATGGCTGCAGACATACTTTGGTCAATCACTTTGCTTATAGAAAGATTGTTTTTTTTTTAATGAGTAGAACCAAGTGATATAAAGTGACATACCAAAGGGAAGATATTTATAAACTGTATAAAATAAGCTACTGTGGTATCATGGGTAAGTATGACAAAGTTGTCTAAGGACATACTGTATTAGAGGTAGGTGAAAAGGGGGAGATGATTCTGTAACCTTCAAATACCCCATGATTGTCCATTCACTGGTTTTTCCTCTTCCTTTTTTGCAGACACAGAGGGCTTATAACAATTCTAATGTTTAGTTTCTGTGACATACTAAGATCACCCCACTGTCACTTAGAGCAGTGCACATCTTCATTTGGTCCAAATAGGCAGATTCTGCCCATAATTTGAGACTGTATGTAAGTATATTGAAGCCTTGGCTTCATCTGTCTAGGTAGACCTAATACTAGTATGTCAACAATGGCTTACTTAGACCTCTTTTTAAGAAGATCATAACCACAGGTTAACATTTTTTTAGTAAGCACTGCTTAAATGCCGATGGTCTCTGCGAGAGAAGACATCCTTTAGCTAGTTTTCCATGCCCATCTTTGCACTGGACAGTCCTGGTATGCCATCCTGTGTCGCATGTTCGAGAACAAGAAAGCCAAGGTCCAGTCACCCACTGTGGCTGCGTGAGCTGTGGTGTTACTTTATTACTGTTGCTATTGCTCGTGACATAGTTAGTCATCTGCGTTTGCTTCTTTGGCACAAAGAAACTGTAACGGACATCCACTGCTTTAGTTAGGTCAGTGGCAAGAATCTGTACTATAAGAATCTCCTTTGTGGCAGAATGTCCCATTGCATGCAAGAAATCATCCTTGTGACTCCAGCCACTATAGTTCATGACAGTTCCATTGAGGTCAATGATTGTTTCCGAAGTGGAGATCATGTATTTTCCATTGACAAGATACTCACCATTTTTCCTCTTCAGGGCCAGGTAAGCTGTGAATCTGTTCTGGTCTTTAGACTTGAACTGCCGCACTTTGATGTGAGTTGCCCCTATGGGTATTTTCACTATATCCGTGTAGCCCTTACTGCAAGGAGGAAAGGAGCATGTTAAGTAGCTAGTGAGAAAAAAATGGACATGCTTTGAGGTCCTAATTCAAAGCTCATAGAAGTCAATAGAAAGTCACCTGTTGACTTCAATGGGCTTTGGATCAGGCCTTGAAAGCATTCAGCTTGAGGCCCATCTCAGATTGATGCTATCCAATTACTTTTTAACATGTTGTTCATTATATTTTTTTAATTCATTTTTATGTCCTTGAAAAAAATTCACTGCACTTACTTCAAAGGACTTAATCTTTGGTTTCAGTGCTAATTTTATATGAATTGGATTCAAGAAGAATGAACAATAACTAACAGTTTATATACCTGAAGCTTATGTATTTGCGCATAAGAGGGGAGATATGAAATCTGAAGCACATTAGGTCTGCCAAGGAAAGCTAAAAAGATACGCATCGGGAGCAGGTAGCCATCCCCTACAGCTGAGTCTCTGTAGCAGTCCTCACTTCCCATGCAGAGCATCCATCCCAGTCACCTTCCTATCCCTGACACCCCAAACTTCCATCGCTGCTTGCTCCCCCACTCCCCATGCAGAGCGCCTCAGCTCTAACCCCTTCAAACTGAGTTTCTGCCACCTCTGTATGCATTGGTTACAGCTGTTTCATACTGCCTTTGCTATAATGATAATTAAGGAAAGAGTGAGCAAGCTAACAGCTGGGTAAGGTACCTTGGGAACATTTAAAAATAATCTTGATCACTGAGAAAAAACTGTGTTTCCTTTGAAACTTCATACAGCTAAAGGTTAATTGCAAAATGTCTAATGAAAGGCACGGCCAAATGCTTAATTCAGATAATTACAGCACCTTTACTTCATTTGTCAACCACTACTTGCAAGGTATCTTATTTCAATTCAGATTTAGAAAGAGATGTCTAATTCTTATACTCAAGGTCACAAGCATTCAGAATTGTAGGCTCTCTAGAATATTTAATATCTCAAGAGGGATACAATACATCTAGAGAAATAATAAATACATCATTATAAACTACTAGCTGGACTGTCGATACATTTATTTTCATTTATAAATCTCTGACAAAAAAGCTGATGCTGGAAGTATCACATTTGTGTTTGAAAAGGGCAGTATAATATCTTTTTAAAGTAAAAGGAAGGGGTCATGAGAAAATGTGATAAAAATATAAAAAATGAAGACGTCTCCCTGGGAGCCAGTTAGCTGACAGGCTGCTATGTTTATGAAGTTTTGAGTATTTATGTAAAGACTAAGTAACTGTGCTACTCTAGATTAAGTACTTGTATTATTCCATTGTTTTGCTGGAATAACTAATGATTAAAATCGAGTTACACTGCCAGGAGTAATGCAGTACAGAATTGCACCATCCACCACTGCAGGAAATATTTATATAAAATACATAACCAAAAATCTGTGTTAAAAGAATGTTATTAAGGTTACAAAGTCAAGAGCCCAAAAGTTAGGAAATGTCAGTATTAAGGTTGCTCATGGGAAAAACAGTATGTGATCATATAATTAAAGACTGTATCATAATGCAAAGACACAAGATTGCACAGATAGTCTTAATTCTGGCATTTTCTAACTTCTGAGTACTTGATTTTGCAACCTTAAAGTTCTTTAACATTAAAAAAACCCATAGAAAATTACATTAAAAATTAAGAAAAAAAGGCATAAACAAATTGTACATTATTATGAGAATTTTTTATAATGGGAATTATTAGATAAATTTAATATAAGGGATGTTACTGTTCCCCTTATAAACAGAAAAACAACAGCCACTGTTTTACTGTGAAGGATATACTGGTTGGAAAGAAACTAATAATACCATTGAGATCAGTAATAATTCTGTCTTTTCTGTGACAAAGAGATTTTTTTTTTTAAACGGAGGGTTTTCTTTTAAATTAACCATTGTATTTGTAGTGATGGTGGTAAAATTTTGATCAACAACTTGCGATAAATATTTTTAATTGAATAAAAAATCCATCCTTGGTGGCCAGCATTAATCACAACTGTTCAGCTGCCTGGGAAATAAGGGCACCAAAGGTTGACTGATTTGGTGTCCATAGGTAGAGAGTGATATACAGACAATGAGATATTAAAGGCAATATGCTTGATTTGAGCACATGATTATAGAGGGATGTAATTTGCAACCATGCCTCCAAACTGCACCTAACCTAGCAAGGGGTAAGTAATAGTGCTAGCCCTCCAACAGAGTTGAACAGTTTTAAATTCAATTTGTGACTCCATAGGACCCTCACAAGCACAGGTCACCTGGGAAATGCACCATATCAGTGCATCACTTGACTGTTACAGCCCCAACCCTTTCTGATTGGTTCCCCACATTCTAGGGGATATTAACCTGGCTCCAGGCCCTCTGATACATCGATGGTTACAGGTAGCTTGTAAAACTATGCCCCTATTCCGGGCAAATTTTCCATTGCTGGGGCTGCAGCCTAGGTTCTCTATCAGAACCTCAGAAGTGAATTGGGTGCAATGTTTTTCTCTGATTATTACATAGCCTGGATAGTGTTAGGAAGCTTGTTTTAAACATCTGAGAAGTGCAATAAAACTTAGCAAATGCACCTGTCTGGGATGTCTTATATGAATAAAATTCATGAATAGAAATCTGGCACCCAGTCAGACTTGTGCCTTTACAAGGTCTTATGAGTAAGGCTAAGTTCTAGTCACAGGTATTTTTAGTAAAAGTCACAGACAGGTCATGAGCAGTAAATAAAAATTCACGGCCCATGACCAGTCCATGACTTTTACTAAAAATACCAGTGAATAAAACTTGGGGGGGGGGGGGTGCTGCCCGGGGGCCTTGTGGGTGCTGGGGCTCCCGGCCAATGGCAGCTGCGAAGCCACCGCTCTGGGCGGAGGCAGCACCCTGAGCTGCCTGGCCACGCCTCCGCCTAGCAGCTGAGCAAGGGGGATGTCGCTTCTTCCGGGGAGCCCCCCAGGTAAGCACCGCCCAGAGCCCACCTCACCCTGTCCTGAGCCCCAACCCCCTGTCCCTCCACCCCCACACCCAAACTCTGCTGCTGCCTGAGACTTCCCCAGCAGTGGCCAGTGCACCTGAGCGGCCCCTAAACCAGACACACCGGCCACTGCTGAATCACGGAGGTCATGGAAAGTCACAGAATCTGTGACCTCCGTGACCTCTATGACAAACTCGCAGCCTTACTTATGAGCAGTACTTTTACTTCTAACTTAGACACATCTATTCAGTAAGCTTCATTTGCATCTATAGTTATTAAAGCCTGATAATAATTCTGCTTGCACAAAAGGGTTCAATTATTTCCATACAAAATTATTACCTCTTTTTATTAAAGGTTCCCATGACTTTCGTGCAGCTGGAATTGTCTCCTCCACACACCCCACACTTGTCATATTGGAGCTTTGAACCGATGATGCCATCACAACCAGTTCTAATGCATCTTCCCCGGACACATACTGAATTACTGTATGGCCTACATTCAGTTCCGTCAGTCACCTATGGAATTAAGACTTTGTTAGTTAAAACTGTAAAAGAAAAAAGATTTGCTTTTTGATTGGCAAGCACAGTATACCTACTGTGAATTATCTAAAGCTGTACTATAAAGGAGCAATTACTCTGTGTGTTTTTTAACAGTGCCCTCTGCATGTGTGAATTCTAGTTCACACTTTTCTGCTTGCTTGGCATTTGGTGTGATGATTAACAGAATACAGTTCTTATTCTGCCAGCCAGGACTGATGCAATCTAACCCTCAGCAGAAACATTAACAAAGGGGCCACAGGCATCTGCCATATGGCTCTTCTGTTTACCCTAAGGCACTAAATCAGAAGTTCTGATTTAAGGATGATTTTATGAACAGTGATACTTTGCACTTATAAAAAGAACTGGAGTACTTGTGGCACCTTAGAGACTAACAAATTTATTTGAGCATAAGCTTTCGTGGGCTACAGCCCACTTCATCAGATGCATAGAATGGAACATATAGTAAGAAGATATATATATATACATACAGAGAACATGAAAAGGTGGAAGTTGCCATACCAACTCTAAGAGGCTAATTAATTAAGATGAGTTATTATCATCAGGAGTAAAAAAAACTTTTGTAGTGATAATCAAGATGGCCAATTTCAAACAGATGGCAAAAAGGTGTGAGGATACTTAACATGGGGGAATAGATTCAATGTGTGTAATGGCTCAGCCATTCCCAGTCTCTATTTAAACCTAAGTTGATGGTATCTTGTTTGCATATTAATTCAAGTTCAGCAGTTTCTCATTGGAGTCTGTTTTTGAAGCTTCTCTGTTGCAAAATTGCCACCTTTAAGTCTGTTACTGAGTGACCAGAGAGGTTGAAGTGTTCTCCTACTGGCTTTTGAATGTTATGATTCTTGATGTCAGATTTGTGTCCATTTATTCTTTTGCATAGAGACTGCACTTATAGACAGACTTTCATCTGGCCATCTCAAAGTACTTTATAAAACTTGAATTAATTCTGCCTCAGAACATCTAGAGGAAGAAAGGCCCATAACTAAGGGATACATAGGAATCACTTCACTCTTGAGTCTACCATGTCAGATATCATAAACTCTGATCATAGTTCACATAACAGACCATTGGGTTTAAGTGAGCTATTCTGGATTCATATCAATGCAACTTGGAACAAAATTTAGCAGTTTGCGGACAGACAAAGCAATTTCTTTCAACTAGAAAGACCCCAATGTGCACTGCCATCTATAAATAGAAAAACCTTTTTACCTACTATTGATGTGAAAGTAGTACTGACTGAATTAGCAAACACAATTTCATGTGCATGCACATGTTTAGATGTGGAAAACTGACTAATTTTAGAGGTCAATTCTGGCCAATGCTCTTCTGGAACATATGATTAAACAAAAGGTATTCTTCTCCTTGATACAGCCTAGCTACAGAGCTTTCCAAAATACCCTTCAGAGCCTGGCACTGAAATTGTCACTGAAGGTACATTACCTTTGGAGAAAACACGACGTAGTAACCCGTCCCTTTGGCTCGGCAGGTGAGCTTGCACACATCTCCAAGAAGCACTCCAGCATACTTAGGGACCCATTCAACAAACGTTTTGACACCCTTTGCATCAGACTGATAGCCATTTCTTGCTTCACATTGTTCTTGTCGAAAGGCTTTAGCTGGAGAATTATCATTCATCTCATTAGTGTTTATCATAGGATATACTGCAAATGTCAGTATGCACAGCTACCTTCTTTGGTCTTGTGATACCATATTTAATTCACACCATTCCTCCTCCTTGCCCCAACACTTGTTAATGGCCTTTGAAAATCCTCTGACTCTTTTATTTTGGCAATGCTCCCATGGCATTATAAGCATCTTAATGACAAAACTCTGCTCATCTGGTTCATTTCTCCAGAACAGGGCTGCTGTTTATGGAATCCTCCTGTTAGTAGGCATCATCTCTTTGCAGGGTTAATTATGCTTTTGAATTTAAACTGTGTTACAGTGACTTTGTTATCACTTGTTGCTAATGTTTCCACATTGTGGTACATTTGAGGGAAGCTATAATGGACACCATCTTCTTTTTTTTCTCCTATGTAGGTTAGTATTTACCATATAACAGGAACAAAGGCTGTAAAGTCAAGCAGCTTTTACTGCTGCAGAACATACCATTTGCTGGGCAGGATGCGACATTGCAGGAGCGATAGATGGCCCTCTTTCCAGTGCAGTATCGCCCGTTGTTTCTAGGAGCTGGGTTGTTGCAGTGACGATAGGCAAACTGAACTCCTCCACCACATGTTCGGGAGCACTGTCCCCACGGGCCCCAGGAACCCCAGTTACCGTGGTTTGAAGCCTAGAACACATGAAACAGTGGGATGTGAAAAGATGATCCAAACCTGAATGAAGATACTATATCTCAAAAGCACAGATACTTGTCCCCAAAATGGCAGATGTTTTTCCTCTTGTTTAAACTGGGGATTTCCTCATATTAGGATGTGCAATAACTCTGAGAAACTTTTCACTTGCAGTCATATCCATTTACTGCCCTTGATCTTCATGTAGGTGGCATGATGTCTGGGGGAGTTCTGGATGTGAGTCAAGGGCAGTATATGGCCTAACTCGACAGAACCAAATTCTACCCATTTCACTGTGGGGACACACTTCAATTTAAAGGACTCCTAATCACATTTCCATTCTTTCTTTGTAATGATTGTTCTTCCAGGGCCTCTTCACTTAGCTCTACTCTGCCTAGGTAATATGCTGCTATTATTGATCATTGTGATCCCTGAATAATTAAGTAGTACAGTTATATGGCACTGCTTGTGGTAAGGAGATATTATTCTTCATCATGGAGTCCTTTTGCTAATTATCAGTTATATAAATAGCTATGACCTGACCAACCTAAGCAAGATTATGTGACTCCGATTTGTATTTTAGATTTCTCAAGAAATGTGAATAGTGTTCATGGTACCTTTACCAAAATCACTTTTGTTTTCAAAGTTACACTTCACATGCATGCCAGCCATATCACAGAATGCCTACCACATTGCTAATTAAATGATCTTCCTGAATTATAGTGCTATAATCTTCCCCTATTAAGTGACTGTCTTTAATTTATTCAGCACATAAACAGAAATACAGATTGATTTCATAGCTGTTCTAAGTTTATGAGGCAAAGGTATGAGCTGGTAAAACAGAGCGTGAAAAAGGAGTGCAGTTAAAGCAATTTCCAACCAGCGAGCTAAAGTGCTGAGAGGCATTGGCATAAGAGAGAGCAGTCAGATACTGTTTGCAGCTAAGCCTGCCACTCTACTAACTTGGCTCACTTCAGTGAAAAAACTCTGTGCACAATGCACCACTTGCACTGTAATTATACTTCTGAAATGTATGCATTTTGTACTATGAGGATGGGAATACGTCATTTGGGAAAATACAGTTATATAAAGAGCGAATGCACTTAGATTCGGCCAATCGCGGCTCCCACTGGCCGTGGTTCACCGCTCCAGGCCAATGGGGGCTGCAAGAAGCCGCAGCCAGCACATCCCTCGGCCCGTGCCGCTTCCCGCAGCCCCCATTGGCCTGGAGCGGCGAACCGCGGCCAGTGGGAGCCGCAATCAGCCGAACCTGTGGACGCGGCAGGTAAACAAACCAGCTGCGTCCACAGGTAAGCACCCTGGCGGGCCACGGGCTGAAGGTTGCCGATCCCTGCTATAGACTATGGGTGTAACCCTGCCAATGCTATGTCCCTTGAAAAACACCCATTACAATCAGCACATTGCAGGATCAAGCCTTCTAAGATTTCCCCAGGCTTTGGCCTTTGGAGCAGTAACATACCGAATAATATTTCTTCTTCGTTTTGTCAACACATTTTCCTTGGAGGCAGATCCTTCCTTTCCCACATGGTGTCCCCTCCACAGCAGGTAGCTTCTTGGTCAGACACACCATCTGACCTTGGCGAACAACTGCACACCACAGACGAGAGCATACGTCCATGCCAGGACAAACTGTGTACTCGGGTCCAAATGCCAGTTTGCACTGACGAATGGCATCGTACGTTTGTCCTGGAAGCTCCTCAGGGCCCAAGATCTGCTTTCGTGGTTGGTCGAGTAAACAGTTCCCTGAAAGAACAATCCATTTATTACTCACTTCCTTGTTATCTGTACTATAGGACCTCTAGCTTTCAAGCCAGACAGAGTGATAATGATTATGGACCTGATCCAAACCTCAATGAAGCCAACAGAAATACTCCCATTGACTTCAGTGGGCTTTGGATCAGGCACTGTTATTGCAACTGGGTTCTCTATCTACAGCACTCCAGGGAACCAAGTATCAGGGGGTAGCCGTGTTAGTCCGTATCCACAAAAACAACAAGGAGTCCGGTGGCACCTTAAAGACGAACAGATTAATTTGGGCATAAACTTTCGTGGGTAAAAAACCTCACTTCTTCAGGGAACAGGGTATCAAACTCTTGTTTGTCTAGCTGTTTATTTCATCTTGTGGTGAGCCCTTCCTCCCTGCCCCCCAAAACTTTAAACATTAGAACACTGAACTGCACTGAGGCAATTTGGGACTTGCATTGTGTTTCACTGTATCTGAGTTCACTCAAAGTGGGTTCCACTCTATTTATCAATCTGTGATTTGAGGCAGGATCAAGAGACACATAAAATAAGCAAAGCTGTCATTTGAATTTTGAGCCAGAACATTTGAAAAGGCAAACCTTTTAAAGGAAAGCCAGAAAACGCATGAAAAAATAGATTTGTAGCCAGTGGGGCCCTTTAAGAAAAAAACATCAGTTCAAAAAAAAAATATATGCAGCATATCAAAGGTTATGTTGGTGGTAAATTTGCATTGGGCTCCTCATGTAAAGAATCACAGTTAGCCACTTCTGGACCCAGTTTGAACAGTTCTATTAATCTTTAAATAGAAAATAAATTAAAATATAAGATAGAACGCTGTTATTTGTAAATGTCAAAAATCTGCCTGGCTCCCTCTCTCTTTAAAAATATAAAGCACATTCACATTCTTTAAGAGTCCTGTTCTAAAAAATTTTTTCACACCACTGACAAACTCACATGCTGACGTGGGAAACTCGGTCTTCACTCTAACAACAAGGAGTCTGGTGGCACCTTAAAGACGAACAGATTTATTTGGGCATAAGCTTTCGTGAGTAAAAACCTCACTTCTTCGGATGCATCTAAACTCTGTCATATCATGTGGTATGGGCATGAGTTTAGAGTCTTCACTCTAAACTCTGTCATATCATGTGGTATGGGCATACTTCACTTATCCTCAGCCAGAATAACTTACCACAACCCATCTTGCTTTGCAACCAACACCAGCACCACCCCTGCCCACTCATGGGTAAAAAATGTGTAATATAAATACTTCACAATTACTGTAGCTTACAAAATATGAGAAGTCAAGGTCTGGCATCATGTTTCAAGACCTAGTTTAGAGGCTTTAAAAAAAATGAACAACAGGTTTCATTTCCCTCAAGAAAACACATTTACTGCAATTGTTTGCTTTCCCTAAAGACCACTAAGGGCTCTCAACAGCTAAATTCAGCCAAAAATCCTTTCAGCATCATCACTTATTTATTACTGAGAAGACCCATCTCATTAAGTTTGTTACTCCGTTTGTCCCCTAGTGGCCTTGACTTACCCAACATGTTGATCTTATCTTTAGTCTGGACTACACTGCCTTTTTAAAAATGAAAACAAGGTGTGCTTCTTCTAACAGCTAGGCTGGTGTCCCAAGATAAAAGTCATTAAAAGGACCCTACTGTGAAATGTGTCTTGTAACATAAAATATTAAAGGCATAGTGGAGGTGAGGACACACAGATGTTTTCTACAAGACAAAGGGCTGGGGTTTCTAAAAGGAAAACAAAAACTTGCAGCAATTTCTGTCAAAAACTGTGTTTAGTAAAAATAAAAAAACAGCAAATGTCTGCCCCGTCACATCATTCCTGCTGATGGAGGAAGTTAGCACCACTTTGGGATGCTGACAAGAGAGAGGGCCAGCTTGTTAGACTTAGCTGTATTCATTACTATCAGATATACATAGTGCTTATCAAACTCTAACAGCACCAACTATTCCGCAGTTTGAAACATATGACAAAAATAATACAAAACTGCCATAGTATTAATACTCAAACATTCCTCAGCCCCCAGTGGCTTGTCTACACTTGAACTAACCACTGGATTTTAACATGTGTTAACTGACATGATTGAAAATTCTAATGCAGAGAGGACACAGTCATTTTAGTTGACCCTTGGATTAACCATGATCAGCTAAAATGATTGTGTCCTTCTATACACTAGAATTTTCTGTTCTCTTAGTTAACACATATTAAAACCCAATTGTTCATTCAAGAATAGACATTCTACATATGGCCCCTCATGCCCAGAAAATCAACAAACTCAGGTTTTTCCTAACTGGGTGGGGAATGAATTCCAGAGATGAGTTCTCTTTACTGAAAATGCCCTGTCTCCAGCCCCTGGACAAATATATCTAGGGACTATAAACGTAGGCAGGGTGAGCTTCAGCCAGTTTCCAAGCCTCTATCTCAGCCAAGATCTGTGAACACAACCGCACTGTGACTGACTGCATAGTCCAGATCTGATTAAACAAAGATCTAGAATTACGGTACACGTTATTGACATTTGATGGCAATGCAGTCCAAGCCATCTCACTATCTCTTCTAGCAGTCTTACACACATGTTGCACAAGAGAGAATTGCACAATAAAACTCTGCATGAGGCAGATGAGCAGAGCTTGTAAACTTCTTGGGACAGAGACTCTCTTTATCTAGGCTATGTATGGTACTGAACACATTGCCTGCATGCAATAAATAATGACCAAAAATACAGATAATCTGTACAATATGGTAGAGAAAAGGTAAAAGCAAATGGAAGGAATTTTCTCCTGTTTTCTGAAGAGTAACTAGGCCTTTTCTTCCACAATATTATATTGGTGCCTTAAGTCAAATCAGTAACAAAGTCAGCAATTAAATCATGGTTGCAAAAGGAGAAGAAGGAGGATCCGGTGGTTAGGGTAGTAGCTAGGTGTCAGAAGACCCCGGTTCAACTGCCACCACAGATTTCTTCTGTAACCTTCAGCAAGTCGCTTAGTTTCTCTGATTCTTTGTCAGTAACATGGGAATAATTATACTTGCCTACTTCACAGGTGGTGTTGTGAGGATAAACATATTAAAGATTGTGAGATGCTCAAATACTGTGGTAGCAGGGCCATAAAAGCACCTTAGATCGATGGGGGGAAAAAAACTATATAGGAAGGTTAACTAAAGTCTTAGTAAGGAAGTCACCTTCTTTTACGAAGGCAGCCTACCAATAAGTCCAGCAATTTGGATTTCATTTCGGTTTCTGTAAGTTTAGCTGTAACATGCAGAAGATGGAATGCTTTATTTATTTATTTTCTCACGTCAATGCTCACATGCTCTAGTTGTCACAGTTCATGGTTCACAAGCTCCTGTCTGTCCAAAGCAAAATACAGTGCTAGTTTACTATGTTCCAAAGAAAGAAAGTATCTTCTTCTTGTACAATCTCTCCTATGTTAGACTGCACATGACACTGTAAAAGCCAGAGACAAACAACTCCAAAGTATATGGAGATATTCTCTCTCTCAGAGATGCTACAGTGTGTTCTGCAAGGTATCTCCTCCTCTATAGTGTGGCAACTGCAGCTCCGCACTCATTATGTCTGAATGAATGGGTAGGTACCTCTCTCTGCCTGATAGCATTTTGGAGTTACGGTCTTTTCACCTGTCCACATTGCAGAAAGGTAACTTCTTCAAAAGAAAAATTCAGAGGGAGCCATCCTAAACTTCAGCCACCAGAAGTTGGTCAAGAGGGGAAAGGGTGCAGTGGGGAAGGGCTGGCACAAAATTATTTTGGGGAGCCCTGAAAATCTGATGTATCTAGGTCAGTGGTGGGCAACCTGTGGCCCGCGGGCCGCATGCGGCCCATCAGGGTAATCCTTTGGCGGGCTGCGAGACAGTTTGTTTACATTGACTGTACGCAGGCAAGGTCACCTGCAGTTCCCAGTGGCCACGGTTCACTGTTCCTGGCCAATGGGAGCTGCGGGAAGCAGCACGGGCTGCAGGGACATGCTGACTGCCGCTTCCCGCAGCTTCCATTGACTGGGAATGGCGAACCGCGGCCACTGGGAGCTATGGGCGGCCATGCCTGCAGACAGTCAATGTAAATAAACTGTCTCGCGGCCCGCCAGCGGATTACCCTGATGGGCTGCGTGTGGCCCGTGAGCCGCAGGTTGCCCACCACTGATCTAGGTCCCGTTTACTCTTAATACACCCCAGCCTTCAAACTGGCTTCATGATCCAATAGGGTTCAGTGGCTGAAGTGACATCATTTGTATAGCGCATGCTGGAGCATTAATCTAAGTGGGAGCTTTTGATCTGTGATTTCAGTGAGCCTGAAAAAGAATAAACGAAAAGATTCCCATTCCTTGTACACCGAATGCCCCTGCAACATTGTTATTCAGGGAAATTTAACAATTTAGACTGTTGGATAGGGTTTTTTTGGGAGAGGGGATTGATTTCACAGGTTACGTTTATCTTTTGTCAATACAAATCCTTGATTTAAAAATAGACGGAAGATCCCACGCACGGGGATACAATAGAATGAAACATAACTCTATTACAAAAAATGTCTTTGTTTAGAAAAGATGTCTCTGAAAGTTCAGACACTCAAACAATCAGAGTGCCTGAGCTTCCACAGGGACTCCATTATGATTTTGAAATAAATGGAGTAATGCCAGGCATGAAAGTGGCTTGTAGGTCAGATTGTGGAGCACTTCACCATGTTGGAGATTTCAATGGAACTATTGGTGTTAGTGACTAAGTGCTCAGCAGGGTTAGTAAGGGCAACACAACCTGACCCAATCATGTTAAATGAAAGCCAGATTCTGAGAGCCTTCCTCACTTTGTGTAGTAAGTTACAGTGGGAGAAGTGGCACCAAAATCTTGGGGATGTCTTTTGTGCTAAGGTACTACTTATTGTGAGTAAGGGGATTGGAACATGGTCCTGAATGATTTTGGGCCCAATCCTGCTCCCATTGAAGTAAATGGCATGAGTCCCTTGGGCTTGATTGTCACAACTCCAGTTACTCTCCAGCTCAGATCGTGACTCCAGCCATGGGGTAGGGAGCAAGGGCTATTCACTATACACTTCCCAATGCAAGCAAATTGGCAGTGAGGAGAATGGGAGGAACCCTGTCTTTGCACTCACACTCGTTGCCCCTCATAGAGTAGCTGACTGGGTTCACAGTATGGGGAGAAAAGGGATGAAGTAACTTACTCCCTCCCCAGAGAAAGGTGGGGGGAAAGGGGATAAACTGTGGTTCTGAATCACAGTTCATTCTTTGGTCTGCTCCAGGCTTGACACAGCTATGTGATACAGATCTGCTCTTGCACATATGGAAACTAACCTGTTAAATTAAATTAATGCCAAAGTGATATGTACCATAAAACAGGACAACCCTAGATTAATAGAGCTCATAAAATTAGGAGAGAAAAAATGAAGTAATTTTCCAGATACAATAATAGGATAAAGCATTTTGGACAGCCCTGAAATTAGCCAATAAAATATTTACTTTACTTGCTTAAAAAAAAAAATCCCGTACATTCTGCAGGCATGCAGTACCTTTCATCCATAAGTACTGAAGTTACCATAACAACTTGATTCATTCACTCAATTACGTATTTTTTATCTCAGTATTTTAGAATTTTCTTGGCTTGTTTAATAATTGCAGTTGCTTTGCAAGCACAATGAACAATTTAAAATGCATTTAGGATTATTGATTATGCTTTTTTAAAAAAAGCTTTGTATTAAGTAAAAGTTAAATAAAATGTTAACATACTACAGTGTATAGTATTTATTCAGGATCAGGTTAATAATTAAAGACCCTAACTAAAGACTCTGGCTTGCTAGCTGAGGAGCCTTTCGCCTCTGAGTATACTAGCCATTTCTAAATAGCTATCTCGTTTTGGCAAGAGCTAGAATATTAGTTTTGTTCTCTAAAGTACTGTATAGTAGACTGTAAGATCCCTGGGGCAGAGGTTGTCTTTTTGTTATGTGTGTCAATAGTGCCTAGCACAAAGGAGTCCTAATTCCTGGCTGGCACCTCTAGACACTAACATGACATAAATAATAAATAATAGTAAGTAGGAGGAATGAGGCTTCTAAGTGTAGCATCTTCACTTTTTAGCCGAATATCTGATAACCTTTAATGCCCATTTTAATTACTTGATAAGCCAAGGTGTTCATGCATCTTTTGGGTAAAATGCTCTCTGGACTCTCTTCTTCAGCATTTGGAAACAAAAAGTAATACTGTGGTTGTTAGCTAAACTTCACCAACATTCCCAGTGAAAACACCACTGACCATAATCGATCTACATGCTATCCATGCTTATCTATGTTATGCAGGCTACTCAAGGGGCTAGATTCTGCCAGCCTTAGGGCTTGTCTATATGAACAGTTAAAATGCAGGGCAAGCTGGTGTAAATCTATCTTGTACCAGCCTGCTGTGTACTAACTGTCCGTGTGGCCATCACACACTGAACATTCCATAGTGTGCTTTGAGCTACACCATTTTGAAACAGGAGTCGATTTACACCCCAGCTTGCCATGTGCTAACTGTTCATACAAACAAGTTCCTAGGCATGCTGTGTACTACCTACTGCTTGCAAGTAGCTGCTTGGTAGTGCTCAATAGGAGTAAGGATGGCAGAATATGGTCCACAGTTTTCCTGATAACATACGAATGAGCTTTCTGCAAACACTACTGTGATATATAACAGGAGTGTGCAAAGCTGAAACCTATATCTGACACCAGGTATAATAATACGTACCATGACCATCATCCAAAAATTCAGTTATGGTTGCTGAAGTGCATTTGGACCAGGGTTTGGAAGCATCAATGCTAGTCAGGATGGAGGACATTAAGCGCTTATCTTCCATGGAGCCAAAGTTCTCCTCACAGAATTTGGAGTCATCATGGGAAAGCCCAAGCAGGTGCCCTGTAGGAATGCAAGTAGGAAATGTAATTATATTATTTCCCAGTGGATAGGATTTTAGAAGGTGAACTGTATATTCAGAGTGGGATGCATCAATTACCTAGGGAGATGGTGGAGTCTCCTTCCTTGGAGGTTTTTAAGGCCCGGCTTGACAAAGCCCTGGCTGGGTTGATTTAGTTGGGAATTGGTCCTGCTTTGGGCAGGGGGTTGGACTAGATGACCTCCTGAGGTCCCTTCCAACCCTGATATTCTATGATTCTATGAAATGACAACATGAAGATGGTCACTTTTAAGCTTCCCATTGGTCAGATGCTCAGCTTGAAGTCAATAGAGTTCTGCTGATTTACACCAGCTGAGACATAAATGGAGCAATGCTGATTTATATCAACTGAAGATCTGGTCCTTAGTGTTTGCAGGCTCGGGGACAAAAGGTGTAACAAGGAGGACAAACAGTGATCTCTACAAATACATTGATATTCTGTGACTGACTGGTCAGGAGTGTGCTCAAGATGAATATCTCTGAGTGTGCTCAAATACCAGATTTAATCAGCTGCTAAATTTAGCAACAACATCTACTTCTCTCAGTCTCTGGGAAGCAATGTGCTTGCTCTATTCATTCAAATACATCTTCTATTTCAAGAAAACATATAATGTATTCCTACGTACTGTGGCATAAATGTTCAGCAGAATTTAGCTATACAACTCTCTTTAAATTTAATTAGTCTCATATAGTTAAAACCTGTACATTGCAATGAAAATTGAGCCCCATTACTGTCTGCTATAGTAATGTGATATTATTATGTGGTAATACAATGTAAATAACAATTCTATACAACAGTATGCTTGCACTCATTCATACATTACTATAACAATATATTAAATCAAATATTTACCGGTATATGTAATGAATGTCTAATTATAGACTTGTGATATCTATGACATGTAGGCATTTTTTTCTCTGTACATATGAATATTTTCCTTTGGGAATATTTATTATATATGAGCCATATTCTGCTACCCTCACTCTGCAGGAAGGCAGTACTCATGTTTTAGGGTGGTCAATTCTGGCCCTATGTTACTATTTAAAAACCCCATACAAACACCAGTTTAAAAGAGTTGAATTTTTCTTTGTTTAAGGCAACTATTGATGCTGAATAAAACTTACTGGCAATATTATTATCTTGAAGAGATGTGTCTCTTAGAAAGAGCGATTGAATAATCAATGTACCATCGGTAACCTATATTACAAACTCTATGATGTTATAGACTGATAGCTTAGCAGATCAACAACTAATTTAACAATGAAGGCTCTATGATGTTCTGCTTCTGACTTTGCCAAAAGCCCTGCAAGCCTTTACTCAAACAATGAGCTTCTTCAAGAAACCTGAAGACTGTGCTTCTTTTTGCTGTCTCACCATACGATGTTATCAGTTCAGAGTACTTGTATCATATTCATGAAATGAACGGCAGGCACCAGGGTGTATTCAATGTCTGAAAAGAACTCTAGGTGCAATCCAACTGACATATTAATAAAGTCTGACTCACATAAGACTCTTAGCCACTGTAACTAGAACTGCTTTGTGCTGACTTGTTAAATCACTGCCTTGTAACAAATTTACACAATTAGTTCCCACAACTCTGCTCACATGTTGCAGGAGCGTTGGTCGGTTTCTAATGAGAACAACTGGCTATTACCGTGGCTAAAGCTAAATTAACTTGTTGATGCATTGATTATATATATTTCCAATCAAAATAATCGTAGTATTAACACAAAAAATAATTTAAAATAGCCCAACAGCCATGAGAATGCTATGCTGATGAGATCTAACAGCATAATGGATTGCAGCTTTAATGGCTCAAAAACAATTAACAGCATGATATCTACATATCAAAGGTCATTAGAGGACACTACGGTTGCATTAATTATTTTCAGGATAGTCTGTTTGTGAAATAAGGCATTCAAATCCCATTAACAACACGAGGAGCTGCATTTCTAAGTCTTTGGGCATTGTGCTAAATATTTGCCATTAAGTGCCTATAAATACTCTATGATTACCATAGAAAGTAGGGATACATAATATTACATGGCACACGCTATACACTAAGTATTTGGAGATGGATAGTTATTGAGTGTGAATCAGCAAGTACAAAACTTAACAATAAAAAGGGAAGACCCACTGAAGTTAATATTAAGCATCAGTGAGGTTAAATAAAAAATGTATTTATACATTTTTATATATTCCCCAGCATGTTCCAGGGTAACATAGCTGGATCACCACAAAGCTGGCCCTATAAATATATGCCATCTGCTCATGTAGTCCAATTACTACCTAACAAAATTAATGGTGACCTAAGTCACCCAATGGACTACTCAACTTTTCACAATTGCAAGTGCTGTAGTTAATCAATGTTTCACACTGTCCACTGGAACTATTCAAGATTTATACCTGTGTAATTGAGATCAGAATCTGATGCTAATCCAGATTTACATCAAGGTAACTGACAACAGAATTTGGCCTATGATTTTAGGAGCAATATAGCCTCCTGCTATTTTTTCATTTAAAATATTGCAATAACTCAGTACTATAATTCATGAATGACATTGTTGCTGCTTGGGAAACTATTAATCACATTTAGTTTAGATCTTACTGGGTTTCCTATCTCAAAGTAAAAGGCTCAGATGATTTTGGAGCTTGTTCATACTGCTACAATTTTGTCAACCAAAGCAAATTTAGAGAATGAAGAATCAATGTTTTGGCACGTTAAAAAAAGTGAGAAATCAATTGTCAGAAAACAATTTTAGTAGCTTACTGATTTCTGAGACAGTAAATTCGAAATTACAATGTAAATAGGCAAGACAAAAAAAGAGTGGGAAAAAGTACAATTATTATCGCCATTGTACAGGTGAGGAACAGGCATTATTGTTCCCTCTTGTCACACGTACCTTCCTTTCTATCCATCCATCCACATATCCAACACCAACACCCACACTCACCCCTACATTGAACGAATAGTAGGGTAGCAAAGTCAAGCACTCAAAAATTAGGGAATGCCTGAATTAAAGTTGCACATGCAACCTATAAGCAAGCAAAACCACACTGAAAGCTACAGGTAAGAACAGAAATCTTGGAAAAATATTCTTCTAACAAGTGTTTTTATAAATGGTGCCAACTGCAGCATGACACTATTTTGTACTACTATGAACTTCAAGTCAGGAAAGAATAATAATAACACTAAAAAAGGCTCCCAACAGCTGTCTGACAATGATTGACTCAGACTGAGTTAGTAGATCATCTTATGTTTTTTACTTAATGAAGCATCTTACTGGCGTTGACAGTTCCCACTGAGTGAAAATGACACAATCTCATTTTCCCAGAAGGATGGTTTTTAGTTATGTTATGCTGCAGGAATGCACAAAAGGGTAAAAGAAACAGAGAGTAGATGATGCAAGGTTCCCCCTGGTGCATGCTAGTCTGCTTACACATTAAACTGTTCTTCCAAAACAGCAAAAGAGAATTTAAATGGACTCACACCCTTATTAATGCATCTGTTTTGAAATTAGCGAAGGACTGCTTATTTTCCAAACTATTAAAAGCAACATTAAAACAGTATAAGGACTTTGTCCTCAGAAATGCTGAATGCCCTTTGTCAATGTGCTCAGTGCCCTCAAAACCTCTTGATGCCAATGGGAGAGGATAGAATTCAGCACCATGGAGGAATTCTTAACACCTCACAGGGTTGGGGCCTATATTCTCAGCTGGACACACAGAATCTTGCAGAAAAGTGAGAATACTCCTAAGGGACTGTCACAAACCCACCAAAGTCTAAATCCTCTCTGAAAACCAGTGCACAATAAGCCTGATTCTCAGTTAGACCACAATTCCTTTACTGTGCTCTGGCAGAACAAAGGGGTGCAGAGGGTCTCTCTGGCCAGCATGGAACTGGCATAAAGGGCTTTCTGCTAGCCTTGCTCACAGCACCTGGCATAAAGGATGGTTTGTGGGCACATAAAGGGTGTGTTGGGAGCTGTGACCAGAACATTTTGGCTGTTCTCTTCTTCCCAGGGACTGTGAAAACAGAACAGAAGTTTGAGCGCACCACGTCTGCTCTAACTTATGCTGAGGGTCAAGTAGATCCCAGGTAGGCCTCTGTACATGGGGAGTGCAAAAATAGCTTCAAACCACATTTACTCTCCATCCCTGTCCCCAGGGCCAGCCCACAACATTTTGGCACCTGAGGCGGGGAGCTCAAATGATGCCCCCATGCTCGCTCGCTTGGGCCAAAACTTTGAAAGGTCTCAATTCTGCCTTCTTCCTGTTTTACGCCTCTCATGGTACTACTCTGCTACCTACCCCAATAAAGTTGAACTAACAACTTAAAATGCCTTGTTCAAAAATTTTAAGTAACACTTAACTTTCAAACACCTGAACAGCAAATGTAACTGTATTTGTCTGCATAGTAAACACTGGCATTTTTATCTGTTTGAATAATCAAAGTGGTGCTTTCCCTGCCTTCTTGGTTGCAAAGATTTGAACTGCTTCCTGAAGGTCCACAGTGTGGGCTAGCTCATCCTCTACTGAGATGGTTGCAAGGCCGACCAGCCTCTCCTGTGTCATTGTGGAGCGTAGAAGTGTTTTTATTAACTTCAGCTTGGAGAAGCTGCGTTCTCCACTGGCAAGTGTTACAGGAAGTGTTAGAAGTATGTGCAGAGCAACAAAAGCATTTGGAAAGAGGGTGGTCATTTTATTTGTGCACATATATTCCAGAACAGCCTTTGGAGTTGATCCTGCTGAAATGTATCTTGAAAGGGCTTTCAGTTCATCACCTAAATCACTCGCATCAATATTGCACATGTCATCATGTGTCAACACTGTCTCTAGTGCCCTGCATTGCTGGTGTAGGTCTTCTTCAGGTATAGTGAGGAGTTTTGGAATATCATACAATGTCCAAAATATACTGCTATGTTCCTTGAGCTGCATGAAACGTTCTTCAACTGACTGTATTGCACATTCTTGCACCGGGTTAAAGAATTCAACTTTGAATTGTTGTTTGGGGTCTCTTATGGGATTATCCCGTGCCTTGTAATCAAAATGTCTTCTTCTTTGGTGACTTTTTCTGTATTCTTGAATGGGTGGGAAAATAGCTTCAGTGTGAAGTTCCTCTGCCAACTTCTGTGCACTCTTCAGAACATTTTGAAATCCCTCATCTGACCGGTAAGACTGTAGGTATGACTTTGCTTTGTCCAGTTGTTCCATTGCTCCATAAATATCAAGGTCAACACTTTGGAGTCTCTTGCTTACAACATTTATTTCAAACAGTATGTCATGCCACAACACTAAGCCACACAGAAATTTGAAGTTATGTATGTTTCTGGTGATTCCATTTCTCTCTGGCACTGTTCTCCCACGAACAGTTCCTGTCATAGCATTATCCTCCATAATGGCAACTATGGCATCATCTGTCTTCCCAATTTGGTGTTTGATAGGCTTTATTGCCTCCACTCGACTTTCCCATCGCATGACACTCAGTGGTTTCAGTGTCAGAGAGGATGTTCCCAGATGTTGCTTCAAAATTTGCCATCCGTGAGTTGATGCGGAGAAAAATACATAGATGTTTTGAATTACATTAAAAAATTCGGCAGCCTCACTAGAAGCTGATGCTGCATCACTGACCACCAAGTTCAATGAATGAGAACTGCATGGGACAAAAAAAGCTCGAGGGTTTAACTTTCAGATCTGTGTCTGCACTCCTCTGTTCTTTCCTCTCATGTTGGCACCATTATCGTAGCCCTGACCTCTCATGTCAGTTATCGCATTTCCCATATCTTCCAGCAACCAAAAAAGTATGCAGCATTCTGGGTTTTTGAGTACATAAGCCATGGCCTCTCCACTTTGTCACCCTTGGGGACTTGACGCCAGTAATGTGTTGGATGGAAACTTCTATTTTCATTGTCTTTGGGGAACATGAAGTTTTTCACTTTCTGTGGCCCATGCAGTACAAGGAAGTCCCTCAGGCTACTTCTCAAGTGGGTCCACAGTCCTGGATCATCTAGACTTAAGGAACTAAACTCAGCAGTAGCTTTTTCTTGCGCCTCCACCACACACTTCTCTGAGCTACACTTCTTCAGGAATGTGCATGGTTACATCCATTTGAGATGGAGATATGGATGCTGCAGTAGCTGCCAGATCACCTGCACTCTGACTAATTCGAAGATCAGGTGTCTCCTCACCACTCACATCCTCACTGGGGCTGGAAGACTCACCATGAACATTTGTGTCTATGTATCTTAGGAGAGCTCCTTCCTGCTTAGATAAAAAAGCTACCTTTGCTTTCTTTCTTTTTCTGAATGCTGCCCCAGAGGGGCGTTTTCTTCTTCCACTCATGACTGCTGTTCTGTGCCAGCTGTAGTGGTTCTCAACACTCAATTGAAGGGGACAAATAAGCAGGCTGGTAGCAGGGCCTGAGTGAGGGAAGATATCAGCATCTTAAGGGCCTAACTGGCTCCTACTACTTCAGTTGACTGCCTGTTCTCCTCAAGTGGGTTCAGGGAAGCAGCAGGAAACAGGAAGCTCCCTGAGAAGCTGGTGTTAATCAGTCCAGGCTCCTGGGGGTGCTAGAGAGGTACATAAGAGGCTCTTCCTCCTCTCTCTCCCTGCAGCTCCTGCTGCTTTCTGTTATTCCCTCTCACCTTTTCTCCTGCCTGCCTGTTATGTCTCTTGTGCCCTCCTTCCTCCAGCACAGCACTCCACCATCTCTGTGCATCTAGAGCAGAGAGAATACATATGCACCAGCAGCAGACACAATTTTCTACACTCTGAGTCCTAGTGGTGCCCCCCAAGAGTCTGGCACCTGAGGCAGCCGCCTCAGTTCACCTCATGATAAGGCCAGGCCTGCCTGTCCCAAGAACAAAGTAAATGAGAATCGGGCCCAACATATAGCATGTAAATTACAATGTAAAATGCAATCAAACATCCAAAATGGTGTTTGGGGAGTAAAGTCTGTTATGGGTATACATTAAAGTTTAGTCCCTGGATTAAACAGCATACTAAAGTATAGTCCATAAACTAAGTTTGATCATTGGACATATGCGATGACACAGCATGCTAAAAAATATTATAAACATTGTAATTTGTTTACTTAGGAACGCTCAGCTCAGATGAAGCATCTGTTTTCAGTGAGGTCATAACTTTCAACTAATTTTCCAGCTGGGATGATTGAGATACAAGAAGGTCACGAGACTTGCCCAAGGTTATACAATGAGTCAGTAGCTCACATGGGATTAGAGTCCAGTGATATCCTGGCTCAGAGGTTTTTGCTCTAATCACCAGTCCATAAATGTTGGATAATCACTTTTTTTCACTTCCGTGCAGTAACTCATTTAGAATAAAAACATTTTTTTACGTTTTTCTAACTATGAAAAACAATTGGTCTTCATTAAGAGCCACATCCTGCTATCACTCACGGGGAGAGATCACTTGAAGTCAATGGGAGCTTTACATAAAAACTGATGACGCTAAGGAATAGTGATTTACAAAGTTCTGTTTTATAAGGTGTTTTGAATTGTAAAAGCACAACAAAATACCTACTGAGAATCTAACAATGTTAGATTCTACCAAAACTACAAGAAGAAGAACTCTGCGTGGACTCCTCCTGACGGTCGAAATGACAGACTGGACCTCTACATAGAGTGTTTCCGCAGACGTGCACAGGCTGAAATTGTGGACAAACAACATCACTTGTCCCATAACCTCATTCGTACAGAACGCAATGCCATTCACAACCTCAGAAACAACTCTGACATTATCATCAAAGGGGCTGACAAAGGAGGTGCTGTAGTCATAATGAACAGGTCGGATTATGAACAGGAGGCTGCCAGGCAACTCTCCAAGACCACATTCTACAGGCCACTATCCTCTGATCCCACTGAGGAATACCAAAAGAAACTACACCATCTGCTCAAGAAATTCCCAGCTACAGTACGGGAACAAATCGACATGGACACACCCCCAGAACCCCGACCAGGGGTATTCTATCTGCTACCCAAGCTCCATAAACCCGGAAACCCTGGACGCCCCATCATCTCAGGCATTGGCACTCTTACAGCAGGATTATCTGGCTATTTGGACTCTCTCCTCAGACCCCACGCTACCAGCACTCCCAGCTATCTTCGAGACACCACCGACTTCCTGAGGAAACTACAATGCATTGATGTTCTTCCTGAAAACACCATCCTGGCCACCATGGATGTAGAAGCACTTTATACCAATATTCCACATGAGGATGGACTACAAGCTGTCAGGAACAGTATCCCTGATGAGGCCACAGCAAGCCTGGTGGCTGAGCTTTGTGACTTTGTCCTCACCCACAACCACTTCAGATTTGGGGACAACTTATACCTTCAAGTCAGTGGCACTGCTATGGGTACCTGCATGGCCCCACAATATGCCAACATTTTTATGGCTGACTTAGAACAACGCTTCCTCAGCTCTCATCCCCTAGTGCCCCTCCTCTACTTGCGCTACATTGATGACATCTTCATCATATGGACCCACGGAAAGGAGGCCCTTGAAGAATTCCACCTGGACTTCAACAATTTCCACCCCACCATCAACCTCAGCCTGGACCAGTCCACACAAGAGATCCACTTCCTGGACACTACAGTACAAATAAGTGATGGTCACATAAACACCACCCTATACCGGAAACCTACTGACCGCTATACGTACCTACATGCCTCCAGCTTCCATCCAAGACACATCACACGATCCATTGTCTACAGCCAAGCCCTAAGATACAACCGAATTTGCTCCAACCCCTCAGACAGAGACAAACACCTACAAGATCTTTATCAAGCATTCGTAAAACTACAATACCCACCTGGGGAAGTGAGGAAACAGATTGACAGAGCAAGACGGGTACCCAGAAATCACCTACTACAGGACAGGCCCAACAAGGACAACAACAGAACACCACTGGCCATCATATACAGCTCCCAGCTAAAACCTCTCCAGCGCATCATCCACGATCTACAACCTATCCTGGAAAATGATCCCTCACTCTCACAGACCTTGGGAGGCAGGCCAGTCCTCGCTTACAGACAACCCCCCAACCTGAAGCAAATACTCACCAGCAACTACACACCACACCACAGAAACACCAACCCAGGAACCTATCCCTGTAGCAAACCTCGTTGCCTACTCTGTCCCCATATCTACTCTGGCAACAGCATCAGAGGACCCAATCACATCAGCCACACCATCAAGGGCTCATTCACCTGCACATCCACTAATGTTATATATGCCATCATGTGCCAGCAATGCCCCTCTGCCATGTACATTGGCCAAACCGGACAGTCCCTCCGCAAAAGAATAAATGGACACAAATCGGACATCAGGAATGGTAACATACATAAGCCAGTAAGTGAACACTTCAATCTCCCTGGTCATTCTATTACAGATTTAAAAGTCACTATCATTGAACAAAAAAACTTCAGAAACAGACTTCAAAGAGAAACAGCAGAACTAAAATTCACTTGCAAATTCAACACCATTAGTCTGGGCTTGAATAGGGACTGGGAGTGGCTGGCTCATTACAGAAGCAGCTTTTCCTCTCCTGGAATTGACACCTCCTCATCTATTATTGGGAGTGGACTACATCCACCCTGATTGAACTGGCCCTGTCAACACTGGTTCTCCACTTGCGAAGTAACTCCCTGCTCTCCATGTGTCAGTATATAATGCCTGCATCTGTAACTTTCACTCTATGCATCTGAAGAAGTGAGGTTTTTACTCACGAAAGCTTATGCCCAAATAAATCTGTTAGTCTTTAAGGTGCCACCAGACTCCTTGTTGTTTTTGTAGATACAGACTAACACGGCTACCCCCTGATACTTGATATCTAACAATGTGCTTTACCCTCTACTTCCATTTGAATCTTCATTTTCTCTGACTGGTATTCTTCAATTATGGCAAAAAAATACTTTTTAATTTAAATCTTCAGCCCAGAGGCAATTTTAAAATCTTATAGTTGATAAAGCTCTGGATCACTGACCTGCACCTTAATGATTTCATTAAAGTTCAATGCAATAGCAGACAAAAACAGAAAACAACACAGCCAAAAGGGCCTTGTCTTACAGACCTCACATACACAGAACTCCTACCAGTCACTTATCATAACAGGCTTCAATGGGAGTTCACATATACATTCAGTCCAGGATCTACATCAGGATCTGCTGGTGTCGTCCTTGATGGAGCACATGGGTGGCAGAAAGGCCACTGAGGAAAGGTTCAAGAGAAGAAAACAGCTGCCATCTTGCCTCCACTGGGGGAGGGAAGGGGGGAGAGGGAGGACTGTAGAAAAGTAGCTCATTCCAAAAAATGTTTAGCATTGCCTGAGAAGAAGGCACGGCCAGAGGATGTGCTGATTCAGCACATTCTCTCAGCAGCCTGCGTCAGCAGGATTCCTGTGCCTTAAATCTGTTTCCCCCAGCCCAAATTTTGAGGAACACCACATGAATCCCCTAACGAGACACAAGGAGATTAGATACTGCAGGAATGTATAAATTACATCTCCCTGTGCCAGGTTCATTGGTTCTCTGACTACAACATGAGGACTACAGGGATCAGGACCACAATGTTTATCTTCATTTACAGCACTACCAGAACATTAAAAAATTCTTTGCTCTCCTCTAGAACATGAAAGGGTATGGGATGGGACGCACATGCCCAACATACACTTTTACTGATAATAATGATCATGTTGAAACATCAGGCAAAATCTGGTTTCATTCCCACTTCCCTTCAGATGGCTGGGACACTGATATTTGACTCTGTGGCTTTAATTTATGATATTTCAAGATCCACTGCAGCTTTTCAAAACACAGCCTTGTTTAATCTAATCATGTATGGGGGTATATTCCTACCTAGATCAGCACAACTCCCAAAAACCTCTAACCACAGCAGCAAAACTCGGCAGTGAGGCTGTTGTGTCTAAGCCATTTCCTAAGTCTCTGGCTGAACATTTTGCTCTGATTTTGGATCCTCTCACTTCTCCTTCACAATCACTTTACAGCCTTCAATAAAGCAAGGAACTTAACATGCTTAAAAACAAGCATTAGAGAAAGAAAACTTACGCATGTTCAGAAATTGAGGATTCAAGTATTCTAAATCAAATCAACCTCCTTCCACCATCCCACCTTCCACTCCCACCTATAGCCAATAACAAACTGGCCCAGCTTCAGGAAAAGGGTTATTTTTAAGCCCCATGTGTGCAGCAGGTGGAACAATTATCATCATTACAAGTTAATAAAAATATTTCTGGATGAGCCAAGAATTTTTAGTAAAAATTTAACCTTGCCTTAATTACAAACCTTTTGTACAGCTCATGTTTGTATTTTGAAACAGCAGCTGAAGTCTCTGCCCTGTTCCTTACCTCTCACCGGGGCTTAGTGTTGAGTGCTCATCTTGTTTCTGAGGGCTTAACCCAGATGCTTTGGTAGCATCAAAAGTTAAAATGTAAGCTTGAAAAAGAAGATATAAAAAAGAATGTATTAAGTAATTCTTCCCATGGATACCATTTGAGAAGATTTGGATGAATTGTAGTGTCTTGGTTTTAGAAAGGAACTCAGCCTAATTATAGTCACCTGGATATTTGCCCAAACTTTACCTTTCATGTGGGAAGAGTAAGATGAAAGTTAGATATCCTTCACCATTGTTTCTCGCGCTATGAGATTCTGTGCCCTTGGCAATGTATCCCCTTGGGATGGAAGGACTACAAAAGATTTGTTCCTATCTAGCCTAGGGTTTTTTCTTATCTGTTTTATCTTGACAGCCTTAAAGGCTACATATTTATCAGTAAAAACAAAAAACTACTGTGAATTTAGTTACATTTTGTGCATATACAAAATAACACAAATGTTAAAACACTGACATAGACAAAGATATGCTTACTCACATATCTGTCATATAATATAATTTATCTGTGAGCAAAAGCGGTGCTCAGATATCAAGCGAAACTCACATTGACTTCAAAGTCTTGTGGAGAAGGGTCAGAGTCACAAAGTTTGCATGCAGAGTTTAAACATGCCTATTTCAGTGTGAGGGAGGTTAAGATCCAGGTTCTTGGTTTGGCCTTCTATGGAGATAAGAGACAGCTATCAAATTCACAGCTGGGTCCAGGTTCTGATCCTGCTCTCAAGCCTTTTATCATTTTTGCATCTGGGGTTTTGGTTTGTGTCTGTACTTTATTATGTGTTTCCTGAGTAAGGATTGCAATACCATTGTCTTTATAGGTTTCAGAGTAGCAGCCGTGTTAGTCTATATTCTCAAAAAGAACAGGAGTACTTGTGGCACCTTAGAGACTAACAAATTTATTAGAGCATAAGCTTTCGTGGACTACAGCCCACTTTCCACTCTATATGCATCCGAAGAAGTGGGCTGTAGTCCACGAAAGCTTATGCTCTAATAAATTTGTTAGTCTCTAAGGTGCCACAAGTACTCCTGTTCTTATTGTCTTTATATTGAGCTCAGAAGCATGTTTGCAGTATTAACAGTGTTTGCGCTTGCAACTGTAAACTGGGTTCTCACAATATGGGAGCATGTGCTAACATATACTATAGGATGTTGACACAGAGAAAAGGTTTCAGTATTAAACATGTTATTCCCAAATTGTAGCTTCCATACAGCTCCATAATGTCATGACTGTACCTATCTGATGAAAGTGGAGAGGAGGAATTACAGGAAAAAGAATGAAATTAATGAACAAACAGAAGCTTAATTAATTCAGTGTTATAAATGTCAAGTTACATTCTAAAAATAAAACACTGGGAAGAGCATACCTGAGCCACATTACTCAGGAGGATACAGACAGCAGTGATGTGCCAGTTTGATCACATATGGAGAATTAGGCAATTTTCAAAAGGCCAAATGAATGTTAAGGTTCCTAGCAGAGAGACTGATGTTATCCTGTATTACTGCTTACCAAAATTGCCTTCTGCAAAGTTGAAATAAAGAACAATGAAACTGTTCAATTGGAGCCTCACCTGGCGAGTTTCTATGCATGTGTAACTCTCCATGAAGTAAACAGGAGTTTTGCATGCTGTTTTGTGGCAAAGATAGTGGACTGGGATGCGGGTGATGTAGCCTGGATTCCTGGCTCTGGCGCAGGGTTTCTCTGTAACTTTGGGCAGATCACTGGTTCTCTGTTTGCCTCAGATCCCCAATTATGCTTTCTTCTAGCCTTTGCAAGTCTTATTTCTTTAGACTGTAAACTCATTGGGGCAGGGGCTGTCTCCAATTATGTGTAGGAACAAAATCTAGTACATTGGGGTCCTGAAATCAGCTGGGGTTTTTAGATGCGGTGGTAATATAAAGAGCAACAACAACAAGTGGTTACTAAATTGACAAGTGTAATATTGAAAATTAAAGGATGTCTGGCGACTCTGGATCATGTCAAAAGCCGCATTCTGACTGGCTGCTTGAGTCTTTTAATGACATCACTCCCATGCACCATGTCTCAACAGGGCACAGCTGGGACTTCCATAGTGTTAGCAATGAAATCTAGCTATCACATTTCTATGGTCCCCACTACCGTGGTGCCTAAGCACATCACAATTTTTGATGTGTTTATCCTCTGTGAGGTGGCAAGTATTTTTACCCCCACTCTAAAGTGGGGGAACTGAGGCACAGGGAAAACTAAGTAACTTGCTTTAGATGACAAAGGAAATCTGTGGCAGAGCAGGGAATTTAACTCATGTCTTCTAAGTCCCAGGTTAGAGCCCTAAACTCTGGACCTCCCTTCCTTAAGGGGAAGGACAAAATGTAGCAACTGTCAGAAAACAGAACCCAATAAAATAGATCCAAAGTAATAGGAAAAGTTATTTACAAACCTTTTCCTACATGTATTTGTTCACTTTTCTACTAGGAACTATTTGTCATGGAAGAAGGATACATTGCATAACCACTCCTAGAATTGTTTTATTTTTAAAACTGAAAGGTAAATATAAATCACAATCAGGATGTGCATGAGTAACCTACTGGTGACCTATTAATGTTATTCAAGGCATTAGATCATTGGCCTCATACTTTCCAATACACCTGAGATGTCCCACCCGTTTTCTATTAGTATGCAACCTGTGGGTTTATGGTTATAATTAACCTTTATCTACCATTGCAAATGTTATCAATCACATAAATAGTACCATCCCAACTACACATCCAATGCATATTTTAATACAGGAAAATTAATACATATATATTCACCACAAGTGATTGAACATCTTTACATGTTATGTTTTAAAAGCATAGCCCATACCTGCTGCTTGCTTTTACTCATGGCAGAAACTGGATTATTACCTTCAAAGGTATGGAGGTCTTTTCCATAAATACTGTTTTTTATGCAACATCCTTAGCATGAAGAATGTTGTGCCTGATTCTCCTTCACCATACCCCCGTTTTATGTGAGTCTAACTTCACTGGGCTCAGTTAAATTATTCCTGTTTTACACCAGTATAAGTAGGAGAAAATTGAAGCCCAACTTTGCTGAGTTCCCTGCTATGAAACCTTCTCCAAGTCTAACTTACTGTCTGCTAACCACTGCTCTATGAATGTTGTTATTTCAAGACTCCACTAGTTTGTTTTTGCTTTCATGTTCATAGTCCTCTGTTGATTTCGCCAGTCATTGCTAGTCATTCATATTCAATCTTTCAAAAACCACTGAGCAAAATTCACCTATTTTCTCTTTCAGGGGTAAATACAAACCCCATGTATGTGGGTGTGGAAGTCCTGCTGGTACCAGAACCAGTGAGGTTCCATGCTGTAGCAGGCAGATGAGTCCCCTTCTGGCCCCCTATCCATTTACCCAGCCCCAGCCTGTGCACTTGGGTTGCACATACAGCTGTGGATTTGATCCTTATTTCCATTTATTTTGTTGATCTTCTTAAAAAAGGACACAATCCTGCAAAAGGTCCAGCCTTCAAATCCAGGCCTTCAAATCTCGCTGAATTCAGTGCAAAGTAAGGGTGTACAACAATTCACAGGATCAGATTAATTAGTTATCACATTTGGTTTCTCATGTTATAACACATCACAAATCCCTTAAAGAGCTGCAGACAATTATTCTGATTTGCTTCTTAGCTGGTTTGCTTAACCAATCCTGTTAATAGAAAAGACCAGCTAGCTTTGGAATACTTAGAATACCCCTGCCCTGAGGGTGTTTTCTGCTCTGCTAGGTGAATTCCACTGAATAACTAAGTTACTGTAAAATTAAAGCCACTCCCTTCCTGCAAAAAAAGAGAACTGTAAGACTCCAGTATGGTAGGAAGGAATTCGGCCTCCAGCTTAGACACATCAGGGTTTTTCCCAAAGAGTTTAACTACAAGGTAGTCCCACCACACTTTTATTTTTCTTGACCTTTACTGTCATCTAAGTACCAGACTAAGCAATGTTAGTGTGTTTTTCCCCAGCGTCTTCCACTTTGGGTCTCTCACACACACACACACACACACACTTCCCAGCATCTCACGCTTTGGGTAACAAACACACACACACACACACACACACACACACACACAAAGACCATTCTGTGACTGAATACCCTCTCTTTCTGAAAATCTTATGGTGAGGAAAACCTAGCTATTAAACAACTTAGAACTAGAGTTTTTGTGTGCAGTAAGGTACTTATTTATCCACTAGTTTCAATCCATGCCTTTTTTATATTTAAAATTATAGCTTTTACAGGTCCACGGTAAACCTCTAGGTAAGAAAGTGGTGGGTTTTTTTTTTTTTTTAAGAAAAATCTGCTTCCAAATTACTAAAAATAATTCAAGCATGTTTATATTTTCTTCTCATTGAGTTTAAAGGTATCATATTACTCATTCATCTTTTTATTCATCTCCTCTCTTCTCTTTAATGTATAAGATATTTAAAAATATTATATGAATTTATTGCTGGTGAAAAGTATCCACAGAACAGATCTAGTATGAATGGCAGCAGTGCAAGCCTTCACATCATTCTCTGCCAGTGTGCATTAACCTTTAGCTGGAGGTGTCAACTCTAGAAGTCAGAGGATAATTCAGTCTATATGCTCTTTAATTCCTTGGCCATTCTGCTACGGGTGTCAAGGAGGGACTCAGTCAGCTCCAGTTTTGAAGGTGGGTTTTGTGATGTGGACTCTTCTTGCTGGGAAATGAACTAAGCAAACGCATTTCCTATAGGGTCAATGAATAACTATCATATAGTGTCACCTATCTACCAATGCTTTGAATTCATGACTTAGAACGGCTTTATCTCCTATTATGATTCCAGCCCTCCTGTTTAAGAACTTTCAGGATCAGGATCCACTCTGACATCATTTTATAGGTTTTCCTACAGGAAATGATTTAGCTCAAGCCATCTGTAGTTTCATTCGACTGTGTCATTGCAAGAGTGCCGGGTTAATTTTTCTTTATTATTTGAGGGTGTCTGGTAGAGGGACTAGAGCCACGAACATGAAAACCATGAGTAAAGCCCAAGTGACTTCTGATTGCCATTCTAGGGATATTAGACACAGGACTCTTTTCCCCTACCTGCTAGCTATTTGAAAATTGAACTAGTGCAATGATACTCCCAAAACAAACCTTACTTTGGTTTGGCATGAGGTACAAGGCAATTCAGAAGTTGGCACTGCCTGAAAGTCTCTTGCCTTGTTATTTCCTTCCAAGAATGTTAAAAAAATTATGTTTTCCATTTCCATTACGGTTCATGCTGCAGAGCTAATAGTTTTTATACAAACAAATCTCCAGCAATCATGATAGTGTGAATGATTGAGGAAAGTGAAGATCTGAAACATAGTGTGGGATCTACCGGTAAATTAAAACTGATGAAGGTGTGAGCAATCTGTCTCGAGGAATATATGATACCAGATGTAATTTACAGGTATGCAACCCCTCCTCCATCATTAATGCAGTCTTAAATGTCACCTTCTGAAGGCCATGGAGTGGATTTTTAGTGTAAATTATTGCCTGCTGAGGATCAGCTGACACATGGTTGAGTGATTTTTGAGACTAAGTCTCTGGCACCTAAATACTATTTTCAGCTATTTCAGAACTGATTTTAATATTGCATTTCACCATAAAATTGGAATGTTAATAGGGTGAAAATAATATCGGCATTTGCCCATTCCATGAAAGCTGATTTCAGCCCACTCAGCAGACAATAAAATACATACTGAGTGAATGTTCATAATGATTGCTCCTAAAAGGTCCAGTAAGTGATTCTGCAATGTAAGTTATTTCCCACAGTATGTATGCTAGATGCATATAAACCATAATAGACCGGGCCCATACTTTCTCATAAGGGACATGTACTGACATTTTTGGACAGTAGCAGTCCTTGAATTTTCACTTCAACTACTGATTTAAAATGACATTGTCAGAAAGGAAACACCTACTGTGTGCCTTCACTTGTCTTCTGATCTCTTATTAGTTAACCCCAAAGTGCATATGTATACAGCTTTAATCCCCAAGTGTACATCTGAACCAGGGGAAATCTGGAATTAATTGTGAAGTATTTTGGTTACTAATGCAGCTGTTACAAGTGTTTGATTTGGCAAGGGAACAGAAAAGGCACTGCATACCAATTTCGTGAGCCACTGTAAAAGCTGCATGGAGGCCGTCATCTTCAATCACTGCACAGCTGCGCTCAGGAGAGCATATGGTCCCAACGTCTGCCATTCCCAGAGTATCACATGAATGATGCCCACATAAATCCTGCCAAGAAAGGGGGAAAAAATCATTAAAATAAAATTTTAAACCCACAAATAACAACAAGTAGAGTCACTGGCCCTTTGCAAACAGCAGGACCCGGATACTACTACTACTACTTTGGACAGTCATCTAAGGATCTCAGTGCAGTTTAAAAGCATGATGGCCCAATCCCACCCCCATGAAAGTCAATGGGAGACTTTTCATTGACTTTGAGGGGAGTTGGATAAGACTTGTAATTAATTACTATGGTGCCTAGAGGCTCCCACTGACATCAGGGTCACATTGTGCTAGGCGCTATACATACGTATAGTAAGAGACAGTCCCTGCACAGAAGATCTTATAATCTTAATAGATAAAGATGGTGCGGGAGACGTATAAATCTCATTCTACAGCTGTGGAACAGAGACAATGAGGTCACGCAGAAAGTCAGTGGCCAAACTAGGAATTGAACCAGAGGTGGGCAAACTACGGGACCCTTCTGCCCGGCCCCTGAGCTCCTGGCCCGGGAGGCTCACCCGCAGCCCCTCCTCTGCTGTTCCCCCTCCCCTGCAGCCTCAGCTCACTGCGCCGCTGGCGCAATGCTCTGGGCGGCAGAGCTGCGAGTTCTCGCTGGGCAGCATAGCTGCAGAGCTGTGATCTAACCCGGTGGCATGACTGGCTCCAGCTGGGCAGCATGGCGGCCTGTCCTGGTGCTCTGGGCGCGTGGCTGTAGCGCCGCCAGCCACCGGTGCTCCAGGCAATGTGGTAAGGGGGCAGGGAGCGGGGGTTGGATAGAGGGCAGAGGAATTTGGGGTGGTGGTCAGGGGGCGGAGGTGTGGATAGGGGTTGGGTGCTCAGAGGACAGGAAACAGGGGGGTTGAATGGGGGCAGGAGTCCTGAGGGGGCAGTCAGGAAAGAGAGGGGGGGTTGATGGGGCGGCAGGGGGCAGTCATGGCAGGGGCTCCGGGTGTGGTCAAGGGACAGGGAGAAGGGGTGGTTGGATGGGGGCAGGGGTCCCGGGGGAGCAGTCAGGAATGAGAAGCGGGGTTCGATGAGATGGCGGGGGGCAATCAAGGACGGGGGTCCGGGGACCATCAGGGGACAGGGAAGGGTGGATGAGACAGGGTCCTGGGGGCCGTCAGGGGACAGGGAACGGGGGGGGGGGCGTTGGATGGGGCAGAAGTCCTGGGGGGCCGTCAGGGGGCGAGAAGCAGGGGGGGTCGGATAGGGGGCGGGGGCTGGGCCATGCCTGGCTGTTTGGGGAGGCACATCCTCCCCTAACCGGCCTGCCATACAATTTCGGAAACCCGATGTGGCCCTCAGGCCAAAAAGTTTGCCCACCCCGAATTGAACCAAGACCTCCGGAGTCCCAGTCCAGTGCCTTAGCCCTAAGACCATCATTCCTTTCTAAAGAGGTCATTTTTTACCTATACTTAAGAAAATGAGATGGTCCAATATCTCCTATGCAATATTAAGCCTCAGAATAAAACATAGGAGATAGGTACAGCATGTATTATTAATCACCATTTTATAGATGAGGTAACTGAATTGTACGTGATTTTTTTCCAAGATCACTTAGAGAGAGCTGGGTATGAAAACAGATGTCTTGACTCGCAGTCTCCTGTTGTAACCACAAAACTATGCTATGCCTTAATGGCATAATTATAATTAATAATATTTATATTTTTCATCAGTAGATCACAGGCTTTAATGTATTTATTCTTACAACATCCCTGTCAGGAAAGGCAGTGCTATTATCTCCATTTTATGGATGGGGAGCTGAGGCACTGAGAAACTCAATGACTTGCCCAAGGTCACACAGGAAGTCTGTGGCAGAGGAGGGAATTGAATCCAGGTGAGTGCCCTGACCACTGAACCTTTCTTTCTGTCCTTTAGAGTGTCTAAAAACTATACAGTGTGGTTGTAGCCATGTTGGTCCCAGGCTATTAGAGAGACAAGGTGGGTGAGGTCAAATCATTATTGGACCAACTTCAGTTGGTGAAAGAGACAAGCTTTCAAGCTACACAGAGCTCTCTCACCAACAAAATTAACAACCAATATTAATTTTCCCAATGCTTCTGCTTTCAGATGGTAGCATTAATGTTACATTGAGTGGCCATGCATATATTTGGCCTGATGTAAAGGTCAACAGAAAGACTCTCATTGAAATGTCAATGGACTTTGGATCAGGCCCTTATGTATTTTACATATACATAGTATGGACTGCTAAATCTGTCAGAAAGTTTAGCATACTGTAATGTGTAAAATGCAATTAACAGACCCTGTGCAACAGAGGTGGTCAGATGGCTTAAAGGGAAAATACCAAAATATGCCTATTCCACAGCCGATCTACCACTTAAGAATGGTTGGATGAAAGTGCCATTTGAAGACACAACTATATTTTAAAATGCATCTGTCAAAGAAATCTCTCTGCTTGGTACCTTTTTTCTCTAAAATCATTCAGATTCTCTTCCTTCCTTCAAATCTCCATTTAAAATGGACCGCTTCTATCAAGCCACTGACAATTACAAAAGCTGTGAGCAGGCCAGGCATAAAGGTGTTTAATGGAGTTTGCGCAGTCTAAGCTATAGCTTAGATGTGGAGAGAGGCAGAGGAAGGTGCACTTGTATCTGGCTACTCCTGCTTTTAAACACAGTTTTTGTACCAGTACATCTATTTTGTTAAGGGGTGTGATTTTTTACCACGATAGTAATATCGGCAAAACCCATAATGTGGATGCTGTGATACTGGTATAAAGGTGCCTTATACCACATAACTGCTACCACATTAGGGGCATTGTACTGCTTTAACTATACCAGCATAGTTAAAGAGGTATAACCTTTGTGTGTAGAACAGCCCTTAGATTCACTTCTGAATTTTCCTCTGTAAGCTGGTAGATTCATGACAGAGATGTTAACTACAATACTTCACTAAATGAATTCTGCCAGAACATACATATTACTCTTAAATTTCCAAGGTGGTGCATGGGGATTTTACCCTGCCACTTCTATTAATGTCAAGACTGCTACATATACAGAAGTTGGTCCAATAAAAGATATTACCTCACCAACCTTTTGTCTCACATATATACATGTGGCTTTCAACACGCCAGGGCATCTGTATTCAGCAATGCTTTGTTAATATGGTCATGTTGCTGACATCACATCAGACTGCATGCTGTGTGTCACCATACAACAGACAGGTTTTCAGAAATTTTGCAACACTGCCCAAAAAGTGTATTCTCATCTCCAGTAGTTGCCCAAAGTGCTGTACATGCCAAAGTCAAACCTATACCCAAACAGCCCACCAACAAATGTTACTACCGTGCTTGTCTTCATAACATTTGAATGTAGCCAAAATAGAACAGGCTTGAAAGATGTCCCCTATAATTTCTTTAACCCTTTTTCCTGTTTTTACAGAACTTCACATAAGGCGATTTGAGTCCCCAATGAGCTGCATTATTTAGTGGTCATAACCGGAAAATCCCAAGGGAGGAGATCAATTACACCGAAAATGCCATAGCTTTCTAGCCATGGTGTTCCTAAGATATCATGCTATTAGGAAGGGGTGTATGTTCCCTCTTAGGGAGGGAATGAAGCATGTGATCATAAACCCCTATAGGGGAAAAAGAAGAAGGGATGAAGGGAACAACAGAAATTGTGGATGTAGAGAGCACACCCATGGATCCAGTATTTGGTGGTGGAAAAAACTTTGGTCATTTGGGTCATCTAAGCCTCCATTCCTGTGATGCAGTAGGTGCCAGGCAATATGGAAGAAGGGTGGATGTACGTTGCAGGCTCAGTCAGTGAATTTTGGGAGAGAGTTGGGCATGAGAGGAGAGGTTGGGGGTAGTGGTGGAAGGAGGACCTGTGGTGTGGGGATTGGAATTGCTGTCTGGTGTTAGCTTCTTGGTGTAGAGTGATTATTGGAAGAGTGTGGCTGTGGGTTGCTCTTTTACAATGGCTGTAACTAGAGTCAAACTTGCGTTGGCTTGGTTTTGGAGATTCAGATTTACATACTGCCAGCGGTGGTTTATCCTGTTTTTCAATCTTGGGTAACTATGCATAGATGCATCTTTTTTACTTAAGTTAATGCTATCATTATCAACATTAACTTAGGCAGACTTTTAGACATGCATTTCCATGCCGTTCTCAGCTCATGATCTCAACTACGTTTCCTTTCCCTGGCCTCTCCATGGCTGCTCAGACTTGACCTATGTAACTCATTTTACTGTGGTTCTGTATAATGTACACCATGTATTTTTTAATCCTACTAAGTGATAATTCTGAGACAACTGTTCTGCAATTACATTGCTTTCATACTCTTTACCTCACCTCGCTACCCATTCCCTAGTTGCCTGGTCTTTTTCAATAGCAAAGACTTGGACTATATTATTAAGAACCTAGCCTGTTTATACTTATGCGGATTGAAGCTTGTAGGACAAATTTTGTCCTGATGTATACACCTCAGTGGTCCCATTGACTATTGATGGTTAGTTGTAAGTATCAATAACATTCTTAGCTTCCCTGGGAAGTGTCAGATGCAACCTCAGATGCTCCTAAAGTTGCTCCTAAAGTAAGGTTGCTGGGAGTATATTGGAGGTTTTTATTGCACCTGAAGAGTATTCTTGCTTAAAATCAGACCCTGATGTAATGATGTAACCTAATAAATCTGCAGGCTTGCTCAATTTTTCAAACTGCTTCAAAAGCACTAAGCAAGCATGGGCCCATATAATACTTTTAGTTAGTTTTCAAGCATTATTTCCACATAATGTGTGGTGTTCATTTAAAGAGTTAGATACCCATTCATATCTGTCTAATTTCATCTGACCTTTAGCTCACTTAATTATCTCCAAATAATGGTGGAAACTTTCAAGAATAAACATTTATTGCAGTTTCTAAAGAAAGAATTCAGCCTGCCCTTTGATCTAGATTGCAGTAGTTTCAAAATGATGCATCAATAGGAAATGCATTCGCTGTACTGGAGACAATAGATGGTAATCCCTAAAGGTTTGGCAAAGAAATGATTTAGGAACAATGAGTTGTGCATCGTAAGATCAGTAGTTAATTGGACAGCTCATTAAAGGCCAAATGTTCTCGGCATTCTTGAAGTTCATCAAGAAAGTCTGATCTTTTGCCACCTACATGTGGCATCGTTGTGAATGAAGACAAGTGTGAAGTGTCCCTACTGAGACTAGTAACTAATTTCACTTGAAAATCTTTAATTCCAGTTGTACATCTGAGAACTGGAATTAAACTTATCTGTAACAGATGCAAATTTTGAACCCTGACATTAAATAGTCTCTTAAGCTCTAGCTAGATATACTTTGAGCAAGAAGTTTAACATTTCCCCACACTTCTTCCATTCATAAACCTTGCTCTTCAGTTTTAGCAAACACACTTAATTCTTCATAGTGTAACATCTTTTGCATGTTAGAACTGTAAAAACTATTTGAAAGAGGTTTCTGGACATGCCAGAAAAAAAGTGCCTTGGGCTACCAAATTGGTAATCTGGCAGACAATTAGAAGTCTGTGCATAACTGTGTTAGGCCTAGCTTTTTTTTGGGAGGAAGTCAACACAAATATTGGGAAATATTGCAACGGTTTTCTCACATCTACTTACACACACAAAATTACCACATATTATTTTCCCCAATGACATTTCCTACACAAAACATATTATATTTATATAAGGTCAATGGAACCGCTCTGCAAGTAAGAGTGACAGCAAATGTTGTAATTGCTTAGTGTAATAAGGATCAGTTACACTGGACATTAAACATCAAAAACCTATGTAGCTATACCGCTGGCAATTGGCACAATGACAGAGTGACCTCTGGCTTACTAACAAAGGATAGTAATTTGGATGAGATGGTGAAAAAAAAAGAAGAGAGCCAAAGAAAGCATGTTCTCCACTCAATGAAATTATCATCCATTGAGCTGAAATAATCCAATGCTTGCTGTTAAATTTTAACAGCACTGTCAGCTTGATAGTTAAATGAAATCACATAAGCAGGACCCATATAATTGCTATGTGGAAAAGGGCAGGACTGTGGCCTCTGGCTCTAATGTGAACTTTTTTGTTAGAGCCAGGCATGACGGTACTATCATTGACTATGCTGACCAGTACTTATGAAAGACTTTTTCATGTTCTGGTTGCCTGTATTTGTTGTGAGAAGTATCTATTTTAGTTTTCACTTGATTCAAGGTGGAATGAAAGGAAAGAAAGAGAATGGGATTTTGTCCAGATGTTTTCAGTAGTTCTCCTCTGGAAGCTTGCATTCAAGTTTAGCTTAGGTCATGAATGATATAGATTGGGGGAATTTTACACAGGCCCAGATTAAATAATTTTGGGACCCTGTGCATTATGGAAATTGCCCCACCCTTAAACTACACAGAGCATGTGATATAGAAGACAATTGTCGCCCTAGCCAAAACTTCACTGTGCTGCTCCCCACCTATAAACTCTTAACAATACACTCTTAACAATGCTATCCCCTTGAAGAGAGGGTCTTAACTGGGGGTGGGGGAGGGGTCAAATTTTCGGGGCAGGAGGGGGCATGCAGCAAAACCTCTGTTTGGTTTGGTGGTTGTGGGAGAAGTGGAGGGCCAAAGCGCCAGTTCACAGCGCCATTCACACAGATTTGCCCCATCATGGCTGGCCAAATCTGAGCGAGTGGTGTTGTGACTTGGAGCAGAGGCTCACAGAATCAATCAGGTTTTGCAGGGAGGGATGTTTGGTGGTCGGGGCTGTAAGATGGTTGGCCCATCCACCAATTTGGGAAAAAAACAATCAGCCACACCTAACTCTGTTTTAGCTTTCAGCACAGGTTCTTTTATTCCTCTGCCCCACAAAGGCAAAAAATAGTGATAAGAAACGAAAGTGATAGTCCTGAACTGGACTGGTACTGCAGGGTCCTCTACTACCCAAGGACATCAAGGCCCTCCCTTAGCCTCGGGGGGACCACAGGGCTTTCCTGCCCTGTTGCAGCCTTCCACTGCTGCTCAGGAAAGTGTTTGTCTCTCATGTCCCCTCCACTCACAGATCTGGGTCCTTATATCTGCCAACTGGGAATCAGAGCCAGTCATTAAAGCTGCTGCTTGGCTGTATGAGCTGGTTACCAACACCTGCCTGATGGATTCTCCTTAGGCCAGGGCTTGCTGCTCCCTGACTCTGCAAGACCTTAAAGGGGCAGACAGTGCTGTGCACGTTCACACTCGTTAATCTGGCCTGATTTTATTGGGTACTTGCTGAGAAGACATAACCCAAGAAAACAATGGTGTTGGTTCAAGTACAGTTTGGAAACTACATCACTCATGTGTTTGTGTTGTGACAAATAGTGTCAATAAGCTGTGTCAATACAGCAAATAAATAGTTTCCAGAGTCTAAGCATTAGACATAAACAAAAGAGATTTAAGCAAAACAGACTAAATTCATCCTTGGTGTAACTCCACTAAAGTCCATGAATTTACACAAAGGGTGAATTTGGCCCAGAAATTTAGAACCATAGTTAGAGACCCAGTCACAAAATAAACAAAGACAATAACAGATCTATGGAGAATGTATTTATCTGCCCTAATGAAAAGTCCTACAGAATTTAATGGAAAATTATCAACTTTATATTAGATTTTTTTAACCATTCTACAGAATTCAAATACCCTACAGGGCCTGGTTCTCTCATAGTGAGCAGTAGTGGCAGAACTAGGCCTACAGAAAGAATATTTTTCTTTATTAAATTGTGTAGGCTTTGAAATAATCTCTGTAGAACCCTATCACATTTCTACAGAACCTAGTGATTTAAAAATTTCACCTCTATTAAATTCTATAACACTTTTCTGTAACATTGATAACAGAGGAGCAAATCATTGAATTTGTCATACAAGAGTTAGGATTAATTGAAACTAATGGGTCTGATTTTGTAATCCTTACTCAGGAGAAGCACTTGTTGATATCAATGCATACTATGGATCCAGGTTCCCACTAGGTGTCTAAATACCTTTCAAAGCCTGGCCATTTGTCTATATTAGCTAGAGTTAAACCCGGATCCCTTGCAAATTATATGTTGACCTCCTGTGTTACGCAGCATGGCTCATTTTGAAGCACTTATCAAATGAAATACAGATAACAGATCACCTATCATTGAGCCATAAAGGTCAATTGCTTTTTCTAAATCAGGACTCAGTAGTTCTGCTTAAAAACAGATTGCATAGGCACTACCTGTAGTTTAAATACTAACAACATAATTACTGGTAGTAATTCTACACTGAGGGAAAGCCCGCGGTGCATTCAGTACTATGAACATTTATGTGTTGATTTGTCTTTAAAAAAAAAGTGAAAGGAAAACAAGAACAAGGGAAAGGACCTTGAAAGCACGTTCACATTCAAGCAAGATCAGTGTGTCTTTAAAATATTTTGCTGTGTGTAATATGAGTTCTGGTACGAGAGTCCTTCCAGAATCAAGGTAAGTGTTATGCTGGAGAGCTATATGGTAATATGCTTGCTTAATGTACACACTGATGATGCATAATGAGTTACTTAAAGTTTGTGAAATGTGTTAGTTTGATAAATGAATTGCCAATATTATTCTGTTGACACACAGACGCAAAGTTCAAGGTGGCCTTGGCTAATAAACAGATGGAAAATGTATCTCACACATTTGCTCCAGGCCTGAAAAACAAGCCATTTAGAAGAAGACATCTGGATGTACAAAACTTAGCACAGCAGCATTCAGAGCCCATGAAAACATGGAGCCATAGCTTGGCATCTAGTTGCTAAGCAACCTACTTCATACATTCAAAACACAGTTGTAGAAGTTGGAGCCTCATGCCAACTGCTGCTTCTTCTCATTGAAAAATAAAACTCTGAGTGTGGGGGGAATCTTTCTTTGAGGTTAAAAAAACCTATTTTCTAGGAGCTGTATCTCGTCTGCTTGTTGATCCTTTAACCCTTTTTCATGTTTACATTCTGAGGTCTAACTGAGATTCATTTTGAACCTTCCAACACCATGAAATGAAAGCGGTATGGATCTCAGCACATTCCCTTCAAAACCAATCCAGGAATGCACATAGTAAGAAAATACCTGTGTTTTTTTTCTCATTAAGCCAAATAAACTTTTGATGCAACCTCCATGAGTTTAAAATACAGGGCCAGCTCCTCAGCTGATGTAAATCAGTGAAGCAATTCATTAAGTTGAATTGAGCTATGCTGATTTACGTCAACTGAGAATATGTCAAATAATTAATTGTGTCAAAAACCATATACTACCAAGCAAACCGCAGCCAGTGATTTTTCTTGGAACATATATCTGCTTGTTTGGTAACAGTGCAAACTATTTTTCCATATGAAGGCTAATGTGTCATATGAATGTTATTACTATAATCACTAAGATCAATCAGACAGCAGAAATTGTGATATTTTGCTCTTTGCTGTGAAATTTTCATCTAAAATAAATGTTTAGGATCAGATTCTACCACCCTTCGTCCCTTTGAAGCCTAACTCACAGAGTAAGATATTATGCAATGCAGTCCAGTCGTTAGTGATCATCTCAAAGTTTAGGGCCACAATCTGCCATCCTTATTTGCGTGAAGCACGATTAGTCCCATTGAAATCGACAGGAATACTTACAGAGAAAAGTAAGAGTGACAGAATTTGGCCCAGAATCGCTATTCAATATTGATGTCTAGTCACAAACAAGAGCAGTCTGATACAATCAAGCTAGCTTCCTCTCCTTCAGATTGTAATTAGCAAGGTGACTGTTTTAAAATGAGATCTGATATAGCTTTTAACAAACAGAATGGATGGGTTTGAACTGCCACTAGAAAGCGCCTGCTGTACAAGTTTGGGATGACAGAGACGGCGCCTAATATTTCAAGTATTTACGGCTATAAAAGTAAGCTAGGCTTTTTTCTTCCCCTTTCCTCGAGTACCTCCTTCCAGAAACCATCCAAAGAATCCTTTTTGGCAGCCTCCTGTGATGTAGCAAAGCAAGAGAATTCAAACTAACAGAAAGTCCCGCAGTTTTTTATTATTTTCTTACTGAGGAAAGAAAAAATATAATTGAAAGAGATATTTTTACAGTAGATCATTGCATAAACTATGCCACATGTCCACAGGAGCAGTGCCCCTTAACTATGTATGGCAATGCAATTACGGAACTGAGGCAGAATTTTGCATGGATGAGAATTGCGGTATTGGGCCTTTAATTGATTAGGAGACCAATTTTTTACTATATGGATAGCAAGGTACTACATGCTCCTCCACAAACTGAGTTGCACTGAGTTAGTGTGGCTTTGTTTATGTGTCTTATATTTAAGTCCTAGTCTTGTACCACAAGTTCTGTATTCCTCTAGGCCTAGTGCCATTTTTCTGTCATGCTGGGAATACCATGTTAAATTACAGCAGCTAAGCAGGGAAGTCATGTGCTCCTTAAGTTGTTATTTACCAATTCATTCTGTTTTCCTAATCTCAATGGGTCAAATTCATTCTTGGGTTAATTTGATCCAATGGGTGTTGTCAGTTCTTTACTGTGACTATACACAAATGAAGAAAGATGCACTACTGTTAACAAGGATATGTGAAACAGACTATGACAGCAATGTAATATCTCAAGTGGAGATGAATTTGCTGATCTAGGTCTAGTCCAGGGGTAGGTAACCTATGGCATGTGTGCCGAAGGCGGCACGCGAGCTGATTTTCAGTGGCACTCACACTGCCCGGGTCCTGGCCACCGGGTCCGGGGGGCTCTGCATTTTAATTTAATTTTAAATGAAGTTTCTTAAACATTTTAAAAACCTTATTTGCTTTACATACAACAATAATTTAGCTATATATTATAGACTTATAGAAAGAGACCTTCTAAAAACATTAAAATGTATTACTGGCACGTGAAACCTTAAATCAGAGTGAATAAATGAAGACTCGGCACACCACTTCTGAAAGGTGGTCTAGTCTCTAGTAGCCACGAGTCCCAGTCATACAAATTAACACCAGCCCTAAACACCTGCAGTCTCTATTCAAGAGTGGCTCAACTCTGGAATAAACATGGGGTGCTGCAGGCCAGGGAGGCAGTGCATCGGCAGATGCGCCAGAGAAACTTGCAAAGCACCTGCACTCATTACACCTCGGTTTAGATAGCACCACTCATAAGGTGTGGAAGGGTTATTTTTTTAAAAATCATAATGATTCTGTTGTGCTGTTGTCGGGGACTTTTTAACCCAGTCCATTTTCCTTGAACCTAACACTGTCAACTAAGCAACTGGTTAGGAAATGACAGTAGGATCCCACACAACCCTGGGTTTGCAATCAGCCTCGTTGCTGTCCAGAGTAGTGACCTACATACCAGCAGAAGTCAGGGTCAGATACCAACCCTGCAGACTGGAGGACTGCAAAGGGGCTGTCAAAGAAAGGGAAACAACGGAGGAGGAAGGAAAATCAGGCCAGACAAGAAAGGAGGGTAATTAACCACTGAAACAATTGACCAAGCACCATGGTGGCTTCTCCATCACAGACAATTTTGGAATCAAGATTGGGTGTTTTTCTAAAAGCTATGCTCTAGGAATTATTGTGGGGACATTCTCTAGCCTGTGCTATACAGGAGGTCAGACTAGGTGATAGCCATGGTCCCGTCTGGCCTGTTTGCTGTTGCACATTGTGCTGAGCCCTGGTGGGGCTGGGCTGCGGGTGTCAGGGCCTCAGGCGACCTACCTCCCGGGTGAAGAGGATAGCAGCATCGTAGTGCTCCTCATGCTCGTCCTCCAGCGGGTTGTGCTGGTGCTGCCACTTGCAGAAGTTCTTCAGCGTGGTGGCTGCGTTCTTGTTGACCTCCAGCCCCTTCTCCTTGTCGCCCAGCACCACCACCTTCACCACGGCCAGCCGGATGGGGTTCTCGATGCTGGCGTGCCCGTAGAGCCGGGAGGCGATGGTGGCCAGGGTCAGCAGGTAGTGCTGCAGGCCCTTGCCGTACTTCTTGGCCATGGAGCCGTCAGCCACCAGCAGCAGCTCCACCTGGCGGGCTCTGGAGATGGAGCGCCTGCTCCTGCGCCCGGCGCCGGGCGGAGCAAAGGGCCCCGGGGCTAGCGCTGCACTGGTGGCCAGCTGGGGCTGGGCGGGGCGCTCCTGGCCCCCCTGCAGCCCGCCTTTGCCTCCCAGCGGCGGGGCCTGGCCGGAGCCGCGCGTCTCGCAGCTGGGGCGCGAAGGCACCGTCTCGAAGCTGAAATGGTCCTTGCGGAAGAGGTGCGGGATCAGGGCGGAGCCGGGCCCATAGACCCGTCGCGGGGCCGCCCCCTTGGCCCGGAGCAAGGGCTTCACCGTGTAGCGGGCGTGTTTGACCGCAAAGTAGCCATCCAGCCCCCCGCAAAGGTTAAATACGGCCAGGGACTGGGGGCTGCCGTCCACCGTGCCCCGGTAATAGCAGTGAGCCCAGCCGCGGGGATGCTGCACAGGGGCTTGCGGACCCACCAGCTCGTCCCTCTCCAGATCCAAGAGGAACCTGCTGCCCCCCGCGTAGAGGAGGTAGCCCACCTTGCCGCCCCCGGAGTAGATCTGGTCAATGTTCTGCACCAGGCCGCTGGTCCGGGACAACTGCTGGGGGCCAGGGTGAGGGGATGCTGATGCTGATGCTGCTCCGGGAGGCGGCTGGGTTTTATCATAAGCAGGTGCTGCTGTTGTTGCTGTTGGAGCTCCGGTCTTGGCAACAGCAAAGTGCAACTCCGCAGCCAGCAGCAGGAAAACAAACTTCAGGACCATATTTGTCTCTCTTAAAAAAAAAAAAAGTCACCCGGTGGAGATCAACAGAGGAGCTTCAGAGGGGAAAAAAAATCCTCCCAAGGTTGAAGCAAGTGTGAGTGGGAGGAAGAAAAAAAATGTCAACAAAGGCAGCTCGCGTTTGAACTTTGCGTTTCTCTGCAGGGAAAAGTCAGGAGCACATGGAATGAGAACACCACAATCCTAAAACAACTGCTGAACAGGCGGCAAACAAGTGAGGCTCACACCCGGCGAGCGGAGAAGTTTGAGCACTTTTCACTCTTCTTCCACTTCTCTCTTGTAGTCACTGCATCATCCTCCTCAACAGAGGCAGGGGGATCCGATGCAGATCGGCACTTTCAGAAGCTAGTGCCTTGCCTTCCTTTGCCCCCTTTTGTTTGAAGAGAGGAGAAGAAGCATACGCCAAAAAAGGCTCGATCGTCTCCGGTGAGATGGTTAAAAAAATGCCCTGGATTTTGTAAAACAACTTCTCCCTTTCTAATGCTGGTTGTTATCCCCAGTCTGTCGATGTGAACAAGAGGAGAAGGGAGAGAAATGTGAAGATGAGAGGAGGTGGAACAATGAATTTATAGCGGAATGCCATCCTGCAATGGCAATTTCAACAATTCGTCACTGCAGGCTGCCTCTTAAAGGGAGAGCTTCAAAACCACCACTCCCACACTTCCTTCTCATTTAATCAGACACAGAGAGAAACTGGGGGGCGGAGGGGGGGGGGGGAGAAAGAGAGAGGGACTGAGGGGGGAGGAGAAAAAGAGAGAGAGAGAGAGAGGGACTGAGACAGGAAGGCAGGAGAGAGAGGAAGGAGCGAGGGGAGGAGAGAGAGACTGGGAGAAAATGTTTGTTTAAGAAAAACACAAGATTTCCTTTGAATCATTTAAAGTCACAGTGTCGCCTGGATCTTTTGATATTTCACAACTGATCGGGGTTGACTAAGCTTTGCTTACCTCATGTCCCGCAAGGTTCCTTCCCTACCTTCTTGTTATGTGTGTATTTTTTTAAGTGGATGAGACAGATTTATGCCTTTTTTAAAATGGTGATAGGAAGTTGTTGGGGCTTTTAGAAGTGATCCTTTGCGCAGAGGGCTGTAAAGCACATGATATCCCACTTGGCTGGGGTTGTGCAACCAGCAAAAAGGATGAGTTGCTCTGTTTAACGGGAAAAAGAATTAGCAAGCCGGTGTTTTACAGTGACTTTCTGCTTCCTGTATTTACTGCAAGGACACAGATCGCTGCAGGAGGTTTTCCATGGCATTTGACTTTAGAGAGTCTGGTGCATGGGGAAGTTGGGGAGATTCATGCCTCTCTTCTCTGGACAGGAGCTGCCACATTTACCCGGTCAGAAGAAAATGCAAAAAATGTCCTCCCTTTGTCTGTATGACTGTGATTCTTCTGCACACACGCCTGTCATTATTTCAAGCAAACTGTTATTTAGTCTGGGTGGGCTGTAATTTCCCTCAATTCCCAAGGAGGAGAGAGGGTGGGGAAGAGTTAACTCTTACTTTAACCTTTGGAATGCTTTCAGATACTTAGATCATCCCCCTAGTTCCACACACACATTAACCCCTCTACCCTCCGCCCTAGTCCTTGTGCTCCAGCAGAGACACCACAAAGGGAGGATATCTGAATTAATTGACAATTTACTTTTTCATCTGACCACAACATGTAAAGCCATGCATACCCAGCCAAGGTGAATTGTCTGATAAACAGTATGACAGTTCCTGAGAAGGGAAGGAAGAATCACTATAAGGCAGCTCTCAGTGAATCATAGAAAACTACAACTGGAAGGGACCTCAAGAGGTCATCTAGTCCACCTCCCTTTGTTGAAGCAGGATTAAGTACACCTTGACCATCCCTCATGGATGTTCATCTAACCTGTTCCACTTGAAGAAAAGGAGGGCACACAGACATAGGAGGGCATTGCTTTTGCTGTTCCCATTCACCTACCTGAGAGAAGGTCAAATCACACACTTTCTTTTGCAGTAACTCAAAGATAAATCATTGCTTAAAGCAAAGGAGTTTAGTGTGATGCATTTTCTGTGTGTCCTTTGAGGTTCTCCAGAAAAGGACAGATTGCATCAGGTGCTTTACAAGGGTTCCAAGAGCCCATGCTACTTAGCTTTCCAGTCTTTTCAGGTTAGTACATCTAGGTGCCATCTCACACAGGTGTTTAACTTTACATACTTCAAATAGTCCATGGTAGTTAATGGAACTACTCACAGGAATTATATTTAAGCACATGTGTAAATTCTTGCAGGATCAGGACCCATATTATCAGGCAATTAAAAGAATGTCAGATTAGGGTTTGAATTCAGCATTCCTGGAAACTCCTTAAACAATAGAATACTTCTTTAAATAACTATCTAGACCACAAGTTAACATTTGTAAACCATTTAGAACACAAATATTGCCATATAAGTGCTAAGTAATATAATTGACATATCCCTAGTCTTAAATTATATCATTCAATGATTATGCCAGGATGAGAGTTCACAAATGAAAGTTTGCAGCTGTTCATTTCTCTATGCAATCCTTCATTTTCCTGGAGATACTAGTACTTGGATTCAATAGTTAATTTCTTGGAAACCTGATGCTACTTATTCCCTGTTGCAGTAATTTGCGACCATCAGAAATTGTTGGCTATGAAAGGTAGGCTACATTATTAGAGCCCTGCATGGATACAAAACTTGTATCCACATCTGATCCGCAAAAATAATCTGTTGATATCCGCATCCGCGGATGCCAAGATCTGTGGATATAAAGCGGATATCCACCGATTTGCAGGGCTTTAGATATAAAATTTGAATCTGCATCCATCCGCAATCTGAAAAAAATGGTCCATGGATATCTGCATCATCGGATGTGGTTATCTGTGGATATAAAGTGGATATCTGTGGATTTGCAGAGCTAGATACATTATGCTTCAGGAATGGCTCATCATTTGAAGTTTCTTGAGCTACTTGCCAGAGCTGGTCAATACTTTCTGAATTTTGTAAATTTATGAAAAGTCAACATTTTCATGGTTTTCCCACCTTTCAATTTGACAGCTGCAGAACTGATAGAAGTGTTTACAATTTTTGACATTAAAAAGGGGAGGGGGGAAGAGAGGAAGATTTTGAGAAAATATTCACAATTTCCTTCCTTCCCTTTTTTGAACACCTGGCATCAGTGATTTTTAGTCATGGGTAGGCCTAGTCACCCTCAATGAAATCTTTTTATATTTACTTTAGTAGGAGCTGGAATAGGCCCTTGGTACATATTTAGCACCAGTCTGAACCCTCAAAGTACCTTCGAGAGATGGGCTAATGACGAGATGGATGATAAAAAAGTTGCTTGAATAACCAATGCAGAACTCTTATTAATAGTGTGAGTTCTCAAAGGAAATACAGAACTGAAGAGACCAATGTAATGTTCTTTCACATTATAATATAATTCCAACTGCCTTATTATAGCCCAGGAAAAAGAGAAAAATGTTAAAATGATTATTCAGATTGGTTTATGTTATTGCTTATCCATTCTGTTGCCCTTGATTGTCCTATAGCTAGAGAAACTCCACCAAATTTTAGCATATATAAGACACCATTTCCCCCAGAAAGGATCTAGATTCTTAAGAAAGACTCAGGCTTATAACATACTATTCCATGGAAACAGTATTGGCAAGCTCTACAATTTACATTTCAGAATTGTAATGATTCAGCACTGTGATAACTGAAAGCTAGTTCAATTATGCCTTCTATTCTCAGAATTTTCAAGTCTCTGTAAATAACTTAAGATAGTTTTCTTTTCCTCTATATTTTGCTTTCTTAGCCCCTTTTACACTCACAGTGTTCCCTTTAAACTAGAGAGCCTGGTAGCACATCTCAAGTTGTGGATAGCACCAATCCTTGTCAAACAGTTCTGACCTGGAAATCACGGGACTGACCTTTCCCAACTGAAAGATACAAGGCCACAAATCCTCAATTAGATCTAAAGCACAACTTAAGTAGTTAAATACTTTAGACCAATTTCAGCACTGGTTTAAACAGACCCAGTCATATTGACTATAGAGCAGCAGGAGCTGCTTATATCAAGGTTGTATCTCACCCTTTGTCTATTGACCAAGAAAAAGCTTAGAATCCTTCTGATGAATTTGTACCAGTAGCATGGGATTTCTGATTAAAGGAGTTTTGCTGCATGGGAGATATTTCACCATGAAGTAACAAATCACAGCATTGAGGTATTTTCTCCTATCATTGAACAACTTAGGCTGCCTATATTTCTTGAGAGGACATTTAGATGTTTAGTTTCAGAGATTCCAAGATCAGAAGGGACCACTGTGACCATCTAGTCTGACCTTCTGTATATCACAGGCCATAGAACTTCTCCAAAAATAATTCCTAGAACATTTCCTTTAGAAAAAACATCCCATCTTGACTGAAAAATTATAAGCGATGGAGAATCCACCACGAGCCTTAGAAAATGTTGATATGATGTTAATCCGTTTAGCTGCTCTTCCCTCAGAAGTCTTTCTATAAAATGTCCGTGTCTTATTTTCTCACTTTTTGGGTTTTCAATCTTATTAACAAAGGTGGGCCTGAATGAAAACCATGGACCTGAGGTATCAAAAAATAATTTATCATTAATCTCTATATATTTGATTGTATTTATATCTCCAGTGGGTCATTTTTAATCTATGACTGGTGGCAAATCTGTTTCTTGTGTTAATCAAGTCTGAGATATTATTCCCATTTGTTTCTCCTCTTCACATATTCATATTAAACTCATAGCCTTAACATTTTCATTTTCCTTTATTGATTTTCAGGCGAACTCCCCATAAGAAAGCCTACAAAGGAGAATAAAAACTGTCATATAAAAATGCTCTAGTGGCCTTTGTAGTTCAATAGCATATTTACAACCATGACTAATACTGGATGCTTCAGGGGGGGAATAAACTCCATACTGCACTTATATGTGCAATATCATCACAAAACATTTTTTCTGATTCCAGTTGATCAGCTTATGCTGTAAAGTATAAAGACAGAGACTTTTTCATTTTTTTCTGGACATTGTTACTATTCTTATTGTCTTTTTTATGTTTTGAATTTATTTTTATTAATTTATGATAACATCATACTTTTACGTAATTCCTTTAATCCAGAAGTGCCTTACAAATGAATTGTAGCCCCACCTGAGTTGGAACAGGGCAATTGTTAAACCTCACACACAGTAATAGTGCTCAGTAGTTTAAAACAGGAAGTGAAAAAAATTATGACCCCTAGTCTTTATAATCAGGGTTGGTCCTGCAAATACTAAAGCCCCTGAATAATTTTATTCATGTGAATAGTCCCACTGTGTAATTCACTGTAGGATCAGACCTGACAATGGATTGTAACTAATATTAGAAAGATATTGCATTGGAAAACTAAGTATCAACTACTGGTGCAGTAGTAATAGGGTGTACAATGAGTCCAATGGAACTACTCACACGCTAATAACTCAACTCACTATGTTACTCCCATGTTTCAGCGTTCTCAGGATTGGGCCCATTCATTTCTTCTTGAAGAGAGATTACTGTGGTGATGGCCTATGACAATTTTTTTTTCATGTCATGAGTTGGTTTCTCTTTGTTTTTTCCTTTGGAACAATTGCTATGACATTTGTTTAATATGTGCTTGATAATAAGTCCTTTACTTTATTTGTGATAATAAGTTTCATATATTAAAATCCATTTGTAGATTGGTCAATAAATACAGAAAGTTTTCATGCTCTTATGGCACCTTCTTTCTTAGACAGCGACATGTCTATTATCTTCTTTCTTAGACAGTGACATGTTTAAATAGTCATTCAGTTCCTCCTCTTTGATTATGGGGAAACACAGTGGGCCTGATTTCCCACTGCCTACCACCTTCTGTAGCAAGTTACACCAGTGCAAACATAGCTATTTTGGCTTAATTTTAAACAATTTATTTTGATCATTTGGAGTAGTTATTCCATATTTTTTTTATAATGTTGGCTTTAACAATAATTAAGAACAAAAACCAGACAAGTCCTTTAGGAAGGGGAAAATTGCAGATAGATTTCCATCTATGGAAATCTCTCCCCAACGCTGTTTGCTGGAATCCCTTGGTTGTAGTCAAGGCTCAATGTAAAGACTTCCTATTCAGCGCAATCTGGCCGCCTCCATTTTAACTACACTTCTTCATTAATTCTTCCTTGTGAATAAAAAATTTTTGACGCTAAGAATAGCTGAGACCCTGTAATTCACTGGATGGAGACTATTTTAATTATTAATTTGTTTATAAAATGTAAAACCGACTGTTTTTAGTGCAAAGAATGTCAACCCAAACCCAGATGTTTCTGCAATGGGCTTTTTAGAAAATTCAAAAATAATATAAGCAGACACACAACATATAGACAGCACTTAGCAAATTTTGCTATCTACCCCCAAGCTTTTATGAGTACCAGGCTTGTACCCTATCAATTACAACATCCTTTTTACCCACAAGATACCTCCATAGTGCCTACCGGTAATTCTAATCCTTTTCTTCTTCTTAATAATTATTAAGATTATTATAATCTACAGGTAATTCTTTGTAGTCTTTGCAATAAAAATCCATCACTGCAGCATATTGATTTGGTCAGAAATTTTAACAATCCAAGCATATAGACCTTAATTTTTAGTCAATTTGTTTTAAACATTTCTTATGAAAATGCATTCAAAACCAAGTAAGCAATTTCCATGGAAAGTGCTCATTATTAAAGGAAATATGTTACAAGATCATTTTGCAAACAGTTCTAAGAGATGTGTTTTTGTTTCTTTTGTATTTTAATAAGGACTAGGTGAGTCGGGGTTTGTAATGGAATATACATCCTTTCACCTATAGGTTGCCAGGCTGGGGTTTACAAAAGCACCTAAGTGACATAGGAGCACAAGTCCCGTTGACTCTCCTTGGAACTATGCTTCTAAGACAATTAGGGGCTTTTGAAAATTCTACCACTAGTTTATATTTAGCCATGCTTGATAGTGACTAAAAATTGTTACCAGTAACCGCTAGTAGTTGTTACCATCTGATACTGAAATGAGTTTGTGGGCATGGTCCAGTCTGTAGTAAATAAGTAAGCCATCACCACAATTAGCACTGAGCTGCGCTCATACTGGCAGTCTCTGCAGACAACCAAGACTGAATACATCTGGAGATTGAACTAACATCTTCTTCTCACCCACCCTGCACCTGGAGAAGTAACATAGAGAAGCTTGCATTCCAGCTGCCTCTGTACTACTTTTTTTTTTAGAAGAAGGACTTCAGTTTCAAAGGCTGCCAGTTCACCATTTTTGTAGGTCCTAACTTATTTGTAATATTATTTTAAATTAAGAGACTGTGGAAGTAGAGACTATATTTGCCTTATAAAGCATTAAGATTGAAATATTAAAGTGGATTAAATATCATCACAGTGAAGAGCTATACACTGGCACTGATTCATGTTATTTCATGAACACCACAATTGTCCAGTTGTTTCTTTCATGGGATTGCAAAGTGATAGTTAACCACCTGCTTTTATTGTAACTTAATTTAGTATTCCAAGATAAACTTATTCAATTACAAGAAGACCAAAACTTTACAGACAGCGTCACAGCTGTGCCTTAGTAAGGAAAGTTAAGTCTTCTTGGTGTGGAATACTATAGCTTTAAGGGGAAATGTTTTACTTTCTCTTTATGGTCAATGACATCTTCCTCAACTACAGCCGTGTGGGAAGCAAAGGAGACGCCTTTGGCTTAGGCCTTATGTTTTTGTAAGTGGTGTGTGTAAGTAACATAGCATGTGTCTAACAGTTTCAGCAGGCTGAAAATTCTATATTTGACATCAGTTTCATTTAGCCCCTAAGGGCTAAGGGAACTGGCCTTGTGGGATATGAGTTTCATGCTGGATTGAGCAAAATTTATATGGTTTTATTGTTGTATTACAGTGACAGAAGGATGCTGTGAATTTGCAACACAAAATAACATTAAAATTAGGAAGCTGAGTTGAGGCCCCGCTGAAAATCAGGTTGTTCAGGGTATCCACTTTTGGGGGAGGAAAAAAAAAGTTGTTAGTGTGACTAACTATAAAATTAATCATGCAGGATAGTATCACATCTTATAGTATCGCATTTACTTCCATAACACAATCCAATTTAATTGACATCCCACATACTGCGTCAAAGATTCAAATGTCTCTCTGTCGGCAGTACAATATTTTGTTCAATGTCCGAAGGAACACTCTCTGTCCTGTCCACTAAGAACTGTACAAAAGGGGACTAGTAAAAGAAGACACAAATGACAAAGGGTACTTCCTCTATATTAATATAGAGCACCTTGGAACAGACCAGGTTCTCTCACCTTCCCGCCTCTGATGCAACTGCTGAACTCACAAGCCATAAAATAAAATGAAGAATCATGACTATTGAACATAATATGAATTTTGTTTAAAACATATGTTGGGTGGAGGCAGCAGTCTGCAGGAAGTATCAGATGCTGCTGCTGGACGCTTATCCTTTTTCTCTGAACAGCAGCAAGTTAATGAGAGGAAGGGTAAAATGTTAAATTTTCCTTATAAAAATGACATTAGTTATAAGGATACATTTTAAGACTACAAGATATACACATGATGTATTCTACAGATGTTTCTTCAGCAGACTGGAAGGATTGAAAGCAGCAGACATTTAATTAATCTCAGCTCCAGAGTTTAACAGCCAAGATGTGGTTTTTGAACATCTCTCTTCTAGTTAACAGAACATCTGTGGCACAAAAAGCAGAACTTAAATAAATCTGAGTGTATTTAAAAAACTTCCGTATTTTTACTATTATTTCTTTAAATGGTTTTCCAAAGATTTGAACATTCAACTCCTTTCCCCCTCATTCGCAAGCTTACCCTTTCAGTCAGTGATACGTCTTTACATTTAAATGGGGCCATGTCACAACAGAAGGAGTTAAAAACTGATTTAGCTCCAATTAATCCAATAAAAAAATATCTAGCTCACACTGTCTTTCCCCAATTTTGGGTATATTCTTGAACATACACTAAAGCCACAATACTGGTGATTTATTATAAAATAAATGTCAAAGGATTTTTTTAAAACTATGGGGCAGATTCTCAGCTGGTGTGGATTTACACCAGTTGAGGGTTTGACACCATAAATGGTATTCAAATACTGGAGGCTGAAGTCTTTTTCTATGTTATCAGAGACATAACCTAGAAAATATGCTTCTCTATACTTCAAAGGTAAAACTGAAGGAGTCGTTAAAGAGAAATTTAAAACAAAAATTCTATTGCTGGATATTACCTGGCAATAATGCACACAAAGCCCCATTAAGGGATCGAGTTCTGGTTGCCATATGAACAAATTTTTCATCTGAATTCTGGTTCCCCAAAAACTAGCAGAGAGAGAACTTTGCAAGTCCTCTGAGACAGCAGTCAGAGAAGAGCATTCTCAGAGTGGGCTGAGGTTTGACACAAGTATTCATGTAGCTTATTCTTCCTCCCAGTAGGAGTATCTATAATATATCCTGGGCTTGGTGGGGGATGAAGGGAACACTGCTAGTCAGAACACTGATGCTCTGTGATGTTGCTTCTGCCGCTAATGTGCTCTCATTTTGGTGCTATTTCCATGTTGGTCCAGAATTTGGTGCAAGGGTTTTTTGTTTGGTTCTATCTTACAACCCGAAGTGAGCAGACAATTGTAGATGAGCATCAGAAGACAAATATCTACAGACAAAAAGGGTGGAGTGCCAGCTGAACGCTGAAGTACTAATATTCCTTTTCAGTTGCAAAATCTCAGACACTTTTATAAACTATTCAAATGATAAAAAGAAACAAATGAAGTCTTTCTCTGTCTATATTTTATTGTCATTAATAGTGAAAATCATAGACCTTAATGATAACATTCATCCTTATGCAAATGACGAGAAGGTATATGCACCATTCAAATCTCACTCAATCCTTATTTTGGGGGCTTAAATGGAACTCAAGAGTTGTATATGGCTTAATCTGGCCTGTGCACAGGGATAAAATTCACCCTAAAAGGAGAGACAAAGCATGTCTCATCACAGCTGCAATATTCATTTCTGGAATGAACCCAACTGGTGTTATCCAAGCTACTACAGACAAGAAGTTTGAGATTTTCCAGTTCCTAATGATTATACAGTAAACTGGAGTCAGTTGGATATTTTCCACTGAGAGCAAAACTCTCTTTGTACTTAATATCTCTCTGAAATAAAAGTAGCATAAGAGAAGTCTGTCTTTTTATTTATTAATTATGTTTATTATTTATTGCTTCAGTACGCCAAGAAACTTTAATCCAAGTGGTTGCAGTGCAGGGCAAAACTACACAATGTGCAGCACATCTTGTTATACCACTGTAGATGCAACCTCTATAGGAACAACCAGCCTGGTAACAACTTGAGGATCCTTTTTCTGAGGGTCAGTGTGCACAATATTTTAGTCTGGGTTTCCATTTCAATGACTGGAACAGTGGAACTCCCCGTGTATTCATGTATTTCTTCCACGCCATTTCCTCCATTCTTTAAGATGGTTTAGAGGAAAGGGTAAACCCACCCTCACCCCCAGAGTGCACCTGAAAAATTACATCATACTATACTATACTATACTATAGGAAATAATTTCTCTGCAACCCCAGCCAGAGACCAATGTATGTTGTGAAATGTGATGCTTGATAGCTTTCAACAAGTACCCATTAATTTATGAAGAAGTGAAAAACTGATTGCTAAATAGGTGTATTGTCTGTGCAAACCATCGGCTTGATTTAGAGAAGTGTTGAACACCTACAGCTCCCACAGAAATCCAAGAGTAGTGGGTGCTCAGTGCCTCTGAAGATCAGTTCCCAAGTTGTTATTTAATTCTCATCTCAGTGAAGTCTCTGGCAGAAATCTCATGAACTTCAATGGGAGCATGATCTCCCATTTCTTTTCTCTTTCTTTAAACTTGGAGTTTGTCAGTTTTAGATGTGATCCTGCATCTCAGTCACTAGCTCTAAGTCAGATTCATCAGATTTACATTACATTATAGGGCATGTGCACATGGGGTAAAGGACAGCCTGTCTTTTGATATTAGTGTGAAAGTAAAGACATAGGGACAGGGCCGGCTCTGGCTTTTTTGCCGCCCCAGGCAAAAAAGCCTCCGGCCGCCCCCCCCCCGCCCCGCCCCAGCGCGGCAGGGGAGGGCAGCCGGAGCCCCGGGGGGAGGGCAGCGAGCCCCGGTCGGGGCTCCTCTCTCCCCGGCGCCGGGGGGAGGGCGGCGAGCCCGCCGCGGCTCCGCTGTCCCCGGCGGCCAGAGCGCCAGGGGGGAGGGTGGCGAGCCCCGGCTGGGGCTCCGCTGTCCCCGGCGGCCAGAGCGCCGGGGGAAGGCGGTGAGTCCGCCGCGGCTCCGCTCTCCCCGGCGGCCAGAGCGCCGGGGGGAGGGCGGCGAGCCCCGGACGTGGCCCCGCTCTCCCCCGCAGCCGGAGCCGGAGCACCGCGCCGCCCCCCTCCAGGTGCCGCCCCAAGCACAAGCTTGGTGGGCTGGTGCCTGGAGCCGGCCCTGCATAGGGAGAATACAAAACAAGGCAAGAAAACTCTCTGAAACAGCCCATACTTCTGCTTTCCTGTTTATCTGGAGTCCTAAACTTTTTAACCAGTACACATTTTAAAAGATTCTTCTTAAATTCTCTCTCACTGGACCCTCTCTCTAGTTCTGAGAAATTCCCCCCGCCCTCTGCTCCCACTTGATTTCACTGTATTATCTTCTGTGTCTTCAGATTGTTTTAGAGGGACATATTGATATTTACATTTCAATATTCAGATCACAACCACCACTACCAAAAAAAAAAAAAAAGAGAGAGAGAGAGAGCGAAGCATTTGCCAGTTTCTGTGTTCTCTCCAACGTGAACTGAAAAATATGCATACTGAGTCGTGTCAGTGAGAAGCACGATCTTCCATGGCTCATAAAATCTCATCCATCCCATTTGTAAAGGGGCTATTCTCCTTTGTGAAGAGCAAGAGTTCACAACTTCAAAACAGGGGAACCATATGGCAACATATTTTTATACAAATCTTGGAAAATTGACCAGTTTGGGCACCTGGTTAACCGCGTGGCTCCAGATGCAGTTATATAACTTGTGCTAAGTGGTGTTGTTGTATTTGCCATGGACACCGCAGCTTTAAATCAGCAAACTGTGGGCCCAATTCACGGCTGCCCTGTACCTTATTCAGTTATTTATGCCCCATGAAAAGTCACAACAGTATGACTGTAGAATGCGGTCATTCTGATTTGGTAGCATTCCACCATTATAGATCACTTTACCCTGATTTGAATGATTATGCAAAGTTCAGGACAATGGTGAATCAGGCCCTTAATTGTCAAACATTCAGAAATGGCTGTATCTTTAAACTTCAGCATACAGATGAAACTATACAGACCAGAAATAACATAAGGGGTTACTCCTAAGGTTTGGTTCAAAATATCAGTATAAATGTAGGACTAGATCCTAACCTGATGTAAATACATAGATTCTAAGGACAGAAGAGACCATTGTGATTGTTTAGTCTGACCTCTGGTATAACATAAGCCATAGTATTTTCTTGAATTAATTCCTGTTTGAACTACAGCCTATCTTTTAGAAAAGCATCCAATCCTGATTTAAAGGTTTCCAGTGACGGAGAAGCCACCATGACCCTTGGTAAGTTGTTCTAATGGTCAGTGACCCTCACTATTAAAAATGTGCACCTTATTTTGAGTCTAAAATTGTCTAGTTTTGACTTCCAGTTATTGGATCTTGTTATATCTTTGTTTGCTAGACTGAAGAATCCTAAATTATCAAATTTCTGTTCCATATGTAGGTCACACTTATAGACAGTGATCAAGACACCTCTTAACCTTCTCTTTGATAAGGTAAATAGATTGAGCTCATTGAATCTTTCACTATAAGGCATGTTTTCCAATTCTTTAATCATTCTCGTGGCTCGTCTCTGAACCCTTTCCAATTTTGCAACATTCATGTTGAATTGTGGAAACTCAAACTGGACTCAATATTCCAGTAGCAGTTGCATGAACTCCAAATACAGAAGTAAGATAATCTCCTTATACCTACTCAATATTCCTCTGTTATAAATCCAAGGTCACCTTTCACCTCTGATTATCTTCTTCCATGCCATCCATTATGCTGGGAATTCCCTTTCACTCCTTCTGTAAGGGGTAAAAACAAACAAACAAAAACATATCCGCACATCCTTGAGATATATCCTCAGTATGTGTATTGCATTTGTCCGAACTGTATTTGCTGTCTCTTTTTTAGACCGGGAGCTCCATAAAAGAGCTGTGCAAACAACTGATTTTTCAGTTCACTGGCTGTACCCCCCCCCCCAAAAATCATTTTGTGGCAACCCCAATTTTTTTTTTTTTAAATTTTTGGCAACCTAAAAAAGGTTTTTTGTTTCAGCTCAAAACAAACATTATGTTCAACTTGAAATGAAATTTTTCATTTCACTTGAGGGATTTTTTTTTCACTGTTTTTAAATTGTATTTTAATAAAAGTGAAGTAAATTTCAAAATGAAGTCATTTTGAACTGAAAAAAATTATTTAGAATATCTTGGAATTTTTAAAAACTTTTTTTGACTGTACCAACTCTGTGAATTAATTCAAAAATATGTTTTGGTTGAACCAAATCTGAATTTTTAGGCAAAACAAGTTTTGTCTGAAAAATTTCACCCGGCTTTATTCTTGAGATCAGGATTGTGGGCCTGATCCTCCTTATGCAGTTATTTACATTGGTGCAAAGTGGGTATAAAACACTACCACCATTAAATGACTGGAGCATGCTGACTTGGTAGGGTTTTGCATCCACTTTGCACAGGGGTAACGGACTAAACGAAGTGCAAGGTCACAGAGAATCATCCCCCTTGTTTCCCCTCTATCTGCACAGTGTTTAACCTGGCTCCCACATAAGTCTCACAGGACCCCTTTGGGTATGTTTACACCACAATTAAACATTCAGAGTTGGCCCAGGTCGCTGACTTGGGCTCATAGGGCTGTAAAATTGCTGTGTGGATGTTTGGGCTTGGGGTGGAGCCTGAGCTCGGGAATGCCATGAGGGAGGAGAGTCCCAGAACCCAGGCTCCAGCCTGAGCCTGAATGTCTACACTGCAATTGTTAGCCCCACAGCTCAAGCCCCACGAGCATAGGTGCTGGAAGTCAAGGTGCTGGGGTGTGGCAGCACCCACTGGCTTGAAGTGGTTTCCATTGTATACAGGGTTTACAGTTTGATTCAATGGTTCTCAGCACCCCCACTATACAAAGTGTTCCAGCGCCCCTGCCCACGAACCAGAGTCAGCTGATCTGGGCCAGCCATGGCCATACCATGGATCTTTTATTCCAGTGTAGATTTACCTTTTGTTACTACTCTGATTTTACAGAAGAGTCAAATGAGGCCCAGAGCACTGAAGTGATTTGCCCAAGGTCACACAGCATGTCAGTGTCACATCCAGGAACAGAATAAAGGACTCATCTCGAACATGTATGAGCCTGTGGTGCCAAAGTATTAAAATACCTCAGTTAAGATCTTTCTGCTCCACAAACTTTGGATTTGACTCCTTTATATATTTCTCTGGAAGCAGTGACTTGCATTAGGTCATAGGCAAAACTCCAGAGCAAACAGACACTGTTGGGGCTCTAAAGACTATATAAAGTTGGAGCTCTGATGGTATTAATTGTGGTGTGTTGTGAACACCCTCCATTCACGTAATCTTATGAATTCCAGTAAATCCTGCCATTATTTTGAATGTGATACTCTTATTGGAGGTAAAAGTGTATTGTGTGTGTATGTGCAGGCACACATGCATGCATATTTGGTGGTGATGAGGTTTTCATTTAGTTAACATGTCTGAAAGCAAATCTCTTTCATTCTCCAGCCTCTGGGTTTGCTGGATTACAGAGAAACCAGAGGAGAGCCTTCAGCCACAGCATGTATATAGTTGTTAGCATTCTAAACATTTAGCAGCAACATGAGTTTTGAGAAAGAAATGCAATCCTTTTGAGCTGTCCGCAGCAGAATTCTTCAGATCCATACCACTGACCTGGGGAATTCCAGAATGGTGGGTTTTGTAATGATATTTCCAGAGCCATCCATTTCTGCACCATAGTTTGCAAAATGCTGCTTTAAAACTGGAATGAATACACCTGCCCCACCCACACTGCCACAACAGTCACAACCAAAGGAACATTTCAGAGCATCCTTTGTACTTTTTTACTTATCTGAGAACATCAAAGATCTTCACAGAGACGAGATGGATGAGGTAATACCTTGTATTAGACTAGCTTCTGTTGGTGAGAGAGACACGCTTTTGAGCTTGTCTCTCTCACCAACAGAAGTTGGTCCAAAAAAAGATATTACCTCACCCACCTTGTCTCTCTAAGATTCTGGGACCGACACACATAAAGCCCTTCATAGCCACAGGATGAGGTGATGCACACCTGTGCACTGAGGGTGGTGCACTGGTCCCATGGCAGCTTTGGTGTCATTTTGCCTCATAGAGGAAAGATACCTCCCGGAGTTCTTTGGTGCATGGGACAGTACAGAAATTTTTATTTTCAGTTAATGCATGCAGCATAATCCCTCCTGGCAGATTTGGTTAGCACAGCGGAGCTGTGGGGAACTATACATTTAAAAGGCTCTGGCAAGAGCTAGTTGGATCTACTTGTTATGTTCTGTAGAGGTTCACGTTATTCAATGCTGATCAGTTAGAACTCAGATACTACATGAAGCAGAGCTCTGTCGAGACTCCTTGGCTCAGAGTAAATACTGAACACTACAAAACCATGGCTTTGCCTATACCCTGCCCCCTTTGGGGCATTGGGTTCCCCATGGAATGCATCACAGCAGCAGCCATGCACTCTCCTGCGCACAGGGAATTTAATTCTGTCTGGTTCTCCCTCAGACCATGAAGTGTAGGGAAGTCTTCTTACTACTCCCTCTCCCTCATTGCATGCCTCCATAGGCCTGGCCAGAATCTATCCCTTAATTAAGCCTCACAGGATCCCTTTATTACTACCCTGATTTTACAGAGGAGTACATGAGGCCCACAGCAGTCATGTAATTTGCCCAAGGTCACACAGCATGTCATTGTCATTTCCAGAACTAGAATTAAGAACTCTGATCTTCACAGGCAACTGGTTTTCTCTTGAAACATTTGGACATAAGGGCTTTCTAGGACACAGCCATCTGGTACACACTGCAGTATCGGCCACTTTGTTTCATTTAGCTGAACCACACTTTAGCTTTTTCATTCCTCAGTACTCTCCTACCAGAGAAACAAATCTAGGTATTTCTTGATTTGAACACTCCTCACTTCAGCTCCCAACCATAGTAACTTATTCCATATGCTCACTACCATTTATATGAAATAGTTCTGCCACATTCCCTATTTACTTCCAATACCTAGAAACAGATGGATAAACAAAGCATGGAATATCTGTGTCTGGCTGCACCTGATTTTTGTTTGAAATCTACACAAAATTTGGGTCTCATTAGATCAATTTAAAATAAGGAAACATTCCTATAAACCCCTCTTACTTCTCTAAACAAAATCAAACATGGATGCATTCTGGATTAGAGTACATAAACGGATTTGAAGATAAGATTGCCTATGTTTTGTTCTAGATTTAGAAAGCCACAAAGTATTTTAAAAGGTTTCTTGTTGTGTGTTATGTACTTATCTTATTGATTTGGAGTTTAGCCAAGGTTTTACTGAAATTTAAAGTCATTATTTCCCAATTTATTTCATAGGATTTTCCCTTCCCCCTCCAGAGTACTTTCTATGCAATATCTGCTGAACTGAATATGAAATAAAAATCTCTTCTTGCTGCTAAAACAAAAACCTCACTTCTTTTTCCAAGAGATCAGGTCACCAAGATGTCTGGAAGTTTAATACAGGTCTTTCATGTTATGCTGATACTCTCCATGCCTTTGAAAACTGCCTGTGAAAATGATTATAATATTGAAAATAAAGGAAACCCACCTGTTCCTCTGGAGAGAGGCAGACATGAGAAGGACACAGAATTATAATGCGACAATTTGAGCCTGGGAGACCTGGTGTTTTACTGACACAGGTGATTAACATTATCTGGCAGTACGTTCAACCTACATTTTTTCCCCTCCACCTTAGCCTCTGACTCTCTCCACAAAGAAAACGACACTAAAAAGCACTGGGGAAGCTTTGTGACCTTTCAGCATATTTGTTACACTTTGTCCTTTCCAAATCTCCTACATCAAATTTGCAGTTGTTTTAATAACATGTCAATAACAGGTGCTGTCTTTGGAATCTGTTTTCTCCTGCTCGGATGTTTCATCACAGGCATTTAGTGTTTCCCTGTTCAGGAGAATGAAATAGTGTGGCCTACCACCACCCTGTTTATGTGGGTTCCCCTTCTATTTCTGATCACCAGCAGGTTGTTTGCATACCGTCAGTGTCTCTCAGGGAGCGTAGTTTTGGCTGCCATGGGCCTGAGCTTCCTTCTTTTTGGCCAGCAGTCATCCTGGAAGCCCTGCCCAGGCTTATTGCTTCAAAGGAAGCAGACATAAGTTAGAACAGGGGTAGGCAACCTATGGCACTCATACCAAAGGTGGCACGTGAGCTGATTTTCAGTGGCACTCACTGCTTGGGTCCTGGCCACCGGTCCAGGGGGGCTCTGCATTTTAATTTAATTTTAAATGAAGCTTCTTGGACATTTTAAAAACCTTATTTACTTTACATACAACAATGGTTTAGTTATATATTATAGATTTATAGAAAGAGACCTTCTAAAAATGTTAAAAATGTATTACTGGCACGCGAAACCTTAAATTAGAGTGAATAAATGAAGACTCGGCACACCACCTCTGAAAGGTTGCCGACCCCTGAGATAGAATGTTCTTTTTATTAGAGTGAATGGACAAGTGAGAAAGGAACTTAGTTGAGATCAGAGTAGCCAATAGGATCCCTATCGGGACCAGGGCTGTTCTACATATTCATTAATGATCTGGAAAAGGGGGTGAACAGTGAAGTGGCAAAGTTTGTGGACAATACAAAATTATTCAAGATAGTTAAGTCCAAAGCTGACTGTGAGAGGTTACAGGGGGATCTCACAAAAGAGGGTGACTGGACAATGAAATGGCAGATGAAATTCAACATTGATAAATGGAAAGTAATGCACATTGGAAAACAGAATCCCAACTATACATATAAAATGATGGGTTCTAAATTAACTATTATCACCCAAGAAAGAGATTTTGGAATCACCACAGATAGTTTTCTAAAAACTTCCTCTCAGTGTGCAACAGTGATCAAAAAGGCTAACAGCATGTTAGGAACTATTAGGAAAGAGATATATAATAAGACAGACAATATCATAATGCCACTATAAAAATCATGGTACTGCCCTCACGTTGAATTCTAGGTGTAGTTCTGATCGCCCCATCTCAAAAAGGATATAATGGAACTGGAAAAGGTTCAGAGAAAGGCAACAAAAATGATTCGGAGTATGGAATGGCTTCCATATGAGGAGAGACTAAAAAGATTAGGGCTTTAAATACAAACAAGAGGAAGTACTTTTTCACACAACTCACCTGTGGAACTCATTGCCACAGAATGACAAAAGTATAACTGGTTTTAAAAAAAGAATAGGATAAGTTAATAGAGGATAAGCCCATCAACGCTATTAGTCAAGATTATCACGCATGTACAACCCCGTGCTCAGGACAACCTAAAACTCTGATTAGCAGAAGCCAGGAGTGGAAGACAGGGAGAATCACTCCACAATTGCCTCATTCTGTACAGTCCACCTGAAGCTCTGGTATGGGCCACTGTCAGAGACACGATACTTGGCAAGATGGACGATGGTCTGACCCAGACGGCAGCTCTTAAGTTCTTATGATGGTAGTATAAAATGGCCTTACAAAATGGAGAAGACTTTTGAGGGGCAATGACCACAACTTTGTTTGAGACATGGGGACTTTTTGTTGCACAGATAACAACAATGTAAATTCTTGAAATTTTTTTTAATTGTCATTTAAAAATGTATTCTAAACCTGGAAAAGGCCAGGTTCTACTACTTGGACTCTGAACAGAAATTAGGCCAGTTGGGCACCGTGTAAAGAACTGTATCTCTCCATTTGGAACATTCTGAGGAATTCTCCAAGCTGAAGGTGGGTGGTGCATTAGTTTTGAAAATCAGGCCCCTGGTCTGGGCATTGTGGCCCTAGCGACATCCTTGGCAAATGAGATTTTCAGGAGTCACTTTTCCCATGAGGCCTAGCCACTGCTGTGCCCACTAGTTGCCAAATGCTACAGTTTCCTTCTGCTGTGGGTTCCAAACAGCAAGAAGACGCACAGGCTCAGGAGATACATGCAGGATCAGAAATGCAAAGGTACTTGGTTGAGTAAGGCAAACCTTTAGTCACTCATAGTCTGCCTGCTCAGGCTAAGCACAGCGCAATGCTGGAGAAAAGGAACGTACACAAGGTAAGGGGCCACAGCAGCATCTATCTGTCTTTTAAGGTATTTATACGGTCCCTATTACCTTAGTATCTGACCACCCCTCATTGTATAGTATTTTTATCCTTGCCACACCTCTATGAGATATGAAAGTACTATTATCCCCATATTACAGATGGGGTACTAAGCCCAGAGAAACTAAGAGTACATCTACATTGTAATAAACCCCCCTCTACACTGAATCTCAAAGCCAGGGTCAATTGACTTGGGCTCATGGGGCTTAGGCTGCAGGGCTAAAAATTGCAGTGCTTGAGCCCATATATCTGCACTGCAATTTTTAGCCCCTTGCCCAAGCCCCGTGAACCCAAGTTAGCTGACCTGTGGCCAGTCTTTTATTGAGGTGGATGGCAAACATGCCATGAACCACAGCTGAAGTGAGCCACAGCCCATTTATGAAAATTATGGCAATAATTCCTTTAGAGGTCCAAACTCAGATATACAGATGAGATTTTTCAAAGAAGTTAGGCACTCGTTGCAAGTCAATGAGAGGTGAGTGTGGGATTTTCAAAGAGTATCTAATGTGACTTGGGGGCACATTCCAATGTTCGGTATCTTAGAAGAATTTCAGTGGAATTTGGGCACTTCTGAAAAATCACACACAATGGGGACTTGTGCACCTAAATCACGTAGGTGCTTCTGAAAATCCCAGCTGACATCTTTTACCCTTTCCCACCGCAACTGTAATTACCTCACTCTCACCTCAAGCCTTGAAGCAAATGAACTTTTTTGTATACTATCAATTTAAAATACTGCTTCAGTATATGAAGTTACATTTCTAAAGCTCATGTTTCTTCAGCTTATTAAAATTATGACTGTCACATTAAAACAAGATTCCAGTTCAAATATTTTGGATTAGAACTATGCAACCAAATATACAGATCTGCCTAATAACAGTAACTGAGAATGTAAGCTCTCACTAGGCATTCATTTTACATGGCACAATTTTATTTTTGTCATGATGTTTCTCTAAACAAAAGCAAATTTGCTCTGAGTAATTTTTCTTTTACTGATGTTAGCTGTACAAATATTTACTGACTGCTGAAGCAGGGTTTCAGTTAAAACTGCTTTTATCCAGCTAAATTAGGTAATTTACTCTGTCATATACCATTAAAAGGGAAGAATTTTCACACTTCCACTCCAAAATATAGTCTTTATTCATGGTGAAAGCCGATTTACTACATCTGACCTTGTACTAATGGGTGCGTTTTTTAAAAATGTATTGGAGCTCAATCATGCAGTCTCCTAGCCATCAATTTAAGCCTGGGCTTCAGTTGGCTGAACCTGGGATTGAGTGGGAAAGAAATGGAGGCATGTTTGTCTTCTATATTGGTGTGTGTGTGTGGGGGGAAGGGCTCCAGCCAAGCCAACGGGGCCACGCGGGTGGGTGGGGGGAATTCCATGCCTGCTCACAGGGACGCCATTTCAGATTTGGGGGATGGGCAACTTTAACCATGATTCCAGGGGCTACATAGGCAATTGAAAAATCTAGTGTTTTTCAGATAATAACTTAGAAATATCTGACAGGAGTATGGTATCTAATTCCTATATCAAGAAAGAAAATTAAATAAATATTAGACCCACTCAGCTCTAATACTAACATGTTCTGACATCTTGTGGCAAGTCATTTATGGGACACTGATTAGGTTTAAAATTGTAATGTATATTCTTACTCAGATACTCTTATTAAAGTCAGAAGGGTCAATTGTGATCATCTAGTCTGACCTCCTGCACATTGCAGGCCACAGAACCTCAACCACCTTCTCCTGCAATAGAGTCCTAACCTCTGGCTGAGTTACTGAAGTCCTCAAATCATGGTGTAAAGATTTCAAGTTACAGAGGATTCACCATTTACACTAATTTAAACCTGCAAGTGACCCCACGCTGCAGAGGAAGGTGAAAACCCCCCACGGTCTCTGCCAATCTGACCTGGGGGGAAATTCCTTCCCAACCCCAAATATGACAATCAGTTAGACCCTGAACATATGGGCAAGACCTACCAGGTAGATACCTGGAAAAGAATTCTCTGTAGTAACTCAAAGCCCTCCCCATCTAGCGTCCTATCTCCAGCCATTGGGGATTTTTGCTATAGGCAGTCGCCAATGGGCCACATGCCACTGTAGGCAGTCCCATCATACCATCCCTTCTATAAACTTATCTAGCTTAGTATTGAAGCCAGTTAGGTTTTTTGCCCCCCACTGCTCCCCTTGGAAGGCTGTTCCAGAACTTCACTCCTCTGATGGTTAGAAACCTTTGCCTAATTTCAAGCCTAAACTTGTTGATGGCCAGTTTATATGTATTTGTTCTGAGGTTCACATGGATGCTTAAATTAAGTAACTCCTCCCTCGTATTTATCCCTCTGATATATTTATACAGAGTAATCATATCTTCCCTCAGCTTTCTATTGGTTAGACTAAACAAGCCAAGCTCTTTGAGTCTCTTCTCATAAGATAGGTTTTCCATTCCTCAGATCATCTTAGTAGTCCTTCTCTGCACCTGTTCCAGTTTGAATTAATCTTTCTTAAATGTGGGAGACCAGAACTGCACACAATACTCCAGACAAGGTCTCACCAGTGCCTTGTATAATGGTACTAAGACTTGCCTATCTCTACTAGAAATACCTCACCTGATACATCCTAGGACTGCTTTAGCCTTTTTCACAGCCACATCACATTGATGGCTCATAGTCATCCTCTGATCAACCAATATACCAAGCTCTTTCTTCTCCACTATAATTTCCAACTGATATGTCCCCAGCTAATAGCAAAAATTCTTGTTGTTAGTCCCTAAATGCATGACCTTGCACTTTGCAGTATTAAATTTCATCGAATTTCAATTACTCCAGTTTACAAGGTCATCCAGATCTTCTTGTAGGATATTCCGGTCCTCTGAGGTATTGGCTATACCTCCCGACGTTGTGTCATCTGTAAATGTTATTAGCACACTCTCACTTTTTGTACCAAGGTCAGTAATACAAATATTAAATAAGTTTGATCCCAAGCCTGATCCCTGAGGAATTCCACTAGTAACCTTCCTCTAGCCTGAGGCCTGGTCTACACTGGGGGGGGGGATCAATCTAAGATACGCAACTTCAGCTACGAGAATAGCGTAGCTGAAGCTGACGTATCTTAGATCAACTTAGAATCACTTACTTCATGTCCTCGCGACGCGGGATCGACGGCTGCCGCTCCACCGTCAACTTTGCTTCTGCCTCTCGCCAAGCTGGAGTTTAGCAGTCGACGGGAGAGCGATCGGGGATCGATTTATCGCGTCTACACTACACGTGATAAATCGATCCCCGATAGATCAATCGCTATCCGCCGATCTGGCAGGTAGTGTAGACGTACCCTGAAAGTGCACCTTTCCAGTATGACCTGTTGTTGTATTCCCTTTAACCAGTTCCTTAGTTACCTTTCAGTTTTCATATTAATCCCCATCTTCTCCAATTTAACTCATAATTTCCCATGTGGAACAGTATCAAATGCCTTACTGATATCCAGGTAGATTAGATCTACTGCATTTCCTTTGTCTAAAAAATCAGTTCTCTTCTAAAAGAAAGATATTAGTAAACTTTGTTACTACCTCTTGAATACAACAATTGAAACAATTGTAGAAAAATCTACAATTACTTTCTTTCCTTTAGGCTACTTATTTTTTTCAGTTCACCAAGCTTGGAACAGATCATTTAACTTTATGAAACATCCTAACAACCCTTTCTTATCTTAATCATTCCCAGCATTCATGTGGCTGCAACGTGCTTTTCAAAATGGGGAGGTGGGGTGGATTGTGACAGGGAGTGTGGGGGAGAAAGAGTGCTTTTTGGAGCATGTCAGCTCTCTATTTTGCAAGTTCCAAACTCCCGGCCCCCTGCTCATTCATTTACTCATTCAAAGCAAGCTGCAAATTGTTTGCTTTTCTCTGTGGTACGAGCTTTGAAACCGGCACTTCCGCATTCCTGCACCCGGTCACAACAATGGAGAGGATTGGCCACTTGACAAGGTGATTAGTACAGCGCTGTAAGCGTTTACAGTCACACCCGTGAGTCGTAGCCACTCCGCTGCAGCTGTTATTCCTCTCGGAGATGTGGAGTACCTGCAGCGGTGTACCCAGGGAAATACAGCGCTGCAAGTGCCCTGCCAGTGTGGACGGGGAGTTACAGCGCTGGAGGAGGCTTTACAGTGCTGTAACTTGCAAGTGTAGCCAAGGCCTCAGGAGGGAAAAGAGGAGTTGGAGAAAATCCTTCAGCTATCATGGTAAACAACATTTTGGCACCTGCATCAGTTAAAATAGGCTTTCACCTGTTAACCAGCTCTCACTTTGGGTATAAAAACTTTGTTAGTCTGAATAAAAAGGAAGGAAGGATCTGTTAACATGTTGTAAATAGGGATAGCAGCAGTTAGAGATAAAACTGGGCTTTAATCAGTGTGCACATTTTCTTTCTTTCTTTTTCTTTTGAATTATATTTGTTCATACCTGACTTACAGGTGCAGTAGGAAGGCAGCTATTTTCAGTTGTTCTAGTTGCATAAAAAATCATGAAAATTGGCCTGATTCACCATTGCCTTCCAGTTCATGCGGTCATTTGTGAGTGTAAAAGTATATCGGGCCAGAGTGGCAGCATTTTACGCCCATTTTGTACTGATGTAAGTGACTGCACAAGGTGTAGGGCAACAATGAATTTATTTATAGGATTTTGATTCTGCAAATCCTTACTTATTCAAGTAGATCTTAGACAAATAAGTCCACTGATTTATCTGGGACTAGTAAGGATTCGGGGATTGAAGTGCTACATTTGCACTTAATTGCACCCTACTTATTGCACTTAAAACAAACAAAAGATATTCTTTGAAAATTTTAGCACCCTTCCCTGCCCAAAAAAGTAAATATCATCAGCTATTCTGTGCAGATAGCATAATGTACAAGTAGATAAGAACATGAAATTATATTTGAGATGAAGTAATTGTAATTTAAAATTTAAAGCAAAATATGTTTGGTAAAGAAAAATGTTTGGAATATCCAGATCTTTTAATGCAAACTGAGCTCATACTTAAAAACTTTTTCCTAGAAAGAACGTATTCCAGGACACCCAGTTCTTCATAGCAGCTTGAAATTAGAAACAACTTCTCCACCCACCAGCTGAATACCAAAACACACAGTATGATCATCCTCCCATCATGGTTGATTACTTGCTGGACTAATTTAAACCAGAAAGAAAAACTTCCACTAGGGAGGGTTCACACAATGTTTTAAAGCTTGGTGAGTTGCTTTAAACAAAAGATTATTGGCAGCAAAAGCTATTCAGGATGCTCTTTCCTTTATAGAATGCATTAATATTAGCCAAATATTGCTAGTTAATTTCTCCAGTGTCCTCAAAGGATAGAAAACACTGTCTAGAAGAGGTGGAACGCACAAAATTCAAGACCCTACTGGGTACTAACATTCTTTGAAATGTCTGCTTTTAATTATGCACATAGCCTTTCTGCCAGAGAGCAGGTGGACTGGCTTTCAATTCAAGCGGGATCTTACATAAACTCCTCTCAGCAATTCTCTTTTAAGGCAGCCTGCATCAAGATGAACTCAAGCAAATTTTCTTCATTCAGATGCAGCTACTTACATAGAAAATAACATCCCTGTGGTGGGAAGAACTCCTCGACAGCCCAACACTGTGGCATTTAATTTCAGAAAGGGAACTATGCAAAAGTGAGGGGGTTAGTTAAACAGAAATTAAAAGGTACAGTGACTAAAGTGAAATTCCTGCAAGCTGCATGGACGCTTTTCAAAGACACCATAATAGAGGCCCAACTTAAATGGATACCCCAAATTAAAAAACACAGTAAAAGAACTAAAAAAGAGCCACCGTGGCTTAACAACCATGTAAAAGAAGCAGTGAGAGATAAAAAGGCATCTTTTAAAAAGTGGAAGTCAAATCCTAGTGAGGTAAATAGAAAGGAACATAAACACTGCCTAATTAAGTGTAAAAATGTAATAAGAAAAGCCAAAGAGGAATTTGAAGAATGGCTAGCCAAAAACTCAAAAGGTAATAACAAAATGTTTTTTAAGTACATCAGAAGCAGGAAGCCTGCTAAACAACCAGTGGGGCCCCTGGACGATTGAGATACAAAAGGAGCGCTTAAAGACGATAAAGTAATTGAGGAGAAACTAAATGGATTCTTTGCTTCAGTCTTCACGGCTGATGATGTTAGGGAGATTCCCAAACCTGAGCCGGCTTTTGTAGGTGACAAATCTGAGGAACTGTCATAGATTGAAGTGTCACTAGAGGAGGTTTTGGAATTAATTGATAAACTTAACAGTAACAAGTCACCGGGACCAGATGGCATTCACCCAAGAGTTCTGAAAGAACTCAAATGTGAAGTTGCGGAACTATTAACTATGGTTTGTAACCTCTCCTTTAAATCGGCTTCTGTAGCCAATGACTTTAAGATTGCTAATGTAACGCCAATATTTAAAAAGGGCTCTACAGATGATCCCAGCAATTACAGACCGGTAAGTCTAACGTCAGTACTGGGCAAATTAGTTGAAACAATAGTAAAGAATAAAATTGTCAGACACATAGAAGAACATAAATTGTTGGGCAAAAGTCAACATGGTTTCTGTAAAGGGAAATCGTGTCTTACTAATCTAGTAGAGATCTTTGAAGAGGTCAACAAACGTGGTCAAGGGGGATCCAGTGGACAGAGTGTACTTAGATTTCCAGAAAGCCTTTGACAAAGTCCCTCACCAAAGGCTCTTACGTAAATTAAGTTGTCATGGGATAAGAGGGAAGGTCCTTTCATGGACTGAGAACTGGTTAAAAGACAGGGAACAAAGAGTAGGAATAAATGGTAAATTCTCAGAATGGAGAGGGGTAGCTAGTGGTGTTCCCCAAGGGTCAGTCCTAGGACCAATCCTATTCAACTTATTCATAAATGATCTGGAGAAAGGGGTAAAAAGTGAGGTGGCAAAGTTTGCAGATGATACTAAACTGCTCAAGATAGTTAAGACCAAAGCAGACTGTGAAGAACTTCAAAAAGATCTCACAAAACTAAGTGATTGGGCAACAAAATGGCAAATGAAATTTAATGTGGATAAATGTAAAGTAATGCACATTGGAAGAAATAACCCCAACTATACATACAATATGATGGGGGCTAATATAGCTACAACGAATCAGGAAAGAGATCTTGGAGTCATCGTGGATAGTTCTCTGAAGACGTCCATGCAGTGTGCAGCAGCGGTCAAAAAAGCAAACAGGATGTTAGGAATCATTAAAAAGGGGATAGAAAATAAGACGGAGAGTATCTTATTGCCCTTATATAAATCCATGGTATGCCCACATCTTGAATACTGCGTACAGATGTGGTCTCCTCATCTCAAAAAAAGGTATACTGGCATTAGAAAAGGTTCAGAGAAGGGCAACTAAAATGATTAGGGGTTTGGAATGGGTCCCATAGGAGGAGAGATTAAAGAGACTAGGACTTTTCAGCTTGGAAAAGAGGAGACTAAGGGGGATATGATAGAGGTATATAAAATCATGAGTGATGTAGAGAAAGTAAATAAGGAAAAGTTATTTACTTGTTCCCATAATACAAGAACTAGGGGCCACCAAATGAAATTAATGGGCAGCAGGTTTAAAACAAATAAAAGGAAGTTCTTCTTTACACAGCGCACAGTCAACTTGTGGAACTCCTTGCCTGAGGAGGTTGTGAAGGCTAGGACTATAACAGCGTTTAAAAGAGAACTGGATAAATTCATGGAGGTTAAGTCCGTTAATGGATATTAGCCAGGATGGGTAAGGAAGAGTGTCCCTAGCCTCTGTTTGTCAGAGGGTGGAGATGGATAGCAGGAGAGAGATCACTTGATCATTGCCTGTTGGGTTCACTCCCTCTGGGGCACCTGGCATTGGCCACTGTCGGTAGACAGGATACTGGGCTAGATGGACCTTTGGTCTGACCCAGTACGGCCATTCTTTTGTTCTTAAGGTACTGAATTTTGTAGTGAAAAAGGTCAACAAATCTTAAACTTGCCCCATTTCCCCTTATCTACTAACCAGCCATATGACTTCCCTGTTTTGGAAAAATAGCATTCCTTTGTATCCAGCTTGGCAGAACTAATTCAGACCTGCAGTTAGTTTTCATTCATTCTCACCTTCAGTTCAATCTACCAGGGATACTATTTTTTTCTTTACAGCAGCTTGGTCAGATTTTTGCTGCACCGTCCATGGGCGGAATGAATGCAGCTGCATACATAAATGTGATCGAAAGAGGCAGAAATTCAAACTCCCTGTTTCATCACTTGTGTTTGCATGTGCCACCAGGTTTTTGTGCATGGGCTCTTTGCTGACAGACATAAAGGGGTAGAGGTTTGAGAATTCCTAGAGATATTATTACACTATGCCGAAAATATCTGTCAGGAATTTGAAGAATGGTATAGATGTTGTGCTTGATCTTTTGGAGTGACTAGATATTTTGGTAACGGACATATGTATCTCTCTGAAAAGTACACATTTTATAGTGGACTACGTGCATTTTTGTCATTAACACCCCAATTCAACAAAACATGGGATTTTAACATATGCAACAATGCTTTGCTGAACCAGGGGCTACATAATTTTATAAAAAAACTTCCCATAAGTGTCTCTTCTCCCTGAATACATGTACAATTCTCATTAGCATCACTGGGGTGTGTATGTGAGAAAGTGAGGAGAGCACATGCTTAACAAATCTACCATTTTTAAGAAGCATTATTGTTAAAAATCAAATGAAAAATACAGGATATTTGAATAAATATAGATCTTTCTCAAAATAATATAGGTTGCACTTGTGATATCTTGGCCTCCATCAGCTATGGTCTAGCTAAGGAGCAGATTCTCAGCTATTGCAAATTGGTGTAGCACTGCCATTACTTCATCTGAAAAGCTGGTCCACACACTCAATGTAGAGTTTAAGACTATGTCCACACTACAGACCTTACAGTGGCACAGCTGCACTGCTGTAAGGTCTCCCATGTAGCCGCTCTACGCCGACAGATGAGAGCTCTCCCGTTGGTATAATTGAACCACACCCCTGACCAACCAAAGTTTTACTGACCAAAGTGCTAGTGTAGACATAGCCTAAGTGGTGCATAGACCTTATTCTGGTCCTCTCCACACAAGTGAATTTCACTCGGTGTTGATTCTCTTGAGTCAGTGGCATGTGACTTAGTAAATGTTGTCCATTCAAACCAAACATAGATATCATCCTGCTGTTAATCCCCACTTCTCCAACACAGAACAGCATAAACAGTGAGCAATACATAGCAGCAGCAGCATCCACATGTCCAGCAGGACATATTGACTGCTTTTGCTTACACAGATATTCTCCCTTCAGTAACTTCAGTCTGGTAATGGAATAGGATTAACTGGGAAAGGAAATTTATCATGTGATTATGTGGGACACCTAAAAGATCAGTATATCACCAGGGCGCTCTCTCATCCTGTATCATATACACATTCATTTGAAACACAGTTTCTTCACTATCTAGGTTCTCATTTGAGTAATTTGAAAATTAGTGACAACTTTTGAGAAAAAATGTCATCCAAATTTTGAATTTTTGAAAACTGACCAGTTTTATAATCTGGCCTGACATGACAATTGTTTTCCCATACAAATTTCAATAATTTGTGTCAAAATTTCATAAAAGTCAGGGTGTTTTTTTTTTTTTTTTGGACACCTGCTACTATAGTACTGGAGTGCTTTCTGAGGGAGAATCAGAGAGAGCAGGAACAGTCATCTGATTTGAGAGAGATGTATAAAGCATTTATGGAAGGATAACACAATGGGTATGTTTACAGTATAGAAACAGGCATCTGGTGGGGAGACAGGCCTTAATTACATACATAAGGAGGCACATGTGTGGTTACTGTGCCTTGTTTCAGATGCTCTTTGCACCTTTTTAATAGCTTTATACCTGTGTTACACTTTAATATAAAACAGGGCATTTCAAAGTCGGCTACTTCGGAATGTGAGGTTTTCTTTAATTAAGAAAATAATTTAAAGTATCTTAAAATATTCATTTAAATGAGTTATTTACATTTGAAATAAACCAAAAAAGGCTAGAAAAGAGCAAGTCTGCGGCTGCATCTATCACTCATTCCATTGTACCTAAATTGCAGCACCTGGGCCTGATTTTTAGGTGTGCTGAGCATGTATTGCTCTCCTTAAAATCAAGGGGAGCTATGGAGTGCTCTAAATCTATCAGGCTTCTCATGTTTAGTACAGAATATTTCACACTGTTCTGACATGCTATTCTAGGCGTAGCAAAGTGAATCCGAGACAGAGTATTAACTTTGCTAGAGAAAGTCTTTGCTTAAAACTTTAATGTTATTTTAACTTATTTAAAAAACCCAACAACCATGGCATTGCACAGTATATAGAGCTGGGTAAGTGTGGCAAAAGACATAATGGAAAGAATGTGCCTCACTTCTCACCTGTCCTTCCTAAAATGCCCTGGCAAATGAATGAATGACATTTGACACAGTTTCAAAGGAATGCTTCTCTTCTCATATAAACCCAGGCTTTATTTTGATACTCTCTTTAATTCCAACATCCAAAAGGAGTCACTGAGCAAAGCACAATCTGGGAAGGTTTGAGATTGAAATATTGTAGCCAGCACATGTGTAACTCCTTCTTTTGGTGTTATAATAAAAAAAATTTTTATTCACAATAAAGTCAGTTAAGGACTTAAGACTCAGTTCTACATGTGTGACCTCAACTCCCAATGAGGGCAATGAAACTGAGGGTACTCAGGTTCTCAGGAGTGCTCTGCACTTTTTTGGAATCTAACCCTGCAAAGATCTGAGTGCATCCAGCTTCCACTAATGTCAGCAGAACAGGTGGCACACAGCACCACTCAGGACTGCCCAGCAGCCCAACGCCTTGCAAGATTGGACCTTTAAATATTTCTTTAATTAAAACTGAAACTAGCATAAGCATTGATTTTGCTCAAATTTAGTGTCTAAATTTCCAGATCATAACTGTGGATTGCAAACAGATCTGATTTCCTTGGAAAAGGCTCTGTCCTACACAGGACTTTCATTTGATTTGGAATGCCTTTCTCGAATGCTGAAAAAAATAGCATCTAGCAAATGCAGCTAAGATATACACAAAATGTTATAAGCTGTGATGCCTCTGCATGTCATTGCAATGTTACTCATTGTGACTGATTGCATCCCTGTATTCACATGATACACACCACTGTAGTAATCTTTGTACAAAATATGCCTTGTGAGATATCATTTAAAAACTAATAACATGCTGGTCTATAATATCATGAGGCAATGTGTGTGGCAACATAATATGTAAAGTTAAGAACATAAGCTGAAATCATGACTGAAATATGTTTACCAGACAAGTCTAGGGAGCAGGTATACCTGTTCCTTAAAGACAAAGGACATGCTGACACTTCTAGCCAGGTGTCATCAAAGTTGATGGGCAATCACCAGTCAAGTGGCCATTCTTTGGCAGTGAAAAGAGGCAGGAACAAATTGATTTGCATTTTAACATATGCAAACAACATGGAACCTTTTACCAGGATACCCCACTCATGTCTCCATCTTCACAGCTAGAAGGAACCTTGTCCAGGGTTAACACTCAAGAAAATGTATTTCAAAGGGTGACTGGACTATAAAAAGGATGGGGAAAACACTCCAGGCATTCTCTCTCTCTCTCACCCTCATCTGAGAAGACAAAGGAACCAGCCTTTGGTCTTTGGGAGGGGTTCTGGCCTGACAATTTGGTCATCCCTGTTGCTGGGAGCATTTGGTAAACATTTTACCTTGAATTAAGTCTAGTTTAAGTTTAGTTACTAGAAAGCGTTTTGTCTTTATTTCTCTTGTAACCATTTCTGACTTTAATACCTTGTACTTATGCTCACTTAAAATCTCTTTGTAGTTAAATATATTTGTTTAAATTAAAACCGAAACTAGCATAACAATTGATTTTGCTCAAATTTAGTGTCTAAATTTCCAGGTCATAACTGTGGATTTAATTTTAAAAAATCAGTGCTGTGTTTAAACTGAATTAACTACAATTAAAGTAGCAAACTATTGTACATTGACCCTTAAAAATATCAGAACTGTCCAGGAGAGGGCTAGACAGTGCAGAACACGCTTTTTTGGGGGGGGGAGGAGGGATTCAGGAGTAGGAGTGTGTTGAGATCACTCTGCAAGTGATTATCAAGTCTGGTGGAAGCCAGAGTGTGACAGGAATTGCTGGCAGGCCACAGTTATACACAGACACTCAGGGTCTGACCTGTATGTTCTTTGGTTGTTTGTAAGAGGCCCAGGGTGGGAGCTCCAGCAGCAAAGTGTTGTGAGGCACCCCAGGTTGCAGGGCAGGTGGTTATACAACCCCTCACTAGTCTGGATTGCATCCCGGAATGTGATATTTATAAGGCTGGTCAAAAATTTTCCATCAACATTTTTTGACAAAAGTTTAGGTTTTCAGTTAAATGGAAAATATCTGCTTTTCTCAAAAAAATTTCACTGGAAAACAAAAAATCAGAAAGCCAATTTTTTCAGCCAAAATCTCAATATTTTTAGTTTTCAGCAGTTTTTGGATAACTATTTTGATTTCCAATTTTCATTTTTTAAACAAAAATGAATTTGTTTTTATTTTTGTCAAAGTTTTCAGTGAGGAAAAAACTTGTCGCTCATTGGACTCATTATTGGACCATATCAATCACCCTCATTTACAGCAATATTGCAGTATTTAGTGGGAAATTAATCAAGGCTTAGATTCAAACCAACCACAGGTCTTAAATCCAACCCTATGAAAAAGTTTTGTAACACTCCTGGCTATCCCTGCCCTGCAAATGCTACTCCCTGCACCTAACCCCCATGGCAGGCCCTAAAATACTCTGGTGATGGCACCCTCTCGAGGATCAAAACTTTGTACATCCATGAGCTCCTACAAAACCTGTAGCCCAGAATTCAGTAGTACTTAAGCATGTGCTTAAGTGTTGACCTGAATGAGGGCCCAAACTATTAATGTTAAACAATTCTATGGCATCATAATTTTGTGTAGCTCTTTACAGAGATTGAGAAAAGCCATGTCCCTTGCCACAAAGACCTTGTGATCTAAATTAGATAGACAAAGAACTTGAAGTTGGCAAATCAAGGGTGCAGGAAAAGGAGCAAAAAGGGTTAAAACCAGAGACCTTCATATCTGTGTGATTCCTCAGCTGCAGAATTGGCCACGGGGTTCGCTGATGTACACAATTGCAGTGCAGAATGTGCTGAATTTGTACAGGAGCACAGCAGTGGAAAATCAAATCCTAAGTTCTTACTCACATGACCAAGGGGCCACAGGATCTGGCTCAGCGTTGGCTAAAACCTTTAATTGCAATGGTATCTCTCGGATTACTAAACCTGTTGTATTTTTTTGAACATATGCCACAAAACATTTACTAGCCTATGAAGTATTATCATAATTACAGCTAAAGTACTTAACAAGGTACATATGTGTAATGCACTAGCCTTGTTCTATTTTACTGGGCTGTTTCTAGAGCGGGTTGGACAAATTCTTATGAAACAATATTCCATTGGAATTTGCTGATTTGGAGAAATTGAAATGTTTTGCAGATACAGTTCTATTTCTCCAGAGTTTCAGGCAGGGTTCAAGTTTCCATCAGAAACCTGCCTGCTTCCTGTCAAGTCACCCATCCAGCTCCACAAAGGCCTGAATTAGTGGGATGCTGGTGAGTTCATGGCTTCCAGGGTCTGTGGATTCAGAGTCCGAGTTCCACTCCCTTTCATGGAGAATTTTGAAATTTTTAGTTTTTGTTCAATTGGAATGAAACCATGTTTTGAACTACTGAAATCCTCCACAAAATGGAATTACCTTTCTCTGCCCAGTTCTAGTTGGTTTATTTACTAACTAATTTGCCAAATGCAGCCTCTCAACAATGGGCCATTACAGTGATGTTCTGGTATGTTTGAAAATGGTGCAGAACAATGCAACCAATAAGCCATTTTCCTGGCTTCTACCTCTCTTCTATTTGGAATTTCTATTTCTTTCCCCACCCTTCCCATCTCCAAATGTTTTGTCTTGTTACTTGTCTTTTCCTTCTATTTCTCGTGTAGCATTCTGCACAAGGCTACACTCTTCACTGGTGCGGTGAAGGTCTCTACTGTCATTGCAGATCTGCTTAAGATGCAGTCCAGCCAACACCAACCATTGTTCCAGCACTATTTACTGGCTAAATGAACCATGGTTATACAGAACTTGGTATTCCAAGATTTCTCTTCCCAAAGAAGTAACTGCTCCCCAAAAGGGCCATTTAGTCTGGTGAGGACGATGTCTGGAAACTCTACGTGTATTGCTGTACTAATTCACCATCCAATCAATGACACAGAACATTAAATATGTCTTTTGGAATGTAGGGAAGTTTATGCATCAATTCCTTAGCACATTTGGTCCCTGTGCTGGTCTGTATTTCTGTGCTTTCTTAAAGGAATTCATGAAAAGCTTTCAGAAATGTCAATGAAATGGATCTGTTGTTCTCTTTTAAATCAGATTAGTTGAGTTTTTCTAATTTTTAATTTAGGGGTTGGGAATCAGTCTCTTAAACAACTTCCTTCCTTGCCAATAAACTGCTTGCACTTTCTTGCGTCACACTGACCTTTGTAAATAAGGGTGTATGTAGCACGTATCACATTTTAAAATCTTTTTGGGCTCACAGATTTGATCGTTTTAAAGCTCCCTTATTAACCCTTTTCATCTTTCAGGGTCATTGACTTGCTGAGAAGACAGGTGATTTATTTAAGAAAAAAAGTGTAGATATGAAATCCACTTCAAAAGTTATGCAGACACACTAGATTTTATGCTGATATCAATAGAAATTGAGAGCACTTAGCACCATGCAGTATCTTCTCCTTAGTGTCCAATACTGAACTTATCACTTCCATTACAGGCATAAGGCTTAATCCTGGTCTTAATTCTACTGATGATTCTCTTGACTAATGCCAATGTGACTGAGAGGCGATCAGGTCTTTGAACTCCACAGGTCGAAAATTAGAGGTGCTATGTAAAGTAGTGTAAGATTCCCTTATACACCTTGGTACTGCCAACATTTTAAAATCATGTGTCGTGGTCACAAAAACCATGAAATGTTTGCAAACTCTAATAATTTTTAAGCCAAACAATAAATTTAGGTTTCTTTTTATTTGCCTTCTGATTTTTGAGCCACCTGGGTGCACTTGTTTCAGGTGTTCAAGTTTTTCTCCCCAACCGTGACGGCAGAGCACTTTATTTTTTAATTAAAGCTTTGATTCTCACAGATTCACATGATTCCAAGAGTTGGAGGTTTAAGAAAATTACCAAATATTGTGAAACTTGAGATAAAATAATGTGAGTTGGCAAGACATACTGTGAGAGCTACTTAGACATGATTATACATTTGTATAGTGGGTGTAATTTACAAGCCAGGACACTAGAGAATACTATACGTTAAAATAGAGTGAAAGCTCTTATAAAACTTCCACCTTTTCTGGCTCCTTGGCATGTAAATTCCACCATCTTAGACTCTGGCACAGGAGTAAAATGAGTGTAGGTAGCTCTGAGTGTGAAGGACTCTGAGTGTAAGGCTCTGTTTACACTACAAGCTGGGGTGTGATTCCCCTGCTCGCATACACGTACTCACAGTAGCGCTCATTGAGCTAGTGCAAGTATAAATAGTAGCATAGTCATGGCACCGTGGGCAGCAGCTGCAGAGGCATGGCTGACCTGCACGGGGTACGAACCCACTGGTTGTATTTGGCACAGCTCAGCTGAGCTTCTGCTGCTGCTACCCATGTTATCATGGTTACATTATTTATACTCACCCTAGCTTGATGCGAGCAAGCACGAGCATGTGTGCACAAGCAGGGAAATCACACCCCTAGTTCATAGTGTAGGTATAGCCTACGAGAGTCAACTTATACATCATCTCTGAATTTGATCTGACTATTTCAAGGCAGTGGGCCTGGGCCCATTTCCAAAAGTCTCTTAGCTAGGAGCATCTACCTTTGGCATTGAATATGCCACACTGGCATAGTAAAACTAAGAATGTTTATGAAGGTGATGAGTCTGCAAAGTTTAGACTTTTCATTTTAAAAGCCGACAGAGAACATTTCTTATTTCGTTCCATAGGGAAAAATTAAGACGGAAAGAAAAATTAATAATGGTCCCCATGGCCGCTAAAGCCTTCTAAATTCACTCTCCTTTCTTGTCTGACTTTTTCTCATGGCCATGAGGGGGAAAGGGAGGGGGCAAGAGATTAAATGAACAGAAATGACTTTACCTTATTTTTGTGTCAATTAAAGTTATTTTCTAGATTCAGCCAATTTGGCAATAAGGGAGCTGCACTGAGGTTTTTAAGCTTAAGAACCCCCGTTGTTTGATTAGGTCTTGGATTAGTGCCCTTTAGAGGGGAACAAGAGTGATCAAAATTAGAAACACTGAAAACCTGGTGGATATAAAAGGCTGCTCAGCTTTATGGAGACTGCAAAGGGTTAAGCAAAGGGGCCTAGTGACTCCCTTGTTTTATAACTTCTCTCCTACTACCAGTGCTTGCAGGAAGAAACCTCTTTTGTTAGGCAGGTGGTCCTTACAAAGAAGGGTCACTGGATGGTAATCCAATCTCAGAAAAAGAGAGTGGTTTTATTTGCAGTGAAGAAGAAACCACAAATCAACAGGCCTGATGGGAAAACAAAGCAGAGGCAAAAAATAAAAATTAAAAAAAAAACATGTTTAAAAATAATCATAAAATAGATCACATAGTGTGGGCAGTCTTTAGCATCTGTTAAAATGCCCAGTGCTAAGTGACACTGCGTTGGAAATAGTGGTATCACAGTAGAAATCAACACCCAATTAAAATCATTGCGTACAATTGCTGTAAAGCCTGAATAGGGGGAAAAACGACTCCAGTAAGAGAGAAAGCTGTCTGTCAGAATATTCTTACCGAAGAGGTCATGAGAAAAGCATCTGATCAGGTGGTCATCTGCATTTCTCACACAGAACAATTTACTTCCCACAAGTACGGTACTAATAAAATATTTCCACTGATGATTTGCAGCTGGTGCTGAGGGGCATCTTGCACCATTTGTCAGGCATAGAATGTTGAAGCTGGATTTCACAAAAGCTTTATGTAGAGAAAATTAATAGCATTGCCATTGTTTTGTCATTGCCACCACTGAGGGTCATTTTTTGATTCTCATGAAAAGCTAAGGGTCAGATTCTGATGGCCTTACTCAGACTGACTACCACCTTGCACCACAAGTGGCTCCACTGGCTTCAGTGAGACTAACTGAGGAGCAAGGTACTAGTCAGCAGGAGTAAGGCAATTGGAATCTGGCCCTAAAAAAAAAAGTCTAGGAAAATTACATGGGGAAAACACTATTATGTATGAAATTTTATAGCTCCCTTTCTTGACTTTTACATGGATATTTGATATTTTTACCAGTACTTTATATACAGATGACAGAGAGAGAGAGAGATTTCTATATCTATTCAGATATATAGGAGTTCATAGAATTACATAGTCCAATACAGTGAGCCAGAGAAGCAGAATATTACCATTGCAACATGGATCGGATTCTTCTCCCAGCAAAATGGCACAACTCCCGCTGACTTGAGTGGGAGCAGGATCAGGCATTTATACAAGTTGAAGAGGAAATATTCTTATTTGTGTTCTGGATTAAATTACAGTTTAGAATAGGTTTAATTCTTTTCATCTATGTATTGCTTTCATCCCTTGCTTGGCTAAAGTGGAAACTTTAGGTTTTCCATATAAAATTAACAATAATAGTCTGAAGTTCTTGCTAAGGTACATGCTCAGACAGGAAATCTGGGAGACCAGCCCCTTTCCTGATCTGGGTCTCTCACCAGAGGGGAAGCTTGGGAACATATCAGGAAGTCAGTTTTAAAAGTCTTGGTTTGCTTCATAAAGCAGGAACCATTTCCTCTAAGTATCATATTTACCACTACAACTGCTTTCATACAGGGATAAATCCAGAGCACTCCAGGCACTATAGATGAAATGAGCCGAGCACCAACATGTGATGGTTCTTTCCTTTGAGCTGGAAGCTCTGGTTTCATGTTGCAAACCAATCTGTAATTGATCGCCCAGACCAGCATTCCATTTCATTGCTAGTTTTCTATTTCTTGAAATGGGTTTTTCTTTGGTGGAATCTCAACTTCCTGTTCGGTAATGTACTCACTGTCAGGAATATCACTGCCTTCTTCTGAGACAAGACACTGTAGGCCACTTCTTCAGCTTCTGTAAATTGGTGGAGCTCCAATGATTTGAATGGCTGAGTTACATCAGCTGAGGATCTGGCCCATGCATCTATCTGTTTTTGTTCACCTGTTCTTTGAATGCTCCTGCTATTCTATACAAGAACATAGATTTGCTTAGTGACATTTGGCAGCCTTTTTCATATTTCACTGGTGCCACCTACATCTGGATTCCAAAGTAACTCAATTATATAGTTATGGTTACCCATGGTGCATTATTTTATATCTTGCTTTTAATTGAGCACATGGTTCTATCCCTCCTGTGAGGACTCTCTAGACCCTTTGTGGCATGTGTATATGAGCAGTATATCCGCTTCTAGCACAGCCCATTGATCCCTTTAGCCGGAGTTCACTCAGGGCATTCATTGAGTTTCATGCACTTTACTTTCTATGGATCTTTTAGATCACACTTAAATGACAAGACAAGGTTTCTTTGCTGCACATTAACGATCCCATATCCTTTCTGATACGGGATGCACACTTAGCCAGTACTATCTGTTGAGAATCCGTTTACTTTCTGTTCTGGTGGTGCTGTAAGCACATTATGTCTTCAGCATTTTGAGAATCTTTTGGAGGAAAGGAGGAGCTATATAAAGGAATGAATGTATTGTAAATAAAATGTGGAAAGTAAAACTGTTCCCTTTTTTCTTTCCAGAGGGGATACATCTTAACTGTCCCTCATTTTGAAGGATGCCATTTATTTTAGTCCGAAATTTCCTATGTTCCCTAGTAAATTGTCTCTCTTCTATAGTTGGGAATCATTTACATCAGAAATAAAGAATCATTTACATTCAAGGAGTGAACCCCACAGCATTTAAAATCTCCTGCATGAATAGTTTTTGTGTCCTTCGGTTTGTCACCCCTTGCATCCCATGTTTTGGCCTTGGCAGGTTGAGAGGTATGATAAAAGTACAGAAATACTATTCTCATAAGCCAAGCTGTTGGTTCGGAAAAGGAGTAATGCCATGGTTTTTGTCATGTTGACAGTGAATACTTTTACAGTATAATGTATAATTTCAACATATAGCTGAAAGGACCTGCACTTTGCTCATAAATCTGCCACAGAGAAATCATGCCCAGGTGGACAAAGTAGCTTAAAAAGCTAATCAATTGCCTGTTCAGACAAAAGCTGAAAATGGCAAGTGCCTGAGGAGTGCTTGCCATAGTAGTAGATGTCTTGGGAAGGAGAACAAATTTCAGAGCTTGACATCTTCCAGACTTCCTCCGTGATCCTCTTCCTGAGAGATAACTGGACTCCAATACCACCTGCCTTTTAGGTATCCCCTCACCATGCCTCTGATGAGCAGGTGATTATGGTCCCTCTGGTGTGGAACTCAGTCTTCCCTGATATATGTCTCTCCTTCACCATTTAAAAAAAACACCAGCATGGGCTGAATACCAACCTCATTTATTTACTCCTGTAAACAGTGCCATTGAAACCAAGTGCATTAGGGTCTCCAGGATTGGGCCCTACCTGACTATACAGGGAAAAACTAAAATCTGACTTTATAACAGAGTACTGTCAAATGTACAGAGCAATCACACTGGGCACAAAATGCTAATCTCTTTTGAGTATAGTAATCGAACATGTAACATCTAATAGTACGTGCTTTTTAAATGGATGGTTTCCCTTTAAATGCAATGACCTCATGAGGACTCCAGAAAGATTCAAGTCTTTTACATACTATTTTATATAATCTTTTAATGACTGTAAGATGAGAAGTGAATGGTGTCTGGCAGCATTTGCTATGTCCAACTCCATCTGAAAGCCCTTGTGTTTGTTCTTTTTCAATAGCCGCCGTAAGAAGATCTCTCTAAACAAGACTGGGCAATTCTAAAAGATTAAGGAATCTTAATCTACGAGACCATGGAGCCTAATATTCTTCCTTTTTGTAGCCTCCTGCATTATATGGTCACTATGAAATTCAGCTTACAATGCTGTTGCTTTACAAAAGTATAAAGAAAAGATTTTGAACAGCTCTTTTAAGTAGATTGCATGGTATGATTTACTGTAGCTTGTTTGAAGGCAACTCTCATTATACTGAGTTTTATCATCACTATTAATATTATAAATGTGTGCGTGATATGAAGATTATTTTTGTATAATAATGTGTGTGATGAAAGACCTGTTTGTGCCTCTTATATCAAATGCACTGATGGTAGTTTGAAAACTAATTACCTTTATGAGACAGCAGCCTGCAAATACAAAGCAATCTAAAAACCTAAGATCATATTTCTTCCTTCATATGGAAATATTTTCAATAGCAGCCTTAAATTAATTCTGCTTTCATTTTTGTGAGCCTGTCCCTCCAGAGTAATTCTTTTTACTTCAGTGGAGCTCTGCCCCAAAACAGGGGTCCTCCCACACAGATCTAATTGCAAAATTGGGGCCTACATTTGAGAGTTCAATCATGCTGATATACCAGTTAATTCTTAGATTTTCGAAGGTTTAGTATTTTGGCTATTGAACTAGTTCTCAGTATAAATTGCAACAATTATGATTGCAAATTTTGGTCCTCACCCTGATCCCACACTGATCTTACAGTAATGAGTTTTGACGTAAATGAAGTATGTAGGCGTGTAGATGTGCATGGCCGTCCCTTGCTGTCAATCTCAGAGGGAGGCCACGCCTCTTTGTTGTCACGCACCTAGAACAGCAATCTGTAAAACGGGGAAGTTAGCTGTCTCTAGGGCTCAAACCCTCCATCAGGGCAGAGCAGTGAGTATTCTAGGAGCCCAGCCCCTCCAGCAGGCTGGGGCACCAAACAGTCTCGGGGTTCAGGGCTCAGGCTCAGGAGGGGATTTCTCTGACCTCTGCGGTGGAGCAGAGCAGTAGACAATCTATTGCCTGATGTCTCGGCTCAGGTAGACGGCAGACAAACATAGGCCTCTTGGCCTATGGTGGGGAGGCTGCCAACCCAGAGGTGGAGTGGCAGGGGATAAGGGGACTCCAGCGGGTCACAGCCCAAGGCCCTAACAGTGGCAAAGTGTTCCTCCATTGGGGTCAGCGGGGATCCAGCCGCAACATGCTGACCTTAGTTCAGGTAGTAACTCAGACAGACTGTAGTTGGCTGTCCCTGGGCTACACTTCCTCCCCTCCCCTCGGGGTGTACCTGAGTCTCAGTGTTGTCACCCGTCTCCATGGGATACACTGCCAGTGGCAATCCCAGCAGCTCCTCGGCATCGGCTGGGTCTGATAGCTTGGGAGAGTCCTCAGGACAGCAGAAGTCTTCTGCAGAGGGATGGAAGTGTCTGCCTCCCTCGCTGGCTCCAGACCAACTGAGCTACAGGGCCCGTCTTTTATACTTCCTGTTCTGGTCCCACCCCTCTGCTTCTGGCATGGTGAGCATGGCCTTCCCGGTTCCACCCACCAGGGGGCATCTGGCCATCCCTCGCTGTCAATCTCTGAGGGAAGCCACGCCTCTTTGCTACAAGTAAAATTGTTATTTTATCATTTGTATCACAGTAGCATCCAGAAGACCCAGTTCAGATTGTACAGCACCTAGTACAAGGAAGGGGGCAAACATAAAGAAGACATGGTCTTTTCCCTGAAGTGTGTACAATGTAATTTAAGACAAGGCAATATACACGGATTGTGAGCAGGTGAGTTCACCACCCTGCTCTATACATGATTCACACACGTTGCAGAAAATCAAAACTTACCTTCCTTCCTAGGTTTTGTTTTACAAAAGGAACTTCAAATAAACAAAAATCCAGCTCAAGTTGTCTCCTCAGGTTTCACTGCTCACAGTTTTCTCTCAGAGCAATGTTCAGTCCAGATCCTAGGTCCTCTCCGTCTAAGGAGCTACCTACACCTTCCTCCCTTATGGTGAACTGCCAGTAATAATGAGTCAGCAACACACACAATATTTCCCAATGGAATTGTCCCTTGCTGACGGATGTGTTTTTCAGTCAAGCGCTGCCAGAGTGTTACATGGGTGCAACAAACAAAAGGAGGGAATGGGGGAGAGCAGACTGAGGGTAACAATGATAAGAGTGGCTTGATAAGTAGACTAGCTGTGTGCACAGATTCATGATTCTGTATCAAAATATTTTTGTTGCTTTGTTTAAATTATAAAAATAAGATATCAGCAATCCTCCCTGGCTAATTACCTAGTCACTGCCATCTGGCAATTTTCTGTAAGCATCATGGCAGAAGTAGATATCAATGAAGAATATAAAGGCATTCCTTGCAACAAGGGCACAGGGTTAATGAAAACACAGTGATAGTAGTGGGGGAAATGGTCAGGCAGGAGAAGATGGCACTGTTCTCAGGAAGTGACTCAACCAGATATACATTCAGAGAAACAGAGGCGGAACACTGTAAAGAGCCTTAAAGATTAAAGAAGCCAAAAGTTGATTAGGTGGAGAAGGGAAAGCCATTGGAGGAGGCTAAATTTGGGGGAAGGTATATGTGTAAGGAAAAAAGAAAAGGTTGTGATAGTCAATGGCCCTGAGAAGAGTTTTAGCTGTTTTAGCAGACAGTGAGAAAAGGCCAAGTCTTGGAAATTACTTGGAGAAAACTGAAAGGTTTGTTTGGCCAGAGAACTGGATGTGAGATGAGAGAGACGATGATTATCACCAAGATTGTGGGCCTGAGTGACAGGGAAGAGGATAGTATTGTTGGCAGTGACAGAAAATAGGGTGCAGATGAAGACAGGGCCGGATTTCCAATTAGGCACAGTAGGCATTTGCCTAGGGGTGCCGGCGTCCTAGGGATGCCTTACCTCTCTAAAACTATGTGCAATATGATGGTCAGCTGTAGGCAGGGGCTGGGGGGGGTGGGGTGCTGAATATGCTGTGCCTAGAGGCACATAAGGTGTAAATCCAGTGGCTCATAAGGTGTAAATCCAGCCCTGAATGAAGAGCTCAGTTTCGGGCATAATAATTTTCAGTTTATGGTGAGATACACAGTAAATGATGTCAGAGAGACAGGCCATTATGTGGGATAGGGTACAGGGAGACAGGTCAAGAATGCAGAGGTAATTTTTTGAGCCATAAAGTAAGGAGAGAAGATTGCCAAGAGAAAGCATATAGAAGGAGAAGAGGAAAAGGCTAAGGACAAAGCCCTGTGGCTGAGACACTGAAGGAACCACCTGAGATGCTGGAAGAGAAACAGGAGGAGGGAATGACGAAAGGACAAGATTTCAAGGAGAGTGTGACTGGCAGCATCAAAAGCAGCTGATAAGTCAAGGAGGGTGAGGATGGAGCAGAGGCTTTGAGATATGGCAATGAAGAACCAATCTGAGACCTTGGTGAGAGCAATTTTTTAAGAACGGGGAGACTACCATGATCTGCATTGTTGGGGGGAAGGTACCAGATGACATTAAGAGGTTAAGGGAAAAGGTAGGAGTTCACTGTGCTGGGGCAGACAGATCGGTAGAAGAGAAGAGCAGGTGAGACACCTCACTGTCAGTGAGAAGAGAGAGATGGGGGATGTCATATCAGATCCTGACCAATATTCAAGGAAAAGATTGACAAGACACTGCAGGAAGGAGGAAGGGAAGGGCACAGAAGAGCAGCAGGTGGCTATGAGGGTGTCAAAGGTGGCTCTTTCATCTTTCATGTAACCTTAGCACATCCTTTTTCATTGCACAGATTCAATCATTTCAGGTCTTCATTTTAGACTTTGCTTCAATTCCATGCACACATTCAACACACTCCAGCACTGAAGTACTGAATAAAAATTGCCTTATTACTTTCAAGTAACAGCACACATGGTTTTTCACACAGCTTATGTCAAAGCAAGTCAGAACTCATTATGAATTAAAAGACATGCTTGCACTGTTTTCTTTAAACACTCAATTAAAGGCAGGTGTCTGGCACCTCATCAGTACTAGGTGGTCTGTTCCTTCATAGCTGTTTTTCTTTGCTTGGTGAGGGTGCAATTTTTTTCTTTGCTTTTGAAATCTGTAAAAAAAAAAAAAAAAAAAAACACAATCATGTCTTACTATTCTCCCTGGTTAAATGTGCAAAAGTTTCCAAGTTAAAGTCATTCCTCCTAGGTGCACACTTCATTCCAGATTCATAACAGTGGTTAGAGATTGCAAAAGAAACTGAATAACAGATGTAAAAGCATAAATGGCAAGACTGCCGAATTTCCAATGATGGGTTCTGAGGACATCATAAACCATAAGCACTGCTTAATGTCAGCGGAACACAGAAATGGAATATATGATACAGAGATGCTTTTCCTGTTTTGTTTTATAAGATTAGGAATTTAACCCTCCTTCACCTCTACACATAGACTGAGAGGGACTTGGATGTAGCTATTGTGACATTGTACAGTCTACATGGTTTTATATATTTAATGAATGAATATAATGTAACTGGAATATGCTTCATGCAAAAGGTCTCTTCTAAGGTATCATTTCAAAGCTTATAATCTACTGAGTGTGATCATCCTATTTGTATAAATGTACAGCTCTTGTATCTGGGACTAGAAATATGAAATATAACTCTGAGGGCCTATTGTATTTATGCAAAGTGTGGGCCATTAATGGTGGTTTGGAATCTTAATGGCTCCCATCAACCAGGACAATTGACTGGGGCTCTGTTTGCAAGCAAGCCTTCCTGTGAGTCAGGCTGGGAGGAATGAAGGAATCCATTTTTAACCTGGTGCTTTTCCAGTGACGAGGGGTGGAAACCCAGAGAGAGATGAAGGATTCCCGCCTTATGCAAAAGATATATAAATGGGTGGAACAGAACAAAGAAGGAGAGCCATCATGAAGAATCCCCTAACTACCACCTGAGCTGGAACAAGAGCTGTACCAGGGGAAAGAATTGTGCCCAGGCCTTGAAGGTATCCAGTCTGAGGAAAAAACTTACTGAAGCATCTCTGAGGTTGAGATTATCTGTATTCAGTTTGATTAGACATAGATTTGTGCATTTTATTTTATTTTGCTTGATGACTTACTTTGTTCTGTGTTACTACTTGGAACCACTTAAATCCTACTTTCTGTATTTAATAAAATCACTTTTTACTTATTAATTAACTCAGAGTATGTATTAATACCTGGGGGAGCAAACAATTGTGCATCTCTCTCTATCAGCGTTATAGAGGGCGAACAATTTATGAGTTTACCCTGCATAAGCTTTATACAGGGTAAAACGGATTTATTTGGGTTTAGACCCCATTGGGAATTGGGCATCTGAGTGCTAAAGACAAGCACACTTCTGTGAGCTGTTTTCAGGTAAACCTGCAGCTTTGGGGCAAGTAATTCAGACCCTGGGTCTTTGTTGGTGCAGACGGGAGTATCTGGCTCAGCAAGATAGCGTGCTGGGGTCCTGAGCTGGCAGGGAAAACAGGAGCAGAGGTAGTCTTGGCACATTAGGTGGCAGCTCCCAGGGGGTTTCTGTGATCTAACCCGTCACAGCAGTTTCAGACTCCAAGTGTCCTAAACTGTCATTGAGTTCTTTTCCATCGCAGGGATCTGTGGTAGGGTGCATGCTGACAGAAGCCAGCATAGACCTTGGGCTGAGGCAGAGCCTAAGTTTTTTCCAGCCAGCACTGCTTTACATTAAATAGAATAATAGAAGGGTGTTGTGGACTAGTGACCTGAGCACCAAACTGCGGGTCAGGAATTCCTGTGATCCAAGCCTGGCTCTGACTTCAATAAGGATTGGGGGCGCGCAGCATGACCCAGAAGAAGATGCTCAACACCTGGCAGGTTGGGGCTCTTGAAGGAGGGTGATCATTAAAGAGAATACTCAGCTTGGTGCAGAACTAGTGGAAAGAATTTCCCTTTTCAAATGGAGTCCCAGGTCACACAACCCTTTACTAGAGAAGACCCAGTGCTTTTAAACACCAAAGCGCTAGCTCAGCCACAGCTTCTCTTTTGCTTCACCTGCACTTGAGCCACTTCATGTTTTTATCTTCAGCTGAAAACGCCAATACCAGCCATAGCTTTTTAGGATCTTTTTTTTAATTGAAGAGGCAGGAGCACCTTGTAAGGGAGGGCACAAGGAGCCCTTCCCCCACCTATGCACAGCTCATGTATCTGCCAAGCAGAGTGATGGTTCCCTCACTTGGGCGAGTGCAAAGACTGTCCTTTCCAACTCCGCTACAGGCGTACAGCAACCTAACAGGAATGGGGAGAGAAGGAGTTGGGTTCAGGGCTTAGCCCCCTCCATACCAGTCTGCACAGCAAGACCAACTCAGGAGACATAAACCGAGCCTCCTGGATGGGTGTAGCAACAGGTCTCTCTGTGAAGCTCAGGGACAAAAGCTCCATAAGGCATAATTCATCTCAGAGATCACCCAGGAGCAGAGCAGCTCTGCACAACTCTGGGAAGTGCCTACATGGTACCACTATGAGGCCCATATGAATATGGAGTTCAAGTTCAGAGTGGTTCAGCTGTGGATAAAGCAGTACTGAGAAGGATGGCCAGAAATGCAATGCTAGCATTCCATTCCATCCCCCGGGGGGAGAAAGGTGGGGGCTTATTCTGATCTCCCTTGCACTTGTTTTACAGCAGCAGAGCTCCACTGACTTTAAGGAACTATTCCTGAGTTTTAACAGCATGTTGGCCTCAAACTTTGTTAGGCCACCAGCGTGAAGCATTTCAGTGTCAGAGTGACAGTATAAAATTTTCCAATGACAGTTTAACAATGGAAATACTTCAAGCATCTGAGTAATAAAATTGGTGGTTAAGTTTTGCCCACAAAATATGGCTACCCATGAAAGCAGGTAATTGTGTAGGCCAATCAGATCACCCATCTGGGCAAACAAAAGTAACCCTATGCTCTCCCTATTACTCTTTTTGTGTGTCCAATTACCTATACTTATAGATAAATTTAGGCTCCTATTTGTAAAATATTAGCCTTGCATGTCCTCATTTTGTTACATGGGTTTAAGAAAATGTCAGCAAAGCATACTGAACTGGGCATTTGTAGTTTGAACCAGAAAACAACTGATAAAAAACCACTGATTACCATTCTTCAAGAACTGATTTTATTAACAAAAAACTATCAGGAGTCTATTAAAGAAGGAATTTTCAGTGAAATTAACATCCTGTTCACATTCTTCTCTGTGAATTAATCTGTATCACTTTGTTCGTGTTCTCTCACCTAGGAGTAGCATGGGGATTTGCTGGGTTTTGTGTATGTTACACACAGGACCTGGTTCTCCTCACTTTTAGTGATGCGAATGAGAAGTAACTGCACTGAAGCCAATGGAGCATAAAGTGACGTAGGTGATCAGAGAATAAGAATGAGGCCCACAGTATGGGAGTATAGAGTACAATCAACAAATGAGACGGTTTAAAACTTTTATGTTCTTTAAAATGGTGTCTCTTTTATAGCTAATTTCTCCACTAGCTAATACCTACAGCCAATGAACTTCATGTTCATGAGGAAGGGGTGACCTGGGTTCAAACACTGTTCTGTCTTCCTGTGTGACCTTAGATAAGTCACGCTGCTTCTCTGTACCTCAGTTCCCCGCCGGTAAAATAGGGATGATAGCACTTCCCTACGTTACTGGGGTGTTGTGAGGAGAAACACATTAAAGAGTGTGAGGGGCTCAAATACTACAGTAAGATACAAGTATCTTAGATAGAGAGATGTTTCTTAAGGACAGAACTTGTGAATGCATTTCAAATGAAGATGTTATTCCAAGATCCAGAGGGAAAATTTCAAAAGGTACAAATGGTAGTTAGGGACCTAACTCTAACCGAAAGTCACTGGGAGTTAGGCACTTAGCTGCCATTTGTGCCTTTGAAAATCCCTCCCCCTGCCCCAAGTCAAGAGCTTCTGAGAATCATTTGGTCTTTAGCCTTGAGGGATGGTAATAAGTACATGAGGCTTTTTGCTGTTCTGATGAGAAATAAAATTGCCACTGCCACACATCTCAATATTTTCGAGACAGTGCTGGTTTTCATTGGACTGTCTGGCAATTTTCAAGCCACGGTAGGCTTTTAGGGCAGCTGGTGATCAAGTTTATTTTGGGTTTCATAACTGTGTGCCTATGCAACATTCCAATTGAATGACCTTGTGTCTCCTAGTCATTATGTAGCATCAGTATGGGATGACCATGCATCAGCACTTCCTAATTCAGTCAGCATGTGAAGATGCAAATGTTGCAATATAACTTTTTTTGTCCTTTAAAATAAATTCAAAAGGGAATTTGCCCTAAATGAACATTAATTTCTTCTACCTATGAAACCTGTGTGTGGAAATTTGCAAAATTCTGGAAGAACCTCACAGCTGCAGTCTGGCACTGCTGTCCTATAGATACCATTTTGTCTGAAATATCTCCAACAAGCTGCAAATTCTCTCTTTTCGTGACACTTTTTAGAACACTACTAATCCACATTTTTTACAGGACAAACCCCAGTCATATGAATCTTTGATTTTTCTAGATATTCTTGGGCTCTTAACAGTCCATAGCAAAATATTTCCCCAAAGGAAAATGTAATGATTTTTTGTGTGCATCTGTGTTGTACGCATGAAAAAAATATTTGTTCTACTCCCAACACAGATAACAGCAATGAAACTGCTTATGGTATTATATAATGAGACAGGACAACAGTGACTTTCGTCATTGGTCCACATTACAGTAGTGCTGCTAGCTGAGATATAGTGGCAATTACGGAAGTAGATAAAACATTTCCAGTGGGCCTAGAGTGTAAGTGGGAACCCATTGGGTAAATATAGAGACTCCATGGGGTCTAGCAGTAAGATTGTGGCAGGTATAGAGGTATCGGCAGCTAACAGAACTCTAGCTGATCTAAAGAAATAGAAGGGAGAGAATTTTTTTCTCTTCAAGGGTCTGCCTATGGAAAATGTTGTGAAAAAAACCTGATGCAATTTGGAAATACTGCAAAGCCAAAAGAAGTCTGACACAATTTTTGTTGTGTTTGGAGGAACAGTAAGAATCTGGAAGCAAATTATATATAAACAATCCTACTTGTTTATTAGGACAATCAACCCAGCTGCATGAGCCGCAGAGATGGAGTGATCTGTTCCAGTTCAAAATTCCACACCCACACATGAGTTCACTGCAGGATACAGAGAGACAACGCGCACAACCAATAAAACACTACACAGAGAAGCATAACATCTTCAGAACCATTCTCACTGGCTGATCAGCAATATTGAGCACAGGACCTAGTAGCTTCTGAGAGCCAGTTAACTCTCTTGTGGATTTCCCTTTCCACTTTGCCTTCTGCCTTTAGATTTCCTATATAAGGTTAGATGGTCAGACCCTTGTCTATCACTCCTATAATTCCTGATGCCTGAATTGACTCTTATTGAAGCAGGGTTTCCTGTCAGTAACAAAGCAGAGGCACTGTTTCTGGCAAGGTAGTTTTTTCCATCTCCTTCATCCTTCTATCAGTCTTGTCTTCTGTCTTTATCTTTTATTTTCTGTCTCCTCATATTATCTTCTCTTATTCATTCCTCTCATCTTCCCCAGGTGACTGTCTGATCTCTCTCCCTTCTTGCTTTCTGTTCTAATCTCTCCCTTTCTTCTCCATTCTCTCTCCTCACCCTCCCTCCCTCCCTCCTGTCCTCCAAACAGGTTATCTTTATTCTTTCTGTTACCCTTTATTTTATGTTTGTCTCCCCCCTACCCCAGTAGCATAGCTAGCGGGGTGCAGGGGAAGCAGCAGCTTCCCCAGCCTTTCCAAAAGCGGCCGGAGGAGCAAGGGGGGGGCGCAGGCTGGTGGCCCGCAGCACAGCCAGTAGCCATGGGGGAGCGGCCGGCACAGCCAGAGGAGCGGGGGGGGGGGGGGGGCACAGCATGGCGGCTGGCAGCCGCAGCTGGAGGAGCGAGGGGGGGGGCATAGGGATGGCACGGCAGGGCCGGAGGAGCCATGGGGGGGGAGGGGCGGTGCGGCCGGAGGAGGAGCCAAGGGGGGTGCGCCTTTTTTATGTTTGCTCCCCCTCCTCTTATAAGCTGGCTACGCCACTGCCTTACCCTCACCTAGCATACTCCTGCTCTCCCTACTTTCCCCTAATTTTTGCTTTACCCTACGTCCCTATCTCCATTACCCTCCTTCCTTTGTTTTACTTTCCCCCTCCTTCTTTGCCTTCTCTCTTCCCCCAGCCTCTCCCCCTTACATGCTGTGCCTCCTCTGCTAGTCTTCTGGAGCAGTAGGAGGAGGTCTGCATGGAAGTCCACTTCCTGTACTGGCTAAACATATGTATCAGGCAAAACCCCAGTCAAAAGTACTGCAGTACTCAGAAGGGGAGTTGATGGTTTGTGAGCAGCTGCTCCTATACGATAGTCAGGAATGTGAAGCACTGTTCTGTTTTTCCCACAAAAAGTCTTTAAGCACAGCTCTGGCCCATCCCAGTCCCACTAGCTCTGGGTCAACACTCAGCTAAAGTCAAAATGAAGAACACTCGCAATACATGGCAGCATCAACCACCACAGCATCATCTGCTCTCTCACACCTCTCCCTTCTTTTCCTTTTGGCTGAGTTGAGGTATTGAGGTGAACAGAACTTACCCTAGGGGCTGCAAGTGTGACTAAGCTGCTCATGTCACAAGATTGCAGTTTAGCTTAGATACTCGGCAGCTGAGTCAAAAGTTCAAAGGAGGACAGTTTTGACAATCAGAAACATATTTTGGACCTGAGGACTAGAAGAGTTAAAAATAGGAACATCTGGGCCTAATTATAGAACAAAGGAAAAGGGGATAGAAGACAGAACAATTTGGGGAAATTAGGAACACTTGATCACCCGGTGCCCTGCAAGCAATGCCTGTGGCCGCTCCTACTTTCTTTACAAAGAAGATCTAAACAATTTAACCATCTAATGAAGGACCCTATGCTGCCTACATGGGAATAAAATGCATAGGGGAGTGGGAACTCTGATTGTGCATTTGCCAAGTTTCCTCCAAATGTTTCCCTGGGGAGAGACTCCTTCGTCTCTGTAGAAATAGCAGGGGTTCAACCTGCAAAGGCTGCAGAATTCTAATCTTCAAGAGGCCAGTGAATAGAAGGATTAGTGGAGCCCTGCAGATCACTACACAACAATTGTTATGCATTGTACAGAATGACTCAGATACAAGGAAATTCGGTAAACCTATGGCACTGTCATGGAAGACACAAAGGCTACTACATCTACACCAGTGACTGTACATGTGTCCATGCATGTACTTGTGCCATAACCCCCCCCCACACACACACTGTCCCCATCTAAACCCCAGAAGCACATATCTGAAGGTGAGTAGAAGGCAAGTAAGCTAGCATGTCTGAAAGGTGTGGGTAAGTATGTATCTCAGACTGTGGCATGCCCCCCTACCTGTGCCAGTGTGCACAGGGCATGTAACAGGTCCCGAGTTTCAATAGTCCTCCAAACCTCATCTCACAGTGCAGTGAGCCTTTCCTTCCTGACTCTGACCCAATCTGTTGTCTGATGGGATTCTGAGGAGTGCCAGGCGTAAGGAGGCAGCAGTCACCATTGAGAATGCCCCAGGGGACCTAGAGGAAGAGAAATGTGTCATTTTGCACATCTATCCAGAGGACCCTATTGAGCAAAGCTCCCCCACCCCTGCAAGAACCCGAGGAGAACCCCAAGCTGTGGAAGGAACCAGAACAGGAGGCTGGTAAGTTATGATAGACCCCACACCTTCCCCTCACAATATCCCCCCTTGTTTCAGTGCTATATGCCTGATTTTAAGTCCAGCTCCACTCTGCTCCACCATGAAATAGTCCCAGAGCAAGATACAGCTATAAATCAATGAGTTTATTGATTTCCCTTGAACCATTATAGCAGAAGCTATAAAATAGATGATTAAAGAACTATCACTGTCTCTCTGCCTGTGCATTTCTCAGCCAGCACAAAGGCACTGAAGAGTTGAGGGCCACGTAGACCAGAAGAAGGGTGTTTAGAAAGGTCCTAGTTGTGGATGGAATAATTGTAGAAAATATGCAATTGGTTGTAAAAGTTATTAACAGCTGTCTTTCTTTATTTCCTTGGAAGACAGTGTCTGTGCTTCCCTCCATCCCCCAGCCTTACTGTCTTCTTACAAATGGGTGCTGTGCAAAAGGGGTGGGGGGGAGGGTTAGGTGCAGAGGCAGTTAGGTCTTGGAACAGAAATGGAAACCTATGGTTGTACAAAGAGCGTCACAGCAGTCCTTTCTCCCTTTTTTACCATCCCTGTCCCTGGTGTCTGGCCTCTCCCTGCACCAAGCCATTCTGCACAAGCTCAGCAAAATGGGGGTGGGAGAAGACTCTGCTATGGCACTTGCACAAACACAATGTGGTGTCAATTTTCTGTGGAGGTGAGTGGCTTGTGGAGTTGAGCTAATGTTTCAGAGAACTAAATTAAGTTGCGATGTGATTCTTTCTTTCCCTGTCCCTTTCACTGCTGTCAGTAGGTACAGAGGATGGATTTTCTGGCAAAGCCAGGGGAGGGGTTGGGGGTAGTGGTTTGCTTCTCCCCTTCCATGGAAATGCTGTATGCTAGCTGAGAATATCGTTAATTTTCAGTCAAACTGCCTCCCAGTCCTGTAAGCATATTTCAGCAAATTTTTGATGCAGCAGAAACTCCAACTTGTTCTTGATCCATTTTCATAGCTGGCCAAACACCTCCCAGTGAGCAATATGTAGAGCTAGCAGAAACATCACTCTGGCACAGATTTCCAGATCTTCTCTACAGGACTGGAAAGCCACCTCTCTCTTCCATTCTGGTACTTTGAAAACTGCTATGTTCTCCAAATGATAGCCAGTCTTTAAGACATTGAAAACGTGTCACATAGCCCCTGAAAGGAACTGAATCCCTGCCTCCCTCAAGAAACTGTAAACCTTTCCATTTAAAAAAAATCACGTATCTTACCATTATTAGTCTCTTCTTGTTCTTCAGGGGCTGCAAAAGTTGTCTGAAAATCAAGAGTAGTCTAACAGTCGCATTCCTGAAATGCTGAAAAGTATCAATATTGTGGCCGGCTACAGCAAAGTTATATTATGTGAGGGGATTTCTTTGCTTCTTCCAAAGGGAAAAAATATAATGCTACCTGTGTCTTTGAATTGGCAGGCTCTTCAGCTCCCAAGAGGGAAGCCATTCCTCTGGGAGGGCAGGAGCAGCGCCCCAGCAGATGGAGGAGAACTCTGGGAGCATGCCATAATGGAGTCACTAATAATATTAATGGCCAAACAAGTTCAGGGCACGCCTGCTGATGTGGCCACTGCACCTATCGGGGAACCAGCACAACCTCCTTCTCCAGTGGCTGCCAAGGGTGCTGCTGAGGAGGAGGACCCAATCCCACTGAGTGATGGGGAGAAGCCTGCAGGACACCTTCCACCATCAGCCAAAACCCCTCAAAGGGTGTCCCCTTTGAGCATGCAGGAGGGGAACAGTGAGCCCGAGGCAGCCCCTGAAGCCCAGCAAACATCTGGCCTCCAAACCCTGCGCAGGAGACATCCCTGGTTATTTTTTTCCACCGTCATTTCCCCCTCATTAGAGGTATGGTGAGGGGAAAAGCAAGGAGAAGGATTCAGAGATATTAACATTTGGACATTGTTCACGAAGTCAGACCAGTTGTCTCTTGATTTACATTCCTTTTTAAAGTTTCAATTTCACATATCACTTTTAAGAAATGTTCTGGTTTCCTTGACTTGCTTGTGGACCCTCCTTCCTCAGTATGATGAACATAATGTTTTCAAGTTGAGGATTTGGCTCCACAATTCACAGCACACAACTTTGATCTGTGTAACTCTCTGGTTTGATAACCCCTCCCATACTCTCTTCCTCCCACCCAGGACCCCATAAATATCAAAATTCTAAAGAATACACCAGAGGGATGGGGAAAGTGCATTGTTATGTGCTTAGAAAGCATTGGTAATTACAACACAGAAAATGGGTAGATAAGTGCATTAGATTCATTTACAGAACAAGGAAACACAATTAAAGTAACAGCAAAGGCATCTGCCACGGAACAGTGATTAAATGCCCCCTCCTCCTCACGCCCACCACAATTTGACCAGTTTCAACCTTGGGCATAGTGATGTATAACAGCAGTAAGTGCACTTATCACTGCCGACCAGGAATGGTGAAAAGAATGTGTGGGAACCCTATTCCCTCCCCATTAAGGAAATGTTGATAAGATTGTTTAAACAGATTGTGCGCTTCTAGTAACATAATGTTAACACCTGTTTGCAAGACTAACACAAAAGCATTACACAGTGATCACAATACAGCTTGGCTGTCACCCTCCATAGTACAAACCCACCCATAAGGTGTAAAACCAGTGGAGGTGCACAGCAATACATGTCTGTAATGCGTGAATAGTCACAGGAACGAACAGCTATTAACTATCAGCTACAGGGGAACAAAACCTTTACAGAGTTATGAAGCCCCACAATTATGTGCCAATGTCCCTTCTTGTGCCTTTCCAGCAGCAGCGCAGGGTGTGAAGATGTCTCTCAGCACAGGCAGACGTTATCCGCTGCCTCCCTGCTGTTGCAGTAGGCATGCACATATGGCAACCCTGATTTCCTTTGCCCATCAGGAATCAGGACCAGTGTGGCTGTGGGTGGGATCCAGTGGTCTGTACAGAGTTTGTAAACCATATCTATCCATGCCCACTCTGGATGAAAGTACTTCCCCTTACTCACAAACTTTGTGGAAGGTGCAATAGCTGACAATTATGCCAGTGGTGTTGGTCATACTGGCATCCTGATAGGTGCATGCAGGGACTGCCAACAAGCTTTCAGCTTACCACACGTACATTCACAACCATTCTCTAACTACAACTTAGTGATTAAATTCCTTTTCCAGGGTCATTGATGTCAGGGTGTGGTTTCATGAGCCAAGTTGGGAGCAGGTAGGCAGGGTCCGCCAAAGCAACTGCTGGCACAGACACACCGTAGAGAACTATGCCATTTCTGGGGAATAAAGTACCTTCTTCCCCGATCTCCGCAGCACCCTGGCATCATGAATGTGTTTCCCATGTTGGTATTCCTGAACTTAACTCTGTGGTCCACCGAGCCTGGCAGAATGAGCAAACACAGAAAACGGGTAGATAAATGTCCCTTTTGGTTCACATACTCACTTGCCCCTTTTTCGTGTGCTAAGTATCGGGATGCAGGTGCTGTTGATGGCCCCTGCACAGTTCAGAAAATGCATCTTCTCAAATCCAGCTATTATTTCCAGAACTTTGCTTATCACAACCACATATGAGAAGATTACACTGTTAATTGCCTAGCAAACCCAACCATGACCGCAACAGTGGACTTTCCAACTCCAAAGTGGTTTGCAACTGACAGGTTGCTGTCTGGTGTTGCCAGCTTCCACAGGGAAATAGCCATCCACTTTTGCATTGGTATGGCTTTCCTGAATCAAGCGTTCTGGTGCAAGTTCCTGAAACAGCTCCATTAAGGTCCGTTTCTCCATTTGGAAGTTCTGAAGCCACTGCTGGTCATCCCAGTTTTCAAAATGATGTGATGCTACCACACTGTGCTGGTTTTCCTGCACCAGAACTGACCGTCCACTGATGGGCATACTGTGGCATTCTGGAACCATATATATTTCAAGAGACCCAAATTCAATCTCACAGCAAGTTATCTTCAGTGTGCTGGAAAGTTCTGCTCAGATTCCTTCCAGCATCTTGTAGATCATCTACTCCACCGTATAAACATTTGTCCTGCAAGAAGGATCAGAAGCAGAACCACCTCATCTAGTTGCTCCATTATCTTCCACCCAGTCTGGCAGGAAAGAAAGATAAGCAGGAACTGTCATTGACAAATGTGGGAAGGCGGTGGACAGTACCAAAAACACACAGCATGACAGTTCCTTAAATGTTTCCGGTGACATATAGAACCCTGAGATACCACCCCTGAAATGGTAGTGCAGATGTCTTGTAATAAAAGAGACAGTGTGGATAAAAATAAATGCATTTACACAGTTTATACCTGTCTCCAGCACAGCATATGTGGACACTTGGTACACGGTATGGGGAATATGCGCAAACACATACACATCAATTCCCCGAATCTGCATGCAAGTGTAGATATAGCCAAAGACATCCTACTACTTCTTTTCCATAGAAGCAGCAAAGTTCCACCTGCTGAAGTTTTCCAGACTGGAAACCACTTCTTAAAACCAGATTGCCTCCACCAAATCTCAGATCCAGCATCGCCACCTGTGGAAAATCACTTTTCTTTCACAGAGAAGTTCACCCAAATCAGGAATGTTTCCAGGGGACATAAGAAAGCAAGCTCAGGCACAACAAAATCTTCCTTTCAAGAATTTTGCCCACTGACACAAATGGAGGCTTGGATGCATGCTCTACAATTGGATGCATGCTCTCCAACACCTGTGACTCTGGCCCTTGCCCCTTCCTAAATGGTAAAAGAGAAAAGAAAACATCTGGACAATCTTCTATAAGCCCATCCTGTTAGCAAATATTGGAGCTGAACCAAGACAGTGGAAGTCCCTAGCTGAAGAGCAGTTCAGGACTAAATTCAAATCTCATCATTACTTCAACCTCACTTTCCCTCAATAGCTCTTCTCACTCACAAAAACAATGCTAACAATCTCCCACTAACCTAATCAAGCTACTTATTACTCAAACTGACTGCGAAGATAGGGAAAGGGAGAGACGCTGTTACGACTTTTTAATTCTTTGGAGCCATTCAGATATTACATAGTACGAAGGGCACCCTAAAATAATCTAGATAGATTTATCTTGCATTGTCAGTCCATTTCCCCCATTTATGAGGCATAAAAGAACAGTAAAGCATTCTTTTAAAATAGTAAAATTTGACTGGAGAATCACAAAAATTGGAAGGGGAACCTAAGTGCAGATATATTACCTGGAACTACAGTTAATTTTTTTTAAAATACTTAGATTTCTATGACAATGTCCCTTTAATTAAAGATGCCAAACTATTCAGGCTGACAGCTACAAAAGTAGCCATTGATCTGGGGTGCCTCAGACATTGGATACCTAACTTTGACACACCTGGGATCTGATCTAAAGAGCACCTACAACTCCCACTGACTTCAGTCTAAGTTGTAAGTGCTCAACTTCCCTAAAACCTATGACCTAAGTGTCCCAAAATTAGAGGAAAATTTTAACCTTGTTTTCCATAATTATAGTGTATAACCTATAATATGTCATCATTTTTAGGGAAACTTTTCCTAAGGAAGGGTAATCAATTGACTGGATTCTTCAGTTATTGCAATTTCTTTACTTTTACACTCTACCACCTTCTATTTTCTGAGCTCATTTGGTTGTTCCATATTTTTCCATGATAAATACCTGGATAATACTAATGGCTATAACTGTATTTTTAATTGTATAGAACATGGTTCAGAGAATATACTCCTTTGTTGAACATTTCCCCATAAGTTACATCTATTGTACGTTATCTCAGATTTCTAAAGAAGGTGGGAATTATTAAATACTTTCCTTGTATCCCAGATGTCCCCCAATTGCTTCAAAACATATATTAACACTTAATATGTAGGGAATTTCACCTTTCCTCCATTTATTTTCTTTCCAAATTATTGAGTTAGCTCTTCTGACTGCCCTATGCTCACACCTCTCTTTCTTATTTAGGGAGAGATGATTCAATTTTGTACAAGCTGCCTTTCTTCAGGAAACTTCTGATCTATGGACCACCATTGAAGATTCTAACTTCTTTACATTCCAGAGATGTTCATTATTATTAGAGCTGGTCAGAAAAGAGTATTTTTCATTAAACAATTTGAAAGAAACAAAATTATCCCCTCCCCCACAAAGCAAACAAAACACAAAAACAAGGACGATTTTGAAAGAAGTTTTTAACTTGCAAAAACAGGCCAGAATTTGTAAAAAAACAACAACAATCCCCCCCCCAAAAACCCAAACGAAAGACTTACAACCCCCCGCCCCCAGCTCTGATGATTAAATTTCCTTATCTGTTCATGTGGCTGTTCCATAATGACTATTTTCTAATCTACAATCACTGAATGTGGAAAGAGACCACTAAGGTTACACAAGCTGTCACAAGTATTGTATATTTGGAGAGCTGATTTTAAAAGAAACCAAAGAAAATATTAAAATACATTCAATTAAAATTAACTGCCAAAATTAGGTTGGAACTGTTATGATTTTAAATGCTGAACTGATTGCATAAGGGACTGGTAGCTGTGTCTAAATCTGTTACCGAAAATTTTAATATTCAATACATCTGCATTTCTGAATTATTAAAACATATAAATAGGGTATTATTTTAAAATATGATACAATACAAAATGTACATTAACCAGTTAACTGCTGCTAAACGTACAGTACCAGAATTGTTCAGCAGACACATACTAGTGCGGCCAAATGTACTAATATGGCTTAACGTCAGTTGACCGCCTTTTTGTTGTCGTTGTTTCAGAGAGCTGGATTGAGAGAGATACCAGATTGATAACACTGGAGACTGAAGTCCATTTTTATCCATAAGACAGTTACAGCATGGGCAGCAGCACTTCAAGCTTACCACTTCCCCCACAGTCATAGACCTTTAACCGTAATTCAATAGGATCATCTTTAGAAGCAAGAGAGTAGGTCCATTTCCATGCCAATATAATCCTTTGACTTTCTGTTGAGGCTGCGGTGCCAATAAGGATGCCAACTGCAATGTGGACATCCGTGGTTAGATCACGCTGGCCAAAGAACCATCAGATGGTAATGCCTTTCCATTACTATTGCCATGGGGTGGATCTGAACTCAAGTCTTAGGGGTGAAAGAGTTAGTTTCCTCTTAACAGTTCCCTGACCATCCATTTTAATTGGCTAAGGAGTTAAAATCTCCAACAAGAACAAAAAGTAAATGTGCCTAATTTTCAGCCAGGCCTGAACCTGGCCTCTAATTTTGCAGTGGCAAAACGGAACTCACAAAACCATAGTTTACTTCTAAAATAATCAGACTATAGCTTTCAGCTTTCCCTCTGTGTTCTGTTTAGGTCCAATCCTGCTCCCAAGCTAAGCCCACTGCAAAACTCTCCCAGACTTAGATGGGATCAGGATCAGTCCCATAGTGAACAGTACTGTAGAAAAGCTACAATCCTGCATCTGAATCAGTTATCATGGCCCCCTCTGTCTGTGTGGAACCCCATTTACTTCAGTTTGGCTTTGCATGGGGTCCAGGCTCATGGATCCAATCACAGAATCAAGGCCAAAAGGAGTTTAAAGTGAAAGAAGTCTCAGATTTCAAGAAGACCATACTGCATATGTGCACTCACTCAACCCACCTACGTATTTCTCTTGCAATTTATATTTGTAACCAAAACTCCCTTTGTCAATAACTAAAAATCTTGAAAAGGTATTTAGACAACTGAACATTTCCGATCTTAATAAATAAATAACAAATACTGTGTTAGTGACAAGTTTCATGAAATAAAATTATTAGTGTTTGAAATAGTATAAAGAAAATTTGGGGAGAAATCATACAGTTCTAGAATAGGTATGTGCGCTAGATCAAATGGGTCACGTAAGCATGTTAACCCCCCAGGCACTAAGAGGACAAGTATCTTTCTGTGTGTACCAAGTTATAGATTTTCCATAATTCTACACTTCTTTTTCTGTACCCGTATACATTTAGGGACCTATTTTAACTCTCTGAAATGATCTTCTTTAAAAATTACATTTTGTTTCACCACTGAATATCTTGCAACTCAAATATTAAATCAAAGCCAGAAATAACTACTACATTAACAGAGATAACTAATCCGCCTCAGCCATGGAAATACTTGCAATTAACTAAATCAACAAATGTTATATGAGAAGGCTGGGATTCTTTAGAAACAGGAGTGAAAAGGACATCTATGTGAGAATTTGTATTCTTTCCCTGTTATAGGTAATGCCTGTGGTTACTCTAACTCTATAAACGAAAGAGATTAAAAGAAAAAAATATGTTCTCTATTTTTTCTGCATTTACTTATCCATTTAACAGCACTTTGGGCCAGAACCACAAAGGGATATAGGAACCTAAAGCCCAGTTTTTGGTACCTCTCAGTTTTATGCACCACAGCAATCTACAACCCCCCTAAATTCACTCAACACCTACATTTCCATTGTAAAGCTTCCCAGGATGCCAGAGTTAGGGCATTCACCTGAGAGGTAGCAGATCCAGGCTCAACTCCTTTCTCCTTATCAGGTAAAGGAGGGAATTTAACCAGGATTTCCTACATCCCAGGTGAGTACTCTGACCATTGAGCTGAACGTTATAAGGGAGCCCCCCTCTGGCCCTTTGGTGTGGCGTTAGGTGCACATTCTTGCAAGAAAGGGCTTAGGCACTTAAGTCCAGGAAAGGGGTTCCTGGCTGAGATTGCAAGCAGAGATAGGTGCCTCCCTGCAGTCTGGTCTTAGGTGCTAAACTCTGTGAGAAGGATGTGGCTTAGAACACATCCTCTCATCAGCACCTTCCATTGGCTAGTGTAGGCAGCTCCCACCTACTAAGTTGGCATAGTGGATCCCATTGTTAGGTGCTTCTCTCCCCACATTCATTGTAAAGGGGGTCTAAGCACCTCATTCAGGCTTTGTGGATCCCATTGTTGTTCCAGAAGCCTAAAACTTAGGCACTGCAACACCTAAGTCCCTTTGTATATAGTCAGTTTCACTTCTCTGTTTAGAGTTAGCTGTGCGTCTTGTCTCCTATACTATTCTAGAAGTAGCGGTCACACACACACTTCCCTAGGCTTTGCAGAAAGGTGTTTACTAGTACTGCTAGCGGCAACAAATCTGAAACTGACTAGATCGCAGCCAGGAGAGTGGAAAGAGATGCAAAGTAGGGAAAAGGGGGGTGGCCGGACCATATCTGCTGTTGGTGCTCTTAGATCTGCCAAGAAGTCTCATTGAAATAGCAAGGAAGCAGAGAGACCCTTATAAAGTATTTGTAAAAAGAATTACAAAATAAATAAATACCTAAGTACATATTATTTAAAAGGAGCTCTGTCAAAAACTGAACTACTCGTTATTATTATTTCACTTGTGTATGATGGTAGGATCTAGATGGTCCAGCCAAGACCAGGGCTCCATTGTAGGCATTGTACAGACACATAGCATGAAAGAGCTCCTATCCTGATGAGTTTACAGCCTAAAGGCAGACAAAGGATGGGAGAGGCTGATAATGTCTGAGGTCAGAGGGATATATTGGCTGCACTGTACTTTGCCAAAAGAAAGTCCCACTTGTAGAGCTTTTCATCAGTTTATTTATTTTGACAACAAATGCGATGTTGAAATACCCACTTTGGCACTTTCAGATATTTTACCAGTTCCTCATTTATAGTGTTGGGATTTATAGTGTGGGAAGGGTGACCAGACAGCAAGTGTGAAAAATTGGGACGGGGGTAGGTGGTAATAGGAGCCTATATAATAAAAAAACCCAAAAATTGGGACTGTCCCTATAAAATCAGGACATCTGGTCACCCTAAGTGTGAGGATAATAATACTAACTTTGTCTGTCTGGTCTATTTCATTTGTAAGTTCTTCAGTGGCAGGGATTTTCTCAGACTGTGTCTTTTCAATGCTTAGGGCAATGGAGCCCAGATATCCACTAGGGTTTATAGATGATACATAAACAGGATTAATAAATAACAGAATACAGATTAGGTGCTCAGATCTTTAGTGGCTGGCTCAGCGTAAATGACCAAACAGAGAGATGTAGAGATGCTTGAGAAATGTATTTCTGCTTCTAATATCAGTTTGACTTCAGCGAGAGAGGAGGAGCACAGAAGAGGTGCGTTTGCTCTTCTGCCCTCCCTGTGAAGTAATTAGCAAGGGACATGTGTTTGGATTCCACACAAAGGGAAGCCTATTGAACCTTTTCCATACTCTGAAATATGTAGAAGGGAAAATTGGTAGTGTTGTTACAAGATTGATGGGATAATGAAGAATATCAACAACAGTATTAAATTATAGATCACTTGCGAAAAATACAGAATGAGCTGGAAAATGCCAAGAATGTAACCAAGGCTTTAATGAAGGATAGCATTTTTCATTACAGGAAATGCAAAGCATGCTGGAAAACGTTTCTAAAAGCGATCATTTAAAGTATTGGGGTTAGTGGGAAATGTAGAAGGGAACTATATTCGAGTCTCATAAATATATGTGAGAATGTGTTCCCTCTTCAGTTTGGTCCCCTTTTAAATGGGGACCCCTTACCAGCTCCTATTTTCTATCCACAATTTTGTTGACTGCTTTGAAGAGAAAACTGATATAATCCTCCTTCAGTTTCCATTTCCCTTCCTCCTCACCTCTCTCCTTTGCCTTCTCTTCTTCTTTTACCTGGTTTCTGACTCAGAAGTGTCCATCCCAGTCTTACTATAGAATCATAGACTTTAAGGTCAGAAGGGACCATTATGACCATCTAGTCTGACCTCCTGCACAATGCAGGGCCACCTAGAGGATTCAGGGGGCCTGGGGCAAAGCAATTTCGGGGGCCCCTTCCATAAAAAAAAGTTGCAATACTATAGAATACTATATTCTTGTGGGGGCCCCTGTGGGGCCTGGGGCAAATTGCCCCACATGCCCCCCCCCTTCTGGGCGGCCCTGGCACAATGCAGGCCACAGAATCTCACCCACGCACTCCTGTATCAAACCTGTGTCTGAGCCATTGAAGTCTTCAAATCATGGTATAAAGACTTCAAGGTGCAGAGAATCTTCCAGCAAGTGACCCGTGCCCCACGCTGCAGAGGAAGGTGAAACCCCCCCCAGGGCTTCTGCCAATCTGCCCTAGAGGAAAATTGCTTCCCAACCCCAAATATGGCCATCAGCTAAACCCTGAGCATGTGGGTAAGACTCACCAGCCAGACACCCAGGAAAGAATTCTCTGTAATAACTCAGATCCCACCCCATCTAACATCCCATCACAAGCCATTGGCCATATTTATGGCTAGTAGTCAAAGATGAATTAATTGCCAAAATTAGGCTATCCCATTATACCAGCCCCTCCATAAACTTATCAAGCTTAGTCTTGAAGCCAGATATGTCTTTTTCCCTCACTACTCCCCTTGGAAGGCTGTTCCAGAACTTCACTCCTCTGATGGTTGGAAACCTTCGTCTAATTTCAAGTCTAAACTTCCTGATAGTCAGTTTATATCCATTTGTTCTTGTGTCCACATTGGTACTGAGCTTAAATAATTCCTCTCCCTCCCTGGTATTTATTCCTCTGATATATTTATAAAGAGCAATCATATCTCCCCTCAGTCTTCTTTTGGTTAGGCTAAACAAGCCAAGCTCTTTGAGTCTCCTTTCATATGACAGGTTTTCCATTCCTCGGATCATCCTAGTAGCCCTTCTCTGTACCTGTTCCAGTTTGAATTCATCTTCTTAAACGTGGGAGACCAGAACTGCACACAGTATTCCAGATGAGGTCTCACCAATGCCTGTATAACGGTACTAACACCTCCTTATCTCTACTGGAAATACCTCGCCTGATACATCCCAAGACCACATTAACTTTTTTCATGGCCATATCACATTGGGGGCTCATAGTCATCCTGTGATCAACCAATACTCCGAGGTCCTTCTCCTCCTCTGTTACTTCCAACTGATGCCTCCCCAGAATAACAATAGTTCTTGTTATTAATCCCTAAATGCATGACCTTGCACTTTTCACTATTAAATTTCATCCTGTTACTATTACTTGAGTATACAAGGTCATCCAGATCTTCCTGTATGATATCCCAGTCCTTCTCTGTATTGGCAATACCTCCTAGTCTTGTTTGTTATCCCCCCAATCCTGTACCCTCCTAGCCTCCTCTGCTACCTCTTCCTTAGCCTCAGTCAAGCTTTTTCAACAGGCACCTTTCCTCTGCTTTCATTCTTCCGCATCCCCAAAGTACCTTCTCTTGATCCCACCAGCTTCTCAAACTGCCACCCCATCTACTTCATTCCTCCTGCCTCCAAATCTCTCACATGTGCACTCTATTCCCACTGCCTAGTCTTATCTCCTTTTAGCTCTCTCTTGGAACCCCTGCAATCCAGCTTCTCCCCACTCCACTCTTCTGGAACTACCTTCCACAGTCACCAGTGATTGTTCTGGCCAAATCACAATGCCTCTTTGACATTCTCCTCTGTCTGCTATCTGTGACTTGGTGGCTCATTCCTGACTTTTAGATATGCCACACCCTCCTTCATCTTCAGGGACAATGTGTACTTCTGATTCTCTTTCCACTTCTCCATCTGCTCCTTTGGCAACTCCTTCAGTGACTCCCCTTCCAATTTACTCCTCCCTTTCTGACAGTCCTTTAGGACTCAGTCCTTGATCCTCTCCTCTTCTCCACACTTTATCCGAGAGTGACCTCATCCAAACACAGTACTTCAGTTACCATCAGCTGTTTGCAGATTTTACTCTCCACCTCAAACCTCTCCCTCTCTCCTCAGTGTTTCATCTCCTGGAGCAAGCTTAAGCTTTTGCAAGCTCAGGTTCACTGTGGTTAAAACTGAACTTCATACTTCTTTCTCTTCGGCCTTCCCACCTCCTGCTGCAACTTCCTCCAACCTGTCCTGTCTCCACCTGAGCGCTATTGAAAACCCCATCCTTAAAAAGATTAATAATATTTACATTTTCTTTGAGAAGCAGGCAGTTTTTGCTTAACATGTACTGTCACACTTCAATATTTATGCCATTTTAAATTCTGCTTGACTAACTTCTTTATAATCTCTATTTTAAATGAAAAACAAATTTCAATTTAGCTCAATTCAATGCTGCAAAAACGGCTTGCCTTTTCTCATTGGCAGTCACAAAAGTGCATGAAGTACTTCAAGCAGCCTGACCTCTGAATTACATAAACAGAAAGAAATTCAATTGCTTGGAGCATATGAAAAACAGCTTTTGACCTTATATTGAAAGACCAATTATTCATACACAAAAAATTGCTCAATGTTCCACCTTGAAAATGTTCTGAGAGAGAAAATAGATGGATCACTCAACATAATTAGGATATGATAAACAATTATTAATTTTTGTAATTCCTAGTTTTTCTAATAAATGTTGTTGGTTCATTTTCATTTGGTTTGATTTGAAATATATATCTCGAAATGCTGCCGCCGATGTTTTTTAGAATGTTCAGTAGCAAGCGGAATTTACTTCTTCAAAAATCAGAGGGGTAGCTGTGTGTCTATATCCACAAAAACAACAAGGAGTCCAGTGGCACCTTAAAGACTAACAGATTTATTTGGGCATAAGCTTTCGTGGGTAAAAAACCTCACTTCTTCACATGCATGGAGTGAAAATTACAGATACAGGCATAGATATACTGGCACATGACGAGAAGGGAGTTACCTTACAAGTGGAGAACCAGTGATGACAAGGCCAATTCAATCAGGGTGGATGTGGTCCACTCCCAATAATTGATGAGACAGTGTCAATACCAAGAGAGGGAAAACTCCTTTTGTAGTGAGCCAGCCACTCCCAGTCCCTGTTCAAGCCCAAATTAATGGTGTTAAGTTTGCAAATGAATTGTAGTTCTGCAGTTTCTCTTTGAAGTCTGTTTTTGAAGTTTTTTTGTTGCAGGATGGCTACTTTTATATCTGTCATTGAATGTCCAGGGAGATTGAAGTGTTCTACTGGCATTTGTATGTTACCTTTCCTGATGTCTGATTTGTGTCCATTTATCCTTTTATGTGGAGACTGTCCAGTTTGGCCAATGTACATGGCAGAGGGGCATTGTTGGCATATGATGGCATATATCACATTAGTAGATGTGCAGGTGAATGAGCCCCTGATGGTGTGGCTGATGTGGTTGGGTCCTATGATGTAGAGTAGATATGGGGACAGAGTAGGCAACGGGGTTTGTTACAGGGATTGGTTCCTGGGTTAGTGTTTCTGTGGTGTAGTGTGTAGTTGCTGGTGAGTATTTGCTTCAGGTTGAGGGGCAGTATATTTATGCCTGTAACTGTAAATAAACATGCATCTGAAGAAGTGGCTTTTTACCCACAAAAGCTTATGCCCGATAAAATCTGTTAGTCTTTAAGATGCCCCCAGACTCCTCTTCTTCAAAAAAGCTCTAGATCTACAAGTCATAGGTCTCCACTCCCTAATTATAAATTTACAAGGGATACAATCTCTCAAACTCTAGGGCATGAAGCTCTAAAGTCACTAACTGTCTGAGGTTAGAAGAAATTTTCCATATATTCAGATGTTTGTAAATTGTCCATTAGGGGACTACTTGCCTATATTATTTGGAATAGTTTTGGGCTCTTTTATTACTAATATTTTTTCTTACATTTTACTAGTAAGGAAGATTGATCATATGCTTAAGGCACTGGATTGAGATTCAGGAGATCTGGGTTAAATTCACAGCCTGATCACAGAGGAAGTCTTGGGCAGATCACCTAGGCACATGCTGAACTTTACTACTGGTGATTTCAATGGGACTATACTCTCAGTTCAGCCTGTTCATAAAGGTTTGCAGGATCAGGGCTAAAGTCTAACAGGGACTCAGCTCTCCATCTATAAAATGAGGATAATAATTCTTCCTTTCTCCCACCCTTTTTCTGTCATGTCTATTAAACTATATGCTCTCTAGGCAGGGATTCTCTCTTAAGACTTGTCTACACTAGAAAGTTTTAACTATATTGGTAGTGTGCATGCAATTATATCAATTTACTAGTGCTTATACTGATATAGCTTTCCCAGTCCTAGGTGCAGAGTTATGCTATACTGTTTGTATCACAAATTCAAAGTCTGTACACGAGATCATACTTTTAGATTTTAATTCCCTCCACCACTTTGCTTTTAGTCTTTATCCTTTAGCTACACAGAACATCTGCCCTATTACCAGAGGGTAAGCAAATATTATAAACTGGATCACATTTATAGACTTATTAAAGCAAACAATGGTTGATATTAAGATCTGGGGACCAGAGATTGTAAATCTCTTCTAAGAACTACCATCTTGTTATGAAAAATGCCCCTGGATAACCCCATGCTTTTACATCCAGGAATCTCTGCATTATATATCCCTCCCCCCTTTACTTGTTTATTTTACTTTTGTATTTTGATGATCTCTACTTATTTTGTGTTTATCTTCTCTAACAGATAAACCACTGGTGAATAGACCCAGAGACAGATGGAATGCTGCCCATAAACTGGTTGCTAGTGCTGCTAAAAGTGAAGCAATTGGGTCCCTCCCTTCATTTCTGCTGTGTTGTGTGCCTAGGAATCCAGATTGATTCATTCCAAAACTGAGGTCTCTGAGTTCACGGTATAATGTGCTGCAGTCATGTCCCTAAACTGGCTTCAGCTCAGACTTTTAAGTGAAACAGTATGCTTTTTTCTTCAGTTCTAGTCTTGCCAGTAATGAGTTCTGCTAACTGAAAACAAAGTGGGGAAAATAATAGAAAGGAAGGGGACTTTTGTGTCCTGTTATCTATCCAATAAGTGGAAGGAATAGCCATTAATAGACAAATAGAGGATGCACAAGCAGAGAGTAAACAATTAATTCAGCTGATTCACATGATTACTTTTAGTCCAAAAGCAACACATTTTTTCAGGGACCTTAAAATGAGTTCTAGTTGTTTTTTTCAATTTCTGATTTACTAAATGCTTGAGAGATAATAGCTGACATTGGACATTGCTTTCTTTTAACATACTACATCTTTTTCAATTCTTGCTTTTATGATGTTTTCTGTTTACTCCCTTTGCTGACAAATTAAAGCCAGTAATGATTTTCTTTGACATTCTGAAGCTTTTCCTCCAACCTTTTTCTGTTTTCCACTTGGGCCACATATGCAATGCTATGAATCAAAGATATTTCAGATGACACACTATTAGTCAAGTGTTGGAATCTGAGTCCCACTGGTGTTATTCTTAACTCAGACCAATTCAAATTTTTACCCTGCCAGCAAATGCCAGGTGGTAATAGAAAATTGTTTTAGGCACTTTTAAAACTTTAGAACAGATAGTGATAGACCTCTACCCTGATATAACGTGACCCGATATAACATGAATTCGAATATAACGTGGTAAAGCAGTACTCCAGGGGGGTGGGGCTGCGCACTCCGGTGGATCAAAGCAGGTTCAATATAACACGGTTTCACCTATAACGCGGTGAGATTTTTTGGCTCCCAAGGACAGCGTTATATCGGGCTAGAGGTGTACTAAGAATGAGAATATCAGACAAGTCTAAACTCATCTCCACACATTACTTCCATATGCTACTGGTTCCTACAGAGATAATATTTCATTCCCATGCCATACTATATACAGTGGTGTGGATAAGCTCTCATTGAAAAACCTGGTTCTGTGAGAATTCAGGAAACACACTACATTAATTTTCCCAGTGTTATAAACAAAATGTGCAATATATATTAATTTAGTATCATGGTCGTGATTTTAGGTGCACTGAAGTTGGGAAATTCATATTTTTTATTAACTCATCAGCTTTAACAGAGTTCCTTTGTGCCCATATATCGTCACATTTTCAACTGAACCTAAGAAGTATTGGGTGCAGCTGAGGAGGAGGAAGTTGGGGGACACACAAAAGAGCCTCTTGTGCCCCCTATTCCTGTGGCCAGTTCAGCACTGGCCTCCAGGCTGCTCTAAACTATGCTGACTGCCAACTGTCTTAAGAGCTCTGGACACACTGTATTCCCCATGGAATACTTCCTGTGCTGGGGAATCCTCTGTTAGGGTTAACTCTACTTTATGCCATGGGACTGGTACAAGAAAGACTTTAAAAAAATCTGAAAATGTATTTGACATTAAATTTTGTGAGCCAGGTGTTCAGTTGCTGCAAAACATGTCACTTTTTTGAAGACAACGGAGCTATGCCAATTGACATCACCTGAGAATCTGGTCCAATGTCCTACTCTAGATATGCAACATGTCAGAGTTCTGGTTAGTGTGAAGGAAAATAGAAAGAACTGTATGTATTTATTAGAATGATTGCATTTTGCTCTTGCAAATAAATGCATGACATAATAATACTCTAGTACATAGCTATTTCTTTGTTTCTCACACACACATATTTAAGAAATGCCTGACTGAACACTTAAAATATATGTTAGAACTATCCACCTGAAAAACATTATTGTAAAAACACAAATGTGATCACTGTTTTCTCTTTTTAAATCAAATGCAGCCTTTCCATAACCCCCACACAAATGAACGTGTGTTTCACACTTTCAGCAGAAAGATGTCGTCTTGTCTTAACTTACTCTATACATTCTTTGGGGGTAGGGATTGCTTCTAGCTGTACAGTGCCCAGCAGAATAGAACCCAGTGGGCTTTCTGTGAGCAACTGTTAATACAAATAATACATAAGAACAATAATACTCCTCAGAAGCTCACACCCTGGACATGAAATCTCTTTATACTGGGATAATACCACGCTCCATCAACCTTAGTACTGTCGGAGTAGAACTAGCCATTTACTTTCAGCTTGGGCACAACAGATGATCCACACCAAATGGTCCAGAGAAAGAAGTTCTTTTCCCTTTATTCCCGCCCCACCCCAGCCTGGCCAGGTTTCTTCCCATTTGCTCTGAACAGAAAGTCCTTCCTGAGCCCAGTCTGATGCTTGATTAGTTTTACTTTGTGCATGTAATGATCATACTGTTGTTTATTCTCTAATCCCACTTACGGTGGGGAAAAAATTGAAAAGCAGTGCAGAGTAATAGAAAAAGTATGACAACAGAATGGACAATATACCCCCCCCATACACCCGCAAAATAAAAAGCAACAATTAAACAATCTTCTGACCCCAAGAAGCAAGTTAATTGTAATTTCAATGGTTCTTACCTGCTCCTAAGCTATCACTCTGAACCTTCTAGACTCATCAGTTATGGGCCTCAGAGTCTCACCCACAGTCAATCTGACAGTTTCTCTTCTTGCAGCCCTGCTGTGACGTCCATTATGGGCTTCTGGCTGATCTCCCATTGACTATGCTACAGCAATGCATAGTTAGGGTGACCAGATATCCTGTTTTTAAAGAGAGTTGGCACACAGTGGGGGCTGTAATTTTACCAGGTGTCCCGTATTCAGCATAGGGAAATATGATCAGCCAAGGCATAGCTGAGATGCTCAACAGCACGAGAACTCCTCAGGTTTGATCAGAGTTACAGAAAAACTCCAGCTAACCCTTTGGATAGCTAAGAAGGCATCAGCCCCATCTTGTGTAGCCCCCATTACCAAAGCCACTTATGTAGTCAATACAGGCAATAGGCAAAATCATACTGCCAATTTGAAGTGGATGTTGTCTAACAGCTCTGAATGAGTATGTGTCCCTTAGCATTTTATATAAAAATCATCATACAGTTCAACATTTTAAAATACAAATATATATCAAAGAAATATAGTCTCTCTAAATACTACACAGAATCATCCTACACAGTAATACTCAGTAATCATTCTGATTACTTTTCATAGCACACATTCACCTTGGCTTTTTGTGCAGCTTTTCTATATGGCACAGTGGATACATATGTTACCAGACTTTTTTGTTGGTTTGTTTGGAAGCCACATGCTGGCTTAAGGATGTGATTTGTGGAAATGTATAAATGACCAAGAGTTGTACTGTGCATATGGTTGCTGGGATACTTGTTTTTGACTATATAAGATATTAGTGACATGTATGCTCTCTCTCCTCTCTTCATATCACAAAAATACATTGAGAACAAGGAACATGCATTCTCTCCATTCACTGTTGATTTCTCCATCCCAGAGTCTGATTCTGATCCCACTTATACGGGTTTCATATGGATGTAACTCTTCTGACTTCAGAGAAGTCCCAGGAGTAGGATTTAATGTATGAATTAGGGCAAAACCACTATATAAATTAAACTGAAACATATGAATGGCCATGACACCAACTGGTGGTGGCAGCGGCGGAGGAGGAGGAGGAGAAGAGGAAGGAGGAGAAGAAGAAGGGACAGTTTTAGAATGACACAGAGAGAGGAAAACCAGGGCAGAAGAAAAGCCTGGAGCATAGGAGGGAGGACCTATGTCAGGCCTCATCTAATATCTTGACCTTTCCCACTTCCTACCGAAAGAACATCCAATAACATGTTTTTATATTCACTTACTAGGAATTCTCAGGGGAGGGCATAAGGAGGCCATCCCTCCCTTCAGCACCTCTGCAACAGCCAGGTGACATGTGTCATCCTATTCATTAAAAAGGTTCCTTTAGTTACACAGAAGGAAAACTGAAAACAAAACAAAAAATCCCCCAAATTCAAACCCTCAGCTGCTACGACATATGACTAAATTATGATATTCATACAAATTGAAGATCTAGCCCTGTTTTCTAAAATTAAGATTGCTGAACAAAACAGACTCACAATCTGAATTTCTATGAGATTTAACTCAAGAAACTGCTGGACTCCTCATTGAAACTGTTTCCCTCATCAAACTCTTATAAATATAATCATTAAAAATCACACCAAAAAACTGTTTCAAAAACCAAATGAGGTTGGAGAGTGAGGACTTATCTATATGGGGAAACTGACCAGAATAGCTATCGTGGAAAAAGCTGAAAGCAATAGCTCCCCATGTGGATGATCTGTTGTGGAACACTTTATTCTGGAATAATTAGTGCATTTCCAAAGCGGAGTACTTATTCTGGAATAAAATCACTTTTATTCTGGAACAGTGCCCACAAGCTATTGAAGAATAGCTTATTCTGCACTAGCTATGCCAGTCAATTTCCCCAGGAACACAACCCCAGAAAAAAAAAAGTATTACCTGTCACATAATTTACAAAATATAAATATATATATAAAATGTAAAAAGTATGGAAGTGTATAGTTAAGGCCGTCATACATCCTACTCTGCCCACATAAAAATCTATTCTTATAAAGTACAAAGTAATGTATTTCACCACATCACAACCCTAACTCTGACCCAAAATAAATATTATTCATTCACCAATAATTCCAAAATATAAATCCAGTTTAAAACCCCTTTTAGAAAAGAAATATAGAAGTTCTATAATGCTCAGATACTATATATACCATTAATATGAGCATATGTAAAAATGTTTAGATATTAAAAAAAATAATGATGGTCAAAAAAGGGTAAAACAATTTTGCAGGACATTTGAAAAAAACATTTCAATTTTGCAGGATGTGAAATGGACCCATTTCCACAAAAGTTTCTGAGAAAAATGTATCAATATTTTTTAAATTGAAATTTTATGTTAGCAATGATAACTATTTCAAATGTGATTTCATTAAAAATTCTGATCAAAAGATATAAATAGAAATGTGGAAACTTTCATGAAAAATGGAAAATTTCAAAGATGTCCACATTTTTTCATGAAAACTTCCATTTTCTTAAAGGCCATTTTTTGTCAGAAAAGCTCTCCATGTGTAATTTTGACAAGTTCAATAAAAATAAAAAAGTTTGCAGGCAGCTTTTTGCAGGAGAGCCAATTTCTGCAAAGGAATTAAATTACAGTAAACTCTACTTGAAGGACACTGTGAAATGTAAAATTTTCTTGCTCACCATCATTCACTGGTATCTTTGACACTTCTCAGTGATTCAGTTTTATCACACTCCAGAGAGTAATTTACATGCTTCTTGTTAGGAATCCCTTATTAACTACAGATTACATTTTCAAAAACACGTGATGCACTGTCTTTATAATGGTCTGTCCTTTGTAGCAGTAGTAAGCCCCCAAGAATACTTACATGTTAAAAGAAACACTATAATCAATCACTGGGGGCAGAGTACTAATCAGATTATGTTGTCTGATCCTGTTTCCTGATCCTCTGTGGTGGTGCCAATAACACAACCTATGGTAAAAATAATGAGAGCTTTGTAGGAAATTACCATGGGAAGAGAATGAGATTTTGTTTCCAGTACCTACTTCTTTAATTCTCTCACACAGAAGTCACTACAGAAGTCACTGAAGCTGAGCCAAACATGACAATATGCCGAATAACTCTAAAATTAAAGGCTGAGAGATGAATTATTTGATAATGAAAATGAGAATTTATAATGGAGAAATATTGGGGACTTTTAATCATTCCGTTATGCTTGCTCAGGTTGGGGGGAAGGAAAGGAAACCTCCCAAGCTAAAGGGCATTATTCCTTCAATTATTGTTGCAAGCTTTGCACCAGAGAGGAACAAAAAAAAAAATGCAGCTTATTTCCCAGACAGAGGTGCAAAAACTACTGCTGTGACTTTAGATCCATCATTGCTTCTGGATTCTAAGACCTGGCCTGAAGTTGAAGATCACTTTGAGATTGGGTAGACATAACCACCAGCAGGACAGACACAACATCAACCAATCCCACATGGAGCTTTCCCCATCCACCATTTTTAACCATTAATTACAGCTGTTTGGGAAATGATATTTTTTCCTGTGAATAATTTTGACTATGTTGGGGTGAGGGCATTATAAAATTATAATTTCTTACTTTTCTTACTGTAATTTTTGATATTATTGATGGAAATATTTTTAGTTGGATTGTGTGTATATGGCAAAGTTGACATTTATTGACACTTACAGATAACTATTTAATCCTTCCAAGACTACCCATACTGTAGAAAGGCTAGCCTGCCTGCAACAGGAATTCTAGCTGCACTGAAACAAAGACAAAACTCACCCATAGCAGAGTCTTTATATAGAAGGAATCCGTAAATTTGGGAAAGTGATCTAGTGGCCATGCTCTGCCATAGAGGGGATCCAAGTTCTGCTCCAAGTTGAGCTAGGATTGATTAGATAGTGCCTTCCTTCAGCCCTTCTTTAGCGGGAATGCCCCATATCCTCTCTAGCCTTTGAGCCATGGAAAGAGTCACATGGTCTTCAGCCAGAACCAGGGCATCTGGAGAGAGGAGAACATGCATGAGAAAACAGTGTGACTCTGTGTGAGAGAGAGAAATTGATGTACACAAAATGTATTTTACATGAATAAATAATGAATTGTTTAAAAATCACTTTAAAGTTGCCTTGGCACTTTCATTTACAAGATAGGATATTACAGATGTACAATAAGTTTCTCCCATCAACAGTTTAACTGGGATTTTTAGCACACGGTCTTGCACCTGTATACTATTGACTGATCATAAACAGACTATTAGTAAATAACTATATAACAACTACATTTAAACAAAGTAACACTATATTAAAGTGACTTAAGGCTATAGAAATAAATTATATAAAAGAAATTTAAATAGGGCTTGATCCAACTTCCACTGAAATCCAATGGGAGTTTTTCTTGGGACTTCAATAAGAACTGGATCAGGTCCATATAGCTTAACCATCCAGGCTGACATCATGATCTTATCTCACCCCAGTGAGGAAATGTTTCTAGAAGGGGGTGAGTGGAACGACAACCATTGATCTGAATTTCCTGGCCTTTGCTGGTTTAAGTTAGGCCCTTAGGAGTAAATTTACAACTTGATGCATAAAGCTATGTCAGTATAACTTTTCTGAATGTTAAAGTAATCTATCAGCAAAGTAACATCCCAAAGTGAATTTCCAGCAGCATCTGCTGGGGATAAGATCTGCAATTCCCATTATGTAGCTTACTAGCCTGTCGTAGCTAATCCATTGCTTACAGAAGTGAATATTTTCCCTAGTATTATGACTAAAATAGAGAGGAAGCAAAATGAAATCACCCACTGTCCATTTGCAGGTGCCCCAATTATTTACCAAATTGCAATGCTGTGGTATTGATTCTTGAGGTATCACTAGCAGAGGTAGCACCACTGTACTAGTAAGTTATACATTGCCAACAATGCCATTCCTGGAAGATGACATACACAATAACACAGCCAACAGCTATTTGAAAGGGATGCTGGTAATGAAACCCCAGTCATTTGTAATCTGAGGCACCAATTGTAATTTTCCAAACCTGTTCAGCCTGTCAGAAAATGAAATTCGCACAAAACTGATAATGGTTTCCAAGCTATGCTCCCATGATTTTGCTATTTTCAGTTTAGAAAACCTGAAGTATAGCAACAGTTTAAGTCCTGAGGTCCACTTGGCTCAGTCTTGATGGTTTTGGTACGTTAAGTTATCTTCACCGCTACAGCACCAAACTAGTCATATCGGTTTCCCCTCTGAAACTCTGCTTTGATGTTTAAATCCAAGGTCATAAGTATCATGATGTGACATGCCCAGTTGGCATGATGCTGACAATCTGAAGCTGACAGGCACTCAAAGAGACTGGCAGCTTTTCTCAAAGGAATTAAGTCTAATGTAGGGCAGAGACTAAACAACCCTCAATTCTTATCGATATGACCAAATTCCATACTGACCTGTCAAATTATGCTAACGTCATTTGAAATACTTGGCCGCAGATATCACAACATTTACAAACCAAAGTGTAACTTCTGAATGATAAAACAATAATTAGATCAGTATACAGTGTTAGATGCAATGATTTAGTCTACCGAGGATAATTTATTCCTGCAGCTTTAAACACAAAGGCAGTTTCCTTGGAGAACTCACAAGCAAAACTGGTTCACACATCATCATACTTTAATATCATCCGGTATGTTATTGCAATATTTTGACACCATGCCATGTTTTTGTTTGCTTGCATGACTATATCCTCTCAGCAGTTCAATACCTGTCAGCCAAAAACCCTATCTACACTAGGGACATTTTCCTAAAAAATATCATGATGGGTAAAACCATTACAGATCCACTAACATTAGCAACGTTGGGCACCCTAGTATAGAAGGTCACCAGCCACTGTAGACATTTTCAACACTGCACCAATTCTGAGCAGGGTTGGAAGACATGGGCTTAAATCCCGACCCCATTAAGTCAATGGCAAAACTCCCATTCACTTAATTGGGCCAAGATTTCATCCTATGTGTTCAAAACACAAGGAATACCTGGTGATCCATCTGCATTAAGACGCCCAGTGTTGTTAATAGTGGTGGAATTGAAATGGTGTAAGCAAACATTGCAAAATTGTTAGAAATGTGCCTTGTGTAGACATGGCCCAAAAGGGACAGACAGAGAAAATCAATGTTACTGGTGATAAGATGAGGGTTTGAAAAGAATTCCACTTCACCTAGCAATCAACTTTCCTCTCAGATCTAACTACTATAAAGTTGGTTAAATGAAACATGTAAAACCACCTAGCAGAGAGCCATCAGATAACTCCCAATGTCATTACACCCCTTGTTACAGAAAAAAATCATGTTTAATATTAAATATTTGCTGAAACCTATTTGATGCCCAAACCGTCACTTAGACGGTTTTACCACACTGCCAGGACACATAACATGATGGTTGTCTGTGTCTTTTGGTTTCTCTGTGGATTTTGGAGGAAAACAAAAAGGTGTGGTCAAAAGTGTCATCAAATCCTCCTGGTGAATGCAACCGTTTTGCAGTTTGGAAATAGTACTTAGTACAGAATGGAAATCAGCACCACTTGGATTAATTTTTTTGCAGCCAGAGCCAATGTTTTTGAGTATGTCAAGACAGGCTCTTGGTGTGTGCAATTTGCCTTTGACATTGCCAGACTGTCACTGACTGTTATGATTTTGCACAAACACCCTCTTTCCCTCCTTCCTGGAGAAGAGGTAGGATTTTAGTGTGCCTGTGGTTATGTCTGGAATAACCCTACTTGTTTAGCTATGTGTTTGCCCTGAGCTATAACAGGACTGATCACTTTTTTAAAATTAAGCTCAGTAAACTGATTTATAAGCTTTTCATGGACTTTCAGCAAATTTGTGCCAAACACTATCCTGTCCTTAGTCATTTCATTTATTCCAGTAAATACAATCTTTATCTAGAAACTTTAACTATGTCAGTGTGTGTTCTATGGGCTCATTTGGGCCTTGTATTTGGCTATAAAATGTTCATTGTACAACTGTTGGGTTAGCTTTCAAGGTGTTACATGTACCCTCATCTATTTTCTTCATCTTCAGGTGTAATCTCTTTCAGGGTATTATAAACATCTCTACATTTGTCCCCATTCCAAAGTGGTAGATAAGAACGTTTTTCTTCCTCATATTTAGATTTCAGGGCACCCATGAAAAGGAGTTCTCGTATGAGGTTTAAATTTCGTCCACTGCTCAGGAAAAAATACGTTTTCACAGTTCCTATATGGACTTGATGTCTTTTCTTAGGCTTCTTCTGCACTTTAGAACAGTGATTTTCAACTGTTTTTCATCTGCAGACCTCTAAAATATTTTGAAGAGATGAGGACCCCTTTGGAAATCTTAGACATAGTCTGCGAACCCCTGGGGTCCATGGACCACAAGTTGAAATCTACTGTTTTAGATGATTTCTGACACTATGTAATGCTTCTGATACCATTCACTGTTTTTGTTTGTTTACATAATGTACACTGAAGGCAGCAGCTCTGCCCCTAAGAAAGGGCTTATGGCCAGATTTCAAAGGTATTTAGGCACTTAAAGACACAGATAGGAGCCTAGTGGGAGTTGGGCACCTAAAATGCTCAGGCACTTTTGAAAGTCCCACTGGGTGCCTATCTGCACCTTTAGCTAATAATACCTTTGAAAATCTGGCCTTTAGTAAGTGAAACCTGAGGAACCCAAATCATTAGACGCTTTTGAAAATCTTGGCCACCTCTGTCTATCTGCGCATTTATGCCATGTTCATCACCCTTATATAAAGCTGTGTTTTAGTATGCTGACTCATGTGAACTTTGGAGTGTTTTTATTTCTCTCAGAAAAAAACAATTTTATTCGCCCCAGGTTCTGACCGACGCTCTCTGTTGCTTTTTCAGATGCAACAGAATGTGCTAGGAAAAGGACTGCAGCAATGGGGAACAACAAAAAGTCTGGCAGACAGGTTTCTTCGAGTGTGCTCTTCAACTTGGTGAACACGGTTATTTCATTTTAGAACAATGTACGTTTTTCAAAAGGGATTTTAAAGAAGACTCAATATCCACTGTTTGAAAACATATGAACCATTTAGCTATGATTGCTATTGAAAAAAAGAAATGATTTCTCCAGGCAAAAAACACACACTTTCCCTTCATCTGAAGGCATTAGCACTGAAACTTGTGATATTACCTTTCGAGCTCAATAATGGGCAGGAGGAGGAGAGGAAGTAAACAGTATATAGGATTTCTGGAGCCTATGGTTAATGTGAAACTGGCAGTACACAATGCCTATTGCTGGAAAGCTTCATTGCTCTTTGCTGCTGAAAAGGCCTATCTCAGCTTGCCAGATTGAATGCTGTCTCCTTCTTACAGATATACTGCACTGGTAAAGATTGTTTTTCTCCCAGTGGAAGTTTCATAGAATGCACAAATTATACATGAGTTTCAATTCAGCTTCAATTTTGCTAGTAGAGTTGAGCTCACAAGGCAGTGCACAGATCTAAGACATCTGTTATATAATACCAACACTGAGGGTACGTCTATACTACCCGCCGGATCGGTGGGTAGTGTTCGATGTATCAGGGAACAATTTATCGCGTCTCATCTGGACGTGATAAATCAATCCGCGAATCGCGGCCCGTACTCCAACTCGGCAGGAGGAGTAAGCGGAGTCGATGGGGGAGCCACGGCAGTCGACTCGCCACCGTGAGGACGGCCAGGTAAGTCGAACTAAGATACTTCGACTTCAGCTACGCGAATAGCATAGCTGAAGTTGCATATCTTAGTTCGAACCCCCCCGCTAGTGTAGCCCAGGCCTGAGTTGACTGAAGTCACAACAGAGTTTTCTTGCCACCGTTAAATCCCTAACATGTCATCTAAACAGACGAGGGTTCAGTTATGGAAAACAAGAGTAGAGAACAGCCTTGTAAGCCTGTGTGCTCCAACTCCCACCAGTTGATCACCTACCACCCAGTGTAAATCACCCCTGGCATTGCCTTAATCGAGTCTACACTGGAATTGGATGATCTAGAAATGTGATAATCAAGTGATACTACATCACTGGCCCAATACCTGTGATCAAAGCAAGCGCCTCAAAATATGAAACATCTCCTGTGATGCCAGCTGTTTGAGTGTGAATGATCTTCCGGTGACTTGGAGCAGTGGCTCTCAACCTTTCCAGACTACTGTACCCCTTTCAGGAGTCTGATTTGTCTTCCATATCCCAAGTGTCACCCCACTTAAAAATGACAAAAGTGTCACAGCACACTGTTACTGAAAAATTGCTTACTTTCTAATGTTTACCATATAATTATAATATAAATATTGTACTCACATTTCAGTGTATAGTACAGGGGTCGGCAACCTTTCAGAAGTGGTGTGCCAAGTCTTCATTTATTCACTGTAATTTAAGGTTTCGCATGCCAGTAATACATTTTAACATTTTTAGAAGGTCTCTCTCTCTCTAAGCCTATATTATATAACTAAACTATTGTTGTATGTAAAGTAAATATGGTTTTTAAAATGTTTAAGAAGCTTCATTTAAAATTAAATTAAAATGCAGATCTTATCAGTTTAGTGTGATCCTTGCCCTTGCTTTTCCTTGCTGAGTTTTCCAATGTCTGGCATGTACTTTAAGCTCCAGACAGGCTTCTGAGTGATCAGTTGTTAACCGGCTCCGAGAGGGACAGAGGACACACAGGTATGTGGATTCAAATGCTGAAAGCACTGCAAACACAATTTTCTTCAAACAGTTAAATTTCACTGGCAGGGACGTCCAGCAGGCCCCAGCCCCCCCGTCCCGCTCGGGTCCTGCAGGGAAACGAACAGGGCTGGGCTGCCAATGCCTCCGCCCCGGGGCCGCCGCGGGATAGCACCAGCTGGGCAGCAGCCCAGACGGGACTGGCCAGGGGCTGGGCGCAGCGTGCGCACTGCTGGGTCCCCGCAGCAGGCTTGGGCTCATGGGGTTCGGGCCTGGGCGCCAGAGCCGCAGCCGCCAACCTTGGCCATCGGCCGCTTCTTCCTCCCACGGCAGTGGGAGCTGCAGCAGTGGCTGCTCCCGAGTCCCGCTGCCCAGGGGGGGAGAACAGCCGCCGTCTGGCCCCGCGGGCCGCCCCCCTACTCTCCCTACTGCCTGACTGAGTCCTGCCTGCACTCGGGGCCAGGCCAGACTCTCACTCACCCCGGCCCCGTGCTTCCCCTGCGTCTCCCGGGCCTCCCTCCACAAGCGCCGGAGGGAGGAGGAATGGCGAGCCTGGGGAAGAGGCGGGGATTCAGGGAGGAAGCCAATGGGGGAAGGAGAGGGCAGAGTCGGGGCGGGGGGGGCGGGGCACGAGCACTTCCGGGCTTTGGAGTATTTGCTTGTTTGTCCAGTGTCCCGACCTAACGTTGGTCGGGACGCGGGACAAACAAGGAAATATCGGGACAGTCCCGATAAAATCGGGACGTCTGGTCACCGTAAGTAGGCACAAACTGTATTCCATTAATTTTATCAGCATGGAAAGACGAAAGTCCTATTAGTGACTTTTTAGAGCATGATAGTATTGCTCCAGCAGCTTAATGCAGATTGAAGAGGCTGAATAATGCCTGAAAGGAAAGCTTGCAGGCAATCCAGCAGAGGCCTTTGCCTAATGTAATATAAAAGTTGTTAATACAGTCTGATTGTGTTGTCAAACTTGCAGAATTTAATATTTAACGTACTAATAAGATATGAGAGTTTCATTTCATGAGTGATTTTATAAACTATCATATTAATGAAACCTTAAAACCTTAATTGTGTTATCTAACTTTAATATGCAGTAAAGCGTGTTAAGTTTGTAGAAGAACTCATCCCTGGGAGAACCTAGCAGCAAGAATAAGTAATTTTGCAACTTTGCATCACATTGGGGACCATTTAAAAGGCTATCACATTAACAATTAGGTAGCGTAAGATGAAAGCTGCTAATATCGCCAAGAGACACTTACATAATACAAGAATGGAATTAGTGAGAGAACAGTCATTAAATGTCTTTCAAGTTACAAGATTAATTTAGCACTATTTGTGGAAAGGTTTGTGACTAGACAGATTAATAACAGGAGGCCCAGATCCAACTTCCATTGATGTGTAGAAAGAATAGTAAATATGGCAGGTGACCAGCTTGGCTTAACAGTGAAATCCTTGCTGATCTTAAACACAAAAAAAGAATCTTACAAGAAGTGGAAGATTGGACAAATGACCAGGGAGGAGTATAAAAATATTGCTCAGGCATGCAGGAGTGAAATCAGGAAAGCCAAATCACAATTGGAGTTGTAGCTAGCAAGGGATGTTAAGAGTAACAAGAAGGGTTTCTACAGGTATGTTAGCAACAAGAAGGTGGTCAGGGAAAGTATGGGTCCCTTACTGAATGGGAGAGGCAACCTAGTGACAGAGGATGTGGAAAAAGCTACCCAATGCTTTTTTTGCCTCTGTCTTCATGAACAAGGTCAGCTCCCAGACTACTACACTGGGCAGCACAGTATGGGCAGGAGGTGACCAGCCCTCTGTGGAGAAAGTCGTGGTTCAGGACTATTTAGAAAAGTCCATGGGGACACGATGCACTGCATTCAACGGTGCTAAAGGAGTTGGCTGATGTAATTGCAGAGCCATTGGCCATTATCTTTGAAAACTCATGGTGATTGGGGGAGGTTCCGGACGACTGGGAAAAGGCTAATGTAGTGCCCATCTTTAAAAAAGGGAAGGAGGAGCATCTGGGGAACTACAGGCCAGTCAGTCACACCTCAGTCCCTGGAAAAATCATTGAGCAGGTCCTCAAGGAATCAATTTTGAAGCACTTCGAGGAGAGGAAAGTGATCAGGAACGGTCAGCATAGATTCACCAAGGACAAGTCATGCCTTCTATGATAAGATAAAGATAAGATAAATTGCCTTCTATGATAAGATAACTGGCTCTGTGGATGAGGGGAAAGCAGTGGATGTGTTGTTCCTTGACTTTAGCAAAGCTTATGGTACGGTCTCCCACAGTATTCTTGTCAGCAAGTTAAAGAAGCATGCGCTGGATGAATGGACTATACAGTGGATAGAAAGCTGGCTAGATCATCGGGCTCAGAAGGTAGTGATCAATGGCTCCATGTCTAGTTGGCAGCCGGTATCAAGTGGAGTGCCCCAACGGTCGGCCCTGGGGCTGGTTTTGTTCAATATCTTCATTAATGATCTCGAGGATGACGTGGATCAGTTACACAGTAACTGAACTGGATTACACCCCCAGCAAGTTTGTAGATGACACTAAACTGGGAAATGTGGTAGATACGCTGGAGGGTAGGGATAAGATACAGAGGGACCTAGACAAATTAGAGGATTGGGCCAAAAGAAATCTGATGAGGTTCAACAAGGACAAGTGCAGAGTCCTGCACTTAGGACAGAAGAATCCCATGCACTGCTACAGACTAGGGACCGAGTGGCTAGGCAGCAGTTCTGCAGAAAAGGACCAGGGATTACAGTGGACGAGAAGTTGGATATGAGTCAACAGCTTGCCCTTGTCGCCAAGAAGGCTAACAGCATTTTGGGCTGTATAAGTAGGAGCATTGCCAGCAGATCGAGGGACGTGATCATTCCCCTCTATTTGGCATTGGTGAGGCCTCATCTGGGGTACTGTGTCCAAGAAGGATGTAGAAAAATTGGAAAGAGTCCAGCAGAGGGCAACAAAAATGATTTAGGGGGCTGGAGCACATGACTTATCAGGAGAGGCTGAGGGAACTGGGATTATTTAATCTGCAGAAGAGAAGAATGAAGGGGGGGATTTGATAGCTGCTTTCAACTACCTGAAAGGGGGTTCCAAAGAGGATGGATCTAGACTGTTCTCAGTGGTACCAGATGACAGAACAAGGAGTAATGGTCACAAGTTGCAGTGGGGGAGGTTTAGGTTGGATATTAGGAAAAAACTTTTTCACTAGGAAGGTGGTGAAGCACTGGAATGGGTTACCTAGGGAGGTGGTGGAATCTCCTTCTTTAGAGGTTTTTAAGGTCAGGCTTGACAGAGCCCTGAATGGGACGATTTAGTTGGGAATTGGTCCTGCTTTGAGCAGGGGGTTGGACTAGATGACCTCCTGAGGTCCCTTCAACCCTGATATTCTATGATTCTATGATGTCAACAGGCCCTTAGAGAGACTTAGGCTATGAAAATTTATAGTGATGGGCTTTATTTATAAAGAAGTTGTCTGGGGTTGCTGAGCATTTAGCTTCACGTGGCTACACTGGCTCATGAAACCAGGAGCTCAAAGTTGTTTTGCACTACTGGCCACAGAATTCAAAGTAAGATATACTTATATGTATTTTAGAAGCACCATTTGAAGCTCCATAGTCAAGGTTGAGATGAGTTTTACATTTGAAGCAGGGATTCATCTCCTTTATTATGTATGACATATACAGTATATATCTTCCCCAGAATGACAGCACTTACTCTTTCAGTATACAGTGGATATCTTGAGAATTTACAAGTAAATTTGTTAATATAAAGAAGATGATGCATTCCAATGTAAGACCAAGACACTGACAGACACACTGGGAGACTGCTCAATCAGGAGGACAAGTCCTTTAATGTACACAATGGCCGAGAGTGTTATTTGAAGGCTACTATGTATCTAAAGGCAGTGGGATAACAGGAAAGTGGGAAGCCAAAGTTCCTGATACCAAAATAATTGAGAAAGCTAGTAACGTGCTGATTTCATCTTCTGGCCCTGCACCTTAGGCCTGTGTTATCTATGGCAAGGACTTGTCCCTCGAGAATTTGACTTGAGACGCTGCAGTAGGACACACAGTAACTGAACTGCTTTGGCACTTACGCCATCATCTTTCAAGATAGATGGCTTCAGTATCCACCTAAATATAGCAGCACAGATCACCACTTACTACATAAATACCACAGGAGGAGAGCTGAATGGTGGGGAAAAGTGGTTCCAAATGAGTCCTCTGCAATGAGTGAAAGGACATCTCAAACCTCTTTTGTACTCTTTTAATGTTTATTCACTAGGACTATACTAACAAAAGTTGGGGTATGCGTCTCAATGACTCACTTTATTTTAGTGCAGATTGAGTAAGCCACCTGGCCACAATAAATCCACACACTGTGTACAGCCAAAAATGTATCCCCTTGTTGGGTACTGGCTTTATTAACAAAGAAATGAACAGTAATATGACAAAGTTCAGCTCAAGCTTCTGCTCTTAGGATTCTTCCCTCTGAACGGCACAGCCCACCTTCTAGAGCCTCTCTCTCTACAAACACTCCCAGCTCTATTATAACCAGCGGGGTACAGACACCAGCCTCAGTGTGCCAGCAGAACCCACCCCACCCTTTCCCATTGGGTTCCATACATGCTAACAGCATGAGGCGTTTCAGGGAAAAACTACCAGTCTGTTAAATCTAGGGCGCGTCTACACTGCCCTGCAGTTCGGACTAAGTGGGTGTGAACATGGTAGCTTTAAGTTCACACCTGTGGCCTCCACACAGTGGGGACAGGAGGGCATGATAGCATAGCACTTTGGGGTGCACTGCCATCCACACCACCTTAGTCCAAATTGCTTGGCAATGTAAACAGACCCTTAGTTACCTGCCCTCTCTTTGGCTTTATGTATGTTACCAGGCAGGACTATCTTGGTGGACATGAAGCAGCATTCTCATGACTAGAGGGCGCTGTGAACATAGAGTGGGAATGTGGGAGTACAGGAAGGGGAAGTGAAGAAGAAGAGCAGCAGATGGAGGTGGCAGGGGGTTCAAGAAAAGGCGAATGAGTGAGAGAAGGATGGTTAAATGGCAATAAGGATGGATGGTCAGAGCAATTAAAGGGAAGTGGCAATAAAGATGGAACAATTAATTGGCAATTGCAATAGTACCTGTGTCTGAGAGAGAGAGAGAGAGAGAAAATGCAATCTGGAGGGAGGAATGGATGACATCAGAGAGTGAAGCAGTGAGATGTCAAGACAGTGTGGAGTGAGTGTGTATGGGCAGGCCCCTTCACTCATCTACTCTTCTGTTCCTGCTGCCGCTGCTCTTCCTTAGCCTTCTTTGCCCTTCGGCATTATACACGGCATAGTTTTTCACCTGTTACTTACAGTGACTACACCTTCCAAACAAACGCCAAGCCCTGGCTAGACTCAGAAAATTATTTGTCACTTTGTTTTGATTGGAAAACCACAATACAAAGATTATACTTACAGGGCAGAACCACAGGTTCCTTGTTTAGCATGTGTATGTATATGAATTTGTACTTGGGCCCATATCATGCTGGTGTCAAAACAGACAGGCAGGACTATCTTGGTGGACTGTAGTTCTAGATCAATTATATCTTTTCATTTTTAAATGTCGGGAAACATGAGCTGAAAACCAAAACTATAGTAAATAAGTGCCACTTACAACAAATCAAGGAAAGTGAACGAGCTAAACCACAAGCAGAGGGGGGGAAAAATCACATGCTGAGACACTAGCCATACATCATAACCTTCTCTCAGCTAGTCTAGACTTGGGATCCAGGAACCTGATTCTCCGTACTCTACGTCTATCCTGGTATATTTCCACTGATTTCAATAGAGTTACTTTTGATTTAAAATACACTGGTGTGAATGAAAAGAGAGTCAGGCTCTCTAACTCTATAAATATTTTACTGCCAATCCAGGACCAATCTGCCAATAGAATAGAATGTTCAGAGCTCAAAACTTTACTTGGCAGAAGCAATTACTTAGTCTAAGGTGCTCTGAATTTTGGGCTAGATTCCCTCCTGTATTGAGATCATTCAGCATGCACTGGTTGGGGAGGAAGAGGGAGTGTGGTACAGCTTTCTGATTCTCAAGTCACATCTGCTCTCGTCCTGGCTCCAAAGTAAGTTGCTGCATTCTAGGGCTGCTGTAATTTAGGACAGTTGCCTATGATTCCTAAGGGACCATACACAGAATTTACAGGGAAGGGAAGAGATTTGCCCTTCTGCTTCCTCATCCCAGCCACATAAGCGGTGCTAGGGGTAAGGAGCTATCTGAAAGCTCTCTCTGGAGCAGAAATTCTCAGCTGACCAGTTACAACCAGCATTCGGATTCTTTGTGCTACATGAGTAATGCAAAGAAACCAGTTTGCTGAGAAGAATGTAGCCCTTTATATCTTGACTAATCAAGACTAATGTAAATGTTGAGAGAGACAAGATGGGTGAGGTAATATCTTTTATTGGATGAACTTCTGTTGATGAAAGAAACAAGCTTGCAAGCTCAACAGTAATAAAACTGACTTAATGTAGTGTAGATCAGGCCTCAATGGGTTACAGATTGTTGTGATGAGACTTAAAACCATTGTCTCTATTGAATCTATGATTTCTGGTGTCTAGCATTATGAATTTAAGCTCCCAGGCTTGTCTTTTGAAGGTGCTATGCAGATTTCCTTTGAAGACTCCACCAATAGATTGCATCATGGAATGGGCCACCCCAATTCCCTGAGGGAACCTGCTTCATCATAGGAAAATGAAACCACTGACCACACACCCCTAGTTGTCACCTACCAGCCCACACTGGAACTCATGTGGCATATCATCAAACAATTACAACTGTACTTGATAGAAACCACATCCTAAAAGGAACCTTTCCGAAACCTCTTCTTATGGTCTTCAAATAACCCTTCAATCTTGCCAAACGTCATAAAAAGCAAGAACAGACCAAGACACACCAACTCAAAGCAGCACCAGACCCTGCCATAACAACAGATGCAAAACCTGCAGGCATATCTCCACTGCCATGATAATCAATAGCCTACATAACACATTTCAATATACATGGGTCCTACACGTGCCTATCACAACATGGGGTGTACCTCATCCAGTGCATCAAATACCCCAACAAAAACTATGTGGGTGAACCTAGATAATCTCTACGCTCTTGAGTGAACTCACAAAGAAAAATGATAAAAGGCAGAAACACCCTATCACCCATGGGCAAACACTTTCACAAAATGATCACTCTGTATCTGACCTCTCAGTCCTCATCCTCAAACGAAACCTGCACACCACCTTCCAAAGACAAGCCTTGGAGCTTAAATTCACAACTCTGCTAAGCACCAAAAATCATGGACTCAGATACATTGGTTGTATGTCTCATTATAACAATCTGCAGCCCACTAAAGGCTGGTCTACATTAGAAAATTGACCAACAAAGCTACTTCGCTCAGGGTGGTGAAAAATCAATACCCCCAAGCGATGTAGTTAGGCTGACATAACCCTTGGTGTAGATAGTGCTAGATCAACAGAAGAATTCTTATGTCGATGTAGCTATCGCTTCTCAGGGAGGTGGATTAACTACAGCGACAGGAGAATCCCTCCTGTCACTGTAGGTAGTGTCTACACTGAAGTACTACAGCAGCGCACCACTTGTCAAGTGTAGACAAGCCCTAAATACCCTTTAGAATTCTTCCATTGACCTAGCTACTGCCTCTTGGGGAAGTGGCTTTACTACAGCGATGGGAGAACCCCTCCCATCACTGTAGTAAGTATCTACACTGAAGCACTGCAGTTGTGCTGCTGTAGTGTTTTAAGTGTAGACATAGACTAAGGCCAGGTCTACACTACAGATCTATATCAGTATAACTACACCACTCAGGGGTGTGAAAAATCCACATCCCTGAGTGACATAGTTAAACCAGCCTAATCCCCAGTGTAGACAGCCTCTTGAGGAGGTGGATTAACTTTGTTGATTGGAGAAGCTTTCCCATTGGCATAGGAGCATCTTCACTAAAATGTTACAGCAGTGCAGTTGTGCTGCTGTAGAGCTGTATGGGAAGACAAGCCCTAACTCTCCTCTGTCCTATGATTGCAAAGGTATTAATTGCCCACTTCACCTGGAATAGTCTCTTGTAACATGTGTTAACTCCTTATGCTTAACAATCTGTTCCATGTTGTATTTAGCTGTGACATTCTGATTACCTTTCCCAGACCTGAGGAAGAGCTCTGACCAGGGCTGGCTCCAGGCACCAGCTTACCAAGCAGGTGCTTGGGGCGCCCGCTCCGGAGAGGGGGCGGCTCGTCCAGCTGTTTGGCGGCAATTCGGCGGATGGTCCCTCACTCCTGCTTGGAGTGAAGGACCTTCCCCCGAATTGCTGCTGCAGATCACGATCACGGCTTTTTTTTGTTTGGCTGCTTGGGGCGGCCAAAACCCTGGAGCCGGCCCTGGCTCTGACAAGCTTGAAAGCTTTTCTCTTTCACCAACAGAACTTGGTCCAATAATAAATATTACCTCACCCAACTTGTATCTCTCATATCCTGGGACCAACATGGCTACAACAACGTAGCAAACACGAATGTAAATGACAGGTTTCAGAGTAGCAGCCGTGCTAGTCTGTATCCGCAAAGAACAGGAGTACTTGTGGTGCCACAAGTACTCCTGTTCTTGTTACTAATGTAAATGTTATTTTGACCATCTCATTTGTGCTTTACCAACTAATCCATCACTTCTGGGACTATTTCTACCTTTTTCCAAATGTCTAAAGTGGCTTCAAATGGCCACAATTAAAGAAAACAGCACGCCAAAGCATTTGCTACCCGTCTACTCAGAAAGCAAAAGTGGAATTTTCCTACCTATTCAAAGGCTGGATGACATTCAGTTTTAAATCAATGACAGTTTAAATTCTGATATCTTGCTAAACATTCAAAACTAGAATTATGAGCTTTATATTAGAGGTGATTGGAAATTTTCCATAAAATAAAGCTTTTCTGTGGCAAAATTTTTGATTGCCATTGGGAAACATCAAAACAAAATACTTAGTTTTGGGTTAGATTGACCAAAAAATGAAACATTTCAATCTGTCAAGTGGAATTAAAATATTTCAACATCAATCTGTGTTCATCTGAGCTGCTGTGGTGAGGCACTGGGTGTCATAGTTCAGGCATCTCATGCCTCCATTCTTCCCGATAGGGCACGCTCCCAGTCTGGACTACCTTTGCCATGATACACCAGAGTCTCCCCTCTAGTTGAACTGCCATGTTGCATCATAAGAACCATATGACCATGGTGCATCATGAGATATGTAATACAGCTGGAGAGCCCAGACTACTGAGGAGAATGGAGTCATGAGTTATACAAACTACAACTCCCATAAGGCACCACAGCAGCTCAGCGGGACAAAGGTTAATGTTGAACTGAGCTAAAAGGAAACATTTCAACATTTACATATCCAAATGTTTTGGAACTTTATGATCTGCAAAACAATTCTGGCATTTCATTTTTTTGGTCCTGATTCAGGGTGAAAAGAAAATGGTCAAAATATTGGAATTTCCTATAGGATGGAAATTTTGATTTTTGACGAGTTCTGCTTTATATCCTTGGGAATAGCAGATACTCAGCTTTCTAGTGGGGCACTGCACTCATTTGTAGCCCAGGAAGATGCCAAGAAATCAAGCTATAAATTTGTAACATTATTATATAACTAATATGTGATTTTTAGAGGTTTGTGAAATGCTGTTTTTCTTTTTGAGTCCTGTATAGTTACACCTTGTTTTATAGCAGGAAGAGACTAGTGCCAATAATATTTGTTTAAACAAACCTTTCGAAAATAATAGTTCTGTGAATTCGGTGGCATAAACAGATGGTGTACTGTGGCATAACCATTTATGGACACTTGTTTGGAATGTCTTGCATGACCCAGTCATGGCTGAGTCACTCACAGATTCATCTCCAATCCAAGCGGTTAAAATCTTTCTGACACCACAGCATCATGTAGTCTCTCTGTACATATAGGAGGGCTTTTCATTGCCCAAACAAATGTATGGAAAGTTCGCTATCCTTCTGTAGCCTAGTGGTGGTGCTTACCTCTATTCTATGTTTTGCATTATATTTTGCTTTATTATATTTAGCAATAATGCAAGGAACCTACAGGCTTGTATCCTGCAAGACATTGGCTTCAGCAGTTAGCAAGAGGCTTGAGGCCTACAAACTTTGGCATAGATAAACTTAGGTAACTCATAAGTTTTGGGGAACTGGAAGTAGAGTGTAAGGGGGAGTTTTGTCCATAATGACATCAGCCAACCGCAGAACATGAACTGATACCAGCTTCTGGAAGGTTTTGGATGGAACGAATTGATGTATATGATAATGGGGTGAAATAAAAAATATGCTAACCTATAGAAGAAGGACACCTTAACATTGGTAAGGGGAGGAAATACAAATAAGGAAGAGGGGAGAAACCCCTACTGAATATGCATTAGACATGGTAACATCAATGTAACATATTATAAAAGTGGGGGCAATAGGAGAGAGAGAGATGTAGCCATTGGGAGATGCCAGAATGATGGCGACTGGTGAAGATGAGGAAGGTGATGAAGAGGAGGAAGATAATGGCTAACATTTCAGGTTGTTCTGCAAGGGATGGTGTGAGTATGGATGTTCAGATGTACTCTCTCTATTATCTCTATCTCTATCTACCTTACTGAGTTAGAGTGTGTGTGACTTTGCTAATAGTATTATTACAATACATTCTTTATTTGTAAATATAAGAGAGTTCCTATAGTGTGAGTGTTGCAACTGTACACATCAGGGTTCCCAACTATATAACAATTTTAACACCACTGGGCCTGATCTTGGGACAAGAAGCTGTCAACTCCCAAAGTGATAACTGGGATTTTTTATTCATAATCTATAGATCAGGCTACACTTCTCTTCACATAAATGCTTTCAATTTCTCCCACGTGCCAGTGATCTCATGAATTTAACTACCTAATCTCCATAGTGGGCGGGACAAAGGGAATTGTTATAAGGGTAGGCCTGTGTGGAGCATGCTCACTGGCCTTACACCTATATATCTTCTATAAATCCAGGTCAATCTTTTGGTCTAAATTGGCAACTGCTAAATTGGCTGCTGTCCCAGGAAACCACAATTTCAAATAAATCCTGATGGAAGAGGGGAAACAAATCTGTTTTTCTTTTAAAAATAACAAAAACCACTGCTGCTGCTGCATAAAAAGGCAAAGGTTTTAGGTGATGGTAGTAAGAATGTGTTCAAATTTAAACCAGAGTATGAAAATCTTTCCAGTTTCCCATTTAAAATTCAGTGGGACAGGTCCCCAGCTGATGGAAATTGTCAGAGCTCCTTTGGAGGCTCTGCTGCTGAATGTATACTTGATTTAAAAGATTTGTCTCCATCTGTATACTATGAAGGGCAACATGATGGGAGAGTCCTTGCCTGGCCGCCACACCTTCACTGCCCAATAATTTGATTTAAGATCATAACATAAGAATGGCCATACTCTGTCAGACCAACGGTCCACCTAGCCCACTGTTGTCTTTGGATAGTGGCCAATGCCAGGTGCTTCAGAGGGAATGGACAGAACAGGTAATCATCACAATTTGTTCAACAGCAGCCAGTGCTAATTGCAAAATGAAACTGAGAAACTTTAATTAATCTCACAGAAAATGCTCCAGGTATGATTGGAAATATTCTATGTACAGTGCACACTTCAGTAACTATTTCATAGCTTTTAATGGCCCTTTTAATTTATGTTTGCTATAGATTTAAATAACAATTATAGCCAGATGCCGCACTTAATTCATCCAAAGAATTTCCATCAAAAGCATCTACAAAGGGTAATAAGGGACCCTTAGTTTTGCAAGAGGGAAAATGAATCTGTCAGAGGTCCGACGACTCCCTATTGGCTCAGGAGAGTGTAATTTGCACACCAGCAGGAGTGAACTGAGTCCAGAAATTAAGAAAATACACATCAGCTAGTTACATTTATTGAACAGAAAGACGCAACTGTCAGAGCAGCAAGTGAAGTGGATGGATGTTTGAGTCTCACTTACAAATTCTATATTCCTAATAGAAATTTGGCAGATTGTGTTGGTTTATGGGTCTGTACTGCAAACAGTCTAGTAAAGCTTAATCTTGAAAAACAGCACGGAAGTGAGAAGAGGATGAAAATGTGGCATTGGTACAAGTTGGGACCTGTTAATAAAGCCTGTGGATTATCTTTTACAATGTCACATCTTGCCAACTTCTTCTGAAGGCCTTTCCTGATGCTACACCCTTTTTGAAACATCAATTTTCACAAGGCGAACTTTGCACTTTTGAACGTCAGCTCCTCTTTTTTCTTTCTTGGAAGATGGTAGTCTCTTTTCTAGCATCTATACCCCATATGTGTATAAAGGAACATATATGCCTGAAGGAGGTTTAACTGGAAGAAAAAACATCAATGGTAGTAGTTGTTATTATTTTCTACATCTGTTATAGGTCAAGTCTGCAGATAATTTGGAATGGGCCTATAGTTTATCTATGAAATAACAAGACAAGATAGAAATGTGCTGTGCTGTTACAAGTTGCAAAACTGAACAAAACTGGTAAGGTATTATATAGACGTTAAACAACATAGTTTTTTTTAAAGTCAGTTTGAAGCTCTGTGTTATACCGAATGGGGTACAACAGAAACAAGGTATTTTCCTATATTGAATCCCAAGTCTGCAAAGTGCTAAAATTTCAGTGAGTTTGGTGCTCAGTGCCGGGAAGAGCAAGGCCCCACTAGGAAATCATGTTCAGTTGGAGGGTTAAAGTCCAACATGGATCTTAACAGCTCCCCAGTCTTATTAGACTATAGTACCCACAGAAACTGCTACAGCTCGCTCTTAGGAAATACTCATAAACACAGCATGCCACCACCTCGTTTTATGAGGTCTTTTCCTGAGGAAAAGTTAAATCACTTCACTACATAAAGTAGACTGAAAGGTACACAAATTATGCAAAAGTTGGATGTGTGTGAAGTGAAATATGAAATTGATATGCCATTGGAAAGGAGACACACTAGCAAAACACTGAAATATTCTCAAGCAACATAATAATGGCAATAAGGACTAGTAGCCTCAATCTTGATGACTTGAAAGGTTACAAAGAATTTCAGCAAATTATAGGGCTCAAATCTTCCCTAGAAGGTAATTTTGATCATTTGTGTTTACTCTAAAGCGATCGTAATAATAATACGACTCTTTTGGGGGAAAAAAAGGCAACAACTGGAAACTGCTACTGATTTGGAAACTCCATGTTTATAAGCCAATCTAAACATTTCCTGGAGTCAGGGAGTTTCTACATGAGTTCAGTTCTTGGTTGTGTTTTACTTTTAGTTACAAAGATGTAGTGATTGGAGGAATAATTGGGTATATGTTTTTTCCATTGCTCCCTTTATTGTAACAACTGTGAGGGTTTTAAGAAATGGGCTCAAAAGCTGTGTCCAGAAGGACTATTTTCATGAGCCATCATGGAATTGAACATTCAGATGCAGACAGGGGTGAAAGTAGAAATAGGGACTTACTGATATGGGGCTGGGTTGGGGCTGGCTCTGGCCCCCGGAAGGGGTGGGGATGGGGTGGTCAGAGCCAGCCCTGGCCTGCCCTGTACCAGTAAGTGCCCTCCCTCTCCCCTGCTGGGGTAGCAGCAGCAGCTAGGGGCTCCGGCAGCAGTTTAAAGGGCCTAGGGCTCAGCTGCTACCCCAGGGCTCCAGCAGTGGGGCTCCGGCAGCTATTTAAAGGGCCGGGGCCATAGAAGCAGCTGGAGCCCTGGGCCCTTTAAATAGCCCTCGGAGCCCCGCCGCTACTCCAGGGCTCCGGGGGCTATTTAAAGGGCCCAGGACTCCCCTGCTTCTACCGCCTCAGCCCTTTAAATAGTCCCCAGAGCCCTGGGGTAGCAGCGGCAGGGCTCCGGTGGCTATTTAAATGGCCCAGGGCAGTAGAGGCAGCAGGAGCCCGACCCTTTAAATAGCCCCCAAAGCCCCGCTGCTGCTACCGCAGGGCTCCAGCAGTGGGGCTCTGGTGGCAATTTAAAGGGCCTGGGGCTCCAACTGCTGCTGGGAGCCCCAGGCCCTTTAAATTGCCACCTGGGGCAGCCGGGCCGTCCCGGTACGGCGCACCGGCTCTTGCCAGTACACTGTACTGGGGCGTACCAGCTTACTTTCACCTCTGAATGCAGAGTTACAATTATATAAGGAACTACTGCTGAGTCACCTCCATTCCTATCAACTGCAGAAGCAACCTAGTTGGGACTTTAAATTAGTCACTTAAAAGCATGTTTTGTTTTGCTTGGAACCATACCTGTCTTTTTTAGTCTTGCTTAGTATCCCTTAAATCTCTATTCTTTGTTAATACATTTATTTTTGTTTTATTATAAAACCATCTCAGTGAAGTATGTCAGCTAAACCAATGGGCTTGTGTATGTTCTGTTTCTTTGGAGGCAGCAAACGATCATTTCTGTGAGTGTCACAGTGAGAGGGACTAGAGACACTGCAGAGATGTCGCTTTTGGGAATTGGGGTTCACTGATTTGTACCTGCAAGGCAAGGTTTGGACTAGAAGAGTCCTGAAGAATTTGCTAGCTAGACAAGGCAGACAGGCTGGTATCTCAGGGAGCTGACACACAGCTTAGCAACAGCAAAACTCACTTGCTGGGTCAGAGAGCGGGTAACAGTGGCTCACACCTGAAGAAGAGCTCTGTGTAGCTGTAAAGCTTGTCTTTTTCTCCAACAGAAGTTGGTCCAACAAAAGATATTACCTCACCCACCTTCTCTAATATATAGATTTGACATTATTAAATATATATTTACTACTTACATTTACTACTACTGTATCTATATCATATGTAAAGAAAAAAGACTATAAATAGTAAACGTTGGAATATATACCCAGAACAACAGTAACATACTGTAGACAATGATGGTTTTTTTTTTTTTTTTACTGCTCAGAGAGGTGCCAGATTGACGGAATGTTCTGCAATAAGCCATGAAGCAGACATCTTGGTGTGTGTGTGTGTGTGTGTGCGTGCGTGTACACACACACACACACACAATATCTATATTTATATTTATATAAAATGTTCCATAGTGCTTGTCTTTTAGTCTATCTGTTTAAAGCATGTAATGTAGCAAAGTAGTTAATATTTTCTGCTTGTGTATACACAGTATTCCCCCTAATTTATTTTCTTTGATGATTACAGACAGGGAGATTTCATTTTCTGGTTTGGAATGTTTTGTTCGTTCTCCTTTTAAGTCAGGCTCAAGTTTTGCAGCTAGGGTCATCAGTGAAATGTAACTGGTAAAATATTCTTGCACAAGGAACGCTCAGTTCTTAACCCACTAATTTTAGGGTAGAACTATTTCTGGACATGCTATGAGCCTGTGTGCTGATTAACCTCTTATTCTGTCAGTGCAAATGCTTTGGTTCAAACAGTCTATACACAGATGTTTCCCATACACTGGATGAGGTGGCTTGGGGTTCCCAGAATTGTGAGTTACTACCTTTCTCAGCAAGTGCCAAGCTGTGTGACAACTCCCTGAGCCCCAGCCTGTGTGCCTTGCCAAACAAGCTCTTCAGGACTCTGCCAGCCCAAACCATGCCTTGCAGGAAACAGAAATTTCTTCCTGTCGTGTCCAGCCCTATCCAGGAACACTAACTAACTGAAGATAGCAACAGAGGGTCCTGTGGCACCTTTAAGACTAACAGAAGTATTGGGAGCATAAGCTTTCGTGGGTAAGAACCTCACTTCTTCAGATGCTGAAGAAGTGAGGTTCTTACCCACGAAAGCTTATGCTCCCAATACTTCTGTTAGTCTTAAAGGTGCCACAGGACCCTCTGTTGCTTTTTACAGATTCAGACTAACACGGCTACCCCTCTGATACTTAACTGAAGATATTAATTTTCCTACTCCTTTAAAGAGACAGGAACAGCAGTTTACTAATTTAACTGGGGTTTGACAAACATTCTTAATTCAACCACAGCACTGAATTTGTTTATAGTAAAAGTAAAACAAGTTTATTAAACAAAAAGTCATAGGTTTAAAGTGATACCAAGTATAAGGAGTAAAGATAGACATAGTTACAAACAAACAAAAATAAAAATATGCTTCTAATTTCAGCAAGTTATCTCTTCCTATGCAAATTTCTCACCTATGTTCAGTTTCCCCTTGGCTGAACAACCCAACATCCTGTGATATCAAGAGCTCTGGTCCCTTGAATCCCCCAAGTGATGGACAGCTATGGGGTCCTCTTTTTCTTTTATAGTCCAGTAAACCTTTGAAATCTATTCTTTGAAAAGTAAGCACAGACAAAGCTTCTCTTCCCATCGGGCTGAAGACACAGCATGGGGACAATGCAGATAATATTGTCTGTGTGTCTGGTTTAGCAGACCTCAGTGGTTCTCAACCTGCGGGCCACGTGCCACTTGTGGCCCAATTGGCACAGAGCTGTGGCACATGTGACATCCTCAGGGTCATACAGGTAGTATTGGATGTGGCCCACAATGGAAAATAGGTTGAGAACCAAGCTGAACCTGAAAGCTCTAACAAGGGATGATGTTTGTGGAGCAATCGAAGAGAAGGCTGGGGCCTGAACATTCCTTGGCAAAAGGGCAGTTCATTTCAGTGAGCACACCACACCATAGGAACAAGGGAATTAAGCAGATCTGGTTGAAAAATGGATTTTTCAGTTTGTTGGCAATTTTAAATATATTAAAAAAACCTGTCCGGTTTTGACCAAAATTGAAATTTCTGGCAAATCAAAAACCTCAAAACAAATCTTATTTCTACAACATTGAAATGTTTTGTTTAGATTGAACCATTTTACTTTTTTTTAAATGTAAGGTAATTAAAATTAAAGAGAAATTTTAAACAAAGTCATTTTAAACCAAGTAAGTCAAACCACTTTCTTTTAGTCATGTCAGACCTGGCCAGTTCTATTATGTACCTCTTATGCCGAGTTCCTTCCTGTGGAGTTTTGTTTTCCTCTCTCAAGTTGCTGCCCCAGTTGCTGTCCTCATTGCTCTCAAACTCCTCTAACGTGGTAGAGGCAGGAGGAGAACAAAGATGCACAGAGCAGCATCACAATTCAGACAGCAAAAAGAGGAGTGTTAAGTTGTTTTTTGGACACCACCTCATCTTGGGCTCTGTGCATTCTGGACATACCTCAGGAACTGGCCTTAAATATAAAGGGTTTCTTTTCTTTTACAGTTTTATTGAACAGATGGAGAAAACCAAGTCATTTGCAAAAAAAGCTAAAGAACAGAATACTGTCATTCAGTTTTAGTCTAATTGCCAGATATAAGGAGCATAACACTGTATATTTTTGGACTTGCACATTTTAAAAGAGGATTTAGAGCCTGTGAAAGGTGTTAGACTGACAGCCCTAGAAACAAAACCACCCTAAATAAGGCTTGCATACCACCCTTTACAAAAATGTCACAGCACTCTGTAAAACTAAACTAAAGGCCCTGATTTGCATACATTACAAGCCAGGAAAGTTCAACGTTTCCTACACCACCCTGCAACAGTGCTTCAACCGGAATGCACAAGCTTTTCTCTAAGACTGAGAGGATAATGCCATTCCATCTCCAGGCCCCTTGATCTCACAGCTTAAGACTGCTGACACAAAAGTTCCCCCAGATAGTACTAGTTATGATGGTGGGTTTTATTATATTGACATCCATTAAATGGGAATTAGACTGAGATCAGTTTGCATCTGAAGACCCATGAAATGGTAAGGATTAGTCACTAGTACCTTATGTAGTATTTGAACTAGAGATATAAAAGGGAAAAGGTTCCATATCCTATAAAGAATTACCTGAACTATTGAACCCCTCTCATTTTGTACAGACTTTGAAGGCAATGTTAGTAATGTGTCATTTTACCCAGTACTACAGATATGATGATGGAAGAAGGAGAAAGGGAAACCAACAATTTTATTGTTAAGAGTTATTTTCTTAGAAGAAATGAAGAAAATATGCAACACATATTGACCTTACTTTGAAAAACAGAAATGCTACTGGCGGTCAGGATTAATAATTAAGATTAAAAATGGAATGAAAAAAGCAGATCTGACAGGTGATGAACTGTCACTATATGGAAACAACAGATTGTGGCTTTGCCACTGCATTTTTAAACCATCCTAGATTAGAACATTTACTCTCATATTTTTGCTTATATTCTTCAAACATAGTTTTGTACCCATTTGTATACTCTGTTAATGCCTCTTAGAGAGGTAAAGAAGGTGGCAGTCCTGGAACACTCTGTGGTCTGGCCCTTACTAAGAAAGCAACTCTGTACACTCAAAGCATGCAGCCCCTAACCTACCTTTATCTTGGAACAACATCTGATATCCTCAAATTCCTTGGACCCCTTCAGACTGGAGCATTGCCTGGGAACAGCATTCATCTCATTTGGATGACCTTATGGCAAAGAGAGGCCAAATTTTCTTGATGGTACTACTTTACCTTTCCTTGACCTCTGAATTCAATGGAGTGTGTGATGCTGTTGGTATTGACTCAGCTGTGGATCCTGGTTGAGATAGATAGAATCCTCAGAGCATGGTTCTGCTTGTTCTTTTCGGAGTGATTCTAGAGGTTGGGGATGAACAGCAGCTCCTCCTCCCTAAGGACTCTCAGCTGTCGAGTCCTGATTGCTTCAGCTCTATCACCCCTTTTGTTTACCATCTGTGTGAAGTCCCTGGTGGGTTATTGTGAGGCAGCATGAGGCATAGTGCTATCCAAATGCTGATGACACTCATCCCTCAGTCTGCTTTTCGTTAGACCCGGATGTAGCTGTTTCCATATTCTCCCAGTGTCTGGCAGGGTCTAGGATCTGGATGAAAGTCAGCTTGGATTAAAATCAATATAGATAAAATGGAGGTAATGACGTTAGCTGGGGAAGCATTTTGGCAAAATCTTTACATCTGCATTCAATTCAAGGTATCCATTCATTATCAAAAAGATTTGCAGTTTCAGTGTCCTACCAGGTTTACCACTGAATCTAAGAGTGACACCATGGCCCTGTTGAACTCAATGAGAGTTTTGCCATCGGCTTCACCTGGGCCAAGATATCACTTTAGATTTCCAGAATGTGTTAGTGTCTAGAATAATTTTTCATTTCCATCTGGGCCTGAAGTTACAACCTTTCCTCTCAGATGCAAATCTATTTGTGCTTATTCATTCCTTCATTGCTGCTAGACTAGAGATCTTTTCAACACGTTCTACCATGGGCTGAGCATGAATCATTCTCAGAGTGCCTAGTACAGAATGTAACTAGCACCTTCAGAATGAGATGGACTGGTGAGATGATATACCTGTGGCACATAGAAATTCTAACTAGCTAGGTTATTAGTAGGGTTGGTTGAAAGATGGTAAGGGTTTCTGTGAAATATTAGAAAAGAAAATTTAGGTTTTGTCAAAAAATTTTTGCTGGGAATGTTTGTCAAAATGAAAATGTGGGGGATTTATTTTTGTCCCCCCCGCCATCGCTCTCCCTCTTTCCGCTACCTTATTTCCTCCAGAGGAAGGGGGAAAAAGGAGAAAAGCCATTTTTCATTGAATAAACAATGATGAAAATATTTTGACTGTCTCTACTTGATAGTATTTACTGGGATTGAAAGACTTGAAATAGTTGTTGTGTAGAGTAACTGCCTGGACAGGGTCATAGAGATGCATAGATCACTGTTGGGGGAGGGCGGGTGCTAAAGGCTTGTGTGTGTTCGTTTTACTCTTTTATTTTCATTTATCTGGCCAGCAGACTTAGTTTTGATATGACCTAAGGTAATGCTGAAAAATTCAGAACCCACCATGACATAGCGAGTATATTGAGTAAAAGATACTTATACAATATTCTGTATAGGATCAGAGGGGTAGCCATGTTAGTCTGGATCTGTAAAAAGCAACAAAGAGTCCTGTGGCACCTTAAAGACTAACAGATGTATTGGAGCATAAGCTTTCGTGGGTGCATGCCCACTTCGCTGACGAAGTGGGCATTTACCCACGAAAGCTTATGCTCCAATACATCTGTTAGTCTTTAAGGTGCCACAGGACTCTTTGTTGCAATATTCTGTATAGACATTTGAGTATTTAAGGATTTCTCTCTGCAAAAAGTAAATATTTTAAAGGGCCAATTCTGTGGAACAAATCAAATGACATGTTGATTGACAAAAAGGTACCAGTAATTTAATGTTTGATTACAGTGTGTGTGTGTATGTGGGTGTGGGTTATACATTTTCAAAGGTTACATTTGTTATTTCACCTTGACTGATTAAAGAATAAAAATAAAAAACCCAATCTTTATTATGTGATCACATCTGCATTCCAATGTGATGTGCAATTTACTTCATTTTCACTGGTTTTTGAGAATTGGCTTTTCTGCCATTTTGTGGAATAGACAAAAGGAAAATGCCCTTTTCATATGAGTGCAAAATTATTCTTAAAACAGCAAGTTGACAGCCTCATTCTGAGTGACGTGAGTGGTCTGGAAGGGGATTTGGAAACTGGCCTCTCCAACAGGCTTATCGACACATTCCACCAATAAAAATAAAACTTATAGTTGTGATGAAAAAGTCATTTCATAAAACAAAGCTGCCTAGGTAAGAGAAGCACTAGACTGGCTTCTCTGTATTGTATTTAGATTTGGTGATTTAGTACAAGCCCAGCTGTAATCAAAAGACAACTGTTCTCTTTTTATGTTCTTTATAAACTTCTTATTTACTTGCAGTAATTTAATAACTTCAATTGGATCAAACGCATAATGTACTACACTAATATGCCAATCTTGCAAATGCATGAGTAAAGTTAAGCATGTGAACAAGAATCTTCACGATTGGGGCCTGAATGACCTGTCTTGTAAAGACTTGTGCCCATACTTAAACTTACATTTTATGAAATGTCCCATAGACATCAATGGAGCTGCTAGTCTGATTAAAGTTAAACACATGTGTAAGTCTTTGTGGGATCAGGGCCTAGGTTTGTAAAGTACAATGGCATTTTCAGTTTAAGCTTAAACGGGGCAACGAACTAAGAAGATGCTTTCCATGCTATGGCAGATTATAGTGATGCAGAAATGCTGATTAAAAAGTACTGGCCTATTTGCGCATTCTCATTTATAAACTCTTCAATAACCTGGTGTACAGGACCAAAATGGAGGAATTTTTCTAACTGGTTAAATTTAATAAACCAGAGAAAAAAATGCATAAGGGAAAAAATAACGATTTCCTGCCTTTGAGTTCACTTAAAGTTAGGTAAATAACAGTCAGCTACTACAGCTATATAATTTACAGTTCTGTCAGGAATAGAAGGTTGTTTTTTTTTTTTTTTTTTAAATGTTAATTCACAACATACTTTCTTTGGAAAAAGGTTGGTAACCACCATCATGTTTTTGTTATTCAGTTGTCTCATAAATCTGTTCCATTCAATAGAAATACAGAAAGTTCTAAAATAAGGAAATAATTAGTTATGAAATTTTAAAAAGAAAAAATAAATTTGACTGATTACACAGTGTAAAAATTCTAGATACCCTATGATTGCGTCAATCAAATATTAAGGCAGAGTTAACAGATGAGAGGAAAACAAACAAATGAATAGTCTTAAGGGCCATTATAACTTCACATGGTATGCTGAGCATATTATAAAATGTGCACCAAACATAGAATATGACAAAAAATAAAAGAAATCAGCAAACACTATTAGAACACAGAGCACGCCATGGTAATTCCTCTGAAATAAGATAACTCAACAGGAAATTCTGCTTTTATAAGGTGCTGAGCACTTTAAATGCAGCCCATATCCTTTTGTAGGTGAGAAGGGAGCATATTGTTTGAATCTGTAAAGTCAGGCTTCAGTTCTAAAAACAGAAGTGGTGGAATATGTGGGTTCAGCTGAAGATAACAGCCTGGAAATGACAGAAGCCTCCTAGTATTGGACTGGAAACAAACTCCCATATGTTTAAAAGAGGGACCTTGGCTCAGAAAGAACCTAACATGGTGAAACGTTTTATGGATCATAAACATACTTGTTAAGAAGCAGTCTGGCTGAAGACTTTTGCCTAGTTTGGGACCCCATGGTTCTACTATTCTATTGTTATGTCAGTTACATTTGTAGAGACTGCAATCAAAACATTTTTTTAAGCTTAAACCTAACAGATTTTGTTGGAGAAGAAGAGCTCTTTTGAAAGAAATGTTGAAATTCTTAGGAAAGTAAAAGATTGAGGAAAGGAAGGGGAATTACTGGAATTTGATTCACTGGGATTTTGTGAGCTGTACAAAAATCTGTCACTATTGACAAAACAGACAGTTACAAGAGGGAAAAAAAAATCCAGGACTAAATCCAGAGTCATTGAAGCCAACGAGAGCTTGTTCATGTATTTCAATGGGATCCAGATTGGGCCTTATATTTTTGTGGGTTTGCTGAAAAACAAAAATACTTGATTTCACCACAGATCTTTTATGAAAAGGGAAGAATTTTCTGCTCAAGTGTATTTTGCTGTACAAAGCAGTTTTTGCTATGAATATAGCGGATTGCCACTGGCAAGAACAACTCAGGCCTGATTCTCCACTGCTTCGCTCTTTGTGCAGTCATACACACCTAAGCAAAGTGGCTGTAAAATGCTACCAAATCAAAAATGGTAGTGTTTTTGCACACACTTTGCATAGGTGTAAGGCAGTGGGGTTTCAGGCCTCACCATTTCCAGCTAGGTCAAGTTCACGAACACGCCACAATTCAGCCTAGTAAATGTAATTCTAACTTTCTTTCCCCAAAGTACTTAAGAACATTAGTACTCATGTGCTTAACTTTAAGCATATGAATATGTGCTTTGTGGATTTAGGCCCCAAAGCTGTGTTACCTGGCAACAGTAATAAAACATTGTTTTGGGAAAATTCTTAAAGGGCAAATTACAAGCTTCCATGATAAAGCTCTGATATCCCAATGAACCAAGAAAGCTCTTCTGGGAAGTTGCTTGTTTAACTTTTTGGAGAGGAAGGATCTATAAAAAGAAGATCAGCATCAAGGAAACCAGTTTGTTTGTGCCTATTACATAATTGTTAATAAACACAAAACTGTATCATCAGCGTTGTGGAATTTATCAGCCTCTGTAACAAAGCTGTCCTTTTCCCATCAGAAAATATAACCTAGTTTTAAGGATATCTAGACTAAACTTATGGAATCACAATATATTTTCTTTTAAATACGGGAAGATAATTGGACTTTCCAATATACCAAGAAAGTTGACCACATTTGCGTGATCAGGAACACGCCTTGGATAAAATCCATTATATGATCCCTATAACTACCCACGCTCTTTTGAAGGTCACCATTTTATACTCATGTGTTTGGTATTACTTGGGTTCCTCTAACAATAACATTCATACTCTTTCTAGCTGGACAACTGGAATTAAAAGATTTTTCATTAGGACAGTCAAAATTGATCACAGTGTTTTATTGCTTAAACTGTTGATCTCAGGACAGGCTGGTTTTTTTTTTTTTTTTTTTTTGGTCCTTTGCTTTTTCAGCCTTTGACTTCCAGTATCACATGCACCAAGGAGAGCGCTTATACAATCTGTGAGATGGGTGGGTTGAATGGTATACCTTCTGTAATAAAAAAAAACAAAAAACTCTGATGCTTTTTCATTTGTTGCAGTCTCCTTTCTCACATTTTAAGAAGACACTGCTCGATTATGTGTACAGTAGGGAATGCCCTGAATTATTTTCTTGGCCAGTGTGTGAGAGCATGAAGTATTACAAACTAACGCTCTGAAATGGAATATAATGTATATGGCCTTCACTTACACTGTGGATTGTGTCAGAGTTCCCTTATGATGCATAGGTATATTCTGAGCTACTTTGTACACAGTTTTCCTTGTGTGATTTTGCTGACCAACCTGGACAAAATTATTTGTTTAAAAGTAAATGTGAGTCCATGTATCGATTGATAAACATGGTTGTACACTCTGACAAACCCATTCCTACTAGTAGCTTTTGCAGGTGGATGACAAATTCATGTACTCAATTTCTAAGGCCCTAAGCCTCAGAGAATCGACATGATGAAATGCCACAATTTGCTATTATCACAGCAAAGCTTTAACACAGGTCCAGGTTGGATATTGGGGAGGTCCAGATTGGATATTAGGAAACACTATTTCTCTAGGAGGATGGTGAAGCACTGGAATGCGTTACCTAGGGAGGTGGTGGAGTCTCCTTCCTTGGAGGTTTTTAAGGCCCGGCTTGACAAAGCCCTGGCTGGGATGATTTAGTTGGGAATTGGTCCTGCTTTGAGCAGGGGGTTGGACTAGATGACCTCTTGAGGTCCCTTCCAACCCTGATATTCTATGATTCTATGATTCACACAAAACTTCACGAAGTACTAGTTCCCCTCTCCTACCCCACCCTTACACTCTGTCCCTCCCCACAATAAACACACTGTGCCATTGGTCATCATTTGGATGGACTATTAAGACCAGAATTTTCACACCAGCTCAATATCTGTATTCGCGACCAGATTTTCAACAGAACTCTGCTCCCAATATACTGAGCTCTTTTGAAAATCTGACCTTGTGCTTCATAATGGGAGTGCTGGATGCTGAACACCTTAGAAAATCTTGTCCCAGTTGTGGCTGCTGAGCACTGGATAATCTGGCCCTGGGATCCTTTGAAAATCTGACACTACCTATCCAAGATACCTTATGCTCTTGTCTGGTGGCATTTCAAGTAGAAGTTGAAAAACCCATGACTCTTTTCAAAACAGACTCATCTCCAAAGATGTGCATGAGCTGTTGATGAGCACATAAAGACTGTCAGATTTGCTTAGCGAGAGATTGCATTACCAGTGGCACCTTAAAGATTAACAGATTTATTTGGACATAAGCTTTCGTGGGTAAAAAACCCACTTCTTCAGATGCACGTCTGTTAGTCTTTAAGGTGCCACTGGACTCCTAGTTGTTCTTGTGGATACAGACTAACATGGCTACCCCGATGCATTACCAGTATAGAGCTCATTGCTCTGTTACACATTTTTGGATACCTCAGGTATGAAAAGTGCTATAACACTACATCCTCTTCTGTCACTAAAGCATTCTTGTATCAGAGGGGTAGCCATGTTAGTCTGGACCTGTAAAAAGCAACAGAGGGTCCTGTGGCACCTTTAAGACTATCAGAGGTATTGGAGCATAAGCTTTCGTAGGTGAATGCCCACTTCGTCAGACGCATGTAATGGAAATTTCCAGAGGCAGGTATAAATCAGTATGGAGATAACAAGGTTAGTTCAATCAGGGAGTGTGAGGTCCTCTGCTAGCAGTTGAAGTGTGAACACCAAGGGAGGAGAAACTGCTTCTGTAGTTGGCTAGCCATTCACAGACTTTGTTTAATCCTGATCTGATGGTGTCAAATTTGCAAATGAACTGAAGCTCAGCAGTTTCTCTTTGGAGTCTGGTCCTGAAGTTTTTTTGCTGTAAGATGGCTACCTTTACATCTGCTATTCTGTGGCCAGGGAGGTTGAAGTGTTCTCCTACAGGTTTTTGTATATTGCCATTCCTGATATCTGACTTGTGTCCATTTATCCTCTTACGTAGTGATTGTCCAGTTTGGCCAATGTACATAGTAGAGGGGCATTGCTGGCACATGATGGCATATATAACATTGGTGGCGTGCAGGTGAATGAACTGGTGATGTTGTAGCTGATCTGGTTAGGTCCTGTGCTAGTGTTGCTGGTGTAGATATGTGGGCAGAGTTGGCATTGAGGTTTGTTGCATGGATTGGTTCCTGATTTAGACTTGTTATGGTGCGGTGCGTGGTTGCTGGTGAGAATATGCTTAAGGTTGGCGGGTTGTCTGTGGGCGAGGACTGGCCTGCCTCCCAAGGTCTGTGAAAACGAGGGATCACTGTCCAGGATGGGTTGTAGATCACTGATGATGCGTTGGAGCGGTTTAAGCTGAGGACTGTAGGTGATGGCCAGTGGAGTTCTGTTGGTTTCTTTCTTGGGCTTGTCTTGTAGCAGGAGGCTTCTGGGAACACATCTGGCTCTGTTGATTTGTTTCCTTATTTCCTTGTGTGGGTATCGTAGTGCTGAGAATGCTTGGTGAAGATCTTGCAGGTGTTGGTCTCTGTCTGAGGGGTTGGAGCAGATGCGGTTGTACCTCAGCGCTTGGCTGTAGACGATGGATCATGTAGTGTGTCCGGGGTGGAAGCTGGAGGCATGAATGTAGCCATAGCAGTCGGTGGGTTTTCGGTATAGGGTGGTGTTAACATGACCATCACTTATTTGTACTGTGGTGTCTAGGAAGTGGACCTCCTGTGTAGATTGGTCCAGGCTAAGGTTGATGGTGGGGTGGAAGCTGTTGAAATCATGGTGGAATTCTTCCAGGGTCTCCTTCCCATGGATCCAGATGATGATGATGATGTCAATGTAGCGTAGGTAGAGAAGGGGCGTGAGTGGATGAGAGCTGAGGAAGCGTTGTTACAGGTCAGCCATAAAAATGTTGGCATATTGTGAGGCCATGCGGGTGCCCATGGCGGTGCCACTGGTCTGTGGGTATATATTGTCACCAAAAGTTTATGTCTGAAGGGACAAAATGTGCTTTCCTCATCAGCACCAGTATTTGATTAGTGGTGCAAGTCACTACCTTCAGGCTTTCTATTAGAAGCTTCTTAAGCATTAAGTGTTAGTGCTTAGCGTGAAGCCTAGTGGAAGTTGGCATAAGATAGCATGAGTATTATGCGCTTGACTGAAGGTTATGGAATAATGTATGCTTGACCTAATGTTATAAAATTTAACAATATGGATCTGCGATAGTTTAGAAATGTATTTTGTGATAAACAGGCAAAGCACAAATAAACAGATGGCAGCATCTTAGAGGCTTTATACAATAAGAGCTAACCTCATTGATGTATCAAGTCTATTGGGAAAAGGACTGAGACAAATGGTTGGGTTAACTATCAGAAATGTAATTATGGTCAATTGGAATATCACATATAGATGACCAAAACCCTAAAATTGCTCTCCCAGAATACCAAATGTAAATAGAAGGTTGAGATTTGATCAGATATGGTCCTGGATGCATGTGGGTAGAATGGGAAAAATGTATAAAAGGCTATCAAACCCATCCCTAGCTGGAACACCAGGATGATGGCATGGGGCAACTGCGTAGGAAGCCTGGCCTAGCGCCTTCCTCTTGTGGTGGGCTCCACTGACTGTTTCCCCCATCTTTGTTTCTAATGGTCTCCATAAGGTTGTAGGTATGCGCAAGGTAAGACTTAAGCATGAACAATATAGGACATCACTACACTGTACTACTTATCTATTTTTTTTTTATTTGCCTGTATTAACGAAAGCTCAAAGTTTCTGTGTGCGCTTCACCAGTTAATTAACTCTAAGTAGTTGCCTGGATAAAGAATCTTTGCACCACAGACTAATTCCAGGCTACAATGGTCTGAGCAATTCTATCACTAAGTCAGCCTGAATAGAAAATTATGTTTAATTTGTACATAAACCATATCTTTGGAATATGCTTTCTATGTGATGCTGCTATTCATTTGGTCAAACTTTTATTGAGGAAGATGGTACATTAGAGACTTACACAAACATTTGCACTGTTGTAAAACTGTACTTAAGTGACAAATACTAGGATTTTGGAAATAATTTAGTTACTGTCATTTGATCACAAATTCTCCTGCATGCAAACCTACCACTGAGTTCAATGACTACAAGTTCAGCCTTTAGGTGAACACTTCTCACTGAAAAGGACATTTATAATTTCTACTATGATTTAGTTAACTTCATATAACATGTAAGATTTGATTTATGGCCTTGGGCACATCACTTAGCCTCTGTGTGCCTCAGCTTTCTCATCTATAAAGAAGGTAGAGCTGTTTAGAAAATTTCAATTTGCTCATTTTACAAGCAGCTCTAAACATAGGGATAATTATATCTGCATCACAGAGCTAATGTGACATCTAATTCCCTTTCTGCTTTACCTGCCCCTGACTCTAGAGGCTGATGTGACTCTGAGAAATTTAAAGCAGCCCCAGGGCTGTCCTAAGTTACACTGGCTGGTTCTAGGCATGTAACTGGCCCTAGGGGTTCTTGTGTAGTGGGACATGACCACAGTATAAGGAACTCTGATCACACCCACTGTCTTACCCCCTCCCTTTGTAACGTCTCAATGCTGGGGATGTGGGAAGCAGTGATAGTGAAGAGCAGGCATCGTTCTATCCCACCTTAGAACTCCCCCTATATAAGGAGACTCCCCAGCTTGCAACTAAGCCTGCTTTCTGTCCCCCTTTGTGCTGCTGGAGGAGAAATGAACCAACTGACTGAACCAAAAAACAAAAAAAATATGGAATGGAATGTACTGGTGCAGCCCAGCGAAGTTGAAAATACTAGAACCACAGCATAGGCTTTGCACTTTTTTAAAAAGAGTGTAGATTATTACGGACAGACTTTAATGTGGGCTGTAATTTTGGTTTTCTCCTTTTGACTATGCCAAAAACATTTTTGTTTTTGTTCAGGCAGCAGTTGAGAATTTTATATTATCAAGCCACAGCGTTGTGACCTTTGGACCCAGAGTGAATATTCTAAGTAATTTGGAGCCAATACATATTTTAAATTCTAAGGAGGAAGAGATTTAAAAAATGTTTTGGAGTCCTGTAGTTCAGTTCTTCATTTCTCTTCAAGATTTATTAATTTTGGTGCATTACTACTGATTTTATATGTATGTTATATCAAAAACATTCAATTTATTTTGGTCAACAGCCAGTCAGACAGACTTCTAAATAGCTGTATGGAACTGGGTGAACACACAAGCTCAGTGTGTCTTTTAAAAAGAAATAATTTTATATCTAAAGCTCCCTCTCCTGTCCAGGTACTACACAAATAGTTAATAAAATAAAAATACGCACATAAAGTATCATTAAAAACTTGCTGATAGGTCTCAAAGTGTAATCGTAAATAGGAAATTGTTATCGAGTGGGTGTGTTTAGTGTGGTCCTGCAAGTATCAGTTCTTGGCTCCAAGCTATTTAACATTTTTATCAATGACTCAGTGGCAAACATAAAATCTATGCTGATCAAGTTTGCAGATGACACAAAGGTTGGGGGAATGATAACTAAGACGAGAACAGGTCACTGAGACAGAGCGATCAGGATCAGTTGGCAAGCTAGGTGCAAGCACCGAATACAAGTTTTAAGACAGCCAAATAAAAAATTAAAGATCAAGGATCAAAGTGTGCAGGACGTATTTATATAAGGAATTCTATCCCAGGAACCAGTGACTCTGAAAAAGACTTGGGGATTATGATAGATATTCAGCTGGACATGCACTCCCAGTGCAACACTGGGGCCAAAAGGGCTAATGGAACTCTTGGATATATAAAAACGGAAATACCAAGTATGAGTAGGAAGGTTACATTAAGTCTGTATTTGGCAGTGATGTGACTGCTGCTGGAATACTATGTGCAGCTCTAGTATCCACAATTCAAGGATATTGTTAAAATGAAGATGTTCAGAGAAAAGCCTCAAGAACAATTAAAGGATTGGAAAACATGTTAGGGTGAGAGACTCAAGGAGTTAAATCTCTTTTAAAGAGAAAGAGTTAAGGGATAACTCGATCACAATTTATAAGTACCTACATGGGGAACAAAATTTGATAATGGGCATTTCAATCAAGCAGACAGAAGTATAATAAGATCTAGTGGCTGAAAGTTGAAGTTAGACCAAGTCGGACTGGAAATAGGTGCATATTTTTAACAGTGAAGGTTATTAACCGAGGTTTGTGGTGGATGCTCCCTCACTAGCACATTTTAAATCAAGATTGGATGTTATTTTACAAGATGTACTCTGGTACAAAGAGGAATTGATTCAAGAAAATCCTATGCCCTTTGTTATACAGGAGGCCACACTAAATGGTCCCAGGAGGACTTATAATTTATGAATCGTCCTATTTATAATCAAGTAGAAATATAAAAATCAAAGCAAAAGATTTTTGAATAGGATTGCTAAAAAGAACTCGAAGGGTAAAAACCAACCTAAAGGCTAAATGATTAAAAGAGAAAATGTGTCCAAAAGAAGTCTTTAAATGTTGTTTGAAGGCACGCCAAGGTTGTTAGGCCTTTTTACTTGCAGCCTTTTAAGGAAATCAAAAATAGAACAAGAAATGACAAATCTATGTTTCTTAAATATGCTGTACGAGTCTCAACTTATTTTATAGGGCCAGCTACTACTCCCATTGACTTGGGAAAAAAACCCATTGACTTCAATCAGAAGGGGAAGCTCATAAGTAGATCTCTCTTCTTACCTGAGGACCATATCCACCTCTTCTCCCCTTTTCATGGTTCTGTTGGGCAGCAGTAGCATTCTGAGACATGCCACACCCTCTTCCTATCCTTGATAACTGCATCAAGCCTGATACTTTGCTTCCAACAGCAGCCAGGGTTTGGTCACGAGGTTAATAGTTAGAGTTAACAAGGTATTGAACAATTCAAAAATACTGAAAAATGTTTACCTGGTCCTCGCACAAACCCTAAGAGTAGATGAGTTGAGAAACAGGTTAAATAACTTCTCAACAATGACAAAGTGAATCAGTGGCTGAATGCCTGAGCCAAAATATATCAAATAAAATGAAAGAATGCATTGATTTCAATGGGCTTTGGAGCCACCCTGAGACCAGATGACAATTTAGGCAATCCTGAATCACAGCCTCAGACTTAGTCCACTAGATCATGCTACATCCCTTTAATGCTTTGCTGAAAACTGAGGAGGAAAACTTTTCACAGTGCAGGTAAACAAATACTGTACCTAGGGGAATCATTCCCTTCGGCTACACTCAGGGTTACAGTTATACACTGACAACATGATGTTTTATTTCCCTTATGATTGCTCCAACGCTCTTGAGTAATGTAGCCTTCCCTAACTTAAAAATGTGATAGAATCTTATAGCATGACCCAGTCTTTCCATATTTATTTGCATTTTGTTTCCTATGTTTGAACAGACTCCAACGTAGGCTAGTAGTCGCAGTAAAAAACACCCTTTGAACTGAATCCATTCCTGTGTACAGCAGGCTTTGGTCTGAAATGGGGATAGGGCTGAGCTCTTATTACTTCCTATAAAGGTGCGCAGACTCACCCAGCAGCACCTCCTGCTGGTCATCTTGGGAATTAGCTCTCCAGCTGTTGGAGCGCCCTCTGCAGGCCGGTGTCCTGCTACTGCTTGGCCCCCGTGTCCCTCCCGGACCTGGTGCCCTTCTACCTGGGCTGCTGTCCCCTGGCAGTAACCCCTTTGTCTCAGGGTCTCCCCCTCCCAGGGAACCCCCACCCACTATCCCCACTTCACCTCAGTCTTGGCTACTGCCCAGTCTCCATCTAGCCCCCATTCACTGAGGCAGACTGCAGTATAAGCCACTCATCACAGGCAAAGGGGTTTGGACTGGCTGCCTCTGCCTACCCATGGGCTGCCTTCTACAACACCCAGTACCCTTTAGCCTTCGGCTAGGCCGCAGCCTGGGGCTTTCCAGGCTGGAGCTTCCCCAGCTCCTCTGCCTTTCCCCAGCCCTGCTCCACTCAGGTCCCTGCAGCCGCAGCCAGGGCCAGGGCCATCTCCCTCTACAGCTAAAGAGAGACTGCTGAGCTCCTGGCTCCCAGCCTTTTCATACAGGCCAGCTGTGGCTAGGGTGACCAGATGTCCCGATTTTATAGGGACAGTCCTGATTTTTGGGTCTTTTTCTTATATAGGATCCTATTACCCCCCACCCCCTGTCCCGATTTTTCACACTTGCTGTCTGGTCACCCTAGCTGTGGCCTGATTGGGGTATGGCCCAGCTGCAGCCGCTTCCCCAGTCAGCCCAGCTTTTAGAGCTGCAGCCCTCTTTCAGGGCTGATTTCAAGCCCTTCAGGGCAGGAGCAGGTGTCCATCCCGCTACACTTGCAAACTCACCAAATTTCTTTTGGAATCATTTCGACACAATCATTTGTTCTGTCCAAACCTTAAACATGCTAATAAAAAATTATGCTTCAAAAGAAATTATGCTGCAGCGATCACATTCTGAGGATTACTTTAAGGGTGATGTGCACGTAGATTTGATGTATCCTTACAGACAGGCTTCAGTCTGAAGAGGGGCAACAGACATGAATCTGATATCATTAGCACTGAGACAACTCCCATGAGAGCAAGTCAGTCAGTGTTTATGTGGGTTCTGCAATTCACAGACCTGAAAACTGAATTCATATGCACTGAACTACCCTCAAACTTTGTATATGTGGGACATTCACCATATCACATTAACGGTCACATTTGCAAACAGAACAGTACAATGCATAGGCACTAATGGCCTGACTGAAAGCTCACTGAAGTCAGTGGAAAGATGCCAATTGAAGTAAATGGATTTTGGACTGGGTCCCTAAATTGCAATCATAAATGATTTATGCACATGTGTATTGCAAACAGGCAAATGCATGGAAAATTGGGTAATTTCCAACTACGGTTTGTGCATGTTAATCATTAAATTCAGGTACAATTTAGGTATCTATAATTAAAAAACTTCCCTTAAGTACTCCAGTGGTAACAGCACTAGCCTAGGACCCAGGTTCAATTCCATGCATGACAGATTTCCTGCATGACCTTGGGCAATCACAGTCTCTCTGGGTATGTCTACACTGCATTGGAGAGATATGATTCCCATGGTGGGTATACAGATTCGTGCAACCTCAGCTTGGGGTACAGCTCTAAAAATAACAGTGTGATCATTGTGGCACTGGCGCTGGCCCGGGCTAGCTTCCCAAGCTTGGACCCAAAGTGTTGGGTGGGCTTGGACTCGAGCCTGAGCCACCACCAGTGCCACAACATCCACATTGCTATTTTTAGCACACTTGCTCCTGTCTGTCTACCGGCACCCACTAAGCCCCCACTTCGGACTAAGGTACGCAAATTCAGCTACGTTAATAACATAGCTGAATTCGAAGTACCTTAGTCCGAACTTACCGCGGGTCCAGACGCGGCAGGAAGGCTCTCCCGTCGATGCCGCGTACTCCTCTCGGCGAGCTGGAGTACCGGCGTCGACGGCGAGCACTTCCGGGATCGATCCGGGATCGATTTATCGCGTCTTAACCAGACGCGATAAATTGATCCCAGAACATCGGTTGCCTGCCGCCGGACCCTCCGGTAAGTGAAGACGTACCCTTGGAACCTGCCAGCTGCAGTGTAGATGTCCCTTTTGGGCTTCAGTTCCCAACCTGTAAAATGTGAATAGAAGTATTGCCCTGCCTTATAGTGAGGATAAATATATTGGAGATCGTGGTATCTCAGCAGTTCACAATAATGGAGGCCATGTAAATACCCTGGATAGAGGTAACATTGTAAAACGTGCCTTTGCTGATAATCATATATTGCACATTTCAGCTGTTCTATCATCTCCTTGGCTTGGAAAAGTTTCAGTCTCCTAGAAGGCTGGAGTCATTTTCTTCATCTTTACTGAATGTGAGTTAGTTCTTGTGAAAAGGTACAGGAGACACAGAACAGGCACAACTTGGGCCAGGGCAGTATAATCTTCCCCACACATCACCATCCACGTGGCTTCATCTTGTTTTTGAGGCACCACTTAGATGCTTCAGAGGGCAAGTCATTGCCCACTGAAGTGCTTGGCTTGGCAGCTGAGAAGGTAAGCAAAGAAGGGCTCCAGTTTGTGCCAGTCCTGACTGTGGTTTGAAGTGATGTGATTGTCAATATTTTTGTGTGTGTGTGTAGACTTGTTCCTCTTTCAGAGCCTAATGGGTGCATTAAAACTGTAGATGAAGAGTGAGCCTAACAATCTGAAAGCAGATAAGAAATCAGACTAAAACATGTAGAGCTAGGGATGTGAAACCTCAGTGCTTGGAAATTAAAATAAAGCTGTCTGCTTACTATAATCACAGAAATGTGTAAAGACATGTTTTCATTAATTCTGAGCTGCCTGTTTTGATGGCGACTTAGTTGTCTGATAATACAGTGAGACAAATTAAATACTGCTTCGGGGAGTACACAGATGACATTATTTATAAAGAGAAATTAAAAAGCACCCAACATCTGTTATTACTGTGAATTTAATCTGTAGATCAACTTCATTACTTTAGCTCATATTTTATTTCACTGTTGAAGAAAAGGAGAGTATCTAGTGTTGGTTGGGAGACAAAAATTCCAGTTCTTACTTTGGTCTCTGCCACCGACTTCCTGACTAACTTTAAACAAATGAATTAGTCTCTCTGTGCCTCAGCCTTCCCATCTGTAAAACAGGAACAACAACATTTATTCATCTCATGAGGTGTTGGGAGGATTAATGAATCCTTCATTTTCTTCACCTAGACATGATACTTACTTTTAAGCCCTAAAATTTATGGATGAAAAGCGCCATATACAAGATAGGTATAATTAATATTTCGACAGGAATTTGGGATCCTCAAATGAAAGCTGCTATCTTTCAACACCTCTTCAAATTTGAAAATCAAACCACATATTTCAACCTAACAGATTAGGAGACCTGCTCAGAAATTCAATGCCTATTTCAAAAGATATGATTGCACTGCTATATTCTATTCACAAACATACTTTACTTTTAATAGTACATAATGAATAAAGTTGAACTTTTACCTAAACCCTAAACCTAAATTTAACAACTCAGCACTTCAAACTTCTTGCACACACAGCCCATTTCCAAAGAACACACCAAAAAAGATGAGGTTTGCTAAGCCAGTGAGAGAACGAAATAGTACAAACAATAGCATAGCACATACAGCACAGAACATATAGTCAAACATTTCCTCTCTAGATAAGAAGATGACTTAATTCTCATCATCCCAAAACACGCATTGTGGCTGTGAAATGACTTTCTCCATGGAACTTTGACTCTTGTCATTCTTTGTTGGCTGCACTTATTTTGTCTATCAGGTACACTTATGAATCTCCAAGGGTTTATTTGACAATTACTATGCCCGTCATATCACGTTTGTTAGTTGGATACATTTCAAGAGCAATTTTGAGCCATTTATAAAACTATTAGTTTGCCAGGAAAACCACCAAAGTAACTCAGCTGAAAAATTAAAGAAAATCAAATAGACACTAAGAGCAGAGATGCCTAACTGAATACCACGGATTACATTATTGTCCTTTTGACAATACACATAATAGTAAAGAAATTAACCAATAATTTGTTGGAAATAAAATAGTCAAAATGGGAAGAGCAGGAGCCAAAAGCTACTGCAGTTTCACCCATATTGCTTCATTGGCAACAAGTGATGCAGCAAGAAGGCAGAATTGTAGGAAAGAGATCTTTAATAAATATGCTGAAAGGCTGGTGTTACATGCTTAGGCTCTAGAATTTGTCTGTAAGCAACTTCTTGCTTTCCTGAGCACCTGTTGTGACAGAAAACTAAGTTCCTCCTGAAATCCTACTCCTCCAGTTCCACTCATCATAGTTTACAAAAAACATTATCATTAGGTTTGTTTGAGGAGTAGCTGAAACTAATCTTGCTCTAGAGATTTATAATTAACCTATCAAAAATGGTGCCATACTAGCCTTTGCCCCCATGCCCCCACTGTCACAGATTCATTTACCATATATATAAAAAGAGAATGGATATGGAGAATTGTGTAGCCAGATACTTCAACTTCAATGCTGAGTTAGCTTCAGGTAGCTTTCAGGCCATGTCAGTAGAATGGTGACTTATTGACAGTGTTAATGCTACAGGATCTTTTATGTGTTTGGAGACAAAGTTAAGAGTGATGGACACAGTAATTTGGGGAACAGTGTACTGGGTGAAACAGGAGGTGAGAGAAGCTATTACTGGATTCTTTAATGTGTTCAAACACAGCTGTAGTTGGTGGCATGTTGAATGAGGAGTTACTTTTGTGAGTTCTGCTGCTGTTTTTGCTATCAAGATCTTTCCCCAAGAATTTAATTATCTGTGATTAAACTAGACTAGCAACCGTTCACTTATTTCTCTCCAGACAAAAGAATAACCCAACAGCTACAGACCATTTTTTCAGGACCAACCCAAAACCATCCGGGAGGACCAGACCATTGCTCCCACAGTTAGCAGGATGAAGAGCTTTTAAGAAAGGCTTTGCTTGCTTCCCCACTCCTTTCCTTTCGCTGCCAACATGTCTTTGGTGGCAGTAAAACCACCCATGAAAAGCTAGTGAAAAGGGTGAGTGCCTGTCATTTGATTCAGGGAAATGGACTAGTCCCCAGTTTTGCTGTCACTAATCTTCATGAGAAGGACAGAGGGAAGGGAGAATGACCTATTGCCCTCAGCAAGATGGCGGAAGAGATCAGTTCCCTATGACTGTGATCAGTCCTATCTGGAGCAAGTCAGTAGCAATGGTAGTTGTAGGAAGAAAGGCAGAGAAGGCATTCATAAAGATGTGTCCCTAATCTACTGAAGCCACTAGCAGTTTCATGACAGCAGCTGAGCCTGTGATGTTGCAGTCTATATGGTGTTATAAAAATATGTTAATGAGTGAATATAATGTAACTGGAATATGCTTCATGCAAAAGGTCTCTTGTAAGGTATCATTACAAAGCTTATAATCTACTGAGTGTGATCATCCTATTTGTATAATACCACCCTTGTATCTGAAGCTAGAAATATGAAATATAACTCTGAGGGCCTATTGTAATTATGCAAAGTGTGGGCCATTAATGGTGGTTTGAAATCTTGATGACTCCCATTAACCAGGACAATTGTCTGCAAATGGCTGTTTTTTTTACCTGTAAGTCTTCCTATATACCTGTGTGCTGGCAAGTGGGCAATGAAGTCTTGCAGTGACATGTGATCATGTCACCTGAACTGGAATCCATCTTTAACCTGGTGTCTTTCCATTGAGAAGGAGGGGGTGGGAACCCAGAGAGGGACAAAGGATTCCCGCCTTATGCAAAACATATATAAAGGGGTGGAACAGAACAAAGAAGAGGCGTCATCATGAAGAATCCCCTAGCTACCACCTGAGCTGGAACAAGAGCTGTACCAGGGGAAAGAATTGTGCCCAGGCCTGGAAGGTGTCCACTCTGAGGAAAAAACTTACTGAAGCATCTCTGAGGGTGAGATTATCTGTATTCAGTTTGATTAGACATAGATTTGCTCATTTATTTTATTTTTTATTTTGCTTGGTGACTTACTTTGTTCTGTCTGTTACTACTTGGAACCACTTAAATCCTACTTTCTGTATTATTAATTAACTCAGAGTATGTATTAATACCTGGGGGAGCAAACAACTGTGCATATCTCTCTATCAGTGTTATAGAGGGCGAACAATTTATGAGTTTACCCTGTATAACCTTGATACAGGGTAAAACTGATTTATTTGGGTTTAGACCCCATTGGGAGTTGGGCAACTGAGTGTTAAAGACAGGAACACTTCTGTTAGCTGCTTTCAGGTAAACCTGCAGCTTTGGGGCAAGTAATTCAGACCCCGGGTCTGTGTTGGAGCAAACGGGAGTGTCTGGCTCAGCAAGACAGGGGGCTGGGGTCCCGAGCTGGCAGGGAAAGCAGGGGTAGAAGTCGTCTTGGCACATCGGATGGCAGCTCCCCAGAGGGTTTCTGTGATCTCACCCGTCACAGAGCCCTGCAAGAGCAGTAAGCCTGCCCCAGTAGAATGTAGGAGCCACTTGAGAAGATGAAGAGACAAGAGCCCGTTCAAGCCAGAGCTCTAGTTTAGGACTGCAATTATGATGAGAACAAGACAAAGAATGGATGCTAGCTAAATAGATTATTTGGTGATATAGTGCATCCCTCCATTGCCCCAGGAGAGTATGCCATACTGTTGTGCTTGAAATGAAAGAAAAGTGAACAGCACTATATGTTTCCCCTCACAAACATACACTTTTCTGAATGGCAGCAGGGAGGAATATGAGTGTGACTGACCTGCCTATAGCTGACCAATTCAAGCATTTCTTCATTGAGTCCACCCACGGCACAGTTGCTTATTCCCACCTTTCCACCAAACAGCAAAAGGAAACCCTGCTTTCATCGGAGATATGCAAGTACGCTCTTTGCCCAAGTGTGAATTAGCAGAGATCTGCCATATCACCTTGTAATGTGATTTTATATGGTCAATAACTGCATTAAAAATAAAAAGAAAAAATAGTTGCATAAAAGCATTTAGACAACTGTAAGATTCTGGGGAAAAAATACACACTGGGCAATTTAAGAAGGAATATAAAACTGCACAAATCAGCAGTGACTAGATACTAAGAATCTGAATTTCAGCTGCTGGCCAAGCGTCACTGATTTTCCCTTTACAGGAAAATATGACTACAAACCTTAAAAAAGTGATACTTATGCAGTTAAATAAACTCATTTTGAACCAAAAATATTTGTTTTTCTAATCACGGCTCTGTAGAACTAATAAAATAACAATCTGTAGTGATTTGCTTCTTCCCTCATTCAAGCTGCTTGTTTGTGTTTCTGTGTGTAGGTGTGTGAAAGAGATTGTGAAATTGAAACTTCTGAGATTTCACTGGTATCCTCTAAATCCAAGAATGCTGTGGGCTGACCTGCAGTTCTGACTGGTTCAATAGAAATATTGCATTAGTAAAACACAATCAGATTCTTGACAGACAATATTATTGGAACCTGAGTAGACCAGATCGCCATTGTTAGAGCACATAAAATAGAAACTCTGATGGTTATAATCCCATCTCTCCAATCCTGTCACAGGTTGAAGACGGGAAGAGAAATATCAGCTAATTAATACTGTGGGTTGCCCTTTGGTTATCAGAGTAAAATGCTGTTGTTTGCTTCCAGAGAATCTTAAAGTGCAAGCCTATACCAGGAAATCAAAGCAACTGCCAGCAACAACAAATTTCAGCAAGTGGAAAAGAGGCTATATATTCAAAAAATATAAATCTGCAACATGAAAACTTTCTGATGGAGGTTTCAGGAAAATATTAGAATTTTGTGGTTACCAATTTGGAGCCATAGAGCCAGCTTTGGCTCTGTGAAAAATTCCTGTGGATCTGTGAAGTCACTGATTTAATTTTGTAAAAATGGTACCAGATTTGCTAAAATATTTTACTACAAACTTCTAGTTCTACAAGCTGCACACAATAGCTCCTTTGGAGAAGAAATCCAAATTTGCACATGCAAATCCTAGCTCGCTGTTTAGATCTTTGAAAGTTCCTGCAAGCCTGATAAATTCAATTGGGCCCTCACCCATCCTCCATGGGCGCAGCTGTAAAAGTTCTAATGTCTGTATGTGCAAGGTAAATTGTCCACTACCTGTGCATTAACAAATGTTAAAATTTGTATACTCACCCCCCACATTGCCTTAGTAGGTTATGCAGATGCAAATTCTAACACTAATATATGCACAGGACTCAGCACAGTTACTGTAGGGTTGCCAGGAGTCTGGTTTTCGACCGGAACGCCCGGTCGAAAAGGGATCCTGGCTGCGCCGGTCAACACTGCCGTTAAAAAGTTCGGTCCCGTGCCCTAACCCCCTCCTGCCCTCCAAACCTCTCAGTCCCAGCCTGGCCCTTCACCCCAAACCTCTCATACTCAGCCCCATCCCAGAACCCACACCCCTAACTGGAGCCTTCCCTCCCCCCTCCCCCGCACAACAACCCTCTGCCCCACCCTGATCCCCCTCCCACCCTCCAAACCTCTTGATCCCAGCCCAGAGCCCCCTCCTGCATCCCAAATCCCTCATCCTCAGTCCCACCCCAAAACCCGCACCCCCAGCTGGAGCCCTCACTCCCTCCCGCACCAAAACCCCCTGAACCAGCCTGGTGAAAATGAACGAGTGAGTGAGGGTGGGAAGAACAAGTGACAGACGGAGGGGGAGATGGAGTGAACAGGGGCGGGACCTCGGAGAAGGGGCAGGGCAAGGGGGTTCGGTTTGTGCGAGTAGAAAGTTGGCAACTCTAATTTACTGTGCATGCACAGGTCTTGGCAAATGTGTATATGTTTGCACAACAAGGTCCACCTGTTCAATTTTGCATGTGCAAAAATGAGGCTAACTTTTGAAAATTTAGGCTTAAGAGACCTGAATAAAGAACAATGTCACCAAATTCAGCCTCATGTTTCACAGTTACTTTATGGAAGGAAATGGGGATAGGGAACTTCAACTCTCCCACAGCATACATAGGAAAAAAGGACTGGAAATCCCTTTGGGAACGAGGTGGTCCTTAGAGATGCGTCTAGCAGTGGCCTGGTATTATGGGGGACAAGGCCTGGACTTCTTTCCTTTAGGACAAATACTGATATCAGTACCATGTTTTACAAGGGTGCACATGCTGAACCTTATTATAAAAGCAGGTGCACTTTACAATAAGGATCAGTTCAGAGCAGCTTGCAGAATCAGAGCCTCAACTGAAAATCTCTCAGGAAAGAGACTCTGTCTTTCTATGTGTTTATACAGCACCGAGTTAGACCTGGCTGAGAATTGTCAATCAGAATGATTTTCTGATAAAAATGCAGTTTGCACACAATCAAAATGTTTTCTAAATTTATTAATTTTCTCTAGGAAACCCGAAGCAAAATTGGTCAGTCAGATATTTCAGTTTGTTGAACTGATCTGAAATGTTTTCTTTTGACTCAGTTCAGTGTTAAACTTTATTTCCTTATGGTGGTCCACTGAATGATGGGAATTGTAGTTCAGAAGCCTAATGCCTCCATTGTCTTTTATAGACCACGTTCCCTGGCTGGTCTACAGCTTCTATGATGCACTTGCAACCATGTGACTCCCATGGTGCGCCATACCATTTGGGTCCTAGGAGAGATTGCATTTCATTATGGAAGATGTAATTTAGTCAAGGAGCCCAGCCTATAGCAGAGAATGGGGGAATCAGGCTTCTGAACGACAACCCTCCTAAGGCCCACTTGCCTAACTATCTTGAGTCGTTTTGTATCATCTGCATATTTTTCCGCCTCACTGCTTATCCCCATTTCCATTAATAGAAATTTTTCTCATTCTACCTTATATTTACAGGGGCTAAATTTATCCCTAGTTACTCTATGGACCCGATTTACATCTATTAATACACAATAAAACCTTTTTTGGTTAAACATAAAAGCTTTCATATATATAACATAACAAAAAAACCATGCAAAACATAAAAGCAAGTAACTGAAAAGTTAAGATATCTAACAATACATATTCTCTAGTCCTTTGCCAAAGACACATACCTTAGCACTACCACACCTCCTGTGTGTCATAGACCATGCGCTACAACCGTCACTCTGTAGTAGGAAGCTTTGGGTGAGGCACTTACACCTTTACCAAACTACTCTCTCAATAATATTAGCTGAGGATTTTTGGGGTAGCAGTTTGATGTGTGTGTAAGGGGGTGGGAGCTTGGTAAAGGGCTAATGCAAAGTTGGCATATGCAACTTCACTTCTCTGGCAGATAAAACCTTTGCGGTCAGCAACCTTTCATGTTGTATCCATCAGCTACCCATTACACAAGAACTTTTAAAAATGACACTAAATCCCATTTTCCAACTGCCTGTTGCCCCAGATCTATTCAAGATTAACCTCTCCACTAATCTGTATAGATAGACAATTTTTTTTTTACAAAGATGTGAGTTGCCGAATTAAAAGAAAGATTGTCACAAACAAATTTCAGTCAGTGCCAAATTTCAAACACTTCCAATTTCAAAAACATGAACTGAAACTAAAGAAAAACTACATGGAAAATTCAAAGGGAATGAAAACTAATCCTGGGTAAAATTTCACACAGAATCATAGAATATCAGGGTTGGAAGAGACCTCAGGAGGTCATCTAGTCCAACCCCCTGCTCAAAGCAGGACCAATTCCCAACTAAATCATCCCAGCCAGGGCTTTGTCAAGCCTGACCTTAAAAACCTTTAAGGAAGTAGATTCCACCACCTCCCTAGGTAACCCATTCCAGTACTTCACCACCCTCCTAGTGAAAAAGTTTTTCCTAATATCCAACCTAAACCTCCCCCACTGCAACTTGAGACCATTACTCCTTGTTCTGTCATCTGGTACAGTCTAGCTCCATCCTCTTTGGAACCCCCTTTCAGGTAGTTGAAAGCAGCTATCAAATCCCCCCTCACTCTTCTCTTCTGCAGACTAAACAATCCCAGTTTCCTCAGCCTCTCCTGATAAATCATGTGCTCCAGCCCCCTAATTATATTTGTTGCCCTCCGCTGGACTCTTTCCAATTTTTCCACATCCTTCTTGTAGTGTGGGGCCCAAAACTGGACACAGTACTCCAGATGAGGCCTCACCAATGTCAAATAGAGGGGAATGATCACGTCCCTCAATCTGCTGGCAATGCCCCTACTTATACAGCCCAAAATGCCGTTAGCCTTCTTGGCAACAAGGGCACACTGTTGACTCATATCCAGTTTCTTGTCCACTATAACCCCTAGGTCCTTTTCTGCAGAACTGCTTCCTAGCCATTTGGTCCCTAGTCTGTAACATTGAATGGGATTCTTCCGTCCTAAGTGCAGGACTCTGCACTTGTCCTTGTTGAACCTCATCAGGTTTCTTTTGGCCCAATCCTCTAATTTGTCTAGGTCTCTCTGTATCCTATCCCTACCCTCTAGTGTATCTACCACTCCTCCCAGTTTAGTGTCATCTGCAAACTTGCTGAGAGCGCAGTCCACACCATCCTCCAGATCATTAATGAAGATATTGAAGAAAACCGGCCCCAGGACCCACCCTTGGGGCACTCCGCTTGAAACCGGCTGCCAACTAGACATGGAGCCATTGATCACTACCCATTGAATGGCCCCCATGCATATATATAAAAAAGAAATCAATGCCTCATTTCAAGCCTGTTTCAGAATACAACCTTAACTATAAAGCTACGACCAAGCAGCTCCATAATAAATTCATGTGTAAAATCTGACAATGCTCCAACTTCCCCAAAAGAGTCTCTGACTTGTACCTAGTTAATTGCCCCTCCCCTGATGGAAAAGAGTTATTATTCATTTTATAATGGCATTGCCATGAATCATAGGGGGATAACCCCAACAGGTTTTATTTTTAAATTGAAGAAAGGCTTGCTATCAAACTTTATGGACGCATTTCAAGTAGTTTCTAATGAGAGCTACCTTCAGGTAAATTTACTACCAATGCCCAGAACACCTAGGTTACCATGATTTAGCAGCTGTATGAAACATCCCATTCTTTAAGACTGGCCAAAAACTGGCAGCAATACTGAATTGATATTTTCCCTCTTTCTCTCCTTGTTTGTGTTGGAGACACTGGTTTATGCTCATTAACACACGTTAACATTGTGACCCTGGGAGCCCCTCAGTGCCAGCTGGCAGAGGACACACCATACAGTAACTCATATCAGGCCTGGCACACTCATTGCCCCTCCACACTGGTGTCATAATCTGTATGCGACAGGTGTCATGTAAGGTGTTGTGTGCAAACTGTGAAAATGCTGGTCATTAATACTATTGCATGAGGTATGTACAGGTAGTACATAAAGAGTTATAGTTGTGTGCTGGAAATAAGTTCTTACAATTTGTTTGGCAAGGAGTGTATACACCCAGTTTGTCCTAGACAAAGGAACATTGTGTCGCCTGCTTCACTATCTCTCCAATATGAACTGAGGAAGGCGGGGCCAGAAATAGTGACTTGGGCCGCTATGTGACTTAGGTGTATTGTAAAATATTACCCTATATAAATATGGATACAACATCAAAGGAGAAAGGAAAATGAAGTTTCTCTTATATTTCAGAGAATAGTCCAATTGAAATCACAAAATTTCCAAATTCATTTAAACAACAAAGTCTATTTCTCTCTACACATCACCATAAATAAAGTCCGGCTGGTCTGAAAGTTTGTGTACAAATAAAGTTGAAAGAGATGCCTTTGGGAAGTTCAGATGTATTGGCAGTCAAGGGCTATGTAAGTAGAGCCCTGTTTCCCACCACACTCCTAACAAGCTCTATCTCCTTCAAGTCTTAAACAAATTCACACACATACCCAGGGGGGCTGGAACAATTTGTATAGTGGGGGTGCTGAGAGCCATTGAACCAAACTGTAAACCCTGTACATAATGGAAACCACTTCAAGCCAGCACCCCTAGTTTCAGCACTTATGCACGTACCCACCCTCCCCTCCCTGTGGTCCACTTTGGTCACACAGAACATCACAGTCTCTGACACAATCCCTTCTCATGGTTTCTAGTATGTTTATCCACATTACATCCCACAAAGTCGTCCTTCCTTGGGTTTCTTGTCTCTCCGTGTTCTCAACTCTCACATACTTAAGTGTTTTTCTCACAACCCTGGCTGTTGGATCAGGTTATGTATTACTCAAGAATCTCAGCTTTCATTAAAAAAACCCAACAACAGGTAAGTTTCCACCCCTCATGTTTGTGGAGAAAAACCTAAACATGTGAATCCTAAATGTGCTAACACCAGGAGGCAAATAAAAAAAAATGAGATATCGGGGGAAATCTTAAGCCACCCATGATTTTGGAGCTCTGACTTGGTGTTTGAATGCTTGGGGTCTGGTTTCCAGTTATTGTTCACATGTTCTCTATGATTTTCCCTTTTGTTCACAATCTAGATACAGTAGTTGCAGCCAAGATCTGTAGGCTACATCTACACTGGGAGCTAGGGATGTGATTTGCAGCTTGAGTGCACATACTTGCACTAGCTCTCACTGAGCTAGCCTGGTAAAAAGAGCTGCATTGCTGGGGAAGTCGGGGCACTGGCGACTGGCCGCGCGGGCTACCTGACCTGAGTATGTGCCCTTAGGTTTCAGGTGGGTTTTATTCAGGGTAGTTAGTGTGTGCTACAGCATCTCATGCTACCCTAGATACACTATTAATTAGTTTTTTAACTTGGGAATTCAATGCGAGCTACAATAAGTAGGTCTACATGAGCTGGGAATCACATCCCCAGCTCCAAATATAGACATATTCTTAGTCAGATGCATTCTAGATGTTGAGCAATGCACAACAACTTTCAGACACATACACACTGTATAACTACAGATGGAAAATGTACTGGTGATCAGATTTTAGTGTTTGCAGGTCAGTTCATCACGTTCCTGGATTTTCTTGTGCTTTATAGTATATTTATGCAGAGTTCAAGCTTGTGACAAGAAGCCTTTAATAACCTACATCTGTCTGCTTTAGCTAATCTTCTAATAAATTATTATTCCACTTCATTTTTTTCTCTTGGCTAAAGTAACTGCTGATGGAGTGTACCACCCAAAACATATTTTTAGCATTCTGTTTATCCTGAAAAGAGATATGATGCAACATTAAGTAATGTGCAAAGTATGGTATGTACTTTCAGTTGCTACTCGGTACATTGCTCTCTTGATACACATAGCAGCTGAGAACATCTGAAAAATGGGTAGATAAAGCTGCAAGTCTCACAATGGAGTCCTGCCAAATTAACTTTCTTGGTTGATCTGTCAGGCCTGCTTTATCTATCTGCTTGATAAACAGATCCCGTCCTTAACCTGAGAAACATACTGGTCAGAAAGGCCTCAATCTGGAGAAGAGTTTCAGAGACTTTGAAGAAGAAATGTACGAACTGAAAGCAACAGGTATGAACTCAGGGATAAAGTGAGGGGCTGGAACTAGGTGAGAGGCCAGGAGACTTCAATAGCTAGGTAAGATTGCCATGAAGTGCTTTGTAAACTTAGAGAGATGGACAAGCATATAGGCTTGTCCACCTTCCTCACCAGTTGGTGGAATTATCAGCCATGCCTAAATCAGTCTCTAGCTCTTGCCTCCAGCCTCTCTTTATTGTCCAAACAACCAGCTTTTTCTATCCAGCCACAATTCCCAGGGCTTCCCCCCTGGGGTCTCCTTCAGGGACTACTGCTGGAGACTGTCCCTTCTTGCAGCTCCTCTCTGCAACCCTCCCCCCCCCCCGCTGCCTTTCTTGCAGCTCTTTGTAGGGAACAGCTGTCCCCTCCTCAGTTGCATGTGATTAGTGAACGGGGCTGAGTGGGCCCAGCCTCTGCTCCTTAAAGGGAGAGCTCACCCTATTACAGAAACCTGTATATAGATTAGAATAGCTGGGTCTCATTCGCCACTGCATTACCCCATTAATTTCAATAGAGTTACACTGAGAAACCTGGAGTTAACACAGCAGTGTATCAGGCCCATTATTTTAGTTACGTTATAAAATATATATTTCACTGACATTAAACCTGGCATTACTTTTGCTTATGCTGTCTATCCTGTTGAACCACCACTGTTTGGTACAGACCCAGTATGATTAACCAAACAAAATGTTTAGGATAATCATATGCCAGATTTACAGTTGCAACTTTTTTGATTATGCTGATTGCATTGTGAACTTTTTCAAAACATATTTTTGCTGATTTGAAAGGACAGAGCAGAAGAAAAAATAACAGATTGGAAACAGCAGTGGCTACACTACATTGTTTTCTTTTGATTCCATCTTGTGTTTTTTCATATATATATATATAAAACAAGAGCAAACATCATTCGACTGAGAAGTGCTGACATATGGTAACTGCTCAAAAGGACACTTTTGATGTCCAGGGAATTTGCTTTTTAAGGCAATGGATATACACATTGCAAAACTACAATTTATGCAGTGCTGGCTATCTATTCTGTTCATCCACTAGTGTACAATGCTAATCACATCGAAGTCATTTCTCCCACAATCTCTGGTTAATCTTAAAGTAGGCTCCCAAAGAAATGTAGGAAACTCTTTCCCTAGTTTTCCCAGGACTATACCAGACTGGGATTTAAACCAATACAGTCAGAAAATTACCTAAGCTAAGGAAATAACTGTCAGCAAGTGCCTTGGGTCAAATGCCACCCTTCTTACACACTATGTGACCATGTGTTCCTCTGTGTGTAGTTCATTGCAGGATCAAGGCCTAAGGATCCAGTCTTTCAGACACCACCAGTACCAAATCATTATACTAGATAAAATTAGCAGGGTATAAAAGTAGTGTCTGGAAAATACTCTGAAATTTTAACACTTTCTAGAAAAAAATACCTTGTACACTAACTCTAGTAGTCCAAAGAGAAAAGTAAGTTTAACAATCCAGTGTCACTCATGTTTTGCTGGTGGTATCAAATCTAATCTTTTTAAAGCAAATTAATTAGATTTGCCTATTCAGACACCAGAGTCTTTTCCCCACTCTATCATTCTAGTAAAGTAGACATACAAATAAAGGTGAAATTAAAACATGATATGATCTGTAACATCAAGTGTGGGGCTGCTGGATATAAAATTAACTTGAAACACAATTAGACATAATTATCTCTGAGATAGTTGGAAATGTTTTCTTAGAGTTATTTTGAAAAGGACATTTTATTATACTAGCTCTACTGAAGGTATAACATAGAGAAGAGGAATAATTGTTAAAGTTGATGATAGTTATAGCAATATTTCACAGGTCAATATTTCAGTTGAGGTGACACCTGACATGTTTCTGAATAATAAATATTTTATTTTGATAAACAGGATTAAAAGAAAAATACAGTGCTTCTGTGTATGAACTCACATGAAACAAACATTACCAATAACTAAATCAATATGGGGAAACCTTTATTTCCTAGAAGAACTATTTAAGAATGTCAATTAGACTTCAGTGACTTTTGCTTGCATAAGATTGACTAGCAGCCCATTAGGACTTCAGGATTTACCCTATATTGTATTTCATGTTTATTTAAGTCTTGATTCTGTAAACCCATATTCACAAGTAATACTTATTTGCTCAGTAGTACCAAATTATTACTAAATGTGGCCTTGATTCAGCAAACCAACCCTTTTCAGAAAAAGACTTAAGAATGTACTTACCTGTAAATGCATGATTAAATCATGCTGACTTCAATGGGATTTAAGCATGTGCTTAAAGATAAGTATGTGCTCAACTGCTTTGCTATATATGCAGGGATTTCAAATTAGGTCACTGATTTAACAGGATTTCATCTGACAGTAAAATTGAGCATTAAATACTCAGGCCCTAAGACTTACCACAAGAGCTGAACAAAATCTTTTGGATTAACCATTTTTCATTGAAAAATGCATATTCAGCAACATCAAAACATTTCGTGAATTCATGTAGGTTTCACCAAATTTTTTCATTCTAAAATAGCTAAAAAAACTCTTTAAAAAAATCAACTCTTCATTTTAACATTTCTTAAATGAAACATCTTGATTTTTTTCATTCAAACCAACTTTTCATTTCAAAATTCCCTTTAACTTTATTTTAAAAAATCAAAAACATTTTAAAAATAGTTGAAATTGAAACAAAACATTTGTCATTATTTCAAAACACTTCATCTGACCCCAAATGTTTGTTTTACTTTTAAATTTGCCTAAAATTTTTGAAAAATTTCATTTTTAATTTGACCCAAAGATCCCCCCCACCCTGATTTTTTGGGATTGCACGGGAACTGAAAACCCCGTTATTTGCACAGCTCTACTTACCACATGCTTAGTTTACACACTATGACTTTCCATTCACACTGGTCAAACTACTCATAGGGTCTAAAGTAAATCAAATGCTTAAATAGGGGTGCCTCACTGGTGATCCAAGACGCACAAGTAAAATGAAAAATAGATCAAGATTCATCACAACTTTTAACTCAATAACCAATATATAAGTAGGGCAAACACGTTTCCCCAATGGTAGGCATGTTATTTATTTAAGATGTACTCGTAGTTTGAAAAATCCTCAGTTTTCTTAACTTTAGCAGCTGCCTCTTATTTTGAAGGGGGGAAAAAAGAGAAATATTTAACTGACTGGGAAACCTGTACGATTAGCTTATGTTTAACTTGGCCACCTGAGTGTTCACTTATGGGCATTCGAGTCATGCTCTGGCTAAAGACGGAAATATGTGGGTCTGACTGTAAAAATAGGACAGAAAAAGAACCTGGTAGCCTTGGCTTCCTCGTACATGAAATTCCTTCATACAACTTCATTTGGCAGAGCTGGAATTTGTTAGCAACTGCAGTTGACACCTTTCTCCAGTTTAGAAGGGAATCTATTGTCTGAATATTAACTGGAGCCATTCCCTCCACTGGGAGTAGTAGAACTGACTGAGCAGTACAGGAAACTAACTTTCAGAAATGAGGCTTTTCCGGAGGCTCAGTTAATTCGGAAGAAGCAAGTGTTGTGTCTCTTTCAATTAAATTTAGTTGTTATTAACTATTATATTATGGTGTCCCAATTCAGGACACTGGGTACTAAAAATGAGCATTGTCATATTTTCACTACATTAATTGTTTGGTTTATCTGGATAGTTGATGGCAAAGTTAAACACAATAAGTTCACTTTATAAGGTAGAATTGATTGTCACAGTAACAGGTATTAAAGAGTGGAGATTTACAGTTAACTTGATTTCTCTCTTATTTTTCTAAGCCAACTAAAAACTTCCAGCCTTAGTTTCATTGCCACAAGGAACACAGATTATCAGTGAACATTAGGGAAAACTGTGATTAAAACAGGAACCAAAACTGCCTCTAAAAAGAGAGAGAACTCTGAAGATGACATCTGGATGGTGTGTGTTTGACAGCTTGGAAAAATCCACCTTTTCTTCCCATAAAAATCAGGTTTTGACAGAGTGAGAGGCTAAAACTGAGAGGCATGTCTGATCACAAATGTGTTAGGGTCGGAAGCAACAGTGGGAGCTTTTAGCCCCATTCCAGGCCAAATAGATATCAAGCCAAAACATTGAGAAACCTGTTAGATCTGAAGAATGATAAACCTACAACACAGCTTTTCAATGTGTTTTGTGTTAGGTAAGGGTAGGAAACCTGGAGAGCTATTCAGATTAAGCTACTATACACTTGTGTTTATACTGAACTTAAACTACAGAGGCTAAATTGAAACAGAAATGAAACCTACTTAACTTGATATTGCATTGGGAGTGGGGGCAGGGTTGTCCTTTGGGTGACATTCTTGATTTCACCTCAAATGTCAGTCTCTCTTTCCACTTCCCTCTAGAGTCCATCACCACAGCTCTGGCTCAGCCAAAAGGGGTCATTCTAGACTGAGAAGAGATATTCTCCTCCACTGGTGCTAAGCACACTTCCTTCACTGTGTTCCCAGCTACCACCAGCCTAGGGAACAAGGGACCAAGTTCAATCCCAGACAAAAGTACCAAGCTGCCCTAGTTTATTTTAACACTTATTTAGAGATCTGAATCTGGGAATAGCTTAATCTGGGATGGGAAATCAGAGTTCAACATTAGGCAAGGAGACAGTGCAAGAACTGCTTAGGTTAGCTCACTCTTATTTATTATAGATACTTGAACTTGGTCTGGAGAGAGGAGGCAATCGGTTGCTTTTAACTTTGATTAAAAACTTAAAAGGTTTTTAATGTTCCGGATTCCTTTTCTTAATGGCATCCACAGACTGGCTGCTATACTTAAATAAAAAATAAGTTGCTTTTAAAGCAAAACTTCTTCCTAGCTGTGGATTTCCAAAACACAAGCATTTTTATGTCTGATTTTAAGGTTTTATTTTGGTAATTGTATAGAATCAAACCATTTCAGTTATGCTTTCCTGGGTCACAGTGTACCATAATCAGACCACTTCTGTGAATTTATATTTTTGCAACTCAGTTGCATGTCACTTGTAGTCTCTCTGTATATATAATACTGTATCTAAGTCCTCATTTGCCTCTTGTCACCTGAGTGTCAGTGAGCCTTTTGTTTATACCATTCTCGACAGTTAGGTGAATGACCTGTTGCAATTCTTTTGGTATCTATTCCCTTGCAGAACAGGAGCCCTGGAGAGAGTGGGGTATGCACTGGTGATCGTCTCTATTTCCCTCTCTCTTCCAAGATCATGGGAGATGGGAGCTCAAAAAAGGAAGGAGCCATAAGTGAGTGCTGCACTGTCAGTCAGAGATAAGGGATAGGAAGCAAAAGCTTCAAGGTCCGAGTTTCTGTTACACTGGGGCCCTCGTCCACCTATGAGGCAGCCGGGTTTCCCCACCGGCTGTAATCCTATATATGGCTCTGCCATTTGAAAGTATCCTCTCTCCTTCAGCTCTGAAGAGTCTGCCTCAATGCCTGATTCAATGGAGGGCTGTTGGTTACAGTCAGTATGTAAATGTTTTGTTTCTTGTTAAGGTCTAGCCTAGACCTGTCAAAATATTCAGCTGTTCCCTGAATGCTTATATATCTTGTAACATGCAGTGTGCAATGTGCATCCATAATGTTTTGCTTTGCAGTGCCATTCCAGTGAAGCAATGGAATTGTTTACTGGAACATGACTAGTAACCCTATTCATATATTTTGCTGCATTTTATTGCTAAGACATCTCATAGTAAAAAAAATATTGTTTTTTCTGGAAGAAATAATTCTGAATCCCAGATCTATTGTCATCTGCACTGCATCAAGGAGGACATGGCAGCTCCACAAACTGATTGTTTTCCTACAGGGATCTTATGTCAGCCTTATGCCTAATTATTCATCCCTAATTGTTTGAGTATGTGTGGATGTAAACTTTTTTTCTTTAAACAGAAATGAAACTGTCTTTAAGGCTTAGGGCCAGATGTTGGCTCGCCCTGCTCAGCAGACATGCGAAACCCGCAAAAAAAAAACCCACACAAATTGGGCTGTTTTTTGGTTTAATTGGCTTGTGAGGTGCTTGTTGGCTAGTAGCTTGTTGCTTTTTTTTTTTTTGATCGGCTCCTGGCAAGATGGAGGAGGGGGAGGGAGGGGAGAGAGTCAGGGGTGCACAGTGGACCCACCATAGACCCAGACTGCACGACAGGGGGATCTAGTCACATAGAGTGTTGGGGTTCTTAGGGATTAGCATATTTTGGCCTTGTTTTGAAACGGGATTAGCTTGAGTTTATTGTCTTATTGTGAAAGTCAGGGTGCTTATTTACCACGTGACAGTTGGCAACTGTGCTGCTCAGGTGCTCATGCGGGTGGAGGAGGTACCATGTCACCCTTGTGAAAGTACAAGCTAAAAATCCCATTCCTTGCTCTCCCTGAGCATAAAGGCCGCTCCAGGCTAGCACAAGCATTAAGCACCCAATATGGGGAGTTGCCAGTACCAGGACTATGCCTCTATGCTTGCTACTATAATCTAATCACACTGCACACTTTCAATGGTTAATAGAGTTGATATCCCCTTGTAAAGCCCCTTATAATGCTGGGATTCAGCAAGCATTCCTTCAGAAGCTCCTGCTCCTCCTGACTTCTCACAGAGCATAGCTGGTGGCTTAAAGCCACAGTATGATTCATAATGAGTGAAAGTTCAGCAACCATGGACAATATAGCAGGAGTTCTATATACTGAGGCCCACGTTTTCCAAGGATTCAAAAATATGCCTGCAAAAGTTGGGAGTCCACCTGTTTATACACACACACACACCTTACCACACCTACCCAGAAAAATACATATTTGTCTGAAGAAATGGGCATGGAGATTGGCAGATGCAGTAATTCACTCTTGGAAATGATTTCACATTAAATTGAATCCTTGAGTAACCAAGCTTCCTGCTGCTAAGCCGTGTATTTTGGTAACGTGCATGTTCAAGAGACAGGTAGGTCAAGCATTGTAACAGCTCTTAGTCAGAATCCTCCATTAAGTAATGGTAATGCATTGTCATGGAGCTGGGGGTAAGGTTGGATTAACACTGTCCTCCTTACTGTGGGTTACACTAGTGTTGTGTGGAGAGGATTTCATTGAAGGCAGGTTATTAACACTGAATAATAACTTACCCTATGAGCAGTCCCACTGAGTTCAGTGACATAACTTGTAAAATAAGATACTACTCAGCATAAGTAGGTGTGTCAGAATCTGGTCCTTTGTGGACGGAATATAGTCAGAAGCAAGGAGCTTTCAACTCTTAGGACAAAATTAAGGTTTCATACAGGAGATTTGTTCTGAGGGAAGGGGAAGATATGTGGTAACTGGTTTCGGACCTCTGGAACCATTAAAGCTTCTGCAGTTGGGAGGAGGTGTAACCCACGCCCCTACGAGGAAGACATCTCTTTAAGAGACCCATTGGGGGGAGGTAGGAGTGAGCTCTATCTGGATCATTGTTGCTAGGCAGATTAAGCACTCCATATCCAGAAGCTTCTGGAATTGGGTGTGGTAGTTTTGGGTCTGCTCCAATAGGTTCCCTGTTGCTGGGGTCAGACTCCATGAGGACAAGCAGACAAGGCAGCTGCTTTGCAGAAGGCCATGTGCCCTGTGTGAGTTGGGAGAAGCTGAGCCCAGGTGCAGGAAGCATTTTGCAGCAGGTTAGTGATATTGTCAACCCTCTAATAGGGAAGCCTGGGCAATGCTAATTATAGCAAGGGGAAATTGGGAGGGAAAAATAACTTCTATTTTAATTGTATGCTTTGAAAGTTATTTTGATTTTAGCCAAACTGTTCTAATTAAATTGTCCCAACTAGTCTGAGTCACCAACTTTTATGTAAATGTAGTAGTGGGGAAAGGGTCTTTTCTATTTTGCTCCTCTCAGTTTTGTATTTTCTTGTAACAGGGTTTTCTTCTCACGTAACTGAGTGGTTGGTTAATCAGTTAGCTGACTGGCTAGCAGTTATTTCAGCAGAGGACGAGTCTGCCTGGATTCCAACTGAAGATTCCTACAAGCAAGGGGAGGGAAGATGTAGTTTTAGACTCAGCAGACTCTCTAGATTTGGTGATCAAAGACTCTGAGACTTAGGTCAAAACCTAAGCTTTTGGGAACTTTCAGTTATTCTCACTTTATTGCTGTGGGGACTGAACTGTTCAGATTTTAATTTGTTTTCTTTATTTATATTTATGTGTAACTGAAGGTGATGTCTGTGGATTACAAAATAGCCATGTCATGTTGTAAAAATTAGATGTTTCTTTGTCATAAGATTTTATTTAATTAAGTTCATTTCTTTAGTTCCCTTTGGGACTTGAATGTGGGGAGGTTGACCCTATGCAATCCTTGCTGAAAATCCTTAGAGACTGAACTCTGGGTCTCCAGCTACTCTTCTATGGGAGTTGGGGTTTTTTTTAGGCACTGGAGAAGGGTAATGAAGTGAACTGTAGCCCACCCAAAGGTTACACAGGCACAATGCAACCCAAGGTGTTGGAGAAGGATGTCTGCTGGCAGTCCATTTGACGCATCCTCTCCTAGTCTGCAGGCGGAGATGGCGCTCCTCTTCCGAAGTCACTGGGTCATGCATAAATGAAGAGAAGGGTTGGTCCATGGCCAGACATGTCCCTCAAAGCCAGGGAGTGTTGTTGGCAGTGCTAGCCAGCCATTTCCCTTTTACTCCTGGAGCATACGTAGCCAAATTCCAGCTGCTTCTTCTGGGTGGAGGATGCATGAGAAGAGAAAGGAGCTCTCTGCAACCTCTCGCCCCCAGGTCTATTTGGCAAGAGCAGTCAGCAGCTATAATTTCATTCCGTTGATGGGGGCATGTCTCTGCAGCAGGAGATAGGCCGAACAAATCTCACACAGGAAAATTCAGCTTCCTCCCCCCTGGTCCCTCATACATAAAAGAACAAACTATACAGTAATACTAGTGCTTGTGACCTTTGAAGTAACTATCAGTAATAACCACTATTCCTTCCTTATGCAATGGTCATGCTTAAAAAACCTTTTTTTTTTAGTTTCTACCAGTTTAACAGATATTTCCTACAGTTAAAAGGGGGAATATACTAGTAGGAATGGTCACATCTCTCGAACCACTAGAAACTAAGTTCACCCACTATTTTAGTTCAATATTATCAGCACCGACAGGAAAGTCATATTGCTTCTGAGTTTATGCTAACTACGTAACTGAATGACACACGCTGTTTTCTAAAGACGCTTACACTATCAGCCTGAAGTCTGACTCTATAAAGGACGTTAAGTAGGAAACAATGTTAGGGCTTTTGTTTCTGGCAGGAAACTGGTTCAGAAGAGCTCTAGTAATTATTTTGATTTAATGAAGGCCTCTCCAGGAGTAAATTTATATACTGCACACTGTAGCTAATAGTCACGCACAGCATACATATGCCACAGGGGTCGGCAACGTTTGGCATGCGGCTCGCCAGGGTAAGCACCCTGGCGGGCTGGGCCAGTTTTATTTACCTGCTGACGCGGCAGGTTCGGCCGATCGTGGCCCCCACTGGCCGCGGTTTGCCGTCCCGGGCCAATGGGGGCGGCGAGAAGCGGCGCGGGCGAGCGATGTGCTGGCCGCTGCTTCTCGCTGCCCCCTTGGCCCGGGACGGCAAACCGCGGCCAGTGGGGGCTGCGATTGGCCGAACCTGCCGCGTCAGCAGGTAAATAAAACTGGCTTGGCCCGGCCCGCCAGGGTGCTTACCCTGGCGAGCCGCGTGCCGAACGTTGCCGACCCCTGGCATATATGGTAGTTAATCTGCCTTACTCACTATCAAAGACCCCTGAGACTCTTGCATATTCAAAATAAGACAGGATGAAGAAATAGGAATCACCGCATAGGAGTAGATTCGTGGTCCATCTAACCTGTTATCCTTTCTGGAAAATGGCCAGTACCAGATAATTCAGGGAAAGGCATAAAAAGCCCACAAATCCCTTAACTGAGCAATACTTTGCTATGGGAATAAATTTCTTCCTGATCCAAGATAATGATCATTTTATGCCCTGCAGAACAAGGATTTAGACACGGATAACTCACACTAAATTTCATGGATGCCATGTGGTTAAATAAGACACAAATATTTGGGAAAATGTAGAAAGATGTACTAAAACACACAAGGAAAAACCTGCATATAACACTGATTTCTAGGGTTAAAGGAGTCTGTTTTTTCTTGGATGTGTATGGAATTAACGCTAGTGAGAGTTACACATGCAAGTGTACTTAGAAAGGACTCAAGCTGAAACTCGCTTAAACGTAAGTGCATAGTCTCACTCCCTTATCTTGTAAACAAATTCACTGTCCCTAAATTATAGATATTGAACCTGGCCCTTGTTGCTGCAACTCCACCTGGTTGGAGGATTACACATGACTACCTGTTAAGTAAAGAAGATATAGTAAAGCTAAAGAGCTTGGAAGTAATTTTAGGCACTGAGTCAGAATGTCAAATGTGACCAAGAAGTGGAGTAGAAAAGGAGTGATCCCAGAGCACCTCAGGGCCTGATCCATTTTTTCCAGGCAAAATATGTTAACTGTTCATCAGCCCACATCAACACTACCCAACAATTTAGGGTAAGAAGTGACAAGCAATATATCCAATGGCAGCCACAGATTTTTTTTTTAAATGTACAGTTAAGAACTCACAAATTTGAGCATGTTGAAATTTTAATAGTAACCAATGCTCAGAACCTCACTTTTGCAATTGAAAAAATGGCACATTGAGGACAACTGGTCTTCATTGCACTAGAGTATGAGCTTGGTTCATTCTTGACTTAGAAAATGCAGTTTATTCCCTCCATCAAGGAACTCTTTACCAAGCCCTCCTTCCCCCGCAAAAATGAAAAATAAAAAAAATTGAAGCCATTCTGGCTAATCAAAGATGTGATGTAATATGCATTTTAAAACATTCACAATTATGTGGTAGTCAATAATGTCTGGGGAAAATACAGATATTTTAAATCCGTTGTTATAACTTTACAAAATAGCACTCACTTTTTGTACTATTACAAGGGAAAAGAATGTAGATAGATTAAGTCAGAAATGTGTCCAGGCAAAACAACAAAGGTTTCCACATTGGTTTCCACAATGGCTTCCATATCAAATGTTATTAGATTATAAGAAAGAAGATGGCAATTGAGATTTTTAGTGCAATGTTGGGGAGTTTGCCACACATCTTGGATTTCTCAAGGATGTTAACAAAGTGCTTGTAGACACAGTATTCCATATGTTGAAAATCATAGACTATCAGGGTTGGAAGGGACCTCAGGAGGTCATCTAGTCCAACCCCCTGCTCAAAGCAGGACCAATCCCCAACTAAATCATCCCACCCGGGGCTTTGTCAAGCCTGACCTTGAAGACCTTAACAAACTTCTAAGGAAGGAAGATTCCACCACCTCCCTCGGTAACCCATTCCAGTGCTTCACCACCCTCCCAGTGAAAAAGTTTTTCCTAATATCCAACCTAAACCTCCCAAAATAATTAGACCAATTTGCCAGTTTGGGATTTTAGTCCAAAAAAGTTAACGCACTTTTTGATGGGGAAAGGACTCTAGCTGTAACAGCTTTTCCTGCTGCTCTTCCCTCAAGTTGGTGGCTCAAGATCATAAACTCGTGAACTTTGGGAACTGGAACTGAACACTTGTATAGTTTGAAAGTGACCACGTGGTTCATTTTAGAGACAACCTTTCTACTGTGCAAGGACCCTGTATACAAAATCGCAGCTTAGAGCAAATTCTTACTGTACCATAAAAAGAAATCTATAATAGAAATGCTGACAGACTCCGACTAAGCATACGGAAGATGTTATAAGAAGAGGCACTAGAACGATTAGTTATTAAAGCAATGAAAAAGTATTCTGGAAGAAGCTGGTTTTTTTTCCCATTCTTATTCTCTGATTCATTGCTGTTCACTCATCACCTTGCTGACATAAATTCTGCTCAAGCAGGGTGGACAGGAGTTCAGAATCTTGATGTAATACACTGCAAATGTTCTTCAGTGGCACTGTATACAGAGCTTCTTTTCTTTTTACATGTCTTTGAATCAAAATGCCCTACTTTAGTGTCGCCTGTTCCTATCATTAAGTGGTGGAATAAATGCAGTTAGAGCAGTGAGAATTTTCCATAATGCAGTGGGAAAATGCCCACCTCATCCCTTTTTTGTTCTAATAACTCTTACATTAGTGTTCAGGATGGCCCTGATTCAGCAGTCCATCTCTACTCAGTAAAGAACACATGCATAAATGGCTAGCTAAAAAGCTGGGCCTAATATAACACGAGTTTGGTTCAGAGACAGCACTAGATAAACAAATGGTGACAGCACTCTCTCTAACTCTTACCACAGCCAAAGCTCCTCCCACTGCCTAAACAGATAGTCAGAATTTTTTTTTAAAGTGATGCCAAAATGTAATAAATATAGCACTTACCGAATTTCATGTCAGTCTTCATAATATGACCGTCCCTCTCCTTTGATGTGCTTTGCTTGTATTGAAATCAGCAGATCATCCTCCACGCAGAAGCCACAATTTTGCATAGGACCCAATAGGTCTCAACATCTCAGCTCCTTGGGATTAATCTCTTGCTTCTCCTCTTGGGTGTCCAATAGCACCATCTGATACCTAGCAGGAGTAGTGTTGACCTCCTGAGCCTTGCAGGCAGGTGCCAGGCTCTCCTCAGGTGCTGCTGGAACAGCTCCTTAAAACCTGCTCTTCCTGACCTCCACTCAGATTTTTTTCTCCACCTGCTGCTGGCCCTCCTGAGTGGGGAAAGGACTCTAGCTGGAACAGCTTTTCCTGCTGCTCTTCCCTCAAGGTGGTGGCTCAGGATCTGGCAGTGCTCCCTCTGCTGGCAGCTGCTAGTAAAGCGCAGGGAAGCAGCAGTCCTGAATTGGAGTTTTCATGCCCAGTCTCAGGCAGCCACAGATATTTAGTTTTTCACCAATGGCTGTGACTGGCCAGTAGTATTGATGGGGTGGGAAGGGAGCGTGGCAAGGTGGTATATGGGCACATTACAGCTCTATTGGAACCCCAGTCTGGTTTCTGTATAATTCTTTACTGTATAATACATCTTTTAAATAAATATATCCTAATAATTTTTCCATGAGAATCCTGAACTCTGCATTTAGCAGTGGAGTGTTCCCCACCATATTTAATACCTCCTCATATAGAGTGTTGATGAAGATGCTGCCAAATTGAATGTGGAGGGTTTTGTTTGTTTGGTTTTTGAGTGGAGAGAAATGAAAAAAGACCAGTGCCCCAGTCTCTGTATAATATCCATTTTAAGCTTTCTGTTCCATGAGAGCATGATACTGATTATTTCGTATTTTGATTTAATATGGTGCCTGTTAAGAATTAGTTCACTTTAAAGTGTATACAATGGTCAAGATGAATAACATCTGCAAGAAATTATCACACAATAGTATCTGAAATACTCCCCTTCTCCCCCAAATAGGAGATAAATAAAGTAGTTCAGATATTTTTGAGTAGTAACTACTGGCAAATATTTCATGTCTAATGGCAATTACTGTAGCATGCTCTCCAAGCAGGTCCAAGAAAAGGAGAAAAGAACCTACAGATGTACTTCGGTTTAGAAATCTGTTGATTATAGGGCATGCTGTAATAACAATCTACTTAGGCAGGTTTTTGGGGAGGGTTGAAGTTTTGGGAGTTTGACTGGGGTCTGGGTTTTTATTATGGTGTTTTATTAAGGAACCAAGCTGGCAAAATTATGTTTTGGGCTGATTTCTTTTATATGGAGGAAAGTTTTTTGGTTTGTAATATGGGTTATTTTTGTTTTTTTCCCTTTTGCTTTGTATTTTTAATTGCCTGTCAGAGGTACTTAGGGTTGGAGACAGGCATTGCATCTAAGTTCTACATTGATGTAAATAATATTGAACAAAAATGACATTTTTTATTTTGCTTTCTTTTTCCCGCAAGCCTAGACATGAGCTTTGGCTTCCCAAGAATTTTGTGATTTGCTTATTTCTGAGTCAGTCTTTGTGGTTTAGCTGTGGTTTCTTTTTCAGGTTGATGCAGCATAAGGTTTAATCTCTTCTGAACATAGAAATGGTACGTTATTGAAATTAAACCTTGGAAAACATTTTGTTAAAGTAATATGAAAGGTCAGACTTACAATAATAAGATAATTCACATCTTGTTGTGTCTGACATCACATATCTGTCTGCATGTGTGCTTATTTGTGTTATCTCTAATCACTTGTAAATTGTCACATTATGGCCCATATATATATATATATATATATATAGACACAACTCTTTCTGACTCATAGGTGTCTGAGAGCTGAACTTGGCTCTACTTGTATTCCAGTGTGTAGGCACAGTGAGGTGGGTTAATCATAGGATTTTGGTCATATGAGATCTATAGAGTTCCTGGCTGCCATATGTTTTTATTCAGACCATTATTTTAATTTACAGTACCAACCGCTAAAAATAATATCCACATGGGGCAAGTGCAAAAAAAAAGTTATTTTCCAGCTAAACTTGCTGAAAAAGTACAGCCCTCTACCCAAGGGGACATTTCAAATGTTTTATGATTGAATATAGAGAATGTTAAAGAAATGAAAAAAAAAGTTCCGTCTTCCTTGCAGATGCTTAGGTTTGAGAAGTTTTCTCCAATTCCCGCGTAGATAACAGCAGTGACAGACACACACTTGCTATTTACAATTTTCCACTTTTTATCGGGAGACTTTTGACTGAGTGACATTTGAGTACGTTACTGTGAAATGGATTCAGATGTTGCAAAAATGCACCAAGTTTTCCAGAACATAAAGCTAACGGTCTCCAGGGTAGAAAGCTGCTATTTTTGTTACACTAAATAATTTGAAATCAATGTTGCACTGGTAATAAATAAAATGAAAGTCAGAAATAGCCTGTTCCCTTAGTTAGAGTTTTAACTCATGCATCATATGAAAAACCTCAAACCCCAGTATTTTGAAAGTCTTTTGTAAGTCTGTGACTTGACTTCACACTGGAAAAATATTGGTGACTCTATAGCCATTTACTGTATGGAAGTTTAATCCCATTGAGTTCAGGTGTGAAATCCTGGTCCCACTGAAGTCAGTAGCAAAATTTACATGGACTTCAATGGAGCCAAGATTTCATATCAAATTAGAAAATATCTGCAGCAACCCATCTTGCAAGGCCATACATTTTCAGGAGGTCAGTTCATTCACCAGAAATATTACTGGCCATGAAAGCCCCTAATGAAAATTAATCTGTCAACTCCATGACCAAAAGGTATGGAGCGGAGTGAAAAGTGGAGGGGTGTCTCTTCAAAAAAATGCCAGATTTTCACTCTTTACACACCCGGACCTGAAGCTGCAAAGCTGATGTGTTTTACTGTAATAAGAGCTATGGTGCAGGTTGCAGGTGATGGAAAATGGTCAGGGATCAATAACTGATTCTTCAATATTCTGAGTCCCTGCGAGCCACACACTGGTTCAAATTAAAACTAAAAATTGGGAGAGTTTGGAATAGAAAGGAGGATCTCTGCCTCCCTTCAGTCTAACTTTTTTGGGTTTTGTTCTCTGTTTTAGCCTGCACAATAAATAGCCTATTCACTTCAGTTCGCTGTTTTAAGGTTGGCCCAAAGACATTTGTCTCTCTCTATCTGTGTTAGGGGAAAGAGAGAGAGAGATGTGGATAGTTGCAATAAGCAACATTTTCTGGCTGAACTCAGCAATCGGCCTTTCAGAAGAACACAATATCAAGAAATCAGTCATGGCCCTTTTAAACATTTTCTCCAACTGACTGACATCCATGTAGCTTTGAAAGCCCTGCTCCCATGCTAGGAGCGATGCTGTATATGCCCCGTGAATGATAACTGGAATCCCTTGACAACAGGACTGGTTCAAGCAAATCTGAAGTGCCCTGCAAAGCTGTTTGAATGAGGCTGTCAAAGCTGATTCCCCACTTTGGGTCTCCGAGTGCAGAAGGTGGGGTCCCACAAAGATTCTAAAAATTAATACTGGCCACTCCAGGCTTGTATTAAACTCCCAAGGTTACAGCTTTTTTCTGACCTTAGATGGGTAGATGCTGCCACCACCCAAGTGCAAAAAAACCTCTTTGGGAACCCAGGAAGGTGCACCTGGGAATTCCTTCCTGTGGGGTAACCTCAAGCCCCTTCAGGGAAGAGCAGAGAAAGAAAACAAAAGAAATCAGCTGTTGCCACCAGCTAATTAAACAACTTGTGCATAAACCTTTTAGGACACAAAAACCCAATCCTGTTCTTTAAAAAGGTAAATTTTATTAAAAACAACAACAAAAGAAAATTCACCTGGAACCTAGGCTATTGCTAGATTTTAAAAGAGCAAATACAATAATTAAGCATCAAGAATGGTTTTCTTGAGGTCCAGCTTAAACGTTACAAGCAAAACAAAAGCACCTGGGGTTAGCACAGAGGAGTCCACAAGCCATAAAGAAAGAAAGAAACAAACAAAAAAGAGATAAACCTAATTGCGTCTTCCTAGACATTTCCTGATCTACTTATATATCTGGGATTTCAAATGAGTAGTTTCTAGGTATGATATGATGATTTTTATACCTGGCACAAACTTTTACAACATAGTTCCAGCCCTGTCTCTCCTCTCCAGAGAACAATGAGACAGACAGACAAAGGGGAAGTTTTTTCCCAATTTTAAAAAGTTCTAGTCTTCCCATTGTCTCTTTTGGTCAGGTGCTCACTCCTTTCCTTTTACCTGGGGACTTTTTAACCCTTTACAGGTAAAGCAAGTAGAGAACAGCTACTAACAGGGGTTTTATAGCTAACTGGCTGGCTGGCTGTCCATAAAAGGGAGCTACCTCCCCCCTTCATTTATTGCAGAGGCCCTTTAATGATAAATCTCATCAGTCTTCTCCCTACTACCACTTGCCCCAAATTCTTATTCCACGCCCGCCCAGGAACAAACATTGATGCGGGATTAGGGGGGATAGTGATGGAGACACACTAGTGGAATGGATAAGGAGTCCAACAAGGTAGTAGGGGTGTGAGTAGGTTGGTGTAGAGCAACTATGGATGGCAGTTTCCTTGTAATCAGGAGGTGGGGGGAACCTGCTGTGTACCCCAGCTTGTGCGGTGATAGAGGGAGACATTTTGATTGCACAGGAGGCTCAACTTATTGCCACCAGAGCTTTGCTGGCACAAAGCAATTTGTTCTTCACTCCAAGTGGTGCAGCAGCATGCTGCCAGTAGAGCATTGCTACCTGTCCCTATTCGGGTACAAGCCTCCCCCATATAGCTGCAGGTTTTGGAGCATTGCCTGAATTGGCCCTGCCAACATCAGTCCCCCACAACCAACACACACACACACCTACTTCCCCCTTCTACTCTCTTTGTTGAGTAGATCTTGCAGTCATCTTGGTCCCAGTCTCTTACCAGCTCCCAGTCACTTTTCCCAGCCATTTGCAGTATCTTCCCCCTGACCTACAGGTACCAGTACCAGTCTCCTTGCTCAGCCAGTTGCAATATCTCCCTACCCCCCAGCTCCCAATCTTCCCCCAGGCTCATTGTCCCACTCTGCTCCCTCTGCCCTCCCACCCACCATTTCATGCTTCTCCCTGCTCTGCATTTCAGTCAGGCAGCTTCCCCCTTCTGTTCCTCCTTGTTGCCTGGGTGCCAGCAAGGGGAGCACTGAGAGCACAGGAGACACAGTCTTCCTACTCTCAGTTCCTGTGTCCAGTACCACCACAGCTCACAGCAGCAACTGCAGGAAGAGTCCTGCTCAGCCCTGGGCTGGAGCATGCTCCGTGCAGATGGAATCTTCAGAGAATTTAGTTGCCAAATGCTAAGAAGTCTCTGCTGAGCATGTGTGTATTGAGATTTTCCAGACACTTATAACTGGACTAAATTTGGGCTGATTTTCACAGAGATGGTACATTCTTCATACCACTCTGCCAAATTTCAAGTCTCTGCTCCAAAGCAAGGAGGCAATAGCACTTCTCAGTGAAGCAGTCATAATATTCATTTCTTAACATGGGCAAATCAACATATTTTCCCCTAAACTTGTTCTCAGAAAAGGCGGAACCATTTTTGCTGAAACTTTCCAATAAAATTACGTTTGAGGCAGGCACCTGGCAGGGAAAATTTCAGCCCAAACCGTTAAAGTTTGGTAAAGTTATGACATTGAAAATAGGCCCCACATCATAATGGGATGCGTTAACTATAGTGACACTACTAGCTCTACAGCCGCAGAGGTCCTTGACAGTGGAACCAGTGGAAATTCATTGATCATTTCCACCCTGCAGAGCAGGATAAAGGAGCCACAGGGCTACCTTAGCCCAAAGCTTCAGTAATGGTAGCCAATTAGTTTCACTGCCACCACCTTGAGCAGGGTAGTTTCTGACATCTGGCCCCCATGTAGATCCCCAGTACATAGCATGGTTACTCTGGCTATGTGCTAGGACTAAGATTTGGCTACCTGTGTTCAATGAGTGTTCATTTAAAATAAAATTAAAAAACATTTAAATTCTTCTGTTTAATGCCAAACTGTATCTTCCAGCTAAAGGGAGAATGGGATTACTTTGGAAGCTGAGCACCTTCATTTCCAACAAAATCTCCACTATGTTTCACCACTTTGGAAGGCTTTCTTGTTGGCAGAATGGGTTGTTTTTTTTTCTTTTTCCACTCTATCTCCATCTACATGCAGTTGTGGAAATAGATTTAAACATACAGATGGCATTTTGGCTGGAGTCTGGAGAATGTAAAAGTATAAGAAGTGACATAGAAAAATCTTAGAGGGATTGGGGGATGGAGAATTCCCAGAGGGGAATGACAGGACTGCCTAATGTTTGCTGTAAAATAAGCTATAGTTCTTTCTTAGGGTGGCAATAGGCACTAACGCCTCCTGTTTCTCATCTGCTATGCATTTTATCAGTGGGGATGATGGTTACTGGCAGTAGAGGTGTGCATGAGATGTATGCGTACATATACAGGAAAGATTTTATAAAAAAACAAACAAACAAAAGCCCTGTGTGATTCTGTAATAATCATATTAAGTTACTATGATTTACATGCTCTATGGACTCAGACTTGTTTTTCTTTAAAGATGCTGTGGGTTCAGTCCATCATTAAGTTTAGAGTATCAGTTTTTTCATAGGATTGAAACAATGACAGATATGGACCAGAACTGATAGCTATAGTACCCCTAATACTTCTCTTACATCCCTATCAAGAGTGCTGTTTAGTAAAGCAATAGTTCCAGGAATGATGCCACAATGTCAGCTGATTCCATGACAACTTCATTCTCGGAAGTACCATATTTGGAAGGCAAAACTGTCAACAGTAGATCACTTAGTTTTCTGTTTCCCCATTCAAATGAATGTTGTGCTCTGTTGGGGAACCCAGGTTAGAGGAAGCCTTGTGCTTCAGAATACAAGCTGGATGCCAACTGAGGACAGGAAGGAGTGCACCTGTTATATCTTTCCATAGACAAAGAACAAACGTGTCTTTTGAGTTTGAATGATTTAGATAAAAGGAAGAAAGACCAAATATAAAATCTCTGTGAGAGTGACACTCTATGTAATGGAAGCCATTATGAACTAACTCACAGGGATTGCTTCTCCAGACAGGCTAAAATAATAAATTGACACGTAAAGGTACAGTACATTAAAAGAAAAATCTCCAAATGCACAATCAATTCCCCCACTATCAACCCTACTGCCATGGTTTGTACAATTAAGTGAATTAGGGGAAGTTAGTAATTTCCTCTAAACTAAAGCATTCATCATTGTCAGTGCTGGGAACTGACACCAAACTAGAAGGGCCTTTGATCGGTATCAATACATTTCTTATTTTCCTATCTGTAATAAACTACAGAGTCAAATGCCTAGTGAATGGACTTTAACATTGTTAATTAGCCTTAAACAATAACAGTTGCCAAACAATTTCAATAAAAACTCAGTTCTAACAGATAGGATGTCAGTATAACAGAAATCCCTGGATCTGGCTGCTAAAGTCTCCCCTGGACACACAGACTGAACTTAATACACTCTCTCTTTGATTAAAGCTATTATAGACAAGGTATTCTTCATATTCTTTCAAGAAGTTGTCTAAGCACCATATGGAAAAAGCCTAAGCCAAATAGAAACTCTTTCCATCGTTCATGTATATCACCAGAAGTCCAAAATTGCTTTAGCTCTCTCTGTACAAAGGTGGCTTTGATTACTTTGTATTTTCAAGGTTTTAGTTGCAGCCAGCTTTGATAATTTGACTAAGATATAACACAAAAGGACAATCAGATGAAACAGGAAGATCCACATTAAGGTGACCTAATCTCCCCTCCTAGATTTCCCTGTGACACATGGCCAGAAAGGGTTAAGCATCCTGCAGGCTAGTTGACCCAGATTCAACCGTTAGGGACATATTGGTATACAATGTCTGTTTTTGTTTGTTTACATATATATTGTTAGGGGTTAACAATGTAATCAAACAGTCCCTGTCTATGCTGTATTCCATTAATTCAGAGATAAAAAGGAGATCTTAACATTTAAATTAACTGTAAACATAGTGATATTACTGTATTCATCTCGCTTTGAAATGTATAGCAAATCACCTGCAAATGGTGGAAAACAGTCAACTGCCTTACGTTAATCCCTGTAGCTAATTACTGGAGATGTTTAGGAAATAAGTCTACTTCAAAGTCTCCATGATTGCTTATTGTTCGCTTAAGAACTACAAGCTGTCAAGAGAAGGTGTGGAACTGTATGAAACCCTTGGGTCCTGATCCTTTTCATCTTAGATCTGCTTGATGCTTTATGCAGGGGAAGCTTGAGTCATAAGACTGAGACCTCCAGTCCTGCCTGAATCACCCTGAATATGTATATTGGACTATAACCTCTGGACTAATTCTGAAAGAACTCTTTGCAGCTACAAAGCTCACCATATCTACTATAAATCTGATCTCAAAACTGTACTCAGGTCTGTATGTATACTGATCTTTTAATGAATACTCTCTCTCTTCTTTTAAAATAAATTTTAGTTTAGTTAATAAGAATTGGCTGTAATCGTGTATTTGGGTAAGATCTGAAATATTCATTAACCTGGGAGGTAATGTGCCTGATTCTTTGGGATTGGGAGAACTTTCTTATATGATGAATAAGATTTTCAGTAATCCTCATCATATTTGACTTGGTTGTCTGGGTGGATGCCTGAGGCTGGGTTGCTTTAAGGGAACCATGTTGTTGGTTTCTGGGTAACCAGTAAGATATTATAGAAGTTGTTTTGTGCTGGCTTGGTAAATCTAAGTATTGGAATAACCACCAGCTTTGGGGATTGCCTGCCCCATTCTTTGCAGTTTAACCTAATTGAGTAACCTTAGTGCGGCTCCCTTGGGATCCTGGTCACACATCCATTAGTGAATTCAGGAACTTGCAACGTTTGGCCTATGTGCCGATGTAACAGCTGAATCACAGCAATAACAAAAAATAAAGTTTCCAGAAGGTTGTCTTGAGTCTATTATGTCACATGCTATGCAGATCTGTTTCAAGGGTTCCCTCTTCCATTTGCAATTCATCAAAGAATGTTGGAACCTTGACAAAGATCTAAAACTGGAATTGCAGATACTGTATCCCTGAACAAAGTCATTGGGCATTAGATGAAAACACATGCAGTATAGTTTGTCTTCCCAAAGCTTCTAAATACAAAAGTTTGTCTTTAATTAGACATATTTTCTTTCTACCATAAAATTAATTTAATTAGAAATACATTTTAAAAAATACTATGACAGGTTTATGACTTCTGGATTGCAATATTCATAATGTACATGTTGTATGAAATGAAAGTCAGTGATCTGTGACGTTCTCATATGAATTTGGTTTTTAACCAAAGGAGAAACCCTTTCCCCCTCCACCTTGGGAGTGAGAGATGGGCAAGATGCCATTTTCCCCACGTTCGGTAGAAAGGAATAGGTGCCATTTCCTCCCTTCTCCAGGGGAAAGTGGTTTGATATACCTTTGAAGAAATGACTCCATGTGCCTGCTAATCCCCCTCCTTCCCCACATGAAGATACCAGATCAAACTAAATTGCTTGACATTCTTTGATCTACCTTTCTATTTTGTTAGACACTCAGAAGATTTGGTTTGAACACCGAAGGGAAAATAAATTATTAGTTTACCAGTAAGACATATTTAGATGTAGAATGTGCCAGGTCTGGAGCTTAGGTGCACGTCACAAAGCTGACATCTTTATTCTTAACAGAAATAGTTTTTAAATTTCTTGAGTAGAAGACCCCTAAATATTTTTCCAAAAGCAGAGGCCCCTTCAAACAGAAAAAGCAGTGGCCCCTTCAAACAGAATTTCTCTCTATTCATCCCTGCTTCAGCCTTCTCTGTTCTTTTCTTTCCCAAATTCTCTCAATCTCCCACTACTTCCCCCCACCCTTTCCATCATCCTTTCCCAAATCCTCACAACTCCACTTGAACCCCCAGTTCTCCTTTGCTTCTCCCCTCTTCATCCCCCTGTCGGAGTCCCTTGCTCTCTTTTTATGTCAGCACGCAAGTACTAGTCCCCTTTTTTTTTTGCCTCAGATCTCAGTTTTTAGCTCTTAGACCTTGGCTGCCCTTTCCTCATCTTTCTCCACCCTCCTGTTCTAGGGCTTCTTTCATCAGCATGAGCCCTGACCTACAGGTCTGAGCACGGACAAAATCCAAAATCCAGTAATTTAGGATTGGGCCTCAGACCTCAGTTCTGCAAACTCCTGAGGTGAGCTGGAAGAATGAAGGTAAAGGGTGGAGCTGAGAACAGGACAGTTCCTAGTACTGGAGCAGAGCTGGGAAGCTCTCCTCCTGAACATAGGGAAACACCAGAAGCCATTGCAAGAGCCTGGACCACAAAGAAGAGAGATCCAGGAGCAGAAAGCCAGTGAATCCTACAGTTTCCAGAGCTTCTGTAGCCCCCCGTTTGAGAATCCTGATCTACACCAGTTCTATAATATTTCCTATCTGCCCCTCTGAAGATAAGCATCTAGGTATGTTTCAAAAGTGGACACATGTCTCCCTGCCCAGTTCAGTTGCTGAGGTACTTGCTAATAATTCCGAAGGAAGAAAAACATGGAGAAAATGGCATGGTGGAACTTTAAAATGATACGTAATGATCTAATTAAAATCATTTTCATCCTATTGTTAGCTCAGAGAGTAGTTCATTATTTTGACTAGATTAGACATTTTTATTAGAGCAAAGAAAACCAAATCGGCACAATAAAACAAAAAGTAGTGGTTTAATCTAAAGGGTAATACAAATGGAATCATTATATGATGGAAAATGGCAGAACAGGAGTTCCAAATTATAGAGTGCTTTAAATAAATCCAAAGTGTGCTAGTTTAAAAACAGCCATTTTAGTAGACTAATGTTCATAGTTGTATTTTCCAAATAATTAAAAATAAGTAAATTGACTTTATTCCAACATACATCAAAGTTAAAAGAAATACCCTGGAGTGCTTTTCTTTTGCATTCCAGACATTAATTCTGTTCTGCTATTTAGCATTTGAAATTGTTTCCATGGATGTTTAATAAACATGAATACAAAAGAGCTAGTGCAAACCATGCATTTAGCTGGCTGGTAAAAGGTGACATAGTATAATCTTTTAATTGTTTTTGAAATGGAGCATCAGACTGCAGGCTGAATACCATTTTAACTACTTATGACAGTAATTAGTTGGGGCCCAATTCTACATGGCACTTCCATTAAAGTCAGCAAGAACTCTGTGTTCGGAAAATCTGCAAGACTGGGCCTTAGGAACCATCTTAGAAAAAGAGCATGGCCATTTTTGCACCATATCAACTTAAGTCACCCAACTTTTAAAAATATTTGCCTCAGTCTTTCCCCCCCCCCCCTGCCCCCCCATGAACCCAATATTGCATGAGTTTCTCCTAATTTTGGTTTTCTTTACAAAAGTACGACGTAGCCTCTGGTAATAAGGGTCATTGTAGTGATGATTAAATTAATCCATCCTATATAGTTTTGTTCCTTTAGGATGTAACTGTAAGAAATGAAGAGTTGGAGTCAAAAACATTCCAGAGAATTCCCACCCTGTGCAAGACACTGAGATGCATTCTTACCACCTGTGAGATATTCATAGCAAGTTGTGAAAAGAACGGATAGAATTAACATCCATTGCTAAGACAATGCAACTGTTGTAAAATAACTTTTGGCTCACACATAAGCCTCATTTATCATCTATTTTTATTATTTTCAAACTCCAGCAAAATAAAAAAAGACCACTGCCTAATTGTTACCAGACTGTGAGATTCAAACACTATTTGTATTGCATTCAAAGAGAAAAAAAAAACCTCCAGTACTTTCAACGTATACAGCTTGGTTTCTAAAATTAAACTCGGTTCCTTTTTACGGCTCATATCTTAGAGAATTCAAATAAATTAAATGCCATTTGCAAACAGCCAGAATCTATAGCATCACTTTCTCATACTTTTTTCACTTCACATCAGCTCAGTGTGGCTGCTTCACTGTGTAAATATTTACCTTTTTAAAAAATCTCTTTCTTTGCTTATTATTTTGCTCACACATGCAGAATAGATGCTGACACAGCCTAACAGAGAAACAATTACATCCTCAGCTAAAGGAGATATAGTGGGCCAACACTTTCTCTTTTATACCGGTGTAGAACCACAGCAATCGTGTTCCTACACTTTGATGTACACCCGCATAACTGAGATTTTGTAACAGCTACACAAAACACTACATTTGAACACTACATTCCAAATATTAAAACTTTATTTGGAAAAACAGACACCTAGATTGACAATCCACAATGAGACTGTGTCCACTTACCCTAGCCGTGAAGTTGGCCCTTGGTGTTTGATTTACCTATTAGGTGCCAAGTGGAGATCACCCTGTGATTGAAATCCTCTGTTTCTCTACAGGACAGGTGGAGTGCAAGGGTGAAAGCTTCCCCACACAGTCCAACTAATGTGCCTCATCTCTTGATTTTTCTCCAATGTAGAAAGACTGCTCACGTTCTACCCCTACAATCCTGACACAGACAACAAGGGTGCCAGTTGCTCATTGGTCTCTTAGCACTCAGACTGAGACCAATACTTCAGAGATTGTGAACTCTTCTGGGCAGGGACCATGTCCATCTCTTCATTTTGGCACAGTACATTTTTGGGCACTATATACACAATAAAATGACAGAGGCCACAAAGTCAGTAAATATTTCTCATCTGGGTCAGATCTGAACTAGCTACCTAGAGGTAAAAAACTCTCTCTATCCCATTATACCATTGCCCCGAGAAACCCAGTCCATTTTGCAGATATTTTAAATGAAATAAAACTGAAGGTTCTCGAGTTGGATTCCCAATTACCAAAGATGAGTGTAATATTACAGTGGGTGACTTTCTCTGCACAACTATAGTTCCGGGTTCCACATAAACATCCCTTCCAAAACATCCTTTTACACATCTAAATGGAAAAGAATGACCAGCTTCTATGACTACGTGACCAAGCTGTACTCTGGCTTTTATACTTTCCCACGAATTTCACCAGAAAAATCAGGAGATGCAGAAACACGTACATGGGCCACATGTGTTCTGCTTACATTGCCTTAGCTACTCTAGTTTATATCACATGGGCCCACCACCTGACCTTGACCTGACTCCAACCTTAATATTTGCAAGCCGGAGGAAACAATTATGTAACAGTTTATCTCAGACAGAAACACTTACAAGCTGACCCATTACATGGAAGCATTGCAGAGAAACGGCAAATAAATATTGCAATTTTATTCTGCCCAAATACCTACACTGTGCTATTTTAGTCTTACTAAAATATTTCATTTCCTTTCTACAGCCATCTGTAAAAATCAATTTTGATTTTTTTTTTGTTATTTGCTTATTCTAATGTCTGTGTCCCATTGATTACTTGCATAGTGCAGTACTTTGCAGTTACATTAACACTCAGTCTAAAAATAAATATAGACTGCTCACCAGCTTTTCCTGAGTCATAACCCAAAGATATTGCTGCCATTCTCATACAACAGTAGGTAGATTTATCACAAGAAAGAAAAAGTTTCTATATTCCACTTTTTTAATCATTGTGGAGTAAACAAATATTGTATCTGTTATACAGAATGAATATAAACATTCATTTCATAGAAATATGTAATAAATTGACTAAATATAGTCTAATTAATCATTTTCAAGACAACTAAATATTGTGGCTTGAAAAATAAAGTGGAATTAGATTTACAATAGGTAAGCATTTTCAAAACTCTAATCTGATTTCTGGAAAAATCTGCAGTGATTATTTCTGAGAAAAATCGTTCAAGTCAGCAGTGGTTGAGACAGTTCTTTTAAAGACACATTTCTCTCCCTCTCTTTTCCTGCTGCAGAATGATACCCTCAATTTTATGCTCCTTAGATGTTTTTACATGTAAAAAGTGGTCTTGTGTGTGTGCTCTTTTCCAATAATTTAGGGTTAGAGGGGAAAGTCAATCCTGTAATTAAACTAAAACAGATTTATCCATCTCTATGTCATGAGGGAAATATTTGCGGGACTGGCACAAGAGAGAGAAGAGATACCATGGAGTTCAACAGCAATTTTATTCACTACGTATGTAATATTAAAATTCTCATCTCCTTCTGCTTTACCTCCTGGCCAAGACGAACTCCTAACAATGAGACAAATTCAGGGCCTGAGACCATGCTCATTGACATCAATGGGCTCTGGATTGGGCCATCAGTTTCATAATATACATCACAGAATGACCAAGTTTGTTTAAAGTGGTTTAATAGAAACAATGCTAGTTATTTTCCAGAATTTCAAACATCAAGAAAGGTTACTCTTTATTTAAAAATGGACTTAATGCAGCATTGAAACAAATTAATACTTTCAATCAAGTTCTCAATGTATGTCAGTCAAATTGCTGATTAAGCAATACAAAATATTTCCCACAAATATTTGTTCCAATTTACACTATATTTGCTTCAATTATACATCTGCACCCATTTGGTGTTTGCTTATTAGCATTCATATTATCCAGTTTTACTGTCATGAATGTTTGTGCAAAACAAGTTTAACTGTCCCATACTTATGTGTTCATGAAAATAAAATATTACATTTATCCACACCTGTATTCTCTCCAAAAATGCTAGTACATTCTTCCAGTCAAGGAAAAGAAATACTATACTACTTATCTGAACAATCACAACGAATCGATACAGGTCATATAGTGAATATTTTATACCTACAGAGAAATGTTAACCCTCAATCTACAGAGTTTGAAAAAGTAAATTACATTGAATAATGAACAAATCTGAGGAAATCACAGTCCACACAGATTGAGTAGAAAGAGATGCCAGGTTTGTAGAAAAAGTTTTTTTATTACAAATTGATCAGCATTAATGAATAGTTTCAGTATAGCATCATTGTAAGTGAATGTCACTATATAAGAACAAAGACATAGCCTTAAAAAGAAAGATTAATTGATATAATTAAGGCCCTAATCCTGCAGTGTTGAGGACTTCCTGAAAGTTTATGACCATGCTCAGCTCTCATTGACTCCACACCCTTAACATTAATGGCTCTGATTCATTAAAGCAGGGGTAGTCAATTATTTTTTGTCAAGGTCCAAATTTCTTGGTCAAGGTATAGCCAGGATCCAGACTCTAGAGAAAATAATAATAAAAAAGAACAATAATGATGATATTAAGTAAATAAAAAGATTTTGGGGTCATTCAAAAGTGTCTGGTGGTCCAGATTTGGCCCACTGTCCACCTATTGACTACCCCTGCATTAAAGCATTGAAGTACGTGCTTAACTTTAAACACAAATATATGATTGGTCCCGCTGAAGTCAATAAGACTACGCATATGGCTAACGTTAAGCACATGCTTAAATGTTTTGCTGGGTCGTGGCCTATTTGAGCATCCTACTAAAAATGAAGCAGAAATAATGCAATGATTTTTACTTATGAAAAATCAAAAATATTTTGGCTAGAAATACTGGAAGAATAATTCTTTTATTAGAAGCATTTGTTTTGGCAATATTTTTGAAATATTCTTTAGCAGATGTGACATATGGAAATGTCCAAATCACAGTGTTTTAGACAGCAGGTTTGAAATGAAAAGCATGATGCAGTTTAAATTCATGCCGCAGACCAAAGCTACTACAATATGTGGCATGCAGGATTTATCACACATTGAGTTTTTTCAGTTCTTTGATATCATAGGGAAATCAGGAACAAACACACCACTCAGTTCAACATTTCAAAATATGGAAATTTATATTGCACCGGTACTCTTGAAATACCTCTTTATGCTGGGTAGAGGGGCTGCAACAATGGTTGTGAGCTGCAGCAGAATTCCTCTTGGGCAGGAACTGAGGAAAACATCTACAGCAGTTAAGGTGTCTCAAAAGTTTGGCACCCAAAAATGGAAGCACTAATAATCATGTCAGTTCTGAAAATTGTAACCCAAAAGTCTTATTTATCCACAGTTCAGGCAAACTCTCCACCACTGCACTGGCCAAATTCCAGTGGGCACATGGGTAAAGGATTCAGGCATCAGACCCCACTCTAGGGTAGCTCAGTTTCCAATCTCAATTGGACTTTGATCTCTCTGCTGAAGCTGTGAATTTTAGGGAGCCAATTTGCATCAACTGCTAACTTTTATGCACAGTTGTACTGAGAGCAGCTAATACTACATATGCAATCAAATAGCAATTTGGGCACTCATAATAACTTTAGATCACTACCAATATGGCCTCTACTTGAACCTCTAATGTAGAAGTAAAAGGGTGAATGGAATTAAGCTTCTTTTATGAAGATCCTCATGGGAAATTATTAGCTGGTAGTTAGAGCACAGGATTAGAAGTAAGGTGATGTGGGTTCTATTGCCAGTTCATCTGTGGATTTTGCTGTGTTACCTTAGGCAAGTCTCTTCACCTTTTGTGTTTCAACTTCTCCATCTTGTGAGGGGATAATATCCACCTCACACAGGTGGGCATTAATAACAGCCATTTCAATCAATCTGCGGTTACAATTCCTGTATTAGTCTTACTAGAGATTGATATGTATGGCCATTTGCTAGGACTCTTCAGTTACCGTATAATAATTTAAAGCCTTTTCACCTTGTGACCTGTCAGTGCTTAGTTTACAAGTATTATTGTATACTAAAAACTTGATCCTATCTTTGAGTCATGACTTGGGCAAAACTTCCATAGATCTCAATGGTTATTTTTCTTGGATAAATTAAGAATTGGCTCCACTATATATGGTGTGTTTATATATATATTGTGACAGACCCAGACTAGTGGGGTACAGGAGTCTGATAGAGGGCAAATATACTGGTCACTGGATGAGTAGTTTTCTGTTCCCTGAGAGACCAGAGAAGGGGCTGCACTAGAGTAATCAGGAACCTGCTAGAACCAGTTAAGGCAGGCAGGCTACTTAGGACACCTGGAGCCAATTAAGAAGACACTTCTAGAATCAATTAAGGCAGGCTAATCAGGGCTTTTAAAAGGAGTTCACTTCAGTTTGTGGTGTGAGTGTGAGGAGCTGGGAGCAAGAGGTGCAAGGAGCTGAGAGGGTGTGCCGCTGGAGGACTGAGGAGCACAAGCGTTATCAGACACCAGGAGGAAGGTCCTGTGGTGAGAATAAGGAAGGTGTTTTGAGGAGGCCATGGCGAAGTAGCCCAGTGAGTTGTAGCTGTCATGCAGTTGTTACAGGAGGCACTATAGACAGCTGCAGTCCACAGGGCCCTGGGCTGGAACCCAGAGTAGAGGGCAGGCCTGGGTTCCCCCCAAACCTCCCAATTGACCTGGACTGTGGGTTCTTCCAGAGGGGAAGGTCTCTGGGCTGTTCCCCAACCCACATGGTGAATCTCTGAGGCAAGAAAATCTGCCAATAAGCACAGGACCCATCAAGATAGAGGAGGAACTTTGTCACACTATATATATTTTACACGAACTATGGTAAGTGTGGAAAAGGAAGGCCTAAAGTAGCATAAACTAGCAAGCTTTCTACCAATTACAAATATGCTTATATTGATGTATACAAAAGAAAAGAAAATGTGCTTCCTCTCCTAGCATAGACATTGTGTGCAAAGTCTGCAGAAGAAACAAATTAAGATGATTGACTTGAAATAAAATACTGTAAAGGATGTCTGTGTAAAATCAGGGGACCCACTGTGTAAGGGGTCAGACTCACCCCTGCAGCGCCTACTGCTGGTTGTCTCGGGAATTAGCTCTCCCAGTGTCCAGAGTGCCCTCTGCAGGCCAGTGATCCACCTTACCTGTGGCCCGATGTCCCTCCCAGGACCGTGGTTCCCCATTTACCTGGGGTGCTGCCCCTCTGGCAGTAACCCCACACAGCCTCAGGGTCTCCCCCTCCCAGGGGAATCCACACCCATTATCCCCACTTCGCCTCAGTCTTGGCTACTGCTCAGTCTCCATCTAGCCCCCGTTCACTGGGGCAGACTGCAGTATCAGCCACTCATCACAGGCAAAGGGGTTTGGACCTGCTGTCTCTGCCTACCCATGGGCTGTCCCCTGCAACCCAGTACCTAATAGACCTGTCAGCGGGCCTGCAGCCTGGGGCTTTGCAAGCCTGCAGCCTGGGGCTTTGCAAGCCGGAGCTCCCAGCTCCTCTGACCCTTCCCCAGCCCTGCTCCAAATCTAGGTTCCTGCTAATCCTGCAGCAGCCAAGCCCTTCTCCCTCTGCAGACAGAGGGAGACTCTCTAAGCCCTGGCTTCCCTGGCCTTTATAGAGCCAGCTGAGTCTGTTTGGGGTGTGGCCACAGCTGAGGCTGCCTCCCAATCAGCCCAGCCTAAGGCTCCCAGCACCATGCCCTCTCCAAGGGCTAGCTCTTAACCCCTTTCAGGCCAGGAGCGGGTAACCACCCTGCTACACACTGATATTAAGATTTTATAAACTCTTGTTCTTTAATTAAACATCAACATTTACAATCGTATGTTGCACGTGTGAATTACACTTATGAATGGTTTAAAACACACATTTGGTCATGTATTAGGTTTGACTTATATATTCTGAAGAAACCTGGAAAAACTTCCAAGTTGACCCAACCTGGCACCATACAGCAATAATATGCATGTGCATTTTGTGATCGTTTGCTTGCAAAATTATTTCTTGTAACCATGAAAAAATGCTTATTTGGAAAGAAGTACCTTTTCCATAAAAAAATAGAACATGCAGCTATTACCGAGACAGAAGGGTGGAATGCAGCATATGTTCATGATCAAAAGTGAAGCATGCATGCCAACTTTTTTCCATCCATTAAAAACACTCCTTCCCCCCCCACCCCCATCTCACCTTTGCAGAGGAGAGCAGTAAGTTCAGATAAACACTTCATTGGTATTTTAGTAACATGAAGAATGGCTTTGCCTTTTGAACTCTTCACCATCCTACTTTTATTGAAAGTTAGACTTCCAGTTAAAGTAAATATTAAAAAAAAAAAAGTGTGCCACACCTGCTAGACTTAAAAATTCTTTGTCTCCTTTAAAAAAAAACACTGAAGGAGGAGATTTAGGTTTGTAATTTGTCTGTATAATATGTTTTCACTTTTTTCAATGCTGAATTCAATTAATTTGTTTGTAGTCCAGGCATAGGCCATGATTCTGTCCTTGCACATTTTACAGCCCTAAATCTCCAATGACTAGGGTGACCAGATAGCAAGTGTAAAAAATCAGTGTGTGTGGAGCTGGAATAGGTGCCTATATAAGAAAAAGCCCCCCCAAATCTGGACTGTCCCTATAAAATTGAGACATCTGGTCACCCTATCAATGACAGAGTTGCTCTTGATTTACACTGGTGTAAAATCAGATCATAATCAAGCCCACAGTCAAAGTCTTGATCTAAAGCCCAGAAGAGTCAATGTTAAGATTCTTATTAATGTCACTGGGCTTTGGATCAGGCCCTTAATTAATATATCTCACATAAAATACGAACATAACTATGTTTACCTCAGAGACAGAAAATCCAATTTGTAGTTACTTTGGACTTCCACATTCACAGAAATGCTGCTCTAGAAGCAGTAGCAGCTATTTTTTAAATTCATACTTCACTTTCCAGTTCTTTGCTTCTTTTCCAGAGAACAATTTATTACTGAAAATTTCATTGTTCTCCTAATGTACACAGGGCCAGGTAAAGCAATCTCACACACAGTGCCCTTCCATACCTGTCTCCTGCTTGCTGTAGCAACGGCAGGGGCCACACATAAAAGTAGTATCTGTTAGGCTGGAGAAGACCCCCTACTCACACTCCTCTTGCCAAGAGCTCAGGCCTCCTAACTCTCAAACCACTACTTCCCACCATCAGGTAAGTTGGGGGTCCACAACAGAAGATGGAGGACTAAGCCTCCATCCCTCACAGCACAGACTTCTGAAGGGGATATAACCACCTGCCACCATCCTAACAGATCCATGAGGAAATGCACACACAGAATCCTCTGCTGAGGTGGTGCTGGCGGAGTTCCCCTTAAAGCAGCAGGTTTCTGAGTTAACAACCTATTAAAATGAACGGTGCAGTTCACATGTCTGAACTATTTTTCCAGGGTTTCTGCAGACTGCACCTGAATTGATTACATTTGGATCAGGGTTCCAAGCTTTAGGTCTGCAACCATGAGGACTAGAAAAACATAAGAGACGGATAGAACTAAGACAATTAGAAATTAATGCAAAGCCAGGGAGGAAACTGCCCACAAGAGAGCTATGGAGGCAGAAAAGGCCAGGGAAGAAACTGCCCACAAGAGAGTTATGCAGGCAGAAGAAAAAGAGATGGAGGAGAGGGAAAGAGAGAGGAAGCATGAACTGGAGTTAGCAAGGGATCTCACACATACAGAATGGGAAGAGACTGTCTAGGAAGGAGTACGGCAGAAAGGGATCTAGGGGTTATAGTGGACCACAAGCTAAATATGAGTCAACAGTGTGATGCTGTTGCAAAAAAAGCAAACATGATCCTGGGATGTATTAACAGGTGTGTTGTGAGCAAGACACGAGAAGTCATTCTTCCGCTCTACTCTGCTCTGGTTAGGCCTCAGCTGGAGTATTGTGTCCAGTTCTGGGCGCCGCATTTTTAAAAAGATGTGGAGAAATTGGAAAGGGTCCAGAGAAGAGCAACAAGAATGATTAAAGGTCTAGAGAACATGACCTATGAAGGAAGGCTGAAAGAAGTGGGTTTGTTTAGTTTGGAAAAGAGAAGACTGAGAGGGGACATGATAGCAGTTTTCAGGTATCTAAAAGGGTGTCATAAGGAGGAGGGAGAAAACCTGTTCACCTTAGCCTCTATGGATAGAACCAGAAGCAATGGGTTTAAACTGCAGCAAGGGAGGTCTAGGTTGGATATTAGGAAAAAGTTCCTAACTGTCAGGGTGGTTAAACACTGGAATAAATTGCCTAGGGAGGTTGTGGAATCTCCATCTCTGGAGATATTTAAGAGTAGGTTAGATAAATGTCTATCAGGGATGGTCTAGACAGTATTTGGTCCTGCCATGCGGGCAGGGGACTGGACTCGATGACCTCTCAAGGTCCCTTCCAGTCCTAGAATCTATGAATCTAAGGGCTAAGCAGGATATACCAGCCAACCCTAGCAACCCCTCTCCAGGTACCGCTTCCCATCCCAGAAAATTCCCCACCTACAAGGCAGGCGATGATTCCGAGGCCTTCTTAGAAAATTTCGAAAGGGCCTGCCTTGGGTACAGCATCTCTACAGACCAGTACATGGTAGAGCTGAGGCCGCAGCTCAGTGGACCCTTAGCAGAGGTGGCGGCTGAAATGCCTAAAGAACACATGAATAGTTATGAACTTTTTAAAAACAAGGCTAGACTCAGAATGGGGCTAACACCCGAGCATACCCATTGGCGGTTCAGAGCCCTAAAGGGGAAACAGGATGTGGCATTTTCCCAACACGACTACCACATTGAAAAAAACTGGGATGCCTGGATATCAGGAGCAAGCGTTAAATCTCTGGAAGATCTGTCTTCCCTAATGAAAATGGAGCAGTTCTTAGAGGGTGTTCCTGAGGAAATAGAAAGATACATCCTAGATGGGAAGCCCAAAACTGTAACCGAGGTGGGGGAGATTGGAGTCAAATGGGTGGAGGTGGCAGAAAAGAAAAAACTAGTAGCAGTTGGAGCGAATATCAGAAGGGGCAACCCGAAACAAAACCCTATCACTGGGGGCAACCCAAGGCCCCACCTACATTCCAAGGAAAACCCCAGACACCTCATCATCCCACCACACCCATCTCCAGCAATCCACCTCCAGCAATTTCAGCCAGAGCCTGAAATACCACATAGTGCACCAGCGGAGAGCGGTTCACGGTCAACGGAAACAACCCCATCACCTGCATCGCTTCTAGAGGGACCAAGCCCAAGTCCACAATCCAATGAGGAACTGATGTCTCCAGCATCAAGGGAACAGTTCCAGGCTGAGCAAGAAGCAGATGACAGCCTTCAGAAAGCTTGGGTGGCGGCACGGAGCACCCCACCACCTCTCAGCTCTTCTAACTGATTCCGGTTTGTTGTATAAAAGTCCTTGTTCTACAAGGAGACTCTTTCTGGTGGACACCAGGAAGACTGGCACCCCCAAAGACACTTGGTAGTTCCAGCTAAGTACTGGGTAAAGCTCTTGAGCTTAGCCCATGATCATCCTAGTGGCCATTCTGGAGTGAACAGAACCAAAGACTGTTTGGGGAAGTCCTTCCACTGGGAGGGAATGGGCAAGGATGTTTCCAATTATGTCCGGTCTTGTGAGGTGTGCCAAAGAGTGGGAAAACCCCAAGATCAGGTCAAAGCCCCTCTCCAGCCACTCCCCATAATTGAGGTCCCATTTCAGCGAGTAGCTGTGGATATTCTGGGTCCTTTCCCAACGAAGACACCCAGAGGAAAGCAGTACATACTGACTTTCATGGATTTTGCTACCCGATGGCCAGAAGCAGTAGCTCTAAGCAACACCAGGGCTAAAAGTGTGTGCCAGGCACTAACAGACATTTTTGCCAGGGTAGGTTGGCCCGCCAACATCCTTACCGATTCTGGAACTAATTTCCTGGCAGGGACCATGAAAAACCTGTGGGAAGCTCATGGGGTCACTTGGTGGCCATCCCTTACCACCATCAAACAAATGGCCTGGTAGAGAAGTTTAATCGAACTTTGGGGGCCATGATACGTAAATTCGTAAATGAGCACTCCAATGATTGGGACCTAGTGTTGCAGCAGTTGCTTTTTGCCTACAGGGCTGTACCACATTCCAGTTTAGGGTTTTCACCATTTGAACTTGTGTATGGCCGCGAGGTTAAGGGGCCATTACAGTTGGTGAAGCAGCAATGGGAGGGTTCTATGCCTTCTCCAGGAACTAACATTCTGGACTTTGTAAGCAACCTACAAAACACCCTCCAAGACTCTTTAGCCCTTGCTAGAGAAAACCTAAAAGAGGCTCAGGAAGAACAAAAAGCCTGGTATGATAAACATGCCATAGAGCGTTCCTTCAAAGTAGGGGACCAGGTTATGGTCTTGAAGGCACTCCAGGCCCATAAGATGGCAGCATCATGGGAAGGGCCATTCACGGTCCAAAAGTGCCTGGGAGCTGTTAACTATCTCATAGCATCCCCCACCTCAACCCTAAAGCATACTATGTTAATTCTCTAAAGCCCTTTTATTCCAGAGAATTAAAGGTTTGTCAGTTTACAGCCCAGGGAGGAGATGACGCTGAGTGGCTTGAAGGTGTCTACTATGAAGGAAAAAGTGATGGTGGCGTGGAAGAGATGAACCTCTCCATGACCCTGGGATGTATGCAGTGACAATAGATCAAGGAGCTGTGCACTAGCTTCACGCCAATGTTCTCAGCCACCCCAGGACAGACCGAACGGGCATACCACTCCATTGACACAGGAAATGCTCACCCAATTAGAACCCCACCCTACCGGGTGTCTCCTCACTCCCAAACGGCTATAGAACAGGAGATCCAGGACATGCTACAGATGGGTATAATCCGCCCCTCCAACAGTGCATGGGCATCTCCGGTGGTTCTAGTTACCAAACCAGATGGGGAAATATGCTTTTGCATGGACTACCGTAAGCTAAATGCTGTAACTCATCCCGACAACTATCCAATGCCATGCACAGATGAGCTATTGGAGAAACTGGGACATGCCCAGTTTATCTCTACCTTAGACTTAACCAAGGGATACTGGCAAGTACCATTAGATGAACCCGCCAAGGAAAGGTCAGCCTTCGTCACCCAGGCAGGGGTGTATGAATTTAATGTTCTCCCTTTCGGGCTGCGAAATGCACCCGCCATCTTCCAAAGACCTGTAGATTGTCTCCTAGCGGGATTGGGAGAATCTGCAGTTGCCTACCTTGATGATGTCGCCATTTTTTCTGATTCCTGGACAGAACACCTGGAGCACCTGGAAAAAGTCTTCGAGCGCATAAGGCAGGCAGAACTAACTGTTAAGGCTAAAAAGTGTCAAATAGGCCTAAACAGAGTGACTTACCTTGGACACCAGGTGGGTCAAGGAACTATAATCCCCCTACAGGCCAAAGTGGATGCTATCCAAAAGTGACCTGTCCCAAAATCAAAGAAACAGGTCCAATCCTTCTTAGCCTTGGCTGGATATTATAGGCGATTTGTACCATACTACAGCCAAATCACCGCCCCACTGACAGACCTAACCAAAAAGAAACAGCCAAATGCAGATTAGTGGACGGATGAGTGTCAGAAGGCCTTTAACCAGCTTAAGGCGACACTCATGTCTGACCCCGTGCTAAGGGCCCCAGACTTTGACAAACCATTCCTAGTAACCACAGATGCGTCTGAGCGTGGTGTGAGAGCAGTTTTAATGCAGGAAGGACCGGATCAAGAATTCCATCCTGTTGGGTTTCTCAGCAAGAAACTGTCTGAGAGGAAAAGCCACTGGTCAATCAGCGAAAGGGAATGCTACGCCATTGTGTACGCGCTGGAAAAGCTACGCCCATACGTTTGGGGATGGCGTTTCCAACTACAAACCGACTATGCTGCGCTAAAGTGGCTTCACACCGCCAAGGGAAATAACAAAAAACTTCTTCGGTGGAGTTTAGCTCTCCAAGATTTTGATTTTGAAATATAACACATTTCAGGAGCTTCTAACAAAGGGACTGATGCACTCTCCTGTGAAAGTTTCCCAGAAGTTTTTATATAATCAGTAGTATGTCTAAAGGTGCATGTGTCTTATTAACTCTGTTTTCTCCTAGAGCTCCAGGAAGAAATCACAGCTAGTGTGGAACCGGCTGTCCAACACTATCTGTGATTTGGGGGGGCGTGTCATAACTATAAATGGAAGCGTAACAACCCTCCTGTGTACAATACTATAAAATCCCTCCTGGCCAGAGACACCAAAATCCTTTTACCTGTAAAGGGTTAAGAAGCTCAGGTAACCTGGCTGACATCTGACCCAAAGGACCAATAAGGGAACAAGATACTTTTAAATCTTGGGGAGGGGGAAGGCTTTTGTTTGTGCTCTTTTGGGGGGGGCGGGTTATTCACTCTTGGGACTAAGAGGGACCGGACATCAATCCATGCTCTCCAAATCTTTCTGAACAAGTCTCTCATATTTAAAACTTGGAAGTAGCAGCCAGGCAAGACGTGTTAGTTTATCTTTGTTTTCTCAAATTGTAAATGTTCCTTTTGCTAGAGGGTTTACCTCTGTTTGCTGTAACTTTGAACCTAAGGCTAGAGGGGGTTCCTCTGGGCTCTTTGAATCTGATTACCCTGTAAAGTTATTTTCCATCCTGATCTTACAGAGATTATTTTTACCTTTCTTTCTCTAATGAAAACCCTTCTTTTTAAGAATCTGATTGATTTTTTTCTTGTTTTAAGATCCAAGGAGGTTGGATCTGGACTCACCAGGAATTGGTGAGAGAAAGGAGGGAGAATGGTTAATTTCTCCTTGTTTTAAGATCCAAGGGTTTGGATCAGTGTTCACCAGGAAATTGGTGAAAAAGTCTCTCAAGGCTATCCAGGGAAGGGTTATAGTACTTGGGAGGGAAATATTCTGGTGGGGGGAGGTAGACAGAGTTTCCCAAATGACTCATAAATAATTTGGGTGGTGGCAGCAAAACCAGATCTAAGCTGGTAGTTAAGCTTAGAGGTTCTCATGCAGGTCCCCACATTTGTACCCTAGAGTTCAGAGTGGGGAAGGAACCTTGACACACACACTTTAAAAAACACTGATATTCTGAGGCAAACATGTTGTTGCAGGAGTTAGGACCCTAGGCCTGATCCAAAGTCCACTGAAGTCAAAGAAAAGACTTCCATTGCCTTCAGTGGGCCTTGCATCAGGCCCGTTCTGCTCATGCCTTAATCTTACACTGAATGTAAGTACATATGACCTTTATCAACTATATGATCTCCAGTCTGTTTTCCACATCTTATAATAGCACAAAAGTCTCTGTTTCTTACAAAAGGGGGACAACCCATTTACTATTTCTTTTCCTTGACAGCTTTATGTTAATAGTTCATTTTGACAGCAGATCAGTCAAGTCTTATGATTAGAGCTGGTCAGATACTGCAACATGAGTTTTGTGAACAGTTGGTCCAATGCCATCAGGGAATACCTCTGACAGTACATCCCCCCCCCCCCCCCCAACCATTTATTTATTCCTGCAGGAAGTTTGTTTCTTTTTATTTTTAAGTATATATCTAACAAAACAGAAAAATAGATACCTCTCTGTAAAATTCCCAAACCCCAAGATATATTAACAAAGCAGTTAACCCAGCACTCTCTCCCAAAGGTCTCTCAATAAAACACAAAGCCCCCAAACAACTCCCTCTTAACCAACCAAAACTCTGACTCTTCACACAAACCATCAGTCCCCATCAAGACCCTCCCTCCTGAAAGGCTTGGGTGAAAAGATAAGTTCTGCGGTGTCCCCACAAGACCACCAAAACAGTGCTATTGCAGATCAAAAAGCAGGGAGTCCAAAGCTGATGGCCCCAATGCTTTACTACCAGACCATTCTGTTTTAAACCCTGGGGAATCCAGCTCTAGCACCTTTGCTGATGACTGTGATGGCAGAGGAGTTTGTTGGGAATACTCATGTGAGTTCGTATTGGCATGAGTCTTCATACCAGGCAAGGAGCAGATGCAATGCCATCTGACTTATATAAGCCATCCTACAGCACAAATCATGAAGGAAGAGCTGAAGCAAACAGTTTTCAGGTAATTCATAGAAGGAACCACGTTCACATAAAACAGCTGTTTTATAGGAGAATTGGTGGAAAATTCACAAAAAGAAAACAGGGCTAGATGTATTGGTCTATCTAGATCTGTATATACACATATACAGACATACATAGAGAGAGGGAAATAAATAAATAATGACAAATTTATTACAAATAGTTTGAAGCCAGCTCTAGTTACAATGGTTATTTTGACTCCTTTCAATTAACAGGGAACACATAACGATCTCAGAGATATTAGAAAACAAACTTACTCCACACACCATCCTCTTTCTAGATATTCTCCAATCTCATTATTTTCTAATCTCCAGAATGCTGCAAAAATATGATTAGAAGAGGCTTTTTGTAAGATGACTTGGGAATTCACAACATGATTTCTCTACTATAAGTGGCAATGTTTCCTCAGCCATCAGCGTACGAGAGCACCATAGTGCGTAGAGTATTAGAGACACATGAAGACTGTGACATTTTTTATTTAGTTTATTTTACACCATTATCAAGATGATGATGCCTGGGAAAGCCATTTGGTGTATGAGGTTTGCACTTGACTTGTTAATGTCAGTCTGCAGGAAAATAGATAGCATGTTTGTCTCATGAATATGGGTGTTGTCTTCCTCCTGAAAATGTGTCTTATACTTATAGTCGAGAGGAAAGGAACTGTAGCCATTCCCTTTAATATGGGAATCACAGGGAATACTGAAAGATAAACAGCCCACATGTTAACATTTAGTGAACAGATTTTGAGAACATGTGAGACTTACATAATGCACAAATGCTAAAGAACTGTTCATAAAAGAAGTAGTTGAATTGATGCAACTTTTTGGTAAAAATGTGGCCTGAATTTTATGAGATTTCCTTCTGGATTATGAAAAAATGCTGGCAGATGGCTCTTGGGAATTTGCAAGGTACTGTACTTGTTTTATAAATGAAATCAGGATTGGCTGCCCTATATGATGGTAGCATAAAAGCCCCATTTTTTACATTGACAATTTCTAGTGACGATACCAGTGAAAAGATGAACCATCCCTGTCCTAGTTATCTTTTTATTTTAGCCTATTAAAAGGCAATCTTTAATCATAAGGTGTGGGAGAAAAAGCCTACTTGGAAATATGCTGTTTCTTTTAGATTACTCATAATGATTCCTAATGTGCATAGATATGCTTTCTGTTTAAGTAGGTTTTCAATGCTGTGTGGGGAGGTTTTGAGGTGATGGGTGAAGAATAAAAAAACATTTAGCTAAACATAAGATCACTACAGCATTCGGATTTACTTCCTGTAAGTGTATTTGATGCAATGGCCTATGGTGTGTCTGAGGAATGACTAAAAGTCACTGACTGTAAATAGATTAAATCAAAGAACCAGAGGCCCTGAAGGGAATCTGGAGCATGTTACAGACTTCTATTTCCTCTAGCATCTTCCTCCAAGAGCTACACGTAAGTGAGCTGTATCCCAGCTCTCATGAAATCTGATCACTTTGTTTTCTGCACAAGAAAGCAGTTAAGCTAGGATGATCATCAGAATAAGTTTCAAACATCAAAAATCAACATGGCGAGAAGTTGGATCAAATCTGTTTCCGCAGCTGTGTTACTGACATTGGAAACCTGGTTAAAGAAAATCAGCCTACAGTAGATGTTACTTTTGTTAGCAATCTTCTACAAAAATATATATCTACAGTATGATATGAATCTAATTTGTCCACATTTCAGGAAAGTTGTGGACAAACTGGAGAAAGTCCAGAGAAGAGCAACAAAAATGATTAAAGGCTTAGAAAGCATGACCTGTGAGGAAGGATTGAAAAAAACTGGGTTTGTTTAGTCTGGAGAAGTGAAGACAGAGGGGAAATGGTAACAGTTTTCAAGTACATAAAAGGTTGTTACAAAGAAGAGAGAGAAAAATTGTTCTCATTAACCTTTGAGGATAGGATAAGAAGCAATTGCAATTAAATTGCAGCAAGAGACGTTTAGGTTGGACATTAGGAAAAACTTCTTAACTGTCAGGGTGGTTAAGCACTGGAATAAATTGCCTAGGGAGGTTGTGGAATCTCCATCATTGGAGCAGGTTAGACAAATACCTGTCAAGGGTCATCTAGATAATACTTAGTCCTGCCTTGAGTGTAGGGGATTGGACTAGAAAACCTCTCAAGGTCCCTTCCAGTCTTATGATTCTATGAATCTGTATGCATTTTCCCACCAGAGTTATGTGTATATATGGAATTATTGTGGCATATTACAGTGGCATCAGAATATTGCTCAGGCTAAAGGTTTGCAAACATTTCTCATTATAAACTGATAATTTGTGGAATTTTTCATGACTATGTGTCAAACATTTCCTCAGGTTTCAAACACAAATGCTCTCTTTGTGTCAGCTATCTCCCACACCCCAAGGTTGACAATAATGTATGTATTATTTGAATTACTGTAGCACCTAGGAGCCCCAGCGATGGACCAGGACCCCACCACCCTAAACACTGCATAAAAGGAGAGGTTCAAGGATTAACTGTATCCTTAATAAATAAATGTTTTAAAAAAACTGCATCAGTCTCACTGTGTGAGAATAGCCGTACATGAACTTTTAGACTTTAAAAAATACATCTAAATATTACTTGAATTTTCCAGGTGCATTTTGACTAATATGGATTAAATACCTCTCACCATCAAAATCCTGTTTTGGTTAGGCAGAATTAAAAACGTAAGCAATCTGAGAGAAGTTAATGTACACTACAGAGAATATTTCTGTCCTAAGTGAAATAATGTCACATGAAATATTCTTAACAGATTGTTTGAACACTATAATAAAATGTTACTAAGACGCCATTCGACTTTTTAATTGTCAGGAGTTCACACATCTGTATTCCCCCATCCTCCAAGGCCCCAGGATATATTAGACATGGACAAATTGGATGCCTGGAGCTGGAGCTTCACATTAAAATTAGTGAAGAATAAAGTACTATGGCTATATTGGAGCTTTTAGCAGCAGACAGCAATATGGGTGGGTGGTGGAGCTGCTCAGCAGCAGGAGACCCAAACAGCATTCTGGTCTACTTGACAGTAGCTCTGCCATTTTTTCAAGGGTGCAGCATTAGCTTCTCTCATACAGTCTCTGGCCATTGTGGAAGGTGGTGGAGTCATGGCCTCATACTCTCCACCCCTAATTCAAGACCCCTCATTCTGGTGCTAGACTCATACAGCCTTAAATGTATTCAGCAGGTTGTCCATTCAGCTGGAAGGACTAGACACATGTTCTTTTTTACTAATGAAAATTTAAATTCTTGAGTAACTGAAGGGGACACCAGAGACATCCTGATACAATGCATCATCATGCACTAGCTCAGTCTGACTCTAGTAAGGTCAGATTTTCAGATGAAAATGTATTTTTATCCTGCCTGATTTACATAATATTTGCAAGAGCACAGGTATGCATGCATGCATGTAAATTATCATCTTGCCTACACTTCTCTATGTGCAAGATGGGTGCAGTCCAAAGTTTGTACATACTTTAGCATGTGCACTTTTGAAAAAGTGGGCGTGTTTTCACTATTTTAGAGCATTGAAAACTTACATTCTTGCTCTGGTGTACATTACTGTGCATAATCCCTGAATTTTAAGATTTGTTTTATCACCTGACATGGCTGATATTAAATACTAAGTGATATTTAGTATAAGTATCATATAGAGTTACAGTTAAATCACCAGTTTAATCCTTCTAGGAATTTCCTTAAGCAAGCTGGAGTCTCTCACAGGGTTCTTTCCTCACTTAAATAAATAAGAAAGCTCCAAAGAGAGGTAAAATGAATGAAATCATCGAGATTGGGAGATTCAGAAAGTGGTCTTTTCCCTTATCCCTGTGTTTTGAAAGTGAACTAAATGAGTCAGAATGTTCTGTATCATTTCAGTGAGGTAAAGTGAGAGGAGAATCAGACCCATACTTTTTAAGATCTAAATAAAGCAAAATATAGAGTATGCTTTTAAATGAGCATTGAAAAATAATATTCCTACACTGAGTGAGTGAAATCCTTGTTTCTACCCTGCCTGTACTTACAGTTTGCTGTTGATTTTGAGGATGAAATGTAAAATCCTATTCTTTCCCTGTCACTGTTTCTGCCCACTTCCCTTGTTCACTCGCACAGACTCATCTTAAACAGAGTTTGATTACACTCCTTTTTTCTTGTCTGTTTAAAAGGTTAGTTAATTTGAAAATCAGAACTGGATAACAACCCCCATCTCCCAAGATGAAATCAACCAAGAATGGAAGAGTCCAGGACAGTACGAGTGTATACGTGCATGCAGCATATAAATGTTACTCACATAAGAAGAAAAACATTTGGGAGAGGAGAGGACCAAGCTGAGGAATGTCAAACATATTAAGAAACAAAGATCTTTATCTGTTTTTGATACTGCTACAGATTCGACAAGGGAAAATTAGGAAAATGCTCCCAGTTTAAAATACTCTTGTTAGTTTTACTTAATTAAATTTCTGCTAAGAATTACAAATGTTTCAAATGTCAGCCAATGCACATTCCAGGTACAGTATTTGTTTTCTATCGTATGCATGGAAGGGTCTGACATAGTTGTGTTAGTTTTCCCTCTGAATTCAGAGGCATAGAATCATAGAATATCAGGGTTGGAAGGGACCTCAGGAGATCATCTAGTCCAACCCCCTGCTCAAAGCAGGACCAATTCCCAACTAAATCATCCCAGTCAGGGCTTTGTAAAGCCTGACCTTAAAAACCTCTAAGGAAGGAGATCCCACCACCTCCCTAGGTAACCCATTCCAGTGCTTCACCACCCTTCCAATGAAAACATTTTTCCTAATATCCAACCTAAACCTCCCCCACTGCAACTTGAGACCATTACTCCTTGTTCTGTCATCTGGTACCACTGAGAACAGTCTAGATCCATCCTCTTTGGAACCTCCTTTCAGGTAGTTGAAAGCAACTATCAAATCCCCCCTCATTCTTCTCCTCTGCAGACTAAATAATCCCAGTTCCTTCAGCCTCTCCTCATAAGTCATGTGCTCCAGCCCCCTAATCATTTTTGTTGCCCTCCGCTGGACTCTTTCCAATTTTTCCACATCCTTCTTGTAGTGTGGGGCCCAAAACTGGACACAGTACTCCAGATGAGGCCTCACCAATGCTGAATAGAGGGGAATGATCACATCCCTCGATCTGCTGGCAATGAATGAGTCCCCGCTAGAGTGTGCCTGCCTTTCAATAAAAACATATGTGATAATTATTTTGGAGGACTGCAAGACCTTAGATGACCAGATATTCATTATGAAAAACCAGGACAGCATGGCAAGGGATAGAGAGTGCTTCTCTGACTATGCTGTTGTAATGTTAACAACTCTTTTATTAGTTGGCTATTAAATTGAAATACAATACTGCTATTTCAGTATTTCTATGAATGTATGTTGTAAAAGACTATAGTAATTACTAAGTATATTATTGCACAGTTTCACTATTTAAAATTAACAGAGCCTAGCAAAACTAGTGTGTTACACAGATCCCAAACAAAATCTCTCATTTGCCAGAATAAGTACTTGAATTATTGCAGTCAAATATGCCTAGTTGTCATAATAGGATCTGTCAATTAAACAATAAATACTATTTACCCATCATCCCATGAACTCAAACACAGTCTTTCTACTGTAGTGTCTCTAACGTGAAGATGCGCCCAGTCATGCAGCTGTGTGATATACAATTCTCTTTTTGAAGTCTAACATAACATGAGATGGCCAGACTGTGTCAGACCAATGGTCCATCTTGCCCAGTATCCAGTCTCTGATGGTGGCTAGTGCCAGATGCTTCAGAAGAATGAATAGAACAGGGCAATTTGGAGTGATCCATCTGCTGTTGCCCAGTCCCAACTACAGACAGTTGGAGGTTTAGGACACCTGTAACATGGAATGACAGATCACTGTTATACAGGGAAGACCTTCTCTCTTATCACATGACTGCTTAGTTTGCTTAAGAGCCTTTGGTGAGGGATCTTATCAAAGGCTTCTGAAAGTCCAAGAACACTAGATCAACTGGTAACACCACGGACATTTATCTAGCATTTGGGTCTCAAGATATTTGTTGTGCTCAGAATGCAGAGATGAACAGCTCCTACATGATGCAATTGCTAGATGCTGGATATTTGCATCACCTTTTGTGAAAAAAATCTAGCTCCCATTTTGTGCCCCATTCTTCTGTTTGGAAATCTGAATATCAGACCTGACAAAAACTGAACGTTAGCACCAGTACACATCCCATGTCAAGCTACTAACATTGGGGAAAAAGCATTTATAATATCCTTGAGGCAATGGGACAGAGTCAAGGGCCCGAGCCAAAGCCCAAAGAAGTCAATGGGAATTTTTCCCACATGCATCTCTATTTGTGTGATAGCATTTTCTTCAAGTGAAGGAAATTGCTGTATATGTATTTTTCCCCTACTTGAATAAATCTTTCTACTTTAAGGAACTGCAGCAAAGATGATGGTTTTTGAGGTTTTTCCAAATTATTTTTTGCCCGTTGAGTTTTATCTATATTTAGATGCTGCACCGAGTCTAAAAAAAAAGCTAAAAGATACAAAACAGAATAGTGTAAAATATTCATCTTAAAACACACATAAGATGAATAGCATCTCTCTATGCAGTTACTGTTAACACTTGCAGCACTGTGCTATTGGTCCCAGCCATACCTTGAATAATCTGATATATAATGTACGTTTTATAGCATAAGGAACCCTAATTCTCCAAGATGTTGCTATACAGTCTTTAATCAAAATAGCCACACACAGCAGAAAAATTGGCAGGGGTTAGGTTGGTCTCAAAAGCATGATTTTAAAATAGTTACTTAATTATAATTTTGTTTATCCGATCAGTATACATAATCCTTCGCTGGTCACTTAGGCACTACACAATCTATAAACATCCTAACATATTTTAAATAACAGATTTTGCAGACTTCAGGAGAACAGAATTACTAAAACTTCCATTGCACCCTTCCCTGTATAACTGTGACCTGTCATTCCAGAGGATACTGTCAAAAAAGGCTTTCTTAGCAGAAGCTAGAGAACTGGGCTTTCTGAATATTTCAGCATGGAAAAATTACTTAAATAAGCAAATTCTTTCTATTGGAGATTTTTGTGGTACTTAATTAAAAATCACTAGAACATGGTAGGTTTCCTATGCTGTCCGAATTATAAGGATTTAAAATACATTCTACTGAAGCCCTTTATAAAATCTCAAGGATGTCACCCATTAGGATACATAACATTTGGTTCTGAAGCATGATATAAATTCACATCTGGCAGAACACAGCACATGATGGTATTTACTGATACCATCCAATGTAAATAAACAAATCTGACTGGAAATTTAAAAGGCATTTACAATGTATTGTTTTCTTTTTACTCCCCATTTATACTCTCTTTCCTTTCTTCACCTGTACACCTATCTCAAAATAAGTTTGCAGATAAGTTCCATGCTGAAGTGGACACAAGTTCTAGGACTGGCTAAAAAGCCTGGTCAATGGTGCAGATGGTTTTCCCTTCTGATCAGTTCTGTGATGTGGTTAGTCTTTCCTGCCCCAGGAATCAGATTCCTGTTTCTACAATGTGCCAGCACAAACAGCTGGGTTAAAAAGAATACTTTTATCAAACTACACTATCTAAGCAGAGCTACAGGGCTAAATTCATCAAAGGAACATAAATAGTTTAAATGTTTTCAAATTATGACAGAAAAAAAGTCTTTTTTGTATCTATTATTGAAATTGAATGAAAAGTAGCGTGGGACACTGTTGCAGGTAAGGGACAACCCCTGAGAGGGACTAAATGGTCCAACACTTGCTTGTTAGTAGAAAAGAAAACAAATGAAGTAAAACCACAGAATGTTAAAGGACAGAAATATAACCCACTAAGTCTGATTTGAAGTGCAAAAATAAGATGAGCAAAGCCAAAAATACCAGAGGAACCTGCTTTCCTTATATATGTTGGCAGCTCCCCTTCAGACCCAAATCTGTTTGGACATGAACAAATGAGTATGAACTTCAGATAAAAAATTAACCAAACTTTTTAATACAGTCACTCCAAAAAAAAAAAAAAAAAAAAAAAAAATCCCCCTCCCCCCTGAATTTACTATTTCTGACCTAAATCAATTCACAATCTTCTGCATAATTGACAATCCTAAGGCTTCAAAAGTCATGGGTCAGGCTCAAAAATCACGAGATTGGCTCTAAAATCACGAGAGTTTAAAAAAATATTCAGTGTTATTTTTCTTTGCTTTCTGAACCTCTAGGGTACACTCAAGTCAGATTTTGAAGATTTTTTCTGCTACCACGAGGGCCAGAAACTTTGAGGAGTTACTTATTTATTTTAAGTAAAAGCTGAGATTTTGATGCATTAGTTGACCCCAGATATTGGGCTTTGAGAAGAACACCGATTATCACAAGAGTTGACAATACTGATCTTTTAAAATTTCAAATTATTTACTATTTAACCTCATTTACAATATGAGATTTCCTTTTATAAGACAAGTTTAGTTAATTATTCACAACTCATTGTACTTCCACCCAAAACCTGTTTGCTGTCCTCTACACTTTCAATCTCAACAGTATCCTTCCTCTAAAACTGTAGATAATATTCCACTAGTGCTTTATCTAGCACCAGAAAAATCATACCCGATATACATGTTACACCTTGTCTCCTGGTACTTACAATATTTGAAGTACTGAAGTATTTTAGTTGACCAGGTCATTTAGTCCAAGTGTTGTTGACAGTATTCAACTGAAATTAGTTTATACTCTACATAGGATTAGAGGGGACCTGCTCCGTCATTGAATCAAATCCCTGCTATCACAGGCAACCCCATCACTCAAACACATCCCCTTCAACCTCTTATGCCGCCACTGATTTCTAGCACTGAATAATCATCCTTCACAAATAAGGCCAGGGGGAAAAAATGCAAAGCACAGAAGTGACTGAAGTTCCTAAGGCACTAAGGGGATGTCCACACAGCCAGTGGGCTTTTTCTGCCACTGGACTTGAAGATGTTGTTTCTGCAGTACTTCCATTCCCTCCTATCCCTGATAAGAATATGAATTGACTTCTCTTGCAAGGCAACTCATGCAACTGCTTGCAGATCACAGAGATGGCAATAAATAAATCAGCTGTAATATTTTCAGAAGCCGTTTTCTTTATTCCCTTAACAACAGGAAAGATGATACACTTGGTCAGTTGTTAATGACTCAAAATCACTAAGATCCTTTTCCAAGTGAAAACATCACAACCTACGCTGCTAATCCTGACAGTTGCGCCTGCTTAGTTGCAATTTCTCAGATAGTTTCTCAGTCTATGGTAACATTAAAAAGACACAATCTTTTATACAGAGAATTACCCATGGGCATTATCACGAACAAATGGAAGAGCTCATTAAGGCGACAGCATGGAGGTACAACTCTGGGTTTTGAAGATTGCTAGATACTTTAAAAAGCTTTCCAGCTAATCCATTCTCCCTACATAATTTTGCCAGTGATACTTAGTTCAGCTGTCAGTCCTTCTTTGTAATGCCACATGTTACACACATCAAACTTACAGATGTCTCTGTGCTTTTTGGTGATGACATTGGGATTTTAAGCACACTTATTACATCTACATTGGTTTATTGCAAGTTGTTTTTAGAACAACAACAGTGTGGTTCATGTTTGTACATAGGATCCTCAGCTGAAGATTAAAGGGAAATTTGAATTTGAATTTATCTCCCTTTATGAATTTGAAGATTATTTCCTCTCATTCTTGTGACATCAATTCTTTATCCTATCATCTAGGCTCCTTGACATTAATTTGGCATGGAGTTATCAAGAAAAAAACCCTCTTTAACCACATGAAAAACCTCTGCTGTCTCCTTGCAAAGGAGTTAATGTATGCCTTCCATAAAATCCCTGCTAACATCTGAGAAGATATTTAAAAGACCAAGGACAAAAACTGAAAACTGGCAATGAAGAAGAAAATGTATTTGTTCCACTACCATGGTGAGCATCAATTAAAGATATTTAAGACCAGGCTGAAATAAATGCAGAATGATCTAACAGATCTTTCAGTGTGTCACCTCACAGCCAGCCTAATTTATTGTCATTAAGTAAATGATGTAGCATGGGTCAGATTCCTAGCAGCTAGCACAATAATTTGAACATCTATTAAACAGAGATGTAACTGATGCTTAATACTGCATGTACATGGGTGATGTGTTAGCTTTTGCATCATCATGAGATTTACCTAGCATGCTCACATGCTATCATTAGTGGTGGAATGAAGCAGCACACAGAGTATAGCTGTGAAAATCTGGCACAGAGATGTTTGATTTTGGACTTCCCAGTTAGTTTTTTTTTAAGATGTTACCAATTGTAGTTTCACAAAGAGAACATCCATTAGCACTAATTATATATAACCAGTCAACGATAAATTATGAGGTTAGAATTATATAGCAGCATTCTGTTGGGGACCAAATCACGATAGCGACTCCATTATTCAAAATCTTCCTGTTTTAATATAGGCAGAGTTGGTAGCACCACTTATTAAGATTGGCCAGCACTTCCCATTATAAGACCCTGTTCTCCGTTGCTTATAACTGCCAAACTTTCGCTATTTGGGCTGAAAATTTTCACACCAGGTATCTGCCTCAGGCTCAGTTTTTTGAAAGATGTCAACCAAAACAGTTCAGCTCTTTCCAAGAATGAGGTGAGGGAAAACTAAGTTGTTTTGCCCAGGCTAAAAATTCTTGTGAAAATTTTTTGAAAAGCTTTTGTTCCCCCTTGCTTTGGAGTAGGGACTTAAAATTAGCAGATGATTGGCCATTGTTTCAGTCATATGCTTTCTGCCATCTCTGTGAAAATCTGCCCAAATTTGGGCAAATAAGATTTTTTAAAATCACAGCTTGCCAGCTAAAATTCCCAAAGATTTCATACATACTGCACATGCTCCAACTGGGGCTGAGCAGGGCTTTCCCTGGAGTTGCAGCTTTGGGCTGTTTCATGATGGGGTGGGGTGGGCACTAGAACTGAAAGCAGGGAGTCTGGCTTTCCTGTGATCTCAATGACCCCACTTCTGGCCCAGGCAGTGCGAAGGAGGAAAAACAGGCAACCTTAATTCTTTCATTTCCTAACTTTGGAGTGCTTGACTTAGTAACCTTAATAATGTTCTTTTAATATAGTCCAGCTCTCTCAATTCTGTAAGCATGCACCTAGAAATCATCAACTATAATAAAGGGCCACCTCATCTCAGTTATGGTATAAGCAGGAAATACACCATGTGGTACAATAAGTTCATTTGCCAGCAAAAGGAACAACAGAATTGGTGATAGGGTAACCAGATGTCCCGGTTTTATAGGGACAGTCCTGATATTTGGGGCCTTTTTTTAATATGGGCTCCTATTACCCCCCACTCCCTGTCCCGATTTTTCACACTTGCTATCTGGTCACCCTAATTGGTGACCAGATAGCACGCTGACACTCAGTAACTCCAAACTTGACTTTCCAGGCCAGATGAGATTTAGTTAAGTGCACAAATCCCTAACTCCCATCGAGTATCTCCTTTCATATGTCTCACTCCTCTTTTCCATGACTGGACCACTACGAGAGGCAATTGGCTTGGCTGAAATTAGACTGACACAACTGGTGCCAGCTGTTGCAAGCCCTTCATCTATTTATTTCAATGGATTAATGCACTAGGAGGAAGAAGAGGAGGAGTGTAGGTTTTTATCTGTATGTAAGGGAGATTTTCCTACAACTTTTTTGCAAACTTAAAATTGTTTTTTCCTGTCTATTGAGTGTTTAATCTTGCAACTGTAACAATCTCTTAACAATGCTCCTTTTAGTGCAATTTATTTTCCATTCCCAGCTGCATGTCATAATGGAGCACAAAAGCACAGCAGGCACCAGCCTTTTTTATTTTGAGTGAAACACTAGCTCTAGGGCAAATTTGATGAGCCATTTAGTCTAAGGTCCTTTGAGGAAAACTGGTGACTTGCTACATTATTTCACTAATTAAACTAGAAACAATTTTGTTGTTCCTACTGCTGGGTAGTCAGCCAAAATTCAGTGCTCTTCCTTTGTGAACTTCCTAACCTGCTCCTGATGTCAGCGTCCCAGGAACTGACTTACCAGCACAATCACATGGCAGAAAGATATCAGTGCCAGACACGCACTCTCCTTCCCTGCTTTGTCTCCCTTTTGGGGCAGGAAAGAAAACATTTAAAATATGGCCAAGTGTTTTAAGCTAAATCTCTTCACCTCTTTGCCTTTCCTGCCAGGGCCGGCTCCAGCTTTTTTGCTGCCCCAAATGGTGAAGGGGGAAAAAAAAGGGGGGGGGCACGATCGGCGGCACTTCGGCGGCAGCTCAACCACGCTGCTTCATTCTTCGGTCTGAGAGGGACTGAGGGACCCCGCTGCCGAATTGCCACCAAAGACCCGGATGTGCCGCCCCTTCCCATTGGCCGCCCCAAGCACTTGCTTCCTGCACTGGTGCCTGGAGCCAGCCCTGTTTCCTGCTACAGCTTTAACTATCACAGGTTTCAGCTTCTCTGCTGGCACAGACATCACTTGACAGTGCATCAAATGGCAGCATGACACCAACCTTTGCTATGCTACTTTGCTGTGAAGGAATTCTGCAATATTAAATTTGGGAATCGGGGTGAAAATTCAACTAACTCAGGGTCAAATCTCAGGCAGGCCATTAATTTCAGTGGATTTGCACAAATCTAACTAAAAGCAGAACTTAGATCTTAGTTATTCCCCGACACACCTGTCTTTCCAATTTTAACTGTACAGAATCCCTTAAACAAGATATGGTCAGGACAGTAAATGGGTCAGTGTCACACCTTTCTATGGTTTCCTGGTCGATAACAAAAGAACTGAAACCTGATACAGAAGTCATCCTGGTTTTATAAAGAACATATATCATGCCATATGAACAACATGTGTTTTTTTAATTCAAATTATGAAATGATAGATTAAAGGAGTGCAACAGAAATGATCTCTATGGGTTTTACTAAAGCATTTGATACAGTGTCACAAAATCTTAACCTCAAAATTAATTCAAATCGGCTTGGATACAAACACTTGCAGATGAACTGAAAACTAGCTGAAAGAGGACTGTAAACAAAAAGGATGGTAAAAGACATCTTATTGAGATGAAAAATGTATATTTATTGAGGTTTGTACCTCAGTTGGACATCTTCGTGAAAAGAGGGGCATGGGACTAAAATTGCATGTTAATGAAATTCGCAGATGACACCTTAATTGAACATGTGAGAAAAGAACAAAATTCAATGGCCTTACAACTCTGAATTTTCATTGGTATAACTGAGAGCAGAATTTGTACTTTTCATCTGATATGTCTAAAATTATAACCTCTGATCTTTGAAGACTCGACAGCAGGAACAATGAAAGGTCAGATGAGTTCACTTCAAAAAGTGAAGTTAGCCTTCTTAAAAATTAACACAACTTAACACAAATCATTAAGGCCCGTGGACAAATTTGAAGGATACTTTCAGCTAGATGTGGTCCATTCTCTCTGCTTGACTTATTGCTTTTCCACCTTGGATTTAGTTGCGATGCAGATTAAGTTTCCCAGACCTCAAGAAGAGCTCTGTGCAAGCTTGAAAGCTTGTCTCATTCACCAACAGAAGCTGGTCCAATAAAACATATTACCTCACCTACCTTGTTGCTCTTTCAAACAGAAGTCTAACTTTCTCTATACACAAGGCCTTTAGCCACTTTTATATCTCCTGATCCTGAGGCAAAGAAGAAACTGGTACAAAGTACCACAGCTTCTGGGCTGCTTTATTTTGTGCTAACTGCCAACAGTCTAATGACTGTTCTGGGGGCTGAGGTTTGCCAAGTGTAGACTACACAGCTGGGGCTACATCCTTTCTTCTTCCCCCCCCCCCCCCAACACACCCTCTACATCAGAGGCTGGGATTGTGAGTGCTAGAAGCCTCAGTGTCTGCCTTATATCACTTGCTTCGCCCGCCCACTTACTGGATCCCAATAGGATCACTTGAGAATTACTCCACACAGGAAGAATCGTCAGGGGGCCAAGTTAGCTGGCTTTCCCGCTGCTTTGTACTGCTGAAGAAACAGCCAGTATTTGGACCATTATAAAGATTTATTATATTATTAAATATAGAATTCCCTTCTGAAAAAAAAAACATGTTAGAAGAACATATATAAGTTGCAAAGTCAAGTACTCAAAGGTTAAGAAATACCAGACTTAAGGTTACAAACTTAGTTCAACTCATCATGCGTATGCACTATGATATAGTTTTGAATTACCATCATCATCACACACTATTCTCCTCACAGGACCTCTGCCATTCTGATAATGTAGTATCACGATGTACGTTTGAACAGTAATACTAGTCCTGGGTTCCATCCACTCTTTCACAATTTCCAATCCAAAACCAACTATGTGATATTATAGCAGTCCATGAATACTCTGTCTAAAATGCTATGTGACCATTACTGGCTTCTAATTTTTCTGATTTCTACACTTTGAAGCTATTAACTATCTCTAAATTGTATTAAGATTCTCAAATATATATGTACACAAATAAAATAACAAGCTAATAAAAGACTGCAGCGGTCTTTTCATAACACCTCCTGCTATACGGAACAATTCAAGTACATCTGTTACATTCAAACACCTGTAAATCTGATCCCCACCAGACCCATTCAGAGTAGACTAATATTCTACATAAAGATGCCAATTCATGAAACAAAGGCATTTTCATGGGTGTGGCAGTAAACTCTGGTACCACAGCAGAGTAGATCAGTGAGGCGCCTATCTGTGCCAATTACTTTAAGTCCACGCTGCAGCTTTTCCACTTGGAACAGTATTTAAAACCATTTTACAGGACTCCATTTCCCTATTTCAGATGGCCATTTGTTAGTAGGACTGAAATAATTATTAGAGTTTCTTTTAAAATAACTGTGCCTATTTTCTGGTCTGGTAAGCCCTAACAACCTAACAAAGTCAAGGATTTTCTATATATACATGTAGTAGTGGATGTTAGATTTTTAGGCTGACAAAGCAAGACTTTATGTGGCTCACAGTATGCTCCTTGGAACATACTATGGTCTGTGCATTAAAAAGGGCTGTAAAACCATATGCAATATTCAAAAAGAAGTTATGGGTAACTGTAGTATTATGGTCATAATAAAAAAGGACCATTTGAAACTAAGGCCAAATCTCTGGCTCTGGGATATTTGTGGTGTTGCCAGGCAGATTTGCAGGACTTGCATAGGTTCCACAGTCGTGGAGAAGCCGTCTACGTGTTGCTAACCACTCCTGTACTCAAGAACAGAGAGTGTGACATTGCGGCCCTACGCATTAGTTGATAAACATACTCACTGCCTCTCCGAGCCTGTGACAGGGGAATTCTGCTAGAGGAGTGACAGAAAGCCCGAGAAAATCTTAAAGATTTCTGCAGCCAACAGAACACCCACAACCACACTGGAGCTGTCAGTTTGCCAACCCCAAGCACTCAAAATCATGAGATTGGCTCAAAAAATTATGAGACTTTAAATAAAATAACACATTTTGGATTATTTGCCTTCTGTTTTTTGAGTTTTTAGCATTTATGTTTTCAAGATTTTCTCTGCAACCAGGAGGGCTAGAAACTTAGTTCCAAAGAAGTCCAGCAGGACCTCTTTAATGACCTGAAAATCAAAAAGGAATCCTAACAATGAAGTGGAAAAATGGACAAAGTGCTAAGGATGAAGGCAAAATAATAGCATAAGAATATAGGGAAAATCAGAAAGTCCATGGCACAAAATAAGTTACACCTAGTAAGGGACATAAAATGCAGTAAGAAGAGGTTCTATAAATATATTAGAAGCAATTGTAAAATGAAGGAAAGAGTATGTCCACTACTTAGTGTGGAAGGAGAGCGAATAACAGATGACCTCAAGAAGGCTGAATTGTTTAATGCTTATTTTACTTTGATCATCACTTAAAAAGATTAATCGTGACCTGATACTTAACACAATTAATATTAACATGGGCGGGGGGAGGGGGAGAGGAATACAAGCTGGAACAGGGAAAAGAACAGGTTAAAGAATATTTAGATAATTTAGATTTATTCAAGTATGCAGGGCCTGATGAAATTCATCCTAGTGTACTGAAGGAATTATCTGAAGCAATCTCAGAACCATTACAAATTATCTTTGACAAGTCCTGGAGGACAGGTGAGGTCCCAGAGAACTGGAGAAGGACAAACATAGTATCTATCTTTAAAAGGGGGAACAAAAAGGACCCAGGGAATTATAGACCAGCCAGCCTAACTTTGATACCTGGAAAGATACTGGAACAAATTATTAAACAATCAAATTGTAAGCACTGTTGTGACAATTGGGCCTCTAACTGACCCTAATTGTGAGTTTAACTCTAAAAATTGAGTGTAAATTCATAAAATGTCACAATGTATAATAAGAAACTTGGATGGGAACAGGTGCAAGAAAGCCAGACAGAGAAACTGGATTAGACTCAACCAAAAAGGCCACATTGATATAATTCAAGGATTATTGAAATTATGCTTGTAAAAACAGAAGATGTAGAACCGGAAATTAACCAAAATTGGTGTGTCAGATAATAGGCATAATTTGTGGTCAAAATAATGAGGGGATGGGCTATTCCACCCATCCCTCTCTTGTTGGGTTCTTACAGTAGAAACCTTTGGTGGGAAAAGTATAAAAGAAACAAAAAGAAGAACAGTGAGGAAGAATGACAGGTTTCAGAGTAGCAGCCGTGTTAGTCTGTATCCGCAAAAAGAAGAACAGGAGTACTTGTGGCACCTTAGAGACTAACAAATTTATTAGAGCATAAGCTTTCGTGGAAGTGGGCTGTAGTCCACGAAAGCTTATGCTCTAATAAATTTGTTAGTCTCTAAGGTGCCACAAGTACTCCTGTTCTTCTTTTAGTGAGGAAGAAGAGGAGGTTACTCACCTGTGCAGTAAGTAACTGACATTTTTTGAGATGAATGTCCCTGTGGGTGCTCCACTCCAGGTGTTGGTGCATCCCTGCACCTTTGCTCGGAGTTTTTGACAGCAGTACTCGTACCGGTTGTGCATGCGCAGAGCCTGCCTCCCCCACACTGAATGTACCTTAATAGTACGCATGCGCAACTGGTCTCTTCAGTTCCTTCTCTACAATAGAGGTTACCCCAACTCCGAAGTAGAGGGGAGGAGGGTGGGTAGTGGAGCACCCACAGGGACACTCATCTCGAAGAACGTCAGTTACTGCACAGGGTGAGTAACCTCCTCTTCTTCTTCAAGAGATGTCCCTGTGGGTGCTCCACTCCAGGCGCCTTAAAAGCAGTGTATATCTCAAGGAGGTAGGGACTTCGGACCTGGTAAGAATGCAATAGATAATACAGCTCTGCCTAATCATGTATCAGAGAGAGGGCCATGAATAAGGGCATAATGTTTAACAAATGTGTGTTCAGAAATCAAAGTGGCCGTTTTACAGATGTCAGGCAGAGGAATTTTCGTAGAAAAGCCACGGAGGTAGCCACAGATCTAGTGGAGTTAGTTCTGATGCCGGATGGAGGTGTAACTTTCTTTATCTGATAACATAGTCAGATACACTCAGAAATCCAATTTGAAAGTCTCTGGGTAGAAATAAGTGTCCCTTTGGAGCGCTCTGCAATGGAGACAAAGAGGCTAGAAGACTAAAGGGCCTGGTTCTCTCCAAATAGAAGGACAAAGCCCTGTGTACATCTAACGTATCCATTGTGGATTCAAAAGAGTTTGCATGGGGTTTAGGAAGGTTGGTAGGTGTATGGGCTCATTGATGTGGAATGACGAATGCACCTTTGGAAGAAATTTACGGGGTAGTCGGAGGGTAACCTTGTTCTTAAAAAATAGCATATACGGTGGGTCTGCCATGAGAGCTGCTATTTCTCCTGCCCATCTGGCAGAGGTGATTGCCACTAAAAATGCTGTTTTCATAGAGCGGTGTAAGAGGGAGCAAGTGGCTAGGGGCTCGAATGGTTGTTGAGTTAAGCAGGTTAATACTAAGTGAAGGTCCCACAGAGGGGTAGGAGGTTTAATGTCTGGGTATAGGCATTGGAGCCCTTTGAGAAAACGCTTGGTAATTGGATGAGCAAAAACAGAGGTATCTTTGATCATGTCATGAAAAGTTGCAATAGCAGCTAAGTGGACTTTGATGGAGCTGAAAGAAAGGCCAGATTGCTTAAGGTTTAATAGGTAGTCAAGTATGAACGGAAGAGGTGAAGAAGTAGGAGGAATTTGTTTAGTTGAGCACCAGTGTGTGAATCGCTTCCACTTTCGGAGATAGGTGATGCGAGTAGATTGTGTTCTGCTATGTAGGAGCACTCTTTGAACCTGCTCAGAGCATGCTAGTTTGTTTTGGGAGAATCATGTAGGAACCTAGCTTTGAGATGAAGCATGGACAGGTTGGAGTGAAGAAATCGGCCGTGTTCCTATGATAAGAGGTTCAGAGTGAGGGGCAACAAAATCGGTGGGTGAATTGACATTCTGGTGAGGAATGGAAACCATGGTTGTCTGGGCCCCAAGTGGCAAACAGAATTACCGTGGCATGATCTGTTCGTATCTTTGTCAGAACTCTGTAGAGAACCGGTATCGGGGGAAATGCATATAGTAAGTCCTGATCCCATGAGATCATGAACACATCTCCTAGGGAATGTTTGCCCAGGCCTGCTCTGGAGCAAAATACAGGACATTTTGTGTTTTTCGCAGTTGCAAAAAGGTCTATGGTTGGGTAGCCTCAAATGCGGAATATGTTGCGGATGATAGTCTCGTTTATCTCCTATTCATGATCCCAGGGAAAGCATCTGCTTAATTCATTCACTGTGGTATTCAGAGCTCCGGGAAAATAGGCGGCTGATATCCGGATGTTGTTCGCAAGGCACCTTCCAGAGCTTCATAGCTTCTGTGCAAAGTGAGTGACAGCGAGCTCCTCCCTGCCTGTTTACATAGAACGTGCAGGTGATGATGTCTGTCATTATCCATACATGTTGGTTCCGGATCAATGGGAGGAAGTGACTGCAGGCATTGAGCATGGCTCGAAGTTCTAGGATGTTTATATGTAGGGAGGTTTCGGTTGAAGACCATAGCCCCTGGGCTGTGTGGTGGGACATTTGTGCACCCCACCCTGTGAGGGATGCATTGGTAGTCATTATGAGGGATGGAGTATCTGGGAGAAAGGGGACTCCTGAGCAGAGGTTGGAGGGAACTGTCCACCATAGGAGAGAGTCTTTGACTCTGAAAGGTATGGATAGAGGCTTGTTTAGGGTGTGTACGTTCGGTCTGTAAACCATGGCCAACCAAGCTTGGAAGCACCTCATGTACAGTCATGCATATTTGACCACGAAAGTGCACGAGGCCATGTGACCTAATAGTTGTAGACAGTCTTGAGCAGTGACCTGAGGACTGTTGCGAAGTTTCGTGGCCAATAGTTTCATGGTGTTGAAGCGGTCAGGCGGGAGAGATGCTAATCCTGTCTGGGAATCGAGGTGTGCTCCTATGAACTCCAGGTGCAGGGTAGGAGATAATGTGGATTTATTTTTGTTTATTTGTAGACTAAGGGATAGGAAGCAAGTGATGGTTAGCTGTGTGAATCGAAGTGCTTCGTCGAGCGTTAAGGCTTTGAGGAGACAATCATTGAGGTAAGGAAATATTAAGACCCCTTGTTTCCTGAGGTAGGCAGTGACTACGGCTAGGAGCTTGGAAAAAACATGGGGGGCGGTGGATAGGCCGAAGGGTAGCACCCTGTATTGAAAGTGTGTCGAGCCAAGGGTAAAACAAAGGAAACGTCTGTGGGCAGTATATATAGTCACATGAAAATAGGCGTTCTGTAGGTCGAGGGCTGAAAACCAATCGCCCTGCTCCAGCACTTGGATTATGGTGGTGAGGGTAACCATTTTGAACTTTTGCTTTTTGATAAATTTGTTGAGCTGCCTGAGGTTGAGGATCAGTTGCCATCCCCCAGTTTTCTTTTCTGTTAAGAAATAATGGGAATAGACACCCTTCCCTTTGTATTGTTCAGGCACGACTTCCACTGCTCCCAATTGAAGGAGATGTTGTACTTCTTGGAGGAGCAGTTGCTCATGAGAGGGGTTCCTGAAGAGGGATGGGGAGGGTGGGTGGGTAGGAGGCAAGGATAGGAAAGGGATGGAATAGCTAATTGTGACGACTTCTATAACCCACTTGTCGGTAGTAATGTTCTGCCATTGATGGGAGAATGGTCGTAGGCGGTGTCCAAAAATAGGGGCATGTGGTGTAAGCACTGAAGTGGGAATGTGGTTTTCTAACCCCTCGACTAAGGCTTCAAATCTACTCATTAGTCGGAGGGGATTGAGACACTGCAGAGGAATTGGGACGGCGGTGCTGGTATCTGGGTCTCTGGTGTTGCTGTTGTTGCTCATGTGATCTATGGAATTGCTGGGTGTATGTGGGTAAGGTTGGTATCTATATTGTAGCCTTCTGGTCATAGGGATTTGAATTCCTAGGGACTGGAGAGTTGCCCTTGAGTCCTTCATTGAATGACGTACATCATTCGTTGTGGAGGCAAAGAGTTTGTCACCATCGAATGGAAGATATTCAATGGTACTCTGGACCTCTCGAGAAAATGAAGAGGAGGAGAGCCATGAACCTTGGCGAATCACCACTGCTGTAACAGTGGATCTTGCTGCAGTATTGGCTGCATCGAGGGTCGCTTGAAGAGCGGTACATGAGATGATTTGTCCCTCAGAAACTAGAACTGTAAATTGTTGTTTCTTTTCTTCCAGAATGTCATCAATGAAGTCCATGAATTTATTGTAATTTTTGTGGTCATATTTTTCCAGAACGGCAGTATAATTAGCAATGTGAAATTGTAACATGGAAGATGCATATACTATATGTCCAAGCAGTTCTAATTGCTTACTGTCCTTGTCGGATGGGGTAGAGCGGGGAAACTGGTGTTTGGTCTTTTGATTGACTGCATCTACTACCAGCGAGTTTGGCGCTGGATGAGTGAAAAGGAATTCAGAGCCCTTGGAAGGGATGAAGTACTTCCGGTCTGCTCGCTTACAAGTAAGTAGGCTTGCAGCGGGAGTCTGCCAGATGGCCTTAGCAGGTTCCAAAAGGGCTTCATTGATCGGTAATGCAATCCTAGAAGAAAAAGGGGGTTGCAGGGTGTCCGTTAACTCAGGCTGCTGTTCAGGAACCTCCTCCAAATTAATTCTTAGCTCACTGGCAACTCTTTTGAAAATGTCTTGAAATTTTGAGAAGTCATCTGAAGATGTCGGGGGAGGAGGAAGTAAGGCTTCATCAGGTGTAACAACTGGGTCTACTGGAGTGGAGGCAGGTTGTGATTGATCCTGCAATTGTGACGGTGCTGCCTGGTGCCTTACGTCAGTGGCAGGTTCATCAACTGGCGGTGCCGGGCAGGTGTGGTGGCATAGTGAGTGTGGTCTCGAGGATAAGGTGCCCATGGAGCCCAATATTGCCACTGTGGTGGGAAGGGAAGAGGTGGTGCAATCCAGGGGTTTACACATCACAGGGCAGGACCCTGAGAGTAGGACGAGGTAATTTTTCTATGACCTCTATTGATTGGGGTCTGAGAATGGGAGATTTGATATGATAAAAATTCCCCCTGCAGTCCAGGTTCCTCATCACTGGAGGAAGGCTGTCTGGACCCTGACTGAGCATTTGGAGAGAAGTAGGCATTAAGTAGGTTGACTGCACGATAGGTGACACCAGCAGGTCCCTTGACTCCATAAATTGTGGTGCCAGAGCCCCTCTGTGAGGTGAGGGCTGTGCAAGAGGAATTTGTTGTGAAGAAAGGTACCTCTGCACCGGAGTCCTGAGCCTTGTTTCACTGCCGGCCAGCTCAGCGGGTGACGGTGACGGGAGAGCAAGAATAATCTGTGGGGGGTCAGGCATGTCGACATGTGTCGGCACTGCTTCCGTCGCGGTGCCAAATGGTGCCGTGAGAGAGGCAGGCAACTGGAAGCTGAAGCCTCGGCACTGGAGCTTCATGCTACCGCTGCAGGCGCAGGCAGGTATTGCACGGCACCGGAGGAGCCCAGCATGTCAAAAGTGCTCAGCTGGGAGGGAGGTTGTAGACCTGCCCGGAGAAGTCTTCTCCCACGAAGTACCCTTTGCGGGTGAGAGAGGGTGCCATTTTTTTGAGGTTTTCTTTTCTTTCTTTGAGGTGGGGGGGGGGGGGGCTGTGGCATGCAGCGGAGTTGGTGCCCGGGTCTGAAGCTGACCCTAAGGACTTCTGGAGGACGAGCAGTTTTAATCTCAGCTCCCTGTCCTTACGTGCCCTGGATTTTAGCTTGCTGCAGTGGGCACATTTTGGGGGGATGTGGCCCCCCCACAAGCATTTTATATATTTTGAATGGCCATCTGAGGTAGGGATGGCATCATGGCAGATAGAGTAGCTCTTAAAGCCTGGGGAGCCAGGCATGTCAGAAGTGGCTGCTGCTGACAGGAACAGAAAGTTTTTTTTTTCTTGTTTTTGTTTTGTTTTTGTTTTTAGAGAGAAAAAGATAGGAGAAGTGTTATCTAAGTACTACTGGTAAAAAACTGACTAACGAGGAAGGTATTTAAACAAAGAGAGAGAAAAGTCTCTAACAAGTCTGCTGAGCTCCGTCTCAGGCTGGGGACGGTAGAGAAGGAACTGAGGAGACTGGTCCAAGAAGAACGGACTCTACTGATGAGCAAGCTTCATGTCATGATCATAGTGGCCACCTCCTCCATTTCCTTCATCATCCTGAGCCTAAGAAATGTCTTGATCTGACCAGGCCAGAGAGAGGGAGCCAGATGACATCACCACCCATACCTGCTCCATCTGAATCCCAAAGTACACCGGGGATGAAAGGATGAATAGCAACAGCAATAACAACTCCTCCAGTTCATCTCAACTAACTGCTTTTCTTTCCCCCAAAGGGACAGTTACTACCATCTTTAATACCATCCAACAGTCTGTCAAACAAGTGGTCTCCCCTCCCCCCTTTTAAAACCCTCTCCAGCTAAAGGAAAAGGGAACAAGGGACATTGCTGAAATGAAAGCCTTATTTAATACTTTACATTTCAAATGCTTTAATTATTTTTCTTTCTTTTCCGTCTCTTTATTAAAAAGTTAAAAGGATTTTTAATGATGAGTTTGCCTTGGGAATTAAGCAGACTGATGTCTCTGTATACCAAATCTCAGATCTTGTTTAACACTGTTTAATGCTGGACAGTGACTGTGTTATAGTAATACCTTTGGCGCTATTTTCAATCTAAATAAATACAACAGCACCTAGAGAAGTAGTAAGTTGACATGGATTTTTCAGGAACTAAGCATGTCAAACCAAACTAATTTCCTTCTTTTACAGGGTTACTGGCGTAATGTGTGTGTGTGTGTGGGGGGGGAGAAGCTGTAGACTTGATATATATTGATTTTAGTAAGGCTTTTGATACAGTCTCAACATGATATTCTCATAAGCAAACTGTGATTTAGATGAAATTACTATAAGGTGGGTGCAAAACTGGTTGAAAGACTGTACTCAGAAAGGCACCTTAGAGACTAACACATTTATTTGGGCATAAACTTTCATGGGCTTATGCCCAAATAAATTCGTTAGTCTCTAAGGTGCTACAAGGACACTTCATTGTTTTTACTGATACAGACTAACACGGCTACCACTCAGAGAGTACTTATGTATGGCTCTCACTGCCAAACTGGGAAGACGTATCTAGTGGGTTCCCACAGGGCTCTGTCATGGATCTAATATTTTCATTAATGACTTGGATAATGGAGTGGAGAGAATGCTTATAAAATTGACAGATGACACCAAACTGGGAGGAATAGCAACACTTTGGAGGACAGAATTAGAATGTAAAAGTTTCCTTGAAAAATTGGATAATTGGTCTGAAAGATTAGATGCAAGTAAAGACAAGTGCATAGTACTACACATAGGTAGGAAAAAAATCAAATGCACAACTACAAAATGGGAAATAACTGGCTAGGTGGGAGTACTACTGAAAAGAATCTGGGGGCTATAGTGATCACAGATGGAATGTGAGCCAAGTATGTGACAGTTGTGGAAAAGGATAATATCACTGTGTGGTGTATTAACAGGTGTGCCACATGTAAGATACAGGAGGCAATTGTGCCACTCTGTTTAGCACTGATGAGACCTCAGCTGGAGCAGTGTGTCCAGTTCTGGGCACCACACTTTAGGAAAGATGTGGACAAATTGGAATGTCCAAAGGAGAGCTACAGAAAAAAAGTTTAGAAAACTTGACCAATAAGAAAAGGTTATAAAAACTGGGCATGTTTAGTCTTGAGAAAAGAACACTGCGTAGGACCTGATAAGAAATTTTCCAATAGGTTAAGGGTCATTATAAAGTGGACAGTGATCAATTGTTCTTCATGTTTACTGAAGGTAGAACAATATGTAATGGGCTTAATCTGCAGCAAGGGACATGTAGGTTAGATATTAGGAAAAAAACTTTCTAACTGTAAGGGTAGTAAAGCTCTGGAATAGGCTTCCAATGGAGGTTGTGTAATCTCGATCACTGGAGGTTTTTAAGAACAGGTTGAACAAACACCTGTCAGAGATGGTCTAAGTATACTTGGCCCTGCCTCAGAGTAGGGGGCTGGACTAGAGAATCTCTAAAGGTCCCTTCCAGCCCTACATTTCTATGATTCCAGGAGCTGAGGTTTTAAGGAAAAAACAAAATCACACGCGACTCAGGACAACACAAGAGCTGGCAGTACTGTGTCAGTAAGGGAGAAGAATCCAAGTCCCTTAGAATTTGCAAAGCAAAAATTTTATAAAATCTTGTTTTGATCCAGTCATTTGAAACATTTCATTCTGATTTTGACCTTTCTTTTTTCATTTTTACTACAAATTAGCTTAAATATAATAACAAAAAGCAATTTAAAACCATAAACTCCATGGTTCAACAATTAAAAAAAATTTAAAAGTATTTTCAAACAGAAAATTCATCAAAACCAACTCTTTTCTGCAAACAATTTCATTTTTGACAAGTCACCATTTTTACCATGGAAAAATGTATTTCATCAAAAAATATTCCTGACCAGCTCCACTTTATATTTTCAAAGAGCTGTACAGCTACTGGTGGAACATCTGACAGTTCATGTATTTTATTGTCTCCACACATTCAATATCTTAGGTGTATTCTTCATAGATCCATTTTGCTTTGGTCACTGATTTGTTGAAACAATGCCATTCAATTCATTGAGCAAAGGGGGAATAATTTTATTAAAAATATTAAGCAAAGCAAAGAGCAGTTGAATACCTGAATTATTTAAATTCAAATATATTTTCAGAGGGATGTAAGCAGGGTCTGAATGAGCTCTCCACTGACAGCTAGCTGGGGAACATAAGAACAGTCATATTGGTTCAGACCAAAGGTCCATCCAGCCCCGTATCCTGTCTTCTGACAGTGGCCAATGCCAGGTGCCCCAGAGGGAATGAACAGAACAGGTACTCATCAAGTGAGCCATCCCCTGTCACCCATTCCCAGCTTCTGGCAAACATGGAAAGGGAAAAGATTTCAGGAGCAGACTGTGTTTACATGAACCACAACTACTCTGCCTAGGTATTCAGCAGACAGAGTTGTGTTGCCCAAAGTGATCAACTTCGGCTGGTGTTGGGTTACAAATCACTTTAGTACTGAATGCAGGAGTAGTGAAATGTTATCAGTATTATCTTTATTGTATGAGTAAAGGGGGAGCAGAACTGTGCTTAGCCTGGCCTTACTGAAGGGGTCATCCTCAACTGAAATGAACTTGCTAAGCAGGGGGCTTGGATGCAGACCACTGTGAAAGTACGAGGGGGTGGGGACAGGTATCCCTACCAGGAAGTGTGGGCTCTATCTCAGAATCCCAGGCAATTTAACCTGCCCTCCCCAAGGTTCAAAGTAAGTAAGCTAAATAAGGCTCCATTAGGAGTCTTTTGTTTTGTTAAGTGCTAACTGGAGCCCCGAAATCACTTCTTGTGAGACAGTGTCTTTGCCCAGCCTGCTTCAGCAATGAAGTTTCCCCACTAAGAGCTGAGAATCAATGAAGGTGACTGTGTGCAGCACAATGGCTGGCAGAGCGACTGGCAGAGTGGAACGGCAGCTGGCAGGGGGGCTGGCAGAACGGCCAGCCAGAGCAAGTGCTCAGATGGCAGATCAAGTAAGGTGTCTTCTTTCCCCCTACCCCACAAGTGGGAGGTGAACTCACACAGATGCACCTTTAGATCAAGGACAACCACTGTGAGTGGAGTATGGTGAGAAGCAGAGAGGGGCATGTTAAAGGAACTTTCGTTTGTAGAACTCAAGAACATGAGGCATAAGACTCTGTCCCACACACTCTAGAGTGGGTGTTCTGCTCACGCTTTTATGTTTATGAATCATGCTTGCGGCGTTTTCCCTAATTAATGTCAGATGACTTCCCTCCTTTCATTAAAAGTTTCTTTCCTACACTCAGACTCTGTGCTTGCCTCTTAGAGGCACCCAGAAGGTGGTGCGTAATTTTCCCAGGTTATTGGGTGAAGGCTTGACCCAGTTTTCTCTTGTATTGTTGAAAAGGAACCCCTAGATATTGAACCTGATCCTGGTTGTTGCCGACTTCACCTGGCAGAATGGTTACACGTAGAATTCTCTTAGTTGGGACTCTTGGTGAAAACAATTAATATAGAATCCTATTAATTCCATTTCACATTGAGACATCATTTGATTCAATAAAGTATTCTGAAAGCTTCCTGTTGCCTCACTCCCTTCACCTTTATCTGACTTTTGCTTGGCTTGCTTTTTGTTTCATATTTGTTGATGGTCTGGTGGGAGTAGAGAGAATTAGGGAAGTGAACTATATGTGAAACTTTCCTTTAGCTCACACACAATCTTAAAGAAAAGGTATAAATAGAAATGAGATGTCAAGAAGTTCACAGTTCTGGAATACTTGATTTCATAGGTTTATATTCTTTCCCAAAGTATGTTACTGCCATGACCTAATTAGTGTCACAAGTAAAACCTTTTTCTTGCTATTAGAAACAGTATCATTAGGAAATAATTAACTTCATTAAGCCAAATTACTAATTCATGATTTGCTTTCTAGTTACAATTTGATTACCCAGGAACTAAGTACTACAAGAAGAACATGGACACAGTACATTTTTCATGTGATATCATTCCCCTGAATAGCAATGAGATGATAGGCAGTTCATGCTCCTCGCAGCATTTTGCTAAAAGCTATACCCCAGATCAGCGTACAAATGCGAACAGGGATTGTTTATATTAACATGCCTCCTTAAATACTAATCCACATCACTGTGGTGCGATAAAAATAATCTCCTTTTATAGAGAACACATTGAAAGTATATTATGAAAAGCAGCTGCCACGTATCCAATAACGTCCAGAAGTGACTCCCACCTGCCACCTAAATTTGCATCCAATTTTTGACATTATTGGCACTTTCCTTCTCCAGCTGAAATACATGGCCTTGCTGTCTTTCATATTCATAAGGGAAAAACCACTCAAAATTGCAGGATTATACTTTAGAAACCCCAAATTCTAATAGGCTTAAAATCCTACCAGTGCAACAAAAGTCACATCTAATTTAGAATCTACCAAGTGACATAAAATGGGTAACAGGATCTCAGAATACAGCTAGTAGGGAAGCGAATTTGTTAAAATTGATTTGCCAGAAAATCTTTTTGTACTGTGGAAAATCCAAAGAGCACCACGAGAATACAGCCCTCAAGCATGCTAAATCAGCATGTCAAAATGAAGCCACAGAAGAGAATGAAAACCAAAAGTTCAGCTGTTTATTTAATAATTATTGTATAAATGTGAAGGAAATTATATTGCAAAAAATCAATTTCCCAGCAGCACTGCCAGAGATTGTAAAATTACTCTGGAGCAGTTTGTATTTTATAGACTAACATGAGTTCTAGTAAAATAAAAGGGAGTTGAGTCTTCTTGAACACTAGAGAGTCCTGTGGCACCTTTAAGACTAACAGATGTATTGGAGCATAAGCTTTCGTGGGTCCATCGAGTCCAGTCCCCTGCCCGCATGGCAGGACCAAATACTGTCTAGACCATCCCTGATAGACATTTATCTAACCTACTCTTAAATATCTCCAGAGACGGAGATTCCACAACCTCCCTAGGCAATTTGTTCCAGTGTTTAACCACCCTGACAGTTAGGAACTTTTTCCTAATGTCCAACCTAGACCTCCCTTGCTGCAGTTTAAACCCATTGTTTCTGGTTCTATCCTTAGAGGCTAAGGTGAACAAGTTCTCTCCCTCCTCCTTATGACACCCTTTTAGATACCTGAAAACTGCTATCATGTCCCCTCTCAGTCTTCTCTTTTCCAAACTAAACAAACCCAGTTCTTTCAGCCTTCCTTCATAGGTCATCTTCTCAAGACCTTTAATCATTCTTGTTGCTCTTCTTTGGACCCTTTCCAATTTCTCCACATCTTTTTTAAAATGCGGCGCCCAGAACTGGACACAATACTCCAGCTGAGGCCTAACCAGAGCAGAGTAGAGCGGAAGAATGACTTCTCGTGTCTTGCTCACAACACACTTGTTAATACATCCCAGAATCATGTTTGCTTTTTTTGCAACAGCACCACACTGTTGACTCATATTTAGCTTGTGGTCCACTATAACCCCTAGATCCCTTTCTGCCGTACTCCTTCCTAGACAGTCTTTTCCTATTCTGTATGTGTGAAATTGATTTTTCCTTCCTAAGTGGAGCACTTTGCATTTGTCTTTGTTAAACTTCATCCTGTTTAACTCAGACCATTTCTCCAATTTGTCCAGATCATTTTGAATTATGACCCTGTCCTCCAAAGCAGTTGCAATCCCTCCCAGTTTGGTATCATCCGCAAACTTAATAAGCGTACTTTCTATGCCAATATCTAAGTCGTTGATGAAGATATTGAACAGAGCCGGTCCCAAAACAGACCCCTGCGGTACCCCACTCGTTACGCCTTTCCAGCAGGATTGGGAACCATTAATAACAACTCTCTGAGTACGGTTACCCAGCCAGTTATGCACCCACCTTATAGTAGCGCCATCTAATTTATATTTGCCTAGTTTATCGATAAGAATATCATGCGAGACCGTATCAAATGCCTTACTAAAGTCTAGGTATACCACATCCACCGCTTCACCCTTATCCACAAGGCTCGTTATCCTATCAAAGAAAGCTATCAGATTGGTTTGACATGATTTGTTCTTCACAAATCCATGCTGGCTGTTCCCTATCACCTTACCACCTTCCAAGTGTTTGCAGATGATTTCCTTAATTACTTGCTCCATTATCTTCCCTGGCACAGAAGTTAAACTAACTGGTCTGTAGTTACCTGGGTTGTTTTTATTTCCCTTTTTATAGATGGGCACTATATTTGCCCTTTTCCAGTCTTCTGGAATCTCTCCCGTCTCCCATGACTTTCCAAAGATAATAGCTAGAGGCTCAGATACCTCCTCTATTAGCTCCTTGAGTATTCTCGGATGCATTTCATCAGGCCCGGGTGACTTGCAGGCATCTAACTTTTCTAAGTGATTTTTAACTTGTTCTTTTTTTATTTTATCCGCTAAACCTACCCCCTTCCCATTAGTATTCACTATGTTAGGCATTCCTTCAGACTTCTCGGTGAAGACCGAAACAAAGAAGTCATTAAGCATCTCTGCCATTTCCAAGTTTCCTGTTACTGTTTCTCCCTCTTCACTAAGCAGTGGGCCTACCCTGTCTTTGGTCTTCCTCTTGCTTCTAATGTATTGATAAAAAGTCTTCTTGTTTCCTTTTATTCCCGTAGCTAGTTTGAGCTCATTTTGTGCCTTTGCCTTTCTAATCTTGCCCCTGCATTCCTGTGTTGTTTGCCTATATTCATCCTTTGTAATCTGTCCTAGTTTCCATTTTTTATATGACTCCTTTTTATTTTTTAGATCGTGCAAGATCTCGTGGTTAAGCCAAGGTGGTCTTTTGCCACATTTTCTATCTTTCCTAACCAGCGGAATAGCTTGCTTTTGGGCCCTTAATAGTGTCCCTTTGAAAAACTGCCAACTCTCCTCAGTTGTTTTTCCCCTCAGTCTTGATTCCCATGGGACCTTACCTATCAGCTCTCTGAGCTTCCCAAAATCTGCCTTCCTGAAATCCATTGTCTCTATTTTGCTGTTCTCCCTTCTACCCTTCCTTAGAATTGCAAACTCTATGATTTCATGATCACTTTCACCCAGGCTGCCTTCTACTTTCACATTCTCAACGAGTTCCTCCCTATTTGTTAAAATCAAGTCTAGAACAGCTTCCCCCCAGTAGCTTTTTCAACCTTCTGAAATAAAAAGTTGTCTCCAATGCAGTCCAAGAATTTGTTGGATAGTCTGTGCCCCGCTGTGTTATTTTCCCAACATATATCCGGATAGTTGAAGTCCCCCATCACCACCAAATCTTGGGCTTTGGATGATTTTGTTAGTTGCTTGAAAAAAGCCTCATCCACCTCTTCCACCTGGTTAGGTGGCCTGTAGTAGACTCCTAGCGTGACATCTCCCTTGTTTTTTGCCCCTTTAAGCCTAACCCAGAGACTCTCAACACTTTCGTCTCCTATGTCCATCTCTACCTCAGTCCAAGTGTGTACATTTTTAATATATAAGGCAACACCTCCTCCCTTTTCCCCCTGTCTATCCTTCCTGAGCAAGCTGTACCCATCCACACCAACATTCCAATCATGTGTATTATCCCACCAAGTTTCAGTGATGCCAACAATGTCATAGTTGTATTTATTTATTAGCACTTCCAGTTCTTCCTGCTTATTCCCCATACTTCTCGCATTTGTATATAGGCATCTAAGATACTGGTTTGATCTTTCCTCCCAGTTTTGTCCTGACTCTCCTTTCTCTCTGCCAATATAGCCCACACTCCCTCTTGTTTCCGACCCATCTCCCTGGTCTCCATGTTCCCCACTTACCTGTGGGCTTTGCTCACCTGTCCCCGTCGAACCTAGTTTAAAGCCCTCCTCACTAGGTTAGCCAGTCTGTGTCCGAATAGGGTCTTTCCTCTCCTCGAAAGGTGAACGCCATCTCTGCCTAGCAGTCCTTCCTCGAATAGCATCCCGTGGTCTAGGAAGCCAAAGCCCTCTACTAATTTCCATTTATAGACATTCATTTCCATCAGCCATACTGCCTTCATGCACATGTGCAATATTAGCATCGTTACTGAAAACTGAGGCAAAGTACTCATTTAGTTTTTGGGCCATACCTAAATTATCTTTAATTTCCTGCCCTCATCCATATTGCATAGTGGGCCAATTTCATCCTTCCTTATTCTCTTTTTATTTATATAGCTAAGCACCTTTTATTATTTATTTTAATTTCCTTGGTAAGAGCTAATTCAGTTCAACTTTTAGCAATTCTCACTTTATTCCCAAATTTTCTAACCTCTGTCACGTAGCTTTCTTTGCTGATCATGTCCTTTTTCTGTTCCCTATAGGCTCTCTGCTTAATCCTAATAACTTGTTTGAGGTGGTTATTCATCCAACTGGGTCTGGAGCCTTTCTCTACAAGTTTCTTCCTCTTTATTTTGATGCATTTTTTTTTGTATAGTTGAGCTGAAGAAATTCCAAGCCTCCTCTGTATATAAGTCCTTGAGCTTTTCAGTCCAGTTGATTGAATTCCTTTAATTTCCCAAAGTCTGCTCTTTTTATATATATAAAAACATAGTTGACAACCTGGTTTTGATTATCCTTCAATTTAAACTGAGTCAACTCGTGATCACTTGATCCAAGGTTATTTCCCATTACCAGCTCTTCTATGATGTCCTCACTACTTAGTCAAAACCAAAGCTATGATTCAATTTTAGTCTTGTAGGTTCAGTGACAATTTGAAGAAGAAAACTGTCATCTATCACATCCTGGAATAAGTGGGCCTTACCAATATTAGAAGCATTTATTCTCCAATCGATATCTGGGAAGTTAAAGTAGCCCATTATGAAAATTCCCAAAAGTATTTCTCTCTAATAATATTAAAGAGATCACGATCCATATCTGTGTCTGACCCTGGGGTCCATTGCCAATCTTTAACGTTATCCCAACAGAATCTCTTTTATAATCTTCCTCAAAGTGATTTTGACCCAAACAGATTCTCTTTTGTCCATAATATCACTTTATATTTCTTTACAGTTTACTGCTTTCTTGATGTACAATGGTGCCCCATCACTTTTACCTTTATTTCTCTCTCTCCTAAACAGCAAATACCTTTCAATACCTGTATTCCAATCATGAGTCCTATTCCACCAAATTTCTGTAATCCCTATAACCTCCTGCACCAGTCGTTCCAGGCCCTCCATTTTATTGTCCAGACTCCTTGCCTTTGTGTACAAGCATTTCAGTTGCTTCCTTTGGACCTCACCCAGTTTTCTAGCTTGTGGTGTCCATTATTCCTTACTATATCTTGATTGAGCGGATTTTCCTCCTCCTGTGTTTTGAAGCCAGGCATAGTCATCAGTCTCTCCCAACTTTCTTTCCCCGAATGTCCTGCTTAAAGCCATTCTTAACAATCAGGCCAGCCTCAACCCAGAAGATTAATACTCCAGGTTTTCAAGTGGAGTCCGTCAGTCGAGAAGAGTCTTCTTTTTGTAATGGTCAATCATCCCCAAACCTTCCTTATAGCACTAATCCTTGAGCCATCTGTTGACCTCCATTATCATGTCACAGCTTCACCCTCCTTCTCCAGGGACCAGAAGTATCCTACTGAAAATCACCTGAGCTTTCACTTTTTAAAGCATTTTACGCAGCCAAACAGTCATCCCTGATCAATTCCAGTGGGAATCTAGCAGTATCATTCATCTCCACAAGCAGCACAATCCCCCACTCCCCTCAGCCTCCTATTCAGCCTCACACCCACATCTCACATGCTTGCTCCTGGCAGACAGCACACTCTTTATGAGTCCTGCACATGCCTATCACAACACGTGGCATACCTCATCCAGTACATCAAATGTCCCAGTCACTGCACTCTCAATGAACTCACATAGAAAAATGATAAAAAAAAACAAACATCATATCACTCATGGACAAACACTTTTCACAAAATGATCACTCCATATCTGACCTCTAAGTCCTAGTCCTAAAAGGAAATCTGCACAACACTTTCAAAAGCTGAGCCTGGGAAATCAAATTCATAACTCTGCCAGACACTAAAAACCATGAACTCAACAGGAACTTGGTTATATTTTTCATTATAACAATTTGTAAAACACCCTTTGCCTATTAACCCTTGATTGACCACTTTATTTTAAGTGGTTTCCTACAACATACAATCCCTTATGCTTAACAATCTGTCCCAACTTGTAGTTAGCTCAGGCACTCTGGTTTCCTTCCCTAGAGCTGAGGAAGAGCTTAATGAAACCTGAAAGCTTGTACCTTTCACCAACAGAAGTTGGTCCAATAAAAGATATTACCTTACCTATCTTGTCTCTCAGAACACTCTTCTGTTCTGGATCTGGTGACAGGCCTGTGGATTCTTCTGAGCATGGAGTCTTCTATCCCATAAACCCTGTCTCTTCTTGGTGTTGTTAAGAATCTGGCTTATGTTCTCTCTTGCAGTCCCCTGTATATCATCCTTAGGCTCTGGTTATGTCCATAATCTTTTCTTCTCTTCTGCAGGGTCTAGCTTCCCTTCTTTTCATCCTCGCGACCCCATCTTCTGCCTGTTTCTCCTCCTCATTCCCCAGTGCAGCAAACCCATTACTTGACACAATTTCACCACCACTAGCTGGTCTCTTCCTCTGCCTTGTCTTCATGATCGCATTCATCCATGGACCACTCTCCTCTTCTGTTAGTCCGCCTTCCAGGTCCTTTTGTTCAGCAGGTGTCTACAAATCTCGAGCTGTCTATACCACCACCTCTCTCCTCTTCTGTACTATCCTGCATCCCCATCTGAATTCCATCATAGTCTCCAGCTGAATTTCTAATCCTGGCATCTTCTTTACCATGAGCTCTATCAGGCAACATTTCATGCATACATAGCTTCCATCAGATACCCCCTCAAGGATGATGTACATCCCACAACCTCTGCATCTGACCATCTTCTTTCTCTCCTTTCCTCCTTGGGTTACTTCTAGTGCTGCCTTAGTCACCATCAATGTCTTCTCTTCCTAGACAACTATTCCTAAAAAACAAAAATAAAATCTCCCCCCACAAACTCCCACAGAAACTCTCTGGTTAGCTGTTCCAATGTTCACTAGTGACTGACTTTTAAACATAGTCAAATTAGGTCAACACTGCCCCCTCACTGAGGGATATCAGCAAGCACTGAATCAAGCCACATACCTGGAACAAATCACTCCAGAACATTTAGCTGTTAGTGGTTGTTCAATGTATGGCCCCAAGACTTATATATTGCACATTATTCAAACTCTGCTCTGAAAACAGAATTATTAATTTTCTCATGGGCTTTTCTATACGACTCACCATTTTAGTAAGAGTGCTTTGACAAATATTAGTGAATTTATCTTCACAACACACCTGTGATGTGAAGTGGTATTACTGTCTCCATTTTATAGATGGATACTTTTAGAGCATACGCGCTGCACTTTAGTTCTCCTCTAATTTTGGGTGCTCAATTTGCGGTGACTAGGACCTGATTTTTCAGAGTACTTAGCAATGTATAGCACTTATATGTTCAAAGAGCAGCTCCCATTGACTTCAGTTGCAGCTTCTGCAAATCAGTCGCCAAGGTCTCAAGTCCATACCCAGAAGATGAGGAATATAAAATTAGTAACCACCTATTAAAAGCTTACTTCCAGTGACTTCTCTAGAATCACAGAGGAACTCTGTGCTGGAGGCAGGGAAAGAATCCAGTTCTTCAAGGTGGCAATTCAACTGCTTTATCTATGAGACCTTCCTTTCCTGCAATCTCCTGCCTCATTAACTACACACATTCCAACTTCTGCAAGAAATGAAGCTGGGATCTTACAGACAACAGTCTCCTTCACAGGACTGGCAAAAGGCACATTCCTGACATAAAGGCCGCCTCCCCCCACACACCAAATTTCAAGCCCCTGCTCCAAAACATATTAGTGTTAGAGTTTCTCAAAGAAAATGTCACTAGATTTTTTTTTTAACTTGGGCAAAACAGTGCATTTTCCTAGCTTTATTCTTGGAAATGACTGAATTGTTTTGGCAGAATTTTTCCAAAAAATTCAACCTGAGGCAGAACCCGGCATGATGAATTTAACTCCGAATCGTTAAGTTGTGGCAAAGTTATAAGCAACTGAAAATAAGGGTCTTGCAAAAGGGAAGTATTGGTTTAACCATAATAATAGGCAGTGCTACCAGCCCCACCTATAACAGCTTCTAAAGTACCTACTAAATGTCATTCAAGGTATGAAGAAATTAAACTTATATGGACTGGAGGTTTTTGGTATTAGGTTTTGTTAGTTCCAGTTACAATGGATCCAAACCAAAATCCAAACATTTATCCAATACCCCATGAAAATTTTGTAGAAACTCCTTCTTCCTATTCAAATCTGAGCTGATTAGGGATCCAGACACCTCCAATCATTGGGCATGTCTACATTTGAATAGGAATTTGCAGCTCAACGCTAGTGACATCTTTCACATGATTCAATAGCACTAATTAAGTGAGATATTTTAATGTGTCTGGCTACTGCAGGTTGTTTATGCCATAATTATGGTTTTGCTTTATGAGTTCTCCTCAGTGCCTTTGGGATGGCATTATATATTTATCTTCTGGGAACCTACTTACTTCTCTTTGTGCATATCTTAACCTGGAAGATCCCATGCCATGGCAACCTTAAAAACAAGGGTAGCTGCACATGGTTGCATCCGGACCCTGATTATGCTGTCCTGTGCAATCAGTCAAGATAACCATATTCAAGAGTGAAACAAGTTTCTCCATCTGCTTCCTGGATTTTGGCACTCTTTGACAGTGTTCATCACTCCTCACATCCCAAACAGCTTAGGACAAGCTGGCAAAGCAAACGCTGATCTCAGTGTTGCAAAATCACACATTTTTTCTTCTTTATGAAAAATTTACATAGCTAAGTTTGTTATTACAACCATTATGGGTTCACATCATTTTTTTTAAAAACTCTGCACTCTAAGCAATTAGCAGCTAATTTCCATCATTTAACATAGAAGCTAGATATTTTTGAAGAGGAAAAATGTTTTGTGTGTGGATTTGAAATTGCTTTAAAGGTGAGATGCAAAAAATATATGAAGATGCCCTTTATTTCAGATATCTGTGCTCAGTGTCCCCCTATCCAGATAAAAAGGATGAACATTAAAGGTTAAGCGTTAGAGTAACTTTTTTTTTCTTTTTAGATCCCCTGAAATCATTATGAAGTGGTGCCAAGAATGTATCATTATGGGGCAGCATAGATGCCAAAGAAACCTTGGTGAACGTGGAGGCAGACACAAGGGAGGGACAGATACATTTTATTTATTTTAAAGCACTTGAAGACATACAGTAAAATGAGTCCTGGGGTTCATATTTATATGTAATTTCAAAATAATCTCTCAAGATGCTTCTGGTATATTGGTGACAGTTTATTCAGAAGATATTTTTAAGAATCCATACTGCAAATGCATCAGAGGTGAAATATTTATTACCAAATAAGTAAATCTAGACGAAAATTATTATTATAATGCTCTGTTGACTGGAAAATTTGTTTAAGTCTTTTTATTTACAGTTCTCCTACATACTTAGAAATGTTTTCAGAATCTGGTCTGCCTGTTTCTTCATCTCTTAAATATCCGGCTTGTGCAAATACTGACATGGCGATGGAAAAAATTTATGTTCCAAAGTGATGAGATAACAGGGGTGTTGGGTCTGTTGCTATCTACTCTTACATAAGCGCCTTTGATCTACATTAGCCACCCTTCATTTAAATGCTTTTAACACACAGAACGTGGACTTCCTGCACCTCCTGGCCCTTATGGGAGCTCTCCTCTCACATTATCACTCATTTGTATCAGGAAGGAGTCAAAGCTTGAGCCATGTTTCTTTATCCTACAGATACCTGTGGATTGGAACAGTGGCCAAAATTCCTCTGCACAACTTGGATTTTGGGGTCCTGCCCCACTGGCTTACATAGTGCTGGTATGGAAAGTTACCTTTGCAACCGAAGAGGCTAGTAACATTTTCTTAAATAAAAGCTTAGATTTAGGAGCACAATGCTGCATCTAGGAATTAAAATTTGCAGCATATTTCATGATTGCAGAAATATTAGAATGCATTTGGGCCTACCTGTGGTGAGCTTAGAATATGAACTGGTCTGTTTCTGTATTGTTGGTGGAGTAGTATTGTTTGTGCTATGGATGGTATGGTGATGGGGATCAGTATAAAAAACTGTAGTGCTATATAAATTTATTTTCATATCATATAATTTTAATATTATTCTGGATAATAATTGAATAGTGAATATCTTTTTGGAGGACATGCCTGGTATATTGATGAGCTAATAAGATTAAGTGAAAGGGTAGATATTATTCCTCCCATTTTAGAGATGGCAAGCTGAAAGAGAGAGCTTAGGTCACTTGCCCAAGGTCCCACAGGAAGTCTGTGGCAGACCAGGCAATTGAACCCAAATTTTCTGAGTGTCAGATCAGCACTTGAACCATAGGCCCATCCTTCTTACCATGCACATATCTAGCTCTCACTGAAGATCAATCATTTTGCCCAGTTAGAAAGAACCCTTGAAATTGATGAAGCTATCAGTTATCAAAAGGGGCCTACTAAGCACGCACAGTCTAGTTTTTATAGTGTCCTAGTACACTTGGGAAAACAATGAATTTCAAAGTGTCTGGAAAGCTTGTCCTCATAGATTAACCTTCAGTGTGTGTCAATAATGAAGAAACATGTTTCATCACCATTCTACTGCTCTGAATCACTCCAGATGATGTTGCAGGAGATCTGTATCATCACCAGAGATTTACACAGCTGACAGGAAACATGTTTTTGTTGTTTACACATGTTCTAGGAGAGCCTTGCAGACCTTATATTCTAAATATAGCAAAGAAATCTCCCCCTTGAGAGAGTCACGTGAAATCTGGCCTAGGTTCAATAAATTACAAGATCAGGTTCCCTTTCAATTCAGGGTGGAGGGGAAAGTATAATGATTTTCTTTATAATATCAGGAATCTTTAAAAAAAGAGGGCACGAAATAGGCTTCTACTCCTAACAGCTATTAGAAACTTCCCTGTTGGCTCAATACATGGAGAACTGCCTCATTGGGATCCTAATGTTCCCCCATTCACGTTTCAATGGGCTTGATTATTTGTAAGTGAAGCAACACTCAATGAGAGCAAAGCTTCCAATGACTGTTGCTCACTTGGTTACCTTCCTCAGTCCAGAATGCACTTATGTATCTACTTCCTACATATGTTCATTTTAAACAGTGAGGGCAAGATTGTGACTAGTCATTTTGGGAGAAAGGAAGAGGCAGTAAGGAGCCCAAAGGCAGGGTTTATACGTATTTGGCCCAGTGAGAAAATCACTTTCCTAGCCCACTCAAAAAGTCCACGTGTCCTGTATAGGATCAAAACTTACCATCTTTCTGGTGTTTTGGTTTATTTGCAAAGAAACCTACAATCAATGTGATGCACAATTCTAGCCCAAACCTTGTGCCCAGGCTTTTGCTACTACTAGGGTTGCCCCGCTAACAGGTGTGCAGCTTAGGCACCTCTCATTAGAGATGTTTCAGAGTAGCAGCCGTGTTAGTCTGTATCCGCAAAAAGAACAGGAGTACTTGTGGCACCTTAGAGACCAACAAATTTATTAGAGCATAAGCTTTCTTGGACTACAGCCCGCTTCTTCGGATGCATATAGAATGGAACATATATTGAGGAGATATATATACACACATACAGAGAGCATAAACAGGTGGGAGTTGTCTTACCAACTCTGAGAGGCCAATTAAGTAAGAGAAAAAAAAAAAAACTTTTGAAGTGATAATCAAGATAGCCCAGTACAGACAGTTTGATAAGAAGTGTGAGAATACTTACAAGGGGAGATAGATTCAATGTTTGTAATGGCTCAGCCATTCCCAGTCCTTATTTAATCCTGAGTTGATTGTGTCTAGTTTGCATATCAATTCCAGCTCAGCTCAGCCAATGGACACAAATCTGACATCAGGAATCATAATACTCAAAAACCAGTGGGAGAACACTTTAACCTGTCTGGTCATTCAATGACAGACCTGCGGGTGGCTATATTACAACAGAAAAACTTCAAAAACAGACTCCAACGAGAGACTGCTGAGCTGGAATTGATATGCAAACTAGACACAATCAACTCAGGATTGAATAAGGACTGGGAATGGCTGAGCCATTACAAACATTGAATCTATCTCCCCTTGTAAGTATTCTCACACTTCTTATCAAACTGTCTGTACTGGGCTATCTTGATTATCACTTCAAACGTTTTTTTTTTTCTCTTACTTAATTGGCCTCTCAGAGTTGGTAAGACAACTCCCACCTGTTTATGCTCTCTGTATGTGTGTATATATATCTCCTCAATACATGTTCCATTCTATATGCATCCGAAGAAGTGGGCTGTAGTCCACGAAAGCTTATGCTCTAATAAATTTGTTAGTCTCTAAGGTGCCACAAGTACTCCTGTTCTCATTAGAGAGAAACTTTCCCCTCTTATCCAAGGTAGAAATAAGGCACTTGAAGCAGTAAGTCAGCAAGACTCATTTAGCATCTCCCAGAATGATCAATTTCTGCTAAGAAGGTGAGTTCACAGGAAAACAGTACCTGAATATTACAAGCCCTAAAGAGTGTGCAGATGGAAAGATAAACAGATGGATGTTGCTGCTGGACTAGAGGAATGAATATGTATTACAATTGGATTGAGGAGACATACAGTTCTGAAAGACCGCAAGTGCTGGCTCTGTCATCTCGTAAACTGCACACATGTAGTTGTCTGAGCAAAATGAATGTCCACTAGTTACTAGCAGTAGAGCTGCATGCCACAATAGTATTGGTTCACGAGAGGATATGGAAACCACTTTTCCTCTGGTTTTGTTTCACCTGGAGTTTTCCTTAAAGTGTAGGGTTCAAAGAGAAATTCTCTGTGAAAGTCAACTGTATCAGCCAAGTTTTGCTTGATTTGGATCCAAAAACAAATGTCTTCCTTCCCCCGCACAAACAAATTATATCACTTTCCTTCCTATTCTGAAAGGTGGTTCACCCAAAATTCAGCCTAGGAGCTTTGAAAGTTTTGTGTACCTTAGTGAAGGTGGGCCAGGTTTTTGGTTCATAATTAAACTAGAACCCAGGCAAGTTTGTTGCCTTTGTTGTGAAAGTTTTGCTGTGTTCCAGTCTGTAATGTTAGGACTTATCACTATTTTCTATATCAACCACTGCAGGACACAATAATAATAAATTAAATGATAGACAATCATGCTGGTCTGATTCCATCCAGTATATGGCAATGGAATCTCCCACACAAACCAGTATTTTACATCATAATAGACTCCCTTATTTGGAAGAAAAGTTAGATTCTCTTTTGGAACATATTTTTGTTACCATAGACTATTTTTCTGCCAATTTTCTCTTTGAGCAAAAGGGAATTCAAAGCAACTTTAGTTCATTTTAAAAACTGAAGTTATGGAGTTTTGTTTAATTTCCTTACTTGTTTCCCATCTTTGTTGGTCTTTGGTGAATTTTATTACTTTAAAAAATGTCAATCTTATGACTCTAGCAGCATTTTTTGAGTTTCAGGTCACAATTTTCACAATATCAAAATTCGCATTTTCTCCTACCATTACAGTACACCAACCTACCATCCTTTAGCATGAATTCTGCCACACTTATTTGCAATAAATTACTCCACAAGTAGGTCCCATTGCTCATGATGAGTAGGACCTGAGTCTGTAAATAGTTCCATTGACATCAGCGAGATTACTTGGTGAGTAAGGTACTACTCAACATAAGAGTACAAGAATCTGATCTTAAGTGCTGATTTAGTTCAAGTGCTTAGCTGACGTGGGGCCTAGACGACATGCTTGATATCCATTTATTTCAATGGGACATAAGTACATGTTTGATTACTTTATTGAACTGGAACCTTAATTTTTAGATATTCCTTGAAAATTAGAAAGCACCTACTTTCTTCCAGAAACAGTGACCCATACTCATACTTTCTGTTTTGACTGTTTTGACCTCTATCACCAGAAAACTCCATGGCAACTCAATATATGGAAACAGAGGTAAAGTCATAAAAAGCCTATAAGTTGAAACGTGAAGACAATGGAAAAAAAGTAGTCCAAGTTGATGCACTTTAACAAATTATTCAGCTTTATTAACAAATGAAAAAGGCAAAACAGCCTTCAAACATGCTTAATATGAAATGTTATGACAGTTAAATAATCTCAAACATTATATTTTATGAAAAGGTGGGATTTCAACCAATGTCTTTCTCTCTCTCTCTCTCTCTCTCTCTTTTTTAATCATCCAGACAGCTAAATGCTTGAATAATTTTCCTCTCTAGTTAGTGTAAGCTCATTTTAATAAACTGTTTCTTTTATTCTGGGTTACTTCCTTGTGCAAGAGACCTCTCAACAGGGACTGTTATGAGTTACGTATTTGTTAAGAAAGTTTCCCCAGGGGAGCGTAGCAGGGCGGTCACCCCGCTCCTGCCTGGAGGGGTTAAAAACAGCCCGGGAAAGGGCTGTGGCTGGGGCAAGCAGCTCCAAGGCTGATTGGGGAAGCAGTCTCAGCTGGGGCCACGCCAGCCCTTATAAGAGGGCAGTGGGCCAGGAGCAGTCAGTTTCTCTCTGCATGTAGAGAGAGATGGGCCTGGCTGCTTAGGAGCTCACAAGGTACCTAGAGTGGAGCAGGGCTGGGGGAAGGCCAGAGGAGCTGGGGAGCTCCAGCCTGGAAATCCTGCAGGCCTTGTTAAAAGCCAGAAAGGGTACTGGGGTTGCAGAGGGGCAGCCTCAGGGTAGGCAAAGGCAGCAGGTCCAAACCCCCCCTTGCTGGTGATGAGTGGCATTTACACTGCAGTCTGCTCCAGTGAATGGGGGCTAGATCGAGACTGGCAGTAGCCATAGACTGAGGTGAGGTGGGGATAGAAGGTGGGGATTCCTGGGGGAGGGGAGACCCAGATCTGTGGGTGTACTGCCAGGGGGCAGCACCTCAGCCGGAAAAGGGCACTGAGGTCCGGGAGGGACACAGGAGCCAGCGGCAAATGGGACACCGACCTGCAGAGGGTGCTCCGGAGCTGGAAAAAGAACTAATTCCCTGGAAACCAGCAGTAGGAGCCGCAGCAGTGAGTCACGCACTGTTACAGGGAGCCTGTAAGGGAATAAAGAAATGGGCAAAAGTTTCAAAAGCACCTAAATGACTTAGGATCCTAAGTCCCATTGACTTCAGTGATCTATAGAGTCCTAGGTACCTATGTCACTTATGTAAATGGGACTAAGACTCCTCAGCTACTTAGCCAATACAGTAACTCCTCACTTAACGTTGTAGTTATGTTCCTGAAAAATGCAACTTTAAGTGAAACAATGTTAAACAAATCCAATTTTCCCATAAGATTTAATGTAAATGCAGGGGGTTAGGTTCCAAGGAAATATTTTTGGGGCAGACAAAAGGCATTATATACTGTACAGTACTGTACTATCGTGGGGAGGTGCCCCTGGCTTACCCCTGGGGCTCAGGGCTGGGGGTGCGAGGTCTGGGAGGGAGTTAGGGTGCGGGAGGGTGCTCAGGGTGGGGGTGCGGGAGGAGGCTCAGGGCTGGGGCAGGCAGGAGGTGCAGAGCACTTACCTGGGGCAGCTCCTGTTTGGTGCAGGGGGTGTGCAGGTGGCTCTGCACAGCGCGGCACCGCCCCCATGGCCACGATTCTGGGAGCTGCAATTCTGGGAGCTGCCCCCTCCGCCCTGCAGGCAGGGCCACCTGGAACGCAGGGGCTTTAGGGGCTGCAGGGCCCTGGCCTGCAGCTCTAAAGCCCCTTTTGGAATGTGGCCCTGCGAGCACGGGCCGGAGGACTCAGGAGGAGCAGGGGCTGCTGCGCACCCAGCGGCCGGAGAGAAGCAGCGCTTTCCCCTTCAATGCACTGCTTCTCTCTGGCCGGCTTTGAAGGGGAAAGTGCCGCTTCTCTCTCTGGCTGCGTGCCTGCCCCTGCTCCTCCTGAGTCCTCCAGCCCATGCTCGCAGGGCCGCATTCCAAAAGGGGCTTTAGAGCTGCAGGCCAGGGCCCTGGAGCCCCCTTAGCCCAGGGCCCTGCAGCTCCTAAAGCCCCTGCGTTCCGGTCGGCCCTGCCTGCCATTGGGGGGGCAGCTTGCTCGCTTGCTCCCTCTCTCCCTCCCTCCCAGAAAGTCCTAAGCGCCGCCAAACAGCTGTTTGGCAGCGGGGGAAGTGCTGGGAGGAAGGGAGGAGGGGAGGGGGAGGAGGCGGAGAAGAGGAACTTGTGCAATGCTCCCTTGCAAAGTCAGTCAAACGACGTTACAAGGGAGCATTGCACAACTTTAAATGAGTATGTTCCCTAATGGAGCAGCGACATAACTTCAAAACAACATTAAGCGGGAGGACGGTGAGTGAGGAGTTACTGTATCTTAATCTAAAGCTTGTTATTAACACCTGTATATGTAAAAATACAAAGTAATACTCAGTATGTGATAAATTCCATAAGGTCCCCATGGGCATTGTTCCCTAACAACTAGTACTGGCTCTTCACTTTCTCAGTTCACAGTTATTCAGAATCATAAATGATTTAAGATGGCTTTAAAATTGATATCATCCAGGGTACATGCCATCTTCTAGATTGCTTACAAGCCTTACAGCTACTGGGCCAAATTAAACTCTACCATCAGTAGCTACAACTCCACTGACTTCACTGGAATTGCACCCACTAACACAACTGGAGAACTTGAGTTTTTAAATGAATGTAGTTTGTTTGACTATATGGGTGCATTTGTGTTAAAATAAATATATATAGTATATACATATAATAACTTCCATCAGATAATATTAAGTACTTTAATATTAATTCAACCTCTGTGTATACTGACACTTAACTTTTCCTATGCTGTATCTTTACTTTTGTACATAACAAGGTTTTTACACTATAAGTTTGTTAGCATTCTCTCACCATTATTTTATTTGTGGAGACATTAATGAACCTGATGAGCAAATGCCCACTTTTGCCTTTCTGTCAACCCAGAGAAGAGGAAATTGCATTAGTTATGGATAAATAAGGGCTAAGACACATTGAATGAAATCCATTCTGGTGGAAAGGACCAGTACAAGGCCCTACACGTTATTTAAGTCTCACTTAAGGCCTCTGGATGAATCCTCCCAATAACTGGTGAGAGTGAGTATACTCAAAAATAGCCGCCTCAGAAAATCTTCTGTCTTTCCAGAGCTGAAAATAAAGGCGGGCCAATGTATCCAGCAGGCAATAGCATTCAAGCTGACATTATCAGGTCATGGCAAAGACTAGTAAGGTCCACAGGGCAAGAGTTATAGTTGCATAAAAGTTGCATATTGTTGATTTCATGTCCTATGCTTGGCAATAGTCTCACCAAAAAGCTACAAATATACTTCACTCTTAATTAGTATTTTTTCTTTGCTAATGTTGCTAAATATTAGTTACTTCTATAATTATTTTAATTGTCACCAATAAAAACGTCTTGTTTGTTTTTTCCAAAAGTCATATTTGTGAATTACTAGGACAATACTAATCTCATTTTTCTTTGTGTACAGCATGAAAGTCACCCTCATGCAGAGGGTGTTGACAAAGCCCTCAAACACTAGAGCCATCCATTTACAGGGGACAAGAGCCAATCAGAAGTGTTTTCTTCTTCCCCTTCAACACTAATACTTGCTAAAAACCATGCACAAATGTGTGTCCTCATACTTTGTACATTATGCATTGTATTGCTCTCCTCTTTTCACTATGTCTCTAGATTTCTTTTCCACTGTACCTGTTCTCTGCTCCATTTTTAATCCCATTTTGCAATTAATTTTTCTCTCTCCTGTTTCTTTCATTGTCTATAATAAGAACATGATCTCCAAAAATCTTCAAACTGGAGTTAAGCTGGTTTTGAGTGGGTTTGAAATGAAGCCAAAGAAGTTTGCTGATCTCTAGTTAAACAATTACTTTAAGACATGATACAGCATATCATGCAGTACAATGTGATGATGGTGTATAAAACCTAGAGAAAACATCAAAATAGGATTATTACTGAGCTTTGCATTTTTAAGCCTACTGTCTGGGTAACTTTGGCAGGCACTGACCTGGTACATTAATTATCTGTAATCTCTTTGGAAACTCCCTAGACTTAATTTAAATTCTATATTTGGTCTGGTTTATGTATTTCCCAATATTAGGAAACCAGACTTTTCCTCTCCATCCCAGCTGGAGTCAAATGTTGCCTCAGTCCTAACCCAATCCCCTTTGGCCTCCATGTCTGATCTTGCTCACCTCAGTCCATTCAAAATGCTTCAATTGGGGGTGAGGGTTGCCATGTTGTATGAATGAGAAATAGGCATGCTTTGTTTTGTCCTTTTATCCACATCCTGACAAGTCCTACCTTAAAGTTACCCAAAATGCTACACTGACAAATGCCTAATCTAAGGAGTTTTCCTCAATCCAGCTCCATCATCAGCACATACTTAACTTTAAGCAAGAGTTGTTCCTCTGAAGTCAACCCATACTTAACATCTAATACTTGCTTAAGTACTTTAATGTTGTCTTGGGACACAATCCAGCACAAAATTTTGTAACCAAAGCAGATGGTTTAGAAGCAGAAGCCCCAAAATAGAACATTCGGGTTGCCTTGCACAACATAGACAAGAAATAAACATCATAAAACTGACCCTCCCTATTAGAGTATATTTTCAAGGTTATGGTGGGACATTCCAAAAAGCCATAGGAGAATAGGCAGACAGCCATTGAAACTCAATGGGACTTGAGCACCTAATTCCTTTGGGTTGTTGTGAACTCCCCAGTCTAACAGATCCCATATAAAAGTTCCATGAGAAACTGGTTAGGTAATACCTATTACCATGTTAAATATGAATATAAACATTGACACTTAACCCCCCACTCCTCAAGACTACTGAACAAAAGATAACATAAAAGAGAATGTAACCGCTGAAAATTAATCTGTTAATTTAAAAAAAAAATGTTGAATTTGCTTTTACAAAATGATGAAAGGTTACGAAAATAAAAGTAATCATTGCAATGTAAGATGCATTGCTGTCTCCGAGTGCAAGAAAGAGGTTCATCCCATTTTATTTGGGCAAAAAAGTAGTTCAACAATTTTCTTAATACAAAATCTGATGCTGCCTACAATGAAGCCTAGGAAAGTGCACCAATTTCTCAGAGGGAAATCTAAGAAGAATGAATTGTCAAGAGTGTTAGGTGTTAAAATATGGCATTTCCAGGACAAGGAACTTATTTTAATGGAAGCCATTAAGATAGAATATTTTGCTTTTCAAGGTAAAGAAAAGTTAGACACTTGAAGCCACAGATTAAAGTCCTTATCCTACAAAGATTTACATACTTTCTTAGCATTGACATCGGTGGGACTACTCACATGTTTAAAGTTATATGCAGTTGTTGTGCCTGTATCAGTCACAGGATAATAGAGAGACCAGATGGGTGAGGTAATATCTTTTATTGGACGAAGAGAGAGAGTCAAGCTTACACAGAACTCTTCTTCAGCTCTTTATGTGTTGGGTGATTAATGCTTACGAGGATCTTGTGGAAACGGATAGCATAGTTTTAAATTTACCATTTCAAGTACTGAACTGAGATCTCAGGTTCTCCACATCTGGTTCCACTGTGTCCTACACAGCTTCTCTCACCCAACCACACTCGCCAGACTTTTTTATTTAATTTACCATCAGTTGTGATCTAAGAGAGAAAATGTTCGATAAGAATATGAATATTATAGAAATGGCAGAAGTCCCCAAGGAGGACTGGGATACCATGATAGTAGGCATTGTACAAATCCCAATACAGACAGTCATTGTCCCAGAAAGAATATGTATTTACTGCTTTTAAGGAAAGGATATATAGTGAAATACTGGCCTGAAGTCTATGGCAAAACTCACATTTATAATTTCACCCTATCATCATCTTCTTCCTTCTCCTCAAGGCTTCATTTTCAAGTACTACTTTACTTTGGTCCTGATCCTGGAAAGACTTAAATACATACTTAACTTTATGCACTGTGACTTGTTCCAGTGAAATCAATGGGACTACTCACCCTGTGTAAAGTTAAGGACAAACTGTGTGCAAGTCTTTGCAGGATCAGGGCCTTACTCATGTTTCTCAGGAAAAGACTACCCTTGCTCAGTAGGAATGTTTCTTTAATATCTGCAATGTTTTGCATCATGCATGAAACTGAAAACATCTGGCAGAATTTCCATGAGGTGGGTAGGCATTAGTGTGTTTCCAGAGCTATGTAAACACCTTAACCTCATTCTGAAGATCTCAAAGGTCCTTTAAATCACTGACTGAGGTTTTTATGAGTCTCCTTATCCATCTTCTGTGCTGAATTTTGAGGGTTAGAAAATGTGTGATGAAATTCTGCAGTGGATCAGGGAAGACCAATCATCGTTCACTCATACTAATCTTAACAGATGGAAAAACAAAATAATTTTTTTGTGGTCAACCCAGAATATAGTAAAATGAAAATAATCACCAATTTATTTCAGACTTAAGCATCCATTCAGAGTTGAGAAGCCTAGATTTTAGTATGCCTTAATGCTGGGATATGAAAGAAGTTGATCCCTAGATATTTTCATAAACAGTCTTTAAAACTGAAGAAATGTGTTGACTCAGAAGATAGGAAGTGTGGGGTATTTTATATAGGCATATGCAGATAGTCGTATATAAAAAAATTGTAAAAAGCATGAACAATGCATGTGCTATGCACCACCTTGACCACTTTGATTCTGTTGTATCCTTTTCCCCCAATCATTTTTAAGTCTTAGTCCTTACCCTGAGGTGCATAGAATCTATAAAGACAATGTCTTCCGATGTCTGTAAAGTGCCTAGTATATTGTACTATATTGTGCTACTGTCATATATATTATAATAAAATAATAGTCAGATTTCTTAGCAGTTATCTACTATCTACACATTTAAAGAAATCAAAATAAATATGTATGTGAAATGGGAATACTTTTCATTCTCATGGATTTCTTTATTTAGAGGAAATATGGGAGCAGTCTCTCTCTGAAGGCTCAATGAAAGTAAACAGTGAAACAAAAGCCTTCCTTGAATTTTTCAGGAGTTTGTAAACTTGTTGAAAAACAGAATGTTTTATAGCATAGTGTTCAGTAAGGGTGATTTGACAGCCCCAGCCACTTGGGATACTAAATAGAACAAATCACTAGGAACGTCAGAGCACTTGATGTCTGACACATGCAGATTCTTGGATAATCCTGAGAAATGCTGAGCATCTTTAATTACCATTTCAGTTAGTGGGAGCTGTGGATGCTCAGAACCTCTGAAAAGTAGCCTATTTTGTGGTGGGTGGGCAGGAAATTAATTCCTACCCCAATCCCCTTATTTGTACCCTCCCAATATGAAATTGAACATTAGGGCTAACTCCCAAAACCTTGGCTTTTGAGAATTTCTTCAGATGGCTGACAACTAATCCAGTGGTTCAATTTATCAATGTTGGCTGTGAGAGAACTTGTAATAACAGCCCTTCAGTTGGCCGTTGAGCACTTAGCTTTATCCAGAAACAATAATTAGCTACTTGTGCTCCTGCTGCCACTGCAAAGTTGCTGGATAACCATGTTATATATACATTTACACATATGTATATGCACACACACCCCAAATACTAGATCTAATTATTTTCTTCACTATTTATACTACTTTTGTATATAATCCCATAGGTGTGCTTGGCAATTCATAAATATGTAAGAAAACAGTTATTTAAATACAATGCACTGCAGTGTCCAGCGTTTTGGCCTAAATCAACTTTGTTTGCACACTTTAAAAAAGTGCTTTGTTTAAACAAAGTTTATTGATGTACAATGGAGTTTCCTTAGGGAAGACAGGGTAAAATTAGCTTACTCTATTTTTGAGTCAGAAACACAACGATCTTTAATTGCTGCAATAAATTGATTCTGAACATACCTTTACCTGACACTTTTGTCTATTCCCTTTGGGACATCACTAGCCTATGAAGTGAGGATGCATGTGGCATTTGAAGTGCATTCCATTATACAAGTATCCCTGAAGAATCTAGAACTGAAACAATTCTGTGGGGCTCCCAATTAACCAACTAGGGAATTAAGATGTACAAAACAAAAAGCTGTTCCCTCTCATGTAGCAAATGGCAGTTTTTGCTACAATAGGTGCCATTAAAAATGGTTTTCTACCATACCACAGTGCTGACATTTGCTGTGGTATTTGAACTATTTCCTGTACTTAGACCAGGAAATAAAGATTCAGCATCTTTAGCTTATGTGGCTGGTACTATACGTGTCAAGTATTTAATGGCAGCCATTGTACAATGTTTTCTCAGCAGAGGGGCAGATGAGTGGCACTTTCTGGGATTACTGTCAGTGTTTTTCTGCACTCATCCAGCAAAAAGTACCTGAAGAAGAGTCATTACTCTCCCCACAGAAACCAACTTTAAGATCACTTCTGCTACCTTACATCTCACAGTGATCTGGGTTAATTACATATTCTTTCTTTGATGCAAGCACAAAAAACAAGAAAACATTTCCCATAATAGTTATTTTCTGAGAACAATCTAGAAATGAACTATTGCAAAATCTGAATATCTTCTAAGTAAACCGAGAGATGATGTGGAAAGAATGTATTTTTGAGCTAACTTTAAATCATTTGAACAACAATATTGTTGGTCATTGTTTATACATACTGAGTGGAGCGGGAAAGAAAAATTTAAAGTACATTTTGCAACCAAAAATTTACATTCAAATACTTTCAATAATTGTTGAAAAACAGAATCTGTACTAAATAAATATAATCCATATTGCAAGTTGTCAAATCTCTGTAGTCTCAGAAGAATTACAAAAACAGAGCGCAGCTGGGATGTTTGAAGTTTTTGTGGGAAAAGAGCACTCTGTGTATTTTCAATAGCTTATGTCTTTCTGAACCCCTTTAGATGATTTATGTTAAAGATGAAACATAGACTGAAGTTAGGTGGGTTCAAGTTGCTCTATGAAATCCTGCCAAGCAAAGCAGAGATAATTCTATAACTCCTTAATTCTCTTCAAATGCAATGAAAAATAATATAGCTTGGCTGCGCACACACACACACACACACACACACACACACACACACACACACACACACACACACAAAATGTCTCCTGTTCATTTACTCTATGCTGACAATGTCTTATAGGGATCCAAGATTATCCCTCATTGTATTCATATCTCAGGATTTGCTTTTCTTCTACCTGGATTCAATTTGTAATCAAAACCATTATCCACACCATGGAAGTTTCACCTTTCTTCTACCCAGAGTAGTTTGTTGGAAGAAATGAAACCTCCCTGGGTCACAACAGCTTGTTTTGGCACATTCTATAAGGACATCCTGTGGCAGGACAAACAGAGGTGGAGACTTCATTAAACAGTTCTGCAAAACCCATAACAATACCATGTGATTTACATGGGCTAAACATCTTTCTGCAGCCACAAGTTCACCCTCTTTTATTTTTTGCAGATAAGTCCCCGCTTCAGCCATGCCACATCCATTGAACCCTATATACAGCTGCTCCTTAGTACTGCATTACACATCTCCCTGCACCCTCTGCCATTTACAGTATGCATGTGAGAAAATAACACATTGAACACTAAGGGAAAGACTGCACTGAATTGCCAAGCTGTTCTGGCCCTGAGCAGATGAAGACTTTTGCCTTTTGAAACCTTCTGGGTTCAGATTCTTATCCTTCTCAGCCTCCTGACTAGTCTCCCAATAACTCTAACAGTGCTCCAAGGGGATGATCCTACCTCCACCAAAGTCAATAGGAGTTCTGCTATTGACTCCAGGATCAGATCTCCCTGCCTTTTTGGACTCTACTTTGGCTGTTTTGACTACTTACTCACTCAACCCTTTAATCTTCTCCCTCTCCTGATCATCCCAGTTGTGTCAAACAAACCCACAAAATAACCCGCTCAGACGGAGATTACTTCCTCAGCACTTTTCAACATTCCCCCTTGTGGGAGGCCACTTGTCAATCAAAATTACATTCCAACCCAAACTCTCACCATGACTGAGAACTAACTACTAGAAACTGAGACAGGGTCAAACAAGTTCAATTCTTTACAACTAACTAAATGTCTTTTTCAGTCGGAATATCCTTCATATTGAAGTTTATATTGTCCTAGGTCTCCCATTCTCAGTTATTTATTTAAACACCTCAGAAGTGTCATCAGCAATTAAGATGATCTACTATACAATGATCATCACAGGAGGAATTGTTTCTTTAGTTTTATTCACATTTATAACTGTTTCATAAGTGGTAGAAAAAGGATTTATGCTCAAGCAGGATTCAAAAGGAAAGGTTATGTGACCTCAGACTTGAGGGAAGAAATAGTCTAGATTATTTATGAAGAACGCAGCAAACACATGACCCATGGCCGATCTTTTGCAATGCTAGTCAATACTCCCTCCTGAACTTGACACAGTACCATTAAAAACAATTCTTTGTTAATAGCCCTCTGGGCTGTTCTATTTCCACTTGTATCCAAACCACATTGCTAGTATTTTTTTGTGGGAATCTCATTTTAACTCAGCTGAATGTGTTGCTGAAATACAGTTGGGTGAATACTGCAAAACATTTGTGAATATTTATCTAGATGTATTGATGCCCCTTCTGGGTTTATTTTCCATTTATTTTCAAGCAATCAAGTTTACTGAGTGGAATGTTTCAGACACAGGTAACTCAGTCAGAGACCTGAATAATAGTCATTGAAAGCAAATTTTGAATTCATAATTACAATAATTTATTCTAGAAACAGTTCTAGCAGTTATGCTCATTAAGTCAAGGAACAGACTCATACCTAACTTCTATGTCGTCAATTCAGCTTGCATTCTGAATTTCAAATATTGAATCCTTGCAGATGTACACACAGAAAACATTATACAAGCAACTCATTGGCGGACACACATTCACAAAACATTTTTAGAATAATTAGTCACAGATACTTCAAAACAGAAAAAAGGTTACTTTTGACAAACAAATTATTCACTATGAATAATTCCACCAATTTTCTGCTAAAAACTGTATATATCATATAATATGTCCACAGCAAACCCTTCCCCCCCCCCTCAAAATGCTTATCATATCCAGAAATAATATCAGGTTAATTTCTCCTGATATACTGTTTGTGAAAACATGCAATTCACTACTAATTTAATTTTCTTCAAGGTGAACAGACTATCTTCTTATATGCTGTACTATTTTATATCTGCTATTGAAATTAGGTTCTGCTTGTTGTCTCAAAGTTATCACTAGACTAAGAAAATAAAATTAAGACAAAGCTATGAGAGAGAGGACTGTATGGACAATTGAGGGAAATTATGTATCATATGCTTTGCTTTAAAATCATACTGTGAGATCTTCATCCCGTTATGCCTGATTAAAGGGCTAGAATGGTGTAAAAAGGGCCTGAAAGCCCTGTATCCTGCCAGAAGAAGATTCCCCCAATGCAGACACCATTGACGAGAGCAGTAGAGTTTTCTTACAAGCCCTGATGTCTGGAGTGGAAGGGGAATGCCATAGTTTGGACATGCTGGTGGGATAACCTGGGGAGATTGCCGTGAGTTAAGACTGCTTCAATCCTTGAGGCTCAGGAGTCTGAGGGTCCAGAAAGATAGCTTAAAGCCCTCTGACCCATGAGCTGAGTGTTCTGGGCTGCACATCTAACAATCTTAGTGACTTGCGCATGGATATAAAGGATATGTGATGTATAGAAATAACGTAGTATACATTTAGTTTTGAGCCTTGTAGGGGTGCTGTGTTCTACATTTCAAAGACCAGCAGAAACTAATCAGAGTGCATGTATGTACGTAGCTATGTCTTGCATGTTTGTGGGTAGTTTGTAAACGGTTATTTGGGAGCCTGTTTTGCACATATGGTTTCTTCACAAAGTTATTGTTGTATAAAAAGCAAGTGACAATACTTTGGAGTTTAATTCTGCTCCCACTAAAGTCAATAAATGTTTTACCATAGCTAAGAGCAGAAAAAAACATGGAGCTGTATGTTTCAGTGGGTTAGTAAGCATTTTGAGATTTGGATTCGATTACTTTGAAGTGGAAGGAATTTAGTAGGGCTGAGTTAGGCAGGCTGGAGTGACTATTCATGAAGGTTTAACTATTTATGCTTGGCTTTAGATGACGCTGAAAACTAACTTAGCAGCATGCAACTGTAGAGTTAAAGATACACCACCACCACCCACCTCCAGCCAATGGTAGGGTCAATTGTTGGTGGGCATAAACATCAGATATTGCAACTAATTTTTTTTTTTGTTTACAAATTAGTTGTATAGGGATGACAGGACTGATCGTATCAACTCAGACTACAAAGTTATCCAGCTGGAGTTCAGCTCTTTGTTTTTCTGAAAAGCACCTTCTAATTTACTGATTGTGAAATAATTCAATTAGGGCATCCCTGTTTACATTACAGAAGTATACAATTTATATTTCCAGAATTAGTGATTTCCAAGGAAAAAGCAAAGTCTATTTAGATACTTTTTCCATTGTGAAGTTTCTGTTCATCTTGACATTTATTATAGAAAGGCAGAGAGAAGTATGAGTGACTCCTCTGCACATAGTTATTCCCGTCTATTGTCCAAATGTCTGGAGAGAGATGAAAGCTACATACTACAGTTACACATTTTTCTACTCACTGTTTAAAGACAGGAAACACAAAGTATTTGTTCTGTTTTTAAAATCATCCAGTTTGAAATCCTGTTGGGTATCTTGATCTGCCTCTGGCCATTGAAATAAATGTTCAAAAACACTCTGTCATAATTTACCAAAATAAATGTTAATTTAATAAATTATTTACTAGATCAGATTAACCCACTGTTAAAAAGTTTAGGGCTTTGTCAACAAGAATATGCACTCGTATAGTTTTAAAGTAAATGTTATCTACTGGAATGAAAGGATTTTGATTAGCCAGTAATTTAGTTTCAATTCCTACGATGATTTTGAAAGTATTTTATGGAACTTTCAGAGATGGGCAAAACCTACAGTACTAAGGAAGCAAGCTCCTTGTAAAAGAAAAAAAAAATAGAAAAGAGCCCCGACTGTCTTGTCTCTGGAAAACTTCATTAAAGCAAATGGAGAGTTTAAACATCAGAAAAGACTAATAAAGAAAAGGGCAATAAAAACAAGTGATAAAAGACTTAAGCATTATCCTGAAGGCCAATTCTGCAGAAACCCCCTGAGGCCTGACACTACCAAGAGAACAGATAAGAGAAGGGTAGAGAAAGTCATGCATTGTGAGAGTTACAAAAGCACAATATAAGCATGAACAGAAACTAACCTCTCTAGAAAAAACAATAGAAATAGATGTAGAACATATTTGACTCCTTGTTGATTAACTATAGAACGTCTCAGAGCTCCTTGCTGATTGACTCCAGAATACCTCAAATAGTCCCTGTCTGCACTTTCGTGAGGCCTTATTAGCATACCTCCATAGTCCAGCTACTGGAGGATTAAACAAATGAGTTACATGCTTCACTCCAAATAAATAAAACCACAGTCAATAGCAAAGTAAAATAAAATATGGGTATTGTGACAGACCCAGACCAGTGGGGTACAGGAGTCTGGTAGAGAGCAAATATACTGGTCACTGGATGAGTAGTTTTCTGTTCCCTGAGTGACCAGAGCAGGGGCTGCACTAGAGTAATCAGGAACCTGCTAGAACCAGTTAAGGCAGGCAGGCAGGCTAATTAGGACACCTGGAGCCAATTAAGAAGAAGCTTCTAGAATCAATTAAGGCAGGCTAATCAGGGCACCTGGCTTTTAAAAAGGAGCTCACCCCAGTTTGTGGGGGGAGTGTGAGGAGCTGGGAGTAAGAGGTGAGAGTGTGCTGCTGGAGGACTGAGGAGCACAAGCATTATCAGACACCAGGAGGATGGTCCTGTGGTGAGAATAAGGAAGGTGTTTGGAGGAGGCCATGGGGAAGTAGCCCAGGGAGTTGTAGCTGTCATGCAGCTGTTACAGGAGGCACTATAGACAGCTGCAGTCCACAGGGCCCTGGGCTGGAACCTGGAGTAGAGGGCAGGCCTGGGTTCCCCCTAAACCTCCCAATTGACCTGGACTGTGGGTTCTCCCAGAGGGGAAGGTCTCTGGGCTGTTCCCCAACCCACATGGTGAATCTCTGCGGCAAGAAAATCTGCCAATAAGCACAGGACCCACCAAGATAGAGGAGGAACTTTGTCACACTGGTGTCAGGAGTGGGATCTTGGGGTGCACAGCACAGTGGAAGAAGGAGGGTGATTTAAACAAAAAACAAAACAAAAAAACCGGAGTGGTTTATTTTTTTTCACCACAATGGATGACGTAGTGCGGGCACTAATACAAGCTACGGCGGCCCAGCAGGAGGCTACCCGTGTCCAGGCAGCTGCCCAACAGGAGGCAGTGCAGCTGCAGCAAGAGACTAATCGCCTGCTGATGGACCAGGCTGCTCAAGACTGAACTATGTTGTGGGAACTGGTAAACCAGGTAAAGTCCCTTACAGAGTTGAATCGCGGCCATGATGGGATGCGGCTCATACGGGCCAGCCATTGGCTGCAGAAAATGACACGGGAGGATGATGTAGAGGCATACCTTCTGGCCTTTGAGAGGACAGCCCTATGGGAGGCCTGGCCTCGAGATCAATGGTCTGGCATCCTTGCCCCATTCCTGTGTGGGGAGGCCCAGAAGTCCTACCATGATCTGCCTGAAGAGGCTGCGGCAGACTACCTCCAGCTGAAAGCAGAGATCCTGGCCAGATCTGGGGTAACTGCGGGCCCAGCAGTATCACGGTTGGAGGTACCAGGAAGACAAAACCCCGCAGTCCCAATTGTATGACCTCATCCATCTCGCACGAAAGTGGTTGCAAACAGAATCCCGGAGTCCGGAAGAGATACTAGCGGTTCTGGTCATCGACCGATACATGAGGGGACTACCACCAGACCTTCGTGCCTGGTAAGCCAGAACGAACCCTCCACCTATGATGAGGTTGTCGCCCTGGTAGAGAGGCGAAGGACAGCGAGGGAGCTGACCTGACCAGTTAAGGAAGAGGCACCCCGGGTTAAACTAGCAGCACAAAACCCTAAAGTTCGGGTGACTGGGCCACCAGGAGGGCCCAGGTGGAAAAAGAGAGAGGCTGAAGGCCCATTAGAGGCCACAAAGAGTCAGAGCACTGAGGGAGAAGAGGATGGTGATGTTAGACTGCCCAAACCAAGAGACCGGGGAACGCCTAGGGCTCCATACAGATGTTATGCCTGCGGGGAGTGGGGATACAGAGCTGCACAGTGTCCCAATGCTGAGGAGCCTATGCAGATCCATGCTCCCTAATCCACCTTGTAGAGGTCTCACTAATCCCACATATGTATATCAGACCAGTGAAACTAAATGGGGTAGGGACCACGGCACTGGCTGATTCGGGAAGTGCTATCACGCTTATCTAGGGAAGCTCATGAAGCGTAGTCAGCTGCTGCAGGCCAAACGTACGGGGATAACATGTGTCCATGGGACAATTAGTTACTACCCCACCATCCCAGTAAAAATCGAGATCCAAGGGAACACTACTGAGGTAGCAGCAGGTGTAGTCCCTAAACTCCCATACCCGGTGCTCATAGGGAGGGACTTTCCAGGGTTTGGAAACTTACTCCCAGTAGAGGGATTGGAGAAAGACGGGGACCCTAAAATTGATGAGGCATCCACAGCAGACTGTCAACCCCCAATCTTCTCTGAAATATCCCCAGATTTGTTCTCCACTCCCAGACAGGGAAGAAAGACAAAAAGGGAAAGAAGGGCAGCTAAGGCCTTGGGAATCCGAATACTGACCCAAAGCCAGAGGGTCGCTCTTGTAGATAGGCGGACCCGTGCAGCTGAAAAGGAGGCCACGCAGGAGGGAGAAGGACCTGCGTCTGACCCCCACCCTAATGCTTCTGAACCAGTAGAGGCAACAGAGACTGGGCCCCTAGATCTTGGGCATATTAGCCCCGGGAGAGGAAATTTTGGACGGGACCAGGCAGAAGACTCAAGGTATGACAACATTAGGAAGGAGGTGACTGAAATAGATGGGGTCCCCATGGAAGGGAAAACCCAGGGACCAGGACCCTACTTCATAATGAAGAAGGATCTCTTATACCGGGTTGCACCAGTACAGGGGCAGAAGGTACAGCAGATCCTAGTACCTCAAAAACACCAGAACGCTGTATTAAGTCTTGCTCATAGTCATCTTTTTGGGGGGCATTTGGGGGTAGAGAAGACCCTGGCACGAGTCCTACGACAGTTCTTCTGGCCCGGAGTACATGAAGAAGTGCGGAGGTACTGTGCCTCCTGCCTGGAGTGTCAGCTGCACAGTCCCTGTCCCCACTTGAGGGCACCTTTAGTGCCCCTTCCCATCATAGAGGTCCCCTTTGAGCGAATAGCCATGGACGTAGTGGGACCCCTGGAGAAGACGGCTCGGGGCCACCAATATATACTTGTTGTTTTGGACTATGCTACTCGCTACCCAGAAGCCGTCCCCCTGCGGAACACGGCTTCTAAAACTATAGCCAAAGAGCTGGTGGGGATCTTTGCCCGAATGGGGCTACTGAAGGAGATATTAACTGACCAAGGAACCCCATTTATGTCGAAGCTAATGAAGGACCTCTGTACGCTGCTCCATATACATACCCTGAGAACTTCGGTCTACTATCCACAGACTGATGGGTTGGTAGAAAGGTTTAACCGAACCATCAAGGCTATGATAAGGAAGGTGGTAAGTTGGGATGGGAAGGATTGGGACACCCTACTACTCTACCTTATGTTCGCTATCCGGGAGGTACCACAGGCCTCAACTGGGTTTTCCCCCTTCGAGTTATTATACGGGCGTCACCCCTGTGGCATACTAGATATCGCCAAAGAGATCTGGGAAGAGGAACCCAATGAGGGGAGAAATATAATAGATCATGTAATGCAGATGCGAGACCGGATAGCCCGGGTTACCCCTATTGTACGGGAACATTTGGAGAAGGCACAGGAGGCCCAGCGAAGCCATTACAATCGCCAGGCAAAAGTGCGACAGTTACAACCAGGGGATCGGGTTATGGTGTTGGTACCCACGGCAGAAAGCAAGCTTCTGGCCCAATGGCAGGGGCCCTATGAGGTAGTTGAACCCGTTGGGGAAGTAACCTACAAGGTGCGGCAGCCAGGACGCAGAAAACAAGAACAGATTTATCACATTAACCTTCTGAAACCCTGGCATGCACAAGAGGCATGCACAACGGTCCAAAAAGACCTAACCCAGGAAAACAAGCCTTCCAAACAGGTGAGAGTGTCTCCCGATTTAACACCAGACCAGAAGAATGAGGTGTCTGAGATGATCTTCCAGAACCAAGATGTGTTCTCGACAAAACCGGGTCGAACAACCGAGACATATCACCACATCGTCACGAACCCTGGGGCCAGAGTAACAATGAGGCCCTATCGGGTGCCAGCGGCAAAAAGGGAGGAAATAAAAGCAGAAATAAAAAAAAATGCTGGAGTTGGGGATCATCGAAGAATCCCACAGTCAGTGGTCCAGCCCAATCGTGCTAGTGCCCAAACCTGATGGCACCACAAGATTTTGCAACGACTTCCGGCGACTAAATGAAGTATCCCAGTTCGACGCGTACCCCATACCTCGCATAGGTGAGTTAGTGGACCGTCTGGGTAATGCCCGGTACTTGACTACCCTAGACTTGACAAAGGGGTACTGGCAGATTCCCCTTGAAGAAGACGCAAAGGAAAAGACTGTTCTCTACACCAGAGGGTCTTTTTCAATATACTGTCCTCCCTTTTGGACTACATGGGTCCCCAGCTACCTTCCTGCACCTCATGGACAAGCTATTACGCCTGCATAACAGTTATGCTGCTACCTACTTGGATGATGTGGTCATTCATACCTCAGACTGGGAAACCCACCTGGAGAAGGTGGAGGCAGTCCTCGATACCTTCAGGCAAGCTGGCCTTACAGCAAACCCTGCCAAGTGCGCTGTAGGGTTTACAGAGGCCAAATATCTTGGCTACATTATTGGAAAAGGTCTGGTAAAACCCCAAGTGAACAAGTTAGAGGCCATCTAAAATTGGCCCTGACCAAGTGGCAAGAAACAAGTCCGGGCCTTCCTAGATGTGGTGGGGTATTACTGATGATTTATCCCCCACTTTGCCACAAGAGCAAGCCCCCTGACAGACCTAGTGAAAACCCATGGACCTGATCTGGTGAGATGGTCTGACGCAGCAGAGGAAGCATTCACAGACCTATGGACTGCCCTCTGCAATAACCCCGTACTGATAGCCCCTGATTTCACCAAGGAGTTTATCCTGCAGATGGATGCATTGGAAGTAGGGTTGGGGGCCGTTCTATCACAGATGGTCGGGGAGGAGGAACACCCAATTCTATACCTCAGTCAGAAACTCCTTCCAAGGGAACAAAAATATGCAGTGGTGGAGAGAGACTTGGACTGTGGGTTCTCCCAGAAGGGAAGGTCTCTGGGCTGTTCCCCAACACACATGGTGAATCTCTGAGGCAAGAAAATCCACCAATAAGCGCAGGACCCACCAAGATAGAGGAGGAACTTTGTCACAGTATTCTCATCCAGTTTTGTTTCTTTAAATATTTTTGACCTAAGACAGGGGAAATAAATCTCTTTGACATATTATATTACCTAGATTTACAGTAATTAAACAAACAATTCTCTATTTGGGTTTTCATAGCAGTTTGGAAGTGATTTAAGTGAAGTGAGCCTGGCATTTTGAGGAGTGACCTCTCACTCTGGAAAATTAGAATTGTTACAATAGGTGTTGCTATAATACAAACAAAAGTATGGTTAGAGGATCCTTTTTCATTATAGTCTCATAGTTTTGAATGTATGTAAGAAGTGATCTGTAGCAGATGGTAATCTCTCCTAATGGCACTTTTGCAAATCTCCCCCATAGTGTATGACTGCCAGTTAGTTGATCATACATCTATTGCCAGTGCTGACCAGTATGTATCACCTGCTTTATGAAAGGCCCCCAGGGCTGTTTTTAAGGATAGTAATCATTCCATAGCCTCAGTACCATTGGGAACTTGATTGAATAAAGGGGAACCAGCTCATCACTTGGCCCTTTGTGACTTAAATGAGCGCTGATTATGTAAGCCTATCTAATAGAATGTGTAATATTGTTGATTGTTAGAAAACTGTGGATAAGTAAGCTCAGGCAGCCTACAAATTACGGCCTGGGTCTGAATTTCCACCCTTCACTGTAGCTCTTGTTCAGTCTTTCACATTTGATAGCATGTTGGGTGCTATCCGATCTTTGTTTAACTCAGAGACACAAAGAGCAGTTTCTTTTCAGAAGTCATTGCCAGTGTCTGAGACAGATGCATTTTGGAATGGCATCTAGTTAACTATGGAATTCATATGGTATTTGTCACTTATCTTCATATCATTTTTATGCTCATATGTTTATGCACTACTTTGGCTCAAAGACTAGCTTTATTAAATTAGATATGTCAGTGGGTGGTTTGCCAAATATGCTCATTATTATGCACCACCAGGGCCAAATCTATGTCAAGATGATATTTTATGTGGCATTTTTCAAGTAACCATGTGCATTACCAATCACAAATTTTGCGTAAGATTAACAGAGAGCCCCCGTGCCTCGACCCTACTCCCTGGCAGGAGCGCCGGGCAGGCAGAGCGGGTCAGGGTGCAGGGATGCCCATTTTTTCTGGGGGGGCCCTCAATTGGCTGGGCCCCTGGGCACAGGCCCTGTGGGTCCAGTGGCTAATCCTCCACTGGCTCACACTGAAGTCAAAAAAAGATGCAAGCAGCTAGATATGGTAAAGTCAGTCTCTCTCCCCCCGCCCCTTCATACCCCAGTTAATTACTGTCCTCAAACAAAATTTTTCCCCCCCTTGGAATGGAGTTATCTTTCCATTTAGTTTAAACTGAATTAGAGCAGGATCACTTGAACCAAGATTATCCTCTACAACCAGTTCTTCTGTGAGATCCTCATTACTCCCTAATACTAAATCTAAAATGGCATTCCTCCTGTTGGTTTGATGAAGAAATCTGTCAGCTATTACATCCAGTATATCTGGGCCCTACCATTATTAGTAGCACTTGCTCTCCAATCTATATCTGGGAAATTAAAGTCTTCCATAATCACACAGTATCAAGTAGTATTTTTTTCATTAAAAATGTTAGAGGTATCTATTCATAACAAAACTGTATCCCTGGCGGTCTGTAGCATACCCCAAGCACTATCCCAGTGGAGTCTCTAGTAGCTTTCTTCTCCAAAGTGATTTTGTCCAAAACAGACTGTTTTATCCATTCCATCACTTCTAATTTCTTTATGGTCCTCCTCATCATTAATATATAATGCTACTCCACCTTTATTTCTGTCTTTCCTGAACAACACATCCTTCAATACCTGTACTCCAGTCATGACTACTATTCCATCATGTTTCTGTTATCCCTATAATATCTGGTTTCACTTAGTTGTTTCTGCTTTGCTTCACCCAGATTCCTTGCCCAATTAAAGTACAGTCAGTGCCACTATCGCCCACTTGTTAGCGTCTTGGTATTGATATGATCTTTCCTCTTAATGTCCATTCTTCTACCCTCTGTTGTTCCTTTCTCCATTGCTGTATCTACTTGATTTTCCTCCAGCTCTATATTAGAATTAAGCATGAAGATTACACAAGCATTTCCCAACCATCTCCCCCAAATTTCTAGTGTCAAGCTCTTTTAATCACTTGTGCCAAACTCCATCCCAAAAGTCTATTTCCCTCCCTACTGAGAGAGTCCATCCCATGAGAACAGTCCTCCGTCTGTGAACGCCTCCCAGTGATTGAACATACCTAACTTCCATTTGTGCCTTTGAAAATCTTCCCTAATGATTTCAGTGGGAGTACTCATGTAAGGAAAGTTACTTGTGTTCTTGTTTGCAGGATCAGGGCCTTTCTTTCATAGTCCTAGTAAATATGAAATAGCTGTCCAATTTTTTCCAGTTAAATACCAATGATGATCACATTTAACAACTGGCCCTCCTTTCTCTATTGTATCAAACAAATGTCTTCATTTTCAAGGCCCTTCACAGCCAACCCTCAGCCCCATCATCTCCCATTCACTACTGAGATTTTGATTCCCATCTCCATTTGGCCTATAATGCCAGCTTCCATTGCCCACTTGTACATTTTCAAAGAAGCACCTTTGTGCTTTCTTCCATGCTGCCCCTCATGATTACATGATATAGGAGAAGTATCCCATAAACCTACCTCATTATCCACTTTCAAATCCCTCCTTAAAAAAACTCTCCTTTGCCACGATACTGTCCAGAATTAGTTAGGATGCTGGCATACTGAAACCAATGTCTATCATGCTGATCAGTATTGTTTCCATGTTCTCCCCCATTTGTCTGTCTGTATCCATCTGTTGTCTCTTGTCCGATACTTAAATTGCTGGTTATGTTGGGCAGGAAGCATTTCTTGCTGTATTTGTACAGTGTCTACTGCAATGGGGTCCTGATCCATCACTACAATACATCACCTCGTTAATATGATAATAAAATAGTAAATTAATAAGAACAACATATGGGGGAATTAAATGTGGATAATTTAAAATGATCTCATAAGCAATACAGACAAAGATTTCATACAATATACCATCGCTATAATGCCCTTCACAATACCAAACCTTGGGCTGTAGTAAACCCGGTCCCTGGATCCCACCTCAAGTCATGCCAATGCAGCAGGGGCAAAGAGCTCTTCCATCCCTGGGGAGCTGGAGGATCGCAGTGGCCCCTGCCATGGCCCCAGGCGCTGAAGAAGCTGTGGTCCCCCCACTGGTTCTCTTTAGCTAAAACGAACCCCTGGCTATACCTAGCAAATGGCTTGGCTCCCGAGGGGCTCATTATAGTGAGGGGTTACTGTATTTCACTTTTCTCCTTACTGCTGAGGAAAGATGCCAGATTGAAGTCCTTTGTTTAGCCACAGAATTCACAGCAGCAGTGTAAGTTCCCTTACGCTGTCTTGCAAAGTGCTTCAACCCTGTTTTGGTGGAATTGCCTCAGGAATTAAAGCATGAGTTCTGAGCTAAGTGGAGTGACAATAACTGCCTGCTCCCCAAAGCGTTTATATTGTACTAGGCAATATAGAGGGCATTTGGAGTGTTTTAGTGGTGTATACATAATAGTTTTAATGAATTGCTATGAAACTCAGATGTAGAGGTGGAAATGAAAATGACTGGGAGAGTCTTACAATATACCATATATGGTAATAAAGATACAACATAAAATGATATTTAATGTGGAAAACAAAGCTTATTAATTCCTTAGCACTCTGCTGAGGCTAACGGGGTGATCGTTCCAATAACGTTTGTAACACAGATGTCTCCTGTCCACTAGAAACAGTAAGGGTGCCACCTCAATTCACATAGACCACCAAACAGCTGCTAGAAGGTAATGATTGTTTGGCTGATATTCCCCCCTTTAGAAGTTTAGTTTGGAAGCCAAATAATACCTGAGAAAATGAAAGGATATCTGGAGAAAATAATGCAAAATTTCGATAGATGCTCTATCATATGATTTACTGAAGCCCTGACATAATACAGCTACTGTTGGCTAAACAGGATTTACAAATATGAAATACAGTTACACTATTACATCTGCACTTGGTTAATATGACAACAACAGAAGTCCTAGAGAAGTACCTATATAAGTTGATTAAAATTGTGGTCTCAGAATCAGCATAAATAATGTGTTTTTGCTTGAGACATTCTTTTGTGTTATACAGGTCATTGAATGAAGGGGAAAATGACAAGCAGTTTATGTAGAGAAGCACAAATAATCTTCTGGGTTTGTTTTTTCTCCTCTAAGGAAGGTTGATGAAGGATGGTGATGTTCAGTATACACCTGAGGGATAATTTTGTATTGTTTAAATTACATAATGATACCCAGACTCTAATGCAACACATTCCCTATAAATATGTAAAATAATCAAAGATAGGGGGTAATAGAAATACTCACTAAAGTCAATGGAACAACTCGCAGTATTGAAAGTTATGCATGAGCACGAGTCTTTACAAGAAATGGCCTGATCCTGCAATCTTCTTTGGGTTGGGACATTATCTTCTTAAATACTTATAAGCAGAGCTGCTCAAAACATTTTCAAAGGAACAGTTTTCTGTTGAGAAATGAAATTTAGTCAAAATAGAAACAGTTCACAGGAAGGTGCTAAAGTGGACTAATTTTTTTTAGCAAAAAACAATAAAAACAAATTGTTTCAACTTTCTTGTTTAGTGTCATTATGTACCATTTTGATAAACTTTTTTGTTAAGCTTTTGTTTTTATTTTTATATTAAATTTTGTATTAAATACTATATTTAGTATAAAAGATTGTTTGATGTTATTAAATTAAAACAATGCAATATCTCCAAATTATAATTGTTTTTCAGAATTTCCATTCTGCAGAAAATTTTTAAATGACAGAATTTCTGACCAGCTGTACTTGTAAGGCTCCATGTGCCCCTATACTGCCATATAAACAACAACAAACAGCTGGACAGCCAATCAGTGTGCTTGGTAGAGTAGAATAGGGTGGTAAGTTTTCTCAAGCAACAATACATAACTTATATATGTTTGCAGAAGGAATTTTTTGTTATCACAAGTTATCCTTTTCCTAGGGCGTTAGTAAATTCTCCTTTATTCTAAAAAAATGTTTAAAACTTTCTGTCGTGATGACACATTTGGAGCTTGGATTTGTCTTACTCTGTGTGACCCCACTCAGATCTGGATTTACAAACACTTTACTAAATTTAACACAGAGCAAGCAGTCCTGTCACTGCAGGAAAAGGGAAATGATAAATTGGAGGAAAGTGATCTCTTTTAAGAAATGTATTGAACTTTCCTTTGTTCTTGCCCAGTGGAATAATGCCTTTCACTTTTTGAACTTGGTTCAGTAATACATTTAAGCAGATACTTAGATCCCTCCTTATTCCAGGCAGCATTTAAGCACACACTTGTTTTGATGCATGTGCTTGAGTGCTATCCTGAAAAAAGACACTTTTCTGAATCAGAGACTTTAAAAGTAGGCTTTCCAATTCAAATACCATTTGAAAGGATATTTAGTATCTTAACAATTTTTTCACCTGTAACTGATGAGCCAACAATCCTTCTGATGTACATACGTGTGTGTGAGCCTGTGTGTATTTCCACGTTTGATTTATTGCTCTTGTATATATATATATATTGCTCACGTAACTTTTGCCCCTTTATTTTGGAATATCCTTAAACCTTTTTATGAGCATGTTTTATGTGCTAAAGCTTGGAATTTCCCCTTTCAGGGTGACTCCACTTTTTGTTTGGATTATGACTTTCTGCAAAATGTAACACAGAGAGGACCGATTACCCAGGAGAGGAGGGGAAAAGATTGATGAATTGGGTGATGGTTTTTTTTATGAAGGAAAGCACATTCCAAACATTTTTCCCATGGAAAGAATGTTATATTTACATAAATATGGTATGTACATACAGTATACATATATAGAGCAATCTTGAACAGGGTTTTGAGCTATAAATCTCTCTCATGACCTGATCCCTTATGTTCTCAAGAACTGTTCTTCATAAGAAGTCTCCATCATCATCAGTGGAACATTAGTATTTACAACATACCACATACATCTGTAGGGGTATGTAACTAACTTTAAGAAAATCTGTTGATTTATGTTAAGAAGTTACAGACAAGACATTGGGTTTTTATTATATAGCTGGGAAGGATTTATTGCCAGGTCTTGTTGAGTTCCTTCCTCCTCACTCGCAGCATATGCTGTATCTTATACTCTAGAAAGATTCTCCAGTGCTCCTAAATTCTATAGGGAGAATAGGAGAATGGATCATCTTGTGGATAAGGGGCTGAACTAGGACACAGGAGGAGATCTGAGTTCATTTTCTGGTGTTGCCACAGAGTTCCTGGGTAACCTAGGACAGATCTCTGTGCCTAAGTAAAAGGGGATACTACTGCTACTAATTTTCTCCCACCTATCCGTCCACCTTGGCTGTTTAGAATGCATTTCAGAGCATGTTATGGTCATTTAGATGCCTTAACTACATTTCTACATCTCAGTGTGTTTCCATTTTTTCTTTAGAGAGTGACTTTAACACCAAATTTCCTGGGTTTGTAATGCTTGTTTTGGGGATAATTATAAGATCCCTAGAACACATTTTACCCTTATTTGCTGCGATGTAAACATAGGGTGACCAGATGTCCTGATTTTATAGGGATAGACCGAATATTCAGGGCTTTGTCTAATAGAGGTGTCTATTACCCCCCCACTCCCTGTCCCAATTTTTCACACTTGCTATCTAGTCATCCTATGTAAACACCTTAACTCCATCTCAATGCAGTTTTGTCTAGGTATTTCCTTTTATTTATTTATTTATTTTTAAATGTCATACATGAACACTAAACAAACCCCCAAAATAATGAGGAGTCCTTGTGGCACCTTAGAGACTAACAAATTTATTTGGGCATAAGCTTTCATGGGCTAGAACCCACTTCATCAGACGCATGAAGTGAAAAATACAGGAGCAGGTATAAATACATGAAAGGATGGGGGTTGCTTTACCAAGTGTGAGGTCAGTCTAATGAGATAAATCAATTAACAGAAGGATACCAAGGGAGGAAAAATAACTTTTGAAGTGGTAAAAGACTGGCCCATTACAGACAGTTGACAAGAAGGTGTGAGTAAGAGTAGGGAGCAATTAATATTGGGGAAATTAAGTTTAGATTTTGTAATGACCCAACCACTCCCAGTCTTTATTCAGGCCTAATCTGATGGTATCCAGTTTGCAAATTAATTCCAGTTAATAGTAATCCTACCTTCAACCTCAGCCTGGACCAGTCCAGACAAGAGGCCCACTTCCTAGACACTACAGTGCTAATAAGCGATGATCACATAAACACTACCCTATACCGGAAACCTACTGACCACTATACTTACCTACATGCCTCCAGCTTTCATCCAGACCACATCACACGATCCATTGTCTACAGCCAAGCTCTAAGATACAACTGCATTTGCTCCAATCCCTCAGACAGAGACAAACGACTACAAAATCTCTATCAAGCATTCTTAAAACTGCAATACCCACCTGGTGAAATGAAGAAACAGACTGACAGAGCCAGAAGGGTACTGAGATGTCACCAACTATAAGACAGGCCCAACAAAGAAAGTAACAGAATGCCACTAGCCGTCACCTACGGCCCCCAATTAAAACCTCTCCAGCGCTTCATCAAGGATCTACAACCTATCCTGAAGGACGATCCCTCACTCTCACAGACCTTGGGAGACAAGCCAGTCCTCGCCTACAGACAGCCCCCAAACCTGAAGAAAATACTCACCAGCAACTGCACACCACGCAACAAAAACACCAACCCAGGACCAAACCCTGCTACAAACTGGGTTGGAATGTTGGTGTGGATGGGTACAGCTTGCTCAGGAAGGATAGACAGGGGAAAAAGGGAGGAGGTGTTGCCTTATATATTAAAAATGTACACACTTGGACTGAGGTAGAGATGGACATAGGAGACGGAAGTGTTGAGAGTCTCTGGGTTAGGCTTAAAGGGGCAAAAAACAAGGGAGATGTCATGCTAGGAGTCTACTACAGGCCACCTAACCAGGGGGAAGAGGTGGATGAGGCTTTTTTCAAGCAACTAACAAAATCATCCAAAGCCCAAGATTTGGTGGTGATGGGGGACTTCAACTATCCGGATATATGTTGGGAAAATAACACAGCGGGGCACAGACTATCCAACAAATTCTTGGACTGCATTGGAGACAACTTTTTATTTCAGAAGGTTGAAAAAGCTACTAGGGGGGAAGCTGTTCTAGACTTGATTTTAACAAATAGGGAGGAACTCGTTGAGAATGTGAAAGTAGAAGGCAGCCTGGGTGAAAGTGATCATGAAATCATAGAGTTTGCAATTCTAAGGAAGGGTAGAAGGGAGAACAGCAAAATAGAGACAATGGATTTCAGGAAGGCAGATTTTGGGAAGCTCAGAGAGCTGATAGGTAAGGTCCCATGGGAATCAAGACTGAGGGGAAAAACAACTGAGGAGAGTTGGCAGTTTTTCAAAGGGACACTATTAAGGGCCCAAAAGCAAGCTATTCCGCTGGTTAGGAAAGATAGAAAATGTGGCAAAAGACCACCTTGGCTTAACCATGAGATCTTGCACGATCTAAAAAATAAAAAGGAGTCATATAAAAAATGGAAACTAGGACAGATTACAAAGGAGGAATATAGGCAAACAACACAGGAATGCAGGGGCAAGATTAGAAAGGCAAAGGCCCAAAATGAGCTCAAACTAGCTACAGGAATAAAAGGAAACAAGAAGACTTTTTATCAATACATTAGAAGCAAGAGGAAGACCAAAGACAGGGTAGGCCCACTGCTTAGTGAAGAGGGAGAAACAGTAACAGGAAACTTGGAAATGGCAGAGATGCTTAATGACTTCTTTGTTTCGGTCTTCACCGAGAAGTCTGAAGCAATGCCTAACATAGTGAATGCTAATGGGAAGGGGGTAGGTTTAGCGGATAAAATAAAAAAAGAACAAGTTAAAAATCACTTAGAAAAGTTAGATGCCTGCAAGTCACCCGGGCCTGATGAAATGCATCCTAGAATACTCAAGGAGCTAATAGAGGAGGTATCTGAGCCTCTAGCTATTATCTTTGGAAAGTCATGGGAGACGGGAGAGTTTCCAGTAGACTGGAAAAGGGCAAATATAGTGCCCATCTATAAAAAGGGAAATAAAAACAACCCAGGTAACTACAGACCAGTTAGTTTAACTTCTGTGCCAGGGAAGATAATGGAGCAAGTAATTAAGGAAATCATCTGCAAACACTTGGAAGGTGGTAAGGTGATAGGGAACAGCCAGCATGGATTTGTGAAGAACAAATCATGTCAAACCAATCTGATAGCTTTCTTTGATAGGATAAAGAGCCTTGTGGATAAGGGTGAAGCGGTGGATGTGGTATACCTAGACTTTAGTAAGGCATTTGATACGGTCTCGCATGATATTCTTATCGATAAACTAGGCAAATACAAATTAGATGGGGCTACTATAAGGTGGGTGCATAACTGGCTGGATAACCGTACTCAGAGAGTTGTTATTAATGGTTCCCAATCCTGCTGGAAAGGCGTAACGAGTGGGGTTCCGCAGGGGTCTGTTTTGGGACCGGCTCTGTTCAATATCTTCATCAACGACTTAGATATTGGCATAGAAAGTACGCTTATTAAGTTTGCGGATGATACCAAACTGGGAGGGATTGCAACTACTTTGGAGGACAGGGTCATAATTCAAAATGATCTGGACAAATTGGAGAAATGGTCTGAGTTAAACAGGATGAAGTTTAACAAAGACAAATGCAAAGTGCTCCACTTAGGAAGGAAAAATCAATTTCACACATACAGAATGGGAAAAGACTGTCTAGGAAGGAGTACGGCAGAAAGGGATCTAGGGGTTATAGTGGACCACAAGCTAAATATGAGTCAACAGTGTGATGCTGTTGCAAAAAAAGCAAACATGATTCTGGGATGCATTAACAGGTGTGTTGTGAGCAAGACACGAGAAGTCATTCTTCCGCTCTACTCTGCTCTGGTTAGGCCTCAACTGGAGTATTGTGTCCAGTTCTGGGCGCCGCATTTTAAAAAAGATGTGGAGAAATTGGAAAGGGTCCAAAGAAGAGCAACAAGAATGATTAAAGGTCTTGAGAACATGACCTATGAAGGAAGGCTGAAAGAACTGGGTTTGTTTAGTTTGGAGAAGAGAAGACTGAGAGGGGACATGATAGCAGTTTACAGGTATCTAAAAGGGTGTCATGAGGAGGAGGGAGAGAACTTGTTCACCTTAGCCTCTAAGGATAGAACCAGAAACAATGGGTTTAAACTGCAGCAAGGGAGGTCTAGGTTGGACATTAGGAAAAAGTTCCTAACTGTCAGGGTGGTTAAACACTGGAATAAATTGCCTAGGGAGGTTGTGGAATCTCCGTCTCTGGAGATATTTAAGAGTAGGTTAGATAAATGTCTATCAGGGATGGTCTAGACAGTATTTGGTCCTGCCATGCGGGCAGGGGACTGGACTCGATGACCTCTCGAGGTCCCTTCCAGTCCTATAATCTATGATTCTATGATTCTATGAAACCCCAGTGCTAACTCTGTCCGCTTATCTATTCAAGGGATACCATCTTAGGGCCTAACCACATCAGCCACACTATCCAGCGCTCGTTCACCTGCACATCTACCAATGTGATATATGCCATCATGTGCCAGCAATGCCCCTCTGCCATGTACATTGGCCAAAGCAGACAGTCTCTACACAAAAGAATAAATGGACACAAATCTGACATCAGGAATCATAACATTCAAAAACCAGTAGGAGAACACTTCAATCTCTTGGGTCACTCAATAACAGACCTAAAAGTGGCAACTCTTCAACAGAAAAACTTCAAAAACAGACTCCAATGTGAAGCTGCAGAATTGGAATTAATTTGCAAACTGTACACCATCAGATTAGGCCTGAATAAAGACTGGGAGTGGTTGGGTCATTACAAAACTTAATTTCCCCAATACTAATTTCTCCCTACTGTTACTCACACCTTCTTGTCAATTGTCTATAATGGGCCACTCTCTTACCACTTCAAAAGTTATTTTTCCTTCCTTGGTATCCTGTTGTTAATTGATTTATCTCGTTAAACTGACCTCACACTTGGTAAAGCAACCCCCATCCTTTCATGTATTTATACCTACTCCTGTATTTTTCACTTCATGCAACTGATGAAGTGGGTTCTAGCCCATGAAAGCTTATGCCCAAATAAATTTGTTAGTCTCTAAGGTGCCACAAGGACTCGTCATCATTTTTGCGGATACAGACTAACATTGCTACCACTCTGAAACCCAAAAATAATAGCTAATGTCTCTCATGATTTGAAGATCAGTTGGATCATTATAATATATATTATATAGAAGTACATACACATCCACTGACCCATTTAGTTTTAGAGCCAGATTCACCAGTATATTCTGACTGCTTTCCACTGCTCTGGAACACTGCCTCATAGGAGAGAGTGGGGCTGGGGAGAGGGGATTGACAGAGAGAATCAGTGATGTGTATAGGCCCAATGGAGAGATGAGCTGTCTTTGGGAAACAGACTGTTAGGGGGACTGGCACTGTGAAAAAAGAGCTGAGAGCTGTAGTCCCTGAGTCCCAGTGCCTCTGTACTTTGAGAGCTTCCTCTATGCTCCTGCTTCAGCTTCCCTGGTAATTCTGCCTGGGTGCACAATGGAGCTGAAGTAGCAGTGCTTTGGAGAGCCTTCAGAAAAGTGATGCTCATGCTGTCATGAGGAACTTTACAGGAATAATGACTCTATGGGTCACGTCAGCTATCAATCAGAACTCTTGACACAAAAGAGTCCAGTCTCATGTCATTGACTCATAATAACCAATAGAAATGGAACATGGAAACTGACTTTCAAGAAAGGGTGGCCAGTGGGTGAATTATTTCTAATGTTGCAATGGGCCCAGTTATGGGCGAGTTGGCCTGTTCACTTGGCCTTAGGTATAATTAACAATTTAGCTTAATTACAACCTAACTTCTTGAAACTATAGCCTAGTCACAAAATTTCAGTGAGTTTTCAGACTTCCCACACAGTTAGGAGTCTGTATTATTCTATCATTCAGGGTAAATGAAGGACCCATTTTAAAATGAAATCAAATTAACTAACCAAGCTGTTTATGAATTCTTGGAATATTAATTTTGTACTCAAAGGGTGAGTGCAGTAATTTTGAAGAAAATATACTGTATTTCTCAACCTTAACAATGGAGCTGTGACTGGTGCCTCCATAATAATTTTATTTACTTTAATTTTAATACACAAGAGGTGTGTTAGATCTGTAGCCTCTTTTGGGCTATTGGTATCTTGACAAACCATTAAAAACACAACCCATAGCAACTACAGCAGCATTACATGCAATAGCCAGTTCTACCCACACTAAGAATAACCCCTGCCACCCTCCAAATCGCAGTGATCACAAGGCCCTTCAAACCCCAGCTCTCCCCAAATGTCCATGCAAATAGATGATCTTGCAAGTGTGCCACAAAGTATCACATAGTTGGTCTGTTCTGGGTGTATGTGAGGAATAGAGCATAGGTTAAAATATGGCCAGATAACAGGAGATCACATGTTAGCTTAAATGATTGAAAAGTCCCATCAAGATGTAGGCTAACTCAACTGAGCTAACACGACTGAAAATCATGCTCTTATTGCCAGTCAAGACAGATCCCGAAGGTATGGGAAGCTCAAGTCGCTTCCTCCAGTGATCACAACTGCAGCATTATTGTAGTATTTTGGGGAAACAATTTTACTGTACACTTTAAAAAAAATTACGTATGGCACAAAATTACTGATGGCCAAATCCTTTCCATGCTGAACTCCCATGAACTATGTTGGGAGTTCTGCATATGCAATGCTTGCATAATTTCTCATATTTGTAAATTCCTGTGCTAAAAGTGCTCATGCAGTTCCCTGGTGTAGCACATTATGTGGGTGAGAGTATGAAAAGGACCATTTTGGAAGCTGAATATAAATATGTTTGCATAAACAAATTCCTAAGACTTTAACTCATTCTCTCCCAATGCTGTCTGTCTAAAATTCAGGCTTCCAAAACTATTTACGTGGCATCAAAAGGAAAAATGAGAACAGATACCCAAATTATGGTATAGATACATTGCTTCTTTGGACTATGCTTTATAACCTCCTCCTGAACAAAGGAAGGGTCCAATTCTTCAGTCCTTAAAGATGCACAACTTGGATTGACTAATGAGAGTCTCTGGGTGCTCAGAACTTTTGAAAATCAGGTCATTTATTTATACGCCTTCATATGGACTTAGGTTCCTAACTTTAGGCCTCCATTTAAAAAAAATCTTTTCCATTTAGTCTTGCACTGTCATGCTGCACAGCATAAGACATCTATAGCCATATAATATGTATGAATTAGTGCTGGCTGGCAGGCTGGCTTTCTTCACAAATGCACTCTGAAACAAACTAAATCCAGATTTGCTAAGCTCTCCTTGTTACGAAATTTTGTTACATTAATATGGAATAGTATTCATGTTATTATTATACAAATCACATGTTGTAACAATTGAAACAATATTATTCCCTATTTATATACACACACAAGTATGCGGTTAGCAAGTCCAATTTATTTAAGATCTAGAGAAAAGACTTCATGATTGCTAACGTATGTATAAGTGTGAGCTTCCTAAGCATGTGTTGATTTATTTCCTGTAACTTTAGTAAAACCATGCATTTTTTATTAAATTCAAAATTTATGGTCTTGAACTTCTCCCATTAGAGTCAATATCGTAAGTCCTATGTGTTCCTTCATGAGCCAGATAAGAAATGAATCACTCTATATTTAAGAAATGAATCACACGACAGTTCTCCTCTTGTTTCTTATGAAATGTACATACAAGGAATTATGGTTGTCTAAAATGGATTATACAATCTTTGCTTTGTGAGATTTTTCAAAGCTTCCTCTTAATACAGTTCATAAATAGAACAGAAGTGATGGTCATGGTTCCATTGTTAAGAGTTAGTTGTGTTTTGTACATACATCAAGGATACAAACATTGTGTTACATATGAAGATTATAGTGTAGCCCCATCAAAATTAAAGCAACTATGTTTTGAGTGCAGAATGTATTTTCTGAGTAGTCACAAGTTAACTGATTAGTTTTTGAGTTAAAGTTAATTTTAAATAGGTTCTTCAGAAGTTTAGCAAACTGCATCAGATCTTTTTTTTTAAAAATCTTGAATTATCAGCAGAGTAATACACACTCTTCAAATTTTCCATATAATAAAACTCACTGAAATTTTGGCTATATTTGAAGATTTCCCCCTCCCCCCAGGATTAAGTCATATTTTGCCAAAAGCAACAGAGGGTCCTGTGGCACCTTTGAGACTAACAGAAGTCTGTTAGTCTCAAAGGTGCCACAGGACCCTCTGTTGCTTTTTACAGATTCAGACTAACACGGCTACCCCTCTCATATTTTGCCATTATTCTTCATAATTGAAAGTCTCTTCACAAGAGACTGATGAATAATGGTCTTCTACACACAGTTCCATGAAGAATGGTTCTTTCAAAATTGGAGCCATTGTCCTATTGTTCTCAGTGAAATTGAGGCCACAGGTGCCCACATTTAAAGTGTTTTTTTTCCCCCCAAAATGGCCAGTGATTCTCTTTTTTCCCAAATGGGAGTAAAGCCAAGCTGCCCTCAAGGAAGACAGGGACCTCTTGGCAGAATAGTGGGAGCATATGACAGAGCAAGTTGGATGAAATTTGGAAATATGCTGCTTTTCAATACATACTGGAGATAGAAGCGAGTGCCTTATGGAGGATTTGAATGTCTAAAACCCTTTTGTTGCACAATGTGAAGCTGGCAAAGAATGCTGAAGACAACATTCCCCTTTGCTGGTTATATTCATGCTTACAAGACTTTGAGTAGTCCTAACTTTAACCTTAACTGTCACTAAACCTAGTTTTTGTTATCTGAATATCTAATTCTTTGGGCTTCCACACATTAGGCCAGAACCTCAGCTGGTGTGAATCAGCACAGCTCCATTGAAGCCAATGCAGCTACGTAGATTTATACCGCCTGAGGATATAACTCACTTTTAAAACCATTTAATTTATAATATGCGTATATAAAATGTCACACACATTACAAATAGAGTGTTGCTGCCCACGATAAATTGCATTTATCATCTATTCTGGCCTCTCTCATACACTCAGCTCTTTAAATTACATCCTCCATCTTCAAACAGCTGCCATTTAAAAAAAATGGCTTGAAAAAAAAAATTCTCTCCTCCACTCCAAAAGATGCTGATAGAATTATGTTGGCACAAGACTGAGGAAAGGCAATATTCTGATTTAAAGTCTAGTATATCAAAAGGCACCCCCCCCTTCAGAGATAGAATCAGAAGCCATACACCATTAGAAAGCCAGAAGTCCACCCCTCAATCTATAGGATATAAGACATTTGGGATCAGTCCATCTCCCACTAAAGTTCACTGCAGTTTTGTCATGGATGTCAGTGGGTATCGATACACAAGTTTTTTTCCAGACCTGGCAGACCACAAAACATCAGATATTAAAATATGACATTTTTTATAGAACACAGTTGGCTTACGTAATTTTTAGATACTTCTACTACTATATATTATCACTTCTCTCTCCTTTTGAGGTGTTTATGACTGGTCTCATAACACACAGGGCATATGGTATTAAAGGCAAGAGAATACCATAGATTGCATCAATAAATGCTTTAACAAGCTTAAAGAAGTGACATGGAATCTGTATGATATATATGGCGGATAGCATATCTGGATGTTTTTGTCTGAAGTTACACTGGCCCTTATTTACAATGCTCTGCATAATACACTCATGCATAATGTGGACGTCCCAATGAATACCAATAGTACCTTGATACCATAACACAATAAGGCAGCTTACTCATTCCGTTTTTCCAAAGTAATGTTTGATACCCTTCTAAATTGCCCTCCCTCCAGACTATCAGGAATATATGCAGAAATTAAGACCAGTCCAACCAGAAAGTATATTCTGGCATTATTTCCTGAAGGCTGAAGTGACCTTATACATGGATATCACTTATTTTCATTTTCATATATGTACAGTCAGCTCTAGTGGCTCAGTTTTTGTTTGGGCTTACAGTGCCAAGTTTAGCTTGGCTCTGCATCCAAAGTTTCTGGTTTACCAGAGCCTAATGGTAGCCTTTGCATGCAAACTGCCCATATAAAGAAAATTTGAATGAACAAAAATGTAGAATCTTTTATGTGTCACTAATATTTCCTTTGGTTGAGAAATGAAGAAGACATTTAATATTATGTTTCATAAAAAAGTAAGTCTAGAAATATGACAGCATGCAAAATACTGGGGGTGGGGGTGGGAAATCACACAAAGAACCCAAACAGCATACGTAGCATTTTACAGGTATTCCTATTACTTCTGATCTTGGGCCCTGATTCTGCTAGCTGCTCTGCAGAGCCAAATACCTGTACCTTGAGAGAGTCCTGCTGAAATAAATGGGGCACCATACAAGTGCAGGAGTCTGCCCACACAGATCAGATTACAAGAGTGGGGACTTGGTTGGAAGATGATCAAAAAGAGAATCTTGCAGATGATGCCAATGAATAGAAAGACCTTGCTTTCACTGAAGTTGAGAAGCAATCCTTGAATTTCATTTGGCAGCACCTTGACAGATATATACACTATTTCAAGTGTAACGTCTCCCAGTGGAAACCAGTTCATTAATATTCAAAAAGCTTGTTCCTGCTTGGGTTCATAGAATATATTCTCCTATTAGAGTAATTTCCCCATTTCCAAACAAATATCTACAGATATTTTGACAAACTTATTCTTTTGTAATGATTATATTTTAAATGATTACCAATTCATGGTATCACATCATATAGTTTACTCATTTTATTGCATGTATTCCACTAACCTCCTTTTTGGCATGAAGAAGTTTCACCAGATCCAAAACAAGGCTTGTGCTCAGAAGACGGCCGTCACAAGGTTGCAGCAATGTTAGCTGCAGTTTAGCCTGCACCACATTTGCTTTTGTGCTGTACTCCACTAAAGGATTGATTTTATCTTGGGCTCCATGACCATCCAGACCGAAATACTGCATCTCACACTATGTGTGAGCTAGGTTCTGGCCACACAGAAGAAAAGAGTGTTGTGGATATTCTTTTCTGGGACAAGCAAACAGGCAGAAGCAGAGAATGAACATAAGAATGGCCAAACTGGATCAGACCAAAGGTCGATCTAGCCCAGTATCCTGTCTTCTGACAGTGGCCAATGCCAGGTGCCCCAGAGGGAATGAACAGAACAGTTAATCATCAAGTGATCCATCCCCTGTCCCCCATTCCCAGCTTCTGCAATGGGTGGAGCCTTGGCCCTGTGTCCTCAATGCATTGGTGGACATAGCTGATGGAGCACAGGGGATAGATCAGCGATATACTACTTCCCTCATGGGAGAAAAGGTAGGAAATAGCAGCTCCCTGAGACTATTATTTCCACAGAATACTCTTTCGATGCACAGAAACTTGCCACCTCTTGATTTGGGTTATGTCCTAACAAGACATTCTAACCCTAAGGCAACCATTGGCTAAATTTCACAAGTACACTTGAACTTTTGGGTTTGTCATCAAAAATCATTGCTGCAGAGGTTCTCCACCAACTCTGCAATTATCAGATTGCATTTTTCCATTGATCCATTGCCATAGTTAACAAGTCACAGCTTTCATTTTTATGAAGTATACTAGAGAAAGAAATTTACAGATTTTCTGTGCAGTTGATTTAGCTGACTGGGAGAATCTCTCATGGATGTAGAGGTATTCTGCCGCAAGACATTAATTGACAGATAATTACGTGAAGGCCATATTCTACAAGCTGTGGTTTTAATGTTTCTAAAACAATAGACTAAGAAGTAGCTAGTTTGTGGTCTTGGCAGATAAACAGATGACGATATATGATTAAATACTTTCCTCAGACAATGCTGCATCCACATTTCAGATCCTTTACAAAGGTCAGCTTCCTGCCCAATATTGCTGCTTATAAATGCTGTTGTTTATTTATATTACAAAACTATTATACAAATATAAATCAGAAACACTGCCTGACTTTGAGGCTATCAGGCATCTGTTTTACCAAAATTAAATGTACTTTCTTTTGACAATATATTTGTACCTAAGACTGCAAAACTTCAGCACAAGACTCCTGTAAACAACCATAGAGCAAGAGATATACAAATCAGACAAGGAGTGGTAGATATTTAATATGATCAGGGAGAGGAGGTTTCCAAGACATTTCCCCCAAGTTCAGGTCTACAAGGCCTAGGCCTCTCCATTTTTATTTTATTTATTTGTGTGGGTTTTTTTTTTTTTTTTTTTTTAGGATTATGAGGGGAAAATTTTTCCCCTTCTTTCATTATAGCTTGCAGAAATTTGTCTTTTCACTGAATAAATTCAGATTTTCCTGTTGCTCTGATTGCTGATGCTTTTTATAGTTAGCTCACCATCTTTAGAACTTAATGTTTTGTTTCCATTCTTATTTTACCTTGTCTCTTTTCTTATCCAAAAGCCCTGCGGTCTAGTATTAGCTCAGTTAACACTTATTGTATTCCTTCCTTAGCAATCTTCAGCATTTTCCAACTTTTACTTATAATGAAAGCTGGGTGACTATTGAAAAAAATATGTTTCTATCCAGAAATAAAAATGAATGCTCTCCAACCATGTTCATAGAAATCATAGAAATGTAGGAGTGGAAGGGACCTTATTGGATCATCTAATCCAGTCCCCTGCACTGAGGCAGGACCAAGTATTATCTAAACCAGTATTACATTGCAACAGTATTACACTTTTGAATCATATTTAGTTTCTGATCCACTATAAGCCCCAGATCCTTTTCAGCAGTACGACTGCCTAGGCAGTCATTTCCCATTTTGCCTTTGTGCAACTGACTATTCCTTTCTAAGTGTAGTACTTTGCATTTGTCCTTACTGAATTTCATCCTATTTATTTCAGGCTATTTCTCCAGTTTGTCAAGGTCATTTTGAATTCTAATCTGGTCCTCTAACGTGCTTGTCCACTCAGCTTTGTATCATCTGCAGTCTTTAAATGCACTCTCCATGCTATTATCCAAAACATTTATGAAGATATTGAATATAACCAGATCCAGAACAGATCCCTGTGGGACTCCACTCCATATGCCTTTGCAGCTTGACTGTTAACCATTGATCACTACTCTCTGAGTATGGTATTTCAACCAATTGTGCCCCCACCTTATAGTAAGTTTGTCTAGGCTATATTTTCCAAGTTTGTTTATGTGGTCATGTGACAGAATATCAAAAGGCTTACTAAAGTCAAGATCTATCACATCTATGCTTCCAACCTATTCTCAAGGCTTGTTACCCTTCAAAGAAGGATATTAAGTTGGTTTGACATGATTGGTTCTTGACAAATTCATGTTGACTGTTCCTTATCACCTTATCTTTTAGGTACTTAAAAACTGATTGTTTGATTATTTACTCCCTTATCTTTCCGGGTACCAAAGTGAAGGTGACTGGTTTAGAATTCCTTGGGTGGGTCTTATTTCCCTTTTCATGGATAGGTACTATATTTGTCCTTTACCAGTCCTTCAGTCCTGTGTCTTTTGTGTCTTCTTCCAACTAATATTTGATTACCACGTTTTACTTAGTCAAATACTTATGTAAAGCAAATTTTAAGTTCTCATGCTTGAATACTTAGTTTATGAGCCAAATTCAGAAGAGATGTGTAAGATAGACTTCCTTATGCTAATAGAACCTTGTTATAGATTTGGTTAGACTGAGACTCCCTTAGATCTACTTATACCCATTCTACCCCTGTATAAGGAAATCCAAATCAGTGTAATTAACACACCAATGAGCTGGATGATGCAAGCAGAAGGAAGTTGCTTTTCTTGCTACATTCTTCTCTTCTAGCGCTTTGACATGCGAGTCAAATCAACATTAACTCCTTTAGATTAAGTGGGTCACATTCAGAGGAGGTCTGTAAATGGTGGCGGTGGGCTGTCAGTTATATGTTGGTAAATGGATGAGTCTAAGTGAGTCAGTCTAAGGGAGTCTAGAAGGAGTTTAATCTGCCACACCCAACTTTTCTTCCACACAGATCTGTTGCTCAAATTGAACAGGAAGCAAAAATAAAAATGCTCCTTCCTCCTCCTAAAACTCCCTTACGTGCTACTAACCTTCCCTAGTGACCCTCCCCACCAAGTGCTGAAACAGTCTGCCACCCATCTTCCTGGGCAGGAGGAGAAGCAAGACAGGGATCAGAACTTCTAGACTGAGATTTCATGAGGCACACACACACACACACACACACACACACACACACACACACACAGGCAGTGCACAAGAATTGGGGGCAGGAATAAATCTCATACATGACAGAGTCGAAAAGCTGAGTACGAGACAGAAATATAGGGGGAAGCTGTGCATATGAGTTGATAATTAGGGAAAGGAGTCTGCATCTCTTTGTGAACAGGGAAGGGAACCTAAAGCCATGTGTTTAAGGATACGGGTGGAAGAAAAGCTGTATATGTGGGTGGGTAGGTATTTATATGTGTGCATAGATGAACTTTATTGTGGAGGAGCTTTTCTCAGGAACCCTGCATGTATGTTTATGAGCTCTGACATGGGGCAAGGCAGTATGTGGGTGATTTTTTAGGGGGCGGCGGGACAGAAGGCTGTAGTTTGCGCAAGTTTGATTTTGTGTGGGGGGAGATTAAAAGTAAGACTGTACAAGAGGCATGGAGAGTTCTGAGAGATTAGGAGTGGAAAACAAGAGAGGAAAGTAATAGAAGGGAGAGAATGATGTAGAGAAAGGAAGGAGAGAACAGAAAAAAGGAGTTTATGAAATAGCATGAAGGTGGAAGGAAAGATAGGAACAGCTATTCCATATTATAAAAAGGGAATACAAAAAAAAAAAAAGCTTTCATTAAACATCCAGATCTTTTGAGGTTTGACCATCAATGGCTTATTTGTATAATTTTTTTCCAAATCTAGATGATACTTTCAGTCCGTTGTAAAAGCTGAGACTTGCTGAAAAGTATTTGACTGGAGGATGGATAAAAGGGGAAATGAGTATGAAATCACTCTAAGGATTTAACAACATACTTCTCACCACATATATTTAAATGTACATCAACTTTCTGGGTATATCATCGTGCCACTATATAAATGCATGGTAGGCCCAAAGCCTGAATACCATATGCAATTCTGGTCACCCTGTCTCAAAAACTAGATATTAGAATAATAAAAAGTACAGAAATGGGTATCAAAAGTGATTAGAGGTATGGAATAGCTTCCATAGGAGGAGAGATTAAAGAGATGAGTAAGAGGGGAAGTGATAGAAGTCTATAAAATCATGAGTGCTGTGGGGAGAATGAATAGGGAACTGTTATATACCACTTCAAATAAACACAAGAACCAAGGGTCACCCAATGAAATTAATAGGCAACAGATCTAAAACAAACATCAGAAAGTACTTCTTCACACAAATGCACAGTCAACCTGTGGAACTCATTGCCAGAGGATGCTGTGAAGGCCAAAAGTATAACTGGGTCCAAAAAAGCATTAGATAAGTTCATGCAAGACAGGTCCATGAATGGCTATTATGCTCTGGGTGTCCCTAAGCGACTGCCAGAAGCTGGGACTGGACGACAGGGGATGGGTCACTCGATAAAGTACTCTGTTCTGTTTCGTTCTTTGAAGCATCTGACACTGGCTACCAGGATAGATGGATCATTGGTGTGACCCAGTATGGCCATTCTTATGTTCTTAAGAGTCTAAAATCTTGAATGAATGAGTGAAGTCTAAAACCATTTGGAAAGCTGTCAGTCAAGTTGCAGTCATTTGTACATTATCGCTATGTTTCCTCACAAACAGAAGAAAACCTAAGCATAAACTTGTTAGGTGGTTCTATTTAGGACCGCTCAAATCCAAGACACTTCAAAAGCATCAGTGCAATTTTGTTACAAAGTTTCCTCAAGGATTCTATGGACCTACCATATAGCAGAAATTGTTGTTTCAGAGACACAAAATGACACATGTGCAGTACTTTGGGAAAAATCAAAATAAAATGTTAGACACTAAATAGACCAGTATAACTGTAAAAGTCACATGATAAAAATATCTGAAGTCCTGCATATTTATATCCAAAGAAAGCTTCAAACTCATTTTTCTAGTTATTCTTTAAAGTAATTTCATTGTACAAAGTTGTCTATTACATAAAACATTTGGATCCTTGGAAAAGTGATCTGTTAAATCTAAAATAAAGTGAAACCACACACATCACTTTATAAAGATATTAGCTCACCCACCTTGTCTCTCAAATATCCTGGGACCAACATGGCTGCAACAAAACTGCACATAAAAATGGAAGATACAGAATTTTGCAGTCTTAAATTAACCCTGCTATTTTGGTTAAATTTTAGTTAGGGTATTTATTACCTACAGATAAGATACTTTCCCTTGCACTTTCAGCTAGATACCTTCTTGACTTCAGATATGAAGCAGTTTTACTGTTTTGCTTTTAAACAGTTGTTATGTTTTTAATTCCCACATTAATAGTCAAATTGTACAGTACTGTAGGACCCCACTTGATGATATAGGTATCATTACCACTTCTCCTTCACTGGGATTCCACCAAAAGACAATCAGCTGGTGATTTAAGCCTTCATTCAATTTATTCAGAGACTGAGGCCTTGAAGAAGCAATCTGTGTTAACATGGCTCTCACTCATCTCTTACTAGCATTTCCTGAAAAGGGGAACTTACTATGCTCTCTGGAAGCATGGCTACTCATGGGCCTGATCCAATGACCTCAACAGAGAGGTTCCCATGACTTTCAAATGGCTTTGGATCAGGCCCTGGAAAAGTTTGCCTCAGATCTCTGTAATCAAGGATGGACTCCCTGTGGCAGTACACAGTGTAAGCAGATAGTTTGTCTACTTTCTTTAATTGTATAATAGTAGCTATAGGAGACTCTCTCCATTCGCCTGTGATCTAATATTGGATATGTCAAAAAATAACAGTGAAGCTGCATTGGCAAAGACCTTGGTCCAGACTAGGAATCCAAGTACCTACCATGGTTCCGGGTGGGCTTGTACAGCCTGTGTTGAAGCCCATTTCATCATAGCTTCCCTGCTATTTTGAAGCTGTGCTAGCTAGATTAAAGCTAGCATAGGTCTGTCTCTCTGAGCTGCAAGCACACTTTCAATTGCAGTGTAGAAATACCCACAGAAACCTAATCACAAACCTAATTGTCTAGAACTGCAGCCGCAGGTCTCTCTCTCTCCCTCCCTCCCCCCCATACATTTGGCTGAAACACAATAGTTTGTGAATCCAGTCTGTCACGAGACTAGTTTATAGTGAAAAATGTCTCAGTCAGAGAGAGCTTACCAGTCCGAATTCAAAAACAAAGCTGCTAATTATTTCAAGAGAGGACCATTACAAGTTCCAGTTTGAGTAAATGTAAATCAGTTGGCGGCCTTTTAAACTGTGGTTATGCTAATTTAAAAGTGTAATTAGTTAACTGGGATAACATGACTGTCTAGGTGGGTTTCTAATCCTCATCACTTCTTTTAATTTATTTCAAGAGATTTGCTTTTTTTGGGCTCTGTTTATTGAAGCCAAATGGAGAGAATGATTTCTAATAGGTGAAAAGGAATCTAAGCTAAATCTACCCATAATAATAACAATTTCTATTGCCTATACTTCCTTTGAATTTGCAAAGCGCCTAATATGGTTTACAGGAGTAGAATAGACCTGTGTGGTATTTTAAAATGTATTTATTTTCTCTAGAGTTATACAAAAGCAGAATGAAGGGATCAAATCAAGTCTCTAGATGACCCTGCCATAAATTACAAAAACAATTAAATAGCCCATGCAACAGAAAACTTACCCTCCAAAGTGGCCCACACAAATAGATACAATTTGAAGAGTGTCCTGAAGATTTATAGAATTGGGCTATTTTGGATTAATGGGAGTTTGTTCCAGACCAGGGGTCACTTTCTTGGCAAAACCCTGTTTTAAATTAAGGATGACCTAGTCCAAGTGTCTCTGCTGACTGCAGTTGTGGCAATGTAACAGAGGGAGAGAAGCAGTATACGAAGCAGAAAAATCATAGGCCATTCATGACATTTAAAAGGCATTTTCATTGGGAAAACTACTCAAATTTTTATTTTCCAGTCTTATAGTTGGATCATACCTAATATTACCACTGGAAAGAGGCATACCTTATATTAATTGCCCAGAAGGTTTTTTGTTAAATTATTCTGAAACAATTTGAGCCTCTCAAAAGAAAAGAAAACTGTTTTGCTGCCTCATATTTAGCTCCAATATGATACTATGAAAATTAGGACAGTCAGAAAACCAAAAAGTCTTGTTTAGGGTTAATCAAAACCCTCTGAAGCCAAGGTTCCAATGGGAAAGTACCAAAAAAGATTTCCTTCTAAGGCTATTTTGCATTTCTTCAATATCCAGGGGTTTGTGTGTTCTAGATTAGTTTATTTTTAGTGCCCTGAAATCAGAATGCTTTAAGCAGAAAATTAAATCAGAATTTAGTCAGCATTTTAAGATAAAACTTGAGTATCTTTTTCTCCCCAACTGTCTTTCTAATAATGCACCTTGTCATTAATTGGCTTGTTACAAAATCCAGTGCCATATATAGGGTTGGAATTACCAAACCAAAAATGGCCAGGAGACTAGTTTGACAAGCAAGCAATCTTTATATTTTTAAATGCTATTCTGACAGTAAATGGTCAGTCTGCTGATTAGAATGAGCGGCAAAGGAAACAAAAGACTTTCCACAGTAATATTTTCACTACGCCAAAAAATACTAGAGGGCCCTGAGATTTCCAATCATATGGTCTGACAAACACATTACTATGAACACAATTCTATTAAAGATAACATACAGAGATTCAGGTATGCTGAATTAACTAAAAAAGAAAATGGTGCTAGAGATATTATAGAAATCCTGGCACGAATAAAGTTTTTCTTGTTACTCCATTCAGTAATGCAACTCATCCCTTAAAAATTGCAGATATAAATCTCTCCCTGTATTTTGTTAGTTTTAGTCATTAAGTCTTGTATCACTGTAGAGTAACAAAATAAGTTGCTTGCTACCACTATTTGGTACAGCAGACAACCTTTGCATCAGCCAGGAACTCCATTGTTATCTCCTCCCTTTTCTTACAGGGACTTGAAATTCAAAGCTCATACATTATTTATTTTTTTTAAACAAAAGCAATCATATCCTTCAACCGCTGACTTTATCGGGGCTTCCCAGTGGTTGGAAGCTGAAGCTAGACAAATTCAGACTAGAAATAAGGTGCACATTTTTAACAATGAGAGTAATTAATTAACCATCAGAATGACTAAGTGTTGTGGTAGATTCTCAGTCACTTGCAGTCTTGAAATCAAGACTGGATGCCTTTCTTAAAAGATATGATGTAGCTTAAGCAAAACTGATGGGCTTGATGCAGAAGTTAGTGGGTGGGGTTCCCTGGCCTATGTTATGCAGGAAGTCAGACTAGATAATCATAATGGTCCCTTCTGGCCTTAAAAATCTGCTAATTTATGAATCATCAATCAACATCCTTGAACATAGGTTTCTGAGTATTATGGGATACAGCCAAACTCACCCCTTTAAAGTCAATGCCTCTCATTCTGCTATCACTGATGCTTGTTTCACTCTAATTTAATTGTACTGATTTACACTTGTGCAAGTGAAGACATAATGAAGTTAGTGTTGAGCAGAATGCATCTCTTTATATTCACGTTGTAGCAGTGAGTCCAGCACTTGAGAAGTGAAAGGTCATTTTAAAATGTTCAGGAAGACTATAGACCTTTGCCTGATGAAGTTTTATAAATTTAGTTACAGAGGAGAAAAAATGTTAAAATACTTGTTTTAAACCTAGGAATTCTCCATACTGTGGTGATAAATGGTACTGTTAATACATCTCAGATATAAACAGAAAGAACTAGTGAAAATAAAATAACATACGGTGTGTGTGCACAAGAAAGTACTGGGCTGGGATTCTGACAGGAGTCTGGGAAAGTTAAGCATTCAAATCCCACTTATATTCCCTTAGACTCCTTTGAAAATCACAGCCATTATTTGACTTCTAGTTGGTATTGATACTTGAGCAAGCGCACCTCAGAATGAGAGATGAGTGAAACTCATGTTCAGCTGATTTCAAGTGAGATTTGGCCAACCTAGTCCAACACTTCTATATAGATCCAGGCTTCCTGAGACAATATATTAACCTACTTTATTGCATAGTCCCAATTTCCTGCCATTCTCTCTTTAATACTCTGTAGTTCTGTATTCTGAGACTTGTGTTTGTATACTGGCAAGTCATCTGTTTCCAACATCACGTACACTATATGCCCTTTTCCTCTGGCTACACATGCATACCTAGAAAGTTTTGTTTTGGCTCTACTGGCTGCTGGAGGAATAGGTCTACATGAAATCAGTAGAAAGGCACTGTCTGTGTCTATTGGTGATTAGTTTGGCTGAAGCTCTGCTTGAAGTTCACTGCTCAAACTATGGAATAGCTATTTTCTGATGACTGGTGACCAGGCAGACTAGATTTCCCCATTATACAGAGCCCCTTAGTGACTGGACTCAGTGTGTCCATCTCACACATTATAGTAGTTGCCATGCAAATTAAGACCCTCAGGATGTGTAGGTTGCAGCTATATAGAGTGCACCAATAGTTAGCGTCCCACTGGTTGAGTCAGAAAAAACTGCTGAGTTTAAGTCAATGTGGAGTCATCACACTTATTGCAGCGTGGAAAAGGTGGTTACCGTTGCTCATTACATAAGAAATTAGTAACTGCTGAACATTTTACAAAATACGAATGGACTCGGAGATTCACTAGTGTGGCTTTTTCTTTTTCTTTTTTTTTGTTTTCTCTCAGCTTCCTTTAGTCCCCACCTGTCCTATTCCTTTTTCTAGGTACTAGGCTACATTCAGATACTTAACACTCAATTTCGTCTTTTCAGGTATCAACTATGTTATGTTATTTAGTTACTAAAGAATACTTTGGAGCAATTACTTGGTGGGTCACCTTTAAAATTCATTTGCATTTAAACTGCAGTCTGATAAAGCTTCAGTAGATATTTTTTAATGAAGCACTTTCCTGTGGTTACATGATTTATTATTTTCCCCTTGGAGTTTACAGTCTTTCATATAACATTTTACCTATCATATTAGAAGCTTTGTCATAAATACACATGTCCTTCAGAAGCTCATGATCCGGGAAATAAAACCTTACCCAAGGAAAACATTTTTCCTGTGATTTATTCCCAGTAGAATTTTCATGAATATATTCTAATTTTCCATTTTCATTAGAAAGACAGTGCTATGTTGTTTTTTCCACCATAGGCAAATAAAAGATTTACCTGTAATACTTGGATGACAATCATGCTTAGCATGCTCTATTTTGGGATCGTTTTTCAACAGTAATGATGTTCTGTTAAGAATTTGCTAAATAGAAGAAATACATATGGACAATCCCACATGTGGCATAAAATATGCCAATATGATCATTTCAGACCAAGAAAAAAAAAGTACAATACTCTATACTTTCCTTAATGATACAAATAATGGCAGTATTTTTACAAGATCTAGTTTTTGTTTCCTCTCTTACTGTTTTCAATTTTAGTTATGGTGTTCCATCTGTCATCCTAAAACAGATTACCATCTTCTACTCTGTCTTTCCCTGGGTTTTACAACATCTATCATGTACGCTAGCCTGATGCTAAGCTCAGACCGAACTTGGGTTTGGGATATGGGAAGATTTCAATTTGTTCTCTCTTTCTCCCTGTTCCAATAAAAAAACCTTAAGAAAGAAGCAGACTGGGACAAATTCAGGGTTTTAGTTCCTATTGTCAGCTCATATGGATGAATCTGAATTTCCTTGCAAGTATAGAGAACATTCTTAAAAGGAATACATTCCATCAGAACATCAAATAGAAAAGAAGGGGATTTAAGGAGCGGGAGAATAGATGGCATTTGTTTGATGAAATGTTACTATGTGGGGGTGCTTTGCTTTGAGCATTGAACTCCCCAAATAAAAGGATCCCAGATCACTTGTTTCTTCCAGCAAGCCAGTAATTTTTGAGGCTGACGTAGCACCATGGTCAATACTGTTGCTGGAACATGCTCTCTTGCATGGGTTCTTTCTATGCAGAAGAATGGAAACTGAGTGATTTGCAACTCATGGAATTGCCTTAGAATTCTTCCATTCAGCAGTGTGCTCCCCCAACAGATGATATAGGAGATTCAGTCTCTTAAAGACCACAAAACCCTTGATTGCCTACAGAAGATCTCCTGATATCTGTGTACAGGTATACACGCAAAAGCCCTTTGTTTGGACATAGCCACCTATCTCCCAACACCCACTTCTCCCTTTGACAGTATGTAGATAAGACATGCTATTTGGATGCAGTCCCTATATCAACTAACCCAACAGTCTAAGTGAGCGGGGAAAACTACAGAAGTTTACTGTCCCCACATGCACAGTAACTTGTTCCAATTTGTCGCATGGTTTTAGAGACTGGAGAAAACTATTACTCATGAACAGATCTTGAGTTTTGCACATCAGTTTGCTATTCAGAGTTGTGTGATGAATGCTACATGCCATTTTATACTATTGGTTGTCAAAGCTATTCACTCTATTAGCTGTTCATAATATTTATTCAGGGTATGTGATTGACCTTTAAGTAACATGGGGTAAAATTTTCAAGAGTGCCTGAGTGACTTACGAGCTAAAGTATCTTTTCCAAGGTGACTTAGATGCCTACAAAATCACATAGGCATTTTTGAAAATTGTTGTATTATTTTCTGCTCCTTAACTCCATAATAAATTTTGTAAACAGGGGGAAAGAAATCAGACACGTCAAATCTTTTGGTACAATGCTTTGCATGAACACATTCACATGAATATTCATGAGAATAACTTTCTGCCAACATTACTGCAAAATAATCTCAAATGTATGCGGAAACATGTCCATGTTTTATTATTCATATGTATGGTCCCAGGCCTATTGCTGAAGTATCTACTCAGGAAGTCAACAGCAATTATGTGAGCAGTAATGTCAGCAATATTTAACCTTGTGCCACCTACTTTCTGCATTTCTTACTAGACAAAGAGTAAGGTGAATTTTAATCCCATGTACACAATGACTTGTAGACAACCTAACTTCTCTAATAGATTCTAGACACCACTGAATGTTTTAAAGAGACACAACTTGATTAGTCTCTCAAGGATAGAGCTGGCTGTATTTACAAACAATACACTGTTCTAAAGATGTTTTCTTAAAGTGAATGACATCCAGCAGACACAGATCTCAGACAACAAGCCTTACTCGGCTACCCTTTTCTTGATACTAGTCACTTACCAGAAGAAGCAGTTGTATACACTTGAACAAAGAGACAAACTTTAGAATATTTTCAAAACAAAAGCTTTCCTAAAGTTGCTATACTACATTGTAGAGATTTGTAATAAATAAATAATTACTGTCGATACAGATGGGGAAACAATAGCTTTGCCAGATTTGTTAAAAGCAAAATGTGTGATGACTCCTTCAAATATTTCAGCTTTTCTCAAGAAAAAAAAATCTTGAATTTAGCAAAATCCCCAGTGGGAAAAGCTGTTTGCAGTGGTTAAAACGTTGCTGGGGAAAATGAAGCAAGCTGTGATGTACAAAATATTATGTTCTTTCACAGCTGGTAAAGGAAACATTGCAAAAATTTAGTAAAATTAATGAGCCAGTATCTTGGCCCTTGTCTGGCTGCTTTGTGCTGCTAAGGCACTGCAAAACAGCCATCAAACTATCTTAACATGGGTAACAGAAGAGCAAAGCTGGCACCCTCTACAGGGACCCATCTAGCATATTGAAAGGGCCAGCCACTCTTTAGAGGGGAAGAACCCGAAAAAAACAAAACAAAACACAGCGATCAGCTGATTCTGTGGGAAAACAAATGAAAAAGAGGCATTGGAGTGAAGGTCATCGCTTTAGAACCAGGCGCCCAGAAGGGGATACTGAGCAGAGAACCCCGGACAATATCCACTGCTCCTCAAGAGAGTCCAAAAAGCTAGTGCTTGCCACCCACAGGAACTCCACCTGAAGACATGATTGGACAAATGCGCAAAGTTCAGCCCCACAGTCTTGGTTGCTGGGAGTCCCCATCCAACCCACTCCTTCTTGATTACAGATGCCCAACTTGGCCAACCCCAGAAGGTGGTTAACGAGGAGGTTCTATGACCTTGTGGGGCTGTGGACAGGGAGTGCATAAATAGGTGCAGGGAGAAGTGTAGCCAGAACCTTAACAACAGACTCTGGAAGAGGCGGAAAGGGGGCTGTAACCTGTCGCACTGTTAATATGTATGCGCCAGTGTCTCTCTTTCTCTCTCACATCACAAGCAGAACATGTTGGGGGAGTCCAAAAACCACATCAAAAACATGCCCATGCTCACAGCTCCATGAAGGAGATGCCAACTTATATCCCCAGCAGGCCAGAGCACCAATGTGGAATACAGGCTGGCCCACTGGGGTTCCTTGCCCTCCAGAGATGGCAACAATTCCTGCCATATCATGTCAGAATGGGACACACGGGTGAGGAAAGGGATAGAATTGAGCACGAGCATGTAGATCTGTTCTCAGGATGCAGCTCAGAAGGGGAGTGTCTGGATCTTACTGAGCCAGCTCATACGGGAGATGTGAAGTGGCTGGGGAGTCTCAAAGGGCAAGGGCCCAACATCAAGCTCAGGAGGGCCAGGGAAAACAGATGGGCAGGGAACCCCTGGCTGCAGGACTCACTTGAGAAAAAACTATAGAGGCTGGGGGCAGGGTAGCCTTTAAGCACATGTCCTGTGGGAGGCACAGGGTGGGTAACCTCACTCACTGAGCCAGCATACCAGGGTCCACCCAGTCCCTCCAACCATAGTCCATGAGGCCTCAAACTTTGGTGACACCGGACCAAGTTTTGGTGCACTGAGAGGGCCCTCCACTATCTGTGCCACAAGATGTGGATTGTGAAACAGGGGTTCAGCAAGGAGGTTCACACCCTCAACAGCCACAACAGGCCTGGCCATGGAAATCAGCTTCCAGGTCAGGAGGAGGTCCTGGGAAAAGACGGGCAGCTCAGAAAGATCTCGAGGGAGACCCCTCGGATGCAGACAAAAGAGCTGCCAATCATATCAGAGCTCTCAGAGGCGGCGGAAGAAGATGTTCCCTAACTGGCCCCAAACCAGACTACAAATACTATAAAGGAGCCTCTGCAGGGCCTGAAGATGGAAAGAATGGACCTAGCTGTGAATGCATACCAGTCCCTGCTCTCACTCTTCCAGAGGGAGGCTCAGGATACTGCAGAGACCAAGTGCTTCCCTGGCCAGAAGAACTGCCTTCCTCTGGAGGCTGGCCAGGGTAACCGGGCATGAGCTCAGGGTTTTCAACCAGTGCCAGAGCATGGACAGGACCAGCTGGTTAATGACTAGCACCCTTCCCTGAAGGGAAAGGCACAAGATGAGCCCTGTCCACCTGTGCAACTGGGGTCAGACACCTTGGCCTCCAAGTCGGTCCATTTTTCCAGGGGAGGGATCAGTGGCCAAGAGGTACAAACCCAGATATAGCAGCGAACCTGCACACCACTGGATAGTGTGGAGCGCAGGGGGGAGGGAGCCCACCTGTCACCAATCCCCAGCTATCAGGCCAGAGCTCTTGACCCAGTTGATCCGGGCAGAGGAGACTACCAAATAGATGGGTTGGCAGGCCTCCATCCTCACCAGGTCTTCTGGGTCCTGGGACAAGAGAAGGACATCATTGGCATACGCCAACAGGGCCATTCTCAAAGCTGGGTCACTGAGCACCAACCCTGTCACTCACTTTGTGTAAGAGACAAAGGAAGGGCTCAACAGTGATGACATAAAATTGGATATTTTGGAGCTGGCACATCTCTAAAGTAGCACTCAGATTTCCAACAATATTTTTGTTTGATATACTAGTTTGGCTATTCCATCTAACTAGAGAAAAGAGCATATGTTTATGATCAGATCCATTGTGAAATATCAGGAACAATAGTTCGCTATTAATATTTCATAATAAATGCAGTTAATTTCATTAAAAGTGACCCAACCTTAGAAATACTAGTCATGGTCCTTTTTTAAAAAAAAATAAAAATGTGTTCTGAGATGAACTGATTAAGAAATATCAGAACAAAGTATGCTAATTTGTAATAGAACATCTTTTTCAGCCAAGCTGGGAAAATGCAATGGAGCACCAAATAAGACAATTTATTGCACAGATGATGCTGAGTGACACTGTGGTTAAGAGACTTGGCTGTTCTCCAGGGCCAATCTGTTGTTGTCTATAATGTGTTCCACAGCATGTGGCCACAGTTTACACCTCTGTAGTTCTTAGAGCATCATCATTTTCAGTCTCAGAACAAAGGATGCCAAGAAAGAATTAAAATGACATGGTTGCCCAGATGACACCATTCATGGAAATTGAACCTACTGTTGTATTTACTTTTCCTGAAATAGTTACAGTATTTCCTGTACTTCAGATTGGAAGTATCAGAAATACCATGGTAAATTCAATGGCCATGGGTGGTTAGTGCCCAGCGTTTAAATGTCAGCCACCATATAGCATTTTCCATGCATCGTCAGGTAGATTCTGCTGGCCCATACTCAGGTATGCATTGTGGAGGAAGGGTCCTATTGAAATTGTGCTGCCAGGACACAAGTCAGGTAGAGCTGCAATCCCTCTGCTCAAGGAGCTATGAGGACTGCTCCATAACTATCACCCTGGTAGTCATCTGTCTCCCGTTACTCACGGGCCAATAGAGTGGGTTATCCATATGAGAGGGGAGTATACTGCACACTTTCAAGGGGTGTAGTAGGGTGTTTGTTCCCCTTTGCACCAAAGAGGATGAATTCTGTGCTTTGCCTGGGGTGGTAGAACTCTGCAGAATTCCCAGTGCCAGACTGTGCCTAGATAGCAAAGTCTTGCCATAACTCTTGACTAGACTGGATCTTGCCATTTCAGCACAATAATGTTAATTTACCATAAGCTGTTCAGCATTAAAAACTATGAATGTCAGTGAAGTCTGGCGTAGAAATAGTGAGGGAACTCATTCTGGATGGGAAAACCAGAACGATGCACATAGTAAATACAAAAGCATATAAATTAATTAATTAATGGAGAAATCCCATCTCCTAGAACTGGAAGGGACCTTGAAAGGTCATCGAGTCCAGCCCCCTGCCTTCACTAGCAGGACCAAGTATTGATTTTGCCCCAGATTCCCAAGTGGCCCCGTCAAGGATTCAACTCACAACCCTGGGTTTAGCAGGCCAATGCTCAAACCACTGAGCTATCCCTCCCCCTATATATAGATATACTGATCTATGTATGGGTTTAGCATATGGGTGCTGGGTGATGTTGGTGGCCCATGATATACCGGAGGTCAGACTGGATCATCTGGCGGTCCCTTCTGGCTTTCAACTCTAACAAGGATCTAAAGTCACAGATTCATAAACAATAACTATGTTTGAGAGACAAAATGGGTGAGGTAATCTCTTCTCTTTGTGAGAGAGACAAGCTTTCGAGCTTCCACAGAGCTCTTCTTCAGGTCACCATGTGTCTCAACTGAAAATATTTGGGGGCAGATCTTTTGTGCTACTCAGGCAGTGCAAACTAGCTATTGAGCTGCCCTAATGGGGAATCATCAGGTGGCATAAAGCCAGCTTAGCCAGCTCAGCTCCGTCTGTTCCACAGATCCAGCCCCGGTTATAAGGGCAAGGGGCTCTTGCCAGACTGCCTCCTGTTCTGGTTGGCTCTAAGATACTGCCTCACCCACCTTGTGTCTCTAATATCCTGGGAATGACACAGCTACACCATTTCATAATGACTACACTTGTAGGTAACAACACTATGAAAATTTAACACACCAAGATCGGTCAAAACGAAAAAAGAAAACACGCTAAGGTCCGCTGCCCTCACAGTATTTGGAAAGAACCTAGTGTGTACTTTGGAGACATACATATTTCTCTAGGCACATTTTTAAATCAGCACAAAAAAGGAGTGTTTTTTTTTTTAAAGTTCTCATTGACAAAAAGTTGATTTTAAAGAGAGAGAATGTGTTGAAGACATTCCTCACTCAACTAGACACATTTACAGTTGGTCAGATTGTTCTGATGGCATCCCTCAGCTTACAAATTTATGTGCTTTGGTTATTGGACTGCTTCAAAGATACTTTCAGAACGATGGGTGGGTGGCATAAAGTCCCTTAGCAAGTAGCTTCAACCACAAAAGCCAAATCAGAGAGTCTAAAGCAGGAGGCTTTGGGAATCTCAACTTTATTCAGCTCTTGAGGCCACCAGAATATTATGCCAACCCCCCTACAAAGCATAAAAAATGAGGAAGAAGCAGTCATACAAGGTTCCCCACTTACAGCCTCTTTCTCTTATCTATTCAAAATCATATTAAACGGTCACCAAGGGGATCCTTAGCAGTGAAGTAAGTCCACCTTTCTGGAAGAGTCCTAATTCCTCTGTCGAGTGAGTGTTAGCAAAAGCATCATGTGTCTAAATGGAAAATAGTTGGGGCCAGATCTTTTGTGCCCCTCAGGCAGTGCAAACTAGCTATTCAGCTGCCCCAATAGGGAATCTTCAGGTGGTATAAAACCAGCATAGCCAGCTCAGCTGTCAGTTCCACAGACCCAACCACAGGTGTCAGGGCAAGGGGCCATGGCCAGACTGCCTTTGGTTCTGGTTGCTGGCTGGCCACAATGTCTGGGTAGTCTAAGCAGACCTTTCCCTCCTTTCCACCACCACCCAAATCACTGGCTTAGAATCTGGCTCTTTATGTCTAAACTATACCTGAATCTGCAGATTGATTTGCTTTCTTGCAGTTTCAACATTACAAATCCCTACCCCCTTTTCCTCCCCAAAGGCTGTGACTTCTGTCATGCTAACCAAAAAGGTTTGGCCCGTAAACGGAGAAGAAAAAAAAAACACCCCACACCCCCCACTAATCACAACATTTTACATATTCCAAGCCTTATGCTGCTAATTTTGTGGATCCAGGCCATCACTTACACCAAAAAGTATTTTTGTTGGTGAACAAAGCAAGCAAGAATAGTGCCCCTTTAGTTATAGTTAATAATTACCATATTCAAGACACAAGCCATAATTTGGCCATCTGTTCTATTTTAAAAAAGGATGGGAACTAAAGCAAAATTACCTCTCTGCTATGTAAGGGTGGAGACTTACTTCATCTTGTAATTTGTCCAGGTTCTTTACAAGTGGTGAAAGAACTAAGTGTTCAGGAAGTTAAATGTGTCAGTGTCATATTTCAAAGGAAAATTATATCAGGGAGAATTGTAAATAGGGGGTTGTGATTGATTAAACTGTTGTGGGGGCTATTGAATTTTTGTTTTTATTTCCCTGATCTACCCAGACATACAGTATTTACTAATTTAAAGAAACAAATGAATAGGATACATTGAAAATTAAATGCCCAACTTCCAGGTGGTCCTAGAAAAGTAACATGCATGTATTTTGGGGACAAAAAAAATGTAAACTATTAAAACAATTGGTTTAAATTTCTTAGGAATCTATAATTAATATAGGCATATTCTTCAGTGGGTTATACTAAATTGTGAGCCTTATTAATTAATGAGATTAATTAAACATGGCAATTTTTCTATGATGATTCTTCCCCAATGTTAAGGCTTTGAAAGCTTTAACATGTAACACTGCTGTACAGCCAAAATGCTTCTGAAATAAATGTAGTCAAACGTTATTAATTCTGGGTCACTGAGAACAAAAATGATGCTTAAAATTGTTGATTGGCTCTAGTTTTCAAGATATGCTATTGGGTCAGTATATATGACCCTTCACTTGGGAATGGCGGAGGATAAGTGAGTTATAAAGGGAAGGGATCTCAATTTAAACCAGAAATGACTAAAATACATCTTTGACTGGATCTATGAAAAAAATCTATGACTGGGTTTGGACAGTACTTGCTTTTTAGGCAAAACAATGAATGATGCAATCTGAAGCTGGTATTGCGTCATACATGATATGAATTGCATCATGTTATTCCTAGGAGTCATGGATGATGCAATCATAATGAAGTTTACATCACTCTGCTGAACAAATTGCCCTATATCAGCTCTAGAAATCATACAGTGTCGTGCTCTCGTTTGTCAGTGGCTGATTTTGCAAAGGGACACATTTCTGTTTAGCCAAAGTGAGCAGAGATGCCTCGTACTTGTGTGAACAGTGCAGATAACTTCTGCTATGTTTGTGGTGTATGTTTTGCATCACAAAAGTGCACTATAACCACTATGGTTAAGAAAGCCTATCACTTTTATTTTGGTTGCAAAACTGGAGATCAGGACAAGAGGTGGGCCCCACACATATGCTGCAACACTTGTGCAACAAATCTTCACCAGTGGTTGAACAGGAAAAGGAAATCTATGCCTTTTGCAGTGCCAATGATTTGGAGAGAGCCAACAGATCATACCAGCAATTGTTACTTCTGCATGGTGCCTCCAGTTGGGAAAGGTGTGTCAAAGAAGAAAAAGTGGACTGTGCATTATCCAAACATTCCATCAGCTATACGCCCAGTACCCCACGGAGAAGGTTTCTGATGCACCAGAATCATTCTCACTTGAGTCAGACAAGGAAGAGGAAGAGGATGAAACTTCTGATCCTGAACCATCAATGTCACAGGACCCACATTTTCTCCCATCCTCCTCCTCTGAACCACACCTCATAACACAAGGTGAACTGAATGACCTTGTCAGGGATTTGGAACTCCCCAAGAGTAAGGCAGAGCTGTTGGGCTCCAGACTACAGCAGTGGAATCTCCTGGCAGGTGATGTTAGGGTTTTCATGTTCCGTGACCATCAAAAGGATCTTGTCCCATTCTTCTTCATGGAAGGTGATCTTGTAGCCTGCAACAACATCGATGGTGTGATGGCAGCCCTCAACATTGTTCACGATCTAGATGAGTGGAAACTGTTCATTGATTCATCGAAGACGAGTCTTAAAGCTGTTTTACTGCATAATGGCAATGTTTTGCCATCAATTCCAGTTAGTCTTGCAGTCCATATGAAGGAAACCTATGACAACATGAAACAACTTTTGAGGTGCATAAACTATGACCAACATCAGTGGCAACTTTGTGGCGATTTGAAGGTTGTTGCTGTCTTGCTTGGTCTGCAGACTGGATACACAAAGTACTGCTGTTTTCTCTGCGAATGGGATAGTCGTGCAAGAGATTCCCACTGCATCAAGTAAGATTGGCCACTCCGACAGTTATTGGAGCCCGGGAGGAAAAGTGTTCAGCATCCACCACTTGTTGAATCAAGGAAGATTTTGTTACCACTCTTACACATCAAGCTGGGTCTGATGAAGAACTTTGTCAAGGCCATTGACAAAACACAAGCAGCTTTCAAGTACTTCCGTGGAAAATTTCCAAGGTTAAGTGAAGCTAAGATAAAGGAAGGTGTCTTTGTTGGTCCTCAGATTCGTGAACTTCTTCGAGATGATGCATTTGACCATGCACTGCGTGGCAAGGAAAAGACGGCACGGAAAGCCTTCCAGTTAGTGGCAATACATTTTCTCGGAAACAACAAGGCAGACAACTACAGGTTGTTGGTGGAAAACCTCCTCAAGGCATACAAAAGCCTTGGTTGCAACATGTCACTAAAGATACATTTTTTGCACTCTCATCTAGATTTTTTTCCACCGAACTGCAGAGCAGTGAGCGACGAGCACGGCGAGCAATTTCACCAGGACATTGCAACAATGGAGAAATGCTATCAGGGCAAATGGAGCCCATCGGTGCTTGCAGACTATTGCTGGACAGTGACAAGAGATTCTCCATGTAATGAATACAAGAGACAAGCCAAGAAGCGCCGAGTAGACACTGAATAGGACTAAACTATGTACATAATAGTTTTTTGCCTTTTGTTTCATAATAAATTTTATTTATATAACCCTTTTGCTGATTTTTAAAGTGTTACATAAACAGGACAGGTGAAACATTATCATGTAAAGCAACCATAAACACATGAGAAGACCTAGGTTTACAATTTATGATTAAAACTCTACTATCTACACAATATACATAGACATAAAATGTAAAAACTTAAATATCTTAGAAACAGTAGCCAATCAGTTGTTTTAATTGTCATATTTGAATTCAGCACATCAAAATACATAATAAATAGCACATTTTATCTCTGAAGCAGATGACTTCTCAAAAATTGTAGACCAGTGTAATCAAACTCCAGAGGCTTTAGAGAATATATTAGGCTATTATCAAAACTACTATATAAAGTAACCATTCATGAGCTTCTACAGAATGTAATAGGTTATGTGTGATGTACCTTACTAGCAGGCCACAGATCAATAGGCATTAAAGGAATGAAAACATGCAATACTACCTCCACCAGCTGGTTGATGAGACTAGACTGGGTAGAGTGCACATTGCATAGAATTACCCCAACAGACTCAGTGGCATTTAGCCTCCCTGTGCTCAGACATAAGGCTCTTGACACTGGCCTTTCCCCCACCATATCACTCCTGAGGAGACAGTGGTTTGGAAGAGTTATCTGAATATTTTGGATTACATTATATAGTCATACATCCCTGCTGAAGAGGCCTTGTCTGTGCAAAATGGCCATAGCCAGGGCTCTGCCAGGGTGCACATCACATGCCAACACAACCCATGCTGCTGACAGCCTCCACCAGCGGATCCAGCATGGATCTAAACTTCTACCTTGTGACGCCACCAAGGCTGAGCACCACAGCTGACACTGCCTGCCCTTCCCCAAGTGTGAATCTCCCTGGTGTACAGCAGCTCCCACTGGCACCAGTGTGTGTTAAACAAATCAGAAGTATTCAACCAGGAAAATGTAGAGGACTTATCTGCTGCTCAGTTAATGGCAATGGGAGTTACACATGCATATTGGGCCTGATCCTCACTATAGAAATAAATGGGTCATTTGCTATAGAACGCAATGAGAGCATGAATTGGGAAACTGAGTTACTCACATGTTGCAAGACTAGAATGGATTTCTTGGGGCCTTAATTCAGACTAACATATACTTAGCTAATGGGGATCCATTCCCACAATACACTGTGCATTCTATTTGCATGTGAGACATGCTATTCAGGGACATAATCACCTGGTATACAATGACTAATACTCCCACTCATCCTCAGGCCAAAATAGATCTTCACAGAATAGGAATTGTTACTTCCCCTCTAGAGAAGGGGCATTTAAGCAGCAAGGTAAGCACCCTCCTCAGGGGTACTGGATTGTTAACAATAATTCATAAAAATAAAACAACCACTTGCTGCTGGGAGATGAGGGTCTCTCCCTCTCTCTCTCTCCTGCTCCTAAGAGCTCTGACAATTTATGCTAATTCATTTAAAATTAGAAATTGTTTCTGTAAAGTCAAGTGCCCATGAGGGGAAGAGCAGTTGTATGGTTGAGGCATTGGCAGGGGACTCTAGGAGTCAGGCTCAGTTTCTGGCTCTGCCACAAACTTTCTGGGGATACATCTATACGGCAAGCAGAAATCTGCAGCACTAAGTCTCAGACCCCATGTTTATAGACTCAGGCTTGCAGGGCTCAAGCTGTGATGCTGAAAATAGCTGTGTAGACATTTGGGCTAACGTTGGATCTTGGGCTTTACAGCCCAGGGTCGGGGGGGAGAAGGGTTTAAGAGCAAGAGCATCTACACAGCTATTTTCAGCACCTTAAGTTTGTGCCCTGAAAGCCTGAATCTGTAGACCTGGGCTCTAAGACTTTCTGCCATGAGTTTCTGCTTGCCATGTAGATGTACCCTGGGTGACCTGGGGAAAACTTGTGTCTCTGTTTCTTTAACATAAAAATAATGATCTGCATGAACATATTGTCCATCTTGTCTATTTAGATTGTAAACTCTTTGGGGCAGAGTATCTTTCTATGTTTATTCAAGCCCCAATCTTGATTCTGGCCTACAGGCAATACTGTAGTACAAATAAATAAATGAATGCACAAAATCCAGAGATGGACATTCACCAGTCTGAATCCTAGGCAAATTTAATGTAATGTGGCAATTATAACATAGATAATATGGGTTCCCATAATGGCTATTGTTCTTCCATCTCCCTCGTCCTCCCACTGACCCGAGAACGGAATATTGTTTATGAATCTCAGTGTAAGTACATACTGGTGTTTGGAAAATACTAGGGACCTTCACAGAAAAAGTAGCAACAATATTTTTATGTTGTATATATGTTGGATTAAGTTATTTATGAATTATCCTCCCTGTTTTGCAGCTGAGCAAATAGCAGTCACTGAATCTTATTTTTAAACAAGAAAGGACAGGATATCTTCACCAAAAATGAGCGTTCATTATTCAAAGATTATTTGTACAACTCAGATACAAATTCTAACTTAACCCCAAGCAAAAATGCAAATCTTCCTCTCTTGGATTAGACCTCAAAAATTCTCCTTCTGTTGTAGTTTTTGTAATTGTGATTTAACTCTGTAAAAGTTTTTACCCACAACTTAAATATTTCCTCCAAATTCTGAATTACAATGCATATTTACTTGCCTGGACATAAGCGTTACTCAAGTAGTTTGAAAAATATTTTTTAAGAGGCAGGATTTTTTCCTCCAAATAATTTGATTTATAGTGACTTGTTTATAAAATGTTTTTTTAACCTCTTAAAAAAAAAAACCAACCAAACAAAGAACAGGTCATGTTTTATAAACTACTTTTTACAGATTCTAACTTTTTGTTGTTACACCCAGCTGGGAGTTAACTGTGAAGAGATTTCTTGGAAGACACTGTCAATTGTTTGGAATACATTTGTGAAAAATTAATACCCTAATGGCATATTCAGTTAATTACCTCATGCACTAGTCAGCTGAATTCTGGATGAACATTTAGAAAGAAATGAATATCCTATTGGTTATGGACACAGGAATCTTCAACAGGTCATGAAGCTAGGCAGAAGAACAGTTCACATAATCATCTAATAATGCAATTAATGCAACCTCCTTCCCCCCTCAGGAAAAAAAAAAGAAAAAGAAAAAGAAAGACAAGTGCAACTGTTTCATGGGTGGAAATCAATGATTTATTCAGACTTACAATGTGGAAAAAAGGCTAGGCAATTTTTTCAGTCACAGAGGAGATCTTGTGCTGTGCATTTCAATGTAATCTATACATTCAATCACATCACTGATGGCAAGTATTTAGGCCTCCACATAGCAGAAGCACAGGAGAAGATAACTAGTTCTTTATATGTGCAAATTCCTCAGTCATGGACCTGTTCCAGTTCTTTTTTGTTATCATGAAAGGATTTCAAGTAGCCATTACTCTGGTGGCAAAGGTCATTTTTGTGGATTCAGTCCTTTTCCTTTGCACAGAAACCTGCTCAGTTGGGAACATCCTGCGGAGTCATGTTTGTTTATTGATAAATGTACTTCCTTTCAAATTTGACAGCCACTGATATCTAGACCTCTTGAGGCCTTAGGAAGAAAACAATCAAAACCAACTAAACCAAATGAAAAAACACATTAAGTGGGGTTATATAATTAAATTAAGGTGAAAATGGATGGAAACTGAACAGAAGCTAGATACTGAGTAAGAAATATTTAGAGTGCATAAGTGATTTATAGGCTGAGCCTAAATCCCATTAAAAGTCAATCAGCTTTAGGCTCCCAAGTCACTCAGGCATATTCAAAAATGTTACCCTTGGTCTCATTATACGGAGTTATTTTCATCCAAGTTGCATTGATTTTAACCACTATAACAGACTTGTCCACCTTTCCAACATCAGTTAATCTTGGTGTACATTCATTTAAAGGTCTACAATGATTTCAGGGCAGATGTGACTTTACCAGCCACTGCTGCACCGGATGGAGGTGTGCAGAGACACACCACATCAACATCACTTTCTGGACAAGAGAACAGAGGTAGCCAAACAGGATGCTTCTGGAGAATCATGCCCCCACTGCTCCTGCCATAGACCACCAACCTGTGTGGAAAGGGAACGTGGACTGTCTCCCCTCTTCTCATTTGGGGTGCTTGGCACTGCTGATGGCAATATGATTCCATCATGCTTTCAAGTCTGGCTTTGAATTTCACCCCTGTGCAGAGGACCCATTTGGAGGACTTAAGTGGTGCACAGAGTCCTTTACAAAAAGGGGGGAATTTCACCCTCTGAACATTCTGGGTGCACTCTCCCTCATCTTGCACATCTTCACAGGAGCAGCTAGAATCATCTGGCCCCCTACCATACAGACTTCCCTTTATAAGGTGGATTTGTGCAACAAAGCAGTCCAAATAATGACCCTGATCATCATCAGTGAGAAACTTCTCATGTTGTCATGTACTAAGTGACACATTGTTGGAACTCACCTGACTGAGCACTGCTGGGCAGAGTGTTCTAAGTATGTACCTAGGGAAAACCTCTTTAACTACATTTTGTGAGCTGCTTTGCAGTCCTCAGATGGAAGATACTCTATAGAGGCATTTCTTAATCAAGTCTGGTGCAGCCCAGAAGTGGGTCATGAAGGATGACTGCTGGGTTGCAGCAAACTGCCTTCTCTCCTTCCCTCCCAAAAGTAGATCAACCAGTCAAAACCCAGCAACCAGTAGGATGCAAGGGAAGGGATAAATTCTGCTTTCTCATGGTTCAGCTCCTCTCTGCCGACACTGCACTCAACGCCAGGGGAAAGGTGCTGCTTCAATGTGCTCATAGCTCTCCACAGCTTCTCTGAAGCAAGTGCAGAACATGTGGGCAGGAAGAGCAGGCAAGGGAAAGAAAGTTTGAGAGAAAGGAGATGATAAATATCTGTCAATCTAACCCTCTCCACCCAGCAACCTAACATTCCTCACCCCCCGACACCACTTCCACCCAGTATTAACCAATCCCTCTAGTCTCTCTGCCCAAAGCTAATAATAGTTTTTTGCCATGGTCCCAATCCCACAAGGCTTTGGGAAGCAGCAAACAAAGGCAGGTGAATTTGGAGATCCTGAGAAGAAAAAGTGTGAAGGCCACTGTGCTATAAAAAAAATAAAAATCTAATTAATGAGATGCTTCACCAAAAAATAAAATCATTTAGTGATAGCTTCTATTTTATTTTATTTTATTTTCATACAAAGGTGAACAAAGCAGTTCAGCAAACACTTCTACATAGTTATAACCAGGAACTGTTTGGGTTCATGGCTTAGCATAGGTGGACCTCATCCACTGACCCGACTCTTTCCTTTGATTCCCTGTCAGACTACCCTCAGGGAGGCTCTCTCTAAGTTTTGTAATGCTGATGTCTTTGGACCCTTTCAGGCAAAGGGCACACTCCATATTTTGATGTCAAAATAAGGAAAGTCAGTTTCTATCCCCAAAGGAAGGAAATGATGAGGTAAAAAGTCATTAAACATTAACGACTTCATCTTGGATATTTAGTCTGGCAGTGGGAAGGAAGTACATAATGTTTTGGAACAAGATTCCATAATGTATTCTCTGCCCTACTGTACTGTAGCTGGAAGATAAGGGAATCAAATATGAGAAGAGGGTAGGATTTTTTTTTTAATATTTACTATATATATGGAATTCATATAGAACGAAAGGTAAAAATTGTTTCAGTGAAATGTACCTTTACTTAGGGTAGTGTCCAATGCAATTATGCAGTTATCTCAAATCAGGATTCTATCACATTGCATTACCTGACCTAATGAATTATGAAATAATTCTTAATAGAGTCACTCAATTACTGATTACTAACAATAGCAGTTACTTCTGGTGAATATATTAAGGGAATGCCACAATAAACCATTTTCAGCTCAGCTAGTTTTCATGTCTCATGTGGAGCGCTCTGCTGGACATAAAATTATTGATGACCTCTGTTCATTATTCAATACACAGGATACATGGTGGTGACATGTGCACACCGCAGTTGAGGAACTTGTGCATAAAAGTGCAAACAGTGAAGAACAGGACAAGAAGCACAGAGAAATCTGAATCCTTAATGAAAGCGTTGCTGTGAAGTTACTCCAGGTCAATAGCAGTTATAAGGTAGAAGAGGGGTATGAAAAGTAAGCATCGCATTTACATGCTGTGAATCAGGCTTAAACCTATGGGTCTCAGACACACCAATCCCCACTTACATCCTGTCCCTTCATTCTTAACAATAAGGGAGTTAGAGTAAAAGGAGCTAGAGATTTCTACCTGTGTAGATGACTAGGCCTGGCATGCATAGCTTCCTCTCACACTTGTGCTGGAGGCAGGGAGATAACATTTTTTGCATGAGTCTCCTTGCAAAACTTTGAAGTGGGACATCAAGACCTACAACAAATTCATTACCTTTTTCTTCAACACAGTTCACTCTCACCACAACAAAGTAAATCTATCAGTTTCTCCCAAGACAACTCCCTCCCAAGAAAATAAATACAGAGATTAGATTCCCCTCTACCCCCACCCACAGCTTCCAGTGCTTTAAACCAATGATTGCTTCTTTTCTCATTGATACATTAAGCCAAGAGGGGGGTTTGTGCAGTGATGCTGTTCCAGGCCTGGTTAATGTCTCCACTCATCTCTAGGTTCCCCATATGCAGAGCTGTGAGGCCCTGCTCTAAAGAGGAGCCAGCAGCTGATAGCAGGGAGGGGAGACCCTGAGTCAGCAATCCTCACCCATGGTATCAAGCTGAGGAAGCCCAGGAAGCAGCTATTCATGAACTACCAGAGCACCTTTGGATGGCCTCAGATATCTTAAGGCTGAAAGGGGAAAAAACAATGATGTTCCTAGTTAAAGAAAGAAGAACAGGAGTACCTGTGGCACCTTAGAGACTAACAAATTTATTAGAGCATAAGCTTTCGTGGACTACAGCCCACTTCTTCGGATGCATATAGCTATATATAAGAAGTGGGCTGTAGTCCACGAAAGCTTATGCTCTAATAAATTTGTTAGTCTCTAAGGTGCCACAAGTACTCCTGTTCTTCTTTTTGCGGATACAGACTAACACGGCTGCTACTCTGAAACTAGTTAAAGAACAATGTTTAAAATCCATAGACTGGCAAGAAGAGACCTGGTAGCTTCTTTCTTTGTCAAGTACAATTTGAAAAGCGCTACATATAGTATTTCACATACCATCAGTACTATAAAGGGGTTATGTGAACAGCATACTGAATGGCTGTTTCTTTACGCCAAGTCATCAAATACATATAAATGATTTGCCATAAACTAAACATACATTTTTGCAAAGTATTTTCTGTTCTCAATGGCACAAGAACGTAAAACAGAAAAGGGGTTAGCAAATTAATTACACAGTTCATAAGACTAAAAATTTGAAACAGCTGAATCCTATGTTAGATAATATGCTGTTTAATATTAAAAATCAACTTTCAATAAAATTTTGTTCTTGCATCCTTTTAATTTTCCTTATGTTTATTAGGCAATCACAAACATTTTAGCTAGCAAGTTGCAAAGTAAAACTTTAAGCCATAAAAACTACTAGCTGGGTTGGAACTGTGGACCCTGAAGAGAATAGCTTCCCATCCAAAGACCTGCACCAATACACACACTGAGGCAGACTCCTCTGAAAAACATGCCATTAATTGATTAATGATTGCAATTGTCTGTTTAAAGACTTCCTGTTTCTGCATCCAAATACAGCACTATGTTAACAGGTATCAAATCACAAATACAGAAATTATTTTAAATTAACCAAGTTTTAATACTAATGATCATATAGGCCACATAGATCTGAAAAATAATTTTTCAATCTCTGACTTCATTGGGGATTTAGAATTTGATATGCTTCAAATACCTACTACTATACAATTACTTTATATAATAAAGCAGAACATAAGCACAGGTCATAGGAAGTTTATCATGAGGCTATGTTTCTTGTCATTATGAAGACATGAGATTAAGCAGTTTAATTAATAGAGGCTTCAATAGGATTATATGGTTATAAAGCACTATAAATTCTGCAGAGGAAATGAGAATATTAAATGAATAGGACCAATGACAAATTCAATTTTTAAAGAACTGTTTATCATTCTTTTAGTTTAGAGCAGGGGTCGGCAACGTTCGGCATGCGGCTTGCCAGGGTAAGCACCCTGGCGGGCCGGGCCAGTTTATTTACCTGCTGACGCGGCAGGTTTGGCCAATCGCGGCCCTCACTGGCCGCGGTTCGCCATCCCGGGCCAATGGGGGCGGCGGGAAGCCGCGGCCAGCACATCGCTCGCCCGAGCCGCTTTTCACCACCCCCATTGGCCCGGAACAGCGAACCGCGGCCAATGGGGGCTGCGATCGGCCGAACCTGCTGCGTCAGCAGGTAAATAAACTGGCCCGGCCCACTAGGGTGCTTACCCTGGCGAGCCGCGTGCCGAACATTGCCGACCCCTGGTTTAGAGTGCTTATGAAAGGAGACTCAAAGAGCTTGGCTTGTTTAGCCTAACCAAAAGAAGGCTGAAGGGAGATATGATTGCTCTTTATAAATATATCAGAGGGATAAATATCAGGGAGGGAGAGGAATTACTTAAGCTCAGTACCAATGTGGACACAAGAACAAATGGATATACACTGGTCATTAGGAAGTTTAGACTTGAAATTAGATGAAAGTTTCTAACCATTAGAGGAGTGAAATTCTGGAACAGCCTTCCAAGGGGAGTAGTGGGGGCAAAAGACATATCTGGCTTTAAGACTAAGCTTGATAAGTTTATGGAGGGGATGGTATGATAGGATAGCCTAATTTTGGCAATGAATTAATCTTTGATTATTAGCGGTGCATATGCCCAATGGTCTGTGATGGGATGTTAGATGGGGTGGGATCAGAGTTACTACAGAGAATTCTTTCCTGGGTGCTGGCTGGTGAGTCTTGCCCACATGCTCAGGGTTTAACTGATTGCCATATTTGGGGTCGGGAAGGAATTTTCCTCCAGGGCAGATTGGCAGAGGCCCTGGAGGTTTTTCGCCTTCCTCTGCAGTGTGGGGCACGGGTCACTTGCTGGAGGATTCTCTGCATCTTGAGGTCTTTAAACCACGATTTGAGGACTTCAATAACTCAGGCATAGATTAGGGGTTTGTTACACGAGTGGGTGGGTGAGATTCTGTGGCCTGCGTTGTGCAGGAGGTCAGACTAGATGATCATAATGGTCCCTACGGACCTTAAAGTCTATGAGTCTATGAGGACAATAGTGCCATAATACTATTTCTAGAAGGACAGATGGCAGTTGTGCCCATTCTAAAGCAAATGCTATGTCAGTTGACAGTACAGTAACTCCACACTTTAAGTCGTCCTGCTTAACGTTGTTTCGTTGTTACATTGCTGATCAATTAGGGAGCATACTCATTTAAAGTTGTGCAATGCTCCACTCTTACGTTGTTTGGCAGCCTGCTTTCTCCACAGCTGGCAGCCTCCCTACAGCCCCCCACCACCCGCAGCGCCTCCCGCCCGCCACCAGACCCCGCGGATCAGCGCCTTCCCCCTTCTCCCCCACCTCCTGGCCGCAGCAATCAGCTGGCTTGCGGTGTTTTGGAGGCAGGAGGGAGGAGCAAGGACTCAGCGCGCAGGCTCCCCCTCCCTCCTCGCCTCCCAAACAGGAGGCAGGAGGGGAGGGAGGGGAAGCCTGCACACTGAGTCCTCGCTCCTCCCCCCTCCCTCCTAAACACCGCAAGCCAGCTGATTGCTGCGGCCAGGAGAGAGGCGGGAGGAATGAGGATGTGGCGCACCTTCCCCCTCCCTCCCTCTCCTGTCTCCTGCCGGTGGCAATCAGCTGGCTTGCGGTGTTTTGGAGGCAGGAGGGAGGACTCGGCCCACAGGCTCCCCCTCCCCTCCCGAACGCGGCAAGCCAGCTGGCTTGCGGCGTTTAGAGGGGAGAGGAGCAGGACACAGCCTGCAAAGTAAAGGGGAAGGAGGTGTGGGGGGGAGAAGAGGCGGGTCAAGGGTGGGGACTTGGGGCAAGGGGTGCAGTGGGCGGGTTGAGGGTTGAGCCCCCCGCCCCTGGTGCTTGCAGAGTAGGGGAAGCTGCCCTGGAACCTAACCCCTCCTATTTACATTAATTCTTATAGGGAAATTGGATTCGCTTAACATCGTTTCACTTAAAGTCGCATTTTTCAGGAACATAACTACGTTAAGTGAGGAGTTACTGTATCTTTTTCTTTACCTACCATTAGACATCTGTTATATGTACCAGGTAGTTTCCTAGTTTATGTGAGAAAGATGGAGACGACCAATAGCCAGAAGTCAAAGATTCAGTGGGAGCAAATGTGATAAAACCCCCACGAACTCATTGCTGCAAGGTGCTGGGGACTTTGACTTTCATAAGTGCTTTGCTGGATTGAGACAATCTTATGTTTCACATTGTGTAGTGCCTCTCTCACATGCTTAAAAATTGTATAGTCAATTGCTTGATCATACTTTGGTTCGTTGTGATATATGCTCAAGAAAGCAAATAACCAATGTCAGTCAGGTTTATGAATATGGCACAGGAAAAAAGTTCTATACGATACCAGTCTCCAAAAACAATCCTGTGCAATGATGTTATTCACTTTACGCAGAGTGTGGGGCTCACCAAAGTTACATCCCTAAAGCCATCTTCTTATACCCCATTTGTTTACCAGGAAAAGGTACCATATAAGTCACGTGAAAATGGATTAAAGTAATCAGCTTTTTTACCTTCTTTGTTTCTTTATCTTCTATTCTGAACCCATGCATTCCAGGTCATGATGCACCCTTATCTTTGTTCTGGGTACACGCATTCAAGGTATGAAAGGGTGTGAAGACACCTCCTAGGCCTCTACTAGGTTAACTAGGTTTGTGAGGGTAACTCCCTTTCTGTTGCCATGAGGAAACAATTATACGTCCTGATACTGACTGTTTCCCTATCTATTTAAGTCAAGGCTTATTTCAGCTAATGCAAGGTGTTATGGGATACTTAGCATAAGTAAACAGGATTATAATAAAGGTCCAGGCTAATGTGGGTTATAAAATTGCTATATTAATGCTTAATAATATGTATACTTGGAATATATATTGCGGGTAGTTATCTATCTATCTATACACACACACACACACACACACACTAGCCAGTGTATATTATTCAACAATAAACATAAGATTAAAATGCTTTCTTGGATTGGGGCAGAGTGCTCATAACCTTGCAGGACTGAGTCCCATCTGAGCATTGCCATTGGGATAGCTCATGTCAGATTCAGGCGTTGTATGTTGGCTGACAGAGATGAACCTTCCGAACAATTTTGACACTCAAACACAGGTGGATGCTCTATCCAACTCCTTTAAAGCCTGTGGATAGGCATAATACAGGATAGGCTTTTACCCAGCAATGAACATAGACAGGCTGATATGGTGCATGGTGATAACTCATTCAACTTCATTTTTGCAGCCTACTTTGCAAGACTGAAATTAGTTAGATGTCTTATTTTTAAACAAGAAAAGTCTTTCCCCTAAAGTGTGAGCTACCCCGTATCAATCATATTTCCCTGATTTTGTTCAGTTTTCAGTGGCACCTTCACACATTCTTATGCAATTCTGGCTGAGAAAATATGAGGTGGTAATTTTCTTTGAGTAGATCAAGCCTTTTTGCTATAGATTAAATTGCAGTGCTGAGGCTGATGTAAATAACTACACTGTTTTAAAGGGTGAAAGTTAAGCTTTGCAATTAGGAGTACACAATGCAATGGTCAAGATTCAGTGTGAAATCTTTGCAGTCTGTAAAGAACACTTATACTAAATTATGTCATGACAGCTGAAAAATGGTGTTAAGTCACATGGGAAGCCTGGGTGGGGAGGACATATGTTGTAGCCAGAACTGAAATGTGAGGTTACCACCACTGAGTTGGGAACAGTGCAAATGGAGGTTTCCTATTAACTAGGAAGAGAACAAACATCTATGGGTATATCTACACTGCAATTAAAAACCCGCAGCTGGCCCATGCCAGCTGAGTCAGGCTTGCGGGGCTCAGACTAAGGGGTTGTTTGATTGCGATGTAGACATTCAGGCTCGGGCTCGAGCCTGGGCTCTTGGACCCTCTGAGGTAGGAAGGTCCCATAGCCTGGGCTGCAGCCAGAACCTGAACATCTACACCGCAATCAAACACAGCCCCTTAGCCTGAGCTCTGTGAGCCTGACTCAGCTGGCACTGACAGGCCGTGGGTTTTTAGTTCCAGTGAGACATACCCTCTATGGCCCAGTCATGATGGCAATAGAGGGGGAAATCAACATCAAGCTATCCCCAACTAGAGATCGCAGCCAGTACAAAGCAACTCATACTGTATACTCACAGCACTTACCACCACACCAGCACTTAAGCCTGCCTTTGGTGGAGTCCTGGCAGCTGGTTCTGGCAACATTATGCAAACTGGCCCAAGGAGAAGAACCTAATCCACTAGTGCTAAAATATTCTAGATGGTAAAAAAAGATACCATGACTGATGAGGTCTAGTTAGAAGTGATTATATTGTAACTTAAGTGATTTAACCCCTGCTTAAATATCTAGATTTAAACATTTATTATTTGATTGATACCATGCACCCATAACATGTTTCTAGGCACAATTATCACAGAAAATTTCAAAGCACACACCAACAGTCAAATTAAATTACACTGACAGCATTGAACATTTCTTGAGTACAATTTTTTTTCCTTTTTATGCAACTTTTTCTATAATCAGGTTCTAAAACATGACATTTTAAAAGAATTATAGCTTTCAGAACTCTTGATATTTTCTCGTTCATAAGTGTCAACTGTTGTAATAATTGGGCCTACAAATTTACAGTAATTGTGCAGTTGAGCTCAACAGCTAAAAAAGTGAGTGAAAGTTCATAAAATGTCACCATAATGTGTTACAACAGATGTTGATGGGAAAAGTTGCAAAAGGGAGACAGAAAGACTGCATTAATCCAAACAAACTGGCCTATTGCTATTACTCAAGGACTGTATTAAGATGTCTGGTAAACAAAAGAAGTGTGGGATGGAAATCAATGGACCAAAATGGGTGTGTCAGAAATTAATCCTAATTAGTAAACAAAATAGTCAGAGGATGGGCTATTCCAGCTACCACTCCCCTTTTGGAGTTCTTAAAGAAAAAGAAAAGAAGGACTTTGGGACAGGGCGTGGTTATGGAAGGGAAAGTGAATGCAACAATTTCTGACTGAACGAAGGGGAAGGAGCACACTTCCATCATGGCTACCACTCCCACCATCTCCTGGGACCCCAGCATCCAGCATGACACTATTGTGCCTCCATCGCTCTGATCCTGAGAGATGTCCTGACTAGACATCCCTATGAGAGGGACCCAGGTGACATCACTTCTTCCACTGCTCTAACTAGATCCCAAACACCACCTGGCATGTGAGACTGTCACCACCCCCTCCACCCCAATGTACCCTTTTCTTTCCCCACCTTATTTCTTCTCTTTCCCATCCCTCTCTTTTTAAAGTTTGGCTCAGCTAGCCAAGACTGTATATTTTACAGCAACATTACTGAGAGACTATCACCAGAAAGAGGTACCTAAACACAATGCCCTAAATAGTCTGATGCTGCTTGTACAAGTTTGCCAGGTCTTGGAATAGCTAATAAGACAGTGTGTTGTGCCTGTGTTTTTCCAGCAGTGAGGTTGCAAGTTAAAGTCAACATCAGAGACAAAAGCTGCATTTTCTAGCTTTTCTCATCTTTCCTCTCTCCCCTTGTGTGTGTTTGCCTTGTTTCATCTTCTAGAAGACGGATAGGACTTTTAAGAGCAGCAGTTATTGCTCCCAGCACATTTCAATTAACTTTGAATCTTTTCCCCAAATGGACAGTTATCTTTAACACCATCTAGAAGACTGTCAAACAAGGTTTCCCCTCCCCACTTCTAAAGGTTCTCTACAGCTAAAGTGAAAGGGAACAAGGGATGTTGTTAAAACGAAAGCCTTATTTAATATTTTACACTTCAAACTGCTTTAACTCCCCACCCCGGCTCATATTTTGAATAAAAGGATTTTTAATAGTGTCTGGCATGTTACTAAGGAGGCTAAGATCTCTGTATACCAAATCCCAAACACTAACATTTTTTAATGTTGGACAATGACATGGTCACGTTAGCACCTTTGACTTATTGAGCTAAATTAACACAATACACCATATGCTATTTAATCAGCTTGTCCCTTTTTTGCCTTAGAAACAGGTTTTTATATAGGCCTGGAACTAAGGCTACACTTAATTACTTTTAAAAAAAGTGGGGAGAATTAAAAGGGTCTCTAGAATTTACTGTGAAGTGAAAAATGGGCCTTTTTGTGGACAATTTTGCTAAGCTAAACAATTTTTTCAGTAAAGAGAATTTTGTACAGCAAAAAAGCATAGAAAGCATGGCAAAAAGTAATATTTCTCTTTTTCCTTTTTGTTGTTGAAATTACACATAAAACAAGAATGTGACAGAGTGAAAAATTCCATGAAATAAAAATTATCAAATGCACATAACCAACTACACATCTGATTTGCCGTTTTAAATACAAATGAAGTTGTTTGTATTTTGTAATCTTTGTACTCCTATAGCATTATCTTTTCATTTTGTTTTATTGTTTTTTCTTCTTTTTTTTTAAATCTGTTCAGTTCTGCACTTCCTTTCCAATCAGTGTATTTCATGTTGCAGTCTAGATGAGCATTTCTGCCCTCTTTCTTTTGAGCATGTTTTACTCTTTCCCAGTACTGAAAGAACACTGAACCAGGAACCTTTTAGAACTTTTGTTTAATTGTAGAAGACAAGCCAATTCAAGATGCCAACAATAACATACAGTAGATGTTGTGTGTGCTTTTTTCATAGTTATTGGAAAGTGCTTCTTTGAGAGGCTGGATAATGAAGTAAGATGAGGTGAAGGGCAACTTCTGCTAGAGGCGTGTACGTGTTAGAAGCCATGTGGCTGCAGGATTCAAATAGCTATTCAGTAAAAAACAAAAAAAAGTGTCCTGCTAAAATGTTTGCAGTGTCATTTCTAATTAGAATAGCCTTAACTGAATCCATTTACTGAAGCCATAGAAGCTTTAGCCTTAGAGAACTGCTAAATACGTCATTAATTTCAGAGCTTGCTCTCATTATGTGGCAGTTCAAAGCATACATAGCCTTATTATTTAGCAAAGATTGTATTTTCCCTGTTAGACTGTACTGTTAGATGTGATTGGTCTAGTGATCTGTCAGAGACGAGTTTGGGTGCTCACAAAGCCAGAAGCAACCATGGATACGTTCAGCCTTACACAGCTCCAGCTCCACTCAGATGTGATGTATTTGCCACATATTGTAGATCTAAGAACAGTGAGGAGGAGAGGGAAATAGTATGGGCAGGACCTTTTGCCATTCTGACTTTCAGTCTCTCTCTCAATGTCAATTTTGGTATTCCCCTGTGAAGGTGATGTTTCAGTGTGTATATATGTAATAAAGTCAATTTCTAAATCATTTTTAATGTTCTGATATCACTGCTCTACAGCCGAAATGCTTCTGAAATAAATGTAGTCAAACTTTACTAATTCTAGGTCACTGAGAACAAAAATGTTGCTTAAAATTGTTGATTGGCTCTAGTTTTCAAGATATGCTATTGGGTCAGTATATACGACCCTTGTCTTGGGAATGGTGGAGGATAAGTGAGTTATAAAGGGAAGGGATCTCAATTTAAACCAGAAATGACTAAAATACATCTTTGACTGGATCTACGAATAAATCTATGACTGGGTTTGGACAGTACTTGCTTTTTAGGCAAAACAATGAATGATGCAATCTGAAGCTGGTATTGCATCATACATGGTATGAATTGCATCATGTTATTCCTAGAAGTCATGGATGATGCAATCACAACGAAGCTTACATCATTCTGCTGAACAAATTGCCCTATATCAGCTCTAGAAATCATACAGTGTCGTGCTCTCTTATTTGTCAGTGTTTGATTTTGCAAAGGGACACATTTCTGTTTAGCCAAAGTGAGCAGAGATGCCTCGTACTTGTGTGAACAGAGCAGATAACTTCTGCTATGTTTGTGGTGAAGTGACTTTTGCATCACAAAAGCTCAGTATAACCACTATGGTTAAGAAAGCCTATCACCTTTATTTTGGCTGCAAAATTGGAGTTCAGGACAAAAGGTGGGACCCACATATATGCTGCAACACTTGTGCAACAAATCTTCGCCAGTGGTTGAACAGGAAAAGGAAATCTATGCCTTTTGCAGTGCCAGTGACTTGGAGAGAGCCAACAGATCATACCAGCAATTGTTACTTCTGCATGGTGCCTCCAGCTGGGAAAGGTGTGTCAAAGAAGAAAAAGTGGACTATGCATTATCCAAACATTCCATCAGGTATACGCCCAGTACCCCACGGAGAAGGTTTCTGATGCACCAGAATCATTCTCACTTGAGTCAGACGAGGAAGAGGAAGAGGATGAAACTTCTGGTCCTGAACCATCAATGTCACAGGACCCACATTTTCTCCCATCCTCCTCCTCTGAACCACACCTCAGAACACAAGGTGAACTGAATGACCTTGTCAGGGATTTGAAACTCTCCAAGAGTAAGGCAGAGCTGTTGGGCTCCAGACTACAGCAGTGGAATCTCCTGGCAGGTGATGTTAGGGTTTCCATGTTCCGTGACGGTCAAAAGGATCTTGTCCCATTCTTCTTCATGGAAAGTGATCTTGTAGCCTGCAACAACATCGATGGTGTGATGGCAGCCCTCAACATCGTTCACGATCCAGATGAGTGGAGACTGTTCATTGATTCATCGAAGACGAGTCTGAAAGCTGTTTTACTGCATAATGGCAATGTTTTGCCATCAATTCCAGTTGGTCATGCAGTCCATATGAAGGAAACCTATGACAACATGAAACAACTTTTGAGGTGCATAAACCATGATCAACATCAGTGGCAGCTTTGTGGCGATCTGAAGGTTGTTGCTGTCTTGCTTGGTCTGCAGACTGGATACACTAAGTACTGCTGTTTTCTCTGCGAATGGGATAGTCGTGCAAGAGATTCCCACTACATCAAAAAAGATTGGCCACTCCGACAGTCATTGGAGCCTGGGAGGAAAAGTGTTCAGAATCCACCACTTGTTGAATCAAGGAAGATTTTGTTACCACCCTTACACATCAAGCTGGGTCTGATGAAGAACTTTGTCAAGGCCATTGACAAAACACAAGCAGCTTTCAAGTACCTCTGTGGAAAATTTCCAAGGTTAAGTGAAGCTAAGATAAAGGAAGGTGTCTTTGTTGGTCCTCAGATTCGTGAACTTCTTTGAGATGATGCATTTGACCATGCACTGCGTGGCAAGGAAAAGACGGCATGGAAAGCCTTCCAGTTAGTGGCAATAAATTTTCTCAGAAACAACAAGGCAGACAACTACAGGTTGTTGGTGGAAAACCTCCTCAAGGCATACAAAAGCCTTGGTTGCAACATGTCACTAAAGATACATTTTTTGCACTCTCATCTAGATTTTTTTCCACCGAACTGCAGAGCAATGAGCGACGAGCACGGTGAGCGATTTCATCAGGACATTGCAACAATGGAGAAACGCTATCAGGGCAAATGGAGCCCATCAATGCTTGCAGACTACTGCTGGACAGTGACAAGAGATGCTCCATTTAATGAATACAAGAGACAAGCCAAGAAGCGCCGAGTAGACACTGAATAGGACTGAACTATGTACAGAATAGTGTTTTGCCTTTTGTTTCATAATAAATTTTATTTATATAACCCTTTTGCTGATTTTTAAAGTGTTACATAAACAGGACAGGTGAAATATCATGTAAAGCAACCATAAACACATGAAAAGACCTTGGTTTACAATTTATGATTAAAACTCTACTATCTACACAATATACATAGACATAAAATGTAAAAGCTTAAATATCTTAGAAACAGTAGCCAATCAGTTGTTTTAATTGTCATATTTGAATTCAGCACATCAAAATACATAATAAATAGCACATTTTATCTCTGAAGCAGACGACTTCTCAAAAATTGTAGACCAGTGTATTTTAAACCGTTTAGATTTCTGTGCTGATGTATTGTGGTGTGTGTGGTTTCTTAATGTATTGAACCCATTAGGTATATGCATGGACTATTCACCTTCATCTGATTTGTGACCCACCCTTCCATTTGACTTATGACCCTACACTTGGCACTTATGTCCTCTTTTTATCTTTGTTTCCACTTTGACCAGTTATCCTAGCCATTCTGGAAGCTGACACATGTAAATTGTTAGGTAAATACACAAAAAAGCTGGAAGATGATCTTCCTAACCCAAACTCCAGCAGAGCAACTGCATGCTGGGATTCAACAACTACTAAGGAGAACGTACACAAGCTACACATCACGTGGCACAGCTCTGGTAAGCACCTTCAAACCTGATGAAGATGTTCCTGTGAGTAATGGCACAGACTGATTAGGTGTGTGTTTATTCTAGACTGACAATTATTCCTTGATAATTAAGGACTTTCTTCCCCTTTAGCAGCCCACATAAGTACCAAGAGAGCAACTTGCTGTACGAGGCATGGGGCAGTGCAATGAGTAGGCAAAACCAAACTGCTCTCCCTGTATACATCTGCCAGCAGAACATGTGGCTGAAGGAGTAAGAATATGCTGCATGCCTTGAAGGAGTGTTTCAGACATTTCTTCTCCCAGCACAACCTAGAAGCTTTAGCGCATAATTTCTCTAAGTGCTCACCTTGGGATGGTGCAGCTATTCTTACTTCCCTTCTCTAAAGCCAAATGCAGGGGTATGCCAGAAAGTTGCAACTGAGCTCCTAGTAAAAAGACAGGTTTTATTCCCATTGTGTTGCAGATATAGGTCCCTCATTATCAAAGAGTTGCAATTATACCCCATATTTGGCACTTTTTTGATGTGTAACGGGGATGCCTTTTCATTTGTAACTTCAACAGGTGAAGTGAAAAAAAAACGAGTGCATTCACCCACTGCACTTCCTAATCCCTTTTACCCTTGCTTTTGATTAACTGGATGCCATCAGGTACGCACATGAATTCTTGATGCTAGTACAACAGAAGTCTAAAAGAAAGGTACACCAAGAGGGGAAAAAACCATTACAAACGGAATGAAGGTGTTTGGGGTAAGGGGCTAGGGAGGAAGCATTGCCTATAATCATTAGGAACAGGTTCTCTCCCAGTTCTGCTTCAAATTTGTTGTGTGACCTTGGGCAAATTAACTTTGCATCATGGAGGAAAGGGCAGAAAAATCTGCAAAATCTGCAGAGGGGAGGAACAGTGGCTCCATTCTGTAATGGAAGCCGTGGAAGTCCTACTGCTCCAGCTCAGCAGTGTGCAGAAGGAGGCTAAGCCAAGGATCATCCCCTCCTGCAGCAGGCTCCCCAGTTTAATCATCAGAGCTATTAAACAGATATCTGTCTTGAACTTAAACAGCTGCTATAATCAGAAATATTTCCTCCTTCATATTTTCTAGGTCCTAGATGTGTAGCATTCAACCTTCTTCCTGAAGTTTGTTCATCTGTGAAAAGGGGAGAATATTTATCACAGAGTTAAAAAATGTTTGTGCACCACTTTGAGAAATAAAAACCGTCATACTGGGTCAGACCAAAGGTCCATATAGCCCAATATCCTGTCTTCTGACAGTGGCCAGTGCCAGGTGCCCCAGAGGGAATGAACAGAACAGGTAATCAGGAAGTGCTCCATTCCCTGTCTCCCATTCCCAGCTTCTAGCATTCAAGTATTAAGGTGCTTATAGCTACTAATAAATCTTAAAAAGAACATTAATAAAGTAGGAAAAGTACATACTAAATGTTTCCATGTACATTAAAATTAATAACTCTGAAAAGACTATCTGTATACTATGTATATGTTTTATAAACAGAGCCATTTTAAGTATTTTTAAACATGGTTCTTATTAAACTGTTTTTCCATCTTCCTGGCACTTCTGAAATTATATTGGCATCAAAAAAGATGAGTTCACTATATAAAGTTGCTAAAATGTAAGGCTAAGTAACTTTTTTTTCATCAATTCTTGTTGCTGTTCCTAAGTGGGACCAAGTACTCTGCTAGATAATTCTCATGGAGTTTGTAAAATAAATAAAATACATAAAAAAATCAACTATTTGTATTGTTTTTATTTTTTTATTCTTCCCGCCTTGAAGGTAGAAATACTAACTACCTGTCTTATTTCATTTTGCATAGTTGTTCTCTCCTTTTTGCCTGAACACCAGTTCAGAGAAACATTTTAAATAGAAGGTAACAAAATATTTCACTTTGTAATACTAGGAATATTCATGTGGATTTTTTTGTTTTGGTTATTCAATCTTTTTTTTTTTTCTTTTAGAAGAACAAACACTATTTCACAGGTTCATGAGTAGAAACAAGCTTGCTATTCCTCAACCACTGACATGATTCATGTCCATTTTGTTTCTGGACGTAACAGTATTATCAGAGAAATAGTTCAGCACTTGCAGCTGGGTTTTGCTGAGATGTGTGTTTTACAATCATCACATCAAAACATCTGTTTCGAGTGTGGCATATTGACTCTTTTCTAAGAGCACCACCACCAACACTAACAACATATTGTAGCTCTTTTTAACTATATAAAATGAGTGTGGCAGATTCATCCTTAGCACAGGTTTGATCCAGACCACAAATAAGCCACAGAGCCTTGCAAAATTCACTGTAAATAAACAAACCAACAAAGTCAGCTCCCAGTTGTTGAAAAGACAGAAGCTGGGGGTGGGGAAGAACAAGTAGGTGTGTGTTATTCCTTATAGTAAAGCAAGGAAAGCTTGCATTTAACTACTACATTTTAATATAGCCACAGAAGTTATAGACTGCTAATGCTGCAACCTGCTCTTCTTCATCTCCCTTGTAGCCCAGAGTCTTGTTTACCAGTATGGCCTGTAACCTTTTTGACATTTGCGACTTCTGCACTACACAACAGCTTTTCCACACAGAGTGGGAGAACCATTCAGGTCAGGATTGATATACATTTTAGAAGCTTTCATAGCACTTGCCAGAAGCACTTTCCCATGTTAGCCAAAGGCACTAAAATTACGACTATAGTTTTAGAAATAAAGAAGAAAAACCACTGGTTTTTAAGCAGCAACTGCTTTACTGAGATATTGGACAATCTTTTTGCCTATCAATCTAAAGGTCTCATCCTTTCTGAATGTCTCCACTGTCTTCCCCTTCTCCATCACATCAAATTCTTGCTACCTATAATTACCTTCAAGGTCCTGTGTAACTCTGCCTCTCCCTATCTTATTTGAGCTTGTCTTTCATTGTCTGGCCTCTTCATCCAGCCAAGTATGCCACCCTCATTACCTTGTGTCATGGACCAAGCCCTGGCATCAGGCCTAGTGGTCAAAGACGTAGGTCAGAGCCGGAGTCAGGAGTCGGAGCCAAGGTTCAGAAACTGAGCAGGATGGGAGTAGATTGGAGAAGGGCAGGAACAAGGCTGGGACTAAGGCAGGCACAGAAGCAACAACTGCTCACTGGTGTAAGCACTGAGCAGCCACTGGGCAAGTACTCCTGGTGGACTTAAGAACAGTCCTGGCAACACTGCTCAGCCAATATGACCAATTAAGGGTTTCAGCTGCCATGAGCAAGCTGGTCCCAGACTCAGCTGCAGGCCCTCATTCCTGACACATTATTTGTTTCCCTCACAAACATCCCCATACTTCAATCCATGCCTCTCCCCATATGTAGAACACCCTTCCTGTACACGTTTTCCAAGTCACTGTACTCTTACTTAAATCCCTCCAGAAGATCCACTGTTTCCTTTGGCACACACATGACGCTTGCTAATTAAGTTATCTACTTAGCCACATCATTTGTTCATTTCTTGAATGAACCACTCTTGTGTTGAAGGAGGAGATCAAATGCTGAGGAAGAGAGTAACAAGAAACTGGTGTGGGGAGAGCAAAGAAGTGATTTCTGGAGAGAAGATGGGGGGGGTAGTTAGTGGGGTGGGAGGAAATGACAATGAAGAAATGAGATATGTGCCCAGCTTCACCCAGATCTCTCTCACCAGATGCTGTGTCTCTTTCTTCCTCTCATTGATTTTGCCATTTCAGACTATACACTCTTCAGGATAGGAACTGTGTCCTTCTGCTAAAAAAAAAAAAAAGAGCCTAACTTATTTTGGGTGCTATAGCAAACTAAAAATTAATGAATTATTGAGTGTATACGCCAGGGTCCGCAACGTTCAGCACGCGGCTCGCCAGGGTAAGCACCCTGGCGGGCCGGGCTAGTTTATTTACCTGCTGACGTGGCAGGTTCGGCCGATCGCGGCCCCCACTGGCCACCGTTCGCCGTCCCAGGCCAATGGGGGCGGCAGGAAGCCACGGCCAGCACATCGCTCGCCCGCGCCGTTTCCCGCCGCCCCCATTGGCCCGGGACGGCGAACCGCGGCCCCCACTGAACCTGCTGCGTCAGCAGGTAAATAAACTGGCCCGGCTTGCCAGGGTGCTTACCCTGGCGAGCCGCGTGCCGAACGTTGCCGACCCCTGGTATACGCCAAGCACTAAATGATGGGGGTTAGTAAGTAGTTTTTACTAGAGCTCTCCAGAGCACAACAACAATTCTGTTTTGCAGCAACTTTTGAGGTCTCGGCAGTTGTTTTAGTTTCTCCATTGGAACAAGAACAAAACTTTTTGAATGTTTAAACAAAAAATGGATTTGTATCAAAATGTCTGTTTTCTGATCAAAACCTGGGTACTGACCTGGGAGGCAGATTCAAATTCAGAGCAGAATTTTTCATCCCATATCACTCTGAATCAGGCAAAGCAGGGACTTGAACCTGGGTCTCTCACATCCCAGGTGTGGGACTTTCTCTTTTGAAAATCTTTCCAACAGAAACTTAATTGACACTAATACAGCTCCAGGAAACATTCTGGCTTTGATTAAACAAATTAATTTTAAGAGAGAGCTGGTCAAATGTATGAGTGTCATTGTCTGACAGAGGTGCTTGTGATGGGAGGGGGCAGGGCTCACTCCAGTTTATGTCTTATGTTCCTAAAGCTCATGCTCAGGATTCCTGCTGGTGTATTTAATGTATTCTGTGAGGTTGTATTATCTCTTTCCTCTGAAGCATCAGGGATGGCCACAGATGGAGATGGGACACTAGGTGGGGAGGGCCAGGGCTTTAGGTGGCACTGAGCAGTGCTTGGCTGGCTGGTTGTTGCTCATATGCTCAGGGTCTAATGAATCACCACATCTGAGGTCCGGAAAGAATCTTCCCCCAGATCAGATTGGCAGTGACCCTAGGTATGGGAGATGGGTTGCCTTCCTCCACAATCAACATTTTTTTAAATCAAGATTGGATGTTTTTCTAAAGATCTGCTCTAGGAATTATCTTGCAGAAGTTCTAAGTCTGTGTTATATAGGGGGTCAGACTGGATAATAACAATTGTCCCTTCTTGCCTTAGAATTTATGAAAACTTTGAATATTAAAAGTAATTCACAATATGTACACCACAAGTCTCTCACCTTGCTCTGTATTGAAGTTATTAGTGACCTCGACTGTGAGCTTTTTTGCTCAATGGAATTGTCATCCAAATGAGCTACCACTTTTCTTTTCTTTGCTGTTGACTCAATCTGAGGGTTCAGTTTATAGTGTAATAAATATGGAGTTGATTAATCTATTGGCTGCTAGTAACACCTCATTCTTGTAGATTACAAAGTGTACACACACAGGGCATGGCCTTGTAAACCATAAAACTACTTGAAACTATTCCTCAGTAAAAATCAAAGCTATGTATGATTCCAATCAAATCACAGTTTTTAATCTATTCAGATTATGAATATTTTACAAGAAACAGATACCGGGGCGAGTTCTCTGAAGGTATAGTATCTCAGCTTTCTCAATTTTTGATTATTAATCCTCTTTAAAAAATGAATTTGGAGGGTCTTTATCAACAAGATTTAACTTTTTTTTTTGGAGGGGAGCATTTTTTAAGAAATTTTGTGGTCAGAATCTTGTTGAAACAGTAGCTAATGTAACATACATCTTTAAAATGCATTTCCCATAAACTGGACTATAAAGCTGGGTCTATATTTAGTCTAGCCAGTGTGAAGAAAAGGAGTCTGACTCCTTTAAGAGTTCACCCAAAGGAGTGGGGGAGAAGTGTGTGTGTGGGGGGGGCATCACCTAAGCAACAGGCTGCCTGGGAGGACCTCAGACGGGCCACTATCCCATGCATAACAGACAGAACCTTCCAGAACTCCATTCTCCCCAGAAAGAGCCCTCTTTTCATTTCCTAGGCCATCTGGTTCCATAGTACAGCACGGAGACAATCCCCTTTCCACAGCCACTTAAGCCTCATACAAGGGAAGGGCAGTGGGGTCTCAGCAATGACTTGGGACCAGGTTAAAGTTGTGAGGGCTGACAGCAGCTCTCCCAAATAGGTGAAAAATATTAAGGAAAGAATAGTCCTGAGGTGTTTAATCTATTGCCTGGCATTTCCCAGATAAGTGAATAAAGTTGCAGTCTAATTAATCCACATCCCTTGTAGCATCTCTTTCTTCCTGTGTGGCTGGGACAATGTGCAAAGTACGTAAGAGCAAGTGGCTTCATGTCTCAGCATAGCTGAAGTGATGCTCCATTACCAAGGAGTAATTAATCATGTTGAGGGCATGAAAAAACAGGTTCTCAGTCTTGTGATCACAGAGACTAAAGAATGATCTTTTTTACAATGCTGAATCTTAGAGGTGAATTTTAAGAACATATGTGGCTGCAATTGAGGGAATGTGAAATCAGAAAAGTGCTTGGAGGTAGTTTAAAATGTATCTTCCCTTCCATCTGAAAGCAGGACTTACTATTTAGTCTCACTATGTGGTGTCATCAGTCATTCATTATACATATAAAACTTACCTCTGTCAAACTATATATATATTTGTCTGTTCCTTGTTCTTGCTAATTACGTCACTTGTCAATGCTACAGCAGTTGAATTTACACTATTTCAGATTTCTGCACACCACTGAAGGGATCTTAAATACAGCCACCTGTGTGAAAAGAACATGAAGTTTTTTAGTTTTAAAAATTAATTCACAGAAATTAAGTTTTTGGGGTAAAACATTTACAACACAAGTACAGAAACCCACAACTTGTTTAAACAAATACTCTTCATTACAGTACCTTGTAATGCAGTTAAGCTTAATAGGACAATCTTAAGAACATACAATTTGATTGGTAAAAACATGCATATAGGATAAACTGTTTAGCAATAGGTGTAAGTGAGTGGATTAACTAGAGAAGCTTATAGTTCTCACTAGATGTGTTTTTACTTAACTGTTACTGTAAAATGCAGGTCTTAGAAATTACCATTTCAGGATTATAATTTATTAAATTACAGGTAGCATTGCAAATCCAAACAATATATTACTCTATTTTAAATATCTATGGGGGATATATCCATCTCCACTGGGAATTTCTAAGGTCATTTCTCACCAGAAAATCTAAGGCAAATATTTTCAAAATGTGGTGCCTAAATTTAGGAAACTAAATTCTTATTTTGCAACTTAAAAAACTACATTTAAAAAAATAAATATATAGATTTTGCAGTATTGGAAGGGTAAGTTAATACTACAATGTTATGAATTTTAGCTTAGAAAGAACTTTCTATTTGAGTACAAGAAGGCCCCAAAGTTCTCCAAAGTTATTGAGTACAAATATATTACTACAGAAATGGAAGAAATGAGCTGAGTTAAGGATCTGCAGTGTAGAGATTGTTCATAAAACCTTTTCAAGTACTAGAAATATCAGATATTTCTGTTCACTTGGTTCTCAAGATAACATAGCTGTAAAATTCTTACTGCCATAAAATAATGTTTGACAGTATCTAACAAACCTGTGTCATTCATTAAACACAGGACAAATGGAGTTTGTGGAAACACATTTCCAGAGTTCATACACAGGTTAAGCCATTAAACTGATTCAAAATTTCTTGAAACAAATCCAACCCAAATATAAATAAAAGGGAGAAAGAAGAAAACACTTTTCCAAGTGTTTGACACTTTCCAGCGTGCTACTGTGCACCACTTCTAATAGTTTACACAGTTATGTGCTGTACATACCATACAGTACTACATCATAAAGAAGAAAGATTTATGACATCCAGCTATACCTGATTTTTATTTGTGATTGCTGTTTGTTTTAGTTTTGGGATGTCACCTTAACTTTTTGATATGATAACTTCCATTTTCATTTTATTTTTATTACTATCTTGTACGTCTTCCAAGGTATTATAGGTTGCCTGAGACTTCCAATCACAATACACTGTTTTCAGTTGTTTATTTAAACTACCTTAGTTGAGATTCTCTTTGTTGGCTGTCTGTCTCAGGCTGATTCTTTCTGGAAAATTTCAGACAAAATGGTTCATCCATTTCTGAGAACAAGGTTAGGGGGGGAAAAAATCAGTTGGTTTGCCCATGTTAAAAAATATTGGTGACTCTTTCTTCGAAAAACTCTAGCTCTCCCAATCTTTGGAGCAGAAACTTGAAATTTAGAAAGTTTTGGCCTTTGTGTCAAAAGAATATACCTTTTGCAATCCCCATGAAAATCCTCACACATTTTGATAAATTAAAAGCCTTTGAGAAATTGCAGTTTGCACATGTTATATAATGGTAAGCACTCTGAAAAATTAGGTCTGAGGTGTCTCAACTTGGGCACCTAAAAATTGTGGGCATCATTGACTCTAATTGCCCTGCGCCTCAATTCTCCCATTTTACATATGGGTATCATACCACCCCCTGACATTAAGAACAGCCCCAGGGCAGAGGTTAAGAAGCACCCAGATATCTGCTAATGAATAACAGCTGACTTAGCAACTTCAAATATGCCCCAATTCTTTAATGTGATGAAATGTATCTGATAAGCGTCAATGAAAAGCTCATGAATCATGCACAATTTCATGGTATATTTCACCGAAGCCAACAAAAGGTACCAGCCCTGTGACTTTCGGGGATAGATCCTGGTCCAGGAGTTTGGTCACTCATCTTGACGGAAATGTGGTAAGAATTTTAATCTTGAACCAAGTTTTAGTTACTAGAAAGCATTTTATCTTTATTTCTCTCATAACCATTATAGACATTAATCAATATACTTGTACTCACGTAAAATCTCTCTTTCTAATCAAATAAACTGGTTTCATTTTTAATTTAAACCAATCCAGTGCTGTGTTTGAGCTGAACTGGTTGGTAACTCCAGTTAAAGTAACAAATTGTTGAACATTGATGCTTTAAATGAGCAACAAACCTTAACATTCCTCTCATTGTTCCAGGACAGGCTTGGACATTTTAGAACACATGTTTTGGGGGACATTCAGATACCGGGAGGTTGTGGAGTCACCATACCAATTGTTAACAAAAGTTACTGAAGACCAGTGGAAGCTTGTGGTATTGCAGGCAGGCTCCTGCATCCGGGGCATTGGACCAGGACAGCTCAACACATACGCAGAATGCATGCTTGCTGCTGGCTGTGGATGTGTCAGGGAGAGAGCTACAGTGGCATAAGGAACTTAGGGCTACAGAATAAGAGGTAACAACTATTCACCAGTCTGGATTGCACCCCAGAATGTGACGCATCCCCTCATCTCTCAGGTGTCATGAGGATAACTTCATTAATGTTTGTGAAGCAGTCAGGTACTGTAGTGATGAGTGGCATAGAAAGAGACTATCAGGAAATTAATAATTCTGTCTTCAGAGCAGGGTTTGAATAGTGTGCACTAAATATGGGATGGAGCCACATTGAAGAATGAGGAGAAAACAAAATATTGAATCGCTACTCATTAAGTGAGCATCCTCCATCCTGTGTGCTGAATAAAACAGGCGTCCGGTGAAAAAATAACCATGTGCTCATGTAATTAAAAGCTATCATAATGCATATGCACAATGGGGGCATGAGCAGACAAATTAATGTTGCACAGGCAACCTCAATTCTGGCATTTCCTAACTTTTGAGTGCTTCACTTTGCAACCTTAATAATGTTCTTTTAATGTACTTTTCTTATGTGTAATATATTATATAAAAGGGTCTAACACTATATTACAATTACTGTTAGCACTGCAGCACATCAATTTCGATTGGCAGATGCAACTATTTTAGTACATTGCTGACTCCACATTTGCCAGTGTTACAGAAGACATCTAGCACATGATCACTGGACAAGAAGAAATATTGTTCATGTCTTTTGTAAGATGTTTATTTATACATGCTCAAGACACACATTAGAAGTGGAGAATATTGATTTCACCTCTTCAGGTTTTCTTATGTATTCTGAACTAGCTACAAGATAAATTTTGAGTCACGTGCAAAAGCTTTATTTTTAAGAGGTCCAGCTTCATGCATGTTTAATTGCATACTTTTTTCACCGTGGTATTTCTAGGTGCGTTACTGCTCAGCAGAATGTCCCCAGCCCACATGATTTAACCATTACACACTCCTGCCAGATGGTCAGTCTACTTCCACCCAATATGACTATATAGGAATTATTTTGGGTCTGTTCATGCTGTTGCTTGGTAAGATACTAGAGCAATTCTATTTGTCTTTTATGTGTTAAGAGCAAACAGCACTTGCAGTCCTTGCCAATGTAAGAAACAAGAGGCTCGGAAGAGTAGCTAAATCTAGATCTCCAACATGACTGTTCAAAGCATATACTCATTTTCAAATTAGCCTGAATCCTCAGGGTCCCAATGAACTAAATCACTAGACACCTAGGATGGAGTTTTCAAACATGCTTAAGTGACTTAACCGCATAAGTCTCTCAGATTTTCTTAAATCATGTAGGTGCTTTTGAAAATCTCAAGCCCCCAGAGAACCAAGTTATCTTCCACCCACTTTTATCTTGTTGGTATTGCACATATTCCTCTCAGATGAGGACCTAGTCACCATGAAATTAGAAAAAGAAAATAAATCTGAGTAAAAGAAGTTAAACCTAGAGCTGGTGCATCTCAAACTTAATGCAAGTCCTGAATGTGTGCATCTTTCACCTAGATACTGTAGGGATAGGCATGTTTCAGATGTCATATATTCGTCAATTAATTACAGATTAAATAAACAGATGAGACAGAGGATGGAGTTGCACAGAAAGATTCACACAAAGAAGAAACAGAAATCGTTGAGCTTCTCTCTTACGGAAGAAAGCAAGTAGTTAAAGTAGTATTGTGAGGTTTTGCCATAAACAAAATATAGTTTCAGCAGTAGAAATATTTTCTTTTTGAAAACATACCTCCTCCCACCCAACAGAATCATACTGTAATAATGCTCCAAAATACTGACTCACACTCATGTTCTCACAGTACCGAGAAGATATGGACCATTTTTGTAGAATGCCATATTCACAGACAGTAATCTTTTACCTTTGAATAGACTCTCTTTGGCCAAATTCTTAAGATCAATTACAGCCCATTTTCACCAGTCAGGGACCACAATACAGTCACATATTGCCACCAGGGAATTCCCCTGGCATATACGGCAACTTTCTTCCAATGCATCTGTGCTGCTGTTGGGCTCTGTGCCCCAGCCTTTGTTTCCGATGCAGATGGGTATGTTGAGAGTGGGCGCTAGTATGGTAGAAGGTACTCCCCACAACAATTTTTCACTGCTGTAGGTTACATTAAGGACCCCATAACAGTAGTAAAAATTAGGCTGTTGCCACATAGCTTTATGTGGTGCTGGGTCTGGAACTAACAATCAGGAAGCTAGAAACCAACACTCTTTCCTGCAGAGCTCTGATGCAACAGATTATCTGTTCCATTTAGCCCACAGTGGTTTTTGCAGGATTAGGGACTTAATGTGGACAGAGACTGGAATCTAGTGCAGGGAATCAGTGGTTGTGGTAGTGATACAGTTGAAGGGAGCCAAGAAAATGATTTTAGTGGCAACATATTGGCTAGGCATGAAAAGTACAATGTAATATGAGCTGAGGGGTGAAAACATTATCTACTAACTTCAATGAATCTACATCAGGGATAAATTTAGCCCAAATATACAAGATTCAAGTAACTTCCTTTAAGATATTTTAAAATCTCTAACATTACCTAATATTTAAGAATAGGTTATATAGGAGATATTTAAGAGTAGGTTAGATAAACGTCTGTCAGGGACGGTCTAGACAGTATTTGGTCCTGCCAGGAGGGCAGGGGTCTGGTCTCGATGACCTCTCGAGGTCCCTTCGAGTCCTAGAATTTATGGATCTATGAATAAAGATTAAAATCTCCTTTACATAAACTCATTATGAATTTTTAGCCTCAAAAGAAAAATAAAGATGTCTATTGCCATTAACATCCTGATAAAGGCCAAACTACTGCTCTAGCAATCCCTTGTGAGCTATTTACACAGTAGCGACAAAGATGACCATTGTAAATTGTGCATGTTACAAATTGTTTAAATACAGCCATCTGAGACACTACAGCTATATTTCTGACATGAGAAAACATCCTTTCAAATTCTATGTGGACATCTCTGAAATTTCTAAAAACCACTACGCTGATAAGTAAAGGATGACAAGGACTGATTTTATTGAGCTGATCTTGCATTTTGTTTTGAAGTTACAGATGGAACATTTTACAAAACCCTGCCGCCTCTTGACACCATGCCCTCCTTCCCCTACTCCCCCACTCCTTTTTTTTTCTAAAACCACCAGCACCTGACCTTTAACTATCTACGTTCTTTCAACCAGATCAAGAACTTTAATACACACAAACTATCCCCCCCCTTCCCCGCCCGAAATGAGCTTTGCTTACAGAGCTACCCTTTCTCACAACCCGGGAGGAAAAAAGACTTGACTTTTGAAATCTGGACTTGCAATACATCATCTGCTTTAGAACTTTACTCAAAGTTTTTGGGAGAAATTGTTCCTCACACAAACTAAAGATTCTTGTATTGGTCAAGAAGTAACGATTCTATCAAAGTGATTTTAAAAATGTTACTTTAAAAAAAATCTTTTGGCCAGTGATAGCAGCCTAAGTAATTAAAAGAAAAATTTCATTAATTAAAAACAAAACATGGTTGGAGAAGTAGTTAGTGCATAGCACAGCCATATAAAAGATATAGGTTCCTAAACAGTTTAGGATTCCTGTCTCTGCCCGACAGTGACGAGGAATTTTGTTGATACAACATGTAGTATATAATCCTATATTAAAATTAACATTAAAAATAAATCTCCCTCAATTAAGATTTGTCTCATTTAAAAAACTAATTCCTGCATCATGTTAAAAGTGAGGTTACACTACAAACGTCCCCCCTTAGCCAAAACGTTGTGCGTCCAACAATTTGTCCATGAACCTGTCTGACTCCAGCACCAGTGGGACATGGGTATATGGGATATCAGTTTCCTAACTACCTTCCCCTGCTCTAAAAGTTGCTTGTCGTCCTCGCCTTCTGGCTTTCCCAGTCCATCCTTACAGGTCACCAGGGGACATGAAGCCTCACAAACTGGCGAAAGCCATGGTAGATTTGCCACAGATGCCAGGAAGACCATGGAGGGTCACAGATGTACCAATCGTCTCAATCACAGGCAGGGAAAAGTATTCATTTTCCCAGGAGTGTTGTAAAATTTAGGACTGGACCTGTTGTGACTAATCTGCTCGTAAGCCCACATAATTTCAAAAACAAAACCTCCACATGGCACCCAGAATAACATCACTTTTCAAGCAAGCTATACATACAAGCCAAGGAACAATAATTCTAAATTACCCTCATCTCTTTCTACCTCACGAGTGTTAAAATTCTCTAAAAAGTTTTAAGCTTTTTTAGTCTAATGCAGAGCTAGAAACTCAGTAGTTCACAATGACGTTACAACAGGTATAAAATTAGAAATGCATTAGGAGCTACAGCAGACACACTGGGTGAAAGAGCTTTATACAGTGATATATTAAAAGTGGAATTAAAAAAGATTTGTACATGTATTATATAATATGATTTGTATTGTGGATGCTGAAATAATATGAAGTCAGTCAGTCACTACTAAAGAGGTCTTTTCAGAACAAAGGGAAAACAATGCCCAACTTAAATTCTATTAGAATTACTGTTTTGCTAGAAGTAATATTAAATAGTTGTAGAGATATCTCCTAAGCCTAAAGAATTGGACATATTCAGTGCTTGTGATTTTGTATTTCCTACAGTTGCCATTATACCTATAGGATTAAAAAAAAAAACACATTCAAAGAGCATATGCAGCCCCATAACCGCTATGAGTGAGTGAGTTGAACAGTGGTGGATACTGTACATCAGTTCTCATAGCCTTCTAACAACAATGAAGTCTGGTGACGTGATGGCAGCTTTAGTTTACTACATTTTAAAAAGAAATGCTTCCTAGATCTACAAATTATAGATACTATGGGCTAGATCTACTTAGCAGTTATTTTGAGAGTGCAGCTCTCACTTAGGTATCCATTACAGTACAGGCTTTTGTAAATACCCAAGCACCTTTAATGATTAAAATTGCAAAAACAAGGGCTCGCATAGGTTGATGTAATAATCCTGGTTACAGGACTGTCTAGGTAGACCCATCTTTTGGCAGACACAACTCAGCAGTGCACCTGATATTTGTGATTCATCTGACCAATGACAACTAAACAAATGGTGACATCGTTACTCTGAACTGTTTGCCGTCCACAAGGCTAAAACTATTTCTGAGGGTGGAAATCTCTGAATAGTTTTGAATTAATGATGAAGGTACTTAAGGAAGATACAGTCTGCTCACAGAACACCCACAAAGCAGTAAAAAAGGTAAAGGATTTACATTTTAAAATTAGCATCCAGAGATCCCTTTACACAGGTGCAGTTTGGACCGGAAAAATGTACACCTGCAGTTTTGCACTTATAAAGCGAATTGCAGATGCCAGAGAATCTATGCTTCTGACATCCTACTTGGCATCTGCAACCAGACAGATGCAGCAGCAATTACAGGTTTGCAACTCCAGTTCAGTTATATTCAACTAACATCAACCAAAACAAAAACATGCATGTGAGAGGCAACAAAGGGACAGCCAAGGGCCTATGCACTATTGAAAACTGACTTAAGCCCTATTTTGAGAATGTAAATGGTTCATAGGTTTTGCGCAAGTGCTCTGCACAGTGGCAAATGTCACCTTGGGCATGCAGCTGTGGCTGTCATAGCTAAGAAGTAACCTGTTACAGAGTATTCCTTATCATCTGATTTGACTAGGCCTATTGGGAATGGATTTCGTTTTCGGTTCACTATAATATGACATTCATAATCTTTACTGATTTCAATGTAGCATTCTTTTAACACATTTTTAAAAGGAAAGTACTGGAAAGGAATAGTCTTCCATGCTTTCCAAATGGAGGAAAAAATTAATAATAAAATCAAATGAAGTGCCCTGCTGGTACATCTGTACGAACATTGGCACCCAATAGTGGAGCCATCTGAAGCGATAAACTAGAAAAGTTTCCACAGGAGATACTCTGGCAAGCTTGAAACCAGAGTTATAGAAACTAAGGAATCACCACAAGCATGTTCTCCACACACACGGCATTTGTTTCCAATCTGTTGGACAGCATCAAGGAAAGAGAGATGCTATGTTTCTTATTAATTTAATAGATTATTGAAACATCAAAAGCTAAAGAGCTGCTGTACAGCAGTAATTGTCTTACTACCTCAAATTCAAGAAAACTGCTATGGATATTCGAACAAGACAGCAATATCGAATAGTGATTCAAAATAAGATAGAACAGCGGTAGTTAAAATAATGTGGCTAGGTTATGTTTTGAGCTGGTGACAAGGAATAGTTAGGTTATTAAATTTTAAACCTATACATAAATTACTTTCAGCTGAAACTAGCTTAGTACAACTACTAGCTTGGTCAGGAAAGGTTCATTGTTCCCCCATCTGGTAGCTTTACTACCTTCGACCCAGAATCCGTGGGTTAGACTCTTGGCTGTAGTAATATGCAGAACATGCAGTGGGTCCAGCCACTTGACAGTGGGCTCTGCTTATTGTTCAAGTGAGTCTGCTTTACAATCTAACCACCAGATAATAACCAGTTGTGGCAATCTAACAGCCTTCTTTTCAAATAATTAAATAATTAACAAAATAAATGTAACTGTATCAGGATAAATACAGGGCCTGATTCTGTACTCGAAGGCTTCTTTTCCCTAGTAGGGCTAAGTAAAGTTCCCTCAGTATAAATTAGACTCTCACCCATAATATTCAATGTTAGTCGGTAATCAACATGTTTAGCTGAAAAAAACCAATCCAATGTACGCCTTCTCGTTAACATAACTAGGGATGATAGCTTTATTGCGGATAATAATGTTTTTATTTGCTGATGGTTACCATGATAACCAAGTTAATTTTAAAGTACAAAGAGTCTTCATACTTCACAAAACATTGCAAAGATAAAGGCAAACCACAATAGGAGTATTCTATTTCAATCTTTAAACCACAAAATGAGGTAATGAGAGTGCTTGAAGTGCAATCTGAGTATAGAGCTATAATCAGCACAAGTATATTTATTAACTTTTATTCTGGAACTCATTTAAGGACTAGAAAATGTTGACCACAGACTCAGATACCTCACTGCTCTGTGGCTAAGAGGTCAATAAACAGCTGAATAACATAGGTTCACAAGCAGTTTTGAAGATGATCTCAACATTTCTGAAGAACAGCATTTTAAAAGGTTATAACAATATATTTTATTTGCATGGGCAATCTGGTTAGATATTTAAGACAAACCTAACACTGAAGCCAAAGTGATAAGCTTTGTTTACTAGTTTGCTTTTGGAATGAGCAGATAAGACTTCAAAGCATATGATACAACTAGAAGAGGACCTTTTTGATACAGCATTAACTTTTGTACAGATCGTTCTGTAATTGAAAAACTAGCACAAATGTAAAAAACAAAATTAAATTAATATAAACAGTAGGGAAACAAATGGTTGAAATAGGTACAAATAATTAGAGACTAGCCTGACAAAAGGTAGATCCACTTTTTATTACTAAAAATGATATATTTAAATAATATTAACTGCGCTGGAATTATGTTCCTAGTAGCATGTGTACGTTTTTGGGGGGTTGGGAAGGGGGAGCTATATAGTGGGCATCATCCAAGTGTTCCATTTTGGAATAGATGACAATGATGTAAGCAACAGGTTTGCAACTTCTTGGCTCACATTCTGATCTCACTTATTGTACCATAAGTCTCATTAACTCCACCCAAGTCCCAAGAACTATTTTGAATTTACACTAGTAAAACTAAGAACACACACAATGAGATCTATGGACTTACAAGATGACTTAGGCCTTAGTTGCGGTTGATAGAGTTTTTCCTGCTGTGTATGGAAACTGAAGGTCTCTCAGACATCTTGTCAGAGCAGGGATTTTTGGCTCTTGGTCATCTTTTACAATTAGGTGTTTTTGGCCTCTAGTGAACATTGGCTGATTTAGGTTTCGAATAAAGAAAACATGCAGATGTTGTGATTTACACTATTTAGATGTGAACCTCGGTGACACTGGATGGATTTGATAGTGGTTCTGTGTTCTTTTTGTTGCATTAGAACTTGAAAATCAAAGCAAATTGGAGGCGGGGGGTTGGGGTGGGAGGGAGAAGGGGTCTGTACAAGTCCATTGGAACTGAAATCAAAGACACATTGGTTTTTAACCAGAAACCAAACTCCAGCAACTGGAAGCTATCAGATGATGCATAAAGCTTTACTTTCTACAGATTTAGCACCAGGATGAAATTTAAAAGGGAGAAATTTAGTTGTACAAGTCTTCCACAACAGCAGGACTTTATTTCATGCCTGACAGTCATTTCTATCATTCCCCTTTCTCACCTGGCACTAGGCATGCAAGTAAACTAAAGTAAACTAAGTTATGTGAACCCCTTTAGAAATGGTATATATAGTGACAATTTATTACATTATAGTGAAGCAGAACACAACATTCTTAATGGTTTAAATGGATGTTTGCTCAAGCTGCAATTCTGGATATACTTAACCTCTGCTTAGAGCAAAATAAGTTGTCTGGAAAAATGATGACTTCATTATACAAGGTTTTCTCTGCACCTAGCTTTTAGTTTGGAGCCAGAGTACATACTGTGGTAATTTGGCAATTATTAGCCATTCTACTGTCTCTCTAGTTAATTAATGTACTTTCAGAGTACTTTTAGCCCTAGCCATTTGTAGAATGTAGAAGGGGAGGGAAATTGATTAAGATGAATTGTTATAGAAATAAAATTCACAGGGGAACCATGACGGGGCAACCGGAAGAAAGGGGAGAAAAAGGGGAGGATAAGAGATGCAGTGAATAAAGAACAGCTAGGCAAAAAAAAAAAAAAGATGGTGGAGAGTAAAATATGAAAAGGAAGAAATGGGTTGAACAAGAACAAGAGAATATTTATTTGTATCATTCTTCATTATTGGGCAAATTTTCCTGCAGAACTGATGTGGTTCCATTCCATGAAAGGCCAGAGTGAGGGACCTGTTCATGATATGCTCACCCACAGTATTCCACAGGATTCCCAGCACCCTGATGTATTGCAAGGATTTGGTGGGATTAGGCACAAGCTGACTCAAGGATGAGTCACTAGATCCACTGTTCAGTTTTAGCTACTACTCTTGCATAGTGACACCCTGGAGGCTATTTCAGCCTTCATGATTAGCAGCTGTGCTGCTTGCAAATATGTGTACATCTTTAAAATGACTGTTTCCTTCCAGTTTCTCTAATGAGCAGCACTGGGGCCAAGGTTGCCTATCAGCCTAAATAATGAGCTTTTCAGTTCATCTGCTTTAATTACTTTGTTCAAATATCTGATGAACAGCTCAACAACAGGTCCATAGATTTTTCTCCCTCTTCAGAAAAAAAAGGTAAATCGACCAATAGAAGCCATGTTATGTTACTATAAGCTTCACTGGTCTCATATAACTAAATGTACAGGTAACATGTTTATGCTTCTCTGTCTTGAGCTCCACTCTGCCCTTAGCAACTTCCCAGTACAACACAAATTTAGCTCACCTCTGCAAGTAATACTAATCAGCACTTCTGGGTATATAACATCACTCCAATGTACTGCTCATATTTTGTTCAATCTGTTTTTTGAATGGACATCATTCTGTGATTGTTTTTCCTTTGTCCTTTTTTTTTTTGGAATCAATTTATCTTTTTTTTTTTTCCGTCCATCTCTGCTCCTGAATCCCAGTCCAGTTCCCTATCCAGTGGGACACACAACCTCTGAGAATCAGTCCTGATTGACAACTACATAATTAAGAAGAGAATCGAGATCTTTGACTCTTTTCCCTACTTCAAATTCATAGTTTAGTCATACAGCCAGGAACAGCGTGTAGTTTAGGTATTCCTTGCTTTTAACAAACTGTTGTAACCAGTTTACAAAAGTGGGTGGAATTTTTTATGGCTTTGCTAGCCTTTTCCTAGTGGCCACGATCATGTGTTAGCAAAGTATCCAATGTTATCTAATTCACCAGAGAATGTTTGCTGTACTGTAATTCTGTGTTTCTTGCATCATTATGACAGTGGGAAATGATTAATGTAACTGGCCAAGCGCCTGGGACTTTTTAGCATTAGAAATGTCGACCACAGAAGAAAAATATTTTTTTCTTTAATGCTGAGTTTGACTCCCAGAACTGGTGATTTCTTTTGTTGTTGTTAAAGATTATCTGACCTTTGAGTCTACTTTTACTGTCAGTCTTCATTTGAAACAGCAGCAGCTGTGGTACATCATACATTTTCAGCAGAATGTAAAATCCTCAACATTAAAGTTAACTAGTTATTTCCCCTCACCCCAGAAACAAAGAGGATATAAAAGATAGGTGAATAATGTGGTTCATCTGTCCCAATTGGTTACACCTCAGGAAAAAGTTGTAACTATATCAGCCCCCAAATACCAAACCAAGATGACCCTGAATTTCCTTTAAGGTTTTCAGTAGTCTGGATAGATATCTAGCCTTACCAAAATTTACCCAATTAAAAAGGTACATATTTCCCACAACCACCCCCTTTTCCTTAGGTCCCTGAAAGAGTTTGGGTATGTTTATACTGCAATTAAAAACCCACACCAGGCCCATGCCAGCTGACTCGGGCTAAGGGGCTGTTTAAATGAGGTGTAAACGTTTGGGCTTGGGCTGGAGCCTGGGCTCTAGAATCCCTGTGAGGTGGAAGGGTTCTAGAGCTTGGGCTGCAGCCTGAGCCTGGATGTTTACACTTCAATCAAACAGCCCTTTAGCCCAAGCCCCGCAAGCCTGAGTCAGCCGGCATGGGCCAGCCATGGGAGTCTAACTGCAGTGCAGACATACCCATTGAGGCCTGCAAGGACCACACTTGTGAATGCCATTATTTGGGCAACCTACAAACAAAGGAGAACTGCAACATTCATTTTCAAGGAGAAAAGGTAAGTTTCCAGCCCTTGTCCTTACAAAGGTAGCTTTGAAGTAAAAAAGAAAGATGTAACCTGATCTCTAGGTCACCGACAGTCCCCATGTAAGTCATGGGCTCCATGTAAGCCATGAGCTTTTGGTTCTTCAATTTTAAAGAGTGCCAAGACTCTTATCAGGTGTGTGTGTTTTTGTCATGATGGAGGAGAGGAGGGAAGTAGCAGTCTCACTGAGCTGAAATTTAGAGTACTTGCTAACTTCAACAGAATCTAAGAGCACAGAGGAAAAGCAGCAGCAGCTACGGTGATCATAGTCATTTCCTTGTGAAATGTGATACAAAATAATATGGCTCTAGATAGCATATGTTAGAAATCCATCATCTCAGAAGCCTGAAATCCTATTCAAAGAGCATATTGAATGGTTACATTTACAGTTACTTCTGTGGAAATATTACTTGTTCCGGCTACATTCCACATATTAAGTAGGGAAAATCTCTCTAACAAGTAAAAACTTTCAAAACAAAAATAAATTCTTGCAGTTTGAACAATAGTTATGCAATCCTCCACACCTCACAAGCATCTCAACCCTGTTGTCTTGCTAACATCATTAGAGGTGGGAATGCAATTCAGTCTCTGCCTTTGGCTTCTCTGCTGAGATTATACTCGAGGACAACAGTTAGCACCCATTCTGAGTGTGGTTTTCTGAAATGAATACACCTGGTTTGAAGTGGACCAACCCATTTCATATATCCCAGAGTCATCAGATGGTTTAAAGGAAAAAAAAAGAAAAGAAAAGAAAAAGAATTGGCTTTAGTATCCTAAACAAAACTCCATATTCTCCAAAGGAGATGGATAAACTCCATTTACGCGTGTACCTCAACTAAAGTACTGGTAAAAATCTTTCATTACTCATCTAAGCCATATCTGAATATAGATGGTGAAAGGTTGCATATTATAAACATTAACTTGAGTGACACAATTCCTTTCCCCACCTACCTCCCAAAATAAGCAATCAATTTATAAGCTAATGCAACTCAAAAGTCCAAAGCATTGGAATACTCTCCTACAATCATGCTCAATAGTGCTGGTCTCCTTAACATTAGTACCACTAGGTGATGAAACCCCTATGGCGAAGTTCTACAGAAATACTTAATTGCAGTCTGAGGTACTATAATAAAAAAAAGATTACCAGAAGATTATAGTGAACAATCATACAAAATGACTCATTGGAGGCAAATGAGGTGTACTTGAAATGAGACACCCATAAAAAACATACATTTCCCATTCTGGAGTGATTCAGCAGATGAGGTGTAAATACTAAGCTGAACTGTATCCCACATCCAAGTGCTCTGTAACAGGACTTTGGGAACATTGGTGATGATGTTATTGTAGTACGAGTAAGTAAAATATTGTTTAAACAGTTTTAGCATAGACTTCCCTGCTGTAAGCCAAATGGACTCACCACACAGGTCCTCCTAACATTTAAAATATTATAGTTTGACACATTAGAACAGCTGAACCAATTTTTTTGACTGTAGAAAGGATACAGTTCAGAAACTTTCAGGTGACTGTTACCTAGTAACATTAAACAAATCAAGTGTTCTCTTGTATGATTCAAAAGGAATTGCTCTTTTACTTCTCTTCTATATAGAGGTGTACATACAGCTCACTTTATAAACTGACTCCTTCATTATTCCATAAGAGAAAACACGCAATAACCCAGGCATAAACTCAACTCCCCATTCCAGCAAAGCCTTCACTCCTCAACCAATTTTTCATAGTCACAGCCCTTGCAGCTCAGCCAGGTCAACAAACTCAGGCTCTGTTAGGCTGAAGATCTCAATTCCAGAGTCATAAAATCTCCAGAGAATGCCCGATGTCCAGATACTTTACACTAGCAAATCCATTGTTGATCCAGTGCCTCCTCCAGGAGTCATCTGTGTTAGTCCTCCACTGTTAAGAATGTGGCAAGTGCAAACCCCATGCCCTCCAAAACGCACATACTGCTCCAGGTCCCCATTCTGCTCCCAACAAGAGATATTCTTACTGGCGAGTTTAAGCAGTACAGGGAATGGTGCATAGGCATTCCACCCGGTGGTGAATTTTACTCTAGGTGTCTTGCAAAAGGTCAGACAGAAACACAGAGAGCTCAGCAACAGAACAGATCCTCAGGATGCTCACTCTTCTTATGTTTTAACCATTCTTCCTTCCTCTAAAAGAAAGTGGTTCTCCATTAAATGCATCCAGAACTGATGTTGGGGTGATAGGTAAGGTGGGTTATTTTGGTATGAAAACAATAGTTTTGAATGTCTCTAAAAAGGGTATTTTTGTATTCTCATCTAAGTAGTAGCTGGGTATCTGTTCAGGGATTCCAAAGATATAGTCTCAATTAGAATTTTTTTCTTCAAAGATTTTTATCTGGGATTCATGAAAACACAAAGTAGTACTAAGAATTCATATAGTCCTGGCCAGTCCAAGTGTCTGATCTCTCAAGAAGGGCCATATGAGTCAGACCAATGGTCTATTTAGTCCAATATCCTGTCTTCCAACAGTGGTCAATGGCACATGCTTCCGGTTGTTCAGTCCCAGCTTCTAGCAGTTAGAGGCTCAGGGATACCCAGAGCATGGGGTTGTGTTCCTGACCATCTTGCTAATAGCTATTGATGGACATTTCCGCTATGAACATATACAATTCTTTTTTGAACCCAGTTATTTTGGCCTTCCGAACTTACACTGGCAAAGAATCCCATAGGTTGAGTGTGCATTGGGTGAAGAAATACTTCCTTTTGTTTAAACCTGCTGCCTATTAATTTAATTGGGTGACCCCTGGTTCTTGTGTTCTGTGAAGGGGTAAGTAACACTTCCCTTTTCACTTTGTTCACACCATTTGTGATTTTATAGACTTTTATCACATCCCCCCCTTTAGTCCAATTCTAACATCTTTTTTTCCATATGGGGCATCCAGAACTACACACAGTATTCAAGATAAAGCCATACCATGGCTTTATACAGTGGCATTATGATATTTACTATCTCATTATCTATCCCTTTCCTAATGGTTCCTAACATTGTTAGCTTTTTTGCACATTTAGCAGATGTTTTTAGATAACTATCCAAAATGACTTTGAGATCTCTTTCTTGAGTGGTCATAGCTAATTAAGACTCCAATATTTTGTATGTATAGTTGGGATTATGTTTTCCAATGTGCATTACTTTGCATTTATCAATATTAAATATCTGCCATTTTGCTGTCCAATCATCCAGTTTTGAGACATCCCTTTGTAACTCATCACAGTCTGCTTTGTTTGGATTTATCTTGATTAATTTTGTATGGTCTGCAAACTTTGCCACCTCACTGTATACCTCTTTTCCAGATCACTTATGAATATGTTGAACAGCACTGGAACCAGTACAGATCTCTGGGGACCCTACTATTTATCTCTCTCTACTGTGAAAACTGACCATTTATTCCTACTCTTTGTTTCCTGCCTTTTAACTGGCTACTTATCCATGAGAAGATCTTCTCTCTTATCCTGTGACTGCTTATTTTGATTAAGAGCCTTTGGCATGGAATCTTGTCAAAGGCTTTCTGAAAGTCAAAGTACACTGTATCAAAGGGATCACCCTGGTCCACATGCTTGTTGATACTCTCAGAGAATTCTAATAGATTGAGACATTATTTCCCTTTACAAAAGCCGCATTGACCTTTAATCCCATTACAGTGTGACTACTTTTGTTAGTGTGTGGACAGTATTCTGCTATGAAATTGTTAGATCTAGTGAAAACAGTAAGGGCTCAGTTGGAATCTTGTCACTAGGGCTGGTCAAAATTTTTAATTGGGTTTACAATTACATGAAACATTTCTTAAGAAGTGTTCATTTTTCGCCAAAAACTTTGTCAAAATACCACCAAGTCAAAATTTATAGTGAAAAAAATCTGACTAGCTCCACTTTTCCTCATTTACCCACCTTCCATTTCATGTGGACTAACTAAAATCAACACATGTAACCCAATCACAGAGTAAAACAAAGTAGCTCAACAAAGAGCATGAGCAGTTTTCACAGTCAGTATTTTCAGTTTGCACCCCACTTTGAAGAAACCAAGAAAAGATGAAGGAAGATGGACCTTATATTACATTGGTGCAATTGCACTAACTTCAGTGAAATTAACTCCTAATTTAATTATTTTTGATTGGAATAGAAATAAATACTCTTCACTAAAATATTCTGGTTGTGACAAACAATCAGCCATTCAATACATATAATGAACTTAAATTAAAAAAAAAAAATCATAGAAAGAGTGAAGATAAGTGATAAAATAGCATTTACGGTTTACCTCTGTATTATCTATAAATAAATGTATAAAATATTTGCATCATTTCAAATATGCAACCAACTCAGGAGGCAGTCAGATAGCCAGCATGTTTGTCCCATGGAAAAATAGATAAAAATGTTAATAAATTATGAATATTTCTACTTAAAGAGAAAATTAAGGAAGACAGTAGAATCTAGACTGCACCGAGTTCTTGGCACGAAATAGTGTAGTTTCTAGATGTCGAACATGCTGGCATCTGTTTTGAAAATGTGTGTGTGGAGGTAATGGTCCCTAAAGTTTCCATAATCTAAAGACAGACAGACTTATAGTATCAGTATCTACATTTAAATTAATAAAAATAAATTAATGAAGGTATCCTATCTCCTAGAACTGGAAGGGACCTTGAAGGTCATTGAGTCCAGCCCCCTGCCTTCACTAGTGAGGCCAGGTACTGATTTTGCCCCAGATCCCTAAGTGGCCCTCTCAAGTATTGAACTCACAATTCTGGGTTTAGCAGGCCAATGCTTAAATCACTGAGCTATCCCTCTCCCCCTGACCAGATTGCTAGGTGGTCTTCTGGCAGAATTAAGATGTGGGAAAGCTTGCAATAAATGACCTCTGCTCATGGCTCTTGGTGGTCCTCTTCATCAAGGGACTGCTTCATGCAATGAGCTCTTATGAAAGCTGAAAGAACTTGGCTCCCATGGGGAGAAGACAATCCTCAAACTTTGCAGGGAGCACTCAAAACATTGCAGGATTGGGCCTCAAAATTGTAACAAAGACAGACCTTGACCTAGTTCCGTTGCAGAAGTTTAAGTGTTAAGGGATATTCTTCTGTTTCAGATTTGATGAGGAGGATAATCCAATATAGGTTTACATTATATTGTGATAAATAACTAGTGGTTTCATTCAAAAAAATAAAAACAAACATTCTGCTTAATATTTGATTGCAGGTTAAATGGCAAGAAAGGATATCCTTATCCAAGGCAGAGCAAGTGATTCAATTTTTAATAGTGTGGGAGTGAACGTGTATTTTCTTTTGTTGTTGTTTTTACTAAATGGTTACCTAAAAGTACTTGAAAAAAGTATAAGACAATATCTCATGGGGGACAGTTAAAAAGACAGATTAATAAAATTAGAACAAAAATGATAATTAAAACCACAAAACAGGTCAGAAATTAAACTTATTCTTGTTTATATTTTATGTAGGATTTATAGATGACTAACATCTATCCGTGGGACAGTTTTGCAAAGACTTTTGCAGGTAAGATTGGGGAAAAAAATTCTTAGCCTTCCTAATTAATCTCCAATAGTCATTCCTCCAAATAACCAATTCACCCTTAACACAGTTCTTGCCTAAAATTTGCCCACTCACACTCCCCCCGCTGATGGGCAAATAAAGTATCATTAGCTTTTTGTTATCTTAATGGTGAGGGTAGGTGAAAGCAGATTGATTGGGTTGGTAAACACATGATTGCTTTACAAGGCTGCCTTATGGAGCTCTGTCTCATGTTTCTCTGAGAACTATTGTCTCTGGTCATGTTTTCAGGAATTGTAGAGATTCAATCAGAGCAGTCTGAATATACAAGCCTTTAGAAGCAGTACTTTATGGGAGCCTTAAAAACAAAATAACTCCTCTCCCACTTTGAACTGGCTTCGCAGTGGTAGATAAAAAAAAAGCAGTGGTAGATACTTAGACCCTCCTGCAGAAGAATGGGGCCCATTGCTAGACTCCTGAACACAGTGTTTTCAGAAAAGAAAAGGTTCATGGTTAAGATGGCAGCCACAGCTTCTGAGACAGGTATATTTTTCCAGTTTCTAATCTATAACATTAGAAAATGAAAAATGAAGATGAAAGTTAGAGGTCATGCAGAGGCTTCTATTATGGTATTCATTTGTGGGATCATCCCTTCTTCCCCCATTTCAGTAGGTCTACAAACATTGTTCTCTTAGCCTGTGAGCCTCTTTGTACTCCTTCATGAATCATAAAAGGGAAGGAGCTGCTCTATGGGCTTGTCTACACATAAAATGCTATAGTTCTTCAGTGTAGACACTGCCTACGCTGATGGGAGAGGGTTCTCCCTGGGAGGCAGTAGCTAGGTAGATGAAAGAATTCTTCCATCAACCTAGCACTGTCTATTCAGGGACTTAGGTTGGCTTAACAACGCTGCTCAGGGGGGTTGGATTTTGCACACCGCTGACCAACATAGTTAAACTGACCTAATATTCTGATGTTGATCAGACCTAAGAACTTTGCCCTTCCAAAACAGGGTGTCCTCTCTCTTAGATGCTTCAGCCTGCCTTTGAGCCTAATAGGTATTTGTGACTTCTATAGCTTGTGTGACATAGAAGACCACAGCTACTGTCTGCTAACCCCCCCCCCCCCACACACACACACACACACAAAAACAGGTGTTTATTAAACCAGTGGACAGTCTCATAATATGATGCTTTTAACAGGAGCAGCCAGATTTCTATACAGCCAGATTTCAAAGTTGGACGTTTTCCAGTATAGCTTAATGTTGCCAATTATTTGCAGAATTTTACCTGATCCCTATTCCATGATGTACAAATAATGCAAGAATTCAGATTACTGTTGATGAAATTTGTGTTCTAAACTGTGTCCTAAATGTTTGGCATCATAAGTGCAATGCTATAAAAAGTCAAAGAAGAAACAGCCAGTAGTCACATTAAACATGCACTCAGACGAAACTTGTCCTGTAAAGTCAGAGTTTAAGGCCAGAAATGACCACCAGATCATCTTGTCTGACCTCCCGAATAGCACAGGCCACCATCATCACCCAGCACCTGCACACTGACCCCAACAACCAAAATGAGACCAAATTATTACAGCCCACAGGAGACTAGACTATTATGTGCCACAGGCAGAGAATAAGAGGGATGGAGGTGCACCCCTCAGGCACAGAAATGATAAAGTGAGATATACCCAGATAATCCTGGCATATAATCTGCAAGATCACACTGCAGAATAAATTGCAACCCCCCCCCCAATAGATTATTAAATGGTGAAAATCATAATAAAAAGGTTACACACATAATAGGTCCTCCTTAGGGCTGGGTCTGGTTTCTGCAGTCCTAGGCAAAACTAGGACCTCCTCTATGTACTTCCACTCTCAAGCTCAACAGTTACTAGCTAATTTTGCCATCCTTGGTATTTGCCTATTGTATTTGTATTGTAAAAAGAGCACTGCATTCTACAACTCAAGATCCAATGGGCATCTCCCTTCTTTCTGTGTCGTGCTGTGTAGGGTGTTCAAGGCTCCAAGGCATGTATTTCATTTTTCACTGAAAATCTCCTTGCCTTTGTTTTGTGTCTCAACTTTTTCCTCTTCAGTTGGATGGGTAGCCAATTTCTAAATGTTTCATTCTTATCCAAATAGTCGCAGAAGAGTTAGGATGCTCATCCAAATTTCATGATTCTACAAGACTGGACTAGAAATAGAATTAGAACAGGCCCTTACTTCCGGTTAGATCCAAAATGTCTCAGGAATAGGTGCTGACTCTATGGGTGCTTCAGGATTTAAGCACCCACTGAAAAAAAATGAGAGGTGCTGAGCACCTCCCATGAGACAGTGTGTTGCTGACAGATTCATCCATAAAGCTACAGTGACACATAATGTCTTTAAACTGAGACATTAGTGAAGACAGCTTGTAGGCGAGTGCAAGGATTTTAATATACTGTAATTTATTATAATCTAACTATGTAGTTCCTTACTATTTTAACAATGATTAAATTAAGATACCCATGATAGACACATATTCAATAACTAGAGTATGAAAGAAGTGTATAAATATGCTGAAAATAGCCTCCCTCCAAAACTCCCCCCTACAAACACACACCTCTTCAAAAGCACGCACCGGCAAAAACAAAAGTCAGCCCCTGTGGCCTCAGGAACAGCCTTTCTGGAGATATTTTAGCACTTAAGCTTTTAGCTGAAACCAGAAAGCACAGAATTGCATGATCACAGCAAATAGTTGGAATAAAAGAGTTATCCAAACCTCAGGGAAGACTAGATGTGAGTTTTCAGTGAAGGTTCAAGCCAGCTCTTACTTTAGTCAAACCTGTTTGCTCATCTCTGAAAAGCATTTATTTGGTTGTCTGTCTGTAAACTGCTAGTGGTCTAAATATTAATCGTCTTTTAATCTCATTTGCTCTGGAAGTTTAAAATCTTTTTGATAATGCTTTCTGTGGAATTTGACATAGTTATCCAATTTTCAGTCGAGTGATATGTCAGGACAAATTGACAACCAAACATTCCTTCAACGTTCCTTCAACAAAGCTTATCATACTTTCCAAAATACGATTTATATAGCAGGCATCAAAAGCTGTGCCTTATTCTTCAATACCTGTTAACATTTATGTTAGGTTTTTGGGGGGTGGGAGAGTCATCTTCTTGGCTGATGCCGTGCAAGTTGGTATAGCTTTGTTTAAATCAAGAGAGCTACACTTGTTTATGCCATCTGAGGATTTGGCCCCGAGTTTCTAAATTTTATTTTCCAGTTCCTACACTGAAATTGCTAGACTGCTGAAGCTTGTAATTTATAAATCCACAACATTCCATTAGGTTTATCCTTACATGATCCTAGTCTCTTAACCAGTTACATTCCCATAGTAATAAAAAAACCCTCCTGACTATTATAAACTAGATTTTTGGTTACTTTCATTTTTATGGCCTTACAACAAGTTTGTCTGACAAAATTTACATTAAGAACAAAGGATTAGAGGAAAAGGAATCCAAATTTGAATGATGATAGGATTGTGATATGGTGACTAAGAAACGAAGAAAGTGATTACTCTGTTTATGGAACTATTAGGTACTGAACTGAAGTTAACAGTCAGATGTTAAAAAAGTGTGACAAACATCAATTGCATAGTTACTGCATAATTAATATTAATGTGCTACATTTAAAAAAGTATTAAATATAGGATAACTACCATAAAAACAATGCTAATATGGGACAATGGAAAAAATCAAAAACAAAAAATAATGGATCTTGCAGCATGTTGGTAATTTTTGCTTCTTTATTGAATTTTGTTGTTCACATTTTAAGTTTAGAATCACAGGCAAATTCCACACACACCATTCTCACATACAAAGATAATCTTCCCAATGAAAATCATCATATCTTGTCCCTTTTAACTAAGCCTTATCCAAATGTTCTCTCCAACAAAACAGGAGCAAAGATATGAACTCTTCTCTGCTAAGCCCCTAGTGCAGGGGTCGGCAATGTTTGGCACGCGGCTTGCCAGGGTAAGCACCCTAGCGGGCGGGCCAGTTTATTTACCTGCTGAAGTGGCAGGTTCGGCCAATCGCGGACCCCACTGGCCGCGGTTCACCGTCCCGGGCCAATGGGGGTAGCGGGAAGCCGTGGCCAGCACATCCCTCGCCCGCGCCGCTTCCTGCCGCCATTGGCCCGGGACAGTGAACCGCGGCCAGTGGGGGCTGCGATCGGCCGAACCTGCCACATCAGCAGGTAAATAAACTGGCCCGGCCCGCTAGGGTGCTTACCCTGGCGGGCCACGTGCCGAACGTTGCCGACCTCTGACCTAGTGAATAACTCTTTCATTTAAGTTCTGAAATGCCAAAGTAACAAAACGTTGGAGTCTAGGCACTTAAAAAAAATTCCCTTGCCTTAAAACACAGCAGGAAGATGGCATACTAATATTGAGCTGGTCAGAAATTTTCCAGTAGAGCATTTTCAATCGGAAGATGCTGATTTGTCAAAAGCAAAAAACATTTTACGAAAAAACGCATAGATTTAACAAAAGCCCATTTAAAAGGAAATGAAAAAAAATGCTTCAATCAGGTCAAAACATTCCATTTAGATCTTTCTAGAACTAAATGTTTCGTCTTCCATTTCAAAGTTATATTTAATTTCAATTTTTAATTTTACATTATCCACACCACAGCACACAACACAGCAACAAGAAAAAAAAGCTGAAAATTGGAATGAAACATTTAGAATTTATAGAAAATTAAGTGTTTCAATTGTCCTAAAATGAAATAATTCTGAATTTTGTTTCTTGAGAAGTATTTTTTGTGTTTTTACCCATTTTGGAGAAGTTTCAAATTTGCAGATTCTCCCATAAAGTTAAAATCTGGTTCCTACCCAGCTCTAGTTTTGGCAAAGGCTGCAACTTTTTAACTTAAGGGACGTTTAACAGTAAATCACAATTACAATTGAACAAAGCCACCATTCTCAATCTAAAATTCCCAACTGGTCATCCTACCCATGCCTATCAAAACAGATTAGGCATTGCTGACAGTCTCCAGAAGCAAAAGGTGTGTTCAGCTCACACCATTCACTCAACAATCTCTACCCAATGCATATTTTGTCTATTTTCCTCTAGCCTGGTGATACATTTTAGAACATTAGCCTCCAATGCCAGCAGTTAATTAAATGCCAACAATGGTGATAGAAGAGCGTCGAGAGATTTGGAGGTTAAGGAAAGATTTGGATCAAAAGAGTACACCAACATATGGAAACTAATTATCTAAAGCTTCCTCCCAAGATTGATCTGGCCAATCTCTTTCTCTTCCCCCAACTTTATAACAATTCCTCAGTTTACTACACCCAGTTTCCCTCAAGCTTCCATGTTCCTCTCCCCACCACCTTTCCCATTCAAAGTATGTCAATAATCTCCCCAGTCTGATAGGCTAGTACACATAGCATGATCACAAACACAGCAAGTACAGTCAGACAAATGGACATAAACCGTAAATTAAAGTCCTGATGAACAAAAAGCTCCTGTAAGAAACGTCTAAAGCAATTTAATTCATATGGTACACCACAATAGACCATTTATATGACAGCATTTATCTTCTTACATCCATTCTGAAGAGCAAATCTATCAGACAATTTTATCAATATGTTTTGGATAAAGAGATTGTTTTGGAGGTGGAAAGTTCCATATTGAGAAGGAGAGAGAGATTGTGAGATTCTTTAGTAGATCATACTAATAGGAGAGAAATTAGGGTTATTGGAGAATCAGAGAGGATGAGAGAGCATGTTAGCCATGCTGTGAACCTCTCTCTCTGTTCTGCCTTCCTAGCGCTTTTTTCAAAATTTTCAAACAAAATTTCAGAATCAGTTTGCCCAAGAGAAAAAGAATAGCTCAGTTTGACGTTTACTTTGTCTTGACCCAATTTGTTTTTCCAACTGAATGTGTGTGCATGTATGTACATACATATGTAGGTAGGTGGGCAGATTTTAAGAAAGTTTTAATGTCTCTGAGTGTAATGGAGCTTATATTCTATATTTTGCTTTTAATTCACATGCAATGTTTTTGTCCTACTGATGTAATTTTGCATTTAAAGAAGATATCCACAGATACTGTTTGTATTGCAGGAAAAAATTTAATTCCATGTTGCGCCAAAGAACTGCAAGACTAACAAGAAATTCTAACAAATTGCATGGGGTGAGCAACATGTTTCCTGCTTACATTTGTTTCCCTTGAAAACCAACCACTAACGTAAACAGCAGCAACATAATGTTTTCAACTCTGCATTTCAAAATGGACTGGAAGAAATAGATCTAAGAATGATGTGCATTAATAAGTACCTTTTCTAAAGTAGAGATGTTATTGCAGCTTGCTCGATGTGTCTTTGAAATGAGAGAAGCTGGAAAAACCTGGGATCTCTGTATTGGTTTCAAGATGCTCTTCCACCTACTTAAATTCAGTGGGGGTAGTGGGGCGGGGGGAGAGGGAAGGTAGAACACTATAACAATTGCCATATCTTATGATCTCAGTGGGTAGATTTCCATATCACAAATATAAGTCACAACTGACTACCTTAAGAAGCACCATCATGCTTTTTCCAGTGTCACCCCCAGCCCTGACTGTAGGGAAGGAGACTCCCCTAAGCATATACCAAAATCGACTCATTGTCTTCTTTCAAATCCCTCCATAAAACTCTCTGACATGATGCCTACAACTTGACAACGGTCAAGCAACTGGTATGCTGTGCCCATCAGGAGGATTAGTATTGTCTCATTGTTTCCTTGTGCCCCAGCCTTGCCTATTTGGTGTGTATGTGGTCTTGTTTTAAGCTCTTTGGGCAGAGTCTGTTATTTTATATGTATGTGTACAGTGCCTAGCACAAGATGACACTGATCCATGACTGACTCCTAGGTATACGATACCAACAATGCAAGGACAGCTTCAGGAGTTGGCCAAGGAATGCAGAGATATGGACCTATCACTTTTTCACCTTTAGAGGTAATCCTTCCAAGACAAGATTGAGGCACATTAGCAGGGCAACATGCCAAAGCCTCCACTTTTGCTGAATATGTGGTTCAATACTACTTTTCTGGATTAAAAAAAGGAATTCCATTCTCTGGCGTTTTATAAATATTTCCTCCTCCAAGACCTAAATTCACGTTAAAAATAATGATTAACCATTTCAGGATGCTTCATAATGAGTTAATGCCAGACATCGCTAGTCTGAACTCCAGACAGTGGATATTTTCAAGGAAGTACAATTAGGCAAAAGAGGTCAAAGGATCTTCAGGACTAGATTTCCCATATGCAACACCACTCAGTACCCTTCTGGCTCTAACCCAGCCATACTTATTCCCTTTGACAAAGCGTAGTTAACTGAATTTTGGATGACCAGAACAAACCAGTAAGCATTCCCTTTGTCTTCATAGAATGGCAATAATTCACTTTGAGCCCATAGCGGAAACTTTTGTACAGCCACCTCGGGTGACTCTGATTTGTATATAGCATGCAGAGGAGGATATCCTACAGCAGTAAGCGAGGCAAAAGTTGGTGGGTAAGTTATGTGTTGTAAATTATTTACTCAGCTCTATTAGATACATGAAAATGGCTGGGAGAAAAACACATTAATAGAGACAGCTGAAGAAGTTGCCAGTTCTACTTTTCATTTCATAAGCCAATTTACAAAGGTTATTGTACACTACTACCACTAAAGTAGGTTTCCAGTACAGAAGAAATTGGCAATGATTGCACAGTGGACCTGTGTGGCTTGTTACAAGAGCTATTATGTGCTCGTTAGCTGCTTGAAGCACAATTCAGAAAAGTGGTAGCAGAAACTTAAGATAACACAGAAGGAAAGTAACTGGCATGCACCTCTTCACACACCATAAAAATGTAGTTGCTAGTTGAATGCCTGATATCAGTATTTACATATTCTTCCATATATGCACCAATGGGAAAGAAGATTTCAATTAGTCTTCTAAAATACGGGTTCACGTCAGCTAGCTCAAATCAAATGGATAAATTACCATTGCCAATTCTCATATAGTAATAAGCGATAGGAAACATCCTCTAGGTTACACAGTACTGAATATCCCCTTGTAATGCAGGATTGTCACCTACAATACATTTTCTAGAGCTTTGTCAAGGCTAGTTTTAAAATTCAGTACATGAAGTATCCCACATCACAGCTGAAATAGCTGTAGCCTCTGAAAAAAGATCTATTTTTAGGCTTCAGTGAGCTTTTGAAAAACAAAAAATTTGTAATCATTCCGGGTTTACTTCAAGGAGACCATAGTCTCCTTTAAAATCTGACAGAAATTTCTCTTACCTCAGATGACAGAAGAGATGATCTGGCTGTACATCTCTCAGTATCCTGCAATGGATGCCACCATTTTTGCATCTCCCCTTCGCTACCTTTCTTCAAATACTGTATTTTCCTTTCCCCCTAACTCTCAGAAATCTATGGAGTCTCTGCATATGACAGGCCAAACTGAACACCTGGTTCCTCCCTGAGGCAGCAGGAGGATGTGAAAAGTATTGAAGGATGAGGAAGAAAGGATAATTATTCAAGGTCATTGCGCTGGAAGTGGGCCAAAGCTGGCCATGCAAGGGTCAGAAAAGGAAGGGGAACTAGACTGAGAGGTTGAGATTGGGAACTGGGAAAATGCAGACACACAGTCAGCACACCAAAAACCTGGAATGTGGACACCTTCCCATGCCTGCATTTGGGATATCCAAAATTTAAATAGCTGAAAAAAAAGACGTTTTAGATTTCTTTCATGGTGTTTGTTTGTTTGTTTCCCTGGATGAATTCATATTGTGCTTGGAAAACAAAACAAACTCACTCATTTCACCCACACCTACTCCTGCCTTGAGATCCTCAAGCCTTGAGATCCTCAAGCCTCTGTCTCAGCCACCAGGTAGAGTTCAGAGAATACAGAACAGAATGAGAGGATTATGATGATGCAGTGATGACATTATGGAATACCTTGGCTCCTTCATTTGCAGCACTTGGAAGTTCAACAGTGGTTGGCAGTGGAATTAATGGCCACATTGCAGACTCTCTATTTATTTTGGTAGTGAAAATCCAGGAGGTTTAGAAGGGGCTTGTTTGCCAGAGCTTGAACTTCCAGCATGTAACTTCCCTGAAACCCCATGTCAACACAGTAATAATCTGAGTTTCTATATAAGCAAACTCCAGTTTATGACTGAGATCACAACAGATACAAATAAAGTTCTGGATCTCACTTTAAATGAATATAGCTTTGAAATTGGCTGCATATAACTCACTCCCCCCCTTTTTCTGCAGAACACGCTATACAGTGTAGAATGTGGCACCATCCTAAGAACAGTATGTTCTCCCAATGCCCCTGGAACTGACATAAGCTAAGCAAACATTTGTGCCACCAATTGCCATTTTAAGAGGTCTCAGACAATGTATCTTGGATTCCTGTTTGGAACTGAGCTCATGGTACTGCTTCTGAAGGTCAGGAAATAAACATATTATGGAATTAAATTGCCATGATTAAAAATTATGTGGAGAGAATTACAGGAATAGCTATTGTTAATAATAAGGGGAGAAGAGTGCACGTTTCTATGATCACCATAGTTTCTGGTTATCCCTTACTCAGACATGCAGGGGCAGGTAGGACATGCCTCAACTCCCGACCAGTCCACAGAAGGACCAGGGAAAAATTCAGTCCCTATGCTCAGGCAAGAACAGGGACTACTTCCCAACTGAGAACACACAGTACCCCAGAGGGCGTGGCAAAGGTAAGGAGTATGCAGGACCATGGCTCCACCTGCTGCACATACAGCAGCTGAACTGGCTGGGATTACCAGTGCTGGAAGGGAAGTAATGTTACACCAGTATTCCCTTACACAGGGAGGAACTCCAGGAGGCAGAAATACCCTGTGAGGCTATCTACACTCCAATTAAAAACCCACGGTTGGCCTGTGACAGTTGACTTGGGTTTGGGCTAAGGGGCTGTTTAATTGTGGTGTAGACATTTGGGCTTGGGCTGCAGCCCAGGCTCTGGGACCCTCCCACTTCATTTAAACAGACCCTTAGCCCGAGCCCAAGTCAGCTGCAGGTGTCTAACTGCAGTGTAGATATACCCTAATACTCTTCAGGGGCAGTGCAGCTCCATATTGGTCCCAAAGCAGGACTGTCTCTTAATGGTAAAATCCAGTTCTAACACACTACTACTTTCCTAAGATACACTTACCAACCTGATAGGTGCTGTAGAATTTATTTAATGTTTGTAAAATTACCTTGAGATCCTCAGATGATAGATGCCATATACTGGAGTCAAAGTATTTTTTTAAATTATTTTAAGTAAGTCTACAAGGTGTTTTTCTATAGTTCTGATTTTTAACTTCTGTACTTTATCTCTTTCTTATATATTGCTTCAGTTTCCCTCAATTAAAATAATCCATAATATTCTTAGGCAGCTCTAGCCACTCTGATCATTGGATGGTGCAATAAAGTTACCCAGCCTATATCTTCTTTATGGGTCACATGTACTTTACCTGAAAGGTTTTTGTAGTACAGTAGAACCCCGTTTATCCAAGCCTCCATTATCCAGCTGACAGCCCAAGCCCCGCCTCCCGGGCTGAAGCTCTTTGCCTGTTCTTCAAATTATGTGGATTTTTCATTATTCAATCTGGCTCTGGTCCCAATTAGATCAGATAAATGGGGTTACACTGTATTTTTTAAAATACCTCTGACACGCCACAGTAAAACATGACCTGCTTCAGGTAAATATATATTTTAAATCTAATTATAAATAGTAAAATTATTTATTGTGCTCACAGAAGTATTAAAACAATTCTGCAAGGTGTATCCTGTGGGCAGGCCCCTTAAAATCAGTGAGGGAGCTGCTTACAGGATCATAGCCTCAGTCTCATCTGTATTACGTGACAAACATCAGGCAAGACATAAAACATTCTCAAGAGTCATTTTATGCACTTTCATGTTTTGTATCATTTCATTTATCTGACAGGTACTATTAAGGAAACAATATCTACCGGTTTCATCTCATTCTTTATAAAATGATGCTTTGTTCTTTTTTGTTCATTATTTCTCTGCCCAGCTGAGTAGAGAGACTAAATTAATTAGCATCTACAAAAATCCCTTCAAAAATGTCACACCTGCTATGAAACAGCAGACCCTGGAAAATAGGAGAATGTAGATTGAGTTGTAACATAAAAATATGAACCAGAGTTTATCTTCGCTTAGCCTTTTGTTTTCTGATACATTCTGCGTGATTGGTAGGGTGACCAGATAGAAAGTGTGAAAAATCTTACATGCAAGATTTATATCCTGAAGAGTTTGGCCAAATATTTAGGCCCATTTCTTTCTATGCAGCAGCAAACTTTTTCTCCCAGCAAGAACAAAACACAATGCTAAAGCAAAAAGTAGGAGTATACACAAAACTGGATAGATAGGATTGATGGACTGATAATGACGGACAAGCATACATACTACCTTTGCTAATTGACGCAGCAGCGGCAGCACAGAAATGTCAAGTGCAGGGAAGAGGAATGAGACAAGTGTCACTATGTTGGATGGGGGTATTGCCAAGTTGGGCCTGCATGTGGGAAGATAGTGGGGGCAGATTTTGCTGGAGTAGCCAGTATCATAGATTGTAGACGATACATCTCTGAAGTACAGAGGGAGTGAGTTAGAGATTGAGTGGGAGGCACTGTAGACAATGAAGGAAGAATGCAAATTGTTCCAATACTGTAGAATTTCCACAGCTATTTTCCTATCCCTGAATGCAGCAAAAGAAAGAAAGAAAAAAAAAAAAGTCAGATAAAAGGCCTGATTCTTCCCAACTTTCCAACTTGTGTAGTCATCAGCACCAGTAGGTGTATAATCCCATTAAATTAGAATGGCATCCACTTTTATGTAGTAAATTATGCCAATGTAAATTGGGCATGATATTCTATTTGATAGCATTATACATCCATTGGTGTTAATGACTACAAAATTTGAAAAGTCGGGAGAATTAGGCACAATATTTCTCATTTTACAATTTACCTATGAATTAAAATCATTAATGCATGTTTTACAATCACTATGGTGTGCTGCACTAGCTCATATTATGAACGTAATGGTTTTCAAACACTTTTTAAAGAGCAAGCAATTTTAGTTACAAAAACATGAGAGTCATTTGCAATTACAACAATAACCTTTGGTCCTTCAATAACTTAGGATAGGCTCAACTGATTTTTTGGGGGTTTAGATTCTGTAAATAAAAATTTCTTTCTGAAGCTTCAGACTTTGTGGGTCCCTTTTCAGCCCTGGATTATTTATGACTAAATTATAAACACAAAGCTAAGATTTTATAACAAATGCTCTAGTCACACTACTCAGCATTAATACACAAGTATATTTAATCTTATTACTGAAGTAAAATTCCATCAAAGGAAAGCTGTCAAGCAGCTGAACCAACTTTTATAAGCATGAAGCTACAGTCAAAGCAGATTACACTAATACATTTATTTCTGGCATAATGTGATTGTCATCAAAACACAGTTAATCTGAATTGAAACGGATTTTAATTGAAATCCTTATACATGAGGAATGAACATAATTCTGCAGTATATTGTCAAATGAAAAGGCAAAACTTGTATGTTACAAATACCTGGCATTTGTAATGATGGGTGCACACTACAGCAAACAAGTAGGTCTCTGATCTCACAGTCCTAAAACCGGTAAATGGATTTCTGTAGGCATTGACATTGTATTTCCTCCCCATCCCCATTTATAAATTTCTCTCTTAATATTGCAGGTTCCTAGATTTATTCAAAATGTTCTCTTGTAATAGAAATAAAACAGTACAATTTGATAGTTTAAAGATGTGTAACAGATTACCTGAATTCCACTTAATTCTTCTCATACCCATTCTTCTCTGTACCCGACTTTCATTTTAATTGTGATTAAAGGACAAGGTGGTCCAAATCCTGCATCTCACTCTCGCCAATCTCCTATGGATTTCATTAAGAATTCTGGCTAAATAAGGAGTTCAGGATTGGACAAAGACTTCTCAATGGGAAGGTATTGTACTATCTGCAGTGCTTTGAAAGTCCTCTCTAACTTTTGGATTGAATATGGGCTACTTTAAAGGAAAAAAAAATCAACCCGATTTTGCCATCCTTGCGTATTGATTATAATCTTACTTCACAAGTACATATTCTCCTTTTGGAGTTTGCCAGGTCCTGGAAATCTGGATTGAACCTGTAGGGGACCTACACTATGGATACCCGACAATAGCTCTAGAGCATCTGTAGACCATCTCCCTGTCTGTTTAGAGAGTTTGGGGTTGGAACGAAATAGATCGCAAACTCTTCTGATGGGATGATTTAGAGAGACCGTTTGCTGGGCCAATGAGGAGCCAGGACAGCTTAGTCCTTCATTGGTGGGGACAGCCTGACTCAGACAAAGGGAATAGGTTAGTTTCAACAAAAAGAACGAGGAATACTTGTGGCACCTTAGAGACTAACAAATGTATTTGGGCATAAACTTTCGTTGGCTAAAACCCACTTCATCAGATGTATACAGTGGAAAATACAGTAGGAAGACACACACACACACACCATGAAAAAATGGGTGTTGCCATACCAACTATAATGAGACTAATCAATTAAGGTGGGCTATTATCAGCAGGATTAAAAAAAACTTTTGTAGTGATAATCAGGATGGCCCATTTCCAACAGTTGACAAGAAGGTGCAATAGTAGGGGGGAAATTAGCATGGGGAAATAGTTTTTACTTTGTGTAATGACCCATCCACTCCCAGTCTTTATTCAAGCCTAATTTAATGGTGTCCAGTTTGCAAATTAATTCCAATTCTGCAGTTTCTCATTGGAGTCTGTTTTTGAAGTATTTTTGTTGGAGAATTGTGACTTTTAGGTCTGTAATCGAGTGGCCAGGGAGATTGAAGTGTTCTCCGACTGGTTTTTGAATGTTATAATTCTTGATGTCTGATTTGTGTCCATTTATTCTTTTGTGTAGAGACTGTCCGGTTTGGCCAATGTACATGGCTGTTTGCGCTTGGAGCTGAGAGAGAAGCAGAACAGCTCACGGAATCGCTAATTAACCCTCACTCACGATAGTCAGACAGTTCCAGCCCTGAGGAGACCAGTGGCCTGATAGGGAGAGAACTGATCTGGCACCAGCTCAGGACTCCAGGTCAAGGAACCAGAAGAGAGCTCTGCCCACCCAGGGATGAAAACACTGTAAAAAGGCCCTTTTAATTCTTTTTAAGCCAGCCAACATTTGCAGTGCTGCTACATTCATCCCCGCATTCCATCTGCATGGAAAGGTGTGAGGGAGGGAGCTGAACGTTATGGTGCATTTGTGAATGGTATGAGGTGGAGAATTTGTTGTATTGTTGTTTTACAATGTATTTATTGAACTTAACCCTTTCCTTCCCTAGAGTCTGTTTTCTGTCCCCAATAAAGTCCCCTTTCTTATATTCTTATTTTGAGGTGTGGAATTTCATTTGCTGGGATTTGCATTATTGTATTGGGTCTTACGTACTGGGTCATACGCTTTGTTAAGAGCAGGAATATTAAATTCCCAAAAGGACAACACCCCTTGTGTCCCAGGCACAGAGAGGAGTCAGCTTGGCATCACAATAAAGAACCCATGACCTGATCCATGCAAGGATGGGGGAGGGGGAAACCACTACACTTATCAGGTTTCAGGGTAGCAGCCGTGTTAGTCTGTATCCTCAAAAAGAACAGGAGTACTTGTGGCACCTTAGAGACTAACAAATTTATTAGAGCATAAGCTTTCGTGGGCTACAACCCACTTCTTCGGATACATACTTAGTAAGCGTGAGGGAGGAGGCTTCAACCATACTTTGGGGAGGGATGATATACAATAGAACCACTGTTTTAGGGATTGAGTTAATAAAATTAAATAATAAAATTGAATATCTCATAAGTACAGTATGTACGGTGCATAGGTTGCAGTATAGCGTGCTGCATCACTTTCTCGTCTTTCAAACCACAACACATGATTTCCAGTGCACCAAAGATATTGGAATGTGCCTGGATATTGACTTGATCTTAATCAACATTACTTTTGTTATGGAATATTTTTATCCATTGTGAAAAATAATTCCTTATAACTGGTCATTTGTGAGACTGGTATTCATAAAAATTGAGGTTCTCCTATAATCCACTAATTCCAGCAGTACTACCTGTAAGGCGGTAAACTTTGGTAGCAGGATCAGAACAACAAATAGATCCTGAGATGAGTGTAAACCACTGGGAATAGAAGTACAAAAGAAAAAAAAGAAAAAAAGAGCATTATTCTTTCCAATACATTTGTTTAAAGTTAATGGAGTTTCATATACACAACACTAAAACATATGCAATGCTTTATGCCAAAATTTGTTTTATAATGTAGGTCCATTTATTGGCTACATTTATGTAGGAGTGCCTCAGAGAAATCTGATGTAATCCAGCCAGGTGAAAATTATGTTTTTATAACTAGATGTTGTTGACCCACCTACATGGAGTGATTATGGTTCATGCCTTGAATTAACTGAAGAGTTTCAGCATTCTTGAGCTCACATCTGTCTTCCATTACATACCTATATCTGTGAAAGAAGTCTCAGATAGAAGACTAGTTCCAAATAGTCAGCTCAGCCTTTCAGTTATGGCAGGTTTTAGATTTGAATCTAGAATTTTGGAATGCAGGCTATTTTCTAAAATTATACCCGTTCTTCAATCCTCTACCCCACCTCCTTTTGGCTTTAAAGAAGAATCAGGTTTGAAAGTTATTAATTGAAGCAAGATATACTTCTATGTCCAATTAAAATTATATACACCCTAAATATGACATCTAGGGAAAAGAGGTGCTTGCACACAAATGTGAAAAATTGTCCACCCCAATCTGTGTCCAAAATTCCCAGACAGCCTCTACCACTGCTATAGGTCATACCAAATCCCCAGATCTGAAAGCCTCCAAATGTTGTTTTTCAGTATCTGGACTTGAATTTTATAGGCAAAGCCCAAATCCAAGACATACACCTGGGTCAAAGTCAGACTACTCAACACTTACAGTGCAAGTAGTATCCCACCAAAATCCTATTTATATTACAAATTCTGAATGAAGGAGAGTTATTGGGCTCAATTCTGCACTCCATTATGCAGTAGAACTCCCATAATGAAGTCACATTTGGGCTTTGGTTTTCATGGTCATTACCTGAAGTCCCATCTCTGAATAGGGGACCTTTTAAGAATAGCATTAACCTGTCAGAATTAACCCATGATTATGTATTACTGTTACATTTTCTACTCAATTGTTTTTGAAATAGCTCATCCTTTTCTTTTTCATTAACAATGGGGTTGAGACACATGACTTACAAGGAGAGGCTGAGGGAACTGGGGCTATTTAGTCTGCAGAAGAGAAGAGTGAGGGGGGGATTTGATAGCGGCCTTCAACTACCTGAAGGGGGGTGTAGTGGGGTGGCTGCCCCAATCCTGAGGAACAGGGGTTAAAAGCAGTCCTGGGGAGGGCTGTGGCTGGGAGAAAGCAGCTACTAGAGGAGGCGCCGCAGGGGTGAGTCCCGCACCGTCACAAGGGGTTTCAAAGAGGATGGAGTTAGGCTGTTTTCAGTGGTGGTAGATGACAGAACAAGAAGCAATGGTCTCAAGTTGCAGTGGGGGAGGTCTAGGTTGGATATTAGGAAACACTATTTCACTAGGAGGGTGGTGAAGCACTGGAATGGGTTACCTAGGGAGGTGGTGGAATCTCCTTCCTTAGAGGTTTTTAAGGCCTGGCTTGACAAAGCCCTGGCTGGGATGATTTAGTTGGTGTTTGTCTTACTTTGAGCAGGGAATTGGACTAGATCAGTGGTCTCCAGGGGGTGCACAAGAGGATCCTTCATGGTGCAGCGCTTCGGCAGTTCAGGAGGGAGTCCGAGCAGTTTTTTTTTTTTGCATGGGGCAGCAAAATGGTAGAGCCCGCCCTGCGGCGCAGCAGGGGGTGCGTGCTCAAAATTTTTTTACTGATAGGGATGCACGATCAAAAGTTTGGAGACCACTGGACTAGATGACTTCCTGAGGTCTCTTCCAACCCTAATCATAGAACCATAAAACCATAGAAGATGATTCTATGATTAGAATTCTATGATTCTAATAGGTTTGGTAAAAAAGCAAACCCTTTTCACAGAGGAAGGGCTGAGTCTCAGTGGACTTGTCTTCACTAGGAAACTAAGTTTAATCACAATTAATGGATAATGATGAGCATGACTTGCTCTTTTCTACACTAACCAGTCTCTCTCAGCATTCACATAACTTCTCACAATCCTTTTTAAGCACGATTTTATTGAATAAAAAGCCCAAGGAGACGTGATGGAAGTAAATATCTTAAAGATCATCTCTACAACTGATAACTTATTGCTTTCCTTCACCAATATGGGGTGAAAATACAGTAAGATTCACCTCCTTTTAAAATCTCTGATATCACCCATACTTGTGAAAAAATATATAACAGACATAATTTATACTTGAGTAGTGCCTGTACTATGATTTTTTTAAGCTTTGTATTTTGTAATATTAGACACAGGAGTATATCCTGCTTCAGTTAAGAACTTCAAACCTGATTCTTCTTTAAAGCCAAAGAAAAAAAATGCTATTGGACTGACTCACCAAGGTGAATAGTGTTCTCAGTTGCTCCCAGATACTATGCTGGAGAAAGCTTCAAATAACATCTTGATTTAGGGAGGTAGAATAGTCAAATGGATAGGGCACTGGCCTAGGTATAAGGAAACTTGAGATCCAGTCCCAGTTCTGCCAATCACTTCTCTCTCTGTGCATCACTTGTGTCTTCTCCCACCCTCTTGTCTATTTAGATTGAAAATCTTTTGGCTCAGTGGTTATTTCTTAGGATGTGTTTGTTCCATGCCTAACACAATGGGATTCTAATCTTGGTTGGTGCTTCAAGATGACACAAATACTACCTCGTTAGGAATAAGTAACTGTGTTATTGGCTATTCATCTCAGGCGTGACTGGTTAAAAAGTGTGTTAAGAAGAAGCAACAGAGGGTCCTGTGACACCTTTAAGACTAACAGAAGTATTGGGAGCATAAGCTTTCATTGGTAAGAACCTCACTTCTTCAGATGCAAGTGAGGTTCTTACCCACGAAAGCTTATGCTCCCAATACTTCTGTTAGTCTTAAAGGTGCCACAGGACCCTCTGTTGCTTTTTACAGATTCAGACTAACACGGCTACCCCTCTGATACTTGTTAAGAAGAAAACTCTTATAGACAGGAAGACATTTCTCAAGAGAAGAGTCAGAGAGGGTCAGGCTCCATTTTGGGAAAGACGGGTTGGGTTGTCTGAGAGTTTAGATTCCCCCTCATGGTGGCAACATAATGTGTATGAGGTAGTGGTTCAGAAATGTATTTTATTCTACCAGCATAAAGTACTGGGCTGACACATTTGCTAACACAGTACCTATTCTCTTGAAGGTGGTAGAGAACACAAAGAAGTATTTTAAAGCTTATTTACTTGTACCTACAAATAGAGCTATGGTCTTTCAAAGGAAAAACATGAAGATTCTATTTGGGCACAAGAGGATTAAATGGCTTGAACAACAAATATTATAAACCTCTCCAAATTATCTTTCCCCCACCACACCCTGAAAAGCCTCAACAAAACAAAAACCACACACTTCTGCAAAATAAACTTACGGGGGAGAAAAAAAATCCATCCATACTACTTTACTGCTAAGAATAGGAACCTCATTTTTGGTTTCTGAATTTTAAAATAATTTTTGCTATGCATTTTCAAGCCCAAGTTAATATATGTAAGACAATTGTTGATCCCTTACGTGGACATTTAAATTCAATTAAAATTGGCTTTTTGAAATTGTTATGCAACAGAAGTGATTTTAGAAGAATTCTTTCATAAGCTTGCTGGACTTAAATCTATTTTTCTTAGGCATGCTCTTCAGGCCAGGCCTGTAGTGATGCTTGGCTTTCTTTGTATCACTATTTCCAGAGTTAAAAGATATTTTGGTTTTCAATTGTTTTGTAATTTCAACTGGACAGCAGGTATTATTGCCTTTCACTTAGTTCCTCTCCTTGAAAAGCCCTCAACGTCCTGCTGACAGTAACAAGCTGCTTTATGTCAATGCTTCTGTCAGTGAAGATTTCCATTTTCAAATTCTTTCTTCTCTTGTTCCCAATAGGGCCCCCTAAATGGCCAAAGAATTGATCAGTTGCATAAAAGAGGATGATCTATTGTTTCCTTGCTACCACTCTGCCAAGCGTAGGCACCTGTTCCCTTTAGACTATGGGCTGAAGTATATTTACACCAGTATAATCCTGAAGTTGTTTCAGCGAGTCAGTAAGTAGGCCTGTTTTCTTCTTCTGCCCTGGACCCTTTATGCTACTACAATAGTGTAAAGGGGCCATAAAGAGGATAGAAGCTGGGATAATCCCCCTTGCTGATATAGCTGCCAGAATGGCTGTATGCCATCCCTAGCACAGGGGAAGGAGGGTGCATGGTATGAGCCTGTTGTCTCTGCTATTCTTAGCTGGTGGATGGCTCCTGAAAGGTCACCGGAGCCTCAGTGTAAATTATAGCCCTATCTGTGGTCTGTTCAGGATTGCGAAGTAGTCAAAAGGAATAAAAGCTTGTTTAATGGATCACAAATTCAGAACCAGTGGATTTATACGGATTTACAATAGTGTAACAGCACAGCATTTCCTTTGATGAACCATGGCTTGCCCCTCTAATCCCATCCCCCCATGCTATTTTTATTATATAATTACATTACCAATATGGCTGCAAAAGTATTCTGCTCATGAAGTTACACTAAGCTACAGAAAGACTAGTGTAAAAAAATGATTATGTAGAGACCGAGGTTGGGATTTGTGGTTTTCTGTTTCCATGTGAATCTTCACAATTCTAGTACAATCAAAAGTGCAAGATTTCCAATCCAAAGCTTCACTTCACTGAGGATCTACACAATTCATGCTAGTTAAAAATACTTGTTTGTTATTAATTCATCGGTAAAATGCCATCTGGATTTCTTTATTTTTTCCTAAACAGTTTTTATTAACAACAGACACATGGAACCACAGTCATTGGGTCATGGAGTGCATCACTACAGACAAGTCTTTGAGAATAAATTATATTGCTGCTTCTTATAAGAAATCTGCTAGGAACCATGAAGACTATGCACTGGTCTATCATTCTTTATTCTTCTAACAAACATGATGCTTCTTTATGCAATTATGGCCTTTGCCCATGACTGAGACTCTCGAAATGGTACCACCCAGTATGCAACATGCATTGGAGACATAGGTGTTCATAAATCATCCAATACATGTTGCAGCATTGTACATCTCAACACATGAGCTTTGATTCACACCAGTAGCTACACATCCCCCAGCCCTCAAAAAGCACATATCAGCACTACAGGTCATCATTGAGTGATGGGTTCAGAATACAGGATGGGATGTTACGGAGCTTCTTTTTATTAATCATGTTGCATGAAGAAGCAGGAACTCTTTAAATGTAATGGACACATTTAAAATAATATCCATTGTACATCATTAAAGTTGGCAGACTTATGTCTGAGAATTTGTAAGTAATTTTGATTACTACTTTGCAAAGAGAAAAATCATATCACTAACTTGGGTGTCCCAGCTATGCAAGCAACATCAATTACCATCATAAGCATGCATTTTCACCTGTCCTCAGTTGTTTAAAAATGACAGGCACTAGTAGGTGTGAATTCTAAACACTTTACTAGTTCTTTAGACCAGTGTTTCTCAAACTTGTGACGCGGCTTGTTTAGGGAAAGCCCCTGGTGGGCCGGGCCAGTTTGATTACCTGCTGCATCCGCAGGTCCGGTCGATCGCGGCTCCCACTGGCCACGGTTCGCTGCTCCAGGCCAATGGGAGCTGCTGGAAGTGGCGGCCAGCACGTTCCTTGGCCCGCACCGCTTTCAGCAGCTCCCATTGGCCTGGAGCGGCAAACCGCAGCCAGTGGGAGCTGCGATCGGCCGGACCTGTGGATCCGCCAAGTAAACAAACCGGGGGGGGGGGGGGGGGATGGTATGCTTTCCCTCCAACTTGCTGTTTCAGATCAGGAAGTGTAATATTGGAATACCTTCACATCTGAGCATTCAATGATCATACAAAGGTATTACAGTATGCATACAATTTTTTGTTTTACTCCCTACATATCTACTAATCCTGGGAAGATTTCCAATGCATATTAGATGTATTTTTGAGTGCAGTCAGAACAGCATGACAAATACTGTTATGGATCCACTTTAAGGGGTTATTTCACCCTGGTAATAGTAAGGAATGGAGATTAAAAAGGCATTATAAAATTTAAAGCTTACAGGAATCCTGGCAGGTTTTGGTTGTATTTGCAGGACCAAGTTTTCAGAAGTGCTCAGCACTCTCAGTGAGGAACAGGTTTTTGAGAGTGCTCAGCTCAGTAGTTAAGTATACATAGCTAACAACCTGTGTTAACTACCTGATACAACTTGTGAAGTTTCCTTAAAAAAAAAAAAGTGCCTACTGGCAGCTGAAGAAGGAATACTCCTGGCTTTAGGAGGTACAAGACAAAAAATATGGATCATAATAAAAGCCTTAAACAATTCAGTAAAGAAGTGCATGATGTTACTCTAGCCACTCTGTATTTGTAAAACATAGTGTTTGAATTCTACTGTTAAATAAAAATATCATGCATGTGCCCTGTGTCTGAAGGCTGCTTGCTAAGCTGACTCCTGAAAGAAAAATGTTTCATAGAAAAAAGCATCATAAGAACATCTGTATATTTTACAAGGTTTAAAAAATTAGTTACAGGAAATGGACATTTCTCCCACCCTAAGTGTTAATACAGGTTTTATTTTATTACCTATTTTTGCTTCCATGTGAACAATTTCCTCTTTCTCTTTTGTTTTTTTTTTAATTTAGGAAAAGGAGAAACTAAGCTAACATCAGCTGGTCTCTTCTCTTACCACCACTTATTATTGGGTGTGCATGAATCAGTGACAGGTGCTACTATAGCATCACTTCCTCTGTATGTGGCTTGCTTCTTTAAGCCAACTGCATTTTGGCTCCAGTATCAAGACTTTTCAAGTTTTATAAATATGAAATACCCTTCACAACACACCCTGTAATAAGTTTCAGGGCATACATATGAAAATGTCATAGTTTCCCAGAGGAGTCTTACAAAGAAGGAGGGTAGTATTCTGTTAAATGAAGATCTACAGTGTACCTTAATTCCAGCTGTAACCAGGGCCGGCGCAACCCATTAGGCGACCTAGGCGGTCGCCTAGGGTGCTACAATTTGGGGGGTGGCGGCCGCAGCGGTATTTCGGCGGCGGGACCTTCCGCCGCCTCTGTGGGGGGTGGCATTTGGGGCGGGACCTTCCGCCACCTAGGGCAACAGAAAAGCTGGCGGCGCTCCCGGCTGTAACTATTGTGACCAGTTCTTGTACACACTTGGGTGAGCATGTCCAACATAATATTTAATTTCCTCCTGCTTTGCTGATCCATTGAACCTAAATCTTACTGACATGACAAGATGCACCTACTACTTTATGTCAATCACACCGCAAAACAACAATTGTCCATTAAAGTGAGATTACAAATTAGCTTTGTGTGATTTTGGAATTTACAAAACTAAGGGATTTCTCTTTTACTGTTTTAGCGATATTTAATTTAGATTTAGTTTAATATTTAATACTGCATTTTGAAGAATTCTCAAATTTTTGAGGATTTAGTCACTGAGGATTGTTCTAAGAGATTCATTCTATGGCAAACCCAGGACAAACAGCTACAAAGGGGGGGGGGGTAGTAATCAGTCCCAGGGGGTTAAAAAGGCCTCTCCCAAGCCACTGAGGAGAGAGAACCATGGGGAAATAAGGTTCAGCTGGGCAAGGGGTCACCAGGGAACTAATTAGGTTCAGCTGGCTCCAACTGCTTGGGAACTTTTTAAACTCTCCCTGGCGTGGAAGGGGGGGTGGGGGAGAGAGGGAGAGAACCAGGGAAGCTGCCAGTAAGCTAGGAGCAGCAAGGCTCTGAACCCTTCCTGCAAGGAAGGCTGCACTCTGTCCCCAGAAGGGAAGATAAACAAGCACAAGGGACTGACTGAGGGAAGGAAAAGCCAGACCCTGTGCTACCTACAAGGATTTGCTTTGCCCAAGCGTGTGTCTCCAAGGCTAAAAAGGACTGAGCCTGCTGAGGAGAAGAAGGTACTTTGCCACATTCTGGTTCATACAGGAATTATTCTGGGGAAGTCCCATGGCCTGTAGTATACAGAAGGTCAGACTAGATATCACAGTGCTCCCTTCTGGCCCTGGAATCTAATCTGTTTCCATTAGATAGTATAACAGTGCCTCTCCATTTTCTGAAGTAATGAGAATAGGGACGGTCAATTAAGGGCTAAATTGTGCAATTCCATTACAGTCAGTGGTGATGGGGTGGAGTGGGAAACTGTATGTCTTGGGGAATTTAATGGAGTACAAATAGAAAATTCAACTTTAGCTTGGGTCAATAGTGGTCAAGTTGTTACCATCTGAGGTTCTTTAGTAGCTTACAGGAAATGCAGCTGGTGTGCTCAGCCAAGTCCCAGCAGACCGACGTCCATGCATAAAAGCCACAATCACAACTGGCACAGTTATTGAAAGCCTTAACAGAGAGGCTAAATAATAAATTAGGCATGGAGACTAAGCTCTTCTTCCTGGAGTAACTCAGAAAGAGTCACAGCAGGTCATGACCAAGGTATTCTAATAACAGTGTAAATAAATATACACTGCATTGTACCTGTCCTAGGCTAAAGGACCTCAGTTTTCAAGGCTGTTGATCTTGCCACTGTCACACGCAATAAGTTAACACGGTAAAGAAAGGCAAAAATTCCAAACCAAAACTTCCTTCCCTGAGACTGAACATGTGACTTTCACATCAAACTCCAATCATGATCATACCAGAGTTCTGAAATAAGCCACCACACATGCCCAAGGTATCTCCAGCAATGCTACACAAGTGGCGTGCATACACACTCTACTGTTGTATTAGGGGCTTCACTTCAGCATCCCATCCCAATTCACATAAGCACATTCTTAAATTTAGATTTTAAGGCACGTGCTTAAGTCCTATAAACTTCAATGGAATTTTGCACGTGCCTAAAGTTAAATAATGCTTAAGTTAAGCTTCACTGAATATGATTTACTTAAGGACATGCTTGAACGCGTCGTTGACTGTACAATACACTGAGAAATCATCTCTTTTAAACGTACTCATTTAAGATCCAAAATCTCAGCCACATTGTTGGAAAATAACATTTAGGTTGTGTGTGTGTGGAGGAAAGGGGGATAACAGATCGTAGATACCAAAAAATACTATTTAAGCGACTTGTGCCTGGGTCAAGGACTGACATTGGCAGATCAAACTAGGACTTCACACAAGCAAAGGCATACCAAAAATAGCTGGAGCAAAGAATATCCACATATCTCATTTAGCTATCAAGACATGGAGGCCTAGAATAAGTGACAAATATAGATATTGATTAAAGCTACTTTGTACTTTGAAGTGGTAGAAAAGGACAGTAGCGCGGATACAGCAAGATTTGTCCTAAGTTTTTGTCTCCACTTTTCAAGTGGTTAAGGCTAAAACAAAATATTTGCATGATGATACACAAGATACAATATTTTTGTAACCACAATAAAACCATAGGAAAGCTGAAACTGGGGAATTTGTTTGCCATGTATTTAATATATTTCACAATTAGAGCAATAATTAAATGTGACTACATTGTTATGCATGATATAATCTCAGATGGGAAAATGAAATCACACAAAGTGTTTTTAATTTTGAATACATCAGTAAACCACCAAATTTAAGGTCTATTATTGCAGACTGTGGAAAATATTTCTGAAGAGATGCTCTTTAATTTTCCCTCCCCCTAAATACCAGGATTTAAAAGATCATCTTTACAATAAAAAGGAATAATAGCTAACTGTCAGAATAAAACTCTCCTGGCTCCAGACTGTAAACTAATTTCAATTACCATCTCCCATCCTCTATCCAATTCATGCAATGCAAAGACATTGTCTGAGTGCAGTGGCAGCCACCATTCCATTTAAGGGAACTTGTTTTTCATCTTAGAAAATACTAATTCTCATATGTATCACGGAGATTTATTGAAGTAATTGAAAATGTCAGGATTAAGAGCCATATTGGGATAGACCTTCCCAAGGCTATGAACGTTTAAGCAGTTTTCTTATCCGCAACCCTATATACCTGGCCCAGACAGGGCAAGGCAGAATTGCAGCCCCTATGATTAAAGAGAAGTAGGGGTACCCATAATCAGAGTCTTGGCCTTGGCACACACTCCCTCCATTTGGATGCCAGCCACATGCAGGGTAGTAATCTGCACCCTGTTACAGGGATAGTAATGGACATACATGCTGTATGCAGATGGGAGCCATTCTGTTTCCTAGTACTCCTCCTGGGACAGTGGAGATAGACAGAACAACAGAATGAGAGCTGTGTTCAAAAGGCACTATCTAGCTCTGAGTAAAGATACGGCAGGAAGAGACAAAATACATGAATACTAGATTTGATGGATTATAATCCACCCTCAAGACCTACCTCTTCTGCCAAGCCTACAAGAAGCCAGTCAATTTTTATTAGGCAGGTAGGTCAGAGGAGGATATATGATACTTTGTACATCTTTTAATAATTCCATTTTCCCTGCCCTGGGCAGGAAGTACAGAGAACAGCATAGGTGACTATCTTCCCATCAGTATGCTTTTCTCATAAGGTGGGAAGCCACTGAATATCCTAACTAAAGCCTCCTAATAGTCTTCAAGATTAAACTCAGGTAGAGTACTTTGCAGTAATCGATCTTTGATACAAAAAGAGAAGCTGACCATCATCATGTCAAGGTCTACATCACAAAGAAGAGATTACAATCTCAGCCTCAAGGGCGCAAGCTTTGGAAACAGCAGCCTGCTTGCAGGCCGTAGAGATATTGCACCTATAGAGAGATGGACAGGACGAAGTACAATGAGAATATTCCCTAAATAAGGGGGAAGAGACCAAAGAGAGTTGTGGTGTCCAGGAAGAAGAAACAACGCTCACTGAGGTCCTAGCCATGGAAGATCTGATTATACTTAGCTGGAGACAGAGATAGGAGAAGGAAGAGGAATTGGGTTTAGAATTGGGCATCTGGATTAAGGGGGCACTTTAGCCCAATTTTTTCTTTTTTACTCTCAACACGGTTCATTGTAGCAGCAAAAAAGGAGGCGATATTTGGGCTGACATTTAGGTGATTCCAAAACAGTCTGCCAACCTTAAGTATTTTCAGCTTCTGGGGGCAGGGGTAGAAGGGGGGAGAAATCACAATACTAACCTTTCATACCTAAAACAGCTATTCATGTGACCTGTTATTCTGCTACAGACCAAACCCACTTGTGTCTTACCTCTTCTCCTCATCAGTGTGGTGTTTACATAGACTGCAAGCTTTTCGAGCTAGGGACTGATCATATTTTGTGTATGGTAGTCGTAAATGTAATTTTGGGCTTTTTACAAGCAAGCAACAATGCAGTGTAAATTTTCTGGTTTTAGGTTCAAAACAAAAAACAACAACAGACTTGATAAAACTTCACCAAAAGCAAAATGTGTGAAGGCACTAGGAGGTCTGAATTTAGACCAAAGGTAACAGGAGACATGAATAGCAGTTAAGGAAAATGGGCAGATAGATTCAGGATGTCATTTAGGTCCTTAAGTACAGACTATTTAAAGGATGATTAATTTGATATATGTCTAATTTTGGCTGGCAGCTGGAAAAAGAAACATTAAGAATACCAAACTCTTTATCTATTAAATGAGTGCATTTAAAACAAAACAAAAAAGCAGTAGCAGCTGCAATTAAAACAAAACAAAACACAAACACATTAAGTTAGCTCATGTAACAAATGCAGCATTTACTATGCACACTTCACAATCCATGGCAAGCCCCATCTGGGCCTAGGAAGCCACAGACCATAGATTTTACACGGTCTTCCCCAGAGCTACTCATCTTACAGGGCCTGGTTCCTAAACTGATATGTGGAGTGGGAGTCAACCCTCAACAATCCACCTATAGCGTTTCTGTGACAGAAGACAAAAATCAAATTTGCTCCAGAAAGCAAGGGAAGTGGCTTAAGGATAGCCATCTTTAACCACAGGTCCTGCTTCCATTCATAAAGTACCCAGAAAGCTGTGATAGTTCAGGTTAAAGAAGGGATATTCCAGCAAGAGTGTGCCTACAGCCTTATGCACATCCCCTATCCATCTTTCAAGCACAGGTGAAGGAGTGGTAGAATCATCCTCAAAGTCCTGAGCCAAGTTGACCAATTAGGTAATTATGTGGAGATATTCCCCACAAAAGAATAGATGAACCAGATGGCCTCAGTGAAGTGCTTTACCCAAGCAGGCAATAAGTCCTGACACAAGGCAATGCCCTGCAGAACAGATATTAAGAATGGGGAAGCGGATTAACATTTACTAAGGCACTATCCTCAGATTCTGCACTCCTTTTTGCTTAGACTCATGTCAGCATTTCTGTCAAACTCCACAGGTTGGGACCTATAGGACTATTTTTAAAAATAACAAAATAAATATGTTAAGTTCAGTAATAGTTTCAGTTGTTTATGGGCACATCACAGCAAAAGATACATATATTTTTTTTAAATGCACATTGATAAGTCAGCTATAGAGGGACCTAGCCTCAAATCTGAGCCATATAAGTCCTATACATGCAAACATCATTTGAAAAACTCACTGGTATCAGTTATCTAAACAATGAGAGATTTTTATGGAGTAAAAGGCAACCACAACCAGTATATGAATCCTATGAAAGGGTTGATTTGGAAACAGAAGCTAGAGTTGCTAGAGATATGATCTTTTGGCTGATTTTAAATCTGAGGACAAGATGCTGTTCTGATGTTCTAATGCTTCTATGTTAGTGTTTCATTATCTACTGGGGGTGGATCCCTCTGAAGGTTTGCTTCAGGCAGGTCAGTTAAGCACTTATTGGATTCCACCTCTGCATTCTTGCTACTGTTCCATGCACAAGAACTAGTCCATATAGAATAAAGATGTCCAAGTATTAAAAACCATAACACATTTTTAATAAGAGAATTTCACCCCTCCATACTCCGTACTCCTCCAGTTACTTTTAATGTGAGACGGTGTCTAAAGCATACATACACATTCTTTCCCACTGTTTTCCAGAACTGACAGTTACTTCCATTAGTTATTACAGACCTGGAATTTCAGTATATCCTCATACGTCAATACTGCACGGAGTGTGCCTCTAAGGAAAAAAAAACCCTCAAGTTTTCCCTCTGAAATAATTAAGTGTATGGAATTTCCCTATTGGAGAAAAACACACAACAGAGAAATATTACACACAACACAAAAGAGAAATATTATAGTTTGGTGCCAGTAACTGTTTATTGTTTTAAATGTGCCCATTGAGTTTAAGCAACATGAAAAGAGAGCACCTTTTTCCCTTTGTTCTTTAGTATATTTGAACATTGTCACTAAAGGAAATGTACATTTTATCTACATAGCAATTATCTCCTTAGTCATGAAAACACAGAAATATGGAAACATTCCTTCCCACTTGATATAGTCAAGCAATGATAAAGCAAGAACAGACAAGGGTAAAGTGTGATTAGAGTGTAACTGTATATCTCTACTGATTCTGCTAGACTGGAGTGAAGGGATTTAGCAAGGATGGTCAGAAAGCCATAGATAGAAGAGTAATAAGCACAAAAAAAGTGTCCTCTGTTCTAATTAATAGCTTTCAATCAGAGGGGTAGATTGTTGGGGGGAGGGAGGGAAGATGCAGGGTGGTATTAAGACAGGACTTGAATTCCTCAAGTTTCCTAGTCTTCATTAAAATTACTTTTTTTTAAATTGTTTTTTTAATATAAAGAGGTGTTATTGGCTTAAAACGTTTTCCAACACAAGCGGGTGCTTCATGGTTCACTGTAGGGTGTAATGTATTTTTGTATTAAACTAATCTCAGCTAAGTTACTAATCACAACACTTTCACATCTAAACTTATTTTTTTCTAATTATCTATGTTGTAATCAATCTTTCCGCACCAAACACAACAAATTATAAAGACAAATTATAAATATATAAATAAAATGGTCTAGCGTTCTTTCTTCAGTTCTAACATGCTAACCCCTGTGATAGACAGATAATGAGACAAGCTACATTCTTCTAGTTTGTACTATTGGCAAATTCTATTGGATACAAATCTTTGTCATATTCAACCTCAATCTGTTGTATAATATATATTTGTGTTACTGAAGATTTATAGTCAATAAGTGACAAGCATACCTACCTAGGCAATTATATATATCTGGACACACATACTGGAGGTGAGAGGAAGATTGGCCTTGTGGTTAAGGCACTGGACTAGAACTTAGCTTTGGGTTCAATTCCTGGCTGTGCCAGCCTTCTTATACAATCTGGAAAGAGAGACAATCTCTAAAATGGGTATACTACTTGAACTTCCTCTGTCCTACTCTGTCTTGCCTATTTAGTCCCCAATATAACACACATGCACATATCTAACTGTTTTCACATGAGCACCGACTTTGATATGCTTACTTTTAAGTGTGTGAGTAATCCTACTAGTGTTTACAATATTGGGGTCAGACTGTAAAAATCCCCAATGAAGAGGTTGTTTACCATGTGTTTGTACACAGCCCCACACAATGTGGCCCAGGGTCAGCTGAGGCGCCTAAGAACTAATTTACATTATAATCCTAATGCTAATCTACTACAAATATACATATTGTAAACATAATGTATAGATCAGGGGTCGGCAACCTTTGGCACGTGGCTTGCTAGGGTAAGCACCCTGGCGGGCCGGGCTGGTTTGTTTACCTGCCGGGCCCATAGGTTCGGCCGATCACGGCTCCCACTGGCTGCGGTTTGCAGTCCCAGGCCAATGGGGGCTCTGGGAAGCGGCACAGGCCGAGGGATGTGCTGGCTGCTGCTTCCGGCAGCCCCATTGGCCTGGAGCGGCGAACCGTGGCCAGTGGGAGCTGCGATCGGCTGAACCTGCGGACGCGGCATGTAAACAAAAGCAGCCCAGCCCACCAGGGTGCTTCCCAAAGGTTGCCGACCCCTGGTATAGATGGTAGTGAAAATAAAAAGTCACTCTTGCTAATACAGTAGAGAAATAGTGCCTTAAAATACCACTTGTTCTGCCAGGAACTTCCTGTCCTGTATCATGAATTCCATTGACCAACATTAAGTTCCTGCAAAGGGTCCTCCCTTGTTACTTGACAGTGTTCCTCCCAGCACAGCAGAACAATGTTCCCATAACTGGACAGATTACATTTACAGTTTTCAGACCTCATCTCATCTTCAGAGTTGAAACACCACTTGGTCAATGATGCGCTGCCATTAGTACCGTACTGCTCACAACACCAGACTGGCAACTGACATGCAGAGTCCCAGGCAATGGGAATCTCTGCCAGTGGTAAAGGAGACATTTCCCCCCAGTCAAATCCCCTGCATCACTATAGGGAGAAGGGTAGAGCGGCTAGGGATTTTGAGTGCTGGTTAACCTATTTTCTTGGTTTAGATTCAAAGCCAGTCATGCTCCACAGCTTTGGAGTATTTATTTATTCTAAGTTGAAAGATGAATCTCTATGAAATGCTTAAAATTTTCACAGCCCAGGTCCAAAAGCAACTGAGAGGCACTCTGCCTCCGCACTGATGTATCAGAACCCATGTTGTATCAGCCTTGCAGCAGTAAGTAAGGATTACTCGGAGTTAGTTTCCATGGAGCCAGCTGGCAGAACTCATGTTTTTTTAGTTGGTTTTTCTTAATTCTCTGCAAAATAGCATTTAAAAAACATATTTTAACTTAATTTGTTAGGAGGAGACTTTTCCATTTCATTATCTGGGTTTTTTTTTAAACTTTATTGGCACTGCAGAAAGCTATTTAATGTATATAAGACACTTGATACTTTTTTCTTAAAACACTGAGTTTTTAGAAAGACGTAATGAAAGGAGAAAAAAAAAAACATTACCTTTGAGATAAATTCTCAAACAAAACATTGTTCACAGAGAATATGTCCAAGAGGCAATGTTTATGTTTGTCTTCTATTTGATAAAATATGAATGATTAAAAGAAGAGGGTTGGAAAAATCCAATTTTAATAACTATTGCTATTATAGCTGAAATAACAGGCTGATTATATGTTTATTTTTTCACTTTTGTCCACTGTTTTACAATTGCATTACCCCAAAAAAGTAACGAGTCCCTCAGATTCTAATTTTGTTTTATTCAAAATAAAATAACTGTAAAAGTTAAGATTCATAACAGACTTAGGGCAAAATTTCTAACATTTAATAGTTATAAATACAAACTAACTGCTAGACAGAACTGACAGCACCAGTTGTCAACAACTGCCATTTTAAAGTTTTTTGCTGCTATAAATAGGATTATTAAATAATTGTTTTTCATCAGTATGTGTATGTGTGTTATTGCAAATGTTTGAGTGGGAAAATTGGTGACATTTACTGGATTAAACTGTAACCCTTCCAGAGCGTCTTATTAGCAAAAGTTCCTGGAGTCAGTAAAATATCAAAGCTGCCCTGCTCTAGTTCTCAACTCCAGAGTCCATTATTGTAAACACATTAGCAGGCTTCCAAAACCAACTGTATGCAGAAGGAGTAGTAAACTCCACTAGATTAGTGAAGGAACATAAAGCTACAGCACAGACCAAATAATTAAGTTCAGCAACAACCAAAAAAAAAAAAAAAAAGTGTGTAAGCGTCCTTTTGGAACTGGATTATGTGAGTTTAGGTCTATTCCCTACAGATACATTACTTTATCTAGGCTACATCAGAATGCTTTTCCTTCTCCAACTAAAACAAAACAAAACTGTGCTTTCTCAACAAGTTAAGGTCTGACCTCTGACTGGCCACCCTTTGGATTAAGTGTCTGAAAGGTTGTCTGTCTAATCTAGATTAGAAATTTCATGAGGTGCAAAGAGTGAGAGACTTCATCTATGCTTTGAACACTGTCAAGCATGCTCACTGTACTCAGAATAATTATTAGTATTACCATAGCACCCAGGAGTCATGGGGGACTGGGACCCCATCATGCTAGGCGCGATATAAGAGAACAAAAATTTAAAATCTAAGTATCAGACAAGTGGTGCACAAAGACAGATGGGGGCATACATGGAAACTGTGTACACTGGCATGTGGCCAGCATGATAGGAAATTGTATGATCACATTAGAAGCCTAGCCATTGTCAAGATTTTTTTTTTCTGGTAGGCATTATGGCAAAGGAGAGAATTTTGAGGAGGGATTTGAAAGTGGATAATGAGGTAGCTTTGTAGATATTTACAAGGAACTCTCCCGAGTGTGAGCAGCATGGGAAAAAGCAGAAAGATGCTTGATTAAAAATTTAAACAAGTGGATGATGGAGACAGATATCATGGGCTGATAAGAAGCAGGAGTCAACATTGAGATAGAGTGGGGGTAGGTTGTGAAGGGCCTTAAAGTGAAGAGAAGCAGCTTCTGTTTAATGCTATGGAGAAAGTGAAGCCAGTGTAAGGATCCAAAGATAGGGGTAAAGTAACAAGGTTGGGAAATGATTTTTGTAGCAGCACTCTATGAACAGAAGCACAACAAAATTGTGTGTGGCGAGGGCAGAGAAAAGATATCTCAGTTACTGCAACATGAGTTGATGATGGCCTGGAAGAGCATTTTAGTTGTGTGGAAAAGTCGAAATCTTGGCGACGCTATGCAGAAAGTATCAGCCAGATTTAGACATAGCCTGGATATGAGGACCTAGAGAGGTCCAAGTTGAAGAGGATGCCCAAGTTACAGGACCAAGCGCTAAACAAGATTGATAACTGAGATCTGGGGCGGGGGAGAAGGGGACTTGGGAATTAAAATATAAAACTCTGTTATAACCATTTTGAGCTTGAGCTAACAGCTAGATAGCCATGAAGAGATGTCAGAGACACAGGACGACATTTGAGTTTGGATAGAAGGAGGGGGTTTTGGAGAAGAGTGTGTGTAGCCAGCAGAGAGGTAGTACTTGAATTTGTGTTTGTGGATGAGATTACCCCGATATATGGGGCAGAGGGAGAAGAGAAGGGGACCAAGGTCAGAGTCCTGTGAATCCCCACAGAAAGCTGGAGAGTGGATGGGAGGGAAATTCTCTGAAGGAGCAATTAAAGAAGTAGGAAGAGAACCAGAAGATGACAAAGTCATGAAAGCCAAGTGAGGACAAAATTTCAAATATCATGGCTGATTGTGTCAGAGAAGACTGATAAGTCACAGAGGATGGCAATGCCTTTTAATTTTGGAATAATAAGTAGGAGCTAATTTCTGTAGGTTCCATTTATGTGACAACTAGGGAGTGAATTACAGAAGTGACCACATAAAATAGTTACATCATTCACCAAAACTATAAAGTCAAACAATTAATTAAGCACTGAAGACAGCCCTTCATGAAGGTCACTGGACTTTGGCTCTGATGTGCTAACAGAAGGAATGAATCCCCCACAGGCAGAGGCCTCAGCTGAGAAAGACATGGCGCAGGATATGGCAACCATCTGAATGAACTTTTATAGTATGGTTGATTTTAGTACAACCCTTAGAGTCCAGTCCAGAAGTAATAAAGGCATGGATGACAGACTAGGACTCTGGATTAAAGAGCAACAGTTGCAATCTCCTGGCCATCTGGAGGTGGCAAAAGGCATCATCAGTCATTGTTGTAGAAGTCCACTGACAACAGTAGATTTAGCAAGTACATCTCATTTAAAAAAAAAATTCTCTCTCCTTTCACCTCACAACCTATCAAAAGGCAAAAAGGTGCCCAGAATGCTCCAAGAGATTAAGTTTGTGGAGCTTGAGGAATGCTGTCCACTTAGGGGCTGGAGGGTTTAAGCCCTGGTTTAAGGGGATGAGGATGCTGCCTTGAAATCCCTGAAGGTCAACTTGAAACTCAAGAGGGGAGGGACCAAATTTTGAAAACAGCCATCTGCAAGGACCCCAACTCTAGCCTCCTAGGAGTTTTTACAGGGGGACTTTTACTAAATGTCTCAGCTGATCTCATTAAATCACACTGGGAGGAAGGCACTCTCTATGCCAACCAGTTATTTCTGGGATGGAGCATTACATTTATGTTCATTGTAGCCATTTATGCCATCAGTTGTGTACTGTGTAAGACTAAGTTAAACAGAAAAAACACTACTTTTTAAAAACTATAGTTCTTCAGTTTTCCCATGAAACAGTTTAAAAGTTACCGACTGGCCCATTGATACCATGGTATTAAGCATTTCAGATTTTGAAAAATGTCAAAGGTTAAATAATTTAGAACCCAACATCTTTTTCAATAGTCATCCCTAAATGCATATTTTATTTTCTTAAGATATTATTTTAAGAAATACTACTGGTGATAAAGAGGAACTGTAGTGAACTTTGTTAGTCTGTCCTACAGAGATATAAACAAACAAGAAACATGTGATTGACTGACTCTGTTTAGTTCTTGGAAACATAAGCTTGACTTCTCCACATTTACTTGCCCCACTAGTCCAAACTGTTTATTAATGACTGATGTAAGAAGGAAATATATCCTCAGAGGGAAGTATTCATATGCCAGATTCTCTGGCTTTTGTTCCGCAAGAATGAGGTTCCACCTAGCAACATGGAGAGAAACTGAAATTCCTTAGAATGAGACAACACAATTTGTCTATCTTTACTATATTTACTGCAAATAAAGTCTGTCAGTTTCAAATGAACATTTTACATTTAACAAGTTGCCACCTTTGGAACTGTTTAAGGATCCCACTCTACAAAAATCCACTTGAGTATTTATTACTGATGGCTGAGTGAGTTTGCCTAAAATAAGAACAAGCTTGAATCTCTCTTCAGTGAGCAGAAAGACATTTGGCAATTTTGTTTTAACAGTAAAGCATTGACTTTGAAATTTCTGGTTGGAACTGCTTAAAAAAGTAAATCCAAAAGGTTGTTTTTGTGAAAACAAAGACACACACAAAAAACCCCAGAAGGTTTGAATGTTTAATACTCTAAACCTTTTAAGGCTTGAGAATCAAATATTTGATGGATATTTCTTCTCTGAAGCCTTCCTCACCCAGGAGAAAATAAGTATAAACAGGAGAAAAAGGCTCTTGATCTTTCTTGCTTTAAACCCCAAATAGAAACAACAATGAAAAAAATCAATGTTATAATTTATATGAGTAGTCTGGATAACCTGAGACTGCTTACTCAAGCCTCTGTGCAATATTACATGCATACACACACACACACACACGGCATATAATCTAAATGGGAGATGGTATTCAGCTGTCAGAGATGGATTGGAGGTTACACAAATATATGGAATATGCAACATAAATTCCTAAATCCTACCTGGAATACCCATCTGTAACTTGCAACATTTGAACTCCATGGGTTTGGAGGAAAAAAAATCAGGATTGAGGAACATATGTATCCCATAGTTGCTTCTCATTTGGCTGTCAGTGTTTGCTTTTGTTTTTATTTATTTAGGTGCACAGTATATGTGGGCCATAGCTAGGATTAGGCACTTAAAGCTTCATATTTGGAATATTTTATTTTTCTTCACATGGACCCAGTTTCTGTCTATGAAACAAAAATAAAGGAAACATGTACCTTTCCACCACATCACATTTCAGTCAGATCCACATATTTTCCCCCTGAACTGTTTTTGAAACTAGGAGGTTAGAAAGCTTTCTTCTTTAACTGTGCCAACTGATACAAAAACAATTGAGCTATTAGCAAGTTGCAAGGAGACTATCCAGAGAGAATTCACAAAACTCATGTCTATGGAAAATATTTGGTCCTCATGTGTTCCATATGAGATCACCAGTCTAGGGCAGGCACTCAGAACCGATGTCCACATTTAGCAGAGTTCCACGTCTTGGTTAGTGTCTGAGCCTGTATTGTTGGGTTAAACCGTGCAACATCAATAGAATCATAGAACTGGAAGGGATTTCGAGAGGTCATCTAGTCCTGTCCCTTGCACTCATGGCAGCACTAAGTATTATCTAGACCAGGGGTCGACAACGTTCGGCATGCGGCTTGCCAGGGTAAGCAGCCTGGCGGGCTGGGCCAGTTTTATTTACCTGCTGATGTGGCAGGTTCGGCCGATCGCGGCCCCCACTGGCCGCGGTTCGCCATCCTGGGCCAATGGGGGTGGCGGGAAGCCGCGGGCAGCACATCGCTCACCCGCGCCACTTCTCGCCGCCCCCATTGGCCTGGGACAGTGAACCGTGGCCAGTGGGGGCCGCGATCAGCCGAACCGGGCAGATCAGCAAGTAAATAAACTGGCCCGGCCCTCCAGGGTGCTCACCCTGGTGAGCCGCGTGCCAAACATTGCCGACCCCGATCTAGACCATCCCCAACCTGCTCTTAAAAATCCCCAATAATGGAGGTTCCATAACCTCCCTAGGCAATTTATTCCAGTGTTTAACCACCCTGACAGGAAGTTTTTCTTAATGTCCAATGTAAACCTCCCTTGCTACAATTTAAGCCCATTGCTTCTTGTCCTAGCCTCAGAGGTTAAGAAGAACCATTTTTCTCCCTCATCTTTCTAACAGCCTTTTACACACTTGAAAACTGTTATGTCCCCTCTCAGTCTTCTCTTTTCCAGACTAAACAAATCCAGTTTTTTCAATCTTCCCTCATAAGTCATGTTTGCTTGGCCTTTAATTTTATTTTATTCTTCTCTGGACTTTCTCCAGTTTGTCCACATCTTTCCTGAAATGTGGCACCCAGAACTGGACACAATACTCCAGTGGAGGCCGAATCAGTGCAGAGTAGAGTGGAAGAATTACGTCTCGTGTCTTGCTTACAGCACTCCTGCTAATACATCCCAGAATGATATTTGCTTTTTTTGCAACAGTGTTATACTGTTAACCCCTATTTAACTTGTGGTCCGCTATGAACCCCAGCTCTCTTTCCACAGTACTCCTTCTTAGGCAGTCATTTCCCATTTTGTATGTGTGCAACTGATAGTCCCTTCTTAAGTGGAGTACTTTGCATTTGTCCTTATTGAATTTCATCCTATTTACTTCAGACCATTTCAAATTATAATTCTATCTTCCAAAGCACTTGCAACTCCTCCCAGCTTGGTATAGTCCGCAAACTTTAAGTGTAGTCTCTATGCCATTATTTAATCATTGATGAAGATATTGAACAGAACCAGACCCAGAACTGATCCCTGCAGGACCCCATTCGTTATGCCCTTCCAGCGTGACTGTGAAGCACTAATAACTACTCTCTGAGAATGGTTTTCCAACTAGTTATGCACCTACTTATAGTAGCTCCATCTAGAATTTCCCTAGTTTGTTTATGAGAAGGTCATGTCAGACAGTATTAAAAACTTTACTAAGGTCAAGATATACCATGTCTACCGCTTCCCCCTATTCCCAAGACTTATTACCCTGTCAAAGAAAGCTATCAAGTTGCTTTGATATGGTTTATTCTTGACAAATCCATGCTGACTGTTACTTATCACCTCATTATATTCTAGATGTTTGCAAATTGATTGCTTAATTATTTGCACCATTATCTTTCCATGTACAGAAGTTAAGCTGACTGGTCTGTAATTCCCTGGGGTGTCCTTATTTCCCTTTTTACAGATGGGGCTTATAGATAGGCTTGCACCAGTGTCCCTGAGAAGTGAATTTGTCTCTCTGTAGGTCTACATATTCATCACTACTTGAGAGGTGTACCAGGGACCTTTGAGCTGTAGACTGCTGCTCTATAAGATGAGCTAAACGAAAGTCATGGGATTTGCCACACTCCATTAGCCCATGTTGTCTTTAGAAGCAGACAGGGCTATACTGATTCTTTACGGGAAGGCAAAAGACCCATAAGACAACAGGCCAAGAGTGCCATAGTTTATATGAAGTAAACATTTTATGACACTTTTTAGTGACAATCAAACTGAATACAGCACTTCAAGAGGAAGACCTCCCATATGCTCCTTTTTCTTCAAAAAGAATCCCACTAGGACGACGACACAATGGAGATTGGATAGCGAAGAAAGATTATGGGAAATTGTATTTAAAATGTTATTCATTTATGTAATACTGTGAATTTACAAGGCACTTTTCAATGAACACAACTTAAAACATTTCTTAGCAAATTGGAAACATGCTTTCATGGTCCATGACTTCATCCGTCTATCTTATCTTTGCACAGTTTGAAATTCAGCTTCCCCCCTGCCCTCTTGTATTCTATTTTGGTGATGAATGGCCTCTGGAAAACTCTGGGTGTGTGTAAACTTCCTCCCTCATTAGGGAATAGAGGACTTTTTCCTATCCCAAGCAATATTAGTTGTCACACCCCTTTGATTTACAAAGCAATTCTGTGCTTTGGATACCAATGTTCTCAAAGTATGTTAAGTGGCAAAATATAAAGGACTAAGTCATCTCCTCCACCACTTTCTGCAAATGCACACAGATACACCTCTGCATTATCATATAGCTGAGGTTCTGTGGGTTTTGTGGGGAACAGCCAGTCACTGAGCTAGGCAGGGCTGGGAAAGTCCTGCATTGATCCCGGCAAACCCATAAAATGTCTGTGGGAAACTATTGCTCCTTTAAACATGAGCTCTCACTCTGCATCTTCAGTCTGCTAAAAAAAAAAAAAAAAAAAAGAGAGTGTCTAAGTGCATTAACTTCACCTAGCAATAGTGCTGGCAGATTATATGTAGCCTGAGTATAGTATGCTGCTCTGCCCATAAAATGTTATTTTGGACTTTCAGCTATTCTGCTGTGTGAATTCTGGATCTCCCGTGAAAATAATACTACCTTGTGTGGTATAGTTTTGATATGAACAAAGAGGGACTCCAATCATTTTCACTTGGGATACAAGAGTTAAGAAAGAAAAACACGATATAAAATTTACACAGAGGTTGCTGTTTAAAAAGTTTTCCAGTCTAAGACTGTGCCAACACTGCCACTTTCAGCACTAAAACTTTTGTCTTCAGGGGTGTGAAAAAATACCCCCTTGAGCAACATCCATGGGTATACATTTGTATCTGCACAGGGCTCTATCCATTAGTGCTGGATAGTCCAGGGAGGCAATTTGGCCTCCCTGTCTCTTACTTAAGTGTTCCGCATTACTATAGCAGCTTTAATGAATTTGTCCTCAAAACCCACGAGGGAGGGAAGTGCTATTATCCCATTTTGCAAATAGCGAATTGAGGTACAAAGGGGCCAAGTGACTTGCCCAAGGGTCACATGGCAAAGCAGTGACAGAGTAGGGAATTGAAATCAGGTCTCAAGTTCCCACCCAAACTGATGAACCATGCTTCTTCGCCCTGGAGAAAAATGCCTCACTGTACTCTCCCTGGACTAGTGCAGTTCCATAAATTACCCAGCACAAAATGAAAGATGTTAGTCATCCCTTAGCACTATGCTCTCCTTAAGTAGTAGTATAGAAGGTAATTTTGTTCAGTGTTTTAAACAAAGAACAAGAGCCCTGAGAAGTATTTTTTGGTTTCCTGGGGGATTAAGAATGCCAGACAAAGACAGAGGAACATGTCAATCCCTTTATCTCCATCATTAATCACTTATAGGTGAGCTTGTTTTTTTATTAAATTGTTATACAGTGAATACTAATTTGGAGTCACAAAAAAAATTATTCTAGTTCAATTTCTATATTTTAAAATTAATACAATAATTTAATCGTACTGTGTTGGTACCAAGTATATTTTTGGTTAGATAAATATACACTTGCACCTATGTTCCACTGAATAAACCCAGAAGTTGTAATTACTAGGGCTGTTGATTAATCACAGTTTACTCACGCGATCAACTCAAAAAATTAATTGTGATTAATTTTGTTTAATCATGATTAATCACAGTTTTAATCGCATTGTTAAACAATACCAAGTGAAATGTATTAAATATTTTTGGATGTTCTACATTTTCAAATATATTGATTTCAATTACAACACAGAATATAAAGTGAGCAGTGTACACTTTATATGTTTATTATAAATATTTGCTCTGTAAAAGTGATAAACAGTATTTTTCAATTCACCTCATACAAGTACTGTAGTGCAATCTCTTTACCGTGAAAGTGCAATTTACCAATGTAGATTTTTTTTTGTTACATGACTGCACTCAAAAACAAAACAATGCAGAAACTTTACTGCCTACAAGTCCGCTCAGTCCTACTTAGCCAATCGCTAAGACTAAAAAGTTTGTTTACATTTATGGGAGTTAATGCTGCCCACTTTTTATTTACAATGTCCCCAGAAAGTGAGAACAGGTGTTTGCATGGGACATTTGTAGCTGGCATTGTGAGGTATTTACGTGCCAGATATGCTAAACATTTGCATGCCCCTTCATGCTTCAGCCACCATTCCAGAGGACATGCTTCAATGCAATTAACACTTGTTAACGCATTTTTTTAATTAAATTTGTGACTGAACTCCTTGGAGGAGAATGTCTCCTGCTCTGTTTTACAAGCATTCTGCCATACATTTCATATTATAGTAGTCTTGGGTGATTACTCAGCACATGTTGTTCATTTTAAGAACACTTTCGTTGCACATTTGACAAAACACAAAGAAGGTACCAATGTGAGCCATCTAAAGATAGCTACAGCACTCAACCCAAGGTTTAAGAATCTGAATTGCCTTCCAAAATCTAAGAGGGATGAGGTATGGAGCATGCTTTCTGAAGTCTTAAAAGAGCAACACTTCAATGCGGAAACTACAGAACCCGAACCACCAAAAAAGAAAATCAACCTTCGGCTGGTGGCATCTGACTCAGATGATGAAAATGAACATGCATCGGTCCGCACTGCTTTGGATTGTTATCTAGCAGAAGCTGTTATCAGCATGGAAGCATGTCCTCTGGAATGGTGGTTGAAGCAGGAAGGGACATATGAATCTTCAGTGCATCTGGCACGTAAACAAACTTGTTTGTCTGAACGATTGGCTGAACAAGAAATAGGACTGAGTGGACTTGTAGTCTCTAAAGTTTTACATTGTTTTATTTTTGAATTAAGTTATTTTTTGTACATAATTCTACGTTTGTAACTTCAACTTTCATGATAAAGAGATTTCACTACAGTACTTGTATTAGGTGAATTGAAAAATACTATTTCTTTTGTTTTTTACACTGCAAATATTTGTAATAAAAAATAATTATAAAGTGAGCACTGTACACTTTGTATTCTATATTATAATTGAAATCAATATATTTAAACATGTAGAAAACATCCAAAATATTTAAATGAATGATATTCTATTAACAGTGCGATTAATTGCATGATTAATCATGATTAATTTTTTTAATCGCTTGACAGCCCTACTAATTACATAATCCTCAGAGAGTGTTTGGGAAGCACTTACTTACACAGACCCAAGCAAAGACCTGAAGAACAGTAAAGTCATTTGTTTTCTAGTAACAGTTGTGGGTTTCTTTTAAAAAGAGACTAGATTGACTATACTGCTAGATGCTTTTCTATGATTTTACTTAGCACAAACAAAATAGCTAGTTATCCCAGCTGGTACATTTTTGACAAAAATCAGATCAAAACAATTTCAACTGGATTTCCTTCTTCCCACCCTACAATCACATGAGGCTCAGTCAGCTCACTTGTCTGTCATTTTCTGTAAAACGATCATAAGTCTTTGAGCTTCCCTAGGCCATACAAAAATTAGGTTGTTTTTCCCCTCCTAACTCTTAACCTAAATCTAATCTTTGCTTACAAAGTTGTAGTTCCTTTAAACTTTCAATGACATACTCTAAAATGTCCTTAAATTGTATTTAAGTAGCCGATTTTTTTTACTTAAATATTTGATTAGTAAATTGGTTAATGTAAAATATTTGATAAGGTAGAGGTACTAGTAAAGGTGTTGGTTTTAGTACTCTGCATTATGATAATACCAAATCGGTCACACTGTTAAACTGATCATGAACCTCAGAAAAAAGGAAACAGATGGCAAACAGGATTGTCAAAGATCCCAAAGTAATCAAATGTTTAACCTTATCGCAGCCATCATGGTTCCATTATTTCTTCTGTGTATAAATTAGGAACAGATTCTATCAGAACAAGAGATAAACCAACCAGAATTGTAATAAATGTTGATTTATTAAATACTCATGGAGACTGGATCCACAGGCATTTCCCTCCTTTATATAGGCCAAAATGGGCAGTAAGTCTCCCAATGGAAAAAATATAATCAGATAGCTACTAACATTCAATACTGAAATATTACTTTTAACAGACTTGTTTGGATAAATTCTGCTTGTAAACTACTTTGATGTCTCAAAGTGAAATCCTGGCCCCACTGAAAATCAATTCAAGTTTTGCCATTGACTTAAAAGGAGACAAGATTTTACAATTCAGTATAAAATATTCTGTTTCATTTGATGCAGTGGGGCATGACCCATCATAGAACCATTTATGGACCATTATCTATCAGGGAGAATCTGTGTTTTGACATAGGTTAGAACAACCTGACATTTGCTGTACCCTACACCAGCTGGCAATGATCTCTAGAGGATCATAGCCAGCTGGGGACAGGTGGAGGACAGTGTGGTTCTGATATGCCCCTCCCCACTCTTAATGTTATCTCTATAGCAGGCCATGGTGGGGCATGTCTAGAAGGAATGCTAAGGGAATTTTCTGCTGGTTAGTTCTGGCTGCCCTCTGATTCCTTTGTACTGCCAGCGTGGTACAAACAGGCCAGCATATGAGACAAACCCTGTATGCGTAGTAACTTTCAGAGTTATATTAAACAGAATAAAAATGATAAAGAATATCAAATTCTTGATTTAGAGCTTATGCCAGCTATTAACTAAGTGTCCTATGGGTAGATTATTCCATCCTTGTCCATTACAACATTCCATATGGTGACCCTGTTTTACAACAGAAAAGGACATTGAGTGCCCCCCTCCATGCAGCCATCAAGAAAGGGAGGGTCAGTAGCTGCAGTCCTCTCCAGTGACCTGTTCACAAACCTTTAGAGATCACAACTCAAGTTGAGACCTACACTTGGTGGTATCAGATAAGATACTGGCCTAGGTGGACCACTGGTATATTACAGTAGCATCTAGGAACATCAGTCAAGGATCAAGGACCCATTGTGCTAAGCACTGTACACACACCAAGAAGGTCCCTGACACAAATAGCTCACAACTTACATGCTAGACAGGACACAACAGGTGGATGAAATAGACAGACAGGAAGTAAGGTTTTGGGCGAATAAGGTAACTATAGGGTGACTGGTTTAGAAGAAAAGCAGAACACAACTCACCACTTCCCTAACCAGACAAATGACTTGCAAGTCTGATGGAAGAGGTGTGTTTTAAGGAGGGATTTATAAGAGGATAAGGTGGTGGGTTTACAAATTGTCATACCGTTTCTCCCATGCATAGGGGAACACATGGGAGAAAGAACAGAAAGTACTCAAGGAAGAAGCTAGCATAATTGTCAGTGCCAAGATAGGAGGTCAGCAATTCAATAAGCTAGTATATCTGCATGCAAGAAGGCGGATGATGAAGAGCCATAAAAGCAAGGAGCCTGTATTTGGTTGTGGTAAAAAAGCCACCACCCTAGGAGGATGTATGAGCAGCGCAATTGTAACACTAACAGACCCTGGTCGTCAGCGGGTGGGATCGAACTGGGGACCTCTGGAGCTTAGTGCATGTGCCTCTGCAGCATGAGCTAAAAGCCAACTTGCTGTTAACTAAGGCTGTAGAGAAAACTCATTAATCTCTCTCTAAGTGGTCTCAGAGTCACTAGATGGGAAGGAACACCACACCCAGGAGGCGTGTGGGTTACACAATGACCAGGGAGATGACCCTAGCAGCAGCATTTTAAATGGATTTAAGAGGGATAGTATGGCTGACATCAAAGCCTGAGGGGAGCAGGATACAGCCATCAAGGTATGTCTAAGGCCTGGTCCCCACTAACCCCCCACTTCGGACTAAGGTACGCAAATTCAGCTACGTTAATAACGTAGCTGAATTTGAAGTACCTTAGTCCGAACTTACCGCAGGTCCAGACGCGGCAGGGAGGCTCCCCCGTCAATGCCGCGTACTCCTCTCACCAAGCTGGAGTATCGGCGTCGACGGCGAGCACTTCCGGGATCGATTTATCGCATCTAAACCAGACGCGATAAATCGATCCCAGAACATCGATTGCCTGCCGCCGGACCCTCCAGTAAGTGTAGACGTACCCTAAGGCCTCAACTGCCTTCTCAATATCAAAAGCCAAAACCACTTCCTAGGCCTTCCTGAGTGCCAAGAGCACTGGCTCTCCCATACTCAGCTGTCAAAACCTCCAGCTTCCCCCTGACAATTTCTACAATGCACATACTAGTCAATGCAAAATCTGCAGGAGTTAACATTTGGGAAGGCAGGAGAAGCAATAAAAATAAATAAAGCAAGCAAAGTGAATGCCACAATGGGATACTGTCCTGATTGGACCATGTGTGGGGGGGAGTGTATATGAAACAGAAAGGACTTTGGAGGGTTGCTGCTGTTGTATTTAGATCTCAACCTACACAACATGGGCTCTGAGTCTGCCTCAACAGTGGAATTAATAGGCTTTGCCAAAGAAGCAAACTTTGTGGATGGAAGCGAGTGAGCAGAAGAGCCAGTTGAAATTTTCAAAATTTGGATTTCTTTTATGAAAAGTCTGTTCAACATTATTTTGAACAGAAAATATTAAAATTTACTCAAGTTTTTTAATGACAAGTGTTTCTTAAAAAAAAATTCTGAATGGAAAAAAAAATCAAAGTTTGACACACCAGGCCAGTGAGTCTGTTCCAACTTGGAAATCAGCTGCCAGAGTCTCCAGCTCACAGAAACAGAAGCTGCCAAAGCAGGAAGTGCTAATTGGAGGGGAAGGGGAAAGTGAGGCCCCACTGGAGCCACCCCTCCTGCACCACTTCTCTAGCACAGTTCTAGGTCAGGGGAGACATATTTAGGGGGCACTAGGACCCAGATGGTGCCTCCCCTCCCCATGTTGCCTTGGGGAAAACTGCAGAGAGGAGTTGAGCCAGCCAGGGACTTTAGCTGATAGGACCAGAAGCAGCCAAAGCAGGGACCTCTGGACATTCACACAACCTTCTAAAGTTCTGACTGTTCTTTTTCTGCCCTATGCGGATTGGCTATTTGCTCCCTCTCCTTCACATTCCCCCCACACCAGTTTCTTCACCTCAGGTTCACTCTACACCTGCCCCACTTACCCTCTTCTCCTGTGTCCTGTCCCTCTTCCATTGCGATTTAGCTCATCACTCCTAAGTAACATTCCCTCTCCACCCCCCAAAAAAACATGTAACTAGCATGTTTGCCACCATCACACTGTTCTCTCTGCTTGTGTGCTCTACCCTTCCCCCCTCCCCCCATGCTAGTCTGATCCAAAACTATGAAATTGTAGTATCTTTGGGGGCGAGGACCATCTACAGAGTACTGTTTGGACAGTGCCTAGCACAATGGGGCCCTATTCTTGTTTGGCACTTCGGCACTACTGTAATATACATGGTAGAAGGGGAATTAAAAGGCAGTTGGGTATCAGACTTGAGGGGAGGGAGCAGAGTGCATGATAAGGGGAAGTAGGAAAGTTCTGAGTGCAGGGATGTTTGAAGGAACAGAGTTGCGCACAGTCTTGAAAGTCAGGACCAGGAGTTGGAACTTGATGCAGCAGGCAACTGGTAACCGATGAGGTAATCCGAAAAACAGAAGATTAAACAAGGGACGAGCTCCAAATTGTGAGTGGGGAAGAAGGTATTGTAGCAACTCAACTCTGGATGGACTCAAGGGTGACGAGGTGAGAATCAGGGAGACCAGAGATGAGCGTTACTTAGATTATGTTTATTTGCATGCATTCATTTGAACATGTTTTATACCAGCGGTGACTAGAAAGCTCATCCAGGTCAGGGCCTCACTGTACTAAGCACTGTGCAGTCCTACAGTAAATGGCAGCCCCCGACCAAAAGATCTTACGGTCTAGCAGCACATTGGGACTTATACATGTAAAAACGATGTTTTCTGAATAAATAACACATCCCCCACTCAGTTTTGGACAGCTTCTTTCTTACCTCCTGAAGAATTTATCTAGGGTGATTTTTGCCTCTCCCAACAGAAACTATGTGCAATGCACAGAGGTATGCAATACTGTGCTATGACTTAGGAATTAAAATATGCGAGTTCAGTCATGATTTGGCTTCCTCCACAGCCACAAGTGAGATTTTCCGTTAGCTCCTTCACTTTATGAGCGGTGATTTTAATATTCTTACCACTCTGTAAACATCCCAGCTTACAAGACAGAGTGAAAGCTAAAATGCTGACAAAACCACCAATATGCAGCTTATGGGGGTTGAAAAGTAAATGGAAAGGTAGGCTGAAAACATTTCTCTCAGGGAACTGAAACAAAAGGAGAAGTCCTTTGAAAAGCTGACCCACATATGAGGAGAGGTGCTTTTAAATAAAATTATATATAAGTGCCTTTCTTTTCAAGGAGCCGTATCGAAAGCAATATTTCAGTGTTTGTGAAAAGATTCAAATGCCAATTATTTTTCCAAGAGACATTTGAAGAACATTTGTGTTTGTGCTAGAGGAGCAGAAGGACAGAAAGTCAAACACATTGTTCCATGATAGAGTTTCCCTGGAAGTATATAGCAGGAGTGTCGCATCACAAATACGGGCCAACAACTGAAAGCTAATATTTTGCTGACAAAGACTAATAAAAGTATTATGTATCTGAAGTGCATAGGTTTTATGCTAACAAACTTCCCTACCTCTTTCAATTTTACAACATTATATATCTGATACTATACATTGGAATGTTATGCAGCAAGGGTGGAGGCAATTTGTGGCATGCCTATCCATGGCCAGAAGAAAACCAAAATGCAAATGTGTAATGTACTAGACAGACAGTGTGACAGAATACTCCCATGTTCACTATTGTAATAATCTGTGTACAATGTATGTCTTGTGAGGGATCACTTGAAAACTCATAATTTGATGGTCATTACTGTCCTGGTAAAACATGTGTCAACACTATATGTGACGTTATAACACCACACAGTGGCATCTTAATGCATATTCCGAACCACAGCCCTGCCCACACAGAAGTTGGCAAACAGGTCTGCCTCAAACAAAAGAATGTGTGCTCTGCTTAATTGCATTTAAGCAGTAAACAGTCATCAAGCAGGAAGTGAGGCAGGGTAAGCTGATGCCTCAGCCAGGTGTAAATGAGGCTGACAGGCCATTACTTGCCAAGTGGCCATTCTTTGGCAGGAAAGGGGTCAGGGGCAAAAAGAATCTACCTCTTAGCAAAGAAACTGCATGGAGTTCCCTTCCACACAGACTACCTGTCGCCCTTCCCCACTTTGAGAAGCATTTCCAGCTGTGAGTAGAGGACTATAAAAAGAAGGGCCAGGCACTCCAAGACACCCCTCCTCCTCTCTATAGATTGATTCACTGCATAAGGGGGGACAAAGGAAGCAGCCATTAAACAGAAGAAGGGGTTCATGTTGATTACAAGACCATTCCACTCTATGATTTAGTTATTTTATGGAGCAGTACGTAATGATTTACAAACGTATCCAGTTTATGATCTGATGCAGATGTAGGAGATATACTGAGTAATAGTAACACAGTATCTTTAACACCATGCTGTTATATGGATTAAGAAATAACCCAAAAGGAAAAGTGTCACCTCCAAATCACCTACACCTAACAGATCTATTGTTTTTAGAGCTCTCTTAGTCACCTGGACCCAGATCCTCAAGGGGATTTAGGTGCCTAACTCGCATTGAGAACTGACCTAAGAAGTTTGGCAAGTAAGATTATTGAGAGCACTGTGGTGAGAAAAAAAACTTTGCTTTGAATGTAACATATAATGTGTTAATTAAGGCATTAGTTGTGTTTTATCTTTTTTCCTTGTAACCATTTCTGACTTTTATGCCTCTTACTTGTATTTAATTAACATCCCTCTCTTTGTAGTTAATAAACTTGTTTTATTGCTTTATCTAATCCAGTGTGTTTAAATTCAAGTGTTTGGGGAACTCCATTTGGGATAACAAAATGTTTGCATAATATGAAATAATGGACCTGTATACATTTGTACTGTCCTGGAGAAGGCTGGAGGCTGTTTGTGAACAACCCAGGTTGGAAGCTACAGCAGCAAAGCATTGTAAAGGGCACCCCTGCTTGGAGGTCAGGGGTAACAGTTACTCAATCTGGATTGTACCCTGGGAATGTTCCAGAGGAGTTATCCTATCATATTTATAACCTATGAGTGGGGCAGCCTAGATTTCAGATCAATCAAAAGAAAGTGTGCAATGTGACCAGCATTTTATCAACATCTATGACACATATGTAGATACCAACATGATTGATGAAGATTGCAATCTCCTATGGGATCAATCCACTTTGAGGTATTTTTAAGGTGTCACTTTTGCTAGATAGTTTCCACACCAATGTTTTTGCTTGCAGAAAGTTTTACAAAACAATTATATGGATATTGCTGATCTCACAATTATACAATTTAGAGATGCTTATCTTCCGATGTATCAGACTACTGACCTGAGGAAAAATATAGTTTTCCTTCAGACAACATGAATATTTTAGTAAGATTAATTAGATCTCCATGTAATTCATTCTAGACCTACAGTCCATTAGGGAATGTTCTATATCCGGATAACATTCTTGGTTCAAAAATATTGCTTACAGATCTCTTATTTAGGTGACAGATGTGAACCTTACACATGGCTAGGAAAGTCTACAATAATTACAGGTGTGTATACTGAAGGAAGAGCATGTGAGGTCACCTAAAGTTTAGGACTTCTCCCCCCCCCCCCCCATCCTGAAGCAATACAACTTGGAATCACAAATATATATGTCAGTCACTTTGTGAGACCAGACTTTTCTGGAGAAAACTTTTTCCCAAAAAAGAATATGCTTGACACATGGATTAGGAGGTCCACCTTGAGCCCATTGTAAGGAGTACTCTGAATGCAAATAGGCAGCATGTATTTTCTTACGAAGTTAAAAAGGAGTTAGCACTTCTAATTGCTAGGTACCAATTACTAGTGCCTACTAGATACCGTGTTGTCAAAAAGCATTTGACAGGTTTCAGAGTAGCAGCCGTGTTAGTCTGTATCCGCAAAAAGAAGAACAGGAGTACTTGTGGCACCTTAGAGACTAACAAATTTATTAGAGCATAAGCTTTCGTGGACTACAGCCCACGAAAGCTTATGCTCTAATAAATTTGTTAGTCTCTAAGGTGCCACAAGTACTCCTGTTCTTCAAAAAGCATTTGGTTTCACATAAGTTTAAAGTCGGAGTTTAGTGTCATGTCACTTGTTTCTCTTATGCACACCTCTCAAATGGCATTACTCAATAGCTATCAGGACCTGCCTCCGGTGGTCAATAAACCACCACATTGAATTGATCTTCCTATTGACTAGTACTGGAGGTGGAGTCTACCCCTAAGCATTTGTTACTAGCTTTGTTTTGATTGTACTATTTTTAATAGTGCCAAGGGCACCCAGAGAATCAGGAGAGTGTCTTTAGGTTATAGTTGAAATCAAATTATCTGAAGTGGGCTAAAGGGTCTCTCTCCATAGATTCCATCTCAATTGGCCTGGGGACCTTCTCAGTTCAGGCAGAGGGATCCTTGGGTAAAGCATTTTCAGATGGGGCATTCCAAAGTCCCTATTGGTGGGTTGCTGTATTCAAGACTTGAGAAGTACACACACCATTCAGGTCAGCCCATTTTAAACCTTTCCTCTAATTTCTACTAGCTAAGGAACAGAGTGATTTGGAGGTGGGGTTTGTTGCCCATTTTTTAAAAATTATAACAGCTAGTTACTCTGGGCCATTTGGACAAGATTTTGTTTGTTTAAAACTGTAGATTAAAATAAAGTCAAGAAGGATGGGAAAGAGGCAGCTCCCCATCTCTACTAACAGCTGAGGAAATGTATCTTCTCCCTCTTTTGGGGAAATAGTGCAGCCCCGATCTCCAACAATACTCTTTTCTCACTGTCTGATACTCCCTTTGACAAGATCACCTTGATACCTGGTGCTCCAGGTCTCAATTTCCCCTTTTCTGGCTCCAGGCACTTCAGTCTTTGACTTTTGGATTGGCAAATTCCAGTGCTTCTTAGTGATTTGGCCAGAAAGTCAAATCAATGTTCACAGCCATTCAAAAGGGTCAATAAGAAATCCAAAAAATCATCCAGCAACCTCATGCTCGGTATTCTGCCCAACTACAGTCTCAATTAGTTCTCCCATTTTTCATGTCAAGGGTTTTCACCCCACTTCTTTAGTGGGCCTGTTGAGGGAGGGCCTGGGTTCCCATATTTGCTACCTACACCTGCCTCTAGATCAGTGGCTCTCAACCCTTCCAGGTTACTGTACCCCTTTCAGGAGTCTGATTTGTCTTGTGTACTCCCAAGTTTCACCTCGCTTAAAAACTACTTGCTTACAAATCTGACATAAAAATACAAATGCATCACAGCCCACTGTTACTGAACAATTGCTTGCTTTCTCATTTTTATCATAAATTATAAAAAATATTTGAATATAAATATTGTTCTTATATTTCAGTATATAGTATATAGAGCAGTATAAACAAGTCATTGTCGGTATGACTTTTTTTGTACTGACTTTGCTAGTTAGTTTATATAACCTGTTGTAAAACTAGACAAATATCTAGAAGAGGTGATGTACCCCCTCTGGAAGACCTCTGCATACCCACAGGGGTACGTGTACCCCTGGTTGAGAACCACTGCTCTAGATCCTTCCCACATCCCCTTCCTGAGCTCTGGATCCCTGACTGGGCTGTTCCCTGGGCCACTGCAGAGAGCATTCTGGCACTATTGTAGGAGAGCCAGCCTGTAGGTTTGTCTCTGTAACAGGGTACACTCACCTCTCGTGAGTGCCCTCTTGACCAAGTGCGCATGCCTGCACTCTCTGTCTGCGCTATCCCAGAGCAGGGATGATGTCTTTGCCCTCTTGGGGCTTCCTGGCTACAGCTCTCCAGCTGGGCCACTATAGTTCATTTCCCCCTCTATGGTGCCTCACTGTCCAGGCCACTTCCCCCCAGTAGCTAATGGGGGGGTGGGAGGAATCCAGGCCTGCCCAGTTCTCCAGCTCCCAGGGACCCTGTAGAGAGCAGCTGTTTGTGGTGTCTCGAACTACGTTGCACAGCTTCTCTAATTCCCTGGGCCACTTCCCCACGGCTCCGTGCCATCGTCAGCTTTATCTCAGGGCCGTGTCCTAATGTAGTCCCAGCAACCAACTCAGGGTTCCTTCTAGCTCCAGCAAGGAACTGAACTCCCTCTGGCCCTGCAGCTCTTCTTATACTAGGCCACTGTGCCCTGATTGCCTAAAGTGGCTGTATGGGACACAGCCACTCTAGGCAGCTTGGAGGACCCTCTTCACTGCTCTTTTTTTGTCCCCCCTTCATTTTTAGCCCATTGTTATAAACAGATATTTCACAACAAACTTAGAACAAGCAAACTACTCCTTGAAAATAAAAATAATAAAAAGGAAATCAAGTCAATACAGTCTTCTTAAAACACCATTAAAGTATATTGCACCAGATTTTAAGTGTTGGCATAACCTATTCCTGTCACTGGCATTCTTCAGGTTAGGAAGCCAACAGTTTCCTGTGGCTATTGTCCAAACTCATCAGTCTGAAAAGGTATGCCTTTGACATTTCTGTGAAGCAGATGTTGTTTTGCTAAAATGTAAGTGAGATTTGTTATGGTCTTTAAAAGTCTATGACTTACTTTTCCAAGGTAGGTTTAGACTTTGTTTAAAAACAAAAACAAACAACAAAAAACCTAAGTGTGCACATTTGCCCAAAACAATATTTTTGTATGTACAAATATTTTTAATATGCCTTTGATTGATTCTTCCTTGCATTCCTTCTGTGTAGTGTCAGGACTGCAGAATGGTGTGTGAAAACATACTGAACTTCATAATTGCAGCTTCAGTGCAGTACTGGAGTGGGCTCATGACAATTATTTTTTTCTGTTTCCCAATAAGAGTTAGACTTAAGTAAAATACCTAATGTGGATGACAGGCAATTTGCAACAGTTTTCCTTTCTGCTTTTCTTCCAGAGGCCATGAAATCAGATTCCAGCTGTTGTACATAATGGACCCTGACACAATGATGCACTGGCAAAGTGCAACTGAGGCTTTCTGAAGTCTTGGGGGAAGAGAGAAGAAGGAATGTTGTAAAGCAACAGTGTGCAATATTCTAATCTCCTGATTTACAAGCGTTAGAAAATCATTAAATTACAATAAATATGGCAAGTATGTGCATTAAGTTGAAAAGCTCTGAACCAGTTTCCTACAAACATAGAGAGCAGGCTAGTGATAATCCAACTTCAGAAGGTTCAGACCGGAGTCACCTTAACTAGCTTATCCCCTCTCCTTTCCTTAATTTTTAGTCTAAACACCTCTTGGGTTCGGTCTAAAAGATATAGTACACTCAACTCTCCAAGTCTAGATTCCTGGACTCTTTGTCATGTACTCTGACTCTTCTTTTACCGTCACTGACTGCACCCTAATTTTAGAAAATTAAGACACAGTGATTTTGTTTGGAAACAAAAACACATGAATTGGGAAAAAAAAAAGAAAAGAAAAGGGCTATTTAAACACTTCTTAAAAATGGTTTCCACAGTGTCATCTAGGTCAGGAGTAGGCAAATTTTTTGGCCCGAGGACCACATCTGGGTATGGAAATTGTATGGCAGACCATGAATGCTCAAGGAATTGGGGGTTCTGGGATAGGGCTAAAAATGAGTTCAGACTGTGGGAGGGGACTCCAGGCTGAGGCAGGGTGTTGTGGTGAAGAGGTGGGTGAGGGCTCTGGGGTGGGACTGGAGAATGAGGGGTTGGGGGTGCAGAAGGGTGCTCCAGGCTGGGATCAAGGGGTTTGGAGGGTGGGAGGGAGATCAGGGCTGGGGTAGGGGTGCAGGAGGGGGTCGGGGTGCATGATCCTGGCAGCGCTTACCTCAAGCAGCTCCCGGAAGCAGTGGCATGTCCCCCATTCAAGTCCTAGGTGGAGGCATGGCCAGGCAGCTCTGCACGCTGCCCCGTCCACAGGCCCCACCCCTGGAGCTCCCATTGGTCTCAGTTCCCGGCCAATGGGAGCTGGTGCTTGGGGCGAGGGCAGTGTGCAAAGCCTCCTGGCTGGAGCTGGAGGGGGGACATGCCACTGCTTCCAGGAGCCGTGCAGCACCACGGCACATGCAGAGCAGGGCAAGCCCTGGACCTTGCTCCCTGGTGGGAGCTCGTGGGCCAGATTAAAATGTCTGAAGGGCCAGATATGGCCCCCGGGCCGTAGTTTGCCCATCCCTGATCTAAGTCCTTTTCAGAACGCCCATGATCTCTTGCGCCCAGAAACATTGCCAAACTCAGAGTGTAGTTAGCAAATATTCTGCTCACTACATCCACAAATTCAGAGAGAAAAGTTAAGCTTTTATCTTACAAGTGCACATGTAAGTTCCCTCTAATGAAAACAGCATTTCATTTATGGCAAAAGCTCCAAGAATTGCACAGAAAAAGGGACCCTTTCCTCTGTTTAACATGATTGGCATAAGTCAACCAAATCATGTTGCTTTACTTCTACATATTTCTGCACAGCTCCACAGCACTCAGTAATGCCATGCAGTGGAATTGACAAACAGGCCAGATTTTACAGAATCTAGACAGAGCTAGCACCTGATAACTATTGTGGAAAACTGCACACAGAGATGGATGTGTAGGCATACTTACACACTTATAGACATAAAACATACGCAGCACAACAGGGTCTCAATTCTACAGTGATGGACACTTTAGAAACACAAAAAAGAGTTGCCTGCTGTATATGCTATGGCATTTTTTAATCCAAAAACAAATGCTTTTCAGACATAGTAGTGTCAGTGAGGTCTAATTTTTGGTTAAGAATGATCTTTCAGATTTCAACTGCTTCTCAGTTATTTATGGAGGGGAAAAATTTGGTGGTCAAAAACAGGAAATATTTTTTACTTAGAATTCAAAAACAGCTTCACATGAAATTACTCAAGTTTTCCAGAATAATTCACCTGTGGCCAAAAACCAAACATGCACTGTTTCAGTCCCAAATGGTAACATTTTAGAAAACGTTGAGCAAGTGAAAACAGGTTATAAAACTGCTTTGCCAACTTAAGTGTAGTGGTTGCTATTATTCCAGTTACTAACATTATAGCATTTAATATCCTTTACTTCTACAGCAAAACACTTTTCATCTGAAGATCTTGATGTGTTTTACATGGGAGTTTAAGTATTAATCTTCATTCAACAGACAGGGAAACTGAGTCACAAGGAGCTACACTACTTGTCCAAAGTCATACAATGAGCCAGTGGCAGAATCAGGAATACAAACCATGTGAGATGCCTAGTCCTGGTTGTGATCCTGGTATGCCAGATGCCAGCTCTTGCCTAGGCTGCAGGCCTTAGCTAAGAACTGATAAACTTATAACTGGAGACCAGACCAGTTCACCTATATGTTAGTTTTGCTCAAAATAGGTATTAGTCTTATAAAAGTGTATTTAGTGTTTAAACTCTATGAAATGCCTGTAAATTGCTGCATGCATTAATCTCACTTGTAACGTCAGTATTTCATGCTATAAGAAAATAGGTAAGTTTTGCTTTATAAATTTGAAAATATTTGCTCTGAATTTATGAACCCAATCACTGGAATCATCCCCATGCCCGTCCAGAAGAACCATCAAAATCAGATGGGCCATCAGGGAGCATCGTAATTCAAAGGATTGGTGAATGGCCCTATTGCACCTTAAAATTTTAAGTGCAAGGAAGCTTGTCCTGTGGACTTGGAAAGTGAATGAAGGAAATTAAGACACAGGAAAATTTCCCCATCTCTCTCTCTGGTGTTTGAACTTGGACAGGGTCAGAGTTTCTAAACTGAGACAGAGACCCCAGGGGTTACCCTTGGGTCCACCCTGAAAGACACTTTGAATTAACAGATCACAATAACACTGTCACTCTGAGGAGTTAGATGATATCTCATTTGTATATATATGTTTGCTTGTTTTAAACAATAAAAGCTAAAATTAATAAAGCTTTAAATTATTTATTACAGGATTGGCTTTGGTGCAAGATAGAGCGTATCAACTGATCTGGGGGTAATTGATTGATCTCTTACAATCAACAAGCAACCTGAGCATGGTGTGATTTTTGGTGTAAGTAACTGGGTGGCAAGATAGACTGGAGAGTCTAAGGCAGTGGAGGTAAGCTGCTGCCCATCAGGGTAATCCGCTGGTGGGCCACAAGACCGTTTGTTTTCATTGACTGTCTGCAGGCACGGCCACCTGCAGCTCCCAGTGACCACAGTTTACCGTGGTCACTGGGAGCTGCAGGTGGCCGTGCCTGCAGACAGTCAATGTAAACAAACTGTCCCAGGGCCCATCAGGGGATTACCCTGATGGGCCACAGGTTGCCCACCACTGGTCTAAGGGGACATCTGTGACTTCATGGTAAGACTGTTATAGTGATCCAGGAGTTCACATTTGTTATTCCCAGGGGAATTCTGCACTACTGCATGCATAATTAATGAGCCCCACATATTCTAAATATTTTGCACAGAAAAAAAGCTTCTGCTGAAATGTTGCTGTAGTTCTGCCTTTGCCCACCTGAGGGTGCTGTGGCACAAGAACACTGCAGCAGCTCCTGGCCAGCTAGGGAAGAGAAAGAGCCTGCCTTCTTTGCAGTGCCTGTCAGGCCAGGTCAGGAGACAGGGGCTATAGGAAAACAGATAGCATGGAGTGCTGGGGTGGGAGCGTCAGACAGGGACTGAAAGGGCTAGTGCGGGAGGACAGACTGGGGCAGGGGCTGAAGCTCCCTAGCAATCCCTCCCGCACCTCCCCCAAAAAGGTTCCATACTTTTCCCACCCATACCCAACAGCCATCCAAGGTCACACCCAGTCTCCTTCCCAGGAATTTATTTTCCTCTCCCTCAATTCCTCCATTACCCCTGACTCCCCCAAGCCTTTGCACTGCTACTAAGGGATGCAGGAAATACGGTTCTGTATTGTAGTTTAAATGAATTATTACTCAGAGTTCTGTATTAATATGCCTAGTAAGGAATCTATTTGTCAAAAAACATTTCCTGAATCGTTTTTGTTGTCTGTATTGTTACAGACATACTTGCTGACAGGTATTTTGAAATAAATGACCAAAATAATTGAAACTGGTGTGAGAATAATATGTTATTTTGAAAAAATATGCAGAATTCCTCCAGGAGTAATTTGTTACTGGCTTGGGTGAAGTCCAATTATAAAACAGATCACCAGTTTAGAGTGTCTGTCCTGTTTTTGACAGTCTGCCCTGAAGTAGGCACTCACAGTTGTGAGCCATTCCAGACAGCATGACAGCAAGATCTACCAGTTAGAATGGTATAAAATATGAATGTGTGTTCATATTTAAGAGTCAGATTATAAAAAAATTGAACAGCTAAGAATATTGGTATATTGAAACTAACTAGCACTTTCAGCTATGTACTGATGGCTTTGGCTATATTTTCATAACACGCATCACATAATAATCCATACTTATAAATGGTCTGGGCAGGTTTCTTCCCCCTACTAGGCTGAGGAGGCTCCCTCTAATGGGAGACCTCAACACATCTCCTGAGGAGACCATCAGAGGTGGGGCTAAACTCTAATCCCTTAAAGGACCAGCCCAGTTTGTGACATTCCCCCTCCTTTTTCCATCTACTTTAATCACTGTTCACAGCAATAGTCTCCAGGGGATTAGAGGCTGGGTGGGGAAGTGTGAGGAGGGAGAGGGTTAGCTGGTGTCAAGTGAAAAACTAGGAAGAAAACAGTGAATAAAGGATACCTGTGGATAAAGAATACAGGTGACAACAAATTAAGAATTCAGAGACAGTCAGAGCAGATACATATCTTAGACAAGGCCTCAGGCAGGTGAAATTTACATACCATACGTAGCATGGGCTCAGCATTGTCACTAATACTAGTAGCAGCATTACAATGAAAATTCTTTTTGAAGCCTAAGATTTTTGTAGATAGTTCTGTAATTAGGACAGAACAACCGCACAATATATTTTACCAGTAATTCAGCTTCATTGCAGGGATTTCTAACTAACAGTAGTACAGTAGAAATGCATATTAAAAAGTTGTTCTTGCTTTCATTAAACCCCCACCTACATCTCCAATACACCTCCTGTGCTTCTCTATCCCTATCATTCCACCAGTGATGCTAATTTTGACTTTTCTTTCATTTCCTTCTACCCTTGTTCCATGCATAGAGGGCAGCACGGAGACACTGTCCCAAAACCTGTTCCCCTGACCACTTTACTCATTCAGATGCCTTGTAAAACAAACACTTCTGTTGCATCATCTGAGACAATGCACAGGGGAAAAACAAATTCATTGAATGGAACACCACAGAGTTCCTTTCATCCTGATTCAGCAAGGTGCTTAACCATGTGCCTAAATTAAAGCATGAAGAGTCCCATTGACTTCAAAGGGAATACTGTCATGCTCAAGTACTTTACTTAAATGTAGTCCTTACTGAACAGTGGTGTTATCTTATTGAGTCATTCTAAGAAGGTTAGGAGTGAAAAGGTCCAGAGAAGGGCAAAGACAACGGTTATGGGACTTCTATATAATACAGCACTGCAAAAATTAGGATTATTCCACCTATAAAAGGAAACGAGTTAAGAGATTTAGCTGAAATATGCAAAGTTCCAGCTAGTAAATACACACTCAATCATACATCCTGGACTCCAACCTCATACTTTAAAAGGTTAAAAACAATATAGACTTGAGTAAAAAGTAGTCTAGTGGTAAGATTTCATTCTGTAGCTGAAACTGGAGTTAAGATTATATATTGACCTGTGATTGCAAAACACTGCAAATGTGCATTGGGTGGGCCCTGGAAAAAGTTTGTTGTGAAGCTTCCTTCTTTAAGTTGAGTGTTTGGTCAGTAAAAAATGTTACTTGAGGATGGTGAAAATGTTAGTTTTTGGCTAAACTTTTTTTTTTTGTAATTATTATTTTAGTGATTTCATTGATAGGAAATGCAATTGAGCAACCATTGTGTTTTTTTTTTTTAAAGTGTGGATTTAATTAGGAGCCTGGTTAAACAAATATGTATAGAAGTTCACAGAACTTCAGGTTTTGGTGGGCAGACAGTGGGCCACCTCTATTGAGAGCACCCTGCCACTGATTCAGGAATTAAACAAAAACAGTAGAGATTTTAACCACTGTGACAGGACAGAGAGAGAGAGATGCAGATTCTCCAGATCAATTGAGTTGCATTTTATGAAAAAAATGGGTCAGGAAGAAAAGATATATTTAAGCCACTTCTGTATTCCCTTATCCCACATGACTTCCCATTTAGGACAGATTGATCAAGAGAGAAAAAAAAATCAGTACTGAAACTACTTCCTTTGGCAGCCATTTAATATCACACGTTAATTTAGAACATAAAGAGTTATGAACAAACTTGTGTGGGGAATTTTGCGTAGGCAGAACAGTTACCCAAATAGAAGTTTGTCCAGAAAACTGAAGTTAAGAAGCCTAGTCCTATATTTAATACAGGACCATGAATCAAGACCTTGGTTTTATACTGCATTCAAGAGAAAAAACACTCCTACAGCTCAGTGCATCCTCATACTGCATATACTTGTTCAGTACAGTCTCTGGAATAGACCAGAACACTTATCACAGAGGATCATACTTTGGTCAATTAAGTCTGCTATCTTTCCCATAGCAGTAGCTTGCAGATGAAGAATCAGAGGAAGGCAAACAAAAACCTATAGTGGATCAATGTAATTGTTCAAGAGTTTCTTGGGGATTTTCCATCAAAATGTGTTTTAACAGAAAATAGTTTCCACAGATGATTTTCCATCAGAAAAATCAAAACAAAATAATTAGTTTTGAGTCACGACAGCCCAGGCCAAAATGTTGTTTTGGGCTCATTTCCACATTAGCCTTCGTTTGAGCTGCTGTGATGTCTCATGGAAAATATAGTTCAGCTGTCTCATGTCCCCATTATCCTCTAAGGACTGGGCTCCTTGGGTGAAATATATCTCCCATGATGCACTTTGGTCTCCTCTCTGGATGAGCTGCTGTGGTGGGATTGGAGGAGGAGGGCAGCAGGGGAATGAGGAGAAATGTGGTCCAGCCAGGAAGCTTGCCCCATAAAGGAGAACAAGGGCATGAGGTACCTGAACTACAACTCATAAGAAGACCTGTGGCAGCTCATGCAGATGCAGTTTAATGTTGAACTGAGACGAAATGAAACATTTTGATTCATGAACGTATAAATGTTTCATTTCAATCAAAACCAAAAATAACGTAGTGTGTTGAAATATCTATTTCCCACAAGATGGAAATTCCAATTTTGACCACCTCCAGTACTGACAAGTTTCTTTCTGCCCCAATCAGTTTATACCTAAGGCCCTATTTGAATCACTGGATGATTGCCAATAACTGCAGCTGAGTTGCGACAAGACATGAAAAATCTCAGAAAAGCAATAATGGCCCTTTATTAATTGTGGTAATTTGGAAGAGCCAGAGAAGACCTATTTGTTTAAGAAAAATGTGCTGGAACAATATAAACATTCAAATATGTTATGTCTGCTAATTTTTTTGATAACCAGACATTTTACTGCAACTATATTACAGACATTAATGCGTGGGGCAGCTAGTGGGAGCTCTGGGGAGCCAGCAGCCTCCTCACCCCCTCTCTCAGCCCCAGGCAGCTGGGAAAATTGTGGCAGAAGCCTAGTATTGTGGGATCCGCAATATCTCAAATTAAGTAGGTCCTTATTTATACCCTTTTAAAAGTTTTTTATTACCTCTGCCTTCATAGGCATACTACAGTATAATATTATCAGTTGTCATACTTTCATCTAACTCCCTTTTTCTACTATTTGAGAAGGGGAAAAAAATGCAATGAGCTCCTGTAGCAGTGACCAGTCTGAAGCTGTATCAGCATGGACACCACAGTCAGAAGTAGTGGAGCTATTCTTTCTTTCTGATAAGAACATGCTTATTGTGAACTAAATCACTATCTGAAAACATGAATTTCACTGCAGTTTTAGTGTAGAACTCATTGCTCACCATGACAGGAAACAATTCATTTTGTTACCAGAGTTCAGACACTAGTACTGCCACACAATAACTAAATCTGAAGAGGATTGTGGAATCCTACTTTGCTTCTGAAGGGTTGATGAATTTATTTGTATGCCAATATTTTTAGTGTTCTTTCAGTCCCATGTCTATACCACAGCAATGTTTGTGTCAACTTTGTGAACGGAGTGGAAAGCTTGGCATTTTGAGGTGTACGCAGACTTGTATTATACCACATGCTTTGTGCAGGAGAGACTTTTGGATGATTTTTCCCCTGTAAGTGCCAGACCCGTCTTAAGAGTGGGATAACAATCAAAACCGTCCTCGTCTGGCTTCCACTCCTCATCCAGGCTACAGAAGACTTCTCTAAAGACACAAATTTATCATGTACATGTATCAGCTCCTTTCCCAAATATTTTAGCATTTGAAAAGAGGTTTTAATGATGTGGCATAATTCAGAGTATTTTTACCAATTTATTTTTCTATATATTTTCAAGAGATTCTTTTATTTCTTTTCCACTGAGGTGAAGATAGAATTCCCTTCTACTCATGAATGAGGTCCAAACCACAATGCAGAGCGGTACATTTGTAACTTGGAAACAATGCTAGGATCTGCTCTCAATCAAGAAGGCAAAAAGGTACACACTTCCCAGCTGTCAATGTAAAGTTTGATGGAGACTGTCTGAACAGTTTCAACAAGATTTGCTTAACTATGATAAAAGAACAAAACAATCACACTGAACATCTGTAAGTGTGATTAATCTAATCCTAACTTTTCAAAACTTGGATTTGCTTCACACTACATTATTGCCCTCACATGTTAAATATGCAAGCATGTACTGCAAGGTTTGATAAACTCTTCCATTCTTACACTTGCCAACCTGGAAACCCCCAAAATACTGAAGGAAGCATTTTGATGTCCAGGCATTACTGTTAGGTGTTCTTAAATAATGCTGTTTCTACAGGCAGAGGGGACCTGATCTTGAGAGGTGCTGAACACACACAGTTCCAACTGAAGTCCATAGAACTGGGTTGTTCTTCTCAGGGAGTTAAATTCTCGGGAGAAAACATCTCCATGCTGAGTAAACTGGCATTCTCGATGTTATATGGCACATAAAGCACACAGTTCCCATTTATGTTAATAGATGTTCCATCACAGCAGTAGTATAGAGCCATTTAACTACACTAGCATTTCAACCTATGTTGAGCAGAATGCAAATACACTGTTTCCTCTTGAAATGCCAGTTGTTATACTCAATAAAGCACCAATCATAGCTTTAGAGGTCATTAAGCTCCCAAAGGCTTATTGGAATTTTTTTTACCTTTTGAAGGGCCTGATCCAGAACCCATTGAAGTCACTAGAAAAGACTAAAATCAGGCATTTCCAAACTGGTGGGGGGCATGAAAGAACATTCAGGAGGCACGCAGCAGGGCCAAAGACAGCCCACACTGAAATGCTTAGCTCCATGCATTGTAAATCTGCAGAATGTTAGATTATCACTATCCCACAGCATATAATAAGAAAACTGAGTACTCTTTACTAATTTATCAAAAACTTCCACAATGAGAACTTCACGTAGGTCCTTAGCCTTGATTCTCTCCTGTGGATTTTTCCCTGGAAAGGGTGAATTAACCCTATGCCTCTACACTGAAGGATCCTTGCTTATCCTTGGTGACTCATACTGTTCCTAGAAGTCAATGTTTCTATGAGAAGCTAGAATAAAAATTCAAAGAGAACAGGTAGATTTCTTTTAACTTTTAGGGTAATTTTCCTATATATATTCCAGCCGGTTATTAGCGTCATTCAAAGATTGCATTCTTATGGATAGAATGTAATTAAACAGAACATGAAAAATAAGCTGTTTAAAACTGTCAAGTTTCACTGAACTAAGTAGGATTAGCAGACATTTATATAATAAAAACATAATAAATCTTATCTTTATAATGATTTCAAATAATTAAAAGCACTCTACCCATAGCCACTAAAGCAATTAGAAAATTATAATTTCAGTGTGTTGAATTACAAGACATTGCACACCCAATTTCTTACAATTACAGGGTGAGTGCTAATACTACATTAAATTAAATGGTTGATTAAAGAATTCTCTCAAGGGGTTAATGCTTAGTAGTTTGCAATGTATTGAAATCAGAAAGAACAGGATTTTTACACCCAGTTCTCACAAAGACAAGGCCAAAACCTGTGGCCAAGAAAACTTTGCTAGGTGATTAAAACTGGGGAGGAAATGCTTAGCTCCATGCATTGTAAAGCTGCAGAATGTTAGATTATCACTATCCCAATTATTCATTTCATTCTTGTAATCAGGTCAGTGAGTGCCACTGAAAACGCGCTTTTAAATACAGTCAGCTGTTAAATGAAATAAACTTAGGCTATGGCTACACTATAGAGCTCACAGCAGCCCAGCTCCACTGATGCCGATGCAGATGCTCTAAGCTCATCCACAACCATTTCAGATTTGGGGACAACTTATACCTTCAAGTCAGTGGCACTGCTATGGGTACCCGCATGGCCTCACAATATGCCAAAATTTTTATGGCTGACTTAGAACAACGCTTCTTCAGCTCTCGTCCCCTAGTGCCCCTCCTCTACTTGCGCTACATTGATGACATCTTCATCATATGGACCCACAGAAAGGAGGCCCTTGAAGAATTGCACCTGGATTTCAACAATTTCCACCCTACCATCAACCTCAGCCTGGACCAGTCCACACAAAAAATCCACTTCCTGGACACTACAGTGCAAATAAGTGATGGTCACATAAGCACCACCCTATACAGGAAACCTACTGACCACTACACTTACCTACATGCCTCCAGCTTCCATCCAGGACACATCACATGATCCATTGTCTACAGCCAAGCCCTAAGATACAACCAAATTTGCTCCAATCCCTCCAACAGAGACAAACACCTACAAGATCTATATCAAGCATTCTTAAAACTACAATACCCACCTGGTGAAGTGAGGAAACAAATTGACAGAGCGAGATGGGTTCCCAGAAATCACCTACTACAGGACAGGACCAACAAGGAAAATAACAGAACACCACTAGCCGTCACCAACAGCCCCCAACTAAAACCTCTCCAGCACATTATCAACATCTACAACCTATCCTGGAAAACGATCCCTCACTCTCACAGACCTTGGGAGGCAGGCCAGTCCTCGCTTACAGACAGCCCCCCAACCTGAAGCAAATACTCACCAGCAACTACACACCACACCACAGAAACACCAACACAGGAACCAATCCGTGTAGCAAACCTCGTTGCCTACTCTGTCCCCATATCTACTCTGGCGACACCATCAGAGGACCCAACCACATCTGCCACACCATCAAGGGCTCATTCACCTGCATGTCTACTAATGTTATATATGCCATCATGTGCCAGTGATGCCCCTCTGCCATGTTCAATGTCCAAACCAGACAGTCCCTACGTAAAAGAATAAATGGACGCAAATCGGACATCAGGAATGGTAACATACAAAAGCCAGTAAGTGAACACTTCACTCTCCCTGGATGTTCTATAACAGATTTAAAAGTCACTTTTTTTTTTGTTCAAGAATAAAGTCAGAAACAGACTTCAAAGAGAAACAGCAGAACTAAAATTCATTTGCAAATTTAACACCATTAATTTGGGCTTGAATAGGGACTGGGAGTGGCTGGCTCATTACAGAAGCAGCTTTGCTTCTTCTGGAATTGACACCTCCTCATCTATTACTGGGAGTGGACTACATCCACCCTGACTGAATTGGCCCTGTCAACACTGGTTCTCCACGTGTGAAGTACTCCCTTCTCTTCATGTATCATTATATAATGCCTGCATCTGTAACTTTCACTCCATGCATCTGACGAAGTGAGGGTTTTTTTTTTAACCCACGAAAGCTTATGCCCAAATAAATCTGTTAGTCTTTAAGGTGCCGCCAGACTCCTTGTTGCTTCAACTAGCCCTGTAGCTTAGAACCATTGAGTGGTCAATCTAACAACAATTCACAAGGAGTATAAAGTACCCAATCTAGCAAAATGCTGGGTGACTCAAAAAGCATTGACTTTCATCGGCTATGAGGGATTTAATTTCTTACAGAATCTTATATTAATTATTATTATAATATTTAATTTGGGCACTCCCAAAGGTACTGGTTGGGATAGATCACATAGTAATGGGCATTGTACAAACATTGTGTCTTTTCTATCTCTGCCCTATGTCTAAAAGGCATAAAACAGATCACGGGTTGAGGATGGGGACGTATCAGACTGGCAAACAATGGTGAGGATGGCACAACATGAACTTTCTTTCAACTTGGAGTAGGGGTTGTGTATAGGGAAAGAAAAGGAAGGAAGGGGAAGAGAAACAGGTACAGCTTGTCACCTGTCTAGCCCTGGTCAACAAGCTGGGTTCTGTAGTCGAGTCTTACAGGGGAGTTTGAAGGAAGATCATGTAGCAGTTGTATGGATATTATTAGGGAGTTTTCCCCATGCATATGGGGCAGCATGGAGCAAAGGGCAGAGGTTCTTAAATGAGAAGCTAACTGAAATGGGCACATGTGCTGGGAACGCTGTCAGAGTGAAGGTGGGGGATCACTGTCATTAGTAGTAGTATCTGACACACTAACTTAATTATTATTAGGAGACAATGATTTCTCCTCCCAAATACACCTGCAGAGGAGACAGGTGGGGAAAAGGGGTCCCTGTCCCCTCTCATGCCCTTAAGCAAATGCATGAGAGCAGTCAGAACATGGCCCTATACTCATAAAGGACACCTTATCAGATAAAACAAAACAACATTAACTTGTGTCCATACAGGGACTAGATCATCCAAGTCAGTTGTTTAAGTAAAACAACATAGTTGAAATCCTTGTTGGGGGGAGTGATGGGAGAGAGAAAGAGCCCCAGACTGAGCGGTCACCTTAAAAAACATGACTAGGATAACACACTACTAACTAGAGTAATGAGCAAGTCGCTAGCTGACTGAAGCTCATTTCAGATAAGAATAAGGTGATATTGCTGTTGTCATCTTAAGGTGAGATCATCACGTCTTCTTCATGAGACATCATCTTAGAGCTACCCACAAACTGAAATTGGTGTAGAATAAAGCAACCTACTTAGTAAGTGGTGCATTTCATTAAGAGCACTTAAGACCAGCGGTCCATGATCTGTTCCAGTTCCCAGGAGGAGATTAAGGCCTGGTCTACACTGGGGGCGGGGGGAAGGGGAGGAATCGATCTAAGTCACACAACTTCAGCTATGTGAATAACGTAGCTGAAGTCGATGTACTTAGACCTACTCACTGCAGTGTCTTCACTGTGGTGAGTCGACTGCTGCCACTCCCCCATCGACTCTGCCTGCGCCTCTTGCAGTGGTGGAGTACAGGAGTCAACGGGAGAGTGCTCGGGGGGGGTCAATTTATTGCATCTATTCTATTCGATCGCTGCCTGCCGATCTGGCAGGTAGTGTAGACATACCCTAAGGTGCTGAAATAAAGCCCTAACAGGCTTGTGACCCACTCTCTCTTCATGTTGGAGTACTCTCCGTATGAGAAGGGGAGCTGCTGGCAGGTCCTTCTTTTCTGAGACATCTCATGTATAAAATTCACTCCTCACATACCTATAATCCTGCCTTTGGTCTAATATAGACCAAGTGTTTTTACCTTCTGGGCCCATATCTTTTTCCCGTGTGGGGCAGTGAGGGGCATGAGAGGGGCTGGTACCTGTTGGTGAGGTCGGGTATTGTTTTGATCATCATCTCAGGTTGATTTTTTTCCCCCTGGTTGTGGGAAGGCAGCCGGATTTTTTTTTTTTTTTTTACAACTTTTTTTTTTTTAAATTATGTTCAAGGTACTTGGAGTCCAGGATTGCCATTCCTAATTATCTAGATAGATCTATACACATCACCTTAAAAAACATGACTAGGATAACATACTACTACTAACTAGAGACATCACAAAAGAGAAGTGAGAAATGTAACATGTACTGTTTAATATATGGGTAAAACAGTTTGATATTTCAGTAAGTAGAAATGTGAATAAGAATATATAATGAAAACAGGAAGAAAACTACATCATCCCTTTTCTCTCCAGGGCACTGACTCTGCTATAAAAAGCACATGGTGCAATTCATTTTACCCTCACATTAGGTCTGTTCTAGGGGTTTTATCCAAGGATCTGTAATGCTCATAAATGATATAATTAAGCATAGCACACATGTGGATAGGATAAGAAGTGTTGTGAAGTTTAAATTAAAAAAAATAAGTTTCTTTTATGATCTAATTTGTGGACTGTGGAGTAAATTTTCTACAAGTATCATCTCTTCTGGGTCTCCAATAATGCGCACACAATTACATATGTGTATGCAAACATCAACACTTGACAGGCATAAAGAATTGTGCCTATATGTAAACATGTGCATGAGTGTTAGAATTTCTATCCGCAAAATTCTTTGGTCCTAATGGGGGTGTGTGTATGCAATTTAGAATACAGTACTTGCACACTAACAGGTGATAGAGTCTAGGCAGCTATTGGCAGCTTCCAAATTGCTTCAAACTTCATTGATGGCCAGAAGCCTAATATTGGTTAACATTTCATTGATACCAAGAATTTGTTTGGAATATTCAGTGTTGACCAAAGTATGAGAACAGGCATATTCTGGGTGGCTATAATGTCATACTGAAGATTTTGCACATTACTAGAATGTAAATATTAACTGGTTTATGGGAAATAATAGTAAAATGTTACCCAAGAGTTAAAATAGTACATATGATTTTGTCACATTGCCCTCAGTTCTCAAGATACATCTCTATTGCAGAAGAGAAGTCACTGAAATGGACCACACCTGCTATTGTGGAGAGCACAAATTTGTCTGTATGGAAATGGGGGCATAGAGATTCAAGAGAAGATATTTCAGTACTGTGAAAGAGTTTGGGGTTGCTCGTTTGTTTTTTATTAACTGTCTCTCTCTCTCTGTGGACTAGGTCAGTGTGCCATGGTGAGCCAAAATTTGCAGACTTCTGACGTTCTAAATAAGAATGAGTGCTGTACCACAAGAAATGTGTGGCTCTCTGGTATTTATTCTGAATAGACCAGCCCCTTATAGAACTGTAATAAGACCCATGACCTTCTGACCTTTCTGTTCTAGAGAACTGATATTGCTCATTAAACAGTTTTTCTTTTTGCTAGTGACCTTCTATTGCAAATCTTCACTGCTCTGCTGAAGCAATCAATTTACAATGAAAAAAAGAGCCGCACACTTCAGAAGTGCAGATACTCTTGTATTACCACCACCACCCCCCCCCCTCCGCCCAAGATTGCTGGTTCAAGCAAGGGCTTGAATTGCACACCAATTTTCAAGGAGCCCATAACAAATATCCACTGAACCAAACTCTTGCTTACAGTTTGTGTTTATGACCAGATTCGACTAGAGGAGAACAGTGTTAATTCAAAGATGAATGTTGAAGAAGATGGGTCTCGAAAGCTATACAATTTAGTTCTCACAACATCTTAACCCAAACTCGGAAGTGTTCACATCCAGCTCTAGTTCATATATCAGAAGACCTAAATAATACCACGTTGAAAGATGAATGAACCTCAGAGCATTGCGAAAGTCAGTTAACTATGCCAAAAATAAGGAAGTTTATCTCAAACTTTCAGTCTATAAAGGTGGCATGGATAACTTACAAGAAAAAAAGCTTCCTTGTGAGTTTTTCCAGATTATTTCTGGTTTCTAGCCCTGGTTAGAATAAGGTCCGTGTGAAGAAGTAATTTTTAAGAAGTATTCATAATGAGGTTTAGTTTGAAATTCAAATAGTTTCACTATATTTCTGCTACCTAGCACCGATACTGGCTTTCTTCAAAGGAAGCGATGGCATTTGTAAGTGTATGTATACAAACTGTCCCACCCATATGACTATTATTAATGAAGAAATTTCATCAGGTAAAAACCCCAACGTTGAAACCACTTCAACAGTATGTCACAGATTCCCCCTTGCCTCTAAGCACACCTTTATAGCTAGGTGCAGTAATGTTGGGGTTACTGTCTTAGTTTCGCCTCTCAGGCGCCTCACCGACTCCACCACAAACTCTCTTTGGTCTGATATTACCCCTACTCAGGCCAAGATTATCCCACATAGAGAAAAAAGAAGAGTCCTTGAAAGCCCAGAACATAGTCCATTTATCCCATACACAGTGCACATAGTCCATACATGTCCTAAAACACACTTCAATCACATACCTCATATCCCACTCCAGCATCTTCTGCCATACCCAGATTCTCTGTCAGTCCTTGCCTGTTCTTTTATCAGAACAGCCACCTCAGCCCTTCTAGTGAGGGTCCTTCCCAGCCTTCTAAGCCTCTGCCTGGGAAAGGTCAGCATGCTAACCCCCTGTACTTGCCTCTTAACCCTCAGCCCTGGTGATCTGACTCAAGCAGGCCCTTGCACTGGTCTCCTAGCCCTCAGCCTTCCCCACGGACCTCCTAACCCATCACAGCAGTTTTCCTCTCATTTGTTAGCCCCAGATGCACCCTGCCCTCTTAATCAGGTCAACCTGGGATGTACCTGTGCTGGCACAGGAAAGCTGGACCCAGTTTCACGTAAAGCAGCAAGCCACGCTGTGACATAATTGTAGGCACATGCACATCTGCTTTTCAGTTGTGAGAACCTTTCACAGTAAAACCACAAACATGAAATTCTGTTAGTTTGGAGTAAGACCATAGAAATAAGTGAGCCCTTGACTCTTGTCAAAATTGAAAGCAGAAAACAAGGGCTAAGTCGTTTAATTATTCAAAAATTAATGTAAAGGTTCCATACTATGACTCATGACAGTTGTCCATAGGGTAGATCAGGATCCAATTGTCTCATGTGAGCCCATATACAATGCAGTGAATTTAACTGAACACACACCAGTTTCAGTTTTGTCACATTGAGTTAAAACAAAATATACAGCAAAATTTAAAGCAGTGTGAAACCGCACAAACCAACAAATAAGAGTTAATTGAATTTGAGCTGAGTGAATAATTCATAACAAGTCATTTTGTGATTTTATTGCCACTTTCTGTTTGTGGATTGTCCACAAATAAATTGTGATTTCCTTGAATTTATCAACAGTTCAAAACACCAATTGAATTATTTCTGCAAATAAATCTTGGACTGTAGACCAGTTGTAAGCTATGACTCTTCAGTACTGGAGAATTATGATTTGTGTACAGTCAAAATAGCTTTGTTCTCTGATTGACAACTATTACAGTGCAACTAATTATTATTCAAATTCAAACTTTGCTTTCTACTAATATTCTGCAGTACTCTCTTAAAAGTTGCAATTTCGATTAACATTGTTGCTACTCAAAATCTTTTCTGGAATAGCCCTATGAACCGAAAGAAGGCATGAAGTTTAAAATGTGCAACAAATTCTCAGAAGACTTATTTTCAATATTTACCTACCTTTATCATTCAATTTTGTTTTGGGGTGGAGGAGAATTTTTACCCCAGCTTTAGTAAGATTTAGTTAAGGCTACCTTTCCTTTACATATTAATATTGGCATAACACATAGTTAAACATAGGACAGGAAGGATGTGTTAGTGTCATATTCTGTGATTACAAATGAAAGGGGTTTAGGCTTTCTCTTCCTATATCATTACATTGAAAGAAAAGGCAAATTTGTTTCTGGTCCTCTGAAAAGACATCATTTATTTGGCAATTAGCAAAGGGTTTTCATGCACCTTAACCAGTACTGCTGGCAAAGGTATCTTTGAACAATGAAATAGTTTTATACCAGTGCTGTGTGGGAGGAGGGGCACAGCAGAAGGGCTGCAGATCAGCATGCTGGGCAGGAATGAGAAGAGAAAAGCTTCTTTACTCAGAATTACCAAACAGACAAGATGGTAACATGGCCTTTAAGGCTGGTATGGATTAGATCCCATCAAGATGGAAAAACAAACCATCTAGTTCACATTGAGACTTCCCCCTTGTCCTCACCTAATGGGGAGTCTGTTAACCCATTCAGAGGAAAATCCAAAAGAGTTTGCCTACAGGCTCTCTCCTTAGCACAGGGAAGTTTACCATCAAATTCATTGTTCCACTACAACAAGTCTGCACCAGCTATTTTCCCTTGAAGCGGTCACAGAGGAGCGCAAAGCCCTCCAGAGAATACCCCTGGTTCATGAGGCCTCTCCAGAAGGAGCCCTAGGTGCTAGGGACCTGCTGGAAACAGTGGGGGGGAGGGGTATAAATAAGGTGCCCTGAATCTCAAGTGTTCTTCAGCTTCCACAAGGTCGGGTAGCTGCCATAGCAACTAAGGTTCATATTAAGGTAGACCTTGCCTGCACTGGGGGTGGGCAAACTAGTCCCTGATTGCAGGGCTTCTTGGGACAAGCCAATTGTATCTTCTTAATCTCTCCACTGGCCCTACTACCATTACAATGATGAATCTTCCCCCTCACCCACCAAAAGGAAATTTGCTGACTGAGCCTACCTTTATTTTGTTCCAGCAAAGCCTGGATGCTACTACTTTTGCCAGCTGCCGGTAGTCCTTGTTCTGGTGAACCTAGACCTTTCTAGACCTGTGAAAGAAATATTTCTTCCCTCCCATACAAAACCTTTTCTAAAGCCAGCCTTCCCACTTGATAACTAACTACTGGCGAACTCTCCTGCTAGTCTTGATAGTCCAGGCAGCTGTTGCAGCTTGAGGCTCATTGCAACTTTGCTTCCAGGACAATCTTTAACCCCTTCCTTCCTTCCCTGGGCTAGAGTCAATTTTGTGTATCTCTTCACAGTACTGATGGTTTTAAGTATAGTTTTCAAAGAACTAGAACACAACCACACACTTATAAACACATAGAGTTTTATTTGGGGCCATCAGATTAAATGCCAATGTTCTAAAGAGAAATTCCCTTCTAAGAGAAAATACTTTTTCATTATTGTGGGGTTTTTAGGTTTGGTGTTTGAACTGCACTTTTTTCTAGTCAACTTGCTTTAGAAAACCTTTATAAATTAACTCATGCACAATACAGTTTGGATTGTTCATGTGATATGTGAAGAAAAGTCCATCTTTCTTTGCAACTTCAATTATTTTTTTTTTACCTAAATAAATAAAAACTATTTGAATGTACACATTTAATACAAACAAAAATGATATACAGGTGTCCCATTTTCACACTATGCTAACTGGACAGATTAGGTTTTGTTCAGAAGTTCTGAAAGTTTGTAATCTGATTTTGCATGTAGATCAATGTTTGCAATAGTCACTTTTTGAGAGGCTGTGCCATCTCCTTAGGAATAGGAAATGGGGAAAGCAGAGGGAATCATAATAGAAACTAATATTTAGCAGCTGTGAAGGAGGGAAGTGCAGATTAGATCATCCACATAAAAGGGGTGGGAACATCAAAATGACTTGCAGTTGGTCTTACTCTGCTCCTGTTGAAATCAATGGAGAAATGCTTATGGACTTCTGTGGTATCAGAGTGAGAACAACAGGCTTTTGATAATCCCTCAGATTTCTAAATTAGCACTGCAACTTCTTGTCACTCCAAAATTTAAGGGGCCAACTACCAGAAATAGCATGCTTGGATAGGCTCTTTTAAGAGGGTCCATGAAGACTTGGGAGTGACCAGGTAATCACAGAGAAAGTAGTTGCCATTCACATTTCTTCTTTTTTAATTCTTGTTTAAGTGTCTTTTTATTTTTAGATACCTACTTCTGCCTTACTAGGCTAGTATTGTAAAGTGATTTAACAGCAGTTTTTATTGCAACTATAATGCTCAAGGCAAATACAATCCTAAGCGTTCCCTGTATGTTTTGTTTAATTGCAGATGTGGTGGGTATGGGTTAGTAATAATCAGTTTACAGACTGCCTTTAGCTTCTTCTGGTGTTACAGTCCAAATCAACAAGCTAGTCATTAGGCACATTGTCATCATTTTTCTCCTTTCATACACTTGACCTTTAGACTGCCCATTAAACAGAGGAAGGCCAATTCCTATCCATATCTTGGCAACAAAGATTTTCCTGCTGTGTGTACACATTTATTCAACAGAAGTTGCAGCCCAATTGACGTTCATCTGACTTGGAAGTTTCCTTCCTCTTCTACTAGAATAGGAAATATATATAATTATGGGCTAGTCCAGTAATTAGTTTTAAGGGAGGGGATTTTAAAAAGGAAAACCTTATGCTGGATGAAAGTTTTGACTTACAACTAGACTTTGAGAGGATGTTCTGGTGCATGCATCCTTTACATTGATCCATTCACAAATGCTATGTTACAAAAGCAAACAATATTCATAATCTGAACTAAACTTGCTAACTTGACTGATATTGTTCTGCCTATTTTGTATAGACCATATGGTGAATATACAAGAGGAGAAAAAGGATGAATGAGACAGGAGTAATGAAAGAACTCTAATTTGGTCTAATCTGAGAAGTTTTTATAAAGGGCTGAATCCAATGTTCATTGAAGTCAATGGGCATTGGATTTGACCTTTAGCACATCTGTTTTAGCCAAAATTCTCATAAACTAGTTCCACAAGTAGCAGAAATATCTCTTCTCCACAAAGATGTAAAAGGAAAACAAAATATACATTTAAATTCTATTATTTAATATAGAAACATTATGAATCTGAAAGGAGACAAAAAACCTCATGCAGAGAACTAAATTGGGCAAACCACTTATGTTGGTTCGCAACAGAACGTTACACTGTAATTCAGGAATGACATTTCCTATAAAAGACAGATCCCACCTTCAATAAACTAGGGAAATCTGTCTCAGATTATAGTCCTGTCATTTGGCAAGAAACTTAAATACCACCTATTTTAGCTGGATCTCCCAACGGGATAGTAGTAGTTACATATGCAAGACCTAAATGAGGAATGGATTTTGCAACCATTCTTGCAAGTGCTGTGGAGACCAAGCATGCTGAAGACAGAATGTGGTTGTACTCTAGGTAACAACAGTGACCACATTGGTCAGTAAAGATTTCTGGGTAAACTGGTGCACACAGCCAGTAGATGGAGACTTCCAGATAAGATCTATTATATAAGGATCACAAATAAGAAGAAACACATAAAAATCAAAAGGCACATACTATGGTTGATATCAAAACTGTCACTTTTTAGCCATCCATATGTGGCTAGGCTTGTAATTTTGGTAATACAGTGTTTGGTGCTGATCTTGCAATTCCCTCAGATGGAGCCATATGGTCAGGGAATTTCAGGATCAGGGCCTAACTTTGTACTACCAAATTACAAACTTCAGTCACATGTGGTGACACAGTAGGTGGCAGGGTGTGCCTGTGCACAGTTGTGGGCTTTAGGAGGTAGGAAATTCTAACACAGCAACTAAATGTCACATTTTCTCTGTGGAAAGAAATGAGTTTTGAGGAAGGATATGGAAGAGGAAAGGGAGGTTGTGTGTCAGTGTTTTAACCAGCATATCATCGAGCAGGGTTAGATGATGGGATAGTTAAAATGCCATTGGACAGTCAAGGTGAGTGTTGCCACAGGGGGCAAATCTTAGTTTCCAAGGGTAGGGTAAAGGTTCAAATGTTTGTAGTTTGTTCAACATGATCAAATGTTTGTAGTTTCATTTTTTTAAAATCAGATTTAGGGGTGTTTTTGTTTTTTAAATAATTTTTGTTGTGGTATTTATAGTTATCTCCTACTTCGTTTAAAATGCAATGGCACCATATTCATTCTGTGTTTATTTTTTTTCCTTTTACAGTAATTTGTTCAAATTGATTTCATTCACTTGGGGGCCAAATCCTGTAGTCCAATTATTCCAAAGTCCTATTGAAATGAATGAGGAATGTGATTTGGTCCTGATTTACATGAATTCAACATTAGTGCTTATAAAAATTTCTGACATGAGCATTTAAAAAAAAAAAAACAGAAGTGGACCATTCATTTATTTCCAGCTTGACAAATGGAAGTCTAAATTAGTCAGTTAGGCCTCAATCCTTTAACTGCTCCTATCAGGGCACAGGCATCTGATAACACAGGACCAGTTGCAGGATTGAGACGATAAGGATGCATTCTGTGGTTCTTAAATCAAGCAAAACTATTTACTTTAATGAGTAAATAATGCAGAATTTTGGTACATTGCTTGGGAATTGGTTCAGTGAAGACCAGAACTGTCTCAATTTTCTGTTTCCTCTGCTAATTCCCTTCTTAAGTGCTTCCTACTATAAGGTGGGGGCATAACTGGCTGGATAACAGTACTCAGAGAGTTGTTATTAATGGTTCCCAATCCTGCTGGAAAGGCATAAGAAGTGGAGTTCCGCAGGGGTCTGTTTTGGGACCAGCTCTGTTCAATATCTTCATTAACGACTTAGATATTGGCTTAGAAAGTACACTTATTAAGTTTGCGGATGATACCAAACTGGGAGGGATTGCAACTGCTTTGGAGGACAGGGTCATAATTCAAAATGATCTGGACAAATTGGAGAAATGGTCTGAGGTAAACAGGATGAAGTTTAACAAAGACAAATGCAAAGTTCTCCACTTAGGAAGGAAAAATCAGTTTCACACATACAGAATGGGAAGAGACTGTCTAGGAAGGAGTACGGCAGAAAGGGATCTAGGGGTTATAGTGGACCACAAGCTAAATATGAGTCAACAGTGTGATGCTGTTGCAAAAAAAGCAAACATGATTCGGGGATGTAGTAACAGGTGTGCTGTGAGCAAGACACGAGAAGTCATTCTTCCACTCTATTCTGCTCTGGTTAGGCCTCAGCTGGAGTATTGTGTCCAGTTCTGGGCACCGCATTTCAAGAAAGATGTGGAGAAATTGGAGAGGGTCCAGAGAAGAGCAACAAGAATGATTAAAGGTCTTGAGAACATGACCTATCAAGGAAGGCTGAAAGAATTGGGTTTGTTTAGTTTGGAAAAGAGAAGACTGAGAGGGGACATGATAGCAGTTTTCAGGTATCTAAAAGGGTGTCATAAGGAGGAGGGAGAAAACTTGTTCACCTTAGCCTCTAAGGATAGACCAAGAAGCAATGGGCTTAAACTGCAGCAAGGGAGGTTTAGGTTGGACATTAGGAAAAAGTTCCTAACTGTCAGGATGGTTAAACACTGGACTAAATTGCCTAGGGAGGTTGTGGAATCTCCATCTTTGGAGATATGTAAGAGTAGGTTAGATAAATGTCTATCAGGGATGGTCTAGACAGTATTTGGTCCTGCCATGCGGGCAAGGGACTGGACTCGATGACCTCTCAAGGTCCCTTCCAGTCCTAGAATCTATGAATCTACCTCATCTAAAACCTAAGTCATCCAGTACTAGAAGTTAATTTCCATGTAAATAGAAAAAATATTATTTTTCCTAAAAACTGTGTTGGTGGCCTTACTGGTTTTGGTCATATTTGCAGTTGATGGTAAGACAAGAAAAAAAAGTCCTTTTTAAACACCATTAAGCACAAAAGAAAGCTAAAGAGAGTGAGGGAAGGTGGCTGTGGTTCCATTATTAAAGACATGTGGAAGTAAAAGGAATGATTGCCCAGGTCACAAGTGTAGAGTAAACTAGAGTGGGAGAAGCTGTGGTGGAGGCCAGGTCACTGCAGGAATGATTTTACTCCGGGGCGAAAAAGTACTTCAATCTGGAGGGTAAGTATGAATAAAATGAATGTGCAGGTTTTTCTTACTACACTGTGTGCATATTGATTTCATGTAAGTTCATAAAAATTCCTGTGGATAAATTCTTGTTTTTTGAGAGCCTAATTACCAAGCTCAGATATAGGAGATGCAATATACCAACCCTAAGCCTCCAAAAAAATCATGATATTAAGAAAAAATTAAGGTTATTTTTATTTGCCTTCTGGGTTCACTCAGGTCATGTCTTTAAGCTTTTCTGTGGAACCAGGAAGGCTAGAAATCAACTTGAAAGAAAGAAAAGTTTCACACAATTGCATGAAGGGTTTTTTAATATTAATAATAAAAAAATACTACAAGTTTCTCAATAAAATCATGAGTGGACAACACTGAAGATATACTCTAACTTCTAATGTTTTTTTTTTAAATCTGTATATTTTATTGTACATCCAACAAGTGTGGGTTATAGACAGTGAAGACAGGCATACAGTATACATACACACTATAGCAATCTCAAAGAAACTGCAATGTTTAGATACAGGCTCATTTGAGCACAAAGTTAGAGACAGACCTGACAGTGAAATTCAGATTCAAGTTTCATACATCTCCGACTCCAAAAGTAATGGGCTATTTGGTACTGGGGCTTCAAATTTACATCTCCATTCTGAACATCCTACCTACAATGGATTTGACATTTTTGTTCAGGCCCGTTTATATCTTCTTGTACACATACATACAACTACAACTGGGTGAAATTTTTAGACAAGTTTATTTTGCTGAAAAAAGCAGCTTGGGATCAACTGAAAGTAAATGTTTTTCTCTCATAAAATACCAATCAATCAAAACTGGAACTTTTGGGGGAAACACTGATTTTGATTAAACTTTCATCAGAAGCTTTTGGGTCAAAACTAGAAAGACAGACTGACTGACTCTATGGCCTAGTGGTTAGGGTGCTCGCATGAGACATCCAGGTTTTTTGCTCTGAATCAGGCAAAGACAGGATTTGAACTTAGGTCTCCCATACCTGAGGTGAGTACCCTAACAACATAGCTATTGGTTGGGTGCCCCCGTCACTTTTTTTGGTGAAAAAATTTGAAAAGGTGCCAGTTTCATTTTGATGCAGAACAAAAACAAATTCTAAACACTCAATTTTTTGTGAAAATATATTCTTGTTTTCTGGATAACCTGAATTATGAACAGACAGTTCCTTTTCAGTTCTAATTGAAAGTAGTCTATCATTTTATTCCAAGATGTTTGCCTTAGGGCAATAGGACTTTTGGATTACTTTATCATATTACTATTCTGAAATTTATACACTAATTTACTAACTGCAAAATATCTAAATTCTAGTCTATGGTTAACATTGCTGTTTGAGCAACAGATATTTTACAATTTTTAGACTCTGACCTTTGGAAAGCATCTTTCGAGTTCATCATCCAAAAGCAGATAAACGATAAAAGTGTTTTTGCAAACACAATTTCCTGAGGTTTAAATCTACTATACTCACACATCCAAGCACAGTATCAGAGAAGCTTTCCTCCTGCTTTGCTCATGTTTTTCTTATTTGTACACTGATCTACTCAACTGAAAGGAAATTGTGTCCCATGTGTGACCTCAGAGTTCCATATAAATAGATGTGCCTATGAGACAAATGGGATCTATGTCTTGCATGTTTCAGTTCTCAAATGTAATTGACATAATGAGTGCATCTTATTGGATTTTGGCCCTAATTCTGATCTCACTCATTCCTGAATGTGTCAAGTAATATTTGTGTAAGTCAAATGAGAAATCAGTGATTATGTTAGTTTGCTAGGGATGTCTTAATGATTTTTTTAAAATTGTGGCTTACTTTACAGTGATTATGGTTGTTCGAGATGTGTTGTCCATATGTATTCTACTTTTGTTGCACATGCATCAGATGCATGTAAGATCAGAATCTTTTGGCCAGCAGTGTCCGCTGGGGCTGTGTCTGAACTCCTAGTGCCCTCATGCCTCCCGACCTATAAAGGGTGAGTTGGGGTGAAGCATCTCTCACAATTCCCTCAATAATACAGAATTCAAGTATTATGGGACCCCATATTGTGGATTGTGGCATACACGTGGAAAATACATCTCAAAGAACCACTATTACTGTAAGGTAAGTAACCCTTTTTTCTTCTTTAAGCGCTCATCCATATGTACTCCACTCTTGGTGACTCACAAGTAGCAACCTGATGAAAAGGAAGTGGGTGCTTAGAGCCTACTTAAATAGATAGTACAATATAGCCCTGCCAAAACAAGCCTCAGATCTGGATGCCTCCATCAAAGAATTCCATTTAGTAAATGTAACTGATTCCCAGATAATTCCCTAGAATTCCTGTGATACTTCTACAAGGTGCTGCAGAAGCAGCTTGTGCTCTGGTGGAATGAGCTCTGGCCTGACATGGGGGGGGGGTCTAATCTAGCTAACTGGTGCCTCGTCTGATACAATCTGACACTGATTTAGATCATGTTGGTGACAACATTGCTTGTCCCTTCATTCTTTCAGCAAATGCAACAAATAAACTTGGTGAGACTTTGAAGGTATGTCTACACTGCAATTAGACCCCATGGCTGGCCCATGCCAGCTAACTCAGGCCAACGGCTGTTTAACTGCAGTGTATACTTTTGGGCTTGGGCTGCAGCCCGAGCTCTGGGATGCTCCCACCTCTCCTAAAGTCCAGGCTCCAGCCTGAGTGTCTACTCTGCAATTAAACAGCCCCTTAGCCTGAACCAGCTGTGGGTTTTTAATTACAGTGTAGACATACCCTAAGGCTAGGTCCACACTACCCGCCTGATTTGGCGGGTAGAGATCGATCTTCTGGGATCGATTTATCGTGTCTCATCTGGACATGATAAATCGATCCCAGAAGCACTCCCCCGTCGACTGTGGAACTCCTGCTCGCCGAGAGGAGGAAGCGCTGTCGACGGGGGAGCTTGCCTGCGCCACATGGACACGCAGTAAGTAAACTTAGTTCGATCTAGGAAACGTTGACTTCAGCTACGCTATTCTCGTAGCTGAAGTTGCATTTCCTAGATCGATCCCCCGCCCCAGTGTGGACCAAGCCTAAGTGACTTAGTTCTATTCAGATAAAGAAATAGGGCTATAAGGTCATCAAATATATGAAGCCTCCCTCCCTTACAAAGAATGGGCATAGGGAAAATACTGGTTAATGTGTTTTCATCCTTTAGTTTAGGTGAAAATCTGAAGTGACTTTGGAAAAACTTTGGACACATCCTGAGCATGACTTTGTCCATACAGCAGATAGCAGGCCTGCCATGAATGCCTGTAATTTCCCTCTCTTCTGGGCTGAAGTGACTGCTAAGAAAGCAGTCATCATACCGTGATATAGTAAACAGCATGAAACTAAGGGCTTTAATGGGGGACTGTCACCAGGGCTGCCTCCACTCCCCAGCTCCAAGCATATGCTGCCACACCCAATCTCAGTCAAGGAGGTTTATTCTTTTATAATAAAGGTTAACAAACAAACAGAATAAAGTCCTAACTTAATACCTGGCCCCCAGGGGGCTCTGGCAGCTTCCTCACCTCCGCCAGCTCTGCTCCCCTCTTGGAGTAGCAGTGAGGGGGTTGCTACCTTGAACTCCTGACCTCCTTTCTCCAGGGACACACCACAGGAGTTAGCACCACTCCAGTATTGCTGGTGCCCTGACAGGGGTTCAGATTGTCCCAGTCCTTTTTCCCCACAGCTACCTACTAGCAGCCCTTTATTGGCCCAGTTACAGTCCAGCCCTCTTGAATTAGGTGGATTAGGGGGAACCGGCTCCACGCCAGGGGAGCTGGGCTCAATCTATCCACAGAGGCCAGCTACTCTGTGACAGAGACCCATCAGTATCACCAGGACATTAGGATTGGAGTGGGGGAGGGGAGGAAGAAGGAAGTTCTCATACTGTGTAAATTCATGCATCAGGCCTTTAAGAAATTTAGCCACTAGGATGTCAGACTCTAGTGCTGCCCTGTGAAAGTGGGTGGTATCCAGATATAGCTGCCAGATAAACTTTAACAGAGCTCAAAGAGAGTCCTGGGCTTTTTAGCGACAACAGGTAGTCCAAACATGTGAGATCTCAGTTTACGTAGGAGATAAGTTATACTATTTTGATGAAACAAACTCTCTTCCACTTCCTGGCATGTCAATCTTGCAGAATCTTTTCTATTTTGTATCAAAATGTTTTATTCAGCTCTGGAACAATTTTTCTCTACATCAATTAAGTAGCCAGCATCCATGACATGAGATGTAGAAATTCTAGGTCTGGATGGAGACTCTTAGTCTGGTCCTGATAAATTTTGTTGCAGTCAGCAGTAATATTATTGGATGACATACAGATAGTTTCAATAGGTCTGCGTACCAGTATTGTTTGGAGCACCCTGTTATAATAAAATCATTTCTGCCAATTTCTGCTTGATTTGTCTAACCACTCTTAGTATCAGAAGGATTTGTGAGAATACTTATACCCCATCCCAAACTAGAGCCCAGAGTATAAGGAATGTGTTTGCTTGGAAACTGAGGCTCTGATACCCCCTGCAGCAGAAAATCTGATACTTTGTGTTCTTTTCCTTGGCAAATAAGTCTGTCACTTACAAATACCTTTTGAATGATTGTCTTTTATATACCATTGTGGTTATACAAAAACTGTCTGCTCATTTGATTTGCCAACATATTTTGTAATCCCAGCAGATGTAGAGAGCTATGATAATAACTCGGTGCCAGATGCACCATCCTTAGATGAACAGCTTTCTGGCAGAGAGGAGAAGACCAGGATCCCTCTTGCCTGTTTACTTAAAACATTACTGTAGTATTATCAGTCACTACCTGACTTGTCTTGCCTTGAATAAAAGGAAGAAATATTGCACATGCAAAATGGATCACTTTGTTCTAGTATATTAATGTACATGCAAGTCTCCTCACATGTCCACAGTAGACCAGAGTGATTTGGAAGGGGGAGGGGGTAAGAGGGAAGTGAACAATTTTTTTGGTCAAATGAAACTATTTGGGAATTTGGGTAGAATTCATTGAATAGTTTCAGCTAAATTAAAATGGAGAAAAACAAATTTTGGACAAGTCAAAACATTTTATTAGAGACACAGGGTGGGTGAGCTATGTGTAAGGTCGAAAGCTTGTCTCTCTCACCCACAGAAGTTGGTCCAATAAAAGATACTACCTCACCCTCCTTGTGTCTCCAATATCCAGGGACTGACATGGCTACAACTACACTGCGTAAAACATTTTGTTGACATTTTTTAATGAAACACTTTGACTTTTTATTTTGAAACATTTTATTTTGAAACTTAGCTACATTTAGCCAAAGAACCCCCAAAGGGTAGAAACATCCAAAAATGAAACAAAACATTGTTCAACCTAAATGTTTTTATTTTGCCCAGAAAAAAACATAGAATGTTTTGGTTCAATCACTAAAATGAAAAATCTATTATTAGCCTTGCTGTACTCCATAGTTCCTGGGTCTCATGATGGTCCAAATGTGCTCCATATCCCAAGTTGGAAACCACTGTTACTAATATGTTTGTGAGTTAATTTAGAGAAAACAGCATACCCCTGCAAATTTGATTTAGATTCCTCCACTCATTTAATGATAATAGGACTTCTTGTTGAATCTAAATTGTCATGTTTATGGGTTTTGTTTTGTTTGTTTGTTTTCACTTGGGTTGATGGGCTTCACCTCTTGTTTTCAAGGGTGTTTTGAAGTCTAGCATATTGAGTTAGGAGTATGTACAAGGACAAGTGGCCTAGCACCTTAGATATGCCCTTAATTTCATCTGTAGGTTTCTCTGTTTTATGACAGCAAAGCTGCTGTAGAGTCCATGCTGAATAATATATACCCAGGTTGGTATACCTGCACATGTAAGTTTGTGCTTTCCAAGCTTGTCTGTGAGTGTTCACACTGCATTGAATGCACCCTCATACTCACCCTGTACCCAGGCTGGCACCTCCACAGTGTTATACTACATGTGTCTTCACAGGGTTCTTAGTGCCTTTGCTAGTATAGCTACTCTAGAGTTTGGTTCATGGTATATTGTGGGAGAACTTGTCTGTCCATCTCATGACACTTGACTAGAAGTGCTCATAGCCTGCCAACATAACCAGCTAAGGCATTTTGTGTCTGCACACTTCCTGCTATGAAGGACAACTATACCCTGGTTGATGTGCCTGTGGGATTTGTTCTTATTTGTTATTGTCACATTCCAAAATTCAATCTAGACCAGTGAGAGGTTGTGTCACCACCTGCCCTGTAACCTGGGTGCTTTACAATGCTTCACTGTTGTAGCTCCCAACCTGGCCTACTTACAAACAGCCTCCTAGCATGCAGGTCACACCCTGAATGGCTGAAGCTATACACAGACCTAGACCAGCAGCCTGTCAGTAACACACCAGCAACACTCTGGCTTCCACCACGTTGGTTACTACTTGCAAGATGACCCCAACACACTCCCAGCCCTGGATTTTTCCAAAAATATGTGTTCTGCACTGTCCAGCCTTCTCGTGGATGGATCAGATAATAAAGGTCCACTGGCCCCAAAAGGGGTTAATACACAACAGTTTGTTACTTTAACTGGAGTTACCAAACAGCTCAGTTTAAACACACACTGTTTTTGAGTGTCCAACACCTGGAATGGGCCTGATTAGGAGATAAGTACTCAGCATTTTGTGGGAAATATTCCAATAGTTGAGTAATGAGACAGAGCAATGGTTCGGTAATAAGAAAAAGCAACAGTTCTAATGCAGCTCACATTCACAGTGACCAAAAGTTTAAACCTGGAGACTGTTTGTTGGCCTACAATTATGGTCACTAAAAAGTCATCATTTACTTATGTACAACTAGTACAAAATGGTATCTGAGCCAGAATAGTAATTTCTTCTTCTAAGCATAGAGAATACTGTACCATTTAGACACCACTGACCATGTACTAACTATGGGTAAATGCTGACTTCTTAATGGCCACCATTCTATGTAAATGAGATGTTGAATTTCATTCCATTTTCTACTGGAAAAACATCCATCTCACAAAACTATCACCACATTTGGCACTTTTCAAGTAGAGAGATCAAGAACTGATTTACCATCGTAAAACTCAAGATTAGTTTAGACACACTTTGGGGGCTATGTGGGGAAGTTGCTGTTGCCTGTACAATACCTACTCTGTAAACAAAGAAATGACTAGTCATCTGGTTTCACTCCTTCTCCCATTGAAGCCAAAGGGAAGTTTGCCTTTATCTTCTATGGAGTTTGAATTTGGGGCTGTAAATCTGTTATCCTTTAATAATCCTATCAGAAAAGGTAAGACAAAGTTGTAAAGGTCTAGTTTTTCAGTTTAATAAAAATAGCCTACATAAAGCTTTAATTCAAGCTTTAATGCATACAGATTTCACCTTCAGGGTCAAGAATTAGATTCCTTCTGCATCTCTTTACATTAAATACTCAAGTAGTCAACTGATCAAATCCTGCCTACATAGTAGATATCTATTTATGCAGAATTATTTGAGTCTTTTTGCTGCCAGTGTACTTGAAGCACACAGAAACCTTGTAAGTGTAAGGTGATCGCAGCTGTTCCTCTGTCTGTCTGGGAGGGAGGCCACGCCCCCTCATTACAAGTCCTCTGTAAGAACACAGTTCAGGGGGGAATTAGAATCAGGGTCTCTGCCACTCAGCAGGGTTATAGTACTGAATCTAGGGGCCCTGGTCTTCTGACCAGAGAGGGCACCAAACAGTGAGGGGGCTCTAGCCTACAATCAGGGTAGAGCAGCAATGTCTATAAGCCCTGGCCCTCTTGCAGGGCGAGGCAGCAAGCAGTTAGGAGGCTATGGGTGGTATTCAGGACAGAGTGATAATAAGTCTAGACACCAGGCCCTCAAAACAGGGCAGGGCAGCAAAATCAGAGGGCTCTGGCTTGTGGTCAGGACAGCGGAGTAACCAGTCTATTAGCCCAGGCTCTCAAACAGGGTACAACAGGAAACAGTCATGGGCCCTGGCTCACCACCGACAAACACAGGCCTCTTGGCTTGTGGTGGAGAGGTTTCCACCCCAGGGGTGGGGTGACAGGAGTAGGGGGACTCAGGCCCACCTCATAGACTCATAGACTCATAGACTTTAAGGTCAGAAGGGACCATTATGATCATCTGGTCTGACCCCCTGCATGCTGCAGGCCACAAAACCGTCCCTACCCTTCCCTTGACTCTGCTGATGAAGTCCCCAAATCCTGTGTCTTGGTGACTTCAATTTGCAGAGAACCCTCCTGCTAGCGATCCCTGCCCCATGCTGCGGAGGAAGGCGAAAAACCTCCAGGGCCTCAGCCAATCTACCCTGGAGGAAAATTCCTTCCCGACCCCAAATATGGCGATCAGTAAGACCCCGAGCATGTAGGTAAGAGTCTCCAGCCTGACCCTTGTTAGCCATTATACTATTTACCTGCTATTGCTCGGTATTCCTCAGCTAATATGTTTTACCATTAAACCATTCCCTCCATAAACTTATCTAATTTAATCTTAAACCCAGACAAGTCCCTCGCCCCCACCGTTTCCCTCGGAAGGCCGTTCCAATATTTCACCCCTCTGACAGTCAGAAGCCTTCTCACCTGACTCTACTGCTTCCCAGCCCAGGGCCCTAACCATGGCAGTGGTCTGCCAGTGGGTCAGCGGGGAAATCCGGCTGCAACACACTGGCCAGCTGTCAGTCAGCAGCACAGCTGAACTATATTCGGCTCCCTATGGCTACTTCCTACTCTCCCGTTCGAGGGGGGTGCTTGGGTCATCATCCATCTCATTGGAATAAACAGCTAACGGCAGCCCCAGCAACTCTTCTATGTGTCCAGCAGCCTCCAGTTCTCAGGGGTTGCTGTCAGGTTCGAGCTCCAGCAGTGGGTGAGAAACATCCTTGTTCTCTGGTAGCTCCTCTCAAATTGAGCTGGGGGGCCTGTCTTTTATACTTCCAGTTCCTGTCCCGCCCCTCCACTTCCAGCAGTGCGGGCGTGGGTGTCCTGGCTCTGCCCACCAGGGGGTGGTCGCGGCTGTCCCTCAGTCTGTCTGGGAGGGAGGCCACGCCCCTTCGCTACAATAAGAATGTGTGAATGCATGGGCAGCAGTATCAAAGACAGGGAAAGGCTGAGCCTCCCCAAACAGCCTTGCATGGCCCCACTCACTCTCAGCCCCCAGGGCTCTTCCTGCTTCCTGGCGCTGTGCTGCGGGGGGTTCTTCCTCCCATGGCTGGGGCCCTAGGCTGGGGTTAATGGGAGCTGGCCTGAATTCCAGGGTTCAGGGGGCCTGTGCCGCCTGCCCACCCGGTGCTCTGGGCAGGGCTGGCTCCAGCATTTCTGCCGCCCCAAGCAAAAAAACAAAACAAAACAAAAAATCCACAATCGCAAACCACTGAGCTATCCCTCGCAATGTGACAGCCACAGATTAAGATTCTTGATTCGGTTTAATGACAAACCCCTCCTGGCCTCCAAGTACCTCAATCTCATCTCGTAGATGGAAGAAAAGTATACTTTTTACAATGTCACTTTCCAAGTAATGCATTAAAGTGAGTAGTCATTTTCATTAAATGTCATCCAACCCACCCCCCAAACAATGAGTCACAATTCCACAATTCGATCAACATTTAATCAGGGAAGCTGACATTACCACAATTTTTTATACAAAAATGTTCTTAATGTTGTTGTTTTTTGTTGTTAAAGTTTATTCAGAGCTCATTAGAAAACAACTGTCTATAAACAGTCAAATCAGAAGGCTGAGAAGAGGAGGAACAGCACATTTGTAGTCAACCTAACTATAGATAACACTGCTCTACAGCCAAAATCCTTCTGAAATAAATGTAGTCAAACTTTACTAATTCTGGGTCACTGAGAACAAAAATGATGCTTAAAATTGTTGATTGGCTCTAGTTTTTAAATATGCTATTGGGTCAGTATATACAACCCTTGACTTGGGAATGGCGGAGGATAAGTGAGTTATAAAGGGAAGGGATCTAAATTTAAACCACAAATGACTAAAATACATCTTTGACTGGATCTATGAATAAATCAATGACTGGGTTTGGACAGTACTTGCTTTTTAGGCAAAACAATGAATGATGCAATCTGAAGCTGGTATTGCGTCATACATGATATGAATTGCATCATGTTATTCCTAGAAGTCATGGATGATGCAATCATAACGAAGCTTACATCACTCTGCTGAACAAATTGCCCTGTGCATTATTCAAACATTCCATCAGCTATACGCCCAGTACCCCACGGAGAAGGACTGCCAGTTCCTGATGCATCAGAATCATTCTCATTTGAGTCAGACGAGGAAGAGGAAGAGGATGAAACTTCTGGTCCTGAACCATCAATGTCACAGGACCCACATTTTCTCCCATCCTCCTCCTCTGAACCACACCTCATAACACAAGGTGAACTGAATGACCTTGTCAGGGATTTGGAACTACCCAAGAGTAAGGCAGAGCTGTTGGGCTCCAGACTACAGCAGTGGAATCTCCTGGCAGGTGACGTTAGGGTTTCCATGTTCCGTGACCGTCAAAAGGATCTTGTCCCATTCTTCTTCATGGAAGGTGATCTTGTAGCCTGCAACAACATCGATGGTGTGATGGCAGCCCTCAACATCGTTCACGATCCAGATGAGTGGAGACTGTTCATTGATTCATGAAAGACGAGTCTTAAAGCTGTTTTACTGCATAATGGCAATGTTTTGCCATCAATTCCAATTGGTCATGCAGTCCATATGAAGGAAACCTATGACAACATGAAACAACTTTTGGGGTGCATAAACTATGACCAACATCAGTGGCAGCTTTGTGGCGATTTGAAGATTGTTGCTCTCTTGCTTGGTCTGCAGACTGGATACACAAAGTACTGCTGTTTTCTCTGCGAATGGGATAGTCGTGCAAGAGATTCCCACTACATCAAGAAAGACTGGCCACTCCGCCAGTCATTGGAGCCTGGGAGGAAAAGTGTTCAGCATCCACCACTTGTTGAATCAAGGAAGATTTTGTTACCACCCTTACACATCAAGCTGGGTCTGATGAAGAACTTTGTCAAGGCCATTGACAAAACACAAGCAGCTTTCAAGTACCTCCGTGGAAAACTTCCAAGGTTAAGTGAAGCTAAGATAAAGGAAGGTGTCTTTGTTGGTCCTCAGATTCGTGAACTTCTTCGAGATGATGCATTTGACCATGCACTGCGTGGCAAGGAAAAGACGGCATGGAAAGCCTTCCAGTTAGTGGCAATACATTTTCTCGGAAACAACAAGGCAGACAACTGCAGGTTGTTGGTGGAAAACCTCCTCAAGGCATACAAAAGCCTTGGTGGCTACATGTCACTAAAGATACATTTTTTGCACTCTCATCTAGATTTTTTTCCACTGAACTGCGGAGCAGTGAGCGACGAGCACGGCGAGCGATTTCACCAGGACATTGCAACAATGGAGAAACGCTATCAGGGCAAATGAATCCCATCAATGCTTGCAGACTATTGCTGGACAGTGACAAGAGATGCTCCATTTAATGAATACAAGAGACAAGCCAAGAAGCGCCGAGTGGACACTGAATAGGACTGAAATATGTACATAATAGTTTTTTGCCTTTTGTTTCATAATAAATTTTATTTATATAACCCTTTTGCTGATTTTAAAGTGTTACATAAACAGGACAGGTGAAATATTGTCATGTAAAGCAACCATAAACACATGAAAAGACCTAGGTTTACAATTTATGATTAAAACTATACTATCTACACAATATACATCGACATAAAATGTAAAAACTTAAATATCTTAGAAACAGTAGCCAATCAGTTGTTTTAATTGTCATATTTGAATTCAGCACATCAAATTACATAATAAATAGCACATTTTATCTCTGAAGCAGACGACTTCTCAAAAATTGTAGACCAGTTAATTATACTTCCTTTCTCCTATCTTTGGTCTTGCCTATGTAGACCCTGATTACAAAAAAATAAATAAAAATAAAAATAAAAATCCATATTCAAGAAGAGCACTTAAGCACAGACTAACTTTAAGCATACTGTACTTAATGGAACTTAAGCATATGCTTAAAATTTAGGCATATACTTGCATGCTTTTTCCGAATAAAGATGACCAACAAGTGCTTAAGGGCTTTAATCTTCAAGGTCTTCCTGGAGGGGGGTGTCTTTTACTTTGTGCTTGTACAGTGTTTGGCTCAATGGGGGTTGGTTGGGCAAAACTGAAATACAAATAATAATGTAATATAGAAGTTGTCCATATTAAAATTTGGAAGGTAATTGCTAAGAATCTACTCTATATTTAGATTATACATCAGTATTAAATTAAGGAACCTCAGTATCATGTTCTTAATGTTAAGAGAATGTTAGAATCATAGAATATCAGGGTTGGAAGGGACCTCAAGAGGTCATCTAGTCCAACCCCCTGCTCAAAGCAGGACCAATTCCCAACTAAATCATCCCAGCCAGGGCTTTGTCAAGCCGGGCCTTAAAAACCTCCAAGGAAGGAGATTCCACCACCTCCCTAGGTAACGCATTCCAGTGTTTCACCACCCTCCTAGTGAAATAGTGTTTCCTAATATCCAACCTGGACCGCCCCCACTGCAACTTGAGACCATTGCTCCTTGTTCTGTCATCTGCCACCACTGAGAACATCCGAGCTCCATCCTCTTTGGAACCCCCCTTCAGGTAGTTGAAGGCTGCTATCAAATCCCCCCCTCATTCTTCTCTTCTGGAGACTAAACAATCCCAGTTCCCTCAGCCTCTCCTCGTAAGTCATGTGCTCCAGACACCTAATCATTTTTGTTGCCCTCCGCTGGACTCTTTCCAATTTTTCCACATCCTTCTTGTAGTGTGGGGCCCAAAACTGGACACAGTATTCCAGATGAGGCCTCACCAATGTCGAATAAAGTGGAACGATCACGTTCCTCGATCTGCTGGCAATGCCCCTACTTATACAGCCCAAAATGCCGTTAGCCTTCTTGGCAACAAGGGCACACTGTTGACTCATATCTAGCTTCTCGTCCGCTATGACACCTAGGTCCTTTTCTGCAGAACTGCTACCTAGCCATTCGGTCCCTAGTCTGTAGCACTGCATGGGATTCTTCCGTCCTAAGTGCAGGACTCTGCACTTGTCCTTGTTGAACCTCATCAGGTTTTTTTTTGGCCCAATCCTCTAATTTGTCTAGGTCCCTCTGTGTCTGATCCCTACCCTCTAGTGTATCTACCATGCCTCCTAGTTTAGTGTCATCTGCAAACTTGCTAAGAGTGAAGTCCATACCATCCTCCAGATCATTAATAACTATATTAAACAAAACCGGCCCCAGGACCGACCCTTGGGGCACTCTGCTTGAAACCGGCTGCCAACTAGACATGGAGCCATTGATCACTACCCATTGAGCCCGACGATCTAGCCAGCTTTCTATCCACCTTACAGTCCATTCATCCAGCCCATACTTCTTTAACTTGACGGCAAGAATACTGTGGGAGACCGTATCAAAAGCTTTGCTAAAGTCAAGGAATAACACATCCACTGCTTTCCCCTCATCCACAGAGCCAGTTATCTCATCATAGAAGGCAATTAGGTTAGTTAGGCATGACTTCCCCTTGGTGAATACATGCTGACTGTTCCTGATCACTTTCCTCTCCTCTAAGTGTTTCATAATTGATTCCTTGAGGACCTGCTCCATGATTTTTCCAGGGACTGAGGTGAGGCTGACTGGCCTGTAGTTCCCCGGATCCTCCTTCTTCCCTTTTTTAAAGATGGGCACTACATTAGCCTTTTTCCAGTCATCTGGAACCTCCCCCAATCGCCATGAGTTTTCAAAAATAATGGCTAATGGCTCTGCAATCTCATCCGCCAACTCCTTTAGCACCCTTGGATGCAGCGCATCCCGCCCCATGGACTTGTGCACGTCCAGTTTTTCTAAATAGTCCCGAACCACTTCTTTCTCCACAGAGGGCTGGTCACCTTCTCCCCATATTGTGCTGCCCAGTGCAGCAGTCTGGGAGCTGACCTTATTCGTGAAGACAGAGGCAAAAAAAGCATTGAGTACATTAGCTTTTTCCATATCCTCGGTCACTAGGTTGCCTCCCTCATTCAGTAAGGGGCCCACACTTTCTTTGACTTTCTTCTTGTTGCTAACATACCTGAAGAAACCTTTCTTGTTACTCTTAACATCTCTTGCTAGCTGCAACTCCAAGTGTGATTTGGCCTTCCTGATTTCACTCCTGCATGCCTGAGCAATATTTTTATACTCCTCCCTGGTCATTTGTCCAATCTTCCACTTCTTGTAAGCTTCTTTTTTGCGTTTAAGATCAGCAAGGATTTCACTGTTTAGCCAAGCTGGTCGCCTGCCATATTTACTATTCTTTCTAAACATTGGGATGGTTTGTTCCTGCAACCACAATAAGGATTCTTTAAAATACAGCCAGCTCTCCTGGACCCCTTTGCCCTTCATGTTATTCTCCCAGGGGATCCTGCCCATCTGTTCCCTGAGGGAGTCAAAGTCTGCTTTTCTGAAGTCCAGAGTCCATATTCTGCTGCTCTTCTTTCTTCCTTGTGTCAGGATCCTGAACTCGACCATCTCATGGTCACTGCCTCCCAGTTATCCATCCACTTTTGCTTCCCCTACTAATTCTTCCCTGTTTGTGAGAAGCAGGTCAAGAAAAGCTGTGCCCCTAGTTGGTTCCTCCAGCACTTGAACCAGGAAATTGTCCCCTACACTTTCCAAAAACTTCCTGGATTGTCTGTGCACCGCTGTATTGCTCTCCCAGCAGATATCAGGGTGATTAAAGTCTCCCATGAGAACCAGGGCCTGCTATCTAGCAACTTCTGCTAGTTGCCAGAAGAAAGCCTTGTCCACCTCATCCCCCTGGTCTGGTGGTCTATAGCAGACTCCAACCACGACATCACCCTTGTTGCTCACACTTCTCAACTTTATCCAGAGACTCAGTTAAGGGACACAGTTAAGGTCTAGCCACTGTTATGGATAGCTCAAATATAAAGGTGCAATTAAAACTGGATTTAGTGTTAGGGCACTCACTTTCTTTACCAAGTCAGCTAGTCTGACAAATGACAGGCTTCACAAAACACACTTCAGTCTTCCCTTTGTGGTGCCAGTCACCCCACTAGCTGTCAGAACCTATTTTCCCTTTCTAATTTTCATCTGTCTGTTAGGTTTCATCCTTTTCCCAAGCCACAAGTTAGTTTCTCTCATTCTTTACTAAAAGTCTCTTATTAAGGCTCAGAGCTCACCCACCATTTGTAACAACATCTGACTTTTGCAAATGATAAGTTATTATGAAGAAAAATCTAACTTAAGTAAGAGAGGAAGGATAGTTTGTAACTAAGGAACTTGAGGACTCGGGAGATCTGACTTCAGTTCCCAGCAATGCAATAGACTCCCATTAGGAGTTGACTATCTTGCCTCTACATTGTTGACTTCTGGATCAAAACGCAAGACAGTACTGGATACTAACAATAAATCATAGGTAAAACTGAAATAAAATGCAGACTATTTATTGGTTTATTCTAAATTAATGTAAAAGAATATGACATTTTTTTTAATTCTTAACTATCAGCTTTTTGAGTGTTTCCAGATTTTTCTCATTTAATCATATTTCTGTCTTTAAATTCTCACTTTTTCTGTACTATTATGAAGTATGAGATACTGACTGAGAAATGTAAAGCATAAATCTGCAGGGTCATTCACCCCAACAAAAATATGTTGGAAGTTTAAACTCACTCACTACTCACTTTAAAAAGTAAGCTAGTGGCTTTTATTATTTTTCAAATACATGTCATTCATTTGTATATAAATCAGGCCTTTTCCATACTTGCATTACAAACAACTATGTCTTTTTTGGCAATGAATTTGTCCCCAACTGCACAATTATGGGGAAAGTGAGAGAGTATTTCCTACCATTTATCAACTTCCATCTCCTTCAAAAAAAAGGAGATGTGACTTCCTTAGCAGCCCAACATTTTCATCTGTGATATGGAGTTAGGCCAAGAAATACCAACCATGGTTACATAAACCAGCAACAATTTAAGAGCCATTATATATGATAATTTACAACTGCTGAGTAACTGAAGATTCAAATCAAATCTCCCAGATCAAAACCTCGTGGCTAGGCTCTACATGTGTAATATAATGGGACAAACCAAAATCCTAGAACCTAACTTAAGAATAAGTTCATATCCAGACCCAAACATTACATCTCACAACAGTCCCAGTTTGCAACCCAACTGCAGTGTGTTGAACCAAAAAAAGAGAGCATCTCTGATGAGTATATCGATGGTTTGCTTTCTTAAAATGAAACACCTTTACTAGTTTAAATGCACTGTTCTTTGCCATGTGATAGTTATTTTCTATTCTAGGTAACCTGATCCTGAAATGCTCTTTCATATAAATAGTTCTGTTAACTTCTGTAGGATTCCTCACATAAATAAGGACTACTTGTGTGAGTAAGGGCTGTAGGACCAGACTGTAGGTTTGGTGCTTTGCAGTCAGAAAGTGCTTTTGATAAACAATACCAGGCCTGATTTTGATCTTACACCACTACACAATGAAAATTATATCCTGGCCTATTGAAGTCAATGGGAGTTTTGCCATTGACTTCAACAGGAGCAGGATTTCACCCCAGGAATTTCTCCACTTAAGTCAATGGGGTTTAAACTAGTATAAAACTAGTATAAACGAGATCAAAATCAGGTCCACTAATCAGAAGCTTGTAAAAACACATGGGGCAAGATGCACATTAACAGTACAACCTACAAATACAGAGACTAATACCAAGAACTTTCTTCTGCCTGCAGCCAGCAGCTATTGCCAAAAAAACCAAGGATCTGTAAACTGTAAGACTGTATAAAGTGCATTACATTGGAATCCTGAATGGCCTAAGTACAGTACCACTAACAAAGAAAAGCAGGTAACCAAGTGAGGTCTACACGCATTTGATCAATCATAGATTAACTTGCTCAACACTGAAAAAAATACATAAGTAAATTGTACAAAATACTCAATCCTGAGGGGGAGAAGTTCTTATTCCCTGAATGTAATAGTTATCTTTTGTTTTATTTTATTTATTTATTTTTGCACAGAGTACTGTAGATTTGTTATATTTGGATCCTACACTCAAAAATGTCCTCTGGCTTTTCCAAAAGAAAAAAAGAAGACACGTATGTTACTTCAGCAGGGTCCTGGGAAATTTAGAGGTTAAAGCTTTCCTGCTGAAAGACAATGTGCAGTAAATAGTGCTGTCAAGCATTTTTATAATCATTACACATAATTATATTAAATGTCTGCAAACATTACCTCAGAACTCAGCAGAGCTTAAAACCTGTCCAAATGAACTATCTTCATATGCTGCTGAAAGGAAATGTGGTTTTTAATTTGTGGCAGCCATTGTTAGCAGAAGAAAAGGAAGTTTTGCTTTAAAAAAAATATGTATATGCTGGTTTTGAAGAGAGAGAAAAAGAAGGTGGCTTTTCTGGGAAATAGTATCCTGGGGTGATCTAGAACACAAACAGCTCCATATAGTATTTTCATCTGCTGAACATGTTTAAGTGTTCAATGGGAAAAAAGAAATCTAGCATAAATGCACCCTGAATCAAAAGCATTTTGTAATCACTATTTTTCTTTCCTAATTTTAATACTGGTGAAAGGTTCCAGGCAGTAGCCTTCTGCTTGTCTCCAGAACAGATACAGAATGGGCAAAGAGCAGTGCAGACTTCATAGAATCATAGAATCATAGAATCATAGATTATAGGACTGGAAGGGACCTCGAGAGGTCATCGAGTCCAGTCCCCTGCCCGCATGGCAGGACCAAATACTGTCTAGACCATCCCTGATAGACATTTATCTAACCTACTCTTAAATATCTCCAGAGACGGAGATTCCACAACCTCCCCAGGCAATTTATTCCAGTGTTTAACCACCCTGACAGTTAGGAACTTTTTCCTAATGTCCAACCTAGACCTCCCTTGCTGCAGTTTAAACCCATTGTTTCTGGTTCTATCCTTAGAGGCTAAGGTGAACAAGTTCTCTCCCTCCTCCTCATGACACCCTTTTAGATACCTGTAAACTGCTATCATGTCCCCTCTCAGTCTTCTCTTCTCCAAACTAAACAAACCCAGTTCTTTCAGCCTTCCTTCATAGGTCATGTTCTCAAGACCTTTAATCATTCTTGTTGCTCTTCTTTGGACCCTTTCCAATTTCTCCACATCTTTTTTAAAATGCGGCGCCCAGAACTGGACACAATACTCAAGCTGAGGCCTAACCAGAGCAGAGTAGAGCGGAAGAATGACTTCTCGTGTCTTGCTCACAACACACCTGTTAATGCATCCCAGAATCATGTTTGCTTTTTTTGCAACAGCATCACACTGTTGACTCATATTTAGCTTGTGGTCCACTATAACCCCTAGATCCCTTTCTGCCGTACTCCTTCCTAGACAGTCTCTTCCCATTCTGTATGTGTGAAATTGATTTTTCCTTCCTAAGTGGAGCACTTTGCATTTGTCTTTGTTAAACTTCATCCTGTTTAACTCAGACCATTTCTCCAATTTGTCCAGATCATTTTGAATTATGACCCTGTCCTCCAAAGTAGTTGCAATCCCTCCCAGTTTGGTATCATCCGCAAACTTAATAAGCGTACTTTCTATGCCAATATCTAAGTCGTTGATGAAGATATTGAACAGAGCCGGTCCCAAAACAGACCCCTGCGGAACCCCACTCGTTACGCCTTTCCAGCAGGATTGGGAACCATTAATAACAACTCTCTGAGTACGGTTATCCAGCCAGTTATGCACCCACCTTATAGTAGCCCCATCTAATTTGTATTTGCCTAGTTTATCGATAAGAATATCATGCGAGACCGTATCAAATGCCTTACTAAAGTCTAGGTATACCACATCCACCGCTTCACCCTTATCCACAAGGCTCGTTATTCTATCAAAGAAAGCTATCAGATTGGTTTGACATGATTTGTTCTTCACAAATCCATGCTGGCTGTTCCCTATCACCTTACCACCTTCCAAGTGTTTGCAGATGATTTCCTTAATTACTTGCTCCATTATCTTCCCTGGCACAGAAGTTAAACTAACTGGTCTGTAGTTACCTGGGTTGTTTTTATTTCCCTTTTTATAGATGGGCACTATATTTGCCCTTTTCCAGTCTTCTGGAATCTCTCCCGTCTCCCATGACTTTCCAAAGATAATAGCTAGAGGCTCAGATACCTCCTCTATTAGCTCCTTGAGTATTCTAGGATGCATTTCATCAGGCCCGGGTGACTTGCAGGCATCTAACTTTTCTAAGTGATTTTTAACTTGTTCTTTTTTTATTTTATCCGCTAAACCTACCCCCTTCCCATTAGCACATGGTATGTTTCAAATCTGACCTAATATGAGCAGCCCCTACTGGTGACAAGACAGTTTATTTTCCATTTAGTGTTTTAAGTGCCTGCTGAACCTAGCAGCACAGGAGTCAATGAATGACAGTTTTAACAACAAGATATCTTGTATATACACGGGTCCTCGATTCCTGGAGCATTCCAAGGCTATTTGCGTCTTCATATATCATAGATATAAGATTTATGACACCCAGCACTGAAGTACAACCAGCTCTGAGGTGGAATAATTCAGTTGCTTAACAGCGCAAAGCAACACAAGAATTTACAACAAAGTAATTGACAGAAAATCATTCACTTCAAATTGCAGGAGGAATTTGGAAGGCAAAACATATTTTTGCAAAGTGAGTTATATCCAGGACAACAGGACAAGTGTCCCTTCCCTTACAAAAAGGGCCATGAAATCTTTATCACACGCAGATTGGTCCAGAAAGGACTGGACCTTTCATATGCTTCACTCCCAACACAAAGCATGTGTATTAATTCAGTAGAGACTGAGAATGAAAAGTCCCAGGTGAAGTTCTAGAGTATGTAATGTTTCATTTAACTGATTTAGTATTTAATGCTGATGATTAGTGTTTCTGATTTTGGTCAATGCATTGAAGGGTATAGCAAATTAAAATGTTAATAAATTACCTAAATTAGTGAACTATTTAATACTTGTATTGGTAATTAATTGGGGCTGCAGTTTCTCCCTTTGTTGTGGGCTGAGGCTTAGAAGTCATGCAATAGGTCTTGATAATTATTGAAATGAAGCAAACAGCTTAGCAACAACCCAGCCATTTGACAGCTTTATATTTTTCGAAGCACTCATTCTGAGCAGAGCAAGCCATGGAGTTGTGTGCAATATCAAACATCTATATCCCTTCTTTTGCCACTTGCACTGAAAGAATTACTCTTTTTGCCAATTTTTAAGAGAGTGAGAGAGAGAGACTGACTCAATAACTGTACATCAATTCCAGAGACTGAAATATGCTTATGTTCAGTAATAAAAGTATTTTCATCTCACTAGAGGGTTGTCTTGGATTCACTTCTTCATCCATTTGAGATTCTGGCTCAGGGTTCTCTCCTCTATCTTGGCTAGGAATCTCTGACCTGATTTTAAGTCTCAAAAGAGAAACGATTATGTGTCACCTGTAGTTTGATTTAGAAGAACAGATGATCTTCCACCTACTCAGACTGATATTTCTTCCTAAGTGTATCAGTCTCCCAGGTCTGAGCTTCAGACATAGGGCTCTAGTAAGGACAGATATTCATTTTTCTTCTTTGAACTGTTAATCATGTTTTTTCTGGGTCAGCCCCATTAGAAACTGAATGCACACATCAGAGGGTGGAGTTTGGCCTATAGTGGCCAAAAAAGTATGCATTTTAAACTGCAAAATCATTTGTTAGGTGGAGTACTGGAGGAGCATAAAGACACAAATTGAAGGAATTGTATTTAAAAGGAAAATAAAATGGCTGCACAAATTCCCAGAATGCTTCAGATGCTGGGGAGGAGAAACTTGGACTGTGATACTGAACACTACATGCATTTTGTCATTTTAGTGCCAACAGCTTTTGAGTCCTGATTGACTCTGAAGCAGGTGCATCCAAAAAGCAAGAAACTAATCCATAAGTCCCCCTTGCAAATTATACTGACCTAGAACATCCCTTTTTGTTACAACAGCTTTGAGTAAACAGAAACATTGACTTACAGCTTCCTGTGCAAATATGGTGGTGTGACACTTTATTTTGGGATTTTATGGTTAGTCCATGTATTTGTTTGTGTTAGCCTTTGAGGACAGATCAGCAGATAATTGAGTACTTGCTCTTAGATAGTAAGAGGGTGTGCCAGATTGCAAAGTATCCTTAGTCCACAGCCTCACCATCAGACTATGATTGGAATTTGCCTGACATCTGATTATTACAATAAAGAGAACAATTTATGATGCAAACACGCACACATTTATTCTGGTATTTACACACACACCCCACTCCCGAGACTTCTTGTTAAAAAAAATGGTAGTGTTCTGAATAGCATATAAACAAAACTTATTTTAGAATGTTTTCCAAAAGACCTTTTAGTCCTAGGACAATATGCTAGTATGGATGCTGCATCTCATTACAAACCCAGAGAGATCCAATAGCGTACGGTCTATTGATGAAAAAGAAATAGCGTGTATATTTCCTTGCATCATTCACTTCATAGAGGAAATCCACTGGACAATCACAATGCTGTAGTCTGGATTTTGAAAAAAGAAATATTGCCCTGTAGTATATAGGTTCAGCACAGTATAGTTTGCACTAACATATAATGCATTGCATCTGGCTAAGAATGGACAAGCTGATGGGGAAAATAGCCAGTAAGAATCAGGTTTTCCCACAGCCCAAATCTAAAGCTAAAGACAATCTTAAGGTTCAAGAGGATTCATAAAAGTGACTATCTTCTCTGGCCAACAACAATCTTCAAGTTTTCATTGGCCAATCTATTGGGCTGACTACTTTATTCAGATACCATAAGTTCGGGGGGGGGGGGGGGGGCACAAATAACAATGCCATTCACTGATTCATAGGCCATGTACCTTCCTCTAGGCCTCGGGGAAGGTAGGAGTTGATGCAACTTCTCCATTCTCCTGGTCCAGCTATCTAGCTCAGTCTCTACCACATAGGAGGCTCTGCAGGGCTGGGACATGCTCAGTATATAGGGCATAGTCAGATTTTTAGCTGCAAGCTTCACAGAAGCTTTCCCTCATATGCGGTAACAGCCATTTCCAGAGCATTATAGCTTCCCTACATCTGGGTAGATTTTCATGACAACAATTTCGAGTTTCTGCTCTAAAGTGTGGAGTTACTAGAACTCTTCAAAGGAACATTTGGAAACAAACTTAATATTGGCAAAGTTAACTATTTTTCTCTAACCTCATTCTTGGAAATGACTGAATGGTTTTTGCAGAAGCTTTAAAAAAATGAGCTTGAAGTAGAGAGCAGGCATGGAAAACTTCAGCCTGAATGGTTAAGTCTGGCAAAGTAAATGAAACCAGGGGTCATAATGGCAAGTATTAGCAATTTCAAGCAGAGGCATCACTACCTGGTTGTACCAGTTATGGTAGGTGTCAGTAGGTGGCGATGTTGCACAGCCTTCCAGGTTCTCTGCTAGGCTACATGTACAGTTAACTCCTCACTTAACGTTGTAGTTATGTTCCTGAAAAATGCAACTTTAAATGAAACAATGTTAAGCAAATCCAATTTTCCCATAAGATTTAATGTAAATGCAGGGGGTTAAGTTCCAAGGAAATATTTTTGGGGCAGACAAAAGGCATTATATACTGTACAGTACTGTACTGCGGTGGGGAGGTGCCCCTGGCTTACCCCTGGGGCTCACAGCTGGGGGTGTAGGGTCTGGGAGGGAGTTAGGGTGCGGGAGGGCGCTCAGGGCTGGGGGTGCGGGGTCTGGGAGGGAGTTAGAGTGCGGGAGGGCACTCAGGGTGGGGTTGCAGGAGGAGGCTCAGGGCTGGGGCAGGCAGGAGGTGCAGAGCACTTACCTGGGGCAGCTCCTGTTTGGTGCAGGTGGCTCTGCACAGCGTGGCACCGCCCCCATGGCCGCGATTCTGGGAGCTGCCCCCTCTCCCCCTGCAGGCAGGGCCACCCAGAACGCAGGGGCTTTAGGGGCTGCAGGGCCCTGGGCTAAGGGGGCCCCGGGGCCCTGGCCTGCAGCTCTAAAGCCCCTTTCGGAATGTGGCCCTGCGAGCACGGGCTGGAGGACTCAGGAGGAGCAGGGGCAGCCGCGCAGCCAGCGGCCGGAGAGAAGCAGCACTTTCCCCTTCAACGCACCGCTTCTCTCTGGCCAGCTTTGAAGGGGAAAGCGCCGCTTCTCTCTCCAGCTGTGTGGCTGTCCCTGCTCTTCCTGAGTCCTCCGGCCTGTGTTTGCAGGGCCGCATTCCAAAAGGGGCTTTAGAGCTGCAGGCCAGGGCCCTGGGGCCCCTGCGTTCCGGTTGGCCCTGCCTGCCGGGGTGGGGAGGGGGCAGCTTCCTTGCTCGCTCCCTCCCTCCCTCCCAGAAAGTCCTAAGCGCACCAAACAGATGTTTGGCAGCGGGGGAAGTGCTGGGAGGGAGGGAGGTGGGGAGGGGGGTAGGCAGAGAAGAGGAACTTGTGCAATGCTCCCTTGTAAAGTCAGCCAAACGACGTTATAAGGGAGCATTGCACAACTTTAAATGAGTATGTTCCCTAATGGAGCAGCGACGTAACTTCAAAACAACGTTAAGCGGGAGGACGGTGGGTGAGGAGTTACTGTACTGTACATTTGAGCTAAGGTGTGATTCCCGCCCTCTGACTGAGCTCAGGCTGCTGTGGCTATGTTCTATTTTAAGCACTCAAGCTCAATAGGAGCTAGCCCAAGTATGGCTCCTCAAGCTGGGAATCACACCCTTCATTTGAAGTGAAGTCATACCATCAGTATGTGAGCAGGGTTTTATTCCAGAAAAAAAGCTTGTGGTATAAGATTTCAGTTATATGCAGTTCTGAGCAGAAGAATCTGCATAAGCAGCAGGAGAGTTTGTTCTCTGCTTGGTCTCTGATTGGATTGCTTGGGTCTAACTGATTTGCATATTTGGGGTTCGGAAGGAATTTTTCCCCTGGTCAGATTGCCAGAGACTCTGGAGGGGTTTGTCCTCCTCTGCAGCCTGGGTCACGGGTCACTTGCAGGTTTAAATTAGTATAAATGGTGAATTCTCTGTAACTTGAAATCTTTAAACCCTGATTTCAGGACTTTAGTAACTCATCCAGAAGTTAGAGGTCTATTACAGGAGTGGGTGGGTGAGGTTCTGTGGCCTCAATGTGCAGGAGGTCAGACTAGGTGATCACGATGGTCCCTTCTGACAAAGTCTGTAAATCAATTTGTGAGGCAGAGTTGCTCTCTGGGAACATGGCATTGGCATTAGGTTGCGATCCCCAGATTCATAGACTCATAGACTCTAAGGTCAGAAGGGACCATTATGATCATCTAGTCTGACCTCCTGCATGATGCGGGCCACAAAAGCTGACCCACCCACTCCTGGAATAATTCTCTCCCTTGACTCAGCTGTTGAAGTCCCCAAATCATGATTTAAAGACTTCAAATCGCTGAGAATCCTCCAGCAAGTGACCCTTGCCCCATGCTGCGGAGGAAGGCGAAAAACCTCCAGGGCCTCTGCCAATCTACCCTGGAGGAAAATTCCTTCCCGACCCCAAATATGGCAATCAGCTGAACCCGAGCATGCGGGCAAGATTCTCTAGCCAGACCCTCTGGAAAAAGTTCTCTGTAGTAACTTTTAATATCCCAACATTGACCATTGTTACTAATTACCAGCGATGGCACGTTATTGACCTATTGACTAAAATCACTTTATCCCATCAAACCATCCCCTCCATAAACTTATCAAGCTTAATCTTAAAGCCAGAGAGGTCTTTCGCCCCCACTGTTTCCCTCAGAAGGCTGTTTCAAAACTTCACCCTTCTGATGGTTAGAAACCTTCGTCTAATTTCAAGCCTGAACTTCCCGACGGCCAGTTTATATCCATTTGTTCTCGTGTCCACATTAGTACTGAACTGAAATAATTCCTCTCCCTCCCTGGTATTTATCCCTCTGATATATTTAAAGAGAGCAATCATATCCTCCCTCAGCCTTCTTCTGGTTAAGGTAAACAAACCGAGCTCCTCGAGTCTCCTTTCATACGACAGATTTTCCATTCCTCGGATCATCTTAGTGGCCCTTCTTTGTACCCGTTCCAGTTTGATTTCATCCTTTTTAAACATGGGAGACCAGAACTGCACACAGTACTCCAAATGAGGTCTCATCAGTGCCTTATATAACAGAACCAGCACCTCCTTATCCCTACTAGAAATACCTCGCCTAATGCATCCCGAGACCGCATTAGCTTTTTTCACGGCCACGTCACATTGCCAACTCATAGTCATCCTGCGATCAACCAGGACTCCGAGGTCCTTCTTCCGTTACTTCCAACTGATGCGTCCCCAGCTTATAACTAAAATTCTTGTTAGTCATCCCTAAATGCATAACCTTACACTTCTCACTATTAAATTTCAACCTATTACTATTACTCCAGTTTACAAGGTCATCCAAATCTCCCTGCAGGATATCCCGATCCTTCTCTGAATTGGCAATACCTCCCAACTTTGTGTCATCTGCAAACTTTATCAGCCAACTCCTACATTTGGTTCCGAGGTCAGTAATGAATAGATTAAATAAAATCGGACCCAAAACTGAACCTTGAGGAACTCCACTGGTAACCTCCCTCCAACCTGACAGTTCACCTTTCAGTACGACCTGCTGCAGTCTCCCCTTTAACCAGTTCTTTATCCACCTTTGGATTTTCATATCGATCCCCATCTTTTCCAATTTAACCAATAATTCCTCATGCGGTACTGTATCAAACGCTTTACTGAAATCAAGGTATATTAGATCCACTGCATTTCCTTTATCTAAAAAATCTGTTACTTTCTCAAAGAAGGAGATCAGGTTGGTTTGGCACAATCTACCATTCATAAAACCGTGTTGTAATTTGTCCCAGGCGCCTTCCGCCTTTAGATCCCTAAATACGTTAGTCCAATCCACTTCCCTAACTAGTCCCCTTAATTTATTAAAGTTAGCCCTTTTGAAATCGTAAACCTTAGTCTCTACAAGCTGTCTGACCATCCCATGTAAGAAATAGTGCATGTGTGTAAATAAAGCAAAGTTACATTTAGAATTTACACAGACTCCACATCACTGATTTCTTCTCTAACTGAGAGGCCTACGTGCAAGGGGCGGGACATCTGCTACTGCTCAGCAGAGGGCAACACTGATGTCAGAACGGAACACCGATGTCAGGAGAAGGGACACAATAGGTTACTCACATACTTGAAAATAAGACCCACATTACATATACACTTTGTGAAATGTATACAGCTAGATCTTTTAGAAATGCATAGAACATACTTGGTTTGATATTTGCTTTTCAAAGTGTGCATGACTTGGATGGAGGCAGCTATGATGTGGAGAGTTACGGGGAGTCAAGGCAGACTTGGAACTATATGGGGGGCAGGTGGAGCCTGTCTGGAAAGGACAAAAGAAAAAAGCCACTGAGTGGCCAAGGCTTCTGTTATGTAGAAGGGCAGAAGCCATATGTGGAGATGATCATCTGTCGGAGAAGGACTCGGGACCATTCTGTAGGCTTTGCAAGCTGCAAAGAGATTCTTATCTCTGAGCAATTCTTAAACATTTCTAATGACCTCAGGAAAGTCCTAAGCTGACTGTCACAGCTCATATAACTGTACCTCTGACCCCTTTGTGGCTTCCTTCAGTGCACCCCACTTAAATCTCAGGCCTCTAGCCATGACCCTTCTTGGGGCAGAGCCCAAGACACACACACTGTTTCGTCTGGGCATTTAAGCTGCAATTCATTGTGATCACCCCAGCAGGTCTGACTTTAGGTCAGCAACTGTAGTCCTGTTCCCTCAGGGGTAATGAGGAGGTTAACCAGTGACCAACCAAGCTTTATGAAGCAAAGTATTATTTATTTAGAAAAAAAGCATCACAGGGGAAAATATCTTGACAACAATGTACAATTTATATGCAGGGTTCCATATGATGGGTTACCAAACTGCAGCCATCTTCCACAGGGAGACCCTGGCAGGATTCAGAGTACTTAAGATCCTCTCACAGGGCCTGTCCCTCCGGTCACAGTCCCATGTCAGTTCTTGGATCAAGTATGTGGCCTTTCTCCCCATCCCAGGGTTTTTACTTAATACAATATTCAGTTGGTTACTAGGCTTCTTTAACCACATCAAGCCACTATATTCAGTTTCCCCAAAGGGGTGAGACTCCTCCAGACTTGCTACTTAACTAGGGAGTAGCATTAATTACTGCCTCCCTGCCACCACGCAGTGATTTTAGTTCCTGCAGGAACTCCTGTAACATTCCTATAGAGGCAGAATAGAATCCTTAGTCCAGATTGATACATGTAACATTTATGAAGTTGATATAGGCTTTGGCTATTCCATGTCTGTAGTATCTGTCACACTACCATATTTCAATAACCTGGAGCTAAACTCTTGAAAATTTTGCATTTGTCTCAAAAACACAAAATGTTAGAATGCTGGAAAATTCCAAATGAAGTGTCTACTTCATCAGAAAACACACACCAAACTGTTCAGATTACTCTTCAATTCAAGGTTGTTAAGGTGAATTTGTAAGTTCATAATAGCTTTGTGATCATGTGGCATCTCCAGAGGAATAAGGCGGGGGGGAAAGGAGTTGAGTACCTACCAGTTAGAAGTGAAAGAAATGCAGCAACAACCAGTTGCAAAATGGCCATGTTCGGATTGCTTAGCTCTGCTCAATTAAAGGGTCAATCCTAGCAAGGCATGCTAGGAAAAAAGTTCCAATCGGTAACCCTGCACAGGGAAGAACTAGTAATGACCAGGGAATTACTAAAGAAAGTGCTCCATCAGAAAGAGCTGTTACTGTGTGTTGCATGCTACCACTGTCAGACTCTTACTGAGGACATGAATCTGTGTGATGGTATTTGAACAGATAAATAATAGGGCTACCTCAATGCGGTGTTCCTGGGAGGTGAGTGGAGAGGTCCTTGAGCACCTAATCTTCTTATACTTTGCTATGTCTCAACCAACCCCCACTTCCCCAAGCTTATGTAGAATTTCTGAATGGGATTTAAGTAACATTCAAGTAATTTTGTACCAGGGAAGAGATCATGGCTGTAGGGTCTTGCAGAACATTGTTTCAAAGAATGGAAAGTTAAGCTATGACCAGACACTTAAAGTAACACTGTCAACTTAAATTCAGTCCAAGGTACATTTTGTAAAATTGAGCCTGGGGAAAAATCAAAGACCAATAGAAATAATTTCACAGTACTTCATAAAGTCCCAAAGGAAACAGGTTTCAAACACTGCATGGGATTTTTTTAATAACTAACACTGACATGCTAAGAACCTGAATGTGAAGCTGACTTTAAACAAGGGAGAGACTGACCTAACCGGCTACCCCAAGACAAATGAAATAAAGAGGTAAAGAGCATATAAAAGCACACTGGATATTCAAAATTCTTTCACTTTTAATAATCTAAGGTATATCACAGGTAAATACAAGTGTTTACAACATATGATTAAGCGTATAGTGTCCTTTCATTAGCTTACAGTACCTTCCACCGGATTCAGCACTAATATGGTTAAAGGAACAGCCACCCTGCTTCACATGAAACCTGAAACATCAAGCACAAGACTTTTTATTTTTGTAACTTTTACACACCATGAATAAAAACTTTACACATCTGGAGAACTCTTCTTCCTGTCCCTCAGTGCCAACTCCAACTGGAACCACCTACACACTACACATGATTAGCCAGCTATGCACAGCACTCTGCCTCAAACAGCTGAATGGATTGAAATTGTACTTCTGAACCATTAAGGGAATTCAGCAAAAGTGGCAATTTTTAAGGCAGGAAAAATAAAACATTTTAGCTATGGGTGCTTTTTCATATCAAGACTGAATCTTCTTAGCCCAACTCAATTTCTTAGAATTCTGGGGAGTGAGATATGCAAGCAATAACAAAAAACTTCTCAGCAAGATAGACACTGGATTTAGGTACAGAGGAAAAATATATTATCTGTAGTCCTTGCCAGACAATGATGTGTATGATCAAAATCTCTGATTTCCTGAGATTTGTCATCATTGTTGAAGCATTTACAATTTCATGTAATTCTACATGCAAGTAGGCTTGGAATGATTAGATTTGTATCAGTAAACAATTTCGCCATACACACAACCCGACCAAAAAATATTTTCACTGATAATAATTGAAATGCACAGATAGGCAGAGAAAGAAAAATGCTTGAGAACTTAGAGTTTGATTTAAGGATATTTACATTGTATATTGACATAGTGATGTTGACAATGTGTGTTTTGTTGGTTATAAAGCCTTAACTTTTTGAATCTCACCATCTACTGTCATAAAATAATTATTCCCTGATCCCCTTCCTGCAGCAGGAAAAAAAAAGTCACAAAATGGAGAGTCAAACTTACCTTGCAAACAGATTTGTGTCTTGAGATTCTGAGGTGTTATACTAAATGTAAGGAACTGATAGACAAAGATTTTTTTAAAAAAGATTAAAAGGTTTGTAGAGTCATTTTAAAATTACTGTTTGAATACTTTTGTGCTAATTTCATGATTGATCATTATGGTCTACTATGTACATTTATAGAACAGAAAAAGACAGCGCACCTAATAGAGAAATTATAGTCTGTCAATTATATGCGAACTGCATGTATTTAAACCCATGCGGTAGATCACATGTAGTTCTTATGCAGCCACACAGATGGGAGCAAAAAATCTCTGCCCTCCTACCCTTGTACAGCTTTGTAAGGGCCACTCACAATAGCATTCCCCAATATTTTCAATACTATTCATTCAAAAACCATGAGTTCACCGTAAAAATACTTTGGGTTCTTTTTATTTAGTTTCTGATTTTTTTATTCCTGAGGGTGCACCTAGGTCACATTTTCAGGCTTTTCTCCACAAAACTCAATGACCAGAAACTTATGTTTAAAAAAAAAAAAAAAAAAAAAAGGAGGTCCTCACAACTCTAGGATCTGGGACTTTAAGAAACAAAAACTATCATGAGACTGCTCATAAAATAATGAGAGTTGCCTGCACTGAGATCCTTCATGCTGGGACTGGTGATTCATGGGCCCCTCTTTGAGAAAGGAAGCTAAACTCCCTAACCAGCCTGTGGATGGAAAGCAAAATTGGTGGAAGACTTTGCTCATGCAAGGAGCATCCTTGACAGAGATTGTGCCTGTCTGCTGCTCTTTCTGGGGCAGTGTGACTGTACAGTGTCCACTACGCAAGGCTGGGACTTTTGAGCCACATTGTGGTTCAGTATTTATTATCTTTGGAGTTATTCCTGTGAATAAAGTAAATACAAGTAAGTGTCCCAGAGCTGAAGACTCAAACGGATTCTTGTTACTGCTAAGAATAGTCTTAGGAATTATCTGTAGAGAGCATGCACTAAGACACAAACTCCTCCCAAAACAGTCTTCCTTGCATACTATTGCCGGAATTAATTCAGAAAAAGAGTGTTTTTTTCCGTCCAGCCATCTGCACATAAGCAAGGTTTTCTGGTATATGTTTGTGTTTACATGGTGGCTATATTTAGGTGCTAGGAGCCCAATAAAGTCATTAGCAAAAAGCTATCTGAGTTATGCTGAGGACCTTACCAGCAGTATCAGTAGCTGCCACAACCATGCCCCAGAATTGGGAAGTTGTAAAGGTAGAATATGAAACACACACTGAACTCCCCCATGCTGTGAGTTCTGTGCTGCATTCTTAGGGGTTCAGCATATCATCTCCTCAGAAGTAATGTGGGTTTGGCTATACTCTATATTTTAGCTTTATTGAATGCCTTCTCTTTGCTGAAGGAGCCTGATTACAAAACAGTTGAAGGTGCCATCTGCACTGGAGAATGGAACTGGGTTGTAACGAGAGCTGCTGATATAGTTGTGCTTGTGGCATAGATAGGAACTCAGTTATGGACCACCATATATACATATTACACCTATATAACATTCCACCAGTGTGCCTAGAAACTAGAGATCAACTAAAAACATTTGTGGGTTAAAGTTTCTTCCATAAGAAATTGTAAAGGTTGTATGTTAATATCTTTACATGTTGACCTAAATTATGATGGATTCTAATCGTGATAGTATCTAACATTTTAGGTGAAAGTACGTTAATTGATTTTCATTATAAACAGAGAATATCTGAAATGCAAGTAATAGGTACCCATCCTATCTTAAAGCAAAACACACACTAAGACTTCCATTGACTTAAGTGGGCTCTGGAGTAGGCCCCAGGAGCAATTTCTAGAGCTGATTTAATCAAATTATACATTGCTTCTTTTTATCTGTAATTTTAATAAGGCTAGACATTGCATCAGATGAAACAAAGCAAACCAGAATTATTTCACACCGAGATTATCTGATGAAACCTGAAACTGCATGAAGAGTACCGGCTCCATTTGTTTGACATGAACCACCACTCCTAAGGCAGGGTAGAATCATTATTAAAATATAATTCTTAAAATTTATGTACAGAGAAAAAGAAACAAAGTGTGTCTGGTCCATGTTATCTGTCTGGCACAGTTCGCACGCATATAATACAAGGAGCCATGTATATTTATTACACTATATACATACATAAAATAGCTCACCATCTGAAACTTTGTCCGAAATTTTTATTCATAGTTATTTGCAGAGGCATTGTTGTGTGGAAGATGCAATTTTTTGCCTCCTGTCAATGTCCCCCACATTCTTCTTTGTTTTTTAACCAGATGTTGGCCTGAGCCATGGACCCACATTCTAAGCTTTATGCAAGCTATGCTGAGATGCAGCTCGCAGTACTGGGCAAAGGTGGCTATGTGCTACCTTTAAAGCCCCTGGGATTCTGAGGACAGCTAGGTCCAGACCCCATCATAAGTCAGAGCAGATTTCAGGAAGCCCTAAGTTTGGCCCAGCTGTCCATGATCACAAGGGGCCATTGCACCAGTCAGAAATAATGGAGAGCAGTGGTGCTCTGGCTATATTCCCCTTTCCATGGCCATGCCCCCCATTCTGGGGTACAAGGATTCTATGCCCACTGGCTATACGATTATGAGAGAGAGATTTTTCCAGGAAGCTGAAATGGCTTTCTTGCTGCCTTGTGCTGAAGACTACACAAAGCAAATGAAAGATGCAACCAAAATCTTGCCCATTGTCTGGAAGCTGTTGATATCTTGGGGTGAAATCCTGGTACCATTAAACTCAGTGAGTTCTACCATTGATTTCAATGGGCCTAGAATTTCACCTCAAGTCTGCTGTTCTACAGAGTGTTCTGACTGGTATTCTTCTGCCTAATATCAGGCCAAGTTGGTGGAATATCACCAAAGCAGAGCTCTCTGCCTTGTCTAATGCACATACATCAAGCAGTGGGGATCCCAGAATTGTTGGGTTTAGCCCAAGGACCCAGAGGTACTGGAAACAAGCCCTCTCCCCCTCACTAACAGACATTCATATGGCATTTCAAACACTTCTGCTTCCGCTCTGGACCCAAGCCATAAAGTGCAGATGTGTGCAATCATTTGGGGTTTTTTTTGGTCTGTTTGTCTTTAGAAATTAAACTAAAAGAATCTTTTCTCTCTCTCTCTCTCTTGTTTTGGTTAAAATCAAGAATGTTAGATCAAGGCTTGGTTTGGTTTGTATGAAAGTTTGGGTTGGTTCTCATTTCCTCCCATCCATTATCCCCATATCTAACCATCAAATAGTAATGTTGATAAATATGAGGGGTAAACAATTTGGCTATATAGTATCATATGTACTATAAGTTATTTAGTATTGTTTTCAGTCCAGAGCAGCTGCTCACTGTGTGGACATTCTGTCCATAAAGATTTTAAACAGGAAAAACGAGCATTTAACATAACCTTTTAGCCAGGAAGACGACTGACTGTTTCCAAGTATCCCCTGTATTTATGAATTCCAGCAATCCAATAGAGAACTGTCATGTTTTATACTCATATGGAGATAAATCATGCTAAGCTATTAATGATCATACTACTTCAAATTCATATTTTTCTTTTAAATGAGTTACAATTTATGTAGCTATAATTTTTCATTTACTGTATGAAATAGAAGACGTGTTACTATTTGTCGGCCTCACATAACTTGTGTCATCCCCCTCACACTCTCCTTGGCTCTGTCATTGACACTAGCTTTGATTGCCCTTCCCCATTCATCTTTCCCCACATGCCATTCTTTATGCCTGGAATTCCCTCCCTGTAGAACCTTCTTGTCAGACAGGTTAGAGAGCCATCACTATTCAGACTGATTCAAGATATAATACACCGCTTCACTATACATACATTTAAAAGAAGTACATATGTAGAGATGAATTATCCACAGAAATATCCCTTACATCACACAAAACCTCTGAGATGCATGGTCATCCGTTGGTGGTTGTCCGTTTTACCTTTGCAGACAAAACATATGGTTGGCAAAGACTCATCATTGCAGTTAACATGGAGATCATAGAATATAGCAATTTTGTTTTGATAGAAGCAAGAAAGAGTTAAATAAATATACCAAAAATAGGGAAGATGCTTATATACGCAGTTACTCAGCCAGCTACATGGGGAAATTCACACTTGTGAAGAGGGCCAGAACCAGGCCTGTACACTACTTTGATTCCACTTACGCCCACTTATACACACACACCACATCCTGTGTATTAGGAAATGATGACTCCAGATTATATGGATAGAGGTTTTATTTTTCATTTCAAACCCAAACTTAGAAAGCCTGTATGAACTCCTGGCCCCTGTGGAAGTCAATGGGAGTTTTGCCATTTACCTCAATGGTGCCAGAATTTCACCCCCTTTCGTACATATTGCTTAAAAACAAAACAAAACACACAAGAAAAACTAAAAAAATCACACACATTATGCACAGTACTAGATCTCACTATGCTAACCGTAGTAAATGCAAATATAGTATCAATATATCAATCTTACATAGCTTGTTGCAGTAAGCTAATGGCTTTTGGTAAAGAAGTGGCACTTACCACCTCAGCAAACAATATGCTTTTCAAATGTATTAAGGATATGTGCCTAATTATTGTACTCATAAGAAAATGATCTAATAAATGATCAAATATAGTGTCAGGTAGGAAAACGAGCATTATTTACTTTTTCTGAGTGTGCTAATTAATAGATTTAAAGAATAAAAATAGGCCACGCATGAACTGGGCTTTTAATTAAAATGTTTCTGTAGCAATGAATCTAAAATGACAGGCAATCTGACCATGAAAAATGTAACATGTAATAGTGACAAAAATACAGTTTAAATGTGAGTCTTTACAGTGTCACTAGATACTTTTTGTTTGGAACGTAAATGTTTCCCACTCTGAGGTTCAATAGTAGGTATATTTGCTCAGTCATTGCAAATCTACTAATAGTTACTCTTCTGATTTCAATTCAGTGCCTCTGTCCACTGGGCATTGTTTTTAAACCTTTTTAGTTAATGCACTAGAGCTGCTGAAATATTGTGACCTGCTTTTAAGTCTGAAGTGGCCAATACAAAATGTTAAGAGACAAAATAACCACAGGCCATTAGCGGAGTAAAAAGATGGATTCTAAATTTTGCAGTTCTCTTTCCTCAAGGCAAACACTTTAACTTCTGGGGATTCCAATAATAGAGTTTTTTCTTTAGTCTTTCCTGTTATGCCTGATTTTCAGATAAGTGTTAGATAAAATTAGGAGTACCTAAGGGTTGTAGGATTAGGCCAAACATTTTGTTATGTTCTCTGTCAGCACCCTATATTAGATAGACATTAACGTCCTTTGGCATAATTATTAATTTTGCCTTCTGTAACGGGATCAGGGAATAACATATGCAATCATTAGTACAAGAATAGGGCAATACGCTGTTTGAAAACTCACACCAAACTTGTAAGGGTGGAGATACAATTAGGTCTATCAAGGACAGGCTCCTCTTCCTTAGCAGGTGGCAATTGTTTCATCATTTCCTAAAGTGTGTTAGTTTGCTCAAATAGTTAGAATAGTCAAACGAACGTGTACTAAATTTTCATATAGTTGGAAAAATCAGCAGGCAAATGACTTTCTTTGGCTTGAAGGCACATAAATCTGTTTTGCAGAGCATTTCCACAACAGAATTCATGATGAGCTTCCCTGCAAGAAACAGTAAAAAGGCTCTGAGCCAAAAGGGATGTAAACGTGTAAACGGTGGCATGAAGACATGCTCCTCCAGCAGGAAACAACATTAACATGTGTCTGAGAATCTGTAGGAGAACAGTGAGAGGGTAACTTTTGGCAAACGAGAGCTTGTATTTCAGAATGCTTATTTTTGTGTTTCATTTAGAAGGGTAAAAATGTGTACCCTGAAATAGTCACCACTAAGCAAAAAGATGAAATAGAACAAATTTTAATGCAGTTTTTGAAGTAAAATACTGGCAGCAGAAGATCCTGCATATACAAAGAATAAATATACATTGCAGACCCGATTCTCATCTACAATAATGCCCTTTTACATTGCTCCAGCCCCCCATTGGCCTGGAACGGCGGACCGTGGCCAGTGGGAGTTGCGATCGGCCAAACCTGCAGATGCTGGAGGTAAACAAACCATCCCAGCCCACTAGCGGATTTCCCTGACGGGCCGCGTGCCAAAGGCTGCCGATCCCTGCTGTAGTAGCTCTTGATTGCCACTAAAAACCTCCAACGACTTAGAGTGCAAACTCAGTTCCAGTTTGGCCTAGTTACTGTGATATTTTGATGAAGGCACCCAAAACTGTGAGCCACTCTGTCACTGCTCTGCCACAGCAAAAGTGAGTTCCTTCTGCTGCTGAACTATGAGTCAGCTCCTTGGCGCACCAAGCCTGTCTGCCTTGACAGCAAACTCTTCAGGATTCTGCCAGTTCAAACCTTGCCTTGTAGGTAACAATCAGTGAACCTCAATTCCTGAGTTCCTCAGAGATGTCTTTCTGCAGTACCCCTTCCCTCTCACTGGACCCTCACAGAAGTTATTAAATTTGCTGCTCCACAGAAAGCACAACGGCTTATTAAATTAGCTGAAGATTTACACTTCAATATAATAGCACTGAAATGGTTTTGCAATAACAAGAATAATGTATTAACAAGAACACAGGTTTAAGTCATTTCAAGTAAGAGTAAGAAAAGATATGAAAGGTTACAAAACAAAACAAAACATGCTTTCTAGTGACTAAAACAACTTCAGTAAGTTACAATCTTTATCTAAGCAGGTTTCTTACCTATACTCAGTTTCTAGAGACTTCAGCTCCCTTGGTTGAAGGATCTACCTTTCTCAGGATTCAAAAGCTCTGACATCTTGCATCCCTTTGGTGAAGGATGCCAAAACAGCTTTGTGCTTATATTTTCCAAAGTCCATTGCCTCCATTTCAAGGGCCAGGAAAGCTTCCAGGTGGGGGGGAGGAGGGGGAGGAGTGGGGGAGCATGTGATATAGCTTCAATCCTCCATTGTGATTCTTAAGTGGTCATCTCCCTCACTTGTTGGATGGTTTTGTTTACTTTATATGTAAATGTTACTTTCATTATTTCTAGCCTCACTTTGCTCAATTTACATTGGAGAGACAGTCAAGCAGGCAACACAATGTTCCTTTGTCTTGGGAAGGCTGGGCTTACACACCAGTTGCCAAACACATTTTAAGAACGTATTTCCAGCCCACATTTCTAATTCTTTATATACTACCCATACATACATAACACAAAAGTATTAATGACCAGCATGTTAACAATTTGCATGACACCTTCCAGATAAAGATTATGACAACAGAGAGTTGGGGGCAGTCAGTGAGTCAGAAGGATGTGATTGAGGCATGGTGTGCCCTCTGCCAGTTGGCATTGAGGGGCTCCCTGAATCACTGTTACTTTCAATCTAGGAGCACTGTTTTTTACCTGTCATGTTAACAAGATTATATTTGGCCTACTGAAAAATCATATGAGGCTTCTGTTGCAACTGCCCCGTCATTGGCTGGGTCTTGCTGAAGCTGCCTAACAACAGACACTGAGGCGACGCAGAAGTAAGTAATACAATCTTCAGATTAAATTTCCATGTGGTCACCCAACTCCAGAATGGAGCAACACTTCCTCTTTGCTACCCCAATTCCTGTCTTAAACCACAGTAGAGCTCCATCTGCTAGGCTCCACCCAGAGGCAGGGAGAGATGGTGCCGCAGAGTAGCACTCTCCAGCCTATGGAGATTCAGAGTGCAGGGACCATAGTTGTCCCTTTGCTCTTCTATAGAGAACAAAGTGTGGGGGTGGGGAGACAGACAATCTAGTGCCAACATTTTAGTACATTGAACTTTATCATTTAGTTTTTTGTCTCTGTGAATTGATACATTAAACATTCTAAGCGGGAGACAAAACGGAGGGAATGCCTGTGTGCAAAGGAGTAGAGGGATACAGCAGGGTTATATTAAACTAATCCTGTTACACCCAAAGTGTTGGAAGCTTAATTCTTCCCTGATTTATTTATTTATTTATTTATTTAGTAGTTGTGATTCACCGATACTTTATTCCTTTAGGTTCATTTTCACAGCAGTAATCATTACTTTGCTCTTATTTTTATTTCTTCAGTTATGTCATTAGGACAAATGAATGCTACATGCAAGCAGCTACAGAAGGCTGTATTTAACAAGGGGAAACTGCAACATGACTGTGTGCTGTGAATGCCTGGAGGGCAATCCCTCAATAATGGATTTATGGGGATTGCGTGGCCATAGGCAGCACAGAAGCCAGTTGGAGTTTTTATGGAATCCCACTTTTAATTGCCACACGTGCTCACCATGTATGTTGGCATCATAAAGGTCTTTAATACACTTTGGACAAAGTTCACCCCTCTTCAGAAAGTCAGCACAAGCCCTCTGCACTACTTAAGCTCTATTTTGGAGGATTTAAGTGGCGCATAAGCTTTATGCTGACCCTCTCTCCCTGGGAGTGAATTTGACTCTTAAATGGTTTTGAACATAAGAATGGCCATACATATTCCAACTGCAGCTGGTGCCAGATTCTTCAGAGAGAGTGAACAGAACAGGTCATTTTAATTGAGTGATCAATCCCCTGTCACCCAATCCCAGCTTCTAGCAGTTAGAGGTTTAGGGACACAGAGAGCATGGGGTTGCATCTGTGACGACCTTGGCTAACAGCCATTGATGGATCTATCCTCCATGAACTTATCTAATTCTTCTTTGAACCCAGTCATACCTTTGGCCTTCACAACATAACCTGTGAAATTCATTGCCAGGGTAACTGCGTTTTATGAAGAAGTACTCCCCTATGGGTTTTTTTTTAAGATATGCTGCATATTACTTCCTCTTGGCGATCCCAGATTCATGTGTTAGGTGAACACTTCCTTATTTACAACAGAGGGTCCTGTGGCACCTTTGAGACTAACAGAAGTATAGAGAGCATAAGCTTTCGTGGGTAAGAACCTCACTTCTTCAGATGCAAGGCTTGCTTGCCACAGGACCCTCTGTTGCTTTTTACAGATTCAGACTAACACGGCTACCCCTCTGATTCCTTATTTACGTTTTCCACACCATTCATGATTTTATTGACCTCTATCATATCCCCCTTCAGTCATCTCTTTTCCAAGCTGAACAGTCCCAGTCTTTTAAATTTTTCCTTATATGGAAACTGTTCCATACCCTTAATCATTGTTGTTGCCCTTCTCTGTATTTTTGCCAATTCTAACATATCTTTTTTCGAGATAGGGCAACCAGAACTGCACACAGAATTCAAAGTCTGGGCATACCATGGATTTATGTAGTGACATTATGATATTTTTTATCTTACTTTGGAGTAGAATACTACATGGGAGCTGCTTTAAAATAATAAAAAAAAACCACTTCAGTGATTAGCCCTCATACACAAACCGCTGGAAATATTTGGTTTTAACAAGAAAAAGGTACTTAGATTTACTAAGTACATCCAAATGAAGCCTGAAGGAAAAAAAAAAAAACCTCTTCTTTTTCCTCTCCTTATTCTTTTTGCTCTCAAGTTTCAATGAAAGCACTTATGAACACAAGTGGTCCCCTTGAGGTCAGTAGGACCACTTTATTTTATGATTTTGTAGTGCTGACCATCACTGCAGTATTCAAGCATTATTTAAATAAGATCAGTAATGGTAGCAAAGTCGCTAGCGGACTTCATGGCACGGCAGTCTCTGGCATTTTCTCCCTTTTCCATCCTTTTTTTTTTAAAGAGGGTTGAGAGGCTGAAGGGGGTGTCTCAAAGTTAAACACAAGCAGAAGCCTTTGCATGATTGGACTATTGTATTTCATAAAAGCTTGAAAGGTGTTTATGTTTAGGACTTCCAGACTTAATATCACATTTGAAAAATTTCAGCTCAGAGCTAATTTTTCAACAAAATGTAAAAACAGATGAAAATAAGGGTTTATAATAGGAAAAGAGAGAGTTTTAATTCTACAGTGCTACTACAATGCCATTATAACAAGCAAACATTTTCTTAAAAATGTGTACATAGTTTTTGGCTAAAGTGTGTGTGATGTTACATGATTAAAATATGATCATGTAGATCAGGGGTGTCAAACTCAATTGCACAGGGGGCCAAAACTCAAAACTCGCGGGCCGAACAGTATAACCATTTATTTAACAGACTAAATATTTATGTTTTTTAACCATTAATATGAACCAAAATACAGGATATCATTCCAAAATAAATACATTTCAACTTAAAATATTTTGCTCTTCATAAAAAAATATCCTGTCAATACAATACATTCAAAATCTGTACATGCTGGAATATTAAAAAATCTGAAAATATAAATAAAAAATTGAATTTAAAGCAAAAGTATAATCATAACAAATCATAACATTCCATTTTCTTGTCCTATTTAGTCAGAGCCTGATACTTGGAGTCTTTTCTTTGCAACAAGTTCGTTTATGTTTGGGGTTAGGTTCTGTGTTGTGAAGATTCTCAGGATCGATTGCAGGTGTTCATCAGTGAGGCGACTCCTGTGTGACGTTTTGTTAATTTTCATCACAGAGAACAGCTGCTCGCACAGATATGTGCTGCCAAACATGGACAGGATTCGAGCCGCATGTTGGCGGAGCTGCGGCATCGCTTCAGGAATGAAGCAAGTGAACTGTGCTGGCCCCGCAGTGTCGTACTTTGCCTTCAGTGTCCCGTTACATTGCAGTTCTATCAGCTCCATCTGCATTTCTACAGGTGCGGTTTCCACATCGACTGCAAATGGGTTGCGAAGCAGCTCGAAGTTACTTTTCTGTGCCTCAAAGTCACTGAAGCGCCGTGCGAACTCAGTGCGCAGCGCGCTGAGTTTTTCAGCAAAGGTGGCATTTGGGAAAACTGTGGCACTTTCTTGGTTCCGTATTACTTGGCAACAGGGAAAGTGAGACAAGTTGCATTGGTGCATTTGTGTCTCCCATAAGCGCAGCTTCACTTGAAATGCCTTCACTGCATCATGCATATCGGTTATTATGTGCTCCCGTCCCTGGAGTTGAAGGTTTAAAGCGCTAAGATGCGACGTTATGTCAGCCAGGAACGCCAACTCACATTTCCACTTTTCATCCCGCAGAACTGTGCAGTCTTTCCCCTTACTGTCCATGAACTGGCAGATTTCCTCTCGCAGCTCAAAGTGTCTTTTGAGAACTTTTCCCCGACTTAGCCACCGGACCTCCGTATGATATGGCATATCGCCAAACTCGCTATCTATTTCCCGCAGAAAAGACTGGAATTGGCGGTGATTTAAACCGTGGGCTCTGATAAAGTTGACGGTTTGTGTTACAGTGTTCATGACATGATCCATTTTTAGGACTTTAGCACTCAGCGATTCCTGGTGTATGATGCAGTGATACACTGTCAACTCACCGGCACAGTTCTCCTCCCGCATCTTTGAGCGCATCCTTCCCACCAGTCCATTTTTTTCACCACACATAGCAGGTGCGCCATCTGTTGTAAGTCCAACGAGTTTTTCCCACGGCAGTTTCATGTCGGTTACACTTTGAAATACATTTCCAAAGATGTCTTCTCCTTTCGTTGTCCCGTGCATCGATTTAATGTCCAGTATTTCCTCTGTTACGCACAAATTGGAATCCACACCACGGATAAATATCGCCAGCTGTGCAGTGTCAGTCGCGTCAGTAGTTTCATCCACGGCAAGGGAGTATGCAACAAAATCTTTTGCTCTTTCAATCAACTGTGTTTTCAAATCAGTCGCCATCTCACAAACCCGATTAGCAACAGTGTTTCTGCTGAGGCTTACATTTGCAAACGCTCGCGTTTTATCTGGACAAAGGACGTCGCACACTTTCATCATACAATTCTTTACGAATTCCCCCTCGGTAAACGGCCGTCCTGATTTGGCGATCTCTTCGGCCACAATGAAACTTGCTTTCACAGCAGCTTCACTTTGTGATTTTGCTTTGGTGAAAAACGTCTGCTGGGATGTCAAATTCTTCTTCAACTCCTCTACCTTTTGTAGCTTCTGTCCTGCGCTCAGGTTTTTGAATTTGTTCTCATGTTTCGTCTCGTAGTGCCGTCTTAGGTTATACTCCTTCATTACAGCGATATTACTCCCGCAAAGGAGACACACTGGTTTACCTGCAATTTCAGTAAACATATACTCATTCTCCCACCGGCTTTGAAAGCCTCAGTTTTCAGAATCAATTTTTCTCTTGGCCATTGTTGGGGTCTACCTTTGATTTGAGATTAGCGTTGTATACATCAACAGACCGCGAACTTGAACCGCGGCTTGCCGTTGGCGGCAATTGCACTGCATCATGGGATTTGTAGTGTGTGTTATTGGGGCGTCATATCACAGGGCCATTAAAAACAGATATATAAAACGATTTTGCGGGCCGGATATAATTGTATGGCGGGCCGGATGTGGCCCGCGGGCCTTGAGTTTGACACATGTGATGTAGATCATTGTTGCTATCACAGTTATATAATTGGAACAAATCTTGTACAAAGTGTGTCATGTAAGATGTCTATAAAAAAGTAATGATTTGCTGAATAGGATTATGCTATTTATGTACAAAAACGATGCATGTATACAAAGTTATGAATATTGAATATGTACCTATATTTCAAACGTTTGGTCCTCTGATAACACCCACAAGGTATTTAACCAGCACATTGTGAATGAAGTATTAAAGTTGACGGCTCATCAATGAACACAATGGACCTGGAAGAAGCCTATTTACACCTAATGGACTTCCTGAGGACGTTCTAACTAGTGTATGGGTAATGGCCTCTGCTATGACTAAGCGAAGGAGGCATGGACATGTGACTTGCCCATGTGACTCCAAATTCCATCATACTATTTGTAATTTCCCCACAAACTAGAACTATGGGTTTCCCTTCACTTGGCAGAAGTTATAAGAGGAGCTGGAAACATCTCCATTTTGCCTTTTCTGCTCATACCTCTGGACTACGAACTTATACTAATGGGAACATTCTAACCAAAGGACTGAGGACCTTCCGGTGATTTGGAAGCAGCCAGAGACTAACAAGCCAACAGTGTATTCCATCACTGCTACAAGCCTGATCCAAGAACCTTGCAATTATTTTATGTATATGATTCCTTTAACCAATTTTAACTCTCACTTTTCTTTCAATAAATCTTTAAATATTAGATCCTAAAGGATTGACAACAGCATGATTAGTGGGCAAGATCTGAGTTATGTATTGACCTGAGTATGTGGCTAGTCCTTTGAGATCAGAAGAACCCTTTGGTTAATGAAATTGGTTTTGAATAATCACTCATCATTAAGTCTAGTGGTTTTGGTGGTGTTACAAGGACTGGAATACCTAAGTAGACTGCTTTTCTGACTTCTTGTTAGCCAGTATGGTGAGATAGAAGTTTACTTTTGTTGCTGGTCTGGTATATCTTATGGAAGAATAACCGCCATCTTTGGGATTTCTCCTGAATTTGGTATTCTCAGTTGTGACCCATGGAGGCACGATTACAGAGTGAAAAGCCACTGTTTCAGGTTAATCTAGAAAGAAGCAACTGCTTAGTTTGTAAAAGAGATTTGTTCGTGGCCACTTTTTTTTTTGGTGGGATCCAATTTCCTGTCTCATGTATTCTGGTTATTTTGTTTCCCATTTTGAGCTTAGTAGATAATGCTTTACACTGTGTTTACACCCTGATCCTGCAAACAGTTATTCACATGTTTATTGCGGTACATGTGATCTACCCCACGGAAGCAAATAGGACTCCTCACATGTGTTAAGTTAAGTGTGTGATGAGCTATTTGCAGGATCAGGACTTCAAAAATTTTTCTCACTAGTGCAGATCCAACTGTGCCATAGTGTGTGCGTGTTAAATACATTAACAAAACAGTCTGAGATGTATCAAGATATGCCTACCATGGGCATAGATGTAAAAGCCTCACCCTGTTCAGATATTTGGCTCCTTTCAGAAAGGAGATCTTTCTCTGGACTTGTTTACACAGTGGGATGACTGACTCTACAGGGTAGGGCTTGCTAAAGTACACTAACATGTTGCATATTAATTGGTCTGTGTAGACCCGGCTGGTGCACACTAATGGTTCTTTAGGGCAGTGTTTCTCAACAACCACTCCATGGACCAGTGCCAGTCCTGGAGATTTCCCTGATATAGTTTAGGAAGGCAGCAAGCCAGTTTCAAGTGCTAAAAATGTCAAGAAACATGGCCCTAAGGCACTTTAACATAGTACTTGTACTTTAAAGTACACTAGAAAACCTTTAGTACACACCAGCAAGGACTACACACACCAATTAAGGAGTAGCATATTACAGAGTTTTAGAAATCACATAACCATAGTGTGCATTACCTCACGGGGTACACAAGCAGATGGATTTTTTAAAATGGCATAAAATGTTCCAACAGAAATAACGAATCTGAGAGGATCCTAGAATACCTAGAGAGCTGACTGAGGAGACATCTAAGCCATTAGCAATTATCTTTGAAAACTCATGGAAGATGGGAGAGATTTCAGAAGACTGGAAAAGGGCAAATATAGTGCCAATCTATAAAAAGCAGAATAAGGACAACCAGGGAAATTACAGACCAGTCAGCTTAAATTTGGTACCTGGAAAGATAATGGAGCAAATAATCAAGCAATCAATTTTCAAGCAACTAGAAAATAAGGTGATCAGCATGGATTTGTCAAGAACAAATTCTGTCAAACCAACCTAATAGCTTTCTTTGATAGGATAACAAGCCTTGTGGATGAGGGGAAGTGGTAGACATGGTATATCTTGACTTTAGTAAGGCTTCTGATGCTGTCCCATATGACCGCCTCATAAACAATCTAAGGAAATACAGGTTAGATAGAGCTACTATAAGGTGGGTGCATAACTGGTTGAAAAAACGTTCCTAAAGAGTAATCCTCAGCAGTTCATAGTCAAGCTGTAAGGGCACATTGAGTGGTGTTCTGTTCAATATCTTCATCAGTGATTTAGATAATGGCATAGAGAGAGTACACTTATGAAGTTTGCAAATGATACCAGGCTTGGAGGCATTGCAAGTGCTTTGGAGGATAAGATTAAAACTCAAAAAGAGATCTGGACAAACTGGAGAAGTGGTCAGAAGTAAATAGGATGAAATTCAATAAGAACAAATACAAAGTACTTCCTGTAACAAGCAACAATGAATTGCACACATACAAAATGGGAAACAACTGCCTAGGAAGGAGTACTGTGGATAGGGATCTGAGGGTTACAGTGGATCACAAGCTAATTATGAGTCAGTGTAACACGGTTGCAAAAAGAAAAAAAGCAAACATCATTCTGGGATGTATTAGCAGGAGTACTGTAAGCAAGACATGAGACGTCATTCTTCTGCTCTACTCCACACTGATAAGGCCTCAGCTGGAGTATTGCATCCAGTTCTGGGCACCACATTTCAGGAAAGTTGTGGAGAAATTGAAGAAAGTCCACAGGAGAGCAACACAAATTATTAAAGAAAACATGACCTATGAAGAAGGATTGAAAAAAAAAAATTGGGTTTATTTAGTCTACTGAAGAGAAGACTGGGGGCTGGGGGGGGTCATGGTAACAGTTATCTAGTACATAAAAGATTGTTAAAAGAAAAATTATTCTCTAACTTCTGAGGATAGGACAAGAAGCAATGGGCTTAAATTGTAGCATGGGAGGTTTAGGTTGGACATTAGGAAAAACTTCCTAACTGTCAGGGTAGTTAAGCACTGGAACAAATTGCCTACGGAGGTTACAGAATCTCCATTATTGGAGGTTTCTAAGAACAGCTTAGACCAGGGTTCCCAAACTTGGTTCACGGCTTGTTCCAGGTAAGCCCTTGGCAGGTCGCTCGTAGCTCGCAGTGGCCGCAGTTCACCATTCCCGGCCAATGGGAGCTGCGGGAAGTGGCACAGCCGGGCCACCGCTTCCCTCAGCTCCCATTGGCCAGGAACAGCCCCTGGCTTAGACAAACTCCTTTCAGGAATGGTCTAGTAATTATTACTTAATCCTGCCTTGACTGCAGGGAACTGGATTAGATGATCTATTGAGGTTCCTTCCAAGTGGAACCACTGTGCAGTGTGCCTTGTGGTGGCCTTTGGTCCTACAGCTTAATTTCATCCAAACAATATTATGTACCATATATTTGGAGGAGGAATGCATATGTCTTGAGGAGAGAGTCTGCACTGCACATAGGTAAATAAATTGATTAAAGAGCAGAATTTGCTTCCAAAGGCCAGATTTTGAGCTCACCTCAGATTTACCCCTGTATAAGTCCATTGACTTTATTAATGATTTTCATTGCTATAACAGAGGCGAATTAGGACATTAGCTGAGAGTTTCAAAGGTAGAGTGACATGAATGCCCAATTCGTATTATAAATTTCAATGACAGGGCATCCAAATCCCATAGAAAGCTTTGAAAGTCCACTCCAACTGGCTGCTTCTTGGTGATATTTATTGCTGAATTTGGGGTATTAGCTAACTTTAATGTTAAAATGCATTAATAAAAGTATTTAAAATTGTCCTAATGGAATTATGTCAACAATGAGCCTTCCTTAAACCTCCCTATTAGGTGGATGACCATGCGGGGGGGGGGGGGGGGGGGGGGGGAGGTGTTAAGGAGCAGGGAGAAATGGTCTGGGAGGATTGTAAGGCTCCATAAACACTTTTCCCGAAGGCAAACTGAGTGCATTTTATTGTGCTTGATGTTTTCCTCCAGTGTTGTTTTTTTTTTAATTGTGACTTATTTGTTCTAACCTAAAGCCTTGTTCTAAAATAATCCAAAACACAGGAATCACAGCTTTTCCTTTCCAACCATGTGTGTCTGCCCTGCTGCTGAATACAATGGGTTTATGCTTATCAGACATTTCTTTGTATTTCCCAGTTTCTTGGGATCCCCTCACCCCCATAGGATAAATATTTCAGAGCAGATCATTGACCCATCTAGCCTGGCATCCAGCCTCTAGCAAATTTTACAACACTGCATATGATGAAGGGAGTTCCTTCCTCCTGACCCCCATCGGCAACCACTCTATGTGCCACAGTATAAGATTTGATTACTCTTATTGGTGTGGCTTGCATAACTACAAATTACAGACAAAGTTATGGAATTATCCAGCTCTTTTAAAAATTCATCCACTGTATAGGATCCTGCTTCCAACAGCAGTGACCACCTCACATTGCTACCTTACACCATCTAGTCATTTTCTTTTGTATGTTTTAAATTTAACAGCCCTTTAGTTTGACTGAGAATTACTTTGGTCTCATCAGAAAAGATAAGAGTAGTGACTGGTCAGTTTTCACCATCACTTTCATAATTTTCAAACCCTCAGTTACCCTTTATCTTCTTTCCACCCTTAATAATTATAATTGGCCTCAGTATACACCCTGGAAGAGAGTGTACTATTATTTTGGAATATATACTAGCTACATTAATTTGACATTTTCTGGCAAGACTGACTACACTATTCAATGCATTCAATCTTCAGTGTTGCCAGCATAGGGCTGTGCGTGCAGTATCTAACAGTGGATCATACAGCAAGTTATAGCCAACATGCCCTGGCTCCAGACAATGCATTTGTTATACTGCTTCTGACCTATAGTGACATTTGGGACTATACCAATGACACTACCATTGAAAGCATCCTGAGAGAAAGCTCACGCAGTTTGTTAAGCTAAACATGGATGGTTTATTTACAGCTTTCTACATCAAGATGTGAATTCCAAAATGAATGGGTTTAAATATCCCAAATGGCATCTATGTAAAATAAACACATTAGCATCAACTACACAAATGTGTTTTGAATATTCAAAAGCTTACATACTAGCAGAAGACTAAACAGCTGGTCTAACATTTAAAATATGTATCACACTTATGTTTGACAGTTTTAGCAATGAACAACGACAAAGAAAAAGTTTCCAGGTACGCTAGGACATAGAATCATAGAAGATTAGGGTTGGAAGAGACCTCAGGAGGTCACCTAGTCCAACCCCCTGTTCAAAGGGAGGCCAACCCCAACTAAATGATCCCAGCCAGGGCTTTGTCAAGCTGGGCCTTAAAATCTTCTAAGGATGGAGATTCCACTATAACCAACTCCAATGCTTCATCACCCTCCTAGTGAAATAGTTTTTCCTACTATACAACCTAGACCTCCCACACTGCAACTTGAGACCATTGCTCCTTGTTCTGTCATCTGCCATCACTGAGAACAGCCTAGCTCCATCCTCTTTGGAACTGCCTCTTCAGGTAGTTGAAAGCTGCTATAAAATCCCCCCCTCACTTTTCTCTTCTGCAAACTAAATAAGCGCAGTTCCCTCAGCCTCTCCTCATAAGTCATGTGCCCCCGCCCCCTAATCATTTTCATTGTCCTCCATTGGGCTCTCTCCAATTTTCTACATCCTTTCTGTCGTGGGAGGCCCAAAACTGGACTCGATACTCCAGATGTGGCCTCAACAGTGCCCAATAAAGGGAATAATCACTTCCCTCGATCTGCTGGCAATGCTCCTACTAATACAACCCAATATGCCGTTAGCCTTCTTGGCAACAAGGGCACACTGTTGACTCATATCCAGCTTCTCATCCACTGTAATCCCCAAGTCCTTTTCTGCAGAACTGCTGCTTAGCCAGTCAGTCCCCAGCCTCTAGCGGTGCATGGGATTCTTCCATCCTAAGTGCAGGACTCTGCATTTGTTCTTGTTGAACCTCATCGGATTTCTTTTAGCCCAAACTTCCAATTTGTCTAGGTCACTCTGGACCCTATCCCTACTCTCCAGTGTATCTACCTCTCCCCCCCCCCTCCCCCACTTAGTGTCATCCACAAACTCGCTGAAGGTGCAATCCATCCCATATCCAGATCATTAATGAAGATGTTGACCATAACCAGCCCCAGGACAGACCGCTGGGGCACTCTGCTTGCTAGAAGCTGCCAACTAGACATTGAGCCATTGATCACTACCCGTTGAGTCCAACGATCTAGCCAGCTTTCTATCCACCTTATAGTCAATTCATCCAATCCATACTTTCTTAAACGTGCTGTCAAGAATACTGTGGGAGACCGTATCAAAAGTTTTGCTAAAGTCAAGATATATCATGACCACTGCTTTCCCCATATCCACAGCGCCAGTTATCTCATCATAGAAGGCAATCAGGTTGTTAAGGAATGACTTGCCCTTGATGAATCCATGTTGACTGTTCTGATCACCTTCCTCTCCTTCAAGTGCTTCAAAATGGATTCCTTGAGGACCTGCTCCATGATTTGTCCAGGGACTGACGTGAGGCTGACTGGTCTGTAGTTCCCCAGGTTCTCCTTCTTCCCTTTTTTAAAGATGGACACTATATTTGCCTTTTTCCAATCATCTGGGACCTCCCCCGATCACCACAAGTTTTCAAAGAGAATGGCCAATGGCTCTGCCATCACATCAGTCAACTCCCTCAGCACCCTTGGATGCATTAGATCTGGCCCCATGGACTTATGCATGTCCAGGTTTTTAAAATAGTCCTTAACCTGTTCTTTCACCACTGAGGGCTGATCACCTCCTCCCCATACTGTGCTGCCCAGTGCAGCAGTTTGGGAGCTGACCTTGTCTGTAAAGACAAAAAAGCATTGAGTACTTCTGCTTTTTCTACATCATCTGTTACTAAGTTGCCTCCCACACTTTCCCTGACCTTCTTCTTGTTGCTAACATACCTGTAGAAACCTTTTTTGTTACCCTTCACATTCCTTGCTAGCTGCAACTCCAATTGTGCTTTGGCCTTCCTGATTACACCCCTGCATACTTGAGCAATATTTTTATACCCCCCCTAGTCATCTGTCCAAGTTCCACATCTTGTAATCTTCCTTTTTGTATATAAGCTCACTGAAGATTTCTCTATTAAGCCATGCTGGTTGCCTGCCATATTTGCTATTCTTTCTGCACATCAGGATGATTTGTTGCTGCACCCTTAATAAGACTTCTTTAAAATACAGCCAGCTCTCCTGGACTCCCTTCCCCTCAAAATAGGTTCCCAGGGGATCCTACCCATCAGTTCCCTGAGGGAGTCAAAGTCTGCTTTCTGAAGTCCAGGGTCCGTATTCTGCTACTCTCCTTTCTTCCTTTTGTCAGTATCCTGAACTTGACCATGTCATGGTCACTGCTGCCCAGGTTGTCACCCACTTCTACTTCCCCTACCAATTCTTCCCTGTTTGTGAGCAGCAGGTCAAAAAGAGTATGGCCCCTAGTTGATTCCTCCAGCACTTGCACCAGGAAGTTTTCCCCCACACTCTTGGAAAAACTTCCTGGATTGTCTGTGCATTGCTATTTTGCTCTCCCAGCAGATGTGAAATCCCCCATGAGAGCCAGGGCCTGTGATCTGGAAACTTCTGTTAGTTATCCGAAGAAAGCCTCATCTACCTCATTCTCCTGGTCTGGTGGTCGATAGCAGATGCCCACCACGACATCACCCTTGTTGCTCTCGCCTTTAAACTTAACCCAAAGACTCTCAACAGGCTTTTCTCCAGTTTCATATTGGAGCAATCATACTGCTCCCTTGCACTTTATGTAATTCCTCCACCTTTCCTCCCCTGCCTGTCCTTCCTGAACAGTTTATACCCATTCATGACAGTGCTCCACTCATGTGAGTTACCCCACCAAGTCTCTTTTATTCCAATTACATGATAGTTCCTTGACTGTGCCAGGACTTCCAATTCTTCCTGCTTGCGTTCATGTATAGGCACCTAAGATAATTAGCCAATTGCCCTACTTTCTCAGTATGAATCAGAGGCCTCCCCTGTTGCACCCTTCTCCTTGTGTTTCCTCCCAGCATCCCACTTCCCAACTTGCCTCGGAGCTTAGGTCACCATCCCTGGCAAACCTGTTTTAAAGCCCTCCTCACTAGGTTAGCAAGCCTGCCTGCGAAGATACTCTTCCCTCTCTTCGTTAAGTGGATTCTATCTCTTCCTAGCAATCCTTCTTCCTAGAACAACATCCATGGTCAAAGAATCCAAAGTCCTCTCTCTGACACCACCTATGTAACCATGCATTTACGTCCACAATTTGATGGTACCTACCTGGGCCTTTTCCTGCAAAAGGGAGGATGGACGAGAACAAGACTTGTGCCTCAAACGCCTTTATTCTTTTTCCCCAGAGCCACGTAGTCTGCAGTGACCCACTCAAGGTCATTCCTGGCAGGATCATTGGTGCTCACATGGAGAAGTAGGAAGGGGTAGCAGTCCGAGGACTTGATCAATCTCGGCAGACACTCCACCACATCCTGAATTCTAGCTCCAGGCAAGCAGACACATCTCAAGTTTCCCGGTCTGGATGGCAGATGGATGACTCCATCCTCCTTAGGAGGGAGTCCTCGACCACCAGTCTCCTCCTCTTGGGAGAGGTGGTCGTGGAACCCCTATCCCTAGAACAATGCATCCTATGCCTTCCAGTCGATGGGATATCCTTCTGATCCCTTCCCTCAGATGACTCTTCCAAACCATTCTCTGCCATAGTACCTGTGCAGAGAACCTGAAAATGGTTTCTTACCTCTATCTGCATTGGGGATACATGGGTTCTCCTCTTTCTTCTTCTGGAGGTCACATGCTGCCAATTTTATTCCCCGTTGTGCACTGCCTTCTCAGATTCTTTAGCATGCTGTGCCTGCAGTACCACACACTGACGTCTAGCCAGACATGGTATGGGGAAGACTATTGGGACAAGGGAATTAATGTACTTGAATAGAGTCTTTAACCCCAATAATCCCTTGGCCTGTCAAACAAGTTTCACATAAGAGAGGGAGTGCGCAAAGCAGTATAGGGGAACAACCCTTCTACTCCCAAACATAATTGCCAGTCTCTCTTCATGAACACCCATAATGGAGCGGTAGAGAGAGTGGAGAAGGCTATTCTGTTTCCCCTAGATTCTGGCTAAAGGAGGTGAAGCCTGTGGAACAGTCTTTGTTTTTCCTTGGAGGAGGAGAGCTGGGAGTGTGGAAGGGAGGAGGCGTGCTGCATACTCAGCCTTTCCTTCTCTGCTGCACTGGAGTGAAGGGGAAAACCAGCAGCATGCAAATCCTCCTGACCAAGAAAGGGAGAAAATAGGGGACTCCTAGCTTGGACAATCCATCCTCTCCTATTGGGTGCTAGTGCTGCTCCAACTACAGACAGGAAGGCTTGGAAACCTATTAACAACACAAAGACAAGCTCCTCCAACTCATTAGACTTCAGATTCACCTACAGCATTAATCTTCATCTTACCAGCCACTAAAGAAATAGGAGGAGGTAGACAAGAATGTTCAGGATTAAGATGGGTTCCACTCCACTGTACCCCCCTTACTTTAAACCCTGAAATCCATTATATTTGTTCCCTAGAGAAGCTATACCGCCCCAGAAAAATATCTTACATGGTTTTTACTCTGAGTAGAAGAGTGCTTCTGTGGGAAATAGTATGAATGGATAAAAGGCACCCTACGCCACTTTGGAAACATTTGTATGTGAATTAGTGGGTTTGCAAATATCTGGTTATCTCTAAATATTTATTAGACTCTCTAAAGGACAAAATCATTTCAGACTGTTTTGTGCACTTTATGTTTCATGTTTATTTATCAGAAGTCACTTGGCAGTAAATAAATGACCTTGCTTGGAGCATTAACATAAAGTTGACTTTCATTTTGGTTCTTTTTTGAAAATAAAAATGTTTTGTTTTTTTGCTGGTATATTTGCTCTTGTTTTTTTCTGTTTGCCCTAATAACAAATATTAGTTTTAAACTCTGGGATGTGTTTAATGATATCATTTGATACCAGTCACAATCACCTATTTAAAACAGAAAAACTAGTAATAGGGCTGAACCAAACTCCGATTTTTGGGGTGTCCAACTTTCAGGTCCCACCTCTGTGCCCTGCTACATCTACTTTGTGCCACAACAGCACTTCAGTGAAGTTCCTAGAGATTTGCCCTGGCAGGAGAGGAGAATCAAGTCTATGTGACTCTCCCTTTTTGGGATTTGGGGCCATATCATTTGCTGCTGCCGCCAACTGCTGTAGCTCCACTGAAGTCCTTGGAAGAATCTCCATGGTGCTTGCACCAGCTGGATGCAGCAGAGATTTGCGGGCAGGGAACTGTTTACTAATACATGTCATCTGGCAATGATCCTTAAGGGGCCATCAGCCAGCTGGGATTTGCTGGAGGCTCCAGCCGCTCCTTCTCCCACCTTCATCCCCACCACATCAGGGGCTGTGGGAAGTGTGGCATAGAGGTGGCAGAGCCAGTTCCTATGGCCACTGGGGATTCCATTACTGAAGGGTATCCCCAGCTAGGGGCTCATTGCTACTTCCTGCCCCCTTTGTGCTACTGAAGTGGTAGAAGTGGAAGGGGAGGGGTGGGTAGCAGAATTGCCCCTTTGACTTTATTGGACCTGCACTGACTCCAGCTGAGGACCTGGCATTTCCATTTTATGTGAAATTTCTGACAAACACTGGGTCCTCGATGAAGGCTAGATGGGCAGCATGTAGTACCTGGCTGTTAATGCATAACAAAAGGTTCCAAACCGGGCTGTGAATTCTTTTTATTTATAAACCAACTGAGTTTTAACTGACAGGTACAGAATTGCTTACGTACATAATATGAGCAAGAAGTGGAATTGGGGCTAGATCCTCAGCTGGTGTAAATGAGAATAGCTCAGATTACTTCAGTGGAGAACTGATTCACACCATCTGGTCACCTGGTCCTTGGTGTCAAAATTTGTATCTAGGCAAAGATTCCTCAAACTAAAAATGAGGTGGCAAGACCCTCTTAGTAGTTCTTTCTCTGTGTTTTGCCTGTGATCTCCGTTTAGTTATACCACTCACTGCCAGAATTGTGTGGACAGGGAACAGATCTTATTTTTAAGAATTTTTGAATAGTTGAAAGATGAATAGTAAAGAACAATATTGCCAGACATATAGATGAACATAATTTGCTGGGGAAGAGTAAACATGTTCTTTGTAAAGGGAAATCATGCCTCACCAATCTACTAGAATTCTTTGACGTGATCAACAAGCTTGTGGACCAAGGGGATCCAGTGGATATAGCGTACTTAGATTTTTAGAAAGCCTTTGACAAGGTCCCTCACCAAAGGCTCATAAGCAAAGTAAGCTGTCATGGGATAAGAAGGAAAGTCCTCTCACAGGTTGGTAACTGGTTAAAAGATAGGAAACAAAAGGTAGGTATAAATGGTCAGTTTTCAGAATGGAGTAGTGTCCCCGTGGGGTCTGTACTGGGACCAGTCCTATTCAACATATTCATAAATAATCTGGAAAAAAGAGGTAAACAGGTGGCAAAATTTGCAGATGATACAAAACTATTCATGATTGTTAAGTCCCAGGCAGATTGCGAAGAGCTACAAAAGGATCTCTCAAAACTGGGTGACTGGGCAACAAAATGGCAGATGAAATTTAATGTTGCTAAATGCAAAGTAATGCATAATGGAAAACATAATCCCAACTATACAAATGAAATGATGGGATCTAAATTAGCTGTTACCACTCAAGAATGATCTTGGAGTCATTGTGGATAGTTCTCTGAAAACATCCACTCAATGTGCAGCGGCAATCAAAAAGCGAACAGAATGTTGGGAATAATTAAGAAAGGGATACATAATAAGACAGAAAATATCATATTGCCTCTACATAAATCCATGTTACACCCACATCTTGAATACTGCGTGCAGATGTGGTCTCCCCATCTCAAAAAGATGTATGGGAATTGAAAAAGGTTCAGGAAAAAGCAACTAAAATGATTAGGGGTATGGAACGGCTTCTGTATGAGGAGAGATTAATAACACTGAGACTTTTCAGCTTGGAAAAGAGACGACTAAAGGGGGATATGATTAAGGTCTATAAAATCATGACTGGTGTGGAGAAAGTAAATAAGGAATTGTTATTTACTTCTTCTCATAACACAAGAACTAGGGGCCACCAAATGAAATTAATAGGCAGCAGGTTTTAAAACAAAGAAAAGAAAGTATTTCTTCACACAACACACAGGCAACCTGTGGAACTCTTTCCCAGAGGATGTTGTAAAGGCCAAGACTATAACAGGGTTCAAAAAAAGAACTAGATAATTTCATGGAGGATAAGTCCACCAATGGCTATTAGCCAGGAAGGGCAGGGATGGTGTTCCTAGCCTCTGTTTGCTAGAAGCTGGGAATGAGGGACAAGGAATGGATCACTTGATGATTACCTGTTCTGTTAATTCTCTCTGTGACACCTGGCATTGGCCACTGTCAGAAGACAGGATACTGGGCTAGATGGACCTTTGGTCTGACCCAATATGGCTGTTCCTAATATTTTTGGTGATGCCAAATACTGAATTAGCAGGCTTTTGCTGTAAGTAATACAACAACTTTCATTTGCCCAGTGATGAAAAACAAGCTGGGTCATGATTTACACGTTTTAAGCGCGTTAGTCAAATTTGTTCATGCCAATAAGGAAAACTGATCCTTTTCTGAGAAGATTCTGAACATTGAAGGAGTTGACACCACGCTCAATGGACAGATTTTCCAGTTCAGTCCCCTTCCAGGGTAAGTAACAACAAAATTCTAATGTGCAATCTGCCAAATATTGGGTGAGAGGCAACCACAAACAAGCAAACAAAAAACACCACCGGTCGGGGGTGGGGGGGAAATCTTCATTTTATTATTATTATTTTTTAATGAGACATCACACTCAAGTTCTCACCTGTGTTAGAGGAGTTTCTGCAAAGCAAAGCAAATGTATGAAAATTATGGACTAGTGACAGCTTCCTAAATCATGTTAATACAGACCAATGGGAGGTCCATCTATAAATATTTTATAAAGTCAGATGATGTAGGTGAACCTCCCATTGGCCTATATGGCTGGGAACATATTGCAGCCTCTTAAGAGCTACCTATTGGCTATACTGCAGCCCAGCATCCCCAGTATGTCATTCATTGAATGCCTGTCTGTTACATTCACAACATGCACATAAGGGAGCAGAAGGGAAAACAAATATTCTTCCTTAAAGGCTGCAATATAACACTGTTATTTCTTAGAAACTCTTAAAGCTCATGAAAACAACCAAATAGAGAAAAAGAGAGAGAGAGGGCTGCTAGTTAATGCAGAGAGGCATAACTCAACCCACCTTGCTCCAGGGTCATGCTTTCCAGACTACTCAAGAGGCTCCCAGATAACATGGCTTCCCACAGAGCCCGTAAGCCTGCAAGCTGGACAAGGAAACACAATTTAAAGTGATAGCCTGTAATTTTAAACAGTTTTCAATACACCACTCTGACCTTAGCATGCCTCCTAGACAGGGTGCTGTGGTGGTGGGAGGGGGGAACAGTGTAGGGTTCCTCACATCAGAGTTGTTCTGAAAGGGATGGAGGAAGTAGCATATTAATGGACTCAATCTGCTGCCAGTGCTTGCTACTGAGACTGCCAACAAGGGTAACACAATTAGTGTCAGCTCTAGATAGTGGCAGATTTTGATATTGTGGAACTGGATATGGAACAGTTCATAGTAATCACTTTAAATACACATTCTATAACTACAAAAGAAAAGGAATATTGTTGAAATCAGGTGAAGTTCCTAATGTGAATGGTCTACTAAATATGCTGAGTGAAATCCTGGTTCCCCCTGAAGTCAAGTGGAGTTTTTCCACTATGTTTAATCCAAACTTAGATGAACATCAAGGGTAGGGTTTCTTCTCAAGCTTGGCTGTTCTTAGGATTTTTCACTGCAGTATCTCCTTTGTTCCAGCCGCTAGTTCTTTCTGCCTCAAAGACTTACCAATTCTTCACCACATCTAGTTACCAGGGTCTAGAGATTTATTTCTACCTATACTGTCTTTATAATGAAAACAAGAAGAAGTCAATCAATTTTGGCATTTCAACACCGCTGTAAATTTTATAAATACCATTTCACAGACCAAAAATTCAAGCTGTTTTATTACAGGACACTGAACTTAGTTTTCAGTACAATATTTTTAAAAGTTGTTAAGGGCAGTATAGGCTGTACCTGGCTTGGTAACGCTGTTTGTATTTGAAGGAGACAGTATTTGAAAAGAATGATGTCACTTCAAATATGGCTGTGCCTGTTTGTGCTATGTTATACATAAATAGGTCAAGTTTAGTTATGTTAAGTGAAGGAAATAAATATGTCCTTTTAAAACAACAAATAAAACGGGTCTAAGCTGCAAGTTTCGTTTCAGGGAAATATTTTTACAACTCACTCCATGATGGATAATTCAAGGATGTTGCACTAAATACACAAACACACAGTAGTACAGTCTGAAATAATACAATTAAATTAAATGAACCAGCATTAGTTGAACTGGAAATAAAAACAATGTACTTCCTGCCTCACAGTGAGAAAGGGCAATGAAGTCAGTGTCCCACTGTGTTATTTAGGGCCACCGCCAACAGAAGGAAAGAGCTAATAAGATCCATACAAAAGATCTGGGCAGGCCTTTCTCCTACTTGGTTTTGTCTTGTTTTGTTTGCCACTGATCCCTGGAAACGAAACCCATTATAAAGGTGTAGTGACTTGGTCATGATATTCAAGTGATTCCATGTCTTATGAGTCACTAGCAGAATTGGGGTCTCTGGGGATCACAAAGATCTGCTCCTGGATAGAGACAGTTCCCCCCCAAAAAGACACTTTTCACCCTCTCCCTCCCCAATCAAAATTCATTATTTTGTCTACTGGTAAAGGGGAAGGTAGAGGAGGGAAGGAGTAAGATACCCCCCACAAACCAAAAAGAAATGAACATTTCCTTTTAGAAACCAATTGCAATATTTGCTTACATTTTGTTCCCATTCATAGGGTGGTGGTGGTGATGGGGGGAAGAGATCTTTCTCCCCCAAACTGGGATTTTCTACAAAAAGTTTAAAGTTCCTTTTGAAGTTTCATCCAAAAGGACGGACGGACAGACAGACAACAGTTGACAACAAAATTCCAACCAGCTCTACCATTTTGGGGGGGCAAGGGAGGAAGGAAGGATGTAATTGGGGGGACTCAGCACTGGAGCTCCCTTTTGAGCCAGACAGACATTTCCAGGGTTCTTCCATTCTAGCATCCCTTACTGTGTGCCAGTCCAGTTCTGCAGTCATCAGCACCTTTGTTGCCCAGCCTTTAGGCCAAGTAACGTTTCCAGTTCAGTCCCCTTCCAGGGTAACAAAAGTCCATCTAAAAACCCAAATAAACAATTCTTCTTCCCCTTTTGGGCTATGCTCAGGCTCCTTGCCCTTCACCTCTACTCCTGGGCCCTACAGAGTTTTTCTATACTCTTTAAGCTGCACATCACCTCCCACAGCTTATTCTCCTGGAGACTCTTTTCCTCCTAGCAAGTTTCAGAGTAACAGCCGTGTTAGTCTGTATCTGCAAAAAGAAGAACAGGAGTACTTGTGGCACCTTAGAGACTAACAAATTTATTAGAGCATAAGCTTTCGTGGACTACAGCCCACTTCTTCGGATGCATATAGAATGGAACATATAATGAGGAGATATATATACACACATACAGAGAGCATAAACAGGTGGGAGTTGTCTTACCAACTCTGAGAGGCCAATTAATTAAGAGAAAAAAAACTTTTGAAGTGATAATCAAGCTAGCCGAGTACAGACAGTGTGATAAGAAGTGTGAGAGTACTTACAAGGGGAGATAGAGTCAATGTTTGTAATGGCTCAGCAATTTTGGGTAGCAAATAGAATACCCCTGGTCGGGGTTCTAGGCATGTGTCTGTACGGATTTGTTCCTGTGCTTTGTCAGGGAGTTTTTTTAGCAGATGGTGTAGTTTCTTTAGGTAATCCTCAGTGGGATCAGAGGATAATGGCCTGTAGAATGTGGTGTTAGAGAGCTGTCTAGCAGTCTCCTGGTCATATTCCCGACCAGGGGTATTCTATTTGCTACCCAAGATCCATAAACCTGGATATCCTGGACGCCCCATCATCTCAGGCATTGGCACCCTAACATCAGGCTTGTCTGGTTATGTAGACTCTGTCCTAAGACCCTACGCTACCAGCACTCCCAGCTATCTTCGAGACACCACTGACTTCCTGAGGAAACTACAATCCATCGGTGATCTTCCAGAAAACACCATCCTGGCCACTATGGACATAGAAGCCCTCTACACCAATATTCCACACAAAGATGGACTACAAGCTATCAGGAACAGTATCCCTGATAATGTCACAGCTAACCTGGTGGCTGAACTTTGTGATTTTGTCCTCACCCACAACTATTTCACATTTGGGGACAATATATACCTTCAAGTCAGCGGCACTGCTATGAGTACCCGCATGGCCCCACAATATGCCAACATTTTTATGGCTGACTTAGAACAACGCTTCCTTAGCTCTCGTCCCCTAACGCCCCTACTCTACTTGCGCTACATTGATGACATCTTCATCATCTGGACCCATGGAAAAGAAGCCCTTGAGGAATTTCACCATGATTTCAATAATTTCCATCCCACCATCAACCTCAGCCTAGATCAATCCACACAAGCGGTCCATTTCCTGGACACTACTGTGCTAATAAGCGATGGTCACATCAATACCACCCTATACCGGAAACCTACTGACCGCTACACTTACCTACATGCCTCCAGCTTCCATCCAGGACACACCACACGATCCATTGTCTACAGCCAAGCTCTAAGATATAACCGCATTTGCTCCAATCCCTCGGATAGAGACAAGCACCTACAAGATCTCTATCAAGCATTCTTAAAACTACAATACCCACCTGCTGAAGTGAAAAAACAGATTGACAGAGCCAGACGAGTACCCAGAAGTCACCTCCTACAAGACAGGCCCAACAAAGAAAATAACAGAACACCACTAGCTGTCACCTTCAGCCCCCAACTAAAACCTCTCCAGCGCATCATCAGAGATCTACAACCTATCCTGAAAGATGATCCTTTACTCTCACAGATCTTGGGAGACAGACCTGTCCTCGCTTACAGACAACCCCCCAACCTAAAGCAAATACTCACCAGCAACCACACATCACTGAACAAAACCACTAACCCAGGAACCTATCCTTGTAACAAACCCCGATGCCAACTCTGTCCACATATCTATTCAAGTGACATCATCATAGGACCTAATCACATCAGCCATACCATCAGGGGCTCGTTCACCTGCACATCTACCAATGTGATATATGCCATCATGTGCCAGCAATGCCCCTCTGCCATGTACATTGGCCAAACCAGACAGTCTCTACGCAAAAGAATTAATGGACACAAATCTGACATCAGGAATCAAAATACTCAAAAACCAGTGGGAGAACACTTTAACCTGTCTGGTCATTCAGTGACAGACCTGCGGGTGGCTATATTACAACAGAAAAACTTCAAAAACAGACTCCAAAGAGAGACTGCAGAGCTAGAATTGATATGCAAACTAGACACAATCAACTCCGGTTTGAATAAGAACTGGGAATGGCTGAGCCATTACAAACATTGACTCTATCTCCCCTTGTAAGTACTCTCACACTTCTTATCACACTGTCTGTACTCGGCTAGCTTGATTATCACTTCAAAAGTTTTTTTTCTCTTAATTAATTGGCCTCTCAGAGTTGGTAAGACAACTCCCACCTGTTTATGCTCTCTGTATGTGTGTATATATATCTCCTCATTATATGTTCCATTCTATATGCATCCGAAGAAGTGGGCTGTAGTCCACGAAAGCTTATGCTCTAATAAATTTGTTAGTCTCTAAGGTGCCACAAGTACTCCTGTTCTTCTTTTTCCTCCTAGCAGGTGCCACTATATCCCTTCTCTAGGATTTTCAGCAGCTTCTTTCAGAGGCCTCTCTGCCTCTGGCAGACTTACTTCAAAGCCCCTACCATGAGCCTAACCAGCATCCTCTACTTCCTGTAGGAGCCTCTTCCCTCAACTGTTCTCTCTCAAGCCTTTTTTTATGAGGGCCAGATGTTCATCCTGCTAATACCTGACTCCATTAGTCCCATCCCCTAATGCTGGGAGGCAGTTAATTATGGCACAAATGGTGCTGATTGAACAGGGCTGGCTGGCCCAAGGCCTCCTGGCCTTTAAAGAGACAAATTGTTACAAGGGGGGCTTGCACACAATGAATGAAAGGCAGAATTCAGACAACAAGTTTTTTCTCTGTGTGAAACTCTCACCTGCAAGAGATAATTATAAAATGCACAAAAGCACAGTCTCTCATGGCAACACAACTGTACGCAGTGTTGTTGTAGCCATGTTAGTCCCAGATATTAGAGAGAGAAAGTGGCTGAGGTAGTGTCTCTTACTGGACCAACTCCTATTGGTGAGAGAGACAAATTTTTGAGCTACATGGAGCCCTTCTTCTTCATTAAAGATGGTCCAATAAAAGATATTACCTTGTCTCTCTAATGGCAACATTAGGCTACTCCTTCTCAGCCAGCCACAAATATGTGGCAAGCAGGCAATCTGACACTTATCTATATCCCTTCAAAGGGTCATCAGGCAGAAGCATGTTTTTAAAAGAGAAATTTGGCTTCAAGACCACTCATAACCTGAAAAGGAAAACACACAACCCTCAGGAAGCCTTGGTAAAGTGATTTTCCAGAGGCAAGACATTTATACAGGCTGTGGGTGGGTTGGGGAAGCTCATAGCTGTTAACAAACCAACTTCTATTGGAAGTTTTGTGCTTCAGGTGGTTCTCAAAACTCTACCCTCCTAAAATGTCATTTAGCACAGCTGCATCCTCCTTCCCTTCTACCCAACCCAAAATCTTCCACCCAATCAGAGCTTTCTACAGCTAGAAAGGGTGAAGAGCCCACATCTCTATTAAGTCCTCTGGTACTTTGTTATTGCCAATCTAATTAATATTGGAGGCACTTAGATACGAGGCAACATTTTTGACTGAGTGAGGGAAGGCAATAATTAATTTCAAAGGGAGCCTCATCTAGTCATCTTTAGGGAAGGGCAGGTGCTTGACCTGGGACTCGAGATCTCAAGCAAATCACTTAAGTCCAGATTCACAAATGGACTAAGGAGCCTAAAGCCCAAATCCTAAAACCTCTGCTCACTGCCACCAAACCCTGGAGGCACCTAAACTCATTTGGAGCCTAAAGTTTTGCAATAAAAGTTCCTTAGCTGCCTACGTTTCTGCCTCTAGTCATGTGCACTGTTGCCTCAGGCCGGCACCTGGATGTCTGTCTCACACCTAACTTCCAGGATGATCCTCAAACCAGATGAAGATAGGCAGGACAATGCCTATCATGCTTGTGGGGCCTGATCTAGAGGGCCTTGTCTGAGCCTGCCTAACTACACATAAAATAGCATAGGAGGCAGACTTCTTTATAACTGTTATTCCAGTGGTTAGGGTATTCACCCAGGATGTGTAAGTTTCTGGTTCAATCCCCCTTCCCTAATAAGTAAAAGGGATTTAAACAGAAGTTTCCCACCTCAGGTGTGTGCCCTAACCATGGGATTATAGTCAGTCTGTCTGTGGCCCAATAACTACTTTATTATTTATACAAAGTGGAACAGCTTCAATAGGAGAGAGCACCACATCAGAATATCCCACAGCCCACTGGCTAGGGATTCTCTCCGGATAGGTGGGAGATTCCTGTTCTGATCCTTCCTTCTTGTCAGATTTTAGGGAATTGAACTGGGGGTCTCCCACATCCCAGGTGAGTAGTCCAATCTCTGGGCTGAAGATCATAGGGGAGGCTACTACTTCCTTCTCACATCCTGTGAGCATCCTGAATGTAGTTAGGCAGCCACTTAAACCATTCTCTCAAAGAATGGTTTAGGCACCTAAGCTGGATGACTTCAGGAGAGGGGTTCTGGCTGTGGATCACAGTCAGAGATAGGTATCTCCCTGCAGCTCAGACTTAGGTGCCAAACTCTGTGAGGAGGAGGGGCATAGAATAGTCACTTCTTGTTGGCATCTCTCATTGGCTAGCTTCAGAGGTTCTCTACCTTATGTGCTGGTTTTTGTGGATCCCCTTCTTAGTACCTATATCATCCTATGCATTGTATAGAGAGCCTAGGCACCTCAGGCTTTGTTGATCCTAGTGATTTTCAAGGTGCCTAAAGGTAACATGTTGCAACACCTAAATCCCTTTGCGGAGCTGGGCCATAGGCCTAGGTCTTGAAATGTATTTAGCTGCTTAAATCCTATTGATTTTAATGGGAATTAGGCACCTAAATACTTGAAGATCCAGGCACCTAAATACCTCTGATGTCTGAGTTCCCCATCTGTAAAATGTAAATAACAGTACTTCTCTACCTAATATGAGGCTATATACTTTAAAGATAGTGAGATGCTCAGATATTACAGTAACAGGGGCCATAAAAGTACCTAAGACACATAGGTTGATCAATAGGATGTAGAACATTGAGTATGATGGCCAGGAAGAGAAAAATACTCTATTAAAGAATGTGACAGGCCATTTTAGAGGTTGTCCCTCATATCAGTTCAGGCCATACGTTAATATCTATTCTGTTAATTCATACTTGAAAATGTGCTCACTTGGGCAAAAATCTAAACTAGAGAAGCTACCGGATAATCAGGACAATCTGAAACTCACATTTCACTGAACACTTAACATTTTCCCCCCATTTGGACTATCAGTTTTCATGCTATTTCCAGCCAGTGAACATTTTTATTTAAATTGAATTAAACCATTTAGCCACATGTGCATGCCAGTTTAAATAGTCCTGTTTGGAGAACACTATTTTCACCTTTGTTGGACCAAAAAAAAAAAAAAAAATCACAGGAAGTTGCCTCTCTCCGGAAATTGAACCCAGTTGGAAATAAATTGATTGGGAAACAGCCAGACCTGGAAAATATGTTATGTGCACAATAAAAATGTGCTCAGTAAAAGGTAGACATCTAAAAAGAGTCAGCATTGTTATCCTTTGAGAAGATGGAATGATTCTGGGACCATGAAAATAACTGACATTTTCAGGACTCATTTTGTATCTTTACAAAATGCCACGAATAGTTTAAGTTTCTTGAAATGTCCACATGATTTTGAAAAGGATAAAAATAGTATTTGTGACTGTAGCATGTGGAGGCCCCAGCTGTGAATAGGGTCCCATTGCAATAGACACTGTCCTTGAATATAGTGAAATACAGTTGCCACCCCAAAGAGTTTGCAGTCTAAATAGACAGACAAATGGTCGGAGAAAGGGAATATTATTATGCCCAGTGAGCTTTGGCTCAAGCCCTAGGCCTGGATCCTTGAAAGTGCAGAAGGATCCTGATGACTGGAAGGCTCCCTCAGGGCACTAGGACTGGGGCTGCTCCAGGACCTGGTTCAGGCTCTTGGGAGCATAAAGGTGGCTTGAAGTCACCTATGCCCACCCCTGAGATCCTTCACAGAGTTCAGCGGGGGCATACCTGAAGATCTAGCCAACTGGTTTAAGTTATTTTTCCAGATTTGCCCTCATCTCCTTTCTAAATGTTATCAAATATTTCAACACATTTTCTCAAAGTCCTCAGGATCTCCTGTAAAAGGAAGTCAGGACTTAGGGTGAAAGGCTTCAGTCCATAGAATATCAGGGTTGGATGGGACCTCGGGAGATCATCTAGTCCAACTTCTTGCTCAAAGCAGGACCAATCCCCAGACAGATTTTTACCCCAGTTCCCTAAGTGGCCTCCCCCCCAAGGATTGAACTCACAATCCTGGGTTTAGCAGGCCAATGCTCAAGCCACTGAGCTATCCCTCCCCCCATAATAGCTGATAGAGCAGGAAGGGATCCTGAAAGGTCATTGAGTCCAACCCCCTGCCTTCACTAGCAGGACCAAGTACTGATTTTGCCCCAGATCCCTAAGTGGCCCCCTCAAGGATTGAGTTCATAACCCTGAGTTTAGCAGGCCAATGCTCAAACCACTAAGCTATCCCTCCCCTCACGGGATGTGCCCTTAGCATTTCTTGTCATTGCTACAAGCATTCATACCAAATGATAAAAAAAAAGATCCTGTGTGATCCTTTAAACTGCTTTTTGCCTTTTTTCCATTTGGTAAACCTCTCAGTACATATGTTAGAATCACCTGGTCATTTTCATGAAGGGCTGGTGTTGTTGGAAGCAGAGAGTTTTAATAGACATTAGAGAGAGGTAATGGCTTCAGAATATGTTGAAGTCCATATGCTGCCTGCATTCCTTTCAGATGAAGGAATGAAAAGGTGCAGTGATATTATTAATAATGTGTCATTAGAAACCAAGACAATCCTAATGCCCATTGCCAAGCTTGAGATGTGTTTTGTAATTCTGGGTTTCAGCAAGAGCCATAAATGGGCAATATTAAAGAAGAACAGTTATTTGTTTCCTTAGCAAAGATTAAGTGGAAATAATTTGTCTAATCTAAACGGGGTGGTTATAACTATATATTTTTCATTATTGTACATCATAACTAGAAGTAGTACTGTAATAAAAATTATAGGACTTGTCTTTCTCAGTGAGAATTTAAATAGTTACCACATATGAGTGAAATTTAGAGAAGAATCCAAATATATATATGACCCACACATTCAACCCTATGCTATGTACACAAGAAAGAGATATCTGATGATAGGCTTATATTCAAAATCTTTTTGTTTTTACCTAACTTAATGCCTATGAAAATTGCTAAATTGACAGTTTTCAAGTCTGAAGTCCTCTGCTTACCCAAAGGAATAGCACAAATTTCTCCCAGTAATATGCAATTCAACATTTCTTGATAGAATGTCTGTGGAGGGTGAGATGATAGTTCTCATGCTATGGCCATTCAAATGTTGGTCTGGGACTACAAAGTAGGATACCACCATTGAACTGTGGCAGTGTTTTTGTGATGGGAACACTTGCCCATTGACACTCAGACCGTCAGTTCATTTCACAGAGGCCACCCAATGGCCATCAGATTGTAACTTTTGGTAATAGTCTAAGGTACCAGAACTCAATGAGTGAGATTTTCAGGAGTGGTCAGGTTTGGCCAACCTCTGACCAGGGCCGGCTCCAGGCACCAGCTTACCAAGCTTACTTCGGAGAGGGGCGGCATGTCCAGCTGTTTGGCTGCAATTTGGCGGACGGTCCCTCACTCCTGCTCGGAGCGAAGGACCTCCCACCGAATTGCCGCCGCAGATCGCGATCGCGGCTTTTTGTTTGTTTGTTTGTTTTTTGGGGGTTTTTTTTGTTTGTTTGTTTGGCTGCTTGGGGCAGCCAAAACCCTGGAGCCGGCCCTTCCTCTGACTCAATGAAGTTACTGACCTACATGGACCTACCCAGGCATAAAGTTATGTACAAAAGAATGATGGGGGGAAATTATGGCTCTGTTGATGTCAATGGCAAAACTTCCATTGATTTCAGTAGGGCCAGGAGTTTACCCTATGTTGATAGATTTCTCCCAAACCTGCTAAAATAGAAAGTTATCAATGCAATAGAATGCATTGATGTTAACCAAAAGTGCATGCAGACTCAAAAATGTATACAAAAGTAGCTTTTATTTGAGAACAGAAGGGCTTATATTTCACTTTAATGAATGCCATGGCTAGATGGATCCCAAAGCTTCAGTTTAACATAAAATTTAGAATTAGCCCCCTTATATTCATATCACTCTGATCTCCATAACTTAAAATAGCTGTCATCCAAAGATGAACATTTGATAGTGGTGTGTTCTCATGAAAGTACAGAGGAAGCCTCTCTCTTTAAAAAACATGTTTTCATTTTGTTCAGTTTGTTTAATTTTCTCAATTTTTTTCCATTCATTCAGTACCTTTCAGTGCACCAGTGCAGAACTGTATATTCAGCTGAGAATAGTGTCAGGTCCATCGTCATTTGACGTCGTACCACAACAATTCCTCTATCTCATTTGTGCATGAGCAGTGATTTCTAAACTGTGGCACAGGGAGCACTTGCTGATTTTGTCCGGGATGGTGGTTGGTCATGTGCTGCTGACTTTTTGTTTTGTTTGCAGCTAATGTTAAATTAAAATATAAAAGATAAAAATCATTAAACAATTTCCTAATAGTATTTTTCCATCTAGACAATTGCTGTGTCACTGGGATGATACTTAATCATCAGTGAGATAGCAGGTGATCCATATAAGCTTGAATAAGAGAGGAGGTAGTCCACAAGCATCCATCTCTGTGTTAAAACATACACCACACTATTTTAACAAATTTGATATGAAATGTAATAGAAAGGAAGATCCAGTCCTCAGTTTATCAAGCATTGAAAAATTATGAGCAACACAATAGTCATGTAATAAGCGATTTATCCTCTTGAGAAAATGCAAAGATTTTGAAGTCTCATAACATAACATGTATTAATACTTGCATTAGAACCAAATGGTTGTTACTCACAAACTAGAGGTGGTAACATATGGGTTGATTTAAAATGTTTCATGATATTATGATGTCACTTGGCCTGCTGAGATCCAGATTTTTTTTTTTTTACTATGTGTTATTAAGTATCTTTGGCTGCCTTATTTAAACACTGTGTGAGGTGTTTTTAACACCTGACAAACAAATCACTTTATGTCTTCTTTTTTTCTGTGGTTTCAAGTCCCCATCATCAATGTGGGGATCACCAATACGGTTTCAAATCACCAGATGGATGGACGGACATACCACCAGCTGTCTACAACAGCTTTTCCTACTAAATTAATCACTTATGGAACTATGGACTGACCGGCAAGGATCAACAAAATGATTAAGTTACATATGTTTTTCCCCTCTCGGAACAAACTTGAATGGTGTGTCCTGATATTCACCTATTCCTGTCAAATAAAGGAGCATAGAAATATTTTTTTTCTGAAAGCAAAATAAAAACAAACATGTGTGTGCAGCACCCTGTGTTTAACCAGTTCTGGAGATCAACCATAACTCTGTCCAGGCACATGGACAAACACTAATGAGTGCTATAGTACACTGCAAGGTACACATTCCCTGTGCCCTGTAAGAGTCATATAATGCCCTTGATCCCAAGGCAGATAGCAGTAGGATGACCATTAGAGACTGAAATTATGCAAATGGAGGATACTTGATGAGAACTTTTTGTACAATAATTTTAAAAAATGAAATAGGGCAGAGACAAATGTCAAGGCCATGATTTTGGGAGCAAAACCTTTGTCTTGGCCTCCCCCCCCCAATATATAATCAGGGGTGGGGTAGAGGTAATCCTTTTTTGCTGGTGATCCAGTTGATTCCCTCTAGGTTCCCTCTTCAAAGCACAGAGAATAGATGCTAGCCAGCATTGGATCGGGGCAGGGGAGGGGTGCAGAGCAGGGTCAAAGGCCTTCTGAGAAAGTAGTAGGACCTGTCTGAGGGAATGTCTACATCATCACACTAAGCCTTGGTCTGTGGGACTCAGACTTGCTGACCCAGTGTTTCTGAATCCATGCTTGAGCAGCCACACTGCAATATAAACCTGGGTTTAAAATTGCTGGACATGGGTCTCACAACCATGCTAACGCATCCATATTCCCCTGCACAGACCTTATGACTTGGGTCTGCAGCTTGACCTGCGTCCACATGTAAAACGACAGGGCTTGGACCTCAGTTACAGTGAGACTCTGGCTCTGATCCATCTCCCTTAGCAGGGTCCTAAGACCCGGATCTTGAGTGTTTGCTGACCTGAGTCAGGCAGATTGGTGTGCAGATGGATGTGAGGGCTTGGGCTCATACCTGAGTCAGAACCCAGGCTTAGTGTGGAGTGTAGACATACCATGATAGACTATGGTCTTTTGGTAAGGAAAAAGGATGGCTTGGAGGGTCAGACTGGCCCACAGGTGTACCTAGAAATCTCCAGGCAAAGCTTTAATTAAAAATAAAAGTTGTCTCTTTATGTCTTGCTGTCTCCCAAGGGCTCCCATCAAGCTTGTCTTGCTGTCTCCCAGCAGCCTTTCTCCCACCAAGCCTCCTTTACTACAGACCTGCCTAGAGTGGCTCAGCCAAAAATCTTAGAAAACTGGCATTCAGTTTCCAAATGTTCTTTTTTTTAAATCAAAAACATGGAAACCATTACTGAAGTAGTAAACAATATTTTTCATTTACTGGAACCAGGTTATTAGTACATGGAAAAAAATGATGCCAGTTTTGATAAACACTATCATAAAACTGCCATAAAATTTTGATTAAAAAGATGACAAAACTGAAAATGTTTGTTTTAGAAAAATGGCCATTTCCTAATAATAAAAAAAATAATAATTAAAAAAAATTCAACCACCTTTATTCGGCATATTTTAAAGCTTCCTTTTGCTTAAGTCCCCTATTCTTTATTTCTCTCCAGAGTTTGTGAGGCACCACCAAGTTTTTGTGGACATCAGCTTAGCATGACCATCTAAGGGCTGGTCCACACCAAGATTTTGTACTGGTATAACTATGTTAGTTAGGGGTGTGATTTTTAATGATATAGTTATATGGGTACAACTCATAGTGTAGTAGACACCATTACAGCAGAATAAGCATGCTTATATCAGTATTGCTTTTTCTTCTTTCCATGGGGAATAAGCTATATTAATATACAGATGTTTAAACTGGCGTAGTTGCATTCACACTAGGGTTATGTTTAGACAGGGCCTTAGGTCATGTCTATACTACAGGCCTAAATTGATCTAAATAAACTTACAGACAACGCAGTAATTAAATGCTGTAAGTAAGTAAGTGGCTGATATCCACACTACCCTCCCTCTGTTGGTGATGCGCATCCTCACCAGGGTTCTGAGCTCTGCGCAACTGCCGGCCGGGACCCCAGCTGCCACCCAGCTGGGAGCGGGGAACAACCACCTGGGCTTCTCAGCTCCCTGAATGGGGACCGCGGAGCCTCTGGGCAGCAGCCTGGCAGGAAGTGGGGAGCCTGGAGCCCTGAAATTGACAAGACAGCCAACAGCTGATGTAAGTAATCTACAGTGTCTACACAAACCCTACATCACCCTAACTACACCAACATAAGCGCTATACTGCTAGTGGAAGTGGAGTTATTATGTCGGTGTAGTAGGGCACTTACCTCAGCGAGACAAAGCTGTAGTGTGTACACTGACATAATTTAGGTCGATGTAAGCGGCCTTACGTCAACCTGTGTAGTGTAGTCCAAGACTTAGTCACATGTGCCATAGTCATGAGAAAGTTGTACATGTCATTACAATAGCTGTTGATGCCATCATGTATTCTGTATATGACCCTTATTCACGGAAAGCTATAGGAATGATTCAGAGTTTTAAAAATGTTACTGGGACTATTTTCATCACTCCCCATCTGTAAAGCCAGAACATTTAGTTAGGCCAATTATGCAGCATTCAGAAGGAGCCATAAAATACTCTAAAAAAGTTTTTCTGTATTTAAAAGTGTCATAATTTTGAAATCTGACATTTCAAGATCTTCTAATGCTCGACATGAGTGTGGGATCCCACTGAAAAGCTAGGAATCTTCCCTTTTAATGGCATAAGGCTCGTATTTCTCTCTCTGTGTGGCCACAAAACATTAGACCTCAACGTTTTCCTTTTTTTTTTTTTAAATGTATCTTGCCCATCCTGACTTGGGGCCAATGTAGTTTTTGGAAGAAATACGACATTTGTTGAGGGAGGAAGAAATGTTTTTCTGGCAGGTTGACTTTTTTTTTTTTTTTTTGAAGCAGCTGTAAGTAGCTGCTCATGGGTTTGGAATGTTAGGAAAAATTCAAGACGAGATGAATTAGCGGGCAGAGGAGGCAATCAAATGGGCATGATACATTTATAAGATGGATCTGTAATTCATCACATAGCTGTCAGCTTCTCGCTCTCCAGCATAATCCCCAGTATGGTATTTACTGCACTGAACATCAATGGGGACATTGCAGCAGTTCCTTTTGAATGTGAAAAAAAAGACTGCTGATGTCAGCTGGAGCCTGGGACTCACACAACCTCTCAGACTTCGGTAGAAGAGGAAACCACAGTAGAAATACAAATATTATTTGGCTGTACCACAGCATTCAAGATATGGGTCATCTGAGAGTGGCCACAGGCTGCAATTAGTCTGCAGCCTGCACTGTAGATGCCTCAGAAGTATGCTGATGGGCCAGTGCTTGAGATGCATTTTTTCCATCCTATAAATCCCCAAATGTCTTGTTTTTAAGCACACTTTGCAAACTGTTATTCAACAACCTGGATTATACCGTAGGGTATTTTTGATTTTAAAGAGACAGAGGTTTCTCATTTGCAAATGCTCATTTTTTCAAACCAATATTTCATTGCTATTTTTAATGTGTGGCTCTAGTGTATGATAGCCAAATATGTGGATCTGAATTCCCCTCACAATCACTGACATAATAAGGTGCCGGGTCTCACAATTAACTTTTAGAATACATTGAGCAGAAATCAGCTTTTTAATAAGTCCTTAAGCAAAGCTCATATCTGCTGAAAAAGGCAGATTTTATAAAGCTCCTGTGATGGTCTAGACTGTACATTGCAACACAGGATCAACTACGACTGATACAGGTTTGAAAATCTCTTTTGTTTTTGAAACAAAAATCCAGTGGGGTGGGGGGAACTAAGCAAAAGACAGAGTAGAACTATACTATAGCCAGTGTTCAATACGTTCTGTCTCTGTCATTGTGTTTGGGATAAAAAAATTGTTTTTACCAGATGGAAAACCCAGTTCTAACCCACAGTTGCAGTAGGACTGCAGGAGCCTCACTTGTGAAGATTTACAGATGCCTTGTGGAAAAGCTAAGGGTTGACTTCCTGTGAGGTGTAAAGAAGGCCTTGTCTTGTTAAGAAATTTCTTACCCTCGTTTCAGCAAGGCAGACTTAATGTCCAAAATCCTCATGTCAACCTATAGTAGAGCTTTCATTATTGTCAACACCTGTGCTGGAAAAAGTGTTTATTTAGTGTAAATCCACTTGAAGAGCTTTTCCTTCATGTGAGGTTTTGGTTTTTAACACCTGCCTGGTCCAGTATGCCTTTTAGAACCTTTCTGGCCCAGTGGACAGTGTATACAATTTATAATATAGCCTTTGTAAGTATTTTAATATCCATTTTGCAGCTTGCTAAACTGTAGCAAGGAGAGGTTAAGTGACTTGGCCACTGTCACTCAGAGTCAGTGACAGAGTCATCCAGCTGACTCACGTTCCTGTGCTCTAGTCATTACATTTAATTAATTTATTTATAAATGGATAAAAAGGAGCAGAAGGACCTGGCAATAAAGGAAATAATTATATTCAACAATTTGTCATCTTGAATGAGAGAAAAAACATGTGCTTACAAAATATTAAAATCAGCCCTGAGGAGAAAGAGAGAGGTTTTGAGAAGGGTTTCAATATGCTGAGAAAGCTAGAAAAATTAATATAGGAGAGTTCCAAAGAAATATCTCTACAAGATACAAATGAAAAGGAAAATGGAAGATAAAAGCTTTATTAGAATGATTGTAGGGAAGCTAGGATATGTACACAGAATCATAGAATCATAGAATATCAGGGTTGGAAGAGACCTCAGGAGGTCATCTAGTCCAATCCCCTGCTCAAAGCAGGACCAACACCAACTAAATCACCCCAGCCAGGACTATGTCAAGCCGGGCCTTAAAAACCTCTAAGGATGGAGATTCCACCACCTCCCTAGGTAACGCATTCCAGTGCTTCACCACCCTCCCTGGCACAGTGCTCCTCCTGGCTCCTGTCCTGGGGCGTCCCCGATCGGCCGCCCTGGCCTTCCCAGGCTTCAGGCAAGTTCTCTGCTGCTTCCTTTGCGAGGGCCTGTGGGCTGCTGCCTCTCTCTCCCCCTGAGCTCCAGCGCCACCCCTTGGAGTTTCCTTCCTTTTTTCTCACTCTCCCACTCCCCCCTAGGAAAAAGATTTAAAGGGGCCATGCTCTCTAAACCCCAAAGGGGGTTACAGCTGTAATACTATTTATCCAAAGAGGGTCAAGTGAAATATTGAATAGAAAGCTTGCCATACTGATCTTCATAATTGTTGCAAGATGTATGTATCAATGATATTTAAGGAGTTGTGTATATATACACTAGCAAATATGTTTTAAAGTCTGAGTCAAAAGCAGGGATGACAAACAGGTTTCTGCCAAATAAGGGATGTATATTCACCTCTCTGCCTTGGTTCACATGTAAAATAGGAATAGTATGCCAGCACTATAGAAGCCTGTTTGCATATGGTATCAACATAAACATATGAAGGCAACGTGGAGCCAGCAGACCAGGGAACAAACCGTGGGGTCATTCTAACTCTGGCGACAAACATCAACTTTGGAGATTATAAGGGGAAGGCAAAAAAGACATCCCTTCATCTTTCACTGAGAAAGCAAAAAAGGACAGTATTTCTTGCATTCATGAAAGGGGGATCCCAGCCATGTTGGTTGGAGATGCTGGGATATTGCTGAAGATGAGATAAACTACTTTAGACAAGAATTTTTAACCTATTAAAGTTACATTTAGAATCTGGGAAGCACGTTATACTTTTTGTTTTATATGTAACGATTTCTCTGTCCATTATTATCCTTATTCACTATCTCTTAAAACTTAGCCTTTGATAATAAACTTATGGTTGATTTCACTATAAACATATCTCAGGGCTGTGATGATCTATTGGAGCTGATCTTCAGTTGAACTAAACAAGATGGTGTGTGCACTGTTCCTTTGGGGACAACTTCTCTGGTAATTTCTGTGAGTGACCAGTGGTTAAGAGCTGGACACTGCAGAGAATGCTGCAAGGGGGCTCGAGGATTGGCATGCACCTCCTGTCCACTGCAAAGCAAAGTAAAGGCTCTGCCCTGAGGAGATTGTTTGGGAGGTTAACAGCCTGGTGGTTTCAAAGAGCAGACACCTAGTTAAGCACAAGCAAATCTTCCTTTCACTGGAGGCAGGGGATTACAAGGTGGCTCATGGTCATGGGCACCCTGAGAAAGTGTCACAATAGCTACATGTAAAAAGCATCACCCGCAGGTCAGATGAGCATGGTGATGCCCAGATCTGATGGTGATATAATGGTTTGCTTTCTGATCTAAGCTACACCAGTTTAAATGTGGAATATCTATGGAGAGGCACCTGACTGAAAGTCAGTCGTGGTATTCCACAAAGAACTTAAGTGTGACTGAGAGCTCAGTCTGACCCCATTATTCTAAGGACTCTCTTGGTTGTGGAAGCTTGTACTTTTGGGAGTGCTGTTCCTATGATTGGAGATGAGCAAATAATTGATGTTTTTGGTTCAGTGTCTGAACCGGATTAAAAAAATCAGTTTGTTTCTAACCAAAATTGTTTTTTTTTTTTTCATTTTTCTGAGACAAAGAAATTTAAAAAAAACATGGTTTGGGTTGTTTCAAAGTGACATGCCCCAGCCCTGAGCCCCTCCAACACCCCAAGCCCCTCATACCCAACTCTGTTGGGTCACAGGCATCAACAATTTTCTTCAACTGGGTCGCCAGAAAAAAGGTTTGAGAACGACTGCCTTAAAGAGCTTGGAAAATCTTAGGCATCTTTAAAATCATATACACTGTGTATTAGCAGCTGCAGAACTGACTCTTCAATGAAAGCTATATGTTATTTCTGCAGCATACAAGGAATGGACTAAAGATTTCTAAGTACATGGATGAAATCTGTATTAACTAATTTAATTTTATTCATTTTGCATCCTATAACAATTTTGTTTTAAATGTTTCCAATGGTTGCCCGGATTCATAAGAGAAAACATTCACATGCCAATATCAAGAAAAAGCAACTGTATGCAAGTTCTTTTTATCATATGGCATTTACAGCACTCGGGAACAAACAATCAGAACATCTGGCACCATGATTTAAACTATCACTTTGCCCAGTGTTGACTGAAATATGTTTCTCTTTGTCTTGCTCCCTATCCCAAGTTACATGCAATAGAACACATGTAATTCAAAGTCTTTACTGCCACCCTCAGTGTCTCCCTATTGCCACAGTGGAAACAAAGAACAGATTTAAAAAAAGACCTTTTCTCCAATAGGTCAGGCTCATATTTCACTCCAGAGGGCACTTAAGAATGAATGGCAAACAGTCATTCAGATGGTTACCAAGATGCCATCATTAATCAACCAACCAACATGGCGACACTGAGCAGGCATGATTAAATCTATTGTTTGGTAATCAACCACATCTATGGACCTTTTCTAGTTCTTACAAGTTCAGAAATATTGTTTCCCTTTTGGAGCAGAACAGTAAGAATGTCTCACTTAATAATCACAAATTGCTCTTTTCTTCAAAGAGGTGACTACTTCATTATTATTTGAGTGAACAGATTATGTCAGCTGGACCTAACAATGTGTGCTTTGTCTCTTTAAATACTTTTGTTCTCTGAATCTCCATGTAATCATTGGAAGTTGATCACTAGGAGACATGGATAATTATGTCATTCATCTACTGTCTGATTCACATTGAATAATTAGAGTGACTTATCCCCCAATTAATGGGCAATGTTACTTCCACTGTTTATTGTTCCTGTGGTTTACCGCCTAGTACCATAAAAATACCCATAGAGTTAAAAAACTGGGTTTGGTATGCAACAGTAGATGGATTACTTCATACTTGACCTTGTCTTTTGATTGAAAAGAGCAATGAGTCTATTTATGCGTATTAGAAAGTGTGCTCATGCACAGACCAATGAGTCTAGAATGCTCTGGGTTTTGTCTTAAAATGAAAATCAAGGAGCAAATATTGGGATGCAAACTGGAAAGGTGCACATGTAAAGCTTTGAAATGAGCAGCTTTCCGGGCTAAACATTGTAAATCAGGATTTTTTTAAAAAAATGTAGAAAATACAATACAAAATTGTAGAAAATACCACTGAAACAAGTTCATATACAGTTAGGCAAATATACTAAGTGGATCAAGTGAAAATGTTGCTGTTTATTGGTAATATAACATGTTTTCAATAGCACAAAACTATTCCTTGTAGCTACTTTATATCTACATTGCATTTTTCAGGTAAAATCAGTAACCTGCATGTTGAAATTGGTGTTTCTTTGGAATCCACTTTCCCCTTGACAGCTTTAGTGTCTTGTCCTTTTACTGTACTAAAATGTTCTCTCACAAACAAGTCTTTTTGTTTTAAATAGTAACTCTTGGATTATTTTGGGGAGGAAAGGGGGTGTTAGTTGCGTGTAGTCTACTAGTCTTTTAACTTCCTCAATTTGAACAGACTGGGGTTATTTTTGATACAAAGGCATGGAAGATAAAAGCAGTGAAAGCCTTACACCAGTTTTCTAAGTTAATCATAAAAGGTTAACACCAACAAAGGCAGCAGATCAGCATTTTGATAATTTTGAACAGCAATAGGATAGGTTTTTAAAAATGATATTCTCATAAGAATGGTACTTCCTGAAGTCATGTCAGGGTTATCAGACTGATTTATCTCACCTATCCATCAGTAATCAGGGTATTTTGAGAACGAATTGTGACCTGATATCCAATATGTGCTTCATCTTTACCATTTGACAAAGGAATGTGTAACTAAATTTAAACCAAGATTGAATATCTGCAATTGAATTATGAAATCCAGAAAATGGGGAATTAAAATGGAATTTGTAACACTTTATACCATAATGGTACAAGTGCACCACTGAACTGCAATGAAGAGAACATTTTATTTTTCTGCGAGTTGAATCAAAAGCTTTTAAACTCATAATTACAACATCATTCCCAACAAGGGACAGACTGTCAATAAAGTGTTCTTTTCCCCAAACTTTGACATGGGTAATGAGAATGCGTCTCAGAATTTTGATACTATAAACACTTTTGGAGTCATGTTCCATCCCTTAAAGGGACAGATCTTTCGTGCCCAAAAATAATGATTGTTTTTATTATTTGTTTTCACTTCCAGGCTTAATTTCAAAGGTACATTCAGTTCAAATCCCTAAAATGATGTTGAGAAACCACTGAAGCCCTAAATAGGGTATTGGCAGTGTGCTGGGGGAAAATGACATAGTTAAATATTTTGGAGGCACAAAATACATACCTAATTTTACATAAATTTGTAATAAACTAAATGAGGAGAGATAAACTGAACTTTTTGGAAACACTTCTGGGCAGCACTAAATTCCAAATGTCAATGGCTCATCATAAACAACATGCTCATTCTTCCTGTTTTGAATTGAATTCTCTCATGGAAAATTCTTAGGAACACACTCCAATACGCTTACACATATATGCGGAATAGCATCTGGTTGCTTGAGAGATCCAAAAAAGCCGCAATCCCACAGCTGAGAAAAAGGCTACCGTGGTTTAAAAAAACAACTGGTTTAGAGTGGAAGTGAAAGCAGATTAGATGTATATATGGGGAAGCGATAAGCTGATAGTAGTGAATATAAATTAGAAGCTATGAATTGTAAAAAAAAAATGATAAGGGAAGCAAAAGGACATAAGGAGAACTCAATGGCCAGATAACTAGAAGAAGGATTAAAATGCTTAAGGGAAAAAGGAATCCTAACTATCGTATTGGTCCATTTCTAGATGGAAATGATAGGGTTGTCAATAATAATGCAGAAAACTCAGAAGTGTTCATGAAATATTTCTTTTCTGTATTTGGGGAAAAACAGATAAAAAAATTCATATTGTATGAGTATGAAATATTTTCCATTACAACAATAACTCAGGAGGATGTTAAACAGCAGCTGCTGAAGTTAGACATTTTAAAATCAGCAGGTCCAAATAATTTGCATTCAAGAGTTTTTAAAAAGCTGACTGTTGAGCTGGACCATTAATGTTGAATTTTAGTAAGTCTTGGAACACGGGGAAAATTCTGGAAGAAAGCTAATGTTTTACCAATATTTTAAAAGACTAAACAGGATGATCCATGTAATTTTAGGCCTGTTGCCTAACATTGACTCTGGGCAAAATAATGAAATGGCTGATATAGGACTCAGTTAATACAAAAATTAAAGAAGGGTAATATAATTAATACCAATTAATATAGGTTTATGGAAAACGGATACTGTCAAACTAACTTCATATCTTTTATAATGAGATTGCAAGTTTGGGTGATAAAGGTAAATAGTGCTGATGTAATATACTTAGACCTTTATAAGGTATTTGATTTGTACAATATGACATTTTGTTTAAGAAACTACAATACAATTCAACCTCGTACATATTAAATAGATTAAAAACTGCCTGAGAGGTCACAAAATGTCATTGTAAAAGGGGAATAATCTTTGAGTGGGGTGTTTCTAGTAACATCCTGCAGGAATCTTGGCCCTACGCTATTTAACATTTTTATCCATGACTGAGAAGAAAGCACGCAATCGTTACTGGGAAATTTTAGATGATGACACACAGATTAGGGGAGTGGTAAATAATGAAAAGGACAGGTCATTGACAGTGATTCGGATTGCTTGGTAAGCTGGGTGCATAAAAATAATATGTGTTTCAGTCTGGCCAAATAAAAAGTCATACATCTAGGAACAAAGAAGACAGGTCATGCATATAGGACAGGGGATTTTATTCTGGGAAGCAATGAATTTGAAAAAGATATCAGGGTCACGGTGGATAATCAGGTGATTGTGAACTCCCAGTACAGTGCTGTGACTGAGAGACCTGATGTGATGCCTGGATATATAAACAGGGTAATATCGAGTAGGAGTATAGACGTTATATTACCTCTGCATTTGGTGCTGGTTCGACCACTACTGGAATACTGTGTCTAGTTCTGATGTCCACTATTAAAGAAGGGTGTTGAAAAATTGCAGAAGCTTCAGAGAAGAGCCATGACAATGATTAAAGGATTGGAAAACATGCTTTATAGTGAAAGACTCCAGGAGCTCAATCTTTTTAGCTTATCAAAGAAAAAAAATGAAAGGGTGATAGATAACAGTATATGAGTATCTATATAGTGAACAGAAATTTGATAATAAAGGGTTCTTCAGTCTAGAAGACATATTTCTGGTGCCTGGAAGTTGAAGTTAGATGAATTTGAACAGGAAATAATACACAAACTTTTAACAGAGAGGGTAATTAACCATTGGAATAATTTACCAAGGGTTGTGGTGGATTCTCCATCACTGGAAATTTTTAAATCAAGATTGGATGTTTTCCCAAAAGATATGCTCTAGTTCAGTGGTTCTCAAAGCTGGTCTGCCGCTTGTTCAGAGAAAGCCTCTGGCGGGCCGGCCAGTTTGTTTACCTGCCGCGTCCACAGGTTCGGCCAATCACGGCTCCCACTGGCTGCGGTTCACTGCTCCAGGCCAATGGGGGCTGCGGAAGTGGTGCGGGCTGAAGGATGTGCTGGCAGCCGCTTCCCACAGCCCCCATTGGCCTGGAGCAACGCACCGTGGCCAGTGGGAGCCTCGATCGGCCGAACCTGCGGACGTGGCAGGTAAACAGACCGGCCCGGTGCGCCGGGGGCTTTCCCTGCACAAGCAGCAGACCAGCTTTGAGAACCACTGCTCTAATTCAACGGGGAATTAATTCAGGGAAATCCCTAGAACACTGTAATGGTCCCTTCTAGCTTTATAACCTATGAATCTATTAAAGTTAATGGAACCACTTGTGGAGTATGGTGCTACTTTGCATGAATATGGGTATCAGAATCTGACCCTTAATTATGTCTGAAGAGGAAAAGAGATTTTATCCCTCTACTGTAATTACATTGGCTCTTTTCTCTCCTTAAAAGAAACATTTAATTTCCATTATCATTAGTGGGTCCAATTCTGTTATCCTTACTTTGTTCTTACTCAGGAAGAATTTCCATTCAATTCAAATGGGAAATGTCTGAATGAAAATGGCAAGATTTGGCCCAAATGAGAGTTACACTAATGCATTAAGGGACTATTTCTGAGCCCATAAAAATCAGTGGACAGATGTCCATCGACCTCAATGGACTTTGCATCATTTCTTGAGTCCCACATACTCTCATGATTTTTGTGCTGTAAAATACAGACCTGTATTATAAAACTTCCCTCCATAACCTAAATACAAACCTAAACATCTGTGAAGTAATAATTACTTACTAAAAAAAAAAAAAAAAAAAAAAAAAAAGGGAGGGGAGGGGAAGAGAGGGGGGAATTGGTTTATTTTTGTGTGGTTTGGTTACCTGGCAACATTACGTAATAATAATGTTTCTTTCTTATATTTTAAATATGTGTTTTATAAACATAAGGATAAAACAAATACATTTGTTTAGAAGTAGTCCCACATAGCTCTTCAAAAAGCACAAATCAGAGTGTGATCTATAGAAATATTGGAAGCATCAGGGAAAATAAACTCTCATTTATGATAACCTAGAAAAAAAAAAAGCATCTTATTTCAAGGACAACAGTATAAATGATCACTAGACTGAGCTGTGTTTGCACCTCTTCTATTCTTACACTACATCCATGGTCTATAATAGTTCAAACTAGTTCATCTGAGGGGGATAATCACAAAATGTCAAGGCATTTATAGTTACCCTGTGAATTTGCAATCACTCAGTATTACAGCTTGAAAATAATTTAGCAGTGAGTCAAGCTGCCTCCTGTGTAAAACAGCAACCAACATACAGATGAGCTCTGAAGAACTGGAAAACTTGACATAGCTGAAAAGTGTAACAAGGCCTCAAATGTGTGAATAATGTTTGGTTTGCAGCTGTTGAGAATGCTGCGTGGCTGGCAGAATGTCCAAGCCTAGTAGTTACCACCCTCTTCCATTCTGATCTAATTTCTTTAACATCTGATGGTTATCATTGTAATAGGTCCCTCAGGACTTTTAAACTTTTATAGCAAAAATAATTAAATACAGGCTAATGGACCTTAATTATGAATTACCACCTATCTTCATGTTTTTAATCCATTACCAAAGTTAGAAGCTTCCTGCTATAACTGTCTGCATCCAACGCATGGATGCTGAAGGCTGGATCTTGCCTTATAGATACTGCCACAGTTAGGCACTATAGTTGCTTTGCTTATTGGTGTGGGAGTTTGGGACAAGGTTATGTCCCTATCTTCTTCACACCCCTTTTGGTGTAGCTTGTGCCACTATCACTGGAGTGCCGTCACTATGACTGCGCTCAGCCTTTTCACTGGGGCATAGGTGGAGGGAGACTCCTTGCACAGCACACCTAGAGTCATAGCCCCAACTATTGAGTTGCTTGGGAGCAACTTGGGCAGACAGGAGGGAGTAAGCAGAGCTGAGGCAGACAGACTTGACCAGCCTCATATGGGAAGTATGCAATACCCCTTAAAGTGGTGTAGTAGATTACATCCCCCTGGGAGTTCAGGAAGGCATTCTGTTTCTCAGGTGCAGAATACCTCTATCCTGGTCCTTAGCACTGCACTGGAGGAGCTGCATTGCCTCCGTCAGTGAGTAAATTTCACAGTCTAGCTTTACAAGGAAGGAAGGAGTAGGCAGGTCTTGTCTTGGGAGCGTGCTCAGGAAACAACATGCAATTATTTTGACTGGGCCAGCTCCCAGACAGTGTACATTAACAAAGCTTCATTGATTTCAATAGAGCTACACCAATTTATACCAGCTGATGATGTGGCCCGGTAGGCCTGTAGTGGTTTTTGGGGCTGTTGCAATTTGTCATATAATGGTTTACTAATGAGAGCCCCGCTGTGGGAATAACCTTATAATGGGATACAATCTAGAGTGTCTCTGGCCACAGGCTAAGATAAAATAGGAAAAGCCGCCACAGCAACGAGATCCATTTTGTAGCCTTCTGGGCTCCACTACTGCACAAGTGGAAGAAAGGTGGATACACTACCTGCCACTAAAAAGAACCTTCTGGTAAATCTGGTCTACCTTGCTGTTCTCCTAGAAGACTGAAGATAGGATGGACGAACAGGCCACAACTGAAGACAATGAAACTGAGAAGGGGTGTAAGAGCTTGTGTTCTTAGAAAATAACAAGGTCAGGAGCTTCTTGTAAGACACTCTGAGGATTCAGTGCATAACTTAGCTGAATCCTAATGAAATTTTGGCTCAAACCATGAACTCCCTTAAGCCTTTCAGCCAACCTGGTTTTATTACAAATTGTTGATTTCAACTTTTCTCAATATTTTTCCTTCAGATACCAGTGTATAGAACCAGTCTTTGTGTTTGCATCACTGTAGATTGTAGGTGGTAATTCTATTGTTGAAACAACATGAATGAAAATCTGATTTTATATCTATAAATGCTGCTAGACCTACCTATAATCAATAACCAGACACTTCCCATTATAAGGCTCTGCTTTCAGTTGCTTATAACTTTGCCAAACTTTTCCAGATGGAAATTTTCATGGCAGGTGTCTGCGTAAGGCTGAATTTAATTGTAAAGTTTCAGCAAAAGTAGTTCAGCAGTTTCTGAGAATGTGATTAGGAAAATGCATTATTATTATATTAACAGAAGTATCGTACATAAAACATGGGAGGTATTGGTGAGGCCTCAGCTGGAGTACTGTGTCCATTCCCATTTCCTATAGGAAAGATGGACACACACAAAACCCCCCCACAAGTTTTAGAAAACTGGACATATGAGGAAAGGTTAAAAAACCATGCAGGTTTAGTCTTGAGAAAAGAAGACTGAGGGGGGAACCTGATAACAGTTTTCAAATATGTTAAGGGCTGTTATAAAGAGGATGGTGATGAATTGTTGGCCACGTCCACAGAAGGCAGGGAAAGAAGTAATTGGCTTAATGTGCAACAGGTGTGATTTAGGTGAAAACTCTTGCACTATAAGGGTAGTTAAGCTCTGGAATAGGCTTCCAAGGGAGATTGTGGAATCCCTGTCACTGGAGGATTTCTAAGAACAGTTTGGACAAACACCCATCAGGGATGGTCTAGGCTTACTTGGTCCTGCCTCAGCACTGGTGGGACGTTATGACTTTCGAGGTCTCTTCCAGCCCTACATTTCTATGATTGTTTTGCTCATGTAAAAAAAAATGCCCAAAATCTTACACCCATTTCATTGAGGAGGGTCAATTGCCACCATGCTTTAGAGTATTGACTTGACATCTATCAAGGGAGTCATCCTCATGGACTAGGGCAGCGGTTCTCAAAGTTTTGTACTGGCAACCCCTTTCACGTAGCAAGTCTCTGAGGGCAACCCCCCCTTATAAATTAAAAACACTTTTTCATACATTTAACACCATTATAAATGCTAGAGGCAAAGCGGGGTTTGGAGTGGAGGCTGACAACTTGCAACCCCCCATGTAATAACCTCGCGACCCCCCAAGGGTTCCCGACCCCAGTTTGAGAACCCCTGGACTATGGCAAGAGAACTGGGACTGGCAGGGAAACAGCAGCAAGGGGAAGACTGAAATCAGACAAGGTTGCCTCTCCAGTCTTAATTCTGGCACTTCCTAAATGCTGAATGCTTGATTTGCAACATTTACTCAATTTATGTACTATATATTGCATATGAAAAACCAACATAAAACCATGTTATTTAGGTTGCAAAAGTTAGTAAATACCAGATTTACAGTAGCCTGTGCAAACTTAATTCTGTCCCCTTTCTATGCATTGCATGAGGCAGAGGTCCTGTTGGAAAAAAAAATAGTATGTGATCTGCAATTAAAGACTGCACTGTATTGGATGTGAACTGGTGCTCAATTTGTAATGAAAGAGGTGCTATGGATCAAGCAATTTTTTTACTTTCATAACTGATGCAGGAAGCCCAGAGGTGCCGGGGCTATGAACTGCCAAGTCGAGAGGTGCCGGGGCTCAGCCCTGGCACAAATTAAGCACTGGTGGGCACAGTGCAACATGTGTCTGCTGATACTTTGGTGGCAGCAGCATCAGCCTGATCTAAGAATGTCCATTTCCACTTACTGTTTTGGCATTCTGACAAAATTTTCTTGAGGAACTCCAATTGAGGGAAGAGAAATAGCAATTTCTAGCAATTTGTGACTTAGCTGAACCTGAACAGAATCTTATGGGACAAAGAAAAGACGCTTCTATAGCCTGACGATTATTAAAGGCCTGCTGCAAGCAATGGAAGTTTGAGTGATTCTCAAAGGAAAGGTTGCAATAATCTTTCTTTATGGAAAGCACTAGGCAGCCTCAATATATGTGTCACTACGCACTGCCCTATAATGTAATAGTGACTTCTATACAGTTATTTGTATTCAGAACGTTCCATCAACTTACTGTCTTTTACAAGTGCATTTGTATGTATTTGACCTTCTGGATATTTTTCACTGTTTTGGTGAACTAGCTTTAACCATTATATACCACAGGGGAAAGAAACAAAAACAGATTTTTGTTTTACATTGACTGGAAAACATTACCAACTGTTATCTACAATTTCACATCTTCCTTGGACTGCATCTGGTTCTTCTGTATCCTAAGAAAAATGACTGTATCAGTAATTTTGTAAAAACTAACATCAAATCAGTTTTTAAGTCTATTATTGGTTTTATAGAGAGTTTATAATTTAAAGTAATCATGATGATCACTTTTGTACTTCTGGGGGACATGTGGGGTCCAATACTGCATTGCTTATATACCTCAAATTTCCATCAAATTCAGTTTGGGTGTGAAAGGAGTAGTGGTTCCCACTTGGAGCTGAAACTCACAAAAATGAATCACATTTTTGAGTCTTTATCCATCACTTTGTTGTGCTAATGAAATGACTTCACATCTCTGTGTAAACGAGCTCTAACATAGTCTTTGTTTCACATAGTAATTATCCTTACTTCACAGAGAAAATTTCAAATCCGCAAGATGATCCTCCTAATAGCAGTCTCTTTTCTCCAACAACTTTACGTAGGTATTTTTTAACCGTGAATCATCACAGATATTAAAGGACCTAGAGTAATTAGTTGGGCGTAATGAGTTCCTGTTTCATGACAGGAACAAAGAAATGAGTGTGTGAGTGTAAAGTTTCAGGCATATTAATTTAATTTAAAAAAAAAATCCATCTGCCAAAAAAGAAGTTTCTGGGATAGATATTGAATCATGTCTTTCATGAACAAAGTACTTCCCAAAAAGGCAGTGATCCTTGTGTAGTTGAATTGCGGCCTAGTTAAATTTTTAGAGCCAAATTTTGTAGTCCTTACTCAGTGTCAAATCATCCCTTCCCCAGAAAGAGAGATGGTGATCAAACTTTTAGTTTTTTCTCATCCTATGACATCAATGGGAGCTCGGTTGTGAAGGGACTCCAGTAACTGGCCCACTTGGAGCAAGCCAAGTTTTGGACTGGAATATTGTCCATAAAAGATTGTACAGTTATAATTTATTCATGTTACGTGTTAGGGCAGTATGTAGTTTAAATATTAGTTCTGGGGCCTCTAAAAAGACCTGAAAGTACTTCACAATGTATTTTTATGTTTTGAATATTCAAAATAGCAAAGGAGGATTGTGGAACACTTAACTAGTTCTTTTCATACATCACTTCAGGTCTCAGAGCGACACTCAACCCTCTGCTTCAATGCTCAAGCAAACACTATACCGTGACATAAGAGCTACCTCACAGCCCCGTTGGAACACTGAGCTGGCCAATAGGGGCTCAGGTAAAATAAAGAATAGTCTTGTAATATTTTGAAAAGCTATTATAATATACCATTTTAATGGTTATTTTGTTTACTTAAAATATATAGGTGTTTGTTCTCATTTGCTCTTTTACACCTCGTTCTAAATATTGACTTTGTTTGAATGTCAACCTGTCATTTTTCTGCAAGCAAGACTCCCTGGAGCTACTAGGGGTGTTTTCAAAGTAAGGACTGGGAAATAGGGTATTTTTTGTTAATGTCAGCAGCTTTTAGCCATTACTTCCTTCCTCATCTGCCCCTCATTTTTCAGAAAACCTGTATTTAAGAATTATATGTTTCCTTTTCCCTTAACTCTGGCAGTTTGGGCCCCAGGTTATTCATGATAAATATTTTACCATCTTGCCACTGGAATTTCTCATGGTCACAAAAGATTTGCTTTAAATCCCCATTTATTGCTGTTAGTCATTGTTCTATATATCCAAGATAAGGTTATTTCTATTTTATTCATGTCCCCATCACCATGGCATCTGGGAATTGAGGGGTCATTCTGCCAATATCATCTAGGCATCCAAAGTGATGGAACCCAAGCTGTTTGTTTTTTTCTAAAATGTTTGTCTATTAGTTAAGTTTTGTTAAATTGTAAGTTTCTTATATATTATTTGCATTATGGTAGTGCCTAGAAACCCATTTATGCTAGGCATTGTACATAGACGTAGTAAGAAACAGCTTTTGCCCAAAGAAGTTGCAATCTCACTAGGCAAAGAGTGGAAGAAAGAAAATTATCACCACCATTTTACAGATGGAAACTGGGCCACATAGAGATTAAGTGACTTTCCTCAGACCACACAAAATGACTCCCATGTTTGCTACAATTGAAACCAGGTGTCCCGCATCCTAGTCTACCAACTAAACCACCAGGTTTCCTTCCTCTGCACTCCTTTAGCCCCTCAGGTCCAATACAATATTTTGGAACTGTGTATATATTTTTATACTAACTAAATACTCTGAATTTTTCTAATGCATTCTTCCTTTCACCTCTACTTTCCTATGAATTTGCGTTCTCTATGTATTTCATCTTATAAACACAAACGTAAGGAATCAAAGCTGATTTGTTCAATAATAACTTTTGCCTACTTGCATGAAAGAGAATTCAAGAAAAATAATCTTACTAAATCCTTTCTGCAATAAAATTATATCTAAACTGACCAGTTTTGACAAATCCCCAGTTGTAGTGGATAAATTGCAAACAGACTCAAAAGAATAAAAGAGCACCTCCGGCATTTGTATTGAGGATGCTACCTCTATGTCAGTGATCAACTATAAACAATGAGCGAAGAATTTAGCAAAATTAAAATAATTCTCAATATAAACAGAAAAAGTGGATGAGGCAACACCACTGTAAGTAGAGATGAGTCAAAATTGGTAACCTCAGACTTGAACACACATTTTAGGGAAGGTCAAAACTGAATCCCATGGTCTAATCCCAAATTGGAATCCCAAATCCCCTATTTCATGGGTATGGTTCATTTGTGTTTGATATTTCCACAACTCACAATGGAAGGTATCTTGTGAGGTCAGCTGAAGGCTGTGAAGGCCTAAATCTTGCAAGAAGAACAAACAATATTTCATTGCCAAACCCTAGTCCTGACTTGGCCTGGAATCTGATCCCTGAGCCCGAGCCTGAATCCAAGGTAGATCCAATTCTGTATACTGCCTCTGCGGTACATCTCTAAATGCACAGGCTGCTCAAGATGAACCGTGCTCTAGTGCTGCTCCCCTTCCATTGCCTAGAACAAAAGTTCTCAGCAGGAGGGTCACACATCGGAATTTCTAGGAGGGCTCAGCGAGCTGTCTGATGGTTCAGTGGTTATGTAGAAGTGGGTGAAGGGCCAGGCCACAGTGCCACACATTCAGGTTTGGCCCAGCCATCCCTGCCGCCCTAGGGAGCTTCCTAGTTTGACTATAGCTAGAGTGGCCCCTGTCTAAATTTAACATAATATAAGAAAATTCTCTTAAAGAATTAAGATTATTGGTAGGGGATTACCGCACACATGTAATAACATAACCACCTTCTTACACATACACATAGAAAAGATCTGCTGATGCTACTACCAACAAGGAAAACTGAATTAGAGCATTTGAAAGAGCTATAATAAAACCACTGAGGATCTGTTCAGACTCAAGAAACCTTGATGATGCTATAGAACAAAAACATTACAAATAATCATCACCAGAAGACGGAGTTTAGAATTGATGTGGTGCCACCATGTATTTAAAATACTAAACAGCATTCTGTCACTGGCACACTGCAGGAATATAGCAGTAACCTGGGATGTTACAGTCTATGCCAGATAAGAACTAATCAAGGTTGACATTTTTGAATCTCCCCCAGAACCAGAACTGTGGGGGACAGGTTCAGACCTAGAGATTCATATATGAGAACTCAAAGCGGTTGGAATATAAGGTTTGGGTCCATTTGGACTCTCAACATTCCATGGTGGGAGATATGTCAGAATGCTGTTTTGCACAGATTCAGCATAGGAAAGCTTTCCGCCAGAGGCACTCAAACCGTAGAGGGCTAGTTCTCCAAGGACACCAGAACAGTGCTTGAACCAGCTGGGTAGGGGTACATATACATTGCTTTATGTCACTTTTCAGCCCTCCCATTCCTGTCCTGGTCTTTGCTTTTACTTTTTACTTGTTTGGCTGTAAAGGCAGAGCCACTGTGGTCAGTTGGCAGCAAATTCTTGTTTTATTCATGCAGTGACAAATGTAATACATAGCCTTTAATCATGGGACAGAAAAGAAATGTGAAGGCTAAAATACATTGTTTGATAGCCTACAAGGACTTTGGCTTTAGGAGACAGCAAGTTTTGAAGTGAAAATACTCGTTACCCAGATTTGAACTTTTTAGTATGTAAAAGCTTTTTTATTACAAGCATCTGAACTTTCAGCATAATCCTTTTAATTAATGCCAAGACCAAGTCATTGTTTTTTGGGGGTTTCTTTGTTTTGTTTTTTAATTTCGCTGAAAGGAAAATGAAATGGACCCAAAGAGGCTACCCACATAAAGACATAACCACATGCCTTTTAAATAAGAAAACAATATGCAACAGAGGAGGGGAAGGTAAGTTCAAAGCCACAACAGTGAGACACAGAAGCAAGAGTCTAAATATTTCAAGAGAAAGCATCTGTGTTAGCAGCATAAGCGCTGTGTTAGACGATGCTTTGAGATCAGATGGTTTTGAATTTGCTAAATAAACTTTGTGGTTTGGTTTCCTTTCTGCAATTTTTTCAAAATGTTTGTATGGTACCAAAAAAAATTATGGAAATTTTTGAGGATAGCGTGATATGTTTTTGTAGTATTGGTTTCATCGATCTGTTGGCCAAAGTATTCAATCAATAGAGCTGTAGCAGAAAATGGATCAAATCTCCTTAAGAGAAAAAAAAATATGTCATGGACCAAAGTCTTGTTTGGTGTAACTCCAACAATGTTAATGGCATTACATCAGAGATGAATTTGCTCCCACAGATCTCATGTAAAAATATCCAGTTATGGTACATTTTTAGTTCAAGAGATTTTTTTTCTGGAGCGATTATGTCCTGGCTAGGAGCTTGTAAGCCTGGAGGGTTGATTCATCAAGGGGTTCATGAACTCAGCCTTACAGTTTGGTTCATAAAAATTGGAAGCTAATCAACATTGATGTGTTCACACGGAGTTTTTAGTGGGCTGCAGTGTAACATCCAAGGAAAACTCTCTACATTTGTCTCCACTGTACTCCCAAGTAATACCCTAGACATCTTTAGTGGGGAATTCTGAGCTTTATGGGGGGAGGGGAGGGGAGGAGAGGAGGAGGCAGCTCCTAGTGGAAGGGAGAGAGGTAGCCTAGCTGAGAGAGTAAGATTCACAAATTTCTTAGTGCATGTTTGCAAACATGGACGCATGTTTGGAACCCATCAGACTTTAAAATGCATCATATCAAGACTCAGTTTGATATTTAGTGCCAATACTTTGCACAACCCTCATTTGATTTATTGTGGGGACTGGAAGCTGGAAGACTTCAGATTTTACCCCAGAAAAGAGACTCATGTAGAGTAATATTTTAGATTTTCTCCCTTTGGCCCTGTCCTCCCCTCGTATCTCTCACAGGAAGTCTGGTATTGAGGTAGGAACCAGCTTTACATGTTCCCTGTGCACCCATAATGCAGGCATTGGGGGTTGCTGTACATTTGAGATTTAGATCTACCTAGCTACATTGCTAAGGGAATGTAAAAATTTCACATCCTTGAGCCAGGTAATTACGCTGAAATAACCCCTGGCATAGGCACGTCTAGGTCAATGGAATAATGCTTCTGTCAATCTAGCTATCATCGTTCGGTGATGAAGACTAACTACAGCAATGGAAAATCCCCTTCCACTGCACTATGGTGCTACAGTAGCACAGGTACAGCATAGCCTGGGACTATGCCAGGCCCTTGTACAACAGCACAGTTGGAAGGGGGAGCCAAGGTGGGTGAGATAATATCTTTTATTGGACCATGTTCTGTTTATGAAAGAGACAAGATTTTGAGCTACACAGAGTTCTTCAGATTTATGGCTTATTATAACAATTTGTAACCCACTAACCCTCCTTTTTGTCCTATGACTACAGGGGTGTCAGAGGGCCACTTCACCTTGAATGGACCCTAACTGCTTATGCGAAACTATCTGTTTGATCTTGTATTTAGCTGTGACAATCAGAACTCTTCCTCGGGTCTGGGAAAGGTTGACAGTATAGCTAGAAAGCTTCTCTCTCTCACCAAAAGTTAGTGCAATAAAAGATATTACCCACCTTGTTTCGCTAATATCCCCCGGCCTTCATCTGCACTCAAACAGGACTAGTCAAAATCTAGGCTATGATATTGCTGGCATGAAATGCTAGTAGCTGATGGAATTGGCTAATACACTTGCCTGCAGCTGTGTCAGTCCAGACCTGCTACACATTTACTGTGGTTCTCAGTGTTTCAAGCTTTCTGGGTTGCCTCCCCTGTTTACGAGAAACAGTCAATTTTTAATCTTTGGTGGTGGTGGTTTTTTCCCCCCTCACCATTCAGAAGCCCACCCAAGTTGTGTGTAATTCATTCAGACAGGAAATATTCCATTGTGTGGGCCAAATTATTTTGTTATTTTGTACCTGAATTCTACATTTCTGGCATAAACCTACTGTGTTTTCTAGTTTTTAGTCACTCACACCTCAGAAACTTGAGTGCTCAGTGCAAATATACTGCAGAGATAGGTCTTATGAAAGTTCAATGGCTGCAATCCTAACTTGGATTTAAAAATGTCTCATCAGGGATTTATGGGGGTGGATGGCTGGGGAATTCTCTAGAAAACACTCAAGGGCTACATTTCCTTTCCCCTGAAAAGAGAGTTCATTTTTTCCAAGGCTGTAAGGTGATTTGAAGTCCAGTATTTTAACTTCCACTATAATGAAGCAAGGTGGGTGAGATAATATATTTTATTGGACTGACTTCTGTTGGTCCAGCAGAAGCTGGTCCAATAAAGATATTATCTCACCCACCCTGTCTCTCTAATATGGCTCTCTAACATTACAAATTATAATGAAGCATAAGATACAAATGGAGAAGTGAAGACAACTAGCACCTACACAGATGCCTTCATAGCTAGCTATTAACATACTTGCTGGAGGCATCTGTGAGGATGTGACATCCTGACACCTTCCCTACCTATGGACATAACAGCAAATGCCAGGGTAACATTGTATATTGCACATTCTAACAATGACATCTGATAAAGAAAAGTAAATCACTAAGTTCTTGCTGTCAAATACAATTAAAAAGTTACTCAGAATCAAAACTGAAAGCCATAATTTTGACAATCTAGCGTAGGATTGAAACAATGCTGAATTTATCAGAATTAATAGAAAAGTAAAAATATTCTAAGCAGTTTTAAAAGTTATATTATGGATTAAAAAAAAACCTATATAATTTACTTACGTATGTATTTATCTGGCGAATTTATCAGTGGAGACCCTGTGGTGAAGTAAGAGTCCAATAACAAGTTACAAATGCAGAGACACTATTCACAGTGTAGAGATAATGAAAAAGTGATGCCATTTTATGTATTTTTAAAATAAAAAAAGAGAGAGACATATACAGAGACACAGGTGATCCTTATCTTTATGTAAAGCCTTTTGCAAAATTAAATATATTGTATTTCAACCAAATGACCTCCAAAAAGAAACAGCTCTCCCATCATTAGGGTACCTCCAACAGCCTTCTGCCTCCCTACATCCTCATATCTGGTCTCCAGAGAATTTGTGGACATGGGAAATAATTCCTTACAATCACCCCAGTTGCATTTCTATGGTCTTGTAAATATATATATATATATATATATGCAGACTATTATTTGTAGTAATAATTAGAAGCTCCAACTGAGACTGGGGACTCATTGTACCATGCTCTGGACAACTTCAGAACAGCCAGACTGGGCCAGAGCAAAAGTCCATCTAGCCCAGTATCCTGTCTTCCGATAGTGGCCAATGCCAGCTGCTCCAGAGGGAATGAACAGACCAGGCAATCATCGAGTGATCCATCCCCTGTCCCCCATTCCCAGCTTCTGGCAAACGGAGACTAGGGACAAATATATACAAAGAAACAGGCTGTGTCCCAAACAGCTTACAGTTGATGAGACATGCAAACAAAGAGTGGGGGTTGGAGCAGACACAGATGAAGTTATTTGCCCAAGGCCTTATAGCAGGACAGTGCCAGTTAGGAACAGAATTTAGTCCAGTGCCCTATGTAGTAGGCCATGTTGCCTCTCAACTTGATTGTGAAAAAAAAGGTATGCTGACAGTTCAAAAGTTGCAGAAATGTTTATTGTTAACAGTAGTAAAAACAGCAACAGCAATAATAATAAATTTGTATATTATATATTGGGATTGAGACTCCCATTGTGCTGGGCACAAATTGTTTATTGTTATTCCAATTATTCTGTGCTTGAAGTAAATTCATTCCTTAACACATTAATTAAACAAATATATATTTTAAAGTCCCACAGGATCTGAGAAAGCCATCTAATACTTTGCAATACTTTACAAGATTTACTGGAAAATGCAAAGCATAGTTTTTGCTTAACAATACCTATCAGTCATACTCCTACATGCTTTTTAGAAATGAAAGCTATGCCTTTAATGCTTAAAATATGACAACAGGGACTGGCATGTTTGATGGAGTGATTCTGAAGTTGTGGGTGCAATAATAATATGGCAAAACAGTAAGACTCCTGCAATGCAGAGAACCATGGGAGCGGTGACAACCTACCATTTTAAAGTAATGACACAACACTTAAGCGGAAGGACTAAAAGGTGTTAACAGCTGTTTCTGTCCAGGCCTTGAGATGGGGTACTAGGGTAAGGAAAACTTTACAGACATCTCAGTTCAAAACAGCTGAATAACATTTATAAAAGTTCCATTTTAAGTGTAGAAAATCATTCTGAATACAGTAAAAACATGTGTTTCCAGCTAGTATGATCACATGATTTCTTGTAGCATGAACCAAAATGAAAAAGAAAAGATGTTTCAGATTCAGCGCTCCCTGGACTTTGATACCTTCCAGACCTGCACTGGTAACCTCTGCAAGGCCTGTGATCTTGTAGGTAACTCATCCATCCATCATGCATCAGGATCCCCTCCATTCTTTGTCTGCTTTTGGGATGCTACTCCACTATGTTTGCCAGGCTCTTTCCTCTTTTCACTCACTAGTTCCAAACAATTTACAGGCCTGGTTGAGATAGATTGGAATAGAAACTGGTGCTGGATGCCCTGTATCAACAATGGATCATATTCCTAGCCCAGGCCAGATTATACTTCAGGCTGTTTCTTCTCTACCTTTCCATCCGCTTCCTCACACACATTCATATGCACTCTTTTTAGCCCTTCCCCTTTATTTGTCTCTGACACCTCTACCATCCAGATTCAGTTGAATTCCAAGTTTAAAAGGAAGACTCATGCAAGATTTATAAAGAAATGGTTCATCACCTCAGAGGGAGATGTATTCTGGTAGCAGCTCCTTTTAATTCCCTTATTTTCCCATTTGGAGGTCAGGGAGGGTCCAAATGTTACGATTCTGTTCACTCAGTCAGCACTTCCATCCCTGCTTCTTGCATGTGGCAGAGGTTACAAAGAGCAGAAAAAGTTAGATTTCCTGGGGGGGAAAAACAGTAACCCACAGGGCAAGCGGTCTAGTGAAATAACCCAAAATTAGTATTGGTGAAAGTAAAATTGACCAACTGATCAAGAAGTAACCATACAATAGAAGTCAAGAAAGGGATGGGATTAAACTCAGGAAAGGAGGATCCTTTCTACAGAAAGAGGACAGATGGTAATTAAAGCTCTAGACAGTGACTCAGTCAGGAGATCTGTGTTCAATTCCCGACTCAACCACCAATTTCCAGCGTGACTCTGGACAAAATATAATCTCTGTGTTTTTCAGTTCCCCATCTGCAAACTGGGAATAATACCTCCTTAGTCTATTTAAGATGGTAGGCTCATCAGCACTTTTGGGGCTATTATTACTTGTTTTAATTAAAAATGCACCAAAAAGCCTCAGTTGAGATCGCGTTAGGCCAGGGGTCGGCAACGTTTGGCACGCGGCTCACCAGGGTAAGCACCCTGGCGGGCCGGGCCTGTTTATTTACCTGCTGACGTGCCAGGTTTGGCCGATCGCGGCCCCCACTGGCCGCGGTTTGCCGTCCCGGGCCAATGGGGGTGGCGAGAAGCCGCGGCCAGTACATTGCTCGCCCGTGCCGCTTCCCGCCGCCCCCATTGGACTGGGACAGTGAATCGCAGCCAGTGGGGGCTGCAATCAGCCGAACCTGCCGCATCAGCAGGTAAATAAAACTGGCCCAGCCCGCCAGGGTGTTTACCCTGGCGAGCCGCGTGCCAAACGTTGGCGACCCCTGCGTTAGGCTCTTGACGCTCCACTCCCATAGAGTTAGGAGGAAAGGGGCCCTTCCCTAAAGAGAGTTTACAATCTAAATAAAAGACAGACAAAAGATGGCAGGACAAAGAAAGGCAGAGAGGGGTGAGGTGATTTGCCCCAGGTCACATGGCTGTCAATGGCAGATCTAGGAATTGAACTCAGCTCTCCTGGTCCAGTGTCCTAGCTTCTGACCCACCCTGCTGTCATCATAAAACTATCAAATCATAAAGTAGGTGTTTTACGCCCACTTTGCACAGAGATCAATGACTAAGCTAGGTACAAGCAATGGAAAACAAGCCTCTGTGTTCCTAGGGGCTATTGCTATTGCAAAGTTTCTCACACTCCAACTCTCTCTAATGTGGGCAGTAGCTTAAACCTACCTGCAGTATTTTGGTCTAAGTGTAAGTTACCAGAATCCCATGAAAAATTCAGGGAGTTTCTCACTGTCAGGGAGTTTCTCACACTGTTCCAGGAAAGAAGGTGTTTCATCCGTTTTGGGTGCTTGTGCCAAATGAACAAGTTCCATTTGGCTAAACTTGATGAGTAATACTGCGGGATCTGAATCTCTCCCCCTCTCTCTCACTAAATGTAAGTCCAACTGCTACCTGCTAATTAGTACTGTAGTCTTCAATACTAATTTTGAAAAGGATATTTCCTGGGTGGATTATATGCCCTTCCAGATGTCTCATCCTTAACCAAGTTTGTCTGCTCTTTAAACAGGTGAACTAACACTTCCAAAAGCTTAGAGCTTAAAAAAGCTACTGGATATCACACAGATGGTGAATATTCATTCTGGTTCCAAATTTGTAGTGTTAGTAAAGTAAATATGAACTTCATGTATGTTTACTTAAAAGTCTGATGGGAAACTAATGTTCTTTCTGACTGTGGTAAAGGCCACTTGACCATTATCTGTGGGATTTCAGTCTATGGGAGGAAATGTTTTATATCATTTGGCGGATGTAGAGTAAAAAAACACAATGATATACGAGAACACTTCATAGATGCATGATTTCCCATTTAAACAGATTAAAGCAATACCACCCAAATACTTCTTATGGGAATATGGGGACAAAATGGCAACAGATGATTAGTTTGCAGAAGAAAAAAAAATTGCTTTCCCACCAGCCATAGCTTTCAAGCAGAAATAAGAATTTCTCTTACACTGGATTTTGTATTGTTGCCCATCACTCTGGCATCTGAGAGCCTCTATATATATTTACCACTGTTTCAGACTCTTGGGTAACTCATTTGTTCTGACACAATATTTCATTTCTCTCATGTTTTAAATACAGTTTTGATGCTGCATATTATGCCTGGCAAAGAAACATGGATCATAGAATATCATAGGATATCAGAGTTGGAAGGGACCTCAGGAGGTCATCTAGTCCAATCCCCTGCTCAAAGCAGGACCAATCCCCAACTAAATCATCCCAGCCAGGGTTTCATCAAGCCTGACCTTAAAAACCTCTAAGGAAGGAGATTCCACCACCTCATTAGGTAACCCATTCCAGTGCTTCACCACCCTCCTAGTGAAAAAGTTTTTCCTAATATCCAACCTAAACCTCCCCCACTGCAACTTGAGACCATTACTCCTTGTTCTGTCATCTGCTACCACTGAGAACAGTCTAGACCCATCCTCTTTGGAACACCCTTCTTGGTAGTTGAAAGCAGCTATCAAATCCCCCCCTCATTCTTCTCTTCTGCAGACTAAACAATCCCAATTCCCTCACCCTCTCCTCATAAGTCATGTGTTCCAGCCCCCTAATAATTTTTGTTGCCCTCCGCTGGACTCTTTCCAATTTTTCCACATCCTTCTTGTAGCCTGGGACCCAAAACTGGACACAGTACTCCAGATGAGGTCACACCAATGTCAAATAGAGGGGAATGTTCACGACCCTCGATCTGCCGGCAATACCCCTACTTATACAGCCCAAAATGCCATTAGCCTTCTTAGCAACAAGGGCACACTATCGACTCATATCCAGCTTCTCATCCACTGTAACCCCTAGGTCCTTTTCTGCAGAACTGCTGCCTAGTCACTCGGTCCCCAGTCTGTAGCAGTGCATGGGATTCTTCCGTCCTAAGTGCAGGACTCTGCACTTGTCCTTATTGAACCTCATCAGATTTCTTTTGGCCCAATCCTCTAATTTGTCTAGGTCCCTCTGTATCCTATCCCTACCCTGCAGCGTATCTACCACTACTCCCAGTTTAGTGTTATCTGCAAACTTATCTCATCATGGAAGGCAATTAGGTTAGTCAGGCATGACTTGCCCTTGGAGAATCCATGCTGACTGTTCCTGATCACTGTCCTCTCCTCTAAGTGCTTCAGAATTAATTCCTTGAGGACCTGCTCCATGATTTTTCCAGGGACTGAGGTGAGGCTGACTGGCCTGTAGTTCCCCGGATCCTCCTTCTTCCCTTTTTTAAAGATGGGCACTACATTAGCCGTTTCCCAGTCATCCGGGACCTCCCCCAATCGCCATGAGTTTTCAAAGATAATGCCCAATGGCTCTGCAATCACATCCGCCAATTCCTTTAGCACCCTCGGATGCAGCGCATCCGGCCCCATGGACTTGTGCTCGTCCAGATTTTCTAAATAGTCCTTCTTTCTCCACAGAGGGCTGGTTACCTCCTCCCCATGCTGTGCTGCTCAGTGGGGAAAAATCGGTTTTTCAGTTCTCCCCCTCCCATTATCCACTTTCATTTCTTTCCCCTTTGTTCTACTCTTGCCTTCCCTTTCAGTCCCTCTCCCACCTAAAATGGGACAACCTCAAAAATGGTTTCAGGAAAATTAATTCAGACTGTGGATGTCCTTCTGATTAAGGCACTAGTCTCAGGAAATCTAGATTCAGTTCCTAGCTGTGCTACGCATTCCTTTTGTGATGTCAGGCAATCCACTAGGCTCTCTGTGCCTCATTTCCTCATCTGTAAAATGGGGATAATACATTCCTCCCTGGTCCTATTGCAGTATGGATGTGTTAGCATAGCTCTCAGACCCAGGTCTAGCAACTCTAAACCCAGGTTTGCAATGCTGTGTGGACACTGAAGCATAGGCTTGGAAACACAGAGTCCACAAGCTTGGGTGCTACAGATCCAGACTTAGTATGCAGTGTAGACATACCCATACCTACCTAGATAAATAGCTCTTCTGCCCCATTTGTGTTTCTGTCCTGAAAATATCCTAGCAAAAGAGTTTTCTGGCAGGAAGCTTATTAAACATTAATACTAGTGAGTAAATAGAGACTAGAATCTGAAAACGGTTCAAGACTAGCTAACATTTCAGTTGTGGGATGTTATGGATAGGAAGCGCTAAAGTCTTCTTGACTGCAAGATTTCACAGGGATTTTACAAGCAATGTTTCTGAGAGCATCACCTCTACTGCCTAAATAAGGTCCCCTGGGGCATATTCACTTAAGTACAGTGCAGTAGGTGTTTCACATTCCAAACTTCTAGCTAGAATCCTGACCCAGCTTTTTTCCTGCTGCTCCTCATTTTTTTATTATATTTATTTCACCTCATACTAAGAAAAGTTTCATGGCTTTACAGTCACAGCTGGCTTTCGTTTGTTTAACCAAATTGCACATTTTGTAGATTTGCACACCTGCAATTTAACGGCTGTCTAGAGAACCAGTCTTTAGCCTGATTGGAATTTTATTTAAGACAACAATTTGAGTGCCCTGGCCCTTTCTTCCCTCCAAAACATACATGCTGAGCTTGAAAAATAGCTGTAAATGTGCTGAAAGGAAATTGTAGAATGCTCCCCCCCACCCTTTTCTCTAATGTCTCACTTTGCAGCAGCATAGTAAATACCAGCAATGCAGGTTGGGAAATTCCTATGAAAACGCTAACACATGAACCTCATATTATACATTAGCACTGGTCATTACCAGACAAGGCCACTGAGAGAGTTGTACAGGTGCGAGAAAATTCCCAGAGCCCTAGTTTACAAACTGGCCTACACAATAGTCATTGCAGGGCAGTAATAATGCAGCAGGAGAGGGAATTTTCCTTCAAAAAGCTGATTCTCCTGTGATTTGAAGACAGTTATCAGCACTAAAAATTTAGTAGCACATTTTTGGTATGGAAAAGCTTTTCTTACAAGGGACAATGGAAATCTCCATCCCAGAATCTCAGCTTTAGTTTTTAATATTTTATATCACTTGGTCAGATTGTTGCACATTCTTACCAGATATTGTTGCAAGATACAAGGAACTCTACTGAACATTGTTTATGAGCATAAGATGAACCACTGCCACTATTGCTGACAAAGTGTTAAAGAAAACTCACAAAAAACATATTGTGGGAGTTTAATACTGCCTTTTTGTGTGCGTGTGGGGTGTGTGTGTGTGTGTGTGTGTATTAAATCTAATATCAACAAAACCAGCACTCACTTACTTAACAAAAAAAAGTCAGTTGCAATAACGGGATAGCAAAAGAAAGCAGAAAAAATTGCATAGAATATTCTCCACACATAAAAGTGCCACCCTTTTTCCTGTACCGTAAATGCAAAAAAAATAGGATGTGCAATAGGCAACCTAAGCAACATTCAGCCTCCCTGCATCTCTTAGACAGATTTAGTGTGATAAGCAGAGAATTGTTTACAGCTGTTTTTTGCCTAGGGTAGAGTATAGGGTAAATAAAAGTAGCTGGATGAAATTAAGTGTCACCATCTCTTGTTGTGCTCTTTGCAGGCTCCTGACTGACCCTCCTTAGTTTGTTCTTAGTCAGGTCAGTTCCTGGAGCCTCACCTCCAATTAAAAAAAATGAAGAGGAGTCCTTGTGGCACCATAGAGACTAACAAATTTATTTGGGCATAAGCTTTTGTGGGCTAGAGCCCACTTCATCAGATGCATGGAGTGGAAAATACAGTAGCAGGTATATTTATACAAAGTACATGAAAAGATGGGAGTTGCCTTACCAGGTGGGGGGGTCAGTCTAACGAGACCATTTAATTATCAGTAGAATACCAAGGGAGGAAAAAATCACTTTTGTAGTGGTAATGAGGGTGGCCCATTTCAAACAGTTGACAAGAAGGTGTGAGTAACAGTAGGGGGAAATTAGTATGGTAAAATTAGGTTTTGTAATGACTCATCCACTCCCAGCCTTTATTCAGGCCTAATTTGATGGTGTCCAGTTTGCAAATTAATTCCAGTTCTGCAGTTTCACATTGGAGTCTGTTTTTGAAGTTTTACTGTTGAAGAATTGTCACTTTTAAGGTAATTGAGCGACCAGGGAGGATGAAGTGTTCTCCTACTGGTTTTTGAATGTTGTAATTCCTGATGTCAGATTTGTGTCCATTTATTCTTTTGCGTAGAGACTGCCTGGTTGGGCCAATGTACATGGCAGAGGGGCATTGCTGGCACATGATGGCATATATCACATTGGTAGATGTGCAGGTGAACAAGCCCCTGATGGTGTGACTGATGTGGTTAGGGCCTATGATGGTGTCCCTTGAATAGATATGTGGACAGAGTTGGCAGCGAGGTTTGTTGCAGGGTTTGGTTCCTGGGTCAGTGTTTTTGTTGTGTGGTGTGTAGTTTCTGGTGAGTATTTGCTTCAGGTTGGGGGGCTGTCTGTAAGTGAGGACTGGCCTGTATCCCAAAGTCTGTGAGAGTGAGGGATCGTCCTTCAGGATAGGTTGTAGATTCTCGATGATGTGCTGTTGAGGTTTTAGTTGGGGACTGTAGATGACGGCTAGTGGCATTCTATTACTTTCTTTGTTGGGCCTGTCTTGTAGTAGGTGACTTCTGGGTACCCTTCTGGCTCTGTCAATCTGTGATTTTTCCTCCCTTGGTATTCTACTGATAATTAAATTGTCTCATTAGACTGACCCCCCACCTGGTAAGGCAACACCCATCTTTTCAAGTACTATGTATAAATATACCTGCTACTGTATTTTCCACTCCATGCATCTGATGAAGTGGGTTCTAGCCCACGAAAACTTATGCTCAAATACATTTGTTTGTCTCTAAGGTGCCACAAGGACTCCTCATTTTTTTTTTGCTGATACACACTAACACGACTACCACTTTGAAACCTCCAATTAAGTCGATCAGCCCTTCAATTTTAGGGCTTACCATCTCTTTTTGGAGGCAGCCAGGTGTAGGACAATCACCCCTTTGCTCTCCCAGGCCTTTTTACTTACTCTTCCTTCTCTGTACTCTCCCCTTTATAGTGGGCCTTGTTTCATCTTTGGCTGTAGCTATGGGTGTCTGCCTCCATGATTGGCAGCTTGGGCAGCTGCCTGGGGGTGTGGTGAACTTATGAATGGCTTAGCCATTACACTAAGCAATAGAACATGTAAGCAGAATATTAGGAAAAATTCTCTAATTGGGTTCAAACTTCCCTTAAGATGGTCTTATATTACTTCTGCCTAGGAAACCATCACTTAACACAGATATTGTCCTTTGCCTGTCTTCACTTTTTGATTAAGGCTATTGAAAAGGTTTTGGTGAGAGCTCTCAGAGTATCCAGATGTTTCAGAGTTCATGTTAGCCTGAGTTCTGATCAAGATATAGTAAAAAGAGGGCACTAGTTGCATTGGTAAATGATCTCCTCATACCAATGGATGAAACTAGGCTTCTATGATGATATTAGATAGAGTTGAGGGGAAAACAAAACAAATAAACCCTGAATTTCCATCCCACAGGAAATTCTGAGATTATGAAATTTGGTTTTGCCCTGAATCTGAGATTTCTTTTTTACCAGTTTTTTTTTTGTAAAATTAAATATTCTGAAATTTCATTTCAACCTTTTCAAAACATATAAGGGTAGTTAAACACTGGAACAAATTGCCCATGGAGGTTGTGGAATCTCCATTATTGGAGGTTTTTAAGAGCAGGTCAGACAAACACCTGTCAGGAATGGTATTATTATTACGAACTCCTGCCTTGAGTGCAGGGGAGTGGACAAAATGACCTCTCGAGATCCCTCCAGTCCTATAATTCTATGTCATTTTCATAAGGACATACCATTATAATTAATGAAATGATAAAGTTGAAACAAAGAAATGATAGCTGAAATGAAACATTTAAGCCCTATTGAAATGATACATTTTAATAATTTTCCACAAAACTGTTGATACATTCCTAACATTCCAATTTCAACAAAATCAGCATTTTCCAATAGAAAAAAAATGTTTCATCAGAAAATTTTAGACCAGCTCTATTATTAGATTTATCAGCTGCCTTTGTTATAGTCTTTGTCAGCTGCTCCTTATTAAGATCAGCAATGAGGATATTTATTGCTGAACCCAGCAGCTGCCTCCATCAGCATTGGTTTAATTGTGGTGGCTTTCTTGCTACAGACATATTATTAGGAGGACAGACCAGTGAATTACAAAGCATGTTTGCCAAGGAATGCTACTACACAGCCAGCAATCATGTGGTCACCAAAAGCTTCTGTGGTTCAAGCAGATTGCCAGGGTCAGATACACTAATCATCCAGCCAGACCATCTTAAGGACCTAGCTAGAGATTGATCCATGTGGTACTTGATCTGCAAGAAGGCTATGTCCCTTTGAAATATGCCTTGAGATAATGGATGATTGTTACCTTTGATTATTGGTTGTTATTCACTATCTAAAGGTGGCTGTGTTCATTTCTTGCTACATGTTCTCAGAGGATGGCTTAGGACAATTGCTTAACGTCCCTGAGGCATTTTTTATATGGGTTCCATCTCTATCACGATAATCCCTCTCTATCTGTCTTAGAAACAACAAGCCAGATTGGAAAGTCCATGTTAGAGCTAATTGAGAAATGTGAAAAATTCTCACACACTATTTTAGTAAAAAATTTTTTTACTAGCTCTACTCTTAGACTTCAGCATTTAGACTCCCTTAAAAATCTGCTTTATTTTTTGCCTGAAATCTTTTGTGTTTTTTCCCCTGAAAGGAAACAACCTAGCCCCCATTTTAAGCAAAGGATTCTTTATTATAATGCAGACAGCACATTTTTTCACCTGTTATTCTCAGAAAACATATCCATGTGTAGTAATATTACAGACCAGCAATGAGATTATATAAAAGAAAAGCTTGTGTCACTCTGGGGAAAATATTTCTAGAAACAAGAGAGTGCAACAAGGACTCTAACACTCTTTAATCTTTCAGGACACTGATCAGGGAGTTTTTATTTTACACATAATTTATAATTTGCTGAAACACTTTGAAAAAGTCAGTACCCAGAACAAGAGAGAGGGAGCAATATGAATCCTTTTATATCCTCCAAGAAAATGAAACATTAAGACTCAAGGAAATGATGTATTGCGTTACTCATGTGTTCAATTCACTTGCAAACACCAAAGCAGTGAAAAAAAACATATAGTTGGTTCACTGTTACTTGCTAGAGAACGCCCAACTACAAGATTCAACTAGTTTTGGAATTCTCACTAAGCCAAGATTCACATCTAATGCAAAGGCCCTTACACTTCAATCTGGCAGAAATGGGTAATCACAGTGATGGCATCTATCTCAAGCACACCCTTTTGGCTCAACCAACCACAGATGTATTACAGCCTAGGAGAAGGCTGCATGTGTGACTGCAGGGTAATGTGGGAAGGAGGAATAGGACCGAACCTGGAGAAATTTTGACATTTTCAATAATACACAAAGAATATTCCAACTGGTAGTAGGGGCTTTCAAGATTTGTATTAAATATTCCAGTACCTCGTTTCTTGAATCACCAGCTCAGTGATGCGCAGGTTTTTGTACCCAAACAGACTGGTGGACACCAACCCCCTGGTGCTTTGTGAGTGTTGAGCCCCATGTCACATCTAGATCCGTTTTCCAGAATTTGGATCCCTGAGGTGGCTTTCTGGGAGGTGGTAGCCACACTCTATTCCAAAATGCGGCTTGTAGTTAACCCAAATTTCCCCACACATATTGGGCAAACCAACCGTCCACCAATATTCTGTGTAGTGGGGATAGGAAGAAGAGGGTCAAACCAGATGCCACTGCCAGAAGACTTGTTCATTGGCAGGTGGTGGCTTGATCTGGTATCCATCCATATACATACAGTATATAGAGTGTCAACCCCCACTCCCTTAAAAGCCCAGCCTTGATGTAGAGACCACTGTGCCCCAGCCCCACCAGAAGACAAAATAGTGAATGGAAACCCAGAATGCTGAGGTCACACAGAACTGGCACTACAGCAGATTTCAGCTAATTTGATTCACCTGCCACATCTGAATTTGGATGTGGACTTCAGTCAAGGTTTAGATGAAAAACAAATCTCATGGCAAAATCCAGATCTGCATGCAGACATCCTGGGTTAGCTCATCTCTAATTCCTGACGAGGACAGAAAAATCAGACTGTGCCCAGCTGCTAAGTAACAGTACAGTCCCATGATGTGTGTGTGTGGGGGGGGGGAGGGAGGAGAGAGAGAGAGAGGGAGAGAGAAAGTGTAAAAAAGCCTCAATCAACATATGTGATCAGGAGCAGCTACTTAAAATCTAGGATTTATAAACCTCCTACTCTTCTTTTTTTGTATTATTTTAACAATCTCTACAATTTTTATTTCTTAAATTCAAATGAAGCTGAATGGATCACTTTTGACATTTAGCCTATATTTTCTGCAACAACTGATTGTTCAGATTCTCTTTTTTTTTTTCAAAAAAGAAGCAGAGAGAATATCACAAGAATAAAGAGTTCAAAGCTGGTCGGAGGCTAGAAAAATCTAACGTAGTACTAATCATTCTCTTATTTCTCCATTGAGACTTTATTGTCCTATAATTTGTTGTATAGTTTGGATATGCACTGCAGTTCCATTATTACTCAGAGAGTGCTAATTAAATGTTATGAAAATTCAAAAAACCCATCACTACAAGACAAATTCTTATACACATGGAAGAATAGTTCTTTGTACCACTATACTTCTTTAGCGAGCAAGGGTTTTTGGATGGCTTGAGTATTTGTTATACTGTACTTATAAAAATGTCAGACCTTAAAATGGACTTACATAGCCAGAATTCCTTACAGTATTTTCTTCTGTTTGCCAGTAAATGACATCATTTTAGCGTTGTTTGAACAGCTGGTCCTCACCCAACTTTGGGAGTTCAGAGGTACAATCGTTTTTCATAAAGAAGAAATACAGAGTGCAAGGCAACAAAATGTGTTACCAAACATCCACTTCCCACCCACCATCGGATAAATTAACTTGTTACATTAAATGTTCTAAACTCCAGTAGGGGCTGCAGGTTTGACCAGAATGCCTCAAGACTAAAATAGGGGCAGTCTTATTTTCCATTATGTCATCAAGTTGTCCCATAGAAGTCATGATTTCTTGAAAGACAAGCTTATGTATTCTTTATTATCCGTGCATCTCACAATGTACTAAGGCCAAGAAGGTAATGAACACCTGTAACTCTACACTGAAGTCACTGGTCATTGCAGATGTTCAACACAGCTTTCATTTGGCTTTTATACTGCAAGCTTAAAAGTGGCTGTTGGTAAAGGAGAGAGAGATAGAAATCAGGAGTTACTTTGGATGAGTCAGGAAAGAAGCAGTGGAAATGGGAAAATGTTCCTTAACATGCTCAACTTTCCAAATTTTCAGTTATTCCATATCCACTCCTGTGTCCCTTCCAGTCCCTGAGAGTCCTTTGGTCTGAAGGGAAGTTAATATACGTAGAACGATTACAGCAGATGATCATTATAATTTTTCTTGATGTCTTTATTTGTTCTCCTTCCAGATCACCTGTAAGGTATTCCCTTGCAGTGGAGTTTTCTGTTTTCTTTTCCACGTTGTTGACATATTTCATGTTCATTATTTCTCTTCATTATTAGAAAAACTTTCATAACACTGAAAGCCACCAGCCTTTCTTCATTTAAATCCCTCTGAAAACCCAACTTCTTAAAGAAGTTTATAAAAAAACTGAAACTAGATCAAAATGAAACTCTCATCAAGGAGACAGACATTTACATGTCAGTTTACGCAAATGCAAAGTTAAAGTTCCTGACGTGCATGAAGTTATTCATGTGTTTAAATGCTTGAATGTCCCTACTCTGGAGTGCCCAATAGAGCTGGTAAGAACATTTTTTGGTGAAATGAAATCCCACAGAAATGTACAGTTTCAACAAATGTTTTCATCAGAGAGGACACCAGCCTCATGGTTAGGGTCCTGCAATGTGCAAGACTCAATGAAAGTCCCCACTTTGCCTGACTCAAAGCGATCTGGGATGAGAAGTTCTACTCTAAATTAGGCAGAGCATGGAATTGAACCAGGGCCTCATCACTGCCCTCACCAGCAGACGTTCTATGTGCAGATACTTCTGTTTTCATTAAACTATTCAAAAAGTTTGTGTTCATGCCAATGAAGAATGAAAACAAATTTCCAAACCTTGAAAGTTGCCATGAAATGGAATGGTCATCCTCCACTCAGCTCTAGTGCCCAGCACATTTTACATAGCTACGTTTTAGAGTCTTTGGGATATGGACTCTAGTTTTTATACAGAGCTGAGCACCCTCGTTACACTAAACAAGCAATAATTAAATAATACTATTGAATTTAATACGGTTTATTTTTTCCCCTCTCACATGCGTGATGTAGTCACATCCCATTCTTTAGTTATTCTGGTGCCACTGAAAAATGGGAAAACATTAAAAAAATAATTCAAAACATATTCATGAGTTAGCAAAGAAAACTGTATACATCTACCGTCTAAAAAACATGTCAAAACTTTCCTTTCTGATTAAGTGTCATGTGCTTCCTGAAGCCAGAAACACCTTTCTTGAGACAAATTTGGCTGGTATTCCCCTGCATACTCTTGTCTCTGTGAGGCAGATGAAGCTGAGAAGGTTGCAGTGGGGCTGGGGGGTTTGAATTACAATAAAAGTAGGTCATTGGTGAAGTACGTAATCATTTTCAGATCATAAATCTTGATTTTTAAGTGTAAAGGGTACACAGAGGATGTATAAAAGTTTGTAGCCACAATTCTGATAGTTAAAAAACATATTGACTTAGAAGAGTAGATTGAGAGTAAGGATTATTCCTAACAATGGCCAAATCACACTTTTCTGAAAATAAACCTTAAATTGTAAAATATTAGTAAATGAGCCCAGGTAAACTCTAAATCTGTAAGTTCCCATTGTGTACCTCAATATGACTTTTTTTACATCTGCCTTCATTCTTTACTTAGTAAATCAGTTTATTTACTGAGACAAGAAAGGAAGGCTTAGAAATTTCAAGCGATGAATGAGTCAAAATATTTATTTGAATTTCATTGACCCGCTGTGGAAAAGAGGGAAATGGTGGCATTGCCCATTTGTGATTGCAATGTTTTCTTGTCCCCGGCCAAGGCACTTTATTTTATTTGGACAGCTTCTGACTTGGAGACATAAAAGAATTAGGACTCCTGCTGGTCACCTTCTCAAATGAGTGGGGGCTGGAGGAAGGACACAGTTAAGTCCAAACCTGGCAATCACAAGTAACTAAGCAGTAAACAAGAAGACAGTGAGCCTAGGTAACCTAAAGTAATGATACCTGATAGCAGGATGTGCTTTGGCTCTTATTAGTACAGAATGTCTTACATTATCTACAGCAAATATTGAAATCAACAGAAGCTCTCATTAGGTGGAGACTGTACTATATGTAGTTTTAAAGTGACACATGAGAAGAGACTGAAATAAAAGTAGAAGTGGACCTTGACTTTTTATTGTGTTTTTGGTCTCTAAAACCTTGTTAATGATATGTGGTTAGCACATGGACACAGTCTGGTTCCAAATAACTGTGTTTATGAAACATATACAAACATACAAGACCTAGCTACATATTTACACTGCTGCTCCGTTAGAATCTGCTGGCTTCTTCAATAGAAGTCAAGGTGGTCCATTAGAGGATGCCCGAACTATTTAAAGGGATACTAACCAATTCTTAAACATTACTCTTTTCCAGCCCTGCTTGCAGATGAAACTGAGATGTAAAAACTAAAATTAAGACGTGTCCCTGCCCCATGAAGATTACCATTGAAATAACATTGCATATGCTTTTATAAGCAGCACCTATAAATTGGCATATGTACCTGGGTAATTGAGGCCTTTATTTCTTTTGAATCAGTTCATATTAATCTTTCACATCCATTATACGGCCACTGTGGCATGCTCTAATAACTTTAATGGAAATCTAGTACAGAACAGGCTAGATTACTGTTGTCACAGTTAGTGTTGCTACTGTCTGTATGTGTGAATTTGCTGTATCATTCTACTTCTATTTTTTGTACTTTTTCCTTCTTTGTTTCCTGTGCTCTCTAACTAGAATAGTTCAACCATTTCTTTTCCCTCCAGGGTCTCCATAAGGATGTTAAACTTGACCTTCTTGCATGCCCAGGAGTTCCGACTTCCATGTCAATGCAGTCGCAGCAGCTTTTGTAGCTAGTTTCCCTTCTTAGTCACAGTGGGCTTTAGGGACCTTTCTGAGACTGTCTAAACTCTACTGCTGAGAGCTGTATTGACCTTAACCTCACTCTGGGCCCTTGTCCGTCAGCAACCATACAGCTAGCTTCTTCTAGTACCGCTCCCCTCCTACTCTCTGGCTGCAGTTAATTCTGTCAATTGCTTCTTAGAAGCCCTTACTAATAGTGCCTATGAAGGTCTGGAAACTCTCAGTTTCCTACAGGCTACGTATCCCAAACCAAGTTGGTTTTGGACTTGCTAACCCAAAACAGGGATTGAGGTTTTGCAAAAATCAAAACCATCCCTCCTTGTATCATCACCTGCTATTATCAATCATTTGAGAACTGTCCGTAATTATTAACCCATGGCTAGCCATGTTTTTCTCCAAAATAAAAATAAAACATGCTCGTGCATTCATTATGAAACACTAATAAAATCTTGATTTATATTGGTAGCAGCAATAAGTCATTACTCTAAATTAAATTATCTACGGGTAAAGAATTAGGGGACATTAATAATTACTTGATGATCACCACTCTTCCAGAAGAGTTCAAATTCCATCAGAGAAGGGGATAACATTGTGAAGTTTCCTGTTCTGTATCAGTTCACGGCAACTGCAAGCCAAAATGCATTTCTGGGAACACCCTCCCAGACAGGAAGGATCTTGGTTAATGAACGCATCTGGGAGTTAGGGGCCTAATAAACTTGGCATGTATTTCCTCCATCTTTAAAACAAAAATGTCTGAGAGCAGGATAATTTAGTAAGCAATGTACCGTGGTCTTTTAGTTTCTGGTTCAGTGAGGGTTTTTTCATATTATTTTGTTGTACTTGTTCAGTTACATGGAAGTGTATCATATGCTTCAGTAGAATCCTTATATAGATTTAGACACCAGAGTCAGTCCTGGGGTAGTTAGATATAACTCCTTCTGGACCAATTTTGGTGAGGACAAAAATGGTGCTTTATGTTACAAGTCTTATGTAAATTGATCAGAAATACACATAAGTGTTAAAGTAGCGTAAACTGCACCAGTTTGCTTGCAAAATGAGTATACATTTACATAATGAGGTGGAAGGATGGGGACGTCACTACAAAGGCAATAGGAGGTGTCAGTTAAAGCCCTTATTGTTGTATTTCATAGCCTACTTACACTTCACAGCAAAAATATGTTAAAACTTACTAGTTATGCTGCATTTGCTATACATCATACGCTTAAGTGAGGGAAGCAAACCAGCTAAAACATAGTAGTCTTTATTTTTCTTCTTCATTTCAAAATGTGTTCATGACTGTTGCTTTCCATAGAATTTACATGCCTAGAAAGCAGGAAAAACACCTGCAGGCCTTGTTAGCCAGGAGGCTATATAAAGCTAGCGGGAAGGGAGCAGAGGGGGGGAACAGGAAAGGGAGGTGCCTGTGGCAGTAGTTCTCAGCTGGCTGAAGAAGCTAGCTGTCTCCCAGGGTGCTGGCTGGAATGGACTGTATATAAATGGTGGTGGGAACTGACACAAGGAATAAAAGGGCATGGGTGCTTGCATATCAAGCGGTCTCCAACTGATTTTTGGGACGAGCAGTGAAGCGCTCTGTTACAGGCAGAGATGTCCCACACCAGCAGAGAAGGGCTTAAGGAGAGCCTATGAGCTCAGCTAGCCCCATCTCATTATACCTGCAGCCAGTGCCAAGCCTAGAGGAGAAATAAAAGGAAAGAGCCCGGCCCAGGAAGTCGGGGAAGAGCTCGGCATCTCTGCCTGAAGGAACATTTATCTGCAGAGCTGTGGAGAGACAGGCCTGCTAGCTGAACAGTCAGTGGGAAGGAATAATTATACCTTAAGGCAGGGGTCGGCAATCTTTGGCACGTGACTCGCCAGGGTAAGCACCCTGGTGGGCCGGGCTGGTTTGTTTACCTGCCACGTCCACAGGTTTGGCCGATCGCGGCTCCCATTGGCCGCGATTTGCTGCTCCAGGCCAATGGGGGCTGCGGGAAGTGGCGGCCAGCACATCCCTGGGCCTGCGCCGCTTACCGCCACCACCATTGGCCTGGGACTGCGAACCGCAGCCAGTGGGAGCCGCAAATGGCTGAACCTGCAGATGCGGCAGGTAAACAAACTGGCTCCGGCTCACTAGGGTGCTTACCCTGGTGAGCCGTGTGCCAAAGGTTGCCGACCTCTGCCCTAAGGATTGGGTAACATACAAGTAAGACTTTTTGGGAACCTAGCCTGAAGTAAATAGTAGAGATGCCCAATGGGAAGACTGGTGGGCAGCCCAGTATTGAGTTGTGTTTGTTTAGAACATTCTGGTACTAGGTTACTCCAACCGCCCTCCTCCCCTGAAGGGGATAGGACTGCAGGCCAGTTAGCCAGTGGGCTGGAGCCCATCTCAGTTGACACCAGAGATAGAGATTTCTTATTCCCAGGGAGGCCTGTGGGTGCATCAGGGCACCTCAAAGGTCCACAAGGGAGCATTGCTCCAGCTACTCCTTACACAAATAATGAGACTCAATAAGAAACTCTCTGGGCTTTCTATATGTACAAAAACAGGTAGAGTCTGTTTTTCCATTCCATTTAACCAGATTCATCTGTAATTTATTTATTTAGATAGACAATATTGCACTGCAAATACCTGATAGGCATAGCCTAAGACTGTTTTTCTTTTCCTATGGCTATTGCTATGCTGCGGCTGGAGTTGTGATTTCCAGCTTAGATAGATGTTTGTTTTAAGCTAACTAGCTCACTCAAATAGGAATGCTGATGTAGTGGTGAGTGCTTCAGTGTGGGCTGCACAAGCTCACTTGAGCCCCATGGAACATACTCACTTGTGCAGTCCGCTCTACCACATCCTCACTTCTATTTTTAGTGAACTAACTAGATTCAAATTAACGCATGTATGTCTACACAAGGTGCAAATCAACCCCCCAGCTTCAATGCAGATGTACCCTTAGTAAAAGTACTAGGTGGCAGGGCTAAAGGGGACTGTATTAAAATAGTTTAAGTCCTTCCTGAAGGGATTCATCCAAAAAGTAGTGATGGGAAATTGTACCTCTGCCGCCCTCAATTTTGGAGTTCCAAAATGATCAATCCTCTCCCTGCTCCTATTCAACATCAGTATGGAGCTGCGAGATGAACTGCTAAGACAACATGGACTCACATGCCACCAATATGCAGATGACATGCAGCTCTAGCTATCCTTCACCACATATGACCAAACCATTACCACCAAGATGGCCCTGTGCTTGGGCAAGATCAGCCCATCAATGAAGAACAACTGTGTGAAGCCAAACCTGAGCAAGAGGGAGATTATATTGGTGGACAGATGAAACCACTTTGAAGAGTTTGCCCCATAGTGCAGTCTCCTTTGGTTGAATGTACACACCCACAAACAGCCAATTCAGTTCACAATTTGGGATGCCTCTTGGATTTCTTGCTGGTGCTAAGCTCACATAGCAACATTCACGTCTCCAGATGGCCAAGATACTCCATCACATCCTGCCAGATGATGAAGGGGCTCAGTTATATGTTACCTTAGTAATTATAGTAATACAATATACCTGAGCAAGAAGCCTTCACTGATTAGGAAACTCCAATTAGTATAGAAGACAGCAGCTCATCAACTTTGCAACACAGACTACTCAGAGCACAACAGATCTGTCCTCCACTCTCCACATTGCCTAATCCATGGAAGAGAATCAAATTCAAATTCTCAGTGCTTATCTTCAAGACAGTCAATGGCCTGGACCCACCATATCAGATGCTATGTTTACCCTTGGAGCTAGGGGTGTGATTCCCAGCTCAAATAGATACACTCTGCACTAACTGTCATCAAGTTAGTATACTAAAATGCAGCCATTAAACAACGCTGGAAGGAGCACTTTGAGAGGCTACTGAACCACGAATCCACGGTTTCTGAAGACACCATCGAGTTTATTTCACAACGCTCAGAAATGGAACACCTTGCTGATCCCCCATCTTCTGAGGAAGTCTGGCATGCCATCACTCAGACAAAAAGCCACAAGGCACCAGGCCCAGATGGCATCCCAGCTGAGGCTTTTAAAGCTGGTGGAACAATGCTCCAGCACAAACTTTGTCAACTCCTCGACAAAATCTGGACCTGTGAAGAACTTCCACCTGACTTTAAGAATGCCAACATTTTTACAGTGTTCAAGAAAGGGTACAAATCTTTGTGCGAGAATTACAGAGGTATTGCTCTCCTCTCCATCGCAGGGAAGATTCTTGCCTGGATCCTACTAAACCGCCTCCTCCCCCTTGCTGAGGTACTCCTCCCTGAACCACAGTGCCCAACATGATCTTTGTGGCACGACAGATTCAGGAGATGTTTAGAGAGCAACACTAAGAACTGTTCCTGGCATTCACCGACCTAACCAAGGCCTTTGACTCTATCAACCATGATGCTCTATGGAAGGTGCTGTGTAGGTTTGGCTGTCCACAGAAATTCATTTCCATCATCAGACTACTCCATGATGGGATGACTGCCACCATTTTGTGCAACGGCTCAGAGACTGAACCATTCACCCTTTGCACTGGTGTCAAGCAGGGCTGTGTCATTGCTCCCACATTCTTCTCCATTTACCTTGCCATGATTCTGATTCGTGACCACCTTCCTGATGGAATTGGGATTGAGTATTGTATGAATGGCCAACTTCTCAATCTCCAAACAAAATCTAAGATCACGAGAATTGGTATCACTGACCTTATGTATGCAGATGACTGTCATTCTTGCACACACAGAGGCTGATCTGCAAAGCACCCTAAATCTTGTTGTAGATGCCTATCACAGCCTGGGATGCTCTCTCAACATCAGGAAAACCAAGGGACTCTACCAGCCCTCACCTGCACAAACTATTCCTTGTACTCCACAAATCACCATCAGTGGAGAACCCCTGGAAAATGTGAACCATTTTCCATACCAAACAGCCAGCATTGACACAGAAATTGAATACAGGATCCGCTGTGCCAGCACATCCTTTGGAAGTCTACTCAAATGAGTCTTCAATTATAGGGATCTGTAAAAAGGCACCAATATCTTGGTTTACAAGACACTTGTCATCCCCACCCTTTTCTATGGGTGTGAGACCTAGGTAACCTACAGATGACATCTCAAGCAGCTAAAGTGGTTCCAGCAGTGCTGCCTCAGGAGGATTCTCAGGATCAGCTGGGAAGACGACGCACTAACATCAGCAGTATAGAAATATTCTCTCTGCAGCCAACATCAGCAGTACAGAAGTGCACGTCATGAAATACCAACTCTGCTGGGCTGGCCACTGTGTACGTATATCTGACACTTGCCTCCCAAAGCAAGTACTCGTCTCTCAGTTAAGTCAGGGAAGAAGGGCTCACGGAGGGCAGCGGAAACATTAAAAAGGGAGGCATCAACCCAACAAACTGGGAGGACTTGGCATGAAACAGAACACAGTGGCACCACACCATACACCAAGCCACAGCTCACTTTGAGGAGAACAGACGTGCTCATGAGACTGAGAAGTGACAAAGGAGGAAAGAAAGGGCACAACATTCCAGCCAACAACTATGTCTCCTCCAAGATTACACCTGTCAGTTCTGTGGGAAAATCTGCAGGGCAAGAATTGGGCTCCTCAGCCACGTAAAAACTCACCAATCAACCCCTTGGCAGACATCATCCTCGCATCAAGGGATAGCTGAAGGAGAAGAAGAAGATACTAAAAATAGTGTAGCTATGGTAGCATGACTGTGGTGAGCAGTGGCACGGGCTAGTCACCCTGAGTATAAAGCCTCCCTGGAGCCCCTGGGTATGTATTCTGGACGTGTCATTGAGCTAGTGCACTAAAAATGGTAGTGTAACTGCAATAGCATGGGCAGCAGAAAGTGGTGGCACAGGCTCGCCACCTTGAGTACATACCAATAGAGTCCAGGAGGCTTTATACTCAGGGTGACTAGCCCATGCCACCACTTTCCGCTACCTACGCTACCTCAACTACACTATCATTTTTAGCACGCTAACTTGATGACACACCCATGGATTGTAACTCGTGCAAACTTTAATTAGATACTCAGATACTGCAGCAGTGAAGCCATGGCAGCATAGGCATCAGTTCAGGCTAGCTGCCAGAGTGATCACCCAGGGTTCCGGACAGGCTTGTACAGTCTGCGCTGAAGCCCATGCTGCCACAACTTCTTTGCTATTGATACCCCAGCTAGCTTTAATCTAATTAGTTTGGGTACGTCTACATGGAGCAGACATACACTAAAAGACCACTCAAACCTCCAGGATCAAGCCTGTGGTCTACAATTCTTCTCCTTGGGTACAATGGAGATTTCTACAATAAGGGTAAAGCTTTGTACACTGCCTAGCACAATGGGGTCCTGGTCCTTGACCAGGGCCCTATGCAATACAAAAAAATGAATAGAATACAAATAAATGTAAATGTAATAATAATAAAGTTAATCTGTGCAGAAGACAGCGCTTTCACAAGGGCTGGTCTGAGACTATGGAATGAACTTCCACAGGAAGGTGGGACTATTATAAGTGTCATCACCTTCTGCTCCAAGTGCAAGGCACACTTATTTGACCTTACCTTCACTAACATAAACCCACAGTAATGTGTACATTTAAAAAAAAATCTGAGTACTACCAAAACAAAACACTACACTGCATACACAGTTCTCCCCCTGGGAAAGAGGATGAAAGAACCACAGGTGGCATATGTTATTCACATTTCTTTATATCCCAGTGCATTGATGGACCTATCCCAGCCCATTGATGGACCTATCCTCCATGAATTTATCAAGTTCCTTTTTTTTGAACCCTGTTATAGTCTTGGCCTTCACAACATCCTCTGGCAAAGAGTTCCACAGGTTGACTGTGTGTTGTGTGAAAAAATACTTCCTTTTGTTTGTTTTAAACCTGTTGCCTATTAATTTCATTAGGTGACCCTAGTTCTTGTGTTATTAGAAGAAGTAATTGACACTTCCTTATTTACTTTCTCCACACCAGTCATGATTTTATAGATCTCTACTATATCACCTCTTAGTTCTCTCTTTTCCAAGCTGAAAAAGTCCCAGTCTTATTAATTTCTTCTCATATGGAAGCTATTTCATATCCTGCCTATTAATTTCATTTGATGAACCCTAGTTCTTGTGTTATGAGAAGAAGTAAATGACACTTCCTTATTTACTTTCTCCAACATTATGTTAGGTTTTTTTGTCTGCCACTGCACATTGAGTGACTCTTTTCAGATTTGGTCAATGTTTCCACAATGACTCCAAGATCTCTTCCTTGAGTGGTAACAATTAATTTAGACCCCATCATTTTATATGTGTAGTTGGGATTATATTTTCCACTGTGCATTACTTTACATTTATCAACATTGAATTCCGTCTGCTATTTTGGTGCCTGGTCACCCAGTTTTGTGAGATCCCTTTGTAACTCTTCACAGTCTGCTTTGGACTTAACTATCTTGAGTAATTTTGTATCATCTGTAAATTTACCCATTTTTCCAGAGCATTTATGAATATGTTGAACAGTACCGGTCCCAGTACAGAACCGTGGGGGACACCACTATTTATCGCTCTCCATTCTGAGAACTGACCATTTATTCCTATCCCTTATTTCCTATCTTTTAACTAGTTACTGATCCATGAGAGGACCTTCCCTCTTATCTCATGACAGCTTACTTTGCTTAAGAGCCTCTGGTGAGGGACCTTGTCAAAGGCTTTCTGAAAATCTAAGTACACTATATCCACTGGATCCCCTTCTCCACATGCTTGTTCACCCTCTCAAAGAATTCTAGTAAATTATTGAGGCATGATTTCCATTTATAAAAACCATGTTGACTCTTCCCCAACAAATGCCGTGCTTAAGGGTTTTTCACGAGCTGTGCAGACACAACAATGAAGGAAGAGAGGTGTAGAAATCCATAGCTCAAAGTAATGAACACTGGGAGACAGGGGGCTTATGTTAATGAACTCTTCTTTCCCATGCCTGTTCCAAGACTCACTCAAGTTGCTTTTACATTTTGACTTTCTACAGCAAATTATCCTATCCAATAATATGTCCTATTGCAAAGCCAGAATTTCTCTTTTGTGACATGTTTGTCTTAGAACACCACAAATGCTTTATGTTGGATCAGGCCCACAGTCACAGCTGCCAGGGATAGCTTTAATGTATATGACAGTGTCACATTACCACATACCTTCATGTCTGTCAATAGCAGCTGTCCATACAATCTGGATTATTTTTTTAAATGTACAGTAAAGTCAGGAGGGTTCAGTCAGGCCACAAGGAGAACTGGATTTTACAAATACATAGACAGGTATGTGAGTGAGAAACTAAAAGAAATAGAAAATACTATACTGTGCATTTTTTAAATAAAGAGTCGGAGTGTGAGATTTCTTCATAGAACAATACTGACCTATTGATTATAAGAACTGCTGTAAAACAGCTCAGACACGTTTTGAAAATAAGGTAGGTTGTGAGAACTTAATGGCAAATGGTGAAATCCACATCAAAAAGAGTAATACACTAGGATCAAAGGCAATTCAACTATTTCCTTTGGCTGAGGAGACCAGGAAGTAGGAATATTTGCATATAGAAAGAACAATTTAACTAATTCAGTCACATATATTCCTCTTTGTATTGCTAGAGGGTTTCATACTAAAAATTGACTAGAGAGAAATCTGATAGCTCAAGCTAATAGATGGAGGGCAAAACCTTACTTCTCCCGCCCCATACTGTGTGACCAGACTGTTAACAATGTAAAACAAACTATTAATACTGATAACAAAACATGAACAAAAAATTCTGTTTAGCAGTTTCCTGCAACTGCATGTTTATATCTAATCTTTGTATGTATCTTGTTTATCTGTTCCATGTTTTAACCTTGATTTTTAATGAATCATGTAAATAAATCTATTTATGCTGATGTGAATGATACAGGTAATTGTTAACATTATCTTTTCCATCTGTCCAGAGATGATGTAAGTGTAGTATCCTCCATCTTAAAAGCATCTATTAGTCCAACCCTTCCTGAATGCGAGAAGCCTCTGCTTTAGTTAGGAAGTCTGACAGTTATACTTTGGAGTACTCTTGAGACTCTTGGTTTAAATTTTTCATTCGAGGTTTTTTTTCCTCCTGACCAAAAATAGCTTTTCTTCTAAACCTTTTTGCAAAAGTTTTTGATTTGTATGATCTTTCTGGTTTCTCATTGAAACAAAAAAAACTTGATATTTTCCCCTTTCTTCCCCTCTATCCCCCCCTTTTAACCTACTAAATGCCATAGAATAAAGAATGGCTCATTTTCTTTCATTTTGTTTTTTTTCCAGCTAAAAAGCTGGAAAGAAAACCCCAACATAATACCACATGCTTAATTGCATTTTGTGACAAGGGGAGGGGTAGATTTTGGAAAAACAAAATATTTGATGCTGATGCTTCAAAATCCAAAATTCAGAATCTCAAATATTAAAAAAATTCTGAAAAATGTTTGAAAAATTACAATTTTCAAACCCTGTGAAACATGTTTTAAGTTAATCTTGTAATTGTTTTTCCATTTTTTAGCCATGGCATATGGGCATGTTTAAGTACCTTACTGAGTTGGATCCTTAGTGTATGATCCAAAGCCCATTGATTTCACTCTGGACTTCAGTGGCCTTTGGATGAGGCCCTCAATGTACCCAAAAAAAAAAAAAAAAAAAAAAAAAGGGTCCTAATATTAAACCATTTAATATTTTATCCTTCTCTTTCACAAAATCTTTAGAAACCCTTGATATGCTAACTCAGAAATAAAAGAAGCTTCCACATTTGGGAGTACCCAAAATGTGATTGCACTGTTCAGGACTTTATGATTATTGGAGGGACTTTTTGTTTGTGTTTGCTTGCTTTTTTCTTTTGTTATAGTTTCTTGAATGTATCTCACCTGCATAGTGGGAAAGTTCTTGTGTCCCTGTAACAGAGCAGTGTCCCTGGCCTTGAGCCCTAATTAAGGCCAGATTAAAGCACTGGTACTGTAGACCCATGACTAGGGTCCTGGCTGCTAGAGCCACATGAAGAGGTTGGAATCTCAGTTCTTGTATTAATTATAAATATATTTTCTAGCCAACATGTATGTGAAGAAAAGTTTGAAAATGTGACCCAAGTGCAACAAAGTCTACCTGAGTCTGCAGGAAGCCTGGTACTTCAATAGCTCTAAGAAACATGAAATACTTCATTATCTTAATTTTGAAATCAATTTCCCCCCAATTTGGGGTTTGTGTCATGGCACAGTTACAGGGCCAAAGGTAGGTTAAAGAAACAATTTCCGACCAGCTCTGTGAAAAATTTCCAATTTTCAATGAAAAACATGAAATACAAAAACTTTCAGCCAAAACCTGAAAGTTTCCATCATGAAAATTAAATTAAGTATTTTTATGTGGGTTGGGTCAACTCAAACTGAAATATTTGTGTTTACTAAACCAAAGTGAAACATTTCATTTTGGGGCAGTTCAATGTTAAACTGTATCCTGTGCCTCATAGGCATAGTTTGGGTACCTCATGCCCATATTCTTGCTTATTGACCATGCTCCCTGGACAGACTACAGCTCCCATGATGCACCATGGTCCTCCCTCTTGCTGGCCCATTGCAGCGAATCATGGGAGATACATTACTGTGTGCACATGGAAGATGTAGTCCAACTGGAGAGTCTGGCCCACAGAGCAGAATGAGCATGAGAGAATTGAATAAATAACTCCCATGAGGCTCAGAGGATGCAGTTTGACATCCAACTGAGCCAAAATGAAACTTTACAATCCAGAAATGTTGAAACATTTCATTATGATCAAAATTTCCAAAATGATGTCTTGACAATTCTGAATGGAAAATTTGAGTTTTCAGTGAAAACTCTTCACTTTTTAAATGTTCAAGTTTTTTTACCAAGTCAGAAAATTCCATGGAAAGCAGAGACTTTGTGGGAAAAAATGTTTAGTAAAAACCCATTTTTTGGCAAAAACAGTGTTGAGGAAAAGTTTGACAGCATTGAGCTATGGGAGCCCTTTATGGGGTGTGCCTAGTGATTGGGAGTACCTTAATTCAGCCCTGGTCCTCATCAGTACAATACAATAGTTTTGTCCTGACATTTGTGAACCCCTCTAACACCAGTCATTTGGTGGAGGATAGGGCTAGTGAATTGGACAACAGTTTGTCTGTGAATATGTGTATCTCAAGCACTAACTCCCGCCTCACCTTTACAAACTATCACCCTTTCCTCACTGTGTAAAGTTGTTGCCTAACCAAAATGCATATACTGAAATCAGTGGAGTTTCACCTTCTTAATCCAGGTCTGAATTGAGCCCAGTGAATACACTATCAATGTGAGTGTTTTCTGATTAGCGTAACTATATTATTTGACAAACAGCCCATATAAGTCCTTTCCTGTCCTACAAACATCTCTCTTACCACTTCTCTCTCTTTCTCTGCCCCCACCCCACAAACTTCCCCACCCCCTTTCGAGCCACTGCCACACTCTGGCAGACTTTCAAAACAATAAAGGGATTTTGGAAAACTACTAAACGATCACATCCCTTTTTCTGCATCTACTTTCATGGCCAGGGACAAGCCTCAAATTGTGGCATCACTAGAGGAAGCGGGCATGAGGAACAAGATGTGTATAAAGTAGGGAAAAAATTGCACACCGATGGCTTATAATTAGCAATAAGGTCAAAAATTATGTGGAAAAAGTTACCTGTGTGGTAATTTAACAAAATTAGAGGACATTACATTATTATGAGACATATTCCTGAAAGCTTTCTTGACCATGAGTGATTATTTAATCAGACCCAGCTATGGTTACCACTAACTAATTACAATGTGAAATGGGCAACATTTTCACAGAAATTATGGGTCTAATACTTCAAAACATTTCAACTTTTTAACCTAAAGATGCTCACATCTGCAGCAACAGTTCATGTTTGATTGTACTTTGCAACTCATCTTAACTTAAAAAAAACAACAACAAGCCAATTAAAACATCAAGGTCTCACACATGAAAGTTTTGAAATTTGGACCTGCAGGGTGGCCTACTTATACTTCCATACTGGAAGTGGCTAGTAATTCCAGAGTGTGTTGTGTCTAGACAAGAACTGCAGGTCAGAAAATTGAATAACATACCTTTATGTTATGAGACTTACCATTTTTATTTAAAGGCAAGAGCTCCCTCTAGATAACAGATTGGGGAATTTTCTTGTCTGAATTTTATCATCAACCCTAAAGAAAACAGAAAAGGTCAATCAAAGTGTTAATCCCCTCCCCACCAAAGCATAGTGTATTAAGCTCAATGATTTGAGGACATTTTGAACTTAAACGTCTCTCTGTATTTTCAAGTTTATTAATAAAAAACTTTTGAAAGGGATTTGGATTTTATTAATATGTCATCTTTATGTTTTAAATATTAGCAAAGCCAAAGGTGATTTTGTACAATTAATATCAACCCATATCATCATGAGGGCTCACATGCTGGAGTGACGGAAGCGCCATAAGTTCCTGAATTGTTTCTGCTCATTTAAACACTGGAATAAAACTTTTAAGTTTCCATTTCTGGGGCTGATATTCCTTAAAGAATCTAAATTCACTTTATATGGATATTTTCTAATATCTACTAAAATATTTTCTCTCCTCATTACTGCCAGGAAATTTGCTCAATAGAACAGTGACTGCCAGCCTTTGTCATAACATGGTTCACAATTTTACAACAGAAAAAAAGTTGCAGGATGGTATTCATGAGCTCCTGAAAGTGGCCCATAACACCCCAAAAATCACAAATCCAAGAGGGAGAACGAGCTCATTAGAGTGTTCATGGAAAGCAAGTAAAAAGAGAAATAAAATGCAATATACTATTCAAGGGGATGTTTATAGAAGTTGAGATATTTCTCCAGCTAAAAAACAGAGCCATTATGTCCTCAGAACCACCACATAAATCCAGTATAAGATAACCTCCTAAAATACAAACTTTGCTCTTTAATTGGTGAGTTAACAGAAGTTCCAGTTGCTTTGCCAATAGAAGGGACTGGTAGACACCTCACACAAGTATATCATTCTATTTTATAGACAGGAACATATAAATGAACAAGATAGCAATTACAATGCAAAATAGTCATATATCTGCCAAAGAGTGATGTCAATTGCGGGCTGCGGAGTTTGGTACGTCACAAAATACTTCAATGATTTCTGAGTTATATGTACTTTCCCACTACAACACCTTTAGAAACAAGCTGACTAAAGCCACATACTTTGATAATGGTTAACTTAAGAAGCGAAGTATCAGTGGCACACTTTTACCGGCAGTGAGGAACGTTTCTTTTAAGCTATATGTACACTACATAATTAAGTCGACCTAACTTACATTGGCATACAGCCACCACAATACATAGCTTGTGCATCTCCACTTTGCTCTTTCTGTTGGCGGTATGTGTCCTCACTAGGAGCGTTTGTATCGATTGTACTGTCAGTGTGAGGCATTGTGGGATAGCTCCTAAAAGCCAGTAACAGTTGACATAAGCAATGCAGTGTCTATGCTGACTCTGTGTTGACCTAACTACATCAACCTTGATTCTATGCCACTCATGGAAGTTGAGTTAAGTCAGTGTAGTGGAGCAGTTACCTTGGTGGGAGCACAATTTAAATGTAGACACTTCCATAGTTAGTTCAACATAAGCTGTCTTGCATCAACCTAACTCTGCAATGTAGACCAGATGTGATGTTATTGACAGAATCTGTAACTGTATAGATCACTGTTGCAACCACTGTTCTATATCTGCAGCAAATATCGTACAAAGGTTGTCATGTAAAGTGTCTATGGAAAGGTTATGATTTTGCTATATGTATGTGTATATCACTTTTGTAGTTAAAGGTATGAATATTCGCTATGTACTTGTATATCAATGTTTTTTCATTCTGAAGTAGCCTTAGTAAAGCATTTGGTCAGCTTCTTGAGAATGGAATTTGCAAGTTAAGTGCCCAGTCAAGAAACACTTAACTGACAATAGACCTAGGGAGACTCCAGTCCACATAAGAAGTCTTCCTGGGACCTTTAAGATAGCATGTGGGCAATGGCTGCCACCTGTAACGTACTGAGTCACATGGACATGTGACTTGCCCATGTGACTCCAAACTCCATTTTGCTGTAGTTTTGCACAGTAAGAACAAAGAGGTGTCTTTCACCTGGAAGAGACTATAAAAGGCAGCGGCCTCATCTCTATCTTGTCTTCAGTCCTGCTTCACACTTCTGGAGGGGCTTTGCTACAAACTGAAGCTCTAAACAAAGAGCTGAATGACCCATCCCAGCTGTGGATGTACTCCAGAGACTTGATTTGAACCTGCAGTTTATTTCATCACTGCTACAAGCCTGAACCAAGAACTTTGCCATTACTGTATGTAGTTAATTCCATTTAACCAATTCTAGCGCTCATCTATATCTTTTTCCTTTTATGAATAAACCTTTAGATTCTAAAGGATTGGCAACAGCGTGATTTGTGGATAAGATCTGATTTGTATATTGACCTGGATCTGGAGCTTGGTCCTTTGGGATCGAGAGAACCTTTTTTCTTTTACTGGGGTATTGGTTTTCATAAGCATTCAGCCCCATAAGAAGTGGCACTAGTGGTGGTACTGGGAAACTGGAATGTCTAAGGGAATTGCTTGTGTGACTTTTGTGGCTAGCCAGTGGGGTAAAACCAAAGTCCTCTATGGCTGGTTTGGTTTGCCTTAGAGGTGGAAAAACCCCAGCCTAGGGCTGTAACTGCTCAGCTTGAAGCATTTTGTCCTGAATTGGCACCCTCAGTTGGGTCCCGCCAGAACCAGCATCGTTACACCAGACCTTAGAGTTTAATACAGGTTGATATGTGACATGTTTATATCTCTTTGGACAATTGGAAGAGTGCAATGACCATTTTGTTTTCCATACTATATCCCTTTCTTCCCAGCAGAGGGCCTAAAACAAAATTAAAGGGAAAACACCTTTAAAAATCTAATTTAATGAATAAATAATGCATATCTGTCTCATTATGTTTTGCCTGGAATTTAAGGGCTTGGCAGCTGTATCAGTGAGTTGATTAGATTAAAAGGCAAATAAATATGACTATGTTTGAGGAACCATCACATGACATTCTCCATTCAATGAAGATCCCCAAAAGAATAAATTAATTAAGGCCCAATAAATCTTAGTCGGATCCAGTTAATCTGGCTCAGCACAGTGGCTTTAGGTTCCCACTTACTCTTTCCTCCAGTTCTCCATATGCTACAATTGTTTGCACTGTAAGCTAGTAGAAATACTTCTCCATTTTGGACTTTTGAACAAATATCCGGGTAGAAAAATTGTTTTCTGCCTTTCCAAAATACTTCTTTTGTACCAGAGGTCCAATCCAAAACCCATTGAAATCAGTGAAAGCCTTTCTATGGATTTAAGGGGCTTTGGATCAGGCATCAAATGAGTATATCTAGGTCCTCTTTTTCATAGCTGATCTAAGTGCCTGAAATTCATTTCACACACTAATGGCTTAGAGACTTAATTGAATGGGAAAATCTACAATCAATTTGCCAAGGAGACAATAAGCAGAACACTGCAAACAGTAATCCAAGATGCAGCCGTTTAGTGGAAAGTTGTAATTGATTCTGAATAACTTCCTTTTTCCTCCCACACACCCGAGAGCCGAGAAAATGTTGGAGGAAAGATGAGAAACTCAATTCCTATTTCCCTTGAACAGAGAGCCAAACCTTGAGAATCAGCTTTTTCCCCTTCTCCTGCAATGGAAAAAGTTGTGGGGAAAATCTCTGTTGGGATGGAAAGCTGGTGAACATGAATCACAGTGCAGTGTGTGGTTGGATAATTTCCTGCAATCAATGCTAGCTTTCTTATCGGTAATTGATACCCTTTGAGCCTGCAGCTGTACCTGTGTGAGATGAGGAAACAATTGCTTTGATAGTATAGGTGAGTCTGATTTAAAAAAACAAATATGCCATAGGCACTTCAACTGGGAAAGCAACAGTGCTCTCAATTGATTCAGCAGTAAATAAAATTAGATTCCACACAAAGATCTAGACACCAAAGAGTGCTTTTTCCTCTGTAACTTGGCAGATAAATTGCTTGGCAAAAACACTCCTATTTGTCTTTGTAAATTGTTAGGTACTTAACCAGCTTTGCGTATTATCTACAAAGCCCACAATGTAAAACTTTGGGATCATAAGCAATGTAAAATTAAAACAAGCATTAGCAGCTGTGGCACATTCTCTATTTGGAGAGTAGGCCTTCCATCTGTATTTTAGACAAGTCACACTCAGAAACTAAAACTAATCCTTTTTCAAGAGCACTGAGGCTCTTTTTATACTACTGTGCAAGTGATACACTACCTTACAGAAATGGAATATCATTAAGAGCTAGTTTCTACCCTACATTTCATCAGGTGCGTTAGAAGAGGTGCAGAGATACAATATAGAGTTGGCGTCTCCAGGAAGAATTTACGCTAAAGCAAAATTGATTTATTTCATTTTGATTCCTTCACAACACTGAGACAGTGCATGCTGCCATGCCCAATACAACACTGCAGAAAGAGATGCAGCTGATTCCAGGTCAGCTTTCAGTCACACACCTGGGTTCTGCTGGAAGGAGCCTGGACTACACGCCTCACTCCTGTGCTATTTGAGTTAAATTTTCCTAGCTGACACTTTGTATTTAATAATCCATTTCAAGCTGTGCTGCAAGGCACATGAAATAAAAATGTGGTTTTCAAACAAGGGCTGCTTGACACGAAATATAAAAATAGAACTGGCTCTTCTTAAAAGCTTTTGGCTAAGCATCTCCTTCCTAAGTCTTTGAAGGCAATTATGCGATTGAACTAAGTATGGAAATGCCCACAATAGCCGTTACAGCTGTGTGAATTTTTCCGAAACCAGTTCACACAGAATTCTGCTGACATTTCACACCGGTTTACTCATGAATATTCAATAAATGGCTCATGAGAATTCAAAACTCCACATTCACACGGAGGAGAAATTTTGGGCCCATTATGAACTACGATGTAGACTTCAGTTCAATGCAAGGATCAGGGTCCAACCATACATAGTGAAAACTGTGGAAGGATCAGGAAGCCCTGACATTTGCCCTGGCCACTGCCCAGCAGTCACAGGAAACAATGAGGGTCTGGCCTACAACCCCAATGATCCCCTCTGATCCATGCAGATTTTGGGGATCTGATGAGACACAAGCCTTTCCACGTGAAAGCCCACTGCTATCAGAGCAATTCTTGACCTCTGTCGCTGTGTCTCAGTTGCCTAGTGCCATGGCTCAGCTCAGTTGGATTCTTCTGAACCTCCCTTTAAAAGTGGGGCTTCTCCAGTACAGAGACGGTTTTCCAAGTTAATAAAGCATCTGACTGCATGACATTTCCTCAGAATTTTCTGTTAGGCTCAGAGAAAAGGAACATTTCTTCGATCTTGGCCAACTCATTCCTCCCTCGTCCACTTTCCATCACCTCCATATGTGCAGAATTCATGGGTGAGAGAAAACCTTGAGGGGTCCAGGTATATGGGGGAAATTCTGCCATGAAGATGGTGATGGAAGATCCACATACAGAGAACAAGGCTATAAGGGCACAACTTGAAACTGAGGTATCAGAAAAAAATACCAGATGTTTCCATCGGTTGTTTAAGGAGTGCTTCCCAGCAACTATCATGCCTCTTTTGGCTGGTGTGCTCCTGCATCAGCCTCTTAACCATGGGACATACCCAATGCTTTCCAAAAATCTTAGTAGCCATAGTTAGATGAGTTCCCAACACTAAAACATTCCCACCGGGTAAGGCAATTACAATTAAAAATAATATTCAGGGGAACAGAAAATAAAAATCCTGTGGGACAGAGTGGCAAGTTAATCTCTGTAGTATCTAATAAAAATTTCTTGATGTCCACAAAACAATATACATAGGGATCAAGTTTCCATAAACATTTAAGGGACCCATTGAAGAACATCTATTTTAGTACATGAGAGAGAGAATGGAATTGATTACATGAAGTTAGGTTTACCTATGGTACTTTATGCCCCACACTACTGTAGTATGAGAGAATCTCACATTCATTAATGTAATTACCCTCACAGAGAAGTGCTATTATTCTCATTGTATAGATTGGGAACAGAGGCATAGAGCCTAAGTGTCCAATTATCAAAAGTATTTAGACTAGATTATCAAAGGTCACAGAGTCTTGGAGAAGTATATATTCTATGTAACATTGTATAAAATGGTAACCTGGGTTGCTCAAACCAAAGTGAAAATACACAAATGTTTTATAAAAAAGTTAAGTGTTTAATTTATTGCAATCAGAAAACCTGATATTCAGATCATTCTCACAGGCCTGGTGAAAATGATTTTTCTTTTGGTAAATCTTGCGTAAATAGGCATAACACTAACAATAAGAAAAAATAGTAATAAGAAAAAATAAGAAAAGTAGTAATAGAAATAATAATAGAAAGTAGCCCAAGAGGTCCTTTGTCACACAGTTAATAAATATGTATGGTTTAGCAGGAGTAGAAGAAAATGAGAGAAACTGACTGGCATATAATGAAATGGGGGAATGCATATTTTGGTAAGCATTGCTATATCTTGAATGCCAATTAACTGTTTTCCTCTGTAGAGCTGAGATAATATGAACAACGTTCCACTTCATTAAACCTAAATAGGATCGTTAGCACACCCACACTTTCAGATCATGACAATTCATAGCTAATAAGAAACACCATGTAGGTGGTCAGCTTTGCCTACCGACTTTGAGCTATAAATTCCTGGCTGAGAAGACCAGGGTCTGCATTTCAGGGAGATCTAGACTTTATCAGAAAGGGGATGGTATTTAGGAGCCCTTTCTATCACTATTCAATACCACAGCCCAACAGTTGATTTGTAGATTGCACCATGGTAGACCATACTCATCCTGCAGGCCACACAACATGTTTCATTTTAAGTTTGGCTTCTTTTTTAGCTATCTATAAATAAGCCAGGAAGGATTTGCATTTTGTCAGCATTTATGAATCAATCCATCTAGCAATCAAATCCTTACAATCTCTTAACCTTTGTGCATGCAATAAAGGGAGAAATTGTAATCAGGGACTAGTGTATTCTGCAATTCCGTGGTGACAGAACATGCCATTGAATCTCCTCTTGCTGTAGAACTGTGGAGATGAAAAGAAGTAGGGAATTCAGCTACGGATGCACTATTATCCCCATTTTACAAAAGGGGAACTGAGGCAAAATGAGATTATGTGACTTCCCCAAGGTCACACAGGAGGTCTCTGATAAAGCCAGGAACTGAATCCAGTTTTCCTGAATCCCAGGCCAGTCTCTTAACCACAAAACCACCCTTCCTCCCTGAATTTTGTTTCTGAATCATCCTAGTCTCATAAAATACAGGTCTACATCCCAGCAAAATAGATGGTGATGTATTCATGACAGGGTTTAAACAAAGAAGTTTAGCACTTACTAGCCTTTTCTACCTAGATACTGCAGGTCTGGAATACAGATGTGCATCTTAGGCATAGTTAGCTAGTAGCCTTATTTGCCAAGCCTACCAAGGTTGTTGGCATTGCTTGTGAATGGCAAAGTGAGATTAGAGAAATCTTGTGGGCCTTTGTTATAGACCAAGGACATGCAAAAATTAATTCAAAGTAAAGAACTACTGCTGCATAGTATCACTTTTAAACATATGATTGTCCCAAGATCAAAAGGGAATGAGGCAAAGCACTTCAACTGAAATGGCCCTACTTCCAAACACAGAGGGTTGTAGCAAACCGACAAGTGTATTCTGTCAACATTAGCCAAAGAGACACGTAGGGAGAGTCACTGTAAGAAAAACATTATTTGCTACTGATGTGTTTTAAAGTTATTATCTAAAAGTACGAGCTGATATTATCCTTTGTTCTGCCTATCGGTCTGAACACATAGCTTGCAATGCCAAAAGCAACAGGCGACAAGTTGTAGGGAGATGTAGGCCAATGGAGGAAGAGATAGACAGAGGAGAAAGGAAAGGAAATTTTATGCTTTATTTTCTCCCTGCTTCTCATTTTGACCCCAACATTCTACTAATGCCACAATATCTAACCATAGAAAAATATTCTGGACAGAAAAAATAAACAAAATTTATGAGCCCAGTCAGTCCAGCATCTACTGAGGTCAATGGTAAAATCTCCATTGATTTCATTGGGTAATGGCCCTATTTTGCATAACAATTTAAAATAATGTAGGTAGTGGTTCATAGTTGTTTTATTGCAAGACTTGTCCCTCACCTTGTTTTTACTTATTTTATTCTTTATTACAGGAGTTATTCTATAATCTTATTGTTATATGGTCAATTTTGTTTAGTTTTTTTAAATTGTGTTCTCACATAGTTTTTGGATTACTGCAAATTTAGTCACATAAGTACAATTTAGCTGTGGAAATGTACCTCAAGCCCTTCAGAGTTAAGTCTATTGTTCTGAACCTTGCTTCATAATTGCTATAGCCTGTGAGTCTCCTGGTACATTACTGATTTTGCTATTTCTGGAGCTATTGTTATTGGGATGAAAGCCTCTTCTACATCAGTTTTTAAAATTTCACTGGCTACTGTGACAAAGTTCTGACCTTGACTCCGTGGGTCCTGCGTTTCCTGACGGATTTTGCTAGCCTCAGAGGCTCACTGTGACTCTCCACATAGCCCTTCTCTCTCTAGAGGCAAGGGTCACAGTCTACTGAGCCATTTTCATCATAAGCCAGCAAGGGAGGTGAGGAGAAACAACCCTCCCTCACACAGTCTCTGTTGTCTCCCAGTATCAGTGATTAATCAGGGAGGGGAGGGGGGGAGCCTGGGCCCACCCTCTACTCTAGGCTCCAGCCCAGGGACCCTAAACTTAGCAGCTTTGGAAGCTGACTTTTTGGAAATAGGGCATGTACAATTCCCTGGGCTAGTTCCCCACAGCAGCCCCCACTCAATATCTTCTTCACAATTACCTTAGGGCCTCCTTCCTTGCACCTGATATGGCTTTGTACTACTTCATTCCTCCAACAACACAGCTCCCTCCTATAGCTCCTGACACCCACACCGCACTGACTAACTGGGAGGCTTTTAACTAGTTCCAGCCAGTCCTTGATTGGCTTCAGGTGTCCCAATCAATCTAGCTGTCTCTCCTGCCTTCTAGAAGGATCTTAATTGGCCCCAGGTGTCTTGATTAACCTGGAGCAACTGCCATTTGGTTACCATGGTACCAGGGATTTGTTTAGCCTGGGGTTAACATACCTGTTCCTCACTACTTTACTGTAGCCATCTGGCCTTGCCCCATCACACTACGTTTATATGTAATTTTCTTTGGGTTTATTTAAACTAATTCATTTTGATAGAACTTTCTATTTGTGATCATTATTCTTCCTACCCTCTTATTGTAACATTCATTGTTGCTAAGCAATATTTACTTACACTATTGTTATATATCTTGTAAATGTGGATGAAGCATTTGTTGTTCATCCTAATTTAATTAAAAAACTAGAGATCCATAACCAGAAAAATTAGTCACTGCATGATTTTACTTGAACCCATGAACCTCCTCTGAAAAGTCCATAGACAAGCAGATTTGTAAGACAAAAATGGGAAGTTACAATACTCCTCTTGAAGACAGATATTCTAGTCTTAAATCTGACAGAAACAGCAACAGGAAGTACACTTGTATTGCAAAAAAAAATTATTCTATAGCTAAGGCCAGAGTCTCCCAGATTTACTGCTGAGAGATAAAATCCTGGAAAACGTTATTTTGACGCCCCTTCCCCCATGTTTGACTTTACATGTCCTTTTGGTTCTGTCATTGGCTATTATAACCAACTATTTAGACAGTTATTTTGATTACTTTGTAGATGTGACTCTGTGGCCAGTAGCCAGGACCTGTAAGATGGAAAATGCAGAGGTTGCATTGTCTGCTGTTTGTGTTGTTGACTAGACCATGGGTCAGACATTGACCTGGGGGCTGTTAGCAGTGAAGGCTTTGGGCATGGATTGATGACTCCATAATGGACCTTTGCACTGATGAATACAGATGAGCATATCAGAGTTATTCAGTGACTCTTTGTGGTCAGTTTCTTCCTTAAAGTTTAATGCCAGTTTTTCAAAACTTTTGGCTCCTCAATCATATTTATGCTCCTAAATAAGAAACCTCATTTTCAAAGTGCTGCAGCTCCTACTGATGTCAGTGGGAGCTTCTGGTACTCTGCATGTTTGAAAATCAGGCCGCTAACTTTAGGCTCCCATTTTTGAAAATCCTAAATGTATTTTTATTAGAGTCATTTCTCTATGTCCTATTAAGAAGGAGAGGATGGAAGATGATAAAATACGAATAGGATCTGATGAGAAACAGTCAAATGAAAAAGAGTCCCATTCAGTTACATCATGTAATGGCAGACAGATAAAAAGTGGCAATTTTTAAAGTGTTTATATACAAATGCTAGAAGAATAAATAATAAGATGGGTAAACTTGAGTGCCTCATATTAAATAAGGATATTGATATAATAAGCATCACAGAAACTTGGTAAAATGAGGAAAATCAATGGGACACACACAGTAACAGCAGGGTACAAAATATATCAGAAGAACAGAACAGATCATGCTGGTGTGGGAGTGGCATTATATGTGAAAGAAAGCATAGAATCAAATGAAGTAAAAATCGTAAATGAACCAAACTGTACCATAGAATCTCTATGGATAGTAATTCCATGCTCCAATAATAAGAATATAGCAGTAGGGACATATTACCGACCACCTGACTGGCATGATGATGGTGACTGTGAAATGCTCAGGGAGACTAGAGAGGCTGTAAAAAAAAAATAATGGGGGATTTCAACTATCCTCATATTGAGTGGGTATATGTCACCTCAGGACGGGATTCAGAGATAAAATTTCTTGACACCTTAAATGACTCTTGGAACAGCTAGTCCTGGAACCCACAAGAGGAGAGGCAATTCTTGATTTAGTCCTAAGTGGAGCATAGGATCTGATCCAAGAGGTGAATATAGCTAAACCGTTTGATAATAGCGACCATAATATAATTAAATTTAACATCTCTGTGGCAGGGAAAACACCACAGCGGCCCAACACTGTAGCATTTAATTTCAGAAAGGGGTACTTCCCCAAAAATGAGGAAGTTAGTTAAAGAGATATGAAAAGATACAGTGCCAAAAGTGAAATCCCTGCAAGCTACAGGAAGACTTATTAAAGACACCATAGTAGAGGCTCAACTTAAATGTATACCCCAAATTAAAAAACATAGTAAGAGAACCAAAAAAGTGCCACCGTGGCGAAACAAGAAATTAAAAGGAGCAGTGAGAGACAAAAAGGCATCCTTTAAAAAAGTGCGAGTTAAATCCTAGTGAGGAAAATAGAAAGGAGCACAAACTCTGGTAAGTGAAGTGTAAAAATATAATTAGGAAGGCAAAAAAAAAAAAAGAATTTCAAGAACAGCTAACCAAAGACTCAAAAGTAAAATAAAAAAAAGTGTTTAAGTACATCAGAAGCAGGAAGCCTGCTAAACTACCAGCGGGGCCACCGGACAATTGAGATGCTAACGGAGCACTCAAGGACGATAAGGCCACTGCGGAGAAACTAAATGAATTCTTTGCATCAGTCTTCATGGCTGAGGATGTACGGAGATTCTCAGACCTGAGCCATTTTTTACGTGTCGTATCTGAGGCACTGTCCCAGATTGAAGTCTCATTAGAGGAGGTTTTGGAATAAATTGATAACAGTAACAGTAAAAGTCACCAGGACCAGATGGTATTCACCCAAGCGTTCTGAAGGAACTCAAATGTGAAATTGAAGAACTACTAACTGTAGTTTGCAATCTATCATTTAAATCAGCTTCTATACCAAATGACTGGAGGATAGCTAACGTGACACCACATTTTAAAAAGGGCTCCAGAGGTGATCCCAGCAATTACAGGCTGGTAAGACTGACTTCAGTACTGGGCAAACTGGTTGAAACTATAGTCAAGAACAAAATTGTCAGACATATAGATGAACATAATTTGTTGGGGAAGAGTCAACATGGTTTTTGTAAAGGGAAATCATGCCTCGCCAATCTACTAGAATTCCTTGAGCTGGTCAACAAACATGTGGACAAGGGGGACCCAGTGGATATAATATACTTAGATTTTCAGAAAGCCTTTGACAAGGTCCCTCACCAAAGGCTCTTAAGCAAAGTAAACTGTTGTGAGATAAGAGGAAAGGTCCTCTCATGGACTGGTAACAGGTTAAAACAGGGGTCGGCAACGTTTGGCATGCGGCTCACCAGGGTAAGCACCCTAGCGGGCCGGGCCAGTTTATTTACCTGCTGATGTGACAGGTTCGGCCGATCGCGGCCCCCACTCGCTGCGGTTCGCTGCCCCAGGCCAATGGGGGCAGCGAGAAGCAGCGCGGGATGTGCTGGCCATGTGCCAAATGTTGCCGACCCCTGGGTTAAAAGATAGGAAACAAGCAGTAGGAATAAATGGGCAGTTTTCAGAATGGAGAGAGATAAATAGTGGTGTTCCCTAGAGGTCTATACTGGAACAGGTACTGTTCAACATATTCATAAATGCTCGGAAAAATGGGTAAATTTGCAGATGATACACAATTACTCAAGATAGTTAAGTCCAAAGCAGACTGAAGAGTTACAAAGGGATCTCACAAAACTGGGTGACTGGGCAACAAAATGGCAGATGGAAATCAAGGTTGATAAATGCAAAGTAATGCACATTGGAAAATATAATCCCAACCATACATATAAAATGATGGGGTTTAAATTAGTTGTTACCACTCAAGAAAGAGATTTTGGAGTCTTTGTGGAGAGTTCTTTGAAAATATCCACTCAGTGTGAAGTTGCAGTCAAAAAAGCTAACAGAATGTTGGGAATCATTAGGAAAAGGATCGATAATAAGACAGAAAATATCATATTGCCTCTATATAAGTCCATGGTACGCCCACATCTTGAATACGGTGTGCAGATCTAGTTGTCCCATCTCAAAAAAAAAAAAAAAAAAAAAAAAAAAAAGGCACAGGAAAGGGCAACAAAAATTATTAGGAGTATGGAATAGCTTCCATATGAGAAGAGATTAAAAAGACTGGGACTTTTCAGCTTCGAAAGGAGACAACTAAGCGGTGATATGATAGAGGTCTATAAAATCATGACTGGTGTGGAGAAAGTAAGTAAGGAAGTGTCATCTACTCCTTCTGATAATACAAGAACTAGGGATCACCAAATGAAATTAATAGGCAGCAGGTTTAAAACAAGCAAAAGGAAGTTTCTTCACCCAAAACACAGTCAACCTGTGGAATTCCTTGCCAGAGGATTTTGTGAAGGCCAAGACTATAACGGGGTTCAAAAAAGAACTAGATAAGTTCATGGAGGACAGGACCATCAATGGTGATTAGTCAGTACGGGCAGGGATGGTGTCCCTAGCCTGTTTGCCAGAAGCTGGGAACAGGGCCGGCTTTAGGCCGATTCACCCGATTCCCCGGAATCGGGACCCGCGCACTCACCCCGGCGGCGGTCGTCTTCGGGGGCCCTGCTCCCCTGGCCAGAGCGCCGGCCGGAGCGCGGCAAGCCCCGCGGCCCCGATCTCCCGGCTGGAGCTCTGGCTGGAACATGGCAGCCCCGTGGCCCCACGACCCCAGCCGGAGCGCGGCTGCCCCACGGACCCGCAACCCCAGCCGGAGCGTGGCAAGCCCCGAAGCCCCGCTGTCCTGCCTGGACCTCTGGCTGGAGCGCGGCATTCCAGCGACCCCGGCCGGAGCTCTGGCTGGAGCGTGGCAGCCCCGCAGCGCCACGACCCTGGCCGGACCTCCGGCCGGAGCACGGCAGCCCTGCAGCCCTGCGACCCCAGCCGGACTGCTGGCCGGAGCGCGGCAGCCCCACAGCCCCGCCACCCCGGCCGGACCGCTGGCCAGAGCGCAGCAAGCCCCGTGATCGTCCCCCCAGCTGGCAATCCGAAGTGCCGCCGCAGGAATCAGACCCCGCACTTCCTAAAGCCGGCCCTGGCTGGGAATGGGTGACAGAGGATGGATCAGTTGATGATTACATGTTCTTTTCATTCCCTCTGTGACACCTGGCATTGGCCACTGTCAGAAGACAAGATACTGGGCTAGATGGATCTTTGGTCTGACCCAATATGTTCATTTCAGTTTTATCCCTAAGGCCCAATTTACCTTTTACTTGATCATGTCTCACAATATTAAAATATCCTTATTGTATTTCTCCCCCACCCCCATTTTCCTTTTTTGTTTCTGTGCATCTCTTAAGGGTTTTTTATTTATTTTTCTCTCCCCTCCCCACATGTGATTTTAAAGTTTACCAGGGGCTTTACATTTATGATACCATATTAAATTTCACAGTAAATTTTTTTTCCCTGATCTTATCAAAAATATAATGTCAAAGCACTTTCTGATCTGACATTTTTCTCAATATATAGGTTCTCTCTTTTCTAAAGATGGTGGTCCATGCGTAACTATGGAATACATGGTCATCTTATGTAGATCGTTAATGCTTCAAGGGAGGTTTAAATAAATAATATACCTTTGCGCATTAATAAAATATTAGTAAATAAAATAATAAAATAAAAACATTAATAAAAGTACAGTCCTCAGGAGGTTGAATAATTCAGTGATGATCTGTCATGACTAAGGTAGTTCATACTAGTTTTCCTTAATTATGAGACTTAGGGTATGTCTATGCTACAGTCACTGAGTGTGAATGCAGCTCGAGTAGACATACCTGAGCTAGCCTTTAACTAGCTAGCTCAGGACTCAAAGCAGTGAAGCTGCCGTAGTGCAAGCTTTAGCATGTGCTGTACAAACCTGCCTGGAACCCTAGGTACTTACTTGTGGGGATAGCTCGCTGTGACACTAAGCACCCCAGTATTCACATCCTATACCAGTACTGTAATAATCTTTGTACAAAATATGCCTTGGGAGGTTATCATTTGGAAACTAATAACTCACTGATCATTAATATTCTTGCATGATGTATGTAAGCAATGGGTATTAAGAGTTATGGTTATATGCTAGAATTATATCTAAAGTGTGTTTAAGCCAGGAATAACAGGGGGTTGGTAAATAGGTCAGCACTAGACAAAGAAACAAATTTTCCACAACTGGAAGTTACTTCCAAACTACTTTGAAAGACAATGAGAATGTATCATGTAAACAGACCCATCAAGCTAACAAAGGGTGGAGGCAAATCCCACACTAAAAAGTGGGGGAGAAGAAAGCATGGCATCTACACCCAGCAGGAGAAAGAAGTTTGGTTTGGGTTTCACTTTTCAAAATATACATTGCAACGGTTTACTGGTCTATCAAGACGGGGCTGGGGTTTGGGTTTGGGGGAGGAGGGGCTGAACCTGAAGTAATATGCAACTGATTGTATACAATATTACTGTATGATAAAGTGTATAGAGCGAGATCCTTTATGAAAGCCTCTGACACACTGATGATTAATACTGTGAATTGTAGGTATTAACACTACATAAAGAATTATGCATACTCAACATTAGACTTCCGAGTTTGTAGCCAACCAGGGAAAAAAGAGGTCCCCCTTCCCCGCTGACAGGAAGGAAGGCAGCTACTTACCTGTCTTCTATGTAAATTAAGCATGGAGTCGTCATCACACTGGAAGTCTCATTTAAATACAGGGGGATGGGAAGCCCACAGGAATGGTAAAACAGCATGAGGTCATCCTGCCTCTTGAAACTAAGTCATTGAACGTTGGAAGACATAATCCATCTTCACTTTGGCAACCCCAAAATGTTCAAAAATCATGAGCCAGGCTCACCACAAATCATGAGATTTTGTAAAAATAAATAGATTTGGTGTTTTTATTTGCCGTCTGCTTTTTGAGCCTATAGGGTCACATTTTGAAGCTTTCTCCACAGCCATGAGGGCTAGAAACTTTGTTCTTTAAGAATGAAGGCTGAAATAATCACATATCCACTTGACTCCAGGAGCTGAGGCGTTAAGGAAAACAATAATTATCATGAGATTCATGACAAAATCATGAGAGTTGGCAACACTGCATCTTTGGCATCCATGACCAGGCAAACAAGGAAACAAAGCTCTTGCAAGCTGAGAAAAATAGGACCTTCAACAAAGGGGGGTTGAAATTGCTGGAAACTGAATATAGGTAAGCAACATCTTGAATAAAGTCTGTAGCTTGCTACATTACGTTTTAGACTGTTAGAAGCGTATTTTGTTTTGTTTTACTCCTTCATTCTTTGAACTCCCTTAATCCTAGGTATATTTTGTTAATCCTAGGTATATTTTGTTTTTTTGTTCATTATAAACCAACTCAGTGCAGAGTTTCAAGGAAAGGAGGTACTCACTCCAGTTATGTTAAAAAGCCATGATGTGGTTTTTGTTTCTTTAAAGATCTAACTAATCATACTGTTAATCTGAACTGTCCAGCAGAGGACTAGACAATACAGAGTACACGGTTTGGGGAAAATTCAGGACTGGGAGTGTATTAAGGATCATCTTGCTGGTTGTAACCAGGGCTGGTGGAAGCCAGAGTGAGGCTGTAGAAAGACTGCTGGTGCTGGGTTCAGAGCTGTTTAGGCACAACACTGCAGGGGACCTGCATGCTTGTTGGTTGGTTGTGAGCATCTCATGCTGGGAGCTACAACAGCAAAGCACTGTGAGGCCCCCAGGGTTGCAGGACAATTGGTGACACAACCTCTCACTGGTCTGGATTAACCCCTGTACCTGTCTCACATGCACTGAAGTGTGTGTTGCCACAGTGTCACTGTTCTGATTCCCAAGCTAACCCGATTAAAGCTAGCTCAGATGTGTCAGCTAGATATGGAATCACAACCAGTTATTGCAGTGTATACAGAACCATACAGAACCATGAAAGCTTCCTTGCTTTCAGACACACACAGTGGCTGACCGTCCTACCATGGAGATCTTAAGAGCAATAAAATTTAGAGCAGTACTTTAGGCATTGTTTCAAAACCAGATTTCACAATTTTCTTCCATTAAAGGCCAAAACCTGCTCATATTACTCCAAAAAGAAAAATCCCAAATGTTGTCAAAGGGAGTTTTGCATGAGTAACACAAATATCGTTGATTTACCAGCACTGCTAAAGACCACAGTCCTTCCTGTCATTCCTTCTAATTTCTAATGGCAGCAGTAATTTAGGCAGGCAATATTTTAATTACATGATTGCTCAAGTTCAACCTGTGGCAAGTTGGTCTTTCCCAAATTCAGTCTTGCTTTTGGATTCATTTGATAACTACTCCAGGTCTGACGTTTTTCAAATTTCCTCTCTGTTTCATTTCTCCATGTGTTTGCCACTGAACCAAGAACATTCTACACTGTCTTCTTGAAATTAGTGTTCAAATGCTGTGACCAGATAATTGAATGCTTAATGGAAAATCCCTAAAGTATGTGCTTTGTGGTACATTTAGCCTGGATTGTCAAAGGGACATAAGGGAGTTGAGTGGGAACTCCCTCCCTCCGGCTCCTTTGAAAATTCCAGCCTTCCATGTTATTGTCTAGCCATTCAAGACTGATGATGTTTTTGGTAAGGCTGACTGGATTGTAGGATTCTAATTATTGTTCAATGCTGTAAATAAATTTACTGGACTAGGGAGAAGGAGGACTTCAGAATCTCCCCACAAATCTAGCCTGGTCATAGACAGTGATCTCCAATTTTCAGGCCAATCTGACTTTATTTATTGGGTAGATCTTAGAAAAGCGCAGCTTCAACCTAAACAAAGAAGAGGAAATTGACTCCATAATATGATCTGTGATGGAGTGGAATTATTTAGGCAAACTACAATGAAAAGGGACATTTTCTCAGACATAATTACTTCCCCATTTGCCCCCTTCCTAACATTTCTTGCAAGCTAATGAAAAAAAGAAAAAACAAAAATAACCCTGACATGGTTGTAGTGTATATGAATAGGGGAATCTCTCTCTAAATAGTCTGTGAGCCCTTTAGTGTCTCCCTCTGTTTTCTATTTACGAAGCTACCAGAAAACAGTCAGAGTAAGAGTACATATATAGTGAGGCTTTTCATGTTTGTGTATTTTTAGTAAACATGATTTGGGATCCAACTGTGCCTGTGTGGATTCTTCACATTGTATTGTAATGAACAGAATACTGTAACAAAAACAGCATCAGGCTTTAGGGAAAGAAATAGGACAAGCTTTTGATTTCAGTTGGTCTGGTGTAAATTAGGAGGAACATCACTGAAATCACTCTGGATTTACAGTGGGGTATCTAAGGTCAGATTCTTACTATACTGAATATCCAGTTCTGTATTTTACATTATGGGATTCAAATGGCAAGAGCCTAGAGTATTTAGCTAAATTCCCTAGAAAAATTCAGGATGAAGATTAGTCATTGTACAATCTGAGGTGAAATCCTGGCTCCATTGACATAAGTGGCAAGAGTCATAGATTCATAGATTCTAGGACTGGAAGGGACCTCGAGAGGTCATCGAGTCCAGTCCCCTGCCCGCATGGCAGGACCAAATACTGTCTAGACCATCCCTGATAGACATTTATCCAACCTACTCTTAAATATCTCCAGAGATGGAGATTCCACAACCTCCCTAGGCAATTTATTCCAGTGTTTAACCACCCTGACAGTTAGGAACTTTTTCCTAATGTCCAACCTAAACCTTCCTTGCTGCAGTTTAAGCCCATTGCTTCTTGTTCTATCCTTAGAGGCTAAGTGAATAAGTTTTCTCCCTCCTCCTTATGACACCCTTTTAGATACCTGAAAACTGCTATCATGTCCCCTCTCAGCCTTCTCTTTTCCAAACTAAACATATCCAATTCTTTCAGCCTTCCTTCGTAGGTCATGTTCTCAAGACCTTTAATCATTCCTGTTGCTCTTCTCTGGACCCTCTCCAATTTCTCCACATCTTTCTAGAAATGCGGTGCCCAGAACTGGACACAATACTCCAGCTGAGGCCTAACCAGCGCAGAGTAGAGCGGAAGAATGACTTCTCGTGTCTTGCTCACAACACACCTGTTAATACATCCCAGAATCATTTTTTGCAACAGCATCACACTGTTGACTCATATTTAGCTTGTGGTCCACTATAACCCCTAGATCCCTTTCTGCCGTACTCCTTCCTAGACAGTCTCTTCCCATTCTGTATGTGTGAAACTGATTTTTCCTTCCTAAGTGGAGCACTTTGCATTTGTCTTTGTTAAACTTCATCCTGTTTACCTCAGACCATTTCTCCAATTTGTCCAGATCATTTTGAATTATGACCCTGTCCTCCAAAGCAGTTGCAATCCCTCCCAGTTTGGTATCATCCGCAAACTTAATAAGCGTACTTTCTATGCCAATATCTAAGTCATTAATGAAGATATTGAACAGAGCCGGTCCCAAAACAGATCCCTGCAGAACCCCACTTGTTACGCCTTTCCAGCAGGATTGGGAACCATTAATAACAACTCTCTGAGTACAGTTATCCAGCCAGTTATGCACTCACCTTATAGTAGCCCCATCTAAATTGTATTTGCCTAGTTTATCGATAAGAATATCATGCGAGACTGTGTCAAATGCCTTACTAAATTCTAGGTATACCACATCCACAGCTTCTCCCTTATCCACAAGACTTGTTATCCTATCAAAGAAAGTTATCAGATTGGTTTGACATGATTTGTTCTTTACAAATCCATGCTGGCTATTCCCTATCACCTTACCACCTTCCATTGATTTCATGGAGCCAGGATTTCATTTGGTGTGTGTAACAGATGGTAACAAAACCACTGCACATGTAGGATATAAGGCTTATGATCTGGGGAATTTGAACCTAAGAGAGGAGGAAAGGCAGGGGAGGGGTGGCAGGGGGGAGAACTTGAAGTACTTTAGGCCCCATGGCCAGAGTAAGAGGGCCTATTTTCTGCCAGGTCTGGGCAGCAAAACTCCTGAGCCATTCTCCCAGCTCTGTCCGCTGCAGACTCAATGGTGCAGTGCCCTTTTGCACATCCCTCAAGTAGCCCTAGCCAGTGAAGCCACAATAAGAGCCCTCTTTGTAGTGTGAAATATAATCTGTGCAGAGTTTAGTATTGTGTGTAAGCAAGTGATTTAGGCCTTAAGTCAGGGAAGCACGTAAGCATCTGTTTAACTTTAAGATTTACTTATAATAGAGTTAATAAAATAAGTGTCCATAGTCTTCTTTGTTAAGATGGCTCCTGTCATGCATAAAGAAAAAAATGCAAACATGGAAACACTTTTATTAACTAACTGCAGTAGAAAAGAACCAGTGTTGCACAACATGGCACACTTCCATCCTGCAATGAAGTCAATGGGAGTTTCAGGTGCTCAACACCTCTCAGGATTTGGGCTCTTACAAAGACTTATGCACATGCTTATTTTTATATGCTCTGGCCCTGATTCAAGAAAGCCCTTAAGCATGTACTTACGGGCTTTCCTGAATACGGATGTGTTACTGAATTATTAAATAAATGCCAGAAATCAGATGACTGTTGTATGCAGTGTTGTTGTAGCCATGTTGGTCCCAGGATTTTAGAGAGACAAGGTAGGTGATTGTGGTGAGATGCCCACCCCACACAATGCAGAACAGGGTAAATTAGGACCATTAACCGGATAGGCTGCACCTGGGAGACAGTCATAGGCTGAAAGGCTAATTGATGAAGCCCAGCTAGGCAGGGGCAGATTGAGCTTGTCTAAAGCCAGCAAGCTGAGACTAGAAGAGGGCTCTGAGAGGTTGAGGTTTAGAACTCAGGGGGTGACTTGGGCTGGCTGAACAGTGGTAGAAATGAAGGCTGAGAGGAGAAGGGTAGAAGTTATGTTGGAAAATGAGGGGGAAAGTAGCGAGAGATGAGGAATGGCTTTAAATTAGGAAAAGGGAAAAGAATAGAAATATCCCTCTGGAGAAGAGAGCAGACAGGGATGGGGGGGGGAGGGAAGGATTAACATTTTATAATGATCAAATCTCTAGCTGAAGATGTTAATCACTTGAAAACAACAGAAATGAGTCAGTGAAATATTGGTGACATATTAAGAGCTAAAAGAATGCAGGGTGTAGGTTTATTAGGAGATTGTACACATAAGGAATAGGCTGAGAAACTTCTTACACTACAGTTTTAGGGAAGAATACAATTCGCCAACTACCTAAATTTGACAGAAGCCAGAGGGGTAATGTATGGGATTCCACTAGGCCTGACTGAGAATGAAATTAAAAGGGTATAATGAGGACCAAGTGCTGGTTGTTAAGCGACTGATTATCAGGTGAGGAGGAACATCCTCAGCCACCCAAATAACATTTAAAGGTGCAATGCTACCCAATGAGATTAATATAGGATATCAGCTCTTATGGGTTAAGCCATATATGCTGGCCTCTTTGAGATATTATAAATGTCAAAGTTATGGGCATGTGTCACCTGTCTGTAAAGGGAAAATGAAGAGTGAATAAAAGTGGAGGAGAACACTCATGAAAACTGTATGGATGGAACAGAACTAAAATGTAGCAATTGTGGGGATAAGCAAGTGCAGCATACAAAGGGTTAAGGTGACCTGATGAGGGAAACAAAATATCGGGACACATAGGGGGGCTGCAAAAAAAAAAAAAAAAGTCAAGTCAGTCCCAACCGCGGAGCAAAAAAAATCCACTGCCAGCGGATATCGGGACAAATATTATTGGGACGTCTGGTCACCTTACAAAGGATGCCTGGAAATGGAACAACCTAGACAGATACAGAAAGTTAAAAGCTATCCATAAAATATACTATGCAGAAGCTACCAAAAAGATATTCACAGCAGAATGTGGGGAAGGAGGACAAAGCCAATGTGTGTGTGGGGGGGAGAGGTACAACATGCAGTTCAGGATAGGAAAGATTATAGAAAAGGACACTAGATGAAGATGTGTTGCTTGTAGGCAAGAGAAATTTATAGCATTTGTACTTGAAGTGATTAATTGCACATTAGAGAGTGAAGACTGAAAGAATAAAAATTATAACTAACAGCAGAAAAGTATTTGCATGTAGTTGGGAGTAACAGTATGAAATGAAACAAAGGAAAATCTAGACTAACAGAAAAATTCCTAACTATTAGACTATGGAATATCACAAGAGAAGTGCTAAATGCCATATCACTGGAATTTAAAATCACACTGGAAAAGTACTAGAGAATAACAACAGAGAACAATCTTGCATTGGAAAAGAAAGTAATGTGCTGAAAGTTATTTCCATTGCTAATTTCTATACTATAGTCAACCCGAACTCTTCCAGTCCCTAACCATTTGTAGTATTTTTCTATACCTCATTTGAACTTTAGAACTTCTTTAATACTACACTGGCAACCACTTGTGACTCCTGTAATCATTGTACAATTAAAAATGCAAATATGCCTGTCTCTACTAGAACCTTGTCCTCATGTTTGTCTGTTTATTCATCTGTCATATTTTGTAAAAATCCCATAGTGAGCTTATCGGCACATGAGCTGTCTGTGTGTTGTTTACTTGTATGGTATCTTGTACAATGGGGCCTTGTTTCCTGATGAGAGCCCTGAGGCACAACCATAAAAGAAACAACACATAATAAGAGGCATATGCCCTGCATCAGGGAAGTGGAGCCCAACAAGGTTCATCTAGGTGGCAAAGGTCTCACACTGGTCCAGAGCCTTGATGATCAGAAACCCTTTCTCCGCCGACCATGGTGTCCTCCGTCAACCATTAAGAGTTTTCCTATTACGTTGTCTAACTCTTTAGGACTAGTCAGTGTGATAAGAGTTAATGATTCTATAAAAAGAGTATTTTTCTGAAGACAAATGAATATTGATCATGTGCAGTAAATGCTGCAATCACTTTGTTTAGGGCACTGTCAATCTTCATTATTTTTGGCCTTTATTTTGTTACATCTTTTTTTAAAAGTTAATGTAAGCATCGTAAAGCAATTGTGGTTCCTGATTTTGAAACCTCTGCATTAAAAACACAAGCCCTGCAACTTTACGCTTAATAAAGAATACTTTATACACAAGACACACTACTTCTGCATTATTTAGTTTAGAAGTTTGTTATATGGGATATCAATCACTGTGAGCAAATATTAGCAAACTTGTATGGTACGCATGTCAGATGTATGTATGTATGTATGTATTTCAAATTAATTTACATAATGCTCAATTTCAGGTCTGTGCACAAATAAGATTGCATAATTTCTGTTGATTATGAATGTAATAAACTAAACTCAGAACCATTCATATGATGATTATGAATGCCTATGTTGGTAAACAGATACAATAGGCTAGACTTCAATAATGTTGCAAATAAGTTTCCAGAATAAAAAGATTAGAAATAAAAATGACGTTGGCTAATATTAAAATTGAGCCAAAACATTGACCGTAGGCACTTTTTCAGAATTTGGCCCCTTTAAGTTTTCTTAAAGCTGAACACCCAAAAACTGAGGCACACTCAAATTGCTAGTCATTTTTGAAAATTTAAAGTCAAAATTCACTCCAAACTGCTAGAGGGCACAGCCTGGCTGAGGGAATCATCTTCATAACTTCTGTGATTTTCCCAAAGAGTCTTCTGATCTGATATTAGAAAACAGATGCAAGCATTATTTCAAGGATGAAATAAGATGCATACCAGTTATAATTATGACAACTGCAGCCAATAAATATTCATCACTATGGTTGCAAAAATAAATACCAGCAATAGAAATGTGTTGACTGGAATTAAGAGAAATGGAACAACTGTATTAAATTAAACTAACTAATTGAAGAAAGATGGGCCAAATGGGTTGAAATGATACAACGAAACATTGATGCCTCGTGTTCCTCTTCTCCTGTATGGGTTAGGCTGTCAGGCAGGACTACATCTCCCATGAGGAACCATAGTCTCCCCTCTTGCTGAGCCACTGCAGTGTACTGTCGTTGTGGTCCATCACTGGAAAGATAGTCTGGCTGGGAAGCTTGGCCAACAGATGGGGGCATTTCCAACTCAAAGCTTTTGATTTTCAGCTGTAGTTATTTGGTTTTCTTTGTTTTTTCAACAAGTTTGGATTTTTCCCCAAAAGCAGATATTTTAGCAAAAATAATTGTTTAGAAGAAATTTTTAATCAGCCTTCGTTAAGATTGTAGTCCAGAATTGCAGCAAGGCTTTTAGGGAAAGGCGGGGGTGGGGGGTGCATATAAGGATTCCCCTTCTCTCAGAAGGGGAAGGACTTCATGAAGAGTTGGAAGGAGCCCTGAGAAACTCTCCCTGATTTAGGCAAGGAGATCTCTGTCAGTTCAAATTTATTTTACTTTGAAGCATGGCTTGGCCCCATGCTTGTTTTGGACTAGCAGCCGCCTCCCCATCCTCCGCGACAAACCTAAGGAGAGACTGAGGGGCAAGTAGAAAACTTCTGGAAGGGGGATTTTTTTTCATATATTTGACCTTTGAACTCTGTGGGTAGGCCCCTTTTTGTTTCAAGGCTTCCACAGCCACCTTCTCTTAAAACATCCATAAGAAAATAACTGTCCCAGTTAATAAAAAGTTTGCAACTAAAATAGCAATACAAGGAATTTAAATAAAATGAAAAAAAAAAGATAAAATATATTCAAAGGTGGCCATGTTAAAAAATGGCTAGAAACTAGTTACTTAAATGTATCAGGGGAAACTTTATATGGGATACTTTTGGGCAGTCTGGCCTGATCTGGCAACTTATCAGGAAATTCAGCTCCTGCCCCTACGGGCACAAGAACATCCACAGGCACCAGACATGGATGTCTGTCTTTGGGTGGCATAGACATAGTTCACCCGCTTCTTGGAGTCCTGCTTTACAAAAACTCCCTGAGCTGGAAGATGCAGCGGGCAGGAGGGGACAGGATGTGAATGGGGCCAGACTCTGCTGCTGAAGAGATCCTCCTGTGCCCTTAACTGCATAGTGGCTTGATGCAAGTTACTTCAGCCATCAGCTTCACAACTGCTCTATGGTCCTTAGGGAAAGAACTCGCCCACACAAGCACCAGTACAAATGCCTGATGCCCAGCCTCACTATTCAGGGCAAACACTATGTAGGAGAGCTGGCTGTTAGTTTTCTGATCTTCTCCAAGGCTGTCCTTCTTATGGAGTTATTATGACTTCTGAAATAAAGGAAACATTATCCATATTGCCAATATTCAGCTCTGGACTGAATAAAAAAACTATTTTAAAAGATATTGTGATGAAAAGTGGCATGAGTGAGTGATTTTACTAATGGCAGTGAGTGGGAAATTACTAATGGAAGAACACATCAGAAAGGAGGAGGAATAAAAATTAGAACTGGGAATTCTATGTGGGTTTTCTTTAAAAAAAAAAAAAGTAAAATGTGGAAGCTGTTAAGACATTATAAATCATTATTACATGGAATATTTTTTTCTGTTGACTTTCCTATTCCCTTAAGAATGAATGAGTACTCCTCCCTATTCTCAGGCTATGGGTTTGATGGGTTTTCCCCTCTCCACTTTGTTAAAGGAAAGGTTCACTCCACTGTGAAATCTTAACAGGAATAAGGGCCCCAATTCTCAGTTCTTGTCTTATGGTAGATTGTGGCTAGCTGGGGACCACCTTAAACCCAGGTAGGATGTTAGAGCAATCTCAAGATAGCTCTAATTTATCCCTGGTCTGCCCATGGCACCTTAGGGGACATGTGAGGGTAAGAATAACAGGAGTACAGCATACTGAAGCCATGCTCCCTCCATCCTCTGACCCCTTCTCAATATTTATGTTGCAGACTGTTAGGTGGTATTGGCCCTGAGATGCTCCACCAGCTCAATGCCAGCCAGGGAGTCCACTTTCTCAATGAGTATTTTCCCTCACCGGAAGCCAATTTCAAATCTCTATAGCTCATTTATGATACTAAAGTGGTGCAAAGGAACCGCAGAGCTACAGAAAAAACTGTCTAGGTGCTATTGATTTTTCCACTGTTTTCTTATTAATTGTTAAAGTGCAGGCACACTGAAACCTCTTGCAGAACCAGAGGTGTGCTGCTCTTTTAATAATTTACTAACTTTTGGTGTCTTTCTGGACAAAGTCATATACACAAAATAAAATAAAAATAATGTTGGCAGTTTTTCCTGATACATAGTATGAGGAAGCTAGATAATTCAAAGTAATTGACTGTACTGGACTGTTTGCATAATCTTTCAAATCAATAAAGTGCTGTAAATCTAAGTTATTATTGCTACTTAGCAGCTGAGACGTGATAATTTTTCATTAGCTCACAAATCATCATTTCTTCATCATTTCTCAATGAGCTGTTAATTTCGGCCCTAAAACTATAAACTAGTTTAATCTGCAGTATATTAGAAGAAAGTTTGAGCACACAGTGAAATTTAAAAGACTTTTAAAGCTACAGCCACATAATGAGAGGATAGAAAGCCTCTACCCCAGGTGGTAAGTTCCAGAAACATTCTAGCAGCCCCTAAACACACCTTAAAATGAATCACTCAGTTTTGGAGGGTAAATATCATTATTAATTGAAGAGTGATTTTTTTAAAAAGAATTATTACTACTATACGTTAGAGCTGGTTGGATAATGGGCAGCAGGGATGGAGGTTGTGTGCAAAATTTTGACTTGGTGAAAAAATGAACACTGAAGTATTTCAGGCAACATTGAAATCTTTCAATTTGGAAATGCTTCCTCAGTGCCTGCGAGGAATTGTAGTTTGGGTGTCTCATCCTCACCCTTTCTCCTCAGACTATACCTCTCATGACACACTACAGTGTCCCCTCTTAGTGAGGGCACATGATGCATCTGGAGGAGAAGTGGTCATAGAATTGATTTTTTAGGACAGCACACTAGCCACTGGGCAATGGGATACTCTGGTATGAAGCTCTCAATTTCTCCTGTTGATGCTGTTCCACTTTGTATAAATAATTAAAGAATCATTACAGTAGGGATGAACTTGGGTCACCCACATTCTATATGAGTGAACTAACTTCCCATGGCTATAGAGTCATTCTCATTCTTTAGCCTGACCCAATGACTATTCACTGTCATTATGAAAGACTATGAATTGCCACAATGAATAGCCACCATGGCATCATTGCTAATCAAAATATTTTGGGATTTGGCCAAAATTCAAAAAAGGTTTTGGTTTTAAGATATTAGGGTTTTTTTTTTACCAAAAATAAAAATAAAAAAAAAGTTTCAACAGAAAAATTTCAAGTTGTTACTATTCCAGGGGTTCTCAAACTTCATTGCACTGTGACCCCCTTCTGGCAACAAAAATTACTACACGACCCTAGGATGGGAGACCAAAGCCCGAGCCCCTCTGCCTCGGGCAGGGAAGGGGGACAAAGTCGAAGCCCAAGGGCCAGAGGTGGAGGGGGTGGGGGCTGTAACCTGAGCCTCACCACCCAGGGATGAAGCCCTTGGGCTTCCGCTTTGACCCCAGGTGGTGGGGCTTGGGATTTGGCCCTGGGCAGTGGGGCTCTGGCTTCGGCCCCAGCAAGTCTAGCACCAGCCCTGCCAACCTCATTAAAATGGAGTTGCAATCCACTTTGGGGTCCCGACCCACAGTTTGAGAATCGCTGTACTACTCTAAACTACTAGTCATATATGTTGTTTTATCATTACATTTAAACAGTAAAAAGGAACACAATATATTTGAAATTTCTTATTAAACCATAAGTGTTGGGGAAAAAACAATAATTATCCATTACTTAAACAAATAAACTTATGATTGTAAGATGACAGACTGCATACTGACAGCTGTGATTAGATGACAAGAAAGATGTACAACTGACAGCCTACTCCTGTATGAAGGCATAAGAGTCTGCATGTGTGGCTCTGTTTAGAGGAACAGGTCCTTAAATCAGAGGCCATCATTCAGAACAGCGTTTAAGCATGTGCTGAAGTCTCGTTGGGGATGTCTCCACTGCAATTGGGAGAGAGCCTCCCAGTCCAGGGTGACAGACTTGTGCTAGCAGGGCTTGCATTTGCATGCTAAAAATATCTGTGTAGAGTTGTGATTTGGGCTGGAGCTCAGGCTCTCAAGCCTGGGAGGGAGCCGGGGGTTGAGATCCCAAGCTGGGGCTTGAGCTACAACATCAAAGCAACGTCTCCCCAGCTATTTTTAGCACATAATCTGAGCCCAGCCAGTATGAGTCTGTCGACGTGGACTAGGAGGCTCGCTCCCGGAAGCAATGTAGACATACCCATTGACATCAGTGGGACATAAATACATTATTAAGTGCAGTTCTGAACAGTGGTGCTGGCCTGAACCAGATGCCAGCTTGGAGGAAAGAAATTATTTTAACTAGAGAAGAGCCTGACTTGCAAAGTTTGAATGTGAAATAGGAACAGGACCTACATTTTCTGAAAGATTAGGGGAGGTAGGATCCAGTGTTCCCGGTCATACACATTTTAGTTTCAAAACTTCATCATGTATAAAATACAGACATAGCCTGACCACTTGTAGTCAAAGATCCCTTAGGATGGATGTGAAGACTCTGCTGCACCTTGAGACAGAGAACTATGGCCAGGTGGGCTGCCTTAACAAGGCCAGGGACAGGGAGTGAGCCTCTTAGGAGTGCATTCAAAGTCCACAATGTTTTATGGAGCTACAGAAAAAACATTTGTTCTCCAGTGACAGTGTCTCATCCTGGGTACTAGTCCTGCATGCTGCTCTGCACATGTGGACCCTTGTGCCCACCAGGAACACGCATTACTTCAGTGGTTGCAAGATTAGAATCTTGGTTTTGCAGTTTCTCAGTTCTCCTTCTCATTTCCAGACTCTTTCATCCTAACAGGGGAAAGATCCTGACATGAAAATGTGTGAATGTCACATCTTTATTATAGATTTCACTGTTGCAAAAGGAAAACTTTTTACATATGCTATATTATGCAAATGTTATTTGGCTGAACTTTTATGGTTTAGAAAGCTCAATCTTCATTTAGTTTTCTAGTGAGATTGGTATTTGCTTATTAAATTTAAGTATTCCAACAGATGTCATTTCAGAAACTTTTTGAGAAATGTACTATTATAGATAAACCTTCCATCTCAAAAGTGTTTGGGTTCACTTACTATATACATACACACAGCACTAATCAAATATAGAGCATCACCACTGTTATAACAGATTCAAAAGGATATTCAGATAATTCTTCCTGACTTTGCACAGCTCATTAATTAAGGAGCACAATAGTTCCCCATGCTTCTTATTCTTCAGCATACAGTTTAATAACTTATGTTATGGTGAGATTTTTCAAAAGATCCTATGGGTTATAAGTGTCCAGTTTCCCATGAAGTACAATGGGAGATGGGCGATTAACTCCTTTTTGTGTCTTTCAAAAATCCCAGTCGTATTAATTGTAGGTTTGGTGACCAGAGTTGTACCAAACACAAGAAACGGCCCTTTCATAATCTTTTTTTTTTTAAACTTTTCCATGGAGGGAGATGGCTTTCCTTTGTATGCCACCTGTTGCTGGCAATGGAAATACTGTCTAAGCTGCTAAGCACCAATCTGGTTTACAGCTGGAAAATATACTTCTGCATCCATTTGTACATGAATCAACAGTGGCAGCTACATTAATCCAAATTGTGGATTTTATAAAGATGTCACGTGTTTGCGTGCACACAAAAAGTACCAGTTAACTTCTGTTAAGGATGCAGGTCTCTTTCCTAGGTCATTTTAAACAAGCTTTGCTTTAGTGGCTTAACCTGGCTAATTGCTAACCAGGCTCTGTGCAGTATCTGTGCAATCACACTTCTCTATCGCATAGTAGCCTACTTACCCTACAGAGCCACACTTTATTTGGTTATTTTTGTCCTCTAGTGGCATATTTAAGTACACAGCTCCAGCATTTTATGAGCCTACATTGTATTTCCCAGACCCATCTCTCTCTCATGACTCTCTTAATAACTCTTGCCTTAGAGCTTATTGGCAATTTGGAACTAATGAGCATTTCTTTTCTCTCAACTTTCTGAAATTAAATGAAACCCTTTACAATTCTCTTTCCAGTCTCTAATACAAAAATGGCCTCTGTAAAGGTGCCAGGGTTTGGTCAGGAGAGAAGCATTAAAAAACAAACAAAAAAAAGATACCTGTAAAGTTTGCTTTGTAACTTATGCATTTAAATCATTCCAACAAAAACCTGAATAATATTAGGTATTAAATCTGAAGCTAGGGAGAGCAATATTTTGACTTGCTCCTAAATGGCAGGTGGGTCTCGGCTTGTCATAATTATCAGATTTGGTTTGACCCAAACCATTTTTCTGAAACTGTCAGAGAACTGAAAAATCAGTTATTCATCCAGCTCGATTATTCAGTAATCAATCATACTTTAAGATATGCCGCATACCTGTCTGGAAGATATCCAATTGTTATGAATATATATGGGCAAACATCACATGATTCACTCTGTATTCTTGATTTCTCCAGTTTGGATTAAATTCTCAACAAAACTTTTAAAATGCTCATCCACTCTCAAATCAGATGACATTCCCTCCGCCCCTTTTTGTCCACTGGTTTATCCCTTATCTAATCTCCTGGCATCCTTCTACAGTTTCCAGCACACCTACTCTCAGTGGGTATGATCTATCCTCCCATTTGGGGAAAATATGCTAATAAACTAACTTCATCAAAATCTATCACAGTCTCATTGTGGTGTTGATCATTTTTGCTCCAAATCAGTAGGTCATCAAGAATTACTTACACCGCATCCAGATTCTCCCTTTGTGGGGAGGCAGTAAATTGAAGATAGTTCATGATACACAGGGATATTCACAAAATAGCCAGACACAAAAATCAAAATACACTACCTAAAAGTAAAACCTGTCTATGCTCTCAGAAAATCAAAAGACTTGCTGGTGATTTAATTATGTGAATGTTCTTGCATTTGATACTCTCCAAGTGAGGAGACAAAATAAGTGAGGAATCTCAGATGATATAGTAAAGTACAAGTCCTATAAATAAATAATTTCTTCATTGATCCACTGAATCATCAATACCACCTCTGTTGAAATATTGTACAAGTATAACTAATTATGAAAGAGATCATAATACTATTGCAACTACTACTAAAGTCTTCTCAATGCCTCAAAAATATGCTAAATGGAATTAAACAAAACATCATGTTTTGGATCAAATTAAACGTTTTGTTGACCTGAAACAAATTTTCTTCATTTTTTATTTGAATGAGAAAAAAAACAAACAAGCAAAAAAAACCTGTCATTCCATTCCATTCACTCTCATTGGCTGCCTACGAAAAGGAGAATTGGATATTGATTACTAATTTTTTTAATTGCCATAATGGTGTAAAACCTGGCTATATTTGAAACTAACTTTCTCCCTCATCCCACCATTCCCAAGTAGCCCTTCCTTTGTTCCCGTCATCTGCAACATGAATTGCCACAACTTTCCCTCCAAACCATGTTGCTATGGCTAGTGTTCCAACTGTGGGGGCCAGCAGACCTACACTTTCTCTATACTAAGTCAGCATTACTGGCCGTCATTGCTATAATATTCATGTGCTCAGTGGGGAAATTCTAATAGTGCCTCAGAGTGCATTGCAGGTGTTGGGTGAGACCATGTAAAAGAGTGAAATCTTAAAAGGAGAAAACAGCCCCTGGCTCACTCCAAGGGAAGGAGATATACTAGACATGGTGATACAATCAAAAGTTGATGAGTCAGAGAATGGGGACAAATTATTTGTTGTCGTCCTGTTATGAGGACATAAAGAGAAAGTGTGAAATCCTGATCTCCTTAAAGTCAGTGGGAGCTTGACCATTGACTTCATATGGCCAAGATTTCACCCAGGGTGTTTATGCCAATGTTTTAAATTCCAAAATAAGTTCAATTCAGTTCAAGTCATGAACCAAGATTCATATTCATATTTGTCGCACAGAAATGTCTGCCTGCATAGCTGCGAGCCTTTAAGGGTATATCTACAATGTAGTCAAAGTACAGTTGCCCCACATCTAGACATACCCAAGCTAGCTTTAATCTATTTAGCTCAGGTACCAATAGCTGTGAAGACGTGGGGCATGTACTTCAGCACAGGCTAGCCACACAAGTACCCAGGATCCTGGGCAGGGTTGTGCAGCCCATGCTGAAGCCTATGCTGCTGAAGATTCACCACTACTTGTATCTGAGCTACCTAGATTACAGCTAGTTGGGTATCTCTACAAGTGCTGCAATCACACCTCCAATTGCACTGTAGATATACCCTAGTAATTCAAACAAAATAGGGACCCTTAGCAATTGAAATAAGTGATTAGTAGCCACTGCCAGCCTGAAATGTGAAATTTCTCTTTTTCCATTAACCAGAAAAATGTCTCTCCTTTATTTCCTTGCATTCCTTCTCCTCACAAGGCTCTGTTCTAAAAGAACTCTCTGCTGTCTAGCTGGGGCTCCTTCAAAGGAGTGGTGTTACACAAAACTCATTTTCCTCTATCTGAAAGGGCCAGTGCCTCACCTTCCCTTTGTCCCCTTTTACTCTGCACAAACAACGTAAGTAGGAGGAAAAGCTGGTTTAAAGATACAGCTAGAGATTCCTTTAGAGCAATCACTGTCAGCCAGCATAGCCAGTTACACACCACTCAGTCCTGACCCTTGGTGTAATGTGGGGGACATGCCAAGAGAACAAACGGGCATGGCCACAGGGTGATAGGGTCCAATGACCCTAATGGATAGACAGCCCCTTGAGGGCCTTAACAGGGTGGACATAGTTTATAACAACCCTGTGGGTGATTTAATTTATGCCTAAAGCCAAAACTACCCCTGACTGCACTCAGAGATGATGGGGGTGTGAAGAGGTGGCATAAAGCCACCTGTGTGGCCCTCCCTCCCCCCCTTCAGGCTTAATCTAGCCCATGATCTTTCTATTTTGATCACCTTGATCCTTGCAGTGTGTGGCAGTATTTTTCAGTCTGACACATCATAGTGAGATGGCCTTTTTGGTTTGACTAAATGAAGTTATTCCTTGAAATGTCTTAATTCTTCCAAGCTCTGGCTAATAAAGCCTTCCATTATTGAACCAAAGCTTCTCAAGTGGAGCAGAGTTGTCACAACTTCTGGAGTAGTTATGACTGGAGCTGTATGAAAAGTTTCTTAGAAAAAGGGCATAATTTGGCTTTATTTGTTACTTTTATACCTTCATCAGTTCAGTTTACCAATAGCATATAGGAAATTTTATGCAAGTGAAAAAAGAAAATTGTGCACACAGGTCTACATTTGAAAATGTTTGTGTAATAAAAGTGGGTAAAATTTGGCACCACAAGACAACATCCAAAATCACGTTGTGTGATTATTCATACCACTTTAGACACTGATTGCAACCATTTTGCAATGGAGAAAATCAGAACTTTTTAGAAGTCACATAAGACAGGATCACGTCTATATGGGCCTGAACCATAAAACTATATGTTTCTTGAACACATCTTCTCTCTTGATAAACATATGCAAGACTTTGGCCATTAAGGATAACTGGTACTTTATGAATGATATACTAAAAATTCAGTTTTCCTTTCTCTCCCTTAGGAGTTGCATTTAAGACGTGGAAGAAAAATAGAAAAAATATGATGCGTAGCTTGTCTAGTTCTTAAAAGTACAGTTTGTCTTCATTACGTAGTGAGGCATGCCAGTACTCGCATTGTTAAAGAATACTTTACAAGTGTGACGAAGGAGGCTGTAAAAATAGATGTTTCCACAGACACTGGGCTCATGTCCTTTCAGCTTAGTATGATGAATAGCTGTATAATGAAAACAGAACATAAATCTTTAAGAGCATATATTCCCTGATGTGTACATTTGGTCTGCTTGGTGAAAACCTGTGTAATTCTGTACAGTTTTTCTGCTGTGCATTGTGTCTTAATTTGTGGGGTGTTGTAATATTATTTTTATGTGCAAAACTACCCTCAGCATCAATGTCAGTTCTCTGAAACACATTAAGTGTCCCATATGACCTTTACTGGTCATTGCTGTTGCTCCCCGCAACCCATCCTAAAATGTAGTGTATAGAGACACTAAATGAGAACTTAAATTCCAAATTTGTTAGAAGTGTGTAAAAATATTTTTTACATCCATCTATGGCAGTTACATGCCCCTCCAATATGAACACACCACCATCTTTAATTTATTTATCCTCCTGGCACCCTGGTAAGGTTGGAAGTGCTATTATCTTCATTTTATAGAGGCGGAACTGAGGCACAGAGAGACTAGGTGACTTTCCCAAGGTTACCGGTAAGCCTGGTAGGGAGCTACACATTGAACCCCATCTTCCCAGGCTAGAATCCTCACCACTGATCTATTTGCCCTGTCTGGCACAGAAAGGAAGCACAGATTTCTAAGTGTGTGGAAGGTGACGGGGGAGGACTCTTCAACAACAGGTACAGTGCCCAGAGGTGCTGACAGAGATGTTGGGGGGATACAACAGACATATACTAACAGTGCTCCCCTGGTTTAACAGATGGCGTGAAAACAAGCTTGGTCAGCGCCCATCCTGCCCTGCTCTGCCCTTCACTTTGGGGCGTTTAATACCACTAGAATCACTACTAATTCTTACTCACCCCATCTTTCATCCTTTTCATTCCAGGAGTGCAAATTCCAGGTAGGAACAGGAGCTCTTCGCATCTCTGCTCCTGAACACACATCAACAGGACCACCACCACTCTGCCTCATACCAAAACTAATCAAATTCATATCCCGATGAAAAGGTATGCTGGGCTATTACTGATTCTATGGCTTTTATGGATGTGAAACTGTAGCATGTTTTAAAAGAAATATAACTTGGATTGAGGAAAGAACTCTCCTTTGACATATGAGTTTGATCAATGATATTGGGCAAAGTCAGTACTGATTTATGCCATGTACCATCCCACTGACTTTATTTTTTGCTCCTTTGTTTTTAATATACTTGCCACTTTTTAATATACTTGTGTATTTTTACTAATAGAATATCAGGCTTGGAAGGGACCTCAGGAGGTCATCTAGCCCAACCCCTGCTCAAAGCAGGACCAATCCCCAACTAAATCATCCCAGCCAGGGCTTTGTCAAGCCTGACCTTAAAAACCTCTAAGGATAGAGATTCCACCACCTCCCTAGGTAACCCATTCCAGTGCTTCACCACTCTCCTAGTGAAAAAGTTTTTCCTAATATCCAACCTAAACCTCCCCCACTGCAACTTGAGACCATTACTCCTTGTTCTGTCATCTGCTACCACTAAGAACAGTCTAGATCCATCCTCTTTGGAACCCCCTTTCAGGTAGTTGAAAGCAGCTATCAAATCCCCCCTCATTCTTCTCTTCTGCAGACTAAGCAATCCCAGTTCCCTCAGCCTCTCCTTATAAGTCATGTGCTCCAACCCCCTAATCATTTTTGTTGCCCTCCGCTGGACTCTTTCCAATTTTTCCATATCCTTCTTGTAGTGTGGGGCCCAAAACTGGACACAGTACTCCAGATGAGGCCTCACCAATGTGGAATAGAGGGGAATGATCACGTCCCTCGATCTGCTGGCAATGCCCCTACTTATACAGCCCAAAATGCCATTAGCCTTCTTGGCAACAAGGGCACACTGTTGACTCATATTCGGCTTCTCATCCACTGTAACCCCTTGGTCCTTTTCTGCAGAACTGTTGCCTAGCCATTCAGTCCGTAGTATGTAGCAGTGCATGTGATTCTTCCGTCCTAAGTGCAGGACTCTGCACTTGTCCTTGTTGAACCTCATCAGGTTTCTTTTTGCCCAATCCTCTAATTTGTCTAGGTCCCTCTGTATGCTATCCCTACCCTCTAGCATATCTACCACTCCTCCCAGTTTAGTGTCATCTGCAAATTTGCTGAGTGTGCAGTCCATGCCATCCTCCAGATCATTCATGAAGATATTGAACAAAACTGGCCCCAGGACTGACCCTTGGGGCCCTCCGCTTGATACCGGCTGCCAACCTAGACATGGAGCCATTGATCACTATCCATTGAGCCCGACGACCTAGCCAGCTTTCTATCCACCTTATAGTCCATTCATCCAGCCCATACTTCTTTAACTTGCTGGCAAGTTACTTGCCAGCAAGTTTACTAATATTTTTCATTAAACAAGTTACAGTAAGCGTGCAATATACCAAACTTAAAATGTTACTGTGCTCATTGTGTAATATTCTAGCTGTCCTGTAAAAAGGGATTTTGCCTACCTTACAATACATTTTACTGAACTATACTGAGTTCTCTCTCTTTGTCTGGATGAACAGAATTGTTGAATTCTAAAATCATATCTTACCATTTTGATTAACAATCTCCTTCCTGAGAATACACATATAAGAACCCAAATTTAATTAATTTCATTCTTTGCTGCCATGTAGTTTAAAATGAGATTTAGCAAAATGGTGGTATTCTAGATATTTCAGTGAACATCTTTCCCCTTATTCTAGTTATTGGATTTTTGCCCCATACTTCCTGTATTCTTACAAATGGGAAAACCCCACTAAAATTACAAGTGAGAACTGGCACCTTGTAAATATGTTCTGGAAACCAACAGCTAAATGTTTTTATCAACAACTGCTCTTAGGACTCGGTTTCACTGAAGAACTAACTCAAGAATAGTCCCTAATTCAAATCCTGTGCACCTACAGAAACCTGTAACTCAAGTGTGGTGGTGCTTTTATCTCAACTTGGCTGGCCTGTTGGGGGTATAGACTATGGCTCACGTTTTTACAAGTCAGCTGCTAGCACAAACACACTGTGAAATACAACTGTTATTCTGAAGTGTGGCCACTGTCATTGGAACTAGGCTAGCTCAAAAGGATTTAACTCTAGTGTAGACAGCTCAGGCTAACTCTGCAATGAAGACATGTCTTACAGTATAGAGATTAAATGGTGCCAGCACTGCTAGTAACATACTAAACTGGTTAAAACTAATCATGTCAGTAACTTTGTCTAAGCTGTACTATGCTTTATTCAATTGCAGAATATATCATAATGAGTATTGCTTCATACATATACATAACATGTTGATCTCTTAACTAATTTGTTTAAACATTTATTAATCACAGTGATTTTTATTAACTATCATTATAGCATTAAGACCAAATTCTGTTATCCAGATCTCCCACTGCTTTGCCATGACAACAAAAGCCCCTTGGTGTTATAGCATCATGCTGTAACTGACATAGGATGTGTGATATTTTTTCCCTCCAGACATCAGACTGGTACTGCAGTAATTTAGAAAATTCCCTGCACTCATCCAATACAATATTCCGGGAACAAAGAACGCAACTGAAACCAAAACTTGGCTAGTAATGCTTTTTATGAGTATCCCAATTTAAAAAAGGGATTGGCCTACATATGAGAAACTGGGTGAAAGTCCTTTGATGTTTCCATGGAAAAAATGAAAAATAGGAAGGAGCCGTGTGGTCTTCTGTGTAATTCTAGTATGTGGTTTTCCGTAGATGGTGATTAATCATTAGTTTTCATAATTCTGGGTAATTCACTGGTGATTTTGACACTACCAGTTCAAAAGAAAAAAAGTGTATGTATCTCTGTGTTCCTGGTATCTTGCCATGGGATTATTTGATGTATCCATTTTTTGCTGTACATTGTATTTAGGTCCATCTACAAGGGTAACTGAATCTGAAAGAAAGTCTATTCTTTGGTTTTGCTTAAACTATGAAATTTTAAGTGCTTGTATACAAATGCTAGAAGTCTAAATACTAAGATGGACTAAATTGTACGCTTGGTATTAAATGATATTGATGTAACAGGCACCACAGAAACTTGGTGGAATGATGATAATCAATGGGACACAGTAATACCAGGGTACAAAATATATAGGAATGACAGAGTAGGTCATGGTGGTGGGTGAGTGGCACTATATGTGAAAGAAACCATGGAGTCAAATATAGTAAAAATCTTAAATGAATCAAATTGTACCACAGAATCTCCTGATAGAAATTCCATGCTTGAATAATAAGAGTATTGCAGTAAGAATACACTACCACCCACCTGACCAGGATGGGGATGGTAATTTTAAAGTGCTCAGGGAGATTAGAAAGGCTACAAAAACAGAAAACATGATAATAATGGAGGATGTCAACTGTCCCCATATTGACTGAGAACATGTCACCTCAGGACAGCATCTAGATACCATTTATGACTGTTTCTTGGAGCAGCTAGTCCTGGAACCAATAAGGGGAGAAGCAATTCTTGGTTTAGTCCAAAGTGGAGCACAGGATCTGGTCCAAGAGGTGAACATAACTCAACTGCACGGCAATAGCAACCATAATGCAATTCAATTTAGCATCCATGTAGGGAGGAAAATAAAGAAACCCACCACAGTAGCACTTAACTTCAAGAAGGGGAACACCACAAAAATGAGAGAGCTAATTAAATGGGAATTAAAAGGAACAATCACAAGAGTGAAATGCATGAAAGCTGCATGTAAACTATTTTTTTTTTTAAAAGTAGAGGCTCAAACCATATTTATATCCCAAATTAAAAACAGTAAGAGGACAAAAAAATAATAATACTGCCATGGCTAAACAGAGGCATAAAAGAGGTTATTAGCAGCAAAAAGGCATCCATTGAAAATTAGAAGCCAAATCCTACTGAGGAAAATAGAAAGGAGTTTAAACTTTAGCAAGTCAAGTGTAAAAGTATAATTAGGCAGGCCAGAAAAGAGTTTGAAGAAAAACTAGCAAAATACACATTAAAAAAATAAGTACATCAAAAGCAGGAAGCCTGCTAAACAATCAGTGGGACAATTCAGGTGTTAACGGAGTACTCAAGGAAGCAAGGCCATTGCAGAGAAATTAAATGCATTATTTGCATCAGACTTCACTGCAGAGAATGAGAGGGAGATTCCCACACCTGAGCCAATATTTTTAGGTGACAAATCTGACAAACTGTCCCAGATAGAGAGATCAGTAGAGGACATATTTGAACAAATTGGTAAATTAATCAGTAATAAGTCACCAGAACTAGATGGTATTCACCCAAGTGTTCTGAAGGGACTCAAATATGAAATTGCGGAACTACTAATTGTGGTGGGTAACCCATCACTTAAATCAGCTTCTGTACCAGATGACTGTCTGATAGCCAATGTGACACCAATTTAAAAAAAAAAAAAAAGAAGACTCCAGAGGAGATCCTGGCAATTCCAGGCCAGTAAGCCTAATTTCAGTACCATGCAAATTGGTTGAAACTATAGTGAAGAACAGAATTATCAGACACATGGATCAACACAATTTGTTGGGGAAAAGTCAACACAGCTTTTGTAAAGGGAAATCATGCCTCACCAATCTATCAGAATTCTTTGAGGGGGGTCAACAAACATAGGGCATATAGTGTACATAGATTTTCAGAAAGCCTTTGACAAGGTCCCTCACCAAAGGGAAAAGCTGGAAATGCACAAGTCCATGAGGTTGGATACAATGCATCCAAGTGTGCTGAGGGAGTTGGCTGTTGTGATTGCAGAGCCATTGGCCATTATCTTTGAAAACTCGTGGTGATTGGGGGAAAAAGGCAAATATAGTGCCCATCAATTCAAAAGGGAAGAATGAGAATCCGGGAAACTACAGATCGGTCAGCTTCACCTCTGTCCCTGGAAAAATCATGGAGCAGGTCCTCAAGGAATCCATTTGGAAGCACTTGGAAGAGAGGAAGTTGATCAGGAACAGTCAACATGGATTCCCCAAGGGCAAGTCATGCCTGATCAACCTGATTGCTTTCTATGATGAGATAACTGGCTCCATGGATATGGGGAAAGTGGTAGATGTGATATACCGTGATGTTAGTAAAGCTTTTGATATGATCTCCTACAGTATTCTTTCCAGCAAGTTCAAGAAGTATGGATTGGATGAATGACCTATCAGGTGGATAGAAAGCTGGCTAGATCGTCGGGTTCAATGGGTATTGATCAATGGCTCGATGTCTAGTTGCACCCTCAGCAAGTTCGCAGATGACACTAAGCTGGGGGGAGAGGTAGATACAGGGCAGGCTCCAGGCACCAGCTCAGCAAGCAGGTGCTTGGGGCGGCCAACGGAGAGAGGCAGCACATCCGGCTCTTCGGCGGTGAGTTCCCTCACTCCCTCTCGGAGCGAAGGACCTGCCGCCGAAGAATGAAGCGGCGGCGGTAGAGCTTCTGCAGATCGCGATCATGGTTTTTTAAATTTATTTATTTATTTATTTGCTGCTTGGGGCAACAAAAGCCCTGGTGCCGGCCCTGGGTAGATATGCTGGAGGGTAGGGATAGGGTCCAGAGTGACCTAGACAAATTGGAGAATTGGGCCAAAAGAAATCTGATGAGGTTCAACAAGGACAAGTGTAGGGTCCTGCACTTAGACAGAAGAATCCCATGCACTGCTACAGGCTCGGGGCCTACTGGCTAAGCAGCAGTTCTTCAGCATAGGACCTGGGGAGTACAGTGGACAAGAAGCTGGATATGAGTCAGCAGTGTGGCCTTGTTGCCAAGAAGCCTAATGGCATATTGGGCTGTATTAGTAGGAGCATTGCCAGCAGATCGAGGGAAGTGATTATTCCCCTCTATTTGGCCCATGGTGAGGCAACATCTGGAGTATTGAGTCCAGTTTTGTGCCCCCTACTACAGAAAGGATGTGGACAAATTGGAGCAAGTCCAGCAGAGGGCAACAAAAATGATTAGGGGGTGGGGCACATGACTTATGAGGAGAGGCTGAGGGAACTGTGCTTATTTAATCTGCAGAAGAGAAGAGTGAGGGGGGATTTGATAGCAGCCTTCAATTACTTGAAGGGGGTTCCAAAGAGGATGGAGCTCAGCTGTTCTCAGTGGTGGCAGATGACAGAACAAGAAGCAATGGTTTCAAGTTGCAGTGCGGGGGGGGTCTAGGTTGGATATTAGGAAAAACTATTTCACTCGGAGAGTGGTGGAATGAGTTATCTAGGGAGGTGATGGAATCTCCATCCTTAGAGGTTTTTAAGGCCTGGCTTGACAATGCACAGGCTGGGATGATTTAGTTGGGGATGGTCATGCTTTGAGCAGGGAGTTGGACTAGATCAGGGGTTCTCAACCTTTTTCTTTCTGAGGCACCCTCCCCCCCAAGCAACATGCTATTAAAACCTCCATGTCCCACCTGTGTCACAATAACTGGTTTTCTGCATATAAAAGCCAGGGCCGGTATTACAGGGTAGTAAGCCAGACAATTGCCTGGCTTATTGAGTTGAGTGCTCACTAGAGCTGAAATCACTGATAAGCAGGTTTCAGTGCTAAGCCTTAGGGCTGCTGTGGGGCAGCATGCCAATGAAAGACTGCACAGCCTGCACTAGCAGTGAAGTTCCACATTAACTGTTGAAATTACTGAGAGCTGGATTAAGTGGTGGGACCTCAAGTGTCACAGAGGCTGCAGTAGAGAGGCAGGAGGTAGCAGAGAGAGCAACAGGGCAGCAGTGGAGGGAATGATGGCCCAGTGGGCAGCGACACAGCAGCAACTGTGAGCCAGTTGTGGTGGTGGCAGCAGCAGCTAAGACACCACTCACTGAGGTGGAAGGTGAACTCATGTGAATGTACCTCTGAACTCTGGGTCTTCATTGACCCAGGACAGCAACTGTGAGTGGGGTGCGGTGGGAGGGAGAGGGGAGTGGCATATTAAAGAAATCTTTGTTTGTTGGACTTTCACCCTTCAAGGTGAGAAACTGCCCAACGTACTGTGGGGTAGGTGTTTTGCTTATGATCTCAAGTTTTTTAATATGGTTGTAATGTTTTCCAAATTTATGCTTGGTTCTCTTTCCCTTTTAATAAAAGTTCTTGTTTGTTATATACAGACTCAGTGCTTGTGAGTGGGGAAGTATTGCCTCTTAGAGGGCTGGTGGTAAGTTTTCCCAGTTTCCCGGGTGGAAGCTTGAGCTGGTTAATAGGAACCCCTAGATAGCGAACCCGACTCTTGTTGCTACTGACTTCACCTGGCAGGAAGGTTACATATATTCCTCAGCAACATTAACAAGTCTATACAAGGGATCATCTGGTATGTTTCCATCATAATAATCCGTAACGCTTTCTATAAATAAAAGAACTGGATATTAATCGCTCAGTACATACCGTTCAGTCTTACCATATATGATTTGAGATTGGCATTTTAGCTGGTAAATGTCGTCATGACTGTATCTGCTAAGGCATACTTGAAAGGGTGTGTGGTATGAATAAGCCCAGGTGTTTTTGGTAATAGTTTAATAGGAGGTTATTATGCCAGGAGATTGGTCATCATGTTGAAATTCCGGGGAAATTCCAGATGACTGGAAGAGAGTGTTAATGTTGTGCTAAAAGTGCTAAATCCTGACATTGATCCTGAATAAAATAATGGAAAAGCTGATTCAGGATTCCATTAATGTACAATTAAATAGTAGGAATGTAAGATCAGTCAACATGGTTAGAAAATAGGTCTTGTCAAACAAACCTAATTATTTGAGGAGATTACAAATGTTGTTGATAAAAGTAACCATGTAGACATAATATACTTTGACTTAGTACTACACAATATTTCAATTAAAAAAATTAGCACTATACAGTATCAAATAGTACACATTAAATGGATTAACAACTAGCTAACTATCAGATCTCAAAAATTAGTTGTTAAAGGGGAATCATTATCAAATGAGGTGTTTCTAGTGGAGTTCTGCAGGTACTAGGCCTGATCCTATTCATCATTTTCATCAATGATCTGGAAGTAAATATAAAATCATTGCCGATAAAATTTGAAGATGACAAATATAAGTGGCATGGTAAATAGTAATGAGGACTGGACAGTCATAGAGTGATCTGGATTGTTTGGTAAAATGGGCCTATTGAAATTCAAAATGAATTTTAATTGAGTTAAGTATAAAGTTACAAATTTGGAGCAAGGAATATAGGCCATTCCTATGGAATTGGCGACGGTATCCTGGAAAGCAGTGACTCTGAAAAGAATTTAGGGATCATAGAGGACAAGCAACTCAAAAGGGCTAGTGTGATACTTGTGTGTATAAAGAGGGGAGTAGCAAATAGGAGTGTGTGGGGGGTGGAGGATAATTTTACCTCTGCATACAGCATTGGTGAGACTGATATTATAATACTGTGTATAATTCAGGTTTTAAAAAAGATGTTGAAAATTTGGAAAGGGTGCAGCAAAGAGCCACAAAAATGACTTGTGGGCTAATGGGCTGTTTAACTTAGTGGAAAAAGGCATAACAGGGGTCATTGGCTGGTAGCTGAAGCCAGACAAATTCAAATTGGAAATAAGTCTTTAACTGTGTGGGTGATTAGCCACTGGAATAAATTACCAAGGGAAGTGATGATATCTCCCTCTCTTGAAGTCTGCAAATCAAGACCGGATGCCTTTCTGGAAAATATGCTTTAGCCAAACATAGGTTATTGGGCAACAATGAAATTTAATATCATTTTGGAGTATATTAACAGTAGCATTGTATGTAAGACATGGGAGGTAATTGTCCCACTCTACTCAGCATTGATGAGGCCTCAGCTGGAGTTCTGTGTCAGTTCTGGGGATCACACTTTAGGAAATATGCAGACAAATTGGAGAGAGTCCAGAAAAAAGCATCAAAAATACTTAAAGGTTTAGAAAACCTGACCTATGAGGAAAGATTTTTAAAAAATGCATGTTTAGTCTTGAGGAAAGAAGACTGAGTGGGGACCTGATAACAGTCTTCAAATATGTTAAGGACTGTTCTACAGAGAACTGGTCTCCATGTCCACTGAAGGTAGGACAAGAAGCAATGGCCTTAATCTGCAGTAAGGGAGATTTAGGTTAGATATCAGGAAATACATCCTAGTCACTATGGATGTAGAAGCTCTCTACACCAACATTCCACACACAGATGGACTACAAGCCGTCAGGAACAGCATCCCCGATAATGTCACGGCAAACCTGGTGGTTGAACTTTGTGACTTTGTCCTCACCCACAACTATTTCAGATTTGGGGACAATTTATACCTTCAAGTCAGCGGGACTGCTATGGGTACCCGCATGGTCCCACAGTTTTTATGGCTGACTTAGAACAACGCTTCCTCAGCTCTCTTCCTCTAACGCCCCTACTCTACTTGCGCTACATTGATGACATCTTCATCATCTGGACCCATGGGCAGGAGGCCCTTGAGGAATTCCACCAGGATTTCAACAATTTCCACCCCACCATTAACCTCAGCCTGGACCAGTCCACACAAGAGGTCCCCTTCCTAGACACTACAGTGCTAATAAGCAATGGTCACATAAACACCACCCTATACCGGAAACCTACTGACCGCTATACTTACCTACATGCCTCCAGCTTTCATACAGATCATATCACATGATCCATTGTCTACCGACAAGCTCTAAGATACAAACGCATTTGCTCTGATCCTTCAGACAGAGACAAACACTTACAGGATCTCTATCAAGCGTTCTTAAAACTACAATACCCACCTGGTGAAGTGAAGAAACAGACTGACAGAGCCAGAAGGTACCCAGAAGTCACCTACTGCAAGACAGGCCCAACAAAGAAAGTAACAGAACGCCATTAGCTGTCACCTACAGCCCCCAACTAAAACCTGTACAGTGCATCATCGAGGATCTACAACCTATCCTGAAGGACGATCCCTCACTCTCACAGACCTTGGGAGACAGGCCAGTCCTCGCTTACAGACAGCCCCCCAACCTGAAGCAAATACTCACCAGCAACTACACACCACACAACAAAACCACCAACCCAGGAACCAAACCCTGCCACAAACCCCGGTGCCAACTCTGTCCGCATATCTATTCAAGGGACATCATAGGACCTAACCATATCAGCCACACCATCAGGGGCTCATTCACCTGCACATCTACCAATGTGATATATGTCATGTGCCAGCAATGCCCCTCTGCCATGTACATTGGCCAAACCGGACAGTCTCTACGCAAAAGAATAAATTGACACAAATCTGACATCAGGAATTATAACATTCAAAAACCAGTAGGAGAACACTTCAGTCTCCCTGGTCACTCAATAACAGACCTCAAAGTGGCAATTCTTCAACAACAAAACTTCAAAAACAGACTCCAAGGTGAAACTGCAGAACAGGAATTAATTTGCAAACTGGACACCATCAAATTAGGCCTGAATAAAGACTGGGAGTGGTTGGGTCATTACAAAACCTAAACCTAATTTCCCCCATACTAATTTCCCCCTACTGTTACTCACACCTTCTTGTCAACTGTTTGAAATGGGCCACTCACATTACCACTACAAAAGTTTTATTTTTCCTTCCTTGGTATCCTGCTGTTAATTGAATTGTCTCGTTAGACTGACCTCACACTGGGTAAGGCAACTCCCATCTTTTCATTGTATTTATACCTGCTCCTATATTTTCCACTTCATGTACCTGATGAAGTGGGTTATAGCCCACAAAAGGGTTGGACTTGATGACCTCTCCAGATCACTTCCAGCCCTACATTTCTATGATTCTATGACCTATGATGTACAGGAGATCAGAGTAGATTATCTAATGGCCCCTTCTGACCTTACACTCTATGAAACCATAAATGTTCTCTGCAGAGCAAAATGTGCAAAAAGTGACGCTGATGAATATTAAATAGGGAAAGTGAAATTGTTCATTAAAAGCAAATAATAGAAAACCTCAGCCAAATCACTGGCCCAAACCAAATGCTTTTGAATATTTAGGTAAGTACTCTTGCCATAGTTATTGGCCTCAGTGCACAACTGCACCCTTTCTGATCTCCCTGAATGCACCCTTTCAGGGCTTGGGCCTCTTGCCATTACTTATGTTGGGGTGGAATTTCATAATTATTCTACTCTTAGACCATTCCTGTATATACCAACACATCACCTGGTATATACTAACCACTTATCACTCTACAGTTGGATTGGATTCGGAGCACTTGTATTTCCTCTCTTCAGGAACCTTTGATCTGTGATATAGTGACCCAACAGCCTTCTTAAAACAGTATTTTTTTAATAGTTGGAAAAAGGATTTTAAAAACAAAACAGGCTACATGCATATTTAGTTTCATTTATTCTTAAGGGTCAATACAAGCAAAATTAGATGGGCTTTCTTTTTAAGTTACATGAACAGAGCAATCTTATGTTCTCCTAGAAAACTCAGATCCTTCTGTGAACCTGAGTTTTTCATTCTGGTTCTCTCCCACCCTGTTCAAACTGGTTTCACTAACCCAATCTCCTTGGGGAGCAGAGCCATGAAGGCTACTCGCTTGGACATTCTTTCTTAATGACACATAAGTCTAAGCTCTTAGACAACTATCAAATAAGGCCACCTTTCCTTTTACTCAAGTGGATAGGCTTTACTACCCAGACACCCCCCTAGGGTGAAATATCTACCACATTTATGGTACAGATGCACCAGAGTAGTGCTAGACCCAGATACGATAGTACCAGTCACAAAAGACCACCAACATGTTTGTCATAATATCCCACCACAGAGATCTCCATGTCTAATCCAAGCAGTATTTTGCCTCCAAATACTCCGTCGCCTTTATTGATATCCCACAAATCCACTTCAGGATCTAAACAGGCTTGGAGTATCCTGTGCTGGATGATGATCTTATCCTGTCTTGCATTTTGGAGCTTCCCTAGGATCAAAGGGTCTGAAATAATTATGGGTCTTCTCCGATCTAAGTTAAGCTCAGGAGCACCTGGGATATGAAGACAGCAAAATAGTACTATGGAGATTGCCAGACCTGATAAAATCTAAGTGGATTTGTAACATTAGCAAAGGAGGGGAGGACAGAAGGGAAGGCTGGAATAGAATTTAGGTGATGGGGAGTGAAGAGAAAGAGGCATCTCGGGACTGGGGTGGGCTAGGAAAATCACATGTCCCCAGTTTTAGAATGGAACAGTGAGAGTGGGGATCACCTAGGTTGTTGATTATCTGGAAAGGAAGCAGGTTTTTGGAACAGTTGAGGGGAATTGGGGAGGGATTGTTGGGTCAATGAAAGGGATTAAGATTTACTTATGTTGAGATGAGACACACAGACAGAAAACCTCAATAAGACAAAGTTAACTTTGAATAACCATCCAGACATTGGGATTCTCCTCTACACGGTACTATCACTCCTTTTGAGTTGCAACCCTCACTATTATTGAGATATAAACACAACAAACAAGGACCCAGACCAAAAAAAAGTCTAAACAGTTGGACGTCATCTTTATCTACCCAAATATCTGTTTCAGACTCCATCAGGGGCAGAAGGAAATCTTCACACTGGTGGAAGGTAACTCCAACCCACATGAAAGAACAAGATTTGTCGGCTTACTGCTTACCATTTGGTGATCTGCTAGCATTCAATGGTGAAACGATGATGAGTGAGCTTGAAGAAAGCACTAGCTTTGTTTGTTCCTGACAACCTGTAGAATCCAATTTGAACTAGTATATGCATACTTTTCCAGGAAGCGGCTTCTCTGGATATATTACAACCTGGGTAAATTTGCCTTATCACCCCTTGCTTTTTTCCTATTTACCTTTCCCAGGGAAATACATACAGTTCCACAGTAAACACACAGATAATTGCATTTTCAATACAATGAACTCCAAAGATTTTAAAACTAATTCAGTGAGGTTTAATTTAATTGAATTAAGTCCATTCACGATATTGTTGGAAATTATCAGTTTGTCACGCCTATAGCACCACATTGTCTTCATTCTTCTTACAACCAAACAGACCAGTCATCCCAATTCTATTCACAGGGACAGTTGGAGCTAGTGCCCTGTTATGGAAATATTGTGGAGGCTGGTATATGTTTTGGCCCTCAATTCTCCCCCAATGTTTTCTGACCCCACAATATCTCACAGAAGTGAGAGCGGGACCCAGAGGAGGGAACAGCTGCTGTGGGCATGGTATTGGGCCAGCTACCAGGGAGCAGATAGGAACAGGTCTCCTCTCTCCATCATCTTATCACTCATCTGGACATAGTGGCTACGCCAGCCAGGACTAACATGCAGGGACAGTGTAGAGGTGACACAATGTCTGCCCCTGCCAGGTGGGAGAGGCAATTGCTGATGTGACTCCCTGGCCCAGCCCAGTCCCATCTTCCAGCCACCGTGGATCCAGGGCCGGCTCTGGCTTTTTTGCCACCCCAAGCAAAAAAAAAAAAACCTGCGGGGTGGCCGGAGCCAGGGTGCAAGGGGACTCCCTGCGCTGCAGATGTGCCCCGGCTAGCAGGGGGAAAGGGGAGGGAGCGGGGGGGAGAGAGAGAAGGGGGGCAGCCAGTGCTTCAGCGGGGTGCTCGCCACGTGGCCCCTCCCCGGTGCGCCGCCTGCCAGGAGGGCTCCACACCGCTCCCGTCGGCGGGGAGGGAAGGACGCGGGCTGCCCTGCCAGGGCTTGCTGCAGACCTGGCACCGGCTGGGGCAGATGGAACATGCAGCCCACTCCCAGCAGGGCACTCCCCTCCTCCGCGCTGCCACCCCCTACAGGGCGGCCGAAGTGGCGAACCAAAAAGAAAAGAAAAAAACCTGTGGGGCGGCTGAAGCGGGGTGGGGGGGTGGGGAAAGAATTGGAGGAAAGCCACCCCTTAGAATCTGCCGTCCCAAGCATGAGCTTCCTCGGCTGATGCCTGGAGCCAGCCCTGCGTGGGTCCCAGTGGACACACCTGACCTGGGGAAGGGGCTGAAGCACTGTGGGGGATGGGGCACCAGAACCTGAATGGGAGGCAAGGGAGAGTCAGGTGCATAGCAGGAAGGAGGTGCATGCAGAGGCAGTTTCCTCCTGGGAAGACAAACAGTGCCCAGAGTGAGTGCACCAATGATTATGAGTCAAATGCAGGTGGAGAGGAGGGGGGCACATGCAGGAGGTAAAGGCAGAAAAAGCAATGATACAGACATAGGAGCAAAGGGTGAGTCAAAGGGCTGGAAGGCTCCCGGTGCTTGTGAGAGTAGGGTTGCCAATTTTGGTTGGACGTATTCCTGGAGGTTTCATCACATGACAATATTTAATTAAAGATTAATCTTTAAATCCTGGAGACTACAGGAGTGAGAGTGACTAGCGTGATAGAGACAGGAGACTAAAAATAAAAACAAAACACACACTGAAGTCATCTGCCTGGTGTACCGTATCAGATGCTGGCAAACCTCAGGAGGGTTCTGTCCTTTGAAAAACAAACACACCATTTTTGCAGTAGTTGTAATGCCAGTAACATATTGTGCACAGAACTAATACAACTGTCATTGTTGATTCTTAAAGCATCTTCTCTCAGTTCTCCTTTGCTCTTGCTTGTGCAATAACGTCTCTCCCCTACTCTGGCTGCCCTTCCCATCTCTGATCCCCAGACCTCCCCACCTCTGCCCTGCCACCCCTGACTAAATTCACTCCTCAGGAAGAGGTTGAGCATGCAGAGAAGAGAAAATAACTATGTCTTTGTTGTCTCATATTTAAAAATAAACCAAAAGCAGCAACTGTTGTTCTTTCAGTCCCCATCGAACTATATTGAGTTATAGGATATAATTTCTTGTCCTTCGGCATAAGAAAAAACAAGAGTTGGCTCCAGCCGAGAAATGTTGTGAACTGCTTCACTATTGTGCAGTGCTGATGGATATAAGAAAGTTCCCAAAAAGGTCATCCTCACCAGAACCACTGCAGCCATCAACTACTGAAGTGCAATTTAGTAAAAAAGTTTGGGAAGATGCAATCTCTGCTAAGAATTATTGATGATATGCCTTTATGGTCACATGACAAGGAAAGTGATTGTTTTGGGTCATGCTGCCACTCTGATGCAGCTGCTCTTCACGTACCATATGACATGTTTGAATGAGCAAGAAGGCAAAGTGGGAACACAAATAAGCACTAAATAATTCAAATAAGCTGGTACAGTTGTTACCCATGTCTCTGACAGAATGTAGCATTTTGCTTCCATTGCTGCTCGGGAAAAGCTCAAAGTTTAGTCTCTCCGAGTAAAAATGTTGAGGCTGCTTTCACTAAGAAGGGTTACAATGATTGGAAGAAGACAATAGTAAGAACAAAGAACATGACAGAAGTGATCTTAATAATGAAGCCAATATGAATTTTCTGACAAAGAATCAGCCCTCTGTCATAGTGCAACTGAATGACCAATTAATGCATGTATGGCCAAGGATGCTAATGAGTGAGCTATCCAACCTGCATTTCTTCTTATGGCAAGACATGGACACAATGAAATTCTGGGAAACCTCCAACAGCTGTTACTTTTAAGAGTTGAAGACAATCAGAATGTCAGTGCACGGGTTGCTAACAAAGCTATCAATCACATGAGACCATGAACGAAGTGATCTCTCTTGTGGGAAATTTGCTTCTATGAAACAAAATGTGAAATCCCCCAATATCGTTGGTATGTCATCATTGCTAATGAGGCCACTGACCTATCCATAAAGGAACAAATGGCTATTTGTATTAGATCATCAACAAATTCCTTGACAATCATGAAGACTGCATAGGCTTTGTATAGCTAGGCAAAAAACTGACATGCAACATCTGTGTACCACTGTGAAAGACACTGGTTCATAGCATGTTACCCCTTTGTACCTGGTGGGGGCTTACAATGGAGCAGGTAACATGGCTGGGACATCGTGGACTTGCTGCATGGATATGAGAACTAGAACCAGCAGCGTTGTATGGACACTGTTTCAAGCATTGTTTAAACTTATGCCTGCAGGTTTCCAGCCACCAGAGTGTCGCATTAAAGATTGCTTCAAATATTTGCATGGACTTGAAAAACGTATCTTTTATTCAGCCAAATGGATGGTGATTGTTGAACAATTCCAAAAAGAGTTTTCATTTGAAGAAGTTTCCACCAAACCCACGCTGTCCTACCAGGTAGACAGTTCAAACAGGTGCCATCAACACTGTTCTTGTAAGCTACCATGATCTTCTGGAATATTGTCACAAAAACACATTCCTCTTGTAATGTTGAGCATGTAGGATAGCTGGAGGTGTACTTGCCCAGAGTAAACAGTTCAAGTTATTAGATGGACCAATCAAAGTCCAAAATTGATCAGATTCAACTGATCAGACTGCCCTGAGTTCTGCAAAGAAAAGACTGGTCTTTGCAAGAAGGCTTACAATCTGTTGTGCTTAGTGTAGTATTTCTGAGATGTCAGAAAAACAATGAAAAGTCTAAGCTATTTTACTATACTGTGGCTGCAGAAGGAATAAAGTTAACAGGTGAGCCTTCAGTAGACAGAGCCAAGAGACTGCCCAAGCATCTAGATGATGTACCACATCCTCATCCATATGAAACGCCAGAAGCCTTTTTTAGGCAATGATATTTTGAAGCGACTGATATTGTTTTGGGTGAACTGAGATGGCAGTTTGACGAAACCATGCTGGGTCAACCAAGAGCAATAGAAAACCTACTGAGTTCCCATGCGAATGGAGAAAAATCAGCAACATCTTTATTCCTCAAGTTATTTAGCTCACATATGCAAAAGATGTGGATGTTATTAATTTACAAAACCAACAAGGGATTCAACCAGGTTTGATTAATACAGCCAGTAAGAACGTTTCAACTAAAGTCACTAAAGTCAAGAAGATGGGCACTTTGATGTGTTCAGTGCTATCCAATCCTTGGACATTTTGTTCTCCAAGTTCATTCACTTTAGCAATTGTTCTTCACCAGTATCCACAGCTGTGGCTGAGAGAAGCTTCTTAGCACTGCCAAGAGTGAAAAACTTCCTCGGAACAATGAGGATCCAAAACCATTTGAACGAAGCAAGGTTTATGCACATGCAAAAGCCAAGTGTGGATGAATGGACAATGTCTGAAATTGTGAAGGATTTCATTTCAGCTAGACACAGCACATTCACTTTTTTGGAACATTTTAAGACAAGACTCCTTTTCTTGTGTGACTGGTTTCTCCGTTGTCATTTTGGCACCAAATTTAATAGTTGTTTTAGTTAAAACGTGTAATCAATACACAAAGCATGAGGGTTTGAGGAGTGGTTTGGTGGGCACAGGTTTGAGGAGCATACAGTTTGGTGTGGGATGCATCATATGTAGAAAGAAAAAGATTTCAAGGGGCGTATGGTCTCGGTATCATCATACGATACTTAGTACATTTAGGCTTCAGCTTTCACTCATTCAAAGGGAGCTCCTACTTCCTATGCATAAAAATATTGTTCTAGGCCACCAAAGCTTATAAAACTTTGACATAATATAATGCATTCTGGGACTATATTCTTTTCAAAATCTTTACTATGCATTTACTAAATTACATGTAAAATTGACAGTACACATCCAACAGTATACTTCCATTACAGAACAAAACAACTCAAGGCTAAGCGGGTGGTACAAATTGGATAGAGTGTGAACAAGTGATGAAGGGTTACATGGCAGTAGAGAAATGGCTGGATCCTTTAATTTTCATTTCCACACTTTTTTTAAATATAAATCTGAAGATGTAGAATGTCTCAGTGAAGTGTAGAATGTGTTTTTGAGAGGCAGTAATAGTTGGCTAGTTAGTTGGACTCCACAAACACACTTTCACCCATTACTCTTTTTTTCCCTTTTTTTTTAAGAGATACGAAGAGATAGCTTATACATAGTTAACATATGTACTATGTTGAGAGAGAAAACATTTAACATAGTTAACAAAGTAGAGAGATTGTTATATCTTAAGTAGGAGCAACATTATTGTTTTATGGTGCAAATATTAATTGGAAATGATAATTGTTGTTTGTGCTATTCCAGACACCAAGTGCATTACCTAGTTAAAGCAGACATCTGAATGGTTAAATTCATTACATCTAGTTTCAATCTACAAACTATATTTTTCTTTCTGTTATAAAAATGGAAACAGAGAGAAAGGTTTTGTGATCCAAGAGTGCCACCTGGTGACTGCATGTCATTACCTGATTCAGACTTTTAAATAATAAAGTGACACTACCAGTGCCCTCTCTAAATTTTCAGAACTGGGATTTTGGTAAATTAAAAGAAAGATTACTTACTGGAAACTACCCTATTAATCTGTGCCAAGAATACAAATTTCTTTGAGAAATCTAGAGATTAGAATGACTAGCCAAGCAGTTCGAACAAGAAAAATATTTTTAAGATTTTAGTCCTAGTGGACAATTTACTCTCTTACCCAGTATCACAGAACCATAATAGGGATTAAAGGTTTGGTAAAAACAGATGCCAGTGATCTTTATGTGGTATAGAACCAAATGCCAAACCTACATCTCCCCCCCCCACTCCCTGAAAAAAACAAAACCCACAAACAAAATACCTAGCTACCTATGAGGACAAGACACAAAAATATCAGATCTGACAGGATCCTGCACTCCCCCATCCCTTTGATCCATAATTATAAGTTTTACAGAGAAAGTTCTGTATTATTTCGGCGGTAGGCATCATTATCACTAACTCTTTTACTATTACCCTATTAACAGCACTTTCATTATTTTGGATTATCATAGAACCCAGGTACCAGTAACATAGGCTAATTGTTAGCTTTTAATTTATTTCTCACTTACTCATTCTCCCAGGACAACTTCTCTTAATATTATCACCGGTATGTGACAGGGAATGGTGCAGGAGGTTTATTATTGTTAATTATTTAGTTGCAGGAGCACCATCAAGTCCCAATCAGGGACCCATAATTCTAAGTGCTGTACAGATGAATACAACAAAGACAGTTCCTGCTCCAGACAGATTGATACTGAGGATTATGAAAAGACACAGGAAGTGGCTAAACAGGGAGAGGTTGGCATGCAGGCCAGATAATAGGATATGGCTTTAAAGAAAAAAAGGTAGAATCCTAAAACCAAACTCCCTAACTCTCAAATTTGGAAAAATTAAAATTTGAAATCACACTTCATAACCTGCTCCTGTTCAAGGTCAAAACTGAAACCAGCTCTCCTTCCTGTTCATAGGTGTTAGAAGTTCAAGTCAAAATTTCGATTTCACAGCCTCAGTCCTGTTCTAAAGAGACTATTTGTTCTGAACATGTGCAACAATTTTGGTACATTTGATATGATGCAAACAAATCTAGTGTTACGAGCTACACAGTGAACTTTTCAATAAAAAGCATTTTTAAAAAGGATATTATTGTAGGTATCATCATACTGTCAGAAATACGTCTACAGACAGGCGCACCGGAACCTCAGTAGAAGTGGGGGGCCATGAGGCCCTGGATATTAGGGGACATCTCAAGTTAAGGGACCCTGATTCACAGCACACACTGAGGCAGGGCAGAGAGAGGAAGCTTTCCCTGAGGAAGGAACATAGTGTTAACCTAAAAGAGCAAAGATGGTTTCCACATATACACACAACCCAGGAGTAGAGACAAACCCCCAGGAAGGCATGCCACAGCAACAGGGGGTGCAGCAGGGGGGTTGGGAGAGGCCGAATCCCTTCCTTCCTACTCTGGGTAATTGAAGTCCAGATGCTTACTTAACACCCTCTTTGCATGTCAAGGGCCACCTGGATACACTTCTTTTTGCAGCAAGGTTGGATTAAAAAAAAAATTACAACCCTGTTGACCTGTGTTGCACGCTAGCTGATAGGGTAGGAGTTCTGCCAGCAAAATGAAATACAGAAAGATCCTATCTTCCCCTCCCACTAGGCTTGCTTGTCTGGAGACAAGTTAAGTACAGGCAGGTATGTCTATTCCCTGTTAATAAACTGGCAGGATTGCAGGAGTTGGCTAGGATGACTGAGGCCAGGTCTACACTAACCCCCTAATTCGAACTAAGGTACGGAACTTCAGCTACGTGAATAACGTAGCTGAAGTTCGAAGTACCTTAGTTCGAACTTACCTTGGTCCACACTCGGCAGGCAGGCTCCCCCGTCGACTCCGCGGTACTCCTCTCGCCGAGCTGGAGTACCGCAGTCGACGGCGAGCACTTCCGGGTTCGACTTATCGCGTCCAGACTAGACGCGATAAGTCGAACCCAGAAGTTCGATCGCTCGCCGCCGAACTACCGGGTAAGTGTAGCCAAGGCCTAAGGCATCTAAGATTATTTTTGTATTAACTACAAGCTTGGCCATCTTCAATTTCACATCCCAGGTGATGCCCTTGGGATAGGTGTTTTACATTTGGTGGCTTCCTCTGTCATGATCATACCCAATTTATTGAGAGAACATTAAGAAATGGAGGTTTTTAATTGGGTACTGGGACAATCCCTTAATCAGTGCAATAGGATTTCCTTGAAGGGAGGATGAGGGGGTGCCAGAATCAGACCTAAAGCTGAGTGGTGCTCACTGGATCTGGACCTAGTCTTGTCGCAGGGCTGTCACTCCTTTGCTAGCCTATCCTTTTCTGCCCCCTTTTCCTTCTCTGTTCTCTCCCCTTTATAGCAGGCCTTGTTTCTTCTATTGGTTGAAGCTGTGGGTGCCTGCTTCTTTGATTGGCAGCTCTGGCAGCTGCATGTGATTGTGATCAAGCTGCTTGCCTGCAAACAGGCTATACTCTCCTCCTCCCTCTCTCTAAGCTCAGCATGGGCTTTGTAGACCCCCTTACACCTTCCTTTTCTAGCCCCCTTACCCCTCATATGAGGGAAAGGGGTGGGTGGTGTCCCAGCATCAGGATATTTGGGATCAGATTGGGGATTATCTGGAAATGATTAAGGAAATTATGATGACTTGCACTGTACAAATTATTACTAAGTATTCCCGGACATTTTAGTTGAATAAAATTGCAGTCTAATTAAACCACATCTGGTGCCTCCTGTCTTTCTTTGGGCATGGCCCGACAGTGTTTTTTTCACCTGGAGCAATTTTGACAAGTTTGCCACCTGCAGCAAACTACTTTTTGCTTTGTGAAATGAGAATGTCTGCATCAAAGGCAGGCCCCAAATGTGAAAGCAGTAGCATGTCTTCATCTTACTGTACTCTGGGGATCACTAGAGATCATTGCCATAAAAGAAAATTCACTATCATATAATCTCTCTTTATTCACTTGCACTCACTCAGCCTTAACTTGCCTTTGCTCTATAATGGAAAGATGTTTTGGATGATGTATTTTGGGAAATCTACATATTGTTTATTAAATATGTAGTAAGTATTTTGAAACTAAGTGAGTCCCGGGATATGAGGCTCTGATATACTGCAATGTATCTAAGGGCAGGTCTTCACTACCGGGGGGAGGGGTCGATTTAAGATATGCAAATTCAGCTACGCGACTAGCGTAGCTGAATTCAACGTATCGGAGCCGACTTACCCCGCTGTGAGGACGGCAGCAAAATCGACCTCCACGGCTCCCCGTCGACGGTGCTTACTCCTACCTCCGCTGGTGGAGTAAGCGCGTCGATTTGGGGATTGATTGTCGCGTCCCAACGAGACGTGATAATTCGATCCCCGAGAGATCGATTTCTACCCGCCGATTCAGGCGGGTAGTGTAGACCCAGCCTAAGGGTAATCCTGCAGGACATATGTGAAAAAGCAGGATAAAAAAAAAAAAAAACCCTCTCACACACCCTTTAAAATAGCAGGCAAAAAGTGTTTCCAACTTCCACTAGAGTTTCATTTCAGAATGTTGTACCATGTGGCCCTTGTTTTCTTTTTCTTGTGAGAGAAAGTGTTAGGGCTATATGAAAAAGAGTGTGTGTGTGGGGTGGGGGGGGATCTCTTAAAATGGAAAGAGGCAAAAGAACAGGAGGAAGAAAAGAAGTTCTTAAAGGAGTGAAAAGATAAAAAATAAGACACTCAAGTTTCCTCTGAAAATAAAAGAGCTAGAAACAGAGGCAGGTAGGGTGAAAATACTTTCGAGGATTGCACTGAGCAGCGAGTACTGCTTAGTGCCTAATGGCCCTCTTCAGAGATAGCAGATGTGTCCCAGTGGAATTCTGTTTAGAAACCGTCATCTCTTGCCTTGGATCCATTTTGACACTTGAGTTCAAATTAATAAGTTATTTTTGTTTTCTGTTTTCAAACTGACAGCTTGTGTTCCACAAAAACTGATAGGATTCTACTCCCAGCTCTGCCATTGACCTGCTGTATGACCCCAGACAATCACTTCACCTCTGTGCATCTATTTACCTTCCTGCTCTTTGTCTTGCCTCTTTAGATAGTGAGCTCTGTGGGGCAACAGCTCTCTTCTCTATGCGTTTGTACAGTGTCCAGTGCAACAGGGCCTTCATCTCAGTTAGGCCCAATAGGTAACAAAAGTAATTAGAATAATGAATGATAGATATTCCCCATCACTTGCTAGGGAATATTTCCTACTTGGTTGTGAGTGATCAAGTGAGTTTGAGTCCCTGAGACACTACTTCAAAAGAAAAGAAAGCTGTGTGACAGAGCCAAATCCTGGGGGCCTACCATAGTCAATGAGGAGCTGGATTCAGCCTACAGTGATTGTAAGGCAACGCTAAGGCTAAGGCATCCCATTATAAGTGCAAAGAGACACCATTCATGCTAGCTTCATACTGGAAGAGTCAAGAATAGCAGCACAGAGAAAAGAAAAAGGAATCACATAATGAAGTTCTTTCTTACTTGAGCTGCTAGTGCAAGAGAGTAATCATAAGAGGACAAGCATTTAACTCAGGAGCTATGGCTGCTAGGGCTTGACTCCTCCTCAGCATTGTATAGGTGAAAATCCTGAGATTTTTCAGCTTCCTTATTGACGTTTCCTTCTCTCTTTTTTTCAAACTGTAATCTCCAAGTTCTCTTTTGAGACATCGAACTTTGCAGCCCATTCTATTGTGGAGATTCTTTGTTATAGGCTTCAATGGACTATTGCCCTATGTCAACACAGCCCTTTAGAAAAGCGATTGCAGGCAAACAGGTAACCAGGGAAACAGTATAACTGTGGAATATTGTACAACACCATCCACCATAATCAGGTGCTGGCTTCAAGGCTTTGATAGGACTACTTACAGAGTGTCTTACTGAGAAAAGTTAGTCTAAGAAATAAAACTCAACTGGAGTCAAATAAATGTTTAAGTCCTTTGTTGCTTCTATACTATGGATGCGACAATGATTTTCACTAGACTATCAATTCAAATGAATGAATCAAACTTACTAAATAAACTAGACTTCAGTTAAGTAAAGTGAGTTTCAGGCACATCGGATACATTGTTCAGCATTACTAATTGTTTTATGCTCACATCAAATTCACACACAAGAGGCCTGTCTTTACACACTTGTTGCCTGTGCAGGACTTCCTTGTCACCATTACTAAGCTACAAAGAAGTTTTCCCAGATCCATTTATACTTGGCATGCTTAATTTTATTTCCCAGATTCCCACTGCAGTTAGCCTGTGTTGACATTGTCTCCTTACTGTAGCCAGAGGGATGGGTAAAGGGTTTTTACATACATTACCACTTTAACCCCAGTATGCTCTGAAGTGCAACATCTGCATTCTTTCTTTTGAGACACAGCAGATGCCTTTAAAATGCTTAGCCTATTAAAGCTTATAATGTATGATTAATGATCTGGAGGCTCCTGAGGTGGGGTAAAACACTCAGCAGAATTTGCCAGCAGCCTTTGCAGATTTATGTGCCCCCTACAATTGTGTTGTGGATTAGAAACTAAACCTATCACATGTAACTATTTCTCACATCAATTGCACATACTTTTCCACACAAAAAAACAATAAAGGTAAAACATCCTACATTTTTCCACTGGCTCTACACTATTCATAAAAATTACTGTTGCTCTGAGTTTTAACATTCTGATTAACACCCTCCCCCTTGATTCTTTAATTTCTCTTTTCAGTTGCACTATGAGAGGAACATCTGCTTTTCTATTTTAACTGTACTTTAAGTTTTGCCTAGCTTATTGTTTTCACCATGGACATTCCACTCTATAAAAACCATTATTTTTCACAGCACTCATTTGCATGATGAAAACCCAGTTCATTCCCAACTCTGAAGGTAATGTTCAGACAGAAATATAACCACTACTTTGTCTGCCCATTTACTGAGGATTCTTCTAGGAATGACTTTACACCTCTTTTGTAGACGAAAACAGTAGCTTTGGAGTTTGCAATATTGACTCCTAGGCACCGGGTGAGCTGTGTTTTTAGGCTATAATCACAGTGTAGAGACAGACACCTGCAGTTGGCCTGTGCCAGCTGATTTAGGCTCTTGGGGCTCAGGCTAAGGGGCTGTTTTATTGCCATGTAGACATTTGGGCTCAGGCTGGTGCCTGAGCTGAGTTCTGGGACCCTCCACCTCACAGAGTCCTAGAGCCTGGGCTCCAGCCTGAGCCCAAACGTCTAAACCACAATTTAAAACAGCCCCTTAGCCCAACTCCCATGAGCCTGAGTCAGCTGGCATGAGCAGGCCACGGGTTTTTAATTGGAGTGTTAGACATACCCTAAGATACACTAAGAGCCATCTCTCAGACAGTTATTTTTATTTGTATTACACCAGTGCCTAAAGTCTCCAACTAAGATTGGGGCAGATGCTGTACAAACACAATGAAAGACTGTAAGGTCTTTGGGGCAGGACCTATCTAAATAGAAGAGAGAAAACAAGGGAGGAGAAAGACGTACAGAAAGAGGAAATGACTTGCTGAGGTCAGTGGTAGAACGAGGAACAGTCTTTTGTCTCTCAGATCCACTAGCCCAGTGGTTCTCAAAGCTGGTCTGCCGCTTGTTCAGGGAAAGCCCCTGGCTGGCCCGGCTGGTTTGTTTACCTGCCGTGTCCGGAGGTTCAGCGGATCATGGCTCCCACTGGCCACGGTTCACCATCCCAGGACAATGAGGGCTGTGGGAAGGGTAGCCAGCACATCCTTCAGCCCGCGCTGCTTTCCTCAGCCCCTATTGGCTTGGAGCGGCAAACCGCAGCCAGTGGGAGCCGCAATCGGCCGAACCTGCGGACGCGGCAGGTAAACAAACCAGCCCGGCCAGTCAGGGGCTTTCCCTGAACAAGCGGTGGCCCAAGTTTGAGAACCACCGCACTAGCCCACAGTATCTCCATTGTCTCCTCCCTGGGAATATTGGAGGAAGAAATGCAGATATTAGCAGATCATGGGAATATTGGTTATCTATGAGGAAATAGTATTTTTAAAGAAACTGTGTTATATCTTCATTGGCACATACATCATTATCTGTATCACAATAACTACTAGAAGCTCTATATAAGAGGTCCATTGTGATAGGTACTATACAAACATTCAGTTTTCCTGACTTTTGGAGAGGAAGGAGCTCTTAGAAGTCTGAGTAGAACTGGGATGTCTGCACCGAGGATAGGAATTTGCAGCTTAGATAGAGATTTATTTTTTTAATTTCTTTATTTTTTGCATTTTTAATATATGGAAAAGGTAGTTAGAGCTTTTATGTGTTCCTGCTTTCATGTTTGTACAGATTAAAATAGTAAATATCCATTCAAAAGATGTACATCAAGAGGCAATAAGTAATCAGCCCAGTCTCTGTAAAAATCTCCAATGAATCTAAATCCTAATATGGTGATAACACAGACATTATAGGGAAATGTATAATACTACCACAAAGGTTATGTTTACACTGCCGCTTGCAATGGACTTCCCAGAACAGACAAATGCAGGCTCTGCTCAAGCTAGTGTGCTAAAAAACAGCAGTGGAGCTGGAAGTAGGATGCCACCCAAGTATGTGCCCAGGGAGTTGAGGTAGGACCTAGGGGATCCAATAGCAACCATTCCACTGACATCTTGCATACTTCTCGGACCTCTGCCAACATGCATTTTGAGGTGCATCTTATCAGAAAAGCAATGCATTTGATTGGATTAGCCACACATGTCCAATAAGGAATGAGAGAGACTATTGGTGCTGGCCCACTCCATTATAAAGTCTTCTTTAAAAGGTAGGAAAGCCAGACAGAAAATGGTGAAGGCTGGGCAAACTTTTTGTCTTTTAAGTTAAGGGAAAGGAACAGGAGACAGCAAGTAGTATTTAGGTGTAGTAAGAGGGAAAAGGGAGGGACACAAAGGGTTATGAAACTTCTTTCGGTTACAAAATCTTGCAGTGAGTATTTAAATTGTCTAGATTACATTGGTGGGATTGGTGCCATATATCTAAATAAATAATAAAACTTATCCAAGATTAAAGTTTACGCACAACCCTACAGCAGATCCAATTGCTAATGTTAAGATATATTCAGCCAGCAGAAAAGACCACTTACATAAGGCCAAATCCTGCAATCTTTACTCATTCAAAACCTCCACTGACTTCAATGGTGTTTTTGACTGAATGAAAGTCCAAATAAGGAGTGCCCCTTAGATTGGAAGGATTGTATTGCCTCTCTGGGTAAACTTGAAAGGGGCTGGAGAGTTGAAATGGCTGTCCCCCTGAACAGTCTCTAGGGCCTCTTATGTTCCAAGCAATTATATTGCAAGTCTGAATCATCACCTGGAACTAATGCAGTCAGCTCGCTCTCTTTCTCTCTTTCAATATTCCTCTGTTCTTTTGTGGAATTGTTTCTTTAAAAAACATTTTTTACAAAAGGCGGGAGGTAACTATAATTTTTGGCTTCTGGTAACTAAACTTTCCTAGTCAAGGTGGTGCTATTAGAAAGCTGTTGAAAGGTACTCAGCCTTCAGCACTTAGAGGCTTTTAATTTTCTGAACATATGTAGCAGTAGTCCTTGGCCTCTTTTTACATAGATTGTCAATGGCAGAGAATTATGCCTAACGGTGCAATTTGTAATAAGGAAACATGCCTGGCATGACTAAGATTCTGATCCTGCAACAGGCGGGCAGGCCCCTGTGGCTGTGCAGTGCCCCAGCAACTCCAAGATTTTGGGAGAACAGGTGGTTGACTCCAAAATGGCTCCACAGGGGCACAGAGCCCATCTGAACTCCCTTGCAATACTGCGGCCTCGGAGGATGTCACCGAACTGATTTGGCTTTTCAGTTAATTGACATTTGAATCCTCTCCTGAAACCTTGACAGCAGTACAAGAGCTGGCTGCAATTCCCCAGATTTCAAGTTAGATGAAGAAAATTGTGGGAAATTTGACCACCTTCTCCCCCAAAAAACAAGCAAGGCCACCCCACACCCCCAACATGCTCAATTAAAAATATTTTTTCAATGAAAAAAAATCAGGTTTTTGTGCCCAGCTAGAGATCTGGGCAAAATTTTGTTACATAATCATATTAACAAAATGTCAGCATTTTTCAAAATTTCATAAGGATCAATAAGTTCTTAAGATCTAATTCTGACAAATGCATGTGCAGATGCGTATGGATGAAAAAGGTGGCAAGTAGCCCAAATCAAGCACATATACAGCAATGTACAAATGCCTGAGGATATGGCATTGGTCCACAAGACTGCACCAGCCAATAGGATGAGATGTGCACTATGCCCACAAGGGACATGATTTCCAGGAAGAGAAAGAGTGGAGTCAAAATCCAGCAAACACATATTGTTCCCATCCAGAGTAGCCACTACCCAGCTGTAAATGCAAATAGCATGTTACCTGTGCAGAAAGGAGCAACAAGATATTGACCCTGTGTGCAAGACCTGCTAAAAAACAGTTGGACTGCTCTTGTAACTGTCATGCCTTACAGTATAAGTGGCTATACACTGGAACACATGCTGGATGGGCTTTTTTTGCCATATTGCCAGGATATGAGTTCTAATTAGGGTGAAATCCTGGCCCCACTGAAATCAATGGGAGTTTTGATATAGTATTGGACTAATTTAAACTATGCTGCAGAAGGTATATGCCATGAATTATATATAGCAAAAGGACAGTAAGAGGAAGGCAATCAAAGGCATTACACCAGTTAAAAAAATGGAGTAAGAGAGTGGTAACTCAGATCTTTTATTATTTATGTTGTAGTTATGCCAGAAACACCTGTCGGAATAAGGTGTGCTTAGTCAAATTTATTTTCAGAGATTCTAAGATTTTGAGGCCAGACGGAACCATTGATTACCTAGTCTGCCCTCCTGTGTAATACAGGCCATAGAATTTCACTCTGTTACCCATTTATTGAGCTTAATAGCTTATATATGGCTGTTTTGTACTGACTCAGTTCATCTAAGACACTAGTTTGGGTTGCTTCCCACCTAAACAACTGAAATAACATTAGTCTCACAGTAAAATGTTTTAGCTCCTTCATACAAAAGCAATTGTTTGGCATTATAGAAAGAGCTAAACACATCAGTAGTATCTCAGGGATATCCTTCAGGGAAGCAGAAATGTAGCACTAAAGTATTTTTAGTACGATTAAGGGAAGCATAATAAGCATTTTCTCCTGACTGCTCATGAAGAGAATCCAGATGCCAAGGCAGCATCTTTCAACTCATTCTGGGAACTCAGTAGTATTCATTACTGCAGCTTTGTGCTGCCTAGTCCTGATCCCCACTCACATTAAGGACACTTTGTGGCACTGACAATCTAAAGGGCCCTTAAAAGGGTGTAAACAGCCCCCAGAAAGAATCCCCTCCACAGGGGCCTCCCTGACAGGAATAGATCTGGCATAAGGGCTCTACACTAGCCCTTGCTCTAGCTCCTGCCATCTGGGGCATAGCCAGAGTGCATTGCACTGGGACTATTTCCTGCATTCTAGGGCTATGAAAAGCCGTGCCTAAATTACAGCAGCTCTCAGGATGTCCTCACTCATGCTGGGGGCTTGTTTGGCCCTAGAATAGAGAGAGTGCAAAGGTGACTGTAGGCACTCTTAGCCCACCTCCCTCCCTTGCTGATCTCCATCCTTGCCCCAGGCGTAGGAATAGAATAACTAAAAATTAGACCCTCTCTTTCCTTAGTATATATATATATATATATATATATATATATATATATAATCGTCTCAGTAATAATCGTCTCAGTAATTTCTGGGCAACCGCATAACTCCATGTATTAAATACACAGATTATACTTGGAGACCTAACTTTTAATTCTAAACACTCAGGCACTTAAAAAATAAATCGGCGCATGCAATTTCTGTAGCTTGAATATTTACTTGTCACTACCAATGTTGCTGGCCTTGCTGACAGTGCACTTTCCTCCCCCCCTCCCTCCCCCCCCCCCCCCGCTTCACCTTTGGAGTGCTCCCTTTACTGGAGCCAACACCCAAGCTGATTCCTAGGAAGCCACATGCTTGGCAGTCACAATACCCAGATGCTGACTTCTGAAATGTGTTTGGCAGTAACAGAAGCAGTAGCACTAGTCAGTTACTGATTTGCTAAATAGCCTTTCCTCAGATTCAAGAGCCTGGAGAAGGTTACTGCATGATCAGACTTAAATTCTTCCCCTCCCCTCCCCTCCCCCCCCACTATATTAGATAAAATGACATTAGGAAATATGTTTTTTCTCATGTTCTAGAATATCCTATGAAGGACCTTACCTGATCATGCAGAATAAGAGAATATTTCTCCCTGAATGTTTTTAAGAGAACATATATTTACACTGGGTCAGGGATGATCAACAACAACAAAATGATTCCAGGCTCCCTAGATCCTAGAGGGAAGAGATTCCACAGGTTTGGGGGTCTACTTGGCTGAATACCCCATGCTTTGATAGACAGATTTTAGGACAATCCTTTAATTTCTAGCCTGTACTTATTGTAAAAATTGCCTTCATTATGGAATGTTAGTCAAGGTGCAGACTCAAAGGTTTTAATTTCTCTTATTTATCTTAATGGAGTATTAACATTAAAACCTATAATGTACAAATTAGAGTGTTTGAGGGTTATTCAATAGTCTAACAATTAAGGTTAATATGTTCTCTACCATATTAGAAGATCCAGGAGTGAAAATCTTAGCTACAATTCTCCATGTCTTTTCCATCCTGCATCCCTGCCACAAGTTTCCTTTGCTTGGAGAGTGAGGAATGCGAGGAGACATGTAAATAGTTTTAAAACTCATGTGCCCTAAAGGGAGGTTATGATAAAGATTTCAAACGGACACATACAAGCATTAGATGGCTATCAAAGACGGATGCATTTTAAACAATGAGGAAAATGTTAAAAAGTAACAGTCAAGGTGGTGAAATGTTGTTTGGCTGAGACTAACTTTGCTTCAGAAGCAATTAGTTAATGTCCCTCTCCTTTGATTTTTATCTGTAAAAGCCAGAACGAACACCAGAAAACTGAAAACTCTTTAGCCAATGTACATGTTCATAGAGTTTTACTGGATTTTTATCCATGTGGTAAATCACTGATGGAAAAAAAACAAAACCTGACCAATCACACAAATGTCTCCATTAAAAATTAAAAACACACTAACAAAGGAAGATGTCACAACTGACTGCACACACTTCCTCTTCATTTATATATTAATTGGTTTATTACTTATCAAAAGGCCTTTTATATCCTTACATCTAAAACAGATTTCCCATGACAATCTCAGAGATTTTAGTCATTGCAAAAAAGAAGAATGCACTTGATCATATTACAAATTCTGCCACTAGCACTGTCATAACTTGTAATCACCTGGGGAGAGCACTGCTCACTGCATACACCAAAATTCCCTGTAATTCGGCTTCCAGAAAATACCTGGAATATCACATTTGGATAAGAGAACTAACACCTAATAATGACATAAAATATACAAGGTGTTAAAACTAATTTGAAAACTGTTTTATAGGTGTACCAGGCAGAGACAGCGCTTAGCAAGTACACCTCTACCTTGATATAACGCTGTCCTTGGGAGCCAAAAAAAAAAAATCTTACCGTGCTATAGGTGAAACCGCGTTATATTGAACTTGCTTTTATCCGCCGGAGTGCGCAGCCCCCTCCCCCCCCCCCCCCGAGAACTGCTTTACCGCGTTATATCCGAATTCATGTTATATCGGGTCACTTTATATCGAGGTAGAGGTGTATCAGGAAATTGCCCCAAACCTTTTTATTTCAATCAGACAGGCTAATAACTAAGGCTTATTTCTTCCTCATCAGTGGACATTCCATGTGCGTACTGAGGGACTTTATGCTTCCATCAATGACTAGAACTGGGCTGATTGTCCATGGAGAGTTTGTTTTAAACTCCGCCAGCCTAGTGTAAGTCGTATTTCGCCAACACCACTTCATAGCTGGCTATATGATACTAAACTAGAGGCCTGTGGAGAAGACCTTCCTGCCCATCCAGCGTCTTCAATCCTTTTCTAGCAAGGTAGACTTCTATGAAGGTGAGCCCTCTCCGCAGCTCCTTGCACCATCGTGACCGCATCCAGTGACGAGGAAGCTCTGGTTGAAACTGACAGGGAGGGAACGGATCTCTTGTGGGCAGTCCACTGTGGGGATCTGCTTTTATGTCCATGAGAGTGCTGTATCTGGGCTCCTTGGGCTTTGGTGTGGAGGCGCTGCTCCATGGCTCATGCTTGGAGAGGCACTACCGGCCAGCTGATGCTGCTGTGAAGAGGGATATCCCCGCCCAGGATCAGAGTGGGGCCTCTTAGGCTCTTCCATCAGGTATTTCCTGAGCCTGTGTTCATGGGTCTCTCTGGTTGTGGGCAAGAAGTACTTTCAGATGCCTCTCTTTGCCGAGATGTGCACCACGCCTAAACAATGGCAGCACCATTGATAAGAACATATGAATGGCCGTACTGGGTCAGACCAAAGGTCCATCTAGCCCAGTATCCTGTCTTCTGACAGTGGCCAATGCCAGGTGCCCCAGAGGGAATGAACAGAACAGGTACTCATCAAGTGATCCATCCCCTGTCACCCATTCTCAGCTTCTTTCAAACAGTCTAGGGAAATCATCCCTGCCCATCCTGGCTAATAGCTATTGATGGAACTATTCTCCGTGAACTTATCTAATTCTTTTTTGAAGTCTGTTATAGTCATGGCCTTCACAACATCCTCTGGCAAAGAGTTCAACAGGTTGACTGTGCATTGTAAGAAATACTTCCTTTTGTTTGTTTTAAATCTGCTGCCTGTTAATTTTATTTGGTGACCCCTAGTTCTTGTGTTATGAGAAGGGGTAAATAATACTTCCTTATATACTTTCTCCACACCAGTCATGATTTTATAGACCTCAATCATATCCCCCCTTAGTCGTCTCTTTTCCAAGCTGAAAAGTCCCAGTCTTATTAATTGCTTCTCATACAGAAGCCGTTCCATACCCCTAATAATTTTTGTTGCCCTTTTCTGACCTTTTTCCAATTCCAACATATCTTTTTTGAGATGGGGCGACCACACCTGCACACAGTATTCAAGATGTGGGCATATCATAGATTTATAAAGAGGCAATATGATATTTTCTGTCTTATTATCCATCCCTTTCTTAACGATTCCCAACATTCTGTTCACTTTTTTGACTGCCGCTGCACATTGAGTGGGTGTTTTCAGAGAACTATCCACAATAGCGCCAAGATCTCTTTCTTGAGTGATAACAGCTAATTTAAGACTCCATCATGTATTAGTTGGGATTATGTTTTCCAAAGTGCATTACATTTCATTTGTCAACATTGAATTTCATCTGTCATTTTATTGCCCAGTCACCCAGTTTTGTGTGATCCTTTTCTAGCTCTTGGCAGTCTGCTTGGGACTTAATTATCTTTTTATCGTCTGCAAATTTTGCAACCTCGCTGTTTACCCCTTTTTCCAGATCATTTATGAATATGTTGAATGTGACTGGTCCCAGTACAGACCCCTGGGAGGACACCACTATCTAAGTCTCTCCATTCTGAAAACTGAACCATTTATTCCTACCCTTTGTCTGTCTGTTAACCAGTTACCAGTCCATGAGAGGACCTTCCCTCTTATCCCTTGACAGCTTACTTTGCTTAAGAGCCTTTGGTGAGGGACTTTGTCAAAGGCCTTCTGAAAACCTAAGTACACTATATCCACTGGATCACAATTGTCCACATGCTTATTGACCCCCTCAAAGAATTCTAGCAGATTGGTGAGACATGATTTCCCTTTACAAAAACCATATTGACTCTTCCCCAACAAATTACGTTCATATATGTGTCTGACAATTTTGTTCTTGACTATAGTTTCAACCAGTTTGCATTGTCCTGAAATCAGGTTTACCGGCCTGTAATTTCTGGGATTATCTCTGGAGCCCTTTTTAAAAATTGGCGTCACATTAGCTATCCTCCAGTCCATTCCTCTAGAAGCTGATTTAAATGATAGGTTACAAACTACAGTTAGTAGTTCTGCAATTTCACAGTTGATTTCCTTCAGAACTCTTGGATGAATACCATCTGATCCTGGTGACTTATTACTGTTTAATTTATCAATTTGTTACAAAACCTCCTCTAGTCACACCTCAATCTGGGACAGTTCTTCAGATTTGTCACCTAAAAATAATGGCTCAGGTTTGTGAAACTCCCTCTCATCCTCAACTGTGAAAACCGATGCACAGAATTCATTTAGTTTCTTAGCAATGGCCTTACAGTCCTTGAGTGCTCCTTTAGCATCTCGATCGTCCAGTGGCCCCAGTCGTAGTTTAGCAGGCTTCCTGCTTCTGATGTGCTTAAAAAAAATTGTGTTATTACTTTGAGTCTTTGGCTAGCTGTTCTTCATATTCTTTTTTGGCCTTCCTAATTGTATTTTTACACTTCATTTGCCAGAGTTTATGCTCCTTTCTATTTTTCTCACTAGGATTTAACTTCCACTTTTTAAAGGATGCCTTAGTCTCTCACTGCTTCTTTTACTTTGTTAATTAGCTACAGTGGCACTTTTTTGGTTCACTTACTAGGATTTTTAATTTGGTATATACATTTAAGTTGAGCCTCTATTATGGTGTCTTTAAAAAGTTTTCCTGCAGCTTGCAGGGATTTCCCTTTTGGCACTGTACCTTTTCATTTCTGTTTAACCTCCTCATTTTTGTGTAGTCCCCCTTTCTGAAATTAGATGCTACAGTGTTGGGCCATTGTGGTGTTTTCCCTGCCACAGGGGTCTTAAAATTAATTATATTATGGTCAATATTACCAAGCGGTCCAGCTATATTCACCTCTTAGACCAGATCCTGTGCTCCATTTAGGACTAAATCAAGAATTGCCTCTCCTCTTGTGGGTTCCAGGATTAGCTGCTTCAAGAACCAGTCATTTAAGCTGTCAAGAAACTTTATCTCTGCATCCCATCTTGAGGTGACATGTATCCAGTCAATATGGGGAGAGTTGAAATCCCCCATTATTTTTGAGTTTTTTATTTTTATAGCCTCTCTAATCTCCCTGAGCATTTCACAGTCACTATTACCATCCTGGTCAGGTGATCAGGAATATATCCCTACTCCTGTATTCTTATTAGAGCATGGAATTACTATCCATAGACATTCTATGTTACAGTTAGGTTCATTTAAGATTTTTACTTCATTTGATTCTACACTTTCACATACAGTGCCACTCCCCCACCAGCACGACCTGTTCTGTCCTTCCAATATATTGTGTACCCTGGTATTACTGTGTCCCATTGATTATCTTCATTCCACCAACTTTCTTTGATGCCTATTATATCATCTAGTTCACCCATCTTATTATTTAGACTTCTAGCATTTGTATATACGCACTTTAAATACTTGTCACTTTTTAGCTCTCTGCCATTATGTGATTTAATTGAATGGGACTCTTTTTCATTTGACTGTTTCTCATCAGATCCTACCCGTATTTTATCATCTTTCATCCTCTCCTCCTTAATAGGATGTAGAGAATCTTAAAAAAAAAAAAAAAAACTTTGCAAGAAATCAATCATACCTGATGCTTGTTGCTGATGGAAAAGGAGCAAGAGCTGGAGATGCAGTTCTTGATGCCCAGGACCCTGGGCAGAGTCCCCAGGTTAGAAAGTGGTTTTCCCCCTGAATTGATAGGGTGGGGGTCATTTCTACACTAAATTATACTATGTACATTAAGAATCTATGATCTATGGAATAACTATTTACACAAATATTTACAACCACTGTCTTATAAACTAGAAGAGCTAAGGAGGAACAGGGTTCCAGCTCAGGCTATGAGGTAGTAAGAGAGAAGTGGAGTGGCATTGCCCCCCACTGCCCCTTATGCCCTTGGTCGGGAGCATGAGTAGGGACACTGTACATGTGTGGGTCAACAAATACTGCTTGAAGAAACTTCTAGACTCAGGTGCTTGGCATGCATGCACTCCCACATGTCGAATACATATAGGGACCATCACTTGAAGACATAGGAAACAATTCAAGTAACGGACAGAACTGTTTACTAGATTCTGATCTCACAGTGATTTAAATGGAAGGAAACTCCATTGGCATCCACTTGACCTTAATGGAATTACTCCAGACTTATAATGGTGTAAAGGAGCTCAGAATTTAACCTTTGTGATTCCACTTTGTGTTTAGGACATCTGCCATCTGCCTGTCAAGGTGCTGCATAGTGTCAGAGCTCTTTTGGCCCTGTTGTCTCTTCTAGACATCCAAATGGCAACAGTTGCCAGAAACATCCTCTTCCGTTTGGCAGCTAGCTTGGAGACTGCATTCCTACCCACAGAAACATATGTCATTATCGCCTCTGGGCTGAACTACTGCAGTGCACTCTCTCTGTAGCAGGGCTGCCAGCGGTGGCCACATCTGATACATCATGGATCAGTTGGCACAATAGATTACAGCCTATTGAACATATCCATAACTCACACCATACAATGGCCCTCCCCTTCCCCAACCCTGATTCAGTTTAGGACCTGCTTTAAAGTCTTTGGCCCAGATCCTCAAAGGTATTTAGGCTTTTACCTTCCAATGAAATTAATGGAAGTTAGGAGACTGACTACCTTTGATGATCTGGGTCTCGGTACTCAACATCATAGTCCTAGGACTTCGCTACATCTGGCATTCACCTCTTCTTTTCTGCATACCACTGACAATGTTACTATTGAGGAGGACTGTGGAACTCTCTGCCACTGAAGATCAAGCTAAATTCAAGTTTTACCAACTTGAATATGTCGGCAGAGTATGTTGCAAAGTTTACCTATTTCTGTCAGTTTCTTCTCAATAAAGGAATCCAGAAGATAGTCTTGCACCATTTCTTTGGTTTTACTCTTGTAAGCAACATCTTTAAGGAAATAACTGATCTGAAGGAGAGGGTCAAGAACTATAAGCTACTGAGATAACACTGATGCTGTTAATCCTTGTGATTTGTGCCTAGGTACTAGAGTGCTGGTTGTATTAGAAATGCATAGATAAACAACATAAAGGGCCAGACATAATTTGAACCAATAAAGCTGAAAGGACTTAAAGTGACTCAAATGTGTGCTTCCATAAACTAATCCAATTTTTAATTACTACCATTTACTTTGCATTTAGATGCAAAGACCATTTAGTTCCATTTCAATATGGAAGTTCTTTTCTAACAGTGCATGTGTCAGAGAGAGAATAGTACTTTAAAGTAGGCTAAAGTAAAATTTCAGATCCACCAGTACATAGATACAATAAAAACCTGCATTTACATTTAGCACAAGTCAATGTCAATGGAGATGAAATGTGCTTTTAAAATGACTTTCTGGACAAATGCCAGCTACCACAGCTAGAACAAAATACTGTCATCATAGTATAACCCCAGTTTTCCATTGAAGACTTCCCTTAACCTGACAATGAATAAAGCAGGCTTTTATCTAAGTCACACTTGTGTATAGTGAGGGTAAACAAGCAACAAATCCTTCTGGCTCCTTTTCAGGAATACATTTCTTTATTCCTAAAGCAAAGGTACCCAAGATGTTATTCAATATTTTGAAAACCATTTTTAAAAACTCAAACCTATTCTGTAAAAGATTTTTTTTGGTGGTGGTGGTGGGGGGGGGGGGCGGTAGAAGACATGCTTAGATTTCATTTAAAAGCTGTTGATGTAGACATTTGAATGGACAGATCAAAAGAGATTTAGCAATTCTCTATCTTCCCAGTTTGGGAAGCCCTGATTCATGGTACTGAGTGCTTGTCTGATTCAAGGTTCCACAGTTGTGGCTTGTTGTCAAATGGCTGTAAATTATTAAGGCTCTGATTTCAACAGGGGATTTAAGACCAGCTTAAACCTTAATACTTTGCTGAATCGGGGCCTAAATGTGTATTTGTTTGTTTAATTTCTAATCAGTTGATTTGTTTCTACTTTGTACCATGGTAGTATTATGCATAATTATTTTTTGTATTTTAGGAGTTTCTTGTAAATATAGAAGGAATATACAGTTCTGTAAAGTCAAGCTGCCATTTAAAAGAGTTTTTCCACTGTTTTCTATCCAGAGCTTTCCTAGTTGCAATTCTTTATATCTCTTTACTTAATGCAGACTGATCAGTTTCTCACTAGTGTAAATTGTAAAATAGTTATTCATGCAGCTGGAGTTATAAATATTTCACACCTATGTAGTTGCTTCCTAGAGCTGGTTGGGAATTTTTCAACTTTTTTGGAGGGGCAGGGGTCATAAAATGCCAATATGACCAAACTAAAATTTTTTATAGGAAAAGATCAGATTAAACAAGTTTCTTGCTTTGGGCTTTTTTTTGTTTTGGGCTTTTTTAAGTTTTCAAAATTGTCTTGTTTTGACATAACCTAAAAACTAAACAAAACAAAAACAGTTTTTGGGTTCAAAACAAGGTTTCATTTTGAAATTTAAACTGGAGTATAAATTCATAGGTGAAATCAAAACAAAGGTTTTTGAAATTAACTAAAACATTTCAATGGATCCAAACTGATTTTTTTTTTTTTGGATAGTCAGTTTTTTAAAAAATTCAAGATTTGGGGTGTTTTTGTCCCAATTCAGGACAGGAAAATATTTGAATTGTCAAAAGTTTCCACAGGATGGTAAAGCCGTTGCCTTCCCAGCTCAAGTTCTTGTCTCCTTTCCCCACTGCATTGTACCACTAAAGCTGCAGCAAACAGGGAAATGGGAGCATGCAATAAATAGCAAGTAGGGGGTAGTGGCAAAAGCTAATTAATGAGATCAGACGGTCACTGTCAGACATTGCACAATCTTATTCTCCATTGTATTTGGATCTTGATGCCGTGCTAATCAAGTGTAATTCATTATTAACAAGGGCTATTATTGAAAAGTACAAGAATTGTGAGTTCTATGAAACCCTGGCAAGGATCTTCCATAGGAGATACAATGGAGAGTTATGTCATTAGTTATGCCATTATCCTCAGGGCTAGGACCCAATATGTATAGGCCAGATCTGTAACAAATATGAATTTGGTGTAGCACCTTTGAAATCCACGATGATATGCCAGTTTACACCAGCTGAGGGTCTGGCCCATAGTTTTCTAAAGGAAAGGGTCAACTCAGAACCTGCAGAAATCTCACAGAAAAAGACATTTAACACATTACAGCCATAAGCTTACAATATGCACTAGTTGGTGGGTGGGCAAGAATGAATATTTTGCTGCCAAAGTTCCTATCTGCCAATTTTAGAGAAAACACAGATGGAGTTTATCATCATTATACTGCATGTCAGTGTTTATAACATGGAAATTGTGAAGAAAGCAAGCCAATAACCGAAGAGCTTCCCCTGTCTTATAGCAAGTGCCTTATGCTGGTACAACAATGATGTTACCCCATTATTTACGGAAACAAAGAGAAAACAAGTGGGAAGGTGATATTTCAAGCGCACTGATATAGAGAAAGTAGTATTTTTATATCTATCAAATAAAACTCATTTATTTTAGGATTTGAGTAGTTCTAGGACTCCTTTTCGGAAACAGAATTATTAATGTTACTTTTGTAAAGTTTATATGGAAAAATCAGACTTTCCTTTCTTTGATCACTGAGAAAAAATTAACAAGGCAACACACATCAACTTCTTCAACTCAACAGTACTGCCGCCAATGTTGTATGACAGCGAAACATGGGCGCTGACGAAGATAAAGGAGCAACAACTGTGTCATGGAGAAAGTATGGAAAGAAGAATTCTGGGGATTTCAATCCGTAACTGAGTCTTCAATGAAGTGATCAGACAGCCGAATGAGGTGCAGGATGTCCTTGTTGAAAGCAGTTACAGTAACATGTGATGGACCGGGCATATAGCTAGGCTCACTGACAATCTATAGACTACAGCTGTCATCGAGTGGTACCCACAGGAACTGAAATGACCACTCATCCAACCTCCAAAGAGATGGGAAGATTTTAATCGTTAAAAGGCATGACCACCATGGAAAAGTAAGGCCAGGATAAGAGAAAAATGAAAGATGTGTTGTGATCAGTGCAATCTATATAAAGGGTGAAGGACTGATTGATAAGGTGATCAATAAGCCTTTTCCATTTCTTATTTCTAGGGGCTACTCAATAGATATATCTGTGTATTCACCAATTTGAAAAGAGGTTCACAATCCTGTCCTATGAGTATATGAACCATTAGATCAGTAAATTTGCAGCAAAAATCTTGATTAAATTTCTGCCAATATTTCTGTGAATATAGCTCATAAACAAGTCAATATTTCAGATAATTAAGATCTATAAACCACGTTGGCCCACTTTTGTCTTTGTGTTACTGTACAATCTCTTGGAACATGTTACTTAGTTAATTTCTCTCATTAACATGTATATTTTCCATATTTCAAATACCAATGGAAAAAATCAGCATATTTACCTCATTACATATATGTGCCTTTTTTTTATATTTTGTACCTGCTATTTGGCAATGCGGCTCTTCGTTTTATAGTTTATTGCAGTCCAGGTTGTTGTTCCCCTCCCCCCCCCCCCCCATGTTAAGGTCCTGATCCAAAGGTCATTGAATTAAATGGGATCCTTTCCATTAACTTCAATGGGCTTTAGGTCAGGCACCAAATATATATTTATTCCTAAAATAGTGGGACAATCTCATTTTATTAATATGAAAAACAGCCATTAGCCACTTACGTTAAATAGATTCTAAGAAAGGTGTTTAATGAAATTGTAGACAATTCCAATTACTTACTTGTTAAGACATACTTTTCAAACCAGCAAATGAAAAGTATTCTCTCTCACCCTAATATTTTGTTATATTGTTTTGAAGTTTAAAAAAATCATATCACTGGGCTAAAAAAAGTAATTAGAGGACAGCATTAACTCAGAAACAAACTCTGCAAGCTAATAACAAAGATACCTCAATGTGTTGCATTTGGGATTGCAACATGACAGACCATTTCAGATAAGACACAATGAAAAATGATAACTTCTTATGCTTTTTAAAAAGGATTCTTAAATAAATAGAAGAGTTAATATTAGTGTGAATGGTTTGTGTCCAAAATCTTAGATCAGCTAATAACAGGGTCTTCCCCCGATAACCTGCATGACTTCTTTATAAGAGTCAAACATCCGGTCATCCCAGGACTACCACCAGAGTCATAGGAAGTACACATGGGGGGAAAAAAAAACTTTATGAATTTTGGCTGCAGCAAGACAGACCCCTGATTGTTTTGGGTTTTTTGTTTTGTTTTATTTAGACAGAGAACAAATATCCATTAAATATTAGACTCTTGTTTCTTTTCTATTTTCTCTTTTGAATGCGTAAGTGATGATATTACTTATGCATGTGCGATTTTTATACATATGAATAATCTTGTTGAACTCTATAGCTCTGTCTAGACTAGGATTTAAAGGTTTAATGTTAGCTAACTCAGTAATTTACACCTACTAATACTCTTGACAAGACAGGGTAAGTTGTACTTTAGCACATACTAAATGGGTTGAGTTAAAGCATGAGGGGAGGGGGAGAAACTGAACTATCTTAGATGTGCCCAGCTTGCCTTGTCTTAACTAGACTATTACAAAGGGTTAGTTAAATTGAGCTAACTGAACTAAAGATCACACTAGTCAATAAATTCTAATATAACTTGAAATTCCAGTCATGACAAGGCCTAGGAGACTACTCATTCAAGGTTACTCATATGCATAAATAGAGCCCTGTGCGGATACAAAAATCTGGATCCATATCCAATCTGAGATCTGCAAAGATAGTAAACAATACAACCACATCTTGGGATGCAGATATAAAATGCATATCCGTGGATTTTCAGGGCTCTATGCATAGGGGTTTGCAAGACTGGAGCCAGAGTCCTCATTTATTTGTAGCTCTCAGGCCCAATTCTCCTTTGGAAAGAAGGTATCGCACCAGTGTACCTCGAGAATTTTGCCCGCTGAAGTTTATATCGAGAACATTTTCAAAATGAGATTAAAAAATACAAAAAGAGGTATAGCTATTTCTTTAGCTTTCATATGTCAAAATTGGGGGGGGGGGAGGCAGTTCAGTTCCCCTCACCCTTAAACCAGAAAAATGCACCAAAGAAAAATAGAAAATGTGAGGAGCATATTGGGAGCTAATCACTTATGCCATTTGGTAGTTGCTATACCTTTTCAAGATGTTAGGTTAATCCAAATGACAATATTAGTGAATCTCAGGCTACGGCTACACTACAGATCTTGGAGCTGCGCTGATATAGCGCTGCTAATCAGACGATCTAAGCCAACGGGAGAGAGCTCTCCTGTTGACTTAATTACTCTAGCTCTTGCGAGTGGCAGTAGCTATGTGAGAAGCTCTCCCGCTGACATAGGGCTGTCCACATCAACGCTTAGTTCGTGTAACTTACATCGCTCGGGGGGAGTGGTTTATTCACACCTCTGGGCGACATAACTTATACCAACTTAAGCTGTAGCATGTACATAGTTTTAGTCATTACCAACTAGTGAAAGTGAAAGTAGGTATTGGGCTAGACTGCTGTGCTGTTTGTCTGTGCTTATGTTGGAGTTACTCAGTAGTAGACAAATCATCAGGCATTTTGCCATTGATTTAAATGGGAGAAGAATTTGGCACTTTTCCACCTCTTTCTCTCTTTGAGCTATGGAAAACTCAACAATTTAACTTCACAAGGTCTTACATGGGCCTTTTTTCTGGTTTTGTTCTAGGTGTATAGCCTCAAGTATTATTTTGAGTGCAAAAAGGAATCAGAATTATTGTAAGCAGGCTCAACTACTTTGAGTTCATCAACGGTTGCATACCAGATCTAAAGTTAGCCCAAAATCTCAAAGTAAAATTCAATCAGTTATTGAGCTTAAACCTGCTTTAGGCCAAAAACAGGGAAGAGTGTAAACTATGTATTTCATATACACCAATACTGATTCTCTGAGAACTGAGCGCAAGTTCTCATTCCTAAATTTTTTAAACAAACTGATTAAATTTTAGGTTGAATTTAAGTCTCAAAACAAGGTGCGCTTTCTGTGGTTTCAATTTTCATTGGTTCGCTGCAAACATTTAATTTAGATTTATACTCTTTACATTACTCCTCAACATACATTTTGTTTCCACTCTTTTTTAATATTGGAATTTAGAAAAAGAAGTATATATGTTTATTTTTCCAGCAGTCCTTTCAGGCAATGAGAATTGACCAGAATCAGAAATGTAGGACTGGAAGTCAATCCCCCTGTGCTCAGATAGGACCAAGTACACCTAGACCATCTCTGACAGGTGGTTGTTTAACCTGTTCTTAAAAACTTCCAGTGATCACCAATTCCACAACTTCCTTGGAAGCTTATTCCAGTGCTTAACTATACTAAAGCCTTCTTAGAACATAAACTTTTTCAGTGCAGAGAATTGTCAGATCCAAGTACAAATGGTGTTGCGATCTGGAAGAAAAGCACCAATGAAGAGATCCAAACAATCTTAGAATCCTAGAACTGGAAGGGATCTTGAGAGGTCATCTAGTCCAGTCTCCTGAACTTGTGGCAGGACTAATTATCTAGACCATCCCTGACAGGTGTTTGTCTAACCTGTTCTTAAAGATCTCCAGTGATGGAGATTCCACAACCTCCCCAGGCAATTTATTCCAGTGCTTAACCACCCTGACAGTTAGGAAGTTTTTCCTAATGTCCAACCTAAACTTCCCTTGCTGCAATTTAAGCACATTGCTTCTTAACCTCTGAGGATAGGATAAGAAAAACAATTTTTCTTCCTCCTCTTTGTAACAACCTTTTACATACTTAAAAACTGTTATGTCCCCTCTCAGTCTTTTCTTCTCCAGAGAAAACAAACCCAATTTTTTTCAATCTTCCCTCACAGGACATGTTTTCTAGACCTTTAATCATTTTTTGTTGCTCTTCTCTGGATTCTCTCCAATTTGTGCACATCCTTCCTGAAATGTGGTGCCCAGAACTGGACACAATATTCCAGCTGAGACCTAATCAGAGTGGAGTAGAGCGGAAGAATTACTTCTCATGTCTTGCTTACAACACTCCTGCTAATACATCCTTTATTTGCAACAGTGTTATACAGTGTTACACTGTTGACTCATATTTAGCTCATGATCTTCTGGACCAGTCTTCTGGAATCTCTCCCGTCTTCCAAGATAATCATTAAGGGCTCAGATATCGCCTCAGTCAGCTCCTTGAATATTCTAGGATGCATTTCATCAGGCCCTGGTGACTTGAAGTCATCTAATTTGTCCTAGTAATTTTTATCTTGTTCTTTCCCTATTTTAGCCTCTTCTGATCCTACCTCATTTTCACTGCCATTCACTATGTTAGACATCCAATCACCACCAACCTTCTTGGTGAAAACCAAAACAAAGAAGTCATTAAGCACCTCTGCCATTTCTACATTTTATGTTATTATTTCCCCCTCACACTCCTTATTGAGTAATGGGCCTTGGTCTTCCTCTTGCTTCTAGTGTATTTGTAGAATGTTTTCTTGTTACCCTTTATGTCTCTAGCTAGTTTGATCTCATTTTGAGCCTTGGCCTTTCGAATTTTGGCCCTACATACTTGTGTTATTTGTTTATATTCATCCTTTGTAATTTGACCTAGTTGCCACTTTTTGTAGAACCCTTTTTTGGTTTTTAGATCATTGAAGATCTCTTGGGTAAGCCAGGGTGCTCTCTTGCCATATTCCCTATCTTTCCTATGGAGTAGGATAGTAGCTCTTGTGCCCATAATAATGTCTCTGAAAAACTGCCAACCGTCTTCTATTGTTTTTCCCCTTAGACTTGCTTTCCATGGGATGTTACCTATCAACTCCCTGAGTTTGCCTTCTTGAAATCCATTGTCTTTATTTTGCTGTTCTCCCTCCTACCATTCCTTAGAATCATGAACTTTATCATTTCATGATCACTTTCACCCAACCTGCCTTCCACTTTCAAATCCTCAACCAGTTCCTCCCTATTTGTCAAAATAAAATCTAGAACAGCCTCTCCCCTGGTAGCTGTCTCCACATTCTGAAATAAAAAATTGTCCCCAATACATTCCAATATCTTATTGGATAATCTCTGCCCTGCTGTGTTATTTTCCCAACAGATGTCTGGGTAGTTGAAGTCCCTCATCACCACCAAATTCTGTGCTTTGGATGTTTTTGTTAGCTGTTTAAAAAAAGCCTCATCCACTATTTCTTCCTGGTTAGGTGATCTGTAGTAGACCCCTACCATGATATCACCCTTGTTTTTTTACCCCTTTTATCCTTACCCAGAGACTTTCAACAAATCTGTCTCCTATTTCCATCTCAATCTCAGTCCAAGTATATACATTTTTAATATATAAGGCAACACCTCCTCCCTTTTTTCCCCTGCTGGTTCTTCCTGAGCAAGCTGTATCCTTCTATACCAATATTCCAGTCATGTATATTATCCCACCAGGTCTCTGTGATGCCAACTATATCAGAATTGTTTTTATTTACTAGCATTTTGAGTTCTTCCTGCTTATTCTCCATACTTCTTGCATTAGAGACATCCAATTTGATTTCACCCCCCAGTTCTGTCTTGTCTCTCCTTTACCCCTGCTATAACAGCCTATGCTCCCCCCAAATTCCAAACTTTCTCCCAGGTTTCCATGTTCTTGACAATGTATCCTAACACTAAAAAGGCAAGGCAAGGACAGGTTGAGCAATGCATTGCAGAACACAGTTGGAATGAGAAAAATGTTCTTAAGAAAACTAACGGATTTATCCCTACAACAACACTTGATGATTTCAGTGGAGGAATATCACCAAGTACTATACCTCAATATATATATATAGTGACAAAGTTCCTCCTCTATCTTGGTGGGTCCTGCGCTTATTGGCGGATTTTCTTGCCTCAGAGATTCACCATGTGGGTTGGGGAACAGCCCAGAGAACTTCCCCTCTGGAAGAACCCAGAGTCCAGGTCAATTGGGAGGTTTGGGGGGAACCCGGGCCCACCCTCTACTCTGGGTTCCAGCCCAGGGCCCTGTGGACTGCAGCTGTCTATAGTGCCTCCTGTAACAGCTGCATGACAGTTTCAACTCCCTGGGCTACTTCCCCATGGCCTCCTCCAAACATCTTCCTTATTCTCACCACAGGACCTTCCTCCTGGTGTCTGATAACACTTGTGCTCCTCAGTCCTCCAACAGCATGCCCTCTCACTCTCAGCTCCTTGAGCCTCTTGCTCCTCACACTCACACCACAAACTGAAGTGAGCTCCTTTTAAAATCCAGGTGCCCTGATTAGCCTGCCTTAATTGATTCTAGCAGCTTCTTCTTAATTGGCTCCAGGTGTCCTAATTAGCCTGCCCTGCCTTAACTGGTTCTAGCAGGTTCCTGATTACTCTAGTGCAGCCCCTGCTCTGGTCACTCAGGGAACAGAAAACTACTCATCCAGTGACCAGTATATTTGCCCTCTACCAGACTCCTGTACCCCACTGGTCTGGGTCTGTCACTATATATATATATATATATATATACACACACACACACTAATTATGATGCTATTCAGTGCTTTCAGGATAGCTCTCAGGAGAAATGACTTCTCACTGCAGGATAACTGAAGAGTCAAGAAAGAATGCATAAATATACAGTGTTATGAACAGCAGATTACTGTATTTTCTAGCATTACTTCAGATTGTTGAACAATAAAACCATTCTAAAACCTAACTATGTACTCTTGTGGAAGAGTTCTATAAAATTAAATGAGGATAAAACCAAGTGGGATCCATAAGTATATCTGAATTCTATAGAAATTACTTTAAGAACCTGTAGAATCTATAGAGGATAGACTATATAGGATGCTATATTTGGTTAATAGAGAATTATATGCCTGCTATTATATGGTTAAAATTTAAAAACTTCCTATAAGGCCCAATTCTGTCCACAATTACTCCAGAGTTACGCTCCTCTAACTAACTCTTTACTTCAGAAGTGTAACTACATCATGACACATGTATAGCTGAGAATAGAATTTGCCCTTACAGAAGGTTTTTTATTTTATCCATACTATGGTAAGCATGTAATTCTATGTTAACCAAATATAACAGTCTTTAGAATTTATCTTCTGTAGGGCTTATCCATAAGCAAAACTGGACACATGGGCAGTCCTATTTAAGCTAATTAACGTAGACAGTGGAATTAATGGTGTGGTTAAGTATCTTGCCGAGTCAAGGCTTATAGCCTTATAGCTCCTGCATGCTAGCACCTCCCTCTTTACCGGGTAGAAGGGGTCAAGTTATCCACCATGTGAGTTTTGCTGAGGATAAATAATGAAGTGGCAAATGCCTCAATAACTGAAAACACGATGTACATTCCAAATTGTATTTTGTAATTTGTATGTCCAGAGATATTTTTTCTACATCATGTACTTTGAGTGCTTAACAATGAGGCAATAAAGCTGTCAGATGACTTGAGTAAGATATGTATTTTGGTAGATAAATTCAAGGGACTCTTCAAATACTTCATTAAAGCATGATAAATGCATGCATGAATGAACATTATCAATACCTTAAAATTTGTGATAAGTTCTGAACATTTTAGTGCCTACATTACGAAGATTGATTCTTGCATAATTGAAGCAACCCACGTCACCATATTTAGTGCATCAGTGAAACAATATATCCGAAGTTGCAAAATTTGGGAAGATAGCGTTTGCCAGATCTGCTTAACCTTTGAATGAGTTACATATTAAGTGACTTCCTGCTATGTTATTCTGTTATGTAAACTTAATGCCTTGAAGGAAATCTCTTAAGGAATAGTCACCCTACATAACAAAGCCTAAATACGATATGGACTCCAGGATAAATTGCAGGGTACCTCTATGAATAGTACCTTTATTTAAAATGGGTACGTATCTATATTTTATGGACCATTCTATATAAATTTTTATTTTGTATTTTGTATTTTTCTTATTGGATTGTGCATACTGCATGCATCGTGTTATTTTTGTTTATTTTATAAAGAGGTACAATGAAGCTGTGTACCAAGTTCTTATATTTTTTTCATAGCTTAGATTGCGGGTGAATGTTGAAGTAAATATTCTTATACTAACAATTGATTTGGGGGAGAGGGGAAGGTTTTGGGTGGTGTAGATATAATAAGCTTAGCATGCCTGCAACACTTTTGTCTTTTTCAAAAATAAAATGTTTTAACTTTAAAAATCTCTTAATACTCATTTTGCATGGGCTTCAATATATTTTTTATATAAGTTAAAAGAAATATATAGAGGTCACAGAGGCAAGCCCTTGAAAGTTAAGAAAGGCCTGATTAGACCTATGTAGGCCACACAACTTGTGTGTTGAATGAGGCAAGGGTTGAGTGGGAAAAAAATAGTATGTAATGTAATTAGAAACTATATCATAATGCATATGCACCTGGAGTGTTGAATTAAGATTACACAGGTAACCCCAAATCAGGCTGTAACAGATATGGAGTTGCTCTGTAATAATGTATTAATACTGTTTGTTGGCCTGGTTATTGGGATGTTTTCTGTATGAATGTTTGTTTAGTTCAATAGGGGGCTGCAGGGAAAACAAACAAACAGGAATGAAACCGTGTGTCTGAAGATTAGCCACCCCTTAGCAAACACTTGACGGTTGTTAGAAAACAATGCCAGGACCAGAAAAGACCTGGGAATCAGTTCTAAAGGACCATCATTTTTAAAATGGACTTTCTCTGAAAAAAGGTGTAGCTGTTTAGGAAAAACAGAATGACACGGGCACCCATTTGGGGTATCTGAAGAGGCTGGGCCTACATAGGTCACCATCACACAATGGTAAGGCTTTAGGCAAGATAGACTTGTATAGGTGGTTTCAAAATCCTTCTCTCTTATGTTCTATTCCTACTGCAAAAACAAACAATGCTTTGGTTTAAGAAGGTTGCCTGGTCACTGTATACCACTGGTCGCAGCTATCTAAGGGAAGAACTGCAGGTGCTGAATCCAGTTGGGCCTGTTGGATAAGCACAGTTGTTTGAGACTCGGGATGCTGCAGCCCAAGGTCACCTCTAAAAAAGGAATTGCCAAATTCCACCCCTGGAGAGGTGAAGACATGAGACTTGATGCCTGAGGGGGTATAGTCAGAGAGATGCACCTAGCACTGTAACTGTGACTTAACTTTGGAGTGCTTGATTTTGCAACATTAGTATTCTTGTAACAAGTGTAATTTTTTTCTTTTGTTTGTTGTTTTAAAGGAAACGGGAACAATCAAATTCAAAATCCCCCTATCACTAGCAGGATTTGAACCTCAAATATTCTACCACTTGAGCTGCAGGATTAATTGGCAGCAGAAGGCTCTTATGCCCAGGAAGAGGGGAGGGTGTGGGGGAATGGGCCAGTGGGTCCACGTGCTGGGGTCAGGAAGCAACTGGTTGGTGGCAGCTACAACTGCTCCCTGGCATCCCTAGCTAGTGTGTGTACACACATTACTTGTCAAGAAAGGACATATTTGGGGTGCTGGAACAATTTTTATAGTGGGGGTGCTAGAGAGCAATTGAACCAAACTGTAAAGCCTGTACATAATCAAAATAACTTAAAGCCAGGGGGTAATGCTGCACCCCCAGATCTAGCACGTATGGACATATTACCATCCTTCATATATTGACTGTTAACACTAAGGAATGAGGGAAATTATTTCCACCAGTGTAACTGAGAACAGCATTGGACTGATATATGTCTTAGAGGTGGTGTTGAAATAGTGGAGATAGAAGTGAGAAAGGTGATAGGATAAGTGAGGACCTTATCCAACATTTATTGAAGTCAATGGGAGTATTTCTACTGACTGTAGTGGACTTTGGATCAAGCCCTGAATTACAACAGGTCATTGGATTATACTAGTAGTTGTGTAAACAGCATGTGTGCATCTGGGTAAGAGTGCTCAGCATGATAAGGCTTTAGGATGCAGTTTCACACTTAAAAAAAAAGGAGGTAGAAAGTGGGAAGGAAGGTAGTTTAAAAAAAAACAATAAAGACAAAAATAAATCTATTTGTTTCCTGTCTCCTGCATCTTCCTTAGATATTTGCCTCACTTTACATTTGTCTGACTCATTTCCTAGCCTGGAAAGAGAAGTCAAGGAAATGTTTTTGTAAAGCCATCCTGAAGAGAAATGCAGCATCAACATAAAGCTACAGAAGTTTGATGTTTATTACATTTATTTTGTGACACATAAAAGACAGTAGAAGCCCTTTTCATGAATGAAACTTATGCTGAAGTTCATAAGACTTCTGTTTGTGTAGGACTTCCAGGATCAGGTCTCTAAGTGGGAATTTTCAAAACCCTTAGCTTTGGCCATTTGAAAATAATAGGAATTTTAATCACAGGTTTCAAAGACAGCAAGATTAGGCCAAAGCTGAGTCATTTTGAAAACCCAATTCACTATTGTTAGTAACTTTTCTTATCCTTTATTGTTTAACTTAGTTCTGCAAGGGAATTCTGACCCCATGAAGCCTAATCTAAACATTAAAAGTTCTTCCAGAATAAAGTAGGGTGTGAATTTAAAGTGAATTAAGCCAACTTGGAATAAGGCACATGGAGTTAATTAGGAATAGTTAATCAGGAATAGCTCTCTATATAGACAAGCTCGAACTATCTTACTACTATTGTCCCTGAAGGAGAAATTGTGATGTTATTGGGCCTGATCCTGCCCTCTTTATATAGACAACCCCCCCCCCCCCCCAGTAAATTCCACTGGAGTTTAGAATCATAGAATATCAGAGTTGGAAGGGACCTCAGGAGGTCATCTAGTCCAACCCCCTGCTCAAAACAGGATCAACTCCCAACTAAATCATCCCAACCAGGGTTTTGTCAAGCCTGACCTTAAAAACTTCTAAGGATGGAGATTCCACCACCTCCCTAGGTAACCCATTCCAGTGCTTCACCACCCTCCTAGTGAAAAAAGCTTTTCCTAATATCCAACCTAAACCTCCCCCACTGCAACTTGAGACCATTACTCCTTGTTCTGTCATCTGCTACCACTAAGAACAGTCTAGATCCATCCTCTTTGGAACCCCCTTTCAGGTAGTTGAAAGCAGCTATCAAATCCCCCCTCATTCTTCTCATCTACAGACTAAACAATCCCAGTTCCTTCAGCCTCTCCTCATAAGTCATGTGCTCCAGCCCCCTAATCATTTTTGTTGCTCTCCGCTGGACTCTTTCCAATTTTTCCACATCCTTCTTGTAGCGTGGGGCCCAAAACTGGACACAGTACTCCAGATGAGGCCTCACCAATGTGGAATAGAGGGGAATGATCACGTCCCTCGATCTGCTGGCAAGGCCCCTACTTATACAGACCAAAATGCCGTTAGCCTTCTTGGCAACAAGGGCACACTGTTGACTCATATCCGGCTTCTGATCCACTGTGACCCCTTGGTCCTTTTCTGCAGCACTGCTGCCTAGCCATTTGGTCCCTAGTCTGTAGCAGTGCATGTGATTCTTCCATCCTAAGTGCAGGACTCTGCACTTGTCCTTGTTGAACCTCATCAGGTTTCTTTTTGCCCAATCCTCTAATTTGTCTAGGTCCCTCTGTATCCTATCCCTACCCTCCAGCGTATCTACCACTCCTCCTAGGTTAGTGTCATCTGCAAACTTGCTGAGAGTGCAGTCCACGCCATCCTCCAGATCATTAATGAAGATATTGAACAAAACCGGCCCCAGGACCGACCCTTGGGGCACTCCGCTTGATACCGGCTGCCAACTAGACATGGAGCCATTGATCACTACTCCTTGAGGCTGACAATCTAGCCAGCTTTCTATCCACCTTATAGCCCATTCATCCAGACCATACTTCTTTAACTTGCCGGCAAGAATACTGTGGGAGACCATATCAAAAGCTGCCTGCATGCAGAGTACAGACTCAGATCCATACAGATGTTAATTTTGCAGGTTAGAGTCTCACCTACTGTAAATCAGAGGAGCTCTATTCTCTTCAGTGGAGCTGCACAGATTTATATCAGCTGAGGATCTGGTCCTTTCCATACAAGGATACGAAGATGTACTTGGTACTGTGTGTGTCAAAATGGTAGAGGAAAAGAAATTATCAGACAAAATGAGGCAGAAGAACATCCTTGATAAACAATAAGAGCTTTCCATGTAGACAATCTTTGCGCTAGGGTGTTTACTCAAGACACATTACATGCTCACTGCTGCCTTGCTCTTCCTATTGGAATCCTTATATATATATAAATTCCATACAGTAGGGATTCTTTGCATAGGCAGCCTGTACTTCTTATAAAGCATTAGTATATTTGAACAGTACCATCCTCAGACCTTGCATCATCTTACAGTTCCTATGTCTGTGGGTGAGATTCTGGACTCCAAATACCCACCAAACTTTCACTGACTTCAGCTCATTGCTGCTGCAATATGCACTTTGAAAAAAGGGTAAGAACAGACTTTTTTTTGTTTTCCCTCCTGCCTCCCCAATATGCTTTCCTTTGTATAACGTGTTCAATTCAAACTGCTTCCCACCATGCTACACAGATCTCACTGAAGTTTTTGTTTTAAAAATTAAAAAAGATTAAGAAATGAAAGATATTCCCAATTTTTTTTTTTTGATAATTAAGTTTTAGAGACAAATAAGGAACCTAATAGTCAAAAGATTTTTCTCAGACTTCAATGATAGTGACCCTCATAGAAGTATTGTATTGCTGTTAAAGCATTTCTCTTCTTTATTATGAATATTAAAAGAGGAAAAAGGGTCTTGATGGCTACTGCAGTGCAAGAAGATTGACAATATGGGGCCCAGTGCATACTTGTTATTGATACAAACTGTGAGGTTTGGACTGGCTTTTCAAAAGACTGCAGGGGGGCTGCATTTCAAAGAAAAGTAACCATTTATCTCATCTGTAGTATGTTATTTTCTCCATTAATATTGTGGTAGACATCTCAGACATTCATCTAAATAGGTCATCTAAATCTGATGCTAGGCCCCTAGACCAGAGGTTCCCAGATAGATATGTGGGTGCTATATTTGATTTCTAGTGTCGTTTAAAAAAAAAAAAAAAAAAAACACATCTTTCTTGGCTAAGCTAACAAAGAATTGACTCTCAGAGGATAGGCACCACATAACAAAATAACCACACACACGTTCTGCTACATTTGAACTGAGAAGGTATAAAACGGGGCGGGGGGGGGGGGGGGGAGATTAACACCTCAAAGAGCTGAGTGCAGGCACAGTACATTCTTGGAACTAATTAAAAATCTGACAAATCATCAGTGTATATTTCTTTGGAAAGAAAAAAGGGATGATCCACTATAAATTGACCTTTTGTTAAATGGTAACATTTCTAAAAGTTTAGTCATCTTTTTAAATTCAGTTCAGAGTGTTCTTTCAAGAGATAGTAGAAAGGCATAGCCCAGCCTGGCGGTCTAGTGTTAGTCAGATATACTGCCATACAGAAAGCCAAGTTTGGATCCCTCTATTGTCCTTTCTCTGGGGCTGGCAGTGAAAGGGAGCCTAGCATAGGCCAATATGCCCAAGAAAGAATGCAATTCATTTAGCTCTCCTATGACCCTACTCTGGCTGATTAAGGAATGGTGTAAGAAGGCACTTCCTTGCTGGAGGGCTTATTATGAAACAGACCTTTGTGAAGAACTTTGAGCGATGAATCAAAGCAGGACCCGGAGGTTTGCACCACTTTAACAAATGGACAGTGTCTTAGATAGTTCTATAAATCATTTTCTCCTTCCGATCATTATTGCTTCTGTCTCGCCAAAGGTCAATTTGAGACTGCTTTTCTTCATCCAAGAGTTGATCTCTTGCAAGCATATTGGCCCCCTGGTGATAGTGCTGTTTGCACCTGGGAACAAGATATACAGCTGCCTGTTCAGAGGGTCGTGCAGAACAGGAAGTCTCATTAGCACTCCAAATGAAGGGAGACTGGATAGACCTGTGTGAGGAAGAGGAGCAGTAACTCGCCAACATTCTGTTCTCTTAGCGATAATGAGTCATTGTAGTACTGCTCTGTCTACTCCAGCAATGTCATGCAAGCAGACCTTTAGTGCTGAAGCTAAAATGGAAAGGAGAAATTGTGGTGACAGTGTCTAGGGCAGGGGTGGCCAAACTATGGGTGGTGGCCCAACAGTAAGCTGTGACACAGTCCCGGGTGGTCCGCTGGTGCAACTGCATTCTCTAGTCAAGCTCTTAGTAAATCTTTAACTCCATGTGACTCATGTAATCTAAGTAAAAGCTATATAAATGTAATGCTTTGAGCTGCATATGTTGGACAGAGTATAGAAAAAAAATTATTTACTTTAAAAAACAAGCTGCAATATATCAAGTTTAATTCTCGCAAGTACAATGGTGCGTTTCACTGCAAGGTAACCTAGCAACATACACAGTCTGCCATTTACAACTGTAAAAAATGATAAGCAGTATTTCAATGTGATATGGATCAATTTATTTTTCAAAAATGAGAAGGGGGCACTGATAGAGAAGATATTGAAAATCTCAGATCATCTATAGCAGTGTTTCTCAAACTGGGGTCGCCGCTTGTGTAGGGAAAGCCCCTGGCAGGCCGGGCCAGTTTGTTCACCTACCCCGCCCACAGGTCCGGCCGATCACGGCTCCCACTGGCCGCGGTTTGCCACTGCAGGCCAATGGGAGCTGCTGGAAGCAGCACGGGCTGAGGGACACACTGGCCGCTGCTTCCAGTGGCTCCCATTGGCCTGCAGTGGCGAACTGCGGCCAGTGGGAGCTGTGATCAGCTGGACCTGCAGACGGGGCAGGTAAACAAACCAGCCCGGCCCGCCAGGGGCTTTCCCTACACAAGCGGCAACCCCAGTTTGAGAGACACTGCTATAGATGATTCCAGTTTGAGAAACACTGATTTATAGCTACATGAAATGAGCCAGTCAAAAAGATAAAGAAAGTGGTAAGAAAATATGATGACACATGCTTGAAGTTTGGATTCTCCTTTACTGGATTGGATGAGTACCCATTGCCACAGTGTGTTATAATACAACTGTGATTTTATATTTTTATTTAAAATATTTGATTCTTTTCTAATTAGTAAAAAGTAGAGTTGAATTCAAATTTTACACTAAAAATAAAAACAATATAATGTTTAAATATTAAATATAGCGGACAACTATTTTGTTTTAAAATCATATAAAATGTTAACAATTGTTATCATTGTTGTTGTTTATTGTTCAGTTTTATACGTTGTACATTTATACATTGTGTTTTCCCTGTCTGAACACCCCATTTTGCTCTCAACATTTTTTAAAGTGTTTTAAAGTTTTACTAAAACTGTTTGACTTCAAAGATCTTTGAGTGCATATCACTGGGGATTTCTATCATTACAATTGTTTACATTAAAATGAAAAGGAAATATGCATTCTTTATTTACAGTGTTATAGTTTATATGTATATAATAATTAAATTAATTTTCCTCAAGAAGTGTTAATAGAGGGCTGCAGTGCCTATTGCAGTGACACAGGTGAGTCTCAAGGAAAAAAAAAAAGTTTAGGAACCTTTGGTCTAGGGGTCTAGCATCAGATTTAGATGACCAGGGTTTAATTCCCTGCTCTTCCCACAATTCTCTGTGTGACCTTGGGCAAGTCATTGAGTCTGCTTGTGCCTCAGCTCCCCCTCTGTAAAAATAGAGATAATACTTCCCTAGCTCACAGGAGGGTCATGAGGATTATATTAAAATTAAATAAATAAGACGTGCTTGTGAGTGCTTAGTTACTATGGTAATGGGGACTATATAAGATAGATCAATAATACTTTGCAGTCAGTTGTGTCAAAAGCTGCAAAGGAATAGGATGAGTATGGAGATGGAGATAGAGCCAGATTTTCAGTCCCATTAAATCTGCTTTGTGGTTCTGCCAGCTACACTAGAGGGTGGAGCTTTTTCAGCCTCAGGATCCCTAATAGAGCTCATTGAGAATCTTCCAAGAAAACATTTTTATTTTTTTTTGTTCCCAGAAAATACCAATTTGTCAATATTTCACCAAACCTGTTGGTTTGGAGGAACTTCCAAGAAACCACAGGCAGAGTTCCAATGGACAGGGTTCTGATGGGGAGCCAGGAGCCTAGATGGCCTGGGAACCGTGGCTGAGCTAGGCGCCTCAGAACTTGGCTCACAGGATCAATTTCCTTTTGAAATTTTCTAAACAAGTTTTATTTGGATAGTTCCTTCCATAGGAAATTTTCAAATTCTACTTTGTTTCCAAAACAGAAATTTGTCAGAACTTCAGAATTTTCCATGGAATGGAGCTGTTTTCTGGGGGTGACGGAAGTGTCCGAAAGGAGGGTAGCTGATTTCCGGGGTGTGTGGGGGGGAATTAAGATAATGGGACTGTACTGGTGACACTGTCACAGCCCTGGACTACAGAAGATATCAGTGGACTCTACTCTCTGTTAAACCTGACATTTGCAATGACACCCTTCCCCCCAGGCAGCAACAGGATGGGAGAATATCAGTGACCCACAGCCAAGTGCCAGTCATGCACCCCAAGGGAAGAATGGCTTATGTGGAGGAAAGGAGCCTGTAGCAGGATGGTAGGATTCTCCTCTTGCCCCATTCCTGTTAGAACTTTGCAGATGATTGCAAGCTAGTTACTGCTGACTCATTTGGGGAGGTGCAGCTCCTCATGTTTTATCCGACTATAAGGAAGGTGGGAATAGTGCTCTGGTAGAGAGTCAGATAGCATCTGGCACAGACAGATCCTGAGGTAAAGGGACAAGAGGGCTTAAGCTAGCATCGAAGGAGTGTTGCTTTAGACTATACCTTTGTTAACACGAAAAACCAAAATTTCAAGAGGAGAGGTTTTTTTGGCACTACTAGCATGCATCTTTCAGGTGGCACTCCCCCCGCCAACTACAATCCCCATATATGAAGGGAGTGGTTGGGATAGTTAGTAGTCAATAAAAGACTGAATATCACTAGGTGGAAGAATGGAAGGGGAGAAATTACATAGAATGAGGGGGGAGAGCAAATAAATAATTAAAAACCAGGAAGCAAACAGTGAGTAAGAGGAGATCGGGGGTGGGCAGAAAGAGTTAAGGAAGCTCAGGGTTTGATAAAACATTCCCTAAGTGGCCAATAATAAAAACCTATTCAGTTGATTTGGAACTATGAAGCTGGACACACTGAGCCTAGTTCATTGCACAATATTACAGTAACTCCTCACTTAACATCATCCCAGTTAATGTTGTTTCGCTGTTACGTTGCTGATCCATTAGGGAACATACGCATTTAAAGTTGTGCAATGCTCCCTTATAACGTTGTTTGGCAGCTGCCTGCTTTGTCCACTGCTTGCAGGAAGAGCAGCCCATTGGAGCTAGTGGTGGGGGCTTGGAAGCAGGATGGGCTGGCAGTCCCCCACATCAGCTCCCCTAAGTTCCCTGTGCTGCAGCCATCCAGCAGGCTATCAGGCCAGGTAGTTTAGCTGTCCCTCCCTCCACTGCTATGTGTTGCTCCTGCCCTCTGCCTTGGAGCTGCTTCCGGGAGCCTCCTGCTTGCTGTGCAGGGGCGGGGGTGTGTGTGCTAATGTCAGGGTGTCCCCATCCCCCCACCCCTGCCCCCTGCTGCTATAACCCATCTCCACAGAGCGGGGGGGACGGGACAGGAAAGGGCTCAGGATGGAGGGAGCTTGCTGGTAGAAGGTGCTGTCTCAACTTGCTGATCTACTTAAAAAGGCAATGTACTTAGAGTGGGGTCAGTGTACCTAAAGGGGCAATGCGCATCTCTCTCTCATACACACACACACAAACACACACGGTGTGTGTCTCTGTCTCTCTTACACACACGGTGTGTGTTTCTGTCTCTCTCTGCCATGCTGTCTCCCCTCCCTCCATTTGTGCTGCCTTGTAGAGTGTGAGGCTACATTAACAATGTGTTAACCCTCGAGGGCTCAGCTGAGTGCTAGTTCATCATTTAGCAGCAAGGCATTCCCTGGAAAATATTCCACCCTCCTCCACCCTCTGACTCCACCACCTCAACCAAGCTCACACTGTGTGTGTGTGTGTGTGTGTGTGTGTGTGTAAAACAGTCTTTTGTTTGGCGAAAAAATTTCCCTGGAACCCAACCCCACCCTATTTACATTAATTCTTATGGGAAACTGGATTCGCTTAACATCGTTTCGCTTAAAGTAGCATTTTTCAGGAACATAACTACAATGTTAAGGGAGGAGTTTCTGTATTATTGTGACCCTCCTTCTCTCTTACTGTTTGTTTTACAATTGGTTCTTTTTTTTTTTGGTAGGTCACTTGATTGTAAGTGACTTAGGGCACTGTTATGTCTACCTACATCTATACAGTGCTTAGCACATTGGGATTTCAATCCTGATTGTATTCTTTTATCGTGTTTATATTAAGGTGGTGCCACAAAGACAAATACACCACTTGTTAAAATAAGTTCCAAACATTCTTCCCAGTTGTACCAGCTTTAGCACTGGAAAAGGAAAGGCAGGGAGGAGAATGAAAAAAGTTTGATGCAAAAAGGAACAGAACTTAAAGTACACATCCAGAAGTAGAGAAAAGAACTACCACAATACAGCAGAAAGCCCAATGTTGGCTCAATAAGACCACCACAAAAAATATGCAGGTGTCTGATAAAAAGTAAGCCAAACAATTACTATGCATAGAATAAAATGAAAATAAACTATTTCTAAGACTTTGTTCTCTTAGATTCTGCCAGTGGAACAGGTTGTTCCAGAGTTTAAACAGTGATGTTATCTACCAATCAACCTTTTGACCCTTAACACAGAGTAGAAACAGTAGCCCAGATTCTGATCTCAGTAATCTGGTGGAAATCCACAGTAACTCACCTGAAATTCAGAGTGGAGTTACTCTGAATTTACACCAGTGTAAGTGAGTTCAGTATCTGGCTCTCTACTTTCTATGATTTGGAATGACTTAATTCCACCTTCATTTGCTATTAGGAAGTGTTAATAAAAATGACACCTTGCAGTGTGAAAATAGGGTTCTCCCACATTTTCTCTTTGACAGATGTTAATGAACTATTTGAACTTAGGTCACTGTGAAAGTTGAGAAAAATCCTTTATGCAACTGTGCATTAATCATAGACATGCTGCTGATTTACTCCCTCAAATTCCAGTAAATTCCCTATTATTTGGCTGATTCCCCCCTCACCACCACTTTCTTGGTTCCACTCCAACCACACCTACATTATATTTCTCTTCATATCCGACCTACTTATGCTCAACATTTATTACCTTGATTATCTGCTCTTGTCAGAATGTCCCTTGGGACTAGAAAAAAAATGCTACCAATACTTAAAATACCAGTTGAAATTTAACTGTGGTAAATTTCTATTATGAATATTTTGCTTGAAAACATTAAACTTCTCTCCAAACATTCATTGAGACTGGCTGCTGAAGATCTTATTTAATATTTCTTTTGTAAAATTAAGGCTCAAAATAGGTATGCTTGGGTGGGAATTTTCAGCCAGGGAAAACAAAGGGACAACAGTATTGCTAAGGCTCAAAATAAGAAATTGGAGGGAACTGAGTTTGAAATTGACAGGTGTTTGCATAAATTGTCATGGCAAACTTGTCTGTAAGTTTTTGCAATATTGGGGCTAAAATACATAACATTAGTCTCATTGGCTAAGGCAAAGCTGACACCAGTGGACCATTGATGTGAGTCAACTTAAGCCCCTAAGTGTTTCAGAATTTAGACATTTGCTTGTATGAATAATTCTGGGTGACAGGGGGGATGATGTGCCTGTGCCTGGATCAGGAATGGCTAGTCATGACAATCAGACACAGGGGATTAAACCTCCACAATAGTGTGTGACCCAAACTTGAGAGGTCTAACCTGCCCCCTTCTTAAACTGTACAATATTTGTACAGCTTGTCATGCTCATAGACTGTCTGAATTAAAATGACTAGAACTACAAATCTTAGTGTTATAACCCTTTCAATAAATTTAAAATCTGAGAAAGGTGTTTGTAACGGGGTCTCATTAACCTCTTGCAAGTGCCCCCTGGCCAAGTGTGTGTGCCTCTTTCTACCTGTTTATGGTGGGTCTTTCTGTGACTTGGCCAGAGGGCTGAGTCACCAGTTTGTCTTGGAGTTAAAACTCAAACCCCTTCTGGGGTACAAGTCCAATTGGGCATACCTCAAAGCCCTCAGTAATATCTTTTGATCTGCAGCCTCATCCCTGGGCTTGCTCCTCAATCAGTCCAGCAGGGCCTATCACAGTACCCTGGTTTGAATAGTCTCTCAGCCTCTTCTGGGCTCCCTGAAATTGTCCCTGCTCTTCAAGCAGTCCCAGCTCTTCAGAAGAGCTCAGTTCCCCTTTTGGGGTATCTCAACATCCAGGCCACTTTCCCAGTGCCTGGTGGGGGTGGGTGAGACCCAGGCCCAGCCCAGGGACCCTATAGATAGTAGCCATCCACCATGTCCCTTTGAATACATTGCATTTCTCCTACAATTCCATGGGCCACTTCCCCATGGCTCTAGCACATTCACCCCATAGCCTCGTCCTGGTAGAGTCCCAACAGCCAGCCTGGCACACGATAAATACTCCTCCAGCTTTAGCAAGGAAAATTTCTCAGTCTGGCCCTTCAGCTGTTTTTATACTAGCCTGCTGGGCCCTGATTGTCTGCTTCCCATGCAGACACTCTAGGCAGCTTGTAGGACCTCTCTACTGCCCTTTACTTGGGTGAGGTGTGGCAGGGCCGGAAGGCTCCAACCTAGTTCATCCCATCACAGTGTTACATCAGTAACTAAATACTGATAAGTCATTGACACAGGAGAAGCATATACAAAACACAATGCAACATCAAAATACCCCGTTCCAGCATCAGGGGAATACAAAGGCGGTATAAAGTCATTTTCTACCCCCAGTTATGGGCTTCTGATGAGACAAACTAGGCAGCTGGCCCAATATATATAATCCACAGGTGGGAAAGAAGCAGGGCCGGCTCCAGGGTTTTGGCCGCCCCAAGCGGCGCAAAAAAGAAAAAAAAAAAAAAAAAAAAGCCGCGATCTTGATCTGTGGCGGCAATTCTGCGGGAGGTCCTTCGCTCCCAGCGAGAGTGAGGGACCGTCTACCCAATTGCCGCTCCTCTCCGGAGTGGCCGCCCCAAGCACCTGCTTGGCAAGCTGGTGCCTGGAGCCGGCCCTGGAAAGAAGACACTCCCTGAAATGAGGTGTAACATACTAATAATCTCCCCAAATATGAAGGGGGAAAAAGTCTCAATTTCCCCTTTGACAATAGTATGATAGTATCCCATATACAGATGGTTTTTAATCAGAAAATGCTGATTTTTTTTCTATACCATAGCTTTTTGCAGGAACATAATTTTTGATTAAACTTTTGTTGGGAAGATTCCTCAGCTCCAAAATGAAATTTCTAATCAACACCGGGGTGAGATCCTGTGACCAGGAACCTCCCGACTCTGGTATGTACATTCTAGTTCACCAAAGAAAGTCATGAGGTCTCAATTAACAGCTGGTGTCACACTGGTCATCAATCATTGAAAGATGCAGGTACAGATGTTGCGTAAGAAATTAAATGTACATACTAAAAAGGTCTAGATATTGATCACCAGCAAAGGTGAAAGACAGGTTCTTTCAGAAAAGAGATGTTTGTCCATCCATATATTTAAATGTAACTTGAGTCTTGTCTCGTTCATCTTGGATCTATCACCAGTCTGAACTTAATGCAAATGAAGGATTGTCAGAATTTCAAAAGAAAACAATGGGAACAGAAAAAAAATGTGTGTGTGTGGGGCGGGAGAACATGATTTTGAGGTTAACTTCAAAGGTTTGATCTACAATGTTTGGAAGGAGAACACACACCTGGGCATCCCTTACCTAGGAAATAAATGGAAAGAAAATTTGCTTCATGAAAGTGGGATCTCAACCAGGCTTGGTTGAAAATGGTGGAGAGAACTTTGGAGGAGATAAGCTTCATTAACCAGAAGGTTAGCCTGATGATTAAGTTTAGTCTCTAGAAAGCAGGTTATGATTTTGTTTTATACGTCACCATTGGTTTCCAATATTCGTACTCACTATTATTTGAATCTCTTTCATAATAAACTTAATCTTGGTTTTTACTGTAAATAGATCACAGTGCTGGGGTGTTAAGCAAAGTTCAATCTTACAAGCTGGTATGTACTGTTTTTTGGGGAACAGTGGGTAAGGGGCTGAACATTGCAGGGAATGCTCTGAGAACTTTAGGGTTGTTGTGTGCCTATTGCTACCTGTACAGAAAGATCAAGGCCTGTAGGGACCTGGAAGGTAGTGATTGTGTTACTTGTGTGGCTGATGGTTTCAGGGAGCTCATGCACGGCAAGGACAGACAAGACTGCTTCATGCCAAGAGCAGGTAGTTATGAGGCACCTCACAACCCTGGGTACTATCACAGATTCCCCACCCAGCCCAAGAATAACCAATAGCATAGTGGTTAGGGCATTCACCTGTAATGTGGGGGGTACAGGGACTTAAACCTGGGTCTTCCCCATCCCAGGTGAGTGCCCTAACCACTGAGCTATTGGCTATTCAGGTGTGTGGGTCTGTCTCTCAGGCCTCAATTTTATCCCAGTGCAGAATAGAAAAACATTTTGAAATCTCAAAAAATTTCACAGGATGGAAAACTGTTTCTTACCCAGCTCTAGTCACAAATAATCAACTTAACATAGTTAACGCAGAAGTTTTCCTTAATAGCTGTTCCCAGAATTAAAATAAAATACATGCATAGTAGTTGGATGAGGTGAAGGGGATATTCATAAATGTGTGTACTGAGTATACTGACAAACCAACATCTGAATCACCATCCAGAGTCTAACGCCTCTCATCTAAGAGTTCTGTGTTAGTTGGAACTGGCTCTCAAGAGGAGGAAGAAATCCTCTCTTTATTAGTCTCCTATATACACATGCTTTGATTAATGATGCAGTTGTGAAAGAAGATATTCCTTGCCCACTATTAAGATCTGAACCAACGACGCCTAAGCCATGGAAAATAAATCATCAAAAATTGGGAACCAATTACCTAACAAAGAGGAAGCCCACACAATGAAACAGCAAAATCACTAGCTGGCATCATCCACTGTGGTGTCCCTCGTTTTGCAATAAATGCTGTTAAAAAGAAGGTTCCCAGACATACTTCAGAAGTACCAGGGGTAGAGGGGCACACAAGAATCAAACAGAACTGACATGGATATAGTGAAGAGGAGGAGGATGGCAGCTATGAAAGGAACAGTGCAAAGCCTTCACAATGAAAACACATGACATTTACACTTTTTTGAATTTGCAGATCTCCTGCACAAAATAAGATTTGGCAATATGTATTTTCCTATGAAAAAAAAATCATGAAATGGAGCAGGAAAAAAAACAAAACTTTTCCTCTATCTGGTGCCCTGCAGAAATTTTGCTACAGCTTTTTGCCAGTTTTTAGCTGGCTGTTTTAGGAATGGTCATGTGGTTTAAATCAAGTGGTATTGGCTGTGCTGCTGACTGGCTCATTGCTAGAGGTTGTCAGAGCTTTCTTTCAAACTTTTTTTCAGTGAAATATTGGCTCCCCACCACCAATCCCAAATGCAAATGTTCATGGAAATATTTTTTCCAACCTTTTCCAATTTTTTTAACTCAACTCCCCAAACTTTCATTTTTTGTTATTTTTACCCATCTTCTCACCCTTTCCCCCTCCCCTTCTTAGAGGCAAACATAGGGGAAAAAAGTGGAAAAGGGGACAGAATGGAGGAAATACCAAAAACTGAAACAAATTCAGTTTTGATTTTGAAAACTGAAAAATTCTGTTGTATATTTTTTCCCTATCATATGCATTTTTTGGTTAAAAATGTCAAGAAAATCATTTTGTTCAGAATTATTCACAAAAAACTTACAAAGCATTTTTCGACCAGGTCTGTTAATTATATCCTCATCAGGTAAAGCACTTAGAAGGGACCATTTTGACTCCCTCTGAAGGAGAGGATCTAATTCGATAGCTTTCAGTGAATTAAACACCAAATATGCCTGTACCGCTTTTCCAAAAGAAAAACATGGAGATAGATTGATTGTTAGAATTTGATGATGTTTTATATTTGTTCCCCATGTTATTGTGCACCAAGTCCTACCACTTTCAATTGATCCGACTTCCTATTCTATTGCTTCTGTGCCCCATTAATACTTGTGTCTCTATTATGTGACAGAGGTTTGGCCACTGCCTTGTTTAATCCCCCATTAGCTTGAAGGGATTGACTGAAATGTATTGCCTTAGTTTAATCCTTCTAATTTTCACCTTCCTTTTTGGATAATACGCATTTTACTGTGCGAAATACAAGTCTGATTCAGTAATGCTTACGTTAACAACAGTAGGATCCTGCTTGAGGACAAGCCTGGGGATGTAATGCTTTTGCAGCACCAGATATTTTGTGTCTATAATTGTGCATATACTTTCCGGCTAAACTTTGCCTGCTGTTTTGATCTGGCTGCTGCTATTGTTTGATGGGGACTCATGCTGCTGTGTCCTGCTTCCCTGCCCAGCCTAAATTCCATTGAACCAACCCCATGGCTCTTTTATTTAAGGCCAGACTAACAAAAATATTGGCATCTGATTTACTGGTACTCATTTGTTGCCCACGAAAGGTGTGGGAAAGGCAGCTCACCTTATGATCAGAATTAAAGCTGGACAAATATTGCAAAACAATTTCCAGTAGGATTCATTCAAGTTTAAGTGATTTTGCTTTAGATGTGCATTGATGTCATCTGTGTACGCTTTCTGTGAACATTTGTAATAGAGCTTTACTTGCATGAATGCCCAAGCAAAGCAAGTATTATGCTTTTATACTGCAGTATTCATACCAGAAGTAGTATATTGTACTACTATATTATGTGTATTACAGTAGCAGATCCCATAGATCCAAAGCATTTGATATATTTTATATAATATGGAACATTGCTTTCACTGCAGAGGGAACAAATTTCCTCAGTCCCCCCCCACCCCCCCCAGTTTGATTTAAACTCCACTCCCAATCACTAAAACTTGCATTTTTCTCAGAATGATTCCTTGGGCTAGGCTAGTGCCACTGAAAGAGCATTTTAGAAAATATCAAACCTTTTCCTACCTGCTACCTCTCTAAACTGCTGCCCCTCTCTGGTGCTTCTTGTATGTAAGACTAATGCTCATACAGTCAGAACAGAAGGAAAAAAATGCCACCCAAGTCATATGACCCCTCACAAATAATCAACAGAACAAACTGTAAATACTTAGGTCTCAAATGCTACGTTGAGGTAGGAGTTGAGTGGCAAGTGAGCTTTTTGTGGGCCTTTTGCACAGGGGAGAATTTTACTCTCAATGAAGAAAAACCACAAGGAATAGCTTACAGACACTCCCAACAGTGCTCTGTGCATTAGGAAAATTAAAAGTAGAAGAGGTGGACTTTCTAGTCGAGCTTTCCAGCTCAAATGAGTGATGGATTTGAGTCAATTGTGGTTTCTAATGAATTCAAAGGATGAGAGCAATACATTAGCAATTCAAATTACTGGGGACAACTAAAATTTTCAGAAGTAGAAGCCTAACATTAGTCTACATTTAGGCCTGGTCTACACTGTGGAGAGGTGTGGGGGGGGGGCGAAATCGATCTAAGTTACGCAACTTCAGCTACATGAATAACATAGCTGAAGTCGATGTACTTAGACCTACTCACCACGGTATCTTCACTTGGTGAGTCGACTGCTGCCGCTCCCCCATCAACTCTGTCTGCACCTCTCGTGTAGACATACCCTTAGACACCTAAGGGTGCAAAAAAAAAAATCACCTCAAGCGATATTGGAACACAAGTGACACAGGCCTCAATTGAACTTATGTTCCCAAATCACCCTCCATTACTTTAATATAGACTAGAAGACTTGACCAACAAGGCTAATGTTTTGAAATGTGTTGTGTGTATGTGGGGAGGGCAGGGGCTGACTTGTGCTAACAGAAGACAGGAACACAACGGCACATGAGAAATTGCAAATCCCTTACTTGTATATATGCATCAGATATTGCATGTGTACACTGTGGGCATCCACAGACAAATACATGAATGTTTGCTCACAAACTTTTGAAAATGTGGACCAAACAATGCAGGAACAAATGATTAGCAGGGACTGGGATATAGATGCGACAAACTTAGTAGCAGCTCCCTGATCTGACTGCTAGAGTACATTCCCATACAGAAACAGATAGATCTGCTGCAGAGTTTTATTAAACTTTAATTCCCTCAATAAAGTTTAATAAAAACATAGAAACAAGATCATCAACAATGTTAGTAACAAACAGTAGACAATGCCCTATATCGTATGACACATTGCACCTACGTTATGTTGCTGTTAATAGACTTTTCCTAGTATTTTTATACTTGGGTACAAATAGTGTGGGATAATGTAGCCGAGCAACCAAAATGGCCAGGAAGATTGTTCAAAGCAAGCCATATTTGTGGATATTTTTTGTTTCATCATTGCTCATGATACAGCTTTGCTATTTTCAGAGGGGTAGCCATGCATTTTCATTAATAGTTTCAGTAATCAGAGAGGTCAGCAATTAAACTTTAACTTTCCTTTGCCAAATGAGCTAACAGCTTTTTCTAATGATATTGTGGTCAAAATTTACCTGTTCCCACAATCTTCACAACAAGTGAAAAGGATCTTTCACTCATATTTTATTTCCTTTTTTAATCTGGACATTCCTCCAGCTGCTGGAGGGATGGGGGAGGAGGGAAATAGGAAGGGGAGGAATGAAGTAAAGGCTGTTTCTTTGACAGAGAAATTAAGTACATCAATTTGTAAATGCATACAGGATATGCACTTTCTAATCATTTTTATGCTGATATTGTGTTTCAGTTTATTAGAATAAATCAGGAAAAAGAGAGGGAAAGAGACTGCTCCAGGTTACAGAACAAACAGACAGCATGCAGAGGCCTAACCACTTTGCATCTCAGCTGGAGCCAGGCTGATTGCTGAAACCATTAGAGTAGCAGCCCTGGCAACAGGCTGCTTTGCAGCCTCCAGGCCACCATAAAACAGGAGCTCCTTATTTTCCACAAGAAAAGGCCAGTGTCTCTAAAGCAAGCACTTTACCACATGGTCCTTTTGGTGGAGAGAGAAGGGCAGACACTGTACCTCAGCAAATTGAAATAAACAGATTTTTTTGCAGTGCTAATATATTCCTTCCCTATTTGTTAAGGATCAGATCATCTACCCTTCCCCACTCCCAATTCTCCCCCCACCCCTATGGAGAAATTAAATATTTTCACCAGTCTGTGTTTTCACTTGTTAAAAATGTAAGGTTAGTATATAGTACATATAGAAAGTTGCCATGCAAAGACTACCGCCACTACCACAAGATCTGTTCCTGTGATTTGCAGAATTAGCCTGTCAGAGGTGCATGTCAGAAAAATATTCATACCACCTTCTAGCTTTTTCACTGTGCTTTTCATCCATAAATCTCAAAGCACTTTATGAAGGAGATACATTGTTCAGGGCACAAATTGTCTCTTTTCTGCGTTTGGAACAGCGTCAAGCATAAACAGGCCCCAATCCTAATTGAGTGTTACCCTAAGCATTATTGCCATTTTTACAAATAAAAAAAGGTGAGACAGAGAAAGTTGAAGTGGCCTGCCCAAAGTCAGCCAGCAGAACAACAGAGACAGGAACAGACACAGGTCTCCTGAGTCCCAGTTTAGTGCCTTATCCTCCAGATTTCATTGCCTATTGACCTGCAGCAGATTAGAGTTTATAACAAGAGGCCTTATCAAAACTATAAATACATTTAGTTTTAGAACTATTATTGCTGTCATTACTTACACTACACAAATTAAGTTGACCCATATTTGAAAAGTTAGATGTGTGAGTGAAGTCTGTAAATGGTTTTACAAATATATATAATTAATTGGTCTAATCCAGCATTTTGTGAATGTGTGGCATATGTAAAAATCTTCCATTATAATTGGTGTGTGTGTATGCGCGCAAGTCTTCCATTGTAGGTGATGGGACCTTTGTCTGAATTCAGAAACGGGCCAAACATGTTTTTGTTTTCAGATAAAGTGTCCCAAATGGTTTCCATAAACCCAACACAACAGAAACAGGGTGTAAAACTTAAACGTTGAGGGTAGAAGAACGGTTGGAAAACCTAAAATGGTTGGATGTTATACAAAAGGATGTGATTAGATGCAGAGGTCCCAAGGAACAGCTTCAAGACAAACTGGAATGGAGAAGATGGTCTCAAAGAGCCCACCCCGTATAGATGGGACTAAGATAAGAAGAAGAAACCCAGAACAACAAAACACCCTACAATATCCCAGCTTTCCCATTGACTGTTCATGGTCTTTAGACTCCTAAGAGGCTAAATCCCTTTTGAAAATGAGATCTAGTCTCCTAAATCACTTAGTTGTTGCAGTTCCGAGCACACTGACTCCCAAATACCTTAGAGATCTGGGGCTTAGTTTTTAACTTTTATCTTACAGCGCCTTACAGATGGATGAGCTAACTCTAGCACCATTAAATCATATTTCCACTGACAGAGTGGGAAGAAGTAGCAGTTAGTCACTTGAATGTGAATGTCTGCCAATTATTCCCATTCCCTAGCCCCGCAATATTACAGGCTCCTGTACATTTTGCCATCAAGCTATTCCATCTATTGTAATACACTAACACACCTGCACACACGTGTAACACACCACTGATTGCATCATCTTCGGGAAGGGAACCTGGGTGCTCTGAATCTAAAATCATGCAGGGCTACTGTGTGAGCTAAAGTGTTAGGTTTGTCAACTTGAAGACAAGCCTCTACAAGTGGTCTAGCTAGCTACTGGGTAGTGGGGGCATGGGGAAAAATGGACAAAGAGCCATACTGTGGCTCATACATGTCTTAGACCACCTTTTGGATGCTGTAAAATAACATTCTCTCTCTCTCCTCCCCACAGAATTATTCCTCTGAATGGGAAGAGGGGCAAATATTTTAATTGTTTTTGAAGGAACTTTCCATGTTATTGCCAGACCTTAACTGACATGAACCTGTTACAGCTAGCTGGTTATTCCAAGAAGTGGAGATTCATATTTAATCTTGCTAGAATAAGAATGATACATGTGTAACCTTAACATTGTCAACACAGATAAGGGGCTGTAACAGTAAAGGGTCTCAGTCCCATTAGCAAACCGACATTGTACATGCAGATAACAGTTTACATTGTTATAGCTTTACTAGCCCAACTAATAAATATTTTTTGTGAACACACACACACACACACACACACACACACACATATGGGTGAATTAGTTACCATGTGAATTTTAACCTTTGCATTCTCTGGGCTTGAATTACTCCTGCTAGTACAGGGAACTGCAAATTGTCCCTCCCTGTGCTAGTATCAGCTGATCTGCTCCCAATAGAGGGCAAGAAGAGATTCTACCAAGAGGGAAACTTAAAGTTCTTTTGTGGGACAAATTACTAGTAGTAGCTGCTGATGGGTTATGCTAAAATAATTCCTCTGGCATTCTTTAAGGTATCCCACAACTCCTTTTGATGTCTTCCAGAGAGAACTGTTTCTGGGAGCTGTGCCAGCAGCTGTGGGATACATTCAAAGGGAATATTGCAACTGAAAATATTAAGAGTACCTGTGTACATCTGGGGCTGCAGTGGCAGGCTTCATAGACTCAGAATGGCTAATATGGATGCATTAAAATGGTGGTGCATTAACTAGTTGTAGCTAACTAGTGCAATCACAAATGGTTTGGGTTCTCTACTGCAGGCACAGTTTCAGATGTATATCAAGGACCATTATAGCATTTTGTAACAGAGCTTGTAGAATACTTTTCTGAGAGAAATATTTAGAAAATCACATTTTCCTTCATCCCAACTAAAGTTCATAGTTTTGTCATGAGCCAGCCAGAAAAACTCAAGCTAGTAGGAACAGCTACAGAAGCAGACATTGATGGCATCATGTTTTTTTTTTCCCTGCGGTTTTGGATAACCAATCAGCAGAGAGGAAAGAATGCCTATTTATTCCAACCCTCTCCTGCCACTTCCCTCAATTTCTTCACCTCAGCTTCACTCCAGGCCTGCCTCTCCTACCTTCCTTCATCCTTCTCTCTCCTTACCTGCTCTGTCTCCCTGGCCCTTCTCCCTAGCTAACTCCTTCCCCTACCCCCACCCTGCTAAAAAATCAGGACACTTACCATTATGTTTGCTGCCATCACTCTGCTTGTATGTTTGAGCAGTTTTCCCTACTCTGTGTCTTTGTAAGCTCTTCAGAGCTAGGGTGACCAGATAGCAAATGTGAAAAATTGGGACAGGAGGTGAGAGGTAGTAGGCGCCTACATAAGACAAATCCCTGAATATTGAGACTGTCTCTATAAAATCAGGACATCTGGTCACCCTATTCAGGGCAGGGACTGTCTACTACTGTGTTTGTACACTGCCTAGCACAAGGCAGTCCCATTTGAGATTTGTTATGGTATTGCCTAGAAACAGTATTATTAATTAGTTAGATAAAATAAGAGGCCTCAATCCAGCAAAGCACTTGAGATATGACAATTTACACAGATGATGATCTGTCTATGTCTGCACGGCAGCTGGAAGGTTTGCTTCCCAGCTCGGTAAATAGACATGTGCTAGTTCTACTTGAGCTATCATGGTAAAAATACTAGTGTAGCCACAGGTAACACAGGTAGTACCTTGGCCTAGCCACTGGAATACAAACCTGACCCCCTCGGTATGTAGTCAGGCAGCTAGCCCAACCCACCATGTGTATTACCCCAGCTCCACTGCTATTCTTAGCATGGGTTTGCTTACCTGAGCTGAGAAGCATGCTCCCAACTGCAATATAGAAGTACTCTAAGAGTCATAAAGAGCCATGTAATAATTCCAGTCAAACAATTCCACCAGCATATATTCTACGTGACTACTATCAATTTCAAAGCATACTGATGAAGGATTCCCTTGGACAGTCAGACACCTCCAAATCAAATATGCTCCCCCCACCAGTTTATATTGCATTTTAGGTGAAGTATCCAACAAGCAGAGAAAGGGTGCAGCTCTTCAGAAGTATAGGTTTTACTCCTTTTCCTCACTTTTAACATACATGATTAAAGTGAGGTAGCTACAGTGTTTATCTACCAGAACTCATTCCTCCATAGTTACAAGGCTGCTTTCATAGGATCTTCAGTTCTACCACCTCAGAGTTTGCAGGTTAAATTTAGCAAGTTGTTAAAATCCAGGGCAAGATGTTCAACGGCACAAAGTGCAGTTAGGCACCCAACTCCTATTCACTTTCTATGGGAGTTGGGCACCTAATTGCTCTGTGTGCTTTTGAAAAACCTCTCCTCCATCCTCCAAAACAGCACTTATGTATTTTTACTGTAATGAGAATGCCATAGTACTTAAGTCACCATAGAATGATACTTAAAGTAGGTTTGGCTTTTAAATGTTGCACACTACACAGTAGATCAGCAGAGCAACTAAGCTATACTGTGCAAGACGGTTTATAGGAATATATGTAAACCTGTAAAGTCTAAAGTCTTGGAAATTAGGTGTTTTTTGTTTGTTTGTTTGTTTCATTTTCTCACTATTTCCCCTTATTGGTTGTCTGATCTATACATTTCAGATGCCTACAGGTTTGGATCACAGACTCGATCCAAAGATGATTTAAACATGATCGATCCATTATTACAGAGTACTGAACAGTAGGCCCATCTATTTAAGTATTTTAATGTGTTTGGGGAAAACTGAAATAATTTAAATCAGACTAGCATTTGCTGTTTGGCTAATCTCTGTCTCCATTTCCCAATCCACATTCCTCCAAGAGTACAAAGAGCCCTGAGCAATGACGTTCTTCAAGCTTACCTGGCAAGGAAGAAACCCTTGGACTACAGCATCTGTTCACAGATAAGATGGATTATGGTGGGCAGGAAATGGACACAGCGTGTGTCATTAAAGTTATAGTTTGTATTACAGCACAACTAGACTTCATTATATCAAGTTCTGGCTGAACAATATTTCCCCAGTTCCTCCTGCCACAAAATTTATTCCATTACTTGAACCTGCTTCTTTATTTGCCTTCCATTGCAGCTCTCCTTTTACTCAGAAAGAAAGCATTTAAAAATATAATAGAATAGTATTCTATACATAGCTATAGAGGAAGATTATTTTTTTAAAAGAATCTCTCTCACACACACACAGCTTGATGCTGCACCACTCACATCATCAGGAGTGGGATCAGGCCCAGAAAATAAAATCTTTCCTTTTTGTCACAGGGCTGGTTTCAATAACTTCATAAGCAAAATTCAGACTTGCTGGAAGTGGTCACAACTTCAGCAAAGTCAACAGACATGCATCCTTTTATAGGATCTGAATCTGGTGCTATATTATCAAATCAGGTGTTAGATCTCATGTAATGGGATAAGGGGTAATTAGAAGTAATTACAAAAAAGGGTTCAAAGTTTGGATTCAGTTTCAATGAGCACAGAGATGTTGGGATGTTTATCTGAACCTTATCCAAATCTTCCAGACATTTGAGTTTCTTCGCAACAGGCTATGGGACACTCCTCTCTCACAGCAGATGCTAGCTTCCCTCATATTTGAAGTTTGGTCTATATGCTAGGATGATAATGACCTATCCTCTTCCCTAGCCCCCAGAATGTCACTCTTGTTTGGGGTAAACCAGATGCTCTGTTTGCTCCTTTCTGCTTGGCCTATAGTAATTTCAGGTGTCTAAAAGGCGGCAGTCTCTGTGCCCCAGAATTCACTACACGTTATCTTCTGGCTCACTTCCTTGTTCTGGAACGCCACTGAGCCTTGAGTGAAATGGAAATTCTCCTTTTTTGACAGCAAACCACATTGGATACAAATCTGAAGGTTTTCCTCCTGTCTATCCAGAAACTGCAATATTACTCCTTCCCACCCTACACTACCTAGTAAGCAATGAAAAAAATATTTTCTCTGCTTCTCTCAAGCTTTACACAGAGTATGAACTTGATAATTCAATAGTTTCAGTCTGTCATCTATCCATTTGTTCATACAGCGTTTGATATGTGCTGACCTAATTGACAGTCTGAGCATACAGGATCTATGTTCATAAAAAATATATTTGACAGACACCCTACCATCACCCAGATTGGTTTTAGGACTCAAGCTCAGTTCTCACTGAGGTCCTCAGCCATTAAAATACGCTTGAGTCAACAGAAGCATAAATGAATCTTTGTGTTACAGTAGCCATTCAGGAACATGTTATCATGACACAAATTGAAATAATAGCAAAGAAAACTGAAATCTCACAAGTCTTATCTGTCCAGACCAAGTTTTCCATCCTAGACCTAATTTTTACTGAATCTTTGTTTATGATTGTACTAGTTGCTGAAAGACCATATTGTCATATGAGTATGGTAGTTGGGCTAAGTAATCCACCACCTATTTAGCCGGCCGATACAGCAAATGAAATTGTTGCATGCAAATTAGCTGTACAGTAAGGGTGGTGACTGGTGATCTCTGATATCACAATGGCCTAATACTCTTGGTGATTTGTGAACTAGATACATGCCTTATTTATGGAGTGTTTATATATAGGTGTAATTCATAAAGTCTAAGTGGCAGAAAACTTAACAATTAGACAGTATCAGACCACGAATGCCAGTAATATTCTGAACAAAATGTTCTCAACCATGCTTGTAGCTGCTTCCACTGCTTCACACTGTACAGACTTTTCAGGCTTTAGAGTAACAGAGTGACATTTCTGGAATCTTATTATATAGATATATAAATCAAGCAAAGTTCATAGCAAAACTAATAAATATTTGGCATCTATGAATGAGTTTCACTCTGAGATTTGCGGTTAATTTGAAGCTGAAGTTTGGGATGGTGCAATTCCAGTGAGAGGCTCAACTTTGAAAGACTTGCACTCAGCTTTAAATTTTGGTTACAGAACAGTGACCATGCTTGGGACCAAATTCTGCATACATAGATTTAAATTTGGAATAATTCCACTGTGGTCAGGAAGATTTACACATTTGTAGAGGAACTTGGCCTTTTGTTCAAAGTAGGAAGGCTATAAAAACTGGACTTGTGTGGGATCATCTGAAAGCCTTTCTTGTACCATAGCTCGCTCTCTCAATGTCTACAAAATGCTTACCAATACCAGCAATAGTGCAGTCTGGCATATAAGCTTCCTTTTACCCCCTCTGACATGTTACTCCAGATAATAAATAATTGTGATAATTATTTAAGTATAAAACCAATACAAATTCTATTTAACTAGTTAAATTTTCAGAAGGGGCTATCTAAATTGCATGCTCATATCATTGTGACATTTGAAATGTGGGTCCTTGGTATTTCCTCTCACTGTATTAGTGAACTTGTATCAGTCTGTGTTTCCTACAGTCATTGGAATATTAGTGTCTTCTGACAAATTGCACTCTACAGATTTACGGTGACATAAATTAGGCTAACGTGTATACCAGTGACATTTTTTTCCTACTGATGTTCCCCTTTTATTCTAATAAGTTTCCCCTTTTCTATATATAGCTGTCCTGTGTGCTCCCACACATACACAAATCCAATAACAATCCTTCTTGTTACACTGCTATGACCACCTTGGAACCAGAAGCTGAAAATCCACAAGAAAAAAAGCTAATCCCTTGCCATTTTCAATGTGACCAAACCCAGGACTCACTGAAATTCTAACCAGACTGCTTCTACTTGTGGTCTTTCTAGTCCAATTTCTTGACCAAAAATGCAACTGTTAATAGGCACCAGAATTTTGGGATGCCTATCCAAACCAAATTAAAAACTCTATCACTAATACATTATATACTTCTCCAGCACTCCACAGCACAGTCTCATATACTTCTTCTGTGATGTCGTGCAACATCTACTTGTATGCTGCATCAGATAAAAAAAATATGAAAGAATTAGAAAGAACAGGCCATACATTTCAGACGTCAGTTACAAATGAGAATAAAACGTTAGAAATATAAGTCTATATGATGGCATAGGTTAAAAAGGAAAATGTATATATTCCCCTTGAAGTTTGGTTCTGAGTTATGGAGTCATTCTCATGTCTATACAGTTAAAATGGAAACTCTTACAAATCTTATGTTCAGTTTTGATCCATACCCCTACTTTCTGGGAGGAAAAAAAGCTCTCTTCCATATAAAGAGGGGGGAGGGATAGCTCAGTGGTTTGAGCATTGGCCTGCTAAACCCAGGGTTGTGAGTTCAATCCTTGAGGGGGCCACTTGGGGATCTGGGGCAAAATCAGTACTTGGTCCTGCTAGTGAAGGCAGGGGGCTGGACTCGATGACCTTTCAAAGTCCCTTCCAGTTCTAGGAGATGGGATATCTCCATTAAAAAAAATAAAATGTTCAGTGTAAACCCAAATTGGGTTGGAACCTTTGAGGCTATTCAGACAAGTTGTTTTCAAATTATTAAATTTTGGGGGGAAGGGGGAGAAAGTTCTCTGAAGGTGGAAAGCCATCCCTATTTTAATTTTTTTGTCCACTTACAGACAACTTGATATAAAAGACATCAGACTTGTTTTACATGCTAATCCCTAATGAGATCTAGTGTACATGACTATTTTTCCATATTGGAGTGGACTTTTTTCATTATTACAGGTGATCTTCACATGCATTAACACTTCCATGAGAGATCTGGAAAAAGCTACAAGTCCCACTATATCTAAATTCAGCTTTCATTCTAAGAAATATATTTTTAAACTTTTACAATGAAAACAGAGTCTTCACTTGAAAATGTAAACTTAACACTGGGCTTTTAAGTTTCTGGTCATGATTTTGCCTACAAATCATGAGTTGTTCATGATTTTTTGTTTCTTAAAAATCACCATGATTTCCCAGGTACCTGGGCTTCACTTTTCTTTGAAAAAGACATTGCTGTCTCATTTTTGACCCTTAGGACAGAGCCAAATAATGTCACTGGAGATAACAATTAACCATTTTTCACTAAAAACAAAAACAGATTCTGGGGGAGCATTTTCCAGCGACTCCATAGCTTTAGTAGGTAGTGCAAAGAATCACAAATATTGTCTTGAACAGCCTCTTATTTCCACCTGGGTTTCTGGGTTTTGAACAATTTGAAATAGTTTCATCCTTCTAAACCATGACTTTGGCCAGAATATTATATTCTCCATGAGCTCTATAGCAGTGGAGCTTGTATCTTTTGAGAGTCCTGTGGGCTATGTTAACAAAAGTCTGAAATATGGGGTGCATAGTGGTGCAGGAACTCCTCACTTAACATTGTAGTTATGGTCCTGAAAAATGCGACTTTAAGAGAAACGATGTTAAGCAAATCCAATATATATATATATATATATATATATATATATATATATATATATATATATATATATATATATATATATATATATATATATATATATATATATATATATATATATATATACATACATACACACACACACACACACACACACACACACACACAGAGTATAAGTTTTAAACAAACAATTTAATAGTGGTACACAGTGATGATGATTGTGAAGCTTGGTGGAGGTGGAGGAGTTAGAGGGTAGGATATTTTCCAGGGAATGCCTCACTGCTAAATGAACTAGCAATTGACTGAGCCCTCAAGGGTTAACTCTCACACTCTAGGAGGCAGCAGGAAAGGAGGGAGGGCAAACAGAGACACACACCTTGTGTGTGAAAGAAAAAATGTGCATTTCCCCTTTAAGTAGCTGACCCCAGGCTTAAGTACACTGCCTTGTTAATTAAATCAGCTTGCTGAGACCTCCTGAGACCGCAGCTACTGCCTAGAAGCTCCCTCCGTAGTATCCCCCCCCTCTATGGAAGATGGGGTAAGCGGGGTGCAGGAGCAGGGGGGAGGGGGAGACACCCTGACATTAGCCCTCCTCTTCCCCTCTCCCCTCATACAGCAAGCTGGAGTCTCTGGGAGCAGCTCCAAGGTAGAGGACAGGAGCAGCACATGGCAATGGGGGGAGGGACAGAGCTGAACTGCAGGCAGCTGCTGCACAGGGAATTTAGGGGAGTGGGGAGCTGATGGGGGAGCTGATAGGGGGCTGCTGGTCCACCCTGGTTCCAACCACCCACCAGCTAGCTGCAACGGACTGCTCTTCCTGCAAGCAGTGGACAAAACAGGCGGCTGCCAAAGGACATTAGAAGAGAGCATTTCACAATTTTAAATGACCATGTTCCCTAATTGATCAGCAACTTAACATCAAAACAACTTTAACCAGGATGACTTTAAGTGAGGAGTTACTGTAATAGACTCCACAGGTTATACCATCTAAACTTGGATGTGCAGGAAAGCCACCAATATGAGGCTGTTTATAAGCCTTCTGAGTACCAGCTATCTAGGTTCATGGACTTCTATGTACCAGCAGCATAGTTGTTTGAGTGGAGGGACTAATCTTCCTAAGAACATGGCTGAAGTTCCATAAGAACAACAAGGTCTTCCAGCATAGGCTCAGAGCTTGTAACTCATGATAAACAAGCATGAAAAAGTGATAAGCAAAATCTGTTACACCATTTCAGATTTAATTAAATTCCATAGCATCTATAATTGTGGCAGCTTTAGCTACAGAGATTTAAACACCAACATGAATAAAAACAAACCCGCTAATTTAATCCTCCCCCAAATAATGCATCAGTCATTTGCATGCTCTTCAATGCACATTCTGGCTCTGATGGCTAAGGGAAGCAGCTTCTGAAATTAAGGGCCCTCACCTCAAATGAGGAAGTCCTGTGAACCATCACGCGGGGTTCAAACATAGGTTCTGTTTAGCATTTCCCAGCTGAGTTTAGGTGCAACTACGGAGCATAACGTAGGAGTTTATGAAATCTACCAGACTGCCCACAATAGAAGCCCAGTTCTTATTTTTTTCCATGGAATTAGCTCAGTACAGGTCTGTCGCATCTTAAGTGCATTTAACATGCGCGATTTCAGCTTTACGCGGTCGGCAAAAACAAGAGAGAAAAATGACAATTTTAATACTGTACCTGTAGTGCGGGCGATTCTGCCCACGATTACACTCAATGTAATTTTGACTATACGTGATTTTCACTTTACGCGCTGACTGCGGAACGTAACCCCAGAGTAAGATGCGACAGACCTGTATGGACAGTGGCAATAAAATGTTCTTCCTGGTACCCGGCTAATATACTTCAGCCCTGCTTTTCAGTGAGTGCCACTCAGTGTGGAAAGTTTTGTCCTGTCTCTACACCCAGTCTATCTTTGGCCTTTTTGATGAATCTGCCAAGAAGAGAGTCATGTGACATTAGTTTACATTTTGTAGACATGTCTGCATGACATCCCCAATTTGTTTCACTTAGTAATCAAAAGCCATTACAATCTGATGTTTATCAACTTGGGCCAGATTTGAATAAATGACCTTGAACAGTAATACCCTGTATCCATTACTAAGCCCCAAGTCATTTTGTCCCACAATAAAAATATTTCCAAGTCTCACATTATTTTTGCCTGTACATCTTTTGGAGATACAAGCCTATGAATGAAGAACCAACCAAATAGAATGTTCTGTTTAGCATGAATCTTGTTTATGCTAGCCTTTTATCTTGGTCATTCCTGAGTATCAGGAAATCCCAATTTTAGTTATTATTCTGTCTGCCATGCATTGTGATACTCACCTTTGTAGTTTGAGGACACCTCATACAATTAGCTGTTAAGAGAGCTGAAAAAAATTTGCCATTTACATCTAGATTTTTCTAAGGCAAGTTTCATTTTTAAATGTCACTGCATGTGCTTATTCACTAGCTGGCTGAATATTACATGTAAGAATTTCCAAGAAACAAAGTAGGCTTGTTTAAGTGGACTATATCAAGACAGACAATTTATTATTAGTAGAAACAGGAAAACTTCCCAATTAAAACGAGACTATATTACAGGCACAACTAACCCACAAAATTTGGTATTTACAGCATATTCTCTGATATCTTAAAATTGGTTTAAATGGGGCATGACATTTTATTTATGCCACATTTTGTTTATCCCACTTGGCTTCTTCTCTGTAACATCCAAGGTTAATACAGAGACTGCTGTCTGTTCCTCTTAGTGCTCCCTATAACATTTGAGTTTCAAAAGCATCTCTTTAATTTTCTGACAGTTTGGGGAAGACTTGTGTGCTTAGAATGACACTTACATTAATAAAAAGGTCAAACAAAAATGTTTATAATGGGCCAACTAAACTGATCAGAGCCAAGCACTTTTGGTCTGGCTTTGGCATAAAAGGAAACTTTCCAGTGTCTTGAAAGCCAGATACACATGGTAGCTCTTTTCTCACTAAGATCAGAATTCTTTCATGATTCTGAAGCTGATGAATTAGTACCTAACTGGTGATCTGATTCCTTCCTTACAACTACACAATGAGCCACCTCAGTTACTCTGCACATGACCTAGGCTGTATTTCAGATGATTGCAGCAGCAAACACGTTTGTATAAATACACAAACACTTCTCTCTGTAATACGGTAGGAAAAGGAACAAAAGAGTGGGCAAACAGATAAAAAGGACCCTCTCACACACAGACACACTTTCGGGAAATGAAGTAGAGGGGGAAGAGTGTGAGTGACATAGGCATGTCCAGGCAAGCATATTATACATATCTGATCAGGTTCTCGATACTTGGTCGGGGAGGGTGAGAGGGACAGGGCTCAGGGAGAAGGGGTCATGTGTTGTCTCTGATGAAAGAGAAGACCAAGTTGATCATCATGGTTATTGCAAGATGTTTGTACAAGAAATATTTTGAGATATGTAAAATGTAAACTATGTTCCAGAAACCTGCTGGAGATGAAGCATAATACCTGAGGTGGGTAGGTCTCAGAGCTAATTCAATCAAGAGTGACAACAATCAACATCTTTTGACGCAGCCCAATCTGGACCAGATGCAGGCCTGAGTGTTTACAAAGTCAAAAGAAACACCAAGAAAAAGTCTTAATAAGGGACCTTGAGCTGAAATTAATGAAACACCCTGATTGTGAAAAGAGACAATGTTTGGGACTACACAAGAGAAGAAGGAAGGGCACAGATACAGGGCCGGTGCTTCCATTTAGGTGACCTAGGCGGTTGCCTAGGGCACCAGGATTTGGGGGTTGGGGGGGCGGCATTTTGCCGCTGTTGGCGGCAATTCGGCGCCGGGGGGTCCTTCCGCGCTCCAGGTCTTCGGCGGCAATTCTGCAGCGGGTCCTTCACTCGCTCCGGGACCTGCCGCCAAAGTGCCCCAAAGGACCCCCCCCCCCCCCCAGAATTGCCGATGACGACCGGGAGCGCGGAAGGACCCCCGCCTAGGGTGCCAAAAACCCTGGCGCCGCTCCTGACAAGATAGTATCCATTGTGGAGGCAAAACTCTGCCAGCATGAGTGCCTCATGAAAAGTAGACTCCAGCTCGCTGGACTGGACAAGCACTGACGGTTGGGTGAGAAATACCTTATTAGACTGGACTAGAACTTGTTAATAAGTATAGGCTCTAGATTCTGATATTTATTTGTCTTTTATCTGCAACTTGATGTTTCCAATCTTTTTACTTAGCATCTATTTTGAATCTTTAGCTTAAGCTGTGTTAAATACGTTTCTATTTGGCTTTACTACAGACACTACCAAGTGCCTTGTGTGGAGGAGAGTAATGAATGAGGGGGGGACTGAGGAACTGGGGTGCGCTGCTTCACTGGGGTCAGCTGGTTGGTGTACTTGATAGGTGCCCAGGAGACAAGTGACTGGGCACTCAAGTGTAACAAGGTAGGATGTGCTAATTGCTAGCGTCAGAGGGGAAAAAAGCAGGGCTTGCAGAGACACCATGGGACATTGTGTTTGTATTGTCAGAATTATCCATATAGGGAAATAACTATGAATATATCTGTCTCTTCCCATATCCTCTGAGTTCACACTCATGTTGTTATTTGAATACCTGTTCCTATCCTGAGAGATTTTCAAAGGAGAAGGTTTGTAAATGTCAAGACTGACTCTTAAAATTGAGGCCACAATTTTGGTCTTAAAATTCCTGCTATTTTATGCATATAGTAGTTTGGTGCTCTCTCAATTCTCTCATCCTGCTTGCTTTCAAGAATTAAGCTGGCAGGGAAAGTGGAAGGAGGTGTTGGAAGCGTTTGTTGTTTTTTGATCAAGGAGTGAGATTTCAAGAATGTCTTAACTCTCTTTATGAGAGGCTGATACCAAAGAACAAACTGTCAGTGTCACATTTTGAGCATGCTAGCCACAGAAACAAAAATTGCCAATGTAAGATTCCTATTGCCATTACTGTGCCTATAGGAGAATATATTCAACTTTCAAGTGCAAAAGTAACTATACAACATTTGCTTTGTTTCTACAAATCAGAATCTGAGTCATTGCTTAAACGAAAAAAAAAAAACCACATACCACCACCAAACAACCAAGGCAGTGATCTACGACAGTGAGCCTGTCTCTTTTTACACCAGTATAAATCTGCAGTTACTCCTCTGATGTCAACGGAGTTTGACATATTGACCAAGTTAAAATTTGACCCACTCACTTTAAAAGACAACTTGAAATGATTGTATGTATTTTACAATACAACACATACATTAAATTAAAAGGTGGAAAGGCTATTTAATACAATCAGATGTCTTGGATTTTATTTCTCGATTTTTTGTTAATTAGAAATTATCCTAACAGTAACACTTAATACCTTGTGTAGCACTTATGACCATGAATTGTTCCATTTACTTCAGTATTACTACTCACAGTAAGTATAATATCCAGAAACAGGGCCTATGTTTGCAGAGCACTTTGGTGATGAAAGGAATTATAGGAGGCACAGGTAGTAAAGCCAACGTTTTCCAGGCTGGGTGTAGGCCTCATGCTACGCTTTTTTTATTTTTTGAAGTTCTAGCAGAAATTGTTCAACTGTTTCCACTAATAAATAATAATAATAATAATAATAATAATAGAGAAAAAGGTGTTTTGCCCATGTTAAGAAATAGGTTGTAAGAATTTTTGTTTGAGACGCCCCAGGATTTGGAGCAGAAACTGGAAATTTGGCAAGCAGTGGCCTTTGTGCCAGGGATGTGCCTTTTACTGTGGGAAAAAAACCACCCAAATTTGGCCAATTTATAAGCTTTTGAAAGATCTCAATACACACATTGGTAGACTTAGTAGAGTTTGGAAGCTAAATTCTTGGAAGATTCAATCTGAGAATGGTCTAGCTCCTCACATATTCTATGTGACAGGAGGATTGCACATGTACCATCCTCTCAGAGTGATTGAGCATGCTCCAATGCAGGTCTGCAGGAGCTGAGCAGGATTTGCTTTGCAACTGCTGCTATGATTCTGAGCACAAGGACAGACAGCACTGGGACTGGCTTCCCTGTGCTCTTAATGACACCCTGTGCCCCTGCTGGCATCCAAAAAGTGAGGAGGAGGAGGAGGAAGCAGCAGCCTGACTTAGCATGGAAAGGGATGAGGGACAAGAAATAATGGGGTTGGGGCAAAATAGATGCAGAGGAGAAAGAGGGCAGAAGCTGAGGGAGATGGAGGTGAAGAGAGGGGCAGAGGGAGGAGGAGTTGGATAGGAAGAGAGACAGGCTTGAGAGAGGGACAGAAGGGTCTATAACCACTACAGAACCCTCCCCTCCAGAACCTGAACTGAACTCATTAGTCCTGAATCTCTACATCCCTTTGCCATCAGCAAATTGCTGTTAAACCCACAGGCAAAGCATGTGTCTCATCCCCTCCTGCTGTATGATGCCGATACTCAGCCCGTTACTGCTACCAGTTACTCCATTAGCTCAAGTGATAGAGGTCTGTACTATGCATCTGAAGACCCAAACCCTGCTGATGATCAAAGTTGGGGATCAGTGTGGAGTGGCTATAGAGTTCCTGGTCCACTCCACAATTACCAGAGAGGACCAGAATATTTTTGCAAGGCACGTTGGTGTTTGTGTCCTCATACTACAGTGCTTTTGACCACACACTACAGCTGCTCTGGTACTGTACCAGGCACTCAAATTCACCCATCTTAGTATTTAGACTTCTAGCACTTTTATACAAGCATTTATAAAATTTGTCAATATGAAGTTTTCTGCATTCCTGTGATGTAATTGAATTGGACTCTTTCATTTGACTGTATCTTCAATTCCTACCTGTACTTTCTAAACTTCTATCCTCTGTTCTTTTCTAGGATATATAGTATCCCCTTTAATAAAGTCCTCCCCTAAGGGATGTATCTGTCCAACCTGTGTGCTCCTCCATACCTCTCAGCTTTTCCCCAGCCTTCAGTTTAAGAAATCCTTTACAACCTTTTAAAATTTTACATGCCAGAAATTTGGTTCCACTTTGATTTAGCTGGAGCCCATTCTTCCTGTACAGGCTCCTCCTTTCCCAAAATATTTCTCAGTTCCTAACAGACGTAATTCTGTCTTCTGAACACCATCTCAGCCATGCATTGAAACCTTCCTGTTCTTCCTGTCTAACTGGCCCTGCATGTAGAACTGGAAGTATTTCAGAGAACACTAACATGGAGGTCCTGAACTTTAATCCCTTGCCTAGCAGTCTGTGTCTCTCATTCCTACATGTACCATTGACCCAATGATGGGCTCCTCCCCAGCCTGCACCAGACTCTATGGAAAATCATATATATGAAGAAATACCAAAGGCCTGATTCTCTCTGCTGTTAATGGAGTTACTTGCAGCTGTGTAAAACCAGTGTAATTAAGAGTACAGAACTAGGCCTAAAATGTTAATGAAACTTTATAGTTAATTTTATTTATTTTTATACAAAGAGAAACCCTAGCAAAAGACAGTTTATAATGGAAATGCTGGCACTACAGTATGTATCTCAAGTATAATTACTAATTGTTCATTTGGAAACTTTATAAAAAACAGTTTAATTAGGTTTTCATGCACCCACACTAGCTCTGGAAATGTAATATGAAAATTAAGAAATAACCATGTACTTTTCTGGTGTGAAATTAAGTTCTGGCTATGGCATAGCCTTCCAGAAATAAAATGTGGTTAAATTTATTACAGAATAAACTAATGTAGCATGAACAATAATCACTATTTCCATATTTAGTTCTCATAATATTTGTGGTTTGAGGCTCAGACAGATTGGATACAGCATGATTTAAAAAAAAAAAAAATTCCAAAGTATGGGCTCAATCCTGTAAAATACAAAGTATCTTGTAGGATTAGGCACTATACTTTTACATCTATGATTCACTTTATGAATTTATGAATCTACCTACAAGATATTAAAATGTGGTTCCTTTGGAATATTTTTATTGCAGTTCTAGAAAACTCAATCTTACTCAACATACGCACATCAAATCAATAGATTCAAGCTATATGACATACCCATCCCATTGGGAATTTCTGTCCTATCTGTTAAATGATTATGATTTAGTCCTACTAGGTAGATATATTGAGGAGAGAGAGTGTTAGATGAGGTGATAGGCATATTAGATAATATGTGAAGCTGTTGAAATTATTTTTGGAACAAGATCACATGATATTTAGAATTATATTTTTATGTTACAGAAAAACTAATTTGAAAAATGTTTGTGTATGTATGTGAGCTTATGCTAGTCCCTATTCAACCTACTCTGCCCTCAGGTCAGACTGAGCTTCTTGAGAAGTAGCGCCTATCACAGTTCAGGGCAACTGCATTGTATTCCCCCTCCATGATCCAGCAAACAAACCTATGCTTACACTTCCTGTTCCCCAGCAGTTGTCTCTCTTGGGTGAAGACCTGTATTTCTCTCCCTTCTGAGCAGTCTTTCCAGGCTGACAGCTCCCTGCCAACATTGTGAATTCTCCAGCAAAGTCAAGTTGCCTAATCAGGTCTGCTCTATTATTGTCCTCAGACACAGCAGACAGTGTAGTTTCCACAATTAAGCTACAACACAGCTCTTTCTAATCAAGCACATTTATTCTTAGGGTAAAAAGCATTACAGAGAAAACATTAAAACAATAAAGAGAACCTACATACATGCTAATCACTCCCTGACTCCAACTAGGGCTCTGGCTGGTGAACATTCCTTCAGTCCTTACCCAGAGGCTTTCCTGTGGTTACAAGTTCACAAGAGCAGTGAGCATAGAATCAGCACACTCACGGACAGTTACTTCTTTATACAATTTTTGCATCTTTGATTGGTCATGTAACAGGTGATCAGTGGAAGAAGGGTCCACACCTCCTCATAAAGCTCCAAAGGTTGAATTCTTGCATAACCCTTCCGTCTAGAGATTTCTTGGGAAATCTACTTAACTAAAGTTCAGTCTTGCCTTAGTCCATTGTTTAAAATACTCCTTGAGAGCTCTTAAAATTTCACAAGATTTACATTAGTCATGTCTCCTACACAATCCCACAATAGACACAAACATTTATCCATTTTTAATACAATCAGCTGCTAAAATGTTTCAACTTAATTCATTAACGTTTGTCCAGGGTATTGCAGGAAATTGCCACTCCATCACAGTAGACCCTCCTTGCTGGGCCCACTCATTAGATTGTTTTGAAATACTGTACCTTCTTGCCTTTTACTATCTTGCAGTGCATGCTAGGGCAAATTACACTGCTCTACAGCCAAAATGCTTCTGAAATAAATGTAGTCAAACTTTACTAATTCTGGGTCACTGAGAATGAAAATGATGCTTAAAATTGTTGATTGGCTCTAGTTTTCAAGATATCCTATTGGGTCAGTATATATGACCCTTGACTTGGGAATGGCGGAGGATAAGTGAGTTATAAAGGGAAGGGATCTCAATTTAAACCAGAAATGACTAAAATACATCTTTGACTGGATCTATGAATAAATCTATGACTGGGTTTGGACAGTACTTGCTTTTTAGGCAAAACAATGAATGATGCAATCTGAAGTTGGTATTGCGTCATACATGATATGAATTGCATCATGTTATTCCTAGAAGTCATGGATGATGCAATCATAATGAAGCTTACATCACTCTGCTGAACAAATTGCCCTATATCAGCTCTAGAAATCATACAGTGTCATGCTCTCTTATTTGTCAGTGTTTGATTTTGCAAAGGGACACATTTTCATTTAGCCAAAGTGAGCAGAGATGCCTCATACTTGTGTGAACAGTGCAGATAACTTCTGCTATGTTTGTGGTGAAGTGACTTTTGCATCACAAAAGCTCAGTATAACCACTATGGTTAAGAAAGCCTATCGCCTTTATTTTGGCTGCAAAATTGGAGATCAGGACAAGAGGTGGGCCCCACACATATGCTGCAACACTTGTGCAACAAATCTTTGCCAGTGGTTGAACAGGAAAAGGAAATCTATGCCTTTTGCAGTCCCAATGATTTGGAGAGAGCCAACAGATCATACCAGCAATTGTTACTTCTGCATGGTGCCTCCAGTTGGGAAAGGTGTGTGGGAAAGCTATATGCCCAGTACCCCACGGAGAAGGACTGCCGGTTCCTGATGCACCAGAATCATTCTCACTTGAGTCAGACGAGGAAGAGGAAGAGGATGAAACTTCTGGTCCTGTACCATCAATGGCACAGGACACACATTTTCTCCCATCCTCCTCCTCTGAACCACACCTCATAACACCAGGTGAACTGAATGACCTTGTCAGGGATTTGGAACTACCCAAGAGTAAGGCAGAGCCGTTGGGCTCCAGACTACAGCAGTGGAATCTCCTGGCAGGTGATGTTAGGGTTTCCATGTTCCGTGACTGTCAAAAGGATCTTGTCCCATTCTTTTTCATGGAAGGTGATCTTGTAGCCTGCAACAACATTGATTGTGTGATGGCAGCCCTCAACATCGTTCACGATCCAGATGAGTGGAGACTGTTCATTGATTCATGAAAGACGAGTCTTAAAGCTGTTTTACTGCATAATGGCAATATTTTGCCATCAATTCCAGTTGGTCATGCAGTCCATATGAAGGAAACCTATGACAACATGAAACAACTTTTGAGGTGCATAAACTATGACCAACATCAGTGGCAGCTTTGTGGCGATTTTAAGGTTGTTGCTCTCTTGCTTGGTCTGCAGACTGGATACACAAAGTACTGCTGTTTTCTCTGCAAATGGGATAGTCGTGCAAGAGATTCCCACTACATCAAGAAAGATTGGCCATTCCGCCAGTCATTGGAGCCTGGGAGGAAAAGTGTTCAGCATCCACCCGCTTGTTGAATCAAGGAAGATTTTGTTACCACCCTTACACATCAAGCTGGGTCTGATGAAGAACTTTGTTAAGGCCATTGACAAAACACAAGCAGCTTTCAAGTACCTCCGTGGAAAATTTCCAAGGTTAAGTGAAGCTAAGATAAAGGAAGGTGTCTTTCTTGGTCCTCAGATTCGTGAACTTCTTCGAGATGATGCATTTGACCATGCACTGCGTGGCAAGGAAAAGACGGCATGGAAAGCCTTCCAGTTAGTGGCAATAAATTTTCTCGGAAACAACAAGGCAGACAACTACAGGTTGTTGGTGGAAAACCTCCTCAAGGCATACAAAAGCCTTGGTTGCAACATGTCACTAAAGATACATTTTTTGCACTCTCATCTAGATTTTTTTCCAGCGAACTGCGGAGCAGTGAGCGACGAGCACGGCGAGCGATTTCACCAGGACATTGCAACAATGGAGAAACGCTATCAGGGCAAATGGAGCCCATCAATGCTTGCAGACTATTGCTGGACAGTGACAAGAGATGCTCTATTTAATGAATACAAGAGACAAGCCAAGAAGTGCCGAGTAGACACTGAATAGGACTAAACTATGTACATAATAGTTTTTTGCCTTTTGTTTCATCATAAATTTTATTGATATAACCCTTTTGCTGATTTTTAAAGTGTTACATAAACAGGACAGGTGAAATATTATCATGTAAAGCAACCATAAACACATGAAAAGACTTAGGTTTACAATTTATGATTAAAACTCTACTATCTACACAATATACATAGACATAAAATGTAAAAACTTAAATATATCTTAGAAACAGTAGCCAATTAGTTGTTTTAATTTTCATATTTGAATTCAGCAAATCAAAATACATAATAAATAGCACATTTTATCTCTGAAGCAGACGACTTCTCAAAAATTGTAGACCAGTGTTATCCAGAGATCCAGTGAGGCTTTACATTTTTAGCCAACAATGTGGGCTCAGTGGACAGATGGGAAAAGGCTGCCAGGCCATCTTCCAAGGAGATCTGACTAGAATTTAGGGTTGCAAGGTGTCTGTTCACAGCTGACAATGAGCCCCTTCATTTTGGAGGAGGAGCTTAATTGGCTGTCATTGAAGACAAGACAGAGTGAATTCAAGCAAAAAGGCTTATGGTCCACCCCAAAAGTGAATATCCACAGGAAGGAGAACAGACCACAGGGCCACCACTTTAAAAACAGCCTAATGGAAGGATACTGGCACAGATGTCCAACCACGTGTGGTCTTTCTGGGTGAGAAGAGAGGTGGATTGACAGTGAGGATACCAAAAGGTTTGTATACACTGGATACGTGTTGGAGAGGTATTAATTTTTAATGGAGAAATTCCCATTGAATAAGTAGCTGGCATGCCCATTGACTCTTAAAGCAGATCATTATCATTAGTTTCCATCATGGATAAAGCTGTGGGCACTGATCTAAAAGCCAGATTCTGATACCCTTACCTTGAGCACTATCTTTCTCCACAAGCATCCTCCTTGACTTCAATGTAACCAAGAGTGAGGTGAGGTGCTTTTCACTGCGAATGAGGTTATCAGAATCCAGCCTTAAGAAATGCTGAATAAGTAAGTAGCTTTTTTACAGAGATTCATTGCCAGCCTCTCTCTTGACCAGCAGTGTGTGTGCCAGCTTCAACTGCATGCAATGATTGAAATGGTCCATTTCTTTATATGTATGGAAGTGGGGATTGTTCTCGTTATCTTCTTCTCCCCAAAAAAGAAAGATTTTAAAGTACCTGTTAATTCTTTGTTGGTTTAACAAAAATTAGAAAAAATGTATCTATATGTAATAAGAATCTTTTCCTGGGTCTGTTTGACTAGATCTGCTGTGGAAAATTATTAAATATTATAGAAATAATATAAGTTAATTAATGAGGACTAAATGGCTCCAGTTGTCTAATTAATAATTTCTTCACATGCCAAAATAGTTCACTTAGCCAATCATCATGAATACAGACATTAGAAGAAAGTGAAAATAAACTTCAGGAACTTTTCCAAAGGCAACATAAAATACTATTGTCCTTCATTTTGACATCAAAGACAAATCATATTTTAAAAATAATCACATTCCCTTTTGATGTTCTTATTAAAATCAGGCGTTGTCTCAATGTGCATATCCCACTTCCAGAAGGAAGTCCAATGACCTCAGAATACCTCTTTACTTGCTGCTATGAAAATAATTCTTTTCTACATTGTAGATAAATTCCCATTAAGGTTCTTGGGTTAATGGACTTGAGCATCAAAAAGAAAATAAAGACTTTATCTGTGTGATAAAAGTCAGGTCCCTTCTGCCTACTGAGCTCTTCCCATGTTTAAAGTGCTATTGTTGCGGACCATTCAGAGATCAGTCATGGAGCAAAAGGACAAAAAAGCTGAAGTGCATAATAAGAAAACAAAACTTGTAGTTCTCATTTCTCTTTTCTATGACAAAAAGATTTAGAGAGAAAGACAGGAAAAACATGTGTGCAAGCAGGGGCTGCTCTATGTATTTTGCCACTCCAAGCACAGCAGTCAGGCAGCCTTCGGCGGCATGCCTGTGGGAGGTCCGCCGGTCCCGCGCCTTTGGCATACCCGCCGCCGAATTGCCGCCAAAGCCGCGGGACCAGCGGACCTCCCGCAGGCATGCCTCCCCAGACACGCGCTTGGTGCGCTGGTGCCGCCCCTGTGTGCAAGGATAGAAATGCATGAGGAAAAGGAAAGAAGACACAAGACACAAATAGATGGAAGATGAAGTGGTGGGGAGAAAGTGAAAGATGGACAAAGAATCCTTAGTGAAAACTGCTGTAGCATCTCCTTTGAAGAAATGCTGCAGCCTGTACAAAAGATTTGGGTTGCTGTTTTATTTCGTTGTGGGGCTCCTCAGGACTACTACCTAAAACAGGTTATTTATTGCACCACATAAATGTAAAGTTTGGGGAGGAGACAGGAAGGGGCCATGGTATGAATGGGAGGGGGAAAGCATTTATTTCTTAGGCTTGGGAGTATATAGGGGGCCACCACAGGACGTCAATGAAAGATGGGCAGGGAGCACAAAGAGGTACTCTAAGGGATAAAGTCATGGGAGACCCTTTGGGATGGGGGAAAACTCCAATCCCCTTCACTCTTCCAGGAGGAATAGGCAGGGCAGAACCATGGTGGCATCCGTTGTTGAGAGAGCATGCAGGAGAAACACCCAGAAGATACAAGAAGTGGGAAATGGTCCTATCGTTCCTCCATGATAATACCAGTAAGGGGGGAGGGCGGATTGTAGGCCCTAGGGCCTCCTCCACAAAAAGAAACGACAGGTGGAGGAGGCAGTGCCTGTTGAGGAAGGACAGGATGTTTGAGGAGGGATGGTTCATGGGTTTGGGCTACTTAGCTGAATTTCCTGGCTTTTTTGGCCTTGAGAATTGAGATATTCCTATTGAAATCACCCAAAATTGTCCAGGAAGCTCCTTCCCCAGACAGGCCTCAGAGTCCAAGGATGAAATCCTGGCTCCACTGGAGTCAATGAGAGTTTCACAATTAATTTCAAATGGGGCCAGGATGTCATCCCAGTCTGCTTCTCAGAAAAATTTCTAAAGAAAAACCTGAGAGCTACAAGAGAAAATTGAGGAGGGCTTTGTAGCACGGGGGAGGGGGGGGAGTAGAGGGATGGAGCTTATCTTCATCTTTGGCTTCCTTATGTTTTCAGACCAGCAGAAGAAGCACCCTTTCTATATTCTGCAGCTAGAATATCTTCTCTTTATTTCATAAAGGATTTACCATCTACATGAACCACATCCCAGAAAGAGAGAGTAAAAATGAAGGTGAATACTTGATGAAGTCAGGATACTATGTGCCCTCTAGTGAGTGTTTATTTGCCTTTCTTACTGTGGTTGCCTCTGTTTGCATTAGAGGATATCCTGTGAATAGGTCAGGGCTAAGTTGCCGGACTGGCTCTTCATTTCGTGTTTCCAGGACATCACCCGAATTTTAATAAGGAATCCTCTGATTCAAGGAAAGGTAATTTTGGAGTCAAGAATAAATTTATTTTTGTTTATTGAAACTCAAGAGGTGAAATGGACACAGCTGAACTTCTGTTTCTGAGGGCAGAGACTCTGATAGCCACAGTAACGGCTAGATAAATGGTCACAGTTTACCATATGGTCACATTGTTTTGAGACCTAGGTCTCATGACACTGCAGTACTTCATCTCTTCCTTGATGTACAACTGAATAACCCATTCATAATTTCAAATCCAGAATTACCACATTATCTGTAAGAAAAATACAGTTATAGCTACAATAATTTGAGAAATTTAAAAAAAATATCTTTCCTTCTGGTAAAGTCATACAAAATTAATGCTTGTTAATTTGAATAAGGGGCTATTCTATTGTATAAATGGAATATTTTAATACATACATTTCAAAGTGAATTGATTAGCTTCAAAAGGTAGATTCTTTACTTAGCTGGTTGCAAGACTGATAGTAGTACCTGAAAATAAACAGTCAGAAGCTGTCAATACTTTATCAGTAATATGAGCACCACTTTTCCCAAAGTGGTTAGGGTCAGGACCATGAGTACTCTGAGTCAATGACACACTTGAGTGCTTTTGAAACATCGAAGCATTAAGCAAGTATTGGACTAATTCTATCCCCATGGATGTGAAGGAGAATTTACCATTAACTTCAATGGGACCAGAGTTAGACCAGTGCTGAGTGCCTTTTGAAAATCCTTCAAAAATGTTTGTGCTCCAAAGATTTTAAGATTCTATTATTGCATCACTTAGGAATTGAAGGTTTGTCCTCAGCACATCTCAGATAAAATAGTATGAAATTTAACTGGCCATAATGTGGTTTAAAAAAAACAACAACAACAACAACACACCTCTGACACTTTGTGATAAAAATTAAGTTTCTACCTAATTTGTGAAAGAGGAAAATTAAGCAGCCTGTACATGACTTACTGTATAAGTTCTCTCTCCAAAGTGAAATTGAAAAGCTAGGACATGCTAGTGGAATATAAAAACCATGTCTTGTTCTCGTGAGTTAGCGTTGGCTTCACACCAATGATTTGCATAAGCAGCTGAAAGTGTATCATTATTCTTAACTTGAGGTCATTCTTCAGTCCAAATAAACTGGTTTGAAGGAAAACCTCCTTTTCAGGTATTAATATCTTTATCTACCCATATTATACACACACACACACACACACACACACACAGCAGAGCTGTCAGCCACCTTACATTACATGTTGTATGCCAATGTCCAAGGAAAAGACCAGTGTTGAAGAGTGTGTCACCAAGAATGTCATATGCAAGACATACAAAACACACACAAGTTAGTTATATTCCTGGAAAGGGTCTGATGGGCAATATCTGGTGAAAAGACAGTTTGTGTGAGCCTTCACTGGCATCAATATTTAGTTATTCACGACCTTAAACTACTTCAAAATTTTCAGGAGGCCTTCACAGCTCTATTGTTGTGGATGTTTTTTAAGGATAAGTAAGAAAGGATGTAAAAACTTCAACAAGTCAAACCAAACCTTAACCAGATGGTTTTTGAGCTTCAGAGAAGTTTGGATAACTTTAAAAAGAAATCATGTTGGCATGCATCCATTCCTTCTGTTTCTGGCTTCAAATGAGAAGAAGAATGCCAAAATACCATAAGACAGACTTTTTACATGGTCCTTCTAGACCTGCATAGCATAGATAACCAGAAGTGTCATGATATGTACTTAAAATAGTATTAACCTTCTGCCAATAATTAGCCCCTTTAGTTTTTCTCTTTTTCCAGCACAGTATAACCATGATTCCACAGTTTTATTTAAACCCTAATGAGTTAATAATGTAGTCAGAGAGGCTGGTGCCTTCCCACTCAATATGGCTTATACTAAGGCACAGAGAATTTAATATTGTGTTTTATTACACTATATGAAAATTATCCTGAAAACAGGGTCTCTCTTACATCTCTTCCAAGAGATGGCAAAAATAAAGAGGTTATACAAGCCACCTCGCTTTAGAGCCACAATTTAGGCACAAACAGGGAAAACACCATGTTATGAATGCAAATCAGTATACTTGTGAACACAGAAATAGGAGAAGACCAAAAAAAACACAAAAAACAGTAAGACCTGCTTTGCTTCACAAAATTTACTGATTGTTTCTTCCTGTTGCACATACCATTACTGTGCAGTGGCTTCAAGGACATCAGGGAGTCCTCTACATGATAGGGTACTGAACTGAGTAAACCCCTCATTTAGTAGATGAAAGGAAAGTGGGATTTATCAAAAAGAGGTCACACGCCTTGCTGAGACAGGCCACCTTGTGGAATGAGGGAGAAACTATGATTAGTTACACTATAGGTAATATTTTCATACTATCGAACAATCTTTGTGACTGTTGCATAGTGCTTTTGCTACTGAATAGGTAGGTACTCCTTTTAAAGTTCTTTATTCACTTTCTTATGCCAAATAAAGTTTGCTTTTATTTAAGGTCACTTGAAGTGGATGGGGTGACTGGCACAAATATAACTACCCTACCTTTCAAGGTGTGTTTGACCCAGAGAGAAGCAGAAAGTACTCAAGTTCTTGGAAAAGGAGCCAAATTAATAGCCAGATTGTGAGGTTAAAATACCTTGGAACAGATAGAGAAAGGGCAAGTTGAAGACAGAGCAAGATGGAGGAGCGAGGAATATGTATACTGTATCTATCTATCGAGGCAGGGAGAGATTAGATGATGGCTGGACTAATACCTGAACTATATCTATCTACAGGTGAAGAGAAAAATTAGCTGAACTAATATCAGATTTCCAAATCTGAACCCAAACTCAATGGTTGTGGTTAAGACAGCTAAAAATCAGAATCCTGTTTTTTCCTATTTTGGTTTGAAGGATGCCAAAACCTCACAATCTCACGTGATTGCTTGTTAAAACTAAACCTTAGCCCCAAGTTAGTTTAGTACCTGTATTCTAGCCTAAACCAGATGCAAACACCTACAACTGATATCGGGGAAGGAGGGCCTGCATTGTAAGAACAAGGGGATCTTGAACCCAGGCCTCCAGAGCTACTAGGTAATGAACACTGCCACCCAGCAGCCACTATAACTAGCTCCCACTCCACCACCTGCTGGGTACACAGACTGTGGGAAGTCCTTCCTCAAAGGGTCTCATTGGCTCCCTGCCCTATATAAACCCAACAGGTTTATGAACCATGAAGTGTTCATGCAACAGTGTGGATTGCCTGTAGGTGTCATGATCGTTCTACCTCCTGCTCTTGAGCTCTTGGCTTTGACTTTGGCTTGCTTTGGATCTTGCCTCCTGACCTGGACCCTGAAACTCGATTAAGACTCTGATGCTTGGTATTTACCCTGGTCTGGAACTGGACTATGAACGCCTCGCTACTCTCAGCCTTAGGTTTGACCCTGCTCTGACTGTTGGTCTCAATTCCCCTTCTTAGAATCCTGACATGAATAAAAGGAACAAAAAAAGTGAAGCATCACAGGTCCATTGAACCCCAGGAGAGCTATGCAGTAAGAAGATTTGTGCTAATTTTTCCTTAATTATTTGTATTTATTTTCCCCATAAAGTGTAAAATAACCTTTAAACAGCTAAAAATTCAGTTTTATTCCAAAAAAAGAAGAACAGGAGTACTTGTGGCACCTTAGAGACTAACAAATTTATTAGAGCATAAGCTTTCGTGGACTACAGCCCACTTCTTCGGATGCATATAGAATGGAACAATATGTTCTAATAAATTTGTTAGTCTCTAAGGTGCCACAAGTACTCCTGTTCTTCTTTTTGCGGATACAGACTAACACGGCTGTTACTCTGAAACCAGTTTTATTCCAAGTAAGTTATTTCCAAAAAACATCTTCCAGAACAATTCAGAACTTCATGACCACTATAGTACAGCATGATTTCACATTCAGCAAAGAGACACCTCCATTTGCTGTGGGAAATTTAGCATTCATGTGGAAAATAAAGAAGAAATAAAAAATGAAAGATGAGTTAGATGACTTGAGCATGAAGAAAGTGGCACAAATTGTTAACCGGTGTCCCAAACTTTTAAGAACTAAAAGTTAGCATCAGACCTCATATAACTGATTTTTTCCCTGCTCTTCCCTGTGGGGTACTTCTTGAATGTGAATCAAGACCAATACATTCACAATACATTTATATATATATAAAATGAATTCAACTAGATAGTTTCCATATTGACAAAATATTGCACACTGCCATCTCCATACTGACTTGGCCTTGGTCCTCAAAATGTCCTTGGCTCCAAAATGGCTTACAATAAACTCTTGAGCCAAAGCAGGCATATCCTTGGCTTCTGCTACGGTTGCCTCTGCCCATTCTACAGTACGTGTTGTAATAAGCAGGAACACTGTTCTACGTTTATTTATAATTTTACATAAAAATATTAACTATTTACTCAAATATTTATGAAAATGAATACTTGACAGTTTTTGTAAAGAGAAAGGAAAATATAGTGATGGGAGGAAGAGGCAATTATGAATACACAGGCCAGCTGGAGGGGGGAGGAGATACATGCAAATGACTGTACTTTATAATAGTCTTCAGTTCCGATATTTAATTACAGACCTTCTCAAAAAAATAAATAAATAGGCACTGGTATTTTTTCAACCTAATTTCTCCTCTTAGTCCCATGCTAAGTGACACCGTGTATATTTTGTGTCTGCTTCCAAGCAAAGAATTGTATCTTTACTGGGAGAGAAATTAGTTTGAACAGATACAGCACACACTTTGTTTTTTTCCAGACTGAGCTTTAAAGAACTAGCTGTCATTCGGGCCAACTTTGGACAAAGGCCAGAAATGCAAAGAGATTTCTCTAGTCTGATCTGGTTACAAATTGTAGAGAATATTGATGACACTGCACCCAGAGCACTGAACTATCTGTATGTACAATCTATAAACAATATTACTATGTATATGTTTCCTATTACAAAAACATTTTTAAACAGCCATGAATTCTTTACTGAAGGAAAAGTTATATGAAGGACAAAAAATGAAGACAAAAATGTAACACCTTGAAGTATACTCAGCTTGGACTGCTTCAAAAAATTACATCACTGCTGGGAAACTACTGTACTGTGGTCACTTACTGGAAACTAAATGCACAGAATATGGAAGACATAAAAATTTAATAAGGTATAAGTAAAAAAAAACACGTAATAGGACAAGAGAAGTTCTGAAGTACCCCAATTAAATGGAATGTTCTCACTTTCTCCTCCTAATTACAGACAGGATAACTGCTTCCAATAACAATCCCTTTGTTTATTTGCCTTTCTGTATGTTTCATTTAATGTCATTGACATATGGCGAACCTCAAAATATGCTAACACCCATATTTCAGTTTAAAACAAACCCAGTATTCCAGCTCCATCTATTTGTTTTGAAGCTCACACTGTGGGCCAAGGGACTGATCCAACACACTATTAAAGTCAGTGGGAATCTTTCCATTGACTTCAGAGGGTATTGAATTAAGCCACAAATACTGACCTCCTCGCTTACTTTACACAGAGCTGGCTGGCATCTGTGACCCAACCTAACTATATTGCTGCATTGCTTTATTGGGATCTTGAGTAGGAAACTCTGCCCTAAGGCAGAGTCCATACACTAGGTGGCCACATCAGGAAAGATGTGTTCCTTGGGGCCTCCCTGGCTCAGTTTGGACAGAGGTTCTTACTTGGGTTGAATCAGCTAGAAAGACTGAATGGGTGCACATGGGGTAAAGATGACAATATTTACTGACAGTTCCAGCATTGGTATAGCCATTTATACCTATTGGAGATTCACCAAGGTCCCTCTCTCTCTCTGGTGCCCATTTTGGGGGGGTATACTCCATGTTTGTTATGGAAAAAAGAACTATGTTATTTGCAGGGTATCTTGGGAATTGAGAGGGGCTGAAAGCACATCCTGTTATAAACTACTTTCTTGTTCACTTTTAACTGCACATTGTTCACTTACACTTTGCACTTTCAGTCCCAATTCAGCATGGCATTTAAACACACACTTAAATATTCTGCTGAATAGGGCCTTGATAAACCACAATCTCTTGGTCTTTTTCTAGTAGGATATACATCATGCAAAATTTCAGGGAGATTAGTGTGTTTTGGGAGACTGGGATGTGAAGAGGTTGAAAATGTGGCTTCTTACACAGAGCTAGTTTCAACACTAACTATGGGTCAAATATGCTATATAGAAATAAATTTATTTTATAGGCTGTGGCTGCTAGAGATGGTAGGTACTGTTCTTCCTTTACTCATATATTTTTCCAGGGCATTAAACATGAGATGTTCTCCATGACCCTAACCCAACAGAGCACTTGCTTTACCTCAAGCATGCGGTTAGGCCCCATGAAATCAATGTCTATATTCTCATTCCTAAAGTTAAGAATGTAACAGAATCTTTTCCCCAAAGTGTGGAAATGGTTCTAGCCTGATCAATTATTACAATTATAAAAATATTATTGCTCGTTACTGATACATGTGTGTTTTCCCACCCCCCAGGCGGCTACTTAGAGTTAATAAAGAAAATAAAACTGATGGAACACACAAACTTATGTGCTATAGTTAATACAAATATAATTGAAATAATAGAAAAATTAATATACATAAGTATACTGGTGTGGCTTTTTTTATTATGCATAGTCTTATTTTCCCTTCTACCTTTGTTTCCATTATCACATGTGGCATTCTGGATATCCATAATTAAACTTCTAATCATTAATACCTTGCATGTATTGTTTCTTAATTCCTATACCTCATTGCAGTCAAACTACCTAGTTACCATATTTCAAAGCTGCCCAAACCCCTTCTAACTTGTGCAACTTGCACCGTACCCCTACCCTTCCAGTCTTGTTTACTTACACAGAACGAGAAGGCATAAATTGTGACCTGTTGAAAGGCCTATATTATTGTAACTAAAACCCCCAGCCTTTGCATGGTTACCACCAGGACTCTCACACTAGGTTGCACCCCAACAAAACAGGCCTCTAACTATAACAAAGTCTACTAATCCAATTATTTATGTTCCCCTACTTCAGCTTCAGTAACTTCCCTTATTAGTTCTATAAGCATCCTTAGCAGGTAGTTATATTTTACCCAAAACTATAGACTCTCAATGATCAGGTCAGGGGTCAACAGCCAACAATGGTGAGCTTTCAGCACTTGTTGTATAAAAACATGTTCTCCTAGTGTGCTCTTTAAAAATATAACTTCAATTTTGCCTGTGAAAAGTAGATCATGTAATATAATATTTCCAGTATAATTTCTTGCCTGTCATTCCTCAGACTCTGCAGTTGGTGCAAAGCTTAATGACATGTCTTCTGCCAGGGTTATTGCAGCAATGTCTTCTCTCATTTCAAATGTAGTTAGCAAGTGCACTCAAATAAGAAGTGTCAGCACATGCTTAAACTTCCCTTATCCACACAGGCTTCCCAAATGATTATTTCAAGCTGGTGAAGTACAGTAATGAAACCAATTATAATATCTTGGTGGATTGAAAACAGCATCTGCCACTTCTAGCAATTTCATTGACTATGAGCGAAGCGAAGCTATTGTAGTGCAATTCCGGCAAATTTTATTTATAAATTTATAATTTAAAATTCCTCACAATTTTACTGGAAGGGGATCAGGGTTAAAACTGAGTTACAATTATGAGGGTAGTACAAGAAAACTGAATTGTTCACTCGTTTGTTAAAATTAGCCTCAACTATTTTTGATGTTATAGTCATGCCCTGTAGGAAAACTGAGTAAATTCAATTATGCAAATGAGAGCTGTCATGCTGTTGTATTTTCTATGGGTCATTTCCTTCAGGCCTTAATCAAAATTCCTATTGACTTAAACAGAAGTTTTTTCCCCAGACTGGGAGTACATGATCGGATACATTATATAATACAGTAAATAATGGCATATTATCCCATGTGCATGTATACATTTATACAAAACATATATGTACCTAAAACACCTCCAGTATAGAACAACTTCTTCCTATCAACTATATAAAAATCCCATATGTTAATCTGAGCCAAGGAGTTTGACACCTTATTGTCCTGGCCACTGCCCTCCCAGTTGTTCAGCAGTTTAATGCACTTAGCTGGGGTTAGGGGGGAGGCTACTTTCTGCAGCCAATGCAGGCCTCCTAGTTAGCAAACAGGAGTGCTGTCACATTGAACTTCATTCTTCCTCCCAGTTCTCTGTCTAGACATCTCCTCCCCATGCCATTTTTAGCATGAACAACCCCTTTACATCTCTATCAGTGACTATGGAGATTAAGAGATTTTTTTAAAAAAATGCTGATGTATTGGTTTTTTAAGAGGTAACTTTAGTGCTCCAGAGGTTCCATTGTAATGCTAATCCATTCAAACAACCAAAACCAAACCAAACAGTATTTATCTTACAGTGCACAGTTCAGATCCTCTTGAATAAGCTGACCTGGTTTCTATTTCTGAGGAATTTGTTGTTTGTCAGTGTAACTAAAATATTTGATCTGTTTATAATATGAATTATTTGGGAGTGAACTGGTCTCCAACCATGTGAACTCACTGGGCAATATGAAACATGCTCTGAGCTCATACTCGTCAGTAAGACTGTTTCTAAATCCTTAACATGAAAGGGTGTTTACTGTTTCATAAAATACTAGATCACAGACTGTGTGTTGTATTTAATGGGTAATGAATCAATAGACTTCCTTATCCATCTGAACTACGGTCCCCAATCTGGAAAAGATCTATGCATGTGCTTAACTATACACAGTGAAGTCAATAGGACTACTCATCAGATGCAAGTTTAAGTACATAGGTCCCAATCCTAGAAAGATGCACCTGTGGGGACATGCTTGAAAGTGAAGGTGGGGTAATAAGATATAAACTGTGCAGGCCTCCAGCTGTAGTCAATGGCCCCAGTTCACTGTTCCATTGCAGCGTGGGTAGCCATTTACACCAGTGTAAAATTTAACAGTGTTGCCAACTCTCATGACTTTATTGTGAGTCACAACATTTGATATTTTTGTTAAAGCCCCAGTTACTACAGTCATGTTAGAATGGGAGAAACTAAATTTTCAATGTTTTTTAGTAGCTTTGTAGTTCTCAGTGAGAAAAGAGAAACGCTTCAGCCTAAGGGCTCAGACAAACAATAGGAAAAACGTTTGCTTTCTGGTAAGAATGTCATGATTTTTGAATACCTGTGGGTGGCAATACTGAAGAAGTGAACAAGTCTCCCTGTATGCAGTTAACCACCTTGACAAACAGTTAGGATTCTGTCTATCTGTATATTTCTATTGCCCTTGTCACTAAAGTATCTGAGCCCCTCATATGTGTTAATGGATTTATCCTCACACTTCCACTGTGAGATAGGGAAGTATTATCCCCACTTCACAGATGAGGAACTGAGACACAGGGTAGAGTAAATGATTTTCTGAAGGTCACACTGGAATTTTGTGGATAGGCAATTAACTGAACCCATGTCTCGTGAATCTGTGTTCAGTGCCCTACTGGTAAGATCATCTTTCCTTATTTTCCTTAAGTGCCACTAAACTAATGACCTTTGAAGCACATATTATATGCTATACTCACTCTAAGTGAAGTCTACCCCTGGGCATTTTGATAGCTTAAGTGGGACATAAGTAATGGATAGGACTTGTGCTATCCTTCTTTTGCACAGGATGACCTGTGAAGTGAAAAACAAACTGCATCAGAGTCAATAGTTTAGACCACAAACCAGTCTCAACAAAGCCCTTCAAGACACTGAGCCACATGCATCCTTGGTTGATCTGTATTGACTATAATGGAGTATTACCAGGGATCCACATGGTCCAGTATCTCAATGAGAACTGCAGATGTGAAAAAAGTCAGACTCTAATAAGACTGACATGACTTTACTTATAATCAGTTATTGTATAAAATGTACTTGATGCAACAATCTTCAGATAATACATCAGCTAACAAATTTAGTTTAACAAGATTGCTTTTTTAGCTTTTGGTTTGGTTTACCTGAAGGCTATTTTAAAAGTATGTACTTAATACAGATGATAGAAATGAAAACTCTGGGTTAGGAAGCTGGTGGAGTAACGTTTGTGGTACCGAAAACTTTCAGAAAAATAAATAGGTATTTTTCCAATTGTGGGCTGAAGTGGTTTGTGGGTATCCTCTCCCAGTAGATCAAATGTATCTTTAAACACTTGATAGGAAGTCCCAGTTATAGTTTTCCCACAAACTACCTGCGGCACCTCCTGATTCAGCACTATATAGTTCTTTAAGGTAACTCAGGCCATTTCTGGCCATTGACATTACTCAGGGGAAATTCTTACTAGCCAACAGCCTAAATGAACTCTTAATTTTGCTTTTTTGTTTTCTTTAGCATGTTTTTAGCTACTGTAGAGCTCACAAACAGAAAATTATTTTACTTCACTATTAACAGCTGAAAGCCAGTCTTCCTCATTCATATTCCCAAATGGCTTCTTTCAATTCATCCAGTCCCATGAGGCTATCCCAAGTATTCTTTTCTTAGAGTTTCATTTCCTTCCAGTTACACAAAAAAAACCTCATTTCTTCACATTCTCTTGTCAATATTTGTTGCTGCTGACAAGTGCAAACAAGTGTGGACCACCCTTGAAGACCAAAAAAAAACCTGCCGAAAGCTTCAGTTTTATTGTTTTCTTTTACTTCCCCTGTACCTTTTTTCCTTTTTCTTTCTCTCTCCCCCCTAAATTCAAGCAGAGTTAAATAAATAGATGTGCATCTAGTCACATGATTTTAGGTAGGTCTACAAACACTTTCAAAAAAATTATTATTGCCTTCCTACATTCAACACACATAGGAAGAGATTATCCTTTGGGCCCAGATTTTAGGCTGAATAGGAATTGATTTGTGCATGTGCTTGCTGTTTTGCTGTTTGTTTGCACTGCATTGGTTAAACTGTGGGACAGTGGCAAAAGCTCAATCCAAACAGGAATCAGGGCAAATGAAGTTTTGGTAAAGCTATGTACACAAAGTGCTCAGGAAAGCTAAGACACCAGAAGTTATGTAAGTAACTATTTCTGTCTTGTTACAATAAAGATCTGTCAAGCTTCTCATGCTTCTTATGTGCTTACTCCTCCCAATCCTCCATCCCATTCAGAGCACAACACTATCCAGAAGATTTTCCATTTTGTTTCTGGTGTACTATGGAGTAATCCTGAAAAACATAGGTCTTACCTTGCATCAGGAAGTATATTGGGTAAAAGATTTTTTTTTAAAGGCTCTGTTACCTTAAGTAGGCTTTTGATGTTATTAAATCTTGCTAGAAAAGAGAGTGATTACAAAATTAATGTTTTTTATTGCAGCCTAGAAAGGTTTGGTGTATAATAGAATTATGTATATATTCTTAAGGTTATCATATTGCTAAATAAGTGTGAGCTTGCTTTGTGACATAAACTGGCTAGCAATTTAGGAAATATCAACTTACCCTAGGTGGTGTTCTTGTAGCCTGAAGTCCTTTTCATAGAGACACAAAGAACATTTACGTGTTCTTGTAAATAAGAAGACTGTGGTGAGGTTTGACCTCAGGCCTGAGGCATTTTGGCTTTTAGTTAACAGGTAGCCAGTTTGTTACAGTGATTAATTGACTGTTGTGATTGGTCTCAGTAAAGAACCTGGCTTATCTGCAAAGCATGAGAGTTAATTAGAACAAGTTAATTCTCTGGGGTGAGAGATTATTTGTGAGCTCATCCAAAAATAAGAGTTGAGTTGTCAGATGCTGCTATGAAAGCACAGGCTGTGCCAGTGGTCCTTTGACAGGGAAGAGGAAGAAAGCCATAAGTCACATCAAGTTCTCAGCTGGGAATTGTTTTTGTAAAGTAGGAAGAGTATGAAGCAAATGTACAAATACAAGTACAAACATTTCTAAGTGGAATGAAAGTATGGAATGAACACACTCAAAGAAATTCGATGGGGTTAGGGTCAGAAAAAAATGTACAGGTAATAAAGGGAAGCAATAATAGACATGTAGTGACAGTGAAATATCTCTCTCTCTCTCTCATATATATATAATCAATGGGTTTCACAATATTTTACACACACACTAAATAATGTTTGTGTAAAATATTGTGAAACCCATTGATTATACAGATATTAATTAATCATCTTTATAGAGAGAGTGTGGTCCAGAGCATTAGACTGGGACTTGACTCAGGAAACCTAAGGTCTAGTCCTAGCTCAATAAATTACCTGCTATGAGATACTGGCAAGTTATTTCACCTGTCTGTGACTCTGTTTCCCTTCCTACTCTTTGTCTAGCTTGTTAAGAACATACATAAGTCTTTGCAGGATCATGGCCTAAACGGGCAAAAGAGACAAAGGGTGGTAGGGGAAACAAGGCCTAGAATCTTTCTAGGATCATAGCCTTAGATTGTTGATTATTCATTCTTATAAAGTATCTTTCCTCCTCTTCTTGAATGGAAATCTCAGAATATCAAATATTCTTCACCTATTTATAAACAGGAGAGACTGGTTTAACCCATTACTGGTATGTTGAATCATTCTAATGAAATTACTGGCACTAACATGCCTGTAATATAATAAAACTCCATTTTCTTGAAATCCAGTGTTCTTCTCCTGTGAATTAGTCACAGTACAGCAGGAAATAGACAAATACTATTTTCCATGTTTTTATATGATAGCTTTTTCAAAATGTATCCAGGGAAAGAGTCAAAATTAGGAGAACATTATGGCTGTCCCCCCACTGGAAAAAAAAAGTTCATGGGCAGTAGCTTCTGAAACAATTGCTTCATTGATGATTCACGGTGGTAGTAGCCCAGCTGTACTTTTTGGGTGTGTGTACTTGCAATGGTGTTTCAAATGTAACTAGAAAATATTTAGTTTAAGTCCCAATTACTTTCAGGTGTCTGCACCTTTGCAGAATTCTATTTTTTCCTTATTCTCTAAGGACCAGTTTCAGCTACCCTTACTCACATTGAGGGGTCCTTACACTGAGTATCCCCAGTGATTTTCTTGCAAGAGATTCAGTGTTGGTCGAAGGATTAGCTCTCAGATACGGCTGCAGGATCAGGGTCTAAACTACTACTTAGCGTGAGTAGAAACTGGCTATTTGCCTGGATCAAAGATGTCTGAAACAGATTTAAACTTGCAATAATTTGATGTGAAAAATTACACAAGCTGAACATTTTCTCCCATTGACAGGCTAGTGAAAAATAAGAACAACCTAGCCAAATGTTTTCAAGAGCTAGGCAAGTAAAGTTGGGGTTCAGGAATAGCTAACTTTTGTCCTATGAGAAGTGCTGTGCCGGTAGTCTTCAAGCAACTTAATTGCAAGAATCAGAGACAGGCTTTTTTCCCCCTCTACCCCATTGTTTGTCTTATTTTAAAGTAAGAAAACTTTAATAACAGACACTGAGCACTACCATCTAACATTGTCTTTTTTTCCTAACAAGCACAATCAATGACACTTAAGACAATGTCAGTCAAGGTTTTTTTTTAATGGTTATTTTAATAGACTTTTGCCCAGTGGTCAGTAAACAATACAGGGAAGGAAGGAAGGAAGGAAAGACAAAGACAGGACAAGACAAGGAGAGAGCTGTTGCTTTTTTTTGTTTGTTTGTTTTTTAGTATGTTTAAATACAGGATCCAGTTTAATGCCACCAATTACTTTCTTTGGTAAATATACAAGTGCTCAAGTAATGGGAACCCATGAATGTGAGGTTATAAACCCGTTTAATTACTGAGATTTCTAACTCCATTCTGTATGACATACAGCTCTGTGTGCACTGCCAAAAAGTTAAGCACTGGATTGAGGAAAAAGAGCCAGAAAAAAAGGTCCTGAATTCTATTGTTTAAAAATTCCAATAGCATGTCTAAGTGAAACTGACGCACTTCTTTCATCTTTATTTATCTGTGATGTGCCATTTTACTTTAATCCTTGCATGCTTAAATGCTTGCTTAGATCCTTTTTGTTCAGACATGCTCTTCAGTTTATTATGGTTGTTAGTGGCTATGAGTGGCATTGTGTACACTGACATCAGTTGCCCTTTTTCAGTAGTTAAGTAAGCTTCTCCTCTGATTTTCTTCATGTTCACTAATTGTGTGGTTACTTTGACATCATATAAACGTTAACCGGCATTCCTCATTCAGGCACCATTACTTTGACTATCATTGGCATTCACACACTAGCCTAAATTGCTATTTTATTTATTTGCCATTGCAACACAGGATCTGTCATAACCTAAGCGACTGCCACCATCACAATGACAACAATACCTGTGAATTATTGTTATTAAAGACAAAATGGAGATTTTTTTTTAAAGAAACAATGGGTCTGATTTTATAATCAAATTTGAAAATGGACAATTAGAAAACAACAGTTCCTGTTAGGATTTATACAACATTTTATTTTATTAATAGTTAAGTAGATATAAAACATTGTTAAGGAAAATGCCATTAAATCATGTTATGGGGCTCTAAGGGTAAAATGAAATAGTGTAGTTGTGACAGTTCAGGGGGCCAAATCCAGACCAGTGAGGGGTTGTGTCACTGCCTGTCCCATAACCTTGGGGCCCCACAAGGCTATGCTGTTGGAGCGCCCAACCTGGGCCTCACAATCAGCCTACCAGCATGCAGGTCATACCCTAAAGCAGGGGTGTCAAACTCAATTGCACAGGGGGCCAAAACTCAAAACTCGCGGGCCGAACAGTATAACCATTTATTTAACAGACTAAATATTTATGTTTTTTAACCATTAATATGAACCAAAATACAGGATATCATTCCAAAATAAATACATTTCAACTTAAAATATTTTGCTCTTCATAAAAAAATATCCTGTCAATACAATACATTCAAAATCTGTACATGCTGGAATATTAAAAAATCTGAAAATATAAATAAAAAATTGAATTTAAAGCAAAAGTATAATCATAACAAATCATAACATTCCATTTTCTTGTCCTATTTAGTCAGAGCCTGATACTTGGAGTCTTTTCTTTGCAACAAGTTCGTTTATGTTTGGGGTTAGGTTCTGTGTTGTGAAGATTCTCAGGATCGATTGCAGGTGTTCATCAGTGAGGCGACTCCTGTGTGACGTTTTGTTAATTTTCATCACAGAGAACAGCTGCTCGCACAGATATGTGCTGCCAAACATGGACAGGATTCGAGCCGCATGTTGGCGGAGCTGCGGCATCGCTTCAGGAATGAAGCGAGTGAACTGTGCTGGCCCCGCAGTGTCGTACTTTGCCTTCAGTGTCCCGTTACATTGCAGTTCTATCAGCTCCATCTGCATTTCTACAGGTGCGGTTTCCACATCGACTGCAAATGGGTTGCGAAGCAGCTCGAAGTTACTTTTCTGTGCCTCAAAGTCACTGAAGCGCCGTGCGAACTCAGTGCGCAGCGCGCTGAGTTTTTCAGCAAAGGTGGCATTTGGGAAAACTGTGGCACTTTCTTGGTTCCGTATTACTTGGCAACAGGGAAAGTGAGACAAGTTGCATTGGTGCATTTGTGTCTCCCATAAGCTCAGCTTCACTTGAAATGCCTTCACTGCATCATGCATATCGGTTATTATGTGCTCCCGTCCCTGGAGTTGAAGGTTTAAAGCGCTAAGATGCGACGTTATGTCAGCCAGGAACGCCAACTCACATTTCCACTTTTCATCCCGCAGAACTGTGCTGTCTTTCCCCTTACTGTCCATGAACTGGCAGATTTCCTCTCGCAGCTCAAAGTGTCTTTTGAGAACTTTTCCCCGACTTAGCCACCGGACCTCCGTATGATATGGCATATCGCCAAACTCGCTATCTATTTCCCGCAGAAAAGACTGGAATTGGCGGTGATTTAAACCGTGGGCTCTGATAAAGTTGACGGTTTGTGTTACAGTGTTCATCACATGATCCATTTTTAGGACTTTAGCACTCAGCGATTCCTGGTGTATGATGCAGTGATACACTGTCAACTCACCGGCACAGTTCTCCTCCCGCATCTTTGAGCGCATCCTTCCCACCAGTCCATTTTTTTCACCACACATAGCAGGTGCGCCATCTGTTGTAAGTCCAACGAGTTTTTCCCACGGCAGTTTCATGTCGGTTACACTTTGAAATACATTTCCAAAGATGTCTTCTCCTTTCGTTGTCCCGTGCATCGATTTAATGTCCAGTATTTCCTCTGTTACGCACAAATTGGAATCCACACCACGGATAAATATCGCCAGCTGTGCAGTGTCAGTCGCGTCAGTAGTTTCATCCACGGCAAGGGAGTATGCAACAAAATCTTTTGCTCTTTCAATCAACTGTGTTTTCAAATCAGTCGCCATCTCACAAACCCGATTAGCAACAGTGTTTCTGCTGAGGCTTACATTTGCAAACGCTCGCGTTTTATCTGGACAAAGGACGTCGCACACTTTCATCATACAATTCTTTACGAATTCCCCCTCGGTAAACGGCCGTCCTGATTTGGCGATCTCTTCGGCCACAATGAAACTTGCTTTCACAGCAGCTTCACTTTGTGATTTTGCTTTGGTGAAAAACGTCTGCTGGGATGTCAAATTCTTCTTCAACTCCTCTACCTTTTGTAGCTTCTGTCCTGCGCTCAGGTTTTTGAATTTGTTCTCATGTTTCGTCTCGTAGTGCCGTCTTAGGTTATACTCCTTCATTACAGCGATATTACTCCCGCAAAGGAGACACACTGGTTTACCTGCAATTTCAGTAAACATATACTCATTCTCCCACCGGCTTTGAAAGCCTCGGTTTTCAGAATCAATTTTTCTCTTGGCCATTGTTGGGGTCTAGCTTTGATTTGAGATTAGCGTTGTATACATCAACAGACCGCGAACTTGAACCGCGGCTTGCCGTTGGCGGCAATTGCACTGCATCATGGGATTTGTAGTGTGTGTTATTGGGGCGTCATATCACAGGGCCATTAAAAACAGATATATAAAACGATTTCGCGGGCCGGATATAATTGTATGGCGGGCCGGATGTGGCCCGCGGGCCTTGAGTTTGACACATGTGCCCTAAAGTGTCTGTGCACTAGACAGCCCTGGGTCAGCAGCTCTGACCCCAGCAGCCTGTCTTCTGCCCCACAGCCCCACTCTGGCTTCCACCTGCCCTAGTTACAACCACCTGGATGATCCGAACACACTCCCAGTCCTGAATTTTCCCCTGTATGCCCTGAAGTGTTCAGCCCTCTCCTGGGCAGCTCAGAGAAATGTAAGACACAAACCACATCACAATTTAGTAACTTACCTGGGAATAAATACACTAGTCCATTTCAAGACTGCACTGAGTTGGTTTATGGTGAAAATGAAACAAATGTATTAACAAAATATATATCAGATTAAGTGAGTTCAAGTATAAGGAACAAAGATAGAAAGAGTTAAAAGTAAAAAATACCCTTATAAATATCTAAAACTTAATCTAGAAATATACAGGTTGTGTTCAAGATGGTTTCTCTCCCCAATCATTCTTCTTCCTAGCCATGGCTGACTTTCCGTCAGTCAGGACCTTCCACAAAAGTACTAGAAGCTGACTTCCCTTGTCTTCATAGGTGATAGATATTTGCCTAAGTACGTTTCTCACCTATACATAGTTCCAGAGACCTAAACCCCTCCCTTGGTTTAAGGACCCATCTTTCTCAGCTTGCAAAAGATTGATGCTGTCCTTGTTTATATCTCTCAAAGTTCAATTACCTTGTTTCAAGAGGCAGGATCACCTCATGCTAATCTTCCCTTCCTGTGGGCTTCCCATCCCCTCTGTATGATTTCAGTGTAAATGGGGCATGCCTTGTTTCTGATACCACCATGCTGAATTCTGATAAATAGCTGTGACATTCCCTCCTGAGTGGGAAAACTGTACAGCCTAATATCAATTAGTATCCATAATTCCTTATATATTGTTAATACATACATTTCACTATAATATTAATCACCAGTGTGTCATTAGCTTTCAGAAAAGACCTATATAATAGAGTAATATTGTATACAATCAGTTGATTATCATTTGAGGTTCAGCCCCTCCTGCGGCCCCCCCCATTTTTATAAACCAGTAAATCTTTAAATGGATTCTTATGGAAAGTAAAACCCAAACCAAGCTCTCTGTCAGGCTGGGTGAAGATGCCATGCTGTCTTCTCCCCCACTTGTTAGTGTGAGGGTTACCTCTACCCAATGATGGGTCTGTTTACTACTTATGTGTAAATTGAAGCAAACACACATTCCTTTGTTTAGACTAAACCTGTTTAGCAGCTCCCCGTGACACGCCTGGTTTACACACACTTCAATTATAATTCTGGAATATATTCATAACACTTAATCCCCATCACATACATACATCACACAAGAATATTAATGATCAGTTTGCCAATGATAACTCACAAAGCAAATTTTGTACAAAGGTTATTACAGAAGTATATAAGGTGTGAATACTGGGGTGCTTAGTATCACAATCGTTACTTTGTATTTACATAGGAGGAGTTACAGGAGTTGTTTGATAAGTTAGCTGATGTACTTCAGTTGAGGGCAAGACTGTGATATCATGTTGTGAAGCATCTTATTCCATGAGTAGTCCCATTTTACTTCAATAGGACTATCTGAGAACTAAGATACTACTCATTCTGAGCAAAGGTAACAGAATCTGGCCCTTGTGGAATAGGGGACCAAATACTGATTTCATGCTAGTGTAAATGTGAGGTAACTCCAATGAAGTTAAGAGTTATCCAGAATGTACACCACTCTTCCTAAGATCAGAATCATGGCCTAAATTTTTAAACAGAGTATGAACATTTTCTTCATTTTTTTCTATAAAACATTTTATTTTTCAAACAGGAATAATATATGATGTTTGTGCATTAAAATATGTCACGGGGGTACCAACATTAAAATGTACTAGTATTTGTGGAAAGCTTGCCAAATGTGATCCTTTCATATTGCGATGTAAATGTAAGGAAGTAAAAAAGAAAGTTCAAGTAAGGTTCGCAAGCTGCAGTTTCTTTATTTTTGGCAGTAACGGTCACTGTTGAATACAGAGCTAATGCACCTGCTCCTGTATTCCCTGCATACCCAAAATGCCCATTGATACTCCCATTGCAATGGGTTCCTTGAAGAAAGGCCCTTTTTCCATTGACTTCACAGCTGGAACCATAAAGCCCACTGAATAGAAGAAGAGGGAAGGTCTATGATCATATTTTAACATTTCTAAAACTAAGTACAGGACAGTTTTCCTATTTACCTAAAGCACTTATATGGTCTCACATTACCATAGTATCTGAGCACCTGACCGTCTCTAATATATTTATCCTCCCAATCAGGCCCACCGACAGCAATTCCAGGCCCCAGGGCAGAACAGTCAATGGGCCCCCTAGAAAAGTCCACTTGACATTTGGGGGACGCTGCACCTGTGCTGGCTGGTGCCCAGCGAGCTGCTGCTGTCTGCACTGCTGGGCATGCTCTTCTGGCATGGCCAGGGCTTCCACATGCCTGCCTGGCTACCTTCACCACCGCTGGTACCACCCCGCACACGCCTAGGAACCCCGAGGCCCACCCGCATGATTTAAAAGGGCAGTGGTGGCGGCTGGGGGCCCCAGGGCCCTTTTAAATCACCCGGGCCCCTGGGTAATTGCCCCTCCTTTCCCCCTTCCCCTCCCATTGGCAGGCCTGTTCCCAATACCCCTGGGAAGTGCTATTGCCCTTATTTTACAGATGGGGAACTGAGGCACAGTTAAATGAATTGACTTGCCCAAAATGTCACAGGAAGTCTGTGGCAGAGCAGGGACTTAAAGCCAGGGCCCCCAAGTCCCCGCTAGTGCTATAATTGCTATACTGTCCTTCCTCTCCAAAGACTCCCTATTTGTTAACTGTAATAATAATGTATATTTTAAAATGGTAGGATTAAATTCTTCATAAATTTGTTTAGGTGTGTTAATAAAATACTGCTGCTGCCTTTTGATTTTTCTCAAAAATGTCATGATAATGCCCTTTACTTGAAGTTTTTGGAGGAAGAGGAAGTGGCAGCTTTCCAAAAGGTTTGGTTTTATTGATTCTTGTCTTAGTGGCTTATAAAAAAGGGTAAACTGAAAAGGTCTTGAAGATCAGAAGGACTTAGAATCAAAGAAACAAAGCAGCCTGTACCAGAATGTCATAATAGCACAAATCCACACTGAAGTATGAGGGGATACTACTATTATATTTTCCTGCATTATCATTTGAGGGGGTGGGAATACTGGTCATTAAAAATCAGTACCTCCTAGTTCCACTGATGTGATAAAAAATAATCCAAGCTGGATGTCACCAAAATCTGCATTTGAATTTGCATTGTCGTTGGCCCTGATTCTGCCCTTCCAAAGGAAAACCTGCAGGAGGAGACACCCGTGGGAGAAAAACTTGGAGTTTCCTCCAAATTCTTCCATGGCGTAGATGGTGGCTGCCGCCTTATCTGATGTGTTGTGATGCATCTGCTAAACAGGAGACTACAATGCACATCAACCCCCTCCGTCTGACAGAAACTCAATGAAAAGACCCTAAACAAGGATGTGACTGGATAAGGGCAACTTTTGGAAGCAGCAGCATGTCTAGACAGAGCTGCAGGGAAGAGAGATGGAGGGAGAAATGCAGAAGGAACTAGGTTGCAGCAAATGCTAGAGAATTGCAGTGGAACAGGGTGTGAAATCCAACAGGCAGCCTGAACCAGGTCTGTGTGGACCCTATGGGAACAGCAGAGCCTGGGCAGATCCTTTACAGAGGGGTCCCCATGAAAGATATACCACTAATTGATCTTGGCCTGGAAACCAAGGTACTTTTGAAAATCCCTTTAGCCACCTATCTACATCTCTAGGTGCCTAAATATTTGTAAAGCTCTGGCCCTTTGCAACTAGGTGAAAAAATTACTATTTTGCATCTGTGACTCAGTGTTCCTGTGGATCCTAAGGACATCCATAGCCAGGCTAAATCCCAACAGCACTTTGAGTCAGTGGGAATTGAGGGCATTTAGCACCTCGGAGGAGTGCTCAGCCCCTTGTAAAATCAGGCCCCATGTCAGTATTCTAATCCTCGCACTGAAGCCTTTGAACACATTACAGCATCTGTATACATACGTGCAGTTATATGACGAACGCAGTTAAAGAATGCTGAGGCCTTAAGCCAACAAATAAAAGCAAGTTTATACTTTAATGAACATCTGTGATAACACCTAAGTCCCTGATCCTGCCAGATGATGCTCATGGGTGGATTCATGCACTCACTCCGAGCCCTGTTCATTTCACTGTGGTCCACATTGGGGTTTGGGTGGGTCAGCTTGCAGGATCACAGCCTGGGTCGTTCTGCTCTAGGCACCAGCAAAACAAGCACGTGCTTAGGGCGGCACATTTCCAGGGGTAGCATTCCGGCCATCCTTTTTTTTTTCAGAAAAGTCCACCAATGTATGAAAAAAATAATAATATATGAAGATCAAAAAAATCTTCAGTAATGCGATAGGAGTGTGACGTGAAAAATATTGTGTCACGTTGTGACACGGTCACTCGTAATGTGAACGTGTGTAAATGTGTAAACGTTATGGTTATTGATTAATTAAATCAGGAATCATGATTACTTGTGTGTACTTTGCTGCCCTTCGGTGCCATTTGCACCAATTTCCGTGTCGCGTTGGTGCCAGTGGTTATAGGGCTAAAATGCCAGGACAAAAACGAAAACGACTTTCCGGTGCTGCCTGCCAAAAAAGAAACGGCAAAAAGAATTAGAAAAACTATCTTGTACTTCAAATAAGTATTTTTAAAAAGGTGACATTACCAGTATCAGTGGCTTCTGATGAGCGCAGTTTCTCAAAACTGAAATTATTAAAAAATTATTTGAGATCCACCATCTCTCAAAATTGTTTGTCAGGACTTGCATTCATTTCAATTGAAAGTACCATTGCAAAAAATTTAGATTTCACTGAATTATTAAAAGACTATGCAAGTATAAAAACCAGAAAAATTCAGTTCATATAAATTCTTTTAATTTATGAGAAACTGGGCACACCGGAAAACACTAACATTTTTCATTACAGTGTATAGTTGAACCCAAATTGTTTGTAATTGTGATTTTGTTAAAATTAAATGAGTACACTGGTAGGAAATTGTTTTATTTCACTAACTACAAATTCTCTGTTTTCATTTTTTTTAATTTTAAACAGTCAAAAACCAAAACAAAACAAAAACATTGCAAAGTGCAAACGTGTAAAAACCAAAAAAAGCGTGGGGAGGGGGCAAAAATGTTTTTGCTTGAGGCTGCAAAAAACCTAGAGCTGGCCATGTGGATGTGTAGTGCAAATGAATGTTACTGGGTGGCCCTTGCATGGCCAGCTGCTAGGACAGAGGAAGAAACCAGAGCTGCGGTTATTTGTTTTCTCCTCTCTCATTTGTTTCACTCTATGCCATGCCATTTAATATCTGACATATCAACAGCATTATATATACATGTAGGCTCTCTCCCTCATGCCAAAATAGTTATAATAAAGTCATATTGACAGGTCAGGTGCTTTCCGTAAGCATTTTCTAAATTATATTCAAGTCTCTAGATAAGGCTTGACTTCAGTCTTAATATGATTACTACTGAACAAGCAATCATGTTTATTTTAGGGCAGTAATGGGAACTCCTTGAGAAAGTTATGAAATGCTAAAACCATCCCGCAAGCCCTAGAAGAGGGATATAGAACTCCAAATTTAGGGAATCCTGTTTGGTAGAGAACAAGGGAAGTCATGGACTATAGACAATGCAAGGAACAGGTTTGATACCAGCTGTGTGTTTTCTGCTTAGCAGCTCATGGCAGTTCATCTGCAGCCATAAATATACAAAAAGTGTTTAAAAGCCAGTCTGTCCATTGGGGAGACACACTACCCATTCACAAGAAGGTGTTCCATTCTGCTATAACCACACATTCCATAACAGGAGTGGAATTAGCAAGATTAATAACCTACAAAACAATAGCCTGACAAATTTAATAGTTTGCAATGAAAGCAAAAGCATGTATACCATATAATCCCACTTATTTCTGTCTGTGAGAAAAGCAAATAATACCTCCTTAAAAACCACCGAGCAGCTAGCAAGCACAAAGTAAAAAAAAAATTAAACAATTAGGCTGCCAACAACAATAAAACGTTTTGAAAAAACAGTGTAATAAATGTAGAGCCTTTAGCAATGATGGTGAAAGGGGCCTGGTCCCTTTAGGACCCAGTAATGCTTTGCTTCTCAATACTAAAGGGAAAGAACTACTGCTGTGAAGATGTCTTATTTTCTGAGACTCTCCTGGGATTTGTATAGTTCAGGGGTGAAAATCCAGGCTCTCTTCTGCCGAAGGGCAGACCACATTCCCCAAAGGAACAGAAGTCAATGAGTTGAAACTTGTGGCGTTTACTCACCCTTATCTGGGTTATTACATAGGGGAGAGTGGAAACCATAGTGCATATGAAAGGGCTAACTTTGAAAATGGATGCACTACATTAGGTGCATAGGGCCAAATCCTTTTCTCACTAATACCCTATGTAAATACTTTCAAGTCTCTGGCTTGTAAAGCTGAGGGCAGCATTTGGTCCACAGTAGTTTTCGGTCTTTCAGAATAGCTAAATATTATTTCATTCGCATTTTCATTACAAATTGTAACTGTGTGGCATTTCAGTCATGTTTGTATAAGTAATGGTGTTCAAACTAAAGCATTTTCTTCATCCCATCCCAATGCCTTTTTAGTCTACTCCTCCAGTGCCCGTTTGTCAGGCCAAATGGGTCTCTGAAAACACCAGCATCTGATTTTGCCTTGATACAGCTGAAAATTGTTCTTTAAAGCCTCATGTTGCAGAAGACACTGGGCAACATCTCAAGCAGTTTCATTCTTGAAAAAATTAAGCTCTTTGTTGCTGTACCATTTTATTAGTTCAACCTCACAATACAACAGTCAAGTGAGTTGTGTGTAATCTCACCCTTTCAGCGGGTATTAGTTACCAGTCAGGTATTTAGCTGGGATTCCCAGAGGAGACCTATAAAACTGACCAGGTTCTCCTGGTTAATAATCGTTTCTTTTCAGAGCAAAACCATGAAGGGCTTCATCACTATTCCTCAAAGGTGTGCTAGTGTTTATACTGGCATAGCTATCTAGGACCAAAGCCTGCTGACTGTTTCAGCTTGGTGTGTAATATGCTATGAAAAGGGAATTCAGAGTGTGAGGCCTTAGTGTATTCTGTTTGTAGGCCTGTGTGTTAGCCATAACTAATGGAAAACTAGGATTTTCAGGTTGGGCCTCTGCTGTGATGTCAAAGCAATATTAGTTACAATGAATCATTTTATTTTACGTGTGGCCTGGTAAGATCTTGTGGAAGCTTTCTTTTCATTCGAATACTAACACGTTCTTTAAAATAGACTGCAGTGGGTAGTTCAAGGCAGAACGACATTCTTGGAAGCATATGTCATAGTTCTGCACATTCATGCATTCTTTACATTCTGACAGGATCATGTTTTAGCAAAATCACGCTTTTCCCTCGCCTTTCGTAGGGTTCACAGCACAGACACTAGGTGGACTGGACACTTCATGACTGTGTAAAGTTACCTTGCTTCTTTTGGCAACACTATGAAAATTATCTGCATATCTTTGAAGTTGAGATTTGAAAAATTCCTCAGTGCAAAGCCAACAGAACTAGGATTCATGTAGCCCCGCAATTTCGTCACCCTTTAGACATTCATCAGGGAGTCAGCCTTGTCCTGGTGCGGTTTTCTCTCATTGCCAGGAAACCAGAAAAATTTGAGAAGAAAAATCCTTACATTGTCACTATATCTATCACCTTTTCTGTTTATATCTGTAACCAGGAATAACACTAAACAGATACTCGGATTTCCAGCTCCCATCTTTCAAGCTATGAACATGGGTAAAAAAATAGATATAACTATAACTGGCTGAAAAATATTAATATTTCAATAAACTTTTTAAAAAATGTAGTATGTGATTATTTCTTTTAACGTAATGTATCCATAACTGGTTCTGTTTCCTTTGTCAAAACACACTAGCATTTTATACCCCTATCCTACAAAAACGTACGCATGTGCTTAACTTTACTCACTGGGAGTAATCACATTGAAGAGACCTTAGCTGTTGAATGATTGAGTTGATGGAAAGTTCAAAATGATACAGCATGGACTAGAGTGCATTGAAATTTTTGCCAACAAATTTTTCATTTTTTGAGTTTTCTGGTTCTATTTTATTCCCTTTTGCCCCTTTTTCCTTCCACCACTCTCCTTTTTCCAGTAGTAAAGTTGAAAAAAGGGCTGGAGAGCGATGGGTGAAAAAAAGTAAAAGGTGAAAACTACAGTTTTTTTTCTGTTTTGAAACCTTGAAATGAAAACATTGTAGTTAAAAAATGACTTTTTAAAATCAGCCATAGCATGGGCCATCCAAGAAAGCAAATAAATGTTTTGCTTTATTTAAATCTTGGCATTGTTTTAATTGATTTATTGGTATATCAGCTCCAGGAGGTATGTTTACTAATGTTAAATTGGGGAAAATGATTTGTCTGGCACAGAGAAGGCTTCATGATAAAGGCAGATAAATAATGAGCCATGCAGATCTCTACAGTTCCAATTAACAGGGCTACATGCAAGTATTTTTCTTTATATGGATTTAATTCCTCAGTTTATTTTTATCTCAATACATAAATTCTGAGGTTAATTTAGAATTCTGGGTTTCAATGAACCCTAAAACTCACAAAGAAACTCAACTAACATTGCCAAATTTCATGTGGTTTTGAGTCAAAACTACCAATATTCTTAGAGTTTCCCCCTAAACCAGTAAAGTGGCCCATGTTTATTTGAAATTTGGCCAAGACTAGCTCTTCCCCTCATGTTTTATAATGAAAAACTTCAAATTTCATTGCACATCAGAACAAAACCAAATCTGCAACTCTCAAATTCTTCTTCGAGTAGTGTCCCTGTGGGTGCTTCACGTCACGTGCGCATGCGCCTCTCGAGTCCTTGATCAGTTAGCAGTGTCCATGCAGCCCTCACATCAGCCCTCTGCCTCCTGGTGCCAGATACTGAGGCTATATAGGGATACATGGGTGAACCGCCCTCAGTTCCTTCTCAACCACCTCGGCCTAAGACAGAGCCCTAGCATGTCTGCTTTAAGCATGCCTTGGCTTGTCTAGTGTCTCTATAGCTGTTAAGATAGTCATTGGCATGGTTATAGTTAGTTAAATAAGTAGTGAGAGGATTGTTTTGCTTCTCTTTTCACTTCGGGAGACTTATTTTTTTCCTGGCAGGGCATGCCTGGCTCACCAGGTTTTAAATGTTGCCTCCGCTGCCAAGAGTGTATCCCTGGGAATGATGGCCACTCCAAGGGTGTCCATTGCTTGGGGGAGTCCCACATCACACAGAAGTGCAACTTCTGCCTGGCCCTCACACCCAGAGCGAGGAAAAAAATAAACTCAAACTGTTAAGAATGGAACGCTCTCTTCAGCCAGCTTCTGAGATAGGTCAGGAGACGCCTCTCCCTCCCCCGCACCCCAATACATCTGTCTCCAGATAGATCCAGTGACACTTCTACATTGGCGCAGGCATCCTCTAAGAAGGGGAATTCTTTGAAGGCTTCAGGGAAGGCTTCCAAAAAGGGGAGAGCAGACTCTCACTTTAAGGAGCCAGATCTGAAAAAGCTCAAGATCCTGGTGAGAACTACAGTGTCCAAAGTTTGACCTCTTAGCTTGGTACCATTGAGTTGAAGGACTCCTCTTCCAGCACTGGCAGGGCCATAAAGTACCACAGCATGAAGCACAGACACTGCTCCGATAGGGCCTATGTATTGTCTACCAGCAAGGGGGGCAAGTATAGATGTTTGGGACTGGCACTGTCAAGTTCTGCCCCACCATTGGAACCTATGCATCCAGCCCAACGAAAGGTATTGATGCATGTGGCATCCTTAGGTGCTGTGGATGCTACTACCAGCTCCATCTCCATGGCGATGCTTGTGTGCAGGACATCATAGCTCTATAGCTAGGGTTTCCGAGAGTAGTAAAGAACACTATGGAGAACCTCCCCTTTGATGGTCTTAAACTGTTCTTGGAAAACATGGATGAGTGTTTGCACACTGTAAAAGACTCTAGGGCTACTTTGCAACCGCTGGACATATATACACCTATAAATAAGAAAAGTTTTAGCAGATTACGGACTGCCCAGAGATCACATTCTGCTCAGTTTTCCAGGTTCCATAGATCCACTGGGTGCCCAGAGAAGGATATAGATTTCAGAGACGGAGGGCTGCCTGCCCACCCACCCTCCATATAATGATACACCAATTGCTCAGGAAATATCTATTCTTCACTATAGGCCAGGATCATTTCCAATACAAGTGCTTCCCTTTAGCCTTTCCTCAGACCCAAAGGTGTTCTCAAAAGTCCTGGCAGAAGTGGCTGCTGACCTCTGGCAAGAAGCGATCTTAGTCTTCCCATATCTTGATGACTGGCTACTCAAGGGCTGGCCCTGCGAAGCCATGTTCCCTTCCAACCAGACAGCCTTTGCTCTGTTCCAGCACTTGGGTTTGTAAAAAAGTCCACCCTAACCCCTATGAAGAAGACACAGCTTATAGGGGTATATTTGGACTCACTGACATCCAGAATCTACCTTCCCTTAGACAGATTTGTAATCTTGCCAGGTCTGATATGGGCAGTTCAGGGGAACCCTTGAACCACAATGAGGAACTGTTTTCAGCTCCTGGGACACACGGAAGCTTGCACTTTAGTGACCATTCATGCAAGGCTACATCTCCCCTGCTTCCAGGGCTGGCTCAGAATGACCTACTCTCCAGTCACAGTCACGTTGGACAAACAAGTGACGATGCCTCTACAAGTGAGGAACTCTTTAGATGGGTGGAAGGATCAGCTCAGTGTCTGTGCAGTCATTCCTTTCTGTTGCTCAGCCCCATCAGGGACTTTAACAGATGCATTACTTTTGGGATAGGGAGCCACCTCAGTACCCTCACTCCTTAGGACAGATGGACAACTCAAGAAACCAGACTCCACATCAATCTGTTGGATCTGCGGCTGTCAGGAATGCTTGCCTTCATTTCCTTCTCCTCATCAGGGGCAAATCAATCAAGGTCATGACAGCCAATGTATCCTGCATGTTCTATATCAACAAGCAGGGAGGAGCAAGATCCACCCCCTCCTTGTGTGCTGAAGCCATGAAACTATGCGATCAGTGCATAGCTCATCAGATATTCAGAATACCACAACCAATGTCCTCACCAGACACTTTTTACAGAATTACGAAGGGGAGCTAGACACCCAAGTTCTCTGTAGCATATTCCAAATTTGGGGACTGCCAGAGGTATCTCTCTTCACCACTTCCAGGAACAAAAAGTGTCCTCTTTTCTACTCAAGAGAGGGTCTGGGCCACCACTCCTTGGGAGATGCATTTCTTCTATCATGGAAGAAGGGTCTGGTCTATGTGTTTCCTCCAATGTCCCTGATACTAAGGTAATGAACAAGATCAGACAGGACAGAGCCAGAGTTATTTTTATATTGTTGTCCTGGCAGAGACAATTTTGGCATCCTTACATGCTTCACCTTCTACAGGTGTTACTGAAAGAAGTCAATCCAGATAACTTATTTGCGGAAATGGAAGAGATTCTTCCATTGGTGTTGTCATCAGTGCCACCTGCCACTTCCAGTCATCCTGAGTTATTTAAGAAATCTTGAGTTATCAAGGGTCATTTGACTGCAATATCAGCCTTTCATCCTTTTGGTTGAAGGATTCTTCATGCTTGCTCATCTGATATTGTCTAGGTTTATTAAGGGCTTGGGGAATCTCTAGCCACATATTAGAAACCCTACCCTAACCTCAACCTGGTACTCAATTACCTTATGACACTGCCATTCAAACCAACGGCAACCTATTTTCTGTTGCATTTATTTATGAAGACAGGCTTTTTAGTAGCCATCATTTCAGCCAGTAGGATCGAGGAGATTGGAGCCTTGATGGCAGATCCCCTCACCCTTTTACAGCATTCTTTAAGGCCAAAGTCTCTTTACATCTATACCCCAAATTCTTACCTAAGGTTCTAGCATATTTCCATCTTAATCAATCCATTACTTGACCAGTGTTTTTTCCCCCCAAAGCCACATAGTATTCTACAGGAGTCCTTTTTTCATACACTGAATGTTAGAAGGGCATTGGCCTTCTACTTAAATAAGGCCAAGCAATTTAGGATGTCATCTAGGCTCTTCATTTCCTTTGTGGATAGATCCACAAGGTCCTCGATCTCTACTCAGAGACTATTGAGATTGATATCTGGATGTAGTATAATTTGTTATGATGATACAGGTGTTCATCCCCAGCCCCAAAGGGTGATAGCACATTGAGTCGGATTGCAGGCAACATCTACAGCATTACTCAGAAATGTACCAGTATCTAAAATGTGTCGAGGCACTACATGGGCTTCAATGCAGATGTTTTTGAAGCATTAGGCCCTGAGCTATGCTGTCAGATCCAACACAGCACTTGGTTCTGCAATACTATCTTCTGGACACTTTTCCAAAGCTCCCTCCTCCATCTGGGGATACTGCTCAGAAGTCATCTGAAGTGAAGCACCCATAGGGACATTGCCCAAAGAAGAAGAAAAAGAGATTACTCAGTTTGTGCAGTAACTGTGGTTCTTTGAGATGTGTGGCCCTGTGAATCACTGCCTGCCATATTTCTCCTTTGCTTTGGACTGTTCCTTAGGGGACAGTTGGGCAGAGAAGGAACTGAAGGCGGTTTGCCTGTGCACCCCTATGTAGCCTCAGTATTTGGCATGAGGAGGTGCAGGGCACATGCACAGGCCAAATGGGCTCAGGAAGAGCATGTGCATCTTACATCAAGCACCCATACGGGAACACATCTAAAAGTGAGTAACCTCTTCTTTTTTCATCAAACTCAATTGTTTTCCAGCCAGCCCCACTTGCCAGTACACCAATGAAGCTTCCACTGGAGTTAATACATCAGTCCCTTTTCCCCTGGATGCATTTATTGTTTGAACACAAACACAGTTCAACCTCAGTCAGAAGAGGTAAACCAAGTTCTGTCACCAGGCTCCTCATAAGGCCTCTGACGCTGCAGCCTATACAGCAGATATTCTTAGCCAGATCTTTCACCTTGCTGGTATGGTGAGCCCCCTTGGTGATCCCTTCTCCGTGGTCTCTAGCAATAGCCTCCCCACTCCTTGCAGTTCTTCCTCTTCCCTCCAGCTGACCTATTTGCTGGTTTGTTTGTTTTTGAGGACCAGGTGATCTTCAACCTATTACCTCATCCCTGGCCTCACAGTATCAGATGAGAGGTGGCCAACTAATTATAGGTGTGACTGGGCCCAATTCCCCCTAAAGAACCAAATCACCCTGCCATAGTGGTCCATACCCTATTACTGCTATTTTGAAATTCTAGGTGGTTTAAAAAAAAAATCCAATTGAGAAAGTCCAGACACTTGTGGAATTATCACGGTATGAATATATGCCTGCCTTACAGATCATCTTTCCTCTTCTCTGACAGCAATTGAAACACTGGAGGCACTCAAGCTAAAATTCCTCAGGCTTAAACCTAATTAAACTAGAGGCATAGATTGTTCTATCAATAGGCCTCAACTGTGGAACATGACACTCTCTTTTTGGTTTGATAAAACCCCGAATGTGCTCATCTTCCAGAACAATCAAAAAGTTTACAGTCCATATTTTTAAAGGTATTTAGGCTTTAAAGAAGCAGATCGGTGCCTAGTGGAAAAACAACTCAGTGAAATCAATGGGAGGTAAGCACCAAGTGATCATTTGCACCTTTAGGTACTTATATATTTGTGCAGGATTTAAATTGCAAAGGGTGGAGTTGATGGGAGGGTAAGACATAGGTTTCATTTTTGGTGAGTTTTTTAATAGGGTATTTTGTATGTAGATGTGTGTATTGGGGGGGGATTATGAAAAGTTTTTTTATTTTTACATGAGCCTGAAGCTTCAGATACACATTTTAGATACATTTAAATAAAGAAATTAGACCTGTGGTTTAAAAATGTGGGGTATGCAGTACTATTATCCACTGAAAAAGCCTCGTCTTTTAGAATGTCAACAAAATGTAATCTACAGAATCAGCCCTGACTATGGGCTGGTGTTATCTGGGGAAACTAAAAGTACATGGCAGACGTTTAAACACCACAGTGCTATAAATGTTTCTGCATTGGATAATTGAAATTAGAGAATTATTGCATATTTTAATTGGCAGGATCTTGTTAAAAATAAACCCTGACTCTGGATTAGCCTTCTTAAGGTTGAAAACCTCATTGTACCTTCAAGATCTTGGCACATGCTTTTCTGCTATCTTTAATGGTTCTGTCTGAAGATAATTAAATTATCCTGTTTCTTCAGGATTATTTCTAGATCACATAGAGTGAGGCAAGTATTTTTCCTTGTAGATTATTTAATTTGAAATAAGGAAGACAATGTATCTGAATTCTTCATGAAGAAAGAAGACAGAGCCAGATTCTTTCACCTTTGCACATAATAGGGAGTACCTCATAGTGCAAATGCTTCCTTTAAATCAATTTGGGGTTGGGAGAGGGGATTTTCAAGTGACTTAGAATCACAAGTCACAGGCACATAAGTCACTTAGATGCTTTTAAAAATCCTACCCCTGATGAGTAAGATTTGGCAGCCTCTAGCCCTAGGGATTCATGCTGCAACATTCTGCATCTGAACTGAAAACATAGGATGTCAGCTGCCCCTGTAGCAGGTGAGGCCTCCTCTATGTTTATAGGAACAGTAGACAGAAAACAGAATGAGATCATCTCATTCCACTTATTCTGCGGTGTACTTAGCTATGTAACACGTGTTTCTCCATGTGTACTGTATTAGCACAGTGACGTAATGTACCAGCGATGGTGTTATTACACAGCACAATTCTGGATTAAGGATTTAGTAAGATTTCTTTTAAAAAAATACAACATTTTTATTTATTAAAAAAACAGTGGAGACTAATATTCCTTTAATTCTTATAGTCTGTTGCAGAACATATTTAATATTATTTTTGCAACAGTTTGTGAAGACATGTGCCAGCCCACTGGGAGGCAATTTGAACAGTTAGCAGGTGGTTCTACTTTCAACCAAACTGTAGCATGGTTTACTTGCTACCCATTCTATAGTACCGGCCATGAAGCAGAAAATGTGTGAGTGGTTTTCACTATATAGACACTCTCAAATATACGTATCAATTGCCTTTCTAACTAAATGTTGCCACAGCTTTCACAGTATTTTTCAGGTATCCCCTGTGCTAAATATAGGGGGCTTAAGGGGGCTCATGTCAAAACTACAATCCTGTTTGCAGTTTGACCCAAAATGTTTGTGTTTTGTTTATTATTTATTTATTTTAGAACTGCCAGGAAACCAAAAATTCCAGTAGTCACCCAGACCTACATAGGACTGGAAGGTACTTCCTCAGTCATCGAGTCCACAGTTCCCTTCTATCCCAGGCAAACTTGTCCTATAATTCCAGTCATAAAGGTATCAGCCATCATTCTACTCCTCAGCCAGGGCAAGTCAACAGGGGAGAGTAAATAACCCGTATTCTTTCTGAGTATCAGGAGAGACTGAGCAGAAAAACAGCCAATTAAACTAAAGAGTATCTACAGAAAGTGAAGTGGGCAAGTAAATCAATTATTTTCCCCCACAGTTGTTTTACATAACTGTTTTACTTTGTACAGATTTGGGGAAAAGAAAGATAGTTCTAGGAAACGGGACTATTTCTTGTTTGTTTTTGGTTAAAACCACGATGGATGTGGCTTTTTTGTTAGTTTGGCCTGCCAAAAGTAGCTTTAAACTTTAAAACAAAACCATTTGCCAGAACAGAAACTAAAAGAACAAAAAGGAAGCACTCCCAACGAGAAGACAAATCATGCTGGATTACTATTTTAACAATTACACATACAGAATTTAAGAATTCTAAATACAAATAACTCCAGTTGTTGTTTACACAAAGCTTACAATACCAAATAGCACTTATTTTCTCATTAAAGTTTTCCTTTGATGAACTATTAAAAGCTTCATGAAATAAATTAATGCCCCCCCAAGAAAATGACAACCCACTCTACATATTGAAACTAATTGATGGAAAGAATAATTGAGTTTTTTTTAAATATAAACCCTGACCACATTCTAACAACTGAGAAATAGTGATAGATATTTGGTCACAAACTTAATATTAATATAAATATTATTACTCTGATCACCTCTATGGTACACTTTTATTACTCCTTTTCACACATGCTGCATGAGACTGTCAAAACAAGAGTAACTTAACTGGATAGGAAACAAAGTAGTGCAATATTACCAGTTTGATACTAATAGCACATCTGACACCCTTTCTTTATAATATTACATAACAGTATAAAAACATTGTGGTTCAATGGATGGAAAGAAGAAATACACCACTGTTAACAGAAAGCATTGTTTCCTTCTTGGCTTCCTCCCATCTTAACATATGTGAATCAAATAGAATGTGATACAGCTACGCATATCAAGATATAAAGAACCAATACCTTTTAGACTCTAAGGTTTTTGGGAATTGTACTGTATCTAGCACAATGGGATTCCACTCAATAACTGTAGCTGAAAAGTGCTACTGCAATGCAAATAAATAATAATAAAGCCTCTGATTTTGTATTTGCTATGTCTTTAATCTACTATGCAGTATCCAAGTGGTGATTTTAAATGTATTCATCTGTACAGATATATGCATAAATATCTATTCTATGCTGCAGCATGTATATTCAGCATTAGTCTTTCATTAGCATATGTGCTGTGTATTTACAGTAGTGTCTGACATTACTAAAGTGGCTGCAGACTAACCACATGAAAGGTACCTCAGCAATGAAAAATGCATGATCTTTGTTTATTTTAACTTTCAAAATAGGAATGAACATGGATTATGATTTAAAAGACATCTTTGTTCAACAAGATGAAGCAAGTTTCAAAACCTAGATAAAAAAGTTAATGTCCACCATGAAAATGTCATCTCCAAGCACCAGGATATAATGAGGTAATTAACAATGTATGACAAATAAAGTTTCATGTGATTAACAAATAATGAGGATTGCTATTTAGCACTTATTTATATGGGGCTAGAATACCAGCTGAGGGCAAAACTTAAGACTTCTCAGAAACCAGTAAAGCATGGCAAATCATTAGTGTGAATTATCCCTTTCTTAATCCTTTAACCTTTTTTTCTTTGGAATTTAATATTATTAGTTCCCACAGAAAACACTATTTTGTTACCCCTTTAACTAGCCTGTAAATAGGAAGGAGAGGGAGAGAGGGGAATTAAACATCAATTAATAGCTAGAGAGAGAACTTTAACCTTTGAAAACCACAGTCCCACAACTAAGTGAGATTTAATTGATAGTCATTGTTATGTTTTCATGTCATGCAGCTTGAATGGCTTCATCAGACACTATAAAGATATTTGCTTTGGAAGACCATACCCAGGGACCACACATTAAAAAAGAATGTCACAATCAAGTACTTGTGAAAACTGTAATGCAATTAAGAGAAAAGAGACTGCACAATCACTGCTTAAAGCATTAAGTCTGTGGAATGTCTGAACACTTGAATATGACAAAATAAGCAGAAGACAAGACCAAGTTTTTTTAATAAATGAAGGGTTTAATCCTAAAAGGCATTTTTCAGAATCAGGCCTTCTATCGTTAGGCATTATCAGTCTTCCGTTACAAGTTAAGTGATGTCAGTAACATTTTGTTCTGCCAGGTGACGGTGCTATTGTGTAATACCAGTACTGTAAATGATCTTGTATAAAAGCTGTTGTTGTAACTTGTTTGCCGATACTTCTCCCTTTATTGTTTCATTCATTAATAAGCAAGGGAATTGTATTTTGATGTTGTTGTCCTTTTTTAGTCAAAGTTCAGGGCCTTGGGAATGTTCCAGTTGGGGGCAGAAATTGGTGATGGTGTCTGGTAATTTCTTTGATGCAGTCTTATTTACAGCAAACGTACAAGGCCTTGCTTATCCGAATGCACAAGAAATCAGAAACAAAGAATAGTTTTAGTTTACAGCCCCAAGTCTCTTCAGCCAACACCAGACCCAACAAAATAATCTCTCTAATTTTGCTTTCTTGCTTTTTGCCTCTGTTCTCCCTTCCCTTACATACACTTTTAGCCAAAACAATTTTCAGCAAAAGTCTTTCCTCCCACCCAGTCTAAAATTCCTGGGCAGATTCACATAATCCTTTAGTAGTAGGTGGGGGGTTGTGATCAATTTATCCTTTGAGATATGCTGACTGAAGAGTGTTGGAGTCCCACCAACGTCATCTGAGTTTTTTTAAATTCCACCCATAACAACTTTTCACCCAACACCTCCCACCTCAAACTCAGTTCAGCATGGTCCAACCTAATAAGCTATGCAAAAGAGAAAGACAATAAATATTTTAACAAATTACAAAAGATACAAGCTTAACTGTTTACATATATACAGACTCTCTGTCAGGATATTTTCACATTACCAACACACAAGAGTTTTATTTGCACCCAAATCCCTTTGGGGCTTTTCTCTCCTGGCGTTTCCTTTCAGTGTGCTCCTGAGGTTTGTCTATTGTTTCTGTGCAACTTGCTGGCTCTGACAGTCCCCACCCATAGCTACATTCTCAGTTTGTGGAGAGAAGGGGCATCCAATATCTTCTGAAATGGTCCTTATGGTTTAGTCCTGGGACTCAATTGTAGTCTGTGCCCCATTTCATTTATTCAGGTCCATACTGTATAGGGTGCTTCCCAAAGTTTATCCATTTTAGGGCTCCTACCTTTTCTTTTTGTGAGGATTTTGGAACCAGTCCAGGACCTCTTTTTTAAAGGTTTCCTTCCATGGCCTAACATCTTTTCATTGACCTTTTCATTGTATATGGCCTTCATATGGCCTTTTCATTTTATCAAAAACTATCTTCAAGTTTTCCCTAGTGAAGGTGTGAGTTTCTTCCGTTTGGGATTGTGGGGCTTCTGCATAGTCCAAATAGTTCAAATTGTTCAAATCCTTTTGTTCTTCCTCTGGAACTGCATACAAGAGGTTTGCAGGGGTCCTTAGCTTATGCCCAAACATGAAGTGAGCTGGAATACACTTTGTACTTTAACTGGCTACTGTTCTATAAACCATCAAAAGAAATGAGATATGTTGGTCCCCAATATGTTGTGCTGTTATACAAAGGGAGTCAGCTGAACCCCCAAAGTCCTATTGAACTTTTCCACCATGCTATTGGATTGTGGGTGTGCGGAGGTGGTACAAATTTTGTGGATTCCTGGAAGCTCACAAATGTGTTCAAACACTTTGGCTTCAAAGTTACTTTCTTGCTTTTTGTGTAAACTCACTCGGGACCCCAGATGTGGTGAATGATCTCAGTTCATTCACTAGGACCTCTGCTACTCTCACAGCCTCTACATTTCATATTGGATAGTCTCAGGCCATTTTGTAAAGTAGCCCATAGCAACCAGCAAATATGGATTGCCAGCCTCTATCTCAGGACATAAATGACAAATGTGCTCCATTGGTGTGCCCACAAGAAAGTGCTGCAAAGGGCTGTCCCAGTTTTAGGGGGACCATTCTTTGCAATGCAAACATCACATTTTCTGCACCAGTTTTCTACATCCTACCTCCATTTTACCCACTACACATTCTCTGTTAGCTTTTTGCAATCCCAGAATCTCCAGTAGTTTTAAGACCATGACATAACCTCAGAACCTCCTTTTTTCAATATATCTGGTACAGCTAGCTGATACCTGTACCCATCAACTGCTGGTTTCTCCCATCTTCTATACAAAATATTTCATCTTTAAACTGCAAGATTTCCCAGTGTGGTATTGTGAGGAGACACTATATTCCAGGGTGGCCATGGTTAATTTTCCAATCACACATTATCCTGATTACTCTCATTAGGCAGTTTTTAGTTGGTCTGGAGACCACTCCTGCAACCCTATCTACATTGTTCCAGTGGATGATGCAGGAATGTGGGCACTTTTGTGAATTAGAGGAAGAGAGGCACACCCATCCTCATGAGCAACTGACTCCTTGCCTACAGCAGTGTTTGCAATTAGCCTCCCAACAAGGTATCAGCATTACCATGCTTATGGCTGGGCCTGGATGTAATTGTGAAATCAGAGCACTGCAGTTTCTCCTACCTGAGGCTGTCCCTCAGGATTCCTGCCTGTAAAGAGCCATTGCAAGGAAACATGGTCTGTCCTGGCCATAAAACTTCCTCCCACACAAATAGTGATGAAAATGTTTATAGATTCAACCACTGCTAGGATTTCCTTTTGGGTGGTGCAATAATTTCTCTCATTTTACTATTAAAAACTTAACGACCTCAAGTCACTTGTGTTCTCATTTCACTCAAACCATAAGCACAAGCGTTTGTGTCAAATATGAAAGCAGCTATGACGGGGGCAGTCCCAAGAGCCTTTTTCAGCTCTGACAATGCTACATCACACTCTGCTGACCACTGAAATGTTTTCCCCTTTCTCACACGAACTATGTTCTGCTTTTGTGATATTGGCAAACCTGCAAATGAACCTTCTTCAATAGAAGCTGAGCACCTCTATGACTGTTTGGGGATGGCCAGTTCTGCACAGCCTCCATTTTCTCAGTCAGTGGAAACCCTTTTTGTATACTTCCCTCTTATTTCCCCGCTGTTTCTCCCTGTTGTGTTATGAAAGCAGCTAGCCACCAGAGCAATGGTACTAGAGCAGGGGTCGGCAACATTTGACACGCGGCCCATCAGGGTAATCTGCTGGTGGGCATGAGACATTTTGTTTACGTTTACCATCCACAAGCACGGTCCCCCGCAGCTCCCATTGGCCGGGAACGGCGGCCTGCGGTCGGTCAACATACACAAAATGTCTCGCGGCTCGCCAGCGGATTACCCTGATGGTAGGTTGCGTGCTGAAGGTTGCCGACCACTGGATTGGGGAACAGGATGAGAGACAACTGATAGCTGCTACTCAGTAACAATGAGAGCCACTTCTACAGCAAGAGGGGAAAACTGGAAGAAAGTTGTTTTTCAATTATACCCAAACCAGTTCTTTACTCTGGATAAGCAGCAGAGTAGCCAGGAAAGAGTCTACTTTCATCTTCTGCCTCATTTTATGGGTTGTGCCCTTCCATCTGCCAGCCAATCCCAGAATTTAATGAAGGCCCCAAAGTAAACTAATAGAAGTCTTTAAATGGGAAGAGCCTGCCCTGGGCCCATAGGAACCATGATGTTGCCTGGTGTGGGATCAATTTCCTCCCCACAGCCATAATCCACATTGCATAGCCAGCACCTCTTAGAATCCAGGATATGAGAGAACTTTTTAATCGTTGTTTTCAGACGTGGTCCCTCCAAGATTGTAGACAGGGAAGAGAATGAGAGACACTAGAGAGCTACGCCATAAATGACAAAATATTTTCCATTATTTCAAATATTTTGGATATTTTCATTAACCGAGCTACATAAGCCTTTCACTGTAATTTATGCATAATTTATGCTTCGCAAAAGTTCACTTATTCATTGTAGGAGATTAGCTTTGATAGAATGAAAATCATGCCAGAGACAAGCTGATATAGTTTCCCTGGAAACATTCATATTTGAACCTTTTTGTTGTTGTTGTGATAGCATATTCTAGTATTTAGCTCAGGGAGGAACACATCTCTACAATAATTAAGTAAAAATACAAACCCAGCCAGTTTAGAGAAGTTTGGTTTCTTCCAGACATCGTAAGTACACTGTTTACATTTAGTCTTTTTATAGACATTGCATGATTACAAACCCAGTTCCCTTTGAGATTTGTGTTCTTATATGACTGAGGTTTATAATTCAACTAAATATTGTCTACAAGAACTGTTATGCACAAACTGTAATAAAAAAAAAGCCAATAAGCATTGTTGAGCACTGTTTCCTATCAAGCTGAAAGATACCGCTGATTTTGAAAACTGAATCAAGACTGACAAAACCCAACTCCTTCACTATAAATCACAAACATTTCTGAGTGAAAGACTGAATAAGGCATAAAAAAATTACAGAATGCATGTAAAGTATCATCACCAACAAATATTGTATAGCATACATAGCTTTATAGAGATGTCGAAGTCCTGATCCAGCTCCCACTTGTAGTCAATGGAAAGACAGTGGGAGAAAGATTATGGCCCAGGTTAGCCGGTAAATAATGGACATCATTTAATGGAAATTGTTCCAATCTAAGCCAAATTATGTATTATAATAGACAAGATTTCAGGACAAAAAATGACCCCCTTCTGCTCTCTGGAGTGTGTGCCCCTGTCCCAGCTCTACCCACATCTAAGGGATCCCAGGACACAACAGGTTTCCTCTGCAAAATATGTCTCTGCCAAACATTTACCAGCCCTGGTTGTGATTAGAGCTGAGTTAATAATTTATTTTTCAGTTCTGTGGCTAACTGAAAAATACGAGAAAAAAAATTGTTTTGGGTCAGCCCAACATGGAAATTTCTGACTAAAATGAAAAACTGAAAAAACCTGTTTCAGGTTGATTGAAACATTTTATTTTACCCACATTTTTGTTTGTTTGGGGTTTCTTATTTGTATTTTCCCGTTTTTGTTTTATTTTGTTTTTGTTTTGTTTTAGCCTTTTAACAAAATAAATCTAGCTAAATTTCTAGTCAAAACCTCTTTCTGAAATGAAGTTGTAATATTTCATTTTGAAAACATCAAAATGAATTTGTTTTTTGGTTTTTGTTTTTGTTTTTTGGATGAAACTATTCCCTAAATTCACAAATAGTTTCATTCAATCCAAAACTGCATTTTTTCCACAAAAACTATTCATCCAAAAAAAATGTCACCCAGCTCTGTGTGATGATAAATGTAGGAGGTGATGGTGAATCGTTCCATAGGTCTCCCTATTCCATTCCATTCATCATAATGAGCCCAGGGATATGAGCAATCATCTCATTAGCAGTAGCCAAGTTTCTCAAAAATAGGAACCTAAGTAGGTTTTATGTAGCTAAATGAGTTTGTTTTGTATTTTTACATAAATGGGATTCTGAGCACCTCTGAAAGCCTGTGATGTGATGAACTGAACGGGAATTCAAAATATGAACACTTCCTACCTTCAAGTGCTTTGGAAAGCAAAATGCTGATCTGAATTTTACATCTCAACTACTGTAAAAACTCTTTCTGCCTCTCCCCTGCCCGCTTTTTTTCACATTCTCCTTTTAGTTACTTTGATGGTCTATCAGGGAACAGCGTTATACGTAGTTAAAGCAGGGGAATAGGATTCAGATGAGCTGAGTTTTGTTATCTCTGCCATTCACTTACTGTATTTTGTTGGACAAGATAGTTAACCTCTGTGCCTTGGTTTTTCCCACCTGTAAAGTAAGTACAATAATAAGAAAGCTGTGCAAACTTCATCTGAAACTTAGGCTTTGTCTACACTACAGGGGAAATTTGATCTATGCTACGCAATTTGAGTTACGTGAATAGTGTAACTAAAATCGATGTAGATTAGATCTACTTACCGTGGGGTCCACACTACATGATGTTGATGGGAGACACTCTGCCTTCGACTCTCCTTACTCTTCTCGATCAGGTGGAGTATGGGAGTCGATGGGAGAGCGATCTGCAGTCGATTTAACGGTCTTCATGAGACCCGCTAAATCGACCGCTGATGCATTGATCGCCACTCGTCAATCCTCCAGTAAGTGTAGACACGCCCTTAGAATTTGAAAAGAGCTTTGCTTTAAGTTAAATCTGTTTCAGTCAACCAGCCATGGTTTGCATCAATGACTCATCCTCAGCCAAGATGTTTTGTTGTATCTAGATATATCAGAGCTTTATCAGATTGCTGTTCGTAATGTAATTTATATCATTGTTACGGTAGACCAGGTCATATGATGGAGCCTACATGGTATTGCTTTGGTGTCCCCATATGGGCTATCAAACTGGTCAATCAAGGTCAGCAGAAGGCATTTTCATTTGTTTTGTCAGAGAGAAAGCGGCTACAGTTGAGTTGAGCTTTCTGATTCAGTTAGAACAATCAGATCAGAAAGAAACACAATTTTACTTAGGTTTCAGAGTAGCAGCCGTGTTAGTCTGTATCCGCAAAAAGAACGGGAGTACTTGTGGCACCTTAGAGACTAACAAATTTATTAGAGCATAAGCTTTCGTGGACTACAGCCCACTTCTTCGGATGCATACAGAGTGGAATATATATCTCCTCAATATTTATTCCACTCTGTATGCATCCGAAGAAGTGGGCTGTAGTCCGCGAAAGCTTATGCTCTAATAAATTTGTTAGTCTCTAAGGTGCCACAAGTACTCCTGTAATTTTACTTAGCCCCTCCATCTGTCTTCTCTCTTTGTACAGTACACTATTTTCTCTAATACACATGGCTATTAAGAACTAATCTATTATTTTAGATCTTGGCTCATACACCTAATTGTATACCAGTTTTGGAAGAGGAAATTTGTTTCCTTGAGATGATAATTCTCTTGTACATCAGAAATGAGACCTAGTTTGTGTGAGTTCCTGGAAGAAGCTTATATTCTCCTGTAATTCACCCAGTTATTAGGGATTGTTTTATTATTTTGTGCAGAGACTCATAATAATTATAATCCAATTTCACATGGGGAAATTTCTCTGAGATAAGAGTTCTGTTGTTGCCTAAAATGATTTATGCCCATTTATGATGCTGGACAACCAGTGAATCATACTTACTATGTCCCTCATTTGGAATTATGTCTCTCATTTTAGTCCCAGAGTTACTCACATTCCACATTAATATGATGTCCCCTCACTTTGATTGTTGGGAATAATTTACATCAGAAGTAAATAATCATTTACACTTATAGAATGTATCCCAGGGAAAGTCTAGTTTCCTAAATGAATAATTCTGTGTCCCTTATTTTGGACCAATTTCACAAAAAGTATTTATGTCCTAAAGATGCAGACAGACACTGAGTGGGATTTATAAATGTGCCTAAGTACATTGTTGTTGTAGCTATGTTGGTCCCAAGATATGAGAGAGACCTGGGGGGTGGATGTAAAATCTTTTATTGGACCAACTTTTGTTGGTGAAGGAGACAAGCTTCTGCATGCCACAGATCCAATAAAAGATATTTTCTCATCCACCTTGTCCCCTTAATTACACTGACTTTCAAGGAGCGTTAGCTCCTAACCTGTTTAGGCACATTTGTAAATCTCACTAGATCCTTATCTACATTTTTCGACACCTGGCTCTATCACACATTTATGTCTGGGTAGGTTGATAATTACACAGTAAACTAGTGAGGATCTGTGCAAATGGGCATCAATCAATTGCACCTGAAGCTTGCATAAGGGGACTGCAATATGATTCAGCCATGGGAAAACAGTGTGTTTTTTAAAAAAAAACCACTCTTTTTCAGCTTCAAGGCCTGCCCCTCTATTTGAACTGGTTCTCTCACAAAAGTTCACAAACCTGTTTTGAACCAAGATTGAAAGGGTTTCCATAGCTGAAAATGTATGCTCCTTTTTAAAGCGCTTTGAGCTTCCCACATGAAAGACAATGTGGAAGTGCAAGGTATTATTATTATTAGGTTCAACTTAGTAGTTTCAACTTTTGATTATGATTCAGATCTTTTTTCCCTAAATATTGGAATTTCTGTTTCTTGGGAAATTCTATTTTCTTACTAGCTCTGCTAAGAAGGAATTTTTAAAAGGCTAAAGCAGATTATAAAAGCAAAATCCAGACCAATCAGAACTTTGTGACTGTCCCCATAATTTAGAGAGACAAGGTGGGTGACATAATATCTTGTCTTGGACCAACTGCTGTTGGTGAAAGAGACAAATTTGTGAGCTCAAAAGCTCAGAGGCTTGTCTCTTTCCCCAATAACAGATGGTCCAAGACAAGATATTACGTCACCCACATTATTTCTGTAATATCTTGGGACCAACACGGCTACAATAATACTGCAAACAACCATTATATTCCACACATTTTGTTTAAAAGGGATTAAGGTTTAAACCACAGTGCAAACCCTTAAAAGCAAGGAAATATCAATTTATGGGATACCCCCTAACCATATCTAAAGATCAAACAACTTGTTTCCAATAACAGAGTCCACCTGTTCACAAGGAACTTTCTGTAGTTTTCAACAGATACACAGACACAACAATAATTACTGTCACAATATAACGCAAATATCTCAATTGCCACCTGAGCAAATATTCAGCCTTGATATAAGAGCAAAACTGATGACATTTCAAAAAAATTTGGGACAAAATCATGTTTGTGAACCCTCCCATATATTTGTCCACCCCGAGCTGACATAACACACCATGCACTTACCTGAGAACAGGTTTGTGCAGAAAGTATCCAATTGTCATTAACCCCATTTGAGCTGAGTCAAACACAACACACACACACACACAGACTCAAGTGTAAACCATAATCCTCACCCCCATTTGACAAATAATTTAACTAATAGTTTGCAGAGTCATCATGGCAGACCTTGGATTTTGATGTATATCCCAGGTCCCTAATTTAGCAGACCCAAGTCTCATCCAATTACCTTTCAATATAAATGAGGTTCTAAATACATGTGCTTGGGTAGCCTGTGTGAGACCTTTGCTTTAACCACTAGACCACAAACCTCTGTAAGACTCAGGGAAATAACCCACGAATTTAGATTCCCCCAAGATTCTATTGCTGTCTAGCAAATAATTGTATCACATCCCCCCTCTAGTAGCTGTTCCCCATAGGCTAGGGGTTGCTCAGATGATGAAGATTTGTATGGAGGAGCTGAACTTCTTAGGTTCAAATCCTGCTACCAACATATGTGGGGTATTATTAAGGTTACACATGATGAAATTTCTATTCTTCCTGTTTTCTTTGTTGAAAGAAACACAAGAAAACATTTCAAAGACTGGTTTTATTAAAAACCATTATAATCTGACTATTATGGGTCTCTCAAGCAACAGAACACAGGTTCCACATTGCAGTCATTTATCACTAAGTTTTGCTTGCTTGTATTAGTGTTAGAGTTTCAGAGCCTAAAGCTTTAGGGAAACAGTAGTCATGTTCTCGGAAGGGAATATGTGGCTTCAGTTCCTTTGGAAACTATGGAAGGCTGCAGGTATATTTACTAAGGGCATCCTCACTTTCACATGACAAGACTAGTGAAATGGCAGCTAGCTTAACTAAGGGAAGACTATCGCTCGAGTCTCATTGAAAACAATAGCCATCTTCAGTATGGGCATTTATAGTATCTAGGAAATAGTAGTGGCCATCTTTACTGAAAACATGAGTAGCTTAAATCATATGGAGTAGCATCAGTCCCTTTGTAAATATGGGCAATGACAGTCATTTTGTTTAAGGGAAAATTGTGAACATAATGGAGAAGCTAGGGGGAAATCATAACTGCTTAATCACAACATAATTTCTTCAAGTGTTACATTAATCTCTTGCCTCCATAAAATTAAAACTCATTTTAAAGGGTGAAAAACAACAAGCATGAGATGCAGAAAACTTAAAGGTCCTATTTTTCATTAATTTAACTCAAATTAGGGAAGGGATTCACTTGGGAGAAAATTAGAGAAGTCAATCTTTATTCACTGATTACATGCCGTGAATTTGCAGAATGTGCACTTTATTCTTGATGCAAAACAGGAAAGTTGATCTCTTCCTTAAATGAAAATCTGAACCCAGTATCTATAATAATGGACCAAACCAAGAGCTGGGCTCTCGATCCAAATGTCATAGTTCAAATTCATTCCTAGTCAAAAGGGTCAGATTCTTCCATCCCAAGGATCCAAAAGCTGCCTCAGTATAAACTGAAAACAAATATGGATTCATACCTTCTTGCACAGGCAGGAAAATTAAGTTCTTCTAAGGACGACTTATATTGCAGCAGTATTTTTATTGCATGCGCAGCATTTTAATAAGTTGTAAGTTTAGATGGCATTGCATATACTATATTTTTAAAATAAGCTCATGCAAATAGGGCAATTTTTAATCTTCCTCATTTGCCTCAATTGTTTAAAAATATTAAGACAGATAAATGTACCAGGAAACAAAGAAAGAAGAAGAAGAAGAAAAAGCGGTTATAAAGTAGGTCATCCAAGGTACTATGTTTGCCCTGCAGCAATTTAAACTGTACCACGCCAGTACTTTTCAAAAAATCCTGATTGGCTGGAAATCATTCTACTTATCGATAGATGTTGTTGTTTTTTAAATTGCATTGTCTCTCTATTAAAAATAAAACAGATTGCTGTCTGATTTTCATCTGTATTGGGCAACCTTTTCATACAAGGAAACAATCTTTGCATTGTCATCATTTGCCATAGTCACCTGAAGCATGAAATTAAAAGTCAAATAGGATGTAAAGACATGCAGTTAACAATCAAAGTTCAAACTAACAATAAAATCCCCAGAGCTAGTAACAATCAAATGACTTGTTTCCCTGTTATTCTTACTGATGTTTTGCTTATTTCAGTATAAAGTATTCCTATTCAAAATGTGATCTCAAAACAACATAGGTGCCAACTCTGTGCATGCTCTGGGGCTCAAGCACCCATGGAAAAAAAAATTAGGGGTGCTCAGCACCCACCAGCCACAGCTGTTCGGCGACCTTGCCAATCCGCTGTTCAGCAGCTGGCGGGAGACACTTGGGAGAGAGCGGAGAGCAGCAAGTGGCAGGAGGGGGGCCTTGGGAGAGGGGGCAGAGCGGGGGCGCGAAGAAGTAGAGCAAGGGCAGGGCCTTGGGGAGGGGCAGAGTGGGGGCGGGAAGAGGCCGGGCGTGTTCTGTGCTTTTTCCTCTCTGTGTTCTCTCTCCCTTTCTATAGACCCATATTCCTGGGGGATAAAAATGTGTTAGCGTTAATGGAACTGGTTATAAATATTGGACATAATCCAGGGGATATTTTCAGCACAGGTTTAAAATAGTCATGCACCTTCCACACTAGCAGGACAAACCCAAATCCACGGATTGAAACAGGGTTGCAGAACTTGGTCCACCAGGTTTAAAACCAGTTCCATGGAAAATTAACGGTCTAGGAAGGCAAGCATTTTTCCGAGTATATTCAGCTAAGTTCTTGTTACTATAAAATCTTCTTATAAAACATGTAATTAAACAGTGATTAGTAAACTATGCTGTGCAAAGGAAACCTCTTTCCCCAACACCCATGTTCTCAGCACTACAAGGAGTGCTAGGAAAATTAACCCACTTCCATGCCAAGTTGGCACATGGGGCCCCAAATGCACATTGTCTACCACCTAAGGGACATAGCTAACCCTGCCAGCTGCAGTCTGCAGTACATGCCAGCCAGAACATGTATGCTGCTCCTTTGCAAAGGAGCAGCAGCTTTTACCACATTCCATTTACCACTAGACCACCCCAGAGAGAGAAGAGCTCATTATTCTTATTAACCTCCCTAGTTTCTCCTCTTAGCACTAACCGGGGTAGAATTTGGCCTGAAATATATTGGCTGTGTCACCAGGCACCAATTTAGTACAGAATTTAAGCAGATCCACAAAGGAACTTAGGGGTTACAATGCTCAGTGTTGCAATGCCTAACTTTTAGATGCTCAGGAAATCACTTGGACAACAATGGGGTCCACAAAGCCCAGGATCTCATTACAGTGCCTGGGGAGAGACAGCAGGCTCCCAAGAATGCAATCTACAAAAGCCAGCAAGCTAGGTGGCTTCCCTCCTAAGATAGCCAATGGGAGTCAGGAGGCTTAGGCATCTAAGGAGTTTCTTTTGAGAATGACTTAGGCCCCTGCCTCATTCCACACGAACAGTTGCCAGAGGTGGTGGTGGTGATGCCTCCTATGTTATAACCTTTAGCCCAGAGGTTAGAGCACTCACCCAGGATGTAAGAGGCCCCGGGTTTAATCTTCCACTCTGCCTGAGGGCGAGAAAGGATTTGAACAGGAGTCGCCCACACCTCTCAGGAGCCTACTCTAAAATTGGGCTAATGGATATTCTGAAGTGGGTCTCTCTCCATCTCACCCGTTGAAGCTGTTCCACTTTGGATAAATAATTGAAGAACCATTGGACCAAGAGAGCAACAGTGAGAATGACTCTATAACCCAATGGTTAGCACTCTTCTCAGAGTTAGGAGACCCCTGTTCAAATCCGTTTTCCTCCTCAGGCAGAGGGGGGAAATTGACCCCAGGGCTCACACATCCCAGGTGAGTGCGCTAACCACTGGGCTAAAAATTACAAGGTAGGCAAATCCTCCTCCAGCCAGATTTTGAATGGGGCCCACTCTGGTGTGATCAGACCTACTGTCTACTGGATCAGGCCGCATGGATGAGATAGGTGTCCCTCTGCCTATCTTCTCCTGTTTTGTGGATCACTCGGGGACTTAGGTGGGAGATAAGTGTCCAGATATCTGAAGTGAGACATCAGTATGAATGCTCAAAGGTAGAAATATAGATGCTTAAGTGGGTCTTGCCACAAAAATGTAGGTACCTAAACTCACTTGTCACTTACAGGGTTAGGTGGCAGCGGAGTGGGGTTTTTATGGATTGCAGTGGTGCATAAATCTGGGTTTTAGGCATTCAGGCCTTCCATTTGAGAGGGGCCCCAAACAGAATGGTATTACAACCTAGAGCACAAAGTCATGGCGCCAATCAGGTTTGAACCAGCTGCCCCTCTGCAGGTAGGACAGGTCAAGTGTGAGTGACACTGCAGCCTAGGGTGACCAGATGTCCCGATTTTATAGGGACAGTCCCGAGATTTGGGGCTTTTTCTTATATAGGCACCAATTATTCCCCACCCTCTGTCCCAATTTTTCACATTTGCCATCTGGCCACCCTACTGCAGCCCCATACCTGGTCATAACACCCAGAGTGGGGAGTTGGGCCCAGCCTGTGGGACAAGAGCCGCCACTATGAGGTAAGTGCAGGGCAAGTTCTCTCTCCAAAACCCTCGGGGCCTCACCTCAGTGGTAACTTTTTTGGAAGGGTGCCAGGCCCCAAAAAACCTCTGCCTAAGTCTCTTTGTGGATCCAAGCATAAGTGCTTTGCTGATGCAGGGCCTCAATAAGCAAATGCATTGCCCCAAATTTACCCATGATGTAACTCCATGGATTTTAGTGGTGTAACACACTGAGTAAATTTTGCAGACTTGGGGCCTAAACAGGACAAAGATTTCCTGCCAGGCATAAAACTATATCCTTAAAGAGTCTCTCAGAACCCTCTGCAGGACAGAGGCTGTAGTGTTTGTTCTATCAGTGGAATGATACTTAAGCATTGCTTCAGTTCCTGACACTTACACATAATTATAAGTTTTTCCTATTTAGTTTTTAAACCCTAGTACTGAATGTGTATTTTAGTAGAGTGATACCAAAGTGACTTTTTGCTCTTGACAATAGTTTCAAGTGAGAAACTTAAAGATTATTGACTGTATCTTCCTTCTTAACTTATATGGACCTTCCCATTTCTCAGTAAACTATTTGAAAAATAAACTAGGCCTTCATCTTACTTCCTGTACATACCAAATCATTTGATCTTGTTGCAACACCAAAGATTGCAATTGGAATTTGAGTGTTTGTTAGCATCATGAAAAGCTACTTGGCAGGTTTCCTTGAGGAAGCAACAACATGTCTATCCCAGTCTTTAGACAGAGTAGTAAGATATGAACATGAAAAAGCAGGAAGGGATAGACATTCAAGTAAACTATGTAATTCTCATTTGCCTTCCAAATGAATAGCTCAAGTTTTGGGACAACTCTCTCAAACAAGGCATGGATATAAGCTAAATGCATCAAGTTAAATTGCATTGTGAGATCTTCTATAGTCAATGTGTGTACAAATTAGATTTTAAATATCTCTTAAACCAATATTACAGATACCAATATTATTAGATAGACTTCCTGCGAATCCAGAGATTGCTACAAGAACAGGATCAAATCCTCTGTTGTGTACTTCAAACAATCAACTCTTCATTTCATCATCAGCAATCCACATACCTCCTTTGTATCTTGTCTTGTGTTATATATATACACACACACATAAACCACTAAATTAGGAATAATTTATGGAATTCTTCTGTGAAGTCAAAGAATATTTAAAAAGGATCCTGGTCCTGCAGTTGAAGCCAGGTGAGAATCCAACTGCAGGATCAGGGCTAAGATTAAGACTATTTATTCCATGGATGTAAAAGTTGTTACATTTCTGCTGTATTAATACAGAAATTTAGTTTAAATTATGGTATTTGTTGTTAATTTTTTTAAATGTTTATCTAAAAGAGAAGTGAAAAATGTGTTGGTCTCCCTTCTCAACTCTTAGTCATTCACTATTGCTCCTCCTAACACTTGGCCTTCAGGGGTTAAGATAGAGCCATCTCTATTTTACTTCAACAAGACTCATGTTCTTGATCTTTGTGTTAAATTCAGATTTTTGTCAATGAGGGTTACAGTAGCTGATCATAATTCCTTTTCTGGCCTTAAATTTATGAATCTATGAAAAAGAAATTTAGCATAGAGAGTGAGAATAGAATATCATTACCTGAAAATAGTTTCATGCAGAATAGTACACTAAATTGCTGCTAGATTATGTACCTGAACTTATTCAGTGAAAGTATTACAAGCAACTTCTATTACTCCTGACATATGATGGGTGATTAAAATATTTGGGTCACATCACCAATGACAAAATATTGTATTGTTAACATACTTTAAAATGTAGTATAAAATACATCATATAGTTTTACATCAAATGTTAGATATATGTTTAGGATTTGTCATGTGGATTCAAGTCATAGATATTGAACACATGGGAGTTTTAATTTAGTAAATAATGTATTTGTAAATAGATATTTAGTTGTGAGTTAGCCATGATAAAAACTTCTCTCTCTCTCTCTCTCTCTGTCTGCTGGAACTTGCTGATTTTTTCCATGTCATAGTATTACCATATTCTGATGTTTAACAGCTAAAGCAGACCAACACTGTTGATATATATCTCTCTACTTGGCCAAACATTTTCGATAAAATTGAATTAAACATATGCAAGATCTCTAATTTCTAATTCAAACCTTTTATGAACTAATCTCAAGGAAGTATGTAAATCCTCTTAGTCACTCCACAAGTATATTGTTTGAATATGATTTTTCAGTCTGGCATAAGAATTCCAAGTGGTTTTGCAGATGCCAGATTTCGGGTGCAATATGATAGTGACTTTGCAGAAAGCTCATTTTGCTGCCAGATGACTTAAAAGTGGAGCAACTTTTAAGTTGCTCCCTTTTAATGGGGTGAATGAGTTAATTGTTGTGTCTACCTTCTCTTCAGTAAGCTGTCGGAAAATTATGGTCTGTGAGAAAACAGCTTGATAGGCTTTGGATTTTTCTTACATTTATATGTGCTGAATTTCTGCTCAGAATTGGAAGAAATTAGTTTAAAGAGAGTTAAGTAAGAACAACTTGTAATTGGTTTTAACTACTTGCATGCCATGGCTTTTCATGGGAGATGGAGTAAAGTACCCCAGATTTGTGGGTCTATATAAATGATTGTGATGGGGTCCTGGGGTGCAGCCTGGGACTGTGGGACTGCTGTGCCCCCTTAACTCTCCAGGCTGGGCTGTCTCTCACAGTGCTTTGCTAGTGACAAACAGCAAACCCCTCCAGGCGCTGTGATCACTCTGCACAACAGCATGTGGAGCCACACACCCAGCTGTGGAATACCACTGAGGAATACCAAAAGAAACTACACCATCTGCTCAAGAAACTCCCAGCTACAGTACGGGAACAAATCTACATGGACACACCCCCAGAACCCCGACCAGGGGTATTTTATCTGCTACCCAAGATCCATAAACCCGGAAACCCTGGACGGCCTATCATCTCAGGCATTGGCACTCTGACAGCAGGATTATCTGGCTATTTGGACTCTCTCCTCAGACCCTATGCTACCAGCACTCCCAGCTATCTTCGAGACACCACCGACTTCCTGAGGAAACTACAATGCATTGATGTTCTTCCTGAAAACACCATCCTGGCCACCATGGATGTAGAAGCACTTTATACCAATATTCCACATGAGGATGGACTACAAGCTGTCAGGAACAGTATCCCTGATGAGGCCACAGCAAGCCTGGTGGCTGAGCTTTGTGACTTTGTCCTCACCCACAACCACTTCAGATTTGGGGACAACTTATACCTTCAAGTCAGTGGCACTGCTATGGGTACCCGCATGGCCCCACAGTATGCCAACATTTTTATGGCTGACTTAGAACAACGCTTCCTCAGCTCTCGTCCCCTAGTGCCCCTCCTCTACTTGCGCTACATTGATGACATCTTCATCATATGGACCCATGGAAAGGAGGCCCTTGAAGAATTCCACCTGGACTTCAACAATTTCCACCCCACCATCAACCTCAGCCTGGACCAGTCCACACAGGAGATCCACTTCCTGGACTCTACAGTACAAATAAGTGATGGTCACATAAACACCACCCTATACCGGAAACCTACTGACCGCTATACATACCTACATGCCTCCAGCTTCCATCCAAGACACATCACACGATCCATTGTCTACAGCCAAGCCCTAAGATACAACCGAATTTGCTCCAACCCCTCAGACAGAGACCAACACCTACAAGATCTTTATCAAGCATTCGTAAAACTACAATACCCACCTGGGGAAGTGAGGAAACAGATTGACAGAGCAAGACGGGTACCCAGAAATCACCTACTACAGGACAGGCCCAACAAGGACAATAACAGAACACCACTGGCCATCACATACAGCCCCCAGCTAAAACCTCTCCAGCGCATTATCCACGATCTACAACCTATCCTGGAAAATGATCCCTCACTCTCACAGACCTTGGGAGGCAGGCCAGTCCTCGCTTACAGACAACCCCCCAACCTGAAGCAAATACTCAACTACACACCACACCACAGAAACACCAACCCAGGAACCTATCCCTGTAGCAAACCTTGTTGCCTACTGTGTCCCCATATCTACTCTGGCAACAGCATCAGAGGACCCAACCACATCAGCCACACCATCAGGGGCTCATTCACCTGCACATCCACTAATGTCATATATGCCATCATGTGCCAGCAATGCCCCTCTGCCATGTACATTGGCCAAACCGGACAGTCCCTCCGCAAAAGAATAAATGGACACAAATCGGATATCAGGAATGGTAACATACACAAGCCAGTAAGTGAACACTTCAATCTCCCTGGTCATTCTATTACAAATTTAAAAGTCACTATCATTGAACAAAAAAACTTCAGAAACAGACTTCAAAGAGAAACAGCAGAACTAAAATTCATTTGCAAATTCAACACCATTAATCTGGGCTTGAATAGGGACTGGGAGTGGCTGGCTCACTACAGAAGCAGCTTTTCCTCTCCTGGAATTGACACCTCCTCATCTATTACTGGGAGTGGACTACATCCACCCTGATTGAATTGGCACTGTCAACACTGGTTCTCCACTTGTGAAGTAACTCCCTGCTCTCCATGTGTCAGTATATAATGCCTGCATCTGTAACTTTCACTCTATGCATCCGAAGAAGTGAGGTTTTTACTCACGAAAGCTTATGCCCAAATAAATCTGTTAGTCTTTAAGGTGCCACCAGACTCCTTGTTGTTTTTGTAGATACAGACTAACACGGCTACCCCCTGATACTTGACACCCAGCTAGATTGTATGAATGCTCCCAGAGCCACTCATGAATCACACAGAGAAAGGCATGAGCCAAATCCTCCCAGCTCCCAGCACTGTACCTCAGGAATATACTGTCTTGCACTGCTCAAGATAAGCAGTGCAAATTTATTAATTGGTTCACCACTTCATCAATGGAAAGTGGATATACTCCAGCCTTTGCATACCTGAGCGGATTTGCCAAACACTTCAGGCAAACTCACTGGTAAAGATCAACAGTAAAATAAGTATATAAATAATATCTACAAAAGATAGATTTGAAGTGATTATAAGTGATAGGCAAAAAGACAGAGTTAGTTACCAAAAGAAAAGAAAATATAAGCACTGTCTAAACTCTCAACCCTATTAGACTGGGCAACATCTAGATTAAGCAAGTTTTCTCATCCCACTGGATATTGTAGTTCATAGTACACATAGTACAGAGGCCAGTACCCTCTGTTGGAGTCTTCAGAGTGTCCTTGTTGCTTGCAGCATAGGTGGGGATAGGAGAATGGCCAAGCATGTAGCCCCTGTGTTCTGTTTTATACCCTTAGTCCATGTGTTTGGAGAACACAAGTCCAGGCATGTCTGGTGGGCACTGCGGAGTCCCCAGGCAAAGTTAAGCAATTCCCCTGGTGTGGCCCTATGCAGGTGAGTCATTGCATTGTAACTCCCTTGTTGGACAATGGCTGTTGATAGTTGTTCAACACCTGCCCGCCTGGGCATTGGTTATTCCCCTGGTTATTGTCTTTGAGGAGCTAATATCTGGGCGCTTCCCAAACCCACAGCATATTTTAGTGACAATCATACAACACAATTCTCATAACTTCATATGCACTAATGATATACATATTCAGATAGAACAGTGACTTTCACCAGATGATAACCTTTCCTCTATACCTTACAAGGCATGCTTTATATGCAAGTTCACAATTATATATAAATAAGGAATATGGGGGTTACGGCACACCCCCAGGGTATAGAATGTCACAATGATTATTAAATCAAGTTTCAAGTACTTAGTGTCGCATTATCAGTAAATGTAAATAGCTATATAGGAGTCATGACACAGCTAAGTTCAGATGGCATCATGAAAAAGTTTGTGGGATTTCAAACACTGAAGACTCCAAGGCAGAAAAAAATAGTAAATGTGTACTTCTTGAACATTCTACTATCCAGACCCCAATTCTGCAAATCCATACACACATGCTTATCTTGAAGTACATACACAGTTACATTGACTTCACTGGGCTACATCTACACTTGAAGTGCTGCAGCTATGCCGCTATAGTGCTTTTGGTGAAGACACTCTAAGCTTACGGGAGAGAGCTCTCACATAGAGCTTAATTATTCCATCTCCCACAAGGGGTAGCAGTTATGTCAGCAGAAGAAGCACTCCCACCAATATAGCACTGTCTACACTGGTGCTTACGTCGGTGTAACTTACATCGCTCAAGCATGTGGATTATTCACACCCCTGAGCGACATAAGTAAGTTCTAGTGTAAACAAGTCTTGGACTATTTTACATACTTAAAGTAAGGGATGTCTGTAAGTATTTACTGAATTGGGGACAGAATGCAAAAGATTCCCTCATTCAAACTGTAATATGTTATATTCAATACGTGACAGTGTATATCACTTGTATTCTGCATTATGGGAAGCATATTGCTTGTGAAGGACAAGTTCTTTCACCAAAAGAACATAACAGTTGTTCATGCTAAATTAAATATCACAAGTAACTGCTACTATATTATCCTTGTGAGATGAGCATTCTTAGGAAAAAAAGTTATGTAGGATTGTGGTCAGGAGCAGACAGTTGACTACAGATTGCATGAAATCCTAAATGAAATCCGATTTTAATGCTGTGCAAAAGAAAATTGGATGCATTCAATTCTAAGTTACTGAGTTCAGCTGATCTGAAGAATGTTCATATCAAACTCAAAGAAGCTTTTAAAATGCCTAGAAAATGTAAAGCCTCAGTGATAGTTTAGTCAGAATTTCAGATTACGTATTTGTAGGGCGCTACCCAAGTTCACGGTCAATTTTGGTCAATTTCATGGTCATAGGATTTTAAAAATAGTAAATTTCAGATAATTAATTCTGAAATTTCAGGGTGTTGTAACCATGTAGGTTCCAACCCAAAAGGGATCATGGGGGGGGGGGTGTCTCAAGGCTATTGTAGGGGACCGCGGTATTGCTGCCCCTACTTCTGTGCTGATGCCGGAGGTGGCACTGCCTTCAGAGCTGGGCAGGTGACCAGCATCTGCCTCTCTCCAGCTGTCCGCCTCTGAAGGCAGCACAGAACTAAAGGTGGCAATACTGCGACCCCCCCAGAATAGCTTTGCAACCTCCCCCCCCACACACACATAACCTCCTTTTGGGTCAGGACCCCCAGTTTGAGAAACACTGGTCTCCCCGTGAAATCTGTGTAATATAGGGTAAAAGTACAAAAAAGACCAGATTTCATGGGGGAGACCAGATTTCATGGTCCGTGATTTTACACAGCCATGAATTTGGTAGGGCCTACATATATGCTACAGTATGTGGAAGGGTCTCCCAGGTCCCAAAAGTCAAAAATTGATCCTATAATCCTGAGGGGAACAAGAACAGGCCATGTCCACTTTCAATTACCATGTCAGACCTCAGTTATTGCCATGTTGTTGTGTTGCTATCATTACAGTGAGATCTCAAATTGTTAAGAAAAGGGTTTGTCAGCTGTCTGTAAACACTATTGTTTATTGTAGTTCCAAACAAGACAATGGTTAGATCCTAATAAAGTCATGAAGTTACACAAAGGATGTATATGGCCTAGCATCATTCTTTTAAGTTCTGTTTACATATTTTACATATGCATACACCGTTGTCTTCAATGAGGACAGGATTTCATATATATATTATATTATAGGATGAAATCCTGACTCCATTGAAGTCAATGGCATAACTCCAGTGGGGCCAGAATTCCATCCATGGTATTTTTCATCAAAAACACGGCCAATGCATTTTTGTATGTTGAGTTTCCTGACTTAACATAATTATTTTTAAAAAGTAAAATGTGTTTATTTTTCATGGAAACTGCATGTTAAAATATTGTTGATGCTCTTGCAGGGTAGTTCATTTCTCTGGTATTATTTCTCGAGAAGGAAGGCACTTTGCATCTATTTTTGATGCCAGCCTTTTAAACCAGAAAACACACAGGGTGAAATTCCTGGCTTTGATGAGTTCAAGTTTTGTCATTGACTTCAACAGAGTCAGGATTTTACCCATACTTTACAGTTTCTTTCCATCTATGGATGTTTGTAACATAGTCAGCAGTTATTTAATTAATAAGGTCCAGATGTTGAGAACAAACTGCATATCGTGTCAATTTTGTGATTATTCTCCTCCAGAGTTGATTCTTTTAATTTGCCACCCAGGATATTTGAGTAGCTTCACTGAGGTTTCTGTATCTGATTCAGACATGATACATAGTCTGAGGTTAATGATCTGTCATGTTCTTTGGATTCAATTTCTGTTTGGCTACCAAGGGAGTTTTATCTGTAATGGCACCATTACTCCAAGGAATAGCTAATCTTTCTTTGGAATCTGATATTATTCTATCTAACCTTTACTTAGAGCTTTCTTTGTGGTAGGAGGCAGGCAGCGGGGTCTGCTACCCTGACCTTTCCTTCAGCTTCTTCAAGAGGGAACTTCAAGCCCTTTCCCCTTCTAATACCTTCCCGTTGTGCTCACCCTCCTCAAATTAAGGAAAGCTATAAATCTCACTAAAAATTATGGAGGAGATTCTCCTCATGCTGTTACCCTCTATATACTGCTATGATGGCATTTAGGAACTGGGGAGAGTTTCCCTGGTGCAGGCATAGCATAGAAGCGCCATTGGTCTACTCTGGGCAGGTCAATAAGTGGGGCCTGCTGGAGCAAGGGCAAGGCCTGGTGTGGGAATGGGTGAGGTCATAGCACAGAGAGCTACAAGTGATTCTGTGCTTCTCTGGACTGCAGAGCAGCCCATAGCCAACCCTCAGGAGGCTGCCATAAATTAGAAGAGCTGGGGGCTTTACATTGTTTCTTAGAACTGCCCAGAATCTCGAGGGTATAAAAGTAGGCTAAAACCATCTTGCCCTCACCTCTCCCTCTCCTTATGCTGCTTCTCCAGGAGATGCAGAACAAAGTCTCAGTCTATATGTTAGCTAGGTTTCAGATTTCTGACTTCAGTCATACACTGTTCAAAAAGCATGGTTAGAATATTTTTAAAACTGGGAAAGTTTATATTCCCCTCCCACCACCACACACACACACTTCCCTGACACACAGACAGCTGAGGGATTTTACTCAGACATTAAAGAAATATTCACCTTCAGCCAGAGACCAAAAATGGAAAATTTCAACCCAAAAGCTGGATAAATTGGAAAGTTACAAGCATAACAAAATGAGGGGGCAAAATGGAAACTCTTTGATAACTTTTATGGTAACACATTAGACGTTATCAGTGACTGCTATAGAACTACTCAGCTCTTCAAATTGTCTTAATTATAATTATCTATCACTGTATAGACTGGAATGCAACTTTTCCAGCCCTAGATTTCCAAATCTCATGACCTTACACTTTGTCCAAGTTATTACACTTAATCTACTTCAACTTTGCAAAGAAGTACTGGTTGTTACTCAGTAAATTTACAGTATTTGGCTGGGAAGTAATTAAACAATAGAATAGGAATTAAAAGACTTCCCAAGAGGCCTAATTTTCCTTTAGACTGAAGAAAAACAAATAGAATTAACCAAAATGGACCAATGTGAGGTCAGATCATCATGCAGGAGATTGAACTTCATACAGAAAAAGAGAAGACAGTCTAGAGATACAAAAAAGTGGGAAGACAGTCTGAGCATTAATATGTTGAATGGAAGTGAAACAGATGAAAAGCGGGGGAGACAGGAGAATGGGAGGTTGCAGTACTCAAGATAGGAAATTAGAGCATGAACCAGAACCTTGGAAGTAAGGATAGAGACATGCAGCTGGAGATACTCGACCCAGACCCTTCAAAGGAGTTAAATGCCTCCTTGTATTCAATGGGAGTGGAAGGAGATGAGGACCAATGTAAAGAAAGAAAGGCCAGAATTAGATGAGAGCTGGGCATGTATGGAGAAAGAATCACTCAACTGTGAGCCTGGTTGATGGTGAGGATGGTAGCAATGTCAAAAGCAATGGAGAATATGGGACGAGGGAAGGGTGCATGTAATGAATGAAAAGGTAATGAAGGGAAAGGTAATGAATTTGGTTCTGGACATGCTGAGTTTGCGTGGTGGGCGAGTTTCCCAAGGGGATATTCAAAAGTAAGTTAGAGATGCATGACAGGATAGATCATGAAAGACCAATAACAGAGAGTTAGATGTGGGACTCATCAGTGTAGATGCAAGAACTGGATTGGTAAGGTCATCCAGTGAGTGTGTGTAGACAGAGAAGAGACTGGGGACAAAGACAGAATCCAGGGGGTCTCCAACAGTGAATGGGAGAAGGAGTCCTGCAAAGACCAATAGAAGGACAATCAGTTAAATGAGAGGATTACAAAGGTTCTTTAATTATGGCCAGCATAAAACGAGCCCACACAAATGAGCCTGGTTTTGAACTTCACTTCATTTTGCAGTCTGGGTAGGACATTCATACAGCATCTAAATCTACAAATGTCCCCGCACCCTGCCCTCCAGCCAGCCATGTGGTCTCTCTTTCCCTCAGACCTTATTTACGAATGTGTTACTCTAGGTTTACATCCGCATAACCCTATTTAAAGTTGAATTCCAAATTCCATTTAAATTTAAATTTTGCATTTATACTCAGATGTAAAACTGGAAAAAACAATGGTGAATCAGGCCCCTAGTCCAGTGGTTCCCAAACTTGCTCTAGTTTGTTTACCTGCCGCATCCACAGGTTTGGCTGATTGCGGCTCCCACTGGCCACAGTTCGCTGTTCCAGGGCAATGGGAGCTGCTGGAAGCGGCAGCCAGTACGTCCCTCAGCCTGCGCCACTTCCAGCAGCTCCCATTGGCCTGGAGCAGCGAACCGTGGTCACTGGGAGCCACGATCAGCCGAACCTGCGGACACGGCAGGTAAACAAACCAGCCCGGCCCGCCAGGGGCTTTCCCTGCACAAGCGGCGGAACAAGTTTGGGAACCACTGGCCTAGTCAATAAGCTCCTCTAGACAAAGACTTGTTCTTTCTTATATTTGTGCAGCACTAAATGCTTTTAAAAAAACCTTGCCATCTAAGATGATAACCAATTCATTTTAAACTGAAGAAACAGGCATGTCTGAATGATTGCTTTCATTTTTTTTTATCTGGGAACATCTTTTCTTTGTGTATCAATAGGCACCATCCTACCAAAAGCTTGGGTCTAGCTAATTAAACCCGCTTGTTTTAATCTTTGTTAGTGTTACTGTCCTTTTCAACGTCCCTTTTGAGAGCAAAGCAGAAGGAATTTTTATTAGTGTTACTCTAATGCACGTTGCATATTGTTTCATGTTATTGAATTATACCTTTTATCCCCTGCCAAAATGTGATGACAATTGGAAAGTGTATGTTTAAAAATACAGATATCCTTTGCCCTTCCCCTCCCCCAGCTGCACTTCCCTCAATCCTGTCCTGAACTATGTTTTTAATTATTAATACATACAGAACATACAGGACCTAATTATCCTCTGGGATGCAAGTGGAGTCATCCTATTGAAATCAATGGGAGTTGTGTGCATGTATCAGAGGACACAAATTGGCTCAGTATGTTTAATAAAAATAATCTTCCCCTCTGCCCTGTCTCCCAGCAAATTCTCATTTGTAACCCTTGTATCATTCATGATTAATACTACACGTGTTAAAAATGAAAACCCTCTTTCTACCATGTCCCCACACTTATTGTTAATAAATGTGTTTATAATTAACATTTTCTCCTCCTGCCTTCTTCTTGCCAGTAGCAGATTCTCCTCCCTGATCCCTCTTTTATGAGCCATAATGAATACATTTAAAATTAAGATCATCTCCTCTAGCTGTAGGAATCCCTCGCCATCCAGTTTTCATCTTCAGAGCCTGGAAATATTTTGGAGACAGATACAAATGCTCCTCTCAAGATGACTGCCACTCCTTCATACTGATTTTCACTGGCTGTTTCAAGCAGGAGCAAACCAGAACTCTTCTGAGGAAAGCAGTCCATCTGCCACAGCCAGCTAATGCTTTCAGATTAACAGAACATGAAAAAGCAAGGCTAGCAGGAAGGGGGGACAAATTGGCAAACAAAGTGGGATAAGCCCATATTTTTCATGCCAACCTATGCATTTATCATATTTAAAAATCTCTGGTGAAAAGCATGCTGCAGTGCTAGTTTAGAGAACTCATGAATATGGCTTATAACTGTAGAATACTGTCTTCTTCGATGAATGTACTTGCCTCCAGACCATTATTAATTGGCATGAAACAATTCTGCTAATGATATTCTTTCATCCAATCATACTGGTAGGACAAATACCATAAGATAAGACTCTCTACTTATGAAAAACTAGTACAGAATAGAAGCAGAGAGACAGATGATTAAACCTAAGCTTATTTCTGTAATAAAACAACACAAGTTGCAGCTACTGTAGAACCCCCATTTTAGAAAAAAAATGTAGATTTTGATTTTATTAATTCCTCAACGTTAATAAAAGTGAGCCTCTCAAAATTACACTAGGTATGATGCATAAATTGCAGTATGGTGCACATGTCACTTTCTTCCTGTCCTTCAAATGACTGTGTAACTTTAGCGCCCTCGTGGCCAAGATGGAGTCTGTTCTGCAGGCAGCTCTGGCCAAGAGAAGGTGCACGCAGGAATGCAGCAGGAAAAATCCCTTCCACCCCAGGGGCACCTGTTCCAACCCCCCCCAGAGTGACCACACACACACACCGGAAAAGTACAATGGATATAAGAAAAGGGAAATATTTATTTACAAAGGGATGAGGGAAGAAAAACAACAAGGGGAAATATAGGAGAAGTAGTAAAACAGGGCTGCATCCAAACCAAGGCCCCATGGGCTCAGTGGTAGCACAGTCTGGAAGGGCAGACACTGAGCAATGTGTCTGCACACAGAGTTCAGGAGTCCTGAGCAAAGTTCCAGGCCAGTGGTGAGTCTTGGGTGCTCCTGGTCGTCTTCGGCGCCAGTGAACTCTCCCCCAACAAACCCCTCTGGTGCCCTCTTCTGCCGCTCTCTGCAAAGCCACACAGGGCGACCACCTCCCCACTTAACTAGCTACAGCCTCCCTCCTTGTTCCCAATGCAGAGTCACAAGCCCTAGTACTCAGAGCCCCATGTAGCTCTGGGCAGCAGTGATACTGGGTCCAGATCTGGCCTGTCCCTCTCGAGTGATTCCTCCCTGGCACAGTGCTCCTCCTGGCTCCTGTCCTGGGGTGTCCCTGATCACCCTCCCTGACCTTCCCAGGCTTCAGGCAGGTTCTCTGCTGCTTCCTTTGTGAGGGCCTGCGGGCTGCTGCCTCTCTCTCCCTCTGAGCTTCAGAGCCACCCCCTGGAGTTTCCCTCCTTTTTTCTCATTCTCCCCTCCCCCCCCGGAAAAAGATTTAAAGGGGCCATGCTCTCTAAACCCCAAAGGGGTTACAACTGCAAAGTGATTCCAAGGCACTGAAGGCACGTTGACTTGTCTTCATCTACTTCACTTTCATTAGGGAATTAAAAAAAAAATTCCCATCAGAAAAAATGGTTCGTATAATTGGTCATGGGTAAGATCGGTGTTTGTAGAAATCTACTGCATTGTTTATCTCAAGGCTTGGATAACTCAGTAAAAAGCACAATATGCATACCTAGGGTATGTCTATACTACAAGCGCTACAATAGAACAGTTGCAGCTCTGCAACTACACTGATGTTGCACAGACACTTGCAAAAGTGACAGAAGGTGTTTTTTCCATAGCTGTAGTAAATTCACCTCCTCCAGAGTTGGTAGCTAGGTTGACAGAATTCTTCTGTTGACCTAGTCGTATCTACACCGTGGCTTAGGTCGGCTTAACTATGTGAATTTTTCACACCCCTGTGCAACATAATTAGGTCAACTTCAGGATATGTCTACACCAAAGGTTCTCAAACTGGGGGGGGGCATGGAATGTATTCTGGGGGGGTAGGTGAGAAGCTTTAGGGGGAAAAAACCTGCACACATTTTACCCACAGCAATGAATAGTCCATGCCACTCTTATTTCCGTGCTGCTGCTGACGGTGGCGCTGCCTTCAGAGCTGGGCAGTCGAAGAGCAGCAGCTGCTGGATGCCAGTTGTGAAGGCAGTGGAGAAGTGAGGATGGCAATGCCAGTAAGCAGTATCTCACTTATAATTTACATTACTGTATACTTAGTTGGCTCTGTTTGAATCAATGCCTTGCTGTTTTTAATATTTAGTGAGAGTTGCATGTTGATTTTTTTAAATCAGTATTTGTACTTGTGGAGTGGGGGGCATAAACTACTACACACACAAAGAAGGGGAGCACAATTAAATCAGCTTGTGAAGCACTGGTCTACACTACAGTAGCACAGCTATGGCGCAGCAGCTGTGTTACAGTAGCGTGGATTTCTCCTACATCGATGGAAGTAGTTCTTGCATTGATGTAGGTAATCCACCTCTCTAAGAGATGGGAGCTAGGTTGACGGAAGAATTCCTAGTTCTAGGTCAACCTAACTATGTTGCACAGAGCACAACGTTTTTCACTGCCCTGAGCGATGTAGTTAGATTGACCTACGTTTTCAGTGTAGAGAAGACCCGTAAGCCCTGATTCTACAAATACTTACGTACTTGATTAACTGTATGTACTGTAAGTCACTCCATTGAATTGAATGGGTCTACTCAGAGTGTGTGATGGTAAGCATAGGAGTATGTTTTTGCAAGAGTGGGATCCTAGATAGATTCTAGTTAGATCATTACACTATCTTGTGGGGTGCAGAAGGTGTGGTAGAGACTCTATCCCAGAGGAGCCCCTTGCTTCCCAGTTATGTCAGTTTGAGTGGTACAAAGGAACATATCAGGGTTAAGGACGGCCCAGTGTGTGAAGTGTAGCATTTTTGCAAAAGGAAGAAAGTTTATCTGCTGCAAGCCTTTCTGCTGGCAGTTTGATACACTTTTATCTCTGAATAGCCTAATATCCAGCTATCAGATTTTTCCTTTAGTGGATGAAATTAGCGAAGTTAATAGTGTAAATTCAGTTCTGTAACTACATTAGTTTCTAAAGTAATTAAAGAAAGGGAAATTACTTAGTGGAAATAAAATATGATGGGAAATATACTGTATAATGTGTAATTTGTTTAAATTTTCTATTTGAGAGGCAAGCTACTTCTATTTACGTCCATTTAACAAAATTAAGCATTTCCATGTAGCCCATTTCTAACACAGCTTTTAAAAAGACAAGAAAAAGTATTAGTAATGTTAGAATGGATAGAACTTACATTGTCAACTAAGCATGACAAATGACTTTTACTATATGATCTACACATCCTGTCCAGAAGGTAAGAATCTTCCTATATTAAAACTTTACATTGGGTTTCAGAAGTCAGAAAGCCATGAATATATTAATGCATTCCTTAAAGACACCACGAGCCTTTTAACAATCAGAACTGATTGTGATCAAGTTCAAGGTAGGTGACTTTTCCCATGACCTCCATTAAAATCTTTGGACGTCCCTTCTCTTATACTGATTGCATCCCTTATATGCGCTTGACCTGGACTGACATTTGGGGTCAAACCAGGCTTAAAGTTACACTGCTGCAACTAATCTTTCCTCTGCTGGGTCAGTGGTTAATGCAGCTGTTTTGTATTTAACACCCCAACACTGTGCCACTTCCCAGAGTGCTAAGGTGTTGTGGGAAATGCATACCCATCTTATTGAAATACACCCCCAAGAATTTTAGAAAATGCAAGTCTTCTTTGTGAGATATCTTGCTGAGATTCAGTTCCATTGACCCTCTGTTGAGGGCTTAAATGTCAAATGTTTAACCTGAGCAAAGAATAATAAACAGAGCAAATGGAGTTATTGACAAGCAGTCCTTTGCTTTAAATGAAATTCTAAATGTACACGTTGAGGATATTTTTAGCTTTGGAATGTGCATGTAATTTTAAAAGAGCTTGGGGAGTATTTATTCACTCACTATTTCCACTTTGGCTCTTAGGACTCCTTCACGATCACCAGAAGGGGACACCTGCTAGAAATAAAAAACGGGGAAAAAATAACAACTGGCCATTTTTTGCAAAGCTGTTGCTTGCAACTGCTGGAATTTAATTCATGTGCTCATTTAATTCCTACAATGCATGCCTCTTATATTCAGTAGAAAGCTCTGCAAGGCTATTCATTTAGTGCTACTGGTAATTACACTAATTTCAGTGACCCTGGGTGCAGTGGAATCTTTCTGTGGGGCAACTTTTCAGTGTGATAGGGGAACTACAGTAGGCAGGTCCCAGTAAAATATTGGAAAATGAGTTTCCCCAGCAAACACTCTGAAATAACTTCCCTATAAAATGAGCACTCTAAACAATTTGCTTTTTCATTCTTACTGTTGGGTAAGTTATTAACCAAACTTGTGCCATTCCCAGGTCTAAGTAAGGGGAATACCTTCTCATAGCAGTAATCCCTTAGCTAAGAGCGGGGAAATGGTAAAAGGAAAACTTTTAAGGGTGCCCATTGTAAGATCATCACTTCATGATCGATGTTGCATTGTTTAAAGCCATCACGGTCATTAAGGACGCAGGTACACAATGTCATTGATAGATGAGCAATCTATTCCAATGTGATGTACCCTAATTCTCTCTACTGGATTCTGGACACCAACCAATTATTGGATAATGAATGGTGGATAGCTGATGACAAAGCTATTTGTTCAGGCCCATATTCAGCAAGATACCTAAGCACGTACTTAATTTCAAGCATGTAAGTACACACATGCTTAAAGTTAGGCTTGAGTTTAAGTACTTTGAGAAACAAGGGCCTTCAGAAGAAAGAAACATGACAGAGAAGGAAAGAATTACTGGAATAATTAAACAAGAAAAATAAGGAAAAGAAGAAAAGGCTTCACACAAAGCACATGGGAATGCAAAAGTTCTGGGTTTGCTTGTTTAATAACCCTTTCATACTTAGGAGTGGCAATAAGTATAGTCTAAGTGGAAGTTAGTGGTGGGATGTTATCCCATTGAAGTCTATGAGAGCACTTATGTCAGTAAAGTTAAATACGTGCTTAAGTACTGTGCTAGTTTTAGCCCTGAATAAAATAGAGCTTTGTGGAGAAATATGAAGGAGGAGTGAGAGATTATTAACTATTAAATCGATGTGAGGCTAGGTATGTCACAAGTAAAGAAATGATCCCTGGCCCAAGGAACATTAACTGTATCCTTGACATGTCAGACCAAATTAGGATCACAAAATGGATAACAACAAATGGGGAAGGGGAGGGAGGAAGTGAGTGGAAAGGGAGAGAAGGGTGAGAGCAACAATAATTAGATTACAGCTATGCTGAAATATATGTACACATTGTGATGGGTATATCGATTTGTGTTCTTCTTTGTATGCATGTGTTACCTTTCTTCCCCCTCATTTCCAATAAAGAAATTAAGGAGAAACATGTTAGAGAGATATGAATGAGATGAGGGAGATGGCTTGGAGACCAGCGTGGAGTGGTTATAGGTTCCTGGTCCAGGATGTGTTGCACCAGAGAGCCTAAGAAACAGGGGCAGGGAGACCATCCTGATCAAGGTGTTCTCAAAAATGGGATGTCAAAATAAAAATTCAGTAGCAACTTCAGTGTTTGGCAAAAAACAAAAAGCACTACCTGAACTGAGACCAAGGGACAAGTTTGGCTCAAAAGCTCCCAGCCACTGGAACTGTTCCAAATCAGGCAGAAACTCCCAAATCCTACCTAGTAGAGACCCCAAAATCCAGAGGAGATCCAGAGGAATTGGATTCATCTTCAGTTTTCCCCAACACAACAAAGAGAGGATCTGGGACCTGCAGGTACCCTGTCAGCAAGACAGTTCCTCCACAGGGAACTCCACACACCTCAACAGAAATGAGAGCACGGGCTGGAAGACTGATCAGACCTTAGAAACTTGATCTTTAGAATACTAATCAGGAATATTTAAATTTAATTGATATGGGAACATAGTAGTGTAAACAGTTTTAAGGAATTTGAAGTTTATTTTGAAATGTTGGTTTAGATTTTTGTTTATAATTTAGGTTTTATTTGATTATAAAGAAAGGGAGATGTGGAGTGGTTATGAAGTTTCTGTTCCTTCAGTTATGAGAGAGGACCAGGATGTGTTGCTGGAGGGAGTTTAGTAAATGGGGGAACTTTCTGGTCAAGGAGTTATCTATTTGCTGCTTAAAACATGGTTCTTTGTGCTTGTCATCACACTACAAACAAGAATGAGGATGTTATTCCCAAAACAAGGGGCTGCATGAAAGAAAGTGTGACAAGAAAAGATGAAAGGAGTATTGAGGCTGATGTCACTTATGGAGCAAAGAGGGAAAGGGGAAGGGGGGAGAAAAGAGACCAGGCCAGGGATATGCAGAAGTTATTTGATGCAGGGCCTTGAAAGTAAGGACAAGAATTATGAACTTGGGGCCTACTCCAAAGCTTACTGAAGTCAATGGGAATCTATCTATTGATATCAATGAACCTTGGATCAGGTCTTTGATGTGCACTGTTTGCTAGCCTTAAGTGGAGGAATGCATATGTACGAAAGGTTAATGATTGTACATGGTGAAAGGAGAAAACAGCATCTTTCCAAAGTTCCTTTTGGGCTTGGAAAGTTACTATCTTATTAGTCGCACCTAAATGAATTTTTTTTTGGGGGGGAAGCTTTGAGAAAACATGGTTCAGCTGATTTTGAATTATGTATTTTGATTTAAATACACAATACACACACCTCCCAGAAAGTACTTAAAAATGCAAATCTGTAACAGCAACAGGAGAGTCCTGACCTGCAAACATTCGGGAATGGCAGTACTCCTAGATCCCCAGCTTGTTTCAGATTATCCTATAGCAGCAGTACAGTTTTCTTCCACCTCCATCCACAAAGAGACAATCTCTCCTCAGCAATATGCACTGAGCAATGCAGCACAAAAAGTTATCTGATCACTGATAAAAACAGAAAGTCAAGTAACCCTGGCTTCATTTGACGTCTATGCAAAAACCTTCGATTGAGTTCATGGGGCAAGGAGTTTGAGTTCCTACGGCCCACCTCTAATCTGAGATTCCTTTTGTTAATAAAACACTAAAATCCATTTGAATAGTAAGTATTTGTCCTTGCAGTAAACAAGTTTAGAAGATTTGGTTCTCATTTGTTCCAGCAAAAGAAACTCAAACAAAGAGAAAAAGAAAACAGATCAGCAGTGGAGTGATTTAAAGCAGTCTCGCTAATTGTGTTCTAAGGCAGTACACAATCCTAGCATTAATCAACACTTTGCAAGTGATGTCTGTCAACAATCAACAGGAGGGAGAAATGATCTGATACCCAGGTACACTTAGGCTGCTTTACACCTTTCTAGCAAGATAAAGGATCCATAGAGTATGTTAGATTACAGGTGCCTATGTTAAGACCCCTTTACACTGCCAGAGCAGTGTAAAGCAGCCTGATTGTAAGTGAGAATCTGGCCCCAAATGTCTTTTTTCCTCCATTAGTTTTGTGTTCACCTAACAGGTCTTTGTTTGAAACCTGAAAAAGGCTACTCCCACTATACTATGCACACTCCACATTTATTCTTATCCAGAGAGTGTTCACCCAGAATATGGTATTCACACCTTAATTCTCAGCAGCTTCACCCTATTACAAGGCTGAAGAGCTGATACTAAGTAAGATAATACCAGCAGAAATAGAAATATACCAAGAAATAAACCTGCATGTGGTTTTTAATCCAACTCAGAAAGTAGATCATTGCTGGGAAGCATTAAAATCCTTTAAAAAAAAAAAGCTAGATTATTACAGATCATTTTTATTTTCCACCAATGCTCCAGTACTGTCGGTTCTCTGAATAATTCACATAATATTTTTTAAAGATGCGTGGCACAGCAGTAGCATACAATGGGACATGAATTATAGTTATCGTTTCAGATGAGGCGTGTTGAAAGAGCTAGTACTGACGCAATTGGCAGCCTTGGAGTTTGCCTTCTTATTACTACCATCTGTGTCAACTTGGAGTATCCATTACAAAGGGGGAAAAAGCAGGAATTCTTTCTTTTGTGTGTGTGTGTGTGTGTGTGTGTGTGTGTGTGTGTGTGTGTGTGTGTGTGTGAGAGAGAGAGAGAGAGAGAGAGAGAGAGAGAGAGAGAGAGTGTGTACGTGACCCTGCTTAGAGGACCTTTAGAGATCTGTAGCTGAGACTGGAAGTGGTGCTTATTCTCCACTGAACGTAGTGGAAAGTTTCAATGGCTAGGTAACTGTTCCATTTAACAGATTATAAGCAAAATACAGCAGTAAAATTCTCCTTTTCTTTTCTATATACCTTTCCTCAGTCTCATTTCCCCCACTGACTGTCATGATGAAAAACAATATTTTGACCTTCTTGAACTTCATGTATATGATGACAATAGTCTTTTATAACCTTGGGAGCTTTTTTTAACTGGTAGAGTAGTGCTTTAACTTTTTATAACAGAACTAGATTGCCAGCTGAAAATGAGTGAAGAACAACTCCTTTGCTGAATGTGTGAAGCAGTTGGCATGCAAACCTGTTTGGAAGCAACCTGAATTATTTCAGGGAATTTAAGCAGATTGCAACCAACTGCAAGTTTAAGATCCAAAAAAATACTGCTGATGTTGGATTTTTAGATTCCCTTAATGTATTTATAGGAATATGACATCATTTCTGAAGACGTAGTGTAAAGTTTGTAGAACTACGGACCATACACACTTCAACCAAGGATTCAGCAGAGACCAGTATCTTCAATATAAGGGGTGGGATAGGACAAAGTTTGTCACTCCATATTTACGGATCATGGACAACTTGGCACAACTCCAATGCTACCTTCAAGTCCCTCAAGAAGACTCACCCCTGTTGTGATACCTACAAGAAAATGGCAGCTGCCAATGGCTAGACAGATGGTAAATCGTAACTATTTCTTATTGAGCAAAAATGCTTGTTTTACTGTTATCTTGTCCTCCATTCTTTCCCTCTCCTCTGCCATTATCCACTAATTATCTTCTGTTATATCTTAGATTATAAGTTCTTTGCAAGTGTTTGTACAGTGCCTAGCACAATAGGGTACTGATCGCTGACTTGTGTCACCAGGCACTACCACAATACAGTAATAAAAATATTAACATCTATATAACACATATTTAGAGGGTACTGAATCTGAAAAACAGAGTTAATTTTATGTGAATTTCAGTCTCACATAATACAGTGGAATCCATTCTCTCAGTCATATGTGGGAATTCATAGTAAAGAGGTATCCCATTATGGGACATGAGAATTTCCACACTGGTTCAGACCCATGGTCCATTTAGTCCAATAGCTTGATAACTGACAGCACCAGATGATTCAGAGGAGGAAGGTACAAGACATTTTGGTTATGGAAGTTATGCACAACAGTGCCCCAGGCATTTAGAAAAAGTTCAACACCTTATTTGAAGGTAAATACAATTATGTTACTGGCTTGAAGTTTCAGCACCAAAGCCAAGGAATGAACTGAGCAATGGAGGTTGAACTACTCTTTTACTCATAGAAATGGTCCCTCCAGGTCAATGGTGGAGAAAGCTTGTACTACCACTACTCACACTCTGTAGCTTTGTATTCACGCAGTTGGTGTTTCTTCTCATACACTGCATTCCACCTCCATCAACTCACGTGATCTCTCCACTAAGTTGTGTTTAACCTTAGCCATAGCCTGTTCACTGATTTTTCAATAAACTGACAGGGTATGTCTACACAGCATTTTGTAGCAAACCTCCTCGTCGGAATCAACAGACTTGGTTAGTGGGTCTCACGCTGGCACTCTAAAAATAGTGCTCTGAAGTTGTGGCTCAGACTGGAGCTTGGGATCTGAAACCTACCTCCATCCCTACATGTCAAAGCCTGAGCTCCCGCCCAAGCCACAACTTCAAAGCACTGTCTTCAAAGCACACAGATATTTTTTACAGTGCTAGCACGAGCCCAAGTCTGTCGACCCAGGTGGGAGTCCCACTTCAAAATGTAGCTGTATACCCTCAGAGGCTTTTGATAGCCTGTGGCCTAAACAAATGACCATCTATGACAAGGGCTACACTGTGCTACAGTAATACAGGGTAATAATAATTATAGCAGCCCAAATTGCACAACAAAAGTATGTGTTGCCACGATATGTTGAATGATGACAATATGTGACTTGACTCTACAAATGTGAATAACTTCACTCACTTGAGGAGTCCGATGAACTTCTGTGAATAAATGGTCAACCCAGAAACTTACATGAGCACTAATTTCACTTAAATTACACCGGTTTAAATAAAGTTGGGTTTGTTTGCAATGTGCCCCCCCCCCCCCCCCCGGCTTTTAGAAATTTGAGGTGAAAGGCATTGTCGGTACCCTATGACTAAATAAGATGGTAGACCCATGGTATGAACTAAGTCCTCATAGAATAAATTATTTTTCTTTGTAGTCCAAGACCTCTGAAACTCCATTAGTATAGGAAGGAAAGATGGCGACCATCTCTGAGTCCAGTAATTACAAAATGATGCATAACCTTAAGTTATTTATGTTTTGACAACAGGGGAAAGTGGATTCATAGGTGTCGACTCTATGGGTGGTCTGGGGCTGGAGCACCCATGGATAAAAAATAGAGGGTGCTCAGTACCCAGGAGCCACCACCAATCAGCTCCTCCTCCACCCCTCCAGTGCCTCTCGCCCGCCACGGATCAGCTGTTTGGTGGCGCATGGGAGGTGCTGAGGACAGGGTACGCTCGCAGGAGGGGGCGGACTGGGGTGGGAAAAATGAGGAGGGGCCGGAGCCTTGGGGGAAGGGGCAGAGCCTCGGGATGGAGTACCCCCGGGAAGCTGAAAGTCAGTACCTGTGGCTGGATTAATGTGGTTTTTATCCAATATTCAGATGATTTGCATTATTTGGGAAACTGAATATTTTTGTTTAACATTTTGCATTTGCCACATTTTGGAGGAGGAGGAGACTTGCCTGAATCCGTAAAAACCTAGAGGGGAGAGTGCATGTTTGGGAGCATAGAACTCTGGAGTTAGTCAAGGTTTTGATAATGTACCTTTGTACTTATTTGTAATTTACAATCACATTTCACTTGGCCCCACAATACCCACATGAGATAAGGGAAGGTGAGACAAAGAATTTCAGTGACTTGCCTACAGTCACACAACAGATCAGTCTCACCACAGGTTAAATCAGAAAACAGAAGCCATGGTATTCTGCCAGGCTCCATTGACAAATCAAATTTCACCCACTTGAACTGCCAAAATGAGATCCTGCTTTCAGTCAGTAGCTCAGATTTGCAAATATGATCATGCATGCTCTACAGTGCTCTTCAGGCTTAGCACCCGCTCCTTAGGGCACAAATGACCTCAAGGGACTCTGATGGTAACTCTGGGCTTTATTTCCCTTGAATGAGGCTAGGATGCTGCTCAAAGTAGATTTTGGCCATTATTATAACTCTAAAATCTGCACAATGGGCTGACGCACCAGTTAATGATTGCTGGCATAAGGGGAACCTGAATATGTCCCTGACTATAATATTCAAATAGACAGATTTGTGTCTGTCATCTTACCATGTTCTGCTATTAGAACTCTTTGATAAATTGGAGAAATTATGTGAAAAAAAAACCCCTGTGTTTTCCACAGGGGAAAAAAAAAACATTTCATTTAGAGTTGGTTGAAAAACAGGATGTATTTTTGCTGAAAATGGTTATGAAAAAGTGTTTTCCTGTGTTTTTTAATCAAACATTTTTGAATGCCAAAATATTTTGACCAGCTTTACCCACTATTCTAAGAATATGCTGTTTTGTGAAATATGGCAATGGTGAAATGTCTCCTGCATTGAGGAATCTTTATAAATATTTGGACCCTAATTGCAATTGTATGCTGTAATGTTCAGAAGTCTTTTAGTGATTTTTTAAAACTTATTTTATCATCCTGATAAGGAGTTTGTTTAGTAACAACATAAACTCAACTCTTAATTAAACGACAATCTACAGATGTAAGCTGTTCCCCCCTCCGTTAATTTACAGCTAGTACTATGTCTAATCACATAAATGTAGAAGAGTTTTAATATACACCGGTCTATATTACATACTCATGGTGCCTTTGCCCACCATTTAATTTGGCTAACATCTCTATTCCACTACCTACTTCTGTCAGATACTATATCCAGACTTCTACAAGGGTTAATATTGGCTGCTGCTAGGTGGTTCCCTTCTCTTGAGGCAACACTTCTCTTTATCATGCCTGAGTTCTGAGCATCTATTTTAATTGGTCTCTGGCTTTTCAACAGGCATCCTGGCTGGCTGGCATTGTGAAGAATTTGATATGCCTTCAGACCTCACGTTTGGTTTTCTAGGATCCTCCCACAACAATGAAACTATTACACTCGTTATTTTTTAATTGGACATTGTTATGGGGAGGGAGGTTAGAAGTTGTGGCAATAAAATAACAAGACATTGTGGCAGTCATTTAATTTCAAATACACAGTGGCATTTTGCCATCGTAACCATACTGAAGCTTTTTCAGTCATAGCTCTCTTAGAGTATGTGCTGGTAGCCTAGTGTTCTCTGATTAATAAGGAAGGAAATCCTGTAAAAGAAAATCATTCCCCCCCTTTCATTGTTCTTTTGAATTGTCCTTGTGGTAACGTGTCTTACGCCATGTGTGTCATAGGAGGTTGAGTAATGACAGCCCATTGCCTTATGGTAGGAAAAAAGGAAATGGAAATACATTATTTTTTGGAATAATTAATAGTCTAAACGTGCTTGAAGCTTAAACTGTGACAATATTAGCAAAGCAGCTGTTATATTATTCCATTAACTTTAAACAAAAGTAACACACCCACCCACCCCTATCTACCTCTGAATAGGTGGGGTGATTTCTGGTTAAAAAAAAAAAAAAGAATGGAAAACATTCTGAAAACTGGCCTGACAGAAGCAGATGGAATTGTATCCTACCTCTGATAAAACTATTATCTCTATTGTCAGGGCATTTTGGGACTGTTGAACAGACAAATATTATTTTTCTGGAATATTTGATAAGGTGTTTATAAGGAAAAATTAGAAGCACCTTGCATTGCAATGTTTGCCTCGAGTGCTTATGCAGACTTAGGAGCACAGATTTGGCCAGCGCTTTTCCATGAGTGATGTTACAGGAAATTCTGACCTAAGCTCTTGGTGGGAGGCTCAGTAGATATCCAAGATAAAAGCTAGAAGAGTGATGGCAGGCTTTGTTATTGACATTCTCCATAAGCCTAGTGGAATAATGGGCTGCCAGACAAAGTTAAGACTGATCCTTGAATAGTATGGGTCAGATGCATTTATCTTTATAATTAATTAACTTTCCCTGTTAATCATGTCAACCAAAAGACTGTTACATCAAAGAGATGTGCTTAAAATAAAGCTTTCTCCAGTTGCTGAATATATGCTTAGTTTTGTAACTATATTTGAATTGGGAGGAATGAGAAAATCGAGAGTCTTGAAAATCCCCTTACGCATGGGCTACATTGTGAGAAGCAATCTACAAATTTGCTTGCCTGAAAATCCGTCATGGAAAATGACCTAATAGGTGCACATAAACCAAACATAGTGCCAACTGATAGAATTAAATGGACCCTGGAATTATTAGAGCCACACTCTCTCCAGCATTACAGCTTTGGTGTAAAATCAAAAAGTCCATGTCTCCCAATGCTTCTCTTCATTTGTACTTCTCATCTACTATGATCTAAGTAGATCTACTCGCACAAAGAGCTCACTGCTGATTTCAGTGGATGTAAAACAAAATTATCCACATTATAGAATGGGAAAAATTTACTGAGAAAGGAAGAGATTGTGAAACCCAGCCATAAAACTATTCCTCTTTTTCACTATTTGCAATTCACGCATTTAGCACATGAGTAAGGCCCTACTTGAATCACAGGGTGATCTTCAAATAATTGAGGCTGAATTGCAGACAAGACATGGAAAATTGCGGAAAAATAATAATGGACCTTTATTAATAACAATAATTTGGAAAATCCAGAGTAGACCTATTTGTTTAAGAAAAAAATTATGGAACAATATATGGAAAAAAAGTAGGCATGAAATGGTACAAAGTGGATACAATTAGAAAACAACAAAAAACACCAAGCTAAGTAGAGACAAGGTAATTCATTCCCATTTCTGAGCTACAGCTACACTATTTTCTATTATCCACATTTAGTTGAAGGAGTCTTGTCCTGTAAATGCAGAAAAGGGAAATGATAAGTAAATGGAGAAGGAAAGAAAGATTTAAATAAAATCTGTGTCAACCTGGAAATAAACTGACCTTCAGCAGCTTTACTAGTAGGAACCCAGCCGGCTATTCAAATGGCTTCTGCTAAGTGACACCATTTCTGCACATTTTGAGGCTCCCTGTGACCCAAATACCCCTTGGAGCCAACTGGCAGAGAGCATAGGGGGTACATAGGGATTTAAAAGGTTCTAATATCTACATAATAATTTGGCAAAGATGACACGTAAGGTCTCTACCAAGAGCCTGTACCCCACTGCTCATAATAATCATTGTGAAATATATGGAAGGATAATATTTTTAAAAGCTATGCATCTTACTGAAACTTATGTTATTAAGGCAGGTCACCAGAGATGACATACTTTAGAAAGATTCCATTACATGTCTGATCATGTGTACATTGTCTGCTTCACAATGGAGGCCTATATGTTACTGACCCTGATGCTAAATTAGGACATTATGAATTCAACAAGAAAGGAAACCTGGAGGGGGACACCAGGGAGGGGGTATCCTGTTTACTAATAAAGACAATGGGGTTTGGGGCTATAACTGGGGGTATTGAAGTACTCCCTGGAACCTTCACTGTCAGTGTGTTCTGTCTTATAAAAGGAAGGAAATGTGTTTGGACAATGCTGAAAAGACTTTGGGTGAGTTAAACTTTGGTTAGGAAAGTAGCTTGTTAACTAAGTCTAGTCTCTAGAACGGGTGTCATGATTTTATTTACACACAACCATTGTTTCCAGTACTTTTGCTATTTGTAAGTCTCTTTACTTCATTAAAAAAACTTGTACTTATTTTCACTATAAACATATCTAAGTGCTGTGTGTTAAATACAGTGGTGATCTGAGGAGAAACTGGTAAGCCAGAGTGTAGGGCTGCTTTTGGAACAGCGCATCAGTGGAACAAGGGCTGGACAGTCCAGGGTTCAAGGGTGGGTGTGTATCTATCGTTGGAGTCTGTGTAGACTTGGGGGGGGGAATGCTGGTATTGCCCATGGCTGGTGGAATCAGAAAGGTGACAGGCAAAGACAAGGCTTTCTCACACTAAGTGCAGGTGGTAGCCTCACAACCATGGGCAGCATCACACTCCCATACTTGCTAGTCAGAAAGACTCATTCCCAATTTATGTAGTTTTTCCATTTTATTTGTGTGGCTTTCTTCTGCCCACATTCTTTCTGTAGAGCAAGGAAGAGATGTTTCAATCCCTACTTATTTTTTAGAGGTTTTTCTCATTTTCTCGGTTGAGTGGGATTTTGTTAATGCTGTCAGCAAACCCACATGTTAGGATTAGCTGGATGGGACATATGAGTGGTAAATAGGAACCGCCAAAAGAGTGGGAGTGGAAATGTGAGGTTGTCTTCTCACTAGCTGGGCAGCAGGTGAGTAACCCTATTAAATATGCACTCAAAATAAACGTCTAATGGTGGGCTAGGCAGATGCACAAATGCCAATGTCACTAAAGCCAGCCACAGACTCCTACTCATATGAGTGTTAATTATAGGGCATTTGTTTATATTGACAGCTCTTCCATCATCCACGTTTCTTTAATTATATAAAGACCAAATAATCTCTGTTAACCATCATGCTTATTCCCAGAAAATTAAATTTACAGATATATCCCCCAAACTAAATTATACTCCTGATTAATTCTTTATTCTATGTTATTTTCTATTAAAATGTTACTATAGAGATTGTTTCTCACAAGGAAGGAATCATGCTCTCTGAGATACTATGCCCTACCTATGTTATCAGGGGTAGCACACCAATATACTGCCATTAGAGAAGGCTTGTGGAAAAGCCATAATCTAGCTCTTGAAATAGATAAGTAGTTCTCTCTTGCAAGTGGAGAAAATGCATTCATTGCTTTAAAGATATTTATTATGAAAAAAAGTATAGAAAGTTGAAACTGTCTCCCATTTTAGAGAGAAGTAGGGAAGTGAATGCTTGTTTACCATGTTTATTATAAAATAGTGAAACAGGTTTTTAAAATTAAGCTTATAATTATAAGAGATCTGAGTCAAGACATGGTTGGATTATAGCATCTATTGTTCTAATCTGGCGAGTGTGTGAAGGGGTATTGGAAACTGCATGACTGCTTATATAATTTAATTTTTCTGCTGCATGAAGTCTAAAGGGATTACTTGATGTAATTAAAAACAATGAATTACTCTAGCAACATCCATAACAAGAAAAGATCACAAACTAAACTGCCCCAGGTGATCTATAAGCAAGTTGAATGATTTTTCTTTTTGTTTTGTAGCAAGAAAATATATTTAATTTGCCTGTTATTTTTTCACCCTTTTCATTGTTTGATCAATATTTCTTTTCTTAACTCTGTTGGCACCTCCCCCAGCTAACTCTCCACCCATACATACTCCAACACAGACTACATATGCTCCACGTACCTGTTTTGCTTTCCAATATGTGCTCCAGTTTTGGAAGGAAAGTCATTTCCATGTAAGATTACACCACAAAAAATAATGCAATTCATCTCAGTTACATAGAATATGCACTAATCTGAGTAATGCTTTCATAAGGTACATGAATCAACAGTATCCACAGAGCTCTTGAGCCAGTAAATGACAGATTCCATCTGCTCTCAAATAATACTGAGACGTGTTTTGCCACATAACTACAAATTACAAATACAGGATGATTGATATTTAAATACCCACAACACCTGGGTATTCTTGGGCAATTCTCCCTCGGGTGTCACAAAAAAAGCAACAGGTAGCTGGATGAGTTAACCCCTGTGGTATTTTAAAATTGTAGGTCAAGCCAAATAATATGAGAGCCTGTGGTCAGACCAATTCATTTCAGTCTCTGTTCATATACAGGAACCTGACCTGTCTTTCTGACATCTCCTTGTGGATGTCTAAATGTCAGCTCCAGCTCTACATGGCTAAAGCAGAGCTCTTAATCTTCCCTCCACCCGAACCCTCCCCCTGCACACCTCCTTCCTCAAGCACTGTGGACAACACCACCATCCTGCCTGTTACTCAGGCCTTTAACCTGGGCATTATATTCAACTCGGACCACTCTCTAGGGCCTCACATCCAGGCTATGTCTAAATCTTGCCAATTCTTTTTTTGCATAGTATCTCTAAGATATGATCTTTGTTATCCATCCACACAGCTAAAGCTCTCATCTCCTCACATCTCAATTACTGCAGCCACCTTCTCTCTGGCCTTGACAAACACAATCTCACCTGCTCAAATACATTCAGAATAATGCTGAAAAGACCATTTTCCTAGCCCATCACTTTGACCACATCACCCCTCCCTTTGCATCCCTCCACTGGCTCTCTCTTCTCTATCACATACATAAGCTTCTCATATTCACTTCCAAGGCCCTAGTACAGGGGTCGGCAACCTCTGGCATGCGGCTCGCCAGGGTAAGCACCCTGATGGGCCAGGCCAGTTTGTTTACCTGCCACGTCGGCAGGTTCGGCTGATCGTGGCTCCCACTGGCCACGATTCGCCGTCCCAGGCCAATGGGGGCTGCGGGAAGTGGCGGCCAACACATCCCTCAGCCCACACTGCTTCCCGTCACCCCCATTGGCCTGGAGCGGAGAACCACGGCCAGTGGGAGTCGCAATCAGCTGAACTTGCCAACGCAGCAGGTAAACAAACTGGCCCAGCCCACCAGGGGGCTTACCCTGGCGAGCCACGTGCCAGAGGTTGCCAACCCCTGCCCTAGTAGAAGGATGGACTCACGACAGGAACTCCCCCTCATGGCTAGGTACAGGTGTAGCATTTCTCCCTTCTCTAGCACCCTCCTGGCAACAGTTTCTCCAGTCCTGAAAAGGTCCACCTCTTCTCACAACTCAGCCTTCCAGACAGGCCAAGTTTTAGTTCCACATCCCCTTTAAGTACTTCACTCCCAAATCCACAATATAATACCCCAAATTCTAGTTTCTTCAGCTCCTCTTCCTAAAGATTACTAAGACCCATGGATCCTCACCCAGGATCTTCAATGTAGAACACTCAAAAAAAATCTCAATTCCAGTACTTCTAGTCCCACTCAATTCTCAATACTTTACTTAACCCTATCTTGGGCTCACCACAGAGAGAACCCCTTGTCTCCTGCTGTCTTGGTACTTCTTTGGTCTCTGCTCCATACTGAGCCCACCAGGTAAGAGTCACCATCTTCTATAGCCTTCACCTTTTAACTGGTTTTCCCTGCCCCTAGAGGCCTTCCCTGAGACCTTTGGCTTCCTTAGGCTTCCTTTTCAGGTCCCAGACCCTCCTTCTTCAGGGATTCTTGCTGGGGCTCAGCCTAATGCCTGCAAAGTTCTTTCTTGATCTTATTTCAGAGCACTTCCTCCCTGGAATCTCTGCTCCTTAGGGGCAACTGCAGGAGCCTATACCTTCCTACAGCTCCTCTCCAGAACCCCAAACTTCAGTCTAAACACCCTTATGCTTTACCTTCACTGCCACCAGCTTTCTCCTGGCTCAAGACAACCTGCCTCTAGCACCATACTTCACTGGCCTTGGCCTCTGAGGCTGCCTCCTGGCTTAGGATCCTCTAGCTTCAGGCTTCCCTCAGCCTTTAGCCCAAGATAGGAAACACCCAGATACCCCTCACCTGGGTCTCCTCCCTGACTTTCTTTTCATTGCCCTTTGCGCCTTCCTCTATGAGGACCCTGCTCCTCCCCAGCTACATTTGCTTGCCAGTTATGCCTAACACCACTCCAGGTGCCACCCTGTGGTCTAATTGGGATCAGGTTCCTAAAAGGTGTGCAGTTTCTACACTTCATTACAGCTTTTCTTGGCCTATCCCCACCCTATCTATCATCTCTCATTCACTATCGAGAGGTCAGCTCCTGCCTCCAATCAGCCCACAATGCCACCCTCCATTGCCCACTTGTTAAATTTTCAAACAAGCGCTTTTGTGCTTTCTGCCATGCTACTCCTCACAGTTAGGGAGAACTCCCAGAAACATCCACGAAGCAGAGTCGTCCTCCTCCTAGCCTCTTCTTTGCTGTGATGCCTACAAAAAAAATAAACAGGCAATTGCTTTGCTGAGACCGCAGTCTATCACGATGACCAGTATTATCTCACTGTACTCCCCCGTCTGTCTGTTTTGTATCCATCTATTGTCTCTAGTCTTATACTTAAAGTTGTAAGTTGTTTGTAGCAAGCACTATCTTTTTGCTCTGTGTTTGTACAGTGCCTAGCACAATGGGGCCCTGCTCCAGCACTAGGGCAATACAAATAATCATAATAATGGACTCTCTTCTGCCTGCCAGATGCAGTATCAACTGCACTGGCTGTCATCTGGATGTGGACACCTAGCAACAAAGTATTTGACTCAGACCACAAAGTCAAGTCACATGGGCTTTTAAATAGCCACCAAATTGAAAGGAATCTGGTTCTAAAAATGAATTCATTTTTCAGTGTAGGAAAACTGCACCAGTATATGTATTCTAACTTAGGTGGACAGAAAGGGAGTGCCAGCCTGGACATTCGAGCAGTGTGCAGTTATCACTCAAGAGCCTTTAATGCCTTTAGGGTAAACCTTCCCTTACGCTCCTTCCAAAAATATTAGGGATTGGGCTGGTCTGAGCAAATCATTAATAATTGATTAGCAAACCTTGTGGATATGGACTGTTAGTGGTACAAACAAGGCAGAACTTTTAAACTTGAAAAAGATTCATAGAGAGAGTGGGTGGATTTCTCTCTGTTGAAGAGATCATTCTGTTAGCAGAGTAAGCAGGAAAAATAAAAGAACGATCACTTCACTGTGTTTTAGTCCCAAAAGAGTTAATGGAATTTACTGCCACTTCATTGTGAAAAAAACCGATCTTGTTGCCAGGGAAATAAGAGGTGGAGTAGACACAGTATGTGCGTGTCATTCAAGTATTATATCTCAGGAAGTATTATCTCAGCTGCCTTAGGACATCCCACTTCCAATTGCCACTTCCTCTGCATCCTCCCATCCTCTCCCTGCTGTTTTATGTGGAACTTGCCAGCTCCTGTGACTTTCTTATTTAATCCTCCCCAAAGGCATTGGTAAGGATGGGTGTTTGAAGCAAACAGTGCTCTATTATTTATAATAGAAATGCAAATAGGAGAAAAAAGGCCCAGATCCTGGCTCCCACCATAGGGCCTGCTTTATGACAGTGTGATAACACAAAGCAACCTCAAAGCTGCGTTAGCTTGATGCCTAAGGATTCACCTGGTATAAGGGAATTCCTGATGGGTGTGAGGCCAGCCATACCCCATACACAATCCCCTTCCCACCCAAACACTGGCACCTGTCCTAAAGTATCTGTGTTGGGGTATGGCAGTAGAAAGGCAGTGCATTCAGACTGACACTGCAACCTGGAGATTCGTAGCTACTGAAGTGAGCTTTGAGGGGAGATGCTATTGCAGCTGGATGTAAATTAGAGCAGACCTGAGTCTGTACTGAAGTGTGCAAGGGGTAAAACTGGCCCAACTCCAAGCCCAGGCACATAAAGGAAGTTTACAACCAGTTTTGCATTTCCACCCCAGACCCTGTGGTGAGTGGAACTTGCCTGGACCCAAGGACTTGCCCAGAAACTTTATTGTAACACTTTTAGTTTTTGCTTAATTCCAATATCCATTTATTTTTTTCAAAAATTGATTTTTAAAACAAGGTTCGTTTTTATTAACTCCATCAACATTCTTTGCTCTGGTTTTGACATTGCTTTACAAACAACACATGTGGCAATCGCTGCAGAGAATGCACTGACTTTTCATTTTGGCTGCCTCTTTCCAGGAAAGCCTTCTGGGATAAAGACATACTTTTAAAAAATGGATAGGGCTGGTTATGGAATGCATTGGAAAATGGTAACTAATCTGATTTTTTTTTCTTTAGCACCTGGTAGAGTTGCTTTGAAGTTTTGGCTACCAAGAATGCAGCATCTTGAAAATATATTGATAATCAGTCCTGAAGACAGTGTGAACTCTGCTGCTGCAGTGATAAGGCCATTATTCTCACACTGAACATATAAATCACTCCCATACCCGGATTGTATTTCAAAGTGACATTTAGCATATGCATATGCTTTGTGGTTTACTATATCTGCATTATCCTTCCATGTCAAAAATGAACACTGTGCACTACACAGTGAATATTTTATTTATTTATACACATTATATCAGCTTAACCAAACCACATGTTATACAAACATAGTCCTTTTAAAGTTTTGGAATAAGATTCCCCCTAACACATCTCTAATCCTATGAAAATGAATAGACAATTCTATCAAATCCCACTAAATGTATTGGTTGCATAGCTGTGTCCCAGTGTCTGGTTTGACTATGATTGGTTTAGATTTGTTTATTCCTCCAATGAATAGTGGAAAATATAATACCATGTCTGTTTCGTATTTGTTACTGAACACAAAGCAAACACATTGACAATCCTTTTATGCAATCACAGACAGATAGATGCCACGAGATGCTACATTAGGCCACCAGGGAGTTAGAGGGGCTTGATAGCATCTTCAGCATGCCAAAAGGCTCCTTTAGAGAAGATGGTTTAGGCCTCAGTGCTGCTATTCAATCCACACAGGTGGATCCTTAAGCCTTAACAGTGCCCTCAATGAAACCAGTGCAGCTCCAGCAGGACATAAGGTTCTGTCTGTGCAATTCCAACAGCAAGATCAGGGACTGCAGGGCATTTGTAACTCCTCAGGGAATTTCAGGGATTTGTGGATGCATTTCTAGATGCAAGATAGGATTTACGGAGCCCAAGAACTCTGTATATGTCTCTGCTCCTCCACATTTCTCTCTCTCTCTCTCTCTCTCTCCAGGATTTTAGGAATTATCTTGCCTTACTCTATGTGACCTACAATACCTATATCCTATGTAGTTTTGTCACTGAGCAGAAAGGTAATTTTTCAGCCTTCCTATTTAAAAGAGGCAGATGTAACATTGATTGTCTGCAACCACTTAAAATAGTGTGCCAAAAATCTAAACATGGAATAAATATAAAATATATGGCTTCATACACAGTCTTATGGGGTTAAGTTAATCACAGAGACCTACATCGTTTTAGGGAATCACACTTAGTTTATCACTGCCTTCACTGATTTGGTTTTGAAATGTTATCATAGATTTTATGTTAAAAATATGATGTCTGCACAGTGGTATGCCCTTCCAGAATCGGTTGCCATGAAGTAATGAAACTCTGCTCAAAGGGGAAAATAAGCCTGTCTCTTTGGATCAGAGGATTAGACAGCTTAATTTTGATCCAACCTTCAAAACCCCAATGTATTTGCTTCTACAGTATCTCTATTCCTCAGCCTTAATTCTAGTTTACAGGCAGGGCATTAAGCCAGAGAGAGAGAAAGAAAGAGAAAAAGAGCTGTGCACAGTTTCAGTTCTTGGCACTTGTAGAGCTCAGATCTTCATTTCTGTGCTCATACAGAAATCTATTGAAAAAGATTAATTCTACTCAGTGTGAGCTGATAATTTGTAACACAACCAGAAAAACAAACAAACTGATAGTTACCAGTAGGAAGAGCTCTGTGTAGCTCAAAAACTCGTCTCTCTCTCACCAACAGAAGTTGGTCCAATAAAAGTTATTACCTCACCCACCTTGTCTCTAATATCCAATGCTACTACAACAACACCCAGGGCTGGTGCAATATTTCGCGCCCTAGGCGAAACTTCCACCTTGCACTCCCCCTCCAGCCCGGGGAGCCAGGGCCATCCCTAGCTATTTTGGTGCCCAACACAGCACCCCCACGGTGCCTGGCTGCAGTCTTCAGGGAAGCGGGGACGGGGCTGGGGTGGAGCGGGGCTGGGAAGAGGGGAAGAGGCGGGGGTGGGGTGGGGTGGGGCGGGGAGCACCACCCCCCGCAGCAGCTCCCAGTCCTGCGGCACCCCCCCGTGGCAGCTCCCTCCCTCCGCATTGCGGCGCCCCCCCGTGGCAGCTCCCCACCCCCCCTCTGCCCGGGCAGCCCCCCTTGTGGCAGTTCCCCACCCCAGCTCACCTCCGCTCCGCCTTCTCCCCTGAGCAAGCTGGCGCCGCTCCACTTCTCCCACCTCCCAGGCTTGCAGCGCCAATCAGCTGTTTGGCATGACAAGCCTGGGAGGGGAGGAGAATTAGAGCGGGGGCGGTGTGCTCAGGGGAGAAGGTGGAGCGGAGGTGAGCTGGCGCAGGGAGCGGTTCCCCTGCACCCACACCCCCCGTTACATGCTGCAGGCGAGGCAGCCCTCCCCGCGCCCCCTGCCCCAGCTCACCTCCACTCCACTCCACCGCCTCCCCTGAGCGCGCTTTTTGGTGCCCCCAACCACTTGGCACCCTAGGCGGCTGCCTAGTTCGCCTAGTAGTTGCACAGGCCCTGACAGCACCATATATACTAAAAAGCAACAGAGGGTCCTGTGGCACCTTTAAGACTAACAGAAGTATTGGGAGCATAAGCTTTCGTGGGTAAGAACCTCACTTCTTCAGATGCAAGTAATGGAAATCTCCAGAGGCAGGTATAAATCAGTATGGAGATAACGAGGTTAGTTCAATCAGGGAGGGTGAGGTGCTCTGCTAGCAGTTGAGGTGTGAACACCAAGGGAGGAGAAACTGTTTCTGTAGTTGGAAAGTCATTCACAATCTTTGTTTAATCCTGATCTGATGCTCTGTTGCTTTTTACAGATTCAGACTAACACGGCTACCCCTCTGATACTTGACACCATATATACTAGTAGATGGAAGCTATGGGAAATTATAGCTTTGATCACACGGTTATCAGCAATATAGTAAGGACTGACTGAGGCAAAACGCAACTCCTCACAGTGGTATAGCTGGGTTGTTGATCATGCAGAGGAAGAAACAGATGTAACTTAAGGCGTTGAGGAATGCTTACTGCAAGGGCATATCCGCTTATATTTTTGTAAATGTAAGCAACCTGAATAGAACTTCAAGTTCATTATTGTATTTTTGGAAACTGGAACTTCATGTTCAAAATGTATATTTAGAAACTGGGAAGACTTATACATTTCCTGGCAACAACATTTTTATTTCTGTCATGGTTATATCCTCCCAAATTAGACCATCATGAATGTAAAACCTGATGTGACCCACTAATATTACTACCAGGAAAGCTCATTATATCAGAGCATTCTTCTGGTTGTTGGCTTGTTTGTTTTTGTCAGGGGGTTGGATTCTCATGTGAGCTTTGGAGAGCCTATCAGCACTCCTTCATCAAACAACTCTTAAATTGCACCACTACATTTTTCCTAGCCATTGTTGTAGCACACTGATTTTAAGGGCACGCTCCCTATGCACATGGATTTTACAGTTATTTGAAAATTAAAATCAACTACTTTTGGGGTCAGGGAGAGGCTGTATCTGAGGCTTGGTCTACTCTAAACCCCCAAATCGAACTAAGGTACGCAACTTCAGCTACGTGAATAACGTAGCTGAAGTTCGAAGTACCTTAGTTCGAACTTACCTTGGTCCACACTCGGCAGGCAGGCTCCCCCGTCGACTCCGCGGTACTCCTCTCGCCGAGCTGGAGTACCGCAGTCGACGGCGAGCACTTCCGGGTTCGACTTATCGCGTCCAGACAAGACACGATAAGTCGAACCCAGAAGTTCGATTGCCAGCCGCCGAACTAGTGGCTGGGTATAGACGTACCCTGAGAAACCCCTTGATCAAATGTCCCCAAATTTGCAATACTAACTATACCCCTGGTCCTGCAATTTTTAAAACAATCTAGGTATGCATGTGTATTTTAGAGCACTTTCAAATAATGGTTCTTAATGAAAAAGATCTGTTCTGGTGGCAAAATAGCTCTTGTGCAGCCCCTACCTGAAGCAGAATGCAGTTAGAGATTAGGAATATGCACAGCAGACATGTTTAAGATTCAAATTTACAGTTGATGAATATAGCTTGGATTAAATGGCTACAGTACATTGTCCTGAGCTTCTCCATGACTAACAGAAGAACAGCTCTTTATAGCTTGAAAGCTCATCTCTCTCACCAACAGAAGCTGGTTCAATAAAAAATATTACTTCACCCACCTGGTCTCTCCAACATTAGATGTGTCTCTTGCCCACTGCAGATCAGCAGTCCCAGAGCACATGTGAGAATCTCTCTCTCTAGCTTAAAGAACAGGAGTACTTGTGGCACCTTAGAGACTAACACATTTATTTGGGCATAAGCTTTCATGGGCTAAAACCCACTTCATTGGATGCATGCAGTGGAAAAATATTAATCTTCCTACTGTATTTTCCACTGCATGCATCCGATGAAGTGGGTTTTGGCCCATGAAAGCTTATACGCAAATGAATTTGTTAGTCTCTAAGGTGCCACAAGTACTCCTTGTTCTTTTTGCTGATACAGACTAACACAGCTACCACTCTGAAACCTCTCTCTAACTTCTCACTCAGGCTCTGACTATATAGAGATCCAGTTTTCACCACAGAGAACTTTTGAAATACTTCTTCCCCAAAGGAGCAACAAGTGCTGGACTCTAGCAGAACTGAAACCCAGTCAGGTGCTATTGGGGTTTTTGTTGGTGGTGGTTTGTTTTTTGTGGGGATATCTTGTCAGTAATTTGAGCCCCAGATGGGCACAAAGGACCATAACATTTTGATGTCACAATTTTTTGTGGGGAGGGAGGCAGAGCTGTGTCTTGAGACCTCCTTGCTCAAACAACCCCAGTTTTGGACTGTTAATCCCGCACTAAGCCCTGATGAGACACAGCAAATTGCAAGGCAATCTGAGTAAGCGAGTGGGTTTTAGAATACTCAGACAAATAGGCTGTCAACGTTAAAATCAACCTCAACCCTAGTGCAGTTACCATACTATAATATTTATAAATGCTCTTGGGTAGTAAAGGAAAAAAGTGAATACATAATCCAGTAAAGTCACAGGTTTAAGGTTGAATTCACTGTGTAAATTAAAGATGACTCTGGACAGGGGAAATTTATGTAGCAACTTCTTTTCCTTGTTCTCATGGGAAACAAAAACAAAAGCAATATTTGCACATTGGATCAATACACAATCTCAGCAAATCCCATTTTCTTTCCTGTCTCCATTTTTCCACTGAATGATTAATTTTTGAAAGGACAATTCTATATTTTAATATCTCCAATAAGAGAACCAATTAATGTATGCTTTATCTTAATTACAAAATGGACGCTTACAGACTAAAGTCCATAATCTCTACAATATATTCAGGCTCAAAGTTTGCAGAATGGTGGTGATCTCAAATTGGCTTTGAAGCTGAAACTTCTTAGTAGCAGCCCTTAACTCAGTAACATTTGTGCACTGTCCCGAAGAGGTTGGTGGACAACACAACTTGACTACTATGGTGTCATCTACAGAGAGTTTGATTTTGTTTTGTTCTGTTTTTTGCACCAGTGTAGCTACACTTATATAGTATCGATACACTGTATATACCCTTAGTGTATCTATACTACGTAAGGATAGTATAGATACACTGTATATACCCTAGTATAGATACACTGCACCACTATGAACAGTGAAACAACTGTGGAGAAGGCCTACGATAGCAATTCACCCAGTTTTTATTCCTTATAATTTTAATGGGCTCAGTGAGCGACGAATTACATTGAGCCTTTGCTCTGTATTTGGACCCTCTTTTCACTTACAAATTGAAATGACGTCTGAGCTTTTACTGCTCTTCAGTCTGAACTCTTAACTATATATTTAACTGAGGTACAGACATTAAGCTTCTCTTTAAAGCATTTTACTTCGTATGCCAGGAACCCTGGCTTGGTAGTATCATTATAAATTTCAAGTTCCAAAATTAGTTAGTGGCAGAGCGAGAAAAAGGATGGAAATGTAACACACCCATCATTATTCACTGAGTGAAATCTAATGCTGGATGAGGAAACTACCATGTACTATACTTAGACTTGACCTGTCTCTTTCTGTAAAATATGTACAGAGTGACTTTCAGCAGAGAAAAGCTGAGCACAGCTCCTACTCCTCAGGCAGAGAGAGGCTCCCTCTTGAATGACCTGGTAGAGCCGGTGACTTGAGAGCAAGAGGGACCTACATCAGAGCTCTGCTGGAGGAATGTGAGATACACAAAGTGAGTGTAGCCACCAGATGTGAGGCTGTGCTAATTAGTTAAATTTGCTCAAGTGTCTAGCAGACAGGACACCCTCTAATTCACAGCCACAGTAAGACTTTTCCAAGCAAGGTCATTTCTGACACAATTTACTCTTCAGTCTAAATATAGCAATCATGCCTTAATGACAAGAAGAAACTCTTCAAACAAAAGGAAGTATATAAACAAATGACTTTTCCATTCCATATAATTATATGTTTCTCTGAAGGTGCGGGGGAGGAGGTCCTTTCCTATCGCAGAAGTGTAATCTCTTAATCTGGAGCGAGTTATACTGCTATATAAAATAAGAGGCTTTATGAAACAATAAGGGAAATCTACTGATTAATATTTTCCCTACTTGCTGCCTGGCTAGATTCCTTTGACTTAATATTTGGTAGTAATTTCACACACACACACACACACACACACACACACACACACACAATTTTCCACTTTATTATCTTAAAGTTTGAATTTTGTTTAGCACTAAATAATGCTGCAATCTTTAATGCTAGTTCAATTAGATTTAAATGATATAACTAAAGTAGAGGATAAATAATCAGATTCAAAGAATCTGTTTGCCTCCTGAGTGGTAGTGTACTAATTTCTCTCCTTTTTTTTTTTTTTAACTTGGATTTTTTAGAAACAAGCCAAGCCTTTGTTTCCTGCGAGAGATCTGCAGGGGGAAAAAAAAAAAAAAACCTTACAAAACTTCAAGACTCCAAGGCACACCTATACTGTCATAGCTGGAGATTAGCAAGGAGCTGAAAACAGGAGACAGCCCATAAAGAATCCATTGTATGGGAAGCAGTAGTATACAATTATGTATTTATCGAGGATTGACTGTTCTCTTAATCTTTTATCAAGCTTTGTCTCGAAGAAGTATGGTCAAATATCCAAGCCATACCTTTGCCTTTCAAGTGCATCATTCACTTGAGTCTTAGATATAATACATCCTTCTGTATAGACACTTTATTCTTTGTTTTTTCTCAGAGAGACAGCCCCTCTCCTCAGCCTTGTATCTTGGCCTGAATTAGATAAAAAAGTACCAGACTGATTTCTGTTACTATTCTTCAAAAGGAGGCTCATCAAACTGCTAAGCAGAAGAACTACTTATTATGAAGTAAAGCATAATAAGAAAGGCTATGTTTTTTTTATGTCTTGCCAAATAAATTATCTTTTTTGGATGCCTGTGTGGTTTGGAAGAAAAGTGGGGAGACACGAATAATTACCTTTTTAGTTTTTACCAAGTATTTTTTCATAAAGCAAAGGCAGATAAAAAAGATTGTGTGCTGAGAAAAATCTTAATTCCACAACTGCTAAATATCAGGATAGCATAATCACAGTAGCTTTTTGCACTTTAAATTGATCTTAATTTTCATTTCAGGCATTTATAGATAGAGGGCCAAATTTTCAAATGAGCCTCTGAAATTACACCAATAAAAGTTTTCAAGTGCATGTAAATCACCTATTTTGATGTACAACAAGAGCCAGATCCTCGGTTGGTGTAATTCGGCGTAACTCTGCCTTAACTACAAAAGGGGGAGCGAGTGCATTTGAAGGTTCAATTTCAGGGGATACTTTTGAAATTAGGCCTCTAAAATATATACATATATTAAGCCCAATTTGTTGTGCTTGTAGTGCAAAGTAAATTGTGAGATCAGGTTTACTGACTCTTATTGCCCGAATAAAAGCAATACTTAGTACAACATTATTTAATTCTGTAATATGTCTAGAATTTTTATTTATGGTAGGTTCAGCTGATATAAGGAATAGGGTTGTTTTTTGTTGTTGTTTTTTTGCTGCCTGGCATCCAAATTTTAATGTGAAGTACTGATGTTTTATTTATATGATGTGGAAAGCACAATAACTCTTACATAGAATTCTTGAAAATAAATATGTATGATCTTAATTACCAGCTTGATTAAAAATTTCAGTGAGACCTAATTTCAATGATAAGTCTATGAAATAAGTTACGGTGGTAGCCTTTCGGGACCCTGTGAGCCTGTGGGGCAGACAGGTTCCTGGCAGGGAGCTGCCAGTGGAGCTGAGAGACCTGGCTGCCCACAACACACTACCCCTCTTAGGTCGATGGAAGCGCTCCTGGTGAGGACATGCACCGCTGACCCAAGGAGGATAGCATGGATATCCACCACCGCAATAATTACTGCAGTGGCTGTACATCGACCTAATATAAGTCGAATTAAGTTTGTAGTGTACACATACACTTTGTCTTACCGACAGAGACCTGAGGAAATATACATTACTTTCTTTAAAACCCTCTCCTTAGCCCTGAAGACCGTTCAGCAGATGGTGGGAAAGAGCACTATGGCCTCATTTAAGTCCATCCCCAATCAGAAGTCACCTCTCCTGCCTGCCTAACTTTAAGGCTGTGTCTCATGTACTTTGCTGAGTGGGGAAGGATTCATGCAAGTGCTTAAAATCAAGTATATCCTTAAGTTCTTTGCAGAATCAGTGCCTATCTATATTGGTGTTTAATCAATAAAAATTATCAGTATTTCAACACCTTACCCATTTTAGAAGAATACACAGAAGATCTCCACTTCTCTCTCTGTCCCTCAAATGGAGGAAAAAATGTGCATGTGTGATTATCATTGCAAGGACATGAAATTGAAAACAGCATATTTTGCATTTTCTTTTGAAGGCAGCAAGATTCGTTGTCTCTCATGTGTTTTGAGTTCCACAGTTATGAATGAGCTGCTAAGAAAGCTGTGCGAAAACATTAGTTAGTGCTAATGTATTCATCCCTGAGGGGCTAAGCCATCCTGAAACTATATTTGCACAATTGCTGATGGAGAGTAATGACTTTTCTAAACAAGCAAGTGGTTTTTGTTGTTTGTTTGTTGAATATAATATAATCATTGTTGTAAATGCTGGGAAGGTTGATTTTTGTTTGAGATAGTAAGTTTCATGACCATTTCCCAGGGCCGGCTCCCGGCACCAGCGCAGCAAGCAGGTGCCTGGAGCAGCCAACGGAAAGAGGCAGCACATCTGGCGGTAATTCGGCAACGGGTCCCTCAGTCCCTGCCAAAGAATGAAGTAGCGCAGTAGAGTTGCCGCCGAAGTGCCACTGATTGCGGCTTTTTTTTTTTCCCCGCTTGGGCGGCAGAAACGCTGGAGCCGGCCCTGCCATTTCCGCAATGCTATATGAAAATTTCACCCCATATTTCTCAGAATCATTTTTGGAGTGAGGAACAAGAGACAAGACATAGAAAATGAATGTGGGTCTCCCATGAGGCAATGCTGACCAGAAGCAACAGGCCAACACATCTTACCTGGAGTTGGGGGGGGGCGCTCATTTTTTATTTGGAATGATAGTTTTAGGGAGCCATTGCTGATTTAATGCAATTTAAACAAGGAAAGAATGGTATCATTGAACATTTACTGCATCTCTTATCTGATACAGCTAAAGTAAATGGAGGTGAAAATATACAGTAGGAAACAGTTTTGTTTTCATTAACATAGCAATAACCTGGAGTGTTTGTTCCTGAATAAAGCAAATACAGTCACTCATTTCAGTGAGTTGGTAGTTTTAGAAATGTCCAAATCTCAGTTAGAAGCAGGGGCAGGAACTAGCCCAAGAGCCTGTGTCCAGTGCACTCATAATAGGAAACTACTTCTAGTGTCTGCAAGTATGCATTCCTGGCAGACTTCGCACTTGTAGGAAAGTTCTATCTTCTCAAAGTAGGGGCATAACTAGGGTGACCAGGCAGCAAGTGTGAAAAATCAGGACGGGGGTGGGGGGTAATAGGAGTCTATATATGAAAAAGACCCAAAAATCAGGACTGTCCCTATAAAATCAGGACATCTGGTCACCCTAGGCATAACTCCCACTGGCATCATTTCCAATATATTAAGAGATCTTTCTTACTCTCTTTGCACTTAAAAATGGGGGTGGGAATGGTGTTTGTGGTTGGGTGGGGGCTGGGATGTGAAGCTGAGGGAGAGACAAACTGGGACATGGAGCTGGTGGAGGAGGGGGAGGATTCAGATGAGGAGCCTAGAGGGGAGGAGGGGTAGAGTGGGAAGAGGAGCAGAGGTGGGGGGACTGTGATGAGTGGGTGGGGCAAGGAGAGACTGAGACAGAGACACTAGGGTACACTCCCCTCAGAAACTGGAATGGAATGCAGGATTCCTGAGTCTCACCATTCCTCTGCTGTCAGAATGGATCAGTGAAACCCACTGGCAAAGTGTGTGCCTTATCTTCCTCTAATGGGTGACACACATAGATGACAACCTACTATTGCTGCTATCAGCCACATTGTAATCTGAAGTGGCTGAGGTGTATGTTGTGCATACAAAGGTTTCAACCATGCTGGTGTCAATATGATTCCATGTGAGAAATTTGGCTCTTTCAGTTTGCTTTTTTAATAACCTAGGAAATTGTAAGCCTAGAGAGCCTGTATCAAAATGAATATGCGGGGGGAGGGGATTAATATATTTCCTAACTTTGGAGTGCTTGACTTTGCAACCTTAATGCTCCTTTAAAGTAGTTTAAAAATGTAATGTAATATTTTTATTAGTGTACCAACTGGAGACCCCAATTAAGGATCACGGCCCTGTTGTGCTAGATGTGTTGCAAGCATATTGTAAAATAATAGCTCCTGCCCCAGAACATTTACAGTCTGTTTACTTGTTATCTGGTCATCAGTTCTTCAGCATATCCACAGCTTTCGCAAAGGTTACTGAGAACAAACCAAACCACTGTTGTAAGCGGCATTTTTTTTTCAAGGATATAATCTCTTCATTCCCCCCCCCCCATTCATATACTACAAATAAGATACATTTGATACTTTTCCTCTTTGCTACCAGAATCGCTGTAGGTAGTGTTGATGCTTAAAATGAGAGCAGTTGTGCAAGAAATAGCCCGGGGCAGAAAGAGCCCTTTTAGGGAGTTTCCCTTCTTAGGAATATATAAGCAATTTTCATTCAAAAAATGATTGACTTATCCACATCATATATGGCATGTATCAACTGGAAACAATTACCTTTTGAAAGAGGAAGGTTTTAATTTCAGTATGAGCAAACACCATCTGTAATTTAGTGCCTTCAGGCTGTATTAACTAAAAGGTTCAATAAGTTCAAGGCGGGGCTGCCACGGGGACGGGGGGGAGACTTCAAATACTTCCAGTAGAAATGGGTCTCTTAGCCTTTCGTCTGACCACAGATGGCCATGACTGTCCTTGCAGAGTGGTTGTGAATAGTGCTTCTTTACCATTCTTGACAAAGTTTGTTTGAAGTGTAAGGGCAACACATCTGTGGGGATATAGCCCAGATGGCGTCATTTTGTAGTTCAAAGCTACTGTGATTATACTATCCTGATAGTTCAAACCTATCAAATTTTGGTTTGAGTTTGACTTGAGTTGTGATAATCTAGAATTTGGGTTTCTTTCTTTCTTTCTTTCTTTTGTTTGCACCTTTATCTGGTTATCAACTATATATGAATTTGTTCCATAACATACCAGTCACAGATTGTTCACAATTAATAATCTTGTGCAGTCACACATATTATTTACCACTGTATCTAACAGTTTGTTTGTATTACAGGGTCCTTTCCTGTTTAAGTATTATCCCTGAATGTCTTAGGACCATACTTACTCCTGCTTTTTCAATCATGATGCATGTTTAAGATAGTCCATCCAAATCTTACATACAATCCAAGATAATAAATTAATAAGGTTGTGTAACATTTTGGTTTTGTAATGGGTAAGTGTTCTTGATCTGAACATGTATGGAAATCAACTACACAAAAGCTTGGCTTTGTTTTCTTTCTATTGTGTTGGGTTTGAATTTGGTGGATCATTGATTGGTTTTTTTAATATTCATCAATACATGCTTAATAATGCATTTTCCAACATTTTCTTGATATTCTTAATTAGATGCTTATATATTAAAGAACTAGCCAGACAAAAAGTCATGTTTTACAACCAGAAGGTTAAAATAACCAGTTTTAAGATATAATATCCAGAACTCTCTTTTCCCAATTTACTGATAAAAAATGAAAATCAAACTATTTATGCCTTTACCTGACTCAAAGTGGTTTGTTGTAACACCACAAATAATTGGATTTTTTTAAAAAATATATACTGCTAATCACTAAGTTGTACTCAATGTTTTATACAAAATGGAGCAGAAGATGGAGTTGCCTAAAGAAGCTTACAATTATATTTGACATGCTGATTAGAAAAAAAATTAAGAGAAATATTCCTAAAAAAGTGTTTTTTAGTCCAAATTTGCCTATATTTTATAAATATATTTGTGAAATGGGAAAAGTTTTAGGAACTTTCTCAACAGAATTTCATTCCAAAATGTTTTGTCTACACAGATGTGTCACGTTTTCAAATTATGAACTGGGTAGGTGGATAAGGATAAATCACAAGTCGCATGATATCCATTTTTGTTCTCTGACTGGTTGATTCTACCCCATGTGGTCAGACAAGTCAGCAGAAGGAATCAAAATCCTTTTAACTCATAGGGAGATGAGGAAAATCTTTTTGTTTTGAGGTCTGATTTATACAACAAATTGCCATTTTCCCTAGCAAAACTAATTGCCATTTGCAATTCAGTGCCTGATTTCCACACACCCTCTGATTGCAATCATCATCACAACTGGAATTGTACTCAGCTGGGACATTTAAAATCAACACTTAATTTCTGTTTAACAAGCATTAACTTGTTGTTGTATAAAAGATTAACACACTAACTTATTTTACTATTATGAAATATTGGAGCTGTTTGCAAAGTTTTGCACATAGCGTGATACTGGCAGATCTGTGGTTTTTACCAGGTGTCAGGAAAAATACTGTTTTAGACTAGCTTATTGATGTAGCTTCACCACCAGCCAAAAGGCTGTTTTTGAATAACAAAACTGATTTTCAGTGTAGTGCATCCCTGTCACCTGGTCTGTAAGGATGACTGGACACCTGGAACTTAAAAGATCACCCACTGACCTGCCAGCCTCACAGCTTCACCCGTGACTGCAGCAAACCTCCTCTTCTTGTGGCATCATGTCATTGTCATGTATTCCACCACTATACTTCACGATTAGTAGCCCAAAACTGATTGTGAAAACTGTCCCAAATAAATTTAGCTGCCCTTTCCAGTGTCAATTAACACTATACATCATGGTGAAAAGCAGCTTCCATTTTATCACTGTTTAATTCACAGGTACTAGTGATGCTGATCCTATTCTTATAATAATTAATTAATAACCGAGTTCCTTCCTCCAAACCTCTGAGATCCCTAGGCTGCTCTAGTTTAAGGCAGTGCCCCTCTTCACCCAGCATAGACAGAACACAATACACTTCAGCAACTCCTGCTCTCACTCCTAACTTACTCTCTCCCACTTCCAGCCATGCCCTCACAGTGTCATACTCCTTCAGTGTCATACTCTTGTGAGGTCTGCACAAGAGCAACATAAATCTGCTCACTGTGTCTCTACATTGTCCTTGAACCATGCGGATTCCCTAGGGGGCCATTCTTCCCTCCTTATGGCCTTTTACGCTGTTGGAGCAGTGTGTGTGTGTGTGTGTGTGCGGGGGGGATATTGAGGACACAAGCTGCAACATCACCTTGAGTCAATAGAGAAGGTCCTGTTGTGGTTATAGGATTATTTAGATGTTATTTTTGTGCTCCAAGGTGAGTACTATGTTTTCAGGAAATAGTGGGGGGAGTTAAAATGGTTTTTGCTTTTAATTTGTTAATAACTACATATGATGGAAAACTTATTTTATTAACTGAAGTGCTATAAGAAAAACAAACTTCAGAATTAGCCTGGGGGAGTTACAAGCAAGGAAAATACTAAGGCATCTGTAATTACAATACAAATGAGTTTGCAATCAAAATGTTCTTACAAAGTTTTTTTCAGATACACAAAGACGAACAAACAAACAAAAAACAAGAAGAGAGAATTAAAAAAGATTGTTTGCTATGGTCAGATGTGAGTGGGTGATGGTGGTGTTATATCAGGTCAAAATTGGCACCTTTGTTTGAGGAAGCAAAAACGCACGCATGGATCTTCAGACTAGGCATCAGCAACTGGGGAGCTGAAGAGCAGTTAACTAGCATTTGCTGGGACAGCAAGATCTAGGTGCATGTCTGTGTCACAGGAACCAGAGATAGTGTCAGGGGAGCAGACAGACACCACATCCAGGGCTCTCCCACCCTTTCTTTTTGGAGACTATCCTAAATCCTAATACATGTCACTCTCTCAGGAAGTTTCTCCTGACATTTTTTCTAAATGTTATTTCTTAACTTCCTCCCAATATAGACAGTTATTCCTTTGGGAATAATAAAACACTAAATAATTCTTTTCCTTCATGTTTTCACATTTAAGAACATAAGAACGGCCATACTGGGTCAGACCAATGGTCCATATAGCCCAGTATCCTGTCTTCTGACAATGGCCAATGCCAGATGCTTCAGAGGGAATGAACGGAACAGGGCAATTATCAAGTGATCCATTCCCTGTCATCCAGTCCCAGCATCTGGCCATCAGAGACTTAGGGAAACCCAAAGCATGGGGTTGCATCTCTGACCATCTTGGCTAATAGCCATTGATGGACCTATCCTCTGGGACAGGGGTCGGCAACGTTCGGCACGTGGCTCGCCAGGGTAAGCACCCTGGCGGGCCGGGCCAGTTTTATTTACCTGCTGACACAGCAGGTTCAGCCAATCGTGGCCACTACTGGGCGCGGTTCACCATCCCGGGCCAATGGGGGCAGCGAGAAGCGGTGCGGGTGAGCGATGTGCTGGCCGCGGCTTCCCGCCGCCCATTGGCCCAGGACAGCAAACCCCAGCCAGTGGGGGCCGCGATTGGCCGAACCTGCCGCATCAGCAGGTAAATAAAACTGGCCCGGCCCGCCAGGGTGCTTACCCTGGTGAGCCGTGTGCCGAACGTTGCCGACCCCTAGTCTGGGAACTTATCTAGTTTTTTTTTAACCCAGTTATAGTTTTGGCCTTCACAGCATTGCCTGGCAATGAGTTCCACAGATTGACTGTGTGTTGTGTTAAGAAATACTTCCTTTTTATTGTTTTAATCTTGCTGCCTATTAATTTCAATGGGTGATCCCCCTAGTTTTTGAGTTATGTGAAAGGGTAAATAAACATTTCCCTATTAATTTCATTGGGTCACCCCTGGTTGTTGTGTGGAGGGGTAAATAACACTTTATTCACTTTCTCCACCCCATCCATGATTTTTTATAGACCACTATCATATCTCCCCTCAGTTATATCTTTTCCAAGCTGAACAGTCCCAGTCTTTTTAATCTCTCCTCATACGAAAGCTGCCCCATACCCTTAATCATCCTCACCCCCTTCTCTGTACTTTTTTCCCAATTCTAATATATCTTTTTTTTGAGCTGGGAAGACCAGAACTGCAGGCAGTATTCAAGATGCAGGCATATAATGGATTTATATAGTGGCATTATCCTATTTTCTGTCTTATTATCTATCCCTTTCCTAATGGTTCCTAATATTCTGTTAGCTTTTTTTGATTGTGGCTGCACATTGATCAGAAATTGTCAGAGAAATATCCACTGTGACTCCAAGATCTTTCTTGAATGGTAAGAGCTAATTTAGACCCCATCATTTTGCATGTATAGCTGGAATTATGTTTTCAACTATGCATTACCTTGCAATTATCAACATTGAATTTCATCTTCGCAATCTGCTTTGGACTTAACTGTCTTGAGTAGTTTTGTATCATCTGCCAACTTTGCCACCTCACTGTCTATCCCTTTTTCAAGATAATTTATGAATATGTTGAACAGAACTGCTTTCAGTTCAGATCCCTGAGGGGACACTGCTATTAACCTTTCTCCAGTCTGAAAATTGACCATTTATTCCTGCCCTTTGTTTCCTGTCTTTTAACAAGATACCATGAAAGGATCTTCCTCTTATACCATGATAAGTGAAAGAAAAAACAGTGGTGATAGAAAAGGTTAAGACCTAATTAGAAAAGCTGGGCACGCACAAGTCCATGAGTCCAGATCTAATGCATCCGAGGGCGCTGAATGAATTGGCTGATATGATTGCAGAGGCATTGGCCATTATCTTTGAAAACTTGTGGCAATCGAGAGAGGTCCTGGATTATTGGAAAAAGGCATATATAGTGCCTAGCTTTAAAAAAGGGAAAAAGGAGAACCCGGGTAACTACAGACCGATCAGCCTCACCTCAATCCCTGGAAAAATTATGGAGCAGGTCCTCAAGGAAACCATTTTGAAGCACTTGGAGGAGAGGAAGGTGATTAGGAACAGTCAACATGGATTCACCAAGGGTAAGTCATGCCTGACCAACCTGATTGCCTTCTATGATGAGATAACTGGCTTGGTGGATATGCGGAAAGCAGTGGACATGATATAGCTTGACTTTAGCAAAGTTTTGATATGGTCTCCCACAGTATTCTTGCCAGCAAGTTAAAAAAGTATGGATTGATGAATGGACTATAAGGTGGATAGAAAGCTAGCTAGATTGTCGGGCTCAAAAGCTCAATGTCTAGTCGGCAGCCGGTATCAAGCGGAGTGCCTCAGGGGCCGGTTTTGTTCAACATCTTTATTAATGATCCTGGATAATGGGATGGATTGCACCCTCAGCAAGTTTGTGGATGACACTAAGCTGGGAGGAGAGGTAGATACACTGAAGGGTAGGGATAGGGCCCAGAGTGACCTAGACAAATTGGAGGATTGGGCCAAAAGAAATCTGATGAGGTTCAACAAGGACAAGTGCAGAGTTCTGTACTTAGAATGGAAGAATCCCATGCACTGCTACAGGCTGGGGACAGATTGGCTAAGCACCAGTTCTGCAGAAAAGGACCTGGGGCTTACAGTGGATGAGAAGCTGGATATGAGTCAGCAGTGTGGCCTTGTTGCCAAGAAGGCTAATGGCATATTGGGCTGCATTAGTAGGAGCATTGCCAGCAGATCGAGGGAAGTGATTATTCCCCTCTATTTAGCACTGGTGAGGCCACATCTGGAGTCTTGTGTCCAATTTTGGGCCCCACCCCACTACAGAAAGGATGTGGACAAATTGGAGAGAGTCCAGCGGAGGGCAACGAAAATGATCAGGTTGCTGGGGCACATGACTTACGAGGAGAGGCTGAGGGAACTGGGCTTGTTTAGTCTGCATAAAAGAAGAGTGAGGGGGGACTTGATAGCAGCCTTCAATTACCTTAAGGGGGGTTCCAAAGACGATGGAGCTCGGCTGTTCTCAGTGGTGGCAGATGACAGAACAAGGAGCAATGGTCTCAAGTTGCAGTGGGGGAGGTCTATTTCACTATTTCACTAGAAGGGTGGTGAAGCACTGCAGTGAGTTACCTAGGGAGGTGGTGGAAACTCCATCCTTAGAGGTTTTTAAGGCCTGGCTTGACAAAGTCCTGACTGGGATGATTTAGTTGATGTTGATCCTGCTTTGAGCAGGGGGTTGGACTAGATGAGCTCCTGAGGTCTCTTCCAACCCTAATCTTCTATGATTCTATGACTGCTTAGTTTGCTTAAAAGCCAACAGCAATTCCGGGCCCATGGCCCACTTCACTTCTGGGACCAACTGCACTGGGCCGGCCAATCACACCGGCCCACAGAACCCCCCAAAGCATGGGGCCTGGAGCAGTCACCACTCTGCGTGTGCCTAGGAGCCTTGCGGCCTGCTCAGGCAATTGAAAAGGGCCCAGGGCTCCCGGCCACTGCCGCCACTACCGCAGGCCCCCAGGTCCCTGGGCAATTGCCCCCTGTGCCCCCCTGTTGGCGGGCCTGGACTTAAGTGAGGGACATTGTCAAAGGCTTTTTGAAAGTCCAAGTGCACTATATCAGTGGTGGGCAACTTGCGGCCTGCGGGTAAGTACTTAGTAAGTACCTTTTATTCCTTTTATCTCAGAATCTGCAAAGAGAATGGCAGATAGACATCATGCTGTAAGCATTATTCATATAAGGATATACTAATATAACTGAGGTGTGCCTGGGAATGAGGGTGTGTGTGGAGGGATCATACATTATATACTCTGCCTTGTGATCAACTCAGCAGAAATGAAGTTCTGCCTCACTTTAAAGATTACACCTTTCAAAGTACTAAACCTTTAGATAAGTTTCCAAGATTTGATTATTCTGTTTGTTGTATATAAAAAAATCATTACATCTGCTAGTTATCGGGGAAATGTTAGGGAATGTAACAGGCTACAGGCTACACTACCAATGAGTAGAAATTCATAACTTCAGTGGTTGAAGGAATCCCTCTTTGCAGTGGCAGAATCTTTTAACAGATGATCCTAAACTGCAAAGTTTTGGTCCACATCTGATCTTTCCCAGAGTTCAATGGTGTTCACACCTAGAGTTTTTGTGTGAGCCCAATTCTACTAACCATGGGATCAGAATGTTAATACCTCTACAGGCTCGACACTCTATTCTATCTTCCTCAGAAATCTTCTCTGAGTTAAAATGCCTGAAGCTTCAGAAGACAGAAGATGCCTTTTGTTAATCAATACCACATATGTATTAACTCCTTCCAGATATCCAGTTGAATATCCACTGCAGTTGGCAGGAAATTTCCCAGCCGAATTGTTTTTCTGTGAGAAAATGCTGATTCATCAGAAGTGACACATTTTGAGGAGATGTATTGCACTGTACAGAACCCACAGACAGGTTTTGAATCTTGCCTGCCAGGCAAGTTTGTTGGAAACCTGGTTTACTGCCAGCTCATCTGCCTGGCTTCTCGGCAGCTCTCCTGGACAACTGGTTGGTGATTCCCAGGTCTGCAGCAGCCCACCATGCAGATTGACCCAGAGTTGGGAACCCCAGGACTTTCCAGCTCCCTGCCACAGAGCCAGGCCATGCTGGAAGCCCCAGTTGAGCTGGGAGTCAGAGTCTAGGCCTAGGATCCACAGCATGGAGCCTGGAATCCACAAAAGCCTCAGCAACCAGTGCTTCAAGGCTCCTCACACCCTGTTAGCCCAGAGCACACAGGGAACCAGGAACCCAAAAGCTCTAGGAGCCATGGCTGAGCCAGGAGACAGGGCTCCTAGATACACTTGCACTGACATTTTTCATGTTTCAGTCATTTCAAAACAAAATAGTCAGAAATTCACTTTCTAGGGGAATTCGAAGTTTCTACTTCTCACTTTTTTTCCTAAATGGAAGAAAATTGATTTTTTAAATTTTGGCCTCTAACTTCCACAGGGTCTAGAAGGAAGCATGCTTCAGAGGGCAGCAGTACCTGGGGTGCTTCCATCACACCCTCACTGTAGATTCATCTTTGTGATTCCAGGAAGTTGGAGAACAGGCTAAATCAGCACTCCTTCCATACCACCTTCTCCTAGCAGATTTTAGATTGCTTCCTTCCCTCCACTCACATTGGAGAACAAATTTGAGGGAAACTTCCTCCAGTTTCTAATTACCTTCATCCTACCTTTTCAGTTCTTGGCTTGCAAGACAGTTTTAGTACAGTTACAAGGCTTAATAAATTATCCATATGCACTGAATAGTGGATTCCATAAAGTTATTTAAAAGTGATGTAAAATAATGGTTTTGCCATATTTCTTATCCCCAGTTACCTTTCTATCTGTGTGTACTCGGTTCATTTACAAAGTTTTAGCTGCTATTCCATAACTTTGTAGTTTTACAAGTCGCAAACAAGCAGAGTATGAACTATGCTAAATGACAGCTCTATTTTTCCCCACAGCAGTAAGTAAAAAAAAAAAAAAGATATATCACTATGACTTTTGCAGCCCACTCCTTTGCCGCCTGTGTAATTCACATTCCTCAGATCTTCTATGACTAGAGCTGTGGAGAGGCATTCTGGGAAGATGCCTGGAGTCAGATTTTGTTCATTAATTTTAGTTCCTATTCTTCCTAAACTATGCCTTATGCAGATTATCTTGCCCCAGGAAGAAATAATCAGTTTTTCCAAGGGTGATGTGGTGCCATGACTTTTCTCAGTACATGGCCTACATTAAAGTTACTTTAGACTAATATGATCCAAATATTTAGATGTGTAGATTACATATTTATGGATTTATAGAAATGCTAAAAAGGACACGTATCAGTGCACTCCAGGAACCTTGAACACAATTTAAAAATACATGACCAATACCCTAAAGGTAGCAGTACAATTTAATATGACCCCACTACCAGTAAAGCAGGTAAATTAAAGAGTCAATTCCTAACACCCACACCTCAGAGAGACAGAGAGAGAGAGAGAGAGAGAGAGAAAACTTTGCACCATGTCCTGAAGATCCTCAGGTTCAGACACACTTATTCAGCATCACAGCATGAATCAGTGGCAAAGGCTGAAATAAAACTCAGGCAATACTTCCAGTCCCATACTCTCAACATTTTCACCCACCTATAATACTGAACTTTGGCTCATGTATATTGTCATGTTTATGCTGTAACAACTGGCCTTAGCAAAATATTTCATAATATTTAAGAATATTTAGTGATTTTTTTCCCCCAACAACAGTGCTATTTATGTTCCCTGCCCCAGAAAAAACTCAACTCTGCTCAGTTCTTGTGGCTACATTTTAGTATCAACAACCTTTCTTTCAAATAACATGATCTTATGTGTCATTACCACTTTTCTCATGATTTATATTGTTTACTAGAGTAACCTCACCAGCTTCACAAAAGCATTTTTTCCAATGAGAAAGTTCTCAAGAAAATTAATTTCCCCCCCTTTTCATTAAGTGCACTGCAATTCAAAGTATCTAAATATTTGTGATTTCATATTAATAGGTTTAGGCAGCGGACACAGCTTCTGTATCCCACACAATAAGAAAATGCTAGATGTTCTCTCAGAGGGCAAGATTACACTATGTTTGTACACCAAAAACATCCCTCTGTCATTGCCCTGGTTGTGTTATAGGTAAAGTTTCAATCATCTGTAGATAAAATTTCAGTGTAGATTTGTTCTTCAAAGTCAGGGCCAATTTATATCATTACAGTACGGTCGTTGCAAAGGTATTTTTTTTAGGGCTGTTTAGTGATTAAAAAACTAATTCCAATTAATCCTGCGATTAAAAAATTAACCTTGATTAATCGCACTGTTAAACAATAATAGAATACCATTTATTTAAATATTTTGGGTGTTTTCTACATTTTCAAATATATTGATTTCAATTACAACATAAAATACAAAGTATACAGTGCTCACTTTATATTTATTTCCGATTACAAATATTTGCACTGTAAAAAACAAAATAATGAGTATTTTTCAATTCACCTAATACAAGTACTGTAGTGCAATCTCTTTATCATGAAAGTTGATCTTACAAATGTAGAATTATGTACAAAAAATAGCTGCATTCAAAAATAAAACAATGTAAAACTTTAGAGCTTAGAAGTCCACTCAGTCCCATTTCTTGTTTAGCCAGTCACTCAGATAAAAAGTTTGTTTACATTTGAAGGAGATAATGCTGCCTGCTTCTTGTTCATGATGTCACCTGAAAGTGAGAACAGGCATTCGCATGGCACTGTTGTAACTGGCGTTGCAAGATATTTACATGCCAGATGTGCTAAAGATTCAGATGTCCCTTCACGCTTCAGCCTCCATTCCAGAGGACATGCATCCCTGCTGATGACGGGTTCTGCTTGATAACAATACAAAGCAGTGCAGACCGATGCATGTTCATTTTCATCCTCTGAGTCAGATGCCACCAGCAGAAGGTTGATATTCTTTTTTGGTGGCTCGGGTTCTGTAGTTTCCCCCTTGGAATATTGCTCTTTTAAGATTTCTGAAAGCATGCTCCATATTTCGTCCCTCTCAAATTTTGGAAGGCATTTCAGATTCTTAAACCTTGGGTCGAGTGCTGTAGCTATCTTTAGAAATCTCACCTTGGTACTTCTTTGCATTTTGTTAAATCTGCAGCGAAAGTGTTCTTAGAACAACATATGCTGAGTCATTATCTGAGACTGCTATAACATGAAATATATGGCAGAATGTGGGTAAAACATAGCCGGAGACATACAATTCTTCCCCAAGGAGTTCAGTCACAAATTTAATTAATGTATTATTTTTTTAACGAGTGTCATCAGCATGGAAGCATGTACTCTGGAATGGTGGCCAACGCATTAAGGGGCATACAAATGTTTAGCATAACTGGCACGTAAATACCTTGCAATGCCAGCTACAAAAGTCCCATACAAACGCCTGGTCTCACTTTCTGGTGACATTGTAAATAAGAAGTGGGCAGCATTATCTCCCATAAATGTAAACAAATGTGTTTCTCTTAGCAACTGGCTGAACAAGAAGTAGGACTGAGTGGACTTGTAGGCTGTAACGTTTTACATTGTTTGGTTTTTGCGTGCAGTTATGTAACACAAAAAATTGATATTTGCATTTTCACAATAAAGAGATTGCACTAAAGTACTTGTATGAGGTGAATTGAATAATACTATTTATTTTGTTTATCATTTTTACAGTACAAATATTTGTAATAAAAATAATATAAAGCGAGCAGTGTATACTTTGTATTCTGTGTTGTAATTGAAATCAATATATTTGAAAATGTAGAAAAATATCCAAAATATTTCATTAATTTCAATTGCCATTCTATTGTTTAACAGTGTGATTAAAACTGCAATTAATCACAATTAATTTTTGTGAATTGCATGAGTTAACCAATTGATCAACAGCCCTATTATTATTAACGTATTGATTCCTAGAATGAAAGTGTCTACTGAAAGGTTTTCTAAACATATAGTAGTTTAAGACAGTTTAAGCATTGGTGGTGGCTATTCAGCATATTTTGCTGGCTGTTATTAAGCTGCATATAAGTTGGTTGCTCTTAAACATGTTTGGCTGAAAAGTTTTTCGAAAGAAGCAGCAGCTTCAGAGTTTGCACTGTCTGTCATGTGATGTCTATTATGGCCAAACAGGAACAGTGCTTTAATTTCCTCAAAACAGAATGTTGCCAGGTAGGGTGTGATGTGCAGGCTGACAGCTGGGTGAAATTTTCTTGATTAACTGTTTTTACACCAAAAAATGCATTTTTCAGGGCCCCAAACTAGTCACTATATTTGGGACAAATGCAACAAAGAGTTTCATTTGGAAAACATTTTTTTGAAAGAGACTAAATATTTTGTTTGGGCCATTTGGAAACATCTGTTTTGATTTTGTTTTGTTTCAAAAAAGTCAAAATGTTTTATTTTGACTTTTCAATTCAAAATGGTTTCAATTTCAAATTTGGCCAAAACAAAAAGGGTGGAAAAACACCTAAAACAACCAAATCAAAATAAGAAACACTGGAAAAAAATTGTTCTGATTCAAAGAAAATGTTTTGATTAGCTCAAAATGAATAAAAAACTAAGGGCTGGTCCACACTAACCCCCCAGTTCGAACTAAGATAATAACGTAGCTGAAGTCGAAATATCTTAGTTTGAACGACAAGGTACTTACCGCGGGTCCACACGTGGCAGGCAGGCTCCCCCGTCGACTCCGCGTACTCCTCTCACGGAGCAGGAGTACCAGTGTCGACTGCGAGCACTTCCGGGATCGATTTATCGTGTCTAGACAAGATGCGATAAATAGATCCCAGAAGATCGATTGCTTACCGCCGAACCCAGAGGTAAGTATAGACGTACCCTAAGAGTTTCATTCTGAGTTGACTAAAATGGAATTTGAGTTTTTCAGTCCTATGAATAAATTTGAAAAACAATTGTTTGAATCAAACTGGATTTCTTTTTCCAGATTTTTCTGTTGAGTTCCCTAACTGAAAAAGCCATTATTTGCTCAACTCCAAAGTCTTGGAATGAGGCTGTACCAATTCTTCTCATAGGTCAGTTCTAGGATAATCAAAGGCAGAAGTCTCAAGTGAATCACAACTGAATGACTCAGTTGGGCCTCTTGGTCTACTTAGTAGCACTAGATTGCTATATGAAAGTCTATTACATTTGCCTTACGGCAGGTCTGACAAGATAAAGATAGTGAATAATAAATAGAAATTCATTGAGTAGTGGGGAGGTATCCATTGTGGTACTTGGGATTGGTCTAAAATCTAGTCTAACAAGGAGCTTCCCAAATGAAGACTACATTAAGACTGAGTTAAAGTTGAAAATACATATAATAACTTAAGGATAGAAAACATTACAGAAATATTTTATTTATCCCAAAATGAAGCAATATAAATCTAGAGAACTCAGAGTTAAGGTTATACTTAAACCAAATTCGAACATGTTAAGATAAAGAATGCACACTTAAGGCACCCAAGCAACCTTAACTTTGTCCAGTAGTGAGTCTGTCCATGCAACAGCCATACAATAAGTGGTATAATTGAGCTGGAACGTGCTGGAACACCATTCCAGTACTTTGGGGCTTACCTTTTTAAAAACTGGTGGGTTTTTTTTTACCAAATTGTGGTCCACAGGTTTTTCTGCTTGGGCTTTGTTGAAGAATGCACCACAAGGAGGACACCATTTTGCAAAACATGTTGTACAGAAAATGCCATTTTGCAGAGAGAACTGCATCTCCCCCACCCTCTCAATCTAACCAATATCTGAGTCTCTGTAATTCCCTCAGTGGCAAAGTCCATATTTTGCAATGAAAACTCTCTGAAACTATTTATTAAAATTAAACTAATAGCTTTAAACCATTTAAAGTATTATAGTGCTGGCTGTTTCAGCCTCACAGCAGCAACAGTTCAGGAACATGGGTGTGAGAGAGCTTTTCCTACATTTCTTCAGTCCTATATACCTGTTTCTGCAGGAGCAGTTCCTCTGCAGAGTTTTGAGTACCATCCAGTTTTTAAATCTGCGGATCTCAGACTTCTCAGTTAAATGTATTTAAATGTTACTGTCACATCCATATACTCACTCACATGCAAATGTACCTCTTAGTGTTAGAACGTGGTTATTTTTTAACAAAAGTAAACAGCACAAAATCCTTGATTTCTAAGATAAACACACACAGACCTCTCTACTTCTAAGAGCACATTTAATTTGAGATTGAATATTGAGGTTCTTTTGGAATCATAGATCGTCAGGAGTATATATATTACACATGTGTATGGTGAGCAGCAAAAGTTATTTCTGCTAAGGTCAACTTTAACTTGCCGTTATGTATACACCAAATATCTGATGTTTTTCTGACAATATCATAAACTGAAGTAGGCTTATTTCTGATCACACCCACCTTGGTTTGAATCCTAATCCCTTTGAGGGTACGGGGGGAAATCCACAACTCTCAGAGCAAAGATATGTCAACTGTCATAGTTCATGGCCAGCGTACTGCCACATTATGGTTTTGGTGCCAATAGTGCAGTTGGGGCAAAAAAGGAGCATTTTCAGAGATCAACGCAAAGCTGATGGTATAACTTAATCCTGTTTTCATAGATTTTATTTAGTTTTATATGGATATGTTTTTCAAGCTCTAGAGAAGTAATAACGTGTTAAACTGAAATGACCCTGACATGCTCAGACAGGTTTTTTAAGCTCACATGCCTGCTTTGGCTTAGAAGAGCAACTCTCTCCCACCACCTTGCTTTTCTTCTGATTTTTTCTTAAAGTCTGATAATCCCCTGGTCTTGAACTACAGGTAAGATTAATATAAAGCTGTAAAAGAAGAAAGCCTTCTGATTAATCTTTAATTTTACCCATTCTGCCATGTTTTAGAAAGTTCATTTAAAACCCCTGACAGAGGCAAAATGACATTCTCTTTTTCTATTTATATCTTCCACCCATTGTGGTCCTTTTAACTCAGTCCAAAAGCTTATTTACATGGCACATGGTGGTAATTAAATAGCTTCACTGATGCTTGATGGCATTAATTTCACTATTATCTCAAAATAAAGTGGCTTCATGGCAGGGTTGCCAATACATCTAACTTAGTTAAAAGATAATACTGATATATGTCCATTACCATTTTTGGGGAATATGATCTGTGTCACTTACATTTTATCATCTCACCAAAGTTAAGGTTGCAACTATCTTTCCATTCTACACCTGATTTTTTTTTCACGTGGGGTTCTCAGCCTCTTTTTGAAAACCACCAGTGAAGGAGCCTCCATGACTTCTCTTGGGAGTCTGTTCCATTGTCCTCTGCTCTTACAGCTAGGAAAGTTTCCCTGAGATTTAATCTCTATCTGCTGTGCTGCAATTTCAACCCATTGCCTCTTGTCCCACCCTGTGTGGCAAGAGTGAATAATTTTTCTCCATCTTTTTTATGGCAGCCTTTCAAGTATTTGAAGACTGCCACTACATCCCCCCTTAATCTCCTCTTTTCCAAACTAAATATACCCAGTTCCTTCAGCCTTTGCTCATATGGCTTGCATTCTCTCGCTTTGGTCATCTTTGTCACTTGCCTCTGGATCCTTTCCAGTTTCTCTACATCCTTTGTATACAGTGGTGACCAAAATTGGGCACAGTATTCCAGCTAAAGCCTAACCAGCATTGAGTAAAGTGGTACTATCACCCGCCATGACTTGCATGCTATTCTTCTGTTAATGCAACCCAAGATTGCATTTGATTTTTTTGCCATAGCATCACATTGTTGACTCATATTGAGGTTGTGATCCACTACAACTCCCAGATCCTCCTCAGCAGTGCCAAGACATTTTTTTCCCATTCTGTTTTTGTGCAATTGTTTTTTCTTCCCTAAGTGTAGTGTCTTACATTTGTCTTTGTTGAATTTCATTTTGTTATCAATAGCCTAATTCTCCAATGTATCAAAGTACCTTTGAATTTTAGCTCTATCCTCCAAAGTGTTTGCAACCCCCCAGCTTTGTGTCAGCTGCAAGTTTGATCAGTATGCTCTTTATTCCTACATCCAGCTCATTAATAAAGATGTTTAATAATACAAGATACAGAACAGATACCTGTGGAACCCCATGTGAGACTTCCTTCCAATTTGAAATCATTCCATTAATAGTTAAAACAATTGTTTGAAGTTGTTTAGCCAGTTATGTATCCACTTAATGGTAGTTCCACCAAGCCCACATTTCTACACCTTACTTATCAGAATGTCATGTGGGACTGTGTCAAAAGCTTTGGTAAAATCCTCATTTCCCCTATTGACCAAACCAGTTACCCTGTCAAAGAAGGAAGTCAAGCTGGTTTGGCATGATTTGTTCATAGTAAATCAATGTGGCTACTAGTGATCATCCCTTCATGCTCTAGGGATTTACAAATGGAATGTTTTAAACATTGCTCTAATAGCTTCTCAGATATGGAGGTCAGGCTGACTGGTCTATAGTTCCTGCTTTTCCCCCTTTTCAAAGATGGGTGCTGTTAGCCCTTCTCCAGTCTTCCGTGAGTTTGCAAATGTTATTGCCTGTGGCTCTGAGATTTCTTTAGCTAACTCCTTCAGCACCCTGTGGTGAATAGTATCTGACCTGCTGACCCAAATTACTCAGAAGAACTCTGATGTGTTCTTTACTTATCCTTAGCTGCATCCCTTCCCCTTTATTGTCTATGATAACTTCAGTAGTCATCCAGTCATGTTATTTTTTGTGTGAAGACTGAAGCAACATAGGCATTGAGCAGCTCTGTCTTGTAATCATCTTCTGTTACCAGCTCACCTTCTCCATTGAGCAACAGACCCACACCATCGCTGATCTTTCGTTTTTGTCTGACATATTTATAGAACCCCTTCTTGTTGTTTCTAACATTTCTTGCCAGCTGTAACTCATTCCTTGCCTTGGCTTTCCTGATTTTGTCCCTACATGCTCATGCTATTCCCAAATATACTTCAGGGCAGTGGTTCTCAAACTTTTGTACTGGTGACCCCTTTCACATAGCAAGCCTCTGTGTGCAACCCCCCTTTTAAATTAAAAACACTTCTTTACATATTTAATACCATTATAAATGCTGGAGGCAAAGTGGGGTTCGGGGTGGAGGCTGAGAGCTTGCAACCCCCCATGTAATAACCTTGTGACCCCCTGAGGGGTCCCGACCCCCAGTTTGAGAACCCCTGTTTTAGGGACTGCCAGACCCTTTGACTCGTTTTCTTCCTAATTGGCCTCTCCATGGGACCTTGCCTACTAGTTCTCTGAGTTGATTGAAATCTGCCTTGTTGAAGTCCAGTGTCCTTGTTTTGCTGTTCTCATGTTCTCCTTTCCTTAGGATTTTGAATTCTATCAGATCATGCTCACTTCCTCCCAAGTTCCCAACCACCTTTGTGTTTGCAACTAATTCATCCCTGTTGGTCAAAACCAGATCCAAAATGGATGACCCCCTAGTTGTTTCCGCAACTTTCTGAAGTTGTCCCCCACACATGCTAACAACTTGCAGGGCATATTATGTTTTGCTATATTGTAGGCTCAATTTAAGATTGGGCAGAAGATGGCAATTTTTGTCTGGTCTCTGATAACTGGTAAAGTATGGACCACCTGTGATGTGACCAGAGGGCTACATCACCTCAGCAACCTCAAGTGCTGAACGCTGAAGCAACTAGCACAAGATGAGGGGAAACTGAGGCAACAGATAGATTTGCAGCTGGACAGGATAAGTCACTATTACAAGTGCTAATTAATCTTTACACAACAACCTTGTGAAGTACAGAGTCAAATATTGACCCTATCCCCATTTTTATAGGTTGGTAAATGAGGTACAGATATATGTGATTTCCCCTCAGCAAGTCACTGACAGAGTTTTACACTGGACCAGAAGTCCTGATTCCCATTTTCCACTGCCTCCCTAAATGTCTTAGTTTAATAAGGCTATAAGCAGACTTCTGTTTTTCTGTAATCCCCTCCCTGAAAAGGGGAAAAGATCTGCTTAGCAAAATAATCTGGTAATATTTATTAACAAGTGGCACAGTAGAATAAAATTGTCTATATTTTATAGGAGAAAAAGAGCTAGTTTAAAGGAAATATATATTGTTGTTCAAAACCTAAACACTGTACTTTAAAATGTAGCTAATTTTATTCTAAATCACAAAAGTGACTTCATTGTGACTGTTGCTTATTTCCCCTGATAAACCTGATTATTATGGCTAATTGCACTGTATACCTTCTTTATTTTTCATAGAGCCACAAGTGTAGCTTAGTATCAGGAGGTAGCCGTGTTAGTCTGTATCCACAAAAACGAGGAGTCCGGTGGCACCTTAAAGACTAACAGATTTATTTGGGCATAAGCTTTCGTGGTTAAAAAAAAAACCGGACTCCTCATTGTAGTTATAGCTTGTTCAAGAAATTTCAAATTTGATTTATACAATAGTCAATGATGAGTCAAATAGTGTCTTGACTTCCGTGGTCTTTCAATCAGATTCATAATCCTTTGCTCTATCTCAGAAAATGTTGGGTGAAAACTGGCACGGCCCAGTTCTGAATCTATCCTACTCTTCCAAACAAAAATTTAGAATCAACCGAATATTCTAGATGGCTAAACCAATCTTCTATGGTGTTTATATTATCTTTATTTACAGTTTACAGCTTTATTTGGAAAACATGATTATACCTCACTGAGGATCTGAGTCGAAGAGATGCTGTGCAGAGTGTACTCACTTGTATAGTAAATAGGGTGCCGGTTACAGTGCATTGTGTTAATGGTGCCTTAAAATGATTGACAACAAGAGTGTTCGCATCAGCATTTTTATTGTAAATTTTGTTACAGTTCTGACATTGCTATGACTCACTAGAAATAGTTTCTTGCTAAGAGCAATAATTCCTGATGGCAACCACATGAAGCTTTTATCAAGAGAATGTGTGCTTTGTGGCTACTTTGAAGAGCTACAGCAGTGGTTCCCAAACTTGTTCTGCCGCTTGCGCAGGGAAAGCTCCTGAGCGGGCCAGGCCAGTTTGTGTACCTGCCACGTCCACAGGTTCGGCCGATCACAGCTCCCAGTGGCCTTGGTTCGCTGCTCCAGGCCAATGGGGGCTGCTGGAAGCGGCGGCCAGTATGTCCCTCAGCCCACGCCGCTTCCAGCAGCTCCCATTGGTCTGGAGCAGCGAACCGCGGCAGTGGGAGCCGCAATCGGCCGAACCTGCGGACATGGCATGTACACAAACTGGCCCGGCCCACCAGGGGCTTTCCTTGTACAAGTGGCGGAACAAGTTTGGGAACCACTGAGCTACAGTACACTTTTGAAGCTAAATTTTTATATGAAGTTACACTTAAGTCTATTAGCTGTTCTAGGTAAATATAAAACCTTGAAAATAAAGTTGTTATCTTGTATTGGTTATACAAGATAACATATTAATGGCTACCTCTGACACTCTCTCTCCCTTTTGTGCAGTGAAATCATCAAAGAAACAGGTCTCTTCTTGGAGAGTCTAGATTTTTTTCTGAAAAGTTCTTGTGAGTTGGGACAAAAGTATGCAGTCAATACCTATCTATCTCATAGAACTGGAAGGGACCTTAAAAGGTCATCAAGTCCAGTCCTCTGCCTTTACTAGCAGGACCAATTTTTTGCCCCAGATCCCTAAATGACCCCCCCAAGGATTGAACTCACATCCCTGGGTTTAGCAGGCCAATGCTCAAACCACTGAGCTATCCCTCCACCCTAGTGGAAATTAATAACAGTGTGAGTGGTGGAAACATTGTCCTTAACAGAGTCTTAGAAGCATAGAAATTAGTGCCAGGAAAAATATTTTAGATCATCTAGATCATCCCTCTGCAATTTCAGGATTATTCCCCTACAGTATGTTTTCTAATACTTTCTCCTGTCCAGTTTGAAACATCAAAATCAGTAGTTCTCTTAGGACACTATTTCCAATTCTAAACACTCACTCCAGGTAAATGTCCCCATCCTTAGTCACCTCTCTTCTTTTCTTAAATCCATCTCACTAATCCTAGTCACCCCTCCCCCGCACAAACTGTCTTAAATATCTGTCTAAGTGATACCAGGGAGGGAAAAGTATGGGGAAAAAATCAAATGTCTTTAAAAATCAGTTTAATCTAATCTGGGAGCACAAACACTAAAATGTCTAATCATAATTGTATGGAGTAATGTAGTTCCAAATCTGACGGTACCAGAATGGCAGGGGCCCAGACATGCTGCACAGAGGATGCCTTTTGGCAGAGTGAGCTGCCCTGCCGCCGCCTGCATGACCTCATACACAGTGTGCCTGGAGGTTTCTTGTTGAATGGAAGGAGAGATTTTGTGATATATTCTGATCTGGCACATGACATAGTAGGATAGAAACCTGACCTATGATCTTGTGTCACCCTCAGGTTTGAGCCATTGAGAGACGTTATCTTGTTTCAGGAGGCAAGAGCAAGATTATGTGCCTCAAGACTTATTAACCTATTTTATAGCCTTTGGGTTCAAAATAAATGTTACAGCCCCAGTGTCGACGTTACATTCTTTTTCACACCCTGTTTCCTGAACATTTTTTTGATAGACTGTATTTTTTTCTCATTATTTTTGTTTTCTCTAGATAAGGTTTGATTTGGCATGTAAAGTCCGACAATGGTTTATATAGCATCATCTACATTTGATGGAAGTACAGAAGGTCAACAAAAATACTAATATATATATAGAAGGTTTTGTTCCCCCAGCATTAAGAGTTTTTCAGCTAATTTATTTTATGGGAATTAAGCCAATTAATACCTTTAGTATAGTTTACCCCTCTTTTACTGCCTGCCCCTGTTTTACTGTGTTCCCCATATCTAAACACATATACTATTGTAGAATTCAGAGATGACAGGAGTTCATTAATAACCTACAAATGGCTTTTTAAGCTATATTTTCTCCATATGAATTCCTTAAGCTTTTCACTACAGTTAAAGGTGAGAAGATTAGTGTTTTCAGCATCATATGAACAAATTTACACGTTTCCCAAGGGAGATTAAAAATGTAATACCTCTTTTGAAGCTAACATTGCATCTTCTTATCCAACAGACTTTCCATAATCTGCTAATAGCTCGTGTAAAATCATTGCTATTATGGCATTACATATAAAAAGTAATTACTGTAATAAATAAGAATTGTATCTGTTGAACACTGGGTTCATTTCAGTTGTAAGCTCAGATGATTTGTGAATATCTGCATCTCAAATGATCACCACTCACATCAATAGCTACCTGATATCCTTTGCCACATTTTTCTAAGTTATGATTGATTAACACCCCCTCCCAATATTGATCTCAATGATAAGTCAGTTTTAATTAGGTTGTTATTGAAAACTTTGGCTATTGCATCCAGCATATTTTCGGTTAATTTGTCAACAACCAGCCTATTGCCATTACAGGAGACCACAAAGCAAACAACAGGGAATGTAAACATTGGTACCGGTTCTGCTTAGTGTTTGAACCTTGGTGAAGGTTGCATTTTTATGCACAGTGACAAACTAGTGATACAAGACTAATCCAAAATCAAAAGTGTGCACCCCCATTCACTGAAGGTTTAAGACACATTTGAAACCTTCTGAAAACAAAATTACCGATAAATGCAAGATCAACACATCCTTTACATGGGCATGATCAAGTTTCAGTTAAATCAAAGATTTGGGGTAATTGAGGAGAGGGAGAGGGTTAGATTAATGGGGTTGTGATTATGACCCTGGGGCTTGGAGGATAGGCAGTGGTGGCAATGAGCTAGGTCCCAGCACTGAAGTTCAGCAAAATAGAAAAGGAGCCTCCTTTCTCTAGCAGCTATAATGTTTGATTACATGAAAAGTAACATTAGTATATTAGGAAGGAGATAAACACAATGGGTCTGACTGCTTGTATATATCTGCACAGTGCGCATCTGTTCCCTAAATGTAGAACTTTAGTTCAAATCCTACACCACTGAAATCAGTGGAAGATCTGCAGGATCTTACATTTATTAGTACAAATTCTCTATCTGTAGCAATAGCCCCCATTGCTCTCATTTCTTCACATCACTTGGCAGTTTATTTTTTCCTTCCTGCACATTAACTGTCCCTCTGATGTCTAGGGTAAAATTCTGCTCCCAGATACACTGGTGTAAATCCAGTGTAATTCCTATGAAATCTAAGGCATATCTCCTCGTGCACGCCTCAGGTTCCAATAATAATTGCCTTGAAAGATTGCTATTGAACTACAATGGGAAATATATCAACCACAGATACACTAATTTTCCCATTATACTTTAGATACAATGTTCAGCTAAAGCAAATTTATCTGTACCTTCTATTTTAGCAGTTGGTGTGTTACTCAGATTAGTTGATGTTCTCTTTTGTCTCTGTCAAAATTTGAGAACAAACAAAAAAATTATTAGCTGCCTTTCATCTGTCTAAAACTAGCTGTTTAGCAACTTCATACATTTATGGCATTTATATGTGATTATTTTCCTAGTATTATAGGGTATCATTTTGATTATGTGAGTCCCCACTTTTCAAAACTGGGACATGTCCCCACATCTTCAGCACTGGAGAACTCGGTTTCAGGTAATGGAGGTATGAGATAAGTAAGGTTTAGATATCTTAACCAGTGGTCCACCAAGACTTCAATGTTGAGTCTAAACTAAAGCCCCTTAGCTGGGGACCAGTGCAAAAGCCTTGTAACCTTGGATCTTAGCAGCTAGAGGACCCTGTTGACTTTGAAAAGTTTGCTCGTTGTTTTTATTAGGGAGAACCAGAGCCTCAATTTTCTGCAAGTTTCTGTTTCAGAGACAAAGAGGGTATGTCTACACTACAATAGAAAAGCGACAGGTGGTCCAGGTCAACTGACTCATGTTTGCAGGACTCAGCTGCAGGGCTACAAAACTGCAGTGTAGATGTTCAGGCTTGGGCTGGAGCCTGGGCTCTGAGATCCCGCAGGGGTGAAGGGTCCCCTAGCCCAGGCTATAGCCTGAACCAAAATGTTTATACTGCGATTTCATAATCCTGTGATTCCAAGCCCCATGAGCCCAAGTCAGTTGACCCAGGCCAACTATGGATGTGCTATGGGTCATTTCTCAGCGTAGGCTTACACAGACAGAGCAAGACTACGTTGTTCAGAAGAAATTCCCCTTTATCAGACTCCCATCCTGTCTGTGAACCACAGTCAGAAATTTTATTGTGCTCTGCTCATAGGATGCTGGCAAAATGGCTTGAGACAGTAAAAAAAAACATACCCTCTCCCATTCACCTAACACCACGTTTGGGAAGGATAGAAATTACAACTCCCATCACCCACTAGCACAACTAGCTTCTCTATTTCTAATGCATTTTAATATCTCAGTAAAAGGAGAAAACTATCTTTCCTAGAAGACCCAGTGTCTTACTCTAACTAACAGAACAAAACTGAAAATTCCTGCTTTTTGGAAAACTTAAGGGAATGGAGATGAACAAAGTGGAAATTAAAGGACCACTCTAGCTCTCACAACAGCATGGGTTCTTCCATTTAGGCTCCAGTCTTGGAACTGCATCCTTGTGATCAGATCCTTACACCTATCCAGAGACCAAATCAAGTCAGTAGGTTTTGTACAGGCACAAGGATTCCCCTACACAAATATTATTGAAAGAGCAAGCTGTTAGTTTAGTTACACTTCATGTAATTTGAAAGGATCTTATTTTTCCGATGTGGCATAAATGTTTTTTATCACCACATATAGAACATAATCACTAGAAAATGCAGTGTCCTCCATTCACCCATAACTAGCGTACCCTGATGCAGCTGATATAAAAGGGCCATTTATTAATGTTATCCTCTCTTCCCCGCAATTTCACTCTTGTAGAGTTTCACTTTAAAGCTTGAAACATTATTATTTGTTAAAGCAAAACAAATAAAACTCTTGGCTTACTAGAGTATTAACTTAGCTGTTAATTGTGACAGGGCTATAGCATTATGCTCAATATTAAAAACAAATAGAGTATGAAGAGTCTTCAAAATGCACAAACAGGAACCTCAAAGTTCAGCATTTGTTTAGTTGTTTACATTCTTTTTATCTTTTTGGCTGGATACTGCCTTCTTGAACATAATTAGACAGTTAGATGATGTGCTCATAAAAGCAGATCACAAAATCCTAAAGTACAATAATGTACCAAAGAATACCTTTTAAAGGACACTATTTTAAAATAGCTTTGCTCGGATACAGTGTCGCATTTTGCACTTCTGTGCCCCTGCCTTCTTTACTACTGGAAACACATGTGTATGAAAACAGGTTCTTTATTTCTTAAGATTTCCTCTGTTTTGTTGTTTTTGTCACAGATTTTACTCATTAATTTTTAGCAGAAGCTTTTTATCAATGTCACAAAGACCTAGCTTAATGGTAATTTGAACCGTACATATTATATTAATTATATTATATACACAAACATAGTCACATACACACAATATAGGCAGTGCAGATAGCAGCACTTATATTTAAGGTTCCTTAACTTCCATTGCCAGACCTGTTTTCTATGAATTATAAGTAAGTTTGGCAGAATTTGATTTTTTTTTTGTGGGGGGGAGGTTGATAAATGTTGATGGAAGTATTGATATCTATTAAGTTTTTTATTTTTTATCAATTTAAATTTTCATTTGTGAGAGATTACAGGGGAATCAGATAATTAACTACAGCAGACATTCAGATTCAAAATATTTAACACACTGTCAAAATCATGTGTCAAAAATATACAACATTAATATCCTTAAATAAAATTCTAAATTTCTCAAGCAGCATTTTTCTTACATTGCCAGTCTGTAAATTTCAGTTATCAATGCAAATATTTTTCGTTCATTTGTGTGTGTGTGTGTGTGTGTGTGTATTGTGAAGCTCACATTTATGTACATTTGCTGATAAAAATTTAATCCTTCCTAACCTGTTTATAACTTTGTGGAACTTAAACTGTTCAGGCTGAATTTTCATTGTCTGGTGTCAGCTTCAAGTTGAACTTTTTGGGGAAGTTTCAGCTACAATGTTTCAGACGTTTCCAAGAATAAGGTAAGAGAAAAACACAATATCTTGCCCATGTCACATTTCTTACAACCATCATTGAGACACTCTCTAGAGGCTCCTTTTGCTGTGGAGCAAGGATTTAAATCCTGGTGTCAGAATAAGCCTTTAGTCACATGTGAGAGGGGGAAAAGCCCAAATATGGCCCAGTTATAAGCCTCTGATAAATCTCAATTTGCATATGCTCATTAGAGACTTCTTAGAGTTTGGCAGCTAATTTCCCTGAAGATTCCATCTGCACTGAGCATGTTCCATCCCTTCATAGTTCCTATGTACAGAGCAGGCTGCACATGCTGTAACTCCATAGAGCAACTGAGCATGCTCTAGCCCAGGGATGTAGGAGCTGAACAGCTCAACATTGGCTTCTCCCAGAAACCAAGGGCCACTGGCGCATTGGAACTGAGAGCAAGGAGACTCTCTCCTGTGCCCTTAATGCTCCTGCTGTTGATGCCCAGGCAGTATGGAACAAGAGAAGGAAGTGACCTGGCTCAAATGCAGAGGAGTGGGGAACAGGAGGGAAGGGAGAAGGAAGAGATGCAGGAAAGTGGGACAAGAGCAAGGGTGAAGGAGATAGGAGTCTGAGGAGAGGGGTTCAGAGCAGGAGCACTGAGGAGGGGATGGGGCAGGAGCAGAGGGGGGGAAATAAGAGCCAGGAAGTGAAAGAGGTGGTAGCTGGGGGGAGGGGAGGGGAAGGGCACAAGCAGAAGGAGGGGAATATGTAGAGGAAGGTGGACAGGGGCAGGAGTCAGGCAGCAGGGGCGGGGAAATGGCGACAGGTAGAGGCAGTAGGGACATGTGATTTCAGAACCTTTTGCCCTAGAGACTCTCCATTACAGAACCTGGAATCGAGCCCATCATTCCCGAGCCTCACCATTCCCTCTACTGCCAGCAAAGAGCTATGAATCCCACTAGCAAAGAGTGCATCTCCATCCTCCTCTAGCGCTGATCCACACAGAAAGTAATAACCTTCCATTTCCACCTGTTACTTGGCTAGCAAAGAGAGGACTGTACTGTGGATCTGAAAATCCCAAATCTCTTCATGACCTACATGGGAGGGATCAATATGACAAGATGCTTTTTTTTTTTTTTTGTTCTTTTCTATTTGTAAGTGTGACAGATATTACAAGCACCTGTGTTATCTTTGGGGACCATATTGTATTTTATGTTGAAAGCATGAAAACCTTAAAAAGCCATTATACTGAGGTGGGCCAGATGGCCTGAACTGCAGAATGTTCATGGCCTCTTGTACCAATACCGGTGATGTGTGTTTGTATGTTCCTGGATCACTAGAGGGTGTTTAATGCAAAATCCTATTTTGGCTGGCTTTGAAACTTGATCTCCTGGGCAACGGATGTGGATGGACTGCATTTACCTATTTTCAGTAGTCTGGGAGACTCCTGAAAAGTATAAAAGGCTGAGTATAAAGAGATTCAGGGTCCTCCTTTTGATTCAGCAAATGGACATGACCTTTGGGGACTCCAACGCTTTCTGAAGGGTCGAAAGGACTTTGGCCTACAAAGCCCTATAGGAATGATGGGCGATTCCTGGTCTGTTTAGTGTGTGCTTAGAACCTTTTATTGTTTTTCTGGGTTTGGATGCTCTTTATCCTGAATAAATGTTCAGGAAGATTTATGTGGCAACTTAACTGCTGCCATACACTGTTCATAGCCCTCGGAGAGAGAAAGCAAAGCACTGGTGTTGGTCTTTCAGCCAGACTGCCTTGCTAGGAATATTACAGTGAACTACAGGGGACTGCAGCCTACAACCCCCATTTAAAAGGGAGTGGGAAATGAGTCCCTACCCAGATATAGGTGAAAGTTAGAGGTCGGAAACCTCAGAGGAATTCCTGGAGCGGACAATTGGGGGTGGGGGTAAAAGGTGCAAGCACCCTTAAAAATGTGGCAGTAAGTATTTAAAAAAACTTAGGAAATTATATCCAACTGCATGTGATCATATAACTAAAGACTGTACCATAATGCATATGCACAAGGGGGACAAATAAAGACTGCATGGGCAACTTTATTTCAGGCATTTATTAACTTTGGAGTGTTTGACTTTGCAACCTTAACATTCTTTTAATACAGTATATAATTAAATAAAAACAAAACTATGTAAGAACCCAGTTTCAAAGTGTAACGTTTTTCATCAGCTTGACATTGTGCAACCCACTTAAACAAAAGAAGCTGTTCCGAGAATATTGATCAACTGGAAGATACCCAATTAACTAAATTAGAAAGGACTAGATGTACAGAACACTGACAAATCTTGTGGAGTTAGTATATCATGTTGACATGCAAGTACTCTAGTTGAGAGTACCATAAAAGCTGCTAGTAAAATAGATGAGGTGCAGTAAGTGTATAAAGAAGGCAGTTTATTAGATTACAGATATAATCCTTCCACTCTGGGACTGAAGTGGAACTAATATTAGCCATAAATCATGCAAACAATGGAAGTTATCTGATCTGGAAAGGAAACCCTTTGGTGGTGTTTTTAGAGAATCTAGCAGATGGATTAATTATCAGCAAGTATATTGACAAAGAAAATAAAATGCCTTTAAAGCTGCAAATGAATGATTGATTAGCATTTTGAATTGATCCTCTCCACATAATAAAGAACAGCTGTTCTTATCGGGGTCAAAAACCAGGTCACTATCTCATATTAAATGCCAAGGTACATCTGTAATTCAAACTGAGATGGATGGTTTGCCCTCAAAACATGGAAATTAACCAGAAAGGATGGTGTTCAACAGTGTTCTCTCTTAAGAGGTGAAATATGTAGAGAAAATTAAGTACTGGTAGAAAGCAGAGTAGAGTACAATACAACCTTATTTTGTATGGCATTTTTCGAACAAAGAGTACCCAAAACAACTCACAGTGATAAGTGTCCCAAAGGGGCCTTAAGTGCCATTCACAAGGTCTGAGGACTTTATAACCTTTAGACTGGTGATTAGGGCACTCACCTCTGATGAGAAAGACCCACGTTTGAATCCTAGTTCTGGAAGAAAGAAGGATTTGATCTCCAATCTTCTAGACGAGTCCCCTACCTAGCAGTCTATAGTATAGTTTGAGGTATGGCTCTCCATCTCTTGTCTTGAAGCTGTTCCACTTTGTATATATATTTAAGTATTCATTGGAGGTGGGACTCAAACCTGGGTCTCCCCTGTCCCAACAGTGCACTAGCACTGAGCTATAGAGTCTCTCATGCCCCCCCCAACCACCATCATCAATTCAAGTATTTGGCCTTTTAGAAATGGCTGGAAACAAAACATTTTGGGTCTGAGACATTTCAGAGTTAGTTCAACTTGACCTTTCCCCCCCCCAATTTCTCACAAGTGTCAAACCACCACAGTTATTCTCCCGTTTCAAATTAGCACCTCAATCATTAATGGATTTTATATTCCCTACTTCACAATGTTCTGAAGTATTATTCTACAGATGGGGAAACTAAGGAACAGGGTAGATTACATGACTTACCAAAGGTCACACAGGAAGTCTGTGTGAAGACTGAATCGACACCTTTATATCCTGAGTCCTAGTCTAGTGCCTGAACTACAACGGCATTCTTCTTTCCATCACTGACGAGTCCAAAGTTGGGACAAGAGCTGAATCCAGATTCAAATGATTTTTTTTTTAAATTTTGAGATTGTATTTGCATTTTTAAACACTGATAGGAGGAAAGATAAATTGGGAGGTTTAAGAGAAATTTTCAGAAATTTAAAAAAGAGGAGATATGCAGGGACAGAAAGATAGCTGAAGGAATTTCAGAGGACAAGTTTCTCATACCAGCAAAGGCAAGGACACAAAGGAAAAGGACACTAGAGGGATGGAGTTGAGAGAAACAATAGGCTAGATTAGCCTCTGCTCTGGCCCTGTTTGCACTGTTCTGAAGGTGCTAACAGCTGAGTTAGAAAGCCAACTAGTTAGTCCTCTTGCATAGGGAAGTCCTGGGTGAAATCAAACCAGCATAACCAGCTGTGATATCTGGTCCTGCCTCCTACCCAGTGTACTGCAGATTCTTGGGGGTGTGCCAAGAGCTTTAGGGGGCACAGCTGAAGATCTGGTCCAATGTCTAAGACAGGATGGAACAAGTCCATAGATGGTTTTTAAAAAGTTCATTTTGAACTGGATCCTGAAATTAGCGAGAAGCCAGGGCACCAGTCTTAGAATGGGGTAGTACCCTCTTGATCTCATTGTAACTCTTCAACCCATTAATATAGGTTCCTTACAGAAACTAAACAGGGTAGAAAACCTGAGGAAGATTAAGGTATCCTGCTCATAATCATTTCTGCTCAATTTGGATAAATCTCAGTGTTTTGCCCTTAACTATATTTTTATATAGCCTACTAAAACCTGAAAAAAAAAAATCCAAACAAGTAATCTACCACACCAAAATAGCCATCACATAACAAAGAACAAAAAAATAAATTATGATCCTGCAGAGAAACTAACTATTTCTAGGTTTCAGAGTAACAGCTGTGTTAGTCTGTATCCGCAAAAAGAAGAACAGGAGTACTTGTGGCACCTTAGAGACTAACAAATTTATTAGAGCATAAGCTTTCGTGGACTACAGCCGAGAAGTGGGCTGTAGTCCACGAAAGCTTATGCTCTAATAAATTTGTTAGTCTCTAAGGTGCCACAAGCACTCCTGTTCTTCTTTTAACTATTTCTACTGGTTCTGTGTGAACTATGCCAGAATTAAATATTACTTTAAAGACAAGGGTGAAATCCTGGCTCCCTTGAATTCAATGGCTGCTTTGTCATTGAGAACAGTGTGATGAGGTTTTCACTCATGAAATCCACAAGTCCTGTTTATCAAGCTATTGGTCCAAGTAACGAATTTATGATCTGCACATAAAGTTATCTGAAGTTTAGTTGGGGAAGCGGTTCAGAACTTTTGTTCTGCTTTCTGCTTGTTCTAAATTTTACGTCTCAAAGAAAAGTAGTACTAGGAAGCCATTTTCACCCATGGACATCTCTGCAATAATTGCCATTATGTCTACTGCTTAAGTAAGTATCTCCATATTAATTTACCTGAGTTAGTGTGCCATTCTTGTCTTTCTCTTTTTCCTAACCATCAATAAAACAGGGAGGGTGATGAGCTGGACTCACTAAGGGGGAAGTGCTGCTCTTAGTTACATTGGCTTAAATCCAGATTAAATCAATTTACTTCACTGGCATTAATCTGATTTACACCAGAGTAACTAAGAGTACAATTTGAGCCTAACTCTTTAAAGCTGTTTCAGGTATCCTTTTTAACACAACAATATTCCAACATCAGCCCTATTCAGTCAAACCTATTAAGGCAGAATTGGCAGATTTCTAATCAAATCTATCCACCAAATCAAATTCAGGATGTTTCAGTGACAAGATTTTGACACAGTACTCAGAAAATAAAAACCATTAAGATACTGGGGGACATCGGGAGAGGGGAGATCATAGACAATAAAATTTATATTAATGTAACAGTTGATTTAAAAAAGAAAGGGTAGTGGATCTTTGCACTTTATATATGGACACTATCCTAGAGAATCTCAAAATATTTTACAAAGAAGCCTTTCAACACCTTTTCAGATATTCAAGGTATCTCTATACATTTTTACTTGTGTATAAACTCAGGTAGAGAGGTTAAATGATGTGTCACAGATCACACCATGAACCAGTCGCAAAACTGGGATTAGAACCCAAGGGTTCTGGCTCCTAGGCCTCTACTCTGAACACTAGACAGTAGGCCAGATTCTGATCTCACTTACCCTGGTGTAAGTCCACAATGAATCCAGTAGAGCTACTCCATAATTACAGAATCTGCCCCTATATTACACCAAATTACATCAGTCTTATGCTTTCATCATTAAAGTTCAGCAGCTGACGGTCACATAAAATCACTTCAGAAAGATTTCTATTTTTAATCCTTTGAATCAAAGCAAAGAACACATAAGAGTTTCTTCATAACAATTCATTGTAGGCTTAAATTGCAATACATGAGGGCCTTTGAGAAATTATTTTAAATGAAAGCATAATGCATTTTAGTTATGAAGGAAACCAGGATTCATATTATGGTATCTCTCCAGTTAAGGGTCAGATTCTGACATCCTTACTCATATTTAGCAGCACCTTAATTCTGTTAGTGGTCCACTGACTCCACTGGGACAAGTCCTGGAATAAGGTAGTATTCTGCTGCTTTTACACATGCTAAACTTCACCGTGAGTTAGTAGTTCTAACCCAGTTGTATTTTCCCTTCCAAACACTCAGTTTTCCAAGCTACAGAACAGTACTTTTCCAAGCTACGGGAAATCAGCTTTTATCCTCTATCTTCAAAATGCCGTGTACATCAGTGAGCTCCACTCATTTCAATTCTCTGCCTCTTTAAGAATAACAAATACTCAGATCACTGTAATCCAAATTCTGACGCCTTTACCTGGTTTCACTACGACTATGTGAGGAGATACTACACAGTGTATGGGTGGTAGAATCATTTTGTTTATCCTCAGCTACACATTTCATTTCCTTTTAAAACTACAATATGTGAATGCAGAACAGTTGGTCCCCTTGATATTTTGATATACAAAACCGCACCACAATATAGCTACAGTGAAGTTTCATAATATAAAACAAAAACAAAGGAAGCTGGAAGTTGGAATGGAAGGAAATGCAGGGAGGTGCAAATTGTCTTTAGGGGATGAACTAGAATTGATGTTGTTTTGTTTTTTTCAGTTTTTGGGGAATAAAGGAAGTGATACCATCTCAGGTTGTTGAGTTGTGAGTTTTAGGAACCCATAAGGGAAGAGACAATTCTCGATTTAGTCCTGAGTGGAGCACAGGATCTGGTCCAAGAGGTAACTATAACAGGACCGCTTGGAAATAATGACCATAATATAATAACATTTAACATTCCTGTGGTGGGAAGAACACCTCAACAGCCCAACACTGTGGCATTTAATTTCAGAAAGGGGAATTATGCAAATATGAGGAGGTTAGTTAAACAGAAATTAAAAGGTACAGTGACTAGAGTGAAATCCCTGCAAGCTGCATGGACACTTTTCAAAGATACCATAATAGAGGCCCAACTTAAATGTATACCCCAAATGTAAAAAACACAGTAAAAGAACTAAAAAAGAGCCACTGTGGCTTAACAACCATGTAAAAGAAGCAGTGAGAGATAAAAAGGCATCTTTTAAAAAGTGGAAGTCAAATCCTAGTGAGGTATATAGAAAGGAGCATAAACACTGCCAAATTAAGTGTAAAAATGTAATAAGAAAAGCCAAAAAGGAGTTTGAAGAACTGCTAGCCAAAAACTCAAAAGGTAATAACAAAATGTTTTTTAAGTACATAAGAAGCAGGAAGCCTGCTAATCAACCAGTGGGGCCCCTGGACAATCGAGATACAAAAGGAGCACTTAAAGACGACAAAGTCATTGCAGAGAAACTAAATGAATTCTTTGTTTCAATCTTCATGGCTGAGGATGTTAGGGAGATTCCCAAACCTGAGCCGTCCTTTGTAGGTGACAAATCTGAGAATTGTCATAGATTGAAGTGTCATGAGAGGTGGTTTTGGAATTAATTGATAAACTTAACAGTAACAAGTCACTGGGACCAGATGGCATTCACCCAAGAGTTCTGAAAGAACTCAAATGTGAAATTGTGGAACTATTAACTATGGTTTGTAACCGGTCCTTTAAATCAGCTTCTGGTTGACTGGAATGACTGGAAGATAGCTAATGTAACGCCAATATTTAAAAAGGGCTCTAGAGGTGATCCCGGCCATTACAGACCAGTAAGTCTAACATCAGTACTGGGCAAATTAGTTGAAACAATAGTAAAGAATAAAATTGCCAGACACATAGAAGAAAATAAATTGTTGGGCAAAAGTCAACATGATTTCTGTAAAGGAAATCATGTCTTACCAATCTATTAGAGTTCTTTGAAGGGGTCAACAAACATGTGGACAAGGGGGATCCAGTGGACATAGTGTACTTAGATTTCCAGAAAGCCTTTGACAAGGTCCCTCACCAAAGGCTCTTACGTAAATTAAGTTGTCATGGGATAAGAGGGAAGATTCATTCATGGATTGAGAACTGGTTAAAAGAGAGGGAACAAAGGGTAGGAATAAATGGTAAATTTTCAGAATGGAGAGGGGTAACTAGTGGTGTTCCCCAAGGGTCAGTCCTAGGACCAATCCTATTCAACTTATTCATAAATGATCTGGAGAAAGGGGTAAACAGTGAGGTGGCAAAGTTTGCAGATGATACTAAACTGCTCAAGATAGTTAAGTCCAAAGCATACTGTGAAGAACTTCAAAAAGATCTCACAAAACTAACTGATTGGGCAACAAAATGGCAAATGAAATTTAATGTGGATAAATGTAAAGTAATGTGCATTGGAAAAAAACCCCAACTATGCATTCAATATGATGGGGGCTAATTATCTAAAATCAATCAGGAAAGAGATCTTGGAGTCATCGTGGATAGTTCTCTGAAGACGTCCATGCAGTGTGCAGCGGCAGTCAAAAAAGCAAACAAGATGTTAGGAATCATTAAAAAAGGGGTAGAGAATAAGACGCAGAATATCTTATTGCCCTTCTATAAATCCATGGTACGCCACATCTTGAATACTGTGTACAGATGTGGTCTCCTCATCTCAAAAAAGATATACTGGTATTAGAAAAGGTTCAGAGAAGGGCAACTAAAATGATTAGGGATTTGGAACAGATCCCATATGAGAAGAGATTAAAGAGGCTAGGACTTTTCAGCTTGGAAAAGAGGAGACTAAGGGGGGATATGATAGAGGTATATAAAATCATGAGTGGTGTGGAGAAAGTGAATAAAGAAAAGTTATTTACTTGTTCACATAATATAAGAACTAGGGGTCACCAAATGAAATTAATGTGCAGCAGGTTTAAAACAAATAAAAGGAAGTTCTTCTTCACACAGCGCACAGTCAACCAGTGGAACTCCTTGCTTGAGGAGGTTGTGAAGGCTAGGACTATATTAGGGATTAAAAGAGAACTAGATAAATGCATAGAGATTAAGTCCATTAGTGGCTATTAGCCAGGATGGGTAAGGAATGGTGTCCCTAGCCTCTGTTTGTCAGAGGGTGGAGAGAGATCACTTGATCATTACCTGTTAGGTTCACTCCCTCTGGGACACCTGGCATTGGTAACTGTCGGTAGGCAGGATACTGGGCTGGATGGATCTTTGGTCTGACCCATTATGGATATTCTTATGTACTTTTTTTTCTCTGGTACCTTATCTTTTAAGAGAAACTGAACTAATAAACTTAGTTCCTTAAGTATATTAGGCAGAGATTCCAATGGCATTTCATCTTCTCCATTTCAATTTTAAATTGGAGTTGGCTTTAATTATGCTACGGATGTTTTTATTTATGAGAAACATTGGGGACAGGGGAGACAGATCCTGAACTGGTGTAAATCTCTATTGATTGCAACACAGCACTCATTTACACCAGCTGAAGATTATCTCCTTGATGTTCATTATATGCTTCTGTTCCAGGAAAACACAAGGGATGTTGCTCAATTAATTAATATTCTTGGTAATTTGTTTTATGTAAATTTCATTAAATTCCTAGAAATCGTCAAGCATAGCTGCCAAGAAACTAAAACTGAGCTCAATTATAGTAATGGCCACCCTCTTCCAACTTGGATATCCATTTCTATATCACCTTAGAAAAAGATAAATGAAAGATTAAATTAGATCTGAAGCTATTCATAAATGGCTTGATCTCATTCAATGTTGGATAGATTGTGGGATAGGTTGCCACTGGTTGTCGGCAGGGTACATAATGGTAATTAAGGTTAAAGGTGGAGGAGTCAAAAAAGGCCTCCTGCCTATGCACAGGTCATAGTCATAATCCCAGTCCTCAGATTCCCCGCAAGAAACTCTCTCTAAAGAGAACATGTTTCAGAGTGGTAGCCGTGTTAGTCTGTATCAGCAAAAACAACGAGGAGTCCTTGTGGCACCTTACAGACTAAGTCTCTAAGGTGCCAAAAGGACTCCTCGTTGTTTTTTCTAAAGAGAACAGGAGACAAAAATGTACTGACATCCTGGATGTGTAGAGGGAAAGAGTTAAATAAGGCACCAAGATTGTGAGTTTAAGAAAGAGCATTGTCAATAGAAAAGGAGAGAAGGGGGGATTAGTTATTATTGTGCCTACTATGTGTATTAATAAAGATAATACAAATTTTGTGGATGAGTGATAGGTGAATAACACTAATACAATACAGCTAAAGCATGACATTTGAAATCACATCTTCATCTCATTTCTAAAGAATGAAAATATTGTCAGAGCTGATTATCATCATTGTAAATCTGAGCCATTTATCCAGATGGGTTTGTTCATCCCGTGATCTTCCTGACCAGAACAGCTCTTGCACACACAAATCTTTGTTTAAAGATTTGATCTATGTGTCTAGGTATTCTCATTAGAGCTTTGGCAATGGCTGGAATTTGAGTCTTGTGAGGAAAAAAATTAATTCCAATTCAGAACAAAAAGTCAAATGCAAAATTTCTCACCGAATGAAAATTTACCAAAAAAGAAAAAATCAATTTTGGAAAAACCAAAACACATTTTTTCAGAATGTTTCTAGGCCAGCTTCCTGGCTGCCTGACTGCTTGCTTGCTGGGCATCTGGGGAGCTGGACAGCACAGTGAGCCTGCCACATGGACTGCCAGGGAGCTGGAAGTCCTGGATTCATGGCAGTCCACCAAGTTAGGCATCTGAAGAGCCGTGGAGCCTGAGAATGTGGGCAGTGAGCTTCTACAAAAGCAGGCATACTTCTGTCTGATTCCCGTTAAAACTTTCAACAGACATATGTTCCCACTTAAGTTTAGTTCCATCGACTCAGTATTTTCTGACAAAACTGTTTAATCAAAAAATGTCCAACCAGCTCTAATCATGAACCATGCTATGCCACTTTAAAGAATGAGAATTATCATTCTGCATATTAGTCTGAATGTGCCATGCATTCAAACTCTCACATGGCTCATCAAAAATACAAGTCCATCTCTTGCCACTTCAGAAGCATGGGTTTGATTCTCAAGGTTTGGAATACGTAGCCCATAAAGTCACTTAAGGCCACCACTTGCTTAGATGGCTTCCCGCTCTCAGAAATTGGATCAGAGGCCATGAAGAGAAAGAATTTCCTGCCTCATTTAACCTTTTCTTCCATTTCCTTTTTATTCTCTTTTTTTCTCCTCTGTTACATTCTTTCTCTTTCAATATTGTTACCCTTTCTTCTGCTTCTAATGTTCTATTCTGAAACCAGCATTGTCCTGTGCCAAGTGATCACAGATGTTTGTGGCCTTGCCGATCAGCTTCTCAGGAGGATAAAATCAGTGACAAAGAGACTGGGTATCTTTTAACGGCGTGTTTATATAAACAGTTAGTGCACAGCAAGCTGGGGTGTAAATCTACCTCGAACTAGCCTGCCACACAGTAACTGGCCTTCTGGACCCTGTTGCTATGCACAAAAAGTTCCCTAGTACACTGTTTTACTGCTGCTTCAAAGCAGGGATGTTTTTAACCAATACAGCCTTCTTTCTTAATTATGGGATTGTGACTTTTTATTATCTTTAGAAAATAAAAGGGCCTGCCACTTCCACAACTGACTGCTCCACAGTCCATTGATATCTTGTTTTCTCTGCAGTGATGGGTGTCACGAACAATGAGGAATTATCCATAAAGGAACATGCTGTTACCTCTAAATTCCATTGATTATTCACTACCTCTCTCACATAGGCCACACGTGTATAAAGCTCAGCCTGATTATGTTATGGACATAAATCCATTCGAGATTACACATTCAGACTGCTGAACTTTCACATTTAAAACAGAGACCTACATTTTCAAAGCATTCTCATGTATTCATCCACTGACTTATACCAGCCACAAATGACATGAGCTGATATCATAACTGGTGTCATTAATCTTACAATAGCCTCCCAAAGTCTTGATCAGAATTAGGTGCCCTCTGATCTAAGCGCTGTACAGCCAGATGGAAAGAGTTTGTCCCTGCCATGAAAAATGTACAATATAAAAGGCAAAAAGAGAACAAACAAAAACAAGGGGGCACTTGAGGATTTTAAGTAAAGACAGTAACCTGCTACCTGGTTGAAAAGACTAGTATCTATATGTTCAGTTATTGCATGGCAAGCCAAGGTGTAAATCTAAAGGTCAACAGCTCGCCGCACACTGGCCATGAGATCCCAGCTACTGCACATTAAGAGTCCCACAGTGCACTTTGATAGACTGCTGTTTCACAGTATAGCGCGTCAACGTGTACTACAGAACTTAGTGCATGATAGTAGGATCCACACTGCCACTTAGTGCTGTAGATTATACCCTGGCTTGCTGTACACTGACTGTGTTGACAAGCCTAAAGGGTGGGAGGAAATGGTTACAATGTTCAAATAAACAATTAGGTGATTGTCACACATTTTAGCTTTAAAAATCCCCCACAAACACTGCCTTCAGAGCCTGCATTATCTCTGCTTCTAGGGCTAAGCCAAACCTCCATCAGTAAGAGTGTTATTGTGAAAGGCATCTGAAGTCAACTGAACTGATATTAAAAACCAGAATTTTGATTGCGTAGAAATGTCCTTCAGGAGAAGCTGTTACGGACATTTTGTAACTGTGTCATTGAATCCCAATATAGATTAAAAACTGAATAAATCGTCCTGGTACAAATATATGTCCAAATCTCAAAATAAAGAGTTTAAAAATAGAGAGGTTCCAGCATTCAGTATGGAGACCAGTGGCATTCAGAATACTCACAAAGATTTAGAAGCCTGTGTTTAGCAAGGTGCCAACATTTGCTAACTAAATCACTGAATTTAGTCAACATAGATTGCAAGAGTCTTCAAAAGAACCAACAGTTTAGATGGCCCATGAAATTTGACAAAGAACCACAAATATTTATACACAGTTTAAGCTTCCCATACACTGATGGGTTCCGAATTATGTGTAACACTTCAGGAAGAAGATCCAGAAACAACACCAGGTATGTTAGAAAGCCATATACTCAATTCACAGTGAAAAGAAGCAAACAAGATATTGGACGGTATTAAAAAAAAGAGAGAGAGAGAGAGAGCACAAAATGGAAAAGTATATACCACTAGTATATCAATCAGTTCTATATTTTCATCTTTAATGATGAATTTTGTTTGGACTGCTCATCTCCAAAGGACATAACAGGAATAGTAAAGGCCCTGAAAAGAGTAACAACAACAATCAGAGGCACATCAGATATTTCATATGTTTAAAGAAGAGGGTAGCTGCGTTGTATGGTGTGTAGGACTACAACAAGATGTCTGTTCTTCCACAATAAGATCTATGAGTATTGCTAGCTTCTAATTATTTAGAAAATGTATTTTATGTAACAGTTTGTAATGTGCATAGAGTTAAAATAGGCACAATCTAAAACTAACTAATCCTAATCTCTTAAAAATTAATGCTCTTGGACAAGAAAAGAGGAGATATGATCAAGATGTGGAAGAAGATCATAGTATACAGAAAGCCAAATAGGTGCTCCTTTTTAACTGTTCCCATAATATAAGAAAGAAGGGGACACTTGATGATTATAAGTAAAGAAAATAACTTGCTCCCTGCTTGAAAATACAAATGCAAATAAGTCTGATGCATTTCTACAGAGCTGCAGAGCAATTTTGACAATGTGAGGTTAAGTTGGAAAAAGCAAATGAACCAGGAAATCTCTCCAGAAGATTGGAATATATAATGGTAGATACTAGAGGCCTGTACCAAAGGCTGTGGAAATAAATGGGAGCTTCTTTATTGATTTCATTGAGCTAGATGAGAACCTATGAACTACACAATTTCCCCCCATGGAAGCAATAGCAGTGGAGGAAAATTATGGTCAGCTACTTTTTCAGTCTTTCCAAACAAGAGACAAAATTCATAAGCAAATGTCTAGAGGAGATTCTATGGTTTAGGGAACTACAGGTTTCTGCAGCTTTAGGGTTTCTGGAACTACAGGCCATTGGTCTGATGTTAGAAAATTGATGGAAGTGCTATTTGAGGGATATATCCCCTAAATAACTATTGTTAGTAGAGTGTGAGGGAAATGTCCTGATTCACTGAAATTTAACAGTTAGTCACCTGTTTAGAATTCTTATGACTGCAGCCTATCAACACATTTCATCACTGTGCTTGCAAAAACAAATACCAACTGGAGAATGTTGACCACAATAAAAATATTGAGAAATGGAATGCCATTCTGTCTATATTAGATTAACCACTGAACTATTTGAGGAAAGATGGGCCAAACTGGATGATCTGATAATGCTTGCTGGCGTAACTTTTATAACCACAATATATACTTACTATGACCCATAAACTATACTGCCTCAGCTATGCTGTTTTCACTTTTTATATCCATCATTCTCTCTTCTAATATTTACAGAAGGTAATTTGCACTGGCAAATTCTTCTTATCATTAATAAGTTAGTAATTAAAAGCAATGCATTTAGAATAGACACAGAGGAATATTAGCTTGGTATAAGGTATAATTAAGCTGTGGACGTAATTGCCATAGTATAAGCCTGGTTCTGTGCCAATAGGCGTTTTACCATTGATTTCAATTTGTGTAGGATCAGGCCTTATATTATTTCAGCAAATAACTGTGTAGAAGTCAAAAGAAATTAGTCATATCTACATTTGAACAACATGTGCTCTGAGTCTGATTGAAAGCCCACTGATTTCAATGGGAGTCTTTCCTGACATACTCTTACGCTAACTAACATAGTCCTCACAATAGTGATCAGTATTCATGATTCAGAACACAAATGGATAAGATGGGGTCATAAAGGTACTTCCTCCCTTTATCTCCCCTGCAAAACCACTATTCCTGTATTATATACACTACAGAATTGGCAGCAATGGGACGACTCAGAGGTAGGGTGCTACTCAATGTAAGTAAGGATGGCATAACCTGGCCCTATATTGGGTGAATTATGAGTGTATTTCATATTTTTGTGGACAGCTTAGGTATAGCCCACTAACAGAGGTAGAGTACTAGATTAAATGCATCATTGAGCTGTTCTGGGATGGAAATTTTTACTATATGTACTCATTTTATAATTACCATCTGAGAGAATCATAGAAACATAGGGCTGGAAGAGATCTCAGGGTCATCAAATCCAAGCCCTTGCACTGTGGAAGGACCAAGTAAACCTAGGCCATCCATGACAGGTTTTTGTCCAACATAATCTTGAATTAGAGATTCCACAACCTCTCTTGGAAGCCTATTCCAGAACTTAACTATCCTTACAGTAGGAAAAACTTTCTAAATATCTAACCTAAATCTCCCATGCTACAGATTAATACCATTACTTCTTGTCCTATCTTCAATGGGCATGGAGAACAATTGATCATCATCCTCTTTATAGCAGCCCTTAACATATTTGAAGACTGTTATCAGTTCTCTTCTCAGTATTCTTTTCCAAAACTATATGTGCCCAGGTTGTTGCTTTATTTTTTTAACCTTTCTTCATAAGTTCGGTTTTCTATACCTTTTATCATTTTTGTTGCTCTCTTCTGGACTCTCTCCAATTTGTCCACATCTTTCCTAAAGTATGGCACCCAGAATTGGACAGAGTACTTCAGCTTAGGCCCTGCCAGTGGCGAATTGAGAAGGACAATTACATCCTGTAACTTGCAAACTTTATAGGCATACACTTCATTACATTATCCAAGTCATTAATGAAGATATTGGCTAGTGCCAGTCCCAGGACTGAACCCTACCAAACTCCACTAGATATGCTCTCCCAGTTTGACAGCAAACCCTTTATAATATTCTTTGAGTACTGTCTTTCAACCAGTTGTGCACTCATCTTATAGAAATTTCATTTAGACCACATTCCCCTAGTTTGCTTATGAAAATGTCATTTTGACTGTGGCAAAAACCTTACTAAAAACAAGTACCTATCTACTGCTTCCACCCTATAAAACTAGGTCAGTAACTCTGTGAAAGGAGGAAGTTAAGCTGGTTTGGCATGATTTGTTCTTGACAAATCCATGCTGACTATTTCTCATAACCCTATTACCCTCCAGGTGCTTACAAACTGATTGTGTAATAATTTGTTCCAGTATCTTTCCAGGTATTGAAGTCAGGCTGACTGGTCTATAATTCCCTGGGTTCTCTTTTTTCCTGTTTTTAAATATATGTACTATGTTTGCCCCTCTCCAGTGCTTTGGGTCCTAATTTGTCCTCCAGGACTTCTCAAATATAATTGCTAATGGTTCCAAGATTGCTTCAGCTAGTTCCTTAAGTACTCTAGGATGAGTTTCATCAGGGTCTGCTGACTTGACTACATCTACATTGTCTAAATAGTCTTTAACCTGTTCTTTCCCTATTTTGGCTTGTATTTTTTCCCCTTTGTTGTTAGTATTGTGTTGAGAATCTGATCACCATTAAACTTTTCAGTGAAGACTGAAGCAAAATAGGTATCAAACACCGCAGTTTTCTTGATGTCATCTGTTATTAGCTCTTCTTCCCCTCTAAGTAGAGGACCTACACTTTCCTTCATCTTTCTCTTGTACCTAATGTATTTAAAGTACCTCTTTTTGTTGCGTTTTATGTCCTTTGGTAGATGTAACTCATTTCGTGCCTTAGCCTTTCTGATTTTGTTCCTACGTGCTTGTTATTCTTGTGTACTTCTCCTTAGCAATCTGTCCAAGTTCCCATTTTTTGTAGGATTCCTTTTTGATTCGAATCATAAAAGAGCTCCTGATGGAGCTCTATTGGCCTCTTATTCTTCCCACCTTTCCTTTGCATTGTGGTAGTTTGCAGTTGTACCTTTAATATGGTCTTGAGAAACTGCCAGCTCTCCTGAAGTCTTTTATCCCTTAGATTTTCTTCTCATGGGATATTTCTTACCAGTTCTCTGACTTTGCTAAAGTCTGCTTTTTTTTAAGTCCATTGTCCTTATTCTGCTGATTTCACTCCTTCCTTTCCCTAGAGTCATGAAATCTATCATCATGATCACTTTCACCCAAACTGCCTTCCACCTCCAGATTCATTACACTGTTGGTCAGAATCAAGTCTAAAATGGCTGTCTCCCAGATGACTTCCTCCACTTTCTGTAATAAAAAGTCATCCTCAATAAATTCCAAGAACTTATTGGAAATTGTGGTTTTGCCATATTACTTTTCCAACAGATGTGTCGGTAGGTATAGTTGCCCATTACTATTAGATCTTCTGTTTTCAATTTTTCTGTTATTTGTTCTAGAAATGTCTCATCCACCCCCAATTCCTGATCTGGTGGTCTACAGTAGACTCCTACCAGGATGTTATCCCTATTATTTACCCTGAGGCCTGGTCTACACTACGACTTTAATTCGGATTTATCAGCTTTAATTCGAATTAACCCTGTAACCGTCCACACAACGACGCTAGTTAATTCGATGTAAAGGGCCCTTTAAATCGATTTCTGTACTCCACCCCAACGAGCGGAGTAGTGCCAAAATCGATTTTAACAATTCGAATTAGGGTTAGTGTGGCCGCAATTCGATGGTATTGGCCTCCGGGAGCTATCCCACAGTGCATCATTGTGACCGCTCTGGACAGCAATCTAAACTCGGATGCACTGGCCAGGTAGACAGGAAAAGCCCCGCGAACATTTGAATTCCATTTCCTGTTTGCACAGCGTGGAGAGCACAGGTGACCACAGATACCTCATCAGCACAGGTAACCATGCAGGCTGATAATCGAAAAAGAGCACCAGCATGGACCGTGAGGGAGGTACTGGATCTGATCGCTGTATGGGGAGAGGATTCAGTGCTTGCAGAACTTCGTTCTAAAAGACGAAATGCAAAAATTTTTGAAAAAATCTCCAAGGGCATGATGGAGAGAGGCCACAATAGGGACTCAGATCAGTGCCGCGTGAAAGTCAAGGAACTCAGACAAGCCTATCAGAAAACAAAGGAGGCAAACGGTCGCTCCGGGTCAGAGCCGCGGACATGCCGCTACTACGCCGAGCTGCATGCAATTCTAGGGGGGGCTGCCACCACTAACCCACCTGTGTTCGTGGATTCTGGGTCGGGGATAGTCTCGACGCCTGAGGATTCTGCCGATGGGGTAGAGGAGGAGGAGGAGGAGGAGGATGAGCTTGCAGAGAGCACACAGCACTCCATTCTCCCCAACAGCCAGGATCTTTTTATCACCCTGACTGAAGTACCCTCCCAAGCCTCCCAAGCCTCCCAAGCCAGTACCCAAGACTCTGACCCCATGGAAGGCACCTCAGGTGAGTTTACCTTTTAAAATATAAAACTTGTTTTAAAAGCAAACGGTTTTTAATGATTACTTTGCCTGACTTTGCATTCGCGGTCAGTTCAGCTACTGGAAAAGTCTGTAGCTATTGGAAAAGTCTGTTAACGTGTCTGGGGATGGAGCGGAAATCCTCCAGGGACATCTCAATGAAGCTCTCCTGGAGGTACTCCGAAAGCCTTGCCAGAAGGTTTCTGGGCAGTGCATCTTTATTCCCTCCTCCATGGTAGGACACTTGACCACGCCATGCTTGCAGCAAGTAATCTGGTATCATTGCCTGACAAAGCCTGGCAGCGTATGGTCCCGGTGTTTGCTGGCATTCAAGCAACATCCGTTCTTTATCTTCTTGTGTAATCCTCAGGAGAGTGATATCACTCCTGGTAACCTGGTTGAAATACGGGAACTTAATTAAGGGGACAGAGGTGGCCGTTCCTACTGGGCTGTTTGCCTGTGGCGGAAAATAAATCCTTCCCTGCAGTTAGCCAAGCGCAGATGGGAAATTGGCCCTGAGTTTTTCGCGTTTGGCTAGCAGGGATCTTCCCTGTTACCAGCCACGCGGTGGGGGGAGGGGTACTGTGATCATCCCAGAGAATTCATGGCGAGGGGGGGGGCGGCGGTGGGGGGGGGGATTAGTTTGGTGCCTGTAGGGATCTTCCCTGATACCAGCCACGCGGTGGGGGGGAGGGGTACCGTGGTTAGTTTGTTTTCTGGTGCTGCTGAATGTTAACAGAAAAACCGCAGCACTCTACTTGCCCAGACAAGCCCCACCACACTCCCCCCCCCCCCCCCCCCAACTGGCTGAGATTGGCCAGGCTTCTGCAGCACTCTACAAGCTATGCTTGGTATGTGGGAAAGTAGGGCGCAGAAGCTGTAAGAGAATGGCTTACCATGGCCGCATGCAAGCAGAATTCTGTTGCCCAGACCTGTGATCTCTAGCAGCAAAGCCACAGGCACTCAGCATTAAGAGGCAAAATGCGACCTTGCACAGAAATCACATGTGCTATGTAATGTGAACAGTGTTGGTCACCGTGAAAGAGTATAAGCATTGTTCTGCAAAATGTAGCTTTTAAAACAATTCTCTCTTTTTTCCCCTCCCTACAGCAGCTGCAAATTCCTCAAGCCTCCCTCCTCCATCCCGAAGGTTATCACAGATAAGGCGTCGTAAAAAAAAGACGCGAGAAGAGATGTTTTCTGAAATTATGCAATCCAGCAGGAGTGACAGAGCTCATCTGAATGAGTGGAAGGAAACAGTTTCAAAGTATAGGAAAGAAGTCAGTGAACGTGAGGAGAGGAGGGACCAACGTGAGGACATGAGGGACCAACGTGAGGAGAGGAGAGACCAACGTGAGGAGAGGAGAGACGCTCGAGATGAGAGGTGGCGTCAGGAAGACCAGAGGATGAAGGAAGCAACGCTGGGGCTGCTCCAGCGTCTGGTGGAGGTTCAGGAACGGCTGCTGGAAAACAGACTGCCGCTTCAGCCCCTGTTCCACCCTCCCCCCTCCCCATGTTCCGTATCCTCCTCACCCAGACGTGTAAGAATGCGGGGGGGGAGGCTCCGTACACCTTCCCATTCCACCCCAGTAGACAGCCCAAGCAAAAGGCTGTCATTTTTTTAACCTTTTCTTTGTGGCTTTTTCCTTCCCAGTAATCCTCCTCCCAAATACCACCCGGGTTCCCTCCCTCTTTTTCTAATCTATTAATAAAGAATAAATGATTTTTAAATGATAGTGACTTTATTTGGTTTGAAAGAAAGCTGGGGGAAGGGGGAGGGTGGGTTCCTTACAGAAAATCAGTCAATAAAGGGGGCGGGTTTTCATGAAGGAGAAACAAACAGATATTTCACACTGTAGCCTGGCCAGCCATGAAACTGGTTTTTAAAGCTTCTCTGATGCACACCGCTTCATGGTGTGCTCTTCTAATCGCCCTGGTGTCTGGCTGCGCGTAATCAGCAGCCAGGCGATTTGCCTCAGCCTCCCACCCTGCCATAAAGGTCTCCCCCTTACTTTCACAGAGATTGTGGAGCACACAGCAAGCAGAAATAACAATGGGGAGATTTCTTTGGCTGAGGTCAGAGCGAGTCAATAATGATCTCCAGCGGCCTTTTAAACGGCCAAATGCACATTCTACCACCATTCTGCACTTGCTTAGCCTGTAGTTAAACAGCTCCTGACTCCTGTCCAGGCTGCCTGTGTATGGCTTCATGAGCCATGGCATTAAGGGGTAGGCTGGGTCCCCAAGAATAACTATGGGCATTTCAACATCCCCAACGGTTATTTTCTGGTCCGGAAAGTAAGTCCCTTGCTGCAGCCCTTTAAACAGAGTTGTGTTCCTGAAGACGCGAGCGTCATGAACCCTTCCCGCCCAGCCCGCATTGATGTTGGTGAAACGTCCCTTGTGATCCACAAGTGCTTGCAGCACCATTGAAAAGTACCCCTTGCGGTTTATGTACTCGGTGGCTTGGTGCTCCGGTGCCAAGATAGGGATATGGGTTCCGTCTATCGCCCCACCACAGTTAGGGAATCCCATTGCAGCAAAGCCATCCACTATGGCCTGCACATTTCCCAGAGTCACAAACTTTCGTAGCAGCACCTGAGTGATTGCTTTGGCTACTTGCATCACAGCAGCCCCCACAGTAGATTTTCCCACTCCAAATTGATTCCCGACTGACCGGTAGCTGTCTGGCGTTGCAAGCTTCCACAGGGCTATCGCCACGCGCTTCTCAACTGTGAGGGCTGCTCTCATCTTGGTATTCTGGCGTTTCAAGGCAGGGGACAGCAAGTCACAAAGTTCCATGAAAGTGCCCTTACGCATGCGAAAGTTCCGCAGCCACTGGGAATCGTCCCAGACCTGCAACACTATGCGGTCCCACCAGTCTGTGCTTGTTTCCCTTGCCCAGAATCGGCGTTCCATGTTTAGAATCTGCCCCATTAACAACATGATCTCCAAAGCACCGGGGCCTGTGGTTTCACTGAATTCTGTATCCGTGTCCGTGTCCATGTCCTCATCATGCTTGTCGCTGCGCTGCCGCTGCCGCTGCCTCCTCTCCTCGTTTTTCTGGTCCTGGCTCAGCATAAACTCCACGAGAACGCGCGAGGTGTTTACAATATTCATGAGTGCTGTCTTGACCTCAGCGGGCTCCATGCTTGCCGTGGTATGGAGTCTGCAGTGTTCACCCACCCAGGAAAAAAGGCGCGAAAATGGTTGTCTGCCGTCCGTTGCTTTCATGCAGGGAGGGAGGGAGGGAGGGAGGAAGTGAGGCTGTACCCAGAACCACCTGCGACGATGTTTTTTGTCCCATCAGGCACTGGGATCTTAACCCACAATCCCAATGGGCGCGGGAGACTGCGGGAACTATGGGATAGCTATGGAATTGCTACCCACAGTGCAACGGTGCAGAAATCGACGCTAGCCCCAGTACTTGGACGCACACCACCGAATTAATGTGCTAGTGTGGCCGCATTCATTTCGACTTTATACAACCTGTTTCTCAAATCCGAATTATCTAAATTCGGATTAATCCCGTAGTGTAGACATACCCTTAGACACTCAACTGTCTGCTTCCCACCTTCTGCCAGACCTCAGAACAAGTGTATATATTCTTGATGAATAATGCAACACCTCTTCCTTTTTACCTTGCCTGTCCTTCCTAAACAAGCTATATCCCTTCTATACCAATATTCAAGTCATGAGACTTATCCCACCAAGTCTCAGTGATGCCAATAAAGTCATCATTTAGATTGTATAGTAAGACTTCTAGTTCTTCCTGTTTATTCCTCATAATCCTTGCATTTCTGTATAGACATCTAAGATGTTGAGCAGATTCCCCCATTGATTTCCTTCCTGTTGCTCCTATAACCCTATTGTAATTTTCCATGTCCTCCCTCCCACAACATTTAATGCTCTGTTAAAGTCACTTTTTTATACTTATCTGTGGGCTTTTATCATCTGACACCTCTGAAGCTAGTTTAAAAGCCTCGTCACTAAGTTAGCAAGTCAGTGCATGAAGGTGCTTTCCCCCTTCTTAGTCAGGTGGACCCTCTCTCATCCCAGAAGACCTTCTTCCAGGGACAGCATCCCATGGTCAAAGAAGCCGAAGCCCTGATGTTGATACTATCTACTCAGCAATCCATTCATTGCCAGGATGTGCATGTGTTTGTCTGGGCTCTTACACGGGAGGATGGACAAAAACACAACCTGCATGCCTGACCCCATCAACCTAGTTCCCAGAGCTTTCTAGTCACTGCTTATCTGCTCAGAATCAGACCTGGCAGTATCATTAGTGTCCACGTGGATGAGAAGCATGAGGTAGTGATCAGACGGACAGATGAGCCTTGGCAACCTTTTCATAATATCTTGGATGCGGGCTCCAGGCAGGTAGCTCACCTCCCAGGATATCATGTCAGGTCAGCAGATGGCTGCCTCCATTTCCCTCAGAAGGGAGTCCCCACCCACCAGCTCTATATTTCCTCTCTTTGGGTGTGGAGGCAACAAGTCTCCCAGCGGCAGGGGCGAATGGCTCCTTCTCAGCCATTGAGGTCGGCTCCTTACCTCCTGTTGCCAGTACAGCATACCAGTTCTTTATCTTGATGGATGGAGGACCTTGGTGGGGGGTAGAGCGCTATCAACTGGCCAAGGTGGCCAGCCACCAGTCTCTTCGCAGAGCAACCAGTTCTTCTTTCTCCTGTGGTGCTGCTATAGTCATCTGTAGTCTGCTAGCATCCTCCATCTCAGATGTCTCTATATATGTCCTAAGTCCTTGTATTCCTGGACGCTACATAGATGAGCCACCTCCTTCTGCTCTGTTACCTGCTTCTTCAGGGACTCCACCAACAAACGCCTTTCACACCTTGTGGTTCCCCCGGCCTAGCTGTCATTGGTGAAGATATGCAGGCTGCATTCCCAGCAAGTCACAACTAAGGCCTGGGTGGAAACTTCCATCTCAGGATGCCTGTCTGGATGGAGTCCCTGCAGAGGAAGAGCTAGCACCGCTGTTGGCGATACACCTTTTTCCTCCCAAGACAGGTTCTACCATGTAGAGTACCAGCTGGCTAACTCCCTTAATGTCCCAGCTGCCTTAGTCTTCCCAGCCACCAGAAGCATCACTTGATTTGCGGAGCATTTGAAATGGATGATGTTTAAGGCTTGTAACATACCCACTATAAATACGTTTTCATGTGTCACTTTCTCATCATCTTCTTTATAAGAAAACATAATTTCAGTCATAATAGGCAAGTGTCTCATCACATTTGAGATGCATTATCTAAGCCATAATCCTTAACCTCACATTTTAGCTAATGGATATTTTTCACTTGTTCTCAAATTAGGATCAGTTATTTTCAGACTATAGAGAAATAACAGCTAAATTAAAAAAAATTAATAAACATATAGAGACATCTTTATATCCATTCATTAACAATCAAGTCATTTTCTTTTGTAAGTGTAGTAGGTGTGGATTAATGGAAATGCAAATGTTTTCATTATCTCAGAATTTTTTAATCTTTTAGATGCACAATAGTGATACAAGTTATTTCCTGGGCTATTAAATAGCGGCCAGTTTCTCAAATATTGTATGTATGCATATACTTATTTCCTCAATACCTCAGCTTATTCTCATCCTGCATCGTTGTTTCACATACTTATTGTAGATTAAATCCCTTAAATCAGGGCTTTATTATGAAATCATTAGCATAAACAGAATTTATTCATAGTTGCTTAACATTAATGTCAATAGTTTTTTCCTGTTTAAAATATTCATTTTCAGTGGTTTCAGCACCATTTAAAATGTGCTTTTAAAAGGAAGATACATACAATAGGTACCTTTGGTGAAGCAAATAGAATTAATTCAAAGATTTAGAAGGAAAAAACTATCTTGTTTTTAAGAGAGTGAGACTATACTTCTTTCTTTGCAGATTCTGTTTATGTTCCAGGAGAAGGTTAACAATTAAAACAAATTGCAATACAATGAATTATCTCTGATTTATTCTCTCATGAAATATGTCCTTGGCAGCTCACTCCCAGGTGATATCATTTTAAACAGAACACCTTTTGCTTTCCAAAGAAGCTGACTATTTCCCAGTTACTTATCAGAACAAGTCTGATAATGGGCATTACAGCTGGCAACATTTCCAGAACTAGCATTAAATGGTCAAACCTTAAATTTAAAAAGTTAATCTATATGTCAAAACTTTACGTCTCCTAGGATATTGACATAAACATTAAACAGTGGTTATTATGTAAACTAAAAGAATCAAGACATAACTAGCCTTCTATTCAGCACGAGTTATGTGCTTACATTGTTTATATGCCGAGACAGAGATTAAAGCTTCAGGCTGGAAATTTCAAAGCAGCCTAAGGGAATTAGGCTCCAAAATCCAATTACATTTCAAAAGGTAAGGCATTGATATTCCACATCACCAGGAAAGTTAGTAGCTTCTTTATAAACTAGACTAATAAAACAACAACAGACATGTTTACAAAATGGCATTATGACCTTTTGGGGACTATAGCTATGTCCAGTTATATATTCTGCTCTGTTTTATGAACACTCTTTGTATTTATTACAGTCATAGTGAAATAGGTCATCCATTTGGAGGTAGGAACCTGGTACTTAGGGTGTGGCTACACCGCAGCTGGAAGTAAGCTTCCCAGCTAATATAGACAGAGAAGAGCTATTACAGTAGAAATAGCAGTCTCACTCTAGCTGCTCAGGCAGCAGTTTGGGCTAGCTGTCTGAGTATATACCCAGAGAGTCTGGGGGGATTGTACTCAGGCAGCTAGCCCAAGCCACTGCCCACGCTGCTGTGGTCACATTGATATTTTGGTGTGCTAGATTGAGCAGGGCTAGTGCATGTCTGTCTAACTGCACTGGGATGAACCCTCCCAGCTGCTGTGCAGCCATAGCCATAGCTCCTCACTGTGTCTAGAAGGGTGTGTGTGTGTGTGTGTGTGACAAAGGGTGTGACAAATCATGGGGCACATCAATACTGAATGGCTCTCACCAGCTTGAACAAGGAGGTTGTGCCAACAGGGCCTTTGCTTTCCAACGGACTATCTCGTCATAGAAATCTGTTTTGGGGCGAGGGAGTGGGCTGCAATTCTCCATGTCTAAGCACATGACTGGAAGAGATGCAGTTTTCTCCACTGACCAAAGAGGAGCAGAGACCGTTATTAAAAGAGGTTCTTCTCTAAGCCAAAAGGAAGCTATTTCGTCACCAGAATCTGAACACCCAAAAAGTGGGGGTGGGTGGAGGAGGGACCTTTTCCTTCTCTTGAAACTTGGACCAAACCTAGAGTCTTATAATAGGGGTGAGAACACACTAAGGGGTTCCATCGATCTAACTTTTAAAAGCACTAGACCAGGGGTCGGCAACATTTGGCACGTGGCTCGCCAGGGTAAGCACCCTGGTGGGCCGGGCCAGTTTTATTTACCTGCTTATGCGGCAGGTTCGGCCAATCACGGCCCCCACTGATCGCAGTTCGCCGTCCCGGGCCAATGGGGGCGGCGAGAAGCCGCAGCCAGCACATCGCTCGCCCGCGCCGCTTCTCGCCGCCCCCATTGGCCCGGGACGGCAAACTGTGGCCAGTGGGGGCCGCGATCGGCCGAACCTGCCGCGTCAGCAGGTAAATAAAACTGGCCCAGCGCGCCAGGGTGCTTACCCTGGCGAGCCACGTGCTGAACGCTGCCAACCCCTGCGCTAGAGAGAGAGAGAGAGAGAGAGAGTTTAGAAATTTTGCTTTCTAGCCTGTGTTTCCTTGCTTTATTGACATTTGGTACCTGAAGGGTTTAACTAGAGAAACCAGAACCATATCTAAGCAACTTGATGGCTTGGTTGAGCTTGTGTTTTTCAACCTTTTTGATACCAGGGACTGGCTTGCTGCCTCCCTAAGCAGTGCCAGGGAGATCTCAGGGACCAGTGCTGGTCCACAGACCAGTCATTGAGAAACACTGGGCCAAGGCACTAGCTTCACAGTCTAGATGGGCAGACTGTGGGGTCCTGCTGCCAAGAAGGGTGTCAGAGATGGGGTCTGAACCTGGAAACGCACCTAATTGATCCAGAGGTTGGAAGAGTGACCAATTACTATCCAGACCCCAGGGATTCAGCAGCATGTATGACTGAGTGGTTGGATCCCAGCACACCATTCTCCTGTCTGTTAAGGGAGTGGGACAGACCAGATTGTGGCAATATCTTTTCACAGGTGTGATGTAGTTCCATCACTAGTATAATAAAATCTTTAGTGAAAGAGGAATCTATAAAGCATATTGAAAAATGTCCAGGGTCTTTTTGATCATGCTATATATGCCTACCATAAAAATGATGACAAGAAGAGTGATGTAATTTCTTAGGACATCTGAGTGACTCCCTCTCAGTGTTACCTGAATGCTGGGAATTTCAAAGGCCTTTTTAGGATTAACTCAACTTCAAAACCAAATTCCTTCACAATGTAGTAATGCACGAACAAGTTTCCAGGTTGTACTATGAGATCACATTTTTCTCCAAACTTTAAAATTGCCATAAATTACCCATTAGCACCAGGGACTGTTTGTTTTTCCAGTAACTGTGTTCATCTTTAAAGAATGTACAAGGATTATAAATAGCATTTAACCACTTCATGACTATATACGTGGAAGAATGAGCACTGAGTCAGAAGCAAGTGTTGTAACTGTACACTGTAAGAATCATTTTCAGTAGAACAAGCCAAAACACTTTTAATTTAGGGGCAAGTAGGCTCAGAGAAGTGCCACTGTAAATCTGGAGTGAGGAACAGCTCCTCTGTAGGTTAGTAAATTACTCTGACCACTACAGGACCAATTCTATGCTGGTGTAAACGGGCAGAGCTCTATTGACTTCAGTGGTACCCATTTACATCAGCAGACAATTTGGCTCTAGCATGAGGCTTTTGAATTAGATTTAGTGATTGGTACTTTAGCTCAGATAGGATATAGACTTTCATAGAGGAAATAAAACAGTGTTGCCTCAGTGTTGTGACTAATCTTATCACTTCCGTTAAGTTTTTATCTAGCGGATATACATTTGCAATTTTAAGAGTCTGTCTGAAATAGTTGAATCAGTATAACAACTGAATTACACTAATGTCAAAAGGCCTCAGAGCATGGCTCCTTTGTGCTAGGCACTTGTACCAACACCTATTAAAAAGAAGAAATGAACAGGCCCTGACCTGAAGAGCTTACAGACTAAATTAAGACAAGATGTAACCAAGATAGAACTTGGCTGCACAGACTAGTTCTAAGAAAAGTTAAGAGGTTTCAAATCAACAATGTCTCTGTATACGTGCTTCCCAGTGTTTTGGATTTTTTTTATTTAAAGATAAGCTCCTCAACATAGCAACAATTTATGTTTTCATGAGAACAGGACCTTCACCATCCTGTTTTGTTAAAAGAGCTTCTAGGTCAGAGATCCTGCTCTTCATTAAATTGTGCAGGAGCAGAGCAAAATGAAGCTACAGAAGTGGCAACAACTTCACTGAGGTGCTTCAACAAATCAGTAGCTATTTCATCCAAGATGATCTTCAGCGCAACACAAAGTCCACAACCTCGCAAAATCCATTTCATGTGTCCTCCATTTTGGATTAGGAGAATATTATTGAGCACCAGGGCTGACTGAAATTAAACAGTTTTGATGGATTTTCAACTAAAAGTAATTTTTCATGGAAAGTATCTGCTTTTTGCACACAATTTTGACTATTCATCAAAAGGCATATATGAAAAGGAAGTTGTTTTCTCCTCCTAATCTGTTTAAAAAGGCTTATGCACAATGCAGTGAAGAACGAAAATCATCACCAGAGGCTATTTTCTCCATCTAACCACAGTACAGAGTAATTCAGCTCTGATTCAGTGCTAATATTTTTATTTATTAATTAACAAAATAATTATGTACCCACAGAGAGCCCACAAAATATGTGCACTTTCCCCCCCTTTTTCCAGTTTGTAGCTTTTAAGGAGCCCAAAACAATCACAAGGTTCAGAAAACAAAGTTTTTGGCAGGCAATTTTTAATTGTTTCAAACTCAAACTAATTACCTGACTTTATTGAATTTTCTAAGAAATTACAAGCTTTATTCAGCGATTATGTGCTGAACTTTTGCAGCAGATACTGTATTTCTTATAAAGGAAACAGGTTTAACTCCCTCTTTATGGGCCAAACAGAACACATCGTTAACCATGGCATCATGTCTCCACCATAATATACACCCATACATGAAATGTGTATAAATATACAGTACACATACAAATGTGTGTAATAGGTAATAGCTTTTCACACTGTGTGAAGTTTTATTTGCTTTCATTCACACACACGCAACCCACCTACCCAAGGTTTGCAGAATCTGTCTTTCCTGGAAATCTACCAAATTACCAAGATAAGCTAGGAGTTCTGGTTTCTTGTAAAAATGTTTTTGGAAAGAGGTTTTTTCTCCTGACCATCATGGAAAAAGGATCCAAACTGAGGTGTTGCCGTTTAAATTTTGTTGTATTTTTTTTTTTTTTTGGGCTTTCTGAAGTAAAGGAGCAGGTTTAAGAAAACATTTTGATTTGGGTTCTACAAGACCTTAGAAAGGGGGCAGTGTGTGAACACTGACGTATTTGGACTTTACGTAAAGAAATTTTGCCATATTTGAAGCCAGATCTAACCTTTGTATCAACAAATCATATACAAAAACTTCAGTCTAAGTCTCAACGTAGGAAAACATATACTTAAAAGGATCCTTTGTATTTTGATTTTAAAAATAAACTCATTTACAAGACGATTTTGAATGCCTGCCACAAACTAAGAAAATAACACTTTCATTTATTTTTCTTCAAGATGGGTCTCGCTTAACAATCTATTATAATCACAAAGTACAAAACCCCTGTAAAATATAGTAAAGGGTCAGATTTAAACGTGGATGGAAATTTACAGGTACCGTTGAACTTGTCCTACAGTGAAAGGGCTTCAGACCAGTTTTGCTGTACTGTACATCAGATATGAACTTTACACAGTTCATATGCCCAAGTCAAGCAAGCTAAGGTGAATGAAGGTTAGAATTTAGAATGTCAAACTTCTTCAGTCTTGTGGGTTTAATTCAAGCCCAGATCATTTGTTTAATAGAATGTTTTTGCAGGTTTTTATTTTTTAAAGCGGTACAACATAACCCATTCATCACACTTTCCTTTGTGTATATTACGCTGCTCTTGCCACTCCTCTCTTGCCATACCAATCCAGTGTCTGCATATGCTCCCAATTTCTCTCATTCCCCTGCACTCCCCACCACACACACACACACACACACACACACACACACTTCTGATTAAATTGCCCACTCTCACTTTGCAATCCATTTCCCAATTGTGGTTACTGTCATGGGAGGTGTCACATCTCAGTCAAGAAAAGAATATCAGGATTAGAAGGGACCTCAGGAGGTCATCTAATCCAACCCCCTGCTCAAAGCAAGACCAACCCCCAGACAGACTTTTTGCCCCAGATCCCTAAATGAACCCCCTCAAGGATTAAACTCACAACCCTGGGTTTAGGAGGCCAATGCTTAAACCACTGAGCTATCCCTCCCCCCAGAGTCAGTAGCCATCAGTCACTGAGATTTCAGTGGAACAAATCCATTTTCTTATAAGCTATTATCTGATTCATTTTTTTTAAATTGCGAATGAATTTGCTGTTCATGAAAGTTAGGAACCGACAGACCTAGTTTTAAATCAGGGATAGAACAGGAAGGTAAAGTGCAAGCTTCTTCACATAGAGTAGTTCTGCCATTGCACTTACATCTTCACCTGAAGCTCAGTTTTGCTATTACATTCCTGGAACTTTCCTGAGCAGAAACTGCTGATCACATGGTTCTTTTTTGTCCCCCTCCCCACAACCCTCAAAAGTGGGGGTTAAGAAGAACTCAATATATATTTTTCTCATCCATAACTGGGAAAACACTGATCTTGCATGAACATGAGGAATATGGACATGGGGAACTGAAGTCAGTGGCAAAACTCTCATTTACTTCAATGAGGCCAAGATGCCCCTAAAAAGTCTTTGGATCATTGGATAGGTTGATTGTTATGGGCCACTGTTTTCATTTATATTCTGAAAAGTCATTATAAACATGTCATTGTGACAGTTCCATCTTTATTGTGCCTCAGTGAGTCCAGATCAAGTTTGCTCAGTTGACAAGTTATTGTCCCCCACCCTTTCCTAACAGCCCTGTAAAATCAACCTGGGATCTGAGAGTCCAGCTGACTTCTTTACTGTCTATGTACCCTCATCAATAATAAAAGTCCTACAATAAAAATGATTACTCAGGTACACCCTTTAACTCCATACTTCAGTGTAGTAACACAGATACAACTAATTGAAGAATCTGACCCCATAATCAGAACTCAGTTAACATCTGTTGATGTGTTCATCAGAATAGAATCCAGCTCACTTGCCCATAGATGTTTTGGCTCAGCAAGACTAACAGGAATAAAAAAAACCCAGTGAAAACACTTGTCAGTTAAGACATGACCCCCAATGAGCAAATCTGAGTAAGAAGGCCACATTTTTATATAGTTCATTTTTCAGAGTAGAATGCCACGAAGTATATAATGAAAGTCTGAGGGTCTATATTGCATATAAAAGGTAACAAAGAACCATTAGAGCCAATAGGGCACAAAAAATGTACTTTCATAGGAACATACCAATTGCCATACTGGATCAGACCAGAAGTCCCCCTTTTCCAGTGTCCTGGCTCTTACAGGGACCACTACCACAGGCTTCCGAGGAAGGTGAAGAACTCCACACATAAATCTCATCCTGGTCTCTATTAGTTATGTGTAACAAAGAAGATGATGTAAATACTCTCCATGTTCTTCTGGGTTAGTTGTATACTTCTCAGGTACAGGTGCAATGCATTTGAAGTACAGCAGAGAACAGTCCATTTTGAAAATTTATAATATTTTTACTCCTTTTTTTTTTTAAGTTTTGTTGTCTGAGTAGTGTCTTAGAAGTTGGAACTACTACTTTTGTTTTTCTCCAATTTACAAGCCTTAGTTTATGGTGTACATGCATCCTGTGTTTTTAATAAGGCAATACAGACCTCACGAATGCCTTCATTTGTTTTCTTACCTTTTAGTAATTTTTTGTTTAGCTATTGTATTGTATGGCTTTACTGTGGCACACAAAAAAGAGTGCAGGTTTCATCATATTATAGAAGGAGAAGAGGGAGATATGTGATCCAGCTTTATATGTTCCACACAGGGTTGTGGATTATTGGATACAAATGCCAGTAATGCTAATTATTTTTATGGGAAATTTTGAAAAAAAACACACCAATTGTTTTTTAAATCAACTCTCCCCCCCCCCTCAAAAAAAATCAGTGTTTGAAAAGCATTTGGGGGGGGGGGGAAATCAGTAAAAATGTTTTTCAAAAACCAAAAATATTTACTGAAAACCCAACCAGGCACTGAAAACGTTTACTGAAAATCTGAGACTTTTTCCTCAGAGATTTTCAGGGTCTCTTTTTAAATGAAAAACTGAAAAGTTTAAAATTTTGTGTGAAAAAAATGTTTTCACAAAAAAGTGATTCCCCCCACCTTCCTAGTACTGGTCTGCTTCTTGGCCATATCATCCTGGCTCCCATTCTGAGCATTAGAGACCCATCATGGAGATATTCTTCATGCATACGTGGTGCAGAATCCCCTGTGCAGGGTCTCAGTCTCTTATCCTCCTTGCTTAAATGGTATGCAGCTTTTAAATTTTGAAGGACATCCCAGGACCTGGCTCTAATGAATAAACTGAAGAATGCCAGCGTTTGCATCCTCAAATAACCTTGGCACACCTCTACACTAGAGATGAAATATTATGTTTGATCAATGTAAACACTTAGAAACCTAGTTAATTTAATACTTCTCTGCTAACACTAAGGAAGGTACAGGTCCTCCAGCTAGTGCACTGCCAATGTTGCTAAACTCACAATCCAAAATTGCCTGATTCTGTTCTAACATTCTAGTCATTTGAACAGACATTCCCTGAAAAAGTTGTTTCTGGACACCTGTGTGTTGGAGTTCCAGTAGAAAAGAGGTTAAAGGGCTGTGTCAAGCTGCTGCTGCTGCTGAAACGGATGGCTGAGTAATATAGGCCCTGATCCTGCAATCTGATCCAGGTGGGCAGACCCCTGCATCAGTAAGATCTAATTAAGTCAAAGGGGCTCTGAATTAGTACAGAGGCCTGCTTGGCCTGATCTAATGACAAGATTGAATCCTTCTTATTTAACACATGGAACTATATTCATCCCTGATGTGTGTCTGTTGACTTAAGAGATGTTGCATAAAGGCATCCTAATTATAGCAATCCACTTGCCTAAAGGCTAATATGAATTCCCAAGTGAAATGGAGAAACCTACTGCCTGGTGTATATCACAAAGCTTGCTCCCTCCACACTAAATCAGATGTACAAACCATGGAGATATCAGATAGTGGTAAATATTATGACTCCTGAACTAGCACCATGGAACTTTCTAAATGATATCCCACTCCTTTGTGGTATGAGAGCAAATAACCTCCCTGGGGAGGATTCTTCTAACATTTATTATTTCTTCAGTCCATGAGGTCTCTGTTTCCTAGGTGATGTGTCAGATAACAGATGAAACAGAGAATATTAAACTTAGTATCCATTGTGACTGAGTAATTTTTTTTAAATTGATGTAGACAGCTCTATTCAGAACTAAACTCAGACTATGAACTCATTTCATGTAACCTGCTAACTAGATTTCAGATAGTAACACAGTGCAGTTGTTTTTAAATTTGACTGGATTTGAACCAGTAACCTAGGAAGGAAAGGTTCTGTAGCTAGTCTTCAATTCTATGAGCTATTACTATTTAATACCGCTATCTTCTGGCTTAGTGACTAGAATCTTGGAAATTTCACAGCAGACTTAATTTTTGAGATTATATTCCTGACGATGGAAAAGCACTGTGTTAGCTGACAAGACAAATATAAATAGCAAGATCACAAGTAAAAATCAAAAAAGGGTTATTAACTAGAGATGACTGAACACCTTCACCAAAATGCAGGCCTGAGCCTCTGTAAACTTTAAGATCCCATGGTACCATTGCCAGAAGGGAGAATTAAAATACATCCATCCATGTATCTTTCAGATGTTTTTCACATTTCTTCTAGAGGAATGGAAAATGGCTTGTCATGCACTCTCTATGCTTGGCAGTTGGAATTTTTTTAAAGTTGCATTAGGCCAAAGAGATGATTCATGAAAACTGAAGACTTGGAAATATATAAAATTGTTGGATTATTGCTATGGATGAGACTAAAATATAGAAACTCATTCCACCACTAGAACCAATCTGCATGAATTCTAATAGTGCCATTTACTTTCCTGAAGGGCTATTAAGAAAAATTTCCCTTAAAACTGCTTTGGACTTTCACCCTTTTTTAATGTAAAGGATGTCTGATTTCTGTGGGGAAATTTTGATCTTTTGTCAAAAAAAAAAAAAAATAAAAAAAATAAAACTTCAGTCAAAACCCAAAAAGTTCTATTCAGAAATAGCACCATAATGCCTCATGGGCCTTGAAGATTGGGTGCCTCATGCCCTTATTCTCCTCTAAGCCATCCAGACTATATCTCCCAGGCATTTAAACTAAATACTGGGAGAACAATTCCTAACAAATGGTTATTGCACTGGGAAACAGTCTTTTAAAGGAAGCCCCAGAAGCCCCATTACTTCAATATTTTAAAATTACATTTGATAAAGTCCTAGAGGGTTACATTTAGGAAACAATGTTGCATGTTCAGGGAGTAGAGCGGACAAGATGATTTATTGGGCATTTTCCTTCACTACTCTAGATTGGTCTGACCCTGTAGTCTTCACACAAGCAAAACTTCTATCAATTTCAATGCACTAGGATTTCAGATCCAATGCTATGATTCTTTCATAAGTTATTCTTCATGATACTGGAAAAACAAACTCTTGGAATGAGCAATAATGTTTTGAAGCTGGCATGAGACTAATTCTGCTTTAGCAGAAAATTTGAGAATTTTATTTTATTCAAAGCAACAGAGGGTCCTGTGGCACCTTTGAGACTAACAGAAGTACTGGGAGCATAAGCTTTCGTGGGTAAGAACCTCACTTCTTCAGACTTGCATCTGAAGAAGTGAGGTTCTTACCCACGAAAGCTTATGCTCCCAGTACTTCTGTTAGTCTCAAAGGTGCCACAGGACCCTCTGTTGCTTTTTACAGATTCAGACTAACACGGCTACCCCTCTGATACTTATTTTATTCAGAGAACTTTCCCATTTTATTTCAGCAGCTAGCCTTATTTATGGCAGTTAAAATAAAAGGGAAGTCAGTAGGCCTAGATTCTACATTGTTTATACCGTATCCTGCAAACCTGTAATTTGGAGACCGTGCATATGGTTTCCGCTCTTAACTGACTATTTACACATACACCCACGTGATCCGGGTTGGTTTACATTCAGGGCAGCCAACCCGGGCTGCTGCTTGTCACTGTCCATACTACTGCAGCAACACTATTTTTAGCATGATCACTCTATGAGATCTTACATAAGTATGTCTACTCACACTGGGAATCACACCTCTGGCTCCAAGTACAGACATAGCCTAAGGGTGTGTCTTCATAGAACAGTTTAGCTAGAGTTACAACTCAAGTGCTAACTCAACTCTACTCCACAAATGCACTTATCACAAAAAACAGGTTCTTTTACTCAGATGGGTATGTAAGAAATGTCACTAAGTTTGAGATTGGTGAAGGACATACAGAGACTTTAGGAGCTTTAGTACAGACAAGTGTAACTGAAATTCCAGAAAAATAAGATGGATATACAAAAAGTATAGCAAAATGTCCCCATGTGGCATAACCACCTCGTGGGTAGTCAGACTTAGTGGTCCGAACAGGAGTCAGGCCAAGTTGGATACCAGAGGGTCAGAGTCTGAGATAGGCTTGAGGGTAAATCAAGAGTCAGGCGTAAGGAAGAGTCAGGCTACCGAGAGGTTAGATTCCGAGACAGGCCAGAGGACAAACCAGGAGGGAGGCATCAAGAGGCCAGCAGGGTCAGGAATCAGAGTCTGGGATCTCTCACATGCAGGGGTTGATGCAAGACTGGAAGGTAGTCCATATTGTTGCTCAGACAACTCTCTGTCATTGCTTCCTGGCTTAAGTGCTAGTGCCAGCCAATCAATGGGCTATGAGGAGCTGCCACTCAGGTCCCGCTGGGTAGTACTTCCTGCTGGCTCAGACTCCCCAGGTTATCCTGCGGTAACCCAGCCAAAGCCTCCGGTGGTGATGGGGAGGCATCAGTGGCCCAGAATCCCTATGGTCCTAGATAAAGCAATCTCCCAAAGTTGACATACTTACAACCTTGTGCAGGACATTAGAAACAAAGATGGAAGAAATTGTCAGTAGAGCAAACCATGAGAGGAGATGAAGTTTTGAGCTGCTGCCTGTTCAATCGCTCCCAGTGTCCCATTGGTAAACATACATGTATTAGTTTCTATATCCTTTTGTTTACACTAGCATATCCATGATCATGTCTGATTAAATCTCAGCCCCCGATCCATATGTGGCTATCCAGGGAACTATAATTGGGGTTCCCATTGCTGATGTTATAAATTGTATTGATACAAATAACTTAAGTTTCCAATATGTTAATGCAGTTAACTGCAAGGGCACATGTTACTCAATCTCCCTCCCCCGAAAAAAAATTCCATTTGTAATGCAATCTCTTGTTCTCTTGTGGTTAACTTGTTTGTGATAAGAACTCATTGCTAAATCTCATAACCCTAGGTCACTTACTTATGCTAAGACTTTTTACAGCAACAAGTCTATAACAATTAAGCCACACTAGAGCTCATTCTATTGCCAAGCCTACCCTAACATTAATGTTTAAAGTGTAAGTTCTCCTATCTGCATTTCAAGTAAATGAGCTTGTAGAAGGGTTCGGCTGGAGCTTGTCCCTCTCTGGGGCGCCAGGGAACCACACCGCCTTGCTACGTCCGTCTGGTTACTTCAGGGAACTAGTATGGCTGCGGGGTCTCCCGCTGCAGCAGCAGTAGAGGCAAAACAATGGTTACTCACACCTGGTTGGCGGGCAGTAGCGAGTCCTAAGCTCCGGTCTTTGGACAGGGATGGAGCAAACCATCAAGCAATAAGCCCAGGCTCTGGGTTAGGGCGGGCAGCAAAGAGTCCATGGCTCAGGCCCTCAGGCAGGGGCTGAGCAAACAAATAAGTTCAGGGAAGCCCAGGCCCTGGGGCAGGATGGGGCAGTACAGTTGAGGCTCAGGCCCTCAGACAGGGGCTGAGCAAACAGTGAAGCCCTAGGCCAGGCCCTGGTTCTGGAGGGCCTCGGAGAGGTACCTGCGTCTGGATGGTGTCCTCCAAGGAATTAAGCAGCATAGGCTTCTCCGGGTACTCAGTGAGTGGTAGGCTTGGCAGCTCCTCAGGGTAACTTGCCATGGGCAGGCTTAACAGCTTCTTTGGGGCCTGGTCGGCATCAGGCCTTGGCTGGTCTGGCCAGTCCTCGGGTTGGTTGCAAACGGCAGGCGTCTCCCAACTGGGAGCTAGGCCACAGGCGTCTGGCTTCTCCAGCAGCCAGGCCTCTACTGAGCTCTGGGTTTGGGCTTTTGTACTTCCTGTCCTGCGCCTTGACCTCTGGGGTGCGGGTGCAAACGCCACTGGCTCCACCCACTGTGGCATCTGGAGGGGCAGCAGAGAACCATCCCACCTCACTACAGAGCTTCACTCCTAAATATTAAAAAGCAATCACACACACACTGTATGGATTAAACACAACCAATCACATTCAATTTAAGGAATCTAAGATCAGGTCTGCTGAAATTATACAATACATTGTTTTGAAGGAGCTGTTTTAAGTCAATGTACTGTCATACTGATCCCAGGCTAGCTCCTGAAGGGAAGAACTGCAGGACTACTCCTGAAGGGAAAAACCAGGGAACTGCAGGGAAGAACCAGCAGCAGCATGGTCACCAGGCAGAGCCCACCTGCCTGCGCCGCACTCACACAGTGGCCCTCCGGCTGCTGCCAACTTGGCTTTTAGTGGCCCGATCAGCACAGCTGACTGGCAACCCTATTTCTGTGACAGCATATGTGTATTATCTGGACAATTGTTTATTGCACAGCTGATACACTTAAAGCAAATATGGGAACCAAGCAACAGGTAAATTAGTTTATCATGAAAGACAGTGATATCAAAATCTTTGAGCTCATCAGTCAGATGATTCAGCCTCTACAGCAACTAAGGTTGCCAACCCACCAGGATTGTCCTGGAGCCTCCAGGAATTAAAGATTAATCTTTTATTAAAGATTATGTTATGTGCTGCAACCTCCAGGAATATGTCCAACCAAAATTGGCAACCCTAGCAACAACTTGTTACATTGGTTTTACTATAGAAGTCATTTCATAGTCTAATTCTGAGATTCAGTCTTTAATTACTCTGTGCCTGCTGTTCCCGAATAGAGGGGCCTGTGGATGTAAAATACTACCTACACTGGTGTTACCAAATCAGAAGGATTGTGTTTTCAGCCATTTTGGATTGGTGTAATCTAGGTCACAATGTCACAAATTGTGCTGTCTGTTTTATCATTCAACTTTATGCACTCACATGAATATAGAACACTGTAAATAATCCTAATATGCAGCTCTTTCCTGTCACAGTCACTATAAACCCTGCAACAAACCACACTTTCAGACTATAATAAGGGGTTTATTCTCAAGTTCATGCTTGAGGCTTTAACTATTAAATGAAAGCCTTGCTTATCAGAATTAGAATATGCCTCTAAAATTGGATATTACCATTAACAGAACATACAGTTAGAAGCATGTAACAAAGTTAAGCTTGTACAGTATTTCCAAGAACCTTAAGAGGAAAGGCTCACAGCCATAAAATCCTTCCTAGGGCAATTCTCCTCGCAGCTACTTTATTGCACTGTCAAATTTCACAACCTAAATCATGCAGCAGTCATACTTGTTTTCTTAACAACTATAAAAAGAATCTACAATGCTTACTTTATCTTCCACATCTGAGCAAAAAAACTTGTCCGCACAGGACTCTTCAGATCTATAGAATCTTTTCCTGAACTCCCTGTACCCTTGTTCACCTGGCCACGGTCAAAGCCCAGCTGCCCACATCATTTTTCCAAGTCCTGTCCAGTTTTCCAATTGCAAATGCAAGCCCCATCCTAATCACTAAGCTTTTATCACGCTAGTGTCTCTTCTCTGAACTCTCTCCAATTTATTAACATCCTTCTTGAATTGCAGGTATCAGAACTGGACACAGTATTCCAGCAGCAGTCACACTGGTGCAAGAATACAGAGGCTAAATAACCTCTCTACTGCTACTCAAGATTCCCCTGTTTACGCATCCAAGGATTGCATTAGCCTTTTTGAGCTCAGTGTCACACTGGATCTCATGTTTAGCTAATTATAAACCATGACTCCCAAATCTTTTTCGGAGTTCCAAGGATAGAGTTCCACTATATCATGTAAGTATGGTCTACATCAGTGATGAGCAACCTGCGGTCCATGGGCTGCACGCGACCCATCGGGGTTCTACGTGTGGCCCGTGAGATATGTGACATCCAATCAAAGCACTGCTACGGTTCAGTTGGCACACCCCACAAATTCTAGGTATGCAAGCGCAGTTAGCAAAACTACCCTATCCTGGGAGACCGTCTTGGTTACGACACTGGTAGACGTGGGAGGAAGTTTGAAGAGGAATTAATTCATGTTCGTGCCGTGGATGAAAATGAAATTAACTAGCTAAAGAGGAAAGGTATAAGAATATAAGAATGGCCCTACTGGGTCAGACCAAAGGTCCATCTAGCCCAGTATCCTGTCTTCCGACAGCGGCCAATGCCAGGTGCCCCAGAGGGAATGAACAGAACAGGTAATCATCAAGTGATTCATCCCCTGTCGCTCATTCCCAGCTTCTGGCAAACAGAGGACTTTGGTTGAATTCCCCTGGTGTAGTTCTCTGGAATTGCATTGTAAAGCTGATGTCAATCTTTGGATCAACATATACATGCAAGCAAACTTTTTCTGCTATGGGACACATCAAATGCAAGAAGTACAGCAGACTAACGGATGGAAACCTCAGTGCTGAAATGCAAATCATCTGCACATTCCTTACTCCTAATCTAAGAAAGCTTTCGAAGGACAGATCCAACCAGAAGTCACACTGAGTATGATGTAGGCAAGCATAAATATTTCTCTTTTTTACTATTTGAAGTTGGTGACAGTTCTTTTTATATATGAACGATTAAGCATTTCTATAACTTGTTATGAAATATTCGGCATGTATTAAATGTATTTAATCTTATTTATGGGGTCTTGAAATCTTATTCATGGGGTCATGGTTAGTGCACATGCCCGATTTCAATTTTGCAGCCCACTGAGATGAAGGAAGGCCACTCATGCAGCCCACTCACTAGCCTAGGTTGCCCATCACTGGTCTACATTCTTTGTTCCTAGATGTATACATTCAGATTTAGCCATACTAAAATGAATATTGTTTGTTTGCACCCACCTTAGCAAGTGATCCACTGTATCAGTGGCCACTCCTCTTTATTATTTATCACTCCAATTTTTGTGTCACTTGCAAACTTTATCAGTGATGATCTTATGTTTTCTTCCAGGTTATTAACAACATTAAATAGTGTAGGGCCAAGAACCTATCTCTACAGGACACCACTTGAAACACAACCACTCAATGATGATTCAACATTTACAATTATATTAAGACCTATCTTGGTCCTGCCATGCGGGCAGGGGACTGGACTCAATGACCTCTCGAGGTCCCTTCCAGTCCTAGAATCTATAAATCAATTAGCCATCTTTAATCTATTTAATGTGTGCTATGTTAATCTGCTCAACCAACTCTTTTAAAACTCATGGATGCAAGTTATCCAGACCTGCCAATTTAAAAACATCTAACTTTAGTAACTGCTATTTAACATCCTCAAGAGTTACTAATTGAATGGAAAGTGTGTTATCATTTAATAAGACTACATCATCTGTTCCCACCCCCAAAATACAGAACGGAAATATTTATTGAACACTTCTGCCTTTTCTGCATTATTATTGATAACTCTACTTTTTCCACCTACTAATGGACAAATACTATGGTTAGGATTCTTTTTGTTCTTAATATACCTAAATTCCTTATTGTTCTAACCCTGCTGGATATAGATTTTCTTTTGTCCCTTTGCGTCCTTTATCAATTTTCTACAATTCCTAGATTCTGATTTATATTCATTATTATCAACTTCCCCTTTTTTCCATTTTTTTTATAAGTTTTTATGGCTGCCTTCACTTCCCCTCTAAACCAAGTTGGTTTTTAAAGCCAATATGGCTTTCTTCTTCATTTGTGGCTTTTGGGTCATCTGCTGATGTCTGAGTTTTCCATGGAGTTGACAGTCACTTACTGTGGGTCCTGAAATGAGACCAAAGACCAATTTTGGACCTGCAGCCCTGTTCGCAAGTGCCACAGGTGAAAACAATTGTAGATGAATGTGTGCTGCTTTTAGCTTTACACATCGCACATCTCTCCTTGATTGCAACAATCTGTGAGCTCTAGATGTATTTCAGATGAAGGTGGCAGAGTTGCTCCCAGGTGTTAAGGTCAAAATTGTAAGATTGGAGGTTGGCCTAGAGAGTCTTTGTAATGGTTTTATTGGTCTGCTCCTAAAACAAGTTCTAGTCTGCAGTTCTCTGTAAATACAGCCTTTGTTAATTCTGCTACCAGACATACGAACCACATGACTGCACCATCTCAGCTGTGCTCTCTCTATAAAATCTTCAGTGCCTATGATGTTGCAACACTCAAGGACCTCAGGCATTTGGAACCAAACCTTGCCTTTTAATTCCTATTATCCACTATAGACATCATAGGAGGAACTTGTCCAAGCCTTTCACATGGAGTCAATAAGTAGTCCATGTATCACAGCCATACCAGAGCTATCATGATGACAGCACAGTAAACATCATTTTTTGTTTGCAGTCTGACACAGTGTTTATTCCAGAGACAATGCTGACATTTTCCTGAGGGTATCTTTGGCTGCCCAATGCACTTTGTAATGTCATCAGCCGTTACATCTCATGAAACAACACTGCTTAGGTAGCAAAATCTGTCAATGACCTTGAGTGGTACATGGTCAGTGGACACAATTAGATTAGTTGTAGTAGCTCCCAGTTGAGGGTGGACCATGATTTGTATCTTCTTTAGGCTGATCATTAAGCCAAAATGTTTTGTTGCACGTGCCTAGCAGTCAGTGAGCAACTGAAACACTTGAAGTTATGGGCCATTAAAGCACATTAATCAGCAAACAGTAATTCATGAATAATGTCTTCATAACTTTATCTTTGCATGCCAGTGATGCAGATTCAAGACACCTCCGTTTATGCAGTACTTCATGTAAATGCTACTATCAGTGTTTCTCAATGCATCTATTAAAACAGCTGAAAACTTGATGCTCAGTAATGTCAGAGCAAGAACACAGCCTTGTTTTACTCCATTGGTGACACAAAGGGAACTGAGAAGAAGCCTTGGCCAAGGACACAAAACTGCATCCCTGCATGTAAAGATTTAATAATATTGACAAACTTACTGGGGCAGCTGAACTTACAGAGGACTGTCCACAGGCTATTTTGATTTACAAAGTCAAAGGCCTTAGTAATATTTTCTTGACAGCTTTCCACACTTCAGATATGTGTGGCAGAATTGAGAGTTGGTCTTGAATTAGAAGTTGTTCAAGATCATCAAGCGCTGATGCTGATGTGATGGATGTGCTTATTAAAAAGCATTCGACCCAGATCTGTTAGCAGCAGTGACTCATGTGCTGACTAAATCAATGAGCCCCTGGAACAGCAAAGCATGGTGCAACCAGCGGTAACTATTCAAAAAAATCTTGTCCAAAAGGTCCGGAGGACGGTCCAGACACACTAGCCGGTTCCACAACATTGAGGCCACAAAACTGTTGTCAATCACAAACCTATCCCTGAAAAGAAAGTCCAGGGTGGACCCACTGCGTTTCTGCAAGCGCTCTCTCACCTTCTTCTCCGCCCACTCCCAGTTCCTGAGCATATATTGTTCAGATCAGAAAAAGACTGCCAGTACCTTAATCCCAGAGATGCCCCATTGTAACTGTTGAGGCAATGAAGGGGGATCGCCACACTGGCAAGAGCCCAGTAAGATCCAATTGCTCTTAGCCCAGTTAATGTGAGCAGAAGATTCCTATTCACACACTTGTAAACAAGCACAAAGTGCCTACACATCACTGTCAGACATGATAAAAACTGAGATATCACCAGCATAGACCAACAGATGAACTGGGAAAGCATCCGGCACCCTGGCACGGAAAGGCCAGTCAGACAGCTTCTGAGGTGGTACAGGAGTGCCTCCAAACAGCTTCCCAGTCAGAGGACAACCCTGATGAATGCCTCTGTGAACTGGGAAGCAGCAGCTAACCCACCCACCCCGCCACCCATTAATGTTTAGGACACTAAAAACGTTATGGTACAATAAAGAAACATATGAAGAAATCACTGGCCCAATCTCAAAAGCTTCTAATGTTTTTAAAAGCTATCTATGGTTAATGCTATCAACACTTAAAACTTCTCCTGGTCCATTGAAACTATGCAGATTACATCCAGATTACAAAGTTTGCTAAAAGTAAAACATCATGACTTAAAAACAAATCATCAAAAATACAGTGCTTAGGAATACATTGGGGGAGGGATAGCTCAGTGGTTTGCGCATTGGCCTGCTAAACCCAGGGTTGTGAGTTCAATCCTTGAGGGGGCCATTTAGGGATCCAGGGCAAAAATCTGTATGGGGGTTGGTCTTACTTTGAGCAGGCAGGTGGACTAGATGACCTCCTGAGGTCCTTTCCAGTTCTAGGAGATAAGATCTATCCTTTAATTTAATTATGTTTGATCAGGGTGTATCAAAGAGTCCAGGCAGACCTTCAGCCGGTTAGCTAAGGCCATGGATAAAGTCTTATATATAATCAGAACAGAGAAGAGAAATAGATCTCCAGTTCTGTAAGTCAGAGGTCCCCTTTTTTGTGCAGTGAGTGATTAGTGCCCTGTGGGAACTGAGGAGCAGCTTTTTCTTCTGGATACACCGTAGCACCCTGGTTCCCGCAAATTAAATTTGACCAGTTAATTTGAGTGACTTCCTGAAAGAGCCAGGAAGAGCCTCTACTTTTCATGACTCCCTAATCAGGTCTCCTATACGCTGAAGCTTATTGCCTCTAATACCTGAAAGAATGTTGATGGTCCCTGTTTACATGTGGCTTTCTCTAATTGGAAAAGATTGCCAGTGAATTCAGTGTTTATGAAGTAAGTAACTGGTAGCACTGATTTGAGTGAATCATGGAGATAAATTTCTCTCTCCTGTCTACATGGCTGTAAAACAGCACTGAGAATCAGCTCTGCCTATGTGTGCAGGTCTCCCAGTGACTTCAGTTGGAGTTTGGTTCATAAATCAGAGTTTTAATATTAAGTACTGCTGTGCAGATCTGAGAGAAGCATTTAGCCCATAGCCTGGGAGACACTCTGTAAATTTGCTCAAGCAGCTGTGTCAGTGCATCACAATCCTGACGGGCAACATTCTGTTACTTCAGTCCCAGACCGCTCCGCAAGAAAGACTGTTAGTCCTGCCAAATTGTGAGGTTGCCTTGTGATGTGGAGACTTCTGATTGAAGGTGACATTTAAACTCAGGTCTCCAAAAGCAAGCCACGTTCTGACTTTGTTTGATGTATGGTAATCTGTACATAACCAGTCTTTAAACCTAAGTTAGTTCCGAAGTGTGGAGCAACTTGAATTTCCTGCTTGCTCAGTGGGATAGCTTTCTTTCCTACCCTATTTCTTTTTAGTCATGCTCTCCATAGGAGCTTAATGGGCATTTTCACTTTCACATAGCACTGAAAATCTAGGGGAAAATGTCTAGATGACAAGCTTTAAGGGGCTTGAAGAGAGCACGTCTCTTATTGAAGTTACCATCTTGATTTTAAAATTCAGATCTGGAGTTTTATTTTAAAAACATAAGAATGGCCATACTGGTCCATCTAGCCTGTATCTTGTCTTCCATCAGTGCCCAATGCCTGACACTTCGGAGGGAATGAACAAAACAAGACAATTATTGAGTGATCCATCCCCTGTGGTCCACTCCCAGTTTCTGTCAGTCAGAGGCTAGACACACCCTGAGCATGGGGTTGCATCCCTGGCCATCTTAGCTAATAGCCATTGATGGACCTATCCTCCATGAAATAGGATGACCAGATTCAGTTAGGACTGAATGCTTCTGAAACTAAATGCTTTTCTCAGACCTGCTCAGCTCTACTTAATTGATTTCAATGGGACTTTTCAAGAGTAAGATTTGCAGGATCTATCCCAAAACACATGTCCTTAAACAAATACAATCATTATTTATATACTGATCTGGCCAATGTGTTCCATGTACTGCAGCAATCAAAATTAATGTAATTTCAGTTTAATAAAAGCCCTTTTATACAATACTCAATACAATTATTTGACACATTTTACTGAGGTTTATTAACAAGTCTGTATGACAGATATAAATGGGGCTAATTCTCAATAGGTTGTTTAAAATAAGATTTTTGGTGTTTAAATAATGTAGTCTAACTATCCAATTAAAACTGTATTAAAGATCATGACTTGGTGAGACTTGTGAAATCTTATTTCATATGCTGTCTTGGCACAACTAGTAAAGGGACCCATCAAGCTCAAGGATGTTACGTAGGTTTTGACTTCAAGGAGATAGAGGTGCTGGAAATAGGGGTGCTGATGGTGCTGCCACACCCTCTGGCTTGAAGTGGTTTCCATCATATACACGGTTTACAATTTGGTTCAATGGCTCTCAGCACCCCCACTATACAAATTGTTCCAGCACCTCTGCAAGGAGAAAACCTACAGTACTCCATTGAAGTTCATTTTATTTTACTGAGAACGTCCTAATGGATATTCCAGTAATTCACATTGCAAGGTAAAGCATCCAAATCACAACATTCAGCTCTTGGTATGAATGTTGATTTCAATCAGTGCAAAACAGGGGGTTAGAGGAGTTATTCAGATTTAAGGCTTGATTTGGCACATTAGAGAAACCCTGAGACACAAGTGGGACACTCTGTAATAATTTATTAATACTGTGCATTCTATGTTGTCAGATCATTGTAAAAAGGTTTATTGTATGAATGCATAGGGTTAACGTAAAAAGAAACTGACCACAGGTATGCGGCAACGAGAACAAGGGCTTCAGATAGTCACCATCTACCAACACTTTAGGAACAGAGCAAGAGCCATTTGCTCGGTACCTCTGCTTCACCTGATTGGTTTGGCAAGGGGGAGAGGAGTGGAATCCAAGCCTGGGAATCTCAGACAAAGGACTTCTGTCTGGTTTAAAAGACTCTCTATGGCTAGAGATCAAGCAGTTTTTAGAGAGCCATTTGGGGGGGGGGAGTGGGGAGAACTGACTGATACCAGAAGCATGCCAGGATGCATGCAGAAGCTAGGCCTTCTTAGGCTCCCCTCACCTTTGATGGGCATGTTTTTATTTTGACTTCAATGGACTTTGGATCAGGCACTTAGAAATGGGTAAGATTTATTTAAAGGGGCTCCATTGTAAAAGAAATTACCGGTCATGTCAAAAAGGGAATATATTGTTATGGAATATTAATTTTCAACAGTAGAGTGCAGGAAAAACACCATTTATGACAATGAGAACTATACTATCTCCAAGCCCCACAAAGATTAGTTTTAGCTCTCGCTACTCCCTGATAAGTGGAGAAGGCAAGAACCTCACACTGCAGGGGTTACCTAACCTACCCACTAATCTTTTAATTGAAAGTAAATGATAGAGAGATGGCAAATGAGCAAGAAAAACTGAAGAACAGCTTCCTCATGTTCTTCTGCAATCTACACATCTCTGATGTATCTGTATTAATTACGTTCCATCTAACCCATTCTACTAAGGCTGACTGCTGCATCTTGAAAGCTGGATCCATGCCAGACACCTTATTCCCCTAAAGCATAAGGGATTTTTTTTAATAAGTTTGATTCTACCCCTCATGGACATTAATGTGGAAAGTCAGAGTCAGCTGGTGTAAGTCACTGTAGCTTCACTGAAGTCAATTGGAGCTATTCCAATTTGTACCAGCTGAGGATCTGGTCCAAAATCTTGTAAGAAATTTCTGATTAAGATATTTTTAATCAGGTAGCCATTCTTAGTAACAGATCCTTATTGTCCCTTCACGGGGCAAAGCCAATTGGGATCCAGTATGTCCTAGTATGGGACGGGGTGGACCTGGAGAGGGAGTGCCACTTCCACTTCACTGCAAAAAAATCTCAGAAGCAACTGGGGACCTAGGAGTATGTCTACATTACAGTCACAGGGTCTAATGGCAGCTTGACTAGACATATTGGTTCTTGCTTTAATTCAGCTAGCTCAAGTTCTGGTGTCAATGAGGCAGTGGCTGCACAAATTTCAGCGTGGGCTGTACAAGCCTGGCCAGAACCCTGGGTAATTACTTTCATGGCTAGCCCATGCTCCTGCAGGTTCACTGCTATTGATACCCTTGCTAGCTCGATTAAAGCTGGCTCACGTACAACTACACGAGCTGGAATCACACCCCAAGATTACACTCTTGACACACCCTATGTGTGGGGCCAGGAGTTGGGAGATGGCACTGTATCCCTTGAAACCTGTGGCACTTTGTGTTAATATTACTTTACTAACAAAACAGCACTAAATTTACCAAATCTCCCAGTTTAGGTGGCGATTCCAGATACACTAGCAGTTGGAGTGTCTCAGGCAGATATCAAGCATCTCACTCCTGTGGAGTGGATCAAGTGACCTAAGACCTACTTTGGTACAGTCCTAATGTCTGTCTTATTGCTCACCAAAATTAAAGGATTGCTAACAAAAATCCATTATTTTTCACACAGGTTATTTCTCAGGAGGTAGATCTGTTTTTAAAGGTGAATCTGTTCTAGCAATAAATCATTTTAAAAGGTAATCCGCATTACTATAATTAGTTAATTTATGAATAGAGAGTACTTTGAAGCCGAATAGAACCTAAGACATAAACTTTCTTATTCAAGTTTCATGATTAAAAATGTGTAATTAATGTCGTATTAGAAAGCTGCTGAAAAATCATTTTTGGAGCTCATATTATTAAACAGGGTTATGTATTAAGGTGCAGTATCCCAAAACCTAAGCTGCTTTTCTGGTCTGCCTAAAAATTTGCATTTTGAGGCTAGCTGGTCCTATCTCCCTGATCTTTTTTTAATTACCAATATGTGTGTTCTTGTTTCCCATTTACATTCAAGAAAATCCTTTGAATTTAATTAAAAGATTTATTTCTTCAAACCGTAAGTGACCACATGAATGCCAGTAGTTATCTCCACACTATTTGCGGGTTTGCTGTACATGTTTTGTGTTACGTAAGGTCCAATTAAACTCATTGAACAACTCAGGAAAGAAAAACTTGGAAAATGTAAAAGTTAATAGTATAAAACGAGCACTAAGATAAATATCTACATCTATGGAATCATTTGATTTTACATTTTTCTACAAGAGAAATGCAATCACTACTGATGGAGTCCAAGACTTCACATCTGGAAGCCTAAAGTTAGGTTGGGTACCTGAAAAATGACCCAATCTGCAAAAGTACTGAGGATCCAGTAAGTCCCACTGAACTCAAAGACTGATTAACACTTTCAAAAATCAGGCCTATTATTTCAATACACAAATACAGATTTAGCAGCCTAAAATTAGGCTCCTACTTGAAAATCTTGGCCAGAATATATAGCTAACTATAGTTATTATGCAAGTTTGAGATATAACTATTGCTTTTCTCTTCCAGAAAATAGGCAGTTGACAAAAGCTAAGCATTACGAATAATGATCAATTTTTGCACTGTTTTTACACCTCCGTAATCCCAATGGGCATCAGTTGGGCTGTTTCTTCTTGGAAATTTCAGGTAACTTTTTTCCATTGCTTCCTACTGGTTCCAGTTTTGGAATAGGGTAATGCATTTTTGGGCTACAGATCTTTCAGTGAAAACCAAGACACCTCTGCCAGGATTCTAATGGACTTTCATCTGTGGCTGCATTTCTTTCTACAAATAAAAGATTCCTTGAGGGCTGGTCCAAGACTGTGGAATGAACTTCAACAGAAACTAAGGACCTTGACTAACCTCACTACCTTCTACTCCAAGTGCAAGGTGCCCACCCTTCTTCAGCTTGTCCTCTCTTATATAACCACAGAGTGCCATACACATTCTAAACAAAACTAAACATGAATCTACACACACAGTTCTACTTCTGGGGAGAGGATATGAGAGAGAATGAACCACACATGATAGATGTCCATCACATTGCTTAATGCACTGCTGAAAGATACTCATATAGTACAGTGATGAGGGCAGTATAAATAACCCATATAAGATAGAAGCTACAAGCAGAAGCAGTGAAAACTTATGTTTCTCATCTTGCCTATAACAAGGTTATTTAGCAATGGGAAAGCTGCAAGCCACACAATGGTTTTTATATTAAAATATTTTTTAGGACTAAGTTCAGTTCAGAAAATGTCCTGCAGTCCTTTCATTTTGTTCCTGTGCATGTACTGTACTATCATTGCTCAGGCTGAGTTTAATCTTTGAACCAGAGAACTTCACTGAATGAGGCTTTGCATGAAAAGCAGTTTAATTTAATCACCATAATAAAGTGTTGTTGATTCTGCATCACCAGAATATCATCATACTAATAAGACCCCAAAGTATTTATTAAATGCTGATGCTTTAGAAAACAGCTGGATGAATCTGTGCTTTTGAGTCATTGAAAGTAAAAAAAACCCCGAACTTCTCCCCCTAGCTCTACCCCCGGTAACCTCCATACAATAATACTAATACTAATAGTAATAATAATAAATAAATAATAATAGTTAATAATAAAACATGAATTAATAGGACTTTCAGTTTCAGATTTGTTTTCACAACATGACAGAATCAATGTGGCCTAAAATACATTTGTTTCTGTATGCTATGTGTAACTGTAGTGTTGGCATATTGTATATGATCCAACTGAGACTAAAACCACAGAAATAAATCCTTTAAGGCTTTGGCACTTCTTAGAGGCAGAGGCACCACTGAATGTTCCTGCAGGGCAATCATTACATATGATGGAGACTCATGCCTTAGGCCTCTAATGTTTTTACTAGTTTTGTATGTTCTAGATATCCCTCAATTCTTTCCAAAAATATGGGAGCACTCAAGTTGGTATTCATGAGGTCATCCTTTGTAGGAACCACAGTGTGGAAAGTTTTCTTTTTATTTGAGACAAGCTGACAAATCTTAATAGAGAATTTATGGTTTCTAAAACATGTTTGCCCCATGGAGTAAACAATAAAAGATCCCTATTTAAACAGTATCTGAGCACCTCATAATTTTTAATGTGTTTATTCTCCCTACGTCACAGGGTTGTGAAGTGTCGTTATCCACATTTCACAGATGGGGAACTGAGGCTCAGAAAGACTAAGGGACTTGCCCAAGATCACACTGGAACTTCTTGGTCGTGCAAGGAATTCTACCCTAATTACTGGGCCGTCCTGCTTCTTTTAATGTAAAAGAGTTAATTGGTCAGATTTTCAGAAGCATTCAGTACTCAGGTGCTCCTAATAGGACGACACAGGAAATGGTCAGATTTCTTAGGGACAGATCAAATTTTATTTAGTTCCAATATCTACTGCCAGCTCCAAGTTCTGGAAAGACAAGACAACAGATGGCTCAAGGACTGGTATCATGAGGAAGGTTTTGGGATGATCGACCATTGGGAGGCATTTACAGAAAGACAACTCTTCTCAGCTGATGGACTCCACTTGCGTAACTGGGAGTATTAGCCTTCTGGGATCAAGGCTGTCACAATTAATACAAAGGATTTTAAAACTAGGAGGTCAGGGGAGACGGTTGGGAGAGACTCATGAACTCTCCACACCTCAGAGCAATACACAGGAGGAGGAAAATCAGCTAAATGAAGATATGGTCAGGGATGCTACAAGCTAGAAAACTTCGGGGAGGTCCAAGGGAAACCACGGAGATGCAACCACTGAATCCAGAAAATAAAATGGAGGAATTGGTATAGGAGGTTAAACCACATATAATAGGGATTACAGAAACATGGTGGAAGAGCACCTGTGACTGGAATCCAGGTACTGAAGGATATGTGCTGTTTAGGAGAGAGGAATAAAGAGGTAAAAGTGATGGGGTAGCATTGTATATCAATGAAGCAGAAAGCTGTAAGGAAATACAAGTGATACTATGGACAAAACAGAAATCTGTCTGGGTCAAAAAAATCACAGAAAAGGAGAGAACCATGGGTGTGTGGATCAATAATAAGATGACTATGAGCCACCAATGAGATGCGACTGTGAAAAAGGCAAATATGAGCCCAGGATCTATTAGGCGAGGTATTTCCAGTAAATATAGAGAAGTATTAATGCCATTGTATAAGGCAGTGGCTCTCAACCTTTCCAGACAACTGTATCCCTTTCAGGAGTCTGATTTGTCTTGCATGCCCTAAGTTTCACCTCACTTAAAAACAAAATCAGACATAAAAATACAAAAGTGTCACAGCACACTGTTACTGAAAAATTGCTTACTTTCTAACGTTTACCCTATAATTATAAGATAAATTGATTGGAATATAAATATTGTACTTACATATCAGTGTATACTATATAGAGCAGTTTAAACAAGTCATTGTCTGAATGAAATTTTAGTTTGTACTGACTTCGCTAGTGCTTTTTATGTAGCCTGTTGTAAAACTAGGCAAATATCTAGATGAGTAGATGTACCCCCTGGAAAACCTCTAAATATCCCCAGGGATACGCCATACTCCTGGTTGAGAACCACTGGTATTGGTAAAACTGCTTTTGGAATACAATGTATGGTTCTGGTCACCATAGTTTAGGAAAAATGAATTTAAACTGGAGCAGATGCAGAGAAGAGCTACTAGGAGGATCAGGGGAATGGAGACCCTACCTTAGGAGAGTGGAAGAGCTTGGCTTGTTTAATCTAGCAAAAAGAGGGCTGAAAGGGGATATGATTGTTCTCTATAATTACATTGAGGGAGGGGTAAATGCCCAGGACAGCAAAGAACTATTTAAGCTAAAGGACAATGCTGGCACAAGACCATGGCAACCTTATATCCCTTTGCACAAATTCACGCTGGAAATTAGAAGAAGGTTTAACCATCAGAAAGGTGAGGTTCTGAGCCTCCGAATAAGAGTTGTGGGGGGCAAACAATTTAGTTTTAAGAGAGCTAGACAAATTTGCAAAATGCAGTTGTATGATGAGGTTGCTTGTGATAGATAGAAGCAGCACTGGGACATACTTCTGGTTTATGTTTTATGTTCCTAAAGCTCATGCTTCAGTGTTTCAGCCAGCCACTAGTAGGGGGTCAGGAAGTGATCTCCCCCTCCCCTCCATGTATTCTGGGAGGATTTTTTCTTTAAATCACCTCACTTTGGAGCATCAGGGATGGCCATGGCTGGAAATGGGTCACTGGGCAGGGACGGTCAGGGCTCTGAGGTGGCACCAAGCATTCTCTCTCTCAGGTGCTTGGCTGGCTGGTTCTAACCGATGGCCATATGCGGGGTCAGGAAGGAATTTTCCTTCAAGTCAGATTGGCAGTGACTTTGGGGTTTTTTTACCTTCCTCTGAATCGTGTGGGTCACTTGCCAGGATTATTTGGGTATATCTCACTTAATCATTTCCCTTTCCCTGCCATTGCAGGAACCACAAGCACCGGTGCACTTTGGTCTCTCCTATTCTCTGCCTGTGGCACATAGCAGTCTAGTCACCTGTGGGTTATAGTACTTTGGTCTCATTTTGGTTTTTGGGTTTCGTGTGCGGGTGCTGGATGGTGCTGGTGACCTGTGCTAGACAAAAGGTCAGATGAGATGATCTAGTGGTCCCTTCTGGTGTTAAGCTATATGACTATAACACCAGGCAGCTAACTGTGCTAAGGAAGTTTTTTTGCCAGTGAATTTGTGCCTCCTTTAAGCCAGAGAAGAGGAAAGGGATGTTAGGTTATGTCTACACTACAATCAAATATGCAACTGCAGCACGTGTAAACATAGCTAAGCTACTTTTCATCTAGCTAGCACAAATAAGAATAGCTATGAAGCTGTGGCAGCATGGAACTCTGGGTGCATACTTGAGCAGCTAGTCCATAATGCCGAAGCTTGACACTGATTGGTGTTCAAGCTAGGTAAATCAAAGTTAGCTCTGGTATGCCTACATGTACTACAATCATATCTCTGATTCCAGTGTAGACATAACCTTAGTGAATGTGAGAATCCAAGCCTTTAACTTGCACATTTGATTATCAACTGTAAAAACTGTTGGTGCATAATACTGTAGTGTCCATATAGTATGTTGTTCATCCATACTGATTGCCATGGCTTTACTGCCAGAGTGGAAGTTATTAGCTAAGAAACAGTGTTCTGATAGCTTCTGTATCTATAGGTCAGAGATATCATAGGCCTTTATTTTTTCAGTTTTGTTTTTAAACAATGTGCATTCTTTCTTCACAACCTACGAAGTAGTATATCAGAAGGATGAATGTTGTCAATCTTAAATTATAGACATATAAAATAAGGGAAGACATAATCCCTGCCCTGAAGAGTTCACACATCTTGCCTTTATAGAAAATTTTAGTAGTAGACTACTAAAACCCCTAAAGAATCCTTTCTAGAATCCTAGCTCAGGGATATAATTGTCCATTAAATTCTAGGTGATGATGAAACCTATAGAAAAATATAATTCTCCATGCAACACTGTAGGACTTTTCCATCAGGGTATAATTTTAAAAAAATGGTGCTTTCTGAACCTGCCAATGCAGTCCACAATCTTCCTGAAACTGTGGCATTTACATATATGAAGAAGGGGAAAAAGGCAGCTTCTCTTGCTCATGGCATAGGTTCAACCTACTCACCACTGCAAATGGACTCCCCCTGTGTACGTGACCCCCTTGGAGCCACATTTACTTTGTTTTTATATGTATAAATGTAGCACCTACGGTTACATTGTGTTATACACTTCACAAAATACATTGTGAGCTCTTCAAGGCAGGGGACAAGACAGACAAATGGTGGGAAGGAAAATAGTACAGAGAAGTGAAGTGATTTGCCCAAGGTTACACAGCAGGTCAGTGGCAAGCCAGGCCTCCTGTTCAGTTCAGTCCCGTACCCAGTAGGCCACAAATGACTCTCCAAAGAAGTCAACTGTGGGAAGGCAATAGAACATCTGGCTCCTGAATCCTCTCCTGCTCTATAGTCACACTCCCCATGTCACCGCTTGATGCTGAGACCATATGTGGATATGGAGAAGCTGAAGGCTGATGTGTGGTGCCAGAGGAATATACTGCCTAACTTCCTTCTTCACAGCCTCCTGTGCCATTATCAGCAGATATCGGTACTGTGATATGGAAGGGAGCATGCAACATGACTGGATTTTGGTGCTCAGTACCTCCCCATCCCAACACCCACTCACAGACCAATATGGGAAACAGGAAAAACCCTTCAAACTGAATATCTCATCAACAAAAAGTTAAAGCCAAACTCTACAGCTAGTAAAATCTTCACAATTTCTCGCACAAATTATAGCAGCCAACATTTTTAGTTGTTGATCCTCCCAATCCCCCTGTCCCCTAATACACAGGTGTGCACTGTCTTTTACAAAACGTAAATAAAAAAAGAGGTAAGAGCAATAAGTATGTACTGAAGTGGTTTAAAGGTAAAGGTTCTATATAGACCTTTTTGAATAGTTTGTACAATATTGACAGGTTTCAGAGTAGCAGCCGTGTTAGTCTGTATCCGCAAAAAGAAGAACAGGAGTACTTGTGGCACCTTAGAGACTAACAAATTTATTAGAGCATTATTATGCTCTAATAATAATAATGCTCTAATAAATTTGTTAGTCTCTAAGGTGCCACAAGTACTCCTGTTCTTCTTTTTGTACAATATTAACTATCATTTTTGCATACTTAGTCCCCATTTTCTTCACTGCAGTAAGATTTCAGTTCTTTTTCTCACATTCTGAGCTAAAATATTAACCAGAAATAAAAAGTTGGGTTTTAATAACATTCTTATTGCTACTTATTTTAAATATTTGAGGAAATATTAGGCCTAAAGGATGCCTAACTCAAAATGTTTATTAGTTTTCCAGTCTGTAAGCTTTATACACACGTTTGCCAAACTGCCAGTACTTTGCCACTACACAAATCTAATTTGAAATTTGTTCTGTTCAGCTCTAATAAAATCCTTTCTCTAAATATGCAGTGATCCCAATTTTCTGTAATCCTTAATATTGAAAGAGACTAGATTTTACAGATAGTCCTAAAACATTTGAAACCAGATTACATATAAAAGACATCCCAAATCCTATTTTCCTATGACAGCAGAAGAGAACAGACAGTTCTGCCTCTTAGCAATAACTGCATTTTATTGACTGAATAAAAAAGCATTTATACAAAGATTTTTTCAGAACTCACTTATGTAATTAACAGAACCATCAGTGTTCAGGAAGGATGCTTAACCATGTACCTAAATTCCACTCAAGTCAATGAAATTAAGCATGTGTGTAAGTGCTTTCTTAAATTGGGGCCTAAGAAGACTTATATACCAAGCACTAGATTTTAAATGTAGCCTTCTACAGTAAAACATTCATCTTAACTTCAGTACCAATATATCATTGTCAAGGATATATAAAGTAATCTTGATTCTTAACTTAGGCTACCTAGAAGTTATCTTTCGGGCCTACAGGCCTGGATTCTACACCACTAAAGTAAATGGAAATTTCATCATTGTTTTGCAATGGGTACATGATTGTTCCCTATATACAGATGCAGCAGCTGTAAAATGGTTCCACTATCTTGTTAGGACAGAAGGGCCTCTAGTGGCAAAACTCTAAGTTCAGGCTAATGAAAATGTTACATTTAAAACCGTAGAAGAAAAATCCATAACTCAGAAGTGCTTGGATATTAGTCTTACTAGGTTGAACAATATTAACAGAAGAGAAAAAAATCATAAAACTAGACTGAGATCAAATAAATCCCCACTCTAAGAGCAGCTCCACGCTATCAAGATTCATATACTCAAGTGAGATTTCAAATATAAAATATTCAAATCTTGCCATATCCATTTTATAAACAGTGAAAATATCCAGACATGTAATTGAAAGAAATTGTTTTGTGGAACAAGTAAGAAAACATTTGTCTAGTGTTTTCTGTTTTTACTCTGACTAGGACCTTGTGTATTTTTTAATTCTATGGCAATGCTGATCATTTTAGCTAAAAATTACATAATCCCAAATTGCCTTTGACACCTACCCAGTGTCAACAGTCCCAATCATCTCCTGCCTAGCTTCCAGAATCACTTAGCTTCCTTCCAACACCCTCTATAATTCTGTTATACATTTACAACTATCCATGGGATATTAAACCAGAAATGATGGCCCACCATAAAATTCAATTATATAGAAAAAACATTGGGCTACAATATGGATATTATCCTTTTGCCATATTTAATTCAATTAATCACTCCCTTTTTAACTTAAAAGAAGCTGCCACAGAATTTCAGGCTTGTGTGTTTTATCTTTTTATACCAGGTATTCCAGTCTGTCGTACCAGGATGCCACACAATCCAGGGACTGTGCATTAGAGTTTAGTCCAGTTTACTGAGGAATATGAAAGCTTGAACGTGCATCTTCTGAGCACCCTCACCTCTCATTTCATTTCAGTGAGAGCTGAGGGTACTCGCCATCTTTCAGGAAGTATTCAGAACCTTGGAAGTTCTGGGCTAGCAATACAGCGATAGCAATAGGAAGTAGTAGAGCACTGCTTTACATTGGATGTTTAATGTACGTGCGAGTGTGTGTGCAAAGCAATAAAGTATCACAGCTGTGTATTACACTGGGTGTTGTGTAGATGAGAGAAAGAGGAAATAGCTATAATTTTAATACATATTAACAAACTGCTCATAAAAATATTTTATATAGAACAATACAAGTACAACTAGTGAGGCAAAAATAACGTCTCGCTTGGCTTTTATTATTATTATGCATACATACTTGCTGGGTAATGTCACCTTTCTTAAACTCTTCTGGGCCACCTTAAATAAAGAACACCCACAGATTCTGAGAGAAATTCATATACATTTATCTCAGATATTTACTTCAGTCTTTCGGTGACACCTAGTGGTCAGATAAGGATATTGTGGGAAATCTAAGGAAGTTACGGCAGTGCCAGCAAGAGAGCGTACAGCCTACAAAACATCCTTATGGATAACAGTATCTTGTAGTTCCAAAGTATTAGTTTAAAAGGATATGAACACAGATGAAACTCCACTTTTGTTTTCAAAATCTACAGGTCATGTTCTGACCTTGATTCCACTTGCATAACAACCGGAGAAGTCAATGAGACACACATGTGTAACCAAGGGAAGAATTAAGTCCTAAGAGAGGAAGTGGCTTTTTTAAGGCTAATTCTATGTTTCTTGGCCCACGACATCAAAGATTAACAAAAAGACAAAGGAACAACTTATATTGTGATTATTGTCGAGAGCCTTTGGCTGAACCATATTTCAATTTTAAAGTGCACTTGCTGACTTTTTGCTGCATGATAAAGTAAGATAGAGGACCAGTTTAGGGCTCTCCCTTGTGCAAATCCTGCAGCTCTACCTTTTACATTTAAACAGAGCTGAACATTAAAATGCACATGGACATATCTCAGTAATTTTGAACACAGGGTGATTTCAGCCTTGACTAAACTATCTGCTTAAAACCTCTTTCTCTGCCCTCCCTATCCCATATCCAGCACAGCACATCTACAAAATACACTGAGCCAGATTGACCCCTGCTGCACACACAAAAAGAAATCAAGGAAAATTGATGAGCTACTTGGAAAAGAGGGAGAGCAATGCACAGCTACTGCCACATTGAAATGCATGAAGATAAACATCTCCAGTAAACTGTTGCAGGAAGCACACCAAGATCAAATAAGCTGCATACATCGGTGGTATAACACCACACACATTCATAAAGCTCTCGCAAGCAGAAGAGGCATTAGATGTAGTGTCAGATACTGTAGCAACCAACTCTGGAATATGTGCATACCAGAGCAACCAGGCAAAAAGCTAGTTAAGCAAGCCTCTTGGAAATGTGGCAGGCACTAACTACAAAGGAGGTTGGGCAGAGACCCAAAACACTATATGTGTTCATCAGAGAAAAACACCACAAATTAAAAATACCCAAGGGACAGGGCTATGAATTCCTATTCTGAAAGTAGCAAATTGATCCAGTGTCCCCACCCCACTTTGTTTAGCTTCAATAGGGAGGCTGTGACAATAGCGCCTAAGAGGCTCTCTCAGGAAGTGATTAAACAGCTACTGTTGTTGCAATCTACCCATTGTGCTGATGCTCAATTGAGTTCATCCCGCTATCCTCACTACAGTGCTCTTTGCTAACATACAGAGCCTCTCTACCATAACTTTACTGACTCTGGATCATGATAAATAGGGATGGGGAAAAGTAAAATTGCATTCCACCAGAGGGCTACAAAAGTCTCTCTCTTAAGCGGTCTTTAAATTGCTTACAGAATCATTCTGAGAGACCTAGCAGAATGTTGACAATTAGCACATTGTTAAAGCAATAGTTGAACAGATGGTTAAGCACACCTAGCTGAGCTTGTATATAAGTAAAAACACTTTAAATCCACATTACTGTACATCCAGATTGTCTTTTTAAATTTTATTCTTATGCTTACAGATAGTGTTTGAGATGAAGGAGGAGATGATGTAAAAGTAACTGCAGCCACTTTGATCTATCACAAAAGTGCTATGTTACCCAAACCTACTCTTTGTGCACTCTCCCCACCCCAGAATAAAGGATCCCATAAAACAGCTTTGGCTTGAATTTCATGAGTTGCGTGATCAGAAAAGCATATTGTTACATCAAGAAAGGAAACAGCACTGTTAATGATGATGTAAAAGAGTCAACATGAGAGATCTTGTTGAGCTTTTCTTCAGAAGCACTCTTGCAAACTATAGTGGACCTACGTGGAAAAGGTTAGCTGATTAATCCAGGAGTATTGCAGACACTCTTTGTGACAGTTTAGTCAAAACTACTCCCTCAATTATTCTTTTACTTAACTAAATATTTGCAGTATTTTAGGAGTCGTGACTCACTGTAGTTTTATATTATAATGCAATGTACCACAAAGGCCTACTTTTCATTAATATGCCTCATTTATTGAACTAAGAGTTAAACATGAAGCTCTGCGTTCAAGAAAATGGAGACTGCTGTAATTTATTGCTCACCTATCTCCATTTGAAATGGACACATCTCTGCAGCATCACTGTTTTTACAAAAATATAGTACGATATGCATTCTCCCACATTTTAAGTGAATCTGTGCTCATTCAGGAAATATGTCAGACCGACGGCCAAGAACAAAACCCTTTATCTACAGAACATGAGGCAGTGGGATAAAGAATGCAACAATCTCTGCTTCTCCCCCTTCAAATTTCTTCATGCTTAAAGGAACCACCAGAGTAAAAGTGCTAGTTCAGTCTTTGGCATCTTTGAGGACTCTGCAACAAAAATTACTCCCACATTTGGCACCACTAGAAACCAACATAAGACTAACCAACTAGTGATTTTACCAAGAGCACTGAGAGGGTGGGTTTTATCCTTTTAAGAGAACATGTTGTATGTGTTTGGTTTTGCTCCTTTAGTTCCCTGGAGTTGTAAGAAGAAGGTCTCTGAGGAAAGTTCCATGATGAGAAAAAAAGGTGATATCTTGCCATCCTCTTGTTGGTGCGTGTGTTTTTAATAGGGATTCCTAAGAGTAGAACTCCTGAAGGAGTACATGGTAATATTTTTCAAGAGTGCCTAAGGACCAGATTTTTTAAAGGTATCTAGGGGTCCTAGTGGGATTTTCAAAAACAAAACAAACAAACAAACAAAACCCCCTCACCTACCTGCCTAAATAAAAAAATCTGTCTGTAAGTGATTTATGAATACAAATTCACATGTTATGGGCTTGATGCAGGCATTTTTGGGTGAGGCTCAATGGCATGCAGTATGCAGGAGGTCACACTAGATGACCATCATGATCACTTCTGATCTTAAAATCTGTGAAATCCCATTGAAAAAAGCTGACATTCAATGAGGTTTATGTTCCTAAACCACTTGGGCATTTTAGAAAATCCTACCATGCCACCAACACAACCCTGGGGACGTGCCTGCCCAACTAATTTCATTACCTCTCCTGCTCTTGGAACCTTTGCAAGTATTTGTATTCAGTTAGTTAACTTTTCTTCTCTTTCCCTTCTCTAAATTGAAGAAAAGTTCTCTGTCCAGCCCTCCCCCACAGCTTAGAGGAAAAAAAGCTTTTTTTTTTTTAATATATATATTTCAGGATTACTTGCTTATTTGTTTTGCCCAATATAAGAAATTCATTGAATAACTGAGTAATATACTTTGGCTGCAGATCAGCTAAATTGGGGGCAAGGGAGAAGGGGCAGGGATTCCTAACTGAAAGGGGGAAAAGTGCTTAGATCAGCCCCTGAATCTAAGGGTATGTCTACACTGCAACGTAAGCCCAGGGTTAGTGGGGCTCGAGTCAGCTGACCTATTTTAGGGAACCCTGAGCTTCAGTGTCTGCGCTGTATTTTAACCCTACGTCAAGACTTATCTAACCTGTGCTTACACCTGGGGCTCTGGCATCCACACTGGAGTGTGCAGACCTGAGTCAAAGTACCCATATCCCAGAATCCCTACCCCCCCCCCACACACACCACAAATTTGACTGCTGTCATAAATGATGTCTGTTCCCACCGTTATTCTGGGGGACTCTCTCTACCCCCTTTTGCCTTCACTTATGAGACCATACCCTGATTTCAGAGGCCCTGGCAAAAGATGGTTTCGGTTACATTCTCTGCAGGTGCAGAATGGTTGTTAAATGTGCTTTTGGCAGATTAAAATCACGTTGGAGGTGTCTACAAACCCATTTGGATGCTGGGGTCATGAATGCTATCCACATTACTGTGGCTTGCTGCACCCTTCACAACCTTTGTGAAGCCAGAGGTGAGCCATTTCACTCTGAATGGACCTCTGACAGCGAGGGGCTGCTGAATCGGTCCCCTCAGCCAGATAGTGCAGCTCACACTGCTGGAGCTGGTTGCAGCCAGAGAGCAGAAGTCAGGGATTCTGCACTGCTGGAGCTGGTTGCAGCCAGAGAGCAGAAGTCAGGGATTCTTTGTGTTCTCACATTATGGATTTGCATGGCCCAATGAGAAAGGGGGAATAGTAGCTGTAGGAATGTGACTGTGGGGAAAAAGTGGCTCATTTTTGGGGTGGGCTTGATTGCCACTCAGTGTAAGTCTGAATGACATAGTGAATAATGAATTTTGGTGGATGGGTGCAGAATGGGAGTACAGATTGAATTTATTGAAATGTACCTAGCTAAATAGAGGAATACTGTTTGCTTACTAATGATTCATTGCTCCTCAACATGTTTTTAGCTTTATCATCTCACAGTCATGATTGTATGATGTGATGCAGTAAGAGCAATAAACTTTCTTGAAAGCATAAACACACTTTATTTGTGAGCAGGTCTTAAAAACAGTAATACACTCACACAGTGTTGGGCAGGCCAGCTGTGATTACAAAACCACACACACAAAGAAAAGTGCAGGAAATAGTTAATACACAACAATCCCCATAACACTATGTGTCCCCTAACCCCATGTTCTCCTTTCCCTTCTTTACATTTCACTTGGTGTTGGGGGGGTGGGCGGGGAATGTTGCCACCAGAGAGGAGTTGAAGAAAGAAGACTGCATGAAGTTTAGTTGCCTGGCCCAGCTAAATGGCCCAGCTCATGAGTTCTAAATGCATGGGGCACCCCAACATGGAGTTGTCCTGAACACCTGTGCTGGACTGCGGGTATGTTGCAAGGTGATCATGCCATGGTGCTAGGGAGGCAGCAGGAGATGGGACTCTTGAAGCCATTATGGACAGAAGTTGCTGAAACAGTTCTCTCTGTTGAGTTCTGTCCTCCTCCCTTAGCCGTGATTCCTATCCCAGGAACTGCTTTGCAAGTGCCTGCTCCCACTCTGAAACCCTGTCCTGGGTGGCGAACCTCAGCCTTTCCTCCTGCCCATCATCATGCCATCGTTCCAGTCTTTTGTCCCTCTTCTTTGGATAATGGACCATAATGACATCATGGAAACACTTCTTTTTGGAACAGTCCATGAAGGTACGTTGGGCCAGGGATCGAGTTCCTGAAGAACAGCAGGCAGTATAGGTTTAGGGTCCTGAAACAGTACAAGAAACAGGGTTACTGTCTAAACTTGCTCAGTGGACGAGGACAGAATTAATTTTTGTGGAATCTTAAGGGCATAAAATGGAACATTTCTAAACAGAACAATCATATTGTCTCTGTACACAGCCCAGTTAATCGCAGTTACAGACTGCGGAGGCAGTTTAAAATAATAATTTTGTTTCAAAAACATTTCATAACTAACTGCCATATTGTGTATTGCCCTTGCTGCAAAAGGCTTTTTCTGTCATTTCAGGCTTTGCATATTCTGGAAGACAGAACTGTTCTTGTGGTGCCCTATTGGCAGAGGGAGAAGTTATTCCTAGCTGCTGGAGGGAAATCTGCAATGTCTGCAACTGAAGTATTCAAACATATAGTGACCAAACAGCACACATATGGGTGGAGTGGACTAGCCAGCTATACAGGGAAAGGCATATTTCCCAGGCCTCCCTGCAATGAGACTACCTGGAGTTCCTGCTTCAGAAAAAGTTTGCAGCTATCAGCATCCAGGATTGGGTCAGAATCCATGAGGGAATTAACATGATGCTGTGTTAGCTCACACATAGCTTTCCCTCTTATTGCTACATGCAAAAAAATGCTGAAATCTGCAGCTTTCTCCCACCCTGCACCCAGCACAGTTTGGGAAAAGACTGACACACCACTTGTAATTTGGAGAAATGATTTCATGACCTCACTGCATGGACTACCTCTAACTGAAAGAGACTAGATTTGGAAATAAAACACTCTCCGTCCCATTCCCCCTGGCACACATACACACACTCAGTTAATTGTTTACAGGAGGTTCCCTAGACCCAGGAGGAGTTATTAGAGAGTGGCAAATTTATTATTGAAAGGGAAACATGAACGACCCTAGCAAACCTCTGTGACTTGACAGGTAAAATAACTGTTACAGCTGTTTATGAATGTTTAAAATTCCAAGTCACCATTTTGAACAACACTGGGGGAAGGGGGAGGGAGAATAGGAGAGGAAGCCTACACCCTATGATACAATCCACCATTAGTGGCCAAAGGCTGGTAGCCAGGGCCATTTTTGTATTGCTGCTTAAAGCAGAAATCCCCCCCATTACTGTAATAAACTGTAATTTTGAGTCATATACTTACCGGATCTGAGATAGCTTCTGTCTCCACTGAGTTTTCTGCAGTCTCAGCAGTGGGTTGTTTCTTGCAGGGTAGGGAGGAGACTGGAGCAGGTGCGGAGTGAGAAAAATCAAACAGCTTTTCCAAATAGGAACCGAGAATATGCTGTTGATCCTGATCCACAGCCTGGTCTGACACTGTTTTCATTAAAAAAAAAAAAAAAGTCACTCACGGGGAGCCTGCGGCTGGCTACCATCAGTTACCATGCTGGGTTCAGGGGCCAGCGGGTCACCATCCCAGCTGACCAAGTTGGCCTGGTCAAAGTCATCATATAATGTGCATGTTGTTGGTGAGTTGCCCAAGGTGCGGTTCTTGTCCCTGGACCCTTGTCCAGTACTCTCTCCTCAGTCTGTTTATACGCTCACTTGTCAGCTTTTTAGCTATCTGCTAGTGTGTGTGATCATTCCTGGTGTTTTTACTGAAGTCCACAGTTTTACTGCCCAGGCACCCCAGATTCACCAAAATTTGGCTGTCCTGCCATGACCATGAAGCAGCTCAATATGCAAAAGGCTCAATCGATTCGCTCTCCATTGTGAACTCAGGCTCTCTGAGAGAGTGCTTGCAGACCAGTGATCAGAAGAGAATGTGTTAATGCTGACCTGAGCAGCTACTGTTTGCCAAGGAGTGGGGTGTATTCGGTTTTCAATGCAGTGGATTGCAAAGTGTTGAGATAGAAAAGACTAAGGAAGTTGTCCTGTGGAATTATAGGATATTTCTGGCAGACTCCTGGGACATGAGTCAAGTGGGGCTGCATCTATACTGCAAAGCAATAGGGTATGAACCCTGGGTCCCGGCTTGACTTTTGCTTGGACTTTTGCTTTTCTTCTGGAACTGAGTCCTGGGTTAGTGCAATTGTAGTGTCTTAAGCTCAAGCACAGGCTTACATCGCAGTGTAGGTATACCCATGAGAACTATTTTACCTGATGAAGCTTCCTCTCTCCAGTTTGATCCAGAAAGCACGTGGCTCTGAAGGAGTTACCCACTCCTTTGCACTTTCTCCCAGAAGACCCAGCTCAGCTGGGGCTAAATCAGAGAGGGTGATTGATGATATAAGAATATGAGCAAATGTAAAGTGGTAGCAATTTACAATCATAGCATAAGCCTAGTAGTACCAGCAATTTTTGTCTTGAGTCTCAGAAAGGCAGTTGAAACTAGAAAAAAAAAAGCTTCATTAGAACCTTGACAATATAGTAAAAAATAGAGAAACTGTAAACCCTTCATCACAGTACTGATCTTTTAAACCAACATTTAGTTTCTTTTGCCCCTTGATTCAAATTGATCTGAGTCATCTTCTGCAAGTGCATCATAGGCCTTCAACGTGGTGACAGCACCAGAATAGGTTGAAGAAACTTATTTGCCTGGCATAGTTCTGCAATATTATACTGAAGTTCAATATATTAGTAGAAGCAAGAAGAGGAAAATTCTCTAATAAGAACAAAAAGGGGCAGCAGTCAGAGCCTTGTGTTGTAAAGCAGAAGTCAAAGGAAAAGGAAGTTTTCTGGTCTGCTCTCTAAGTAGGACAACTTAAAATATTCTTTTCAGTATTTATATAGGGCAAGTAGAAAGAAAAATCAAATATCAGAATACCAAACGTAGGCCACATGAACCCCAGATGTCACGCTGCTCTCACTGGTCTGTGGCCACTTGACTTGTAGGAATGCTGTGGCACGGCAACCCTGGGAAGTCAGTGGAGCGATGCCAGTTTACAACAGCCGAGGATCCAGCTCTTTTAATCTGTTTCATCTGCCTCAAGCTCTGTAAGGATTCAAATGTAATCACAGAACCCTGGATTTATTTTGACAGGAACAGGAGAAAAATCTAGCTCAAATTAATCAGAATATCAAAAAGTAGTAACTGGTCTCAATCACTTCATAGAAATTAGTAGTGGAAGAGAGATATTGTGGCAAAATCTTGTGAAGCCACGTTATGAAGATCTGCTCCGTGGCCTGGTTCCATGACTGTGGGACCAAGTGATCTTTAGGAAGGTAAGGCTGGTGCCAATATAGCCCTCCCCTCTTATTAAGAGACAGAGTCTTTATCCACCTCACACCAGGATCGATGATAACATCAGGCAAATGTTGGGCATACTCAATATCTCCCAGACTCTGCAGATAACAGAGTCAGGAAGAGACTGCATCGGTATAGAGTGGCCCAAGCTAGTCCTAACATTTCAGGAACAGGGTCTGAAGTCCCTCCCCCTAAAAAACTCATGATGATTAGGGAGAAGAGAAGGGCACTGTCACCCTGTAACCCTCTCCAAGTAGCATTTTGTCTGCCTACTCATTCCTCAAACTAACTCCCTCCCCACCCCACCCCCATTCTCTACAAGCTACTTCTCTTTAAATCTTGTTGGAAGAGTTGGCATCACACATTTAATTGCTATAATACAAGCTACAGGAAAACCAGGCTGCAGATGAATATGAGCTTAATCAATACATGAATGGTAAACCACCAATGAAAAGCCAGAGTGCTGCAGGAAGTGTTGTTTGTGATTCAGAAAGTAGGTTCGTCCTCAGTCATTACTGATCTCTCAGACTTGGCCTAGGATAACAAGATGTCAAAACAACATCTTGGGTTACACAGTCCCAGATGTGGGACATCAGGGACTGGGGGAAGGCTGATGATCATTTCTTAATAGCAAGTTGGAGGTATCTATGAACATTCCTTTCTCTGCACTATGCTATAAACTCTGGGCATTGCAGGAGCTTTTTGTTGTTTCTATTGTACAGTAGATCAGTCTGCTGCAGAGCTGGTATCTGAAACTTCCTACAGCAGAGGTAGCTCAGAAGGCAGCAGATAGCTTGGGCTGAATAGGGCATAGCAGACTGTTTTAGTAACTGATTTTCAGTAACACAGGGTTGACTTAACTGTGACTACCATTTGATTATTTCATTAGAAGTTAAGTTAGCTATAGAACATCAGTTTTGTTCTCAGGAAACAAAAGCCACCAGATCTCTATGAAGAGTGGGCTTATGGGTTTTTGCTTATTTACAGAGCTTAGACCATGTGAAAAAGAGACCAATTACTGTTCCAGTGAATTGTGCCTTCCTTATTAAAAATACCGTCCCATTAGATAGGATAGAGTAGTTTAGGGAAATATCTGCTAGAAGGGGATGCCCTCCAATCATGTGAAGCTCATTTACACAATAGACTCAAGCCACCAGTTAGATTTAAGAATGAATTTGAACCTTATTGGAAAGGAGCACAAATGATGGGAGGAAATGAAACCCCTGATCTAAAAGCAGGAGTATTTGCATGGTTAAAATATGTGATTTTTAAAAAGACCATCAGAAAAATGGCTGAGCCCTTTTTACTTTCCCATAAGTCTCTTCTGTAGCCTGAAGCCTTATGTTATGCAGCCGGAGGAAGACTATAAACTACGTAGGTGCATTAGACTATCGATGCCAGTAGCAAAACATTTTCTTCCACCTTCAGCTCACCAGGATCTGTCCACAATGATCTACTCATTTGTCAGCTACACACTGGACTACAGCTTGCCATAGCAGGACTTGAAGGTGAAAGCAATGCGGAGGCTCCAGCTTGTGCAGAAAGCAGCAGCTGACCTCCTGAATGAGGTGCTCACACAGCCTATATCCCCCCTTCCTCAGGCTCTCAATCTGTCTCCATTGCCTGTTTAAGAATTATCCTGATCTTCAAGGCTACATCAACACTGCATGCCCCTGGTAGTGCTGGGTGAGCAGTGGTGTAAGTAGAAATCATTTCTTGCTGGTAGTGCACTCATGGGAGGGACACAAGGAAGGGGGACGTGACTGCCCCACGTGACCCTCCATGTGAGTCTTCCCCACCTCGCCCCCAGCCTGGGGCCCCTGCCTTCTGCCAAGTGAAGGGAAATCTGTTCTCACTGTGAAAGATGGTGTTTTGAGTCACATGGGCAAGTTACATGTCCATCACCCCCACCCATATTCTAATTTGAACATTCACAGAAACAGTCCATTAAGTGTAGACAGGTATTTTCCAGGGTCCATTGTGCACTAAGTGTTCCTTAATGGGCCATTCAACTTGACTTGTCCCTTCATGTGCTGGCTAAATACCTTGTGGGTGTTACCACAGGAGCAAACATGTAGTAAAGATAGCTAATATTCATAACTTCAGATACCAAGATGAATATACATGCATAGAAATAGCATAATCATAAGCACCAGCTATTTCACATACATGACTATTCCAAAAAGAGATTCTGGGGAAAAAATCACACCACATACCTGAGACCCTATGTGCCAGCACCATGCCGCACTGAGTTTTGTTATCTGTTATGTAACAACAGAGATGGAGCCAGTGACATCACTCCGTTTAGCCTAAAAGAGCCGGTTAATTTTTAGCTGTTCAAGTATGACCCCGCCTTTAGTCAGTGAAGGCATTCTGGGACACATTCAGGTTAATGGGCTTCAGTGTTCCTTTGCTGTAAACTTTTTAATGTTCATAAACCTGGTATGTGCTGAGGTGGTTTAAAGCATAACACAGGTTTTTAGGTTTGCAAATTTTATTATTATTTTTTTGCTGGTCATAATGTGGGAGGGTATCCTCTCCGCCCTCTGCTCATGAGGTTATGTATGTGTCTGATTAACACAAAACAATTGGGGCTGTTAAACTTAATTCAAATTCCATAGAAAATTAAGTTCAACTATAGTTTCCAGTACATGATTAAATGGGTGTTTGTATATACAAATATCAACATGCTTAACTACTTATTTTCCCCCACATATGTAGTATTTCAGTCTGTTTATATGGAATATGGGGATTGGGTGTATATGTATTTAAAAGACAAATTGTAAGTAGAACTGTATCCTAAACTGCATTATGATATCATACCCAAACATTGCGTTTCATTCAACTTCCTTTATAGGAACAGACTCCTGAAATTCTTACCACAAAAGTGATCCATAGTAATGCAAATAGTCTCATTGTCTTCACTGGGATTGATCAAATGAGTAAGGGTTTACAGGATTAGGTTCCAAGTTTGTAAATTGTTCTGAACGAAACTGACAATGCCTGAGCTGTCAGATCAGAAGGACTTCATTCGAATAAAGGCGGGAAGATGTGTGATAAGTCTTAATTCCGTTGCTAAAATGAGGAACTTATTTTCAGCAGTTCTTGGCCGATTCTAATCCCGAGGAAGCTACTTTAAGGCCCTCAGTATCCAGCATTATAATCTTCATTTATAGTTTTCTCACCAACACAGCTGGAAAATGAGCCATTTGTTTTCTTTGTTTTGCTGCGCCAGTTCCAGTTAACAAAATGCATGTTAGACTAGTTTGGCTGTAAATAAGAATTCTATGTTTACATTGGTGACAACACCACTGATTCCTGTCAGGCTGCAGAACTGGGCTGACATCAGATAGGGCCGCCGAGAGTGGGTTTGGGCCCCGGTGAAAAAAAATTTTCGGGCCCCCCAACAACGGCAGACCGGCTAAACGGGGCCGACGAGGAGGGGGGGGGGAAGCCGGGCCCCCTTCCGGACCGCTGGGCCCCGGTAATTTGTACCGGTTCCCCCCCCCCCCCCCCCCCGTCGTCGGCCCTGACATCAGAATCCAAACATCCTCTGGTCAGACATTCCTCTAATGATTTGGACTTGGTGTGATGCAGTATGAATGTCATGGATAATTCAGACCAATGGGGAGAAACAGAATCAAAAACACTGTTTTAAAACACCTTCTGTCCTCCTCCCCTCTTGAGGACTCGGGTCCTGACCAATGTAAAACAGCACAATACATATGCTAACAAACTTAAACAAAGCCTTTGTTTAAGTTTGTTATCATATGTATTGTGCTGTTAAAGCCACATCAAGAATGAATGCCATCCCTAGCCACATTCTGCTCCTTTAAGGAACAGAGCGCAGCCCCGCCCCACCCCACCCCCTGGTGGGGGATAGCCCCACGTCTTTCCAGTACCCCTTACTGGCTAGAAATCTCTTGCAGGTACTGCATACCAGAGGGTACTGCCCTATTTTCACTCCTGCGTCTGAGGTATACATAGCTCCATGCCACGGTGAAAAGCAGGCTGTGGCAGGGAAACAATCCAGCAGCTCTCTGCAGTGGGAAAAGGCTCTGACAGCAGGGAGCTGCTATATCCTTTTACTCTGCAGGGAGGCAGTGGGACACTACACTGCTAAAAATATCAGTGTAGACAGAGAGGTTTAGGTATGTCTTTACTCTCCTCACCTAAGCAGTGCCTCACCACATGCTCTACTATTTATACTAGTGCTGGGGGGCATGTAGCTTATATACTCAACACACCACTGAAGGCAGAGAGTAGTGTAAATGTACCTGAAGTCAGCAGTGAGTCAGGGCAAAACTACATCAGGTGACAGCTTCTGCAGCCAAGAGTTCTCAGCACAGGTCCCAGAGCATAACACATGAGCTGGAGAAACATTTTCAGTAGAGAAAGCACAAATATGGAATGAGCTTCCAGAAGTCAAACTAATCCACCTCAACACCACACTGCACGACCATCCTTCACAGAGAAGCCTCCTTGTGTAATCAGAATAACTTTAGCCATCTATTTGTGAAAATCAGACTCTTAAATCTTGATTTAGGCATCTAAATAATGAAAATGTTCTTGATTGTACATTTATATAAAGTACATTGGGCAAAAGGTCTAATTAGTTTATCTACTTAAATCTTGAGGAGCAGTATAGTATAGTAGATACTTTAATTACTCTTTGAATTGTGGCCAGAAAATCAAGGTGTTTGTATATAATTTTTAATTCAGCAATTGAAAACTCAGTAGTATTAAAAGAAAATGGTAAATGGAACATTACATTCAATATGGAGTACTACAGAAGTAGCGTAATAATTAAAGCATACAATATATATGACCTGGTGTTCAGGAATCATACTTGCCTTTTAGAAGAGGAGATTCTGATATTTTTCTGTTGAATTTAGTGAAATTATAATTCAAAACAGTAATCCGGCTCAGAAAAGCAAGGTAACAAGACATGAAAATGAATAATTCAATGGGCCAAATTCTGCTATAAATTACAGTTTAAATACAGAGCAAACCCACCAACTTCAGTTACACTGGAGTACTTCCACTAAGAGCAGAATTTGGAACTCAGTAGGGAGGGCTGGGTTTCTCTCCCACACCGAATGTAGAGATTTAGCATTGGTGAAACTTTCTGCAGTGTACAGAGCCAGCACATGATTTATGCATTGCTTAATCAAAATAGTGGGTGTTAAATGGTACAGTCCTTGCACTGGCTCTCTGAATAGGGGTGAATTCCACTCAGTGTGCATACATTTCCAACCGCCTTGCCTCATTACGAATGACTATTTAGAAAACCCATGAGCGAAATCCTGGCCCGGGTGAAGTCATTGGCAATATTCCCATTTACTTCATTGGGGCCAGGAAATCACTCCATGTTCTCATGCTGTCAGTGAGTGATTTAGAGTTGATCTGAGACCTGGTCTATGATGGGTTCCCTAAAAGGAAGTGTTTATAATATGAATTGTGACATTGAAATGCATCACAGTATTAATCCACAGTACTTAAAACCTTGTATCTGCATTTTTTGGGGAGTTCTCTAAACCAAACCTTTAAGACTTTTCAACTTTGCTTATCATTAACATACGCAGGTCAGTTAAAGTATGTTCCACCTGCACTCTACTCATGTAAACTCTATGGATTTACACATATAGACTATCATATTGTTCAGTGTTAATGAACATGTGATCAAACTGCTGTTGTGATGCATCAGAACAAGGGATTACAATTAATGTTGCAGTGCGAATTGTAGCTATGGATTTCTTGGTAGCTATAAATTCTGTTACATTATATCTTTCTAAATTCATAACCACATTTATTCACATTGTATGGAATATATTACTCAAAAAAGTTTTCCTACATTGTGTATGTGACCCAGGAAAAAATATGGAAATATCCCTCAACATTATAAAATCCCAACTGAGCACACACTTTCACATGTGAGTAGTCCCAGTGAAGCCAATGGATTTAATTGTGTAAAGCTCATCGTGTTGTTAAACATTTGCCAGATCAGGACCTCGTTTAGGTTAAATTTAAAGGAAAAATACAAGAGGTTCAAAGGGAGCAATTAATCATTTCAGTGGGAGGATTGCATGGGAGGTCTGAGCAGTGGTTTCCTGCAGCTGATTAAAAAAATAAAAATGATTCTTTGCATATGAAATAAACATGGCAGCCCTCCACAGAAAACATACCTTACACAGAAGAGATAGTTTAGTGCCCTGGCTAATAGCCCTGCTTCTCTTGAAAAAAAAAGAAATACTCTGAAACCTGTCTTATCCAATATAATTTTTCATTTTAATACACATTTCATAGAGAATTGATTACTACACAGATAGGTATCAGTATGTGGGAAAGCAGCGCAAATGGGAATCACAGATCTTTCATGGAAGTCAAACATGGGTTTAGAGAATCACTCTTTTTCCAGCAGAGAGGCCTATTGCAAGACTAGAACCTTGAATTTATGGTAGGCCTTTGAGAAGGACTCCAGAAATCACTTCAGACCAATAACAAAAGTGTCACAGATGACAGCTAATGACCTTCAAATAAACATAAATTACACAGGACTTTGGAAACTATTTAACAGAAAACTGCTTTCCACGACAGTCACACATCAATTAAACAAATGACTGAGTCTGGCCAAAAAATAAAAATAAAAATAAATCATTTTTATGAGGTAGGCCTTACATTTTGGGTGCAGATTAGTCTGAGTTTTTGTAATTTCCAGTACAAGTGATATAGTGCTTTTGTGGAAGATATTTTAGCTGCAAAAATGGCTGTATCCATTTTGCTCAAAGCAGTAGTTTGAAATTTGATGGGGAAAAGCAATTCTTCCAATATTTAAATTAAATGGAATTCTACGTAAGAAAATGTAATTACAATTGTCTTAATAAGCCTGCTGTTATTGGCAATTATTTCAGCAACATTAAACAGTAAGGGACCACTCTTGTCAATGGAAGACTCCCAATTAGAGCTGGGAACATTTTTCAGCCTTTTTTTTATTAAAGATGAAGATTTGGTGACACTGAAATATATGAATTCATGTCAATTTTGCCAAACTGTTTAACAAAAAATGTTTCCAAAAGTCAGAAATGTTTTAACATTTTTCAAACCAAAATACTATATTTCATTTCTCTGGTTTTGTGATACAGCAGAACCAGGGAGAGGGGAGATATATAAGCCCTAGGCTAATTAAGGCGTGGATCCCTATAGACTAGGGAAGGTTACTGCAGGTTAATTGGAGCACATGTAGCCAATTAAGGCCCTGTCAGGACCTAATTAAAAAAAAAAACCCTGCTTCAGAGTGAGGAAGAAGAGAGGACTGGAGTTTGGAGGTGTGTTGCTGAGAATTGAAAAACCTGAGAACGGAAGGAAGGAAGGGAGGAACAGACAGACACCCACCCACCCACCAACCCATCCTGTATTAAGGACTGAGGGTAACCTTACCCAAGGAGGAAGAGGATAAGAAACCTGCAGGAGTTGAGAGGGGCTGGGGCTCAGAGTGAGGAGCAAACTGAGACCCCCTTCCCTTCTCTACCAACTTCGTGGGCCACTAGTGGGACCTGTGGTGCCACAAGAGCTGGGGCAAGTGGTGGCATCATAGCCCCACCACCAAGAAAAGTGTGGGACCCACCATACCAACATTAGCCATTTTTTCAGTTTGAAGAACTTTGTTTAATATAAATGTGAAGGAAATGTCTAACCAATGAACATAAAATGTTCAACATTGAAAATGTTTATTCAGCTCCAAACAAAACTTTGATTCTCCAAGAATTTTAATAAAAATCAATTTGGGGTCAATCCAATAAGATTCCACCCCCACTCCCCCTTTTTTCAGGATTGTCAGCAAACCAAAAAAAACCCCACTATTTACACAGTTCCCTTAATGTCAAGGGGCTTTGGATAGAATCCTAAGAGCCCTACATCCATGACTGTAAGTAGCTCCTATACTCCATTGCATGCCATAAAACAGAGCTTTATGGCAGATCAGCCTGCTGGGACATGAGATAGATTTGTGAACTGGAATGTGGGGACTGGCCAATAGGTCTGTATATTCCATGAAACCACTTGACAAATCTTGTATGAGAGGAAGCATCTGCTACTCTGAGACCATGTTCTTATACATTATAATCAGGACTTCTAGCTGGACACCATTACTGTACAAGAGTCTCTGCCTTTCACATGAACGCCAATGGTGATTCATATTTGCTATTTCTTAGCAGGAGATCCTGTCCGATGAAGCACCAGTATCAGCAAGACAGAGCACTCACAGGAGAAGGATACTGTTAACATATATAGTTATAGTCTACTTCCTTTTCCTCACTCTTTATTTTTGGAGCAGTGCGAAGGGGTCTGCTCCCTATAGATACTATGTAGGCAGTAGGGCAAGGAAGTGATAGGCATTTCTGTCTTGCCCCCTGTTGACAGCCATCCCTGCCCTTCAGCGTCTGTCCCCTTCTGTGACTTGTCCCTCAGTTAGGATTTGGAAACTGTCATATAAGGTCTCTGGTATCATGGATAGGCTTTTTGTCTCCAGTTCCATCAGGGGCTGGGTAAGGGAGCCCAGGCCCACCCTCTCCACTGGATTCTAAGCCTGGGCCCAAAGATAGGTGGCTAAGTCCTGCACGCTGGAATGCTATGTGGCTGTGTCCCTGGATCATTTCCTACCAGCCTCCCCACACAAGAGGGAACAGCAAAGACATGTAAACAAAATAAGTCAAAGAATGTGTCTGTGACCTTGTAAACACCCAAAGTCCTTTCCCCTCGACTGGTCAGTCAGAGGATCCATAGTCGGGGGCAGCTGAGCCCCCCCATAGTTTTTGTCTTACAGCACTTCAGAGGATAGGCCTACTCACCTCCACTGCCTGCCTGCACATGAGCTACTCTGCTCTCCTTTTAAGTTCCTCCTCCAGCCAGTACATGCATTGGAGGTGGTGCTGCCTGGCTCCAGAACAGCTCCTTAACCCCTTCTCCAATGTGGAGTTTATACACAGGCAGAGACTGTATTTTACTGTGTGTTTGCCCAACATCTAGCACAATGGGACTCCAATGTTGTCTGGGACCTCAAGACACCATCATACTGCAAAATAATAAGAGACATTGAACTAGAGATAGGTATTTCTAAAAATTGTTTTGAAAAATAATATACAGTACTAGATATTTAATGATGGAATTACTGCAAATACTGCAGTTTTCCTTTAAAAGAGCTACCATCCCCATTTCTAATCTGAGGTACCTTTCCGAATTTATTTGCAAGTTTGACCACCTAGTCATTCAGTACTTAAAAAAACTATACATGCAAAGCATGTATATAGTGGCTAACAAAGTACCATGGCATTTCCCAAGTTAGTGGACTAACATCAGAAATATGGCTCAGATGCCCAAATATATTCTGCTCTGTGAACAGCTTCACTGTGATTTAAACCTCAGTACAAGGTATAGTGGTCTCAAGAGTGCTTGCTGGTTGTTTATCTTCCCCAGTTATATTGCTTTCTCTTCCAAGTGTCCCTACCTATTTTTCTTCTGTCGTCTTTTCCTATTCTCTGCCAAACCTCCACAATCCATTAGCTACTATTTTCTCTTTCCCTGGTTTCTCCTGTGTTGCCCTGAGACTGCTCTTTTTTAAGGACTTTCATTGTCTCTGACACATCATACTTCCTTGTGCTGCTGACTCTGCTTATCAAGTGTTTTGGATCTTCTCCCACCCTGTGATCCTTTGAAATACAAAAATTGCAATTTCTGTTCCATGCTGGAGCTGTACTCTCTCATCTGCCATGTTAACTCCCAGTATTAACAGGAACAAGCTAGTGCATGCTTCACTATTGTGAGGTACATAAGAATGGCCATACTGGGTCAGACCAAAGGTCCATCTGACAGTCGCCAATGCCAAGTGCCCCAAAGGGACTGAACAGACAGGTTATCATTAAGTGATCCATGCCCTATCACCCAATCCCAGCTTCTGGCAAACAGAGGCTAGGGACACACTTCCTGGCTAATAGCCATTGATGGACCTATCTTCCATGAATCTATCTAGCTCTCTTTTGAACCCCATTATAGTATTGGCCTTCACAACACCCTCTGGCAAGGAGTTCCAGAGGATGACAGTGCATTGCGTGAAAAAATACTTGTTTGTTTTTAAACCGGCTACCTATTAATTTAATTTGGTGGCCCCTTGTTCTTGAATTATGAGTAGGAGTAAATAACACTTCTTTATTTACTTTCTCCCCACCACTCATGGTTTTATAGACCTCTATCATATCCCCCCTTAGTCACCTCTTTTCCAAGCTGAAAAGTCCCAGTCAAGTAGCGACACAAGTTTCATAATACTGCTGAGTGGATACTATAATGGGCTGTCATTAGAAAACCCACTATCCTTGAATATCTGCCATAGATTTAAAGTCATGATAGAAGGCATACTCAGTGGGTTTGGCTTCTATTGATCAAGATTTGTTTGTTTTTCTTTTATTAACTTTATTTTCTCTGTTTAGTTGTCAACACATTTCTGGAAGCATCAGTGATCATTTTATGTAACAACCTAGCATAGTTTATGTAATGAATAGTTTATTTAAATAAGGGATAGTTGAAATGGCTATAGAAATACAGTAAATAAATGAACATGGAGAACTAGAACCTGTTCCTTATCACACAGACACCTGGGTTTACGGCTGTGCTCCAGAGCACAGCAGAGACTTGCAACTGGGTCTCTCTTACTGTGCATGAGTGTGTTAAGTGCGGTGCTATTGGATATTCTTGGGAGGGGCTCTCTCATTGGCTCGTGTTGAAGGTGTTCCACTTTGTATAAACAAACATACATTTAGTGAAGCAGGGACTGGAGACCAGATGTTCCCAACCGCCACCAGGTGAATGCCCTAACAGCTGGGCTGCAGAGTCATTCTCTCTGGCTTAATGTGTAAAAGATTTGAGTAGTCAAAGTGAAGCAGCTTCAACAGGATGGGGGCGGGGAGGAGGAGAGAGCGCGCACAGTATGCAATAGCATGGTGGTTAGGGAAGACACTTGTATTCAAGTCCCTCCTCTAGAGTAAGGATTCAAACTTATGTCTCCTACATACCAGGTATATATCCCAACCATGAGGCTAATAGGCTTAAGATGGTAGCACCAGTGCTCTCTTGATGTTGTGAATGATGCCTAAATCCCTTGTAAGTCTAGCCTAAAATGAAAAATTTCCAAGATAAACTTTGTTTGACTGAAACAATTTGCCAAAAAAGTCAAAAGCATTCAAAGTGTTACATCAATCTGAATCTGCATTTTTTTTTCCTGTGGAAAAAAGTTTTGTCCAGCCCTATTTAGATGGTTGTGTCTACTTATGCTTTGACATGGATGTCTTGGTAGTTTTCAAATATTTCAGTTTGTAACCAATGCCATAGATTTTTTCTGTTAATATAGTTTTCCCTGAGAACAGATTTGGAAGCAGTTCTCATGACCACAAGATAACTCCCGCCCATTTACGTGAGCTCAGCAATAGATCAAAAGTCAATTACAGCAGATGCTGTAGGAAGTGTACACATGTTCTTCTGGGTACTATTAAGTTTACAGTGTAATGGAATTGCTCATGACAGATAATGGATTTCAACTCATTAAATAGATTTCTGGAAAAAATACAGTGGAGTTTCACAGGACAGTTGTTCATCACCTCTCAGCTCAGCATAGAGTGAAACCATTAGAAAGTCTGGGAAATTTACCCCCAAAGTTCTTGTATTTAATTACCCAATTTTCTTGTATATCAGTGACAGCTCAGGTGCAAAGACCTTCTCCTCTTACTCCTCTGGCTGCACAACAGCCTTGGCCTTAGAGCACCTGTTAGACTGATTTAAGTTCTTTCTTCTGGACACAGTCTTCCTCTCAGCTGTTCCTATTCAGAAAAACAAAACACAGCCTTCACCTAGATGCAGGCTCTTAGAGACAGACATAGGGGGAAAAACACCAAAGAAAACAGCAAGAGTTTTACAGGGGGACACACCACATTTTTTTCCCTTGGCAGTGCAACTTCAGAATCTAACAGAACAAGAGGGTCAATACTAGAACCAGCTTCTCAGAGTATCTTATATAAACAAACAAAAATCCATTCTGATCTCTGAAGTTTTGATAAAAAAGGAAGTTCTTAAAGGCAAACTGTAGTTTTGTGAATAGAGTGCACTTATATATGTGGATGGGAAATGTGTCTCTGCGAAATAGTTTTCTAAACTTTTTGCCATTTAATGACTGAGTTTGCACTAGAAGTTATTTTATTTACTGTCATTCTAATAGGTTAAGTGTTGTCAGCTGAGTACCTGTTAGTTGACCTGAAATATTTAGGAAATCATTTTTAGCTTACGAAATTAATATATCAATAGATACTTCCTGTGTCAATGCACATTATGGCCCTAACTCTGAACTATTTCAGCAGGGTTTAGGGCACCTCTATGCCACTGGAGGATTTCCCTACAAAAGGGACATTCTCTGACCAGTGAAGAAACTCCTATTGACTTCAATGGCAGCTACATTAAGTCCTTCACTTTGCCCAAAATTGACATATTGGGGGCAAGGATCTGACTTAGTTTTAGCATCTCAAAATCAGTTAGCAGCTACTGTTTGAATAAATTATTAGTGTCTTTCATAAATGTCTCTGAATTTGACAGCAAGATGTTTGATCCTGATCATCTGACTGCTTCTGTTTAAGTCATAAAGAGAATTAGATGTTTGTTGTTCAATAAATAAATGGTACAAAGTTAAAATTAGTCAGTTAGTTTCAGGACTGGGATGTGGGCAATCTAGTCTAGTGGCTGGAGACAAAATGAGAAGGGACCAGGAACCAGAGCAAAGGGTGAGAGTTATAGTCCAGATCCAGGGCCAGCAATTGGCAACAAGGGTCAGAAGCAGAATGACCTGGATAGAAGCAGAGACTCAGCCTGGGGCAAGGGCTTGGGGCTTGGTCAGAGCAAGGCTAGAAACAAGGCAGGAGCAAGGCAAGTACAGGGGTGATGGCAGCTTCATGCAAAAACACTGAGCAACTTAAGGGCATGCATCCTGGCTCCTTTCAACTGACCAATTAGTTTTCCTGGAGGCTGAAGTCACTAAGTCCAGGCTCAGCTATAGGCCCTTCTTTTGAGGGTTAGGAACTGGTGGATGTTCATTATCATTCTGGGGATTGAATTACATCTTGGGTTCCTGGAAACATTGGCTTAAATTTTCAAGAGGAATAGATGTTGGATGCCTGAACAGTTAGGTGCCTAACTTGAGACACTAAAGAGCCCCAGCTTTTAGAAAGTGCTAAGCACCACTCTCTGAATATAATGCTCCTCTAAACTGTTTCACAAGTCTCCCCATTTTTGGCTGCCCTCAAAAATACTAGTCACTTCTGAAAATTGTACATAAACAAGCCTCACTTTAGTGCTGGTGGGGCGGAGTGCAAGAAAGTCTGTCAGGAAAAAAATAGATATCTTGCTGACTGGAGAGGAGGCAGCCTGGTTTTTGTAAAAAGCAACAGAGGGTCGACCCTCTGTTGCTTTTTACAGATTCAGACTAACACGGCTACCCCTCTGGTTTTTGTAAGTCATTCCTTACCCATCCTCTTGGAAAGGATTAGTAAAATAATGGCTAATGGATACTGTTATGTCTTTAATCATGAGAGTTTATCATTATATTAATAAACACACTGGAAGAGATATATAGCCACTTTGTACCAGTTGAGCCAGTGTAAAGTTACCTGATGTGGGCACCCCTTGGTGTAGGGCAGGCACAGAACTCTGCCTTCTCTCCCACATTCCTGCAGTAGCTTCCAATATGTTCCAGAGTATTTCTATACCTTGATATTCCCTGTTGTCCCAGTGCTTAAAGAGCTCTGGCAACAGCGATATCAGTTAAAGCAGCCTTCAATTTGCTCTAACCTGTCCTGGGGAAGCTAGTCCCGGCATAAGTTCTTTCTTAGTGTCGGTGCATGTTGCAGGGATGAATTCCCCCTCTCATCACCCCTGCCAGACCCAATGCAATGCATTTGTGGTAAAGGATATACTCTGCTACCATCACTGGAGGAACTGCTACTCCTGAGACAGCAAAATATGCTGGGGATAACAAAGCTGCAATACCATCTAGTGAAGGGAACTGTAGCATCACATTTTAGAAGTATAAAAAGCTAGCTGAACATTCAAGACCCACCAGAGATGAAATTGAGATTTTCACCCTGCACTGTGAGGCTATTCAAGAAACTTGGTAACCACAGTTTGAGACCTAAAATCCCTTCAAACTGGTTAAGAGATAGGAAGCAAAAGGCAATGATGACCAAATATTAATGTAATTTATTAATTAAATTGTTGTGATTAATGTATTACATTAATTGTAATTAATGTAAAATTAACGGGTTTGAATTCAATAGTGGCCAAAGAGTAAGTGGCCAGTTCTCACTAAAGTCAATGGGAGGTGAGGGCACTCAACACCTGGTAGGATCAAGGTCCATATGCTCTCTTTTGGAGTGCATACTTGGGATTTTTTTTTTTTTTTTAAGTTTCAGAAATGACAGCAAACAAACAAAATCAGTTATTCACCCAGCTCTAATAGAAATTTCTATGTTCCTAAATTTGTTTTGGCACTCTAATCCCAGAACTTGAAGCAGCATGAGACAGAAGTAACAAATAAAACAGGAGAAACTGAAGAAATTGCTGTTGAAGTAATCCATAATTCATATGCTAAAGATGGCAGTTTTATATATAGAAGTAAGCTTTGAAGAAACTCCTGCATAACTTATATCTCATGTAAAAAAGGGCAGAAGTCAGGCTAACAGCAATTTGAATTAACAAGGCAAAATAACTAATTGTGTAGAGAAGGGCTGGGTTCTGATAACCTTGTCGCTTTAGCACTGAGTGCTGCCCTACTCAACATCAATTATAATCCCTTTCTAAAACAAACACTGGAGAAAGATGAAAGCTCTATCTGTAAAGGTTTAGAAAATAACAATGCAGGCCCAGAGACACAGATATTATTATAAAAGAGGCCTTATACAGTGGGAATAATATAAACAAAAGAGATTAAGTGTTTACAATGGTTCTTTGAGGGAAAGCAATGATCCTCCTGTTGGCACTACATGAAAATGATTTTAATCACTCTAATGGGGGAGACGGATACTTTGTGAAAGAAAAATTCCATAAATGTACTTTTAGAAGGTAAATTGTTCTCCCTCTCTTTCTTTCCTGAGTAGAAAGACTCTGTTTAAATATTTGATGGGGGGAAAGGAACAATTTATGCAATGTAGTATGGAGATTTCAAACAATTTCATGTTGTTGAAAGAAGGAGGAAGAATAGAAACATGCTAAAGCAGAACTACTTTTTAAAAAATAAAACTGAGGGTAAAATACAGAGAGCAAGTTCTTCTAAATCTTTGAACCATTAAGGTGAATTTTTTTAAAGTAATTTCATGCAAAAATATTTTCTCCCAGAATTCAGATAATTGGCTTCATGTGTAAATGCCCAATGGTGTCTAGGTCTTTGCTTTTCTGTCTGAAATCTGACAAAGTAGAAAAGGGTTCATGTTGTGACTCACCACACCACACAAGAGTCAGGTGTTTGCCAATGGTAACCCTTTTCCACAAGGAGTGAATGAAAGTGAGAAATGAAAGTATGGAAGATCGGATTGACCATCTTCAGGACCTGACCTTCCCTTTCCTATGGATTCACAGGAGAGGATCAGGCCCTAAAATGAGGTAGATTCATGTGTTTCTTTTAGGAGATGGCTACACTTGCAGATGTAGAGTGCTGTGAGTTAAAACCACCTTTGGAGAGCGCAGTAAGGAAAGCGCTGCAATCTGTCCACACTGACGGCTGCAAGCGCATTGTCATGGCCACATTTGTGGCACTTGCAGTGGCATTGGGAGTGGTGCATTATGGGCAGCTATCCCACAGAGCACCTCTTCCCATTCCAGCACTGTGGCTTTTGGGAAGGGGGCGGGGCATGCAGGGCATTCTGGGACGTGTCCCAATGCCCCGTAATGCAGCGGTTCGCATCCCAGCAATCCCTGTGCTTCCGTCCACATTTGGCGCCATCTTTCAACGTTTTTTGTGCCGCGCGCTCTGTCTTCCCTTTCGGTCTGCAGGAACGGAGCCCAGACTGCTGAGGAGTATGCTGACAAGTCTCTCCAGCCTGTCACGTTTGGCAGTCAAGTTACTTCTTAAGATCCAAACTGACAGTGAGGACTCCGACGATGATATTGACTTGAGTAACACATACAACACAAGATTGCTTGTGCCATTCACGGACATGCTCACCACCGTGGAATGCTGCTTTTGGGCTCAGGAAACAAGCACTGAGTGGTGGGATCACATCAGACAGAGAGCCTTGAGAGCAGCAAGGAGCAGTTCAACAGGCTGAGCCGGTGCAGAATGACTATGGAGTGTGCTTTTGGCCATTTAAAGGGCCGCTGTCGCTCTCTGTATGGGAAGCTGGACCGGGCCGATGACAGCATCCCTGCGGTTATATCCACATGCTGTGCCCTCCATAATATTTGTGAACGGAAGGGTGAAAGATTCACTCAGGCATGGAACTTGGAGGTTCAACACCTGGAGGCTGAATTTGAACAGCCAGAGAGCAGGACTATTAGAGGTGCCCAGCAAGGGGCTGCAGGTATTAGGGATGCCTTGAGGGAGCAATCTGAGGCTGAAAGCCACCAGTAATGTCTGGTGCCCTGAACAGGAGTGAAGTGCAGTGGTTCCAATGTTAGTAGGAATCTGTGTTTGCTACACTGACTTGCAGTGCCTGTTGCTTTCCTGGACTAAGGTATCTTTTACTTTATGCAATAATAAAGAATGTTTTCAAAGCCAAAAAATCCAGTTATTGAAAAGAAGATTCATTTATTGAAAAGAAACACAACTGCTTGGGAAATAGAAAGGGCAACGGGGTGGGGTGGGGAATGGTACAATCACAGATTTGCGTATGTCCTGTTATCATACTCAGCCTTCCTGTCTGGAGTGCTGTGCAATGAGTGCTGTACTTCAGGATAGCTATACTGCATGGTGATGGGGGTTGAGTGCAGTGGGTAAGGGTCGTAGTTTGCAGGGCTGGGTGGTGAAGCTACAGGTGTTGGAGGCAGCTGGTGGCAATAAGAATCCGGATGTTGGGGAAAGTGGGTTGGAGGTGACATTGGGGCACAAGGGAAAGAGTTTTGGGACAAGGGCTGCAGGGGAGGGCGGGCGCAGTAGTGCTCCACCTGCCTGGCTACGAGTGCCTGGATCGAGTCCGCTTGGCACTCCCTGATGCTTATCAGCTGATCCGTGCTTTGCTGCCGGAGCTCCGCGCTTTTGTGCTGGCGATTTGCATTCTGCTGGCAGATCCTCCTTTCATTCTCCCTCCACTCCTGCACTTTTAGATTCTCATTAAGGGACTGCTGCATTACTTCATGCAGCATGTCTTCTTTGCTTCTACATGTCCTCTTCCTAATTCTTTGCAGTCTTTCGACTGGTGATAATATAGATGGCTGAGATCTCAAGGTTGCATCTGTAAAGGCAAAATGCAACACTTAACAGAGGCAGCATTGTTCAGACCAGACAGAGTAATGATTCTCCCATACTTAAGGGCAAGCACACTCTACACAATAGCATAATTTGCCCGTCCCAAAGCGAGCGCACATAACCCATGGGAGCGCCAAAATGGTGAGTAAGCACAGGGTCAAGGGGGACTGATTGTTTCATGGCTGTATTGTCCTCTGGGTTTTTTTGCCTTGGGGAGAGCCAACAGCTTCAGGGGGCCCCTATACTGAATACTGTCCCTACATTTTCCACAGGAGTTCATCCTGGAAGATATCTCACTGCTGAGGGTGACCTGGGAAGCAAGGGAGGGTCTTCTACTACAATGCGGCATCTGCCCTGGCCCATATGCAGCTTGCCTGTGTGCAGCAATAGTCTCTCCCACCCCTCACGGCACAGTAGCACGGACATGTTAGCCTGACTAGGACAAGGACCACAGTGGCTCTCCCAAGAAACCTGCGCAAGCGCATTGCCCAAGTTCTGGATGAGACCTTTGAAGAGATCACTGAGGCAGATTACTGCGATGTGAGGTAGCACTTCAACACCCTATTCCGCATCTAAGCATGAATGCAGCCCTAACCCTCCTCGCCCCAAGAGCCAGCACCGAATAACTTCCTTCCCAAAATAAAAGCCGCTTACCGGGCACCTCCTCTTGTGTTTGTCCTTCCCCAAGCACCGGCCACCACAACTGCCTACCTTCCTCCTGGCTGGAAAACAGCCCCTGGCTGCATGCATCTAGAGATTCCGTGGTGTCTTCCTTCTCCTCAGCACCCTCACTCCTGCTTTCCTCCTCCTCCTCCTCCTCTTGCCTTGTTGGACTGGGCTTTGAAGTGTCCATGGTGGTACTCGGAGTGGAGGTGGGGTCGCCCCCAAGTATCGCATCCAGCTCTTTGTAGAAACGGCAGATCGCGGGGGCAGCACCGGTGTGGTGGTTTGCCTCGTGGGCTTTGTGGTAGGCATTCCGCAGCTCCTTCACTTTAACCCTGCTCTACAGTGCATCCCAGTCATGGCCCCTTTCCATCATGTCCCTTGATATCTACCCGAAAGTATTGTAATTCCTATGGCTGGAGCACAGCTGGGACTGGACAGCTTACTCTCTATTTCCCCCTCCCCCCAAACACTGATGAGGTCCAGCACTTCGCCATTGCTCCATACTGGGGATCGCCTCGTGCGTGGAGGCATGGTCACCTGGAAAGATTCGCTGATAGCACTCCATGCCTGGCTGAACAAACAGGAAGGGGATTTTCAAAATTCCCAGAGAATTTAAAGGGCAGGTCTGATGGATGGTCACCTGAGGGCAGGGCAATAGAGTTCAAAGTGATGACCAGAGTGGCTAGAACAGGCATTGTGGGACACTTCTGGAGGCCGATCAGAGCACATCAACAGATCAGGGCGTCCGCACTGGCACCACGGTGCTCCAGCGGAGGCGCATCAAACGTTATTCCACTCACTGAGGTGGATTACTAGGAGCGCTCTAGCCACAGAGTCAGAGCGCTCTACGTGCCTTGCCAGTGTGGACGCGTCGTGAGTTAGAGCGCACTGGGCTGCTTTAATGCGCTCTAACTCGCAAGTGTAGCCATGCCCTTAGTTTCCTATTTCCTGAATATATGCAGAAATTTCTATTTCATACAGAATAGAAGATAAGATTCTAAGTTTGGAAAGCTCTACTGTTTCAATGAACCAACACCATTCAAAAGGTCATTTAGAGAGTCTTGCGAGAAGTTAGTCACTCATCTAATAAAACAATGTTTTATTAGTAGACTTTGCATCTAGTAGCACAAAAAAGAAAAGAACCACATGCAATACAGGGGGCTCCACTCAGTCCAAGCGCATGTGGCTACAACCCAACTGAGTTGCACTTGAATGCCAGCCCTGAATTTGGCCCATGCAGTGTTTTGCTAAATAGATTTCATGTTAGTGCCTTAAAGGGGATTTAAAAAGCTTATAACCTGCCAAAATGTCACCAAATACATAAAACAGAGTATAATGCTGGCCTTGAATGTCAAAATTCTGTAACCATATTGAATTGAATGGAGTTGCAAAGATATAACCCGTGGTAGAATTTTGCCTGTGCTGTTATAGGTGTCAGTTATCAATGTCTGCATACGTCTTGTGAGTCAAATAAGAACCTGACACAAACCCCAATGCACAAAAGGAGACTTCCCAGTCACCTCAATATAGTTTTAGAGCAATTGTGTTTATCTGTCATTTCAAGAAACTTTCCTTGTGCATTTTACAGCTTACTTGGTACAATTGAAAAGATTTTAAAGTTTGCATTTTTATATATGAACAGTGATTTTTGCCCTGGACTTTTACCCTTTAAAACAAAACAAAAACAGAACCATAGGTCCATTTCTTCTCCTAGCAGGGCCGGCACCAGTGCAGGAAGCAGGTGCTTGGGGCGGCCAATGGAAAGGGGTGGCACGTCCAGGTCTTCAGCAGCAATTCGGCGGTGGGTACCTCAGTCCCTCTCGGAGGGAAGGACCGGCCGCCGAATTGCCAATTTTTTGGCTGCTTGGGGTGGCAAAAAACCTGGAGCCCTGTCTCCTAGGCACTACCAGTGCTAGTAAAACAACTATTTTATTTCTGCTCCAGTCCTTCTTAAAAATCTATCACTTATTGCAGGGGTGGGCAAACTACAGCCCCTCAGGGCTTTGGATCCGGCCCGCGGGATTGCCATCCCTGTGGCACCATGGGCCCCACGCCGCTCCGGGAAGGGGCTGGCATCACGTCCCTGTGGCCCCTGGGGGAGGGAGGGCAGAGGGCTCCACATGCTGCCCTTGCCTGTAGGTACCTCCCCCGAAGTTCACATTGGCCGGGAACGGGGAAGCACAGCCAATGGGAGCGTCGGGGGAGGTACCCACGGGCAAGGGCAGCACACGGAGCCCTCTGCCTCTTCCACCTTCCCCCACCCCCGGGCCACGGGGATGTGGTGCCAGCTGCTTCCCGGAGCGGTGCTGGGCCAAGGCAAGCAGGCAGGGAGCCTACCCTGGCCAAGGTGTGCACCGCTGCCACCCCAGAGCCCATCCAGGTAAGCGGTGCTCGGTCGGAGCCTGCACCCCAAACTCCCCCTGCACCCCAACTTCCTGCCCTGAGCCCCCTGCCTGCACCCCTGCCGCATCGCTCCTGCACCCCAACCCCCAGCCCTACATTCATGGCCCTGCATGCAATTTCCCTACCCAGATGTGGTCCTCGGGCCAAAAAGTTTGCCCACCCTGACTTATTGAGATGAATCTGCATCGGACCTTTAATTCTGTTCAAAGAAGGTGAGAAGAGGCTTTCTACATGACATAAGTTGCGATCCTTTTTTTTTTTTTAATGTAAATATCCTGCTTGTGTTTAGGCTTGGACAGTGCCTAGTACACGGTGAGCACTTCCAGAATTGAGTAGTAATGCTGCTCACCTTGCTACTATGATGACAGGTGTTAAGAAAGTCTCTATCCAGATAGAAAGCAAAGTATTTTTCACTAAAATATTTTCCACTTCTAGTTATTTATGTCACCTGTGGAACCTGTCATCTTGCAACATCCCTGCATAGCAGCAAGTGCACATTCACAAGGCCTCTTTTCCATGAGGCCATTTATTCAAAACATACTTCCCAATCATTAGTTGTTAGTCACTGAAGGTGAAATTCATCTGGGAATGGAGAGCCAGTGCAAAGCCCTCTGTATTACATATGACCCTCAGAGAGGCCAAGGAAGCTCCTCAGCTGTCTCATTATGGCAGCTTTAGAGATCACATTGTGAGATATCCCTGAGTTACCTCAAAGCCTGATAAATCATCCCTGAACAAGAGGATGTGATGAGTCAGAGGCAATTACTGTGATAGGCCTCATACCATACAACCAGGGTTCATGCCAACCCAATCCCAAGACATGTATATAGGCTCCTGAGGGAAGCAGTCTCTCCAGTCTGCTGAGTGTCACTACCTGGCCAGGAAATATTCCTGTTGTCTACTAGTTCTAGCTTGCTCTTATTGCTGCTCTAACCCATGCCTGTTTCTATACTAGCCAGCCCCCACTCCAGCCTGCATCTGCAACTGGTTGCCTGGCAATTCTGACACACACGAGTTATGCAAAGGGCCTTTCACAGGGCCAAGGATGTGTCCCTTGGCTTTCAGAATGCCCTCCACTTACCCTTGCTAGTAGTACTTTTCCACATTGAATGGTGGGACATTTTCAGCCCATTAAGCCAAATTCACCATTTATGGGTGACTATGGAATATGGTCTTAAAAGACTACTTAGTTTAAATATCCTTAATGAAAAAAAAACCTAAACCTATTGTAAACATATATACAGATGCACAGGTGCATTAGGGGATGAATACATTACAGACTCAGCACTGTAATCATCACTCCTCACAATTGCATTTTTTCTGCTTCTCACATGGTGTACACCTGTGAAACTGGCAATACAGTGAGAGATATTCAAAGCAAACACTTGCACCTTTGTTCCTCCTTGCAAAGATGTTTTTCTACCCCATTGTCAGTGTACTCCTATTCAACAGTAGTAGCCTTAAGACTATTTCAGCCCTTTTCACAGGTACCCACTCAGAATATAATCATATTAGAAACCACTCAGGTGGAATGTCAATTTATCACCATTGGAAACAAAACCAAAGAAGTGGCCTGTCAGGGATAGCAAAATAATAGAGTTAAGTGTTCTAAAGATGCAATTCAACCCATCAGTAGTGAGTTACGGGGGTGCGGTGGGGAGGGGGGGGGAATGAGACGGATGTTGAATAGAGTGTTGTCAGAGTTCATAAATGCAGATTTTTCTTTAAAATTTGTATATTGGGAGAATTCAGGGCTTTATTCTCATTTACACCCTTTGCTCTGGTAGTGCTAGAGGGACCTTAAAGTGGGAATACATTACGTTTACACACACTTTAATTCCTCTTCACACAGCGGGAATGCAGTATTTTGCCCTGAAGGCCTTCATCATTCAATGGCTGTAAAAGTGACACTTGCTGCAAAATGATCTACTATTAGTATAATACACTGAAAGGTATCACTTGCACTAACATACCTTATTTACCTGAGGGGAGAGGTAGATTTTTGGAGAGTGAGGCTTGGTAAACAGGGAAGCAGAAAACAAGAATATATATTTTTAGAGAGAGACCATAAGTGGAGCAGCTGCAACACACATTTTTATGCTTGCAACTAGGCCTAACACAGGTTGTTGTTTGTTTTAACTCACATTTCAAATTCCAGCTGCTTGTCAAGCTGGAAGATGCTGACAGGTAACTGAAATATGAGTAAAAATCCCTGCTTCATATTTTGGCTTTTGCATCAGAATAATAATGCTGATAAAGTTCAATATTGCTCTACTCAAGAAGATCCATTAAAGCACTTTCTTATAATGTTTTATTTATTGAGGGGCATTTTAATATAAAAATTTGTTTGTATTTTTAGTTTGTGGAAAAGATAAATCTTTCACATTCACACACAGGGCATCAGAAAAAAATACACAGTACCGATGAGGTAATACGTTGTACAGAATGTTAGTTACATGTCCAAAGTTCTCATGACTGTTCAGCAAGTTGTCAAGAGCAAACTCACTGTGCTTCATCCTGACCTGTTAGTACATTTGGAAAGTGACTCTGAACAGAGGACTCTATTTGACTTAGGTTGCTCTAACAGCATATTTGACTGTTTATCCTGAAAAAGTTCTGCATCCATACCTAGTGATCTCACTGCTCTGGTTTTAGAGTCCATCTCTATGGATTCACATCACAGTAAAATTAAAACAGAATATATTTACTTAAACATCACCTTTCATGGGAGGATAGCAAAGCATATTACATACATTAGGGTTCAATTTGCCCGGGGCATAAGGCCCTTCCACACTACTTAAGCTCCACTTCACTTTTTCAGACCCATTATTTTCCTTTGAGGCTGTGTCAGGAAGTGTCAAGATTCTTTTCAAAGTTTTGTCTCTCTTATGTACAGAGAATTTCCTACTATTACTATCAATGAGCAAGGATGTTTCTTTTCCCTCTGTTTCATTATCCTTAAAAATAAAGTCACAGGTGGCTTACTTTAAAGAATTTCCTTTCAGAAGTGATTGTTAGAAGGTGAAAACAGGCTCCCTGCATGACCCCTCTGGCCAGCCTTTGGTCTGAAAAAATAGACTGTTTGGCTTGGTTGCACATAACCCTTCTAATACTTTATTTTAAAGGTCAAAATTTGCATGCGCGCATGGAACACCTTTCCCACTCATTGGTTTCTGTCCACTCCTTAGTAAAACCAAAGGGTGTAAGTTCAAGCACCATGCAGTTTCCATTGTTGGGCATTTTGTGTAGAACATTCCTATCCTATTCTTTCTAACTTCCTGTAAACAAAGACCCAGCATTTCCTTATTTCTGTCTCGTATGGCTAGAAAAGTAATTTTCACAGAGCTAGGGTAGCCTAATGTCCTTAAGTATGTGACTCTTTCTACTAATTCTGGAAGCCAAGAAACAATATGGAGGTTCAAAAAGATTACTGATGTAGAATCATAAAGCTCTTCTGAGACAGAGGCAGGTAGATCTGGACAGGCATCAGAGTCAACAATCTGATTGATTGGAGCCTGATTTTCAGAAGTGCTGAGCACATACAACTCCAGATGAAGTCAATGGGAACTACAGGTGCTCAGTATTGATGAAGAATATCAGGCACAGAGCATAAATAGAAGAATTGCTATTGTAAAAATGTTTTGTCATTATTGCAAGCATACAGGATTGGTGGACTGAGAAATACCACAGAATCAATTCAGAGTCTCATGAGTGGAATAATGTTTTCAAATGCTTACAAGTCAGTGTACCACAAAACAATGGACTCCTGACGTTCATGATCCTTAATAGGTTTAGTACGCTATGAGCTACTCAGAGATTGGTAGATAACTGAAGATTCATAGTTTCCAAGACCAGAAGAGGCCACTGTGACCATCTAATCTGACCCTGTATAACAGAGGCCATAGAGTTCCCCAAAATAATTCCCACACCACATCTTTTTAGAGATCTAGCCAATCTTGATTTAAAATTTCAGTGATAGAGAATCTGTCACCAGCCTTGCTAAATTGGGACAAAGGTTAATTACCCTCACTGTCAAATTTATTCCTTATCTCCACTCTGAATTTGTCTAGCTTCAACTTCCACGCACTGGATCAAGTTATACCTTTGTAAGCAGAGTCAGGTTGAGCTCTACCCTGACATCTGGTGGTGAATTATGGCGAGTGTGGAAAAGAACTTCAGGGGCTGATCTTGTTTGCATAGGCACACCCACCCTGCCTAGCATGAGCCCAGGGCAGCCCAAAATGGTCACTTTGGCAGCTGTGGGATCCCCAGTTTCTCTGTTATTGGGGCAGGAGGAATAAAGTGTTGTTACCCTGATTATGTGAATCAAGGACAATGAAACGTTTTATGACAGAGGGTCTCACCATCACCTAAGTAGCACTCGCTAGACAAGGGACATGGGTTCCAAAAGCCAGTGACTTGAGAGAGGTTGGGGATAGGTATGTGTATGGGCCTCTTTTGAGGGCCTGGAACACCAATTGCACCTCCTCTCTCCACTGTTGAATAGCAGAGCTAATTTTGATTCCATTAGGAGTCTAGCTAGAGGCCGCTGAGCTGAATTCACTTTGGGCCAATGGTGCACCGGCACTGGGGCTCCCCTACTACAAGCTGAAATCACTAAAAGAGCTAAAATTACTGAGCTGAGATCACTGAGTGCTGTGTTAACTAGTGGGGGAGCCTGAAGATACATTGCTAAGCGGCTGGCAGAGTGGAGCAGTTTGTGGGATGGTTGAAGTGGCCCACGGAACAGTGAGTGGAGCAGAGAGCAGCAGTTTGCGGGGTGGCTGAAGTGGCTCACAGGACGGCTGGAAGAGCGGAGCAGAGCGGCTGGTAGGGCGGAGCCGTTTGTGGTGAAGGCTGCAGCAGAACTCCATGGAGAGGTGGGGCAGTCAGCCTCGGACCACATAAGGGGCCCCTTAAAACCCCATGTGCCCCCCCCATTTCCACCCAGGCTGGGAGGGTAAAACTCTGCAGATAAACTTTTGAACTCTGGGGCGGCACTGACCAGGGATAGAGACTTTTGGGTTGTTGGACTTTGGGGTGATTGGACTTAAGACCCTGAGGGGAAAAGGACACTGCCAAACTTACTTGGAGGTGGGTCTTTTGCTCATGGTTTGTGTTATGAATCCTGTTTGTGGTGTTTTTCCCAATTTAATGCTGACGTCATTTACCTCATGTTATTAAACATTTTCTGCTACACTCAGACTCCGTGCTTGCGAGAGGGGAAGTATTGCCTCTTAGAGGCACCCAGAGGGTGGTATGTAATTATCCCAGATCATTGGGTAGGGCTCGAGCCGGTTTTGCATTGCGTTATTGAAACGGAACCCCTAGATACTGAACCCGGCCCTTGTTGCTGCCAACTCAGATGGGCAGAAGGGTTACACCTTTCTCTGCTAGACTGATGATATTGCAGAGCGGATAGCTAGTTGGCCCAGGTCACAACCTTAAAGAAGTGTTAATTGTACCCATTCACTTGGGTGTGGATATCAAAGAGATATTAAGTGGGTTGGTAGACATAAGCTCATTCACTGGTGTTGATAAGAAATCAAGGAAAATGTTGAGAATGTTGTTTTTATCTGTCTGTGTCCTGTACTTAATTAAATTTAAGGTCAAAGATGAGTATACACTGCATGAAACTAATGAATATTATCTGTATTGTCTTCATTTATCTATCCATATTATAATGAATGGCCAGCATGTAAATCAGTGTAACTGGATTACTTGTGTATGCATGGGAAGAGCGGGTCATCGTTTGCCACAATGGGACGTCTATGGACACATTGTGCTGGGAACACCTGCCAAACTGTTTTCAGCTTGTCTTCCTATAGAGCAAGATCTATAAAATACTGGATCCTGGGGGCTATTCTTCATCTCTAGACTTCTTGGGTTCTGACGGGGAACCTTATGTGATTGGACAGAGTACCCCAAAACTATTTTGGGAAATCCTGAGGAACTTATGGAAAGCAAACAGACATTACATCTCTGCATCATTTGGACTACAACTCTGATTCACCTGTAATGTAGTTCATCTGCTTAACCTCTCAATAACTTTTCTTTGCTAATAAGTCTATATTTTAGTTGCTAAAGGATTGGCAAAAGCAGGGGTCGGCAACCTTTCAGAAGTGGTGTGCCAAGTCTTCATTTATTCACTCTAATTTAAGGTTTCGCGTGCCAGTAATACCTTCTAAAAATGTTAAAATGTCTCTTTCTATAAGTCTATAATATATAACTAAACTATTGTTGTATGTAAAGTAAATACGGCTTTTAAAATGTTTAAGAAGCTTCATTTAAAATTAAATTAAAATGCAGAGCCCCCCGGACCGGTGGCCAGGACCTGGGCAGTGAGAGTTCCACTGAAAATCAGTTTGCGTGCCGCCTTTGGCACGCATGCTATAGGTTGCCTACCCCTGGGTTACAGCATTGTCTTTGGTGAGATCTGAAGTATACCTTAACCTGGGAGTAAGTGACTAGCCCTTGAGGGCTGGAAGCAACCTAATGTATGGTGAATTTGGTTTTAATAACCTTTCATCATAAAGTCCAGTTTGCCTAGGTGGTAAAAAGGGCTGGAATGTCTAAGGGGACTATCTGTGACTCCATAGTAAAACTAATATAGTGATACAGGAGTACACTTTTGTAACTGGCTTGGTGAAATCTAATGACAGAATATAACACCTGTTTGGGGTGTCTGCCCTATTTTCTGATAGTCTGTCCTGAGTTTGGCATTCTTAGCTGCGAGCGACTCCAGGCAGCATGACAGATACTATTATTAAATATTTGTTTCCCGTGTAGGTATATACAGACTGTAAGCAAGTCACTCAGTCACTTTCTTTGTTAAGCTAAATTGACTCAAGAAGCTCAGTCTGTCATTGAATCCTCTCCAAATTATCAACATCCTTCTTGAAGTGTGGACACCAGAACTGGACACAGTATTCCAGCAGCGGTCACACCAGTGCCAAATATAGAGGGAGAAAAAAAACCTCTACTCCTAATTGAGATTCCCCTGATAATGCATCCCAGGATAGTATTAGCTCTTTTGGCCATAGTCCCACTGAGAGTTCATGTTCAACTAATTATCCACCATGACCCCCAAATCTTTTTCAGAGTCACTGCTTTGCAGCATAGATTCCCCCCCCCCCCATCTTCTAAGTATGGCTTACATTCTTTGTTCCTAAATATATACATTTAGCCTTATTAAAATGCACATTGTTTGTTTGCTTGCACTTAGCTTACCAAGCAATCCAGATCACTCTGTATCAGTGACCTGTCCTCTTCATTATTTACCACTCCCCCAACTTTCAGGTCGTCTGCAAACTTTATCAATGGTGACTATTTTCTTCCATGTCCTTGATAAGCACATTAAATAGTATAGGCCAAGGACCGATTTCTGAAGGGCCTCACTGGAAATACACCCTCTTAGTGATGATTCCCATTTATCACTGGGATAACTAATAGGTCAGTTAGCCAGTTTTCAAATCAATTTAACTGTGCCATTTAAACTTTGTATCATTCTAGTTTTTTTCAAAATGTTGTACATTAACAGCTCAGATGCCTTATAGAAGTCTAGGTATATTACCGAACTTGTAATCTCACACATAAACAAAAAAAGTCAGTCTGACAGGATCTGTTTTCCATAAACCCATGTTGACTTGCATTAATCACATTACCTTCCTTTAATTTTTTATTAACTGAGTCCAATACCAGCCAATCCTTGCCTGGGATCAATGTCAGACTGAGCAGACTATAGTTATCCAGGTCATTCTGTTTACCCTTCTTAAAAATTGATCCAGAGCCTACCTACACCCTGCACAATTACACCACACAGGTCATCTGCCTGGACGTCACATATGAACTGGGTTCTTTCCCCTGTAGCTGGGTTCCCCTGCAGACACCTTCTTGCTCCCTGAAGGCTCAGTAGCAATTGAATTCCTGTTGGCTTTTATGAGGATCAGAGACCAGATCCACAAATTTATTTAGGCTCTTAACTAACACTGATTTCAATGGAAGTCAGGAGCCTAAACAACTTTGTGGATCTGGACTCTGGTCTTCCAATTATCACCTGATCCCTGAGCTCACCACATCAGTTGGGAAGCAGCTTATTAGTGACATAGCCACCCTATGAGAGGGAAGTATCCATTCTATAGATTCCATAGTTGCAAAATGTGTCGCTCTGGGATATTATCACACCCTTTCCCATCTACCATGTAAGTCCCACAGATACGAGAAACTGCTAACTTTTCTGCACAATGTGCACAGTTTTGGTCATTACCAAACTAAGTGTTAACCTTTAATACTATTTTGTAAAATTCATGGTGGCTTTTCAAAGTTCAGTCCTGTTTTACTTTTCACAAACCAACTCCAGTAGGTACTTGGAATGCAATGTGGAGATTGGGGCACCAGTTGCCTCTCCTTTATTACTGTAGCTATATGAGCAGCTCAGATTAATCTATGAGTGCCCATTCTGCCCCGGAAGGAGGAGACCACAAGAAGTCAAGTTGCATTGCTTGTGCCCTGCACCAGCATTAGCTTAGTGCTAGTGGCAAAAAGGCCTACTCATCTTTTCAGCCACAAGTAAATAATCATGGAGAGTCAATATTTACCCAACTTCACCTGCAATTAGATGGAAAGTGATGTTTTGGAAGTTTTCAGCAGGAATTATTTGTTAATTTCCACTGTCATTTAATTAAAAGTCCACTGAACTTAATATTTTCATTGATTTTAATGGCTATTAGATCAGGTCCTGTCATGGCAATTCTTCTGAAGTCTGCATACATCTAATCTCATCAATTGTATCTATTGCTTTTCCCTGGAGAAAAGGAGCATGGGAATAGATAAGCAAGCAAGTATTGCTTGACAATTACTATCCAATATCATCCAGTAGAATCTGATCATTTTATAATACCCTCAAAATCATTGTTACTTTCCCCAGTCACATCTTTATCTCATTAGAGGACATGTACTATTGAAAAGATCACACTGCCCTTATCAGTCATTCATTCATCAGTATAAAAATCAAAGTTACAAAAAATGTAGAAAATGGCTTCTTTGGAACAAGAGTGCAAGAAGTCAAAGCTTTAAGCATAAAATAGTCTTATCTATGTTTCATAGATTCATAGATTCTAGAACTGGAAGGGACCTCGAGAGGTCATCGAGTCCAGTCCCCTGCCTGCATGGCAGGACCAAATACTGTCTAAACCATCCCTGATAGACATTTATCTAACCTACTCTTAAATATCTCCAGAGATGGAGATATTTTTCTCTAAGTCTTCCACTACGTTCTCGTTATCAGTGAAGTGGGGAGACAAAAGTGTTCCTAGAGCTTTGTAAGCTTGAAACACTAGCCCTTGTAACCATCAATAATTTCTGATCATACACATTCTGAAGACTCATGTAAAGGGTCAGTATAATAGTTTCAGTGGACACTGGCACTGAGTAGGGGATTCCCTCCCCTGCCCTTTTAAATAAATCCTTAAGCTAAATGGGTAAAGTAGCAAATGATATTGAGGCCCTCATTGAAACTTACAATAATAAATAGTGACACATTCTCTAATCATTATCTTCAATCTACTAATTCTTTCTCTCAGAATAGCTAGTTTTTGCAATTATACTTTCACCACTTTTCTAAGATACATGTTTTTAGTAGAAAGTTTGCTTGGAAGGAGCAAGCTCCTGTAGCATAATAAATCAACTGCTCTAGTCAAAGTTAAAATGATACAGACAGTTATGAGATGTGTGTGTGTGTGTGTGTACACATCTCAAAACACACAAATTTTGTAAGCAAGAAAAATGTAGTAGATAGTCTCATGAACCCTGGTCTTCAGGTACATTGAAGCTACAAGAGGAGAACTAGTGCAGGGGGAAAAGGTGTGTGCATGCATGTTTTGGGGGGAACTCTCCCCCCAACAGATATTACAGCCACCTCAAGGTGAACTATTATATGTATACATATTCGCTTGGCTCTGAAATCCAGAGAGCATTATGAAATTATAGACAGTGGGTCAACAATAAACAAGTTAACAGTAGCAACACAGTCTTCATTGCTATGGAAAGAGAAAGAGATAAAGTAATCTGCAAAAAGTTAAATACATACAAAATCAGCAGCCACTCCTACTCAACTTGATGCCTATCTCATATTCTCTTGAGTCGTCATTCCATCTCCTGCACTTGCTGCTTACTTCTCTTCCCCATGATCCACTCCTCCCCCACCCAGTGCGGCCTTGGCCTTTCTCCTCGCTGAGTACTTCTCCACTTCTTTCTCATCCAATAGGTCAAAAATACATTGTTGGGGTACTGAAGCCAAAAACCACAGATTTTTGGCAGGAAGAAAATGACCAGGGAGCCCCTAGAAAATGTTTCCAAGCTTCATTTGCATTTGACCACTTGTGATCAACACCAAATGAGCTACACTAAACTTGATATCTTTGTATTCTAAGGAGAAAAAAGTTGGCATTTAAACCATCAAGCAGTTGGATAGCCAGTCTGACAAAACTTTAGCAGTCATATTAATAGTAGCAGGAAAAAAATTGTTCAAGGGAGTTACAATATAAAGTATAATTAGATGTCATGTCTTTAGTACTGGATTTTTAGGCCAAGTTTGAATAAAGGAACAATTGCAAGAACCACAAATCTTGTAGTTAATACACTTTCATTATAGTCATGAGAGTTTTAGTAATGTCTAAGACTATTATGATAAAATTAATGAAAACTTTTTTCCTGATTGGTGAGAAGCATATGGAGAGCACTTTACTTTTCTTTATCTTGCAGTAGTCACTTAGACTTAATTACTTTCTGTTTTTATATTCTGTTAATATATTTAAAATTCATTTCCACTTGCTTTCTGAATAAGATCTTAGAAACATGTAGGTGCTGAAGCCTAGTTATTTGGCACTTATCTGTATTAGATTCAGGTGGGAAATTGCAAGGTGTATTTTTTTTTAATTGAGTGCTATAATTGCAAACACTTTAGTTCTAATAATGAAACACTGTTCTGAGTGAATATTTGGTTTGCACTTAAAATTGAAACTGTCAACTTCTAACTCCTTGCTAATGTTAAAGCAATGAAAGTTTTCTAGAAGTTAGACCTACTAATTTCTGGACAGCACACACCTTAGAAGATTTTCTGTCCAGATTCCCATGTGAAGAACTTCTAATGTAGTGTCCCTTTAAAACCACTGGATTATAACTTTGAGTACCAAGGATTGCTGGCTTTTCATCTGGTGCACAAATTAAAGGGTGGAGCAGACTGTTGCCTTGCTAATAAAGAGTGTTTCTCTTGCTTCACTCAAGCAAGACAAAAACCTAGGAAGACATTGACCATAGAGGATGGAGCAGACTGCCGGAGCTCTGCTAAATGAGGAACATTCACGCCACACGCGCGTGTGTGTGCACGCGCACGCATTTGCACTGCTATGTTTACTTCTACATGACTTTACAACTTGCCGGCAGAGATACTGGGTTCTGAACTGTATCTTATAAATTGTATCAGCCCACAAGTGAATAGAAACTCAGTAATAGGACAGGCTCCTACATTATTCTGTGTGCCTCACTCACTTTTTATGCCTTTCACATCTGTTCAGTAGTCTTTGCTTGTGTATTTAAAAAAAGGCCCAGTAACTAAATTAGTCAAGCTCCTTTTTTACAACAGAAAGCAGGAATTAAAAATATAAAGCATTAAAACTTTCCAGTGTAGAGTCCACCTACAGGGGATTTGAGCTGAAACACCAAATCAGAATGATTGCTTAATATGAGAGAAGTTCAGATTTTGATCTGAACTTTTCAAGCTCGGTGCATCTCTTACCTTACCCATATCAATCAATGATTATATAAACACTGAATGCACCTGCTAATACAGCTGGTCATATGACTGTGATTCCTTATAATAATGGGGTTATGTGGCCTGTATCTGAAGTCTAGAGTTATCCTATTTTTGTAGTCATTTTATATGGAAATCAGAAGTAATTTGAGTTTAAACATCTGGTTTACCTATAAGGTTGAGAGCAACAGTCTCACATTAAACTGAAGTTCACAATTTTTTTTTGCTAATTTAATGAGTCTAAAAAGTTAATAATTTATGAATTTCAGAAGCAGTGAACCATGGGTTTTCAGAATTAGGTCTCCTTAAATGTCTGGAAGTACCAAAGAATCAAGTCTTTACAAAATCATTTAGGTATTGTTCTGGTGGAATTCACATAAAATGTATTATTTTTAAGGCTACACGCTCTTACAATTTGAGAGGTTATCTATGTCCTTTGAACCTTAGCACTATTTTACTTTGCCATATTCTCAGAACAGTGGAAACTACCAGTATTTAATATGACTGTAGCTGAATTTTTGAAGCAACTTTATATGCAGTACAGTTGAGTAACAGGAGATGAAAAATATTTGATATTTCTAAAGAGGTTCACTTAAAAATCCTGCAGACATTAAGCAGGTGATAGTTAGGAGAACTTCTCAGATTAAACAAAACCAGCACCAAAATCCATACAGACCCAGAACACTTCAGGTGAGAAATAGAAAAGCATTTTAAATCTTTCTGCTCTTTTACTAGAATTCATCTTAGGAGTCCATTTCGATAGCAGGTATTAACGACAAACTTTTTAAAAATCAGCAGGTCCAGATAACTTGCATCCAAGAGTTTTTAAAAGAGCTGGAGGACAAGTTCACTGGACCATTAACACTGTTTTTTTCAATAAGTCTTGGAGTACAGGGGAAGTTCCAGAAGACTGGAAGAAAGCTCATGTTGTGCAATTTTTTTAAAAGGTTAAATGGGATGAAATGGATAATTATAAGCCTGTCAACTAGATATTGCTCCCAGGCACAATAATGGAGCAGCTGATGGGGCATTGATTAATAAAGAATTAAAGGAGGGTAATGTTAATTGATGCAGATGTGACCAGGGTCCTAGTGGGGAGCCAGCTGTGGTCACTCAAATAGGGTGAACTGCAAAGAATGGGGCAGACAATCCCCCAAAAGCTGGTAGATATTCCAATACTTAGATTCACCAAACCAGCACAAAACAGATTCTTTATTACCTTACTGGTTACTCAGAAGTCCAAACAACACAGTTCCCTTAAAGTAATCCAGCCTCAGGTCCCCATCCAGGTACCCACGTCAAATATGATGAAAAGTTCTGTAAATCTTATTTCATCATATAAAAGAAAAGGTTCTACCAATCCCAAAGGATTGCACACATTGCCTCCCAGGTTACTGAATATTTCAGATCTTACTCAAATACACACTACAGCTGATTCTTATTAGAATGTATTAAAAAACAAAAGAGAGAGATTATGGTTAAAAGATCAATAACATATAGAAATGAAATCAATCCATTGAGGTTCAGATTTGTAGCAGAGATGGTGAGCTTTGTAGTTGCAAAGAGTTCCTTTAGAATTAGTTCACAGGTTATAGTCCAGTGTCCAAATATCATATTCAGGGCATACCAGCAGAACTTGCAACTCAAACTTCCCCTGATGATGCTTCAGCAGATCTGAGATCACAGAATCAGTACCCAAGGATCTTTTATACAAATTCATGTCTTTTGACAAGTTGGAGTTCAAAAGGTAACTAGCATGACTTTGAAGGAGGTCCATCACCGGTACTCAGCTATAGAATTAACATAAGGCAATTTGCTTGTTCCTCCACCCTTCACAGTACATTTAAAAGAGAGATGAATACCGAGATATCCTGTGTTTACAATTTATTTACATGATAGGATGTTCTTTTGACCTCTGAATTATCAGAATACAGCATAGACAGGGACTGTTGATTACATTGTCCACCTTACTCATACATATGTATATACAGAAAAACACAAACATCATCGCCTCACATGTCACAGAAAATCAATATGGATTTATGGAAAATATATCCTGTCAAACTAACTTTGATCTTTTTTGAGGTGAGATTACAAGTTTGGTTCATAAACGTAATAATGTTGATGTTATGTAATTAGACTTCTAGAAGCTGTTTGACTTAGTATTGCATGACATTTTGATTAAAAAACTAGAATAAAAAATTAACATGGCACACATTAAATGGATTAAGAATTGTCTAACTAATAGGTTTCAAAATGTAACGTAAACAAGGAGTTGTCATCACATAGGTGTGTTTCAAGCCCCAAAGAGGTCAGTTTTTGGCCCTAAGCTATTTAACACTTTTTTTTAAGTGACTTGGAAGAAAACTCAAAATCATCATTGATAAAGTTTACAAGTGATCTAAACATTGGGAAATTGGGAAATAATGAAGAAGACATGTCACTGGTACTGAATGATCAGGATCACTTGGTAAACTGAGCATAAGCAAACGAGCATTTTAATGTGACTAAATGTAAATGTCTACATCTAGGAAAAAAGAATGTACTTACAGAATTAGGGATACTATCCTGGGAAGCAGTGATTCTAAAAAAAAAAAAAGAAAAAAAGAATTGGGGGTCATGGTGGATAATCAGCTGAACATGAGCTCCGAATTTGGCAACATGACCAAAAGAGCTAATGCGATAAATTGGGGTATCTCAATTAAGAAGAGAGAGATTATTTTACCTCTGCCTTTGGCACTGCTGTGACCTTTACTGAAATATTGTGTTCACAGTTCAAGAAGGATGTTGATAAATTGGAGAGGGTTCAGAGAAGAGCTACCTGAATGATTAGTGGATTAGAAAACCTGCCTTATAGTGATTGATATCTTTATGTCTATCTATTTAGCTTAACAAAGAAAAGGTTAAGGGGTGACTTGATTACAGTCTACCCATACCTACATAGGGTACAAATATTTAATAATGGTATCTTCAAACTAGCAGAGAAAGGTCTAACACAATCCAGTGGCTGGAAGTTGAAGCTCGACAAATTCAGGTTGGAAATAAGGCATACATTTTTGACAGTGAGGGTAATCAACCATTGGAACAACCTACCTAAGGTCATGGACGATTCTCCATCAATAGTCATCTTTAAATCAAGATTGGATTTTTTCCCCTAAAAAATATGTCCTAGGAATTATTTTGGGGAAAGTTCTATGGCTTCTGCTATACAGGAAGTCAGCCTAGATGATTATAATGGTCCCTTTTGGCCTGGGAATCTATGAAACTCAGTTAAATGGAGGTACGTAAAAAACTCCACCACCCATGTTTATAATATATAAGCTGTCTGTGGTTCAAATTAAAAAAAGAAGCCTTTTTCAGCCACTGAGGACCATTTAAAAATTTCCCCTTTTTGTAACATTTAGGGCAGGGGTCGGCAACGTTTGGCATGTGGCTAGCCAGGGTAAGCGCCCTGGCGGGTCGGGCCAGTTTATTTACCTGCTGACGCGGCAGGTTCGACCGATCGCAGCCCCCACTAGCCACGGTTCACCGTCCCAGGTCAATGGGGGCGGTGGGAAGCCGCAGCCAGCACATCCCTCGCCCTGGCGAGCTGCGTGCCAAACGTTGCCGACCCCTGATTTAGAGAGTACTTGAGGAAAATATAATATTCCTTTTTATAAATTAGCATACTCTATAAAAGTCCATTTCTTTTCTTTTCTTTTCATTGCTAATGGCAATGTATACTAAGTATTATGCTCATGCAGTATTAACAAGATATACATATACTCAGTGTAGAGAGTGACTGATATGGTGGCTAAGTATATACAACCACCTACTGTGCAGCGTACAGTCAGAACTTAACTTAGCTTCCCAGTGATGGCCACGTGGCTTACCCAAACCATAGTTTTTCCTTTTGCTTCTAGAACAGTAAGTTTATTTTTATTTATGCCAGTCACTATGGGCCCAGTCCTGATCCCACTGAAATATGTGAGTTGTGCCATTGATTGCAATGAGATCAGGATGTGACCCTCTAACATCGCGCTCCTGTGGTTGACTAGGATGTTTTAAAACACTCTAAAAAATCAAATAACCAACCATAACATCCTGTGAAGACAAACACCACAAGTGGTACCTAGTGGTTGGGTGGCAGTTTGTTTCATTTCCAGGCATTCCCTATTCTTACAACCTCTCCACAGTGGTCTGTCCTTTCAGTAACTCAATCCTCCAACCAGGGCACATTTTTGAGTCCACCCCTTTCAGGTTATATAAGAGTCCAGTAACAGGGATGTCTTTGGGATTAAGCAAGGGACCCCCTTGGGTCAAGGCCTTGTGGTCCAAACCCCTGTATCTTTAGGGTCTTTCCCCAAGACCCAACAGTTTCCCTACCAAGGGCTAGACTTCTACAGTTGTCCCTCTTTAAGGTTTGGTAGGAAAGCCCAAGCTCGCCCAATGGTAGGCAGTCAAGCCCTGCACCTTGTGGCTCTGTGCAGCTACCTCCCTGGATCACTTCCTACCAATCCCCTCTCTTCTCACAGGGTAAAGTAAAGAACTACGACACAAATATAAAGTTTATAATCTTCAGAGAATCACAGGTCCCTTCTCTGTAGGCTTGGTCAGGTAACTATAGCAGACTGCTATGTTCTGAGCACCTTGGAAGGCATGTGTCCCTATAGCACTATAAAAACAACTTTACAATTGCTGGACCCAGGTCTAAGAACCATGCTTACGCATCCATACTGCACTGTGCAGAGCTGAGTCACACCTCTGCTTCTGGGAGTATAACCCAGGGCTCCTAGCATCCTCGCCGGCCATTCTAGGCCTTGGATCATGGAGTATTGTGGGAAAGCTTGTGTGCCAATTCCACAGTACTTGAGTGGAAGTTGTCTTAGCCTGCCAACACATCCAGCTGAGCTGTCTTTGAAACTTCCCATTCTCACCAACCAGAGCCACCAACAAAGTTCAAGCACCAGTGGAAGAACTTGTCCAGCTTGTGTTTTCACACCTATTCCAGCAAACAGGCAGAACATCCTTGAGAGACTGGTGGACACTTTTGTGGTGTTTTTTGACCTACTGAAGGCACCTCTTGGAGGGGGATACCAACATGGCAGATTACATCTGGCTAATCCTGCTTGTGGCTCTTCCCATAGCCACAGATTCCCCATATGTAGACTGCAGCTTCTGGAGCAGGATCATGAGCACAGACTGGTGATCACATCATCATGTGGACTTAATATGATCAGCAATGGGTCCAGAACTTTTGCAGGCATTGCTGGATCTTTGCAGTGCATCAGGACACATGCCTTAGAGAAGCCATGCCAGTTCAGAAGCAAACTGTGATAACCATCTAGAAGCTAGCTACCCCTCAGAGTGCTATAGATGCATGGCTAACCAATTTGGTGTTAGCACATCAGCTCGGGGAGGTGGTGGCAGAGATTTGACAAGCATTCAGGACTGTGATTTACCCAGACAGTGGGGGAATAAATAACATCCCTCAACTAATTGCTGGTGTTGAGAGAATGGGCTTTCCAAAGTGCACTGGGGGTCATCAGTGGGACTTGTGCCCATAGTTTGTCCTCTACCGGGAACCCATGAAAACATTAACTGCAAAGGATACAACTCCAGAGATTAACTAGAATTCAGTTGTGTTCCTCTTGCCAGCTAGTAGCACACTTGGTGCAGGGTTTCTACTCATTGGTAGCCATAGCTAATATAGGAGACTGTCAAATGCATTTCCAGGTGAATGGTTAACATGGAAAGGAAGAGTTAAACACTGAGCAGCTGTATGCAAGTAAGTAGGGTTGCTTCCAGGTCCTGGGACTCATGTGGGAAATTTGGGGGCAGAAGGGCCAAGAAACACAGGCCCAGGGACTGTAGGATAGCATTGGCAGACTTTTTATATACGAGTCTGGAGATGCAGTTTTAAGCTATATCCACACTGAAAAATGATGGGGGGTGGGAGATGTTGGACCTGGGGTCCTGATGCATGCTGACCTGACTCAAAGATTTGTGTGTGGACCGCAGGGCATAGTTTGGGCCGGAATCACAATTTAGTTTAGATTTACCCCTAGAGGTTCCATATACCACTACCAGTTCCCTGAGCTTCTATATACTGTCATCTATTTCCTGAGCTAGGCAGTCCCCTGAACTTTAGTTTTTAAATTATGTTTAGTTTTATATGTTACTTGCCAAATTTAACAATTAACCTGCACAACTTTGGTTTAAAATCAGGCAGCTGAGTTTTTACAAGCTTAGCAGTCAAGTTTACAGGACTGTTTAATTTTCTTTATGAGTTCTCATTAAAAGTCTCTATTCAGAAAGAATTAAAGTACTTCAGATTCAGTGGACCATGGAACAGATCCTCAATTATGGAAAAGTAACTTTGTTCCACTGTAGTGGCACAAGGCTTTCCTGAAGCCAGTTACTCTGCCAAGGGTATGTATCCTGCTTGGGAAAATCCTTAGCTGGCATGGAGACCATAGCAGTTCCTATGATCATGATCCTCTCTAGAGCTGAGGAAACAAGGGAGCATTGCCAGGAGAATCCCTGTGCCCAAGGAATGCCTGGCTACCACAAGCACAACAGTAATGCCAGGAGATTCTAAGCTGTGCTAAAGGACTAGCCTAGTTCAAACCCAGGGTTAGTGGGCGAAGCATCCTTTACAACACTCTTTCCACCTCCTGCCTCTCACCTGTGGTCACACTCTCTTTGGCTGCATCCTAGTATCTGTGCCCATGTTTGGTTACTATATTTAAGAATTCTGTAAATATTTACACTAGTCTGACAGAGAAGATACAGATAAGCATTTCCAAAAGAGGAGCAAAGGGCCACATTCTGCTCCTTGATACCTCGCTGTAAACCCAGAGCAGCTCCATGGCTACAGTCTAATGTTTTGCTAGTGTAAACAGAGCAGAATTTGGCTTTATACCACTTCATTCTTCTACAGTCGTCTTCTTATCCGATGCAGAGCTTGCCAATCCAATTTGCGGCAGCCTCATCAGCTAAGTGCAGAGCCCTCAGACTACCTTCAACTCTGGTCGTAGAGCAGACATCAGTGATGCGTGACATTGTCTGACTTTGGTCACAGCTGCATGTCATGGCTGGCTGCACATTGACCCTGGCCCATTCGAAATTGGTTCAGCTGTCTGGCAAATTAAAGCTAGGTACACATATGGTCAGATCATTTATCAGAGATTGGTTTCTGTCCTCAGCAGCAGACCTTTCTTGATGCCACCTCACCATTGCAGAGAAATCTGGGCTGGGCAAGTGGGCCCACAATGGGCGCCCTGATGATAAGTGCACTCTTGGGTGGTCTAAGAGCTCTGTGTAGAGCGGTGGGCTCGTGTTTGCACTTATCTTCTGAACCATTCTGGCTGCAGCAGCAACATGATGGCTGCATGGAGGAGTGATGTTGCCTAGCACGGGGAGTCACAGCACTGGTGTGAATCTAATCATCCCAGGTCCGACATGCATGGATGAGTGTAGTTGTGTGTCAACTGACTTGCCATGAGATGAATTAAGCCAGACCAGAGCACAGTATTCTGCTGCAGAATAACAGAGGGTTAAACCAGATGATTGGAGAGTTTGAGCATTTGCTCCCCATGAAGTGCTGGCCAATTTCCTTAGCAGGTTATTATGTATTCTCACCTTACCCTCAGTTTTTCTCAAATGGTTAAGATATATGAAAGACCTACCTAGGGTTACTCTGAGGTAGTCTGGGTCAGGTTCAAGCGATGACCATTGAGAAAGATATTGGGCTGCTCTAGCATAGTAAAGATGGAACACATTCAAAACTGCCTTGGTCACACTTAGTTGTAAATGGCACTGATTACAGTATTCAGCCATCTTAATCAAGTCAGCATACAGGGTGTCTTCAAGTTTGGGGAATAACAGTGTGTGGATGCCTAAGCAAATGTCATCTGCACACGTGAACCTGCAGAACTGGATAAGCAGAAAGTCATTGGTGTACAGGCTGAAAAGCATTGGTGCCAGCACAGAGCCTTAGAGGAGACTGTTGGTTTGTTTTTTCCACATGCTAACCCTGTCTCCCATGTGCACTTGAAAATTTGTGTTGCAAAGGAAAAGGTCAGTGATGTTGACTACCCATGTTGGGAGTGCTCTTGACAATTTGACTAAGAGTCCTGTGTGCCAGACTGTGTCATATGCTGCTATTGTTGTGCACCCCATGAGTGCTCAGTTCTCATACCAGAGAAACTGGTGATCCAGCCAGCAGACTGCATTCAAAGTCCTTTCTAATGTTGAATCTCAATCACTTGCCAGCCAACATTCCTGATGCATTTCTGGCCCCGCAATGTTCAAGCCATCAGGCTAGCCCTGAGAATACTGCAGATCAGTGTTGAGGGATTGTCGGTAGCAGCATTATCAGGGATTCTTCTGCAGTTACTTGAGTATTCTCTAACATACACATTCTAGGAGGTGTGACAATGACTACTTTTAGTTAAAGTTGTACAACTTTTTCCATTTCAGTCACTCATAGCTTTTCTGAAACATTCACTTTTAGAACTGAATTTTTTCATGCGTGTTCTTTCCCCAAACATGATAAAAAAGCAGTTTTTCTTCATCCATTCTGAAGTAAAGGAAAGGGAAAAACAAACACTTTTATTAAAAAATCCTGCAATTTTTTTTTAAAGATAAATCAACAAAAGGGATAGCTCCAGTTTTTCCTCAAGCTCTCCTGGATTCACTTTAGTTCCATGAATTTTTTTGCATTAAAAAAAAACTGGAACCCCCAAGTAAACTAAAGAGCCATCAAACTATGATGCCAACCCTGATAACTAGTAAAGTTTAATCTGAACACACACAAACAACTCAGTGGGTCTTGCTCAGCCCTGTTCTGTACCACAGACTGTCCCTAGTTTATAAGGGACACTGCTTTTTGGTTGATGGAGATGGTTTCTACTTCTGTTAGATACCTTCCAACCAAAATTCCCTATGCTACTTGCTATTATTTATATCATTCCTGGGTTCAAAATATTGCACATATTTTAACATTTGAAACTATTATTTCCCCCCGTCCCCCAAGATAAAATTACTTGAAATTGGAGTATGTTCTCCTACTTAACCTAAATCCCATAAATCAGTGTCACAATAACTCTGTTATAGTGTTGGAGAGGAAAGGTACAGTTTTCTTTAGTTAGGTATCCCCAAATTCATTTAAAACTAATCGTCTCTTCTTAAATTAGACTACTACAATGACCTGTCTCCACGTAGCCACCTAGGGAGTAAGACAATGTAAGTTCTGTCTATTTTAAAGCTTCATTTTACATAGTGTATTACGGCAACTTGGAGTAAGTTATGTTACATGAATTTATAATCTTTAACAAAGTTAATGAAAGCCTCAGAAAGAGTACCCTAATTAAAGAAAAAGTATTTATGGTATTTCCCTCATAGTGCATATTTAGCATAAGCAAGACTGATTAAGTAGGGATGTTACTTGCTTTCTCAGTATGTATCTTTACCATAGGCATATGCTGAAATCCAAATGATAGGTCAAATACACCAGTGAAGTTTTAATAAAAACAGATGCCTAAAAGTTCTTAGAGCAGCTACATCTGCCCGTAGTTTCACATGTGGAACATCTTCTCATTGCTTAGCAGCACATCACTCCCCCAGTTCCAAGAAACCAGGGGCCTCTTAAAACAAAGTTGAAAAAAGAATGGCTTGCTAGTCCGCTGGCAATATATCTGCATTTTTAAGCTAGCCTGGATATAGAGAAGAGCTTAGTTTTTGCTATGTGACTGACCCCTCTTAGCCAAGTTCATAGCAGTGTGAGCTATCAAAAATGACAGACTGTTGGCAAGCACTTGCATGATTTTGGGCCAGAATCTCTTCCAAGCCCAGCTGGAATCAATTAAGCTAAATAATAGTTCTTGCAAGAACTAGTTCCTACCACACTCTTCAGAAATTGCTTAGTGTTCAGATGTAAATACTGTTAAGTTCATACATTGCCTTTCCCTCCCCCATTCAAAAGAAACTGTGACAGAACTAAAACTCTGAGATTACCAAGGCAAGTTTATGGAGAGCCAACAAGTAAGACACAGGTGATATGGGTGGGTGAACACTTGTCTTCTGGATCAGCACTGTGAAATCCACTGTTCTATACACTAATATTTTAGACTCACTAATGCATGTATGCACCATTATAAGTGGAGGTGACATAACCCATATTTGGGTAATACATTTATATGACTAAATTCTTATCAAAATCTGGACTGCAAGACTAATATTTTGAGTAACTGACTAAGAAAACATTTACAGTGCTCTAACTTGGGAAGACTGGCAGGCTCAGGGAACGGGTAATAGGATATGGAACCTTCCCTGCTAGATCATTGGTTCGGTGGTGACCTGGTAATGTAATATTATTATAATGATGCCTGTTCTTTGGGCATTATGAAAAATCAGTTTATGGTCTCATTTCTGAAAGCAAAGAAAAATATTAATTAGTGTAATTCTTTTCTTGCTGGTGTGGGGAAAAGCAGAAGATGTCCATTTTATTATCAAACTATTTTGCACACCATAGCATAGGCACCTGCCACCCAAATGCCCCCTTGTAGCCAGGGGTTGCCTCTTCAGTGCCTCCCCCTCAGTTTCTCCCTCTTCAGAGCTCTTTATGAACTCACTCAATTCTCCATAGTTCAACCAGTCCCCTCTCGGAGTTCAATTTATTGAGTTCTCGGGTGCATACAGCTCCTATGGCTCCCAAGCCCAGTTCAATGTCTCTCTTAATTAATCCCAAATAATATAAAACACAAACTCACATATTTTCCAGCCTACCTGTTCTTCACAGTCTCTCTCCGGTTTGGCAGGGGTCTCTCCCAGGCCTCCCTGCCAGGAGAGCTCTCTCTCCCTCTCTGCTGCTGCTGCTTCTTCTTCTTCGGCATACCCCCTGTTTACTTAGAGCCCTGCAGAAGCTTTCTTGCTCCCTGCAGCATCTCCAAACATAACTCAATCTCCTGGCTTCCTCCTCTTACTGCACCTTCCTGCTTTCTTCATATGGGGATCAGCTGACTCAGCCCAGGTGTGGGCTCATCCTGAGATCAGGGCTGGCTTAGCCCCAGGCTCTCCAGTGCACACACACACTTTTTCCACATAAAAATGTCTGGATTTTTTTTTTTTTTTTTTTTTTTTTTTGTAGCTCAGTAGTCCAGTTCTTTGACTGGCATTCATGCTGAAGCTTTGCAACCAAACACACCAATTAGGAATATAGAGAAAATATGCAGGTTTGTTAAAACCTTGACAAGCACAAAATTTGGCCTTTCTAAGGCAAAGGGAAGACCATTTTCTCTCTAACAAAAATAAGGAAAATCCAGCTTTTGGACAGAATGTGGGATGCCTTTGGGTGATAGGTCTCCAAAGCCCAGAGTAACCCTAGCAAAGCCCTGGTTCTGCAAGGTACATAAGCACATGAATACTCCCCAGTGGGACAGTTCAGACGCTTAAAGTTAGGGATATGCTTAAATACCTTGTTGAATAGGAGCCCAAAATGTTAATTGCCCAGCCCCACTCTGGAACGTCATGGTATTCTGTAACTCCTTGAATAACAACTGTCTTTATTGACATTCTCACCCAACTTCAAGGCCCCAGAACAGCCCAGCAAAACTTTTTGGAAATAATCAGTTTAAAAAAAAAGATCTGCAGACTAAGTTATTTGCCATTTTACACCTTTGCAGTCCAATGGAGGATTCACAGCACTGGTAGGCTTTCACAGGTGTAATTTCAGATCCTAGGTTGAGTTGGCAGGATTGCACTTAGGAAAATAAACATCCTTTTACTTGTGAATGAATAAATTTGATCTAGAGTCATTGAGAAACAGACAAATGTCAAAGAATCCCACAATGTCTCCCCCCCCCCCCCAAAATACTTTTCAGGGTAGAACCATGCTTTAAAATTTTCGTTATAGTAATGACTAATCTTACCATTTGCATCCCATCCCCACCCCCCTGCCCCAGTTCTGCTGAGGCTGGGAGAAAAGTGCACATCATTCCCTCAGCATCTAGTAAGGCTAACAGTGGACTGATAACACAAGAAGGCCCATATTACCTTTCCTCACAGACTCACCCCTGTGATGGGGATTTCCTTCATAGCAGGGATCGGCAGCCTTTGGCATGCGGCCTGCCAGGGTAAGACCCCTGGCGGGACGGGACGGTTTGTTTACCTGCCACATCAGCAGGTTCGGCGGATCGCGGCTCCCACTGGCTGCAGTTCACCGCTCCAGGCCAATGGGGGCTGCGGGAAGCAGCATGGGCAGAGGGATGTGCTGGCCGCCCTGGCGAGCCGCGTGCCAAAGGTTGCCGATCCCTGCGTTATAGGAAACTTGCTGGGGCCAGCTGCTTTCGGTACCATTCTACTGTAACTGCTCTAACAGGGAGACGGGAGTGTGTGTGCATAGAGGGACATAAGGCAGGCCTGTAGTGCAGAACCATCCGCTGGCCAAGCAGGCACTGCAGGTGCTCTTTGCCTCAACGTCTTTCCCTCACCAAGGTTCTCCATCTCTCCTGGGGAGTCACATATCTCATCCCACTAGTTGAGTTCAGTCTCCTTTGGGGGGGTAACAAAAGGCCAGACAAACAAAAGGTTCTTCTACCCTATTTGGGCTCCTCTTCAATGGTGCCTTCTAGGCTCAGTTCCTAGCCCCTTCTGGGCTCCTTTGAAGTCTCTCCACTCTGGCATAGAGCACTGACTCCCAGGCTACTTCCCCAGAGTCTTTCCAGGCCCTACTTCAGGACATTGCACAGGAACCCAGCTAGCTCCCTGTAGTTCTTCTACCAAACTGGGTTTTCTCTGCATTTTTTTTAAATGAGGCCCAGGTATTTTCAGGCTGTCACCTGACCCCAGTTAGTGCAGCCCCCTTAAGCTGGGTGACAGCTAATTATGGCACAGGCAGGGCTGATTGATCCAGGCTGGCTAGTCCCAGGCTTGCTGACCTTTAAAGGGGAAGTCCACCCTGTTACAGGGACAAGGATACAGTCCAAGTTAATGGCTTTAACCTCCTGCTCTTTTCCCAGGATCCATGTAGCTCCCAGGGATGGGGGAGAGGAGGTAGTTGTAGGTGGGCTCTGCAGCCTCTTCCATGGGTGTCAAAGCCAAGGGCCAGACAAAACAGAGACAAACTGCCCTGGAGAGAGCCTCAGGAAGGTTTCCTTCCCTGTAGCCCACTCCTGTGGGTTTTACCATAGAAGGGTGTGATCAGGACCAATAATAATAAAAATACAGGCAGACATTCAACTGTAAGAACGCATTAACGGCTTGTGTACACATACAATTTGTACTGCTTTAATTATATAATAAAGTGATACAGCCCCTCTAGTGTGGACATAGGCCTATATAAAAATGCCTCTCCTGCTTCAGCTTATTCCTGTACAAGAAGGGAATAAGCCATTCTAGTATAATTATATTGATATATGTTTCATGGGCAGACCTTCTGTGGTTAAAAACAAACAAATTAAATGTAACATCCCTGACTGAAATAGTTCTATCAGCAAAACTTTCAAGTGTAGACCAGGCCATACACAGGTAATGTCACCCTACGCAAGGGGAATTACAGTTGGGCAGCTTCCCAGCTGTTGCACAAAGGGACCAGACCAGGAACCATGGAGCTTGCTCATTATTTTATATACCTCTATCATATCATCTCTATCCTCTGTAAACTAAGCAACCCTCATTTATTTATTTATTCTTAATAAGATTCTCACACCTCTGAACTGCTTCTGTTTTTGCTGTATCGTTTTTGAGAGAACATGACCAGAAGTGTACATAGTATTCTGGATGACATAGCATTTACTGAACTGTATAAAACTATTATGATATATTCAGCATTATTTTCTAGCCCACCCCTTACACATTCTAACACTTTTGGTTTCTGGTTGCCATTGCACACCAAGCACAGGTTTTCATTAGATTCAGTGATAGATAAGAAGCCAGGAAAAGAGGAGCATAAGGATAAAGAAAGTTAAGACTCAGCTTCAATATTTTAGATCCTCTAAGGATTATAGGGAAGTGATTAGGAAGGTCAAAAAATAGGCATTGCAACAGCTGAGACAGGAAGTGATTAAGCCAAGAATAAGGATTTCTGCAGACTCCATGTTAAAGAAAGGAAAAATTCTGGCAGTTTTCCTGACATGGCGATAAACAAACATATGGACAAATGTGATACGGGGAAAAATGTATACATTTACAGTTAAGAATAACTCCACTATTTCCAGGCATGTAAGCAATATAAGGGTCTGACCTGTGGATAATGAATTGCATATATGAGAGAAAAAGCATTTGTACGCAGATTACTTCAGTCTTTGAAGCATTCCTTAATAAGAAGTTACAGCACAGCAAGGAACTGTCAAGAGTGAAAGGACTAGTTTGTGCTGTCAGTAACATCAGTCTAAATCCATCATTCCATTAAATGTCATAGAGCTACTAGTGTAACTGAGAGCAGAAACTGGTTCAAGAAGGAAAAAAGGTGGGGGGGAGGAAGGAGGAGAAAGCAACCTAAGAGTTAATCAAGGCAGATGCAGAATTATTAAGTCATCCACACATGTCCATTGTCAGTCTTGGCTATTGTATTGGTAAAGAGAAACGGGCCAAGGACAGACTCTGGCAAGGCATAATAAAGGTGGAGAGAGAGAAGAAGGGGAAGATGTAAAGTATCAACCATAAACAAAAGAGGAGCGGTTTGAGAGGTAATATTCAAAACCATAAGAGTGCAGTAGGCAAAAATGTTTGATCTAGATGCTCAGTAATGATTTACAGTATTAAAAACCTCACTGAGACAAAGTCGGATGTCAAGAAAGTAGGAGCTGTGATCAGAGTTAGGGAATAGGGCCTGGATCTAGAAAGGGGCTTAGACGTTGCAAGACTCAACCTTGTGGCCGCTAACTTTAAGGGGCCTAGAACGATCACAGGAACAACATTCACAAATTCACTTGACTTAGGCATCAAGGGTCCTTGTAAAATGAATGGGGAGAGAAAGGCTCCTAGGTTTCTGTCTGTGATTAACACCACAATATACAAAGGGTTAGGCTAAGGAGTGTGGGAAGATTAGAGAGCACACCTCAAACTCAATTGATCCACTTCCATAAAAAAGGCGTGTGTGCACCCATGTGTGTGCACCTCCAGGGTAGGGCTCTTTATGATTCCAGAGCCTTCTTAGCAGGGCTGGCTCCAGCATTTCTGCCACCACAAGCAAAAAAAAAAAAAAAAAAAAGCCGCGATTGGCGGCGGCAGTTCGGTGGCAGGTCCTTCGCTCCTAGAGGGAGTGAGGGACCTGCCGCCCCCGAATTGCCGCACATGCTGCCCCTCTCCCTTGGCCGCCCCAAGCACTTGCTTGTTAAGCTGGTGCCTGGAACTGGCCCTGCTTCTTAGACCCTACCTGTATGTTCCTTTCAGTTTTTGTAATGGGCTTGAACCACTTTATATTTGCCTGGCTAAAACAAGGAAAAGGCTAGAGAACTTGCATTCATCTTAAATCAAAGCTGAGCCTCTCCTTGACATGGCCCAAAGTCTGACTACATTAACAAGGGGCTCACTCAAACCCCTCCAGCTTAGTTTAGCTAAACTTAGATGGTGTTGTCATCCCCTGGTCTTTACAGTATCTATATAAATAGAAAAAGGTTTAACAGAGGCACAAATGAGATTATAACTCACTTCATTTGCAAGCTCATACTAACTGAAGTAGCGGAAGTAATTAAAAGCACTTACACTTAAATACAGAACGCTGCAGGCAAGGATATGTTTAGAAAGCAGATAAAATAAAATCCATTTTAAACAGGAAATGATAAGCAAGGAAATCATTTTATAGATCCCTTAACATTTTATAAAGCAACATGAATTTTAGATTTCCGTGGGCTGTTACATTAAAATACTGCCTTATAAACTAAGTTTGCTGCTTAAATATTTTTTAAATTATGCAAACAAAAACATCACCTCATTTGTCAGTCTAATGAAGAAAGGTAAAAAGCAAAGGACACCCACAGTTTCCAAAATTAATCTATTTTTTAAAAAAACTTTCAGATAATTTGAATAAACACAGTGTTTAGAAAAGGGCTTTAGGCAGAACAATAATAAAATCATAAACCTGTCTGAGTAAAGACCACGCTATCTATTGTGGAATTTTCATTCAGCCCAAACATCAATATGTCACTTTGCACTCAAAAGGAAATATGCACAGATCAAAATAATACACCATAGGCCATCGCAAGTTTTACATTTGTTGTGAATGAATCTATACATACATACAAAAACAAACATACACACACACACTTTTGTTTATATGCAAACAAATCACAGTCATGCATCAGGCATGGGTGGGTTTTATTAAATGAATATTTTTGTATTGGATAAGAAGGCCCCTAAAAATACAAGAGCATAACCCAAGTCATAGTAGCTGTAGTTTTTAAACAGCAGCTGCCTCAAAGAGATAGCCACCATTACTGGATCGCTTCTACTCCCAAGCTGCTTCTATGGTCACTGTTTTCCACACAGTCTGATATTTCTGATTCATTCAATACCTTCTGCTACTTGAAAAGCTGCTGCCATGGCTACACATACGAATGAAACGTTTGGGGCTTAACTGTACAATCTGCATGGAGCCCAGTTTAGAGGCGAGTGTGGTGTTGCACTCCCAATGCCCAAGGTTTGCACTGGAAGAAATAGTGACTCAGTCTATAATCCAGCATTTTGCTGTGCATTTTGGCACTTTGATATAGAACCCTGCTATCCTATAGACCAGGGGTCGGCAACATTTGGCATGCGGCTCGCCAGGGTAAGCACCCTAGTGGGCCAGGCCAATTTTATTTACCTGCTGACGTGGCAGGTTCGGCCAATCGTGGCCCCCACTGGCCGCGGTTCGCCATCCCAGGCCAATGGGGGCGGCGGGAAGCGGCGCGGGCGAGTGATGTGCTGGCCACGGCTTCCCGCCGCCCCATTGGCCTAGGACGGCGAACCGCGGCCAGTAGGGGCTGCGATCGGCCGAACCTGCCGTGTCAGCAGGTAAATAAAACTGGCCCGGCCCGCCAGGGTGCTTACCCTGGCGAGCCACGTGCCAAACGTTGCCGACCCCTGCTATAGACATACTATATTTAGACAACATGGCTATGCTTGCTGGATTTGTGTTTACATAATAAATGAGACAAAAAAGTACACAGGAGAAAAGCTTCTTTGCACTTAAGGCCTGATTCCCCCTTTATTTATGCTTTGTGTATGGACTTGATTCCCTTTTCCTTACATCAGTTTTACATTGGTGCAGTTTCATTGAGTTAAGTGGAAGTGCTTCTGATTAACACTAGTATGAGTGAGAGAAGAATCAGACCCAGTGAATGCAAAGTGAATGTAAAATGCTGTGAAATAAGAATGATAGAGTGAAATTCTGGCCCTATTGGAGTCAATGGAAAAACTCCCATTGACTTCAATAGGGCCAGGATTTCACCCTTATGCTGCTACAGTCAATTCTTACCTGTATAAATTGACTATACAGGACTCAAGGCAATGGATAATCAGTCCCAAAAACAGTCTGTCCAAGAACAGTTCAGCCTTTGAGAAGGATATTATTGCCAATCCCAGTGATATCTGGGGAATTCTTCTGTTGACTATGTGGTGTGGCACAGGATATTAACCTTTAGAAATCTGTTTTGATTGCATTTACAATATATTATATGTAGTACATTTATAGCTAGCAAAGACTAGGACCATAATAAGCAATTTCTATAAGAGCAGGGAATTTTATCATTTTGGTCTACTATAGAAAATACACTAGGGTCAGAAAGATCTCTTCTCCCCCCCCCCCCATATATTTTAGGGTTTTTTTAATCTCCCTCCTCTGAAGCATCGAGGATGACCACAGCCAGGGTAGGGAGGGCTGGGGCTCTGAGGTGGCACCGAGCATTCTTTCTCTCTCTCTGGTGCTTGGCTGGCTGGCTGATTCTTGCTCACATGCTCAGGGTCTAACTGATCACCATATGGGGGGGTCAGGATGGAATTTTCCCCCAACTCAGATTGGCAGTGACCTTGGGGCTTTTTCATCTTCCTCTGCAGCATGTGGGTGCAGGTCACTTGCCAAGATTATCTGAGTATGTCTAATTTAATCTTTTCCCTGCCATTGGGAGGGGTCCCAAGCACTGGTGTACCTTGGTCTCTCCTATTCTCTGCCCGTGGCACATAATAGTTTAGTCTCCTATGGACTGTAATGTTTGGGCTTATTTAGGTTTTTGGGTTTAGTGTGTGGATGCTGGTGGTGGCCTGTGATATATAGGAGATCAGACTAGATGATCTGGTGGTTCCTTCTGGCCTTTTAAAATCTATGACAGTAGATGGCTGTACAAAAATTTACAATAGCTTAAAACTGAAAACATTTACAATCAGGTTTGAGGTGGGGTCTCAATTTGGAAATGGATTAATGCATACATCAAGGTAAGACAAACATATCGTACACGTATCTTTCTTTTCCTGTTTAATATAGCAATATGTCATGAAACTATATCTTATATCATGGCCTATATCTTATCTATACATGACACAGTATCCATATCCATATATATATATTGCATTTCATGCTGGAGTATCCCATAGTAAGTTACAAACTTCATGTCACTCCCCACTGAAAGCAGTCACCAGGAACATATTAATACTTTGAGCCAACATCACTACACTACTGAATTCAGCTTTACATTATGCACTTACTATTCCCCCCTTGCAAAAAATATTAATAAAAATATTTTGGAGGGAAGAATATATGCACCCATTGTCATTCATCTAAACCAATTCCCGCCTTCTACACTTTTAAACTCAGTCACACACAGAGTGTAAGTGTAGCTGGCAAATTTCCTGAAATGATCACAATCTTTACAATCATGACACACTTACAGTATACCTTAATGGCTCAATTCAACTCCCACGGAATGGCAAAACTTCTTTTGACTCAAGTCGGTGTAGAATCAGACCCTTCATGAGAGAGCCCCGCTGTATCACATTTTCATTAAAGATGCACAGGACTTAACACAGGACTTGCCACAGGAATAGGTCACTACACAGAATGCCCTCTTAAAATTTTCAATCACTTGCCCATGTACTATATGCTAAATATGTCTAACAGGATAGCATTTTTATGTAACATGTTTCTAAATCTCCTGTTCCCTGATGGGTTGGCCTCAACTTTACAAACTACTTCTGCTTCCCGCAAACAAACTTTGTTCGGTCACAAAACAAATCTTCTTGACTGAATGACCACAGGCCTGAAATTCACAGTTTGCAAACATCTGTACAAACAAAGTTTTATTCTTGTGAATAATCATGAGTACCAAATTAATTAATTAAATGCCAAGAACAGTCTCTACTTTAGCAGACTATTCCTGAACAGGTTTTTACACTGTTCAACCATCTCTAATTACAACAGTGAAAATCATAGGCTAAGTGATAAGCAATGATAGTAAACCTACACCTCTACCTCGATATAACACTGTCCTCGGGAGCCAAAAATTCTTACCGTGTTATAGGTGAAACCCCGTTATATCAAACTTGTTTTGATCTGACGGAGTGCGCAGCCCCGCCCCCCCAGAGCACTGCTTTACCACATTATACCCGAATTCATGTTATATTGGGTCATGTTATATGGGGGTAGAGGTGTGTTTCATTTATCAGATTATATATTTTTAAATTTGGAAGATAGAGCCAGAAAAAAAGCCATAATTGGACAGCATATGTGAGGTAATAAATCATTTTAAACAACATTAAAAATGGTTTCTTAATGCAAGGTAAACAAGGAACAGTTTAATAATGACCATGGAACAATCTAGGTGCAGTTAATTTCACTACCCTAGAAAATAATCGATAAACTACTCATTTCTTAATGGCTGACAATGGTGTTGTGCATCAGACTATACAATATAATATAACATTGTATGACTTATCTAATTTGCTCATGCTCAAATAATGGACTTATTAAAGGGAAAAAAATAAAATTGAGACTGTTTGAATGAAATATTGTTACATACATTTGGCAAATTCAGAGACAAAAGTAACAGTTATACATTAAACACAAGAAAATGTTCAGTGTTGAAAGCGATATGTAGTGTAAATTATTGTTGAAATATCTATTATCTGATATATATGTAGTATATGTTTAAATATTATGCTGACATACCACAGTGATGTGTGCATTAAAAATAGCTAGAAAGAAACATACTAAGGGCACGATCCAGTTCCTATTGGAGCCAAGGGTAAGATTCCCATTGACCTGACTAGGAGTTGGGTGAGGCCCTTAGGCCCTCAATACAAAAAGGTGTTTAAGTAAGTGTCTAACTTTATCTCTGTGAGTAGTCCCAATGGCTTCAGTGGAGCTACTCATGTACGTAAAGTTTAGCACATACTTGCTGAACAGATGCCTGTGTGAATAACTCAAACTATTACAAACCACCTTTGTGAAAAGTCCTCAAAGCCATTATTTCTCCCCGAGGACAAGTGTCCAAAATAAATTAGGACTTTTAGACAATTTTTTAGATGATTTTACAAAGTATGTTTGAAGACTTTTCCCAAAAATGTAAAACATCTCAGTTTTCAAACTCTCATTGTTCTAACATGCTGTGTCTGATTAACCTCAACTTTGCTTTAAAAATAAAAATATAAGAGAAAAAATTTGAAGCAGAAAGGTGATTTTTATTATTTCTCAGATTTTTATTTTGTTGAGGAAAGAGAAATTTATAATAGAAAATGAGTTACATTTATAGACCTCCAATCCTGCAAATCCTTATGGATGCAAGTAACTTTATGTCCACGAGCAGTCACTTCCAAGCTCAGGGCATATGGGACTAATCACATACATAAAGTTACTCATGCCTGTAGCTCATAGGTCACCTGTGCAGGAGACACAGTCTTCCAGGGGCTAAGTGGACTAGAATTAAGAATCACCAGAAACCTCACCACCTTCCGTTCCAAGTGCAAGACAAGCACTTCTTCGACTTGCTTTTGCTAATGTAGAAACACAGCCCTCTGCACATACAAGTTATAATTAAAACAAACACCACACTGCACACATGACAGATGTTAGTCATGTCACTTAATGTCCTCCTGGAAGACGCTCAGGTACTATGGTGACGAGGGTGATATAAGAACCATAATAGAATAGAATATGCGTAAGTGTTGGCAGGATAGGGCTTTTAACTAGGGAATCATTACTGTGACTGCATTTCTCAATACATATAATGAGCACTTTTGTAAAACAGTATACAAAGGGAGTCATTAGACACACTAATCACTTCCATACATAGAGTATGCAGTGAGACAACATGTAACTACAACTGGTGATGGCAACACTTTGAAAATACCTAAAAAACAAAAAGGACAGGTATAAAAACAGATTTCACCTCCCGTCTTTACATTTATTAGTATCTTATCCCACAATTATGCCCCATTGACTACTAAGGCCCCAATCCTGCAAGTGTCCATACACATGATTAAATTTATGCACATGAATATTCCGAATGAGCTCAATTATTCACATGTGCAAGAGTTTGCATGAAGAGTTTGCAAGGAATGCTTTATTAACAGTATAATTGGTCACACACTATTTGCACAAGCTGCAAGCCAAATTTTTAAGAACTTATTCCATGATTGTCAAATCCAATGAAAACAGGGCTGTTTTTTTTTTTCCAGATGTGCACAGTTGAGAATCCAATTTGCAAACTGTAGTGGCAAAATGACTTGACCAGATTTTAAAAAAAATATGTCTGTCTCTTTTTCCCATTGAAGAATGTGTGGGTATATATACTGTGTATGTGTATATATGTAAGAAAAATCTAGAATAGGTAGACTCTACACAGCTTTCCAGTAGGACTTAGGACTGTTAAATTGATAGTCTAAACTAAAAGAGACTCCAGAATTAATGTTATATCTATAGTAATTAATTGTTATACCTCATTTATGTGAGACATACACAGATCCTCATACGGTGTAAACCAGTGAAATATAATAGCTGAGGATCTTGCTCATTATTTATATTGTAAATTGTATCTCAAAGCTACTATTTTACCAGTTACAATTACCTAATTTTATGAAAGGTTTTCATTTGTTTCACGTTAGCAGCCTATTGTATTTCTTTATTAATATGATACAATAATATTATTGCATTGAAGGCATCCCAGAGTCCCTGTACTTTTCCAGAACCACAAACCTGGCTATCAAAACATAGCCACAAGTGCTCCTTGGTGGGCAATAAAACATTCCCAATGTCAGCATCTGATCCAAAGTTTTTATAGACAATTACAAGATCAAATATTTACAAGGAATAAGATATTTTCAAGGACTGAAATGACTGGACATGGCTATTTCAGTTTCTCCTTCTATCTTTGAGAATCTAGCAGAGAACTACATGAGGAAGTACAGAGATCTCTAATATATGAGTAAAATTAAGTTACAAGACTCCGGATTTTTTAAGCAATTTGAGGCAAACAAACCCTACCAAAGCCTTCTAGTGTAATGAACAATTCTCTTTACTCAATAGCTAACATGGCAAAATAAAATGAAAATAAAAATTAAATAATGTGTTTGTTCATGAAGCTTTGTAATATATTACTTTAATTGAAATGTGAATCTGTGTGTGTTTTCTCTTGGTATTATTTATGTTTTTAGAAAATCTTGAAATGTATAATATTTACTCCACCTTCTTCAGACAGCAAACTCACTGAGCTAAGCAGGGGGAGATATTTTCCAAGTGGTACCATCTAACTCCTTGGGAAGCCCATCCAGCAACTTATTAGCTTTGATGTTGGCTTTGCCTTTCACATATGTTCATGTTGCTGTTGGACTCACTAGGTTACACCCTGGTCCTCTGAGATTCCATTTTTCCTTGCTTTCCATTTGATCCGAAAGAATTCACACATTTTTCTATCACATTTATGAATAAAGCCTTCATGGGATTAGAGTAAGAGGATGTTTCATGGTCATAAGGGGATATGTACATTTTCTTTGCAAAATTAAAAAATGGCATTTCAATTCCTCTTCTCTTGTATTCAAGGTCTTATGCTGTGCCCATCAGCACAATATTTATATCTTAACTGTAGTTAAGGTTTTTGGGTATGTAGTAAGGTGTAATTCTTTGTATGCATAAAGTGGTGAAGTTTTAGCTGGGTGTGACTAGACCACATCTTTATCAATAGATACCACTCCAGATATACCAATAGAGTACCATCAAATCAAATTAAAGGTCTTGGTCCTTGTCTGCAAGGTGCTTAATGGGCAGTGTCCAGCTTTACAAAAGATTGCCGATAGCTCTGGAATGAATAACTCAATAACTCCGCTCCTCAGGTGCAATTAAATTTTTTACCATAAGGGTAAAACATGAGACAGAGCTTTCTCAGAGGCCAATCCAAAACTGTGGTATGAACTCCCACAGAAACGTAAGGCCATTACAAATGTCACCATTTTCTATTCCAAATGCAAGGTATGCTTCCTTGATGTTGCCTTCTCTAATATAAACACACAATAGCATGTACATAAATAAATAAAACAAAACACACACATACACCACTGCCAAACAAAACACTACAATGCACACAATTTTCTTACTGGGGAGAGGATGAGAGAACAAACCAAATGTGACAGATGTTAATCATGTTGCTTAATGGACTCCTGGGAGCCACTAATATATCACAATAATGAAGATGATAGCAGAACATTTATAGAATAAAATAGAACTCGAATGAAATATGCACTGCAATCACAATTAAGTATGCAATAGTAAGCAACGAGTCTAGAGTAATGTTAACCAGTTAATGTTTGAAGAGTGCTTGAAACACATAGATGCACTATGTAAAATATTCTTAGAGCTTGAATAGCCTTTTCAGCAGTTGTCTCTTCATTAGCTATGAAACAGTCTCCAAAACCCATGGGTGAAGGCTAATTTTTGACATTTACAAAGAAAAGGGTTTGGGTTTTCCTTTTTACACTTGCAGACTGCTGATGGCTCTACTTTAAACCCAGGAAGCAGGAGTATTGATGATCAGGCTTGATTTGTTGCCTGCTATGACACATATACAGCTTTAGTTACTTTAACATCAAGAAATGTGAGATTGTGGTGGAGTTATTTTAAAATTAAATTTCAGAGCTTCTGAGGCATAAATGTTTCCTACCATTTGTCTATTTAATAAACTGAAGATTTCAATAGAGATATTTTAACAACACACACTGTACTCTACAGATGTGGATATTTCATAAATAGCCAACTTTACATACAGCTCACATCAGAAATTTGTTTTGCAGGCTCTTTTTTAGGCAGACAGTGAAGCTTAGTTATATATAAGCAAAGCTAGTGAAAGATAATCTTTTGGACATCTATTGTCTACACTTCAAGCTTCAGGCCCAGATTTAAAAGCAAACGAATAAATGGCTGCTTACCTGATGTGTAACTGTGGTTGTTTGAGATGTGGGTGTGCACGTGTATTTTACCTAGGTGTTTGCACCTAGTGTACCAGGAGTCTGAGACTTTTCCCCCACCACAGCAGTACCCATCAGGGCAGCTGGCATGTTCTGCTACTCCTTGTGGTCCTTCCTGAGTCCGTGTAAGGATAGCACTGCCCTGAGCCCTCTCAGTTCCTTCCCACTGGAGAGACAGCCTAGGACTCCAGTGAAGAGGGGATGGAGGCAGGGGTGTGGAATACATGGCTGCAGCCATAGTTACATATCAGGTATGTAACCGTTTTTTCTTCATCGAGTAGTTGCAGACATGTATTCCACTCAGGTCACTCATGAGCAATACCGTCTGAGGTGGTCCAGAGTCTTAGGCCTTGGCTACACTTACCCGCTAGTTCGGCGGCTGGCAATCGAACTTCTGGGTTCGACTTATCGCGTCTAGTCTGGACGCGATAAGTCGAACCCGGAAGTGCTCGCCGTCGACTGCGGTATTCCAGCTCGGCGAGAGGAGTACCGCAGAGTCGACGGGGGAGCCTGCCTGCCGAGTGTGGACCAAGGTAAGTTCGAACTAAGGTACTTCGACTTCAGCTACGTTATTCACGTAGCTGAAGTTGCGTACCTTAGTTCGAATTAGGGGGGTAGTGTAGACCAAGCCTCAGTTAAACAATGACTGTAATACTATGTGATGCTTCCTGGGGGCACACAGGGTTGTGAGGCACCTCACTATCACCTTCCCTTAGAGTGAGGAAGTTTTGTCTGTGCCTGCTGTGGATCAGTTCCCCACACTACCAGCCTCTGGCAACACAAGCCCTGCCTTTCAGGCCTCCTGAGATCCCACTCTTTCTATCTACAGGTTTACAATAGGCACATTCCAACCCAGAGCCTCCCCATGGAGTGTCACTCCACTGGACACTCAGAATTCACAGAGCCACTATTCCCAAAAGACCAGTAAACACTTACACCTCAGGATCACCACTCCGTTCAACACACAAAGCACTTAGATATGTTTATAGTAAAAACAAGAAGTTTATTTAGCAAGAAACAGAGATTGAAGAAGAAGAACATAGAATTAATGGAAACATATGGTTACACATAAAATAAAATCACAACACACTTTCTAGAGCACCTTAACAAGACATTCCCCTGTCTCTCAAGGGTAAACTCATCCAAAGTTTGTCTCCCAGTGTAAAACAGCCAGAATGGCTGTGATACTCCATTCATAAGATATCCTAGCTGGAAGCTTGTTCCCTTGGTGAAGAATCCAGAGTCTCTCTGTTCCTAGAATTATTGTCCAAAAATCCATTGTCTTCACATGCATTTGGTAAATACATGAGGAGCCAATGACGGGACAAACAGAAGTACCATGTACTCATAATGGCATACCCTCTTCGCCCCCCCTCCCCCCCCCCAAAAAAAAACAAACTCAGGAATTTCCTTTGATTGGGTAATAAATACTAACCGAGTCAATGGTATGGTACTGAGAATTTCCCTCCTCAGAACAGGAGAGACACAGGTTGATATCCTAGCTCCACCCTGGATACCTGAGTCTTGATGTCATTGAATCCTTGTTCTGGATGAAGAGGAGTACAAATCTCCCTTTGATTTTTGACAGCTGCAATCCATTTTATGGGTCCTTTTACTAGGAACAACTGAAGAAGATGAATGACCACTTACTCTTCTTGGGGGAAATTCAGAGTTTTGGGGTCTGTGTGGAGCTACCATAGAGGTGGAGGGTGCCTGATGCTGACTCAAGCAAGAGCTTCTTCTCTTCCTGTCTCAGGGCAGTGCTTTTCTGGGAAATGGTTTCTCTTCTCCCCCTGCCTGGGGTGCTGGAGCTCTTTTTATACTGCTCCTTTCCCCAGGAGCATACTCAGCAGTGCCTGAGGGGCGGAGTCTTCCTGGTCCAGTACTGCTGCAGCCTTTGTGAGGGGTTTGTAAACCTCACCGAGACATAGTAAGCAATGTCCCTGGGGGTCACAATTAGGAATAGAGACCCCACATGATAGGCAATTCTTAAAACTGAGAGACTACCACGTAACCTACTAAAACTAACGAAACTAACACTATGCTACACTACAGGTAATAACTGCTAATGATTTACACTACAAAGTCTCAGTAAGTGGCTGTGACCCAGGAAAGAAACTGTGAGGAGAGAACCTCATGGGGAGCTCCAACTTAGGCTGCTGACACTAAAAAGGAATTGAAGAGGGTCATGGTGGCACTACCCTTATATAGCCTGGGGAGAGACCACAAAGAGGCGCAAGGCATGCATAACTCCCCGATGGGTACTGCTAACATATCCAAAAAAGTATCCAACTCAGTGCACTAAGCTGAGTGGAGTACACATCTGCACCTACTCAAAGAAGAAGAGGGCCTTAAATCAGGTATCTAGTTTTTTATTTAGGCACCTACATAGAGTGGGCAGATTTTCAAAGATTCTAACTTTCTAAGCACCTTCAAATTCCGTTAAGATCTCCTGGGTACCGGGTGCTTCTGAAAGTCAAGCCACACTATTTAGGTGCCTAAATATAGATTTGAGAGCCTAATTTTAGGTAATTTTTTCTTAAAACCTTGGCTTCAGAGCATTGTAGATGTGATGCTCTCAGCCATCAGAGGAGATTACCATAGGAAAAAACAAACAAACAAACAAGCTAAGCTTCCTAGTTCTTAAGAGAAAAGAAAAACAGATTACACCTGTTGCTTTTTAAGTAGTTACCAATTATACTATTAATTTCCGGTTAATTCAAAATTATTTACTAATTCAAAGCAGGGACTGTAGGGCTCTAATCCCCAAATCAGGCACAACAGAATTCAGGTTATTAAGTTCAATGTCTGGTTGGGAACCCTGATGTGCATAATGATAACACTCACACTGATGGCAAAGCAAAACTTTAAACAATTTTATTAGCACAATTAGTAAATACACAATTGTTCCAAACCACATGAAAAAGTAGTAGTAATGTGGGATCAAGCTAATGTTCATTCCTTATTCACAGTCACACCTTCTCATGGAGATTTAGTGGTGGGAGTCATCCATGAAGGTATTACCCTGTTCCTGGCATGCCAACCAAATCCGATGGTCTAGATATCCCACTTACATGGGGTTTGGCCTATTAAATGCCCAACCTCCTTTGACCATATCTATCTTCCTCATCCTGATAATGTTGGGGTTTACTTATTCTATAGATAAGTGGTGGACAGCCCATGGGCCGCACACGGCCTGACAGGGTAGCCGATACTTCCCGCAGCTCCCATTGGCCGTTAACGGCAAACCTCAGCCACCGGGATCTGCGGGCAGCCATGCCTGAGGACGGTCAATGTAAACAAACTGTCTCCCGGCCCGCCAGAGGATTACCCTGACAGGCCGCATGCAGCCCGCGGGCCACAGGTTGCCCACCACTGCTATAGATCAATATATTAATAATAATAGTTTGTGGTTTTGCATCTGCCAATGTTCCTATCCTAAAATATCCAAACTTAGTATCATTTCAATTTTCCTGCAGGTACCCACTATCATTTTTTACACCACCACCCACCCCTGCCCTAAGTACAATGTTCCCAATTCCCCAAAACTCAGAGTCACTGTTGGGCCACTTATCTATGCTAAGGCTAATAGGACTCAAAGCCTTATGGTAACTGCTTACACTAATGCCTTACAAGGTATAGGCCTGTAGGTTTCTTCTGTTACTGCTAAATAAAATGCTTCTAAGCTAGCTTTATAGCTACACACCTACCTTGAGGTCTTCTATGGATAATGCCAGGCAGATGTTAAATAAGTTTATGCATCACTTCTGTGCTGTTTTGATAGGCATTCTGTAAATACCTAATATGCAGATGATCAGTGACAACCAGTCTTCCATATTATTGGCCAAGACCAGGCCTATACGTAGGAAACAGGGTTCAGTGGGATATACTCATAGGGTAAAAGGTGCTATAAGAATGGCCACATTGGGTCAGACCAATAGTCCATCAAACTCAGTATACCGTCTTCAGATAGTGGCTGGTGTCAGATGCTCCAGAGGTAATTATTGAGTGATGCATCCCCTGTCATGCCAGCTTCTGGCAGTCAGAGGCTTAGGACTCTAAGAGCATGGGGTTGCATCCCTGACCAACTTGACTAATAGCCATTGATGATCCTATTCTCCATGAATTTATCTAATTCTTTTTTTAACTTAGTTATAATTTTGGACTTCACAACACCCCCTGGCAATGAATTCCAGAGATTGACCGTGAAGTGTGTGAAGAAGTACTTCCTTTTTTTATTTTACACCTGCTACCTATTAATTTCATTGGGATACCCGTGAAGGGGTAAATGACACTTCCTTATTCACTTTCTCCACACCATTCATGATTTTATAGACCTCTATCATATAACCCTTTAGTCATATCTTTTCCAAGATGAACAGTCCCAGTGTTTTTAATCTCTCCTCATGTGGAATCTGTTTCATAACCCTAATCATTTTTGCTGTTTTTCTCTGTATTTTTTCCAATTCTAATGTATATCTTTTTTGAGATTGGGTGACCAGAACTCATGCAATACTCAAGGTATGAGCGTAACATGGATTTATATGGTGGTATTATGATATTTACTATCTTATTATCTATCCCTTTCCTAATGGTTCCTAATATTCTGTTAGCTTTTTTGACTGAGGCTGCACAGTGAGCAGTGTTTTCAGAGAATAATCTGCAATGACTCCAAGATCTCTTTCTTGAGTGGTAACAGTAATTTAGACTCCCATCATTTTGTAGGTATACTTTCGATTATGTTTTCCAATAAGCATTATTTTGCATTAATCAATATTAAATTTGATCTACCATTTTGTTGCTCAGTCACCCAGGTCAGTGAAATCCTTTTGTAACTCTTCACAATCTGTTTTGGATTAACTATCTTGATTAATTTTGTCACCTCAGATCATTTATGAATATGTTGAACAGCTGTGGTCCCACTACAGATCCTTGGGGGGACATCACTATTTACCTCTTTCTGTTGTGAAAACTGACCATTTATTCCTACCTTTGTTTCCTATCTTTTAACCAGTTACTGATCCAAGAGGACCTTCCCTCTTATCCCATGGCAGCTTACTTTGTTTAAGAGCCTTTGGTGCAGAACCTTGTTGAAGGCTTTCTGAAGACCAAGTACATTATGTCCACTGGATCCCCCTTGGCAATATGTATGTTGACCCCCTGAAAGAATTCTAATAGATTTGTAAAGGGAAATCATGCCTCACCAAAACTATGCTGACTCTGCCCTAACAAATCATGCTCATCTATGTGTCTGATAATTCTGTTCTTTAGTATAGCTTTAACTAATTTGCCTGGTCCTGAAGTTAGGTTTACCGGACTGTAATTGTCTCGGGCAATTCTATTAGCTAGCTTCAAGTCATCTAGTATAGAGGCTTATTGAAGCGATAAGTTACATAACACAGCTAGTAGTTCTGTAATTTCATCTGTGAATTCCTTCAGAACTCTTAGGTGAATACCACGTGGTCCTGGTGACTTCTTATTGTTTAAATTATTGATTTGTTCCAAAACTACTTCTATCACGACCTCAATCTGGAACAGTTCCTATATTTGTTACGTAAAAAGAATGACTCAGCTGTGGAAATTTTCCTCACATTATCTGCAGTGAAGACTGATGCAAAGAATTCATTTAGCTTCTCTGCAATGGCCTTGTTTCCTTAAGTGCTCCTTGATCGTCCAGAGGCGCCACTGATGGTTTGGCATGCTTTCTGCTTCTGATGTATTTTTTTTTTTAAATTGCTGTTAGTTTTTGTATCTTTCACCAGTTGCTTTTCAAATTCTTTTTTGGCCTGCCTAATTATACCTTTATACTTGACATGCCACAGTTTATGCACTTTTCTATTTTCCTGAGTAGAATTTGACTTCCAATTTTTAAAAGATGCCTTTTTTGTATTTAACCAGCTCTTTCACTCTGTTGTTTAGCCATGGTGGCATTTTTGTCCTTTTATTGGTTTTTGTTTTTTAATTTGGGGTATACATTTAATTTGAGCTTCTATTAATTTGAGCCTCTGTTTTTAAAAAGTTTCCATGCTGCTCGCAGGCATTTCAGTTTTGTAACCATTCCTTTTCATTTATGTTTAATTAACTTCCTCATTTTTGTGTAGTTTCCCTTTTTGAGGTTAAATGTTACTTTGGTGGGATTTTTTGGTATTTCCCCCACCAAACAAATGAGGATGCTAAATTTAATTACATTCTGGTCGCTATTACAGAGCAGTTCAGTTATAGGCACCTCTTAACCCAGATCCTGTGTGCCAAAAATTACATCTCCCTTTGTGGGTTCCAGGACTAGCTGCTTCAAGAAGCAGGCACTAATGATGTCTAGAATTATCATCTCTGCATCCTGTCCTGAGATGATATGTATCCAGTCAATATAGACATTGAAATCCTCCATCGTTATTGAGTTTTCTATTGTTGTACCCTCTCTAATCTCCCAGAGTTTTTCACAATCACCATTGCCATCCTGGTCAGTTTTATATTCCTGGTTGGTATTATATTATATTCCTACTGCTATTTTCTTAATATTCAAGTATGGAATTTCTACCCATTGAGATTCTAAGGTACAGTCTGATTCATTTAAGATTTTTACTATATTTGTCTCTAAGTTTGCTTTCTCATCTAGTGCCTCTCCCCCATCAGCACAACCTACCTGTCATTCCTATATATTTCATACCCTGCTATTACTGTTTCCCACTGGTTATCATCATTCCACCAAGTTTCTGTGATGCCTATTATATCAATGTTCTCATCTAATACCAGGCACTCAAATTCACCCACCTTAGTATTTAAACTTCTAGAATTTGTATACAAATACTTATAAGATTTGTCAATATTTGTCTGCCTTCATGTGATGTTCATTTGACTGTTTCACTTCAGCTCCTACCTGTACTTTATCAACTTCTATCCTCTCTCCTTTACTAGGACATAGAGAATCCCCATTAACAAATCCCCCAAAGAGATGTCTCTGGGTATTCTGGCCCCAGTCCAGCAAAGCATTTAAACATAACATTAACTTCAAGTACCATTAGGTACCATTGAGTTCAACTAGCTTCCCTTTTTTTCCCCTCATGGTTTAAAAAAATATATATATTATCACCTCCAGGCAGGGACCAGGCCTGCAAAATATCATCCCAATCGTTGAAATATGTTTAACGTTATGAATTACTACAATCAGGTATTTAGAATGGAAATGTTCTGGCCAAATTACCCATAGCTATTGCTAGCACTCCAGCCACAATAGCCTTTTTCCCAGGAGGTAAGGACGTGATTTATTGGCTGAATAGCACATATATTTTATATAGAAAATGTGTGTAATTCCCCTTTGCTAATTCTTCATCAACTTTAGTAATTTTAATACTCATCATTGTTTACATACCATCCCAGCACTCAGACTACATATTTATAAATTTTACCAAACAATCAGATGCCAACTGCAACAAATCCATCAACTCTAAATACACTCTGCATTCAGCAACACTAATCAAGTGCCTTTAAAATAAAATCTCTAGCTAGCTGGTAATAATCATTCTGTATGATGAAACTGAATTTTCTTTTTAATTCTCTTGGAAACTTGGAATATCCATCAGCATTAAGAAAATGATTAAGCCTATGTATATTTCCTTTCTTGGATACAAACATATTTATCCTGAAGTGGCACTGCCAACTCAACCCAGATTTTGCCCATCCAGCAATCAGTAAATGGGTAAGTAGGAGCAGAACTTACAACCAGCTCTTACTTTCATCTTGGAATACGCAATACTCTTCTCTCCCTGCCTCTATCCCCACCTCCCCACCAGAGGAAAAACTGTTTTCAATAAATGTATATCTCTGTTTAGAAACATGCAGCCTGCTAAATTCCTTGCAGATGTGTCCATGTGCCACTTTCAAGGAGATATCAGCATTATGAATTAACACCGATAAGCCAGTTAAAATGATGAAAATAGGATTTCACTCAGAACACACAAGGTGAATGATGTCAATGAAAGGCACTGCCAAACGTGAATTTTTCTGCATTTTGCTTGCAGATGTTGCCATTTAGCTGGAAACTAGTGTTGATGAAATGCAAAGAGGTTGTTGCTCTAAGGGATTCTAGATCACTCACTAGGTTCCTGTAGGGTTACCATACGTCCGGTTTTTCCCGGACATGTCTGGCTTTTCGGCAATCAAACCCCCGTCCGGGGGGAATTGCCAAAAAGCCGAACATGTCCAGGAAAATGCCGGCAGGGTCCGGAGGCATGGGGGCTGCCCGAAGCCGGTAGCGCTCGGGCAGCTCGGCTCTTAAACAGAGCCGAAGAGTCAGGGGAGGAGCAGAGCCTCCGGCCGTGGCGGCTCTGCTCCTCCCGACTCTTCGGCTCTGTTTAAGAGCCGAGTGCTATGGGCTTTGGGCAGCCCCCATACCTCCGGACCCTGCGCCGCCAGAGCCCGGGAGGGGAAGTGCCCAGCCGGGGGCACAGGGTCCGGAGGCATAGGGGCTGCCCGAAGCCCAAGCGCTACCGGCTTCACGGTTTGCCGGGCAGCCTCCAGACACTGCGCCCCCGGCTGGGCGCTTCCCCTCCCGGGCTCCAGCTGCGCTGGGGAAGCGCCGGCCGGGGGCGCAGGGTCTGGGGGCGGCCTGGCAAACCGTGAAGCCGGTAGCGCTCGGGCAGCCCTTTTTGCGTGGCTGGGAGTGGGAGGGAGGAGGGGGCGGAGTTGGGGTGGGGAAGGGGGCGAAGTTAGGGCCGGGGGGAATGGGCGGGGCCAGGGCCCGTGGAGGGTCCTCTTTTTTTATTTGTTAGATATGGTAACCCTATGTTCCTGGGCTCCTGTCAATCCTGTAATCTAAGTTATGTCAACCAACATCCCTGCTGTTTTGAAACACATATTTTTATAGTGCTTCCTGGAAAAATGGCAAAAAGGAAAAGTAGAACGAGGATAGGCAGCCCCTTATTGTAGCCATTACACCTCCTGAAATGGTGTGCTCCAGTTCAAAACATACTGTTCAGAAAGTGGTGGGGCTTTTTTTGAAATTACATAATTTTTTAAACAAAAAATGTCTCTGTCTTAGAAAATTTCAGATTTTTCAATTGAATGATTTGTAATGAAAACATGTCCTTTCAGTTTGGTACTAAACATTTCCTTTTAGATTTGAATGTAATGTAATTGAAATGAATCATTTCAGATTGTTGTTTCTTTTCCTCCCCTTCTCCACTGGAAAAGGGGAAAAAAGAAAACAGGAAGAGAAAATATCAGGGAATCAAAAAACTTTTAAAAACCATGAAATTGAAATGCATATTTTTAGGGTACAGACACACACAGAAGAAGGAATAAAGAATGGGAGGAGGGGCAGAAACAAACAAAACAAAAACCAAAATATTTATCTTTCATTTTGATCCAAGAAATTTTTTTCAGGGGGAAAAGAAATCAGTGAAACGTAACGAACTCGCAGCTCAAGGGCAGTTATAAGACCAGGGTGACTTTAAGCCACCTTTTCACCTTCCCTATATTGGATAACTAAGTTAATATTAATAACTTTATTTGTTATAGAGTCATATCTCATGCAGTTGTCTTTTAGCATTATTGCATCCTACAACTAGTATGTTTTTTTGGCTAGAACTTCTTTAATCAAGTACACCAAATGCTTTACTAGTGCAGTATTTATTCAAATATCTATCAGAACAATCTTTCAGTGCTGAGCTCCTGAAGGTCAATTCCAGTTTACACAGTCAGTATGAAAGCCTCATCAGGTTGATGCAGTTTCCCCTTCTGTCATTTGATCAGTTCTGTTTCCAATAGTACTCAATCCTCAGTTATCCACTAGCTCTAAGGGAATTTTCAACTACTTTATGTAAGTCCCAGTTAAGAGATGAGTGATGCTTTTTGTTCATTTATTTATTTGTTTTGCTAAAACTGTTGGCATGGTGTAGGGTTTACTTAGTATTATTGCTATTGCTGAAAAATGTCCTCACTTATTTAATCTGCACTTGCTAGGAACCCAATGTTCTCTGGAACTTAGAGGCTGGGTAGGTGCTCATATACCACCATGATGGGAGTGCAATGGAGAACAAGAGCTGGTTGGAAAATGGCTGCAATTTTTCCTGAAAAAATGTCAGATGTTATTATAAATTTAAAAAAAATATATTTTGACCAGTTCTAAGAAGAACCTAAATAGAATAAAATACAATAAGAGAGCTTGGTTTTAGTCATGGTTTAGTCATGGTTTAGTCATGATTCTGCAAATGACTCACTGTGTAGTTTTGGGAAAGGTCACTTAGGGTATGTCTTCACTGCACACTAAGCCCAGCTCTGACTCAGGTTTTAGCCCAAGCCTCCCTTCCGTCCACACACAAATCAGCCTGATTTGGGTCAGCAATCACTCAGGACTGGGTCCTAGAATCCTGTTAGGAGGCTGTGTCAAAGTCAGAGTCTGGCTATGACTATGACGGGGGTTCAAGCCTTCTCATTTTGTAGTGTGGATGCAGCATAAGCCACAGACCTGAGTCAGAAGGTCAGCTTAGTGCAGACCTGTAAGCATGGCTGAGACACAGGTCCAGCAACTGTAAACTCAGTTTTACAGTGCCACATAGATGCTCAAGCATGGGCTCAGAAACACTGCATCTACAAGACTGGGTCCTACAGGCTGGAGCTTAGTGTGCAGTGTAGACATACCCTCTGGGTCTCAGTTTATACATCTCTTGCATAAAATGTGAATTATTACATCTGGTCAAATTAGGTTTCTTGGTAGGTGTTTTTCTTCAGGGGTAGACCTACATTAGCCTCGATACATTTATGACTGCTTTGATCCATAAAAATACTGAGTTTCAAAGTAATATATAGTAAGTGCTACTTAAAAAAAAATACAGTTATGATATTAGGGTCCAACACTACCAAGTACTGAGCAGCTTTATATTGATGAAACTTGAAATGTACTGCAGTCTTTGAGAAGCTTGGGGTTAATGGGAATTAAGGACATACACAAATCTTTAGAAAGAATTTAGCACCTAATGATGAAAAGTGGAAAAAGATTTGTGTCAAGTCTTCAGAGTCACTGAATTTTCAGAGTTATCTAGTAGGTGGAAGTACTGATTGCTGTCAGCCCACGGCATATTGTGTCATGCCGAGCTTTTCTCACAGCATAGCTCATCTATTTTAATATATGACATCTCCCTAACTGTGCATGATACGCTAGCTAGCATAGTAAAGGCAACAAAGATTCTGAGCTGAGTTTTGCTTACTATACATGACCCTATTTGTCCTCTTCTGAACATTCAAGTTGGATTGGTGTGAAACAGAGTGAGTGCCAGGGTTCATATTTAACAATTCTTTTGCTACATTTCTGAAAAAAAAAATTGCAGACCTCACTTGAAAAATGGAGAGTTCAGATACACTGGCAAAAGACTTGACATTCAAACTTCTTAAAAGCTGCTGTACAGTTCAAGTGAAGAATTTGCCAGAGGGCTGCAAGTGTCAGTAATATTGCCCAATCCAGACTTTTTTTTAAATGGAAAAGTGATGGAAAGTCCTGCTTTAAGAAGATTCAGGCATTGATTCTTGGAAACGGGCCTTGGTAACCAAAATAAAAGCAATCGCTGGGACTCCAATGACCTCCTTCTCTAAAACCAGGCCAGGTGCTTTCATTTAATAATTGAAGGTATCATTTTACTTCAAACACAGTGGGCCAAATTCTGCCCTTCAATAATTGTGCACAGCTTCCTTGTCTGTAGACAGAATTGGGTGCAATATAAGCAAATTTGTGGGGAAAATAGAGCTTGTAGGGGAGGAAGAGGAAAGGAGGAATTCAGAAGAAAGTGAGCAAGTGGCATCTTAAACTCAGATTCTGCAACAGACTTTTTGTGGGTAGCCCTCACTGAAGTGAACAGAGCTCCATATAGGTGCAGGGGGCTACTAGCATGGAGTTACTTACATGAGCAGGGTCTAAAACATCTGGAAGTAATGAGCCAAGGTCTGTCCTCAGTTACACCTGTACAACCCAGTTGACTGGAGCTATCTGGATGTCTCTGAGGACAGAATTTGGCCTAGTAAACACATCTTTAGACCAAAAAAACCCCTACATAATCATCTTATTACGGTGTGTTCTACTTTTGTATTATAAGATGAAGAGAAATATAAAATTTCCAGATAAAAGGGAACATTCTAATTTTCATTAGAACATAGTTTTTCATATGCCTTTCAGAGCGGGATATATTATAACCCAAGTGAATTAAATGTGCTGCAGGCTGAAACTTAGCAAACAGGCTCTCAGCATGGTCATAGTTTAACCCCTCTGCTGGCACAACCTATTTTTTGCGTGTGTCTTTCCAGATTAAATGTGCCATTCCTTTGTAATCAGTGGAACATCAGCCTGTATTGTACAATCAGTTCAGTAATATGAGATGTGGGTGTTTGCCAGACATAATCAGTGTGTTTTGCAGCAGTTAACTTGTTAAAACAAAACAAAATTACATTGTAGGAGAGGAAAATAGAAGTTTTTGAAGAATTTTATGCTCTCGTTTAGATAGGCCTTTCTTAGCAAAACCAGCCAGCCAGTGTCTCATTGCACAGCACTGATTGCTTATTCACAATAGTGATTTGATTCCCTCACTGAGCTCCCACAAAATAAAACATGTTATTTTTTTAAGTATGTGGTAACTACATGGTAAATACAGTGGAAGATATGATTCTCTTACAGGGTAACTTGTGGTGACCGTACATGTTGTTTTGTGAGATTAATAGTAGGGGTCAAAGAACTGCATTGTAAAGTGGGTTGGAGGAATGCAGTGATCATTAAGGCTCTAACACAAAAACCAGAACCAAACAGTTACCTGATATGCCACTTCTATATAATTTTTGCCTAATTATTATTTTTAAATATTATAAAGGCTCTGAGAGTGAAATTCACCCCATGCAGAGATGCAGCACACTTAAATCCTCACTCAAAATCTATTTTGAGAGCTTACGCAGCACCAAAGTAGCTTGTGAGAGTTTGGGGGGCAAGGACAAGAAAGAAAGAAGCCTTAAAATAATTTTTTCACGTGTTTTAAAAGGCAGAGCCTATTCTCAGACATTCTTATTTTACTGGTAGGCATCCTCTTCGGTTCCTCTGGGTGCTTGATTCCATTTGAGCTGTGGAAGCCTTAAGCCACATTCACTTTATGTGGGGAGCTGGGGCGGGGGAGTTGAGATAAGGGGTGTTTATAATATTATTTATTTGGTTTGTATTTTTGTTATCTTCAGTGCTAGAACCGTGTCGTCCTATATGTTTTGAGCTTAGCATGAAAGGACCCTGATTTTGATTGCAAATAAGCCAAAGTGAAATTTAGGTGCCCAAATATGAATGTGAGTGGCTTGTTTGGGGCCTTCATGTTTAAAAATGGATCCATGTTGCTAGGACTATGAAGGGAGATGGGGAGAAGGAGGGCACTGGGGGCCAGACCTGGTGCAAAGACAAATGGGCTCTACATGAGTCCCTGGGCATCCCAAGGACCCATCTAGATCTCTAGTGATTTGCCAGGTTTAGAGACACTGTCCCTGCTACCTATTCTGCAGATGGGGCAAAAGCCTCATCCACTGCTTCCAACCGAATGACAGGAAAGAGATTTGAGAGATGATCCCTAGAGAGATTTCTTCTCTCTGACCCCTCTACAAATTATACCATGGGCGATAGGAACTTAAAACGAAAGCTACTATAGAGATATTTATAGATACATGGTTCTGTTCACCTGAATTCCACAGCACTATGTACTGTCATGTTCTACAAAGCTGGTTCGTAAATTTGTCCCCAAATTGAAAGCGGAAAAGGGAATCATCCTATAAGTTGCTATCACTATAAGAGGCTGTAAAAAGATGTGGTTCTCAACATTTTCCATACCATGGCTCCCCTTTTACAACAGTTTGTAGAGCCTCATCCCATGAATCCAGAAAGAAAGAAAGAAAGAAAGAAAGAAAGAAAGAAAGAAAGAAAGAAAGAAAGAAAGAAAGAAAGAAAGAAAGAAAGAAAGAAAGAAAGAAAGAAAGAAAGAAAGAAATTCATGATCCTTTCGTGGGGCGAACCTGCAGGTTGAGGATTCATGCTCTAGACAATTACTGAGGAGAGAAATCAAGTTACCTCATCCTCCTTTCCTTCCACCCCCATCGGTTTGCTTCATCCACCTGTTGTACATTCTCATTAATCAAGCTTGTAAGCTCTTTGGGGCAAGGACTATCTCTTTATCTACATCATTATATAGCACCTCATATAAAGGCATCCCACTTCCTCATAGCAGCATCTAGGTGCTATTGTAATACAAGTAACAAAATCATCATCAGTTGCCCTTCAATTATAAATTAGTTTGATTTTCTCAGTGACAAAAGGGATGGCAAGGCTAGAAAAGATATAAAACACCTGATAGAGCTTTTAAAACTCGAAGGTCAGAATTGCAAAAGCAGAGGAAATCAATAAGAATAAAACTTTGTCCTTGGATGACCATGTTTGTCTCCCATTGCATTCTGTGTGTGCAGATCGGAGGGCAAAAATGTGTTTAACGTTTTTGATTATTTGAACTAGTAATTTAAAAAAAAGATTTTCTTTTCTGTTTTAATCAAATAAATCTCCTGGAAATAATCTGCTGGAAACAAATGTTTAATGTCACCTGGCTATTATCATCTTTAATGTTATGATAGCAGTGTCCTTTGTTTCTAGGGTGAGGTCATGGTGCTCATTGAGAGGGGTGGAGAAAAACTCCTGAAAAGCTGAAAGCTGAAGGAGTGTGGTAGAAAGAGATTTGATTGTTGCTTTGCAATCCCAAATATTAGAGAAAGGAGTTAGTCATGGGAGCAAGTTACATAATCTAGGCATGGATGATCCTTTGGTGAAAGACCCATTATGGGCTTTTCAAGGATTCTGTTTGATTGAACCTATCTCATGTGATTGGAAAGGACAGCCACTTGTGGTTAAGTTTCAGAAAGAGAGAGAGAAAGAGAATCAGTTTTATCTACTGCTAGATGCAGCCTTCTGTGGAATGAAATGTAGTAAGAGTTCAGCTATTCTGCAATGGTATACACAAGGGATCGGCAATCTTTGGGACGCCGCTCACCAGGGTAAGCCCTCTGGCGGGCCGGGCCAGTTTGTTTACCTGCCACATCCGCAGGTTCGGCTGATCGCGGCTCCCACTGGCCGCGGTTCGCCACTCCAGGCCAATGGGAGCTGCAGGAAGCGGCGCAGGCCGCCACTTCCCACAGTCCTGTGCTGGCCGCCACTTCCCACAGTCCTCATTGGCCTGGAGCGGCGAACTGCGGCCAGTGGGAGCCACAATCAGCCGAACCTGCAGACACAGCTGGTAAACAAACTGTCCCAGCCCGCCAGGCAGCTTACCCAGGCGAGCTGCATGCCAAAGGTTGCCGATCCCTGGTATACACCAAGTTAGGTTAGGAATTGAAGGTCAACTCTGACTGAAGCCTTGGGTGGAGTTTAGGCAAAAATGTAACCAAGTTGGAATTTAGCCAAGAGTCTACATCATCATGGACAGCATCCCTTATACCCTTATACAGAGTGCTGAGGAACTTTAATAAGTGGGCAGGACTTTGGTTCTCTCTTGTCCCAAAGTTGACATCTCTAGCTGTATAGATAAAGTCCTGCATATAGAATTGTAAATATTCATTTGAGAGCTTATTATTCAACAATTTATGTTCTGTGAACTATACTTCACCAGGAGAAAGCTGTATCTGTCCAGTTTGTTTCCAAGATGGGAGGCATAAAACAAAATGAATGCATTTCTTGACATTAATATGTGCAGGATGACTTCCACTATCCCCCCCTCCACCGTCACCTTAGATGAAATGTAAATGTGCCAAAGAATTTTACAATCTTAAGTGAGAAAAGGTGTTCTCTTCACCAATTTATGAACTGAACAAAAATAACTTCTGCTTTAAAGTCCACATCAGTATATTTTTTGGAATCTGAATGAGTACTTAGAATCCAGTAAACCAGCAGGTCAAAAATATGTATAGGCAGATATCAAGAAGCTTTTCTGCATACTTCCAAATGATAAGTGGGGTGACTCCTGTAAATTTGGCACAGGTGTCTTATTTGAACTTCAGAAAAGAAATATAGGGAAAAGGGGAGTGGGGAAAAAAAGAAGAAAAACAAAATAAGCACTTACTTTATAAAAAGTACCACAGCAGAGAAAACTAATTATGGGGTTATTTGGAGTCTATTGGTGCAAGCACAAGCACAGTACAGGTGGGATAAGAGCAAAAATTCCAAAATAGTGACCTGCCCTACTACGATATATATATATATATATATATATATATATATATATATATATATACACACAGAGAGAAAGAGAGAGATTCGGGGGGGGGGGGTCATAATTTAGTTATTCAGAGAACAGGCATATGAGCTCAGCCTTGGTTCTGAAACTAGCTTTATCTGTGACCTTACACTATTCACTATAATCTATTCCTCAGCTTCCCTAACTGTAAACATAGGTATAATATTTACCTGCTTTACAGAGGTATTGTGAGATTTCATAGATTTTAGATTAATAGATTGTAAGGCAAGAAAGTTCCACTGTAATCAGCTAGTTTGACCTCCCACATAACATGAGCCATAGAACTTCCCCCAAATGACTGCTGTTTGAACTAGAGAGTTAGTTAATTAGTGATTGTAAAGAGCTTGGAAGCTGGAAAGTCCTGTATTGCCATTAAGTGTTTTATAAAATGGTTATACTTATAAAATATAAGTATTTTTCAATTCTTAGTATCAACACTCTTGATTCATTTTAAAAAGATGTCTATGATGTATCCTTGTCAAGACTTCGATCATGTCTCCCATCTAGACAGGCACCACTTCCTCTTCTCTGACCTGTTTCTCACCTCACTCCCATCCAGTGAAAATCTAATGAGTATGTGGGCGTAATTGCTAAGTGTTTTTGATCGGGGCTATGGTTCGTCAAAAATGGGAACTGAAAAATGATCCTTTTATTCAGAACCTTACCCTTAATACATATATACCTCCATGGAAACCAAAAGAGAACACAAGCAATATACATTTTATTGCTTATGCGGAGTATAGCTAGTGCTCTTCCTTCATGGCATTTAAGACAGAAATGGTTGTAATAGACACCTTATAACTATGATGGCTTACACAACAGAACAGGAAAAGAAAGCAGCATAGAAGAAAGGAAATAAATGCAGACTTGGCCAGAGTCTCAGCTGGTGTCAATCAGCACAGAGCCAACTACTCCAGCTTAGGATATGGCCCAAAACATTTAGTAACTTCCATTTTTAATTGTTTCTATTTCTAGAAACTATGCAGCTGCCCGGTCAATTTTTAAAAGGTCTCATCATTATGTTAATAATTGTACCTTATTATTAACTTAGAAATAAAACCACACAAGATACATTAACACAATGATATGATTGAAACCCATAAAAACAAGGAAATGCAATCTAAGGCAGAGCATACTCCGTAATTAAGGTTAAAGCTACCTTCCCATCAGAATGAGTCAAAAACTGGCACGTCCATCCACTACAATATTTAGACATTTGTTTCCTTCCTGAAACAGGCAACAAGTCTAAACATCAATTATTTTTGAAAGTTCTGAAACATTTCATTTAAAAAGTGACAAAAAAGTTCTGTTTCTGCTGAGTTTGACATTGGCCATTGAGCTGCCACAGTGCCTCATGCTTAGGTGCTTCATGCCCCCATTCTCCTCTCTAGACCTGGCACTCTCTGGATGAGTTGACCTAGAACATCAGGGGAGTCCCATGAACATACTGCATCATGGAAGATACAGTCTCCTGCCCAAATAGTACTCAGCAGACAGAAATTCTGATTTTTGATCAGCTCTTCTTTTAACAAAGGGCTGGATTCTGATAGGCTTATTCAGAATGAGTGGTAATTTATTCCCAAAGTAGTCCCACTGCAACCAGTGAGACTGCTCATGCAGTAAGGAATTAATCTGAATGAGTAAAGCATCAGAATCCGGCCCAAAGATTTTTTGGCCTGTTGTGCCAATCTTCATTTAAACAACTTGTGTAGTAAGGTGTCACTCAGTGCGAGTAAGGGTAGCATAGGTGGACTGTTTCTGAATCGACTCCTAACTGATCCCTATGTGCCTTTTTATTATGAAGGTCTCAGAACAAGTAATCTTACACATTGTGTGTCAAATTGTAACTTTGTTCCCAGGAAGAGCACTTGGTGTGGCTGTGCAGCGGCCAAGAAGAGGTGGCCTAGGGCATTCTGCTTACACAGGGCAGAATACTTTAGGGAGTGTCTGGGGACATAAGGTGTATAGTAGTCCTTAGACTGGCTGCAGAAACTGTTGCTGAAATAGTAATATGTGCTAATGTAATATAAGACTATATTATAGTGCATATGCATAAGGAGGTGGAGTTAAGGTTGCATGAGCAACCTTTAGATTCTGCATTTTTCTAATTTTGATGCTTCACTTAGCAACCTTAATGTTCCTTTTTTTTTTTTTTTTTTAAAGTGGAATCTATATACAATGCCTAGGTGCTAGAGTAACGGATGTTTTAGAAAGCTGATAGATTTTTAAGAATTGCCCAACTACTTTTTTTCTTTCTCTCATAACTTAAACAGCTAAGCACTTCTTTTTATTTAACCAGTTTACTTCTGGAAAATAGGCCCAGTACAATGGGCAAGTTACTCCCATTCTGTGCTGCTGAGTAAATTTACTATGCCTAATACTGTATATATGCTGCCATTCCATTGATTTCAAAGGATTGTCACTTGTAATTCAATAACACAAATAGAAAATTAGTCTATCAAGCAAAGATAGACTTAATAAACTGAGCTCATGCATGCCACATTTCTGCCCAAATCACATGTATTCACCTGACATATTTTAAAACTCTGAAAGATAGCATTCCTAATGGAAATTATATTGATATAGTAATGAACAGCTAATGCAAGGACATACTGATTTATTTCCAGTAGAACGATCTTTCTGGCACGTAGGAAGAAGGATTACTATAATGAATGTGACTATTCTTATACTGTACATGTTGAAGCATGTTAAAGTGCTTCACTTGCATAAGCCTCATAAAATAAAGCAGGAATTACAAAAGCTAACATTGGTCAACTGAATAAGAGTTTTCCAAAAGGAAGTATAAACAGGATGTGCAGATTAAATCCAAATAACAAAAGATACTGTTTTCTTAAGTTGTTAAGAGTGGAATGCAATGTAAGCATTGGGTTATTTAATATTATACAAACAAAGCTCTAATAAAAATCTGGCAAAATATAGATATATAAAAATGCCCTTTTACAAAGTTTCATTTGTTTTTTATGACCTTCCAAGCCACCCTCTCTATAAAATATTAACTTGTAAATGGTTAAAGGAGCTACAAAATCTTCCCAAATGATCAATTAACACCTTCCCCTCCCTCCCTCTGATTGTAATTCGGTTGTATTTCTTTTATATAGTCTTTAGGCCAGAGCCTCAGCTGGTATAATTTTACAAATAGGAATATGGCCTTATATAAATCTTGTCTCCTATCCTTAAAATATAATTAATTCCTCTCTCTCCTGCTTCCCCTCCAGAATTCTGGTTTCTGCTTCTTTCCATGCTAATCATCAAATCTAATGACCTTTTAATAAAAACAATTAACAGAACAACAGTCTTTTTTTTTCTGTTCTGTTCTGTTCTTGGTGATAGTAATACTATAGTGGCATGTGCTGTTTTTCCTGTTGTCAGGGGAGAGTGTGAATGGGTCTGCATTGTTGCACTGGGCCATCGCCAGGTGTCAAATGATTGCATGTTCCAGATGATAACACAAAGTAGTCTACAAAAAAAAAAAAATAATCACGCCATTTTGTTACTGCTAAAATAGATAGCTGGAGTCACCACTATAGTTATACTTTAGTATTTATTATTTTCGCTGCAGTTTAAAAAGACCCTGGCTTTCAGACAGCCATTTCCCCTTTTGTCTAAGGGCATGCCAGGGAGCACCTAAATTTCACAGACTGTAACTATGACACATTGGTCACCACAATTGGTGTCAGAATAGAAGAGACAACCCCTTTCCCTCCTTTACTGACCACAGAAAAGGGGAGGGAAATTGCCATCGGCACCTCACTATGTCAAATGGGCAATCAAATGGTGAACTGCCTGCCCCCTCGGCTGCTGTTGGTCACTGAAAGGAAGTTCAGCCACCTGAAGCTGAAATGCAGTGTACTGAAGGCAGGTGGTTTATCAGCAGCGTTAAGAAAACTAATGTTTTTATAAACTAGATTCTGTGCATGAGTGGATGTGACCACCGAGACCCAGGACAATGAAAGCCAGATACAATTTGGCAATTTGATATCTGAGATGTACTGGGTACTCTTTCAAAGGCCTAGGACACTTACGCTGATTGCCATTTGCCAGCAGTTATAACACCACAGCCAATATTTTTTATCTTGACTAAAGTGGAATCTCTATAGTTTTTCCCATACTGTCGTGTGGTTACTGTGGTAAATACTCACTAAAAACTTACACCTCTCTGTGAGATCTTGGAGGAAGCTGGCCCATTATCTAAAACAAATGTAAGAATGAATTTTAATCTAATGAATCTTCTTAAGAAAATTAGTTTGACTCTAGTATTGTTCAGCATATACATGTTCAATTTATACTATAAACAGAAAAATGGATGTTAGTCATCTCTTAATAAATTTTGACCTGAATGGACAAGAAATTATGCTTGCAGTGAGGTTGTAGCCGTGTGGCTCCCACGATATTAGAGAGACAAGGTGGGTGAGATAATATCTTTTATTGGGCCAACTTCTACTGGTGAGAGACAAATTTTTGAGCTTACACAGAGCTCTTCTTCAGGCCAGCCTGTCTCGCTAAAAAAATATTAGATACTTTACTGCATAAAATGATTTTTGGGTACAGAAACATACCACTGTAATTTTCAAAACTTTTTGAAGAAAATAGAATAAAGTAAACCTTATTACTTATCAAAGTTCAACAAGGCTTAGAAATCCCTACCTAATAAGATTCCTGTGTGCAAAAGGGACAACTATAATCTTCTATAGGTTTAGGAAAATTGAAAAATTTGTAACTAGCAAAAAGACTAAATATCTTTAAAAAAAAATCCCTCTCTTTCAATTAAAAGACCATTAAATAAACTACTTGCCTTTTGTATATGTGTGTGATAAATACATACATTTTCCAACAAAAGCACTGTGCATATTGTCAGTGGAGAAGGTGAAAAACATTATTCAAAATATCCATATCTTGGAATGTGTAAGCACCAAAAAATTTGCGGGTAAGAGAGAGAACTACTGTACATTTGGAATTCATATAATCAGTCTAGACTAAATATTTTAGAAATCCATACTCCAATTTACATTTAGCAAAAATTCCCCCTAGGTTTAGCATATTTAGTGAATTTCCTTTCTCGGATAGCAATGGTGCACAAAGTTGGAAAGTCAATTCAAAAGGTACAAACTGTAGCAGATTTTCCAAGCTTACAGGAAATTAATCAAGCTCTAAGATTACTGTACTCTCCTCACTGGCCTGCATGCCACCTATTATAACACACCCGCTGTACAGTGTTTACAAAATGTAATCGCTAGAATCTTCTTCATGGTCCATCATGTTGACCCCGTCATCCCTTGTCCCCTTGGAACACTTGCAATGACTCTCCTTTCTCCACTACATAGAGTTTCTGGCAATCATCTTCAAACCATACATATTGACCATCATACTTAGTCCACTTTTTTTGTTGAATCCCCTTTTGTTACCACCCCTAATTATATCAGCTTTCCTACTGGTTGTGATTGCTTCTCCCACAACTACCTCCATGCTTTCTCTTACCCCATTCTCTGTGCATGGATCAAGCTTCCAAAGTAGCTTTTCACAATTTAAATCCCTACTTAAGACCTACTTCTTCAGTCATGCTGACAACAAACTAGCTGATTAAGGCATTTACATAGATATTTCAGTTATTTAGCCTATGAGTTGACTGTTAATGTGATAAGGAAGGAAATGGAGGGTTTGGGGTAATTGGAACTATAGCTGAAAATTCGGGTGTGTGGAGAAGGAAAGGTGATGATGGTGCGGGGAGGGGGGTAATCTAGTGTATTTTACTTTAAAAAAAGCAATAAGGCAATCAAAGTTAACACTGATAAGAAATATACCTATACTCTCCCCATCTGTATTGCCAACCTCTCTGTGAGCCATAGCAGATGTCCAGGACCTTGCAGGTTGGCTTCCCAGTGGAGGAGAAATCACTAACACAGACTCTGAGTATACACTACATTTTAACTCAGTTTATTCTCTCTCTCTTTCTCTCTCTCTCTCACACACACACGCACACACGAACGAAGTGATCAAACTGCAGGCAAATCAATCTTTTCTTCCAGGATTCTCAGCCTAAAGCCCTGTTCCAAGTGAGCAACTCTGCCTCAAGAATTGACTAATCAGAGACCAAAGGAAAATGAAAATTTTCCTGCTGCTTGCATAGTTATTTGCCTCCCATACCTGCCTCTGCAAAAAAATCTTGGCATAGTTCAGAACAAAATCTCGTCTTCCTAAGAGTCAAAACTTGCTCACATATTAAGAAAAAGAACTAGGATGACTATGTGCAACAGTAACATCTGCTGCTGCCTGCCATAACAATACACTAGGATTCCATCTTACAAATTTACTTGTATTCAAAATGGCCACTATGTCCCATTATTTTTACTGGGTCTAACTCAGGCAAGTTGGTCACCATTCCCTACACCTGTACATGTGGAAGTGAGGCTGCACCTAGTAAGATGACCACCAACACCTACTGTTATTAGTGAGACTGAACTCAATATGCCCTCAGGGTAGATGACTGCTGCTCTATAGTTATTGCTCTAGCAAGGACACTATGAGAAGACAGGGGAATGTGATGAGCAGAAGAAAGGATGAAGAGGTGAAATGGGCCGCTGATGGAATGCAAGGGAATGTCAGGGGAGTAGCATGACATTGTGGCTGTGCTTGGGAATGGGGCTCAGGGAGAGGTGCGTGTAGGTGCAGGGAGGGAGACTGAGGAATGTAAGAAATAGGGAGAGAGAGGTAAAGAGAAATAGAAGAGACTTAGGCGAGGTGCTGAGAATACCAATAATGGAGGAGAGAGAGAAAGAGGAATAGAATAGCAGTTCCCCCAGTCCAGAGGTTAGGACAGAAGTGAAGTCCACTTTGAAGAAGCCAACCAGGATGCCCACATTTTTTTCACAGGCATTTAAAGTTGAATTTTGAATCTTAAATGCCCACATAAACATTGGGGGCAAGAAGCTTCTCAATAAAGGCTTGGAAACCAGAAGACAATTTTAAAAAATAAATAAAAGCTCATTATTTTTGTACTGTCCCCTCATTCCCAAGGGTTGTCTTAATTAGTTGGATGATTGATTGGGAAAGAAGAGAACCTTTCCCCACCCTACACTAAAAGGCTTCTGTCCCTTAAAGAAGCAATAATCTCATCTCACCAACACTAAGTCTTCCCCCAGGACCACTTCGTCTCCCCCGACACCTGCCTCTGCTGTCCCCAGGGTCTTCATTCAGTTGAGGCTAATTGGAATGGAGTGGCCTGGACCCCATCACCCACCTCCATCTCAATTTGCCTTAAAGAGCCAGTATACACTGTTAAAGACTTTGTTCACTTTTGCTTATATGTTCTGTTCCTCTCCACAAAGCCCATTCTCTGTCTTTGCCTTTTTAGACTGTATGCCTTTTGGGGCAGGGTCTATTTTTTTTGTGCAGCTACGGGAAGCACGTTTATCAAAGGTGACAAGAAGTCACCGATTTCCCTTGCAAGGTTCTCCCAAACAGTGGCAGAGCTTATTACCTAACTAAATCATATCCTTGAGCTACAGGAAATTTCAGATGTAGTACTACACAAAAGACTACCCTATAAAATAATAGTACAGACATGTAAAAGGTAAAGAAAAGGCCACCAGGAAGATGATCTAGAGGATGGAGGATCTGGAGATATTCAGAGATAAAGGTAAAAAATACATTTTTCTGGGCCAAATTATGATACCCTTACTCATATTGAAAAACACTTTACTCCACAAGTAACCTCCTTAACTTTACGGAGTAAAGTAGTATTCAATGTGAGTAAGCACATCAGAATTTGGCTCTTTGAAAGAACAGAGTAAGAAGGACTTCACTCAGGCCTGGGAAGGCAGGGGAGGAGGGGAGCTTATCCCTTTATCCTTGACACTCAAGAATTCCTAAAAGAGATGCTTTCCCTCCTCCCCTCCTTTCCTTTCCCCTCCTCAAATGGATTCTCTCCTTGGCAGGAGAGGGAGTCAATAAAAAGGACAACATGGAAAAACCGGCTTAAACAGGAGTTTTACACAAATAGTCAGAAAACAATATTGTATTTTAGAACTCCAAACGCAAAAGGAGAAGAATGACAGATTAGGTTCTAGCCATCTTTCATCCTCACATTTTCCCTGTGTTCTCATAGGGTGCTTTGTTGGTAAGGGAGGGGCAGGGAAATAGAGCCATATTCCGCTCAGAAAGTTAATTGAACTGAGTTTTTAAACCAGTGATGTGCCTGGAGCCCTTGCTGTTTAATGAAATGTTCTGTTTTCAAGTGGTCAAGACATATGAAAAAGATACTCAAATGCCTGGCACATTGACCCCATTTCTTACTCTGTAAACATACATTACTAAACCCTTTGAAGCCAAAATTAATTTGGCAGTTTTATATCTGAGAAGCACTGGATCCAAAAGTCTGAGGACATGATATACCCCTAAGGTTTAGATAAGTAATTATCCAATGTGGTTTTCTATCAAAAATAGAGCCAGACTGTTTTGCAAACAAAATGGACTGTGCCTTAAGATGGAAGAGGCAGATATTACTATTACCACAACAGAGCAACACAGACTGAATTTTGCATATCAGCCTAACAGAGGGCTAAGCCACAGTATCATATTAAGCAATCTTATCTCCGTATTTCTGTGAAGTTCACTGTCTCTTTCTACTGTAATTTGTATAGCAGATGTGCCATAACTACCTAGAGCAGGGGTTGGCAACCTTTCAGAAGTGGGGTGCCGAGTCTTCATTTATTCATTCTAATTTAAGGTTTTGCGTGCCAGTAATACATTTTAACGTTTTTAGAAAGTCTCTTTCTATAAGTCTATAATATATAACTAAACTATTGTTGTATGTAAAGTAAATAAGGTTTTCAAAATGTTTAAGGAGCTCCATTTAAAATTAAATTAAAATGCAGAGCCCCCCGGACCGGTGGCCCGGACCCGGGCAGTGTGAGTGCCACTGAAAATCAGTTTGCGTGCCGCCTTTGGCATGCATGCCGTGGGTTGACTATCCCTGACCTAGATTGTTGTGCTATGACTGGAAGTAGCATTTTTATTATTATCTGAATAATGACACACTGGCTGTCACTGCACAAAATGTAGAAGACAGCCCCTGCACCAAAATGCTTACAATATAAGACACTGATCCCAATAGAAAGCCCATTGAAGTCAGTGAGTCTTTCCATTGACTTCAGATGACTTTGGATCAGGCCCTAAGTTACAGAGTTAGAACAGTAAACAGATCAGACAAACAGTACACTTGCTCATGGTCAATGGGGTGCAAGTTATTTTTCAGTGGGGAGTAGGAGGGGTAAGACAAGTTTTATTGTAAACCCCCCCACACACACACATTTCTTTGCTGGAATTATTGTGGAAAGGCCTCATGAAAGAAATATGTTTTAATAAGAGATTGAATAAGTAAAGGGGTTCCGTTTAATGCGAAAAGAACAATGGGTGTTCCAGATAAAATGAGTAGTGTGGAAGGAGATCTGAAGAGGAGAATGATACATAGAGATCATTTCAATAGGCAGCTTGGGAAGAGCACAGTTAGTTGGGAGAGAAAGAAGGAAAACATGAGCAGAGATGTAGACACTGTTGAAATTGTGCATAGCCTTAAAGATGGGACAAAAACTTTGAATTTGATGCAGAAGACAAGGGGAAACCACAGGAATATGAAATGGAGGGAGGGAAGATGACTTTAGCAGCAGTATTTGGGTGAACTGGAAGGGAGAAAATTAAGTAACAGCAAAGCCAAAGAGAAGTTCAAGTTATTGAACTGAGAGCTGGCCAACAGACAGAAAAAGACTGCAGTTTGAATGGAGGGGAAAGAACACATTTTGGAAACACAGGCGCGGGAAGTACGGGTGCAGGGGCTGCTACAGCATCCCTGAGGATCTGGCTACCACCCCATGCACCCCGGGCTCCGGTTACCACCCGTGTGCCTGGGGTCCCGGCTGCCACCCCACTATTAAAAATGTTCCAGCGTCACTGTTTGGAGATGTTGTAGAGGAACAGGCAATAGGATTTGGTATCAGCCTATATCTGGGGGTGGGAGGATTGGGAATTGTGTCTCCCAGTGGTGTGTACTGGGACCAGTGCTATTCAACATATTCATAAATGCTCTTGAAAAACGGGGAAACAGTGAGGTGGCAAAATTTGCAGATGATACAAAATTACTCAAGATTGCTTTGGACTTAACTAAGAGTTACAAAGGAATCTCACAAAACTGGGTGACTGAGCAACAAAATGGCAGATGAAATTCAATAAATGCAAAGTAATGCACATTGGAAAACATAATCCCAACTATACCTACAGAATGATGGGGTCTAAATTAGCTGTTACTACTCAAGAAAGATCTTGGAGTCATTGTGGATATATCTCTGAAAACATTCGCTCAATGTGCAGTGGCAGTCAAAAAAACCTAACAGAACGTTAGGAACCATTAGGAAAGGATACTTAACAAGACAGAAAATATTATATTGCCTCTATATAAATCCTTGGTGTGCCTGTACCTAGTATACTGCCTGCAGTTCTGGACACCCCATCTCAAAAAAAGATATTAGAATTGGAAAAGGTACAGAGAAGGGCAACAAAAATGTATTAGGTGTATGGAATAACTTTGTATGAGGAGAGATTAAAAAGACTCGGATTTTTGAGCTTGGAAAAGAGATGACTAAGAGGGGATATGATAGAAGTCTATAAAATCTTGAATGGTGTAGAGAAAGTGAATACGGAAGTGTTATTTTCTCCTTCACATAACACAAGAACCAGAGACACCCAATGAAATCAATAGGCAGCAGGTTTAAAACAAAGAAAAGGAAGTACTTCTTCACACAATGTGTATTCAACCTGTGGAACTCATTGGCAGTGGATGTTGTGAAGGCCAAAACTATAAAAGGGTTAAAAATAGGTAGATAAATTCATGTGGGATAGGTCCATCAATGGCTATTAGCCAGGATGGTCAAAGATGCAACCCCATGCTGTGGATGTCCCTAGCTTCTGTTTGCCAGAATCTGGGAGTGGACAACAGGAGATGGATCACTTGATGGTTGCCTGTTCTGTTCATTTTCTCTGAAGCATCTGGCATTGGCCGCTACAGGGACCATTGATTTGATCCAGTATGGCTGTTCTTATGTGCCTGAGTGATGGGGAGGGTGTGAGAACTTTTACAGTGATGAAGAAGGGAGGGAGGGGGAAGGTTTTAAAGAAATAGAAGTTAGTTGGGATGGGGTAAGGGTTGAGTTCAGTAGGGGAGAGTTATATTTGAGAATCATTTGTATAGAGCCAAATGAGTTTCAGAGAGCTCCCCTTGGGTGAATGTGTATACAGGAAAGAGGAACAGTCCAAAGTGAGAGCCCAGTGGAATGCCAACAGAGAGGGAAAGAAGAGAGATAGAGTCAATGCAGAAATGTTTGAGTTCTGAAAGACTCTGGAGGAGTTGGAATGAAGAAGACAATGTCAAGAGTTTGAGGATAAAGAAGAGACCCTCTGATTAAGGGAGGAGAAAGTAATTGGTCACGTTGGTAAAAATAGTTTTAGTGATGCAGAGGAGCAGAAACTTGATTTAAGGGGATCCATGGGTAAGACAGAGTTAAGAATTAGAGGCAATGGAACTGGACCATGTGATCAATGAAGTTAGTGCCAGTGGGGAACAAGGTCATGCTTATGTGAGATAGTTGGCAGAGCTGAAGCATGGAGAGGATTTTAAATGAGAGAAATCTTGAATTTTCTCCAAAGCCACTCAGCAGTGTAAAGTGGGGCATTCCGTTTTCTGTTCAGTATTGTGTCAAACTGTGTTGCATTGATTCCATAGATGTTAATTGTGTCATTCCTAGTAAACTTCAGATTATTAGTTTGTATTCAATATGAGCTCAACTACATTATGTAAAGCTAAGTTATATGTAGCTAGGGAATAGAACTGCCTGTCATTTATAACTAAAAAGCAGGAGGGATAGCTCAGTGGTTTGAGCATTGGCCTACTAAAACCCGCATTGTGAGCTCAATCTTTGAGGGGGTGATTTGGGGCAAAAATCTGTCTGGGGATTGGTCCTGCTTTAAGGAGGGGGTTGGACTAGATGGCCTCCTGAGGTCCCTTCCAGCCCTGATATTCTATGAAATAATGCCACTTTTAGTCCCTCGTTTCATACATATCTTTTTTTAAGAAGCCACATATCAAGGCACAACATATGAAATGTTTCAGTTGTGATATATACATAAGCCAATGTAATACAATGAGGCATATTATAAATATGCGCCTTCTTGCTATTCTTTATGTGATATGTAAAACATAAGTAAATATCTCAAACATTTCTATTATATTAAGTAGGCCTAAGTGAAAATTATAACTTCCATCACATAGAAATTCTGATATTTCAACATTTCTTTTCACCTGGATTCAGAACAAAAGGTTTTAAAAAAAATAGATTTGGAAATGGCAAAACTCTTCATTTTGACTTGTTCAACTGGTCCAAAACATTTCATTTCAACTCAGTTCAACATTAAACTGAATCACCCTGTGTTGTTACATTGCCTGATGGGAGTTGTATTTTGGGAGCATGATGCTTCCATTTTATTTTATGGTCTGGAATCCCTGGCTGGACTACATCTGCATGATGCAATACAGTCTCCCCTCTGACAAAGCTGAGTGGTGCGTCATGGGAATCATATGACTGTGTGCATCATGGGAGATGCAGTCTGCCCAGGGAGCCCAGTCGATAGGAGAAAATGAGGGCACCAGGCAGGAGAATTATAACTCCTAACAGCACCATAGGGAGATGCAGTTTAATATTGAACTGACTCAAAACAACATTATAGGGTCAGGTCTTGCAGAAAATTTTGACTTAAAAAACACTATATTTTCTGCTGAAAAATCATTTTGATGGAAAATTCTCAAATAGCTCTAATTTTAAATTTAATAGTATATACTGGAAATGACAGCTATTGCAATAATAAGCTATGAAAATAACTAAAGTCAACACTCAATGGGGAACTTTGAATAAATGAAAGCTGTTGTAATGTTAATCCATTGGTAACAGTGATAAAATAATGTTACTGTTCTTGCTTAGGGTGAGATAAATGCACAGATCCATATTTAATAGGCTTCAATAAGAAAATTTTATATTCTATCTATCTATCTATCTGGGGCAACATCCTCAGCTAGCATAAATCAGTGTAAATCCATACATTTAAATGGAACTCCAGCAATTTACACCATTAAGGAGCTAGTCCATTAAATGGGTGTCAGGACTGCTGTATGTAACCTTTCTATTTTGTTAACATTTTATTAATATTTATTTTGTTCTTTAGTTCTAAGTCATATCTAGAGAGGGGCAGGGAATTAGTAACAATTTATCTAGACCAGCAAAACACAAATACAGGAAACAAATTTTTATGAAAACTCTTTAAAACAGAAGGAAGTGGAAATGAAGCTATTCATTTCCCCCTGCTGAAAGCTGTGCAAAAAAAAAAAAAAATCATACGGCAGTGAAGATTTATTATTGTGGTATAATAAGGTAACAGCTTAAGAAGGCTTAACATGAATTAATTAATTGCTTGTTTTAGAAAAGAATTATTCTTGATAATGCAACTAGTACTGAATATAGTGTCAAAACCATTCAGATGAGTTTTGTTTAACTCATGTACTATTCAATGTGTACTCTGTACTAGACTGAAGGTATGTTGATAACATTTTTGCACTGATGTTAAGCCAATGTTTCATTAACACAAACACAACACAGCAACAAATCTTATCTACCTTCCTCCATCAAAGTTTGATGCATATCTTATGCAGTTATTATATTAAAAGCTATAGGTCTGCTTTGTGGCCCTGCTCCAAATCCAACTGCAGCAAACTAATCTCTGTCTGGCAGGTGCCCCTCCCTCAGTGCCAACCTGAGGAAAGCCTCAGTGCTGACTCTATACGTTGGCCAGAGCAGAACAGCATTGTGCATGCAGGTGTGTGTCTTAAAGCGGCAGGATGCCATGTTTAGTTTGATCCTTTATGCGATTGCCTCACATTACTGTTATAGGCCACTCTTATACAATGTGTTGCAAAGCTGTTTTGTAAAACTGAAGGCACAGCTTTTTTTTTTTTAATTGCTCAGATTGATGTAAAACCTTTTATGAGCCATTACCTCAGAAAGATTTAAGTGTGGTTCTGGGAAATGAGGGAAAAGAGACTCATTTGTAATCTTTTAGAGCTGCAGGTGAAACTTCCATTAAATAGAAGGATTCATTAAAGTTCAAAATGTGAGGATGGCTCACTAAAACATAACCTGTTAAACTAGTAGATTAGCCTTTATATTGGTAAATCAGTGCCCATGAAAAACCTGAGCAATCTTTTATTTTCTATTAATAAATGACATAGTTCATCTCAAACGTTCCTACTTGGTTAAATATTGTTCTGAATGTAGCTGCTTGATACTGTATTCACATAAATCATTTGTTAGTCCAGACTCAAGGCAGAAAACACCTTAAATATCGTAAATTTTTTCGTCAGGGTATATTTTCCATATACTTTAGGTTGGGAGTAGAACATTCAAACAAGGAACTAATTTGTTTTCTATTGTTTTACACCAGGGATTGGCAACATTTGGCACACGGCTCACCAGGGTAAGTCCCCTGGAGGGCCGGGCCAGTTTGTTTACCTGCCGCGTCCACAGGTTCGGCGAATCACGGCTCTCACTGGCTGCAGTTTGCCACTCCAGGCCAATGGGGGCTGCGGGAAGTGGCGTGGGCTGAGGGATGTGCTGGCCACTGCTTCCCACAGCCCCCATTGGCCTGAAGCGGCGAACCACGGCCAATGGGAGCCACGATCGGCCGAACCTGTGGACGCAGCAGGTAAACAAACTGGCCCAGCCCGCCAGGGGGCTTACCCTGGCGGGCCGCATGCCAAAGATTGCCAACCGCTGTTTTACACAGTATAATCTTATAATATTTGTAGCTGCAGTATAATCTCATGTAATCAATTTATGTACACCACTATGAGCTAGATTCTCCTCACCACCAAATTTTGCCAAACACAGGGGAAAGAGGAAGGACAGCCCCAACCCAAGTGTAACTTAATGCTCATGTCAGATACACACTAAAGGGATGAATTAAGGCTGCCCAGAAAACCATAGTTCTGGCATTTCCTAAGGCTTGACTGTTTTACTTTGTAACCTTAACATTCTTTTAACATTTTAAAATGTAACAGCTAGCTTTATTTTTTAAAACAAAGTGAAGCAATAAAAATCCAATTACGTTGACCTCTTTCATTGGTCATCAGAAGTATTGGAAGCTAGGACTTTTAGATCCACAGCACATACTCCTTTAGCTCAAGCAGAAGTAACTGGCAGCAGTAGCCTATTATCTTCTGAAGATTAGCCACTAGAGGGAGATGACACAGACGCTTTACTAGTGGCTTACACCGCTCTTTGCTAGATGGCAGAGGAATGTTGGAAATCAAGCATCTTGAAGACTCTTTGGCTCTTTTCTTGACTCTGGGAGGGAGTGGGAATTACAGGCAAAACAGCCAAGCATAGAGATATGGCATATCCATTCTGAAAGGCTGCTTGACTAAGTGAGTCAAACTTGGGTCTGCCATATTAGAGATCTATGGCCAGATTCTAGGCCCTATTGTAATGGGGGCAGAGTGAGCCCCCACAAGAATATTCCCCAGAATATGGGCTACATGCATCAGTGCTTCCTCTCATATAGTCCCCAGTATAACAGCATATCAGAGAAGAGAGCGGGAGTGGGCAGAGTGCTCCACACTCCAGTAATTATAGGCTGCAGTGAAGCCAATAAGTAGCAATGTAAAAGGACTGGCATAAGGGTGCTTTTACTTACACTTGGGGTTCATCAGCTCAAGACCAGCTCAAACTGGGAGGTCATGGTTTAAAGTCACCTTTATCATACATCCCAGATGCACCTCCTGAGAGGTTCAGAACAGAATCTTGTCCCTTGTGGTCATGGTACTCAATGCGCCTTCCCCAAGTGAATAAAGCAGATTGACACAGGAGGGGAAGCTCTCTCCTCAGCACGCAGTGAGATAAGGCTCTTAGCAGAAACCTTGAAAGTTGCCATGAAATGTAATTGTCTTCCTCTAGCCAGCTATGCTTAGAATCGAAAGTGTTAGGCAACCTTAACTATCATCATTCTTTCACTCCAGAATTGTATAAAGTAATTCATGCCATATGTTCCTTCTACAAGCAGAAATTTAACAAAATGCCTCCAAACAATTATCTCAACAGACACAAATAAGACAGCAATAGGATCTTGAATATTGCAAACAAATTGTTATTTGAGGTGTCAAAATCAAGACAAGACTAGAAAGAAAAAACAATCAAAATGCCACTAAAATCTGAGATGGTGGCGATGGAATATGCTGAAGTTTTCATGTGAAAAAAAAATGGCAGCCTTACACTAAGTGTAAAAACAAATTAACCTCCCCACAACCACTACCAAGACTATGCACACAATATTATCTCTACAGTGACACCGATGTGCATAGTATTTTACAAGGAGACGGGGGGTGGAGTGGGGTGGGAGAAAGAGGGCCCATGATCAAAAGAGCTAACAATTTAGGGACCAGATCCTACAGAGCCTTACCCATGAATAGCCCCATTAAAGTCAGGCTAAAGAGATACTTGAATTGATTGGTAACATTTAAGCATAAGATAATTTAGACACAACAAGCATGGGGAGAAGATTAATGTTAAAGAAGTGAAGTACTTCAGTAAGCTGCCTTTTTAAAATATATATTTTGTTTATATAATTTCTCCTTCCAGTGCATTGGGCATATAAACTAATTACACAGTGACAAGAGAAAACAACATTCATGTGAGATATAGTTTAATTAACATTGGGCCAGATTTTGCAATTCCCTGTGGTGTTTTTCCATTTATTTCAATGGGGGTTTGAATTAAACCTGTAAGAGTTGCCAGAATAAGGACTGCATGTTTAGGCTTATTGTTTTCAAAGGTATTACCATACAGGCATTGTACTGTTGGGATGAACTGACAAACATTATTTTGTTTCATGGTACTATGATTGGGCTCTTAACTCATGCACTCATTTTATTTTCTAAAATCTCACATATGCGTATGATCATGTTGTTAAAGGATTATCAGAATTATTCTCAAATAAAATGTTGGGCCTAAACCTCCATTCACTGCACAGCCAAAATTGTAACTGAACTCAGTTGGTAGTTTGGAGATACATGGGATGAAAGCTTGGGCCTCTTATGGTTTTAGATATTTTAAAATAAAAATCCATAGCAGTATATTTTAAGTCTAAAAAACCCATCTTTTCCCAGTTCCAAGCAGCAGAATCTCAAGACCTGTCTTCATTCCTGGGGTATCCATCTCAGGCAGATTTCATTCCTATTATTTGTTAAGTTAATTATTTTTAATAGAACCATCAGTCTCCAAATAATTTGTAGCACCATCCAAAATTTGCAAATCTGTTCGCAACATGTTGCAGTTTGTACTACTGAGGGCATTCTGTGCCAAAAAATTAAAAATTCTGCACACAATATTTTAAAAATCTGCAAGTTTTATTTGTCAATAAATAAATGCAGAGGCTCCAGCATGGCAGTGGAGCACAGGCCACACAAAGGTGGGAGATCACCCTGAAGCCTCCCCACCCCAAGGACACAGACTCATTGGTAAGGCTGCACCCAACCCTGACATAGCACAAGGCCTGGGCCTGCCCCAGAAACACCCTGGGGCCCTGCCCCTCTGCGCCAACACACCAGGTGTAGGGCAGGGAGGTTCAACCCGGCAAGATCCAAGTGTGGAGGGGCTCAGTGTGGGGGGCGAGAGGATTCTGTGTGGGACAATCTGGGTGCAGGTAGCTCAGTGGGGGTCTAGGTGTGGGGGGATCTGGATACACAGAGGCTTATTGTGGGGGTCTAGGTGCAGAGGCAATGGGACTCTGCAGGAGCTTCCAGGTGAAGGTGGTTGAGGCTCAGCAGAGTGGAGGTTTCAGAGGGGGGTCTGGGTGCTTGGGGAGTGGGGCTTGGTGGGGTAGGAGTCTGATGCAGCTAATTGGGGGTCAGTGGTGTGGGGGTCTGGATGTTGGGGCTCTGGGTGGTGCGGGGGGTGGGGCTCATTTGCCTGAGGGTTAGAGTGCAGGGAACTCAGTGGGTGGTGGTCTGGGTGCAGGGGTGGGGGGCTGGAGGCAGGGGGGCTGGGTGTAGGGTGCTCCAGATACAGAGGTTGAGGTTCAATGGGGTGGGGTTTGGGTATGGAGGGCTTGCGGGGGGGAGTACTGAGTGTACAGGGTGAGGCTTGGTGGGGTGTTTGGGTATGGGAGGTCTGGATGAATGGGGTTGGGCAGATAGGGGAGCAGCTCCCCATACAGTAACCCCTCCCCCTGCAGCTGGAGAGTGATGGGGGCAGGAATCAGAGTAGAATGCTGAACTTCCTGCAGCTGGGGGAGGTTTCTGGGAGTGGGTCTGACACAGCCCCAGCCACGCATTGCAGGGGGAAAGGAAGTGCCATCCTCTCCTGTCTCCAGCCCAACCAGGACTAGCAGCTGATCCCAGATCAGGGTAGGAGCCACTGGCTGGGGTGTCCCTAGCCCTGCGGTGATTTACCTCTTCGCCTGCTGCTCCAGGTGCCTTAAACAATATACCTGAACAGCTAGGGAGTGGTGCATGACTGCTCTTGCAGCTTCCCTTTGCTTCCCTATCAGAAAGTCATTTATCTATGGGGAAGCAAAGAAATCTGTGGAAGACATGAATTCTGCACATGCGCAGTGGTGCAGAATTCCCCCAGGAGTAAGTTTGTGGCAATTTTCTGTCTGTACTGCAGAGCACTGAAATATTTCAAAGTGGCCAGGATCTGAAGTTTCTTGTTAAAGTTTTGTGAGGTGAAGTTGGCTTACAGAAGATATTTTTCCAGAGATTGAGACTCATTGGCAGATACAATGAGCACTAGCACAATGTTAATGAAAAATACATTTTCTTGCAAGGAAAAAATGCATATTTATCCATTAACTGTTAGTTTTCCACAATAAGAACAAAGAAGGAGAGGGAGATTTTCAAGGTACAAAGGGCAGTTGGGTTACCCAACTCCCACTGAAAATAATTGAAGTATACAGGATTTTAAATATTTAAGGGAAAAAATCACAAAGTAAATGTATGTTAAAAATTATCCACATCCTCTCTCTTTATGGCTCCATAAATATCAGATTATTATATTGCCAGACTTCAAATTGTATCATATTTCTAAACACTATCATAATTGACCAAGCAACATAGGACTTAAATGTAGTTTGTCACACAGATAAAATGGAGTCCTATACAATCTGTCAAAGAAATATGTGAAATGGTTAGAATGGATTTGACTGCTGTGCATGGCAAGTAAGAATGCTAGTAAACCTAACAATTACAGAAAGAGGCTGTTAAACATTTTACCATTAAGTTTACTTTTGGAAAATTTTGATGTCCCTGATGTAATTTAACATATTTTTAAAATGTCTGCAGCACCTGAATATTCAAAATGACTCTGTTGGCCCAGCAACTCATACAAAAATGTGTAGGTCAAAGAAGAGGGACTCAGTGAATCAGATGGTTAGCCCACTGCATAAACATATAAAGCACAAAGTCATATAAAGCACAGAGTTATACAAAGAGCACATTGGACCAAGTCTATACAGAGAAACAGTGGACCAAATCTTCAGTTGGGGTCCATGGAGTTACTGTGATTTACTCTAACTGAAGATTTAGCCCAGTTAATGGACAGCATTTGACTCAGCCCAAGGTGTTTGTCATTAGATGGTGAGGGAAAGGGAGGAAGTAAAGAATACACGATCTTATTATTGCAATGTAGGTTTAAACTATTTAGTTAATATGTTATTGATCTGTATGAAATGAAATCAGAAGGAAAATACAGAGATGAAGGTGAGAAAGGAGAAAGTGGAGTAAGGAGAAGAGATACCAAACAAGGACCCTACCAGACTAGAGGATAAGGACCTACTATAAAATGTATTCAGAAAGGAGATTATATAACAGCAAAAAGAACAGGAGTACTTGTGGCACCTTAGAGACTAATCTATCTACAGCCCACTTCATCAGATGCTTATGCTCAAATAAATGTGTTAGTATCTAAGGTGCCACAAGTACTCCTTCTTCTTTTTGCGGATACAGACTAACACGGCTGCTACTCTGAAACCATATATAATAGGAAAATATCCAGGACTGGGAGAGCAAGTCTCAGGTACTCTTCATAGACAGGGAGATTATATCTTTTGTCTCCCTCCCCCCACTATAAGAGTAGCTAAATCTGATTTCTGCTCTCAGGAGGATCTGGATATTTCCAGTGTAAAATTCTTTTCTATTATATAAAAGCTGTGTCTGAACACTTTTACATCATAGTCTGGGTGGTACATGATCAGCCTCATGAAGGTCCAGGAGGTAGAGTCTAACAGAAGGGGTAATGTGGGAGTTTGGTGTTTGAAATGTGGATGCAGATGACTGTCCATCATCCTGGCAGAACCACATGATGTGTAATAGTGATGACTGTGGGTGTAGCTGCATCTCCAGCAGATTGAGATTCTAGTCCCAGTTCAGCAAAGCACTTAAGCAAGGGGGTTAACTGACTGCATAATGACTACCTTACTCACACTGAATGCTACCTTGACTCTGTGACTTGTGCCACTGAAGTTAATGAGAAGAACAGGAGTACTTGTGGCACCTTAGAGACTAACAAATTTATTAGAGCATAAGCTTTCGTGGACTACATCCCACTTCTTCGGATGCATATGCATCTAAGGTGCCACAAGTACTCCTGTTCTTCTTTTTGCGGATACAGACTAACACGGCTGCTACTCTGAAACCTGAAGTTAATGAGGCAACTAAGGGGCTCTGAACCAAATTAAAGGGATTGTAACATGGCCCATATAGAATGATACTTCATTTTAAAAACCCAGGCCACAGTTTATGATTTTGTATCCTTAAAATTGGAGAGGGAAAAATGCTGGATTTTGCTCTGTGGGTAAAAGGCAAAGGATTTGGTTTAGGGACTGAGAGTGAATAAAAGTTGCCTTGGTAATTGACCCTGGCCTATGCTTCTGACATCAGTACAGATAAGTAAAAAAGTACAACAAGATATCCAAATTAGAATGTGATAATGATGCGTGCAGTACAGATTAGATTAGAAAGTGAGGCTGTTACTCTCGGGAAGTATACAAATGTCAGCTACATGTGACTGGAAGGATTACAAAACGTCAGTAGATTATTGTAATTAATGAAGAGGGAGAAAAACAATTAAAAGAACATTACAGACTATACCAATAGAAATCACAAGAAATGTGTTTTGTGTCCCTTGAAACAACCCGAAGACTATAGTGACTGGGGCTCCATCTACACTGCACATCACTGGTGGTGGTATAGGGTACATGCCACAGTCAAAAGGGAGCCTTTCTCCCCCGTTTCCCTTCTGCCAGAGTCTTTCACTGAGGCAGGGAAAGGCTTCAGCACCAGGGAGGCAGAGAGGCACTATACTGTTAAAAATAGCAGTGTAGATGGGGGGTCGGGGGGAGAGACTGCTTGGGAGTATAGAGAGCTGTGCAGGGTCAGTGTGTCTTTACTTGCCTAAGCAGAGCCTTACTGTCTACACTGCTATTTATCCCTCTGTTGGGGCCGGGGAGGAGCTGTGTATGTACTCTACATGCCCCCGTAAGAAGTGAGCAGTGTAGACATTCCTTAGAGAAGAGAAGGAGATGAGTAGTTACAGCATACAGCCAGGATAATATACTAACAGCCACAGAAGAGGTGAAATGTTACAAGGGGGGCTGTCTTATTGTTTAAAAAAGATCAAAGAAAAATGCCAGAATGAGGAATAATTTATTTCTCTAAGGCTACATCTACACTACAGGGGGGGGTCGATTTAAGATACGCAAATTCAGCTACGCGAATAGCGTAGCTGAATTCGACATATCGCAGCCGACTTACCCCGCTGTAGGGACGGCGGCAAAATCGACCTCTGCGGCTTCCCGTCTGGTGAAGTAAGAGCGTCAATTCGGGGATCGGTTGTTGCGTCCCGACGGGACGTGATAAATAGATCCCCGAGAGGTCGATTTCTACCCGCCGATTCAGGTGGGTAGTGTAGACCCAGCCTAAGTGTGAAGATGCATCTGAATCATGCCAGAAGAGGTTCTCTTTTATTTATATGAAACAATACAGAGCAAAAGACTAACAAACTGTGGTGGCAGATGGAATGCTGGACTAACTTCATTCTAAAACTAATAATGCCTATTTCTAATATAGCACTTTTCATCATTAGATCTCAAAGCTCTTTACAAAAGAAGTATCATTATACTCATTTTACAGATAAGGAAATGAAGGCAATGAGATAGAGTGACCTATCCAAGATCACCCAGCAGGCAAAGGGCAGAACCTGGAACAGAACCCAGGCCCAGGACAGTGCCCCAGCCACTAGAATATTAACAGATATAACTTAGAGAATTTTTCACTTGACCAGAGCTCGGAGAGCTGATTAACACTCTGGGAAACATGGGAAGGTGGACTGTAGAGAAACTATAACACTGCATGTAAAAAAGGAATGATCCCACAAATTACGAAACAGAAACAGACCTCTCAGCTTAATTTTAGTGCAGAAGTTACTAGCAATATCAGGCAGATACATATCAGGAAAGCACCTTGCTATTTGTAATGATTTCATAAAAGGAAAATACTGTGAATCCAGAAGGGCAGAGGCAAGTCACTCCAATAAAGATTTTAAGTCACACAAAGAGTTGATGGGGTAACCGTCCAGGACATCATTTACTAGAATTGGGGAGCCATGTTTGACAACATGACTATCCTCCACATCAAGGTGGTCTTGAATTCTACAGCAAGGCCCTTGGTTTTTTGTGGCAGTTGTGCCCTTCTGTATGTTTCAGGCTGTCTGAAGACTTAAGTAAAGATCTCTGCGTCAGTTTACATTCTGTTTATGTTTGGAAGGTTTTCTTCACAGCAACAGGGGTAGAAATGTAATTTTGAATGAGAGCTTAGAGAGGGAGAGATAAATACTCAGCGAGTGGTGGATTCCATAGCAAGTTCAGCATTCATGGAGTAACAGAATATATAGGACCCTAGCATGTGATAAAGCACCAGGTAAAGGTGCAGACTGGAAGTTGCTCCAATTTTCACCATCTGAGAAAAGATCCCCAAGTCTTCAGCACAGTGCTTAACAATGGAATAAAAATTACTGGGATATATCAGTGCAATAATGGTGAAAAGTGTGTTCTGTCCCATGTACTACAGACAGTAAGTGACTCACAGGGTTACTTTTAGAATGAAGCAAGGAATCTAGTATTTTATTGTAGTTAATCTGTCAAGATAAGAGAAGCATTCTGTTTTTGAAGAAAACAAGATAAGTGTTTTGACTCGAAGTTAGAGAGAAAACTTCAATGGGAGCAAGACTGGGCTTCTCAGTAGACCACAAAGATGAGTATCCTAGATAGCTCGCATGGACATTTTCCAGGCTAACTGTACATGTATCACACACACACACACTGTCTTCCCCTTCCCTCCCCCCACCCCCCCCCACCCAAAAAAAACGTAGAATCAGACCCCAGCTCAAAATTAATTTAACTAAAGTAACAAGAGCCCATTTCAGCCTTCACTTTTTAACGTGATGGTGACAGGGCTGGTATGAAAGTGAAACAAGCAGCTGGCTCACTGACTCAATGTCTGAGTTTGTAAACACGCATTAGGAAACACTAAAAGCCAAATTAATTTGGCAGGTTTCTCTCTAAAGAGCCCCAGTACAAAGAGTTTGAGGACATGATATACTCTTTAATTTGCAGAGAAGTACTTGTTCTCAGGCTAGGGATACACCCGGATCACAACATTCATATAGATGTTTTGTACAGCTGAGAGTATGATTTATACCTATTTTTATTAGGAAATAAGAGAATTTTAAAAGTGGCCTAGAGTACTGGAAATAAGGAGAACTACACAGTAGTAAACAAGTACAAGAATTAAATATGCAGGATTTAGCACAGAAGTGACTGAACACTAAGGGTCTGTCTATTTTGCAATCACAGGGTGTGATTTCAGCTCAAGTAGACATACCTGAGCTAGCTGTAATTGAGATATTTCAGGTCCGTGAAGCTGCAGCAGTTTCAGCGTGGGGCAGATCACACTGAAGCCCATGCTGCCGCACCTTCACTGCTCCAGTACCCAGGCTAGCTAGATTAAAGCTAGCCCAGGTATATCTTCTCCAGATGGAATCACATCCCAGGACTGCAGTATAGATATACCATTGGTGTCCAGTCAATTCTATGCTAAGCCCTGCATATTTAATTCTTGTATCTGTTTACTACAGTATGGGGCAAAGCAACCTTGTCAGATGAGAATAATTAGAATTATTCTCCTTAGGAGAGTCATGGGGCCGTACTTCCTTTACCCTGTTTACAAAATATCCATAATGACTACAGTGGGAGTCTCACAAGAGTAGTGAAGCTAGTATAGGGCTTTTACTCTTAATGGAAGATGTTTATGTACAACAGTAAGAAAACGGTTCCATATAGTATGCTAAGTCAACATTTGAAGGATCAAATGGATCAGTGGAGCAAACTGTTCACCTTCACTCAAAATCAGAGAAGCTTGCCTGTACTCCGTTTCACGAGTAGGAGGAGGAGAGCGGCAATCACCTTTTATCCTGTGCGAATTTTGTTTTTCTTACAAATAAAAGCTTCCATCCATTGTGGTTGTGAAGATGACCTTCCAAATATAAACTGATGTACTACAACCTTTGAGTCTTCAGACAAATAGACGTAATTTATATATATAAGCAGAAAACCCACATTTACTTACAGCGCTATGAAAATGATATCTTTAGTTTTATGAAAATAGTATCTCTTTTTCCTTTAATTTGGGAGATATTGTGCCTGTCATCATACAGCACTAGTGTAGAAGCTTTTGCCGCTGCAAGAGTACCCCATATAGAGCGGAAGGAAAATCTTGAAGCCACATGGAAGAATTAAGATAATTTGTGCACAATTGCCTGCAAACTAGATTGGCTAATTGTCTACAGAAAAAAAATGTTTTCACACTGAAATATTTTGTTTCAGATAATGCATTTGGTAAGTAGCTGCCTTTATTTTATAATGTTTTCAGAAACTTTAATAGAAAGACTAGAAACTAGTCTTCTATGGATCTGTTTGTCATCATCTTACATCGTTCTAAGATATCCTCCTTCTGGGGATAATGGATCATGAAACTTTGAAACTTCTGGTTTACATGTATTGCCTGCATGCTGTCAGTATCAAAACGCTTTCTTAATTCAGGGCCAGACTGTGGCTCATCCCTTCATAAGAGCACAAGCACAGGAAAGTTGAGTTGTTCAGAAATTTTGTGTTCAAACCATTTTTCAATGGAAAATTGGGCCTTTGACTGAATGAATTTTTGTGTGTTAGCTTCCAGCAGAAAAATTCAATTTCCTGTCAAAGAAAACAAAAACGCCAAAAAAGAAGGGGGTTTGGCCAACAATTGAAACTTTGGATTTGAAAATATTAAAATATTTTATTTGCATATCTTTGATTGAAACTAAATGTTTTAAACACGCCTGAATCTAGCAGTTTCCTTCGACTCATTTAACATTTAAACCACACCCTCATAAGCCACCCTTGTGCCCAATGGAAGTTGTAGGTCACGGCCCCATTCTTCCAATGAGCTGGACTCCACAGACAGACTATATCTCCCATGATGAACCAATGGGTCAATATCAGGGGAGGCTGTGGTGTATCAAGGTATATGTAGCTGGATCAGGGAGCATAGCTCACGGCAGAGAATGGAGATGTGAGGCACCCTAAAACTCTTGCGAGTCACCATGGAAGTGCGGGCAGACAGAGTGATCTGGCTCAAAATATTTTGTTTCCATTTTCCCCAGTGAAAGTTTTCAATGAGAAGTCAGAATTTTCCACAGAGGAGAAAAAAAAAATCCAGCACTGTTTTCCTACTAGCTCTATAGAAAGGGCACAAAAAGCTTTTGCACCTTGTGCAGGGGCTGCTGAAAGTGTGGCTGGGAGCAGATCCTGCAATTTATCAGTGCTCCAGATGCTAGCTGCCAGAAAGGGACAGGAGAGAGCTGTGCTTCCTCCAACAGCCCTGTGACCAGCAGCTGTGGGAAAGCTGTAGTATAGGGGCCTGATCAGGGCCCCTCCAAAGGCACTGGCCAGCACAGAGAACCTAATCCAAAATTCATTGATGTCAATGCGCTTTGGATCAGGCCCAGAGTGAGTTGCATTATCCACCCCTCCCCAAGGATAGGGCAGCTGCTATACTGGTGTGTGGCAACCTGGAGTCAGAAGTCTAGTCCCTCTGTGCCGTGGACACCATTTCTGAGATACAAACTAGCTTTAACTGTCAATATATTCCAAGCTAGTCTGTGGTGAGACATGTTTCTTACCTTTCAGATTGTCACAACATCAGCTGGGGGAAAAAAAAGATGATTTTCTTTTGTTGACTTTTGTGAACATAAAATTAGATAGTTTGCAAAAACTGTAAAAGTCCTTATTTAGTCTTTCACTCCATTACAAAAAAAAAAAAGTGGTTACCCTGGCCTAAAATAGGGCAGTTGAGTGTCAGATATCAGACTTTGCCTCTGCAGCACAGAAAGTATTTTTACAATATTTAATTTACCTCCACCTGCAGTAATTACATCGCTTTAAATGAGAGGCCATTGTAATAGTCCTTCCGGGAATACAATTAAAAGTTTTGAGGTAAAACGAACTTTTCAAACTCGAGGAAACAAGCCACTCTTTCATTTACTTGCAAATTAGCAATTTTTCACACTTCCTGACCCTGAAAGCATGCATTAGTATTATAGTGGAGAGTGAACCTAAAAAAAAAAGGGGGGACAGAAAATTAAATCTTGGTAATGAGGAATTCTAATGACTAAAAGGTTTGGGAAACCACAAATCTGCCAAAATGTTGTGTAAAGTTTAACATTTAGAACCAGATCACTGCATTAAGTTTTCATTATGGGCTTGAACTTCTCCTATGTGTGGCAAGCTCTGACCTGATCGGCAACTGTGGGCCTGATTCAAAGCCCATGAAAGTGTTCTTTTATAGATTTCCTTGTACTTTGGATCTGGCACTATGAAAAGGAGAGTGAGACTGAGTTGAGCTATCTCTGCTGTTAGGATCGTGACAAGGAGAGTAAAGACCAATGGTCAAACCTGAGGCTGAGTCTCAGAGAAGTCCATAGTCAAGTTCCAGATCAATACCAAGGATCAGAGTCCAAATCAGGTTTCAGGGCCAAGGTCAGCAAACAAGATCTAAATCAAGCCAAGGTCAAAGCCACACATTTAAGAGCAGGAGTAGTCATAGCAGACACAGAAGATCTGCACTGTTACCTGGACACTTCCTGGAATGCCCCCTTGGGTTTATATAGGGCAGGGAGCCAATCAGGAGCCAGGAGGCTGCTGCCTGTTAGGCCCCTTGAGGCAGGACTCCCCATGGTCTGTGTCCACAGCAGGCAGTGAATAGTGGAGTGTGAGTTTGTTACAATTGCTACTGGGAGCTAGCATAGAGGCATTTGCTGTCTGGTAGATCTGTAGGTCCAAGTTTGAAACTTGTGGGTGCTTACATTCCACAGCTGAATGGCAGGGTATATGGCAATATGCTGCAGGGCTTTTACTGCCTGTGCCCATTACCTGTTTGGGGGTATATGGCCAGTCATTATTGGTGGAGGGCCCTTGGCTCTGGAACTTGATCCATCCTTGCAGTTCACTGGAGCAGACTTTCCCTCTTTTTAGAAGATGGTTGAAGTAAGTGAGTGAGAAAGACCTAGTTGGGTTTGATCTCTGCCAACATTTGGCAACAGCATACTTTGCTCAAGATGCACCATGTGAGGCCCAGCTCCTACAAAGACATATGCACATGCTTATCTTTAAGCAGATGAGTAGTCCCATCAATTTCAGTATGCCTGGCAGGATCAGGGACCAGTAGCAATTTAGGTATTTTACAGCTTCGTCTGCTAAAAGTTTTGGGCTTCCAGGAGCATAAAACAAGATGTAAATGTTACCTTAGTGTTTTTCTCCTCCCCGATCCCCCAATTATTTCCACTGATTTAAAGTGAGCTTGTTGTAACCTGCTCAAGCTTCAGGCTGAATGCCCTAGATGCCTTGCAGGTTAAGGGCTATTACTGACAGAGACTTCTTCTCCAGGAGCATCTCCCAAAATCATTCTAGTTATTGTATCAATTTATTATACTCATGTAGCTTTTCATCTTTTTCAACTTTTCTTTAGTTCCCAAAGAAGCTGAGATCAGCCTCAACCCAGTAGACTTCTATACACACAAACTACTAAGTAGTTGCTACACAAAAGGGAAGCCTCCACACAGGGACCAGGATTGGGATAGATCAGCTGTGTCATATAGTCATGGTTGCACAGGCAACCTTAATTCTGGCATTTCCTAGCTTTTGAGTGCTTAACTTTGCAACCTTAATATTCCTTTAACATATACATATAAGTAACATATATGCATATGTAAAACTGGGAAGAAATACAAATACTGTTTGTGTAATGCTTTAAAAATGTAAAGCGTTATATAAATTTTAAATATATTTATTATGACTTCAAAGCCAGGTATTTTCACCGAAATCTTTATTTACTGACCTAATTTTTCTACCAGACATTTGAACAGTTCTGTCAAGAGAAAGGTGAAAACTCCTGTGACGTTGTCTGATTAAAATATAACCATGCAAATCATTGCTACCACTGTTTTATAATTACAATGAATCTTATACAAAATATAACTCATGGCCAGAACAGGCTAAACAGCTTGCAGGCTAACTAACCCAAAGTTGACCTTTAAAGACATTAGGAATGGTAATTAGGGCCATTCATGGTAAATAGGCTAGAACTTTGAAATGCAAACCTATGTTAGAAATTAGAGGTAATACTAATTGTGTGTATCTTAGATGTTATCCATGTAAACAAACAGTTCCTGTCTGTCACCATAGCTACTAATTTAGAGATCAAAAGGGAATGTTAACATTTAGATGACTCTTGGAGAAAATAATGTCATTGTCTATACATCTCTTTGAAGTTTGTCATAGACTGCCTAATGAATAAATTGCCCTATGTTAATCTGTGTAACTAATTACTGGTGGTGTTTAGAAAACGGAAGGTTACATCAAAAGCGTATTGTTTACCCTGGACTGTATGGTCAAGTGAATGCTAGAACACTGTATAAAAAGACCCTTGGGTCCTGATCCTGTTTATCTCAGATCTACTTGATGCTTCATCAGGGGAAACTTAAGCCACCAGATTGGGATTCTAGTGCTGACTGGTCCACCCTGAATATGATATTGGACATTGGACTATAACCTATGAACTATTTCTGAAAGAACTCTTTGCAACTACAAAGCTCACCATCTCTGCTATGTATCTGAACCACAAGAATTAAACTCATGTCTGTATGTATATTGATCTTTTAACTATACTCTCTCTTTTTTGTTTTTTAATAAATTGTAATTTAGTTAATAAAAATTAGCTGTATATATGTGTATTTGGGTAAAATCTGGAATATTCATTAATCTGGGAGGTAATGTGTCTGATCCTTTGGTATTGGTAGAACCTTTTCTTTTATATGATGAAATAAGATTTTCAGAAATCTTCATCATATTTGACTTGGGTACCTGGATGGAGTCCTGAGGCTGGGTACGGTGTTATTGACTTCTGAATAACCAGCGAGGTAATTAAGAAGCTGTTTTATTCTGGCTTGGTAAACCTAAGTATTGAATTATCCACCAGCTTTAGGGTTTGTCTGCCCCATTCTATGAAGTTCCCCCTAATTGAGTGACCTCAGCCAGCCCCCACTGGGACCCCGGTAACAACTCCTTTCACATATAGAGTGTGTACATTAAAAATGTGCTATTTATTTAATAAGAACAGGCATTTATTAGTTATTGAAGTCTATCCTGGCTTTGGAAAATAAGATGACTTCAAATACACAGGAAATGTGTGATAAGATGTTTTTTTCAAGGCTGTTTTCAAAACATTAAAAAATGGTAAATCTATTTTATATGCCAGTGTTAGTTAATCTAATTTCTAAAGTGAGCTTGACCACCCAGAGAGCAAAGATCAATCTTTGTGGAAAGAGTTGATATCATTTGTAAAATTTATTATACTATATTAATAATATAGTTACATTCATAAACCTGGAAAGCATCCAGCCTGTTTGTGGTGATCCAAAGGGTAGAGAAAGCCCTGTTATAGGCATAGAGGATACAGGATCAAGTTCCAGTTATTGAGGGGAAAGGAGAAGGGGACTGATGGAGGTGCATCTCTCTCCCTGTCTCACTTCACCACCAACTCTGTGTCAGACTTATCAGTCCAGGATACTGTCTGTGGATGATGTGGTCTATTCTGTGCTTCCATAGCTTGTGAGCTCTCTGGCCCTTCCATCCCATTGGCATCATCACTGCAGCATCTTGACTGTCTTTACTGGGTGGGGAGCCCTGGATGCACTTATTCAACTGAGGATAATGAGGTGTGCAGTATTTATCATGGGTTGACACCTATACCACTCTCTCCTGCGCCTCATTGAACAAAGTGAAGGAGGAGTCCCAGCTCAGGATTGCGTATTGATTGCTGGTGTTGCCGAAAGACTGGTAAATCTGTGCCCTAGACTTGCATAGCTTAAAATTTACTCCTAAATTTGTCAAGCTCTTTGAAATTCTTCAAAATAATGAAAGTTGATATATAAATGTAGAATATTAAGAGCTGGATATTATATGTGACATTGCTAAGGAACTAATCTACATATGTGTTTTGCAACATGCACGTATAAATCTGATTTAAACACAGGAAAGAAAGGGACTGGAGTTGCCTAGAAGCAGCTATTTTTACACAGTTTATTGCTAATATCTGTGTCTAAATGACATCAGATGCCTCCTTCCTTTTATGAAGCGGCTGTGAAAGGTGTCATGTCAGGGATGGTTACATAAAATCTTGTTGAATGCCTTTGTTTTTATAGCTCTAAGTATTCCCAAACAAACACCTTTAGTTAAAGGCCATGAATGTTCAATGAACACCTTTGTTGTTTTCTTCCACCTCTTTTGTGGTAGAGAGCAAATCTTTCAAAAGGAAGACAAGGGTTTTCATGGATGAGCACAGCATCAGGCTGCAGACTGGAACTACGATTAAATTCAGATATTGAAGAATATATAAAGGTGGCACTGAAATTAGTACTTGTATTGTAAATGCTCCTCTTTGGCCTGAGGTCCTTTAAACTTCCTATAATGAAACTCTTTGATTACAACAAAATTAAGCTCAAAAGGAATTTTCTTATCAAAATTATTGCTGTAGTGATTAATTCAAAGGGCTTTTTGCTCGCTGAAAATACACAAGGGTGGTGGAATGTTTCTCTGATGTTTTATTCTTTCCCTCATCTCCAAACTCTGTTCCCATTGAAGTCAACAGGAGTTTTACCAGGATCTTCAATGGAAGCAGAGTTAGGACAATACTACATGCTTTTAAAAACTCCACCCTGAACCTATTAAAGTTCAGCAAAATAACATAACAATAAGCAAGAGGGGGACTGTAATGCAGATGCTTATGTTTACCCCATGACTGGGATGTCTTAATGGCTTTGGCACTACTAAGCAGTATGCACTCTGTTCTTTTGCAAGCTGGGCAGACAGATGTGCATGGAAAGTGAAAAGTGTCCAATGTCCATAAACTAGAAAACAGAGTTAGCCTGTCAGGGAAAGAGTGTTATTAATAAATGAAATGGATAATTACATCTTTCACCCAACCCGACCTCAATGCACTTTACAAACACAAAGTAAGGCTCACACTAACCTTGTAAGGTAAGTAATCAATTACTGTGCCCATTTTATAGAAGGGTAAAGAAAATTGGATCAGAGAGGATAAAAGCTCAAACTGCAAGTCAGTGGCAGAACTGGGAATATAATTAGGAAAACCTGACCATTGGTGCCTCCTGGTCTAACCAACAAGACAACACTGTTTTCTCTTGAAATATCATGGCACTGGATAAAGCAAATTGCCCAGCAATCTGAGCTGGAGAGAATCATCTGTTTTTACATATGGTACAAAACCTGCTCTTTGAGAGTTTCAGGAATGTGGCTAGAATTTTGTCATTCTCCCAGATTTGTGTGGTGTTTTATACATTTACCAGAAAATACATGTTGTGAGAGGTGCTATGTATAACAGTAAGTAAAAGAATGAATAATTAAGTAAAAGTGAAACTCCATCCTGAAACAAATGGCAGATGTTGACACACTCCTCTTTTATCCCAAAAGGAAATAAATAGTCTAGCTTCCCCCCCCCCACACACACACACACACACTTTCTTTACCTCAGTTATCCCAGTTGCTCTCAAAAGCCAGCTGTACATCCTGCACTCACAGCTTTTTTTTGTCTTTTCTACAGTCAGATTGCAACTCCTTTCTTTTTGTCTTTAGCCCTTTTCAAACCATTCTCTAGAACCACAAAGGGCACACACAACCCCAGAAAAGCTTTGCTTTGCATTGTAGGGGAAGCATCAAGAGCAACTGTTTGTCCAGTGAACTGCCATGATGATCGTTTGTTATTTGAGCCCTGAATTTCCATTGCTTCATTTTGATGTGGCTGCTCTAAGAGAACATCCAGAAATGTTCCTGAACGTCTAGCGTTGGGCAGAAAATCAGCAAACATAAACATGAGAAAGTGACAGCACCAGGTGAGAATGTGTAAAGGTAGTTTGTTCTGTTCTAGAAGAAAATAGATTGAGTGTAAGAGAGAGAGAGAGAGAAATGATGATGGAATCTCTGTGAGTACTGTAAAAAAGGCCATTGGAATGGATAATTGCACTGCTCTTTTATATGGTAAAAAATGAGAAGTATTGCCCATGTTTGGAATATGCACTCAGCTGAAGTCAGACAAATTCATACAGATGTTAGAGCACAGAGGTGAATTTCAGACATACTGCCCAGATAACAAACCTATCCACCCTCCCTCAGATCTGTGTGAAAAAGCTATTTGCATACTGAAAACAAGTTATTCAGAATAATGTTTTCTGTATTATAACTTTATCTGCAAATTGGCATCAGTCCATTGAATTCAATGGAACTATGCAGATTTACACCAGCTGAGGCTCTGGCTCTAAGGGAAGGTCTACAGTTTGCGCTCACATACCTGCTCCCTGGCAGTGCGAGTGACAGCGGGGGGAGCTAGCCACTTGAGTATGTACACATCTGAGTCTCTAGGCTTGTATTCAGTGCAGGGAATTTGGAGGGGGATAGGAAGAAGGTTGTTTTCTTGTTGCATTTCAAGTGGGGCAGGTACACTCATTTTGTTCTTGCATTCTGTTTTTCAGAGATTATCCCATTTCACGAGTTTTCATCAGAGCACTGTTAACCTTTTTACTACAACCCATTGCTAATCAGATTTGTTTTTTCTAAAACAACACTATTTTCAGTTATAGAAACACATACAAAAATGTCTAACGCTGCCAATTTATTTATTTATTCATTTTACATTCTTGTATTCCAGAATTATTGTAGCCAATTTACTCATGGTAATAAGATTTCCAACAATCAAATACTACCGAATTACCACGGAGGTAGGAAGGGTAGTAAGTTCAATGTATGGTTCAAAAGAAAGAGACTTCCCTGCACACATAACTAGCCAGGGAGCCATATTACATACAAAATAACACTAAGGGGAAAATTCAGAGGTGATGTGTAAAGTGGTATGGATTACACACCCTGACGCTTATCTGCTTAAATCACAGTTGTATAAAGGAATCTAAACTGATATAATTTGTAAATGGATTAAAATGAAAGTAAATGTGGGGGCAGATTACTTTAAAGTACAACCTCCTGTTAATTGCTTTTTTCTTCTCTTTGGACCTTTAGCCTGTGATTTTACATGAGTACTAGTAGCTGAAAGTCTGTGTTGTCACATGGGTATAATTCGAAAAGTCATGGGTATAAAAGAGCTGAAAATGGCTGAAAACTTAACAAATTGGACAGTAACAGACCACAGATCCCAGTGATGATTGAATCTGGTGATATTCTAAACAAAAGGAGCTCTCAAACATGCTTGTAATTGTTTCCATTACTTCGCACTGACTGTACAGACATTCTAGACTTAAGAGTGAAGTTTTCCATTATTGTATATGCTAGTTATGTTATTGATGTAAATGGCTGTATTCATTTGTGTGTGGGTTGCGTAGTAGTGTGGATTTGTGCTGGTGACAAATAAAGGGTGTGTGCTTCGGTGAGAGACTGTGTGTTTGGGGTTATTGTGTTTGGGGTTATGGTGTTCAGTTGTGTGGGTGGTTGTGTTAATTTGTGTCTAGGGGGTTGTGCTGGGATATTGGTGTTGATTTGTGTAGGTGGCAGTTGGGGGCATAGTTAGACCAACTAATCCATCATCTGTGCAGTCAAAGACACTGTTACATGTAAATGAGCTATAGAATAAGGGTAATGATTGGTTGAGTTACCTATGAGATCACAATGGTCTAGGGTTCTTGGCATGGCCTAGGTACATGCCTTAGTGTAGCTATCTGCCATATGGGTGTAATTCTTAAAGTCAAAATGGCTGAGGACTTAAAAACTGAATATTAACGGACTGCAAAACCCAGTGATGATTCAATCTGGTGATATTCTGAACAAAAAGAGCTCTCAGACATTCTTGTAGCTATTTCTATCATGTCACACTGACTTATATATTGTAAGCTTCAGAATGACATTCTTGGAATCTTATTATGTAGATAGATGCCCCTAGACTAAGTGACCCAAATTCAGAGATGATGCATAGAGAAGGATGCTAATTAAGACACTGCTAAATGTGCGCAAATCTACATGAGTCTAATTAAGTCTAAGGCCTTGGCTACACTTACCCGCAAGTTCGACGGCTGGAAATCGAATTTCTGGGTTCGACTTATCGCGTCTAGTCTGGACGCGATAAGTCGAACCCGGAAGTGCTCGCCGTCGACTGCGGTACTCCAGCTCGCCGAGAGGAGTACCGCGGAGTCGACGGGGGAGCCTGCCTGCCGAGTGTGGACCAAGGTAAGTTTGAACTAATTCGAACTAAGGTACTTCGAACTTCAGCTACGTTATTCACGTAGCTGAAGTTGCGTACCTTAGTTCGAATTAGGGGGGGTAGTGTAGACCAAGCCTAAGGGAGTCCATAGGAAGTGAAAACTGGTATAACATTGATGAGGGTGGAGCCAATAGAGGTGGTGTTTATACCAGTTTATCTTTGTCCAGAATTATTTAGAATCACCTCAGAGTAATCTGTATGAATTCAAAAATCAATTTTTTTTCAATGAGATTCAAATTTGGATTGTTGAATGTGATAAAACCTTTTTTAAAGAATATAATTGAATTAGTAAATATTAGTAGATGGCAAGGATAATACTTTGTATTTTCATAGGGATTTCCATCCAAACATATCAGAGCTCTTTACAACTATTAAGTCAGATAGCCTGACTACTGTGAGATACGGTAACCAAGCCACTGGATACAAAGAATAAAGCACAGAGGTTGTATGATTTGTCCAAATTAAAGATAGATGTGACTATCATGTAATTGACAATCTTCTGCAAAACATCCATTAAGATGTTCCTGAATATTATAAGAAAAGCTCTTGTGCAGCTATTAATGTTTATCTAGAACATTATATAAAATATGCGCTCTCTTCTTTAAAAGTGTAATAATATAGGGAAAAATAAAGTTTAAAGAGCCAAATACTCTGCATGTGTAAATGGACTCAGAGGGCAAATTCATCAGCTATGTAAGAAGATGCCAAATGCATTAACATCCTTTTGAAGTAAATGGAGCTGCACCTACTTATGGCATTGATGAACTTGGCCTCAGGACCCCATGCTTTCAGAGTTACTGGGTATAATTTGAGTTTGTTTCACGTCTAGTTTCCCCAGACTTAGTGTTTAACATTCTATCTAACTTCATGTTCCCCAACTCATAATATCTATTTCTGCCAGGTTGTAATGTAATTCAGTCTTCTTGGGTGGGTTTATATTAATATGGAGGAAGAAACACATATGCTAATTTATGCGTATGTGCTATGCTTATAGGAAGTTTTTTTTAATCCACCTCTTTGAAGATATTCTATACATTTTATTTGTTTTTATATGTCAGTTCGTAACTTTAGTTTTGTAATCAATTTGCACTATTTAAATAAATAAAATTCAATGAACCTCCTCCTTTCAGGAGGAAGAGGAAAATTTGGAATAAAACTGGTCAATTCAGTGGTTTTGAAGAGCTCTTACTTACCAAATCACATTAGTTTATTTTTATCAGTTATTAATTATAAATTAATCTGTAATCTATAATTGGTGTAGATATCGTGTTAGGCGTAGCTTTATGGTATATTTTTTTCAATTGCTCTGGAAAAGTGGTTTCTCAGAAGTGCACAATTATATATTTCATCTTCATGATTTTCTGACTGTGGTTTATTGATGAATTGTCCACTGTAATTAGATAATTCTGGAAATTGAATGACTTTCTTTTTCTTTGGCCATTGTGGAGAAACTAAATGAATTCTTTGCATCGGTCTTCACGTTGAGGATGTGAGGGAGATTCCCAAACCTGAGCCATTCTTTTTAGGTGACAAATCTGAGGAACTGTCCCAGATTGAGGTGTCAGAGGAGGAGGTTTTGGAATAAACTGATAAACTAAACAATAATAAGTCACCCAGGACCAAGTGGTATTCACCCAAGAGTTCTCAAGGAACTCAAATATAAAATCGCAGGACAACTAACTGTCATCTGTAACCTATCATTTAAATCAGCTTCTGTACCAAATGACTGGATGATAGCTAATGTGATGCCAATTTTTAAAATTTGGCCAGAGGAGACCCTGTCAATTACAGGCTGGTAAGCCTGACTTCAGTACTAGTCAAACTGGTTGAAACTATAGTAAAGAACAAAATTGTCAGACACATAGATGAACATAATTTGTTGGGGAATAGTTAACATGGTTTTTATAATGGGAAATCATGACTCGCCGATCTACTAGGATTCTTTGAGGGAGTCAACAAGCATGTGGATAAGGGGGATCCAGTGGATATAATGTATTTAGATTTTCAGAAAGCCTTTGACAAGGTCACACCAAAGGCTCTTAAGCAAAGTAAGCAGTCATGGGATAAGAGGGAAGGTTCTCTCATGGATTGTTTCCTATCTTTTAACCAGTTACCAAAGGGTAGGAATAAATGGTCAGTTTTCAGAATGGAGAGAGGTAAATAGCAGTGTCCCCCAGGGTCTGTACTGGGACCAGTCCTATTTAACATATTCATAAATGATCTGGGAAAAGGGGTAAACAGTGAGGTGGCAAAATTTGCAGATGAGACAAAACTCCTCAAGATAGTTAAGTCCCACGCAGACTGCGAAAAGCTACAAAAGGATCTCTCAAAACTGGGTGACTGGGCAACAAAACGGCAGATGAAATTCCATGTTGATAAATGCAAAGTAATGCACATTGGAAAACATAATCCCAGCTAAACATAGAAAATGATGGGGTCTAAATTAGCTGTTACCACTCAAGAAAGAGAACTTGGGGTCATTATGGATAGTTCTTTGAAAACATCCACTCAATGTGTAGCGGCAGTAAAAAAAAAAGCAAATAATGTTGGGAATCATTAAGAAAGGGATAGATAAAAAGACAGAAAATATCATATTGCCTCTATATAAATCCATGGTACGCCCACATCTTGAACACTGCGTGCAGATGTGGTTGCCCCATCTCAAAAAAGATATATTGGACTTTGAAAAGGTTCAGAAAAGGGCAACGAAAATGATTAGAGGCATGGAACAGTTGCCATATGAGGAGAGATTAATAAGAGTAGAACTTTTCAGCTTGGAAAAGAGATGACTAAGAGGGTGTAGCAAATTGAGCATTCACCGGTGCATGACCAGCATTCAGTCCGGGAATTAGCTCACTTCCAGCCTTGGAGTGCCTCTTGCTGGCCGGGAACCCACTCCCCCTATGCCCACCTTAACTCAGCCCTGGTCTACACTATGACTTTAGGTCGAATTTAGCAGCGTTAGATCGATTTAACCCTGTACCTGTCCACACGACAAAGCCATTTTTGTCGACTTAAAGGGCTTTTAAAATCGATTTCTGTACTCCTCGCCAACGAAGGGATTAGCGCTGAAATTGACCTTGCTGGGTCAAATTTGGGGTAGTGTGGACACAATTCGACAGTATTGGCCTCCAGGAGCTATCTCAGAGTGCTCCATTGTGACCGCTCTGGACAGCACTCTCAACTCAGATACACTGGCCAGGTAGACAGGAAAAGCCCCGCGAACTTTTGAATTTTATTTCCTGTTTGGCCAGCATGGCGAGCTCAGAGGTGACCGTGCAGATCTCATCAGCACAGGTGACCATGGAGTCCCAGAATTGCAAAAGAGCTCCAGCATGGACCGAACAGGAGGTACTGGATCTGATCGCTGTATGGGGAGAGGAATCCGTGTTATCAGAACTCCGTTCCAAAAGACGAAATGCCAAAACATTTGAAAAAATCTCCAAGGGCATGAAGGACAGAGACTATAACAGGGACCCGCAGCAGTGCAGCATGAAACTTAAGGAGCTCAGGCAAGCCTACAAAGAACCAGAGAGGCAAACAGCCGCTCCAAGTCAGAGCATCAGACATGCCGCTTCTATGATGAGCTGCATGCCATTCTAGGGGGTGCCCCTACAACTACCCCACCCCTGTGCTTCCCTCCTCCCCCACCCCTCCTGGGCTACCTTGGCAGTTATCCCCCCATTTGTGTGATGAATTAATAAAGAATGCATGAATTTGAAACAACAATGATTTTATTGCCTCTGCAAGCGGAGATCAAAGGGGGGAGGGGAGGGCGGTTGGCTTACAGGGAAGTAGAGTGAACCAAGGAGACGGGTTTTCATCAAGGAGAAACAAACAGAACTGTCACACCGTAACCTGGCCAGTCATGAAACTGGTTTTCAAAGCTTCTCTGATGTGCACCGCGCCCTGCTGTGCTCTTCTAACCACCCTGGTGTCTGGCTGAGCTAATCAGCGGCCAGGCGATTTGCCTCAACCTCCCACCCCTCCATAAATGTCTCCCCCTTACTCTCTCAGATATTGTGGAGCACACAGCAAGCAGTAATAACGATGGGAATATTGGTTTCGCTGAGGTCTAACCAAGTCAGTAAACTGCGCCAGCAAGCTTTTAAATGTCCAAAGGCACATTCTACCACCATTCTGCACTTGCTCAGCCTATAGTTGAACTGCTCCTTACTACTGTCCAGGCTTCATGAGCCATGGGAGCAAGGGGTAGGCTGGGGTAGGTGCGACAACGCAGTGCTGCCAACCGGGAGAGCAACCTGAGGCAGAAGTCTCCAACTGGCATGATATTCCAGGACTGAAACTCCATTAGACGAAACTTAAAGAAGAGAATGACCTGGAGTCATTCCCATTTTTGTCCAGGCGCCCCGGACCAAGCTCACCGAGGCTGGCCAGGAGCACCCATGTCTGCCCAGGCGCCCCCGACCAACCTAACTGAGGTCAGCCAGGAGCACCCACGGGACGACAACGACGGTTAGCAATCGTATTGTACCGTCTGCCGTCCGCAAGGCAAGGCAAAGGGATGCTGCTGTGTAGCACTGCAGTACCGCGTCTGTCAGCAGCACCCAGGAGACATTCAGTTACAGTGAGCTGAGCGGGCTCCATGCTTGCCGTGGTATGTCGTCTGCACGGGTAACCCAGGAAAAAAGGTGAGAAACAATTTTTTGCGGTTGCTTTCACGGAGGGAAGGAGGGAGGAGGGCCTGACGACAAGTACCCAGAACCACCTGTGACAATGTTTTTGCCCCATCAGGCATTGGGAGCTCAACCCAGAATTCCAGTGGGCGGTGGAGACTGCGGGAACTGTGGGATAGCTACCCACAGTGCAATGCTCCGAAAGTCGACGCTAGCCTTGGTACTGTGGACACACACCGCTGACTTAATGCACTTAGTGGGGACACACGCAATCGACTGTATGAAATCGATTTCTAAAAAATCGACTTCTATTAAATCGACCTAATTTCGTAGTGTAGACATACCCTCAGTGGCTACTACCAGTCGTCATCTAGCCCCCTTTCTCTAGGGCAGACTGAAGTCTGTAATGGCCAGTCATCATTGACAAGGGGGTTGGACCAGCTGCTTCTGCCTATCCCCAGGCTGCACCTCCGCAGCCCCAGTACCTGATTAGGCCTTTAGCCAAGGCCTCAGCCTGGGGAGTTGCCAGGCTGGAGCTCCCCAGCTCTTCTTGCCTTTTCCCCAGCACTGCTCTGCATCAGGTACCTTGTGCTCCCAGGCAGCTAGGCCCTTCTTACTCCAAAGCTGAACACAGACTGTTTGCCTTCTGGCCCAGCAGCAATTTTATAAGGCCCAGCCTGGCCCTGATTGGCTGCCTCCCAGCCTCTTCTTATTGGCTCTCAGCCCCGGCCCTCTCCAAGGGCTGGCCTTTTAACCCGTTCAGGGCCAGAGTGTGGTGACTGCCCCGCTATAGGGGGGATATGATAGAGGTCATAGAATCATAGAATCATAGAATCATAGATTATAGGACTGGAAGGGACCTCGAGAGGTCATCGAGTCCCGTCCCCTGCCCGCATGGCAGGACCAAATACTGTCTAGGTCTATAAAATCATGACTGGTATGGAGAAAGTAAATAAGGAAGTGTTATTTACTCCTTCTCATAACACAAGATCTAGGCGCCACCAAATGAAATTAGTATGCAGCAGGTGTAAAACAAACAAAAGGAAATATTTTTTCACACAACAAACAGTAAACCTGTGGAACTCCTTGCCAGAGGATGTTGTGAAGGCCAAGACTATAACAGTATTCAAAAAAGAACTAGATAAATTCATGGAGGATAGGTCCATCAATGGCTATTAGCCAGGATGGGCAGAGATGCTGTCCCTAGCCTCTGTTTGCCAGAAGCTGGGAATGGGCGACAGGGGATGGATCAATTGATGACTACCTGTTCTGTTCATTCCCTCTGGAGCACCTGGCATTGGCCACTGTCGGAAGACAGGATACTGGGCTAGATGGACCTTTGGTCTGACCCAGTATAGCCGTTATTATGTTCTTATGCAACCTTTAAATTTCATAATAAAAGAAAAACTTTACAAATTGAGCCAAATTTTTAGCTAAAATATATTAACCATCATAAAAACTGTAATATTTAACTTATGGTCTATGAATAAACTCGTAATTAATCTAAATCAAACTAAAGTGGTCATGATTTTTAAACAAATGGAATGATCATACATACAAGATATCTGGTTTGATCTTGATAGGATCAGATTTATGCTCATTGCATTTGTTTACTTATCAAAGTTAATTAAGTTCATAGAACTTTTTTCAAAAATATTAAGGGTGTACAGCAATGACAAAATGAAAATTGACTTAATCCTAGATTTCTGTGTTGAATCTGCCTACTAACCAGGCTGTGGGGTATAGTAAGCACAGAAACAAGTTTATTAAGTTTATTAACCTTACCTGAGAAGGTTGTGAAGGCTAGGACTATAACAGAGTTTAAAAGAGAGCTGGATAAATTCATGGTGGTTAAGTCCATTAATGGCTATTAGCCAGGACGGGTAAGGAATGGTGTCCCTAGACTCTGTCTGTCAGAGGATGGAGATGGATGGCAGGAGAGAGATCACTTGATCATTGCCTGTTAGGTTCACTCCCTCTGGGGCACCTGGCATTGGCCACTGTCGGTAGACAGGATACTGGGCTAGATGGACCTTTGGTCTGACCCGGTACGGCCTTTCTTATGTTCTTATGTTCTTAAGTATTTTCCCATCTCTACAAAATATTCTGTGTTAAAATATTATCCTGCATAGTTATTTTTGTGATACCACGGATATTATTTGGGTTGTAAGTAGATGTAAGCCTGGACCCTGAGATGTAAGCCTGGACCCTGTTAAAGTCAGTGACAAAACTCCTATTGATTTTAATGGGGCCAGGATTCCACCTTTTATCTATTATTATAATGATGCCAGTGCTTGTTTTAATTTTATAGTTCAACTTTAAAAACACAAGATCTTAATACCTCAGTTCCCCACTGAGGTTCCCCCCCACTCCTTCTCCCACCCTTTTCTGTTTAGGGCTACTTGTGATGCCCTTAGTCCCACTGGTGAACAGTTACTTGTATAAGTAGTTCTACTGATGTCAATACAAGTTCTTGAGGGCTAAATCATGGCTCAGCTAGACCAGTCTTTGAAATGCACCTCTTAAGCCCCTGCACCAGCTACCTACATGACAGGTGACAGCATGGTTGGGGAAGTAGGCTCATCGGAGCTGCTATGTCCTCTTGCTGTGTGCATGGAGTTTTGGTTCCACCCAAGTCAATGTGGCTGATAGCATAGCTGTGACAGTGTGTTGAGTAGCATTCTGTGTGCTGGGGAGAGTCAAAGAATGGTTCACTCTCTCCGTAGAGCTGAAGGGAGACCTGGAGGGATTCTGTGAAACTCTTCCTGAGCAATTTCAGAGGCAGCACAACACCCCAGTGCCCCTACTACTGGACACATCATAATGTCATGATCTGGTCTTACGTTACATATGTGCCCACCAACGTGTATAAGCACTCCATTAACTGGTCTTTAAACTGTAAACTCTTAGAGGCAAGGACTGTCTCTCACTATTGCTCTGCATAGAGCATAGGAGAATGAAGCTCTAATTTTAGCTGGGAGCTCTAGATGCTATGCTAATACAAACAATAATTAATTGTTCCTAACACTATATTCAATGGCTTTTTTAAACATTTAATTTTGATTCTTATGAGAAAAAAACACATTTATTTTACTCTTTGAAGCAATGTGCCCTAATAATTTGAAACAGAAGTGTCTGCCCTTATGTCTTAGTTGCAGTGACATCTGTAACTCATGAGCTTACACAATTCCATGCATGACATTTGCTATGCTTGGCAAATTTCCTCTGAGATATGTGCTAACTAAAAGATGAGCTCTTATTTTGTAAATTTGTTCATGACTTAAATTCTTACCAGCAATACACAACTATGGGGTGAACTGAGTTGTTGATATTAGGATGATTAGTGGCAAGTGCTAATATTTTTCCAGGGTGAACGATTGGCATGATTTGGGCCTGCAATTTGGGCAGCAGCTTCAGTTACTTAGCAGATTAAGGGTTTTGACTGGAATTCTTTATCTAAACAAGGGAAAGGCATACAATCACTCTACACTGAAGTGTCAGAATCACTAAGTCAATTCATCCACGCACAAGATAATGTTGTGTGCTTCCAGATTTTTCCAGAACATCACGTTATTAGCCCAATTATTTCAAGGTTTGCCAATCTAGGGGAAAAAATGTGTTCACAAAACATTCAAAAAAATCTGAAAATGATCTGTCATAACATTATCAAGGCTCTACAGATACTGTTCACATGCTTTGATCCAGAAACTTATAGTTGTGCGTTATTTGCTCACAATCTAAGTTCAGTCACACAGAGAGTTGTGCAAGGGCACAGCCCTGAGACTGAAATTGTCCATTTTTGACTTTTGTCCCATATGTAAATTGAATTTGCTTGGCAATTTCTTTTCACATTTCTTGTCCTGATTTGCTTACATTTGGGACCACTGACCCCTTTATAGAAAATAAATAGCTGTTCTGCAAACATCCTAAAGTGTTACTCTTACTTGTGTCCTGGAACTTGCTTAAAGTAATATGTTGTAATAGTTGCTTGATTTGTAGCCTAGCAGGCAACCAATTGGAAGCCTTGATCCATTTTGTACAAATCCTAATCTCTTATGCCTTAAAACTGAACCTAATTTATGATGTATTTTATATAAAAATGCTTTAGATCCCTATGTGAGATGAAGTGTCAATCTGCAGTGGGGACTACTTTGTTGGATGACTGTTATGGGCACAGTCTTTGCTGTGCCCTGAAATGGGGAATTTAAAGGAGCTATTTTTTTTCTGATTTCAGCCCAATTACTGAAAGAAAAAGAAGATAATTGGTAGAAATCAAGCAAGGATTTATATGTATAGATGTTCAGGCAAAAGTATTTTATATAGCCAAATTTTGTACAGTGCATGCAGAATAGCAGTATTTGTTTAGGGATAAAAAATTGCTGAACACAGAAGCACAAATGGAACAAAGTAAAGACTCCTTGATGGAAGAGAATCTAGAAAACTTATCTGATAAGAGTGAGCATATGTGAGCCCTTTCCTTTGTTTGTGTTATAAGATGCCTACTAGAATTGAAGCCCAACTTTGAGATGTGGCCCTCGCATTCAACCTAAATTTCTGAAACTGAAAAAATGAAGCTACTGTATCTATCTGGGAGGCTAGATTATGGAACTAGTTCTATTCTCCAAGCTACCTAGGTGAATCCTCAATGTGACTTGGAGAATCTCACCACCAAGGAGTCTGAAATGTCTGCAAAAGATGTGCTTGATGTTGCTGAGATTTATTACATATTTGGAAGTTAAGGTCTGATTGTTCCACTATTACAGTCATTAACAGCAGGTTCTCCAGCCCTGGCTGTTATGTGTTTCCGTTTGCAATGTCAGAGTTTGGTACAAAGCTTCCTCTGGATCCCTGGCCTCTGCAATCAGCTGCCTTGGCTCAGCCACATCTGTGCTGAAGATATAATGCAGTTGCCCAAAAGGCACATGGGGTTAGGCTGTGTGTACCCCTCTCGCATGTTTGCATGCAGGAGGTGAACTTGGTGAATTTTTACATTCCAGGAAGAAAACAGTACAAACCAGTTAGGGAGAAATAGTCTTCCTCCTCCTTTCCCTCTCATGCAACTGTTGCTGCCTTGATCAATAATCCGGCTGCTTTGTGGCAGGCTACCAAATGTCAAACCCCATTCAGCTTTCTACAGATCATGCACTTCATGCTGATACTTCTTTGAGAAACATGGGAGAATTGTTAGAAAGCTAAAAGTACAAATAAGAAACATTATTTTTCTTCCTCATGCTTTACGTGAATCCTTCCCTGATTTTCTTCTCTCATCCTGCCTTAATTTCATCTCTCTTCATTTTATCTGTGGTCTTGAATCCATTTTGTCATTGTTAGCTCCTTCAAATGCCACATTTTTTTCCTTACAGCTCACAGCCAAGACTATTTTTAACTAAATGAGTTTAATCTCTGTGCAGGTTTTCCTAAACTCTACATTTTCTTTGCACCCATCACTGACATATGCAGAAAAGAGCATGCAATTGGAAAGATTATTGAGACGCTTTGCTTATACATCATTGCAGGTCATTAATTATGGAGCTTCAGGCAGTTTCAACACGGACGTAGCACTGCTGAATATTATAACATTAAATGAAGCTCACTTATAAATCCCACATTAGTTAATTCTGCTTCATTTTATTGCTATCATGCTTTTGGGAGTATGGAATGTTTGGGAAAGTAAAGGAATTGCACCTCTTTGTATTTAATTGTTCCACGGAAATTCTGATGAATAATGACATTTATCTTCTGAAATAAAATCCATTTAAACATATTAAAGAAATATGGCATATCATACCGGAGTATTAATAGAATACAGCAGTGCCCCAAGGCCCCAGCTTTGATGAGGACCCCATTGAGCTGGGCACTGTAAAAACAATAGTAGAGATCCCTTCCCTAAAGACTTTACATGGTCTAAAGAGAGGAGAGAGATGAAGGATGTAAGGGAACAGAGCAGAACAGAGTGGTGAAGTGACTTTCCCATAGTCAAGTAGCAGGTTCCCAAGGGTGTGTCTACACTGCACACTAAATCAGGGCTCCGATTCAGATAAGAACCCAAGCCCCTCTTTCATCCACACACAAATTTGAAAGCACCGAGGACCCAAGTCCTAGGACCCTGCTGGAGAGCGGGGGTCAGAGCCTGAGTCCCACTATGACTCAGGTTCAAGCCCTGTCGTTTGCAATGTTGACACAGCTCAAGCCACAGACCTGAGTCAGAAGGTCTGTGTAGGGTAGTATGGACACGTTAGCACAGCTGTGAGACCCAGCTCAAGCATGGGCTTGGAACATCGAGTCCACAAGCCCAGGTTCGACAGACGCAGTTTTAAAATGCTCTGTAGATATACCCCGACACACCTGGAAACTGAACCCAGTCTGCTTACTCCCAGGTCAGTGTCCAAACCACTATCCACATTGAAATAAATAAGAATTAGACCAAACATATTTAAGCCCTACAAACATATTTAGAAACACCTATCTACCCACATAAATGCTCTTTGCATGGGATCATTACAGCATTTTCTTGAGACTAACCGTAGTGTTAAAGGGTCTTTAAGATTTTTTTTTTTAAACTTCAAGAGCAATGTTGTAGAGGATTATTGTGGACTACTTTTCAAACATGTAGACAGGATTTTTGGTTAACTTACTCTAGTGAATCTATGCTGACAAGAGCTCCTCAACTGATGTTGTGGCAGAACTGAAGTCCAGCACTTTGAACCAACAACTAATTGTTGTGTGTGGTTTAGGGATACATTTTAGCTTGGTTGAGTTAGACACTCTTTACCCCGGACCCCCTTATGCCTGAGCTCCACAGACTTTATATCCAGATATGCAGGGGCTGCAAGCCTCCACAGAAAAAGGGGCTGGGAGACTGGGCAGAGGGCAGATTACTCCACCCCAAAGTGCTGGCCAGCAGACCTGAGCTGGTGCAGGGAGAAGGGGTAGTAATTTGCTACTGGTCCATAATTAGAACAAGACAGCAGCAAAGAGGGAATCATGTGGAATTCAACATGTTAAGATTTTGTTTCTAATTGCATTGACTTCTTATGCTGTAACTAACTTAAATTCAATAGAAATAGGCAGAAGTTGGCCATCCTTAATTTTTGGACGAGATAAACTATTCTAGCATATTTTTCTGATTCAGATTTTCCTCAGGCAGTTTATGCAACATTATTCAGCCTGCTGCCACCCTCTAGGGAAATTAGTGAAGATGCTGAGAGAAAAACATAGTATATTTAATGTCTAGCTCATATACACTATGACTCAGTATACCTTGGTTTGGCCATTATAGAGAGGGGAGGCTGGCCATGATGTTTAGATTATGTATATTACAAAACCACCCCTCTCCCCGCAACAAAGACCCGCCCTCCCCCCAAAAAACAAGTCACGCCACTGCATACACTTCATTTCTCCCCCTGGACAGATGGGTGAGAAAATAAACAACTCATGACATATGTGTAGTCACATTGCTTAAGGTGCTACTGGAAGGCACTCAGCTGTTGTGGTGAGCAGGAAAGTATACGAACCACTGTGAAATAGAATAGTTTGGATCCAGCTTCAAGCTTCCTCAAAGTGCAGGGAGGGTCAGAACCAGGCTCCTTTGTAATCCAGGGCATGCTCCAGCAAGCAGTTTCTCACATAGGCATGCCACTCATTCAAGTCAGTTGGTGAGGGCTTGCTGAAGTGGGCCCTAGCATCTATGGAAGTTAGAGAAGGTCAATATAAAATTAATTTATGAATGCCAAAAACTAAATTATGCAATCTCTAGGGAAGGACAGGCAAATTGTTATAGACTGGAGTCTTATGAGATTTTTAGAGGCCGTGGTCTAAGCTTAGAAAAACAAAATCCAATGTCTAAAAAATAATTAACTTTCCACGATCCTCACATTAACTTATAAAAGCCAGGCATGATTTTAGTTCTAGAATTGAGCTAAAAAGCATCAGGCAAGCAAAAGACTAAGAAATTTTTGAAAATATTTTATTTGTTTCATAGAAATAGATCAAGCAAGGGATGAGGAGGTGATCATGCCAGTTTTCTGTTTGTAGTTAGCATTGTATTTCAAAGTGTATTGCTGTTTATAAATGCGAAGGCTTACGGCAAAGAGTGGTAATGATTTCAGATGACATTTCTGAGGCTGCCAGTGGAATTGTTGTTGTCAGGTCTGAGAGATTGCCTTTGTACTTTTTAAGGCGAAAAGGGATCTCAATATTTTCAGGTAGAGGAGCCTCACCTGAGCCCCAGTTCTGCAAAGGGTTATGCCTACACATACAGTTACTCCAGGCAGAGTCCCATTGACTTATAACCCATGGCTTTTGTTTTGTTCTCTGAATGCAGGACATAACACCTATCTATAGTCAGCAATATCCTGATTATAATGAATTATGAATTAGCACCTGGAAGTTAACATTCAAATACTGTTCTTTGTCTTTGGACATTGTCCTTTTCTCATTTGAATAATTATTTTATATTTCATTACCCTTAGTGAGACAAACATATGGAAAAAGGGCCCAAATTTATTCTCAATTATATGGGTGCAACATACCTTTGCTTAAATTCAATTAGCAGTGGGACAAAAGAGAGTAAGGGGATAATAACTACCTCCTAATAATATGGGGGTGGGAAGGGAGAAAAATGCTCTCATGGATAGGGCACTGGACTGGGACACAGAAGAACTGGGTCTAGTTCTGGGCTCAGCCATAAATTTCCAGTATGACTTTAGGCAAGTCACCTAGTCTGCCCTGTGCTTCAGTTCCCTATCTATAAAATACCAGCAATGCCCCTCTGCCATGTACATTGGCCAAACCAGACAGTCTCTACACAAAAGAATAAATGGACACAAATCAGACGTCAAGAATTATAACATTCAAAAACTAGTTGGAGAACACTTCAACCTCCCTGGTCACTCAGTTACAGACCTAAAAGTCAAAAAGAACAGGAGTACTTGTGGCACCTTAAAGACTAACAAATTTATTTGAGCATAAGCTTTCGTGGGCTAAAGCCCACTTCATCAGATGCATGCAGTGGAAAATACAGTAGGAAGATATATATACACAGAGAACATTAAAAAATGGGTTTTGCCATACCAGCTATAATGAGACTAATCAATTAAGATGAGCTATTATCAGCAGGAGAAAAAACAAGTTTTGTAGTGATAATCAGGATGGCCCATTTCCAACAGTTGACAAGAAGGTGTGAATAACAGTAGGGGGAAAATTAGCATGGGGAAATAGTTTTACTTTGTGTAATGACCCATCCACTCCCAGTCTTTAGTCAAGCCTAATTTTATGGTGGCCAGTTTGCAAATTGGCCATCCTGATTATCACTACAAAAGCTTTTTTTTCTCCTGCTGATAATAGCCCATGTTAATTGATTAGACTTGTTATAGCTGGTATGACAACACCCATTTTTTCATGTTCTCTGTGTATATATATCGTCCTACTGTTTTTTCCACTGCATGCATCCGATGAAGTGGGTTCTAGCCCACGAAAGCTTATGCCCAAATAAATTTGTTAGTCTTTAAGGTGCCACAAGTACTTCTGTTCTTTTTGCTGATACAGACTAGCACAGCTACCACTCTGAGACCTAAAAGTCGCAATTCTCCAACAAAAAAACTTCAAAAACAGACTCCAATGAGAAACTGCAGAATTGGAATTAATTTGCAAACTGGACACCATTAAATTAGGCTTGAATAAAGACTGGGAGTGGATGGGTCATTACACAAAGTAAAAACTATTTCCCCATGCAACCCAGAAGATACCCTCTGACTCATGGCATTCCCTCAGCATCTGAAACACTGGAGTTGGCCCTGGTGGTAGAAAAATATATTGTTTCTTGTTAAATAAGGAAATGGAAGAGGTGAGAATAATTCCGCCATCCCCCTTTTATCTTATGCCATCCTGCCTCTCTAACTGGGCTTCTGTAAATTGGTGTTATAGCTAAGGATGTAAATGGAACATCCAAATCAACTTTTAGAAGGAAGGTGAAAATTAACATCTTCCCAGTCAATTGTCTAGGGCAGGGATCGGCAACCTTTGGCACGTGGCACGCGGCCCGGTTTGTTTGGCACGTGGATGATCACGGCTCCCATTGGCCGCAGTTTGCCACTCCAGGCCAATGGAGTCGGCGGGAAGCGGTGCGGGCCAAAGGTTACCAATCCCTGGTCTAGGGCTATCAAATGCCATAAATAGGCTGTGAATGGAAGTAATTATTTAACAGCATGGGATATATTTTTTTTTCCAGTTTGATTTTTTTTTAAAAGTATACCAACAGTTTGGCTGTTTAATCAATCTGTCATATGAAAAAGGGCATGAAAATGTATATACAGAGATCATTTTAGTCACTAAAATCAGCACATATGACCAAATACATACCAAAAACATGTTCTATTCATTAGTAAGAAGTGGCCATTTTCACATAGTCACTTTTCAGAGAAGAGGTGCATTATAAAGGAATGTAACTCATGTGATAACTATGAAAAAAGAAATGTAGCAAGAAAAGCAACTAAATACAAGGGTGCAAATTAAAATCAGGCACCCCCAACTTACAGCTTCTGGATCCTCGATATGCACATTGCCTCAACTCCCTTATGCTGACTCTCACATAGGAATTAGGTTTCAGTCGGGTATAAAGAAGTCTAATATAACAGTTTTTAAAATTTTATAACACCTGTAAATGTGGCTCTGTGGAACCCCTCCAGAATATGGCTTCTGGAGCAGAGGAATAACCCCAAATCGTTATTAGGCAACTGAATTTCCAAATATGTTTTCCAGTGTATTCATGGCCACACAACTTCTTACCTTTTTCTTTTTCAGACTGCTTGGCTGAGTTATAGTTTTCTTTAAGCATGTGTCCGACACAACAAATTAGAAATGGCCTGGATGAAGGTAACGGATTTAATATATTTTTTCTAATAGGGATGACTTGAAGCTTTGTACTTTTAGAAAATTAAATACAAATACTTTAATATATACTTTAAATATGCCAAAGAATTTTAGGTACTGTTGATTTTCCCCAGTTTGTCTTGTTTTACTACCAATGCCATCATATGTCAAAAAATACACATTTTCTAGTCTATAGTCAGATTGAATTTATGGTGAGAAATTAGCAAAGCACTATAGAGTACGGCATTATTTTTAAAAAGGCAGAGCTTCCTTATGAACTTAATTTGGGAACATTTCTAGTGTGTTACTCAAACATATTTGCTGTAATCTTCTATGGTATTTTTCCAAGTAGGTCAATTTCATTACATGGCTCACCACAGACATAATTTTCCCATGTCTGTCGGTGTTTTATAGTTCAGTACCATATCCACTTATGATCAAAGAAAAGTTCTAAATTCTAAATGGCAAAGCAAGTGTATTCTCTATAGCATATATCCCATAGCAGACCATAACAATAGATATCGCCCTCTTCTGTTTCTGGACACAGGTGGTAAGGGAAGACGGAATAGTGAGCTTCCTCACCTTCCCACCCCCTTCATACAAAAAAGAAGGCAACTTCTTGTGACAGGGCATGGCATTCCACTTCTGTCTTCTCGTACAAATGGCTCTAATACCTCTGGTTTGTAAACACCAATGCATAGTTTATTTGTGTTATCTCAACCACCACCCCATTACAGTCCCATGCAACAACTCTATGTTCAGTAACATACAAATATCATCCCTTTTTGCCAGAGGGAAGAGATCCAGCCACGCAGCAATCTCCCTTTACTGCTAGCCCCTCCCACTCTCTCATTCTCTCCTTGCACTTCCTTCTGGTGTGCATTTCCACTCTTCCACTTAACAGCTCTTAACTGCCCCAGCTCAGGCTGGTCTAGTAACTTGCCTCAGCTTCCCTCAGTCAGGCCCTTATCTGGGGAAACTACCAGTAATTAGACCTGCAGTGACCAGAATGCTGCTGCTGCTGTTGGTTCTCAACACTCTGTTACATTTCTCTAGCAGATGTTCAAGAGAGGACAATGTGGGGGCCCAGCTACTGCATTGGCCAGTGCACCATGATTTTTAGGAGTGTGTCCTGATGGAATGTGTAGCCAGCTCTTCTGCAACCAGCTCACACATATGCTAGAGTGAGCAGCACATGCTAGCCAGGTGCATGCTTCTCCTTTTCAAAAAGCAGAAAGGAAGTGTATCCCACCACAATTTCCCAGTCCATCATGGAGCCATTCTGACCTATGCCAGCACCTCTCTTCTCTCCGCCTCCCCTCCCCCCATCCCACCACTACATCTCAACTCATGGCAGAGCAGGATTTCATCACCTCCCCCCCCATCCTTCTCTTTATTTGTAACTGCTGGTTTTCACTACTGCACTCCTCCTGAATTGGTCCAAATTGGCAATGGTATTTTTGAACCCGCCTTATCTCATCTGGACACAGTAATTTGTTCTTGGAATCTCACAAACAAATTCTAAGTATTATTAACAACTGTCTCCAGAGAAGCTGAAAAGCTTAATTTTGCTTCCAGCCCCCTGCCAATTTAAAATCTTTAATACTACAACCAGGGTTTGATTTTTAAAAGCCCACATTTTAAAGGACAGCCTTCTACAATCCCTGTTTTCTTCCACAATTTAACAAAGAAATGTTTTTTTTCTTTAATGGGTACTCATTTTTCTCATTAGTTGGTGCATTGCACTCCAGCCTCACCATGTGATCACTTCGCACGGGCCTCCCAGGATTTATGTTTAATACAGTTAGCTGTTTGGTTGGTTTGCTTTTTGTTGCTGCAGTAAAGCAGAGAGGTAGCGTGAAAACTAGTCCATGAGCTAATGTCCCAGAGAAATTGTGCAACCCAAACAAACTCTGAATATTATTTGAAGATTTATTACTATGAACTTTCCTGAGATGAATTTGGGTAGTAACAGCAAATGTCAAGCTCACTGTAATCCTCTATGAAAAACAGCTTAGCTACAACAGATAAATGATCCATGTGCCCAGAGAAATTAGCTCCGCTTTTTCTTCCAAATCAACCCGGTGTCTAATGAGATCATAACATTGATCGGCTGGATACTGCTCCGGAGATCACTGACCCAGGGACTTCTAGTGCCAACTGACAGGGCACAGGGTTGCATGAGAATTACAGGGATCCCCTGAGTCTGGTAGCTACATAATATTTCACCAAAGGTGTCATAGAATCATAGAATCATAGAATATCAGGGTTGGAAGGGACCTCAGGAGGTCATCTAGTCCAACCCCCTGCTCAAAGCAGGACCAATTCCCAACTAAATCATCCCAGCCAGGGCTTTGTCAAGCCGGACCTTAAAAACCTCTAAGGAAGGACATTCCACCACCTTCTTAGGTAACCCATTCCAGTGCTTCACCACCCTCCTAGTGAAAAAGTTTTTCCTAATATCCAACCTAAACCTCCCCCACTAGATCTCTACTGAAAGCGTGTGTCAGTGATCATCATAATCACTGTGAGATGTATGTGTGGATAATATGTATTGAGTAATGTACATATGATGAAAATTATGCTTGTACGGCCTGTGAGCTTGGGCTGGTCACCAGAAAGAGATAAACAAGGTTGTTTCAGGCATGAGTCGTTAATCTATCTATTTGGTTATATGTAAATTGAGTATTGTATGGCTTGTGGTGGGTGCCCATCTACAGACTGAGTCTAATGTTAATGAAGGATTGTGAAATCTTCCAGAGAGGGAATTTACAGGAAGAAATAAACCAGTAGGAAGTCCAGAAGAAAATGGATCATTGGAACTATATCGGGGGGTACACCCATTTCTGGGGACAAGCTGCTAGCTGGCTTGTCTTATGAATGGAAGATCACAGGTGATCTGGCTACTTGATGCTGTGAGAGAAACTTTAGGTGAGCTAACCTTTATGAGACAACAAGGAGTCCGGTGGCACCTTAAAGACTAACAGTGAGTTTTTTTACCCACAAAAGCTTATGCCCAAATAAATCTGTTAGTCTTTAAGGTGCCACTTGACTCCTTGTTGTTTTTGTGGATACAGACTAACATGGGTACCCCCTGATACTTGACTTTATGAGACAGGGGAATGTTTTGTTAGTTAAGTTTACACTCTAGAAAGCATGTTATGATTGTATTTGATATGTAACCCTTTGTTTCCATTAATTCTACTTGCTTCTTCTTGAATCTCATTCTTTGTTAAATAAACTTCTTGTTTTAACTATAAACATCTCTAAGTGCTGGGTGTTGAGCAGAGTGGTGATCCTGAGGTGTAGCCTGGTGTTCACTGTTCCTTCGAGAATCATAGATCTGTGAATTCTGTGAGTGTCCAGTGGATCAGGGGCTGGACTCTCCAGTGGGATGCTCAGATGGCTTGGGGGTTGGAGTGTGCCTATAATTAACCTGTAAAGTCAGAGTGGGGCCTGGGGAAGCCTGGAGGGCAGTGCTTGTGTTGCCAGAGCTGGTTATGGTGGGGAACTGACCCACAGCAGGTATAGACAAGGTTTCCTCATTCTAAGAGCAGGTGGAAGCAAGATGCTTCACCACACTGGGTATCCCCAGGAAGTGTCACAGTTGCCACGTAGATTATAGCTAATGATTTATCGCTGTCTGTTTGAGGTTTAACATTTTCAAGGGCACTCCTCTGGGATGCCTCACACTCTTCCTCTTTTATTTCCCCTCCCCAGCCCACCTAACTGGCCTTGTATTTATAAACCTGTAATTAGAAGCTTCAGAGTGGGAGGAGTTCTCTGCTCCCTCTGTTGATGAAAAGGGAGAAGAATGGCTATAGAGAGCCTCATTTACATATTTTGCATAGCTACATTCCACCAGAGTCACCGTAATTGTGCCAGACTTAGACATTAGTGGGGAGGTGAAGGAATCTACTCCAAGCACCTTAGATGTTCTTGGCTTCCCCCTTCTGAGGATCCTGCAGCACACGGAAGTCTTTTCAGCACAGAGATAGCAGAAGCTGAGGTGTCTTCAGTGAGGTCCACCCCCAAACAGCCCATACGTTTAGCTGAATCACAGTGCGGCGTCAGAGGGTGGTGCCTCACTGGCGGGGCTACGTAAGCAGCTTCAGTGCCTTTCAATGCCTGAGCTACTGCTGTTCACTGCCCTGACCAAGGAGTGGGGTTTAAGGTGGGTGGAGTGATGTGAGCAGAGATTCTGGGCATCTACAGACACGGGTGGGGAAGGAGCTGAATAAACGACTGCAGAATGACTACGTGCTTTATTTAAATGTTACAGTATTGCTGAATGTCCCCAGATTTTATGTCCCCATTTCCTTAATAAAGATTCCCTTGCTTTGCATATGGAGTCAGAGTATTTGCAAAGGACATTCTACTGGCTAAGAGCAATCCAGAGGTGGCTTTATATATTTTCCCCCTGAAGTCTGGGTGGTGGCTCATCACTTGTTATTCTTCAAGAGGAGCCCTAGACATACTGACGCCAGCCATTATTGCTGCCATTATCCAGCTGGCCTCTGCAAATATGTCTACACAGCCTGTGCAACAAGCCTCCCAGGCAAAGTCAACAGATTTGGGCTAGTGGGGGGTCACACTGGTGCTCTAAAATAGCTGTGTAGATAGTGTTTTGAAGTTGCAGCTTGGGCTACGCTTGGGCTCTGAAGCCTCCCTCTCTCCCTAGGCTCAGAGCCCGAGCATCGGGCTGAGCCACAACATCAAAGCTCTGTCTACAGTTATTTTTAGAGCACAAGTATGAGCCACGCTAGTCCAAATCTGTCGATTCAGACTGGGAGGTTTGCTGCCACAGGCTGCGTAGACATACCCTTGGATAAGATGTAGCTTTTCTAATGGCGGAAATGACCACAGGCTACTCTTCTAATTACAGCCAAAAAGTGGTTCCAAATTTCCATCACTTGACATGATCCGCCTTTAGTGCAACTGCTAGGAGAGACATGTGAGGAGACACTCCAGCCACAATCCAAAACAACAACATATACAGAGAGCAGCATATCTCCTTTTCTTTAGCATGAGATGTCTTTATTTGTTAGTCAGTGAGAACACGGCCAAATCCTGAATTTGAAGGCAATATTAAAAAAAATCCATCTTGAAAGAGACAATATACGTCTGCAAAAGTTATTATATTTGAAATATATCTAGTAATGAATAGGCTTGGTCTTCAAGTACCCACTGTCTCCAATGGAAAACTTAAAAACAATAAAAATCAAAGGAACAACTTGAAATACTGTCCATAGCCAAGTTTGATTATGGTCATCATTAATTACAGCCAGATTGGTGGGCTGCAAAAGCAAGTGAAACAGTACATTATGTGACTGTAAAGCAGTGTGTAAATTGTGTCAGACTGAGCCTGAAGCCAAGGTAACAGTTCATCCTTTGCATCCTTAGTATAATTGTTTCCTGCTCTCAAGCTTTCAAAACAAGTAATGAATTACAGCACAGTTGCTGCTGCTCTGTCTGTGACATGAATTTTGGTGGTTTTTTTTTGCACAAGACTACATTCCCATGCAGACCATAGATTCACATAATGTTTTATCACACTCTTTCGGCTTTTGGTGTGAGAGGAGGAGGAGGAGATCGCTATAGTCAAATGCCCCTCCACCCCTCCAATCACCTCTGCCTAGATGAGCTGTTTCAGAAATGTCAGCTTCAGACTGCTTGGCCCCTTTGAGAGTCTTCCCTGAGTTAACAGAAGCAGTCAGCCCAAAACGAACTTGAAGATGTCATTTGCTATATATGCGGAAGTCAGGCTGTGTGAAGTAAACTCCTTTGGAAGGGAAGAGTGTGACAGGGATACCTTCTCTGTGCTTTGGATCACACAAACAGGCTGCACACTTCCCAGTTTATATACACCAGCGTATTATTTATTGGGTCCACTCCACCAGTTCATCATTACAGCCTTGAGCAGCAGCATACAAGTGGACATACCTTCCCCCTAAGCCCACTCTCCAGGGAGGAAGAGGGAAAGAGCTCCTATTCTTGAGATCCTGTATCCCCCGGCTCCTACCTACCTCCTCTCCTTTAACTGTTGCCAGCTGGTGGGTTGACTGTTCTCATTAGCTCATCAGCCTCCTGCCTAATTAAGCCATTGAGTATCCATCTCCCAATTAAGTCCACTCCAGGGGCAAATAGCTAGTGCTGTAGTGACCAGAATGCTGGGTCAGCACCAGGCTTATAGCACTCTCTCACAGAGCGGCTTCGGTGGCCCCTTAGGGCTGAAATTGGTTTTATGTGACTCTTGATAGGAAAGCATCTCTCCCCATCCCCACACTCATACCACTGCAAAGCTTAGGAAAGTTGTGGAGTTTTCCAAAATCCCACAGCAGAGTCTCTTATATTAACTAAGTAAACTAGTTACTCTCTAATCATCTCCAGTAAATCAGCAGTGCTGAGTGCCTACAGTGCAATGATATGATTTTCTAGCTCTGGGAACTCCTCTTAGTGTCCTACCATCTCTCCATATCCTTGGAGAAGTCATTTAAAAGTAGAACTGTCTGTAAAATGGGGTGCATGATGGGGATTCCTGAAAATATTCCATGGAAAATGTGTCTCTTTGTCCATTGAAAAATGTAGAATTTCAAACGTTTTTTGACTAACTCTAATTATAAACACACACATATATACACACACACAAACCCACCACACACACTACTTAACTAATTCTTAGCCAGTCTTTGGGGGTCTCCTTATGTAGACTTAATAATATTGGAATTATTCACAGCTTTTTAAAAATTCTACTTATTTTTGCTGTGAAGATATCCTTTAAAATAAAGGAATGGGCCTAAGGCCTTAGGCAGGGCCTAAGTTCATAAGTTTTCACTATGATTTTATTATTATTATTTCTTATTGTGCTGCAGTATTACCTGCAAGCCCCAATCAGGAACCAGGGTCCTATTATCATTATGCTAGGCATTGAACACACATAGTGAAAAGACAGTGCCAGATAGAACTCAGAATCTAATCCAACTCCCTTTTGCCATTTATTTCAAATGGTGCTGGATTGAGCCCCAAAAGTCCCGCACGTTGCAAGTACAGGAGTCATTCATGATCCACCCTCATCGCCACCTACAGGTGGGTCTTTAGAAACCACAAAATACATAACCATGGATCCCTTGAGTTAGATGGGGAGAAGGGAAGTGCTTTGAAGGCTACCACCGATGGCAGCCCACAGATTCCCTACCAGCCACTGCTGGCTGCCTTCAGGGCATTAGCAATCATGCTGCAATTCCACTGTTGCTTCATAGTCTGTGGGGTGGGATTCCCTTCGACACCCTCCATCCATATGACAGATTGGTGGTGTGAAAGTGAAATGAATTATATTAAAGAAATAGAATGAATTAAAGAATGCTGTATGTACCTTTAAGTAGAAATGAGAAATGCTGCAAGCCAGGGGGGCAGGAAAGCAGACATTAACTGCTTAACTTGCCACTTAAGGGCAATTGGTGAAGCATTAGCCTTAGATCGATAAGAGTTAATAAGGAAGCAGGATATGCATATTGTGCCCTATGCAAATTTTACAATTTTGCTCTCTCTGTCCCTTTGTTTAGTTCGCACCCTTTTATCTGTATAAATAAGACTGTTTGAATCTTGCATGGGGGCTCACATTATCTGAATGTATTAGCAGAGCGCTGTGCTAATAAAACAGAGTGGTCTGACAAACTATGAGTCCTGAGTCTAACTTTGACAGTGGTTAGCATTTGATCCTTAAAAACAATATTAGCAGCAGCTTTTTGAACAGCCACGTATTGTGGGGGCTAGAGCTGTTTTTGTTTCTCATCTAGCTATATAAGGAACAGTGTGTGATCCTGAAAATGTCAGTCAGCCTTAAATTCTTTCTCAAACAGCAATAAATATGAAAGCGGAAGCTTCCCATTTATCATCTCTTACCCAAAATGAGTCCCTGCTGGCAACGTAGTGGTCCCACACTATAAAAGGACTGTTAGGGAAATGAGCAACTCTTTTGTAACAATTAGGACTTCACTGGCACTGCACAAATGTGGTGCAGACAACCTGGGACTTCCATGGGAATGCTATGAAAAAGTTTGGAGTATGGTAATGCTGGCAAAGCACAGCTGAACTGCTGCTGATTCACTAGTTCTGGGACTGCTGGAATGCTACTTGTAGCATGTTTAACTCAGAGAAAACTCTCAGACATCTAGTGGAATACAATTTTGTGGCTCATACTTCACACAGGGCTGACCTGACCCAGGGCATTTTGCCTTGAAGGCGACCTGCAAAGAATAAAAAAAAGACTTAAGCTTTTTTTGCTTCTTTATGAAGTGTAATGAATTATTTTTTCATTGAAAAATGGCAGGCTTTTCTAATGTGAAAGACTCTAGGATGGCTAGGGAAATAGTGAAAAGGGTCTTCTGTCACAGGAGCCATGAAAGTGACAGTTGAGCAATTAAGACAGGAAAGGTTAAAAGTCTGTTCTGTCTTTATCAACTCCTATTTAACATCACACTGTTTAACATTTAGACCAAGGAAGCCTTTGTTACAAATTCAATGTTTGGTTATTCAGTTAAGATGTTAGAGCTCAAAAGAACATCCCTGAGACCGCCATGAAGCCCTCCAGCAAAACCAGACTTGACATTGTTGATATTTCTAAGTTAAAAAATCAAAAAGCAATAAACAAGCAAACAATCTAGCCTTCTTTATACAGACGCTTCCCGGGTTACGCAAACCCAATTTACAGAAATCCAGATTTACATAAAAAGTTCCGTAAATTCCATAACCTTTTTTTTTTTTGCACGTAATTGTCGGAGATGCATTCCCAACTTACGCAAGGTGTTCCAGAATTGAATGCCTTGCGTAAGTCAGGGTGCTTCTGTACCTCAGAAAATTTCAGTTTTTCCGCAGGAATTCAAATACCAAAAAATTTTGATATGGAAGTGTTGCCATGCTACCTCATGCCCGCCCCCATTCTTTATAGACCAGGATCCCTTTTATGGACTAAATCGCCCATGATGCACCTTGGTGTCACCTCTTGGAGAGAGAAGGGTGGTACATTATGGGATTCCCTGGTCATGTACATCATGGAAGATGTAGCTTGGCTGGAGCATCCAATCTATAGAGGAGAATAGGGTCATGAGGTAACCAAACTACAACTACCAGAAGGAGCCATTTCTAAATCAAAGTTTTCCATAGAAAGCAGACACTTTTTACAAAAAGTTGAAAACCCAATTTTCCATTGAAAAACGGTTTCAACCAGCTCCATTAATAAACCAAGGTTGGTTTTGATGCCAAAGCTGAAGAAATTGCCTAGGGCCATTTCATCAATGGTAATGGACAAAATAAGATTATCAAATTCTACCAATCCATCAGGTGAGTGGTGGTTGGACAGGGTAACCAAATTTTCCCAAAAGCCTTTTGAAAAAAAAAGGCACAAATTTTCAAGGCAGACCAAAAATTGTCCCTCACACAATATGTGCACATCAACCTCAATGCAAAGAACACACTGTTCCGTTTTAAGCAAGGTGACTCATTTTCAGATGTACTGAGTGCACACAACTGCTTTAATATATTAAATAATATTTGATATTATTTATTTTTAGATTTCAAAAAAATCTGAAATGAAATATGATGATGAGAGTCCCTTATTTGCAGTTTTCAACAGTTTTTTACCATCCAAAAATGGTAAGAACTCTTCTTCTTTAAGATATAAATACAACACACAGTCATGCTTTAAATTTGCATGAAACATGAATGGATTGTATTAAGCCGGGAATTTACTTTTGTGAAACTTTATTTTCTTTATATTGAATGTATTATATTTTTCTTATACATTTCCAAAATATTTGTACTGTACTGGGGGAAGGGAAGCTCAGGAGACAGAAAAAGCAATCAAACATGGAACAAACAAACTGTTTATCAGGAAACCGGGGCTTATTCAACAGTATCAGATAACATATACATAGCTCTATATAATGCAAAGTGCCTGAGAAAGACAATGCTAACTGAACTGCCATAGCACTCAGCTAAACACATATGCTACACTACCTTAGATTGCAGTCTGCATATTAGAAGAAAAATTGTGTTGTTTCAGTCATACTGCACTAGCATGTAGTTTAGCAGATCCCTAGTTACAAAAAATAGAGGTATCAGGTTGTTCTATTGCAGGGGTCACGCAGGGGTAAGCCCCCTGGCGGGCCGGGCTGGTTTGCGCATCTGCAGGTCCGTCCGATCGCGGCTCCCACTGGCCGCGGATTGTCGCTCCAGGCCAATGGGGGCGTCAGGGAATGGCGCAGGCTGAGGGATGTGCTGGCCGCTGCTTCCTGCCATCCCCATTGGCCTGAAGCCGTGAACCACGGCCAGTGGGAGCCACAATCGGCCGAACCTGTGGACATGGCAGGTAAACAAACCGGCCCAGCCCGCCAGGGGGCTTACCCTGGCGAGCCACGTGCCAAAGGTTGTCAACCGCTGCTCTATTGTCTCCACATACAATGAACAAGATTTACTGTAAACCACAAAAAAGTTATATATGCAGTGAAATCTGACTTAAGGATCACCTCCAAGAGACAGCTCCATTTTAAATGAAATCGTAAATATTGCCAATTAAAATTTTGTTTAAGGCCTCATCTTACTAAGCAACCAATTTTGGCTTATCCCTTAGATGGCTATGGCTTTTATGCCATAATTAATCATTTCTGACTACAAGCCTTACACTCATTAAATATTTTATCTTTGGGAAAGCTGTAGCCACAAGATAAGGAAAATGCATGTTCCTGGAAGTGTACAAAAGAAATCCTACATATGTACACTTCTTTCACCACCCCCCGTTTCAGGAAACAGTCATGGCTGATAGTGACATTTTCAAAATTTCTGTAGGGCCACCCTGTGTTAAAAAGTCATTATTTTCATCATGACTTCTAGATTGTGTAGCTTTCATATTTCTTCCTACCTGTCACAGAAATGGTCTCTTCAGTTTGTAACCTTTTATGGTGTTTATCATTTGACACTGAACTCATTGGCCTGTTTGTTCATAATTTCCTCTGGAATATCTGCTCTTTGATTGTAACAATGAAAAGTTCCAGGGGAAGAGCATTTTAATCTTCATCTCCCTAAAGAAACAAATCTGCTCATATCAGAAAAGTAGAACTGGCAATTAAGAAAGGATAATGGCAACAAGAAAGATACCGAAAAATTCTATTCAGTTTTATCTCTACTTTTATTAGTTAAACATTTACTTTTGTCTGTCAGAAAGAAATCTAGCTTAACTTTTCACCCTCACTTCTGTTATTCCAAAGTTTGGAATAACTTCTACCTGTGCTTGCATTACCCAGTTTCTAGATCAAAATATCCCCCTGTGCAGAGGGCCAACACAAGGTAGGCCTATGAAGTACATAAATCCCAATTAAGCCCTAATTTGATGTCTCATATGCTGCATTGGCCTTATGGTAGCCATTTTAGAGGCTTTCAACATGTCTAAGGACTTGTCTAACTTACAGCACTGCAGCAGTGCAACTGTGCCGGTGCAGTTGCGACTCTGAAGCACTTAGCGAAGCTTCTTCCATCGGCATACATACTCCACCTGCCTAAGAGGTGGTAGCTATGTTGACAGGAGAAGCCCTGTAGCAGAAATAGCGCTGTCTACACCAGGAGTTAGGTCAGCATAACTGCGTTGCTCCGGGGTGTGGATATTTCACACCTCCAAGTGACATAGTTATACTAACATCAGTTTGCAGTTAAGGGATAAGTTCTGGTACCTCTGGCTCTCAATATGCACAAAATTTGCATCTCCGTAGTCAGACACTTGCATATGAATACGGTGCAGTCAAAACCCTCTGTGTAAATCAGAGGTCGATGTTTCGCCCTATAATTTTAAGAAATAATGGAAATACACTAGTCAGAGTGGATAAAAGTGCTACTTTTAAATGCAGTTTCCTCAGTCAATATATATAAAGATTTTGGTTTCTTCTTATTGCTCTACTTAAGTCAGTAATGTCATGGAAACCTGTGCTTTCACATCAGTGCAACAAGTTATGGGTGCTGAGCTGTTAACCTCATTAAGGACTGTGTTTTGGCACTATCCTAGCAATCAAGAGGTGCTGAGTGAGCAACCTCAGTCACAGGAGACTTTCAGCTGGGCATACTAAGCTGAGTTAATGGCTTCACAGAGGTTTGCACCTTGACAGTAGAGCAGCTTGCTAAAGTTACTGAGCTAGTCATGCCAGAGAGACTTGTGGACTGATGACAAGACATGAAGCTAGAGTTGCAAAACTAAAGATCTCACAAAGGTCTGAGTCTGGGCCTCATCCCAGCAAGCTAGAGGTGCTCAGCCAGAAACTATAACAAAGGCTTGGTCTCTGACATGAACCAAGCATGATACAGATTCTTGGCAAAAAAACCCTCTAGGAGACCTATACCTTGAATATATTCCAGCAAAATAGAGGTATTTGGCCAGTTGTGTTCACAGGACACAGATACAGAAGTTAGATAAAAACATAAAATATTTTTTGCAGAGAGGATCGCAATGCAACACTACTTTATTTCTCAGAATTCAGATGGATAACACAAGAGAACCCCAAAACAGAAAGAGATAAAAAAGGCTGCTCCCTAAAACAAAGATGCCTAGCTCAATGTCCTTGCTCTGAGTTGGCTTTCTGCAGATTGACTGGCCCAGATCACACACTTTCCTACAGAGTTTCCTAGCCTGCAAGCAGGACCAGGAAACCCGTTACAAACTTAAAATGATAGCTTGAAATTTTAAGATAGATTTCAATACACCACATCAGTCCCCTCAGAAGGCATATGTCTTGATATCAACCCTATAAACGAAAGGTGCTGGACCAGAAATGCAAGAGAAGCCTGTGCTCTGAAGTCAGCCAGGGAGTAATACTGAACCAATAAACTTAAAAGCTCATAACATTGACATCAGCCAGCAAGATGAAGGGGCTGAGCCATAACCTCACAAAGACTGTTCCTGTGCCTTGACCCAGCAGTTTCTGCACCAGCAAGCTCTCAGATTACATTTCATTGACATCAGACCATCAAGCTAGAGATGCTAAACCAAAGGTTTTACAGTAACATGAGATAGAGCATTTCTAAATATCTTTTTTTAAAGTGCTCTTGCTCAACCAGATGTTATGGGCTTGATGCAGGAACCACTGTGTGAAATTCTATAGCCTTTGTTTTGCAGGAGGTCAGACTAGATCATAAAAAGGTCCCTTGTGGCTAAAACTGTCTAGAGGACAATTCCATTTTGTGGCAGCATTCGAGACTTCAAAATTTGGTATTGCTCTGTACTGGAATGCAATTGAAACCTTTCACACATTTTTGCAAAAATGGAATTGTACCAAAATGTCCAGTTTTGAGCTTTTAAAAATTTAGGAAGAGAGAGGCATGTGGATATGCATCCTGGTGGTTAGGTGCTGATTGGGATTTTGGAGATCCAGGTTCAAGTTTTTGCTCTGCCAGAGTCATTCTAGCATGCAGTGTAGTTGTAGCCTTGTCTGTCCCAGGAAAGCTTATCTCTCCCGCCAACAGAGGTTGGTCCAAGAAAAGATATTACCTCACCCACCTTGATTCATTCCAGAACATGCTGAAGATCTCTTCTCTGAACCACATCCCAGGCAAGTGCCCTGACCACCAGTCTATACAGAGAGCATCTCTCTCAAAACAGATATGCCTCGACAAAATAAAGGTTGATTAAAAATGCTTAGCCCACCTCTACTTTTGGCCTTAAAACCTATGAATCCTTACAAGCCATAGATGCAGAACCAGTCATCTCCTAGAGGTGTGGTACAGCTCAAACCTAGCAAGCTAATTGGAAGTGCTAAACCATTCCTCAATTACACCCCACTGAGAAGTGTTGGTCAATTACATCAAATGAAACTTGTCCCTGGGTATCTGCCCATCAAGGTAAAGGAGCTGAATCATATCTTAATTTACATGCCTTTGCTTCAATCCTACTTACTAAAGCTGCTGTGGAGCTAGCGACCTCAGAGAGACCTCATCTTTGACATCAGCAATGTAGCTGTAGCTGCCAAGCCTGTGCCTTGGCACCATCCCAGTTAGAAATGGTGAGCCAATAACCCTTGTACAAAAGACTGCTTGCATTATATCCTCCCAGCAAACTAGAGGTGCTGAGCCAGAGACACTGATGCCTGAGCCTTCATCATATCCCAGCAGTCTAGAAGTGCAGAGACCATAGCTCCAGAGATCCAGATACACCTCTACCCCAATATAATGCGACCCAATATAACATGAATTCGGATATAACGCGGTAAAGCGGTGCTCCGGGGGGGCGGGGCTGCGCACTCTGGTGGATCCAAGCAAGTTCGATATAACGCAGTTTCACCTATAACACGGTAAGATTTTTTGGCTCCCGAGGACAGCATTCTATCGGGGTAGAGGTGAACCTTGACATCAGCCCATCAGTAAGGGGGAACATAGGGAAGCACAGCTCCCCTTCTAAAAAACAGAGGGAAAGTCCCCTGCTCTTTTTGCAGGGCTGGAGAAACTCAGCAATGGTTGTAAATAGGATTACTGACGGGAATGGCATTATTAAACCATGAACACCATTAGTTTTCTGGTTATAGAGGAATTCTTACATTAATTTGAAACAACAATCACTTCAAGTATGACATCTGTATATTTTGAAATATCAAACTGTTATCTAAAGCTTCAGAATTATTCTTCAATAATGAGATTTTCTTCAAGAACCAGAAAAGTATTCTGGAAGGTGCCTGTGTCCCTAAAAAACACTACAACTGTTCAATATGAAACTTACCTGTTATTGTAAATTGGATCCAAGCACTTTTACATTTCTCAATTTGGCCTCTCCATTTTCAGACGCCAACAACCGCCACTGCTTCTCTGGCTCCGCTTTGAGCCTATTGTAGAGCCCGTCTGTTATCCCAGGCCCTGTAAATCCTGGTTATCATCCTGGTTCTTTTCCTGTCTGTTCCTGATTCAGCATTAGGGTGACCAGATGTCCCTATTTTATAGGGACAGTCCCGGTATTTGGGGCTTTTTCTTCTATAGGTGCCTATTACCCCCCACCCACTGTCCCAATTTTTCACACTTGCTGCCTGGTCACCCTACTCAGCATCTTGGCACCAATCCTGTGGCATGTTATATCACAGCACCTCCTTATATTGGGCCTGATCCAAAACCCATAGAAGTCAATGGGAGTCTTTGTATTCACTTCAATAAGCTTTGTCCTAAAGCAATTGATCCTGAGCTTTGTCCTAAAGCAATTGATCCAATTAGTTTGCAGTCAACCTTCTACCTACTGGCATCATTTTCCTAACATGTCAGCTGAAACGGTGTGCCGGTATGAGTAAATGATGTTGCCATTTTTATTCACCTTTTGACATGGGAAAATTTAGTGCAAATGCTATTTTCCGCATTTTTTAGTAAATACTCCCCTTTTTCACTAGACATATTCATTTAATCTAATACATTTCCTCTTTCCTTCCCACCCCATCTGATGCCAGTTCACTGCTATATGACAAGTTCTTGCAGTTCCATCTGATATCGTACCTTTTTCTTCACAAATCCAATACTCACCCTACTCCACCAGACTCCAACCCAGGGCCTAACAGTGGGGGAGTAGTCTGCCACTGGGTCAGCAGGGATCCCAACTCCAACATGCTGACTGTGCCTCAGGCAGAGCTGTAGCCAGACTAAGGTCAGCTATCCCTGGGCCACATCCTCCCCTAACTTCAGGGTGTACCTAGGTCAGCGAGGCGTCCTCTGGCTCTTCTGGATTACATTTGCACGGCTGCTCGCGGCCCCTGGAAGCTGCGGGCTGCCGTGCAAATGTAAACAAACGGTCTGGCAGCCCGCCAGTGGATTACCCTGATGGGCTGCGTGCAGCCTGCGGACCGCAGGTTGCCCATCACTGGTCTAGATAATACTTAGTCCTGCCATGAGTGCAGGGGACTGGACTAGATGATCTCTCGAGATCCCTTCCTGTCCTATGATTCTATCTTAGGTACTTATATGGCCTCTATCACTGTGACATCTGTGCACCTCACAATCTTTTAATGTGGGTATTGTCCCCATATCCCTGGGAGGCTGAGAAATACTATTGTCCTATATTACAAATGGGGAACAGAAACATATGGGGGGGAAAGCAATTTGCCTAAGGTTACACAGGAAGTCTGTGGCACAGCAAGGAATTTAATCTGGGTCATCCAAGTCCCAGGCTAACACCCTAATTACTTTTTCATCCATGTCCCATACAGTAAATGTAATATACTCACTGGAAAGATGAAGGGATAGTCAGTCCTGCTAACACTTGAACCTATGTTTCCAGAAAACTGATTTATTTCAAATCAGATGCTTATACCACTGAAGCATTCCCAATAGCTACATAGTATTTGCACAAAGACTTTTCCACTGAAATGTATTGATCTTTAAAATATGCTGCTACCTCTGCCTCTATATGGACATAATGATTAGCACCTATATAATATTTTCCATCCATACAACTCTCAGTTCTATACAAAGGTAGGTAAAGTAAGCTGGTTGAAACATTTTTCACTAAGTATTCTTTTTGTTGAACTATTCATTTTGAAGCCAAAATGTGTCATGGAGCTGTATCAATTTTGACTAAAGTTTTATTTGTCCATTACAGAGGTTTTTGTTTTGGTTTAGTTTTGGGGGGTTTTCTGCGGCAGAGGGAGGGTTGGTTTTGTTTTGGGAGAGGCAGGGGATGTACCTCCCTTTGGAGCATCTGGTACTGACTACAGTCAGAGAGATGATACCAGACTAGATAGACCACTTGTCAGAGCCTAAGTTGCTATGATGTAAATAACAGGATGCTGCATGTTATGGACGAATTTCAATTCTCTCCACATTCAGTAAATATTTTGCACCAACTAGGTTTTTTATTGTAAAGAAAACAGCCTCAGAGAAAGGAGGAAAGAGACATGGAATATTACTTTGTGCAGCTCCATTATATGACATACAAGTTATTTGCTGTAGTGGAAGTGGGCAAGGCTAAGGTAAAGCTATTATTCTAGTGAATGGCTATAGTTGTCCATTTTAAGTATTTTGCTAAAGTTTTGGACTCAATTAATTGGATATTTTTTCTTCGGTTCATCCAAGTCTTGCCCACCATAATCCACCATGTCTTTAACATTCAATTAAAATATGATTGTTTGTGGGGTTTGGTTTGTTTGATTTTGTATGGCAACAGTTCCGATGTGTTACATAGTTTTTGAATCTAGAAAACTGGCAGCACTGTGTCGGACTTGCCCACTTTAACAGGTACCACCATAATCAGCATTTCCCAATTCTAAATGGTAATTTGAATTATTGCAGGAACCAGCCATAGAAGACATAAAGGTCCACCTCTGTTTCTCAATTCCTGTAGCCCTAAGCCAGTAGCAGAAAAAACTCAAGCTGAAACTAGTTCTTGCTCTGTGTAGTGTAAATAGACAGGGGAAGGTCTAAAACTATCTATAAAGTATAATTTATGTTTTCACAGCCTCTTATCTTTCTAATTTCCTAAGGTAACAAAATAATTTCAGATAATTATTTCAGAGATTATCGTCTAATTCATGCCCTGAATCTACATGACAGGCATTATTTATTTAGGCAGCATGGATGACTATTTTTTTCTTCCCATCTCATTTTCAGTTCAGTCCTTCAAAGAAGAATTGCACCAGTAAATCCACGATTATTTGTGGAATTCGAGAGGTAGTGAACAAACAAAGGTGACTCAAACTCTTGCATTAAATAAATATTTAAAATGCTTATAATATTTAGTAAGGCTCATCTTCAGCTCTGTGCAAGCTACAAACTGCAAAAATAAATTAACACATTTTCAAGGGTTTCATAATGTTTTTAAAAAATCTACTTATTCCCCCCCACTTTTTTTTCTGTATCAGAGGTCATTCTGAACACCTTTTGAACCTTCCCCCCACATGACCTGGCTTTTTCCTTCTTAAAAGTGGTCTTTCTCAAAAGAAATTTGGATTTGGATTTTAATCTACTTTTTAAAAAAATCATGTTGCAGCAGCCAGACTGACTCTGCATTGTAGTTTATTGGGTGGTCTGCCTTGCAAAAAGCTTTTAAAGTGATGTATTTACAAAATATAGTGAATAATTGCATTTATTTTTACAACTTTCTAATTATTTATGCGATAGCTGTTTTGGATGACCCAATAAATGTTTAGAGTTTTGAAGTGTATAACAAGCACTTGTCTTTACTCTTCCACAATTCTTTTAGTGTAATAATTCCTCCCTTTGGTATAGAAACCATATTCCATTTTCTGTTTTGCTTCATATCTAAACCATAAAAATACCTAGAAAAGAATAACTATACACCGTTAGGAAGTGCCAGTATCATAGACAGTGGCCTATGGATATCATTCACTTGTCTAAATTAGCAGTCCCAAAATATTAAAAAGATATATGGCAGTTAAGTGTAATGTCATTAATTAATCTGTCCTCCTGTAGTTTGAAAAAGTTTATCTTGTCAGTTACATCAGAGTCTTCTTCCAAAACAAGGACACTCAGAAGTTAGAGTCACAGTGAAACAAAATAATGAGGAAAATGCAAAAAAATGCATGGACATTGAACATAAAAGTCAACATCTCCTAAAAAACCTCAAACTTGATGCCTAAAGCTTGAGGAAAATGGAGCCAGAATGTATGTTGGTCTGATTCAGCCACCAGTCACCAAGACAATGGCAACGTTAGTGCTATATTGGATTTTAAAATTCTGGTTCAATTACATTATTAATTACATACTGTTGATGGCTGAAATATAAACCCAATGCTTTCCACCCCACCACTGCAACTCATTTCTACCCTACCTGTAAACCCAATCTCAGCCCAGGCAAAATGTGAAATTGATTACATTTAACTTTTTTTTACTTGTCCCATATTTCTTACCTTTTCAAGGTAACTTTAATTGAAAGGATGAGGGTTAGAGCACCCCCCCAAATCTTTATGATATGAAAAATCAATCATTATTCAGATTATTTAAATTGACAGGCATTTTAACACTAAATTGTTTCTCATTGTTTAGGCTGCTTAGTTACTTTTTTCCCCTATCACTCAGCTAAGTGAATGAAATTAGAATTTAGACTGTTGTATTTCACTTTCACTTACAGGATTCAATCCAAAACCTACTGAATTCAAGTGGAAAGGCTCCATTGACTTCTTGAATCAGGCCCGTAGTCAGTTTCACTTTCAGATTCTCATGCACTAGGATATGTACTCTCTACCCTAGGGTTGCAGTTTGAGTACACTATAAGATATCCACCATGTGCGACTAGTCAGTCAAATGTTGTTCTCATCTAGAGATGGATTTCTGTCACAACCGGTGAACTTTTTAGCTTTTAAGAAACATTATTCATTGGTACTTCAAGATTCTGCCAAACATGAGAACATCTGGAGGAAAAACAAATACTCATGAAAAATTATATATCCAGCATTAATCATAACAATCAGGGCTGACTTTAGTGCTTATAAAATGTAACACAGGTTATAACTGAGATATATCACGATATATGAATTGTATTATTTAATAGCAAGTGGGGGGGTTGTTTTCTTTTTGAAAATTATCAAACTAATGAATAGTCACAACTGAAGAATATCCATTTGCCAACAGTTTCCATACATTGATGTAGAATCATAGGACTGGAAGGTACCTCGAGAGGTCATCTAGTCCAGTCCCCTGCACTCAACGCAGGACTAAGTTTTATCTAGACCAGGGATGGGCAAACTTTTTGGCCTAAGGGCCACATCAGGGTTGCGAAACTGTATGGACGATGGGGTAGGGAAGACTGTGCCTCCCCAAACAGCCTGGCCCCCCACCCCCTGACTGCCCCCGACCCATCCAACCACCCCTGCTCCTTGTTTCCTGACTGCTCCCTCCTGGGACCCCCTGCCCCTAACCGCTCCCCTGGGATCCCACCCCCTATCCAACCCCCCCACTACCTGTCCCCTGACTGCCTCCTCCTGGAACCCCCTGCCCCTAACCGCCCCCCCCCCCAGGACCCCACCCCTATCCAACCCTCCCTGTCCCTTGACTGTCCCAACCCCTATCCACACTCCCGCCCCCTGGGACTCCCATGCCTATTTAAACCCCTCCCCCATTCCCCATCCCCTGACCACCTGCCCCCTGAACCTCCACCCCATCCAACTGCCCCCTGCTCCCTGCCCCCTGACTGCCCCCTGGAACTCCCCTGCCCCTTATCCAACCCCCCGCTCCCTGACCCCTTACCATGCCGCTCAGAGCCATGCTGCCCACGTGGCGGCATAACTGCAGGGGGGACAGCGGGGGAGGAGCCAGGGGTTAACCTCCCCGTCCGGGAGCTCAAGGGCCAAGCAGGACAGTCCCGCGGGCCGGATGTGGCCTGCGGGCCGTAGTTTGCCCACCTCTGATCTAGATCATCCGTAACAGGCGTTTGTCTAATCTGCTCTTAAAAATCTCCAATGATGGAGATGCCACAACCTTCCTAGGCAATTTATTGCAGTGCTTAACCACCCTGACAGGGCCGGATTAACTTTTTGTGGGCCTGGCGCCAAACATATTTGTGGGCCCACCCTGGGGAATGAAGGGGCCAGGGGCAAGAGCACAGCGGGCAGGGTGGATTTGATTTAAATCATGATTTAAATCACTAGTCAGGAAGACTCGATTTAATCATGGTTTTCTACATAAAAGTGCTTTCTTTTTGGTTGTTATAAACTTAATACATATTCTTCACAACTCAGAGATAGCTGTAGGTTTCATTTTTAGAAGGTACACACTATACATTTTTAAACAGTGATTTATTTTTAAAACTTTTCAGATGAGTTTAACAACTATATGAGAAAATGAATGATTGTTTGGTTATTTCATTTACCAAAGATAATTGAAGCAGATATTTATGAAGTCTTTGGAAGGTGAACTATCTCCAATTCAACAGGTTAATCATTAATATTTGGAGGATTTTCTTTCTAGGCTGTATTATGAGGAGAACATCACCAGACAGACATTTAAATTGTTTTATTTAACTAAAACAACAACATTAAGTATTCTGAATTTTTTTCTTCAACAGCAAACATAATATTTTAACAAAAAAGCTTCTCACATTTATCTCCAGACTTCTCCTTGTCCAGATCTATTCTGCTCCCAACAATCTTCTATTCATTGAACTTTCTGAAACTTTTCACTTTTAAAGAGAGGTAAGGGATTGACTCTATGTACACAAATTTTCAGAGGGACAATCGAGGTCTGTTATTTCTCACCTCTATATATTATTTATTTATTTAAAAACAATTTTGCTGTTAACAAGCATGTTAACTCTGGAGACACAAATCCACAGTTTGAGAACTGCAAAACAAAGCATCTCTGATGGTATCTTCTAGACTGAGCATTGAGTCTCATTGGGTAGATAGAAAGTTTAACCTAAATAATCTATACAGAAGCCTGTGGAACCCCATAAGATTGGGTCCCTAATCCATGAACTATTAGAACTCATTTACAAAACTTTTCTTAAACAATACATGACTATATTGTCTCATACTATAGAATTAGAATATATAATCCCTATTCCATGATGAGATATAATGTATCTTAATTAAAACGATCTTTAGAAAGGTTTTCTCCTCAAAAATCCAATTTCAATAAAAAAAAATCCATTTTTTTTTAAAGTCATTGATTTTTATCCACCCTGACAGCGGTGTATGGTGGGTGGGAAGGATTGGTCCCCAGCTGGACGGAGACAGGGGCCAGAGGCAAAAGAACAGCGGGGCATAGGGTGGAGCAAGGCAGGGGCCAGGGACAAGATGAGCACAGTGGGATATGGGGGGGAAGATTAGTCCCTGCTGATTGGAGCAAGGCAGGGGCCCGGGGCAAAAGCACAGTGGGGCGGGAGCTAGGGTTGGTCCTTGGAGCAAGGGAGGGGCCGGGGGTAAACTGCAAGCACAGCAGGGCTGGGGAGGGAGTAAACAGGATCCCCCCACCCCTGCCCACATAGAGCAGGTATCTACCTTCTCCCTGTTTCTAGCTTATTCTCTTCATCTCTCTCTGCACCGAGCTGAGGGTGGGGATGCACTGAGCACAGGTCTGGGGGTGCAGCGTCTGGGAAGGAGTTAGGGTGCAGGATCAGGCTAGGGATTGGAGTGCAGCATCTGGCCAGGAGCTAGGGTGAGGGAGGGGGCTCAGGGTTGGGGCAGGAGGTTGTGTGTGGAACGCTTATCTGGAGCAGCTCCCATTTGGTGCGAGGGGTGCAGATGGGAATGTGGGGTGGGGGTGCAGGAACTCCCGTTTGGTGTTCAGGGTGGGGGTGGGGATTTGGGGGGGTGTAGGAGTCAGGGCATGGGATGTGGGGGGGCTGGGTATGTGTGGGGGTGCAGGAGTCAGGGCAGGCGGCTGGAGGGGTGTGTGGGGGTGCAGGAGGCTGGAGGTGGTGAAGGGGTGAAGGAGTCAGAGCAGGGGGCTGGGGGTGTGGGCTGGGGTCGTGGGGGTGCTCCCAGCCCCCTGCCCTGAGCGGCTCACGGCAGGGGGCTGGAGGGGGTATGCCCTGATTTCACCCCTTCCCCAAGGCCACACCCCCACCTCTTCTCTGGCTCCACCACAAGTGGCGAGCGCGCTGCGGCTCCACTCCTCCCCCTCCCTCGCACCGGCAAACAGCTGATCGGCGGCAGGGAGAGGAAGGGAGAGGGGGAGGGGGATGGGCAGGAACGCAGCACGCTGGGGGAAGAGGTGAGGGAGGAGCCTGGCTGTCCGCGGAGCAAGCCTGCCCTGCTGCAGCAGGAGCCCCAGGAGCTGGCAGCACCAAGCTTATGCCCTCGCAGGAGGGGGGGACGGAGAAAAGCGGGCCAGGCCGGGGTCCCTTTGGAGCGTGGGGCTGGCGCCATGGCAAATCTGGTATTGCTGACAGGAAGTTTTTCCTAATGTCCAACCTAAACCTCCCTTGCTGCAATTTAAGCCCATTGCTTCTTGTCCTATCCTCAGAGGTTAAGAAAAACAATTTTTCTCCCTCCTCCTTGTAACAATCTTTTATGTACTTGACAACTATTATGTCCCCTCAGTCTTCTCTTTTCCAGACTAAACAAACCCAATTTTTTCAATCTTCCCTCATAGGTCATGTTTTCTAGACCTTTAATCATTTTTGTTGCTCTTCTCTAGATTCTCTCCAATTTGTCCACATCCTTCCTGAAATGTGGTGCCTAGAACTGGACACGATACTCTAGTTGAGGCCTAATCAGCATGGAGTAGAGCGGAAGAATTACTTCTTGTGTCTTGTTTACAACACTCCTGCTAATACATCCCAGAATGATATTTGCTTTTTTTGCAACAGTGTTACACTGTTGACTCATATTTAGCTTGACCCCCAGATCCCTTTCTGCAGTACTCCTTCCTAGGCAGTCATTTCCCATTTTGTATGTGTGCAACTGATTGTGGAGTACTTTGCATTTGTCCTTATTGAATTTCATCCTATTTACTTTAGACCATTTCTCCAGTTTGTCCAGATCATTTTGAATTTTAATCCTCTCCTCCAAAGCACTTGCAACCCCTCCCAGCTTGGTATCATCCGCAAACTTTATACGTATACTCTCTATGCCATTATCTAAGTCACTGATGAAGATATTGAACAGAACTGAATCCAGAACTGATCCCTGCGGGATCCCACTCGTTATGTCCTTCCAGCATGACTGTGAACCACTGATAACTAGTCTCTGGGAATGGTTTTCCAACCAGTTTTGCACCCACCTTATAGTAGCTCCATCTAGGATGCATTTTCCTAGTTTATTTATGAGGTCATGCGAGACAGTATCAAAAGCTTTACTAAAGTCAAGATATACCACGTCTACCGCTTCCCCCATCCATAAGGCTTGTTACCCTGTCAAAGAAAGCTATCAGGTTGATTTGACATGATTTGTTTTTGACAAATCCATGCTGACTGTTACTTATCACCTTATTATCTTCTAGATGTTTGCAAATTGATTGCTTTATTATTTGCTCCATTATCTTTCTTGGTACAGAAGTTAAGCTGACTGGTCTGTAATTCCCCAGGTTGTCCTTATATCCCTTTTTATAGATTGGCACTATATTTACTCTTTTCCAGTCTTCTGGAATCTATCCAGTCTTCCATGACTTCCATGTATGAGATTAGTCTTGTTATACATTTAGATTGCTATCTCTGTTGTAACTATGATGTGGTAGTTGGAAAGTATTAACAGTTTATGTTGTGTCAGCTTAACTTTGGCAATATTAAGAAAATTTCATTTAAAATGTCGCAATAATAATACATAGTATTCAGCCAGTACTGAATATCTTAATTCATTTTGCTACAATACTTCATTGTGATGATTATGGCCCTCAGTTTGCTATTGCCTGTTTAACCAGTGTATTTGTGTTTTGCCTTTTCACCTTATGGTGCCCTAAAGAAATAAAAAATCTTTTTAAAAAGTCTCTTTCTAATAAATAATAAATGAAATATACAGTAAATAGATATCTCAGACATAAAAAGTAAGGGATTCCTCACTCCCTTTTTGGTAACACAATATCTGATGAGCCAGGGCTAATAAATGAAAAAGTTCTTCAAGCTAGTTGACAGCCATAAACTGCTAAATAACAATTCCATTTCAGACTGCAGTAGTAAAAACACTAAAATGTTCTTCTGCAATGCCATCGCTTGCTAGAACTAATAACTTGTTGACCCTCACACTTTGGTGAACTCATTGCCCTTGTATTCACAAACATGCGCCTTGTGTACACAGACCCCAATGAGCCTACCACCCCCCCTTCATCAATACACAACATACTCATCAAAATCTTGCCCAAATAAAGTACTCTATGGCAATTTCCCAAGAGGCTGAGGGCTGCATCTCACTTGGATAAAATGAAGCACACTGAAAGCACCATCATCTTCATTGGGAAGCTAAAGCCTAGAATGACTACAGGTTTCCTCCATCTTGATCTTAGCATGGCAGAGGTTTATATTAATTTGGCTATTTTACTTAGCTCTGTAATGGCCTCACCCTCAGATCTCCACGCATAGCAAACTGTTAGCACACCAATTTTCTTGTTTTTTGCTGATTCATATATTTAGCTTCATACGTGGAATTGATTTGTGTTCAAAATAAATATACTAATACTAATATTAAATTGAGAAGGGACTTCAACCTCATCCTTGCTCTCTTTTTTTGGTGTATTTAATGGACAAGCACAACCCTAATGGTCACATTATTTAAGCACAATTCATACTAGATCTCTTTCATTATATGGAATCCATAGTAGTGAAAATTGTGGTGCCATACTTATGATCGGCTTGCTGCAGAGGGTATGTTGAGTTGTTCTGTAAGTGTTGGAGTCAAATTGTCTTCTGAGTGATTATCATCATGGAATGTAAAGAGTGTATGTGTGTGTGTGCGTACACGTGCACATTTCAGAACAAGGACATGCAGAGTATTCTTGTAAAATTGTCCTCAGTTCTGACGTTGCCCTGGCCATAGGAAATATCTGGTTTTACAATAATGCAAAAAGTATACACAAAAACAATACAGACAGTATGAGGTTTAAATGACCCTGGAGGGAATCCATTTGCCCTATAACAGTCTGCATGGAACTTTGGAAGAGGAGCACAAGTTGCCCTAGGGAAGAGTTTGGAGGTGGCACCAGGAAGTCAATTTGTTTGCGTATGGCTTGAACGCTAGCTGCAGCACCTCTAAACAGTTTTCTTAATAAAGAGTCAGGTTAGTTTTAGAAACATGAAGTCCTCTCATGTTATTACCCAGCACACACTACATAAACAACACCTTTAGTCAAGCTGTTGAATATAGCATATTACTGCCTTAACTTAGCATACATAGTCACAAGAATTGGGCCCATTTATTGACATCCACCAGTGTTCATGAGCAAAATTCACTCTGTTGCTAGAGTGCATGTGTGCAAAGTTTGTGGCTGTCAAAGACCATTCTATGAACTTAATAACAAATGTTACATAAATGCATGAAGCCAAATTATTCCCTCAGATACGCAGAATTTGGCCATAACTCTTTTTCTAATGTACACAATATTGTTACAGTCAGTACCTATAACTCTTTTGCAAATAGTGCTGTTTAGTTTTCAGAATTGATTTCTCTGTTACTCTGTTGATTTGATTTTGTCCTTTTATTTGACTGGGACATTGACAGAAGATTTTCTTTGCTAAGCATATGATTTTGGGCTTCCTATTTCTAAACTCTTTCCAAGGGAAATATTCTAAAAGGTATATTTTGATTTGCTTTTTAATTTTAAGACCTTCACCAATTATAGACTTTTGTAACTAAAAATGTGTTTCAGACTAAATCTTTGGCTTTCATTGGCTGACACAACGTACAAATTACTGTTTTCGGGGAAATAACAGTTAAAGTTTTATAATTGTATTGGCATATTTTTTCCTCTTTAAAGACAAGAGGCAGGCGTTGCAAGACATGTTAGGGTTGCAGCAACAAGAAATATAAACAAGTTCTTTTCCCATCAGTTACATAAAGGATTCATGCTGTTTTATATTTGTTACCTTCTTTATGTTAACTCTACTTATCAGTACATAGCCTTTTAAATGGATCCATTCTTCAGTTCATAACTTATTAATTGGAACTTGGAACTAGTGATAAATTGGCATAAGAGATCTGAAACACAACATTCACATGTTTTGTAACTACATATGTTTTGTGTCTGCTTTGATAGGACTACGGCATCACTCATATATGAAGTATTTCTGATAAATGTATGCTGTACTCAGTGTTTGGTTTTAATTAACTTCTTGAACTCATCTTATTGTTTATTGGATGTTTTTCTGGGAAGTATGGTTGGAGAGAAGTAGTAATATTATATAAGAAGAGCAAAATGGCATAATCTGGATCTGTAATTCAATGAATCAGCAATCAGCTATCATTCATAGCTCACACAAGGCCTATGGCCCCACATAAGCACTCAGCCACAATCCTTGTGCTAACTACATATATATGAACACAAATCCTTGCAACAGGGAGATTTAGGAACCCAAATATAAACACCAGTAGGATCCCATCCAGTCAGACTGTAGAAGAGATCGCACCAAAAGCAGTTGGTCCAGGGAAAGATATTACCTGCCCTACCTTGTCTTCCCCTACCTCCCCCCCCCCCCCCACCAAAGTCCAACCTATACTTCATCGTGGTGGAGGGGGTGTAACAACTGAAGTAGGGGATTGCTCATTGGAGCTATGCCATCAGCGATGAAGGCTTGTCCGAAATATTGCCTTGGGCATTATGCGAGGTGGACAGATCCAACGTGAACCCTGAAAATGATGGCTAACACCAGCGGTGAAGATGCAGGGCAGAGCTGCACCTAGCTACCCGAGGCGAAGAAAGTCGCTTAGAAAGACTCAACAGTTCAGGTCAAATAGCGTGAAGCCAGTACTAGTAGACCAGGAAAAGAGTCCCATTACTGCACCTCCATCTCATCCCAGTGGGACGAGGTATTTCCCAAGATAATCATTCGCTCTTCTTTTTTTACCATGAATAACCTAGCACTCAGCACCAGGGTTAAAACCCCTACATTTCTTTCAGCTGTAGATGCCTTGTCAGTGCCATCTCCCCTCGGTGCAAACATGACAGGTTAGTGCCAAAGCCCCCCTGGGCACACACATCCTCTGATATTGGCAGGCACGCCTGCAGTACATTGTGACAATGCATCCAATTGTATCTGGGATCTCCGACAGTCCACCAAAATTGCAACTTGGAATGTTGCAACTCTTCACAGGCATGGTCATCAGGTCGCTGTCTCACGTGAAATGGATCATCTTGGTATAACAATCACAGGACTAACAGAAGCAAGGCTGTCATAACTATAAAGGGAAGGGTAACAGCTGTCCTGTGTACAGTACTATAAAATCCCTCCTGGCCAGAGACTCCAAAATCCTTTTCCCTGTAAAGGGTTAAGAAGCTCAGGTAACCTGGCTGGCATCTGACCTAAAGGACCAATAAGGGGACAAGATACTTTCAAATCTTGGGGGGGGAAGGTTGTTGTTTGTGTTCTTTGTTTGGGAGTGTGTTCGTTCTCGGGACTGAGAGGGACCAGACATCAATCCAGGTTCTCCACATCTTTCTAAACAAGTCTCTCCTATTTCAAACTTGTAAGTAAATAGCCAGGCAAGGCGTCTTAGTTTTCCTTTGTTTTCTCAACTTGTAAATGTACCTTTTACTAGAGTGTTTATCTTTGTTTGCTGTACTTTGAACCTGAGACTAGAGGGGAGTCCTCTGAGCTCTTTAAGTTTGATTACCCTGTAAGGTTAATTTCCATACTGATTTTACAGAGATGATTTTTACTTTTTTTCTTTAATTAAAAGCTTTCTTTTTAGAACCTGATTGATTTTTCCTTGTTTTAAGATCCAAGGGGTTTGGATCTTGATTCACCAGGAGTTGGTGGGAGGAAGGAGGGGGGATGGTTAATTTCTCCTTGTTTTAAGATCCAAGGGGTTTGGATCTGTATTCACCAGGAGTTGGTGAAGGGAAGGAGGGGGAAAGGTTAATTTCTCCTTGTTTTAGATCCAAGGGGATTGGATCTGTGTTCACCAGGAGTTGGTGGGAGGAAGGAGGGGGAATAGTTAATTTCTCCTTGTTTTAGATCCAAGGGGTTTGGATCTGTATTCACCAGGGAATTGGTGAAGGTTTTTCAAGGCTTCCCAGAAATGGAATCCATTGAAATGGTGGCAGCGGAACCAGAGCTAAGCTGGTAGTTAAGCTTAGAAGTTTTCATGCAGGCCCCTACATTTGTACCCTAAAGTTCAAAGTGGGGATCCAGCCTTGACAAAGGCTGATAGATCACGGACGTCATGAGGTGGAAGATTCTTTACTTCTGTATTCTGGTGGCCCCAGCCATTTATACAGGGTAGCACTACTATTGCGAAGTGAGGCCAAGTCCTTCGTGACAACCTGGATCCCGTGTCTCCTCATTTACTTACTTCACGTCTTAAACATCGGCACGGTTACCTCACTGTCATAGTAGTCTATGCACTGACAGAGGAATCATTTCTACTATCAAATGGAACATCTAATATGCATAGTCCCTCCACATGATAATCTTGTGATCCTGGGTGACCTAAGAAGTTACTGGCACCCTGCGAACTGGGTTTGAACAGGTCATTGTTCATTATGGTTCAGGCACACCCAATGATAACTCTCACCGCTTGCTTACATTCTGTGCCTCCCAGAATCTTTCCATTCTTGGGTCATGGTTCAAGTGGTGACGCATACACCAGATGACATGGATCTCTCATGATGGTGTCACTCAGAAGGATTTGGACCACATCATTACAAGCAATAGGTGTCTCTTCACCTCCTGTAGAGTATTTTATGGAATGCATGGCAAACACAGATCCCCATCTAGTGGTCGCCCGTATGGTGTTGATGCTCCATCAAGCAGGTAAGCCCTCTGCAGTCAGTGCGGTTCCAGATCCAAACATTTGTACTGATGCACCAACACTCAATGAAGTGAAGTGTGCCATCTTTAAACTGAAAAATGGACACGCAGCCAGTGTTGATGGCATCCCCTCAGAGCTACTAAAATGTGCTACTGAACCTGTAGCAGAATCACGGCTGGCCGTCTTTCGTCTGCTGTGGAGAACTGGAACCCTGCCAACCTCCTGGAAGGTATCGTGATCTCACACTACAAGGGCAAGGGTCTGCGCAGTGAATGTAAGAGCTACAGTCTGATCACCTTGCTCTCTGTTCCAGGCAGGGCCATCCTTACCCATACGCAAAGTACGTAGCTGCGTAGGGCACCAGGAAATTTGGGGCACCACATTTCCTAGTGCCCTGCACAGCTGCGTGCTGCTCCTGCCCCTGCTCCTCCTCTTCCCCAGGGCCCCCGCCCATGCTCCACCCAAGCCCCGCCTCTTCCTGCCCCTGCTCTGCCCCAGCCCTGCCTCCATTCCACCCCTTCCCAAAGCCCCCGCCCCTGCTCCACCCCACCTCTTCCTGCCCCCACTCTGCCCCTTCTCCACACCTTCCCTGCCCCAGCCCCACCTCCTCCCGCCCATGCTCCACCCCAGCCCCACCCCCACTTCCCCAAGGACTGAAGCAAGGCCGCGCATGCACTCACCAGCAGTGGGAAGTACAGCGGCCTGGGGGTGGCTGTGTATGGCTCCAGAATAGCTAAGGACAGCCCTGGTTCCAGGGAAGGTGTTTGCACATGTTTGATGGCACGCCTGGAGCCTTTGATACATCGGAAGCATTGTCCCCAACAGTCAGGCTTTACGAGGAACAGGTCCATATTAGCCACCATTTTTGCTCTTCACTTATTGTCGGAGATACATCGTGAGTTCAGGAAGCCCCTGCACAAAGTGTATCTTGATCTTAAGTCTGCATTTGATTCAGTAGACCATGTTGCATTATGGAAGGCCTAAAAGGGCATAGGTGTCCCTACCACTTTGCTGGACTTGATTAGAGAGCTGCATAATGGAACCACTGCCCATGTTCGTCTGGGGAACCGGATGTCAGCACCTTTTAAATCAGTATCTGGTGTTAGGCAGAGTTGCATTCTGGCTCCTGCACTCTTTTGTTGGGCAATGGATTTCATAATGCAGCATTCTGTCAGGTCCATAGGCATTGAGATAGGTGGTCTCTCGCTCACAGATCTTGACTATGCTGATGACATTATCCTTTTAGTACAGAGCCCCAACAGGTTTTGTGAGGTACTCCAGCATATGGAGGAAGAGTCAGCTAAGATTGGGCTCCAAGTTTCATGGTCAAAGATAAAACTGCAAAATCTAGGACCAGGTCCACCTGCGACTACAATCTCTTTGAACAACGAAACTGTCAAAGCAGTTTCCAGCTTTTGCTATCTAGGTTCTATACTTACCAGCTCCTCCAATTCTCACACGGAGGTTCTCCATCGGATTGGCATCGCAGCATCTGCCAGGGACCATTTACAATGGATATAGAATCAACATCATCTTAGTATGACAACCACGTTTGGGATTTATTCAAGCTGTATCCTTCCCATACTGTTGTACGGGTTGTGAAACGTGGACACTAAGCTGTGCAGACTGGACAAAGCTGGAGGCTTTCCACACAAAATGTCAAAGTCGTATATTGGGCATAAAGTGGAATGATTTCATCTGTAATGAAGATTTTTATGGTTGTTCGTGTCTACAGACTACTAGGGCCATTGTCCACAGGCAGCACCTTACGTTTTTCAAACATGTTGCTAGGATGCCACAAGACGTTCCAGCGAATGTCGTTCTCCAGGTGGCTTGTAACATCCAGGATAAAATTCCACCAACCGAGGGGTGGAGGCAACCCAGCCAGAGGCAGACCCCTTATTACATGGGTTCATCAAGTCTGTTCCAATGTTGGACTCTCAGGCCGTCAAGCCTTTGCGGCTGTACAGGAATGGACCAAATGGCGAATGATCGATACAGCCGACTATCTGGCTAAGCATTGAAGAAGAAGACTTTGTCTCTTCATATCCTGGGACCAACACAGCTACAACAACACTGCAAAGCCACATTAAAGTGAAAGTTCTCTCCTTCCTTAGTTAAATCAACAGCTGGAAAAAGCAGCAATTGGAAAAGTCCAACAGAGACTATCCAGTAGAATAGCAATATGTCAAAAAATAAACAGTGGTTACTATTACCACCAAAATCTATATTATTAACAACAAATTGTATCTATATGTGCATGTTCACTCAGGGTCAGATCCTCTGCACATATAAAACAATATGAATCCACTGATTCTCTCCTATATAAACATGCATGCCTCAGCAAATGAAAATCACCACAGTCTTGTTATAATGCTTCTTCACACCCCACACTGTTCATTATTGCTCTCACTTGTTGTAAGTGATGGATGTAGGGCCTAATCTGACAACCCATACTCAAATTAGAAATCCTTACTAACACATCTAGTTCTGTGGATTTTCAATGAACTACTTGTGTAATGATTATGAACATAGATTCATACATTCCAAGGCCAGAAGGGACCATTGTGATTATCTAATGTGACCTCTTGTATAACACGCACCATAGATCTCCCCCCAAAATAATTCCTATAGCATATTTTTTAGAAAAATGTCCAATCTTGATTGAAAAATTATCAGTGGAAAATTTACCATGACCCTTGCTAAATTGTTTTTGTGGTTAATTGGCCACACTGTCAAAAATTTACACCTTATTTCCAGTCTAAATTTGTCCAGCCATTGGATTCTGCTAGACTGAAGAGCCCATTATTAAATATTTGTTCCCCATGTAGATAATTGTAGACTGTAATCAAGCCACCCCTTAACCTTTTCTTTATTTTCTTAACATTAAGCTAAATAGATTGAGCTACTGTAGTCTATCACTATAAAGCCATGTTTTCCAATCCTTTAAGGATTCTCGTGGCTCTTCTCTGAACCCTCTCCAATTTATTGACAGCCTTCTTGATTTCTGGGCAGCAGAACTGGCCACAGAATTTAAGCAGCAGTCACACCAGTGCCAAATACAGAGGTAAAATAATCTCTCTGCTCCTATTTATACACCACAGAATCACATTAGTCCCTTTAGTCACAACTTCACCCTGGGAGCTCATGTTCAGCTGATTGTCCACCATGACTCCCAAATCTTTTTCAGAGTCACTACTTCCCAGGATAGAGTCTCCCATCCTGTAAGTATGTGTGACATTCCATTCCATATTCCTTATGAAAATATGCTTATGATATGAATATGACATAACTAAGATGTACTTTATGCAAAATGACTCATGTGAGATATCATTGGAAAGGTTATGATTTACTGAATGTGATTATCCAATTTGTATGCCTGTATCATTTCTGTATCTGAAGTTTAGAATATTGACTATATATCTGTATTTCCCACTGCTAACACTTCAGGTACAACAATGGAAAAGCCAGATGGGGCGGATGGCCCATCAGCGAGGACAATGGACTGTGAAAAGCTTGGCCTTCCTGTGGACACTCCATACTGCCACTGACTCATGGATGCTGTGAACCTACAGAGTCAGGTGGTCTAGTCACCTGATACTAAACGTTACTTGGGACTTCTTGTAACTTTCCACTGTAAGGGAAGGGGGGTCAAGTCTGGGAAACAAAGGATTCCTGCCATATGTAAATCCTATTTAAGGGTGGGGAGGAAGGCAAACAGGACTCCTCCTCTCCATGTTCTGTCTGCCCAAGAAGAAAAACTGAAGGCCGAGGGGAGTCCAGACTGAGACAGGAGTCCAGTCTAAAAAGGAATATAACTGGAACTCTGAACAGCAGAAAGTTTGCAAACTGCCTGCAACAATATCTAGGGTGAGAAATACTATTTGTAACCAATTTCTTTAGCAAAACTAGCTTAGTTTGCATATTTGCTTTCATTTGCTTAGTAATCTGCTTTATTCTGTTTGTTACCCCTTCAACCACTTAAAATCTGCCTTTTATAGTTAATAAAATTTGGTTTATTATTGAACCCAGTTTCTGTAATGTCCAACTGGGGACGAAAGGGGGGAGGCAAGAAGTGTGCACACCTCTCTCCACATTGAGGGAGGGAGCGAATTTCATAATATATCTTTAGGTCTGAACTCCAAGGGAGGTGGACATCTGAGTGCTGGAACAAGTCCCTTAAGATGAGTCTTCCCAGAACTGATCTGCAGTTGGGTGTGTCCCTGCCTATGTGTGTGTTAGAGGAGGTTTTAAAAGCCTGGCTCAGCAAAACAGGTTAAAGGGGGTCCATGCTGCTAGAAGAGGTAAACTCAGTGGTATCTCAGCACATCATATGCCTTCCCAAGGAGTCCAACCCATCATAGTATGGACTACATTCTTTGTTCCTAGAAATATACATTTACACTTAGTCATATTAGAATGCATATTGTTTGCTTGTACCGAATTTACCAAGTGACCCAGATCTTTCTATATTGGTGACCTGTCATCTTCATTAATTGCTGCTCCCCCATTTTTTGTTATATGCAAACTTTATCAATGACAATTTTTTGTTTTCTTTCAGGTCACTGATAAAAATGTTAAAGAACTGATCCCTGCGGGACCCCACTGAAAACACACTAACTCAATGATTCTTTAGTTACATTTTGAGATCTATCGATTAGCCAGTTTTTAATCCATTTAATGTGTGCCATATTAATTTTATATCATTCTAGTTTTTTAATCAAAACTTCATAAAGTCATAAATAAGGATTTTTCAAAATCAGGCCTCTAGTCCCAGATTTTCAAACTTGGAGCATAAACATTACTCTTAAATATACATTTAGGTACCATAGTAAGTGGTCTTATCTCCCTGGCAGATTTTGAGTGCTCAGAACTTTTGAAACTCAGTTCACTGATTAAAGTGCTTAAATACAAAGAGCCCATTTTGGGGTCTCTTATTTGTCTGGTCAGAACAATGCTCGCTGTGGGCACTATATAAAAAAATAAAATCATAAACAGACTAGACCATTAGTTATCAAATCCATAACTTACTACACTTTATAGGAATCTGTACCATAGACACACTTTTGGGAGCTGTATTTATTTTTGAGAAACAATGCTAATTTGTCACTTACACAAAGACACAACAAAACTTGTAAGGCATTTCAGCAAAATATGAGACGCTGTTTGGTTGGCTATTCACTAGATCTGGCTGAAATATGTTCAAAGCTACACCTTTTTTTTTTTTTTTTGCAAATAAAAAAATACAGTTTAGTCAAAACCAAAATATTTTCCAGAAATAGCTATTCTGATGACAATTTAATCTGAAGTTTTCTCAGGTCAAAAGAAGAAAGACTCTGGTTTGAGTCTCTGCTTCAAATCAACCAAAGGAGGAACTTGACCCAGGGATTCCATCATCCGAGGCCAACGTACTAACCACCAACCTACAGAGTCCATTGGTTTTTCTCTCTCAGCTGCAACTCCCATCAGGCACTGTAACACAGACAGACTGGCCTGAAATATTTCATTTTTATTCTCCCAATAGGCCATTGAAATTGTTCAGCAAAATGGACATTTTCCTGTCAAAAAGTTTGATTTTGCAGAAACCACATTTTCAGTTGAAAAAACATTGACAGAAAATTCCCAACTAGCTCTACTCTGCAGCAAAGTGTCATAGAAGCCAATGAAAATTTTCTGGGTGGAGCCTCTGATCCTACTTTCTGCTCCTCCCTTACCTCTCTTTCATCAACTTCATAATAAGCCAAATTCATTCAACTAAAAAAAACCTGACAAAAGTATCTGATTCATATTGACCTTTGAAACAGTTCATCCTGAACAAAATGTTTTCAGTTTCCTCACTTCAGTGGGGAAAACCAAAAAAAGTGCAGTTTTGTTTTGAAAAAAAAAAAAAACATTTTTCCAGATTTTTAAGCTTGGCCACCCAACCAAAAAGTCAATTAGCTCAGCCCTACTTCTCGGCGTGTCCCCCTGTTCCAGAAACAGGAACTGGAAGTTGGAGCCAAGGGTCAGCGAAGGAACAGAAACCAGGAGACAGAACTGGAATCAGGAACTAGGAGATAAGCCAAGGGTCAGAGTCGGAGTCAGGAACTGAACAAAAGTGCTCGACTGGAGCCAGGCAGGAACAGGTGTGGAGCAAAAACTAGGTGATTGAGCAACAACATGGCAGATGAAATTCTGTGTTGATAAATGCAAGTAATGCACCTTGGAAACATAGTCCCAACTATACATATAAAATGAAGGGATCTAAATTAGCTGTTACCACTCAAGAAAAAGAACTTTTAGTCATCATGGCTAGTTCTTTGAAAACACCTGCGCAATGTGCAGCAGCCATCAAAAAAAGCTAAGATAATGTTAGGAACCATTGGAAAGGGATACTTAATAAAACAGAGAATATCATAATGCCACTATATAAATCCATGGTATGCCCACACCTTGAATACTAGCTGCTGTTCTGGTTGCCCCATCTCAAAGAAAGATATTAAAATTGGAAAAGGTACAGAGAAGGGCAATAAAAATGATCAAGGGCATAGAACAATTCTCATGTGAGGAGAGATTAATAAAGACTGGGAGTTTTCAACTTGGAAAAGTGACAACTAAGGGGGATATGATGGAGGTCTATAAAATCATGAATGGCATGGAGAAAGTAAATAAGGAAGAGTTATTTATCCCTTCATATAACACAAGAACCATGAGTCACCCAATGAAATTAATAGGCAGCAGGTTTAAAACAAACATAAGGAAGTACTTCTTCACGCAACGCACAGTCAAACAGTGGGGCTTGTTACCAGGGGATATTGTGAAGGCCTGAACTATAACTGGTTTCAAAAAATAGCTAGATAAGTTCATGGAGGATATAAGCCTATAAGCCAGGGGTGGGCAAACTACAGCCTGCAGGCCGGATCCAGCCCATCAGAGCTTTGGATCCAGCCCAAGGGATTGCCACCCCCATGGCGCCATGGGCCCCGCGCCACTGCTGGAAACGGGTGGCACCACGTCCCCGTAGCCCCTGGGGGAGGGGGGGACAGAGGCTCCGTGCGCTGCCCTCGCCTCCAGGCACCGCCCCCTGCAGCTCCCATTGGCCAGGAACGGGGGAGGTACCTGCAGGGGCGGGCAGCACGCGGAGCCCTCTGCCCCCCTCTCCTCCAGGGACCGCAGGGACATGGTGCCGTCTGCTTCCGGGAGCAGTGCGGTGCGGGGCCAGGGCAGGGGGGAGCCTGTCTTAGCCACGCTATGCGCCGCTGCCATCCTGGAGCCACTCCAGGTAAGCGGTGCCAGGCCGGAGCCAGCACCCCGAAACCCTCCTGCACCCTGCACCAACACCCTGCCCTGAGCCCCCTGCCACATCTTTCCTGTACTCCAACCCTCTGCTGTACCTCTTCCACACTCCAGTCTGAAAGGTAACTCATCTCTCACTTCTCCATTACTACTTGGATTATAATGCCAAAATAAATTATTGCAGAGAGTATACAGGCTCTTCCTTTTTTGTCTGGAAGGAGCGCTGAATTTTAAGCAAAATCACACTCCACAGCCTAATCTGTTTGACTAAGAATTGTACATTACAAAAATAAATTAGGAACAACTTATATTGTAATGTGATTACAAGAAGTGACTCCGAATGTCCTTTATCAGTCCAAGGTATTTCAAATTTATATTCTCAGATGCTATACACAGATAAACCAGAGTATTTAATTACAGTGATAAATTATCTAATGAGTGGTACAATTTTTTAGATAGGACAATAATGCACAGTTGTAGAATATTCATGCAGTAAGGCTTGTGAGTAATTTCCCACCCAGCTGTTTCTTATAATGTAAAAACCATTTTAGAAACACTTCCATGGGAGCTTTTATAATCATAACACGATCTATGCCAAAATGTTTCAGTTTTTCTTAGTTTGATTTGGGTTCCTGAGGAAATTTCTGGAAGGACACTGAAATTGCTGGAAGGACACTGAAGCCAGGTGTACAGTACATGTGGTTAGAGTCAGTCTTTATTTAACCAATGTGTTTTTATATATATATAAATGAAGAGAGAGAAAGCAGGACCCACACTGCTTTCAGGGCCTTTCATTTTATCAGCTTTTGAAGTCTATCAGCAATTTTTTTTTCCAAAACATAGGTTGTTACATTTTCAGATATGACCAAAGGACCACACAAAGCCGTCAGACTTTTCAGCCCTTTGGGCCAGCCAGATTTTGCTGAGGTGAGAATGTTAATCTGTCCATCTGCTGCCAGTGGCCGAAAAAGTGAACAGAAAATTAGACGGTATTCGAAGTTTAAATAATGTGTCATAGAAATCCTATCAAAGCCAATTTCTGAGCTTATTGTCAGTTTACCAAAAGGAACCAAAAGCTCTGTATAGTTATAACTAATTATAATAAACTGAATGCAGTGATGTGCTGCAAATGTGACAGCTGTATGTACCCAGCAATATGTATGTACCCCACAAAAGCACCCAGATGTGAGATCCTTACTGTACAATGAGTAATTGACTGCAGTGGGACTGTTTGTGGTATAAATTGATGATATTATTGTGCCTCAGTTTTCCAGTTGTAAAATGTAGGTGGAGAGATAAAGCAATTTTCCCAAAGTCACATGGGGAGTCTGTGACAGAACCAGGTACTGAACCCCAATGTAAGTCCTAGCCAAGTGACTTACCCACAAGACCCATCTTTCCTCTCCACTTCACTTATATTACACATGCTACAGATTTTATATACTATAAAATAGGCTAATCTGTACCTTTAAATTGAAAAACTGAAATAAAGAAAATGTATATTTGATTCTTATTCCGTATTTGTATGATAGTTGTGCCCTAAGGTTGCTACAAACCCCCCAACTACTGATTTTCTTGTCATGTTTGTTCTTGATTTCTCAACCTGGACATCACATTTTTGCATTAAATTTCCATGACTTCAACAAAATAGAAATATGAATTGCTAATATACTTAAAGGTGTTTAAGTTTTCTAAATTCCTCTCCTTAGCGGCAGATTTATGGGAAAGCAAGAAAACAGATATCCATTTGGGACATCATCACATTCTTCTTTGCATTAATGCACATAAATTGTCTTTTTTATTTAGTAGAGTGTCTTAATGACATTACAAATTAATATGAACAAAGAGTAGTCTTTTGTTGCAGTGTGCTACATGTTCATTTTTAATCACAAGGTTTTGAATCCGTGAATAGCACCTGTCAGTTCCCAACACTTCAACCTGAGGAACAATAGTGCCCCTCTTTATCAAAACTGGAATGGTTTATTTCCATTTCAGTCATTCCCCTATCAAGTGCCTGCTTGCATTGTTGGAATAGACCAGTGCAATAGAAGTGACCCAGCAAATGTCACCAGAGACTTTACTAGTTCATAATGATTCAAAACACACATTTAATTACAGTAATAGGTAAGTGGCCAATGGTAATACAGACTGTACATTTTTCATTAAATATTACACAGTGAATAACTGAAATCAATTGTCATTTTTTAAGTTGTTAGAAAACGAACAGAAAAGAAAATTTTAATGTGGTTCCAATAAGTAAGTTGAATAATGAATGTCAGCCACCTGATACACACTGTGTGTTACAAATGAATGTACCTTTATTTTCTCATCACAAAAGTTCACAATTGTCAGTTCTCCATGATGCAATCATAGCATTTGGTTCTCTGTTTTTCTAAACCTTCTAAATCAACATCCGATATTGTGAATAAACTACTGATCAGGCTACTTTCTGGTTAGGCTTGACAAAATTAGCTTTATTACTCTACAGGTTGTGGACATTCTTCTTCCTGTTTTGAACATTGTTTAATTCTTCACTTGCTTTAATTTTTGCAGATTTTCCTTTTCTGATTAATTTTACACATATGTCTCCATTACTAAAGTGTACATAATTATTATTCTTATTATATACCTTATGTTAAAGATCCAACCTGAATATTCTAGGTCCGCCATCTCTGAATTCACAATAGACATGCCCAGGGAGAGAGTTTTCTGTATTGTATTTTAATTCTGAGTTAACAGTTAAACCCTACCAGTGGTGAAAGTTAATCTAAAGCTATTTTTTAATATTTTTCTTCCTACTTGTGTCAAAATGATGTTATTGTTGGCTAAAAAGCATTTGCTAGTGAGATACATGCTCACATTATAAAACATATGCCTAGTAGATTATGTGCTAGTGAAAGAAGATATAGTGTTTAAGTATAAAATGTATTGTTGAGTTGCAAGAAATAATTGGATCATAATATTTAAGAGTTCAAACACTTTATAACAAAGGTCAAGTGAATGATCCTAATCTCATGGGGTCATCCTTGAGATTTTAACATTTTTTTAACTCACTGCTTTGTCATGGTAAAATTACATAAAAGCCACTGACCACTAAATGCTTGACCATGATATATTTAGTCTGCTTCTATAGCCAGACAGCTAGTCCACTGAGAACACCACTTCGGTAACAAATCCTATTTCTAAACGTGTGCAGCTGTCATCGATGACATCACTGAATACTAACTACAAAAAAAGAAAAACAAAGCAGAATGCTAGCTTCTCCTCCACAAAGGGGGGAGAGTGGGATTTTTTTTCCCCAAAAGAAAAGGATAAAAAAAGCAGGGAAAATCAATGTTATTTTCAAGAATCTAGGAGTTACAGAATAAAGGAGAGTTAAAAACAGAACTAAAAGACAAGTTTTAAAACAAGAAATATTAAGTAATACTTGAGAATGTCTTTTTAAATTTACTGAGGTATCTTAAAGAGAAAACAGACAATACTGATTATCTTAAACTGTACAAACACTGATGTTCCTTCAGAAGAATGTGAGTATGTAGCATACCCTGCAGACTAGTTCACAATAGATGGCTTGTTCCTAAAGCCTTCTATTTTATTACCTTCTCCTTTTGCATAACGTGTGGAAGTACTGTGCTTTGGTAATTTAAAGATAAACATGAGCGACTCCAAAATTCAGAGTCACGTAGCGTATGCTTGTGATGATCACAAGGCAGGAACAAGATTGCTTTCTGCTGTAGGGCAGTTTGAAAGTTGGGAAGGACAATAACAACAGAAGTGCTGCAGTGCCAAATGTTCAGTGCTAGTAGTTCAGTGGGGAGGAGATGTGCCAAGTGTTAATAAGCTGGAGTGTTGGCATGTGTGCACCATGACACATCCACCATGACCCTAGCAGTGAATATTGGCATCATGGAGGTGTTATAGGCATGTATACACAGCCTTTTCCCTCCATTGCTCTGGTGGAGTGACAAAACTAGCAACAGACCAGAGTTTTTGACTTCATACACTGGCCCATTTTAGTATAGACCGTTTAAAGATTAGCAGTTTGAGTTTCACTTCACACAAGCTTGTTTTTAAAAGGGAAAACAAACCTATTAACTGCACAGGAATCATATCACTAGAAATGTATATATTATATGATACATTACGCACATGCTGTTTGTATACACATGCACAAATGGAACTGTTAGCCAATTTCAGAAGTACTGTACATTACGAGATACACAAAGTGTGTTATGCTGACAGGCACAATTTGTTATTTGTAAAAATCTATTCATGTAAAGTTGCCAAAAATCTAACAAAACGTTATGTATTCACTTGAACTCTGTGTTCCTCCTGGCTTTGTTGAACTAAGAACATGGCCAAAACTATATATTCCAGCTGCAGGGATTTTTATTCTCCAAATATACAAGAAGATGACACCAAAAAAAAAAAAACCCATACACAGCACTGAGGAATTGAACAAAGAGGAGCATACATTTTTCACCTGTAATAAAGCAGAACGGCACATTTCATTTATGGCAGCTATTAATTGGGAGCACAAGGCATTGAGACTTGAGAACGTTCTGAAAATGTGATCACTTCTGATAGACTCATTGATTCCTCCTCACAGCCGACGTTATTTCCTACAGTTATAGGTGACTGAGTGAATCCCCGAAACACTTCATTTTTGCACTCTGGGGGCCCCTAAATAAGCCCTGATTTAACAGAGCCCTTATATGCTAAACTTTAAATATATTAATAAAACCATCATTTTTCAGCTAAGCACTTAAGCACTTAAGCGTGTGCTTAGTCCTATTTACTTCAAAAAGACTTAGGCACATACTCAAGTAGTTTGCTGAATCAGGGCTGTAGACTGGGAGTTGCTGATTTCTGTTCGGAATTAAATCCTCTATAATTCAGAATAGGCTAATTCAACTATATTGGAAAAGGATTCATTCCCCCCTCCCAACTCTGTATTTTGGGACTAAAGTCACAAGAATGGGCATAGAGACCTCAGCAAGACTTGGTTTATTTGAGTAGGTGACCAGATAGCAACTGTGAAAAAATGGGACGGGGGGGGGGGGGGGAGAGAATTGGAGCCTATATAAGAAAAAGTCCCAAAAAATTGGACTGTCCCTTCAAAAACGGAACATCTGGTCACCCTATATTTGACAGACTATGAAATTAATATTCCTGGTGTCACGCTGATAAGGCTCACAACTAAGAGTGCCAAACTCAGGTCAGACCATCAGGAAATATGCCCCCAAACTGGTGGTATATTCTATAATTACATTTTACCAAACCAGTAACAAGTGTGCCCTCCTGGATTACTATATTAGCCTTACCATGGAGCCACAGATGATCCCCTTAGGCTCTCCAGCACATCTTGCCATTCAGACAGACAAACTTGCCTTCTCTGATGGAAGGTCATTAAAACCAAAAATCACCACACATTACTCCCAGCCCCCTAGGTTAGTTACCCCAGGATTGCACACGAGAAACAATGCTGATAGCCTAGTTAGATAGTAAACTAACTAAAGATTTATTAGCTAAGAAAAAGAAATGAGCATTACTGAGAGGTTAAAGCAGGTAAAATACAAACTATGTGTCAGAGCTGAGAAGTCCAATTGGTAGCAGAGATGTAAAGTCTGCTGGTTTCCAGAAGTCTCTCAGAGTTGCCCAGAGTGACTTTGGGGACCTCTGTCTTGTATCTGGAATGCCCCCTGATAGCACTCAAATAGATCAGAGATGCAGAATTGCTCCCAGGGTCCCTTCTTATAGTTGAAAACAATCTGGCAATCCTTTCCATCTGCATGGGTCTGTAGAGTCCCCATTGTTGAACACACAACGACCCACGCATTGAAGTCAACGTGTTCCTTCATTTATATTTCCAAGGCTCCAATCGGCAAACAGAATGTAAACACAATGTGATAGCCAGAAACAATTCTTCATTAGTTTTCATGCAGCTTTACACATTTAAACACTAAAACACATTTCAGTCTAAGGCTAATTAAATGCAGGATACAGACAGATGAAAACAATACACTCAGTATCTCTCTTGATTTCTATCCACACAAGTGAATTGACCTGAATACATACTGACACATTCTAACACTTTGATATTCAGACACAAATGAATGGCCCTGTTGCTCTGGTCAGAGCTGGCCAGTCTGCATCAGAGAGCTGGTAACCTGTTTAGACAGCATCACACCTGGTTATATGTTCTTTGCAACATACCAGTTCCTAACGCTAGCATCCAGAAAATGCTGTAACATTCTATCATCTGTTTAGTTTAGCTGTTTTATTTTGTATAGAATTAGGACATACATATATTTAATTTAACTTTTATGCTATTTGTATTTGAATGTAGTTGTACATTACCATCCTTAATCCATTTGCTTCTTGGATACTCCTAGAATTGTGAGGCCAGTGTGGTTGCTTACAATGCTTCCTTTCCTGGAGTGCTCTCTCCAGATGCCAGGACATGGAGCTAGCAACATGGGCTTCAAAATAAATTCTCTAACAAGAAAGATGATAGGAGTGAAAGTAGCAACTAGGGAGCCTCCTAGACAGGGAAAAAACTAAGGAAATGGCACTCCTTTGGGTGACTCTTGCTCTTCCTGAGTTGATGGAAAGCAAGCTGGCTTTAAGGAATTGGGCTTTTTTCAGTGAAACAGACTACTTCAGCCCTCTGTCCAACTTTTCTATGGCAATTTAGTTTGACCACACAATGATCCTTGATAAACATTTTCATGAGGTCAAACCTGATGACAACCATAGCCTGCTATGTGGAACCATAACACTACCACACTCTCCTTTCCTGGAACTGAGGCTGAAGTTCAATAGAAGAAGTGGTTCAGTACTGAGGTTTTTGAAAGAAAGAAAGAAAGAAAGAAAGAAAGAAAGAAAGAAAGAAAGAAAGAAAGAAAGAAAGAAAGAAAGAAAGAAAGAAAGAAAGAAAGAAAGAAAGACTGGAACCACCATTTCTAATGCCTTACTGAGAAAGCTCACGTTAACGTCCACATGATTCTCTAGCACAATGGCAATAATGTTATAAAATCTTTCAATGACTATTAAAAATTGCTTGGACTCTTTGGCAAATCCTAAAATTGTGCCTTCTTCTTTCTTTCTTTTCCTGCACCCTCAGGTGCATAGGCCATCCAGCAGTTTCCACCTTTTATTTCAGTCTTGTGTTGGTCTGTACAGGTTTTTGAGTATTATGTTGACCTATTTGGCTTCTTTCTCCATTGTTCTGCATAATGTTTCTCTAGGTCACCCTCTTTTTCTCTTCCCGGTTGATGTTCATATTTCCACTTGACAGGAAGTCATGTTGGTATCATTCTTAAAGCATGTCCTAAATATGTCCATCATCATCATCTTATCATATATGATGCTTTAGGTTGGTTTATACTACTTAGAATTTCTGATGTTGCAAGCTTTCTAATGGACTCTGAAGTTCTTCTGCAGGTATTTAATTTGGAATGAGTTAATCTTCCTATCAATATCTGTTGTAGATTTCCATGACTCTGCTCCATAAATGAGGACAGACATGATGCCAGAGTTAAAAATTCATATTGTTGTATCAGTGCTGATCATGTTACTTTCCACATCTTTTCAAGTTTATGAAAGTTGTTTGCTGCTTTTGATATTTGTTTGCTTGACATCTAGCACAGTGTTACCATCATTGCACATCTCACTCACTAAATCATTAATACAGAATGTGTTAACCACGCTTTATTAAAACAGCCATCCATGATGAGCTTAATTGTAGTTAGCTAGAAACTGGTCAACCATTTTAAGCATTCATCTTCTGCCATCTTTAAATTATACACAATAGGCTTTACTGTGATCCAGTACACTGAAGATGTTATCACCAGGTGGAACTCAACTTACATGCTTGACTGCCTTCTGGAAAACAAAGGGGTGATGACTGCCTCTTGCTGAGAGGATTCAAAGCCAACCCATCTATTTTGTAGGAGTGGAATCTTACTGAGACAGATTCAAATATTCAAGCATCTCAAGTTCAGATGGAAGTATACTTGGACTATCTCTGCAGTTATCCCTGCTGCCCAAGCTCTGACAGTTCACGCAAACACAAGATGTTCCAGAGCAAGGCGTCCACATAATGACAGCAAAAAATTGAGAGGCAAATTCTCAGCAGTTGAACCATGACTGGACGGAACAAGATATACAAGTTTGTGAACTGTATGACTGCTTTAACGATTACTCTGTCAGTTCTGATTCAAACCATTCTAATTTGAGATCTTTCACCCAGAATCTGGCTGATGGAATCATATTGAGAAATGCCAATCCCAGAAATGGCAAAATGAAAAAACAGAAGGAAAATTGTTATTCAGACCTGGAAAAAAAAAAGAGATCCCTTTTGAAAACTTCACAACTATGCTAAGATAGGAAAAGATTTTAATGAACTTTTAATCTCCAGTTACTGCAAGCACTATGGAAACAAAGCTGTCATTCTTTGTACAGTACCTATCATAACCAAATACATTCTGCACCAGGAACTCTGTAGAAAGGTGGAAATTGAAAGCAACCAGATTTTCCCATCTTGCAGCTATCACAATATCTTCTTGGTGTACCACCCAGTGACATTCCCTCTGAGAAGCTGTCAAAGTCACAAATCTTGATTGCTTCCAGAAAACAATAGCCACTATGCATTTGTAAATTAAATTTGCTCATACTTTATTTCAGGTATTAAATGTTGCTACAAATGTCTTCATCTGGAATTTATAGTGAATTGTAGCACTTAAAAAACTTGTTTATATGCAGACAGTATTTTATCACAAATAAATGCAGAATTAATTTACTTGTAATATGCTTGTACAATGCCCAGAAGATCCCTGATTTTAGCTGGAGAACTATGTAGTGAAATATTCAATAGCTCCAATCTCTAAATTATTGATAAAATAGTTACCAATACTGAATTTCAACATAATACAAGACTTGGACTCCAATCCTGAAAAAATGAAGTGCTATTGACATCCCTTAAGCCATATAGGCTAGAACTCCAAATAGGCATAAAGAGTCTTCAGAGGCATGAAAATTTGCAGCAAAGAAGTACATATATATCTAAAGGTTCAGTCCTGCATCCTCTATGAAGTAAACTTTCAGCACACTTAAATATTGAATTGCGATATAACTCCAGCAAGAAATTATTAAAAGTTGACATAGTATTGTGTACAGAATACGTTAAGGAATGCAGGAGTCATATATGACGTCCTTATATTATCCACTACCCACCTATCTAGCCATGGATAGACCCGTGTGACTACAAATACGAACCTTTTAAAACAGGAACTATAAATGAAAGTTAAGTGCAGTATTTATCATCTTGTTAGCCTGCCATAGCATCTTAGTTTGTTATTATAACTAGTTAAGACAAACTGTTACATTCTTTTAAGCTTGTATATTTCAAGGGTAATAAGACCTGATCAAAGACCAGCACAGCACTTTGTTTTTAAAAAAAAAAGAAGAAATAAAAAAGTAAAGAGTTACCTGGAAACTTCTATTACTGCATTCCCTTTTCCAAGTAGCATGATTCTCTTTTACAGAGTGGCTTTGTTAACATACTAGTTCAATGGATCTTTTTATTCACTTGAGAATAGAAAAACAAGGTGGTGGAGCACTCAAAGTCATTGAAAAGTGGCAAATTCAAAATGGGTCAAATGAAATACGTTTTCCATACAACGGAAGGTTAGCTCCACTGCCACACACTACAATGGAGGCCAAGAGCTCATCAGCTTCAAAAAAAGTATGAGAGCATGACATTTAAATGGATATGAAAAATATCCAGAATTAAAATTGCATTTTAAAAAAACCCCCAAAGAGCTTTCATGTAGCTCTGATAGTTTAAATCATAAACCAAACTAACCAATGGGGATTAAGAAGAAACTTCATTTTGTGGACAGGTTATTCCATAACTATCTACCGCAATATTTTTTGCACTTTCCTCTGAAGCAGTTGATATTGATCATTTTTGGAGACTGGATAGAGAACTAAGTGTACCAATACAGCAATTCCTGTGTTCCTGTAAAGCTTCCTTTGTCCCCTTTCCTCTCTCTGCAGCTTCTATGTAAACTCATTCACACCATTATTTTTAAGCACTTCTTTCATGTCCTTTTCTTAATAATGATATAATTGGAGCTTTAACAAGGATGAAAGACTTGCCAGAAACAGACGGGAGTGGAGGAGCTTCTTCACTGCCCTAAACGCCAGAGGAACAATAGGAACATGATGATGAGTAAGGATGATGGTAAGCACTTTTCATCAACTCTCAACTAAGCCCCTCTTTAGTAATCAAGATGTAGGAGATTCTTTGCCTCTGGAAAGAATGAGTTCTGATATAAAGCCCTAATTCTACAACACTTAAGCATGTGAAGTGATTGCAGAATTTGGGCTTAAATTTGGTACTGGAAAGACAATACATTATGATAACAAAAGCTCATTTCCTATCTCCTTTGTATGGTTTAATGAATCCTCCCTTTCCCCTTGCTCACATATCCAACTTTGTACACACTGACGAAATGCATGGACCATACCTCCATCACTACAATATTCTCTGACAGACATATGAATGGGAGACTATTTCCCTATGCATTGCCATATTGATGGCATAGTCTATCTAGAGGACCACATTTAGCCATTATATAAGTGTTACACAAACATTAGTTAATTTATTCTCAAATACCCTTGAAAGTATTAGAGTTGGTCAGAAATTTTTGACCAAAACAAATGAAATTTTACCCCCAAAAATGTGATTTTCCCACCCATTTTTCTGGCCATCTCTAGGTTTGAATTATCTCAATTTATGAGGCAGAAATAGCGTCTAGGAGTTTGGCTCCTGTTCACTCTTCTAGATTACTCAGTCTTTCAAATAGACATCAGTATCACAAGGATGTGCGAATTAGAAAATAGAGACTAGAGCCAAGAATTTCTGAACTGTAATCTCAACTTTTCCACTCATTTTCTGCATGGCATTAGGCAAATCACTCAGGCCTGTATTTTCAAAAGCAGACACCTGATGGCTCTGCATTTGTATTTAGCTCAGTGGCTCACTAGGCAGATGTCTAGATGGCTTTGTATGTGCAACTATGTAACTGCAGTAATGCAAATTATTATTATGTTTTTATTCCGGTAGGGCCTAGGAGACAACAAAAAACATTGTTGTGCTAGGCACTGTACAGACATAGAATAAGAGACATGGCTGGCCCCATAAGCATACAAATCTATCTAGACAAGACAAAAAAGAAGGGAAGGGAAAGGATATAATGTACAAGCAGAGTGAACAAAAATAACAGGCCTGTATTCGGTGAAAAACTGGCTCTGAACATCTATTGCCAGTGTTTCCTCTTCTACAGCCTGGGAAAATACTTTACCTAACTCAAATAATTGGTGAGCATTAGTGAATATGTGTGTGGATACTAAAAAAGCAAAGTGCTATATTAACACTAAATACTTTTATTCAAACTTACACTTGCATGTACACTGTGCTGTATCATAGTGATCGATTTGCATTTCTGCTATCAAAGGGCAGCTAGGCAAGGAAGACTCTCCTCCATTATGAAACTGAAGAGTTACTCCAATATACTATATGATCCATAACAAGGGAACATGCATCTACAGGTGGGACATTTTTCTCCATTAATTGCACCAAATTCTGAAGCAATAAGAATACAAAAATAATAAGGCCTGACTTCATGAAGACAATCAGATATAAACTCATACAAAACAAACAGTGAAATAAGAACTGTACAAATAATGGAAAATGACCACTCTCATTGATTGCCTAGTAACTTACTAAATTTCTCTGAACTGTGACAGCTAAGGAAATCTAAACAAGTCTGAACAGGATAAGTATGTATAACAGTAAAACATTAACTATTGGTCTGTACCAACCACCCTGCATTTTAAACTGTGTTTCATGCTTCATTAAACTGTTAAATTTATTTTCAGTAATGAATACAACAGGTCAAAATCCCTGACCGTACCTGCAGTCTTCCCGTAACCCACAATTGGACTTTTAAAGATTTAATCTCCACCACTGCAATAACATCTTTCATCTGAGTGCTTACAAGACAAAAAAGGAAGTAATTTCATTGACTTAAAATACCAAACATATTTAAAGGGGGTTATGGTCAGGAAAGTGAGTACATAATATGACATCATCTTGCTTAGCATACCTGCCCTCTGTGTGCTTTTTGTGTCCTAACTTGTTTCTTGTTGGCAAGGAACAAGTATATTACTATAAGTGAGTCTTTCCACATAAGCCTGGCATATAGAAAAATGAAGTATTTTATCTATGGTGTATAATCCCTGGTGATATAGTTAACATGCATTAGTCTACCTACATTTTCATCATGTGCAACAATTCTGTACTAGCAGATGTCTGTCCAGGCAAAATGAATTGTGTGATACTGTGTAGCTGTTTCATACCCCAAATTTACATGAAAGACATAACTAATAATAAAAGCAGACTTCTATATAGGAATATAGAAATTCAAAGCAGTAGCACTCAACTTCTTTCTTTGTCAATAATTGTTATTATATTAGGGTCTGTTCAAAGTAGTTGTCCTGGTTTTCAGAACAAGATAAAGAAATGGTTCCTCAACAAGCTGTAGAAAAGTATGGATCCAGCCTAGAAGTGGAGAACTCATGAAAATATAAGTTCTCTTCCACCTGAGCATGAATTACAGCTTCCTACTTAATTTATTATCCACAAGCCATATATTCAATTTTTTTATTACATGCCCCCACCCTTTTTTTTAAAGACAATCCATCTAGGAAGTCAGCTTTCAAGAAGACCTAAAAGTGACTAAAACATTAATTATAACTACACTCCCCATTGGAAAGAAAGGAAAAGATATCAGAAATTGCATATTCTATTAGCCTCTTTAATGCATATTCTCTTCATCATATATTCTATTTGTGATTTTAGCCAGTAAGATTAGGGTGACAGGGTAGTCTTGCATGTTTCTCCAGTTGGTGACTAGTTTTTATTTCTGATGTCATTCAGGAAGGGTACAGCTCACACTCTGGGATTATGGTGTATATCTGCCTTTTCTGCATATTAGATCTTCTCATTGACTTGAATGGGTTTTGGACTGGGCTTTAGATGCAATTATCCCTAACTGTCTTCACTTGTCAGACAGAAAAGAGTCCGTGTCAGTGTTAGCAGGTAAGATACCAATTATGCAAACAAATGTGCTAGCATGGAACCCTGTGATGAGTCTTGTAAATTCCTTTTCCCCAGCAGCACCACACACGTAGTGTTTCTACTGTCCTTTGATGTTCTACTTGCCACAGCTATACCAATCACCAAAGGCGATGAGATGTAAATGAAGCTTTCAAAAATGAAATCTGTGGCATGTAATCATGGCAAGCTCAAATTCCTCCTAATCCAACCTCATACTCTTTCCCTTTCCTCTTTAAAAATCATAGAAGGAATTATGAAACTATCTTTATAGACTTTGGGATGTTCCAACCCAACCCCCTCCCCTACCCTCCTCTATCCATATATATGTTCCTTTGTTATATGTGCTATTTTATCTTTGGCACCATTTTAACAGCCCCTGATTTGAGTCTTACTGTTGCATCTTTACATTCCTCCTCTTCCAGCAAAAAGAAAGAACAGGTTTTAAAGAGAAACCAACATCTAGATTTAAGTGTAAATTTGGAAAAATATTTTGCTTCATATTTTCTGTGGCACTTAAACCTTTGCCTCCTCTCCAACATTTTGTTATTTTCTTCATCTTTCCCAAAACCATCAAGAACACAAAAGTTCATGTTCCACTTCACATGCGAAGCTTTTCCGCTTGCTCCACTGGTGGCCTAGTGTAGCAATACTACACAGAGCTTTATACATATGGATGAAAACTGGACTGGCTCAAGTGGGTTTTTATTACACTGTGCTCCTTTATTTTGTTTATACCGTTATATGCATGCATGTGAACTTATGTGACTGATTTAGGCTACCTGTAGTTCTGAATTAATACATGTGCATTAGAAACAACACTCAGTTCCAGCTCTCATTCCATTGTTACAGATATGGCCTATTGCCTTACATATATCATGCTGAATGTTAAAAAGACTGATTTTCTTTCTTCTCCTAATGCTAATCCACAAAGGTGAAAAGTCCATTAGGAACACCAATGGTGTCAGCAAACTACTCTTGCAATGATATTTGAATGATCCTACATTGATTGATACTATACACTATATATACACACATCAAGTCAAATCCATGCATGGATCTAGAATCTATAAATACAAAAAAGTGCAAGGTTATTAAACTATATATAAGTATTTTGTAACTTGAGTCTTGAATCTCAAACAATTTAGAATAACTTGAAAATAAGGGGAAAGATTTGATGATCAAACATAATAGAATTAATGGAGAAATTTATTGAAGCAGAAGTGAAGCTGAGTATCATTGAAGCACCAGGGGTTATGTCCCCATTATATAGTATGTATCCTTGGCTTCATTGTACATACCTAACACAAGCAAGCAAAAGCTTAATATAATTAAAAACCTCACACCTCCAGTACTAGTGTTCTCTCAGATGTCGTGGCTCTATTAATAGAGCTCTTGAAACCTGGGGAGGTTTATTGAAGGGTTTCTCTGTGCTATCTAATGCACTGCTGTCAGAGTTGACAAGGTCAGCTAAAATTCCCATGTGAATATAATGACTGAATCTGCAACGGCCAAATTCCAGTGGACACATCTAAGGTATCCTAGCATGAGAAAGTGATAACAGACCCACACAAACATCTTATCTCCTCCAAACCTGAAAACATCCTTTGAAAGTTTTTCACCTAGATAGACCCCTTTCACTTGCCCATTAGCCAAGTCATTCAATAATCTCAACAGCTCCTATTAGGGTTAAGTGGATTTACGTCAATGTGCTCCCAAGAGGAAACCAGATTCCAGCAGGTGGCTAAAACACACTCTGGAGATCCTGGTCAGGTCACATATAAATATGCTTATAAATTTTACTCTGGTTTCTTTCTTCCCTTTAAACCATCTACTAAATTTACAGTGTTTTCCTTGTTTAATAATGAACATCTGTGACAGTGTGTAAGCCAAAATAAATACTATTAAGCAGATACTGTGGGGTTATGCTAAACAATTTTTCACAGGTTCAGGTTTCTTACTAAACTGAGTACAAAATGTCTCAGTGTTCTCGCTGTGGGCTCTGTACCCTATGTATATTACTGAAAATAATTCACTCACTTAAGAAGGGCTGTCATATTCTTAAGATCATTTTTCACTTGTGATTTCCTGGAGTGAAAAGCAGTTGTACTGCTTTCAGAGTCTAACAATGGGGATCAATGCTTATTGTGCAAGATTTGTTTCTTTTATCATCATGATGAAAACCAGTCAGTGCTGGTAGGTAACAAAGTACAAGTGATTCAATCATCAACCATTATCTCTGGCAAGTGTTGACCTGGCCTCAGACAAAACCCTTATTACTCCCTTTGTTGTTCCCACCATGCTTCCCTGCCTCTGTTTAGTTATGATATGCAAATTGTACATGAAAAAATAATTTCTTCCCAGCAGCATCCAGTTGGGCTTGGCAAGGAGTCGTGGTAAAGTGATATAATAATTGAGCTCTTTTGATTATAAAACTTTTGTGACATTGTGTAGATACAAGAAATGATCAATGGCTTGATTCTCACTGGAATATCTTTGAAAGAACAGAATATGTAAATACTTTCCCCCTTTTCAGCTGCATAGCAAAGCCCTCGAGGCTAGCTAACAATGACTGCTGTTATCATGGGCTCTGTCAAAAGTGATTTCTAATGTTCCTGTTGTTGTAGCATCTCAGTCAGGAAAACCCAAGGCAATTTTCATGGCATTTCAATTAAAAGGAACAGCAGTTTGTGAATAAACTATGTGATGACTAGGCTGTTATTGTTCTTCCCACAGTCTCATCTCCCAACAGTGAGTTGTTTGGAAACTACTATCTTTCTATCAAACGTAAGTGGGGCGGGGAGGAAACATGTAATATCTGTTGTGCCAAAAAAATAAGCTCATGGAGAAAGAGAGGGACATGTGTTGAAATTAGATCTTATTGGAAAATGGGATGCATTTCTCATGAAAGTTTTAAACATTGACTTTTTTTTCCTTTAAAAATACTCAAAATTTGAAATCCTTTCAGACATTTGAAATTTGCATTAAAGCTGGGAAAAAAAATGTGTTAAACAAATGTATTTTTCTTGTTGAAATCTTGTGTGGTTCTAGAAAAGAGCACCCAGTAAGGCTATTCAACCTAAAATTAAACAATGGACCACCAGAAACGTCAGCTTGCAAGATGCTGATCAAGGCGATTACATTATCTTTTTGCGTAAATCAGAACTAGAGTGACAGCATGTTGGAGCTTGAGCCCAAGAAGAAAAGCTACTCACCTGTTTACAGTCTGCCAGAAGAGGAAAGAAGAGACCCAACTGTCCACCTAGTAGCAGAGAGAAACTAGAAGCATATGCTTATTTATCTATGTTACTTCAGAAGAGAAGTGTCTGTAATTACAAACTATGGATTTGATATTCTGATGACTGGAGTTCCCCAGGCTAGAATCACAAGTGGTATCACAGGAAGAGGTATTGTTTCCATGTACCTGCTGGTAACCATCAGCCAATAAATTGAAACAATCTGATTTTTTCCAATTTTTTTACATCACTCCTATTAGTTGGAAACTGTTCATCATAGGCACTTAAATCAGAAGGGAATAGGTTCCTTATAAATACTCACAGTAGACTAATACTGCCTATAAAGTGATTATATTTATAGGATCTACGTGGAGCTTTCCCCCTCCCATTACTTCCAGTTCAATCTGCCAATCTATCACCCATCATGAGGTGAGGCTGAAAGTTGTCAGCTATAGATAGGAGATTCCTTTACCCAGGAATCTGGGTAGTCTATCTAGAGATACTGCATATTTCTCCCATTAGGATAGAAGGAACCCCATTCTGAAGTCTACTGCCCCGATTCACTTTTTTTAACATTAGTGATGGGACATGAGTCAGAAGAGATTGAGGCAGCAGCAGCTAGGGAAGACGACACTCATACCCAAAACACAGTTGATTTGGGCGTGATCTTATTCTCACTGAAGCCAGTTGAAACAAAAAGAACAAATTCACTCCTATAGACCTCCAAGGAAACACAACTGGGCTTTTTATTTACTGGTAAATTTTACAGCAAATAAGGGGACTACAGCAAAATTATTATTTTTATTGGAGGAGCATGTAGAGGCCCCAAGCAAGATCAGGACCCCACTGTGATAGGCAGTTTAAATAAAGAGTAAGGAACAGTCCCTGCCCCAAGGAATTTGCAGTCTAAGTAGACAAGACAGATAAAGGGTAGGAGAATGGCACTTATGGAGAATAACCTAGAAATCATTGAAAAACATATGCAACAGACATTACATGTCAGGCCAAAAGCAGCTGTTACGAATAGACTTTATATCAAATGTAGTTTAGACCAAAACCAAGCACCAATACAACTATTGCAGTGTTGATGTTCATATAGTGAAGACTATTTTGTTTGAATTGGAAATAGATTTTCATTCCCCCACACCCTAGTTGGGAGTTGCTGAACTAGCTTTTCGTCTTTGGCTGAAAATGATTGTTGAAGGCTCACTGGAGCTAATGAGGGAATGATTTCACAAGAGACATCCAAAGTTGCGGGCGCTAAACCAATTACAATGCTGATTGTTTTTCAAACAAACAAACTAAGAGATACAGTTCTACATGTTGCTCACAGGAAAACGTGTGGATTATGTAAACTATAAAATCCACATGTTCCAAAATTTGAGGCAACCTCCATCGATTAGGAGAAAACAAACTCTTCCTTTGAAGGAGGATTTTCTAGAAAGTTGGAGCTTAACCTTTTTAACCATTGTAAGTTACATACTGAGACAGAGAGAGAGCACTTTTTGTTTTATTCTCCTGACCAGTGCTACTAATTCCTTGAGCCATGGATATGGAAACAGGTATGCATGTGGAGAAGAGCTTGGCAATCTTCTACTAGCAAATATATTGATAAGTTTAACACTTGTATCCAGATCATGAACTATCCACAAGGACTTTTTAAAAAAAAAAAAATTTATTCCACTATGGCTGGTAAGCATGTGTTGTGCCCATATTTCAGCTTGGGTTCTGATTCAAAGCCTTTTGATATCAATGGGAATATTTTTATTGACTTCAGTGGACCTTTGATCAGACTCCTCATGACAAGTAGAACAGAAGGGATGGGCTCTACTGGGATCAAGTAACCTTCAGGTGGCTGTGACCTAACGACCTTTTGATGCCAACTGGCAGATGGCATAGGAGTACAGGTCCCCTGAGTTTGCCAAAAGAATGTCTTGTAAGGTCTCTAATGAAAGCCTGTATCACACTGGTCATTGTAACCATTGTGAGATGTATGTGTGGAAAATATCTAAGCAGTTATATGTATGTTGAAAATTATGTTGTCTAGGCCTCCCAGTTAAAGACACGTCACTGAAATGTAGTGTGCCTTGAGACAAACTACTCCAGCCAGGAGATTGGGAGATGCTTATTTCCCTGATGGACCATTGTATATTGTGTGCCTTACAACAGAAGCATACTTATAATTAGCATACTGAGTCGAATGTTAAGAAAGCATTTGCTGAGACTTCAGAAGGAAATTAACAGGAACAGATAAGCAGCAGGGGGTGGGTGTAGCAAAGCAACACTCACTGGCACAGCACCTCCTGCTGGTTGTCCTGGGAATTAGCTCTTGTCCAGCTCCAGAGCACCTCCTTCTGCCTGGTGTCTCACCTGCCTTAGACCCCATGTCCCTCCCAGACCCCCAGTGCCCCTTACAACAATGCCTCCACACTCTGGGTCTCCCCTCCCAGAAGAACCTCCAACCCTCTATCCCCACCTTGCCTCGGTGGCTACTGCCAGTCATCATCTAGCTCCTGTTCACTGGGGCAGAGTGCAGTCTGTAATGGCCACTCATCATTGGCAAGAGGTTAGGATCAGCTACCTCTGCCTATTCCCAAGCTGAACCTCTGTAGCCCCAGTACTTTTGTAGGCCTTCACCAAGGCCTACAGCCTGGGGTTTACCAGGCTTGAGCTCCCTAGCTCCTCTTGCCCTTCCCCAACACTGCTCTACTTCAGGTACCTTGCTCTCAGGCAACTAACCCTTCCCACTCCAGGGCTAGAGTGAGATTCCCCTGACTCCTGGCCCACTGCCTTCTTATCAGGACCAGCTGGCTCCTGACTGAGCTGGCCACACCTGTGGTCAGCTACTCACTCAGCTGCTCTCACTGCTTTTCCCAGCTGCAGCCCTCTCCAGGGCTGCTTTTAACTCCTGCCATCCCACTACAGCGGGGGAGGGGTGAAGGGAACCAAAGGTCTGGTCTGGCGTATCTGGGAGTGCAGAGAAATGTTCTGGTATGCCTCAGTCTGTGAAAACAAATTGCTTGCAGGCTTGATCTTATGAAAAGGGAACCTTAGTCATCGTGGTTGAAAATGCTGAGAAAAGAACTAAGGGTAAGCTATCCTGTAGGAAAGAGAGGAAAGTATTGAGAATTAAGTTTAGGCTCTTGAAAGTGTGTTATTATTTTGTTCTACATGTAACCATCTGTTTTCAATATTCTTACTTACTATCATTCGAATCTGTTCTCTGATAATAAACATATCTTTGTTTTCATTATAAATATACATAAATACCATGCTAAGTGGAGTGGTGATCCTGAGCTGAATCTTGTAAGTTGGTGTGTACTGTTTCTTTGGGAGCAGAAGATATGGGATTGTTCGTAGAACAGGAGTTGAGGATGCAAGAGGGACGCTTGGAGGACGTGTGGGTTGGTGTGTGCCTGTATAGAGATAGCGAGGCCTGAGGAGGCCTGGAAGGCAGTGCTTGCATTGGCAGTGGCTGGTGGAGACAGGCAATTGATTCACGGCCAGCACAGACAGGATTTCCTCCCTCTAAGTGACAGTGGTAGCAAGGTGGCTCACAACCCTAGGTACCCCTCAGAAGCATCACAGTGGTTTTTCTTCAACAGGGGTCTTTATTGCTTGTGGGGCACAGGAAAGGGAACAGATATTATAGGGCCCAAAAATATTCTAAATCCTTAAAGATAAAATGTGGTTGCCATAAGCAATGCAAATCATTTCATATGCTTCACCAGCTGATACTTATAGAAAGAATCTCCACTTAAAGCCCCAGAAATTCTATTTTTTATGTTACCTTTGCTTTATTATCTCATGAGACTTTATTACACTGGGGAAAGAGATGTTAATAGTATGATGAGCTTCAGTTTAGAAAGGATTTTTCTTTTAAATATTGAATAATAAGTCAGTACTGATTCTGTTAGAGGATGTTGCAGTGACTTCCAGCTTAGCTGTCTACAAAGATTTCTTCTCTCATGAATACAAAAACCTCTCTGGTACCTATTAATTATGTTCTCCTTGAGCCCTGTGTGTATCCTACTAACAATATAATGTATGTATTGCCTTGGAAAATGTATTTATCTTTATTTAGAGTGACATTTAAAAACAAGCATGTGTTTCACTATAAAGCATAGTTAAAAGAATTTGCTAGCCCAGTGGGAATTGAGGAAAAATTTGCTTCTCAGAAGAGATTTTTGTATTATCTTATTTTGGGACACTACCAAAAAGACATGAAATGCTACAGAAGTGAGAGAGGGAGACTTACTCTTAGAACCAGAACATAAAATTAATAATCCCAAGGGAAAGGTTAAGCAGGTTCAGGGCACACTAACAGTTTTACACACACACACCTTTGCATAAGACTATCAGACATGTCAGAGAGCTAACATTAACAAAGGGTAATTTAGATTTTTCAACTAGAGTAACAAGTCTGGCAGGTTCATGGTCTACCGTCTTTGAAACTTGGAGTAGTAACTCTGTCAATCATTCTGGCTCCAGTTAAGCATACTGACAAGTCAGCTGTTCATAATCCTGTAAAAGACTCCTACAGATCTTCCTGAAAATCTGCCTCAGTCTTCATAAACCACAGCTCAATAGGTCATTGAAAACGTCCTTGTAGGAATCTTTCCTCTCCTTAGATGTGCCATTTCACTTACACTAGCCCTTGAGTATTCCAGAACGCTTAGACATTGTGTCTCAGCCCTTACAAAGCTGCCTCTTTTTACAGCTTTCATGGTGAGTTTTACCCAAAAAAAAATAATAATAATAAAAAAATCTTTATCTCATCCAATTACTGATGGGCCTGTATAGTGATTTATTCACTAATAAGGAGTTATTATCATTGTAGCCTTGCCCAATGATGATTTGTAGATTTCTCTAGTTCTGAGAAACTAGCCTCTCTGGGTATGTCTGCACTGCAGCTGGGAGCAAGCCCCCCAGCCCAGATGGACAGACACACTCCCAGGGCTTGAGCTAAAGCACTGAAAATAGCAGCACGGATGTTACAGCTCTGGCAGAGACTCAGGCTAGTCACCCAAGTGTGGCAGGTGGGCTTGAGCACCTGAGCTGCCGCCCTAGCTGAAACATCCACACTGCTATTTTTAGTGCACTAACTCAAGCCTGTCTACCCACGCTGGGAGGTTCAGTCCACGCTGCAGTGTAGACATACCCTCAGAGAACTACTGTACATCTTGCTGTCAAGTCAACATAAACAAATTTGGTGTTTTTAAGCCCAGTGATTGGGGGAAGGGCTTACTATCCACTTGAGGTACAGTTAGTATTAACACAAAGGGATATTACAAGTGAAGGTGTTTAGCTCATTAGCTTAAAGGGTTTCTCAAAGGCCTCTTATCTATACTTGTAGGCCTTGTGCTTAGCTTTCTCCGAACCATTCCATTCATAAAGTTAAGCAGGTACACAAGTCTTTACATAATTGGGGCTTCTAGTATCAATTCAGGTGCCTACTTCTAAACACCCAACTTTACTGGCACGCTGCACCAGCTAAAGGGGGAGGCACATGACCTCCTCACATGACCCTGCCCTGCCCCCATTCCGGGGCCCCGCGCTCTCCCCGTCCCCATGATCCATCCCACATTACCTGGGGGGTGGGGGGCCTCTGTCCTCTGCCTGCTGCGCCGGAGACTTTTGAACCTCAGGGCTCTCTGGAACTGCAGTGGCGAAAGGAGCAGAATGTGGGACCACTGGGTGGCCCCATGCTGGTAGCTCCTGCAGCGCAGCTGCACCACCCTTAGCCTTGCCCCCCCCCCCAGCCCTGTCCTCTGGCAGGGCCGCTTTATAGACCCGGACAGGACATAGACTTTAAGGTCAGAAGGGACCATTATGATCATCTAGTCTGACCTCCTGCACAACACAGGCCACAGAATCTCACACACCCACTCCTGTATCAAACCTGTGTCTGAGCCACTGAAGTCCTCAAATCATGGTTTAAAGACTTCAAGATGCAGAGAAACATCCAGCAAGTGACCCATGTCCCACGCTGCAGAGGAAGGTGAAAAACTCCCAGGGCCTCTGCAAATCTGCCCTGGAGGGAAATTCCTTCCCGACCCCAAATACGGCGATCAGCTAAACCCTGAGCATGTGAGCAAGACTCACCAGCCAGACACCCAGGAAAGAATTCTCTGTAGTAACTCAGATCCCACCCTATCTAACATCCCATCACAAGCCATTGGGCATATTTACCGCTAATAGTCAAAGATCAATTAATTGCCAAAATTAGGCTAACCCATTATACCATCCCTGCCATAAACTTATCAAGCTTAGTCTTAAAGCCAGATATGTCTTTTGCCCCCACTACTCCCCTTGGAAGGCTGTTCCAGAACTTCACTCTTCTGATGGTTAGAAACCTTCGTCTAATTTCAAGTCTAAACTTCCTGATGGCCAGTTTATATCCATTTGTTCTTGTGTCCACATTGGTACTGAGCTTAAATAATTCCTCTCCCTTCCTGGTATTTATCCTTCTGATATATTTATAGAGAGCAATCATATCTCCCTTCAGCCTTCTTTTGGTTAGGCTAAACAAGCCAAGCTCTTTGAGTCTCCTTTCATAAGACAGGTTTTCCATTCCGCAGATCATCCTAGTAGCCCTTCTCTGTACCTTTTCCAGTTTGAATTCATCCTTCTTAAACATGGGAGACCAGAACTGCACACAGTATTCCAGATGAGGATTCACCAGTGCCTTGTATAATGGTACTAACACCTCCTTATCTCTACTGGAAATACCTCGCTTGATGCATCCCAACACCCCATTAGCTTTTTTCACGGCCATATCACATTGGCGGCTCATAGTTATCCTGGGATCAACCAGTACTCCGAGGTCCTTCCCCTTCTCTGTTACTTCCAACTGATGTGTCCCCAGCTTATAACAATAATTCTTGTTATTAATCCCTAAATGCATGACCTTGCACTTTTCACTATTAAATTTCATCCTATTACTATTACTCCAGTTTACAGGGTCATCCAGATCTTCCTGTATGATATCCCGGTTCTTCTCTATATTGGAAATACCTCCCAGCTTTGTGCCATCCACAAACTTTATTAGCACATTCCCACTTTTTGTGCCAAGGTCAGTAATAAAAAGATTAAATAAGATTGGTCCCAAAACTGATCCCTGAGGAACTCCACTAGTAACAGTTCACCTTTCAGTACGACCTGTTGTAGTCTCCCCTTTAACCAGTTCCTTATCCACTTTTCAATTTTCATATTGATCCCCATCTTTTCCAATTTAGCTAATAATTCCCCATGTGGAACAGTATCAAATGCCTTACTGAAGTCGAGGTAAATTAGCTCCACTGCATTTCCTTTGTCTAAAAAATCTGTTACCTTCTCAAAGAAGGAGATCAGGTTGATTTGGCACGATCTACCTTTTGTAAAACCATGTTGTAATTTGTCCCAATTACCATTGACCTCAATGTCCGGATCACTTTTTTTCCCTTTCTTAAAGATAGGAACTATGTTAGCAATTCTCCCATCATACGGTACAACCCCTGAGTTTACAGATTCATTAAAAATTCTTGCTAATGGGCTTGCAATTTCATGTGCCAGTTCCTTTAATATTCTTGGATGAAGATTATCTGGGCCCCCCCATTTAGTCCCAATAAACTGTTCGAGTTTGGCTTCTACCTCGGATGTGGTAATATCTACCTCCATATCCTCATTCCCATTCGTCATCTTACCGTTATCCCTAAGCTCCTCATTAGCCTTATTAAAGACTGAGGCAAAGTATTTTAGATATTGGGCCATGCCTAGATTATCTTTAACCTCCACTCTATCCTCAGTGTTTAGCGGTCCCACTTCTTTCTTTGTGTTCTTCTTATTTATATGGCTCTAGAACCTTTTACTATTGGTTTTAATTCCCTTTGCAAGGTCCAACTCTACATGGCTTTTGGCTTTTCTCACTTTATCCCTACAGGTTCTGATTCAATAAGGTAGCTTTCCTTGCTGATAACTCCCATCTTCCACTCCTTGTAGGCTTTCTGCTTTTTCTTAATCACCTCTCTGAGATGCTTGCTCATCCAGCTTGGTCTACAACTCCTGCCTATGAATTTTTCCCCCTTTCTTGGGATGCAGGCTTCTGATAGTTTCTGCAACTTTGACTTGAAGTAATTCCAGGCCTCCTCTACCTTTAGATCCCCAAATTCTTCAGTCCAATCCACTTCCCTAACTAATTTCCTTCATTTTTTTAAAGTTAGCCCTTTTGAAATCAAAAACCCTAGTCACAGATCTATTTTTGTTTATCCTTCCATTTAGTTTAAACAGAATTAGTTCATGATCACTCAAACCAAGGTTGTCCCCTACAATCATTTCTTCTATGAGGTCCTCACTACTCACCAAAACCAAATCTAAAATGGCTCCCCTCTTGTTGGTTCAGCAACTACTTGGTGAAGGAATCCATCAGCTATTGCATCTAGGAAAATCTGAGCCCTATTATTATTACTAGCACTTGTCCTCCAGTCTATATCTGGGAAGTTAAAGTCTCCCATGATCACACAATTCCCATTAGTATTTACTTCACTAAAAACATTAAAAAGGTCTCTATCCATATCCAAATCAGATCCCGGCGGTCTATAGCACACCCCAAGCACTATCTCAGGGGAGGCTCTAGTAGCTTTCTCCCCTAATGTGATTTTTGCCCAGACAGACTCGGTCTTATCCATTCCATCCCTTCTTATTTCTTTACAGTCTACCTCATCATTGATATACAGTGCTACTCTATCACCTTTGCCTTTATTTCTGTCTTTCCTAAACAGCACATAGCCTTCAATACCTGTACTCCAGCCATGACTACTATTCCACCATGTTTCTGTTATCCCTATAATATCCAGTTTCACTTCCTGCACCAGTAACTCTAATTCCTCCATTTTGTTACCTAGGCTACTCGCATTGGTTTACAAACATCTTAATTCTTGGTGTTTGGCTTCACTCACATTCTTTCGATTAGGCCCAGACATTCTACCCCCAGTATCACCTATTAGAATGGTATCTACACTACCCTTCCTCCATATGTCCATTCTCCTACCCACAGCTGTATCCTTTCTTACTTCGTTTTCTTCCCTCTCAATGTTAAAATCTGGCGTGGAGTTTACCTGGACATCTCCCAACCATCTCCCCCCAATTCCTAGTTTAAAGCTCTCTTAATCAGTTGTGACAGCCTCCATCCTAGAAGTCTATTTCCCTCCCTACTCAGATGAAGTCCACCACAAGATAACAGTCTTCTATCCATGAATGCCTCCCCGTGGCCATACATCCCAAAGCCCTCCTTATAGCACCACTGCCTAAGCCATCTGTTGATCATAATCTTGTCACACCTTTGTTGCACTTCTCTAGGAACAGGCAGAATCCCACTGAAGATCACCTGAGCCTCGATTTCCTTAAGCGTCTTCCCCATTCTGGCATAGTCTCCCTTGATACGTTCCAGCGAGAATCTAGCCTTATCATTCGTTCCCACAAGAAGGACAATCAGTGGATTCTTTCCCCCTCCCGTTAGGATCCTCTTCAGCCTCAGGTCCACATCCGGTATCTTAGCACCCGGCAGACAGCACACCCTTCTGTTCTCTGGATCAGCTCTGGTTACAGGCCTGTCTATTCTTCTCAGTAAGGAGTCTCCAATCACGTAGACCTGCCTTTTCCTGGTGATGGTGTGATTCTCCAGTCTATCTATCCCCTGTTCCCTCTCGCTGCAAGTGCTTTCGATTCCTATTCACCCTTGCAATCCTCTGCAAACCCATCCCATATCCTCCTGCGGCTCATGTTTGGTGTTGTTATCTCCATTGACTCTTCCCCTCTTCTTATAGGACTAGCTTCTCTTCTCTTCTTCCTTGCCCTCTCACCTTCAGCGACAACCTGCTATGCCCCTTCTTTATTTTCCAACTCCGCAAACCTGTTCCTGAGCTCTATTTCTCCTTCGATAGCCTGTCTTTTCCTCTGCCTGGTTCTTTTAGTCACATGCTTCCACCATCCACTTTCCTCACCCAGCAGTCTCCCCTCATAGTTCTTTGGCCCTGCTTCCATCTGCAAGTCTGAGCTTTTCCCTTCAGACTCCTCATGTCTTTGCTCCATCATCTGCTCGAACTCCCTTCTAAACTCAACCAGAGTTTCCACCTGCATCTCCAATCCTCGGATCTTTTCTTCCATCAGCTCTATCAGGTGGCATTTTATGCAGATGAAGCTCTTATCAGCTACCCCCTCCAGGATCATGTACACGCCGCAGCTTCCACAACCAGTCATCTTCATTGTGTCTTCCACTGCTTGGATCACTACCACTGCTGCCTTTGTATTTGTCATAGCCTTCTCACCTAAATCCTGTAAATCTGGGAAACACAAACCAAACCAAAACACCACCACCCACAGCAAAACAAAGCCCCCAAAAGCACCAAAACACTGCTAGAACACTGCACACTCCCTTCACTAGCCCATCTGTTCCTCTGCCTGCGTCCCTTAGTCTTCCCCCAAAGTCCCCCTGCAAACTTCCACTCAAACGCCCCTGTTTACAGCTCTGTTTGCTGGCTCCTGTGCCACTGCAGCTGTCTATGCTGCTGCCTGACTGGCTGGCTACCTTTATAGGACCCCTAGTCAGAGAAGCCCCGCCCCCTAATCAGAGCTCAGCTTCTCTCCCAGCACACTGCCCCTACCAGCCGCCACACAAATACAAATACAACTACACCTACAAATAGCTACAAATACCTTCTCCTCCAACAGAAGTCCCACTCAAACTCCCCTGTTTCCAGCTCTATTTGCTGTAGGCAGCTGCATGGAAGGGCTGAGGATGGTTACAGCTGTGCCAGAGGAGCTGCACATTCTGCTCCTTTTGTCACTGCAGTTCTGGAGAGCCCTGTGGTTCAGAAGTCTCAGGCGCAGTGGGAGGAGGACAGAGCCCCTCCCCAAGTAACATGGGATGGATCATGGGGAGGGAACACCAAACATGCCAAGGTCCACCCAATATGAAAGGCCAGTGATTTTAGGGTCATAGGAAGACTAAACTATACATTTAAATTAGGATTGAGCAACTGGATAACTTTAATTGAAAGCATAATTTTTCCTTTCTACATGCTATCAAGCTCCCTGCTGCTGACTGGGATGAGAAGCAAAAGTGATAAAACACCACAGGAAAAGCTGTTAGTGTTTCTGGCCTTATCAGAATGAAGGACTATCATAATAGTCACAGGAAAGTCTCTTCCTTCCAGTTTTGCAGTCTACAGGTTCCATATTATAGAAGATATATCAGCATTTGGGTCCAAGTCCTGAGAAGTGCTAAGTACCTACCAATCCCAATCAGTATAATGAGAGTTCCAGGTGCTGCATTAAAGACAAATTATTACTATTGTGAAACTATCAGCACAAGTAAGGGTTGCAGAATCAGGACCAAGTACCTTTTCAGTGCTCAAACTCAATCTCTGAACAGTGGGTTTGCCCACTGCTAATGTAATACTTTTACCTTTTTTGCATTTCATGAAGAGCTTTGTTTCTTCAAAACAAATCTGGCAGCCAGCAATCGAATTTTTCTCTTTTCTATATTTTAAAACTCTGGAAAATGCCATAAACTGAGTGCTGAGGTCTGCTCCAACAGCTAGTAAAGTCAACAGAAAGGCTCCCATTACTTCAGTTGGATCAAACCACAGAGACCAACAGATTTTGTGGGCCAGATCCCCATTTGGTGCAAATACATGTCTCCCCATTAAAATTTACACTAGCTGAGGATCTGGTCTTGTGTTTTATTTTTGACCTCTTGATATTTCATTATACATATATCCTCCATGTGGCAAACTTAGTCAACCTGAATCTTTATTTTGAAAAGTGGGCATTTTGCCTTAATGATTACAGTCTAGAGACAGTGTGTTGAGCATCAATTACAAGTGACTTTTAAGGAAAAGTTACTTTTCCTTGAATCACCTTAGATGTGTAGGCAACAGGGAGAGGTCTTACTACTTCTATTATTGCCCATCTTTCCAATCATGAAGAGTAGCCATCATTAACACCCAAGGATATCATACAGGCTTGTGAAACTGATTTCCTGGCGAATATTGTTTCCCAAAATTAAAATAAAGATTTCATTGACCCATATAGGTCTTTAAAAAAAGAAGTCTGCAGCAGAGAGATCATATATTGATTAATATGTTTCATTTTGCTTAATTGTTTCAACACGTGTGACAGGAAAATAGAATGAAAATTACACACACACACACACACACACAAAGTGAAAAGGAGTTGCAACATTTTATAATATGTGGCAGGCCTCTTACTTAACTGCTAATGTATTCACCATTAGCATTTTGTTGGGTTCTTCTTAGAGATGAGCGGACCTCAAAATGTTGAGGTTTGGATCAATTTATATGAGTATCCATAAATTGTGGTTTGGGGTTTTGTTTGGTTTGGTTTAGGGTTTTGGGGGGAGGAAAAGGGGGAGGGAGAGAGTTGGGAAGCCTGACCAAACAACCTTGATGTGGAATTTGGTCTGGAATATGCACAAGGTAGCCTCTTCCAGAAATTCCCAACATTTCCTGATTTCATAAGGGAAATACAGCAATACCACAAGAAAGGTAATTTTTGCAGCATTTCCAGCTTGTACAAAACCATCTGCAATTTGCTCCTCAGCACTAATAAAAAACCAATACAAAAACGTAAGTAGCTAAAGCATGAACATTCAGTTGATTTTCTTTTTTTTCTTTTTTTTTAGGGTTTTGTTTGTTTTTCCATTTGTCAAATCCTTTCTAATTCAGGTCTTCCTCATACTAGGACACATTCCGAGTCTTCTGTATGTTCTGTACTACATTGTGCAGACTTATTATAATCATTATGAGAAAGTATGAGAATGGTGCAAAACTTTCACACTGAAACCTGAAATTGATCAACCTTGCAAGTAAACCTTGGACCATATTTGGAGAAGCGCAGGCCAACTTACAATTTTCAGTGAAAACAATGGAAAGAGTGATGATTTTGCAAAATTTCAAAACATAAAACTAAGCAAACCATGGAAGTCCTAAGCAGAATCTTGGGAAATGGTTGAGACATAAAAATCAAAGTAAAACTCCATGACAATGAGCCCACATGAACTGCATCCAAAAAACATGAACTGAATCCAAAACACAGTTACACACAAGTCTCTACAAACCAAAACTGCTGAGTTTCACACAGGATTACTTAAAAAAGCTATTGTTTTTCCTTTCATTGTGCAGACTGGAAGTTGTCTTTTAGGTTCAAGGTATTATTGATCTTCTGCAGAGTAAATTATATTTTATATAGCTGTAGATAAACATAAGATCATTAAAAATTGAGCACAAAGCTCTTGGAAATTGGAAAATTTTCACTATCAGAAAACTTTGTTGTTTCCTTTGATATTTGCTATCAGAGAGTTTCTCTACAACTACATGCAGCATAAGAACAGACTATAATAATAAATACACTGCCAAAAATTAGATGTAGCTCTCATAAGATTACATCTGCTTGAGTCCAGTGACAATTTTACGATTCATGATTCTGCTGGGATGAGATAAGAAGGATGTTGGAATCGAGCAACAGATACAAACTCAATCCATTTACCATGACTGTGCTGCACAATGCACTTAAAAGGAATATATTAGTATGCTTTAAGCATTTTTTAAATTCTATAGGTATACTGACACTTTCCCTATTACAATTTCACCTTTAAGGGCCTGACTCCAAGGTAATTAAAACGAGTGAAAAGAATCCAATTGGTTTCACTGAGATTTGAATCAGGCCATAAAAAAAAAAAAAATAAATGCATAGAGTACACTCAAACTTCCACATTTCTGCATCTCAAGCCAGCCATGATATAGTAAATAATTGTTCATAAAGTTATTGGGAAGTTACACTGTCACACTAGACTATAGGTGGAAAGATGAGCTGGGACAGTATGCAGTCACATACAGTAGTATAAAAAACAGACGGTAATAACAAGCTACCATTTTTGCTAAGAAAGGAAGCAGTTCTATTTGAACTTTGTATTTTGCATAAAATTGTGTGGGCATTTTCTTTGACCTTTTAACAAAAACACTAAATGAACGTACACTACAGCACTGTAAGATAGTCTCCAACCAACTTCTCTTTATCTGGTCAAAAAAAGCAACTGCAAAATTCTGTTCAGGGAGAAACAATTTTGAGTCCCTTTCAGGACTAGACCTGAAGGCCAGAAATAATAACTCCCCCAATGTATCGTATTATTATCTGCAGACCAAAATTTTAAAAGTTTTCCAAAGCAACAAGCAAAGATAAATTACTGAATTTCCTTGATATAACATTTTATATTAAAAGAAACAGAACCATAATTCAATCAAATGGCTAGATTCTCTTGGATATTTGTGCATAACCCCTATTGACTTGGGAACATAAAAATACTGTAACTCATTTGTTACTTTAAATCAGTGTTTTATAATAAGAAATGTTTGCAGTAGATACCATGGTAAGAAGTCTTTATTAAAGTAATCTGTTTTAATCAAGGCATAATAATATATAATTAACAATAACAAATTTATTCAACTTTTACCTTCTTTTTATGTTCACAGAATAGATGTAAGTAGAGTGATTTTTCACACTCAAACTACTGTCACCTTGTACTCCTTTACATATGCTTGTTGTAGCCACTTCTTGTCTTATACTTAGATTGTAATTCTTTGGAGCAGGGAGTCATTATAGGCATTCACAGTACCTAGAGCAGATTGGGCTACCAAAATGCAGTTAATAATCATGCTGACTTGAAGTTTATCCATATCTTACAATGTTTTTGCCCTGTGGCTTAACTGCAAATGACAATTCACATTTTAGTGCCTTATGGCTGTCAGCTTTGTTTCCTGATTAGGGGCCTGATCCAAAGCCTACTGGCGTGAAAAGAAAGGTTCCCACTGACTTCAGCAGGTTTTGGATCAGGCACCTGATCCTGCAAGTACTGAATACATCCAGGAGGTCTGAGTTCCCTCTGCTCACGTTTAATACATTCAGTAAATCTAAAATCAGTCAAATGGTAATGGAAGGGGGTAAGAATGAAGCAAATTCATTGAAAGATACAGCACAAGCAGCATCAGTGCAAGAGCATCCACACCAATGTGCCTCTGCGATGGCAGCTAGACCACTTTTAAGAAGGAGAGAGCCGCACCAGCTCCATTTAAAACTCTCTCTGAAGGCTGCCCATTAGTACTGACATTGTTGCGATGTAGATACATGTTCTCTAGGAACTGGATTGGCACCACCAACCAGGGCCACCCAGAGAATTCAGGGGGCCTGGGGTCTTCGGTAGCAGGAAGCCCCCGCTGCCGAATTGCCACCGAAGACCCAGCAGCGGCGGCTCCCAGAGCGGAAGGACCCCCGCCGCTGAACTGCTACCGAAGACCCTGAGCGGAAGATGTTCCGGGGACCCGGGCCCCGCGAGAGTTTTCCAGGGCCCCCGGAGTGAGTGAAGGACCCCGCTCCAGGGGCCCCAAAAACTCTCCAGGGGCCCCCAAAATTGCCCCACTTGCCCCCCCCCCCCCCCCCCGGGCCCTCCACCAACACATTTCACATAGGTTACCAAGCGGCTATTATCATTTTTGGTCTCTACTGACCTTGGCAAGATTAGAACACAAGATCAGATATGAATGGTGCTTTACTATCCAAATGTCACCACTGCACTTCCTGATCACCATACTGGTTTTCTATTTCATTTGATTCTGTAAGAAACCCAGTATCTGAGCTCATCATTCCTCAAAAGAGTAAAAAAAAAAGTGTGTAGAAATACAAAATATGTATTGTATCCCAGAAAGTGTTCATTTTGCACAAACAAAGGGTAGGTCTTCTCTGCAGCTAGGGGTGTGCTTCCTACTACAGACAGATATGCGCTAGCTCTGCTCAAGCTAGTGCACTAAAAATAGTAGGGCAGCCAGGGATAGCAGGAGCTGTAGCCTGAGTACTCAATTGGGGCTTTTTAGTGTTCATAATTAGCACATATGCTATATTAGATAGACTGAACCTGGGATATTTGTGGTTTTCCATACATAGACCACTTTGCTGATGAATTCTATGAGGGGGGGGAGAAGTCTTTAGATATATTAATGGCTATTTCTTTATAGCATTTCCTGTCTGGCAATGAACAATGTTCCAAAAGAGCTTTCCCTTTCCGTGAGTGGGCACTATCACTTTACAGCATAGCATGCCAAAGAATAACTTTAATGGATACTATATGCAATTCTAATGATCAGACTGGAATGTGAGGTTAGACAAAAAGGTGCTGGAATGCAATAATGAGTAGAGAAAAGGCAACACCTGAACATACAAGTAGAGTAACTAGATTAGTGATGTCCTTCCTTTCATTTCCCCTAGCTTTTGTATGTTTTCACTATTATACATATTGGTGTACTAAACTTAAAATTAACTAAGTTTTGAATACAGGGTACTAGTGTTGAAGATTCAAATAAAGGTTGAGATTTCACAATAAATCTGCTCAGAGACTTCCACTATAAATAGAGAAGAGCAAACTTGATATTCCTAAAGTAAAAATACAAACTTGAGAAAAAAATAAAATCCTTTCAGGTATCCTACATACACATCATAAAAAAATAAAAGGCATAAGGTCTAATTTCTAATAAACCTTTTGCAGGTTATCTGTAAAACATTTTAGAGTTTTGAAATGTTTCATCAAATAGCTTTATAAAATGAATAGACCTTATTAGTACCACAATTTTTTATTTTTATAATGCCTTTCATCAGGAGATCTCAAAGCACTTGACCAACATGAATCAATTAAGCCTCCCAAAACTCCGTGAGGTGGGTAAGTCTTGCAAACTACAGGAGAAACATTGCAGCCTTCACCCAGTGTAACATTGCAATCCACTTTTGTAATTTATGATCTATTGAAATATATAACCAAATTCTGTAGAGATTCACTACTTTATGCTTTTCAGCCTTTTCTCCTGACCCAACAGGTTTTTTTAATCATCTTATACTCAGCTGTATTTCTGATAATGTAAAGGGAAATGTTTCTACAGATTTGCAGGGACTGATTTTTATACATATGGTTTCAGCATACTATATATTTTAAGTCTCTAATGCCAAAGAAAGCAAATGCTGAGAAACTGCACATGGTATGCAAAAATGCTTACCATGTCATTGATTATTCTCTGATGTGATATATTACCAAAAGTAGACATTATTATTTGTATAAAATGACATCTATAGAGAGCACATTTTCCTACAAATTAAGGCACCAGTCCTGTCAATGCATCCACACAGACAGATGGCTGTGCACACACAAAGTCGTCATCGACTTCAGTGAGGCTCCTTGCAGGCATGAGACTCCACACACAATTCAGTTTGCAGGATCTGGGCATAAATAGGCAACATAAGAACCACTAGCAAAGTTTAAGGCCATAATCTTTCAGTGAACTCAATACATGCAGGCCCCTGTGCCAAAGCAGAACCCCACTGAAGTCCATAGTCAGTCACCTGCATAGCGCTCAAGACAGGATCAGGATCTGATTCTAAGTTTTAGTGTAAGATCTAAAACAAATTACATTTTGTCGAGCAATTTCTATCATCACAGCGCTCCAGGAAAGTAGTGTATGGAATGTTTGATCATCCAAGAATTACATCTTCCACAGAGGTAACACCTAAAAGTATGACAGACTACAGTACTATGATTTGGCAGTTCATAGCACACTTATTCAGACAGGAAACAGATACCTTACTATCTGCTTTACTGCAGTTGATCACTTGCATTTTTGTTCAGATGCTTCCTATTTAAATTTATAGCACATCATTCTTTTAAAAAATATCTATCCTAAAGGAAAACATGGGCTAGCAGGCTGAAAGTTCAGAAGATAAGGAACCCTTTTCAATATAAATAGTCTATGAAATAATTTTCAAAGTGCAATTTTACTATATTCTGGAAAACAATCAAGTGCCTCTTTCTTGATTTTTTTTCTGATGTTCATGTATTGATGCTGATAATATATTGGCAACATAAGTAATAAGTAGAATTAAATACCAAAAGTTATTTTATTTCAAAGTATTTCTCTCATGAATCTAAAGTGCCATCATAATTATGCCAAAAATTGAAAGTCTTCTATGATAGCTTTGCTACGATGGATGTGGCTAAAGCTCATCTGGAGTAGCTTTAATGCTGGTAGTATGTGTCACAGCCCTATGCTCTGTCATGGCGTCTGGATAGCCAATTGTCGGTCAGAAGGTCACATCGGTGCCGTGTGCAACACCTTGGTGCCGTGTGCAGCGCCTTGGTGTCGTGTGCAACACATTGGGGCCGTGTGACCATTCTCGAACCTTCCGCCTCGTCAATTGTAGGTCACATTGGTACCATGTACTACAATTCCAGTGTGCCATGTGCATAAGCTTAGCGTGCCGGGTGCAGTGTCTGTTTACGTAGAGGGCACCAGCTCAGAACCTGGTTGGTGTAGGAGCGGGGAACCAATTAGATGCTAGCACGTGCAAGGGTCTTCGAACAAAAACTATGTCCCTCACCTAAATCAGCAGGAGTGTCCACGTGTTAGCTGAAAGGCCTGATCACCCTTTCAGCCAGGATCTCCTCCGGATTTAGCTAGCTTGTGTCGTGTTCTTTCGGGTTACATCTCATCATGTCCTTGGTGTCTGTACTGCTGGTCAGCTGTGCCTAGAGTATGGTATGCATGTATTAATTTTCGTAGACATTCTGTTGGTTAGGCCCTTTTTCTTTATTACTTGGTACCAAATCTCATGTACAGTGTATAGAGGGCAAATTGTTACAGTTTGCTCAGTTTTGTATGCTTGTTCTGGTTTTTGGTAAATAGTTGGTTGTAAATTATCTGATTCCTTGTTGTTAAATGTATATAGCTTGTTTTATATTACTGCTTTCTTGTTGTTAAGTGTACATAGATTGTTTTATAGTGCTGCTCTGGTGACAGTTTTGGCTGGTTACTTGTTCCTATTTCAATTGAGTTTATATTGTTAGTTGGTAAAAGTGCTCCTCCCCAGCCCAAGTTGTGATTTTTTCCCATCAATAAACAGCCACCTGTTTTTGAATTGCAATCTGCCTCTGTCTCAATTTTCCCCCTTCCACTTGATCCTCATTCGAACCTGTATTGGTCTCTGACAGTATGCATGCGTGCTTCTAAATATACCACATTGTTTCTATCCTTAAAAATATGCTTTCTTATTTACAGTATTGGATGGCCCAAATAAACCATCATTAATCATGCACTCAGTATAGTGGCGACAAACAGTCTGTTTTTGACCACGTAGTTAGTTACTAGTTAAAAGCTGTTGCAAACAGCTTTTATTTGCATGGAAGAAAATCAGCTTCAAGTAACTGCTTGCAATAATTTGCAGGAACCTGCTTGTGCAATCCAGATTCTGCAAGAACACCACGTACAGTTTGCTTCACACATCAGGAAGAATGTACCATTCTGTGTAAGATACAAAGTGATTCCTCCTAGACATGGCTCCAGTTAAACACAGAAATGATACTACATTTACAATATAATGCAAAATTGGAAGTGACTGCCAGAACTTCAGCGGTTGTAAATTGATATAGTCCATGAAACTATACTGGTTTACAAAAGTTATGGAACTAAACCTGGAAATTGGGTGTGTTACATTACACAATAGGACTGTATGTTGGTTTGCTCAATCTGGCTATTTTTGAAGAGTAACTTATCATATTAATAATAAGCAGCAGCAGTTTGAGGATTTCTTATCCAGTTTCAGAGCTATGTTAATTAGTGCATTTGTTCAATGTGTTATGTTGGGTTTTCTCCTTTATTCCGAAATCTTAAATATTCATGAATGCCTACTGTTGATGTTGCCAGGAGTTATATGTTCATAACCAAGATCAGAATTTGTCCTTATATGTATTATATTATGATTGCATTAGGTTGTTACAAAATAAAGTATAAGAAAAATGCTATTTTATTATCAATTTTCTATTTATTTGTATAAAAAAAGACAATGAATGGTACATAAATGGCTTACAATTTGTATGTTCCTGAATACTGCATGCTTCATGGGTTTTCCATGCCATTTTACAGTGCAAAGATGCAAGACTAGACAATATAAAACCAACCAGAGAATGCATTGATGTAACACATTAAATTCCATGAAAATTTTCAACAAAACAAGAAATAGAATACATTTAAGTTAGAGCCGGGCAGGAAATGTATCCTTCTACAACAAAATTAGGTAGCAGGCCAGAGACTTAATGCGAAAATGTAGAAGAGATTCTTCACTATCCACACATCATTCATCACTGTAAGAGATGTACGGCGCCAAGGATTTGAGGAGGGGGAAGCAGCCAAATGGAGCCCAATAACCCAACATGCAAAGAGCTTTGTTTGCAAATTAGGAATTAGAATGCTGAGAGAAAGCAAGTCCAGGACAATCCTTGAGATTCATATCAGAGGCCATTCAGATTTGATGTCATCATCTGAAGATATGTTTGTCTGATAAAGTGCCCATTTGTTCTAAGTTACGCAGGCAGTTAATATTAATTTAAACACAAGAAAACAATGAAAAATATCATTTGCAGAAAATAAACCAGTAAATCTGCCAGTTGACCACACATGTGCAGTGGATGTAAAATTCTGGAAAAATTCCAGCAGCTGTAAAGCTTCTAAAATTCTTCTCTCTTGCTCTCTCTCTCTCTCCTCTCATTACCAAGCATCTGTCTGGTAGATGTCACCCAACAAGTTGTTTATTTAGCTCCTGATCTTCAGATAACTGTCAGCATTTTAAATAGAGTTTTCAACTTCTCTCTTTTACTAGCATTATCTGTTGCTAATGTAAAGTTTAATACTGCTTTTATTCCTAACTTGGAGCCCTATCCTGAAAATACTTCATTTTACTTGCGTGAAAGGGTTTGCAGGACTGGAGCCTATAGCTTTTTAACTCTGCCCCTTCCCTATATACCTCAGGGCCAAAATCAGGAAAAACAAGTTAGCTTTAGGTCCAGAGAAACCTGTACGTATTAAAAAAAAAGGGGGGGGGGATTAAGTCTACACTTAATACTATCATTTGAGCAAGAATTTACCAATCATGGGATGGTACAGAAAAACCATCTGACAAGTTATGTTTTGAAAACACAACAGAGCTTGCTGGTTTGACTTGGCTGTGGCCATCAAATATGGCAGTATGTGTGTGTGTAAACTGAATATCATTTCTATATGAGAAACTGTTATCAGAACCTGTAATAGCATCTTTGTAACATAGCAATGAATGATTATTGCAAAGCTACATTTTACTTTTTATTGGTCCTATCTAGAACATGACTACAGCTAAAATAAATTCTCTAATGTATTTTTGCTTATCAGATTTGTGTACAATAACAGTGTGTCATGGCATAAATTGATGTAACTCCATTGAAGTGAAGGAAACTACACAGATTTTTTTTACCAGCTGAGGATCTGGGACATTGTGACTAAAGGTATTTAAATAAATCTTTTGCTGTATTAGACTGTTCTTGTGAATGAAACCGCTGATCTCCACTTGGCTGTGACTCAAGCCCTTTTATTTGCTGACTGGGGAATATTTAACTGAGTGTAAGTTCTAGCAAATCTTAGTGAGAGTGGTCATGCTGGAGGTGCCCTAGTTGCCATTTTGCAAGCACTTTGTAGTTAGAAGCGGGAAAAAAAAGAGGTTTCTGCAGATAGCAAAAGGGAATGATGATGACCAGTAGCATCAAAGTGAGGGGTAGTATGTAGGAACCACCACCAACGGAGACAGAAGGCTACTATTATTTATGTTACTGTAGTGCCTCGCAGCCCTAGTCATGGCCCAGGTGCTATACAAACAGAACAAAAAGATAGTCCCTTTCCGCCCCAAGAGCTTATAGGCTCCTAGTCTGATGACACTTCATGCAAAGAAATTCACCTGGTTGTCTGGAGTACGGGCCAGGTAATGAGGAAGGGAATATTTACCTGGTATCTGCTGTCTCTCTGGTATCACTTTTCAAGATGTCACCCAGAGCTTTATGCTGGGCTGCAGCCTACCAGGCTGCACCCCCACTACTCCAGCACCCGGGGGAGGAAGGGAACTCACAGTGACAGGCTGTTGTGATGCTGCTGGAGGAGGAAGCCCAATAACTCCACTCAGTTGCTCTGAAGTCTCAATGTACCAGTGCAACAAGAACATTTGTTTAGAAGTCCCAATGTACTCAAATGGGCAAATCCATACAATTGCATTAAAGTCCAGATGTACCTATGTGCTTTAAGTGCAACTGCAACTTCCAGTGCTACCACAAAATGCATGTGAACATACCTACCTCCTTTCAGAGGCAGCAACAAAGAAATATTCACCCAATGACACCCATAACCTGATGGGAATGTAGGACATGCACAATGGAAGGCAGGGAAAAGTGGGAAGAGGCCGGCTTCTCACAAGTGCCATCTTACAAAGTAATTCCACCCACCCAAATCCTCTCCCTCTCAATTCCCATGCTTGTGAGAAGTGCTGGGGGGTTGACTAATAGCAACTCTTCTAACAAGAAAGGGTTGACATTAGTCAGCGGGTGCTGTGATTTACCCAAGCATTTGGTCTAACCTGCCAGCTGCTGCCCCAGTATCCAGCACCAAGTACGATAATCTATCCATAACTGCAGACCAATACACATTTCTTGCTTATTCCTTCCTCTTGGCTGTCTTTTCTTGCTTTGAGCTTTTTGCCAAATCCTTAATAATAATAATAATAATAATCTATAAATGCTTGAGAGACAAGGTGGGTGACGTAATATCTTTTATTGGACCAACTTCTGTTAGTGAGAAAGACAAGGCCCAACACTGCCACAGCAACACTGCTCATAAATGTTTGGGTTTTTAATGGCCTGTTTCCAAGTTTATCTCAGGCTGAGTTCTTTTTATTTACACAACTACAGGGAAGGTTACTCATACATGATCAACACATGGTGATAGGCATGTTAGGAGCTGGATCACAATTGTTTTTGTCCAAAGAAACGTTATGAGGAAGTCTTCTCATGAGTTGTTCATACAAAGTTTAGTTTGATAATGATTACAAAAGTAATGTTCCTATTTCTTATATTTCCTGATTTGAAAACTCTTTTTTGCATGAGTAATCCCAATGAAGTTAATGGAGAAAGAGAGAAAGAAAACAGGCCTCTCTAGTTAACAGCCCAAGATCTTGCCCCCCTTATTCATGCTGAATAGGTCTTTACTTTAGGGCCTTACAAATACTTGTTTGTATTATGATCTCTTATTTAGGCCTCAGTCCTGCAAAATTTACTACTAGTTGTAGTGACAACTCATAGTAATGTAGTAGTACAGGGGCTATTCATGATAATAACCACTACACTGGGATCAGATGAGTATAGGATTAGGTCTCCAGGGACTGATTCAGCATCCCTTAACAAACTCTTTATTCCTCATGAAGTCCTAATCCTGAAAAAAATCTTGCTACTAAATTAAGTGATTACTACCATGAGGGGCCCTATTGATTTCTAAGGTCTTGATTGCACTGAGTTGAACGAAGCTACTCAGGGTGGCAAGCACTACATCTGGTAATGAGTGCATGCAGGACTAAGGCTGAAGTAAGGAATATAATTCACATTCTATAAAGCAATCAGACAGAGGGTGGAATCCTGGCCTCACTGAAGTCAACAGGAATTTTGCTATTGATTTCAGTGGATACAGGAGTCAACTCATGAAGTGTAAAGCAGCCAGAAGTACAGCATCAAGATAGGGAGTCTGGCTTTTAAAGATCTTTATTTCCTAACTAGATTTGAGAACATATCATTTTAAAAACACACCCTTATGCATCTATGTGTCTCTCTTTCATATTATAGGTGTTGCTACCAACATCAAGGTGTCTGCCTTGGCTGGTTTTTTTTATTATGATTTTTACTTTTTTAAGTTCTAGCTTAAATGGCTCAGCTGTTTCTAAGAACTGGGTTGTAGGGGAAAAAACCCAAACCCTCTTTACCCATGTTCAAAAATTCTTACAGCCACATAATTGAGAAGCCCTAGTGCTCCACGCTTCAGAGCAAGGAGCTGAAATTTAGCCAGGGGTTGCACTGATATCAGGGGTGTGTCTTTTGCTGTCCCCATGAGTATCCACCCAAATTTGGCCCACGAGTAAGCCCATGAAAATTTCCTCTACTGAGCATGTCTGAGTTGGCTGTTAGAGACTGGCAACATGATATCTCAAAAGATTCCATCCGCACTAAGCATATGCAAATTGTTGGAGAATAATACTGCTGGCTTCTAACCAAAATTCCACCTGCACTGAGCACACTACATCCCCATGCAACTACCATCTGCTAAGTGGGCTGAGCATATGCTATCCCCACAGATCATGCTCCCTCTCAGGGCTGAGCAGAATATTTAGAAAAATTACTCCTCTTAACTGTCAGGAAGTACTGACACCAGAACTCAGAGCAGAGAGACTCTCTCATGTTCTCACTGCCCCCCAGTTGCTGGTTTCTAATTAGCAAGGAGAAAGCAACCTGACTCAGATATAGAGGTCTGAGGAGCAGGAATGGGAGGAGGGAGTAGAAGCAAAGGGGAGACAGAAGCAGTACCAGGGAGAAGGAGTCAGAAAGATTTACGGCCAGTAGACACAATTTCAAATGGAACCAAGGATTCCTGGTCTCAACATTCTTCTGCTGTCAGCAAACGAAATCCACTGGCAAAATGTCTCTCTCATCCCTTTCTAATGGCTGGTCCACATAGAATAGCCTACTGTTGTTACCAGTGGCTCAATTAGCTCAAATGGTAGCGGGCTGTGCTATGGATCTAAAAGGTCCCAACTCTTCCAATGGCCAATGCCAGGTTCAATATGCTCCCAAAGATGAAATTCCTGTTTTGGTTTGCTTTTCAAAAATTAAGAAATTACATCAAAAATGTAATAGTAAGGTTGCAAAGGTAAGGTTGCCAGGTTCAAAAGTTGGGAAATGCCAGTTAAGGTTGAATCTTAATTCAGTTCCCTGAAGGGTATGCATTATAATGCAGTATTTACATTGTGTGTTCACATACTATTTTTTCCACAGGAAACTACTCTCATTCCATGCACAGGATGAACAATACCCAGGGAATGAATCAAGGTTGTGTAGTGAAGGAAACTATTGTCTACAGGACCATAAGAACATAAGAATGGCCCTACTGGGTCAGACCAAAGGTCCATCTATCCCAGTATCCTGTCTTACAACAGTGGCCAGTGCCAGGTGCCCCAGAGGGAATGAACAGAACAGGTAATCATCAAGGGATCCATCCCCTGTCGCTCATTCCCAGCTTCTGGCAAACAGAGGCTAAGGGACACCATTCCTGCCCATCCTGGCTAATAGTCATTGATGGACCTATCCTCCATGAACTTATCTAGTTCTTTTTTGAACCCTGTTATGGTCTTGGCCTTCACAACATCTTCTGGCAAGGAGTTCCACAGGTTGACTGTGCATTGTGTGAAGAAATACTTCCTTTTATTTGTTTTAAACCTGCTGCCTATTAATTTCATTTGGTGACTCCTAGTTCTTGTGTTATGAGAAGTAGTGAACAACACTTCTTTATCTACTTTCTCTACACCATTCATGATTTTATAGACCTCAATCATATCTCCCCATAGTCGCCTCTTTTCCAAACTGAAAAGTCCCAGTCTTATTAATCTCTCCTCATACGGAAGCCGTTCCATACCATAATCATTTTTGTTGCCCTTTTCTGAACCTTTTCCAATTCCAATATATCTTTTTTGAGATGTGGTGACCACATCTGCACACAGTATTCAAGATGTGGGCATACCATGGATTTATATAGAGGCAGCATGATATTTTCTGTCCTATTATCTATCCCTTTCTTAATTATTCCCAGCATTCTGTTCACTTTTTTGACTGCCACTGCACATTGAGTGGATGTTTTCAGAGAATTATCCACAATGACTCCAAGATCTCTTTGTTGAGTGGTAACATCTAATTTAGACCCCATCATTTTATATGTATAGTGACCCCTCACTTCATTTGTTACAGAAGTTGAAAAGTGTGTAGTGAATAAGGCAGGGTATTTCAGAAAGAGAAAGGATAGTCTTGAGTTTAAGGCCCCCTGAATGTCACCCTGGCTAATTGGATTCTATACCTGTCACTACCACAGAGTTTCTATGTAATGCTGGGCAGGTCACGTAATCCAAACTTTCCACAGCTGGACATTAGTTATATGTCTTGTTTTGGGTGCCCAGCTTAAAACAACTGGAGTCTGTTTTTCAGAAATGTGGAATCCCTGGAACCCCAGGTCAGTTGGAGCTGTGCACTGAATATGTAGAACTCTATAAAAGTGTTAAATACTCTGAAAAAAATAAACTGTAGGTCGCTCAAGGTGGTGGATACTTAATTTAGGACTTGTATTGGCCTGCTATACAGGGATGCATTTCATCCATAAAGTGGATAGTTTTGCTAGATATCTCCTTATAAAATCAACTTGATTATTGTAAAAGGGTAAAGCACTGAGTCTATCTAAAGACCCTTAATTTGTCATTATTTACAGCTTTCTAATTAAACACCAGTGCAACAGATTTTCCTCAGTTGCTTAACAAAAGTTCTGGTTTGCATTTTTCAAATATACGATTCAGCTGAAAGTTAAATGTTAGCTAGACTTGGCTAATGATCACTGGTCATATGAGTACCATGCACACATTAAGACAAAAGCAATGTACAGGAAAGGTATACAGCAGAGGAAAACATGCTGGCATTCTTTGTACAAGGTCAATGCTATTCTTAATAAGCCAGTGCTTAGGGTAAAGGTAGACATGGAAGATGGATGACAGAGTCATAGTTCCCTTGTTATTGTGGATTTCAGGAGGAACAAGAACCTTCCAATCAGAGGAGAGGAAGTAAAATTGAGACCTGTCGATGGAAAAGGAAAAAAAAAAATCACAATTGCTGCAAAATTATGATTTTCGGCTGAAGAGCAGCCGCCTGAGGGAATTATAACCACAGGGGACAGAACAGCCAGAAAATTCATATGTGAATGTCAATGAAATAGCAGCCATCTACTAGGAGTCAGAGTAAAACATGTGGAGATCAAAACATGTGGAGTCCAGGTGTAGCTGCAAAAACGCCAAAGGAAGTCATAAATTGTGACCCAGAGGGACAGCAACAAAGACCAAGTCATAAAGCACCAGATTCTGCTATCCTTACTCAAACTGAATTGATTTTCATTGATTTCAGTGGAACTAGTTGCAGAGTCAGGCACTACTCCAGATGGTGGAATCTGGTCCATAGCTGATAGCCAATGATGGGAACTGTCGATGTTCCATAGTCGTGGGTTTACATGCATTATATTGGGACCAATTTACTTTCCTGGGTACTAAAATGCTTCATAGTAATCACAAGACCAAACCCTTCAAAACACTGAACATCTCCTGCAAGGTGACTTAATACAAGCAATATTCTGCTCCTATTGCACTGCATGTACTGTAGTCACACCAAAAGGAGAAAACATGAGCTTGGTCTGGTCCAAGGGGTTGTTTGAATCCATCCTTTTCTAATCTCAGTCATAGCAGCCCACAAGTCAGTGTTTAGTTGAAATTGGCTCCTGTTGTTATCTTCTGCTCTTTGATGGCTGAAAGGTAAGGGTGAATAGAGGAGCAAAAGGAAAGGGCCATCATAAAACACACACCATACCAGGCTGTTTTAATCCTCTCTCTTTTTCATGTTTTCTGGCAAAACAGGTTTGTTTTAATGAACACTCAGGAAATGTTTTCCAATGCAGGCAGATAATTCTGGTAGCTGAGAAGATGAAGCATAGCCAATCATTAAGATAAAACTTTTTCTTTTTCATCCTTTTGCTAATCCAAAGATAGCATGCCCCAGAGGGGCCTCCACTCCTGATTCTCTGACGAAAGCCGAGCAGCATTCTGAGCCACAAGATGAGATAAAGCTGCAGTTATGAACAACAGGCCAGAAGCTCTGGCATGTTTCCCTCCCACAAACCTTCCTTAAAGGTCAAGCAAACTACTTAGGCCTCCTGTTACAGGGATGAAAGAAGAACAGTTAAAAAAAGAGGGGGGGGCTCTCCTTGGTTATAGCAGGCACAAAACAAAAAGACAACCTGTGTGCCAGAGTTGGCTGCTGGAATGCTTTATGACCTTTTGACCTCAAAGATGAGCAGTCTAGGAAAGGAAAGTCATTTATAGATTGCCTCAGATAACTGTGTCTAATGCAGAACATTTAGGCTGTATCTAGTAGTGAATTTATTTTACACACACATACCTTAGCCAGCAATGCTGCAAGTTCATATAGAGAGATCAACATACCCATTAATGCACCAGTCTGGTACTCTGTACAATATGCTGTTCTTAGGAGATCAGTTTTTATTTGTAGACTTGCGTAGCAAAAATGTCCAGATCTAGTTTTTGCAGGCATCATTGCTAGGAAATGAAGAATGACAGTCTGTGAACTTTAACCCCCCCCCCCCCCAAAAAATGCTGAATACTCAAGTTCTGAAACAGAGCTAGTGTTTGTGCTATCTTCCAAACTACAGCATGATTACTAGTAATTTCCAGTGCAAATAATGGAAATTGCTACCTTAAAAATGATGCCCTCTGAATTTTTAAAGATTAAATTAAGGTGATAGGGAGAGAAACCTAGACCTCCAGATCTGCTGCTAATGCAATGTACTGGACTTTATATATTCCCTTATTCCAAAAGAGTGAAACTTAGTACAAAAATTAACTGTAGTGTCAATGGCAGTTGCAGGTGCTCAGCTCTTGTTATAATCAGCCTTTTAGCTCCAGTTGTGTAAGCTGATCCATACTGGCAGAGGCCCCTAGTTTGTGCAAAACCCTACTGAAGTCATGGGAGCTCCATACAGGCAGAGGGGAAACCGACACAGATCGACTTGCAGCCTGGGGTTGTATATGTTTCCTCTGTTTGGGTCCTACCTTACTCTGGGTTGTGTAGTACTGAGCATATAGATGTAACCCTGCAATTATATAGAGGCTAAAGATTGACTGGATCTCTACCCTTCAGATTGAGGCACATTGGCAGCATGGTATGGGCAAGCTTGCCTTCTCTTTACCCATGCTGTACCAGTCCTAAATGAAGAGATTAAGACTTGATACATGACCTTGTTCTAAACAAACTGGAGTAATGTAGCCTAGTTAAACCTACTATAAGGTTGGGGCACAACAGGTTGGAAAACCATACTCGGAGAGTAGTTATCAATGGTTCACAATCAAGCTTGAAGGGCATATCCAGTGGGATTCCATAGGGATCTGTCCTGGGTCCAGGTCTATTCAATAGCTTCATAAATTATTAGGATAATGACAAAGAGAGTATACTCATAAAGTCTGCAGACAATACCAAGCTAGGAGAGTTGCAAGTGCTCTGGAGGACAGGTTTAGTATTCAAAATTATCTTGACAAACTGGAGAAATGGTCTGAAATAAATAGGATGAAATTCAATAAGGACAAATGGGAAGTACTACACTTAGGCACGAATAATCAATTGCACAAAAACAAAATGGGAAAAGACTGCCAAGGAACGAGTACTGCAGAAAAGGATCTGGGAGTTATAGCAGACCACAGGCTAAATGAGTTAACAATGTAATACCATTGTAAAAAAAAAATGCAAACATCATTCTTGGATGTGGTAGGAGGAGTTTTGTAAGCAAGACAGGAGGAGTAATTATTCTACTCTACTCCTCACTGACAAGACCTTCCCTGGAGGAGTGTGTCCAATTCTGGGCACCACACTTCAAGGAAGATGTGGACAAATTGGAGAGAGTCCAGAAGAGAACCACAAAAATTATTCAAGTCCTAAAAAACATGACCTACAAGGAAAGATTGAAAAAATTGGGTTTGTTTAGTCTGGAGAAGAGAAGACTGAGAGGGGATATAATAAATCTCCAAATATATTAAAAGGTTGTTATAACGAGGAGGGTGATAAATTGTTCTCCTTAACCACTGAGAATGTGACAAGAAACAATGGGCTTAAATTGCAGCAAGGGAGATTTAGGTTAGATATTAGGAAAAGCTTCCTAACGGCAATGATCTAGATAATGCTTATTCCTGCTTCAGTGCAGGGCACTGGACTAGATAACCTACCGAGGTCCCTTCCGGGCCTACATTTCTGTAATTCTTTGCAATTTATCTGCTGCCTTTCATAAATATCAAAGTAACTTTAGAACATAACTAAACTTGTGTTTTTGTCGCAAGCCCTGTATAAGGGACAGTGCTTTGTTGTGCTGTTCCAAGCACAGCCTTGGATGCAGATTATGAATCAGTCACAGTCACCTCTTGGTTTCCCTCCCTGCTCTAGGGAAAACTGTACCTTAATGCTCTTTTTCCTGAGCCTGAAAGAGTGCTTGGCACATCCTTTGGCTTTAATGAGGTCTGTGATTGTCTTTGGATACAAGACCTACCTGATGGCAGCCATTAGCACCTTTCCTCTTAGCCAAATACACACCTGTTTTGAAACCTCATTGTAATCAATAGTGTTAAATCAATACAAAACTATAAATTTGGACAATAGCCCCTCTTTTATGTAGCCTTTAAAATAAACATTTGTTCTGGCTCTGAAGATATAAACAATCCCCTCCCGCAATCTTTATTTTAATTTAAAAATTTCTGAATCAAGAGTTGTAATGTTTATATCAATGATGACTCCTGCTGTTTTATTTTTCTGCCAGCTTTTCTAAGTCTCAGTATGTGCTCAAGTTCCTTGAATTTTGTCTAGACGATGCAAAGGCCTTTTCCATGAAATATTTAGTTATTTGACATTTCTTTCCTCCCAACCCCATCTCACCCGACTGTCCCTATTAGAGCTCTTATTTTCCAATATTCTTATTTTGAATGAGTTACAAGCCTCACAAAAGCACATCATCTCACAAATGCAATTTGCTGGGGAAAAGTGGTAGCTGCTCCATAGTTAAAGTTGCAGCTGAGCTTTTAAATACATTACACACAGTCACATGTTAACAGTGCGTATTGGGGTACGGGGTTGAAACAAACAGGTGCCACAAATTTCAGAGTAGCAGCCGTGTTAGTCTGTATCCGCAAAAAGAAGAACAGGAGTACTTGTGGCACCTTAGAGACTAACAAATTTATTAGAGCATAAGCTTTCGTGGACTACAGCCCATGAAAGCTTATGCTCTAATAAATTTGTTAGTCTCTAAGGTGCCACAAGTACTCCTGTTCTTTTTTTTAGGTGCCACAAAGTTAGTCTGTTTGCACTCTGTTGCAGGACTGGGAATCAAAGCTCTATTTTCTTCAACAAGCTTCTTGTGGTCACACCCCTGCACCTTTGACTTCAGTGGGGCTCCTTAGGGACTGGGGGATCCATCTGCATGGATTGAGGATTTCGTGTTGAAAGAGCAAAAAGGTGTGAATTTACACAATAGCTCCTGAATGTAGTGATCCAGCTGTACTAATCCAACTCACTAAGGTAGATATTTTTTAGTATAGCCAATAATAGGGTTACCATATTTTGAGTGTCCAAAAAGAGGACACTCCACAGGGCCCCGACCCTGCCCCCAGCCCCGCCCATGCCCACGCCCCAACTCCACCCCTTCCCCAAAGTCCCCGCCCCAACTCCGCCCCCTCCCCTGCTTCCCGCGAACATTTGATTCGCGGGAAGCCTGAAGCAGGCAGCAGGTAAGCTGGGGGTGGGTGGGTGGGGGGGAGGAAGCGTGGCCCAGTCTGTCCCCCCGCAATCGAGCGGCTCCCTCCGGCGGCCGGCCCCGGCCCCAGCCCCAGCGTCTCCAGCCTGGCTCGGCTCAGGCTCTGGGGTGCCGGCCCCGGGCCAGCCCTCGGCCGAGCACCCCCAGGCCAGCACCGCCAGCCCCAGCCCCCGGCCCAGCACCGCCGGCCCCCGGCCCAGCACTGCCGACCCCGCACCCCCGGGCCCCAGGCCAGCCCCCGGCCGAGCACCCAGGCACCGGCCCCTCCCTATTTTCCCGGACATGTTCGGCTTTTTGGGATTTCCCTCCGGACGAGGATTTGAGTCCCAAAAAGCTGGACATGTCCGGGAAAATCCGGACATATGGTAACCCTAGCCAATAATGCAATATGCTCTTTTCAGAAGCAAATACTTTAAAAGGTCCATATCCTGCCACCAGCACAGGCCCAGCTCTCCCCATTGAAATCAATGGAGAGGTCTGTGTAAAATATCAGTGGCAGGATATGGATAATCGCTGATCTTTCTCTGTACGGCAGTGGAAGTTGAAATATGCCATTTTTCTCATATTTAGAAGTTACTTGGTTTGAACTCATTATTTACCTGTATGTTATTAAGGGCATTTGAAAAGGCTTATTTCCTTCAAAACCTCAGAAGGACAAGGATTCATGCCAAGTCTACCAACTTATAATTATAGATTTTTACAGTAGGACTGTGCAAAAACAAAATCTGCCTCACTACTGAAGTTGACAAATTCTACCTTCTTGCCAGTTTTGGAATTCTGCAAAAAAAGAGATTCATTTTTTTCCAACTGTAGTTTAAAGAATTTTACAATACATCAAAATTTCTTGTTGATTAACCAAACCAAAAGCTACAGTGAAAAACATCAAAACCAGCTCATGGATTTATTTGTTCTGAGCCTGAACTGGAAATACTCAGAAAGAACACAGGCAAAAAGAGTTTATATAGTTAGGAAAGCTCTTATTGGGTACATTTCTCTAAAGATATTTCCCTTTCATGCTAGACCTGCTATATATTTATTGATTTTATGATATCCCCAAGCAATGAAAGTATGGGCAGAGAGAAAGCATCATCTACATTTTAAAAAAATAATCAAATCTCATTTGAAGGCAGTGTAAATCTAGTAGATTATGCACGGGAAAAGAAGAATTCCTGAACCCCAATCTCAGCTGTATAACACTGATTTACTGTGTGGCTTCCGGCAAACCATGTAATCTCAGAGTTTCCAATCTATGATTTTATCCACATTTCAGAATATTTCATGGGTTCTTTTAAAGCCCAGCCCCTGAAGTAACAGGAATATATGGGAATCTCATTTTACATAAAATAAATTTCTAGACCTCAGGGCTGCAGAGGAACCTTGCAAATGTTGGACGAGCGTGACCAAAGGAATTATTTCAGCTCAGTACTAATGTGGACACGAGAATGAATGGATATAAACTGGCCATGGGGAAGTTTAGGCTTGAAATTAGACGAAGGTTTCTAACCATCAGAGGGGTGAAATTTTGGAACAGCCTTCCGAGGGAAACAGTGGGGGCGAAAGACCTCTCTGGCTTTAAGATTAAGTTAGATAAGTTTATGGAGGGAATGGTTTGATGGGATAACGTGATTTTAGTCAATTGGTCAACAACGTGGCATCGCTGGTACATAGTATCAATGGTCAATGAGGGTCTGGCTGGAGAATCTTGCCTGCATGCTCGGGGTTCTACTGATCGCCATATTTGGGGTCGGGAAGGAATTTTCCTCCAGGGTAGATTGGCAGAGGCCCTGGAGGTTTTTCGCCTTCCTCTGCAGCATGGGGCGGGGGTCGCTAGCTGGAGGATTCTCTGCGACTTGTAGTCTTTAAATCACAAGATTTGGGGACTTCAACAGCTGAGCTAAGGGAAAGGGGTGGGTCAGCTTTTGTGGCCTGCATCATGCGGGAGGTCAGACTAGATGATCATAATGGTCCCTTCTGACCTTAAAGTCTATGAGTCTATGAGTCAAAAGGCTCAAAAACCAGAAGGCAAATAAAAGTCACCTGCCATTTTTTTAACATTGTGATTTTATTTTATTTTGAGGGGATGGAAGAGAAGTAGGCTGACTCATTTTTGAACAGTTGGCTATAAACTAGCCAGCTGTAATCTATGTTACTTCATTCCTTCCATCTTCTCTCCCCCACATCTGTAAAAAAAGAGGGATAATATTTATGGAAGGTGGTTTGCTGAGAGGATATATTAGGGGAATAGTTGGAGCTCGAGTAAAGGGAAGAGGCAGCAAGGGAGGTCTCTCCAAGCCAAGCGAAAAAGCAGCTCTCCCAATTCTGGCTTCCCTGGTCTTTGCATAGCAAGTAGTTCATATTAACACTAGTCTGAGTTACACTGGAGGAAAAGTATACTTACTGCATTCCAAGTTAGCTATTAGACAGCACACCCAATCTTGATGTCAGTTGACATTTAAATTTGGGCACAAGGTGAACACCACCACTCGTTACAAATACAGTGGAATCCACTTTAAATTAACACGTAAATAAATTTATCTATTGAAAACAAACTCTTTTTGATACCAAATCAAACACATGAAACACAAAGGTATCAAAAATTGTTGTAAAAAGAATAAACCAGCTAAAAGAAAAAACTTCCTTATTCCATGCATGTCTACAGGAAAAAACTGCATGTCTACAGGAAAAAACTTACAATAATAAGCCTTTTGTATACACAAACCAAACATAAGTCATACACAGAAACCCTCTTAAATACCTCGTAAAGCTGAAAAAAGTATCCACCCTCAGTTCACCAACATCAGCAGGTTTACTGTATTATTTTTTGGCCATTTCCCGATACCATTTGTAAGGAAACACCTGGAGCCACCTTATAAAGAAAAGTAAAGCAAATAGGGGGAGCAGCCTCCTGGGAGAATGGAGGAGAGGGGGAAATCCCGATAGCACAGCAAACTGTACTGTATTTATTAAATTACATCATGTTTCTAGAACAAAGCATGCATGAACCATAGAGAAGGAGAGTGGGGGAAGGATGTTTATAGGGCAAGATGACAGGGCTTGTGCTTCATATTTGGATCCCAATATCAAATACATATAACAATAAACCTCTTCAAATACTACATTCTTACATTTTGGGATTTTCCGAAAGCACTCTTCATTGGCCTAACTCTACTCCTATTGAAGTCAACAGTAAAATTCTTATTTATTTTAATGAGAACAGGTAGACCAATCCTGAGTTTTTGGCAATCCCATACACAGTTGATTTCCCACTCTATAGGTGAAAATGTATTTCCCTTCTCCAAAAATGTGGACTTAGTATTGGAACCATTTTGACTCCAAATACAAGGCAGTTTAAAACATGAAGAAATTTAATATCAATCTGAATTCTGTTTGGTCCCCTAGATACAATTATATGGGCAAAGTTACATAGGAGATGAAGAAACAATTGGTATATAATTAACTGGACTATCTCTAAAGAGGATGGAGATGCTAACATCTTCAAGTCATGAAACTACATTTATTTTCCAGAGTAATAAACAGAATAGTGGAACAGATTCTAAAAGAGATTAGATGTATTTAAACCAAGACATGGACTAAGTAGCTTGACTCTGCTAGTTTTAAAGGAACAAAATAAGGGAATTAGAGCCTAATTCAAAGCCCATTGAAGTTAATGGCATGGCTCACAATGACTTCAATGGGCTTTCGATCAGGCCTTGGTAAACAGGCTTTGATTAAGGAAGGTATTTAAACAAGTGCTTAAGTTTAAGCATGTTAGTACCCCCACAGACTTCAGTGTGAGTAGTGTTAGGTGAAAATCCCACCCTCTAATAATATGGTAAAAGTCACCTAGATTCTGGTGACATTGCTGGACTGAAAGTTATTAAAGCTTTACAGCAAAGGCATATCAATGAGTTTGGTTTTCAAAAAGCATTTGGCTAAGTTCCATTAACAGAGATTGACAAAGAACCATGGAATCGGGGGTGAAATAGTTTGTTGCTAAGTTTATTCAGCAAGAGGCAAATATATCCCAATAGGAAACTACTTTATAAAAATTGCTAGTGAGTGAAGTATCCAACGGTCAATTTCATAATCTGTTTGCTAATTGTATCTATTAAAATAGAAAAGCTTGCTTTTGTGTAACATTAGTATTATAAATATAAACATTCAGAAGTTAGAAAATAAAAGAGGTTAAATTTCACATGGTGTAAATTAAACTATACCTCAACCCCGATATAATGCGACCCGATATAACAGGAATTCAGATATAACGCGGTAAAGCAGTGCTCCGGGGGGGTGGGGCTGCACACTCCAGTGGATCAAAGCAAGTTCGATATAACGCGGTTTCACCTATAACATGGTAACATTTTTTGGCTCCCGAGGACAGCGTTATATCGGGATAGAGGTGTATGTTGCACATTGCATGTTTCATGGTCCATCAACAGCATGATATGAGACTATACAATGGGACATCTATATTTATAGAGAAAACAGGAATAGAAGACACACAATAGGTGCAACATAGCTCCATTCATATTACTATAGGAGCTAACTGTTTTCTTTAACTTACTAAAACTATGTGAAATAGTTTAAACTATTTCAGATTTTCCCGTTTTGAGAGGGAAAAGTACAGTAATCATAAATTTGCAAGATTGAGGCCCAAAATTATAAATTGGCATTGGTACTGAGGTAGACAGCCATAAGGTTGCCTTCTGACAATAACCTCACAAGCTCTGATGTAAGGGGTGCCTGGGCAGCTGTGGAGATTCTGGGCAGTGGTGCAGCCCATAGACACTTAGAGACAGGCTGCAATAACTTTAGACAAGCATCCAGGACTGTCTGTTACATTGGAGTGGGGGCTGCAAAGGTGATTTAAAGCCACCAATACCCACCGTACTCTGGAGCAATGCAGAATCTCACCCCCAATGTTTGCAGACTCCAGGGCACCATGCATGCATTGTAGCTGTAACCAGGGAACACAAGTATGAACATGACAACCAGTTTTGATTACTACTAGGGTGATACAAGACACTTGACTCCTGCTTTGTGAAATGGTTGTTTTATGTAAGCCTAGCCATGTTCATGTGACTGGAGCCAGGAAATAATTACTAGTCTAACAGACACTCCTTTGTGTTTCTTTTATTACAGATGATGATTTGTCAATTCCATGGGCTGCTGTGCTAACCTTCACATATAGTGCACAGGCAACCCTGGGAAATGTATCTTTTTGGACTTAGCAGTTTGACTGGGGCAGGGACTTTGGGGAAGGGGGTGGAATTGGGGCAGAGTGACGACGGTGCAGGGGCGGGGCCATGGGAGGGGGGGTCGCGCACCCACGGGGCAGAAGGGAAGTCGGTGCCTATGGAAGAATCTCCTTCAAAGGGTCAGTGGGCTGTAAGAAAAAGGCATCGGCCCCCTTAGGCCTCGGGGAGAGATCCATCCTGACCAAGGAAAGGGACAGTCATCATCTTGATAGCAGACTGTGAATGAGAAAAGCCATCTTAAACAAAGCCTTGAACCAAAACTTGCTAGATTAAGTTTTAGACTTTTAGATGTGTATTTTCACTTTTATTTGCTTGTAGCCGTTTCTAACTTTCTCACTTAGGATTCACTTAAAATCCTATCTTCTTTTGTTAATAAACTTGTAGCTTTTTAATCTAAACCAATCCAGCACTGTGTTTAAATTGAACTGTTTGCCAACTCCTGTTAAAATAGGAAACTGTTGAATATTGCCTCTTTACGGTAGCACCAAACCTTGAACTGCCCAGGAGAGGGCTGGACAGTGCAGGACACACTTTTGGGGGGAAATTCAGGACTGGGAGAGTGTTGAGGTCACCTTCCAAGTAGTAACCAAGGATGGTGGAAGCCAGAGAGTGGCTGTGTGTTGCTGATAGACTGACAGGGTCAGAGCTGCTGGACCAGGGCTGAAACTGTACACAGACAGTCAGGGTGTGACCTGCATGCCAGTAGGCTGCTTTGAGTGGCCTAGCTTGAGAGCTGCAACAGCAAAGCATTGTAGGGCACCTGAGATTACAGGGCAGACCGTGACACAAGCCCTCTCTGGTCTGGGCTGCACACCAGAAAGAGACACTTGGTTACAGTGGGTAGTCCTAAATGACAAACAAGTCACTTCCAATATGCAATTGGAGTGTCTACATAAGAGTTTCTCTCTCATATGGAAAAAAAGCTCTCATTCGTTCAGGAAGAGACTTAACTAGTCAGCAATGAAAGGCTTCAGTTAATAGGGTTTGTTTGTTTCTAATGGTAGAAGGGAAGTAATCAGAAGACTGGTTTTAGCAACACAGGAAGTATTTATGATTGTGTGATCGGGTGCACTCACCTCTCACAAGCACCCCCTGTCTCAGTGCATGTTCCTGAACACTCATTCTCTCTCTTTGTGTTTGTGGTGGGTCTTTGCTAGCTCAGCCCTCCAGCTGAGTCACAGAGTCTGTATGTGAAATAAAAGCCAAACCCGGGCCTCTCTCAAAGCCCTCAGTAATGTCTCTTGATCTGCAGCCCTATCTCTGGACTTGCTCCTCGATCAGTCCAGCAGGGCCTATCACAGTACCCCAGTTTGAATTGTCTCAGCCCCTTCTGGGCTATCTCAAATTGTCCCTGCTCTTCAAGCAGTCCTGCCCCTAGTGTGGGACACGTCCCCCAGGACTCCCTCCCAAGACACTCTTTGCCTCTCTGGGCCTTTCTGGCCCCAGCTCTTCAGCTGGGCCACTAAAAGAGTTCAGTTCCCCTTCTGGGATCTATCAAAGCCCAGGCCACTTTCCCAGTGGCTGGGGTGGGACCAGGCCCTGCCTCTACTCCAGGTTCCAGCCCAGGGACCACAGTTGCCAACTGTCACGTAGTAAATAAGCACCCTGATTTTCCTAATAAGCCAAAAATCAAGCTAATCCCATTTCAAAACAAGGCCAAAACAAGCCAATTCCTAAGAACCCCAACACTCTATGTGATGTGACTAGATCACCCCAGCGTGCAGTCTGGGATTGTGGTGGGCCGGCTGTGCACCCCTGACTCTCTCCCCCCTTGCCCCTGCTTGCCCCCCTTTGCCGGGAGCCAATCATAAAAAAGAAGCAACAAGTTACAAGCCAAACAAGCTACAAGCCAAAAATTAGCCAACAAGCAACTCACAAGCCAATTAAGCCAAAAATAAACTCAATTTCTGTGTTTTTTTCCACAGGTTTGGCATGTCTGCCAGGGACCCTATAGACAGCAGCCATCCACCATGTCCCTTTAAATAAAAACTGTGTCACTGCTACAATTCCGTGAGCCACGTCCCCAGTTTATTCTTCGCCCTTACCTCAGGGCCCTGTCCTGGTTGAGTCCAAGCAGCCAGCCTGAAACTCCTTTGCGTTCCCCCTAGCCTCTGCCAGCACGGCTCTGTCTGGGCGCCTGTAGCTCCCTCAGCCAGCTAGATACACCATCCATGCTCCTCCAGCTCCAGCAAGGAATTGATCTCATGTTGGCCCTGCAGCTCTTCTTATACTAGGCTGCTGGGCCCCGATTGGCTTCTTGCCACACAGCTTGTAGGACCTGTCTATTGCCCTTTTCTGGGACGGGGCATGGCAGGGCCGCAAGGCCTCCAGGAAGGGGCCTTCGGACCTAGACCATCCCATCACAGATTGATTATGCTGTTGATTAAAAACATCTCTTTGAAGTGGTGTGACACTCCCCAGGGATACCCACCTTAGCATGAAGTAGTCTTGTCTGCGCATGCTGTGGATCAGCTTCTTGAAATCTCTGGCAGCGCAAGCACTACCTTCCAGGCCTCTGCAGGCCTCACCCTCGCTATACAGGCAGCAATAGGCACATACAAACCCCATCTCCTTGACATGTGTCCTGCAGTCTCCAGACCCTTATCCAATGAATACTCACAGAATCACTGGCCTTTCTGTTCCCAAAAGAACAGCTTCTAAGATTTAACTTAGGACCTGCACTTTGCTTAGGACCATGACACTTGGGTATATTTATAGTGAAAACAAGAACAAGTTTATTATCAAAGACTGATGATTCAAGTAAGAATATTGGAAACAAATGGTTACCTGTAAAAACAAAGGCACAGCATGCTTTCTAGAGACTAAATTTAGCTAACAAGTTACTCTCTTGTTTTTAATCTCACCCAAAAGTTTTCAATCAAGCCTGACTGAAACTCCTTTTACTTCCTCAGTGAAGGGTGCCTGGGTGTCTGCTCTGTCCCACAAGAAATACTCTAGCAAACCTTTGATCTGTACCACCAGATAAAGTACAGTCCCCACTGCTGTTTTTGTCTTCCTGTTAGTTTTTCTGAAGTCCCCACAACACTTCATTTGCATTCAGTTCAAACTAGTGATGAGAGGCCCAAAATACTCAATTTACATGTAAACAGGTAGATGGATAAACATCTCATCTGACAGGAAACTTGTTTTTCACCTTTGCTGCTGACCAGCTCCCCAGACACAGACTTTAAGAATATATTTTGTATACTCACATGTAAGTCCTTATATAACAGCTGTACATATATTTCACAAAGATATTGATCACCAGCGTGACACTGGCTTTCATTTGAGACCTCACATGAGATACTTTGGCGAACTAGAATGTATATGTCAGACCCAAGAGAACCCTGTAACCCTCTGTACCCCCTTGCCAGTTGGGATTAAGAGATTCTTGGGTCACAGCAGATGATAGCAAAACACACTTTTTGCTTTTAAAATAACTGTTTTATAATATTATTCTCTCCCATTTCTTCACTGAGCTATTCCAAAATGTATCATATTAAAGACAAGGGCCACTCTAACTCCTTTGTATAGCCTTCTATGTCCACACTCTTATGGGTTATAACAAAGAACTCTCATCCTAATCACCTCTGCCTGGGGTTTGAGATTTACAGACCTAGAACTTGATTGACAAGGTTTTGCACAACCACCTTGGTTTATTCACTATAGACATGGGACTAAACCGAAACTTATTATACAAACTCCATTACCCAAGTGTTATTTTGTTGCTTTGGATAAACTAAAGTTCAGATCCAACCCATCCCAAGTTTGGTTTTTCAACTGATTAAGCTTTACAAAAGCTAAAACATGGTTTCCGTATTTATTTTGGAAAAAATATTGAAAACACCAACTCAGCAATGGGGTAAAAATAAAATCCCCTGCTTTTAGATGCCTGGAATATGAAACAAAAGAGGCAATACTGTTATTAGGCATGCATGAACCAGTTTGGATTATGTAATATTTGCCCTGGACCTTTCCCAAGACTCGGAAAGAACTCAATCTTAATGAGTCCTAACATTTGAAAAACAACTCTTGCTTGTTTTTGTTTTTTCATTTTTGTACACCTTGGTGCTTCTTGGTTTCAGTTGGGACTAGTAGTGGAACTACCAAATTAAAAAGACTGTTCTTGTGTTTACAGACCAGCTAGAACCAGAAAGCGGTGGCAATCTCAGAAAGAATTCTTGACTTTGCAGGATTTTCAGCCTAATTCCAAGACCAAAAGAGGTTTGAGTAATTATTCAGATTTTGGATTTAGAGAGTGTGTGCATTCTTATCAGAAAATTGGAGAGACTTCTGTAATCTACAGTAAAAGGATTTTTAAATTATGAAAAAGCTGATGAAGGTAAGGCCTAGCTTATGCTAAAACGTTAGATTGACCCAGCTATGTTGTTCAGGGCTGTGAAAAATTCACACCCTGAAGCAACATAGTTAAGCCAACCTGACCCTCAGTGTAGACAGTGCTAGGTAGACAGAAGAATTAATCTGTCAATTTAGTGGCTGCCTCTGCAGGAGGTGGATTAACTACACCAATGGAAGAACTTCTCCCATTGGCATAGGCAGTGTCTACACTAAAGTACTACAGCAGTGCAGCTACAGCACTGTTGCTGTGCCACTATAGCATTTCAAGTATAGACAAGCCCTAAGATTAAAATTGTTCCCACAGGTAACATAGTTTACAGACTGAGGAATTGATAAAGAGCAGCTGTAACAGCTGTGATTGGGTATATTGTGAGCTCTGTACCTCAGATAACTGAGTTACAGGCTGTTAGTGGTCTAAAGATCAACATTAATACACTGACTTACACCCAGAGTCACACAAAAATCCATCAGAGGCCTGCCAATAGGCATTCATGTTGGCCTGCATTAACTGAGGTGGGGATAGCTGCACTAAGCTCTAGCTACAGGCTGGACTTCAAGGTTAACATTAAGACCAAGCCTCCATTAGCACTACAGTCCAATCCAGGAGTGTAAAGTTCTCACTGAAGACACAAACCACAGGATTAATGATTGTAGAACTTGGGCATAAGCTTTATATTAGGGCTGTCAAACAATTAAAATAAATTAATTGTGATTAATCACACGATTAAAAAATTATTCGCGATTAATTGTACGATTAATTGCACTGTTAAACAATAACAGATTACCACTTATTTAAATATTTTTGGATGTTTAGCTGCAGAAGGTTGATTTTCTTTTTTGGTGGTCCAGGTTCTGTAGTTTCTGCATCGGAGTGTTGCTCTTTTAAGACTTCTGAAAGCATGCTCCACAGCTCATCCCTCTCAGATTTTGGAAGGCACTTCAGATTCTTAAAGCTTGAGTCGAATGCTGTAGCTAGCTTTAGAAATCTCCCATTGGTACTTTCTCTGAGTAGGCGCATTGACTTGAATGTGGACCTAAATTTCTTTACAATCCCTGTTCAGCAAAGCATATGTGTAAATTGACATTAATGGGCCTTACGTACTTGCTTAAAAGCCTGCTCCAAAGCCAGTTGAAGTCCATGGTGAGAGTTTTTCCATAGAGTTCAATGGGCTTTGGAGCAGGTTCTTAAGCAGGTACTTAAGGTCCACTAATGTTAAATTACATGTGCTTTGCTGAACAGGGATGGATTTAAGTGTGTGACTAAACCCTGACCTTAATTCTTGAACTATTGTGTGTTTCTCTGTAGCTGCTCTAGGGAGAGAAGCCATGATTTTCAGAAATGATTAATGATTTTGGTTGCCTCCATTTTTGGGTGCCCAGTTTCAGACACATTAATAAAAGGCTTTATTTTCAGAGGGTGGGCGCCCAGCACTTACTGAAAACGAGGTCCCTTTAAGGCATCTCACGTTGGACTTCCAAAATTGAGGAACCCAAAATCATTAGTCACTTCTGAAAATCTTGGCCAGGAGTTACTCATTTAATTTAAAAATTGCTGTAAGCCATGAGTACTTATGATTACACTGATACTAGTGCTATGCAACTTATGACATTATATTGACTTCTCTATGAAAGGTCAGAAGTAGCAGCATGAGATGAACCTTTGTAGCTGTATACACATCCAATAACAATCAGAAAACAGGATTTTCCAATAGGAGATTTAAAATTATATACCAAGCTTTTTCTTTTTCCCCTGGCAGGCAGCAGATAGGAAAAAGTTAACTGAGCCAATGCAAAAACGTCAAGCTATTATCAGAATAAAAACATTATGGAAACATGTTTTGTCTTTATTTATGACAGGGAATGGGCCTTTTTCTTAAGGAAATTATGGTGTCAGAAAAGAGACGAGTACCTCCCTCAATATTCCATCAATCTTCCGCTTCTTCATATGGTGCAATTCCCCCCTTCCCCTCCCTTTTTTAAGTTTGTTGTAACTTGTAGAAAGTCCTCCAACACCACTTGGAAAAAACATCTCCTGCAACTGTCAACGTTCTTGGCTGTCAACGCATATTGAAAAAAGTGTAGATTTTGGCTTTAGCAATATATGCCAATAAGTTTTCTTGGCATCAACACAGAACTTAATTGGATTCACTCTCAGGACAACAAGAGTTTTCCACTCAAGGCTCTGAAGAACTTCTGATCCATAATTTTAAGTAAAATTTTAGAAATATACACATATATAAATACATGTGTTTTGTACAAGAGTATATATTCACAAAACCATTAAATAGTTATGGATTTTCAAAATTAAAAACTGGGACACTTTGGTGGTGACTGTTTTAGGGTTGTGAAATAGTCCTACAAATGAACACTTTTTAAAAAGGCTGCTGGTATCATTACAGACAGCTTCTGACTGTAAAACAACTTCTCAAATTAGAGCATTTTTACCCCAGTAATTTAGTGTTCTGAATGAACTTGTAAGTTTCATTAATGGTCTTTTGAGTTAGAAGTACAGTTTTGAAGGTGTTTGCCCTTGTTTGACTTCTCTATTCACTTCCAACACTGAACACTCATTCCACTGGACTGTTCCTGATAAAGAATAGCCTATTTGGCACAACAATATGGCTAGAACAAACATTATAAAATCCTGCCTCTATAGAAATCAGTGGGAATTTTGCTTTGGCCTTCACTGGAGCTAGGATTTAATCGTTTGTGGTTGTAAAAAAAAATATTTAATTGATGAAATGAAAGAATGGAGACTTCTCTGGTTTCCCACAAGGAGTTCCTATGACACAGTGTAAAAAAACTAGTACATATGGTCATTGTATGTGTGAGTGTGAGAGAGAGAGAGACACACACACACAAACACACCTGTATTATAGGTAGAATGCACAGCAACAACTATAATTCAGCTGTTTAAGTGTTTCTGTTCTATTTTGAAAAAAGAAAAGAATCTTGAAACATATTTTAAGCTGAATGTTTGTTCTCATTCCAGGAGAACAATTTTCCAGTTCGAGTTCAACTAGTTCAGCCATGTTACATGGTGAAGAGAGTAAAAGGGGGGGGAAAAAACACACAACACACTTCTGCCATTATAAAAACCACCGCAATCTAGTTTGTTCTAGTGCCCTGGCAATTTGGCATCAAAATCTGAAATATGGCAGGAAGTAAGGCCAGCAATACACTTATGTAGCTGCTTTACTTCATGTATGTGAGTAGTCCCACTGAAATCAATTAGATGACAACTGTTTGCAGGATTGGGGTGGGTTTTTTTTTTAAAGGAGCGAACTTAAATTCTGCAGAAAGTGCATCAGTCATGATGTAGTTTTGGCTCATTCCAGCCCTCATCAAATCTTGAGTTCCTCAAAGTAAATTCTACCTCATCCTTCCTTCAGACAGATTTGATCTTCAGCTCTGCAGAAGTCAAGAGCTGCTTATTATGATTGTTCCAATTTCTGTTCTGAAGTTGTAATGTAAACAGCCCCCCGCTCCTCCAATATGGAGAGTAACTCAATCTGGATCTCTGTTTTCTTAACTAGTGTATGGTTAAGAAAAATAGATTTCCAGATTATGATTGAGGACTATGATTTCACAGCCTGCCATTCTTTCTCAATAATAGCTTTAGGTTTCACAGGATAATCTACTGGAAAGAGTATATACTTTTGATTTTCTGTTATTTTATATAATAAATATCAAGCTGCTTCTTATTTTCTTATCCTCTAAACACAATAGCTGGTTGAAAAGATGATTGGCTTTTTCTTCTCTCTTTAAAGATTCACTTCTAGAGGAAAGCCAAGCCATGTCATAAAAATGCATATGATAAAATGCGATCTATAGGTGTATACACTGGTGTAGCTGAGTTAGTCCAAGGATATTAGACAGACAAGCATTCAGCTTAGCCCAGACCTGAAGAAGAGCTCAGTGTGAACTCAAAAGGTTGTCTCTCTCACCAACAGAAGTTGGGTCAATAAAAGATACTATCTCAACCACCTTGTCTGTCTACTATAGGTGTAGAAAGAAAGCCTAAGACTAGTCAGTTGACAGCTGTTTCCAGGTTCATGGTTAAAATTTCAGCATTGATGGTAGTTAAGCTGGTATTAAATGTAATTAAAAAACAGAACTATATGGTCAAGTAGTGTTAAGTGTGTGACCAACTGACAAAAGCCAGGAATTTCATTGTTAAGGCAGGCCTGTCTCAACAGAAAGATTAAATGAAAAGGAGTGAGTTGTGAGTTGGACACTCACTTTGGCTGACAAAACCCAGGAGATTCAGATTGAAGTAAATGGATAAGTTTATCAGATGACAATTTTTTTAAAAGATGGAAAAGAGTTTGTTATAGAATATCTGTTATTTACCTATTGGATGATTTGTCCAGGGTTGGATCACTCGCAACAATGAACTTGGCAAGTAACAGGGTGACTGGCAAGTGAAGATTGCATCTCCATTTGTAAATCTTATTGGGAAAAATGCTGTCATCTGGGTAACATAATCTGACTTTTCAGTGCTTCACTGTTACCAATATACACATACAATGCAAAGTTTCCACTTATCAGGGTAGTCTTTACAACTTTTAATTCTCTTAAATCTTTATTTTATTTTGTTTGCATGGAGGATCCTGGGTAACATCAGTCCAACTCCAGCCTTGCTTCCCCAGAGCAGTGACTCAGTATATAAATTTTAGAGTGCTAAGACTCCACATTCATATCAAGATTGTTTTCATATGACCTCTCCCTATGTATACATACCACAGCAATAGAACTGATTTTAACCTATTTTCATGTAGCCTGCAGTATCCGCTGCCTCCAAGACTAAATATCACTTCTTGGCCAGCCAAGAGTGTACTATTTCATAGCTTCTTTCTATATTTCTTTCAATAAATATTTATTACTATTGGGGTCTTCAGGCGATACCAAAATTGGGATCCATTGTGCAAGACACTGCACAAACAGAGGGAAACAGCCCTTGCCTCATAGCAGATGCACAAGTGTCACTTGACCTGGACGTATTAGGGATGCAGAGAGTGTCATTTCCTCTCCTCTGTGTACATCTTTCAACTGTTGGCAGTACATTTAGTCAGAGTAAGACTTGAAGGCTTGAATAAAGTCCAATTTAATGTATAGTTTTGATTGTAAATCAGGAACACATATTAGGAAGGCTACACATACACCAGTACTTAAAAAAATAATCTAAACCCTACTTCAAGGTGCATGATTTTTTGGGAGTCTCCCTGTGTCAGACTTAACTTGGCTGCAACTCCCTTGTCATAACATTCCGATGAAAGCACTGGATCAGTGAGCTTACAACTTCTCCCATATGCTCTGTCTAACTTCCCCGTCATCCTTATATCTTTGGGACCTTAGCAGATTCAGAAGACCTTTTACTGTAATCATGCTGCATGCAAAGGGGAAGGACACTGGAGCACAAACTGGATAGGTTCTTTGAGCAATGCATGGTGAGCTCGTCACAGAACACACAGTGCAAACTGCATGGTGAAATGCATTACACATCATACTAAAAAATACATCCTAATCCAAGAATTCCCACATTCATTGTCACCACAGCCTATTGAAGTAAAATTGTGCTTTTGTTTTTCTGTGCTTCAGTTTTGTTGCTCAGATGTGACCATGTTAGAGCATGCAGATGCCACGTAGTTTGGAGGAGGGGTAAGAATTAACATGAGGAACCTTAAGATAAGACTAATTTTGAATTTGGAAGCTCCCAGTTCTGCAACTAAGATCATAGCCAAGATGCCCCATGTGCAGACCACATGAGCAAGGGAATATATGATTGAGAGAGCTGTTATGACGCTACTGAACCCATAATAAGTGCAAAAGCACTTGTACATCTGGTATATATTTAGATTTTTTTAAAATTATACAGCTTTAGCAATATTTAAGATGAGGATCTCCACCTCACAACCCGTTAAAGGGAGGAAAGTAAAGAAGAGACTTAGGTGGCATGATAAAGAGTCATTTAACAGGGGAAAGGTCAGGGAGACATAGGAGAGCGATGTGAAATTATGTGGATCCTTCTTAAATGTTAATTTCAAACTGATTCTTCACTTTCTTCACAAAGACTCAATTAAAATGTATTTTTCCCTTTTCATTTATATAATACTTGTGGTTCTTTGGGAAGGCATATTCAAAATACTCAGCCTATTTTTAGCAGGTAAACAGTATGCAAGCAAGTCAGCAAGGGTTTATCTGAAGTACAGCCAGCACGGGATATATATGCACAAGACCCTATTTCCAAAATGGTTTATCCCGAGGTCTCAGCCGACAAAAATAAAAACATGAGACACAAACAGTTTTAGAGTATGCATACTCACCAGCCAAGACCACAGATGCAGACTGTTCAATGTTCAGAAAAGGCTGAGTGTGATTTGTATGGCATTAAGTAGCACACAAGGATACTGAAAGCGCCATTTTCAGAACTGTGGGATTTGCATCAAACACAAACAACCACCATTGTATATAGTGCCAGGCTTCAGAAAAGGTACAGTATGCCTCCCTTTTCAGGAGGCTTGCCTGCACTGGAACATCATGAAGGGAGCATACTGATGAGTTTACATTTGGTAGCATTCCATGATACAAGGCGTAGAGCAGACTGGAGAAAAGCATTGGGAGAAAGTTGTCACTCCCCGCTGAAGCAAGCCAACATAACCTTTTACTCTGAAGAGCAAACTAATAGAGTGACACCTACTACGTTCTTATTGAATTCTCCCTTAGCCCAGATCATGGTGCTTATCCCTCCAGCAATACATCATTCAGTCCATTACATCAAGAGCTAAATGGGTAGATGGGCCTTTTGAGATACAACCATTTACAAAGGTGTTAGATTGCCACAAAGTAAAACATTTTTTCTTCATAGTCTCTGTAGCCTAAGCGAAGTTGCTACCTAGAAGCTTCTTGCTGTTGATGAATGATTCATTTTTCAAAGGGTGAGAGTATTGGTGTCTAAAACACGTGGCTGGGTGCACTGTCAGAAAACAATCTAAGAGGGTGGTAGGAGACTCTGCCCCACGGTGAGGGTAGGCGTTGGAATCCTGCAGACATCTCAGAATTAATTAATGCTGGCACTGACGGAGACAAGTTATGCTGGAAGGAACCCTAGGAGCAGCCAAACCTGGGGAGCAGATTTAGGGTTGGTGCAGTGTTATCTTTGAATTGCCTTTTGTGGATAAAACTTCATTTCAAGCAAAATGAGTTTTTAACTTTATAATGAATGCATAGCTTGGGTTTGGAGCTAGTTGTAGACTCAACAAGCTTATGCAGTTCCTGATAACAGCAAGTTAAGGAAAAATGTTGATTCCCAGCTGACTGAATCTCTACATTGCCTGATGTAACTAATACAGAATAGAAATAGAGTAGGGACTAAGACCTTAATTCAGCAAGGTATCTAAGCATGAGTTTATCCTTAAACACACCAATTCCTTGGACAAAGTCTTCCATAACATACATAGCATTTCAAATGTACATTATCCATAATCCTGTTATGTTGTATTTAAATAAAGAGATTTCTTAATGCACTTTTGAGATATATATATAGATTAGATATAGGTGTCATCACTAATCAAGTTACATTCTCAAAGTCTGTCTGTGCAGCTTAAAAAATTGAAGCATAAACATGAAATGTTTACTCGTGGGAGCCTCACCTGAGAAATCCCACTATTGTCAGTGTGATTAGTATGATTAAACTCTGCTCATGTAAGTAAGGCTTTGCAAGCTGACGCCCTTATTCATGTAATAAGGTCAATTTTTTTAGTATTGTCAAAGGATGTCAAAGTGTTCTACAACCTTATAAACTCAGCCCTGCAATGCCCTTTTATGTATTTAATGTTATCTCCCCTTTCACAACCAAGGAAAGTGAATATGATTAGTTATTCATATTTATCATGCTAGTGCTTAAGGACACTATACCAACAGAGTAGCAGATGGTCCCTTTAACCCAGAGTAGGAGAAAGGGTTTAAGAATGAAGAATGTGATGGCAGCAAATGTCCTTGCATCCACAATTTTTACATTTATTTTTATTTTGGGGGTGGGTTACTTAGGAAGGATCAACTAAATGGAAAGAAAAGGGAAGGGGACAGGGCAGGGCAGAAGAGTGTAAGAGGGGCAGGTGTGGAGTGAAACTGAGGTCAGCAGACTCAGGGAGGGGAAGGAGGAGGGTTGGAGCAAATAGGCAATCAACATAGGGCACAGACAGTCCAGTCAAAACTGTAAAATGTTCTCTCAATGTCTGAAAGTCCCTAAGTTGGCTGCTTCTGCCCTACCAATTGTAGTCTCCAGGTGGCTGCTGTCTGCAATTTGCCTCCCAAGGCCACATGGAAGGGGGAAGGGAGGCATCATCTGGATCCTAGTGCCTACGTACTGGGGTCTCACCTGCACAGTTCTGGGTCTGGGAGTACTGGGGGAGTGGCTCAGATAGGCCCCATTTTACCCACCGCTGGTGCAGCAGTCCCTGCTTTGGCTGCTTCTGCTCCTACTGGGTGGAATCTCTGCATTGGTCCCCTCTGCAGGAGTAGAGACCAAGGTTCTTACTGAAGGTCATACAAGAAGTCTGACAAAACTAGGTACAGAATTTAGGCTGATTTTCACACTTTTCCTTGACCACAATGCCTTAAGCTCTGATACAAGCTTATGGGGATTGAAGTAATGAGGCCACCAAAGATATTCTAGTGGTATTTGTGAACTTCCCCATTGTACAGACATCCTTGACCCATGATTGCAAAACATTCAAACTGGAATCAGATGCAGTTCAGATGGGATCAAGATCTAATACAAACAATTCACACAGTTCTAATTACGACATTTCCAGGGTACATCATCCATTCGTCTGTATCTGAATAAATGTGATTGAATGCAATAAAACATTTGGAAATATTTTAAATTGTAAGAATTTAAAAATTGTCTCTCTGGCTGTTCTTTTAGTGAAATACAATATGTTTAGTATCAGAGGGGTAGCCGTGTTAGTCTGGATCAACTCATAGCAAAGAATAACATTCAATTTAATTTAGCCTCCAAGTGTAGAATTGGAGATGTTACAGCCATTGTTTGCATTGCAGTCTCATTTTTAATGAAAGATGGGTCAGTGATACTCAGTGGTCAAACATATTGTAAAAGCAGCAAAGAGTCTTGCGGCACCTTATAGATTAACAGATGTATTGGAGCATAAGCTTTTGTGGATGAATACCCACTTCGTCGGATGCATTTAGTGGAAATTTCCAGAGGCAGGTATAAATATGCAAGCAAGAGTGAGTCAGGCTAGAGATAACGAGGTTAGTTCAATCAGGGAGGATGAGGCCCTCTTCTAGCAGTTAAGGTGTGAACACCAAGGGAGGAGAAACTGCTTTTGTAGTTGGATAGCCATTCACAGTCTTTGTTTAATCCTGAGCTGATGGTGTCAAATTTGCAGATGAACTGAAGCTCAGCAGTTTCTCTTTGAAATCTTGTCCTGGAGTTTTTTTGCTGCAGGATGGCTACCTTTAAATCTGCTATTGTGTGTCCAGGGAGTTTGTTCTCCTACAGGTTTTTGTATATTGCCATTCCTAATATCTGATTTGTGTCCATTTATCCTTTTACATAGGGACTGTCCAGTTTGGCCGACGTACATAGCAGAGGGGCATTGCTGGCATATGCTGGCGTATATTACATTGGTGGACGTGCAGGCGGATGAACCGGTGTGGTGTGGCTGATCTGGTTAGGTCCTGTGATGGTGTCGCTGGTGTAGATATGTGGGCAGAGTTGGCATTGAGGTTTGTTGCATGGATTGGTTCCTGAGTTAGAGTTACTACGGTGTGGTGTGTAGTTGCTGGTGAGAATATGCTTCAGGTTGGCGGGCTGTCTGTGGGCGAGGACTGGCCTGCCATCCAAGGCCTGTGAAAGTGAGGGATCATTGTCCAGGATGGGTTGTAGATCACTGATGATGCGTTGGAGAGGTTTTAGCTGGGGACTGTATGTGATGGCCAGTGGAGTTCTGTTGGTTTCTTTCTTGGGCTTGTCTTGCAGTAGGAGGCTTCTGGGTACACGTCTGGCTCTGTTGATCTGTTTCCTTATTTCCTCATGTGGGTATTGTAGTTTTGAGAATGCTTGCTGAAGATTTTGTAGGTGTTGGTCTCTGTCTGAGGGGTTGGAGCAGAAACGGTTGTAACTCAGTGCTTGGCTATAGACAATGGATCGTGTGGTGTGTCCGGGATGGAAGCTGGAGGCATGAAGGTAGGCATAGTGGTCAGTGGGTTTTCGGTATAGGGTGGTGTTAACATGACCATCACTTATTTGCACCGTGGTGTCTAGGAAGTGGACCTCCCATGTCGATTGGTCCAGGCTGAGTTGATGGTGGGGTGGAAGCTGTTGAAATCTTCTGTTGCCCTCCTGAAAAAGTGTATCCTGCAAAGACACTAATGGATATGTCTAGTATAAAATCATGCAGAACTCCAATTCCTGCCCTTTCCTATTCCTCCAAATAACAAAGTTCTACATCTTGCTAGAGCTGGTGTTACCTCACCAAGCCGTAGAGGATGGCACCCTCCATGATCCAAGTCCAGTGAAAGTCATGCGCGCATCGATCTTCTGCATCACCATTCCCTTTGCCCAGGAACCCACAAATGAGGAGGTGGCTAGTTGGCAAGGTAGCACCTGCATTTTCCACTCATTGAGTTACCGCCTCAGATCATATTTACTTTAAGTTCCCCATGTGTGCTGTGAAACTATATGGTGTGATGGGGATGAGTTTCAAGGGCAAGAAGCTTAATGGGGCCACAGCTCAGGAATTCCCAGAGCTGATATAGAGTAATAATAGATAGCCAATCCATTTGTCTTGCGTGGAATTTCTTCTTCATTCAGAGATGGGGGCAAATGCCACTTCCTTCTATCCCCATCACAGTAGTTAATAGAAAGACTCCACAAAGAGAGCCTTTCTAAGATTTCCTCCCTTAGCAATTCCCCTCCCCACACCGTGTGTTTGCATATATGTGGACACTGTGACAGACCCAGACCAGTGGGGTACAGGAGTCTGCTAGAGGGCAAATATACTGGTCACTGGATGAGTAGTTTTCTGTTCCCTGAGTGACCAGAGCAGGGGCTGCACTAGAGTAATCAGGAACCTGCTAGAACCAGTTAAGGCAGGCAGGCTAATTAGGACACCTGGAGCCAATTAAGAAGAAACTGCTAGAATCAATTTAAAGCAGGCTAATCAGGGCACCTGGGTTTTAAAAAGGAGCTCACTTCAGTTTGTGGTGCGAGTGTGAGGAGCTGGGAGCAAGAGTCGCAAGGAGCTGAGAGTGAGAGGGTGAGGGTGTGCTGCTGGAGGACTGAGGAGCACAAGCGTTATCAGACACCAGGAGGAAGGTCCTGTGGTGAGAATAAGGAAGGTGTTTGGAGGAGGCCATGGGTAAGTAGCCCAGGGAGTTGTAGCTGTCATGCAGCTGTTACAGGAGGCACTATAGACAGCTGCAGTCCACAGGGCCCTGGGCTGGAACCCGGAATAGAGGGCAGGCCCGGGTTCCCCCCAAACCTCCCAATTGACCTGGACTGTGGGTTCTCCCAGAGGGGAAAGTCTCTGGGCTGTTCCCCAACCCACATTGTGAATCTCTGAGGCAAGAAAATCTGCTAATAAGTGCAGGACCCACCAAGATAGAGGAGGAACTTTTTCACAACACATACAGTAAAAAAGATCAATTCTATTAGTTGTATGAGACTACATTGTCTTTCTTGATAACTGGCCATCTCTTAACCCATATGAAGTTTTTTATCATAATCTGTATTATTTCAAAATAGCTTGCTGGACATGTCAGTGGAATCATGGTAAACAAGTAGTTGACTTCGGAGTAGACACAGACAAGAAAGCTACTACCCTCATCAGAACATTGGTTCGTTCAAATTTGCAGAATGCGTTTGTAAGGAATGACAATATAATTATAGCTGGTCAAAGTTTTTCTGAAACTTTTTTTCTGTCAAAAATGCTGTTTTGTATAAGTTTCAGTTAAAGTTTTGTCTGGAAAGTTTCTTGGGTCCAAAATGGAATTTCTTGAGACAACCAGGAAGCGAAGAACAGCCAAAAGCCAAGTGCACTCACCTGGGAGATACTGACTGATGTTATTTAGCATTAAGGTAGTCGTTGAAGGGGGATGCTAGAAAGTTAATCTGTAATGACAGGAAGTTTCATGCTCTTGTCATATAAAGCCCATTAAAGACATTTATAATCAGTTAATTGTTAGTACAGGGCTAACTTCAAAGTATAATCTCATATGTTAAAAGCCTGTGGCTAATCTAATCTTGAACAGGAATCCATCCAGTCCACACTACCGCTAGATCACTTCTGTTCCATAGGTTCCAATGAGACTAAAATATATTTCAAATAGATATTTCTATGTCAAACATATTTTAGAAAAATTTGTACAGTATTGTATTGGTGCGTATCCTAGACTTATATAAAAAGAAAAAATGGTAATTAGAGACCAGTAGTGGAGCTACTATGTTATTCAGGTGACTTTCTAAATTAAAGGTGCTAAAAAAGTTATTTCTTTTGACACTCTGTGACGTTCTCCTGGTGTTATCTGGACCAGTGATCTGCTAGGTCACTCCAATCCTCAACTCTGAGAGCCAGCCTTACCCTTCTCTGCTGTGAGAATCCCCACTCCCGGGCTGTTCGCGCACAGCCTCTAGCATGTAAGCTGCTCCCAGCTACGTGAGTGGGTACTCTTGGCCAGCTGCTGCTTGGATTGTGCAAGCGAATGACACTAGCCAGTATCTCCGGTCCCAGACACAACCCTAGGAACCTCCGTCTTGCAGTGTCCAGTTATGCCCGCTGGATGCTGCAAGCTTATATAAGTTCATCATTTTAACAAAGAAATTGATATGTACCAGGCTTGTTATCCCAAAGGGAGTCTCTGACACACTTCAAACCAAATGCACTGCTTCAGGTAGAATAAACAAACAAATTTATTAACTACAAAAGATAGATTTTAATTGATTATAAGTCAAAGCACAACAAGTCAGACTTGGTCAAATGAAATAAAAGCAAAATGCATTCTAAGCTGATCTTAACACTTTCAGTGCCCTTACAATCTTAGATGCTACTCACCACAGCCAGGCTCTCCCCTTTGATCAGTGCTTCAGTCATTTGGTGGTGGTGTCTGTAGATGGAGGTGGAAGAGGCAAATGTCTCTCCCTTTTATCATGTTTTTTCTTCCCCCCTGGCTTTGCCCCCTCCCTTTCAGAGTTAGGTGAGTATTACCTCATCGTAGTCCCAAACTGACCGAGGAAGGGGGGTGACTCACTCAAGAGTCCAACAGACCCTTTGTTGCTGCCTAGGCCAGTGTCCTTTGTTCCTGTGAGGCTGGGCTGGGTTTGTCCCAGATGTGCCCTGATGAAGTGTGAACTGCCCCTCTGCTCCTGGAGAGTTTTGGCTAGGCTTGTTTTAAGCCTCATAACTATATACATGAAATTACAACCTATAATATTACTATAACAACAATGCTCAGTGCATCATAAACCTTCCAAAGACACCCAACATGACACACTTTGCATTGGATACCACACAATCATATTATAAGGATGAACATGGGGGTGCAGGGTGTTCCCCTCCGTTACAGAGCATCACACACTCATTTGGGGATTTTTAAAACGGGAAATTTGCAACTTCCCAAAATGCTCTTTCAGCCTAGCAAGCAGGTGTGCTATGTTAATGAAGTAGAGACAATGGATATCCAGGCCCATACTGCTTTGTGAGACACCTTTGTCTCATTTAAATGATTGGATATTTACCTGATTGTTTTCCTCCTGGTCAGCTGCACTAAAATTGGTTGCAACTGGCAAGTGCAAATATCCCAGAGACTAATCATAATTAGCTTGTTTTTCACATTGTGTTTTCGCCTGTCTCAAAATGGTGAGACACTGTAGCACAGGCAGAGATTAATAGTCCCATTATTATTATTATATAGAGGCCTTATGCTCATTTTTACTAATGCCCTTTTAAACCACGCTTGCAGGGTGAAGAGGCCTTAGAGTGGATGCCAACGTATGGACAGGAGTTATATACACCTGTCTCATAGGTCAGAGTTCAGCTTTTCCGAAAATGTTTCAGCCAGACATTGCCACAGATGCCCACTTCAGTTTAGCAGATGGTTTTGATCTGCAGTTTTACAGACACAGAGAGATCAGAAGACCATAAAATAAAAGGAATATACGCATGGCTAGAAAAACTTCAGAAAAGCATTATTATTCTGGCATGCAAGTTAAGGACTACAGAACATTGCACAATTATCTTAATCATGTTGGAAAAAGTTTGTTCTGGGAGAAATAGAAAACACAGGCTCCTCAGAGAAGGCTTCTCCAGAGGAAAGGTACATATGTAGCCCCACATGAGAGTTACACCCTCATCCTGCTTTCATGTGCAAATGCAATGTCATGTTAATACCTGGACTTTATACACAAGTGGAAAATTAGGTCTGTATTGTGCGACTGAACCCATTTGTCTGCTCTTTTTTGTTAGCTCTTGGAATTTGTTTTTGTGTAAGAGACTAGCACTGATATACATGTGGCACTGTGAAAAAGTCATTCTTTTAGGGCCACTTCCACGTGAGACTTAGAATGTACAGTTCACACTTTACACACTGGTACTAGAAACCCAGAAGCACTAGCATTTGTTTATAACAAGACCAATCTGATCATTTGTTTATTATGACTGGAGCAGGCTGGGAATTTTTCATTTTTTTTTTTAATCAGAAAATATTGTTTTGTCAAAACCAAAACTTTTGCAGAGGTGTATCATTTTCAACAGGAAGGTTTTTCAGGTCCAGAATGAAATTTCTGATCAAAACCAAAAAACAACCCCAAAATAGCCAATAGCCAAGTGGTCAGGGCATTCACTTGGGATGCTGAGATGCAGGTTTGAGTCCCTGCTTTGCTTGATTCAGGGAAGGGATTTGAACCTGGATCCCAAGTAAATTCCCTAAACATTGGTCTACTGGCTATATTGGAGCAGGGGTCTGTCCCTGATCTTTCACCAAAAATTCCAAAGGTTCATTTAATGAGGATATATAATGAAATCAGATGCTTAAACCTTGACATTTTTCATGAAACAGAATTCTTGTTTTCCAGCCTGTCCTTGTTACACTATGAGTTAGACTTATGAAGCTCTTAGGATCACAAAACATGCAACCTAGAATGAGAAAAGGAAAATGCAACAAAACCTCATACAAATGAAGAAAAGTTTGCTGAAAAGTTGAGGTTCTAGCTCAATTTCTTCATCTTATCATAGAAGCCATTCCACTGATATTTTAAGATGTGTAGTAGGAAAAAAAGACTACTCTGAAATTGGAAAAATATGTTCCAGGGAAAGGCATTCTGGCTGGTGAGTTAGTGTACACTGTGAATCCAAGAACAGGACTGAAATTGGAGCTAAATCATAATAAAGGTTTATAAGCAAGTTAATTCTTATGACAGTTGAGTGGACTTTACAAAACATTGGAAAAACAACAAGTTTCCCAGGCAAAGTAGTGCTGCTTCTCACGTCTTCTGCAAGCAAGAGATGGAGGAAATTAGAGGACTGTGGCAGAACGCATGGCATTTAGGATTCAAAAGCAGCAACTAATTTCTCATTTATGGATTGTCAGGCTGTGCCAGGTATGAAAAGTAAGCCTAGGTTTCTTCAACTATTTAATAGCCAGAAAGGCTGAAAACCTCACTTTCCAGAAGACAGAAGATTGTTTTGGTTGGGGAGAGACTGTGCCTCTGACTTATACCTCTCAAAAAGTTTATTTGCGGTTTGCACATTGTCTATGTCCATAGGAAGATAAAAACAGTTTGAATGCCGCATTGCAAGTTTACTGCAATTCCTGAGTAATGGACTCACCATTTTCACCATTTATCCTTAGCAATCTTCTACATGAACACTGATGGGAAGAATTTTGTCAATTTTACTTGAAAGCAATAAGTTACCATAAAAGAAAACATGACAATTAAAAAATGCATTAAAATGCACCTGTACTCTAGTGACTCAAGTTATCAGGAGGCACCATATTTGTGTTGTACTAGTTACATATCAAATTGACTCAGTTTACAAATTATTTTTTAACTGCAAATTTGACCTGGGATCTGAGACACAAACTGTCTTCTTTCCTTCTCACACATCGCTACTAATAATCATTTGGATGAGGAACTTTATGCCCGCCCATCAACATCTATGCAATCCTATTTGGAATGCTAAGGGTGGCACAGAAGTAACTGAGGGTATCATTGGAGGTTATAGCTGTCATTTATGGCATAATTTTGTCCATGTTTATTATTGGTGATATAAAAGAACCCAGCTTGACTTTCACATCTCAGTTCCCAGAGCTGCATTGTTTAAGTGAATGTCTTCTTGTAAACAGGGCAAATTTTTTGGAGACAGGGAGTTATTCAAATAAAATATAGAAACCCCCCAAAGCCTCTTTCTTTTAGAAAAAAATGGCCACTTTTCAAAGAAAAAGTGCATTTGAGTTAGAGGCTATATGGTGGTTCGTTTGCCTTTATTTCGGACTACATTGCTACCTACCCCATTTTCTCATTCGCTGTATTGACCTCCATCATAGCACCGTCTGGCAATAAAGGCAAAGTGTTTGCCACTGGGAGTCCTCATCAGCTTTGAAACTTACTTCAACTCCTTCATCCAGCACAGCCTGGATTTGTTAACTTTATGGTTTGAGGTGAATATTTATTTACAGAAGTGAAACACATTTGGTCAAGCTCAGTTTCCTTTGCCAGCATCTTGTGTCAGACTGAGTCATTTTCAATTTGAGATTATGATTTTGCAGTATAATAGGTGTATCACAGGAGGTTCTCAATAGGAGAGAACCATGATGAACTGAAGCTGATGGACAATTTGCTTATTGAAATGGTTTCTCATTGTTGAGAGATTGCAAACACTTGACCCCTGTTCTGCATTTGCTAGAATGGCATTGGTTTTGTACTTGGATTGCTCTAATGAAACATGTTCAATAATTTATTAAAATGTTGGTTTTTTAAAACAATGTTCAGAGACTAATTTTAAACTGCCCCATTTTGAATCTTCCATGACTGGCATGTCATGATATTGGATTGCATTTGCCTTCATAGGTGCTGATCCTGCTTCAGCTGATCCATTGCCATTGTCCTAAGTGGGAAAGGGGTTGGGCTCTTTAAAAAGCTGCATTAGGGGATATTTCTGAAACCTGAAAATGATAATTAAGCCTAAAAGAAACCACTTTCAAAATAAAAAACCCACCAGCTTGTATATCAATTCTGAAAGACTGACTCAAACATTCCTATGAATGGCAGTTATTTCATGTGTATAACAGTTCCTCACAATGAAAGGAGAGTTCTCCTGTCAGCTGCTATCAGAAAAATGTTTCTCAGAATAGGTATTATTTTAGGAAGTTAAACTAATTTAAATCAATCTTTTAAATGTAACGAGGTTTTGTGCTGCTCTCACTAATGCTTCAAATGCAAAACTATACATTTTGCATGTAAAAATCCCAAATCACTTCATCCAAAAGGTGTAATTGTAATTTTAGTTTTATCAGCTACGTCACTACCACTTTGATCCTCCCAAATCCAGTTCACATACAGCTGATGAAGGAGTCTCTGCTGGCTTTTGTAACCGACAATGACCCCAGTCACTCTGTAGTTCAAAAAAATCTCATGGCTGTATCATGCCGTAAGTTGACACACTGAATTCCCCACTGTTAAAGAAAGTTTTGTGAAAAAAGGAATGGAAGAATATATCCCTTAATTATTAGCCAGACTGGCAGTATACTGGACCCAACCCAAGTCACAGACTAAGCAGGGAACACAGAGAAGTTGCTCAGCTGTTCTATCCTGAGGATCCCAATATGACAATAAGACTGCTCTCCCTGCTCTTCACTAGGCTTTAGAACAGGGGTTGGCAACGTTTGGCAAGCGGCTCGCCAGGGTAAGCACCCTGACGGGACGGGCCAGTTTATTTACCTGCTGACGCGGCAGGTTCGGCCGATCGCAGCCCCCACTGTCCGCAGTTTGCCATCCTGGGCCAATGGGGGCGGCGGGAAGCCGCGGCCAGAACATCCCTCAGCCCGCACCGCTTCTGCCGCCCCCATTGGCCCGGGACGGCGAACTGCAGCGAGTGGGGGCCGCGATCGGCCGAACCTGCTGCGTCAGCAGGTAAATAAACTGGCCCGGCCCGCTAGTGTGCTTACCCTGGCGAGCCGTGTGCCGAATGTTGCCGACCCCTGCTTTAGAAGGTCCTGACCCCTCTATCAAGGACTACATTGGAAACATTTACATACCAGTTTATCTTATCAGATCTGGTCACAAAATGGATTTTACATCTCCCACCCTGTGGAAAATTTCAATTAAAATGAAAACATTTAAAAACAAAATCCAAGATATTTTGGCCAAAAGAGGTAAGTATTTTGATTTTGAAATTGTGCCAACTGTGCCGCCTGCTGAGGGAAGATGGTGTATCATAGCAGCCTCATGACCACAATGCATCCTGGGAGATGAAGTTCAGTAGGAAGCCCACCCACTGAGTTGAAATGAGCATAAGTCACGGGAACTGTAACTCACAGGAATCAACGCAGCAAAGTTTCAGAATCAAAGTATATTGGTGTTTTTTAACAATATACTAGAAGTTTCCAAAAAACAGACTTTTTGTGAAAAGTGTCATTTAATCAGAAAAACAATTCTCATGAAAGAACCATCTTGATGGAAAGTTTTCACCCAGCCCTATCTGCCATCTGTTTAGCTAGTATGCAGTTTAGATATGCAATACACTTGACATTTCTACTAAAGAATTGTTTGATTCTTTAAACTACACCATGTCTACTAGCAGGTTATTTGTTTTAAATATTTGCATATTGATTTAAAGTTTTACATCCACACAGTTTTGTATGCAAACTCTCCTTAGAGATGGCTAATGTCTTGGAGTCAAATCATGGAACCCACCACCTCAGAATGATGCAGTAAGAGGCAGGTCCTGCGTATTATGCTTCACAACACACAACAGAGAAGTTGAATAATCTTGCTGGAAGGCTGCAGTGCATCTCTGCTTTCTTTCCCGGAATCAAGACATCACCACAAGAATCAGAAGACAGACACAAAGCAGGCTACTCTCTAAAACACAGAGACACAAATCATCCCACCTTACTCTAGGCTGGTTGTCTGATAAGTGACTGTACTAGACCCAGATTGCACACTTTCCTACAGACCACTCTAGTCTGCAAGCAGGACCAGGAAAAAAATCTTGAGCATTTAAAGCAATAGCCCACAATTTCAGTAGTTTGCAATGCATTATACTGAGGAGCCCCACAAAAGGAATGAGATATTCCTAGAAAGAGCTCCCTTATGCCTTTACTGATCCTGGGCCTTCTCTCACCCTAGGACTATAGTAGCTCCTGTAGAGGAGGCTAAAGAAGAGAGGTGAGAAGCAGCCTGGTGATGAGGGAGTCAGAGTCCCAAAAATATTGTAGTTCATTGGAGTAAGTTAGAGTCAATCATGGAGGCTCTACTGTCCAATCCCCACATATCAATTGTAGGGGAAGGCTGGTCTTAACCAGCAACAGGGGGCTGTTGTGTGGAACGTCTTCCCTTTGTGGCTGTCACACTGCCAATGTTAGGAGTTGTGAGGGGTAGGTGAGTGACACTTAAGCCACCTCACATGCTCCCCAGCTGAAATCTCTGAAGAACTCAACCTCACAAGAAAACTCTCTATTGCTATATATCAGGGAGCAGAATCTACAACTCTGCCTATGGAAAAAGGGATGGGTCTCATGACCTTGTACTAGCTCATTGGTCTCTGCCCAAGGATGGGCTTGTCCCTCAGGATATTACTACCAAGGTGTGTTAGGAAACTGACTAAACTGCAGGGCTGCCACCAGTCTCTGTGTCTAGCACAGCCGCATCATTAAAATTTGTCCTTTTGTTTCCAAATTTAAAATAACTACAAGACTAAAACTCACAATTCAGGTTCTAAATAGTTTGCACCCCGCTGCTATTCTGTACTGAGGCAAGAATGGGGTTAGCAAAGCAGATAGCAGTGGCAATTCATTTTACAGAGCTCAAAGTTCTCTGCTGACCTTCCTCTGTTACTTTTTGCCAAGCCCTTTTTCCATAGGAATGCTGCTGCACTGTTCAGAAGAGATCGGTCTTGAATTCTCTGCTGAATAATTATGCAATTAAGAGTTTAAAGTTATTCCTTCTTCCTCCCAGCTTTGACTCATATTGGACTTTTTTCTTAGTTTGCAAGGCAATTGGCTCCAGCAAGGTATCATCCTGTTGCTGGTTGTGACCTGATATAAGTACAGTTTACAGGGAACTTAAATCGAAATGCCTGCCCAGAGAGTTGAATGAAGTGATAATCTAACATTCCATACATTGTGTTATATGTTCTCTAAGTATGTACAGTATGTACACAAGGCAGAATTGGCTTTAGGTCGAACTTGCACTGTATGTGCCAAAGCACTGTACAGCTGCGTTTTCTCAGCTTCACGCAGAGTTTATTTTTCCAGAATGTATTTGATAGAATTAACTCTTTGCTAAATTATAACGGCCCCTTTCTGGTATTCCCAAATCCAGCTTTACATACACTTGCTCAAGGTGCCTCTGCTTGCTTATGTAACGGGCAGTGATCCAGAAAGATCAGCTACAGTATACAAACAGCTGTGTGGAAAGTACAGTCCCAGTGCTTGCTCCCATTTAATTTTGAGTTTATTTCACAGTAACTTGTGCCAGCTGGATTTCTCTTACACTTTCTGCAGGTCATATTCTGCAACCTACCCTGTTTCCTCCGAAAATAAGGCCTACTTACAGTTTTGCCTCTCGTTGTAATATAAGGCATCCCCCCGATAATAAGACCTCCCCGATAATAAGGCATCCACCGATAATAAGTCATTTTTCATTTCTGAAAAATAAGACATCCCCTGAAAATAAGACCTAGCGCATCTTTGGGAGCAAAAATTAATATAAGACACTGTCTTATTTTTGGGGAAACAGGGTAGTTGCAGGAACAAGTATCCATAACAACAGGCTGGTAACATGATTCACCTCTTAAGAGTCCAATGACAGGGACAAGTGCAGCAGATGGGCTGTGTAAGAACACAGGGAAACCCAAACACCACCAATTTATTCTGCAATGTGCAGACTTGTGAACTAGAACTTGGGCTCTGAACACCCTGAATTTGGGAGAGGGGAAGTGGAAGAAAGTCTCAAAATCAAGATCCACAGCTCAGGACCAAGTTTAGTTATTTTCTAGAAGAAAGGGGTAAAGAAGATATGACAGAACTTGCCAATTGAATGAAAAATATCACTATTTGTGAGACACTGTTACCTGAAAGATGTTAGTACAATGGGTTCTAAAGTCAGAATACTCATATCAGACCTAGCAGAAATAAGTTTATTTTAGCTATATTGGTATTTAAGTGAAGCTGCAACTTTAAATGTTAACAGTTAAACACAAAAACATCAGGAAATGCAGAATCTGTGCAATGCAACTATGAGGTGAGGTGGTCAGGGTTAAAGGACAACAGCCCACGGCTTCATTTCTATACTAGGATACTTGCTCACGCAGCCCCACATTTGCTAGAAAACATAATTTGGAAGAGCAGAAAGGAGGCCCATCTACAACTGGTCAAATTCTATTGAGGTGTTAGTTGGAGCTTTTGCCATCACATATTTGAGAAAAAAATACTCCTTCAAATCATAAACTGAAATTTTGGTTTTTAAGCCAAGAAGTCAAGTGTTTTGGTGAAAACCAGAAAAGTATCAAAGCAAACTTTCAATCAACCAAACCAACTGAGCTGCCACTCTTGCTAAGGAGAATACACCTGAGGAGAAGCTTGGAGAGGTTGAGCAGTTGCAGGAGCAGGAGCAGCCACAGGGCAGTGGATAAAAGCTGCTTGCAGAGAGCTTTAGATAGCTGGAGATGCTGGACCAGGTTGATGAGTCCTGTCAAGTTTCTCATTTTAGGCAGTTGTGTAGTCAAGGGTAAATGCAGATAAACTTTACCTACTTCTCATTGGGGGAACATGGAGTTTAGGTGACCCATTTTTTAAAACCACAACACCACTGACTTTACCCCCATTCTAGGAAGAATGGTTAGACTGTTTTGTTTTAAATTATGAATCTCCATGAACTCATAACTCAAAAATGATTGAAGAACTTGGTTCAAATTTTAAAAAAAGAAAGCTAAAAATCACCTTTAAACAAGAAAAAAGTATGGAATATGCCAACCGAAAAAGTATCTTAGAAATTTATGAGCATGTTTAACAGAGAAGGGGTGGGGAGAAATGGGGGAGCTTTTGCAAGATTAAAATAGTGGAGCCCTACCAAGAGATTGTATAGTTACATTAATTTGATGCTGATCATGCAGCTAAAGTGGTGAATTAAGGGCAAGGGGGAGAGGGGAAGAAGGCTTCCAGGTAAAACTACAGGTGGAGGTGCAGGGTCTGCAGTCTTGGTGGGCACTCAAAGTTCTGGATAAGTCTCCAAACAGTTGAAGGCTGATTCAATACCAAAACTCTGAACCCTTTATGGAGGTACATCCATTATAAACCCTGTTCAATGGCTCCTCTCTGAGTCGGACAGCTACTAACATCTATTGTTACGGGCAAGCATGCAACGGCTGCTGTGTTTGTTTACAAAGACACTGAGCTGATAGTATTCACTGCATTGCTTAGGTAGACATCTCTCATAATCAAGATGTCCCAGAGTGCCTTACGGACTGGGAGAAAGAACAGACTCCCTGCTATTTCCTCTCTGGCCCCTACTGTCACTTATTTTCCACCCCACCTCTAGGGGTGCCAAACCTCCAGGATTGGCCTGGAGTCTTCCAGAATCTGCATTGATCTCCCGGTGACTATCGAAAGCAATCTGGAAAATGATATTACATCATGTTGGGGGGGGAAATCTCCCGGAATTGCTTCAGTCAGAGTTGGCAACCCTCCCCATCTCCCCACCCCACAGATATGCCACCACAGGTAAGTAGGGTTGGATTTCAATGTAGGAAGAGTAAAATGGCCATATTAGGAACTTGTCCATTGCAGCTCTTTCAGAGGGTCATCAATCAAACTTTTCCACACCACAGATGAAGAATAAATTTCAGGGAAGAGTGCAAGTTTTTATCTCCAAATCAATCCTAGCTCCTTCAGCTATTTACAAAATAATGGCAGGTCCCTCCCACACCCCCTTCCAACACATTGAAATCAGAAGGTTGTTTCCATTTCAAAAAAGAAAAAAAGAAAGATTTCCCTGACACCTCTCTCAAAAAGATTGGGGGAGGGGTTTAAATATAGGGTGGAGTATCACTACAGAAGTACTTTGACAGGTCATTTTTCTGGCATGTGGAGTAAATTCCAAAAGGAATTTCTTAGTAAGCCTGCTCAAAACAAATTGCTTCTCTCATATTCAAAGCAGACAAATAAATTTCATTTGCACATAAAATAAAACTTATGTTTTCCTTCAAACAATGAGTCTTCCAAGACAGATAATACCTCATGAGAATGTGTCACCTCAGACTCAATGATTCATTGTGATCACATCCTATAATTTACCACTATTCATAAATAAGCCACAGTTGCTTTGGTATATTATGGAATTATATAGTTGATGTTGATTTGAGATTTGCACTAAAAGCAGAATCATTCATATTTTAATAGTTAAATTTATTTTCCAAATTTGGTATAAAACCTCTTCTGAGGGCAGAATAATTTTAGAGAGAGAGATTTGAGTGTCTGCAAGGGAAATATTTTTAAGTGCTCCTTTTTTTTTGCTTAAGTATCTTTGGGTTCCTCAAGCTAAACCACCACTCTCCCCACAGACTCCCAACTTACTACATATACACTATCATAACATCTTAGACATAGACCACTTCAGGAATTTTAAAATGAAATAGTTATTCTCTTCACTTGGCATAAAAGAGGAACAGACAAAACTGTCAAGTTCTGCCAGGTACTCCCCTTTTCTGTTGCAGTCTGCATCCAGCCTGCTTCCCTGACTCACCACTCACACTCCTGATACAGACTTCTCCTGTTGGTAAGGCGGCAAGGAGACCAGCTGGCCAGCACAAAGATCTTGTGAGTAGCCCATATGCCTCCTCACTCCACAGCCCTGGGGTTTCTATTCTTTTACTGTGCTGGCTATGATATGCAAGTGCAGAGTGAGAAGCAGCCAGCCAGTTTATTGGCTTACAATTTTTTCTCCCCAGTTCCAAGTTACCTCACCCAGGGTTCTGACCAGCAATTGCAGCTCCTGCCACCAAATCTCTTACAAACCTCCAAACATTCATTGGCTAAGTTCTTTTGCTTGATGAACCACAGGAGGTTCAGATCCAGATTTCCACCAGCATTGTGGAGGTGTCAACTAGGTTTGTCAGCACAGTCTGGCTGCATCACCCCCTACTTTGTGAATTAAAAGAAGGGATATGTGCATTGTAGGCAATTGGATGTTACAAGTGAAATAAAGTTTGTATGAAGGAGTAAGTAGGGTGTTATGTTGTTAGGTTGGCAAGGCATATGGACTGAGGCTCTGGGGTCTGAATATTGTCCTAACTCACCCTTTCTTTGGTATCACTGTGTTCACAGAAAATGTGATAGAGCAAACTTAAGACAAGGACAATTTTTCCCCATGGGAATATTTTATTATTGACATTAAAATCATTTAAAGTAAACAGATGCTGAGATGCAAGAGTGATGCACAGTAAGTTTCCATTCTGTCTGTGGGTTATATAAGGTGTTAGAAGGTGATGGCATTATTAGGACTGGTCAAACGTTTCGATTTTGTCAAAACAAAACAAAAAGAAAAAAGAAAAGTTATCAGCCAAAAAAGTTCAGTTCAGAAATTTGTGGCATCTCATGGAAATTTAGTTTGTGACTCCCATGATGCACTACAGCAGTTCAGTAATAGGGAGACCATATTGCATTGTGGGAGATGTAGTCTGGCCAAACTACAGTGCAGTTTCACATCACATCAAACCAAGCCAAAATGAAATGTTTAAATTCAGTTCCACAAACCAACACATTCTGATTCAGGACTGTCAAAATTATTTGTTTCCATCAAAAATGTCCAAACTGAGAGTTTTCAGCTGAATATTTTGAGGAAGGGGTTTGATGAAGAATCAAAAAATTATCCCATGGGGGATAATGTATGACCAGCTCTAATTATTGCTGATATGATGCTGCTGGAGACTAGACTGTTCCAAAAGGATTGTGTGTGGTACATGGGTGATATTTATTGTTGTGTTGCCTTCTACACTCCACGCATAGTCATAGCAGGTAAAAGGAATGAAATTAAAATAGATGGGTGAAGTAACATATGCCATTAAGTTCAACATTAAACATGAGATGGAGACATTTATCCCAAAAGTTAACAAAATACCAGTCAGGCTACAACTCTAGTAGATCTTAATATGCTAACTCACCTTGTACAATAACTTATAAAACAGCAGTCCATTCGCAAGGCACAGGATGAGTCTGAACTTAATTACAACAGATGTACATCACGATATCTGTTGAATATACTAGTTTTGTCATGTATGACATATACATTAAATAGCTGAACTCTAGAATACATTTTATGTTTTGATGCCTGATTCTGCAAACTCCTGCTCAAGTGAGCAATCCTTACTCATATAAGCAGTCCCAGTAGACTACTTCAGGGATCGGCAATCTTTGGCATGCGGCCCGACAGGGTAAGTACCCTGGCGGGCCGGGCCAGTTTGTTTACTTGCCACGTCCGCAGGTTTCGCCTATCGCGGCTCCCACTGGCCGCGGTTCGCTGCTCCAGGCCAATGGGGGCTGCAGGAAGCGGCGCGGGCCGAGGGATGTGCTGGCCACCGCTTCCAGCAACTCCTATTGGCCTGGAGCGGCGAACACACACCCTCAAGCACTGGTCTCCCCTATCATTGGGCTGTCAATCCTTAAGCACCCTCTCTTCCCTGTCTTCTATTCCCAGAACCTCTTCAGTAGCCCCTTTCCTAACTGTACTCCATTGGCCTGGAGCAGTGAACTGCAGCCAGTGGGAGCCACGATCAGCCAAACCTGCGGACGCGCAAGTAAACAAACCAGCCCAACCCGCCAGGGTGCTTACCCTGGCGGGACGCATGCCAAAGGTTGCCGATCCCTGGACTACTTTATTAAGAGGTACCCATACAGTGGTGATGAGATCTGGAGCTTGTGTTTACCTGTGTTTCAGCTGCAATAATGGCATATTACAGTTCATATGGAGGCATTGCATCCTCAAGCTAATGACTTTCAAGATTTTAGAGCAGTAAGTTTTCATTCCATCCTTTATCAAGAACATTTGTGGTGAAGTACAATACACTTCTTTCAAATTTTCCTTTAATGAAGTACCTAAATAAATTCCGGTTTCTTGTGAAAAATGCTAGTGGTAGGAACTTACCCATCCAGCATCTGGCCCATAAACTGCTTCAATTACCATATCTCCCAATGTCATCACCCAGGCTGATAGTCCTCCATGATACTCCAGTGCAGGAGACATCAGGAGCCCTGAGGTGACTTAGTTGGAGGACTAAGTCACAGAGTTCACCCATTCCAGAGTGTCAAAATAAAGTCTAACTGCAACACATGTAAGTTACCTTCTCCCCAGACTCTTCCAGAGCACCACCCTTCCATTGAGAGTCTGCCTTTATCCCTTCCACTGGGCTCTGCTTCCCACCCTCCTGGGCTCTAATCAACCTATTGTCAAATCCTCCCTTTGCCAGGAGGAAGGACTGCACTGCCTTCCAAGGTGGCAGCCTAGGGGGGACCCACACACACCCTCAAGCACGGGTCTCCACTATTATTGGGCTGTCACTCCTTAAGCACCCTCTCTTCCCTGTCTTCTATTCCCAGAGCCTCTTCAGTAGCCCCTTTCCTAACTGTACTCCAGTTCTCTTACTAAAGAGCTCATCCCACCTCTGCTGTTCTTCCTCTGATTGACAACGGACTGCCCTTATAAATGGTGACTGGTCACATGACTGCCACACCCCTGTCTCTCCTTCCCTTCACTTTGGGAAATGGGATAAACCTGGCACAGGCGAGACTAAGTCCAGATCCTTTTCAAGGGCCAGCTCCACTTGTTGCAATGCTGAACCAATATCTCTAGAGACCCTTCCTTAGTTTATTGATGGACATTTACTCATTCTACCACTGATATGGAGGCAGCATGAACTCTAGGGTCAAGAGAGTAATTTATTCATCAAACTTACTTAGTGTTTGGCCTTTCTATTGTGACTACTAAGTTGAGATGGTTGTTTTAAGCCCTGATCCAGAAAAGCATTTCAGCATGTGCCTAAATTTAAACATAGGAGTAGTCCTATTGAAATAATGTACTCATGCTTAAAGTTAAGTACACGCTTAAGTGCTCTGCCTGAGTGAGATAGATATCCATCCACTAACAAATGAACTGCGACCATCAAACTGATTTGACATAGAGCACAAAGCAGCCAACTTTCAGTTACTACAGAAGTGATCTGAATTTGAACTCATGACCTACAGGCAAAAGCGTTAGTACGCTAATAGCAATCCCCTTGCCACTGTGGTCCCAGATGATTGATTTAAAGTATGAGAAAGTAAGTTATACAATGGGCCGTATCCTGCAACCCATGACAAACATGTGAGCAATTGCTCTAGGAATGAGGATTTCTCATGCTAAGAACCACTTATATGAGTAGTAGGTCAGGCTTTGGGGATTTTTTTATTATTATTATTATTTCCCACCAGAAAGTGTAACTATACATCATGTAATTTCACTTTAAACTTAATATTTTTAATTACATGAATGTTCAGGATATCTCAGAATGCATTAATAACTGGATTGTAGTTTCCGGAGTAGTATTTTCCTACATATTTTCCTCTCACTGAATTTCATTTGAGAACTTCATGAGAAATGCAATACTGCCATCTACTGTCACTAAAATATGATGAACATTTCCTTTGCCAGTTTGATGCAAACTTGAGGACCACAAATTAGAATTAGGATTCAGATGAAATGACTTGGCTACCAAAGACTGCCTGCTTTCTCCAAAAGCACTGAGAATGATGTGCAATATGAGTGGGAGCTAGAAGACATGTTTGCCAACAGATTAATCTTCTTAATTGTAGCACTTTAACTCTCATTGATTTTAAAAGCCCACTGGAATAAAAGACTGGCCTGACCTAAGGTGAAATTCAGGCTGGCCGAACCACTTTAGATAACCTGACTCAGTTCAAAGCCACACTTTTGAGGGGTTAAAAATATTCACTTCAGGCCTGACCAAAAGTCCATTAAAGTCAATGGAAGTCTTTAGTGGGCTTTGGCTCAAGCCTTTAACTTACTTCTACCACTCACTTTGCCATTAATGTGCCTTTTGCCAGTACTTCCAGGATCTGATGTGGACTAGAAATAGTGGTGAAGACAGCTCAAGTAAGCCCATTCTCACAAAAGCAACAGAAATGTTGGCAGAAAGTCTATTCTCAAAATTTCCACCCAGTTTTTTACACTCATGCTGAACACCCAAATATTTTGAGGCTCACCCTCTCTTAGTAAAACTCCTTACAATATGTAATATGCCTTATTTTTCAAAAGAAAAAAAAAGCACAAATGAGTAGGATAGTTCAGGCTGCATATTTGAAAATTGCATTTAATTACATATTCAATAAGTCAGTTTTGATGTACCCCTGAATTACTGCACTGCTGCCACAGTACATTAAAGATGAAATGTAACGAAAGGGTTTTGTATTGGCTTCCAGCTGGTTTTCTTCTTGTAGTTTGATAAATGCATTTATCAGTCCTCCTTTTAGGGGTTAGGATAAGTAATAGATTTGACAGGAACCACTAAAACATACAGAATCTCTGTAATAATTTCTCTGCCGTTCCAATATATGTGTCAAACTGAGAAAGCTTGGAAAGTGCTCTGCTGCCATCTTGTGCCTAAAATAGGAAGCCAGATAGCCTATGACTGCACTACATGAATCACCCTAACTCAAATGGCTAATTCTACAAAGCAAAGTCCTGTTGTCAGGGAGACTGTGGGCACCTATCCAGGACTGTCTTTGGATTTGTGAGCACAGGCCGGGTGGCAGAAATCAGTTCAAATTCTTCCACTGCCTGCAATACAGCTCTCAGGGCGAAGGGCCAGGATCCATTCTTCTCAGACACATGACCGGTGTGTTCATCGACCAAAATATAAACTTCATATTTATTAAGTGCTTTATTAGGTGTTGATTCAAGGTGCTACCAACCACAAAACGGGCTCCCTAGGGCTAGATTGTGGCTGGCTCTGTTCAGGTACATATGTCTGTGGGTTGTAGGGGATGGGACAACAGGCAGGGGCTAGCCACAGTCAGGATCACAGGTGCACGGTCAGGTGTACTAGCCTTCCCATAGGAGCATGGGGGTGGACACAGCAGGACAGGGGCAGGGAGTTGCCTATTTCTGCATTAGCCAGCAAAGCCGGCCCAACATGCAGAGTAGTGTCAAGTGGTGGCCATGTGCTGCACCTTTTCAAACAGGTCTCAAACTCCCACTTTCTACTGCTCTTGAGGTGTTTAGTCATCCAAAAAGCCTCCAGGGGCTCCTGCTGATCTACCTCACCCTTCCATACAGTGGGACACGTGGCTTGAAGGCATGATCTGGCCTTTATTCCCTAACGTGAATTTGAGAAATATCCCCTTAATTGGAACTGACATTACCTGAAGCACACACTTAGGGCTTGTCTACACAGTGGGGTAATGCACTAAAGCACACTGATGTGCAGTACATTAATTGGTCCACGTAGAACCTGCCAGTGCTCACGAAAACTTTCCTAGTGAGCTTTATAGTAACACTGTCTCACACGGGATTACATTAAAGAACACTATGGATCCTTTAGTGCACAGCAGCAGGGGCTACACACACCAACTAATGTGCTACAAATGGTGGCTGTTTTGATCTGATCAGAGCTTTGAAATGTTAGAATAAGTCTGAGTGGGGATGGTAGAATGGGCAGGATGCAGGTAAGCTGGTCCAAACGTCCATGAAAAACTATTTTAATCATATAACTACACAATCTTTCACAGGAATACAACTAGTTTATACATATTTTTTAAATCCCAGGAAATAACTCCTAGCAATGACTTTGGCTATGGTTGCCTATGTATTCCTATTAGAAAGGATTAATTCCAATTCTTTCTAACATTCTCAAGGTTAATCTTTTTGGCTGAAATCTGGGATGTTTGTGCGCTTTAGAAACCACAACCCTGTAGTGCATGTTAGACAAGCCCCTGGATTGCAAATTCTGTGGAGGAGGGACCATCTTTTTGTATTATGCTTGTACAATACCAAGCATAATGGAATCCTGGTCCATGACTAGTACTCCTAGAAGCTACCGCAATGCAAATAATGACAAATTTATGCCTTTGGAACTGTGCCTCTGGCCAAATACAATTCAATTTTCAGCAGACCAATAAGAACTTCCATCACCTTCCTTGAGGTGCTCACCTGTTTTAATGAAACTTTCAGGGGGGGAAAGTTTTCCCTGCCTCAGACCAAACATCCCAGATTTCAGCTAAAAAGTTTAACCTAGCTTATTAACCTTTAGCTAGTTTCATGTAGAATTGGCTACCAGCATCGTCTTTGGTGTGAGATCTAGGATGACAATTGATCTGGGTGGTCTCTTGGAACTGGGTATAACCTGAATGTTTTGTGATGTGTGTGTGTGTGTGTGTGTGTGTGTGTGTGTGTGTGTGTGTGTGTGTGTGTGTGTGTGTGTGTGTGTGTAAGTAACCATTTATCATGTAGTCCAGATTGCCTGGGTGGCAAGATAAACTGGAGTATCTAAGGGGACTGTCTGTGACTCCATTTTAAGACAATTGTAGTACTTTCAGAGTTCACATGTGGTACTGGGTTGGTGAATTATAGAACACACCACCAGTTCAGGGCGTCTGCCCTGCTTTTGGCATTCAAGACTGTGAACCATGCCAGACAGCATGACATCTACATAACTCATTCATGGCTTTGCCACAGGCAAGAGGCAAGTCCATCTCAGACTAATGCCAATAAAATCTTTATGTTATATCATGTATTGTCTCTACATACAAATTGTTATATATATTATTCTGAGATTTTTCATACTGAAGTGCTTATTGTTTGTATTTAGTAACATAGTGGCCTAAAAGAATCAATTCTGCTTCCATTTTATATCAAAATATATATGAAAAATGACAGCAAGGTTTTATCTGTGAATAGCTATTTACTTTAGGGGTTTGGGGGTAGGGGGTTGAATGGAACTAGTCATCCAACATGTGTTCTAAACTCATTTAACATTACCATATGCGGTAATGGCTGCGGTGGGAGCTTATACTAGAACACATATGTAGATATGTATAATTCTCCTATCTGCTCTGCAAATAAAGAACATGCTACAATGTGAAAATGAGATGGTCCTTAGTGTTGCATTGGCATCCCTTCTGGGTCAGTTGCTCTCTTTGGGTTACAACGAATTGGAGAATCTGTCTACACAATTTATGAATTCTGTGTAAGATCATGAATTCCCTATATGTATCTGTATTAGACAGCAACTCCATTTTAAATGGAGGGGGTTAGTTATCTTCTCTGTTCTTTCAATTCCAGAATTCTAACATGGTTAGGGGCAAAGGCCTGACAATGGAAAGTCATTTAACTTAAGGCCTCAACCACAGAAATATAATCACTCTATACAATAGACTGGCTCCCAGCCAGGAAAACTGGTTTAGCAGGGGAGAGGTCACATGGCAACGAAGTCACCTAGTGGGGGGGTGTCCCTGCTCACCTGTTGAAGCTGACAATGGAGTCACCTGACAGAGGTGGTTATAAAAGAAGGTTATAAAAAAGGAGGAGCTTATATAGAAGGTTATAAAAAAGGAGGAGCTGCTCTATTTGGAGTGTTGGGCTGTTTCAGCAGCTGGAGCTGATGTAGATGCCTTATGAGATGGGAGACTCTGCCTACCTTCTTGAACGTAAATGATGCCCCGAGGAAAGGGTGTGCTAGTAAGGGGCACTGCATCCAGGATGGTTGTCATTTTCTATATGATCTGTATTCTCTTGTGTTTTATCTGTTCAGTATAAGAGAGTAATGGCAGAATCTGTGCTGTGTGTGTGTGTTCCATGCTCCATGACAGCCACGTACCTTATAAGAGAGATAAGCAATAAACCAGAAGATTCATAGCTTTGGAGTGGAGTTCTGGGAGAGGGAGTGTTTACACTACAGGAAGTCTGAAGAGTCAGCATTGAGCCCAGAAGTTAGGCGCCTGACTAGCAGGTTCCAGCTCTCAGAAGGCACCGTTGCACAGAGTGTCTGAACTCCAAGAACATACTGAGGGACCCCAACATTGCAGCAGTACATGGACGACATTCCAACTCACAGAGCCTTAAAACACCGAGGGATCCTGAGGCTTGGATTCTCCTCACAGCAGTCTGATGGGTGGCTGGCAGGGGGCACTCAACTGGGATATATGACTGGGCTATGTGCCGGGACAGAGGGGTTGAAAAACCAACCAATATATAATAATGGAATATGGAAGAATCCCAAGGATCTCTCTCTTCATATTTTAGTCCTCTTAAAATTGTTTTGTTTCAATAAAATCAAGCTCACGTATCTGATGTTAGAATTCAACCCCAACAGAACTGGTTGCTTTCTCATGCTGAAAGAACTGGAACTACATTTGTAAAAACCATTGTCCATGCCTGAAGCAACTAAGAAACTTGTTTTTGTTTTGTTTGTAGATTACTAATTTATTGAAAGCAAAGATATTAGCAAAACTGAAAATGCAAAACTCTTCCTAGAAAGAGACTGCATGTATAGATAGATAGATAGATAGATAGATAGATAGATACACACAAATTAATTTTGCAAAATGCAGAATTGTTGCATTTGTTCTAGACCTTCAGAAATAATAAAGATCTTGATTTTTATTTTAAATATAAATAAAACAGAGTTGCATTTCTTATTAGGACATCCCAAATAAACCACAACAGTAACATTTTTCAGGATTCTTTCAAAGATTTATGATTCACATGAACTAAACTTACTAACCACTCCACATTTTAAAGAAGACTCCCTTTGTTCTTTCTTATTTACTTAACTACTCATTTTGTGTGACCTCAAATCTGCGTCTTCCTTGAATGTCACGTGACTCAATTCTTTGTGGTTGACTTTAAAATATTTATTGAGATGTAGTAGCATGGGAAGCAAATGTCAAATTCCTTCAAAACATATACAAGCAACATATAAAAGGAAGAACAGTCCATGCAGGCAAATGGTGACATTTACCAGTAATGTCAAAATAGTCTTCTATGTGATGAATTGAAGACATAAATACATGTCAGCTACCCAGGGTAGCTTTCAAAACCGTCAGTCATTTTGTATTTCTAAGAGAAGTAATGCCCATTTGGCGACTTTATCAAAGGGAATGAATTATTGATAAATTATTTAAAATAGCAATTGAACACATTAATACAGAGTTGCAGAAACAGCTACATGTAGAAATATGTACAGCACTTTGGAATCATTTAGGATGAAAAGCTATATAAATGCATGAGATTTTATGACAGTTTTTGTAAATACAAACAGGCACATACAGATAAATACAAATTATCTGCTCTTTACTCAGCAGAAGCTGTGGGCCTGACTCTGCTCTCAGATACCCAGGTGTAAATCACGATACTAAGGACACCCTATGTTACGATCTGGCTTGCAGCAAGGAAGAACATCACAGGAATGCTTGGGGAGATGCCACATACAGCTGCATTGGTTAGACATTTCTAAGACCAGCTCTAGCTGACACAGAAGGCACATCTCTGATACATCCCCTGTGCCAGGGGAGAGGGACCATGAGGTAGCAGCGTAGACTTGGCTATACAATAACCTGGGCTTCCCCTATGCAAAGGGGTACGCCCAGTTGCCTACTTACGGCAGCTTTCCAGATCTTTGGCGCTACAAGAGAGGCACAAAGAGGGAAAGCAGGGGGAAAACATCTGGCCCTTTATTTTGATTTCATTAAAAATTTACCCAGGCTGCTATATGTATGTAGAAAATATTGTGTGAGGTTCTTTGGCCTGTATTATCCAGAGGTCTGCCTAGACTATCTTAATAGGCCTTTCTGGCCTTAGAATCAATGAATCTAAGTGTATTCATGTTTCTCCTGCCCTTCTTTTCCCTTATTTCATGGAAAAACCAAAGACTGAATATTGGTGTACAGTACTTCATCCAGTGCACTAAATGCCCCAATAACAACTATGTGGGTGAAACCAGACAATCACTACGCTCCTGAATAACTTACACAGAAAAATGATAAAAGAGAAAACTACCCACAAAACAGTCACTTCATATCTGACCACACACTCCTTGTCCTTAAAGGAAACCTGCACAACACCTTTAACAGATGATCTTGGGAGCATAAAGTCATAACTTTGCAAAACACTAAGGCCTGGTATACACTACGGGGTTAGGTTGAATTTAGCTACATTAGCTCGATTTAAAAATGACTATGTCCACATAACCAACCCAGTTCCGTCGACCTAACGGGCTCTTAAAATCAACTTCTGTACTCCTCCCTGGCGAGGGGAGTAACGCTAAAAACGACCTTGCTGGGTGAAATTTGGGGTAGTGCAGACGCAAATCGATGGTATTGGCCTCCGGGAGCTATCCCAGAGTGTTCCGTTGTGACCGCTCTGGACAGCACTTTGAACTCCAATGCACTAGCCAGGAACACAGGAAAAGCCCCGGGAACTTTTTAATTTCATTTCCTGTTTGGTCAGCATGGCGAACTCAGCAGCACTTAGCAGCACAGGTGACCACGCAGTCCCCCCAGAATCGTAGACCGTAGATTGTTTCTACACTCCCCCTATCATCTCTGTCCCTGATGTTATCACAGATTAGAAGGCAAAAAAAACGCACTCACGATGACATGTTTTCCGAGCTCATGCAGTCCTCACACATTGATAGGGCACAACTTAATGCATGGAGGCATTCAGTGGCAGAGGCCACGAAAGAATTAAGTAAGCACGAAGAGCGGACGCAGGACACGATGCTGAGGCTAATGGGAGAGCAAACGGACATGATGAAGCATCTGTTGGAGCTGCAGGAAAGCCAACAAGAGCACAGACCCCCGCTGCATCCACTGTATAACCGCCTACCCTCCTCCCCATGTTCCATAGCCTCCTCACCCAGACGCCCAAGAATGCAGGGGAAGGCTCCGGGCACCCAGCTACTCTGCTCCAGAGGATGGCCCAAGCAACAGAAGGCTGTCATTCAAACAATTTGATTTTTAGTGTGGCTACAATAAGTAATGTGGCCTTGTCCTTCCCTCCTCTCCCACCCTACTCGGTCTACCTTGTCCGTTATCTCTTTTTTTAAAATTAATAAAGAAAGAATGCATGGTTTCAAAACAATAGTTACTTTATTTCGAAGGGGGGAGGGTGGTTGGCTTACAGGGAATTAAAAACAACAAAGGGGGAGGGTTTGCATCAAGGAGAAACACAAACAACTGTCACACCGAAGCCTGGCCAGTCATGAAACTGGTTTTCAAAGCCTCTCTGATGTGCAGTGCACCTTGCTGTGTTCTTCTAATCACCCTGGTGTCTGGCTGCTTAAAATCGGATGCCAGGCGATTTGCCTCAACCTCCCACCCCACCATAAATGTCTCCCCCTTACTCTCACAGATATTATGGAGGACACAGCAAGTAGTAATAACAATGGGAATGTTGGTTGTGCTGTGGTCTGACAACAGTGCTAGCGAGCTTTTAAACGTCCAAAGGCACATTCTACCACCATTCTGCACTTGCTCAGCCTATAGTTGAACTGCTCCTTACTACTGTCCAGGCTTCATGAGCCATGGGAGCAAGGGGTAGACTAGGGTAGATGTGACCACGCTGCACTGCCAGCTGGGAGAGCAGCCTGAGGCAGAAGCCTCCAGCTCGCATGATATTGCAGGCAGGACTGAATCTCCCTGAGACAAAACTTAAAGAAGAGAACTGAGCAGGAGAGCAGAGTTGCAGGGGAAGTGGTAGATCCATACACCATGCCCTGGAGGTTGCTAAGAGCTGGGCAGGGAAGACGTTCCCAGAACCCACAGCCAAGCTACACATCCGACGAGGACAGGTACCAGTCCTACTGCACCGTCTGCTGCAAAGGCACCCAGGAGGACCAGAACGAATCCCCCTAGCTCATCGCTGGGGAGCAGAACAGAGTTTCAGGAGAGTAGAAGAGCAGGAGAGCACGGTTGCAGGGGAAGTGGTGGAGCCATACACCATGGCCTGGAGGTTGCTAGGAGCTGGGCAGGGAAGACGTTCCCAGAACATGTTTGAGAAGGACGGATACCAGTCCTACTGCACCATCTGCTGTGAAGGCAAGGAGCTACTGCTGTGTAGCAATGCCAGCTGCTGTGGATGCTTCTGTGTCAAATGCTTGGAGGTCTGGGTAGGGCAAGGTACCTCAGCCAAGGCAAATGGGCAAGAGCCCTGGAGCTGTTAAATGTGTCAACCACAGAAGTGCTATGGGGTCTTACAGCACCGACCGGACTGGAATGTACGGCTGCAAGACTTCTTCACCAGTGGCAAAGGACAGGAATACGATGCACCTAAAATCTAAAAAGGCCCACACATTTCCCAGAGTCACTACCCTTGATAACAGAACATCAATGATTGCATTGGCTACTTGGATCACAGCAGCACCCACAACAGACTTGCCCACAACAGCAGCAGTGATGGCGAGCTGAGCGAGCTCCATGCTTGCTGTGGTATGGTGTCTGCACGGGGAAAAAAGGAGCAAAACGATTGTCTGCCGTTGCTTTCACGGAGGGAGAGGCAACTGATGACATGTACCCAAAACCACCTGTGACAATGTTTTTGCCCCATCAGGCATTGGGAACTTAACCCAGAATTTCAATGGGCGGCGGAGACTGCGGGAACTGTGGGATAGCTACCCACAGTGCACTGCTCTGTACGTTGATGCTAGCCATGGTAGTGAGCACGCACTCTGCCGACTTAATGTGCTTAGTGGGGACATACGCAATCGACTGTATAAAATCAATTTCTAAAAATCGACTTCTATAAAATCAACCTAATTTCGTAGTGTAGACATACCCTAAAAATCGTGGTCTTAATAAAGACACTGGATTAATGGCTTATTACAACAAATGTAACCCACTCCTCCCCTCTTTTGTCCTCTGATTGCAGAGAAGGTCATGGGATATTTCACCTTGGATTTGTATTAACTACATATGTTAAACAATCTGTTCCACCTTGTATTTATCTGTGACATGCTAAGGATTTGTCTACACTTAAAATGCTACAGCAACACAGCTGCACCGTGCTGACACTACCTACGCCGATGGGAGGGGTTCTCTCCTCAGTGTAGGTAATCCATGTCCCTGAGAGGCGGCAGCTAGGTGGACAGAAGAAATTTTCTGTGTACCCAGCAGTGTCTACACATGGGGGTTATGTTGGCTTAACAATGCCTCTCAGGGGTATAGTTTTCTCAGACCCTTGACAAATGCAGTTAAACTGACCTAATTTTCTAGTGTTGACTAGGCCTGCATACCTTCCCCAGACCTGAAGAAGAGCTCTGTGAGCTCAAAAGCTTGTCTCTCTCACCATCAGAAGTTGATCCAATAAAAGATATTACCTCACCCACCTTGCCTCTCTAATATCCTCAGACCGACCTGGCTACCACAACACTGCAAATTTCATCACTGTTATTTCTGCATGTTCTCCTTCCCTTGTTTATTTCTGGAAGCTTTTCAGTGGGCCTGGTGGCATTTTGTCACTATTCTTTTGGGCTGCGATCTTTTGACATGGAGAGGTGGTTTTACAGCCTGATTTATGTTAGGGAACCGGATAGGTAAACAAGATTCTTTCCGTATGGAACTGGACTAGTTCCATACCTTATGGGAACAGACAATACCACACTGCATTTGTAGGCCAGTGAGTTTATTCTGTTCATATGGAAGATTAATTTAGTTTTGAGATACACCGCCACCCCCGCCCCGGTAATTAAGAATGCACTCTAGCTTCCGTAATGAGGAGAAAAACAGAGGCTGAGGAAGAGAGTAAAATTACATTTTTTCCCGTACATTAGTTTTTCTTCAGTGGATGGTTGTATTAATGGGGCATTTAAGGTGAAATAGTATGCAACGTCAAGATGTTGGGCCATTGATGGCCGACACTTAAGCCTTTTGACCAAATTGCTAGTTTCACCTCAATGCAGAAACTGGGGTAAGGGCAAAGGTAGCTGTATTCTGGACCTGGCCCCTAGTATAAATTAGAACAGTCTCAGGACGGCTCTAACTTCCTTAAGTTTTCAGCTACCCCAAAGGGCAGTTGTGGCAATGAAGAATAGCTGGAATATTATTGCACTCCAGCTGCATTGCCCTCTCTCCTGGGAACACACCCCACATATCCCTTATGCTTAGCCACCTGGAAGAAGAACAGAAATGACAATTACACTTCTTGTGTTTGAGAGAATTTGTCTTTCATTAAGATTATTTCTTAAAGGTGGCTTATTTGGTGTTTCAATGCAGCGATGGATAAAGAGGCGAACCCACTCATTCAATATCCAAATTGATATGGCCAGACTATGTTCAGAGCGCCATAATGCAGCTGACCTAACAGAACATATGTTTCATTATAAACCTTGGTCTCCTCAAACATTGGGAGCCCAAAATGGATGAACTGGGAGGAGAGAAGTTTCCAGCAACATCTCTTTGTGGACTCAACAAGAGCTATTATCACATTCTGACTATCAACCTACCACAACTGTACCACTTGGTTAAACTGGGAGTTTATTTAATTGCTTTCACAAACGCACAGCATAACCCAGTTCCGCTGGTTTTCTTGAACAAAAAGTTTGTGTTGACCATAAATAATGTGGTAAGGAGAGAAGTTACTAAAAAATAAAGGAAAACCAAAACTTACTGTGGCATTAGCAGCTAGGGCAAAAGACTCCATGGTGAAGACTTTGCCTTAGGATGGAAAGCATTTATCTCACAGAAACTGTTAAAGTGTGTTTCAGGACATAGTCTGACTTGGACACTCAGATCAATCAGGTATGGCACATTTCTGTGCTGCAAGTAGCATTTTCTTTGCCACATAGTCCTATTTCAGAGAGTTTCGTACAATTAAATAAGAAATACATTCTGCCACTCTTACTTGCACTGAACAACACCTTACATCAAAATTATTCCCACTGATTTTTCCACTAATTTCAGTGGGATTAGTTGTGGATTAAGGTACTATTCTGTGTGAGTAAGAGTGGCAGACTCTGGCCCTAAATTAGATTAAAATATAAGATTAAGATAGACTTTCTACGTTTGTGTACATTTCTTTTCTCGCAACAAGGAAATGTATCACTCCTAGAATACAAATCTACCAGAGCCTTTCAGAATCTATGACATCTCTATTTATGTGGGGGTTTTATACCTGAGAAATAATCCGCCTCAACTTTTATGAAAGAACTTAGTTTATTTTAAAATAATATAGAATATAACTAGTATAACTGTATAAATGCTATTCAAAAATGCTTTACAAAACAAACATAAGACAGCAGCATATGGTATAAATTACAGAAAATAGTGTGGTATGGTTAAAAAAAGTTATGACATTCATTTATACTTCCGCTAACTGAGTGGGAGTGAATAATTAAGAGGGATAGGAAAAAGAGAAAATGATATGTTTTAAGAGGAGATTTGAAAAATGAGAGGGTATCAATGAAAGTGGGCTTAAGTGCTTTTTGAACAGGGATGAATTAACAGGCTTAAAGTTAAGCACATGCTTAAGTGTTTTGCTGAATCAATGCCTTAATACTGATATCCCTTGAGTGTTACACATTCATCATGGGCCATTTGGAACCACTAAAGGGAGCTTCTTGTTTGAATGCTAGCTACAACTAAGCAATTGTTGGATTGCTTTTAAAAAAAGCAACCATAAGGTGTCAAGTTACAATTTATTCTTTTCTACACTTTGTTTCCTGATAATTAATTCTAGCTTCTCAATAATCAGAATCTGTTTGCAGTGCAGTTATATTTGTATTGCAGATTTACAATTCATCTTCATTTTTCCTTTACTCCAACCATTTATTTGTATTTCCTTTTTCTTCCTTGTATTTTGATACTGCTCATCTACAGGAGCTGTAGTACTTTTGTGCATTATTTTAGTTGACTTGGGGAGTGACAAAATTTTGTTTCTTACTATGGGATGAGGTTCTATAAATATATCAGTTTATATTTTACTATATGGTTGGTGCATGGGCTACATGTGGTCTTTCTATGGACTAGAAAACTGAAAAGACCACTCACTAATTCATTTTCATTTAGAACTGTAGATTTAGTTTGCTAAGTTTATATGTAACATTAAAAGGTCAACAGTTAACTCTTAATATCAGAGCCATATTAGGGTGGGGAAAGGATATTGGCAGGGCAAAATTGAGCACACTCTCAAAGGATGGGGAAGCCCAAACCTTGACCCTTGCAAAACTACTCCTAGTTTTCTGATTCAAGTATAGGGGCATAATGTAGTATATGTGACACTGCCATATGGTTGCTGCTGGTAACCTTTGACTTTTTAAACAGTGATTGCAGTAATCTTAAAAACATGAGTAACTTTAGACTCGGGAAAAGGTCAACCAACAAACTCATGGCTACCCTTTAAAGGGCAGCATAATTAAGAGAAATTAACATTGTAAGAGAACCAGAAATCTGAAAACTCAGTTTGACATCTTTAAATGTAAACCTCATTATAAATGTAGAACCCTTCCTGCCTGAATTGATTTCACTCCCATTTAGCAAAGTACTGTGCAGGATTTCATGGAAGTTACTGAATACATGAATCAATGTTAACAATGAGAGCTGGCATTATTACTATTGTACCATATTCTCCTACTAGAACATGTCATTACTCATTACTATATTTTTTGCATGCCAAATCCCAGAAGATTATTTTATATCTTCCATGGCAGTATTATATAGGATTTCAGGGGGACATAATGAAGAGCTTGTTTGAACATTCATGTGCAATGAGCTGTTCTTTGCTAAAAGACTATTGGAAGCAACTTCCACCTTTTCAGCCACGAGACAGATTTTGTGCTTCTGATTTTGTGCATGATCCCAATTTACCTGAACCTGACAAGGCTTCTATACTGTGGCTGATGAGTCATGACAGATTTAACATATGCCCATAGATTTGCTAGCTTACTTACATCCTGTTTTGATGCAATGAGGGGATTGTTTGTAGAAGTATTGTATGTTGGAATATTTGAAAGGTGATGGGTCTGCTGATCTATTCACTTGCATTCCAGCACTTGGAAATCTTTGTAATATTCCTTCAAATGAGTGTATTTATATTTTTACATATGAATAAAAAGAGAATTTGAGAAGTGGAAAGAAACAGACACATTTTCGGCTGACTCAATTGCACAGTTTCAGCACAACGCCCTGCAGTGTAGGCGATCCAAGCGTGGGATTCACAGTGGACCCTTTGCTTCTTTCCTTTAGAAATGGGGAGTGCGGTGGAGGCAGTGCTGTTAAAAGGGTCATGCACATCTGTACATGAACCCTTTAGTTAAATGAACCTTGATGAAGGAGAAATGTTGACTAGCTTGGGAGGGGGAAACATCTAGAGCTCTATTAAATACTAAAAATTCATGCAGATGGAGCCTTGTATTCAAGATTTAATGCACTCACAAATTATAGTCCAGGATTCTGAGAATTCAGGCACCATTGGGTGAGGTTGCTCATACTATTGAGAAGACAGCAAACCTCATTGCCCTAGTGGCCTCTATCCCCAAAACATACACATCCCAACAAGCCCCAAGACATGCTGAAAAAAGATGGCAGCTTAGATATGGCAAGGGGAAGTACTGGGTGTTCCCTTGGAGGTAAGTATTAAGTAAACACAATGTTTAGTGAAGGGGCTCAATATTTCTTGGTGCTAGACACTGCTTCAGCCATATATTCATTCAAAAGGAAGAGGAACCTCTCACTGTGAACTATAAAGTTGCTTACCTCTGCCAGCACTCTGAAATATGGCATTAATCCTTCCCCAAGACACGCCATTTTAGCCTAGTGGCAATAAACTTCCCACTCATTTGGAATTGGGTTATTGAAACAACTTAAAGTAAAGATCTCCCAATACCGCTCTAAGATTATATATTTCATAGTACTCTAACACAGAGGTTCAGAAGTTAGCAGGTTACTCTTTATGCTATACTGGGTTTGCAATGCAGAGGTGAGTCCTCTTACACTTTCTGCAGGCAGCTCCCTGCTGGTGTCCAAAACTTGGGAGCATAAGAGGTTTCCAACACTCCTACTTCTCGGGGTTGGAGAGAACATAGAGCCACCAGAGATTTCAGTCTAAGGTCTAAGGCAAAGCAGGCTGCCAGGATGAGATCCTCTTTCATGTGGTTGAGGAAGACAGCAAGGCAGACCTCATCAGTGACTACAGGTACTACTCCATGCTACTGTTCATAAAGGGCATCAAGATGGGGGGACACATAAGAAGAGGAGTGAAATTAAAGCAAGTTCTGATTATGGAGGACTTAGATAACAAGCTTTAGAACAGTGGTTCTCAAACTAGGTCCGCCACTTATTCAGGGAAAGCCCCTGGAGGGCCGGGCCGGTTTGTTTACCTGCCGCGTCCACAGGTTCGGCCGATCGCGGCTCCCACTGGCCGCGGTTTGCCGCTCCAGGCCAATGAGGGCGGCAGGAAGCGGCGCGGGCCAAGGGATGTGCTGGCTGCCCTTCCCGCAGCCCCCATTGGCCTGGAGCGGCAAACTGCGGCCAGTGGGAGCCGTGATCGGCCAAACCTGCGGACGTGGCAGGTAAACAAACCGGCCCAGCCCACCAGGAGCTTTCCCTGAACAAGCAGCAGCCCTACTTTGAGAACCACTGCTTTAGAATACACAGGTGAATGGGACTTGAGAAAGTGGGTCAGGTTTCAGGACGGACCTAGTCTGGTGTGACCTAGTCCTAGTCTGGAATTCTGGAATGCAAGCTGGTGGCCTGCCAGCTATGGATCAAACAAGGATCTCTCAGCATAAAATACTGCCCATTTGCCTACTTAATAAAGTTTTCTTTCCTACAGCTCACCTGCCTGCTTTATCATTTATTGCTAGTGAAACAATTAGTATGTTCTGCTTCACCTGCTGTCATTTAATGGGCAACTTGAACAGCCATAGTATTCTAGGAAAATAGGCAAGAGTCACTGCAATAACTCTACTGTATACTGCAGTGTTTGGGACCATACTTGTAGAACGCTCTAGTATTCTTGATAGAGATGTGACTAATTTTATAAAAAAAAAAGTATTCCGCTACAGAAAATGTGCTAGGTTTTGAATATGTGAAATGGCAGCCAACAATCTACAGAAATTATTTTAAAGTGCAGTGGTTTTCAACATAAACTTGACCATTTTAGTTTGGCCTAAATTATGTTCTCATTTTTTTCATGTTCCCTGATTCACTGAGGCACTTAAGCACATGGGTCTACTCATGTGCTTAAAGTTAGGCACATGCTTAAGTACCTTGCTGACCTAGACCATACTTTGTAATATTTATGCTTAGCACAGAATTGCCAGACTAGTATTATTTATTTGTAAAGGGAATTGTAAAGATTTTAAGCACAGCTCTCATAACATATGGACTCACAGTCCATCATAAATAGGAAATATTTATTAAAGAAAACAGCTACAGTTACAAACAGACCTCCACATAACTTGAGTTCCAGCTTAGTTTCTTTTGTTTGCCAGGGCCTACCTTGTACCTGAAAATATATACCATGCATATAAAAATGTAATGGCTAAATAATACACTACAAGAAAATATATAATCATTGCAACTACTCTACAGCCGAGCTCCCTCCAACAGGCTCCTGAAACCTCTTTCAATCCTCCCACCACACATCCCTAACTTCAGATGCATGACTTAGCCTTGCACTCAGACACGTCAACCCAGAAAGACCTCATTTACACAGCAACCAACAAAATGAAGTTTACATCCGTGAAAGTTAGTGGGATTGCACAAATGAAAAGTGAAGGGCAGAATTTAACCCAGTGGCAAGGACCAACCAATTTTCAAAAATTTTTTAGTCTGATCCAAGCCTCACTGAAATCTATAGAAAGACTCCCATTGATTTCAGTTGAGCTAGATCATGCTCTTAGTGACTAAAGTTAGACATCTGACTCAATATTTTTAAGATCTAAATAAGTGGCCTGGTTTTCAGTGGTGCTGATCAGCCAAAACTTCCTTTGGAATCAGTAGAGCTGTGGGCACTCAGAATCTTTGAAATTTAAGCCACTTATTTAGTCGCTTAAATACAGTTTTATGGTAGGTGCCCAGTTTTTGACACCCACATTTGAACTTGTGGCCATTCTGTTTAATTCATTTAGAATTTGCAGCTTTTCAAAATAAATGATTATGTTGAAGTCCATCCCACTCTGTATTTTTTTTAGATAAATATATTCATTTGAATGTGATCCGAATTAAAAATCAGAACGTGTGCCTTGTCACACATATGGAAACTGCAGACACCTTAATTATGTCTTCAGTTACCCAAACTGTTTTCATGTGCTTAGGTTAGGATACAGAATGTGTTCTTTTTCCTTGGTCAAGACGCTGCCATTAGTTTTACAACTTATTCATAAAAACCCCCACACAGGTGCAATTACTGGAAACATGACACCAGGTGAACATCATTTTATATGTTCCACAGCCAGAAGAGAGTCAGGACCAAACACACAAGGGAAGCGACCTACTGTATAATACTAAGGGTTCTCATCCATAAGTAGTTGTGGGATGCAGTGCTTAAGACCAGAAATTACGCTCCTGCTGGTTGCCCTCCATTAGTCTGTGTTTTCTCAGGATTGTAAATGTAGCCTGACAAATAGAAAATATTAAAGAAGATTATTTCTCTTTTTATCTCGGTTGTCACCTACACGGGTTTTTGCTAGTGACTTTCAGCTCTCAGTCAGCTGTATTGCTGAATACATAGCTAGTTTGTTTTCTCCCATTATAACCTTTATTCTCTTGTTAGAATAAATAAATAAATAAATAAATAAATAAATAAATAGTAATAATTCATCTGTATCTTTTCAACAGAAAGAGAAGTCCACAATATACAATGCTGTGTTTTTTGTGACAGAAGTATAGATATTAGGAGAAACTATTACTAATTACTAAAAACTATCCTTACCACTGGTAGCATTTCTTCTTCTCTCATTTTCAATTTGATAATCCAAGGAACAGATCTGGGGCATCAGCCCTGCTGCTTCAAGCACAGGTCAAGAGAGTAGAGCAGAGGTACTCAAACTTTTCCTGTTGCACCCCCACTTACCAGTAATAGAAACTGTCCACACACACACACACACTACTACACAGCCAAGGCTTTCTTGGCAGAGAAGCTTGGGCTGAAGGAAGAGCTCAGGACGGAACTGGGGATGAGGGAGGAGTTGGAAATAGAGGAGGAGGTGGCCTGAGGGTGGAGAGAGAATGTGGGAAGAGATGGGCTGGGGGACAGAGCAGGGGTCAGAGTGGAGCTGCAGCTAGGGCCAGAGCTGGTCTGGGGGCAGAGCGGGGCTGGGTGTTGCACCATCCCCACCCCCCGTGGGGACTGGCCTGGGCCCTGCTGTATGGCACCCTGAACAGTCTTCTGTGCCCCCTGGGGGGTGCCCCACAGTTTGGGGACCACTGGAGTACAGGAACACCAACTTGATGTAAGCCATGAATGTGTTGCTTTGAACCTGAGGATCCAAGTTGGAGAAGCCACAGAGATGCTCCATCTATTTACATCCAGTTGCTTGTGACCCACCCTAGTGGACTGCTTCAGTAGCCCAGGATTAGCCAGCAGTCACAACTCCCTGGCCACATCCCCTCTTCTCAGGTCATCCTGCCTTTAAGATTTTGGCTCTATGCATTCTGGGATTCTCACACCCAAAGAATTCCCAGGGAACCAATTAAACCAGCTTTAAGGCTGCTTTGCAACGCTAGCACAAAAGCAAAACAGTGTTAGTGAGGGCCCTACAAATCAACCATCCCACCAACATAGCTGAGTTATTAATTTTGACAACAGCACCTCTTGAGCCATGCAGAATGAAATATGGGGGGGGGGGAAACTGCCTGGAAACATAAGAGCAACTGAACTAACAAATGCAAAACTCTGAATTAAATTGCAATCTGTTGATTTTCAGGGCACTGTTAGTGCGAGCAGGTCACCCATCTATGGTTAGAATCTCTGGTGGCAGCCCCACCTAATTTCAAAGGATTCATTCCTGCCATTCCACCGAACTCCAATCCAGGGGCACTTCCCTGTAAGGAAGCTGTCTGCTACCTGCAATCCAGCTAATACATGGCTTACATTGTTGTTCCTTGCAATATGGCCCATGGGCCTTTGATGACTGGGGAGTCCTGGCTTTGTGCAGCAGTTCTCTTCCTGGGCATATGCTCCCAGCATAACCCCTCCATAGTAGCAAGTGCGGCTCTGTCTCTCTCTGTCTGCCACCCTGGTGTGCTGGAGACCCCGTTTTAAGTCTCCTCCAACTGGAACATACCCGACAGAGCTTCCTAGGCCCAGAGTTGTTCCTGAACCCCACTCTCTCCAATGTGGGGTTCATCCCGCCCCCTACACAGGAATGCTACAAAGCCCAGCTATTTTCTCAGTATTTGGGGTAGGTTTGGGATTGGGAGTGGGATTTACTGCCTAGCTGGTTATTTGCTGTATTTTGTAGGTTGAGCAGTCGGGATAGGTAGTTTGTTGCTTGTTGATTTGATTATTTATTTATTTTTTACAAATTGTATTTTAGAATGTATGAGTGCCTAGGGTTTATCATGAACATCCTTGAAAATACAGAAGCAAATTAATTGAAATAAAAAAAATGAAATGCAGAAACAGGGAACTAAAATAAAACTGTCCCTGTATTAATCATACCCAGATCCCTTGCTTCCTTGGCAGATGTGCAAGACTTTTTCTCAGCTGGTTTAACTTTCCTTTCCATATCATCATGAGAAACACACACCATATAAACTCTGAAGCAAAAATTCCAGAGGGTAAAAAATAACTAGTATAATACACAAATATATAAGTAACACATGTTTTAACTACATACCCTTTTGAGTAAGGAAAACCTCAGTTTCTTCCATTTACTCTTTTTTTCCCAACAAATCTCAATATTTAAGTTTCAATTGACCCAATTAGAATTCACCATATAGAAATGATCTCTGAGGTTTTAATAGCCTTCTCTCCCTAAGAAATTTAAAATTCACTTTCAAAGAGAAATTTCTTCTTGCACTCACAGGGCTGGCATAGATTATGGTTTATATCCAAACTGTTGGGCAAATCTAGATAGCTCTGCAAAGGGCATTTCCTGGAGAGTCCCCTTAGGAAAGAGCTAATTGGCAGAAAGTGTGAAGAAGTGAAGCAATAGATGTGATATATCTTGATTTTTGTAAGGCTTTTGACACAGCCCCACATGATTTTCTCATAAGCAAACTGTGTAAATAGGATCTAGGTGATGTTACACTACAGTGGGTGGATAACTGGTTGGAAAATCATAGTCTAAAAGTGGTTCTGTCGCAGCCAAGCAGGGAGGACATGTCAAGTGGGGTCCCAGACAAGTCTGTCCTGGTTCCAGTCCTATTCAATATTTTCATTAATGACTTCGATGGAGCAGAAAGTACACTTAAAATATTTTTGGATGACACCAAGCTTGGTGGGGATGCAAGCACTTAGGAGGACAGGATTAGAATTCAAAATGGTCTTGATAAACTGGAGAATTGGTCTGAAATTGATACGATGAAATTCAGTAAAGACAACTGCAAAGTACTACACTTAAGAAGGAAAATTCAAATGCACAAATATGAAGTGGGGAATAACTGGCTAGGCAGCTGTGCTGCAGAAGAGGACCTGGGTTACAGTGGATAAATTGAATATGTCTACAATATGATGCTGTTGCAAAAAAGGGAAATATAATTCTGGGATGTATTAACAGGAGTGTCATATGTAAGACACAGGAGGTTTTACATACAAATTGGTCTTCCCTATTCCATGCTGGGGAGGTCTTAGCTGGAATAATATGTCCCATTTGGGGCATCAAAATTTAAGAAAAATACAGACAAACTGAAGATAGTTTAGAATGATCAATTTAGAAAACATGATCTATGATGAAAGGTTGAAAGAACTGGGTATGTTTATCCGAGGCTGAGGTGAGACATGACAACAGTCTTCAAATATGTAAAAGGATGTTATAAAGAAGATGGTGATCAATTATTCTCCATGTCCACTGAGGGTACAACAGGAAATAATTAGCTTTATCTGCAGGAGGGGAGATTTAAGTTAGATAGTAAGAAAAACCTTTGAAGTATAAGGATAGTTAAACATTGGAACAGGTTACCTAGTGAGGTTATGGAATCCGCTGTCAGTGGAGGTTTTTAAGAATAGGTTAGATAAACATCTATCAGGGACAGTCTAGATCAGGGATTGGCAACGTTTGGCATGCGGCTCGCCAGGGTAAGCACCCTGGTGGGCCGGGCCAGTTTATTTACCTGCTGACAGGGCAGATTCGGCCGATCGCGGCCCCCGCTCGCCACGGTTCGCCGTCCCGGGCCAATGGGGGTGGCGAGAAGCGGCGCGGGCGAGGGATGTGCTGGCTGCGGCTTCCCGCCGTCCCCATTGGCCCAGAACGGCAAACTGCGACCAGTGGGGGCCGCGATCGGCCGAACCTGCCACGTCAGCAGGTAAATAAACTGGCCTGGCCCGCCAGGGTGCTTACCCTGGCGAGCCGCATGCCAAACGTTGCCGACCCCTGGTCTAGATTCACTTAGCCTGCTTCTGGCTGGAGGAATAGACTAGATGGTGTCTTGAAGTCCCTTACAGCCCTACATTTCTACGATTCTAGGATTGTTATCTTCATGGGCTGTGGTGTTTGTTACTGGTTGGGACATCCTGCATGAAAAACTTTTAATCAGTGTGGATTGTATTCTCTTTTCTATTAAACAAGTCCAGAGTGGAATGAACCCTTGGCTAAGACACTAGGAAGGGAGGGAGAGAACCGCGAGCAGGTTGTAAATTAGGAGTTTAATGACAGTCTCCCGCTTCCTGGAAACCCATGGCAACTCCTTTGTGTGAGCTCCAAGGGATTGTGGCTCTGTGTGGGCAGGACAAGGGGAAAGAGAAAAAATAAACCAAAAAACTGCAGCCACTCTCCAGCAGATTTGATAATTAGCCCAGATCTGAAAACTAAGACAAGACAATGCCATACCTCCATCAACTGTTCCCATTAGAAAAGCATCCCTATTCAAGAAAGCACTTTAGCATATGCTGAAGTGTTGTCCTGAATACAGATAAACTTAAGCATTTGTTTAAGAGTTTGCCTGAATTGAGGCCTCCTTGAACAATGTATTGTTTGACAGAATTCCTTATTCCCCATGAGATGTCACAATCTCAAATGCTCCCCTTTCTACAGGGAGGTGTACTTTTCATACCTCTCAATCTAACTGCTAAATATGTATTTCAGAAGACAGATTATTTTCTTGAAGTCCTCATTTCGGTCTTCACCCATAATTTCCAGACAACAGTGTCTATTAGTACTATTATTTATTTTTGTGAGAGTATTTGAAGACTGGTATGTGGAGTTTCGAACAGAAAAAATCCACCCCAGTGTGGTTTTGTTGCTGTTTACACCATCCCTACATTCTTCACAGAAATCAGAGAGAGACAGATTCTGATACACTTACTCATTTTGGGTAGCATCTTTCTCCACAAATATTGGCACTTATTTCAGTTGGACTATTCACCAAGTAAGGTATGAATAAGGGTATCTGAATTTGGCTCTGAATCATGATAATCTTTCTGGGGACAGTTAATCTAAAGAATGAATCCTTTGTGATTGTCTGCGGTTAAAACCCAACAATCACTGCTAGGAAAACAGTACATTTTAAACAAACTGAACTAATAGTTTAAACTATTTCCCCTTGATTTATAAAAATCCATTTGGAAAACCGAACCATTAATTTTATTTCCCGCAAATTGTTTAAAAAATAATGAAAATCAGGACTACGTACCAAAGCACTTCCTCAGCCTGAATCTGGAGTCTAATCTCATAGGAGAGAGTATGTTTGTGTTGGCTGTATTTGTTGTACATTGAGGAGGTCCAAATATGCATACAAATGTGGGAAGAGGTGGAAATACCACTGAGCACTAATACCTTTGTGGGAAAGTAAGAAACTGTGAAGTGATATTTATGTTCAAAGCTAATTATGTAATTTGTAACCAAAAGGTCAAAGTTGCCCCAGCCCAGAAATAAGCATTAAAATATTAATTAATAAAAAAAGAGCACAAGCAGTTCCTGAACAAAAAGCCTTCTGATTATTTTTTATTAAACAATTATGTTACATATATTCTCCAAGAATATAGACTCTGTTTCATCATTACACTTTCCCCACTAAAATGGATTGAATGTCTTTAAGCTTGTGATGAAGGAAAACCATAATAGCAAAAGATCCAGGATGTAAGTGTGATCAAAATTATTTTGACAAGACAAGAGAATTGTGGGAAGGCACCTCCTTCGTCTCACCAGGCTCAGCATTTCCCCCTCTGGCGGTGGGGGAGCCTGGAGTAAATCAGTCCCACACCAGGGAGCTTTTATTCCTCACTCCAGTTTTTATTCTTCTATATTTATAGGGTGGGTCTCAGGGTAGGCCCAAGGAGTACTCTTCAGCCAAACAAAAAGGAACAAGTTCATAACACAAAAAGGGAATCCCTCTCCCTTCCCCTGTTATGCTGGCTGCTGGGTGCCAGCCCTTTCCCAAACAGCCCATTAGCAGGGATGCTTCCCCAGAGGGAGGAGAGCACTTCCACCCAGGAGAAGCCTTTTCTCCCTGCTGCCACTAGCCCTGCTGCAGCTTGTCTCCCATCAAACTCCCATGAGAAAAGGGTTGGTTTCTTAAAAGTCACAGGCAGACCTTATTTGACCTCAGGTGTCCCTAGTTGATCTGAAGTAACCCCTTTTCAGCTCATGGGGAAAAGGGCCTTTACCATGCTAGGGCTGATATAGCTGCCTTCCACCACTCTGTGGTAGCTGTCCATTCTGACTTTGTCACATGGACAAAACTTCTAAAATGGACTTTAGGCCGCAGGAGTAGTTCCACAGGGTACTGTATATAGCAGGGGTCGGCAATGTTTGGCACGCGGCTCGCCAGGGTAAGCACCCTGGAGGGCCGGGCCAGTTTTATTTACCTGCTGACGTGGCAGGTTCGGCCGATCGCGGCCCCCACTGGCCGCGGTTCACCGTCCTGGGCCAATGGGGGCGGCGAGAAGCCACGGCCAGCACATCACTCGCCCGCATCAGCAGGTAAATAAAACTGGCCCGGCCCGCCAGGGTGCTTACCGTGGCGAGCCGCGTGCCAAACGTTGCCGACCCCTGGTATATAGAGTATGCAAAGACACAAAAGAAAATTGCACTGTTAGTCCACCCCTGGACCTGTTTCTTATTTAATATTTCTATAATACTATCCCAGGACATATAGTAGGAGTGCCCCAGTACTCAATTCTTCCCTCCCATGTGTTGCTCCAGCACTACACCCTGCACGAGAGCAGGAAAGAGAACTGGAACCTTCTCCAAGGACATGCAGTTCATGTCCCTATAACCTGAAACCATATTTTTCCAGCATTTGTTTCTCCAGCACACTGGTTACTCATTGGAACTGGCCTGGACATTAATGTGTTTGATAAAGTTGACTAATTGTTTCTCTTGTGTTAAGAGTCCATAATATATAACACATTCACTCTTCTCTAACTTCACTTATGCTTATATAATTCCTATAAAAATAAGCTAAAAAGAAAATCACATCTACTACATAAGGATAAAATGAAGACCAGCAAACAATGGTATTTATTAGCAACAGCTGTTAACATTCCAATCTGGTTTTATCAGGTACTCACATTATTCACCGCCACATCGCCTACTCCTGCACTAACAAAACATTGTCCTGATCCAGCCAAATGCTTTAAGCATATGTTTAACCATAAGTGAGTAGCCCAATTAATTTCAATGGGACTATGTATATGCTTAAACATAAGCACATACTTAAGTGCTCGCAGGATTGGTGCTTATGTGCATAGAGCATTATAGTGTGGAACACACACTTACTGCATGCTCTGTTGATGTGAGTCACAGCCTCAGATGTGTCTGCCTGCATAATTTGGTGCACAGCCTCAACAGCCTATAATGCATTAAGTATCTCAGCCTTGCTGTCACAGAGACTAAGCAGAATGCAATAGACAAACATAACAATAGCCACATTTGCTGATGGCAGTGTGGGTCAGACATCATTGCCTCAGTCTAAGTCTACCAAACGCACACTTCACAACCATGCTGCATCTCTGGAGTGTCTAGAAAAATCACAGTCTGCCTGGTGCAATCGGGATGTGAGCGAGGGCAGCAATGGATATTTGGGAATCACCGTGGGCATGAATGTCAGGGGTGGGATAGGAAGAGTGTGCCCCTCTGGCTATTTTGAAAAAATCCAGAGTTTTTACAAACATTTGGGCATGATGAACTTTGCCCAGTCACCCCATACAAATATTAAGGAACAAGGTAACCTTCTCCATTAACGTACTCCTGGATTTGTTGCAAAGAATGGAAAAAAATGGGCCCCATCTATAACTTCAGCACCACACAGTGTTATAACACAGCGATTAAACTCTCGCCTATGTGAGGGCCTCCATCAGTACTAGCACGCAGATTGCTGCCTATTGGGAATCACAGATAAATATGTCTAGTGTAGACGCAGCCCAGCAGTTAACTAACTTTCAATCCTAGTTCAGTTTTTGTCAGCAATGAGTCAGTTTCTGAGTATAGACAGGGCTGGAGTTCAGCAGTTACATTATTGTATATGTATCAGAGGGGTAGCCGTGTTAGTCTGGATCTGTAAAAAGCAACAAAGAGTCCTGTGGCACCATTGGAGCATAAGCTTTCATGGGTGAATACCCACTTCGTCAGACGCATAAGTGGGTATTCACCCGCGAAAGCTTATGCTCCAATACATCTGTTAGTCTATAAGGTGCCACAGGACTCTTTATTATTGTATATGTTATTGTCCTTGTTGTTTTCAGAATACTTCCACTGCACATTTTGGGCAGTTTAAAAATGATATACAGCTCCCACCCTGACAATGGTAGTATAACCTATCAAGGTCATTCAGATACTTAACTTGCTTATGTGACTTCCCAGGTACTGTGGGTGTAACATTTAGGTTTCAGTTGCTAAATCTCCTGCTGGGGCTGCAACACAGAGTCTGCAGAAAAGGTTACATTTTAAAGAGAATGCACTGAGTGTTAACTGCCAGTCATGCAAAGTACAAGAAACTTGGTCGAAGGCAGGCACTTTTGGCTTCCTGATGATTTTTCAATCTGTCACATCAGAATAAAAAAAGGAAATTTGAGGTCTTTTTGTCTCTAGTGAACAGGATCATTATATTTAAATGGAAATACAGAAGGAAAAACATTTTCATATTTGATGCTTAGTACTGTTAAAATGAAATAAAAGTTCTTTAAAAATAGCAAAATTAAGGACTAAACTTTGATTTTAAATTAAATGTGGATTTGTAATTTTCTGTTAAAATGTCTACTTTCCAAAAACTGAAAAATATAAGCATAGATTTTAAACAGAGCTTCATGTTTTGTTGGGTCATATAATCTACCTCTTGCTGAATATTTTGCTGCATAAAATAAACTTTCACTTAAACACTGTTTCTAGCCCTCCTGGCTCTGAAGATAACTTTGAAAACATGAACTGAACGCGAGCAATGCAAAGTTGCCTTATAACAGCTTTGAGAATGAACTACCCCATTCTTCTCAATGTGGTTTTCACTCTGCAACCTCGTGGTGATAATTTAAAGATCAAGATCATTAACTATTTCACTGGTTATCATTTTAGCATCCAGCTGTTTCCAGTGTGACTAGCTCACAATTCCAAACTGCCTCCCTCTACTCCCCAGGTCCTAAATGCTCCAGCTGTCTCCTATCCCACTGCTAAAACCTCCTGCAGTCAAGAGTGCTCATAGGGCATGTCTACACAGCAACTAGACACCCGTGGCTAGCCCGTGCCAGCCAACTCAGGCTCATGGGGCTCAGGCTGCAAGACTGTTTCATTGCTGTGTAGACTGCTGGGCTCAGGCTGGAGCCCAAGCTCTGGGAACCTCGTAGCTCACAGGTCCTAGAGCCCATGTATGAATTATAACTAGGCTTGGAAGGATTCAATTTTTAAATAAGTAAATGTTGCTTTCACCCTACATCCACAAACCAATGAAAAACTATTGCCAACAATAATAATCTAAATTTACAGATAGGCAAAGTGAGAAAAATGCTGCCACAGAACTTAGAGTCAAAATCTAAGAGTGATTTAGACTTTTGAATTAGGCTTGTGATAAATGGACTAGCAGATGAAATTGTAAAAACAGGTACATTTGTTGATTTACGGATATTTACTTTGTACATTTTGACATGTGATGGTGGCAATTTGTGTTTTAAAAGTTATAAATCTTTAACTTTTTGAATCTATCATTAAATAATTGTTTGAGCCTCCCCATAATTTCATGGAACTGTGAAAATTTAAAATCGATAAAAAATGTTTAAAATGCTTAAAAATAAACATCAATATTATCTGTCAAAATTATAAAACATGCAAATTGAATTCTGCTAAGCCTAGTAACAATACTACAAGAGACACATACAATATGTGTACTCTGTGGCCCAGTTGGATCTGAGCTCTTTGTTCGTCGTATATGTAATGTTAAAGACACAGCACACAATGCACTACAGCCTGCAGGAGAGTTAATGCAGCCTTACTGTTTGATGCTTTTTGCTTAGTACTGCATGATTTCTTCACTGTGTTTTCTCTGGGGCTTGGCGGGATGAGCACAACACATATTCCAGGGCAGTGTTTCCTACTTCATGTCCTAGCCTAGTCCATCCTCAGCCATGAATCCCACCTTTAGGGGAGGGCGGCTCTGTCAGGCACACAGCATACTGGGACAGCATCATGGAGGTGGCTGTCACCTCTAGACACACATGAGAAGTCCCTGGTACCCTTAATACTGATCTAGAGAAACTAAACATCTGTCCAGATGGAAATTCAACAGATTCTGAGTCCTTATGGCCTCTCAAAGGGTTTTTAGAATCACCATTGTTTTCGGCAGAATGGACGTTTTCACTTAAAAGGAGATGCTCAGACTTTATGCCATGAAGACAATCTTCTCACAGTGAACCAATCCAGTGATCCCTGGTCTAAGGTAACTGTGACCTACCTCCTTCATCTCAAAAGCTATAAACACTGAAATCTAATGAGCAAATGCTGTTAATTATTTCTTTTGCTGATCATAAGCAGAAACATCTAACTTATTCCTCTTACAAAAACATTTTTTTAAAAGTTATGATTATAAATTTCCTGCAAACGACTGCTTAACTTCAAGTTAAAGTTAAGATGTGCATAAGTGTTTGCCAGATAAAGGCTTAAATGTGTATATGTTAGGAAATTCTTATTTACAATATTCCTTGTTCTCTTCTAGTTAACAACAATTTTTCACTACAGCAGTCTTTTAAAACTGCTGTTCCATAGGGAGCAAATTATTGAATTAACTGACAACGTGTTTTGTTTGACTGTTTCTGTACATTTGAATAAGCTGAGGTAGATATTAAGGGGTGAGGGGAGTAGTGGGTGAAGGGATTTCAAAATCTTAACCTACCTGAGACAGGCAACCCAACCTACCAAAATATAGGTAATGTATTTGGAACCTGAATTGAATGACCTGAAAATTACTGTTTGGGAACTGGCCCAAGTATTCTGTCACAAGCCTTCAATCAGCACGATCTCTGCCATATGTGGAAAACAGAACTAAACTGTGGGAAAACAGAATTTCTTTAACTCTGCTGTGGATTTGGCCATACGACCTCAGATACTCCTCCCAGCTCAGAGTAATTGCCACGCGTCATGCAGTGCAGATGGTTGAACACAGCAGCTGTATTCAAACATACCTGGCACCCAGGGTGTTCAATAATGCAGTTGCCAAATAAACTGTAGCAGCCAGATTTCAGAGGGAGTTGCACAGTTAGGCCCCGATTCTGTAGAGACTTACTCACATGCCTAACTTTACACACTGTGAGCGGTCCTATTATAATTCATGGTCCATAAAGTTAATCATGTGCCTAAGTCTATGCAGTACTGAGGCCTTATTGAGCAGAGGAAGTGAGCCCACCAATCCTCTTCTCCATGCTCTGTGCTTGAACTACAACTCCCATTCCCCTTCCAGGTTTAGATTTTCTACCTGAAGCTATTAAGGGATGGAAGAGCCTTTTGATAAGATGAAATGGGTTCACTTGGCGGACATCCTCTTACCACTTTACACACAAAATAATCAAACACATTCTTAAAGGATTCCAGGACACTTTAATATGGGTGTTTACTCACTCACCAATCCTGAAACTTGTATTAGAAGAGTGAGTTTCTTGTTTGATTATGAATGTTTGATGTGCATGGAAAGGAAGCATCTCTAGGCCCTTATCTCTGGGGTTAAAAGTGTAGATAAAGCTAGTACACAGTATGTTTTAAATGTAAGGAGGCTGAACTACCTACTGATTATTTTGGGTAAGAAAAGCAAACCCATGGCCTATATTACTTGGACCCATTCGACCTTGCTATTCCATGTGATCATTTAAACTGAGTGCCCTTGAAGGTGGCATTTTGTTATTGTTAATATTCCCATTTTAAGATCACACAACTGCCATCATATTAATTCATGAACAAAGGCTGCACCCCCTGCACACAGCTCATGTAAATGGGCCATATGTTGAACATCTCCGCTAGACTGGGAATGAAGGATCTTTCTCCCCAGGCTGCTCCACAACTGCTGCTGCTGCAGCCTGAGGTTGTACCCATGAATCTCCTGCTTCATGAGGACAATAGCTTGTGACTCTGCATGGGGTATCTCCACTCTGGTTGTCTCCAGCCCACCTTTGCCTCATTTCCATACATCCTCCGTGCAACAATGCAGATGCTACCCTATGAAGTTACTCTGAGCTCTCCTGTGTGAGCTTCCCAAATCCACTCTCCTAACCCCAGATCTGGACCCGTACATTCATTGTATACAAGGGGAATGCAGAGGCCTTCCAGAGCCTTCCCCAGCATCTCCTAAAGTCAGATATTCACATGGCTATTTGGGTGTAAGTGGTCATGGAGTAAGATTATTTATTTAACTAGCTTCTCTTCTCATGCCTATCACTATGGTTTCTGAGTGCCCTAAATTTAAGAATTATGCCATGGATACGGTTTTCAAAAGTAATAAGCCCCAATCTATTTGCAAAGTGCAGAAATGAGCCCATAGTTCATGATTTCAAAACAACTGATGAAAAGTTTTCAGAATTCTCCAGGAGCCATTTAAATCTAGGGTAGAATATGGTAGTGAAACAAAAATCTATTTTATTCACTTTCCCAAAGCAACTTTTAGATTTTGCATGAAGAATGAAGGGCCAAATGCTGCTCTCAGTTACACTAGTTAAATCTGGAGTAGCTATTCACTTCATTGGAGTTACATTTCCATTTATACCAGCATGACTGAGATGAGAATCTGGCTTGAAAACCTTTAATCTTCAAGTGTCAGTAATCACGGAAGAAGAGGGCCCTGGAGTTAGTGCTTTTAACATGTGGTATGGCATTAAGTAATTCTAGCCCCAGAGCAATAAAATATAAAAAATGGCTGCTTCAGTCTGAGTTGGTTCCTAAGAATTATATGGTATCTGGTTGCTAATTTATACAACCACAAACCTAAAAGAATGGTAATCTTGTTGTCTGCGTGAATCCAATGCTAGTGAAGCATGTACTATTGAGCATGACCTGGAAACTTTCTGGGTAGTTGTGTCTGTTGGTATGGCACATGCACCCCACCTATCTCCCCATGATTCCATTACCTGAGGCGATGCATGGAACGTAGGCCCAAGTGCTAAATCATAAAGAGTGGGGAAGGAGATTTGGGAATATGGATCCATGTAGACAATCTTCTCCAAGAATCACAGTTACTGTGATGATCAGCCTTTTGTCTTTGGGCACTGGCTGAATGGATTCTCAGTGTTCGTCATTTACAGGTAGTCCCTAAAGCCAAAGGAGCTAGGTTCAATGAGTCTCAACTGAACAATGGTTTCAGGACTGCTCTCCCGTATTGAGCGTCTGACCTGGCAGCTATATCCAGAGAGTAATTCAGTGTCAAGGTATGGCGGCGAACTCCAAAGAGGAGTTTTGCGTATTAAAAATAGAAACATTTAAGACAAGAAGCTGTGGCTACCTTAGACCTTTAGGAACGTGCTCTGACACACATAGCTACTAGAATCCCTCCTAGTTCATTGCAGACAGGATGCAGAGTCAAATCCATTTGGCCAATCTCTGCATGGAAATCGATAGATCGCTTTGTAATATTCCCACTTTCTACAAGCAATCTATGTGGCTCAGGAATGGCTTGGTCTTGTTCAAATATCTGACAGCCCAGACTTCCCTGGTAATGAATGACGCTTGATGAAAAATACAGGTAGACCAACAGACTGATTTAGGTGGAAATGAGAGGCTTCCTTTGCTAAGAGGTGATGGGCTGGTTCAAAATAAAACACTTTATACTTATGGAACACCATATATGATGGATCAGACAGTGACTGCATCTCAGACTCTCCAGGGCTGACGTGACTCCCTCTAGGCAGTCTTCAGAGGTGGTGCAGAAAGACAATTATGCCATCAATGTGGTGATACCCAGAATTTATCACTGTGATTGGAGAACACCATGTACTAGTGGTGAAATTGCAGCCAGGTGACCTTTCAGTGAGCTGAGGGAAAGGTTGGTTGCTTGAGGTGAAGCAGGGAGCCTGTACTAAAAGGAGTGGAAGCTGGCAAGATTCAGATCCGTTTGTCTTACCCAGATGACTAGCCCCTTCCTTTTCAAAAAGTAAAGATCCCTCAGGGAAGATTTCAGTCTTTCCAGCAGAATTTCTGAACTTTTATACAGCAATTACTGTCCAAGCCGCTCTGCCAGCCAGAATCCAGGCCATCAGGGACTGCAGATTGAGATGCAAGGTAGAAATTAAAAGTTAGAAAACTTCATTAAAGTACATTAACAACATTTCATACTGAAGATATCTAGTATTTGCTATAGTCAGATTATTAACTAACATTGGATACCCCCATATAATCTTCATCTATTTTATATCTTAATTGAAAAGAAAGAAGCTAATAAGTTGTATAGAAGATACCATAGGCTTGTCTGTAGGCCTACAAATATAACAGTGAAATATAAAAACACAACAGAGAAAAAATTTGTCAGTATATACATTTATGTATCTTATTTTTTTCTTAGCTGCTATTACTACAACATCCAAGGCCCCCAATCTAAGTCCCGGCAGGGCCGGCTCCTGGCACCAGCTTCTCAAGCAGGTGCTTGGGGCGGCCGCTCCGGAGAGGGGCGGCATGTCCAGGTATTCGGCGGCAATTCAGCGGACGGTCCCTCACTCTGCCTGGGAGCGAAGGACCTCCCGCCGAATTGCCACCACAGATCGCGATCACGGCTTTTTTTTGTTTGTTTGTTTGTTTTGTTTTGGCTGCTTGGGGCGGCCAAAACCCTGGAGCTGGCCCTGAGTTCCGGTGAAATCAATGGAAGGCTTTTTGTTGATGTCATTAGTCTTTTGATTGGGTCTCATGTAGTGACCAATAAAAACTACATTTAAACTTGAAAAGTTTAAATAGTACAGATATTTTAATTTACCATTTTTAAACCAATTAACTCTTGGTATGATAAGCCATTAGGGAGAACACTTCAGTGGTATTGCACTTTTCATCTAGTAAATGAAAATAATATAAAAAAATAAGATTTTAAAAGGTGCCTAGTGATTTTGGGTGCTTCGATTATTGGATGACCCACTTTAAACACCGTAACAGGGCCTAATTTTCAGAAAGAATACCCATTCTTAAAATTTTGCCCCTATTTAAGATTCTTCAAGTTAGGCAGCCAAAAACTGAGGTACCTAAAAATCACTGGTTACTTGAAAATCTTGGCCAAGAACTTTACCTTTGCCTATATTTTACATTGTATAAAAGCATAGGCACCAACTACTACCTTGGGACTTTAGCTTCAGAAACAATCTATATGACATAGGGATGTTGGGTAAGAGGGAAAATTAAGGATGACATAAATAAGAAAATATAACTTAAAGTAGTTTTGCAGGAGAACAACTCAGGTTTTCCTATTTCCTTGGCAATAGCTGTAGGCTGTAATGTTAACTACTTGGACATCTGCATCCTTAGAACAATTTATTCCTTCAGTAACCAGGGTAAACACTGGTGTGCTGTTAAGAACCAGAATATATCACTACCCAACAAAGGCAGTTGAATGCAAGGAAAGAGCATAATCTATTTTTTAATTTAATAATCTTGATTTTCATGCCTGGAAGGGTTTTAAAATTATTATTTTTCTTTCCTTACAAGAAAGCAAATGAGCCATTTTTTAATGGCAGGAATTTCCTGAGCTTTGCCCATCGTGGGTGTTTTGGGGACTAGTGTTAATATACTTTCCCCATGTTCAGGTGGGATTATTTTTTATTATTATTAATCTTGAATTTGGCACCTGATAAAGCATAAATTTTCTTCATAGGATGCAGAACATTGGCATTAACATGAAACCCACACGCCGAACGTCATTTTGCTTTCAAATGACATGGGTTGTTTGATCTCCTATGTGAAACTTTTACCATTACCAAAAGACTTGCTGCCAACCATGTATAATTAAAACAGACAAAATGCGAAGAGCTGCTTTCACCCTTGAACTTTGAACAGTTGTTTGATTATAAAATGGGAATAGGACTAGATTGACTCATTGATTCAAAGGATAAGGGAGATTATAAGGGCGGGGCTAAACTTGGTTTGAGTATCTGTCAATCAATTGTCTCTTTTATTCCATTTTATGAAAAGGCAACTAGTATGATTCACAAATGGATTTGCAACACTATGTTGGATATTAGTGCAGATGAGATGCACAGATGCTGTAGTAATTTTCAGCTCGCCAACAGCTATCATAGTGGGAAGGGGGAAAGAAAAGAAAATGTAGAGAGATAGAGAGAGATTAATAAATGACTCAGATATCTTCATGGGCTCCTAGTTCAGCTACAGTTTCTGGAAGACAGGCTTGCTTTAAAAATAGCTTGTAAAATTTTAGATTATAGAATAAAGCGGTCAACACTGGCAGCACTAACTAGGTTTCTTCTGTTTGCACCAGCAACAACAAAGTGGCACCCAAGTACACAGTGAATTGTGGTAGGTTTTGCCAGAGAAGGCTGCAGCCAGTTTTTCAGATCCCAGTATACTAAGGTGTCTTTGCCTGAAACTTGTAAACCTTTCATTATGGAAATATTTTTCCACCAATATACAGGCAGATTGATTTTGACTGCAGCACTCTGAGGTGATGAGTTAAGGCCGAACTAATTCAAATGTTCCACAGCAATGAGAAATGGCGCAGGTGCACTAATAGTTTTTCCTGCTTATAGCATTCATGTGTACTTGACTCTTTTCTCTTGCATTCCTTTGCGTTCTGGAATACATTTTTCACTTCTTAGTTTTTTTTTAGATGTACTATACTGTACATTGCTGCAGAGTAGAGGAACAGTGACATGGGCTCCACTATAGTAGGAAAATACCATTCCACTGATCTTTATAGGACTGAAGCACAGTGTTATTTTTAACACATGGATGAAGAAATGGCAATGATGGGACATGAAGACATCTTGGTTTTCCACCGTCATGACTGCAGCATCTTGGTTTAAAACTCATTTCTCCCCACCTAGGGAAAAGATGTTGATGCCAAAAAGAGGCAGAATAAGACTCATGTTCTAATGCCACTAAGTCCTAATGCCACTGAATAAAGTAATATTATATCAGTGAACAGATAGGAAAACACAGATCAGTATCTTTAAGCTGTGTACAAAGCATGGAATGTACACAGTATATACATATTCACTCTCCTTTACATGCAAACTGTGGAAGAAGCAATGTTTGGTGTAATAAATTTGAGGAACAAAAACTTGGTGAGCATGCCTGGTCCTAATGAGATATCTTATGAGATAGCTGTATATCTTGCAAGTGAACTGATGTGGTCTTTTCCAAAGTTCTCATGCAAGTTTCCCGATGATGCATAAGAATACATTTTCAGAACAATATACACCCAAATGTAGCTGTACACCCTCTGTTAACATCTGAATTCCCATGCACTGCACTCAAAATATACTCCAAGGGTGTACAAGATTGACAAGGAAAATCAGAATACGGTATTTTCACCATTTATCACTGCCAGCCCTCGTAAAGGAATCCTCAGCGACTCAAAGTGTGTGCGTTTTTATGGGAACCCACCAAGGGCTAGAGCATGTAGAGCCTAGTGCCTGGAATGTCAGCAGCACTTGCCTGCAAACTCTTGGTACACAGAGCATGCTACCATGCATCTAGAAGGGACTCAACACTCACACTGACACCCTGCAGTGGAGACATTTACAGTGCCTATGGGCTCAGCCTCAGTCCTGCTCCTAATGAAGTCAATTCAAAACTAACATTGACTTCCATCACTGAGGCCAATAGCTTACCAGGATTCAAAAAAGGAATAGACATTTCTATGAAGAAGAAGATTACCTTGATTTATAATAGAAGATATTACAAAAATGAACAAGTTTCATAAGGGATTATGCTTCAAGCCATAAACCAGCCCCAGCCTATTGAGAGGTTAGGAAGTACATTTCCCACAAGTGCTTTCTGCAGGGTTTGTTTTTGTTTCTTCACCTATCTCTGAAGCAAGTGGTAGCAGCCACGGTTGGTGACGGGACAGTGAGCAAGATGATCCAGTGCGTCAGTTCCTATGCTCCTGCACAAGAAAGGTCTGACTTGGAGCTGTGGAGTTTTGTGACCTAGAATTGATCCGACACCACCAAACCATTTCACATAAGGCACCAAATAATGATTGTCAGGACTCTGCTCTCCCATACCGCAATACGAAACAGGAGTATGTCCATTGTAGCCAATGGAGTCTCAACAGTGTAAAACTGGGGTAGGCGAGAGGAGAATCAGGCTCAGTGTCTGTGACTCAAATGAAGGAAAATGATAAGGGGCTCAGTCTCCTATGATCAGCCTCATCCTGAGCTACCCATTCCCCTGTAATCAACACATATATCACTGAGCCATGTAAAAGGTCCATAACAACATGGAGATAATGACGCTCAAATTGCTCAGATTGCACATTCTAGGGATACATTAAATAAACTGTGGAACAGAAGAAAGAGTGAAACAAAAAGTAACAAGAGAAAAGCTGCAGCCATGACTTATGACAGATTTCAAGGAAACCCCATTAAAAAGCAGCATTAGTTCAGAGATCAGCTGAACAATGTCCTCATACTCAATCTGTGCACGTGGATTTTTATAGTACCACCTATTTTTGATCAGCAATTCACACTTGTAATTTGGCTAAAGAAAACTCTAGTATTGCCAATACACAGCTGAGATTACTACAAGTTTGTTCACCATTCCCACAGGGCTCGCTGAGCGTTTTCTGGTCCCTCAGGGAAAATCCAATGGAGAATCCCTGAAGTATTCTGCAGAATTGGCAAATCCCCTCTGATGACTCCCATAGGAAACAGCCAATTTTTATTTCTGGTCATTGTATAGTCGCACACAAGGCCTGATTCCCATTTCCACTAAGGCCACTTTACACAACTCTCGCTGTGTAAAGGTGACTTAAAGTGGACATAAATATAATTTACTTAATCTTTGATGCCTTATACACTGCCAAAATGGTTTAAAGTATTAATGTGAATCAGATCCCTAGCTTTTATGCTGTGGAATCTTATTACGTGCAGTGGCATGACTTGGGAAAAAATCTCAGCTAGTATATTCTGAAAATGGTCTGACGTAGATTCTGTCCCCCAAAGTATCCAGAGTCCCATCCAGCTGCTTGTAATCTGTGGATCTGATTAGCATACACTCCATTCCAAATGTATACCTACACAGCAAAAGCGGCGGTCATCTAGCCTACCTGAGCTAGCTTGAATCTAGCAAGCATGAGTAACAATAGCAGTGAAGACCATGCAGTGTGGGCTTCAGCGCCAGTAGTACAAGCCCAGGCCCTGAGTATGTACTCAGCTTGCTAGCCCACCCAAACAAAGATTTATTGCGCCCTACTCAACACTTTCTCCCAACATTACTTGGTTTCCAAATTTTTCCTATGCCCTCTTGCTTTATTTGATTATCACATTAATCAGCAGCTACAAGCTGTCTCAGACAAAAACATTCTTTCTCATATGCATACAAGATTATAGTAATATAAACGCCCCAGGTCAAATTCAGCCCTGAAGAAAACAGGTATAACCCTGCTGAAATCTATGAAGATGTTCCTGCTTATACCAAGATTGAATGTGGCTCCATAGAGTTATTTGTTTCATTATAATATTTTGTTTTTAAAGGAAATCCTGTAGAATGGGTGTGACTTGAGCTTCTAAATTCTCTTCTGTATAATACAACATGATTTCTCACTCTGCTGAGACTCATTAAAAGATTTGAAAAAAGAGAAAACTGAAACACAGCAGTAAAACAACACATGCTCTGGCAATCCAGGTTTCTGTGGGGCCTTTGGTTTTGCCAAAGAACTGTCATCAGTTCACCAGTCCTGAATAGGGGCATGTTGCTGCTAATACTTCTGTGGTTAACACTGCTGTACGCATGCCAAAAATATTATTTCCAGAAGGGCAAGCTATCAATAAAAAAAAATAAAGATGATCTAAAAGGAGAAAACCCTTTTCCTGCTTGCGCCCATCTTCACACCAACATTCTTCCTATGTGCTTTAGTGGTACCAAACCTCTAGGCTCAGTGAGGCAGGACCAGCTAGTGGGTAGGGCACTAGGTTGGTATTTGGGATACCTGGGTTCAATTCCCTGCTCTGCAATGACTTTCTGTGTGACTTTGGGAAAGTTACTTAGTCTCTCTTCCTCCTTTCCTATCTGTGAATTTGGTATAACAATTTTTCCCTGCTACAGAGGATGTTGAGAGGATAAATACATTAAAAATTGTGAGGTAATCAGATATTACGGTAATGGGGACCATATACGTCCTATAGATCAGAGTTCCCAAATTGCGGGGCATGGCTGACAAGGTTATTGGAGGGTGCAAGGATCTGATGGGGCTACGCTGAAAGGTTGGGGTCAAGAGGGTGCTGCCTTCCACTCCCCTCCCAACCCTGCTCTTCAGCATGACCCTATTTGCTTCCCCAGAGCAGCGAGGAGCACAAAGAGCAGGGAGCCAGGTCCCAGCAGCCAAGACCACAGGACCACTTCAGAGAGTGGAAAGCTTCTTCAACTGCCACATGGTGAACACCCCTCTGTGTCCCCATAGCCCCTGGGCACCAGGCACCCCTCCCCCACCACCCAGGCTCCCATGACAGGGGAACACATAGAACATGAATCTGCAAAGGGAGTCGCTCATCAAAATGTCTGGTAGCCTCTCCCCTAGATAAATAGATGCTCTGGAAAGAATCATTGTGGTGGCAGAACTGCCTAGCGAATGAAGCTGGAGAAGATAAAGCCAGTTATGGTGTGTCAGATGTGCTCGGACTTGGAGCTCTCCAACCAGCCAGAGGCAAAGAAATAGAGAACAGCATATTGACCCGAAGTGGAGGACTGACCAAATCACTCTCAGGGGAATAAAAAGGGTCAGTATCAGTCTTCTCTAGCATTCACTAATGCCTCCAAGCCCAATGTTCAGGAAATCCTTATCAGCCCTATGACCTATTTTATTTGAATGGACAGCAAGAAAACACTTGGTTGCTAGTGCAAATAGTTAGGCAAGTCAGGTATCAGTTGAAGGACAGTTTTACTGGTTGAAGAAAAATTTCCCTTTGTGTCTCCATAGTCTTTTAAATTCCAGGAAGGTGCTGCTTTCTGGGGGAAAAAAATTAGGCACTACATGCCCTAAAAGTGAATGAATGTTGAAGTTCCTGGTGCCTCTTCTGGCTGACAAAGCTTTAGGGCTAAATGTTCAGAGTTTCTGCTCACAATCTGAGCTGTAGCAAGCCCCGGGGGTAAGAGCATAGTGCATCTTCAAAAGGAGGTGTAAATGGGGCAAAAGCACATTGCATTGGTACCTGGCTTGAGCAGCATGTTAGGGACCAAGCCAGAGAAAGGAGCATATAGGAGTTGGGTATCCCTTTAAATCATTTGTGAGCCCTCTCTTGGCCCTCACTGTCTTCTGTGTTCCATAAGCTGTCGGAAGCTTGGTTGCTATTTAGAGTTTGTAAACTTGGTCACTTGGATCCCACTGTGCCCATGTGGTTCCTTCATATTAGGTAAGTTGGATAAAGAGCAAGAGCCACAACACACCCAAAAATGTATCTTTTTGGTGCTCAAGTGTCTGCACCCAGGGAGCAGCCCACACCAGCTGCACTGCATTGTTTTATTAGCCAGCTGATTAACAGCCAAAATTCAGAGTGACAATAATTTGGCTTCAGTTTGTGGCTGGATTTCACCGGACAAAATCCTTCCTGCTCGTATTTTGGCCAAGTTAAGGCTCAGGGAGAACAGCTAAATATAAATAACATATTTTTTAACATATTTAAAAAAAATGGAATCCTCACCATTCCAATGTTCCATTGTTGTATGCGGTGCTGTTGTAGCCATGTTGGTCCCGGATATTAGAGCGACAAGGTGGGTGAGGTAAAGAAAAGTTGATCCGATAAAAGATATTTACCTCACCCACCTTGTATCTCTTTAAAATATTACCATTTAAAAGTATTAACATTGCCACAGAAATAGCCATATTGCCACAGTAATGTTAATTATTACCAAACTGTAAAAGCCAACAGTTCTGTGGTGTGTTGTAAATCCTTTCCGGGCTTGGGTGAATCTAAAATTTCTTCAACCACATGAAGGAACAGTGCCGGGCGGGGAGGATGAGGGGTGGTATGAGAGTGAGATGGAAGGTAGAGAATGAACCAGCACATAAAGTTCCTGGCTTGGCACTGTGCAGTTATGTCTCAGAAGAATGACATGTTCACTGAACGGTATAATATATTCTGGCTGCTAGAGTTTGAGGGGGTACAGGATCTGACTCTTGAACATAATACACCTCTACCCCGATATAACGCGACCCGATATAACACGAATTCGGATATAACGTGGTAAAGCAGTGCTCCAGGGGGGCAGGACTGCGCACTCTGGCAGATCAAAGCAAGTTCGATATAACGCGGTTTCACCTATAACGCAGTAAGATTTTTTGGCTCCCGAGGACAGCGTTATATCGGGGTAGAGATGTATTCAAACACTAAAACAATCCTTGTCAACCACTTATATACTATAGACCTACACACACACAAGTTATAAGTAATTTAACTATTTGCATTTTCTTAGGGCTAGATTCTGATTTGGTAGGCGCTGTGTAATGCATAAGGACTGCATCTCTGCCAGAAGCCCTGCCTATGAGTTGCACTGCCCCTGGTGCACCGCAGAGAAGGAACTGTGGCACTCAGAGTCATATAATGGGTGAAAATATGCATGCAAAATGAACATCAAAAACCTTCACCTAACTTGAATTTTAAATTCATATCTTCAAGTCTTCGCACTGCAAGTGCTTGTGTTTGGATTTTGCTCGTGCAAATTAGGCAAAAAAATTATTTGTTGCAAATTATTCACTCATCTCCAGTGGAGTTACATGGAACTGATCAGCCTTTCAATGAAAGTGTATCAAAGTACATTTAAAAGAAAACAAAATAGAGAAATACTACCTCAAGCTGTAACTAGTCAACCTGGAATTCACTAGCTCATCAAAAACAAATATTTGAATAAGGTTTTAAGAATAATTGGATAATTTTAGGACCCATGAGAACTTGGGAGTTACGCAAACTATGAGAATGAAATAATAGGATATTAAACCTCATGCTCCAGGGCTTAAATTTTACCCACTGGGAGCCCAGGAAGAAATTTCCCCCCTAATAGCATTACACAATGCCTGATCCAAAGCCCAGTGACTTTAATGGGATTCTTTCCACTGACTTTAATGAGCATTGGATCAGGCTTCACATGGGAGAGAAAGGCTTACCTTCCTCTCAAACCTCTGGTATTTGCCATTGTTAGACAAAACATCCCAGGCTAGGGGTGCAAGCAGGGATCTGTTTGGGGAAAGGCAAAAAAAGTAGTAGTACTCTTCCCAGCTCCACCACCCACAGTAGAGTGTGCAGGTGTTCAAAGTATGACCACACATGCTCTCTGGGCTCGTTGGTCTCTGAACACACCCATGGGCTCTGCTGAGCTACTTGGACTTGGCTTCCCTTCACAGAGGCTTGTGTGCCCCGCTTGGCCTCCCTGAGCTTGCTTCCCTCTTGTGAAGTGCTCAGATGCCCCACCGGGCCCTGCTAGGCTGTTGGACTTGACTTCTTGCCGCTATGGAAAAACAGCAATAGTCTCCCAACCCCATCTTTGTATTGCCACAATTAACTATCACCTCCCGTAGATTGTGCAGATCTTCATAGACCACTTCTGCTTTTGAATCAGCTCTAACTTTTTTTGTGGGGGTTGGGGGGAGGTTTCAAAGTCTGCTCTTATTTTCTGCTACAAATTCCAGCCAAAAGCCTCTAAGAGTAGATGTTAAAGTAACACGGGTAATATAGGCATCTGATCCAAAACATGTAAAATGAAATATTAAGTGTGGGTATCAGCAAGAAAAGATCAATGTGTTTCATCTCTGGAAATATGCTATTGGGGATATTTTACTATCTGCACATCTGTGCAGGTAGTGTCAGGAAACCCGATACTGGCTGTATCTTGTCAGTATCTTGGGAGCCACTCTGAGCTGGTATGAAGCCAGTGTAGCTGGATCCTACCACTACCTCCATCAAAGTCCCAACGCAGGATGAATGTTGGGCAGAGGAGATCATGGCAAGAAAGCCAATGTGATCCACCAATTTTCAGCAGGTTTATGGTCCCTTGGACACTGTGTCCAGCTAGCAAATACTTCAACACACTAATCCAGTATTGTATTGGGCTAGTGTAATTATAAGGAAGCAAGACAGAGAATTGGTAAAATTTTCAGAAATGCTTAAGTGACTTACAAATCAGTGCAACTTGCTGCTGTTTGAAACAGCACACTCAGAACTTAACTGTGGGCGGTAGCAAGGTCCATGGCCAGCTATAGCACTGAACATTCACACCCGGCTTGCCATGCACTAACTGACCATGTAGAGAATCCCCATGGCTCCTAAGTCACTTTTGAAAATGAGCTTTTGGGCTTCTAAATCACTTGGTGCTTTTGACATTTTTATGCAACATCTCAGAGAAAAGCTGAATAAGATTTATATGATTCAAGTGGCATAGTCAGAGTACAAGAGGGGCCCTATTCTTCACAACTGCTATTGGTCTTGATTGCAAAGCCCTTATTTATATACTGAGTACTTTCATACATGAGCAGTTTCACTGAAGTCAGTGAGACTACTGTTGATTGAGGTCAGTGGAAGTTGAGGGCACTTAAACCCGTGCATAAATAAGTCCCCAAGCCTCTGAACCCCAATGGGATTACAGTGGTATGACTGGTGGGAACAGAATTGGACCTGTATGGTTTTTTTTTTCTTTTTTAATATTACACAATAATGTGTGTCTCTCAGTTTAGTTTTTTCTTGTTCAAGGTGTGTAATCATAATGTTAAAAGGTCTCTCCCCTTTGGCCTCTCTTTTCTTTGAACACACACATTGCACGTCATCTCACCAGGCACTAATCCCATCTGAACACAGCAGGCACTAACCTCGCTTTAGCAGAGCGTCACTCCAGAGTCTCTGTATACACATTTTCAGCGTTAGCTATTAAAACTTCCAACTATCATCCACTTATGGGTTACTTTTCAGAGGTCAAATTTCAAAGACATAAGTGCAGAAGAGATATGAGCATCTGTTACTCATGTCAGAGCAAGCGAAGTGCTGAGTGCATTTCCCAGACTAAACAAATGATTTTTTTTTAAATGCTGCATGGCTCAAATCTGATGCGGAATTAATTAATGGTGCCTGTGAGAGTGAGATATTATTTTACCTTTTTATTACACCTTGTTGTGTTCAAATGTACACTCAGTGTAACCAAATAGGTCAGTTGTGCTGTCCTTTTATACCAAGAGAATGTAGGGTAAACTGAAAGTGGCTCCAAAGCAGATGTCTTAAAAATATCTTTCAGTCTGCGCAGCAGATAATTGAGACTGGAGATTAACCCTCACCTCTGTTACAAGCAAGAAGTTGCTTTTCTCACCAACCTCTCAATCATTTTAGAAGACAACTTAGATGCCAAGCACTCTTCAGTGTTGTCTTGAAAAGCATAGCCTGCGTCACACAAGGGTTTTTGACGTCAAGTGTGCTTTGTGTGTTAAGAATAATTTAAGAAGCTGTCCATTTCCAGGAGCACTGCAAGACAGATTTATGCCTGCAAAGAGGAATGTTGTTTAATGTTCTTTTTCCATGTCAATATTTATTGAAATATCTTATAAATGATGAAAAAACTGCATGCCTTGATTAAGCAACTTCTAGCCATGTTAACCAAATCAGAAGATTCACTTCCTCCCTTCTGATGAGATTGCACAGGATCTGGCATGTTTTCGGTTATTTATATGTAGACATACGTATTTGGAGATAAGTCTCCTCACATAGACATTGTATTTGATTTTGTTTAGCTCTACCTGTTACCATGCAGTGTGTTCTTCTTTACGGCTTTGATCCTGTTTGAGGAGATTAACAAAAGTTCTGTTTAAATGTGGTAAATTAAAGAGATGCTGTATCAGCAACACTGTCAGGTCATGGCTCCCTGCTGTTTCTCTGCTTTAAGTGATGACTGCAAACTTTATTGAACAAATTAACCAACTCAGAAAATCCTTTACTCCATTCCGCAGTCAACTACATCCCCCTGCACCAGCAGGGGATGATGAGCTGCAAAGAGAGGGCAGGTGATTTCAGGCTCCTGGCCATGCCTACTCGTCCCTCTTTGGCATTCAAATGACCAACCAAGGACTACTTTTGCAGCAGTGACTAGGTGTGTTCTGCACTGCTCCAACCCTCTCAAGTGGACTTTCTACCCACAGCCATTTTGTTCCAAGTTACTTCTCTCACCACCCTTCCAATCATTTTGGAAGTGTAACCCAGCACTGAATTAATCCCATTGTCATTTTCATTTTTAAAATAAAATATCTACCATGATGTCACCTTTACAAAACTATTTCTCTTTGTGATAATAAAGCTCACTTGTCACTGAGTGAAGCCCTTGGAGAAATATACAGTGCAGTTTTGTGATTTTCAAATTCTTTCTGTCCTGTTTTTCACACAGCAAAGCAACTGCCTGTTGATATTAGTGTGTGAAAGGGAAACTGGATCTGCTATGTCAAACCAGCTCTCTAGACAGCTACCAGGGGCCAGAGTCTGCCATCCTTACTCACGTGGAGTAGAATTTTACTCCAGGATTTCCGTGGAACTGATTGTAGATTCAAATTCTGATCCCAAAATCACTCAATCATATGCTTAGCTTTAAACAGGAGTTGTCCCAGTCAATTCATGTACTTAAGTGTAGAGCTGGGCAAATAATTAACTTTTCGGTTCTGTGGCAGAACCAATAAAAAGGGGAGGGAGAAAATAGCTTGGGGAAAACATGAAATGACAATATTTTGTTTTTGTCTCACCAAAATTGAAGAAAAAAAAAGTTGGTTTGGGTTGAACAAAAAACATTCCATTTTATCATAAACTAAACATTTGGTTTTGGTTCTGGGTGTGTTTTCTTGGTTTGTTGTGGGGAGGCAGTTGTTGTTTTACTTTTTTTTAAAAAAGTCAAAAATCAAGCTAAAATTTCTACATTAGATATCATTTTGAAATGAAAACTCAAAACATTTCATTTCAATAATGTCAAAAAAAAAACCAAAACATTTGGACTTTTTCAGATTTTGTTTACTTTTGGGGGGGCTAAAACCATTAATCTAATTTGACCAATATTTGCAAACAGTTCTGATCAACTTGAAGTTGCACTTCTTGGCAAATAATCTATTTGTCTGAAAAATGTTGCCCAGCTCTGTTTAGGTGCTTTGTGGAACTGGAGTCTAATGTATTACTCAGTATGAAAAAGTGTGGCAGAATCTGCCCCTTAATAAATAGTTAATAGGAAGGAAGAAGCTCCTCCTTTAGAAGCAGACATTTTTAAATGCATCAAGAAGTAAACTTCTAGTAGTACTAGCTTCATGGTTTTTTGTGACAGAAAGCCAGTGATTCTCAGTTTGACCCATTCCACTCAGTCTTGTCATTTTATTTCCAGTGCCACAACAGATGCACAATTTAAAAAAAAAATTGAAGAACAACTAAAGGAAGGAGAACGATCATTTTTTCCCAAGATTTGAAACTCACGGAACATAACTGGCCAAATCTATTCTTAAGTACACCATTGTTAATCCACAGTAAACCTACCGTGTTTGTATATGTCCTGTACAGAAACAGGAAATGCTGGACAGTTTGGCAATCCATCAAAAAGTATCTAACAGGTGGGTGGCAGGGCAAATTATCCAGTAAAGTGTTTGGCTGTCCATGGAAAGGCCAAAAGAAAGAACATTACCACTGGGAGCATCTCTCTATTGGGGTGTGGGGAAGAGAAGGATAGACTTATGCCTAAGAAACTGGACTGGGACACAGGACATTCCTGGCTCTGCCACAAGTGTCCTGTGTAGCCTTTGGCAAGTCACTTGTTATCCCGATGCCTTAGTTTACTAGTGATAATAAAACGTTTGTTCCTGAGAGGGTGTTGTGAAGATGACTGTATTAATGTTGGTGAGGTGCTGAAATTCTACCGTAATGGGGGCTATAAATAGCTGTATAGATCAGAGGGAGTCACATTGCTAGTGAGGGGGAGCTCTTTGCCTCCTGTCTTTCACTATTCTGTTCTGGGTCCCTCACTCATCCTCTCCCCATGGAATCCAGGAAGCCCCATCTCTCACCATTGTGGCTAGGTGACACTCCCTAATTGCCACATCTGCAGGAGCACCAAAGACTGAGGATTTGAGATCGGCCGCATGCTGGGGCATCTTAACCAGAGGGATAAAGGCTAGTAGCAGCAGCAAAAGGACCAGATGAACTTTTCTAGTTCTTGCTGCCACCTCATGGTAGAAATATGGGAGGCTGGAGGGTTTGTGAGACAGTGAGTGTGCAAAAGAGGGGTGCCAGAGGATCGCTGAAGATAGTGGTGGGTGGAGGATCCCTGATTCAGGTGTAATCCCCATATTGGGATGGTGAACAGGCAAGGGTTATTCAAGATAGGGAAAGTCTAGCTTGTGGCTTTTAGCCAACTTTGGGGGCGCAGGGCCTAATGTGCCTCAATATGCTCTGCAGCATGTGTCAGGGTGTATTTGCCTCAGACCAGACCCACTCCAACAAACCCCCAGGAAAAAAGCTTTATTCCATAAGGAAACAAAACAGGACTATGGTCCAGGAGCCTCTTCTCTGCTTACCTTATGCTCTGAGCTTCAATGCTAAAACTTCCTGCCAGGAGGGCAATGGGTATTTCCTGGCATGAACCAGAATGTTCTCCCAGCACGCAGCAGCTTGTAAGCTATCATCTGTAGTTTCCATGGATGCTGCTGAAGCCCACTGGACCTTGGGCTACACTGGATTTGCGAGACAGTGGGTAATGAAGTGGGATACTTGTTGGGAGAGGGATACGAGACTTCCCTCCTGAAGCAAGAAGGAGTCTGGTGGCACCTTAAAGACTAACAGATTTATTTGGGCATAAGCTTTCGTGAGTAAAAACCTCACTTCTTCGGATGCATAGAGTGAAAGTTACAGATGCAGGCATTATATACTGACACATGGAGAGCAGGGAGTTACTTCACAAGTGGAGAACCAGTGTTGACAGGGCCAATTCAATCAGGGTGGATGTAGTCCACTCCCAATAATAGATGAGGAGGTGTCAATTCCAGGAGAGGAAAAGCTGCTTCTGTAGTGAGCCAGCCACTCCCAGTCCCTATTCAAGCCCAGATTAATGGTGTTGGTGAGTAAAGTGAGGTTTTTACTCACGAAAGCTTATGCCCAAATAAATTTGTTAGTCTTTAAGGTGCCACCAGACTCCTTGTTGTTTTTGTAGATACAGACTAACACGGCTACCCCCCTGATACTTCCCTCCTGAAGAAAATTCAAGGTGAAGGAGCGGGGTACTATGATCTAGTGGAAGATGGTGCTGGGACTTGAGTGGGTAAGGAATGGTTGAACCTCTCCTGTGTCCTGGTAGAAAGATAAGAGTCTCCTTCTGATATCTCAATACTTCCAGTTTCAGTATCCAAGATTTATCTGAATGGTTTTTCAGAAAATTTTGGGGGAAAAAATAGCTTTACACCGGGAGAGGAGGGGGCATGTCACTACAGCCAAAACAATTCTCCATCCCTAAAAATATAGTTATCCTCAATGTCCTCACATTAGGGCAAAGCCATAACTTTCACAAGGCAACACATACGATAAAGTGCTTCCTCTTGGGCCAGATTGTGGATCCCTTTCTCCCACTGGCCAGTAGTGAATTGCATGGATTGTGCCGCTGAGATCATGGGGACTATTCGTGCAATTAACTGTCATTAAAAGAAATAGGAATTCACACTCTGGCTCCTGATAGCTTGGAAGGATAAACATTAGACCTATTGCTTAACTTGGACTATCTTATTGATTTATTTATATTGACTGATTTTTAATGTATTCATTTTGACTGATGTAAATATTGATTTCTTCTAATATTGATTTACATGAATCTACAAATAGATCTCACTCAAAGAAAAGTATCAACTTTGGAGAGGAAGAGGGGATGAAGAAGAAAAAGGAGGGTCATTTTTGCTGTTCTTCATTAATCCAACAGAGTTCCAGTTGACCTTCGAGATTTAATGAGTTCTACCAGCCCTTATTGGATTGATAAAGGACTTCCCTTATAGTAACTCGCCCCTCCTATAAAATCTGACTCATTCTTTGTGCTGATATTTGAATATGTTACCAAAGTAGATGCAAAGTACACCAGTGCATATCAAACGTTCAGTATTCTTATTTCTGATCATTTTAAAAGTAAGATTTCCGTGACAGGGGTGAGAGGGGAGAGAAGAACCTCTCAGCACTACTTCTACACCTACCATATGCCAATCCACTTCCCTCTAACCTATTCTGAAGCAAATGAAAGAGGGAGGCAGAGGGAAATGTTGTTTCTTGGACTGTGGTTTGCATATAATAAGACTAGTTCCGTGCATTCTTGGGCATGTAGCAGCAGGAGCTCTGGAAGGAACAATGCTTCCCTCTGTTGAGCTCATTGGGTGTGCGGGAGGAGCAGAGCTGCTGGTGCAACCTTTCGAGATTGTGTAGCTCTGCTGGCCTGTTTGAGAAGATAGGCCTGGCCTCTTCCCTACTCACTTCATAGAGGCTAGCACCGCACAGGGGAGTGCAGATACTGTGCTAACACTAGGCTGCTGTGCTGTGGTGCAGAGGGGAAGGCCCAATGGGCACGAACTAGCTACATCATGCACCAAGGACAAGTCTAGAGCAAGTGCTTCTCAGTTTTAACAAGTTACTCAGGGCCAGATTTCCAAAAGGTATTTAAAAACTCTCAATGGAAATTAGGCATCTAAGTACCCTTTAAAAATATGCCCCTTCATGTCTTATTTGATGGAAGTTCAAGATTGTTAAAAAAAAATCTGTGTAGCCAATCTCCAAACTATTGTATTATATGTGGCTTTGATATATGACACAAGGAAGAGACAAACTCTATTATTTCACAAAGGAACATAAAGCAGCTTTCCTGTTCATTATACCAGAGAGGTCTATTGTTTCAAGTGTACTGTACGCCAAGTAAAATTAACTGATACCTCAAAGCAAATAAAGTATTTTATGATGTGGCTTAGCGGTTTTTACTTATGTCTCTTCAGGACATCAAGGGACCACAACACAAGTCAGAAAAAGAATTAGTGCCTGTTTCTTATTAAACATGCAGAGTTCTATGCTAAGACAAGTGAAAAAACAAGTTTATTGTTTATTCCTATAAATTATATTTCTAAGGCTTACTTGTTATGAAAAATAAGAATCCAGTGGCACTGGATAAAAGGGACCTAACAGAAAAACAGACGTGTGATTTTTAATATGCAGTCAACAATTATTTTCATTCATATACCTATGTTCTGTTATGTACCAGAATTAGGGTTTACTGACAAAGTCAGAAGCAGTTTGTAAAGTTAATTTATATAAAGCTAATTTATAAGGGTATTACAGTGGTGTCCATTACACACAGTTCAAAGCAGTGCTTATACACACTAATTAAAATTCACTTCAGGCTAAAATTTGATACACAGGGAAACATATTCGGGGGGGGGGGGGTGCACAGGTTTTAATCACACAAATCTCATTAATGTTAATGAGAGTCATGAGGCAAAATACAGAAGCAATGTGCAGAAATATTTTTCCACTTATTGCCAGTGCACATTGTTCAAATGAAAACCTTTCCTGCAGTTTAGACTTTTTTTTTTAATTATAATATTCAACTCAAAAGCTAAAGATCTCTACATAAATGGCATCATATCTATGCACAATAGCACATAAAAATATTAATTCCGGAAACAGAATTTTTAAAAATGAAAGACATGGTGAAGGCACAGGAACGAGAGTGAGAAGATAGCTCTATCCCTGGCTCTGCCATGGACTTCTTGTTTGCCTTTGGCAGACCTCTGGACCTCAGTTTCCTTAACCTGGAAAATAAGGAATCATCTGATCGGAAGCACTATATAAGTGCAATGTATTATTTTTATTCTTTAATATTTGTGCATGGTAGACTTTACCTGGTGAAATTCATCTTGTTTTTTTGTTGTTGTTCTGTTATAAAGCTGAAACTTGATCTATGTTTGCCAAAAGATTTGCTGAGGTTTGCAAACCTTCCTGGTGAATCTGGGCCAGTCGTTAGGCAATTTTAAGCTGAGACAGACAAATCCCCTCCTCTCAGAAGGACACCATTACATAACTCGAAGCCTTTACTTAGTGTCACCCTGAAACTAGGAAAACTCAATTGTTTCTCCAAGCTCTTCTTTGAGATTTCAACTTCATTTGAACCTAAACCTCAAAGAGAAAAGTCACAGAGCACACAAAATTGGAGCCAAAATTAAAATAAAGATTGGACAAAGCCCCACCAAACCAAAACCGCTAAGTTTCCCAACCTCTACTCATACATTCCAGGGTTTTGTTCTCCTTTCTTCCTAGATCTTACTTTGATGTAGGTTCTAGACTCCACACCAGGCCAACCTTCCACACAAACTTCCTCATGGATAGACTTTACAAAAACTAGACAAGCCATTTACAACACAAACTTTGCTTCTCTACAAAGGAAAAAGGACACTAAACTGTCTAAACTGCTACATGCCACAAGAAGCCACAACAGTAGCTCCCTTAACCCACCCAACAATATTGTTAATCTTTCCAGCTATACTCTTAGCCTGGCAGAAGAATCTGTTCTATCTCAGGGCCTCTCTTTTTGTCCCTCCAGGCCCACGAACATGATACAGTTCTGTGGTGACCTAGAATCCTACTTTCGACGTCTCTGACTCAAAGAATATTTCCAACACACCTCTGAACAACATACTAACCCATAGAATCCTTTCTACCAGCACTACAAAAAGAAGGATTCTGCATGGACTCCTCCTGAAACAACAGACTGCACTTCTACATAGATTGCTTCCATCGACGTGCACTGGCTGAAATTGTGGAAAAGCAGCATCACTTGCCCCATAACCTCAGCCATGCTGAACACAACTCCATCAACAGCCTCAGGAACAACTCTGACATCATAATCAAAAAGGCTGACAAAGGAGGTGCTGTCCTCATCATGAATAAGTTGGAATAAGAACAAGAGGCTGCTAAGCAGCTCTATAACTCCACATTCTACAAGCTATTATCCTCTGATCCCACTGATGGTTGCCAAAAGAAACTACACCATCTGCTCAAGAAACTCCCTGAAAAAGCACAGAAACAGATCTGCACAGACACATGCCTAGAACCCCAACCAGGGATATTCTATTTGCTACCCAAGATCCATAAACCTGGAAATCCTGGATGCCCCATCATCTCAGGCATTAGTACCCTAACAGCAGGATTGTCTGGCTATGTGGACTCTCTCCTCAGGCCCCATGCTACCAGCACTCCCAGCTATGTTCGAGACACCACTGACTTCCTGAGGAAACTACAATCCATCGGTGATCTTCCAGAAAACACCATCCTGGCCACTATGAATGTAGAAGCCCCCTACACCAACATTTCACACAAAGATGGACTACAAGCTATCAGGAACAGTATCCCCGATAATGTCACAGCAAACCTGGTGGCTGAATTTTGTGACTTTGTCCTCACCCACAACTATTTCACATTTGGGGACAATATATACCTTCAAGTCAGAGGCACTGCTATGGGTACCCGCATGGCCCCACAGTATGCCAACATCTTTATGGCTGACGTACAACAACGTTTCCTTAACTCTCGTCCCCTAATGCCCCTACTCTACTTGCTCTACATTGATGACATCTTCATCATCTGGACCCATGGAAAAAAAGCCCTTGAGGAATTCCACCATGATTTCAACAATTTCCATCCCACCATCCACCTCAGCCTGGACCAATCCACACAAGTGGTCCATTTCCTGGACACTACTGTGCTAATAAGCGATAGTCACATAAACACCACCCTATACTCGAAACCTACTGACCACTATACTTACCTACATGCCTCCAGCTTCCATCCAGGACACACCACACGATCCATTGTCTACAGCCAAGCTCTAAGATACAACTGCATTTGCTCCAATCCCTCAGACAAAGACAAACACCTACAAGATCTCTGTTAAGCATTCTTAAAACTACAATACCCACCTGCTGAAGTGAAAAACCAGATTGACAAAGCCAGACGAGTACCCAGAAGTCACCTACTACAGGACAGGCCCAACAAAGAAAATAACAGAACGCCACTAGCCGTCACCTTCAGCCCCCAACTAAAACCTCTCCAGCGCATCATCAAAGATCTACAACCTATCCTGAAAGATGATCCCTCACTCACAGATCTTGGGAGACAGGCCAGTCCTCGCTTACAGACAGCCCCCCCAACCTGAAGCAAATACTCACCAGCAACCACACACCACACAACAAAAACACTAACCCAGGAACCTATCCTTGCAACAAAGCCCTATGCCAACTCTGTCCACATATCTATTCAAGTTACACCATCATAGGACTTAATCACATCAGCCATGCCATCAGGGGCTAATAGACCTGCACATCTACCAATGTGATATATGCCATCATGTGCCAGCAATGCCCCTCTGCCATGTACATTGGCCAAACCGGACAGTCTCTACGCAAAAGAATAAATGGACACAAATCTGACGTCAGGAATCATAACATTCAAAAATCAGTAGGAGAACACTTCAACCTCTCTGGTCACTCAGGGTATGTCTACACTACAAAATTAGGTCGATTTAATAGAAGTCGATTTTTTAGAAATTGATTTGATACAGTCGATTGTGTTTCCCCATTAAGTGCATTAAGTCAGCAGTGTGCATCCACAGTACTGAAGCTAGCATCGACTTTCGGAGCATTGCACGGTGGGTAGCTATCCCACAGTTCCCGCAGGCTCCACCACCCATTGGAATTCTGGGTTGAGCTCCCAAAGCCTGATGGGGCAAAAACATTGTCAAAAGTGGTTCTGGGTATATGTCATCAGGGCCCACTTCCTCCCTCCCTCCATGAAAGCAACGGCAAAAAATCATTTCTCGCCTTTTTTCCTGGGTTACCCATGCAGACTACATACCACGGCAAGCATCGAGCGTGCTCAGCTCACTGTCACCGTATGTCTCCTGGGTGCTGCTGGCAGACGCGGTACTGCAGTGCTACACAGCAGCATCCCCTTGCCTTGCCTTGCGGATGGCAGACAGTACAATACAACTGCTAGCCGTCGTCGTCGTCCCATGGGTGCTCCTGGCCGACCTCGGTTAGTTAGGTTGGGGCAGCCTGGGCAGACCTGGGTGCTCCTGGCCTGGACAAAAATGGAATGACTCCAGGTCATTCTCTTCTTTAAGTTTCGTCTAATGGAGATTCATTCCTGCCTGAAATATCATACGAGTTGGAGGCCTCTGCCTCAGGTTGCTCTCCCAGTCGGCAGCACCGCACAGTCACACCTACCCCAGCCTACCCCTTGCTCCCATGGCTCATGAAGCCTGGAAAGTAGTAAGGAGCAGTTCAACTATACACTGAGCAACTGCAGAATGGTGGTAGAATGCGCCTTTGGACGTTTAAAAGCTCGCTGGCGCAGTTTACTGACTTGGTTAGACCTCAGTGAAACCAATATTCCCATCGTTATTACTGCTGCTGTGCACTCCAGAATATCTGTGAGAGTAAGGGGGAGACATTTATGGAGGGGTGGGAAGTTGAGGCAAATCACCTGGCTGCTGATTACGCGCAGCCAGACACCAGGGTGATTAGAAGAGCACAGCAGGGCGCGGTGCGCATCAGAGAAGCTTTGAAAACCAGTTTCATGACTGGCCAGGTTACGGTGTGACAGTTCTGTTTGTTTCTCCTTGATGAAAACCTGCCCCCTTGGTTCACTCTACAGTGTTGTGCTCTCTTATTTGTCAGTGTTTGATTTTTGCAAAGGGACACATTTCTGTTTAGCCAAAGTGAGCAGAGATGCCTCATACTTGTGTGAACAGTGCAGATAACTTCTGCTATGTTTGTGGTGAAGTGACTTTTGCATCACAAAAGTGCAGTATAACCACTATAGTTAAGAAAGCCTATCACCTTTATTTTGGCTGCAAAATTGGAGATCAGAACAAGAGGTGGGCCCCACACATATGCTGCAACACTTGTGCAACAAATCTTTGCCAATGGTTGAACAGGAAAATGAAATCTATGCCTTTTGCAGTGCCAATGACTTGGAGAGAGCCAACAGATCATACCAGCAATTGTTACTTCTGCATGGTGCCTCCAGTTGGGAAAGGTGTGTCAAAGAAGAAAAAGTGGACTGTGCATTATCCAAACATTCCATCAGCTATACGCCCAGTACCCCACGGAGAAGGACTGCCGATTCCTGATGCACCAGAATCATTCTCACTTGAGTCAGACGACGAAGAAGAAGAGGATGAAACTTCTGGTCCTGAACCATCAATGTCACAGGACCCACATTTTCTCCCATCCTCCTCCTCTGAACCACACCTCATAACACAAGGTGAACTGAATGACCTTGTCAGGGATTTGGAACTACCCAAGAGTAAGGCAGAGCTGTTGGGCTCCAGACTACAGCAGTGGAATCTCCTGGCAGGTGATGTTAGGGTTTCCATGTTCCGTGACCGTCAAAAGGATCTTGTCCCATTCTTCTTTATGGAAGGTGACCTTGTAGCCTGCAACAACATCGATGGTGTGATAGCAGCCCTCAACATCGTTCACGATCCAGATGAGTGGAGACTGTTCATTGATTCATCGAAGACGAGTCTTAAAGCTGTTTTACTGCATAATGGCAATGTTTTGCCATCAATTCCAGTTGGTCATGCAGTCCATATGAAGGAAACCTATGACAACATGAAACAACTTTTGAGGTGCATAAACTATGACCAACATCAGTGGCAGCTTTGTGGCGATTTGAAGGTTGTTGCTCTCTTGCTTGGTCTGCAGACTGGATACACAAAGTACTGCTGTTTTCTCTGCGAATGGGATAGTCGTGCAAGAGATTCCTACTACATCAAGAAAGATTGGCCACTCCGACAGTCATTGGAGCCTGGGAGGAAAAGTGTTCAGCATCCACCACTTGTTGAATCAAGGAAGATTTTGTTACCACCCTTACACATCAAGCTGGGTCTGATGAAGAACTTTGTCAAGGCCATTGACAAAACACAAGCAGCTTTCAAGTACCTCCATGGAAAATTTCCAAGGTTAAATGAAGCTAAGATAAAGGAAGGTGTCTTTGTTGGTCCTCAGATTTGTCAACTTCTTCGAGATGATGCATTTGACCATGCACTGCGTGGCAAGGAAAACACGGCATGGAAAGCCTTCCAGTTAGTGGCAATAAATTTTCTCGGAAACAACAAGGCAGACAACTACAGGTTGTTGGTGGAAAACCTCCTCAAGGCATACAAAAGCCTTGGTTGCAACATGTCACTAAAGATACATTTTTTGCACTCTCATCTAGATTTTTTTCCAGCGAACTGCGGAGCAGTGAGCGACGAGCACGGCGAGCGATTTCACCAGGACATTGCAACAATGGAGAAACGCTATCAGGGCAAATGGAGCCCATCAATGCTTGCAGACTATTGCTGGACAGTGACAAGAGATGCTCCATTTAATGAATACAAGAGACAAGCCAAGAAGCGCAGAGTAGACACTGAATAGGACTAAACTATGTACATAATAGTTTTTTGCCTTTTGTTTCATAATAAATGTTATTTATATAACCCTTTTGCTGATTTTTAAAGTGTTACATAAACAGGACAGGTGAAACATTATCATGTAAAGCAACCATAAATACATGAAAAGACCTAGGTTTACAATTTATGATTAAAACTCTACTATCTACACAATATACATAGACATAAATTGTAAAAACTTAAATATCTTAGAAACAATAGCCAATCAGTTGTTTTAATTGTCATATTTGAACTCAGCACATCAAAATACATAATAAATAGCACATTTTATCTCTGAAGCAGACAACTTCTCAAAAATTGTAGACCAGTGTATCCAGGTCACACTTGCCTCTCATTGTTTACTTGTGGACTCCCCTCTTTCCTAAGGGAAGGAAGAGGGGAGAGGACTTTTCTTTTGTTTATTTATTCAAAGAACACACACACACACACACACACACACACGGATGTCTGCTTGGGGGCAGCAGGGAGGAAAAAGATCAGAAGTGGGGTCTGGAGGAGACTTAAGGGAGCTATAAGCATTGTCTTTGGTGTGAAATCTGAGGTACAATTAACCTGAGGTAAGTGACTGGTGCTTTGGGACTGGGAGCAACCTGACTATTGTTATGATTTTTGGTGTAAGGGACCATCTATCACAAAGGCAGGATTGCCTAGGTGGCAAGACAGACCAGAGTACCCAATGGGACTGTCTGGGACTCCATGTTGTGGCCGTTATAATGCTTGAGGAGTTCACACTTGATACTTGATTGGTGAAATGTAATTATAGAACACAACCAGTTTGGGGTTTTTGCCCTGGTTTGTAATGGTCTACCCCGAGATTGGTACTCATGTTTGTGGGCCACTCCAGACAGCTTAACAAGCCTCTGCTGCTAGTGTCTCCACTAACTTTATCGAAGTAAGTGTTATAAACAACAATGTGTATGTTAAGACTCTGTTGGTTGTTAAACATTACTTAGCAAGCTAACCTTCAGCTAAAACGAATGTGGAGAAGGGAGGGCTGTTTGTTTGCAAAGCTTTAAAAAATGCTCATATCTATACTCTACCTACTCCCCTGCTCACCACTCCTATTCATGGTGAACATGTCACCCCCTTATAGCCTCTTGTTAACTTTTCCCTTTTCGTGGTCTATTGGAACTTAAATATCTCTCTGCTACTAATGATAACAATTCTTAAATGTATAACAGAGGCATTTCTGTATTGTAAGATTAATGTATGGGGGATACAGAACTGTCATCACACCTCTCACAATCACATACACATACACTATCGCCCATGTGGTACACACCTGTGGAATTTTGGCAAGCTACTCAGTTCCCATTTGAAAGACTCTCTCATTAAAATCTAGCTTTGCAAACGTCTATGTGCTTCCTCCCTCTTTTTTTTAGGAAGTGTAGGAGGACTCCACTGGTCATTGAATGCGAACCATTCTGGATGGGATTTTCAAAGGAGTAGAAGGCAGCTGGGCTGCCCAACTTGCACTGAAATTCAAGAAGACATGAACACGTAGCTCGTAGTCTCCACTGAAAATCCTAGTCTACTGTTATGGAAACACTACTAAGGCCAAAATCCACAAAGGTATTTAGGCTCTTCACTTCCATTATCCCAGGTGACTTTAAGTGTTCTATTTTAAATGGATGAGATGTTATGGCTCTTTGTGATGTGAATCTGTGAAAATCTAGATATGATATGCCTCAGATATTTAATACTTTATTAGATACTTTAATCTGTTTTAATAGATTTTCCTTTCAGTGCAATAAATCTTCATCGCCCTTCAGCTGAAACTGCTAACAAAGCTGACAATTATTACTAAAAGTGATAGTAGTTCCTCTCATGACGAAACCTGCCCTTGAACAACTGACTGAGGCCCACCAACTTATTTCTTGTAGGGTCATAGGAGACACCATCAGCATCATGATTTTCAGTCATTACCAAATTGGGCCAAATTTGAACTTGCGGCCTTGTGGTGAAATCTCACAAATGTCACTACCAAAATTAAATTTTTCCACGGTGTCTCCACTTTATGAGTATAATCCCGCAGGAATTACTCATGCAAAACACCCCACTGAAGTCAATGAGCACTTTGCCTGTGTGAAGGCAGCAGAAGTAAGTACTTAATGATTAATTATAATTATAACTGTTTGCACAACCCAGTAGGGAATGTGCTGCTCCTACCTCTCCGTAAGCATATGAGCACTGAGCCAATTATGTGAGTTGTGCTTGGCCCTCCCATGAATTCTCCCTCTCCCTCTGTTTTTAGTGGTAGAGAGGACTCAAGATGTGAGAAGACCTTGCACCAACAAAGCAGGCTGTAGACTTATTGTTCAAATTATAAAAATATATGAAGCGGCTGCCAAAGGAGCCTCAATATGAGCAGCTCAGGCAGCTCTCCCACTGTATGCTACGATCCCAACCTATTCCTCTTGGCTCCTGCATGAGGACAGAGGCTGTTTCTATTGTATGTTGGTGGAATACTTGTAACATGTTTTTCCTACACACTCTGGGGTCCTAGGTGGAATTATATTTTAGAGCCAAAAGAATGGGAATTCCTCTGTTCATATTTAAAGTCTGCAAGCGATTACCGCTTTGTCAGTGTCAATATTTGGGTTGAGGCAGGAGCAGATGCTTGAACAGATCTGAGCAATTTATAGTTAGCATTGATCTGTTTCCCACAGGAACAGGGGGAAAAAAAAACATCTTTACCCCATCTACTAAAATGAATATCTAAAGATTAGCGAGACAAGGTGGGTGAGGTCATATCTTTTATTGGACCAACTTCTGGTTATACAGAGCTCTTCAGAAAGCTCTTCTCTCTCCCCAACAGAAGTTGGTCCAGTAAAAGATATGACCTCACCCATCTGGTCTCTCTCATATCCTGGGACCAACACAGCTACAATTACACAGCATAATTAAAGATTTTATAGCCGGGATAGAGTGATACCACATTGGCCTATAGTTCTCAAGAACCAATAAAGGAAAGGTCAGCTCCAGCAATACTCAGGGTCAGCCTTAGGATATTTGGCAGGACCAGCAAAATGATACTTTTGTCCCATTAAAACCTAGTGGAATAGCTTTAAATAAAAAGGCAGAATAATAGGGAATCCAGCAGTCACTTCTGCATCCCAAAGGGCTACCAACCCTCCTTTATCCCTAGGAGGGTACTTTCATTTGAGGCTGTGGCAGGGCCTGGTTGTCTCTTCAGCCAGCTCCCTACAGCAGGGGCATTTTCCTCACTCAGCAACACTCCCTTTTTGGCTACACTACAGAGTGGGATCTCAGCAGAGAGGCTCTCTCTGCTGTAAGCAGCTGGTTGAGTGCCAGGAGAGTTTGTGGTAGATTATGCCAAGTGGGTCTAGCTGATCTACGGATCTTCTGTCCTAGTAACCATAATACCCGAGCGCCTCACAAGCTAGTGTATTTATCTCACAACACCCAAGTGAGGTACAGAAGTGTTTTTCATAGGGCAGACCCCTTCTGGGGTACCTTTCTGCAGTCCTCTCTGGCCCTCTGGCTTCAGCTACCATCTTAACCACTGGCCATTCTTCCAGCATCCCACGCAGTTACCCACAACTGTGTCCAAATAAAGCATAGTGGACCCTGGAGCTTCACATGCAGCTATTGAGGTGATTGTGAATAAACACACAGCTTTTAGCAGAAAAAATAAAAAGGTGCAAAATTTTCCCCATTGAAGTCAATGGATGTTATGCCACTGACTTTAATGGGGCCAGGATTTTACCACACAGCTCTTTGACCATAGAATTCATGGGCTGCAAAGGCTGCTTGGTACTGTGAGATTAACTAAACCAATTCAGAAAGTATCAGGTCTCAAAATGGGGGATGCTCATCTGTCTATTTGGGTGACATACTATCTATGACAGAGCCACTCATGGAGGCCACAGACTCAAATCTCTGGTAGTCAAGTAGCCTTTTTAAGTGTGAGCCTTAGTAAGGTTTTCTTACCATTAAAGTTCACTTTCCCCTTCAGTTCATTTCACTTTGACTTCAGTTATGAAACAGGCCATATCAGACCATCAGCATAATTTTCTAAGAGCATCATAAGAAAAGTTTTGGAAGTTAGATGTTTAAAAAGTTTTACATCTTTAAAGTGCTTTTTTGATTGGTTTGGGTGTTTTGGAAAGAGCTGTGTGTAAACAATCCTCTCCCTCATTGAAAAACTCCAGCTTGCTGTCTGTCTGGAGAGCCTTATGTTCATAGATTGTTCAGTGGGGGATTTTTTAGAACTTTGGGCCTGAATTCTCAATTATGGCTTTTGTCACTGGAGGCAGCTGAGGGAGGAAGGCTGTCAGCTCTTTATAGTCTCAAGTATGGTGACACCTTTGTGGTTGCAGGTATGTAAAGGAGGGCAGATATTTTTTTTTGTCCAAAGAGCAGATTTTATGGACTGGAATTATATTGGCACTGGAATTGATCTCTCCAGGTCCCTTCCAGCCCTACATTTCTATGATACTATAATGTAAAACAGAGATTAGAAAGATTAATTATTGTTGGAATCAGATTGTTAATGTTATATTAGTGTATTAACGAGCAAGAATAGTAATGACAAGGGGTCAGAAGATGAAGAACCACAACAAAAAATTAGCTCATTTTCAGCAGGGTAATAGTGTAGAGTTCAATATATCTGAAAAATGGCTGTAATAACTGAAACGTTACCATGTCTTGTCTTACAGATGACTAAATAAGGCATTTATTTATAATAATTATGGTATACCCAGGCTAATAGAATTATATATTGGTTCTCTCTACCACTCATCTCTTAGGAAAAAAACGCCTATCTTCAAACAGCAAGTTACCAGCTGCAGAATAGTCATTGTTAACATGGAAAAAAAATCATAAGTAATAGAGGTAAAGGTAACACTGTAGACATAAGGGGTCAAATTAAAAATTGGTATAAGCAGGTGCATTTCCATTGAATGTAATGAATTCCCCCACTTACACCAATCCTGAATATGAACCAATTACTTTAAGCTGAAAATTGTGCTTCTTACATAAAGATCAATTTATATGCCTGAAAGTAATTACAAAATGTCATTTAATTACAGGAAACACTATTCAAGCTGATCCTAGTTGTGTTTTCCTGTTTCCCTTTAGACAACACACCAGAAAAGCTGAATATAAGAATATAAGGCGTGTCAGAAGAATTGGATAACAGAAAGCATTCTACTTTCCAGTGTCATTAAAAATCACTGTTAAAAGAGACGTGCACTTCTGCTGTTTTCTGTTCCTGTTCCATTCAGGCACATAAGTTCAATGCTTCACATGTTCTGTGAATCATAGATCTCACTGCATTTTACTACTTTGGCATTTCCACTGTGTTGTGATGTGATTAACTGGCTATTCCATTTCTTTTCTGTTTCAGATCTCCATAACCTACGTAAAAGGGACAGATTAGCTCTCCAGTGACCAGATGGAGGGTCAGAAAGCATAAGGTTCCCCCACCCCCACACAACCACTCTTTCCAAATTCTTTCTTCTGCCTGATTTTACGACTGTAAAAATCATCATGTGGGCAGCATGAGCTGTAAACTCTGGACACTAACAATGAATATATCAGTGGAGTAGAGTGGTAAAACATCCTCCAGTCATTGTTTGATAGGAGCAGCAGCCAGCTCAGTGATAAATCATGCATTTGAAATAACCAACCTACCAACATTATGCCCATCAAATACTCCTTTGTTCAGAAAGGTTTGAATTTTTGGCACCTAGATTCCATTGTACTTGTCAGGTAGTTAGATCTTTTTAGCTCTATTCAGCCCACTGCCAAAAATTTTGTAATTAAGAAGTTGGGGCAAGATCATCAGCTGCTATAAATTGCCATGACTCCAATGAACTTAATGTAGGCACCTTCCTCCGTTCTCCTGGGTGCATTCAGAGTTAAATGTGCCTATTTTAGTCACAAAAATAAGCTGTTGTATTCCTGTTAGCACATACAGAGTCAAGACAGCTATAGACAAATGGATTCCCTTCTGTTTCATGTATTAACATTGTGAACTGATTTTCAGTTACAGGGCTATATCTAACTGAGGGCAGAATTTGGGGTTTGCAAAATCTTGATTTCTAGGGATCACACATAAACCAAAAGGGACATTGTTTTATGCAGTGTTGTATTAACCACGTTGGTCCCAGGAAATTAGAGAGAGAAGGTGGGCGAGGTAACATCTTTTTATTGGACCAATTTCTCACCCATCTCATCTCTCTAAAAATCCAGTAAGCCAGCCACATTTTAGGGTATAGATCAAAATTTACTATCAAGCACCCCTCCCTATTCGTCAAACACATTTTACTCTAAAATTCATTGCAACACAATTAATGGGAAGCCCCCAAATGTTATTTTATAGTCACTTTCCAAAGCAGAACTACACTTCCAGCGATATTCATTGCCTTATACTTGTTGCATAACTAGGAATAGGCAAAATGGATCAGCTAGAAATCAGAACCAACCCACAATTACATCCAAAGTGTCCATTGAACTTGAACTGAAACTGTTGAAATTCCAAAACATTTGGTTAATTTGCCTTTTTTGGAAAGTTTTGTTTTTGCATTTCCCTACACTTCCTGGTTTCTGCTAGTACCAAAAGTTAAAATGCCAAGTTATCACACACACTGATTTTTATACTTTAGCTTGATCAGAAAGAAAAAATATAGGAATGGAAGTCTCATGAGAGAGTCTGATCTACCACTCTGGGCTTATTTCAGAGAGCTGCTTGGTTCAGGTAAGCAGGAAGTGTGGAATTCTCAGAAGTACTCCGCATTTGCCAAATTCTGCTCCCACTGAAAATCAACTTCCAAAATTTCTGGATGCCCTTCTGAGCCAAACCTCCAAAACACTTTTTCCAACCATAAAGCCTGGGACCACAAGAAGCCATGTAGTTTAATTACATTGATATCTTTCCAGTTTGTAAGCACCCTAATTTCTATCTATTCTTATTTTGATCTTCATTCCTTTAAACCAGTGTTTCCCATACTTGTTTCGCTGCTTGTGCAGGGAAAGCCCCGGGTGGGCCGGGCCGGTTTGTTTACCTGCCGCGTCTGCAGGTTCAGCCAATTGTGGCTCCCAGTGTCCACGGTTTGCTGCTCCAGGCCAATAGGAGCTGCTGGAAGTGGTGGCCAGTACGTCCCTCGGCCCGCGCCGCTTCCCACCGCCCCCATTGGCCTGGAGCAGCGAACGCGGCCACTGGGAGCCGCAATCAGCCGAACCTGCGGACATGGCAGGTAAACAAAGTGGCCCGGCCAGCCAGGGGCTTTCCCTGCACAAGCGGCGGAACAAGTTTGGGAACCACTGCTTTAAACTACAGAACTCCACTACTTCCCAGATATTGCTATCCAAAATGTGAAATGCCATGCCATATCTATTGTGAGTGACAAGGAGTACAACAGGGATTTGACACTCTTTTTAAAACAAAGTTTCCTGTTCCAGAGTTGTCAGTTTTAAATCAAAAGGGAATAAAACAAGTCTTGCATCTTACATCTTCTATAGGTACGTGAGCATGGACATGTCTAGTCAGCAAATCATTTAAACATGTGCTTAGAGCCAAATCAGGGCCTAGACTAGGGACTGATTCAATAAAAAAAAAAAAAAAAAGATATCTTACTGCTTCTATATTTCAACAGCCCACACAAGCCTCAAAATAAATTTGGGGGACTTGCACAGCCTTTTATGAGCTTCTGTATTGCAGAGCAAGATAAATTTTGATTGAATTTTGCCATTACTTAGGTTAGATGCCAGTAGTTTTTACTACACATTTTTTCCATGATGTTACTAGATATTATTTCGTGGCACTGCCTATTGTAAGTTACATTAATGTAAAATAGTTTTAAAAGCATGTTGCCTCCAAGTGTTCATATTTTATTCAGTTTGGAAATTTAGATCCAGCCAGACTCTGTAGCTAAAGGTTAGAATTCCAGTTTCAACTTAAACAGTTTGTTCCATCCAGTAGTTATAAAACATTGCTTGATTTAGGGATGAACTCTCCTGATGACAGAAGAAAAACATCCTGCTTTGAACTTTTATATACTAACCTTCTCCAGTCATTTAAAAAGGTAGATATTATAAATCACCCTGGAAACACTAGCAATGCATCCAGTTTTCTATATTTAAAAATAGTTGCATTTCCTAGCAGAAATACACAATGATAATAAATAATAGTTAGGCTCATTTAAATTATATCATCAAGAACACAATATTATGCTGATGGGTGCTAATGGCTTCTAGCAAGTGGGTCTTGGATCCAAAGCCAAATCACAGACCTCATTAAAGCCAGTGGACGTGCCACTCACTCTTCAGGCTCAACAGAAGAAGCGGTCAAGTCCCATTAGGTAGTTAAAAAAAAAAACAAAAAAAAAACAGCTGTAAACAATGGTGGTGACCATTCAAAGCAATGTCCAGACCAGAGCTAATGCAGGTAGATTAACAGGGATTGCAATATTAGTTTTCAGGCTATGTGCGCAGAAAGCCATGAAGATTTGTGAGTGTGGCCCTGTGAGGAAAGAGAGAGCACTTCGTGGGCACAGAACTTGCTAGAGTGGCAGAGTTGGGGATTTATGAGCAAAAGAACTACCTGCTGTTTGTTTTTACTGTATTCAGGGAAACAAATTTGTGTACATCTTTTGTAAGTTAACAATTTCTCACCCTTACATAAACCAAATGCTGAATGTTGGTTTATTGCTTGGGCTGAAGGGGCAGCATTATTCAGACGTCATGAATGGTAGTTAGCCAGTTAGCTCTCCTAACAAGGAAAAATACTGATTAATACATTGGGTTGTATTTAGGCTTAACACAACTGAGCAAATTATTCAATATTTATAACTAACCTGAAGGGTTTTTTTGCCTCCCCGCATTAGGGGAAAATCTTAAATTTATTCATTATTCAGAATAATGAATTTCTTCATCAAATAACTCTTATCAGATAATAATGAATATTGATCATAGTGTGAATTTTGAATTGTGCATGTTTCTTTCATGAGCAAATAAATTCATACTTGTATTCACAAATGCTCTTTCCTAAAAATTCATGGGAACAAAAGGTATTTGCCAAAGTGTTTGTGCAAAAGCATGTTGAATCATGAGTCAGCTTTAGCAAATATATTCATAAAAAAGGGACTTCCAAAATGTGCTCACTTCTGCTCACAAATGATAAAGCTATATGCAAATTATGAAATCCTCCAAATAAGTAATTAAATCATGATATCACACTACATAATCATGCATTCTGAATGTGCCATTATTTTTCAGTAAAGTTTTAGATCAGTGATGTCCAAACTTTTCAACTTGAGAGTGAAACACATGGTTTCAAAGAGGTCAAGGGACCACAATCAGTTCTTGGGGGCAGATTTTCTACCTTGCTCTACACCCTTTGCATCACAAGTGTCCTGGGAAGATATAGGAGTTGGCTATGCCGGCTCAACCTCTTTCTCCTCAGCCCCAGATGCAAACCTCCCAAGAGGGAGAGAGGAAAGGCTGGGGTGCTTACCCTGGCGAGCCGCATGCCGAACGTTGCCGACCCCTGTTTTAGATGGACCTTATAGAAATGTTATCATCAAATTCTGCCTTCAGAAACCTACATCTGGCTCCCAGGGCTTTCAATGGGAGTTGTTCACCAGTGTCTGAGGGAAGAGTTTGGCCACTATATAGAGGAGAAATCAAAACAGTATCTTAGATGTCTGTATACTAATGCAAGAAGTATGGGGGATAAACAGGAAGAACTATAAATACTAGTGAATACTCACAATTATGATATAGTTGGCATCACAAAGACTTGGTGGAATAATACACATGACTGGAATATTGCAATAGAAGGGTATAGCCTGTTCAGAAAGTACAGGCAGGGGAAAAGGGGAGGAGGTGCTGTCTTATATATCAAAGTTGTAGACACTTGCACTGAGATTGAGATAGAAATAGGAGACAGACTTGTTGAAAGTCTGTGGGTAAGGATAAAAAGGGGTACAGAAACAAGGGTGATGTCATGGTAGGGTTCTACTACAGACCACCTAGCTAGGAAGAAGAGGTGGATGAGGTTTTTTTAAAACAACTAACAAAATCATCCAAAACACAGGACTTGGTAGTAATGAGGAACTTCAATTACTCAGACATCTGTTGGGAAAACACAGCAAGGCACAGATTATCCAACAAGTTCTTGGAATGCACTGGGGACCATATTTTTATTTCAGAAGATGGAGAAAGCAATTAAGGGAGAGGCATTTCTAGATTTGATTCTGACAAATAGGGAGGAACTGGCTGAGAATTGAAAGTGGAAGGCAGTTCAAGTGAAAGTGATCATGAAATGATAGAATTCATGATTCTAAGGAATGGTAGGAGGGAGAACAGCAAAATAAAGACAATGGATTTCAAGAAGGCAGACTTTAGCAAACTCAAGGAGTTGGTAGGTAAGATCCCATGGGAAGCAAGTCACTTCCAGTCCTACACTTCTATATTGGTAAACAGCAGAGTGAAAAATACTATAATACAAACTAATGTAATGACACTTTTTAAAGCAAGGGTCATGTACGTAGCAGAGGAAAAAATTAATGAGAAACAGATGAACACAAAGGAGCATTCTGAGCTAAATAGTATGTGTGGTTTTGTTTTGGCATGGTTTTTGTAGCACATGGAGCAATAGTATGATATAATAGTAGATAAACTATGAAAAGTCAAATTGTTTTAAAAATGTAGATCTCATCAGGTAAAGAGGCTTTCTTTTAAGGCGAAAGCTAATTCTGTGCATCTCAGGAGAATTCTGTGCTTCTGAATTACAATTAATTAATTCTTCCACATCTAGGAATCCCCATACAAACAGAACCATCAGAGGAGTGTTGTTTCAATCAATTCTGACTGGTGGGTGAGGAAGCTAGTTCTTTCCTGAGGGAACATTCTTGTTTGTATTTAGAACTGTAAAACACTATATGTTTCAGATACTGGCTCAGAGACTGCATTTTTCCCCGTTGTTCTTCTCAACAGTTGACATCAGCAAGAATGCCCCAAGGGTGAAATTCTGGCCCTATTGAAGCCAGTAGTAAATCTCCCATTGACTTAAGTAGAGCCAGAATTCCACCCCAGAGGACTGTATGAGCCCAAGATGGTCTCAGTAGAGAGCCTTCAACTCAAACTACTAGCCCAGGGGTCGGCAACGTTCGGCACGCAGCTCGCTAGGGTAAGCACCCTAGCGGGCCGGGCCAGTTTTATTTACCTGCTGACGCGGCAGGTTCGGCCAATCGCGGGCCCCCCCCACTCGCCACGGTTCACCGTCCTGGGCCAATGGGGGCGGCGGGAAGCGGCGCGGGCCAAGGGATGTGCTGGCCGCGGCTTCCCGCCGCCCCCATTGGCCTGGGACGGCGAACTGCGGCGAGTGAGGGCCGCGATCAGCCAAACCTGCCACGTCAGCAGGTAAATAAACTGGCCCAGCCCGCTAGGGTGCTTACCCTGGCAAGCCGTGTGCTGAACGTTGCCGACCCCTGTACTAGCCCAACAAAGCCTGTAAGGACAATGTAAAGCTCAGCTAGTTACTCAGGCTTTTGGTTTAGAGATGTTGCCTGAAAAAATTGGGAGTTGTGAGAGACTAGATTGCTTGTACATTGTTCTGCAAAATATTTTAATTTTTTGGTGTTACAGTAAACTACAGAATTTACTTTCACATATATTATTGGTGTGGGCTAATGGAATAAAATTAATGTATCCATCTAGTAATAATAATACCTTGCTCTTATACAGCTGTTTTAATCAGTAGATCTCAAAGCACTTTACAAAGGAGATCAGTATCAGTAGTAGTATAGTAGATAAGTATTCTTTGGGAAGAATTCATGTAATTTATGACCTAAACTCCTGCAGACAATCAATGATCCAACGGAAAAGCAGCTGTTACCAGGTATTTGTGTTTTGGGAGGAGCAATTCTTTTGTTGTTAAAAGACAGCCAAAATGGTTTTATATTCTTAAATATTACATGTTAAGTGTTGTATTTAATAAACTTTTCTTAAGTGAAAGGCAAACTAAAGTACACAGAGGGCTGCGAGTTTGAGGCCTGTTTCTTCTCTTGAAAAGCTCTACCTCTACCACAGAATCATAAAACCATAGGGTTAGAAGGGACTGTGTAATAGGTCCTTGCCGGGGCTCGACCCTTCCGGGCAGGAGGGGAGCCACACCGACTCACAACTGTGGGAACAAGCAGTCCGTTAGTCCAGAAGCTCCGGCCCTCTGGTGCAGGGGCGGAGCAAGGCCGACAGCTAGCTCAGGGCTCAGGCCCTCAGGCAGGGGCTGAGCAAACAACCGGGAGTTCGGGGCTCAGGCCCTCTGGTGCAGGGACTGAGCCGAAAGCAGTTAGTTCCAGGCTCAGGCCCTCTGGTGCAGGGGCTGAGCAGACAGCAGTTAGTTCAAGCCTCAGGCCCTCTGGTGCAGGGGCTGAGCAAGCAAACAGGTAAGGAGCCCAGGCCCTGGATCAGGGCAGGGCACACACAGTGATAGCTCAGGCCCTTGGTTGCAGGGGCTGAGCAAGGAAACAGTCAAAGAGCCCAGGCCCTGGGTCAGGGCGGGGCACACACAGTTAGCTCAGGCTCTTGGTTGCAGGGGCTGAGCAGGCAAACAGTCAAGGTACGCCTAGGCTTCTACAGCCGAGCGTTGGGTGAGGGGGAAGCCTGCCACCCGTGAGCGGGGGTGACAGGGGGGAACGCAGGCCCACCCACTCCACTGCGTTCCAGCCCGGGGCCCTAGCAGCAGTTACTGCCGCTGCTGGTCAGTGGGGTATCCAGACCGCAACACACTGACATTGGCTCACATTCGTCTGCAGCCTGACCGGGGTCGGCTATCCCCGGGCTACTTCCAGGTTCCCCCTCAGGGCCTACCTCGTTCGTCGCACCGGGCTCGGGCCAGTCCAGCTGCATGGGCTCCTCTCGGCCAGGGCTTGGTGGCAGGTCCGGCAGCTCCGTCAGGAAATCCGGCCAGTTGCACTCGGGCGGCTCCTCCGGGTAACAGCAGGGACAGAGGGGTTCTGGTGCGGTCTCGCCTTCAGGGTTAGTGTGGGGGGGTTCCCTGGGTTCCTCCCAGTGACGGGAGCGGACGGGCTCCGGCGGCTCCTCCTCGTAGCGGGCCCGGGGTAGCTCTGGCCAGTTAGGGCTCGGGCCTCAGAGGTCTCCCGGCCGGAAGCTCCTGGCCGCACGTCTGCTCCCTGTGGTGGCTGGCCGCTGACTGAGCTCTGGCGGCCGGCCTTTATACTTCCTGTCCCGCCCCTTGACTTCCGGGGGGCGGGAACAGGTGGCGGTGGCTCCACCCACTCCGGTGCCTGCACGGGGGCTCCCTCTTCTGGGCAGGAGGGGAGCCACACCGACTCACTACAGACTGCAAATCCAGTGACTCACAACCTTTCCAGACTACTATACCCCTTTCAGGAATCTGATTTGCTTGTGTACCTCCAAGTTACACCTCACTTAAAAACTACTTGCTTACAAAATCAGACATAAAAATGTCACAGCACACTATTACTGAAAAATTGTGAACTTCCACATTTTTACCATATAATTATCAATCAATTGGAATAAAAATATTATGTTCGCATTTCAGTGTATAGTATATAGAACAGTATAAACAAGTCATTGTCTGTATGATATTTTAGTTTGTACTGACTTTGCTAGTGCTTTTTCTGTAACCTGTTGTAAAACTAGGCATATATCTAGATGAGTTGATGTACCCCTGGGGGACCTCTATGTACCCCCAGGGTTGAGAATTAGTACCACTGGTTGAGAACCACTGATCTAGTCTAACCCTCTGCCAAGATGCAAGATTTATTTTGTCTAAACCATCCAAGACAGATGGCTATCCAGCCTCTTTTTGAAAACCTCCAGTGAAGGAGATTCCATGGCTTCCCTAGGCAGTTTGTTCAATTGTCCTACTGTTCTTACAGTTAGGAAAGGTTTTCATGAGATTTAATCTCAATCTGCTATGCTGTAGTTTGAACCCATTGCCTCTTGTCCTGTCCTCTGTGGCAAGAGAGAACAATTTTCTCTATCTTTCTTATGGCAGCCTTTAAAGTATTTGAAGACTGCTATCATGTCCCCCCTTAATCTCCTCTTTCCCAAACTAAACATACCCAGTTCCTTCAGCCTTTGCGCATATGGCTTGCATTCTCTCGCTTTGGTCATCTTTGTCGCTCATCTCTGGATCCTTTACAGTTTCTCTACATCCTTTCTATAAGCTGTGACCAAAAATTGGACACAGTACTCCAGCCTAACTAGTGCTAAGTAGAGTGGTACTATCACCTCACATGACTTGCATGCTATTCCTCTGTTAATGCCACCCAAAATTGCATTTGCTTTTTTTGCAACAGCATCACATTGTTGATTCCTGTTGAGGTTGTGATCAATCACAACTCCCAGATCCTTCTCAGCAATGCTGCTGTCAAGCCATTTTTCCCCTATTCAGTATTTGTGCATTTGTTTTTTCTTCCCTAAGTGTAGCATCTTACATTTGTCTTTGTAGAATTTTATGTTGTCTATAACCTATTTCTCCAATTTTTCAAGATCCCTTTGAATTTGAGTTCTCTCCTTCTATCCTCTATAGCAGGGGTCAGCAATGTTTAGCACGCGGCTTGCCAGGGCCAGCACATCACTCGCCCACGCCGCTTCCCGCCGCCCCCATTGGCTCGGGACGGCGAACCGTGGCCAGTCGGGGCCGCGATCGGCCAAACCTGCCGCGTCAGCAGCTAAATAAAACAGGGTGCTTACCCTGGCGAGCTGCATGCCAAACGTTGCCAATCCCTGCTCTATAGTGTTTGCAACCCCACTCCCACCCCAGCATTGTGTCATTTGCAAGTTTGATCAGTATGCGCTCTATTCCTACATCCAGCCCATTAATAAATATGTTAAACAACATCAGACACAGAAAGGATCCCTGGAGAACCCCACTTGAGACTTCCTTCCAATCTGACATCATTCCATTAATAGTTTCTTTGTTTGTGGTTGTTTAACCAATTATGTATCCACTTAATGGTAGTTCTACTGATCCCGCATTTCTCCAGCTTATTTATGAGATCGTCATATGGGACTGTGTCAAAAGCCTTGCTAAAATCCAGGCATATTATGTCTACCACATTTCCCCTATCCTCCAAACCAGTTACCTTGTCAAAGAAGGACATCAAGCTGGTTTGGCATGATTTATTCTTGATAAATTGGTGCTGGCTTCTAGTGATCCCTTCATCCTCCAGGTATTTGCAAGTGGATTGTTTTATACATTGATCTAGTAGTTTCCCAGGTATTGAAGTTAGGCTGACTGTTCTATAGTTCCCCGGCTGCTCCTTTTTCACCTTTTTAAAGATGGACTACGTTAGCCTTCTCCAGTCTTCTGGGACAGCTCCTGTCATCCATGAGTTTGCAATTATTATTGCCAGTGGCTCCAAGATTTCTTCAGTAATTCCTTCAGCACCCTGGGATGAATAGCATCAGGCCCTGCTGAATTGAATTCATTCAGATTCATCAGCTCTCTGATGTGTTCTTTACTTTTCCTGATCTGCATCCTTTCTCCTTTATTGTCTATGATAACTTCACTAGTCATCCGGTTGCATGTTATTTTTTGTGTGAAGACTGGAGCAACGTAGGCATTGAGCAGCTCTATCTTCTAATCATCTTCTGTTACCAGCTCACCTTCTCCATTGAGCAGCAGGCCCACACCATTGCTGATCTTTCTTTTTTGTCTGACATATTTGTAGAAACTCTTCTTTTTTGTCTCCAACACTTCTTGCCAGTTGTAACTCATTCCTTGCGTTGGCTTTCCTAACTCTGTCCCTACACGCTCATGCTATTCCCATGTATATATCCTTAGTGACATTTCCTATATGTATCCCCTTGGGGTTTTACATAGCTAAAAATCTCCTTGTGTAGCCAGGGCCGGCTCCAGGGTTTTGGCCGCCCCAAGCAGCCAAAAAAAAAAAAAAGCCACGATCGTGATCTGTGGCGGCAATTTGACGGGAGGTCCTTTGCTCCCAGCGGGAGTGAGGGACCGTCTGCCAAATTGCCGCCGAATACCTTGAGCCTCTAGTATTACATCTTTTAGGAATTGTCAGACCTCTGACTCATTTTCTTCCTAATTGGTCTTTCCATGGGATCTTACCTACTATTTCTCTGAGTTGGTTGAAATCTGCTGCTCTCATGTCCTCCTTTCCAGAGGATCTTGAATTGTCTCAGAACATGATCACTTCTTCCTAAGTTCCCAACCTTCACGTTCACACCTAATTCATCCTTGTTGGTCAAAAAAAGATCCAAAATGGATGACCCCCTAGTTGTTTGTCCCCTACACATGCTAAGAACTTTCAGGACATATTATGTTTTGCTTCCAACAGCTATCAGGGAAGTTAAAATCCCCCATTAATACTAGCTCATGTGTTAGCTAATCCTGTCACATGCTTGAAGAATGCCTCATCCACTTCTTCTTGATTTGGTGGTCTATAATAGCTCCCCCTCCACCCCACCGTAACATCACTACTATTCTTTTCCCTTTTTCTCACCCATTTTTTTTTCTTTTCTGCAATTTTCTCTGAGCCTTAGGCCAGTTAGTACATATTACTCAGCATGTGCAAAGTTTCATGTAATAGCACATTCATAGGTTTCAAGGCCAGAGGACACCAATATGATTATCTAGTATGGCTTCCTGAACAACTCAGAGCACAAAGGCTTAGGTTCCTTTAAAAATCTCAGCCTTAAGGGAATTAGGTACCGAATCCTCATTGAATTTCAATAGGGAATAGGCACCTACGGATCATTCAAAAACCGCACTACATCTTCACTGAAGGCACTAACGCCAGTTGCATACATCAGACTCAGCTTACCCCAGTGCTCAGTAATGTACAGTAGCATGTATGCCTACCAGATATTGCTATAGTCAGGTTCTGATGGATAAAATGTCTCTTATTCTGCTATTAATCTCTTGTGTTATCTTTCAAGTTATCATACATTTAACATCTATGTTCACCCTTCAGACAGCTCTGCTCCTCTGAAACAATGTAGCTAATGAAACAGGCTAAAGCATGCAAGAGCTGCAGAGAGTCTGTGGCTCAGGTAAACTCATTTGTGACAGTGAGAATGAGTTAAATGAAGTCAACATCTGACTGTTTTTAGAACCTGATCCAAAAGGCAAAAGCTTCTTTGACTTTAGTGGGTGTTAAGTCAGGTCCCTAGAGCATGCTGTGAAGTCACCTTTTTGCTAAATCTTTTCCACCATGACCAAGGTGTCGAAAAACAACAACAAGCAGCAGAGTTTCCTAGATAAGGTAATGATCATGATGCTCAGTAAATTCTCCTGTTAACATTGCCATCATACATCAGCACTTTGGGCCTGATACAATGCCCACTGAAATAAATGAGATATTAAAATATCTGTCTTTTCTAGTGTCCATCATTGTAAGCTGTTATTGTTTTAACAGATGGGCATCTACAACATGGATTGTCCCCCACTGTGGCTAAGTTGCATTAATGTGCTTAACAGAGCTCTTTTGATTACATGCCTTGCTACCTCAGAATGTAGAAATCTGGCAGTTAGATTGGCTGGTGCTGCACGATTGCTCCTGCTAGCTGCAATGCCAATTTCATTTTACTACAAGGAGAGAGATGGCCTGGCACAATCTTTCAATCCTGTTTAAACGATCCAATTTGTCTGCCAGAAAATTGCAAACCCACATGAAAAACAACCAGTTCTATGATGTCGTAATCACAATTTTCCATCGGCCATGTACATAAGGGGAGATATAATTGCTCTCTCTTATATATATATATATATCAGAGGGATAAATACCAGGGAGGGAGAGGAATTATTTACTCTCAGTAGCAATGTGGACACAAGAACAAATGGATATAAACTGCCCATCAGGAAGTTTAGACTTGAAATTAGACAAAGGTTTCTAACCATCAGAGGAGTGAAGTTCTGGAACAGCCTTCCAAGGGGAGTAGTGGGGGCAAAGACATATCTGGCTTCAAGACTAAGCTTGATAAGTTTATGGAGGGGATGGTATGATGGGATAGCCTAATTTTGGCAATTAATTGATCTTTGACTATTAGCGGTAAATATGCCCAATGGCTTGTGATGGGACACTAGATACGGTGGGATCTGAGTTACTACAGAGAATTCTTTCCTGGGTGTCTGGCTGGTGAGTCTTGCCCACATGCTCAGAGTTTAGTTGATCGCCATATTTGGGGTCGGGAAGGAATTTTCCTCCAGGGCAGATTGGCAGAAGCCCTCGGGGGGTTTCACCTTCCTCTGTAGCATGGGGCCTGGGTCACTTGCTGGAGGATTCTCTGCACCTTGAAGTCTTTAAACCACAAGTTGAGGACTTCAATAGCTTAGACATAGGTCAGGGGTTTGTTACAGGAGTGAGTGTGTGAGATTCTGTGGCCTGTGTTGTGCAGGAGGTCAGACTAGATGATCATAATGGTCCCTTCTGACCTTAAAGTCTATGAGTCTACAACACATGATGATCCTTAAAACAAAGTGCTGGGGTTGCCCTGCCTACCCCCATGTTACTAGCCAAATCAAATTTGGAGTACTTCAAGTAACAGAACAATTCATATAGCTCAAAAATCTAACAAAATTAGATATATTTCTAATTTATTTTAAATGACTAAATTCTATTACTATTCTAAGGGTGATTCTAATTCTATTTTGATCTACATTATCAGGGTTAGACAGGTTTAATTATTCATAAAACAATCCCACAAAAGCGGATATAAATAAAGGGCCCAGTGATTCCCTCTGTCATTGATGAGATGAGTCCACAGATAGGGGTGTTCTGCCTGGGTAGCATATTCCCCTTGTTCTTCATCTCATAGCGTGCAGTATCTAGATGGCTTCTTAAGGACAAGGAACTGGAATAGCACAAACTAAAAAGGTGAAGGTGCAACATTTTTCATTGAGAGCTTTTCTCCCAAGTGTTTGTCAGATGCTTGAGTAAAATACAGTACATATTAACAAACAAAATTCTATAAAAGGTCAGACTAAACATCACTTATTTCAGTTTCAAAGGTTTCAGTCAATTTTCTCTTATGTCAGAAGCAAGCTAGTTTAACTCCTACAGAGCTGCTCCACCAAATATGGTAAAGTCAAGTAGTGATTTTACTAGTGTAAAAATGCACACATACCAGTCTTTATGTATTTTAAAAAGAAAAAAAGGACAAAACTTATTTTCCTCTTTATATATCACCTTCAAGAAAGTGCCGAGAGAGGAGCATGCAAACAGAGTAAAAAAGTGTGACATTTTACCTGAAAAAAACACCGTTTCAGGCAAGGTTTCATTCTATTAGTGTTCATTTCTGATATTCTGGAACACTGGTTATTCTTCCCATAGCAACATACAAAAATGTCCAAGGACCCTGTCATTTGTAATTTTTTCTGTGAAAATAGATAATTTTTCAGAAGCTTTAAAATGGAGTTTTGGAAAAACACATATGCAAAGCACCTCTGTTGTCTGAGAATACAAATCAAGGAAAGAAAGTTGTTGGTGAACTTCTTATTTATTGCCTCACTTATCTCATCTTGTAAGACAGATATTATTCATAAAATATGTTTTGGGGATGGGGACGCATTTAACCCTGTCTAAATCTTTCCTTTACCATAGTGCATCCAGTGGAAATTGATACACAAAAGGCTTTGCTGGTATAAGTACTGGTACAGAATTCTGAGGCAAGAAGTCTATTGGGAAGATGAAATGACAGCTGAAAGCAGCTACTAAAACTCTCCACTGGGGGGAATGGGCATTTTAGGGGGGGACAATGCAGCCCAAAAAGTAGGCAAAAGTGTATCAGTTCTCCAAACACCTCCTCTCAAAGGACCTAATACAACAAAAATACTTAAGCACACACTTAAAGTTACAACCATGCATAAGGGCATTGCTGAATTAGGACCACAGTTGGGATTGTATAAGTCTCTCTATGACGGTGTTTAGGAAGGAAGGAGAGGAGATTTTTATTATTATTCATTTTCCTTTCTTTTGCTGAAGGAGCTATAGTGAACAAAGGTGTTAACTAGTGAATTTAGAAACAGCTCTATTATTCCTCACAGAAAGAGCGGTTTGCTTCTTCACTCCATTGGTGAATGTATAATTCTTGGCCAGTGCAATGTTGTTTTAAAGCCTTTATTTTATGTTTTTTTGGACAGGCAGGCATATAATTAAAGCTATGGTTTGCTATCCAATGACCTAATTTTCCTGATTGAATTGTAGAGACAGGGAGAGTAGTGTGTGGAAATATGCCATTTTAATAGTTAAATGAATATAATTTGAATGGGGCATTTAAATAATTGGTTTCCAGAAACAATACATTTCAAATTTGCGTGGTAATTGTGCCCACTTTCAATCTGATAGGTACTACTGATTGTGGTGGATTTCCTTCCGGCCCATTGCACTAAAATCTTCTATTACTATAATAAAAACATTTTTATTCTCACATGTACGTCAATGGCAGCAGATCAGTTTTCAAAACCTGTTCCAGTTCCTAAGTGACTCAGCTTCTCAACATTATACTGTTTGCACAATGAAAGTAACTAATCCTTGGAGTAAGCAGACAAATTGCAACTAGTCACTACCAAAATTTATAACACTAAAGGTCATGTAAAATGACTTGCTTCCTTAAAATATTACCCCATGTGTGACTTACATCTCTTACATAAAATGTATAATTTGTGACACAATGGCAGTGGTAACAATAGAACAGGGAAAAGAAAATATTTGCACTTGGCAATGGAAACAGAACAAAACTGATTGCCAGCAAGAATTTATATTTATATCATTTATGTCTTGATTTAGTAAATTAGGGAGGCATTTCTAGATATCTCTATTGTTATTCCTTGTATATCGTCATTCCAGCCCCATTTCAGTCCTTCACAGCACTGTAGTTTATTCAGCACGAAACATAAGAAACCCACCAACTCGTGTTCCATAATGAAGTACTAAATAAGTGGCTTAATAAATTGAGTCAATACAGAGATTCTGGGTCACATTTGTAAAGGTATTTAGGTGCCTAGCGAGTTTTTTCAAAAATACCTACAGGTCTAAAACTCACTGATTTCAATAGGTGTTAGGAACCTAGATGCTTTTGAAAAACCCACTAGGCACCTAAATATTTTTAAATATCTGGCCCTTTATCTAGGCTTGTGGCTCTTATTATTATTTAAAATATCAAAATAAAAAAACCCACCACCACCAATTTCCCTCATTATTTATTACCGGTCTTAAATATTTCCAAGGCACCTATCACTTAAGTGTAAAGTATGTCACCATCTAAAGGTATGTCTACACTGCACAATAAGTCCAGGTCTGTGGGACCAGGTTGTGGACTCAGCATTTCCAAGCCCATACAGCATTGTAAACAACTGCTGGATCCAAATCTCAGTCATGCTAACACAGCCTTACTGCACTACACAGATCTCTTTTGGGTCTGCGGCTTGACCTGTGTCCACACTGCAAAATGATAGCGTTTGGATCCAAGTCATAGCCAAATTCAGGCCTGACCCCCGCCCTCCCCCAACTAGGTTCTAGGGTCTGGGTCCTCAGTGCTTGTTGACTCAAGTCAGACTGATTTATGTGTGGAAGGAAGGGGGACTTGGGCTCAAACCTGAGCCAAAGGCCGGGCTTAGTTTACAACGTAGGCTAGTGGTCCCCAACCTTTTCCGTGGGACGGGCGCCGGATGACTAGCCGCCGAGGACTGTGGCCGCCAGACAAGCAGCCGCCAAAATGCCGCTGTGAAGAGGCAACATCAAGAGACGTCGCTGCCGAAATGCCGCCGAAATTCGGCGGCATTTCAGCGTTAGCGCTTCTTGACGTTGCCACTTCATGGCAGCATTTTGATGGCTGCTTGTCTGGCAGCCAGTAGGCAGATGCACATGGATGCCCCAGCAGGTGCCATGGCACCCGTGGGCACCACATTGGGGACCCCTGGCGTAGGCATACCGTAAAAGGGATCTACACTACAGCCCATGCCCTGAAACCACATGGGAGGAGAGAGAAGGAGGGTCTCAGAGCTGGGGCTCCCTCCAGCCCAACCAAGAAGGTCTAACACAGCTATTTTTAGTCCCGCAGCTCGAGCCCCACAAGCCCAGGTCAGCTGACCCAGGCAGAGAGACATGGTGCCATGGGTTTTTTATTTCAGTGTAGATGTACAACACGATTACAAAACAAAATCTACTAATAGGATTAATGAAAATGACTTATTTCTAAAGTACACTTCTAAGACAATCAGTACATCGGTCATCTTCATAGGGACATGCTGCAAGTTTATCTGTCTTTTTGTTATGAAAAATATTAGCTATTTTTATGTAAAATTTTGGGGAGAAATATCCACAAAAATAGTTTTTTCCTCCAAAAAATTGAAATAAAAATGTTTTGCGTTTCAAAAACTGAAATATTTACGTGGTTTATTTCCCCCTCCTCCTTTTTTTTCTTCCCTTTTCAGTGGGAAATTTTGGTTTTCATCCAAAAAAAAAAAATTCCACAAAATCATTTGTTCAAGAAAAGATGCCATTATCCGTCAAAAAGTGTTTAACAGAAAAAATTAAGTCATTTTTAGTGATGGGCCAGATCCTGCTCACCTTTTGCAGCTGAGTTGTCCCACTGAAAGTAATGGGATTACTCACGTGAGTAAAATAAGCAAGATTTGACTGTAATGTGTTTCCAATATTTCACAAAATTTCACTTCAAAATACAGTAGGTCCTACTTCATTTAGATCACATAGGTATAGGAGATATACACTAGTATTTATTCCACAGGTCTTATGGACAGACAGATGTAAACCGTTTCTAACCATGTTTGGTACTCAAACACATATTCTGCTAGGACCAGATCCAAAGTGCGCTGAAGTCAATGAAGACTGACATTGAATTCAGTGATGGTTGGACTGAAGCACTAATGTGCAGGATGAAATTTATCCACTTGCAGTGACAGCCAAATCCATATTTTTAAGGAGTTACAAATCAGGCATCCATGTATTGCATGAGCATATCTCTGATGATGTTTTACTATGAACTGATGCATTTCAAACACACGGTGATAACGTAGGACCAAATTCCACAGCCTTTACTCCAGCAAATCACTTAATTTACTTCAGTGGTGCTTTGCCTGAATAAGGAATGCATGCTTTTGACCCATGCTACTTTTCAAACATTAATTTGTTAAGTCTCATAACACTCTTAGAAAAATGATTGAAAACAGAGGCAGTTAGGGGGGAAACATGTAGTTAGTTGGAATGACTTACCCAAGACTACAGAGGCAGCTGAGTGTCCAAGCTAGGAGAGCACGGAGCATTGCTTAGCTTCTGATTCCACACTTAGCCCACTGTACTGGATCTCTCCTGCTTTTAGCAGATGTGGATAAGTGATTGGCAATGCCATTGTTAATTTGTTTCATTTATTATTTACCATCCAACAGGAAGAGGACAGGTGAAGAGGAGGAGACAGGTCTCACCCTTTGCCCAAATAAAACTTGGATTACATCATCTTTAAAGATATTACTAATTAGACATGAACTAATTATTGTGCTCCAGCCCATCTTAGATGGAGTGCTTGCATTCTGATTTATCACACTAACCTTTATGAATGAGATGAAAAAAGTGGAATAGCACAAGTATTAAGTGCCAGCTGAAGAATAGAGGACAGCACTGCATGTATAATAGAACTTCCTCAAGCATCTTTTAACTTTCTTAGGGCCAGAGTGGAGTACCCTTACTGACAAGGAATAATTTACAGCATGAGTAGTCACAATGAAGTTAATAGGGCTAGGTGTGGAATAGGGTATTACTCAATGTGAGAATAAAGATATTGCAGTTTGGCCCTTATATCATAGTTATTAATGAATTTGGAACAGGGCATTCTAAGAGATGTATGTTGGGTTTTGGTCCCGAAGGTGCACACTATAAATTATTTAATTTGTGGTGCTGGTGTTTGGTGAATGGCTTTTTGGAGAGCTTTAATAAGTGACGTTTCCATCTCATGTCTTCTTAACAGAATCTAAAATTTATTAGAAGAGAGGTACAGTAGGAGAAGTAGATAATCTGTTACCTTTGCTACAAAAATAAGGCATATTCTGGCTCAGGTTAACATAGTATACATCTATGTAAATCATCTACTTATCAGACAGACTGTCCCTGGGGTCATTTGGCCCAGTATAAAAGGGGAAGGGGATAGAGAACTTCACCTCTAAAGCAGCATGCTAGATTCTCACCCCGCCACCCCTACCTGTGGCATGGGGGTAACTACAGACCTAGGATTTCAGTAACTCCAGTATAATTCCAGCAGGGGGGGGGGGGGAAAGCTGGGACCAAATTAGGGTCCCTATATTGGTTTGATTACTGTTTTGTTCACAGCACACACAAAGAGAAGCTAGATAAAAATATAAAATACTCTTTCTGGAAGGTTGCACCATAACACTATTCCTTAGAATTCAGAACCCTAACATACATAAGCCTAAAACAGAGAGAGACAAAGCAGGCTGCTCCCTAAAAACAGAGGGATACCGCACCTCACTTTACTGTATGCTGGTTGGTTTCAAACTGAATGCTGTTCACATGTTTCCCTAGAAAGCTCTCCTCGCCTGCAAGCAGGATCGGGGGAAAAACCCCTAATTTAAAATGCTAGCTTACAATTTTAATACAGTTTTTCAATATACCACAGTTCCCACCAGGGCTTCTTTCTGAATTGTCATGTACAATTGTCTTTACCTTGATGGGATCCCATATCTTCTCCCCTGCTACAGTTCTGTTTCACAACTATCATACAGAGATGCTGCCCTGTAGCAAATAGCCAGATCAGTCTCTCTAGATGTCAAGGTCCCTACACTCACTTCAGTCTATTCACAAGTTTAAGCCAGATCAATGCCAAGGCATTGCCTCCTCCAATATCAAATCAAGGGCAAACACTCACTGGATTCCACTGGGGGCAGAACCAGAACCGTAGGGGAAGAGACAGGATGTCTGCATAAGTGCTTCCAACTGCACAGCAAAGCTCCATGTTGCAGATGCATCTTGGCCTAGAATTTGAAAACCTAGATCCTGAATATCCCCAACTTTGTAAACTATATGCTCAACCACCAGTATGAAGCTGAAGGAACTATTCAGTTCATGACTTCATTACTCCCATTTTATGCTGGTGGTGCTCCACTAACATTAACAGAGTCACACTGGTGGTACAACAGAGTAGTCAATCAGGCCCATTCGGTATATGCTTTCCATTACCATGGATACCATTATTTGTCCTAATTAGCTGTGACATTTCATCCATCACATGAAGAATTCCATAGATCAAAGAAATAGTTGTTGGTCTGGTTGAAAAGGTTTTCAACAAGTAATTAAATCAAATATTAGTCTCAAATCTTAAGAACGCTCATGTATTACTTTAATCCCTACTTTAAGACCCACTTTGGTATTAGAATGAAAACCCCAATCCCTGTAATTTCACAAAATGAGAGTTTTTTTAATGCTGATCCTGGGGAAACAAAGTTGAATCATAAACAAAGGTATAGTTTTTGCCCTAAAATTTAAATATTACACATAAAAATATTTGCATCCTCTTGTAAGGACTTCAGCTGTCTTCTTTAGAGCTTTACTTATTGACAGATCGCTAGGAACAATTTGGAAGGAAAACCAGAAAATGGTATATAATTATCTAAATCAAGTAAATCTGACTAACAAACTTTAATAGGACTAAACATTGCCAAAAGATAATTCAGTCCAAAATGTCTGCAACAGCAACACAACTCAAGCCATAGTTAATCCTTCTTCGGTTACATTAATTATGTCTGGAGATAAACAAATACGTTTACAGAAACCTATTCCAATGCAAGCTGTTATTTTTGTAAATTAGAATGGATTTTAGCCTTTGTGAACTATGAAGCTTATCAGAAATTGTTGTTTTGGCTGAATTTTTACAATATTTCTGCTAAAGCTTAATCAATCCAATGAATTTTTATTGGTTATTAGGCAGGGTTACTTATATATAGCCTCTAACATTTTTTTTGTAAAATTCAGTGTTGCTGTCAGAGGTAAGAGTTAATACTCTCTAGAGCCTGGAATAGTTTAAAGACTGCTAGGCTATGCAGTGGCTTTAAAACTAGGTCAAAAATCCACAAGAGACGAGGGGCTAGACCTCTGGTCATTGATTGCAACTGTATTATCCAACAAAATGAAAAGACATCTCACAATTTCACTGTTAACCTTTGGTTTCCTAAAGGAATGATGACCTTATAGTTTTCAGACCTCTAAGCAATCTGATGTAGACTGATAATGTTACCTACCTCCTCTATTTTCACAATAAAGGCAACCAACATTTGTCACCCCAAATTCAGCTAATTCCATTGACTATCCAGACCTCAGTGATGTCTTCCAATAGGGTAATCCAAAATAAATTGGTCAAGACTAACTAAACATGTAATCAACAAATTATGTTTCTTCTTTGGAGCCAGTCTATAGCTAATGGCTCTATAAACTCTAACTAGTAATATCTGTTGCTGGACTAGACACTTATCTTAGCATACCAAAACTTTTCTTACAGAAAAGAAAGGACACCAATTTTCTATTATACTTCAAGAAATCTTAATAAAGGTGGGATGCAAGACTTTGTTTTTAAGTGCAGGAACTGAATATGTGACTTATGCACCACGGTCTTTATAGAAAAGGAACTTCTCTATTCATAAACAATACAGTACTGGGATTCATTTTAAATGAGTGGATTAGTTTTCAACCATTCCTCAACATGCACAATGGTTAAGATTTTCAAAAGTGACTAGTCAGCTCGGGAGCCTCCATTTTTAGGTGCCCAACTTGAAACACCAGTGAAGGGGTCTGATTTTCAGAGGGTGAGTGCTCAACACCTCCTAAAAATTAGGGCCCTTCAAGGTATTCCCAGCTAGACCCCCAAAAATGGAGGCACCCAAAGTGACTAGTCACTTTCGAAAACATCTTGCCTAATAAAAATTAGCCCGTAGAAGTGCATTTCTATAAACAAATGTATTTGGACCAAAACGTTCAAGCCTAGATGCCTAAGCAATAGGCACCTAATTAAAAGTGCCTGATCGTCAAAGGCACTGAGTACCCTGCATTGCCATGGATTTCTTAAAATTAGGTTTTTGATTACATGCCTAAATCTGAGTACCGGTGACTAATAATAGATACCCCCTTTTGAATATTGGCCTTTGAGAATAGTGTTTTTGGTATAGAGAAAGAGACAATTTTACATATTAAAGAACCAATGGAGCTCTGTGGCCCTGGAACTCCTCAATATGTTACGGCAATTTTAAGTGCTCCCATCCAAAATAGATCAGCTGTTCTCATTTCATCCAGAACATTTGGATCTGAAAAGCCATCATCATCATCATGTTCCCATTACGCCTCTGGCGTTTAGGCCAGTGACGAAGCTCCTTCTATCCTGTCTGTTTCTGGCAAGTCTTTCAATAGTTTCCCAGCTGTACCCCAGGTTTTTCAGCTCGGCTTCCACAGCTCTTTGCCATGTTGTTTTCGGACAGCCTCATTTTCACTTGCCTTCAGGTGTCCATCTTATTGCTACTCTGGTGATGGAATCAGTTTCCATCCGAAGCACATGACCGATCCATCTCCAACACAATGATGGCAATGATGGTGCTCAGATCCTCTTGTCTGTACTGTGTCAATAGATCTTGGTTTGAGATTGTTCTGGGCCAAAAGATTCGGAGGATTTTTCTGAGGCAGGTTGTATGGAATGAAGACAGTTTGGACATGTCATACTTTCTCATTCCCCAGCATTCTGCACTATAAAGTAGTGCTGAAAGTACGCAGCTCTGATAAATCTTGAGTTTGGTTTTGGGGTTGTATTTTGATGATTTCCAGGCTGTATTTAAGCTCCTGAAGGTGTTCCTGGCTTTATTGATTTTGTTCTGGATGTCCTGGCTTGTTCCACCATCCTGGCTGATGGTGCTGCCAAAGTATGTGAATGTTTCTACATTGATGAGAACATAATCCTCTATCCTTACTGGTGATGCTGAGGCAATATTAAAGGTCATGGTATCTGTCTTATTATGGTTGATTTTCAGTCCAATTTGCTGGCTGAATGCATTGAGTCGAGTTTTTTTTCTTGTATATGGTGTTGGGAATAGGGTGACCAGATGTCCCGATTTTACAGGGACAGTCCCTATTTTTGGGTCTTTTCCTTATATAGGCTCCTATTACCCCCCACCCTGTCCCGATTTTTCACACTTGCTGTCTGATCATCCTAGTTGGGAACGTGATAGGAGAGCAACACTGTGACGGGTTGGATCACAGAACCTCCTTTTGGAGCCTCCAACTGATGTGCCAAGACTACTTCTGCCCCTGCTTCCCTGCCCCATCAGCTTAGGACTTCAGTGCCCTGCCTGGTTTGAGCCAGACTTGCTAGCCTGTTGCAAACCCAGACCCAGGTCTGAATCACGTCCCTTAACAGGTGTAGGCTTACCTGAAAGCAGCTAACAGAAGTGTTCTTATCTTTAACACTCAGATGCTCAACTCCCAATGGGGTCTAAACCCAAATAAATCTATTTAACCCTGGATAAAGCTTATACAGCAGGCCTGCACAACATACGGCCTGCGGGCCACATGTGGCCCATGTGGGCTCACTGTGTGGTCTGCAGGGGGTGGGTAGGCAAGCGACAGGGTGGGGCGAGCCAATGGCTGGCATGCTGGCCGGCCGGCTGGCTGGCCGGCTGGCGGGTGGGTGGGGTGGTGAAGAGGCCAGTGGCAGGCTGGGGAGTGAAGGTGAGCCAGCAGCAGGGGGCGGGGGCAGCGGCAGAAGGTAAGAGGCCAGCGGCGGGCAGGCAGGTGAGCTGGCGGCAGACAGGCAGGTGAGCTGATGGCGGCACTGGGGGCAGGGACTGAGGAGGCGAGCAGGTGGGGGGGGTGAGTAGGCGAGCCAGGGGGGTGGGGGAATGACGAGCCGGGTGGTGGGCAGTGGCGGGGGGCAGGTGAGCTGGTGGTGGGAGAGGGGGGTTAAGGTGGCGAGCAGGCGTCGGGGGATGTGTAGGCAAGCCAGGGGTTGGGGGGATGACGAGCCGAGCGGGTGGGCAGTGGCGGGGGGGCAGGGGAGGAGATGAGCAGGTGGCGGGGTGTGAGTAGGTGAGCCGGGGGGGGGGCTGGAGGGATGACGAGCTGAGTGGGTGTGCAGTGGCAGGGGGGCTTTATACTTGGGGGGGGGGGCAAGGAGGCAAGCAGCGAATCAGTGGCTGACCTGTTCTACTGATCTTGCTCTCATAAAAATTGGTCCTTTTTGCTGCTTTTCTCTGGGCTGCGGGTTGTCCCAATGCTGCAAAGAGGGTGTTCCCAAAGGAAGGTGCTTGCTTTCAACCCCCGAGGCCGTCAGTATGTCTTCTCTTCTCTAGTCAGCCCACTTGACAGGTTTGATTGTCCTTGGTCTAGTTCCCATCCCCTCTCCAAGGATTGCAGCTGTCTGGAGGTGCCTGCCTTCCAAGCCGTCCTCATTCACACCTCATTCATTCAACAAGGCAATTGATTACAAAGTGGGGGGGAAGATCTTATTCTACTTCTAGCAAAAAGACATTTTTCTTTTACCTTAGTTATACTACCTTAGGGGCCCGCTATAACATATTACCAAGGTTCAATACTGCGGTTTCGGTGGGGCGGTGCTGGGGAAGGAGGGTTTGTTTCCGCGGGGCCGGGCGGCACTGGGGTAGGGGAGGGATGTTTCGGCGGGGCTGGGCGGCACTGGGGTGGGGATATTTCGGGGGGCCAGTGGGTTTTGGCCCTTAGCTGTTTTCTTTGGAGTAATATGGCTCTCGCTGCTTTACGAGTTGTGCAGGCCTGTTATACAGAGTAAACTCATGAATTGTTTGCCCTCTATAACACTGATAGAGAGGTATGCACAGTTGTTTGCCCCACCCTGGTATTAACACATACTTTGAGTTAATTAATAAGTAAAAAGTGATTTTATTAAATACAGAAAGTAGGATTTAAGTGGTTCCAAGTAGTAACAGAACAAAGTGAATTACCAAGTAAAATAAAATAAAATACGCAAATCTAAACCTAATACAGTAATACAACTGAATACAGGGAAAATGTCACCCTTAGAGTTTCAATAAGTTTCTGTTCTCAGACTGGACACCTTCCTAGTCTGGGCACAATCTTTTGCACTGGTACAGCCCTTGTTCCAGCTCAGGTGGTAGCTAGGGGATTCCTCATGGCTGATGGCTCCTCTTTGTTCTGTTCCACCCACCTATATATCTTTTGCATAAGGCGGGAATCCTTTGTCTTTCTGGATTCCCACCCCTCCTCACTGGAAAAGCATCAGGTTAAAGATGGATTCCAATTCAGGTGACATGATCACATGTCACTGTAAGACTCCAAGCCTTCATTCCTCCCAGCCTGACTCACAGGAAGGCTTGCTTGCAAACAAAATCATCCACAGTCAATTGTCTTGGTTGATGGGAGCTGTCAAGATTCCAAACCACCATTAATTGCCCACACTTTGCATAATTACAATAGGCCCTCAGAGTTATATTTCATATTTCTAGTTTTAGAAACTAAAGTGATACATTTATAGAAATAGGATGAACATACTCAGTAGATTATAAGCTTTGTAATGATACCTTACAAGAGACCTTTTGCATGAAGCATATTCCAGTTACATTATATTCACTCATTAGCATATTTTTATAAAATAATATAGACTGCAACGTCACAAACATCAACTGCGAAGCCCAGGTCTTCAAGAGTGTCCCTTTAATGCCTCTTGGCATGTCTTGTGTTGTACGCCACATTACCCAGTTGATGGCAATGTTGAAGAGGATTGCAGACATGACACACCCCGATGTACTCCTGTTTTGACTTCAAAAATGAGCTCACTGTGATCAACACTGCATGTAAAGTTGAAATAGAAGCTTTTGATTATGTTGATTATACGGAAAGGAATTCCATATGCCCATAGAATGCGCCATAGTTAGGCGGGTCTTGTGAATGCTATCAAAAGCCTTCTCAAAGTCTATGAAATTTATGTAGAGTTGCCATTGTCATTCTAAGCACTGTTCTATTATGTTTTGTAGAATGAAGATCTGGTCTGTGCATTCACGCCCTTTCCGAAAAACTGCTTGCTCTTTTCTAAGAATGCTATCAACTGCCTCTGATACATGCTGGACTATGATCTTACACAATACTTTGCTCAGCATAGATAAAAGTGTAATACCATGCCAGTTATTACAATCACTGAGAGTTCCTTTCTTTGGTATCTTCACTGTAACCCCATTGGTCCACTCATCTGGCACTTTTTCCCTTTCCCAGACTGATGTAAATAGAGGGGCCAGGATAGATGGTGCTAGCTCAGGATTTACCCTGAACAATTCTGCATTCAATTTATCCTTTCCAGGAGCTTTCCCATTTTTTTAAGGATTTGATGGCTTGACTGATCTCTTCCTTAGTTAGGGTGTCTGTGCTGATATCAAGATTTTCTTCTGCCTCCTGGATGTTTGCTTCCTCTTTAGGTTGCTCCCTGTTCAGCAATTCTTTGAAATGCTCTATCCAGCGCACTTCTTGTTCTTTTTCGGTTGTTAGTAGGTGGTCTTGTTTGTTCCTGATGAGAGTGTTTGTTGGTGTCTGCCATTTACCACTGATAAGCCGCCTCATTTTGTAGATGAATTCTTGTTCACCACGAGCAGCTGCATCTTCTGCTTATGTTGCCAGATTATCAATATAATGCCGTTTGTCCATGCTCACAAGGCGTTTGACCTCCCTGTGTGCCTTGCAAAATCACTTGTGGTATTTGTGCTTTAGCTTTTGGGATTTTGTGTCTAAAACTTTTTTCTTCAGGGCTAGTCGGTTTTCTATGCAGTTCCAGGTACTGGGTGTAATCCACTCCTTCCTTCTCTTCTGCCTGTAGCCTAGACAGGCTTCACTGCTCTGTTTATAAATTGTTACTTTGTCCCACTTCTTGTTGATCTCCTGATCTGCATTCCCCTCCTCTTCATCAAGGTCTGCAAGTGCTTGAAACCTGTTCTTTAGCTGCAGAACGAAGGCTTTCTGTATTCAAGGGACTTTAGCTTGTCAATATCATAACATCTATGTCCCTTGTTTGGTGGACCCACACTTCTCAGTTTTAGCTTGATGGAGGCTGTCACAAGGTGGTGGTCACTGCCAACATCTGCACCCCTTTTCACTTTCACATCTGTCAGTGAGCATCGCCATTTGTCATTGATCAGGATATGGTCAATCTGGTTCTTATCTCTGCAATTTTAGAACACCATGTCAGTTTATGAATTTCACGATGTTCAAATACGGTTCCGCCAATGACTAGGTCATTCATATTACAGAAATCAACAAGCCTTTCTCCGTTTTCATTCATGGTGCCACACCCATGTCTTCCCATTGTTCTGTCATTGTTTGTCCTTACTGACCTTGGCATTCATGATGATAGTTAGGTTGTGGTGTGGTAATCTCTCTAACTCCGCCTGTAGTGTAAGGTAGAATTTCTCCTTTACTTCTTCATCACTGTCATTTGTCAGAGCATAGCACTGAATCAGGGTCATATTATTATTATGTTTCCCTTTCAGTCTGGCTCTCATAAGTCTGCTGCGGCTGGATTTCCATTCAAGCAGGAAACGCTCCACTCCCTTCTTCAAAAGGACGGCAACACCCTCATGATGTCGTCCATCATCCTGTCCAGAATACTGCAAAGTTTCTCCCGAGGCTGCTGTTAATCTTCCTGATCCTATCTGTCTGCTCTCGCTGACACCCAGGATGTGTAAGCTGTAGCGTCTCATCTCTGCTGTGACCTGAGCTAGCTTCTCTGTTTCGTACATTGTCCGTACGTTCCAAAAAACAAGTTTGTTTTTTGCCTTGTTGTTGAGCACTTCAGTCTTCATGCCAGTGGCTTCCTTTCGGCTTTCATCACTGGCAGTCATATGGGTCATTGACTCTGAAGGCCATCACACACAGTAATGGTCAATTTCTCCGTTGCCTGTTTCTGTAACATATTTTGTTTTTATGGGACAGCGTTGTTAGCCCTGTGCCTAACCCCCAACTGGGAGGAACTGGGTATCTGTTTTGTCTGTCCCCTCCCCCACAGACCAATCCGGTATGGTTGAACCTACCAGGAGCAAAAAACCCCCACTGACACAGACTCTGGGGATCATTAGAGCACACAAGCTGTCCTGCCACGACAAGGCACGGACACCAGAGGACAGCTAAAAGCCAAGCACATGTAATTTATAAACAGAATCCACAGGGAAGATCAAAAAGTCTCTGGTAGACCAGTATAGACCCCAAAAAGTCTCTAGTAGACCCCATACCATGTATCACTTTTATAAAATGATTGATTTGAATAAAAAGAGCAGAACAGAAAGCCAAGTACTCTGATGAGAACTTTTTTATGCCAAGTTATTATATCATAAATTCCAAGGCCAGAAGGAAGCATTGTGGTCATCTAGTCTGACCCCCTATAAAAAAAATGCCATAGAACTTCTCCCAAAATAATTCCTAGAACATATCTCTTAGAAAAATATTCAATCTTGATTAAAAATTGGCACTGAAAGAGACTCCACCACGACTCTTGGTAAATTGTTCCAAAGGTTAATTACATTCACGGTGAAAATGTATGCCTTATTTCCAGTCTGATCATCATCTTTGGCCTCATACAATGCATGAGAGAAATATTTAAAATACCTTTCAGAGGCAAGATATTTCAGAAATTTAGTATTCACTCCACTTAGAACAATGCGTGTCAAACCCTGCTTACTTTGCAAATGAGTATTCCTGTTAACTACAGCAATACTGAGTCAAATCATGGAATGATTACAAATATGGGAGCTTTAAAGCTATGGTGGAATGAGATTAGCCTACTATCTACCATTTAAGCAAGCAAATGCAGAGATGACCTGGAAGAAAGAAAGACTGCTAATTTAGGTCCCGATCCGACAGCTCCATGCAGGCAGAGGGTTCTCCCAGCATAGAGCTCACTGAATTACCAGGGTCTTAGGCTGTGATACAAATAAGTGGTCTACATATCAATAAATATTCAGACTACAGAATTATTGTATGGCGGGGGGAGAGGGAAGGTAGACAAATAATTGTATACAGAAGTTCAAAGGAGATTTTAAACTAACATTTTGGGGGTAAGGTATTACTGAAAATTTGCTCAACTCAATTTTTGACATTATAGAGCTGATACTGGCACAACATATTCCTCACAAAATGGAATTGTTTCTACATTTCTTTAACTACAGACTGAACCTTAGGACACGTTCTATAGCTACAACTGACACAAGTGGGAGATTCTCACACAGTCCAGGGTGGCAAGCAGCTCACATTAAGATTACCTGCCTCCAAAAGAATATTCTAAAAAGCATTTTACTTTGTAATGACTAAATGATAACATGGCGGATTACGGCAGACTACTGTCAGGTGCTCAGATACTGTAGTAATGAGGGTGGTATAAGAATCCACGTAGAACAGAACATTACTAGTGAAAAGGCAGAGTGTGTTTCCTTTTTATTTGAAAATTGCTACGTTATCAATGGAAAAGAACCATTGTCAGATGGCATCAGTCTTCTGCTCCTACAGAAGTGCTGCAGAGGATAGAGAAGAGCACCAGAGATGAATAGAAGACTGGTAGTTCCCAGCCCTTGTGATCACTCCCTTCAAAATAGGTTTCAGTCAATGTCCCCAGTGAAGCGTAGAAATTGGTTGCAATCTCTTTGATTGAAGACGTGAACAAAGTTAAATGCAGTCTTCCTATGCTGCAAGCTCTCTCCAAAATACACCCAAAGCAAAAGAGATAGTTTAGTACGTCTTTTTTTGTTTGTGCGTGTGAGTCTTTTATACACGTCTATTGTTTTTCAAACAGTGGTACAAACCAATACATTAGACGAGCAACAAAAAGCAAACTAAGGCCTCCCGATTCTTCAGTGAGTTCTTGGTGCTCATTTAGAGCCCCATTTAAGTCAGTGAGATTTCATCCATGCAGAGCTCAGCACAGTATCAGGGCCCACCCAATACTTTTTTTTTTTTAATGGTCCTGGGCTGCTACAGTATTTTAACACCTCCCTGGTGAACTCAAGTACCTCCCACTCATGCATTTTAACTCCTGTGAATTACCAGTGGCCTAAAGATCTAAAACAACTATGTTAGAAAAAAATAGACATCCTAGGCTGAGGTTTATATGCCTAATCTTAGCCCAGAACAAATCTTTAAGGTCATTTGTAAAGGGTGAAATCCTGGGTCCACTAACATCAATTACAAAACTCCAATTGACTTCAGAGTGTCAGAATTCCACCCACAGTGTTTACTCTTCCCTCACCTTTGTGTAACCCTTACACTGACATCACTGTCAGCACCATGCATGAACCTGGAGCAGTACAGGACTTGAAAACCACTGGAATATACCAACAAATTACTACGGTCAGGCAAGAGTGAGAGCCACTATAGCCTCCATTCTGGTACAATTACAAGAGTGGAGATTAAGTGCTCCTTAGGCTTTTACATAGTATGCTTTTTGGCAGAAGGCTTAAAATATTCACACATAGGAGGGGCAGCAGAGAACACTTTCAAAAGCTATGTCTGTGTCTCATCATTTGCACTACTCACAGCAACTAAGGAAAGCGTACCAGGAGAAAAAGCCTGGGCGTCACTCCATATCAACACATTGCCATAATGAAAAATATTAAATACTTAAATACAACCAAATCTCTGAAACCAAACTCTCTTCTTTTCTCATTTTAAAAGTGGGTCCAATACGTTTCAGAGTCTCTTACTTACAAGAAGATTATTTCTACCCAATTATTTGTATTATCAGCCTAGGTTTTCAAACATGAATGGCGAATGTTAGGCCCTTACATCCAGAGTTCAGCGCCTAAAAACAAGTGGCTTGATTCTGAAAGGTATCACAAGTACCACAGAATTCAGTGAAGGTCCCTAAATATGAATGATGCAGGGGCGGCTCTATGTATTTTGCCGCCCCAAGCACGGCAGTCAGGCAGCTTTCGGCGGCACACCTGCGGGAGGTCTGCCAGTCCCGCGCCTTCGGCGTACCCATCGCCGGATTGCCACCGAAACCGCGGGACCGGCGGACCTCCCGTAGGCATGCTGCCCTCACAGCTTGCTGCACTGGTGCCTGGAGGCACCCCTGGGATGATGTAGGCACTTACCTTCAGGCACGCGCATTTGAAAATGTTGACCCTCATTTATTATTTGTATTGCAGTAGCACCAGAGGGATCAGTTGGGAAAGGGACCGTGTTGTGGTAGGTGCTGCATGCACACAGAAAGGACATATCCCTGCCTTGAAAGCACTGAAATCTAGGAACAGTGAAAACATATTCACATTTCACTCCCAACGTGAACATTTAACTGACAATCAACTGTAATCATAATTTCCCTGCAATGTGGCTAATAATGAAAACCAGTAAACATATTGTCTAGAAAAAACAAAGCAGATACATTTTTATGGGGAGTTAATAAAATGCAAATAATAAACTACGCTTCAACTCCTCCCTCAAAATCCAGACATCTCCCCAGCTCTGCAGCTGAAGGCCGGATCCTGATAAGCTTACTCGTGTGGTAGCCCCATCAAGTTCCATGGGACTACTAAGGTAAGTAAAGACTGCAAGATTAGCTCCTAATATAAATACCTAGGGTGTAAGCTTAGCTATTCAATCACTTAATTTAAGATTAATTGCCAGTACATTTCAACATTCAGACTAAGTTTAGTGGAAAGACTGAATGCTCTCCTTGAGTTTAATTTTTTGTTCTATAGTATCCATGCAAAGGAAGTCCATGATATGTTCAAATCCCCACAGTCTGCCAAGTGCAACAGATTATGATTAATCAGCCCCAACCATCACACAATATATGGAGGACACAGGCAGGCTACAATTTAATCTCAGATTCCACAAATCACTGCAATCTGCGGCATATCTACATCCAAAACCAGCACATGACATTAATCATTCTTGACTAGCCTATATAGCCTGATGAATTTACTGAGTTTTTGTTCCAGATTTCAATAAAAATATTGGAGGCACAAAAAACATTTTTAAGCAAAAATACTAGAGCCAAATAATAAAGAAAACAAGATAGCATATACAATCCCCAAAATGTGGGTAGACCCAAGGTTAAAGTTTGGCCATGTAAGTCTTCTACTGAACTGAATGCCACAAAAGTGCAATCATGTGAATAATTTATAGTAAGACTAATAACGTCCCACTTTCCATAGAAGTATCTCAAAGAACTTTACAAACATTAACTAACCTGACCCTAAAACATCCTTGTGAGGCAGGTAAGTATTAAGAACTGCTATGTCACAGATGTGCAATAGATACGGTTTAGGGCCCCAATCCTGCAAAGACTACATACTTGCTTAACTTCATACACTGTGAATAGTCTCAATTACATCAATGGGATTACTAATCGGTCTTACAGTTAAACACATGTATAAGCCTTTGCAGGAATGAGGCCTAAGCAACTTACTTAAAATCACCTACAAATTCTATGGTAGACACAAACAGAATCCAGCTCTCTTCAGGCCCAGTCTTTCCTTCTCCCTGCCCCTTCCAATTTGAATTTAGTTCAATATACAGTAAAATTCAGCACAGTGGCCTGAGTTTAACCCTACAAACCATATTGCAGATCCTCCTATAAACAGGAATATCTGATCATTGATTTCAATGCAGAGTCTACCATTGATTTCAGTGGGGAGGTCTGCATATGAAACCATAGCAGCATTAGACTCATTCATTTCAGAAGGCTCAGCAGTCTCTGTGTTTTAGTCTGCAAGCCCATAACCTATTCAGCCCAGAGTTTACTTTCTATTTCTATCCCCAGAAACAAAATTATCCCCAAAAACGTGCATAAAGGTAATAAGTAGAGCTGCTTGGAAATTTTCCAGCAGAACATTTTTCCACTGGAAAAATGCAGATTCATTGAAAGCTAAATGATTTGCACAAACATGTCAGATGTAATGACATTCTGATGGCAGGGTTCCTGATTTTTTTGCCAGCTCGCCCACCTGGCTCCTTGGTGGTCCACCTGGCTGGCTGACAGGGATCCAAAAGCCTGGAAGCCCTTGCTCCCAAACTCGCATTTCCTTGGCAGCCTAGGCTTCCAGGGCTTCCTGAGAGTCAGGGCTCCCAGGGTCCCAGCGATTTGGCAGCCCAAAAACATTGGACTACGGGTCCCTAAGGTGCCTAGTTTCCTGCCTGTTGAGCTCTGGGGCTCCAGAAGGCTCAGAAACATTTAGAAAAGATCAGCATGAAATGCTGCTTTGACTTTTTTTTAAAAAATGAAATTCTGGAATTCCCATTCTGTAGGAAATTTCAAAAAATTTATTTTTTGTTTTGATCTGTAAGCATTTTTTTTTAATTTCAGAATTCCCTAGGGAATGGGGATTCTAGTTTCCAGCCAACTCTAGAAACCATACAAGACAGGCAGTTCAACAACAAAATCCCAACAAGGATTAAGACTTGAATCTGCAGCTACACTAACTAGCATAAAAAAGGCTATCAGTCCTGCAGCATGAGGGCTGATAAGGTGATCAACATCTCCAGTAGTGTGAAAGGCTGTCTTCTCTTCACCCTTGTGGGATAGCATTTCAAACCTGACTTTGTGTTTATCACCTAGCAGACTGAGATGCTTATCCTGATGCCTTCAGATGCTACCATAATAATAATAGCTACTTTCTTAAAGTCAAGAAATTGAAAAGTTTAACACAACCTCCCACTCACACAAAAATAAAAATAAAAAGAGTTTTCTTGCCATCACATTGTTCACTCTGCTTGTATGTTCTAGCCCAGGGGTCGGTAACGTTTGGCATACGGCTCGCCAGGGTAAGGACCCTGGCGGGCCGGGCCAGTTTATTTACCTGCTGACACGGCAGGTTCAGCCGATCGTGGCCCCCACTGGCCGCGGTTCGGCTGATCACAGGCCAGTGGGGGCGGCGGGAAGCCACGGCCAGCACACCACTCACCCGCGCCGCTTCCCGCCGCCCCCATTGGCCTGGGACAGCGAACTGCGGCCAGTAGGGGCCGTGATCAGCCGAACCTGCTGCGTCAGCAGGTAAATAAACTGGCCCGGCCCGCCGGGGTGCTTACCCTGGCGAGCTGCATGTCAAACGTTGCCAACCCCTGTTCTAGCCCTTTCTCCTACCCTGTCTTGTCTGTGAGATTGTAAGCTCTTCAGGGCAGGGATTGCTGATTATTGTTTCAACAGTGCCTAGCACAATAAGGTCCCATTCTCAGTCAGTCCCTAAGCACTACCATAATAAACATTAATAATGACCTTTTTAAAACGTTCAAAAATTATACCTTTAACTCTTCAGAAGATTTTTATAGTGCTTATTTCAAAAAGCATCAATGTGTGGTATCCTGTTCTGATGAACATTCAGTCTTCTAAATTAGTAACTATGGGTACACTTGCTTTCAAGAGACTCTTTTGAAATAAACCTGTAATTTCCTATTAAAATCTGTCACCATGAAGCCAGATTTAGCAAAAATATGAATCTGATCATCTCAAAAGCTATGGTAAACTAAACTAAGCTAACTGCGATGTATTTAAAATAAAGGAATGATGGCCTTACGACTAACATTCAGGACTGGGAGTCAGAAATCTGGCTTCTATTTCTGATCTTTCAGAGATTTTGTTCATGACCTTGAATGCATCAGTTAGTGGATATATTTGAACATTTTGGCCTAACTGTGGTTGCCTCAATTTTAAGATGCCCAGCTTGAGATAACAAACTCAAGTTGGGCACACAAAAAGCTGTGGGACACAAAATTAGTGGACATTTTTGAAAATGTTAGCCAAAGGTTCTGTGTACAGCTGGTAGAAAACATTCCCACAGAACGTTTTTCCATCCGAAAATGCCCATTCATGGAAATCAAAATGTTCCATGGGAAAATGTTGATGTCGACAAAATTTAATTTTGATAAAAAAATTGAAACAAAGCATTTTAATAAGATTGAAAATGGAACATTTTCTATTTTCACCTTTTCAGAAAGGCACATTCTAATTTTTTTGTCATGAAATGACTCTTTTTAAACAAAAAAAATCATAATCGTAATTTTATTTTATAAAAATAAAATGTTTCAATTGACCCATAATGAATTCTTTTTTAAGATTTCATTTTTCAGGAAATTTCAAAATTTGACATTTTGTTCTAATTCTAAAGGAAAACAAATTCTGAAATCACAGAATTTCCCATTGATATGGAAATGCCAGTTCCTGTACCGCTGTCATTCTGGGTGCCACAGTTTGCCCATCTATTAAATGAGGATAATACTAAACTAAATAGGAGGGAGTCTGTGAGGTTGAATTCATGTCTGCAAAGCACTTTGAGAGCTTCAGATGGAAGGTGCTATAGAAAGTATAAAATATCACCATATTAGCTATTTTTCTCTGTTGATGGTGATTCTGACACTTCTAATGACTTAAAAGGTGACCTCTCCCCCACATTCACCTGCAGAGCACTTTGCTGTGATGAAAGAATGTGAAGGCTGTGCCACCCTCTAGATACAGAGTAGATCCCCAGGGTGAGGTGATGAACGTAATTAAATTAACGTAAAAATAAAGGAAATCGGATTAGCACTCAAAAGTATTAGCTCTGGATGCAGAAAAACACTAGAAGCTGCACCAGCCCTGGATACTAGACTGAAGATCTAATTAGATATAGATTTTTAAAAAAAGTTTCTGTACTACCTTACTGTAGTTTCTGCCCATATAACCTAGGGGAAGTCAGAGAGAAATGGGAATGGTTTTGTTTTATTTATTTTTTTTAAAAAGCGGTTAATTGAAGTGGCTTTTCAACAGATGCTTACATACTATGATGATGAGCACCACAGAAATGTCTACAAGTGAACTAATTTAATAAAAGTCCTGCATGCAAAATGTCAAAATTTGTACCAACTTCACTGGAAGAACTGTTGTAGAGAAATTTATAATTATTTCAAGAAGATAGAATCCTGGGGAATCTTCTGTAAGAATGCTAGAAAAGATTTATTCTTTGTTTTCTTATATTCATCCAACTTGATCTAGCCAGTCCCTATCTTCTCATGTGCTCTATTCACTTGTAATTTAATACTTAACTGGGATAACATGCTTTATATTGTTTACATTTGGAATGCAGAACTAAGAAATTTGCATGCTCCTGCTTAATGATTTCTTAACAACTAGGTCTCCTTTTAAAAGGAAGTATTAGACGAGATATAACTCAAATGCTTGGCCACATAAGTTCAAAGCACAAAATCATGTTCCACACAAGGCTTTCCCCACTGATGACAGTATTGACATACCCCATGCCAAGAGAACAGTGACTCAATACACAAGGCAGGATGACAGCACATGCAGAGCTGAGTGCTCTGAAGGAGAAACACACATGACTTATATGTTCTCGCTTGTAAGGATCACAGCCTGCTTTGTCAGTGAATGTACATGCAGCATGATTAAGTTACGAGGGACTGATACATTATTATTGTTGTTGTTCTTCTCTGTGCCAAGCAGTAGCAGATTTGGGGGGCCTTGCAGGTCAGCTTCGAATTGGAGGGGGGGAAATCAGTGATGGGGAGTCTGGTATATTCTAAGTGCAATGTGTTTATTTTACATTATATACAGCTGTCTTTGGCCAGAGGTGGTGACAAACAGAACACAGGCAATTCCTTCTTTCAGGACCACAGACAAAATACTAGTGTCCTGTTCTCAGCCAGCAACCCTGCCTCAAGAATTGACTCCAGTTAGAGAGATTAAAGCAGAGAGCAAACTCTCCTGCTGCTTGCAACAGCGCGTTCAGAATTAAACTTCATTACAAAACTAATAACTACTGGTTTTTCTTCAAAGAAAGCACAACACTCACACACTAAGAAAGCGAACTTTCCAGGCTTGTATAACACCACCAGCTGGTGACTCCTGCCGTAATATTATTTTGACAGCTCAGGGGGTGAGCTGTACCTGTTCTCTCTCTCTTTCATGTGTACTCTTTCCAAGTGACAGGCCTCAGCCTGCTCTCCCTCCCACTAACAGGCCTCAACCTGCATTCCTCCCCCCACAGTGAAACTCTGTGGTTCATCCCACTTTAGACTTGCTTACCAGGCTACAACACCCCTACTTCCACCATCCTGCCACAGTTACAAGGTAAGGGACTGCAAGGGGGTATAAGGCACGGGTACACCCCTCATTTGATAAGTTTCCCTATATTCACCTCACTCCAGGGGGAACCCCACAGTTCAACTATGCTTAGAATGGATCTCAGTGCAGCAGACTCCTCCCTGTTTACAGCTGTGTTAACATAAGAGGCCAAACTGCAGTTGATACTTTCAGGACCCTGCTCTTTGGGTGTCTGTGACCAGCAGCTGATCCAAGTGACTCACAACAGCTCCTTCCAACAGATGTATTGTCCATTTGCCCAAGGCGACACATCAAGCAGGGAGAGAGGGTTACCCACAACACTCTCTGTCATAAATATAAAGGGAGGGATAACAACCTTTATGTATTGTCAAGGCTGTATCCCCACTTTGAACTTTAGGGTACAAATGTAGGGGCCTGCATGAAAACTTCTAAGCTTAACTACCAGCTTAGCTCTGGTCCGCTGCCACCATTTCCAATGGATTCCCTCCCTGGGAAGCCTTGAGAAACCTTCACCAATTCCCTGGTGAATACAGATCCAAACCCCTTGGATCTTAAAACAAGGAGAAATTAACCATCCCCCCTCCTTCCTCCCACCAACTTCTGGTGAATACAGATCCAACCCCCCTGGGATCTAAAACAAGGAGAAATTAACCATTCCCCCTCCTTCCTCCCACCAACTCCTGGTGAATCCAGATCCAAACCCCTTGGATCTAAAACAAGGAAAAATCAATCAGGTTCTTAAAAAGAAGGCTTTTAATTAAAGAAAAAGGTAAAAATCATCTCTGTAAAATCAGTACGGAAAATAACTTTACAGGGTAATCAAACTTAAAGAGCTCAGAGGACTCCCCTCTAGTCTTAGGTTCAAAGTACAGCAAACAAAGATAAACACTCTAGTAAAAGGTACATTTACAAGTTGAGAAAACAAAGGAAAACTAACACGCCTTGCCTGGCTATTTACTTACAAGTTTGAAATAGGAGAGACTTGTTTAGAAAGATGTGGAGAACCTGGATTGATGTCTGGTCCCTCTCAGTCCCGAGAGCGAACGCCCTCCCAAACAAAGAACACAAACAAAAGCCTTCCCCCCCCCCAAGATTTGAAAGTATCTTGTCCCCTTATTGGTCCTTTGGTCAGATGCCAGCCAGGTTACCTGAGCTTCTTAACCCTTTACAGGGAAAAGGATTTTGGAGTCTCTGGCCAGGAGGGATTTTATAGTACTGTACACAGGACAGCTGTTACCCTTCCCTTTATAGTTATGACAGTATGCAATAACATAAAATCCCTCCTGGCCAGAGGTATGGAACCACCTTACTTGTAAGGGGTTAAGAAGCTCAAATAACCTGGTTGGCACCTGACCAAAAGGACCAATAAGGAAAGAAGATACTTTCAAATCTGGGGGGGAGGTTTTGTTTGTGCTCTCTTTGTTTTGTTCCCTCTCGGGACAGAGAGAGAGACCAAGCAGGTAAACCATGTCCAGAAAAGATACCTGAAATGATACATCTAAAATTACAGAAATTGTAAGTAAAGGCAAGGAAATGCATTAGATGATCTTTTGTTTTAGCTTGTGAATTTTCCTTATGCTAAGAGGTAATTGCTTTCAAGTTACAAAACAGGAATGAAAAGTCAGAGGGGAAATCTCTGTGTTTTAAATCTTTTTATTTACCCTGTAAAGTTACCTTCCATCCTGATTTTACAGGTGTGATTCTTTTATTTTTTTAAAAACATAAAATTCTTCTTTTAAGAATCTGATTGATTTTCAGTGTCCTAAAAACCCGGGGATTTGGTCTGTGCTCACCTTGTAACCAATTGGTTAGTATATTATTCTCAAGTCTCCCCAGGAAAGGGGGTGAAGGTGCTTGGGGGAATATTTTGGGGAAACAGGGACTCCAAGTGGTCCTTTTCCCTGGATTTTTGTCAAAATCACTTGGTGGTGGCAGCAATACTGTCCAAGAACAAGAAAAGGATTTGTGCCTTGGGGAAGTTTTAGCCTAAGCTGATAGAAATAAGCTTAGGGGGTCTTTCATGTGGGTCCCCACATCTGGACCCCAGAGGGAACCCTGACACTCTCCTATATCTGGAGCTTCCCTGCAGAGCCCATCACCACTCTCAAAACTTAGGCAAGCCTATCAGAGCCCCTGCCTTAGTTCCACAGCCCAGCCACATGCCCTATCTACTGTCTATATCAGTGTGTCTCCACAAGAAACTGCTCCCAGTTTCCCACATCTTTTCTTCTAGGATGGGGCAATTTTATGGCATAGTGTTATTTTGATTTTATTTTCTGGCCTTGAAAAAAAAATAGGCCTGCCACCTTCTGGCAGGTAGGCATTCTCCAATTATTAGCGCACGCACTGTTTCTCTTAAGGACACTGGGTGTTCTTCCTGCAGACACCTATTGTCTATCATTGTTTTATGTCCTGTTTGCTCCCACCTAACAGCCTCCTTTGATTTAACTCCGTACAGCTAGTCAGAATAATATCAAGCACATAAATCAAGGCACATATAATAGTCATACAAAGTAACACAGATCTCTCCTACAATCTCCACGATGATCTCTATTTTTATCATGCCTATATCCTTTATTGCAGTCAGGGGTGTTTCTCATGTGCCATAGAAACAGTGGCCCAGATGATTGGTGCATCTTGGAATGGTGGGGGGAGTTTAAATGGAAGGATCATTATTTATTTCTCTAATGCAATGTCACCTTTGCAGTCTTCGAATATCAGTAATGTTCTGAAGCCCGTCAAGTCTTCAGCATCACTTAGAGCTACCTAAGGGCTGCCCAATTCATGCCAGCAGTTAGCATCCCCTGAATGCTAGGGATCAATCATGCACAAGGAACCCTTTGCCATGCCTCCTACACCAGTGGCCTTGAAGGGGATGAGGGGTAGTAGCACTATAGGAATTCTAGAGCACACAAGGATCTCCCTGTGCAGTAGGATCACCCAATGGCTAGCTAAGCTAGCTTTAGAACAGCTTTGTGCCAGCAAAATGGTGCAAAGCAACTCCAATATACTAGGGAACCAGGCCCAACGTATGCAAAGTCTCCTTTTGTTTATTTTTCAAATTGGTTTAAAAGGGCATCAGAGACACTGTGATGCTCCCCTAGAGTTACCCAGGGTTCTGAGGCACCTCACAACTACCTGAGCTTATCTTGAAGCAGTCTTGTCTGTCCCTGCAGTAGTTCATCTCCCCGAAAGCAACAGCCTCTGGCCACACACATGCACGGATTTCCAGGTCTCCATGGACCTCGCCCTTTTGCCCAGGCTAGTGACAGACACTCACCAACCGCCAAGACTTTGGAGTGCTCCCTGCAGCATCCAGCCCGTCACTGGACACTCACAGAAGTTGCCACGTAAGCTGTCCACCAACGGACAGTGTACACACAGCTTGACGGGCACAATTCAGGATCAGGTCCTCTAACATTCTGGCATTGAAATATATTTATAGTGAAGCAATTGTAAGTAAGTTTTAAGAGATACTGAGTAAGGATAATGGAAACAGAAATGGTTACACATATCAAATAAAAAGTACACCACACTTCTCAGAGTCTAACTTTAGATGTAGAGTTTAACTTTAACAGGTTAAAATCCTTGTTTAAAGTAGTTTCTCACCACCAGCAAACTCCCAGCATCACCAACCCACCTGGCCAGGATCCACTATTCACAGATGCTCCCTCAGTGATGGAGTTAAAAAAAGTGTCCTCGTGCCTTCCTCTTCTATCCCAAAGTCCATTGTTTTTTTCCCTGAGTTGGGATGGTTCCCTAGGCTTCCTTTCCTGGAGTGCTGGCTTCAAGGTATCTTCACATACTTCTGTTTAATCTGTATGCAGATGGGACTTCCATTGTCTTCACTTACAGTGCTTAATTTACATCTAATAGAGAGATCCAGGCAGGAGATAAGGTATGAAGAAGCCTGCTTGTCAGCTCTGTCTCCACAGTCTCTAAACATATTTTCAGTACATACAACTCCTTCAATATCATTTGTACACACATCCCGCAATGATGATGAAGATCAGTATGGTATAAACCTTTATTAGACACTTTACATGACCCTTTTTGGGTAAATACTAAGAAAAGAGCATGTGGAGTGCAATGAGTTGGCCAGTCCTGATAGGAGTTGTTGTTACAGAGCAGTGAACCCTTTGCCAGTTGGCATTGAGGGGTTCTTAGCGTCACAGACACTATTTTTGACCTATAAAAGTTATGCACTTCTTGCTGCCCATGTCTCCAGGTGAGGGCACATCTTGTGATTTTAGCTCCATCATTTATATTTCATTACAGAAGTTAACAAGGCATATTGGCACCAGTGTAGCCTGAAAAGTGTGGTTTCTCTTTGAAAAGATATAAATGTTGTGGTTTTTTAGGCTACCAGTTTAAACTCATGGAGAAGGGTATGGTTAAATTTGACTGAGCACCATATCACCTAGACATATGGGGTGAAATCCTGGCCCATTGAAATTTCTGGGAGTTTTATGCTTCTGTTTTTGTAAAATGTGAGGGTGGGGAGAAATAAAGTCAAGCTCCTACATTATAAAATGTTTTATTTAATTGTGGAGCCAGCTGGTTCCCTAAACATATGGTACATGACAAAATAGAGTTATTCCTTGCCAACAATGGAAAACTAAATTGCATTTTTATGCACTGCCCCATCCCCATGCTTCTGCTCTGAATTACTGTAAAACAATTAAAAAGATGCAGAATGGCACAGTAATCTCATTCGTCAAGCACTTTCAAAACTCCTGATAATGGGGGTTAAGTTGAAAACTCTGTTTATCAGCAGTGCCTCTGCCATAGCCTTGTTCATAATTCCATCTTCTAATTTCTACAGGATTTTTTTAAAGTGAATTATTTGTTGCAAGCTTATCTGCCATGTTTTGAGCCTTCTGTAGGATCTACATTTACATATTGTAGATTTGTTGCCACCACGTTAGAGATTAGGACCACGTTCTCTATTCAGTTACACCAGTTTTGCTCTGGTATAACTCCACTGAAGTCTGCATAAAACCAGTGTAATGCAGTGGGCAAGAAGAAATTTCATCCTAATCTCTTATTTTTCAGGTGTATATTGTGAAAAGAGTGCTCTAAGGCCCAGATCCTCAAAAGGTATTTTGACTCCTAAATTCCACTGAAATCAATGGAATTTGAGGATGTGTGCCTAAGACCATAGGTCTGTAAATAGTTAAGAAATTACACTTTGGACTGATGTGTCTAATTCTTATTCTCAGACCGAATGTGAATTTCTGAAGATGATCTCTTTGTTCTTGATCAGGTAACTCAAAAATGACCAAACCATGTTCTGGGTAGTTTCTGAATATGTTTAGAGTTGTTTTGCTTAGTGGAGCTCAAACATAACTTCATTTAACATATTGAGTTTTTGATGAAAAACATTTCCTTTGTCATTAAAGAAAAAACAAACAAGTATTAAACATAGGACCTCATGCTCCAGTATGTGCAACCACCACCTTAAGGGAACTGGAAACTCTGGGACTGATTCAGAGTCCATTGAAGCCAATAGGAATCTTTTCATTGACTTCTGCTGGGTTTGGATCAGGCCCTCTGTGAGTTTGTACTTGTTGAGTTTCCTCCATTGTGTTTGAGCTGGGGGGAGTTGTTTCCCCTACAACCAACAGACAGGACCCGCAAAACAATCTCCAGGGAGAGCTATTGGAAGCCCTGTGCCACATCCAGCTTCTTGGCGTGGTGACTCTGTGTTGTCATGGGCTACCCCAACTTGTGGTGCCCCTGAATGCATTCAGGGGGGTCCACCTTGCAGAGGAGGAACCTGAACAAGTGTATGTGGCCCTGTTCAGCATTCACTTGCAGTGGCTTGCCCCAGGAGTTTGTGTAAAGGGTAATGAGGAAAAACATGCACTGTTGCTACCAAATGCTGATCTAAGAACAAAATTCTGTATGCTGATACACTCATAGAATTCCCACTGATTTCACTGGGAGCTGTATATATGGTGACTAAAACTAGAATTTGCCCTAAAGTGGGGGATAAATTTAAATGTCTTACCTAAGGAGTCTTTTTCCTTTAAGTACAGTGATCATGGAACTATTTTAGGACAGAGCATCAAATAACTGTCCTCTGTCATAGGACAGCTGACTAGTGGTTAAAGCAGGGGACTATTTCCATTCCCAGCCTTTCCCCAGAATCACTATTTAATGTAGTCTTCACCTTAGGTGCATAACTTCTGTCCCTTACCTCAACCATTTGTTTTAAAAAAAAATCACGATAATGCCAGCCACAGGAAATGCTTAAAGCTTAACTGCAACACGCCATGAGGGCCTTAAATAAAAATCATTCTACATGTGCAAAAGTCTCATTAGCTGCTAGCCATTCAAAAAGCCATCATGCAGGTCGAAGGGTGTCATCAGGTGGTCACCTCCCACACACCCTCTGGTAGCTTCAAAGCAGACGTGGAGGCAGGCCCTTGCCTCAGTTTCCCCCTTCAAGGGGCTTCTTCAGTTAGTCACTAACTCTTTTATCTATTCACAGCACTTCTCAGTTTCTTAAATTAACAAAACATTCAAAAAGTTCTCAAGTCCATCCACTTACCTCCTTATCAGCTCACTCCCAGGCCTTTCCTGCTTGTGTGTCACTCCCCAGTGTACAGGTTTCTCTGCTGGAACCAGCAGCAGCTTCTATACTACACTTTGTCCTTAAGAACTCCCCCTCTGTGCTACTTGTTATAAGGGAATCAGTGGATCCCTTCTCAGGTGTGCCTCCTAAATACAGCTGGCTGGCTGTAGCCTCTAGCCCTTAAAGGGGCAAGCCACACTGTTACACAGGACAACTGTCCAAAACTACTTTAGGTAGATCCTGATTCAACCACTTGGACTGTGTTTGGCACCTGGGAGGTTGAATATGTGTTACAGATTTTTTTTTTTTTTTGCAAGAACTCACAGTTTTTGAGAACCAGTTGATTCAAATAATGAAAATATTGTATAGAACCTCTTATGCTTTTCTGCCATAATGCATTCTATGGATCTTAGACACTTCCGAAGCACAAAAGCAACCCAGAATGAAATTCAGAGGGCTAACACAAGAGCTACCAAGCTAGTTTCCTCCATTGTGGAGGCTAAGGCTACATAATACATAGCCTTGTGTTGGCCCCCTTCACCCACAGTAGGGATTTTGCTCAAGGACACCACTTACGTGAGAAAAAGCAATGAAAAAGGAAACTTGAACTCAAGCCTGGAAAGAACTGTAAGCCTTTGTACCTTCTCCACTATCTCATATTTATACCTTTCAGTTAGTAGATTAGGCACATGTCCTAGGTACATCTAAATTTAGCTTTGGCAGATATAAACTCACTTAAATTGATTTATCTCCCTGACATTTTCTATTTCTAGGCAACAAAGGAATTTTTTACTCAATTTTTTAAAAAGGAATAAAATTCTAGCAGAAAATCTATGAATTTAAAAAATGTTGCTAGAAATCTTTTTTCTGGATTAGAAAGAAAGATTGGGATTTCTGAAAACAGTTCTTTGAAATCATTGCACACCGGGGTTTACTTGGGATCCTTCTTTCTTGTAATAGTAACCTCAGCTGCCAAAATAAAATCTGTTTAACAGTTCAGGTGATAGGCACATTTGGAACTAATTGAGAGCAAATGAGATGAGCATATTAGAACTTAATGACTATAACACAGAAGGAGAGGCAAAAAAAAACCCACTATGGAAACACTATCTTCCACCCACCTTCACTCACCTGTACAGAGCCAAAATACTTTTCATATTTTAACTCAGGAAACGTTGTGGGACTAAAGTAAAATGGATGTTGCTGGACAGCTCTCTTATAAAGACTCAGTTTGAAGTTGATCAGAAGTTATTTTCCCTGATTCAAACTGAATAGCATCACTTCATTATCAGGACGAAGAATTATTACTGCTGCTGGTTAGAATGCTGAAAAAAAATGCTTAAAATCTGATCCCTGAAATACGTACTTTGGAGGTTAGCTCCATTTCTCTGGCAAAAAGCAAAACACAGCACAAGCAAGCAGCACTGGGTGAAAAGTGCTTTACTTCTCAAAGGTTTCCTGTGTTCTTTGATAAGGTACTCTCATCTTAATTAGATATATGGAGTTTTACAGATGGGTGCCACACTTAGGAGGCACCATCGTCATCTCTTTTCCCCATCCCAAAAGCTACTTCTGAATACCAGGTGGCCAAAAGTGCACCAGGGGCACAGAAGGCTGAATTCTTTATGGAGAATGCCATGTCATATCCATACCTGTGGAAAGGGGTTTGATGATAGAGATCTTAGAACTAACTAAGAGAGAAAGACAGGTAAGATCGATGACTTTCCACAAGCATCTTCCTCCCTCCCGGGGCACATGGGATGAAGGGAGAAGGGGTGGAGACATGGAAATGGCAGAAGAGCTGGCAGATTGGGAGCCAGGCAGATCTGAGAGCTGGTCCCAAAGGTATTTTTGTGTCCTCTGGGTGAGGGGGAAGGGAATGATAGAAGCAGGATGTGGGCAAGTGCGTGTGCAGAGTCCGTGCACATGAGTGAACTCAGAGAGGGAAGGGAGACACTCCAGGACTGGAGAGTGAAGGCAGACAAGGAGAGAGAGGTTGGGAGTTTTCCAGCAGGGGAGGAAAAAATAAGTGGAGATCAAATAAAAGAATTAAACTACAAAATAGAATGGGGGAAAATGTTTTTTTTAAATGGAAAGGGAGAAATGCCTGTCATCATTAAGGTGATAATTTTTCTTTCTATTTTGCATCCCTCCTGCTAGCTTGTACTCAGAGGTTGCTACAAAGGATGTGATTTGTGTATGTGTTTATCTGAAATATATTGTTTCTGTTGACCCTCTTCCTCCTCATTCCCTCCTTTAACACTCCTAAAGCCAGCTCTGTTTGTGCTCAAAACTCAAAGAACTTTTGCCAGCCTACCAAAAGACACCAACTTGGCAGCTCTATGGATTTATTTTACGATTCTTGTTCTCCTGATTAAGTTTCACAAGTAGGAGCGACTGGACTGGGAAATGTTTAGATTCATGTTCCAGTGCGCCCATAATTCTAAATACATGGTATTTTCTCAATTTTAATCTTGTACACAAATCAGCAGTTTTGTACACAATGGTTCCACTTTTGACGCCAGACTCAACTGTGTGAACTTTCCCAAAACGTTTGTGGTACTGCACGTCACCAGTTTATACTGACGGGCTTTCAACCTTCTCTTTCTAATATTTAATCATAGTCATGGTGATTCAAAGTGCCATATCCTCAGCTGGGGTAATGTATGGGGTATATGATGTTGATTTACACCAGCAAAGGATCTGGCTCCATAACCTTTATTTTCGAAAGTATCATGCACAAAAGTAGTCTCAGAATAGTGTGCAAGTCTGGGAGTGCACATACACTCAGATTGCATCCAGTACCATGTTATGGACAGCAATATAATCCTCTGTAAAACATAAGCCCAAATAGTGATTAAGGGTCAAATCCTCAGCACAGTGCCCGGAGCAAGTAGAACAGCTGGGCACTGGGCATAATCCATGGAAGAAGGGGATTATGCCCAGTAAAATATCCCAGCCTGCTGAACACGGAAGTGTTCAGTTACCTCTGAACATACCAGCTATATTTTCCTAGCTGTCCAGAAAGTACAAGGTGTCTATGACAGAATCTGACCCACAGAAAATAGCTAGGATTTGAGACGTTTTTCCTTATACAGATATATCTCTGATAAGAAAAGAGGAAAAATATTACAAAAATTAAGAGAAAAGAACTAAAGCCCAACCTGCAGTGCAGGTTTTGCTCCTGTAAGGCTTCCAGGATTGGGCCCTCAATGACTAGTCTTCGCATTGTAGTTAATAGTCTTCCCAGTGTAATTATTTGGGTTTTAATCAGTCATTCATCATCTTAGAGTTTCAAGGTTAATTAAAAAAAATTAAGGGCCTTTTCTTCTAGTTATTAGAAATATTATTCTAGTTATTAAATCTTCAGTGACGTTAGGCTACAAATCTGGATATGTTTAAAGACATGTAGGGCCAAATTCAGCCCTGGCGTAAGTGGACGCAACTCTTCTTGAAGTCAGTTGAGCCCACAAATCCCAGGACTAAAACTGATCCCAAGTGCCAGATTTTTTAGTGATCTGCACTCACAATTGGGGCCAGATTTTCTGAAGAATTCAACTCTCATTGCAACACTTATGGGAGTGTGAAGGGGAACCTCACCAGCAGGGCTGCCTAATGGTCAGACCAGGGTGTAGCAGGTTGTCTTCTTCTGACTCACTATAGATCTGTCATGTCTATCCTTTTAGCAACTCAGCTCTCTGAGGGTTCACCCCTTTCAGGGTACACATAAAGAGTCCAAGGATGTGGAAATCTTCAGAAGTCAGTAAGGTTTTCAAGGCTCCCCCCTTGGCTCAGGTCCTAAGGGTCTAGACCCTTGCACTTTTAGGATCTTCCCCAACTAGGACCCCCTCCAAGGGATAGATTTATTTTATTGTCCCCTCTTTAGGGGGCTGGTAGGGGTTGGGCCCAATAGTAGGTAGGTAAGATCTGCACACCTTGGGGTGCTATGCACTTGCCTCCCTTGATCACTTCCTACCAGGGTCCCCTCTTCCTGCAGGGTAAAATAAAGAACCAAACACAAAAATAAAGTTTCTGACCTTCAAAAGTCACTCATCCCTGCTTTGCAGGCTTGGTCAGGTCAGTATCTCCGAGCCTCAGGCAGCAAGAGCTCCTAGGGTCCTCTTTCTTCTCAAGAGCTCAGAGCACTCGTCTGCTCCCTTCCATGGGCTGCATCCCTCTGGGCTGCTCTGCTTCCCCTTTTAAGTTCCATCTTCAGCTTGTGCAGGTTTTGCAGGTGTAGCAGGGTAGGGCCGCCTGGCCCCAGAGCTGCTCCTTAACCCCTTATTCTCCAGTGTGGGGTTTGTATGCATTAAAGTAAAACAACATTGTGTTTTGGAGCATCATTTGGCTCCAAGTTGATTAGTTAATTACAAAAAGATGATGAATGATCTTTACCATTGATGAAACCCCTCTAAAAAGCCAAAACGTGAGACACAAGGCCAGCTTCAGAGCTCCCTCTGTTCCATATTAAAATAGCAGCCCAGTGTGCCCAGCCCTAAATAAAGAAAAGGTGTCAAATGCTGTAATAATAGGTGATCATTTAAATATATAGCATACTTTTATTTTAAAAACAATTGTTTCTCTGCTGTTTCTGTATTTTCTGATGTAGACTATTTATATGAAACAGGATATGCAAGATTCTGGGAGTAACAGAATGATCTGCTTTATCCTGGATTTAAAAATGGGCAGAATACTGTAGTTACGTCTGAAAGTAATGAGAGCTCTAAAAGAAATTTTTTTAAATGAATCCTCGTCCAAACGCACATAAAACTTATTGACAGAGAGGTTATGTTGATGCATCATACATAAACAGCCTTAAAAGCTTCTTTACTGCTTTAACATTAGGATCTATTGCTCCAAATTTGTGCCTGCAGGATCTAAGATGCCAAAACACCACACCTGCTGACAGTGCTTTAGACCTCTCTGAGCATTAAAATAGGTTTAAAGAAAACGGGGCCAAAATTAGTTCTGCCCATGATAATAAATAAGGCTGGTTGTTCATCATGCTGACATGGATGGTCTTAGGATCCATGATTTCTGTTTATCATGAAATTTACGATCCCAGGAGGTTTTAGTGTTTAATAGAGTAAATGGAGTTTTTAAGTGACTGGATAATGTTATATGCAGGGTTGTTTTAGCTGTTTTGGTCCCAGGATATTAGAGAGAAAACATGGATGAGGTAATATCTTTTATTGGACCAACTTCTGTGGAAAAAAGAGACATGCTTTCGAGCTTACACAGAGATCTTCTTCAGGTCTGGGAAACTTGCTTAGGCTTTGTCTATACTAGCACTTTTGTCAATAAAACTTTTGTCTGTCAGAGGTGTGAAGAAACACACCCCTGACCGACATAAGTTAAGCTGGCAAAAGTGCTGATGTGGACAGCGCTATGTTGGCAGGAGAGGTTCTCCTGCCATCATAACTAATGCCACTCATTGCGGGTAGTTTAATTATTCCGCCAGGAGAGCTAGCCTCTGCCGGCAAAGAGCAGCTACATGGGAGACCTTACAGCGGCACAGCTGTAGCAGTACAACCGTGCCACTGTAAGTGTAGACACAGCCTTAGAGTGTCACAGCTACATACAAGGTTTAGCATAAGTAGTTAACGCATATCTCAAGCGACCTTTCAAGGTGAAGTGGCCTGTTAACACCCGTCCAGTCACAGTGGGGAAATGAAGGGAGGAAAGGCAGCTAACAACCTCCCTCAGAACATCCTTGCCACCGTGGACGTGACCTCCATATACACCAACATCTCTCACAATGACGGTATTGCTGCCTGCCTCAAATATTTACAAGACAATGGACAGCCCTTAGATATCTACTCCAAACACATTGCCAGACTCACCCATTTCATCCTCATCCATAACAATTTTGCATTCAACAACCACTTTGACCAAAATATGGGAACACCCATGAGCACTAAGATGACTCCCCAGTTTGCCAACCTCTTCATGGTCTACCTTGAGGAAGAATTTCTGGACAAATACACCACAAAACCAATGATATACCTGGATAGACAAGCTAAACTCCCTCATAGTTTCCACCACTACTGTAACCTCCACCCATCCATTAAAATCTCTCTAGAACTCTCCCACACTGCATCAACTTCCTGGATACCATGATCAGCTTCAACAATGGAATCTTACAGACAACTATATATAAGAAACCCACAGATCAAAACACCTACCTTCATAGATCCAGTAACTACCCCAAACATACCAAGAAATCTATTATCTACAGCCAGGCACTCAGATACCTCAGAATATGCTCCAAGGAAACAGTCCAGGATTTATACCTTAACATACTTAAAACCATTTTCACCAAACAAGAACACTCCACCAGAGAAGTAGATTGCATCATGGAATAGGCCACCAAATATCCTGGGAGAACCTGCTTCAATATGGAAATTAAACTCCCTCCAACCTCTATTTGTCGCCTATCACCCCACACTAGAACCCATACAAGGTATCATTAAACAATTACAACCCATATTCGATGGGGACCACATCCTGAAAGAAATCTTTCCTGAACCCCCTCTTCTGGCCTGCAAACAACCTCTAGCCTCTCCAAGCTGATCATCAGAAGCAAACTCCCCACAGACCAGGACAACAACTCAGTACCAACTCAAAGCGGTACTAGAACCTGTCAGAACAACAGATTCAAAACCTTCAGACATATCTCCACTGCTACAATGATCAACAGCCCACACAACACACCTTTCAAGATACATAGGCCCTACACATACCTATCAGAACATATGATGTACCTCATGCAGTGCACTAAATCCCCGATAACAACTACACGTGTGAAACCAGACAATCTCTATACTCTCTAATAAACTCACACAGGAAATGATAAAAGACAAAAACACCACATCACCTGTGGGTGAACACTTTTCACAAAGGGATCACTCTATCTGACTTGCTAGACATGGACTGAAGAGAGACACTGGATTTGTGGCATATTACAGTAATCTGCAATCCACTCACAACCCCTGCCTCCACAACCTGCCTTTTTTTTTTAACTCTCCTTTCCCCACTATGACCGGAGGGAGTGTCAATGGAACACTTCACCTTGAATGGTCCCTTGAAATATATGTTAACTGCTTATGCTAAACAATCTGTTCCACCTTGTATTTAGTTTTGACACTCTGAATACATATCCCAGACCTGAAGAAGAGCTCTGTGTAAGCTCGAAAGCTTGTCTCTCTCACCAACTGAAGTTGGTCCAATAAAAGATATTACCTCACCCACCTTGTCTCTCTGGATAATGTTATGACCAATCATCATAACAGATCTAGTTCAGCATAATAAGATAGGGATAATTAAACCTTTAGGTTGTAAATTGATCTTCAAAGGCATCAGAATAGTCTCTCTCTCCCCCTTCCTCCTCCCCTGATGTACATTATTTTGCTACTAGAAACATAAATTATGGATATGGGAGGAATTTTGTTTTCCCCTAAAGAACCAGGTTTGGGCTTGTGCTGGAAGCAGGATACTAGTCATGAGGGACCAGATATCTGATCTTGTATGGAAAATCCTACATATGCAGCTGTAAGTTATTCAATGAGCACATTTAATTATATTACAGTGCCAGCCAGAGAGGACCATGGTTATACTGTAAAATGTGTTGTCACTTAAAATACAGAAATAATAATGTATTTGCTTTGAAATTACAAGGAACTTATGTAAATATACATCTTGCTTCAGTGAGGGCTTACTATAGAAAGGAATGATTCATGTCTCCACATGATAACTAAATGCATTGCTAGCTACTAGTACCTCTGCCTTGTGAAGTGAAGTTCCATTATTATTGCTACTATTATTTCAGATTTATATAGCGATTTTTATTTTCAAAACACTGCATAAACTTTTATTGGATAAGATTTGTTTCCTACAAGAGCACTGATCCTGCTCTCCTTTTTCAGGTAAATCTTCCCATTAACGTCAATTAATTTTGTCAGCGTAGGATATGCAGGATTAGGCTTAAATGTCAGGGCCTTAATGCCCTTATTGGCCCATTTCTCACTTCAATTTCTGTAAGCGCAGGGTGCTCAGATCAGACAAATCTTATGTGAGGTGCATGAGATGGGTGAGGGCAGGGTCCAAAGCATAGCCCTTTCCTTGTCCTGATTCTATGGAATCTTTCCTAAGGGTGGAGTGCTGGAATCATATTCTGCATACCAGGCTAGCATGGGTTGTGACCCTACAACGTCATACCTCCATCTACCTTCCCATAGTACTGAAGGAATAGGACATAGAGCAGTATAGAGTCTCTGCTACAAGGACATCGCCTGGTTTGTTGGACCCAACCCTCTTCCCATTCCACTGGGGCAGGGGTAAAACCCCGCCCCCAGAAAGGAACCAGAGTCAAAACTAATACGCTCAAATTAATGTCTGGTGTCATTCTGCTAAGGTCAATGGTGTTACACAAAGGATGACATTGGCTTTCACACCAAAGTAGGACTGTACTTAGCCTGGGAAGATGGCAGATGTCTAAAAAAGACTGAAGAAGGTTGATCATTGCTGCAATAAAATTATTAAAAACATACAATATTTTAGGTTACAATTCCTACCTCAATACATCTGAGTATTAAACACAACAGTAGTTAGTCATTATTGTAATACAGTAGCTCAAACTATGTTTGTAATCTGTAATGTGGAAGACAGCAAATGTAATCAGATTATCCTTTGCTAATGCTTCAGTAGTAAGTTCTGATCTTTTCTTTACAATTTATTACATTTAATAAAACAGAAGCTCACTATTATGTAACTCTTGGATTCCCTCTTGGTTTTTGCAGAAATTTAGGTTTAGTTTGTAGATGACATTTCAGCTTATGTATATCAATCACATATCGCTGCCTTTCACCTTAAATTCTTTTAACATAAAATATTTGCACATTAAAGCTACTGGCAGTTTCGCCAGGGAAGATATGAAGCTGAATATTTGGCAAGGACATTTATACACACATAAGAGCCAGCCAATCAAAACTTTGGGGGGGGTCTTTTTTTTTATTTGTATTCAAAAACTTTAAATCAAGCAAATGATACATAGTTTACAGTAAATTGGAAAAACAAACAGGTACCAATAAAGGGTTCAGGATTTATACTACACCTCTACCCCAATATAACGCGACCTGATATAACACAAATTCTGATATAATGCGGTAAAGCAGCGCTCGGGGGGGGGGGAGGAGCTGCACATTCCGGCAGATCAAAGCAAGTTCGCTATAACACGGTTTCACCTATAACGCGGTAAGATTTTTTGGCTCCCGAGGACAGCGTTATATCGAGGTAGAGTTGTATTTAGACATTCGACTTCCAAAAATCTAAGGAAAAAAGGAAGATACTCATTTGCATGATAGTTTTATCATGACATCTTGTGTCCAAATCAAAATTAAATTTCACTGTTCCATCTGGGGTCAAAACATTATTTTTAATTTTAACTAAGATATTATTTCATAATAACATGGAAACTTTCAAATTTCACTTCACTCCCAAGTAAAGATGGAACTTCCAACTGAAATACATCCTTTCCTTCTGTGATGGTACTATTGGCAAAGTCCTATCTTTGGCAACAAAAACATAAGTTGAAATCCTCATCCCATTGAAATCAGCAGGAATTTTGCTATTAACTCAGTGGAGCCAGGTTTCCACCCAGAGAGCTGCTCTCATTGAAGTCAATGGCAAATCTCTTATTGACTTCAGTGGGAACAAGATTGGGCCCTTCTTTAAGATGCAAGCTCCTAATTCTGCTTTGATGGGTCTAATTCGGACATCAGATGCATTCATATACTCAATGGGAGACACACATACATATCCAAGTGCAGAATTGGTCACTGTGTAGTCAAGATCTTGAGATACAGTGATACCAGCTCTGAAGCTGCTCTAAGTTATGCAGGGGAATAACCGGGCTCCTTCAACTAATCAGTGAATATGAGGAAGAACACTTTATTCAAAGTTCTGCACACAGAATAATTGCTGAGTCCAGGCGTGTCATTTTAGAGACATTGGGTCTGATTCTTAGGCCTGGTCTATACCTAAAACTTGGGTCAACCTAGCTACGTCGCTCAGGGGTTTGAAAACTTCTCTCCTCAGGCTAACACAAGTATGTTTCCTCAAGCTGGGAATCACACCCCCCAGATCCAAGTGTAAAGTGACAACACAAGGTGCACAGTCACCGTTAATCAGGGCCTGATGGGTTTGCACCATGTAAAAGTTACTTTATTCAAGTAAAATTCCCCAGACATCAGTAAGTTTGCCTGGCCCTGCAACTTTCCTGCATGATGAAACCCTAATCAGTCAGATCACTGTTTTGGTTCTGTGTTAAATAATTAAGGTGTTAAAATGATTGTTCATTGGCATGTACTCTGTGCTTTTTAAATAATTGTATGTGTGATGTTAATGGGGATCGTCGTACACTTTATTTTAGTCAATAGCACTTGCAGGTAAATGAGTGAAAAATTATTAAATAGCAAAGATACAATCATAAATATGTGAACAGGGGCTAGATTTCCTGCACCAACTCTCTAAACACATTCTAATTTTAGCACAAGTGATGTAGTGTAGTGTTTCCACTATGGTGAATGTGATGAAATGGGCAAAATCTACCTAGTACATTGCTCAAGTTGTGTTTCTAATCTTTAACTGCATTACATCATGACTCATTCAAAGGAAAGGGTAGAGTTTCCTGCCCAATTCATTATAGAAAGAAAAGTAACATTTAGAAGGTAAAATACAAGAAATGGGAATTGTACCTGTCAGGTAGGGTTATTTTCCCAGGAGAATTTTTTTCATTAAATTAAAAGAAGTATGTGTAACTGGCTGTAAGTTATCCAGCTTGTTCTTAAAAATTACAGGACTCTAAATGCAAAAATACTGAAAATACAAAGGGCCAGATCTTCAAATGGTGTAAATTAGTGTAGCTCTGTTTACACCAGCTGGAAATTTGGACCAAATGTTGTGGAAATAATTTAATGTAATACACAGTTAATTTTGTTTACGGTATATTACCTGGCCGCCTTAAATGCTACAAAATAGAAAAGTTTATAAACAGAATGAAAAATACAGTGTAAGTGATAACAATAAAATATTAAATAATTTTGGTCCAAAAAGAAAGTTTGGCCTAACAAGAGGCCATATGATATGAAATGTGTCCAGTTTTAGCTGCTTTTAGACAGTTTTTGAAAGACATTGGTAGAAATACATACTTATTCAAAATAGATATAAAAGCCCATGCTTCACATCAGCATACTACGTGTCTTCTCTGCCAAGACTGTCATTGAATAGTACTCAGACCAAGCTTGTCCGCATAAAAATAAGACAGGAAATAAACCAAAACAAAAAACCACCAAACTCATCACAGAGGCTGAAGAAAAGGAAAAGGGAGAAATGTGGTCTTCACTGTTCATTCTGTCATCTCTGTAGATGTTAAATAGCTAAACCCTCTGGGAAACTGTTTGAAACTTTTCCCCATAGAGGAAAAAGTTGCCAGTTGTGCAGCCCTTCCTATCAAACATGTCTTTATTTCTAGAGATTGGACATAGCTTGGGAAAGAACTGTATTTTCATACATGTTTTCCTGATTCAGGAAAATATCCCTAAATCAGGATAGCCTTTTAAAAAAGGCATGCTTAAATGCCATCCTGAAAAAGGAAGGACTTAAGCATGTGTTCACATGCTTTCCTGAATTAGGAGCTTGATGGGTTTGGATTTGATTCAGAGGCAAATCCAAACTCATCCCCTATAACTGCAAAGCGTCCTCTGGCAGGGATCGGTGTGGTTCCACGGCTCCAGGTGAGGACTGGCTGTGACATGGAAGTGCATACTGTAACTTCCTGTGTAACCTGGAGCCTGGCTCTATGGGGGCATGTGAGTCAGCACGCAGGGGTTGGTGAGACAAAGCATGGACAGTGTAAGGCAGCAGCAAAGCCAGAGAATCCACTGCCATGCAAGTACCTCAAAACTTGCTCCAGACTGTGTGTGGGGGGGGGAAGGGGGCATTACAAATATTCAGGACACTGCAAAGTTGGGCTAAAGTATCCCCGTGCTGTAGGCTTAGACCTCAGGAGGATGCCTTCAGCTGACTCCTGTGCATTTGCCAGTATCTGGCCCTATACATGCACTGACCACTATGCCATGGATTTAGGTCTGAGAGATCAAATACCAGATGTCTTTGGGATCAGTTTTGCAGCTGCAGTATTAGCATTAGCTTCTCCAGAGACCATCTACAGGATTGAGAAATAGCTCTAAGCTATTATTGCTATCAGAGATTTAGGATTAAAGCATCTGACATCTCAAGTTAATAGGTATCAATAATGTAGTATAGGATTTGGACCTCTACTATAGGAGTACAGGATGGCTGGAAGACTTGGCTTAGGTTTCTTTTTAAATGTACATCAATGCAACAATTATCTCCTTTAACAGGCTCTGTACTACATCAGTTTACCTATTTCTTTGACTACTACAGCCATCTACTCTTACATCTCAGTTCAGTGCTCCCTTATGCCAGATTCTCCCTCTGTTTTTGCTACACTACAGTAAGTGGGCTGTTGGGCCACTTATTTAAATATTGCCTAAGCTGCCTCAGGAATAGTATCAGCTTCATCGATTTGTAAATACTGTAACTATGAGAATTATTTCACTGGACACTGCTAATGCTAAGATGTTGTAAGGGGCGGTATAAGAAATAACCTGAGTGTTGCTGCTTTAAGTATCATTTCTCAGGTATATATTTCTGACTAGAATTTCAGGCAACTTGACCATGCTAGATGTTTCTAACAGGTGGCAGTGTTTGCCTGACAAACTCTACCCCGTTAGTAGATATTGATCCTGCTGAGAAAGGGCGAAGTAGATTCTGCTCACTTACTGAGGTTGTTGGTTTGTTACCCCCCCACTGAACATAAGGAAAGTGGGAGTGGCTTTAGAGAGGATCTAGGGTAAGGTCTGAGCAGTCCTCAGGAATCCTGGGACAGCATAGTCTGCAGAGAAGTTTTGAGTTGAACCGTTTATTATTGTCAATTTCTTTAGATAAAACTAAACCCAAGAAAAAGGGGTGATTTTTTGACTCCACCTGGTTTTAGTAGAGCCATTCTGATTTGCACTAGCTGAGGATCTGGCCCTAAAATTGTATATGTACATGGCACATGTCTTCCTCTACCTAAGAGTTAGATTGGCACTTCTATTTTACAAGCATAGCATGAGACCAGTCAAATGTAAAGCTGACTCTGCAGAATAAAGAAGACCATAACTTTTCCAGTTGAAATAATTTTCATAGTTTCAGTATCTACACATGAGGAAGATAACGGTTTTCCTTTATCACCTTAGCCAATTTATATATTTGTGATCAACAGATGATGCAGAAGAGCAAACCATTTACTGTAGCTGAACTAAAATAAACAGGAGTATTTGTGGCACCTTAGAGACTAACAAATTTATTTGAGCATAAGCTTTCGTGGGCTAAAACCCATTTCATCGGATGCATGCAGTGGAAAATACAGTAGGAAGATATATATATATATATATATACACACACACAGAGAACATGAAACAATGGGTGTTACCATACACACTATAATGAGAGTAACACCCATTGTTTCATGTTCTCTGTGTGTGTGTGTGTGTGTGTGTATGTGTATATATATATATATATATATATATATATATATATCTTCCTACTGTATTTTCCACTGCATGCATCCTATGAACTGGGTTCTAGCCCACGAAAGCTTATGCTCAAATAAATTTGTTAGTCTCTAAGGTGTCACAAGTACTCCTGTTCTTTTTGCGGATACAGATTAACACGACTGCTACTCCGAAACCTGAACTAAAATAGGCACTCAACTACCACTATGACAAACATGTTATAGAATACTAAAATTGATATAGCCAAGATTATGAACTTTCCACTACACCTGTCCTGGCAGACACCTTATCATCAGCCTAACTATACTTACTAGTGCATCCGGAAGACTAAGGTCAACATTCTTTCTGCTGGATGTAGCAGTTGGGCTTTGTTGGTTTTTTAATTATAAACAATTCTTGTAAAGATAAACCACAATGTCGTATCTAATCCTAAAGATTATATTTTAAAAACTGAGGCCAAGATAAATGTGCACTGCCATCATGACAAGAAGAGAAACTGGATAAATACGCTATGAAAAGATTAATAAAAAAGAAAATGAGACTTATATAATTTGAAAACTAATTTGAACTCCTTTATTTTCCCTATTTCCCCTCTAGTCCAAACTATTAAAACATTAAGGACTGGTTTGTACAATGTTAGCAAGCACTTACTCACATGAGTAGCCCAACTGAAGTTAATGTCCATTATGCAATCTTAAATATGCAAGAGAATAGCTCACTCTGGAAACATTTACATTTTTTTCTTATAGGGATTCCTCTGAGACTTTTGAAAAAAGAGAAAAGAAAAGAATAAGCGGAACTCTCTATACGAAAATCCACCCCCCCCCCCCAAAACAGATGTGTAAAATGAGTCATTGTTCAAAGAAAAAGGTACTAACTGTAACATTGGCTGTAAAAAGAGAAAAAGAAATATATATTGTATGTTTGCTTTGAAGAGACTGTCCTCTGGTGGGGTAAATCGGTAAATTTTTTCTCCTCTCTAAATAATACAGATAAGAATTTATAAAACCAAGATACAAGAAAGACTATTTGTGTTAAACACATAATTCTTTAGGATTAAGGTCAGCAGAGCTGCTTGTTGACTGAAGGAAAGTACTTAGGCATGTGCAGTTTGCAGGAAGTTAAGTGGGCTAAGGCTTCAGTAATGCTGCTTTTTACTTTATATTACTCCTCCATTTTTATTGAGTCTCCTTAAACTCCTGCTGTTCCAAACTTGTGTCATGGTTAAAGTGAGACAGGCTGCTTACATAGGCCCCCCAATTTGGCAAGGTACTTAAGCACATATTTACCTATAAGCACGTGTTTAAGGGCTCTCTACTGAATCATGGCCCTTGAAAGAAGCATATTTGTGCTGAGTTCTTACAAACACACAACTGTGTCTTAACTGTTATCCATATATGGGTATAAATGGGATTAGGGGAGGTGTCTGATTTGTTTGAACAACGTCCAGAGAAAAAAGCGAAACACTATGAACACTATCAGATTGTAATTCTGATTTCCTGCAACTAATCATGAAAGGAACTGGCTTAAGTAAATCATCTTCCTACTGGAAATGACAATTCTTCCTGGGAGGGGGCAAAAACCCAGGGAGGAACACTTTAACTATACAATAGATCTGGGGCAGAAGGAAGGAAACACAGCTCAGGTTTTGTATGCCAGGGATTAATGCTTCCTCTCAATTCCCTCCCGACCCTGTTTTAAAGTTAATTAATACCTTTGTCTGAAAGGGAGATTTTTAGATGGTATTTTGAAAACATAAACTGCAGAACTGCAGCTACCTTGTGTAGACTTATATATACTCTAAAAACACAGGGGAATAGATCAACTTTTTAAACATTTTTATTTTCCAAAAAATAAAGTGTTTAAAAGTATTACTATACAATATAAAGGAGAAGGGGGGAAAAGAGAGAAATCCAACAGAATAAGATAACAGATATATTTTTTAAAGTCTTAAAAATCAGAGCGTCTCAAAGATTTCCCATTATATACATGTTAATCTCTTAATCACCTAACAAATGGGCTAGTCACAGATCAACATAAGAAATCCTTACTGAATTACAATAAACCCTGTGAAATGTGAAATCTTGATATGCAACCAGATGATAATAAAATGATTGCTACAGAATCCAGTGTGTGTATGGCTTGTATAGGGCATTAAATAGGAGAAATGGCCCATTAAATTGAAATGACTCGGTTTAAGTTAGCGTAAGTGTCCTTCTCTAGCCTTGTATCTCTACCAAAATCTGAATGAGCACTGAGAAGTTACAACCACACAAATACATGCTTGGTTTGCCAGCAGGAAGCACTTTTATTGTAATAGCATTCACATTCCCATCAGTGAAATTGTAGAACTGTGTAATCTGCTCTCTCCCTAGTTATTTTTTATTATTATTATTTTGGAACGGATTCAAGAGGAAAGTAGGTCAAAACATTTGAAGAGTGATTGGCCAACATTTTGTACATTTAGCAAATTCGGTTGCCTAAAATCACTGTCAGCAAAATGTTCTATATGCACGGTCATCTTCTCAAAGCCACTGCTACTAAATTCTAATACTAATACATTAGAATGCTGCTCTTTTATAATATGAAATAACAAATTTAAAGTTGTTTTTATACAGGGTAATGTTAATCAATCATTTCCTTAAAACATCATCATAATGTAAAGGAAAGGAAAGAATACAGTCCAAAAAGAAAGTGTATGAACTGTAGTAATCCCAGGTATTGTTAGCATTATCAATCTAAGTGCTGTCTTTACCATATAGTAGAAAATCTTCCTTCTCTTTTTGTTTCAATCATTCTGCAAGTTATTGTCAAAATCTTCCATAGTTAAATCACATGAAAGGGCAACATAACAATCCTGGAATGCTTGGGAAAAGCAGATGATAACCTGAAGCTTTAGTTCATGCCCATTAATGCAAGATCAATCACCAATAAATGCAGCATCAGATCTTTTTGGTATTGCCAAGACCTGATTGTGTAAGTCCACTGGCCCTGTGTGAAAGCAGTATTCTCCAGCTGAGTGTTCAGTACATCATGATTCTAGGGTGGGTTGAACTGTGAAAACAGATGTGGCCTTTGGATGTATCCTCAGATGTAAAAGACACCCTGTTACAAGTATGAGTTTCCTGAAGTGCATCTATCTACTGTGCAGTAAATCAGAGAATAAAGTTAACAGAGGAATCTTGGAGGCATACAAGCTACACAGGCTTTCTACTTGACCCAGCTGAGTGACTTTTGGGCCTGGTACCATAATCACCAGCATTATCCCAGGAGTCTTCAACATCCGTGCAGGTGACAACTCTTCTTACCAACTAGAGATCTCATAGTTCTCTTGTCAACTGTAGCCTTAAGAGTGATTCAAGAGTTTGCTTGTGCGAGTTGGTACATTCTGGGTCTACCCTTTGGCCTTAGCTGAATAAGATCGGCCATAATCTGCACACCACAGCTACCAAACCATGGGCCCTACCCATCTCTAAAGTGTTAGAGGAAAGGACAGAAAGGCAAAGAAATATATATATATGGACGTATGCTTCCTGTTCCCTTAGATTCGCCCCTCCCTATCCAGCATCTGCCAACTGGTAGGTTTGATTTTTTCCACAGAGGGTTTCTCCCAGCTCGAATAACAAGGAGTCAGTTGGAATAAGGTGAACAACAAATAAAGTGTATTGAAGGATTGGTGTACAATGAATAGGGCAAAGGAAAAAAGGGAGTAAACAATAAAATTATGCAATACAATGATTTCCCAAAATAAACCCTATAAACAGGTAAGTAAACCCTTTAATAGAAACCTCCTTCTATAGATCAAGTGTCGATTGTTGCCTAGGACCTCAATCTTCTGGCTAGTTGAAAGCCATCGGAGAGGAGTTCTAGGGAGTCCCTTGATATTCCTCTGGGTCTGAAGAAGAGTATATGGTACGTCGGGGGACAGCAGCTGAAGAGGGATGATGGTAAGTGGGATGTGATTGTCTGTCCTCTTCTCCTTGGTTTATCACTTCTGAGAAGAAATAAAAGGCGGAAAAATTGTAATCTGCTGGGTCACATGGGCACAAACTCCATTTTGGGAACCAATATGGGTTCCTGAAATTATACAAAACATACAAAATGGACGTAACCCAACAAAAGGGGGCAAAAGGTGTAAGGTGATCATGTGCCCATGGAAATAGATAGATAATATATGATTGGATATGACTAGATTATGGTACCAGCACCAATTAGGGGGAGGGATAGCTCAGTGGTTTGAGCATTAGCCTGCTAAATCCAGGGTTGTGACTTCAAACCTTGAGGGGGCCACTTAGGGATCTGGGGCAAAATCAGTACTTGGTCCTGCTAGTGAAGGCAGGGGGCTGGACTTGATGACCTTCAAGGTCCCCTTCAGTTCTAGGAGATAGGATATCTCCATTAATTTAGAGGAATAAAGCTGTCCTGCCTTTGGAACAGAGACCTGAGCAATGGACTAAAACTAATCATGGGAACCCTATGCCATGACTGTGTAAGAGACCAAGAGATTTTCCTATTCCTACACCTTAGCATTGTCAAAGTTGAGATCAGCAGCATTGTCCTGAATGGCATGTAGGCTGACTAACCCGACTGCCTCTGTCAGGTTACAGAGCTGAATGTCTCACTACAAGGAGTTTGCATTCTACTTCAGATTAGAACACACTGTCCCCAGTTGTAAACTAGATGAAATTCAGATCCGCATTTCTGAATGTCATGGAAATGTTCAACATGGCCACCTGCAGTATGGACCCAGGTCCCATATGAATGGAGAAAACCAGTGAAGAATGTCTGAGTCCTTAACAAATAAGGATTATTAATATCATCAATATGAACATTTGACCTTTGACTATAACCAGGAGGTGATCACTTAGGTGTAGGGTGACCAGACGTCCCGATAAAATCGGGACCGTCCCGATATTTAGGTATTTGTCCCGCGTCCTGATTGATCTTCGGTCGGGACGCTGCACTCCGCTTTTTTTTTTTTTTTTTTTCCTCTCTGCCGGCAGCACTCAGCTGTTCTCTGTTGGTTCTCCCCTCCCTCCCCCCCCCCCGCTCCTAAAAACCAGAGGCTGAAGGTATGCATACCTAAGGAAGGGTGCATAATCTCCTCTGACTGCCCGCAGCCCTGGGCTGTTCTCAGCTCCCGCCCCCGACTGCCAGCAGCACTGGGTCACAGTAGGGAATTGGGAGAGGGAGCTGTTTGTGTCCTTACACCGGCAGCACTCGGTTTTTTGGGGTTTTTTGCTCCGCCAGTGACCCCCCCCTCCCCCCCCCTTGTGTCCCGATATTTTCTTCCTGTCATCTGGTCACCCTACTTAGGTGACCACTGATACCATTGTTACTTTGCCACATCCATGTTTGAAACCAGCCAATCTGGGACACAAATTTGGAGAATATGATGTTGCTGGAATTTGTCTGTCACCACCTTCTTAAAAAGGAAGGTTAAAGACTGGCAGTAATTAGAGGGCTCATTAATGTCAAGCAATGCATTGAAAGCAAGAGTCAGTCAACAGCATACAAAAAGTTTACTAGTAGCTTCAGGAAGGTACTGTGTGTATCAGCAACCTTCAGTACCTTTGATCACAAAGCACTGCTGACTTGATTACAGGACCTGGCAAGTGTGGATGAAGGTGCATTGAGGTAGCTTTGCCTATTCCTATTGGAGCGAGCCAAAGGACTGAGATTGACAACTGGTCTCGCATCTTGAGAGCTCTAACCCTGAGTCCAACTCTGAGTACCACAGAATTCAGTCTTTTCATCCCTCTTGTTAAAAATATGGAGGTGATTGAGGTACTATGGGCTATCATGTCACCAAGGCACTTGACACTTAGCTCTATGTCTCCATTTCAGTAACCCCAGAGAATAGTGATTCCCCGTTCTCCATGTGTCATGCATAGATAATAAGAAGATGGAAACCACATGCCTTTGGCTTAATTTGGAAAAGATGGGTGCAATTTTCTGGAAGAGGTCTGTGACTGCACTATCAACTGAGACGTCAAATGCTATTTCAGAATTGTAGACTAACTGGGGGGCAGCACACCTTGTTTCACAGAGCTTTGTACAACTAGAAATGTAGAAGAGTGCAAAATTTAAAAAATCTCAGTACACCTGAAATAACTAACACCCACTTAACAGCACTAAAGATAAAGTTGGGAGAAAATATTAAAATCACATGCTTCAAACGTTTAGCAGCAGACCCAACCAACACCTTTTACACTGGGTACTGCTACATTGCAGCTGGAAGCATGCTTCCCAGAGCTTCTCTGCTCAAGCTAGCTCATTAAGATAGCCCTGTAGCAGCAGCTCAGGGTAGTTGTTTGAATACAGATCCACCCACACTCCTTTATAAGGTACTCAGGCAACTAGCCCAATCTGCCACCCATGGCATCCTCAGCTACACTGCTATTTTCAGGGCACTGGCTCGAGCAAAGCTAACACACATCTGTCTTCACATGCTGGGAAGCACGCTCCGAGCTCCAGTGTAGATGTATCTATAGACACCTTCATCCACACTGAACTCTCTCTGGCAGAAAATACTGTTAAGGGCTTGCTGAAAGGGAATATCAAAGCTGACCATGTGACTTCATAATGTGTGAATGTCCAAGGGTTTGGAAATTAAGTAAAGACAAGAAGCTGAAAATGCGGGTATCAAATTTATTCCTGGTGTTACTCCACTGATTTCATGCAAGTTACAACAGGGATGGATTTGGCCCTAGGAGCTTGGCCAAGCATACTGAGCACAACATTTTTGGTTGCAAAATCTTGTAACTTTTGGTTCTTTCATGAGACTTCCAGTGTTCTTCAGTGTAACCCACACCAGAAAAGCCACAAGAAAGGCAATCCTCTGCAGCAGAATTTCAGCAGCCCACTTCTGACTCCTGCCCAAAGAAAGGTCAGAGACATGTAAACAGTTTCAAATGAACTTTTTATACCTCAGAAAAATGGGTACTACTTAATTTTAGGCAAAGGTTGTAGTTGCTCCTTATTTTATCCAAATTATTTTTCCCATCCCTTTTTAAACCTGTCTGCTTTCTCTGGAAAAAAATTAAAAGCACATCTGTTCAACTAGTCTATCTAGAGGGGGGTGAGTATGTTACCGAACTCTATGAAATAAAGTTGCAGTAACTTCAATGGAACTATGAAGATTTACACCAACTAAGAATCTGGCCCACAGTTTTTAAGGCCAGAGGGGACTTCATGATTATCTTGTGTGACCTTCTGCATTACACAGGCCACAGAATTTCACCCAGTAATTTGTGCAGTGAAAAAAATTATTCTTCCCTACTACTTAAGATAACTATCAATCCCAATAACTTCTGCTCTAGTACAACCACACCTATTAGAAAGACATTCCAATCACAATTTAAAGGCCAAATGGAGAACAGAATTATAGGGGAGCTTATTTCCTTTTAGATGGATGTGCACATAAAGATCATATTTGCATTCAAAATGCCAGTAGTTGACTGGAAAGATGCCTGATGGGAAGGATGAAATTGGAAATACCATGCTTTTTCCAGATCTGAAGAGGACTGCTTTCTAAGAAAGAAAGAAATGGACTGGATAGTTTACAACACAAATAGTATTCAAGAGCATTTCTCAAACAGTACTATTTGGTACCCATGTTGAAAAAGAAGGAGGGAAAAGAATTAATGGGCATAGAGTCTGACTTGTCCCCATTACTCATGGTTTCTCCAGAGCAAAGTGTGACAGATATAACCTCATGCAGAATCTTTGGGGACCATTGTATTACATTTATGAACAGTTGATGTATGATTGTGTTCTACTCCAGGGGAGATGATTACCACAGCTCCTCCAGAAACTAAAAACAGTGCTGGGGAGGGGGAAGAGAATAATTACCCCTTGGATTGTCAACAGCTTCAGAGAAGCCCCAGTCCCTATGGTATTTGCATATACTGGTTGAGGCTGGGTGTTCCAGAGGGAAAGAAACAAAGGAAGTGCATGTGGTATAAAAGGATGAGCTTGAACTGACTTGTAGCCTTCATTTTGATTCAGCAGACAAAAGGACTTTTGTTCCTGTGGGGAGATGGGGAGTCCCCAACCCTTGCTGAAGGGTTGGGAAGGCTTTGACCTACTAGGGCCCCGTAAGACTGATGGGTGATTCCTGATACGTTTAGTAAGTGTGTAGGAACTTTTATTGTTTTCTCTTGTTTGTTCCATGAATAAATGTACTCTGCTGAGAAAACCAGTAACTTGTAACTGCTGGCATACACTGGTCACAGCCCTTGGAGAGAAAGCACAGTGCAAGTGCTGGCCTTTAGGCGGACTGGCTTGCTAAGGGTATCACAGGGGGATGTGCAGCCTTAAAACCCCGTCAGAAGGAAGTGGGGCCATATGTGCTGGAACTAGGGGTTCTGGGGGTGGTGCCAGAGCCTTGGCTTGAAGTGGTTTCCATTATGTTCAGGGTTTACAGTTTGGTTCAATGGCTCTCAGCATCCTCACTATACAAATTGTTCCAGCACCACTGAGTGGAGCGCACACCCCTGCCCAGAGACAGGTGAAAGCTGGAGGCCTGAAATCTGACTGGATATTCCTGGAATGGACCACAGAGAGGAGATCTAGGTGCAGTTACCCTGAAACTGTGAAACAAGGTTCTGGCACATTGGCAGGACAATGTGAGGAAGTTTGGATTGTCATTAGTCAAGAACAGTACAACATGGGCAATAAATCCAATTCAAATTAGAAAAATAGAGCAGAATCAGCTATCTTAAAATTAAGTCTTTCCCCACCGGAAAGAGGCAATGAAATTCCTCCTGGACCCTTGCAGCTGTTCACTTCCCTTATTGCAGCTGGGCCACAGTCTTTCCACCTCCAAGGGGAAAAAACTTAGTGCAAGTTAGTGCTGGTTGGAGCAAGAAATCTGGAAATCTACCAACTCTGGAGGGCAGCATGCTACACAGATCAGCTATTCCTCTTCCAGGCCCAACACACCCTCCCACCAAACCAGTGGATTCCAGCCATTCAGAGGGGATTCTGAATGCAAAGCAGGAAAGGGGAGAAAGAAGGATGCAGGTTCACTATTTCCCGTTTCTACTAGCTTAGAAGTCTTTCCTTCTCCTTTTCCCCTTCTCTTCTCTCATCCACACCATACAGCAGAGGAACACGCCACCTGGTCCACAGCATATCTATGTAAAATTATCCCCATGAAGCTTGAAAACAGATTTGATTCTGCACTTTCTCATGTCTTGTGAACTCAAGCTATACTGTATACATTTCTGTGAGTTGATCCTTTAATATCTCAAAATCCACATTAACAGCACACAATCTTTTAACAGACATTTGTAACAACTTTCAAGCATTTCATGTCAGACTTCATCACAATGATTTCATTTGGCTACACATGGAACACATCTGTATGGTTATAGAAGATGGAAATAGCTCACCCAAAATGGGCATTGGAGGATCTGGGATCGATTTGGAGCAGATTGCCTTATAAGAAATCTTGTCCAAACCTTGAATGATGTCTATTAAAGCTTGCTATAAAGTACAGCTTTTTGTAAATGTTGACGTCATGACTGCCACATTTCAAGCTAGACCAAACAATATTAAACTGCAGAAAGAAAAACAAATTATCACTAGGTCCAAACGTATGTGAAAGTCTACAAACAAACAGTGCATGCATTCAGTTTTCATGTCACTTTGGTAGTATGGCTGCCTGATGACAGCTTGTTTCATTAACTGCTGATTTTTTTTTTTTAAATGGCTACAGAAAATGACAGCTTAACCTGTGTTTAAACACGCTGTTTGTCAAAACAAGATCTAAAGCAATTATGTGTACTAGCTACAGACTGGCTGATATTGAACTGAAATACCGCAAGGATAATTGGGTAATTTGACCTGCCTGGTAGTCCAAGAAAGGGTGCATTGGTTGGTTGCCTCTGGCCTGGGGCAGGAGCAAACATTGTCAGCAGTATCCAGCCTGGAGGGAAAACAGGAAAATGAGAAGATGAGACCGCAGGAAATCAGTGTCATGAAAAAACATGTTGTACCTGAGACAGGAGGAAGGAAGAGGATGACATGGCCTGGCCTACAAGTTCTTTGTTCTACATGAGACCCGGTTCCCAGTGATCTGCAGCTGCATGCAGTGGAACTGGAAGTATAGTGTCACCACTACTATAATTTTCAGCATCCCAATTTTCATTTAAGGAGTCATTTGACAGCAAGTTTAAGCAGTGTGCAGAGCACAGCGTACATACCAAGCCAATGGTGCCATTCTTTACTGGTCATAATGACTAGGAGGGCTAGAGAGTGCAAAGTGTGCTACTAACAGAAGGCATACCAAGGTCTACATGCATGAAAACATTCACTGGAAACCAGACTTGTTACTGAACGCTTTACTTGATCAACACAAAAAAGTTATGATCAAGAATTTTCCAATACAATGCACAGCCTTTAAAAATTAACGTTTTAAAATAACATCTTAAGTGCTACTTTTGAAAATTCCCCATCCTATTTATAGGGAAATATCATAAATAGCAGGAAAAGCAGTAAGTGGCACATATAAGGACTCCCAGTGTATATTTTGTTTCTAAATTTCTTCAGAAACAGGGCACATATAAAAAGAATGTTTTTGTATTTTATAGTAGAGTAATTATATCTGTATAACAACCCAAAGAATAGTTTCCATGCTCATTATGATGCCTAATCCTGCAGTCCATAGTTATGTGAAAAAAACCTTATTTACTACCAGGATAATATCTTGGCTCTCTTATTGGGCTTGTTCTTGTGTAGACTTGGCTTCAAGTCACTACCAGGTCTGTTCACTTAAAATGGATTTATAAAGGCTCCTTATTGGCCATGTTTCCCATTTCCTACGGCATAATAGACTCTTCTTGTTTATCCATATCCACTTGTATAAAATCTGACCACTGAACAACTATAAAATACTTTGAAAATTATAAAGCAAACATACCACACCCAGTGCAGAGGAGCAATTGCCATAACTGAACATTATAGAAAGGTCATTATCTAGCCATCTGATGTGTTCAGTTCTTTCACAGAAAAGTGCTAGGTTAATTAACCTTGTAACCTCTTCTCCAGTTTTTTCTCTGAATCAAACTTTGTTCTTTTGAAGTAACCCTGTGGTACTATTGTCTATTGTTTTTCAGTCTTCAGTAATCCCCACTGCTATGAGGTCATGGTTTTATTAATGTGTTTATCACAAACAGCTACACAAAAAGAGGTTATTTACAGAAAGAACCATGAGACAATATCAATTCCTTATTCTAGTTCCTATTTTTCTTCACTGCCATGCTTAAATTACACATATAAGTGGCAATTTCCTCCTCCATCATGCAAATGGGGTCTTAGCTACCATTTTCTTTTTCCTATATATTTGTGCATGATTGGCACCATAAATTATGGAAAGGGTTATGTACTTGTGAGAGTTGCTGGCTATAGGCTCCTGCTGTTATGTGGAGGAATATCACTCTATTCATTCTACACAAAATACTTCTCTTTACCATGTTAATAATGTCTAATGGGTTAGCTGCTGTTGTCAAAATGGAGATCTGATCAACATACATATGACTATTGATGTCACATTATCACACTTATCGCATTCATGTTTTAATAAACCTGTTTTTGTCAGCCCGGCTCTTTGCTCAGCAGTGATATATGGCCTTTCTGCAGCCTCTTATTGTAATGTGAAATCCATTTTATGAACCAAAGAATAATAATGTTAGGGTGATCCAATCCTCAGAGTGACCACCCACTCATCTGCTATATAGGCCTCAGGCACTAGTACTGAGCATTGTCACCTCACTACAGATAACAGGTCAGTTGTTATCAGCGCCTTGCTGCTGTCTCCTTCCATTTACACTAAACATGTGGAGGCACAGCTGTACTGCTGTCAGTGTGCCAGTTTCATGTGTTCTCCTGGACATGTTAACCAAATATATCTGCACGTTTACCCAGCCCAGTTATCCTGCTAGTGCACTTCATTCAACAATATTGTGCCAGTGAGTCTGATGGAGAAGGCTACCCCAAGCAGGATGTGTGACTGTGTGGAGTTTGCATTTGGGGAAGCACAGACCTAGTGTAAGCTGCTATTTCTCAGACCACATCTGATTTGCAGAGTCACTAAGTAGGTTTGTGTCACCTTGTGTTCTCTGTAACCTCACTTTGCACTGCCCTAAGCACCACTTCTATATGATCAGCACAGACTTTGACCCTGAGTTTTCAGTACCAAAATCTTCTTAGTTGCTGCTGCTGTTGTACTTGTTTATTATGTAGAGACTAAACCTCAAACAGGTTTAAGTTAAAGAGACAAGCTAATGTACTTAACATCATAACACAAAAAAATAAAGCACACTGAGTTTTTTTAGAAATTGTAACAATGACCAATAATCATCCCTGGCTGGGATGATTTAGCTGGGTATTGGTCCTGCTTTGAGCAGGGGGTTGGACTAGATGACCTCTTGAGGTCCCTTCCAACTCTGATATTCTATGATTCTATGATTCATCTACTGAATATGCTCACGCTTTCCCCGTTTCCTTAAATATTAAGTACAGATGTTGAGTATGACGTGTTGCTCTTTGTAGAATTCATAGCCACTACAATGAATGATGCTGACTGTGATCCTGGAGAGAACCTATGAAGTATATAATTCATCACATTTCACCCACACTCAAACAGCTTGTTGCTTGCTTCATTGTAGAGACTACAGTTTCATTTGAATGGTTCTTGAATGGCTCTTTGTAGAAGTCATAGCCACTACAATGAATGACACTGACTGTGATCCTGGAGAGAACCCATTAAGTATATAATTCATCACATTTCATCCACACCCAAACAGCACGTTGCTTGCTTCATTGTAGAGACTACAATTTCATTTGAATGGTTAACCTCCAAACTCCTATCCAACAGTCACAGTTGCTTAGCTTGTACTTGAAAATTCTGTGCATCGCTGACTGCAACTGCATAGAAAGTTCACTGCATGAAGTTTTCTTGCAAAAACAAAGTCACTGCTGGATTGTAGCTCTGGAACTATATCTGATATCAAATGAAAAATGTGATTTATGCAGCTGAAAATGAAGATCATCAATTCTCAAATGTAGACCACAATGACAACTTGTGTTTGGCTTATTTAAATTTTTATACTTAAATTCCTGCAAGGTTTGGTGGAACCAAATGACAACTGACAAGAAATCAAAATTCTCATAATTCCTTTTAAAGATAAATTATAGATTGGATCTAGATTTGGCAAAAACAAGCAGAAAATATGATCACAATTCTTTTTCAAGGCAACTTTTTCTTACACCAGTTTGACTAGCTACAATAGGCCTGTAAAAGTGATCAAAATTCACACCAGTATTTTTTGAGGTCCTATATTTTTATAGCCATGGAAAATTGAGAGAAAGAATTAAATAGGTTCCTGAAACAGATATTCTTAATGTCTGAATATGAAGTCAGTATAACATTAAAAGATAATTAGCTTAAATTTGATATTATACAAAGAATACATGCTTTGAAACTGAACACCCTGACTCATTACATAATGTTGTCAATTTAATTTAGATTTTATAATGAAATTAAATGTGGGAAAGCTTTAAATAATTTACAGTGTATTGAAAAAAATAGATACAAACACTTCCAGAGTTATTTGTGGTATGTACATGAATTGATATTATGATACAAAATATCTATTAATAGCTCAGAAGCATTTAAAATATGATAGACAATCATTCTTTGCAGTTTTATTTCAACATTACAACCTATACTACTATACATTGTCATAGAAATCACAACAACTGAGACTGTTCAAAGACTATGGATTATTTTGTTTCAAGTCTACTCTGGAGTGAAATACAAACTGAAATTTTTAAGGAATGAAGTATTGGGTTTTCTTCTTTGGGACCACAATTCATGTAATCCAAGCTGAATCTGACATCGCAAATAAATTCAGTTGTCTAGAGTGCAATAAGAGACAGTAGTCCAATGCACACTTCTACAGCACAACATAATTCGGTTGTCAAGAGAAGTTTAACTGAAATAAGAGACTATTCATTTCTTACTCTACTCTCTGAAACATATTTGGCTTAAAGCTTCCTGTTCTGCTTCTACTGCATAAATAAATGCTGGACTTGTTTTCGTATATTTTATACATTGGTTAACTTTTTGTAATTTCTACATTTATTTTTTTTCAGTAGCTTCTGAAAATGGGGGAGAAAATCACCTACTTGCATGTACTTTGTGACTGTATTTATTCTCCTAACTACCCACTTCCAGTTCTGCAATCCCAGTTCTGCAGTTCATCTGTGGGCAAAAATCTATTGGACATCAGCTGGCCACATGGAAATCCATCATGTTTTGCCCCTGTTGGGACAAAACCTACGTAGGATGCAGCCCAAAAGCATAGGGAATGGCATAGAACTATAGCTGAAGAAAATCATATCCGTGCAAAAGTCACACTCAAAAAGTACTTTCTCTCCTTTAAAAAAACATTATATACTGACACATGGAGACAAGGGAGTTACTTCGCAAATGGAGAACCAGTGTTGACAGGGCCAATTCAATCACCCTGAAGTAACTCCCTTCTCTCCATGTGTTAGTATATAATGCCTGCATCTGTAACTTTCACTCTGTGCATCTGAAGAAGTGAGGTTTTTACCCTCGAAAGCTTATGCCCAAATAAATCTGTTAGTCTTTAAGGTGCCACCAGACTCCTTGTTGTTTTTGTAGATACAGAATAACATGGCTACCCCCTGATACTTTCTCTCCTTTGTGATCCCATAGTGGTAGGTAATAGATGAAACCAAGAGGAACAGAGAGAAAATACTGACAAAATGTACTTCCTTTTCCCAGTTTCTCACTTGTTTATTCCATGTCCTGTCTGGAAGGATTCCAGCTAAAAATCACTTTTCATGCTGTGATTTAAATATACACTTGATTTAGCAAATATGTAAGTAAGGAGTAGCTAGCTTCTCAGCTTCTGGTCACTGACAGGACTTTAAACATCTTCATGCTTCTTTTCAAAGATCAGTGGACAAGTTTATGTCTTGTTTTTTGGAGACATGAGCACAGGAGGAAGGAAGGAAAGTTAAGTTCAGTTGTTATTTCCCCCCACCCCCATGTAAACTTTTGTGTCATATGCTGCACTGTGTTTTGACACAATTTTTCATTTTGATTTGTTTGAAGTTATATTTGCAAAAATTGCTTCATCGCATCAGAAAATATCTAACATACTTAACCCTTTTATATACAGAATGTTTTAAAGGAAAACTGAAAAAATAAGGGGTCAGCTTCTGCACTCAGCTACAGATGGGTAAATCGGCGTAGCTCCAGTGACTTCAAATGTCACCATTCAGTCTGAAGTCAGTGGAACTATGCTAATTTTTTACCAGCTGAGGAGCTAGCCTGCTGTATCTATATGGAATACATGATAGTATGGTACAAGGGTTTATGTCTGCAATACTTTGAGTGGGGAAGCCACGAGTGAGCTGGCAGGTCATCCCTTTATACCACACCATGCTATCATCAGTCCTCAAACTCTATTTCTAGCCTTTTTCTCCCTCAAAATCCTAGTTTTCCAATCTCTGATGTGTGCTCCCACTGCACAAGATGATGAATAATTGACAACAGAAAGCTTTGAGGCCTTAGTGAACTCTTAAAGTAAAGACTTTTCTCTTGGCATTCTAGACTACAGCAGTACACACTCCCACTTCAAAACTTAGTGCCTCATAAATACCAATGGAGGTACTTTCACATGGGACCTAGCCAGCACATTCAGTTCACATTAGTGTAACTCCATAAAGCTGAGGAAAGGTGAGTAATTAAGGCTCCAGCTGAAGCCAACAGTTGATACCTTTGTCCAAAGTTAAACATATAATTCAAACTAAAATAAAATGTTTGGATGGTACCGTTGTCTCCAGGAGACTGCAGTGCGTGTCCGGGTGCTGAAATGAGCTACTGGGCAGCAGTAACCACAGCTGATAGGACTGAAATTTCCAGCACCTGCATTGACTGTGCCACAGCAAAGGCAGCTGCATTTAAGCAGCCTCAGCGGTATGATGCATTTATTTATTAAACAATTACTCTGCTTTGACTCAGCCATGCTAAAAACACGTAGTTACAAGTCCATATACTCAGCACTGTCACTGGTCACATGTGAGCAGAGTTTTATAAAGAGGAGGAGCACGGTAAATCAGGTTTGATTCACAGCTCCACTCATCATTACTGGTCACTTGCTAAAGACAGACACTTCTTTACTGTTCCAGCAAGTTTAAAGACCCAATCCTGAAAATACAAATGAATGCAATATTTACTACCAGGAGTTGTCCTACCAGTTTAAATTCCAGAATTCTAAAACTTTTTATTTTAAGTAAAACTTTGCAAAGAAGCTGCAGGTTTTAGGCCACTGACATATCACAAAAAACAGTAGCATAAAGCAAACTACAGTTATGAAGCAGGATTCAGAGAAAGAGACAAGGGATGAATAGAGGCATTTGGAAGTAAAGAAAGAGAACGTGTGAGCTAGAAGCAGGCAGAGAATCCAGTGACCTCAGAACCCCAGAGACTTAGAAACAAGGTAGAAAAGGTTTTCTCTGGAAGGTTACAAAGAAAGACATCATCACATTGGCTCAAATAGTGTTGCTGTTAATTTGACTCTAGTGCTGTGTTTACCACACTGCCTCTTGCTACTATAAAGGCACAGAACTAATTCCAGAATGTTAGCCAGAAAGGAACTCAAAGCAAGACCCTAGAGATGAAGAAGAGAGGTTATCAGCTTAGCATGGCACCAGATGACAATAATTGCACATGTTGAAATAATGCTGATAGAAGAGATGAATAACTACAGAGCACAATATAATCCCAGAATCTGTTTTTGGAACATGTGACCAATGTGGCCTCAGCAGGAATTTATTTTTTCATGAATATCTCACAGGTTTATATGCCATTTTGAAAGGGACTTACATTCATTTTTTAATTGGACAGCTATGGATTGTAGCTGGATAGTAACTGTAAGGTACGAGTTGTCTTCTTGTATCCCTAGTATTTGAGATTCTGCTGTTCCAGTACAAAGAGCCAGGGCCAAGCTGGCAAAGTTGCATGTATGCCAACATTTTTGTTTTATTTTCTCCCCACAACTTCTCTGTGTGCCCTGCATGTGGCATCGGATTTCTGGCAGCCATTACACTGAACAATAGACATATTCTGGGCAAACCAATACGGTGCAGAGTTCTGTCAAATGTGAACAGTGCCTGTATGAGGCCTTCAAACATGAACAAAGCAGGGGAACAATATTTGGCTATACATTTCTTGCAGTGTGTAAACCAAAAGGGATTTTTGCACACTTATAGAACTCTTTCAACACTATTCTGTTCTATGGTGTGATACTTTTTCTTTGCTATATAAGACTACGATGAGCCAGAGCAGATGAAAGAAAAACATCTCCAATCAACTGCAAAACATAGTATTAAAATGCTTAACTGTCATCACACAGACCTCATGCAAACAACTGTAATACAACCTTGATAGATGATTGTCACACTTACTTATTTCTAGCAGCATCCACAGTGATTTAGCATTTCCCAGATAGAAAAGAAGGTATGATCCCTTCCTCGTTATGGTTCCTTGCATGTGTAAAGGACAACATAGAAGAAGGCACAGAAATGTTGGTTTGTGAAGCCAGGCAGCACTGGAGAAGTGGAGAGGACAGGGAAAGACCTGGAATCAGACAAGGGGAGATAAATAATGGGTAATGAAGGGCTTTTGAGGCATTAACACCAGGAAAGGAACCATAATGCATCCTTCAAGAAACAGTATTAAAGAGGCTACAGCCTATGGAACACTTCTGCCAGGAGCTTAGTGGCAGCAAAAAGGGAAAAACCGAATACTCCCTCCCTGGGCACCTTTTACAGGCAGAACTTCTCCACTCACAAGCACTCCAAGACTGTACAAACAAGAGAAGCTTTATTCAGGGAAAGGGAATATAGTCTAAACTTGGGAAAACGTAGCAACAGCATATATATGTGAAGACAGATTCAATATCACTCTCCCCTTTCGGTAACTTTGGCAGTCCATCTAACTCCCTTCCCACCCACCAGTGAGGCCTCACCAAAATCCAGTTAGCTTTGATGCTGTCCTCTGTGTTGTCTCTCCCTACAAAGTCCCCACAGGAGGGGAACCAAGAACAGCCAGGAACCTTGAGCAAAGTCCTGGATGCTTGAAGATAAGAGCTGTTTGCGGTCTTTCAACCTCACTGAGAGCCCACCACCCATAAAAATCCAAGTTCATATATAGTCATAGTGACCCCTCAAGTGTCACCAGAGGAACTGTGGGTAAGTAACCTATGCAAATATGGCAGCACTTTTTCCTTTTCACCAACAGAGTGAGTAGAGAGTTCTTTTCCCTCTGGAGCTTCTGGCCATAGGGCTTAACCCATGTAATAAAGATATGATTTGTGTTTCTGAAGGGATAATTCACTCCTGCTGCTTGCTTTGTGTCCCAGAGACACAAATTATGTCCCAGCTCATTCCTCATGTAGGTTGACTGAGTGCTGTGGAGTTACACCAAGGATGAATTTGGACTCCTTTCTCCTGTGGAATCAAAATCTTTTCCACATAGCCACAGACTGTGATGGGGAGTAACCAGCAGGGGCCAATGAAACCTTAAGAAACAAAATACATTCATGGACAAATGTTCTCAAGTCATAAGGAACAAGGGGGAGAGTAATATTAAAACTAAGTGACATACACACTGTAAGCTGAATAGGTTCTCAATAAAATGATTTGATATTTCCATGAGGCATCGGCAACTCTTTATATCTGGGTCCAGCATGAAACAAATATAATTGCAAAATAATTTTAAATGCACTTTTATCATCATTTATCAGGATGATTGAAAAACAATAATGCAGTAGAATCCATGAGCCTGCATATGTGGTATCTTTAAGGGGGGTGTTCAGGAGAGATGGCCACTGTCTTCCCACCACTATGAGGACACATTTCTGGGAGTAAGCAGTCAACCAAACCACCTCACCCCTTCAGCAGCAGAGCCAGGAAATGCTGCTAAGCCCAACTGCTTGAGCTAGTATTTACAGAAGATTAGCATGGCCAACTGAAATACAAGAGGAGTAGATTGTGATTCTGTCGCAATAGGTTCTGTACCAAACTCTATTCTACTGTGGTGCACCAAGTCAGACAAACTAGCATGCACTGTGCTAGAAGAATATGCACCTGAGTGGTATGTACTCTGCCTACTCCAACCAGTATCCAAGCACCAGTGGGTAGAAAAAGGTCCAGCCATTCCCCCTTGAAAATGTGCAGTACCTCAGGCTGGGTTAGCCCATTTCCACTCTCTTGTTCAGAGGTTCAGCACTTCAGTCCCACACGAGCCCTACTCTGAGTGGGACTCAGGAGGTGCATTGGCCTGTGCTGGCCTTCTGTGCAGGGGTGCATTTTACCCAGCAAGTTTAGGTGCCAAACCTTCTGGCTGCCTTCTGAGCAGGGGCCCAAAGATCTCCCTATGCCCTCACTAGCCCTTTGTGCTACTATCCAGGCACAGCCACAATCTCGCCCAGAAAATGGAGCAACTAATTTTTAACCCTCTTTAGTCTCCAAGATTTATTCCAGGCACCATCATATGCTTTTCATTTAGTGAAATAGACCCGCTGCCTCTGACGCAGGTAAGGCAATATTTACTAACTCAGCAGACACTTAACGAGGCCCCTCATCCCTTTGTATTGAGGCCAACTCTTCTCAAGTTCCCTGGCAGGCTTTTTTATTATTATTATTTCATTTTAAACCATGAAATCCAGGTTTTACACAAATCTTAAAGTAAATGTTTAAGGTAAAAACCCAATCTTAGGCAATACCAAACCCGCTAAACACAGTTTAAGCAGTTGCTGAGTTTGTACCAGTGGAAAGGAGAAAAATCTTGTAGTTCAGCCACAGGACTGGGAATCAGGAGACCATAGTTCTAGTTAGAGCTGGTCAAATGCTCCACAATCATTGTTTTCAGTATGCCCTGGAATTCCACCCAGCTGTTTGGTTGAACCATGTTTTTGTCCTTTTTTAATACTCTGTGAGTGAAACTCACCCATGCATACGGGGTGTAAGTGGGATTTAAGTGGTACAGAGGCCTTGTGCCAGTACTCTTACAGGCATGAATGTCACCCTTTGTGATTTCTGCATACAGTCTTGTGTGGGTTTAGAAAATACAGCTCTTCTGACCTGGTGTTTATTAGAAACACATATTGTGCTATTTATGTTTCCTTTTCACTAATCTGAGAGCACTTTAAAGAAATCTAAAATGATACACTGCTTTATGGAGCTTGGCACAGTCAGTCAATATGTACATACTTGAAAAATGTTCAATAGCAAAATATGGCCAGCTCACATACCATTATGTAATTTGATCAAATCACATGATGATCGTGCATGCCAAAGAAGTTCATAGACCATTGCACATGATTCTAAAAGGTATTTCAAAGAACAAATCAGAGTTAGTATGGTTTTCTCACTGACCACCACTTCTTTTTAAATACTGAAAATAAAAGAATCCTGTTCTCTTAAAACCAAACCTGACAGAGGTACAGTCTCCCCTTCCCATTCTGCATGGGAGATGCCCTTGCCTACTCTCTAGAGCTTCCCAGGAATTTTTTTTAAATTATTCCCAGATACTTACTATAGATTCAGATCTAGAGAATGCTTGCCATCAGTTAAGGTTGCTAGCTTGATAATACTAAAGGTTTTTAATTATGACTGTCTGAGTCAGTTACCCAGGTAGATTTTTGAGGGATAAAGGTATTAACCCACTATTAACAAGTCTTCCCACTTGAAAAAAAAATAATCCCCCTAAAGACATGAAGACAGGACTTGGGAGTAAGAGCACGACAGGTGTGTGAACCTGTAATATAGCCATGCTGCACTCAGGATCGGGTGGGTACTCTGGCAGAAAGGCTTGACAAATTTTTTCCTCCGTATATCTGTTACATTACCCATAATAAATATATAACACAACACAAGTATGTTACCTTTCAGAATAATGATTATAATAAAGCTATCATGGTCCAAGAATGTTATCACAAATACAAAAGCTAGCTTTGTGAAACTAAGCAGACAAACATACCTTGGAGAAAAGATTGTCTCCATTAAAGGCACTGGACTAGGAACCCCTGTCTCTACAACAGATTTCTTGTGACTTTGGATAAATCAACAATCTTTCAGTGCCTCATTTCCCCATCTATAAAATGGGGACAATACCCCCATACACACCTCAGAGGCATGGTGTAAGGATAAATTCATTAATGTTTGTAATATCTCACAGTATGGCAATGGAAGCCTGTCATGGCACTTGGGGTGCAATCCAGACTAGTAAGAGGTTGTGTCACCACTTGCCCTGCAACCCTGGGTGCATTACAATGCTTTGCAGCTTTAGCTCCCAGCCTGGGATGCTTACAGCCAGCCTGCAAGACTCACCCTGAGTGTGTGTGTGCTCGACAACTCTGGTTCAGCAGCTCTGACCCAGCAGCCTGTCTACAGCCCCACTCTGGTTTCCACCTTGGTTACAATCAGCAAGGGGACCCCAACACACTTCCAGTCCTGAATTTTCCCAGACCATGTGCTCTGCAGCGTCCAGCCCTCTCCTAGACAACTCAGAGACATAATAAGGTTCCTGTATTCCTTTAAAGAGACAAAAGGACATCATAGCTTCTTAACTTTACTGGGGCAAATACACCCTTCCTTACAAACACAGCACTGAGTTGGTTTATAAATAAAACAAATGCATTAACAACAGGACATAATAATAGATTAGGTGATGCCAAGTAAAAGGAATAAAATTAGAAATGGTTACAAGCAAATAAAAGTGAAAACACGCATCTAAAAGTCTATAACTTAAACTAGCAAGGTAGAGGCTCTGTTCAAGATGGTTTCTCTCACCAACCTTCCTTCTTCCCAGCCAAGGCTAATTTTCCCTTGGTCAGAACTTTCCCCAGAAGTGCAAGATGCTGGCTTCCCTTGTCTCCTTAGGTGAAAGATCTTTGCACCTATGTTCAGTTTCCAGATATTTCAGCCCACCCACCCCCTTGGTTGAAGGACCCCTCTTTCTTGGCATGCAACAGCTCTGTTTCCTTGTGTCTGTCTAGTGATGGATGCCAAAGATTGGTTCTGTCCTTGCTTATATCTTCCAAATTTCAATTACCTTGTTTCAAGAGGCAGGATGACCTCCTGCTGTTTTTCCCCTTTCTTGTGGGCTTCCTGGGGCTTCTATTGTTTTGATTATACCATACTTAATTTACACAGGAGACAGAAACATAGCTGCATTCTCTCCTGTCTTGAAGGAAACTTGTTTCTCCCAGTTTGGTCACAGGCTTTAATGCTTAATCATTATTAAGAAGCCATATTTCCATATGTAATACTAATACATACATTTCACAATGACATTAATCATCAGTGTGTCATTATCTTTCAGAAAAGACCTAATTTTTATAAAACAGTAATATTGTATATATTAGTTGATTCAGTTGGTTATCCCTTGAGGTTCAGCCCCCTGTCTTTATAGACCAGTAAGCTTTGAAATGGATTCTTCTGAAGGTTACCCCTCAAAGTAACATTTATTCAAGCTGCAAGAAAGGCAACATGGAGTCTGGTGGTGAAGAAAGCTACATGTTCTTTCTTCCCCCGCTGGTGTTTGCTAAATACAGATTGCAGGAAACAGAACAATCTCCTTCCCCACTTGTTAATTTGATGGTCCTGTTTACTGCTTATATGTAAATTGAAGTAAACCCACATTCCTTTGTCTAAGGCAGACTGTGCGTATGCACTGCTTGCCAAACACATTTTCAGAATACACTTCTAGCCCATATTCATATCTTTGTACACTCCCTGTACAAGAATATTAATGATCAGTGAGTTATTAGTTTCCCAATGATATAGTTTTACATGCCACCTTTTAGATACAAATTATGACAGTGTGTTAGGTGTAGCAAGTATGTCAGGCCTGACAAGAGCTGCTGACAGTGTGAACCACAAATGGGCCTGTGTGTCAGAGCCATAGAAGAAGATCATGAAAAAAGCAACTAGATGGATCCCATATGGAGTATCCCATATTGCTATACCCAAATATGTGCCATAAAGAATCTCTATCGTAGCTCAGAAGACTTTCCTGCTCAAATATATTTTTCTATTCTTTATACCATAATAGTAGTGATAAACAAGAATGAATTGTTCATTGGGCATAATATTGAATTCCAAGGTGACAAAACTTGGTTCAACACATGGCAGTACAATGATAAAGCAGTCATTTTTCAGGACATTTCTTTGGGCAACAGGGAGCAGGTTTTCAAAGCCATAAATGGAAGTTGGATGCCTAATTCCCATAGAAAAATCACCAAGAGTTAGGCAACTAAATGCTATTTGTGCCTTTGAAAATCTGTTCTTCAAGAGAATGATTTTTTTGTTTTGGGGAAAAAGATTGTTGTCAGATCACCTACATTTATTCCACCAGTACATATGCATATTCAAAAAAGTCCAGTGTGTTAACACCCACCAATCCAATCTCTAATCATCACTGTAAATTCTACTATTTGGAGGATACACCTTAATTATTCTTCTTATAAAATGTTGGAAAATATAGTATCAAAGGATTCAAGTTTAAAAGAATTTTACAGAAAAAATAGGAAAAGATCAGGCTGTTGACTTTGGCTTTTCATATGCTGCAACTTCATTACATCAGAGACTTGAGATACTATGAATATATCTAAGTGTTGACCTCATTGCAGTTTCCAGTATTTGGAGGCAATAAATATCTCTCACTGCAATAATAAACACAGAACCCACTAGTATTTATGAACTGCAAGAAACACTGATGCCAAATATTCTGTGAAAACCAAAATGGGATTAAAGATATTTTATTGGAAGTTTTAAAAAAAGAAGAGTCACAAAAGAGTCCCTACAAAAGAGTCCCTTTTGCCTAAACTGGTGATTGTTAAGTTGAGTAATTTATTAGCTTAATAAGAGCAGTTGGAAAGTAACATTTTTTATTAATTTATTGTTCATTTCATTTTTCACTGGTTTTGAAGAGTGTGGTCAGAAAAATCAGAAGTTCACTGTAGGATTTCAACATATTGCAGTTGTCAAATTGTGCAGGTGTATTGCTAGTAAACTCACGATTATTCCATCTGAAATATTACAATAAGTGAAAGTTAAGATTGGTGTTGAGAACTCACATATTGGAACAGGCTGATGTTAAATTCACACTTGCAACCTTCACTCTGTGTCCTTGTGCATGTGCAGTATTCTATTGTCTAAAATTACATGATCACATGCTACTTCTCCAATATTAGGTGCAGGGGATCGTGCCCACTATTACACCCCTCCTAAAGGTGTAGCATTCCCACCACACAGACATCTGGTTAGGAAACCTGGTACATGTTTAAAGGGAGAAGAATTTGCCTTGCTTCCTTTCTACCCCTTGACTTCTTTTGAGTTATCTTGCACCACAGGAGGTACACAAAGATCCTTGGTTGTTGCTAGGTGCTGAACAAGGATGCAAGTAGTAGAAGCTCCTTGCACCAAGGAAGTAATCAGACACAATCTGGTCCTGTGTAAACAAGCTATTCATTATCTCTGAAGTAATAATTTTCAACTAAGGCCTTGTCTACACTACACAGTTTTGTCAACAAAAGTCAGGTTTCGTCAACAAAACAGTGGAGGTGTACACACTGCAATGCTCCTTCTGCCGACAAATCTCTCCTGCTTTGCCAACAAAATAAAACCACCTTGATGAGAGGCATAAAGCTTTTTGCGGCAAAGTTATATCAACAAATTGTTAGTGTAGGCACCGCACTTGGTTATGTCGCTGTAAATGGCTTCCAGGTGGTGTCCCATATCATCCATCCTGACCACTCTGGTCGCTGCCCTGCCCCCAGGTACACAGGCATCCATCTCTGCCTGGAAATTTTTGAAATTCCACTTCCTGTTTGCTCGGCATGGAGAGCTCACATCGCATCTTCCCAGCTGACCATGGCGACTCCATGCAACAAACGCTCTCCTGCTTAGAGCACACCTGAGTTGTTGGATCTGCTGGCGCTGTGGGGAGAGGAGGCTGTGCAGTCCCAGCTTCACTCCAGTTGTAGGAACTTCAATACCTACAGTCAGATTTCTCACGACATGTTGGATAAGGGCTATTAATGGGACACGCATCAGTGCTGTGTGAAGATAAAGGAGAGGAGGCAGGCATGCCAGAAGGCAAGGGTGGCAAACCATTGCTCTGGTGCTGCGCTGAAGGCCTGTCGCTTCTATAAGAAGCTGGATGCTATCCTCAGCGGCAACCCCACCTCCACTGCCAAGAGCCCCGTGGATACTTCAGCGGGGCTGGAGACAGCAGACAGTGGACTCAACCCCGAGGATGAAGTCATGAACGAGGAGGTGAGTTGGAGGAGGATGTGGAGCACGTGGCAGGCTCGTCTGGTGACATGGCAAGTCAAGACCTCTTTTCCACTCTGGAGGGGTCTAACCAGTCCCAGTCCTCCATCTTTGGCACACATGATGCAGGAGAGGAAAGCTTTAGTAAGTGTTCATTTTGAGTTGACCCTGCTTGGTTATATGAGGTAGCACTGTCCTTTGCTCTGTATACTCTAGAAGTGGGTGAAGGGATAGAAAGATACAAGACAAATTGTGTTTGTATGTATTCCACATTCCCCCTGTGCAGCTAAGCAGTGGGCTGGAACAGTGTGTTACTGCACACTGATATCTCATGGGAATCCTCCAGAGAAATCTCTAGGAAACTTTTCTGGAGGTACTCACCAATCCTCTGCTGAAGGTTCTTGGCAGAGCTACTTTGTTCCTTCCTTCATTAGAAGGAAACCTTCCTGTGCCAATCAGCAATCACCTGTGCAGGGACCAAAGCAGCACACAGGCAAGAAGCATAGGGACTGGGTCTGAAGCCGTATGCATGCAGGAGATGTGTCTTGCATCCTTGCTTACCCTCAGGAGTGAGATATCGGTTTCAATGACCCCAGCCTGTAAACAATGGTGGCAGAATTTACAATATTGTCCCCTAGTCGTCTGCAGTGATCCCCTTAGAAAACCACCTAGACCCTCTGCCCTGTCTTGAGTGCCCAACCCCTCCCACCCCCCAGGCCAAACTCACCATGTTTAGGGTGTTCACCAAGAGGTGTGCTTGCCAAGGGATAATGAGAAAGTGATTGGTATAGAAAAAGAGGTGTATTTTACTATAAATGATTCAATGCTGTGCATGAACTAACAATCATGCTTCTCTTTATTGTTTCTTGTGCTTCTGCAATTGTGGCTTCAGGAGAACCCCCTAAACACCAGCAAAGCACCTCCACCAGATAAGGAAGTGACCAAGGCGGAGCAAGGAGGACATGTTCTGAGAGGTGCTCCAATCCTCAGAGGCCAAAAAAAAGAGAATGCAGGGAGTGGAAAGAGACCCTGAAGGAAAAATTTAAAATAGACAGGCAGGACAAAAAGGAGAGAGAGAGGGGCACATTGTAAAGGGCCAGGACCGGATGATAGAAGTGATGGAGGAGCAAACAGAGATTTTGAAGTCCCTAATCAGAACACATGCATGCTCTTCCCCTCCCCCTCCCCCCACAATCGATACAGAAATGCTTTCCATGTCCTATCCAAACTCCTCCCATGCATTCCTTGAAACTTCCCGGAATGTCTCAGTACCCCATTCACTTCACCTCTTCCGACAGCTTCCAAAATGGTAGCTGGACTTATACACAGGAATGAGAGCATACACTGCCCTGCATTCTTATCTCCCTTCCCACCAAGCTTTTTGTGTGTGTTGTTAATTGCTATTTAACAAAAACAAACTCTCTGAAAGATAGCCAATCTTTATTTGTCTCCTACACATGGTGGTTGCTGCTCATAGTAATACATAATGGCAATTTGATCATTTTCTGATTACAAATCCCTGTCAGGAATCATCACAATTTTCATGCAAGATGGCAAGTTAACAAAGCATGGCAGAGTGCTGTATAGAAAGACACATTACTGGTACTCTTTGTCAAATTGCTGCCTCAAAGTCTCCCTCATTCGAATAGCCCGCCCTTTGTGCCCCTCTAATAGCCCTGCTATCTGACTGCTCAAAAACAGCCGCCAGGCATTCTGCCACCATGCTCCACTCCAGGGTAACTTTTCACCCTGAGCCTCACAAATATGCAGTGTGCAGCAGGCTGCTATGATCATGGGAATATTTTCCTCAATTAGGTCTAACCTGCCATAAAGGCAGTGCCAGCGTGCTTTTAATCTGCCAAAGGCACATTCTACGGTCATTCTACACTTGCACAGCCTATTGTTGAAGTGCTCCTTGCTGCTGTCCAGGTTTTCCATGTGAGGCTTCATGAGCCATGGGAGTAAGTGGCATGCTGGATCTCCCAGGATCACTATGGGCATTTCAACATCCCCCATTGGAATCTTCTGGGCTGGAAAGAAAGTCCCTGCTTGGAGCTTTCTGTACAGGCCGGTGTTCCTGAAGATGCACCTTCCCAGACCACACTGCACTGATGTCAGGGAATGCCCACAGTGATCCACAAGCACCTGCAATACCATAGAGAAGTACCCTTTTCTACTGATGTACTCCATCGCAAGAGCCAAAATTGGGATATGCATATTATCTATTGCCCTGCCACAGCTAAGGAATCCCATTGCCACAAAGCCATCCACTATTTCATGCACATATCCAAGAGTCACAGTCCTTCCTAGCAGGATGTGATTAATGGCCCTGAACACTTGTGTTAATGCAGCCTCAACAGTGGACTTCCCGACTCCAAACTGATTTACGACCGACTGGTGCAGTCTGGAGTTGCAAGCTTCCACACAGTGATCACCATGCACTTCTCACTGAGAGTGCAGCTCTCATTTAGGTGTTCTTGAGCCACAGTGCTGGGAGTTCCATGAAGGTGGCTTTCCTTATCTGAAAGTTCTGCAGCCACTTCTCATCATCCGAGACCTGCATAATGATGCAATCCCACCACTCAGTGCTTGTTTCCGAGCCCAAAAGCGATGGTCTACTGAGTTCAGATGCTCTGTGAATGCCAAAAGTAATCTGATGTTGTTTCTTTCTGTGGCAGACAGCAGGTCAGGCAACTCTGGTTCCTGTTCAGATTGGGAGTTCATCATATACTGCATGACCATCTGTGATGTGTTCATAACAGTGACCAAAACTGTAGAGAGCAGTGTGGGATCCATCCTTTCAGACAGAGCTGGTGGGTGCACAATAAACAGGAGCCTTTGAAAAATGCCATGAAATGCAGTCAGAAGCCCATGGAATGATAGGATGGAAAAAACGCATCCTGAGACATTGAGCCTGCACCCATGATGCACTGCAATCCACTCCACCTTCCCACAACGCCTAGCTACAGAAGGTGGCAAGTAGCACAGTGGGATAACTACCCAGAGTGCACTGCTCTCACTGTCGATGCTAGAGCACCAACTGTGGATGCGCTCTGCCAACAGAAGGAGCGTTGTGTGAACATGCACAAACAATGTAATTATACCAGTTTTTGATTGTCGGCATAACTTGTGTCGAAAAAACTGTGTCATGTAGACAAGCCCTAAGTAACTCTATGTAACTCACTAGTCTAGTTTCCCAATTTATCTTGCTTGCTTACAATGCTTACCCTCAAAAACTTGTCATTTACATTAGAAAAAGAAATATGGTTACTCCAGTATTTGCAGTGTTCTAGGTATCCTCCCATAGTAAGTCTAGGAAATACTGCAGAAAGTGAGGTAATGCGCTAAGACAAAACTACAGTGACTTTTAAGGGCAACCCTGATATGCTTCCAACCAACCTCTTCAAAATGGCAACATGTAAAATGAGATCATACTGCAGCAACCTTGCATGTGCTGTTTTATTTCAAAATTAATTTTTCCTGGTGGTTAGGACACTCAGATTTCAGTGCTTCCTTCAGAGTAGGCCTAAGGGGGGTATTCTAGCTCATGATGCACCTACCAGACAGATAGTAGAAAGGTAGCAGAGCTGATGACTACTGCAAGAAGCTATTTGTGAGCATTCGTTCAAATACAAACCATGAACTTGTTTTGGTAGTATGCACAACTCATTTGCTTCCTGTGCACATTCACATGAGGCAAGTATATTTTTTCTTAAGAGCATTCAAAGAAAACAATTATGATTACCGTACTCATAAGAATATGTATTTGCACAAGTATTCATGCCAGAATTGTTCCTGTGACCATCTTGAAAACTTTGTGGGTTTGGGAGACATCCAATCAGGAATCAGACTCTATGCCATGTGACTTAGATGACCAATTGCATAGAACAAACAGCTAATTGAGAATAATAAACACTCAACGCAATGGTTGTTGCAAATACTTCATGAGGAATGTGTAGGCTGAAATATTTTTGCAATACGCTGTTCAAATATTGAATAATGAACAAATTCATAAAAGTTTAAGACTGCTCACTCAGGGACAATATCTGCAGAGAGGATGAAATTCACCCCGCTGCAGAGGGCCAGCACAAGGTCTGTGTAGCAATCTAAGTCCCACTGGCCTTTTGCACAGGGTTGCCATTCACCCAGATAAAAGGGGTGTTTAATAAATTGTATGATGTTGCCAATAGTTCCCCCAGCTCGAGCAAACTTCAATAAAACTTCTAACTCTGTATGTAAAGTGATACAAAGAGGACTTTACAGGGCCCTAAGGGGCCAGCTGGGAATTCCCTTGGTGCATCCAAGAGTAGCATAAAACAACCCCCAGCCCTTTTCCCTTTACCTCATCCTCTAATAGTGCCAGGGGAGTATTAGATGTTGGGAACATGCTGGGGGACCAGGTCTGGCCAGATAGCACTGGGCTGCAGTGATCCCTGACATATAATAGCTCCTGCAGGGCAGTTACAGTCCCTAACAGCTTACACTAGTCCTAGTCCAGACATTGCAATAAGTTACACAATGCTGAACCAAACCTTGGCAGCCCTGAGGACTGCAGAACATGACCCTCTCTGAGGTGCATCAATCCTGCTTTCTGTTTCTAAGCCACCATCCTTCAGACATGTCAAAGAAACTTGACCTCTTTGGAGACTTAAAACCGTGACACGTGTGACTTTTAAAAAATAACCTAGCTTGGGATTCTCTAATTGAAAATGAATGAGTCCAAAAATGCTTGCACAGCAGGATATTACATATTTTCCATGCTCTGTTAATTTAAAACTAGCCAAACAGAATTTCAGCAAACATCATTTCTGGCTTGAGAACAAGCATGTGAAATTTTAGACAAAAGAGTAATATCCCACTTTTTGGGGTAAATTATAAGCACCTGAAAATGAAAGTGCCTCCTGAACTGTTTGTACAGTAACTATAGTGCAGCTTCCACAATAGTATAATACAGCAGCAAGATAATTGCAGCTATTATATCCTATTACAAATATTTACCAAACTGTGGGCAATGAAAATTGCTATCTCAACTGATTTTGACATTCCAAGTGGAAAATAAATGCCTTTCACTCTTGGACAATTTGTTGAACAAAAATTTCAAGCAGCATCATATTTATTTTGGGTTCAGAAAGTGTATAGTGGCTCTCACACAGTGGTTTTCATGCCTGAAAAAGTCAGATTTCCAAAAAATTTGTGTGTAATAAAATCATTTTCTATAAGGAGAAACAAATCAGAAGATAAGAAAGACTCCAAATCAGTTATCGTGCCTTCTCTTGCTGCTTTTGTTTCCTAATTCGCTAGCTTCTGGTTGCATTTTCTTTGAATGTTTTACATCCAATGCATCTCTCTCTCAGGCTTCACTCCTGTAATGAGCGAAGTGCAGACACCCCATTGACTTCACTGGGGCTTTGCAAGTGAACAGGGGTCCACTCATATGGAGCTCATTGCAAGATCAGGGCCTAACAACGTAGATATCGTCCTGGCAATCTCAGGACCTGAGCCAAAACAACATTGAAGTCAACCGAAGTGTAACTTCAGCAAGCTTCAAGTTTTTTGTCAATGAAGGCCTGATCCAACAGTGTCCCACAGGCACTCACTTACTCTTTTTCCCCATCATAAAACTGTCAATCTCAAGGTTAGTATTAGAGCTATGAGCATTTGAAGACTGATGAGAAAAGTGGGAGGGGAAGTAGTAGTGTTTGGCTTACATTTTAAAGGACTCATCCCACACTCATTGAAATCAGAGATTATTGTGGGCTGGGATGTAGGTGGCCTGGCCTAGTAATCAGAGCAGGAGTGATGTCTAGTGGGCAGAGCAGGTATCCAGTTTGGTATCCAGTTAGGGAACTAAGCCAAGGGTCAGCACCAGAGTCAACTGCCAGTTACCACAGCCAGGGGTCAAGCCAGAGTCAGAGCCACAAATTGAAGCTGAAGGGTCACTGCCAAGGTCAGATACCAAATGCCAGAGTCAAGGGTCAAGCCGGCATCAGAAGTTAGAGGCCCTGGCTCAGAGACAGGACTGGTAACTGATAGTGGAAGCAAGATAAGGGCAGGAACTGGAAGAGAGGCAAGGACCAAGCACAGAACAGGAACACAGTAGGGGCAGGTACCAGGAGCAGAGCAGGAACAGGGTTGGGTGCAGGAGGCAGGCACATGCAGGATCCAAGGCAGCCACAACACACCTGTTACTTAAAGAGACTTCCTGTGCCTCCTTTTGGCTTAAATAGCATGGTTGGACCAATCGGTGGAGCCTGGGTGCTCCTCCAATCAGGGTTCCCATGGGTGGTGCCTGGGCTGAGGCTGCAGTCTTACTAGCTTCTTAGCCCATTAGGTTGCAGCAAACACTGGGTGGATGCCTGCACAAAGGTTCAACAAGGTTTTAGTAAAACATTCCAAGTCCAGGACCTCCTCCTTGATCAAATCTATGAATAGCTGACACTTTACTAACCACTGGCCTTGCATTAATTAGCATGAACTGAGGACCAGGATCCCCGGCCACCGAAAGTTACGTCATACAAAACAAGTAGCATAAAGACTAACATCTCAACTATACTTTATGCCTTGCTCTCTTTTTTTCCCCCCTGTATTGTCTCTCCCTAACCACTCGCATGGAGATCAAGGAAACCAACCTCTTGCAAACAACACTGCCCAAAGACCTACAGATTCCCAGCACATAGCAGTTTGGTTCCACCTTCTCAGCCAATCTATTGTAAATGTTGAAGAGACGCAGCTGCCATAGTTGAATACCCTGAAAGGATCTCCAGGGTGGGCCACAATATCCATCTCTAATACAAACCTTTATTTTTTTTTTAAATTGATGTACAGATACAAAGGACTCAATAAGATGATTCAAACAAAATCTTATGAAACTTCCATTACCCGGAGAAAGATGTATCTGAAATAATCACATTTTACAGGTAAAGTAAATGTTCCTCTTGGTGAAAACTGCTGAACAAAACCGATATACCACACACAAAAAATTTGCCAAACAGAGAATCACTAGTTAATCAGCTGTCAGTGATCCTGTGAACTGCTGCCACATTACTCATGCGTTTCATATAGGATATTATATTACTCCAGCATTGTGGATATGTTACCCAATGTAAAATGTTGTGGTTCTGGCAGATTTCACTGCCATACTGTGCATCTTTCTCAACAGCTGTACCATTTTGCAGACCTCTCTTACTGAATTTGTCTATTCACATCAAGAAATAGCGGGAAGGGAAACTGAGTTATCTAGAAAAGGATTTATTTGCATATGTTTGGACTCAAGTTACTTTTATATAAATTATGCTCTACTACAGTGATTACAATGAATTAATTTAATTGTCATGTAGATACCAGATCTATAAGGCCAGATCTTTACAATGAAGAGAGTGACATCAATTTATACCAAGAAACTGGCTCAAACTGTACATATCTATCTGCACCAATGTGTTTTTTTAAGTATACCTTTAAATGAAACTGATGACTGTAGGAATACACAGCCTGATGGCAATAAAGATATGTGGCCGCAGAAATCACAATCAGCTATAAAAGTAGACACCATATGTTATCATATTTCCTAAAAATTTCCTTTGCTAAGCCATCAGCTATGTAATGTGAGCAGAGTGAGGGCTTGGGTAGAATTATCTTGTGCTACTTCTCCCAGGTGTTTCCTAAAGAGTTAAGATTGTTCAGTCTTTGCATTTGACATTCTGCTACGCCCACTGGTTGCCAGGATAATCACTCTATCTTGTCTTCTTAATTGTGACATTATGACATCAATTTAGAGGAGAGAGGATTTAACTTTGCAGTCCAAAGGGGCGTGGGAGCAAATCAGCAATGACAAAACCAATGCAATATCCATTCCTTGCTACCAGCATCAATACTAAATTAACTTATTAGGGAAGGCTAACGTTAATGCTCAGGATCAATTAGAATAAATCATTAAACAAGATTTAAAAATCTAAATGCCATCCTCACATGCTATTACTAACATAACTTTGTAAATATAATAGGAGCATAAGAATGGCCATACTGGATCATACCAATAGTCCATGGATACATTATTCTGTGTCTGAGCGTGACCATTACCAGATACTTTGGGGGGGGGAGGAGGAAAGAAGTACATAATAGACCTCTATGTTCATCAGCTGGAAATAAGTGCTTGTCACTTTAATTTATTACCATACAGTCACTTTTACATCAACCAAGAGTTTTAGTATCATAAGCTATATAAATGTGGCACACCAATATTTTTAGAGACCAATTCTAATCCAAAATATTAGGAGGAGCCCTATCGTGATGAGTTCTGAAAGCAGGTTCTCTAACTTAAGCAACAAAACATGCTGGTTTCAATTGAATATTTGTGACGGCTGAATTTCCTAGACTGGACAAATGTAATGTTACTGGAAACAGCAGGAAGCTGACACAGAGTTGACAGTCCCAGTGAAAACTCAATTAAAGGGAACTGAAAAAGTTAAAATGAGGACGGCAAGAAATAATTGTAAAGAGATGCTGCAGATGCTCAGCCGAGGTAAAACATCCACTGAAGTCAATCAAGCGCTGCTGATTTACACAAGCAAAGGATCTGGCCCTCTATCTTGAAACCAGTCCAGGAGAAGCTGTTGCAGCCCAACAGCAGCCATTGTTGATTTAGGGGATAGTTTATATCACGAGCAGAACATTCCAAGTAGAGTGGGAGCTATAATAAGGCAAGATGAGAACCAATCTACTACCTGTCATGAGTTATGTCTGTAGAAGAAAAGTGTTCTGCAGTTACTTGCAGACTGAGCACAATCTCCCCACAAAAGTACTTAGCCTAACAATAGGTCTATCTAAACACAAAAACAAGTGTAACTGGAATAGAATTCCTCCTCGAGTTCTTCGAAGGGCAATGCAGCACCCCATTGCCCACAAAAAGTTCTGGATTTAGAAGGCACTAGTGATTGTATGGTCGTCTCTGGACAGGGCTATAAGACCAGGTTCACCAATACAACCAGGCTGCTTTGTGCACTCCAGGGATGCAAAATGGCCATTAACCTGGATTAACTGACCAATGGAGGATTTCCCATGCCTACGGGAATCCTCTAGTGATGTAGAGCCACCAGGACAGCTCCTGCACCACCTTTCCCCTCAGCCCCTGGCACAGGGCCAGGGAAAAGGGAGTGTGGACAGGACATCTTTACACCTCAGTGATCCCCAGCTGTCATCTGAACTGATTTTAATTTAATGGAGATATCCCATCTCCTAGAACTGGAAGGGACCTTGAAAGGTCATTGAGTCCAGCCCCCTTCCTTCACTAGCAGGACCAAGTACTGATTTTGCCCCAGATCTCCAAGTGGTCCCCTCAAGGATTGAACTCACAACCCTAGGTTTAGCAGGCCAATGCTCAAACCACTGAGCTATTCCTCCCCCCGATTGGAAACTTTTGACAGCTGCTATAAAACACAGCAGCTTTGAAGCTGGCATTTTATGCCTAGGAGAAGTCCAGTGACCAAACAGCCCTAGGATCAGGAAGTTGACAAGGAAGAATAAAGTCATCCCTACCCTACCTCTACCCCAGTCTTGTGTCACGCCTCCCCAGAACACTGAATGCAGCCCATCAGCTTGTATTTGCCTCTAAATCCACAGTGATTGTGCTGCAATAGTAACAGTTGTAGTATTCATTGTAAGTAATCAAATATAAATCATTCATAGTTAAATAGGTATAATATTTGTCAGCTGTCTGTTAGCAAGTTTTTTTTCAGGAACCAAGAGGAAAGTTAACATGACAGTTAATGAAATAGCTGCTATTTGCGGAGTGCTGTTACTTGCTACTACTGCCCATGAGTAACCTGGCAAACATTTAGAAATGTTTATAATTTTTGTATTTTTCCCAAAAAACTTTAAATTGAATAATGATGGGTTTGCTGAAAGAAATTCAGTCTGTCGGCAGGGTTGTCAACAGCCATGCCTCTTTTCTTAAAAGATATTTCTTTGTTCTTATTAATGTGTTGTTTAAAACATTTTTTTCCATTTTAACATTTTTTATTACTATGTTAAAGTCCATGAAACACTGCACATATATTGTGGAGCCCAATCCACATCGTCTGACAGGTATGCAGCAAGGTGGGAACATAAATGCTCCTATAATGTCCATTGGTCAGTGGACAGTACAGTTAACTACTGCACTGTATGTTCACAATGATTTTGTCTGTGCCATGAGTAGTGAGCATGCTGCTACAGGGAAAGATTGTAACATTATAATAGGAACCTCCTGCTGTTTGGTTTGAATATTGCTGACCTTCCTTTACATATTTTGTAAGTATCCCTAGTTCCCAACCACACTTCGTTTGTGCCAAACCCAGCATCAAATGATTGTTCAGTATTTCCGTGTTTTGCTTTGGGAACATCTAATTAATAATTATTTATGGCGTCAATAAGAACCTGAATTGTGCAAATGAGACTGTCACATCCTCTGACTCAGTATGTTTCTTCTTAATTTTTGTATTTTGGAAAACATAAGTGTATGAGAGATGGGTTATTTGTCATTTTATTCGTAATTTTAAAAATACATCCAAAAACCCCAAACAACTGAAGGGTCTGATTTAAAAATACAAAGTAAAGCATCACAACTCCAGTGTTTTCATGGTCCCAAACAGATGCAATGGTACTCCCCTGCAGACCGAAGCAGGAGACATATTTACCTACATGAGACCCATAAGAATTATGTAAAATCATAATTTCACCCCTCTAACATTGGGATTGGATTGTTCCTCAGATTATCCAAGCCAATTGCGTATGTTACTGCAGTTTTACTACTGTGGAAAGAAATCCATATCTGCTAAATATTCTTTATTGAAATCAATGGAAAATTTCTAAAGGATATTTGATCCTCTCCTGGGCTCTGTTCTCCTGCTACAGGATGGGAGTAACTCCCACTGACTTCGACAGCAGTTTACTCCCATCCTGTAATGGTCATTAAGGCCCCAGGAGAGTACTCACCACTTGGTCTCTTTGGCTAGAGATGTCTCTAGAGAGTAATAGCCCAAGGCACTATTCATTCACCACAGCATGAGAATAATTTCCACTGACTTCCAAGAGGTTACTCCCATCCTGTGACAGAAAAATATTACCCCTTGCTATTTCTTTCTGGAGAGACGTCAGTTTTTCAACTGAAAATCTAGTAAATTCAGTTCAATCAACAGATACCAGTTTATGAGAAAGAGGAAGACAGAAAGGGATGGTGTGGGGATAACCAATGGAAGACCGTTAATTCTTCATCTCAGTCAGTTTGACTCTTCTGTAATGAGAACCATAGATTTTTCAGGAGTGGGAAAGTCCACTAACAATGGGTGATCTAGTTCTGAAAAAGTAACAATGCCACACACTCACACCCCAACTTCCCTGAAGCCCTTTTTCCCAGGTGTAAAACAAAAATCAAAGCAAATTTTTAAGGTTTTGAAATGACTATGATTCTTTTCACTTCTGGTTTCTAGCCAAGACTGGAACTGGAAATGGCAAATATTTTCATGAAATTTCCAGACGAATTTTGTGGATTTAAGAGGTTGGGATAAGTTTGGGTAAGCATCCAAACTGTCAGAACAGCTATCAATGGAAAAAAAAACAAAACAAAACAAAAAACCTCCAACAATTTTGAATTGACCCAGGACCCACATTTGAACCAGTGACCTTCAGGCCACCTATACTATCCCCAGAGCCATTCCAAGAACTAAGCTTGCCTCCTGACTAGCTTATGCTTTTCCTAGCTCAAGTCCACACTGGAATTCCGTTTCACACTCACTCCCTAACCCTCAGGCTATCTTGCTGTCCCTCTTAATCAAAGACACCAGATATCAGGCTTCAGTAAATCATCTCAGGCATCTCAGAATCAAACCCAATGGAGTAGCTTCACTAAACTTACTGGTCAAACATTAGCATAGCCCTACAAGCACGCTCCCTCAGCACTTGTCACCCTCAAGGATCTATCTCCAAAACCATGTTTTTTCTTTTAAGTTCCAGCCTGAGATGACCTTTCTGTTGCCAGGCTGAAGTGCCTTGAAACCTCCTCTTGCAATTTCCAGCTGATAAGGAGTCCGGATACTGCCCCTATTGCACGGGTAGATCCATTTTTTGCCACCTGCAGACAAGAATTCCCACTTTTGCCAACTACCTGTATGCTTAGCCTCATCTCCGAAGGAATCTTTTAACCTACATGACCCTATACATCCATGAAAAGGAAAGTATACACTGACGAAGAATTAATCAAGCATTTCTGTTCATAATACCACCATAAATCTCAATTAAATATCCAGATTTACTAGGGAGAACAAGTCATAACATACTAAAGAACTTTTGTTTAAAACAACAAGCCTAAAAACCTGATATACATCACTGTTTAGGACAGGGGTCGGCAACCTTTCAGAAGTGGTGTGCGAAGTCTTCATTTATTCACTCTAATTTAAGGTTTCGCGTGCCAGTAATACATTTTAACGTTTTTAGAAGGTCTCTTTCTATAAGTCTATAATATATAACTAAACTATTGTTGTATGTAAAGTAAATAAGGTTTTCAAAATGTTTAAGAAGCTTCATTTAAAATTAAATTAAAATGCAGAGCCCCCCGGAGTGGTGGCCAGGACCCGGGCAGTGAGAGTGCCACTGAAAATCAGCTCGCGTACCGCCTTCAGCACGTGTGCCATAGGTTGCCTACCCCTGGTTTAGGTAGTAATGTCTGAAGATTAAGCCTCAGCTTTCTCCAAGTCTCATAACTAGAGCTGCTTTGTATTTCAGAACAGCTAAATAACTCACTGGCTACTGTCCTGCAAAGTCATTTCCTCTCTTTGTTTTTCACATTTGAATATATCTTTTTCCAACCTTTTGCACATAGAGTGAGTCAAGTTCGGCAATTTTGCCCACAGTGGCCTTTTTTTCCATATATAAAGTCTTTTATTATCCTCTCCATCTCCATCTAACATAGATTCTTGTCAGCACTGTCATAAATTATTCCTTTTATGTAATTTGAAGACTAAAAGGGATTCAATGGAATGATTTGTGTGTTAATTTAACAGGTATTGCTCAAGAGCAATGACATCTTTTGAACATTTGGTATTGCTGAGAAAAAATAACAAAAACAAGGAGACAGGAAAACACTTGTCTAATCAGCTCTGATTATCCCGCAAAGAAATTAAATTCAACATATTGCATATAAGTGGCCTTCACAATTACATCATTACTCCTCCTATAGCTTCCCCCTCCCATCTGAACTCCATACGTCACAGCAGGTTCTATACACATGCTGCATCCTGCGCAGTCTGTCTGCGGACATCAGAGACTCGCTGAGGTAATTTTATTGCAGGACTCAATTCATACCTGATACAATTTTCATCATTTCACTCTTAAGATGGGGCGGGGGTGATAAGGAAGCAATAATTCAGTAGCAGCTCTCAGACAAACAGATATGTTTTGGAAAGCATCTTTCTCAGACTGGATTGTTTTTTAAAAATTACTAGAAATAATATGATTCATTGATTGTATCTCAGATTTAGCTTCCCAATCAGAAGAGGGCTAAATGATGAACAAATCAAAACAGAAAATTCAGCCAATATATAAAATAGGGCTCTAAGTGGTGAAGGAACCTGGAGAACATGTAGGGTATTAGAGGGGCTCAGAAAACCAGTATTTTACAATTTTCAGTCTGTTCAGTCAAGTTTCATACTGACTGCAGAGCAGGGAAAGTCCCTATTTCACTGAATTAATGTTTTCCTCTATTCTGTTCCTCCAAAAGCATCTCCTGGTCCAATGTATTTCAGTTACTATCTTCCCCTCCCCATAAAATGTCTCTGTTTACAGGCTTCCAACTATTGTTACAGTACATATGGGTTGATCATGACTGAGGATGAAATCCTGGCTCCACTGAAAATAGTGGAGTTTTGTCACTAACTTCAATGGGGGTCAGGATTTCACCCTGAAAGTTTATAATCACAGAAAGCGATGTAATGGTCTATTTACAGTCTTTAGCCCATTTCTAGTGAGGTGGCTGCTTGTCCATAAAAACCTCTATCAGGAACACAGTCTCAGCAGAGAGGATACAACTGACACCTTTCTAGCCCAGAACATATCTGACACATATTTGGAGAGTGGGAAGGGCAGAGAAATTTGCACCACCTTTTGTGCTGTCTGCTCTGTGGCTAAATAAAGACTTCAGTGCTATCAACCCAGCAAGTTTCACAAGCACTATAGGACTGACTAAACCTCTTAAACAACTCTTGGGATGAAATGTACCCCCGCACAGGGATGGAGAACACCCTGATGCATAAGAAAAGCCTCAAAAATTCTAAGGAGTCATAGAATTTAAGGCCAGAAGGAACCACCAGATCATCTAGTCTGACCTCCTGTATTTCACAGGCCACCAACACCACCCAGCACTAAACCCAATAGCCAAAATTAGACCAAAGTATTACAGCCCACAAGACACTAGACTTTATGTGCCCCAGGCAAAGAATAGGAGGGACCCAGGTGCACCAGTGCCCAAGGTCCCCACAATGCCCGGGAAATGATTAAGTGAGATATACCCAGATACTGTCTTCAAGTGACCCACACCCACAAACTGCAGAGGAAGGCAAAATCCCCCCCAAAATGATGGCCAATCTGACCAGGGGGAAAAATCCTTCCCAACCACACATATAACTATTATCATATCCTGAGCACATGACCAAGAAGCAGACAGTTAAGCATATAAGAGGGAGAATGCTCTGTGCCACCTCAGAGCACTAGCCCACCTTGTGCAGTATCCCAATCTAGAGTTTCCTATTTAAAGCCCTTCTACTGGATTAGCAATTTCATATGCCAGTTCCTTCAGTATTCTGAGATGGAAATTAATTTCAGAGCATTAAGCTCTTCAAGTTTTTCTTCCGCTTGAGATCTGGTAATTTCCATTTCTAGACACATTTCCATTAGCCTTACTTCCTTCATGCCCATCTTATCATCCTTATTGCAAAACAAGGCAAAGTATTCATTTAGTTTTTGGACCATACCTAGATTATACATTATAACATTTATCTCTTAGTTTACAGCCCTTCTTATCAATCATGCCAGCCTGGATCCCAGAAGGTTGATACCCCAGGTACTCAAATGGATCAAGAAAAGCCTTCTTTCTGTGAATGCCTCCCACTACTTTGATCCCAAAAACGTTCCTCACAGCACCAGTCCTTTATCCATCCATCTGTTGATCTTGATGCAGTCCAGTGGGAACCTACCAGTATCATCTGTTCTGACATGCAGAATGGTCAGAGGATTTTTCCCCACTCTGATCAGGATCCTTTTCAGACTCACATTCACAACTCGTATCCTGGCTCTTGGCAGACAGCGTACTCTTCTGTTCTCTGGACCTGGTCTGCCAGGCCTATTGTTCTTAATATAGAGTCCCCAGTCACAAAGACCTGTCTATTCCTGGTGTTGATCTGAATCTTTCTGATGTGTTCTCTCACAGTCCCTCATTTTATCTTGGGCTCCAGTCCCTTGCTATCTCCATAATCTCTTATGGAGCGACTGGCTTCCTTTCTCTTCTTCCTCACCACCCCATCTTCTGCTTATTTCCTCTCCTCATTCCCCAGTGCAGCAAGCCTGTTACTCAACTTGATTTCATGCCACTAGCTGGTCTCTAACTCTGCCTTGTCCTCATGGTCACTTCTTCCATGGTCATCTTCCTCTTCCGGCAGTCCACCTTCCAAGTCCTTTTATTTGAGAGATGCCACAAATCTTGAGTTTTCTCTATCTCCTCCCTCCTCTCCAGCATGATACCTTCAAATCCATCATCGTCTCCAGCTGCATTTCTAATCCTTGGATCTTCTCTGTCTTCAGCTTCGTCAGGTGACATTTCATGCATAAGTAGCTTCCAGCAGATACCCACTCAAGGGTACAGCATCCACATCCAACCATCTTTTGTGTCCTCTCCTCCTTGGGTCACTTCTAGAGCTGCCTCAGGAACCATCATTGTCTTCTCTTCCTAGTCACTACTCCTAGAAAAAGAAAAAATACCCAAAATCCTAGCTAGAAACTTTGTTAGCTGCTAGCTGCTCCAATGTTCACTACTGAGTGGCCTTTAAATCTAGCCAAACTAAGTCAGCACAATCCCCCTGGTAAAGGATATCAGCAAGCACTGGGATAAAGCAGCACAGTTGGAGCACATCACTGGGGGAAAAAATCAAGACAGTACTTCCAGAACACAAGATCGCCACTCTTATCTCAGGCCATACTCCCACAGAAACTTTGCTGTTAGCTGTCCACTGCCTGAGCTTCCCAGGATTTTCAGTATGAATTTGATTTTGCTAAGAAGTTTCCATTTTCCTTATCTATTATGTATACTCAGAGTAATATTTGAGGTCACATCCTAGTGACAATGAAATGATGGAATTGAATAGGGAAGGTGAGTTTAGTTGCATCATTCCCCTGGAATTGTGGGAATGGCCATTGATAAGAATGGGTAGACTGCTTGGCTTCAAAACAATATGTACCCATGGAAAGGCATCAGATACCTGTATATCTCAGCCCATAGCACTTATTCCATCTCTGCTGACTCCCAATTCCTCTTCTTTGTAATGGCATCATTACTTGTTCAGTGGTCAGTCTGCTACTGATTTTTGCTATCAAAATGTTTTGAAGCCAAGCAGTCTACCCATTCTTATCAATGGCCATTCCCACAATTCCAGGGGAATGATGCAACTAAGCTATCCACAAGTGCTCTTATATTATCCTTTCAACTGTAGGGGAACGCAGAGCATGTGAGGAAAGTAAATGCTGCTTCAAGTCTCTGTTTCCACTTTCAAAGGGCTGTGTAGAGTGATTGATGTTGTGGTTATACATTGTAGGAAGGCAGTTCTGTCAGAAGTTGGATTCCCATTGTCACTCGCTGCTCTGAGTTTTCTCTCCACCTTCTGGCTTGCCACCCATGCCACTTCTCCCATTACACTGTCCCCTCAGTGAGTATTTGTTGTGGAAAGTCTGACAGGGGCTGAACAGAAATGTATAATGCAATTTAGTAATAAGCGCAGGGCTGGCCTTACCATGAGGCGAACTGAGGCGGCTGCCTCAGGTACCAGACTGTGGGGGGTGCCACTAGGACCCAAAGTGTAGAAAATTGTGTCTGCTGCTAGTGCATATGTATTCTCTCTGCTCTAGATGCACAGAAATGGTGGAGTGCTGTGCTGGAGGAAGGAGGGCACAAGAGACATAACAGGCAGGCAAGAGAAAAGATGAGAGGGAATAACAGAAAGCAACAGGAGTTGCAGGGAGAGAGAGGAGGAGGAGCCTCTTATGTACCTCTCTAGCACCCCCAGGAGCCTGGACTGATTATCACCAGCTTCTCGGGGAGCTTCCTGTTTCCTGCTGCTTCCCTGAACCCACTTGAGGAGAACAGGCAGTCAACTGAAGTAGTAGGAGCCAGTTAGGCCCTTAAGACGCCAATATCTTCCCTCACTTAGGCCCTGCTATCAGCCTGCTTATTTGTCCCCTTCAACTGAGTGTTGAGAGCCACTATAGCTGGCACAGAACAGCAGTCATGAGTGAAAGAAGAAAATGCCCCTCTGGGGCAGCATTCAGAAAAAGAAAGAAACCAAAGGAAGCTTTTCTATCCAAGCAGGAAGGAGCTCTCCTGAGATACATAGACACAAACGTTCACGGTGAGCCTTCCGGCCCCAGTGAGGATGGGAGTGGTGAGGAGATGCCTGATCTTCCAGTTAGTCAGAGTGCAGGTGACCTGGCAGCTACTGCAGCATCCATATCTCCATCTCAAATGGATGTAACCATTCACATTCCTGAAGAAAAGTGTAGATCAGAGAAGAGTGTGGTGGAGGCGCAAGAAACAGCTGCTGCTGAGTTTTGTTCCTTAAGTCTAGATGATCCAGGACTGTGGACCCACTTGAGCAGTAGCCTGAGGGACTTCCTTGTACAGCATGGGCCACAGCAAGTGAAAAACTTCATGTTTCCCAAAGACAATGAAAATAGAAATTTCCATCCAACACATTACTGGTGTGAAATCCCCAATGGTGACAAAGTGGAGAAGCCATGGCTTATGTACTCAAAAACCCAGAATGCTGCATACTGTTTTTGTTGCAAACTCTTCCAGTCTAATGTTCCAGCCACATTGGGTTCTACAGGAACAAAGGATTGGAAAAATCTGGCTAGAAATCTGGCATGCCATGAGAAGGCAGCAAATCACAAGAGAGCATTCCATTGGTGGAAAGAGTTTGAGATGAGACTAAGGTTAAAGGCCACCATAGATGATCAGCATCAAGAGAAGATTGCATCAGAGTCTCTTTACTGGCAAAATGTTCTGAAAAGGCTCATTGCCATTGTGCAAATGCTTGCTACCCAAAACCTAGCACTGCGTGTCACTTCAGATCAGCTGTATGTGCCAAACAATGGAAACTTCCTTAAAATTATGGAGCTGACAGCTGAGTTTGGTGCTGTACTCCAGGAGCATCTAAGAAAAGTCACCACCCAAGAAACGTACACACACCACTACCTTGGAAAAACAATTCAAAATGAGATCATACAGTTACTGGCAACAAAAGTCAAACAGAAGATTGTGGCAGATCTGAAGTAAGCAAGATATTACTCTGTTATTCTGGACTGCACACCTGACATCAGCCATACGGAACAAATGACTTTAATGGTGCGTTTTGTAACAACAACAGAACCTAGTGAAAATGTCCCTGCAATGGTGACTGTCAGAGAGCATTTTCTAGAACTTATTGACATTGATGATACTATAGGAGCTGGTATGACAAATGTGCTTCTTAAAAAGCTGGGAGATACGGGAATTGCGAAAGCTGACATGAGAGGTCAGGGCTACGATAATGGTGCCAACATGAGAGGAAAGAACAGAGGAGTGCAGACACAGATCTGAAAGTTAAACCCTCGAGCTTTTTTTGTCCCATGCAGTTCTCATTCATTGAACTTGGTGGTCAGAGATGTAGCATCAGCTTCTTGTGAGGCTGCTGAATTTTTTAATGTATTTCAAAGCATCTATGTATTTTTCTCTGCATCAACTCATCGATGGCAAATTTTGAAGCAACATCTAGGAACATCCTCTCTGACACTGAAACCACTGAGTGCCACACAATGGGAAAGTTGAGTGGAGGCGATAAAGCCTATCAAACACCAAATTGGGAAGATAGATGATGCCATAGTTGCCATTATGGAGGATAATGCTATTACAGGAACTGTTCGTGGGAGAACAGTGGCAGAGGGAAATGGAATCACCAGAAACATACATAACTTCAAATTTCTGTGTGGCTTAGTGTTGTGGCATGACATACTGTTTGAAATAAATGTTGTAAGCAAGAGACTCCAAGGTGTTGACCTTGATATTTCTGGAGCAATGGAACAACTGGACAAAGCAAAGTCATACCTACAGTCTTACCAGTCAGATCATAGAATCATAGAATCATAGAATATCAGAGTTGGAAGGGACCTCAAGAGGTCATCTAGTCCAACCCCCTGCTCAAAGCAGGACTAATTCCCAGCTAAATCATCCCAGCCAGGGCTTTGTCAAGCCGGGCCTTAAAAACCTCCAAGGAAGGAGACTCCACCACCTCCCTAGGTAACGCATTCCAGTGTTTCACCACCCTCCTAGTGAAATAGTTTTTCCTGATATCCAACCTGGACCTCCCCCACTGCAACTTGAGACCATTGCTCCTTGTTCTGTCGTCTGCCACCACTGAGAACAGCCGAGCTCTATCCTCTTTGGAACCCCCCTTCAGGTAGTTGAAGGCTGCTATCAAATCCCCCCCTCATTCTTCTCTTCTGGAGACTAAACAATCCCAGTTCCCTCAGCCTCTCCTCATAAGTCATGTGCTCCAGACCCCTAATCATTTTTGTTGCCCTCCGCTGGACTCTCCAATTTTTCCACATCCTTCTTGTAGTGTGGGGCCCAAAACTGGACACAGTATTCCAGATGAGGCCTCACCAATGTCGAATAAAGGGGAACGATCACATCCCTCGATCTGCTGGCAATGCCCCTACTTATACAGCCCAAAATGCCGTTAGCCTTCTTGGCAACAAGAGCACACTGTTGACTCATATCCAGCTTCTCGTCCACTGTGACCCCTAGGTCCTTTTCTGCAGAACTGCTACCTAGCCATTCGGTCCCTAGTCTGTAGCAGTGCATGGGATTCTTCCGTCCTAAGTGCAGGACTCTGCACTTGTCCTTGTTGAACCTCATCAGGTTTTTTTCGGCCCAATCTTCTAATTTGTCTAGGTCCCTCTGTATCCGATCCCTACCCTCTAGTGTATCTACCACGCCTCCTAGTTTAGTGTCATCTGCAAACTTGCTGAGAGTGCAGTCCACACCATCCTCCAGATCATTAATAAAGATATTAAACAAAACCGGCCCCAGGACCGACCCTTGGGGCACTCCGCTTGAAACCGGCTGCCAACTAGACATGGAGCCATTGATCACTACCCGTTGAGCCCGACGATCTAGCCAGCTTTCTATCCACCTTACAGTCCATTCATCCAGCCCATACTTCTTTAACTTGGCAGCAAGAATACTGTGGGAGACCGTATCAAAAGCTTTGCTAAAGTCAAGGAATAACACATCCACTGCTTTCCCCTCATCCACAGAGCCAGTTATCTCATCATAGAAGGCAATTAGGTTAGTCAGGCACGACTTCCCCTTCGTGAATCCATGCTGACTGTTCCTGATCACTTTCCTCTCCTCTAAATGTTTCATAATTGATTCCTTGAGGACCTGCTCCATGATTTTTCCAGGGACTGAGGTGAGGCTGACTGGCCTGTAGTTCCCCGGATCCTCCTTCTTCCCTTTTTTAAAGATGGGCACTACATTAGCCTTTTTCCGGTCATCTGGGACCTCCCCCGATCGCCATGAGTTTTCAAAAATAATGGCTAATGGCTCTGCAATCTCACCCGCCAACTCCTTTAGCACCCTCGGATGCAGCACATCCGGCCCCATGGACTTGTGCACGTCCAGTTTTTCTAAATAGTCCCGAACCACTTCTTTCTCCACAGAGGGTTGGTCACCTTCTCCCCATGCTGTACTGCCCAGTGCAGCAGTCTGGGAGCTGACCTTGTTCGTGAAGACAGAGGCAAAAAAATCATTGAGTACATTAGCTTTTTCCACATCCTCGGTCACTAGGTTGCCTCCCTCATTCAGTAAGGGGCCCACACTTTCCTTGATTTTCTTCTTGTTGCTAACATACCTGAAGAAACCCTTCTTGTTACTCTTAACATCTCTTGCTAACTGCAACTCCAAGTGTGATTTGGCCTTCCTGATTTCACTCCTGCACGCCTGAGCAATATTTTTATACTCCTCCCTGGTCATTTGTCCAATCTTCCACTTCTTGTAAGCTTCTTTTTTGCGTTTAAGATCAGCAAGGATTTCACTGTTTAGCCAAGCTGGTCGCCTGCCATATTTACTATTCTTTCTACACATCGGGATGGTTTGTTCCTGCAACCTCAATAAGGATTCTTTAAAATACAGCCAGCTCTCCTGGACCCCTTTGCCCTTCATGTTATTCTCCCAGGGGATCCTGCCCATCTGTTCCCTGAGGGAGTCAAAGTCTGCTTTTCTGAAGTCCAGGGTCCGTATTCTGCTGCTCTCCTTTCTTCCTTGTGTCAGGATCCTGAACTCGACCATCTCATGGTCACTGCCTCCCAGGTTCCCATCCACTTTTGCTTCCCCTACTAGTTCTTCTCTGTTTGTGAGTAGCAGGTCAAGAAAAGCTTTGCCCCTAGTTGGTTCCTCCAGCACTTGCACCAGGAAATTGTCCCCTACACTATCCAAAAATTTCCTGGATTGCCTGTGCACCGCTGTATTGCTCTCCCAGCAGATATCAGGGTGATTAAAGTCTCCCATGAGAACCAGGGCCTGCGATCTAGCAACTTCTGCTAGTTGCCAGAAGAAAGCCTCGTCCACCTCATCCCCCTGGTCTGGTGGTCTATAGCAGACTCCAACCACGACATCACCCTTGTTGCTCACACTTCTCAACTTTATCCAGAGACTCTCAGGTTTTTCTGCAGTTTCATACCGGAGCTCTGAGCAGTCATACTCCTCTCTTACATACAACGCAACTCCCCCACCTTTTCTGCCCTGCCTGTCCTTCCTGAACAGTTTATCTCCATCCATGACAGTACTCCAGTCATGTGAGTTATCCCACCAAGTCTCTGTTATTCCAATCACATCATAGTTCCCTGACTGTGCCAGGACTTCCAGTTCTCCCTGCTTGTTTCCCAGGCTTCTTGCATTTGTGTATAGGCACTTAAGATAACTCATCGATCGTCCCTCTTTCTCAGCATGAGACAGGAGTCCTCCCCTCTTGCACTCTCCTGCTTGTGCTTCCTCCCAGGATCCCATTTCCCCACTTACCTCAGGGCTTTGGTCTCCTTCCCCCGGTGAACCTAGTTTAAAGCCCTCCTCACTAGGTTAGCCAGCCTGCTGGCGAAGATGCTCTTCCCTCTCTTAGTTAGGTGGAGCCCGTCTCTGCCTAGCACTCCTTCTTCTTGGAACACCATCCCATGGTCGAAGAATCCAAAGCCTTCTCTCCGACACCACCTGCGTAGCCATTCGTTGACTTCCACGATTCGACGGTCTCTACCCCGGCCTTTTCCTTGCACAGGGAGGATGGACGAGAACACCACTTGCGCCTCAAACTCCTTTATCCTTCTTCCCAGAGCCACGTAGTCTGCAGTGATCTGCTCAAGGTCATTCTTGGCAGTATCATTGGTGCCCACGTGGAGAAGCAGGAAGGGGTAGCGATCCGAGGGCTTGATGAGTCTCGGCAGTCTCTCCGTCACATCGTGTATCCTAGCTCCTGGCAAGCAGCAGACCTCTCGGTTTTCCCGGTCGGGGCGGCAGATAGATGACTCAGTCCCCCTGAGGAGGGAGTCCCCGACCACCACCACCCTCCTCCTCCTCTTGGGAGTGGTGGTCGTGGAACCCCCATCCCTAGGACAGTGCATCTTTTGCCTTCCAATCGTTGGAGTCGCCTTCTGCTCCCTTCCCTCAGATGGGTCATCTAGTCCACTCTCCGCATTAGTACCTGTAGAGAGAACATGGAAACGATTGCTCACCTGTATTTCCATTGCTGGTGCATGGACGCTCCTCTTTCTCCTTCTGGAGGTCACATGCTGCCAAACCTCCTCACAATCCTTCTGTCCCTGCTGCGCCTGCTCTGAATCTTCAGAACATTGCGGCCGTAGAAGCATCTCCTGACGTCTGTCCAGGAAATCTTCATTTTCCCTTATGCAACTCAGAGTCGATACTCGTTTCTCCAGCCCTCGAACCTTCTCTTCCAATATGGAGACCAGCTTGCACTTTGTACAGACAAAGTTGCTTCTGTCCTGTGGAAGAAAGACAAACATGGCACAACCTGTGCAGGTTACAACAGCTGATGGCTCACCTTCCATATCACCGTCCTCTTAAGAGCTTCCTCAACTGTTGCAGGAACTACTCAGAGAAACCTGCAGATGAAAGCCTCGGTGCGCTCTCCCCACGCGAACTGCCAGGCAAACTCCCGCTGTTAGCCTCTGCTGTTCGCCGCTCAGCTGGTTCGCTGCTGACTGCCCTTATATACCAGTCAGGCCCACTCATGAGGGATTTCAAAACATTCTGAAGAGTGTACAGAAGTTGGCAGAGGAACTTCACACTGAAGCTATTTTCCCACTCATTCAAAAGAATACAAGAGTCACCGAAGAAGAAGAAGACATTTTGATTACAAGGCACGGGATAATCCCATAAGAGACCCCAAACAACAATTCAAAGTTGAATTCTTTAACCAGGTGCTAGATTGTGCAATACAGTCAGTTGAAGAACGTTTCATGAGGCTCAAGGAACACAGCAGTATATTTGGGATGTTGTATGATATTCCAAAACTCCTCACTATACCTGAAGAAGACCTACACCAGCAATGCAGGGCACTAGAGACAGCATTGACACATGATGACATGTGCCATATTGATGCGAGTGATTTAGGTGATGAACTGAAAGCCCTTTCAAGATACATTTCAGCAGGATCAACTCCAAAGGCTGTTCTGGAATATATGTGCACAAATAAGATGACCACCCTCTTTCCAAATCCTTTTGTTGCTCTGCGCATACTTCTAACACTTCCTGTAATAGTTGCAAGTGGAGAACGCAGCTTCTCCAAGCTGAAGTTAATAAAAACACATCTACGCTCCACAATGACACAGGAGAGGCTGGTCGGCCTTGCAACCATCTCAATAGAGCATGACCTGGCCCAGACTGTGGACCTTCAGGAAGCAGTTCAAATCTTTGCAATCAAGAATGCACAGAAAGCACCACTTTGATTATTCAAACAGATAAAAATGCCAGTGTTTACTATGCAGACAAGAAAAGTTACATTTGCTGTTCAGACGTTTGAAAGTTAAGTGTTACTTAAAATTTTTGAACAAGGCATTTTAAGTTGTTAGTTCTCCTTTATTGGGGTATCAGAATAGCAGCCGTGTTAGTCTGTATCCGCAAAAAGAAGAACAGGAGGACTTGTGGCACCTTAGAGACTAACAAATTTATTAGAGCATAAGCTTTCGTGGACTACAGCCCACTTCTTCGGATGCATATGCATATGCATCCGAAGAAGTGGGCTGTAGTCCACGAAAGCTTATGCTCTAATAAATTTGTTAGTCTCTAAGGTGCCACAAGTCCTCCTGTTCTTCTTTTTATTGGGGTAGGTAGCAGAGCAGTACCAGGAGAGGACTAGAACAGGAAGAAGGCAGAATTGAGACCTTTCAACGTTTTGGCCCAAGTGAGGGGACATGGGCGCATCATTTGAGCTCCCTGCCTCAGGTGCCAAAATGTTGTGGTCTGGCCCTGAATAAGCATCCTCCACATTCACCAACCTGTTTTTCTCCACACTGTATAACAGAGGGAACAATACAACCCACAGAATTATAGGTATCTCCTAAATAACTGTTTACTTTTAATTGGAGGGAAATAATTGTCTTCTTAGAACCCAGCTATCTGTGGAAAAAAAGACATGACATGCTTGCAGCACAACATCTTATAGCCAGAGCTAGGTTCTTCCCATAGGCAAAATACATGAAAAACCATCAGTCCCAGCAACATTTAATCCTATCATCCTACATTCTAAAAGTGCTTCAGTGAATGAGGTCTTCTAACATTCTGCTTCTGTAATCAAATTCCCAGTTCAAGGAGGATGTCCAATACATACTGAGCCAAATTCAGACCCAACGTAAGTGGGCGCAACTCCACTGGAGCTGCACCTGCCTGCACTGTGTCTGAATTTGTCCCATTGTATTAAGGGGGATCAGTCAAAAAGAAGGTGGGATCACACAAAACCAACTCATGAGAAATACTGGCTGAGATGGCCGTCCTAAAATTCCATGTGTTCTTCATCACTACAGCTCCTGGCCAATTCCATTGTTTTTAAAATAAAAACAAACACCTATGGCCAAATGATTAAACCCAACGTTAGCCATTTTGAGAGGGGAGAGTTGGAACTCTGATAATGGAAGCATCAACTCAGACTCAGACTTAGAGTGCTGTGAATAAAGCATGGTACGAATGACACTCTGCAGCAGGCAATCCCCTGACTTGAGGAGTCACTTTAAAATAGCCCCAGGGTTTCCAGTACAAATTTCTCGGTGTTTTATAGTTAAAAACCATCTTCATTAGGCAACCAATTTTTGCTGGTCCCTGGGTGGTTACTAAAATCTATTTTTACTATGAATATGAAGCAGTTGTATACAAAAAAAAATGCCAAGTTAAAAAGTAGGCTGTCACACAAAGGTGTTATATCTACCAAAGGGGCCAGATTACAAAAGGTTTAGCCATTTAAATAGCCAAGTCAAACAAATTGCAGTTAGGTCTAACTTTTCTCCACAAGGAATTCAGAAACACACATAGCAGGTCAGGAGGGGCAACTTATCCTCATCTCTGTATTGTTTTCCTTGGCTATTTTAATGGCCAACTCTTTTGTAAGTTGGCAGGTTTTATGGATATCACATTTTTATACAACTGCCCTTTCTTTCCCCTTCACTTGGCACTTTTGTGCATAGCAACCGGTTTTGATCAGATATTATTTCTTTGTTCACAAAGCACAGGGCCTAGGGCGGCTGCCGTGGCCTGTCATATGGATGGGATAGTTCTGGGTCCAGGGGGGCCTGGCGTTGGCAGCAGCGAGCGACCCGGCCCCAGCCCACCCCCTCCCCACTCCCATTCCACTCCTTCCCCCAAGTCCCCACCCATGCCTCTTTCCGGCTTCCACCCCCTCCCCGAGCAACGCGGGGAGCCGGTGGGGCAGAGTGGGGCAGGCTGGGGCCGGGTCGCTCGCTGCTGCCAACGCCAGGCCCCCCACTAGCCTCCCAGGCCTCCCTGGACCCCGTGTCCCCCGAAGCGCAGGGACCAGGTTGCCCCAGTCCATCCTATGGATGGGACAGCTCTGCTTGGAATTGTTCTGGGCACCACCAAAAATTATACAAACCTGGCATCCATGCAAATGTCAGTTCTACTTCCCCTCAGCCTCTTGCAATTTTAACATTGCATTAACTTTAGCTTTTGCATTTTCATATGCAACTAATAGTGTGAATGTACTAATAGCGTGCATTCAAAAATGTATAGAACATTTTGAATGGTCCATATGCTGCTGGGATTTTTGTCCTCATCGACAGAAGATCGTCTACCTATTATTTTATAGTAGATGAAGAACTAAGCAGTTAGCAAATTGTTAAACACCACTGTCATATACATATAAATATAGTACTTTATTATGAGCTTACTCCCTTCTAGGTAGTCCTCTGTACACATTATTTGGTTTCTTCAGTATCCTTTTACTAAAGGTTTTGGTAAGCAATTCTTATTGGCAGAAAGTCAATCTGCAAAAGTACAAGCAGTGAGTAGCATCATTCTAGACAATTTTAGCCACAGCCAGAAGATAGTACAGTATGTATGTCACTGTGAATACCAGATGTCTCTACTCAGAGTAGTTGCCACCATATAATCTTATATTATGCCATTTCTTCTGACATTCTCTGATAGAGTTTTTAAAGGTGAGTGAAAAGGCTACCGCAGAAAAATATCACTGCAGAAAAGTACATTTTTATAGCTCTATTATTTCATTTTAAAAGCTCAAATCACTAAAATCAAAACATGTAGGCAATCAGGGCTCCAAAAATCCATGGTGGATAATATTAGTCTGTTACTTTCTCAGTGTGGTCCCTAAAGAGTAAGCAGGAAGGTCCTTGTAAGTATTTTAGTGGGTGGTTCCCCTCTGAATTTTTATTTAATAACCATGTTGGGATCTGGCCTCATTTCCTAGTGTCTCTCCAGCATGAATAAGTAAAATTGGATTTTTATCATTATCTCTGTCAGAGTACTGAGAGCCACTGTTCTGTTCCAGACCTCTGGTATGATCATTTACACACCGTTTGTCCTGAGTTACACCACTGCAACCTTGAAAGCTCATTATTTCAACAAAGCTGCTGGGGTGCAATTTAGAGTAGAATTTGGCTCATTAATAGGCTGCTGAAATGACAGAAAATCCTTCTACAGCCCAAGGGGTTTAATCCATAAGGTGATGGCACAGTGAAGCCAATAGAGCCTCGTGTATTTTAGGTCCACTCTAATAGACTAGTTATAAACAATGGGTAGGTGGGGTGGGTGGATGGGAGGGGTGGGTGTGTGTATAGCACCTCTCTTCTTTCAACTCCCCCACTACCCTGCCAAATACAAAACATGAAATAGTATATATAAAGATCTGTAATAACCCTTTTAAAGTAGCAGAGGACAGGTACTACATTAACAAGGCAAAGGAAGGCACTGAGAGGGTAGGAGATGAACACAGGGCCAACAGCAAGCATTCTAAGACACCTGGAGAAAAGCTTTAATGGTGATTTTTAGAATCAAGGTGTGTTCAATTGTGAAGAATTTTGACACCAAAGTGACCATAGTCTTGTTGATTGCTAAAGTGACTGCAGGAGGAATTTCCTTCAGATTTTTTCCCACAGAAAGGATTTTGAAATCTCAAGTGCAATTAAAAAAAAATCCAATCAGTATTGGAATTATACTAGGTTTGAGGCCTGTTAATTCAAGAAGGAGCCCCAGCACTTATCACGATGGACCACCAGACTCAACGAAAACTTCCATCCCCCCCACTCTAATCCTGCAGGATTCCAATTCAGCAGTCAATGTTTCTCCATTCAGCGTAGCCTAAACATCATTCAACTGAAAGAAAGAAGTAGAGAGTGGTTGCCAGCTATGAAGTAGTGAGTAACTAACTCTGATTTATTCTGTGAAATGCAGATTGGGTAGTTCCAAAGGGTGCTGCCACATCATTTTCAAAATATGCTGCAAATGATGGCTACATTTTCAGAAGTGACTAATGCCTCTGGGTGTCCGATTTAATTTTCAGAGGGTGCTACTTAGCACTTTCTGAAAATCAGGCTCCTCCTGTTGGGCACCCAAAAGCATAAGTTAATTTTTAAATGTAGGCCAATGTAAATAAGTGGCTGTAGGGATCCACTGGAGATTTTAATCCTACTGCAAAATGATTATTTTGTCTCTGAGTAAGAGTTATTCTACCCTGATTATTTCTTGAACAGAGACTGTATTCCCTTACTAACAGGGCCCGTTCGGAAAACTGCACTTGGACTCCACCTCCTGACCTTCTAGCACAGTGCTTCTCAGCCTTTTCAGCTTGGCAATCCCTTATGAAGAGTCAAAAACATTCACAGCTCTCCTACAGTCATAATAAAAGGAAAAGGGAAAAAAAAGTATATATTACAGCTACTACATCTGACCTCTCAAACTGTGAAGGATTTGGCCACCCTGAGGCAATTCTGGAAAATTCATTTTCTTTGACTTAGATCTGTAATAAAATTTTCAATGCCTCACAAGTCTATAGATTGCCTTTTGTGACACCCTCTGGGAAACAGTTCACCAGCTGAAAAACACTCTTCGAGGCCAAGCAGAAGGGTCACTCATCACGGGGGTGGAATTTAATAAAAAGGTATACATCAGATGTTATTGCCTCCCAGGGAATCACAGGAAGAATGGAGCTAGGGGTAGGAAGCATCCTGAGTACATTCTGGGGATTTGAGGACAACGTTAAGGCCAGCGAGGCTTGGGAACGCTCTCTTGATTGCATCCTCACTTATAGAAAAAACATTTGCCAATGGAATTAGGCTCCTAGGCAAGTCAATATAGAAAAAGAACCAATCCCAAGGGACATGGAATGATTGAGAGATCAGGAATCTCTATTTTTTCCTATTCAACTTTACCATATTTTTTTCTATATACAGTATGCACTCACTGGAATTCCTACTCTTTCTTTATTCATTGTTTTCACTGAAACTGGCAGCACCTTTTTAAACGTTTTTGTTTGACTATTGTCAAAATTCTAGCACATTACAAAGTACTATGAAGTGGAGTGAGGGGTAAGCCTGAGATTCACAGAGGAGCCTAAGGGCATGTAAATACTACAAGCACTACAGCGGCACAGCTGCGGTACTGCGGCTACACTGCTGTAGTGTGGACGCTTGCTACAGCGATGGAAGGGGTTTTTCTGTCACTGGAGTAAATCCCCACCCCCACTCCCACCTGAACAGTGGTAGCTAGGTTAATGGAAGAATTCTTCCCTTGACCTAGCTGTGTCTACAGTCGAGGTTAGAACAACCTGACTACATTGCACAAAGTGTGACATTTTTCACAGACCTAAGCAATGTAGCTAGATTGACTTAAGTTTTAGGAGTAGACCAGGCCTAAGCAAGGTAGGTACCTAGGTTTCCAGTGAAATTCAATGGGAGCTCCCTTAGGTTCCTTTGCAAAACCCAGCCTAAACCAATATGACTACAAAGACACTCTCAACCATAGTGAAGGTCGTGTGATCAGTCTTTGCCTTTTTCAGCTCTGCCACTCAGGTCCCAACATCTTCACTGTGGCCTAGTACCACATCTTCAACTTCCTTTCCAATATTTCCTTCTGCATGTTTTGCCACCATCTTCAATTCAATATGATAAAATGCAACTTCATGGGCCAAAGTCTGGCTTTATTTTAGTAGTTAGTCTCATTGCCAACCAAAACCATGTGGATCTGACCTCATCTCCTACTGTTCCTCCAGAGTGAATAAGTAAAATATTGTTATCATTTCTGTCAGAATTAAAAGCAGTTGCTTTGCTCCATAGATCTTGTATTTATAGTTATTAGTGTGTCCTCAGTTACACCTAGTAACTGTCTCACTGTTCAATAGGGTCACCCTACAGAATACGACACTTCATGTATCCTTCCAAACACTTGCCTCTCCTGCCTTTTCCATCACCATCCACAGCTCCTTGCGTCACCCAGGCTTGTGGTCTTGGTGTCATCTGAGTAGACCTTGCCAAAAAGTTTTGGACAAGAAGTCTTCACTGAAAAAATGGTTTCTTTTAAAAAATGGTTTTCATTTTTTGTGGAAAATTGCATCTCTTAATTATTGAAAAGGCTATCAAAATGCAAGATACAATTTGTGGGAAATAATTCCCCAAAATTCACACTTTTTTTTAATAAAAAAGATGAAATGAGTTTGCTTCAGACACTGAACATAAAAACTTTGAATTTTTTTGTTGTTGTTGTTGCAAAACTAGGTTTTTGTTTTTTGACAAACTCTATCTGTTAGACTCCTCTGCTCTCCTCCTCTTTCTATATTCAGGTGAAGTTCTGTCACTACTTCCCCCTTGCTTCAAAACTCTATTCTCTCCTATCCACTCTTCCCATGGTGAAATCCTGATTGCTGGCTTAGTGATCTTTTGCCTTAGTTGGTACCCCCTCCTTCTCCCTGCACCCCATGCTGTGCCTCCTCACTTCCCTCATCTCTCCTTGCTCCCCTCCAGTCTATTCAAAATGGCACTATATCATTCTCCTTCAACTTCACTCCCTAGCTTTTGCCCCAGCTTCTACATAGAATATCAGCATCTCATCCTCACTTCAACGCCCTCCCACCCTCAATTCTCCACCTCCTGTGAACCTTTTCTGCTCAAGCCCCTCTTCTATATGTCATCTTTGCAGTCTTCCCTCATTCTCATGCCTTCTTTCATGCTGTTCCTCACGCTTGGCGTTATCTCCCTCTTCTGATGAATCAGTCCCTCCCCTTTCAAGTATCTTCTTAAAACTTTTCTCCCACAAAGCCTTTCAGTGATGACCAATACATGCTTTCTGTACCCACTTTTCTAAGTCTGAAACAGACTGTAAGCCCAAGGACCACATCATCTTATATATCAGTCACTAGGGAGATTTTTGCCAGACAGCATGAGCACTCCCCAATGGCATAATATGGAAAACATGCATAATAGCTAGCAGAGTGACAGCACAAAATAAAACAGACCCAAATATTTTAAGTTCTTCTCTACATCTGTGCGCTTTCAATATTGATATATACACAAACAACAAAAGAGTATCACAGTATGAAGCTAAATATACATACACTGCTAGTATAAATGCAAAAAGATCTATTTATAGCAACTGTAAAATACAATGGTCAAATTCCACTACAGTCAGATATAGCCCATTGCAGTTCTCGGTTTATGTTGAGGAATCCCTGCCACCCAAAATAAATTGCAATACTGTACTTTGGGCTTGTGCTCCCTTTCCCTACCCCTCCCCACTTTTCAAGACTATATATAGACAATGTCTGAGTTTCCAGGCAAGCTGATAACTACATATCAGCTGTGGCTGCATCACAAATTGTACAAAGCCAGATTAAAGCCTTAATGTTGATTTTCTTTTAAGGCCTTATACAAAGTCTATTGAAGTCAGTGAGACTCTTTCCACTGGTTTCAAATCGGGCCCCTAACTGGTTTTGAGCCACAAAAAGCATCCAACACACAGGGTGTAAGCCTGATCTCATCTTACACTGCTGTAAATCAGAAGTAATGCCAATGAAGTTCTAAAACTGGTTTGAGATCAGAACAAGGCCTGGGCATATACTACATAATATTATACAACACACATTTCTTACTGATGATTGTCAACACTGAGATACTCCTATGCTACAGAATGGCACCTCAGTGCCCCCTTCTCCCAAATAACATCATGAGAAAAGAGGTACACACATTGTATAGGATCAAACCTTACAATTGGCCATTACTACCTTACAGGCTGCTATATACTAAATATACTGGAATGACCTGCTTTAAATCACCTTTTCAGATACATTTCTTACTTAGGTATTTATAATGATGTAATGTCTTCAGTGGGCCTTGGAGTGGGGCTAACGTACTTCCAAAGTAGCAGTTTCTGTGCCTCATACAACAATGATCTCCATAATCTTATCTTTGTGCTTCACCATTATTTAATTTTTTTTTTAAAAAAGACCTCATCTCTGAGGCTAGTTCTTTGGAATAAAGAAAATTTTAAAAACTGGAGTGAAAAGACTAGGATGTCATTGGCATATCAGTGTGACAGTGGTGAAGCTCACCAGTGAGTCAGGCTCTACTGTGGAAAGGCCACTGATTGTTGAAAGCTGTGATTGCTATTGGGCGAGAGAGACGATCTCAAGAAGATAGTCAGATCATGACACTTCATTGCTCAAGCAGAGAATGTGCTGATGTTGTTACTGGCACTTGGGCAACAACGTGCAACAAAAAAAAATTTATCTTAGTACAAAACCCCCTAGCATTCTAGAAAGGGAGTTCTTTCTGAAAGTGTTTGAATTATATCGCTGCACAATCTTACATTTGAACAAATGTAATAAAAGTTGTATGCCACAAAAATGTACATTCATTTGGAAGCAGAGATACGACTGATGTTTGTGCCTGTCTGGCTTCCAATATTACAGTATGCCTCAGTATAGTAGGAAATGCCATTGTTTCACAAAGAAGGTTGGGAAAGACAAAGCAGTTTTATAAACCAAATCCCTTTTTTTTTTCTTTTAATTCAATGGGATTAAAGTTTTGTCCTTTTACCTTTTAGGGTAAAATCTCTGGTTGGTATACTTTGGCACAGTTGCATTGCTTATTGGAACTGCACTAATTTGCCCCAGCAAAGAACTTGGCCCAAATTGATTTGAAACATCCCAATGTATTATACAGTTTGTACACCATTTCCTTTGTACTAAAAGGATATGATGGACATTATTTCCAACAACTCTATATTGTGGGCATGGGGAGAAAGTGAAAGCAAAAAATTACCTTTAAAACTTTTGGAAAGAATTTCAAGATTTTGTGGTTTATTTTGTGCAAACTTTAAGCTGAAATAATGACAATCGACTTCTGATCACTAGAAAGAATCATTTGAAAACGTGAGGAACTGGCATTGCTGATTTTAAATTTACAAGAAACTGGATGGCTGTTTGTAGTGCAATGAATATTCTGACAGATGCACATACAGTTGATCACTAATGCTAAGGCTTACATGTATTGAATACAGTGACGGGGGGAAAGAAATTTATAGGATAGAGAACCATGCATTTTTCCATAGATTAAGTGTATTTAAAGTTGAAAATGTTTTACTTCCAGTGCTTTTAGTTTCACATAAGATCAGTATATGAGTTTAGAGGAATTTCCTTTGTAATGTTCTTTGAAATCTACAGATGAGCAATGCAATGTGAAAGCTAAGTATTAACATTATTTATCCATAGAACAGACAGGGGCAAAGACAACCTTTTCACAGTGGGACAGAGTAACAAAATAGCAGCTGTTGAATATCATGTTAATGTGTAGTTTTGTGCCAGGACTAAATGTATCCCCTTTTAATAAATGAAATTTGAATTTCTGTTCCAGGACACAATATTTCCTTTATTTATTAATGCAACCCTTTGGGAGTGGGGGCAAGGTTGTCTACCCCCATGACAGGTACGGCCTAGCTAGAGGCATTGCAAGTTTCCCCACAAATCCTGCTTCTCTTCTGATCTTGAGAGGCCAACCCTACAGCAAGATGGTAAATGGGTCCCCTGGCCCATTTGTGATCTCTGTGGAGACTGCCTGCTGGATTTGAACTGGCTACCTGCAGCAGAAGTGAAAGACTCCATATTCTATTACCCTATTATTCTATCCCATCTGCTTTCCAGATGATTATATTATAAATTTTGTTGCACTTTATAAATAACATATCGTTATTTAGAGGTTTTGAATTTAGCTATATTCAATAGGGGCCAAAAAAATACAAAATATGCTAGCTATTACCTATATTTTTCCCACATTGTTAATTTGTGTCTACTACACTATGCATTTGTGTCTACTACACTATGCATACTTTGGCAGATTTAGAGATTTGGTACAGTTTAGAGATTATAATAAGATATTGCCACATTAAATGGGTTTTCTTGGAACATAGACAAATTTAGCAACAATGTAGTTGTCCCACATTTAAATACAAAATATCATACAAATCAAACTGATCCCATTAAGGCCAATAATAAAATATCTTTAACCTCTCTCCCCCTCTCTCTCTCGCCCCCACCCATATTTTCTACAAAATAATATACTACCACAGTGATATTGCACATAAGGCTTGGTCTACACTAAACCCCCAAATCGAACTAAGGTACGCAACTTCAGCTACGTAAATAACGTAGCTGAAGTTCGAAGTACCTTAGTTCGAACTTACCTCGGTCCACACGCGGCAGGCAGGCTCCCCCGTCGACGCCGCGGTACTCCTCTCGCCGAGCTGGAGTACCGCAGTCGACGGCGAGCACTTCCGGGTTCGACTTATCGCGTCCAGACAAGACGCAATAAGTCGAACCCAGAAGTTCGATTGCCAGCCGCCGAACTAGCGGCTGGGTATAGACGTACCCTAAGTCCCCATTGACTTCAGTGGGACTTAAGCTCGTTTTTATCCATTGTGCTGAATCAGGACCTTATTCTACACACATCAGATCTAATTAGCATCAGTGGGAATTCTCAAAAGCAGTGGAATCAAAAGCAGTGCATGGATAAAATATCTTGACAAGTAGTATAGAAAATTATTTTTCACTGGAAATTTCCCCCAAAAGTGTGTTTTTTCTCCAAAAAATTCCCCTATAAATATTGGGGGGAGGGGGAAGCGCCGAGAAAAACAAACAAAAACTCTAAAATAATATTTGTTTTTAAAAATCACTCAGTTAAAAAAAGATCTGTTTTTTTTAACAGTTTTGGTTTTCAAAAACTGAAAGATTTTACAGAATTTACATGTTATGTCCATTTTTGGTCAAATTTTACATGAACATTTCCATTTTCATTGAAAAGCCATTTTTCATTGAAAAAAAACCAGCAACAAAAACATTTCAACCAGCTCTTTAGGAAAGGTAAGATGAGTTCACAGACACAACTAGAGAAAAATAACCCCAGGGAGGGGAAAAATTAAATATGCAATGCATATTAACTGCTTTATAAGGCAGCACAGTTCCCCAACTGGAAATCTCATAGCCCTTTTAAATGTAGTTGTAGGCCTCAGTTGTATTATGGTGCAGTGTTGTAGTCATAATATAGTTGAGGTTGAGTAGCGGTTTCTGTTTAAATGCCAATTTTTAAAAGTTTTACATGAGCTCTCTGTTACATGAATTACAGCATAAGGACCCTCTAGGCCAGGCTTAAGTTACCATCATCACTGGATACTACATCTACACATATAAACCTGCATAAAACTGGAGTAACACAGCAGTTAATCATGTCCAAAATATTGTTGAATATGTTATCATTTTTTTTCTAAAATAATTCATAGATCACTTAAAAGCATACACATCTCTAGAAAATCATAATTTTGACTAAATATGTGACATTATTTGTACTAAATTCTAGAGCTGTATAAGATATTGTAGATATAGCGAGCTATAGAACATTTTAAATAATAGAATATCACAGCACCACTGTTTTTTTCAAAACTGAAGAAGAGTTTTGTTCAGACTCCAATATTTCTGGGCAAAATACTTTGCAGAGGCATGCTTTCCATTAACGTCAGTGCTGTCAACGCCAACAGAAAAGACACTGTTTATATAATGATGACATACAGTTCAGAAACACTGTGCTATATATTTGCTTATTATGCCTGTTATGCATTTTTTAAAAACAGTTTAATGAATTATTCTAAAGAGTTGTTTATCTATTCTAGGTACCTATTTTGGAAAGCTAACAAACAAATTAATGTTAATCTGCAGATTACGTAGCTCTGAGTTGCCTTGCTATGAGCCTGATCCAAAGCCCATTGAAGCCAAAAGCCCATAGAACCTAAATATTGTATTGCAAAATGGCATTACAAATCCTTTCTTTTTGCCTTTCCTTTCCCTCTGTGGTTTGTGTTTAAATTGGATGAACATCAACGCTGTGAAATTTCAATAAAACCTAAATTCAGATTCCACCTATCAGAGCCAGACTAATTGCATTTGTGATCCTCAACAGTAGCGAGTTGTGCCTGAGAAACTTGACACTGGTGGCCCAGGTATCTTCTGCCTTTAGGGGAATAACTTGAAGGCATTTGAACATGTGCTGTTGTAAATTGTTGCTTTTGTTTCCTGTGGGATTGTCAATTCTCTGTTTTTTGCCATCGTGTGGTATCTCACTATGTTTCCAATTGCCCCACAGCCATTCCATCTAGCTTCCCTGCATTCTTTGTAGTGGGAAAATGAGAAATATGCACCATTTCTTTAGAAATCAGTGACTTGCTATTCATTTGTCCTTTGTATTGTTTGCCTCAGCCACAGGCAATACGGAGAGGTCTCGACCACAGATGCTGTGGACTCTATTAGAAAAGGTAAACCAGTTTTCATTAGCTGAGTCATTTTTAGAGGGTTTTTTTTAAGTGCATAATTCTTATAATGTTCCTTTTTTAAAAAACATGGTACACAATGAGTTCGCAGTGATGGGCATTATTTAGTGAAGGGCTTAAGCATGCCTAAAAGGCAGAGATGTGGATTTTGCTTCAACTCATGTAGATCATACTGAAGTTAACACCTCAAGCACTTAATGCATGTGGCACAGCCAATGATCTTAGGGGTACTGTGATGGGGTGCACTAGGCCCTGAGCACCCTGCTGTAGGCCTTGTGGCCCTGCCATACCCCGCTCCACAAAAGGGCAGTAGAGAGGTCCTCGAAACTGCCTATAGCGGCTGCGAGGGAAGCAGCCAATCAGGGCCCAGCACATCAGTATAAGAAGAAGCTGCAGGGCCAGTGTGAGTTCAGTTCCTTACTAGAGCTGGAAGAGAGTGGATGGTGCTTCAGGCTGGCTGCTGGGACTTCATGAGGACAAGGCCCTGAGGTAAGGGTGAAGAATGTATGGGAGCCATGGGGAAATGGCCCAGGAAATCATAGCAGCAATGCAGTTTATTTAAGGGGACATGGTGGATGGCTGCTATCTATAGGGTCCCTGGGCTGGGACCTGGAGTAGAGGGTGGGCCTGGATCCCTCCCACCAGTCAATGGGAAAGTGGCCTGGACTTTGAGGCACCCCAGAAGGGGAACTGAACTGTAGTGGCCCAGCTGAAGACCTGGGGCCAGAGAGGCCCTGAGAGGGTGAAGACTGCCTCCAGGGAAGGAGCCCTGGGGCACTGCTCTATTCTGGAGCAAGGACAAATTGAGAGAAACATTACAGAGGGCACTGAGAGAGGCCCCTGTTGGACTTGTACTCTGAAAGGGGTTTGTGTTGCTTTTATCTCAGAGACAGACTGTGTATGACTCAGCTGGAGGGCTGAGTCAGCGAAGACCCACCAGAAACAGGTAAAGATAGAGCACAGGCACACGTGCTTGGCCAGGGGGCACTTGTGGGAGGTGAGTGCAACCCCGTTACTGGTACCTTTATCTCAAGGACACACAAAATGGGCTTGAGATGTAGATCATATTTAAGTTAACATGAGTTAAAGTAAAATCCTTAGCAGAGCTCCCCAGCACACTGCAGAAGCTAACCCACTCCTCATCATGTGCTCAGCCAGTACCTCAGGCTTGTGCAAAAGGGGCATGTGGCTATGGTTTAGCCCCACCATGCTTGTCCATCCCTTTTGTGATTTGCACCCAGAGGGGCATCAGCATAGAACAGACCTGCTGCTTACAACTCCTTCCCCTTTCTCTGCCCCTGCTCACACTATTTGCAACCCTGTGGAGCAACTGCGCACAGCCTAGCCTGGATCTGTAATAAGTATTTATAGGGAACCCATCACTGCTGTGCCTGGATTCACTTTACATTCATATTTTATTTAAGCACAATGGTTTTGATGCTGTACTAGATAAAAAATGGAGGCAGTCCCAACCTGAAGATTTTACAGTCTAAAAAACAGACACTGGAAAGACAGGATGGATAGGAAGCCCAGAGAGAGAATAACTCAGATAGGTTTTACTGGCTCACTTCCTGTGGACCATTTAAAATGCCAGCAATTAACCACGTACTTCAAGCAAACAAACATGAGCCCAGCCCTACACAACAACAGAGAGAGAGATACAGGAAAAAGAGAGAGCAAGATATAGGAAAGTCTAAGGATGATGGATTCCAGGACCCTCAGTTAGTGGAAAGCCTGGACAAAGATGCTTCTGGCCAAATTCCATCTCAGACTTATTTCCTGAGAGCAAATTCCAGCTGTCATGTCTCTGCTCACTTACTATCAGACATTTTAGGATAGAAAAAACAAATGTTCAACTAGTCTATGCTCTGATAGGAACCTCTCCTTCCGAGCGTACAGTATATCCAGTTAAGTCATGGTTTTTATTCCATAAACACTTAGCCATTTTTTACCCAGGGGAACTAGAATTCATAGGATCAGGCACCAAAGTCATTAGATCCCATAGTGTATTTGATGACTGGTCCTACAGCTGCAAACACTGCCCTATTACACATTTTTAATTCAAAAAAATACCAGCTTTTTTTATTAAAGGTGCACTCAAACCCTACCTCAATAGAGTATTGGCTGCCTATGGAGTTGTTTGGAAGCTGCTTCACAAACTTTCAAATATTTTTAATCTTTCTGTTTGATAGCCCCCAATTATTTTTTTTAAAACATTGAAAACCCCATTCAAGTGTGATGTGTAGAGCACTAAGACAAGCCTATACACTAGCTTCTAGAACTTACCATTGTAACAAGTACAATAGGGAACGCAACACAACCATCTGTAACATGAGACAGGAAGGGACAATGGTATCATTTGTGGGGATACTGCAAGTAGTAATTTTCACTTTTTTATTAATAGTTGTACTTAGTTGTCTTTATGCTGAAATGTAACAATCTATCACAGATTGCCACAGATCCTTCACTAATGCCTCTCTACTGGGCTCTAATCTGCTGCCATTAAAATTGATGGAAGTTTTGCCATCAACATTAATAGGCCAATTTTGTCCATTCACTGCACCTCCATACAACATAGCCTGACCCTAATGAACACCCAAAGTTACATCACATTAATATAGACTCTGCCTGTCTTGAAATGGAATAAGCATTTCTTTGGCTGTCATTCGAGCACTGCTGTATTACCTACCTAGTGAGGTGAAAACAGTTCTGTCACTAATAGACTGGCTTTCTATTGGGTAATGCATTTCAAAGAAATGCTGGTGTGCAAATCAGAACCCTGGCCTTAGGGAAGCCTTTGTCCCATTCCAAGAAAGACCTTTGAATCTATAACTGTGACACTACCTTAGTTGTCCATTAAGGATTCAGAAGCCTGAAATGATGATGTCTGTATTATCCAGAATGATTTGGGGGTTTTTGTTTTAAGCAGAGATGGGCTGAACCCAAACATTAGCTCTCAACACATCTTAAATTGGGCGAAGGCTTCAAAATCTGTACTTGAATTCTGAGAACTGGAACAATTAGTCTCAATTTTCTAAAGGTGGCTCCTCTTGGCCAACATGACATAAGCTGGTTGCTTTTAGATTTTAAGCTCACTGGGGCATGGATCAGATCTTGCTGTATATTCGTAAAGAGCCAAGTGTACTGACAGGTTTCAGAGTAGCAGCCGTGTTAGTCTGTATCCGCAAAAAGAACAGGAGTACTTGTGGCACCTTAGAGACTAACAAATTTATTACATCCGAAGAAGTGGGCTGTAGTCCACGAAAGCTTATGCTATAATAAATTTGTTAGTCTCTAAGGTGCCACAAGTACTCCTGTTCTTTTTTTAAGTGTACTGACAGTGCTCAGTAAATGAATATTTTCATCTTCTATAATAACCGTCCAGCTGGCAATGTTACCAACATCAGCATTAAAAAAAAAATGTATCTCTGAACATTTGTGAGTACAAGTACACAGAGAAATCAGCCAAAATAATAAATGGAGATGGTACTTGAACAAGCAAGGTATCTAATTTCACAAATATTTGTTTTTTAAACAAACAGAATGATCTCATTATATTCACAAGTATGTGAAGAAATATGCACCTCTCTTTATCCTATTTCAGGTGATTAGCTGTCACTAGTCCATACATGCTATGTAATTTAATTGGCATCAGTGCCATATTTTGAAGCTCACCAGTTTAGCATTTCTGCAACTGTCTCTAAGAAAAGAAATGTTCCTGTAAGTGCCTCCTGTGACAAATTTAGATCCAGCTCTGATTCCCACTTTCTGCTATGTGGGGAACATTTGTGTTTTTAATCTACAGGAAAGTTATACCTTTTGAAGTGCATTTGTTTGCCATGTTGACATTAGGGAAGAAGGAAAAAAGAAGGGAGATCATGCCTTCAAAATTCAGAGTCCTTGGACATCTAAAAGTTATTCTCCTCTGAGTTGCTCATATATTTTTGAGACATCTCCCCTCAAATACATTAAGTGCCTAGAAAGTAGGTACCCTTGATTCAAACCATATGCTCTAACTCCTAGCTGCTTGTATGATCTCATCCCCCAGCCCTCATGTGCAGTGGTGCATTGTGCAATCCTCCCTTCATTTTCAGTCTTGTCTTGCTTTATAGTAGAAATAATTTGAACTGTATTTTCCATAACACATGCAAATATAAATAAATATCTCACATTCTGTACCTATAATTGTATTTCACTTCAATGTGTTTCCATGGCTGCATCCAAAAGACAGTTATATAATACACAATCCACTAACTGTAGATAATTGAACTCCATGCATGCACTGAACAGTGTGCTGTATTTTTTGTTCATTAATTCTTTATAATCGTGTCTAATTGTATTTGTTACTCGGGCACTTGGAAGTCTCATTGTCAAACTGGCAGACTTAAGTTTTATGTAGCAGCTGGTGAAGGTCTCCAACTCAGAGTAGGTGAGTGGGGGATACAGTCAGAATAAAAGCAGAATTTAATTCAAATTTATTATATATTTGGCATTTATGGCTTTTTAACTATGCTACTTTTATGGGCATTAATGCTCTCTTGATTCTGTCTGGCAATTCCTTTCATATTTGCTAAGTGGAGTGGGTATCTGAAACACAGATTTCCACTTTCTTCACCAAGGGTGAAATTCACACCTATATAGAGGGCAAGCATGAAGCCCATGCTCCCCTACTTAACTATCTAAACCTACAAAACAAAGATTGAGTGGGCTCGGGGGCGGCACTTTTTTTTGCTGCTTGGGGCAGCAAAAAAGCTAGAGCCGGCCCTGGGTCCAAATGATGAATCACACTGAAATTAAGCTTTTTAATACAAGGAACAGATAGCATTTATATTGCTGTGTAGCTTTCTCAGCATCCTTGCATTGAAAGGAAAATGATTCCCAGGCTGACATAAAATACACAGCAGGTTTAACAACCTTCTTATATGGTCTCTTAAAATCCTCCCTGGTCCAGCGTAAAAGTCTATTTGAGCGATCCTAGGTAATTGAAGTGGACAGTTCCAACCTCCTTATTAATTCACTAGCATCATTGTGCTCAATGTTCAGGAAGTGATTGTGTTGCCAAGGGATCATTTCCTTTTTATATGGCTAATGAAATATTTGCCTGCTGGGACAACAAAGCTACAAAAGGAGGCAGAAGATGCAATTTTCAGCAGCATTTTTTCCTTATAGTTTGATCCTGTACCACTGAAGCCGACAGGAATCTTTCTGTGGATTTCAATGGTGCAGGCTCAAGCCCTAATGGATTGTCTACAAAAATAGTGCCTAGACAAACTAGTAATATCAACTTAGCTAGTGAATTTTCCTGAGCTAGTGTAATAAACTCCTTGGAAGAATTTGCAAGCTTGGTACTCAGGATCATCTCCCTTAGTTTTATATAATTACTGGTAGTTAAGTGTGAAAGTAATTGTTCATTCCTTGAGGGAATGAGGGAGGCAAGCTGCCACTAATATAATCTTTTGTCAACTGCTTTGCTTAGAGCTAAATTGTGCACTCACCGTTATGTCTGATTCCTATTGAAGTCAACGTACATCCAAAAATACATTATTGTAACTGTTTATTATTTGTTTTACAATTACACCAAGAGGCCTCAACTAAGATCTGGGCCCCATCATGCCAGGTGCCACATAATAAGAGACGGTTCCTGCCACAAAAAGCTTAGTCCCCTTTTGTCTATCTTGACTATTTAGGCTCCACTCCTGCAATTCATGGCACATGGGCACGCTGCTATACTCCTGTGCAGACAAAGATGTGTGCCTGCACATAGCGAATAGCAGGACCAGAGCCCAAGATTGTAAGCTTTTTGAGGCACAATGGGGCCACAATTTCTGTTGGGTGCTCTAGGCTCTACATGGTACAAATAATAAGAATTAATTGGGAAAGATAGTTTCATATAAGGAACCTCAATATTTGCATACTCTACCCATTTAGATCAAGAGATGCCCCCTTAACAAAAAAATTGTTAACAGAAATACCCAAAACATGCAGCCCTCTGAGGCCCAGTCCTGTGAGATGCTGAGTGCTGTTGCGAGGTAGGGAGCACCTTAATTTCCTGGAAGTCAAAGGATGTGGTGGCGGCTCAGCAAGTTACTATATCAGACCTTTACAGATTTGCACACTGCAGAAATCAGTCCGATTGAACTCTTGGTGAGGGAAGTGTGACTCTGTTAATTATTATTAAAATCAGCAGTATGTGGTGAGGATTTGAGAGCCAGACATTACCCTTGGAATCTTTAAGCAACCTGTAATTAGATTTCCAGGTCTAGCTGGCTCTTTGTTGGGAACCTCACTTAGAAAGAGTGAATCTAACCAATGAGCGATCTGACATAGTTCCCAAAAGCTAACTGCGTGAACATGGATGATTTAGACCATTCTGATAAATACTTGAGAACAAATTCAAAAGAAGTTTGCAAACAGGCATTGAGTAGCAAATTTTTAAAAATACCCTGTATAATCTCTCCTGTTGATATCTTCTCCACGTGTGTCTGAACTGCAAATCCACCAAATAGCTTTTTAAAACTCTAGCAGCTCTGACAGAATATCAAAACGCACTTCTGAACTGGAGTGCACAGTTAAAATTCTTGGCCAGGAAATACATCACTTAAAAAGAAAGCAAGTCCAGGAAAAAAAAGTCATGGAAAACATTGAGGGCAGTCACCTGGCAATGCTACAGGTTAGTAAATGTAGTATTTTTACCAGATAAGATGACGGTCAAGCATCCCAGAGCATATCACCCTCATTTTCTTACAAGGGCTCTCTTTCTCCCCTCCGCCCCTCCACCCCCACCCCCAATGAAAATGTTTTATATGCAATAAACTCTCTGTCCCAAATGGAACAGAAAATATTCCCAAGCCAGGCCTTTATCAGAGTTGTATGTTCAGCAGCCAGAGAGCAACATTGACTTGTGCATTGTACAAATGAGAGAATTTTTTTTTAAACTAGGCTGTTATTGTGCCTCAATCCATGATAAGAATTTATAAGTACTTACTTTTGTCTACAATACACAAAGAAAAATAGCCCCAAAAGATCCATTGCTGCACACAACCCCTGCATCCACAATAAACTCTACATTCCTACCCTTAAAAAGTATAACCTCAAGATAGACCAGCAAGAAGAACCAGAAAAGTACACATTTCCCAAATACCTCTCTCTTCCTTTGCCAGACCTTTTGCCTGTCATTTTCAGGTTGTTTTGTTTTTACATTGTAGACTGTATTCTGTATGATGGTTTAATGTCCTTTATTTACTATGGACCATAATGGTGTGTTCAAAGCAGTGGAAATTCTGCATCAATGTGCTAAAAAGAGTTGGTGGGAAAGGAGGGAAAGACAACAGGCCATTGTTCTTCACCACAATACTGCAGAAACCCCTACACAGACAGGATGAGGATCTCTGTGTTTAGGGGAAGGATGTATCTAGCTAGGGGGTGCAGAGCTGGGGACAGTCATTCTATGTAGCATCATTCTTGGCAAGCCAGGAGAACTTCTGAAATCTGTGGGAATCTTTCCATTCCCTAAGATCAGGCCCTAAGTTCCCAAGGGAATTAACACTGTCATTTTCAGCATTGACTCATGCTCCACACCTTTCAGATCCCTCAGAGGGATAATGTGCAAACATTCATGGGGACTCTGTGCAGGGGGGTGGTGTAGAGGAGCTGACCCATGGCAGATAGCCATAGATATGTCCCACGATGGGATCACAAGCAGACTTTTACAAGTAACTCCTGCAGATTTCTCAATGGTACAGGTCAAAAGTGCTCTATGAATGTATTTTAGTGTCTTGTACACTGCTCTGAGCACCTCAGTAGGTGGAGGTGAGGGTCTGATGCACATTTCAGTCTCTATCCCAAAATGTGCTTTATGTGCTTGACTTCTGGGATCAGGCAGTTTCAGCACTCTCAACCACCTAGCAAAGAGGAGGAGGAGGAGGAATAGCAGCTCATGTTGAGTGAGTGGTGACCAGGGTGGGTCACAGAAGAATCTGGGCTTGCTAGGAAAATGTAAGTCGGTTCTATTTTGATCCTGTAATGTAAGAGGAAAGCCTAACTTAACTTGTAGTGAAAAGCCAGCTTGGACTAAATATATTCCTTTCTCCCTCTCTAATGCTTTGTTCCAATTGATAAATAAAAATACTTTGCCTTAAGAAAGCTCTTGATCACTATATCACTGGTACCAGCTTCCACAAGGGAGGAAATGCAGATGCTTGAAACCCAGTCAGAGCTGCAGGGTGATATGCAGTTGGTACACAGAGGGCAGCGTAACCAGGTCTAAGACTGAAAGAATCACTGGGATCCACCCTAATACACGTAAGGGCAAGTGGCACATTACCTGACACGGTGCACTCAGAAGGAGGACAGAGAAGTAGCTAGCCCCATAACTGTGACAGAACTAAAGATCTGTGTGAACCTGAACAGTTTAATTGAACAGCAATTTAATATGAACTTTGGTTATGGCCTGCAGTGGGCCAGGCTCTCGGTTCTAAGCAGTCGGGCCTGGTGACTGGAGATGGTCAAGAACAGATATCAAGGCTCAAAGCCACACATAGAGTCAGGACCGAGCCGAGGCCAGTGCTCAAACCAGGGTCTGGGGACAGGCCGTGGGTTAGAACTGGGATCAGAGTCCATAGACAAGCCACACCAGGATCAAGCATAAGTTTGAAGCTGGACTGGAGTCAGTCCAAGGGCCTGGGAGTCAGGAGCAGGTCAGGAACACAGCATGGACAAGACTGAAGTGGACTGGAACAAGGCTAGGGCAGGAACTGAGACATGATCCGGGGCAAGCTGTAACACCAAGAGGCAATAGGAGGAATGCTAGCTGACTGGTGCTGTTTCACAGGCTCACTCGCCAGTCTAGCAGTAGGAGTGAAATACCTGTGCCTGCGGGTCCCTGCCCAGGGATATGCTACTACAACATGCCAGGCCACCTTGATAAATCAGCTCTGATTCACTCAACATTTGCTTGGTTTACAGTGTAACCTGGGTTCATCAAAACTTTCATAGCCTCTGCAAACCATTGGTTGAACCAAGCTCAAGTGTTGGGATTGTGAGAAACCTTGTTCCAGGTTTCATTTAATGGAAGAGGGCATATAATTCCATTTTTATATTGCTTAAAATATTCTTATTTTGCTGTTAACATGAAGAGATAGGGAAAAGGGAGAGAGAAATAAAGGAGACATTTACACACAGAACACAGAACAGCTTTACAAAGCAAATTACTAGAATGGTACATAAACATACTAACCATATAACTCCAGAAACAAGGACTAAATAACATCAACCACCATTTTATCTTTCAGGCAACATGGGATTCTTTTCTCCACTTGCTAATCCACTCTGACCATTATGCTATTCACAGCAATATTTAAACCACATGCAGACTGCCATTTTTTGTTAGTCTACTGTGCTTTGCTACAGGAGCTGTTTTCAAAAAGAATTGTGGGGGCAATACTTTTAAGGATCAGATGTCACCCAATTGCGGTAACACAGGTCTCTCAGGTTGCTCAGGTGTCACCACACAGTATCAAATTAAGTCTGGAGTGTTTTTCAAGGCTGGGGGCAATTATAAATACACCTCTACCCTGATATAATGCGACCCGATATAACACGAATTCGGATATAACGCGGTAAAGCAGCGCTCCGGGGCGGGTGGGGCTGCACACTTCGGTGGATCAAAGCAAGTTCGATATAACGCAGTTTCACCTATAACACAGTAACATCTTTTGGCTCCCGAGGACAGCGTTAGATCGGGGTAGAGGTGTATCCTCAAACGATAATTCTGAACAATGTTGCTAGAGGGATAATTAGAATTTACAGTATTGAAGGGCTTGTCACATTCTCAAAAAGTCAATTCCTGCACCTCTGTTCAAAGGCGTGACTCAGATTAAATTGTTCTGCTGAAGCCCATGACTGCTCTCTAGGGGTCAAAACCTTATGTCAGCAACCAGCTTGGGTAGCTAGTGTGGGCACTGGGCAGATGTGTGGAGCAACAAAGGAAGGAATCATACTTTGTGAGGGCAGAGTGACTGAGGAGCCATTCCACAGGGTAGCTCTACGTACCCTCACTTCAGGGTGGATGGCTAGAGAGCTCATGCAAAGATGGATCCCCCATTCCACCTTCAGCCTATTCTAAGCCTCACCACTCCCTCCCCCTGTGTGCTGCCATCTACACAACATTGTGGAGCTTGGTCTGCACCACACTGGAGGTGGCAGCCTGCCATATGACACCCCATCCAAATCATACCTATCCTTGCACAGCAGAACTGCAACAGTTTAATTATCATGGGACCCCCTATGGCTGCAGAGAAGAGGCAGGATTTGCCCCTGGATGCCTATCATGTGAGAGTCCTGTCCTGTAAGTAGAGGGTCCTACTGACGGAAGCCGGTATGAATGTTTATGCTGAATATCTCAAAGAACGATGCATTTTGACTTTCAACAGACTGATTCTGAGCACCTAAACAAATAAGGCGCCGAGCCGTTAGCCACTGGTTGACAGAAGCTACATGGTTTGACACGGGAGATGCTGTATTTTTTAAAAATAGCACAGTTCCAAAACCACAGTTAAACATTTATGCAACTGCATTATTTCCAGTTGCATGTGAACATAACTGCATTCTTCACATTAACTGCAGCATGGAAGCTGATCTCTTGGGGGCCTTTCTCAAAGGACTCAGCTGTTGTTCAACCATAAAATACTTTGTTTTATACATTTTCTGGAAATAATGAGGGAGGACAGCAAAATGCAAGCTTTCCATGAAGCATTGGGCACATTTGTAAGATGTAGTGAGTGACAGCTGAATGGAATATTTATGTGCAGCATCTTCTTAGTATAAAAAGTGATGTGAAGTCCAGTTTATGTAGACTGTTCTACCTATAATTTACTCAGTAGACCCAGAGTCAGTGATCCTAATACACACTGCAGTTTGTAGACCTTAGGTACTAAACACACACATAGTTAGAGAATTGTAGGACTGGAAGGGGCCTCGAGAGGTCATCTAGTCCAGTCCCCTGCACTCATGGCAGGACTAAGTGTTATCTAGACCATTCCTAACAGGTGTTTGTCTAACCTAGTCTTAAAAATCTTCAGTGATGGAAATTCCACAGCCTCCCTGGGCAATTTGTTCCAGTGCTTAACCCCCTGACAGTTAGGAAGTTTTTCCTTATGTCCAAACTAAACCTCTCTTGCTGCAATTTAAGCCCATTGCTTCTTGTCCTATCCTCAGAGGTTAAGGAGAACAATTTTTCACCCTCCTATTTGTAACCTTTTACATATTTGAAAACGGTTAATCATGGCCCCCCCTCAGTCTTCTTTTCTCCAGACTAAACAAATTCAATTTTTTCAATCTTTAATCATCAGCTCTCTGTTCTAAACAAAATACAACATTCTTTACACTCTTGTGAGTTACCCAAAGACACAGAAATAGATATTTTAAATATATAATAGAATGAGAATTGTAACTATGGTGCACTGGAACATATTGACTATTTAAATAAAAACACACATACATAAACAGTGCTCAGAAAGAAACTACTGCTTGTTTTTTGGATACTACACACAGTAACCTATTCACTTCTCTACATCTAGTAGCTCAGCTGGACTGAGATAACAGCTGATGGCCTGAAGCCAATATAAAGGTAGTACATTTTCTCTTTAAAAAGTTTGTCTATCATGCTCTGATGTAATAAGTCACTGGGTGATGACACAATGGATCACAAACACATTATTTTGTATCGGAAACAAAATACATGCTTTTATGAAATAGCCAGGCTTTCCAAGAGCTTCTTTTCAATTCCCTGTGGATTGGTCCGATACATAGATAGCTTGCTTCCTGCTCATCTTTATCCATTCTATGTATGAATTGCTCCAACAATTGCTGCTTCTGGACCTGTCAGCAGTATGTGGCCTTGCTGAAAGCAAGACATTGTCTCCAAGAAAATGAGTATCCTGTTCTATAAAGGCAAAACTCTGCTCTGTTGTATTGCAGTGCTTGTATCATTAACAAATGCTTACATTACAGTTGTCAGAGACAAACTCCTTCCTAATGTAATTCCACTGAGTTCAATACAAGCATAAATTTGGCCTTCTGCCTCTCAGAGAGGCCCTTTATAAATTAGAATGAAAGTTGCAAAAGTAACATTATAAATATTGGAGTCGTGCCTAAAGGCGACAGCCAGTTTGGGCCTCTTTGTGCTTGGTGCTGTACAAACTTTAACAAAGGACAGGCCCTGCCCTTGAATGGGATTTTACAAAAATTGGATTGCCTGTTCAAAGTGGAGGCAACCATTTCTTGTGTGGTGGACAAAGTTCACCCCTGTGCTGGGGTCAGTGTAAGAGAAGCACAATTGCTGCTACAAGCCCTTCCGGTGCTCAGCATGCTAACTCCGGTGCACTGGGCTTGCTCGGTGAGTATGGGTGGCCCTCACTCTTCCCCAGAGCAACCATGGAAAGAGTAACCCCAGCTCCCCAGGCAGACACTCTTGGCCTGCTACACAAGGACATACATGAGGGGGATCCTTGCACCGTCTTTGCCTCATTGACTTGCTAGGCGCAGTCTGGCTCAGCGAAATACGTCACAGTAAGAAGAAATGCAAACTCTGACGAGCTTCATATCTGCACATTTCCAGGGCAATGTGAATGATTTCTAACAAGTGTATTTAAATAAGCTGTACTCATCCTTCATTGAGGTTCTTTCAAGGGATTGGGAAAATAATAGGTGCCACCAAAATGGATGAGCCATTAACAGGACCCATCCCTAACATTACTTTAAAAATAATTGATATCTATATAGTTGGTCAGGCCATATACATCATGGGTGAAATTCACTTCTGTGCAGAGGGTCAGAACAAGGTCTATACACCGAAACACTTAAGTGCCATTTAAACACTATTCTGGAGGATTAAACTGGATTTTACTAATGCTTAGACTTGTGCTGACCTGCACTAGTTGAAGCATATGCAGTTCTTTTATATGGAGTTGCACCAGTTAACACCAGCAGTGAATTTGGTCCTCTGTCTTTACTAATGTACTCTGACTTTCAACAAAACAAAAAAATTCCCAGAAGCTATTGTATCATTGTAATGTGCTTACTATGCGAGTAGTTTTGTAAGCATTAGTGAGCAGGGCTCGATCCTATGTTTGTAGCACTCCACTGAAAAGCTAGTCCAGTTATGATGCAGAGAAATGATTATGGATTTTTTGCTTACTTTAGAAGCTACAGAATGCTGAACACAGATGTCTGCAATCATAGCTTTCTTGCCCAGACTGCTGAACACCCATGACTTAACTCTCTCTGGGGCTAAGAATACAGTAACAAAAGCTAAATTTACACTGGTTTCACAACACTGCTTCTGCCAAGATAGTCAGTCATCTGAATGCCAATCCAAAAGAAAACACTGATGATTGGGAGGAATTTTGGGGTGTGAGAAAGGGGATAAAAAAATGAAACTGTTGATTTTCACATCTACAAACAAGATGTTCTGCTTCTTCTTCTTGCACCTGCAGCATTCTACTAGCAGAGTTTAAAACAAAACAGAACACTTCATTTTCAGCTAGTTTAAATCGGCATAGCTCTATTGAAGTCAATGAAGTTACCTTGATTTACACTAGTTGAGGATCTTGCCCAGATAATGTAAGTCAAACTAAACTTCTCTTTTTGTATAACGGGATCGGCAACGTTTGGCACACGGCTCGCCAGGGTAGGCACCCTGGCGGGTCGGGCCAGTTTATTTACCTGCTGACATGGCATTTTCGGCCGATCGTGGCCCCCACTGGCCGCGGTTCACCATCCCGGGCCAATGGGGGCGGCAGGAAGCGGTGCGGGCCGAGGGATGTGCTGGCCGCGGCTTCCCGCTGCCCCCATTGGCCCGGGACGGCGAACCGTGGCCAGTGGGGGCCGCGATCGGCCGAACCTGCCACGTCAGCAGGTAAATAAACTGTCCTGGCCCGCCAGGGTGCCTACCCTGGCGAGCCGTATGCCAAACGTTGCCGACCTCTGTTGTATAATAATAAACTTTGATGATTTTGCTTGCATACACTAGACTGAAATACAAATACTTAGATGAGCAAATCAAACCCACATAATCTTTCCTGCCTACATATTGTGAGTTGGTGGTCTGCCTTGTTCAGAGTTTTAAGCAATTAAGATGGGATTTCCTTTAGCATCAACATTTTTCTTGGCTGGTTTCAAATAACTATTTACTTTAGATGATTAATATTGTATTAGATAGAAAAAGGGTGTCATTAAGTGATTTTTGCCATTTATTTTATTTTAGCTTGAGCTTTGTGTAAGCCATAAGGGAAAGTATTAACCTATTAAATACAAGTGCTATCCTCATGCATGTGACCACTGCACAGGTCAGCACTCAAAAGTCAGCAGATATCCCCAAACAGTGGGGTTGGACGGAAAGGGGGAGAGACATCTCTACAGACTATGCATACTGAGAAGACTCCACTACAGACACCGTGCTCCCCTAGAACTGGTAGGGAAAATAGCAAATATTTTCCATGGAAAAATTTTAGAAAAGAAATGAGGGGGAAAAGTCTCATTCAGAAATTATCCAGTTTTCAAAAACTAAAAATGTTTTTGCTTTGTGTTTTTGGTCAAAAAACAGGAAAGAAAGAAAAATATTTTCCATGAAAATTTTCATTTCCAAACTATCTTTGGGGGGTTTTGTTTTTGTTTTTTTTTACTTAAAGATGTCAGTCCATTCTAATCTCCTCTTTCCCCACATGGAAGGAAGAGTGGCTGCCTCCACAGCAACATCCTTTATGTCTCTGGATTGACAAAATCCATCTGTCCCACTCCTGAGTCCAGTGCTCACTTTTACGTAGGCTCTTTCAGAGAGGTTTTCTTAGTGCTAGTCTCTGGCCCTATCTCTGCCAGAGTAAGTTCCTTCTCTTGAGTCAAGGGAGGTCCATCCACTGCAGCTCTACTCCACAGACATTGGATGACCCTTGCCAGGCCTGTCTTCTAGCCAGTCTCTGGGAGGCCCCCTGTCTGAGTCACCCTCTTGGGTGACTACCAACTGCAGCCATCCACAAGCTCCCCTCTCTTACAAGAACCTCTTATAGGTTCCTCATTCTGGTGGGTTCCCCAGAGAGTTCACCCTCTAGGCTCCCTTCTCAGCCCTCTTGGGAGCTCCTGTCCACAGGGGCTTCCTGTCTCCCTTGGTAGTTCCCCCCCCCAACACAATTTAGGTAACCTTTATTAATTTCAGGTGCTCTTTTACTAATATGCCATCTGGGGAAGACAATTACACCCAAGTTCAGCTCTTCATAAGGTAGTTACGGCAGATTGACCTTAACTCCCCATAAGGGGCAGCAGTCCCATGACAAGTAGCATCAGGGCTGAGTAAACCAATAGATTTATTTTTCTGTTCCAAAATCTAGTTGGTCCACTAGAACAGGTCAATAAGAATTTTTATCTGAATATTCTCGTAGGGCAGCTAAATCAGGGCATTATAAAAATATTAAAAAACTCCCCTACAAAAAACCCAAGGTGAATGAGGGTTCTGTGCCCATTTACAGAGACATAAATTGCTGTAATTAATCACTTTGATTCCTATAAAGCTGCTGAAGCGATACTAAAGGGGAATACTGCTCTGCAGAATCACTTGTTACAGAATCTCAGGGAAATAGCCATTTGAACTGTTCGCACAATAAAAAATAATTTTGTTGTCACACTGATCATAGAAAATAAAGCAGCTTTCTGGCACAAGAGAGCAAAACTGAGTATGGAGAAAAGCAAACAATCCACTAGTCAAATCATGCAAAAGATATTTATGTAAGTGCCCCTCCAAAGAGTAGGTGAGCTGTTCTAATGAGGTGCAGTTTTGAAATATAAAGTTTTCTAAGAAGATGGGTGGAAATGGAAAATTGTTCAGTTTGCAGCTGTTCAGGCAGAGAGACGATAAGACCACTTTATACCAAATGATCGGAGCATATTTTTAAGTTTCTTTCCAGCTTCAGCTGATAATTGCAACCAGTTTGTAATGTTGCTCATGACAACTGTTGGTGTATGAGATTTGTAAATGGTCCCACTGAGTACTTTTCTGAGCATGCATTATCACACAGATAACCTGCTTATATTTTACCTGTGTATTTCCTTAATCTGGTATGTATGTTTTACATAGAAAATTATTTTTCCTAATTCCCACTGTATATTTTTACTGCAAACTCTCCTCTTCACAAAGACCACCTATATATTCCCAACCACACTTTCCTAAGGTGTTTCTTGAAGGAAAAGTTCTGTTTACTTTCTGTACGTCTGCAAGCATACATGGAAAAACCAAACTGGAAAAACCGGGAAGAAAGACCACTACTGTACAGGTAAAATTTAAAAATGGCCTTTCTGCACAGGGGAAAACTGGCACAATGCAGAGATTCAAAACTGTATTGGTCATTATCTCATTAGTAAAGCTACGAATGGGAGGGATTGGGATTGGATAGCTCTAAAGATTGGGAATGCAAATATGACCTTTTTAACTCCCTAAATTATAGCTTTGAATCCAGGACTAGTCAGTACTCACCAGAAGTCATCTATGATTATTTGGTAACCTATGTTTAGCAAATTAGTGGCCACAGCCAAGGACTGGCTAGGCATCCCTAGCAATGGTATCTCAAATACAAGGTGATGGCACATTGATGAGGCAATGTGAGAAGTTTGTACCACTGTTGCCCAGGCTGTACCTGTTTTATGGACAAATAGATTTCACACTCAAGAACACCAATCTGGATCCTTTCACAAATAGGCACTTTAAAAAATACAGAAGTAATTTTTAATAGTTGCATTTTCATAATTAAGTAAGTCTGCACAGATACTAATTACTGTAGTTACCTAACACACAGGTCAGACGAGTTTAAGATGAAGTCATTAATTTGTGTTTAATAGACATGCTCCAAACTTAAAAGCTAACTATATCTCAGTGTATACAGATAATCACATAATCCCTTATATAATAAGATAAATAAATATATATACTTAATTTAGACATAGCTGATTTAATACGTATCTGGTGTTCATATAGCCTCCATTACCATTACAATAGGATCTTAGGTTGGATCCACAAAGGGACTTCAGAGACGGAGGAGGCAGCTTAAATGGTCCCTGAGCCAGACTGAAAGAATGAGAATGACTCTGTAGCCTATTGATTAGGGCACAGAGATGGGAGACTCGCATTCCAGTCTTGCTGTTCCAATGACTCTTTAAGTAGTTACCCAAAGTAGAACATCTTCAGCAGAAGAGCCTGAGTAAGCCCCACATAAGACTATCCCACAGATCAGTTATTAGGGCATTCACCTGAGAAGTAGGAGAGCCCCTGTTCATATCCTTTTTCTCCTTCATGCAGAGGGGGAAGTTCATCTTGGGTCCCCTGAATACAGTGCTTTAATAGTTATAAGGGAGCCATCTCTTCCTCTAGCCATTGTGTGTGAAGTTATGCACCTGCCAAACTCCTTCTTGCAAGAAACAGCTTAGGCACCAAAGCTGCCTGACTCCAGAAGAGGGGTTCCTGACTGTCAGCCATCACAAAGATAAGCACCTCCCTACAGCATCTCCCACTGGCTAGCTTAGGCAGCTTCCTTCCTAGCATGCTGGCTTTTGTGGATCTCATTCTTAGACACATGTCTTTCCCCACTCATTGTATTGGGAGCCTAGGCATTACAAAGCTGAAATCCCTTTGTGGAACTAAGCCAAACGGACTAGCCCAGGGTCAGTCACGCAGGAAGCCTGTAGCAGAGCAGGTGATTGAATCCAGGTCTCCCAAGTCTCAGGCTACTGTCCTAAAATGCAGAAGTCTACTAATCTCTAGTTAACCTCAGGAGTGCCTTTTTCCAAACCACGCAATGCAGGCTTCTACTTCAGAAAAATCTTTTCAACATGGCAAAAGTGACTCTTTTGTGAGCACCATTTACAATCACAAACTCTGTGGTTTCTTGGAGGCATATTTGGCGCTGCATACTGCATTTTCTGTTTTTCATAAGTATTCTCAATAAACACCTCAGGAAACTGAGAGCACCAATTATTCATGATGCAACATCATTAAAAGTGTGTGGGGTGGATATATACTCCAGTAAGATCCTTTATCTTTTTTTCTTTGCCTGCAAAATTCAAGCATAGGCAATAAGCTATTCCTAATACTTTTAGTATATTACTTATGTCTACCTCACACACGGATGGAAAAAAAAATAAGACTTTCCAGTACTGACCCAAGTAGCAGCTGTTTTTCAAAAAATGAATGGTAAGATTTCTCCTCTGATATAAGATTGTCTGATATACTCTTTTTCCTTCATATTTGTCAGATCTACAACAATCTCTAATTAGATTCATTCCATGTGGCAAAAATATTAGTAGCTTAATTTTATTATTTATAGGGACTTTGGTTTTTTTTTTAATTGCATCCTGGGCACCCATTCCGCAAATATTGATGCATTTGAGCAATACTATGGAGTGGGACTAAGGTATGTAAGTGTTTGTAGGATTGGGGCCTAGATTTCCCCTAAGTTAGCTCTTGTAAGGCTAGAACTAGATGTGGAACATCTTGAGGAGTTTCAGGGAATGGGGCAACAAGATGCCCTTTGTGCCACTGAAAAGGTCTCCCTTTGTGGTCTATTAAAGAAATCATATTGGCTTTGCACAAAAAATAAAATAAAGTAAATAAAAATCTTCAAAAACCTGAAAGTGTGATGTTACAAAGAGTTAGTTTAAAAAGAAAATAGTGGTTTAAATCTCGACACAAGATTAAATATTGTGAGCTAGTATAAATCAGTATTTTTGCCTAAAAAACTTAATGTGGAGATGACTTCTGAAGGTGGGTTCCACTCCAGCACAAGCAATGCAGTGAATGTACAAAATCAGTCAAAGTCTTAATGTTTTATCATATTCAATAATAATAATAATAAAAAGTTAACTTTCCAGTAACTTACATAACTACCAAAAAATACATTGTATCAAAAGTGGTGCAATTTCTATGATGAAATAGCTTTCACGTCTCGCTAAAAACTAGCTATTTGCAGTCCTCTACTGCCATCTACTGTACTTTCACAGTAGTATGTAAGGTTTTTTGGATGTATACTATTCTAGCAAAGATATTAAACCTAGCAGCCTTGCCAACAAGGTAGACGGCTATCAAATATTTTAAACAAAATTTGAGTATATTACAAAACCAAAATATTCTCCTTTCCATTCTGTTTTCTTCTCATTTTTATTTCTATTCTCTATTGTATCTGCTGATCGAGTTGAAACCTTGAACCCTGTGCCCTGGTATTGTGGTATTTTAGGTTTTTTAACATAGAAATGGGGGGAAATGTTATAGAGGTAGTTTTAAAAATTTTTTATTATATATATGGCTCTTAAAATGCTGGTTCTCTATGCTGTCACCATAGTTACAGCAGTAAAACTTAAGCGGGCCAGCTCTAGGCATCAGCGTCCCAAGCATGTGCTTTGGGGCGGAACTTTTCAAGGGGCGGCACTCCAGCACTTTTTTTTTTTTTGCTTTGGCAAAACTCCGGCTTTTTTTTTTTTTTTTTTTTTTGCTTGGGGCGTCAAAAAACCTGGAGCCAGCCCTGAACTTAAGTTTAACATAATATATCTCCTAAAATTTAGAGCTAGAGAAAGATGAACAAGTTCTTCTGTTCTCTCTTATACCCAATAGCTGTCTGGAATTCTAGATATGTACTTTAAGTATCCAATACTTTGTTACAAAGGAGTTGCTGATTTCCTATTTGTTTAAAGAAAAAGTTCTAATGTTTGTTCTTAGATTCACAAGCTTTTTGTAGGGTACAGAAACAAATCTGCTAAAATTATATTGTACTACAATGTTTATATAAAACTGCCATGCTACCATTAGTCTCTTTTACGATGTCATTGAACTTATTGTCCCCAAATTTTGTAGAGCAGATGCATGTCTGAGAATTAGCATGGTGCTTGCAAAGATAGAATCAAGCATCTCATGGGCCAAACTCCAAAGTGGCACAGTTATCTTATTCCCAGTCAGAAAGAAAGTGCTGAATTAAGAGAAAAGAGATATGGGGGAAAAGATGAAATGGGAAGAATACAAGTGTATTAAAAGTGGCAAGGTAAATGCCAGAATACTCACGGAGACATGGAGCCACATCCTCATCTGGAATAAGTGGCTTCAATGGAGCTACAGCCACTTACCCCAGCTGAGGGTCAGACCCATTCTTCTAACCTGGAATTCATACCTTTTCTGAAAGGGAGAAATAAAAGGAGGCGTATGATCCTTCTTAGCATGGTCTTGAGCTGACCAGTTAATCTACATGGTGACTGGTTCCGTAGAATTCTCAGATTGTGGCGTAGACTAGTCAGCAGTACTCACCGCTCTAAGTCAGATTTTGCTGAGTGCCTAACAGAAGGCCTGACAGTTCTGTGCATCCAGTTTCTCCATTGCTGGCATGCAGCGTGTCAGCCGTTACGCATTCGGCAATTTCCCACTTACAGCAGTGAGCGGTATGAAATAATTTCTTGCACCCTAAGTATTGTTTCATCCAAAGTAATCCTTCATGCAAATACTGACATACTCTACAGTCCTCATCCAAAGGGCTGCAATATCACTATTATAAAATACAGTATTTGAGACAATTAATGTAGTAATTTTTATGTATTTTTTAATAAAAAAGGAAGGAGGCCTTAAAAAGCATCCATTCCTCTCCATTCATATTCTCAAAGCAGTAACTCAGCAGGATATTAGGTCCACCTATATAGTTACTGTACACTGGATACTAATGACAATGCAAACATAATAGTAAAATTACATTGTGATAGCAACTTTCATCCAAAGATCTCAGAGCACTATCCAACGTCTGTGTGTGTGCCTGAGCCCAGGAACTGTGCACACACACAAGCATGCGCGTGCAGGAACTATGTCACCCAGCACTGAAATGCAGCGGCCTTTAAACTGTAGTATGCAGCAACATGACACAACAGCACTATGAAAAAAAAAGTGAGCAATAATTTGTCTGGTGGACAATGGTCTCAATGCACAGGGAAACAGCATGTAATAATATAGGTAATCACAACCACCAATACCAGGCACTAAAAGCTCTAGCCCATTAGCTAGCCAAAAACATAAAGGTCAAGGGCACATCAGTATTAAACACCATTTTTAAAAAGAGATATATTTGAAATTTTTATAGCATCAGCTTTGTATCTACATTATTTGGCCCTCCTGCAAATAGAAAGGAAATTTATCATGATGTGGAAAAAAGGTTCAGGACAAATAACAGTTGTAAATGAAGAACTTCTATTACTATAGATGTTAGAGTTAAAATCATACTGAACTAATCAGTGCATAGGACTGCGGTAGGATTTTCATGTAGCCAGACTGACATCTTGTGGTCTGTACAGAACGTTTAAAGATTTAGTTGTGGGAATTTAATGTGTTAGTAGTTAAGGCACGGTAAGATACAGCTCTCTTTTCCCCAGGGCAACATGCAGCAATCCCAATCTGTCACAAGTAGCAAGCATGCAATTTACATGTAAAATTGCCCCCATTTCTGGTTTTGGTTTTGTATGGGCTTGTTACATGCGCTGCAATTTTTTAGCTCTTTGTCATATGGGGGTGCAGTAGTGCCAACCTCAAGCATGCAAAAACTCATGAGTCAGCCCCCCAAAAATCATGAGATTGGCTTAAAAATCATGAGGTTTTGGTTTTTTTAATGATGAATTTGAGGGTTCTTTTTATTTGCCTTCTGATTTCTGATTCTTTGGGGTGCATTTACTTCTTGTTTTCAAGCTTTCTTCTTCACTGAAAGCTGAGATTCTCACTCAATATCTTGACTCCAAGATCAGGGACTTTAAAAAATAAAACACCAAATGTTGTGAGACTAAATCACAAGAGTTTGCAACACTGGGAGTGACGGTGGGCACCAGGAGGCAGTGAATATTATCCTGCGTGTGTGAAGGCCATAGAAACCTTCAGTATTGCCAAACAAGTATTCAAAAATGATGAGTCACACTCCCTCCCCCACAAAAAAGTCATGAGATTGGCTTAAAAATCATGAGATTTTAAAAAATAATAAATTCAGGGCAGTTTAATTTGCCTTCTAATTTTTGAGTCTGTAGGGTTCACGTTTTCAACCTTTTCTCCACAACCAGGAGGATTAGTAACTTATTTTTTTTCAAATGAAAGTTTAAATTCTTATATAATCCCATGACTCAGGAAGCTGGGGCTTTACAGAAAACACCCAATATCACGAGACTCACAATAAAACCTCAAGACTTGGTAACACAGAGTTACTTCTCCAGCCTCAGCAGCAAGCTATCCTCCAGTGACAGTTTTAGTACAGCCTCGCAGATTGTCTTCTTCCTTTTCTCATTTTAAGCCACTAAAGTCAAACCACATGGACTGGGGGCTGGGAAGGGACCAGGGCAGGGAAGAATTGATGGGGATGACTGTGAGGGAATGCAGTCAAGACAGTGGGTGCAAAGGGAGTCTAAGGGTATGTCTTCACTACTGGCCAGATGGGCAGGCAGCAATTGATCCGGCGGGGATCGATTTATCGCGTCTAGTTTAGATGCGATAAATCGATCCCCGAGCGCTCTCCCGTCGACTCCAGTACGCCAGCTCAGCAAGAGGCGCAGGCAGAGTCAACAGGCGCAGGCAGGGGGAGCGGCAGTCGATCTAAGTACGTCGACTTCAGCTACGTTATTCACGTAGCTGAAGTTGCGTAACTTAGATCAATTCCCTCCCCCACCCCAGTGTAGACCAGGCCTAAGTTACCTTAACAACACATGGTCAATAATAACAAGTTGGGCTGGGCCCTCCACTCAGCAGTGAATTTCCCTCAGAATGCCCAAAAATGTGGAAAACATGTCCTCCCTGCTCTGAACAGCTTGCAGTCACTGCTCCTTCAAACACTTACACGTGTACATATAGCGTATGCAGGATCTGCACCTAATAGCCAACATATAACATATTCCACTTAGCTTTCTTGTTTGACCCAGTGTATCTACGTAGCCTTCCCCTGCAGGCATAAATTGGAATCTAAGTGTGGCACAGGCCTTGTAGTTTACCCTCTGCACTGGAGTGAATGAAACTCTCTATAAATAACAGAGATAAAAGATTTAAATTGTATCCATTTTCTTTCTATTTAATTCAGTTTTCAAATGTGAGTGAGCTTAGAGCTCATGAAAAGTGAGGGAGTAAGTGCACTGCCTAACAATAAATATTGCTGAGGGCACAATGTGGCCACAGTGCCTATGTAATTCCAGTGACTTCACCTGAAATTGCAAGAGGGTAATATAGAGCAAAATTTGTTCCACCCCAGGTAATTATGGCAGAATCTACCCCACACAGCTCTGCTAATGTGCTGTTCCCTGCTATTCCAGCTGTGCTGTTCTTCATCAGTGACTGACATTCATGCCAAATTGTGTAGTGTGATATTCCCAACTGCATAAAGCCCTCTAGTGAAATCTGAGAAGGAATTATATGATGACAGTTTCAGTGGCTCAGGAAAGAATTGGTAGTTAATGTCCCAGAACTTTTATCCAGTAAAAGATGCTCTTTAAAAATATATATTTTTCAGTTATTGGGAGTGAAAAAGCTGGTTAAATTACACAGAGTAAGAGGTCTCTCTCAGGAATGAGATTACCTATTTTTCTCCAATATGAACGCCTTTACACTTGCACTTGTGCATAGTTGCATGGCTAGGAGTTCCAGGGCAAAAATTACTAGACAAAGGCCCCAGATCCTGCATCAGCTCTGCTAGCACGGGCCTCTGTTTCCATGAGGGTTTGCACCAATTTCAGTGGTGAGGCCTGGACTATACTTAAAAGTTAGATTAACCTAATTACAGCACTCAAGGGTGTGAAAAACTCACAAACCTGAGCACCGTAGCTAAGCTGACCTAACTTTGAAATGTAGACCAGGCTGATGTAGACACAGTGGAGGGAACAATGCTTCTGTCAACCTATCTAGCATCACTCAGGGAGGTGGAATTCCTACAACAATGGGAAAAACCTCTTCTATCACTGTGCAAGTGTCTACGCTATGGTACACTACCATAGCTGTGCCACTGTAGCACCTACAATGTAGACATGGAGACTCTGCATAGGTGAAGGGGTCCCCACCAGCAGAGCCCAATGCAGAATTGAAACCTAAAAAAGTATACTTGTCTACAGACTCTGGCAAGGGGGAAAGGGCTGAAGCATTTTAGCCAAGGGCACCCTCCACTTTGGCGAATTATATAGAATGCTGAACAAAAGTGTTCTCCGCAGCTACATAGCCTCAGAACTGTAGCCATGTGAGCCCGCTCTACATAGTCCAATACTTTTCCAGCATCAAGAGAAATAACCCAAATTTTCCTGGCAGAATGAATCCACATGAGAGCTTGCATGAAGGAGATGACAAGAAAAGAGAGAAAGAATACTGCTATGGCATGAAGCCAATCTGGTCCTCCCAGACCAGAGAAAGAGAGAGAGAGAAAATTACTTTTATTAACCTGTTAGCTAAGATTTTGGTTTTAAAAGGCTTCAGTTAGCCATGACAGAGCAGGTGGAGGAGGGAGTCTGCTTTCTGCTATATAATCACACATTTACAAGGAAGCTGTGTTTCTCATATATTTAGGTTTGTTTGTGTGCCAGGTGTTTTCCTGCTCTATCACTGGCAGAGGTGGTATGTTTGGCTTCAGAAGTCTTGAGCACCACACATTACATCACAGTAAGTCGTATGCCCTGATTTCTCGAGTTATTGCAGATGCCTGAGACAGTGTCATCTTCCTGTCCAGATGCCCTGCAGACTGGATCTTACCAGATTGCCCGAGTCAAATCTTCATTGGCCTGGATGCAGCTACTTCAGAAAGGTGTGAGTCAAGCAAGCAATGAGCATGAAGTCAAAAGATATTTTGTGCTCTCCACTCCCTCAAGGACTCCTATAGTGCGAAGGATTTTCGTCAGATTTTCTGGTTTGTCCTTCAGGAAGGCTACTTTTTCCATTTCCTGCATCTGGTAAATCCAGGGAGTTATATTACCATCCACCCTCAATCCAGTGTTCTCAAGGTGTTTCATTCTAGCCTTACAGCTGTCAGAAATTTTTAGATAAACTCCTAACAGCATAAGAGATTACTGTGATTTTAGGAGCGAGTGCATCAGTCATTTTCTCTGTAATGGAATCTATGCAGTCAGATGGACTTATACAAGGTTGCAGAAATCTTGGCTACCATGATGCAAATCATCCCCCACTGATCCATGCTTGGAGAGAGCTCTCCACAGATGTCTCCAAATTTCTCACAGGGAAAAGAGTGGATGGGGGGAAAGTACTCACTCTGTATCATCGTTTTCCCTCCCTGACCCCACAAGAATGTCCCTGAATTTGGGCTCCATGAGGAGAGAACTTCCTGATATTTGAGTGAGAGGCCAGGATGGTGGAGCAAAGGACAGTCTGTTCTCTGTGGCAGTACCCACAGCTCTGCATCAGGAATTTCACATGGTAATCTTCGCAGGAAGTAATTTCATCTGGAAACTTCATTGGCTCCTCTTGGTTTCCCTCACTATCTACAACTGACTTCCCTTGAGGGGTGGGAGAGAGGCAGATCCCATTCTTATTTCCTATTTAGAAATCCAAATATCATCTTGATAATAGGCCCCCAAATATAAGCATAATCGGAAAACTGGAAAATTAGTCTATTCTTGTTTTTAGGCTGTGTAGGCAATTAATGGAGATATCCCATCTCCTAGAACTGGAAGGGACCTTGAAAGGTCATCAAATCCAGCCCCCGGCCTTCACTAGCAGGACCAAGTACTGATTTTGCCCCAGATCCCCAAGTGGCTCCCTCAAGGATTGAACTCACAACGCTGGATTTAGCAGGCCAATGCTCACACCACTGAGCTATCCCTCCCCCCATTTTGCAATACATACACTGCCTGCACAGATCAGGAGGATTCAGTCTCCAGGCATATCAGTTCTACACATTTCATGGTCACTAACATCGGTAAAAATGTTAGAAACAAACAATAATAAACCTCATGGCCACATGGCTCCACAAACCGCAGCTGGCACACACATTTGCAGTTACACAACCACTCCTTGCACACAACTCAGACTCAGAGTATCAATTGATTCTGAACCACATCAGCTTATCATTAATCATTGTCACTAGAAAACCCTCAAGCATTAATCAACTACTGTTTCCTAAGGTCTCCAACCTGTATTTTTGCTTAACATGAGAGCAGCCATTCAAGCTACAATTGTCAGAGCCATTGCTTTTGAAGCAGAGATCAGGTTAAAGTTAAATATATAATCAATTATGATAATGACAAGACATTTCAAAGTCTGCTCCAGTGAATATTATTTTCATCACCTAAGCAAGAATAATAGCCCTGAATTATTATTTTTTTAATAAATTTGTGCTCTAACTAGTCTGGTGGGCAGCAGTGCTTGAAAATCAATGAAGGCCAATATAAGCATTATCCCCTTTTAAAATAGGTGTGTGGGCTACTTGCTGACTAAAACTCCCCTGAGCAAGTTTCAGAGTCCCATTACACTTCTCTAAACATCAGTGTTATAGGAGCTCAGATTCCACATCTTTGTCCACACTCTGGACTAATGTGTTGGTTTAGGACCCAATGTCAGAGGGGCGGCTGCAGAAGTAAGCACCTGAAATTAATCAAGAAACTTAATCAATCAAGTCTGAGATACAAGTGGAGGTAGGGCACCTAGCAAGCATTCATTCATTTCACTTTTTGTTGTATTTCTTTATAATTGTCTGATATGTGGGTGACATTGCCACATCTTTACCCTTTTAACAATTCAGGATGCTTTACTTTTTATGCAATAGGGCATGATATGAGTAGTATAATACAATGCGGTGGCAAATATTCACAAGTGAACGTATATAACCAGTACCAATTTAGACAGTGAGGACACCTACCTGAAGCTGTTAGAAGATCATTTATAATACATTTTTAAGTTTCTGTGGTTTACGTGAGATTGAAATGGAATTAAGACCTCTCAAAAAAAACAAACACCTAATTAGCTCCTGCTTCCCCAGTCTCATCCAATCCTTTTCAAGGATTTCTGAAACCAGGCTACTTAAATAGGTAACTTGTCTTCTTTAGTTTGTTTGATAAACATTGTGCCTTCATATGGCTGAGCTTCATTTTAGAATTTCCAGGTTTTCTGATCTAGTATATATCTAGATCAGACATTTTTATAAACCAAAACGTGTATAGAAGTTATTTGCGAAAACACAATACTAACGGGCTCTGAACCCACAAAATCATTTGTTCCTCATCTAGCTGGCTAAACAATCTAAGAGACTGAAAATATATATCTTGACAAGTTTCTGTTTGGCCAACAGTGACTCCCACAGTTTTGTAAACACACTATGATAGGGGTAATCATTTCACATGCTTCAGGGAGTAAACTAATTCTCAGTGGGTTCAGAATTTCCCCAATCTCATCAATGTATAGCATTACACAATTATCTAAGTGAGTTACTGAGATTTTTTTCAATTTCCTTTTAACAATCAGGCACTGTACTGGCCAATCTCAAAGGCAGAATGTTGGACTAGGTCGACTAATCACCTGATCAAGAGTTGCAGATCCTATGTCCTTGTAATAGACACATATGTATAGAGTGCTAATGCTGTCTTTCTGCCTTGCAGAGATTAATCTAAATTGTCCCGTGGGAGAGTGAGGATCAGGATTTGCCCCTTTGCCCCTGCAGAATTGGTGCCCCAAACCTTGGAATTTTGGGAGAGCCACAAGAGGCCAGAGCCGTGGAGCAGAAATCCTTTTATGGAGGAAATATCCACAAGTAGAGCTCCAGAGGAAGGATCTGTCCCTCAGAGGCTGAGTTATTCTGTCTCTGTCCCCCTGTTGGAGATATTTGTATTTACTGGAGTAGATTTTCAGCAGAATACACATGGAGTTAATTATGCAGCTCCCATTAACAATAATAGGATCAGAGTGCCTAATCTCCTGCCCCCTTCCCCCTCTCCTCCCCCCCGCACACACACCATGTTGAAAATGTAACCCAATGAAGCTGCAACTTCACAGTTATTGTACTTCAGTTTATGTTGTTTTCCTTATGCCACACAGATTGTATTTTCATTCTGTGTCCAGGAGCATTCCAGTTCTTCCAGTAGCAAACAATACATGAATCTTAGGAGGCTCTGGTGTAGTTAAGAGGCTCTGGCGAACCTATCAAAAGAGGCGATTTATTTTTGAACTTGGCACTGTGAACAGCATGCCTTGTAAATGTCAATTTGTGTACGTGTGAGCATCTGACACTACTCAGCAGCACGTACTGAGGGCCAAGAATTTGGCTGATTCTGGCTGATTTGCAAGCCTAAAAATATTCTCTTTTATCAATATCCATTTTTGTGCTTATTTGCATGCTAACAAAATCTAAACAGGCAATGGTTTCACAGATCAGCCCGTAACAATTCTATGTAGATCAAGTACATGATGACCTGCCATAAACTACATGCTGACACAGTTAGCATAATTTCATAAGAAATGGCCCTTATATAGGCATACTTTGATTTTCATTGTTTGTCTGTTCTAATCCTGTAGGAATCAGAGTGATTTTAATCTGTGGTTTTATTGCTTTGTATGTGTTTACATGAAGTGCCCAGAAGGCCTATGGTGAGTACAGTGAGGGCTAAATAAATAAAATGTATTATTACTAATGTATGTCCCATAATGGGCCCGATTCTGTTCTCAGTGATGTCAATGGCAAATCCCCTATATGACTTCAGTGAGAGCTATATCAAGCCAAAAATCTCTGATCAGACTCTACGTTTTATACTCATAACCTGACAGTACTGTAGTCCCCAGATTTACATTTTAGCGCTTTTTAAAGTACATGGGGAAAAGTGACATTCTAATGGGGTTTCTAATTAGTAACTGCTGTCCTTGTGTTACCTCGAGAGAAATAAGAAGCTGCCCTATTTGTCATTTAAAATAAGATAACTGTGTGTATTCAAAAGGAGGGTTTGGAAAACCAGGAGAAATATGTGTGTCTTATGTTATTTCAGAGTTGTTTAGAACTTGAAGAACTTGGTTTATAATTCAATACCCTAACCACATCGTTCTTTTACAGCTTGGGACATTCCTTTTTTTTTTTTTTTTTTCTAATTCATCAATCCTTTTGGCTGGATGGATCTCAAGGGTTGAATGCCTAGATGCTTCTCTATAGCCTTCTGTCTCTCACTCTCTCGCAGATTTCATGAGTCCCATCTTTTTTTCCCCTCCTTTCAGTATTCATTTCTTCCTTCCCATCTCTGTTTTCCCTCCCTCCATTCCTAGTCTCTTCTCCCTCTTTCTTTGCTCTCAGGCTTCTGTCCCTGTCAGCTGGCTCCTGAAGGCCCCCTCTCCCTGTTAAAAGCAAAGTTTGCTACCCACTGCCACCCAGTCCCACCTGCCAAGCCTTTTTCTCTCTGTGTTGACAGGCTCTGTCCTTTTCTGTTGTTACCACTGCTGCCAGATCTCTTTTTCAGGATTCCTCCCTCTCCCTCTGATTCTCTGCTCCAGCATTCATTCCCTTTCCTTCCTGTCTCTGCTTCAGAGGGCTCCACCAACTCCTGACCTTGTTGACTTTTACCACACCATGTTTCTCTGTCACATACTCTCCATGTCTCTGCATTGCCACTCAGCCCACCACAGTAATCTGAATCTTGAGTGTATGACTGATCTGACACTCAAGCTCTTTCTCCCCCACAACAATCCATTACAGGAATTTAAAAGAAACTAAACCAACAAAAAAGATTTGGTTATTTCAGGAGGTTTCAGTCTCTAAGTTAAAGGTGACCGGACTAAGTCAGAATCTTTGTGCTTGGAAACACTGAGTGCGAAGTTCAGAGGAATGTTAGCAGGGCAGATGGTGGGGTGTTGCCATAGTCCTCCTCCCCTGTGCTCTGACTTGTGCTATAACAGGCACTAAGGAGAGTCCTATACACTTCCTAAAAATGCTCCGTATGGTGTTCTTAAAAGCATTCTGCCTGACTTTGCAAACCACGGCAGATGACAGCTGCTGCTGCTGCACTCCACACCCCACACAAAACACCTACAAAATGACTGGAGACCAGATGGACCAGGAATGAAGTACTTCACCTGTACTACTGCACCTCCAAACACCCGATCTATCCCAAATTACTTCATATACTATAGGAAAGTTATCTTCTTCCTCACCTCAGAATTACTTTCTATACTACATAGGAGGCAACGTGTCTCCTAGGATGTTTACCACAGCATCTGCCAACAATACTGATCAATACAGCTTAGTCACTCTAGTGATTTTTTTCCAAGAGCCAGTGTGCTCAGGAATGGTATCATTTAAAATGATAACCCTCCCTCACTCTTGGAATTATATTGGGTAGGTGAAAAAACAAAAACAAAAACCCAAGCAATCTACTGAACAAAGGGGCTTCAAATAATCAGCGTTCTAACGTACTGTCATCCTCCACCTTAAAAAATAACTAATGATAAAGCTGACCTTAAGGAACACTTGCAGAACTAACAGCTACGTGGTAGTAATTCCTTTAGTAATTTATGAGATGCTATTCATCATACTTGTAATATCTCCCTGCTGGAAATTCAGCAGAATGATGGTTATTGGCTATTATATGGAGAGTCTGAAGAGGTTACCAACTACAATTATTGTAATACTACAAAGTCCAATGAGTCCTTTGCCCTTACTCTCACTATATGTCTCTCTCTCTCTCTCTCTCTCTCTCTTTCACCAGCCACAGCTACCCACAATTCCTCTCCTCAACTGAGCCACTTGTTGGTTTTTATAATCATTTGATCAATCTAAGCTGGAAGGCAGCTGATCAGTCACAGGAACAGCTGGACCCCACTTTTTTTCATGAACAAACATAACACAGGACAGAATTTGGCTAGCGGGTTATTATTGGTGATCGTGTAAAAGCCGAGGAGAATGCAGCTTGACTTTCAAGATAATAGGAGAAGTCTGCAGAGCTGGCAGTTGGACAAAGCATTTATTTATTTGAAAACTGATCAAAATTTCCCAGAAATGTATTGAATCACAGACATGCAATCCCACCGTGCCATCGTTACACGGTCACTTAGAACACAACCTCATTTTAATGTTGTCTCAGTGTGTACTTTTGTTTGCATTTCATTTTCTGGTTGCCTTTTTCAAAAGTACAAAAAGAGAAAAGACAAAAAGAAGCTGCTTGAGCATGTTAGTGTTTAATTAATCCTATCTAGGCTGCAGTGTAAATTCACACTGCTATTGTGTGGCTGGAATCTTCTTTTCTGACAGGCTGAATTAACAAAACAGTAGCTCATCTAAACAAAATAACAGATGAAGGTGGCAATAATAGACTGAAGGGAGACCTAATTGGCAGTGGTAGATTTAATAGAGGCATCATTAGAATGTTTTGGATTGTTGTGCTCTGTGTGTGTGCAGGGGTGTTGGAACTAGGGGTGCTCTAGCAGCCCCTGGCTTAAAGTGGTTTCCGTCGTATACACGGTGTACAGTTTTGTTCAATAGTTTTCAGCTCCTCCACTATAAAAATTGTTTCAATACCAGTGAGTGAGTGTGTATGGGTGTGTGTGTGTGTCATTTGTTTGACTTGTGCACATTGCCTGAGGGCATATCTACCCTATGGAGGCTATACTATGTCAGCATAGCTCCCTAGTGTAGACACAGTGTACACTGACAGAATGGGTTTCTCATCACCTCACTGACCAATATCAGCTAAATTGATGGAAACACTCTTCTGCTGACAGCTGCATCTACACTGGGGGTTATGTCAGCATAGCTATATCCATAAAGAATGTATTGTTTCACACCCCCGACTAATGTAGTTGTGTCGATATAACTTTCAAATGTAGACCAAATCTCAGTAGCAGTCCCCAGGAGGGAAAGGCCAACCAGGAAAACAGTACTAGTTTACAGCAAAAGGAGTGGAAAAGTCTTAGCAGATACTAATGAGCACATTAAAAGTTGTTTTTGATTGTTTATACATTTATTTTTAATTTTCCCCACAACTCCCAATCTATCAAAGAGCCTGCTCCTCCAAATGGACTATTCTATAGGCAGTTCACCATCGTGGGTATGTCTATAATGTAATCGAAGGTGTGATTGTAGCACGGGTAGCCATACCCCTGCTAGCTTTAATCTAGTTAGCATACTAAAAACAGCAGTGAAGCCACAGCACATGGGCTTCAGCATGGGCTAGCAAGGCAAATACATACCCAGGGGCTCCAGGCAGGCTTGCATAGCCTGCACTAAAGTCTGTACCGCCATGTCTTCACTGATATTTTTAGTGTGCTAGATTAAAGCTAGCATGGGTATACCTACCTGAGTGGCAAATCACACCTTCAATTGCAGTGGAGACATACCCTGTGTTACTCCAGTATCACACTACCATAACACTGTTGATGTCAATGAAATTACAATGGCATAAGATTGGAGTTACAGTGGTGAATCAGGCCCAAAGTCTGAAGGATTCTTGTGATGCTGTTTTAAAACTTATTGTTGATTAGAGATTGAATACTTTGAATAATGAAGGGAGGAAAAAACACTAAGCACAAATATTGGTTTACATGACAATACAAAGTCACTTCATTTGTATTTTGTAAACTTTTTTGTTCATATCATTCGAATAAGCACATTTTTGTTTTCAGTAGTTTTTTTTTTTCAGAAAGAGAGATTACCACAAATACTTGTTTAAGTAATTATTTGCACTAGAATTTATGATGGTAGCCTTCGTACAACCATTTTGAAAGGACTTTATGGATTTGGAAGTCATCCAGTCAGCAAGCAGAAACAATACTGTCCGAGACCAATACAGGTTCGAATGAGGATCAAGTGGAAGGGGGAAAATTGAGACAGAGGCAGATTGCAATTCAAAAACAGGTGGCCGTTTATTAATGGGGAAAAAATCACAACTTGGGCTGGGGAGGAGCACTTTTACCAACCAACAATACAAATTCAAACAAGTAACCAACCAGAAATATCACCAGAGCAGTAATATAAAACAAGCTATATACATTTAACAACAAGGAATCTACAACCAACTATTTACCAAAAACCAGAACAAGCATACAAAACTGAATAAACTGTAACAATTTGCCCTCTATACACTGTACAAGAGATTTGGTACCAAGTAATAAAGAAAAAGGGCCTAACCAACAGAATAGCTACAAAAATTAATACATGCAAACCACACTCCAGGCGCAGCTGACCAGCAGTACAGACACCAAGGACATGACGAGATGGAACCCGAAATTACACGACACGAGCTAGCTAAATCCGGAGGAGATCCTGGCTGAAAGGGTGATCAGGCCTTTCAGCTAACATGTGGACACTCCTGCTGATTTAGACCAGAGACATAGTTTTGTTCAAAGACCCTTGCACGTGCTAGCATCTAATTGGTTCCCCGCTCCTACACCAACCAGGATCCGAGCTGGTGCCCTCTACGTAACAGGCACTGCACACGGCACACTAAGCTTATGCACACGGCCCGCTGGAATTGTAGCACACAGTACCAATGTGACCTACAATTGACCAGGTGGAAGGTTCGAGAATGGTCACACGGCCCCAATGTGTTGCACACAACACCAAGGCGCTGCACACAGCACCAAGGTGCTGCACACGACACCGATGTGACCTTCTGACCGACAATTGGCCATCCAGACGCCATGACAGAGCATAGGGCTGCGACAAATACCATATGATTTTGCTCTTTACCACACAATGAAGCCCAGTCCCAGTTAGGACCTCTATATACTACCACGATATAAAATATTATTAACAGTCATAATTTAGGTGACCAGTCACAAGGTGCAAATAGTGAATTTTTAATGGGGAATATTACAGCAACAGTTGCATTGAATACTTTGCAAGCAATCCTTAGGCCATAAATTCTTAAAATAATTTTGATGAACGAATCCATATAAAAGTAAAACACATGCTCATTTATTGTATCTTGTCTTTAAGTTATAAGTGCTTGAGGGTGGCAAAGGCATCTGTCTACCTGTGTTTGTACAGCAGGTATCACAGCAGGACCATAATAGGAACTGGAGGCTTTGTTGTTGTTGTAATACCAAACCAACAATAATACTCTGTAATGAGCTAAGTTCCCTCATGGCCACGCAACCATGCAGCTGCCTATTAAGCCCCACGCAGGGGCTCAGAGCTGCGGCAAGGAGAGATGCCTCTCCCCCAGCACAGACCTGCCGCAGTGAGGAGAGGCACCTCTCCCCGCTAGCCCCAGCATGGACCTGCCCCGGACTTGCTGTGGCCTCTCCCCTGGCCCTGAGCTGCTGTGGTGAGAGAGGGCTGGGGGCAGTCCTCTCTCCCCACAGCAACCCCGGGGCAGCCTGTACCCCAAACCCCTCATCCCCACCCCACCCCAGAGTCCACATCTCCTGCACCCAAACCCTCAGCCCCAGCCCTGAGCCCCCTCCCGCACCCCGAACCCCTCATCCCCAGCCCCATCCCAGAGCCTTCACCCCCTCCACCCAACCCTCTGTGTCACACATCACCGCTATATTGGTGCACAAAACAAAATTAATTCCACACAGGGACATAAAAAATTAGAGGGAACACTGGTAATGAGGTAGTGATAATTCTCATTAAACAATAATTCAGTACACAGAATACATCATATCATCTATCACATCGAATGATAAACAGTTGGAGTTCCATTCAAAAATACTGATTGGCCAGTTACACAATGATATTCCCAAACATATCATATTTTGGTATTTTCCACAAGGACATCACATCGTATAATGGTGACATAGGATGTGTGGTGGTGGGATTCCTTCCAAGTATCTTGTTTGGGAATTCCTACCTTAACTATTGCTACACCTCCCACGATAGCCTTTGATCTAAGCGACTCCTGAAATCATTTTGGCCACATTTAGTCAAAAGTCTTTTGAGAGGAAGGAAACGTAATCGTTGGAGGCAACCAGAAGAAATTCAGCAGTTTATTGTACTTTAATCAAAGCCCTTGTACTTTGTCAGAAGATAAATTTAAACAGACTTCAGCAATAAAAGGCATATCTCAGTCTTGCCTTGAGCAACCAAGAAGCAAAAGCATTTTTTTTAAACAACTTCAATAAAAACATTTTTGTTTGAGTTAAGTAACATTTGCATAATGAACTGCCAAATCACGCTATCTCCAAAGGGAAAATATTTGAATTGGCTTTTAAAATATTCCTGATGCAAATTTGTTATCTTTTCTATCCCCATATCTACGCTTGTCTTTTAACTGACACAGATTCCATTTGGTACTGCACTACATCTGCCATTATTATTCTTAGCATAATACCTTGACTTTGGGTCCACCAAACAAGGGACATAGATGTTATGACGGTGACAAGCTAAAGTCCCCTGAAATACAGAAAGCCTTCGTTCTACTGTTAAATGAAGAGGAGGGGAATGCAGATGAGGAAATCAACAAGAAGTGGGACAAAGTAACAATTTATAAACAGCAGTGAAGCCTGTCTAGGCAGAAGAGAAGGAAGGAGTGGATTACACCCAGCACATGAAATGCCATAGAAACCAGACAAGCCCTGAAGAAAAAAGTTTTAGACACAAAATCCCTGAAGCTAAAGGACAAATACCACGAGCAGTATAGCAAGGCACATCCGGAGGTCAAACACTTTGTGAGAGCAGACAAATGACATTATATTGATGAACTGGCAACACAAGCAGAGGATGCAGCTGCTCGTGGTGTACAAGGAAACGTCTACAAAATGACGCAGCTTATCAATGGTAAATGGCAGACACCAACAAACACTCTCATCAGGGACAAACAAGCCACCTACTGAGAATTACTGAATAGGGAGCCACCTAAAGAAGAAGCAAACATTCAGGAGGCAGAAGAAGATCTTGATATCAACACAGACACCTCAACTAAGGAGGAGATCATTCAAGTCATCAAATCCTTAAAAAATGGGAATGCTCCAGCTTGAATGCAGAATTGTTCAGGGCAAATCTTGAGCTAGCACCATCTATCCTGGCCCCTCAGTTTACATCAGTCTGGGAAAGGAAAAATGTGCCAGATGAGTGGACCAATGGGGTTATAGTGAAGATACCAAAGAAAGGAAATCTCAGTGATTGTAATAACTGGTGTGGCATCACACTTTTATCTGTGCAATGCAAGGTATTGGGCAAGATCATAGTCCAACGTATATCAGAGGCAATTGATAGCATTCTCAGAAAAGAGCAAGGTGGTTTTTGGAAAGGGTGTGGATGCACAGACCAGATCTTCACTTTATGAAACATAATAGAACAATGCTTAGAATTGCAATGGCAAAGCTACATAAACTTCATAGACTTTGAGAAGGCTTTTGATAGCATTCACAGGACCAGACTATGGTGTATTCTGCAGGCATATGGAATCCTTCTCAGTATAATCAACCTCATCAAAAGCATCTGTTCCAACTTTACATGCAGTGTTGATCACAGTGAGCTCACTTTTGAAGTCAAAACAGGAGCAGAGCTGTGTCATGTCTGTGTAATGTGGCGTACAACATAAGACATACCAAGAGGCATTAAATGGACACCCTTCTCATCCCTTGAAGACCTGGACTTTGCAGATGATCTCGCTCTCCTATCACATACCCAATACCATATACAAGAAAAAACAACTCGACTCAATACATTCAGCCAGCAAACTGGACTGAAAATCAACCGCAATAAGACGGATATCATGACCTTTAATATTGCCTCACCATCACCAGTACGGATAGAGAATCATGTTCTCACCAATGTAGAACATTCAGATACTTGGGCAGCACCATCAGCCAGCATGATGGAACAAGCTAGGACATCCGGACCAGAATCAATAAAGCCAGGAACACCTTCAGGAGCTTAAATACAGTCTGGAAATCATCAAAATACAACACCAAAACCAAACTCAAAATTTATCAGAACTGTGTACTTTCAACACTACTTTATAGTGCAGAATTCTGGGGAATGAAAAAGTATGACATGTCTAAACTGTCTTCATTCCATACAACTTGCCTCAGAAAAATCCTCCATATCTTTTGACCCAGAACAATCTCAAACCAAGCTCTATTCACACAGTGCAGCCAAGAAGATAAGAGCATTTTCATTGCCAGGAGACGTTGGAGATGGATTGGCCATGTGTTTCAGATGGAAACTGATTCCATCACTAGAATAGCAATAAGATGGACACCTGAAGGCAAGCGAAATGGAGGCCACCCGAAAAAAACATGGCAAAGAGCTGTGGAAGCTGAGCTGAAAAACCTGGGGCTTAGCTGAGGAACCATTGAAAGACTTGCCAGAAAGACTTGGAGGAACTTTGTCGCTGCCCTAAACACCAGAGGCATAATGGTAACATGACAATGATGATGATGAATACCTTGACTATTGTGGTAGTTCTATCAAATGTTTCACTGATGGCATACAAATCTTGTCAGCAAATTTGCTTTAGGCTGCTCTTTGCTGGTGTGTGATAAAGATAAATAACCAATGGCCTATACTCATGATTTTATTTAATATTCTTGGTAAACTATTTATTATGTCTGTCTCTAAATGCTGGTCTCCTCTCTTGCCTCCACTCTTTATTTTGCACAATTTAGTGATTAATGGTTAAAAGGACAAAAATCTTAGCCAATTTGAACAAATAGTTCTAGTGTCTTGATATTGCTGGGCATAATTCCCAATTCAAGTAGACGCCAGTAAATTAATGAAGAATGTTACTGATCTGTTCTAGCCATACCAAATCAGGTTTTGATCTTGTACAAACTATGCAGGGTCAGACCTAGTCAGTTCTTAGATGGGAGCCTAATATTAAAAAAATAATTCCTGGTGTGACCCACAGTGTGTTGTTGATGAATCAACTGGTCTGAGTCAATGGATGAGATGCTAAACCAAGTTCCTGACCACTTCAGGTCACTAAGGGGTCCCGTGGCATTTTTTTCAATAGAAGGTCTGTTGAAGCTGTAGGCTCTGTGGCCCTATCAGTCTCTGAGGGAGGCCACACCTCCTCGCTGTCGCATATCTGTAAAGGTGAGCTCAAAGGGGGGAATTAGCTACACCTAGTGCTCCAGTCCTCCGGCCGGGCAGAACAGTAAGGCAGTCTATGAGCCCCGGGCCCTCAGTCAGGGCAGGGCAGCAAACAGTTAGTAGACTCTGGCCTGCAACCAGGGTAGAGCAGCTGAGCAGTCTATGAGCCTCAGGCCCAGTCACGATGGAGCAGCAAAGCAATGCATGGGCTCTGGCCTGCAATCAAGGCAGAGCGGGTAGGCAGTCTATGAGTCCCAGGTAAGGGAGAGCACCAATACATTCTAGAGGTTCAGGTAAGGGTGAGCACCAAGAGAGTCTAGGGGCTCAGGCAGGGCTGAGCACCAAGCACAGTCTATGAGGCTCAGGTAGGCATGCCTGAGGAGCACAGGCCTCCTGGCCTAAGGAGGGGGAGTACTGCCACCCCAGGAGTGGGATGGCAGGGGGGATGCGGGCCTGCCCAACTCCACCGTGTCCCAGCCCAGGGCCCTAACAGTGGTGGAGTGGTCCACCACTGGGTTAGCAGGGATCCACCCGCAACACACAGACCTTGTATCAGGCCAGCTCCCAACCAGACTGTGGTCTGGTTTCTCTGGGCTGCTTCCTACTCTCCCCCTTGGGTGTACCTGCGTCTGTCATCTCAGGGTGGGGGTTCTGGCCAGTCTGCAGGTGGCAGCCGCAGCAGCAACTCGGTGTCTCGATTGGCCGGCAGCCCAGGGAGATCCAGCCAGTGCTCAGGCGGCCACCCTGGCAGCTCCTCTGCAGGCTCCAGCAGCAGGCGGGATGCATCCGTCTCCTGTGGGGGCTCCCCCTCAACTGAACTGCAGGGCCCGCCTTTTGTACTTGCCCTTCCACGTCTGGCGGGGCAGACATGGCTCTCCTGGTTCAGCCCACCAGGGGTCATGTTGTGGTCCCTCCCTATCACTCTCTGAGGGAGGCCACGCCTCCTTGCTATAAGGCCTAGCGTCCTGGCCAAATTCCAGCTTTGAGTAATTACATTCTGCCTTCCTAAACTTCCTCTGTAGTTTCACCTGCATATGGTTTTCTTCTTCACTTCCAGTTCTAGAGCTGAAACCAAGAGCAGTGGGAATGAGGGTTGTGAGACCAGTGCTGAACCACTGGCAGAGCTACTGAACATGGTACTTTGTTGATCAGAGTCTAATAAAATGAAGTCAGCTGAGGGAGTAGGCATTGATGGACGGTGGACCAACAGGCTGGAACACTGATCTCAACATACACTGGGATTTATTAGACAGATGCCTACGAAACACATTGTTTCCCGGGAACAGTCAAATGCATTTCGGTCAGTTGCTGGCCCTCAAGATTATCTTAAGTCTTGCTTTCTACTAGATTAATGGATACTCTAAAACATCACTTATCCTGGTTGGCAATAGGCATAACTGAACATCTCAATAATGGCTGCTACACACATTTACATTCAATGGATTGCAGTTATGCACCTGTGCCCTAGCACCAACCTGTTTCCACCCCTCTGTCATGCTCACTTTATCTCTTGGAGCTTGTCAAAGTTGTTGAAGGTTAACTTGAGCTATTTCAGGTTAAAGTGACTTGCTTCTATATTTTTTTTTGTTGCAACTCATCTGGTGTTTTAAGCCAAGTTATCCAACCCACTTTGGAAGCATATTTACTGAGATGTGGCATGAGTTTACTCACAACAAAGTAGATGTGGGTGCATCCCCATCCCAAAACAACTGCTGTGCATCTAGCAGTCCTCTTACTGGCTACCTGGGTCAGCCTCTTTGTTTACCTGTCTGCCATTTACTGCTGCAGGATCATGCTGACAGGATGTCACCTCCCCATTTAAATAATGGTACAGAGCCAGGTGGGACCCTTTGCAATTCCAGCTCAGGGGGGTGTTCACACATGTGGATTCAAAACATGATTATTCAGCAGCCATGCCTGCTACTTTCACCTGGAGCTGTGCTGAAGATTTCATTGCCATCTGGGGAGAGGAATGTGTAAAGGCCCATCTGAGGAGCAGTCACCATAACCATGGGTCTATCAGACAACCACGAGTCTAATGCACATATCTATCATAATTAGAGCTGATCAGAAATTTTCTGATGAAACTATGGGCTTATCTACACAGCACTGCAGTCCAGACTATAAGGATGTGAACTGTAGAGCCCTCTAACATGTTGTGCTCTAACTGCCCCATGTAGACCCTGCTGGCACAAACCTAGTGTGTGTTAATGTAGTCATGTTTGAAACCGGATTACACCAACATGAACTAGGTACCTTTTAGTTCTCAGCAGCAATGTCTACATGGGGCAGTTAGAGCACAACAAATTAGAGTGCTCTAAAATTCACGCACACCCTAGTCTGGACTGTGGTGCCATGTATCATAGATTCATAGAAGTGTAGGACTGGAAGGGGTCCTCAGTAGTCATCTAGACCAGTCCCTTGAACTCAAGGCAGGACTAAGTATTATAGACCATCCTTGACAGGTGTTTGTCTAACCTGCTCTTAAAAATCTCCAATGATGGAGATTCCACAACCTTCCTCGGCAATTTATTCCAGGGCTTAACCACTCGGACAGGAAGTTTTTCCTAATGTCCAACCTAAACCGTCCTTGCTGCAATTTAAGCCCATTACTTCTTGTCCTGTCCTCAAAGGTTAAGGAGAACAATTTTCCACCCTCCTCCTTGTCACAATCTTTTATTTACTTGAAAACTGTTACCATGTCCCCTTTGGTCTTCTCATCTCCAAACTAAACAAACTCAGTTTTTTCATGTCATGTTTTCTAGACCTTTAATCATTTTTATTGCTCTCCTCTGGACTTTCTCCAATTTGTCTACATCTTTCCTAAAATGTGGCACCCAGAACTGGACACAATACTCCAGCTGAGGCCTTATCAGCATAGAGTAGAGTGGAAGAATTACTTCTCGTGTCTTGCTTACAACACTCCTGCTAATACATCCCAGAATGATGTTTGCTTTTTTCTTTTTTTCTTTTTTTGTAACAGTGTTACGCTGTTGACTCATATTTAGCTTGTGGTCCACTATGACCCTCAGATCCCTTTCTGCAGTACTCCCTCCTATGCAGTCATTTCCCATTTTTTGTGTGCAATAGATTTTTCCTTCCTAAGTGGGGTGCTTTACATTTGTCCTTATTGAATTTCATTCTATTTACTTCAGATCATTTCTCCAGTTTGTCCAGATCATTTTGAATTTTAATCCTAGCCTCCAAAGCACTTGCAACCCCTCCCAGCTTGGTATCATCTGCAAATTTTATAAGTGTATTCTATCTGCTATTATCTACATCATTGATGAAGATATTGAACAGAACCGGACCTGGGACTGATCCCTGTGGGATTCACTCGATATGCCCTTACAGCTTGACTGTGAACCACTGATAACTACTCTCTAGGAACAGTTTTCCAACCAGTTATACACCCACTTTATAGTAGCTCCATCTAGGTTGTATTTCCCTAGTTTGTTTATGAGAAGGTCATGTGGGAAGGTATCAAAAGCCTTACCAGAGTCAAGATATGCCACATCTACCACTTCCCCCCATCCACAAGGCTTGTTACCCTGTCAAATAAAGCTATTAGGTTTGTTTGACATGATTTGTTCTTGATAAATCCATAGTTGACTGTTACTTATCACCTTATTATCTTCTAAGTGTTTGCAAATTAATTGCTTGATTATTTACTCCATTATTTTTCTGTGTCCTGAAGTTAAGCCGTCTAGTCTGTAATTCTCTAGGTCGTCCTTATTCCTTTTCTTATAGATGGGCACTATATTTGCCCTTTTCCAGTCCTCTGAAATCACTCCTGTCTTCCACGAGTTTTCGAAGATAATCACTAATGGTTCAGACATCTCCTTAGTCAGCTCCTTGAGTATTCTAGGATGTATTTCAGCAGGTCCAGCTGACTTCAAGACAACTAACTTCTCTAAGTAATTTTTAACTTGTTCTTTCCCTATTTTATCCTCTAATCCTATCTCATTTTCACTGGCATTCACTATGTCAGATGTCCATTCGCTACTAATATTTTTGGTGAAAACTGAAACAAAAAAGGCATTTAGCACTTCCATCATTTCCCATTTTCTGTTGTCTTTCCCCCCTCATTCAGGGCCTACTCTGTCCTTAGTCTTCCTCTTACTTCTAATGTATTTGTAGAATGTTTTTTCTTGTTACCTTTATGACTCTAGTTAGATTAATCTCATTTTGTGCCTTGGCCTTTCTAATTTTGTCCCTATATGCTTGTGTGTTTTTTTTTTAATTTCATCCTTCATAATTTGACCTACTTTCCACTTTTTGTAGGACTCTTTTTTGAGTTTCAGATCATTGAAGATCTTCTGGTTAATCCACCGTGGTCTCTCACTATACTTCCTGTTTTCCCTATGCATTGGGATAGTTTGCCTTTAACAATGTCTGAAAAACTACCAACTTTCTCAAACTGTGATTCCCCCTTAGGCTTGCTTCCCATGGGATTTTACCTACCAACTCCCTGAGTCTGCTAAAGTCTGCCTTCTTGAAACCCATTGTCTTTATTCTGCTGTTTTCCCTCCAACCATTACTTAGAATCATGAACACTATCATTTCATGATCACTTTAAATTATAACTAAATTGTTCAATTGTCAGGACATTTCTCTGATTACTGGTGGAAATTATAATTCACTAAACAATTTACGTTCTTATAAATCAACATGCAGCAGTCTAGCTCATTGAGTCAATCCTTATTTTTGAGGCTGCTTTCTTGTGCTTTGAAATCCAAGTTTTTATTTAAAAAAGTCTTTAGCCCTTATGGTCGTGAAGAAAAGCTTCAAAAGAGGAAACAAAAGTAAACTGATGCCTGCTGAAAGTCTGCACACCACCTAAAACTATAGCTCTAAGAGAAGTGGACTATCCCCTGTTGAACTCAACTGGGTTTTAGTTCTGGAACTTAGGTACAGTACTTCAGATGTTAACATTTTATATTTCATTGCAGATTTTATATTTCAGTGCACACAAGACAAAGGACAGGTTTCAGAGTAGCAGCCGTGTTAGTCTGTATCCGCAAAAAGAAGAACAGGAGTACTTGTGGCACCTTAGAGACTAACAAATTTATTAGAGCATAAGCTTTCGTGTAGTCCACGAAAGCTTATGCTCTAATAAATTTGTTAGTCTCTAAGGTGCCACAAGTACTCCTGTTCTTCTTTTTACAAGACAAAGGAGTGATCGTATTATCAAGATCTGCCAAATATAAGGGGGAAAATGTCTTGTCTTTTCGCAACCTAATGGGGTTTGTATCAGTACTTTTTTCTTTTTTTCATTATGACCTATTATTGGGCTCAACCATTGTAAAGATCTGCACAATTGTCACAGTCCATAAACCTATAGAAGAATTTAATGAAAGAGCCTTTGGCATCTCTTATACTTTACAAAGAGGGAGGATGCTTTTTTCTATAAGTCATTTTTGCAAGTAGATTTCTTTTTAATTTCCTCATTCCTTCTCATACAGTCAATAGCTGTTTGCATTGATGCAATTCATATTTCTGATCATGCGCACATTTCACTCTTATTGATTCTTGAGTTAATAATTTGTACATAAATCACCAGTCAACATACTAGTTGCAGTTAGTATTGATTAAATACTTCACTGAACTTCACTGAGGTATTTTACTGAGGTATGCAGCTATTTAATAAAATGATGGTATCCTCTCAGGGATTTAATTTCTGGTGCAAAACTTGCAAATATTTAGTTTTTATTAATGTGTGTGGTGCTTTCACTGCTACAATTGCAAATGTAAATTGTTATTGATTAGGACACATTTCCATAAAGTAACTCTTCACTTAAAGTCATCCCGGTAAATGTTGTTTCGGTGTTACGTTGCTGATCAATTAGAGAACATGCTTGTTTAAAGTTGTGCAATACTCCCTTATAACGTCGTTTAGGAGCTGCCTGCTTTGTCCACTGCTTGCAAAAAGAGCAGCCCGTTGGAGCTAGTGGTGGGGGCTTGGAAGCAGGGTGGACCAGCAGCCCCCTATCAGCTCCCCACTCCCCTAAGTTCCCTGTGTGGCAGCCGCCCAGCAGGCTAACAATTGCCGGGCAGTTCAGCTGTCCCTCCCCCCACCGCTGTGTGCTGCTCCTGCCCTCCGCCTTGGAGCTGCTCCCAGGAGCCTCCTGCTTGCTGTGCAGAGGGGTGGGGGAAGGAAAGTAGTGCTAATGTCAAAGTGTCCCCCTCCTCACACTCCTGCCCTCGATCTCCACAAAGTGGGTGAGAGAGACGGACATGACAGGGCTCAGGATGGCAGGAGCTTGCTGGCAGCAGCTGCTGTCTCAACTTGTCGATCTACTTTAAAAGGCAGTGTACTTAGAGTGGGGTCAGCATGCTTAAAGGGGCAATGCATGTCTCTCTCTCTCACACAGTGTGTGTCTCAGTCTCTCTCTGCCATGCTGTCTCCCATCCCTCCATTTGTGCTGCCTTGTAGAGTGTGAGCCTTGAGGGCTCAGCCGATTGCTATTTCATCATTTAGCAGTAAGGCATTCTCTGGGAAAATATCCCACCCTCTGACTTCACCACCTCAACCAAGCTTCACAATCATCATTGCTGTGTACCAGTATTAAATTGTTTGTTTAAAACTTATACTGTGTATATATATATAAAATATAGTCTTTTGTCAGGTGAAAAAAATTTACATTAATTCTTATGGGAAAATTGCTTAACATCATTTTGCTTAAAGTAGCATTTTTCAGGAACATAACTACAATGTTAAGCAAGGACTTACAGTACTTAGGATTGTAACTTTATTATAGTAGCACAGGATCAAGTGTTTCCATTAGGAGTCTTTCATTTGGTTTTACTGGGGACATAATGCAATTCAGACAGTATAGTAAGGAATGCCCTCATTATTTGCTGTAGCTCAGTCTATGAGTGTATGCATATTCACTAAGAGAAATGTCTGCAGTAACAAGAGTGAAGCTTAGGTAGCTATTGTGACATGTATTGTGGTTAGCCTCAGGTTTGCTGATTTTAAACAATGCTTAATGACCTGCCATAGCTTTCTAAGGTCAAGACAGCTGCTAAAGATAGTCTTTCCTTCTCTAAAATCATACACAAGTACCTGACTCCTCACCATCCCCACTGCCAGACACCAAAAACCCCACTTTGGGTACAGCAATAAGCAACAACTCTTGCTCAGTATCCTATGGCTGTGTTGAGCAGTTGAGTTCAGCAAGTCCAAATGCTGAACAGTTACGCTTATCGCCTCACAAGAGGTGCTCGGCACCTTCCAAGATCAAGTCCAGGAGAAGCCAAATCCAGCAAAGTACTTAAGCACGTCAGTCCTACTGACTTCCATGGATCTACTCACATGTTTAAAGTTGGGCATGTGCTTGTGAGAAGATCTACTGAAGTCAGTGGAACTCCACATGTGCTTTGCTGGATTAGGACCTGAAATGATCAAAATCAGAGACACTCCTTGTTAGTCTGCTTCTCACTATCTAATTACATGATTTTTTAATGACATATTCATGGTCAAAAAATGGTTTTAAGTATTTGAGAGTCATCATTCCAAGAGACTTAAATGAAGTGGTTAAGGTCAATATTTTCCCAAGTATTGGCGAATAAAAAATGCAAAGCTTACCTCTGCTTTTTGGGGAAGAGGGGAACTATTAAGATGTTTCTTATGTACCAGGTTACTTGCAAGTTATCTAGGATATCCACATTCTGGATTTTTTAAAATTAAGAAGTTGTTTTATTGGGTGAGGGTGTAGGAAGGAGTTGTTGGTGTTGCCACCTGGCTGGTTTTTAACCAGCCTGGCCAGTTTTTGTATTGTCTTTCTAGTTAAAAGATTTTATGTGCCAGGGTTTTTTTCACTTGGAACACAGAGCACTTTATAGTTCACACTCCTGTAGCCCGGACTGCAATGCTGTATTAAAATAAGGTATGAAAAACTATAAAAATAACATAAAAATATACATATTGTAGGGTTATTTGCTGAGGGATTGTTTTGTTTTTGTGAAAAATGGCTCTCAAAACATATTATTATTTTAGTAATAATTACCTGTAGTGTATATTTAAAATATGTTCCTAAAAGTCTAAATCAAGTCAGGGTTGACAAAGAGGTTTCTGCCAGACAAAGGATGTATATTCACCTGTCTGCCTTAGTTCACATGTAAATTAAGTGATGCAAGTCAGCACCATGGAAGCCCTGTTTGCATAAAAAGTCAACATGATGATGTGAAGTCAACATGGAGTCAGCACATCAGGGAATAAACCCCGGGAAGTCATTTTGACTCTGGAGACAAACAATGACTTCAGGGAATGTAAGAAGAAAGCAAAATGGCACTCCTTTATCCTGCACCTGAGGAAGTAATCAGGCAGTGTGATTACATTTGTGAAAACCAGCTTCCAACTTGCTCTGATTGGAAGCTCTGTAAAGGACATTAGGAGTGAGATGATCTTATTTAGAGAGAAGGTTAACCTGTTAAGTTAAATCTCTAGAAAGTGTGTTATGATTTTGTTTTACAAGTAACTTTTCTGTTTCCATTACCCTTACTCACTTTCCCCTGACTTAAATCATAAGCTTTGATCATAAACTTATGATTGTTTTCACTATAAATATATCTCAGTGCTGTGATGTTTATATAGGCACTGATCCTCAACTCATTCAAACAAACTGGTGTGCTCACTGTCTGGTATTTCCATGAATAGCCAGTGACAGGGGCTGGATATCACTAGGGAATGCTACAAAGGGGCTCAGGGACTGGGGTACACCTATTGTTAACCTGCAAAGCAAAGTGAGGGCTGGCATAGCCCAGAGGAGACTGGGTGGCTAATAGACTGCTGTTGTCAGGGAGCTGACACACAGTTAAGCATCAGCAAGTCTTTCCCCCTCACTGGAGAAAGTGTCACAGGGCCTCTAGGGACTATCACAAAGCAATTAACAACAATAGGGCAAAATACTCCACTCCATAAAGTCCACACAGGAGGACTTTATATTTTCTCAACATGTTCTTTTAAATGAATTTAAAAGAATGCATTTTGTATTTATTAAATGTATTTTTCTAGTATAATACTGACAATGTCTCTTTTTATATGAAGATCTTAAAAGACAAAACTTTTTTCAAGTAGAAACAATACAAACCTTTCCAATAACATAGCAAAATTGTTAGAGCAAAACAGAGATAACCGATCAAAAATTATCAGTTTCTCAAATGCTTTATGTCAAAGACAAAGGACAAATATCTCTCCAATTATGTCGTGATTCAATTCCGTTATGCCCTTAACTTCAAACATTGTTTTAAGTGCTTTCTGAAATAGGCATGGATTTAAGCATATGCTTAAATATTTTCCTGTGCTGGGCCTTATAAATATAGAAGCACTTTTTCCACAAGCAGTACTTGGCATCAATAAACATCTGAAAATGGTAATGATTGCCTTCCAGACAGAGAGATTTGCATAAACAAAATAAAGATATAGTTGGGATTTTTCAAAGGAGTTTAAAAGAGCTTAAATTTGGCCACCTAATTTAAGCTCTCTTCAAATCCTTTGAAACCCCCAGCTTTAGTTCTGCCAATGTCCAAAAGATAACAGGAAAGAAAAGTTTTTCAGAGAGAGGGTGGGAGGTCAGTGAAAGGAACAAATATGAGTGCAGTATTTAGCAGAAGAAATGACAGTCAAACAGTATGGTCAAAGAAAAAAATATTTATAAACAATTATAAACCTTTGAGAATTAAGAACTGCAGAGGCTGAGGAATATAAAATGATACGTTTAAATTCTGAATAACAAATTTTCAATTAACAGTAATACTTGCTATTCAAAAAGTTCCTTACCCCCACCTCTTTTGGATGAATAAAGAGGGCAGATGGTATGAAGCTAAACCAGGAGATAAAAGGGGTGGTGAGACATGGGAAAAGAGGTAGAAGTAAGGACAGGGAGAATCCAAGGAACATGATGGAGGGAAAGGGGAAAGTCCTCTGAGGGCAATAGTGGGGAGGGAGAGCACAGTCCTAACTAATACATTGTAACTGTACTTTTTTTTAAGCAGACAGAATACGCCATCTCTGCAGCAATAAGAGAAAATTGGAGGAGAATGTAACAAATACTTATCAGGTGGAAGAGAGAAAGATACTGTCAGTTAACAATGGTTACAACTGCTTGGCTTTATTAAATGTAAAGGATCAGCACCAGAACAGCATATTGTGGGGGTAGAGGAGGAAGGTCGTCTAAATGGACAGTGCCTCCACTATGCCAAAGAGGTGCTGCAGATGAGGAAGTTACTGCCTTTGTGTTTTGCTTGCTTATTGCCACTCTATCATAGTAAAATATGATGAATATTTGAAGGACACTTCAAGACATTTAGGCCTTAATTTGACCTATTTTGCAAATTATGATGTAGAAGAGGAAAAAAACAGATTAAAAAATGAAGTATTTTAGGAGGCTAAGCTCTGTCTGGTAGGGAACACATTTCCTCAGCAGTTTTTCTAAGGGGACTGCTCAGTGCAACAACAATGGAGTTTACTCACTAGATTGCAGGCTGGAAACTTGCTGCTTTATTTAACTGCATCACAAGAAGGGGGGGTGGGGAGGGAATCTCCACTGACTAAAACAGGATGGAAATAAGAAAGCAGTAGAGCATGGCTCCATGCCATAATACTCTGGATAACCCAGTTAACCCTATTATAATCACTTCACTGCAGCAGTGGTGTCTGGATTCAGGTATAATACATCTAGTGTGGTGAGAAATGCCCCCCAAAAATGTGGCTAGTGTTCTACCCCAGCACTGGAGGTGAGGTCAGGCCCCCTCTGGAATTAGCAGCACTAGTTGATGCAGGGTCCTATGCCTTCACCTTCTCACCTGTTGGTGCATTTGCACTGACATGGCCATAATTTGGATTTTAATGTCTCAGGCGGAATGGGGGGACTTTTCTCTTAGCAAAAACTCAAATCAGTTTTATTTAGAATTCTTTGGATTAATCAGAGTATATGTTGTATAAACAAAAGCATTCTTCCTGCTGATTTCTGAGACAGGACAACTTAGTGACGTATTTTGGTAAGAATCCAAACATCGAGTTATTTCTGGAATTCTACCGCTCTGCCAATTAACTCCACAATTCAATAAATATTACATTGCATCTGTTAATTAAGGACTATACTTTGCCTTTTCCTATCCAGTCATCTAAAGAACTACCTGGAAGTTTGTAAGTAGAATATATCTTTTTGAAACTTATTTTCAAAGGTAGGGTATTAACTATTATGAATTTTGAACAATAATTGCTTTAATATACTTTTAAATGAAAAAGCCAGTTTAAAAAATGGTTAGTATATGTGAATCCAGAAGGGATAGGACATACTTTGTTATTTTTAATTAATTCAATAACTAGTGTAAAATACTAGATACATAATGCTTTTCTTCTTCCGAGTGTTTTTACAAACATTAAGTCATGAATCCCTGTGGGGCAGATACAGTACCAAAGTATTATTCCCATTTTACTGATGGGAATATTGAGTCACAGAGAAGCTCTATGATTTGTCGAAGGCAGCAGTTCTCAAACTGTGGCTTGGGGCCTCAAAGAGGGTCACGACCCCCTTTGAATGGTGTCGCCAGGGCTGGCTTAGACTTGCTGAGGTCCAGGGCTGAAGCTCGAGCCCCACTACCCGGGGGCCAAAGCCAAAGCCCAAGGGCTTCAGCTCTGGGTTGCAGGACTCAGGTTGCAGGCCCCCTGCCTGCTGTTGAAGCCCTTGAGCTTCAGCTTTGGCCCCCCCACCCCAATACAGGGCAGTGGGGTTTGGGTGGGCTCAGGCTTCAGTCCCCACTCCTGGGTCATGATGTAATTTTTGTTGTCAGAAGGGGGTCGCGATGCAATGAAGTTTTAGAACCCGTGGCCTAAGGCAAACCCAGAGTGGAAGTAAGTGTAAAAGCCAAGATGAGCATGCTGGTGTGCCTGGCACCTAGTTCGTTCTTATGTCACTCAACCACAGCTCTCTTTGAGATCAATCATACTGACAGGTGTCAGCTTGAAAACTCTGCAGAATGAAGCTCTCTATTTAACCACAGAACTGGTAGATCATAGGTAATAGCAGTGCAAACTACCCCACAACACCCCAGTCCTGACCTGAAGAAGGTGCTACTTTCAGTAGTGACATGGTATTTCACTCTGTCTATTCAGAAACTGCCAACTAGTATAGTAATCATGATGGTGAGTTTCTGATGCAAATGCTTGTCAGCTAGACACTGGGGTGAGACCACCAATTCCTTTCACATAAGCATTAAACCACCACTAGACGGTAATAATTTTTGATCATTACCAGTCTAGCTAAGTATACTTTAACCTATAACCTAGAAATTGTAGGCTTAGTTCCCCAATATCAGACCCTCCGGTCCCTCTATAAATTAGTTAACTTATTCCATGTAATCTCAAAATTTGGTGGATGCCACTAATATCCCTTCTGCAAATTATATTGCAGCATTGCAAGGTATTGCTGATTTGCTAGAGCTCTGCGATTCTGCAGAGCCGCTACCTAGAAGATCAAAACGTCACATCACCTCTGATTCATGGTAAATGTAGCCAGGAAAGATATGCAGATATCTGCAGATTATTACAGGCTATGCTTTCAAAATGGCCCCCAAAAGCAGTGGGTGCAATTTTGGGGGTCCAATTTTTTTTGGTCCCAACTCCACATCCATTGACTTCAATTGAACTATGACAACTTATGTAAGACGAAGATCTAGCCCAATGAAAGAGTCAGAAACAATTAAAAACAGCTCAAGGAAGCATAGATGACGGTCCAAAACAATCCATATCTGTTTTCTCATTGGCTAAGAAAAGAAGGAAAAATCTTGGGTGCTTAACCGCTCTGGCTAATCTTTACATGGTTGCTGATTTTTTAAAAATAATGTTGGCTAGCAAAAAAAATTACTGCAGTTTTCTCTACTATATCGCATAGCCTAAAATAGCTATGGAAACTCAGTGAGGACTGCGGCAGTGGGGTTGAGTAAAACATGGGGAGACTGTGCTGGAGGTCTTACAGGAGTATTTAATGGTCGACAGGCTATGCAACTATGTTTTGTAATGAGGCCCATGCAATGAAAGATCTTATGCCAGGGCATAAGGGTTTCAGCAGTTTTGTTTTTAAGGTAAGTTTATTGTGTTTTGTTAAACTTTTAAGCATATTACAGATTTAGAGTCTATGATAAGTGCAATAAAAGTTTAAATCAACAAATTCAGAACATCATTTACAAAAATCCATCTTTTAAAGCTGTCCATCTGGGGCCCTTAATCAAAGGGAAAAACCAGCTGATTTACTTAAAACCTGTAAATAATTATTTCAAATATTTTTTTAAGTTCCTGACCTTTTCCCCCTTGGAGCTTATTGAGCTTAACATGTGTTGAACATATAACACGCAGGCTGAGTAGCACTTCAGAAAATTATGTAAGGGTCCATATATATACAGCAAAAATCAAAATATGGATTTGTAGTGTCCTTCTCTGTTGTTGGGGATGACTCAGATTGGGATGGGGGGAGGGGAATAAATGAAATAAAAAGTATATGAATTTCTGTAAGCAGATGGGGAGGGCTGCTGTTTAATGCAGCAAGGTTGATCCACTGATTCACACCCATCCAGCAAAACCGGTGGCGGGAACGGGGAGGAATGGCCAAGTTCAGGTGTGAAGCTTGGTACTTTAACCTTCAGTCAACTTGGGACGTTTGTGGCACAAAGGCCGTGTGTCTGGCTCCTAGGGTTCTCAGACTTGGAGAGGAAAATATGAAAGCACAGCACACTTGAGCAACTTCTCATGGATAACTCAAGAAATAGAACTAATGGACTCTCCAGGAAGCGCCGTCCAGCACTTCCCCACCAGTCAGAGGGTAATTGCAACATGAGACCTTTGTGTGATAAGAACTTAAAAGAAAAAGAAAAGCTGAGGAAGATCCAAGAGGCCATCAAGAATGCCTCTGCTTCCCTCAAAATAAAATAAATTGAAACATAAAACCTCAAATTAAAATAAAATAATTCTGCTCGAGCAGCACAAATCAATTGGAGTGGGGTAAGGGATCTGCCCTATCATTTATTATTTGTATTGCAGTAGCACCGAGGAGCCCTAGTCATGGATCAAGCCCCCATTCTGCTAAGTGTTGTGTTCATGATCAGAAGTTCTATCCTGGCTGTAAACAGTTAACAATATGAAGAAACTGAGCAGAATATATGTGTAGATTTAGTCTGGGAACATGGTGTAGAAATAAATCTCCCTTTGGCTGCAGGTGTTCAAAATCAAAACAGCATCCCACTTCCAACACTTTTGTTTGGAAATCTGACATGAGATGTGAACTTAACATTTTTACAACACAGCTAATTGCTTCATTTTGCAATCATTTACTGTCCGTAGTTGTGCTGCTCTGTGAAGTGGTAATTAGCAATAAAGCACTTCCTCCATGTCAAGTTCTAATCCGTACCCAATTTCAGTGAAAATCTGAACTTTCTCCCACTTTGCTCACCCTAAATGGAAATTTTGATAGGAGAGATGGGTAAGGTAAAAACAGAATTTCTGCCGGTTGTCTGTCTGTCTATTACCACTCCTAGATTTAAAGCCCGCTTAGTTTTCAGGTTAAAATAAGTTTAACTATGTCCTCCAACTCCCCAGAGGTCATTTTTACAAAAGTACCATCCAATTTAACATGATTGGCAGGTTGTACTCAGAAAAGGTTTAGGATGAGGTCAGAGAAAGTGTTATAGATCAGGATTAAAGTAGATTGACATAGATACATGGGGAAATTTGCACAATGCCTGCATGCACTACACCTGGCTCTTGTCTGGCTCTGACCGGTACTATTAGTCACTTTTAAGAGCACAAAATTCATATCAAATATTCTGATCAATATATACAGTCTAGTAAATGTTCCCAAGGCTGATTCCCCAGATGCCTCCACACTCTCTCTTGCTGGCGCTACTAGAACTGTATATGAGCTTAAGTGCAGGACACAAGATGAATGTTCACATGCCTGGATAAGAAAAATCACTTTCAACCTCCAAAAAAAGGGAATGATGCAGAATATAGCATCAAAATCCTGTTACATGTAACATGGCCTACAGGTCTTGAAGACATTACTATGGGTTTGTCTACATTACAATCGGGGGGGGGGGATTGCAGCTCATATAGGTATAACTCAGCTAGCTTTGATCTAATTAGCCACTTGAGTATGTACCCAGGGCCCAACCTGAGGGGGCTACCCTACGCTGCCACCCCTGCTGCCACGGCTACAGTGCTATTATTACTCAAGGTATCTAGATCAAAGCTAGCTAAGGTATGCCTACAGGCGTTGTGTCACACTGCCTGGCTGCATTGTAGACATACCTTAAGGATATGTCTACATTGCAAAGGAGGGTGTGGTTGTAGCACAAATAGGCATATCCATGCTAGGGTGACCAGATATCAAGTGTGAAAAATCAGGACAGGGAGTGGGGGGGCAATAGATGCCTATATAAGAAAAAGCCTCAAATATGGAGGCTGTCCCTATGAAATCGGGACATCTGGTCACACTAATCCATGCTAGCTTTAACCTAGCCACCACGGGTAACAATAGCAATGTAGATGTGATGGCATGAGCTTCAGCACAGGCTGCCAACCAGAGTTTGTACCCAAGCTCCCTGGAGGGAACGTACTAAGGTTGCTGCATGGTTCTGAAGGATGTAGATGTTCAAGAGATAATGCCTCATAAAACTCAGCAGTGGAATGAAGGGAGGGAAAATGTACAAGAGACCAAGGAAGGGAAACGTACTTTGGAAAATCTGGTATCCATTCATTTGAGCCACAAACTTGGCTATTATGCATGAACATTTATGTTTTAAATTATCCACTTATTTGCCAAACATCCATCTAAGAACAAAGACCACATTGGCTATTCTCCGTTCATGACGATCTGCCCAATGATGGATGTCTTTTGTGGGGAGTGAGAGGGAGGGTGGAACGTGAGGTCCATTAAAGGAGTGAATCATGTGAAGAGGACCCAGGGGAAAGTGCAAACAAAGACTATTCTGTGAGCTAGACTCAGGGGATACAGTGGTTCATACTGGTAATGTGCCAAAAGTTTGAGGGGCCAACAAATCTTTATATTAATGGGCATGATTTGCATAAAATGTTAATAAAAGAGACATTAAAATTAATACACCCACTATAAAATATAAGTGTAACGACTAACTTTACAGAATTGTTTTATTAGGAACATGAATGTCTTGCTGGTACATTCTTCATATTATTCATGTTACTTCAGCTGTTCAAGCATTCCTGAAATGCAAGACATTTGGGGAGGTATGGTATCACACTCGTGCAGGCCACAGTGCCATATTAAGATATGAAGGGGCGACTTCTTTATAAAGGACAGAGTGGTATGATAGTTCAAATAGGAAACTACATGTTAGAACTGGAATCCTGAGCCTTGTCATCTAGCAGAACTCACCCCATCTAAGAAGCAGCTGACTAGAGACTCAAACACCACATTTTGTATTACTAATTTTTAATTTAAAAATAATCAGCTATGGAAGTTTGTTGGCATGGCTTTCCCATCAATATCCAGGCCATCATTAATAAGCACAAATGCAACAGGCTGTTAACAGAGAAGATATTTTAGAACACAAGAAAGGGCAGACTCTCATTCTTTCTTCTACCAAAATCACAAAGTACCACTAGAATGGAAAGAGAATAGAATATATGCACCTTCATGAACTGGCTGAATAAGCCCATTAACAAATAAAGCGATAGAGAACCATCTTTAAGGTTGGGCTTCTCAGGTAGAAGATTAATGTGCATCAGCACTAATATGGTAAAATATGTCATATCCCACTTTATGTATTTTTTGAGCATCAAATGTACAATTTAGGTATTTATTTTGGGTGATCAAGTTTGAAAACTCAGCCCTTTGTGTTTAAAATAAAATATCAATGTAAACATGGGACTTAACACAGAGCCATCAAGCTTTCCTCATACCCCATTTCATTAATTCAAAGGAGAATATCCATGCAGTTTTTGTCTTGGCAGCCAGGGATCCATTTTTGTCCCTACAAGGAGTAAAGTGTTCATACCAGTAGGGTAGCTATTTTTAAGTCATTGATATGAATGGATAGCTTCAGAGTACCAGATGCGGGATTGGAACACCACTTTGTACTGCATAATTGCCCTAGAAAGTTTTCCTTTAAGGTAAGGAGATGATCATCCTCACTGATTACATTATGTGTCCCAAAATGGAACTTTTGCAAACACCTCTTCCCCTAACAATAGATGTACTTCAGATAGAGTGATCAGACAGCAAGTGTGAAAAATCGGTGGAGGGTAATAGGAGCCTATATAAGAAAAAGACCCAAAAATTGGGACTGTCCCTATAAAATCAGGACATCTGGTCACCCTAACTTCAGGTGGCAGGAAAATCATTTTATGTAAAGTGAGAAGAGCTGAAGTCAGCCAGTTTTCATCTAAATTATATTAAAAAAATCTTCTGAAGTGGTTTGCACAAATTTAATTAAAATAGAAGATTTAATAAAAATATTTTATACCTGGTTTTTATACTTTGTATATTATTCAAATATGTATAATTGAAAATGAAACTGTAGTTTCCTCTATGTCTATACCTCCAAGAAGTCTCTTAATGGTTGTTTTGCTATACCTAGAAACAGTCCATGTTATTGCACTCACTGTAGCAACAACTTGCATAACAAGCAGTCCAGCTGGTAGTACTTCCTGGAGAAGATGATTGAAGGAACCCTACCTGCCATCTGCTAGATTGTGATGTCCTGATTAGTTCAAAGTTGCTTATGAATTTAAAGATGCTTGAATCCATCTTGCAGCTAAAATGGGAGGAAAAAAACTTGGTGGGGGAAGGGATAGCTCAGTGGTTTCAGCATTGGTCTGTTAAACCCAGGGTTGTGAGTTGAATCCTTAAAGGGGACCTTTGGGGGATTTAGTTGGGGATTGGCCCTGCTTTGAGCAGGGGGTTAGACTAAATGACCTCCTGAGGTCCCTTCCAACCCTGATATTCTATGAATAACAAGAAATCCCTTATAAAAGTTAATGATATTGTATCAGTTGCTAGTATGGACCATTACAACACACTCAGCACCTGTTTCAGAAATACAACATTTTCCAAAATACCCACTTTATGAGCTGAACTTTTACATGCTTGATCGGTGCCCAGAAATGATTGTTTTTTCACACTGAGGAAAATCCCTTCAGTTGACTTGAAATTGTAAGAGGATGAATAAAATACATTTTCCCTACTGTTAAAAAACACAGTGGGAGAAGCTAACCAAATCCAGCAGAATCTTTATATATGAAATTTGACTTGTCCATTGTAAAAATGTAAATAAACAAAAATGAGCAGTACATACCCTGGGCCAAGTACATATATTGAGAAGGAATAGGAGGGCTTGGGGCTGGGCAGAAGTTCAGCAATTTAGACAGGAAGGATGGATTGGTGGATAGGATGCTATTATGTGATCTGAGACATTTGGGTTCAGATCCCCTGCTTAGCCATAGGCTTCACAGGTGACCTTGGGTAACTTACTCAGGGTATGCTGATGTCAATTTTTGGGTGACCAATGTGAGATGCCTTATTTTGAGCTGTGTGCGCTGCACTTTTCTAAAACTTTTCCACATTTGAAGTGTCTTAGGTTGGTGTATGCAAGAACTGAGATACTCAACATTACTACTCACATTGAAAACCTTGACCCAGCTGTTATATATGCCAAAATGTCATTAGCAGGCCTTCATATGTTCATTAGTGTTTGCAGTCTTATTTTTTGAAGTGTACACCCTTTAAAATCACCAGTTTGTCTTTATTAATGCTTATATCAACAAGTAAATAAAAAACCACGCATACACAAAAGACACCTAGCCATCTTAAGCACAGCGGCTATAAACTATTCTGCAGCATTGGAAAGATTATTCCCAACTAAATAATTGATTATTTGGTACATTCCATAATTATGATATTAAAATGGGAAAGTTTAATTTAGACCAAACAAAAATTGTTCTAGGTGAATTTGCACTACTTGGTCTTTAAGCTTCCTGCAAAAATAACAGAAGTACTGAACTGGTTCTTCAAATTAAATCACTCTTATGCCTCTTCTGCAAAAAGGATGAGACTCTTTTAAAGTCTCAAGAAGAAGAAGCCAAATTAGCTTTGCATTCACTAAATGAGGTAAGAATACAAAGCAAAGCACTGTAAATAATATGAGATGAAATATATAGGGTAAAATACAGTCTGGAATAAATAAGTGAAGTTAACAGACATTTCTCAGGCAGATTCAGTAATGATGCATACAGTGGTGTGAGTTCCTAGCACAATGTAATTCAAACTGGCAGTGGCCACCAATTCTGAGAGGTTGGGAATTCAGTACACAGTATATAGTTTACCTGCTGCTGACCTCTTCAGTTAGGCTTTTCTGGAGTGGTTTGACTCTCTGTGCTGGTAATTGTATAGCTCTCTCAAGTGGCTCCTTTGCAAGTGTACAGTATTCAGAGCTTTAACTTAAAACCTAACAAGATGCCAGAGCCAAGTCGGGATCATGTACTTAGTGTAATCTAACTATCACTCACTCAATTTACAAGAAATTCAGGAATCTTTATCCAGCACAGGAGTGTTAAAATATGAAAGGTAGATCAAATCCAGGCACACTTTCTTTTAAACATATTCAATATGGAAAAGCTGAACAACCATCCCATCCAGTCATCTGTAAGGCACGTCTCCATTCTATGGGTAGGCATAGGTATTACTCAAAACACTGTGAAGATAACTTGCTAACTAAATTACGCTACTGATTACCTAGGTGCCTAAAGTTATAGTAGGCATCTACATTCATATTTAGACACCCAAAAAATGGCCGATTTTAGTACCTGCAGCTTCACTTGACTGTGGGTACTCAATGTGAAACGTCAGGCTGCTTTTATTTAGATGCCTAAATGTAGGCACCCTAATTGAAACGTTTGGGTCCTAATGTACTGGGTCCTTTACTGCCTAATAAGCATGTAAACTGTAATTTCTAATATTTTCCTGATTTATTGTTATGTGATCAGAAGGATGACATTCTACTATAATCTTTCCATATGTATCACAGTGAAACTGTTAAACCTCATGGCACAGTAAAGATAGGCAAGATACTGAATTTTTACTGTAGCTTCTTCACACAGAGAAGTATCATGTACTATAAAACCCATAAATGGGAATCGTTAAGTACAATGGAATAAGAGGATAAAACTAGTTTAAAAGTGATATAATAAAACTAAAACCTAAGTGAAAATATAAAATGGTATCATACAGGCCTTCACAGATTTAGCATAGCAGATATATGTTCCTAGGAAAAGTTACAGCTGCAAATTGTTTTAGGTCTTGAGAATCAATTGCAAATTCATCCATTAATATCTTAAGAAAAGGTTAACATTTTAAAAATGTTCTTCTTACATGATCATATGTTACTTATCAGCTTCTCTTCCATAAACCTCATCTTCTGAGAGCCAAGAGCTGTGTCCTAACCACTGGAACCAGAAGGTTTCAACAAGTTTTAAGTCACATGCTTTTTTACTGTCACACACTTTATTTTCCCTAAAGACCTAAACAGCAAAAGAGAGGCTGAAAAGCTTAATTTCTTAAAGAACTAGAGCAGTGCTCAGTTATTATTTATGTGCCCAATGGTCTCAGATATGGTGTTGAACAACTGAAAAGTTACTGTTTTTTTTCTCAAAACAGTTAACTAGAACAAATTATACTTCTGAAGTTGCAGGCTTATGTTTTGAAGTAGCTTTGACTGGCATTGTGAGGTACAGAAAAGTGATTCTCAGTGATAGAGAAGATATACGCTTGCATAATGGTTAGAGAGGTGCATAGCAGAAGTTAGGAGATAGCCCCACACTCCAGAATTTCCTTTTTCTTCTTTACTAAAGTATACTGTTAGAAGTCTGTCCCTTTGGAGAACTGTAGTAAACTTCCTCCTGAATATGGATCAAGATGGATGACATGGGATTTGAGAGAGATATGGCAGAATTGGTGGTGTAAGTCCCCAGATACTGAGGAACTTTGAGGTGGAGGTGAAGGTTGATCTTAAATTTTAAGTAGGGTCTGGAGGTGGCTAGAAGTTCAGACATAGTTCTGAAGCTTAATAGGCCCAGACTTTGTAAAGTATTGGTTAACACTTAGGAGGGAAGGATAGACCAGTGGTTAGAACACTAACTTGGGATTTGGGGGAACTGATTCCGTGCTCTGCCAGAAGACTATCTGTGTGACCTTGAGCAAGTTGCTTTAGTTTTGTGTCTCTCAGTCCTCCATCTCTAAAATGTAGATGTAACAGTACTTCCTTAGCTCAGGGGAGTGTTGTACCTGGCTGGGTTGTTATGCAGTGCCAAGCCTTTGTGCCAGTAGGTGGAGCAGCACCAGCACCTGTTGGGAGAAGAATTGTTCATGTTGGAAATCCCCTGTCTCTTTTCTAGAACAGTACTTGTTCGCTGGCTATGTGTCTTCCTGGGAACATGCACTCATTTCGGGTATGTTTATTTCCTTGTCCCCAATCTCTTCTCCATGCCATATCCCATCACACAAGATGATACAATGTCATATCGCTACAGGATGTGAACACTCATAATGACAGAAAAGCACCAGAACTGTGAGTTCCCCCATCTATTTTGATCTCTTTTTACCACTAGTGCTAAACCAGTAACCTTACAGCGATCTTTCCCCACTGCCCAGCAAATTAGATATGGTGAGTCAGTGAACTCACAAAAACCTGTCCCTTGAAATCAGTCAAGGCAGATAGCAGAGTTGAGCAGTGTAAACAGTCAACGGCCTATGCTTTGGCTTCAGCCCAGCAAGCTAGCACTTCTGAACTAGTATACTCACAGACACCTACTTCCAATCCAGGAAGTTGTGTCTACTGAGCCTGGAAACCTCCCAGAGGCCTCAATGTCAGCTCAGCAAGTTGGTGGTGTAGAGCCAGGAACTTCTAAGAGGCCTATAACCTGGCATTCTCCCAGCAAGGCAGAGATATTTAGTTAGTAACTTCACATAGGCCTATGACTTGATATCAGCCAACAAGATGAAAGTGCCCAGCCAGCTACCGCAAAGAGAACTGTGCCTTGATTTTAACTCAGGATGGTAAAGTAGCTGAGATAGTGACCTTCTATGACTTCCAAATATACCTTGTGACCTAAGCCTATTCCAAATGGCTGAAACTATTTTGCAAGACATCTGCAATACCAGCATATATTACTGAAGTACTGTTGTTTGTAAAACCTGGTTTTCCCAGAACAGATAATCAATGATATTCCACAGTTTACTTAATCGGAATTTCAGGAGTTCATGAAGTTAAACAGAACCACACATCTAGCCCCTGATAGATGTCATCCCTCTTCCACTACTTTGGCTGAAATGTCTGTTCAAACATTACCAAGATTAGTCTTTGAAGTCAGAAAAGGGCACTCAGAAAATGAAATTGGCTAACTTACTAGTATTATTACAGTAGTACCTAAAGGCCGGTCAGAGCAATCTCCATGTCCCATTTCAGTATTGAATTTTGATTAACAGAAAGCCAAAACAAAGAGGAGACAGGGGCAGTTTATCCCACTCAAAGCAGCTGCCATATTTATTGTAAAGGGAGCTGCTGCCTCTACAATGTATGCCTTCCTCCCATCCCCCAAAAACACACACATATCCCTCATACTACAGTGAAGAAATTGCTGTCTGCTGGGCCTGTGGCAGACACAAGTCAGAAGGGAGAGAGGAGATTCCTGGGAGTTTATTTAATTGTCACTCATATCCTGTTGCCAAACCCAGATCCTGTCGGCACATTTGATTTGTTCAGAGCATGAGATATTTCCCCGGATATATTTCCTATTGACACTCAAACACAAAATATGGTTTACTGTCTCAAAGAGCTTTTTGGCATCAGCCCGTTTTTACTTTTTATTTTTAGGATCTTTGGCACTAGCCTATGTGCCCCTCTGATGGTTTCTGAAGCTTTGCTCAGCACTGCAGGACATCAAGGAAATGTATAATTCAATAATTCTTCCCCCAGTGAGGAATTTCCAATGTTTTATATACAATACTTTTCAGCTGTTCTCACTGTATGACAGTAGACTAACTCTGACTAATTCTTCTTCATAGCTCTTACTGAAAAAAAATCAGTATTAATTTTGTAATGTGGTGGCCAATGTAACATAATACATTCAAAAAGTGATTAGAGAAGCCCCACATATCTCTATTCCTTATCCACATATATATGTGGGACTTCTCACTTGTATAAAAACAAGACTTGTTTGTCCTTTTCACTACCACTGAACACTGGTCATATGGCTCTATGGATTGTCAACAATGACCCTCAACACATATTCCCTGTGGATGAAGTCATGGCCCACTGAAATCAATGGGAATTTTGCTATTGATTTCAGTGGGGACAGGATTTCACCCGATGTCTTTATCTAAAGCTACATTGGCTATAAGGCCAAATATTACATTGTACAAACTGACTAGATGAATCTTTGACTTTATTATATAAGCACAGTTTGGAATGTGAATGCCAGGATTTGACCAATGACATGTGTTCCCAAACTGATGTGTTCCCAAAAATTTTCAACCTCTCTAAGCAGTGTTTTAGTAGTGTATTTAACATACTAAATTTATCCAGAGAGATAGTCTTGAGCTCAGTGTGCCTTTCACATTGTAACTTATTTTTTTACTGCAAGGAGTGAGGCCTTGAAATCTCTAATGTCCCAATTATGATGAAAGGCCTAAGATTTTGAATGAGAATTTTAACGGGTGCTATGCAAATGTTTTCAGGATTTTCTCCTAAGTTGTTCAAAAGTATCTGACTGGTAAAATTATTAATGAGAAAGAAGTCCCATTGTGTTACTCAAGTATAGCATTTTGGTTTCTTGTAAAGGAGCAAGCCGACACAGGGTATGTTTACACTGCAATTAAAAACCCCACAGCTGGTCCCTGTTAGCTGACTCGGGCTCACAGGGCTCAGGCTAAGGGGCTGTTTAATTGTGGTGTGGACGTTTGGGCTCAGTCTGGAGCCTGTGCTCTGGGACCCCTGGCGGAGAGAGAGTAGAACTGTTGCAACCAAGATATGAGCCACTTAGAGATATATATTCCGAGCTGCCAACATTCAGATGAGATGACAAGACCATTTTGTAATTAGGCCATACCTCCAGGTGGACACAGAGCAGATGTATTGGTGTAATGCAGCTGTGAAGAATAGAATTGAGAAGTAGAAAGCATATTTAATGACCCCACTACATCTTCTATGAGGCACAGGTTAGACAGACCAAAGAATCTAGCCCCACATTTTTAATGTATTCAATACAGCTAAAATTCTGTTGTTTGTAGCTAATGTTCATAGTGCAGATTTGTAAAGCTTCTTAAACATTTGATAAAGATGGCAGAGCCAGTATGCAAGGACTGAAATGTTATGGGATTTTAATTACTGCTTATTATTAGTTATTTGTATGATAGTAGTGCCTAAAAATCCCAACCAAGTTTGGGGCCCCATTGTTTAGGCACCATACCCACAAGAGACCATCCCTGCCTGCAATAGCTTACAGTCTAAATGGAGATGACAGATAAAGGGGGGGGACAGAAAGAGGCACAAACATAATGTGATATTTCTTTATTCCTAAAAGCAACTTTTTCAATTTGTATTTCTCAGTTACATCATTAATAAAAGAACAAAACTTACTAATTAAGGACCCCCATCCAATTCCTATTAAAGTTAGTGGGAGTTTGTCATTTATTTCAATGGGAGCATGACCAGACCCTAAATGATGAACTTTTGTGAATACCAAGATAAAAAAAAAGAAAAGACTTGGGGTTAAATTCTCGAGAAACAAACAAAACCACCCTGGATTATTTAAAGGAAAATCTACTAAAGAGCTAAGTGGTTCCATAAACAGATTAAAATGTGTTATGCTGGCATACAATGTCTAACACTAAGAGATATCAAGAGGAGTCAAGATAAAAATATTCAAATTCTGGAAGTAAAGATTCAGTCAATAATTAATTCATTTTTTAAGTGGCAATTGCAATGTTAAATATATTAAGTTCTGCCTTCGTTCCTTCAGCACCCCACACTGAAAAAACCACCCCAAAACTATTTGTCAATCCTCTCAACATTAGGATACAACATCTAACTAACTTAGAAATGTTTGAATTGCAGCTGCTCCAGGAAATAGCTGAGCAAGTTTGAAAATTAGATGGCTATAATACTTGCACTGAATTAAAGCTGGTGTTGCTGATAAAAACAATTAGACTGTGCAATTTTTTTGTGCTTGTTATTTTTGAAATACAAGACATTGGGCTACATGAGTGACAGAATAGTTTTCTGTTCCAGCTGGCAAGTTTGACAAGGCCTTCAGCTTTTTGCTGTTACAAGAACACCTCCTACTGGCTGGATAATGAAATGTTGTTGCTAGTGGTAATTAACAGGAAGGTGGGTCTTGCAATATCAGGTTATGTCTACACTGCAATTAAACACCCTCGGCTGGCCCATGTCAACTGACTCAGGCTCACAAGGCTTGGGCTGTGGGGCTGTAAAATTGCAGTTTAGATGTTCAGGGCTTGGGCTGGAGCCTGACCTCTGGGACCCTCAATGGGGCCTGAGCTCCAGCCCAAGCCAGTGTCTACACCTCAGTTTTACAGTCTGAGCCCTGCAAGCCCGAGTCAGCTAACACGGGCCAGCCACTGGTGTTTAATTGCAGTGTAGACATAACCCCAGAGACCTCTTCAGGTAAGCCCTCTTTAGAAGTCTTCTAGGGGGATCCTTGGCCTAAATAGCGTGAGAAGGGAAGTGCAGCTAGAAATCTATTCTGAGATTTAGGTCTTCAGAAATACTGTAAAATTTGAAGCTAAACATCAACATCCGGTGAGAATAGGCACTTTTAGATGCCTTCATCTGCCCTACATTTACTTTCATGACTGTGTTATCTAATCCACCTCTCCACTTCAAATCTGTAATTAGACTCTGTTACTTATGTTGAATGTTTGTATACAATTTCACTTCACAAAATGTGGTTACTTTCCTGAACTATTTCCAGCTTTCTCCAAGGGGGAAAAAATCACATTGCTCACAAACCACCTTTTAATAGAGTAGTAATTCTAAATGGCCATGTTTTTCCAAGATTGCAAACATTAATTTATATCAAGGGTCAGTTGTGCTCCCTAGGACTGTGCACTGAAGGGACTCTAAATTGCTTGTAATGGAGTAAGGCTATAACTAACTCTATAATATGTTTAATCATTTTTTCTGCTAGGCAAACAGAAACTCAGTTCTGTTTCTCTGGTATAGTTACCACCTTTACCATCATACTTTTCCAGTTGCAATTGTAACACATAAAAGGAGGATGAAACCCTACCCGGTTGCTAAATATGCCCAAATATGCATTTGGAATTCTGTATCAAATGTCTTTTTGGAAAAAGAAGAACAGGAGGACTTGTGGCACCTTAGAGACTAACAAATTTATTAGAGCATAAGCTTTCGTGGACTACAGCCCACTTCTTCGGATGCATAACTAAGGATCCATTCATGAACTGTCCATTACTTTTTAAATGGGAATAGAGAATAGCTGGAAAACAATGCAATTCAATACTAGAAGGAAGTTTGACCTTAACAAACCTCACCAATACTTAAATGGATGACTCAGGGTAGAATACAAAACAGACTAGACTAGAGCAATCATCCATTAATTTGTTATAATCCTGCCAAATCTCATGTTTTACAAAAGATTCATGCAAGAGAGTATCATGCCATCTACAGCCATCTCTCATGAACTAACAGTTTTTCCTTTAAAATCAGGAACCACTCTCCCTAATACCTGCTGCATCCACTGGTGCCAGTTGTTAACTCACTCTTACCCCTTCCACATCCAACACAGAAATGCCATCGGTTGAAAGGGAGGCTGAACAACCACCTTGCCCCATGCTCCACAAAACCTGCTCAGACTCCCTTCTGAACCCCCTATTTTCCTTTAATCTCCCTCCCTACAGTTTCCCTCCCTGTTCTCCACATTCCCTTGCAAGTGTGCAGGTGCGTCCATATGTGTATGCGTGCACACACACGCAAGCACCAGTTTTCCTCAATTTCACTGAGGGTACATCTACACTACAGCAGGGAGTCGATTTAAGATACGCAAATTCAGCTACGTGAATAGCGTAGCTGAATTCGACATATTGCAGCCGACTTACCCCGTTGTGAGGACGGCGGCAAAATCGACTTCTGCCGCTTTTTGTCGGCGGCGCTTACTACCACCTCCGCTGGTGGAGTTAGAGTGCCGATTCGGGGATCGATTGTCGCGTCCCGACGGGACACGATAAATCGATCCCCGAGAGGTCGATTTCTACCCGCCGATTCAGGCGGGTAGTATAGACCAGACCTGAGATTCTCCTGCCCTCTTTGTCCCATCATGTTCACCTAGTCCTCACAGTATGTCTGTTCGTCTCCTGACAGCTAACATCCTCCGAGAGGGCAAGCTAGGTTCAATCCTTTGAGGACAATGTGAGATGGTGATCATCTTTACCTAAACTTCTGCCTGACCAGACTGCAGGGAAGTGCCAGCCATCTTAACTAAGGATAATCTGTGGCTTCAGTTCCACTGAAACAATCATACATGGTGGATACATTGAAAAAGAGCAATTTTTTGTGTTTACAGGAGATTTTATGACCTTTAATCCTAAATATTTCTGTTCAACAACTACCCATGGTTGCAGATCACCTTAAGAGTCACCTCTCAGCCAATTTTTTTTGTAAATTTAAACATAAAATCTGAAGAACCCTATCAAATTTCAGCTAGAACCAATTTCAAACACTTCCTATTCCAAATGTATTACACTAAAACAAACAAAAAAAATCTACACAGAAAATTCAAAGGACATAAAAACTAACACTGAAATTTCACACTGAAACCACCCACAGACAAGTAGAGAAAAAAAGAGATGCATGTCCTATTAGAATACCATCTTATGTCTGGACCGGCACCTCCATAGTATGATCTCATGATGATCTCTCATGGGCTTTACACTGGAATAAATCCACTGATTTCAGAGAAATTAATCCTGATTTACATGGATGTAAATAAGAGAATCACTATCATGGGGAAGATTCTCCAGTCTTTAGATTTAGAATATCCTTATTCCACAAGTAGTCCCAGCTTAACTACGTGACTACCTGCATGCATGAAGTTACTCATAAGCATAAACATTTGCAGGGTTGGGAGCTAACTTGATATGGGTATAAGAATCTGGCTCTGTGTTCGTATTTCTAATCCACCCACTGTGCAATGGGGTTTCTGGGCACCAAAAGGGAAAGATAATGAAACAATTTTTCATAAAAGAAAATTTTGGAGGCTTCTTAGCTCATTTTTGAGGAATATTTTCCCCTAATCAAAATTCAAACCACAGTTTAGCTTTTCTCTTTCCTGAGAGTGCCTGGATTATATCAAATCTCTGCAATTGTGCTAATTCTGCTTTTGTGTGATTAAATTAGTTTTGACATTAGGCTAGGCTTGGAACCATTTTAAGGTACGTATTACTGGGGAAAGGTGAACTTGTAATAATAACTTTTGTTTCCTTGATTGTATTATAAATCTGTCCAATGGAATTTAAGTAATTTAGACAAAAATGTCCTAAAGTATATTGACTTTTATATAGATTTAACTTTTTATAGAGTATATATTTTAAATCCTATAGACAATATTAGTATAACCGCATTTTATATCATGAATCATATGGAATAGGAATTTGTTTTGATAACAGACTTGCTTTGCCAACATTTTAAATTATTTTATAAAAGAGCTTGGATATAACCAGAATTTTATAGAACTTTTGTGGAATAAAAAATGTGAAGAATTACTGTAGTTTATTTATTTCCTTAAATGAACCACACCATAAAACGAGCCAGCACTTTAAAAAAAACATTTCCCTAGATGCTCTTAATTGCTGGGCTGCTGCACTACACCACTATGAAATGGCTGATGGTCACCATCTGGAGTTCTTTATTACACAAAGGGAAATCACTGAATTATATATTTAATTATATAACATGACGACTGTAATTAGCCAAGATAAAACATAATTACTCCAAATATAGGCTTTTAGAATCCTACCATGGCTTGGCTGGATGTTTTTAAAAATAGCTTTCCTCCTGCAAGCAGCTTAGCAACATGGGTTAATGTGCATTCAATTCCATCTATTTCTTACCCCGGAGTGTTTCTGTAGTGTATGTTGACAACTGTAGCATGTTTATAGTACAAACTGTACTGTGAATTAGGCATTTCAATTTGTTCAAGCTTTTCTAATGTAAGAAGAATGTGGGCAAAGCTAGCGAAACAAAAAAAACAGGTTTTCAAAATCTTCCTTCATAAAGAAAGAAACTTTTTATCAACAGTAAATGCGATGTGAATAGGCCAGCAGAAGAGCTAATTGTTTTTGTTTAATGAGCACTGTGCATTTAGCTAGTGGTTATGTTGTCAATAGTGTGTGACCATATTAAACTATGAAGTCTACTCAGATTTATATTAAATAGATAAGCTCTAAATAATATAATGTTATTTTGGGAGGAAATTACTGTGTATCAGTTTATTTTAGAACTGGTTATGTTAGCTCAGGGGTGGGCGAACTTTTTTGCACGAGGGTCACATCTGGGAATACAAATTGTAAAGCGGGCATGAATGCTCACAAAATTGGGGTTGGGGTGCAGGAGGGGATGAGGGCTCTGGTTAGGGGTGCAGGTTCTGGGGTGGGGCCAGAAATGAGGAGTTCAGGGTGCAGGATGGGGCTCCAGGGTGGGATAGGGAAGTGGGGTCTGGGATGTAGGAGGGTGTTCTGGGCTGGGACCGAGGGGTTCAGAGGGTGGGAGAGGGATCAGGGCTGGGGCAGGGGGTTGGGGTGTGGGAAGGGGTGCAGGCTCTGGCTGGGGGTGCAGGCTCTGGGGTGGGGCTGAGGGGAGAAGCTCGGGGTGCAGGTTCCGAGCGGCGTTACCTCAAGTGGCTCCTGCAAGCAGTGGCATGTCCCTTCTCCGGCTCCTACGTGGAGGCACGGCCAGGCAACTCTGCAAGCTGCCCCATCCGCAGGCACCACCCCTGCAGCTCCCATTGGAGCGCCAGAGGGGGCCATTGGAGTGGAGCCATTGGAGTGCGTAGGAGCTGGAGGGGGTCCATGCTGCTGCTTCCGGGAGCCGCATGGAGCGGCCCCTGGCCCTGCTCCCTGGCTGGAATGCTGGAGCACGGCAAGCCCCAGACCGCGCTCCCCAGCAGGAGCTTGAGGGCCGGCCCATGGGCCATATTTTGCCCACCCGTGTGTTAGCTGTAGGAGTTAAAAATTTACTTCTCAACACAGAATTTTGTTCAATAAGACATTTAAATTTTAAAATGCATTCATTTAGTCCTGGATATGTAACAAAGACTGTAGTTCAGACAAGAAACTTGACTGCACATCAAATTTTCAAAAGTGCCTAATGGCCTTTCAATGGACTTATGATCTTTTGGGCTTCTGCACTGCTCTGAATCTCCTGTGTTGTGGTCCCATCCTTAACATGCCCTTCCTGGCCCCAGCCCTGCTTCCAGCATGCCCCTATAATGGCCTTATGAGGGGATCCTCAGAAAGCAGACCTATAGCTGTCTGTCATAATGCATGTGATAGAAGAATCCTTCCCCACCAACTTGATCAGTTGGCAAGAGCAAACGGGACAAATGCCAACTTTTGTCAAAAAAGTGACATGCAGTGCAGAAGAATGTGTGGGGGAATGAGTGGAGATGCCACCCCTTTGCAGGGGGGAAGGGCTTGTGCGGGGGCATGCAGGTTTCCAGCGATCCCAGCCTAGCATGTGGGGGGAGGGCAGACAGGGTTCCAGCGACCCCAGCCTTATAGCGGTCTCATAGGGGTTGGGGGGTGCAGAGGGACTCGGGCGAGCAGCTCAGGCCAGCCCTGTGCTTAGGGGCGGGGAGGGCTCAGGCCAGCCCTGTGCAGTGTCCCGTTTTCCCTTTGGGAAATACGGTCACCATAATCACACACCATTTTCCCACAGAACTTGTCTCATTTAGTGAACATTGAATGTACTGTTTCTTTTTATATTAGGTGCTGGAACTAGCCACCCCACTGGCTTGAAGTGGTTTCTATCATATACAGGGTTTACAGTTTGGTTTAATGTATCTCAGCACCCCCACTATACAAATTGTTCCAATACCCCTGTTATCTTATCATTCTCATTCAGTGTGTTATTTTATGCACACCATTCAAACTCTCCGCACCTAACTCTGCGCTGAATATAAAATTATATATAAATTAATGAATAATTAATAAAGGAATAATTTTTCAGGTGTGCAACTCCTACTGATTTCAGTTGATTGCCGTTGATTTAAATGGGATTTTAGGGACTTCTGAAAATCTCACGAAGCACCTATCTGCATCTTTAGGCACCTGAATACCTTTTAAAATCTGGCCCTTAGTTAACATACCATATTTCTTTTCCTGCCACATAAAAATAGAAATAAATCTGAGGTAAAGCCAACTTTCTGTACATAAAGGTATCTATTTAGTTAAACAATTCTCCATTTCTACAAGTCTTTTCAAGACAACAGGCATTAACCAATGACTGAATAGTAGCAGATGTTCAACTGAAGCACTGGGTTTTGTAACAGAACTGAAAAGAGAATAGACGTGATCTCAAGCCACACATGGCTTGAGTTTAGCTTGATTCAGTTATTAGTATTTATTATTTGTATAAAGGTGGTGCCTAGAAGTCCCAGCCGTGGACCAGGGCCCTGTGACATTAGGATGATGTGATGTTTTGGGGAGATCCCAGGTCAGTCAGGGGTTCTGTCACCCTTGTAACTTTGGGTGCTGTCATGCTATGCTGCTATGGCTCATAGTCCTGATACCAGTAGCCACCCCACAAGCATAAAGGTCTCACCCTAACTTCCAGCAGCCTAGTATCAGAGGGGTAGCCGTGTTAGTCTGAATCTGTAAAAAGCAACAGAGGGTCCTGTGGCACCTTTAAGACTAACAGAAGTATTGGAGCATCATTGGTCTGATGAAGTGGGCATGCACCCCGAAAGCTTATGCTCCAATACTTCTGTTAGTCTTAAAGGTGCCACAGGACCCTCTGTTGCTTTTTCCAGCAGCCTAGTTACTCCAAAGGCATGAAACCAGCCCCCAGTTATCAGTTCACTTTGGCACACACACTCCACACAATTTACACAACAGAGACCTGCTTGGGGTAAAAACAAACAAAAAGATTTAATAGAAAATAGAAAGAGGGGGAGGGATAGCTCAGTGGTTTGAGCATTGGCCTGCTAAATACAGGGTTATGAGTTCAATCTTTGAGGAGGCCACTTAGGGAATCTGGGGCAAAATCAGTACTTGGTCCTGCTAGTGAAGGCAGGAGGCTAGACTCAATGACCTTTTAAGGTCCCTTCCAGCTCTATGAGATAGGTATATCTCCATATATTATCAAAATCAAAGATGAAATAGTAAGAAAAAGCAAATACATACAATTTACACAGAAAACAAATACAAAGATGCAACTTCAGGCTTTGCACTTCTATGTTAGATAAATTCCCTTATCTCATACAAGTTACCTATTGCCTTTGAACAGTTTCCCAACATGCCCCCTAGCCCTCAGGGCGGATTCAGCATTCACAGAAAGCCCCCTGCCTTTGAAAGTGTCCCTCAGTTTGGATAACTTTCATTTAATCTCTGCCCTTCTCACAGGGTTTGCAGGATTTTTTACCCCCTTCCTCTCAGACAGCGGTGATTCCTGGTGGGAGAAATTCCCTCTCAACTTGGTAGTCAGGGCATCTCAGTGTTTGCCCTTACCTGTAATGGTCCATCATTTGTCTTTTCCTGAGGTGTACCAGGGATCGTTTCTTGCATCTGGTTTTGTGCAAACACCTGGTTTGAGAGGCGGCCCTCCCTGCTGTGAGGTGTATTTGAAATTGTAGTACAGGCCATGAGCATAGTATTCTATATACATAAATACATAGATTCATAACCACAGTGTGTACACATCTCATAATGATCAACAAGTTCAGAACATTATAAGCTTTTATTAAAGATCTTACTCAACATATTTTTAAACACAACAGCATTGTATACAACCAGTTGATTCAATTGCTTATTTTTTGGGGTTCAGACCCACTGTTCCCCCTTGAGGTGTCTGGACCCTAATTGTCACAGAGGAATACTAAAGATAGGTCTGTCACAGTTCAGGGCAACTGCACCCATATACCCCCTCTGTGGTCCAGCAAGCATACCCACTCTAGGCTCCCGACTCCTCAGCCATTGCCTCTCTTGGGCAGAGACCCATGTCTCTGTCCCTTCTAACTGGTAGGGTTGCCAACTTTCTAACAGCCAAAAACTGAACACCCTTGCCCCACCCGCTGCCCTGCCCCTTCCCCAAGGCCCCGCGCCTGCCCTGCCCCTTCTTTGAGGCCTGCCCCCTGCTAACTCCATCCCCCCTCCCTCCCTCCCTTGCTCACTAGCTCATTTTCACTGAGCTGGAGCAGAGGATTGAGGTGCGGGAGGGGGTGAGGGCTCCAGCTGGGGGTGCAGGCTCTGTGGTGGGACCGGGGAAGAGTGGTTTCAGGTGCAGGAAGGGGCTCTGGGCTGGGGCTGAGGGCATTTGGGTGTGGGAGGGGGCTTGGGCAGGGGGTTAGGGCACGAGAGGGGGTGCGGGCGCCAGGTGGCGCTTACCTCAGGCGCCTCCTCAGAAGCTGCTGGCATGTCCAGCTCCTACGCAGAGGCACAGCCAGGTGGATCTACGCACTGCCTCCACCCACAGGTGCCGCCCCCAGAGCTCCCATTGGCCACAGTTCCCACCCAATGGGAGCTGCGGAGCTGGCTCTCGGGCAGGGGCAGTGTGCAGCACCCCCATGGCCGCCCCTATGCCTAGGAGCTGGACATGCCAGCAGTTTCCCGGGAGCGGCATGGAGGTAGGGAGCTTGCCTGCGCCACCAACCGGACTTTTAACGGCCCAGTCAGCGGTGCTGACCAGAGCCGCTAGGGTCTCTTTTCGACCGAGTGTTCCAGTTGAAAACTGGACACCTGGCAATCCTACGGACTGGGGTTTTTCCAGGATGCACTGTTCTTTGTCTACACTGATGTTCCTAGTCAGACTGCCTAAGCAGGCCAGCATCTGAACGTTGCTTATTCTTTGAAGGCTATGAACAACGTAATTGCCAGCAGCCAAGTTACCCCATAGTTCTTTATAAGCAAGCACATTTATTCTTAAGGTGAAAACATTACAGAGAAAACATATTAAAAAGAATAAAAGAACTTACATGCATGCTAAACACTTATTTGGAGTCTGGCAAGTGTCTGTCCTTCCAGCCCTTCCCAGGAAGGATTGGGGCCTCTTTGGACATATCAAGTATTATCTTTGGCATTTAATAGTGTAATACCTCCCAAAAATATTGCAGGAAACTGCCATATTTGACACAAGGTCGTGTGGCCATTAAACTCTTCAGATTATGTTATGGAATGACAGAAACAATAACCTACTCTTACCTTTGTATTTTCTGGTTATGACCTTGTGGTTTCCCTTAAAAACACCATGGCATGTTAAAATATACTGAAAAGCTAAAATATTTCATTAAAATATTGAAATTTTGCCTTTCAAAAATCCCTGCAACTGGGATAATTTGCAAAGCATTCACCCAATTTATGTTACAAATGAATAATTCAAAGGAAAAGCATTTAGCCAGAAAACCATATGTAAAATGATATGTAGCATATGAAGAAGACAGATGACTCCCCTCCCGCTTCCCAGTAATAATCAGTGTTTCCACCATAATAACAGTCCTTACAATGTAGCTGCATTTCTGCTGCTTTTGATTCTCTTGGGGGCAACTACCCCTTTGCTCGCCCAGACTGAAGCTGTAGTGAGCCAGAAATTACACCAAAAAATGTTGGGTCAAGTCCAGGAAAAAAGAAAAACACGGCATTTAGTGGCTGTTTTATTTTTAACTCTGGGTTTTGCTCCCCAAGCCAGCTGGCCCTGAGAATGCTGGGGAGACACTGAACTCAACCACTTGTGGGAGGAGGTGCCTCCCATCCTTCATCAGTAAGCTTTCTGCTTGATTCAGAAACAGCACTCACCATTTTCAAGCCCCCTCATCCAGTCTTCCTTGGCCAGAAAGCTGGTAGCCACAAAGCAAGGACTAATCAGCGAAGGATGGAACCCTGAAGGATCTAGGAAGGTCATCAAAAATGGAAGAGGCTTCCCCTGAAAATGTGCAATTCCAGATTAAATGAGCCCTCAGTCTCTTTAATGAACTTCTTTATGAAGATATCAGTAGGGACTAAGTGTTAAATGTACAAGTATTAACATTCACATTGTGGTTCCTTCTCATTGAGGAAGTTGTCCATGATACTTTTGACAAATTAAAATCTGCTTGGACAGCTTTCATATCTCTAATTTCCATAGTGTCAGTTCTGCTTTTACATATTACTATGGATTTTCAGTGGAATAGCTGACGGCAGATTTGGGCCCAATATTTCTATTATTCAGATGCATACATGAGGCTCCCATTGACTTCAGTCAAGTTATCTTACCAATGTATGGTGTACTGTATTTGTTAGCCTGTTCAAATGCAGGGTTATGGCTTCACCACTACATGGCAGAGCTTTATATTACTAATGCTTTGCATAGTTGCCTGATATTCTGGTAACAATTGCTCCAGTAAACTGAGCATATGTACCTGCCTAAACAGCTTCTGAAACTGTGTTTTGAGTTGTGTCCAGTGTTGAGTAGAATGACAAACCCATACAGTGAAAAACACAACCGCATGTAGCCAGGGGAAGAAATTGGCCTTCAAGGAAATCTAAGACTAGATTAAAATCGGACACATTTGGATCTGACATGTTTTCATTATAAAGTGTATACCATTTGATATGCATTTGAGTCCTATTCGCTACAAAGTTTCAGTTAACAGGAGACAGTTTATCTGGCAAAAATCCCCTCCTCCTCTTCATCGTAGGAATGGTAGTAGGGCCTTCTTTCAGCCCTACCAAATCTCTCCCCTGCGGTTGCAAAAGACACTGGAAGCCAAGAAGAAAAAATGGTGTGATGAGAGAGGAATCATGGTGCCGTTGTCATTCCCAGCAGGATACAACTGTACAAGACTTGCCCTGTTCCTCTTCATTCTGTGCTGCGTGTGAGCATATGTGTCCTGTTTGTTTACAACTATAAACAGATGCTAGCCAGGAGGGGGCTTGAGAAGGTTTGAGGCAGAAGTTCTACAACAAAGCAGTGAGAAAAAAAATTAGGAATAATGCCATTTTCCTTCTTCTAATGAAGTTACTTGTTCAGTGTTAGAGGAAGGAGACTCTTTCTGTGACTTCTTACCAGTCATAGGACACGGTCCTAAATTGATTTATTTTGAACCTCCATAAGTCAGAGAAAAACAAAAATGTCAAAATTTAGCCCTGCCCAAGACATTCAGTGAGAAAAATCTGCAGAAGGTTTGACGGGATGGAGTGAATCATTAAACTCAGAATCTGTTAAAGAGTTCTAATCCCTGCTCTACCTCTGACTAGTTAGAAGGCCATGGGCAAATCAGATTCCTTCTCTGCTTGAATTTCACCATCTGTAAAATAAAGGTTGTAATTTTAGCTTCCTGTTTCACAGGCAAATTGGGCAGGTTAATTATTGGGGACAAATCTGAATTCACTTACTCTACGTTTACACCAATATAATACCATTGTTCTGATTTACACTAATACAAGTGAGAGGAGAATCCAGCCCAATAGCTTTACATTACTTTGAAGAATTATATACATATCTAGTATTATCTTTGGCATTTAAATACAAAGGTAGTAAATGCTTTAGAAATATCCAAATTAGACAGCAAGAGCCAGAGTCAGTTTTATATATAATGAAGCTCTTCAGCAAGTGCACTGATAGTCTCAGATGGAAAGTGACACAATATATGAATGAAAATATTAAGGTATTACTATTATTACAAAACGTATATTTACTGTGATTGGTGTTTCTAATTTCTTGAACTTTGCAAACTCTGCCTTTAATAGACAGTCACTTTGTGAACTACTACTTTTACACACTTTGCAATTCCTGAGGAGTTTTTTTAATGAATTATATAAACAATAACAATCAAGGTGTAGGAAATTTCCTGGGGATTAATGACTGGCTGGGAGGAACTGAAGGCCCAAGGCACAACCAAGGATCATTAACCCAAACAAATTGTCTTGTGCCAAGATTGTTATTGTTGTTATAAACTGCAGATGGAATAAACACTGTCATGTGAATTTTATTGGAGATGCAGTTATAATTGTTATATTTAGTGCATTTCAGAATTAATTATATTCAGGAAAATTACATTAGCCAGTCAGATTGCCAGAACAACACTTCATTCATCTTACTATCTTTACTATATTTACTGGAACTATCACAAGCAAAAATTTTTTTTCCATGTGCTATTGGTGTTTGTGCATAATGCTTTTATACATTTTGATTCTTATCCTAAATGTTATATTTCTAAAGTTTGTTTCTCACTCACACAAAACACCCTTGTTTGACTAGAATACTGCTTTAAATTTATTACATTTTTAAAACTGATGTTTCAAAATATTAGCAAGACAAAGTGGGTGAGGAAATGTCTTTTATTGGATCAATTTCTGTTGATGAAAGAGACGAGCTTTTGAACTTACACTGAGCTCTTCTTCAGGTGAAAATACGGCTGTTCACAAAAGCTGGCCATTTGGAAGAGGTTATATTTAACTAGAGAGCACTTAAAATAGCAGGGGGTAGTGAACCCCATAAGAGTCATAGGAACTCCTTTAGGGGAAAGTTATACTAGTGACTTAGGCCTAGATCTTCAAAGATATTCAAGCACTTAACTCCTACTGAAGTCATTGGGAGCTAAGCACCTAAATACCTTTAAGGATCTACGCCTTAGTGCTGTAGGCTAACACTCACATTTAAATCCATCACCTAGTATTTTAGTGATTTTTAAATTAATACAAAGTACTAATTGTTTTGAACTGGAGTTTACTATATTTAAATACATAGTTTACTTACATTTTTTCTCAGTCAGGGCCTGACCCAAAGCCCAATTAAATCCATGAAGGGACCCCCAATGACTTCACAGGACTTTCAATCAGGACCTTGATCATGATCTATCCCAGTTCTTTTCACTTGTTAAGGAGAAGGAAGAGAAAACAAAACCTAACTTTGACACTGCCTCAAAAGTAATGGTTCTCAAATGAGTCTGTTACTACAGGGCAAAGATTTAGGACTTGTATGTGGAACTCTAAACAAAGTATTTGCATTGCTGGTCTCATATGGGAATATGGTAAAATTCACTGTGACTGTGCTTTAACCTCAGCTGAATTTCCCAATTTATGACACTTAAGAGCTAAGTGCTGGGTTGGATTGGGATCACAATATATGAATGTGAAGTATTAAGGTATTATTATAAAAAGCATTGTTTACTATGATTTGTGTTTCTAATTTTTATTTGTGTTCCAATTATTATCCTTAGTCGCAACCATAACATACTTTTACTGTCATGGTAAGCCCCTCTTAAAGTTCTAATTATTGTAGCTTTCTTTACAAGTCAAATTCTATTTTTAATCCATACTGCAGTATTAGAAAAACCACAGCCATTGCAGTATGACCTCTGCTTCAGTTCTTTCAATTAAACCATTAAACTACAGCTGCTCTCAGCGTACTACATGTCATATCCTGAATGAGTGCTAACAAATTTTTGTGTTTTAGTGAAAGGTTCCCACTGAGTAAGGTGAAATTCAGACCATGAGCTTTTCCTGTTTACTCATAATATTGCAATAAACATGACAGAAGCTTGGTATGTGGACAATTTCTGCAAATAAACAGACCCTCTAAATCCTTTTAGGAGCAAGACTGTGATAATTAGATTATTTTAGAGAACAGATTTGACTCAAACTCCTGGATGGATTGGAAAAAATATTGAGGATAAACACCTAAGTCCTTCCAGAGTAGCTTGGCAGGAAAGTGGAATAATAGCATTAATTTAAAAAACACTGCCTCTTCAATTATTAGCTTTACCATCAGTATTTAATTTTAGGAAACAGTGCTGAGGGCCTTGTGTTTCAGAATGGATAAAAACAGAATGTTTTCAGGAAATATTTCACTGAGATATTTTAATACTGTTACTAGAGTTGTCAGGCGTTCGGTTTTCAATCAGATCGCTTGGTCAAAAAGGGACCCTGGCAGCTCTGGTTGGCACCGCCAACCGGGCCATTAAAAGTCCAGTTGGCAGTGCAACGGGGGCCCGGGACTAAGGCAGGCTCACTGCCTGCCCTAGCTCCGCGCAGCTCCCAAAAGCAGCCGTCAGGTCCTTGCAGCCCCTAGGCGCATGGGTGGCAAGGAAGGCTCCGAGAGCTGGCCCCACCCCGAGTGCTGGCTCCCAGCTCCCATTGGCCTTGAACCGTGACCAATGGGAGCTGCGAGGGTGGTGCCTGTAGACATGAGAGCACCATGCGGAGCCTCCCTCGCTGCCCATGCGCCTCGGAGCTGCAGGAATCTAGCAGCCGCTTCCTGGGAGCTGCAGTAAGTGCCGCTGGGACCCCACACCCCAACCCCCTGCCCTGGTCCTGAGCCCCCTCCTGCACCCCAACCCCCTGCCCCAGCCCGGAGTCCCCTCCTGCACCCAAACTCCCTCCCGGAGCCCGCATTCCCCCCCAACACCGCAACACCCTGCCCCAGCCCTAAGCCCCCTCCTGCACCCCAAACTCCTCATCCCCGGCCCAACCCCAGAGCCCACACCCCCAGACAGAGCCCTCACCCTTCACCCCGCATCTCAACCCCCTGCCCCAGCCCGGAGCCCCTCCTTCACCCCAAACCCCTCATCACTGGCCCCTCCCCAGAGCCTGCACCTCCTCCTGCACTCCAAACCCCTTGGCCTCAGCCCAGAGCCCCCTCTTACACCCCAAACCCCTCATTTCTGGCCCCACCCAGAGCCCACACCCCCATCCCAGAGCCCATACCCCAATCCCTTTCCCCAGCCTGGAGCCCTCTCCCGTACCCCAAACCCCTCATCCCAGCCCCACCCCAGAGCTCACACTCCCAGCTGGAGTCCTCACCCCCCTCCCGTACCCCAACCCCCTGCCCCAGCCTGGTGAAAGTGAGTGAAGGTGGGGGAAAGCAAGCGATGGTGGAAGGGGGATGGAGCGAGCGGGAGCAGAGCTTCAGAGAAGGGGTGGGGCAGGGGCAGGGCCTCAGAGAAGGGGAGGGGCAGGGCAAGGGTGTTTGGTTTTGTGTTTTTAGAAAGTTGGCAACCCTAACTTTTAGGATTGTTTTCAATTATTTGTTGATTTTTTTGAAAGGTTGTATGCTTCAACTCCTTTAGGGCACGTTTCAAATCTTAATCCACTGAAAAGTAAAAAGTGGGTTAATTATACATGTATACTTTGTACACTGTACATGTGTTTGCTACACTTGTTCTGTTCATTCCCTGTCCCAAGAGCAGCTGCCTGGCCCACCAACCACCCCCAGATGCTGATCAGTGTGTGGTCAGAGTTCACCAACCCCCACGACTTCTCCTGGAGTGGCAGGAACATACGTGGAAATTTCAGAGGCTGGAGCAGGTAGGCATTGAGCTGTCTCTGGTTCCAGTGCTGGGAATGCATCAAGCACCTGAGGCTCCTGTACCAGAGGTCCGAAGACCCCAACTGTAGCTCAGGGAAGACTTGTCTGCTGTCAAGGGTTCCCAGTACAGAGCCTGAAGTGGAGGATTGTGAACTGGGATCTGGGGTGATTTTTATTTTGCGGAAACGTAGTTTGAGTGCAACAGAATATTCAGAAGGCACTGAAACTACTTTTTGAAAAGAAAATAAATTACCCAAGCAAATGCTTACTGCTGGGAGAGAAGAGTGATTGGAGGTGGAAGAGTAAGTGGGAACAGGGGAGAGGAATTGGGGAATAAAGTGATGGGGACTAGGGAGAGTGGAAGAGCTGGGGTGGGACACAAGGAAGTGGGACATAGAGGTGATGGGGGCTTGGGAGAATAGGGACAGGGATCTGCAGCAGCCCCACATTTCCCTCCTGTGTGTGCCTCAATCTGCCCTCTACAGCCCATCTCCAGCAGTTTGGCCCCCCACACACCCTGCCCTCATGTGAGCCAGGATCTGGAGAAGGGGGGCTTGCCTATATGGGGAGCGTTCAAGCACCTCTCCTTACTCCCCCTTATAAGATGGGATCTGGAGGTCTCTGCCACCAGGGGTGGTCTGAGTCCCACTCTGAGCCCCTCTGTGTGTGCCAGGCTCTGGGAGCTCTAGCCCATCTATGGCAATCTGATCCCCCTCACTGTCTCCTGTCACGTGACCCAGGTTGTGGGGGCTTGCTTTGCTGGGGGTCTGAGTCCCTCTCCCTTCTGCAGGATCTGAGGAAGACCTGCTCCTCTGGGTGGGGAGCTTAGAACAGGCATGCTTCTAACAGGCACCGAGAACTCACCGCTGTGACAGGTGAGGAGCTGAGGATGGGTATGCTTGATGCAAATCATAAACTCTCCAGCACTGGGGAGGAAGGAAAGGAACACCCACGGACATGAATGGAGTGGAATTAACCCATGGAATTAACTTTCAAATGGTATTATTGAGGCCAGGAGCTTGGAGCAGATTATATAAGAAGGCATGAGGAATATAAACTCTCACGCTTCAGGCCATAAGCCAACCATTAACTAAGGGGTGCTAAGAAGAAAATTCCTCTTTAGACAAGTTATTCCATAGTTGTCCTGCAAGAGGCTGGCAGTGTTTGCCTGAAAAACTCCACTGTTAGCAGGTGCTGGTGTTGGTACTGGTGGAAAAGGGGATGGTGGGTACTATTGATTCACTGAGGCAGGATACTGTAGCCCCTATGGACATAAGGGAGGTGTAGGGTTGCCAGGCATCTGGTTTTCGACCAGAACGCCTGGTTGTAAAGGGACCCTGGCGGCTCCGGTCACACTGAGCTGCTAAAAGTCCAGTTGGCGGCGCAACGGGGCTAAGGCAGGCTCCCTGCCTTCCTTTGCTCCACGTGGCTCCTGGAAGTGGCCGGCCGTCTCTTTGGCCCCTAGGTGCAGGGGCGGCCAGGGAAGCTCCACGTGCCAGCCACGCTCTGAGCACCGGCTCCGCAGCTCCCACTGGCCGGGAACCACGGCCAATGGGAGCTGTGGGGGCAGGGCCTGTGGGTACAGACAGTGTGCAGAGCCGCCTATCCACGCCTCCGCCAAGGGGCCGCAGGGACATGCCGGCCACTTCCGGGGGTCACATAAGGTAAGTGCTGTCTGGAGCCCGCATCCCGAACCACCTCCCGCACCCCAACCATCTGTCCCAAACCTGAGCCCCTGCCCGCACACAAACTCCCTTCCAGAGCCTGCACCCCGCACCCTCTCCTGCACCTCAAACCCCTCATGTTTTTCATATTGATATTTGATATGCCAGGGTACTGATGCATGGCAAGTAGTGAGAATAGGCAGCTGTTTACCAAAATATTGTATCTTGATTAGCAGCTTTAGTCAGTACTAGATGGGACCGTGTTATTAGGAGCAGCAGAGGAGGGTTTTCCAGAGGACACTAGTGGGTTGTATAAATAATGTTTCTTGACAGACCATCAGCAGAAAATGACCCAATGTTACTCATCCTTTTTCTCTGTCTCTACTTACTGTAGTTAATTCAAGAACTGTAAAATTGCAGGTCACACAGCTCATTTTTATGTATCCATGTAGGGTCAGATTTAGTTTCCCTTACTGAGATTCATTTCAATAGAATCACTTGCGGAGTCACCTGCTATTCAACCTGAGAAAGGGTGGCAGAATCTGGCCCATAAGGAAGGACCATAATGCAATGCACTCAAGTTAAGGTTGCTATGGAAACATTCTAATTTAGACCAAGTTCTATCCGATATGTACAACATTTTCTGTGGCTTTGCATATCGACAAGTATCTGTTTGCACACCATGAATAATGAAATATTAACTGACTGTCATGGGTATTGCAGGTTTAAACTTAATCTTGTGTTGAGACAGTTCTTTACACACACATTTCCTAGGTTTCTTAGGGAAAAGAGCAGTAGAAAGAAGGGAAAAGGAATGAAAAGTTAAAAAATGAAAGATTGGTGAGGAGCCTGAGGACTAGTTTGTCGGACTAGTTACTTTTCTTTCTGGCTGCAGAATCAGTATCTGATCTTCTGGGAATTATTTTTTGGCTTGTAAGGTGATGCAATTCAACATTTTCATTGGATTGTGCTCATGTTGAGCCTTTGTCAAGCAACAACAGTCCTCTGACGCTCTACATCTTTTCATGTGCACACCTATGAACATATTTTAAAGGAAATTATAAAACAAAACATATTAAAATTACAGACAAAAGTAAATGCTGGTAAGAACATATTAAGTGATTTAGAACAGCAGACGGACTGCAGTTAGTAATCAAGGGGCCTGTTTTTGTCTCTGTAGATCAGTGATTTCCAGCTTGAGTGATTCTAGATTTCCTGAGGGGGGTTATGGTGGCCTAGAAGAGGAATTGTGGAGGTAACAAAAATGTTATCATCTCAGATTCCAACTAACGCCACTAAAAAAAAATAACTTCATGTTGTCTGCTTTCCCTTCCTGCTTCTTTGCAAAGTCAGTTGGCTGTGGAAGCAGCAAATACATCAGCAGAGGGGAGCAACAAAGGGAGAGGGAGAACAATGGTGTTACCCATTGCAAGCACAGTAACATGAAACATATAGGTCTGTGCATACATATTTTTGTCTTGCTCTTATACCTGTAGAAGCAGAAATGTGTTACAATTTGGCCTGGAGATGTCCATCCACGCTTTGCTTCTGTCAACCATTAATAACCTTGTCATGGAATCACAGAGTTGAAGAGGTCTCTGTAAGAAGAAACAGTGTTTTTTCAGAGTGTAAATGGGAAAAAAATGATATTGGCTATGGAGGGAGCCAAACTCTTGGAAGAATTATGGCTCTTCTGCATAATAATAGGATTGTGAGGGAACTAATGCCCTGACCAATAGGAATGGTACTAGGAGCCTTCTCAGGTACATCTACACTGGTGTGCATGCTCAGTTACGTAACCCTGTACATGCTTGTGTGTGTTCCCTATTCCGCAATGATTGTTCACATATGCTGTGCTGGACATGAGTATAATGCTGTGTACACACTCATAGACTTTAAGGTCAGAAGGGACCATTATGATCATCTGGTCTGACCCCCTGCATGCTGCAGGCCACAAAACCGTCCCTACCCTTTCCCTTGACTCTGCTGTTGAAGTCCCCAAATCCTGTGGCTTAGTGACTTCAATTGGCAGAGAACCCTCCTGCTAGCGATCCCTGCCCCATGCTGCGGAGGAAGGCGAAAAACCTCCAGGGCCTCTGCCAATCTACCCTGGAGGAAAATTCCTTCCCGACCCCAAATATGGCGATCAGTAAAACCATGCACACGTATCCACACTGCTGCTTTTGCTACGTGACATTAGTGGTACCCATCTCAGGTATAGTATCCCAGGGGTCTGAGTGTCAAGTGAGACACTCCAGGAACTGCCGTGCTGTGTGTTGTTGGTACTTGTCCCCTGCCTTCACACATTTGCCAATGGCAGTTCTTGTTCATATTACCAGGGCTTAAATTCTCATAGAGTATTTCCAGGAGCCCTATGGCTTGGGGCTTCAGCCCCATGGAGGGCACTGGGGCTCAGGTCTTCTGCTCCGTAGGAGGTGCCGGGGCTTCAGCCCCAGGAGTTTGAAAATATTTACCGTAGCTCTGTTCCGGACAGTTCTGGCTGAATTTAAGCCCTGCATGTTACCTTCCTGCCAAACTTGGTGGAAGACACAGAGCAACTGGACGATGATCTGGTTCTGCTTCTATTTCTTATTGCGGGACAAATGTTTACGCAGTGGAGTAGGGGATCGGCAAGATGCAGGAGGGAATCTGGGCAGAACTTTCTGACGTGTTGGAGATGGCTCACCATGAAAATGAATGACAATCCTTTTGGGTCCTGTAGAGCAGATCTGGTGAATGTTGGTATTGCCACAGTATACCAATAAAGTAGACAGTCGCTTCTGGTCCAAGACAACCAGCATGGTGTGGTGGGATCATATTGCTCTGGAAAGCTGGGATGACTAGCAGTGGCTTCAGAACTTCTGAATGACTAAACAGACCTTCATGGAACTGTGTAATGAGCCTGCACTACTCCTTGCACCATACCGCCAGAACTTGATTCAGAGAAGCCATATTGGGGTAGAAACAGGTGGCTATTGCCCTGTGGAAGCTGGCAACATCAGACAGCTATTGGTCAATTGCAATCCACTTTGGGGTTGGAAAGTCCATTGTTGGGGTCATGGTTGTATAGGTTTGCATGGCAATTAACACTGATCTATCCACAGGTGGTTGCCGTAAGCAAAATTCCAGATATAATAGCTGGATTTAAGAGGATGAGTTTACCAAACTGGGACATTGATGGCACCCACATCCCAATATTTGCCCACCAAAAGGGGTGAGTGAGAATGAGAACCAAAAAGGTTACTATTCACTTGTTCTTCAAGAGTCAGTGATCCACACAGGCAGTTTCATTAATACCAAGGTGGGAAACACCGCAAAGGTTCATGACACCAGGGTGCTGAGGAGATCTGGACTGTACTTGAAGGGGGGAGAAAGGACTTTATTCCCAAGAAATGATGTGTTTCTCTATAATATGTCTGTGCCAACAGTTATTTTGGGGGACACCACATACCCACTCCTAACTTGGCTCATGAAACTATACCCTATCAGTGACCCTGGAAAAAGGGAATTCAATTATAAACTCAGTAACTGGAGAATGATCATAGATTTCAGCCTACCAAACGTGCAATCTTGTTGGTGCTGCCTACACACCCATCTGGATGCCAATGTGGCCAACACTATTTGCATAATCATCACCTGCTATGCACTGCATAACATTTGAGAGAATAAAGAGGAGTGCTTCTGTCCAGAGCGGTCACAGGACATGTCTGGTTTACAAACTGCATACAGGAAGCCAGATCCCACCCACATGCACACTGATCCTGGTTCCCAGGGGGCAAAGGAAATCAGGCATGGCATATGTGCACACATCTTGGCACAGCAGGGACGCAAACGGAGATATCTCCCTGTGCCGAGGGACACCTTCACATCCTGTGCAGCTGCTAGAAAAGCACGAGGAAACATTGGCACATACTTGTGGGGCTACATATCTTTGTGAGGGTTTTGGTCCCCTGTAGCTGATGGGCATTAGCCTTTCATTCCTATGACTATTCACCCATTACAGACAATTATAACAGGGCGCTTCCACTGGGTTAACAATTTAGGGATTGGCTTGGTGCTGTGGAGGGTAGGACTGAGTTGCAATGTGGACATTGTACACTGCTTTTATCTTAAGCATTCACACTGGCTTACCAAACTCTGTTCTCAGTAACACTGAGTCTCTCTTAACAACCTAATCTATATTTGGTTTGGAGGGGGGCGGGGGTTCACCTTTTTTTCCCCCCACCATTCATTGTTGGTGCTGCTAACTTCACTTAGTAGCTATTATGGAGCACTAACCCCAAGGTTGTAACTGGTCGAGGTTTGGGGAGACCAGAAGGGGCTGTTTAATGACTGGGTAGTAGCAGATGCCTGTATTGTTAGTTTAATTGTGTTTCATTGTTCTGTATATGAACCAAGCCATAAAGATGCTTATCTACCCATTTTCTGTGTTGTGAGTTCTGCTTTTAAAACTATCAATGATTTCTCTAAGCACATAACAATGCACATAACCCATCCATCCCGTGAATCATGGAGCCCAATTCCAAACCTGAAAACATCTTACATTCATTATACTTAGCAAGGAAGGTCCACGCACAAGTCAAGGAAATGATGACATTTATTAAAAGTAGTATATGAAACATGTAGTTGAAATATTTTTAAAAGGAGTAAAGCAACAAAATGTAATGGGACTGAATCCATAAACAACGATCAAATATTAATGTATTTGCATCTGTCTTCTTGCCCTCCCCCACCACCTAACAAGGGGGAATGACTGTGGAAAACTGCTCTTGGGGACATTTTGTGTGTGTAGTCTGGGGGGCAGGCACTTGATGGCTTCCAGGATTCCCACAGGCTCATCATTCCTCACTTGGATGCTCCGTGGGGTCCTGCTGTGAGGGGTTTTGGCTGCTGGCAGAGGGTGTGGTCCTGGGAGTCCTACAGGCTCCTTCCATTCTCAGGGGGCTTGGGTCCTCTGCCTCAGCAGCACCCTGGGTGGGCCGGAGGAAGAGGAGGTAGGGCTGGTTCACAGAGAGGTGATGTGGCCATGACAGCAAACAGACTCCGAAACTGTTCAGCTACCAGTTCTATGAGCATTAGGGAATGCTCCCGTTCCCTAAGCACGCCTCCTGCTCCAGGAACCAGTTCATCAGTGTCTCTTCCTGCTGAAGAGCCTGATCCTTCCATACTTGAGGAATGCAAACTGCTCCTGGTTTCTCCTATTCATGCCAATGAGCAGGTCCTATGGTGGCCTTCTCTGTCTGCCTCTGCAGTGCTGCCCCTGCCCTCCCAGCAGAATGGTTTTCATCTCAGGGGTCAAAGGTACTGCCAATTCAAAGAAATTATATGTTGATTTTCCTTTGGAAGAAACCAAGAAATCCCCCGCATATAACATAAATTTGATGTAGAAGGCCACAATTTTGATAATTTTCAGCATTTCAGGAATGTGACTGTTAGACTACCCTTGGTTCTGAGACAACCTTTGCAGCCCCTGAGGAAAGAGCAGAGGCTACTAATGGTAAAATACACGTACTAAAGTTTTTAAAAATGTAAAATTTTCATAGTGTCTTACGTAGGGTATGGGGAGGGAGGTGGCAGTTCCATCAAGGGACTGTTACCAGTTTGCAATTTCTTCTTTAAAGACTAGCCAACATCTGGAGACCATAGCAGTTTTCAAGGTATCAGAATGGAAAAGAGAGGTGGCTTTCCAGTCCTGTGGAGAAGATATATATTTCTGCTAGTGGTCACCTTGCTGCATATTGCTGAATGGAGGGCTTTGAACGGTTATGAAAGTGGACTAAGCACATTTGCGCTGTCGTTGAAACTCAAGAACCCCCTGGAGTTTCTGCTACACCAAAAATTTGCTGAAATATTCTTACAAGATTGGGAGGCAATTTGATGATAAATTGACTACATTCTCGCCTATGTAACTGCTCTTGTGCCACAGAGCACTGAAGCAACATCACAATATGACAGCAAACATTCTCATCATTCAGTGGGGGAGTGAGGAAGGGTAAAGGAAAGTATCAGTCTATCAGCCAGCCTTTCATGGTGGAATAGAGGGGGAATTCACCTCTTTCTCCTCCTCTCCTGGCTGTGACTTGGAAGTGGTTCCACTCTTACATACGGAGACAATCTCAGTGGCTCCTTTTCACCCCATCCACAGGGAGGAAAATCTCAGCTATTTCAACACAGGTGAATTGATTTGCCAAATCTAAATAGAGGAGTGGAGTGCCACTCAGATTTGCACAATTTCTGAGAGCCTCATGAAGACTGTAAAGGGCCACAGGCAGCTAAAGAGTCGTGGATTAAGTATCAGTAGATTAGATTAACTGCACTGAGCTCCAAAGAGGATGGGCCACAGAGCTTATTCAGTGCAAACAGGAGAATCATGATTTCTGTCAAAAAAAAAAAAATTAATCTCAAAGCCTAGTTTAATAACATGGCAAAGATACCATTCAAATGAGAATATTATTGACTTTTAATAATTTCTAGAAATTGAAATAGAATCTGTTTTGGCAAAAGCATTACAGTCTTCTACCAAAAAAACATTTTATTCAGTTATGTAAGCAATAAAAATAAACGTTTTATAAAATTTACCCCAAAGGACTTAGAAAGTATTAAAAAAACAATAATAATTAACCAGAGTTCTTGATGTGTACAGCAGCCAAAAATAACATCTAGTACAGCTGAAGATGGTGAGGTCATTTCTTGTATTGCACTCTAAACACTGACCACCTGCAGAGATGCAAAAATATTCAAAAGTATCTATTTCCCAAATATAGACAGACTGAAAAATTCTCAGTCTTTTACATGATTTTATTTTGCCAAAGTAATGGAATTCAATACACATTTAATGTGCATTACAAGTAGTTGTTCCTATAGTGCAAAATTTCCCCATACATTTATGAAGCTGATACTGTCTCCCCCTGAACAAAAGTGTCCTGATGCCAGTCTTCAGTATTCTTTTCCAGCTAATCTAAATGGTAACATTGGCATTGCCACTTTAAGTCAAAGTTTTGCTCTTACAAAAAGAGATAACGTGTCTCTGCTCTACCACAAACAATCATACAAACATAAAACGAACTTTATTCTTAGATAATATTTGATGGGGATGTAGCAAATGTTTAATTTTAGCATTCTACTGAATATCAGATAATGTAATGTTTATCCAAAAGTGGATAAGGCCAATAGTGGATATCACAATCAATATAATAGTCACATGTTTTAAAATGAGTCATGACCCAAAAGTCATTATTTCATAAATTGCCCAAAAAAACTAATTTAATCTTCTTTAGGTATAAAAGGAGTCCTCTATATCGCAGGGTGAGTGGCTGATTAGCTACTGGAAACACTTATATGAAATTATTGGTTGGTTCTAAACCCACAAGAATGATACAACAGATGTACAATTTTACACTTGTATCTTCCATTTGAGGATCTCGGTGTACTTTATAAACAAGAATTAAGCCTCAAAACACAGACTAAGGGCAAGTAATAGTATACCCATTTTAAAGATGAGTTATAAGAATATAACATTAGGGATCTATTATAGACTACCTGACCAGGACAGTGATAGTGATGATGAAATGCTAAGGGAAATTAGAGAGGCTATCAAAATTAAGAACCCAATAATAGTGGAGGATTTCAATTATCCCCATATTGACTGGGAACATTTCACTTCAGGACGAAATGCAGAGATAAAATTTCTCAATACTTTAAATGACTTTTTAAAGACACCATTATAGAGGCCCAACTTCAATGTACACCCCAAATTAAGAAAGAACAGTAAAAGAACTAAAAAAGAGCCACCGTGGCTTAACAACCATGTAAAAGAAGCAGTGAGAGATAAAGAGACTTCCTTTAAAAAGTGGAAGTCAAATCCTAGTGAGGCAAATAGAAAGGAGCATAAACACTGCCAAATTAAGTGCAAGAATGTAATAAGAAAAGCCAAAGAGGAGTTTGAAGAACGGCTAGCCAAAAACTCCAAAGGTAATAACAAAATGTTTTTTAAGTAGTCTGCTAAACAACTAGTGGGGCCCCTTGATGATCGAGATACAAAAGGAGTGCTTAAAGACGATAAAGTCATTGCGGAGAAACTAAATGGGTTCTTTGCTTCAGTCTTCACGGCTGAGGATGTTAGGGAGATTCCCAAACCTGAGCCGGCTTTTGTAGGTGACAAATCTGAGGTACTGTCACAGATTGAAGTGTCACTAGAGGAGGTTTTGGAATTAATTGATAAACTTAACATTAACAAGTCACCGGGACCAGATGGCATTCACCCAAGAGTTCTGAAAGAACTCAAATGTGAAGTTGCAGAACTATTAACTAAGGTTTGTAACCTGTCCTTTAAATCGGTTTCTGTACCCAATGACTGGAAGTTAGCTAATGTAACGCCAATATTTTAAAAGGGCTCTAGAGGTGATCCTGGCAATTACGCACTGGTAAGTCTAACCTCAGTACTGGGCAAATTAGTCGAAACAATAGTTAAGAATAAAATTGTCAGACACATAGAAAAACAAACTGTTGAGCAATAGTCAACATGGTTTCTGTAAAGGGAAATCGTGTCTTACTAATCTATTAGAGTTCTTTGAAGGGGTCAACAAACATGTGGACAAGGGGGATCCAGGGGACATAGTGTACTTAGATTTCCAGAAAGCCTTTGACAAGGTCCTTCACCAAAGGCACTTACGTATATTAAGTTGTCATGGGATAAAAGGGAAGGTCCTTTCATGGATTGAGAACTGGTTAAAATACCGGGAACAAAGGTTAGGAATTAATGGTAAATTCTCAGAATGGAGAGGGGTAACTAGTGGTGTTCTCCAAGGGTCAGTGCTCGGACCAATCCTATTCAACTTATTTATAAATGATCTGGAGAAAGGGGTAAACAGTGAGGTGGCAAAGTTTGCAGATGATACTAAACTGCTCAAGATAGTTAAGACCAAAGCAGACTGTGATGAACTTCAAAAAGATCTCACAAAACTAAATGATTAGGCAACAAAATTGCAAATGAAATTTAACGTGGATAAATGTTAAGTAATGCACATTGGAAAAAATAACCCCAACTATACATACAATATGATGGGGGCTAATTTAGCTAAAACAAATCAGGAAAAAGATCTTGGAGTCATCGTGAATAGTTCTCTGAAGATGTCCGTGCAGTGTGCAGAGGCGGTCAAAAAAGCAAACAGGATGTTAGGGATCATTAAAAAGGGGATAGAGAAGAAGACTGAGAATATATTATTGCCCTTATATAAATCGATGGTACGCCCACATCTCGAATACTGTGTACAGATGTGGTCTCCTCATCTCAAAAAAAAAAAAAAAAAAAAAAAAAAGATATACTGGCACTAGAAAAGGTTCAGAAAAGGGCAACTAAAATGATTAGGGGTTTGGAACGGGTCCCATATGAGGAGAGATTAAAGAGGCTAGGACTCTTCAGCTTGGAAAAGAGGAGACTAAGGGGGGAATATGATAGAGGTATATAAAATCATGAGTGATGTGGAGAAAGTGGATAAGGAAAAGTTATTTACTTATTCCCATAATACAAGAACTGGGGTCACCAAATGAAATTAATAGGCAGCAGGTTTAAAACAAATACAAGGAAGTTCTTCTTCACGCAGCGCACAGTCAACTTGTGGAACTCCTTACCTGAGGAGGTTGTGAAGGCTAGGACTATAACAGCATTTAAAAGAGAACTGGATAAATTCATGGTGGTTAAGTCCATTAATGGCTATTAGCCAGGATGGGTAAGGAATGGTGTCCCTAGCCTCTGTTTGTCAGAGGATGGCGATGGATGGCAGGAGAGAGATCACTTGATCATTGCCTGTTGGTCCACTCCCTGTGGGGCACCTGGCATTGGCCACTGTCGGTAGACAGGATACTGGGCTAGATGGACCTTTGGTCTGAGCCGGTACGGCCGTTCTTATGTTCTTATGAGTTAAGTGACTTGTCCTAGGGTTCCACAATATTAGGGGTCAGAACCAGAAACACAACCTGTGAGTGAAGACCCACAGGTCCCTCCTTTAATCTTTCTAGATATTAAAGTCAACAGAGGTACAACTAGTGATTAATTTTGCCCAGTGAAAACTGTCATTTATTGTTTGATGAGAACTATTTTACTTTGAAAATAATTTGAAAGAGAAGATGTTTTATGCAGCAAAAGGAAACCAAGTATTTTTGCATTCTATACAATTTCTTCTCACATTGGTTGATAGTTTAACTCCACCTATGGTCAATGGGAAGTTTGTCACAGCGTTAATATTTTCAAACAGCACAATAAGAAATATAAACTACAATTCTGAGGTCACCTCCCTTTTCATATTTAGTCCTATTCATTACCTCTTCAACTCACGTGTATCACCTTTTCCCTCTCTTTAATCTAGGCTTTTATATCACTATCTTCCTGGTAGCCGAGCACCTTACAAAATTAAATACAAATATTTCAGAGGAACTAGAGTTCTTTAACTTTCTCCTTACCATTACTGATCAGATTTTTGGTTTGTTCATTTTTGTTTCGTTCTGGAGGATAGGGCCAAATTTTTTGGCCGAACTTTTTTCACAATAAATAAATAAATAAATAAATAAATGCAGATTCGGGTTGACCAAAACATTTTGTGAATCTGTGTTGGATTGACCCAATTCTTTTAACTGCAAACACTAAATATTTAAATATGTTTAAAAAAACCTTGAAAATAAAATGTTTTGTTTCAGGTCAAATGAACCATCTGACCTGAAACAATTTTTTTTTTTTCAGTACAGAGAATGAACTGAAAAATTAGTTGTTTGCTCTACTGGAGCATGAAATACTATATTCTCTGATTTTTTAACTTGATGTTTCCCCTCAGTCCTGCACAGACGCATTCCCTTTAAGACTGGCTTCCACTGACTGGAGGCTAGGGCTGCTGGCATGACAATGGCAAAAAATCACAGTCATTTTCTTCTAACACTGAACAAATAACTTTATTACTTTAATAAAGGTAACCATAGTCACCCTAAATCTACTCTTTTCTCTACAGAGTTGCTGCCTAGAACCTTCCTCAGCCCCTCTCTTGCCAGGCTTCCCTTCCTGCTATTTTTAAGTTTCTTTAATGCTGGAGATGGTTGCTGTTTGAGAACAGGTGCAGCATTAAAGTATGGAAGAAGTAAAGAGCATGCAACCAGCTGGTGCCACTTTTGTGATCAACTCTTGGGGATGGATAGGGAAACAGGTGAGAACTGCTGGGTATGTTTAGACTGACTCGTCCTCAAATAACCATCCAAGACCCAATTATTTAAATTCAAATGTATTTGGCCAAACCTGAATATAAAAATTTAAGCCGAATACTCACTGGCAATAGAAATCTGGTACAATTCTAATGAATATCATGGTTGTAATTTTCCTAACTCCATATTCTGTTGTTTTGAAATATTTATTACTTCAGACGCCAGAAGCAACATCACTCCTCTTCATTCCACATCTCTAATCTTCTGAAAGCAAAGTTGCCATTTTCCATAAACTGGAGATCATTTTGCTGCCCAGTCTCACAGCACAGGCTATGTCCAAGAAGCATGAAAAAAAACATTCCTTTGTGAAATGGCTGGACAAAGCTCAAATTGGCTAGCAGGATCCACTGCTGAAGCTTAAGATTTCCTGGCCACCTAAATGCAAGCTATCACACTGTAACTGGTCTGCAATTTTGGCAGCATCTGGATTTGTTTAAAATATTACTGTATTACACACAGTGGTGTACTCTGTGTATTGTTTTAATGTATTTATGTAACTCAATGGTTCCTGTATAAATAATATATGCTAATGTAAAATAAAATTAAAAAAAAAAAAAATCTCACTGATTCACACACATAGTATACTGATGTTCAAATTCAGGCACTGGTTTGCACATAAATTGTGGTGTTTATGTGAGGGAAAAAGCCAGGATACAAAGCAATTTCTTTTGATTCACACACACTGATTAGTGATTGAATGATCTGTCTCACTTACACCCAGGAAGGTATGGTGTGGTCCTAGTGGTGGAAATACCAAGGCAGAACTAAAGGCCTATGAGTCTGTGACTGGATGGAGGAACAATTTCAAAGAAGCATGAGTTACAGTTTTATGGAGACACAAGAAACAATGTCAGAGAGATAAGAAGATCAGAGGGCCTGGAATCAGTTGAAGACCAAGAAATGTAGTAAAAACCTCCCTGACAGGAATGTGTCAGGAACACAGCTGATCCAAGAATTTTAAATGGCAAGGGAGAACAATAGAGACACGAAGTAATGACAGGATCTTCAGAAGTCCCATTAAGAAATCTCCATCCTGGATTTTGGGTACCAAGAACTTGCTCTGACACTAAAAAAATATTAATATTAACAAAATCTAATACTGTTTTTAACAGGGGAGGATTGAGACATAAGGAATCAAAAGTCATGTCTCCTACAATGCAACAGAATTTTGTGTTCTACTTGATTTTTCTTTTAATTGCTTTCATTCCTGAGTGGGTCCCCAAAAAAACCAACTGAGCACAGGAACTATATAACTTACCTACTTTGGGACAGGGTGCCATATGCCAGTAAAGTCATCATCATCCTGAGTTAGGATTAAATCCAAATGGCCTTTAGGTTTTTTCCACATTTTTTATTTTTTTAAATGGCCAGTTCATTTACGCTCAGCATAGGAAGAAAAGTTGCAACTGCACCTAGAACCTTGACTGAATGTGGTAAAAAAAAAGGTACAATTACCACTGGTGTGACATGCTAGACAAGAAAGTCTTTGCCTGAACTGGTAGAGGTAGTAGGCGACATTTAGTTTTAATACTGTAACATTTCAAGCAAATATTATTATTCTTGTAACAGGGCAGGCTCCACTCCTGTCCTGAGACCCACACAAAAGCTTTGGACACTTTCTGTTAGCATCTCTGTGAGTTTTATTTATATTACCTCCACCAACATGATCCCATGTAGCAATTCTATCTACAGCTTTCTCTAGTCCTCAACCCTTTGTCCAGGGAGATAGAGAGCTCTCGCAACCCTGAGATCTTACTTCCTCTGGGCTCTGTTAGGGCTTGTCTTCACTTAAAACGCTACAGCGACACAGCTACACCACTGTACTGCTTTGGTGTAGACACTACCTACGCCTACAGGAGGAGTTCTCCCATCAGCTGTCAATAGAAGAATTGTTCCATGCACTTAGGGCTGCCTACATGGGGACTTAGTTTAGGCTAACTACACAGCTCAGGGGTGCGGATTTTTCACACCCTTAAGCAATGTAGTTATGTCAACCACATTTTCTAGTGTACATCAGGCCTTAATCTCTCCCCATTGCACTTCCAGTGCTTTTTAACTACCCTCTCAGCTAACCAATAATTAGCTCCTCTGCTCCACTCTGATTAGGTAATTAACAATTCCACTTCTCCATCAGGAAGGGGACTAAGGAACACTTAAGTGATCAGAGTGCCAAGCCAGCTACTGGCTCTCAGCATGCTGTCAAATCTCTTAAATAGATCTGAAGTCAGAATATACCTTGTACAGCTTCTTTCACAGCAAACAGATAAGACCTAGTAGAGCAGCCCATAGTGTTCCTACCAATTCAGGAGTGTTCTGGAGCTGCCACTATTGTGATCAATGCTTGGGGAGGAGATGTCTAGCGAAATAGGTGTACACATCACATCACATCCCGATAATACCCTACAGAGTCATGGAGTTCAGATTTTATATCTGTCCATCCAATGATCTGGAGGATGGCGTGGACTGCACCCTCAGCAAGTTTGCAGATGACACTAAACTGGGAGGAGTGGTAGATACGCTGGAGGGTAGGGATAGGATACAGAGGGACCTAGACAAATTAGAGGATTGGGCCAAAAGAAATCTGATGAGGTTCAACAAGGACAAGTGCAGAGTCCTGCACTTAGGACAGAAGAATCCCATGCACTGCTACAGACTAGGGACCGAATGGCTAGGCAGCAGTTCTGCAGAAAAGGACCTAGGGGTTACAGTAGATGAGAAGCTGGCTATGAGTCAACAGTGTGCCCTTGTTGCCAAGAAGGCTAACGGTATATTGGGCTGTATAAGTAGGGACATTGCCAGCAGATCGAGAGACATGATCATTCCCCTCTATTTCACTTTGGTGAGGCCTCATCTGGAGTATTGTGTCCAGTTTTGGGCACTACAAGAAGGATGTGGAAAAACTGGAAAGAGTCCAGCAGAGGGCAACAAAAATGATTAGGGGTCTGGAGCACATGACTTATGAGGAGAGGCTGAGGGAACTGGGATTGTTTAGTCTGCAGAAGAATGAAAGGGGGATTTGATAGGTGCTTTCAACTACCTGAAAGGGTAGGGTGACCAGACGTCCCGATTTTATCGGGACTGTCCTGATATTTCCTTGTTTGTCCCGCGTCCCGACCGACATGCGGTCGGGACACTGGACAAACAAGGAAATGCCCCGGAGCCTAGAGCCCGGAAGTGCTCGCACCCCCCCCCCCGCCCCCGCCCCCTCCTCCCCCGATTGGCTCCCTCCCCGAATCCCCGCCTCTTCCCCGGGCTCACCATTCCCCCTCCCTCCACAAGCGCTGGAGGGAGGCCCGGGAGATGCAGGGGAAGCGCGGGGCCGGGGTGAGTAACAGTCCGGCCTGGCCCCGAGCAGGCAGGACTCAGTTGGGTGGTTGGGAGAGGAGGGGGGCGGCCCGCGGGGCCAGGCGGCGGCTGTTGTTGTTCCCCCCCTGGGCAGCAGGACTCAGGAGCAGCCGCTGCTGCAGCTCCCACTGCCGCAGGGGAGGAAGCGGCCATGGCGCTCCGCGGCTGCGGCGCCTCCGAACCCCCCGAGCCGGGGCCTGCTGCGGGGACCCAGCAGCGCGTACGCTGGGCCCAGCCCCTGGCCAGTCACGTCTGGGCTGCTGCCCAGCTGGTGCTATCCCGGGGTGGAGGCATCGGCCACCCAGCCCCGTTCGTTCCCCTGCGGGACGGGGGGGCTGGGGCCTGCTGCCCCCACTCCGGGGCCGCCGCGGGATAGCACCAGCTGGGCAGCAGCCCAGACGCACCTGGCCAGGGGCTGGGCGCAGTGTACGCGCTGCTGGGTCCCCGCAGCAGGCCCCGGCTCGGGGGGTTCGGGGGCGCCAGAGCTGCAGCCGCGGAGCGCCATGGCCGCTTCCTGCCCCCGCGGCAGTGGGAGCTGCAGCAGCGGCTGCTCCAGAGTCCCGCTGGCCGGGGGTGAGAACAGCCGCCCCCTGGGCCGCCCCCCTCCTCGCCCTACCACCCAACTGAGTCCTGCCTGCAAGGGACCAGGCCGGACTGTTACTCACCCCGGCCCCACGCTTCCCCTGAGTCTCTCGGGCCTCCCTCCAGCGCTTGTGGAGGAAGGTGGTTTTTTTTTTTGCCCCCCCCCCCCCCCCCCGCCACGCCTCCCTGCGTCCCCCCCCCCCCCCCCCGCGTCCCGATATTTGTCTTGGGTGATCTGGTCACCCTATGAAAGGGGGTTCCAAAGAGGATGTCTCTAGACTGTTCTCAGTGGTACCAGATGACAGAACAAGGAGTAATGGTCTCAAGTTGCAGTGGGGAGGTTTAGGTTGGATATTAGGAAAATCTTTTTCACTAGGAGGGTGGTGAAGCACTGGAATGGGTTACCTAGGGAGGTGGTGGAATCTACTTCCTTATAGGTTTTTAAGGTCAGGCTTGATCAAACCCTGGCTGGGATGATTTAGTTGGGAATTGGTCCTGCTTTGAGCAGGGGGTTGGACTAGATGACCTCCTGAGGTCCCTTCCAACCCTGATAGTCTAGGAGTCTATGAAAGGTGAGTGACACAGGGCAGCACAGACAAGGGGTGAGGGGAGCAGTTTTCAGAAGAGATTGGGGGAGAAAGGAAGCTAGCGAAGACTTTGAACAAAGACATTCGGCATTTCTGCTCTGGCAGCCAGTGAACCGCCCGGCCGGGTTAACGGGGTCTCTGGGGCAGGTCCCAATGTAACGCGCCGCCCGGAAGCCTAATGGCAAGTCCCTGCTGGCGCCGAGCCCGCGGCCCCGCGCAGCGCAGCCCGAGCATTCCAACAGAACAAGGCGGGATCCATTGCTCTGCGCTCGCCCCTAAAGAACCTCAGTCGACCGCCGATTCGCCGGATGCTGGAGGACGAGAGGGGGGCCGAGGCTGGTCCTCGCGACGGCAGCTGCGCGTGCGCAGCAGTCTGCGTATGCGTGTGTCCTTCTCCCCTCGCGGCACCGTGAGTCGGTGGAGACTCCACACATGCGCACTCTCTCGCGGAAGGAAGGGGGCGGTCCTGGACCATGATCCCCACCCCGCGGCACCAGCACGTGGGCTCGCACGGGCCCTTCAGCGACGTGTACGAGCCGGCCGAGGACACCTACCTGCTGCTGGACGCGCTGGAGCGGGACGCGGCCCAGATCAGAGACGCAGGGTGCGAGCTGAGGGGAGGGCAAGAACCATCGAGAGGCCGGTCAGCAGCCAATGGGAGCAGCCGCTGGTGGGGGGTGGGAGGAGTCAGGGGGCGCCGTGAGCACGTGCAGGGGGCGGGGACAGGCGGTGGCTGCTGGGGGCGGGGTCTTTGGGGTGGGGGCGGGGCTGTTGACTGGCTCTCCGTTGGTACAGTCCTGGCGCGGGCGACAGCAAAACTCCCACCGGCTTCAACAGAGCCGGGATTTCACCCTCCGCCTCTGCCTCGCTCCCATCCGCCCTCAGCGCCTGTGCCATCGACCCCTGCGCGTGCCCTGGCCGGAGACGTCCCACGTGCTGGGCGGTGCGCGCGGCGCTGTGTGAGCCTCGGATGAAGAATCCCAGAAGGACCCCAGGGGCTGTGGAGCCGCAGTGCCAGTGGGTGCCGCGGCAGAGTCGTGCTGGCCTCAGAGGCTCACGGTGACCTTCCACAGAGCCCTTCTCTCTCTAGAGGCAAGGGTCACAGTCTACTGAGCCATTTTCATCATAAGCCACACAACGGCCAGCTGGAGTGGAGATTGGTTTATCCACAGCTCGGTCTGCTGCAGTGGAAGGAAAAGAAGGGGAGCGGATTGTCCCCGTTAGGGTGACCCGCCTTTTCAAAATGCAAAACTGGGACACACGCAGGAGCCCTGAGCCTCCTCTTCTCCTGAGACCCCCCCTTTCCCGGCCATGCCAAAGCCCAGTGCTGGTAAGAGCCCTCCAGGGAGCCTGGGCTGTGGTGGGGCGCCCTGGATCCTCCACCTGTCCTCGGTGGGGGCTGGGGTACCCAAAAGCAGTCCTTGGCCTGTGTCCCTGCCCCCACTGTGGCGCACTACCAAGGGCAGGTGGAGGGTCCAGGGCTCCCCACAGCAGACCAGGCTTCCAGGATAGCTCTTACTATAGCCTGGCCAGGGCCTCAGGGGGAAGAGGAGGAGCAGGGGGTGGGGTGTTGTGAGTGGGGGGACTAAGGCCTACTTGAGAGAGAGACTAGGGTGACCAGATGTCCCGATTTTATAGGGACAGTCCCAATTTTTGGGTCTTTTTCTTATATAGGCTCCTATTACCCCCCACCCCCTGTCCCGATTTTTCACACTTGCTGTCTGGTCACCCTAAGAGAGAGAGAGACACACACACACACATACATACTGGAAAAAGAAGAACAGGAGTACTTGTGGCACCTTAGAGACTAACAAATTTATTAGAGCATAAGCTTTCGTGGACTACAGCCCACTTCTTCGGATGCATATGCATATAGTCCACGAAAGCTTATGCTCTAATAAATTTGTTAGTCTCTAAGGTGCCACAAGTACTCCTGTTCTTCTTTTTGCGGATACAGACTAAGACGGCTGCTACTCTGATACATACTGGAAAGAGGCTGGTGCTGCCCCTGAGCCCTGGGCAGGCATAGAATGATGTCACAGGGAACCCAGGATAAATGTTGTCCTGGAGTAATTTAGCCTGGCACTGGGACTTGAAATTTACATTTGGGGACTGTCCCGCTCAATTTGGGATGGGTGGTCACCCTGCTCATAGCTCCAAGTAGTTTCAGTAAATAATGTAAACATCTGCCAGGTTTCAAATTACTGTGTGGTAATTTAGTCTTTGGCGTGATGGTCAGTTTTTCCAGGAATGATGTGCCCCAAACATCATTAAACCAGTTTTACTCTGTGAGGAGTGGAATGTTTTTAATTTATTGGAATATAGAATCGGCTAGAACTTGGTTCTGTGTTGCTGCTTTTCATACTCAAAATATCTCAAAGTAAAGTGCATTGCAAGTATAATTTAAGTTGAATGGGATCCATACAATGAAATAATCTTGTTGTTTGTCTTGAAATTTCTATTATTTATACATGTCCAGAGCCAGCTCAAACAAATGTGGACCCTTTAGAATAGTCACTGGGATATGTCTACAGTGCAGCTGGGAGTGAGCCTCTGGACTCAGGCTAGTGGAGCTTGAGCTAGTGCACTAAAAATAACATGGACATTGCACCTTGGGCAGCAGCTTCTGCTCTCAAGCCCACCTGATCCCCTAGATCTGAGCTTGGGTGGCTAGCTTGAGTCTCCACTGGAACCACAAAATCCACACTGCTATTTTTACAGTGCTCACTTGAGCCCTGCTAGTGCAAGCTTGTCAACAAGTGCATTGTGTAGACATATCCTTGGGATCCCAGTTTCAGTGTGACCTGCTCCAAACTCTTATGCCATGGCTGCTTGGTGGAGGAGGTGGAGATGTGTCTAGAACTGTTGTTTTTGTGTTGGCAATGGATGCGTCCTGTTAACAGAGGGAAGGAAACCTACAATGTGCCCCAGCGGGGGCTGTGATAAATAGGAAATATTTTGATTCCTCAGGGGACACAAGTTCTCACCAGAGAGCTGTCAGTCAGCACAACGCAGATCATATGGCACACCACTTATCTTGATCTTGAGGGCAGTATGACCAGTAAACTTCATTATTAGTGGGGTCTCCAGTGGCTGCAGGTTTGACAGCGTTGCCTGATTCAGGCCTGCATATGTCCGTCCTAGATACTCTTGTGAAGCGGGTATTTTAATCACTTTGTACTAATTATTTTTATTTAAATTTAGAGTTGAGATCTCCCTTGAAGTAGGAGCTGGATCAGGTGTGGTTTCAACATTTCTGGCTTCCATTGTTGGACCCAGTGCATTGTACATGTAAGTATTATACTACCATTTTTTTAGATTGTTGCAGCTAATAATATAAGAATACTTTGCTCTTACAATATATAGTGCTTTTCATTTCAAAATGTTTTACAGTCACCAACTACGTAGAGAAGTATTATCTCCAGTTTACAAATGGATTTCTAAAGATATTTAGATTCCTATCCCTCATTGATTTCAGTGAGAGGTTAGACCCCTAAATAGCTTAGAAAATCTGGCCCTAAATTACTTGCTCAAGACCACCTATTGGTTTGGTAGTAGAGCCAGGACTAGAGTTCTGAAATTCCTTCTTCCCAGCTTGAGCTCAATCTGTAGTCATCTGTCTCTACCGTGTTTACTCATAACTTGATCCTGCAAACACTTGTCTAACTTTACTCATGTGAGTTGTTCTGTTGAGCTGAGTGAAAATACTCACATGTGTAACATTAGCACAAGAGTTTGCAGTGCTGGGCCTCACTGAGTAACTGTTATGCAGTGCCATAGTTGGAAAGGCAGTCTCATTTATAAACACTTGTTTTCACAGACAAAATCATTTTAGGCTGAATTTCTAATGTCTGTTCTGAGCCCAAATTTTGTTTAAAAGTCTGGTAAAATTCTCTTGGCCTTCTATGAGTTATCTGAGCACAAAATGTAGAAAACTTTGATATTATAGTATGTTGCATTGCTTGAGAAATAGTATGTGATAATTTAATTCAAGACAATTGTAATGCATCCACAGATGAGGACAAAGTTATAGTTATGTCTGAGCATGCAACCTTAACTTTAGCATTTCCTTAACTTTTGAGTACTTAGGCAACCTTAAAGTTTTCTTAGCATAGTGTTATTGTATGAAATTTCATACGTGTTATAGTCACAGTATGAGTAACAAGAATTGTATGTTCTTTTCAAAGCTTGGATGATTATTTAGTAAGGCTATGTGTACACTGCAAGATAGGGGTGAAAACAGTGGGTATGTATTCAGCATAGGTCAGCCATACCTCTGCTGCTGCTACCGCAGTTATGCTGCTATTTATACTTGTGCTAACTGGATGAGAGCTAGCGTGAGTATGTGTGCGTGAGCAGGGGAATCACATTCATTCATACACAAGACTTGACGTCACACCACATAATAGCATTCACATTCTTACGTTCATTTTTTAATTATATCTTGTAATGTTGATGTGACATTAATGTTTTGCTTTCAGATGTACAGATATCAACCCTATAGCAGCTTCTTGTACCTTGGAGACAGCTGTACTTAACAAAGTTCACATTCACCCAGTAATTACTGACTTGGTAAGATACAAGTTCCTATAACTGGACCTTCTGATAATTTTGCAATTCTTACAATGTACAGTGGGAGGTTTGCCTGTAATCGTTCAGATACTGTCCCTTCACGCTGAAAGAAAGACAAGGGGCAATGGATGTGTTTTAATTAGGCCACAGTTTTCTTGAGTTAACATATCTGGGATTACCCAACAATAAATTGTACAGCAGGTCATCATTATTTCCTTAATTGTTTCCTCCTACTCAGAGGGCTGCTGTCAGCCCTCCCCCTTTCTCAACCTGGTCCTAGCTAGCCTGTTGCTGGGATCCCACTACCCTCCCCTCATATGAGAGGTTAAGGGGGGGGGTGGAAAACAGGGAATGGATTAGCTCATGTTAGGAGCCCCAGCCTTCCTTCCCCAGCTACCTTATGGGATGCTTTCCTCTAAATCCACTTCCAAATCCATTTAATCCGAGAACCGTATTCCCTCTGTAACGAGCACTGGGCACATCTGTTACTAAGTGGTGACATTTTGACTTAACTTCCTCGCCTACCCCACTGGGTCCCTTATCTGCTGTGGAGAAGATGAAGAAACCTGCCCCACCTCGTCCAATCTGGTGGTGAGGAGAAAATTCCTTTCCAGCTCCAGAAGAAGAAGTTGAGTAGAGTCATGCTCACAGCAGATCATGAAGAAACTAAGTCTTACTTGGATCCCATCACTGGGAGGGTGGGTGTTGCCAGCCTGATTGCAGTGAGAGTATGTTTCTCTGGAACTGTTCAGGGTATAGTTGCCCCCAGGCACATGAAAGGACAGTGTCCCCCTTCTAACCTGGTCCAGCCACTTCCTGTTGTTCCCTGCTCTGTCCTGGTAAATTTCCCCTTCCTTCCCACTCTGCCACCCTGTTGCAAAGGGGGCCCAAATAGGGACAACAATCCTTCCAGCCAGCCAGCCTAAGAACCCAGCGCACTCAGGTGCAATTTACTGCCATATGTTAGTAAGGTACAACAGTCCTTTATGCCACAATATATAAGTATTTGTTTTATTAAATTTGTAAAGTACTCTGATGGATGGCAGTAGCTTAGACTCTGTTGCAAGCTTACAGAAAGCTAAGTAAAAACTAATCACGGCACCCACTGTTCTCTCAAAAACTCATGCAAAAAAAAAAAAAAAAAACAAATAGGCTGATGAAAAGAGGGGGACAAAACAGCTGATAAGGGATCAAACTGAATCTGAAAAGAAAATATACTTCAAATGAGACTCTAAATCAGTACAAATATAGAGCAAATACTATATAATCGGAATGGATTTGAAACTGTGAACACCTGGAGTTTTCTTATTAATGTTGTACCCATGACAGTAATGCTCTGTCAATGCACAAGTCTAAATGTTTTATTGTTATAATTCTGTTTGCTAATGATTTAAAAAACAAACTTCCAAGCGGTGCCTTATGGGAAACTAAATTTTCATCTTTTCCTCAGTAAGCTCTTTTAATTTGTAAAAAATCTTGAGAATTTAAATTTAATGAAAGGTGACAGATTGCCAATAATTAGAAACAGCTGAAATAAATGAACACTTCTTCATTTGGGAATTGGACCGTACTGAGAGACCTATATGAAGTAGTTGATGGATAGCTAACAGATGATAAACTTTTAATCACTTCTGAACTGGGATGGATATGAATCTGTAAGCTAGCTCTTTTAATTAGTATAGGTTTTTCTTTCATCCTCTTACTATTCTGTATCTCTAGTTCATGTTTTGGGACCCTGTTGTGTATTTTTTTGCAATAAACTTATATTTTTACTTGTCCCATTCTGTGGGCTGCCCTTGCACACTGAAGACAGGTTTAGTGCACTTGGACCAGGCATAGAGGCTGAGCTATTCAGAACCAAAGAGGACAATTTAATGCATTGCTGTGAATGGAAGGTGAAACAGGAATGGTCCCAACTCTACTTATTTTAGTTTATAAAAACATGAAATAATCTAACCCTTCCTATGAGGAATCACTTGCGGTATAGTCATCCTAGAGGAAGGGATGCTTGATTTGATAGAGAAATAATCTAGTTCCCTTATTGAGATAAGTTACTCAACCTTGTAATTTACCCACTTATGAAACGGATTATTATCTCACAATCAGGACGTTTTTATTATTATCTACTGAGGGATAGCTCAGTGGTTTGAGTATTGGTCTACTAAACCCAGGGTTGTGCGTTCAATCCCTGAGGGGGCCATTTAGGGAACTGGGGTAAAAATCGGTCTGGAGATTGGTCCTGCTTTGAGCAGGGGGTTGGACTAGATCTCCTAAGGTCCCTTCCAACTCTGATATTCTATGATTCCCAAATAAAGCATCTGTAATTAGCATGTATTTAAAACATTTTGCTTAGTAAGGGTCCTTGAAATGTACTTTTTCATATTGTCCATTATTGACTTTTGGTTTTGGTAACTAAAAAGATAAGAAAAATAGATGGTGGCAACATGGTCATCTTTTGGTTGGCTGGCTAAATTTATGGGAAATTGCACAGATTTGTGTTTTACTAAATGTTTACCTTGTACTCCTGTCATACAGAAAATAACAAAGAAGTATCTTAGTTAACAGTCTGTTTTGGCTTACGTCATTTTAAATAAGTCAGGTTTCCATAGCTAAGTACAGGACACTTTCTATATCTCAATAGTAGCAGCTGTGTTAGTCTGTATCCGCAAAAAGAACAGGAGTACTGGTGGCACCTTAGAGACTAAGAAATTTATTTGAGCAAAACTCACGAAAGCTTATGCTCAAATAAATTTGTTAGTCTCTAAGGTGCCACAAGTACTCCTGTTCTTTATATCTCAATAGTGAGATAGTTTGTAAACCTATTAATTTTCTTCCTGTCTTGATAATGATTGATTATATTCAAAGCTTAATCTCTCATTTTAGTCCCATATATGACAAATCTGCAGTCTCTCAATACCTATTGTATAATGAGAAGTGGAAATGTGCGTTCCTGCTGTAAATAAAAAATGTAGCTAATAAAAGAACTGCCTAAGTAAAACTAACTTGTTTCCTACCTCAATTTCATCTCTAGGTCACGGGATTGTTACCAAGATTAAGTGGGAAAGTTGATCTACTACTATTTAATCCACCGTATGTGGTAACCCCTTCTGAAGAGGTAGGGATCACTGAGATTTGAGGAGATGCACTTAAAAAAAAAAAAAAGTATGCAGCTCAGTGGATATGAAAAATTATTAATTTCTGATATGATAAATTGGTTGGTAATGTCCAGTTGTCAGACTACTGTGTCCTGAATTGCAGTTCTTTGAAAAAGTAGTGAGGGGTCATGTGAAGCCAATGGTGATAACAGAACTGTTTGCAGTAAATATGAATCACTCACCTTACTGCACTTTCTGCATAAGAGATAAAGGACACTAGTGACCACTGTTCCACAAAATATTGCTCCATCCTTGCCGGGGCAATTCTGTAAATCCATGTCTACACAGGGATACTTAGGAATCACTAAAGGTATGAAGTCAGGGCGCATAAATTAAAGAATGCTTAATCCCCCATGTTAATGCTCTTATTCAGGAGTAAAGTGGTTTTAGTTCTCTACCTTTGATTAAGGGTTTGTCTACACTTAAGATACTGCAGTGGGGTAGCTGCACTGATGCAGGTGCACTGCTGTAGCACTTCAGTGAAGATGCTACCTACACCAATAGGAGGGCTTCTCCCATTGGCATAGGTACCCCAAGAGGCGGTAGCTATGTCAACAGGAGAAGCACTCCCATCGACATAATGCTGTCTATCCCGGGGGTTAGGTCAGTATAACTACATCGCTCAGGTGTGTGGATTTTCCACGACCCTTGAACGATGTAGTTATACTGACATAAATTGCTAGTGTAGACAAAGTTACAATGAACTAATTCCACTTCATTCCTGTATGAGAGATCCACTTAGAGGTTTAATCATGCTTTAAATTATGTGCATTGACTTTACACCTTTAGTTGATTTGCCTTAGCTTTCCTGATTATCTGCATGTAGACAAGCCCTAAGAGATTTTCCTTTAGATCTGTCAGATATTTCCCATTGGAATGGTTTTCTGGTGGAAAATGCCTTTTTCACAAAATCAGAATTTTCAGGGATGAGTGTCTTGGCTCTCCCCTCCTATGGCAGCCTGCCCAAAGGCTCTTTCTGCCTGCAGGGAGAAACAGAAATTGACCAGAGCCATCCAGATGGGCAGTTGGCAAGCTGAAAAATTCTGTTTTAGTTCTCCCAAAATGGAATTTTTCAGAATTTCTGGCTTGTGAAAAATCTTGAGCTGTTTACTTTTTTGTCCAAAATTGGGACTAAATTTTTCCAAAACCTCAACATTTTCTATGGGACAGAAATTCCTTTTTCTGGGCTGCTCTAATTTTTGTCTTTCATTTGTATTCTTCAGGACTCTCGAGGCATGTCTACACTGCAGTAAAACATGAACAGGTGGCCCATGTCAGCTGACTTGGGTCGCAGGGCTCAAGCTGCCAGGCTGTAAAGTGGAGTGGATAAAGCCGAGAAGGGGGAGGTTCCAAGAGCCCAGGCTCCCGCCTGAATCCAAACATCTACACTGCAGTTTTATAGCCCTGCATCCTGAGCCCCCCGAGCCCAAGCCAGCGGACGTGGGCCAGCCGCAAGTGTTTTATTGCAATGTAGACATAGCCTTGGTGGAATTTATGTGAATACTTTCCGTATGTATCTAGAGGAAAGTATATGCTTTGAATGACCTCTCGAGGTCCCTTCCAGTCCTATAATCTATGATAATCTATGAATGTTACAAAACATTTCCAAACAGCGTCAACAAAGACCTTCTTTAAATCCAAACAGAGCTCATCTATTTGGAGGATAAGTCTGAAATTTGACTTGTGTGCTGCATGAACTAAACTGCCATGTAGCAATTCTACGATTGAAATTATTTTAATTAAATAAGCTGCTTAGGATAGGGACTGTGGTGATGCTCTTCCTAAAGTGTCATGAACATATATAGCACTCTATAGTCGTATGTAAACCATTAGTAAAAAAATTCATCTTCCTTTAATTTCTCCTAGGTAGAAAGCCATGGAATAGAGGCAGCCTGGGCTGGAGGCAAAAATGGCAGAGAAGTAATGGATAGGCTTTTTCCTTTAGTGCCAGACCTGCTTTCAACAGGAGGATTATTCTATTTAGTTACAATTAAAGAGAACAACCCAGGTAATAGAATCCTTCTGTTTGCTAAACTATATGTTACTAATGCGTACATGAAAACTATGAGCACAAGACTAAGGTGCTATAGCTAATCAGACATTGCCACTATTACGCAAGAATGGGAAACTTTGAATTGAGTAATATCTCAGAGAAATGAGATGGCCTGCATGTGGCAGTAGCAAGTCACACTTGGTTAATAACATTTATTAGTGTGGAAGCACTTTGGGCTAGATTCACAGGGAGGACTTGGTTGAGCATTGCAGCACCCAACTTTTAGGCACCCTTCTGCTAAGTTAGATTCATGATCCCAAGTTAGGCAGTCAGGTTCCCAATACAATGCACTGTGAGACTTAGGTGCCTAAAAAAGATTCACAGAAGTCAGTATGCTAAACCAGCCAATAGGAAATGACAAGGAGAGGGGTGTGGGCTAAGCCCTGTCTCTCAAAGGAGTTACGTGCCTAACTCTGGCCTTGATGGAGGCACCTCCCTCTACTTGGAATTCATAGTAGTGAACCCTCTCCTGGAGTTGGGTACCTAAGCCAGGTCATCCCTTTTTGAAGAAAAATCAGGGTAGTGCCTCCTTGCATGCCCAATAATCCAGTGGTTAGAGTATCACCCAGGATGTTGGAGGCACCGGTTCAAATCCCCACTCTGCTGGATTGGGAGCAGGGACTTGAACATGGGTGTCTCACTTCCCAGCTGAGTGCCCTAACCACTGGACTTTAGAGATTCTCTCTTTTTCAATGAATAGTTAACTATTTTATACAAAGTGGAGAGGAGAGGAGGAGAGACTGAGAGAAGCCCACCCCAGACTAGCCCATTGCCCAACAGTTAAGGGACTGATGTGGGAAACCCACATTCAATTCCCTATTCCACTGTAGGCAGAGTGGGGATTTGAACCCAGGTTTCCCACATCCTGTGTGAGTACTCTAACTATTGGGAGAAAAGTGTGTGGAAAGGGCAGCACTGCCTCTTCCTCAACTGTGTCTTGTGCAGGGCCCAATCAAGTAGATGTGCTCTATGGCAGCCTCTGAGCATGAGTACTGGATTATGCTCTGTAGACGAGCTAAGTGAGGGAATGCTTTCTTTGAGAATCCTGCTCCGACTTAGGCATGAGTTAGGTGCCAAGCTGCTTGGTGGTGTCAGGGCTGAGGCAGCTAAGTATGTGCCCACTGGCTGAAATTTAGGCACCTTGGGGACTTCACTAGTGAACACTGAGGTGCCTAGGGACTTTAGGCTACTACAAGGTTAGGTGGCAGCTGAGCCGGGGTATGAGGTTCTAAATTTGTGCTTAGACACTTTACATGACAGCTCCACTTGTGAATCCTACCCTTTCTGGCGGTTTTTACTGTAGGGTTTTCAAATTAATTTGTGTGCTGTATACACATCCTTCTATCAGAGCTTCTGCCTTTATAAAACCTTTCATAAAACCTTCTTTGTTCAAGCCACTACTTACTTAGTATATACAGGAAAAAATACTGTCCATTACAACACTGACCCAAGTAGTATGGGAAATATGGGTTTCATCTGCTAAAGTGAAACACTGAAGTGTAGAATTACTCCAGGGCACTCCCACGTTTGAACATTTTCAGACAGGGCTCAAATATCAGATTTGCAATTGTACTCTGCAGGAATTTTACCAAAAAAACCCCCCCAATTTTTCCCCTACTGTTACTCACACCTTCTTGTCAGCTGTTTGAAATGGGCCATCCTGATTATCACTACAAAAGTTTTTTTTTCTCCTGCTGATAATAGCCCACCTTAATTGATTAGTCTCATTATAGCTGGTATAGCAACGCCCATTTTTTCATGTTCTCTGTTTATATATATATATATATATAATCTTCCTACTGTATTTTCCACTGCACGCATCCCATGAAGTGGGTTTTAGCCCACGAAAGCTTATGTCCAGATAAATTTGTTAGTCTCTAAGGTGCCACAAGTACTCCTCGTCCTTTTTATTAAGTACTTGAAACCTGAGTACAGTGCTGAAACTTTTTTTAATTGAAGCAGTTAGTTAAGATAGGAATATTAAATCATTATACTATGATTCTAACTAATTTGCAGTTTCAGTATAACTGCACTTAACTCATTTTGGATTTTGTGTTAATATATAGAATATTAAAAGCATACACGCACTTAAACTTTGAGCACACTTTTTAATCTTAAACTTATTTACCCATTCAATTAAGTACTTAGTATATTTTTCAGGGACATTAAAATCCAACATTTCCACTAGTAGAAAGCCAAGTTCATTTGGTTTTGTTGGATGACTGCTTTAAAAATTGTTCTAATCACCTAAAGGAGCATGATGGATATTTTATGAGCCTATGTAACCTTTTGTTTTGTAATTTGCTTTTAGCAAATAAATTAGTTTAAGACAGAATGGGCTTTTTAGGTGGTGATTAACACAAACTGAACTGTAATGCTGTACACTTTTAATTACAGATGAAATTTTGGAAACAATGAAGAAATACGGTTTAAGAGGTACTAGAGTACTTTCTAGACAAGCAGGAAGAGAAACTCTCACAATTCTCAAATTCAGCAAGTCCTGATGACTGCTCTTAAATCTTTAAACATCTTCAGCAGTGGAAGTTAAACACAAATGGTGTTACAATGGTCAGGCTATTTTGTGACTATGAACTAGAACAACAGATTTTGAAAAAAAATTATCCTGTCTCCTGACCTTTACAGGAAAATTAGCAAAACTTTCATTGTTCCCTTAACCTGGCCATCAACCCACTGTGATCTGTAATGAGGGAGGGGGCAGTTGTTTCTGGACTTGGTTTTCTATGTAGCATAGTGGAACTGTAGCTGAAATGTAAACTTTAAAATGGACAGTCACACTTTAAAATGAGGAAATTCACTGATATGTATTTTGTTTTATAACTGGAATATTTTTATGTGATCATACATTTAATAATTGTTAACCTTTGTCATTCATTATGGGTTCTCAAAACAGTGTTCTTGCTTTAGTACTTTGTCTTGTCTTATGGTACTTATTCTGTAGAGATATCTGGTTTAAACTAGTACATAAGAAGCCACTGATCTTGAGGTTAGTGGCCTCAGTCTTATATTTTGCATTTGTTGCACAATCACCAAAAGCCTAGTGCATAGAAACTAATTTTGCTTCCATAGTCGGAACACTCTTGATCTTATCTTGCTACTGTATTATTGCTATGAATATTCCAACAGATGTACCCAATATGGAGTTCTGCTATATGTCATCCAGGGTCTTTAAGCTAAATAGTATGGGTTAATAAACCATGTAAAAAGTTCAGTTCAATTCAGTTTAATCAATTTTACAAAATTATTTTAGGGTAGAGACTTTTTTTAGACTATAAAAAGGAAGGTTTAGTTAAAAAGTATTTTCAGTAGAGCCTAGCTGTCACAGTATAGAAAACTAACAAGTGACAGTTCTTTATGAAGCACGTCCATATATGACTATGGTATGATACCATTCTTATACTAACGCACCATAAAATGTATGGGATGGAGACTTGTATGGTCTGATTATCTCCCTATATTTAAGCTTCTTCATTTTCAGTTGAAACCGATTTTTACGGAAAAATTCCTGGATTTACAAAAAGTATTACTCGTTTTTTTTTCTGATTTTCACCCTATTTTTGTATCATTCAAATATATAAAAAATAACTTGCTTTATTGGAAAATACATAAGGCTATGTATTAGTCAAGAAGATACACACAATAAACAAACAGGGGCACACGCAAGCTCTGAAGTTTGTGTGCATCTGAACGTACTGATGAATCTCACGTCCACCACATACACATTGCAAGCTGTTAGCAGATAACGGTTTAAAGATTTGACACACTAAAATGGGAAGAAAAAAAATCTATATCAGAATACATTTCAGAACACAAGGAAGTATTTGAAAGTTTTTAAAAAAACAAAAACAGGAGAAAAGGATGAAGTTGAGGGTATGCGCTGCAAATGCTGTGGCCCAGTTATTAAAAGTAAATATTTATAGGCTAATAATTCCAAGTCTACAACAGTAAACTGTTTATTTAAATGAAAAATTTTATTGTTTTCTTAAACTCACAGGTGGCATTGTGTTTTGAGTTCTGTTTTAGTTCTGCTGCAAACCACATTGATGAACGAAATTCAAAGCATTAATATACTGAATACTTTTTTCCCCTGACTTTCTGTCCACCACAATAAACCCCATTATTTACCCAGAAAAGTTATTAATAGTTTTTTGCGCTGATTTTTCACTTGCTTGTGTTTTTGTGGTAATACTTAGTTGCCAGGAAAAATTAAATAAAATAAAAACTGAAAACAAAGGGCTCTACTTATATTATATATTCAAGAATAGCAAGTTTTCTAGTCAATAATTTCCTTTCTGCTAGCGGAGTCTCCCACAATTCTGAGAAGTATGGGCTATTCCTCTCCTGCCTGCAGTTCAATGCTATAATGCTGCTCTTACTGATCAAGCTCCCATCTCCAGCTTGCACCAAACTATTTATTCCAAATGTGTATAAAAACTCATAGAATGATGAGTAACAACAGTTTCAATGCCAGCCAGTAAACCTATGTTCAGTAGGCTAAGTGGTCGACAAACTGTAGATATAAAAATTTAATTTTGTCCCTTTGTTACAAAGCCATCCAGAGAGGGTATAATAATGGGAGACACTACTAGCAGAAATGAAATTATTGGGTAAGAAAGGAAGGGGTAAGGTAGTAGAATGAGAGAGAGAGAAAGTCCTCCCCCAAAATTAATGATCAAAATGGCAAATTATTTCTGGATCACTGCATATAGTAAAAGAGGCCACCTTATAATGTCTAATCAAGGTTTTAATTGGAGACTATGTTGTTGCTCAGCAGATACCCTCAGTGGAAGCACAGTCTCTCTGTGCGAATGAAGATCCTGTGGAATGTGCCTTGATTCCATCAGGAACAGGTTTACTTGATGCCTTGTATGCCTCTACAATACATAACTTGATCCTTCTGGCTAAAGACAGTTTGGAGACCTGTCGCCCTTTGGACTTTGGGTGAAAGTAGACAAACAAGGGGCCTGATCTTGTTGATTCATAGCACTCAAGATAGATCTTTTGTGCTCTGCAAATATCCAAATTATGCCACAGATTTTCTGTAGGCTGCTGTGGGTTTGGATGGGAGGTCAACCTCCTGTGAGTCATGGGAAGGTAAGTTTACTTTTGGCAAGCAAGGCTCTGGGGTCCTGAACACCACCTCATCATCATGGAACATACACCAATGTTCATTCATGGATAATGCTGCTAACTCCGAGGCTCATCTCAGACATGATAGCAACCAAATACAGGTTTTGATGTATAGGTACAATGGTGTGACCAGTGTCAATGGTTCAAAAGGTTGAGTAGTCAGGGCTTTCAGCACTAGTGGTCGGTCCCATTTAGGAAATATTGGTCTGATTGCAGCTCTGGCCAGTTGACTGCTCGGAGAAATCTGGATACTTGAGGATTGTCTGCCAAGGAACCCAAGGACACTGCGTGTAAGATCCTACTTATGGTTGACACCTGGCGTGCTATGGTGCTGGGCTGGAATCCCTTGTCTATGCTGTCCTGAAGAAAGTCCAGAATAGCTGGGACATCAGGTCCCTGGGGGTTTTGTTGTTTTCCTGACACTACTACCTCCTGTACAGATGGAGGAGTAAGCCTTTAGTATTGAAATCTGTGTGGAGGAGAGGAGTCTCGCAATCACTTTGGTGGGTAGTCCAAACATGATTGTTTCCTTCTCAATAGCCATGCTGTCAGTTGTGAACTGTCTGCATCTGGATAGAGATGAGGACCGTAATGAAGGATATCCGGTCTCTCTGATGAATGCAGTGTGGGGATCCTAATGCCAAGTCTACCAGATCTGAAAACCATGGTCTCCTTGGCCAGTGTGGAGCTAAAACTGTCACCATTGCTTCTGCTCACTTTATATTCTGAATCATCTTTCCAAGTAGTGGGAAGTGGCGGGAATGCGTAAAGCAGGTTATGTAGCCATCTGTAAGAGAGTATCCATCCCCAGCAACCTGGCATTTGCTTCCTTTGGTGAAGTACTTCAACAGCTTTCTGTTTTTGCAACTGGGAAACAGGTCAACTGCTTGGATGCTGCGTTTGTCAGTTCAGATTGAAGTTTTCCTGGTTGAAACAACGTTCTGAGTTGTTGACTGTGCATCTGCTGAGCCAGTCTGCCTCCAGGTTCAATTGTCCCTTTGTGTATATTGCTCTTACGGAAAAGTTTTTTTTCTGCCCCTTCCATTATCTACATTGCATATATGAGTAGAATTGAGCTCCAACTTCTCCCTTGGTTGTTAAGATATGCCACAGTGATAATGTCATCTGACTATAGATCAAAATGTAGATGCCCTTGAGGTGGCTCTGAAAACTTTATAGGGCTAGCTTGACATCTCTGAGCTCCTGGAAATTGATGCTCTGATTCCTTTCTATGGAGCTCCAAGTGCCTTGTGCTGTTCTGTGTCCCAGATAGGTATATTGCCATATATTATTATAAGTCCATCTCATAGAACTGGAAGGGACCCCAAAAGGTCATCAAGTCCAGCCCCCTGTCTTCACTAGCAGGACCAAGTACTGATTTTTGCCCGAGATCCCTAAGTGACCCCCTCAAGGATTGAACTCACAACCCTGGGTTTAGCAGGCCAATGCTCAAATCACTGAGCTATCCCTCCTCCTCATTTGGCATGAGTACCCATGGGTCTGGAAGGTACATGAGTAAACTCTTTCAGATGTTCCTTGGGATTACCCACCATCTGAGGGAGTCCAGTACCTGGCTTGGGACCCACACCTGATCCTGCATTCCAGTGAATGGTTCCATACTGCCAGGAGACACCTGATGTGGGATCTTGCCCAAGGAGTAATTATTATATGTGAAAACAGCAGGCCCAGTATATGCAGATACTGAGCTATAGCTGACCTTGTGTTTCTTATCAACATACTGTATATGTTAAGTTCTGTATTTTCTGGAATCTGTCCACTGATAGGTAGACTTTTGCTATAGAAGTGCCTGTGTCCACTCCCAATTGAGCTATCCTTGTGGTATTTCATTGATGTTTATCATGAAACTGATCTTAAAGCAGTCTGTGTCTGGATTGTGGTCCTGTGAGTGGCTACTTTGGACAGAGCTTTGATCAAAATGTCATCCAGGAACGGAATCAAGTGAGTGCCCCAAGTCTAGCTATGCCCACCACCAGCACCTTGGTAAAGACAAGGACAAATGGCAGAGTTTTGTGTTGGTAGTAGTCTGTCGTCTTCTTTTTCATCTTTACCTTGTCCCATCAATTGGGGTCAGCAGCTCTTGTTCTTTGCGAGCACTTTTGTCAAGTGCGTTTTCCAACCTGATGCCAGCCTTCCTGTCCTCCTTCAACGTCTCAAACCACGTTTTTCTAGGTCTTCCTTGTGGTCTTTCTCCTGTGACTACGTGGTCTTGTACTCTCTGGCCAACATATCTCAGATCTAGTCTCAAATTACCCAGAGATCTCAGTTGATACTCCCTCAGCTTTTCTGTGATGGGGGCTATCTGAATCATGCCTCATGCTGTTTCATTGCATAGCCTATCAGCTCTCCTTTTACCCAGCATGCAACTGAGCATTCTCATTTTGGCAGTGTGAAGTAGTTTTTGCTTCTCTCTGCATTGGCCAACATTCCCACCCATACATCATGGAGAAGGCTGCATGTCAGTCACGGATTCTGTGACTTTCCATGACTTCTGCAGCAGCCAGTGTGGCTGGCTCCGGGGCTGCCTGAGCAGATCAGGCAGCCCCTGGGCCAGCCGCACCAGTGGCTGCTGGGGTAGTTTGGGTGTGGGAGGGAGCTCAGGGCTGGGATCCGGGGTGGTGCTTACCTCGGGGGGCTCCCCAGAAGTGGCCTGCATGTCTCTGCAGCTCCTAGGTAGATGGGCCAGGGGGCTCTCCGTGCTGCACCCACCGCACAAGTGCTGCCCCCACAGCTCCCATTCGCTGTGGTTCCCGGCCAAGGGGAGATGTGGAGCTGGAGCTCATGGCGGGGGCAGTGTGTGGCGCCCCCCCGGCCTTCTCTCCTCGTGGGAGCTGCAGGGACACGCAGAGCCAGGAAGGGAGTCTGGCAGCCCCACCAACCCTCTCCCCCCAGTACTAGTAGGGGTCCTGGGCCACATGCTGTCCACCCCTCTCCTCTCCAGCACCAGCGGGGGTCCTGCGCCATCCCCCCCAGCGCCCCCAGATCACCCTCCCCAGAGCACCCCCGTCCCTCCCGCCCACATTTTAGTTAGGGATATATAGTATGTCATGGACAGGTCAAGGGCTGTGAATTTTTGTTTACTGCTCGTGACCTGTCCATGACTTTTACTAAAAATACCAGTGACTAAAACATATCCTTAATCATGGAGCTCCTAATCGTGATCTTATACACATTGCTATTTCATTTACTTGGCATATTCTGATCAGAGCAAATTGCATCAGCTCCATCCATTTACAGCAAATGCTCTTCATGCAGCTCCTAACATCTGCATCCACATTCCCATCACGGCTCAACACTGAATGGAGGTATTTGAATTGTTGTACAGACTTTCTCTATACCATCTAATTTTACTGGTTTTTCGTTGTTCCTCTCAGTGAAGTATCTCAGAGTATTCCATTTGTTTGTGCCATATGCAAATCTCAGTAGACGGCAATAGCACGTACATATAGCTATGTGTAGATCATCTGCTAGGTCTTCTGGGGCAAGGAAGTTCCGCCAAAGTTAGGGTTTCCATTTGGAATCTTGTTTTCTTCATCTATTTGTTGAGATGTTTGAGGTCCAGGACAGTTCTGAAATCCTCTGCCATGCTCTATATGCTTCTGGATGATGAAGTATATGGAGTATAGCCTTAAGAACCTCTCTTCTCAGGGTACCTTTTACATTGCTCCTAGGGCTAGGAGGTGTGAGATTTCACTTCACGCCAGTTCACATTTGATGGTTGCTTGAGATGAGGGATTGGATGAAGAAAGAGGTGAGGCCCTTAGTTCCAGTGAGCAGCTGCAACACACTACCTCTCTCATATCACCCACTTGTCTGTGTTCGATAGAGACCCCCGAGTTGTGGGGAAATTCTGCTTCCTAGATTCAGATCTGGGCAGAGGCACATTCATTCGTTGTCATACCAAAACCTGAGAGGTGGCTAGCACTTGGTCTGCAGTTCCAGGGTTTTTTCCTGGTGAACTGCTGTCTTTCCCCTGGTATTTTTGTGAGTATGGACAAAACAGGAGAATTTCTGTCTGTTGCTGGGCTTGTTGTCCCTTCTCAAGGCACTATGTGGGAAGTGGAAGGGTGGAACTGGTCCTTTTTGGTAGTGTTTTCTACTACTACGTTATCCAATTTTTCCCCAAACAGCAGTGTCTCTGAATTTAGATGAGCACAGGATTTGTTTGGAAGGTGCATCTATGGGCATAGACAGATATAGCACCCAGCTGTTAAGCTTGCTGCCATGACATTGGCTGAGAATCTCATTGCATCCATTGATGCATCTGCCAAAAAGACTGGATCTAGGGTTCTTTTCTAACAGTAAGCTGGAAGTCATAATGGTCCTTTGTCTTCCCTGGCCTTATAGTTATACAGCCAGGACAGCATGGCTCTTACAAAACAGGCAGTGGCCTAGGACACTCCAAGGTCTACCAAGAAGCCTTGAAATACCTTCTGTGGCTGACTTCTGCCTATCTATCATTTATATCTTCAGGAAAGAAATCCCTTTTGGATGGGATTATCATATACTTTTGCTAATGATGCTAGCACAGCATTGATCGTTGGTATATCTGTGATGGCAGTTTTTGGTTCTTGCAACTTATAGTAGCTAAGTACATACCTGCTTATGCGCTTACCCTTGTCAAGGGTTTCCTATTCCTCCTTGATCACATCTTCTAAGGATGGGTGCAGTAGGATTGCTGGCTCAGGCAGTGATTTGGAAAGAAGATATTTGTCCTCAGACTTGTCCTCAGGTGCTTGTTCCAGAGTTGGATCTGGATGGCATATGCAACCTTTCTGCACGTGTTGTCAAACTTATCAAGGGAAAAAAACCTTTGCTGCTTTTTTTCTAAGCCCTTCTCAGAGCCTGAATCTGAGAGCGCTCTTTCCACAGTAGAGATAGTGAAATCAGAGGATGAATACCTGGGTAAGATTTACATTTTTTCTTACCCTTTTGGCCCTGTGTGTCTGCTTTGCAGGAATTGCTACACAACAGAGGTAGTGGTAACTTGCAGCTATTTAGTACCTTCCGCCCTCTAGATATGTCTCCCTGTTCTCCCCCCCAATCCTCATTGGATGGGGTCTCATTGTGACAATCCTCTGATTCATAGTGGAGAGAAGGGAAGCTGGGTAGGAGCCCTACTGCATCATGTCTACCCTGACATTTACCCCCCGAGCTGGCCAGATGGTGAATTGCTCATCTTTGGATTCTCTCCCAAATATATTCCATCGCCTCTGCTCAGTTTTCCTGTGTTGGAGTTGCAGCTCTCTGGGCCAAGGTGAGGACCTAACCTTACTGTCTGCTTACTGTGGCACTGCAAGGGTTGGCTAGCTGTGAACAGGCAGGGCATAATTCACCCTCTGAAGAGCCTATAAATGCTGCATCACCTATAGAACACCGCTTTGATGTGGCCTAGTGTTTATAGGTAGGGCCCTACCAAATTCACGGTCCATTTTGGTCAATTTCAAGGTCATAGGACTTTAAAAATCATAAATGTCATGATTTCAGCTATTTAAACCTGAAATTTCATGGTGTTGTAAAAGTAGAGGTCCTGACCCAAAAAGGAGGTTGGGGGGCGGGGGGGTCACAAGATTACTGTAGGGGAGATTGTGGTACTGCTCCCCTTACTGCTGCTGGTGGAAGCGCTGCCTTTAAGGCTAAGCAGCTGGAGAGCGACAGCTGCTGGCCAGGAGCCCAGCTCTGAAGGCAGAGCCACCACCAGCAGCAGCAGCGTAGAAGAAAGAATGGCATAGTCTGGTATTGTCACCCTTACTTCTGCGCTGCTGCTTGCAGAGTTGGGCCCTCAGTCAGCAGCTGCCACTGTCTGGCCGCCTAGCTCTGAAAGCAGCAGTGCAGAAGTAAGGATGGCATGGTATGGAATTGCCACCCTTACTTTTGCGCTGCTGCTGGCGGAGCGCTGCCTTCAGAGCTAGGTGCCTGGCCAACAGCTGCTGCCCTCTTGCTGCCCAGCTCTGAAGGCACCACCGAAGTAAGGGTGGCAATACCATGACCCCTCTAAAATAACCTTGACACCCCCCCACAACTCCCTTTTGGCTCAGGACCCCCAAATGTATAGTATAGGGTAAAGGCACAAAAAAGACCACATTTCATGGGGGGAAACCAGATTTCATGGTTTGTGATGCGTTTTTCAAGGCCGTGAATTTGGTAGGGCCTTATTTATAGGTCATTTCTGCCATATTTTTGGGGTGAGAGGGAGGCCTGCAGTTGCAATTCCAGGTGACTGACACCACATCACTATATACGTGATGAAGAAATATCCCATCTCTCAATTGTGACTGACGCTGAACTACAACAATTGACAATAATGCATTTAAAGTTAGAAAAAACTATGGGGGTCCAGCTTAACAACAGACTGTTCTCAGTCCTTGAGATATTTTGATACAATGGCATTAGAACTGCTAGATGTTGTTATAACTGGGACAATGGATGTTACTCATCTTCATATTGTGTGACTCAAGCATTTGTAGTAAAACATGGCAGAGCATACATTCTGTAGGCAACTGGTATAAACTGGGGTGAAATCCTAGCCCCACTGAAGCCAATGAGTTTTGCCATTTTCAGTGGGGCCAGGACTTCACCCTTAGAGGTAGCAGTGACTTGAAGATCAAGACCCTACATTTCATATTCTGCTTTACAGTTATTCTGCCAATGGCTTAAGGTTAATCCTCTTTCAAAAATTGTTAGTGCAAGAGATTAAACAATTGTGGATCACCAAAGGACATGCACTGGCTAGAAAAAGAGTTGCCACATCCAGATATTTTGGAGAAGAAAGGCACTGCTTCCCACTACCGAAGTCCGGACTACAGGATACCTAACAGAACCAACTTGCAAGCCACTTAAAGCTTTCTATGAAAGATGCAATTCACAAGATATAGGCAGCTAACTGATGAAGTTGTCCAGCTGTTTCATTTATCCAGCAGAAGTTGTCTCCTAATCCGCAATAAATAATCATTTAGACTAAATGATTAATATTTAATAAATTACTATAAACAGTTGAGAAGCCTTTCTGCTAAAGTATCAAAATTATGGAAACAAATTGTTTCCCTTTAATATGTTTTTTCAGATTGATGTTAAAATACCACCTTTTGCTTTCTTTAATAAAAGATAATTAAAATGCAGAAGTTCTCCATTAGCAGCTTAGTGCTGGCACTACTGATCTATTGCACCTACAATACATGTAGGCGTGTCTTTTCAAAAGCGAGTCTGGGTGCCCACCTTGAAAGGGCCTGGTTTTGAGACAAGGCTGAGCACTCACTCTCTGAAAATCAGGCCCCTTTAAAAGGTCCATCTAATTGGATACCTAAAGCACAAGTCACTTAAAATTTAGGGTGTGTTTTTTTTCCCCAGAAAATCCATTGGCCAAAAGACGAAGAAAAACAGCACAATCCCAAAGGCTTAGAAACACTGACATAATAGGCCTATTTCTCCCTTTGTACTGTGTGACTTTACAGATCCAAATATTTAACACACGAAGCAACATGGCTTCACAGTTGAAATGGGCTACATGTTCTGTGCATGTTTCTCTGGAAAAACAACTTATATGAACGGAAGTTACTAGTGAAACAATTTTAAATTCAGTTATAAAGCTAAATCCCTATGATCACTGGAGAATGTCAGTGGAGCATAAAGTTTCATTAACATGTTAAGGTTTTCACCAACTGCAGATAAAGAAAGCAGCAATAATGAGAGCACAACAGCTGGTTGGCATCCTTCCTCTTCTCTAACTTCTCTCTCTGACTTTACCTGCTGAACTTTTCAATCTTAGAAATCAAAAAATCGGGTTACACTCTTAACGTTCAGTTTATAAAATACTTTAGATTACCTTGTATTTCAGATCAGGCTTTAATATTAAATTACCACCGATGTTTTATCATATGCTTTAAATTAACTTTAATGCAATAGCAGCTGCAGCTAATAATTCAAATATGAGAAGATTTATAAATTCAAATTTAATGGTTCCAGAAATTCAGTTCTTCACACCACCTACACTAAATTCACCTGTAAAATTAGAGGCACCATCCTGCTTAAGTGCATAACAGTATGTTGGACTGTACCTAGGTAGGTTTAATTGACTGAGTTGTAGCTGAACACTACTTCGGTGCAAACATAACTATTGAAATCACCTCTGAATTTTTAGAATACTTTAACATTTTAAAAAATATACAAATTAAAATAAACTATTCTTACATATATTTTCTTTTATATCAAAGAAGTGTTTCAGAACTCTTTACAATAACACAGTCCAGAGATCAACATGGATCATCCCTTTAGTCAAGCAATTTAAGATAATTCTGATATTATTTCCAAAAAGTAAGTTGGCTTCCTTCAATGTACAGTTCTTGACAGGACCAGTGCCTCCTCTTCATTTACTACATTGTTCATTTTATTGAAGAGGGAGAAGAACATTATATTTCAAAAAAAGGTCTCTCGACAAAGCGGGCAGGTGGATTTGTTGCTTGATGTGAACCATTTGTACTGAAAGAGAAATAGAAACATTTAAAATGTGAACATATGATGAATTTTAAAAGTGCTTTACACTTGAACACTTTCATTCAGTTTTGTTTGACAGGTGTAAGGTTTTATCAGATATAGTGACATATAACTTGCCAGTGAAGATGACTACCAAATACTAAAAGGCTAGTAAAAGTTATTTTTCCAATAAGCGGTGATAAGCAACTTCCCCTAGCAGAAGCAAAGTCATATGAAATACAAATATAAAACAAAACATTAGTTTCTGAAAGATACCAGCCAGGATTCTCCCTGTTGTCTGGTCTCATTTTAAGAAGGTAGGATCCACAAGTGAGAACTCTCCTGGAATTATATTGTTAGAGAAGCAGTAATTTTCTTTTGTATGGCAATACAGACATCAACCTTTTCTGATATACTCATGATTACCATTTTGTCAGCTCTAATATAGCTTACATACTGCAATTTGAACCAGATTTTAAATTTAGGCAAAATACAAACATGTACACAAGACCACCTCTGGGTACTTACCAAACAGGCTGAATGGAATTTTTTCTTGCATGTTCTACAGGCTTTTTTGGGAAGAGAATAATTGGAACCATGTATGACTGAAAAACAGATCATGCAATCTTCAATGCCCTCAAACCGTTTATCCACGTTATTTTTCCACAAAGCCAAGCCTTCCATAATACTTCCATTCTAACAGAGGGAAAGAGTCACAACAGCAATCAGTGATGTGTTAACATTTTAGAACATCTCTTATTTCTATTCTAGTAACACCCAGAAGCCCCAAGCAGGATCCTTTGTACTAGGTGTTTATACATACATAGTGGGACTTGGACCCTATCCTGAAAAATTAATCTAAGATGACATGCTATTTATGAAGGGCGTGGTAAAGAGATTAAACGTACAATTTTAATGTATATAATCAAATAAAGCCATGTATTTCAACTACAATGGACAGTATCCTATAACAGATTCTTCAGATTTCAGACATGTTCCTCTCTACAGAACTTGTAGTGGACAGTGTGCATTTAAGAGCATTTATAAAGCTATTTGCATTAATCCTTTTGTTAGTTTCTTATAATCACAAGTGTAGAGTGACTTCTATAATTACCAACCTACCCAATTTTAAAGGGTCTCATGTTAGGGGAAGTTTTGAGACTGTAATAGTTCATCATCCATAGATGTAGATCCTGGTATTACATTTCAGTCAACACTATATTGCTAAGATTGTTCTATCATTTTTGTGTCACTGTTTGTATGTCCTAAATTGTCAAAATCAAGGGCTTGGCCTAAAACTTCACCTGGTGAGTGAGGTACGTGCTTAACTGTAGCATCCAATTGCGCCACTGCTGAACAGCCACACCAACCCTCTTTCCACTCTCAACTGTTATTGAGCCCAGTGGGTAATTTGGCGGAAGCTGTATTATCAGTTCAATGAATATATCATCAACTGAATAGGTAGCAATCACTTCCCGAGTAGCAGACCGAGCTTTTACCTATAGAAAAACAGAAACATTCAAAAGACTGGTGAGATCTCACTTTACGTTAAACATACACTTTCTCAAGTCTTTTTATATTACATGAAAGATCCATAATTTACAGCATATGCTTGGACCAGGAAAACAAGTGACTGACAAATATTTTCATTAAAGAAAAATGCCAACCTTTGCCATGCCAAACTAAACAGAACTGGTATCAGCCAATCAGATTGAAAGATGGCTGACAATCACTGATAAATTTAAAAAAAAAAAAATGACACTAGCCAGAAGGTACCATATTGATAGTGGTCTTGCAGAAAACAGCACTTATATGGATAACCTCTCTGACTGAAGTACGTGCACCAAGATTTTCTACACTATTCCAAATACAGGAAGACAGCAATTATACAGCGAACAAATGTCATCCTACTAAACCAATACCAAATGAAATTATACTATCAATCATTTATGATAATAGAAATAAAATCGTTTTATTCATTGTCAGAGGATCAGTCAGGTTCTGAAAAAGCAACATCTCTGCTTTGACCACTACAGCATTTTGATAAAGGTCTAGGGTAAAATCCTGGCTCCACTGAAGTCAATGGCAAAACTGTTGACTTCTACAGGGTCAGGATTTCAATCCAATCACAACTGCAAGAGAGCACTATCCTGTGATAGTTCCAGTCCACTGATATTCTCTCAGTGATCTTTATCTAGCTGGCACTTAACACACCTTACTGTATTTAATGCCTGGTTTAGAAACATTGGAGAGTTTATATTTCAATTTTTACAAGACAATTCACAAACAACTTTTTGAGAAGATAAAGGCCTTACTAACCGTCATGCCATTAAATAACTGTGTGCTAGTCTGCACAGAAGATATTTCTTGTAAAGAAAGTACATTGCTGACATATTTGCTTGTAAATTTATCTACTACATTGAAGACCCGTTTCTCACAGCTATTCCACCAAAGCCTAACCATGGCTGGCAAGTCCTTCAATGTCATATGATACACCGAGCAGGCCAAGTGTGGAATCTGAGATGACAGCACTGCTGTATCTGGGGGGGAAAAAATCAAAAACATTTTGTCAAATATCATATAGCTGACATAGCATTGTTTCTGCCCCATCCCTATAGGAGCATTATTTTAATAATTTGATTATATCACAGAACCCGTTGCCGGCGATGGAAAGCATGCCAAAAATTCCCAACCCCTCTTGTCCATAAATGCTATCCTTCTTATGAACATTCAGATTTAGAGCTGGTCAGAAAAACTTCAACGGAACCATTTTCCCTTGGAGAAAGCAGCTGTGTCTAAACTGAAATGCTCTGCCAAGTTGTGTTCATTTTGCTGAAATTTTACCAAAAAAAGGGAAAATTGTTCCAACAACGTCTAAGTGTTCCATTTGGCTGTTTTTAAAATGAAACATTTCAATTTCCTTTCTAAACAACTTTTCATTTTATTTTGGTTATGTTATATAGTAATATGAAAATAATGAAATCAAAACAAACATTTTAATTTTGAAACTGTATTTCCTTGCCTCTGTTACCAATATCTCTTTAGATTATTGGAAAAATAATTTTCGAGTCTAATTTTCTTTTTGCACTTCTTTGGTAGAACAATGAAAATTAACTACCGTATATACTCATTCATAAGCCGAATTTTTTAGTACAAAAAGGGAAGCACCAGAGAAGGGGGTCGGCTTATGAACGGGTATAGAGAGGGAGAGGTGGGACACAGCCCCTCCCCCCAACAGAGGGAGCAAGGAGAGGCAGCACAGCCGGCAGAGACAGAAGGGAAGAGGCAGGGCCAGAGTCTCTCCGCTTCCGGCCACACTGCTCTCCCCCCCACCTCTGGAGCAGCTGCAGCTCCGGGGCTGGCAGGCTGAAGCTGTGCCGCTCGGCCCCGCACCCCAGAGCAGGCTGTGCCCGTGCTGCCCGGCCCGCCAGAGCACGCTGCGGCCGCACTGCCCAGCCTGCCGGAGCAGCTCCAGCCAGGCCGTTCATCCTCCCTTGGTGGGAAGGGATGGGATAGGGAGAGTGTGGGGGTCCTGGGCTAGGGGTGGGGTCATGTGGGGGGTGGTCACCGGGGTTACTCCCCTCACTCTCAGCTTCTCCCCGCAAAAAAACTTCCCCACCAGTTGCTGTCCCGGCCCGCCAGGGTAAGCAGATGGCGCGCCGGGACACTTTGTTTACATATAGGTTTACCTCTGTGCCTGCGGATGCTCGAGGTAAACAAACCATCTCGGCCCCCAAGCGGCTTATCCTGATGGCCTGGGAGCCAAAGTTTGCTGACCCCTGATCGGCTTAGGAATGGGTTATAAAAATTTTCCATGTTTACTTATCCATCTTGGGGAGGGGGGGGGGGGTGTCAGCTTATAAACTAACCGACTTATGATCGAGAATGTACGGTAATCTACTTAACTTTAGTCTTTAGACAATTTAACACTCTGTTTCTCATGCATTAGCACTCTGCTGCAACATCTGTATTTGCAGATACGTGAATGCAAATACGAGTTACGTATTTTGAAGAAATTTTTATTAACTTCATATATATTTTTAAATAGACAATTTAAAAGTTGGCTTAAGCTACCTAAAAGTGTCAATTTAAGAAATGAAACAAGAAATCTGCATGCAGATTTTAACATATTGTAGGCTTAAATATTTCCCCTTTTTTGCACCACCTAAACCAGTGGTTCTCAAACTTTTGTACTCATGACCCCTTTCACACAGCAAGCCTCTGAGTGCAACCCCCCCCCCTTATAAATTAAAAACACATTTTTTAATATTTAACACAATTATAAATGCTGGAGGCGAAGCAGGGCTTGGGGTAGAGGCTGACATCTTGTGACCCTCTGTCACGACCCCCAGTCTTAGAACCCCGGATCTAAACCCAGAACATGTGCAGACACGTTGGTATTGAGGATTTCCCATCACATCTTTTTCTGGAAATAACTCAGTAATGAGACTAAGGCCTTGGCTACACTTACCCGCTAGTTCGGTGGCTGGCAATCGAACTTCTGGGTTCGACTTATCGCGTCTAGTCTGGACGCGATAAGTCGAACCCGGAAGTGCTCGCCGTCGACTGCGGTACTCCAGCTCGGCGAGAGGAGTACCGCGGAGTCGACGGGGGAGCCTGCCTGCCGAGTGTGGACCAAGGTAAGTTCGAACTAAGGTACTTCGAACTTCAGATACGTTATTCACGTAGCTGAAGTTCCGTACCTTAGTTCGAATTAGGGGGTTAGTGTAGACCTGGCCTAAGGAAGGGATATGTTTCTCTAAGATTTATCATTTTCTTTCACTAAGAAGCATATTTTAACCTTATTAAGGCTGAAGTTACTCTGCGTGAATAAATAACATATAAATTTTTACTAACCTTTGACACCTAAATGAAGTTCTTCAGTAAAGAAAGTTTTTGTATCCTTATCTGGGACTTCAGTAGCTGGCCCTGAAAAGGCAGGGTTTTCTGGCATAAGCCTGAACAGGTGATAAAGAAGTTTATTCAGATTCTTAGTTCTTCGAAGGTACTGTGAATATAAAGCCCGCAGCTGGTGGGGGGAAAAATAAAGTATGTATGAGTCCTAATAAAAAGCAGCTTGTTCTGATATGAACATGTACATGTAGAGAAGAAGGTTGGTCCAGTGATTAGGGCACTAGCCTAGGACCTGGTAGACTCTGGTTGAATTCTTTGCTCCACCACAGACTTCCTGTATGACCCTGGGCAAGCCTGTCTGTAACTCAGTTTCCTATCTTGAAATGGTAGTACTTCCCTACCTAATGGGGTGTTGGGAGGGTAAATACATTAAAGATGGTGAGGTGCTCATCTACTAATGGTGACGAGGACTATATAAATACCTATGATAGACAAACATCTACATGTAAGATACCTGGAGATAAACTGATTAGGGCAGTCCAACATATAGGCTACCTGGAAAAGCATTCTGACACCAAAGTCTATTACTATCTTTTAAGTGAACTGATGGAAGCCTCATGGTTCAAGCTATTGAATTAGACTAAACCAAGAACTCAAGAACATACTGTAGGGAACAATCTTGTGCTTGAATAGGCGAGATGAGCTAAGAGAAATGGAAAAATCTAAATTTAGAATGTTGTTTTAGCTTTCTTTCCAATGAGCTGTTAACACAGAATTCATTTCCATTACATCTATACCTACAAACGTGATCTCCACAAATGAAATAGGAATCCAAATGGTTTACTTTGGTATATATTATGTATAATGTCATAACGTTTATATCACCCTTTAACAGTAAAAAATTACATTATTTTGGACAACTTCTTAAATGGGATTTAGATACTTTATAATATGATACTAAATTTAAAATTAAGAGTCACTGATGCATAGAGTAGATCAATTGTAAGAATAGCAATGTATGCAATATACCTTGTACTGTGAACTATCAACCACATTACCTTAAAAATACTGTTCCATGTCCCTCAGGTATTGTTTACTGATTGAATCATAAAAGTTTTCTGGTGGCTAGTAAGGTTAACCACAGCTGTATATTTAATTAAATACTTCCTATTTACAAACAATAGTTTGAATTCAAATTACGTATCTCTTGCAGCAAGATAGTTTTCCTTAAACGGACATTAATACACAGGTTTTACAGTGATGTCTTGCTTCCTGTCGAGGAAGGTTTCTAAATACTGTAAAGTAAGCATTTAAAAGGTGGATAAATAGGATATTAATAAAATGCCAATGAGGCTGCTTAAAACTGCTTACAAATTATATATTTTAATAAAATTCTTAAAGCATTATATTTACTACTCAGTGTAGTAACAGCTTTCTGCACTGCCATGTCAAACACATGAGTTCCACTGCTAGCGTAATGGCAGAGCTACTAGTGCTGTGTAAGAAACGCTCAGCACTAGGGAAAGGAGAGATCGCTATTCTCTATTCTCTGAGGGTTCTATCAGTGTATTTAGTGTTGATGGGGTCTAAAAAGAATACCATTAATTCTGCATCAGCTGAAGGCCTGAAGCCATTGAATACTTAAACGGAAGAAAAATATTAAGAGGAAACTTCAGGACCAGATGTAAACAACCAGGACGTTGGCCAGATAAGAGTGTAAAGAAAACCCACTGGGAGAAAAAACATTCATTAAATACATACTTGCGAAGAAGCTGCCTTGAAGAAAGTTAATATTAATTTCCATGTGAGAAGATATCCTAAAATGAAGCAGAACTCTTCGCTCAGTGGCTGAACAACTGCATACTCTCCAACGGGAATGCAATCTAGGATGTTTTCTAGAAAGAGTTCTTGAGTGGCAAGAACAGACATAAGAGCTGCAGGTGGTGACCTATGGAATGATAAGGCATTATATTTGCCATAGTGATGAATTTTACAAAATAAAACTTTCTTAGAACACAAAATGGTTTTATTTTTTACAGCCTGCTCAGCATCCTCTCAGTACCAAACATGTAAATACATCAAAAGCTCTCCCAGGGTTGTGAGTTCAATCCTTGAGGGGGACATTTAGGGATTTGGGGCAAAAATCTGTCTGGGGATTGGTCCTGCTTTGAGCAGGGGGTTGGACTAGATGACCTCAGGAGGTCCCTTCCAACCCTGATATTCTATGATTCTATGAAATACTCTTCTCAGTTCTGCACAGCAGTATTATATTTTAATACTCCTCTCCCCTTAACTAGGCAGACCTGCCATTAACTTCTGGTAGGAAACGCAGAATATAGAAATTGAATGCTACTATGGGGATCTGAACGGAGGACTCGGGCCTTTATTTGAATTGCTTTAACTTACATTTGGGCAGAACTCACAGTGTGCTAGTGCTGGATAAACACAATAGAAAGCACAATCCATTCTTACCACCTACACAAGTGGTAATACTGAACTAACTGCTCCTGAAGTTTGCTTTTTGCGATGCTATACCCCATGACATGCAACACCCCATCCCCTTTAAAGATGCAGAACTGAAGTCAAAATAGAAAAAAAACAACAACATACAAAGCTGATTCCTCTTCTTCATCACCATAGGATTTGAGATCCTCATCATCAAATTTAGGCAACTCGGGCATTAACCTGTGGAGTTGAGAGGAAGGTGGAGTGAACCAGTTTTCATTTTTACTGCCTACACCATTTATCTCTTATATCAAGAAAAGCATTAATTTGTTGGCAATGTATTTATTAAAACTAGTGCAGTGTCTATAAGACACACATGCTTAAATTACAGGTGCCAGAAGGCACATAATCTTGCTCAGTTTTTCCCTTTACTCATCTTTACTTTAGGAAGACTCAGAAGTCCTAACATCTATACTTCTGAGCAAGCCTAACATCAGCCTTTACAGACCTTTGAGGGCACTCTAAATGAGAGGCACAAGCTGCTATGGAGCCTATGTTTCAAGTCATATGTATCTTACAAATAGCATGAAAGGTAGCTAAGTATATGTACCACATTTCAAATTTCTGGCACTAGGGCTGTCCAAAGAAAGTTCAGAAGAATCTTGAGAATAAGGAAGAATTATTCCCCACTTTCCTCATACACAAATGTCTGAAGAGTTTTGGTTCAAACTCTCTAGTAAAATTTACCTTCAGGAAGAGACCAAGTCAGGAAAATTTCAGCTCAACAGACAAAAGTTTTGGAAAGCTACGTATATCTGAAAACACAGGGTTAGACTGAAAACACTTAGGCAACCCTGGATTGTAGTAATATTGATACTATAGTTAAAGCACATACACAATTCTGTCAGAAAATCAAATTACATTTTCATGTTCTTTACTAAAGTTTTTCCTTTATGTTAATACATTAGTCTAAAATTAAAACATTTATAAAATTACTCAGCATTTATACTGAATATATGTATATCAAAGTTCACTACATGTACATAAATTACCACTTAGCGATTTTTCCAAATGGAAAACTATTTTACTAGCCTCCTCACATTTCAAAATGCAAAATTTTACAGAGTTTAAAAACAGAGAGGGAAAGATCACTGGTTGATTCCTTACTTATATAGCATGTGGTAGACAGTGATTTGTACAGGTCTAGCTCGGAAGAGCAGCAATGGAGATAATGTGTTTAACAAGGTCTGTAGGTTATCTGGAAGGTTTGTTTTCTGGCCAGCAACAAACTTGGCTGGCAGTTTGTGGTTCAACAATTGGTCCTTTGAAATGTATGTTAGAACTTCACCTAAGGACTTCAGTATAGAGTTCTGAAAGGATTTTTCAGATGCATCTTTGCTTTCCCCTGTTCAGAATGGAGAAAAACAGCAAGTTACATTTGTAGCTCAGTTTGTTATGGTTACAAGTGGGTTCAATCACAGACAACTAAGGCACACTATTTCCACTTATCTAAATTATCCAATACTAAATATTATTAAAAATCGAAGTGTAATTATATATCCCTTAAATATTTTTCACTGATTGTTGCTCATCCACTATGTGCTAGTTAAATACTGTCTAACAACTACATGAATAGAGCACTCAATATAATAAAGTCAAACTTAGTCTGTCATCTATTCTACTTAAAAATACCTCTACTCAGGTCACTTGTCATATCAAGCTACTACCCTGCTTGTCATTTGCCATATACTTGCCTGTGACTTTTACCAACAAAGTTAACAGCAAGTTGTGAATGCCTTCAGAAAAGAATTCCTTCCATTCACTGATCAGGTTCATCGGAAGATTTTGGATAGCCTCAGGAGTTGCTGCCTGGAAGTAAGCACTAAGGGCAGAAGCCAAGTCACAGCTGACACAGGCAAAAATTTGCACCAGTGGAACACGATAAAGCGAATGGTTTTCCCTTGTTGTCTGGAAAAAATGGCAGTAATTTCTTAGTCCTCACTCTGCTTTAAGACAGTTGTTTTATACTACATTTATACAGAGTTATAGATCACTATAGAATTTGTAGTTCATCAAGTGCTTTGAGATGTTTGATGGAAAAGCAAGCATCAGTTAGCTCTACAAAATATACTACGTAAGAATTAGTAAATAAGACAAATCTGTGCTCACGCCACTTCAAAGCTCCTGGTATTTGACCTCACAAGGTTATTTAGAAACTTCTGCTGGATCCCAACGAAAGTAAATAAAATACAATAACTCTCCCCAGCTCTTATCAAGGTTTAGAATAATGGATTGTTTTTCATTTTTACAGAACCCGTTACATAATGGTAGGCAGAAACTGCCACCAAGTGGATTCAAATAGTAATGTCTGTATCTGCAACACTAAACATTACACTGCCAAGTAGGCCAAAACCATAGTTTAAAAAGCACCCCCGTTCCCTCCCAAATATAAAAACTTCATAAGCTTCATTCATTAAATCATTTCCGCATTGTGGAAAACTTACGTTCCACCAGAAATTACTAAAATGGCGCTCACTCCCTTGGACAAAAATCAATCCCCTCCCTCAAATTGGGCTCCTGCTTTTATTTTTATTCTGTCAAGATCCACAAAAAGTAATATAACTAACTACTGAAAATCCTCTAAAATGATACATCTATATAGCAAGTCCACAAATGTGGCTGCCACTATGTTTTGGGCTACTGTCTTTAAATTAACATCCATCCTTCCAGTTTGTAATGATACTGGTGTAAAATGAATATGTTTCTAGCCAAAGTAGAGGATGCAACCCCTGTACTTATATTATGTAAAGCACTTTCACACCCTTCAGATGAAAGATGCTATAAAAACATACAGAGAAAGGTATTAAGGCTTAAATATCTGTTCTTTAGCTTCCTTATTTTAAATGCAGAAGAAAAAAAATATGAGTCTAGTGTCAAATGAATAGGTGTCGAATGTCCATTCTGAGAGTCCTATTTCAGGATGCAATATACTGTTTAGCAATGATGCTTATCATATTACCTCTAACCAAGCCAGCATGGAGCACATTATGAAGTCCCACTCATTGTCCATAAGTGGAGACGTGGAATATTTTAACAGCAGTGGAAAGTAACGGATCATCTCTATATTGAAACCAAGCAACTGAGGCGTTGCTTCTTTAAGATTGCTGAAACAGAAGTACAGAAGTTAAAACCAACCTCATTAATGCAGAGGAATAAAATATTTCTGTTCTAGCCTTAGTGTTTCCTCTTAGGCCAAATTCATATTGTATACTGGAATCTGCCTAAGTGCTTAAAATACCCTTGCTTTCTTTGAGGTTAGTCTACATAACAGGAACAAGATAAACCAACATGCAAACAAACAAGAAGTTCTGTGATTCTAGACAGGCCACCAACTACACATTATACTTATCTATTTGCTCAAATAATAACCTAATGTAAATCAGTAAGTTTAGAAACAAACTACAGTTTGCATTATACTCCAGGACACAATTAAAAATGGGTTTACAAGATTTAATGATTTCCTGTAGCCAATAAAATATATGAATGAATCACAGAGTTTAGTTTCAAGTGTGAGCACCTGGGTGCGCAAATCCCACAAGTTAATGCACGAATTGATACACAAACACCTACAACGATTGCCTACTTTAAATGCATAATGCAGGCACAATGAAATTCTCTTGCCAGTTTGTCCCCATTTCACAAATCTCTTCAGTAAACCCAAGATGGATGAACTTCAGACAAATGAAAGTATTTCTTCTCTGCATGTTAAGACTTTGGTCAGATTTTCAGGCCCAGATTTCTAAAATACAGGTGCCTGAAATTCACCTCCCAAGTCTTTATTTAGGTATCTAAATAAGTGATCTGATCATCAAACTGCTGGGTATGCAGAAGCTGCTAGACGCTCAACCCTTTTGAAAATCCCGCTATTTATTAAGGTTCTTCATCACGGATGTAACCCCCAATCCTGAAAAGACGTATGCATGTCCTTAACTTCAAGCATCCAAGTAGTCGTACTGAACGGGAACTTAAAAAATAGATTTTTATCTTTAAACTCTTTGTCCTTCTAAATAGACTGTTTTAAAATACATAATAAGATTTGGCTATGTTAAGTTATAGCAAAGTTACCCACCAGCTGAAAAGGAAGCTGTCCTCATTATCATTTCTCCATGACATAATGATTTTTAATATTCCAGGCAGGAGCTCTCGACAATCAATGCTTCCACTGTGTAAGCAGGAGTTTAAAATGGCAAGATATCCAAAAGCTCCTACAATACATATGTAAAAAAGCACATATAACACGTTGAATGCTCTTGAATATATTCATGTATTTATTAACAAGACAATGCCAGCACAGGAAAGGAAAAGTGCATATCCAATTACTACTTTTTGTTTGTATCTTACATATACAAACATACAAAAACTTATTCTGGACAATATTTAGATTTCTCTTATTCTTTCGGTAGTTAATCCAGTATTACAATTAAATGCTAGGATAAGTTTACACAGTTAATATAAAAGTGATTAAAAAATGCAAACTCAGGTTCCAACAGCGCATTTATCCTTTGCAGCACAAAACAAAGAGTAATAGGTTAAACCAAGGGTGGGCAAACTTTTTGGCCCAAGGGCCACATCGGGGAATAGAAATTGTATGGTGGGCCATGAATGCTCACAAAATTGGGGTTGGGGTGCGGGAGGGGGTGTGGTCTCTCGGTTGGGGCTGGGGATGAGGAGTTGGGGTTTAGGATGGTGCTCTGGGCTGGGACCGAGGGGTTCGGAGGGCAGGAGGGAGATCAGGGCTAGGGTAGGGGTGTGGGCTAGGGATGAGAGGTTTGGGGTGCAGGAGGGTGCTCCGGGCTGGGATTGAGGGGTTTGAAGAGTGGGAGGGGGATCAGGGCTGGGGTAGGGGGTTGGGGCGTGGGGAGAGGCTCAGGAATGCAGGCTCTGAGCAGCGGTTACCTCAAGCGGCTCCTGGAAGCAATAGCATGTCCCTTCTCAGTCTCCTATGCGTGGAGCAGCCCCCGACCCTGCTAGAGCTGGAGCAGGCCATGCGGCTGCTCCAGGAGCTGCGTGGTATGGCCCCTGACCCAGCGCCCCGGCTGGAGCGCCAGAGCAGGGCTGAGCCGCGTGGTGCAGCCCCGACCCTGCGCTCTGGCCGGAGCGGGGCCAAGCGGCATGGTGTGGCTCGCAGGCCAGCTTAAAACAGCTCGTGGGACGGATCCAGCCCACAGGCCGTAGTTTGCCCACTCCTGGGTTAAACTATATATTTAATGAGATAATTTGGAAAATAAAATATTACACATGTGCAACATGCAGAAACTTGACACTTATGTTAACTGTGAACCCTTATTACTGCATTAATGTATTTTTTCCATTTAAATTTCCATTTTAAAAGAAAGAAGAAAATATGCATGTACACCTTCTGGAGAATAGGTACATTTTTTACAAGCACCATACCAATGACGTGAGCATTCCATTAACTGCACCATTTATATGTGCACGTCAAGGAGCATACACCTCACACAAGACCTGGTGCTGTATTTACAAGAACTTTACCAGTTTCATGCAGTGAGTAGAGTACAGACTCAATGGGAAACTCGTTCCTTGACAAATGTTTAGAAACTGGGCAAACATTCCTTGGCCAGGACCCTTTGGAGAAATAGGATGGGGCAGAATGGGACATGTGGACCAGCGGAGCTGACTGGGAATCTATTCTCCTCAATCACAGAGGAGTGTGCCGAAGAGACACATGGGGATCTCCTATACAACTAGGGAATAGTCTGAGGACCCACTCCCCTGTTATCTACTTAAAATTTCCCAGGTCAGGCCCTGGTGGCCCAAATGCAGTCTCAGAAGCAAAGACAGAGAGCCCAGAAAATGTTAACTGAATGTATAACCCAATGATAATATAGTCAAATACACACTAGTTGTGCAGAAAATAAAAAATCTGATGGGGCAGGAAAATTCAAGATTCTGATCAACTGTTCCCCCTTAACCAGTGTTTAAAAATTCACACTTACAAAGCCTTTACAATATGTCTATTTGCAAGTGCTCACCTGAAGACACAACACAGTTTTGCCCAAATGGTCATGAATTTGTTTTGACAATGCTAAGATTTTCAAATTCAGCAAGAGATATACTCCTCACTGAGGAACAGTGACATGACAAGTATCAAGTTTTTATGTAGCTTGGTCAATAAGAGCATGGCCAAAAATGAATGAAAACAAGGAAGAAGAGGGAGGAAGAGTGTTTTGTTTTTTATTTTAACTACACCATACTCAAACACCTGAAAGGATTTTGCTTATACTCTCCCACACAATTCTTCTTTGGGCAGAAACCAACTATAAAAAGTTTAGGCTCAAAAGGGTAATTTTTCAGAAAGTTACATCTTTTCAAAAGCGACATAGGGCACTTAGGAGTCTAAATCACATTAATTCATACTGCAACACTGAGCAGTGCTATGCCTAAATACCAAAAAAATCTGGACATGGGTCATTTGTTTCCCATTCTGGATGGGCCATGTGGGTAATACTTAGTTATATATATGAGAACAGTCCTTAATAGTTTATAAAACTGTTGGTACAACATGTAATCAAGACATAATATGCTGACAATTGAAGATAATGCATTTTCATTCCATTAACAACAATCTGTTTGTAGTAAACAGTTGCCTTATCAATAGTCTATGAAGCATTACTACGAATAAATTAATTACAAATTCGTCCCATCTTAAATTAATAAACCAAACTGGCTGAAGAGTGTATAGTTATGTTACTGACCATCAGTACTGACGAGCTCGGTTTGCATGCATGTCATAAGTTTAGCAGTACACTGGATAACTAGTTCTTCCTTTTCTTCTTCGGGTAAAAATGGAGACAGGCTCTGAACTGTATGTAAGTTGCCTTCTGTTAATGGGAAAAACCTGTTCATGTAAACAAGATACCAAGAATGAAACGGGGAAACAAAGATCAGTTTTATTATAGGAAAATGTAAATTGGCTCCTAGGGATCATGGATCAAAGAAGGATTATTTCATATTCTGCTTCTTTCAAGCCATTTATATACAGTAAATTGCATTTATTTTACACTGCATATATAAAAGATAAACAGTACCCATCCTACATTTCATTCATCAGAACCAATAGCAACGCAGTATCAACAACATTCACTCACAACTACAAGGAATTATGAATTGTAGTATTAGAATACCCTTCTGTCATCTTATAAAGTTGTTTTATTTCACTGGATGCAATATTCTTTGTATGGATCACTCTAACCATGGCTAAGGCCCAAAGTCTTCCACACTCTTTTGATCTACAGAAGAAAAAGGAAAAAAAGAACTATTTAATTTACATGTAGATTGTACACATACACACACACCCTACATATGTGAACATATCAAGGAAAAGACCTTAACGAAAGAAGTCAAAATGAAATCACACCAGTAAAAGCGATCTCTGTAATAGATCATATTAGTAAAAGTAATAATCTCTCTAGTGCAAATGCCAAAGCCAGAATAAGTCAGGAATGTTATATTTCATCAAGTATTTTCTAAATCTGTACCTACCTGCTAAATAATATTTGCAGAAGGTTGGTTGTATTACCAAATGCACTTAAGTCCTCATATGTAATACTGATTACTTGAAGCATGTTGAGAAATTCAAGGAGGAGACAAGGAGGGTCATCAAGTTCTTCAATCCACTGCAAAGAGTATAGCAGTTCTGCAACTAATCAAACAAACAAAAGTATCGGTTTTAATATAAGCATGGTGTATGCGGTGAGCCTCTGCTTACATTTCCATGTATCTTGGTAACAACACAAAAAAAGCCAACATTCGCACATGACTTCAGGTGCTGAGAGGAATGAGCTGGACTCCTGGCACCAACACTTAATGTACTTTGGAGTTAACAATAGGTAATAATCCATGATTAATTTAAGCCATTCTAGATGCTTAGGCACTAATAAAATGAGAAGAAAAAAAACAAACAAAAAAGCCTGGAAAGGACTCTAGTTAGTGACTCCTCTCCTACACCTTCATATTTTCTTCCTCTTCTTGGCTCTAATTTTCCTGACTGCTGCTCCTAAACTAGGCAGTCAAGACCGAATTTCAGATAATAACCCCAGTCTGAAGTTAGAAACCAGTTCTTAAATTACTGTGTGTTTGTTTCTTCTTCATCCTCTTATGAAGGACCACACTGAGAAGTTACATTCCTCTTCAATAGCAACAGAAGAAGAACATGGAGTGGCATCACTACTTCATAAAATGCATAATGTCAATGGTCAGATCTGATTTAAAAACATGAAAATAATTAAGCCACTTCACAAGTAAAAGCGACTGAACGAGAGGGAGGTACGGATGGAGTGATGAGGATAAGAAAAATGGTTGCAATAATGTCTCCAATCTCATGCTTAACACTCAAGTATGTACCAATACGCCTGGTTACATTGCATGTATGCTCACCATGCAGCAGGCAGTGTTTTGGGATAGCCAGTATTTAAGAACAACTATTTTTACCTCAGTGTATGCTAAGAGGTTAGTTGAGAGAGTATGAATACAAGCAAAAAATGAAAGGCCAGAAGGGTTTTAGATATATGAACACCACACTAAAAGATAATTGTGCACTTAAAGCAGGATCAGAACAACAACTGTAAAAGATGTAGGATAAAGTAATAATGTCAGCTATATTCCAAACCTTTTATTAATAATTGCTTCCACCAATTAATACAATTTGGTTCACAACTACAATATAAAATCAACTGCTCTTTAGTTTTACCATTCTTACTTACTTATATTTTCAATTTTCTTCCTCTCTGCATCGTGGTTTTCAAACACCACCTCATGTTCCTGTATAAGTAGTGCCATTTTACTTAACAATGCTGCAGTGCACAGATGGTTTGGAAGTTTAGTTGTTTTGCATAGCTTAACCTCTGTTCCTGAGTGCTCACAGTTCACACTCAGTCTTCCTTCCAAAAGAGGTTTGTGTAACCACTGTAACAAACACAAGAAAGGAGCTGTCCACAATTACGTGTAATTTTTACAGAATAATACAAAGGCTCAGACATTTGTGTAACTTTTCAAATTCAAAAATACTTACAATGTCACTTAAAGTTCCCACACTGTGGCCTTGGCTACACTTACCGGCAAGTTCGACGGCTGGAAATCGAACTTCTGGGTTCGACTTATCGCGTCTAGTCTGGACGCGATAAGTCGAACCCGGAAGTGCTCGCCGTCGACTGCGGTACTCCAGCTCGCCGAGAGGAGTACCGCGGAGTCGACGGGGGAGCCTGCCTGCCGAGTGTGGACCAAGGTAAGTTTGAACTAATTCGAAATAAGGTACTTCGAACTTCAGCTACGTTATTCACGTAGCTGAAGTTGCGTACCTTAGTTCGAATTAGGGGGGGTAGTGTAGACCAAGCCTGAGATTCCCAAGTGTTTATAACAAATAGCCAGTAAAGGTATCATAACTGGAGAACTATTCCCAACACAGGTCTAATTGCTGTAGCAAGGTTATCGGTGGGGGATTCCTAATCTAAATTTAAAATCCTTTTCTGTCTAATTTCAATCATATTGCCAACCAAATTAAAGAGAGACACTTGTAACTTCAAACTTGCATTTATGTCTGAAAATTGTATACACAGTATAGTTGCAAGTAATACTATGAGTATTATGCCTTGACAGTAGTTAAGGAAAAATAGATTTTTTCAGTTTACTCTGCCTATTTGACAGCACTTTGAGGACAGTTAGTTTCACTGTTTTCTCTCTGTATCCCTAAATCAGTTGAAAAGACTATAAACAGCTGCAGAGGAACAATACAAGCCTTATAAAAGGATTATTTTAAACAAGATTTACTTTTAAGAGGTCACTATCAGAAACTGCATTTTTTTAACCCAGTAAATTGCAAAATAAAGCAAGTTGACACTGTCCTTTAAACAGTATTTTATGTAGAATCCAAAAAGAGGGGAGTTTTTATATTTACAGATTTTGTATAGCATCATTAGGGATACAACAGCCTAAATGTTCTGTGCATGTATGGCCCTGTAGATGCATGCACATACCCTTACCTTCCCCTCCAATATGGAAAGGGACTCATCCACCTCCACTGCTTTCTCATTCTGGACCTTGATCCTACAAGCTTCTGAGCTCTTTGGCCTTGATCCAGCTCAGCACTTAACATGTGCTTAACTGTAAGTATTCACTGACTTCAATGGGACTATTCCTATGCTTAGAGATAAGCGTGTGCGTAAGTGTGCTGGATCATGGCCAGAGTAGCATAGCACCATGCAGCATTGAGCTCTTGGACCTCACGGGGGTGGAAACTAGACAGGCAATAGAAGGAGAGGCACACTTCACATCATTTCCAACCACAGTGTTCCAGAGATTAAGCAGGAAAGATTACAGAAAAAGCAGCCCAGGTTGTAGATACATCAGCTATTTCGTTGTGCAGTAGTTTTCAGACTGCAGTCATTTTCATACCTCAATGGGTAAGGATTCTCGCAACTGTTCCCATTCAGAGTTGTTTGGAGTAATACATCCAAAATAAGTTCCCAGAAGACAACCAGACAGTTCCCCAGCTTCCAGTAGCTTAGTCAGCAAATCATTAACTGCAGAGATCAAAACCTGAAGGCTAAAAATGTGAGAGAAAAAATTCTTCCTGAGAAATTAAGCACAATCATGTGACAACAAGACACGACATTTCACATCAGTACCAGGTCACATCAATGGCTTTTCACTTTGCATTTTAGTTCATGCTGTTACCTCACAGACAGAATAATAAACATTTTAATTATTTAGGACTTAAGTATAGGCTGATGCTGTTAAAGCATTAGTTTTGAATTGATTATTTCATATTTTAATATCCCAAAACAAACCGATACGCAGTAAACATAGTTACCTTTTAACATCCAAAGAGGAAGACTGAATTTGATTCTTGACCCACAATGCAGATTTATGCAAGAAGGTGCTTTGTTTCTGCATATAGCCAACCTGATGCACAAGCGAATTTAGGCCAGACAACCAAGTGTGGTTTAGTTTATTGACAAGTAAATCTAAACACAAAAAATAAGGTAGTTAAAACATTAACTGCCAAATTACATACTGCATAATGATGGGCACATTCACTACATCACTGTTCTGTTAACATGTGAAGTAGTGTTTCTCAAACTTTTTAAGTTGGTAACCAATTATTTGAAGTCAAAAATTTGCAGGACCCTCTTACATTTACTATAAAAGTAAGCAAAATATGTATATAATTATCACACACACCTTGAAAAGCCAAGCATACAAAAGTTGTTAGGAAATGCCAGAATTAAGGATGCCCGAGCAACCTTAATTTGGCTAACTTGCGCATATGTATTATGATATTTTTAATTCCAGGCCTACATTTCTATGATTCCATGTAAGAGACTTCAAGAGGCTGTCATAACTATAAAGGGAAGGGTAACAGCCCTCCTGTGTACAATACTATTAAATCCCTCCTGGCCAGAGACTCCAAAATCCTTTTACCTGTAAAGGGTTAAGAAGCTCAGGTAACCTGGCTGACATCTGACCCAAAGGACCAATAAGGGGACAAGATACTTTCAAATCTTGGTGGGGGGAAGGCTTTTGTTTGTGCTCTTTGTTTTGGGGGTTGTTCGCTCTTGGGACTGAGAGGGACCAGACATCAATCCAGGCTCTCCAAATCTTTCTGAACAAGTCTCTCATATTTCAAACTTGTAAGTAAACAGCCAGGCAAGGCGTGTTAGTTTTTATCTTTGTTTTCTCAACTTGTAAATGTACCTTTTTGCTAGAGTGTTTATCTCTGTTTGCTGTAACTTTGAACCTAAGGCTAGAGGGGATTCCTCTGGGCTCTTTACGTTTGATTACCCTATAAAGTTATTTTCCATCCTGATTTTACAGAGATGATTTTTACCTTTTTCTTTAATTAAAAGCCTTCTTTTTAAGAACCTGATTGATTTTTCCTTGTTTTTAAGATCCAAGGGGGTTGGATCTTGATCCACCAGGAGTTGGTGGGAGAAAGGAGGGGGATGGTTAATTTCTCCTTGTTTTAAGATCCAAGGGGTTTGGATCATCAGGGAATTGGTGAAGAGTCTCTCAAGGCTACCCAGGGAAGGGAATTAGCATTTTGGGAGTGGTGGCAGCGGACCAGATCTAAGCTGGTAGTTAAGCTTAGAAGTTTTCATGCAGGCCCCCACATTTGTACCCTAAAGTTCAAAGTGGGGAAGCAGCATTACCAGAGGCCATCAAGTCCAGCTCTCTGCACTGAGGCAGGGCCAAGTAAACCTAGACCATCCCTGATAGGTGTTTGTCCAACCTGTTCCTAAAAACCTCGTATGACAGGGATTCCACAACCTCTCTTGGAAGCCTATTCCAGAGCTTAATTACCCTTATAGAGTTGGAAAGTTTTCCCTAATATCTAACCTAAATCTCCCTTGCTGTAGATTAAGTCCATTATTTCTTGTTTTACCTTCAGTGGACATGGAGAACAACTGATCTTCTTCCTCTTTATAACAGCCCTTAACATATTGGAAGACTTATCAGGTCCCCTCTCAGTCTTCTTTTTTCAAGACTAAACATGTCCAGTTTTTTTAAAACTTATCTCCATAAGTCAAGTTTTCTAAATCTTTTATCATTTTTGTTGCTCTCTTCCAAACTCTCTCCAATTCATCCATGTCTTTCCTAAAGCATAGCTCCCAGAACTGGACACAGTACTCTAGCTGAGGCCTCGCCAGTGTCGAGTAGAGCAGGAAAATTACCTCCCGTGTCTTACATACAACACTGCTGTTAATAAACCCCAGAATGGTATTAGTATTTTTTTGCAGCTGTAGCACATTGTTGACTCTCATTCAATCTGTGATCGTCTAGAACCTCCAGATCCAACACTTATCCAGTTATTCCCCATTTTGAAGCTGTGCATTTCATTTTTCCTTCTTCAGAAAAGCACTTTGCACTTATCTTTATTGGATCTTATTTCATCTCCAAGTTGCTAAGGTTTTTTTGAATTCTAATCCTGTACTCCAAAGTGCTTGCAACACCTCCCAGCTTGGTGTCATCTTCAAATTTTATAAGCATACTCTCCACTCCATTATCCAAGTCACTAATGAAAATATTGAATAGACCCAGGATTGACCCCTGCGGGACACCACTAGATGCGCCTTCCCAGTTTGACAGCGAAACCCTGATAAAATACGCTCTGAGTACAGGCTTTCAACCAGTTGTGCACTCACTTTATAATAATTTCATCTAAACCATATGAAAATGTCATGTGGGACTATGTCAAAAGCCTTATTAAAAACAACATCTAATGCTTCCCCGCTATCCACTAGGCCAGTAATCTTGTCAAAGAAGGAAATTAGGTTGGTTTGGCATTATTTGTTCTTGACAAATCCAGGCTGGCTATTTCTTATAGCTCTATTATCCTGTAGGTGCTTACAAACTGAATGTTTAATAATTTGCTCCAGTATCTTTCCAAGTATTGAAGTTAGGCTGACTCATCTATAATTCTCTGGGTCCTCTTTGTTGCCCCTTTTAAAGACAGGCAGTAGGTTTGCCCTTCTCCAGTCTTCTGGGATGTCACCCATCCTCCATGAGTTCTCAAAGCTAATTGCTAATGGTTCTGAGATTGCTTCAGCTAGTTCCTTACATACGCTAGCCTGCATTTCATCAGGCCCTGCCAACTTGAATACACTTATCTAAATATTCTTATACCTGTTTCTTTCCCTGTTTTGTGTTCCTTCCCCCGTGCTAATATTAATTGTGTGGAGTATCTGGTCACCACTAACCTTTTTAGTGACGACTGAAGCAAAACAGGTATTAGACACCTCAGCCTTCTTGATACCATCAGTTATTAGCTCTGTTTCCTCATTAAGTGGCGCACTCACACTTTCCTTTGTCTTTCTCTAGCTCCCAGTGCATTTGAAGAACCTCTTCTTAGTGTCTCTTACGTCCCTTGCTAGGTGTAACTCACTTTGTGCTTTAGCCTTTCTGATTTTGTCCCTACATGCTTATGCTACTCTTCTGTATTCCTTCTTAGCAATTTGTCCAGATTTCCACTTTTTGTAGAATTTCTTTCTGATTTTCACGTCGTTAAAGAGCTCCTGATGCAGCCATATTGGCCACTTCCTATTCTTCCTATTGGGATAGTTGGCAGTTGTGTGTTTAATATGGTCTCCTTGAGAAACTGCCAGCTCTCCTGCACTCCTTTATCCCTTAGATTTTCTTCCTATGGGATGTTATCTACCAGTTCTGACTTTGTTAAAGTCTGCTTTTTTTAAGTCCATTGTTCTTATTCTGCAGTTCTCACTCCTTCCTTTCCCTAGGATCATGAAATCTATCATTTCATGATAACTTTCACCCAAATTGCCATCCAACCAGGGGTGCTGGAACAATTTTTATAGTGCGGATGCTGAGAGCCAAACTGTAAAACTCTGTATATAATGGAAACCACTTCAAGCCAGAAGGTGCTGCAGCACCTCCCGCACCCCTAGTTCCAGGACCTACGCAGCCAACTTCAGATTCTTAACCAATTCTTCTCTGTTGGTCAGAATCAAGTCTAAAATGGCTGTCCACCTGGTTACTTCCTCCACTTTCTGAAACAAAAAGTTGTCCCCAAAGCACTCAAAGAACTTATTGGACGTTTTGTGTTTTGCCATATTATTTTTCCAACAGATGTCTGGATAGTTCAAGTCCCTCGTGACACATACTATTTTTTCCCACAGGACCCCAGCCTTAGTCAGTGCACAGAATGGAAGGTGCTCACTTAATGAGCAGCCATTCAATATTTTATTTCCTCCTCGTTGTTCAACATGTGATCCCAGGCTTTATTTATTTCACACTATGCAAACTCTGTTCTAAAAAACAAAATTATTAATTTCTTCATGGGCTTCACTGTGGTGCTCTTTACTATATTATCAGAGTGTTTCACAAATACTAATGAATTTATTTTTACAATACCCCTGTGAGATAAGGGTGTAGCATTTTACAGATGGGGAACTAAAGCACAGAGAGATTAAGATAAAAAGTATTCACTAATTTTGAGTATCCAATTTGAGATGCATAAAACCTGATTTTTCAGAGTTCAAAGCATTATACAGCAATGTTCAAAGCACGGCTCTCATTGACTTCAGTTGCAACTGTGCGTATTTAGCAAATCAGATCCTAGTTCTCAGCAAATCAGATACTGTAGTCTCAAATCAAGCGTCCAGAAAATGAAAACACACTGCTATACCAAACTTTTTTCCCCTTTTTTTTTTTTAAACAGGTGGTCATGATGCGATTTGATTAGCATCACCCAGGAACTCTGTGGCAGACGCAGGGACAGACTCCAATTCCCCAGGGCAGCATTCAACTGCCTTAACCATGAGACCCTCCTTCCTTTTCCTGCAATCCCTTCCTTCATTTATTCCACATCTTCCAATTTCTTCAACAAATAAGGCACAGGTCCTACAGGCAACATCTCCTTCAACACGCAACCTGGCCCAATGACTATCCATTGTCATTCTCAGTAACAATTCATAGTCATTCTATGACTATCTGTTGTCATCATGGACTAGGAAAAGAAAGCAAAAATGACTCTATAGCCTGGGGATTAGGGCACTCACCAGAGAGAAGGGAGACCCAAGTTCAAGTCCTGGCTCTAATGACTAATTATTTATAAAAAAGTAGAACAGCTTCACGAGAAGAGAGTGAGAAAGCCCCATATCAAAATATCCCATAGACCAGTAGCTTGGGCACTCCCCTGCAATGTGGGAGACTCAGATCCCTCCTCCTCATCAGGTAGAGGGGGGAACTGAATCCAGGTTTCCCATATCCTAAGTGAGTGCCCTGACAAATGGGCCACAGTGTAAAAGGGAAGTACCACATCAGCACCTGTTCCTGAATCTTCTCCTTCACTTTTGTCAAAATGTCTGAAAGTCTAAATAAAGTTTTCAGATCAAAACAAAATGTTTCAACATTACCAAAATGTTATAACTTCTTCAATTTCGTTGAAACTATTTGGCAAATTAGACATAAATTTGAGAATAGTTTTGGTCAATCAGAAACTGCAATTATTCATCTGAAAAACGTCACACAGCTCTAGTTATAACTGACCAGTTGAGAAACACTGATCCCACTTTATGTGGATATTACTTGGGTAATATGTTGTGGAGTTTTTTGCACAAAACCTTAAATTTCTGGAGGTGGCTTTTCTCTACTATTGCCCTGAAGATCAACCTTTAATACAAACCAACATTAAACACATCTGCAAATAAAATCAGAAAAATAAATGTTCTAAAGTCAGATTTTAGTTTACAAAGTAATTCCTGCACTGGGTTACCTGACAAGTGTGTAGCATCCTGGCTCTGAGCACACAGTTGGAAAATAGTGAACAACAAGTCTTCGGAAGATGGCATCAGTAAGCACCCTTTAACTGAGCTGAAAAAGTTAGAGGCTACGTCACATATGAATGATACTGATGGTTCAGTATTTCCAGCTTCAGAAAGATCCTTAGCTTTTGAAAGAGCTGCTTGAAGTTTATCAATAATTCTTTCAACATAAATGTCACCAATCAAGGACTCTATTTAAAAAAAAAAAAAAAAAAGACTTTATGATTACTCTGTGACAAGTAAGATCCTACAGAAGCCATCAGATGCTATAAACAGTGTCTGCCTGTTTTTCCAGATTCACTAATATTGAAAGCAAGATTAAGGGGAGAGTCTGCTTTAATTTTGTATGTGCTACAGCTTGATTCATTTTACTTTAGTCAAAGATGTCCTAGGTCTTCAACACCTGATGGAACACACCCAACATATTCTTGGTAGTTTGTTACACAAGCACTTTGCACAAAATGAATGGTATACGTGCAGCAATACCTCCAGTTCCATAGCCATCCCCTGAAATGCCTGACACTGACTCATGATAGGGCAAACATTCAATCCTGGAGCACTGCATTAGGACTTTTAAGCCAGCAAGTCTGACTAATTACTTTTCTGCAAGCAAGTTTCCTGCACCGTCCTCTGGGACCCAGCAGCAAAACACAATAGTATTATGAAGATCTATCTATTCTACAGTATGCATTCATCTTACTGGTGCATCTCTTGGGAAATTATGAACCACTTCTTGGGCACCAAAAAGAACCCAGCCTTCAAATAAATTACGGAACATTAGGGCAAGCATTTTAATAAATGCTAGCAAGCTAAACAAAATGATAGCATTATAAATACATTGACTTTAAAATTGGATAATACACCTGAATATGAAACTCATTAATACCGAGGTGTATATTACACTTGCCACACAAGAGAAGCAACAGTTGGAACAGGTAGTTACTCACAAAGGTGTAGCATACATCTCTCAATGTATGTGCCCCAAATAAGCAGACTTAGGACTTATAAATTGCTTCTATTGTCTGAGGTCAGAGGGCTCAGATGTGGATCCATAACCCTTCTGATTTGACACTACTTTTTGAACAGTAAACTTCAGATGATATGGTCTATTCTGCAGTCAATCATTTAGTAAATCCAATCTTTGCATTAAAGAATTATAAACTTAGAGAACTGGAAAATCTAAAAAGAAAGAAGATTAACACTAATCCTGTTAACAGGTACACCTCTACCTCATATAACGCTGTCCTCGGGAGCCAAAAAAATCTTACCATGTTATAGGTGAAACCGCATTATATCGAACTTGCTTTGATCCGCCGGAGTGCACAACCCTTCCCCCCCCCCCCCCCCCCCCCGAGAACTGCTTTACCGCGTTATATCTGAATTCGTGTTATATCGGGTCGCGTTATATCGGGGTAGAGGTGTACATGAAAATGAAGCATATCAAGTCACTACTCCAGGTTAGTTTTAATGAAATTAAAAGACCATAGTATACTAGCTCAGGTAAATATAAACAGAGAAGCAGCTCGATGTTACAAAATGTGATATGGTAAAAAACCTCAAGAAGTTCTTTTCCCCCTCCCCCCCAAGTAGCAATTCACCTACCATTTTTAACATGCTGTGATAATACCAAGCTCAGGAGGGTCCATCTTTCTGAACAGTACAATTCCGATGAGGTTGTTGTGGTTTTCAAACCCTTATAGCACAGATCATCTGCTAGTATTACAAGCTTCTCCCCTAGTACGTCGCCTTTCAGCCACCCAGAGACTAATGAATGTTTCACTGAGTCCGAGCATGCCTGAATTACAAGAAAACAACTATTTTTGCAAGGTTACTAACCTTAAGGAAATAGGATTAGTATGTATTAGCCTTTAGAGAGAATACTTCATTCCTATACATTAATGCCAAGTTATAATGTCAGCGTTTTTCCAGAAACTAATGTCAAATTATATACTGGGGAAAAATTCTGCTAGGTGATGAGCCAATTATTATAAATAATAAAAAATAGAAAACAGGAAGGAATTTTAAAGTGTGAGGCATCCATAAGTGAGGAGGGATGACACTGATACTGGGCATCAAGAGATCTGGGTTCAGTTCCCAGCTCTGCTACCAACTTCACATATCACTTCAGGCAAGACACAAATTCCTCTGTGCTTCTGTTCCCTATCTGTAAATATGGGGATAATAATACTTTACTTCACAGGCATGTTGCAAGAATGAATGTATTAATGTTTGTGAGTTGCTCAGATAATATGGTGATAAATGCTATACAAATGCCTATCAAGTAAAATAACTTGGTACTAATTAGTCAGTATTTCTGGGGTTTCCAAATAGTGGTTGAATTTACACATCATGCTTTCTAAAGTATATATGCACAGTGTGATGCTGTTTTGTAGAGAATAAATGGCTCAGGGGAATGGAAATCTCTATAACACATGCCACCCAATTGACCACATATGAGACTTCTATATATGAATGGACAAGGAGCCCCTCTATATCAGAGATGAGACATGCTGAAGATGGAAGTTTACAATACAGGCAATGCAGTGGTTTTCAAACTTTTTGTATTGGTGACCCCTTTCACACAGCAAGCTTCTGAGTGTGACCCCCCTCCCATATAAATTAAAAACAGGGGGAAGGGGATAATTTAATTTAATGGGGGCTCAGGGCTGTCAGCAACCCCAGTTTGAAAACCCCCGAAGAAATGCTTCAGTTTCTAATGCTATCTACCATGGGTTTGTGAGAGAGGTGCTATATTTAAGTTATAATAAAACAGCACTGTTTCAGATTTAATTATTATTAGATTTTCAAACTGTGAAAATGAGACTAGTTTGTAGTCTACTCCAGTTTAACTAACTGAAATCCTATCACTTAAAGATTGGAAAGTATCCAAAAGTATGCATGCAAAATAAGAATAAAATTCCCAAAGAAGATACCTTTTGAATTACTTGTAGGAAAATACTCCATTTCAGATCCATCTAGTGGAAAAACAAATAAATAAAAATATAGTTAATAAAACATATTCCATTAGGATAAGAAAGCTTAATGCAATCTCTATTTATTGTCCAATTTTAACTTCTGAAAAGGATGTGTAGAAGTTGCCAAGCCTTAGTAATGAGCAAAAGTTACTTTCATAATTATGATTATTTAGCAGCCAATAATCAATTAAAGAAATTAGGTTGCCATAAATTGGGCAATTATAAATTTCTCCTGTCAACTAGATCAAAATGGGTAGAAGTAACTGTGGTTAAGAGAACAGGTTAATACTATAAATCATATTTACGATATTTACGAAGAAAAAAGATGGCAATTTAGGAACAAAAATCTTCAGATGTATTCATTATTTTCAGTATAGTATATTTACGTCAAGTGAAAGGGATAAACATATTAATGTCATAACACCTTTCCTAGCATTCTAATTCCAAACTCTCTTAATTCCATCTTTTGTCATATTTATCCAAAACAAATATGTTAGTTATTCTGAGTCAGAATACATTTTCCAGATCCAAAATAACTATTATTCCCACTGCCAGTTGTAGCCCACAAATCAGGATAGTCATTATACAAATTCTTCTATTTGCAAAGTAAAAAAGAAAGCCTTACCTTAGTTAAGTCATCAAGAATATTTTTTCGCTCTGTATTATTGTTACAACACCTAAGGACACTATACAAAATATCAACCAGAAAATCTGTCTCTTTCCTCCAGTCTTCTTTCAACCAAGCTATTAAATTCTGATGCAAAAACTGTACTGATGGATTTTCATGCTGAAGTTTTACATCTTCCTGGGATTCAGTCTGAGCAGCACTCATACCATTTTCCTGCTCCAACAGCACTTGAAAAACTCTGCTAGAAGGAAAGGAGTTGAGCAGAGCAGAGAGAAACTTTAAGTGCCGATCAGACTTCTGTTCACTGATATACACAATACTCAGTTCAGCAAGGCTACAGACTAAATCTTCTAAAGGTTCTTTCCTTCGAAACAAACTATGTGGTGGATCAGTCAGTATTTCAGATTCACCATTATTTGTCAGTTCAGCAGGCTTCCCATTCTCTGTGTTTATTTCACATTCATTCTCATCTGTAAATCTGATCTTTATGGTTCTTCTTTTGCTTGGTTTCATAGAGCTCTCTGGGCTCTGCAGAATTTGTAGCATACAGGATATAGCAACCAAAGATTTCTCATCAGCATCTGCTGCATCAACATGGAGTACATACATTTTTGAGAGACTGTCCCAGAAATTCGACAAGAGTCTTCGGAAAGTTTCAGCTGTGCCATCATCATTTAAGATTTCAGTCTTTGTTTCCCAGGAGCTCAGTGTTTCTGCTATTTGGTAAAACAATGGACCAATTTGTAACCTGGTCTCTTTAAGCACAGCTTCAATGAGAGGAATTAACTACAAACAGAAATGCAAGAAAGTTTTAGTAACTAAATGTTTACACAACTGGACAATAGTTTTAATATTGACAATCTCAGAAAGTTCTGCAAAACAAAGCGTTTAACATCTATTAATTATCAATTTAACAGCAATCCTGAAAACAGAATTAGCAAAATGTCTAACCCAACCAAACTCTTCTATTAAACATGTACAAACCGTTATCCATTACATTTATACTTTATTGTTAAAGACATTGAGGTTTCATACAATAATTCCGCACTCTGTCAGAGGGTTAGGTTTTATGGGAAGGAGGATATAAAAACACAGCTAAAATTATTTGTCCTTAAATTCTCTGGGATTTGTTTTTAATTGGTGAATAAATTTGCATTGAAGTGTTTCACAGTTTTGTTCAAGTTAAAATTATGAAATTGCAAAACCGAGAACAAAAACTTTTAAAATATTTACATAATATATACCTGATCACATATAAGCATCTGCTGAATTTGTTTTTGTTCATCTTCTTCACCTAAATTCTGTAGCATGGCAAATCGTAAACACTCCATAAATGCAGATATAATTGCAGAACATTCTGAATGGCTAGCTATGGCTCGCTCATTTGACAACCTAAATACATGTAAATCAGGAGACATAAAAAGAAATAGTCATTGTTCCTTGATTACAATCTGATTACAGTGCTTTAATGTAATACCATAGGTGCTGTTCATTTGAGGAAAAAGGGATAAGAAAATCTATAAGTGACCTCAAAATAAAAATTCAGGAAAACAAGTTCTACATAAATCACAACTAGAAACATGGGCATTTAAGCATGCTGCTCTTTAGCCTAGTTTACTTATTCATAAAAATACAATGAAGGATGAAACACATTTGTGGCTCAACAGACAAATGCAGCCTCTACTATTTAATTGAATCTAAAGTTTTAAATGCACCCAATATAGTGCCACTTTTTAAACCTATGTTTTTTGTGTGCAGTCTTGAAGAGAGAAAGGGACAAGGGATCATAGCAGGAAGGAGGAGACAGGCAGACAGTTTACAGAATTCAGTTTCTGATATCTACATATTTTAAAATGGTTTAAGTAACGTAACCTTCTTTTGATTTGTTTCCAAACATAAATAATTATTATAATAAATATTTCATCCAATATCATGAATTTGTGGCACATACCCTTGAATTATTGAGCTGAAAAAAGTCCTGTAAAAGTCCAGCTTTGGTTCTGTAATGCCATGAGGTACCTTGCTAATCAATGGCAAGAGATTAGGATATATAACAGTAGCTAGACCTCGTCCGCCTTCTCGAAGTACTGTCCATAATTTTGGCAGAACTCCTTTTTTGGCATTTACGTGACTCCAACAGTCCTACAGAAAGAAATAATTACAGGAATAAATTAAACCAGACTCAGTTGGTTTGGAAGAGCTCTCAGGTGGGTCATCTGGTCTAGCTCCCTACATTGCAGTAAGAGCAAGCTATTACCAAATCTAAATTGCCCTGAGTATTTTTAAAACTCATTTTCTCTCTAAATATTTCTGTTTAAATTAGTGAATTTTAAGAAAAAGAAATAGAAATTAATGGAGATATCCCATCTCCTAGAACTGGAAGGGACCTTGAAAGGTCATCGAGTCCAGCCCCCTGCCTTCACTAGCAGGACCAAGTACTGATTTTGCCCCAGATCCCCAAGTGGCCCCCTCAAGGATTGAACTCACAATCCTGGGTTTAGCAAGCCAACGCTCAAACCACTGAGCTATCCCTCCCCCAAATTTTAAGATTTAGCAGACTTCAGAACAAAATCTTGTTTTAACACAGCAGAGATCTTCTGGGTAATCAACTTAAATCAAGAAGGTTTTGTCTTGAGTGATCTTTTGACCCATAATATTGCTTTGTAAAATAGCTTACTATAATATATTGCTACTTTTATGACAGTCCCAGGTTTAACTCACCACCTCCAAAAAACAAGTATTAGGTCTCATAAAGAGTCACTACAGTTATAAGTATTAGTATTTTGCAGTGAGTTTTAAATTATGAACTGTGACAAATCAACTATATGTACTGTATATACTCGTTCATAAGCTGAATATTTTTGGTAAAAAAGTGACGCATCAAAGAGCGGGGATCGGCTTATAAATGGGTCTACACCAAAATTTGATGATTTTAAACTCTATGGAATCATTGAATTGAATATCTAATACATTGTCGTTTTGTTTACCTGGAGCGTCTGCAGGCATGGAGCCCTTCAGCTCCTTGTGGCCATGGTTCACTGAGGGGCTCCGTGCCTGCGAACGCTTCAGGTAAACAAAACATCCCGATCCGCCAGCGGCTTACCCTGACGGGCTGGGAACCAAAGGTTTCCAACCCCTGAAATAGGGTTGGCTTATGAAAGGGTCATACAGTTTTCGCTATTTTTACTTATCCATCTTGGGGGTCAGCTTATAACGAATGAGTATATACGGTATATATTTTTATTAAACCAGCTTCCTATTGGTGAGAGAGACAAGCTTTCGAGCTTACACAGAGCTCTTCTTCAGGTATGGCAAACTTACTCAGGGCTTCTCTTCATGTACAGTGCTGCATCTGCACTGCTGTGGCGCTTCAGTGAAGATGCTCCTATGTCAATGGAAGCGCTTCTCCTGTTGGCGTAGTTAATCCACCTCCCCGAGAAGCAGTAACTATGTTGATGGGAGAAGCTCTGCTATTGACATAGCGCTGTCTACATAGGGTGTTAGGTCTACCCAGAGTGATGTAATTATACCAATACAGGTCTGTAGTTTAGACCTGGCTTCAGAGTGTCACAGTTAAATACAAGGTGGAACAGATTGTTTAGCATAAGTAGTTAGCGCACATTTCAATGGACCATTCAAAGTGAAGTGACCCATTAACACCCTTCCAGTCATAGGGAGGAAAGGGAGGGAGGGAATGGGAAGTAGCGGGGGGGGGAAGGGGGGCAGGCGGGTTGTTAGTGGGTTATAGATTGTTGTAATAAACCCTAAATCCAGTCAAGTATCAGGGGGTAGCCGTGTTAGTCTGTGTCTACAAAAACAACAAGGAGTCTGGTGGCACCTTAAAGACTAACAGATTTATTTGGGCATAAGCTTTCGTGAGTAAAAACCTCACTTCTTCGGATGCATCCGAAGCTTATGCTTATGCCCAAATAAATCTGTTAGTCTTTAAGGTGCCACCAGACTCCTTGTTGTTTTCCTAAATCCAGTGTCTTTATTCAGTCCATGCTTGTGCTGATGAGCTTGGAGAGATTGGAAGGTTGTTTGAAGGCCAGAAGAAGTAGATCACATCATGGAATACCCTGAGAGAACCTGGTTCAATACCGAAATAAAACCCCCTCCAACTGCACACACCTAGTTGTCACCTACCACCCCCCACTGGAACCCATACAGAGTATCATCAAACAACTACAACCCATACTTTCCTGAATCCCCTCTTCAGGCTTTCAAACAAGCCCCCAACCTCTCCAAGCTCATCATCAGAACTAAGCTCCCCACAGACCAGGACGCACCAACTCAAAGCGGCACTAGAACCTGCCAGAACAACAGATGCAAAACCTGCAGACAAATCTCCATTGTTACAATGATCAACACCCCCGACAACACACCTGTAAAGATTCATGAGTCCTACATATGGCTATCACAATATTGGTGTACCTCATCCAGTGCACTAATGCCCCAATAGCAACTATGTGGGTGAAACCAGACAGACACTACGCTCTCAAATAAGCTCACACAGGAAAATGATAAAAGACAACCCCTCCCCCCACATCATCTGTGGGTGAACACTTTTCACAAAGCGAAATCTGACCTCTCAGTCCTCATCCTCAAAAAAATCCTGCACAACACTTTCAAATGATGAGCCTGGGAGCTTAAATTCATAATTTTGCTAGACACCAAAAATCATGGACTGAATAGACTGTATGTCTGGCTTATTAAAATAATCTATAACCAACTAACAATTCCCGCCAGTTGCTTTCCCCCCTGCCTTCCTTCTCCCATCGGTGTAGTAGCATCTTCACTGAAGTGTAGACCAGCCCTGAGTAAGTTTCCCAGACCTGAAGAAGAGCTCTGTGTAAGCTCGAAAGCTTGTCTCTCTCACCAATAGAAGTTGGTCCAATAACAGATATTACCTCACCCACCTTGCCTCTCTAATAATTTGGGACCAAAACAGCTACAACACTGCATTTTGAATGAAAGCCAAAAGGCACAAAAAATATTCTAGGGGAAAAAAAATCATCAAAGTTACATTTATTATTTGTACTGATAATATATGAATAAACAGAAGGCTATTTTCATACATGATTATAGGTCATACCAACAATTACAAGATACATCAAACACCAATTACAAAAAGGACACTATGGAATTACTAAATGAAATTCTGGCCCCATTGAAGTCAATGGAAAATTTCCATTGACTTCAATGAAACCAGGATTTTATCTGAGGAGTGGAGTGGCTACAGTATCAGGCTCTAACTAAACAGTGACTAAAGAACAACTTGCACATCATTTTTTATAAATTCTAATAAATAATTCAACAGAGAAATATTTGTATTTTTAAAAGCTATTTTATATACTTATGAAGTTCTTAAATGTCACAACTTCATTTTAATTACACGCTAAATTCCTTTCTGCTTTTCAGAGATGGTGGACACACACAATTATTTACTTTTAATGGAGCTGTGAGTGCTGAGCACCTCTGAAAATCAGGTCCTGAGAGAGAGAGAGAGAGAGAGAGAGAGAGTGTGTGTGTGTGTGTGTGTGTGTGCGTGCGCTTAGTAGTACTAAGGGGTGCACAGGGGTTACTTTATTTTAAACTGATGATATCTTCCGCTTAACCCCAACCCGATGGCACTGGTATGATGTGAAAGGTTAAGTCTGAAATATTTGAACAGACCACTAGCCTCTGACTTATAACGAAAAGAAGTTCTCATTCAGTTTCCTACATTACCTCAATGGTAACAAGGATGTAAAGCACAGCTTCCCAAAGAGCTGGACACACCACTGCATCACTGTCATCAATACTAAGAAGAACTGCAGGACAAACTCTTGGTGCTTCAACTTTCATTGATTCAGGAAGGAGCTGACAGAAAGTAGAAACTAACTCAAAAAAAGCTGAGCGAACCTAAAGTAAGCCACAAAAACAAAATATTTCAATAACCATGGATTACAATATTTATTCACTTCTACAAATCAAAGGTCTAATTTCCCCATGCTTGTTAATTACATACTGTGATTTACTTTAAAAAGAAATGGTATATCAACATAGGCATGTCTGAAATACTACTTTTAGCACACTCAAAAATCAAAACAAATTTTCAGTTAGTGCACAGAGCTGTAAAAAATTTTTTTAAATAGGGACATTACGTGACAAAAGTTTTTTAATAGACCATATACTGGAAGAGAAGATTATATATGTTTTTAAAAGTACAACATTATGCAGAATGCTTATCTTCCTTTTATGGCGTACCTTTTATCCATAAGCATCCCGAAATGCTTTGCCAGACTAAACGAATCATTTTATGCAACACTGAAATGCAATGCTGTAGTTGTTCTGCACTGATAAACACAAACAACAATTCTTGGCAGAATAAAGGTCAATCAAATAATTTAGAAAATTACCTGCCTAAATGTATCCATAAGTTTATGGAGCTTGCTTCTTCAACAAGAATTTTAAAGGGCTGTGTTTCAGCCGCAAATTCCAAATAAGGAGATGCCTACCTCAAAGGAACAAATGAACATATTGGAGGAGATTGCTCGGACACTTGTTTGCCTATAGCAGGGCCAATGTGTCTTGTGATTGGAAGACTGTTTTAAACACAGTTGGGCAAGGCACCTGGTTCTTTCTTTCTTCCACAATATTGGGGATGGCTTAGTGCCCTAAGTTTTCAAGTGTTGCTTTTGTAGAAAAAGCCTATACAAATAAAGATGGTATAAAAAGGTTCAGATACCTGAGGTACACTGTGCTTGCCATATTTCCAAAATTTGTTCTGAGATTGAAGGGGTATTAGCTTTTCTTCCAGTGAATGAATCTCGTCCTTTGGCAACATGCAAAGCAACTTCTTTAAGGCTAACAAGGAACATGTCAGAATTCGAAAGTATTTGGCTTCCCTTTCTTCCTCTGGTACAGTTCTCAGGTAAAAAACAAAGACAAGTTTAAAGCATTAATTGAAAACTAGCAAAATGTGTATATTCATATTCGTTAATGGGCTTCTCGTATGATTTGGTAAGAAAATCCTAGGATTCTTCCTAGAGATTGCAGCAGTGTGTATATAACTACACTGAACTTTCCATAAGTTGTGTATGTGTGTTAAACACTAAACACATTTACATTGCAAAATTCTAGCTAAAACAGTATTTTCAGAAGTTCATTTTCCCCTTCTTTTGTTGTCTCCTCCTTGTGTCAAGCGATTCTGTCCTCCAGATACTCAATGATACACATGAATCAGATAGAAAGAATTACTTGACAATGGGTAAAATTTTCAGAAGTGAATTAGGAATTTTGATGCCTAAATCTCATTAAAAGTCAACAGAATTTAGACACTTGAGTTTTTAGGTGCTTCTGAAAATTTTAGCCGCCACCACCATCATTGCTGCTGCCTGGCTTTGTTCCCCACCACGACACAGGGTTAAGTGTGCTGCTAGCCCAAAAGCACAGTTCTAGCAAGATTCCCAAGCACAATTGCCACCCATGGTAGTTTAGTGAAATACAGGCTGGTGTGGCAGCCTAGTTGTACAGGCTTGATGTGAAGTATAGAAAAAGGCACTTTCCTAGAAAAAAACAATATTTTCTATAGAATTGCATAAGGCATAATATATCTTCAGTATAATGTACTTATTATTTTCTGCAAAAATCTAACACTTGTTCCCTTGTGAAATACATTTTACATCTATTGAAATTAACAGAATACAATTTTTGAAAGAAAAATTAAACTTTTAAACTACAAATTTGTAAGTAGAAAAACATACTGTGGGTCACTGAGCGTATCAGGTGTTTCTTTCAGAAGGTGATCTTGTAGTATCTAGATAAAATACATGAGATCATATTTTTTCATAGGTGAAAGTTAACCACAAGCTATAAGTTAGTCACATGAGAGTAAGCACAAAATAATGAAGCTTCAACATCCCTCTGATGCAGGCAGCTAGTTATTAGGCACATTTTACAAATGAGGAAACAAAGGTAAAGACAGGTGAATTGACCAACCCAGGTCATATGAGACAATGACAGAGCCAGTGTCAGAACTTTGGTTTCCTGACTCCTAGTCCCATGATCTGACCACAGTTAGACCATACAGCCACTGTTCTGACAGCAAGTAGTCCCATATCTCCAGAATTTAATTTTTTTTTTTTAAACTCTATATCAAGGCTTTGTAATCACAAACCATCAATCTTATAATCTAATTTTTCCATACTTCAAATGGTTCTGCTCCAGACATAGATTTCCTAGTGTATATACATCTTGCACAGCACAAGGTACAACCACGCTTTCGGAAATTTTTCCAGACTACTACTTCAGTTAAACCAGTTCAGCTGAACATTTTGCCAGCATCTGTTGTCAGTGACAGGTAAGTACTGTTTGGAACACACTTGGTGACTGAGCATCATCTGCTGTGCATATGGAAATGCATAGCAAAGAAATTAGTTCCTATACATCCACATAGCTCTACAGACCCATGCAGCCTCAGTGTGTATGAAAAATTAAGGGAGATATTGGGGAATGTATCCTCGTCTCAATCTCCATTAGCATTAATAGCAGTTTCAGTTGAGAAGAGAGTATACCTTTCTGAATGCAAATGCAAAGAATGCATGAGTTAACATTTGCAAGAAAAAAAAACCTTCTCTCTTCATTAACAGATGACAACTACTTGCATAAAGCTTTAAGGACATAGTATTCTCTAAACTCACATTCAGAACTTCTTCCTTACAAAATGCTACGGCTTCAGGTTGTTTACTTGAAGGGAAAGCTGTCTCAAATGCCACTTTAGCTGCCGATGCTGCAGGGGAGTAAGTATCACACTTAGCAATCAGCCAGTATCCCATGATACTTTTTAAATAAGGAGCCAAGTGTTTCTTTACTTTAAGAATAAGTTGCTCAAAAGCTTGCTGTGTTGCTTCTCGAACACGGCGGTCATGATCCTGTTTTAAAATAAAGATTTTTTAAAAGAAATACATTCTCTGATACCAAGAATACCAAAACACAAATTCTTTTGCTCTGCTATCATGTCCCAACTCCCCCCGCTCAAAACAAAAAGTTGTCTGTATTCAGTTGTATGGTTTCAAATTGAGTCCTTATATCCCAAACCTAAAGGCTTATATTCACTAATCCCCCATCCTTTTCATTAATGAAATGAGAAAATATTAGTCATAAACAATGCAAAACATTTCAGTTAATAATATCTAGAAGTAAAGTCTTAAGAACTAATAATTGATTTGGGGCATATATCTTCTAACTTTTAGTATTAATTGTTAATCATGCAAATAATCCTGTTGATTCAGTGACCTTAATGGGACCATTAGCTTGAATACAGATTGCAGAATCCAATCTTCATCATAGGAATGCCCTTCAATTTCTTAAATAACCTTTCTATATTAACAGTATTGTCATCAAAGAGAGTGGGGATAGGAAATAGAGGAATCATATCTTAAAACAACTTTGAATCATCTATGACAAGAGAAGATTAAGCTTGATAAGTTTATGGAGGGAATGGTTTGATGAGATAACGTGATTTTAGTCAATTAATCAACAGCATGCCATCACTGGTAAATAGTATCAATGGTCAATGAGGGTCTGGCTGGAGAATCTTGCCTGCATGCTCGGGGTTCTACTGATCGCCATATTTGGGGTCGGGAAGGAATTTTCCTCCAGGGAAGATTGGCAGAGGCCCTGGAGGTTTTTCACCTTCCTCCGCAGCATGGGGCGGGGGTCGCTAGCTGGAGGATTCTCTGCGACTTGAAGTCTTTAAATCACAGGATTTGGGGACTTCAACAGCTGAGTCAAGGGAAAGGGGGTGGGTCAGCTTTTGTGGCCTGCATCATGCGGGAGGTCAGACTAGATGATCATACTGGTCCCTTCTGACCTTAAAGTCTATGAGTCTATGAGTCTAAGTGAGTTTGAGAATTTCTGTGATTTTTTTTAGATGCTGGAATACAGACAAGAGAGACAAACCACTTTCAGTGCAATTCTGTTCAGAGCATATTTGTCTCTTTAGTTTAGAGGCTATATTACACTTTGCTTAGAACAGTTCTATTGATTAAGCTGCATTAGAGAAATTAGTTACACCTCCATAAGTGTACAGCACTACACACCTTCCCAAAGGTTGAAGAGTATCCTAAAGATTACAAATACTTTGATGTAATATGAATACACTAAAAAGCAACAGAGGGTCCTGTGGCACCTTTAAGACTAACAGAAGTCTTGGGAGCATAAGCTTTCGTGGGTAAGAACCTCACTTCTTCAGATGCAAGTTACTTCTGTTAGTCTTAAAGGTGCCACAGGACCCTCTGTTGCTTTTTACAGATTCAGACTAATACGGCTACCCCTCTGATATATGAATACACTGGAATCCCTAAATGCAGACTATGGTCCTATTTTACCAACATAACCATGAACCGTACATCAAAGCAGCATACCAAATAAGAGCTATAATCTTTGGATTCCATTAACTACTGTGGATAGCATAAAATATACAATATATGACTGTATTTATATTGTATCCATGTCTAGATTTTTCCCTTAATGTTCAAAAAAGGTTAGAACAAGAAAAGGTAAATAGGAAACTGCCTTCAATTAAGAAACTTTTCTCATTAGCATAAAAACATCTGGGAGTCTGCATGAACCCATGCATAATTGGATTTGTAAATCTCAAGCATTTGTTGGCACTGATATATTAGTAGATTTTTTATGTTCCATGGTTCCTAATAAGAATATAGGAATTTCTGAAACACATCAGAACAGACATCCATCTATTCCAGTATCCTACCTCCAATAGTGCCAGATGCTTCAGAGAAATATGCTAGAATTCTTATAAAGGACAATTATGGAGTAACCGATCCACAGGTGACGTTTCTTCCTAACTCCTGTTGGAGAACTGTTTATGCCCTAAATCATGAGGCTTTATATTCTTTAAATTATGTATCCTATCTCATAGAACTGTGGATGTTCTCATTGACTACATAAGCATGTATGTGGACAAAGAGCTTTCTTATGTTGAAACCTGAAGCTGAAAAACCTGGATAATGTTCATTTAAGATGCTAGTGATTAAAAGCTTCTATCCATAGAGCAGGCACAGCACAGGCATGAGCAATGAAAACTTCCCCACATTGCCCTGATGATGCGTCCCAACCACTTAGGACCAAGTGCTTTTCTCCGAGTTCTAAAAGTTTTTTTTGAAAACTAGCCAACCCACAAAAATATACAATTAGGTGTATCGATCTGATTGCCTTGTGGATTACCACAGAAACTGCCCAGAGCAATTTTATTTGTTGGTTTACTTCTGTCATAACCTAAGTCCTTTAATACTTACAAGTGAGATTTTACAGTAAATTCTTGGCCAGTAAGGAAGAACACCTTTAACAACTTCTGATTCTCTTTCCTTACACATCGCCCCAAACTCCTGCATAGCCTAAAATCAAAATACCAACAGCGTGGGATTAGAAAAATTGCAGGTGAATGTATATCTTAAAATTTACTAAATTTACCAACTAGTGCCTGGTACTGTAATTCTCATGAAACTAGAAATTGGTTCACTTCTTGCAATTGGGTCTAAAAACTCTAGTTAACTGGAGTTACTCTTGCAAATCCTCTTTGCATCAGAATCAGATGACAGACCTTTCTAAAGGTCTTCCAAAACATCTTAAAACTGCATACAATCAAAATCAAGCTTTCGAGGCATACAAAAAGTATTTCAAAGATGCTAAACAAATTACAGTATATGCTATGGAGTTTGCTAGCGTGAAAGTAAAATTGATTATTTTAGTAGATTCCTTTCTAGCACTTTACACAAAAATATTCCCCTTCCCAAGCAAAATATCAAAAGAACCCTTGCACAAATGAATATTAGAACTAGATGTCTCAAATGTACGCTTGTTACATCCAACTTTGTCACAATTTTTTTTTAGATTCTATGGCTTAAACCATGATCTCACTGAAGTCAATGGGAGTTTTACCAATAACTTCAGTGGAACCAGGATTTCACCCTATAAACTTTCAAGTTATCTTTCTCTTAAAGGATGTTTAAAAAGTAAACTAAGGGATATAGGATACACATACTTTTAATTTTGTTATGACATCTCTTTTGGAGAGTTTTCGCAGCACCATTCGAAAATCAGCATCTACAAGGCTGTCTATTTCTTCTGCTCCTTGGACTGCAGGTACATATCCTAGATCACTCTGAGATGTTCCAAAGCCAATAAACCCAGGCACTGTTCCACGTTCCTTGGCAAGAAGCTCTGCAGCTCTGCCACTGCTGGAGGGCTGATATAACCAAGAGAGAGAAGTCAATTAATTATTCATGTCCTTTTAAACCATTTTATTTCTTACTGAAATGTTGGTTTTGGAAACCATTTTCATGCACAATCTAAATCATCACACTTGAAGAAATGACCCTGCAGGTTTGTGTCTTATAATTGATCTGCTGCTCCATGGAAAAAGTTTCACATTATATGCCTTATCATTAAGAAATTCTACCAGGGCTTTAAGTAGAGAAATCTGAAATGGTAATTTTATTTTTCAACCGTAGGTTCAATATTTTCATTAATTTTCACAATATAAAATTAACCCAAAGAGCAAAAAACAAACAAACCCCAAATCAGCAACAAATACAAAGGGGGCCAGAGAAGATTTAGGGGAATGGGGTACATCACAATGTCACATGACTTGTTGAATTATTATTGAAAATGATTGCTTTTCTTTAGTTTAGCTTCTCCTCTAACTTGTTCCAGTGAAGTTAATCCTGTGCTTATTTTAATCAGTGTCTCCCACTTCTTTAAGGCATTGAGACCAGATGTTCCAAAAAGATTGATGTTTTGAGGTGTTCCGCAGCAGATCTAGAGGTTCCAAATAGGACTGTCAAATTATTAAAAAAATTAATTACGATTAATCAAGAGATTAAAAAATATAATTGTGATTAGTCGCAGTTTTAGTCACTCTATTAAACAATAATAGAATACCATTTATTTAAATATTTTGGATGTTTTCTACATTTTCAAATATATTGATTTTAGTTACAACACAGAATAAAAAATGTACAGCGCTCACTTTATAGTATTTTTTATTACAGATACTTGCACTGTAAAAAAAGATCAAAGAAATAGTATTTTTCAATTCACCTGATACAAGTACTGTAGTGCAATCTATCATGAAAGTGCACCTTACAAACGTAGATTATTATTTTTTGGTTACATAACTGCAAAACAATGTAAAACTTTGGAGCCTACACGTCCACTCAGTCCTACTTTTTGTTCAGCCAATCACTAAGACAAACAAGTTTGTTTACATTTATGGGAGATAATGCTGCCCACTTCTTATTTACAATGTCACCTGTTAGGGAGAACACGTGTTTGCATAGAACGGTTGTAGCCGAAGTTAAATGGTATTTACATGCCAGATATGCTAAACATTCATATGCTCCTTCATGCTTCGGCCACCACTCCAGAGGACATGCTTCCACACTGATGACTGGTTCTGCTTGATAATGATCCAAAACAGTGTGGACTGACGCACGTTTATTTTCATCATCTGAGTCAGATGCCACTAGCAGAAGGTTGATTTTCTTTTTTGGTGGTTCCAGTTCTGTAGTTTCTGCATCAAAGCATTGCTCTTTTAAGACTTCTGACAGCATGTTCCACACCTCATCTTTCTCAGATTTTGGAAGGCATTTCAAATTCTTAAACCTAGGGTCGAATGCTGTAGTTATCTTTAGAAATCTCACATTAGTACCTTCTTTGTGTTTTGTCAAATCTGCAGTGAAAGTGTTCTTAAATCAAACAATATGTGCTGGGTTGTCATCGAAAACTGCTAGAACATGAAATATATGGCAGAATGTGGTAAAACCATAGTGCAGGAGACATATAATTCTCCCCCAAGGAGGTCAGTCACAAATTTAATTACGGCTTTTTTTTTTTTTTTTTAAACAAGGGTCATCAGTGAACACTATACACTTTGTATTCTGTGTTGTAACTGAAATCAATATATTTTAAAATGTAGAAAAGTATCCAAAATATTTTTAATAGATTTCAGTTGGTATTCTATTATTGTTTAACAGGACAATTAAAATTGTGATGAATCACAATTAATTTATTTAATCAAATTAATTTATTTTGAGTTAATCACTTGAGTTAACTTCAATTAATTAACATCCCTTGTTCCTAAGGTTCAGCAAAAGTGTAGCAAAGTATCAGTTAACTTTCACAAGTTGTTGTTTTCTTTTAAAAAAACAAAAAACAAATAATAATAGAAATGTTGTGATCATTAGGCATAAAATTACTACAGACATGGTGGCTAAGCTACACTTGATGTGGCCACCATAACTTTGAACTGAGTAATTTCTGTGAATTTAAAATCTGTCATAATGATGCATTTCCCAGCGTTCCTTTGTCTTCCCTAATATAAACACATAGCAGTGTGTACATATTTAAAAAAAAAACCTACCCAAACTAAACATTACACTGCACACATAATTCTTCCCCTGGGAAGAGAATGAACAAACCACACATGATAGATGTCACATCACTTCTGGATTGCACTCAGGTCCAGATCCACAGAGGTATTTAGGTAAAGCCCTGTGCGGATACAAAATTTGTATCCGCATCCGATCCGCAAACATGGTCGACGGATATCCGCAGATTTGCAGTGCTCTACATATAAAATTTGGATCTGCTTCCATTCACAATCCACAAACATGGTTCGTCGATATCTGCAGATATAAAGTGGATATCTACAGATTTGCAGGGTTCTATATCTAGGCTCCTACCTTCCACTGAAACTAAATACCTCTGTGAATCTTGGCCTCAGATACCATGCTGATGTGGCACTAGAAGAGCCTATACAGAACAGAAGCTGAAAACTTGTACATTTAAAATAAATTAAGTGTAATTACAGATACTACATTAGTTCAAGACCTGTGCCAATTTGTGATCACATCTTTCTCTTCTTAAAAGAAGTCTCTTACCCACAGCTGTCTGAAAAGGCCTGCACAAGCAACAGAGGAAATGAGGTCATGAGCCCACAGACGTTTATGCACATACTTAACTTCGCATATGACTAGCCCCAATGAAAAGTCACCATCTTACACCAGGCAATCATGCTAGTCCTGCCAGTTCTACTAGCAGACAAGAATCCACCTATGGAGATGACAGGCGCCTGAAGGCAGTACTGTATTTCAGGATGGTCACATTGCTTGCTGAGTCTCTGCAAGCTGCATCCCCAATTTAAATATAAAAGGGTTTTCTACCTGCTTCGTTTTACACCGGTTGGCTGCAGGTCATGGTCCCCATGTGAATTAACAAAAAAGTGAGAGCAGGCATACAAATTTGGGTAGCCAATTATTTCCTGGTGGACGATAACAGACTTTAGAGCAGTGGTTCTCAACATGAGGCCCATGGCCACTTGTGGCCCAATCAGCAACCAGATGTGGCCCATGTGACATCCTCAGGGCCATACAGCTAGTATATATATTGTGTGGACATATGGCCCATGTAACACATAGAAAGATGCATATGCAGCCCACAATGGTAAATATATTGAGAACCACTGCTTTAGAGTATGGCCTGTGAACCTGTGTAACATTTCAGATTATGGCCAGAAGGGACCTCTGATCTCCTGGCCTCCTAACACAGGCCACAGAATTCCACCCACCGACTCCTGCAAAGGAAGGAATTATTCCCTCAAGCATGTAAGCAAGCACTATTGCTCTTTAGACCAGACTACACTAGACATTTTTGGGGATGTAGCCATGTTGGCTAAGGATATGGTTTTTTGCAACATTGGTATACGACCAAAAGCCCTCGTGTAGCTGCGGTTGTCCCAGCATAAACATGTTTTTGTTAGTATGGTTTATTTCATTGGGGGTAATGGTTATGAACAACACCCAGAAAAGCACTTATTTGCCCATATACTGTGCATCGCCACCGGCCGGGTTTGCCACTGGTGAACCTTTTCTAGCACAGCCCTGACCCTGGCAGCTTAGATTGGGCTGGGTAACACCTGTTAGGAAGATCTCCAGTCTCAGGTGAGCAGGAGTGTCCCAGCCCCCTGCTCTTCTCTTCCAAAGGCCGATCACCCTGTGGGGCAGACCCCGGGCCCAGTGTCACTCCCAGGCACGCATGCCCCATGGCTGTGGGGCTGGGACCCCATGGGCAGACCAGGGGAAGGGAAGGGAAGGGGGTGACACCGCCGCTTTCCCCCCAGGCCTAGACGTCCCCCACCGCACAGGCTGGGGAAGGGGCCAGTCAACCCCCTGCTCCTGGGGGTTGGAGCGGCCTGGACCCCCCCACAAGGTGAGGGGCCGCCGCCCGGACTCACCCGCACGTTGCCCTTGGTTCGCTGCTTGTTCTTCCCCCCCATGGCGGCGAAGGCGGCGCAGCAGGAAGTGGCCGGAGTGGGACCCGCAGACAGCCGGGCCGGGCCGGGCGGGGAGGAGCGGCCGGGGCGGGGGCGGCGCTTGTAGGCCGGGGAGCCTCCCCCAGGCGCGGAGGAGGGTGGGGACCGTGCCATGGCGGGGGGAGGGGAGATTCCGCTGCCTGCACCGCCCGCCCCACGCTGAGCCCGGAGCCCCCCTCGGGCTGGTGCCCCCAGACCCGCGGGGCCCGTGAGCCCTGGGGGCACCCCCCGCTTTCCCTGCCACAACAACGCGCCCCCGCGTCCGGGGAGGCTACCATGGTCTGGTCGCTTTTCCACCACCATCGCCAATGACCGGCACTTGGAAAAACAGGAGTCAGGTCCCCCAAATCATCAACGGCCTTAAAAATCAGGAGGTTGGTTTTTTTTTTTTTAACAAATAATAAATGTTAGGTTTTTATGTCCCGTCTGGATTTCATGCCTCCAGGGTACACTGGGTACACGTTTTTGCTTTTGTCCTTAATAATGAGGCCAGGGATAGAAATATTTTTTATTTATTGTAACGAAAATTGATATTCCCATAAAATCATTTGATTCCAGGAACTGGGGCTTGAACAAAAAAACAACACATGCCACAAGATTTGGTAATACTGTTTTTCACAGATGTAGAATTTCCTTCACCAACATTTCACCTTCCCCAGCTGGCATGCAAGGTACAGGGTGCTGGCTGGCTGATTGCCACTGAGCCAGAGATGGCAGCTTGTCCATGATGTTACTGTGTGTGGACAGACAGCAGACTCCCATATCTGTCACACTTCATTAAACTGCACACTTTACAATCCATTATTTGCCCTTCAATACCTTTAAGCCTTCATATAGGGCTTGATCCAAAATCCACTGAAATTAATGAAAGTTATTCAATTTACTTAAATGGGCCAATTATTGCCATTTAATTTAAATGGCAACCAAAGAGAGAAATCTGAAAGTACATACCGTAAAGCTTCCTAAAGTGTCATAACATAGCCTTTCAGAAGATAAATGCATGAAAGTACTTACAACAGGAGTATGCACAAACGTACATTTTGATGTACATGAAGTGCTTTTTTTTTTTCAAAAACAAGACAGCTTGATATGATATTCCTTAAAAATAGTTACACACATCTATATTAGAATGATTGCAGAGGTCAGATAAATGGGAAATGAACATTTTTAGTAATTGCTGCTGTATCTTTGTGATAATTACATTAACATAGTTCCAAACTGAAATATCTTTTTAAACCATGGTTTCTACTAATATTTTTGAAAATACTGTAATTCCCTAGTACACGTTGGATAACTCTTTTAATCTTAAGTAAATCCATTCTAGTACAATTAAAGACCAATACTTTAGCAGCATTCGAAAGAGGAAACAGAATTGTGTTGTGAGCTGAAATCAAATATCCACCACAAAAGCTGTCTCATCAATTTTTGCTTACATAAGAGATTTGAATGTCACCATCCATGACACTCAGTGTGTACTGCTTATTAAATGTACACAACTTTCAAAGTTCGTTACAGTGTAGAATACTACCTTTAGGGAAAATAATAAAGAGTTCAGTCTTTTCTTATGAATTAATGTATATTAATTTATTGAAATCTGATGCAAAATTATACAAAGTCTAATCCTGCAAATTCTCTCTCATGTGTTAGTTCTTATTTATATGATTTCTATTTAAGTCAGTGGGAGTAATTATATAAAAAAGAGTTTGCAAACTGTAAACTTTTGGGGGCAAGGACCGCCTTTTTGTTATGTACGTGGCTAGCTCAATGGGGCACCAATCCTGATCAAAGTTTTAAACACTACTAAAATAGAAATAATAATAGAATTGAAATAATCAATTATAAACTTGTTAGGGCAACAAGTGTGTCTTTTCTGTGGACCCCATCTTGCAAACCTTCTTTTCCTTGTGTGAGTAGTCCTTATTCATGTGACTAGTCCCACTGGTGTCAATAAACTACGTGTATGAGTAAGGCTTTGGAGGATCTACGCCTATCTTTATAAAGCACCATGTTCAACTGCAAGTATTATAAGCAGCAAATATTAAATAAATGTTTTGGAATCAAAACATCTGCTGGTAGTGTATGTAAATACAGTGTTCAATAATGTAAAAGACAACATTTCTTTCCAGAGATGCCTGCTTAAAATAACTGTAATCATTGGAAAATCACACACCCATGTTTGCTTCCCTTCCCATTCCATATTTTACACACACACACACATATATAATCCCATGTCTATAATATGATGTGCTGTATCTCTGCCCAAAACTAACACTTTTCACAAACATCTGGATCTTTTTTACTATATTACATAGATATAATTAACTTCTCCAAGGTGAAGTTTTAATAATTCAGATTATAAATAGCATACAGCATCTCTCAAAGAGCTGTTGTTCGTTTATTGTTGTCGTTGTCTTTGTAATTAGCATCATTATATCTTTCCCTTAAAAATATCTTTATATTAAAGCATTCATATAGATCATTATTAAAAAGAATATTCGTTTTCATGGAAAACTGAATTCATCTTATAAAGGAGCAGTAATCATTCCCCTCACTGATCAACTATTTCAGAGGGGAAAAGAATAATTTATCCAAGACTGTCACATAATTTTTCAAGTTCATTGATTGGATCCTTGCTGATCTAACATCCTTCAACTCCAAAGTACATCTGAAAAACATCAGCACACCCCTTTTCATCTAAAAAATGATAGAGCTGCCCCAGATCCATATGATTTCCTCTGGTACCATGTGCATCAAATACTTTTTCTTCAAAAGATGAGAATTTTCTTTGTTTTTGCATCTCAGCATGTGACCCATCCAGAGAAATATCCTCTCTATGGCGAATTAAAATTCTCCGCCATGTTAATCTTCTGACTCTGAAAACAATTAGGGAAATATGAATCCATAAAATGTAGCACATTTTATAAAATGTTATGAAGCGGATTATGAAAGGAGGAGAATCGACAAATTTCAATTGTGTAGATACCTGGGATACACATTATAGCTCATTAGCCAATCAGTCAAACAAACATATACATACCTGCAAACATTCCTAGCACCAGAGCATTGTTTCTTTACACCCATACCTCACAGAACAGTCAATAAAGTTGGGATTTAAAATAACTACACACCTCCACCTTGTCTGTGCGACGAATTTTCTTACCCTTTTTCTTTATTACTAAATGGGCAGAGCTGAACCAAGTCTACACTACACGAAAATACAAATGATACAAGCAATATAAAAAATATTAACAAGACTGGTGGTACAGCCTACTCTTGCTACACAGCTGACGTAGAGCTGACGGGGGAGGCAAGAAGAAAAGCACTGCATGCACTAGTCAAAGAGAACCCCTTGCTGGCTAATTTATGGCCCTGATGGCTATAAGAAGTGGCAGAAGGTGGGAGGTGTACATGTATTGTGATAAAATATAAAACATACTTTTCATAGACAAGATGTTGATTTTACCAGCACTACGAGTTGCCCACCTTCTGACCAAATGTACAGAACCACAACATAACAAGCACAATATTCTAACCACCAATGTTACTTAAAAGCAAAATATAGTATATAAAAAGCAAACCTTGACCAGAATTCTTCACAAGTACTCTGTGGGCCTTCTACACAAATGACACCTGGTTTCCCAGGCATGCTAAACCCCGACAGAGCGAGCTCCTTAGACCAATCAACAATATTCTTTCTTTTATGCTTGTTGTAGATGTGATGACTATAGATCCATAATCTAGTGAAAATGACATCTTCTGACTGCATAGTCCTCAATGTCGTCACTGAGGAAGATGAAAGCTCCTTATCGATATAAGCAGCTGCATGATCTTTAACCCATTCTCTTGCATTTAATACACAGACCTCACCACTGCAGTTTCTCTTCAAGTATGTTTTTAGATCTGTGTTCAGCTGAATCTGCTGTGATCGGCTTATTGATGGTGACCTAAGGAAAAAATATTAACGCATCTTGTTAGCATATCTTTTTTAAAGACTGTGTGTTCTTTGGGGCTGTCTCTTGCTATTATTTATTGATCTAGTAAATTTTAGCTTTTAGTTCCCTGTCTAGAAATATGCAGTACCTGACAGTAATTTCTGGTAGAACAGCTGGGTAGTTAAGTGGTAAAGCACAGGATAAAGAAAGCATTACCTAAACAAAAAGAAAAGGGAAAAAAAAAAAGGGCATTAAAATCTGATCTGAAATGTCTTTTTTTTTTTCCTTTAAAAAATATGGCTACATTACCATAGTGGCATCAGCAACCTCTTGTTTTATATTCAGTATAAACTGAACTTTTGAAGATGGGATCTCTGACGTCTTATTATCAATATAATGTTTTAGTTCTGCTACAGCCAGCTGGTCAGTCACAATAAACTCATCTTCATCAGGAAACATACTAGAAAGTAGGTCTAACTCAGAAAGTTGTACTTCAGCTTCTTCCAAATTAGTCATTTTGGCCATGTTTTAGCTGTTTCCTAAATAAAGAAATTAGGAAAAAAATGAAAAGACAATTCTAATAGATACAAGCACAAGTTTAAGGTCCAATCATGCAACTGTAATGTGAGTAATATTAATTCATATAAGTAATCCCACCAAAATCAATGGGATTGCTCATAAGAGCAATATCAGCTAAGGGTTTGCAGGATGGGGGCCAATATAGAAATGGTGGCTGAAATCTTGGCCCTATTTAAATAAATCAGAACACTTATGACATCCCATTGATTTCAATAGGGCCAGGATTTCACCCTGTGTTTTCACTCAAATGTCTTTGGATTACACAGTGTGGTATGTTTTGAATTTCATCATTTGTGTTGTTTTGGTATTTGCAGTGCTGGATAAGGCTATGCTTAGGGGTCTGTCCTTCCAACAATATGTGGGGAAATTAGGCATATAGTGCCAATTTAAGCATCAAAGTGCAGAAAAGTGGTCAGAAAAGTGATTGTAGAAATGGTAAATTATTGCTCATTGGATCTAGGGTGACCAGACGTCCCGATTTTATCGGGACTGTCCTGATATTTGCTTGTTTGTCCTGCGTCCTGACCAATGTTAGGTCGGGACACTGGACAAACAAGCAAAGGCTCTGGAGCCCAGAAGGGCTCGCGCCCCCCCCCCCTCCTTTCCCCATTGGCTTCCTCCCCAAATCCCCATCTCTTCCCCAAGCACGCCATTCCTCCTCCCTCCACAAGCGCTGGAGGGAGGCCCCGGAGATGCAGGGGGAGCGAGGGGCCGGGGTGAGAGTCCAGCCTAGCCCCGAGCGCAGGCAGGACTCAGTTGGGCGGTACCTGGAGGGAGAGTAGGGGGCGGCCCGCGGGGCCAGGCGGCGGCTGTTCTCCCCACCTGGGCAGCAGGACTCGGGACCCTACTCTCCCTCCAGGTACCGCCCAACTGAGTCCTGCCTGTGCTCGGGGCCAGGCTGGACTCTCACTCACCCCAGCCCAGCGCTCCCCCTGCGTCTCCGGGGCCTCCCTCTAGCGCTTGCAGAGGGAGAAGAAAGAGGGTACGTGTGTTTTTTTGCTCTGCCGCCATTTTTTTTTTGCTCCGCCCCGCACGTCCTGATATTTGACCAAGGTGATCTGGTCACCCTAATTGGATCTGCTCACTGTACATTCAAAGACATATTTACTGTACTGACAAAATCTACAAGATTCTGCTATTAGCCCTGCAGAGCCAATATAGACATGGGAGAGTGTGATGAATTTTATTATGCCTTACTTTACCAAATGGTTAACTAAATTCTAATTAGATAAATGTTTACAAGTGATGAAGCATGAGCCAAAAGAATCGCTCTGGACTTTCAGACCCCACAATGGGGTTTCCAGCCCTGGCAGTTGTTATAATAAGCACTCCTAGGAGTGAAGGAGGAGGCCCCCTTTTAGAAAGAAGAACAAATTACATTTTTTAATTTTAAAACACACACCACATCTCAAAAGCAGAACCATAGTCTATGCTAAGTCCACAGCAGTGTACTTGTAGCTGTGTCAGTCCCCAGATATTAAAGAGAGAAGGTGGGTGAGGTCATATCTTTTATTGGACCAAACTTCTGTTGGTGAAAGAAACAAGCTTTCTGAGCGACACACACAGCTCTTCCTCAGGTCTGGGGAGCAGCAAAACACCAGGGGGAACCGACCGTTTAGCCTAAGTAGTTAGAGCATCTGGTAAGTGTCCCTGGGCCACTCTACCCTGCATGGCCCCTCAGCGAGACGCTGTAACTACTCAGGCGGACCAATCGGTCCCGCCGCGCGTGCAGCTGCCAGGCTGGGTGGGGCACCTTCCCCGGGCCGGAAGAAGCGCTCAGCTCTCACCAACAGAAGCTGCTCCAGAGAGAGTCGCTGCCTCACCCATTATTTGAAAATCTGAGCTTTAAATCACCACGCTGGGCCCGGAATCCGCCCCGCCCGCCGGGCAGCTCACACCGCGCAGCGCTACAGCTTCCCACGCAGCCGCTCTGTAGCCACAGCCCAGCACAGACCCCCCAGCAGCTCACACCCCTCCGACTGCGCCTGCGCCCCCACCCTGGGCCGGGACGTGTGTTCTTTCCCAATATAAACCAAAGATTTGCACCTTTTAAAATTAGACCCATATGCTATATAGCCTGCGGATTTTGGTCCCACCACTGAATCTTATCAGCAGGCCACTCCGCTATTACGCATGCGCTGCGGGTCTTACACTTCCTCATTCGCGGTCTCTCGCCTATTGACCTCAACCCCCCTCCAGTTTCCCACTATGCAACGCACCGGAAGTGATAAAGAGCCGTTCCCTCTAACAGCTCAGCCATGGGAAGAGGGCGGGAGCCGTAAAACTACGCTAAGCCGGAAATATGTGTCGTAAAACAACTAGCTTCACGACACTGGCAGGTGAGGGACTTAGGCTCAATGAGTTCCTCTGGACTCCATCACGTTATTTACTCTCCCTTATCCCCCCACCTGTCTCTGAGTCACTTACTCTCCTGGCCTGAGCCGCCTCGTGTCCGCTCCCGGCCCGACTCTGCGCGGCTGGGGCTGTGGGGCTTTCCTACTGGTTCTGGTGGCTGTCCGTAACGGGTGGGAGGCGGGCTCAGATGAGGCTGACTAGCCAATCGGAGCCAGCGGGCTGCCCCCGAGTTGCCGGGCGAGGTGGTGTGCCCTGCGCTGCACTCCAGGCTTGGGTTAGTGTGAGAGGAGGGGCCGGCTGCAGCAGCAGCGCTGGTGGCAGGAGCTGGAAGACGCGGCGCTCATCCCGCCACGCGGGCAGGTAGGCAGCCCTGTGCGCCCGCGCCCTGGGGCGGGGAGGAGAAGGGGGGCAGCTACAGGAGCAGCCTTGCCCCCGGGTCCGTCGTGGCTGGGAGCTGGGATAACAGCGGGCTGGGGCGCTGGAACAATCTGTATAGAGGAGGTGCTGACAGCCATGGAACCAAACTGTAAAGCCTGTATATAACAACAACCTCTTCAAGCCAGGGGGTGCAGTAGCACCCCCAGTTCCAGCACCTATGGCAGCGAGGTCTCATTGAGCTGAGACCTCGCCCGGGGGAGGCTCAGGGTCCCTGGGCAGATGTGGACCAAAGAACACGTGTTGTGCTGCGTGACACTCATTCTGCACTGTGGAGGAGGAGGGGTGTGTGTACGTGTGTTTCCCAATGGGATAGATCTCCTGTGGAGGCCTGGCGGTGGTGGTGGGAGAAATGCCTAGAGATAGAGAGCAACAGAGGGTCCTGTGGCACTAACAGAAGTATTGGGAGCATAAGCTTTCGTGGGTAAGAACCTCACTTCTTCAGATGCAATTGATTTCCATTACTTGAATCTGAAGAAGTGAGGTTCTTACCCACGAAAGCTTATGCTCCCAATACTTCTGTTAGTCTCAAAGGTGCCACAGGACCCTCTGTTGCTCTCTAACAGAAGTATTGGGAGCATAAGCTTTCGTGGGTAAGAACCTCACTTCTTCAGATGCAATTGATTTCCATTACTTGCATCTGAAGAAGTGAGGTTCTTACCCACGAAAGCTTATGCTCCCAATACTTCTGTTAGTCTCAAAGGTGCCACAGGACCCTCTGTTGCTTTTTACAGATTCAGACTAACACGGCTACCCCTCTGATACTAGAGATAGAGAGGTTGCATACCTGGTACAGTGGGCACCACTTACACTGGACATTTGCCACCTACTGTGTAGGGATCAGAGGTATGTCCTATTCCTAGTGTACCAGACTCCGCAAATATTAGTGAAGTTACAGTGGGGTAAACAGTTTCTACAAATAGTGCCCCTGTGTCGAAGTCCTATTCCCATTCTACAGCAGGTGTATTTTAAAGGCTTTCAGGTGCCTTAACAAACTGTTGGGTCTAAATCACACCCTTTAATACTACATAAATAGTATTTTGTAGCTTAGTAGCGTTGAGGAGATCCTGTCTGACTCATCTTCCCAGCCACAACATAGATTTGTTTAATACTTACCTATTCTCAGCTGCCTTCTCATTCTGTTGGCAAGATAGAGTTCAACCTGGACAAGGCTAAAAATGCATGACTGTGATTTAACTAAAGGTTGACAATTGCAACTTTATTTTTGAGTGTGCAACTAATTCCTTTTCCAAATCTATAATTTCTTTAGTCTGAATTTTCAGAGTGTTAAATTTGCCAGACCCTTTAAAGTGCTACTTCATCTTTCACATAAATGAATGTAGTATGCATCCCAATCTGGGTCTATGCTGGGTATGCAGTATGTATATATCTTATGAACCTTGTAACTGACACTTGTAATCCCTCATAACCCAAGCCTTACCCCAGATGTACAGTACCTTCCTTCTTAACTTGTGTAAATTTGATTTTAAACATTAACTTTAATAATTTTTTTTATCTTTAAATCTGTTACTACCTAGGTAAACTTGTCCTTTTGAGAATGTGGTTGGAATTCCTTTCCATGCCAAAGGTCTGATATCTGACCTTTCTTGAGGAGGTGTCCCCTCTGAATTCAGCTACTCTTGTGCTTTTTCTCATTATATACATTAAACCATACATACAGTACCTGATTTTATTATTATTATTATTTATTATTTAAGACAAACATAAATGCATAGTTTGCTTAAGGCTCTGTCATGATGTTAGAGACTGATGCCTCTCTAGGTCCCTTTCTAAGGGTATACTCAAACAGTTGTTCTAAATTGCATTATTTACTAGATAGTTCTATGAATACAAAAACTGAAATCTCCCAGCATTGAAGAGACATCAATGCCACAAAAAATCTGAATCTCCAGTATATTGTCAAATGCTGCTAGAATAACAATTTATTTAATATTGCTGAGCAAGTCATAAAAAAAAGGAATTTACAATAAATCAAAAGTAGAGAGTTCATTAAATAAGTATCGTCAGTATTTAAATATGATAAACTAATAATATGACAGTTACCTCCTAAAACTTTTGTGGCCGTACTCCATTAAGGTGAGCCATAAAAAGTGTAGGGGAATTTTACTGACAGTTTAGACCCCACTCTTACAAATTGCGGACCTCTGGGCCCTTGTGGGGTCCCATAGACCTCAGAGCTCAGATCTGGTTGCAGAAGTGGGGTCAAAATGTGCATTAGCTGTAAAGTACAGAAATATTATGAATTCATGTCCCCTTGAAATTCAGCTAATTTAAAATTTGTCTGATTGCTGTTACCTTTTGTATAACCCCTTACAAGCAGAATCAAAATCTAGTTTTGAATTTAATGTTTTTTTTCCCCATTAGGTTCTGTATAAGGAAAACTACAAAGCACTAATATGGGAAAGAAGCGAGCAAAGGGAAAAAACATACAGGCTGATGATGAGTCTCAAGATATTTTGGGTATGTTTCATAACAAAATATTTTCATAGAAAGACTGTAGTGCTGTGGAAGAAATGTTTCATCTGTCTTGAAAGTGAGGAGCATTGAAAACCCATTAATAACCAGAAGGCATTTACAGTAGTCACTTTTACTTCTTTGAATATTTGATTGTAAAGAATGAGTTTACTCAGCTGAAACTTAAGTTCTTCAGAAAGCTTCAGTATTGCTTCTTAAACTTGGTAGGAAATCTATAAAATGTCAAAGATTCAATGTTTACTGTCATATAGGTCCAATCCTGAAAACCTTTTCTCAGTAGTCATTTCAATTTACATGGAAATGCCCCAGAATCCTATGAGACATTCATGGTATAAAGGGCCTGCAGAGCCAGGCCCCGTATGTGTAATGGAAAGTTTCTGGATACAGTTTTTTCATTTCTGGGTGGATCGGTATGCTAACAGTAAAAGAGTATGAATCAAAATGCACAATTATAAATGCGTATGTCATTTCAGAGAAATTATTATTTCTTGTAATAGCAGCATCTTACTCCATCTGGCTTCGGAGGTCAACGCTGCCTCAGTTTCCTCACTGCCATTTATCTTCCATGAACTTGCAGGCTACCATAACACTTTTTGACCTTCTGGTCAAAAGTCCACCCCTCTTTCAGAGTAAAATGAAGTTCTGAAATGAGCATAATCCGTCCTTTCAGCTTCATTACAGGATCCCAGCCCTGCTTCAAAGGTCAGTTTTCCCCAAGCTGTAGCTTTTCTTTTTGTATACTCTTCCACCAGGCTCTAAATAGTTCTTCAGTGCCCTTGTTTACCCCACTGGTGCAGGGTGTTTCTATGCACCTCTCTAAATAGTGCCATAGGTGGGGACCAATGCCCACTTTCCCTCTCTGTCCTATAGGTTTCCACCTCGAGACCCTAATGCCATAGGCTGTCTGCCCGGAATTCCAAACTACATTGTTTCTGTTTCCCAGGGCCACTTCCTATAGTGACCTCAATCTAGTCTCCCTTGCAGTCTCTCTTTGGCCAGCTCCCTTGCTGGAGAGCTACATTCCCGGGTCAGCTCTCCAGGAAGAAGTCATCTATGGGAAAGTCTTGTAGCCATCATCCTTCTTTGAATCTCTCTCCTTGACTGAGCTGAAGGCCTCTCTTTGTATATTGTAGCCCTGTAGGTTACATGACTGTCACTTGATCTCTGGGCCCTGAGCAGGGAGGTAGGCTAAACAGGCACAGGTAAGGTTGCCCAACTCCCTAAAAGGTGCCAGCTCACCTGTGTTATTTCTGTCTCATAACCCAAAATGGAAGTTAACTTACAGAAAATAAGTAACGCTGGAAGTTGTCAGTAACTTAACTTTTAGTTGCATTGAATATGCAAGACTTTTGAACAAAAAATTTATTTAAATTGGACTTGTTGTAGACAAACCAAAGACTACTAATGTTTTAATCTGTGCAGACAAACATCTATCCCAGGCTGTATTATTATTTAGCATTTGTATTATGGTAGCAGCCTGAATCCCCAGTCAATACCATAATTCCAATGTGTTAGGCACTCTACATCTAGCAAGACTGAGTCACTGCCATGAAGTTCTTACAGTCTAGGGCTATAGTCCTGCCAACTGCTCCAGGCAAAGGAGAAAGATTTTAGAGCTATTATTAATTGACTTGAACAATAAAAAAAAAATCCAATTTTACAAAAGGTACTAGAAAATAGTTTGAATTATACAGAAATTTATGTAATTTTTTTTAACAAGTTACTTAAATTCATTGAAAGAGTATGGTAGCAAAAGAAAGCGCTATAAATATTAACTATGGATTTAGATGCTTTGTAAATTAAATTATTTTATGTAAGCAGATTTACTGAAATATTTTTACTCTAGCTTTTATACTAGAGAAATTAAGCATTTTTTGTAAATATTAATTTAGAGCAAATAGGGAAACAAACTATGCTAAGCAGCATTATATATCTTAGTGACACACATTTGTATAAACCCACCACATATTTCTTCCAAACCTGTTTCTATTTGGCTTAGGAAAATCTTAAAATGCGTTGCTTCAGTTTACTGACTAACAGGTTATGCATAAACAGTTAGTTGTAAGCTCTTTGTACATAAATTAAACCCCTTGTCATGTAAAAGGCAAAACCAACAGCTTCTTTTCACTCAAACCCCAGAAATAACCAACTAGAAATAAAAAAATCAAACTCAAACAATATCCATCTCACTAGCAAATACTAGCATTCATTATATACTTATACAGCACTTGGTATATTTAATATACTTAGGTATATTTAATCCTGTATCACTGTGGTGAGATGAACTAGATCAGGGTAGTCAGTTGGACCGCAGGACAAATCTGGATCGTCAGATGCTTTTGAACTGACCCCAAAATCTTTTTATTTACTTATTATAATTATTGTTTATTTTATTATTTTCTCTGGAGTCTGGATCTTGATTATACCTTGACCAAGAAATTTGGACCTTGACAAAAAAATAATTGACTACCTCTGGACTAGATGACCTTTTGTGGTCCCTTCCAGCCCTGCATTTCTATGGTTCTATAGCTATATCACTTCTTCCTATCAAAGACCATCATCTCATGCCACTGACTGTAGCTCTGGCAATATGGCATAAGCAGTCTGTCAAGCCTTTAGGAATTTATAGATCAAAACCAATACACCTCTACCCCGATATAATGCGACCCAATATAACACAAATTTGGATATAACACGGTAAAGCAGCGCTCTGGGAGGGCGGGGCTGCGCACTCCAGCGGATCAAAGCAAGTTCAATATAACACGGTTTCATGTATAACACGATAAGATTTTTTGACTCCCAAGGATAGCGTTATATTGGGGTAGAGGTGTACCTTATACTTCATTTGGAATCTAACAGGAAACAGTGAAGATCCTGGTGTCTTCTGCTGAGAGAAACCTCTAAGGTTACTTCTACACTTAAAACACTACATCAGTGATACTCACTATAGCAACAGGATCAGTTCTCCTATTGCTTTAGGTAATCCGCCTCCCCAAGAGGCAGTACCTAGGTCAAAGAATTCTTCTGTCGACCAAGTGCTGTCTGCACTGGAGGTTAGGTTGGCATAGCTGTCTCTGTCAACGGTGTGGATTCTTCACTCCCCTGAGAAACATAGATGTGCCAATGTAAGTTTCCAGTGTAGACCAGTCCATAGTGACTAACGTTCTGCATCGGCTTCAGTTTCTGGGTGGATTTAAGATGTAGCGCTACGTAGAGAATGTGACAAAAATAATAATACCCTGCACAAATCTTACTTAATTGAATTTAATGCCTTTAGGATCCATTGTATTAAAAATCAAATTGTTTGTGTTATTGAGGTTGTGTGCAGCTTCGTATGTGCTAATGTAATTCCTCCAGTTATTATCCCTTTGACACAACCCCCCCGGAGAGGTGTACATAAACTAGCTCAAATTGGATTCTCCAGAGACCAACAGACAAAGAAAGGATTTTTGGATAAATATCCTGGTTTTAAACTGGCTCAGGGCTTTCTTCCTGATCCAGAAAACAGACAGGACCCCTGGTCCATGGAAGGCCCTAATTCTTAGAGTAGGATTGGAAGGACTCGGACTATTGAGTATGAACTTGTGATCATGGAACTTGTGATCCCTTTGTGGGGGTTTGAAGGACTGCTCCTGCCAGAGCACATGTTAGCGTTGTCATGATCTCTGGTATGTTTATTAGCATGCATGCACATTCTTTTATTGTTTTAATAAGCTTTCTCTGTAATGCTTTTACCCAAAGAATAAATAGGCTTGCATAGAAAGAGTTGTGTGGCAACTTATAACTGTAGCAATTACGTTGTGTATTGTCTCTGAGGAGAGAAGCTAAGCAGGTCTGCTTAGGCAGCCTGACTTTGCTGATGAATTCACAGTATAATCTGGAAGCTGTGCAGTCTGGAAATATCCTGGTCAGGACAGTGGAAGACACATGTCTCCACCCAAGAGAGGTGATGGCCAGGGGAGCTGGAAGCCTGAGAGTGGAAACTTCATCCTCCATCCTTAGAGGTTTTTAAGGTCAGGCTTGACAAAGTTCTGGCTGGGATGATTTAGTTGGGAATTGGTCCTGCTTTGAGCAGGGGGTTGGACTAGATGACCCCCTGAGGTCCCTTCCAACCCTGATATTCTATGTTTCTATGAAACCCTTGTTGAATTACTGAGGGGAAATACAGATGCAGTTGCCTTGAATTGTGACAGAGCACAATGCAGTTATCTGGGCTTGAAATCATAGATTCTGATGGCTAGGTCTGTATCCAGAAGAAATTTGACAGTCTTTTTCAGTAATGCTATTTGGTCATATCTGAGCAATAGCTGACAGTCCAACGATATCTCCAGATCATGAACTCTTGTAATGAAGGATGGTCACACACTCTTTGTCAAATCTTTGCCACAGCGTCCAATTACTTCCCCTAACATGTCATTGTTTCCTTAACTATGAAAAGGCCACTTGAGCTCATGAGCCTGTCACCTTTTTTATGACATCTAGAAGTCTGTGTCCATGTTGACTACTTGGCAAAAATGTGACTTCCTCATTTTATCTCTGTACTTTGTTTCATAGAACCTATGTGCAAGCACATTCGCAAGGGATTGGAACAAGGCCATGTGAAAAAGGCATTGCTGAATGTGGAGTGGAACATTTGTCAGGACTGCAAGACAGACCATCAGAGACAAGATAAATCTGAAGAGGAAGCAGATGAAAGCCCTTCAATATGGTTATGTCTAAAATGTGGCCATAGGGTACTTCTCTTTTTTTTAATACCCTTCAATGTTGCATAATGCAGTTAAGAAAGAGAGCTTCCCATTAGCCCATTAAATTTTTATTTACTGTTAAACTTGTAGCCAGATGTGGTGCTACACAAATGATTTAATATAGTTCAATCTGGCAAAAAGTGTCTGCTCTGAATTGCTACTAAATGTATCTAGAAGCTTGGCACAAAGGCATTTAGCAGACTTAAGGACCAGACTCCATCGTGATGACTTCCACTTCTTGAAAGTCCAGATTATTTTGTTTGTAATAATATATAATATTTCTATTGCAGGATCTTATGGTATATTGTAGTAGTAATATGGCTTACTTAATTTAGAATCATGTAATGCCTAATAGTTTTTCATTTTTTAGGACTTAAAGTTGGGATTTTCAAAAGCACCTAAGGGAGTTAGGTGCCCAAATCCCCTGCTACTTAATAATTATCCTCTATCCAACTAGTACCTTTTCTCTGTAGAAATAAACTTCTGGAGGTATTCATACTAATTACTTTATTTGCTTAGCTAATTGTTAGGTATTTATTAAAATTTTGTTTATAGTCTGAATTTATTTTTTTTTTCACTTGATAGTCCATTGGGTTTTGTGACACTTCTGGTTATCAATGTTATAGGGCTGTGGCAGAAATTCTCAAGAGCAGCATGCTTTAAAGCATTATACAGCACCAAGATCAGAACCCCATTGTTTGGTTCTCAGTTTGGACAACTGGAGTGTGTGGTGAGTTTGTCAGGCAACAGTTAAAAGTCATAACTGGAAGAAAATAAAAACTGGGGTGTGATTTATTTGTGTTTTGTTTGTAGACTTCTCAAAACTTTCAGGATATTTTCATACAAAAAACTCTTAACTTAGAGTTATGGTGCTGAAATAATTAATAAAATCTTTTACTACAGCATTACCATAAGACTGACACTGACCAGTTAGTAAATATTGTTAACATTTAATACATTCACTTAATGATAGTATTGACATGTGAAAAATTCGTGTTTGCATTCCCACATCAACCCTAATGCTGTCCCTCAAGAGAGACACTCTTTCAGTCTGAACATTACTAATATACATATATCTTAGGCTACATAACGTAATTAGTGATAAATGTTTAATCTTTCAGTCTTGTTAGAAATTAAGGTTTTAATGGTCATACTGTCATTGTGCTTTTTACATAAAGTTGCTGAGGTGATTTATTCAATGACTTAACTCTAAGTTAAATATTTTGTGTGTGTAAATTTCCTTCTTTTAAAAGATAGTCTAAATTGTATGACATAGAAATATTGCACCTAGTTTATAACGGGTTTTATTACATCAGGCTTTCTGGTGTAAAAACAACTGACTTCATGAAGAATTTAAAACTGATTGGTGCAATACAATATTTCACTATAAAGTGGATGTTTAAAACTAAAAGCCAAAAATAGTTCTTCAAATCTCTTGATGTGATTAATATACAAAGGAGATGCTAAAATCTTAGATTAATCTTTTATACAGTATATAAAAAGAACTTTGCAATCGCTGTCTTCCGTTCAAAACTTTTTAGCTGATACAGAGACAATAAAGAGGATGGTGCCTTTTTAAGTTTTTGTTATGTGTTGCCCATTAAAATGGTGACTGTGAGCCTGTTTAAAAATTTACCAAGTTTTCAAAACAGTTGACAAAAAAAAGATTCCTAAGTAGGTTGGATGAAAGATTGGTTATATATATACATATTCTTTCCATGCTTTGTATTGGGGATTCTAGTGGGTTAGAAAAAAGAGCTTCATTATAAACTTCCTCTGCTCCCAAAAATGGGAGTCAATCGACACTTTCTTGTAATCCTGAAATCTGCTAAATGCATTTGTGCCTAACACTTTAAAAATAAGTGTACTCGATATATACTCATTTAGGATGTTTCACTATGTCAAAGCAGTTCTGTTTGGTTACATATGTTAGTGCAAGTCTATACCAGGTAACAGGACAGATGGTTCCTCAAAGTCACGGTTGAGGTATGTTGACAGGAGAGTGTGGGGAAGATCGCATTGTTCTCCTAATGCTCTATCTGCTCTGTGGATAAATAGAATATTTCCATCTACCAGTGTGGCTTTTCTCAGCAAAATTATGTGAAACACAGAGAAGTGATCTAGTGGTACACTTATTTGGTTTTTGTTCTCTTAGAAATAAAATCACAACTGTATCAGCAATTAAAAAGGCAAATAAAACAAAACTATACATTAACAGGACAAGCAGAATACACTTGTTCATATCTTCTTCAAACTAAATATAACAAAATAAATGTTTGGATAGAATAAACTTCAACTTTTATATTTGTATCCACTAATATTTGTAATCATTTCCTTTGGGGCCTGATTCTTTATTTTCTTTATTCGGGCAGAACCCCCAATGAATTTGAGTTTTGCATGAGTAAGGACTGCAGGATGTCCATAAAGTCAACAGTTAGGGTTTATATGATCCCCACCTCCCATATCACTGCCACTCTTTTTCTTTAATGAAGGTAAATTGGTATCAAAATTGTGTTTTAAATTCCCAATTCAAGAAGATTGTTATAAAATTATAGCATTTTCAGGTGTGTATAATGGAGTAGTTCAGAATTGACTCTAGATGATGTGATTTGATGCCATATAAATATAATTTTAACTCAGTCTTTTTTTTTTTTTTTTTTTTTTTTTTTTTTTTTTTTTTTTTGCACTCCTTTGGCTTCTTTTTGGGAGACAGGTGCTACTCGTGTGATAATGAAGTCCCATATAATAGTTCAAATCGATTGGGCCAACTCGTGGATTGTGTTAGAAAACAAGCTTGTGTCGACACACCAAGTACAGGTAGGTACCTATGAAGTATATAGTACACTGAAAGCACCTTGAGCCCAGCAGGCACTGCTGTAAATCCAGACAATACAATATTAATTGTGGGGTTTAGATGTTAGGAAATGGGGTCAGGATTTCACCTAATGTTTCTAAACCTTTTCAAAAGGAAAATATGGGGACAGGAAAAACTTCCTTCTGGAATCAGAATGTTGTTCCTAGAGTATGTGTGTGATGTGGATTCCACTGTGGGGGCACATGAGATGAGATTATGTGAAGAGTAGCATCTGTGCCTGTGCTGTGCATGTCCCCATGGGGGACCTCCCTCTTTATTTAGTTTTTTTTTTTTTTTTTTAAATTTAACTTCTCAGCACTTTGCACCATTACCTTAATCTAAATAGACAGATTCAAAGCTGACCTGCCTTATGCAGTATTCTACAGAGAGATGGTGATGTTGAGATCTCATCCCAATTTTATTCCCAAAGTTGTCAGATTTCCATTTTAAGTGGAAATCTATTAATCTCCCCGTTTTCTTTCCAAAACCCCATTCTTCTCCAGGGGATAAGAAACTTTACACCTTGGATGTTCTAGGTCCTTGCTATATTATCTTGATAGGCCAAAGCCCTTTGGACAGTCTCCCTGTCTTTGTTGCCATAAATAGCACTTCTAAGGGGCAAGCCATTTCTTCCCAGCGAATATCTAAATAGATTACCTAGTGTATTTCAACCTATCATATGCTGCTCCACCCCTTCCTCCAAATATCAAAGCTCATTCTACTAGAGCACAGACTCCCTTCTCTACATGCTTTACATGAATCCCCATTGACGTTTGCAAGGCAGCTACGCAGAGTAATCCCATTGCTGTATTAAATACTATACCTTTGACCTGGCCACAAGATCATACACCAAATTTGGAAGGCCACTATTTAATTACTGGCAATTAGGAGTCCAGAATAGGCCACTGGTTATCGGCCACCTAGAGTGGAATCCACACAGAATGCTATTCAAAGAAGAAAAAAGCCATTATTTGCCTTATAGTAACTGGTTCTTCTAGATGTCATCCTTGTGGATCCCAGACCTGCCCTTTATTCATATTTTTTTCAGAGTCCTCTTTACCTGAGATTTTGAATTAGCAAGGAAACTAAGAGATGGTTGTAGCTGCTCTGCCCTTTATGTCCATGGTTGTGGGATGGGGAGGCACAAAGGCATTGCTATTCTAATTTTGTGCTAGGAGCATGCACATCTAAAATGGGATGACAGCATCTCTAAGAACTAGGTACTATAAGGTAAGTAACCCCTAGGTGATTACAACTGAATACAACTTTCTCTGAATTAGTAATGCCAATCCATTTCCTAGCAGACAAGTTGTAAAAATCGTCACAACTGGCAGTTTTAGCAGAAAAACTGAGGATTCAGTGGGATCTATGATTGAACTCCATTTTCACCTCTAAAAGTGGTCCCTACGGATCAGAAATGAAGTGTGTTGCCTGGGCCATATTTTTCTGTCCTGTGAACTATGTGGCTAAAACCATAACTGAAGTGTTCCTATTAATGTAGTTGCTTTGTTTCAAATTACATTTATAGCCCTAGTCCACACTAGTTAAGATTTAAATTCCACCTCTCTTCACTTTGCTGGGCAGCGAGGTGAGTCAAATAATCTTTCCAATAGGTGAAGAACAGACAGGTACCTCCACTGACTTCTGGGACAGACATCCTTAATTGTGATTATTGAAGCATAAAAATTATTGCTAAGAAACAAGGCTAACATTTGTTAAGAAAACTGCAATTAGTGGATAAGAGAGTTAACGTGATCCGAGAGAGAGATGTATGTGAGCAGCTCAACCAACGTAACCAACTTAACCCGCCGTACAAAAAAAGTGACCGAGATTAGTTAGCTAGGAATGGAAAGGCATCACATTTTTTGAGGAATCCTGTAAACCTGATTTACAAGTAGGAAAATAATCTCCATTATTTTATCAATTTCCGTATTAGTCTGGAATAGTGAGGCCAAATCCTGATCCTGCTGAAGTCAGTGGGAGCTTTGCCATTGGCTTTAATGGAATCAGGAATTGGCTCACGAGCTCTAACTTGGTGTACAAAAGTGAGAAACATGGAGGGAATCTGGGACCACTGCACTCAACATGAACCGGAGTCATTGTGAGGGTTGCTGTTACGCTGAAGAAGATGATGCAGTCATATCGTATCTGAATGTCTTGCTAGTCAGAGCCCTGTCAAGGGAAGACTGTGGCAGGTGTTTTTGATGGGATTTGTACTCGACTTCCCTAGGAACTCCCTATTGAAACTACCTAGGAGCATCTTTCAGTGATGCACATGAATTTCAGGAAAGATCCTCAAGATACAGATGTCACTTAAATAAAAGCTCGCTCGCTCTCTAACACCATCTTTCTAGGTTATAAAAGCATTGGCATGAGAACACTTACATACAGGAGAGTTCTGTTCCACCTACTTCTTGTCATGTGATCATGTGCAGCATGATCTTAGATGCTATAGTGGTGGGTGCTATAGAAAATGCAATTGTAGAATGATTTTTGACTCCACAGATATGGAATTTCCAAGAACACACATTAAATTTCAAGGTGTATGTCTGTTAAATGACAGTATTCAACTGATGATTATATTAAACAGCACAGTTTAGTCTTGTTAAATTATGATGTGCAAGAAGTGACCTCAAAACCTAACATTGAAATGTTATAATTGAAATGTGATTCTTGAATGGCATGGGTTTAAAATTTAACCCTTGTAATTTTCTACTGCTGTCTTCAAAGGTGGAGCATTTTTCTAGGTCTCCTACAAAATATTATAATCTGTTTCCAACTCACCCCAGGAACCTAACATTTTTCTTTTTTGTATTTCAGTGTCAAAAGATCAAGAAAACAAAGAATTTGAAAATAAAAAAGTAGAAAAAGAAAACCAGAATGAGCAGAAGGAAAAAAAGGAAGGCGTGATCAAAGAAGACAATTCTTCAAATACCAGTGAAGCAGTGACTGTGAAAGGACTTAGTAACTTGGGGAATACATGTTTCTTTAATGCTGTTATGCAGGTATACTAAATATTGTTGCAACCACTTCAGATTCAGATTTTGAATGTTGTAGGACCTAAAATAGATCAGGACCTAATGTGGTAGGTGCTGTACAAGCATGCAGAGATGATCCCTGCCCTAAAGAATTTGCAGTCTAATTGGAGACCAAACAGAACAAGTCAGTTGTAGAGGGATCGGGGAGGAGAACAGAGGATGATGGTTAATGAAAGTAAGATCACATTGAGCAACGTGATTTTCAAATTATAAGACTACTTTTTCTTAAATCTCCTATACCTGATGTCTATAGTACCTAGCTATCACTTGTAGGCAGCCCAGCAGAGGTGGGTCTTGAGGGAAAGGTGATATTCCTGTTCCACTTGGAAGCAAGTGGTCATTTGTGGGAGAAGCAGACAAATTGGCATTCAAGGCTAGTAGTGTGTAGTGTTTGGGAGAGAGGAACAACACAATAATAGCAGATAACTAAAGGGGAACAGGCACAGAATTGTGAATGGTCCTCATGGTGAATATGAGAAACTTGAATTTGATGATGATGAATAGGAAGCCAAAACAGGGATGCGGAAAGGTGGGGATGCGGCCAGAACAACTTATTGAATGAACTGCCTGGGGAGGGGAGGGGAGGCTGGCGGGGTGGGGGTGTAATTTGTGTCAGTGAGGTCAGAAAGGTAGCAGTAGTAATGAAAGATGAGGGCATGAACTAGGGTTCTAGCAGTGTAACAATAACTTAATCCATAGGTGCTCTGATACTGTGGTTTTCATTAGCATATCTCAAAGTGCCTTTCAAAAGGGAAGTAAGCATTATTATCCCCATTTTAGAACTGAGCCAGAGATATAAAGTGACTTACCCAAGGTCATTCAGCAGGCTAGTGACAGCGAGGAATAGAACCCAGGTCTCTTGTGTCCCAGTCCAGTGCTCTAGCCACTAGGCTATACTACCTTGCTCACTAGCCCACATTTGGAACTGTTATGAAGTGGCAGGATTTGGATACTGTCTGGATGTGTGAGGCGAGAGAGGCAGGAGTCAAATATGCCCCCCAGTTTACACACCTGAGTGACAAACAGAATGATGGTGCTGGAAGGACTTGGAGAGCTGGGCAGGGAGTTCTGGCCATATGAAGTTAAAATGCTTGATGATAAATTTTGGAGGAGATATGCAGAAGCACGTTGGGAGTGGAAAGGCATACTTGTGAGTGACTGGTACAAACTGTTTGCTGTGTTATATTTATTACACTTTTATAATGACTCATCTGTTTTGCCTATAATAATATGAACTGTAGACTCTAACTCGGTACAGAGATTAAGGAAATAACTGAAAATGGTTGGTGCTAATTCTTTCAAATGTTAAATGTTTTAAACAAGAAGTTATTAATTAATATTCTTATAATACCTTTAGAGTTCTCAGTCAAAGTAACCCCACTTTCTCAAACTTCCTACAGTTGTATCCAATGTGGTAGTTTGCACTCAACTTCTAGGTGTTGAAAAATAATGTTGTAACCACTACATTACGCACTGCATTAATTGCATCAGTAGTTGACTTTTCCTAATTACCAGACTTTAATTTGATTTTTTGATCTCTTACAGAATTTATCACAGACACCAGTTCTGAGAGAGCTGTTGAAGGAGGTTAAAATGCCTGGAACAACAGTTAACATTGAGCCACCAGAATTTTCAACAGTATGTATGCTGCAGTTTATAAAGCAATTTTTTAGGTGCATTAAAAAAACTAGTCAGTTGTTTTTTGGAGAAATTTTAGGGAAAAATGTAAGTCCTGTCTCCGTTAAAGTCAATGGGAGTTTTACCATTGACTTTAGTGGAGTCAGGAATTCACCCAAGATGTACAGTTAAGTGGCAGATTTAATATGCTGAATAAATTCATAGAAGTATTCCCATTACATTAAAAACATTATTCTTGTAACTTTGGTATCGGTGAAGTCTGGTCAGACGCCACTTTCAATCAAATTTTAAAATTTGTAAAGGAAAGGAAGGATAACCGTTCCCCTTCGATGTGGTCCTGCTATTCCTTCAGCCTGGGGACTCGGGAGCTTAAAATTTTTTTAAATGAAAATGAAAATGAAAACTAAGGAAATCCCCGGACACTCAACTTGGATAGTGTACATTTCATTAACTTGAGGGTATGTTTAGGTTATTTTGTGCATTGTAAAACCGGAACAAACACAAAAATGGTGCCATTTAAAAAAAAAATATATGAGAAACCCAGAACATTCTGAGTTGAAATTAAACAATAAATTATCCTTAGTGTGCTGAGTCTAAGGACACTGTGTAATGAGGAAATGTTCTCCAACCGTTTCTGCCTTATGTAAACTTATTTCCCATCGTTTCATTTAGAAAATCAGAGAATTAGGCTTTTACTAAATGTTGTTTTATAATGGATCATATTTCAGGAAGTTAAAACAAGCGTTCGGTTTTTCTAACATTGAACTAATTTCAAATGAATCCATAAGTCTGACTGAAGAAAGAATGCAAAACAAAACTTGATTTTTGTTTTTGTTGTTTAAAAAGGAACCTCTGGTGATAAAACTTGAGCAGCCTGGGCCCCTTACATTAGCTATGTGCCAGTTCCTTTCAGAGATGCAAGAGACAAAAAAGGGAACGGTCACTCCTAAAGAACTCTTTGCTCAGGTTTGTAAAAAGTGAGTATCTACACATAATGCATTTTAATAATGACTGAAAGAATTAATGTTAACATTGGATTATATAGTAGTAGAGCAGTTTTTACTATTAACGTTTTCATTTATCTCTCATCATGCATGTGCCAGCAGAAGTTCAGATGGTATCTATAAACTTTTCAAAGACATTGGTGTAGTCTAAAATAGAAATGAGTTAAAGTGAAATGAAAGAAGCCTATAAAATGAGACTTTCTACCCTCTCAGCTTCCTATTTTTCAGAAGTTCCCGTATACATACAGGTATCTGTTTCATCAGCACTTGAGATTTGTTTCTGTCTTCTGTGGACAAGTTGAAAATAATTCACATTTTAATTTTATATATATATATTATATCAGTCTCATTCCCTTTAAACAGAGCAATACGGTTTAAAGGTTACCAGCAGCAAGACAGCCAGGAATTGCTTCGTTATTTACTGGATGGGATGAGGGCAGAAGAGATCCAAGTAAGTCCTTAAACAGTGTGGGTGTTCAACAAAGCTCTAAAATCAGTATACTTAGACAAAGTAAACCTTATTCTTAATGTCTTTTATTATTGTTAGGTGTAATGTAAACAGAGCTAACTGTTTTAAATTTTAGCCCTTTTCGTTAGGTCTGAAAGAATTTTTAGACCACATCCCAGCTAACACTGAACTGATTTGTCCACATTGTCATTTGCATGATTGTGTGATCCATGTTAGGATTTTTGAGGAGGGCTAGTTAGAGGATTTCTTTATCCTCTCTCTTCCCAAACAATCATCCATAAAAGGAGACTATTTAGGCTACTATCTGCAGTCTGCTATGATAGAGGAAGGGAGTCCAGCTGCTTGTACTTGGACCTGGCCATAGCTGTGAATACTTAGCGGGGAAGACAAGTCAATGAATATTATTCTCTAGATAAAACTGTGGTCCTGGAGGGGTGCATTCTGGTGAATCTTGGGTTATTTTCTATCTTTTGTTGGTGATGTACTAATAGAATCAAGAGTACTAAACAGTGGGCCCAGTTCTGCCCATGTTGAACGCAATGGGCTAATATTAATATAACAAGCACTTGAAATAGGTGTCTGAAGTCCCTGTAAATATTAATAAGTTGCTAGCCTCGTATTGCTGTAGAAGCACCTTGAATAGCAATTGGTTTGGAAGGTGGGTGGTTGTCTACAAGAATTTTATAAAACAAATATTTTGTTTTAGTAGGGTGAGGGATCCTTGTGGAGGATTTATGGTTTATTTGCATCAGGGTTTAGTTGGGAGACTGTTTATTCCTTGGACTTCCTACTAAATATATTAACCAAAACACCTGGAAATGGCTTTAAAAAAGCCCAAATGTGAGGAATATTTCATGTTTCAGCAGAGTCAGACAGTCTTGTTACTTTCCTAGTATGGGGGTTATAGTTTATTAAGCTTAATTATTTTTAATTGATGAAGATGAAATTCTATCCAACTGAAATGCTTAACTGAACAGGCAATTAGGAAACAATGTTTTGTAAAGTCTTGTGATGGAATATTTATTTACTCTAACTTTCAGCGAGTAAGTGTTGGAATATTTAAAGCATTGAATGACTCTGACCAAAAAAATGAAGAGCTAAAAAAGAAAATTAAAGGTAAAATAACAGTTTAAAATTATTTTTGATAATTGAAACGTGGACAATGCATTACTCATGCAGTTTTTAATATTTTCAAATGTAATTTAGTTGCATGATTTAGAACACATTTTCTAAATTAACTTATTGTCTAGAGCAGTGGTTCTCGAAGCTGGTCCACCGTTTGTTCAGGGAAAGCCCCTGGCAGGCCGGGCTGGTTTGTTTAACTGCCACGTCCGCAGGTTCGACTGATCGCAGCTCCCACTGGCTGCGGTTCGCCGCTCCAGGCCAATGGGGGTTGTGGAAAGGGCGGCCAGCACATTCCTCGGCCCCCGCCGCTTCCTGCAGCCCCCATTGGCCTGGAGCGGTGAACCGCGGCCAGTGGGAGCAGCGATTGGCCAAATCTGCAGATGCGGCAGGTAAACCGGCCCGGCCCGCCAGGGGCTTTCCCTGAACAAGCGGTGGACCGGCTTTGAGAACCACTGCTCTAGAGTATCAGGTCTAAAAATTATGCTTTATGCTACTCATTAAAAGGGCCCATTGACTTCTGTGGGAGCACTATCATGGGTAAAATAAGCAAGATTTGACCCTAGCTTCATTATGCATTACATGATCTCTGGATGATCAGACACTATATAACAAACTGAAATCTCCAAGTACTTAAATTGATTACAGCTGGGGATATCTAACCCCCCCACTGAAAGTCTGTTACCACTGTGGTATATATTTTTGAGCATGACAACAATACACACTAGGAAGGAGAGGAGGTGAAGAATCATTTACCTAATTCTAAATCCCAACCACCTAGGATTTCCTTCTTAGGTCCCCATGTAAGTGCTGACCAGCTCCACTTTGTTTTAATTTGAGATTTGTTAGGATTGCAGTTTGACTTGAGATGGTTCCTAGATTATTTAAAAATATTGAAAAAAATTTTGTGCTGTATGAATTGTGAGAAGGTAGGGCGGGAAAGAGATGCAGCTGAGAAATGTTATAAAGACGCTGATTTAATTTAAACAATTTTAAAACTATTTTTCTAACAGCCTCTGTCCTTCTCTCTTTCTCCCTACCTTTGTGCCATTGTGTTTCCCCCTCCCCCTATCCCCCAAAATCTGTGAAGCTCATTTTTTTTCTCTAGGAAAACAAACACAAAGCACAACAAATGCAGACCATAGACTTTATACTGCAACCTCCCTGTTTACACACAGCTTAACATCAAATCAAAGCAGTCACTAATGTACAGGTGAAGTTATTGTTTGACATATATTTGAATGAATTCTCTAATTTTCAGAGTATGAAAAGAAAAAGGCAATACCAACTTTTGTGGACAGAATCTTTGGTGGAGAATTATCTAGTACAATCATGTGTGAGGAGTGCAGAACGGTATGTAGACGGTCTGCTTGGTATAGTCTAAAATACGGTGTATAAGACTTGTGCACAGAAGAAACAAGTAGTAATATACGTAGAAATAAGATGTATTAGATAAGAATTTATTAAATGAAGGAAACTAGGCAGCAGGAGCTGCAAGTTTCTCAAAAGGTAAAATTTGACAGAAATATCTGTTCACCTGTACTGCAAATCTCATCTGTTCTCCCAGGACTTGATGGGGGGATGAGAACTGAATGCTTAGAGAGGATTGCGTGGAAGCTTCTCTTAATTCTGAAAAACTGCAGAGATCTTGAGTTATGAGATTTAGTAGGGATGTTGGTTTTGGTTCATGGGTTCCTGTTTTGTAAATACACCTCTACCCCGATATAACGTGACCCGATATAACACAAATTCGGATATAACGCGGTAAAGCAATGCTCCTGGGGGGCGGGGCTGCGCACTCCGGCGGATCAATGCAAGTTCGATATAATGTGGTTTCACCTATAACGCAGTAAGATTTTTTTGTCTCCCGAGGACAGCGTTATGTCGAGGTATATAAATATAAACAATCATAATTTGTATGTGCAAGTAAGAGCATGCATTGGGTGCTATCCCAGAAACAGGCAAAAGAGAAGGGAAACAAATGGCAAAGATGCTACATTCAAAAAATTCTAAGCCAGGACCTTTTTTTTTTTTTTTTTTTTTTTTTTTTTGCCTAAAGTTAAGAGCTTAAGTCCATAGGTAGGCATGTAAATAAATGATTAGACTTCAAGAAATGGTGAGCTGTTCTCCCCTGCCCCCATTACATCCATAGCGGAGTGCTAGCTTCTAATTTGTGTTTAGACTTCTAACTAATAAAAACAAAGTTTCTCTAATTATATTAAGTAAAATCTGTTTGCTTAAGGTGTCCTTGGTCCATGAGTCTTTCCTTGATTTGTCACTGCCTGTATTAGATGATCAGGTAAGAATCAGAGGTATTTTTTTTATATTTGTTTTGGTGTGCAGTTGTTAGCTGGATCTTAGAGAGGAAATTTTTAAAAAGTACGTAATTTCAAAAGGTGCTTATCTTCAATAATCTTACCAAATAAAGTCGCACAATAAAATGATAGAGAATAACAATGCATTTCCTTACGGTAAGTTCTACAGGCTGTGGCTACACAAGCCCTCTTTGAAAATTATCTGATGGTTGGAAATGCTACTGTAGACAGGGCATTGGTGATTTTACTGCCATATCTGCTAATCTTCCTATCATTAGTTAGTACCTTGGTCAGAAAAAATCTGCTATGCCGAAAGGCTGGCTGACTTGTAAAGAATGTTATCTCAGGTAAGCATTTAGGCATTCTTCAGTGTCATGAGTCTAAAATTTAAATAGATCTCATGATATTAATGTGTCAATAGCCATACTTTCCTGAGGCAAATTAGATGGTTCTTCAAATATTAAGTTCCTGTCTATTTACTGCACTGGGGACAGTAATGAGGCTTCCTATCTAATACTGATACTCAGAGCCTTATCATATACTATCAAGGTGAAGAAACATATGGTTAGAGCACTTATTTAACTGATCAATCTAAAAATAGTTTCTGTTTTAGATTTATATCTGTCTGTTTCATTTTTGCCATCAACACACACATTATACCTCCTTTCATCTTCAAAACATATGTAAGTAGTACTACACTTAAAAAAAAACAAAAACAAAACACTAAGGGAAGAAACTTTAAAAATACATATTTCATCCAAAGGATGTTTGGATAAAATGCTCCTGCATTGACTGGCCTTTTTTTTTTTTTTTCATATTAATAGAAGCAAACCGAGCGCCTGATCCTGCAAACACTTACTACTTATTTATTGAAGTTATTCTAAACTATCTAAAATATTTAGTATCTTTTGTGGATTCAGTGAGATTCATATCCGTAAACCTGAATGTTAAGTTCCATCTTTAAATGTTTATGGCTTGGTTCTGCCATCCTGACTCGCAATGAGTAATATTGTACTCTGCAAGCATAGATTTCAGTGGGATTGCTTGTGGAGTAAGGTACTACTCAGTAAGATTAGCAGCGGAATCAGGCTCTTAGTGTGTGTGTGTGTGTGTGAATGTTTTGTTACAATACCTAAAAAATCAGCAGCTTAATTTTAAAATTCTTAGTAATATGTCATTCTCTCTGCAATTTTTTGAGGGGGAGGGGCGATATTATTATTATTATTTTTTTTCAAAATAACTGATATTAAATTAAATCTTTAATCTGAAGTCTTTGTCCTTGAAACTATGATGGTGGCACCATGTTTGTTTGATCAAATCTGTTTTGATTTTTAGAGTGTTAAGAAAAGTTCAAATGAGAAAAACGTTAAAAAGATGAAGGAAAAGGAGGATGAAGAGGATGAAGACAATGACAGTTATATGAAGGAAAGGGGTGATAATCCTGGTGCAAGTAAGCACCTGCAGAAGAAAGCAAAGAAACAGGCCAAAAAGCAAGCCAAGGTTGGTTATGGTGCAAAAATAAATATTAAGCACTTTCACCCTGGGCATAAGATAAAATGCTAGACTTTTTGTTTAGTCCACTTTATGTGTAGGATGATCATTTGCAAGGGGACAACTAATAATTTCTCCCCACTCAAGTGCAAAGCTTACAGGAACAAATATCTTATTTTACCTGTTGTGAAGTTGTATTTATTTTCTGTTGCCTGCTTTTGTAATGCAGCACCAGTTAATATGCCCAGAACTGCTGAACTAGTTAGTCATGTGCTGCCTGACTAAAACAGCATTAACATACACCAGAAGGCTTTTCACTTGTCAGTGACTGCAAGAGACGCACGTATATGGTTCTGGAGGAATATAGGCAAGAAAAAACATTTTGGGGACATAAAAGAAATTCAGATTAGGATTGCAGGATGGGTATTCTAATTGTAAGTGTGAGAGGACTGCATCTGAAAAGTTGAGTGAGAGTGATACTGACCATAATCATTTTGAGTGGATGCCCTCTAATTGTTATGAATTAGATCATTCCCTTTTTAAATGGCAACTCCTGTTGCTTGACGTCATAAGGTATTTCCAAAATAAATGGTGCATAGCAGATAAAAATACAGCAACTTTTTCTCTGCTTTTATACAATATTGTACAGTACACTGCATATTTTTATTTGTAGAACCAGCGTCGGCAGCAAAAAATTCAAGGAAAGGTGCTTCAGATAACCAGTTCTATGGAACAATCTGAAGAAAATGTGAAGGAAGATAAAGAAACAAAGGGAGAAATAAACTCTGAAGTCACTGACCTGAAAAAAGGGGAGGAATCTTCCAGTCAGTGTGAAGAACTTTGCTTAAATCAGAAAGATTTAAATGATCAAGAGAATAGTACAGATGTACATAGTGCCCATGAAAGTATAAAAAATCCAGAACAAGAATATGAAGATAATGAAACCAATATGGATGTTGCTATGAAAGGCTTAGTTTCTACTACTGAGTGTATTAGTGGACTTGACAATCTATCTGTTAAAGAAGATTATCATGGGGAAGAGGAGGAACTTGCTACTAACTTAGAAAAATTATACTTAGATGTTGTTACTGACTCTGATATGGATATCTTGGATGACCTTCATATGGCTGAGTTAAAGACATATGAGGTGGTGAATGAGGACCCAGAAACAGCATTTCGTACTCTTGCAAACAGGGAAGACCTAAACATAGAAGAAGGTTCAGTCCTTCATTGTTTATATCAGTTCACTCGTAATGAGAAACTCAGTGAGATCAATAAATTGCTCTGTGATGTATGTACACAAAGACATTATGGACCAAAGACTAGTGGAAAAAGTATGCCAATTAAGTTTTACTTACAAACTAGAAAACCAACTCTAAATCTGTCTGTATCTTCATTCTTTGTGCTTGTTTTTAAACAGGTTTGCATGGGTAGTTTCTCTTGGATCTATTGATACTCAGTATTTAAGGGCCAGACTGAACCCCTTACTCCTATTACTGAGCACTTACTCCTGAGTAGCCCCATTGTCTTCAATGGAACTACTTGTAAGTTACCATCAGTATAGAGCAAGGGGGCTCACCGTCTGGCTCTATAGTAGGATGGAACATGAAGCAATTTCTTAAACTCTTTAAATGTTAAACTTTTAAAATTACTATGACACATGAGCCATAGGAGGAGAACATGCAGAAATTTGCCCAGCAGACTAATAAGCACCATTCAGCATGTAATTCTGTAGAAGTCCTAGAAATGAGTGTTAGAACTCACCCTATTCAAGCAGATGAGGTGGTGATGTGATATACACTAGTTAATCTCTTGAACTAGGACCATCATGAAGATGGCAGCTTGTAAACATTTATAATTTTGAAGGGAAATCATCAGTGTCTTAAACATATTATAATGATGGATGAAATAAATTGTTTCCAGTCCTAGTACGTGATTTTACTCACTTTCATATTAGAAAAAATTTACATGTTGTTATTGCATTATTCTTGACTATCTAACCAATGGTGCTCTCTCTTTCCTTTAGGTGAGAAGAAGCATATTTATACTAATGCCAAAAAGCAAATGTTAATTTCTCTTGCTCCTCCAATTTTAACACTTCACTTAAAGAGATTTCAACAGGTATTATTAACTGGTTAACTCTTGTATTTTAAAATTTTATTTAGTAATAACCCATGGAAGTTAATGGATCTTGACTTCTGTATAAACTTGTTCCATTAACTACTATTCTTTCTACAACTTTAGAAATAATATATAGGTAATGTGAGAAATATTCCTGATGCATTTATTCCTGTTACTCTTGCTTTCTATAATAGTTCTTAGAATTCTTGAGTTCTTCTAGCAAAGAGACATTTATTAAAACAATTTAACTACCAGAAATGTAGAATTAAGAAATATAGACAAAAAATAAATTGACTCATGCTGAAAAACAAACTTACTAAATATGTAGAAGGATGATCTGCAACAGAGATTCACTCTAAGAAATACATAAATAGAAAGCAGTACAGCTAAAACACATCTAAATGCTGGTGATGGGCAGTAAATTAGATACAAGCTTGCAATGTGATCATGTATTTTGAAAGGGTGTGAATATACAGAGCATCATATTAACTACAGAGGTTATATTCCCTCTGTACCTAGATTATGGCTTTCAGTTTGGAGCTCTTCAATATCAGAAAAACTGCGATAAACTAGAGAGAAATGAGAAGGGGGAAATGAATATCAGAAAGGATTGACTTAAAAGTTTAAAATTAATAATTATATAATGCACCATGGCCAAACAATCAAGTAGGGATATAACTGTCTAAGTAGCTGAAACTCCAGGGAGTGAGCGGAATTGTGTAAAATGATCCAGTGGGATATATTTGTGATTAAATTAAAGGAAAGAAGCTGGGGAAGCTTTTCTTGATGTTCAACATTAGTACCCATTGAGCTGTGGAATAGCATTTGAATGGAAGTGATAGAAGACTCATCACTTGAGACTTTTAAAACCAGGCTGGAGAATGTAGTATAGACAACCTTTCTGCACTGTCTTTAGCAATGGATCAGAGGTGTCCTCCAGCTAGAATTTTTAAAAATATACTCTTCTTCTAACTGTACTGCTATTGTCATTAATGCCAATACATGCTAAAATCTGTAAATTAAACAGCCATGTAGCCCTATGCTCCATAGAAATGTGTAGAGAAACCATAGACAGGAGGAAAATTGGAACATGGCCATAAAGAACCGAAAAGCATGACTGTTTGAAATAATAGTCTGTCTTTCCTCTTCCCTACCTCCCAACTTTGTTTTCCATCCAAAGGTTGGTTGTGTTCTAAATGAATCTTTGAAGTCTTGTTGGAATTTTTTAAAATAACTAAACTTGTAACCTTTTCAGAACAGACTTCTATCACCTGCTTATATATGTCAAGATTTAAAGTCCTTTTTGTGTTTCTTCATTTCTATCTTTCTTATTTCTAGGCAGGATTTAATCTACGTAAAGTTAACAAACACATAAAGTTTCCAGAAGTGATAGACTTGGCTCCTTTCTGTGCAATTAAATGCAAGGCAAGTAAAAAAAAATCCTTTTAATTCTTTTTCAAATAGTTGGACCGGTCAACCCTTACAGCAAGAGGTTTGTGTTTGTTTTTAAAAACTGTTTAGTATGTTCTCAAAACAGTCAGCCATTAATCAGAATCTCCCCATACCATATCCCAAAACTTCACTGACCTTATCATTTAACGTATAGTTAAGCTCTTATGTTAAGTCATAGCGTAGAAGCAATGTGTTAATGACTGACAAGCGGAATCAGAACTGACTCAGTACAGAACAATGGAATCAAAACACACTGGTCTGAAAGGCTGACAGTTCAGCTAGGTTGAATCTCAATATCTGTACTACACTGGCATTATAACAAAATTGTCACTTCACAGAATGTTGCTGAAGGGAATAAAAGAGTATTGTACTCTCTATATGGGGTGGTTGAACATAGTGGCACAATGAGGTCTGGACACTACACTGCCTATGCCAAGATGAGAACTCTGAGAAACCATCTTTCTGATCTTGTCCTCCGTGGAGAAATTCCCCAAGGTAAGTGTCACCAGTATTTTCACAACAGTCCAATCTTAAATGGAATTTCTCTAAACTGGTAGTAACTTGTGACATTTCTGCTTCAGCATTACTTTTAAGATTTTTTAAAATTTTTGTTAACAGCTTTAGAAACTGAATCAGCGGGACAGTGGTTTCACATCAGTGATACCCATGTGCAACCTGTAGCTGTATCTAAAGTGCTGAACTCACAAGCTTATCTCCTGTTCTACGAACGACTGCTATAATTAACCTGGGATGTGTTCCTCACACAATACTTTATGGTTTTTAAACATCTTAAAATAAAGAAATGTTAAATCAGAGAAAAATGACTTGTAAATCATGTTCAATTAGACTTGAAACTGTCTACTGCAGAAATCTCATGCTTCCTAGAAATACTGGCAGATGAAATATTAACTTATACTTTTCCAATAGTTCCATTGCTTTTAAATAAAAAGCTATTTTGTCTTTTTCCATAACATAACTTCAGGTCTGAACCATTTATTTGACTCCTTTGAACAATTACTTCTGGCAATGAACATATTTCTCATATTGTTTTGAGTGGTGTTTGACTCTCCAGAAACTTTCCTGCATTTAATTCTTTAAGACACTGCTAGAATTTTTGATAAAAGACCTCATTAACTAGCCACATGTAGCTACTTACACTCTGGAATGTTGTGGTATAGAACAAAACTCACCTTTGTAGAGAGAAGTTGGGTTATATGTTATTGGACCAACTTCTGTTGGTGAAAGGCAAGCTTTCAATCCACACAGAACTCTTCTTCAGAGCCTATTGTACCCTACCTTGCAGGTCCCTTACATTATGTGCCAACTACTTATGCTGAACAATCTCTTCCACCTTGAATTTTGCTGTGATGCTGGGAGTACCTTTTCCAGCCCTGAAGAAAAGCTCTGAGTGGCTCAAAAGCTTGTGTCTCTCACCAACAGAAGTTGGTCCAATAAAAGAAATTACCTCACCCACCTTGTCTCTCTAATGTGCTGGGCCCCAGATGGCTACAAGTACACTGCATAATCTTCGTAAAGGCAGTTTGCGTGGTTGAGCTGTACCTTAAAATTTGGACCTTTTTTTTTATTACTCAGGGTAGAATCTAAGGCTTATAGAATATCATTTCTCACTTTGACTCTGGATTGAGCTGTTCAGAAAAACTGGTCAAGCTAATTTAGCAGTAATAAATGCAATGGATAAAACTTTCATCTCAGTTCCAATTTCACTGAGCTCAGGTTTGAGTGAACCAAAATTGTTGCCATCTAATCACTCTATAGTGGATTCTGTAAAATGTGTTCACTTGACTTTTATCTGATGTCAGTTACTATTGATAGCAGTCTGAGCCTGAAGATGGAATGGATATAGAATTGAACTTTGCAGTGTTCAGCAGAGTACAGCATCAAAGAAAAGCTAAGGAGCAGAAAAGGATTAAACATCTACTGTAAATGTTCTGAGATCAGCATCCTAGTGGGCCAAGTGTGGGACAAACATATAGTAAGTAGATAGAATCTATGCTGAAAATCTAGACAGGTTGGGAGGGGAAATATAGGCACAGAAAAGTGAAGGTCACACAACAGGCTTGTAATTGGGCAGGGAATATAATAAAGGGTTGACTCCCAACCCAATGTCCTACACATTTAACTAGAATACCTTATTGACTACAGCAGTGTGGGCCAAAAGCTGGTATGTTTCCTTGACACTTGAGTATATAGATGCTCTTTTGGATAGATCACACAATAGGGGCTATAGCCCGATTGTTTGACCTATTTACCCCTCAAGGTTTTCAAGCAAAAAGCAATGTGTGGGAAAAATGTAGTTTATTGAGATTTTATATACCACAACCATGTACCTTAATTTCTTAATGGATTTGTATAGGGTTAGGCTCTGCCCTCTTGAGTAGAGAATGCAGAAAGGCTAATAGGCCTGTACCACAGAAATGCTTAACATGAAGCATTGATTGTGTCTTTCTAGGGAATAGAGCCTTTTCATTTTAAGAGGAAGGTTCTTGACCAGGTACCTCACATAAGATCTCCACCCTGTATATGTTCAGTTTCATAGTAAAACTAATGTGAAAGTTAAAGGTAGTCAGCCCATATCTAAAATTAACAGTAAGTAAAACAGCCAGCACAAAAACACATAGCCAGACAAGCAATGCTGAAAGGAGGACAGGAGACATTTGATGTGGGTTTAATTAGGCTACAACTTTATTATTAGATGCTGGGACTACCCTGCAGATACACTGTTATTCCATAATTACGCAAGGGGCTTTTACCAGCTCCCCCTTTTTTCCTATCCAGGTCCCTCCAGCAAATCCATTACTGGGACCTTACCATACCTGAAGTGGGGAGCTTCCACCAGGTCCCTCCAACCAGGGCTGGATTAAGATTATGAGGGGGCCTAAGGCTAATAGGAGGGAAGGGAAGGGCCTAAGTATGAATTACATATTGCAAAAAAAAAAAAAAAAGTCAAACATTTATCTACATACATACTTACATATTTATTTATATAAAATTAACAAGTTTGTTCTACTCTCACTACACTCAATTCGTCAAACATACTCTTCTGAGTAAGAGGTAGCATGAAGGATGCCAAGCTGTCCACTTAGGCCTCCTTCCTCCTAGGTAGTGGAGTGCTCATCTGTATGGGGATGAACACTGCAACATTCCCCATCCTGCTCATCTCTTTCAACCTTGTGCTTCTACCCTCAGCTCTCCACATGGCACAGTGCAAAGCCAAGCCTTGCAGGTGTTTTCCCCCAAGCTATGGACTCTACACCACATACCCTATCTCTCTCTGGGAGGCAGCCAGCTTTTATTATGTAAAAAAAAAAAAAAAAACCCCTACTCAGGTGTAAAATCCCCTGAAGTAGAGGAAGTAGTAGTGGGAAAATTACATTGGGTGGCATTGTATTTTAGGCTGTCATGCTCTGAAAAGTGCCTCCTGGTGTTGCACTAGCTGAGGACAATGAATTAGTTTTCAAATTGAACCCAAATATTACTTGTGGGATGATACCCAGTTTGTGTAATTAATCTCCAGTGATTCACCACATCAGGCCATTCTGTCACTAAGCTCTTCTACAATTAGAATCATAAGACTGGAAGGGACCTCAGGAGGTCATCTAGTCTGGTCCCCTGCACTCATGGCAGGACTAAGTATTATCTATTCTAGAATGTGTGATCAGCAGCTCTGACATGAGGTTTTTTTAAGGATGAATTCTGTGTGCACCAGCCCCCTATGTTTGCATTTGTTTAAGATTTCTGTAAGCTAGAAGTGACAGATCTTTAGATGGTTGCCCAGTCATAATATTTAGCACTTGTGTATTGTTGACCCCTCAAAATCACTATACAAACGTTAAACAATGTAAAGCTTTTCAGCTTTTGAATGACTAGGAGTTGACAAAACAGCTATTCCCTGTTGTGTTCTCTGCCCCCCTGAACAAAAAGACTTCATTGAAAATCAGCATCTTAAAAGAATGATTATGGATCTTTCAAAAGAACAGTCCAACCAAGGCTGCTATAGTGACACCCTTGTTACATCAGGTCTGGTGTTTAAGGCGAGGGTAGAAGGAAGGAAGAGCTTTGTTTTGTTTGCATGCATGTGTAAATCAACCTTGTTTATTTTTTTTTCCCTTTAAGTGCTCAGAGTTTAAGGGACAAAAATGAATAAGATTCTGCTTATACCAGGTGTGAAAAAACAGAAGGAACCAAAATCTATTCTTGTGCCAAAATCTGTTCTCCCTGAAGTCAATAAGGCTACTTAACTGTCTGCAGGAATTGGCCTGTGTTCTCATTCCCTTCTCAGATCACTCACATTGCATGCTTACCCAACATTTTCCACTTGGGAAAGAAGTTAGTGTGAGTTGGGGCAGAAAAATGAGGACTAACTTCAGGTTTATTTAGCTTTAAGTTTAAGGAATGAAACTCAAAAGAAATCAAACATGAGGTACTTTTATGATGGATTGAACTGCTAGAGAACCAGCAAGTGGACAGAATCTGCCTTTAGCCTATTCATCCAGTCTATCATAGCCTGTTATGAAGTGGATTTAAATAATTGAGGACAAGGGGAGGGAGAAACCTACAACATTGTGTGTTGAGCTTCCTCCAGTCCTTTTGCAACCCTTTAAAAGTACAAAGATGCATTGGCCTGTGGAACTAGGCTGAGCATAAGGAAAGAACTTAGTTGCCTGTGCATCACAGAAAAATACATCACAAAAATTGGATTTCTTTGATTTTTAGTACAAGTCAATACAATATCACACACAGTGCATCATAAATCTGAAGCTCCTCACTGGAAGGTACTGTAAAAGTTAAAGTACCAGTATCCAGAATGGGATGGGATGTTTTGTTTTGTCCTACCAATGTGTGGGAATTATTTCCTTATACATGGGAGGGGCAATAGTTGTGGCTGGAGCTGGATAGTGTGTGCGGGCAGGTTCTGTGCAAGCTTCCCACCCTACTGCTCTGGTACTGCCTTTTCCCCCCGCCACCCCCTTGCCCTGCCCCCCCACAGGCACTCACCAGTTGTCCAGAAATAGAACCCAGCACACATAGATGACTGTGATAGGCACTAGGACCCAGGAGGCAGCATCCTGGAGCTGCCTGCCAGCCTCTGCGCAGGAATGGGAGTTTCTTCCCTTCTGGACAGTTAAACTGAGCTCTGGAGAAATGGGGTGGGGGGGGCAATGCCTACTCAAACCACACCTGCAGCTGGCATGGGTTCCTGCATCTGGCATGTATTTTTAGGGTCCGGTCACCAATTTTAACCAGATACCTGGCAGTGTGTTCCTGCAGCGCAGGGAGAGACAGATGGGAGGAAGTGGAAGCAGCAGGCTTTCAAGTCCCAGGGAGCCACTTTGCCTTTCCTGCTGGCAGGAGGGCTCCTGCAGGGCTGCGTGAGCAAGTTCGCTCCCCCTCCCTGACCAGTAGGGCCTGGGAGGTATAGTTCACAAGCTGTGGTATTTTTTGACAGAAAAGATGTAGAACACGTTTTGCAAAAGTGTATCCCCCCTCCAGAACTGGTCTAAAGATGTTGGGGAAAAGGGGTTATAGGTGGAACACTTCCCTTGTGTTCTGCTTCACCTGTTCAGCCTCCTCCTAATTTTTATAAGCAAAAACAGCCAACCTTGTGAAAACTTGCAAATATAGTGCATCATGGAGTCAATTCCATGCTGAACAGCAAATTTCTATATAGTATTTTGTATTATGGCAAAGTCATGTTGCAAAAGATCATTCTTACATACTAAGGAGTGTAAAGATTTTCAGAGAAAAAACAGGTGGCCTCAAGTGAACATGTGGCTCTTAAGATTGTAGTTAAAGGAGACTTTCACAAGAGCTGAGACCACCACTGTTTCCATTTTACAGACCAGTCAGCTTAACTTCAGTATCTGGAAAGATAATGGAGCAAATAACCAATCAGTCTGTAAACACCTAGAAGATAATTAGTTAAGTAACAGCTAACATGGATTTGTCAAGAACAAATGTCACACCAACCTAATAGCTTTCTTTGACACGGTTACAAGCCTTGTGGTTCACGGGGAAGGATGAGAGCAGTAGATGTGGTATATCTTGACTTTAGTAAGACTTTTGATACTGTCCCAATGACCTCAAACTAGGGAAATATAATCTACTTAGAGCTACTATAAGGTGGGTGCATAACTGTTGGAAAATCAGTGGCTCACAAGCTGGAAGGGATATCGAGTAGGGTCCTGCAGGGATCAGTCCTAGGTTCAGTTCTGTTCAATACCTTCATAAATTTAGATAATAGCATAGAGAGTACACTTAACTTTGCAGATGATACCAACCTGGGAGAGGATGCAAGTGCTTTGGAGGACAGAATTACAATTCAAAATGATCTGGACAAACAGAATGAAGTAAACAATGAAATTTGATTAGGACAAATGCAAAGTATTCCATTTAGGAAGGAACAATCAATTGCATACATACAAAATGGGAAATGACTGCCTACGAAGAAATACTGCAGAAAAGGATAGCCGGGGGCTATCGTGGATCACAAGTTAAATATGAGTCAACTGTAACACTGTTGCTAAAAAAGCAATCATTTTGGAATGTATCAGGAGTATTGTGAGCAAGACAAGTAATTCTTCCACTCTATGCAGATAAGGCCTCAGCTGGAGTCCAATTCTGGGTGCCACATTTCAGGAAAGATGTGGACAAATTGGAAAAAGTGCAGAGAAGAGCAACAAAAATGATTAATGGTCTAGAAAACATGACCTATGAGGAAAGACTGAAAAAATTGGAGTGGTTTAGTCTGGAGACAAGAAGACTGAGGGGGACATAAAAGTACATAAATGGTTGTTACAGGGAAGAGGGTGAAAAATTGTTCTCAGGCTAGGGCAATGGGCTTAAATTGCGGCAAGAGATGTTTAAATTGGACATTAGGAAAAACTTCCTGTCAGGGCAGTTAAGCACCAGAACAAATTACCTAGGGAGGTGATGGAATCTCCATCGCTGGAGGTTTTTAATAGGTGTGACAAATAGCTGTCAGGAATGGTCTAGTTATTTCTTAGTCCTGCCCTGAGTGCAGGCGATGGGACTAGAAAACCTCGGGAGGCCCCTTCTAGTTCTACACTTATGATTCTATGACATGGGTAAAGTGGTACACGTTTAACTATAATTTCCCCAAATTGTGATTAAAGATTGTTAATGGTGTTTAGGGTTTATTTGTTTTCAATATAAAGGGAAACAGAAGCTGTAGAGAGATTCAAAACAACTTGTTCCTTTAATCAATATAGATAATTAACACTCAAAAGCAACATGTGTGAAAGATAATTTTAAGGCTACAAGTCTAATAGGACAAGTTAACAAATTGAGTCTTTTTATACTGCAAGTTCATTTATTGAAATAGTAGTGGTACTGCACTCTTTACTGGATTACAGTTTCATAACTTAAGGTGAGGGAGAAAACATGTCAGGTCCCAACAGGAGTATTACAAGATCCATACAATCCTAGTTCACTCAAAGTACAGTGAAGGTGTTCATTCGCTTTGGTCATCATCCCAATCTTTCTTTCCTGACGGAGGTTTGGGCCCACCAGCTGGTTTTGCCATGATAATCTTGGGGGAAAAAAATAATTAGATTAGGTAACTCACTTTGGATTTTTCCTTTCTATAGCTTGAGACATGCAGTTTGAGCAGCAGTCACTAAACTTATGCAGATCTGTTACTTTTGTACATTTTAACAGACAAGCTTTTGCCATTGGGTGTGTCCCATATTTCTGCAAATATGTTGCAAGTTGGCATGGCACATCATAAGATGCTGTTTTCCCCAATACAATTTCAGTATTCCCTCAGTTACCTTTTTTAAAAGGGAGAGGGGGATTCAAGCTGTACACTTTCACATCTAAGAAAGATCTGTTTAATATCTAGCTAGTTTGTCAGAGTGACTGGGTTACTGAACACATGCAATATATTACAAGAAGAGTTTAAAGATAAATCTGTAATGCACAAAATCTGAATAAACTGAAAATCTATTTTAAATCCCTGACATCAGGATTTCCCAGCATAGGCAGACTTCCAAAAATGGCAGCTACACCTCTCTCAAGTAGCACCGCACAATTTAGTTTCAGTAACTAAAATGAATTCACTACAGCACAGCAATCTGCCACAAATCGTATTTCAAACAGGTTGTTAAAAAGGTGAAACTGCTCGCACACGTGCCCTTGAAAGCCAACAATACATATTAGCTCTGTGCTGAGTGTGGATACATTCATGCAACAGATGTGTCTCTCAACTCAATATAACAAGTTCCACCGATTTTACAGCTCACTATTTTTCAGGTTAATCTTTCCATTCATCCTTATCCCAATGTCCTTGTTGTTTAGGGGCTTTTGGACAGCCCGCTGGTTTTGCCATAATAATCTACAGAAGTTTTACATGCATATCACACAATTCTGCTAAAGTTCCATAAAATACCAAGTCATTAAACTATCCAGAAAAGCCTTCAACGCATTCCTTCCATTTTATTGTACAAGATGCATTTAAAATACAGATGTGGAAGGTTTTCTTTTCTGAAATACATACTACACATTTTCTTTGAGACAGTTACGTGCTCATACCTGTGAAATTAAGAGCTACCAACTATGGGTCAGGATGTAAATCCAACATGTATGGATCTCAGTGAGATGGCACCTTGCCTCACCTTTCCAAGATCTGAATCTAGCAATATGGTCAGCAATAATATATCTTGGTTTCACAAAAATAAACTGATTTAAGGTTATCAGTTTAGTTTTTATAGCATGTATTCCTGACATGTACAAAAATGTCTCAAGTTAACTCAAAAGTTTGAAATCACGATCTCCCAAAGTCATTTCTTCAACTCACCTGATCTACTCTGAGCACAGTCACTGCAGCATTTGTAGCCAGTTTAATACCCCAGTGTTTTCCAAGATATGTATCTAACACACCAGTTTCCAACATATCCTTCACAGCTGCAGTTTCAGCCTGTCAGAAAAAAATATGAACATGGTTCAAAGTTTCATAGCACCAGATTTTCCTACCTTATTTCAAACTGTTCTACCTTTGTAATCCTAAACACCAACAGCCACACCCACCAAATGGTAACACAAGGACACTTGCCCGATTTTATCCCCTTTCCTCCAAATAAAACATTCATTTGAGCAACTTTTAGAAATGCGAACTGAATCATAAGTGGAATTATCTGAGCAATTGTTCAAGAACATATCCTTACGTCTCACATAACATTACTACATGAACAATGGCTGTAACTAATTTGTCTGCTGAAGAACAAAACATCCATTCTCTAAGCTGTTTGTCTAGCTCACTGATTAATATACTGCTCCAATTACTTTAAAGCTGAACACCTAAAATCTAGAACATAATTTATATCCTTGGGTATTTTATGTGGAGTATTCTTTTGCACAGAACCAAGTATTTTGGCAAGCATAATGTATGACACCATTTACCTCAATATCAAATCCAACATTTTTGTTGCCTTCTTGGTGCACTGCATAAAGTTTGGAGAGAACCTCATTGGCCTTTACTCCCGAATTTTCTGCTAGTGCTCGAGGAAAGGCTTCAAATGCCTCAGCAAATTTCTTGATAGCATACTGGTCAAGCCCAGGACACGTCTAAAGCAAAGTTTGAAAACTGTTTAATATTTTAAAGGAAAAGAAATGGATGAAGCGAGAGGAAAATACATTATTTACCTCTCCATAAGATGCGATCTGCTTGGCCAACTCAATCTCTGTTGCACCACCACCAGGAACAAGACGTTTATCCTGTGAACAAAACCCCACAAGATAATTATAAATGCAAAGTGGTTTGAGGTAGTTTTGTTTTAAAGTAACCTGATTAGATTTTTAGTTTCTAGAACTAATTTCTGCCTTCATAAACAGATATTTTTCTTGGTAGAATATTCCACAAGTGCAGAAATGGCACCAACTTCAAAAAGTGAGGCATTTTATTAGTATGGCTAAAGGTAAAAATCTAGCATCTATTATTTCTAAATGTCTTTGGGAAAAGTTCATTACTTTACTAAAACAATGAAATGGAAGTGATAAGAGTAAATTTGTTTTTATCTCAACAGACAACATGATTTGTTGGGAAAAACAGGAAAGGCACTGTATATTAATACTGCTCCTCAGCCGATCACCTATTCTGGGGAGTCATTATGGAAGAGGCAGAATAAGAACTGCAAGGGACTCAGACTTGGATTCAAACAGTGGCAAAGTGGAAACTATCAGATGTTAAGCTTTCAAAAAGCTTCATGTTTTCTACAGTTTTTCAGCCTGTATTCGCATTGAAGACTCCCCATCTTATTTTAAAATCAGTATCTTAATTGCACAGTTTAAAGACAAAACTTTTGTAACAGACTAAGGGCTGGTCCACACTAACCCCCCACTTCGAACTAAGATACGCAACTTCAGCTACGTTAGTCACGTAGCTGAAGTCGAACTATCTTAGTTCGAACTTACCGTGGGTCCACATGCGGCAGGCAGGCTCCCCCGTCGACTCCGTGTACTCCTCTCGCCGAGCAGGAGTCCCGGCGTTGACGGCGAGCACTTCCGGGATCGATTTATCGCGTCTAGACAAAACGCGATAAATCGATCCCAGAAGATCGACTGTTTACCGCCGGACCCGGAGGTAAGTACAGACGTACCCTAAGTTGTCCTAATTTATGAACTACATATTTTTGTACAGTATCTAAGCATATTTAACACCCTTATCACCAACGATAGATACCAATATCCAGATTTGCTGCTGCTCTCAGTTTCCAATGGGGACGGCAGGAGGTTGGGGAAACGGTCCACAGAGTGCCACCTAAGAGTCACTGATTCTCTGGCCAGGGTGCCGTTTAGCTCTGCCAGCTTGTATTGGTCTCAAACAGATCTTGTCACTCAAGATGGACTAAGCACAGTGCACTCTGACTACAACCCATCTCCTAACTCCAGGGCTGCACGAGTGGCATAGGAATCAGTTACACACCCGCTCTTTGCCCACTGGAGATTCCCCCGTGCTGAGGAGATACAAGTAGTTTCCGCATTCCAAGCAACAGAAGGGAGCAAAGCATGCCGTAAAGTCTTGGCACAAATATCTTGGTCTACAGCTCTGTTTTAATAGAGAAGTATATTCATTTTACTCACCCTAGTGAGTACTTTAAAAGTATTAACACCATCATCTATTGCTCTCTCTATGTCATCCATTAGATTATCTGTAGATCCACGGATTACTATGGTAGAAATGGCACCATCTTCCTTTTCTGTTAAGGAAAGACAGACTTAGTTCTCTAGAAAACATATTAAGATGTAGAACATTTATAAATAAAGTTCTAATCATGACATAGAACCATAATCTCCTATGAATAGAAACATACCATGCTTAAACACAACTACTTGTGTATCCCCAACCTCTGACAAATAAACACTGTCGCAATGACCCATTTCTTCTAATGTAGGTGGAATCTGGAAAAAAGAAGCACAAGTCAGAAAAAGATTCTGTTCATACAAAATAAATATCTCCACTGATGATACTCATTTGCAAACGGCATACCAATTTGGGAAGAGCGGTAGCGCCAAGAGTTTTACACAGCCTCCTGAGATCCCATTTTGAGTTCAACCTTAAATAAATAAATAAAAAAGAGTTCCTTTTACTACCATGTTTCCAAGAACAATTTGAAGTTTACTTTAGTTTGCAAGGAAAAATAAAGGTTTCCTCCATAATTTGGCAGTTCTATGTAATATTATCAGAATTAGTTTATTGGTATCCACTACAACACTACCATGGCATCAACTCCTCTAGTGCATTTCTGCAGTTGCTATTCTATGGTTACAGGAATTCCATGCTAATATTACAGAAATTGAAGTAGTAATGCTTTATTTTTAAGCACGGTTCACTTGGAATCAAATTTTTTTTACTTAATATCTATCTAGCATTTTGAAAGTTTAACTATTAATCCTCAACATCTTTGTGATAGAGGAATAGCTACTATCTCCATTTTACTAATGGGGAAAAAAGTTTAATAAGCTTAACGCTCAAGGCTACTAGGCCAACATCTGGTCTGCTGTATTAGACCATGTTTCATCACAAATAACCTCATGGGATCAAAATGCTGTTTCCCTGAACATGTTACAACTCTTTTGAAGTGTCACTTATTCTGTTTTGTAAACATAATAGCTTTTACATGCACAAGACTTTTCTGAGAGGATCAAAATATGAAAATATAACACTAGCTGTTATGTCTTTTTTATGGGGCTGTCCTACGTTTAATAATTATACCTATACTCAAAAATGTTCACTCATTTTTATAAAGTGAATTTTAGTGCCCATGGAAAATGCTTATCAAAGGTCCTAGGGCAGAGTTCTTCCATTTATGCACTACCTATATTGTTTATACTTCCGCACACCACTGCATACTCTGACTTGGAGGAACCACCATTGTGATAGCCCTACCTCTTGTGCCCATTCAACCACTTTACTAAAATCACTAATGTCTTTTTAGAATATTTGATTTTGTTGACTGGAAAATTATTTTCAAATAATGAATAACTACAATATACAGAAAATGCAACCTTTACACCAAAACTCCATATTTTGCAAGGTGCAATCCATGGTCAGGAAACTCCAAGCTATGTTCGGTAACAGACACACCCTAACTGTAACTAACTTAACAGACACTCAATTTCACCCTCTACTGGAGGAAAAATCATCATCCACATTAGGTAAGAATGTTTACATTACATATACCTTTGTATTCTGAGGACTTTGAGGAGACAACAGCAAGTATGGTATGTATAGGTATTGACATTTAAATTGTTTGTACCATTTTAATCCTTACCTGACTAACATAAGATTGTATTTATTGGCATAATGAAGTGCCATGTCTGCCACTTTGCCACCTGTTACTACAACATTTGCACCAGCATCAGCAATTGCCTTGACTTGCAGATCCATTAGATTTTCTTCTCCCTTGCTGAAATTCCTAAGTTCGTCAGCAGTTTTTATCAGTACAGTGCCCTATCAAAAGGAAACATTTTTCGATTTACAAAACACATGCGTATTGTGCCTAGAGGTTTTACATGACATTTTGACAAACCAAAATGAACTTTCCCCTTTCCTGTTCACCCCTGCAACTCATGCTACTTTATCATTATTCCTCAAGTAAAAGCATGAGTGAAACGTGTCGGATACTAAATTGCAGGTCAGCAAGGTTCAGTTCTGGACCACCAGGAGAGAAATTTCACAGCTGAAGATCCTATCTCAGGAATGCCTTAGTTTCTAGTCCAGAGTTCAGATACAGGAACTGTTCATATCTGTCCCTGTAGCTGCTCAAGTGTCAAGACAGTGCTTCCTAAAACAGAATACTAACCATATAGAATTTTACATACACACAAACCATCCTGGCTACCAGTTTACTTCTAGAGTTCAGTGTGATTTATGGAGAATGAGGTGTAATATCCTCCACATGGCTAGCACCAAGTGAGCAGCCACATTTTATATCAGCAGAAGCTTCTAAATTGTCTTCCAGGGTAGCACCAGAACATATCATACTAATTTACTTTAGATGTCAAGTAGGCTTGTATCGCTCTGGCAAGAGGAAAGTCACAACCATCCTTATCCAGACACAGGTGGAAAGATTTTTTCCAGCTACCACTGTTATCTTTAAAATCTAAGGAAGGCTTTACGGAGGCAAAGAAATAGTAAATGTCCCATTTTGAACAAAAAGATAGATTGTCGTCATCCACATGCTCATGTCAGTGCAGCCTAAACCATTTACTACTTTTGACAGCCTTACATTGGACAGAAGGGTGTAATGAATAACATCACTTCGCACACCTGACATGAGTTCTCAGGGGAGCTATACTTTTGCCCAACACTATCATCTAGGACTTTTCAAAGGAAAAAGAATGGAGCTGCATTGCAGTGACTCAATTCACCCCTACCAGAGTCTATAACTTTTCAGGTAATTTTGTCGACCACCATGATGTAATATAGGTATCTGCAATTAAGTCAGTTAATTAATTTGCACTTAAATGTCATATTAAACAACCTAGTAGAGCAAAACTACTGTATATTGGGCACACAAGAATATCTTAAACTCTATTTTGACTCAAAATTATATTTGTATGCTAACATTTTGTGTTATATATTAACTGTCAGTGATCTCAGGAAAAGTTTGAAAATGCATCTGCTCAAAGGAACACTTCATATTAAAGTTAGAGAAAAATATGGTTTAGACAGCTATGATAGAAAACCCTGAACTTCATTTTAACATAGAAGCTCAAGTCCCCTATTAAAAAAAGTTGTCACCGTCAATTGTCAAGGATATTTAAAGTTAATATTAATCTGAGAATAATACAGACCAAGTACTGCATATGTACATAAATTGCTATGGGACTTCTTTTGGGCACCTACATACCTTAGTTTCAGTTATCATGCCATCAAAAGGACAGGAATACACAGCTATTTTGGCATCTTTGACAGAAGTAACATCTCCTTCAGTTTCTTTTTTAAAAACCATACCATGCAGGACTGAAGAGGCAGAGATACCAGAGCCCTAAAGAGAATAAAGGGGACAGATAAAGATCACATTTCAGTACACCAATCCACCACAATAAAGCTACACTTGCTCTTTTAAAAAAGGAAGTCTCATGTTTGAACATGCTTAGACATGTTTCTATTCCAGGATGAGGAGAAAACACTATGCTGATTTGGGAATACTGAATATTCTTCTCTAGAAATACACAGTTGAAGATTTATTCCATGGCAGTAACAATTAGAAATTTTTAGTGATCCCTTTTTCTGCTCCCAGTCAGGAAGAAGGATTAGCAAGAAAGAAGTTGATGGGAAGCACAAGTTTGGCCCATTCTGTCATCCTTACTGAGGTCTAATATCCCACTGACAGAGTAAGAACAACAGGATCAGGCCCGTAACATTCTGCATCCTCCCCCACCCCAGCATGAACATCTGGGTTGCATTTTAATTGAAGGTACGATTACTGAAAAACATATTGGTTGAGCTTTTAGCTCATGAAACTGATTTGTTTAAGGACCAAACACTTAGAGTTCTGCCCCTGAAGTCTACAGGCAATTCAGCTCTGAGCCAAGTATTGCACAGAAAATATCTTGAAACTAGGAATGCCAGAGTTTGGTAAAAATAATTTAATTGAATGTGTTATAACAATATATCTACATTATTGAAGCCGTGCCTCAATCTATCAAAAATAAAGACAATCTTAAAGTCTAGGCTGGGCGAGGGACAACAGAAATGTAACATTTTAGGATCCAAAAGTTAGCTATTTTCATTACAGAGTTATCTAATACAATAACAGGAATACCAGAATTTATTCCTGGAGGAATTCTGCGCAAAACGCAGAATTAATATCCCCTGCAGTTATTTTTCCCCCTCACCCGCCACAAAATAATTGATTCTGACAGGGAGGCATGAGAGAGGTGATGCTGCAATTACACCTTTCGCCAACCAGGGGCTGATATGGTGCCAGAAGAGAGGGCAGCCTGCTGCGGAGACGGAGGAGGCAGAAGCTGCCTTCCTCGAAGTGCCATGGCCGCGGGACCAGGTTAGGAGGCACGAGATATGGGGGGGACAAAGAGAGTGGGGCACATGGAGCTGCTGGGGAGTCACAAATTGGGGTTCAGAAGGGCTAGTGAAGGTACAGGAGTTAGTGGGGTAACATTAAGCCAAGGGCTGAATGGGAGTGAGGGTACAGGGCCACAGGGGGATATGCCTGGCTGAATGGGGAGTGCGCGTGCAGAGAAGATGTGCCTGACTGAAAGGGAGTCAGTCTGTGTCTGAATGGGGGATGCTCCCCAACAATCCCTCCCACCCCCCACAAAAAAACTGTCCCACCCACGCGTAACAACCTTCCAGGTTCACTCCCAGGGCTCCTTCCCAGCAATTACTTCCCTCCCGCTCAGCTCCTCCGTTGCCACTGACTCCCCCAAACTTTCACACTGCTTCTAAGTGTGTGGCAAATATGTTTCTGAATTGTAGTTTAAATGAATTACTACTCAAAGTTTCATATTTAATATGCGTAGAAAGGAATCTATTTGTCGAAAAACATTTCATGAATCTTTTTTTGTTGTCTGTTCCAGACATGCTTGCTGACAAGTATTGTGAAATAAATTACCAAAATAATTGAAACTGGCATGGTTATATTGGGTTATTCTGACAAATAAAATATGCAGAATTTTGAAGAATTTTAAAATATTGTGTGCAGAATTTATAATTTTTTGGCGCAGAATTCCCCCAGGAGTAAGAATTAGTCATGTTTTAGTGAAAAAAGTTCAGAGCTTACCAAAATTTTGCATACTCTGATGCTGTCAACATTGAAATGACCAGAATTAGGAAGAATAGATACTGTTTGAAAAAAGAAACATGTATTATATAATTTAAGTGCAAAGTACAAATGTGACACCAGAAAATCATATGCATCATTTATATAGAAAATACTGTATTAATAAGATATTTGGTTTTAAAAGCCTTTAAACAAATAAAGAGATCAAGAAATGAACTGCCAAATTTTACGTTAGCAGGAAACAGTTACCCTCCTCAATGATCAGTTACAGATAAGTATAGGTAGTGCAATGCTGAGAAAGCGGAACTCTTCACTATGAAATAGCAGTATCTGGCCAGCAAAAGAACACAAATCAATGAAGCCAGCAGGCCAAGTTTAGCCTGTGCCCACTTACACTGAGGCTGAATTTGGCCCAGAGTATTTTGAGGAAAATTTTGCTCTAATGATGAGAGTTGTATTCTTGGGCTCTACAAGATGGAGAGCTCTATATAACAAAACTCACCAACATCACACTTAGATTAAGTCGTGCATTTAAGAGCATGAGTGCAACTGCAAAGATGAAAATAGATTTTCATCTTGAAAATGTATGGCTTACTAGAAAGCCATTTGGACTAACCACAGCTGGGCCAAAATGAGCATGAAGAGAATTCAGTGGGTAAGACGAAAAGAAATACCACCTCCCTCTCTCCCTTGCCCCCAAAGGCATGAGACCTGATATATTCAGCTCATTTAGCCTAATACATGAATAGCTGGCAATGCCTTTCACCTATGACGTGATCACTTGAATAACATAAAGATTAAAAACAAGCCTGTATTCAGTTTAGATACATACAAGATGCAAACTTGTTTACTTACCACATGCCTGAGCAATAAGCTTTGCCAGGAAGATTTCATTGCCATATTGTTTACTCATTACTGAGGTGTGCAGCAAAGATGCCACTTCTTCAACATCATGCAGATTCTTTGCAGAACAGCATACTAAGTCAGGAAGAATTTCTAGGGCTTTCTTGCAAGCTTTTTCATAACCTTCTATCACCTGTAATGCAAATGACAAAGTTCACTAACATTCTAACCTCCTCCACCTAACTGTACATTCATGTTCACTATGTTTCCTTCTGAAAGAGTCACAAAGTATCAATGCATACATTATGTATATACTGTCATTTGAAAGTTGACTAAAGGGAGCAGCTCAAAAGGGATGGAGATCATCAAGTAATACATAGCAAGTATTCAATAATATTATAGCTGTGATTTATAATACACAACCCAAGGTCACTGATTAACCCATATTAGTTATCATCTACCAGTGTTCATGCAGCATGAATATTAAATTAACTACATGCCTCTGAAACTGAAAGTCCCATCCTCAGAAGTTCCTCTGCTTGCTCAAGAAGGGTTCCAGCAAAAACAAGGACAAAGTTTGTTCCATCTCCAACTTCTTGCTCTTGCATATGGGAAGCCATTACAATCATTTTTGCAGCAGGGTGTTGGACCTGTTAAAGGAGTTAGACATATTAATTTAACTGTTAATATCCCGGTTAGTCAACTTTAAAAGTATATAGCCCTGAATATATGTATCAAATATAAGCTCCTTTTTGGTTAAAAATCTGATCTAAAATTAATCAGGATTATGAACTAGATGGGGAAAAAGCAAGTTAAACAATAAATTACACAATAAGCAAGAGTATAAGATATGAAAATTGCAAGACTCTGCAATTGGAATACTGCTGTGGGGTTAAGACAATAGAAAAAAGGCACTTCCTTTCTTCCCCATTTCTAATTGACAGCTGCATTATTTTTATGGGATACCAGTGTGGCCTTACAATCACACATGATCACACATGTAGATTACCTTAGACTTTCAACTTACCTTGTCAAGATAAACTTCAAGCAACACTGAGTTTTGTGTATGCATATATACACAGTTGATCAGCTCTAAGCTATACTTTCCAATCTGCACAAAAATGGCAGCTCTTCCCCCTTCCAATAAACAATTTAATAGAAAACTGCTTTATCTATACTTGGATATATTTATAGCTACAATTATGGTGTCTAAGCCATGGTGACATGCAAGATTGATTATAATAAGCAATTAAGACTCCTGTATTTAAGCACTCTACTGAAATTTTACAGTACTGAGAATACTGTAAAAACAAGTCTAACCGTGCATGTAAATACAGATTTAAAAATATCAAATTAAAAAAGCAGTAAATACATTTTCTTAAACATTGTGTGTTTGTTCACTTGCTAATTTTATAATTCAATCATTTATAATGGTCCCCTCTTTAAAGTAAATTAGGAAAGTTCTATAGCAGTGATACTCAGACCTCAGTGGTTCAGGAGCCAAATTAGCAATCAACATCACCAAAAAGAGCCATAGTAGTGTGAATGCATTGTTTATTTACTATTTTTATATATTATTCTCACAGCAAAATAACTGACCAAGTATTATTATTTTATCAACTACAATCGGTTAATAACATAGTAAAATAACCTGATTGGTTAAGGATATTAAAACACTGTGGTTTAATATCATGTGCTGCAAAGAGCCGCAGAAGACAAACTGAAGAGCCACTTGTGGCTCAGGAACCTCAGTCTGAGTATCACTATTCAATAGCATACACACAACATTATTCATGGGTTGACACAGAGGCATCACACAATTGAGTTTCTATTTAACTGTTGCAGCAAATGACGTCACCTCAGCTTCTGCATAATTCTATTAACTTTCTCATTGCAGGATGTCACATCCCCAACGTCCCTAAAACCAAAAGTGAGAATTCTACGCAGGTAGAGGGACATGTGAAAGTTGGCACCAACAAGAAATTAACGTTGCACTTATTTCTCTTAAACAAGAGTCTTCCACACAAGATGCCAGCAATTACAATCCATGTCTCTTTCATTCCTAAATTCTACTCCTATTTTGAGGAGGAAGAGAGGCAAATACCAATAATGACATTCAATAATCCAAGTGTCTTTGCAGCAGGGCCTTTCTGTCACTACTAGAGCTCTGAAAAGCCCTTCTATTTTTTTCTGTTGTGTGTATATTTGCTACACTCCTCTCAGGATCCAATTATGAATTAGATCATTTAGAAACTGTGGCCCTGATCCTATAAACTTACCCTTATTAATAAAACTGAGTAAAAGCCTTAGTTGTTGAAATGAACTTTAGCTAGTTGGTAATCTTTTAACATGAAAAAGCACTTACCTCCAACTCCCTTAAGATCGTTGCAGCATCGTTTGTCACGAAAAGCTTCTCAAGATGATTGATAACCATTTTGTTCATTCCTAAATGATAAAAAGCTCATCATTCTTATTTTACACAACTGTAAATACTTTACAGTTTGAATTGGTGTTATTTGGTTAAATTCCTCATCTCATGCAATCGATGGACTATTTTTGTTCTTCATATAAAAGTATTTATAACAAAGAAGTTTACCATAATCAGTTTCCCCTGTAAAGAAGTGGTTTGGGATATTTTGACCTTCATAATTTTTAGCCCTATAAACATTTGTAAATTTGGATTGAGGAATCTGTGAGACCTCTCTCTTCTGAAATAAAGTTTTGAAGTTACATTAAGGGGATACTTACAATTTAAACAAAATTAGTGTTTTGTAATTCTATTACATAATTTAAGATTACTACCAAAAATGTACCGCACAATATGTTTTTCAGTTTATTTTGTGCATTTGATAGTGCAGTGTGTAGTCAGTTTAACCATATCCCCTACACAGTCAATGTTTCTTCACCTTCTGTGGATCTTTCACATAGCAGCAAATGGAACAAAAAAAACTAAATTAGTACAATGATGATAATTCTACAAAAACAGACTTGAGGACTCAGAGGCAGCTATAGGACATTAAACTTTTTTTAAAAAATTGACCAGACTGAAAATGCTCCTTTATTGAAATCATGTGACTAAAGACATTTATAACTGAAGTTTTACCACAAACAATGGCATGGTCATCCTTCAAGAAAAACAAATATAGCTTCTTTGTACATAAATATTACAATAAACAGTATAAAATTAGAGAAGGTTACCATTTGGTCCAAGAGCTGTACGGGTTGTTTGGGCAAGCTCCTTACATGCCTGTATGTTCCTAAATACAGCTTCTTCTAATCCTGAAAAATGCTGTCAAAAAAAATGTTTATTGCTTAGAATCAGAGGTTCTAACAAAAAAATTCTGGAAGAATTACAGTCACTTGTCATTTGACAGCCAGGATGAAATGCTGGCTTCACTAAAGTCAATAGCAAATCTCCCACTGAGTTATTTTGGAGTGAAATCCTGGCTACACAAAAGTTTAAACAAAAATTCAATCCTCCTCTTTCAAAAACAGTGACAAAGAAGCTAACATACACTGGCTGTCAACTGCAGAGTTTAGCAACTAAAGCAAATTTATGAATATGAAAGAGGAAAGTTGGGTCAACACTCAACAGATTGAACCTCATAAGTCTGTCCAAGTTAATGAGGGACTTCTGGTGAGGATATTGGCTTATGGAGGGCATGACAAATGTCTTCCACACCTACTTGCCTGAGAAAAATGTATGCACCATCACTCCCATCAAGATCATACCCCCAAAGTTATACCATTTACACCACTCCCACATCAGTAAGTCAAATATGCCCCACAAGATAAATAATTTCCAACTCCCTCCCACATACACCTCTACCCCAATATAACACTGTCCTTGGGAGCCAAAAAATCTTACTGTGTTATAGGTGAAACCACGTTATATTGAACTTGCTTTAATCCGCCGGAATGCGCAGCCCCCCCGGAGCACTGCTTTACCACGTTATATCCGAATTCATGTTATATCGGGTTTCATTATATCGAGGTAGATGTGTACATACATCCATTTGTAAATTTAGAGCTCCTATCAGTTAATAAATCATGTCTCCTCTCTAAATAAATCACACACCTCTGCAAAGCTCATCTGGGTGCCCTCTAAAAGTCCCAGAGAAAACTCTGTTTCCAAGCTCTCTCTCACAACTTCAGGAAAGGTAGAAGCAGCTCCAGCTGTTCTGTTCCTGTCTCTTCTTGTTAAAGGAGAACCAGCATCTGTGCCATTTTGCCTCCCCATTCCCCTCTCCTTTCTACAAGAGTTCAGCAGCTCCTGCAACTATTCCCTACCTCCAACTACTCTCTTGTGAATAAAGAAAAGCATAAAGTTCCTGAGTTGCTTGCGTCTCCCATTCTCCATCCTGTTAAGCAGCAGTACTCAGAAACCTCTGTTGCTTTCTTCTCCCTTCCAGAGGGGGAGTCAGCAATAACCTAGTCCAGGGGTGGCCAGCCTGAGAAGGAGCCAGAATTTACCGATGTACGTTGCCGAAGAGCCACAGTAATATGTCAGCAGACCCCCGTCTCCCCGCACTCCTGATCAGCTGTTTCGGGGCATGCAGGAGGCTGGGGGGGGGGGAGGGGAGGGTTGAAAGCGAGGGCAAGGCAGGCTCAGGGGAGGGCTGGGAAGGGGTGGAGTGGGGCCAGGGCCTGTGGCAGAGCCAGGGATTGAGCATCCCCCAGCAGTGAGCACCCCCCAGCACATTGGAAAGTTGTCTCCTGTAGCTCCAGCCCCAGAGTCGGTGCCTATCTAAGGAGCCGCATATTAACTTCTGAAGAGCCGCATGTGGCTCAGGAGCCACAGGTTGGCCACCCCATACCTAATCCCCCTCTGTCCATTTATTTGAGCAAAGTTTCTATTCTCCTAGGCAGGTCTGTCAACTTGTTAAATACACCTCTACCTCGATATAACGTGACCCGATATAACGCAGGAAAGCAGTGCTGGGGGGAGGGCTGCACTCTGGTGGATCAAAGCAAGTTCAATATAACGCTGTTTCACCTACAACGCGGTAAAAAAATTTGGCTCCTGAAGACAGCATTATATCGAGGTAGAGGTGTCTATTAATTCAATGTTGAGTTTGGCATTGTACTAAGCATTTTGCTTCTCTGGAATTTTGTTTGTAAACAGTATAGTAAGAATAGACTGATATAAGGGTATTCATTGGTAACAGGAGTGAGTTAATTTATTAGCATTTGCATTCCACAGCTGGGGCTTGTTTGTGCTAAGCACTGTGTGGCTATATATCAAAACAATTCCTTGCCCAAACAGCTTGCAATATCGAAAGCCAAGCAACCTACACAGGGTGAGGGATCAGAGTCTCAATAAAAACAGAGTTGTGTTTGAACAGCCTGACAGCTGCTCAAAATTACCCACTGTCAGTTGCCTAATGCTTTAGGGGCATTACTGTTAATACTTTCATAGACTCCAAGGCCAGAAAGGACTCTTGTGATCTAGTCTGACCTGTATATTATAGGCCATAGAATTTCCCCACAATAGTTCCTAGATCATATATTTTAGAAAAACATCCAATCTTGATTTTAAAATGGCCAGTGACGGAAAAAGGTCACCACAAACCTTGGCAAATTGTTCCGCTGGTTAATTACTCTAACCGTTAAAAATATACATATTTCAATCTGAATTTGTCTAGTTTCAATTTCCAGCCATTGGATCATTTTATATCTTTCACTGTTAACCTGAGGAGCCCATTATTAAATATTTGTTCTCCATGTAGGTACTTTTAGATTGTAATCAAGTCACTCCTTCACTTTCTCTTTGTTAAGCTAAAAAGACTGAGCTCTTTCAATCTACCACTATAAGGCATGTTTTTCTAATCCTTTAATCCTTCTCGTGGCTCTTCTGTCAACCCTCTCCAATCTGTCAACATCCTTCTTGATCTACTGACACCAGAATCGGGCACAGGATTCCAGTGGCGGTCACGCCAGAGCCAAATACAGAGCTACAATAACCTCACTGCTCCTACTCAAGTCTCCCCTATTGATGCATCCCAGGATTACAGTAGCTCGTTTGGTCACAGTATCGCCCTGGGAGCTCCTAGTCACCTGCTTATCCACCGCAAGGCACAACTGTTTTCAGTCACCGCTCAGGCAACGGGCCGCGAGCCCAGGGCAGATGAAAAGGGGAGATTCGCTCCAGCCCGGGCCTGCAGCCGGCTCGGCCCCGCCCAGCCCCTTCCCAGGTTGCAGCTGCGGGCCCCGCCAGCAGCCTCCAGGGCGGCCACGCGCGAACCCGCCGTGGAGCAGGGACCGGGGCGGGGGGGAGAAGCTGCCCCCGAGCCCGCATCTCGCGGCCGGCGCCCCCCGCCCCCCACTAGTCCGAGGGGGAGGGGCACCGCGGACACGACAGGCCCCACCCTCCTCAGCGCGTGGAGCCGCGGGGTCCAGCCCGGGCTGCGCTTCTGGAAGCTTCTCCGGCCCGGCCCCGGGGGCGCGCGGGAACCCCAGGCCCGGTCCCGCTCTCACCTTGGCGCCTTCTTTCAGCATCTGGGCAAAGCCCGGGGCCTTGGGCACGTGCATCGCCATGTCCGCTCGGAGCACTGAGGCCAGCCACGCGCCGTGATGGACGAGCTGAACCACGGGAAACGGGAGAATGGAGGAAGCTTGCGCGCGCAACTCACAAGCCCCTCCCCTGGCACGCAGGCGCAGAAGGAAACAGCCGCGCCAGGCTGCGGCGGGCTCCCTCCTTCCTCCCAGGGAAAAGCGAATGATTCCTAGAGAACATCGATCGGAGGGCGGCCGGAGGCTGGTTCGAGGACGCGCGGGAGGAGGAGGTGGAGTCCCTGTGACAGCGGAGGGGACGAGTTGCGCGCGCCCACAGCAGCAGCCGCCTTGCGCCTTCTCCCAACGGCCGGACTGCGCTGCCTCGCCTCGCTCTGCAGCCGCGAGCCGGGCTTCGTCCCTGTCCCTGCGCCTGCGCAGCCAGCCTGTGCTGCGTGTAAAACCGGGTCCCTCTACACGCCCTGGTGAGCCCCGTGTGGCCGCACACACGTCAGGCTGAGTGGGGGCAGCAGGGACTCAGGGCCCAGCACGGGGCGGGGGTAGCTCAGCAGACCCGAGATGACTCAGGCCCTAAGCCCTGTCATTTTGCAGTGTGGACAGGGCTCAAGTCGGAGCTCCCAGCCAGAAGCTCTGCGACGGGCACTTCCGCCGCCATAGCACGGCTGTGGGAGCCGGGGCCAGTAATTGTAAACCCAGGTTTGCAATGTAATGTGGATGCTCAAGTGTGGGTTTGGAAACTCCCAAGTCCAGGTTCCACAGACCCAGGTTTACAACACAGTGTAGGCATGCCTACCGTGCCCAGGGCTTTAGTTACTTGGCTCTGTGTTTCCAGAGAAGGGCTCCCTGTCCCCCTCTCCCATGTGGGAGATGATGTGGGAGAAAGAGCAGGGTGTTTGCAGCCCAGCTGTTTGTGACACCCTTTCCCCCAGGCTGAAACCCCAGAGTATGCACTGTGGGTGTCGACTATGGTGATGCATCATTAGTAAGACTATGTTTTAGTCCCGGGTATTAGTAAAAGTCATGGACAGGTCATAGGCAGTAAACAAAAATTCATGGCCCGTGACCTGTCCATGACTTTTACTAAAAATACCAGTGAATAAAATTGGGGATGGGGTGCCTGGGACCCCTGCTGGTGTGTGGGGGTGGTGGGGCTAGCAGGCTCCCTACCTGGCTTCACACTTCCCCCCCCCCCCCCCAGCAGCAGCAGAGTTTGGGTGTGGGAGGTGGCAGGGGGTTGGGGTCCAGCCAATGGAAGCTGCAAAGCCAGCACTCTGGGCGGAGGCAGCGCACAGAGCTACCTAGCCATACCTCCGCCTAGCAGCTTACAAGGGAGATGTCACTGCTTCTAGGGAGCCCCCAGGTAAGCGCTGCCCAGAGCCCGCCTCACCCCCTCCTGTGCCCTAACCCCCTGCCACCTTCCACACCCAAACTCTGCTGTGGGGGACGGGCGTGGTAACCTGGGACTGCCACAGCAGCAGCCGGTGCGCCTGGCGCAGGGGCTGCCTGAGCTGCCCCTGAGCCAGGCACACCGGCTGCTGCAGAAGTCACGGAAAGTCATGGAATCTGTGACCTCCATGACAAACCTCAGCCTTAATCATTAGCATTGAAGCAAAAGGGACATAGCTTGCTTGCAGATCCGGTACCACCCAGATCAATCTTGAAATTGCATGGCTTACTAGAAGGCCATTTGAACTTGATGATCTGGCAGGGTGTTCAGTGGTCTACACTTCAGATGTAGGTGGACATGGTGTTATGGTGCTCAGTGGTGTGAAAAAGACACACCCCTCAGCGATTTAGTTATGTTGATCCAGTGTTGATTCAGCTAGGTCAGTGGAAAAATGCTTCCATTGACCTAGCCACTGTCACTCAGGTTCCTACAGCAACAGAAAAGCCCCTTCTGTCGCTGTAAGCTGCATCTAGCTATGGGGCTATGCCATTATAGCTATGCCTGTATCTGTCATCTCACCACTGAAGCTTTTGGTGACCATGTGATCTCTAACTGTGTAGAGGTCTTCCTTGATAAATGTTCTTCATAATACACAAAAGCTGTGCAGAGAAAAAGGAAGATGCATTCAAATAATAACAATAATCAGTCTAGATTCAGGGGTTAGAAAGCCTTTACAGATTGTAAGCCTTAACTTCTTAGTCCTTTGCTTCTCTAAATTAATTTGTTAGTGGTTATATAAATGAGTTAAGCTTCATTCTGTAACCAAATTCTTTCTGCACAGCTTTTGTAAAAGACATACTATCCTTGTTATTTTAATAACTGAATTAAACTAAACTGCTTTACGCCCCACTACTGGTGTGTAACTAAATCTGTTTATTCTAATCTTACATTTATTTAGCTCCACCAGTACAAATTTTCTTAATGTAGACAAGCTCTAAGTAAGGGTTGTCACTTAAATAACCTCAAGAGGGTGCACTTAACTTAATTTTATGTCTTGAATAATTTAACAGACTTGTGTGTTTTTATAACACCATGTAACACAGTAGAAAAGAGAAGTAAGAACTACTGTAGAAAGTGAAACTGACAACAAACCACCTTGTTAATTAATGTTTTTTTAAAATGTAGGCCTTTCCTCCATAAGTTAGGAAAATTTGTCAGCGAGCAAGCTTTGTTATATTTATAGTCAAGATGTCCAGGAGTATGAAGCCTCGTGAACAACTATGTATTCTGTATACAGTACCAATTCTAATAACACAATGCATGAACTAGCTTCATGTTAGAGGAGAAGGATGAGCTAGTGTTAGGGTGCTAGCTTGGTACTTGGAAGAAGTGGGCTCAGTTACCTGCCTCATTACAAACTTCCTGTGTGAGCTACAGCAAGTCACTAGTATACACTGAAAAGTTTTGCAGCTTTTTTAAAGTGGCCAACTCTCCCTCTCTCCCCCTCCAGCATGGTTGCAGTTATACCGGTATAAAAGTGCTTATGCCAGTATAGCTTATTCTAAAGAGGCATGTGAGTTTCCATTATATAAAGCTCTTTGTAGCATATTTGTAGTTTGCTTTACTGGATGTCAGATAATTTAGTAGTAGTTAGTTAATTATATGTAGGGCTGCATGTCTATCATGGAGGTCACCGATTCTGTGACTTTCTGCGACCTCTGTGACTTCTGAAGGGGGCCAGTGTGGCTGACCCTAGGGCAGCCCAAGCAGCTGGCTCCAGGCCAGCCACACCAGCTGCTGCTGGAACGGCCTTGGGGACAGCCACACCAGCCACTGCTCTGGCGGCCCCCAGTAGTGGTCCCGGGTGGTCAGAGCAGATGTGCCCTAGGCAGTGGTCCCTGGGCGATTGGCCAGAGCAGCCGTGGCTCTAGGCAGTGGTCCCCAGGCGCCTGGCCGGAGCAGCTGCAGTCCGTGGCCCTGGGCAATGGTCCCTGTCGGCCGGAGCAGCCACGGTCCGCAGCCCCGGGCAGTGGTCCCTGGCCAGAGCAGCCACGGCTCTGGGCCGTGGTCCCTCGACGGCGCAGCTGCAGTCTGCGGCCCCAGGCAACGGTCCCTGGAGCAGCCATGGTCCGCAGCCCCAGGTAGTGGTCCCCTGGCAGCCGGCCGGAGCCGCTGCAGCCCTTCTCTTCCTGAGTTCCCATTTCATAGCTGTGCTGGGTACTTAGGTTTATTGGTAGCACCTGAATTCAGGCATAATGCAGCCAATGTGTTTTTGTATTACAAAATAAAGACCCTGAGCCTGATCTCAGTTATACTGGTTTTGGTCTGTTGTAATTCCCTTCACTTCAGTAGATTCATTCCTGATTTTCACTGATATGAATGAGAGCAGAATCAGGCCTATTTAAGAAAAGAAACCTTTAACTTTCCATTAAAAGTACAAAAACCCCTCTCTCTCAATGGAGGACTTCTACTCACTCCTCCCTCAAGTCACCTATCATGATAACCTTTGGCCAACGAAGGCTGGATGTTACCATTTCAGAGCCCATGAATGCAGCTCTCAGCTTTTTCAGGTAACAGTGTCTCTGAAGCACTCCCAGTGCCCGTAACAAGCAAAAGTCTTTGCTGAGGGACTGAACTAAGGATTTTTGCATGGCATTATGGAGTGGTAACCTTGCAAGCATTGGGCCAGTCAGAATGTGACATTCCCTCATTAAATCTACAGTAATTAAAATGTCATTAGTTAATTAATGATTACAAATACACCTCTACCTCGATATAACGCTATCCTCGGGAGCCAAAAAAATCTTACCGCGTTATAGGTGAAACTGTGTTATATTGAACTTGCTTTGATCCGCCGGAGTGCGCAGCCCCACGTCCCCCCGTCCGTCGTCTTCCCCCCCCCCCCCCCCCCGGAGCACTGCTTTACCGTGTTCTATCAGAATTCGGTTTATATCGGGTCGTGTTATATTGGGGTAGAGGTGTCCTGAATGTAATTTGTGGAATGTTGAAACTGGACTAAGAATCAAACTCAAGTCATGTAGGCCACCAGTAACCATCGGATGGTAACTTTAGATCATCACTGACTTGAATCAGTAACCTAGGACAAAGGCTGTGTATTCTCTACCTTATCTCTTGAACAATCTGATTTTCTCCTAATTCAGATGTCTTATTAAATGCAGGTTTTATTTGGAGAGGTAAAATTACCAAGTGTTTGTATTCATTCACAGTGCTTTAGATAAGTAAATAATGTGAGTCGTGTTTTAGAGTATTAGTATTAGGCTGCTACTCTGAAACTTTGTGTTTTAGAGTATTAGTCAAATGCTTCCAAAAAATTTGTTCTAAGCACAAATTAAAAAAAAAGGTTTTAAAATGGCTTTGAAGCTAGAACACTTTAAAATCATATAAAATATTAGGAAGAAGACCTTTGTTCCTATTCAGTCAAGAATGGGTATTAAATATTTGTTCAGGGCTGGATGTCTAATCATGACTTTGACTTGGCCTTGATCTTTATTTAGCTACTCAGCTACTCAGTTTATATTCTGCAGGGACATTGGCCATACTAGAGGACCATCCAAAGGTCAGAGAGTTGGCTCTTGGCAGTTGACTGCTCCTTCACCAGCCAAAATCTATTACTGCACAAATGGAAATCCCCAGTTCATCTGCAGACACATGTTTCATCAAATTTCGGGATGGTAAAATTTTAACAAAGATCCAAAGAATAGTATGTAAACAAGTAGCTTCATTTCCAGTTGCCTGTACAGTACAAGGAGTCTTCAGCTGGAAAATGGAAAGTTTAAAAAAAAATCTGATGAAATTATAAATATAAAATTGAAACTATATTTAGCCAAGGGACCTCCAACTTTGGCCAATGAAGGGCTCCAGTGGCAACTTGCCAGGAGCCTGAGGGCTATACCTCATTTTGTAAAGATATGCAGAGTTCATTCTCCCCCATGTAAAACACAGAGGTGTTAGACCACAAAGAGTACAGGACTGAGTATGGAATGAGAACTATAATCTCAATTATTATTAGTCGTATGTACATTAAAGTAGTTTCTGGAGGTCCCAGCCAAGTTCAGGTCACATTGTGCGAAATTCCACGTATACACATAGTAAGACAGTCCCTGACCTAAAAAAGTTACACTGACTAAACAAGACAGACAAAGGATGGAAGGGGAAACAGAGGCACAGAGAGGCAGTGACTCCATGTGTGGCACTTTTGTGTTGTAGATCAAGCCACAAGATCACTCTGTGATCCTCTCTTTAGCCTTTTCAAAATACTGTCGTAGGGAGACCACTTCTTCATAGAAAATAAAATGTTTACTACAGTTTTTGTAATTTTCTAGCACCATGAGTAGGAAGACTCGCCTGGAAAAGAATGACAACCTCTCCTCCAGGTCTTGCAAACTGGTGGGCTCCATTTTGCCTGAGAAAGAGTTCCAGAACCAGATGAGACCCAGAGAACCAACGTGAGACATGGTACGAGCAGCCGTGGTAAGTGCATTCTCTGGTGGAGAGAACACTGGTGTAGAAATTAAAGCTTCCAGTCTGCTGTTTTGACGTACCACTCCTTTTTGGAGATAGGAAGGTTTTCTCAGGATCTGTGGGATGTCTTGATAACCAGAGGGTCGAAACTGTGAAAAGATTTTAATGAACTTCAGGCTGTATTTATCACAGAACTGAAGTGCTAGAACAGGACAACAGTCTGGGAAATGAAAGACTGAGACTCTTGCAGCTAACTGTACTAGATCCCAGTTATGGAGATTAAAATAATAAAAATAATTGCAATTCTCAATTTCTGGAAAGAAGCTACTACTCCTGACATGAGTTTCTCTTGGTGGTGGTGATGATGCTGAAGGGAAGAACTTTAGTGGGGGTGCAGATCCTGAGAGAAGACCACCGATTCTGTTGGTGGGCACGTGGGACATGCAGGTATGTAATCTTGTAAATCTAGATATTTCCCCAGCATGTTGGCCGGGATGCCCATGCAGCCAGATGCAATTTGGAACTTCCAAGAAAGACACAAGTCTTATCGGTTCAGAGTGAGGATAGAAGAGTTTCCTAGTGTTTATTTATATATATATATATATAATTTTTTTTTGCCACTCCTTAACTTGAAAGAGTTTGGCCAAGCATCTTCCTACTTGTGTTCTTCTTGTATTGTCCTCTTTCCTATTGTGTGATAGTTGGGAGGGTTAACTTTGGAGTTCTTAATTATGTGTGATCTGAACCTGTGGTATGAAGATTCCACAGATGTCCTAATCCAAAACCCACTGAATGGGAACCTGTTGACTTCAGTAGTCTTTGGATTAGGCCCAAGTCTGTAAAGTCTTCACCTCCCTGGTGCCATTGTGGCTCAGGAACATTGGTGTGGCCAGGGGAATTTCCTTGTATTTCACTTATCCCTGGTTGCCATATCAGCCCCTTAGGGCTGTCAGCAGTAAGCAGACTGGCCCAGCGTAGAGTTGGCAGTGGATCAGAGGAATGTAAAGGCCACCTTTTCACCTCCCATTTCTGAACTGTTGTGCACTCCTTGGCTGGAACTGAGGATCTTGACCTCTGAATTTATATAGTGTCTTTCATATAAGATTCTCAAAATATTTAAAAAATATTAATGAATGGAGTCTCACAACACTTCAGTACAGTGGGAAGAATTCTTACTCCATTTTACAATGTGTAAATTGAGGCACACATATCTAAAGTTGCTCACTGAAAGTCACAGAATGAGCCTGTGGCAAAGCCAGGACTAGAACCCAAGGCTTAGTCCTAGTGCTGTGTTCTGACCAAGAGACTATGCTCCCTCCCTCAGCCTGGTTCATAGAGCACATTACTTACTATTCTCTCTCAAAAAAGCTCAGTATCTAAAACTCTAGTGTTGTTACATATTGTATTCTTAGTGGCTTCGTTTTAATCACTCGTGTGTACATATTCATTTAAACATAAAATGGTAGGCAGAGAAAAATAATGTACTACCGTATATATTTATATAGAATGACAACTGCTATGGATAGCTGCTGAAGTTACACTTAAGCAAGGCAAAAACAATACATGTGCATATATAAAAGGAATAGGCAGAAACCATTTTATAAGAAAAACTATTTTAAAAAAGTAAAATGTCACATTACTGTTTAAAGCCAATAAGACAGTAATAGATTAGGAAATCAGTGATCTAATATGTATTTATGTATACTTAACAGTAAAACATTCTTTTTATAATGCCCATAGAATCAGTATTTATTCATTAATGTTTGTACTGCGCTGTGAAAATGCAGAGAGCTATATAAGTACTGCATTATATTTATTACATTCAGATGTGAAATAATTGACTAAGTCTTTTCTTAGTAACAGTTTTACGTTCAGCAGAATGAAAGGGTTAAATAAAATTTAACAGGATTAATAAAGAAAAATGTACTGTATGTAGAATTTTCAAGGTACCATTTCACTTGCAATAGACAGGAACTGAAGGTGACAGCCTTATTTCAGAAAACAAGTAGTCAGCACCAACTCAGCAGTGTTAGCAGTTCTCCATGTTGGATATGAGCCAGATTTAATTTGGACCCTGTGTATAAATGTTAGATGCCTGAAACAGCATCCAACTGGGGAAGATGTCTCTGTCTTTTTGCTTATAAAGGGATACTAGGCACAGCTTCTCTTTGTCATCAATATTATTTATCTTATCAACTCTGAGTACCAGCTGCTTCTCATCTTTTATGGAAGAATAGATTTCAGATCTGGCCACACTGAGTCTCCTCTCTTCTGCTTTTTTTTGAAACCACAGTAAGAAACAATACATGTCTGAATACTGATTGCATACTTAATGATCCTGATCCTGAGTCGTCCTGTTGACTATATTTGGAACAGGATTAGGCCCTGAATAGTATTCACAACAGATTTTCCATTAGTAAGCTTCCAGTGTGTGGAAACGGTCAGTTTGATCATATCAAAACTGCATATGATTTACTTCTGATAGCCTAAGCTCTGTTACTGTCTGTACCTGTTGTGTCTGCTAGCTTGTCACCAGACAGTGGAATGAGTTTGACCAATTAGCACATTTGGTGTTTAGACTTGTTTTGTGCTACGACCCAAAGAGCAATTGTAGAACCAAATGTTAGTACTTTTGAGGTCAATTTTGAGGACCAGTGTTTGACCCACTGTGCATGGCCAGGAAGTCTGTCAGGCCTGGTCTACACTAGGCGTTTATGTCGAATTTAGCGCCGTTACATCGAATTAACCCTGCACCCGTCCACACTGCGATGCTATTTAGTTCGACATAGAGGTCTCTTTAATTCGACTTCTGTACTCCTCCCCGACGAGGGGAGTAGCACTAAATTCGACATGGCCATGTCGAATTAGGCTAGGTGTGGATGGAAATCGACGCTAATAGCTCCGGGAGCTATCCCACAGTGCACCACTCTGTTGACGCTCTGGACAGCAGTACGAGCTCGGATGCTCTGACCAGCCACACAGGAAAAGCCCCGGGAAAATTTGAATTTGAATTCCTTTTCCTGTCTGGCCAGTTTGAATCTCATTTCCTGTCTGGACATCGTGGTGAGCTCAGCAGCACTGGCAAGGATGCAGAGCTCTCCTGCAGTGATGGCCGTGCAATCTCAGAATAGAAAGAGGGCCCCAGCATGGACTGATCGGGAAGTCTTGGATCTCATCGCTGTGTGGGGCGATGAGTCCGTGCTTTCCGAGCTGCGCTCCAAGAAACGGAATGCAAAGATCTATGAGAAGATCTCTAAAGACATGTCAGAGAGAGGATACAGCTGGGATGCAACGCAGTGCCGCGTGAAAATCAAGGAGCTGAGACAAGGCTACCAGAAGACCAAAGAGGCAAACGGACGCTCCGGATCCCATCCCCAGACATCCCGTTTCTACGAGGCACTGCATTCCATCCTCGGTGCGGCCGCCACCAATACCCCACCACTGACCGTGGACTCTGAGGATGGGATATTGTCCACGGCCGGTTCCTCGGACATGTTAGGGGACGGGGAAGATGAGGAAGGAGATGAGGAGGACGAGGCAGTCGGCAGCGCTCACAACGCTGATTTCCCCGACAGCCAGGATCTCTTCATCACCCTTACAGAGATCCCCTACTAACCGTCCCCAGCCGTTACCCCGGACACAGAATCTGGGGAAGGATCAGCCAGTAAGTGTTGTAAACATATAAACATTTATTTTTAACAGAACTGGAATTTTAACAATTAAAAGAATGGGTTGTTCATGATTACTTTGCCCTAGGCGCTTAACGGTTCAGTCATGGGCAGTGCAAGTTTTGAAAAAAAATCTAGCAATGTCCGGTTTTGCATGATTGTCCTGCCCAAGCCGCTCTACTGTTTAGTCCCTGCTACTGCAGCTACAGTAAAATGCGGTCTATATATCCGGGGATAGAGCAGAAATCCTCCTGGGACATCTCGATGAAGCTCTCCTGGAGGTAATTGGAAAGCCGTTGCATGAGGTTCCTGGGGAGAGCGGCCTTATTGGGTCCTCCGTAGTACGACACGTTGCCGCGCCACGAGACAATCAAGTACTCGGGAATCATTGCTTTGCACAGCAGGGCGGCATACGGCCCTGGTCTTTGGAGGCTTTCCCGGAGCATTCTCTTTCTCGTTGTCAGAGATCCTCATCAGGGTGATGTCGCTCATGGTGACCTGCTTTGAATTAGGTAGGGGAATGTTAGTGTTGGGACTGCTTTCCCGTTCCTTTACAGAACTGTAACCGCTGGTTTGCAGCCACGCGGTGGAGGCGGGAGAGGGGCAGGCTACAGGGATCGTTCCCGGGGACAGCCGCGAGGGGGTGGGACAGGGGCAGAGTTCCTGCTTGCCGGATTGCTGGCAGCAGGGACTGACATTGCTTTCAATGTGAAACGAGGCCAGTGCTAATATTAAAGTTTTAAGCTGCCACAAGTCTACGGCTTACCATGTCTGCCTGCAACAGAAATTCCGTTGTGCTGCCCCGCTTCTCAAATGTGCTGTGCAAGACCCCAGGCACTGAATGCGAAGGCCGAGAATTCGACCTTGTGCTGAGTGCGCATGTGATAGGTGCTGTGCATGGTCTTGTTCACAGAGAAAGACTATGTTCTTTGTTCACAACTACATTTATCTTTCTGAGGAATTCACTCCCTTTTTCCCATTCCCACAGCCACATCTGCGACTGTCTCACAACCTAGCCTGGCATCACACTCCCAGAGGCTAGCGCAGATTAGGCGTAGGAAGAAGAGGACACGGGAGGACATGTTCTCGGAGCTTATGGCCTCCTCCCGAGCCCAGGCAGCACAGCAGACCCAGTGGCGGGAGAACTTGTCCCAAATGCACCAAGCAAACATGGATCGGGAGGAGAGGTGGCGGCAGGAAGACCAGCAGGCGACTCAAACGCTGCTTGGACTACTGAGGGAGCAAACGGACACGCTCCGGCGCCTTGTGGATGTTCTGCAGGAACGGAGGCAGGAGGACAGAGCCCCGCTGCAGTCTATCTCTAACCGCCCTCCCCCGCCACCAAGTCCCATACCCACCTCACCCAAAGTCCAAAGAAGGAGGGGCGGCAGAGTCCGTGGTAACTCTCACTCCACCCCTGCAGAGAGCACTAGTAGCAGAAGGCTCTCATTCCCCAAAATTTGAAAAGTTTTTTCCTTCCCGCCTGACACAAGCCCCCGTCCAAGTTTCACCTCCCAGTTCCATGTGTAGTTGATATAAAAAATACGTTTTTGTTAACTACTGTTTCCATCATGTTCTTTTGGAGGAGGAGGGGAAAGGCGGTTGGTAATTGGACAGGATACATACATACCTTTGGCAGGGTACATAGGCGGGGGCAGGTACAGCAGCAGGGCACATACACAGTGCAGTTACTAGTTACCCTGGTCAGTCTGGGAGGTGGTTTTCGTGTTATGTGGTGGTGGGTGGGTTGCTCTGTGACTTTGTGGCGGGGGAGGGCAGTTACAGATCGTAAGCGGCGGACCTTATGCAGGATCACAGAGCCACACAGCAGGAGATCTGTAACCGTCCTCCCCCTGCCACAAAGTCACATAGCCCCCCCATACACACAGTCCCGATCAGGAGGGGTGACAGGCTCCGTTGAAAGAAGCAGCCCACCACAGCGGAGCCTGTCAATCCTTGAGTTTAGAAGCTTCATTTGCGTCACTACACTACACCCCCTCCCCAACACAGTCTGCGTCCCAGTTTTAAAACATTCCCGCGAAAACAGTAGTAAAGAAAACGGTGTTCATTAACAAAGTAGAAGTGATTTTATTTCGAAACGTGTGTTGGAAGGGGATAAAGGGGGTATGTAACTGGAGAGGATAGTCAACATTAACTGGGTAAAGACACGGGGGCAGGTTCAGCTTCTCTGTACACAAACTTAAAAGTCACAGGTTACCCTGCTCACTCAGGAACCTAGCTTTCAAAGCCTCCCGGATGCACAGCGCGTCCCGCTGGTCTCTTCTAATCGCCCGGCTGTCTGGCTATAAGCCAGGCTATTTGCCTCAACCTCCCACCCCGCCATAAAGGTCTCCCCCTTGCTCTCACAGAGATTGTGGAGCACACAGCAAGCTGCTATAACAATGGGGATATTGGTTTCGCTGAGATCACAGCGAGTCAGTAAGCTTCTCCATCTCCCCTTGAGATGGCCAAAAGCACACTCCACCACCATTCTGCACTTGCTCAGCCGGTAGTTGAAGAGTTCTTTTTCACTGTCCAGGGCGCCAGTATAGGGCTTCATGAGCCAGGGCATTAGCGGGTAGGCTGGGTCCCCAAGGATGACTATAGGCATCTCCACATCCCCAACAGTTATTTTGTGGTCCGGGAAGTAAATACCTTGCTGCAGCCGTCTAAACAGACCAGAGTTCCTGAAAACACGAGCGTCATGAACCTTGCCCGGCCATCCGACGTAGATGTTGGTAAAACGTCCCCTGTGGTCCACCAGTGCTTGCAGCACCATGGAAAAGTAGCCCTTTCTGTTAATGTACTGGCTGGCCTGGTGGTCCGGTGCCAGGATAGGGATGTGAGTTCCATCTATGGCCCCACCGCAGTTTGGGAATCCCATCGCTGCGAAGCCATCTATGATCTCCTCCACGTTTCCCAGGGTCACTGTCTTTGGCAGCAGTACATCAACTATTGCCTTGGCTACTTGCATCACAACAACCCCCACGGTAGATTTGCCCACCCCAAACTGGTTCGCGACTGACCGGTAGCTGTCTGGCGTTGCAAGCTTCCAGAGGGCTATCGCCACTCGCTTCTGGACAGTCAGGGCTGCTCGCATCCGAGTGTCATTGCGCTTCAGGGCAGGGGACAGCAACTCACAAAGTTCCAGGAAAGTTCCCTTCCGCATGCAAAAGTTTCGCAGCCACTGGGATTCATCCCAGACCTGCAGCACTATGCGATCCCACCACTCAGTGCTTGTTTCCCGTGCCCAGAATCGCCGTTCCACGGCATCAACATGACCCATTGCCACCGTGATGTCCTCGGCACTGGGTCCCGTGCTTTCTGAGAGGTCTGTGCTACTCTCAGACTTCAGGCCCTCACCGCGGTGCCGTAGCCTCCTCGCCTGACTTATCTGCATCTGCCTCAGGGAAAGGTGTATGATAAGCTGCGAGGCATTGAGAGCGGCCACAAATGTAGCGATGGTCGCAGCGTGCTCCATGCTCGCAGTGCTGTGGCGTCCGCGCTGTCACTGACTAGAAAAGTGCGCGAACTGATTTCCCGCCGGCGCTTTCAGGGAGGGAGGGCGGGAGTGATGGACGGATGACGACAGTTACCCAAAAGCACCCTGGACACATTTTTTTTATCCAGAAGGCTTTTGGAGCTACCCCCAGAATTCCAATGGGCAGCGGGGACTGCGGGAACTGTGGGATAGCTGACCACAGTGCACCGCTTCGAATGTCGACGCTTTCACCATTAGTGTGGACTCACAAAGTTGAATTACTGTCCTTAGTGTGGACACACACGTTCGACTTTGCAATATCGATTCCAAAAATTCGATTTAAGTAAAATCGAACTACTCTCGTAGTGTAGACATGGCCTCAGGTGAGCCAAATGAAAGACCTTCTCTGACCAAGTCAGTAGGAGCTGTGCGGGCTCTGTCTCAGCTGGAAGTTGCTCTTTATATATCGTACAGAACTTTATTATTCTTTGCAAGTGTTGAAACTCCCATGCTGTCAGGTGGTGGGGTCAAGGTACACAATGGAGGGCATAGTTTCTCAACCAGGGGGTCATGACCATATGGCTAGATCAGTGGTTCCCAAACTTTAACAACCTGTGAACCCCTTTCATTAAAATGTCAAGTCTCGCGAACCTCCTCCTAAAAATGAATATTTCCAGGGATTTTCTCCTTTACCTGAGTATAAATAAAAGCAGTGATCTTAGAAATATAAAATTTGTTTTTATGACATGCTTATTACACACTATTTATTATTAATTATTTATTTATCATTACAGTATTTTTATTACATTATGAAAACGGCAACACTTTTCCAAGATTTCACTTTTGTAGCTTGTAACACTTTGAATGAGCCTGTTATAAGACAAGGATCCTATGTTTCATCAAGGAATATCAGATGTGAAACAGCATGAAGGTATTTAAGAAGCCAACTCAAAGAGTTCCTCCTACACAAGCATTCAGGTCTTGAGCAGTCCAGGCAAACAACACACGTTACAACAACGCTTAAATTTGTTCTTCATAATACTTTTAAAAACAACACTAGCTGCCTATTTAATTTTAATAACAGCAAAAAATATCCACCTCCCCTTTCCATTTCTTATAAAGAGTCTTGAAGTTTAAATCTCAGTGTGATAGAGATGCTTGCTTTGATCTGCTTAGCTCTGGGAAGTCCAGGTGCTCCAGGCTGCTGGGCCTGTGCTGCCCAGGGTCCCTAGGGACAGCTCTGGCTGCCATTAGGGAATTTTTTCTCAAGAACCCCCTGTAACATTTCGTGAACCCCCAGGGGTTCATGAACCCCAGTTTGGGAACCACTAGGCTAGATGGATGAGGGGGTTCCGAAACCATGGGATGGGAATTAAAGAATAAAGAAAAATGAACAGAAGCTGTGACCTATCCCTGACTTCTACTAAAAATATCTGTGACAAAATGGGGATCTGCGGGTCCACACGCTGCCTGTAGCTGCATGGCAGCTAGGAGCTCCGGGGGCCCCTACCGCAAGTTGAGTGTCAGGGCTCCAGGGTCCTTTTCCACTCTCCACCATATACATTACACAATTTTAGGCTATCCTAGACTTACCAAGTGTAATTTATACCACCTTATACCTGAATGTTATTCTCTGTACTAGGTGGGGCTGGTCAAAAATGGAAATATTTTTCCATTAAAATTTTTTTAAAAAATTCTTTAAAAAAAAAAAATTCCTGAAATTTTCTGATTTTTTCCAATAACATTATTCAAAATCAATAATCTTGGATTTTTCCACTGGAAGAAAGGGAGGGGGAGAAGAGAAGCTGTCAGAAAAACCAAAAGCCAAGAAGTTTTCATTTTAATTTGAATCCAACTATGTTATATTGTTTAACTGAAAACTGGAAAATTTCAAATGATACAAAAAATTTTGCACAAAAAAAATGTATAATTTGAAAAGACATTTTTGTCAAAAATTTCAACTAGCCATAGTAATGAGAATGAATTTACAGGTTTAGAGGCTGGAATAGTGTTTGTAGCAGAAAGAGCAGCTGATGGGAGGTTTTCCTTTAAAACAAGCGATGGCCTATTTTTCCTGCTTTTGGATACTTGGTGTGTACATCTTACTTCCTTAAACCTACTTACACCCAATTACCAACATGTAACTTACTCCACTTTACATATTACCTCAGAATTTTCCCCTTTGTTTAAAAAACAACAACACTTCTTTAAGCATGAAACTTTGCAGTTGAATAGTCTGCATTGTGGCTTAATCCCAACAGTGAGGGGATTTTGCATCATGCATGTATTTTAATAACACAATGGTGTGGTGTTAGAATTCAGGCTGCAACTCTATCCCTATCTTTCCTTGTATGTATACTTCCGTCACACATTTCTTAGTATTTTATGTGTATGTGAGAATTGTGGAGTTCAGGTTGGTTTAGGAGATCAGGTTGTGGTCAAGTTTGGCTCAGTCAAACTTGACCACAGGGCACGATTAAAGATGAATGAGTGTGGGTCTGTGACTCTGCTGGAGACTGAAGTCAATACTGAAACAGGGACCTGATTTTTTCTGGGAGAATAAAAAGAGTCATAGGAATCTAAGAGGAAATTCACTGAGGGGAGATTTTGAAAAGAAAGCTTTTTTATTTTCATCTTTTGTTTCCTAGGATTATTTGTTGAGCATCATCAGTGTGCTTGGCACTGTATGGAGCAAAGAGGGGACATAGATTGTAAGGTCTTTGAGTTCAGAGCCTAAGTAGACAAACAAGCAATATAAAACAATACATACATACATACAGTGACCCACTTCCTCAAAAGATAGAGGCATCACAGTATGGGTCAAGGTGCTGATATATTTTATCATAGAGGGCAAGACCATCATGATATGCTGCCAAGTATCTTAAAATTGTTTCAGCCTATTAGATTTCACTATACGACATTACTAATTTGAATGAAGTAAATAGGTTGTGAAGTATTTAATATGATGGATCAAATTCATCCCTGATGTAATTCCTGTTGACTTTGGTGGAGTTATACGAGGGAGTAATCTAACCCAAGATATCAAGGGAAAACCCCTCAAAAATAGGGCTAAAATTTCTGGAAGTAATAGCTACTTTGGGGTGCTTGAGATGTTTGCATATATATCCAAAAGCAGGAACTGAAAGTATATTCACAGATAGGTAGGGTTACCATACGTCCGGATTTTCCCAGACATGTCTGGCTTTTTGGGCTCCAAATCCTCGTCCGGGGGGAAATCCCAAAAAGCCAGACATGTCCGGGAAAATCGGGACATGCAGGGCCGGTGGTGCGGGGCCGGGGACCGGCAGTGCTGGGTGGGCTGGGGCCGGCACCCCAGGGCCCGAGCCGACCCAGGCTGGAGACGCCAGGGGGGGCCAGGCTGGGCCGCGCCTCCTCCCCCTCCCCCTTACCTGCTTCAGGCTTCCCGCGAATCAAATGTTCGCGGGAAGCAGGGGAGGGGGCGGAGTTGGGGAGGGGACTTTGGGGAAGGGGTGGAGTTGGGGCGTGGGCGGGGTCGGGGCCCCGTGGAGTGTCCTCCTTTTGGACACTCAAAATATGGTAACCCTAAGATAGGGAATGTCAGCATGGGATCGTGATTGAAACACGGTAGAAAAGTGAGTATTAGTAAATAATGATTGACGATTATATAATATTTTTCATGCAAAATTTCCCAAAGCATACCTGTGAGTATTGAAAATCTCCATTTAGGGAGAAAAGTAGGGACATGTTTTTTAATTCCACTGAAATGCCTTGGATACAGAGAACTTTTTGAGGAGACAGCTTGGAAAAATGGCAAATTTATTGCTTAAAAATAAATACAGTGACTCTACATTTTAAGTAGGGACAGTCGGCATGAAGCGTTCTGACAGTCTGATGCATAAATTACATATGCAGCAGTCATTTTCACCCATTCATGACACTTACCTCTGGGATGGAAAATGGCAGCCATTTAATAGTGCAGAGCTATAACTTAGCATAATTTAGGACAGGAAGTGAAGAGTATTTTAATCAACTAAAATGCAAGGGACATTTTGGAAGGCAGAATGTAACCGTCTGATTGAAATTTAGCCAAGTCATGATGATAACCAGTCATTTTGAGGAACTGAAGTGTAAAAAGAGGAACAGATATTCATGTGCTTTATGCTACAAAAGGAGCAATCATAATAAAGGAAGAAAGCAATACAATTCAGAATAAACTAGATAGTTTAAGAACCTGCAGTTCAGTATAGAGAAAATATGAAATAAAAACGAAGGATTGGGGAATGTCATCTGTGGAAAATATTGTCAAACAGTGCATGGTGCTTAAGAGCAATAAGACCAAAACCTATTCAGGGATACATAAATAAAGTTATTAAATTGGAGGTAATTTGGAAGATTATAGCATGGATACTAGAAAGCTATTAAGCCATTGTGAAATGTAAGGACAAGCAGATATCCCTACAAACTGGAGAAGGGCTCTGCATATGAGAAATGATATCCAGACTTCTTGCTACTGAGAGTAGTTACTATGCTGGATAAACAAAACAGATTAGCCATGAGAATAATTGGTGTATGTAGCGTTTGTTTGTTTGTTGTTTTTAAAGAAGTACTTTATTGGAAGCAAAACTGCTAACTGAGATGGGGTGGCTTTCCTTCTGTTTTGCATTTTTCTTGTGTTATTGTGTTGAACTACAGGCATGTCTTCACTAACAACGTTAAAGTGTGGGCTGTGGCAGCACTGCTGCGGCAGAACTTTAATATGGCTGTGTAGTCGCAGCATAACGCTGGGAGAGAGCTATAAAAAAAACAGCGCTATAAAAAAACCACCTCCATGGGTGGAGTGGCTCTCAGCACTGGTGCACTGTCTACACTGGCACTTTATAGTGCTGAAACTTGCAGCGATCAGGGGGGTGTTTTTTCACACCCCTGAGCGAGAAGGTTGCAGCGCTGTAAAGTGCCAGTGTAGACAAGCCTTAAGTGAACTCTCTATTTTGCTGATCCTGGTAGTTCTAAGATAATACAGGATAATGATGATGCATAATTGGAATCATACCAACTCTGAAACAATGAAACGTGGAGCACATGTTCTAAGCGTGTCATATGTTTTTTATTGCGAAAAACCCTTAGAGATTATACAAAATTATTGGTAAGGTTTATTCAGCCATTCTACAACCATGCCAGTTAGAACAAGGACCACCATCAGAGTGAAAACAAAGGTACTCTTAGGACACCCAAATTTGAAGTTTTTGGTCGTTTTACAGATACACCGCTACCTCGATATAACATGACCCGATATAACATTAATTCGGATATAACGCGGTAAAGCAGTGCTCCGGGGGGGGGGGCGGGGCTGCGCTGCGCACTCTGGTGGATCAAAGCAAGTTTGATATAACGCGGTTTCACCTATAACACGGTCAGATTTTTTGGCTCCCGAGGACAGTGTTATATTGAGGTAGAGGTGTATTTTACAGACATCTGTGTTCATTTACAGACATTCTGAGTGATATTTGTGTATTTTAAAGGTGTAGGATTTGTGTAAAGAAAGTGTAACAATGTTTTTGGGCATTAGGTCAACTTTACTCCACTTTACTGACTCATACATTCAACCTTTGTAAACATTTTTGTTTGCAAATTATGACCAGCAAAGTTTAGTTTTTAGCAAATTAATATTTAAAATAGATCATTTCCCCCATTTTATAACTCAAAAACAGTGTAGCATGTATTTTGTGTATAGGCTTGGGTTTTGTGCACCACATTGTGTTAGTTTGTAACTCCTGAAAATAGTGATTTATAATTGAAATGCCAATACTTAGCCATGATGACACAAACAATCTTAATATAATAAGCAACACTACATTATGAGGTTCACAGGCTTAGGAATGATGGGCCTTATTCACTGCTGCATTACTCTATTTTTATGCAGTTGTCACTCCATTGGTTGCTGTAAAACTGGAGAAACTGGAATAATGCAATGAGGAATCAATCCCATGTATGTAGCTTAATTGTTACTTTCTACATTTAGCTGAGTTTGAAGAATTTTAGTGCTAGCATAATAGAGAAGTTAATAATATAAACTGTAACTGGGCACAATGTGGATACTCTTCCCTGTTCCCTCCCTGGGCAGATCTGGTCGTGAACCTCATCCCTCACATACCATGCACCCCTCTTTTAATGAAGTCCTGGGCCTCTCCTGAGTACAAACTTATGCTTTATTGCATAGTGCTTCTTCTGAAATGGGCAAATGTATAGACAGTGAAGGCTAAGTAAAGGGTACAGTAACTCCTCACTTAACATTGTAGTTATGTTCCTGAAAAATGCGACTTTAGGCAAAACCATGTTTAGCGAATCCAATTTCCCCATAAGAATTAATGTAAATGAAGGGATTAGGTTCCAGGGAAATTTTTTTTACCAGACAAAAGACTATATTATATTTTATATATATATATCACACACACACACAGAGTATACGTTCTTCTTCGAGTGCTTGCTCATATCCATTCCATTAGGTGTGTGCGCGCCGCGTGCACGATCGTCGGAAGATTTTCTACCCTAGCAACACCGGCGGGTCGGCTGTGGAGCCCCCTAGAGTGGCGCCTTCATGGCGCTGAATATATACCCCAGCCGACCCGGCGCCCCCTCAGTTCCTTCTTACCGCCCCTGACGGTCGTTGGAACTGTGGAGCGCTGCTTAGCTGTTCTCCACTCTCCCTAGCTTAGTTAGTCATTCGCAGTTATAGTTATAGTTGTAGTTCTAGTGTTTATAGTTAAATAGTTAAATAGTTTAAAGTTGTTTTAGTTGTTATTGTAGTTTGGGGATTAAGGGGGTCGTCTCCCCCTTTCTCCCCCGGCCGCGGGGCCGGGCTCATGCCCAACGCTCCCGGCTTCAAGCAGTGCGCCTCCTGCGCTAAGCCTATGCCCACGAGCGACCCGCACGACTCCTGTCTGAAGTGCCTGGGAGAGTCCCATCAAACAGATAAGTGCAAGATCTGTAAGGCCTTCAGACCAAGGACCAAGAAGGAGCGGGACTTTCGGCTCCGGCAACTCCTGATGGAGGCGGCACTTAGTCCGGACGCTCCATCTACAAGCCAGGCCCCGGCAGCTAGCGCCTCGGTGCGCAGTGCCCCGGCGGCACCGGCCATGCCGACCACGCGAGTGGCGTCGGACAAGCCTCCCCGGCACCGGACCTCGTCGGCACCGCAAGTACAGCAAGTGCCTCGGCGCCGGTCATTATCCCCGGGGCATAAAAAAGCCCATAAGACGGGGACCTCCGTGCCGAAGACGCCGGCTCCCCCAGTGCCGGGGGTAGAGCCGCGTCCACCGGTGGAGCACCGGAAACAGGTGCCTCCAGCACCGTCGACTCCGGCGCCGAGGCCGTTGAGTCCGGTGCAGATAGCGTCTCCACCGAGGCCGGCGGTGATACAGTGCCTCCCGTCGACTCCAGAGACCTTCGCGGCGGCGAGAGACTTAATAGCTCTCACGGAGCCGGCACCGCCCCAACCACCGGCACCGACGGCACCGTTGACTCGCCCGGTCCAGTCGAGGGGGAAACCTGCCTTGATGCGCCCTCCATCGCAAGGGCTGGAACCTCGGCACCGATCCAGGTCCCGAAGCAGGTCCCCACGCCGCTCGCAGTCCCGGCGCCGAATATCGCCTCGGCACCGGTCGTACTCGCGGCCAAGATCTTCTTCACGGCACCGCTCTACGTCTCGGCACCGCTATGATCGTCGGCACCGATCAACGTCGAGACGTAGTTCTCGGCACCGCTACGGTCGACGCTCGACGTCGAGAGGCCGCTCCCGGCACCGGGCATACTCCAGGTCCTCGTCGAGGTCCAGATCCGACTCCCGGCACCGACGAGGTCATCGGCACCGGTCGCGGTCCTGGCACCGATCGCCGGCACCGCGTAGAGATAGATCATCTCCGGACCGGCACCGTGCGGCACCGCAGCCCACGGGAATCGTCTCGACGCTCTCGGCACCGCCGTGGCCATCGAGATCGGTGTCCCGCTCCTCGGAGGACCTCTCGAGATCGGCATACCCCCCTCAGGGGCAAGCCGAGGAACAGGACTTGGGACATTGGCAGGACACGACAGAGGACCATTCTCATGGCCCATCTCACTGGTCGTTTTGGACCCCGTGGGCGTACCATCAGGCGCAAGGGGCTCCAATTGCTTCGACCTCTCGCTCCGGTCACTCCGTCAGAAGGGCCCCGGAGTCCACCATTTCTCGGCCTCCGCCAGGGGGCATGGAGGCTTCTGTGTCCGCACCACCTGACGCCCTGGACCCAGGCGCAGGTGATGCTCCGGCCCAGGAACAGGGAGACCAGGACCAGCCCTTGGATCCTATTCCACCGGAGGCATCTTCCTCTTCTTCTCCGGATGAGGCAGTGGCGGGCACATCGTGCACAGGCCCACCTCCAATAGATCTTCGGGCTCACCAGGATCTTCTGCGCAGGATGGCCCGTAATATGGACCTGCAGGCGGAGGAGATAGTGGAGGTGCACGACCCGATCGTGAATATCCTCGGAGCGGATGCCCCATCGAGGGTGGCGTTACCCCTGATCCGCACGATACAGGCCAATGCTTCTACGATATGGCAGACTCCTGCCTCTATCCCACCCACAGCGAGAGGGGTGGAAAGGAAATACTTTGTCCCGTCTAAAGACTACGGGTACTTGTATACCCACCCCCAGCCGTGTTCACTGGTGGTGGCATCAGTGAACGCAAGGGAGCGCCACGGTCAGCAGGCCGCAGCGCCCAAATCAAAGGAGGCTAAGCGCCTCGATTTATTCGGCCGTAAAGTTTACTCAGCCGGAGGGCTGCAACTTAGAGCGGCTAACCAGCAGGCGCTCTTGAGCCGCTATAGCTTTAACTCCTGGAACTCTATGGCGAAGTTTAAGGAGTTGGTTCCCCAAGAGTCCAGAGAGGAGTTTGGAGCCCTGGTAGAGGAGGGTAAGAAGGTGGCTCGGACCTCCTTACAGGCCTCCTTAGACATAGCGGACTCTGCTGCGAGAACCCTGGCCTCAGGTATCGCTATGCGGAGGATCTCCTGGCTCCAGGTCTCGGGTCTGCCTCAGGAACTGCAGCAAACCCTGCAGGATCTACCCTTCGAAGGTCAAGGGTTGTTTTCAGAAAAGACGGACTCTCGCCTGCAGAGCCTCAAGGACTCCAGGACGATCATGCGTTCCTTGGGGATGCATGTTGTGGGCCCTCAGCGCAGGCCATTTAGACCGCAGCCTCAGCGCTTCTACCCCCCCCGCCTCGTCAGAGACAGGACTCGGCCCGGAGGCGAGGGCGAGGTGGTAGAAGAAGGTGGACCGGCCCTCAACCTGGTCAGAACCAGGGGCCACCTAGACCACCTTCAGGCCCCAGGCAGAACTTTTGAAGGTGCGGTCGAGGACGGCGCCCCAGTCATCCCCCAGGATCCAGCCCCCTCCTTTCGGGATCGCCTTTCCCATTTCCACCGTGCCTGGTCCCTTATAACCTCGGACCGTTGGGTCCTTCGCACGGTGGAGAGGGGATACGCTATCCAGTTTTCTTCAATTCCCCCCTCCTCCCGCCCTTCCCCGTCCCTCTTCAGGGACCCTTCTCACGAGCAACTTCTTATACAGGAAGTTTCCACGCTCCTTGCTATGGGGGCCATAGAGGAGGTTCCAGTGGAGTTAAGGGGCAGGGGATTCTATTCCCGTTACTTCCTCATTCCCAAGTCCAAAGGAGGTCTGCGACCTATCTTGGACTTGCGCGAACTCAACAAATTCGTAGTAAAGTTGAAGTTCCGCATGGTCTCTTTGGGGGCCATTATCCCTTCCCTCGATCCTGGAGACTGGTTCGCCGCCCTCGACATGAAAGACGCATACTTTCACATTGCAATTTACCCGCCTCACAGACGCTTCCTGCGATTCGTGGTAAGCAGGGTGCACTACCAATTTGCAGTCCTTCCCTTCGGCCTATCCTCGGCCCCACGGGTGTTCACGAAATGTATGGCTGTCGTGGCAGCGTACCTTCGTCGGCAAGGGATACAGGTGTTCCCGTACCTAGACGACTGGCTGGTACGCGGTCGCACCAAAGAACAAGTTCGAGATCACGTCCACATAATAGTGCACACATTCAACAAGTTGGGTATCCTACTCAACAAGGACAAATCCACTCTAGAACCTACCCAGAGAATAGAATTCATCGGCGCGGTTCTAGACTCCAGACGCGCACAAGCCATCCTGCCAGACAATCGCTTTTGCACCATCACGAGCCTCATTCAAGGACTCAAGGCCTTCCCAACTACCACGGTGAGGTCGTGCCTTACCCTGCTGGGTCACATGGCTTCCTGCACGTACGTAACCAGGCATGCCAGACTTCGGCTCCGCCCACTCCAGACCTGGGTGTCATCAATATACCGCCCACATCGGGACAGCCTGAACATGGTGGTCACAGTCCCGAACTCGGTCCTGACCTCCCTCACATGGTGGCTAGATCACAATGTGGTTTGCGAGGGGATGCCGTTTCACGCCCCACAACCCTCTCTGCACCTGGTCACAGACGCTTCATCTCTGGGTTGGGGCGCCCATCTCAACGAGCACCATACCCAGGGCCTGTGGACTGCACCTCAGCTAGCCCTGCACATCAATGTTCGGGAACTGATGGCGGTGCGCCTGGCGTGCCAGGCATTTCTCAATCTCCTACGTGGCCGCTGTGTGTTAGTTCTCATCGACAACACCACGGCCATGTTTTACATCAACAAGCAAGGAGGAGCACGTTCGTCAATTCTATGCCAAGAGGCCATTCGCCTGTGGGACTTCTGCATCGCCCACTCAATCCATCTCACGGCATCGTTCCTCCCTGGAGTCCAGAACACTCTGGCGGACCGACTCAGCAGGTCCTTTCAAACACACGAGTGGTCTATCCGTCCGGACATCATACATTCCGTTTTCCAGAAGTGGGGGTTTCCCCAGATAGACCTGTTTGCATCTCGAGACAACAGGAAGTGCCACGTGTTCTGCTCCCTGCAAGGTCGAGCTCCGGGCTCCCTCTCGGATGCGTTTCTCCTTCCCTGGAAAGACCACCTGTTTTATGCCTTCCCTCCGTTTCCTCTGGTCCACAAGGTACTGCTCAAATTGCGCAGAGACCAGGCACAGGTGATTCTGATCGCCCCAGCGTGGCCGAGACAACATTGGTACACCACGCTGTTGGAACTCTCGGTTCAGACACCGATCCCGCTTCCATTATGCCCGGATCTCATCTCTCAGGACCACGGTCGCCTGCATCACCCCGACCTGCAATCACTCCACCTCACGGCGTGGCTGCTCCATGGTTCACCCAGGCAGAGCAGCAGTGCTCGCACTCTGTCCAACAGATTCTGCTGAGCAGTAGGAAGCCCTCAACACGGACCACATACTTGGCCAAGTGGAAGCGGTTCTCCTGTTGGTGCGAACAACGAGCCACGTCCCCGTTACAGGCACCTATTCCTCTCATATTGGAATATCTCCTCTCCCTAAAACAGCAAGGGTTGGCGATATCTTCAATTAGAGTTCACCTGGCCGCTATATCGGCCTTTCACCCAGGGGAACTCGCATCTTCGGTATTCTCTAACCCGATGGTCGTTAGATTCCTCAAGGGCTTAGACCGGATGTACCCACAACAACGTCAGCCCGTTCCGACGTGGGACCTCAACCTGGTTCTCTCCAAGCTCACAGGTCCTCCATTCGAGCCACTGGCCACCTGTTCACTTCTCTACCTCTCCTGGAAGACAGCCTTCCTCGTAGCCATCACCTCAGCAAGGCGCGTTTCTGAACTCAGGGCGCTTACATCCGAGCCCCCTTACACAGTTTTCCATAAGGATAAAGTGCAGCTTCGTCCACATCCTGCCTTTCTCCCTAAGGTGGTTTCTCCTTTTCATATCAACCAGGATATATTTCTCCCGGTCTTTCATCCTAAACCACATGCCACTCGCCAGGATCAACGTTTGCATTCTCTGGACGTACGCAGGGCCCTGGCCTTCTATATTGACCGCACAAGGCACTTTAGAAAGACGACGCAACTCTTCGTTGCAGTGGCCGACCGAATGAAAGGCTCACCGGTCTCCTCACAACGCCTATCCTCCTGGATCACGTCTTGCATCCGGACTTGCTATGACCTGGCAGGTGTCTCAGCACCGCACCTCACCGCTCACTCCACGAGGGCCCAAGCTTCCTCGACGGCTTTCCTGGCGCAAGTTCCGATCCAGGACATTTGTAGAGCTGCGGTTTGGTCATCAGTCCACACGTTTACAGCGCACTATGCACTAGTGCAGCAGTCCAGGGACGATGCTGCCTTCGGATCAGCGGTTTTGCACACAGCAATGTCTCACTCCGACCCCACCACCTAAGTTGGGCTTGGGAGTCACCTAATGGAATGGATATGAGCAAGCACTCGAAGAAGAAAAGACGGTTACTCACCGTTGTAACTGTTGTTCTTCGAGATGTGTTGCTCATATCCATTCCAAACCCGCCCCCCGTCCCCACTGTCGGAGTAGCCGGCAAGAAGGAACTGAGGGGGCGCCGGGTCGGCTGGGGTATATATTCAGCGCCATGAAGGCGCCACTCTAGGGGGCTCCACAGCCGACCCGCCGGTGTTGCTAGGGTAAAAAATCTTCCGACGATCGTGCACGCGGCGCGCACACACCTAATGGAATGGATATGAGCAACACATCTCGAAGAACAACAGTTACAACGGTGAGTAACCGTCTTTTTTAAACAAACAATTTAATACTGGTACACAGTGATGATGATTGTGAAGCTTGGTTGAGGTGGAGGAGTCAGAGGGTGGGATATTTCCCTTACTGCTAAATGATGAATTAGCAATTGGCTGAGCCCTCAAGGGTTAACTCTCTCACTCTGCAAAGCAGCAGGAATGGAGGGGGATATGCGCATTTCCCTTAAGTACACTGCCTTGTTAATTAGATCAGCTTGCTGAGACCGCAGCTGCTGCAAGCTCCCTCAGTCCTGAACCCTGCTCTATGGAAGATGGGGTAAGCGGGGTGCAGGAGCAGGGGGGAGGGGGACACCCTGACATTAGCCCCCCTCTCTTCCCTCCCCCCCGGCACAGCAAGCAGGAGTCTTGGGGAGCAGCTCCAAGGCAGAGGGCAGGAGCAGCACATGGAAGTGGGGGGAGGGACACAGCTGAACTGCAGGCAGCTGCTGCACAGGAAATTTAGGGGAGCGGGGAGCTGATGGGGGCTGCCAGTCCACCCTGGTTCCAAGCCCCAACCAGCTATCTGCAATGGGCTGCTCTTCCTGCAAGCAGTAGACAAAACAGGCGGCTGCCAAACAACGTTAGAAGGGAGCATTACACAACTTTAAACGAGCATGTTCCCTAATTGATCAGCAACGTAACAACGAAACAACATTAACCGGCTTTAAGTGAGGAGTTACTGTATTTGCACTTGAAATAATGGAACACAAATGCAATTCCATAGCAAAAGGAGTATTATCCCTAATTACACTGCTTATAGTGTCAGAAAGCATGAATTTTGTCTTTAATATACTGGAAGTTGATTTGGGGACATAAGGTTTTCTTCTTTCCAGAATTGTTGAACCTTTGTACAAAATTAAGGCTTCAAGAATTCAGAATTGTTTCATTATAAGTTTCTCAGGATCTGTTCCCCTGTCAGTGCTTGCATGCAAATGTAAGCCCTGATGCTGCAAAACAGCCCAACTGCACAGAGTTCTGTTGAGTTCAGTGGGGCTCTGCACAGGCATGGAGATCCACCTACACAGAGCTCCTTGCAGAATCAGGGTATTACACGTTATTAATGGGTACTTTCCTACCCATTTCAGGTACTAGAGGTAAATCTTGCTTTCCATCTCCTTACGGGCATAGAAGACCCCAGTTGCACCAGCACTGCTGTGATACCATTATAATCCCCCACCCAAGAGAGACAGGATTTGGGGAGCATACACAGAGGCTGTGCATAGGGTGACCAGACAGCAAGTCTCAAAAATTGGGACGGGGGTGGAGAGTAATAGGAGCCTATATAAGAAAAAGACCCCAAAATCAGGACTGTCCCTATAAAATTGGGACATCTGGTCACCCTAGCTGTACAACACCAGCACGCTACAGAACATGGTTTATAACCAAGTTTATTTTGAAAGATTTAGCAACTCTTAAAAAATTATTACATAGGTTTAGCTCAGAAATCTTCTTGTGTTGCTATAAAACTTGCTTAATGAGCACAGGAACAAAATCACTTGTAAGTCAAAAACTGGACATTCATTAAAAAGTGTAAGTCAAAAGTGGGAAGGGAAATCAAGTTGATGAACTAACCCCTAGGCAGAAATTAAGCAAAGAAAACTTGTTTTTTTAAAAAAAGAAGTGCTCCTACACATGTTTGTGAACTGTTCCTTTCAAAATGGGCCCAAACCTGTGTTGTGCTGAGAAACTTCAGCTCTTGTGGTCTTCAAGGGTCTTGGTTTGCATTTTTGATATAATGAACTTCTAAAATGTGTCCTCTAAGGGGCAGCATTGGGGAGCAGATATATTTGGATAAATATTATTTATATACATGGTTCAGTGTGGTGTGTTTAAAGAACCTATTGTAAGTAATGGACAATGAGCGCTCAAAAGAAGAATGTTTTGTGTCAAATCATGAGTTTTCTATGTGTAATTGTATGTATATTTGAGGATCATAATTGCTGAGCTGTAGTCAACGTTATTAGAAATTGTTCAGCTAAAACTCTAAAAACATTGAAACTTGTAAACGTGGGGTGTCTGAAAGCACATAGGAAAACTGCTTTTTGTTGGCCTACCTAACTGGGAAACTGAGGGCACTGTCACCTTGCATTACTTGTCTCCAAGAAGCATCAAGATAAGTCATTTCTAGGAATAACATTACATCTTATACTAACACTAATTAACTAATGCAGAGAAGTCATTCCTGGAAATACCACTTTTTATGCCATGTCTACATTAGCAATCTCACAGTGGCACAGTTGTAGCAATGCAGCTGTGCTGCTGTAAGATCGCTCATGTAGCCGCTCTGTGCCAACTGAAGAGAGCTCTGCTGTCAGCATAATTAAACCACCTCCAATGAGTGGTGGGAGCTATGTTGGCGGAAGAGCCTCTCCTGCTTACATAGTGCTGTCCACACTGGCGCTTCTGTTGATATAACTTATGTCGCTTAGCGGGATGGTTTTTTCACACCACTGAGCGACATTAGCACTTTTGTCAGTATAACTTATGTAGACATCGCCTAGAAACATTGCTGCCTATCGTAATATGGCATCACTCTTGGGTTCTGTGTATTTGCCGGTTAGTCTTGTGTATTGATTTCTATATATATATAGCTATGTACCTTCTAGTATTTTGTTAATGCTGTTCTGTTAACTATTGACTTCACAACTTTAATAATGTTTTTTAATATTTTTTAAATGTAACAAATATATACCTATCTCTAATGTACCAATCACTTTGTGATATCTAGGTGCCAAATACAAGAACTTTAAGCTGCTGTATTCTTGGGCTGTCTTTCCTGTTCTGCCCATGATGGGTTATATAGTCCATATGTTGTTTTTCCTGGTGGCAGGGAGAGGGTGGATATTTATAGAAAAGGGAAAGGGATGGCTGGACTGATATAAACTGCATTTTTTGAGAACAAACTTCTGCAAATAGATGAGTCTTGCATTTGCCTACCCTACACTTTCCCCTCTACAGTTCTGACTGGTGCCACTGCAGATGCAGCTCCAGTAGCGGTAACAAGAGTGGCAGTTCTAATGAAAGGCAAGACACTGGCTGCTGCTGCTGCTGGGCTTTTTACCCTTGTGTCCTAGGGATGCTTATTTCTTCCTGACAGCAGGGAAGCTTAGTGACAACATTTTCTGTTTAAGATTTTGAGTGTTTATTTGTGCGTACACACTTGCTTGTTATCAGCGTAATGTTGGCAATTGAGTCTGTAATATCCAGTTAAATCAGTGCAGTTACTCCAGGTGTTACCTGAGAACAGAAATTATTTCTCTGAGTTTGTTTAGATGAATACCAAGATTTATTGACCCAATGGTGAGAGTTAAATATGGTGAAGCTGAGATCCATATTTAGCTAAGGGATACTAAGGGACAGATGATCCTTAACTGCGCTGAGCTTGTGGTCAGTACAGCTGTGGAGAGGAAGGAAACGTGGCTGTAAACCACCTTTCTTCATCAGCTGAGGTCCACTGATACTTTTCAGTGGATCCTTCAGCCTGCTTGCAGCTTGGGGACAGAACTAGACAAGTTAGTCACTAGCAGCAGGGCAGCACCTTGTCCCCTGAAGTTCCCTCTGGTTTTCTCTGTCTCCCCATTGGCTGGTGGCTCTGCTTCTGCAGAGCTCTTCTGAGGAAATTCCAAACTTGATTTCAAATTTCTGACTAAAAATTCATCTCACTAATGTGTCTATCTGAGTCCCAGTCATGGCCCAGGTCTGCCTTTTTGACAAGATTGTCTCCTCAGCTGCACCTCCCCTTCTGAGGCATTTGCAGCTACTACTGCCACTGAAGGCTTCAGGAGGGATCTAGGCTGAGAAAGCCAGAGGCAAAAGGGAAGGTCTGTGTCTCATGCTTCCCTCCTTAACCAAGGGTCTTGGTGGAAAATGCAGTTTCTCCCTCAATCCAGTCTGGATGGGTTCATCTCAGTCCCCCTTTCCCTTAATTGCAGAGAAGCCAAACAGGATTGAACAGGTCAGCTTTGCTGGCAAGTTGCAGGCATTGTTTTAGTAGCTCAGGTCGGAGGGGCTCACTTAAGCCCACTCCCCCAGGCAGGAAGGGAGCCAGGCAGGTTTGGAAATGAACAGATGCCATAGCCAAGCAGTCCCCTTCCCCCATCTCTGATGGGAGCAATCCCAGAAGGACAGTGCACTGGATGGAAAATCCCTATAGTCCACACCAGCAGCCACCCCTCTGACTGCGGCGCTCAGCTGTCTCCTCCCCCTCTGCTTCCCCATGGGTCATGGCTGGAGGGCACTGGACACAGTATGGACACTGCCGATACCAGAGCACGCAGTGAGGGTCCTTTGGGCTGAGCTTCCTTTGTGATCCAGGGACCTCTTGATGCTAACTGGCAGAGGACATTTTACTGATCTATATGTATATTCATTTCACACTGAGCACTGACACCATGTGCAACACCTTAAAACTCAATGAAGTTGTACAGGTTGTAAGCAGAAAACTTAGTTCTAAATGTTTTTATCAGAACTATCTGGAACACTTTTCATTATAGCCATACATTTCTTAAAGTTAAATTGCAAAGCTAAAATAAAAAATGATGTAAGCACTAAAGTATGTGCTAAATGCCCAGCTAAGGTGTTGAGGGCATTCAGCACAGAAATAATTAGTTTAACTTGCTTATAATGGATTGCATGGGACTAATTGTGTCAGTGAGATCACAGAATGATGCATTCTGGGATTTCTTTAGTGAACTAGAAAAGGATTAACTGATGGCAAAACAATGGATTTCTAAAATAGCAAGCTTACATGTATTCAGTGTTTGTCCCCACTTGTTGGGGAATGGGGGGATGTAGGAAGAGGGGAGGGAGATTTGTGCCAAATTTCTGGGTATAACTCAGTTTTCCTATACATTTGGTTGGTATTTTACTTCTATAGAAATTTCCACTAAGTTTTTTTCCCCTACAAATGCAACTACATTTTTTTTTAAATCTGAAAGAGAAAAATATCAACGAAAAATGTTTTACGTGCACAAAACACCACCTCCTACTGCACATTCCCTTGCAGTGCAATATTTTAGACCTTGTATTTTATATATTCAGAGGAACTCCCCAATAGAACATTTGCCTGAGAATGGAGTGCAGGTTCAGGCAAAAAATGCACTCATGAAATATTTTTATTTGGCCAAATTCTGTGCCAACTCACACCCTGGCAATCCCATTGGCTTCAGTGATTCAGCATGTGATGTGTAGTTAAAGAATCTGTCTTGTTGCCATTTGCTCCTCCTTCAGAACTCAGTCCTGTGGGGTGTAGAGCATCCTTAACTTCCATCAACCTCTGTGAGCGTCAAGGGTGCTCTGCAACTTTGCAAGATTGGACCCTTAAACAATTCTTGCAGTAAAAAAAACAAGTTAATTTCTGTTTGTATTCTGTCTTGTGTTGTTTTCAGATGAAACAGTGAAGTGAAAATTTCCCTTCATTCACTGTTTGGAAAAGCATGTTTTTCAACATCTCCTTTGAACATCATCCATGTGTTAGAATATTTTAAGTGTATTTTTAAATAGTGACTGGCAACCTCTGAAACACCATTTCAGTTTGAATGAGGTCATATGCTACCAAAATACTATTCATATTAGGAAACTCACATGAATTGAAAGTAGCACAGCTATAAAAGGGAAGAGAACAGGTGTTTTGTTAGATAGCAAATACTGATCATTTTACTGCTTTTTATACATGTGTAAAATAATTGATACTTCATATTTTAAAAAATTACAAACTTGTACCAGATATCAATAAGCTGCAGTGTTTCTAATTTAAAGTATGATTACTTTTAAATCTTTTGATGACTAAAACATGATATCCTGTGTGTCACTCTTCTAGAGGAGTTCAGGTTCCATAATGTGATATGGGATCAAAAGAATTTTGCTTGGGTACCAAACATCTGATGACTAAGAGCAGGCTGGCAGGAAAACAGGGTACAGCACCACTACTGTGCTTCTACAGGAAAAACCGGAGGGATTATCAGCATTCTGAACTTTTCATAGAGTTTACTGTAAAGTGTATATTCAGCCTGTTATGAACAAGTATTTACTGTGCTGCACCAAATCGTGGAGTAGTTTTCTTGGGTGCAATGGGACTGCTCACATGAATAAGAGCTATGGGATTGGGCCACTAGAGTCTGTTCCCAAGTTTTACAGTGCCTTAATAGGAATTTGAGCATGTAACCTAATTTCACTAAGACTCAGTTTTCCTTTTTTGTAAAGTGATTTTGAGAACTTCATATGAAAGGTGCTATATGAGTGCATGTTATTGCTTGATTTCAGCTTTAATTGAATGTTTTGTAATGTTATATTCCCAATAGCAAACAGGTTATAAAAATAATTACAGAATGATAGTAATTATTCAACCTAATATTTCAGATACAGTGCTGTATATGTAAAATGTCTTAATGTTAAGGTTTGATGGATAGGGTCTCAGAGGAATCAGGGAAAACTCCTCCTAAAATGTAAACTCAAACATTTGAAAATAAGTCTAAAAATCTAGCTTGTTTATGAGCTCTTTAGATGAACAATCACACGACCACCAAATCAGGATCAATGCAGTCACAGAAGTCCGTGTCATTGTGTGCTTGGTTTCAGTGGGACTACTCACATGAGTAAGGGCTGCAAGATAAAGCCCTGGATTCTTGACTCCCACTGTTGTACTGAAAATGTCAGACTACACTGTCATCCACATAGTACATACAGTAGTAGTTCCTGAGGACTAATTAATGTATAAAGCACTGAAATTTAAATGTGATGCAAGGTTTTTTTGGTTTATATAGTTTCTGTGTCCCAAAGTGTGACTTGCAGCCCTGCATGGTACTAAACTGACTGAAAGAGATGCGCGAGAATTGCTTTATGTTTTTGGAGTTAAGCACTGTTAAGACTGTCTTCTTTTGAAATGTGTGACGAGTAATATGGGATTTCATCAGAAACACTGATATATAATAAAGGGAGAATATGATATAACATGCTTACAATAGATAGAAAATACCAAAATATTATGTATTGAATTTGCAAATACATGCACTATATACACTGTGATCTCGTAGCTGTGCATTGTCAGTCAATTGTTTTGAAAAGTCATTCATGTGTCAGCAAAAAGAACAGGAGTACTTGTGGCACCTTAGAGACTAACAAATTTATTAGAGCATAAGCTTTCGTGGACTACAGCCCACTTCTTCGGATGCATACAGAGTGGAATAATCCGAAGAAGTATGTATGTACAGAGTATGCATCCGAAGAAGTGGGCTGTAGTCCACGAAAGCTTATGCTCTAATAAATTTGTTAGTCTCTAAGGTGCCACAAGTACTCCTGTTCTTTTTGCGGATACAGACTAACACGGCTGCTACTCTGAAACCATTCATGTGTCAGTGTTTCTGCCTCATCTTGGGCATGCCAGATAGATTGCATGTGTATGACCTATGTTAGTGAGTGATTAGTAATCTTGCTGTCTTGGTTAGTGAAGGTAAGTCTTGTTGGTGCTTAAATACCAAGGTTTTATGCATCTTAGAAATACCTTATATAGGACCTGTTCTTCACTGCATTGCACCTTGTGCGTTCATTCAGACCTCTGCCAACTAGATGTAAATGCTATCTATCTGATTTATTTTACATCCACTTTCAACAGGTGTAAGTAACTACACACGATGCAAAACAGGAGAGAATCAGGCCCTATGAAAGAAATCCTGGCCTTGACGTCGTCCATGGGAGTTTCAATATAGATTTCAGTGGGGCCAGGATTTCACCCTATGGCTGTAAACCAAATATATCCTTTAAAAATAATTAGTCCTCTAGTTGGAGAAAGAATCCCTCATTGAGATCAATATTAAGCTGCAGTGCTATTTTATTGTGAAATTTCAGCAATAGTGGTTGTGAACAAAGCTAAATCTTCCTCCAAAATGAGATAAATAGAGATTATTATAAATATCTTTTCAGAAGTATATTTACAGCTGAGAAAGAAAGAAAGATGAGCTCTCTCATGAGCGTAGAAGTCAGGGCATGTTGATGCTTTGAAATCATGGAATGGATTCTCTTGGCCAGATTCTTGTTCCTGCTCTGGTGGCACAATGAAGCTAGAAAGCAGATTTAATCAGCTGTCCGGGGAATCCCTAGGTAATGTAGAGCCTATGTGGTCCTTCTACACCACGTCCTCCAAGCCCCCAGCACAGGGGTCTTTCCTGGAGAAAGGGGAGTGTAAGCAGGGTGGCTCTGTGCTCCAGCTATCTCCAGGTGTGGACCAGCACCTTGGGTCACAGGGAGCAAGGTGTAAATTAGAGCAGCCAAAGGGGCTGCTGGGACTGGATCAGTTCCTGGCCAATGCCAGGATGTGGGGGGAGACAGAAAGTTGATTTAATGCCACCTTTGCGGCTCCCCCTGCTTCTGCATCTAGTATGCCTCAGATGAACCAGAGAATCTGGCCTCAGATGTGCTGTGCTCTACTTGAGACATTGCAGAATACGAGCATTTGGGATAACCTGTCAAATTAAATGTATTGTTTTTAAAAAAATATTTTGAAGGTAGGGAAACTAACTTTTTTTAAAAGTGTTGTTGTAACTGTGTTGGTGCGTGGGTCCCAGGATGTCAGAGAGACAAGGTGAGGTAATATCTTTTATTGGACCAACTGCTGTTGGTGAAAGAGACATGCTTTTCTTAATGAAAAAAAACACAGTATAATGATAGGTGCAGCAGATATATTGTCAGTCAATCTCCTGTCCTATAGTATCCTTTGCACTTTCAGGGATCGCAGTTATCCAGAAGAATACATACAGCCAGCAGGGTATTTAAGCTTTGCTTTTTGTAATTGCATCAGTCTGGACAACTGCTTCTTTTTTTCACAGCATTTCCATATTCAGTTACTAATTACCTTGCTTGTAGTTACAAAACTGACTGGCAGTATCAGAAATAACAGCAGAATCTACAAGCTGTTAGTTTTAAGTCAATTGCAATTTCAATTCCTGTCCAAAATATTTGTAAATAAATCTGCCTTCAGAATGTACTTATAATGAAGACTATACAAGACTCTAATATACTACTAAAATGAATCCATTGTCTCTTTAATATAATAATTCTATCATCTGTTGTTAGTCTATTAGACACTTTACCAAAGCCACTACAAACCTAGCCTAAAACACCAAACCTCATCCTCATTGTTAGCTTTGATAGTTGCCTCTATCATTTAATAGTTTGCGTGTAGCCAGTCCAAGTTGGCAATGTCACCCCAAGCTGATTCGAGCCACAGACATTTTTGCTGACTGGAGTCATGCTATCTTTGCCAGTTTGCTGGAATAGACACAGACACTGATTGGGTCATGCTGAAAACATTCCTGTCCTGTGAAGCAAGTCTGTTTGTATTTTAGGTTTGCCAAGACTAATGAATTAAAAATCTTGAACTCTCCACAGTTTGCTGCTTATTAATGCCTCTGTCAGAAGGATTTTTTTTCCCTCTGAAGCATGACAACATCATAAATCTCATTGTTGAAAAGGAAAGGAAGGGAGAGTGGAATTGCGAAGAAAAGCGGAATAGGGTGGTCTTGTGGGATAGCAAAGCCTTTGGGAAGTGCAGGTAGCAGCATGTTGCCTTAACAGCTGTCTCAGTTTCTCAGACTCTGTCAGTTTGTTGCTATGTAGCAGGTGCAGCCTTTTCTTTTATTGAATCTTTACTCCATAAAGGCAACGACAAGCCAAGGCAGTGGCTAGCCCTGGATTATACAAGTGCAGACTCTCCACTAAGTGAGGTAAGGCAACAGGTGTGAAAACTGAACTAAACTGATAGAGCTGTAACACACTTAATCTGAGTTCTGCTACAGATTTTTATAAAGAAACAACAGCCTGTTCCACAGACAGTCCTCATGAATATGGAACTGCTTTCTGGGATCCTTTTAAAGAACTCATTATACTCAAAGTTGCCCACTCCCATATCCTTCTGTCTACAGAATGATTATCCTTTTTTGTGTGTGAGGAAAATAAGTGGGAAGTTTGTACGCAGTTGATCTGTTTAATTTCCCTGAGCCGATGGGACATTCATCATCCTATTTACATACACAGCACTGAAATGAAGGTTTTCCTGCCTTCTTGTTTTCTTTATTTTCTTTTTGATGATGGAGACCATTGAGGATTCTGCAGAAAATCTGGTGAAGAAATAATCTTAATTCATAAAATGAGATAACTGGCTCATGTACAGTGTGTATATATAGATAGGATTTTCTTTCCGTAAATTAAAACAAAATGAAAGTCTCTTGTGTAACATTAAAAACATTAGTTATTGAAGGGAGTATTTATTTTTGCCCCCAGATCGGTAACTAAATACTGGTAACTTGTAAACATTGTAGACCACACAGTGTGTGAATGGGACAAGACCACTGATTTACTTAGGACAGTGCTCAGTTATGCTAAGTTTAAGGATTCCAACAAAAGACATCCTATCATGTTTGTTGTTAAAATGGTATTAACTTCCATGAATGTTTTTTCTCATTTCTTAATCTGTGATATTAAACATGAAGCATCTTATTGTGTAGAAAACCTGTCTGATGATGGTTAACAGATGTGTTGCATGTGTGATACAATATGTAATGATGAACAGTCTTGTTTTCAAAGTTGTGCGAATTTGTATCTCTCTTTTGTTCTAGGTTTGTTTGAGAGTCATGTGGGGAGGGTATGTTATGATAAATAATTTTGGTTTTGCAATTGTTCTGTTTATTTAAAAAAAAAAAAACATGCAAGGTCTCAAATACTTTTCACAAAGAGACCATGGAAGAGGGAGATCGTTGCTCTAGAAAAAGTTGCTACATAAACAGACCCCCCCCCAAAATGCATTTTGTCTGTTTAAATGACTTTGTGGTCTCTCTTCCAATTGATGCTGGTTGGGTGTGTGTGTGTTCTTTTGATTAGTAATAATAGGGAAGATGGGGTTATTCATGAGAATCCTCCAAATATTAATATGAAAAGAGGCTACCAGCTCCAAAGTAAGAATTTTAGAATAATTGTTCTGTTTTTTAAAGAAAATCTAAGCACTGTAAAACATCCACTATTTGATCAGAGTTCACGTCAGTGGCTTATTGTGTAACATTGCCACAGAGTAACAGTATCCCTCTGCTGGCTAAATGCTCAGACAGACAAAACAAAAAATAAATGTTTAAGTCAGTGGGCCAAACTCATGCTTGCTGCTACTCTACTGCCTGCAAAGGATTGATGCTAGGGATGAATTTTGTGCATCATCAAGCAAGGCCTTTATCTTGTAATGATGTTCTGTTGTACTGATTTTATGTGATGCTCTAATAATTAAACATAACATCAAATGGGGTGATGCAATTTTAGTGCAGAAAAACAACCATTGCTTTCGAAAGTGTTACGGAAAAGCTGCAATGTGATTGGCTAAGAGAACTGTCTTTTCCCTTTCCATCAATTAAACGCCACAGTGTCTACAGAAGTATAGCACAGCTTTTAGCAATTTTGCTATACTTTATTCAATAATTTGATTGCCAATTTTCTGTGGGTGTTTTACACTTGTGTTTATTTCTTTAAATGTTATTCATGTAGCAATCCACCTAGGTGATATAGGTGCAGTGCACTGCTGGGTAATGCTTGAAGTTTGCTTAGTTCTCTTACCGCCCAATGTTACAATGATTTCTGCCTGGGCAGATCTTTCACCAATGTAAGTTCCATTAACTTCATTTAGGCTCCATACAAGGACCTGGCTCATTGCAGGATTTGGGCCTCAGTGTATACTGTTTGTGAATGTTAATTACAGCAGCTTTATATGAGATATATAGGAGTTTAAGTTGGACATCAAATACTTAATAGACTTTGTTTGGGAAAAAACTTTTATACGAAAGTCTAAATACACATAATATAACTATAAGTGCATAAGCCTGGACATGCTTTAAGCTTATCCTGTCTAAGTTGATAGCCACTGAAGACCATTAATATTTGATGGCTATTTGGTGTTCTGTGTGAAATAAATTGGGAGTTTGGGACTGTTTCTTAGTGAAGAGTGATCCACCTCATTAAAACCGCCATTTGGCACTGGCAGACTCCGAAGAAAGGCCACAGGCTAAATTAGGCCCTGATTCTGCAATTGACTTCCTCTATGCAGACCCTTAACATCTGCAAGGAATCCCACTGAAGGATCAGTACCAAGGTTTGGAGAATTAACAATCTTCTGACCCTTAAATGTTTGACTGTCCAGGTCAAGGCTGAGATATGCTGACAGGACAAAGTGGGGAAATTTTCTTTGTCATTGCCTTTACCTGAACTGTGGATAAATCAAGGAATTTAGCCTCTATCACTGAATTTCACTTTAAAAAATTTTTAAAAGAAAAATCAAATGTAGCCCCATGCTTGTCACCTTAAATTTGCTTTATTAGAATAAAAAATGCAAAAAGTGCAGCTATAAATGTGTGCAAATCACTAAGCTGAGGATGTAATGGCTTCATATGCTCAGTAATGTATGCAATATTTATATAATTGCAGCTGGAACGCACAGATAAACGCGTAGACTCAAGTGCCCACATGATCACCACAGCAAGAGTACCTGCTGATAAGCCAGTCCGAATTGCCTTCAGTCTAAATGACTCCCCAGGTACAGTTCAATTTTATGGAATAAATCAAAATGAAATGTTTCTAGATTTTATATGTTCTTGATCATATTTATATTACCAAATGAAGTCGAATGTCATGGATGGACTTTTTCCATGTGTGTGAATGATCAATATCAAACTGGTAACTACAATATTGTTAGAGGAAACTAACAATAGATTAAAATCACTTGTCCAACAGCCTAGATACTGTAAAAGTGAGATTTATTTCAAGAGAATGTGGAATAAACATAAAACTATGACTGAATTACCAATATATTTGCATATAAACTGAAAAAGTGTGCTAAAACTCCTGGGCAACATTTTTTTTATTTTGTTATTTTATTTTGATGGAGAGGGCAAAGCTGGCATCTAAGCAAAGCACAGAACAAAAAGACACTTTCCCATAGGCAAAAGGGTTGAAGAATACCAACGGAATGCCCAGCTTGAGGGAAGGATTCAGGAAACAGCTGCTCAACCTGGCATGTTCCCCGATAAAGATTCCATTACCGTTTGTCCTGTAAACTAATGTTGATGGAGCGTTAACTTCCCCAACGTAACCTGTGCACATGTGAACCCTTGGATTAGGTTCACATTATTGAGTGTACCTTAATTTTTGAAAATGCCTAGAGAGCTATTGATAGGCACTTTGTGAAAATCAGAATGAAATAAAGAAACCAGAAACATGGAAGCAATGGCAGCATCACAAAGAAGGAAACTAGCTCTGCTGCCAGTGGTAGGGGAGAGCCTGGAGGCAAGGCGCAGGTGTATACAGAGCTTGAAACTCACAGGGTTTCAGTTATCATTACTTGTTGAACCCACTTCCCATGCATGTTTGTAAACTACCCGTGCTACAATACTATCTGTCTCCCTTTCACAATATGGATGGTGTAGCTCAGCTTCTGCTCTCAGAAGTCACAGATCTTTTCAGGTAAGTTATTCCATTCTGTGCATTCTTACACAAGAGAGTAACATATATATTCACACAGCATTCAGGAAATGGAGCATTATTATTCCTACAACAGCCTTAACTCTGCTCCGCGATTTTGTTTTTCATTCTTTGTATCCTTATTTTCTCTGTACACTCTTTAGTATCAAACTGCTTTTGTGTATGCTTTTTACACACAGGACCACATTCAAACCTGGTATAAGTAGATATAAGTCCACAGACTTAAGTGGAATAGCATCCACTTATGCCGCATTTGAATTGTATCACGGAGCAGAGTATAAGCTGTTATAGGAATAATAATGCTCTGTTTTCTGAATGCTGTGTGAATACAATCTCAACTCCAATGTTACATTCATGAAATTTTTGTCACCTTTCTTTTTTCTTGTATAATATTTTAAAAAATATTTTTAAATAATCTTCCTGTATTTATTACTACTTAATATTACAGTAGCCCACGAAACCCAATCCACATCACAGCTCTGAAGGGACGTATAATTATGTATGGTAACATAGTCCATATGCTAAAAACTTTACAAAGACAAGTGACATAAAAGTTGTGAGAAGGATACAATCTGGGGGGTGGGGGAAAGGGGGGAAAGGGTGCAAGCTTATATATGCCTTGTTTTGTAAATTATAATTACCAGTATATTATAATATATAAAGAAAGTACCAACTATCCCCATCTGCCCGTCAAGCCATCCTTAACAATCTGATTTCTTGTAAGCATCACTGCAAAGTAGGTCTTGAAGAGAGATTTTAAGGAGGGGAGGAGGGTGTCCTTCTGAATAATGGAAGAATCTGCTGCTTGTGTTAAGAGCTGAAAATCAGGCAAAGGAGGCTTGCACAATGGGCAGAGCAGAGGAGATGGAAGGGCAATGTGATAAGGGATAAGAGAAGACAGTAGCGAGGGACAAGGTTGTGAAGAGCATGAAAGGTCAAAATTCAGTAATGTCGCAAGCTGTTCCCTTCTCTCACCCTGTCTCCTCTGCTCTGCCAATAATTCCAGACTCTATCAAAATTTGTAAGAAGGTTCAGAACTATGAAAAGGTGATCATTCTCTATTAAATTCCTTAGGACTTCCTCATTGCCCACATTATCTGGCGCTCAGCATACATGTGTTATTGTAGCAAGTGATCCAGACCGTCTGTGAAGATAGGAGAGAGTAAATAGGAACCAGTAGATTAAGGACCATATTTCACACTGAATTGCAACCCCCGGAGGGCTACTCAGAGGTATAAGTCAGCATAGTATTTGACCTCATCAGGAGAATTCAGCACCTGATGTTAACGGAAAGCCTGAATGGAGATATCAATATCGAATGTATTTAAACAAGGCAAAGGAAAAATCACTCCAAGTCTGAGGTTTAACAGAAAGCCACATTCAAATGATCCTAGTTCAAACAAGCAACTGAAATGTCTTTTTTTAAAGAGACACTGCAAAGAAACAAATCTGCTGACACAGCGTCTCACTGCCACCTTTATCCATTTTAAATTTAGAATCTTTTTTCTTCTTTTCACCTTTTTATATTCCTCTAATCCTTTTTTCATGGGAGGAGAGCTGCTTTCCTCAATTCAGGAAGGAGTTCTGTGTTTCAACTCTGACAGCATCTTGAGAGATTTAGTATTGTGATGGTACACCTCTATCCTGATATAACGCTGTCCTCGGGAGCCAAAAAATCGTACCACTTTATAGGTGAAACCATGTTATATTGAACTTGCTTTGATCCGCCGGAGTGCACAGCCCCGCCCCCCTGGAGCGCAGGGCTGCCCAGAGGATTCAGGGGGCCTGGGGCAAAGCAGGGCAGTTGCGGCGCTTGTACTCACCCGGCAGCGGTCCAGGTCTTTGGCTGCATTTCGGCGGCGGGGGGCCCTTCAGTCGCTCCGCGTCTTCGGCAGCACTGAGGGACCCGCTGCTGAAATGCTGGCGAAGACCCGGACCGCCGCCAGGCCAGGGCTCGCAGGGCCCGGGGCCTGCAGCAAATTGCCCCACTTGCCCTCCCCCACCCCTCTGGGCAGCCCTGCTGGAGCGCTGCTTTACTGCGTTATATCCGAATTCGTGTTATATTGGGTCGCATTATATCGGGGTAGAGGTGTATGTAAAAACCTCACCCAGAACGAGGAGGTGAGTGAATTAAACTCATTTAATTTTTTTTCTTAGATGTTGTCTTGTTTGCCAATCATGGTGGCAGGCGTGATGCCCCATAAGGCTGAATTATTCTACCACAGTAGTACAGGGAGTAATTTACAACATAACCAGATATAAAAGGGGAAAAGGTCTTCTGGATGGTGATTATCTCACTGGTTAGAACTGCAACAAAGTACTGGGTCTGAAAGCAGAGACTGTTATCAACTCAAGAAAAGCAAGTTATTTAGTGTTATTTATCTACAGGAAGGGATATAGCTTATGTTATCCATACCAAAAATTGTTTTACTGTGTTCAAAAGTTGGCTCTTTTAGGGCCTGTTAATGACCACAAAAACAATTAAAACCGGACCAGTTTTGTGCTGTATTTTTATTGTGATCGTGGGGTGACCAGGTCCTTAAAAGTCTTGAGGGAAGTCTGACCAACTACTAACAGCGATGCTATATAAAAATACAGTTTTACTGTGTATCACTTAATCCTGTAGATATAGATATCTATATTTGATGCTTTTACTCAAGTTCACTAAACTGGCACTAGACATAAATTCTCTCATGGCTTGTCAGATTTGTAGCAGTTTAGCTTAAGGTGTGATTTAAATCTGATTGAATTAAACCAACACAAAAGGCTGAGTGGACAAGCTTATTTCAATTTTGCTTAAATTGATGTAGGAATAGATTTAAACGAAACCAAATAAGCTGCCCTTAAGCCAAAATAAGGGCACATCCACATTTAAAACAATGCAGGGGCGCAGCTGCACTGATGCAACTATGCAAATGTAGCGCTTTAATGAAGACGCTCTAAGTTGAGGGGAGAGAGCTGTCTCATCAATTTAGTTAATCCACCTCCCTGAGAGGCAATAGCTATGTTGGCAGGAGCTCTCCTGCTGACATAACATTGTCTAAAAGCGGGGGATGTTAGGTCGGTATAACTATGTTGCTCAGGGGTGTGGATTTTTCACACCCCTGAGTAACATGTTATACCGATACAGGTCTGTAATGTAGACCAGACCTAAGAGTGTCTATGCAGGGCTTTGCACCAATTTAACTGAACCAATTTAATTAAACTAATTAAAGTTTGTGTGTAGACAAGGCCTCAATCAAAACCAGAATCAGAGTCCATGGTTAATTTTGTTTTTTACAGGTGTTAGGACTAAGTGGTTGGAAGTAGGGGCTTTATTCTGATAGGACATGATGGGCATGCCTGTAGTTTGTAGGTGTACCTAATCTTGTTTTGTAGGTAAAATACACAGCTTCACATGCCTAAGGAGAGTTTGAATCCAGCTATAAAATACTGGCAGTGGAATTGGGTTTTACCTAATTGTTGAATACATGCATTTTTTTCTAATTGTCAGTCATTTATTTCACTTGAAGTCAGTTTGCTGCTAATAATCACTTCCCCTGAAAATTTACTGGTAAAAATGTATGTGCTTTCTTTTAATGACATTGTTGGGGACCGGAATAATACAATATTTGGATGTACATGAAATTACTTCTTTTGACAACTTTCTTTATATTCCCAACCATTTTAATCCAATCCTCCTAATGTGATCATGGGGAACCCTTGCTTTTTGTTGTATATAGCCACATAAACCAATAACTGTGTTTTACAGTAGATGCTTCCTCAGCAGCTCCTTCAAATCCCTCCTCCAGTCTCACTTTTATCATAATGCCTGAAGCTGAAAATGGATAGGTAAAGGACCAGTGGGGATTGCTAATGTATAAAATATATGCCCAAAGTTTACAAACCACGGTACCTACAAGTTAGGCTCCTAAAGCCACACTTAGGGTTATCGACACTTAAGACGTGATAGCCCCACAACTGTGCTGTTGCAGCAGTGCTGCTGTAGAGCTTCAGTGTGGATACCCGAGTGGTGGTAGCTAGGTCAATGGAAGAATTAGGTCAACTTAATCGATGGGGAATTAGATCGACTTAACTATGCTGCTCAGGGGTGTGGATTTTTCACAATTCTGACCAACAAAGTTAAACCAACCTAAGTTTCCTTAGGCTCAACGGAAGTGGCCTGCTTTTTCAGAGATAATGAGCATCTTCAGCACCCAATTACTTCAGTGACAACTGTGGTGCTCTATCCCTCTGAAAATCAGGACTCCCTTATCTTAGGGTCTAGGTATGGATCTATGAGCCTAATCATGGGCTCTCATACTTAAAAATGTTGGCCTATACTTTAAAATAATTTGGAACCATCAAGTTGTGCAATCAGCTAGTTTAACCATGTAAAATCACTGCACTGTGCTTGTCATCCCTAGGTTTTAAAGTGCATTGTAATCTTATTTTCACAGTGTTGTTATTATTATTTATTTGTATTGTGGTAGCACCTAGGAGCCCTAGTCATTGACAGGACCCCTTTGTGGTAGGCGCTGTACAAACACAGAACAAAATGATAGTCCCTGCCCTAAAGAGCTTATAACTGAAGAATGAGACAACAGACTACATGTGGATACAGCAAATAGAAGGGAATAAGGAAACAATAACACAATACTGATTATTATTTGTACCCTCACCTCTGTCCTTCCTATTGTTTGCCATGCTCACTTGTTGAGTTTTGTCTTTAGTTAGGATATTTCTACACGGCAACTAGACTCCGCATATAGGATTACAGCATCCCTGCCCCAAGGAGCTAACAATCTAAATATATGTCTACACAGCAAAGAAAAACCCGCAGCTGACCCATGCCAACCAACTCAGACTTGAGAGGTTCAAGCTTCAGGGTTGTTATATTGTTGTGTAGGCCTCTGGGCTCAGGTTGGCGCCTGGGCTTTCAGACTCTGTGAGGTGGGAGGGTCCTAGAGTTTCGGTGCCAGCCCAAGCCCAGAAGTCTACACAGCAGTGAAACAGCCCTGAAGCCTGAGCCCTGCGAGCCTGAGTCAGCTGGCACACGCCTGACATGGATTTTTCTTTGCTGTGTAGACATATCCTTAGATTGTTAGCTCCTTGGGGCAGGGATGCTGTAATCCTATATGTTTGTACAGTGCCTACCAGGATGGGTCCCTGATCCTAATTGGGATCTTTGGAAACTACTGTAGTACAAATAATAAATTCATTATTTTAACACAATGTGTGGGCTTCAAAGTGCATATATTTTCTATTTAGAGGTTCATATAAAAATAATAATACTGATAATATCCCTGATTAATCCTGAAAACCATGTTCTGTTTTTGGTAGACAGTAATGACATTTTTCTGAGGATTTCACAGGAATTTATGAGAAATGCCCTTAAAGGGCATGAGACTGAGAGTCCCCCACGGAACATCCTTTAGCTTAGGAGAAAGTATGCTGAGCAGGAAGCTCATGGGTGCTGTTAATATTTTTGTGAAGTCCATAACATTTATTATTAAACAAGGCCCTCATATTCCTATCCTAAGGGCAGGCAATTATTTTTCCCTACCCTTTTACAAATAAGGTAACTGAGAGGCTGCACAAGGTCATTTCAGGCATAACTGGGAATAGAACCCACGGCTCTTATATGATAGAGCCAAGTCTCATTCATTTAGCCACCATACCTTTTAGCAAGCAATGTCTGTACTTGTCTGTCTGTAAACACTGCTCTGGCCTCTAGACACTGACCTCTCAGAGCCAGGATTAGAAACCAGGAATCCTGAGACATAACATTCCACTGCTGTCTTATGAATAGTTGTGTAGCGCACTGGCAAAGTGTGTGTTGTGGATCAGCCCTTAAAGAAGGATACAAAACACACTTTGCCAGTGTGCTAAACAACTATTTGTAAGACAGCAGTGGAATGTTGTGTCTTCCACTCCCAGTCAATGGTAAGAAGACTCCCATCGACTTTAGTGGGAGTTGGACTGGGAACTTAAATTGGGATTTTCAAAGGAATCTAAGGGCTTCAGTTGAAATTCACTAGGAGTTGGGTGCCTAACTCCCTTTAGGCTCCTTTGAAAATCCCAGTCTTATACTGTGTGTGTGAGTGGGGGTGGCACTGGGTTTTTTACCTTGCTTTAGTCTATAAGTGTGTGTATGCATTTCTAAATTCAAGAAAATTCCTGCCACTGAAGTTCTTAGTTTATCTGGTGTATAACAGCACAAAGAAGTTGATTTAAAGAAGTCTTAAACTAGTGTGACTAAAAAAAAACCCTCGCAGCTGTTGAGTAGATGCTAAAGCAGGCCCATTATAAAATGTACTATGGTATGCTATAATGGTTAAGATACCAATAAGTTCTATTTTTAGTACCATTGACTCAGTCACTTTGTGTTCAGAAAATAAGCAGTGAACATTTGCTTATTGAAAGGATTTCCTCTGAAATTATTTCTTTGTAGAGTTCATCCCTTTAAAATTTATTTAGGGAATTTGTTTTATTTTGTATTTGCTGCTTCTACTAACTACACTGCGGTTAGTAGTGTAACATTTCTAATAGTTTGAAACAGTCAAAAATTCAAAAAAGATATTTTTAAAATCTTGTGCATGTGAAAAATAACAGCAATTCCTGCTTTACGTGTTCTTGATTTCTTTTGAAAATTAAAATCACGAGAGGGTCTTCCTTACTGCTACTGGTACAGTATGTTGTGCTGCTGGAATTGTCAAATGTCAGTTTAACAGCTCTCCACAACTCTGATCCAATATTGCTGTCAAAATGTTTTACAACTATTCATCCAAATGTTGTAGAGCAGCTGTACTACTGGTCTGACTGAGTCATATTCCTTCTTTCCATTTGGCTATGCAGCATTATTCGTCTTTCTTCTTTTAGAATATTTGTCTATTTTTAAAATTTGCACAAGAAGGCAACAGCAACTTAAAAATAAACACTTGCACGTTGATGTAAAGTAACTATGCAGTTCAAAAACTTAAATATCTTGCAGGAGAAACCTTGTGGGTAGATGGTGGGGAGATGTTTTTAATAATACTGCAAACTGAGCTCTCAGAATATTAATACTAGATTTTGGTATCTATAGACTATTTGTTTTACTTGTGTTGTTGCCCTCTTCTCCACTTCATTTTTCCTTGCTATGGCCCTCACTTTTGTTTGTTTGTTAGCAGAGGGACCAGGGACTCAGTGGCATGCAGATAGAATGCCCATATGTGGAGGTATTTCCAGTGTGCAATACAGTACGATTCATGATAAGACCAGCTCATTGCCCTGGATGCCAACTCTCTATTAGTTAAAGCAAGGCTTTGACTGTATACTAGCCAATATATACTCTGTATACTCTGCCTGGAACAAGGCTGCTTATTTTCCCTATTCCCCACCACAATCACTTCACTCCATGACCACTGATAGTAGGATACAGAGGTGCAAAATATCTGGCAAGATACTCTGTGTGAGCAGACATCTGCATCCCCACAAAGCCCTATTGATTCAGTGAGGCTCTGTGGGAGCACAGAGGTCTCTCAGCACAGAGCAGCTTACAAGATCCTGCCTCAGCAGTTTTCTACTGTGTAAACAACCGTGGTTTAATTGTGACAATGCATACAACAGACTCTGAAAGTGAGCTAGTAATGAAGATCTGTAACCTGCAGCAAGATACATAAACAACAGTGAAATCCAATGCAAAACTGTTAGTGTGACAGTGACTGTGAGTAATGAATATTGCCACAGGAGTACGATTCACATTTCTATTCTCAATCCAGTTCCTAGTGAAAACCCCAGAACGGGCACTCAGTCACACCTGGTTGGCAGCCTATGTTAAAAAGCCCTTGATTTGATTGAGCATATGAATGAATTAACTTCATCCCTGCAGGTGGGTCCTTCAGAGTAAAGACACATAAGTAATGTGATATGGAGAAGCTTGCACTGGCACAATCAAGGAACTATGGTGTGATTGGAATAACAGAAACTTGGTAGGACAGTTCACATGACTGGAGCAGTCATGGATGGGTATAAACTGTTCAGGAAGGACAGGTATGGGAGGAAAGGTGGAGGAGTTGCATTGTATGTAAGGGAGCTATATGATTGCTCAGAGCTCCAGTTTGAAACTGGAGAAAAGTCTGTTGAGAGTCTTTGGGTTAAGTTTAGAGGCGAGAGCAACAAGGGTGATGTCATGGTGGGCATGTGCTATAGACCGCTGGATCGGAAGGATGAGGTAGACGAGGCTTTCTTTAGAAAACTAACTGAAGTCTCCAGATCACAGGCTCTGGTTCTAATGGGGGACTTCAATCACCCTGACATCTTCTGGGAGAGCAATACAGCAGTGCACAGACAATCCAGGAAGTTTTTGGAGAGTGTTGGGGACAACTTCCTGGTACAAGTGCTGGAGGAACCGACTAGGGACCGTGCTCCTCTTGACCTGCTGCTTACAAACAGGGAAGAATTGGTAGGGGAAGTAGAAGTGGGTGACAATCTAGGCAGCAGAGACCATGAGATGGTTGAGTTCAGGATCCTGAAAAAAAGGAAGAAAGGAGGTAGGGGAAGTGGAAGTGGGTGGCAGCCTTGGCAGCAGAGACCATGAGATGGTTGAGTTCAGGATTCTGAAAAAAGGAAGAAAGGAGAGTAGCAAAATACGGACCCTGGACTTCAGAAAAGCAGACTTGGACTCCCGTAGGGAACTGATGGACAGGATCCCCTGGGAGGCTAATACGAGGGGGCAAGGAGTCCAGGAGAACTGGCTGTATTTTAAAGAAGCCTTATTGAGGGTGCAGGAACAAACCATCCCGAAGTGCAGAAAGAAGAGCAAATATGGCAGGCGACCAACTTGGCTTAACTGCGAAATCTTTGGTGAGCTTAAACTCAGAAAGGAAGTTTACAAGAAGTGGAAATTTGGTCAGATGACTAGGGAGGAGTATAAAAATATTGCTAGAGCATGCAGGGGTGTAATCAGGAAGGCCAAAGTACAATTGGAGTTGCAGCTAGCAAGGGATGTGAAGTGTAACAAGAAGGGTTTCTACAGGTATGTTAGCAACAAGAAGAAGGTAAAGGGAAAGTATAGGACCCTTACTGAATGGGGGAGGCAACATAGTGACAGATGACGTGGAAAAAGCTGAAGGAGGCAAAAAAAAAAGCATTGAGTACATCTTCCCAGACAAGGTCAGCTCCCTGACTGCTGCAAAAGCCGTGTAGAGTTGGACCTTGCGAGGGGAATTAAAAGCAATAGTAAGAGGTTTTACAGCCATATAAATAGGAAGAAATCAAAGAAAGAAGAAGTGGGACCGCTGAAGACTATAGCTGGAGAGGAGATTAAGGATAATCTAGGCATGGCACAATATCTTAACGAATATTTTGCATCGGTGTTTAATGAGGCAAATGAAGGGATTAGGAATACTAGCAGCGTGACAGAGGGGGATACAGGAGGGGGGATTACAGTATCCGAGGTAGAAACCAAACTTGAACACCTTAATGGGGCTAAGCCGGGCGGACCGGATGATCTTCATCCGAGAATATTGAAGGAATTGGCACGGGAAATAGCAGGCCCTTTAGCGATAATTTTTAATGAATCTGTAAACTCGGGGGTGGTTCCGTTAGACTGGAGAATAGCTAATGTGGTTCCTATTTTCAAGAAAGGGAAAAAAAGTGACCCAGGTAACTACAGGCCTGTTAGTTTAACATCTGTAGTGTGCAAGGTCCTGGAGAAAATTCTGAAGGAGAAAGTAGTTGAGGGTCTTGAGGTCAATGGCAATTGCGACAAATTACAACATGGTTTTACCAAACGCAGATCTTGCCAAACCAATCTGATCTCCTTCTTCGAGAAAGTAACGGACTTATTAGATAAGGGAAATGTGGTGGACCTAATATACCTTGATTTCAGTAAAGCATTTGATACTGTACCGCACGAGGAATTATTGGTTAAACTGGAAAAGATGGGATCGATATGAAAATCCAGAGGTGAATAAGGAACTGGTTAATGGGGAGACTGCAGAGGGTCGTATTGAAGGGTGAACTGTCAGGTTGGAGGGAGGTCACCAGTGGAGTTCCTCAAGGTTCGGTTTTGGGACCCATCTTATTTAATCTATTTATTACTGACCTCGGAACCGATTGTAGGAGTGGGCTGATAAAGTTTGCGGATGACACAAAGCTGGGAGGTATTGCCAATTCGGAGGAGGATAGGGATATTCTGCAGGGAGACTTAAATGACCTTGTGAATTGAAGTATCAGAAATAGGATGAAATTTAATAGTGAAAAGTGTAAGGTGATGCATTTAGGGATGACTAACAACAACTTTAGTTACAAGCTGGGGACGCATCAGTTAGAAGTAACGGAGGAGGAGAAAGACCTCGGGGTCCTGGTAGACCGCAGGATGACTATGAGTCGACAATGTGACGTGGCGGTGAAAAAAGCCAATGCGGTCTTGGGATGCATTAGGCGAGGTATATCTAGTAGGGATAAGGAGGTGCTGCTTCCGTTGTACAAGGTGCTGGTGAGACCTCATTTGGAGTACTGTGTGCAGTTCTGGTCTCCCATGTTTAAAAAAGATGGACTCAAACTGGAACGGGTACAGAGAAGGGCCACTAGGATGATCAGAGGAATGGAAAACCTGTCGTATGAAAGGAGACTCGAGGAGCTCGGGTTGTTTAGCCTGACCAAACGAAGGCTGAGGGGGGATATGATTGCTCTCTTTAAATATATCAGAGGGATAAATACCAGGGAGGGAGAGGAATTATTCCAGCTCAGTACTAATGTGGACACGAGAACGAATGGATATAAACTGGCCGTGGGGAAGTTTAGGCTTGAAATTAGACGAAGGTTTCTGACCGTCAGAGGGGTGAAATATTGGAACAGCCTTCCGAGGGAAACGGTGGGGGCGAAGGACCTGTCTGGTTTTAAGATTAAGCTAGATAAGTTTATGGAGGGAATGGTTTAATGGAAAAACATGATTTAAGTCAAAGGAATACCGTGCCATGGCAGGTAAATAGTATAATGGCTAACAAGGGTCAGGCTGGAGACTCTTGCCCACATGCTCGGGGTTTTACTGATCGCCATATTTGGGGTCAGGAAGGAATTTTCCTCCAGGGTAGATTGGCAGAGGCCCTGGAGGTTTTTCGCCTTCCTCCGCAGCATGGGGCAGGGATCGCTAGCAGGAGGATTCTCTGCCAATTGAAGTCTCTAAGCCACAGGATTTGGGGACTTCAACAGCAGAATCAAGGGAAAGGGTTGGGACGGCTTGGTGGCCTGCATCATGCAGGGGGTCAGACCAGATGATCATAATGGTCCCTTCTGACCTTAAAGTCTATGAGTCTATAATGGGCAACACAGCCTGGGGAGTAAGTGAACAGCCCTCAGTGGTGAAAGAACAGGTTAAGGACTATTTAGAAAAGCTGGACGTACACAAGTCCCTGGGTCCAGATCTAATGCATCCCAGGGTGCTGAGGGAGTTGGCTGATGTGATTGCAGAGCTATTGGCCATTATCTTTGAAAATCCGTGGTGATCAGGGGAGGTCTCGGACGGTTGGAAAAAGGCAAATATAGTGCCCATCTTTTAAAAAGGGAAGAAAGAGAACCCAGGGAACTACAGACCAGTCAGCTTCACTTCTGTCCCCGGCAAAATCATGGATCAGGTCCTCAAGGAATCCATTTTGAAGCACTTGGAGGAGAGGAAGGTGATCAGGAACAGTCAACATGGATTCACCAAGGGCAAGTCATGCCTGACCAACCTGATTGCCTTCTATGATGAGATAACTGGCTCTGTGAATATGGGGAAAGGGTGGATGTGATATATCTTGACTTTAGCAAAGCTTTTGATACAGTCTCCCACAGTATTCTTGCCAGCAATTTAAAAAAGTATGGATTGGATGAATGGACTATAAGGTGGATAGAAAGATGGCTAGATTTTTGGGCTCAACGGGTAGTGATCAACGACTCGATGTCTAATTGGCAGCCAGTATCAAGCACCCCAGGGTCAGTCCTGGGGACGGTTTTGATCAACATCTTTATTAATGATCTGGATGATGGGATTAATTGCACCCTCAGCAAGTTCACAGATGACACTAAACTGGGGAGAGAGGTAGATATGCTGGAGGGTAGGAATAGGGTCCAGAGTGACCTAGACAAATTGGAGGATTGGGCAAAAAGAAATATGATGAGGTTCAACAAGGACAAGTGCAGAGTCCTGTACTTGGGACAGAAGAATTCCATGCACTGCTACAGGCTGGGGACCGATGGCTAAGCAGCAGTTCTGCAGAAAAGGACCTGGGGATTACAGTGGATGAGAAGCTGGATATGAGTCAGCAGTGTGCCCTTGTTGCCAAGAAGGCCAATGGCATATTGGCCTGTATTAGTAGGAGCATTGCCAGCAGATCGAGGGAAGTGATTATTCATTTCTATTCATCACTGGTGAGGCCACACCTGGAGTATTGCGTCCCCCCACTACTGAAGGGATGTTGACAAATTGGAGAGAGTCCAGAGGTTATTTAGTCTGCAGAAGAGAAGAGTGAGGGGGGATTTGATAGCAGCCTTCAATTATCTGAAGCCTCCTGCTACAAGACAGGCCCAGAAGAGAAACCAACAGAACTCCACTGGCCATCACCTACAGTCCTCAGCTTAAACCTCTCCAACGCATCATCAGTGATCTACAACCCATCCTGGACAATGATCCCTCACTTTCACAGACCTTGGGAGGCAGGCCAGTCCTCGCCCACAGACAACCTGCCAACCTTAAGCATATTCTCACCAGCAGCCACGCACCGCACCATAACAACTCTAACTCAGGAACCAACCCATGCAACAAACCTCGATGCCGACTCTGCCCACATATCTACACCAGCAACACCATCACAGGACCTAACCAGATCAGCTACAACATCACCGGCTCATTCACCTGCACGTCCACCAATGTTATATATGCCATCATATGCCAGCAATGCCCCTCTGCTATGTACATTGGCCAAACTGGACAGTCACTTCGCAAGAGGATAAATGGACACAAGTCAGATATCAGGAATGGCAATATACAAAAACCTGTAGGAGAACACTTCAACCTCCCTGGCCACACAATAGCAGATGTAAAGGTAGCCATCTTACAGCAAAAAAACTTCTGGACCAGACTCCAAAGAGAAACTGCTGAGCTCCAGTTCATTTGCAAATTTGACACCATCAGATCAGGATTAAACAAAGACTGTGAATGGCTATCCAACTACAGAAGCAGTTTCTCCTCCCTTGGTGTTCACACCTCAACTGCTAGCAGAGCACCTCACCCTCCCTGATTGAACTAACCTCGTTATCTCCACACTGATATATACCTGCCTCTGGAGATTTCCATTACTTGCATCTGAAGAAGTGAGGTTCTTACCCACGAAAGCTTATGCTCCCAATACTTCTGTTAGTCTCAAAGGTGCCACAGGACCCTCTGTTGCTTTTTACAGGGGGAAAACTGTTTCTCATATTGTTATTTTAGCCCTACTAAACCATAGCAGAAAAGTCACTTTCAAGACTGTTTAGAAGTCATACTTATAATTGGGCCCAACCCTGTGATATGCTGACTACCCTCTAGCAGGTGTTGAGCTCTCTTTCGGGTATGTCTATATTGGCAGAGTTATAGTGCCGGCAGTTACATCGCCGCTCAGAGAGCGCTGAAGGGAAACTGCTGTTGTGTGTTCACACTGTCAGCTGCCTGCGCAGTAGCATGTTCACACTTGCAGCGGTATTTGGAGTGGTGCACTCTGGGCAGCTGTCCCACAGAGCATCTCTTCTTCTGCTGCTGCTAAGAGTTGTGGGAAGGCGAAGGAGGTCACAGGGCATCCTGGGTCCTGTCCCAATGCCCCATGATGCATTGCTTTGCATGCCAGAAATCCCTGTGCTTCCGTCTGCATTAGACGCAATCTTTCAACGGTTTGTGTACTTCATGCTCTGCCTCTTCGGTCTGCAGGAATGGATCCCGCACTGTTGACCAATATGATGCTCGCAATCACTAACACATCACGAGTGGCAGTGGAGTTATTCCTTAAACTACAAAGGCAAGAGGAGTTCAAGATTGATCTCGCCCCGCATAGTACCTATGACACGAGATTGCTTGTGGCATTCATGGAGGTGCTGGCCACAGTGGAACGCCACTTTTGGGTTCGGGAAACAAGCACTGAATGGTGGGATCACATCGTTGTGCATGTCTGGGATGACGAGCAGTGGCTGCAGAACTTTCGAATGAGGAAAGCCACATTCGTGGGACTGTGTGATGAGCTCACCCCAGCTCTGTGACGCAAGGACATGAGAATGAGAGCTGCCCTGTTGTTGGAGAAGTGTGTGGCAATTGCACTGTGGAAGCTGGCTACTCCAGACTGCTACCGATCGGTCACTAACCAGTTCGGAGTGGGAAAGTCGACCGTTGGACTCGTGTTGACGGAAGTGTGCAGGGCCAGATGAATTACATTCTGCTCCGAAAGACCGTGACTCTGGGCAACATGTGTGACATTGTGGATGGCTTTGCACAAATTGGCTTCCCTAACTGCAGAGGGGCGATAGATGACATACATATTCCAATTTTGGCACCAGACCACTTAGCCACTGAGTATATTAATCGGAAGGGGTATTTCTCTATGGTTCTCCAGGCGCTTGTGGATCACCGTGGGGGTCCAGAAAGGTGCATGATGCACGCATCTTTCAGAACACTGGCCTGTTCAGGAAGCTGCAAGCAGGGACTTTCTTCCTGGACCAGAAGATCACCATAGGGGAAGTCAAAATGCCAATTGTGATCCTGGGGGACACTGCCTACCCCTTAATGCGGTGGCTTATGAAGCCATACACAAGGAACCTTGACAGCAGCAAGGAGCAGTTCAACAACAGGCTGAGCAAGTGCAGAATGACTGTTAAGTGTCCTTTTGGCCGTTTAAAGGCCCACTGGCGCTGCCTATATGGGAGGCTGGACCTGGCTGATGACAATATTCCTATGCTTATAGCCGCGTGCTGTACACTCCATAATATTTGTGACGGGAAGAGTGAAAGCATCACTCAAGGCTGGACCGCTGAGGCTCAGTGCCTGGAGGCTGAATTTGAACAGCCAGAGACCAGGGCTATTAGAGGGGTGCAGCATGGGGCCATAAGGATCAGGGATGCCTTGAGGCAGCAATTTGAAGCTGCAAGCCACTAATATTTGTTGCTATGCTCAGGAGTGCAGTGCTTGTAATGCTAGGAGGTGATTGTGATTGGCGCAGACGATGCCCAGTGAAGGTTTAAGAAAATTGCCTGTTGATTTGCAGGCTCTGTTTGCTTTCAATTAATGGAATAAAGATTGCTTTCAAACCAAAACAATTATTTTATTTAAAAAAAAAAAAAGAACGGAGGACCGAGACAAACAAACAAAACACATCAGCACTGTGAGGGATGGGGGAAGGGGAGGTGGGGTCCTGGGACAGTTAAAGATTTGTGTATGTCCAGGTATCATATGCAACCTTATCCTTTGGAGTACAGTGCAGTGGGTACTGTACTTCAGCAGGGATAAATTGCAGAGGAATGGATGTTGAGTGCGGTGGGTACTGGGAGTCCACAGGGCTTGGCTGTGACGGGGCAGGAGTGGAATGCAACAGGTACAGAGTGGAGCCAGGAGGTTGATAAGCAGTGTCTGGGGGGCGCATGGGAAAGAGTTTTGCGACAGGGAGGGCAGACACAGAGCTGTTTGGTTTGCAGTGCTAGTAGCACCTGGATAGTGTCCGCTTGGCGCTCCATAACATTTAAGAACTGCTCCGTGGCTTCATTCTGGCGCACTGCGTTCTCCTTTCGGTCCCTCTTCTTGCTGTCCTGCCACTCCTTCAATTCTTGTTTTTTGGCCGCGGAGTGCACCGTGACATCACGCAGAAAGTCCTCTTTAGTTCTTTGTCGCCGCTTTCTAATTCTGAGCTGCTGTTCAGCCATCGATAACAAAGAAGGAGGCTGCGCTCCCAAGGTCATATCTGCGAAGCCAAAATGCAACAATTTACAGAAGCAGTATTGTTTGCAACACAGAGACCACTGATTTAAAACACAGCTACTATTCACATACCTGTCACTAACTGGCTGACCCCAGGCAAACACACACGAGCCACAAGACCCCCTCCCTCCCCAAATGGTTAGTAACCACAGGGGCAGTGGAAATCAGTGTTCCAGGACCATACTGTACACTGGGCACTTGGCTCTTAGGGAGAGCCAGCACTGTAGGGGGGACCTTATAATCATTACTGTCCCCACATTTTCCACAGGCTGTGTTCATTATGGAAGTTATCTCGCTGCAGAGGGTGAGCAGGGAATTAAGGGGAGGGTCGTCTCCAAGACTGCAGCTTCCATCCTGGCCCTTATGCAGCTCTCCTGTGTGCGGCAATGGTCCCCCCGTCCCCCAGTGACAGCAGAGTGGCACAGGAAAGTTACCCTTAATGAGGCAAGAAACAAAGCAGCTCTGCCAAAGAACCTGTGGCAGTGGATTGCCCAGTATCTCCATGAGAGTTTCCAGGAGATCTCTGAGGCAGATTCCTGTGAGGTGAGGGAATCAATCAACAGCCTGTTCCACCGCTCAGACTAGGCATGTGGTGGTACGCGCATCATACAGACACAAGTCTGCTTTCTGCAACCCTCCTGCCCCCAGCAACTTGCTTCAGCGATTCCCAAAATCAAAGCCACTTACCAGGGGCCTCCTCTCCTGTTTGCGCTTCGCCAAGATCCGACAGCTGTGACTGGCTACCCTCCTCTGGGGTAGAGAAGAGCTCCTGGCTGAATGCATCTCTGATCTCCGAGTCGTCCTCTGTCTCTGGGTCCCCCTGTCCCTCCACATCCTCGTCCAAGATTTCCTTCTCCAGGCTCAGTTCACTCTCAACTGGCATATGAGCCACCGAAGTATCGACAGTCACCACCGATTATCACATCCAGCTCTTTGTAGAACCGGCAACTCGTGGGTGCAGCATTGGATTGACAGTTTGCCTCCTGCACCTTGTGGTAGGCGTTCCACAGCTCCTTCACTTTGACCCTGCACTGCAGTGTGTCCCGGTCATGGCCCCTTTCTATCATGCATCGTGAAATCTGTCCGTCGGTATCATAATTCCTACGGCTGGAGTGCAGCTGGGACTGGACAGCCTCCTTTCCCCAAATGCTGATGAGGTCCAGCAGCTCGGCATTGCTCCAAGTGGGGGATTGCCTGGTGCGTGAAGCAGGCATAGTCCCCTGGAAAGATACGCTGAGACCACTGCATGGGTCACCAGCAAATAGGAAGGGGACTTTCAGAATTCCCAAGGAATTTAAGGGGTGGAGCTCACAATTGGTCGCCTGAGGGCAAGGCAGTAGTGTTCAAACTGATGACCAGAAAGGTGAGAACAGGCATTGTGGGATACTTCCTGGAGGCCAGTTGCAGCGCTGTAATCAACCAGGGTGTCTACACTGGCACTGTGGCGCTGTAGCCCAGGCACAGAAAGCTGTATGCCTCGTCAGGGTGTTTTACCGCGCTGCAACTGTGCAGTTTCTGCGCACTAGGTTGCTTGGTAGTGTGTACGCTTCGGGAGTTACACCACAGAAAGCTGCTTTACTGCACAGAAACTTGCCAGTGTAGACAAGGCCTTACTCTTTACTGAAGTCACGAGCTCATTGAAGGCATGGGTGTGTATGGCAGAAACCTGAATTATTTATACTGTAATTGGGAAGCAGGAGGTAGAAATTGTCTGGATGTATTGCTTGACTGATTGATTTACTGTGCTATAATACATTCTATAAGTGTAACTCTGTTTCAGAATTATTGTAACACAAAGTAAGGCTCCAATCCTGCAAAGACTTAACTTTACATCCCTAAGTAGTTCTACTGAGTTCAGTAGAAAGAACAGGAGTACTTGTGGCACCTTAGAGACTAACAAATTTATTAGAGCATAAGCTTTCGTGGACTACAGCCCACTTCTTCGGATGCATCCGAAAGCTTATGCTCTAATAAATTTGCTAGTCTCTAAGGTGCCACAAGTACTCCTGTTCTTTTTGCGGATACAGACTAACACGGCTGCTACTCTGAAACCTGAGTTCAGTAGGACTACGCACATGTATGAAGTTAAGTATGTGTGTAAGTCTTTGCAGGATCAGGACAGAAGGGACAACATACGTGCCATACTATGTCAACTGAGCATGTGAAATGCCTTTATAGTAAATGTTATCTTTCAAAATGTCTGTTTACATTTTAGATGATACTCCTCCTGAAAACACCTTTCCTTTGGCTTTTCCAGAACTAGAACAGCAACTTCAGGTAAACTTTGAATTTTATTTGTAACTGATTCTATACCATGTATATTAGATTAAAAAAAAAAAGCTTGAAACAATATATTTGTGCTGTTATGGTTAAGTTACTGTGAGTGTTTCAGTGGTGCACATCTGAGCTCTAAAAATTTATGGGACTGCACATTTGCATAGAGAGAGAAACTATATCAACAAGGTGATTGGTTTGAATTTTCAACCCAGTGCAGGGAAATTTGGCCATTGTGGCAGTTGCAATTTTTTTTTTATTTACAAATTATTTGTGTGCAAACCATAGCAGGGCCCATCCTGCTGCCATTGGACTGAATAGGAGTTTCACTGCTGATTTCAATGGGAGAAGGATTGTGCCAATACTTTGTAAAATGGTTTAAAGCCCATATCCAGTCCAAGATAGGCTCCTGGCAAGATACTTCACTGAGGCTACAAAGCATTCAGTGAAGATGGGGCAAGAAAGGACTGGTATACAAAGGTTTTTCTTGCATTTCACTCCTAAACTTAATCTTAGGCCATCCTGGTACCAGGTCAGTCTCCAGCATAAATTAGAGCAAGGGTTCTCAACCTTTTTCTCTCTGTGGCCCCTCCCAACATGCTATTAAAAACTCCATGGCCCACAAGTGCCACAACAACTGTTTTTCTGCATATAAAAGTCAGGGCCAGCATTAGGACGTAGCAAGCAAGGCAGTTGCCCAGGTCCCATGCTCCAGGGGGCCCCACAAAGCTAAGTTGCTCAGACTTAGGCTTCCGTACTGGGTGGCGGGGCTCTGGGCCTCAGCCTTCAGCCCCATGCAGTGGGGCTTCAGCGTTCTGCCCTGGGCCCCAGCAAGTCTAATGCTGGTCCTGCTTGGCAAACCCCCCTGAAATCTGCTTGCGGCCCCCTAGGGGGCCCTGGACTCCTGGTTGAGAACTGCTGAATTAGAGTATCCTGAAGGTTACCCTAATTTATGCTGTTTGGTCAACAGCCCCCACTACAACAGTCAGTGATCACAAGGATGTAAACACCTAGCCATGTTCCCTTTGCCTCAGCCACACTTTCGACATAGGAGCTGCTACAGTGATGGGGGAATCCTCCTGCCGCCTGCTAAGATGGCTTTAGGGCTGTAGTTTGTGATGCAAGGATAACACAAAGCAGGCCAACTCACCACAGAATTGGACCATTTCTGTGGGTCCATGGAAACTCAGAGGTTTAGGAGGCAAAGAGCTGGCTCCCTGTTCCTAGGGTCAGTGTCCCTCCATAGTAGCAGCAGAATGACAACAGTTTCATTTTTGATGGCTGCTTCAGATCATATCCTTCCCAGGAACACTCAGGCTCATGTAAATGACAGCAGGCATCCTCTGACATTTAAATGCAAAGGCAGGTGCTTTCCTTACATAAAATGGGAAATATTTTCAAAGGAGCTATGTGGTCCAATAATGTTTCCTTAGCTGTCTTTTGTCAACTAAGGAGATGATGCCAGGGAGCCACTGGTCTGGAGAAACCTCATTTTCTGTCCTTCCCACTACTCACCAAAAAGATGGCAGGGGAAGGGCTGGAGGATAACGGAGGCTGTCCTCACCCTCCCCATCAGAATACAGAGAACAGGGGTGGGCCTGTGGGATTTGTAGGGAAGGTAAGAGGAATGGGCCCAGAATACAGAATTCTGGTGTAAAGCTTGGTGAGGTGCATGATGGTATGATAGCCTTTCTTCAGTCTGCTGATCTTCCTGCTGGCTCAGAAGGCTGTGGATATTTTCTGCAGCATATAGCCCTAATTTGATTGAGCCAGTAGTTTCTAATGGCTAGAGCACTGCATGGGAGTCAGGAAACCTGGGTGCTATTCCCAGCTCTGCAGTGACTTCTTGTGTGACCCTGGACAAGTCACTTCACCTCTCTGTGCATCTGTTTATCCTGTGTAAAATGGAAATAGTGATGTTTACTTTTCTATGTAAAACACACTGAGATCTCTGGATGAAGAGTGCTATGTATGACTATCTTTGCTGCTTGTGATATTTAAAATCAAAGTTACCCAGATAATCTGTTATTGCTACTTTACATCCAAAGTGTCTATTTTTTTAATTGTTTGCGGTGTTGGTCCCAGGATGTTAGAGAGACAAGATGGGTGAGGTCATATTTTTAATTGGACCAAATTCTGCAGGTGAAAGAGAGAAAACCCATGGGTGAACACTTTTCACAAAACGATCTTATCTGACCTCTCAGTCCTCATCTACAAAGCAAACCTGCACAACACCTTCAAAAGATGAACTTGGAAACTTAAATTCATAAAACTGTGGACTGGTCCACACTGGGGCCGGGGATCGATCAAGGAAACGCAACTTCAGCTACGAGCTTCAGCGTAGCTGAAGTCGACGTTTCCTAGATCGAACTAAGTTTACTTACTGCGGGTCCACGCGGCGCAGGCAGGCTCCCCCGTCGACAGCGCTTCCTCCTCTCGGCGAGCAGGAGTTCCGCAGTCAACGGGGGAGTGCTTCTGGGATCGATTTATCGCGTCCAGATGAGACGCGATAAATCGATCCCAGAAGATCGATCTCTACCCGCCGAATCAGGCGGGTAGTGTGGACCTACCCTGTGTCACCAGATCCCCTCACCACAGGTGGCACCTCCCCCTGGCCACTCTGGGAATTAGCTCTTTCCCAGTCCAAGGCCCACTTTGGCTACTCGCTGCACACCCTGCTGCCACTCTCTCACGCTTTCTGCGACTCAAGGTGCTCCTTCTTCGTGACTTGGCCCTCCAGCCAGGTCCCTATGCATGTTTCCTCCTTCTGAGGTATCAAACTCAGTTCCTTACCAGCAGTCTTAGTCAGCCTTTCATTCACTGCCCCGATGATGCCACTTTCACAGTGGCTGGTAGACCACCCAGGACCACCCTCTACTCTAGATTCCAGCTCAGGACCCTCTAGTCAGCAGCCAAGGTTTGCACCATCCTGAACCTTGCTTCCTTTTTGCCTGAGCCTTTCGTACTCCTTCTGGCTCTGATACCCACCCCAATCCCCCAGGTTTGCCAGCCCAATCTTTCTCCTCTCAGGGAGTAACTGAAGGCTAATTTCTATAGCCCCAAACACACACCCCTTCTCCCAGGTAGTGACTACAGACTACTTCCCTGCAGCCTCTCTCTGCTATCAGTTCTCTGGCTTTGTAGAACCCCATTCCTGTTCCTATACATATGATCTTCCCTTAATTAGGGCTTTCCTCTCAGCCTTAGTTCCCCCAGTTTGCAGCCTAATTAATTGGCCCCTCTGGTCTACATTAACCCCTTCAGGGCAAGTGTGAAGAACACACCCTATCAGACTCTGCTAGACACTAAAAATCTCTCTGCACTAAAAACCTCTTCCAGACCTGAAGAACAGCTCTGTGTAAGCTCACAAACTTGTCTTTCACCAACAGAAGTTGGTTCAATAAAAGATATTACCTCACCCACCTTGTCTCTCTATGTTTTTATTAAGACTTTTACAACCCACTTTTAGTACATATAATATACTCTCTAAATGTATACTTTCACAATAGACTGAAACTGCTCCTCTGGAAGCATTTAAGTCTGTTGGATAAATAATAGCCTTTTACAAAATATTCTAAATACACAGTGGAAAAATTCTACAAGGAGCCCTCTTGGTCTGTTGAGTCCATAACATTTTTTTTTTTTTAAGAACTGCCTAAATATTTCTTTCTCCCTAAAGAACTCAAGATGCCACAGCCAATCTGAAGAAACCATCAAAGGCTTTGGGTCAGATAGTGTTCTTTTTATTATCTTTCAGGAACATTTTTGTAATATCAGGGAAGTATACATTATGATGAGTGTCTGGCTGATTCTACCAGATTAATTAATGTTGGTCTTCATTCTTAGGCCAAGTCCTTCTAACACTTACACACATGCTTACATTTATACACATAAGTAATTACATTGAGTTAATGTGCAAGTGCTCAAGTGATAGCCAGATTGGGCCTTAAGCTCAGACTTTTATGCTGTGTTTAAATTTAACAGTGAATTCAGCTCAGCCTTGAGTTTCCTTCCTTCCTTGAGTTTGTTTCACAACTATAGTGTAAATGAAATGGATTTTATATTTAATATCTTAAACTTTATATGTATCTACTGTAAACTAGCTAGGCAATTTTATTTTGATTTTTCTCTGAATCCAAAATGCTAAGTCAATTGCAGAACAACAATGAGAAATCCTTTGACTTAAGTATGCTTGTGTGTATCTTCACAATAAAAATACCAATATTTCAGGCTACAAGGCTTTCCTCACAGTGTCAGGTTTATAGGCAGAGACACTGATATTTTATTAAGAGAAACAAAGTATACATGTAAGTGCAAGGTAAATGGATATACAATGGTTGATACTCAGTTTTTCTTAAAAAGTAACTTGCCAATTGCGAGCTCCCAAACTCCTAAAGGAGGATTTTGAAACTTGTAATATCAAAGAGCACAAATGACTGGAACCCTTGTGGTGGGATTTTCAAAGCCACAAAACTAATTTGGGTATTCAATAAGTGACTGAAAATCTCAGCCTTATAGTTTAGTTCTTTTAAGCCAGAATCCTGGGCAGCAGTCTACAGACCAGATATCAGGCAGTGTGCTACTCTCTTCTCTGTTGGATGAGTGGCCTCTCTCCCTAGATGTCAGAGCCCCGAAGAGATACTGGCAGCCTTGAAATGGATCATCCCACTGCCATTCATCACTATCCGGATCCACCCACCCTTTGTGCACTTGCTTGTGGGAGAACTCTGCAGAACTGGTCTTGGTACTCCACAGAACGTGTGCACTTCCCATTGGGCTGTGGAGCTTTGTCAGTCCGCTATAAGCTGAGATTCTGCAGAGGTGAAGATCCAGATCCAGAATAAATATTTCTAGATGACTAATTGCAAATATTTAGTGCTTTATAGCCATTCTTAAAACAGAGCACTTTTGATAATTGAAAGTTAAATGCTTTTTCTGAAAAATGGAAATTTTCATTCCAGTATTCTGATCTACTTAGTGAAGTCACAGCAAGAACTTTGTTCTAAAAATACATTTCTGAAAGTTCCATTTTCCATTACTCTGCAATGGAAAAATTCCAAGGAGTATTACTTGCTTTGTATTAAACAAAACAAACTGCAGCACAGCTCTGATGGGCTGCATCAGGAAGACATTATAGGTGGGCCTCTAGGGCCCACTAGCCTCAGAAAGTTCAGTGTGTACTAACTACACAGCAGGCTAAACTATCTAAGTAGAAAAGTTGAATCATTCTGACATATTACAATTAATAAAATAAATAAATCCGTATGCAGAAATTACCAGGCTGCTCAACTAAAGCAGAGCTGATATAAATAAAGCTCCCTGTTCTTCCACTTTCTTCAGCATGTTGTCCTTAGCCCCAATTCAGCAAAACACTTAAACGTGTGCTAAGTACCACTGAAGATGCTTCCTGAATAAGGATGAACTTAAGTACATGCTTATATGTTTTTCTGAATCGGAGTCTTGGGTCCAGTCCTGTTTCCCTCACATTGGACTCATGCAGTCTATGGGAGAGGGGACATGCTTTCTGCATTTGGGAGATTACTGTGAGGAAGTAAAAACCTCTATCCCTCCCCCCAAAGACTGGTTCTTCTGAGGGGGCTTTCTTGATTAATAGTGCTATGAGAGGTGACTGCACTGCCTGAAATCCCATTTTTTGAACTAAAAGATATGCACCATATTTAGACATCTACTTAACACCTAATGCCTGAAATGGATATTTAGATTGCTGACTATAGATGAATGTGTCCAACTTTAGACACCCAATTATTGGGCCCTGTACTATGTCTCTCCAGTCTCTGCTCCCGATATGTTTTGCTCCATCTGTCTCCTCCTCTCTCAGTTATGCTTTCCACTCTCTTTGGGTGTTCCTGTTTTCCCCTGAATAGGGAAGAATGTAGTCATGGAAAATTGTTCTTATAAAAATAATGAAACTCCCTTCCATGGCCTTACATGAAATCATGAATTTGATTCTCAGCAGCACTGGTTTCATGCAGTATAACTCTGTTGAAATCAATAGAGTTAGATTAGCATAAAATTGATGTAACAGAAAGACTTGCCTCATTTATAAAGTCACAGGTAAATTTAAGTCAGATTTTATTGGGAAAGTAATGAGAATGTTCAGTGCTATAAAAAGAGAAGTTTGTTATGTGAGAACAGAAGAATGGCCATACTGGGTCCATAACGGTCCATTTAGCCCAGTGTACTGTCTTCTGACAGTGGCCAGTGCCAGAGGCATCAGAGGGAACAAACAGAACAGCACAATTATCAAATGATCCATCCCCTGTTGTCCAGTCCCAGCTTCTGGCACTTAGATGTATAGGGACACCCAGAGCATGGGGTTGCATCTTGACCATCTTGGCTAATAGCCATTGATGGACCTATCCTCTGGGAACTTATCTAATTCTTTTTTTAACTCAGTTATTCTGTTGGCCTTCACAACATCCGCTGGCAACAAGTTCCACAGGTTGACTGTGTGTTGTGTGAAGAAATCCTTCCTTCTGTTTGTTTTAAACCTGCTGCCTATTAATTTCATATGTTATGTGGAGAGGTAAATAACAGTTCCCTATTCACTTTCTCCACACCATTCATGATTTTATAGACCTGTATCATATCCCCCCTTAGTTGTCTCTTTTCTAAGATGAACAGTCCCAGTCTTTTTAAACTCTCCTCATATGGAAACTGTTCCATACCCCTAATCATTTTTGTTGCCCTTCTCTGTACCTTTTTCAATTTCTAATATATATTTTTGAGATAGAGTAACCAGAAATGCATGCAGTATTTGAGGTGGGGATGTACCACGGATTTATGTAGTGGCATTATGATATTTTCTGTCTTGTTATCCATCCCTTTCCTAATGGTTCCTAACATTGTTAGCTTTTTTGACAGCTGCTGCACATTAAGCAGATGTTTTCAGAGAATTGTCCACAATTACTCCAATATCTCTTTTTTGAGTGGTAACAACTAATTTAGAACCCATCATTTTGTATATTGTCTGTTACCAGCTGTCCCCCTGCTGCATTCCTTTTTCCCCCTCTCCTTTCTGTTTGCCCTGTGTGGCTGCCCCTCCCGGCCATTGTGCTAACTAAAGTCACAGCCCTATTCATAGGAATGGCTTGTACAGACTAACTGGAGCCATTGCTCTGCCTAGGGAAGAGGCTTCTTGCTTCTTTGTTTGGTTCCTTTGTTCAGACCCGGGCTCAGTGCGGGGGGGGGGGGGGGGGGGGGGCACTGCCCAGAAATGCAAGACCTGAAGTGGCCAACTAATTAAGCATATGAGTCATACCTGTGGCTCAGAACATGCCCAGGCATGCCTATGCTTACCTGCAGCCTTTCCCTGCCTACTCTCCTCCCCTGTATCAAGAGGAGCCCAATCAAAAGTACTGGTGGGAAACTGCCTGAGTTTGCCTTTAAAGCCGGACATTTTCTGATCAGACCTCGGAGAAGGTCCTTGCTTTGCCACCTGGTCTGATCAGCTAGGGGTCTTTGGGGGGGCCCTCTCCCCGCTCTCGTTTGTTTTTGAGCATACCCCCGTTTTTAAAATTCCCCTCCCACGAACAATGGATTTGTGCATGGAGATCTCCTGATTATTGTAAGCGAATCGAGTCCTCTCCCCATCCTCCGATGCTACTGCCGTTCCTGTCTCTGTGCTTGCTGCTGTCCTGGGGATTGGTAAGAACTCCCTCTTGCAAACTTCCCCTGTCCTAGCTGCTGGCCTTGTTTCCCCAGCAGACAGACCCAAGCTAACTCCTTGGTCTGTATCTGTAATCTGTTTCTTGCTCCACAGCGTCTTTGCTGCTAGAAATAAGCCTGTGCCACTGCTAGGCTGTGCCTTCCTGGACTGTATCCTGGGCTGCCAGCTTGCAGCCACCCCACTGCTGCAGCCACCACTAGTTAACCCCCCCTGCCCTCCCGGGGGTGTACCCTGGGCACACGCCACTCTGCCCTCCGGAACTGCTCCCCCTCCCGATCAAAGAAGCGGCATAGTGTAAGGTGCACCTATTAGAATCAGGTTCTTAGTCTAGATAAGTTGTAATTTCATTTTGCATAGCTGTGGTTAAGTTAGGTTTAAAGAATTGTTTGTATTGTGCTCTGTAAGTTAGGTTTAAAAAATTGTTGCATTATGTTCTGTTACTTGCTAATTTGTGTATTCTTGGTTAAGTTAGATCGTAGATAAGATTTTGCTGTGTTCTGTATAATTGTGGTTAAGTCTGTCTTCCTGCTGCCCTAACCCCCCTCCCCCCCCCCGAGCTCGCCCGTGTCTCCCCCCAAGCTCCCCAGTCACTCGTTGCAGTCTCTCTACTGTTTAAACTTGCAGCCTGTCTGCTGTGTGTGTGTGTGTGTGTGTCTCTCTCTCTCTCTCTCTCTCTTAATCCCTTCCCCCACATGCTCACCCCGCTCCTACTGCTGCCAAACCTCAATTGTATTACTGAAGTCTAGCATAAAACCCCATTGGTTACCCTTTTTCTCTCTAACACCCCTCACATTTCACATTTACACCACTGTGACACATTTTTACCTAGAGTTGTTGGTTATTTAACACATTTTACCCATAACTGTTAGTTGGTAATATGCTGCTGTGACACACCCTTTACATAGAAATTGTTAGCTACCTGTTACATTTATACTTCAGTGTTAATTGGTTACCACTGTATTGTACCCCACTATTGAAACCCCCTATCCTATTTACTAAAAGAAACCCCTCCCCAATTGTCTACCTTAACAAACCCCATACCCCTCACTATTGAATTTTCCCTGTTTTTGCATTTTCTTAATAAAGTTTATTTTGCACCCCACCGGTGCAGTAGTTGTCCCCCAAGATCCCCTACCTGATGGCAGGGTCATATATATATATTTAGGATTATGTTTTCCAATGTGCATTACTTTGCACTTATCAGCATTGAATTTCATGTGTCATTTTGTTGCCCAGTCATTCAGGTTTTGTGAGATTCCTTGGTATGTAACAGATAAAATTAGTAGCCAGTCCTGTCTGCTCTCAGCCTTTATAATGACACTTAAAATTGTAGTGACCATAAATAAAGATGTACAAATTATTTTGCAAAGGTGTAAAAAGTACATTATAATTTTAAATATTCACTTAATTCTAAAAGTGCCTTAATATCCTATATTTGCACTTAATAGTCCATGAACTTATCCATTTGTTCTGTAGTAATAACATTATAATGTTAGCATTTATAAGACATCCATACCAAGAGTATTGGGACACCGTACTAGGACTAGAAAATAACTAACTCTCTCCAGAGTAGATCCAAAGTCTGTCCACTTCCTCCTGAGCGTGGTAGTACAGTTTCTAGACCAATCATCAGACCCATCCTATTACTTTAGAGGAAAATTAATTGATGGATTATGGTTGCATAGTGGAAGCTAGTTACCGCTTAGCTGGTCATCAGTTTGGTACATAGTGGTTGCTATTGTTACGGAGGTATGTTGCAGGGCATTGTGATCAACATGGCAAATGCACAAGAGGTCATTACTGGGCTTCCCAAACTATGCAGGATGTGTAGAGGGAACCCAAATATCCATTCTGTCCCTCCACATCAAGCCCAGAGGTACATCTGACAAAAAGGGCTATCATGGTGATGCCAGCTTAATGGATCATAGAGTATGTCTATACTGGAGCTGGTAGTCTAATTTCCAGCTGAGGTAGACATACTTGCACTAGCTGTGATTGAGCTAGTGCACTAAAAATAGTAGACGCTACAGTGGTGAAGGCGGCAGGACAGCTAGCCACCGCAAGTGTGATCCCATTCAACACCCTATGCATTTAGCCCATCCCTCTGCAGCTACACTTCTGTTTTTAGAAGAACAGGAGTACTTGTGGCACCTTAGAGACTAACAAATTTATTAGAGCATAAGCTTTCGTGGACTACAGCCCACTTCTTCGGATGCATACTAGCTTGAACAGAGGTATATCTAGCCAAGCTGGAACTACGCCTCCAGCTCCAGTGTAGTCATATCCAGGTTAGCTGATCTCTATATGTGTACACAGGCAGGCCAGACACAGTGTATGATGCAAACATTTTTATAAACTCCAGGCTTTTCGGGAGCGGACACGTCTGTGTTGCTGCTATCCAACAAAATTTATATTAATGGAAACTTCATCCCCACATTATTCTCGGTGAGCCTGTGTATCCACTGCTTCCCTGAATTAAGAAGCTATATCCCAACTCACTGTTGTCAACTCTCGTGATTTTATCATGAGTCTCACAATATTTGGTGTTTTTCTTTAAGACCCGGCTCCTGGAGTTATGAGAAGCTCAGCATTTTTTTTTAATGAAAGTTTCTAGCCCTCATGGTTGCAGAGAAAAGCTTGAAAACATGACCTGAGTGCACCCTAAAGGCCCTCAAACAGAAGGTAAATAAAAAGAATCCAAAATGTTTTGCTTTATTATTATTATTATTATTATTAATCTCATGTTTTAAAGCCAATCTCACGATTTTTGAACACTTGGGTTTGGCAGTGCGACCAACTACCCAAACTAGGACAATTCAACTACAAACTTGGTGGGTGTAGGATGGTGATGTTTTATGGATTTGAAAGGTTAAGTGCAAAGGGGCAGGTGACAATGGCAAAGAATCACGGAAAGTTGCTTTCTTCAAACAATGAACATCTTCATTAGAATAAGAAAAACAGCATAATCCCAAAAGATTATCTCTTCTTTGCTATGGAGCTTCTTCCTAGACTCTTCCTCCAAGCCGTCCTGCCTGGCTTCCTGCTACACTGAAAGAAACAGTGCACATATCCTCACACAGAAGGACTGATGACATGCAGTTACAGTACAGGATCTCCGAATGTCTGCCTGTTGCATTCTGTACAAAGTTTGTGCAAGCCTGACCGAGTGTTCAATAAACTATGGAGGCTTTAGGCCTTGCTGCAAATTAGGCACAGCTGGACAGACAACATCCTCACCTGAACCTGTGACTTTAGTCAATGCTGCTTGTATTAGCTCGGTGAACCAAATGAGAGTTGCTGTGGGCACATATTTTGCCAGTGCAAGGGAATGAGGTTGGATGATGCTAAAATAAGAAGGATTAAATGTTGGCAACTGCTGCTATTAAATATAACAATGTTTCCTTTGTGGCGGCGTGTGGTTTTTTTAAAATCTTTTGTTGCAGATATGCTTTTATATATTAACTGTATGGCATAGTGAAATGATACTATATTGAGAATAAACTAAAGTATTCCTGTTGGACTCAACACAAATCCTGTAAATCAAATCGATTAAGTATTCTAATATGCAGGCCAGACACAACCAGTGGCCAGTGCAACCTAACAAAACATTACCAAAAAAAATGCACAGACTTTAAGGACAAGAAATGCATGTTCTGGGAATTCCCATTCTCTTTTTCCCTGCTCTTTAGTAGTTAGATTGCTGTGAAAATGCATTGTTGGGAGCCAACAGGACACTAATAATTACGTGTCATTGTTCTGTGAAGGTGAGATAACGATATATGCTGAACCACTACAATAGCTTCTTTGAGATAATGGTGCTTGAGGCCTTTCCCCCTTGCATTTGTTCTTTCAGGACTTGCCTCTGCAGACTCATTTCTTGGTGGTAACAGATTTATTCCCTCATTAATTCTCTGTCCTCTTGCCTAAATCAAAAATACTTTCTCCTTTCTGCAAGTAAACATTTTAGCAGAATCTCCTTGCCATGCTCCTCTGCACGTCAAAAAAGAGAACTTTTCTTGTTTTCCCATTTCCTTCCCCAGAGATGGCACTTGTGATGCCAGATGCCCAGCACCTCTCCTGCCCTGTGATGGATTTGGTGCAGTAGTGGCCGGTAAGCCAGTGGGCTAACTAATCAGCCTGTGCACTAAAGTACACTCTCCAGCTACACGATTCCAGTCCTCCTTTCTTCAGAGGTTCTCTTTTCTTTCTTCAAAATAACACAAGTTCTGTATACCAAACTATCCTTTCCTCCCCTTGACTCAGGTTCCTCCAGAAGATTTTATTTACTCCACCTGCAGGATCACATTCCACAGGCCCTCTGTCTGGGAGTTAAGGCGAGTCTCCCTGCTTCTGCAGGCTATCTGCCTGAGAGTCATACATAAACCCGTTTCTTTCCCCTGACCTAGGGACTCCTGCAAGAGCCTACCCACTCTGTGTAGCTTTCTGGTTCAACTCAGCTACTTGTAGTTTTTTTGTGAGCATCAAGTGATCAAGTTTTCACCTCATCTGTAGCCTCACAGCAAGAGCTGTGAGGCAGCTGATTTATCACAGGGGGGCTGGATCTAACTCTCTTTAAGTAGCCAGCCAGCCTACGACATGATCATTGAAATGAGAAAGTTAGCACATTAAGTAGTGGCACATCCAATCCTCAAAATAGCAAGAAATATGATAGCGTTGGTTTCAAATTCCAATTTCTTCTTACAAAGCACTTTGTTTTGGTGATTCTAAATTGTAAAGACACAAGACAACACCGTCCCGAAAAGAAAGTAGGAAACAAAGTTTGGGCTGGGGGACAAATGGTGGAGTGTCGTTCAAGAAGACTAACAAAGATTACTTATTGCAGACAAACAGGAGCCTTGACAGACCCTGAGGGCCCACTAAGGGAAAGGAAGGCCCTGTTCAAGAAAGTTTTAGGCAAGAGTGATAAGTTTGCTTATTCTCAGTCATGGATGATAGCTGAGAACACACTGTGACGCTAGAGAGGCATAGTGAACATCTATGGGAATACCTGGAAATTAACATTTTCACCAAATTTGATTGCCGAGCTAGAGCACTTAGAGATTATTCCAGAGCAAATTATGACTCATATAAACTCTCTCTGCTAAATTGAACATTCTGGTTGGCAGCCAGGGAGTTGGACAAAGCATTATACCTCCCATTTTACCTGTGGTTGATAGAGAGCAGTTTGCTATCAAATAATAAGTCTGCCTGTATTTCATATAGAGCTGGTAGAATTATTTTTCATGAACAATGTAGAAACTTTTTGCAAATACCTTTCCCTGAAATTTCAAGTTCTCAAAAAATTTCAGTTACTCAGTAAGCTTGTCAAAAATAGAAAAAATAAAATAAAAAGGTTTTGATGGAATTTCAAAAATTCTCAACCAGCTTTAGTTGCATGCCAGTTTAGTTTCATTAAATAAAAAAGGCAGAATGAAATGTGACTGCCCCTGGATAATAGAAGGTTGCTAAATAGGTCCCCTAGCCCAGCATGTGTGTGAGCAGATAATGTACATGCTGTCCAACATGCAGCTTATTGCAATAAAATTCTCTTGGTTTGACATTGTCCATATTTCAGTGCACAGTGGCTCGATGCAAAGTATGGAAAACAAAATAAAAAGTCAAGCAGAAAAGGTACTCTTGGGAATAATGTTGTGTTGGGAGGGAGATGGAGGTGATAACAAGCCTTCTCTATCTTCTGTGGAACCTCAGATTAAAAAATTTAATATTCTCTCTCAAATGCAGCTTTAAAAATAAATCAAGCATTATTAGTAACAGCTTTTCTTAAGTCCTCAGATGGTCACAAAACGAGAACAAACTAGCTAGAGAGATAAAGGGTAGCAAGAAAACATTCTACAAATACATTAGAAGCAAAAGGAAGACCATGGACAGGGTAGGCCCATTACTCAATGAGGTGGGGAAAATAACAGAAAATGTGGAAATGGCAGAGTTGCTTAATGACTTCTGTATAAGATGTAGGAATTTAATGTGAGGAATTCTAAGAGTGTTAGTTCATCCCAATTTGCAGCAGTTGTGTCAGATAAGAGATATGGGATTTCACTGGTGGAACCCAGGTCTATGGAATAAGGAATACCTGAAGTCATTGCAGACCGGGGTACCTCTTTGGTACCTTCTGTCCCCTTCATACTGTGGAAGTGTAGGGGATTCAGCAGAGCAAGGTGAATCCTTGGGGTAGGCAGTGGAGAGTCTACCCTGAGTTATGAGCTCTATGATAGATGCCCTGTAAACACCGCGATGGACCCTCCTGAAATGCCTTGTATGAGATAGGGCAGATAGTGCCTCTCTCCAGTGTTAAATTTTCATATAAGTTGTGGCCTGCCATTTAAAATCCATCCCTGTCTCTGTCCTCATTCCCTTGGATGTCCTGAGGAATGAGGAACTCGCTCTCTGGGGCTCTGACCTCACCTGAACTCAAAGCTGTTTCTTAAAAACAACTTGTTCACAGCAGTATTGTTATAAATGTCTTAATTTAAACTGTCAGAACTCATGTTGTATTGAAAATGAATGTTTGTACATCCACATTTCTTAAAAACTACATACCACTTACAATTAATTCAAATGGCCTGCATCACATCAACCATTTTTCTTCATTAAGGCACATCTGAAAGAGACTCATTATTAAGTAAAAACCCTTTTGTTCTTTCTCTGTAAGTAGATTTAATCAAAACTATGCTTTGTAACTTTAGCTACAGCAACAGATTTCAGAGTCAGGAATAGGAATAACCGAAGTACCAGTGCGCTGCCATTCCTGCCATAGTCACTGAAAGCATATTCCTCCCTAAATAGAAGAGTCCAAATAGAGCTATGAGGGGTAGAAATAGATTCACTTTTATTCCAGAGGGCAATTGGATGCTCCTTAGCAGGACAGTAGAAGAATTATTTTTAAGTGTTTCCTTTTGATTTAAACAGGTGGCATGATCATGTTATGTGGCGTTCATGTGCAGTTGATTAATTCATGGCTACCAATTTAAAAATATTAAATTTCCTACAAGTGTTATGGACAAAGTGTGAAGCTCATCTCTGATGTCTGAATTAAGTGCATTTTTTTTAGAAGGAGCAATACCCATCAACCTCCACTTCCCCAAATTGTACTTTCAACACATTAGTTTAATTCTTGAGAGGAGTCCCAGGGTGGGATATTTTTATTTGCTGTATTTACAATAGTGGATTTCCAAAGTTTGCATTCTTCTTTTAAAAACAACTTGCTGTACTAATATAGGGACTGCATAGAGTGAAGTTAGTGGCAAAACTCCCATTACTTTCAATGGTGGACAATTGGGTCCCTATTATCTGAATACTCTTAAAGAAGTATTTTCATTGTCCTCATAGTTTTGCACTTCTACAGCACCTTCCATCACTGGAACTCAAAACACTTCACAAATATTAGTGAATTAAGCCTCACCTCAGCCCTTAGGTAAGTACCGTCTGTTTCCTTTTGCAGTTGTGAAAACTGAGACACAGAGAGAGAAACTTGCCCAAGGTCACATCAAAGGCTGTGGCAGAGATGGGGTAGAGGCTAGGGTTGAAATTCTGGCTCCCTGGAAGTAAATTGCAAAACTCGGTCCCAGATCTTCTGGCTGACAGTGGTATTCTTTAACTATAAGACCATGTTCCATAAAGTGGGGGAGGAGGGAGGGAAGCATGTATATGAAAATAAAACTAGTTAGCCAATGGTTCCTCGGTGTACCCTTTTCTAATCTTATAGATGTTTATGTTTGAATTAGAGCTCTTCCCACCCTCAACTCAAATTAATTTTCTGCTTGATTCTGCAGTGAAATTATAAGTACCATGTTTTATATTGTGGTGTGGATATAACTGGTGCCCCAGATTTAGCATTATTAATTCACTGTATCTGACGAAGATGTTGTATAGGGAGAATATCCTTCTTCTAATCCAGATTTCACTGATGGCTTGCAAAGGTGGCAAGGAAAATTATGAAAATACTTAAAAGGTTAAAAGGTTTATGTTTACATGTGACAGATGGGAAATAACAGTAATAACATTTGGTCTGGTCCTGCAGTCCTTGTAGTAAATAGATGTTTTCTCTAAATAAGGACTACAGGATTGGACCCACATCATACCTTGGTTTTTAAATAGGCAAGATTTCATTTCTGATGTTTGTCACATGCAGAAGCATTAGATTATTTTTTTCCTTCTGTTTATGAAGCCTCTGCCTCCTTGCCATGACTCTACGGAATCTATGGAGGTGTTCAAACAGCACTGCCAAATAGCAGAAGAATATCATGAGGTCAAAAAGGAAATTGCACTGCTGGAAGAAAGAAAGTAAGTAACTTTTCTCCAAAGAAACCCCAGTATTTACTTATACGTTCAAAGGAAAAGAAGTGTAATTTGCATGAAGAAAAACTTTCATAATTATTTTAAAATTACTATAGAACCATTCACATGGAATATGATTTCTAGGCTAGCGAAGGAAAAGTGGAAAAGTGGAAAATGCTGCCAGAAGTAGGTATTAAAGAAAAATGGTATTTTTGTTTGAGTAAAGAGACTAAAAGAGTAAAAGTTTGAGTAAGGAAGCTAACATTCAAGATCTTGATCTATAGAAATCCTTCATAATCTAAGCCAGAAGATCTTTGTGACCCTATTCCTCTGCCTGGGACAACTGCAATTGGACAGAGCAGGCTGTCTCTGTGTCCTAAGGTTCGGCCATGACCAGGAAGAGAGCAGAACTTTAACTGTTCAGGGCTCTCAATTATGCAACTGTCCACTGAAGGACATCCACCAGAATCCCTTTATTGGCTGCTTTTAGGACACTGTATGGCCTTATTCACACATACTTGCACCAGTCTAAACTAGTGCAATCCCCTGCGTAGACACCCTTATTTCAGTTTTAAGAATGATTTAGTTCTGTATAGCTTAAATTTGTTTTTAATTAACTTTAGTTAAACCTGTGCAAAGACAGTGTGGACCATCTGATTTGTAGTTTAATTTAAGGTGTGATTTTAAACTATTGCAACCTTGCATGTAGATAAGCCTTCTGGAAGACCCATTTATTATGGCATATCTACCTTTGCCCATTTTTTCGGTCCCTCTCTGTCCAGTTGTTTTGTGTTTCATTTCCTGACTACTCCTTTTCTTTTTCTGTTTTCCTTTTGCCTGGCAGGGTGGTTTGCCTGAGTTACGTTAAGTTTATTCTCTTGCCTGACCTTTGTGATCCATTTGATGGTTTATTCTCACTGGCTCCATCCTTTTTATAGTAATGGTTTGCATTGACTTTATGGCATGGTGCTCAGTTGTTGATCACCACAATTATATAAACAGATTAAACAAATTTTTTTGATGCTAATTGGATTCTTCCAAGATGTAGTTAATGTTAAATCAAATGCCAGACATTGACAACCAGAATGATTCGGCATTTTCAGTGAAGAGCAAAAGAGTGAGAATAATTCAGTTGAAAATAATACTCTAAGTAGATCCTTAATCTACTGTACTTTCCATTGCTGTTGTATGGTATTTGGATTTTATTTTAACAAAAGGCCAGCCATCCCACAGAAAAAGCCCTTTTTGTTGTAGCTGTGTTTCACCAAGCCTTGGATTGGGGTGGAGTCAGAGGTAAAAAGCTAATTCAAGAGATATGTCCTTCTTTAACAAACCATTAATTCTGATGCTATGGGACTTTGGATTTTCCTCAGGGCAACAAAAGCATAATTTTCTGCTTCAATTACCCCAACTTAGGAGACTCCTTTGGAAGTCATGTAAGAAGGTGAGGTATGAACTCCTTTACAGAGACCCAACTGTAAAAAATGTTAAGATTTTAAGCCCCAGACCTGCAAGTGGGTCCAGATGAGTGAACACCTGCCCTTCTTGCAGAATCCCACTGAAGTCAATAAGAGCCCATAAGGATGCAGGTATCTGCCATCAAAGGGGCAATCATAGGACTGGGGTCTCAGTTATTACCTGAACAAACTTCCTACTAGCAGGGATTTTTCTACTAATTCCAATTATTTTTGCAGCAATTTCTTATTTTTTTCCTCCTGCATTAAGCCATACATGTATTTTATTGTCTGACAGATATGATTGCTAGCTGAGGCCAGCTGAGAGAGCTATGATATCAAGGATACATTCCAGAATGTCCTTTATGCACTGTTAGAGCCCATAGTTTGATCTTTAAGAATTGTTTTCAGAACAAATTATAATTTCTGTTTTGAGACAAATTGGTTTTTGTGCATAGGTGAGGTAGGGACTGTTTGGCATTAGTAGTTGGTCAGGATGTACCACCAATGTCAGTATATTGAAAGTATATGTAGGGTAGGAAAAGCCATATTCTTTGTACTAAAGGTGGAGGATGGACCAAATGGCATGAAAAATCCAACAAAACTAGCCATGATTTAAAAGATTATTGAATTTGGGATCCTAAAACTGACAGATTTTCAAAACTGTCCACCTAAGTTGCACAAGCATAACCTGCCTCTGGATGAGCAAATACAAATATGCATGTGTAAAATAAATGTCTGCATGTCCAAGTGTATGGTTGTGTGTGCAAATTTGGATATATGCATTTATTGGGATTTGGGCCACAAGTTGTGAAGGTTTGGTTCAGAAGTTGAATGGAACCGATTTATTGTGAGTAGAGCTAAAACAAGGAAAAGAATTCAAAATTTAAATGAATAACATAATATGTAAGTGCTAACAATGTATTTTTGTAACTTTTGATGGGAAGAAATTGAGACTATTTATCTGTTCCACCGCAGATATTAGTCCAAAATTTTCAAACTTGTCTAAACTTGGTTGTCTAAAGTCAGTTACATATTTATAATCCATATTTAGCACCCAAATTATTTCAGTGGAAGCCATTGTGCTTGGCACCTCTGAAAATCCAAGTCTGATACTTATATATCAAATTATGGATTTAAGTACCTTTCGGTACCCAGGCTTAAAAAAGCGGTCTTATTATTATTATTTTTTCAGAAAGCTGATATAAATGTTTTATTACAAGTGATACATACCTAAATGAACTACACACATTTTCAAGCAAAACACACTTGAGACTTTGAGGTTTTTCTTTAATAAAAATCTTTTAAAAATAGTTTATTGCATATGATAGAATGAAATTTGTCTTTTGGGAACAGAGTTATGTATATACAGATACTCTGACAGTAGGCACATAAGAAATGTTTAATGCTGGAGATTTCCAAATACATATACAAAAATATATCCAAGCAAGAGTGGCTATGTAATTTCTTTCTGGACTATTGTTATATGCCTCCTAATAATATACATGATACCTAGAAACCATGGTGGTGGGTGGATTAGAAATGCCTAGACAGATAAGGATGTCAGTCCAGCACCTTTTACTAGCTCTCAATTCATTTAATCTAAAAAAGAAGGAGGAGAAAAAGATTTTTGGCCTGTTGACTAATTTTTTGGATAGTACAATACTGTTCTAGACAGAAACAGTTTGAAAGTTACAGGGAACAAGATATAAGTGGGGGTATTTGCTGAAATTTAATAGACTAGAGTGGATCACACTGGCTGGGATGAAATGAGATATTAAATATTCCATAAATTAGAAGAAAGGGAAGTTTATCTCTTCTAAAAAGAAGTGGGCCGGAGTGAAAAGTCTGTCTGAATGACAGAAGTTCAAAAATGGAGTCTTTTCTGAGCTTTCTGAAACTTCACCAGTTTAGGGACTACTGCAGATGTCCAAACTTTACTACAAAATATTATCAAATTTTAACCTTCCTTTTGTGGAAATGTGGATTCATAATAGTGTAATATGCCAGATAAATATAATCCTTGCTTGTAAATATTGAATACAATAAACTGATAAATACACACATGATTTCTCCCTTTTATTTTGAACATATAGTAACTTGTGCAATATTCTTCTTCCACTCAGTTCACATTTTTACTGAGGCCAAGAGATCTTATGTTAGATGGCTACCCTGCCAGTATTCTTAACTTCCTCTCCACAGATTAGTTTATCTGTGGAATGCAAAGGTCAAACATTACCTGGCAACACATACTGCCAGGAAGCCTGATGATACAAAACTCTGTGTTCAAAATATTGAACAAGATGATAGTCTGCTCTAAACAGAATAGTCCACATTGTTACTTCTAGAAAAATATTCGCAGACCAGTAAAGATCATATGGTAAATTAGCACTATTGCACAGATCAGAATTTATCAAGGAGGGAACTTAATCATATCATAATGATATCAAAACAATCATAAGCATAAATAGATATCAGTGCCACAAGCACATTTGAATAACTACAGCTGACAAGGGTTATTTTATAAAATGCTTTCTTTATAACTTTGTTTACATACCAAAGTGACAGATGCCTTAGAAATATGGTAGATAAATAATGTGTAATTTGTCTCTCTTCTCTTCTTTCCAAGGACCTAGAGCAAATGCAGGGCAGTTAACAATCTTGGTTTGCACTTTTGTCCTGCATGCTAGCCCACCAGCCAGTGCTAAGAAGTTAGCATCAGCTGGCGTGTCTCTTTTGGCCTCCTGTTGCTTAGGGGCCCTCTCCTGGCTGCCTTCTCTTCCTGCCCTCAGACCCTCTTCCTTTGCAATGTGCTTTTCACTACAGAATGCAGGGGGAGGCAGGAGCACAAAGCTATAAAGGGAGGTGGTGAATTGGACTAACACTGACTGCTGCACTCCACAGCAGGAGTCTTTTTGCCCCATTTTCTTTGTGGGAGAGGCAGATAGTAAGAGCACAATCCATGGTAGGTGTGGAAGCAATGAACGCAGTTACCTCATGAGAAAGAGGGAGTGAGAGAGAGGGATAGGGTGAGGGGATCAAAAAATGAGAATTATAGGGTAGAACAAAGGGCAAGACTGGTGGGAGAACATGCTGTAAATGGGCACAGCTCTGACTTCATTTGAATTCTGCCCATTTACACCAGCAGAGAATTTGTTCTGATATGTAGGGCAAGGGACAAACTCAACCTGAAATGGAAGAAGAGATAGAAAAGGAAGAAAGGGGTGTGGAGGCAAGAATACACCACACTTAGATCAGTGAATGTAATTTAATTTATGTTCCTGTAACTTCTTATATTTCCATGACAGATGTGTTAGATCTCTAATTTTGGGCGAAAGGGATAGGATGGCTGGTTATTTTGGGCACTTATTACATTACTATTACTAGCTAATGACCCTGGATTATGCAGTTAAATATTAGAGTTGTCTTGGTTGCTAGCTATATTTTGTATCATTAGCTCTGGCCAGTTTTATCTTTTTCCTCCCCCAAACAATTCTAACACATGCCTGGAGTAAATGTGGTCTAGGATTGTCCCTTTTCTGTGCCATGGATACCTTTTCACTTCCCTTCTTCTATGTGTATTGTAGTAGACCCCTAGTTGAGGGTATGCTTATGCCCTGACTTACATGTTAGTTCACTCTCTCTTTTTCTACCACCTCACCCCGTCCCCACCAAAAAAAAGAAAAAAAAGAAAAAAGGCTGCCTGCTTACACAAACCTTTTATGTGGTATAAACATTCAGGTGAACTGGAGATGGGGGATTTCCATGCTTTTATTAGTGTTCATCCTCATCGCTGGATACTGCTAAACCACTCTTGACATAGATGATTACTGGCACATTAAGAGAGTGCAGAGAAACAACACTTAGCAACTAAAACAGTTTGCCCCAGGGAACATAGGAATTCCCATATTGGATCAGTTGAGTAGTCCATGTAATCCATTTTTCTGGCTCCAATAATGGCCAGTACCAGCTACTTCAGAGGAAGAAACTCTGCAAGCACATATTTATGGGATAATCTGTCCTTAGGGAAAGTTTCCTTCTAATTTCCCATAGTTAGAGGAAGGTGTATGTGCCAAAGCATCTGGGTTTATATCCCTCCCACAGACCTTGATTATTTTTTTAAAAAATTGCTGTTATAAGTTCTGGATATTCTTAGTAGCCATGTGAGGCTTAGCCATTGCCTACTCTGCAATAAAACACCTGCACCTGGCCCGTGTCAGCTGACTCAGGCTTGGGCTTCAGGGCTCTGAAATTGCACTGTAATCATTTGGGCTGGATTCCAAATTCAGGGACCCACCCCCTGATGTGGGGTCCTGGAGTTTGGGCTCCAGCCCCAACCTGAACATCTATGCTGCAATTTCATAGTCCTGCAGCCTGAGTCAGCTGACACAGGTCAGCTGCAGGTGTTATATTGCAGTGTGGACATACTCTAAATGTCTGATCCTCTTAGTCTCAGTGATGACAATGTGTTACACAGACTAACTGTGTTGTGTGGTTTTGTTTTTTTTTAATCTATTTCCTTTGATTAGTTTTGCATGTCACCTTTCAATTTCATGGAACGTTTTCTTAGTCTTATAATACAAGAAGGGGAGAATAGAAGCCCTTAAATTACCTTCTCTATGCTGTTCTTTATTTTATATGCTTTTATCATGGTCCCACTTATCCATCTCCTTTAAGATAGTCCCAAACATTTCAATCTTTCTTCATTAGAGATTTACCCTGCTCCTAATCATTCCTGTCACTTATCTCTGAACCCCCTCGTACTTCAGTTTCCTTTTTAAAATGTGACCTTTACTGCAGTGTTTCAGATGAGGCCACACTATTGAGTTATAGAATGGCAATATAATTTCTATATTAATTTCCATCCTATTCCTTATGCATCCTAACATCTTGTTTGCTTTCTTTGACTGCTGTTGTACATTGAGCAGAGGACTTCATTGATACCTGTGGATGTTCCTAAAAATGCTGTGTAACCCAAACCCACCAACCTCCTATTCTGACGATTGCTCAGTTTACCCAGTTTAGGCCTTATTCTCCACTCACTTGCACCTTGTGTAGTTATTTGCACTTGTGCAAAAAGGTTGTAAAACACTACCAAATCAGAGTGGTATGCTGGCTTCATTTAATCCCAAAAGACTCTTCAGCTTGTACTGCCATGCTGGTCAGTGCTCAGATGTGCTAGAACTACACAGCTGAAGCATGCTGTAAGTGGCATGACCACAGGCTCTGCCTTTATAGCTTAAAAACCAGATTGTTAGTGGTCCTTGTTCGAATATCCTCCCCAAGCAGGAGCCAGCTCATTGCAATCCCTGCACTCTGTTAGTTCCCCCTGAGATGAGAACATGGGCAATGTCCCCACCTTCCTCCCAAACTGTAAGCCTCAGGCGGGTGCAGAATTTTCCCCTCACGTGTGGCCCCCTTGGCCTGACTGGAGCTGCCCCCCCCCAAATATAGAAGTCAAACTACGCCTATGGGTCAAAGCAGCCCCAAAATGTTGAATGAGGAGATAGGACTGTGGTCCTGCCACCAGCCAGCAGACGTGCATGCTACATCTTCCTAAGGGGTGGCACATGCCCCTGTAAGTCACATATCCAGCGGCATAATCCTTCCTCATCCTCACACAGGAGAGGGTGGGGGGGAGCGACTGTGCACCACTCCCATGAAGGGACAATGCCTACAAGGTACATTCCACCCCAACATCTGATGTTTTTTTATTTGTTAGAAATAAGCTAGCAGAATTTGCTTGTATTTATTATTCAGAATGAATTAAATAAAAAGGCACCTGTGCTCGCCACAAAAAGAGCCTTTACTGTGCAACACTGGGGGAGGGGGTGAAAATCATTTCATTAAGGCTCTGCCAGTTTCTTAAAACTGTAAGACATGCATTTCATTACATTTTTACCACGTAAATCATGCTTTTCATAGAAAAAACAAAGTGGACATTGAAAAAGGAAACTATAGATTCCCTCATAGCCTCAAGTGTCTTAGCAACAGCATTAGAAAATGCTTTATCAATTATGTTAATTTTTAACCACAGTGTAGCTGCTAAAAGAAAGCATAGATTAATCAAATGCTAGAGCTATTTATTAAGCATCCATAACTAAGGCTAGATGGTGCAAGAGCTTATTGTGGTATCCTTCAAACTCTGAAAGCTTAGTTCAAATCCAGGGTTAGGTCACAAGCAAAAATTAGTAGGTGGTCTCAGCCTTTTGTGGGCATTGTAAACCACACCATTCATAACATTTAGCAGTTCCCTGGTATTCTAATCTTAGGCCTTTGTAACAGGCTGATAGTGTTTGCCTGAAACATTACCCCACTCTGTTAACAGGTGTTGATACTGACAATAAAAGAAAAAGTAAGTTCTGCTGACTCAGAGGCAGGCGATTCTTTATACTACTTGAATATAAGAGAGGTGCAATTGGCTTTCTAGGAAAGAGGATCTAAGGTGTGGGCTGAGCAGTGAGAGAAGGAGCATTAGACACACACTGTTTGTGGAGAAGGTTTGAGGTGATCTTGATTATCTGTTTTTTTTATTACTTATTATTTAATAAAGCCAAACCCAGGAAGGGGTTATAGTCTCTTGGCTCTGTTTGTAGAGCAAGTTGGAAAAAGTGCTTGCTCAGAGTCTCTTTTGATCCAGGTTTTGCAATTCAGTATTGATATTGATTTACAGATTTGTGCAAGTTTTTATAGTGTCTGCCTGCACGTCCCCTGGCTTGAGGCTAGCTAAGTATTGTTGGTGTCTGACTTTCATAAGTACTAATATTTTTTTCCCTAAAATTTGTCATGGATTTAAAATCCTTTACCTGCTGGTGCTGAAAAGCAGTGAAATTAGATTCTGGTTACTGATTGCTTACTTTATTCTATCTCTGTTTAGTGTAACTGCATAACTATAAGAAAAGTAATGAAGAATAAATCTGAAGTAATTTACCTGGAATATTCATAAATTAGGAACTGGTAGCTTGAAAAAGCTCAAGCCTTCAGTCCAGCATTGCACCCAATGGAATAAGTGGGAAGACATTCTGAGGAAGACCTCAGCTGGCCCCAAGTGATGAAAATCATGGAAAGGAAGTTTCATGTCACTAAATTATTAATACAGTTAAATTAATACAAACTGATTCCTCTTAAATTTTTTTAGCTATTACTCATTTGCACTTGATCCTTAGGCAGGCAAAATTCCTGTTGATAGCAGCCTAGTAAGAAATATTCTCTTCAATTCAACTTTGGCATTTAAAAAAATAGTTGTTCCAGTACAGGATAAGAAAAGAGTAATGAATTAATCAATAACATTCTGCTTTTTAACAAAGAATATGATCTGGTTAGCAAGGGGAAGTTATTCCATATTATGCTATAAGATTTTCCTGTATGAATAAATTGAGGTACCTTAAAAGGATGCTGAGGGAAGAACAAAGAGAAAGAAGACAATGGCCCCAGATAAGGACACCGAGTACGGACTTGTCCCCCCCCCCACCCCCACCCCCACCCCAAGTTGCTAGCATTGTTTTGCCCAGACTGGGAGCTAACTGCTCACAGGGCTATAAATGCTTAAAAAGTTACTTAATCTGTGAGAAGCAGGATGATGAAAAGGACAAGGCAACTTTTAAAGGAAACTCTTCCTGAAGCAAGGGGTTGAACTGGTTGGTGAGTTAAGGGAACAGACTATGCCAGCCAGCCCCTAGTTGGACTTTGAATGTGTCTTAGGCCATATCTGTACTACAGAGTTAAGTCGATTTAAGTTTCATCGACGATCATAAACTGCTGTAATTACATTGCTTGTGCGTGTTCACACAACGCTCTTTCTGTCGGCAGAGAACATCCACAGTTGGTGCTCTGGCACTGAGAGAGAGAGCAGTGCACCGAGGGTAGCTAGCCCACTGTGCAAATCGCCAACTTCTCCCACTAGGAGTTCTGGGAATGGATCACAGTGCATCATAGGGGTGGGATCACAGTCCCATGATGCAGTTTTCTCTGTTCCATGATTCCAAGGACTTCTGAGTGTATTTCACGCTGTTTTTCAACTGCATCTGTAAACTTTGCATCCGCCATTTCTGCCTGAAAGTATGGATCCTACACTGATCACCTGACTTGTGATGAGCTTTGTGAACACAAAGAGGCTGATCCTGCAGTATTTCATGAGCTGTGAATCTGAACAGGAATCCGTGGTGCCTGCCCTGCTGTGTACCATGGAAAGAAACAATTCAAAATTGATGTTGGCATTCATTGAGCAGCTGCATCCAGTGGACTATCACTATTGGGCTCGGGAAACAAGCACCGAGTGGTTGGATTGGATTGTGATGCAGATATGGGATGATGAGCAGTGGCTGCATAACTTTCATATGCGCAAAGCCACCTTCCTTGAACTCTGTGTGGAGCTTTCAAGGACATGAAAATGAGAGCTGCCCTAACGGTGGAAAAGCATGTGTTGATCACTGTGTTGAAGCTGACAACTCCAGACTGCTACCAGTCAGTTGCCAATCAGTTTGGAGCTGGGAAGTGTGCAGAGCCATTAATCACCTTCTGCTATGAAGGACTGTGACTCTGAGCAATGTGTAGGAAATAGTGGGTGGCTTTGCGGCAATGGGATTCCCTAACTGCGGTGAGGCGATAGATGGCACACATATCTCTGTTTTGGCCCTAGACCATCTTGCAATGGAGTATATCAAGAGAAACGGCTATTTCTCTATGATATTGCAAGTGTTGGTGGATCACCAGGGTCGTTTCACTGACATGAGTGCAGGGCGGTCAGGGAAGATGTGTGACGCATGCATCTTCAGGAACACTGGACTGTATAGGAAGCTGCATGCAGAGACTTTCTTTCAAGACAAAAAGATTCCAATAGGGAATGTGAAAATGCCCATAGTGATCCTGGGAGACCCAGCCTACCCCTTACTCTCATGGCTCATGAAACCATACACCACAGCTGTTAGGAGTGCTTCAACAACTAACTCAGCAAGTGCAGAATAACCAAGAATGTCCATTTGGCAGATGGAAGGGTCACTGGCGCTGCCTTTTTGGCAGGTTAGACCTCAACAAGGAAACTATTTCCAGGGTCATAGCAGCCTGCTGTGCTCTGCATAATATTTGTGAAACCATGGGGGAAAAGTTTGCCCAGGGGTGGAACTCTGAGGTGGATCACCTGGTGGCTGATTTTGAGGAGTCAGACACCAGGACTATTAGAGGGGCTCAGCGGGGGGCTATTCGAATCAGGGAGACTTTGAAGCAGCATTTTGACAATGAGCCCCAGCAATGTGTCTTTCAGTAATGAATTGAGCCAAGCATTGTTTACTTGCCACATTGAATGACCCCTGTAATGATTCCTGCATGAGCATTAATTGTAGTCTGCAAATGTGGCGATTACTACTGTGTATGAATTTCTGTTGCAACCACCTTGCATAGGTCACAAATAAAGAAACACTGAATTTGTAAGACTAAATTTTTATTAAACAGCAATGCCCAGATTAACATTTCTTATAAAGGACATGACAGTGAGCGGCACTCTCTGAAGTGAGTATTTCACAGCTGGGTGTAAGTCCAGATTTCGTTATGGGAGATGTCCCTGCAGGTGGAGTGCCAGGGGTACCGTGGCAGGCCAGGAAGTGCAAGGAATGTATGGGGGGAGTTTGGGAAGAGCATGGAAGGCAGGGAATTGAGCACTACAGTGCAGTCAGGGACCCAAGCATCTCTGTTTGGTCCTCTGTGAGCTTTATTATCTGCTTCTGACCCTGTATTATCCGCTCCTGGCCCTGGCCCCTCTCCTGGCTATTCATTTCTAGCTTTTTGTTTGTCTCTCGCCATGCTCTGTGCTCACTATCAGCCTGATCTGACAATTGCAGCACTTCATGAAACATGTCCTCCTTACTCCTCCTCATTTGCTTCCTTATCTGATGGAGGTGTTCCGCTGGTGTGTAGGAGCTGGCCCTCAAGCACACATCTGCAGAAGCACAAGAAACAGTACACAGAGTCAGTATTGTGTGTGCACTCACTGTCTTTGAGAAAGAGGTGTATGTAACTTTCATTATTAATTTTCCTTGACAAGCACGCACTAAACAGAGCACTAAACATGGTGAGTTTGGCTGGGGGGATGTGGGGAGGGGATGGTGGAAATGGTCTGGGTGGTTTCAGAAGGGGATCAGTTCAAGCGTCTAAGGACACTATTTTGAATACTGGCACCGTTTTCCACAGGCGGGGGCAACTGAAGCTGAAATCACACTACTGAGGGTAACCAAAGATGCAGGGGTGCATTTCCTGCATGCGTGCGGTTTCCAACAGGTTCTATATGCTGCTACCTGTGTGCTGCTTTGGTGCCTCCAGAAGTAATTGCCAATTGGTGCAGCAAAGTTTCCTACAACAGGGGAAGAAACAAAGCAGTTCTGCCAAGGAACCTTCGGCAAAGGATTGTAGCGTATCTGCAGGAAAGTTTCCTAGAGATCACTATGGAGGATTCCCAGGAGAACTTGGTGTGCATTAACAAACTTTTCCGCGGCACCCCCACTGCGTAGCTGCACAGGGGAGCAAGAAGCAGATGAAACAATACCAAGAGTTGTTAATTTCAATCTCTTCTCCCATGTGCACCATGTAACAAAATAAAGGACACCTCTAGCTCATATAACCATGCACTATCAAAGCAAAATGAGTACTTACCGGAGCTCCCCTCTTTTGCTTCAGGCACACTAGAGCCGGACTGCTGTGACTGGCTAGATCCCTCTGGAGTCAAAAAGAGGTCTTGGCTCACCTCGCCATGCCACAGGACAAGCCTGTTGCTTGTTCCACATCATCCTCCAACTTGACCTCCTCGTCCACCCCTTAGTCTTTGGGAATGACTCCACTGGCCACAGCCTCCAGTCCCCTCAAAGTATCCATGGGGCTCTTGGCGGTGAAGGTGGGGTTGCTGCTGAGGATGGCGAGCAGCTCCTTGTAGAAGTGGCATGTTTTTGGCACCGCACCAGAGTGACGGTCGACCTCCCTTGCCTTCTGGTACGTCTGCCCTAGCTCCTTGATCTTAGCATGGCACTGCTGCATACCCCTTTCGTGCCCCTTCCCATCCATGCCACAGGCAATCTGCTCGTAGGTGTCAAAGTTCCTATGTCTGGATCGGAGCTGCAACTGCACAGCCTCCTCTCCTCACAGACCCAACCAATCCAGCAACTCCTGTGTACTCCAGATGGGAGCATGTTTGCTGCGGAAAGCCGGCATAGTTGGCTGGGAAGATGTGATGTGAGCTGTCCATGCCAAGCAAACAGAAAGTGGAATTTCAAAAATTCCCAGGGCTTTAAAGGGGGAGGAGTGCAGGCCTCTGTACCTGGCTGTAGGGCAGCAGAGTAGAAACTGCTTACCAAAGCGGTCATGATGGGCATTGTGGGACACCACCTGGAGTCTCCTTAGGGTGACATAAACAAGCACAGTGTCTACACTGACAATGTGTCACTCTAACTTTGTCTCAAAAAGCTCTGTGCCGCTCATCAAGATGGTTTTATTATGTCGGTGTAGCAGGAGAATTAAATTGGTGGGAGGAGAATTGTGTGTACACCTCCACTGTTTTGTCAATGAAGACTGACTTTTGTTGACAAAACTGTGTAGTGTAGACAAGGCCTTAGTAATGACATACAGTAGAATCTTATAACTTTACATACAATGTTTCCATACATATTTTACCAGTACAATAATGATCAGCAAATTATGACTTTTCAAATGATGCCTCTTCAAAGCCATACTTGTTGTACAAAATTTATCATAGTCCTGTAAAAGGGTTGAACATTGGGGTACAGACCATCACACCTCCTCCTTACAAAGCTGTGGCTAACCCAGAGGCAGTTGGTCAGGGCCCTCTTTCCTGGACAGGGCATCTGCTGCCATGTTGTCTTTTCTCTTTATGTGCACAGTTTCCGTATCAAAATCCTGAAGAGGCTCCAGTGTAGAAGCTTGGAATTTGAGCCTTTAGGTTTGTTTAGCCTAATCAATGACTAATGATCTGTTAAGACCCTGAATTTTCTATTGAACAGGTAGGGCCTGTTCTTTTGAACAGGATAGTTGCTTAACTGCCCACACTATAGCATAGCATTCCTTTTCTATGACAGACTAATTCTATTCAGTTGATGTACATGTTTTGCTTAAGAAAGCAATTGCGTATTTCATGTTATTCTCCCCTGTTTGCATTAGCACAACACCCAGACCAACGTCTGATGCATCTTTACGCAGTTTAAGCATTTTGTCAAAATCAGGGCTAGCTAGAACAGACTTTTCAGACAAAATGTTCTTTACCTTATCAAATCCTTCCTGGCATGCTTTCATCCAACCGACTTTATTTAGCTTGGTCTTTTTACATAAATCTGTGATGGCAGAGACAATGTCACCAGACCCACACACAAACCGCCTGTAATAGTTTACCAGACCTAGAAAGATTGGATTTATTTTTTGGTTTGGAATATATGCCAATTTACAATAGCTTCCACTTTCAAAGCATAGGGATGTTTGACCTTCCCCTACCCAGTGTCCCAAATAAGGAACTCTGGCTACTTCAGTTTTACAGAGGCTTTTATAGTTAGACCTGCCTCTTTGAGTTTTGACAGCACAGTTCCCAAGTGTTCTTTGTGATCAGCCCAAGTGTTACTAAATACTGTAGTGTCATCCACACATGCTCTTGCAAAGGTCTGTAGACCATTTAACGCTGGTTTACCAGCCCCTGGAAGGTGGCTCCAGCATTAATTAAATCAAATGGTAACACTGTGAACTCCTAGAGTCCTATATCGGTGATGAAAGCAGATTTTTTTCTGTGCATCCTCATCCAAAGGGATTTGCCAATAACCTTGAGTTAAATCAAAAGAATTGAGATATTTAACTTTGCTTAAAATGTCCAGTGTATCATCAGTTCTAGGCATGGGATATACATCTGGTACTGTAACAGCATTAAGTTTTCTATAATCAACACAAAACCTTATAGTGTTGTCTTTCCTAGGGACCAAGACCACAGGTGATGTCCAGAAGCGTACCCTGGGTAATGGCACTTACATACTTCAACTTTTATCTTCCTGTTTTCTTAATCCTCAGAAAGGAGCTGATTGCCAGACTGGAACAGGCAGAAAAGGAGAGCATGGATGCTGCTCAGCTGACTAAGGAATATGCAGAACTGACAGAGGAGAATCGGACATTGAAACTGGCTCAGACGCAGTGTGCAGAGCAACTGGAAAAGCTTAGAATACAATACCAAAAGAGACAGTGCTCTTCATAACTCTCAACTAGCCAATAAGAGGCAGTCAAATCCAGTCTTTGTTTTGTGCTGGCCAAGAGGTTTTAAAAAAAGGTTCTGTTGTAACACTTCACTAGAAATACAGAATATATAAAAGTCTATATTTGATTTAATGCTTGCCAGCCGGTAGCTTAATATAATGGATATTTTATTTCAAGTAACATAATTGAAGCTAATCTAGCCCCATTGTATGTTCTAGTAGATCAGATTTCTTTTCTAAAGATATTTCTTCCAATTTAAGAAGATATGGACACACTAGAAACTGATATAAATAGTCTCTATGTTGGGAGTTGGACCATACTAAGACGTACAGCAGGGGCAGTTTTAATATATGGAACACTGGAACACACTCATGTGCTTCTATTTTAGTTTAGTTTCCTTTTTCGTTTTTATTTTTGTCATGCCTAAAATGTTTGGAAATTGTCCTAAATCTAATCGGGCTATGGCTCAAGATTATGTTCCAAGTATCTGGCATGTTGATAATGTCAACTTTAGGTTGTTTTATAAATTCTAAAAGATTGCACATTTTTAAAAAAAGTACTTTCATTAAAATAGCACTAACTGATCATGTTAATCAAAGAATTATATTGCCAGTAATCATTTTCAAGTTATTAAATTGTGAAGAAACAGATAAGAAAGTTTTCTTTCCACTGCCATATACTTGGCTAGAAATTCTTTTCTTTTTAAAATTCATTTGTACTTTTTGGCATGCAAGAAATGGAAAAGTAATGTATGGACACTACAGTGGTGAATAAATAAGAATTTATGGTTGCTAATGGAGAATACTTCAGTAAAAGTACCATATATTTTGTTTTTATTTTGTAGGCTGTTTTGGAACAGAAATGACTGAGGGTAGGTACTAAGCAGTTCAGTGATATATGAATAACTGAGAGTTAAAATGTCTGTTTTTCCTTGCTCTACTTATCACTGTATTTTCCTAAATCAATTGAAAATCCTTTGTTATACTTCCATTTCTATTCATACAGTATTTTTTTCATTAAAAGTGGATATACAAAAAAAGCTATTTTGTGCCCTTCACTTCCTTAATCTTCCCCATATTTTAAACTCTGCTCAACTGGAAGTGTGTTACACTTTTGTGAGGTTAGAATTAAATACACAGATTTGATGATGAGGTTACACTTTTAAAATTAAAAATGTTAGGAATTGCAAAAGGTAAGATATTCACTGTAACCTTTAACTTTGACCCCATTCTTCTTGTAGGACCCAAGATTTATATTAAATTAACCTAGGCAACTCTCACTGAAGTTATTTAGCACCAAATTTTACCCCAGCTAGTGCAGCACAGAGGCCTAAAGGAGCCCAAGGTGCCCCCTTACATCTCTCTGCTGGCTAACAACATCAGGTAGCATCACAGACTTGAAAGTAGGTTCCATAAGGCTGCTGCTTACTTTCTCATGGAGTATGGGGACAGGATGGGGTGGGGAACAGGCAGAATCTCAGCTCCAATCTCCCCAGCTCACGGGGCAGCATATCTTGTACTGGGTCTATACCTGGGGCAGTTTACTCTCTTCCCAGAGCAGTAGGAAAACAAGAAGGGGAATGGTGTCTGAGTCACAATCTTTTTTCCTGGGATGCTTAACGGGCATGTAATAATGTGCTGCCCCTTATTTAGGGCAGATCATTATCTCACAGTGTAGTCCTTGTGTGTACAAATTTGAAAGCAAAACTGGATCCATACATTGAACAGCATAATGAATAATATAAAATACTTAAGATATGGAATGCGGGCAAGGTAAGAACTTTGAGACAAATTCTATGCTGACATACACTCTGTGTAATCTTGTTGTCTTCAGTGGGATTGCACTGAATGCATGACAAATATTGTAAATTCTCGGTTTCCTCCTCCCTATGGTATTGGAGTACTGTGGTCTCGCCACCTGCAATAAATCTGGAATTCTTTAGATAAGGTTCTTATTCAAAGCCCATTGACATCAATGGAAACTCCCTTTGACTTCAATTAATTTGGGATCTTTTATTCCACTGATCCGGTCTTTTTCCATTTAGCCAAACGCTGTTTTTCCCCTCCTTTATATTGTTAATTAGAATGCACAATCAAAAATAGCTCACTTTAATTTACATATATGTGCTAACATGAACGCACATGTTTTTGAGAATAGCAGCTCAAAGACATTTCATCACCAGCAAAATGAGTAAAACCAAAATGGAGGTAGCTGAAAAAGAAAAAAATAATCAAGAAAATACCAAATAAGAGAAGAAATACTAAAGGATCTGACAAGTGAATAAAATTACATCCACTGAACTTTGCAAATCCATTTGTAGGAAAATGAAACTGTAGAAAACTGAGGATAACCAAGAGGCTACTCACAGTGTGTAAAGTATAGTTCAGTCAGATTAGCCTTCTGAAAAGAAACTGTTTGTTTGTTTTTCCACCAATGGGTATTTAAAAAAAATATTAAAGCATGAAATAATAAACTTTTACATAATCAGAGTAACTATTGTGACAGGGTCAGGCCAGCTGGCTACAGGAGAGTGATCCTGTTGGTATCCAGGAAGTGGGCGGGCAAAGCCCCCCCACTGCGAAAGGACCTCCCCCCAGCCTAAGGGGAGGATCCACAAGTCTGTGATTACAGGAGAGTGATCCTATTGGGATCCAGGAAGTGGGTGGGCAAAGCCCGCCCACTGCTAAAGGATCCCCCCCAGCCTAAGGCGGGGGGTCCACAGGACCTGGAGACCAAAAAATTACGGGGGCAACTAACAAAAGAACAGGGACAGGAGTGAGGTCAAAGGGTCAAACGAAGCGAATCAGACGGGGACACCGAGCAGAGAATCTCGGACAGCGCCCACTGCTCCTCGAAGGCGTCAAGGGAGCCAGTGGATGCCACCCAGAGGAATTCTGCCCGGATACGTGAACGGACGGAGGATCGGAAATAGGCCCCAAAGTCACAGGAGACTCCATCAGCCAACTCCTCACCCTGGTTTTATAGATGGCTATTACAGGAGAGTGATAGAAGACAGATATATTAGTCTCAGGTTAAGTAGGTCCCTTTTCCCTGGGTAAAGTAACAGGGAAGGTTCCAGAACAATCAGGAACTTTCTGGAAACAATTAAAGCAGAGAAGCTGATTAGAACACCTGCAGCCAATCAAGAAGCTGCTAGAATCAATTAAGGCAGGCTAATCGGGGCACCTGGGTTTTAAAAAGGAGCTCACTTCAGTTTGTGGTGGGAGTGAGAGGAGCTGGGAGCAAGAGGCGTAAGGAGCTGAGAGTGAGAGGGTGTGCTGCTGGAGGACTGAGGAGTACAAGCGTTATCAGACACTAGGAGGAAGGTCCTATGGTGAGGATAAAGAAGGTGTTTGGAGGAGGCCATGGGGAAGTAGCCCAGGAAGTTGTAGCTGTCATGCAGCTATTACAGGACGCACTATAGACCACTTCAATCCACAGGGACCTGGGCTGGAACCCGGAGTAGAGGGCGGGCCCGGGTTCCCCCCAAACCTCCCAACTCCTGATCAGATACAGGAGGAGTTGACCTGGACTGTGGGTTCCACCAGAGGGGAAGATATCTGAGGCGAGCAAATCCGCCAATAAGTGCAGGACCCACCAAAATAGAGGAGGAACTTTGTCACACTATGTAGTCTTGACACCCTGGGTTTTTCTTAAAGCAACAACACTGCTAAATGATTTAATACCAATTACATTTTATATGAAAAGATTTGCTCATTATTTGTGCTCTTTTCCTCTACTATTTAGAGGTTTATGACTGAACTATTCTACTAAAAAAAATCCATTCTAAATGTAATACTATATACAAAAGAAAATTTTAGGCAATTATGTTAAAGGTGATTTTATATTGTATTTCATCTCAGAAATTTTGAATGCCAAGTTCTGTCTCTCTGAGTGTACATACCCAGCTGCCAGTGAGATCTTTAACTTTATGAACTTTGCCTACCTCTAACAATTGCAGTTTTCATATGGAAAGAGATTAGAGTGATCTAATTTTGGCACCAATGCAGCAGCGGTCTTTTTTAGTGGATCCCAAAAGGTTATTCAGTCTGAAGATATTAAACATATCAGTGCAGTAACATAAATGCAGTTATTTCAGGTCAGGTCACTAGAGAATGGTGGGAGAAGAAAAATGTGCTAAAAAAAATCTAAGTTTTTCATTTCCAATTACTATTTACTTCTTTACAAACATACCTAATGCTGAACAAGCTTACTTAAGTATTCCAGTTAGCAAGGATATGACTCATGCAGTCCTGAAACTGCCAAATGCTAGGGTGATTTTATAGATTTTTAAAAAAAAAAAAGGCTGGAAAAGAAGAAGCTGCAATTTTTCAGAATTGTTTCCTTTTCCTGGAACATGTTACTATTCCAGCTCTCTTGTGAATTTATGATCTTTGGAAAATTCCTAGAATTGATGCTTTTAAAAATGTGGCTTATTACAGGCTAGTTCTTAATGAAAGATGGAGATTGTTACAAACAGGCATAGGTAAGGCAGATAAGTTCTTTCCCATACAGTTGTGCTGCGGTTCCGTGGCATGAACCTTTATGCTAATATCACATCAGCCATGGAACCCAGTCTGAGCATGGAGCTGACCTAGCTGAGGTTCTGGTGTAAGGTAAGTGCATTTTTTAAAAATCATATATACTACATGTTTTTCAAATAAAACATTTTTATACATAAACAAGATGTCAATGTTCTTTGTTGCTGAAGCTGTGCAATAGTTAAAATAGCATAATTACTAGATCCTACATATTAGAGAGACAAAGTGGGTAAGCACAGGTGCCAACTTTCTAATGTGCCGGAGGGTGCTTGACCCCCTGCCCTGCACCAGGTCCTGCCCCCACTCCACCCCTTCCTCCAAGGCCTTGCCCCCACTCCAGCCCCGGAGCACCTGTGGAGTCGGCGCCTATGTAGGTGAGATATCTTCTATTGGACCAACTTCTGTTGGTGAGAGTGACAAGCTTTCAAGCTACACAGAGCTCAAAAGCTTGTCTCTCTCACTAACAGAAGTTGTTCCAATAAAAAGATATGACCCCGCCCACCTTGTCTCTTAATATCCTGGAACAGACATGGCTACAACAACACTGCATACAGATCCTACCTATGGCAGTTTGGTTTCACACTCCAGTGGGGCTCTCATTGATTTTATCTTATCAGAGTAGTGGAGTTAGGGAAATCATGGCAGTGTGGGAGCTGATTATCAAAGCCGGACTGGACATTGTGCTTGTTCTCTGAGAAGTTACTATTTAAATAGCATTGTGAGGTTTTACATCTGTTTTGGTGGCTCCTGCTCAACTTGTTCACTTTGCTACTAAAAAGTTGAGGGTGGGTGTTTCTAACTACCCACTCTGCAACTTATTTAAGGCAAGCTGTTTGTTTTTGTTTGTTTCCTGGCTTGCATTTCATCACCAGTAATAAAGTTTCTGTGGCCCAAATTCTGCCCTGTTATATTCAGGTAACTCTGTTGTAACTGCAATAGCCAGACCTAAACCGGACTTGTATGAAGTCCTCAAATTCCTCTGCTCCATCCACCGCAGAATCACATCCACAGAGTGGGATTTGACCCATAGAAATGCAAAATTATTTGACACCATATCTAGCCGCCTTCTCACTAGCAAATGATCATCAGTTGGCATATGCTTTTCAAAGACTTCAGTTAAGTCCTAGAAGAGTCTTGTATCCTAACCCCTTTAGAGCAATGGTACAGGAAATCTTGAGAGGGTTTTGTATGTAACATTTATTTGAAGAACATAGAATTAAAAAAAGGGAAATGTGGATACTCCTGCAGAATGCAATGATAGAAACATTTGCTGAAAGAGTGTATTGTTCCCTAATGAAAATCCGCCAACATCAGCCAGATGCAAAACAGAATTCTTTTTATCAAATTCTAGGCAATGTTGCTAGATCAAGGTTGCCCAACACTTCCCAATAGAAGAGCCAGTTTTCAGTTGCTTCTAACTTTGCCAAACTTTCTGTTTTGGGCTGGAATTTTCCATGCCAGGTGTCAACCTCAGGCTGATATTTAATTTCGAAATTTTCAGCCAAAATAGTTCAGTTGTTTTTGAGAATGAGGCTAGGCAAAAATAGGCTTTTTGCCTATGTTAGATTCTGATAACATTTGGACAGCTCTAGCACCCCCAAGCTTTGGCACAGAGCCATTGAAATTTGGCAGGGAGGGTGGTGGCCTGTGTGTTTTGCTGTGTCCATGAAAATCCACCCCAATTTGGCCAAGTTATAAGCCTCTGAAAAAATCAGTTTGCACATGCTCAGTAGAAGCTTTTTAGATTTTTAACAGCTAAAATCTCCTTAGATAACATGCTGCTAGGATGACCAGACTGTTCATGCACCATCTCCACAGAGTGACTGAGCCTACTGCTTCCACTCCTGGGTTACAATACGTTATATATTAAAATATATAGTATCCCCTGCTATTGTGTCCTGCAGAACCCCAGCATCTTCAGCTCGTCGCCTGTTATGTACTTCTGTATCAGACATGGACTGGTCATAGAGTTTCCTTCTGTTCTAAGCAAGATAAACACCAGATGTGTTCATCATAAAATCCTTTAATACTCTGACAGGTATGGCTGATGCTTGTTTAAATAAGGTATTTTACACACAGTGCTACCTAGTGGCTGAACAGTATAATACGGGTTAGTATTCCATTCCATGTTCCCCGTTAAGTACTACGTTCGTACCGTTTACACTATCACACTGGCTTTGAAGTTCAGTACCTATCGGTCTAGTAAGTATCTCTGAATCGTACTGGTTTTCTAAGTACACAACCTAAATGTGTAACAACTTGATCATCTAGCTGTCCATTAATTTCAACGAGTGGCTGTGGTTGGTTTGGAATCCTTGAGTCGTCATCTTCCTGTTCTGCATCTGCCATCTGTAGAGTTTGCTCATTTGATTGTTCTTCTTGAGAAACAAACTGTAGATGTCAATGGTTTCTGTTGAAACTCTCCACTGTCGTCGGTCTCAATCACATATGATCTGGGTGCTTAATTCTTTTTTCTTTATGACAGCTGGAGTTGTCCATCCCTTTCCTCCATCCAATTGGACACATAGTCACCAGGTTCTGGACCTGGTAGTTCTCTGCCTGAGTGAAATATGTTGTAAAAGTGTTCATTAGCTCCTTTAGCCTTTTTATCCGATTTGGCTACTCTCTTCATGTCTGGCCACTTTGGAAATAGGTTCTTTTCCTAAGATGGAACAGTGGTTTCAACATTGTCTTCTCATCAGGAGTTGTGCTGGACTTCAGTTTTTCGATAATATTGCGACATGTTATGTCTTTCAAGTACTTTATTTCTATATACCTGGGAAAATAGTCTACAAAGATCAGATAAGGATGTCCTCTGAATTCACATATATCTGAAACTAGTCTCTGTCAAGGTCTGTGTGGTAGAGGTATTGTTATTAAATGGTCTTTGTGTTGTGTTGGTCTGTTAGTTCTGCAATGTTCACATGCAGATATTTTATTCTTTGTCCCTTGCTGATGCCTGGCCACCACACTGGTTGGCCCATTCTTGGCATTTAGTTAAACCTCTATATCCTTCATGGATGAGATTTAGGATTTCGCCTCTCCTTTTGTTTGGAATTACGATGCCATTGCCTCTAATCATGAGTCTGTTTGACTCATTTAATTGTCCATTCACTGCAAAATAGTCTCTTGTCACTTTCTTAGTGTCCTTTAGATACTTGGTCCATAGGTAGCGAGTTATATGGGCCCGTGATGCCCATGCTCCAACACTATTTAGGAATGTGGGCCCGGCTCCGCCAATGTTTGGGTTTACTGCGCTTTGGGGATCCTCACGCTTGAGGGGGATGCAGGGTCCAGGATGGCCTGGGAGGCTAGCAGGGGGGACCTGGCATCAGCAAGCAACCTGGCTCCAGCCGGCTCCTCCCCGCCAGCTCTCGGCGTCACTTGGGGGAGAGGGTGGAAACCAGAATGAGGCGGGGTGGAGGCTTGGGGGAAGGGGTAGAATGGGGGCGGAGCAGGGGCGGGCTGGGACCGAGTTGCTCGCTGCTGCCAGTGCCAGGCCCCCCACTAATTCCCCAGGCTGCCTTGGACCCCGCATCCCCCTGAAGCACGGGGCCCCCAAAGTGTGGGGCCCTAGACAATTGTCCCGGTCCATCCTATGAATGGGATGGCTCTGCCTGGACCCCACGTCCCTCTGAAGCGCAGGGCCCCTCAAAGCTTGGGGCCCGGGGCGGTTGCCCCAGTCCGTCCTATGGATGGGATGGCTCCGTTCTGGGCACCACCAGAAACTATATAAACCTGGCGCCCATGCTTGGGTCAGCCACCTCTAATGTAACTTAGAACTTCCTGAAGCTGCGAGTCTGTCAAAGGTGCTTTTTGTAGCTGGAGTAGTCTCTTTTTGGTCTCAGATTTGTGTGCATCCACAGCATCCATGTACACCTTTATGTCCTCTTTGAGCTCATAGGTAGTTGAGTGTGATGCTGGGTTCCGTGACAGAGTGTCTGCTATGACCAGATTTTTCTGAGGAACACATTTAATAATTGGGCTAAATCGCATTAACCTTTGTGGTGCTTGGTCCAAGTCTTTTCCACTGATGACGCTTGCAAGCAGTTTATGGCCTTTTATCAGTACAAATTAATCCAGTCCACACAGATATCTGTAAAAGTTCCGACATGCCCATGTGCTTGCCAGGCACACCTTTTCAATCTGTGCTTATTGCTTTTTTGCTTCTATGAATGTACGAGAGCAAAATGCAACTGGCTTCCGCTCAGAGCTACGTTGTTTACCTAGGCCATAGCTGCGTGCATTCGCACCAACCACTATGGGTTTGTTCATAGCATAGTACTTGAGAACTGGAGCTGTTGATATAATTTCTTTTATCTGTTTGAAGGCAATTTCTTGATTTGGCTCCTGTAGCCGAGATGTGTTTAACTTTAACAGTTCACTCAGTGGTTTTGTCGCTGTAGAAAGGTCTTGTACGTATCCATCACGGTAATTTTAATAGAATGTTCTTTAGATAAAAGTTATATACAAAACCCTCTCAAGATTTCATAGTCATCTTCGTGACTGTCTTCAGTAAAATCAAAGGATCTAAAGATATGCTCTACCTGCTCTCCCATAGCATAAATTAAAAAAAGATACCTGTATATCTCCAGTTTCTTAGTAGAACTTGGTAGCAATGTGATATCTTGTAATATATTGTTTACACTCTATCCATTCTGAAGGTTTATCAAAGCTGAAGTTCTCTGGGGCATTGAGAGTGGCATGTTGATGGGATCCTGCAACTTTTATTGCTTTGTTCCTTCTGTTTGCAACCTTTGTTGCTTTTCCTTCTGTGTCTGATCTAAGTTTACACCTGACACCATGTCACATACTTCTGTACCAGATATGGACTGGTCACAGAGCTTCCTTTTCAGCAAGATACGTACCAGATGTATTCATCATAAGATCCTTTAATGCTCTGCCAGGTATGGCTAAGGTTTGTTTAAATAAGGTATTAGGTGTGGCTGAGGTTTGTTTAAATAAGGCATTTAGCACACAGTGCCACCTAGTGGCTGAACAGGACAATACAGTTTAGCATTCCATTACACTACTCACACGCCCATTTGACTCTTATGCCACCCCTCTATGTGGAACCCAGATAGCCCTCCTGTTCCCCCACCCCACAGACTTGCTTCCCTAGGGCTCCACTCTGCAACGTCCCAGTCCTGCCCCCTATCCATACCGTCTTTATATAGTTTGAATGATCGCTTAGCTTTTTAAAGTGCATAATCAGAGGTGAGCAAATAACCCAAAACATTTCAACTATTATTGGCTCAAACAAAACACTCCATTTGTATTCACTTTCTGCAGATATTACAGTGAATAAATCTACTGACTGGAATGCTAGAGGAAACCCTGAATTTTAAGCAAATATTAAAGAATTTTTATGGAAAGCAAGATTCGCACTCAAAAATAAACGTACACAGTGGAAACATGATTGTAAACATTAGGCTCAAGCCATCAGGAAATCTAATATGTTATGCATCTGATCAAATCTAAGCAACAAAGTTTGAATTTCACATATCAAATAGTCCCAGCAAGCAGCCTGTGAACCGTTTACAGAATAAGAATCATTTGCAAAATTATTTGTCAAATAATTTCAAATAAGGAATAGTCAGAAAAAAAAATTCGTAAACTGCCCCCAAACAATTCGCAACCAGACAGTTTACATTCATTTAATAAGCTATTTTCTAAAAATACCCTTCCATCTATCTATAATCCTTTAAAAAAAACCAACAACAACTTCTTTCATTAGTTTATCTTAGGAAAAGGTATATTTCTCTTACATTTATTAGACTGTATAGGCTCCCAATGGTGGTTAATTAAATACCTACCACTGCTAGAAATATTTAACAACCCATGTCGCGTACGTTTGTCCAGAAAATTAGAAATACAAAAGCAAATGGGGTTCTGATTTTCTTTAAAATTTATATCTAACAAATATTTATGGAATAGCAGACTAAATTGTTTCCACCTAAGTATTTCTGTATGCAACTAATGGTCTTAATATATTAAAGACAATTGTAGAAAAGCATTATTTACAGCAGTGTTGAAAATGGCCAACCATTTGAACATCCAAGTTAAATAAGGCATACTATATCTAAACAGGCATCCAAGAGAAGCTACAAAGAATGAATAATACTTACTGGCCTCTGATACCCTTACTCATGATGATGAGTAGTCCCTTCCTCCATGAGTAGTTTTATTGACTTCAGTGGGGATTATTTGTGGAATTCAACTGAGTAAATGTATCAAAATCTGAGCTATAGTGGTTTACATTTTCAAAGTATTGTACAAACATTAACTAAGAAGTGATTGTCACCTCCAGAACTTTAACTAAATTTGACATTTAAAATAATGCTGTAAGAACTAAAAATCATTGGTAGTCTGTTTGTACATAACAGCAGAGCCTGGATTCTGGTCTATTATTTTTGCTAGCAAATTTCAGTCCACATCATGACTCAGTGTTTTCATGAGTTACTTTCCTTTTATGAATATAAGAATGTAAATGAGGTCTTTCTACTTCTCTCTGCACATGCTATCCTATTCTTAACGTTAAGTAATTGCAGACTCTAAAGTACTAGAATTCAAGAGTATTCTAAAATATAGATAACATTCCAGCTACAGTACAAGTTTTTAAATTTTCAAGCTATCTAAAATGCTGACGCTTAGTTAGAACCTTTTTTAAACCAAACAAATTGTTTAGATTTTGTACATGCACATGATCTGAAATCCTTGTGTAAGGTTAATTTAGACAGGTTTATCCTTGCAAAATTCTGAAATACTTTTCAGCTGTATGACCAGAACACTGTTGCAAGAACGAGTGTGGGAGTGGGAAGTGCCTATAAATTCTCTCCAACTTTTGTTTCAGTCTGGAATTCCCCTTTAAATAACTGTGACTGTTTTTTTGTTTGCTCTCCACAATTGAAACCTGGATAATAGCCAGAACATTATATACATAGTACTTAAATGAGAAGTATGAAAAGGAAGAAGACATAATCAGGATTTTACCAAATGCAATAAAATGTTTTTATTAGCTAGTAGTGACACTTGTAGGGCTGCTGACTTGTACTCTGCATTCATTAACTGTTTTTAAATGTGTGTGGTGTTCTTATCATCCTTCAATTTATATTGCAGACATTTCATTTGAAGTTTGATTGACAGTGCTATGAAGTAAGGCCCATCCAAAGCAGAATTGTCACTGACATTTTTATCACAACAGGATGATATTTAAATCTGCCTAAAATGTATTCTGAAATCGGTATGACTATCGAAGTTAGTGAGGCTTGACTGGTTTGCAAGGGCAAGAATTGCAAACCCCAGTGAAACTGATTTAGGCTCTGAATCAACGCAGCATTTAAGGATTCAATCCTGAAATGTGCTGAGACCTCTGTTCCTGATATAACAAAGCACTTAAGCACATGCTTAACTTTAAGTCTGTGAGTGGTCCCATTAAATTCCCAATAGGACTACTCAGAGCCTTAGAGTGATATCTATGTGCTTGTTGGATCAAGGCCAGAATGCTCAACATCTTAACTTTAAAAAATGGAAGAAGGCGAATCCAGGGAAGAACAGACCAGTCAGTCTCACCTCAGTCCCTGTAAAAATCATGGATCAGGTCCTCAAGGAATCCATTTTGAAGCATTTGGAGGAGAGGAAGGTGATCAGGAACATGGATTCATGAAGGGCAAGTCATGCCTGACCAACCTGATTGCCTTCTATGATGAGATAACTGGCTCTGTGGATATGGGGAAAGCAGTGGAAGTGATATACCTTGAGTTTAGCAAAGTTTTTGATACAGTCTCCCACAGTATCCTTGCCAGCAAGTTAAAAAAGTATGGATTGGATGAATGGACTATAAGGTGGCTAGAAAGCTGGCTAGATCGCCAGGCTCAATGGATAGTGATCAACAGCTCAATGTTTAGTTGGCAGCCGGTATCAAGCGGAGTGCCCCAGCGGTCTGTCTTGGGGCCGGTTTTGTTCAACATCTTCATTAATGATCTGGATGATGGGATGGATTGCACCCTCAACAAGTTCGCGGATGACACTAAGTTGGGTGGGTGGGTGTTAGATATGCTCAAGGGTAGGGATAGGATCCAGAGTGACCTAGACAAATTGGAGGATTGGGCTAAAAGAAATCCGATGAGGTTCAACAAGGACAAGTGCAGAGTCCTGGACTTAGGACAGAAGAATCCCATGCACTGCTACAGGCTGGAGACTGACTGGCTAAGGGGCAGTTCTGCAGAATAGGACCTGGGGATTACAGTGGATGAGAAGCTGGATGTGAGTCAGCAGTGTGCCCTTGTTGTCAAGAAGGCTAACGGCATATTAGGCTGCATTAGTAGGCGCATTGCCAGCAGATCGAGGGAAGTGATTATTCCCCTCTATTCAGCACTGGTGAGGCCACATCTGAGTATTGCGTCCAGTTTTGGGACCCCCACTACAGAAAGGATATGGACAAATTGGAGAGAGTCCAGCGGAGAGAAACAAAAATGATTAGGGGTCTGGAGCACATGACTTGTGAGGAGAGGCTGAGGGAACTGAGGTTATTTAGTCTGCAGAAGAGAAGAATGAGGGGGGATTTGATAGGAGTCTTCAACTACCTGAAGGGGGGTTCCAAAGAGGATGGAGCTCGGCTGTTCTCAGTGGTGGCAGATGACAGAACAAGGAGCAATGGTCTCAGGTTGCAGTGGGGGAGCTTTAGGTTGGATATTAGGAAAAACTATTTCACTGGGAGGGTGGTGAAGCACCCAGGGAGGTGGTGGAATCTCCATCCTTAGAGGTTTTTAAGGTCAGGCTTGACAAAGCCCTGGCTGGGATACTTTAGTTGGGGTTGGCCCTGCTTTGAGCAGGGGGTTGGACTAGATGAGCTCCTGAGTTCTCTTCCAACCCTAATCTTCTATGATTTTTCTATGATTCTGTGAAGTCAGTTTGATTTAAGCATGTGCTTGGAATGCTTAATCAGGGCCTTCCATCTGAATTATCAGTAAATCAACAAAGCAGATAACAGACTATCTTGGTATGAATGGCACTCTGGTTTTGGGAAGGCTCTTCATATTATGAAGGACACTGAGATGTTTTATCTTGAGCTGGGCCCGAACCACAAAATTCAACAATCTGGCTCTGGTGTTTTGAGTTGAGCTCAGTTCCAGTTTTAACTGCAAAAGAGCTCATGTAGATGATAGGTCTCTTCTTCCCCACTCTAAATAACTAAGAAAACATTCTCTCTGCTTGTTCTTCCAACAGTTATGTTGACTTTCCTATTAACTGTACTTGTCCATACCCACATGATGACCAACAGCCTATCAGCTTTTAACACAGTGGCTCTGTGAAAAGTTCTGGAAATTGGGGTTAAAATAATAAGTAAACAGAGAAAAAATGTCAAATATTTACAAAACCCTTAAAATGTATCTTTAAATTGATCTTAGATATTAGTGATAGCTAAAGGATCAGCAGCAAAATACCTTGCAAGTGGTTTGTAAATACTGGGCTTGATTCCCCTTTCCACAGAAAAAGGTAATGGAGGTGGCTGGGTGGAGGGGGAGGAAAATTCCATGAGCAGTTCCCTGGCCAAATTTCCTTCCAGTTCATCCAGTGAGGGCAGGGTTTGTTTCTTTTGAGTTCCAAACTAAAAGAAGTAGGGACATGGATCTTGGTGTCCATGTGGATCTTGGAGTGTCTGCTGAAGGCACAGGACCATCTGTGTGGATGCCCTGTTTGTCCTCTGCACTGGCTGCAGGTGCCCTATTTCTGTTCTAGCTCCCTGCAAGTGACGTACTGCTCAGGCTTTCTGCACCCATGGCTGCCCAAATCTCCCACAACAGAGGGTTCCCTGGCAACAAAGGCTTATGCTAAGGAACTAATACAGTTTTAGGCTTTGCCAATTGAAACTTCAGAAGGAAGATTTTTAAAGGGATGTCAGGAAGGCCGAAGATCTCACATAATAAATGCTGTTTAAGGACTTCATCCTCTAAGATACTAAGCAGAAGGAAGAAGAGGAAGAGGGAAGAATCCTTTTGCAGAGGACACGCTGGTTATCTATCACTGCCTTCCTCTAGAGCACCAGCCAGCCAGATTAGGGCCGTCAGTGAGACACAGGCTTTATACATTCTAATTACTAAACAAGGTAAGTGTTGAACATCTTTGCTGGTCTGGTATGAAAGTTGTCTCCCCATACTTAGTAATTTCCAGGTCCCTTGACACCAATCAAGACATGATGAAATATAACCTCATGCAGCATTGCAATCATATTAAAAATAACAATACTTAGGGTACGTCTACACTACCCGCCGGATCGGCGGGTAGTGATCGATCTATCGGGGATCGATTTATCACGTGTAGTGTAGACGCAATAAATCGATCCCCGATTGCTCTCCTGTCGACTGCTGAACTCCAGCTCGGCGAGAGGCTGAAGCAAAGTCGACGGGGGAGCCGCAGCAATCGATCTCGCGCCGTGAGGACGCGAGGTAAGTCGAACTAAGATGCATTGACTTCAGCTACGTTATTCTCGTAGCTGAAGTTGCGTATCTTAGGTCAACACCACACACACCCCCGCGCCCCCCAGTGTAGACCAGGCCTTAGGGTAACATTTTCAAAAGGGCCTAAGCAATTTAGAAGCCTAAATCCCATTTTCAAATCTGATTTAGGCCTGGTTTACACATAACATTTAGCTATGTTGGCTACGAGTGTGTGTGTGGTGGGGGGAGGGGGAAATCATACCTTGAGCCAACATAGGTATGCTGGCAAACCCCCCAGCTTAGACACAACTATGCTGACAAAAATACTTCTATCTGCTTAGTTATTGTCGTTTGGGAATCGGTGTAAATGCTGGCAAAACTGCTTCTGCTGGCGTACACTGCAACTATACTAGGGGGCTCTCTGCTGACACAGCTATACTGGCCAAGGCGCTCTAGTACAGACAAACCTTTAGATACTTAGGAGCCTAAGTCCCATTGACTTGCAATGAGACTTACTATAAGTGCTTATGTCACTTTTGAAAATGGGACTTAGGCTTCTAAGTCATTTAGGCCCTTTTGAAAATTTTACCATTGGTTTTCACATAGTGCTTTTTATCCATAGATCTCAATGCACTTTACAAAGGAAGGTATGTATCATTATCCCCATTTACAGATGGGAAACTGAGGTATAAATCGGTGATGTTACCTGCCCAAGCACACACAGCAGGTCAGTAGCAGAGGCATGAATAGAATATAGGTCTCCTGGCCCATCCACTTGATTCCCTGCATACTACTTCTCTTTTTATTAGAAGTGAGATTGGTAATACCACATGTTATTAAGGTTGCCTGACAATTCCAATTATAAGACCCTTTCTCAGTTGCTTATAACTTTGCCAAACTTAAACTTTTGGGGGTAAAATTTTCCATCCTGGTTGTCTGCCTCAAGCTAAATTGGTTAGGATAGATTCTGTTAAATCTGTTCTGCAGTTTCTGAGAATGAGGCTACAGAAAAAAATACATTGTTTGGCAATGTTTAAAAAAAATCTATGGCAACCTTTTCTTTGAGAAGCTGTAGCACTCCTAGTTTGGAGTAGGGACTTGAAATTTGGCAGTAATGTGGATTGTGTGTCAAGGATGTGCTTTTTGCCATCCTAATGAAAATCTGACCAATTCTGGCCATGTTATAAGCCTTTGAAAAATCTCACTTGACACCTGTTCAGTAAAGAGTTTAGCAACTAAAATCTCTGAAAATTCCATCCTCACTGAGCATGCACCAATGCCTCACAGCTCCTGCGTGTGATGTGCTATTCCCATACAGCAGTTGAACATGCTCCATCCCCTCCTAGCTCCTACATGTGACTGGCCTGCATGCGTGCCATCCCTCTCAGAGTGGCTGAGCACGCTGCATTCCTGGGTTAGAATGGAAAAGCTGGCTTTTCCCTTAATTTGCAGCTTCCAGCTGCTCAGGGCCAGATGCTGGAACTGGGAGCAGGGAATCTCCATCTTCTGTGCTCTCAGTGCCTCCCTGATGGCACCCAAGCAGTGTGGAGGAGGAAGCTGTCCAATTCAAATGCAAAGGGCACAAGAGCCATACTGAGGGGAGAGAAAGAAGTAGGTTGGGACAGGGAGTCTGGTGAGACAAGAACTTTGGTAGGGGGCAGGAAAAGAGAAACTGTGACTGGAAGTTGTGGGGAGACAGACTGGGGCTGATTGGACAAGGAGACTGGGACTGAGATCTGAGGTGGGGAAAGGAGACTGAGTGGACAAGAAGACTGGGTGTTGGGGAAGGGGAAGGAAGTTGGTACCGGTTCAGCAAGGAGACTGGGAGCTGGTGAGGGGAAATGGGAGCCAGTTTGTAGGGGGAGGAGGGGAAGACAACATTTAAATTGGACAAGGAGCTGGAGGAAGAAGGGGAGACTGGGACTGCCTGGCTAAGGAGACTGGGACTGGAAACCCATGGCTAGGAAATAGGGCTAGTGGGAGAGGGGAAATGGATCTAATGAGGAGCTGGGGTGAAAGCGGAGAACTGTGAATGGCTGGAAAAAGGGACTGCAACAGGGCACTGGGGGTGGACGGGGCAGGAAATAGGAGCATGAGCATGGGCAGCAGGTGAATCGCAGGCTTGAGGATGGGTGGCCCATCCCTTCTGCCCAGGGCCCCAACCCTCCTTCCCCCGCCAGAGCTCAGAACCCCTCCCCACCGCCCCCGCTGCCAGTCCCAGGCTGTCCGGACACCCAGTCTCCCCCCCACCCCCCGCCCCGGAGCACCAGGTGGGCGGGCAGCGCAAGCACCGGCTCTGGCCGCCCAGAGTCCCTGGCTGCAGGCCAGCCCCCAGTAGTGCCAGCCTGGGGCAAGGGTGCCAGAGCCTTCCCAAAAGTGGGGGGGGCCTGCCTGAGGTGAAAGCAGCCCCCTGCCCATGTCCCAGCCCCCCACCCCCCGCCCAGGGCAGGTGGAGGGACACAGGCTACCAACAGCTGCCCACGCAGTTCTCCCCAACCCAGCTCCAGCCAGGGGTGGGAGGGGGAACCTCAGGGCCACAACCCGTCCATGAGCTGGGCGGGCAGCTGTGAGGAACCATGGCAGACCCTCTATCTACCCTGGGCGGGGGCCTGAGCAATCCCCAGCCTGTGTCCCCACCTCCCAGGCTCCCTGCCCACCCAGGGTAGGAGGAGGGTCTGTGACTCTGTGGCTCCTCAGAGCTCCAGGTGGCCGGGGAGCCCAGGGGGCAGGGACACGGGCCAGGGGCTGCTCTCAGCTCCCCTGCACCATGGGCAGGTGGAGGGTCCACCGCAGCTGCCTGGGCTCCATGCTGGCCTGGCCAAGGGTGGGGCCTCGGGAAGAGGAGGGGAAGGGGGCGGAATCTGCCCTGGCGAAAAGTGGATGGGCCAGGCCCCGGTTCTGGCACCACTGTCCTGGGGCCCTGGTCACATGGGAAGGAAGAGCCACACCCGCAGCAGAGTGCGGTGGGAAGCAGGAGGGGGTTTGGGGGTGAAGTGTGAGCGGGGCCACGCTAGCTGTTTGGGTAGGCTTAGCCTTCTGCCTTTGATACCCGCCGCTCATGAGCATGAGGGGAGACAATTGGAGGCTGGAGAGAGGGTAGAGGCAGATCATATGAGGACCTGGGAGGGGAAAACTGACTGGGGGCTTGGAGGGGAGGGGGGCAGGGACTGGCTGAGCAAGGAGACAGGTAGTGGAGAGAGACTGGACCTCGGATGGAGAGCCTGGAAGGGGAGACTAGGACTGTTTGGGCAAGTAAACTGGGACTGTGATGAGTAAAAACAGTATGTGATCATGTAATTAAAGACTGTATCATAATGCAAATGCAGAAGGGAATTGGATTAAGGTTGCACTAACCTTTGCGTGCTTGATGATGCAATTTTAATGTGCTCTCAAGTAGGGTTTTTTTGTTTGTTTCTAACTAGGAATAGAAATTACCATGAAAACCGAAATATGGTCCAGATCCTATGTGGTGCAAAGTGATCTCAACTCCCAGTGACTTTAATAAGAGATGAGAATAACTGATCTAAATTCTTTATCTGTGAACAGATAGCTTTTTTTTACCAATGTACAGACAAATTCGGAAAATATTGAACTAATCAACACTTAGTTCATCAGATCGCTAATAGAAATTCATATGACATTGTTCTTTTTAAAAGCAAATAAATAAACAAACACAAAAACCAGCCTTTAAACCTCAGAAGAACACGCGGAACTTTCCCCTGAGTTGATTTATTGTCCCCTCACTAGTCATTGAATGCTGAGCAAAACTGAACTATTTTTAGCTTTAAAAGAATGTTCTTTATTCAGGAATATTAAAACACACGCTAAGAAAAGAGAAGCAATTTAAGTGAAGTGGTTTTATAAATACACTAGATATGCAGTGAGCTTAGACCTACAGTAACATGTGCAGCTGAACAAACAAAATGACTATTTTAGTATGCTCTTAAGCATTTGGAGCTTTTTGTCTAATGACACCTATTCTTTAAATAGGAAAGCATATTACTTAATATATGTCTGAAGTAAGAAAAGGTTTAAAATAGTGCTCAAGTATAGCTGCAATTGTGAGACACTTTTTATTTATTTATTTAATGAAAACTTCCAGAAAATACCACATTAATTAAAGTAGCAAAGCTAACCAAGGGGAAGGGAGAAAAGAAGAGAAAAACACTCTCTGTACTATGTAGGCATTGTGGCTATGATTCATTGAAGTAGAATTTAGGCTGAAATTTTCAAAAGCATCTAGCGATTTTGGGTGCCCAGCTCGAGGGAGCTTAATGGGGCCTGATAATCGAGGCTGAGTGCTCAACACTTTGTAAAGTTAGGCTTCTTTAAGAACTACAAATTAGTACTCAGTAGGGTCGCGAACTTTCTGACTGCAGAAAACTGAACATCCTGAAGGCCCCACCCCTACACCACCTCTTCTGAGGCCCCACCCCTGCTCACTCCATCTCCCCCCACCACCACCGTCACTTGCTTATTTTCACCGGGATGGGGCAGGGGTTTGGGGTGTGGGAAGGGGAGAGGGCTCCGGCTGGGGGTGCGGGCTCTGGTGTGGGGCCAGGGATGAGGGGTTTGGGGTGCAGGAAGGGGCTCTGGACTGGGGCAGGGGTGTGGGAGGGGGGTATGGGCTCTGGGCTGGGGGGTGCAATTTCCAGGTTGGGGCCAGAAATGAGGGGTTCAGGGTGTGGGAGGGGACTCTGGGATGGGGCAGGCGGTTGGGATGGGGGAGTGAGGGCTCCAGCTAAGATTGCGGGCACCTGGGGTGGGGATGAGGGGTTTGCGGTATAGGATGGGGCTCTGGGCTGGGGTGTGAGCTTGAGGGGTTCAAAGTGTGGGAGGAGGCTCTGGGCTTGGGCAGGGGGTTGGGGAGTGGGAGGGAGTGTGGGCGCTGGGAGGGAGTTTGGGTGCAGGAGGGAACTCCAGGCTGGGGCGGAGTGAGGCTCAGGACTGGGGCAGGGAGTTTGGGTGTAAGAGGGGGCTCAGGGCTGGGGCAAGGGGTTGGGGTGCGGGCTCTGGATGGTGCTTACCTCAGGTGGCTCCCAGGAAGCAGTGACATCCCTTTGGGTCCTAGGTGCAGAGATGGCCAGGGCTGGGGGCTCTGCATGCTGCCTCAGGATGCCTGGCAACCCTAGTACCCAGTTTTGAAAATGTAGGCCTTAGAATTTATATTGCAGTAGGCCCCAAAGTCCCCAATGTTGCCCCCCTGGACTAAGTGTTGTACAAACACATAGACCTAGACCTTTCGCTGAGGAACTTGGAACCTTGAAATACAAAAAAACAGACAAAATTTGGGGAAAGGGATACCACCTACAAACAAAGGGATCAGGGAGATTATGCACACAGAAAAAGAACTGGACATACAAGCTATTTCTTATGAAGGTAGGGGGGTGGTTGAGAAGTAGTGGGAGCAGAAGTGAATATATAGGAACGAGGGAGTGGTGGAAAAGGAAGGAGGGGAATGGAGGGCAGGGAAGTGGGATGGAGAGAAGGGGAGATAAGAAGAGGGGGGAGGAAAAGAAGGATGGAAAAGGCTGCCAGCCGAAGAATTGTAAGCGACAGAGGTGGGAGGAGACACAGGCAACAAACCAGTCAGCAAACAGAATATGTCCAGAGTTTAAACTGCTGCTGACCCTGTAGTCTGCTGCTGACCCTGCCATCCAGCAATATCCTTTGGATGAGCTTGCTGCTGCCCTGCTGCTGCTCGGGCAGTCCTTATTCTTTCCAAAGGCTGGCTTCACCCAAGAGGAGGTCCTGCTTTGTGTTCTCCATCTCTTGTGGCTGAAGGGCTGGGAAGTGATTTACTGCCCTGGAGTGGGCGGGTGTCTTTAGGGGGGTTTCCCCGCCACTGGAATCTAGGGCCAGTAGAGTAGGGAGCTCTGTTTGTCTTCCCTGCCCCAGAGTGGCTGCTCTCAGCTGTTGCTAAGGAAAGTTACTAGTGCACATAGGGTCTGCCTTGCACCCCAGAGGTCCTGCTCTGTTTCCTTCATTCCATGTGCTTGGGGAGAAGTAGTGAGGGCACTGGGGTGCAGTCTTCTAGATAGTCACAGAAGGAAGTGAGCACCCCTTGCAGGGCCGGCTCCAGCATTTCTGCCGCCCCAAGCAAAAAAAAAAAAAAAAGCCGCGATCGGCGGCGGCAGTTCAGCGGCAGGTCCTTCGCTCCTAGAGGGAGTGAGGGACCTGCCACCCCCGAATTGCCGCAGGTGCCGCCCCTCTCCCTTGGCCACCCCAAGCACCTGCTTGTTAAGCTGGTGCCCGGAGCCGGCCCTGACCCCTTGTCATCATGGCTTTTGAGCATCAACAGAAATAAGGAGTCCAAAACAAACCCAAGTCTACAGACCAACCTAATGTTCTGAGGACTCAACAGTGAGAGGTCCTAGAGCAGGCAAATTCTTTGAAGTGCTTCTCTCTTCCTACTGGTATCACCTTTCTTGCCTTGGGTTCAGCTTTAGCCAGTTGCTTTTCATGCAGGTGCTGATCTCAGCTAGGCAAGGAGAAAGCTGTTAGATGGTGCTATTTACATTCAGTGTAGAGGAGATGCAGAACTGGGTATAATCTGTATATGGCTGGCACTTCAGTCTGTGTTGTCTCACTAACTCTCCTGATGGCTTCATGTAGATGTTGAATAATATGAGGAAAGAGGATTGAGATTTGTAGGATTCTGATGGTGAGATTTAAGAGAGAGAACAGTTGCCCATAACATCCTCTGGGTTTGGGTTTGGTCTGACACAGGAAGGCCATGAGCCATTTCAGGGTGTTTCTGTTCACCCTGCAGCTTCTCAGAGGCAGGATGGGAGTATTTGGTGAACAGTTGTATCAAATTCCAGAGACAGGCCAAAAGAATGCATAAGTATTTACTTTGTCTGTAGACAGTAGGGAGATCATCCACCAATGTAACAACTGCTGTCCTTGTACTGCTCCCTGGCCTGAAGTCTGACAGATAGGAGTCCAGGACTCTGGCAACTAACAGGTGGTTAGAAAATGTTTTGTGCTTGTTTGGAAGGACTTGGATATTATTCAGTATTTTTCCTAGCTAACAATTCTTACACAGATAATATGGCCCAATCTTGCAAACAAATCATTTTTTAGTCATTCATAGGTCCCCACTGACTTTCAGATATAGGCCCTTAACTTAGACAGAAGATAGCTTACATTTTACAAGATTGTGGGAAGAACTTATATAAAAAGATAACTAAATATTAATCCCCTATGACAGTCCTTGTGGTCTCTAGTGGGGAGCTCTCTTTGGCCTGTTCTACCGGGATAGGGAGGGTGTGTGGGTGGGTGGGTAAATAATCTCTGTTGTCATGGAAGAATTGTTGCGTCGTGTGGAGCCACTATAGTAACACCCCAACACACACGCAGCCCTCCCACAATGTAGGGCATGTGGCCAGGGCCCCTCTGTTTCTGGTTGATCACAGCTTCTGAAATAATTCCTGGGGTCTATTGGAAGCCTGTTGCCCCGCACTTTGGACTTTCCCTCCGAACAGTTCAGTTGGCCTGGATAATCTAGCCAGTTTACCATTAGTTACCACTTAGTTTAGTAAAAACAACAAGGAGTCTGGTGGCACCTTAAAGACTAACAGATTTATTTGGGCATAAGCTTATGCCCAAATAAATCTATTAGTCTTTAAGGTGCCACCAGACTCCTTGTTGTTTTTGTAGATACAGACTAACACGGCTACCCCCTGATACTTGACACTTAGTTTAGTGACTCCATCTAATTTTTCCCGGATGCTGTTGCTCTTTTTTATTGGCATTATATTAAATATTCTGTGGATTTATTTCCAATTTTATCTGTATGCTTAATTATTTCTTGAAGGTTTGTGTTTGTTTCATCTGTTCATGCAATTGCTGTATGAACTGGTGATCCGTTTTGGAAAATGCAGATATATTAAAATACAATATTGCTTATAAACTCTCTTAAGATTGTTCTTGATTGCTCAGTGATCCCATTTGTTCTAACTGTGGCTATTTTGCTCTTTTCACTGTTTTCTTAATGAATTGAACCATTTCATCTTACTTTTGCTAGTAGCGCTTCAACCTTCAACTTGGTTTCCAGATTTCTTTTTGGTCTATTGATTTTTCTGATTTATTCCATTAAAGGCCAGACTTCCTCCTTCACTGTAATATTTGCCTCCAAGGTCTTGCCTGCCTATACATAGTTATCTCATTTCAGACAAATCTCAGTTCCCTAATGTCTGTAGTCTGTTATACTTTTTCATCTAAGGACAACGCTGCAGTCAGTAGGTCTGGAGTACTATGCTGGATTTGATAAAGTAAATAGTTTTATATTGTTCTTGAGGGCTGTATATTTTTGTTTGAAATATTATGTACAACATGTGAGTAGGTTCAATTTGATCCAGCCCAGTTCTCAAATTGGTAATTGACTGTTGTAGATGGTTTTTGCACAGTGAATTAAACCATCAATTAAAGACTTAAAGAGTTCTAGAAAGTATGCACATTGGTAAAAATAATCTTTGTATCTGCTGTATTCATACTGACTAGAAATGTGTGGGGGTAAGCGCTGTAGCTAGAAAAAAAATGCTACTCCGCTGAGAGCTGATGAAAAGAGGAACTTCTGGATATGGGTGAGTACCGTTTTGATATCTATCATGCCTCAGAAACTTCTGCAATAAACGCCTTTTATTAAGGAAATCCAGCTAAGTGCTTTGTGACACGTCAATACATAACAGGCTCTTTGGTTAGGCTTTATGCTGTCGGATTGTAATAATACTTTATTAGTCAGCTGAATTTTTGTGTGCTCTCCAATGACATAATTTGTATCTCTTCTCCTGTGTGAATGAAAAGCACTTCTAAGGCCTGGTCCACACTAACCCCCCACTTCGGACTAAGGTATGCAAGTACCTTAGTCCAAACTTACCGTGGGTCCAGACGCGGCAGGCAGGCTCCCCCGTCGATGCCGCGTACTCCTCTTGCTGAGCTGGAGTACCGGTGTCGACGGCAAGCACTTCTGGGATCGATTTATCGCGTCTAGACAAGTCGCGATAAATCGATCCCAGAAGATCGATCGCTTACATCCGGACCAGGAAGTAAGTATAGACGTACCCTAAGAGTCCAGTATAAGCTAATAAGAATAATACAACCATACTTTTTGTCATTATTGTATCTTTCAGAGAACAGCTTCCTTAGGTCAGTGGTTAGAGCACTCTTCTGAGATGTGGGAGACCCTTGTTCCAATCCTTTCTCTCACCAGTGGCAGAGAAGGGGAGAACTGAACCTGGGTCTCCCACATTCAGGAAAGTGCGCTAATCACAGGGATAAATGTTTTAAGGTGGGTAGCAACAGCACTACCACTTCCTCATCTGGCTGTTTTCCATGGAGTGAGGCAGCCACCTAAGTCATTCTCACAAGAAATGTCTTAGTGTATGTCTACACTACAAAATTATGTTCACCTAAGTTACGCCGACATACAGCCATTGCAGTAATTCAATCACTTTTGATGTCCATGCTGTGCTCCTTTTGTCAGTGGTGTGCACGAATTGCACCAATTTAATTGTCAGAGTGGGGCATTATAGGACAGCTTCAGAAAGCCACCAACAGTTGATGAAAGCAACACAGTGTCTACACTGACACTGCGTCGACCTAGCTACATCGACCTAAATGCTAGCCCTGGTCTACACTAAAGAGTTAGGTCGACTTAAGGCCGTTTACATCAACCTAACTCTGTAAGTGTTTACACTAAATTGTCACTCCTGCTGATGAAACTTATCCGCTATGCCGACTTAATAACTCCACCTCCGCGAGAAGCATAGCGCTTAGGTGGACATAGTTAGGTCAATGCAATGTCAGTGTAGACACTGCGTTGCTTACATCGACAGTGGCTGGCTTTCAGAAGCTGTCCCACAGTGCCCCACACTGACAGTTAAATTGGTGCAAGTGCACACTGCCGACACAAGGAGCGTAGCATGGACATGCAAAAGCGATTGACTTTCTGCAGTGGCTGTACATCGACCTAACTTAGGTCGACATAATTTTGTAGTATAGACATTGTTGAAGCAGATTGTGGTGTCCAGGAAGTTGATGCTAGTGTGGGAGAGTTCCAGAGAGAGTTTAGTGGATGGGTGGTGGTTGTTGAAGTTGTGTTAGAAATCTATGAGGGAGTTTAAGCTGTCTGTCCAGAGGATGAAAATATCATTGATGTATCTCAGGTATATTATTGGTTTCATGGTATATTTGTCCAGAAATTCTTCTTCAAGGTAGCTTAAGAAGGGGCTGGCATACTGGGGAGCCATCCTGATACCCATGGCTGTTCCCATAGTTTGGGGAAAGTGTTTGTTGCTGAATGTAAAATTGCTATGGGTGAGGATGAAATACATGAGCTTAGTGATGTGTTTGGGGTGGATATCTGAGAGTTGTCCATTGTCTTATAAATAGTTGAGGCAGGCAGATATGCCATCTTTGTGAGGGATGTTGATGAATAGGGAAGTGACATCCATCGTGGCAAGCATGGTGTTCTGAGGGAGGATATTAATATTGCAAGTATCAGGGGGTAGCCGTGTTAGTCTGTATCTACAAAACCAACAAGGAGTCTGGTGGCACCTTAAAGACTAACAGATTTATTTGGGCATAAGCTTTCGTGGGTAAAAACCTCACTTCTTCGGATGCATAGCGTGAAAGTTACAGATGCAGGCATTAACAGATGCCTGCATCTGTAACTTTCACGCTATGCATCCGAAGAAGTGAGGTTTTTACCCACGAAAGCTTATGCCCAAATAAATCTGTTAGTCTTTAAGGTGCCACCAGACCCATTAATATTGTTGAGTCTGTGGAAGAAGTCAGTTGTGTCCTGGAGGAAGCTGGGCCTTTGTGTGGTGAGTGGTTTGAGGATGGTTTCTATGAGTATTCCTTCAGTAAGAATGATGTGGCCAGATATGCTGGGTCTGTCTGGGTCTCATGTGCCGGGAGCGGCAGCACTGTCCTCTTCATAGCTTAGTCCTCCGAATAAGTCACATTAAAGTTCCCCTCCCCACCCCTCCTTCTGGTGTATCACAAGTCCTTTGAGGTAAACTGTCTACTGCTCAGTGCCTGGTCTGTGCCACTCCCCCAGTGGCTGGTAGGAGAACCTGGGCCTGCCCCCAACACCGGGTTCCCGTCCAGAGACCCTCAACCCAGCAGCTCTGGGCTTTTATTCTCCCAGCCCTTACTGCTCCTTCCCTGGATTGCTTCCCACTCTGTCCTTGCAGCTTCCCGCTGCAAGGGGAAGGGATAGCTCAGTGGTTTGAGCATTGGCCTGCTAAACCCAGGGTTGTGAGTTCAATCCTTGAGGGGGCCACCTGGGGAACTGGGGCAAAATCAGTACTTGGTCCTGCTAATGAAGGCAGGGGGCTGGACTCGATGACCTTTCAAGGTCCCTTCCAGTTCTAGGAGATGGGATATCTCCATTAATTTCTAATTTCCCCCTTGTATCAGGGAGTGAAACTGCAAGTTCTTCTTCGAGTGCTTCCAATCATATCGATTCCAATTAGGTGCACGCGCACTGCGAGCACAATTGTCAGAGAATTTTTACCCTAGCAACACCTGGTGGGTCGGCTGTGGAGCCCCCTGGAGTGGCGCCTTCATGGCACTGGATATATACCCCAGCTGATCCAGCGCCCCCTCAGTTCCTTTTTACTGCCCGTGATGGTCGTTGGAACTGTGGAGCGCGGCATAGCTGTCCTCCACTCTCCCTAGCTTTTACCTCCCTGTTTAGATATTGTTCTAGTTCTTGGTAGTTATATAGTTATAGATTTAGTGTCGTACAGTAGTTGATAGTTATAGAATTAGTTTTACAAGTGAAGTTAGTGGGCTGGAAGGGGTCCCTTCCTCCCGGTGTGCCACCTGGGCTCATGCCCAAGGCTCTGGGTTTTAAGCCGTGCTCAGCCTGGTCAAAGCCTATGCCAACGGGAGATCCCCACGACTCTTGTTTAAAGTGCCTCGGGGAGTCTCACCAGACCGAAAAGTGCAAGATCTGTCCCACAGTGCACAGAGGGCTTTCAGGCCTCAAACCAAAAAGGAGCGGGACTTTAGACTCAAACAGCTCCTTATGGAGGCGGCCCTCAGCCCGGACCCTCCTTCGGCACGGCAAGTTCCGGCACCGAGTGCCTTGGTGTGCAGTACTCCGACGGCAACTTCGAGTACTGCACCGCGAGGAGACTCGGATAGAGTCCCATGGCACTGGCCTTCGCCAGCACCGCGTCCACCGCAAGCACCTCGGCGCCAGTTCCTGTCCCCAGGTCAGAAGAGACCTCGCAAACCGGAGGGGGCTGCCTCCCAAAAACAGGCACCAGCACCCCCCTTACCAACCTCGGATTTGCGTCCGGGACCAGCGCGACCGAGGATACAGGTGCTGATATCTGCACCGTTGACTTCGGCACCGGCAGAAGGGCCATTGAGTCTAGCGCGGACTGGCTCCCCGACCCGCACCGTGGTTGAGTCCCTACTTCCATCGACGCCGGAGATGTTTGCGACAGCGAGGGACCTCATTGCCCTTACAGAACCGGCACTGACTCAGGCTATGGCACCACATCTCACCCATGTGGTGCAGTCTAGGGGCAAGCCAGCCCTATTACGTCCACCATCTCTGAGCGTGGACTCTCTGCACTGCTCCCAATCTCGGAGTAGGTCCCAGCCGCCGCTCGCAGTCCCGGCGCCATTCTCTATCACGGCACCGGTCGTACTCGTGGCCCAGATCTTCCTCCCGGTACTGTTCTGCCTCATGGCATCACCCCAGACCTCGGTACCGTTCGGACTCCCGACGCCACTCCCGGCACCGGTCAGAGCACCGATCCCACTCGAGAAGCCGCTCCCAGCACTGCTCTCGCAGATGGTCTTCATCGCGATCCAGGTCTGGATCTCAGTACCGGCATGACCATCGGCACCGTTCTCGATCCCGGTACCACTCCCCGGCACCGTGCAGAGACCGCTCTTTTGTGGGCCAACACCGCTCAGCACCGTTCCCAGCGGAGTCAACGCAGGCACGCTCTGCACCGCCCTGGTCCTCGTGCTCCACCTCACACTCTTTCCAGTCGGACGGCGCCTCCCGCTCAGCCTATCCCGCACCGGGCCAAGCAGCGGACAACCTGGGTCACTGGTAGGATGAGGCCGAAGACCCTAGCCAGGAGCCTGCACAGTGGTCTTTCTGGACCCCGTGGGCATACCACCAAGCCCAAGGGGTTCCACCTGCGGCCTCCCGCTCAGCCCATTCAGAGCCCTCAGTACCGGAGGCCACTATCAGTCGTTCCCGCCCCCCCAGGGGGGTATGGAGGCATCTGCCCCCACTCCTACACAGGCCCCAGACCCCGGTCCAAGTGATCCTGGACATCAGGACCCCTCGCAATTGGACCCACCACAGGATCCATTAGCCCCTGTAGCATCTTCCTCATCTTCTCCAGATGAGGCGGTGGCAGGGATAACGACCTCAAATCCCCCCCGATACACCTACATGCTCACCAGGGTGGCACGTAATATGGACGTCCACGCAGAGGAGATAGTGGAGTTGGAGGACCTGGTGGTGAGCATCCTTTCAGCTGACGCCCCATCCCGGGTAGCGTTGTCCATCATCCGCACAATTCAGTCCAACGCCAAGACAATATGGCAGACCCCTGCCTCTATCCCACCTACGGCTGGAGAGGTGGAGAGGAAATACTTTGTTCCCTCTAAGGAGTATGAATACTTATATACTCACCCTCAGCCGTGTTCACTGGTGGTGTCCTCAGTGAACGCAAGGGAACGGCATGGTCAACAGGCTGCAGCGCCCAAATCTAAAGATGCCAACCACTTTGATTTGTTTGGACGCAAAATTTACTCATTGGGGGGCCTTCAGCTCAGAGCTGCAAACCAACAGGCACTCTTGAGCCGCTATGATTATAACTTGTGGAACTCCATGGGTAAATTTAAGGAGTTGATTCCGCGAGAGTCCAGGGATGAGTTTGAGGCTTTAGTGGAAGAAGGCAAAAAGGTGGCTAGGACCTCCTTACAGGCCTCTCTTGATGTAGTGGACTCTGCTGCTAGGACCCTGGCGTCGGGTATAGCTATGCGACGCATCTCCTGGCTTCAGGTGTCTGGCTTACCACCAGAACTGCAACAGACCCTGCAGGATCTACCATTTGATGGGCAGGGCCTGTTCTCGGACAAAACGGACTCTAGGTTACAGCAGGGCCGCCCGGGGGGGACAAGTGGGGCAATTTGCCCAGGGGCCCCCACGAGAGTTTATCGGGGCCCCTGGAGCAGGGTCCTTCACTTGCTCCGGGGGCCCCAGAAAACTCTTAGGGGGCCCGCCCCCCCCCCCCCCGGAGCTTCTTCCGCTCCAGGTCTTCGGCGGCAATTCGGCAGCAGGGGGGGGTCCTTCCGCCCCGGGACCCACCGCCAAAGTGCCCTAAAGACCCACGTCGCGGGGGTCCTTCCGTCCTGGGACCTGCTGCCAAAGCACAGGGTCTTCGGTGGCGGGGGTCCCCCGCCGCCAAAGACCCCAGACCCCCTGAATCCTCTGGGCGGCCCTGGGTTACAGAGCCTAAAAGACTCCAGAACCATCATGCACTCCCTGGGGATGCATGTCCCAGGTACCCAGCGCAAGCCCTTTAGACCACAGCCTCAAAGATTCTACCCTCCCCCTTGTCCAAGGCAGGACTTCTACAGAAGACGTGGACGAGGTGGTAGAAGGAGATCCACTGGCCACCAACCCAGTCAAAACCAAGGCCCTCCTAAACCATCATCAGGGCCTAGGCAAAATTTTTGAAGGTGCGCCCGAGGACGGCGTGCTAGTCACCACCCAGGATCTTTCCCTCCATTTTGAGATCGTTTCTCCCATTTCCATCATGCGTGGTCCCTTATAACTTCAGACCGATGGGTTCGTCGCACGCTGGAAAGGGGATATTCTCTCCAATTTTCTTTTTCCCCCCGCCCCATCCTCCCTCTTCAGAGACCCCTCTCATGAGCAACTCCTTATACAGGAGGTCTTTACGCTCCTATCCATGGGAGCGATCGAGGAGGTTCCTTTGGAGCTAAGGGACAGGGGGTTTTACTCCCGCAATTTCCTAATCCCCAAGGCAAAAGGGGGACTTCGACCCATATTAGATCTGCGCGGACTCAACAAATTCATGGTAAAGTTGAAGTTCCGCATGATCTCACTGGGGACCATTATACCTTCCCTGGATCCAGGAGACTGGTACGCCGCCCTTGACAAGAAGGACATGTATTTTCACATAGCGATTTACCCTCTTCCTTCGCTTTGTGATAAACCACCAACATTACCAATTTGCCGTCCTTCCCTTCGGGCTGTCCACCGCTCTGAGAGTGTTCACCAAATATATGGCCGTCGTGGCAGCCTACCTTCGTTGACAACAGATACAGGTGTTCCCGTATCTCGACAACTGGCTCATTCAGGCCAGCGAAGAAGTGCAATCCCATGTCCAACTCAACCTAGGCACCTTCCGCAAGCTGGGCATCTTACTCAACAGAGAGAAGTCAACTCTGGAACCAACCCAGAGAATAGAGTTTATTGGGGCAGTCTTAGACACCAGACTCGCCCGCGCTCTCCTTTTTCACTCATTTTTCAGACTATCGCAAACATCATCCGCAGCCTCCAAAACTTCCCAACTTCCACGATAAGGACGTGCCTTGGCCTTCTGGGCCACATGGCATTGTGCACTTGCGTAACCAGGCATGCCAGACTTCGGCTCCACCCGCTTCAGGCCTGGGTATCCATGCTGTATCGTCCAGGTCGGGACATCCTGGACATGGTGGTCACGGTTCCAGAGTCGGTCTTGACCTCCCTCAGCTGGTGGCTGAACCACACGTCAGTGTGCGAAGGAGTACCATTTCACACCCCACAAGCTTCCTTATACCTTGTCACAGACGCATCATCTCTGGGCTGGGGCGCCCACCTCGGGGAACACCAGATGCAGGGCCTTTGGACCTCATCCGAACTAACTCTGCACATCAATGTACGAGAACTGATGGCAGGACGCCTAGCGTGTCAGGCGTTTCGAGGTCTCCTACATGGCCGTTGTGTGGCAGTCCTCACAGACAACACCACGGCCATGTTCTACATGAACAAGCAAGGGGGAGCCCGGTCGTCCCCCCTATGCCAGGAGGCCTTTCGCCTGTGGGAGTTTTGCATAGTCCACTCGATACATCTGATGGTGTCGTTTCTCCCAGGAGTCCAGAACACGCTGGCAGACTGTCTCAGCAGATCATTCCGAACTCACGAGTGGTCGATTCGTCCAGGTATCATCCACTCCATCTTCCGGAGGTGGGGGTTTCCCCAGATCGACCTATTCGCCTCGCACATCAATCGGAAGTGCCAAGTATTTTGTTCTCTCCAAGGGCGGTCTCAGGGCTCCCTGTCAGATGCTTTCCTACTGCCGTGGAAAGACCAGCTATTCTATGCCTTCCCTCCATTCCCGCTGGTCCACAGGGTCCTGCTCAAGCTGTGCAGGGACAAGGCCCGCATGATTCTGGTCGCTCCAGCATGGCCAAGGCAGCACTGGTACACCACACTCCTGGAGTTGTCGGTAGAGCCTCCGATCACGCTCCCACTGTGGCCAGACCTGATCTCCCAGGACCACGGACGACTCTGTCACCCCGACCTGCAATCACGCCACTTTACAGCGTGGATGCTGCATGGCTAACTTGGGTGGAGTTACTCTGCTCACAATCCGTGCAGCAGGTTCTGTTAGGAAGCAGGAAACCCTCCACACAGGCCACCTACTTAGCCAAATGGAAGCGCTTCTCCTGTTGGTGCGAGCAGCACACCACGCCCCCCTTGCAGGCGTCGATACCGCTTATACTAGACTATCTCCTATCCCTAAAGCAGCAGGGCCTGGCCAGGGCCGGGTCTAGGTTTTTTGCTGCCCCACCCACACCCCCTGCCGCCCCAGCCCTGGGCTCCCCCCCACCAGTGCTGACTCCGCCCGCTCCCCCCTCGCCTCCAGCCAGTCCGGCACTGGCAGGGTCGGGGTAAGCAGCAGGGCTCCCGGGCCGCGCCTCAGCCCAGGGTTCCTCCAGCCAGGGCTCCCGCCTCCAGGACCAGCCGGGACCCAGGAAGGCAGAGCCAGGGGATCGCCCCGGCAGGGGGCTGAGGAGCCGGGGCAGGGTAGCCCCAGAGGGAGCAGAGCCCCTGAGAGCGGGACGCGGGCCCTGCATGGCAGTGCCCCGCCCTCTATGGCCCCGCTGCTGCTGCTGCTTCTGGCTGCCCTGCCGCAGTCCCTGGGCGGCTCGGGCCGCTTCGCCCAGCCCTGGCTGCGGTGCTGGGGGGCGGCCGCCCTGCGGCACCTGCAGATGGTTCCGTGTGCCCCGCAGGGTGGCCCCCAGCCCGAGTGTCCCCTGCTTGGAGCCTGCCTAGCCCAGCCACAAGGTGCGGGCACTGCTCCCCCGCGGCGCGAACTGCGGCGGCCCCAGGGTGCCCCCCGTGCACGACGTGCTGCTGCTGCCGGGGCCAGCTCTAGGCTTTTGCTGTCTGAAGGGGGAAAAAAAAAAGGCCGGAATGCCGTCCCTGAAAATGTGCTGCCCCAAGCACGTGCTTGGTTTGCTGGTGCCTAGAGCTGGCCCTGGGCCTGGCGATATCATCTGTCAGGGTGCACCTGGCAGCTATCTCAGCGTTCCATCCAGGAGAATATGCTTCCTCGGTCTTCTCTAACCTGATGGTCGTCAGATTCCTAAAGGGCTTAGATCGCCTATACCCACAACTGCGTCAACCGGTTCTGGCGTGGGACCATAACCTGGTCCTCTCCAGGCTCACGGGGCCCCCGTTGGAGCCCAGGGCTACCTGCTCACTCCTTTACCTATCTTGGAAGACAGCCTTCCTTGTAGCCATCATTTCAACGAGGCGTGTTTCTGAAATTAGAGCCCTCATGTCGGAACCTCCATATACAGTCTTCCATAAAGACAAGGTGCAGCTTCGCCCCCACCCTGCCTTTCTCCCCAAGGTGGTATCAGCTTATCATGTGAACCAGGATATCTTCCTCCCGGTCTTCCATCCTAAGATATGCGGCAAGATCAACTTATGCACTCTCTGGACATTCGCAGGGCCCTCGCATTCTATGTTGAGCGTACGAAGCAGTTTAGGAAGACGACTCAACTCTTCGTTGCAGTGGCTGACCGGATGAAAGGCCTACCGGTCTCCTCGCAACGTATCTCCTCTTGGATCACGTCCTGTATTCGTGCTTGCTATGACTTGGCCGGTGTCCCGACGCCACGCCTCACTGCCCAGTCCACGAGGGCTCAAGCCTCCTCGACTGCTTTCCTGGTGCAAGTTCCAATCCATGAGATCTGTAGAGCGGCGGTTTGGTCATCCATTCATACCTTTGCCGCTCACTACGCGTTAGTACAGCAGTCTAGAGACGATGCCACATTTGGCTCAGCGGTTCTGCACTCAGCGATGTTTCACTCCGACCCCACTGCCTAGGTAAGGCTTGGGAGTCACCTAATTAGAATCGATATAAGCAAGCACTTGAAGAAGAAAAATGGTTACTCACCTTTGTAACTGTTGTTCTTCGAGATGTGTTGCTCATTTCCATTCCAAACCCGTCTTCCTTCCCCACTGTTGGAGTAGCCGGCAAGAAGGGACTGAGGGAGCGCTGGGTTGGCTGGGGTATATATCCAGCACCATGAAGGTGCCACTCCAGGGTGTTGCTAGGGTAAAAATTCTCCGACGATCGTGCACGCGGCGTGCGCACACCTAATTGGACTGGATATGAGCAACACATCTCGAAGAACAACAGTTACAAAGGTGAGTAACCGTTTTTTTTCCTCCTCCAACCTGCCAACTTCCTCTCTTTGTAGACCCTGCCAAGCTCCTCCCCCAACTGGATTTCATCTGCAATTAGACCCTAGCACTCCCTAGGTTTCCTCTAGGTGCAGCCTAAGGTTACCTCATTTACCTCTTCAGGCATTTTGTGGGATGGACACCCCACCACAGCCTTGTTAACATAGTCATCACAGTTGAGGACTACAATGGCGCGCCCTTTGTCTGCTGGTTTGATCACTATCTGGTAGTTAGATTTCAGGGACTGTATGCCTGTCCTCCAGGTGGTGGAGAGATTATGGTGGATGAGATGGATGTTAACGATTTTGCAGACAATTTTTTTTCCTGAAGTAATCCATGTAATGATCAAGAGTGTGGTTTCGTCTGTTCTGTGGTGTCCAGTCAGATTATTCTTTTTTCTTATGATTGTTGTTGGGGATGTAGTGTCATCATTGTATAATTGTGAGTGGTGTCATCATTGTTGTGAAAGGATTCTTTAAGGCAGAGATGGTGGAATAATTTTTCTAGTTCTCCATGTTAGTATGGTATCAGGTTCTGTGGTGGGGCAGAAATTCAGTCCCTTAGAGAATACAGATAATTCAATTCCAGTGGGGGGCAGTCTTGATAAACTGGTGATGTTCGGGTGTCATGTAGCATCCATGTGGTGGATACTGGTGCCATGGTTTCTCCTGGAGATGGCGTTCCGTGGGTCATGGAGTTGTTTTATTTTTGTGTTGGATGCCTGTCATCAGGTTTGTTTGGGTTCTTTTTTATAGTTGTTTTGGATTTCTTGCATGATTTCCAGGTAACTTTCCTTGTTTTTTTCCTTCAGTGTGTGGGAGCATGTGATGATTTCTTGTCTGAGATGGTCCCTTCTGGAGTATATGAGGTGCACTAAGTGGATCCTCAGTTTCTTTGAAGTCCATCTGCAGAGTTGTTCAGCATATTTGGAGTATACCTGAGGCACTTAAACTGCCTGACTCTATGTGGCTGGTTCATGTTCATGGATTACTAAACAGAGATAGGTGCCTCCCTACAGTCAGACTTAGGCACCTATCTCCATGAGAGGGTAAGGGCTTAACACCCCCTTCCTCCATCATCAGCATCTCCCATTGTCTACTTTAGGAATCTCCCTGCCTAGCATGGCTTTTGCAAATCTCATTCTGAGTTGTTTGTCTATCCCCATTCATTGTTTAGGAACCTAGGTGCCTAACTCAGCCTTTGTGGATTGCAGTATTGTTTCTGTGATTTTCTAGGTGCCTAAAAGTTAGGTGCCAGGATGCTTAGAGTTGCAATGCCTAAGTCCCTCCATGGATCCCACTCCTAGTGTACACACAGTTTGACATCTTTACAGTCATGTTACCTGAACATGTTACCTGTACAGTTGTAAAGCTGTTAAACTGGGTCCATGCCAGGTGCTAAGTGGTGTTTCAAAGCATATTGGTTACCTTGACTTTTAAAAAACACATTTTTCGTAATCTACACAAGGTTTAAGTGTCTATTTTTATGAAAACAAAAGTTAAAGAACAATGCATGCAAACAAAATTTAAGTTTTGATTAATTTGCCAGACTACTTGGGAATAGGACACAAGCATTTGGCGTTTAACTCTCCCATCATGGAGTTAATCAGAAACAACTCTATGTGTAGACAAGCCCTTAATACCAGATATGATGAAATTAAAATGGATGCTTTAACTTTTCAAAATTAAAAATTTGTGACTATCTTTGCTGTTAGGTTAGAAAGGGCCTAGGTATCATTCCCATACTTAGGATGAAATTCATGTCACTGAATAAAACACAGCTAAAATAGTGGCACCCTACTCCTCTGTAAAACTTGTTTAGATAGTTAAGACGACTGAATTCATTCAGAGCTTGTCCACACAGGGACAATAAGCTATTCCACAATATTAGTTGCTCTTTAAACACACTGTATCTTATTTCAGAATAACTTCCCTGTGTAGATAAACCCTTACAGACATTCTTTGGCCGCTACCTAGGTTCGTTCTTGATTCACCCCGATGTCATTCTTCACATCAGTCTATGCAGCGCCTCCTGTGGTGCACAGAGGATGTGAAGGGCCCATTGGATAGCTGGCTTGTTTGCAGGTTTTTTTATGGAGACCTAGCACAGGCCTTAAGTAATGAAAAAGTTCTTATTCTGGCTCACTGGATTGTAAATTTAACCATAATTATTAATTTTTATTAAAGTAGAGTCAACAGGGCCAAGCAGATCCCCACTGTACATTGTGCTGTACCAGCTCATTAAGATTGAGTCCCTTTGTCAGAGTTCATAATTAAAATCATTGACTTTAATGGAGCGGTGTCAATTTACAACACCTGTGAAGTTGTTCCAGTTTGCACCAGCAAATAATACAACCCAATATTTAGATTGTCTGCATAGATCCTTTTGGTCATTTCCCCTACTTTAGCTCACTGAATCTTATCTGTCCTCATCAGGAGATGTGGTATAGCAATATACAAATCCTTACTCTTTATTTAGGTTAAAATATACATCTATGGAGTGTGATTATGAACATAAATGAAACATTAAAATTAAATGTAGTTTTCCATTTAGTATTTATAGATGTCTTAGTTTATTCAAAGAAAATATTTGACTTCTTAAATGTGCTATTGCTTTCCACAAAAAATGTTAGATTTAAGGTGAATTTCTCTGCTCTTAAATGTGTTAATAGTATCAAATCTAGGCTAGAGTTAACTGCACCACTCACAGAAACTGGACAAAGCTGATGTTTCAAAACCAGAAAGTACCTGGAAAACACAACTGACTCTCCAGTCAGCATTTTTTGGTGCTGCATCATTTCCACTGCAATTGGCAAATAATGAAGAACCACATGCAAGTTTTTTGTGTCCTTACAAAAATAAGTTTTAGTTGGTACTGGTTTAACTAAATCAGAAGCTTCCTTTTATTGTAAAAGAAATTCTATAAAAGTTTCTCCTGGTTCAAAAGTTTTAATCAGATCTGGCAGCATTTCCCACTGCATGTAATAGTAACTCTCTCTGTCAAAATGGTAAAAACTTTTAGAGCAATAGAAACAGTGTAAGCAGGACCACCAAACTTTCCATTTATAACCTGATTTGTTTGTGAGCACCATAAAAGTTGCTGCCAGTTTCTTGTCAGTGCAAACATAGGACCCAGTCCAGTAAACACTCATATGTTTGACTAGAGTAGTCTCAACAGAGCTGCAGGTTTTAGGTCTGGGGCCAGAGCTGAATATAATTGATTGAAATTTCAAACTACATTTACGTGAAAGTTTATAGTTTGGTTGATTAGGTGAATCAAATCTGAATGATTGTTGAATATCTCATGTATGTGGCTAGAAGGAAAAAATTAATTTCTCAAAGATAATTGCTTAAAGCAGCCATAATGAAACTGATACATTTGAATAGTACTTTTAACAGGATTTTCCTCTGAAAACTGATTGCAATTTTTTGGTTTGAAAGATCAGTCAGTGTTTTTTAAACTTTTCATATGACTAGGGCCGGCTCTAGGCACCAGCAAACCAAGCATGTGCTTGGGGCGGAACATTTTCAAGGGCGGCATTCTGGCCATTTTTAATTTTTTTTTTTTTTTGCTTCCTGCGGCAAAAGCCTGGAGCCGGCCCTGGCAGCAGCAGCTCATCGTGCACGGGGGGCACCCTGGGGCCACTGAGGTTCATGCCGCGGGGGAGCAGCGCCACACCTTGTGGCTGGGCCGGGCAGGCTCCGAGTGGGGGACACTCAGGCTGGGGGCTGCCCCGCGGGGCACGTGGAGCCGCCTGCAGGCGCCGCAGGGCAACCGCCCCCCAGCGCCACAGCTGGGGGTGGGCGAAGTGGCCCGAGCTGCCCAGGGGCTGGGGCAGGGCGGCCAGAAGCAGCAGCAGCGGGGCCATAGAGGGCAGGGCGCTGCCGCGCGGGGCCCGCGTCCCACTCTTCGGGGCTCCGCTCCCTCTGAGGCAACCCTGCCCTGGCTCCTCAGCCCCGGCTCCTCAGCCCCCTGCCGGGGCAGTCCCCCAGCTCTGCCCTCCCGGGTCCCGGACGGTCCTGGAGGCGGGAGCCCAGGGCTGGGGCGGCAGTGGGGGGGGGGGGCGAAGAGAGAAAGCCCAGCACTGGAGTGACAGGGGGTGCAGGTGGGGGGGGGGGGGAAGAGAGCTCAGCTCTGGGGCGGCGGGGTGTCTGGGTGGGGTGTGGGTGGAGAGTCCAGGGCTGGGGCGGCAGGGGGTGGGGTGAAAGCCCAGGGCTGGAGTCGGGGGGCAGCCAAAAATTTTTTTGCTTGGGGTGGCAAAAAACCTAGAGCCGGCCCTGCATAAGACACATTTTGCTGTATCACTTTAGACTTCTTAGTCATACTGTGTTACTGATGAATTCACAAAGCAGTATTAGGATAACTTAAGATGGCTAAAATCCACTATATATTTTACAATATCTAATATAGTGGGACACATTATTAAACAGGTTTTTAAAGTTTGCTCATTCAAAGTTTAGGTAGTCCCATTAAAATCAATTTCAATGGGACTAGTCATGTTCTTAAATTTAGGAGCACGCTTTGCTGGATCAGGGCCTCCTACAGATATCCATCTTACTCTTTCTATTGGGGGCATTCAGCACAACATCCCATCGTTAGTTGTTACTTTAAAAATACCAGATCATCTTTAACTTTGTAAATTAATATTTAAATTCCTGCTAAGAATCCTATGTAGTCAACTGAATTGTTTGCTCATTTTCATTCTTGAATCTTCTTTCATGTATTACTTTGCTCCAGCAAACTTTTCAAAGTTGTTCCTATGTTGTCCATTTTTTACATGTGCCTTACTATTTATTATGGTGGTCTCCACAGTAATTACTGTCCATGTAGTTTCTTATGTTAATATCTGGCTTACTGAGAATCCTGATTCACTACCAAAAACATACATGTTGCAGTTTGTTGTGATTACTTGATCTAATATTGTATTACTTCTTTTTTAGTACAGTTCACGGTCAGACTTCAGTTAGCTGTGCACTTTTTGCTTCTTCTTCGTTACTTATCTAAAAAGGACTTCTAATGTAATATATGGTCTCATCATGCCATGTAATCCCTTGTAGAATATTGTCATGAATTACCCAATATGCTACAATATGTTCATGCACAAATTTTCTAAAGAGTTATATGACAAGTGTTAAAAGTGAATTTTGTTTTTCTTTGCAGTTATTCATAGACATTTTAACTGGGACATTAATATTTTCCTCTCTTCCTCTATCTTTTAAACATGACAGTTAATCTCCTGAACAATACAATAACTTGTTATTTACAGTCTCTATTATATTTGCATGTATTTTGAATTTTGTAACCACCTGCTCTTGTTTTCTAATATTTTCTTAGGAATATAGGAATCGCCATACTGATTCAGACCAGTGACTCATCTAATATCCTGTCTCCAACAATGTCAGTGTCAGCTGCTTCAAGAGACATGTGCAAGAAACAGCAGCAGGCAGTAATGGGATAACCTGCTCCCTGGGAAAGTTTCCTCCTAACGCCTCACAATTAGAAGTTAGTTTACGCTCCAAACTACAAGAGTTTATATCTCCTCCAAAGCTCCCGTTATGACTCTGGATAGTCTTATCATCTATGTAAATTTCAAATCCTTTTTTGAATCCTGCAAAATTCTTGGCTTTAATGGGATCTTCTGGCAGTGAGTTCCACAGGCTAATTCCCACAGAAGACTCAAAGAAGGTATTAAGGACTGAAGTGAGTCTAAAGTGGTGCCAGTTGAACTCTGTGTGTTGGGAGGGTTACAAGAGGACAAAACCCCTTACATGTCCATATTAAGACCAGGGATAACTAGCCTATTCAGGACCAGAGCCGGCTCCAGGCACCAGCTTCTCAAGCAGGTGCTTGGGGCGGCCGTTCCGGAGAGGGGCAGCATGTCCAAGTATTCGGCGGCAATTCGGCGGAGGGTCCCTCACTCTGCCTGGGAGTGAAGGACCTCCCGCCAAATTGCTGCCGCAGATCGCGGTCGCGGCTTTTTTGGTTTTTTTGTTTTAGCTGCTTGGGGCGGCCAAAACCCTGGATCCGGCCCTGTTCAGGACAGTGCAGAGACCGCTCCTTCTGTGTGGGTGCAAAGGGGGCAGGCAGGGCTGAGAAGGAAGGAGGGCAGCAGAATAAACTATGGAGTTGCCATTATTAGCATCTTAATCAACTGTGCCCTCAATCACCCTCACCATAGACAGCAGTATAGGAACTTACACATTTACAGAAAACACCAGGCCCCCTTTCCACATTTCTGCTTCTGAAAGTGGTAGAGACCCTCTGTTGCTATTAGCTGCAGAGCTCCTTTCTATCAGCCTCTCTAAGAGCTCTGCCCCAATCCCTCATAGGCAGTTGTCTTTGAACTTGCTGAATATGAGTCATTCAGATTTCATCACTATGAGCCATATATAGTATAGGTTTACTTAAGAAAGGCTACTCAGCAATGCTGTTTCCAGGATTTGACTCACAAATGTCGCAGGCTCGCTGCACAGATGTTTAGTTCATTCAACTAAAATCAGGATTCAACTGCAAAGGAACCAGTAGTCAAGCCTACTATAGCATTCTAGCCAGCTCCTGAGAATAGGTACTCTTTTGTAATCAAGCTATCAAAACATAGCACCATACATATTCAATTCCAGAATTTCCTATTGAACTGCATATAGTTTCAAGGTTTGTGAATACACCTTCCTGTTATAGACCTGTAGTTTTCTTTTCAGCTCTTTTTGCCCATGTGTAATACCACAAACAAGATTTGAACAGCTGATGAACCCTCTGCACACCAGCTAATTGTACATATTTGGAGCATTGTGTGTATTGTGTGTGCATTCCCCTCCAGGTCTTCCTTTTCCTACAATGGTGCTTCTAGTTCCTTCTTTAAGCATTTAATTGTTCACATGCTTTTTAAAGGTCTTGGAGGTGTAACTAGGTGCAAAATTGAAATCAGCCTAATTTTGCTTTCAATGTGAGCCCATACATTTAAATTGCAATTTATTATGGTTTTCACCACACCCAAATGAGTATGAATAGCTGGCCAACCACTAAGCACAGAGGAGAATCCAAATGGAGAATTTCATCTGGACTAAGAATAGATCTGTTCACCTACTGTATGATGGCAGTGGTATCCAAGCTGAAGATATTTACACACCTAAATTCAATTTTTAGGTACCACCGCAACCCACAAAACTCCCACTCGACTGCTGCCTAACTTTACAGAGGCTTAATTCATTTGGGGCCTAAGTTTTTGCCACAAAAGTTCCCAATGTGCCTACATTTCTGCATCTGGCATGTGCACTGCTGTCTCACTCTAGGCATCTGCTATCTGCTGCCTAAACCTCAGAGTGATTCACAAACTGGGGAATCTTTATCCTTAGGCTAATGTTATAAATACCCCCCCCCCATTGATGAAAAAATATTTCCATCCATAACAATCAAGATTTACAAATAGGCAAAGTGAGAAAAAATGCTGGTTGAGAACTTATTAGTTTGATTTAAGGATATTTACTTTATATAATTTGACATGTGATGTTGACAATTTGTGTTTTAATCGTTATAAAACTTTAACTTTTTGAATCTCAACATCGGCTGTCATTAAATAATTATTTTCACCCCCTATAATTTCTTGCAGCTGTAAAAATTTAAAATGATAAAAATAGAAAAAATGCTGAAAAATAAACATCAATATTATCTGTCAAAATTCTAAAAAATAAAAATCAAATTCTGCCAAGCCTAGTTCTAAGGGAGGCCCACCTCCCTCCTAGGTATTTTGTTTCCAGACCTGCACACAACTTAGGTAGCCATATGTCTATTTTCCCTGGCTCAACAATCACAAGCAGAGCTAGCCACCTACCTGCCTGGACTTAACCATCCATCTCCATTAGAGAGGCAGGGCTTGGAACACTTCCCTGACCTCAGCCACTGCCAAGTGTGCAGGTTTTTCTCTGGATCACAGTCTAACGCGCCTGTCTATCTCCATTCATTGTATAGGGAGCGTAGGCACCCAGCTCTGGCTTTGTGGATTCAGTTTTGTTCCCGTGATTTTCTAGGTGTCTAAAAGTTGCCATGACACTTACCGTTCCAACACCTAAATTCCTTTGTGAGTCACCCTCACAGTTGAGAATTTGATTGGGTTAATTAGTGCCTGGACCTGAGCAGCCTCATTTATGGGGCATTCAGTTCTACATTTTGGAGGAGAGACAGACACAGAATTAATTTTTGCTGCACAAAGAAAACTAGGTACTTGTGGTTTGTATTACTGGGCTAGAGCAACAAAGAGGGGGAGAATCAAGGACTCCCTCTTTTCTAAAGTAAATGAGTGATCTCAGGAAAGGGTTATAGATACTGAAAAAGGGGAATAAAATATTGTTGATGTGAGGAATAATCCAATTTTCTTTTTGGCAATTTACTTTGTGACCGATAGAGAAAAAGTAAGTTATAATAAGAACCTCTGGTTGTTAAAATTGGAGCTATGCCAAAATATTTGAAAAGAATTCCTACTTGTTTACATTGTTTGTTTTGTGTTAGCTTTACAACAAAAGTAGACTGGATATCAATTGATGGTAGCTTATACACTACAAACAAAAAATTGGGTTTATTTTATTTAAACGTTAATGTTATGCCACATGGCATAGAATCATATCTTGTTTTTTGTCATCAGGTCCACCAGCAGTGAAGTCTGCAAATGTAAAAGCAACTAGACTCTTTACCTCTGTTTCACTGATATATTTAAAATGATCTTCAAATGAGCTGTGTGTGTAAATCTTGCAAATAGTTTGCTACCCAACACCTTTAAAATTAATCCTCTCCTCAGGCATTAGACTCCAAAGCAGCACAAGCTCAAGAAGCTAGTGTTGTATTTCTTAAGTGGGAGTCAAACAGTTCAGATGTGCTAGAATGTAGATTCATTTCCATGGTTTCTTTCAAAGTGCCATAAGTGTTTGTGCTCAAATGCCAGACGACTTTATTAGTCTCTTGCATCATTTGACGCATATTTTTGTTGTTCATCTGTCTGTCTCGGTTGCATCTGACATCTGTAATGGTTATGATCAGAACACGTTCCATTCCTTTTTCCTTTCTTCATGATGACTCAACATCCTCCTCCTTTCTTGAGGGTATGACTACAATTCTTAAGTAATCATTTAAATCTATTTTATATGCTGTAAGATTTTATTAATCTATTTCTGTGTGTGTCTGAAAAATTATTCTTATACCGCTTTCATGGCCTTTCCCCATGGCTTTTATGTGAATAAACTCAATCTGCCACAGAAATATTGAAAATTCTATAGGTATTTATTTGGGTTTTTACAAACTACAACAAAAGCCGCCATCCAATGCTCCTGGTATCCTTGATTAATATTTTTTAAAATATACCAATAAATAAACAGATTCTTCAGTTAATCCAAGAACTACAAGAACTAACTTGATCTCCTCACGCTATCACAATCCACCCCTACACAATGCTCATCTCCTCATTGACAAGGGAGAAAAGGCTTTCATAGATTCCAAAGTCAGAAAGGACCATTGTGATCAGCTAGTCTGATCTCCTGTATAGCACAGGCCCTAGAACTCCCCTCCAAAATAATTCCTAGAGCACATCTTTTAGAAAAAATCCAATCTTGACTTAAAAATTGTCAGTAATGGAAATCCACCACAGCCCTTGGTAAATTGTTCCAATGGTTGGTTAATTACTGTCAAAATTTTACACCTTATTTCCAGTCTGAAATTGTCTAGCTTCAACTTCCAGTCATTGGATTGTGTTACACCTTTCTCTGATAAAAGTTGGGCCTTATAGTGTATCCTGAAGGCTAATATTTATCTTTACTACATATGAAAGAAAATACATGTGTTATTCTTTCACAAACACCTTCAACATAATTTCAAACAGCTTCCCCAACAATGGCTAGATTATCATGACAACCTAGGACTGGAGCTCCCTCCACTGGGAGTTTATTTTTAATAGGAAAGGGAACACCTTATATTTTGCGCCTTCAATAGCTGCCTGTTTAACATAACTAGTTGGAAAATGTCAATTGTTTTTCCTGGGGAAATTATGAAAATATTTCATCTTTTGTCAATTGAAATAGAAGAATATTTGATCAAAAACAGTTCTGAAAAGTTTTTGGTAAAAAATATTTTTGTTTTGTTTTGGGTTGGGTTTTTGAAAACCAAAGATTTTCACTAAAAAAATTACTGAAAAATGTTGAGTTTCTGTTTCCATTTTTCACCAAACAAGTGGAAAATTAGGATCAAAATGAAAATTTTCATTTTGGTTGAAAGTTAATTTGTTTTATATATATATATATATATATATATATATATATATATATATATATATATATATATATATATATATATATATATATATATAAATTAGCTATAATTTTGACCAGCTGAACTGGTTAATTCATGTCAATAGTGGACACTAATTGCTTTTATAACATTTTTTTTTAGTCTTGTCCAGCAAACACAATATTGTTTTTGTCTATTTAACTGTTTTTTCTTTTGGTTTTATAAATGTAAAATATTTATCTTGTGATTAATACTACACTTTCTGAGTATGAACAAAATACTTTTATAATAACAAATCATAAAAAATACACATGTAGTCATGAAGGCAAATAGTACCACACATGTCCCCAGTGAAGGACAGGTACAGAGTAGAATTTCTTTGCAATAGTTTGTTTGCTCGTTCTTTCTTTCTCTTTCTTTGTGAAAGAAAGGAAAAAAAAGAATGTAGCATAAGAGAGTCCACCTGAGATTTTAAAAAAACTTTTTAAAGAGTTTATCACACTAAAAGACAAGGAACCAGGTCCTCATTCTGTACATATTGGCATAGTGCCATTGACTTTAGTGGAACTATACAAATTTACAGAGGTTGAGAAACTGGCCCTTTAAATATACAAAATAGTAGCCAGATTGAAAGGTAGAAAGTGTAAACAAAGTGTTTTTTTCCAAGTCTTAAACATTTGTATATTTATATGCTGTCCATTAAATGAACTGGTGGTTGGGAATATTGGTAAACAGCATGCCTCATCAATAGATATTCCAATTTCAACTAGATCTCAGGCAAGTTAAATATTGTAGAGTCTGATTCTGCTCTCACTTACATCTTTTATACCACTGTAGGTTAAATGTTATTGGAATTACTCCTGATTTACACTGATGTAAGAGACTCAGGTCTTTAGAGATTTTACTGTGGTTATTTTGAGCCTGGTTCCATGTAGGAGCACACAGTTAGAATCATGATCCGTTGTTACTTTCCTCTGGAGAATTTATTAACTAAATTTCTGTGGTTCGTTGTTCCTGTGTAAAACAAAGGAAATGGGATACGTTTTAAGTGACTTTTGCAACACCCTTATTTTGGGCTGTGCCAGAAGCCTAGCACAACTAAGATCAGCCAAAGGGCTGTAAATTGTAGAGTTGCAAAGGCCCTCTGTAAGCCATTACACCAGCACAGACTAAACAGAGCACAGTGTAATCCAGCCACATCTCCTCTCTCCCCAGCCTAGTCTGACACATCTGCTGCACTCGAGGTAGGCAATGGGACCAGCACAGAACTGTTATGTCAACTCTATATCAGTTGGAGAAACAAAGATATTGTGTGAGGGTCATGTAAGCCCCTTTTATGCTTCTGGATTGGCAAAAAGAACTCCATTACAAATCAGTAAATGGGTCATTAGTTTTTGTTTAGCTTTTTTCATCTGATTCTGAAAACTCTTAATGAGCATTAATTTCAGTTCATGCATTATTAAGCCTGTTGAAACCACAGCATTACTCATCTATAGGAAGGTCTGCTTCCCTATTTTCAGTTTAACTCCCAGATCTCCTTTTTGGTAGTTTCATTTCTCCTTTTTTAGGAAAAAAAATTGGACTATTATTTTTTCCTTTCAAGCAGTGCCTAATTACAATAAAGACAGTATTAGGTTCTTCAGTGTGGTCATATATGAGAAACATGGTATTACAACATATTTTCATTCTGTTTTGAGTTGTTTAGGAAGTCAACATTGTTAAAGGTGATGCACTGAAAACAGTAGCCAGGAATCTCTTCCTAGTTCACATGGGGCAATATTTTGTATACCAAGTTTCAATCCAGAGTAAAAGTTCTATTTGTTTTGATTTGCCTTTTCCCTCCACCCTCCCACCAAAAAGTCATAAGGGGAAATCCATAAAACTTGTAACAGACCCTTATATTTTATGCCTTCTTTGTCTTATACTTCTGCAGTAGTTAATTTTTCTCCTTGTCATTCTTAATTTGAAAATATGAACATTTCAGATTTTCAACCTGCTCCTGCAACAAAATTTTTCCTGTTAACAGTTCCCCTAAAGCTGTTTGCCTCATATCTGGATTTAAGCAATTTAAGAGTTATGACAACTACCAATATCCATGGAAGTAGGTGGGAACATGCGAACCATAATCATGCCATAAATGAAGAGCTGCTCTATAAATTGAGATTCAGAATAGGAAGCAGTTGCCACTAAAGGCATCAGTAACTCTCGGCCAAATTTCAAGCAAGGACACAATATTCACGTGTGATTATTTTAAATTTACATTAGCAAATTGCTGTCCTTGTTTTCATCTTCTGTTAGGGAAAGCTTTATGCCAGCTAAACCAGAAATTACTCATGTTATTTTGTAAAAAAACTTTGATTATTCCTGTGAGATGCATTAGCCAACTAAAAAGACTGTATACTCTCATTTCATGTATACTCTCTTTTTGAAAAGCTTGAAAGCAGACATAGAGCCATCCACTGGAAGATAATGTAAACTATTCTCCATCAAAATTAAAAGTTTCAGAATTTTGTCCTCATAATCTTCATATGCATGCTAGTGATACCTGGCAACCCCTCTTCATGATGTCTGATCCTGGTTAATCCTAAATGCAATTTAAAGGTTTTTGGGTATTTCTCATGTAAAGATATAGCTGCTTTGATAACCATATAGCCCTTGATAAAATTGTACTTGATTAAAACAGAAAAGTTTTGCAATTATTACACTTATGAAATAGGTAATTATTATCCCTATGTTACAGATGGACAAACAGAGTTTTAGTTATTTAGCAAAGTCATGGGTACAGATTCATCCCTGATTTTAGTGCTATTACACCAGGGATGAATTTGGCTGAGGAAGGAAAGCCAGGAACTGAGTCCAGAGCGCTAGGCTCCATGACCTGTGATTTAACCAGAAGACAATCCTTCTTCCTAATGGAAGTGTTTTTTCTTAGCTTAAAGGCATCATAATTCCTGCTGAGAACAAATGCTTAAGAGCAAAAAATTAAAAACTAATTATGAGAAATAAAGACAATATAACTATACAAAAAATTTCACAGCCACAAACTAAAATCTAAATTTGTTGTTAGTGTTGTTGATAAACGCCATTGAATCCTGCATCTCCCACCCAATCATATATTTGACACCATCCTTGTTTTCTTTGTACTTTTTCAGCACCCCCTTTGGTGATTTCAGATCTTTCCTTGTTGTCTTATCTGCAGAGTTACAGAAGTGCAGCAGTTGCTTAAAATGTTTTTTTGTACAAGAGCAGCTTACAAGTATATACTTCTGCAGACTGTAGGATCTTGGAAGGGAAAATGTTGCTTGACCAAATTTTATTTCGTACAACTAATATAATAAAGAATGTTTCATATATTAATCTTACCTTGATTTTGTGTTGCAAAATTGTCAGTTACAAGAGAGATGATTGCTGTTCAGAAATATTAACTCATGTTAAAGAGTATAGAACCATTAAGTTGTTTTAAAACTACTGGCTCATGTTACAAACATAGCAAACTGAAAGGAGCATTGTTTTGGGGGGGATGTTTAAAGTTTGTGTGCCAGGTCCACAGCAAGTGTTACAATGGAATGACGCTAACTTACACTAGCTGAGGATCTGGCCTAGAGTGTTAATGTCTATCTTTGATACAGCTGCTGACGGGTGGCTGGAGTTTTACAGTAATCAAATGTTTTCTTGAAGCTTTTTTTCCATGCATGTGTACAACTCTGAAATTTAATGGTGTAACTTCCCAGTTCTGGAAGAAATGGGGCCCCTGCACATGGAGTGAGCCATCTACAAATGCCATTTGGAACACACATGGGTGCTCTGTGGTAAGGCACAGCTGCAACCAGTGCTTCAACATGCCATTTTGGACAGAACTGTAAGTGTTTGAATAAAGAGAGAACAAGAAGACTATTAATATCAAACACTTTACAAAACCAAAAACAAGAGATAGAGAAGTGATCCAAGGCAAAGGGAGGCCTAACTCTGCCCTAAACAACCAAAAAAGCAATCTCAGAATAAGAGGCTCCCCCTATTTCAACATGTGTGGATTTAAACTGACCAGTTAGGGAAAAAGAATAGATACAAATCAGGAACTCCATGAGACTTTCCCCTGGGTTCTCTCAGATTTAAGTTGGTATAATGACTACTGAAGAGTAGCCATCAGCTGAGGAGCTCCTTCACTTGAAAAAGGAAATGTTTTGGTGCACAAGGGGCTGCTTAGCCCACTGGGCGGAGTCTGAATGTACTGATCACTGCTGTACAATCTCTTACTCTTGGAGATTTCTGCCTGGGCTTGCACTGCAAGTGAAAGATGCAAGAGTAGGAATCCAGTTAACATGGTATCTTTAGAAAAAGAATGTTAGAACATGCATGAAAAAAACCACTTCAAAAATAGTAAAAAATACTTCTTCAAATATAGTAGTTTTTCCTTCCTCAATGTTTAGCTTCAGATATTTTTGAGTTATGCAAGTACATTCATTCCAGTCTGAACATGAGGGGAACTTCCCCCACAACTGGCATAACTAAAAATGACTGACACGATTTTTGCTAAAAACCTTCCCCAAAAAAATCATAGTTAGGCTGAGACTATGCATGGAAACTTTCACTGTAAAAGCAATTTGCAAAAGGTATGAGCACCTGAAAAAGCAAGAATGAAAGAAAGCTACAGTAATTTAGTCTTAACTGTGCATTCATGCCCCATGAATGTATTCCTATAATACAAATTAAAACAAAATTAATGAGTCTTGTTTCTAATTGCTAACAAGGGAGACCTGCAGCAATCTGCTTCTTTACACACTTGCCATTGTGCCTTTAATAACTACTATCTTTAATTTTTCACTGAGGTTCAGGAAGCAAGATACCTTGTCCATCATTTTGTGTGGAGAACTTGATGACTTGATAGAATATCAGGATTGGAAGGGAACTCAGGAGGTCATCCAGTCCAATCCCCTGCTCAAAGCAGGACCAATCCCCAGGCATATTTTTGCCCCAGATCCCTAAATGGTCCCCTCAAGGATTGAACTCACAACGCTGGGTTTAGCAGGCCAATGCGCAAACCACTAAGCTATCCCCCCCTGTGATAAATCTGGGGCCAGATTTTGTACCCTGCTGCAATCCCTTTACACTACTCCAGGAGCATAAAGGGGGAAGTGCAGCCTGTAAAGGGATTTCCGGTGTAACATAATGTTTGCAGAGAGGCCCTACATCACTTTCTTGCACAGTCCTGGCTGCAAGGAGGCAGCAGATGACATCAGGGCAGGGAGCATTCTGCTCAACAGCTATTTTGGGTTGCACAGCAGACCCTGGGGCTACTCCAAGTTGCTTTGGGAGCTGGGGACGCCTCTAGCTGAGGCCAGACTTTGGAAGCACTAAGCCACTTTTTACCTGACTCTCCATGTGGGCTCAACCTGTAAGGCACAGCATAAATCTGATCCCTGGTTCATAGATTCACGGGCAAGGTATACACTAACCAAATTTGCAAATATACCTATACTGGTAAATCCTCCTAGTGCAGATGCAGCTCTTACCAGCAAAAAAGTACTGGGGTAATTTATAGCAGTTTGGTGAGCAAAATAAATCATACTGGCAAAAGCACTTTTATACCAGTGTAACTGCATCTACACTAGGGCTTTTGCTGGTATAGAAATGTTACAAAAAATCACAATCAACCAATATTACTATACTAGCAAGTTTCTAGTGTAGACCTCAACATAGACTTTAAGGCCAGAAGGACCAGGGACCCCTACAACTCAATAGTCTGACCTCCTGCATAACACCTAAGAACCTAACTTAATAATTTCTGCAATAAGCCCATAAGTTCTGGTGTTTATAACCCTAAAATTGTTCTAGAATGTGTTGCTGGAGGGGATGGAGCAGCCACTGCAAACCCCAAGATTGAACTAGGGAGCAGGGAACAGGACCCAAAAGAAATTGGAATGGGCCTGGGAGCAGGCCAGGATCCCTGGGACTGACCTTTCCAGCTTGGAGCCAGGTGTCTCCCCTGTTCTCCCACCAGCCAAGTCGCAGTACCTTCCCTCACTCCCTCTCCTCTCCCTTCACCCCTCCCATTCACAGGGAGCTTCTGCCTCTCCCCAGTATGGGCTGAGAAGTCTTCAGAAAGGAAATCTGGAAATAGGCAAGTTCTGGAGAGAAGGCTTGGCCTGGATTTTGTGTCATTTTGAGTTCCTTTTGTGAATAAAACCAACCCACAGGAGGTGGATAAGTTTTGACCTCATTACAACTAGAATGAACTGTTTAAAAGCAAGGTGGAAGAAATTCGTGTTGTGGTTTTGCCTTCTGTTTAGACCAGGGGTCGGCAACGTTTGGCACGCGGCTCGCCAGGGTAAGCATCCTGGTGGGCCGGGCCAGTTTTATTTACCTGCTGACGCGGCAGGTTCGGCCGATCGCGGCCCCCACTGGCCGCGGTTCGCCATCCCGGGCCAATGGGGACGGGGCCCCGCCGCTTCCTGCCGCCCCCATTGGCTCGGGGCCGCGATCGGCCGAACCTGCCGCGTCAGCAGGTAAATAAATCTGGCCCGGCCTGCCAGGGTGCTTACCCTGGCGAGCCGTGTGCCAAACGTTGCCGACCCCGATTTAGACCGTGAACTAATATCTAGGGTGATGGCTTCCCCTCTGTTCTTCTGATGGGTATATATGGACTAGAGAGCCACTTGTACTGAAATTAGACACTCGTGTGTGCCTCAACTGTACCCTTCTCCAAGACTGATAAAAGTGTGGTAAACTCTTGCAGTATTTGACATTTTAGCTCCTGGAGTCATGCAATTATATGAGAATCTCAGTTTTCATTAAATAAAAATGGACGGTTCTAGCCCTCCTGATGGCAGAGAAAAGCTTGAAGAAGCGCACCCTATCAGCTCAAAAAACCTAAGGCAAATCAAAACAATTCCATTTAAATATCATGACTTCTGAATAGAGCTGGTTGGAACATTTTCAGCAAAATGTTGCACAGAGACATATGAGTTTCAAAGAAGGAGGCGCAGCAAGGGGGAGACTCAGGATAAGTCTACAAGTGCTACAGTAGCATAGCTAAAGCTACATTGCTGAAGCACTATAGTGTAGACACTTACTACAGCAACAGAAGGGATTTTTCTATCAATGTACCGTAAGTAATCTCCCTGCCCCTCCCAAGAGTCAGAAGCTATGTTGATGGAGGAATTCTGGTATAAACCAGTTCTTACTGGCTTGCTCATGTTAGGGTTAGGGCAGTAGGGAGGAAGACAAAGGTTCAAATCCCAGAGTGATCTGGGATGAAACCTTCTGCCACACATCCCCACACACTTCCCTAATTGAAAAGCTCAGGTTTCGATCTGAAAAGAGACCTGGTAGTAATGGGGGACTCTTAACCACGCAGACATTTATTGGAACAGTAATATGGCAAAACACAAATTTTCCAATAAGTTCTTGGAATGAATTGGGGACAACTTTTTGTTTTAGAAAGTGGAGGCGGTAACCAGGGGACAAGTCATTTTAGACTTGAATCTCAGCAACAGAGAAGAATTGGTTGTAAATTTTGAGGTGGTAGGCAGTTTGGGTGAAAGTGATCATGAAATGATAGTTTTCATGATTCTAAGGAAAGGAAGGAATGTGAACAGCAGAATAAGGACAATTGACTTAAAAAAGCAGACTTTAACAAACTCAGAGAACTGGTATGTAAGGTCCCGTGGGAAGAAAAATCTAACAGATAAAGGAGTTAGAGAGACCTGGCAGTTTCTCAGGGAGACAACAGTAAAGGCACAACTACAAACTATCCTAATGCAAAGGAAACATAAGAATAGGAAAAGGTCAATATGGCTCTAGCAGGAGCTCTTTTAAATCATAAAGGAATCCTACAAACTGTGGAAAAATGGATAAATTGCTAAGCAGTACAAAAGAATAGTACAAGCATGTAGGGACAAAATCAGAAAGGCCATAGCACAAAATGAATTACACCTAGCAAGAAACATAAAGGGTAATAAGAAGAAGTTATTTAAATACATTAGGAGCAAGAGAGATACAAAGAAAAGTGTATGTTCTCTACTTATCAGGGAAGGAATGCTAATAGCTGATGATATCAAAAAGGCCGAGGTGCTTAATGCCTATTTTGCTTCAGTTTTCACTAAAAATGTTAATGGTGACCAGATACTTAACACAATTAATATTAACAACAAGGGGAAAGAAATGCAAGACAAAATAAGGAAAGAACGGCTAAAGAATAGTTAGGTAAGGTGGATGTATTCAAGTCGGCAAGTCCTGATGAAATTCATTTTAGGGGTACTTAAGGAACTGGCTGAAGCAATCTTGGAGTCATTAACAATTATCTTTGAGAACACCTGGAGGACAGGTCAGATCCCAGAGCACAGGAGAAGGGCAAAAATAGTACCTCTCTTTAAAAAGGGGAACAAGAAGGACTTGGGGACCAGTCAGCCTAACTTTGATATCTGGGAAGATACAGGAGCAAATTATTAAACAATTTGTAAGCACCTAGATTACACAGGATTATAAAGCATAGCCAGCACGGATTTGTCAAGAACAAATCATGTCAAACCAACCTAAATTTCTATCTTTAACTGGGTTATTGGTTTAGTGTCTTGCATGGAAGCAATAGATGTGATATATCTTAATTTAGTAAGGCTTTTCGCACAGTCTCATATGATATTCTCATGAGCAAACTAGGGAAATATGGTCTAAATGAAATTATTATAAAATGGGTGCACAACTGGTTGAAAGCCTGTACTCAAGGAGTCGTTATCAATGGTCTGCTGTCAACCTGGGAGGCAACAGCTAGTGAGATACCGGAAGGGTCAGTCCTGGGTCTGGCACTATTCAATATTTTTATTAGTGATTTTGATAATGGAGTCGAGAATATGCTTATAAAAGTTGCAGAGGACACCTAGCTGGGTGGGTTGCAACCGCTTTGGCAGACAGGATTAGAATTCAAAGTAACATTGACAAATTGGAGAATTGGTCAGAATAAAAGATTAAATTCAATAAAGACAAGTGCAAAGTACTTCACTTAGGATGGAAAAAAATCAAACACACAACTGCAAAATAGAGAATAACTAGTACCGCTGAAAAGAATCTAGGGATCATAAATTGAATATGAGTCAACAATATGTTGCAGTTGCAAAAAAGGCTAACATAATTCTGGGATCTATTAACAGGAGTGTTGTATGTAAGGCAAGGGAAGTAATTGTCCCACACTACTTGGCACTAGTGAGGCTTCAGTTGGAGTAGTGTTCAGTTCTGGGCACTACACTTAAGGAAAAATGTGGACAAATTGGAGTCCCCAGGAGAGCAACAAAAATGATAAAAGGTTTAGAAAACCTAACCTATGAGGAAGGGTTAAAAGAACTGGACATGTAGTCTAGAGAAAGAAGACTGAGGAGGGATCTAATCATCTTCAGATCTATTTAGGGCTGTTATAAAGGGGACTATGATTAATTGTTCTCCATGTTCAGTGAAGATGAGCTTAGTCTGCAGCAAGGGATATTTAGGTTAGATATTAGGAAAAACTTTCTAATTATAAGAATAGTTAGGCTCTGAAACAGGCTTCCAAGGGAAGTTGTGGAAACCCAATCATTGGAGATTTTTAAGAACAGGTTGTATAATCACCTGTCAAGGAGGGTCTAGATTTACTTGCTCCTGCCTCAGTGCAGGGGGCTGGAGTTGGGGACCTCCCAAGGTCGCTTCCAGCCCTACATTTCTATGATTTCAACACAATTTTATTTCCTCAAAAACACTGAAAGGTTTGGGGGGCTTTTGTCTGTTCCAATGTGGAATGAAACCAAATTTCAAAAGTTGCCATGCCATGGAATCGTTGCCCTCCGCTTGGTGCCACCCTGCCCCCTCTGAGGTACAGCAATCCTGGAATGAACCAGCCCACAAAACTGGCCAACTGGCAACGTGTACTGAGCAATCAGGGCAGGTGGTACTGGCAACCCCATGCTCTTGGGTGGGGGTCCACGCGTGGGTAAGCAGGGGGCTGTGCCAGCTCTCCAGGTGATGGGCACAGAGGGCCATGAGGCCTTGGCTGAGGAGAGTGGCGTGTGGCGCTGAACCCTGGGTTTAACTCTCCCCTGAGACAGCAGCCTCCCCTCCCCCAGGGCACTCTGTTCCCCCACCGTGCCCCGATCCCGGGGGGCCGGGAAGCAGAACGTTCCAAAGCCCAACGGCCACGCTCGCGCCTCCCGGGGGCCAGTCTCTAACCGTCCCGGAGCTGAAGGAAGGCGACGGTGTTGTTCTAGGCGCGCACGCGCGCGCTGGAGTCGACGTAGGCGTAAGAGCGTCAACCGGGACCGCTGTGTCCAATCAGCGGGCGGCGAGTGGGGGGTGGAGGAGGAAAGCTGGGTAATGTTGTTGCGAGTCACCTGATTCTTATCGCCGCGGGTTAGGGCAGCCGAGCCAGGGACTCAGGGCTGGGACTGGGGAGGAAGCCCCTTTCCGGCTGGCCGAGGGTGACGGTGCTTGCGGGGCCGGCGACAGACGAGCCGGGGGGTGCTGGGGTGAGCCAGCTGCGGCGCGGGGGGGTGGCAGCGGAGGGGGTTGGTGCGGCTGGGCTCGCGCAGGGGCAGTGAGCGCCGGTGTCCCGCGCGGCGGCGGGTGGGGGCAGTGGGCGTTCTCGCCCTGGGCACCGGCCACTCGCTGGGTGCCCCCCGTGCGCGCGGGGCGGGGGAGGCGGGAGCACCGGGAGCACGCGCTGTCGCTAGGGGACCCCAGGTCAAGCCCCAGCCCGCTTCTCCTGCCCGCCCGGGGGCACAATCCGCGCCCCTCCTCGCTGGGGCTGCGGGGTGCCCCGTCCGTGCGCCGCGGCTGGAGGGGAGCTCGGTGGGCAGAGCGGAGGCGGGAGGGGCCGTGTCTTCCCCTGGTACCCGGGCAGAGCTACGGCCAATGCGCCGGGACAGCTGCTCCAGCGCTGGTCTGCTCGGCCCGTGACTGCCCCGGTCCGGGGTTGCCCCGGACAGTTAAGCCGGGGGGAACCGTGCGGGGCCGAGCGCTGAGCTGTTGCTTGTTAGCTCGGCGGGATGAGCAGCTCTGCGCAGCCGTCGGGGCCCGTGTAGGGAAAGGTAAATAGAAGCTGTCCCCTCTCCCCGCCCGCATGGCTTTGTGTCCTCAGGTTTTTCCATTGAACTCTGGCAGATAACAACAGCTGACTTTGGCGCGGTCAGCACGCCGCTTGCTCCTGCAGAATCTGGCATCTAATTATTCATCTTTTCCCTTCTGCATGTCCACATGCCTGTGTGCTCCAGGCACATCATACGCCCCCAAACACTGGAAAATCTCCGTCCTCTTTAAAACAAAGGAGCCCCTTAATGTTACTAATTTGGGATTAACTATTTGGTTTTGATGATAAAATATCCTATACAAATCCTAAATCTGAACATTACAGTATCTGGCATCAGTTATAGTAGCCCAGGAGGATTAATTTTAGACTTTCCTGGGAAAATGTACATTTTATCTGTACTGTGAGATGCCTAGCATGTGAAGGGCAATGTAAAAGAAAATTGAAAATGAGAATTATGGAGGAATCATCACCAATTTCACTGTTAAATTAGCATTTAGAGGACATGTATTGGCATTTTTAGCACCATAATATTGTAGTAATTTCAAATTCATACAGCACTGCAACTTTCTAAGTGCTAGAGTCTTACTTTGTCATTTTTTCTTCTGTTGAAATTAGTTCCAAAACATATTACAGGATGAAAGAGAAAATAGTTTGAGACACACATTTGAGATCTGTGGATGAAAAGTAAGAGCATGGTGGTAGTGTTATAGGGGAAAGTTATAGTCCGTGCCAGGGGACAACCTCAAGTTATGCTTACACAACTCTCTGCAAAGAAAAACGCAGTGAAGGCACAGGTCTCAGAGTCCAGGCTCCAGCCCCAGCAGGAACACCCACATTACTATTTTTAGCCCTGCAAGGTGAGCCCCATCAGCTGGAGTCAATTGACCCAGGCACTGTAACTCAGCACAATAGATTTCTTTGCAGCGTATGCATACCCTAAGAGTGATTATGCTCCCCTGAACTCTGAAGTAATGCTGTAGTTGTCTGTTCAAAATCATTCATATAGTCAAAAACAAGCATGGATCTGAAATTCCTTTAGCACACTTAATTCAATATAAATGTTCATGCTTTTGTGGGTTTGTCAATCTTAATATTGTTTTAAACTGTGTATTTAAATTTCTAGGCTCCAATCCTGTAAACAGTTGTGTATGTAAGTAATTTGGACTATTCATGTGTACAAGAGTTTGCAAGATTGGGGACCTAGTTAGTACATTGTTTGATGCTAAACAGTTTCAAGCACTTCATAATGGGGATTTTTAGGCTACGTTAATTTGGTTTTAGTATAAAGTATCAGAAGTTGCTTGTGACTATTGGGGTCAGCATGTGTTAGATTGTTGCCCTTATCATTTGCTGCTGTTGGAATCACCCAGTGTAAAACTTGTCCTCCTATTTTATAGCCCAGTCTAACATGACACCACCATTGTGGGTGTGAAAGGGGTGTTTTCATACGAGTGATAGGATCGAGTCTCAAGTAATCTTATTCCAAAATTAGTGAAATTATAATCTGCAGAAACATAGATCAAATAGGCAGAATTCTTCTTTCCTGTTACGTAAATTCAGGAAATTTATGTTCACATGAGTCCCACACACACTTTTTGGTATATCCTGCACCAATTTTTTCCAGTGTGTGGGGCATGCTACCTAGGAGTGTGTATGGACAGGCCTCTTAGTTGTTTTCCAGAATTTAATTTTATTGGTTGGTTGTTTTTTTTTTTTTTTAATCTGTAGCTGTTGTGATTGTGGAAAGAATCTCTTTTTGAGCCTGTATTTGCTGCAGAGTTACTGCAGGTCTTGGCCACACGTGATTACCCTTAACTCAGCTGCTGTGGTGCTTTTAACTTGAGTTGATTGGTTGAGGAGGAGAGAATAGGCTAAAACTTTGAATGATGGCAACTTGTCAGCTGTTACTCTGTAGGGTGGATGCAAACTGTGTTAACACCACTGAAGTGCTGCTAATCCTCCAGTGCCTTCCTCATCTCCCACCCTGTGCCCAGAAAATACCAACAAGAAAGAATTCATAGAGTGGCCCAATTTACTACAGCACTAAGAACCATGGGATGTGCCCCCAGAAATCTAGTTCCACACACAAATGAGTGCACAGCCAGTGTGGATACAACTCTAATATTGTTTTACATTGTGGCCACTCTCACTCCATCTAGGCTAAGGCCTCATCTTCACTAAGAAACAGCTTGTTCTGAACTCGCATTCGGTAATACAAGGTAGTTTTTAGTTTTCACATGAGTTAGCAGGTCAAGGTTCCAATGGGAGAACCTAGGGTTTACTTCAACTAGCTAACTTGTGTGACTACTACAAATTGCTTTGTTTTCACTAGGATTTTACCTTGTGTTAGCTGACATGAGTTAACAATACCCCTTTTGCTATGGAATACACACCCAACTTGCCATGAGTAACTTGAGCACGGGAAGCTAGGCTGTCACGTGGCCTGCTAACATGTCTTCAGATGTTAGTCTGCATCTTGTTGAGCGTTGAGGTCTTTTCAGTCATGTTAAGACAACACAATTGAAAACCAGACTTGTTTTCCTTTTCCATGGGGTCGTTTCTTTATGAGCAGATCTTGGATGGTATATCAGTTGATGTGTATTGACCTATGGTAGGTACATAGGTCACAATATCTGAGAGCTTTTCAAACATTAATGACTCTCTTCCTCACAAGCCTCATATGAGGTAGGAAAGTTTCATCCATATTTTACTATGTGGAGACTGAGGTACAGAGAGACTGACTTGCCTGAGGTCGTACATGGAGTCTGGGTGACTAAGCTGCAAATTGAAGCCAGATCTCCTCAGTTTTTTATTCAGTCTACTTTCTGAAAACTTATTTCAGTTTTGCAAATGTTTATTTGAAAAGCTTTTTCAACTGAATATAAAAGTGAACAGGGTTAGATTTTTAGATCAAGTATTTTAAAATTGTTTCTCAAATGTAACTGCTTCTGTTAGAGCCAAGAGTCATCATGAAGGATTTTTCTCAGATTAGTAATTAATATATAAGAATTCTGCAAAGTTAGTTCCCTGTTTTATTATACATGTGTTTTATACACCTGTGTATGTATTCAAACAGCTTACCCAGTACTTATCAACCAACAAAATCCTTAGGGCTGTGTTTAAAGCCATTGCATGTCATTTTCCATACTTAAACAATGTTAAAGAATTAAGAAATGAAACAATTTAAATCTAAAATATATGAAACAATTCACATTTTTAGGAGGGAATGAGTTTGCATAGCTTCTAAGTCATAAGGGCAAAGGTGAAGGATTTTACCTTTTAAATAAAGCCAGGAGCTGACAGTAAACTGTTAAATTTTTATGCAAGTTTTCTGGTTCACTATTTAAGAATATTTTTTTTCTCTAACCCTGGGAGTGTTCATAAATGTGAATTTTTATTCTTGAACTTGTCTCAAATGTGAGACACTTCTTTGTGAGTGTAAAGTAATGGTGTCTGAAGATGGGTAGAGGTTTAGAAGACCCAACCTTATGACCATGTGGCCTGCTTCATGGATTTAACATAAATCATGTTACAAAAATTTCACTCTTACCCTAAATCGATTTATTGTGATCCATCCCAGTTCTCTTTTAGAAAGTCAAACTGTTGCAGTGCTTTTAAGTTCGTCTTGAAATGTGAGCTATGCCCACAATAGGTATCTCTATAATTGCGCTGTTTTTCACAAGAATTTCTTTTGACTATTATTGGGGTGAGAATTTGTGGGGGATGGAAGATAGGAATGGGGACTTCTAAATCCCATGCCCAACCTTAAAAACATTTAAAATTGAAACTACTACCCAGAAAAGCTGCTTAAAGCTGTTACTGACCCTGACCCAAACAGTTAATGTTGGGTAACTAGTGAGTCAAACATGCTCTAAGATAAGGAAGAATTAGGTTTAGTAATGGAAACGGTTTCCAACTTCAGAATATTCTACTTTAGTATAGCTTCTTTGGGGAAATAATGTGTGAACTGCATTATTCATTGTTGAAAACTTGCCTGATTTTAGTGTGTTTTCTTAAAGCTCCAGCTTCCAGAGCCTTACCACTGCGTGGGAATCGCGGCTTTCATTTTTTGAAAAGGTAAATTCTTAGCTCACATAACTTCTAAGAAAACCTGGACAACGTGAATCCTAAAAGCTTTAAAAAAACAAAACAAAACAGAAGGCAAATTGAAACAATTCTAAGTCTGTTTTCAGAATCTCATGGATTTTTAAGACAAAAAAAAATAATAATTTCGATTCAGCAAAGCTCTAATACTGTGATGATAATCCTGGGTCGGCATAGGGACATACTAGATGACCTAATAAGCTCTTAATTATATAATTTATGTAACTTCTGTAATTAAAGTACAATGTTAGTGTTGTGCCAGATGCTTTGACTAGTGACTCAAAGAATACAATTTTGTTCTTAATTTATAAATGAGGTAACTGCTTCTTTTGCTTTATATTGGGAAATAAAGCAAATTAATACTCAATTTTTTTCTTTAAAAATCATCCTGGTTCCTTTAAAAATGTTTTCAAAGTAAAGATGAACAAAAACAGATAGAATGCTTGTTCATGCCTTGTCAGCATAACATCATGAATCAGCAACTCGTAACTACTGCAAGCATTCATCTGAAACATAACTCTGTATCCATAAAAGGAGAGAGAGTTGGGGGAGGGGGCATAGATATAAAACTGTTGTTTAAAATCTATTGCTCACTTCTTGTTGAACTGCCAAGTAGCCACACTGGCTGTCTTAACGGTAGTAAATACCTTAGTTCTTTTCATCTATAGATTTCAAAGCCTTTTCTTTTAATAAAAAAAAAAAAAAAGTATAAGTATCATCCCTATTTTGCAGATGAGGAAATGGAGGGAAGTATAGTGACTTTCTTAAGGTTGAATTGCAGCTCAGTGTCTGAGTCAAGAATGGAACCCAGATTTCTTGTCTCCCAATCTATTGCCCTATCTGATGATCACATTGTCCTTTAAGTGTTTAAGAACTTAAAACTTTGTCAAGGTACAAACATTAGTTACATGCAGAGTGATGCAGGCCACCTTTGTCTGTATTAGTAGCTACTAATGGCTACAAGTCCCACACTCTGTCTATCCAAGTGATAAATGACAGCCTCACTGTCTTTGTGGCACAGTGGACAACTGAACCTGCGTCAAGACCTCTAAATCAGATCAGATTGCAGTTACTAGAGAGCAACAGAGAGTCCTGCGGCACCTTTAAGACTAACAGATGTATTGGAGCATAAGCCTTCGTGGGTGAATGCCCACTTCGTCGGATGCATCCGACATGCATCTGACGAAGTGGGCGTTCACCCACGAAAGCTTATGCTCCAATACATCTGTTAGTCTTAAAGGTGCCGCAGGACTCTGTTGTTTTTTACAGATCCAGACTAACATGGCTACCCCTCTGATACCAGTTACTAGAGAGTCATTCTGTCTTAGTTATGCAGTACATGTGGAGTTCTTGAAGAGGTTAACTGCACATAAGTGTTCAGAAAGTGAGACTAATCCTACTTATCACAAAGGATTAATATCCCAAATGTGGTACTAATTGAAATGGATAATTGTCACCATGTTCTACAGAAGAAACAGTCATGCTTGTTGTGTTGGAAAGTTCTGCAGGTCGGAGGGTGGGGAGTGTCTTGAGGGGGAAATGTCTGATGGCCCCAGATTTAGAAGTAAAGGAAAACATACTCACAGAGTTGGCTGACTAGTGGAAAACACATCTGTAACTGGTTCTGAGAATGGTGGATCAGATCTTCCTCCATTTGGGGACCTCAGAAGTGTATTTGTTTACCATCTGGCTAAACAAGAAGCTGCCCTGGGTGCCAAGAAAACATTGTTCTGGCAAGTTGAACCTTCTCGGTACATTGGTGAAGGAAGCTTGCATGTGCTTTCCTTGCTAGTTCCTATGAAGATAGCAAGTGTCCTGCTTAGAGCTATGAAATTTGATGAAATGTGTACAGCTATCATACTAATCCTATACTAGTAAAGACAAATGTGGTCTGTTGGAGTTGGTATCAGTTGAGGCCTCAGACTACTTGGCAACCTAGACCTAAATTCTATGGCAAGATTCCAGTGTTCTGAAACACTGGTGCAGTACATGGGAAATTTTGCAACTGCTTCATTTAAACTATAAAAAGTAGGTTTTTAATATTTAAGTAAATGAAATAATGCAACCAATAGAGTATCTCATGTCTATTATGGTAGTATGTGAAATTGATCTTATGATTTCTCCATATTTCCGGTGTTTGGTGTGTCAAAGCTTTTTGTATGGACAACACAAATGGAGAAGCTGGAGGTGCTGGCAGTTGAGTAGAGGGCAGTTTGGATGTGTGGGAGGCAGTTAAGGATTGTGGGGTAAGCACACTTGTTGGATGTTTCTATTAAAATGACCAGCAGTGAAATAGTGAACAGCGGTGACATTTAAACTGTCTTTTTTTAGGTTTCAAACTTACATCATTGAGATACATGTATCATTCATACCTCTTGCCTATTGTGTTTCAGGTTGTCTGTAGACTGTAGTATTGCACCAGTTTGTACAGGCTAACACTTTCAGGGTTTTCTTTGCTGCCATAAGGGCTAGAAATTTTTTTCTGAGGCACAACTCTTTACTGAGAAATGTATTTAATAGGAAATTCAGCTGTTGCAGAGTATGCAAGGCTCAGGTTCTTTTGTTTTTAAAAAGATGATCAGAATGAGTCTGATCATATCACTATGATGCCACTTTTTCTATTCTAATCCAGTATATTTCTCTGACTCATGAGAAAACTGAATCATGGTGTCTCAAGTTCTGATTTCTTGGGATGCTCTGCTAGGAAGACTTGATGTAGAAAGGGTTTTTTGCTATGAAAAGACTGTCAGAGATCCTTTAAAATACCTCATACAGAATACTGCTGGACTCCTGTATTTGTTTGAGGCTTGCTTTGAGACTACTTGCTTTATACTCATTTACTAGTTATCTTGCCCTATAATGAATATGGTAAGGTAGTTTCTCTGCACCTTCTTATCAGGTTCAGATGGATGTATTTGCCCCCTACCATAAAATTTACATCCTCTTTGGCACAGGATGTTAATGTGGTGCTGATGAAAGCTCCTTTTGAACCACATCATATCTTTGAGCCCAAGTTACTTACATGGACGTTTCTTTTCTTAGTTCCAATGATATCACTCAGTGTGAAACATATACCTGCAGAAATTGGCACAAGCCTTAAAGTGGTGCAATCAATGTAATACATGAATTACAGAGGTGGTGATAGACTTTAAATGAGCTAGTCATGGCACCGTTTTTCCTTTACTCATGTCCACATCCCATAAATTCAATGACAAAAGATCCTTATGTTTTTATCTAGACAAAGCCCCTCAGGAAGTCCGCCCAAGTTTTTTATTTATATAAATTAAAGAGACATAACTATGACCAGAAGAGCCATGTCTCAGTTATGGTCTGATTTCTCATAATTATAACTTGGCAGGCCTGTGACTTGCATGTCCTTACAGCACTCAGTCCATTCTTGCATACAGTACAACTGCTAGCCTTAAATCTGTTTCAGTACAGGAGTCTTGCAGCAGTCATGTGGTAATCTTTCTCTACATTTATAAAACCTTATTTCACCATTAAGAGGAAAATCTGTATTTAGGTTGTGTGTGTTGCGGAGTCTGTTCCTTAGCTGTGTGTGTGTATGTCCCATATATAATCTATGCACTACTGTTACTGTCTTTCACAGTGCTGACACATTTGTTAAAAAAACAAAAACAAACAAAAAAACAAATAAAACCCATTCAAGAATAAGAAATGATCACACAATAGTTTTAAAGAAAAGGAAATGACTTACCTGTGTACTGTGAGATGTTGCTGAACTCTCATTTGTTACCCATCTTCTTTCAGAATCTGGGAGATTTTTGAGTTATCCTGATAAATGTATTTTTTTTTTTTTTATTATAGGAGATATCCTATCTCCTAGAACTGGAAGGGACCTTGAAAGGTCATCAAGTCCATCCTCCTGCCTTCACTAGCAGGACCAAGTACTGATTTTGCCCCAGACTCCCAAGTGGCCCTCTCAAGGATTGAACTCACAACCCTGGGTTTAGCAGGCCAATGCTCAAACCACTGAGCTATCCCTCCCCCCCCATGCGTGCTTTTAATCTGCTTTGGGGAACACTTTACATTCCATGGCCAATTCCTTGATGAATGGAAGATGAAAGGCTTTTTTGGTATTTAATCTTGCTCTGCATGTGAGACAAACCTACCAGTGCCTAGGGGGGTCAAAAATATGTTTACCAGAATAATTTATTTCACTTGGTGGGGCTGGGTGGGAAGGAGTGGCTGGAATAAGCTATATCTGCAAAAATGCACTTTTGCTGGTGCATTGTTTCTACATTAGGAGCTATATTGGCAAAGCACTTCTAATGTAGACTTGGCCTAGGACTCCAGTGGGGGTGTGTGTGTGTGTATATATGTATATACTTTTTTTTTTTTTTAACAACAAGAATTGCAGGTACCTGTAACTTTTGCTCTCTATTACCACTAACCTATCCTGATCTTAAAATGTAACTTTATTTAAAACATTCCAATGCAATACAATTATAACAACACAGATGTGTAAAACTTTAAACTGATGAACTATTTGTTTTAATAAGAATAACACCAGAAACACACAATTCTTCTATAGATCTCATAGGCTTTTTCTACCCTGAAAAGTGACTTGAGGTGGCTGCTGCTGTGGTGTTTTTGTTTTTATCCACTTCCTTACTCAAATCTTTCCATTGTGTGTATTTGGCAATATCTGTTTACTTTAGAGAAATTATTTTGTGTTGCTTTTTACTTATGTTAGCAATGCAGTGCCAACACCGTTAAAATAGTGTGCGTTCTTGTGTATCCTTATCGAGATGTTTACTGAGTTCAAGTTACACTTGCAGAGATCCACTGAAGGCATTGGGATTACACAGATGTCACTGAGATATAATTTGCTCTGCAGAATCTTTATACTGGTGGTGATGAACAAGAAATAAACAACCAAGCTGGACTTTGAGAATACAAGATAAGCTTGTAAGGCTGGTGGTTAAGATGGAAAACTATTTTTACTTGTAAGCTAAATATTTTGATCTGGAAATCCATGAAAGAAAACATGGAGCACAGATTAACGTTTTGTCACTTTTCAGAGTAGAATTGCACTTAAAGGAACCAAAAATATCACTTGTAGTGGAGTATCAAAATATGCTGGGGTGGTGAAATAAAGTGTGTACATAGGACCATATTTCCCAAAAGAATGTACAACTTTAAAGTTATGTAAAATTTCTGGCCCAAGGGCCTTGACACTGTTATAGCACTGAAGACAGTGTTTCATTTTATAACTGGGACATGATAGAAGTTTCATATTAATTTAGTAGTGAGTTCTCACACAGCATCTGTTTCTTTTTATTTTGGCGGAGGGGAAGGACCTGTTTATCTCATAGGGAAATTTCTTGCTGACCTAACTGTAACAGTGTCGCAAGGGAATAGCTTGCATACTCTGTTTCTTCTTATCTGGTTCATTTGGCCATTTAATCTGGTATAAATTATTTTAATTGACTATGCCCTAGTCTACACTGGGGAGGTCAACCTAAGATACGCCGACTTCAGCTACGCGTATCTTAGGTTGACTTACCTGGCCGTGAGGACGGCGGCGAGTCGACTGCTGCCGTTTCCCCATCGACTCCGCTTCCGCCTCTCGTGAGCTGGAGTTCCGGAGTCGACGGGGAGCGCATTCAGGGATCGGTTTATCTGAGATGCGATAAATCGATCCCCGATAGATCAATTCCCTACCCACCGATCCGGCAGGTAGTGAAGACCTGCCCTATGTGTTAATTTTTCAGTAATATGCTGATATTTGAGGTTCTCTTACAAGTTATCAGCTGCCTAATTTATAGTGTTTCTTACTCAAGTATTAGTTTTAAAATAAGCTGCTAGCTTTTTATCCTTTGAAGGGACAATGTGATTTAGACTTTAAAAGTTCACTTGTGAAATAATGAAATAAACTGTCAGCACTGACCATTCTATTTGGCTACTGTTTATGCTTTGCTTGCTCACTTATGGATTGTTGGGGGGGACATGTCTAAGACTGTCACTAAGTAGAAAAACTTAATAGCCCCATATACTTCTCTTAAGAGACAGATACACCATAAACATCAAAATAAAAAAAGCTTTTCTTTGTTTTCCCTAAAGTAGACTAAACCTAGCAACTTATATGTGCACTAATGCCTGTTGACTCATTACCTTTTAAAAGTCTACTGCGGAGCTGGTTATGCTCCCCAGATGATCCCTTTTCAAGGAAGGGCAATTCTTAAATACCCTTGGATACTAAAACAAAATATTATCCTAACATCTCTTCTGAAAACTGCCATCTGGGTCTAGCATATGACAGAGAATATGGTGGGTGTGCAGGTGCATGTACAGCCACAAGGACATGGTAGTTCAGCTATATAGTTTCTAATCATGTGTTTGAGCCCCAACATAAGAGAAGAATAGATGACTTATTAGACAAATATTTAAAGCCTGTGCTGGGGGAAGCACCCTAATTTCTCAGTTGAAAAACCACAATAAGATAGCCATCATTTTGACCTTTGTCTTTAGTTCTCTAAACTATGCTTTATCTGTATATTGTGTTTAATCTTTTTCCTGTTTTTGACATAGTTTTTTTCCATGAGCATTTGTGGTCCTGTACTTTCTTTTCCTTTTGTTTTCTTATATGCCATTATTTAGACTTGACAAGGAAGACGCATTTCACTAATGAGAGCAATTTTAAAAAGAAAAGAAACTGTCCTTTCCTGAAAACTTTGAAAAACCAGGTGCGGTTTCCTGTGTTTTATGCATCTAAAACACTTCAAAATCTGGATTTCATGCTTAAAAATAATTAAAAAATGGAAATAAGAACTAAGTGACAAATTAAAAAATCAGTTAGATTAAAAGTGCTGATTTAAAACTTTGATTTGAAGGCACCTGAATTGTTTAAACAAACTAATGTGAACTGAAGGGACCAAACTTAAACACCGTGATAGAAGCAGTGCTGGCAGCTCACTGCTGACTTTAAACATATAAGTGGGGGAGAGATTTGAAATCATCTTGTATGCATTTTGATCATAGGGTGGAGACTATTCTTATCTGCGTATGCGTAATATTCTTTTTGGTCCTCTCTAGTATGAAGGAGTGGATATTTTAACTGGACTAGATAGATCTTGGAATGAATTCATATAGAGAAAAACCTTGGTTGAGATTTCTGGTGTATATGTTGTCTCATTCTTGGTTACATTTGGTGAAGCAGGCAGAGTTAGTGCACACTTAATGCCGTATACATTTTTGTATGGCATGACTCCTCAGGTAGGATGGAATTTAATGATTAACTTAAATTACATTACATTAATTAAATTATATATTTCTAAGCCCCTTCATTTTTCAGTTTAAACCTATTTTTACTGAAAAATTCCTGGATTTTAGAAAACGTATTCAGTTTTTTCCAATTTTTACCTTACATTTGTATCATTCAAATATATTAAAAAAAAAAAACTAGTTTTATTAGTATCTCATGTAACATTGTATTTTCCTATGTATTATGATAATACATTAATCTGTGTTTCTATGCAAAGCTGCTTGTTGAAGTAAGGCTATGTATTAGTCTAGAAGATACACACAATAAACAAACAGGCACTCACGCAAGCGCCAAAGTGCGTGCGCATCTGAACATACTGATGAATCTCACGCCGACCACGTACTCATTTCAAGCTGTTTGTTTAAAGATTTGGCATTCTAAAATGGAAAGAAAACAAAAATCTGTATCAGAATATGTTTCAGAACACAAGAAAGTATTTGAAAGTTTCAAAGAAACAAAAATATGAGAAAAGGATGAAATTGAGGGTATGCACTGCAAATGGTGTGGCACCGTTATTAAATGTAAATATTTATAGGCTAATAGTTCTGTCTATAACAGTAAGCTGTTTATTCAAATGGAAAGTTTTATTTGGGGATTAGAGAGATATTGTTTTCTTAAACTCAGAGGTGGCATTGTGTTTTGAGTTCTATATTAGTTGTGCAGCAAACCACACTGATGAACAGAATTCAAAGCATTAATCTACTGAAACTTTTTCCCCTGTATTTCCATCCACCAAAATAAACCTAGATATTTACCCAGAAAAATTTAGTTTCTTGCACTTATTTTCACCTGTTTTTTTGTTGTGGTGGTAATAAACACTGATAAATTACTGGGAAAAAGTAAATAAAATAAAAACTGGAAACAAGGGGCCCTATATATTTCACAATTCCTATGTAAACTGTTGCATATAAGTAGTAATTAACTTGTTTTGGTTATCTGAAATGTGTGTTTTGTTTTTAAAATCTCAAATTATGTTAGTTTGAGGTCTTTCTCACATTTAAAAAAAAAAAAAAAAAAAAGACTACTCAGGCTTTACAGCAATGGCCTGGCTATATTTGTGGAAAACCTGACATGAAAAACTTCTCATCTTTTAATTTTTTGTTTTTCTGCAATTCTAGCTATTTTTCACAATTGGTATACAGTAGAACCTCAGGAACACCTTAGGAATGGAAGTTTGTTCATAACTCTGAACAAAACGTGGTTGTTCTTTCAAAAGTCTACAACTGAACCATTGGCTTAATACAACTTTGAAACTTTACTATGCAGAAGAAAAATGCGTAACAATCTTAATTTAAATGAAACAAGCACAGAAATAATTTTCTTACCTTAGCAAATCTTTTTTTTTTAAACTTTCCCTTTATTTTGTGAGTAGTTCAACACAGCGCTGTACTGTTTGCGCCCCCCCCCCCTTTTTTTGTCTCTGCTGTTGCCTGGTTGCGTACTTCCAGTTCCAAATGAGGTGTGTGGTTGACTAGTGAGTTCATAACTCTGGTGTTCATAACTCTGAGGTTCTACTATATTATTAAAAATCCTCACTTTCTTTGTCAAGGCAGGGTTGGTATCACAAAGTTGGTCTTCACAATGTAAAATAATAGGCTACATGGCTGTAAAATTAGCCCTGCAGAAAATTGTTTCCAGCCAAACATCAGCAGCATCAGTAGTATGAATCTATCCCTCATCCTACCCCATTTACCTCAGTGAGTAACTTCACTGTCTAAATGAGGGCCCTGTGATAGATGTTCAGTTGAGGTGATATACCCTTCCAGCTGTGGAAAAAATTTCCAGCCAACTATTCTGGTTGCTGTGCTCAACTTTACCTCCTTTTCTTCAGAAGCTGTTTGTTTCTACAAGACCTCGATAAGTTCATGGAAGATAGGTCCATCAGTGGCTATTAGTCAGGATGAGCGGGATGGTGGCCCTAGCCTCTGTTTGCCAGGAGCTGGGAATGAGCGACAGGGAATGCATCACTTGATTATCTGTTCTTTCATTCTCTCTGAAGCACCTGGCATTGGCCACTGTTGGAAGACAGGATACTAGGATAGATGAACCTTTGGTCTGACCCTGTATGGCTGTTCTTATCTTCTCAAGATCCAATTTTATGTGGGCTTGTTTTAAAGGACTTGTAGCTTTCCCTTTAATGTTAAGTGTAGTGTAGGGAACTTTCTGGTTCTAGTTATTGGTGTCATTGATATCTCATTGCTGTTGCTGACCGCTTAAAAATAGCGAGCATAATTTCTGTATTTTTTTCATTAATAGGTTGTCTGGATTACTAGAACACTAACGTACTGAGTACTAACAGACTAGGTTGTAGCGTTTTTATCAGTATTAGTACTATTACCCCTTCCTAACTCATCTCCCCCTCCCTCTCCAAAAACAAACCCTAGTGTTAACAAAACCATACAGACTTCTTATAACATCCCCCAATGGAAAAATATAACTCTGGCTGACAGGCTATGAAGGTAGATTAAAGTATCTTAACTTTAAGGGTGTATCTGCACTAAGAAAATTCTCTAGCAGCAGTGCAACCAACACTGCTGCAGGGTAGACTGAATGCAGAGATTTCTACCACAGTTAAATGACGGTGACCTTGTGTACATTATAATACTCAGATGTGTTTGAACATAGTTGTCAAGATTAGCTTTAACTGACACTCTTGGCCATAATGCAGCTGTCTGGACAAATTGTGTTCAGCCTTGCCCGCTAAATGTGACATACTCTGGTCCCAACATCTTTTAATTGCAATTAGCTGACACTTCCTGAATACAGATTGTCATGGTCTACAAAAAATTGGGCAGCCTGGTATCAACCAACTTGTCTTCACAACTTTGTTCAACCAGGACCATCTGTGTTCCATCAGGAGTCTGACTCTGAAGAAGGTGGGGATGTACAAATATAGCATAGAGATAGGATTGGAGAATGTGAGTGAACTTGGTCTGTGCCAGATGCTGGAAGAGAGCAGATAACAAGGGGCAGAGGCTAGGATGTCTGCTGTCTTTGTTTTCCTTGGCTACTGTCCTCTTTCCTGAGAGTTTAGGAATATCTGTAGGAAAATGGAATGTATCAGCTCTTCTGTGAGTCTTAAAGTTGTGTTTTAAATCTTGTATTCATGCACTCCTTTGATTTACTGATAATCTGACGCTTTCCCACCAACCCAGAATCTCTTTCACAGCCCAGTGGGGATACTAATATTATAAGTCATATCAGTCTAAACAAATTTTGGCATCAAGCCCATATTTTGGAAACTATCGTTCTTACTCTTATAGTTCCCTCTTCTTTCTTCCATCGGGGTTGAGGGGTGACACTTCTACTAAATAGTGTCAGGTGATATCAATATAACAATGGGTAATGGAAGAATGTTATAGATAAACTTGAAAAGGCTTGGTGTTTTTTGGGTTTGATGAAACTGTGTTCAAACATATGAACTTGTGCATATTGGGAGACGTGTGCTATTTTTATTGTACAGAGCCTTTGCTCATCCAACACTGAGACAGGCAAATTAGTGGAAGAGAGAATGATCACGCAATGTGGGGAAATGAGACAGCAGCGATAAATGGGGGTGGAAGAAAAGAACACATGCAAACAAAGTGAGGTGGTAAGAGGAGGGGGAAAATAAATAAAGTGGGAAGGAAAGGACAGAAGGAGAGAGAGCAACTGGGGAGTGGAAAGGAAAGTTAGTTACCTTGATTGGTTTGGTAGATGGATTTGTTGTAGAGAGAATTGGGTCCATCTTTTCTAGACAGAGGAATAGTCATTACAGTGCATGCTTGACATTTCAATTTTGAAACACCTATCTCAATCTCTAGGTACCTTACAAACCTTGCCAATGCAATGACAAAATTACAAGTAAATGAACTGTCCGTATACCAACCCCCAAGAATATAAAAACAAACAATACCTCTTACCATTGCCACTATTGCTGGGTATCCCTCAAACCACCAGATAGATCAAATATTAAGCAATGTGTATTTCTGGTATTATTCCATAGCAGCATATGAAGTTAAAGATGAATTTTTCCTGTTGACTTAAAAATAATGCTTTTTTAACGTTAGGCATTTTTGAACAATTGAATAAAAATTAGGGCTGTCAATTAATTGCAGTTAACTCATGCGATTAACTCTTTAAAAAAAATTAACTGCGATTTAAAAAATTAATCGCAATTAATCACACTGTTAAATAATAGAAATCCAAAAATATTTAATACATTTACATTGGTAGTTTTTCTACATTTTCAAATATATTGATTTCTATTACAACACAGAATACAAAGTGTATAGTGCTCACTTTATATTTTTATTTTTTATTACAAATATTTGCACTGTAAAAATGATAAAAGAAATAGTGTTTTTCAATTCACCTCGTACAAGTACTGTAGTGCAATCTCTTTATCGTGAAAGTGTAACTTACAGATGTAGATTTTGTTTGTTTGTTTGTTACATAGCTGCACTCAAAAACAAAACAAAGTAAAACTGTAGAGCCTACAAGTCCAGTCCGTCCTACTTCTTGTTCAGCCAATTGCTAAAACAAACAATGTCACCTGAAAGTGAGAACAGGCGTTCACATGGCACTTTTGTAGCTGGCGTTGCAGGTATTTATATGCCAGATATGCTAAACATTCGTATGCCCCTTCATGCTTCGGCCACCATTCCAGAGGACATGCTGCCATGCTGATGATGCTTGTTTAAAAAAAAATGCGTTAATTAAATTTGTCACTGAACTCCTTGGGGGAGAATTGTATGTCTCCTGTTCTGTTATACCCACATTCCGCTATGTATTTCATGTTATAGCAGTCTTGGATGATCACCCCAGCGCATGTTCATTTTATAAACACTTTTTCTCAGATTTGAGAAAATGCAGAGAAGGTACCAATGTGAGATTTTGAAGGCTCTCGACCCAAGGTTTAAGAAACTGAAGTGCCTTCCAAAATCTGAGGGGGACGAGGTGCGGAGAATGTTTTCAGATGTCTTAAAAGAGCAACACTCCGATGTGGAAACTACAGAACCCAAACCACCAAAAAGGAAAACCAACCTTCTTCTGGTGGCATCTGACTCAGATGATTAAAATGAATATGCATCGGTTTGCTCTGCTTTGGATCATTATCGAGCATTATCGTGTCATCAGCATGGACACGTCTTCTGGAATGGTGGTTGAAGCATGAAAGGACATATGAATATTTAGTGCATCTGGCATGTAAATATCTTGCGATGCTTTTGCTGGCACTGTTGTAGCTGGCCTGTTCTCACTTTCAGGCAACATTGTAAACAAGAGGTGGGAAGCATTATCTCCTGCAAATTGCAACCAAACTTGTTTGTCTGAGCAATTGGCTGAAGTAGGACTGAGTGGACTTGTAGGTTCCAAAGTTTTTCATTGTTTGTTTTATTTTTGGATGCAGTTATTTTTTGTATATAATTTATAAGTTCAACTTTCATTTTAAAGAGATTGCACTACAGTACTTGTATTATTTTGCAATCAAAATAAATGAGTACTGTACACTTTGTAGTCTGTGTTCTTATTGAAATCAATATGTTTGAAAATGTAGAAAACATCCAAGAATATTTAAATAAGTGGTATTCTATTATTGTTTAATAGTGTGTGATTAATCGCGATTAATTTTTTTAATCGCTTGACAGCCCTAATAAAACTGTTGCTACTTTCCAAGGCCATGTGGAAAAAAGTTGAAAAAAATCATGTTAAGTGACATCATTTCTGTAATCATAATGTATGTATACAAAAATTTTTAAGCGAATCTGCTTTGTGACTTCTAGGGGATCATCTCTGGGCATCAAATAGTAGCTCCGTTTCCATGGCTGTTCAACTAATTTTCCAGGTGCCTTTTTTGAGACTGCCAATGAAAATGCTTGTTTCTACTGTCTTTATGATGCAGGCACTTGTTCCCTGAAAATGCAAGCATGTTCCACATAAGGCCACCAAGCAGCCATGCAAACCAACCAACTAACTAGTTGCAAAATGTTCCATATCTTCTTTCCATTTTTTTTATTGTGGGATCACTTGAGGTATTGAGTCATTATTGCTGTATGTAAGTAGCATATTGTAGGATTTCTTTGAATTTGTTTGTGTACACCACATTAAACAAACAAAAGCAGCTTATGTAGTATCTTCATGAACTTTGATCTAGAGCAGAGGTTCCCAAACTTATTTGGCCCACCGCCCCCTTTTCAGAAAAAAAATTACTCCGCGCCCCCTGGAAATCTACCTTCTTTAAGCGAACAAACAGAAAGATGCAGTGACAAATTTGTGTTCTTTTATGTATCTATATTTCTACCTACGTCCTACAATATAGTAAAGAAAGATGTGTTATTAGAATATCGCCCACGACATCAGGTATACAGTGGTTTTTGCGTAAGATGGCAAAAGACAACCAAACTAAAATACTAATGAAACTAATAAACTGGGTTTTGTTCTTTGCTCAGCATTAGATATATGTATTTGATATTAAACTGTCAAATATCAAACTAAATTTATCAAGAAATAATTAATTAAAAATAATCAATATGCAATTAAAAATGTTAATAGTTTTAATTTAGTTTGCCCTTATTTAAATAATTGTTCCTTATTAACACACGCCTTATTTACCAATTAACACAGATGATTCGATAACTATTAACATTTATTTATATCTAACAGTTTTTTTACGATTTCATTCCCGTTTTTGTTAATATTGTAATAAAAAATATGACAAATATATTGACTGTACACTTCAAATAGTACTGTACCGACACAAGCCTGCTACGATTTTATTATTAGTAAGCACTAGAGACACAGAAACATACGGTAGATATGTAAGAAAATGTATAAAAATACTCACGTGTAAATTGCTATTTTATTGAAACAACAATAATACAATTTGCTTTGTATGTGATCCGTAATCCGTAAAGATCGAAGGTATTGAATATGAATAAAAAATTTTAAATACTTATTGCACTATTGTTAACTGCTTTTTACACAATTAAGAAACAATCTAAATTAGATTTCATACATGTCGCCTATTTATAGTATCGTATTGTAAACAAGTCATTACACGCACATATTCCTGCCGATGCATGCTGGACTTCCTGACAATGCGCGACACGCTCGCCTGCCAACACTTGCTTGTTAAGAGCTGTTGGCGGACTTGACACCTGATCGGTTATAATTTGTGAATTTATTTGGAAAATAAAGTAATCACTACAACTTTAACTCTATGTTACACAACAGATGAAACATGTACGAATGGTTTTTCAAAATTTTCTTATATTCTTTCTTTATGCTTCCACCGCCCCCTTATTTTTATTCAACGCCCCCCAATTGCACCCGAGGCTACTACTGCCCCCCTGGATCGTTCCAGCGCCCCCCAGGGGGCAGTATCGCCCACTTTGGGAACCTCTGATCTAGAGCCTCTATAGCTTGTTCCTCTTTCAATTTCTGAAGTGCTGCAGTCAGGAAAAGCTCTTTAAATACAGATACTTATTTCATGTCATAGAGTTTTGTGGTAAATTTGTCACTTTTAATCAACATGCATCTCCAAAAACAAATGTGTGATAGTTTTTCAAATGCTGTTTTCAAACGTATTTTTCCTCCATGAGAAGTAGGAGCAGGATTTATTTGTAGCAAAATCATATAATTAAAGATGAGCTTACTAAAGAATGTATTTTGAAACTTGCTTAAAAATGAGTTTCTAAACTATCTTTGTTCGCATTTCATTTAGCTTAGAATCTAGATACTTAAACAGTGATCTTATTTTTTTTTAAGGGTGCAATATGTGTAACTTAAATTGTCCCTTCTTATGAGTCATATTATTCTTATTGTTGAATTCCTATCAGATACTTATGTACTGTGTAAATTTTCATGTTTCTTTTCAGATTTGAAGAATAGAAGAATGCTTTCCACTGAGAATAGCCCTAATACTTCTGTTACACAATGCCTTTAAGCGAGAAGAATAGCGTGGTTTTTGCGTACGAGTCTTCGGTACACAGTACCAATGTTCTACTCAGTCTCAATGATCAGAGAAAGCAAGATCTTCTTTGTGATGTTACTATTCTAGTGGAAGATCAACGATTTCGGGCTCATCGGTCTGTGCTTGCAGCTTGTAGCAGCTATTTTCTTTCAAGAATTGTGGGACAGTTGAATGCTGATCTTCTCATCACTTTACCGGAAGAGGTGAGTGGCACTAATTGGCATACTTCTGTACATCACCATAATTATGTTTCTACACCATTACATTAAATTATGCTATACAATAGGCTAGTGTTAACATTAAGTAATTAATCTTAAATTAAGTGGTTTAGGAACTGGGAAACTGGTGAACAAACCACTGCTTCAGAATTGTCATTTATCAAGCATTCAGTGTAAGGATGTGAGGGGACACACAAATGAGAACGTACATGAGCTATTTAACATCAAATTATCTCTTTAAAAAGCTGTAAATGAAATTAATATTGCTTGCTTGCAGGATTGTAGCTTCTGTTTGAAAAATATTTTGTGCAGCACTGATATTAAATTCTCATGTTCCCCAAGCTGGTGTAGGCTTCAAATGCTGCTGAAGGTATTGTAGATCTCTGTGCTTCGTGTGTGAGAAGGGAATACTTTGGATTATTGTATTATTGGAATACATTGTATTATTCACCATTTCAGTTCGTATATGCAGTGTGCCTTAACACTCAACAAATCGGGTCACTAGTTGGACTTAATTACTTGCCACTACTGCATATATGTTTGGGATTTGAAGATGGGAAGGTTGACGTCCTCTTTCCCCTAGTGATTTTACAAGTGTTTGAAGCTAAGTTAGTGTGCTGATTTTATAAACAGTGCCACAGGAGAAACAGGTGAAAACAAATGCAAACTTTTCACAAATACAAACTGTCGTGTACACTGCTGTTTTCAGAGCATGCTCCAAAATAGTTTAAAACTTCACAAGATTTTTCAGGATTCCTCTAAAATCTATATCACCATGTGTTTGGAACACTCTGCAGCATACCATTATGATTGTTTTAAAATAGGGATCCCAATCACATTGTTGAGTATAATAGAACCTGATTTTATTCGCTGTCAGGGTCCACCACCTTTAAGTTGAGTAGTACTTTACTCTGCAAGTAGTCACTTTTGATTTCAGTGAATCTGTTCATGGCATAAGTTAGTAACTAAACGTGAAGGGTTGGTAGAAGGAGGCAGAATCTGTCCCTAAACCTTTAGGGAAGTAAGAGTATGAGATTGGTGTTAAAATTGAAGAGAAAAAACTTATTGGACTCTTTTTGGGTGGTATTCAGTGGGTATTGTATTGCTTTGTGAGAGGTTTCAGATCCCTAGCAGAAATAGGGTCTGTAGTAATAGGGTGTGGAGCTTTCAGAAATGGACCTGATTCCAGTGAGTCATTAAACTGAGAGTAATTTGTCAGTTTGGTATCTGTTCAGACAGAAACAAATTTCCTTTTAATGGGAGGAACAGGGATGGAGGATATACCCTGTACCAAAGAAGTTAAATAACCAGTCACGACCAAATTCATATTATTACTGATATCAGAATTGGTAACACATTAGACTGTGAATGAATAATGGTGGCTGCATTTAAAAAGGAGTGTGCTAGATGCCAGGAGTATAGTGACTTTGCTGGTAAATTATCCTGGAGTACCTTGTGTTTTGAAAGGAAACCTGAAAATCCAATCCTGCTTTTGCATCTGTTTACTGCTCTTCAGTGAACAGTGATACTTTTAATCTTTGAGGAATAGTAATATATTGGAATTTTATCAATTTATTTAACACTGTGAAGTGGAACGCTGCTATAAAAGGGTCACAATAAAATTCTGTCATATCAAAAGATGGATTTTTGATGGAGCTTGGCTAGATATAACTCTTGGTTCATTTCTTTTTAAGGAAAACTACCTTCTCTCCTCTCCTCATTTCTGCTTGCCATTTCCCCACAGGACTGGATCTGTTTGTTCATTGATTCCTGTTTAACCCGACCAAGCAGGTTCCTGTGATAGGGGGCCCCATTTGCTGTCTTAAGCCCAGGCAGATCAGACACCAAAACTTTGTCAGTAAACAGTTGTAGGACCAGGATAAGCCGCTCCCATGTCAGTGGGCAGGGAAGATTTGAGTCCGTTTCATACTGACTTCTCATGTAAAGGTGACAGGACTGTGGTTTGTGTCAAGTCTCAGCCTAGCAAGAAATGAGCCATACTAACATGTTTGTTCTTTCTTTTTTTTAAACCCAAACAGGTGACACTTAAAGGATTTGCTCCTTTGCTTCAGTTTGCATATACTGCCAAACTTATTTTAAATAAAGACAATGTGTCCGAAGTTTGCAAGTGTGCAAAGTTTTTGGGAGTACATGATATTGAGGAATCTTGCTTTCAGTTTCTCCAATTCAAGTTTTTGGACTGTAAAGCAGACCAGCAGGAATGCCCTAGAAAGAAATGTTGTACCTCACGCTGTGAGAAAGCAAACGTTAACATTGCCCTTGTGGATGATGGGGACCTAGAAATAGATGATGAAGTGGCGGAATTCTTGGAAACGGAATACACTGCAACTCCTAATTCAAAGCTCAGCAAAGGTGAAGAAAATGCAAAAGTATCTCCTCATCTCCAAGATACCAATCAAACATGCAATCCTGCATGTTTAGAAAAAGATAATGTTTCTGGCGTGTTTTCCCTATGCCCAAAATATAGGAAGTTCCAGAAAGCTTTTGGGAGTGACAAAGTCCATACTGGAACCAATCTCTGCAGTATTAAAGATGATCAGGTAACATCAGCTACATCCATTCATCAGAGTGAATCATTTAATGATGCCATACAAAAAGCTCAGGAGTGCACAGCTGTGCAGCTGGTCTCACAATGTGAAGAGACTCAGGTAGAAATGGAAGAGGGGGAGAAAGAGGGGGAGAAAGAAGAGGAATTGAAGAGAGAGTCTGTGTCTCAGAGTATCTCATGTCCTATGGAGAAAACAGATGCTGCTTCTCTTCCCCAAAACTCTTCTGTTGCACTTCATGAACTTTATTCTGCGCCTTTTCTAGGCCCATATGAGCAATACAGCAACTTGAATTTAAGTAGTATGCAAAACACAGTTGTAGCTGAAAAAACTGTGACAAGTACTGTCGTTAGGAATGATAAACCAATCAGTGAAAATCAAGATGATTCGCTTTTGAAGTCTGATTTGTGTGCTAGAGAAGACATAAGCATTACATCAACTAGTGACCGAAGCAGTGTGGAGAGAGAAGTAGCTGAACACCTAGCAAAAGGTTTCTGGAGTGACATTTACAATACAGAGACTGCTTGTCAAATGCGTTTGTCACCTGCAACAGCAAAAGAATGCTCAGAACCAATATATTCAGGAAAAAAATCAGAGTGCCCATGGTTAGGTATCAGTCTCAATGAGAGCCCTGAACCTTGTTCTCAAAGAACTTTTACAACTCTGAACTCTGTCAATTGCCCATTTATAAGTAACCTTGGTACTGAAGTATGCTCAAACAGCCCAGAGATAAATAGTGGAGATTATATCCAAGAACCACAACAAGAACAATGTCCATATACTTGTGTGATAAGTTTGGGAGAAGACTCTGAAACTGACACTGAGGGAGACAGTGAGTCCTGTTCAGCAAGAGAACAGGAATGTGAGGTGAGGACATTCTGGCTATATTTTTGTTTCCATAGATCTGTATGCTCCTTTCTGAAATCTAAATTCTAAGCCCAATTAGTTCCAGACGGTTTTCTTGCTTGGTTTCAAAACTCTAGGGGGAAAGTACCATTTTATTTCTCCATCTAAAATGGTTGAAAGATCTGTTGGAATACAGTTAGTAATTTTAAAATAATTAGGTTGTTAAAGGAGGTTTATTGAAATTCATAATGTCTATGAAGTGTGTGGAAATGTGCAAGATGAGAGGAGACATGTCGGTATTAAAGCTAATTGCATAATTTTCTAAGGAAAATTTTTCTATCAAATATGCATTTAGTTAAAATTGAATATTTTGTGTGAATGTGTTTTGTTTTGACAAAATTTTCAATGGGGAAAAATTGAAATGACTTTTCCAGTTGTTTGATATTGAATTGTTTTGACTTAAATTAAATATGTTTTAAAATATACTATAAATATCAAAATGATTAAGTATTACGAAAACAAAATGTTTGATATTAATTTTTTTTTGGAATTTTCATTCCACTGGAAACTTTGAAAACTTGGATTTTTGTTGCAATCTGGTGGCAAATATTATTTTGGAAGGGGGGGGGGGGAGGGAAATTGTGTTTTTTGACAAGCTGAACTCTGTATAATTCCAAACTACTTTTATACTGCACTTGTTTCTGCTACTTTGGTTATATATTGTCTGTTTCTTCAACTGCAGAAATTGCTTAGTGCTTGTTTTTGTGATGAAGTGAAGCACTCCTGTTTTTCCTGTTTTCTTTTCTTTTTTTCCCCATCCCTCTCAATGCATTGTTTTTTTGTTCATATGGTAGAACTTTTACCTTCAGCTGAATGTCATAAATAATCAGTTTCCACAGACTATGTAGAAAAATGGAAATTCTAAAGTTACAATATGATGCTGTGATGTAGAACTCTTCATGACTCTAAAGAAGTTTTACCTTTCAGGCTTTAAGAACAGATTCAGCCCCCAAAATAAGCAGTGCATAATTTGCACTGAAAGTAAGTGGGAAAACTGCTAGCTAACTCCAGTGCTGAATTTGGCCTATTCCTTAAATTCATGGAATGGTAAATGGCATTGTCTGGAGCAGCATTCCATCCACTTTTTTAGTGTTAGTGATGTTTCTGGTGGTAGCAGTAGAAACCTGTTGAAAGACTCCCTTCCTGCATTCAGTTCTTTAGGTAAAAGTAAGCTGATATTATTTTTGACATTTTTATTTTTTTATTAAGTCTGCATATATTCTTTTAATAGCTTATTTTAAAATATTACATTTGAAAAACAAAGATGGCGTTCAACATGAACCAAGCATTGGTGACAGGCCTTATAATGTTGGTATGTGTGCATATTTGTAGCAGCTGCTGTCCCCAAAGCTCAAGCATAGAGGGGGAGGAGGCTCAATTCTATATATAATAATGGAAAGTGTTAAGCAACCTAAATACAGGAGTTGCAACCAGTTACCCGTACAATAGAAACAATTTAATACACATTTATAGATGTGTATTTGTGTAACATATATATGCAATATTATATATTGTTAACGGTTTAGGGTGAAATTCAGACTGTGCTGGGGGATGCCTCTAGAAGGTCTTATACGCTAACTCAGGATTTCTCAACCTGCGGTTTGGGACCCAAAACTGGGTTGCCAAAATGTTTCAAAGGGTTGCTTGGTAGCTCCTATCGCTCCTGTCCCACAGGGCTGGCTGGGCACTCAGATTTGACCTAGCCATGATGACGGAGTCTGATTAGGCCAAATTTGAGTGAGTGGCACTGCAACCCAATGAGCCAGGTCACAACTCCAGTTTGGTCCAGTCAGGTGGGTGTGGCCAAACCTGAGTGGTGCTGCAACCCTGAAGGGTTGCCACACCGAGAGCCAAGCCCAGCTAGCCCCACAGCATAGGAGCTGCCACTGTGGGATCAGTGCTGGGCAGGACCCAACCCCTTTGGCGGGCAGCACGCGACTGGAAATCACCCTAGGGCCTTTATCCCCAGACTATTTACTGGTTTGTGACATGCCATAAACATTTACAAATGGGTACTGAGCCCAAAAAGGCTGAGAACCATTGCACTAACTAATACCTGGCGTGTTCTAATCCACTGCACAGGAGTAGATTTTACTCCTAAGGAATATTCTTTTTTGGAAAACCTGAAATTAAATGTGCAAAGATCTTGGATTATATTTACTGGATTCTATCAAGATATCGGCCTGAAATCCTGGGATTTTATCTGTGACTGTGCAAATGTGATGAGATTGCTTTTGCCTCTCTGGTTAATATTGGTGTTCTAGTTCTGCTCATGTTCTTTCAATGAAGTTTGTTTTTTTGTAAATGTTTTATTAATTTCAAGAAACCCCTCCAGTTTAGCTGATTTTTAATTTTGCTTTTATCAGTTTACTCCTTGGTTCAAAACTATATTTTATATTTTAGGTAAAACTGCCATTTAATTCACAAAGGATCACTTCACTTTCTAGAAATGACTTTCAGTCATTTCTGAAAATGCACAAATTGACTCCTGAACAGCTGGATTGTATCCATGATATCCGAAGGCGAAGTAAAAATAGAATTGCCGCACAGCGCTGTCGTAAGAGAAAACTTGACTGCATACAGAATCTTGAATCTGAAATCGAAAAACTGGTATGTATAGAAAATTCCTTAACAAAGTCAGACTCATCCCTCAAATTAGGTTTTTGTTTTTTTTGGGTCAGACAGCTTGGTCAAATATGGAGTAAGTTTGGTTTATGCTGCCTAATGTTAGGCACTCAACGTTGAAAGTTTTGTTCGCGTACAGCACTTTCCTACAGTAATTTAATGTTGCTATACTGATGTTATATAAAATAGTAGGCGCCATATAGATCAAAACAGGGTATATTGTCTTTAAAGTTACAGTCTAAATAGACACTATATAGCTGGGTAGCACCAAAACCGAAAGTGGTGGTATTTAGCATAAGCCTTGTTAGTATTATAATTTTTGTTCGGATTTGTAATCCATATTTTCAGTAATCTATTTTAATGTTTCTTTGGGAGGGATAGAAACTGTTTATAGGCTTCCTTGAAGAAGCATGTTTATTTAAAGGATTTAAAAAAATCAAACTACAGAGTGACTTTTTTTTTTTTTTGGTCCTGTAACTCCAGAGACAAGGACATATGTATTCCCCTATAGTTAGTTATTTCTCAAAACAGTGATTCAGTCTGTGTAATAAAGTTGCTGAGAATTTTTGTATTGAATAATTTGTAAATTGTGATACTCCTTACTGTAACTAGTTTTTTTCCTCCTAGGTGTCTGCTCTCACACCACAAAGCTCAGCTAACAGCACATGTCCAAGCTCCACTGTGTCAACTGACATCCCAACCTTGAGTAGCACATAGCTTGGACATATACTGTTAGTTGAGCTTTGTGGTGTGAGAGCTGACACTTAGCTTGGGCTGGAGAGATGCTTCCTGAGTTTTCAGTGTCCTAAATATGAGCTTCCCTTGTAGTAAGCAGTATTTAAGACTATTGGAGGAGCGAGAGAGGTAAGGTGGGTCTCAAAGCAGTGAGCAGCTTCTTTTCCACAGTAGTAAGTTTGCAGTGACAAGTCAGTGTTTGTTTCCTGTGAATCTACTGTGGTAATCTGATGGCCCCAGATTGGGAAGTACTGATGTAGGAGGCAACTATTAGATCAGTGCATGGCTCTGCTCCCTTCCCAGGACAAATAAACATTCTACTCTTGTCAACTTGGAAAAAACTGTGTAGGGTGATAGTCTTGTTCCTTTCCCTTCAGTTCTGACTTCAAATTGTAAAAGTAATAGATATTTTTCAGTTTCACTTGCCATATCTTGAAAAAGATTGACTAAAAGGAAAAGGCCGTTGTAACTTTAATGTTCATATACATTTTTAAATTAAACCATAATGTAGAATAATTTGCAACAAGCAGGCAGTGTTTGCCTGAAATATCCCCACCTTTTTAGCAGGTTGACCTTAGGCAGGTGACCTATTACCCAATTAAATATAAGGGAGATAGGAGAGGATCCAGAGTGTGGACTTTGAAATGTTTGAGGGAGGAACATTAGTAGCAGCCAAACCTGGAAAGAAGTTTTGAAGTGATCGTTGTAACCTAAATGATCTGTTAATCAAGCCAAATCTCAGAAAGATGCTGAACTTGACCTACACGTTCTGCGTTTGTAAGATTAATTAGGAAAGGCAGCCACTCGCAAAATACTTGAGATATGTCTGGCAAAGCAGGCACTGAATATTTGCCATAATTTCACTGCAAGTTAGTATAGAGCTAATAGCGTACAGAGTTAGTGTTTGCATTTTGTAAATGGACTTAGATATGTCCTTGAATAAGTAAGATTATTACACAATGTTTTTGTAAAATAGCACTGTATTTACTTGAAATACCTTAAGCAGAAGAAACAATTGTATATAATTTTAGTTTATATTTAAAACTGATTGGATGCTTTCACTAACTTTCTTACATAGCTATAATAAAATCTGAACTGAGAGCAGATGTTTGGTCTCTCTTTTCAGTTGACCACATACTTTCCTCTTAAAGGGTAATATTGATTTTTTTTTTTTGGTAGTAATTGCATTTAAGCATAGGAGACCTAAAGCTCTCGCAGCAAGAAAATCAATGTGAATACAACTTGTCTTCATTTCCTCATATTTCAGGTTATTTCTTTTGAATACTGTCCATATGGGTGCTCCACTTCAGGTGCAGGTGAATCCCACCTGGCCTTGATCAGAGATTTCTGGTAGCAGTACTCATTCAGACTGCACATGCACCTACATATTATCGTGCCCTGCACCAAGGGTAGGACTGTACAGGCAAACTACCCTCAGTTCCTTCTTAACCACCTCTGCTTGAGATGCAGTGTCAGCATGCCTGCTTCACTATTAATAAGCTTATTGCTGCTTCTTCTAATTTAGTTAGTGTTTTTTAGTGTTTCATTAGTGTAGTTGTCATTTTTACTTCATTTTTATTTTATTCTGTTATTTTGAGGATTTTAGTTTATTCCTTCCACCCCTCTTGAGGGAATCCTCCTTTTCCTCCATTGTGGAATTATGCCAAAGTCATCAGGATTTAAACATTGCCTCTCACGCCAAGAAGCTATCCGAGTCAGCGACAAACATTCCCAGTGCATTTGCTGCCTGGGGAGTGTGGGGAACGCATTCCCCCAGAAATGTAATCTTTCTGCAGCCCTTAAGAGCAAGATTCTGAAGAATCAGGAGATCAGGCTTAAACTGCTCATGATGGTGCTCTCTCTTCACCCTGCCTCAGATCTGGATCTGGGGACCCTCCTGCCCCGTACACCAGCTTCCCAGTGAGCATCATGCCCCGTCTACTTCAGCACCGTCCTAACCCATGGCTTTGAAAGACAGATCATCCAAAGGGACTGGGAAAGCTATAAGAAGAGTTCTACTTCTCTTTGAGGCAGTAGCTTTCCCAGGAGATCTCAGTCTCTGCAAAGGTTGATCATTTTGGAGCCCACAGGTGATGGTCTGGGTACTGTTGAGGCTCCAGGCTCCTCCATTACCAGTAGTGCTCCCAAAACCTGAGCTCATTGAGGAGCCACTGTGCCAAGCTGGTTTTGGTACCTAAACCATCTTCAGTACAGTCTAAGCTCAACCAGAGTAGCAGGGAGAAACACCTGGCTTCTGAGAAGACTGTACCATCTGATCTTACTGTTCAATCTCTGGTGCCTAGCCATGTGACTCCCTTAGTACTGCAGAAGTCTAAGTGGCCTCATACTACTCAGTGTTCGAGACTGTCAAAATCATCAGTACCATTGATTTCTATTACAAAGGACTCATTGACGAAGGCCCCACTTTTGGTTCTGACAACTCAAGTACTGCAAGAGCTTAGGTACTCTAGGGATCTGCATGTCTCCAATGAGCCAGCGTCTCCCTTCTTAATGGGTTGTGTGTGCCTGTTGGTACCAAGATTGTCATAGTCATGAGAATTACAACTTTCTCTGGTACCATCCCCTTCCTTACCAGAGCTTCCTTAAATGCTGTAACAATTAGACAGGAACAGGTTCATGACTCTATCAAATCTAGTGGCAGAGATTCAAATAAGCCCACAGACATCCACAAGCAATTGTATCCAGTTACTGGGAGACATGGCAGCTTGTGACACAGCCTGCCAGATTATATCTCCACTGCTTCCAGGGGTGAGTCAGAACAATTTATAGTCCAAACAGACCAGTCTAGACAGACTGGTGTTGGTCCCTCAAAAAGGTGGGACACCCTCAGTTGATGGAAGGATCCTCACAATATCTGTGTAGGTGTTCCATTCGTTCAGCATCCTCCAATCATTACCATAACAGATGAGTCTTCTAGGATGGGAAGCCATTTAGGGATGCACAGCATTCAGAGCAGGTGGTCTACACAAGAAGCTCATTTACACATCAGCCTCCTGGAGCTGAAGGTGGTCAGGAATGGCTGCTTATACTTTCTGCCATTAATCAAGAGCACATCCATCAAAATCATAACAGGCATTGTAGCCTACATGTTGTTGTATATCAACCAGCAAATAGGGTGGGGTGGCAGGGCAGAGATTCCCTTCTCTTTGTGCTGGAGCAGTGAGGCTATGGAACTGGTGAATTACCAGTCATGTTCTAATTTCCCCATCTTACCTCCCAGGCATACAAATCACTATGGCTAATGACCTCAGTAGGCACTTCTCTCCAGAATATGAATGGGAGTTGGACTTGTGGACTCTTGATCATATTTTTTCAAACTCAGTGGTTTCTGGAGGTGGACTTTTTTACCACTGTCGCCAACAGGAAGTGGTGACGTTATCATTCAAGGGGAGTGTTGGGCCTTCCGTTTCTGGGAGATGCTGTCTTTGTTGCATGGACAAGGGGCCTCCTTTATGTGTTTCCTTCAACATTATTGTTATTGAAAGTGGTAAAGAAGATAAGATAAAGTGAAGGTTATACTAATATCTCCAATGTGGCCCCAGCAGGCTTGATATGCTTACCTGATTCACCTTGTGGCTTGTCCAGCAATCAATCTTCTGGCCATTCCCCACCTTCTTGCTTAACATGCTGGTCAAATTCTCTATCTCAACCTGAGAATTCTTTGCCTTAAGGCTTGGTTACTCCAAGGCTCGCAGAAATGGAAACTACTTGTACTACACAAGTGTAACAGGCGTTATTAAACAGAAAAATATTTATATGAGTTACTTACCTCCAGAAATGGTAGAGATTCCACCATTGGTGTGTCTAACCATGTTTTTGTGACTCGTCTCTCCCTGCTGTCCTTAACCCTGATCTTTTAAAACTCAATAGTTTATCTATGAGTTTTATCAGTGTACACTTGGCTGCTATAATGGCTTTCCATTCCTCATTGGGAGAACTTTAAATATTTGCTCATCTCACAATGAAGAAGTTCCTTAAGAGATGGAGAGAGTTTTTCCTGCAGATTAGGGGACCTATCCCTATTTGGGATTTGAACGTTTTATGAGGACCCCCTCTTTAGCTTCCTCCATCAGCTATTGATTAAAATGACATTCTTCGTTTGCTCATGTCTATTCCATTCCAGATGTGCACATGCCCATGTGCCTGGTCCTCGGAGATTTTTGCCTTAGCGGTATCCATAGGGTCAGCAGTGGCGCCCCTTGAGTGCCACGCTCATGCGTTGGTATATCAGGTGCCGCTGGCCCTACACCTCCTCAGTTCCTTCTTACCTCCTGTGGTGGTTAGTCGGAGCACCTTTCCTTTCATTAGAAGGCTAGCAGTTTCATTTCTACTGACTTAGAGCCATAGGGCCTTATAAATATTTTGTTTATAGTAGTTAGTGCTAAGTAGTTAACTATAGTTAGGAGTTAGTCTCAGCGGGGACTTCATCCCAGGTGGGACATGCCCCAGTCTCCCGGGTTAAGCCCTGCGCGGACTTTAACAGGCCTATGCGGGTAAGTGACCCCCATAGCAGCTGCCTCAAGTGCTTGGGGGAATCACACATGAAGGACAAGTGCCGTATTTATAAAATCTTTCGGCCCAGGACTCAGAAGGAGCAGGATATTTGTTTGCTGTCTCTTCCTGGAGTCTTCCTTTCGCCCAGCTTTTGAGCTGTCCCACCAAAACTCATCTAGTACTGCAGTGGCCTTATTGGAGCACGTGGGGCATGCCGGTCATGGCAATGCCCCCTTCGCACTACTCATCTGCCGCTCCCTCGGAACAACAATTGACGGCACCAACGGCACCGGACTCAGTACATGAGGTGCGATTGGAGGTGGAGGCAGAGGAGCTGCATTCACACCTAAACCTCCCTCCCCACGGTGGACGATGTCCCAAGGCCTCCCCTGGTGGTAAAATCATCGTCTTCATCCCTGGATGAGGCGGTCTTGGGACCCTCGAGTGTCAGCCTGTGGGGCGATTTTAAAGAACAACGGGCCCTGGCTCGACGGATGGCCAAGAACTTGGGACTACAGGTGGAGGAGGTGGCCGAGCAGGCAGACACCTTGTTCAATGTCCTGTCAGCCTCTACCCCTGCCCGTGTTGCACTGCCAGTGCATGACGGTGTTCTCAAAAGTGCCAAGGCCCTCTGGCAAACCCCGTCAGCCATCCCTCCCACCTCCAAAAAGAAGTACTTTGTCCTGGCCAAAGGGTTCAAGTATGTTTATACCCACCATTCCCTTGGCTTGGTTGTTGTCTCTGCAAAAGATGAAAGACAAGCAGGGGCACACCAGCTCAACTCCCAAAAACAAAGAGGTCAAAAGGCTGGACTTGTTTGGGAGGAAAACTTATTCATCTGCCTGCCTGCAATTCCGGGTGGCGACCATCAGGGAGATACAATTTTAACGGATGGGATTTTCGCCGTAAGTTCAAGGAGTTCTTCCTGCAGGGTTTGGCCAAAGAATTGAGCACTCTGGTTGAGGAGGGCACCACAGCGGCTAGGTTCTCCCTCCAAATGGCGTGGGATGCGGCTGACTCGGCAGCTAGGGTGGTCGTGTTGGAGGTGGTTATGAGGCCCAGCTCCTGGCTTCAGACCACTGGCCTCTGACAAGACATGCAGACCTCAATCCAGGATCTCCCATTCAATGGGAGCTGTCTCTTTTTTTTTTTTTTTTTTGAGGAGGCAGATATGAGGCTGCATGGGTTAAAAGATATTTGAGCCACCCTTTGCTCGCTGGGCATGCATACGCCATAGTCTGCATGGAAGCAGTTCCAGCCAAGCCTGTTGCCAAGGCCTTGGCAGTCTCATCCAGGATCTGCAAGAAGAAGGGATAGGGACGTAAGTTTCAACTGCTGCCGCCCTTCATCCTCCTGCTCACCTGCGTGGCTCAACCCAGCAAAGCATCCCGGAGGCCAGAAGCGCTCATTCTGAGAGTGCGTTTGAGAGCAATGCCCCAGTCAGCTCCCAGGATCCATCCCGTTCTTTCCTCAACTATCTTCATCCCTACTGTTCAGCCTGGTTGTGGGTCACCTCGAACTGCCGGGTGCTGGACATAGTGTCACTACCCCCTGCAGTTTTCAGCCAACCTTCCCTCCCACACCCATTCCCCCTCATCCTTCAGGGACCCTTCTCATGACCAACTACTTGCTGAAGAGGCTGAGAACCTCCTGCACCTGGTGGTGGTGGAGGAGGGAGGTCCCTTTGGACATGTCTGAAAAGGGGTTCTACTCCCGTTATTTCCTAATCAGAAAAGTGAAAAGGGGCCTTAAACCCATTCTGGACTTGTGACGCCTCAACAAATCTCTCAAGAAGTTGAAGTTTTGCATGGTCTCCCTAGTCTCCATCCCCCTCCCTGGATCCGGGAGACTGGTACACCGCCTTCAGCTTGAAGGATGCTTATTTCCATATTCCAAGGTCACGGATGTTTCCTCCATTTCATAGTGGGCGGATACCATTTCCAATTCACCGCGCTCCCCTTTGGCCTGTCATCGGCCTCAGGGGTCTTCACAAAATGTATGGCGCCAGAGGCTGCTTACCTGAGATGTCGAGGGATCCAGGTCTTCCTGTATCTTGACGATTGGCTCATCAAGGACAGGTCTCGGAAACAAGGGCAGAGATGCCTCGATCTTGTGCGTTCTACCTGCTGCAACCTGGGCCTGTTGGGGAAACAAGAAAAAGTCCACCTTAAGGACATGAATAGAGTTCGTTGGGGCGGTTCTTGACTCCATGCGAGCCAGAACCTTCCTTCCAGATGTGCATTTTCAGGCCATGTCAGACCTGATCTCCCATGTGAAGAACCACCGGTTCATCCTGGCTCACACCTGCCTGTGGTTGTTGGGCCACATGGCCGCCTGTCCATACATGGCCAGTGATGCCTGGCTCCATCTCCGGCCTCTGCAAGCATGGCTGGCATTGGTTTACATCCCCAACAAGCACTACCTAGACCAGGCAGTCAGGGTGCCGGATTACATCCCATTGTCCCTGGATTGGTGGATGATCCCCAGGTTGGTGTTGCAGGGAGTTCCCTTTGTGACCCCAGCCCCATTGCTGACCCTGGTCTCTGATGCTTCAGACCTGGGCTGGGGAGCCCACCTGGGTGAGTTCATCATGCAAGGTTGTTGGCTGCGAGATGATCTGGCCCTCCATATCAGTGTCAGGGAGCTCAAAGTGGTTCGCCTGGCCTGCCAGGCTTTCTTAACCCACGTGAGGGGCAAGGTAGTGCAGGTCCTTGCGTACAATACCACCGCCATGTATTATATCAACAGGCAGGGCGGAGCTAGATGGTCTGCCCTTTGCTAAGAAGGTCTCCGCCTTTGGGACTTTTGTGTGTGGTAGGCCACTCATCTGGTAGCCACACATCTGCCTGGGACCAGGAATGTGTTTGCAGATCACCTCAGCAGGACTTTCTCGTCTTGCCACAAGTGGGCGCTCCATCTGGAAGCAGTCAGTATTATCTTCCGGAAGTGGGGGATTCCCCAGGTGGACTTGTTCCTGTTCCATCCAAACAGGAAATGCCATGTGTTCTGTTCAGTCCGGGGGATGGACAAGGGTTCCCTCTCAGATGCTTGCCTGCTCCCGTGGTAGGGGCCCTGATGTACACCTTGCTGCCAGTGCCATTGATCCACAGAGTCCTCATGAAGTCAAACAAGACAGGGTGAAGATTATCCTGATAGCCCCCAGAGTGGCCTCACTAAAACTGGCTCAGCACGCTGCTGGACCTTTCGATAGCCGCCCCGCTGCAACTACCTCTCTGGCAGGACCTGCTGTCAAAAACCACAGCAGTCTTCTGTACCCCAACTTGGTGGTGTTGCAGTTAGCAACATGGCTGAATGCAGAAGAGCGTGAATGCATGGCCCCAGTTCAACAGGTCTTGTTGGGTAGCAGAAAGCCCTCCACCAGAACAACTTAACTGATCAAGTGGAAAAGGTTCACATGCTGGGCTTCGGAATGACATGCATGGGCCGAGCAGGCCTCACTGCAGGTGATCCTGGATTATCTTCTGCACCTCAAGCTCCAGGGCTTGTCCCTGTAATCGATCAGGGTCCACCTAGCCCTCGTGCTGAATTTCATGCTGTCGAGGCTCATGAGCCTCCCTTTGAACCTCTGGGCTTTCTGTTCTCATCTCCTGGAAGGTTTTGTTGTTGTTTTGCGGAAATGTCTGCCTGCAGGGTATTTGAGATCAGGGCGCTTATTTCAGAATTGGCCTTCTATATCGACAGGACAAAGCCGTTTTGCAAGTCAACACAGCTGTTCGTTGCAGTGGGAGACAGGATGAAAGGTCACCCAGTATCTGCTCAAAGGATTTCATTCTGGATTACGGCCTGCATCCGCTACCACTGTGAGCTAGCAAAAGTGCCTGCACCAGCAATAGTCAAGGCGCACGCAACTAGAGCGCAAGTGTCATCAGCGGCCTTCCTGGCTCAGGTGCCGATTCAAGAAATCTGTAGAGCTGCTGCCTGGTCGTTTATCCATGTGTTTACGTCCCATTATGCATTTACCCACTGCCGCTGCCGACCAAAGGATACCGCTAAGGCAAAAGTTTTTGATCGCATGTGGGCACGTGCACACCTGGAATGGAATGGACATGAGCAACAATAGTTATGAAAAGGCAGGTAACCATTTTTTCTTGTAAGCCATTGCATTTGCCAGAAGAGATGGGGAAATACAGATGTTAATGGGGGACACCTCCCTTTGTTACAGTATTCTTCAAAGACAAAGTACCGTTACAACCACATGCAAAATGTTTACTTCCAAGCTATTGTCTGAATTTCATCTCAACCAAGTTATCCATCTCCTGGCTCTTTTTTTCCCCCCAAAGCCACTTATGAAAGGCAGGGTCCTGACTAGTCTTACCTTGGATGTCAGGAGGGTGTTAGCCTTCTATTTGGACAGAACTAGGGTTACCATACGTCCTCTTTTTTTCCCGGACATGTCCGGCTTTTCGGCACTCAAACCCCCATCCGGGGGGAATTGCCAAAAAGCCGAACATGTCCGGGAAAATGGTGGCTCTGCTCCTCCCCTGACTCTTCAGCTCTGTTTAAGAGCCGAGCTGCCCGAGCGCTATGGGCTTCAGGCAGCCCCCTTGCCTCCGGACCCCAGCCGCCGGCCGGGCACTTCCCCTCCTAGGCTCCGGCGGCACAGGGTCCGGAGGCATGGGGGCTTCCCAAAGCTGGTAGCGCTGGGGCAGCTCGGCTCTTAAACAGAGCCGAAGAGTCAGGGGAGGAGCAGAGCCTCCAGCCGCGGCGGCTCTGCTCCTCCCCGACTCTTCGGCTCTGTTTAAGAGCTGAGCGCTACTGGCTTCGGGCAGCCCCCATGCCTCCGGACCCTGCGCCGCCAGAGCCCGGGAGGGGAAGTGCCCGGCTGGGGGCGCAGGGTCCGGAGGCAAGGGGGCTGCCCGAAGCCCAAGCGCTACCGGCTTCACGGTTTGCCGGGCAGCCTCCAGACCCTGCGCCCCTGGCTGGGCGCTTCCCCTCCCGGGCTCCAGCTGCGCTGGGTAAGCGCTGGCTGGGGGCGCAGGGTCTGGGGGCTGCCCGGCAAACCGTGAAGCCTATAGCGCTTGGGCAGCCCTTTCCCCATGGCTGGGAGTGGGAGGGAAGAGGGGGCGGAGTTAGGGCAGGGAAGGGGTGGAGTTGGGCGGGGCTGGGGGTGGGGAAATGGGCGGGGCCAGGGCCCGTGGAGGGTCCTCTTTTTTTATTTAATAGATATGGTAACCCTAACAGAACCAAATCATTCAGAAAGTTTTCTAGATTGTTTCTCTACTGATGAAAGGTCTGTAGGGTCTGCAATGTCCAGAGGCTTTCAAGGCGGATTTCTAGTTGTATTATTTATCAATCTTCCAGTTTATACAACCTCTTCTTATGGTGTTGGCCCATTCCACAAGGCCTCTCTCTACCTCTGTGTCATTACTCAAACATGTTCCTATTCTGGAGATTTGCAAAGCTACACTCTTGTCTTCAGTACATTCCACTAAATCAGATGCAGCCGTTGGAAATACAGTCTTGTCTTCAGTCATGGATTCGGCTCTGAAGCTCCCTTCTCCACTTGTGAGCATTGCTTGGTAGTCACTTGAATTTGAGTATGCGTAGGAACACTACTCAAAGGAATGGTTACTCAGCTTGTGCAGTAATGGCAGTTATTTGAGATGAGTCCCTATGGGTGCTCCTCTACCCACCTCCTTCCTCTTTAAGAGTTTCTTCAGTGGGACTTCGTGATGGAAAAGGAAGTTAGGGTAGCTCACCCTCAAACATAGGGTACATGCTCAGGCTAAACAGGTATTTCTACCAGTAATCTTTGATCAAGGTTGCACGGGGCACATGCACAACTGAATCTTTGATCAAGGTTGCACGGGGCACATGCACAACTGAAGTGGAGCTCTCGTGAGAGGACACATCTGGAACTCCATTACTGAACAAGATGTGTAAACTCTCCTTATGACCCTCTATTATGAGCAAACACTGTTTGAGACTACCATATGTACCTCATTACTTAAGAATAATGGATTATGGATGCAATTATATAGCCTTTACTTTGATTCCTGCTTTTGTAGGTTTGGCAGACTCTTCATGTGTTCTCACTATAGTATTGATATTTTAGTTCTATAAAAATATTTAGAAAGAAATGAGACCACTGAGTCATGACCAGGTCCTGCGGATAATTGCAGAAAATTTTGAAGCCTGTGGGAAAGACTAGCAGTATTTACAAGGGAACTCTTATTTTTTCCCCAAGGATTTTAACTGCATTTCTGCAGCAGAGAGAAGGATTTGAGTTGAATTTTAAGTTACTTTGTTATGGCCTATTTAAAATTGTACATACACATACTGAAATTACTATAGTGAATCGTCAGCTAGGAGCATCCAGCCACAGAAGCATCCCTCCAGAGCTTTTAAACTTTGGTTAGATGGACAAACCCAGTTTGGGGCAAAGGACAACCTGCTAAACAGAGGTCAGGCACTTGATGTAGAAAACCATTACAAAGGAGTTGGGTTAGAACTGCACAATCCAAGTCCATTTTCCCTCTTTAGCTAGTACCAAATTGGAAAGTAATTAGTTGTTTTTGCTGTTGCTCTTGTTTTTGCAAGGCTAGGTTGAAGGCAGTCTTTTTTGTTGGTATCTACATGCTTTTTTCCCCTGCCCGTCTTGGTGATACTATCAGTGCAAGTATGAGACACAGGTTGGATTTTATTGTTTAAGGAGGGGTGTCTTCCATTCTGTTCCCATGTGTCTGCACCCTCAAATCCTCATGTTAGGGCTTTGGCATTTTAGAAGGACCATCTTTGAATTTTTGCAGTGCTGGGTGCTCAGTAGTTTTGGAAATTGAGCTTCTGATTTAGGTGCCCAAGTATGGATTAACTTTAGGCACCTGTTTTTGAAATTCTTGGCCAGGATAGTGTTGTTGTAAGCTAACCTTGAAAATGTGATACAGATTGACCATGTGCATTTTCCCATTCTATTTTTACCTGTACAGTTTCTGTGCACCTACCCAAGTAACTTCTAAAGGAAATGTGCTGTAAGTGCAGTCGTTCTTTTCCTGTGCTCCTGCTGTTCTGTATAAAAATACTTGGATTTCCTTCCTTAAAAAGGAAACCTTTGCCTTACAAAAGCCTGCTCTATAAGTTGCGACTACACATTCATACTTGTGGGATTGATGCCTCCCGGCACTAAGCTGTGGAATTTTAGAGAGCGCGGTGTTCATTGGAGCCAGTCATCTCCCCCCCACACACACACACCTCTTGTGAGGGATTCAGAGAGTAGGAAAAGGGGTGTGGTCCCAGCCCTTTGTCAGAGTAATCTGATTCTAGCACTATTGACTCCATTGAACCAGAAATAGCTCTGTGCCCACTATAAGGTGCCCAGTCCATCTGGATTGACTGAATCCACTGCCTAGGATGTTCACCAGAGTCCATGATGCTGTTACTTGAAGAAGTGGTCCAGTGTCCATTATACACAACATTAGGTGATCCACACTGTTGTCGGGTCGTTGAGTCTGGAGCCAAGGTTTTGGCACTTGACTAATGTGCTACTTGCGTGAAGTGGTCCAGCAGCAGTAAAAGTGATCTCTGGATCCTTGCGGGGTGACAGTCTGGTGCCAAGGATCTTGCATAACTGACTCTAGTAAGCCACTTGCTTAAAGTCACTTGTCCCACAGTGTAGGTGGCATTAAGGTCCCTGGTTCCAATAGTGCCAACAACTCTGGTGAACTCACAGGCTGGGCCTGGGGATCAATTTTATTTCCACTCCCCTTTTTTGTATACATTGTGGTACGGTCTTTTATTATATGATCATTTGCTATCTTTTCCACGGGACCCTTGCCTCATTCAGTACAGTTCAGTGAATGAGACTGTTGTTTGTAGGATCCCTCTTTCGTTTGTGGCAGAAGCTGGAGGGTGTGTGGTAAATGAGGTTGGGGGCTTCAGGAAGAGAAAGGGCAGTCTCGTGATTCAGGCAGTTGAATGTCACCCTGAGGAACTGATTTCTATCCCTGCCTGTGTCACAGAGTTTGTATGTGATGCTAGGCAAGTCACTTCAACCATATTTCCAGATGATCACTAATTAGTGTACCTTGTTTTCTGGATGCCCAATTTGAGACCCTAGAGTCTGATTTACATAAGTGCTGAGTACTCACAGCTGCACCTGAAGTCAACAGGACATGTGCTTTGAACATTAAAAGTGCTGTATAATGCTAAGTTCTTGGTGGGGACAAGGAGAACTGGGTCCTATGCATCTCAAATTGGGCACCCAAAATCAATGTTATATCCAATAATTAGTATTCACTGTAGATAGAAAAATACCTTAACTGGAAATATTTTTTGGAGATTTAGGGTTTAGTACTAAGCAACAGTCCACAGCAGTTTATCAATACAATATGCAAATAAGTGCCTCAGCATACGCAAGATGTGTGTATATATATGTATTGACTTCAGAAAGGAAGCAGCTGCCAGCCTTGCTTCCCTCTGCTGGGCTAGCAAAGCACTGTTACTAGCTGAGATGGGAAGGACTGGCAGCAACTGCTTCCCTGCAAAGTACCACTAAAGAGATCATCAGTTTTCTCAGGGAGATAGTAGTGAAGGTTGCTGTTCGAAGCTCTGTTGCAAAAGGAAAGCTTGGAGGAAAGGAGAGACTATGGAAGTAAAACTTAAAAATATGTTATAATTGTTTATGAATAAAGGAGTCAATGTAGCATAGCTTGTGGATAAAGAGGGGGTATTTGTTGTGTGTGGGGGTGGGTTTTTTTTTTTTTGAGAGAGTGCGAAATTCATTTGTTTGAAGCTGCGTCAACCGATTATATTGCACCACTAAGTCTTACGCTTGTTTAATCTACATAGCCCCCTGCCTCTAGCCTAGTCCATCTCTGCCATCTGGAGAATTCTAGATTAATCACAACTTGATTTTACTGCCATCTGCTTCATTTAACGTTGCTCTTTCCTGCCTCTACAGTCTTTCTTCTTATCCTCCTCTGTGACCTCCCCTCATCCTGATGGTCCCATCAGTCATTCCTTGCCAGCTCCATGTCAGTTTCTTGAGCCTCTCCTACCCTGATGTCCTCCACTTCCGCCATCCATCTGAAAAGCCTGTACAACAGTCTCTCAATTTAGTACAAAATGAACAAAAAATCCGCAAGCATTTTTTAAATCATCTGAGCCCTCCATATCATATGAATGTGCATGTAACTTGAATAACTGCATTTTCTTTGTCGAGTGCTTGCACATGTCCATTCCACTTCGTGTGTGAATACAAGTGCACTGAAGCCGGAGATATTTTTCCCACACTGGAACTTGTTGGGGTTGTACGTGTGCCCATGACGATCTGCTAGGCAAGGGTATAAAGGGGCACAGATCCCTCAACACCTGTGCCCAACCCCCTCGTTCCTTCTCACTGCCTGTGGTCAGCATTCAGAGCATGTGTGAGCTAGTCGTGCTCTTTCCAACTTTCTCTAAAGAGAGTTTTTCTAAATGTTGTTGTTGTAGTAGTAGTACATAGGTAGTTTTTAGCATAGTTCTAATTAATGGTACATTGAAAAAAAAAGTTGTTGTTTCCTTCGAGCTTTAAGCTCGGTACTGGGGCATACTTAAGTCCCCAGGGTTTCACTGCTATTCTTGCTGTAACAAATTTATGCCAATCAGCGGTCCCCACTCTTACAGTTTTTAAAGTGTTTGGGAGAAGGGCACATGAGGCATAAGTGCCCTATCTGTAGGTGGTTTAAGACCAGAATTAAAGAGTTGAGAGAAGTTCAGCTTTGACATTTCTTGGTGGAAGCAGCTTTGCATGCGCACACACCCAGAATCCTGCTGCTCAGTACATGGAGGTTCAGACTCTACTGAGCTCAGAGTGCACCACTACGCTTGGTGGCATCTCCTCGTTGCCACTGTCCATCTCCAGTACCGCACATGCAGCAGAAGTAGAGTACTTTCTTCTTTTTTAGCCAGAAGAAGCCCTCTTCATCTTCAAGGACTAGATGATCAACAGAATCACATAAGACAACCAGTACTGAGGTTAGAGCTAAGCCAGCTCCAGCTAGGTGCTCCCTAATATTCCATTTGTAGTTTAGCAATGTAGAGCCATTGGCTCCAGCATATAACGTGTTACTGTCAAGACTGCATCAATTTCCAGACCTTCTGTGACATTGACTTCACCTACGATGCATCTTATGCCCTTGGTACTGAAGCATACATGGCAACCAGGACCACTTTTGCCTGTCTGTGCCAGACTCACCATTGATGCAGGATGAAGTTCAGATACCAATTATTCCTGCTACACAAGCTCTGGCACTGGGATCTCCTCAACATTTACTCATTCAGCACTATTAGAGACCGGGCAGTTGTTGGTGCCATAGTGACCAGATGCTCTTAATGGAGCAGATGTACAATACCTTCAGCAGGACTGCTGTCCAGTGTTGCATCACATTGGCCTTCAGATTATGCTTACTCTTAAGGTGGATTCATACCTTTGGGGATCCCATCACAGAAGGTCATATGCTTCTCCTCATTTATCCTTGGTCTCAGCACCCTCATTTGTGTAATAGCAGGTCCTAGGAGGGGATACTTCAGGGCTTGGCCCAAGTACCATATCATGCACAGCACTGGCCCTTTTGGAATCTTTTGGGGTTCCTCCAGACTCTATGCTGTATGTCTGTTACCATCAAGGCACTGTTCTCTACCCAGTACTGATCCAACTACCAAGCAAGCAGGTGATTTTATTCCTCCAGTGCCTGTTCCTCTTGGTATAGCACTTCAGCAGATAGCAGAACAGGTGGACTCTACAGTGCCCCCATTCAGCACTTTCTCATCATTCCCTGATAATGCCACTGTCTCTGAATCATCTTTTCCAGTTCCTGACATTCATAAGATGTACTAGGAACTTATGAAAAGCGTAGCCACCTCTGTTGGGAATACGCGGTCTGCTCAAGTGACTTTACCTGTTAATGAGGCCATGTTGGAACCTACCAAAATCCTTTTGGTACCCCCCACTCCCCATTATCTGACACTCATTGCCGAAAGGACTGAAGAGGTTCCAAGTTCGTTCCCAGAGATATGAGTACTTTTATTTGCACCCAAATGTAGGATCTTTGATCACCATGGCCATGAATAAAAAGGTGAGACAAGGGTGACCTAAATCTACTCCCAAAGACAAAGATTCAAAGAACCTGAATTAGTTTGGGGAAGAGGTTTTATTCATTGTTGAGATTGCAATTTAGAATTTCAAATCAAACTCTGACATCCTCAAACTGTTATGGAATCCCATTTAGACCTAAAGTTGCTAGATGCTGCTGCTGCTGCTAAAGAGGAGTACAGAGCTCTTGTTAGTCAGGGTAGCAAAAAAATTGTCATTACAGGCTGCAATAGACAACATGAATTCAGCAGTTCAAATAATGGCAATGGTAATCACTGAGCACCGTGTTTCTTGTTTGCAGTCATCTGGCATTCCTCCCCAAAGTCCAACAAACAACTGAGGATTTGCCCTTTGAAGACTCACATTTATTTTCAGAGAAAACAGATGAAGCTCTGCATTCTCTTAAAGATTCTAAGACAACCCTAAAGTCTTTGGGCATTTATACTCCATGCTGTAAGAGAGAACAGTTCTAGTCTCAAGTCCAGCAGAGGTGTACCCATTTTATCCAGCAGGATAGCTGGACCAATTTAGGTGATGTCATAAGACTCAAAGGAGGAGATCTCTGCTACATCCAAACAATCTGTATTATGTAGCACTAAGCAGTCTATTTTGACTTCTTAGTCAAGGACATTGTACTGCTCTGATGTTCCTCTCCTTTTGGCTGCAAGTTGTTGCACATTCTAAGTAATTGATTGGACCCATATTACAACAGATGGATGGTTACTAAGCACTTTAAAACTATACCCACCACATCCCCAGTCTCTTTTCAGGAGCCATTCTCACTCTGATTCAAGAAGTTCAGTCTCTGTTTATAGTTAGGGGCCATAAGAGAGCTACCGCCTCAACATTGGGGGATGGGATTCTATCATGTTTTCTCATTCCAAAGTTGAAGGGAGGCCTCACACCTGTCACAGATTTGCAAAATCTCAACAGATACATTTTTTAAAAAAGTTTACTTTAGCATCTATTATCCCATCCCTAGGCCCCAGTGATTGGTTTGCTGCTCTCTAGTTAAAGAATGCCTACTTCCATGTGACCATTCACCAGAGCCACAGGAGGCTTTTACGGTTCATTGTAGCAGATGTTGATTATCACTTCATGGTCCTTCCTTCCCTTCAGCCTGTTGTCAGCACCTCAAGTCTTCACAAAGTGCGTGACAGTGGTTGAGGCACATTTCAGAAAAGTGGGTGTCTTGGGGTACCCGTTATCTGGACAAATGGTTGGTTTGAGGTCAATCCAGACAGCAAATGGAGATAGCCATAAAAAAAAAATCCAATCTTTCTTTTGTTCTGTGGTCCTGTTGATCAATAAGGACAAGTCCATTCTTCTCACTGTGCAGAGAATCAAATGCACAAAAGTGTTTCTAAACACATTCTGGCTGTGATAGAATTTACCAGGTTTCAGACCATAATAAACTTGTGCAAGGATTTTTAGACACATCCATGTACAACAGTGAGGAATTGCCTGAGCCTTCTAGGTCAGATGGCAGCTTGTATGTATGTGACTCAGCATAACAGACTTTGCCTCAGCAGAGGTGGCTGAAGTTGGTCTACTGTCCTTCTAGTGAGCTGCTGGACATGCAGACTCAGACCTGCAGATGTTTGTCATCCCTTGATTGGTAGATTAACCCTGCTAATTTATGCAGGGGAGTTCCCTTTTCCCCAAGTCTGCTCTCCCTTACCCTGGTCACAGATGCTTCATCTCTTGGATGTAGGGCTCAGTGAGAGGATGTTTCAGACTCAGGGACTCTGGTCAGGATCTCTCTCTCCCTCCCTCCCCCTGCCCCCCACCTTGTAAATGTCTGAGAGCTCTGAGCTATTTACCTGGCCTGTCAGGTATTTCTTCCACGCATCAGAGGATATATGGTACAAGTACTTACGGACAACAGCACTATGTTCTATTTGAAAAAGCAGGGAGGTCCATATCAGACCCACTTTACCAAGAGGCAGTGAGCCTTTGGACTTTCTGTTCAAGAACTCAATTATGCTCAAAAGTATCTAACCTCCTGGGGGTCCAAAACTGTGTAGCAGACCACCTCATCAGAATGTTCAGCTGAGATCACGGATGGTCATTCAAACCTGACATGATATAGAATGCATTTTTCAGATGTGAGGAATGCCAGCAATAGACCCCTTCGTCATCGAACAGAACAGGCAATGTCACCTTTTCTGGTCACAGCCTTTATCAGATGCCTTCCTACTGTCCGGGGGGAGGGACTTCCCCCCTCGCCTGATCCTCCATTCCCATGGTACCAAAGCATTGTGCAAAAACTGACAGGATCATGCCTTTCTAATTTTGGTAGCACCTCCTGGTCTCGACAGCATTGGTTCTTGGACCCATTGAATCTCTCAGATTCATATCACATATCTGTCCCCCAGGTCTCAGACATAGTTTCATAGAACTATGGCCAGACACTATATCCAAACCCTCTCAGCTTACACAGTGGCTACTTGGATGCTCAGTAGTTAATTCCCCAGGAAATTGTTTGTTCCTTTGGTGTTCAAAACATTCTCTTAAATATAGCGGGAAGCCTTCCCCCAGGTATACGTACCTGAGGAAATGAAAAAGGTTTTCTGTGTAGTCCCAACAGAGAGTCTGTAAAGGAGAAGTGCCTCCCTTACAGTTTATTCTAGTTCACCTGCTTTACCTAATAGAAAAGGTCTCTGTCAATTGTCTGAGAGTTCACTTGGTACCTGTCTCTGTATTCCATCCTCCTGTAGAAAAGGAAGATCTGGTGTTTTCCAACCCCCTATGGCTCTTAGATACCTGAAAGAATTGGACAGGCTTTTCCCTCCTATTAAGGGGCCTCACGCCATCTTGGGATCAAAATTTGGTTGTCAATATTAGTGGGCCCGCTTTTTGAGCTTATAGCTGTGTTCCTTTTTTCATTTCTCAGTGAAGGTAGCATTCCTGGAGGCTGTTACTTCGGCCAGGAGAGTAGCAGAACTTCAAACTTTGGTTGTTGGCCGTCCTTAAATGATGTTCTATACAAAAAAGTTAATTTGTATCCACACCCTAAATTTCTCACTTAAGTGGTGTTGGATTTTCGTCGAATTCAGTCTACATACACTTACCAGCTTTTTCCCCGAAACGTCACTCATAAAGATGAGGAAGAACTCTATACTTTGGATATCTGTAGGGCGTTAGCCTTTTATCTGGACAGAACTAGATATTTTAGTCGATCTTTGCAATTATTCATCCCTGGCTGACAGAATAAAGGGACAACTGGTTTCTTTTCAGATGAACTCCTTCTGGATCTCCTTCAGTATTCATCTGTGCTATGATATTGCTCAGGGCTTGTCTATATGAACATTTAGTTTGTGGCAAGCTGCGGTGTGAATCTACCTTGCACTAGCCTGCTGTGGACTAACTGTTCTTGTGGACCCTGCTGATTTGCATTAACAGTTCATCAATGCACTTTGATTAGTCCTGTTTCAAAGAGGTTTGCTGCATAACCATGCAGAATGCGCACATGCTGCCCCAAAATGCACCACTATGGGAGAAAGATCTCCTGCTTTGCCACACTAGTGTGCACATGTGAAGTGGAATGGACATGTGCAACACACCTCAAAGAACACCAGTTACTGAACAGGTTTGTGACTATTTTATCTTCTACAATAGCCCTTGTCTTCCCTTCAGTCTCCCAGTTTTTGTAAATTCACTCTTGCATTATGTAGGTATGTAGTTTGTAATCTTGTCAGAGCAGGGACATTCTTCTGTGTGTCTGTCTGACAACCTAGCATGCTTATGGATGGTCAGCGAATAAATACAATAACCCAAATGTTCAACCAGTATCCTCACGTAATGTACTATTTCAGTAGTGTATTTTCTGTACTTAGGTATAGCAACAGAAATAGTACCAGTTTCCTCATGTCCATTATTACTTCACCCTCTGTTTAAGTTCTCCACAGTTGTTACACCATTTCAGACAGTATTTTGAAACTATATAAACTGACAGGTTTTCAGGGTATTTTGGTTAGGATTGTAAAGTGCTCTGCTTTATCCATCTATGCTTACTACATCTTTTCCCCAGTTCCATTTGCACAACAGTCACAAAGGCTATAGAAGTCACCGGCCCTGAAAAGGGAAGTGGCAAGGAAGAAGACATACGTTCCCCAATTCAGAAACATTTACTTACACAAAGCGGAAGGAAAGGTACAATACCACAGAGGTACACAATACTGTGTGAAATCTGGATTTAATCTTATCTCTTGGAATACTGGCCTCTGTGAGAGTATAGTGTCTGGTATTAAATGTTTAATTTGTTAATGTAACTACTTAGGTAGACCATTCATTTAGCAATGTTATTGATCCTGTAGTAATTGCCTAAAACATGGCATCTTAATTACAGGACCATATTGATTAATTTTGGCATGCATATGCAGTATGTTGAATAAGAATTAGTTTTTCACTTATGGGTTCTGTTTTTCAAGTAAAACCTTAATTTTTCTGCTGTCAGGTTTTGAGATCTTACAACATTTGTACAAGAATAAATTAAAATTAGTGCTGCCTCACAAACAGCATTTGAGGAATCACTAAGGTGATGGCATAAATGGTACAAGGATGGAATTCTTCATTTGCAAGGCTTTTTTCATAGTTCAGTCTCCACATGACCACTCTTCAGGACATCTATAGAGGAATTTGACAAGTAGAATTGTGCAAAATAGTTCCAATGAATAACCTCAGAACTTCATTGTTTTGGATTTATCTAAAAGATTAGATTCCATAAGCCTGAAAAATGTTTTTCAGAAAAGTGAAATTTTTTGAGATTGGATGACTTTCATACATTGTCCTGGCATCACTTTTGAAATATCAGCATTTTGTTCAGGTGAAAATAGTTTTTATTTAAATGTAAAAAGGTGGAGTTTTGCACATTTCAAATCAAAATCAGCTCTTTGCAAAAAAGCTACACTTGAGTCTGCTGCTTTATATCATCACTTTAAAATGTTATCTTTTTCAGGGTAAACAAAATATAGATCTGTTGGATTCAATATTTGTTTCAGCTTTGAAGAGTAGAACTATACTTTGAATTTCAGAGCACTAAAATATATAGAGTCAATAACCATGTGTCTTTTTGCAGCAAAATGAAAAGGCGAACTTGCTAAAGGAGCGAGATCACATTTTGTCAACGTTGGGAGAGACAAAGCAGAATCTGACTGGACTTTGCCAGCAAGTATGTAAGGAAGCAGCATTGAGTCCTGAGCAAATACAGATACTTGCAAAGTATTCCACCTTGGATTGTCCACTTTCACTTTTAATTTCTGAGAGAGAACGAACGGCTCCTGACAGCAAGCCTGTGATCCCATTGTGTATAGAATTACCAAGTGGGCTTTCGGGTGCTGTATCGGCCAGTGAACAGAGTTCTTGCTATCCGTGTGTAAGAGGCACATCTGATACCGCTTATAATGAAGTGCAGGAACTATGTCCAGTTTCTATGAAAACATCGGAGAAAACTTTACTTGTGGAACATTGTGGACAGGGTGGTGGTATCACAGATTTCTGTCAGCAGATGACTGACAAATGCACTACCGATGAATAAATCTGTTTTGTGATTGCCAACCTCAACCTTTATGAGATTTAAAGTAAAGGTTTCAGCATTATTATAAAATGCCTTAAGTGAAGGGAAGGCAAAACTTTATATTTTGCAAGTGCATTAACTAGTATCTGTCTCTCTACATTACTCAGCAGACCTTTGGGTTTGTTTTATATAATTTTGGGGCATAATTTTTTACATCACTCTTAAGAAATGTCATCTCTAAAAGCTTGTATGAGAGCTCAGCCCTTTAGTGCAAACAAATGGGATTACTTCTAGTTGGATTAGGATACCAGCATCATGATGACTAGTGGAGTACTAGAACTACTTCCCTGATTTTGTGGCATCTCAACCCCAGATACTCTTTCAAAAATCTATTCTTGTTGTACAGTGACTTGCTAGCAGATGATCTTGTGCTTCCTTGTAAAATGTCTCATATGAGGGTCAGAAAACAAAGTATTTTGAAAGACTAAGACTACTTATAAATGTTACAATCATTGGGACCAGTGAAGATGTTTGAAAATAACTTTTAATCAGGATACCTTTATGGGTAAACATAACTTTCAGTGCATTTTCAATGGCTTGTACTTTAATTCTAACCTTGTACAAAGTATAAAAAGAAAATGAGCCAGTTGGGTTTTGTTCATTACTTATTATGTAAAGAATAAACCCAATCTTTAAAATAAGACAAATGGGGGGAGGGGCGGGGGAAATAATCCCTGCTGTAGGGGTTTTTTTTGCCTTGTGTTAGAGGCAAATTGTGTACAAATAATCCCTCATTGTTTAGCTGCTGTTCTGATACCAGACATTTTAAGTACCAAACCTCACAATAGAAAAAAATGCTTTGTTGGTTTACATAACAAAACATAGAAGAACCTTGTACAAGCCAATGGAATTCTTCATTTTCTACCTCAATGTACATTAATTTTTTTATCTTTGTGTGCATGTATGGAAGATCATCTTTTGCTCCAATTGCGACTGTAAATATTGGCTTTGCAGGTTTATCTTATTTTATGGTGAAACAGAATTTTTGCCTCCAGGATACTAAAACATAACTCTTTCTGATAAGGTGCTTGGTTTAAGCTCTCTCTATATAGGTAATTTAGCATTAATAAGATTTATATTATAGAAGTGTATTGTGAACCATTGGCCAAATATAAAAGAGTTGACAAATCTCAACAGTACTTCTAATAACCGGATGTAATACAAGTAAATACACTACCTCATATCCAAGTGATTTCAAGTTCATTCAGATCTACAGTGATATTTTTGTTTTTTCGGGACGAAGAATTTTTATTAATGTTGCATAGCATTGTGATATATGCAAGCTTAAAATAACCGAACTTTAGAAAAAAGTACTACTCCAATACAACTTGATGTGGGTTCTACTGGTTGTGGGTATCTTTTTCCCTTCAGATTATTGAGAGGAGACTTTTTTAAATGACTAGCATTTATATATATATTGTGACTTTATAATGGATTTATTTATTTGAGGATCACATTATCTCTTCTCCAGCAACCCACTAGCCCTCTTATCCCAATGCCCCATGATTAGTCAGTTTTGCCACCACATTTTTCTACTTACATTAACAACTTAGGGCCCTTTATGTAACATTCTAAAGTGGGTGATATTCTAAAATGGCATAATGCAATGAATTGAGACTAAATCACGGGCTTGCAACTTCATAGTCATTTTTATCAATAGGAATTATATATATATTTTAAAGCCCTCTGGTTGGGCTATGTGGGGGTGGAGTATTCATAGAGAGGGGGCTGGCCAGGTCTTGTGCATATCCAGTGGCCCAAAACACCAACTGTTGGGACTGGGGATCAGCAGTGACTACTACTTAAGTCCTAAGGCTAGAAGAGCAGCCACAGAGGTGCTGTGCTACATTGCTGCCACCTGTTCACAGATTGGTGTCTGTATTCTATCCCACAAATCCCCAAGATTCCCAGTGCAAAACCAGCAGCTCTGGTTTTGTGTGCAGTATGGTGAAATTCATCCTGTGTGCTTAAACTTAAACATTTTCTAATACCAGCCTGGTTTGAAAAGTTTGAGGTAGTTTATTGCCTAACCAGCTGCATCTAAATACATTTTTGATTATTTAATACAATAGACCTACATGTGGACTTCTATAGGCTACATCATCAACTTGCTAAAGTTAAGAATGAATGGCAATTTTATGATATAGGATTCTCAGGTAAATATTGTTTATTTCAGTTAAGAGATACTCGATTTTGAACTTGTAAAAATACTTTAAGGCATGTTTTAAAATACCTTTTAAATCTGTTGGGCAAGATATCGTAAAGCCTTATAATTAAAATGGAATACAGAGTGTAAAAAAGTGAAATAATTACAACTGATTTTGTATCTTTCATAATCCAATATTTTCTAAAAATACAATAAAAGCCACTGTCCTTTCTAAAAAGGCTTTTCTTTTTTTATGTACATCTCTTGCGGTGTGAAACTAATATTTACTGATACATTATTCATTTATTTAGTACTACCAAAATTGATCTCTGGAAACAGTAGCAACATTATTTATACAGTTTACAAACTCCTCAATAATATTCACAATAGAAAATATTACTGAATTGGAATAAAGTTCCCAAAAGTTTTTGAAATTCATTGTGTCCTGTGTTTTGAGGGTTTCCTGTGGACTTTTTTAAAAAACTTATGAATTTTGCTATTTGTTGGGGGTAGAGGGAGGAAAAAATACACTACTATCCTTAACATGTTGAAGAAATTCATTGTTTTTTCATTGTCTAAGATAAGACTTTTTTTCTTAAGGGCAATTTGGGTGTACTTAATGGTCTATTCATTAGGTCACTGGGCTAACTATGCTGTTCTTGGAAAAATCCTAATAAATTGGATGTACCTATTAAATTCCTAGTTCAACGGAGTCAGTGTTCTTTAAAATTATAATAGAGTCCTGTTAGACATCTGAAACTGTTTGAACACAGTTGGAGGAAACAGACTTTCAGTGAGAGAGTACTTTTATCCTCACCACATCTGGAGGTTCTAAACCAATTTCAGATGCCCTGAGGCTCCGCTAACTGTCAAGCCATTTACAGGAATGAGAGCCATTACTTAAACAAGTTTGAACAGTGGAATATAAGTTTACACTCACACTTCAAAATGTAAGTAAGAATTCTTCTTTGAGTGCTTGCTCATGTCTATTCCATTTTAGGTGTGAGTGCACCCAGGTGTACAGCCGTCGGAGATTTGCCTTAGGGTCAGGTGTGGCACCCCCTTGAGGGCCGTGCCCAGGTACTGGTATATAGGTGCCACCAACACTGCGCCCTCTCAGTTCATGCTTACTGCCCGTGACGGTTGGTTGGAGCGCCTTGTCTTACAATGGCAAGAGCATTAGCGGTTCTTAAATAGCGCATTATCTGTTTTCTTTATATATAGTTTAGCCTTTAAGTTAAGCGTTAGGTAGGTGATAGTTAGAGTCCTGCCTGGGACTTCGCCCCGGAGTGGGGCATGCCTTGCTCTCCCGGCATCAAACCATGCTTGTCCTGCAACAGGCCAATGCCTATTAGTGACCCACATGACAGTTTTCTGAAGGGCTTGGGGGAGTCCCAAAGGAAGGACAAGTGCAGAAATCTATAAGAACTTCCGCCCTAAAACCCAAAAGGAGTGAGAGATCCCCCTGAGGGCCTTCCTCATGGAGGCTGTGCTTCATCCTGCGTCGGAGCAATCTTGCTCAGATCCCATGCCGAGCACCTTGGCATCGATGCAGAGCACACTGCTGGCACCGGGCTCCACCTGGCACCATTCCCCCTCACTGGTGCCAAAGAAGCAGCAAAAGAAGAGGAGCTCCCTGGTACCGGAAGGGAAAGGGGCCTCTGGCAAAGGACCTATGTCAGGCCCTGTGCCCACCCTAGGGCTTCCCTGAGGTCAGACCTTCGCTGAGGTTAGACCCCCCCCCCCAGCCTGGCCAGGGATCCGCCTCCAACTCCCGGGAACAGCAGGAGACCCCAGCTTCTCCTAGGGCCTTCATTGCCCGAAGCAGGCCAACCGACACCGCGCCAGGTGCTGGATTTGGCTAAGGCCCCAATGCCTAAGGGCAAGCTGGTCATCGGACGACCTCATAGGCAGTGGAGCACCTTCAGTCCCCGGACCGCAGGTGTAAATCCCGGTCTCCTTGGCCTGGGACCCCGGCACCACGTTCGTTCCTGGTCTCTGATCAGAAGATCGAGGTCCCCGACGCTGCGCTCTCCCACCACGAGACATGCTTCACTAGATTAGAAGCACCTGTCCCTGTACCACTGGTCCCAGCAAGCTTCTTATCAAAGACTGTCACCGTGCAAGTCACCCTCGTCCAGATGGTCTCTCAGACATCGGTCTCCACCAGGACAGGATCGGTCCCAGACGTGGCACCGGTCTCCATCCCCCAGGTTTTACTCGGCATGCACTGATCCTTGCCTTGCCAGTCGCTGACCAGGGTCGGTCGGCAGACTCAGGCCTCGATGACTCCGACCTGGTCACCGGAAGGGCAATGGTTGGACTTGGACCGGGAGTTCAGCCCCTCGCCAAGGAGGGGTGATTCGCTGCTGACCCGCGAAGCTGGCGTGGCGCTTGCAGCATGGCAGCAGGGACTGTGGCTTGCTCAATGCCGTATTGGAACCCGTGGGGCAAGCCTGCAATGCCGGTCCTGTATTTCCACCAGTTCTCCCTGGCTGCCTCGGACCAGCCACCACCGGCACCGGAGTTAGAACATGGTACCGAATCCGATGCTGAGCACCTAAGGAGCGGACCCCGGAGAAGGAAGGGGAACCCATCCCTCCCCTAGCGGTGAGGTCATTGTCATCATCAGTGTCTCCGGAATGAAGCGGTGGTGGGTCCCTCCCAAATGGGCAGCTCTCCCAACAACTTCAAGGAGCACCAGACCCTCCTTAAGAGGATGGCTACCAACTTGAACTTAAAAAGTGAGGAGTTTGCAATGGAATCCGATGATCTCTTTAACATTGTCTTCCTCCGGCCTGGGTCATGCTGCCCTCCAGCAAGGGGTGCTTAAAATTGCCAAATCACTGTGGCAACCCCCCTCTTTGATTCTGCCTACTACTTTTCCGCCTTCATAGAAGTATTACGTCCATGCAAAAGGGTTAGAATATCTGTATACACATCCTCCAGCAGTGTCACTGGTCGTGTCTGCTGTTAATGAAAGGCAGGGCCAAGTCAGTGGCACCCTGAAAAACAGACTCCAAGAGACTGGACTTGTTTGGCAGAAAGATTTATTCCCCGGCCAGCCTGCAATTTCGGGTGTCTAACCAACAGCCCCTGTTAGACAAGTACAGTTTTAACCTGTGAGATTCCCTTAACAAATTTAAGGAAGCCTTCCCGCAGGACCGAGCCCAGGAGCTCTCCATTTTGGTGGATGAAGGCACAGAGGTGGCAAGGGGGGGCCCTTCAGATGGTCTGGGACGTCGCTGAGTCAGGGTGGTCGCCTCCGCAGTGGCCATGAGGCATAGCTCCTGATTGCAGTCCTTCGGGTTGTTCCAGGAGATGCGGGCCACTATTCAGGACCTCCCGTTTGAGGTGGTGGGGCTCTTCTCCAAGCTCACGGACTTGAGACTTTGTGGTCTTAAAGACTTCCACTCCTTGGACCTCCATACTCTTCAGCAGGCCAGGAAGCCATTCCGCCCCCCGCCTTCTCTGTCTCCACAGTCTAGGTTCTGGGGCACTCCCCGGCTGGGCATCTAGCGGAGGAAGAATAGAGACGGGGTCTAAGCAGCGACACCCATAGTCTATTTGTCTGCTCAGCCTGGACTTTTCAAAAGCCAAGGAGACCAGAGGCAGTAATTTTGAGGGTGCACTCGAGGACGACCACTCCAGTTACCTCCCAGGATCCACCCTCCCATTCTTTCCTCAACCACCTCCGTGCCTTCTGGTCGGCCTGGTCTCTGCTAACCTTGGACCGTTGGGTGCTCGAAGTAATATCTTCCGGTTACTCTCTGCAGTTCATGGCCAACCCTCCCTCTCAACACTCTTCTCCGTTCCTCTTCAGGGACCCTTCTCATGAGCAACTCCTCATCCAAGAGGTTGAGAGCCTCCCACTCCTGGGGGCGGTGGAGGAGGTCCCTCGAGACGTGAAAGGAAAGGGGTTCTACTCTCGCTTTTGGGATCAGAAAGTAGCGGAAGGGGGACTCAGCCCTATGTTGGACCTGCATCGTCTCAACAAGTCTCTCAAGAAGTTGAAGTTTCGCATGTTCTTCCTGGCCTCCTCCATCCCCTCCCTGGATCCGAGAGACTGCCCTTGACTTGAGGGATGCGTATTTCCACATTTCCATTTTCTTGGGGTAGAGGCACTTCCTTTGTTTTATGCTGAGCCAACCCCATTTCCAGTTCACGGCAGTGTCATTCGGTCTCTCATCAGTCCCTAGAGTGTTCACTAAGTGCATAGCACCAGTGGCCACTTACCTGAAGTGCTGAGGTGTTCAAATTTACACCTACTTCGACAACTGGCTAATAGAGGGTTGGTTCCAGGACCAGGTGCAGCAGCATCTCGATCTGGTTTGTTACACCTGTTGCAACCTGGGGCTGTTAATAAACGAGAAAGTCGACAAGTCCAGTGAAACGCATAGAATTCATTGGAGCAGTCCTATTTTAATCAAGCCAGAGCCTTCCTCCCCCAGGCTTGGATCCAAGCCATGGCGGACCTCATCTCGTGCATGCAAGCCCACCCTCTCACCACTTCTTACAGGTGCCTGCGATTGTTTGGCTACATGGCAGCTCGCACTCACATGGTCCGACATGTGTGGCTCTGTCTCAGGCCCCTGCAGGCGTGGGTGGTGTCAGTCTACATACCCAACAGACATAGCATGGACCGGGTGATCAGTGTCCTGGACCACGTACTGCCATCACTCACCTGGTGGCAGAATCCTGCATCACAGTTGGGGGAAGTTCCGTTTGCAGTTTCGTCTCCCTCAGTGGCCCTAGTCTCTGATGCCTCTGACTTGGGGTGGGGAGCCCACCTGGGTGATCTCTGCACGCAAGGCTGTTGGTCAAGTCATGATTGCTCCCTACATATCAACATCAGAAAGCTCTGAGTGGTTCGCCTGGCCTGCCAAACCATCCTACCTCACATAAAAAGCAGAGTGGTCCAGGTCCTGACGGACGATACAGCAGCTACAACTTTCAAAGTGGCTGAAGTTGGTCTACAGCAGGGGTCGGCAGCCTTTCAGAAGTGGTGTGCCGAGTCTTCATTTATTCACTCTAATTTAAGGTTTTGTGTGCCAAAAACCTTAACGTTTTTAGAAGGTCTTTCTATAAGTCTAATATATAACTAAACTATTGTATGTAAAGTAAATAATCTTTTTAAAATGTTTAAGATTAATTTAAAATTTAAATGGCCAGGACCCAGGCAGTGTGAGTGCCACTGACAATCAGCTTGCGTGCCAGAGGTTGCCTACCCCTGGTCTACAGTTTGCTTCTAGCACTTCTCCCTTCCTATTAGCGGACATAAGGAGATGGATCAGAGGAAGGGGTTCTTGCACTTAAATCAATGCTTGTAACTGGTGGAATCAATGTCTACTAGCTTTCTCTGTTAATCCTTTTGTCCCTCCAGTTGCAGGCCTTACCACTTACAAGTTCTTTTGGATGGTGTCATTATGAAACTTCCAACTACCCTGCATTCAGTTTGCATTTTAATTACAGAATTGAGGCATATGTTTATTTCACAGAAATGAGTCTTTTCCCTGGGCAGTTTACAATTCAAGGTCTCCACCTTGAGGTTCTGAATGGGCTCAAGACATGCTGATTTCGGTGAGAAGTGACAGTAATCAGCACTTTACTTAGCAACCTTGCAGGCTCAGGTCCTAGATTAGACAAAACAGTGCATAACAAAAAAAATAGCGAGAAGAGTAAGTATTACTAAAAATCATTATTATTGGATTTGCTCTGTTGCATAAATATATTCTTTTTTGAAAAAAGATGGGTAATAAGACAATGCTGGTAAAGATGGTACTGGTACAGAGTTAGCAGTGGAAAGCTAACTGAAATTGAGTTACTAATTTTATTGCATTCTAAATGAACTTTTAAAAGACTCAAGAACACTGGGTAGTGCATTGATTGGTAGGTCTTGAACATAGACAACTATGGCACTCACACTGCCCGGGTCCTGGACATTTAAGACAAATATGGCTAATATGGAACATGCACTAAATATAGTGAGTCACTAATTCTAACATGTTTCCTATAAAAGGACAAGCTATAAGTTGACCTAACCTAACTCTTCTGGGGGCTGGAAGTTTTTTCCAATATTTAGGTTGTGGTGGAGGGGGTTTGACAGCTGAGAAAAGGGATCTAGTTTGTGTAATAGTCTGGATGATGGAGGTGGAGGAAGGAAGTGGGAGCTAAATGTTCTGGTTTGTGGTTGTAAACTAGTGGGTGAGAGAAGGAACCCATGATTAAGGCACGTTGGGTTGGTAGGAGAAAAAGGGAGTCTTAAGGCATAATACTATCACTGCAAGAAAATTGTAGCAATATTGAAGTTTCTAGAAACTGGTTTACTGTCTTATGTGGATGCTTTCTGGGACTTTCCAGAGTTGAGGCACCTTGTTACCAAGTTCCCTTAGTCTGAAGAAGCCTTGTCTGTGCTTGCCTATGGGTCACTGGCTATAGGCAACCCAAGCACTTCCCTCTAGGCCTCACAGGCCCTGCAGTTACTCTAAAGTTTGGCAATAAACACACTCCAGCCCTCTGATCCACTGGGCACTCATAGTATTCACAGATTTGCTGCTTCCAAAGAAACAGTGCACCCCAAGTTTACCAGTTCCACATCAGATCATCACTCTGCATAACACACCTCACTTAAATATGTTTATAGTGAAACCAAGTATATTTATTTTAAAGAGAGTCAAACAGTAGCAACTAGAAGTTTTGGAAACAAAGGGTTACATATAAAACTAAATCATAACATGCATGCTGGAGCCTAGAGGGGGGGCGGGGGGGAGAGGCAAACTTTTTGCCCCAAGGGCCACATCTAGGTATGGAAATTGTATGGCAGGCCATGAATGCTTATGAAATTGGGGGTTGGGTGGGAGGCTCCAGCTGGGGGAGCGGGCTCTAAGGTGGGGCTGGAGATGAGGGGCTGGGGGTGCAGGAGGATGCTGTGGGCTGGGACCGAGGGGTTTGGAGGGTGGGAGGGGGATCAGGGCAGGGGGTTGGGGCATGGGAGGGGGTCAGGGCGCAGGCTCCGGGTGGCACTTGCCTCAAGCAGCTCCCAGAAACAGCAGCGTGTCCTTCCTCTGGCTCCTACACAGAGGCGCGGTCAGACAGCTCTGCACACTGCCCTGTCCGCAGGTGCAGCCCCTGCAGCTCCCATTGGCTGCGGTTCCCAGCCAGTGGAAGCTGCGGGGGGCAGCACTTGGGGGGGGCAGCATGCAGAGCCCCCTGACTGCCCCTACACGTAGTAGCCAGAGGGGGGACAAGATCCCGACCCCGCTCCCTAGACCCCGCTTCCCAGTGGGAACTCAAGGGCTGGATGTCGGCCCTGGGCTGTAGTTTGCCCACCTCTGGCCTAGAATTAATAAGATGCTCTCATGCCTTGCAGGATATTTGCTCACCCAAAATCCTTGCTGTGCTTTATAGCCAGGCTTGGCTGGGCTACTCCTTTCATGAGACACACATTCTGTCAGCTTGCCTCCCTGGTGAAAGATTCAGTGTTTCTTTGCCCCCTAAATATATACCAGCCTTCTCCTTTGTCCTTACTCATAAACAAAAAGGACAGCCCTTGCTGTTTTTTATCTTGCAGACTTCCTTTCTTGTAGATTTTGTAGTGTCTCAATCTACACCTGGCTCAGTGTGCAAATAGGCTTACAGTGTGAGGCAGATAATACCTAAATGACCTGATAGAGAGAGAGCGAGGTTTATCTCTTGCCTGAAGGAACATTTGAGGTATATCACCCCATGTGACCTTCCTTTAGTTTTCAGTTTAAATACATTAAGCCTTAAATATCTGTACATTTTGCAATGGTTATTACAACCAGTGGGCCATTGGCTCTCAGTAGAGACCTTTGATGCCACCTTTCAGTTAACTATTATGCATATATCTGAGCCAGGTGATCTCTGTAAAATCCCTGTGTCTCCCCTTTGCCAGTTGCCACAAAGGGATCTCTGGGTCATAGTGCTTTTTGGTTTGAATGCCTTTATAGAAAGGAATTGATGGAAGGAAGGGGGGGAACTTAAAGGAGCCACAAACCTTTCCACACGGCCCAAGAAACTCCCACCCTCCACATTCAATATGTGGGGAGTGCATTTGGAAATGTTACTTTTTAAAACTCTTCATAAAATTACTATGGATTCATTTTTTCTGGGCATTGGGGGAATGAGACTTTGGGAAGGATTTAAATGGACTGGGTACACTTAAATCTTTATTATAAGCCTCTTCAGGCATATCTATATATGCTCTTCATATCCATTACATAAACTGATACACAACACAAAAGAACAATATACAAGGCTGTATCCTGCCTTGACACAATCCACCACCTTCTGCTTCTACAAAAACCTGGAAAAAAGATAAGGTGGTCATCCTGCAATGGGGGGGGAGGATAGCCTTGGGGGAAAAGGACAGGGCAGGGAAACATGTATGAGAAACAAGTGAACAGGATGTTAAGACTACATCTCTGTGGGGAAGGAGAGGGTGTAATAAGGTCCACGTTGGAAGTCCTTGCAGTTTGGAGCAGTATTGCCCCAAGCAGTCAAAAATCATCAGTCATATTCCCCCCAAATTAGGAAGTGTTTTTAAATTGTTCTTTTCATAGGCTTTCTGGTTTTGAGATTTTAGGCATCACATTTTCAAGCTGTTCTCTGCATCCATGAGGACTACACCTGCATTTCAATGAAAGCTTCGTTTCTTGCTATTCCATGACTCCATGAGGGGGCTATAATTAAACACCAAATATCACAAAACTCATGGTAAAATTGTGAGAATTAGTAACAGTGAGAGAAGATCAGGTCCAATTGTATGTCTGATGTACATGGGGAAAGTTAGAGCTCCAGCAGTTTGGATTGAAGAAGGGATGTTGTAGAAAGGTCAGATTACTAAGTGGTTGTGGTCCTTGGCCAGAGTCTGGAAGAAGAATGGGATTTGATCAGAACACGTGGACAGGAATGGTCCTCCTCAGAAGTACAGCATAACTTTTTTAGAATGACTATACTTATGTGCTGTAAAAGCTGCTTATTTGTATCGTGGTGGAAAAAAAGGGTTGATAGTGCTAGGCATTGTGTACATGTACAGAGACACACAATCCTGCCCTAAAGAGCTTACAGTCTAAATATATGAGAGACCAGGTGCCTACAGCAAATGGATTAGCAGCGTACAAGGTAACACTAAAATAATTAGAGTAATAAGCAGCAGTCACAACACAGTGGTAGCCTAGCTATTAAGTGTTTTGTAGTCATTACTGCCTAAGAGATTTGAAGGGGGATAATGTGACCTGTAGAGGGATAAAAATGGCCTTAACTTCTGAAAAGTTTAAATGTAAATTGATTTAAATTGCCCTGAGTTTTAGAACAGTTACCATTAAGACTAAATTCATCAATTTTTGTGAAGAATTTATATTGTCTGAGTTCTAGACTGACTTGCAGTTAAACAATGTTCTGCTAATGTCACAAGCGGAAAGAAACTTCTGACAATGCTAGAGTTTATTACAGTAGTTATAAACTGTACACTAGCTGCATTGAGTAAAAATGGTTTAAAGCTATCAAGCTCATACATGGAGAGTAGGGTGACCAGACAGCAAGTGTGAAAAATCAGCACAGGGGTGAGGGGTAATAGGAGCCTCTCTAAGAAAAAGCCCCAAATATCAGGACTGTCCCTATAAAATTGGGACATCTGGTCACCCTAATGGAGAGGAATATTATTCTCTAACAACTTGAAGAAAATCTGCATGCTGCTTCAATGGGAGAGCCACTGTCAATTTTTAAAGCAAGTCCATTTTGTTGCATTTGAATATTTTTGCAGTTTGAGTGTAATACTTCAGATATAGTGATGTGCAAATCAGAATTTGGACATCTGTTCTTTGACTGTAAAGCAACCCTGTTAAAGTACAGAAGGACATTTAATGATACTATCTCCAAGATTGCTTAAATGTGTCAGTCCCCAGCCTTTTTTCATGAAGTAGGATTTTTTCAATAGAGTAAAAGGTCACTACAGAAAATCTAACCTCTCAGTTAAAACAAGAATGCACTAAATTGATATTCTTGTAATAATTCTTTAACTCCCTAGCATTTTTTCTGAAGACAGAACATGTGGCAAATATGACACACACTAGCTATGCCTGACCCCTGTCAACAGTTGAATGTTGTTCCCTAGAAGTTGCCCAACAAGAAAACAATGGACAATGGTAAATAACCAGAGATGGGGCCAATTTCATCCCTAGCTTATGCAGGTACAACTCCATTGAAGTAAACTGATTTGTAAGTGTTTAAAATAGTGGTGAATTTGGCCCCTGGAATTACTCTGCCAGTTCTTGATTTTAATTTTCTTGTATGTTTGCCTCAAACTAAATTGTTATAAATGGCTTGAAAGGAGTGTTTAATCAGAACTATGACAGAATTACTTGTGTTCAAGTTCCCTTAACAAAAGAATTGAGGCGCTAATGTCAAAATAAGCTGTGGTAGGAGTAAACTAAAAACCAATATCGGATCCAGAATTTTTATGGAATTAAAGTACAATCCATTATCACTTTAGCAGTACAGACACCCACAGGCAAAGCTGAGGCCTTTGATCTACTTTGGAATCAAGTGATATAATTTCTTTTAAAAGGCTTGGTATAACAAATGGACTCTGGCTAATTCTGATGTTTATTAGAACTGTAGCAAAACATACCAATTAATGGGCAAAATAAATTAATTTCCCAGCAGGTTATCTAGTGGAATATTAAATTAGTGGTACTTCACATATTGCAAATTCTATAAAATGTCGTAACTTCTAGGTTCTTTTTTGTGACTACATCAAATATGCAACTTTTCATTTTGTATTGCATTTGTAATAACCTTTTTTCCTTCCTTAAACATTAAATGCAGTCAGTTATGAAAAATTAGATGCCCTACAGCCTGTAGATGTGACATTCATAAATCTAGTTAAAGGATCTGTGTCTGTGCAGTTCATAGCTATAGTTTGTATCACACCTTAATTCAGTTGTAAGTAAAGGATCTGATTCTTCCCTGCCCATCGAACCATTAAATGCAAGGGGACTTTCTTCCACTGAAGATGTGCAGGACTGGCCCACAGAGGCCTGTGCTTTGTTTAATCTGTATCATTATGACTTTATTGGGATTCTAATCCGTGGATTCTTCAAAAGAAAAAAAAGGACTACAGATTCTTGGGAAAAAGTTAGTTTTAAACTAAACATTACTTTCTCCTGGTTATTTGTCAAATTTTTTTTCACTAGAAAAGCATTTAGTATAAATGTAAAAAATAAAAAGCCTTACTTCAAGCTATGTGCATAATTCTTATGTTATTTTTATACTTCAAAGCAATATTGGTGATGTGTCCATTCAGTATATTTAAATATCAATGTATTTTCAGCAATTTAAAATTTCACTGGAAAAGATGTCAGTTCATAGTTTGACAACAGTTGCACTTGTCTCTATAGGGAAATGTCTATAATGCTGCATCACCCTGTCTTGATTCCTAGAATAAGTGATGTTTATTACCTTGCTTTATGGTAGACACTTCCTGTCTTTGTACCAGACACGAAGAAACACCTGAAGAAAATTGTTTAGCAAACCTGACCAAAAACTAGTACATAATATAAGGCTTCAGTGTTAAACCCACTGATGCGTATTTAGAGAGTTCCAATCCCCATAATACACAAGTTACTAGATTCTTCCATATCTTAATAGAGAGACTGCCTAATAGATACCTCCCTCCCATTCAGCATTGCAAAGACTACTTCCCCTCCTATTTGCAATTATAACACTGGGAATTACACTACTTGTTTACTTCCCTTCTGTTAAGCAAATATTTACAGTTAAGTAAACAGTGAAGGGGGATTCAGTATCTTCTTCCTGATCAGCATCCATAAAAATCAAAACTGGATCATAGCACCAATTACAGTAAACATAGTTGGAGGCAGGGAGAAATTCAGACTAAGAAAATCCCATTGATCATGATGCTTAGGTATCATGATGAGTAAAAACTTTGGAAACCAAGAATCCTTGAACTAAGTAAAGTTTTTTGCCTACCAAACAAGCTGCTACTATGCACTGAAAAGCCTCTAGGGCAGGGCTGGCCAACCGGAGCCTGAGCAGGAGCCAGAATTTACCAATGTACATTGCCAAAGAGCCACAGTAATACATCAGCAGCCCCCGGTCAGCTCTGCCCCCCTGCTCCCAGCACCTCCCGCCCACCGGCAGCCCCACTGCTCAGTGCTGCCTCCTCCCTCCCCGCATCCCCTGATTAGCTGTTTCATGGCATCCAGGAGGCTCCAGGGTGGAGGGGAGGAGCGAGGGCATGGCAGGCTCAAGGGAGGGGGTGAAAAGGGGTGGAGTGTGGGCAGGGCCTGCGGCAGAGCCAGAGGTTGAGCAGTGAGCACCCCCCGGCACATTGGAAAGTTGATGCCTGTAGCTCCAGCCCCGGAATCGGTGTCTGTACAAGGAGTTGCATATTAACTTCCGAAGAGCCACATTTGGCTCCGGAGGCACAGGTTGGCCACCCCTGTTCTGCAGGTAGTGACAGACTGACCTCGAACTGGAGGATGAAGATGGAAAGCTTCAGCCCACCTCAACTAACTTCCTCTCTTTTCCCCAAAAAGGACAGGTATTACCATCTTTAATACCATCCACGAGACTAAGGCTGATAAGGGCAGTTATTTCTAAAAACTCTTTCCAGCTAAAGGGAACAAGGGCTGTTGTGAAAATGAAAAGCCTTACTTAATACTTTACATTTCAGGTGCTCTAGCTGGTTTTCCTTTTTCTGTATCTTTAATAAAAGGTTAAAAGGATTTTTATTGATGTTTTCCATGGTACTAAGCAGCCTCAGGGGTGTGTCCGTGGGATGGCGGGGGGTGGGTGAAGGGGGGAAGAGGTGTTACACCACCACCGGGTTGTGAATCTGCTCAGCAGTTTATTTAAGGTTGAAATAGACTCTCCATTTTCTTTTATAAACTATAGATGGCAGCACACTACTGCACACTGATTCATATAGATGAGCAGAGAATTAATTTATAAAATTAGCAAATAAACAGTTTTCTGTTTAAAAAGGTCAATCACATTTATTCTTATAGAGTTGAGTGATTTCAGCCTGCAGCTTCTGATTCCACAAAATTAGATTTAACACTTTTAAACATAGCTTGTTCTGTTCAGCAGATTAGTAATACATCTGAAGCATTCAGATGACTCATGTTATTGCCATTTTAGTCAGATAGCAATTTCTAAAAGCTTAGACTACCCTTTTAATTGTTTTTTAGAAGCCACCTGTAATTTTTAGGACTATTAAGGGTAGAAAAAAACAAAGTACATAATTAGGTAAAAACACAAGGGAATAACTTGCAATGTACTGCCATTTATGTATACTGCAAATCTATGCCTAAAACTGGATAGAAAGTATGTTAAAAGCTTTTCTTAGGTCCCAATCAGACTACTCCCATGCTTAAAGTGAAACAGGTGCTTAAGTGCTTTGCTGGATCATAGCCTTAAAGTCTATATAAGAATGGAAATATCACAGTTTAAAAATCAAACAAGCAACTTCCAAACAAATTCTTGGGCTTGTTCCTATTCTCATCTACACCCTAGTAACATTGCTTGTAGTTTAGAAATTTGTGATCATGCTAGTGTACACATACAACACAGTGATTTGCGAGACGGGCTTTCAAAAGCCCCTTGCTAAAATTCCACCAAGAAAGGGAAGGGAGGATGACTTTACCTCCTTCCAGGATACTGGTAAATCATCTTTGCCAAAGACGACTTATCCCTGGTCTGCTGGATCTGCTTCTGAAGAACAAATATCTTATCTTTTGGAATGTGCTAGGTTACACCATGGGGCAGGTATTTTAAAAACCAAAGTCTGGGAGGAGAGATTACCGCTTCTCCACATTTCAGATTATGTAAATTGAGCATTCTGCTATACTCGCCATATATGCCAGCAATGAAGTATAAACAAAAGTGCAGATGAATAGAAACTTTGTCAGGTGATTTTTGCCTCCATCCTTAGTTATTGAAGGTCCCCTTGGTCAGGAGCGCCGCCAGCTTTTCTGCTGCCCTAGGCGGCGGAAGGTCCTGCCCCAAAATGCCGCCCCCCACAGAGGCAGCGGAAGTCCTGCCGCCAAAATACCGCCGCCCGTCAAATTGTAGTGCCCTAGGCGACCGCCTAGGTCGCCTAATGGGTTGTGCCGCCCCTGCCCTTGGTTACTCCCTCCTTAGTTATGAAGACAAACCATTTTTGTTTAAACAAGAAAGTTGAGCACCCCTGGGAAAGGGAGATCTAATGGGGTTGTGACTCCACCCCAAGCCCCACTTCACCTCCAGCATTTATAAAAGTGTTAAATATAAAAAAAATATTTTTAATTTATAAGGTGGGGGCCCACTCAGAGGCTTGCTGTGTCAAAGAGGTCACCACTACAAAAGTTTGAGAACCACTGCCCTATCCCTCCCTCAGAGGTGCAAATGCTTGGGGAAATTGTACATTTTCCCTATCCTCTTGCTTTTTGTTTTTAGCTGGAGGATTAATGCATTTTTATACCCAGCATTCTTCCCAGTCACCCTCCCCCCCTAACTCAATGTGATTGCACCTCTTAACAAGCACTGCAGTGTGTAGGGTTGATTACAGACTTAACGGAGACCATTTAGATGGACCCTCTTGTTAAAACAGTGGCAGCACATTGCTCAAATAATGTGTATGCCTTTGAATCTGAAAGAAGTAATGAATTCAGAGTCTGGCACTACAGTCTTGCATTTACTAAATAATTCAAATGATTGTCACTAATCTATGGGTTATTTTAAACATTAGAAACCAGAGTAAAGTTAATAATTGAGGCTTCATTAGACATAATGTGATAAATTCTGAGAAGCAGAGCTTTGGGCTCATTACAAATGCTTCATTAATTGCAAATGAAATGGGAGGGGATACAAATGTTCCCCTGATATCAGATGAGCCTAATTATTTGGGGCATTCAGTGATTTGAAACCAAATCCTAGATACATGGGCAATTCTTTAGCTATTAGGATATTTATCTTCAAGGACAGATTCTACTTTTTATAGAGTAATTTCTTTGGCTACAAAATGTTTTAATGAAAATGCCACCAGACCTTAGTCCACATGAAGCAATAAGGCCCCGATTCAGGAAAACATCCTTATGCAGGAAAGCACTTAAGCTGATGCTTAACTTTAACCATGTGCTTGAGTTCCAGTGAAGTCAAGCTTAAAGTTAAATTGTGCTTAATCCTACCACCATTGAAGTCAGTGACATTGTTTCTATTGATTTCAGTGGTGCAGGATCAAGCCCCAAGCTGCATTTTTCCCAAAAAGTGTTTTCTCTGGGTTTCTTTTTTCTTAAAAAAAGAGTTTGAGCAATTTAAAAGAAATCAATTATTTCCAATCTTAAAATCGGCCCACAGAAAATGTTTAATATTAGGTTATAAAACTGTAAATAGGGGTCTGGTGGAAGTAAGCAATAAAACCAGACAGCACATTAATCAAGATATACTGCTTGTCTATTATGTTGGGTGTAAGACCTAGGGCCTGAGCCTACAAATATTCCTCACATTGGAACACAGATAACCCGTGCCTGCTGGTTATGGGGGGCAGAGTGAGGTCAGCCAGCTTCAGCAGTGTTACAAATTGGTGGGGAGGGGTACAAACCCCACATGCCACCCCATGCGTTACCCCTGTGTTGGAATATACCATAACTTCATTCTCCATTTCACACACACCCCCAACAAACAAAAACAAAACCCCAAAACCAAAACAAACTCAAACTTCTGGTTGTTAATCACGTGAGGCACTTCTAAATTCAGCCAACTGGGAAGAAAGAGGACATACTGCCTCCCCCCCCGCCCCCCAATAGCCTCCTTTGCACCAACTTCTTCTTTCCTTTTATAACTCTGCCCAGATCAGCCATACAATAGGAATTAGGTAACCCCTTACACGCTGGAGAACTTTTATACCTTGTCACAATCATGCTTACATGTTAGCAGGATCAGTGCCTGTGTTAGCCATGGATGCTGCAAAAAACACTAGAGTTTTTTCATAAAACGACCTGCTGTCGTTTCACTCTAACCCACCAAATACTGAGTGAGACCCTTCAGGGAATTCTTATGCATTTGGCTCTTTTTTGTTTTTTTGCTATCATTATCTCCTTTAAACCACAAATTGCAGCTATTAAAGGGCTGTGTACTGAGTCATGACCCCTTATGTTGTAAAATTATTACTTTAGCATCTTTTTGTTGAAAAAGCCACTTGAGGCCTAACCTAAACTGGAATGATGCAAAATATTGGTTTTAAATATATATGCTTTTATCATAGGTTTGCCAACTTTCTAATTGCACAAAACTGAACACCCCTGCCCTGCCCCTTTTCTGAGACCCTGCCCCCTCCCTCTGTTGCGTACTCTCCCCCACCATCACTCACTTTCACTGGGCTGGGCAGGGAGTTTGGGTGCAGGGGGAGTGAGGGCTCTAGCTGAGGGTGTGGGCTTTGGGGTGGGGCCAGAGGTGAGGGGTTTAGGGTGCAGGAGGGGGCTCGGGGTTGGGATGCAGGAGGGGGTTCCAACCTGGGGCAGAGTGTTCAGGGTGCAGGCTCTGGGAGGAAGTTAGTGTGCAGGAGGGGGTTCTGACCTGTGGAAGGGGTTGGGGTGCAGGTTCTGTCCAGGTGGTGCTTACCTCAGGCAGGTCCCAGTCAGCGGCACAACAGGGCTAAAGCAGGTTCCCTGGCTCCTGAAAGCAGCCACCATGTCTGGCCCCTAGGCGGAGGCACAGCCAGGCACCTCTATGTGGTGTACTCTGCCCACAGGTGCCACCCCCACAGCTCCCATTGGCCACAGTTCTCAGGCAATTGGAGCTGTGAAGGCAGGGCTGGAGGTGGGGGCAGTATGTGGAGCTTCCCTGATCACCCCTGCACCTAGGGGCTCCAGGGATATGTGGGCCATTTCCAGGAGCTGTACAGAGCCAGGGAGCTTGCCTTAACCTTGCTGCACTACCAACTGAACCTTTCATGGCCTGGTCAGTGGTGCTGACTGGAGTCACCAGGGTCACTTTTCAACTGGGTGTTCTGTCAAAAACCAGACGCTTGGCAACCGTATCTTATCAAGTGATAATTTTACAGCCAATATTGTGACCAACACCAAGGATTGAATGGGGGGGGGGGGTCACAAATATGTAAGGCTCTGCAGCTTGTGCTCAAGGGCCAGGTTCTGTAGCAATGGGCTTGTGATGGGGTGGATTGCTCACATTAGCCCTGCAAGAACTGAATTAGGCCAGGTGGGCCTAATCAGCTCATTAGGCTGCAAGCAGAGGAGCCTTAGGCTAGGTGGAGGCCACTGATTGGGAACAGGCTCACCTGTGCAGGAACAAGCAGGGCCTGTATAAAGCCAGGGAGCTAGCTGCACAAAGGAGGCTACTATTATGAAAGGCTGTTGGGATGCATTTGCTTCTTGAATGGAGGAAGTTGGTAGCTGCTAAACCCAGAGGGAGGAGGAAACTAGGTATGCAGGAAGAAGCCCAGGAAAACAGCAAACAGTAGATGTGTACAGGGACTGTTGCTCCTTATTATGGAGTCCCTGGGCTGGAACCCAGTGTAGAGGGTAGACCTGGGTTCCCCTAGTGGCCACTGGGAATGGCAAGGGCAGTGGAGGTGCCAGCCAGATCAGAGTCTTTCCAGAAATGTTAATTCCTTGGAAGGTGAGGACTTTAGTAACCTAGCCAGAGGGCCAAGTCAAAAAGAAGAAGCTGCAGACCTGGAAGTGAGTAGGGCCGCAGAGTGAGACAAGATGGGAGAAGAAAACACCACAGAGAGAGTGCAAGTTGGCAGGGCTACTCCCCAGGGTGGCTAGAAGGAGGTGCTGTTTGTGGTGAGTGGACCCCCTGATATGTGGTGGAGAATGTGGACAAATGGTCACCCCTGACATGCGGGGAGGTCGAGAGACACTGCAAACACTGTATAAGGCAGTGATCCTGATACAAGGGGAGTAGGAAAGATTACAGGAGTGTTCCACCTGTGGGGAAAGAAGATACCTGAAAAGGGAGTGCCCCTATTGGGCTCAGGGAGAGAAGCTTTACTTGGACAGCTGGAAATAAAGAGAGCCCCAAAGAATCCATCCTGTGGGGACAACAGGAAAAAGAGGGGTGTGTTTTGCTTGTGGTCAGCAGGGGCACCTATGGAAGGGATGCTGTCTATGAGCTGTGAGGGGAAGACTAGCCCAGGGGAAGGAGCTAGACAGGAGAAGGCCAAAAGGCAAAGCAACAACAAAGAAGAGTTTGCTTTAGGTGCTTGGAGGCTGGCTATATAAAAAGGCATTACTTCTTAAGAGAGGGCTTAGTAGCAAAGGGGAAGGCAAAGATCCCAATGAGACAGGGAAAAAAGGGCTCCAAGATAAATTAATTAGGACAGAGAGGGCCCAACTGGAATGACCACAGAGCTGGAGCAGGGTACTGTGGGAACCCAGACACTGGCAGAAAAATATAGAGATGCAATGGAGGAACAGGACAAGCTGTGGCTCATGGTCAGGGATGACCTGAGAGTCCAGGGGTGGGGTAGGTGATTTAGAGAATACCTGCTGACCCCTGGGTTGCAGTCTTGGGGTGTGATGGTATGCACTCTGCACACAGCTCCCTGCAAGAGCTGAATTAGGCCAGGTGGGCCTAATCAGCTCATTAGGCTGCAAGCAGGGGAGCCTTAGGCTATGAGGAGGCCACTGATTGGGAACAGGCTCACCTGTGCAGGAATAAGCAGAGCCTGTATAAAGCTAGGCAGCTAGCTACAGAAAGGGGGATTCTGTTGCTGGGAAAGGCTGCAGGAAAGGAGGCTGCAGTCACTCATTGAGTGGGGGGGAGTTGGAGGCTGTCAAACTTGGGGGAAGCCCGATGTGTAGGAAGAAGCCCAGGGAAACAGTAGCAAGAGGTGGGACTGTGGCTGCTTGTTACAGGGTCCCTGGGTTGGAACCAATGTAGTGGGCATGCCTGGGTTCCCCTACCAGCCACTGGGCAGTGACAAGGGCATTGGAGGTGCTAGCCAGCAGGTCTGGAAAGACTAAATTCCCTGCAAGGAGAGAACTTTGGTCCAGAGGACCAAGCCCTAGAGAGGAAGCTGCAAACCTGGAAGTGAGTGTGGCAGCAGAGCAAGACAATGCTGGAGGGAGAGCGTAAGCTGGCAAAACTAATCCTCGGGATGGCCAGTAGGAGGTGCCACTTCCTTTGAGTGGGTCCTGTGATAGGGCTTGAACACACTTAGCCCATCTGTAGAGCTGGCATTTGAGGCTGGGGGGCCCACATGAGTAGGGCCCTATCAAATTCACAGCCAATTTAGTCAATTTCACAGTCATAGGATTTTAAAAATGATAAATTTCATTATTTCAGCTATTTAAATCTGAAATTTCCTGGTGTTGTAACTGTAGGGGCCCTGCCCCAGAAGAGTTTGGGGTGTGTGTGTGTCAAGGTTAGTGTGTGTGTGTGGGGGGGGTGTGTGCGCGCAGTACTGCTATCCTTGCTTCTGTGCTGCTGCTGGTGCTGCTCTCAGAGCTGGGTGGCTGGAGAGCAGTGGCTGCTGGCCCGGAGCTCAGCTCTGAAGACAGCTGCTGCCAGCAGCAGTGCAGAAATAAGGATGGCATGGTATGGTATTGTCACCCTTAATTCTGTGCGGCTTCTGGTGGGGCACTGCCTTCAGAACTGGGCATTTGGCCAACAGCAATTGCTCTCTGGCTAACCAGCTCTGAATGCAGTACAGAAGTAGGGGTAAATCCTGCAAAATCAGCAGTGTCAGATCAAGGAGTTAAATAAAAACAAGTAACTCCTTGAGAATAAAAACAGTAAAGGTCTATGTATGAATGCTGTTATGTTCACACTCTACAAACAAAAGTTACATTAAAAACAAAAAATACTCTTGCTGGCAGGGTGAAATGTAGCACTACTTTATTTCTTTTCATTCAGAATGAAAACCAAAAGACCAAAACCAGAGAGAGAGAAAGTAGGCTGCTCTCTAAAACAGTCACAACTCAACCTGCCTTGCTCTAGGATGGCTGCCAACTGGCTTCTGCTAGGCCTAAATAATACACTTCCTATAGAGCCCCCTGTCTGCAAACAGAACTAGGACACCCTTTCTCTCTTCCCCCCCCCCAACCCCCTCCCTCCAGAAAATTGAAAGTAGATCATAATTTCAACACAGTCTTCAGTGTACCACTCATGGAAGTAGTTTAAAAGCAAAAGCAGGTGAGCTAGAGTGCCCGGCAATGGAAGAAGAATCTTGATATAACAGAGTCCTGTGGCACCTTTAAGACTAACAGATGTATTGGAACATAAGCTTTCGTGGTTGAATGCCCACTTTGTCGGCTGCATCTAATGGAATAAGCATATTCTCACCAGCAACTACACACCGCACCATAACAACTCTAACTCAGGAACCAATCCATGCAACAAACCTCGATGCCAACTCTGCCCACATATCTACACCAACAACACCATCACAGGACCTAACCAGATCAGCTACAACATCACCGGTTCATTCACCTGCACGTCCACCAATGTTATATATGCCATCATGTGCCAGCAATGCCCCTCTGCTATGTACATTGGCCAAACTGGAGAGTCACTACATAAAAGGATAAATGGACACAAGTCAGATATCAGGAATGGCAATATACAAAAACCTGTAGGAGAACACTTCAACCTCCCTGGCCACACAATAGCAGATGTAAAGATAGCCATCTTACAGCAAAAAAACTTCAGGACCTGACTCCAAAGAGAAACTGCTGGGCTTCAGTTCATTTTTAAATTTGACACCATCAGATCAGGATTAAACAAAGACTGTGAATGGCTAGCCAACTATAGAAGCAGTTTCTCCTCCCTTTGTGTTCACACTTCAACTGCTAGAAGAGGACCTCATCCTCCCTGATTGAACTAACCTCGTTATCTCCAGACTGATTCTTGCCAGCATATTTATACTTGTCCCTGGAAATTTCCATTACATGCATCCGACGAAGTGGGCATTCACCCACGAAAGCTTATGCTCCAATATATCTGTTAGTCTTAAAGGTGCCACAGGAGTCTCTGTTGCTTTTTACAGATCCAGACTAACATGGCTACCCCTCTGATACTTGATATAACAGACATTACAGAAATGTGGTGGAATAATAAAAACCAATAGGATATGGCAGTGGTTTCTGACATGCGGCCCAATCAGCACACAGCTGCGGCCCATGTGATGTTCTTAGGGCCATACACTTAGGGTGACCAGACAGCAAATGTGAAAAAGCGGGATGGGGGTGGAGGGTAATAAGAACCTATATAAGAAAAAGACCCAAAAATTGGGACTGTCCCTATAAAATCGGGACATTTGGTCACCCTATGTACACTTAGTGTATATATATTGTGTGGATATAACCCACAACACAGAGCTGTGTATATGGCCCACAATGGTAAGTCGGTTGAGAACCATTGACATATGGTAATACCTGTTAGACTGTACAGGAAAGACAGACTACGCTGAAAGAGTAGGGGAGCAGTGCTAGATTCTATGGAATTCTCTAGATACAAGATAAAATTGAGTGGAGAGGACCCACATGGTTGAATTTAGATTCATACAGATTTTAAACTGTAGCAACACAAATGTGTTACCAGGGTTAGGCTACCAGCCTCAAGACCAAGAAAATAAAATTGAGCACACAGAGAGAGACATCGGGGCAGCAAAATCTAACACATGATGATACTGGGAGACTTCAGCTTTCCACATATGAACTGGCCAAACCGCACAATGGGACAAAGTTTAGAGAACCAATTTCTTGACACTTTTTTAAAATAATTGCTTCTTGGAACAGCTAGTTCTAAAGCATATAGATAGGGCCCTACCAAATTCATGGCCATGAAAAACATATCCTGGACCATGAAATCTGGTCTCCCCTGTGAAATCTGGTCTTGTGTGCTTTTTACCTTATACAATGCCGATTTAATGGGAGAGACTAGTGTTTTTCTCAAATTAGGGGGTCCTGATGCAAAAAGGAGTTACAGGGGGTTGCAGGGTTATTTTAGGGGGGTTCATGGTATTGCCACCCTTACTTCTCCACTGCCTTCAGAGCTGGGTGGCTGTAGAGTGGTGGCTATTGGCAAGGCACCCAGCTCTGAAGGCAGTGCTCTGCCAGCAGAAGTAAGGGTGGCAATCCCATACGCTGTCACCCTTATTTCTGTGCTGCTACCTTCAGAGCTGGGCGGCTGGACAGTGGTGGCTGCTGTCTGAGGGCTGAGCTCTGAAGGCAGCAGTGCAGAAGTCAGAGTGGCAATACCATACTATGCCATCCTTCTGTGCTGGTGGTGGCTCTGCCTTCAGAGCTGGGACCCCAGCCAGCTGCTGTCTCTCTCCAGCTGCCCAGCTCTGAAGACAGCACCACTGCCCACAGCAGTGCAGAAGTAAGGGTAGCAGTACCGCACCCCCCCCACAATAACCTTGTGACTCCCCCACAACTCCTTGTTTGGTCAGGACCCCTACAATTACCACACCATGACATTTCAGATTTAAATAGCTGAAATCATGACATTTACAATTTAAAAAATCCCATGACCGTGAAATTGACCAAAATGGACTGTGAATTTGGTAGGGCCCCACACATAGGAGAAGAGGCTATTCTCAGGTTAGTCTGAACACACATGAACTAATTTAAGAAGTGACAGTAGCTGAGCCACTGAGTAATAGTTCTTGTTGTATTCTCATACTGCTTCCTGCTACATCAGTGTGCATGCAGTTGCCTGATCATTGCAGTCTGCCAGGTTGCTGGAAAAGCATTTGTACTCAAGCAGCTGACCTCACAGAAAATACTTCATTTTTTTGAGGCTCTCTGGCTCAGTCACAGCTATTGGGGGGCCAGTGATGTAGCCCTATTTGATCATTTTATCTCTAGACTGGCCATCTCCAGTGCAGAGTTGATTAAGGCAATGCCATATAGTCCAGGGCTAATCTGCACTTGATGGTAGGTGCTCGCTGGTAGGAGCTAGAGTGCACAGGCTACAGGGTTGTTCTGTACTCTTGTTTGCCATAACAGTCACCCATACAGACAAGGGTTCAATGGTGTCAAGAAAACTTTGTCATGACTTTAGTTGACTCAGCGTCAATGTTATAGTGGATGTCTTGGATCAGTGCACTGCCTTGTGAGTTTGACTCTATGAGCAATTTCCAGATCCGTCAGGAGGAGCAAAACCTGTAAGGATGTAGAGGCGGTTGATGTGGGTAGGCTTAAGGCAAAGTGTAGTATAGAGGCAGGCAGTGTTAAGTACAGGGTCTAGTTTCTTTGTGTGAAGGGATCATGCCCATACTGCACAGGCATATTCAGCAGAGGAGTAGCAAAATGCTAGTGCTGTTGATCAGAGTGGATGAGTCTGCACCCCACTTTGAAGTAACCAGCTTGCTGAGAATGTTTGTGTGCTAACCTTGGCTTTAGTTTTCTCAATGTGGGCTCTAAAGGAGAGGGTGTTTGAGATTAACACTGGGGTATACAGGATTTAAGATCACATTTGGCCTTTCTGTTTTTGAGATGGGAATGCACTGACTTGTCTTTGCATTTGCATGTACTTGGTTGGCTGCATAGTATTTGTTTCAGGTATTAAGTGCTTTCATCAGGGTATTCTCTAATATGCCAAACTTCTTGTGCTGTATGGTGATGCACAGATTATCTGTGTAGGTAAAGCATCTTGTGGTGAGGGCAGCTTGGCTGGTCATTTGTGTAGCAGTTGAGTAATGTAGGTGCTAAGGTGTACCTTGTGAGAGGCTATTCTTCTATTGTCACCATCTGCTTCATTTGCCACAAAAAGTTAATGAAGAATCTCCTCCTCCTCCTCTCCATTATGGTCCGATTAGCTTTGATGGTTTTTCATTAGCATTAGTACCTTGGCAAAGAGCCCACAATAATTGTTGATCTCTCAGCCACCTATGATATAGCCAAACGCCGCTCCCATAATCAATCCCTTTTTGTATCCATCTTTGTGTCAAATTCAGAAGCTGCCCAGTGCATGACTGACCCAAGCGAAACCCAGCCTGTTCATTGATAAGAAGTGGTCAATAACTGGTGTCGGGCAATATAACAGTAGCTGCTCAAACAATTTTAAAATATCACACAGGAATGAGAGGTTGGCAGTGTTTTGGGTCAGATGGTTCCTTACCAGGCTTCAAAAGGGCCTTACCTCGGCTTGTTGCCAGATTTTTGGTACCTTGAGCTGGATGAGACAGGTATTTGACGTACTCAGGAGCCACTTCTGTGTGTGGGCTGAAATTTTTGATATCCATTCAGATGTCCTCTAGGCCTGCTGCTTTCCCCGTTTTCAAGGCATTGATACTGGTGTCTCCCTTCTCCATGGAACAATTGGTTGCAAGATCTAGATTACTGGATGTATCCAGGGGGTATTTGCCAAAGTGACCAGCTGGTAGTGGTCCGCTTAACATTCCCATTTGATGAGCAATCTGGTCAGCAGAGATATTGAAATGATTGCTCATCTTTGCATTGTCAGTCTACCTAGATTTTTTTGCTGTCATGGGTCATATCCAAGGATTCTGTCAAGCTCTGCCAGATTTTGGGCAATCTCAAGCTATTTCTGACAGATATTCACCAGCAACTACTGTGTCATCTCCAAAGAGGTCATCTTGGAATTTTTGCTTGCATGACTCATACAGTATGGCTGACTGGAGTGTTAGCCCAGGGGTATATTATTTTTGACATCCACGAGGTGTTTCTCCTAGCAGATAGACTTACAGCGTTGACAATGTGGCTGTAGTTCTCGGGTATCAGTTCAATAGGACTGACAGCTAGGTCAAGATCTCTGGAGAATGCTGATCAATTTGAATGACACAGTGACTGCAGCATTTATCTCCATTCTAAAAGGGTGGCGTTGCAATCTTGGAACTGGGTCTAGCACAAATGTTCTACAGCTGTGATGTAGCCTAGTGCTAACAAAGGCTAGGTCAGGGTTGTACCCATGCTTCCACCAGCCACAGTTAAAAGAACTAGGTAGCTTTGGGTCATGAATCAGGCTCAGCTGCCCACATCTCAGCCAAGTTTCCATTGTTCTTGTTCTCTGTTGAAATTGCCCATCATGATGCATGACACATCTTGTACAGGCAGGTCGGTCAAATTAAAATATCTCTGGTGGCTTGTAGATGGATGTTTTGGAGATCTTGTAGAGCTCAATGATAAGCTCTATATGATTTTCTTCCATTTTGTAGGTGGATGCAATCCTAATGCCTGGCTTAACAGGAGCCTTCACGTGGCAGCCCCCTGTCAGCCTTAAAAGTTGTGAAATCTGCTAAATACCTTGAACTACAGGATAACTGGGTTCAATATCCAAGGAGCAGGTAGGGGGACCAAACAGTGACTCAGTGACACTAAACTTTAGAAGGGGAAATGTCAGTAAAATGAGAAGGTTGGTTAAAAAGTAAGCCCTGAGTAATGACAATAACATTCTTAAAGGTAGCATGGATGTGACTTAAAGAACCCAAACTATAATAGTCTTGCTGAACATAAAGGGAAGTAGGAACAATGTGTAAAAATGGCTAAGTGGCAAAGCTCCAGAGGGTATTCGAGCCAAACAAATACTTCAGGTGTTTTTAAATCTGATCCTAGTGAAGCCAATAAACAGGAACATAAATTTACAGCAGACAGAATGTAAGAAGGAAATTAGAAGGGCCAAAATGGAGCAAATAGCTAAGGGTTTAAAAAAAAAAGTGATTCTTTACAGCAGAATCAGGGAGCCTGCAAAATAATGGTGACATTAATGAAACTGAAAGGTAGGAAATTAAAACTGCTAAAAGGAAATACTTTTTCTCACAATGTGTAATTAAACTGTGGAACTCATTGAGACCAAGAATTTAACACAATTCAAAAAGGGACTGGACATTTTATATGGGTATCAAGAGCATCATTAATTATGCTAATTCTGGATGACAAAATGTTGAAGGGATAGGAAATGTCACACTTCAGGCTTTAAACCTCCAACTATTAGATCAGGATGAGCTCTAACGTGAGGAGGGCACATTCTCCTCACCCGATCTGTCTACTGCTGGGTTTACAGCTCTGTGTAAATCCTCTGGTAAAGGGCACTGTCAGATTCTGGACTAGATGGGCCTCAGGTCTGAGTCAATATGGCAATGCCTGTGTTTCTATTTTAGGAAGGAAAATCTATTAATCTGAAACTTCTAGCTAAGGGACTTGAGTTAGTGTTTCTCCATTGCCCTGAACCTTGAAGTCCTTTGGAGACCTTGAAGTCCAGGGAACAACTCATGTGCTTAAGTGGTAGCATTTTACACTATTGTAAATGACTTCACAAGATGCAGGGCAAAAGTGAAATGGGCATATAGCATCTAAGAGTTTTACAATGATTAAGAGGCGCGGATTGTATCCACAAAGGCCTTTATCTCATCTCCCTGCTTTTCCCTTGGATTTTGTTATCCTTCCTCCTTTCTTCTCTTCCCCCAGTTACGGATGATCTGGCTCTATGCACAGGCCTGGCTGGTTTGGAGGAGGACTAGTAAGATTAATCCTTAGCATAGACCCAAAGATAACTAATTTTATGGATAAGGGAAGAGTATTTTGGAGGGGCCCACTATCTTATTCTCCTGTTGCAGGTACAAAGAGCGCACCTATGTTTCCTGGGGGCCTGGGCATAGTTACTAGCATTTTAGAAAGTTTGGCAAAGGACAATTAGCCAGATAAACTGGGAGAGTCCTGCATTCTTTTAGAAATATGGCAGTATGGTTAGTGGCTAGAGCACTGAGCTCTAGAGACCTGGGCTCTATTCCTGTCTCTACCACTAAGATGAAGTGACCTTGGGTAAATCACTTCACTTCTGTTTCTCCCCCCACCCTATGATTTAGATGGTAGGTTCTTCAGGGCAGGGATTGTCTCTTACTACCTGTTTGTACAATGCTTCACAATAGGCCTGTGATCCCAGCTGTGGTGTCAATGGCAGTACTGGAATAAGTGTGAATTATAGCACTCGTATACACTTTACAAATATGACTAGATTTACACATCACCTCTATGTGGTGGGTAAGTAGCATTAACCCAGTTTTACAATCGGGGAAACTAAAACAGATGGATTAAGTAATTTTGTCTAAAACAACAAAGGGTGTTACTATGTGAGCATTAGGGTGCAGAAGTCCATTGTTATAGCTCCAAGCTTAGTCATCCAGATCATCCTGCCTCTCATGCTATTTGAGAAGCCCTCAAAGTCCCTGTTTCTCCTTTACTCTTTTCCCCTCTTCCTTCTCCTCTTCCCCCTCCCCCACCCTACACGATAAAAGTGAAGGGGAGAGGAAAAGGGGGACAGATAGTGAAGCAAACACAATGAAAGCAGTGAGTGAGAGAGCAGACAATAATGAATGTAAATAGTGAAGTATGAGACAGGAGGGAAGAAATGAAAAAGGAAGTGCTGAAAGGAGAGAGTGGGGGCGGGGGAAGACTATTCATGGGTTTTAAACTTGAGCTCATTCCATACACCGGAAAAAGTTAGAGAACATTGATCCTGCTTGGTTTGGAGAATGAGAGAGGCTGTGATTTGCAACCTGGCTTTTCTCAGAATAATCGGACCAGGGCTGGACAATTCAGCCAACCAAACATGCTGCCTTCCCATTCCTTGCTAGAACGACACTGTGTATCCTGCTCTGCAGGGCCAGCTCCAGGCACCAGCGGAGCAAGCTTGTGCTTGGGGCGGCAGATTCCAAGGGGCGGCATTCCCTCGAATCTTTTTTTTTTTTTTTTTTTTTGCGCTTCACCGCTTTGGCTGCCCTTGCAGGTTTTTTCTTTTTGGTTTGCTGCTCCCGCTGCCCTGTAGGGGGCAGCTGCGTGGAGGATGGGAGCACCCTGCAGCAAGCCTGGAGGGCAGCCCGCGTCCTTCCCTGCCTGCCGACCGGAGTGGCGCGGAGCCCTCCCGGCAGGCGGCGCGTGCGGAGGGGCCGCGTGGCAGTGCCCTGCTTAAGGAAGCCCTGGGGGCCCCCCTTTGCTCTCTCCCCCTGCTAGCCACGGTGCGCACTCTGCTGCCCGGGGTCTGCAGGGCTAGGAGTCCCCCTGCACCCACACTCCCGCTGCCCCGCAGGTATTTTGTTTTTGTTTTTTCTTTCCTTCACCGCTCCGGCCGGCCAGTTTGTTTCCTGCTCCGGCCGGGGGCAGGTTTGTTTCCTGCCCCCCTTCGCCACTCCGGCCCGGGGCAGGTTTGTTTTCCTCCTCCCCTCTCTCCCACCCCCCCTTTGCTGCTCCAGTCGGCCTGGCATTTTTTGCTTGGGGCCGCAAAAAAGCCAGAGCCGGCCCTGCTGCTCTGCATGTCTCCTAGAATAATCTAGACCACTGAACACCTTTTTACGCAAGCTATCGGGTCAGACATTGGCTACTGAAACTGTTCATACCAGGAATCCTATTACCTGATGCCCCACCTCAGTGGAAGGAGGAGTGTCAAGTTTATAACTCATTGTCACCTTTTGATGTCACCTGGTGTGACCAGGGTCCTGGAGGGAGGGGGGGGCATGCTGAGATTACTCAATTAAGGCAAACTGCAAAGAATTGGGCAGACAATCACCAAAACAGGTGGCTATTCTAATATTTAGATTTGCCAAGTCGGCCACAAAACAGCTTCTACAATAACTTCTTACTGGCTACCCAGAAGCCAGAAATACAGTTCCCTTAAATCACCCCAGCCTTGAGCTCTCTTCCCCCGCGTCCCCCCCCATCCCCGACAGACAAGTCAGATATGATGAGGATTACTGAAAATCTTGTTCATCATATAAAAAGTTCTGTCAATCCCAAAGGATCGGACACATTACCTCCCAGGTCAATGAATATCTCTGATCTTTCCCAAATACACACTTACAGCCAATTCTTAACTAAACTAAGATTTTTATTTTTAAATAGTATTTGTATTTTATTTTAAATAGTATTTGTTAAAAGATCATTATACAGATATGAATAAAGTTCTTGTTAGTTTCTTAGTAGAGATGGTGAGCTCTAGAGTTGCAGAGTCCTTTCTATAATCAGTTCATCAGGTTATAATCCAATATTGGGGTGATCCATAATGCAACTGGAGACCTCAATCTTGAAACTCAAACTCCCCCGATGAAGTTGAAGCAGATCTGAAAGAACGGGATCAGGGCCTCTTGACAGCAGGTATTCCTGGGGGGAAGAATAGTGGCTTTGAAGTAACATTCTTTTCCCCAAGCACCACTGATGATTAGCTGCATGGATTAACATAAGGCAACTGCCCAGCTCCTGCCATTTACAGGTAGTTTACCACAAACTTCAAAGAGAAATAAAGTCAATGATATTACTATATTCACAGTTTATCTAAACATGAACATCTCCTTTTGATCTCTGACTTAACAGAATATAGTGACAGGAACCATCTGGTTACATTGTTAACCTCTAACGAGATAGAGGTAAACACAGACTACTACAATCATTCTTTGTTCCAATTCTTTAACGATATAAGTCTACATCTCAAAGCTCTAGTTTATCTAATATGGCTTTGCTAGCTATTTATAAGGAAGAGCTCTAATTACCATTTAAATACTTTCATAATTTTTCTTTAAAGGTAGAATTTGGGTCATTTAGCCTGCAAGTTGCTTAACCCTTTCCGGATCAGTGTCACACCTGGCCCTGGCAAACAAGATCCTCCTCCTTTTAAAAATGGCCTCTGCCAAGCTTGTGCTCTAAGCATAGATTCTCCAGGCCACATTTCCTGTACACGCTCAATAGAGTCCTGAGTTTCTTACAACACTATTCCTGCTATGGAGCAGCAACAAAGGTGCTCAGCATAGATCAGTTGTAGGCTAACGGCCATCACCTGTTTACCTCAGGCCACTTAATCTATTTCCTCGAGGGGCTGCCTTATCAGACACTTTAAAGTTGTATAAAGCCAAAATGGGCATAACTCATTGTGCGTGCAGTGTGAAAATAAACCATGATGTAGTGCTCAGATCACTGAAGAGGATTTAGAGTCCCAGTGGGTGTCTGTTAGATCAGGGGCATGCACAAGAGGGGGACAAACCGGGGCACAGGCCTTCTCAGTTGGCAGGGGCACAGAACTCCTCTGGCCCCAGGGGGTGAAGGGGGTACAGAATGTGCCCCTCCAAAAGCAGTGAAAATGTTATTGCTGTGCATGCCCTTGTGTTAGATAATTATCTATTAGTGGAGAGCAGTGATAGACCAGGTGCCTCTAGCATTAGAAAAGAAGGGGGAGGCAGAGTGAGACCGTTCTCTGGCTCAGAGAGGAGTAGCTATTCAAGGATCTACAGAAATCCAGTCTTTCTGGGGGTGGGGAGGAAAGCCTGGTAGGTCTGCATAAGGCAGCCTTTCAATTTGGAGGAAAAGAGGATGTCAGTAAGAAATAGCCCAAGAAAAATATCTTAGTAAGGGAGGGCCCACAGGGAGTTAGAGATAGCCAGATTGCTGGTAAAGCCAAGGAAGGAAGCTGCAGCCAGGAAGAGCCACTGAGGTTTGGAAATGTAGAACCTGAATTTAAAGTGATGTCCAATTTTATAAAACAGGGAAATATGGGATTCTGATTTAACAGCTAGACTGAGTGTTATGACATGCTTATACCTATATCTGAATGTAGATACAGTCCAATAAGTCAAAACTGCCAGTGAATGTGGGCTCTTAATGACAGCCACTTCAGAGTACCAATCAGAGAAGCATTCAGTACCATCAGTGTGTATCGTGCTGTATAGAACTTAAAGGGGGTCACAATTGGAACAGAGGTTACGGGGCACTTAAACCTCTCAGTTCCTCCTGGGATCAGAACAAAGGACTAATAATCATAACTTTTGAAAAGCCATATGGTCAATCTCAATGTATTCTGCAAACTTCCCGTTGCTGTGGCCATTTGGGTTATTAATACTACCTTGAGGATCAGTCACATTTTCTTCACCACACTCCTTGCACTGCAGATTTTCTTGTTCCTCTGTAGGTAGACAGTTGTAAGGCTGTAACAGGTAGGTGTGTGGTTTTTTTGGGTCAGAAAAACAAATTATAACAATCTTCCATGAAGGCAACAGGCCTCTTGCTAAGCTTGGAGATAGTTATGTACAACTGTGTGATTCTATATTGGGGAGATCTTGCTCATATCGCACAAGATTGTTTGTTAAAAGAAAGTTTCTTAATCCTGAGCTATCTTCCTCAAGGGAGGGAGTAAGATCTCTTCTAAATCCTTGGATTACATGAATGACCTTCAAGCTTACAAATGTACTCACAATGCCATGATGGCAGAAACTATACAAGAGAAATTCCTTTTATTTGCTAAGATTTTTTCCCCTTCCTGTTAGTTTACCAGGCTATATTTAAAATGCCTTAAATATTGAGCGGGGGTTTTAATTTCTACCCTTTTAAAAACCACTTGTTTTAAACCATCCAGTTGCTTATGTTTCTGAAAGAAACTATACAGATATTTAAGAATGCTTGGCTACTCTGTTAGTAGGGCTAAAATTAAATTTGGAAATAACATTTAAGAACTCTGCTGTAGAACTTTTTAATATGTATTTTACCCTTGTCCCTTTTTTGCAATCTTTGAAAAGCCAGCAATTTGGGAAGTTATAAGCCCTGATAATAAAGATGTAGAATAAAATGTTTACTTAACTATGAAAGATAATTATCATTATAATGCAAGGAATTCAAAATCAATTCAAAATCGCTCGCCCGCACCGCTTCCCGCCGCCCCCATTGGCCCGGGATGGCAAACTGCAGCCAGTGGGGGCCGCGATCGGCCGAACCTGCCGCGTCAGCAGGTAAATAAAACAGGGCCAGCCCGCCAGGGTACTTACCCTGGCGAACTGCGTGCCAAACGTTGCCGACCCCTGCACTAAAATATTTCTACCCTGGTAGGGAATTAATAAAAAAAAAAGCTCACTTCCTAGATCCCCCTCCCCAATAGTATTTTATTTTTTATTTCAGTGATCAAAATTTCTTTGCCAGGCACAAAGTATTTTGTTAACTAGCCTGGGTCTAGCATGCTTTGAGTCTTTAACATAAGAATGGCCATACTGGGTCAGACCAAGGGTCCATCCAGCCCAGTATCCTGTCTGCTGATAGTGGCCAATGCCAGGTGCCCCAGAGGGAGTGAACCTAACAGGCAATAATCAAGTGATCTCTCTCCTGCCATCCATCTCCACCCTCTGACAAACAGAGGCTAGGGACACCATTCCTTATCCATCCTGGCTAATAGCCATTAATGGACTTAACCTCCATGAATATCTCTAGTTCTCTTTTAAACCCTGTTATAGTCCTAGCCTTCACAATCTGCTCAGGCAAGGAGTTCCACAGGTTGACTCTGTGCTATGTGAAGAAATACTTCCTTTTATTTGTTTTAAATCTGCTGCCCATTAATTTCATTTGGTGGCCCCTAGTTCTTATATTATGGGAACAAGTAAATAACTTTTCCTTATTCACTTTCTCCACACCACTCATGATTTTGTATACCTCTATCATATCCCCCTTAATCTCCTCTTTTCCAAGTTAAAGAGGCTAGCCTCTTAATCTCTCCTCATATGGGACCCATTCCAAACCCTTAATCATTTTAGTTGCCCTTCTCTGAACCTTTTCTAATGCCAGTATATCTTTTTTGAGATAGGGGATCACATCTGTACGCAGTATCCGAGATGTGGGCGTACCATTGATTTATATAAGGGCAATAAGATTCTCCGTCTTATTTTCTATCCCTTTTTAAATGATTCCTAACATCCTGTTTGTTTTTTTGATTGCTGCTGTACACTGCGTGGACATCTTCAGAGAACTATCCACGATGACTCCAAGATCTCTTTCCTGATTAGTTGTAGCTAAATTAGCCCCCATCATATTGTATGTATAGCTGGGGTTATTTTTTCCAATGTGTATTACTTTACATTTATCCACATTAAATTTCATTTGCCATTTTGTTGCCCAATCACTTAGTTTTGTGAGATCTTTTTGAAGTTCTTCACAGTCTGCTTTGGTCTTAACTATCTTGAGCAGTTTAGTATCATCTGCAAACTTTGCCATCTTACTGTTTACCCCTTTCTCCAGATCATTTATGAATAAGTTGAATAGGATTGGTCCTAGGACTGACCCTTGGGGAACACCACTAGTTACCCCTCTCTATTCTGAAAATTTGCCCATTTATTCCTACCCTTTGTTCCCTATCTTTTAACCAGTTCTTAATCCATGAAAGGACCTTTCCTTTTATCCCATGACAACTTAATTTACATAAGATCCCTTTGGTGAGGGACCTTGTCAAAGGCTTTCTGGAAATCTAAGTACACTATGTCCACTGGATCCCCCTTGTCCACATGTTTGACCCCCTTCAAAGAACTCTAATAGATTAGTAAGACATGATTTCCCTTTACAGAAACCAGGTTGACTTTTGCCCAACAATTTATGTTCTTCTATGTGTCTGACAATTTTATTCTTTACTATTGTTTCAACTAATTTGTCCGGTACTGATGTTAGACTTACCGGTCTGTAATTGCTGGGATCACCTCTAGAGCCCTTTTTAAATATTGGCGGTACATTAGCAATCTTTCAGTCACTGGATACAGAAGCTGATTTAAAGGACAGATTACAAACCATAGTTAATAGTTCCGCAATTTCACATTTGAGTTCTTTCAGTATTCACCCAAGAGTTCTGTCTGGTCCCGGTGACTTGTTACTGTTATGTTTATCAATTAATTCCCAAACGTCCTCTAATGACACTTCAGTGTGTGACAATTCCTCAGATTTGTCACCTACAAAGGATGGCTCAGGTTTGGGAATCTCCCTAACATCCTCAGCCATGAAGACTGAAGCAAAGAATTTATTTAGTTTCTCCAAAATGACTTTAAGTGCTCCTTCTGTATCTCGATCGTCCAGGGGCCCCACTGGTTGTTTAGCAGGCTTCCTGCTTCTGATGTACTTAAAAAACATTTTATTACCTTTTGAGTTTTTGGCTAGCTGTTCTTCAAACTCCTTTTGGCTTTTCTTATTACATTTTTACACTTAACGTTTTTAATGTCTATCCAGACTTACGCTGTGGATGTCTTTGACTTTGGGGGCAATGGAATTTGGACACAACTGTTGTTCTTTAATGTGAGGTCTTTCTAAAATGGAACTATTTTTCCCCATAAGGTTATGTGGTGTTTAGATGTTGCTTGTAATTATTAGAACTGGGAGCACTGGCTGTTGGGAGTCTGAACGGACAGGAAACAGGAAGGAGGGGGGAGGAGTTGAGGAGGCAGAGTGAGAGTTACAGAGGGTGCAGCAGCAGCTTGGTAAAGAGGTTTCCACTTTAAAAATTTCTGTTGAAGTTTGTTAGTAGCTTGCCTGGTTGTTACAACAGGTTAGTGAACCTTTAAAAAATTCCTTACTGAGCAGACACAGAGAGATTCTCCTACAAGAGAGAATTTGAACATTTAACATGCACTTTCACTTTTCCATAATCCCTTCCACAGTTTAAAAATGAGTCTTCCTCTTGCTAGCATTGTGCCAATGAGAAGGGAAGAAGGAAGCAAGCAGCTGTGTACCAGAGGCAGGTCAGGGGCCTCTAATCTTCTATATTCTATATACAAGATTAAAGATCTGCTTTGAGTTTTGATTAAGAATGCAAAGTTAAAAGATTAAATACCAGCAAGCCAAATTAAAGAGGTTTAAATCCAATCTCAGAATTCATCAAAGTACCAAATTTTTAAGCTGTCATTACAACACTGGATTAGTGCAAAGCTTCCCTGAACCCTGATTTGATGTTCTCTGGTCCACAATGTTACTCTTCCTAGAGTCTATGCTCTCAGCACAAAACCAGCTATTGTCTTGTATTCAAGCTTATCTCACCTAGAACTTTTTTAAATATATACACCCATCGCCTGATTAATCTAGGAATGCTGCATATTTTTTGTGACATGCATCTTGTACACTAGAAACAATGTGCTGTTCTGTATTGTGCATTGTCACGAAATGTATTAAAGCTTAGTAAACTTGGCTATTTTAGAAAAAGGTCTCATTAGTCATTCTGGTAATTATGCACAATATTCCTGTGAGTTCCAGTTGTAAATACTTCCTTTCTGCATTCAAAGCTGCCTACTCCAAAGCTATGTTACAGGACAGTGGAAAAATGCAATAATAACTTGACCGAGGTGAGGTTAATATGGTCATCTGGCTTAAGAAAATGAACTTGCCACTTCTTTATTAAAGTCTATAATTGATATACACACCTCCATGATGACTGAAATCTCAGTTTAAATAAATGAAAACTGGAAAAAATATGTTGAGCTTATCTTCTAGTGCAAATTCTTATTATAATAAATTATATGAAATACAACAAGCTGTTTAGTGCACATTGCTGTAAAACACTGAGAAAAGGTCCCCTTGCTTTGCTCTTTCCTTTAACATTTTGGGTCTGTCCATTGCAGGGTACTTCTAATATTTGGGCTGCTGCAATTACATGAGTATTAACATGATTTCCTGGATTGCAACCACAAAAGATCAAGTAAATACTGTACAAATCAATATTTTAATTTGCTGTTATTGCCTCTGGCAGAACACTGAATGCTAAATGACCCATAGAAAAATGTTCGTCCAGAGGAAACCCATACCTGCTGTGTGTGTGTGTGTGGGGGGGGGGAGGAGGGTACAGAGTGAGGGCAGTGGCTTCAGCAGATATTACTAAGCATGCTCAGTACAAGCCAAGCAGCAACTCTAGGGGGGCATGTGACCCCGCATACCCCCCAACACACATTGGCTCTGCATAAGTCTTGGACTGGATTTTTGTAATATTAGAACTTTTCTTTTCAAAGAGACACATTTTTAATATTGTTTTAGGCATTATTCTATGTATTTTCTCCAAATATCAGGTTAACATCAAAGACATGCCGATGTACTGTTCAGAAATAATGCAGTTAATTCACTTTTCAGGCGCTTTATCAAATGCAAAAATATATTAAGGGTTTATTCTCTGTGGCCCATCTCCTCTTTCTGCTTGATCTTGAAGTTGTTGTCTTAAATACTGCTAAATGGCTTCACTGTGGGGCTATATAGGAGGAGGAGATGGTCCATGCAGGAGCAAGTCCTTGTTTAAACATACAACTTGAATTAGGAAGCATGATAAAAGATATGACTAGATTCATAGTGAGACACACTGGCGAGTGCTTAATCTCTCTTCTCTGCCCTCTCACCCCCCACCAATTTAAATTCTATCTGAGTATCTTATACTTGTTGGGGGTGTGGTAGAGGGTTTGCTTGGTTTGTGATCTGTTTCCAAATGTAGGCCCCCATCCTGCAATGCTGCACCATATGTAACTAGAACTTCAGTGGGACTCAGACATAGCAACCTGCCTGCACATCACTAGGCAGGGTGAGGGTCTAAGTTGGGCAAACCTCCTAACTTTTTTATATTAACATGGAATTTCTCTTCTCGAGCTTAAATCCAAGAGCAGGGCTATTCTTAGCTGACTATCTTCACACATGGCTGGCTATGAGGATTTACGGGGTTAGAAACCAGGTCTACAGGTCTGTGAGAAACTAGCACATCTATGCTGCCCCTCCATAGCTCTGCCAGAGCAGGTATCGGCCTTGTGGGGCCAGGCACCACTGGATGTCCCGCCCTCAGAAGCCCTGACTGTTGGAACCTACCATGTTCCCTGATTGGCCCGGGCACACTCCCTTAGGCTTTAAATAACAACCTGGAGGCTGTCTGTGCAAAAAGGCAGATCCTTGACCTGCTGCTAAGACAGACCTTGCCTTGTTCTTGCTGCTTTCATCTTTGCCTTGTTCCTGGTCCCTGTTTCTTTGCTTTGTTCCAGCCTTGACCCAGCCTTGCCCCTGCCTTTTCTAACTGTCAGTTCTGATTCTTGTTTGACCTTTGGCTCAGGCATTTGGCCTCTGACTGTGATTCTGACCCTGGCTCTAATTCCTGGCTCTGACTCTGGTTTGATCCTTAGCTCTGGTATTCAGTTTCTGATTCTGAGCCTTGGTTCCATTTCCTGGCTTCTGATGCTGGTTTGACCGTCAGTCATTGACCACCCTGGTTCCTCTCACTGGCTTTCTCATCCACGCTGGGGAGAGGTTCTGGAAACACAGGCCTTTCCTGACCTGCTACAAGGAAGGGGCCAGTCTTCTCCTGCCTATACTCTTGGTCTTCTAGAACATAGGTTACCGATCTCAAAATACCTAGATAAATATGTGACTCACCTGCATCTGTATTAGTTAGTCATAGAATCATAGAATATCAGGGTTGGAAGGGACCTCAGGAGGTCATCTAGTCCAACCCCCTGTTCAAAGCAGGACCAATCCCCAACAAAATCATCCCAGCCAGGGCTTTGTCAAGCTGGGCCTTAAAAACCTCCAAGGAAGGAGATTCCACCACCTCCCCATTCCAGTGCTCCATCACCCTCCTAGTGACAAAGTCCCTGCCCTGTATAGCTTACATTCTATCTGTTAGTATATATCTGTACAGCACCTAGCATAATGGGTTCCTGATCTCAGTTGGGCCCCTAGGTGTTGCTGTATTATAAATAACTATTAATAATAATTTAGGTTGCCTGCACCGACTGATTTAGCAGGCATGCATTTCTGCAGAGAGTTTGCTAAGTCTCATTGTGTAAGATTGTTTGCATTTTTACAGGAGAGCAGTAAATCTGTAAACTAAAATCATATAAAACTTCAATTGAATTTATTTGGTGTGTTTTTTGCTTTAAGCTTTCTAAGGACTTTAGTGGCTAAATTAATGATCATAAAGATGCATTAAGATCACATTCCTTTCCCCCTGCACAAAGCCCAAGTGAATGAATGTTGCATGGAGGCTTCAATGAGGCTACTGTAGCTTCAAGGTTACTGCCCATATATGTGCGCAGAGGGGCGGGCATGAATTGCCCCCTTGGAATCGATAAGCCTTTTTAAAAAAAGTCTAAGACCAGATGGCTCAGGAGATTGGCATTAGTATATCCCAAGATTTGTTATTTTGAATCCCACCGTCTGGTGGACTTGCAACAGTATACATGAAATAAGTTGGTCTTCAGTCTGAGTAGTGAATGTGTAATCACCAGCTGTGATAGTGGTGTGTGCACTGTTATCAGAGAGGCCAATGACCAGACATTCAGAGACTGAACTACCCTTTTGCCCTTGGATATGAACTCTCCAGAAGGGAGTTGAGGCACAATAGCCTGGCCGTGTGTAGGAGCTTGGGGCATCCTTACCGCAGAGTGTCTAGAATCTTGCTTTTTCTTCACTTTCAATTTGGCTGCTACTTAGAGCCATCTTGTGTGTGTGTGTGTGTGTGTGTGGGGGGGGGTTTCCTGTAATTTTCACTTGCCTCAAATGCCACTTTACTCCATGATTCTTCACGGGGGTTCTTGATTTGTCTTTGTAAGGGATTATTAAAATGCTTCACATTAAAGACTGTCACTTCCCTTTTTGATACTATACGGTTGTCATTACTTTGTATCTTAAAGAAATATTCTTCAGAATCATGCTTCTTTCTAGGATCCTGGTCCTGGAGGATATACAATTTTTTTTTCTTTTGTGATCTTCCCATAAAGTGGCTTAATATACACTCAAGGTTTTTTTTTTCCAACAACAACAAAAATTCAGATTGATGAGGCTCTCTGTAAGAATGTTGAACCTGCACTTTGATTAAAGATGTAAAACATTGATTCACATTGTTGCCATCCTGCTACTGGCAGTTTAGTAGTCATCTATCTTCTTGAAGTTCTGTTGTTCATGGCTTCATTTATGTAGATCTGAGTTGCAGAGACAAAAAGAAATCTCTCCTAGTGAACTAGAGCCCAGGAAGAATGTGCGTGCTTAACTTGTTTATTCAATATAGATTAATGCATTGATGCCATCTTAAGGTTGAGATTTGAAACTGACAATACCCATACAATTAAAAGTGAAGGCATTTGGACTGCCTTAGCTCTCTTCCCTTGGGCACACCTGACCAAATGGGCATAGAGCTGTGGAAGTTGTGCCTATTTAAGTCACCTTGTGAATTTGGCCACATAGTCTTCCATTTCATAATCTTATCATGTGATATTGTAAATAGTCATAGATTCCAAGGCCAGAAGGAACTATTTGAGATCCTCTAGTCTACAGCCTGTGATGTAGAGGAGTTCAGAAATTCCCCAAAATAATTTCTAGAGCATCTCTTTTAGAAAAACATCCAATCTCGGTTTAAAAATGGCCAGTGATGGAGAGGCCTCCATGACCCTCTTATCGGGGTGTCGGGCTGGGAGCTCATGGTCAGCTTATCATACACTATGATCCCCAAATCTTTTTAGGAATCCCTGCTTCCCAGGATAGAATCCCCCATCCTGTAAGTTTTGCCTACATTTTTTGTTCCTAGATGTATGTTTACATTTAGCCATATTAAAACACACACTTTTTTGCTTTGTGTCCAGCTTACTAAGCAATCTTCTCCATAGCCTGTCCTTTATCCCTAGCCTGTCCTTTTCATTATTGACCACTCCCCAATGTTTGTGTCATCTGCAAACTTTATCAGGGATGACGTTGTTTTCTTCCAGGTCATTGATAAAAATATCAAATAGTATAGGACCGAGAACTGATCCCTGTGGGACCCAACTGGAAAGAGCCGCTCAATGATTCTCCATTTACTATTACAATGAGACCTATCAGCCCGCTAGCCTCTGATCCATTTAATGTGTGCTATGCTAATTTTATATCATTCTGTTTTTAATCAAAATACCCTGCAGCACCAATACCTTACAGAGGTCAAGGTATATTACATCAATACTATTACCTTTAACAAAAATTGTAATTTCATTTTTTAAAAAATTGTTAGCTTGACAGGATCTATTTTCCATAAACCCTTGATGATTGCTATTAATTATATTACCCTCTGTGACTGGTTCCCCAGCATGCAATCTTGAACTGAGTCCTCTGGCGTACCAGCCTTGGCTCCATCTCCTACTGATGTTGTGACAAGCTATAAATCTGTCCAGGTCCTACACTTACACAGGCAGGAACACACCCAGTTAAGTCACATGAATGCTTTTGTCAGCCACTCATGAACCAACAATAGAGAGGCTCCAGCCAATTCCTTGCAGCTCCCCGGCCTAGAAACCCAGAGCTTGCACCATCTTGCCCTTGTCAAAGCCTGGCCAGTGTAAGGTTATTACCCAGTCCACCACTTCTACAAAGCAAGGTGGACATGCACTCTGAGCAAATTTCCCAAGCACTTCACCAAAATGCACTGTTTTAGGTAAATTATAAAACAGATGTATTAACTACAGAAAGATAGATATTAAGTGATTATAAGTAATAAGTGTCCAGATCATAGTTGGTTACCTGAGAAATAAAAGTAAAATCGCAATCTGAGTTCTATAAACTAGACAGGATTTGAACCAAGCAGTCTCAGCCTGATAGAGAATACAAGCAGGTTACATATCCTCCATACTTCAGCCTGGGGCTCTGCTTCAGCCTGGGACCACCTCCCCAGTTCAGTCTTTGTTCTCCAGATGTGTTTCCAGGTGTTGAATGTGGGGGGAGAGAGGCCAAGTGATGATGTCACTTCCTCTCTTTTTAGTTTCTTCCAGGTTGCTGGAAAGATCCTTTTGCTATGATGTGAGTTAGCATGTAGACAATGGACACTGCTTATCTCTGAGAAGTCTCCATTGATTACAGTTCCTAGGATAGACCTGGGAAGTGTGGATTCCTTTAATGGGCTATCAGCAGTGTCTGGCTGCTCTGTTGTTGTACCTGAAAGGCTGGTTGTGGGTGTTCCCAATCTCACTACATATTTCAGTAACACACACAGCAGAACTTCCCATACCATGATAGCACATACAATCCAACAGGAGATGAATGTTCAGCAGATCAAGATTTTTCACTTTTTGTGAAATTGGCCCTTCTAAAGCACCAAGAATATAAATTACTGGTCTGGACTTTATTGTTTGCATATTATAAAATCGATCATCATGATCATTTACACCTAAGCTACCATTAACTTTTAGTTCCATGATCAGTTCTTCTTTGTGTCAAGCTGAGGTCTAATATAGATTTCCCTCATATTGGATGTTCATCAAACAGTTACTTTAGCAAGACACTGTAGCTTCATTGTGTGAGTGTAGAAATATTTCATATGGTAACCTATAGATTTACAGTGTTAGTTATTTTAAGAAAATACAAAATGCATCTCTGCTTCCACAATGTTAACACAGTATATGGTACCTTTACAGCCAAAATGATGTTATAATGAAAGTAGGGTTTGCTACATCATTGTATACCCATTCTTCATCAAAGGGAGGAATAAAAGCCTTGAAACACTAGTGAAGCTCAGCAATAACTGAATAATACCCATTTATTGTATTCTATGTCAATTAGCTTCTACCTGCAGTTTTCTCTTGGGTCCCCTATTTGCCTTCTTTCACTGTAATCAGCTGAAATTCTTTGCCAGAGTTGATCACACAAGGACAAAGTATTAGAATAAAACAGTTTTGAGCTTCCTTCCATCCCATGCACAAGAAGCATCATCCAAAGATATCTGTAGTTGCAGGGCTTAGTCATAAGGTGTTGCAAGGCAGCTTTCACTCAGGTCAGCATCTCTCAGAATCAAGCCCATAGTGGATAGCTGAAGGTTCTATTTAGTGGTGAGACCACTTCCAACATCAATAATGCCAAGTGTAGTCAATGGGTTCTTCATGGATTTTTAAGGTCACAAGGGACCATTAGGTCATCTAGGCTGACCTCCTATATAACACAAGCCATAGGACTTCATCTGGTTACTCTTGTATTGAGACCAGTGACTTGTGTTTGGCTAAAGCAGGGGTTGGCAACCTTTGGCACGTGGCTCGCCACGGTTAAGCCCCCTGGTGGGCTGGGCCAGTTTGTTTACCTGCTGCATCCGCAAGTTTGGCCCATCGCGGCTCCCGCTGGCCGCGGTTCGCCGCTCCAGGCCAATGAGGGCGGCGGGAAGCGGCGCGGGCCGAGGGATGTGCTGGCCACCGCTTCCTTCAGCCCCCATTGCCTGAAGTGGCGAACCGCGGACAGTGGGAGCCGTGATCGGCTGAACCTATGGATGCGGCAGGTAAACAAACTGGCCCAGCCCGCCAGGGTGTTTACCCTGGCGGGCCGCGGGCCAAAGGCTGCCGATCCCTGGGCTAAAGCATATCTTCCATAAAGGCATTTGGCCCTGATTTGAAGTCTTCAAGAGCAGGCGAATCCACCACTTCCCTCGATAATTTATTCCAATGATTAAATGATTGTATCATAGTCTGATTCGGTATGGCAAACCTGATATTTCTATTGGTCCAGAGTCCAGTGTTGGTACTTCAGAGAGGGACTGAAATCAGCATATTTCTTAATATAATCCAACTTTTTAATGTATTATAAAAACTAGTCAGTGGCAGAGATGAGAACCGAGCTGAGAACCTCCTGGCTCTGTGTTAATTTCTCAAGTCTATGGAGGCCTTTTTTTGGGGAGGGGGGAGGGGAGAGGAGTGCATTTTAGAAGAAGCCCAATCACTTTTAGAACAGCCCTGTTGACAGGCATTTAGATACATAGTTTGCTATCTGTGCAGTCGTGAGCAGCACATCCACATCGAACTGTGAAGCTTCAACATGAATGGAATTTTCTACTGTGCATGGCAGCCTTGCATTTTCTGACTTCAGAAAGAATTCTGATTTCTCTCACAATTTTTGCCAAAGTTAGCTAAGTAAATACTGCTCAGGTCTATTTACATGGGAAGTTTACATGTCTCAAAGGTTAGTTTTTTATTAATTGAGGTATCAGCACTAAACCACAGTTGGGTTCTGAATGTTTGTTTACAGTGGCTAAAATGTATAATCTACCCATTGTGTGTGTGTGTCGGGGGGAGGGGGTAAAAAAAAAAAAAGTTTCCTGCGCTTCTACGCACACAACTCGAAAATGGTGGAAGAGATCCTGTTCCAACTTCCCATAAAATCACTTTTAGCAGAGATCAAATATGGAAAACTTCAGCACAAAAGGCACATGTTTGGAAAGTTCTGAGTGTCTCAAGTCAGAGTTTGAACGAAAACTCTTTTGCTACTTTTGCTACTATAGCAGTGGTAATCATGACAGTTACAATTATCATTTAAGTGAACCCACCTGATCTGCATGTACTGAGGGCACAGGAGTGTATAATTAGTTGTATAATAAGCCATAATAGGTTTTAACCTTCAGATAAATGAAAGACCTTCAACAGAGAAATTAATATTGATTAAAATCTTCATTTTGTATTTTCTTAAAATAACTAACACTGTAAATCTCTATCCAGTGACACTGATGATTGCTCAGCAATCTGAAATGGTGCTTATGGGATGCTGATATCTTCAACTTGCCATTCATAATATGAAGTAATTTATCTTTACAGTCTCTAGGCATTTATGATTCACTGTTTGTTTGAAACTGCGTTTTGAGTCTCTTCACGTTTTTCCAGTTAAACTAAATGACTAGACTATTATTTCCTTCCTTCTCCCCACTTTTAACTGTTGCTGTTTAATTAACCATCACCTGCTGCTGTTCAGTGGATGTTTGTTTATGGCTAGATAAATGTCAGTTATAAGCTGTGGAATAAATTCTTTTGATAGGGAATAGTCTATTTGTCAACTGCTGAACCTGTAAATGGAAGTTGCCTTAAAATCAGTTTTTCAGATGACGTGTTTGGAAGAGGCAGTTTCTTAATAGATTTTTTTTTAAATTGTTCCTCTAAATCAGTGGTTCTTAACCTGGGGTGCACGCACTCTCTGGGGGTGCGAGACATGCCAGTTTTTTTTAGAAGGTAAATCATCAAAAACACAAATTAAGCACAGGCACGTAAGTACAACTACTTTGTTTCATCAAACCTACGTATTTATTAACATTATACATTTTTTAACGATTACTGTAATATACAAACAAAAATATATCTAGGTTTAAAGAACTGACCTACTTCAACGATTTTTGATAAGGGGTGCGAGAACATATTTCGAGAATCAAAGGGGTGCAGGCTGCAGTAAAGGTTAAGAACCACTGCTCTAAATGAAGTATACAGTTTTCACTGGATGTGAAACAATTATCCCAAACTGAAACCATATGTGACAGGGAGAGGATTATATGGATTTCTTATAGTATTTTACCAAGAGGTTTAGCTCCCTGGAAATACAGCTCACATTTGCATTTGTCAGCTTTTTATTTTTCCCTTTTTTAAGCCTACAGTAAAACTTAAGTCTAATATTGTGACCAGCAAAAGAGGAAGAATAGATAGGGATGTGGGGTACTCTCTCTTCCAGGGCCTGAATTCAACTCCTCTGTAGTCCTTTAATACCTGTAAAAGGGGCTTGATTTATTTATTTATTGGCTGAAGTGCAGAGGGAGTTCAGCACCTTTGAAAACTGGACCATAAATGTTTAATAAATCACTTTCCCATGTAACCTTCATTTTAATTGGATATGTTTTAATGTAGGCTTGAGCAACAAATACCTGATTTCACATTTATGGGCATGTGACACACTGGATTATCAATGGACCTATTGAGATACCAATGTGGTTTGGACATTCTAATATCTTCCTTTTTCAGGAGGGAAGAGAGTGGATGGTTTTCACAGGGACTGACTTGTTGATTGTGACCTAGATTAAAGGGTTTGTATTACACAAATTCTAACTAAGACTTGGGCTTAGTTCAGTTTCCTAGCAATGAAAAGTCCATGTTACAAAAACCAATACCACAACTGACTGCCTTATTGGAAGATTCAGCAAATAGAGAAAAGGATTTAATGGTTCTGGAAACTGAACTGTTTTATCTTTCTGTGGATCAATAGACTTCTCTTCGCAGGGAGAGAAGAAGAAGCCTGTTTAAGGTCAAGCTGTAAATTGGGCTCAAAGTGCAGTTCTACGCCAATTCCTACGTAAACTTGGACTTTCTTATTCAATGAATCTGTCCTCTGTGTAAATGTAGATGTGCTTATTTCACTGATTAAAATATATATTTTTTAGTCCTGTTAGCCTATAAGGCCTTGGCTACACTTACCCGCTAGTTCGACGGCTGGAAATCGAACTTCTGGGTTCGACTTATCGCGTCTAGTCTGGACGCGATAAGTCGAACCCGGAAGTGCTCGCCGTCGACTGCGGTACTCCAGCTCGGCGAGAGGAGTACCGCGGAGTCGACGGGGGAGCCTGCCTGCCGAGTGTGGACCAAGGTAAGTTCGAACTAATTCGAACTAAGGTACTTCGAACTTCAGCTACGTTATTCACGTAGCTGAAGTTGCGTACCTTAGTTCGAATTAGGGGGGTAGTGTAGACCAAGCCATAGAATCTGAAAAGCTTTGGGAGCACAAGCAGGATTCTATTTTGGCATGCATGTCATTCAAAGAGTGACTGACTAAACTGAAGCTTCAAGCTGTACACAGGTTTTCACTTCAGTTGCACCGTAACTGCATGCACACTGCAATACCCTTCTGTAGGTCAGTGTTGGTATGGCTATAGCTCAAGTGGGAGAGAACACAGGTCAGTTTTTAGATTCCAGGTAGAGCTTGCTGTGCTGGCAGTTAGGAAAAAAGGGAAAATAGCATCTTGTTACTTGTAAATTTAGCAAATTGTATCTGAAAGTCACTGATATTCCAAATGTGGGCTCCCACAATGCCTTTTTTCTTGAAGTCACTTTTTAGAGTAGAGCCACACTTTAAAATAGGATTTATCCCCTTTCATTTAGGAATGAAGGCAACTACTGTACCTCCTTAAGTCTTGAATCTGTAATGTTAATGTTTCTATCATAGACCTAAGGAACATTTATACCAAAATCAATATATCTGAATCAAAACCTATTTCTGCTCTAAAGCATACTCAGTTCAATCCGTTGTTTTCCTAAACTGATATGCTGTATATTTTACTAAAACATATCCTAGGTATAGTAAATGATTACTAAAACTAATCTTGTGGATCCAGTCTTCCTACTTGGACTCTCTAATTCTTTGTATGACCATGTCCATTTTTGAGGAATGTGGGGCCCAAATATCTATTTCAAGTACTAGTGTTGTATATGCCTAGGAAGAGAGATTCTCTACACCAAAGGAGCTTCACATCCTGGCCAGAACTCGGTGCTTAATTCGTAAGGAAAGAGGCGTTAGGCTCAAGCTGAATGACTGGAGAGCAGTGAATGCTCTGAAGGCAGAGCCACTGCAAGCAGCAGCACAGAAGTAAGGGTGGCATGGTATTAGGGTGACCAGATCAGCAGTATAAAATATCGGGACGGGGGGGAGTAAAAAAAAAGGGGGGGAGGCTGTGGAGCAAAAAAAGGGAGTTTAAAAGGGGCCGGGGGCATTAGCAGGTCCCGGCTGCGCCCTCTGCCCTCCCCGTGGAGCCTCCCGCCCCCCGATGGGTGGTGGGTCTGGGCGGGGGCAGCACGGAGTGGGCAGGGGCCGGGTGGGCGGCGCGGGCTGAATCCCCGCTGCTGCCAGGGAGCCCCGCGCCTCTCCCTCCCGCTCGCGGCTGCGGCTCCTTCCTGGCGGGACGCACCTCCCGCCGCCCCGGCCACATGCGGCGCGCGTCTCCCGTGCCTAGTCCCGCCAGGAAGGAGCCGCTGGACACGCGCCGCATGTGCCCGGAGCGGGCGGGGGGCGCGTTCCGCCAGGAAGGAGCTGCAGCCGCGAGGCTCCCCAGCAGCAGCGGGGATTCGGCCCCCGCCCCTGCGTTGCCCACCTGGCCCCTGCCCGCTCCGCGCTGCCCCCGCCTGGACCCACCGCGCTGCCCCGCGGGCTGCAGGGCTGGAGCAGCCTCCAGGCTGCGCTCCTGGCCCCGGCCCCCGTGTGCAGCGGCCCGGGTGCCGGGCAGGAGTCCTCTGGCAGGGCAGAGGGCTCAGAGCTGAGCCCCCCCATCTCCCTTCCTTGCCAGCCCCCGTTTGCCCGCCCAGTGCCCGGGTGCCGGAGCTGACTCACCAGCTCCAGGATCCAGGCACCGCCGCCACCCCCTCCCTCCAGGCTTGCGCCGCCATACTGCAAGCCTGGGAGGGAGGAGGAATGGTGCGTGGTTGGGGAAGAGGCAGGGCCAGGGCGGGGATTTGGGGAGGGAGCCAATGGGGGAAGTAGGGGGCGGAGCCGGGGCGAGGGGGGTGAGAGTCCCTCCGGGAGGGCAAAATTTCTTTTTTGTCCAGTGTCCCGACCAAACATTGGTTGGGACATGGGACAAAGAAGCAAATATCGGGACAGTCCCAATAAAATCGGGACGTCTGGTCACCCTACATGGTATAGTATTGCCACCCTTACTTCTGTGCTGCTGCTGGCAGCAGTGTTGCCTTGAGTGCTAGGTGGCCAGAGAGCGGTGGCTGCTGGCCAGGAGCCCAGAGGTGCCGGGGCTATGAACTGCCGAGCCCAGAAGTGCCGGGACTAAGCCCCGGCACAAATGAAGCACAGGCTGAACTTGATGGCACCCAACTTACAAGTGTCGGAGTCAGGTTGGGTAGTCTCTGATTACTTCCTCCTGCCATGTGGCAACTATGCGTCCGGCTCCTGTTGGCTGCCGCCACCTCATTGTGCTGAACAGTGAGTGTGCTCATGAGTTCTGATAGGTTGTGGGCTAGTTGGGCCTGGGTAAAACTTAAAAATAAGGCCCAGGCAGACCTCTACCCTGAAGAACTTACAGTTCAAGTAAACAAGAATGAGAGAGGGTAGAAGAAGGTGATGATGATGATATCCCCTACCTTTCAGCTGGGAAACTGAGGCACAGAGAGAATGTGATTTGCCCAAGGTGTCTCAGTCGGTGGCAGAGCTGGGAATTAGTCAGATCTCCTGTGTCTCACTCCAGTGCCTTAACCAAGCTATCATCTGTTTTTCCTCCTCAAGTGGTAGATTCAAATCTCACAGGCTTGAAGGACCTAGGTTATAATCCTGGCTTCTTCAGTGTGTTGCTGATTTATCTTGTAATAGTGCTTATGGTCTGGAACTTACAGATTCATTAGCTGACCATATGGCTTTATTTTTTTCTGTAATTGTAATTAGTTTAGGCCACTGTTACTCAAACCTTTTGTTCTGGTGACCCCATTTGGACTTAAAATAATTGTGACCCCCCCCACACACACACACTGTAAGCGTTGGCCTGGGCTTCGGCCCCCCACAGCAGGGCTGAAACATGTAACTTAGCTCTGCAGGGCCCCCTGTGGTATGGGTGCCAAGGCAATTGCCTTGCTTGCTACCCCCTAACGCTGGCCCTGCACTTGCAACCTCCCCCCCTCCCGCCGCCTCCCAAATCTGTCCTGTGGCCTTCAGGGGGTCACGGCCCCCAGGTTGAGAAACACTGGTTCAGGTTATCCCTTACTACCTATTGATAACTGGGAGGAAAGAGTTGTTTCTTGAGACCTCTTCTGTTGTAAGTGGTATGGTATCTTCCCGTCAACTTTTTTACTATGCATTTTGAATTGTGAAGCAGCCTTCTTTGTGTTAGTTGTGAAATATAAGGTAGATCTGATTGACAAAATTTGAGTAGCATGGGCTTTGGACAAGTTAAAGGTCAACTTAGATTCATGCTCTGTTAACAATTGAGAAATATCATGAGGTCACATTCACACTAGAGGATCTAAGATATGTCACTGGGGTAGTGGAATAGGGATTGGTATATAAAATGCATAGTAACTTGCAATGTACATTGCTAAAGAAACCAAACAAGCCATATTTTAATATAAGAAGATAATTTTTAAAGATTTTTAAACTAACCTTGGAAAAGTTTAAAGGCACATGATGGAGTGTTCACCACACACTCTTTTAGAAGAGGGTTAATGAGGCTAAGAAGGAGCCACTTAACTGCACAGGCCACAGGTGAGGGGAGTTAGGTGGCCTAAGTAACCCCTGGATGATGACGATGGACCCAGATCAGAAGGAACAGGTGGGGCTAGTATAAGGCCAGGAGCAGAAGAGGACTGCAGTAAGGGAGCCTGTAACCACTCTTGGGACATTAGAGAGGGAAGGAACAAACCTAGGGGGCGAGGGCGAAGGAAAAGGGTTAAGAAAATAGCAGTGAGGTTTAAGATTAGAGGGTTCTTGAGCTGCAACCTAGAGTAGGGGGTAAGCCCAGGTTCCCCACCAGCCACTGGGGAAGTGGCACAGCCTGTGCGCTGAATGGGAAGACTGCCTGAGACAGTTTGCATGGAGAGATTTGATACCTCAGCCAAGCTGTGAAGGGAGAGCACCCTGAGTGGCAGAGAGAGGCAGCAGAGCATGTGAATGAGTGACAGAAGGGGGCATTGGACCTGGAAGGAGCTAATCCCCAGAGCAGCCAGGAGGCAGCGCCCTAGTGGTGAGTGTACCCTGTGACAGGACAGTTGCCATCTCTCAGAGCTATTGTTTGTGTATGTCTCTACTTGGAGTGGGATGTGTGTGGTGATTTGGGGTTTGCCCAGGATGGTAAGTGGTTCAGTCACCATTTGCCTTGTAACCCTGGGTGCCTTGTGGCTGTGCAGCTTTGGTCCAGTGCTCTGACCTTATCAGTCTGCCAGCAGCCCACAAGCCTCACCTGGACTTTTTCCAACTTGGTTACTCCTTGCAGGCCGACCTTAGGACTCTTCCAGCCCCAAATTTGCCCCAGAATTGTCCTACTGCAGGAAACAGTCCCTCTCAGAGGGCCCTCACAGAGAAAGCCTTGGGTTTGCTGCCTTTACAGAGACAGTAAAACAGTCCAGCCTATTAGCTTTCTAGAAGCACACACTTTACTGAATTTACCCAGTACTGATTGAGAATGAAAACAAAACACGTTTATTAACAAAAGAGCTTGTATTAAGTGACACCAAGTACAAGGGGGGAAAGGTAAAAACAGTTACAAGCACACAAAAGTGAAAACACACATCTAAAAGATGAAAACTTAATCTAGCAAAATGGTTTCTCACCCCCAGTCTCCTTTCCAGCCTTTTACTGGCCAGGACCCATCACAGAGATCAAACGCTTGGTTTCTTTGTCTCCTAAGATGAAGGATAAAGATGGAGTCTCTCTCTGTTCCTTATATTCCCAAAGCCAGTTCTGCAGCTTGCACGGCTATAGCTACGTGCTATTGTTAGCACGCTAGCTCAATGAACGCTGGCACGAGTATGTCTCCTTGAGCTGGGAATCTCATCCCCAGCTCCAAGTGTAGCATACCTTTAGTCTGCAAACATTAGTTGTATTACAGTAGTACAAGTCCCAGCTGTGTTAAGCCCTGTACAAACACCGTTTCTCTCTCCTCCAAAGAGTTTGCTAACTAAATAGGCATCACAAAGGGTGGGAGGGAAAACAGAGGTCCAGAGAGGTAAAATGGCTTATCCACAGTGGTGCAAGTAGATTTTAATTCTTACTGGTATGTGTAGGCGACTCATGGAAGTAACACAAAGGGGGGCACCAGCTAAAGGGGGGCACATGACCCCCCATGTAACTCCTCTCTGCCCCCAGCCCAGGGCCCTCATGCTCTCCCTGTCCCCTCTCCATCCCACATTACCTCGGGGGGTGGGACGACTCTGTCCTCCCACTGCGCAGGATACTGATTTCTGAACTGCAGGGTTCTCCCAGGAACTGCAGTGGTGAAAGGAGCAGAATGTGGGGAAGCCAAGCAGCCTCACACCAGCAGCTCCTCCAGCGTGGCTATACCATCCCCAGCCCTGTCCTCTGGCAGGCCGGTACAGATCCCAGACAGGAGACGCAGCTGCGTGGACGGGCTGGGGGCGGGGCTGGGGCCGATACAGCTGCGCTGGAGGAGCTGCCGGCATGGGGCTGCCCAGCGGCCCCACCTTCTGCTCCTTTTGCTACTGCGGTTCCTGGGAGAGCCCTGCAGTTCTGAAATGTCTTTCCAATACAGTACCGGCAAAAAATATCTTAATGGTATGGCGCACCCGACCGTACCTGCTTACTTGCACCACTGCTTATCCAAGATCATGCAGCAGGTCAGCTGCAGAGCTGAGAATAGGACCCAGGTCTCCTGACTCTGTCAAGTCTACCCACTAGACCACAACAATAGTCACCAAGATATAGGTCAGGCCAGAGAAGACTGTCGTGGTTGTAACATCAGCTCAATTATATTTTTCTTGTGCAAAAAAAGTCTGAAACAAAAGAAAAAAAGATTAGCTCTAGACATTTAAGTTCTTGGGAATGGCTTGTAGCATCCTAAAGCCCATAGCCTTGACCTGGGTGAAGGGTTCCGTGTTGCTGTCATGTTTGGAAACTTTGACCAATGACTCTATTAACTTCAGTATGAACAAGATGCATAAAGAAGAATGTCAATATCTTGGACTGCCACTAGGTGACAGCACACTAATGAATGTGTTTCATGTCATAATGAAAGCAAAAAGGCATTTCTTCCTCTGATATATTCCACCCTGACTGCAGTCCATGTATCTAATCTATCAGACTGCTCAAAGTTCTGAGCAGTGATTTCCTTCTGATAACATTTCCAGTTGTTGGAAAATACCATTTTTCATGAAGGATTTTGTTGTCAGCATAGCCGCTGGCATATCTTCATGTGACAATAGAATAGTGCGATCCTTAGCATTTTCCACAAATAACAATTCAGAGGTCACATAGCAATGTATGGCACTTAGTTATGGCACTACAAACTGATCTTTGCAAGGATGTCTCTTTTCCCTTGTGGCTTTTTTTGTGCACCCTGTTGCAGACTTTTCGTCAGAACTTGCAAGAGGGCATAATTGTGTTTTCCTTGTCAACTGTTGTAATGTAATGAGCTCATTGAAATTGATCTTTTGCCAAGATTTTAATGATTTCTTAGGAGGCCAAATCCTGACCTCCTTACTCAGCTGGTTACTCTTTATGCAGGAGATGGCATATTGTTTCTTTTGCTAGATATAGAGAAAATAGAGACTAACGTGTGAAGACCACGTCCTCTGTACTCAGTACATAATATTGCACAATTTTTTCCAGCGAAAACAAATGTTCCACATTGCGTCAGATTAAACACTATTGCTCATATATATGGAATTGTTCATATATTGCCTATGTAGGGAATGAAATCAGTTTCTTTGTATCTTATTATAAGAGGGGAAATACATAGTTAAGAAAGAAATCAACCCTTTTATTGCAGTAACATAGCTGTGTCGGACAAAATATCAAGTCAATTGTAATCCATATTTACCCTTCATCAACTAGGAGTATTCTTTAAGAGGGATCAGATTACTTCTTACGTAGTCCTATTTAAACAAATGGGTCTGCTTGGGCTATGCAGCTCCCCCCCCCCCCCCAAACCTGTAACCAGTCTCAGAGCCTGGGTCAATTAACTCAGGCTCAAGTTCCAGGGCTAAAAATAGCTGTGTAGATGTCAGGGCTGGGGCTGGAGTCCAGGCTTAGACCTAGCAAGGGGGGAGCATCTCACAGCTCAGGCTCCAGCCCCAGCCCAAACGTATGAGCCTGAGTCAGTTGACATGGGCTCTGAGACTTGCTGCTGCTGCAGGGTGTGTGTGTTGGGGGGGGGGGTGTTCTGGTTTTGCTGTGTTACCATACCCTAGGGTGCTACTTGGTATAAATAAGGGTGACAATACCTGGTTTTTCAGCCATCATATGCTTCTCAGGTTGTCCATAGAATCATCATGCTAAATGAAATGAAAACTCTAACAGATACAACAGAAGAAATGTCTACATGCAGAATTTCATATCCTTTTTAATACACTGATTTGTCTTGATTTATGTGAACTGGACTGAGCCTTTGAGACTCTTTAGTTCTTGACCCTGCTGCAGACATCTTGCATGACCTTGGGCAAACTGACTCCCTCTTTACCTGGTTCTCCATCTCTTGGTGCTGCTGAAACCTCTCTCTACACCTTTGTCTATCTTGTCCAATTAGACTGTAAACTCAGTCTAGAGGATAGGGACTGCTTGCTCACCATGTTCACTTAAAGTGCCTAGCCTAATGGGGCCCCATTTCAGCTGACGCCTTAGGTTGCTAGTAAATGTAATACTCGCACAAATAGTAATAATAAATGAGGACTGGGTGAACCAGTTCAAATAAAACAACAAATGACACATAACTCTGCTCCAAACTTTGTGTTGAATTTGTCCAAAGTGATAACTATTTAAATAAAGAATTATTTTTTGGTTCTGCCTTTCCTGTATGGAGTGGAGGCCACACTCAGAAGTGCTAAATTACTGAGGTTATCACTGGTGGTTGGTTTTTTTGTTTTTGTTTTGATCCGGCCAGGATCTGATACTGAACATCTCGCAAGGGACCTTGTTTCATGAAATTTGCAGGCCAATTTTGCAAACTTCAAGATGTTTTAGATGGTTTGGATAAGCATGCAAGCTCTGAGGTTTGCTGATCACCTTAATGCTCCATTAGAGCAGGCTTTGGGCTTTCCTGGGTCTTTTGCTGGCTTGTAAAACCATACTCTTTTTTTGTCCTAGTTTTGCTTGTCTGTTTGTGTTAATATTGCTGCAAAACTCACAACTGTGGCATCTACAACCCCCCCCCCCCCCTATTTGTTTCTGCTTAGCAGTATCTTACATGATAGTACAGCTGACTTGTTTGGTTTTCTTAGCTGCTTGCTACTATGTATTCAAAGGTCAATTGCACATGTGTGCGCGCACATATATACTACATACATAAACATGAAGATTACTTTGTCATGGTACAAACGCTTCTTATTGCATGTATACTTCTTGGTTTTATTGTTCTGAAACATGTCAGTGAAATTCCTTCTCCTAGGGGGAAAAGTAGCTGGAAAATTCCAATCTCTGTTGTACTCAGTTACAAAAACACCCTGAGGCTCATTTGTCTCTTGCTGTGTGCACCCATCAACCTTACTGCAGTGGATTTCTGTCCTGAGGGGCTTGATCCTTCTCCTACTGATCTTAGTGGGTTGCTATTAATTTCATCAGTGGGTGCGGCAACAGCCCCCAAATTCATCTTGTTGTTTTTTAAAGTTTAAATTTCCATGAAAAGCCACACTGCCTATACACCTTCCTGAATGAACTTGTTCCTTGATAATTTGACAGCAGGTCTCAAAGGGATGAAAACAGTTAAGACACCTCAAATATTACATTATTATTGTGCTATTAAATTTTAAATAAATTTAATTTTTTTTAAATAAATGGAGATATTCTATCTCCTAGAACTGGAAGGGACCTTGAAAGGTCATTGAGTCCAGCCCCCTGCCTTCACTAGCAGGACCGAGTACTGATTTTGCTGCAGATCTGTAAGTGGCCCCCTCAAGGATTGAACTCACAACCCTGGGTTTAGCAGGCTAATGCTCAAACCACTGAGCTATCCCTTCCCCCTAAACTTTGTTTAACAAGCATATGAAAGATCCCATTGAAAGGAAAATCCTGATGCAGCCTTCAACTACTGAGCTGCTATTGACATTAATCTTCTACAGATTTTTTTTTTTTTTAAAGACCACTGTGGGGGAAAAAACACAGTAAAATGAAGCAGATATATAGTAACTGCATGATGAAACTCTAGACAGATGTCTAAATCATAGCAGAAATCTCCACTGCACAGAAAAGACATATTTGAGCATGCAGAACTTTCCTCCAGTGAGGAATGCTTAGTCTCGCTAATACTCATGAGGAAGTAAGAACTCCTGAAGTAAGGATTACAGATATGGGTCAAAAAGAATCAACAAAAGCACATACAAATCCAGGACAGAATAACCTCTCTCTTGTAGCCAAGGGAGCCTGTCATGGCTATGCTTACTCAAATGGTATGGCTGTGAGTCACCATACCATCTTGCCAAGAATGGATTGTCCCCATCTGCTTTTTCAGATGGTGGCTGATCACCTGCAGTTCAGTTAGGAAACAGTACCAGGGAAGTTAAAGTAATAACCTCAAAATGCCTATATCTAGGTTTCATGGACAAACCACACATCACAAATATCAGTTTGATATTACCTACCCAGGGGGCGGATTTCTTAACTAACTATAGAAAGGCCAGTGTGGTGGTTTTTTTTTTTGTTTGTTTTTTGTTTTTAACATTTCAAAAACTGAATAAATGTTGGTCACTTATAATTAAAAATGACACACACCTTGCTGTTCCTTTGGACCTGGACCCATGACTTTTTTAATTAACATTTTTGACATATCACAGCAGTGCTGGTGATGCCAAAACTCATACCTGCAAAATCCCCTACAGTCTTTCTGCAGAGGAGCTCAGGGATGAGGAATGTAGCAAAGGATGGACCCCAGAGCTCTCAGATGAGACAATGAGCTGAGCAACCATTTTAACACTACTTATACGCAAGGCTAAGTTTTTGTCACGGATATTTTTAGTAAAAATCATGGACAGGTCATGGGAAATAAAAAAAAATATATAGATATTTTTTTACCTGTCCCTGATTTTCACTAAAAATATCCCTGACAAGAGCAGCACCCACTGCTGCTGCGGCTCCTGGGTCCCCCACTGATGTGGTGTGTGGGAGCTCTGGGGTCCCCCTGTCCCTGGGGCTGGGCTGCTGCAGAGTCCCCTCACGCAGGGCAGCTGTAGGGTCCCCCAGCCGCTGGCTGCGGCTGGACAGATGCGGGGGTCCACTGGCCGCCTGCTATGGCTGGGCAGGTGCTGAGGGTCTGCTGGCCATGGCAGGGCAGCTGCGGGGTTCCCCCACCAGGTTGGGGCCTGGGAGCTGCAAGGGCGGGGCTGGATGGGAGCTCCAGCTCTAGGGCAGAAAATGTCACTGAGGACAATGGAAGCCACGGATTCCGTGACCGCCGTGACATAATCATAGCCTTACTTACACGTGATATTTTAGCGGTCTTAACTGTATTAATTCTTTTGAGACTTCCTGTCAAATTATCTAGGGAACAAGTTCTCTTTCAGAAGGTGTATAGTCAGTGTGGCTTTTCATGGAAGTTGGTGTGAAAAATTCACACTTTAATTACATGTGGACATATTTTAAAATTATTGGCCATTCATTGTGTAAATTACTCAAGAGATACTAAGTTCATTAGCTGTAATTTATATGCAAAACTACAAGGAAACTGTTAGCTACAACTGCGTGTATAATGTCTTCGTGGAAAGGCATTTAATACACTTTACTTGGCCAGTGTAGACAGGGCTTCTCTTTGCTATAAACCATTTCGGAAATGCAGTTTATATTGATAAATCTAACTTTGACTATAATTGTTAACATGCCCTTTATAAGAGCAATATTTCAGTGCTCTAACCCTGTTCCCCCATAGAGTCACAAGTTCTGTGATTTTTTTGAGAAGGCTGAGAGAGATGGGGAAGCCAATTGGGATGGACCCATAACATTTCTTTTTAGAGTAAAGACCACAACATCTTGCTGTGGAGCCTTTTCTACTTTTCTTTGCACACAAAGTGACATGTTGCCCGGCAGTGGGTCTCAAACACTTTCCCCCCCCCCATAACATGGACTGTCTCCTATTAATGAGGAGATCTTGTAGCCAACCTCCCCTTCAAATCATATTGAGATCAGCAGTTATACTGGCTGATCCCTTTTCTCCTTCCCCTGAGCACGTGTTGAGCTCCCTTCTCCTCAGTTCCCTACCTAATCAATTTCTCTTGATTCATTCCACTCAAAATCAATTCTCTTTGCAATCAATCCCCCTTGCCTCTGGACAAATATAACTTTCCTCCTTTCCCTGCTCCTCTTTCTTCTTTCAAAATCACTTCTCTTCAAACTTCCCCCCACCATCTTTTGCCCCTTCAGAATCCTGGCTTCTTTATGTCCAGTTATTTCCTTCTTCCCACCCACCCTTTTAGGGTCTTACTTCCTCCTCCTGGCCCATCAGGGCCCCTACTCCTTGGCTACTTCACTGACCCGGCTTTCTTTCTTTGCTGCTATTCCTCCTGAAGTAATTCCTTGGCCAGGTAGCTTCTTCTGATAAGAGTGAACTCATTCTGGCCCGGTGACTCCTCCTTGTGTCAGTATCCATCATGGCAAGGGTTCCAAAGTGTAAAAACTGGGACACCATCATAGGGAGGCAGCACAGGTCTGTTTGGGGGGGAGGGGTTCTAGGGAGAGTGTGCAAAAGAATATTTGAGCAACTGAAGGGGATGAGGAAGTGGGGAGAAGAGAGGGAAAATATGGCACTTATTTCTCATTACCCAATCCCCTCCATACCACTTTCCCCCCCAGGTCAGCTCCTCCTCAATCAGATCCCTGTATTAGTGGGGACTGACAGGGTGCTATCTGTAGCTCCCTGGTCACTGAGATTGCAGGCTTAATTGAAATCAAGTCACCGGTTTCCATTGAAGATGACTGACCCTTGGGTAGTGATTGTTGGGCTAATGAGGCAATTGGATCGCTAATTGGGAAGTAAATGGGAGAGCTGAGAGGAGGAGCCTAGGAGAGGGGAGAGTTATGTGTAAGTCTCCTCCTGCTGTATACCTGTGGTACACTTTGTTTTGCTCTGGAACAGCAGAATAAATGCACACATGATGAAAGGGGAAAAAACCTGTGTGTTTGTATTAGACCACAAAAACAGGCTAGGCAGTGGTACTCCGAGGATCGAAGAAGGCTCTCCCTGTGACAGGGACTCATGCAGGGGAGTGGGCCCACGGTAGTAAAGCTGATTGAAAAATGGGAATATTTTGCATGCTATTTGCATAATTTATCCCCCAGGTACTCTTGCCACTTCTCATTTCTGATTGGCTGGGAGTTTGCTACATAAGGTGACCTGATGATGTCCCTGCCATCTCTTCTTTCCTCAGAGACATGTACAGTGTGTTCCTGTCATCATTTCTTAAGGAAAACTTATTGCTGATAACGTAAGGAAATCTCCCTGCCATTCCTTTTTACACTGGAGTAGAAATACCTTCAGTTTCTCCCCATCACACTAGTTTAGTCATTACCCTATGAATTTATCCTGTGCTTTATATCTACCACATTTTAAATTAGGCCCTCATCCCACAGCTTGTTGTGCTTGCATGCCATCAGTTGTTGCAGGATTGGGGTCTAAGGTTGTAAGGTGTTCTGGGCAGGGAATCTGTCTGTACTGTATTTGTATTATAAAGCACCATACATATTTGCAGTGCTGTAAGTGTTGCACTATTATACAGTATGTATATTTGAATTAAATTCTCTCTAAAATGGGTATGGACATTGACTGTTTACAGCCATAAGCTATTTGGCTTTCTATCCTAATTCAATGGTGCTCTACTAACAAACCAACTTCCTGTGAATATAAGTGATGCAGTCACTTTGTATCAGACACCATAAGCGCACACATCATTTGAGAACATCTGATAAAATGCACTAGAAGATGCAGCACTGATCCTATTCTGCTCCTCTAGGATAAATGGAGATTGTGTGGCTCTTTGACATTGTGTCTGTTGTGCACCTGAAATGCTTATTAATGGCCCCATAATGCATGTAGTCTTGCTTAACTGATGGTTGACTGACTTAAAAATCCATTTCTTGACTCAAGTCTACCATCTGTCTCTTATAATTACAAGAAGTGATTCTAAGATTTCAAATCTGTCATCAGCTACATCCTCTTCTAGCTGTTCTATGGAAAAGCTTAAAATGTCCCATCTGGACAGTTTGCACTAGGTGGAAACAATTTATGTACCAGTGACCAGACTATTCATCCTCTTACTCGAAATTTGTTGCATTTCAATCATATGGATATGCTTTGGGTAACAGTAATTGAACTTCGATCGAACCCTAACATAGGGCATGGAGTGTGAGTCAGGTCACTAATAGTTCTGATCTTGCCCATCAAGTCTACTAATACAAACAAAAAGCCAATTCAACAGAACTGCTCTCTACTCTAATCACACAATTGTTCAAAACCTCAGTATCTAGCTCACAAACTTTTCCGCTCATTTCGGTCTTCATTACTAGAGGTGGGACTGTGTGGACATTTTTATTTTTAATTTAAAAAAATCAGTGAATATGTTGATGCTTTGGTGATTAACTGCATGGAGAGAATAAAGCTCAGATCATTATTCAGATGGTCACAGTCTCTCAGCACAAATCATGATTTTCTGACTCTTATCAACTGCTCAAAATTCTGTGCTAATTACAGGCCATTTTCTGCCACCCTAATTCATGGTTAGTTGTACCTTACTGAGTGGTTCTATCAATTTAAATAGGACTATGCACAGGATAATGTACAACTCACCATGAGTTAAGGTGGCAGATACTGGCCCTTAAATCACTACGCTGTCAAACAGGCACAGGTAATCTAAAAGCAACATTCAACTGTTTTTATTTTTATTATTTTACTGGTATGGTCGCTATCGTTAGGTAGCACCGTTAGTCTTCCAAGTCCCTTTTTTTTAGTGTGCAAGTAAGTTTTGACAGTTGGGAAGACCTGTGGTGGTGGTGGTTAGTTTTCCAGCTAAAGCTTTCATGCAAGGCTTTGGTGTAGAGGGGTGGGGGTGAGGAAGGGAGAATTGTGTGAGTTTGGTATCTGACTAGAGTCCATGGGTGAGGCAGAGCTGCTCTCTGAGAGCAAGACATTGGTGCTAGGCTGAGATCCCTGGAAGAGGGAATTATCCTGCAAGCTGTTTGACCATCTCGTGTCAAGACTGGTGTCATACCTCTAAAAATGCAGTTTGGCATGTCAGTGTGTTAACTTCTATGGAAGTTGGGGGTGGGAATAACACTGAATTTGGGTACTTTTATCTTATTTTTAAAAAACTCCAGTTATGCCTGTTTAAACTCCAGCCATCTTGCTCTCTCAGACTAATGAATCACTACTTTTGCCAATACATAGGTAGTCATTCTTGTGCATCTTAAATGACATTGGTGACAAACTCGTATTGTAATCATCCTTTGATTGTAAGTAAGGCTCTTCTGTTGGAGCCTAAGTGATTTGATTGCCTGAGATGGAAAACTATGGGTCCATTTGGAAATGCTCCTCTCAAATCCTAGCCCCACCCCCATTTGCAAAATCAAAATGAGATGCTAATTACAGTAAAATAAACACCACAATGGGCTCTTCCTTCCCCACTAGCTAGGGTTGCAGGGGGCTGTCATTTGAGAGAGAGCATGGAGAATGGGATTTGGCAGTGGGGAGCAGCCCATTGCCAGCTTGACAGGAGGCAGGTGCTGCTGTGTGAGAGGATTCTGGCTGCATTAAAGTTTTTTTTTTTTTTTATTTACCATGTGGTCTGGATTTCATTCCTTTGGATACCCTGATACTACAATATTGACTATAATGATGAATCACTTACATTTGTTTGCCTTGGATATCTTTCCAGTGAGGCACTGATCACCAGACCCATTTTGGCTTTGTTTATTTGAGTTGACGGGATCCCAGGATACGATGTTATGGCTGTAGGAGAAACAAAGACCTGGGAAAGCAAGGGAGGGTGGGGAAGGGAGAGAGCAGGGATGTCCTCGTTACATAGTGCTGCTTGAACATAAAAAGGTGCCAGCTGACATAACTTTATTTGGACTTTCAAAAGACTTCTGACAGAACCACCACAAGAAGATACTAAAGAAGCTTAAATGGTGATGGTGTGAGAGACAAAATTGTGGTGTGGATCAGAAATTGACTAAGACAGAAAAAAGGAAGAATAAATGGTCAATTTTCAACAGAAGGTTAATAACAGGGTGTCACAAAGTTCTGTACTAAGAAAGGTGGTGTGACTAATGATCTTGGAAAATGGAGTAAGGTGGCCAAATCTGCAGATGACACAAAATTATATAGATTCTTCAAGACCAGGGAAGACTGTGAGGAACTTAAGAGGAATAAAACCAAGTGAGGTGAATGGATAATATGATGGCAAATGAGCCAATGCTGACAAGTGCAATGTAGTGCACATTGAGGAGAAAAACTTGAATTACTCACACATGTTACTGGGTTCTAAGTTAACTATCAGTTCAGCTCTGGACAATGTCTGATCTCTACCTGATAGCGCTGGAGTCACGTCAACATGTGCTGTTATTTCTTTGGAGCACTAAGAAGTGTTTTACCATGATTGTCTCCAGGGCTTTGTCGTCGATTGCACTTTGACTGGACGGCTGTAGCTCTATTGATGAAAGCACTGCACTCCAAACACCACAGCCAGAAGCTCTTTTTCTATGTGGCTCCGCTGGCAAAAGCGACCGGCTGCTTCTCTAAAAGAGCTGCACCCAGTCCTTTCTCCAGTGCATCACATGGGAATGTCATTGGCTTTCCTGACTGAAAGTACTCCAGGACAGGGGCATCTGTTATCCTTTTTGTTTCAGCATGTCAAATGCTTGCTGTTGGGGACCTGCCTAGTCCAACTCCACAAGACAAGATGTTAGTTGATGTATGGGTTCCACTCTGCAGCCAGGCGTGGACAGAACTTGGACAGAATTTCATTCCTATGAAGCGCTGTACCTCTTCATATCCATTAGAGCTGGCATGTCTGTGACAGCCTTAATCTTCTTGATATGGTTTCAATCCCTCTGTTGTGAGCAGATGTCAATGCTGTTTGAGTCATTTTTTTTTCTGGGTTGAGTTTCATATTCTTATCACTGTAGAAAAGCTTGTCGTTTTCTGTCATGGTCTTGTTCAGCTTCTATATAGTTACTCTCTTCACCTACAACGAGATCTGCAAGTATTTTCACTCCATGCAGTCTTTCCAGTGCTTGGTTGAGTTTTCTCTAGCACACATCTGGGACTAGGTTTAGGCCCCTGGGTATGCACATCTATAGTGACCAAATGGTGTTGCAAAGACTGTCAGCCTGCTGGACTCTTTATTCAGGCTCATGGGCCAAAACCTGTTCTTCACATCAGTCCATAAACTCTGGGGAGTTCTGGCATCACTTATGGGCAGTGGATAATGGCATTTTTTAATGTCCAGTTCAGTGGCTCTGGGTTTATGTAGATGCGTAACTTTTTTGATGGCTTCTTTATCATCACTATACTGCTTACCCAGACTGTGCTGGCCTCCACAGGTGCTGTAATACCCCTTCTCTGCAGACTGTTGAGCTTCTTGTACACTGGATTATGTCACACAGTGGAATTTTCCTTTGTGATAAGCCCACAATTTCCACTGCAGGGTCTACTTCCAGTTGCAGCTTTCCTTTGAGGTACCCATTGCCCTTGAAAACATCTCCATGTGCTTTTAAAATTGTTTCCATTGTCCATAGACTCCACCTTTTTTTACTTCTTGCATTGCAGCTATAAAATTCTGATGTTGCTCCCTGATCAGATGGCTCTTTTGCCCCAAGAAACGTCTCTGTGGTACTCACCATCCACCACCACAAACTTCAGTTAGTATTGTCACAATGCAGCCTGTAGGAAAAAGATGATCTCTCTAAAGGGTGTATTCGAGTCCAATTCATTCAGAGGAATTGCATTACAAGAGGCCCTACTATTCAGCTGAATTGCTGAAATAGCTCATAGCATTTCCCTATTGCATGCATGCATGGAGGCTGGCATTGTCCCTGGTTGCTTTCTTGTTCTCATATCCTGAACCTGATATGCATTTGAACTAAAGGAGAGAGTCATCATCAGATAATCAATAGAAATGTAGGGCTGGAAGGGACCTCAAGAAGTCATCAAGTCCAGCCCAGTGCATTGAGGCAGACCAAGGAAACCTAGACCATCCCTGACAGGTGTTTGTCCAGCCTGTTATTTAAAATAGCCATTGACAGGGATTCCACAACCTTCCTTGGAACCCTATTCCGGAGCTTATCTATTCTTATAGTTAGAAAGTTTTTCCTAATATCCAATCTAAATCTCCCTTGCTGTAGATCAAGCCTATTACTAATTATCATACCTTTAGTGGATATGGAGAACAACTGATAGCAGTGCCATTTATAACAGCCTTTAACATAACTGAAGACTGTTATCAGGTCCCCCCTCAGTCATCTTTTCTCAAGACTAAGCATATCCTGTTCTTTAACCTTTCCTCATAAGTCAGGTTTTTCTAAACCTTTATCACTTTTGTTTCTTCCCTCTGTATGTCATGACCTCTGTCTGACTTGCCATTCCCCCATAGTCAAAGTGCCCCAAATTGCATGTAGTAGGCAGTGTCCGTGAGATAGTAATACAGGGGTCCATCCCCTGTCCTTCAGATCAGTCTAGTGAAAAACCTGTGTCACTCCAGTTTCATTCTGCTTTGGAGAGCATTTGGTCTCCAGGGCTCCTAAAAGTGCTGTGAGGCGGAGGTGTAGACCTCTCTGCCTTTTTCCCCAATAAGGTAAAATAAGTTGTTTTTTTTTTACTTTCTTGCTGTTGGTCATCCTGCTGCACAGCCAGGTCTGTGACTATATCTTGGTCTTTTCCTTCTACTGGGTCCCTCACTGGTCGAGGTATGCTTCTGCAAAATCCCAGGCTCCAGGGGGGTCAGACTGAGTTCCATGGCTCACACTGGCTGCTGTTCAGAGAGCTCACAGCTCTGGCCCTGTCACCAGATTCATTAGCAAAGCGTGAGGTGCAGGTTACATTGAACAAATGCAACCTTATAAAACCCTGTGCATTGCTGTGTCCATGTGGCGGAGTTGTTTCTAAGCTAACTCTCTGCCTTCCCAGTTCTTTCAAAAACAGCCCTCCAGGAACATGGTCCCTTGGACTCCAGTTCCACTTATTATACAAGCAGGAGTTCAGAGTTTGTCATGCGCTGAATGAATTCATTCTGTGAGCTCTGAACTGCTTAACTTATACGTGATAGACAGGAAAATAGTTGTTTACACTGCAAAATATGGATTTTCCTTTCTAAAGGAAATATTGCGAGTGAAACGGAGATGTAAAGCACTGAATGGTGCTACAATTGGGTGCAAGGGGTCATAGCAGCAATTGCTAATGTGTTATTTATTTATACTCTTCCATTGTTAGCACTTACGATATGCTGGCTGTTATGCAAAGCAAACAAAATTGCATACAAAACTTGAAGCCATAAAAAGGCTTACCCTGCTCGTTAAAAACAGCTGAGTTTGTCTTTAGACTATTGTTCAGTGAGATATATCATCCAGAGCTTTTTCTTTGGACAAATTTGCTGCATTTTCTATTTGGAAGGTGTTTTGTCTTTCAGGGATGGGGAAAACTCATCTTGTCAGCTGGGACACACGTTTTTCTTGGTTAGGCTGCAGGTTGCATCTGTAGCAGTGGCTTTACAAGAAAGTAAGCCCAATTAAATGCACATGATTCTTGGTGTTTTCTTTTTCCACTTTAACCTGTGCACTTCTCTCCCCCCTGCCCCAAGTAAAATGTTTTTCCTGCAATGCAGTGTACCATGCATGCATGCCTGACCTTTCCTGTTGAAAACATTTAGCAGTCTACTCAACACCTAAAATAACCAGAGGGGCACAGCTTTTGCAGCTAGAAATTTAGGATGCAGCTCCTCACTCCACCTCCCCTTCCCCACCAATGAAGGAACCCCATCTCTGAGTTCTATACTGACCACTAATCTGAAGGAATGTGTAATCTGTTTGAATGAAATAGATTACAGGGATTTGTTAGGTTAATAAAATGCTAGATTGTGATTAGAGAGATTAAACACTAAAGACATAGTTCTTTTGGATGTAAAGTCTCTCTTTTAATTTAGAACAAAAGTTGTAGTCTATTGAAAACTATTTTTCTAGAAATTAGTAAACTGCAAACATGCTGGCCTTCTGAAAAGCTACTGAAGTTAAAGGTAATTTTGTTAAAATATTACTTGATGATGTTTAATTTTTAAGGTAGCCAATTTTCCTGCCACACCTCTGATATTTAGGGCCACATCTTTAAAAGATCTCTTTCAATGGAGGATGCAAGAACACTAGAACATCCAGTGTATGTGTCATAAATTTGCCATGGGATAGCTGCTATTATGTAAGGAAGCAGCATGTGGCTGCAAAGGTCATCCTCCATCTTGGGTGCAGGGCTTTGGACTGCCTGGGGCAGAGCTGGTAGAGGCTGGCTGAAAGTGAGGGCAGTCTCTCCTTGCTGTACTAAGAAATGGCCTTTAGATTAGAATAATAATTGTTAAATACAAGCTCTCCATGCTTTAATAAAAGCTACAGCCTTATTGAAGAATGTAAGATGTTATCTCTAGGCATGTAACTGGCTAAAAAGAGTGTGCCCTAAACAAATCCTTGTCCAGGCTGAGTTGAGTGTGTTAGCCAAATGGGCTCGTTTCCCCCTGGAGCTACCCAATTACCCCAAGGAGGCACGGGAGTCTAGAAGATGGCTTCAAGTTCTTTTTTGATCAGTCAGCTGAACGGGTGCTCCCCTTGACTCATGCCAGAGGGAGAGGCACACCTTACAAGCGCAGAGCAGGCCTTTTTATACCCAGTAACAAACAACTTAGCGTGCATACATTCTGCTAGCCTATGCAATTTTTGAATTCCTTTTGGGGGTCTTCAGGATACAGCTGTTTGACTTCCTTGATTGATTGTCTGGTGTACGTGTATGTGGAAAGCAGCTACGTGAATGTGGGGAGCAGCTGGGATAATAGGCAAATAGTTGACCTTTGCTCTAACAAGTTCTCCCCCCTTAAAAGCATTTTGAGAGCTTTATGGCCCCCAATCCTCAGCCTTCACCGACTGGTACAGCGCCATCATTTGTTGATATACAATTTGATTAGTCATTCGTCGGACTAACGCAACTACACAGGGAGCAAAGCAAGCTAGGGTTAATAGGGTTGTAATAAAGAGTACAAAGAGGAGGAAACCCTTTCGGAGCCATCCTAGTTGCGGTAACCAGGAAGTGAACCAGTCCATATTCCACCCTCCCCAGGTCTGAACCGGGACATGGGCTAACTTTCTCATTTCCTTTGTTAGCTGTTTTACCGCTTTTCCATTATCGTCGATTTGTAAACAGCAATTGGACTCATTTAATTTTGCACAAACCCCTCCTTCCTCCGCTAGTAAATAATCAAGGACTATATGGTGCTGATAGATTGCATTTCTCATCTGGGTTGATTGATCGGCCAAAAGGTCAAGAGCTGCAGCTGTTTGGTTGGTTAATACTTTCAAGACAGCATGTAACCTAATTATTCGATTTAGGTTATAAATAGGTTCTCTGGCCCCGGATATTAACTCATTAGGGTTCCAAGTGGCCAGTCCATAATGTTGTATAATCCTCTTGGGGGGCCATTCCTGAGCTCCCCACGTTTGGGAGCTTCCGGTGGCCAGGGTGGAGTCCACGAACCACCTTTCTCTAATTAAATCATCATACACCTTAATTCCCAATTTGTTTCCCTGTATCTGGGGTAATAGAAAGAACAAGGGTCTAATATAGCCGATATAACATATCCCTGACCAATTTGGAGGCAATCGGCGGTAGGCACAGGATCCACAGATCCAATAATGGCCTTTCAGGGCCCAGGTTCCATTAGCAAAGGGGCCATCCCAGGTCTCAGAGTCCTCTGGTTGTTCAAAATATAAATAATTATCGTTCCCTGATGGTCCACCTGGCCCTAGAGGTCCCCCCACAACGGTTGACTCGCCGTAAGAATCGCAATAATTACATTTCCATGCCCCAGCTCCTGTCTTCCAAACACAATTGCAGCCCAATCTTGGCTGATTGGTGTTAGACCAGAACTGTTTAAAACCAGCGGCCCGGGTCCCGTTTTGGTGATTCCATACCCATTGATAGATCTGCACCACGTGATCCTTACTAGTGGTATTGTCTCGCTGGCAACTTATAAATAGGGCATCAAAGAACCCATCCTGTCCTACCGCTTTGCAACCTTCTCCTGTTTTGTGTTGGTAGGAGCATTTCACCCAACTATTATTGGTAAGCCTCACATGGGTGTGGTTCCATTCCCCTTGATATTTAGAACAGTCATACGAGCAACAGTAGGGATCCCAGCAGTCAAATCCTGGGGATAGAGTCCAATCACACCTACTTTCTCCCACATATACTCCCTCCTGTCTTGTTCGATTAAGGCAAGGAATACCCATTCCAGAGGAATAGAGTCGCCAAGGACTTCCATTCTCAGTCCAAACTTTTGTTCCAATATGGACTATACTTAAATTACTAACCCACCATTTGGGTTGGACCAACTGGGCTCCCCAAGGCCATTCATTTAATTCGCCTGGGCCTCCACACACCCAACAGTTACTGAGATTAAAGTAGTTTGCTATTGTCTCCCCCAGTTGTAAAAACCTATTTTCCCAACCATAATAGTGATGGAAATACATAAACAGAAATATTAACAATAATTTCATTCTCTTTTCCTAAACAGTCCCTTTAGTCCGTCCAGCTGCCGGTACTCCCAGGTGGAGTCTTCACCTGTGCCACCCCGGGCGTCCGGAGCCGGGACAGGCAGAGGGCTGGTGTCCTCTTCCGCTGACTCAGTCTCCAGGTTAGGGTTCAGAAACCGTTTTACCCGTGTGTGGTGCGTCCATTTGTCACTCCCAAGAATTTTAACTGCAGCTTGGCTAATGAGCGAGACAGTGTGTGGGCCGTCCCACCGTGGTGTAAGGGGGTCATGCTTCCACCTCTTGACAAGGACCTGATCACCAATCTGGAACGGATGCACGGGCTAGTCCAAGGGTAGGGCCTGAAAAGGCACCGCGTATCGATGCAGCTGTAACAAAACAGATTGCAGCCCGGAGACCTTTTACCATAAGGTGTCCTTCCCCATTTCCCAGTTCACATCTTCCCGGAACCCCGGGATAAGGATTCGGGGAGGGAACCCGAAGACTAGTTCAAAGGGTGAAAGCTTAAGACCCTTACGCGGGGCCCTTCGAATGCGGGTAAGGGCAAGCGGTAGCGCATCAAGCCACTTTAAACTAGACTCTGTGCATAGTTTAGTGAGGGTATCCTTAAGAGTTCTATTCATTCTTTCTACCTGGCCCGAGCTCTGCGGCTCCAAGGTGTATGCAACTTCCATTGTATACCGAGTGCCTGGGACACCTGTTGGACCACTTGTGAGGTAAAGTGGCTTCCCTGATCAGACTCAGTCGTTTCGGGGAGATGGAATCGGGGAAGTATTTCATGCAACAGGGCCTTAGTAACAGCCCAGGCCTGACAATGCCGGGTGGGGTAACACTCTACCCATCCAGTAAGCTGATCCACAAACACGAGTAGGTATTTATAGCCCCTGCAAGGGGGCATTTCTGCAAAGTCAACTTGCCATTTTTGGAAAGGGAATGTGGCCCAGGGCTGGCCTCCCATTGGGGCGGGAGGGCCACACCCCTTTTGGTTGGTTCGTTGACAAACAGGGCAATTACTAACAATTCTCTGGGCTTCCATGTGCATGCCCAGCCCCTTAAGGGATCGGGTGGCCAAATCGACCATTGCCCCCGACCCCATATGTCCCTCTTTATGTATGGACCGAAGAATTTCCTGAAGCACTGGTCGAGGGACAAAAATCTCCCCTCCCCCCGGTAATTTCCACCATCCAGAGGCAACCTGCTGGGCCCCCGCAGCCTGCGCGTGGCATACTTCCTCAGCTGTGTATTGGGGAGGGGGGGTTTAGCTTCTGTATCTTGAACCAAGAGGAGCCACGAGGCCCCTTCTCGTGCGGCCTCCTTTGCGGCCTGATCAGCCAATTGACTATACCTACGCTGTTCGGCCTCTGGGGCCCTTCCATGGGCACGCACATGTATTACGGCAACCCGGAGGGGAAGCATCAGGGCCTCAAGAAGTGTTTTGATGAGGCTCCCATGTGCAATTCTTTGGCCTGAAGCTGTGATAAATCCTCTTTCCCTCCACAGGGTCCCGTGAGCATGTACCACCATGTAGGCATAGTGACTATCAATATACAGGTTAATAGTTTTCCCGGTCCCCAACCGGAGAGCCTCAATAAGAGCCACTAGCTCCACCGCTTGGGCGGACAAATTAGGGCTAAGTTTAAACTTGTGTACTCCTTTGTCCTTAATTACTACTGCTGCTCCGGTAAACCGCTTGCCATCTATCATATAGCTAGACCCGTCAACGTACCCTTCAATTTCAGGGTTGGGCCAAGGCAAGTCCGAGAGGTCAGGGCGGGGTTTGATTTCCTGCTGCAAGACTTGAATATAGTCATGAGTGGGGCCGGTCTCATGGGAAACCCGAGGATCGGGCAATAGGGTAGCTGGGTTAAGGGAGCTAACTGTCCTAAAGGTTAAGTTGGGGGCTAGCAAGAGCCCCACTTCATATCTGGTATGTCGACTGGGATTTAGGTACTTTTCCCCAGCGCCTGTCCCCAGTATTTGAGGCACTCCGTGGGGGACCACAACCTCCGTGTCCCCACCCAGGGTCAACTTTTCAGCCTCCTGGACAAGGAGGGCAGTTGCTGCAATGGCCCGTAAGCAGGCAGGCCACCCCTTGGCGACAGGGTCCAACACCTTTGAGTAATATCCAATGGGTCGCCAGGTTGGTCCCGACCTTTGGCACAGAACTCCAGCAGCCACCCCTCCCTTCTCATGAACGTATAGGGTGAATGGTCTCCGGGGGTCTGGGAGGGCTAGAGCGGGAGGCTGAACCAAGGCTTCTTTTAGCTCTCGAAATGCTTTTTCCATCTCTCTAGTCCATGTCCAATGGAACAGACCTTCTTTAGTTAAGGACTCATATAGTGGTTTGGCTCTGCCCCCGTAGTCAGGGATCCAGAGCAGACAAAAGCCAGTCAATCCCAGAAAAGCCCTTAATTCTCGGGGGTTCCGGGGTTGAGGGCTATCAAGTATAACCTGGATTCTTTCTTTACCCAGACTACGACTTCCTTGGCAAAGATGATATCCAAGAAAAGTGACCTGCTGCTTAACCAGTTGAGCTTTTTCCTTAGAGACTTTATACCCCTGTGCCCCAAGGTAATTAAGGAGCTCTACAGTTTGCTCTTTACAGGCTGCCTCTGTTTCAGTACTTAAGAGCAAATCATCGCAATACTGGACTATGTTGCATGAAGGGTGTCTAGCCAGGAATGGGGCGAGGTCTCTTCTTAGCTGGCTGCCAAAAATCTCGGGTGCACAGGTAAGTCCTTGTGGGACAACGGTCCAAAGGTATTGAGCTTTGTAGTGGGTATCTGGGTCCTCCCACTCAAAGGCAAACAGTCTTTGAGACTCCAGATCAAGGGGAATGGAAAAGAAGGCATCTTTTAAATCTATAACAGAGAACCAACTGTGATTCTTGGGAACTTGACCCAGAATAGTATGAGGATTCGGGACAACTGGATAGGGAGCTTCTATTAACTTGTTAATTTGTCTCAGGTCCTGGACCAATCGATACTGCCCATTAGGCTTAGGCACCCCCATTATTGGAGAATTGTATGGGGACGTGCCTTCCCTGAGCCACCCGCACTGCAGAAACTTTTGAATCAGAGGTTTTAACCCGATCCGAGTGGTCAGCTTAAGAGGGTATTGTTGAATTCGAACCGGGCTGCTTCCCTCCTTAAGGGAAATATGCACTGGTGAAGCGTTCCAGGCCCGAGCAACGCCTCCCTCCTCCGCCCAAACCTCAAGTTAACCCGCGGCAGCTGGCTCCCTTCATTCCTCCCCTGGCATTCCAGGGAAAGATTTCTAGCACTCATGAGGGCCATCTGGTAGTTGGAGGATTGCTGGTTAGGAAGTCTAACTTCCATAGTCCCTTTGTCGAACGAGATTTCCGCCTGCAGTTTAGTAAGGATATCTCGTCCAAGCAGCGCGATGGGGCATGAGGGGCTACAAACAAACTGGTGGGAAATCTGATGGTCCTCTATTTTCACTAGGAGAGGCAGAGTTTTTTCCAAAGCTGTAGTTTGTCCTTCAATCCCTTTTACTATGGCACGTCCCCAAGCTCTATCTCGGGGAGCCTTATTAAGGGGGAGCAAACTAAGAGTGGCCCCAGTATCAATAAGGGCGTAAATTGGGCGGCCCTCCACTTTAATTTTTACCGTGGGATCCAGGCTGGCAGCTTGTGCTGCCAGGAGGGGCCGCTGGGTCCCCCGGCCCCCCTATGGGGAAGATCCCTCCCCTGAAAGTCCTGTATTGTTGTAGAGGATGGGAAGGGACGGGGTTCCATTTTTATGTTCCTTTCCCCTGGCCTGTCGCCGGGGCATTCATTCTTCCAGTGTCCCTCCTCCCTACAGATAGCGCACTGATTTCGACCCAGGCGGGGGCCCCGCCCCTTCCCCGGTGGCCCTGGTCGTCCCTTAACTTTGTCCCCCCTTTCTTCATATCCTTCTCTCAGGGCCATGGCTAAAATGCAGGCTGTCAGGACTGAGATCCCCACTTTGAACTTTAGGGTACAAATGTAGGGGCCTGCATAAAAACTTCTAAGCTTAATTACCAGCTTAGCTCTGGTTCGGCTGCCACCATTTTCAATGGATTCCCTCCCTGGGAAACCTTGAAAAACCTTCACCAAATCCCTGGTGAAAACAAATCCAACCCCTTGGATTTAAAACAAGGGGAAATTAACCATTCCCCTCCTTCCTCCCACCAACTCCTGGTGAATCAAGATCCAAAACCCCTTTGGATCTAAAACAAGGAAAAAATCAATCAGGTTCTTAAAAAGAAGGTTTTTAATTAAAGAAAAAGGTAAAAATCATCTCTGTAAAATCAGTATGGAAATCAACCTTACAGGGTAATCAAACTTAAAGAGCTCAGAGGACTCCCCTCTAGTCTCAGGTTCAAAGTACAGCAAACAAAGGTAAACACTCTAGTAAAAGATACATTTACAAGTTGAGAAAACAAAGGAAAACTAACACGCCTTGCCTGGCTATTTACTTACAAGTTTGAAATAGGAGAGACTTGCTTAGAAAGATGTGGAGAACCTGGATTGATGTCTGGTCCCTCTCAGTCCCCGAGAACGAACACCATCCCAAAACAAAGAACACAAACAAAAGCCTTCCCCCCCCAAGATTTGAAAGTATCTTGTCCCCTTATTGGTCCTTTAGGTCAGATGCCAGCCAGGTACCTGAGCTTCTTAACCCTTTACAGGGAAAAGGATTTTGGAGTCTCTGGCCAGGAGGGATTTATAGTACTGTACACAGGACAGCTATTACCCTTCCCTTTATAGTTATGACACGCCCCCCAAATCACAGATAGTGTTGGATGTTCGGTTCCACACTGGCTGTGATTTCTTCCTGGAGTTCTAGGAGAAAACAGAGTTAATAAGACACATGTACCTTTAGACATACTACTGATTATATAAAAACTAACAATATGTTTCATTCCAAAAACAATTGTTAACCAGTTAACTCTGGGAAACTTTCCCGGGAGAGTGCATCAGCCACTTTGTTAGAAGCTCCCGAAATGTGTTGTATTTCAAAATCAAAATCTTGGAGAGCTAAACTCCACCGAAGAAGTTTTTTGTTATTTCCCTTGGCAGTATGAAGCCACTGTAGCGCAGCATGGTCTGTTTGTAGTTGGAAACGCCGTCCCCAAACATATGGGCGTAGCTTTTCCAGCGCGTACACAATGGCGTAGCATTCCTTTTCACTGATTGACCAATGGCTTTCCCTCTCAGACAGTTTCTTACTGAGAAACACGACAGGATGGAATTCTTGATCCGGTCCTTCCTGCATTAAAACTGCTCCCACGCCTCGCTCGGACGCATCTGTGGTTACTTGGAACGGTTTGTCAAAGTCTGGGGCCCTTAGCACAGGGTCAGACATGAGTGTTGCCTTAAGCTGGTTAAAGGCCTTTTGACACTCATTAGTCCACTGAACTGCATTTGGCTGTTTCTTTCTGGTTAGGTCTGTCAGCGGGGCGGCGATTTGGCTGTAGTGGGGTACAAATCGCCTATAATATCCAGCCAAGCCTAAGAAGGATTGGACCTGTTTCTTAGACTTTGGAACCGGCCACTTTTGGATAGCATCCACTTTGGCCTGTATGGGATTTATAGTTCCTTGACCCACCTGGTGCCCCAGGTAAGTCACTCTGTTTTGGCCTATTTGACACTTTTTAGCCTTAACAGTTAGTCCTGCCTGCTGGATGCGCTCAAAAACTTTTTCCAGGTGCTCCATGTGCTCTGCCCATGAATCAGAAAAAATGGCCACATCATCGAGGTAGGCAACTGCAGATTCTCCCAATCCCGCTAGGAGACCATCTACAAGTCTTTGGAAGGTGGTGGGTGCATTTCGCAACCCGAAAGGAAGTACATTGAATTCATACACCCCTGCCTGGGTGACGAAGGCTGACCTTTCCTTAGCGGGTTCATCTAGTGGTACTTGCCAGTACCCCTTGGTTAAGTCCAAAGTAGAGATGAATTGGGCATGTCCCAATTTCTCCAATAGCTCATCTGTGCGTGGCATTGGATAGTTGTCAGGACGAGTTACAGCATTTAGCTTACGGTAGTCCACGCAAAAGCGTATTTCCCCATCTGGTTTGGGAACTAGAACCACTGGAGATGCCCATGCACTCTTAGAGGGGCGGATTATACCCATCTGTAGCATGTCCTGGATCTCCCTTTGTATAGCCGTTTTGGCATGAGGTGACTCCCGGTAGGGTGGGGTTCTAATAGGGTGAGCATTACCTGTGTCAATGGAGTGGTATGCCCGTTCGGTCCATCCTGGAGTGGCTGAGAAAATTGGTGCAAAGCTTGTGCACAGCTCCTTGATCTGCTGTCGCTGCAGACGTCCAAGGGTCGTGGAGAGGTTCACCTCTTCCACGCCACCATCCTTTTTTCCTTCATAGTAGACACCTTCAGGCCACTCCGCATCATCTGTTTCCTGGGCTGTAAACTGGCAAACGTTTAATTCTCTGGAATAAAAGGGCTTAAGAGAATTAACATGGTATACCTTAGGCTTTATGTTGGAGGTGGGGGAGGCTATGAGATAGTTAACAGCTCCTAGGCGCTCCTGGACCGTGAATGGTCCTTCCCACGACGCTTCCATTTTATGGGCCTGGAGCGCCTTTAAGACCATGACTTGGTCTCCTACCTTGAAGGACCGTTCTCTGGAATGTTTATCATACCAGGCCTTTTGCTCTTCCTGAGCATCCTTTAGGTTTTCTTTAGCAAGGGCCAAAGAATGTCGGAGGGTGTTTTGTAGGTTGCTTACAAAGTCTAGAATGTTTGTTCCTGGAGAAGGTGTAAACCCCTCCCATTGCTGCTTCACCAACTGTAATGGCCCCTTAACCTCACGGCCATACACAAGTTCAAATGGTGAAAACCCTAAACTGGGATGTGGTACAGCCCTGTAGGCAAAAAGCAACTGCTGCAACACGAGGTCCCAATCATTGGAGTGTTCATTTACAAATTTACGTATCATGGCCCCCAAAGTTCCATTAAACCTCTCCACCAGGCCATTGGTTTCATGGTGATAAGGGGTGGCAACCAAGTGATTCACCCCATGAGCTTCCCACAGGCTTTCCATGGTTCCTGCCAGGAAGTTAGTTCCCGAATCTGTAAGGATGTCGGAGGGCCAACCTACCCTGGCAAAAATGTCTGTTAATGCCTGGCACACACTTTTAGCCCTGGTGTTGCTTAAGGGTACTGCTTCCGGCCATCGGGTAGCAAAATCCATGAAAGTCAGTACGTACTGCTTTCCTCTGGGTGTCTTCTTTGGGAAAGGACCCAGAATATCTACAGCTACGCGCTGAAATGGGACCTCAATTATGGGTAGTGGCTGGAGAGGGGCTTTAACCTGGTCTTGGGGTTTTCCCACTCGTTGGCACACCTCACAAGACCGGACATAATTAGCAACGTCCTTGCCCATTCCCTCCCAGTGGAAGGACTTCCCCAACCGGTCTTTGGTTCTGTTCACCCCAGAATGGCCACTGGGATGATCATGGGCTAAGCTCAAGAGCTTTACCCGATACTTAGTGGGAACTACCAACTGTCTTTGAGGATGCCAGTCTTCCTGGTGCCCACCAGAAATAGTCTCCTTGTATAAAAGTCCTTGTTCTACAACAAACCGGGATCGGTTAGAAGAGCTGAGAGGTGGTGGGGTGCTCCGCGCCGCCGCCCAAGCTTTCTGAAGGCTGTCATCTGCTTCCTGCTCGGCCTGGAACTGTTCCCTTGATGCTGGAGACATCAGTTCCTCCTTGGACTGTGGACTGGGGCTTGGTCCCTCTGGAAGCGATGCAGGTGCTGGGGCTGTTTCCATTGACTGTGAACTGCTGTCCGCTGGAGCACTATGTGGTAACTCAGGCTCTGGCTGAGCCTCTTGGGTAGGGTTATCTGCTGCTTCTGCCAATTCAGGCTCGCTGGTGCCCTCTGGCGTTGGAGTTGTAGACGGGTTTGCAAGCGCTGGACTCAGGGCTGGCAATGGTTCTGGTGCTGGTTGCGTTGCCAGTTCCGGTTCTGGGACTGGCTTTGGCTGGGTCTCTGGGATTGGATCCACTACGGCTGTTGCAGTCGTTGGCAGGGGATCCAGTTCCACCACCTTTGTCTGGGTCTCCGGTAACACAGACGGGGCCCTGGTGGACGGCTCAGGAACAGGGATGGGGGTGAAAGCTTGCTTAGCCTGGCTGCGGGTGACTATTTCCACCCTCTTGGCTACCTTCACATGGTTGGCCAAGTCTTCTCCCAGCAGCATGGGAATGGGATAATTGTCATAGACTGCAAAAGTCCACATTCCTGACCAGCCCTTGTACTGGACATGCAACGTGGCTGTAGGCAAGGTTACAGATTGTGACACGAAGGGTTGAATTGTCACTGTAGCCTCTGGGTTGATGAGTTTGGGGTCCACTAGGGATTGGTGGATAGTTGACACTTGAGCCCCAGTGTCCCTCCAAGCGGTAACCTTCTTTCCGCCCACTCTCAAGGTTTCCCTTCGCTCCGAGGGTATGAGAGAGGCATCTGGGTTTGGGGATCTTTGGTGTGATTGGGGTGTAATGAACTGTAATCGGTTGGGGTTCTTGGGGCAGTGAGCCTTTATATGTCCCAGTTCATTACATTTAAAACATCGCCCTGCTAAGGTATCACTGGGACGATGTTGGTTGGTGGATACTGCTGTGGTGGGGTGAGAAGGCGTCTGGTGTTTCCCTTGGGATGTGGGTGGGGCCTTGGGTTGTCCCCGGTGGTAAGGTTTTGTTTCGGCTTGCCCCTTCTGATATTCGCTCCAACTGCTACTAGTTTTTTTCTTTTCTGCCACCTCCACCCATTGGGCTCCAATCTCCCCCGCCTCAGTTACAGTTTTGGGCTTCCTATCTAGGATGTACCTTTCTATTTCCTCAGGAACACCCTCTAAAAACTGCTCCATTTTTACTAGGGAAAGTAGATCTTCCAGAGATTGAACATTTGCTCCTGATACCCAGGCATCACAATTTTTGTCAATGTGGTAGGCATGACGGGTAAATGACACATCGGGTTTCCACTTTAGGGCTCTGAACCGCCGACGGGCATGCTCGGGTGTTAGCCCCATTCTGAGTCTGGCCTTGTTTTTAAAAAGTTCATAACTGTTCATGTGTTCCTTAGGCATTTCAGCCGCCACCTCTGCTAAGGGTCCACTGAGCTGCGGCCTCAGCTCTACCATGTACTGGTCTGTAGCGATGCTGTATCCAAGGCAGGCCCTTTCAAAATTTTCTAAGAAGGCCTCAGTATCATCGCCTGCCTTGTAGATGGGGAATTTTCTGGGATGGGAAGTGGTACCTGGAGGGGGGTTGTTAGCATTGGCTGGTGCATCCTGCTTAGCTTTTGCCACTTCCAGTTCATGCTTCCTTTCTTTTTCTCTCTCCTCCATCTCTTTTTCTTTCAGCTCCATAGTTCTCTTGTGAGCCTCCTCTTTGGCTTTTTCCAGCTCCATCTCTCTTTCATGGGCCTCCTTTTTGGCTTTTTCTTCTCTTTCTTTTAGCTCCATCTCTCTCCTGTGGGCCTCCTCTTTGGCTTTCTCCTCTCTGTCTCTCAGCTCTAGCTCTCTCTTGTGGGCCTCCTCTTTGGCTTTTTCTTCTTTGGTAGTCATTTTCCTGTTTTCTTGTGCTGGGTCACCCCCTTTGCAGTTGACAAACTGGGAAGCTCTCAGCTCTGGCTGCTGCAGAGTTAACAGTAACTTTCTAACTAGCTACTCCCGAGGATGTAAAAAGAAAAAAAAAAACAATTCAGCTTGTAAATACCTTTTACCAGTCATTTGCTAATTGAACCCTTCTCTTAACAAAGGACCTGTAAAAAAAACTTAACACCTCTGCCTTCAGGCAAGGAGAGATAAGATATGCATCTATCTACTTCCAGCTCGGCTTTCCAAGCAGCTAGAAGGAAAAAAAAAATCTCACTGGCTTTTGGGTTTAAAATGATCCCACCGCTATTCACCATGTCAGGACTGAGATCCCCACTTTGAACTTTAGGGTACAAATGTAGGGGCCTGCATAAAAACTTCTAAGCTTAATTACCAGCTTAGCTCTGGTTCGGCTGCCACCATTTTCAATGGATTCCCTCCCTGGGAAACCTTGAAAAACCTTCACCAAATCCCTGGTGAAAACAAATCCAACCCCTTGGATTTAAAACAAGGGGAAATTAACCATTCCCCTCCTTCCTCCCACCAACTCCTGGTGAATCAAGATCCAAAACCCCTTTGGATCTAAAACAAGGAAAAAATCAATCAGGTTCTTAAAAAGAAGGTTTTTAATTAAAGAAAAAGGTAAAAATCATCTCTGTAAAATCAGTATGGAAATCAACCTTACAGGGTAATCAAACTTAAAGAGCTCAGAGGACTCCCCTCTAGTCTCAGGTTCAAAGTACAGCAAACAAAGGTAAACACTCTAGTAAAAGATACATTTACAAGTTGAGAAAACAAAGGAAAACTAACACGCCTTGCCTGGCTATTTACTTACAAGTTTGAAATAGGAGAGACTTGCTTAGAAAGATGTGGAGAACCTGGATTGATGTCTGGTCCCTCTCAGTCCCCGAGAACGAACACCATCCCAAAACAAAGAACACAAACAAAAGCCTTCCCCCCCCAAGATTTGAAAGTATCTTGTCCCCTTATTGGTCCTTTAGGTCAGATGCCAGCCAGGTACCTGAGCTTCTTAACCCTTTACAGGGAAAAGGATTTTGGAGTCTCTGGCCAGGAGGGATTTATAGTACTGTACACAGGACAGCTATTACCCTTCCCTTTATAGTTATGACACAGGCCCCTTTCTTCCACTCCTCATCATCCTTCCGATCATAAACCTTTATGGCAATTTCTAAAAGTTCCTCTATATTCTTGCCCGACGCTCCCTCCAACTTCTGCAACTTTGTACAGTCCTATGAGGACATTAGGAAAATGAAAAGGGGCATTAGTACCTGTTTTCCGTTGGTGTCCTCAGGATCGAGGTCTGTGTATCTTTTACGGGTATTATAAAGCCGCTCATAAAAAGCGGCTGGGTTTTAATTCTTTTCCTGTCTTATATTCTATAACTTGGCCCAATTTGGGGTTTTTCTAATGCAGCGTTTCAACCCCTGTACTATAGCTGTGGCGTATCGGCCATGGTGGGCTCGGCCTGCTTCGTCATGTGACCAGTCGGGAGGGCTTTCAGGCAGCTGCGCAGCCACCACGGTCGGGTCTCCCTCTGTTTCAGCTACCCACTCATGGGCCCTCAAGAGGACTAAACGCCTCTCCTCCGTGGTTAATAGAGTGTTAAGAGCGACCCTCATGTCAAGTTCTTTATTGATCAGTCAGCTGAGCGGGTGCTCCCCTCGACTCATGCCAGAGGGAGAGGCACACCTTACAAGCGCAGAGCAGGCCTTTTTATACCCAGTAACAAACAACTTAGCATGCATACATTCTGCTAGCCTATGCAATTTTTGAATTCCTTTTGGGGGTCTTCAGGATACAGCTGTTTGACTTCCTTGACTGATTATCCTTTTGGGGGATCATCAGGATACATATGTCTGACTTCCTTGACTGATTGTCTGGTGTACGTGTATGCGGAAAGCAGCTACGTGAATGTGGGGAGCAGCTGGGATAATAGGCAAATAGTTGACCTTTGCTCTAACAAGTGTATAAGGAGACCAAATGAAAAATTAATGAAATGTTAAAATTCTTTCTATGTGAATAAACTGAGATAACATACATGATTTTTAAACAAATACAATGTTGTTGCATCCCATTTTAAAAAGGAAAAGAACTTCTTCAGGTGGGGGTTGAGTCATCTGGCGATATACTAGTTCTGAACTGAAAGAGAAATATTAATACCTCACTGAAACCTACAATGAGAGTTTTGGGAGTGTTTTTGTATACAACAAGTTTCCCTTCGGAGTGCTCAGCAGTAAGACAATCAAAAGGAAATATAGGGTAGGGCATCGATAGCCTCCACAGGCACCATCTGAAGTGTATCAGGGACATGGGAAGGACAAAGTCTCGATTCAACAGGCACTTCTCCCACTAATTCTACCAGTTTCCCCACTTCCTCTGTACCTTGGAAGGGGTGAGCAAAGATAACATAGTAAATGCTAGTGAAAATGAGGTAGGATCACAGGCTAAAATAGGGAAAGAGCACACTAAAAATTACTTAGACAAGTTAGATGTCTTCAAGCCACCACGGCCTGATGAAATACATCCTAGAATACTCAAGGAGCTGACTGGATATATCTGAGCCATTAGCGATTATCTTCGAAAAGTCATGGAAGAGGAGAGAGATTCCAGAGGACTGGAAAAGGGCAAATATAGTGCCCATCTATAAAAAGGAGAATAAGGACAACCCAGGGAATTACAGACCAGTCAGCTTAACTTCAGTACCTGAAAAGGTTATGGAGCAATCAATTTGCAAACACCTAGAAGATAATAAGGTGATAAGTAACAGCATGGATTTGTCAAAAACAAATTGTGTCAAACCAACCTAATAGCTTTCTTTGACAAGGTAAAAAGCCTTGTGGATAAAGGGGAAGTGGTAGATGTGGTATATCTTGACTTTAGTAAGGCTTCTGATCCGGTCTCACATGACCACCTCATAAACAAACTAGGGAAATACAACCTTGATGGAGTTACTATAAGGTGGTTGCATAACTGATTGGAAAACCATTCCCAGAGAGTAATCATCAGTGGTTCACAGTCAAGCTGCAAGGGCATATCAAGTGGGATCCTGCAGAGATCAGTTCTAGGTTCCGTTCTGTTCAATATCCTCATCAGTGATTTAGATAACAGTATAGAGAGTACATTTAAAAAGTCTTGCATCTGAAGAAGTGAGGTTCTTACCCACGAAAGCTTATGTGCCCAATACTTCTGTTAGTCTTAAAGGTGCCACAGGACCCTCTGTTGCTATTTAAAAAGTCTGTGGAGGGGTTGCAAGTGCTTTGGTGGATAGGATTAAAATTAAAAATGATCTGGACAAACTGGAGAAATGGTCTGAAGTAAATAGGATGAAATTCAATAAGGACAAATGCAAAATACTCCACTTAGGAAGGAACAATCAGTTGCACAAATGCAAAATGGGAAATGACTGCCTAGGAAGGAGTACTGCGGAAAGGGATCTGGGGGTCATAGTGGATCACAAGCTAAATATGAGTCAACAGTGTAACACTGTTGCAAAAAAAGCAAATATCATTCTGGGATGTATTAGCAGGAGTGTTGTAAACAAAACATGAGAAGTAATTCTGCTCTACACTGAGCTGATTGGGCCTCAGCTGGAGTATTGTGTCCAGTTCTGGGTGCCACATTTCAGTAACAATGTGGACAAACTGGAGATAGTCCAGAGAAGAGCAACAAAAATGATTAAAGGTTTAGAAAACATGATCTGTGCGGGAAGACTGGGGGGAAAAATGGGTTTGTTTAGTCTGGTGAAGAGAAGTCTGAGGGGACATACCTTTTCTAAAACATAAAAGGTTGGTACAAGGAGGAGGGAGAAAAATTGTTCTCGTAAACCTCTGAGGCTAGGACAAGAAGCAATGGGCTTAAATTGCAGCAAGGGAGGTTCACTTTCAGGGTGCTTAAGCACTGGAATAAATGGCCAGAGAGGTTGTGGAATCTCCATCATTGGGGATTTTAAAGAAAAGGTTAGACAAACACCAGTCAGGGATGGTCTAGATAATACTTAGTCCTGCCGCAGGGGACTGGACTAGATGACCTCTTGATGTCCCTTTCAGTGCTAAGATTCTATAATAGGGACCATTCAAATTGTCTTGTGATCCTACCCAGGTGGCGTTCCAGACCAGAATTCTGTTCAAATGCGCAGTTCCAAAGAGGCTCACCCACACCCCAGAAAAAGAATGGATACGGTTACGGAAATGCTGATGGACAGCTCTGGAGTGAAAAATTCAGACCACATGTTGGCTCTTGGGGTGCCCTGGAAAAATGTTTGGAAACATTTTCAAATATTGTTACAACTAAACTTACTTGCAACATGGCTTGCATCTGCACAGAATAAGCTGAAACCATGTTCTAGACATGCAAGGGGTAGCCCACAGCACCTAGAAAAATTATAAACAACACAATGGTGCAAGTTTGCTAACTATGGCTGTGTAGAAAACCTGATATCAAGAAACGGCCTGTCTTTATTAAGCTTTACAGCCAGTTTTGATTATAGCTGTAGCTAGCACGCTCTGCTGCCTGGTTTGGGCAGGACCTTAAAGAGAAGCTAAAATGTGTCAGCTAACAATTAATCAGGTAATTTGGATTATTTACCTCACTTAACAGCAACTCACCAGGCCGGATCTTTTTGGCCAGTAAAAGGAAGTAGAGGGCAGACTAGATAACCTTGTAAATGCTCCATACTTGTTCTCTTACAATGCTCAGCAGCATCCTTGTTCTTATTGCCTTACTGGTCTTCAGTGATTCTCCTTTCGTAAGCTCTTCAAGGTGAAGATTCCTGCCTGCTTAGGGGCTATTAATAACAAAAGACCCATGTACATAGCAGATGCTCAAATGTACTTTTGGATGGAGGCATTAGAGACACAGAACTGTCACTGCAGGCTTTAGTCCCATACTTGGCTGCTTACGTGTTGTACACCTGTGGCTCTTGGCAGTGCTCTTGTTCTGAACATGGCAGTTTCCCAAACTAGTCTTGTTTCTCTTTGTTCTCACCCCCTTTTTTTAAATTAGACCAGATTGTACCATTTAGGGTACAAGGCTGCATTGCGATGGGGCACAGCTGCCCCGCCCTACCTCGGGGGTGGGGGGGGGGAGAGGGGGAGATTTCTCCCAGATTTTCCTCTAAGTCCCTGGTATGCAGTGGGAATGCATTCCACTGCCCCACCATGTTCTTCCTTCTCCAGTAACCCAATTGTATAGGCTGGCGTGGAGGGGGACAGAGCCATGATCCAATGACATATTACCCAACAGAAACTTCTCACTGTTCCATCGATAGCCTATTCAGTGTGGTCACAGGGCTCATTTATTCTCACTCTGGTTCCTCTCTCCAGCTTTATTTGGTTGCACCACTGCAGGGCACCACTTCACACCCCTCATTGCCTCTTTTGTGTGTGGCTAGTACACCTTGGGGTGCTAGCAAGCAACAATCCCTATGCTCAGATAACTGCGGAGACTGCAGTCGTGCCTGCCCTCTGCATGGAAGACCTGTTGTGGCCTGCTCCACACAAGGATAAGCATAATCAGGCCCCTTATGGACATGTTCTGCTCACTTACAGTGAGCAGGACAACAGTAGAACCTTAATGGCCTGTTGCTGCCCCTTTCAAGGGTTTTAGTCAGATTCTCTGCCAGAAACAGGAAAACAGCTACTCCAAGGTGCAGATGAGGATTCTCCCAATAGAGGGGAATCCTTGGGTTTAGCTAGTTCTATGCCACTTTCATTCCCACTCCCATATAGGAGTGAGTCAGGGGTATGCTGGGCCAGCAAAGGGTGGGACTGAGTACACAGCTATTGGTAAAATGTATAATCAGTTGCTTGACCACACTTTGGTTCATCATGAAATAGACTCGAGACTAAGTAACCAATATCAGTCAAGTTGATTGCTAAAAGTCAATGATAACCTAGTATAGGCAAAAAGTTTCAATAGGATACCAGTTTCCAGTGAGCCGTCTGGCGCAACGTTGTTAAATTCTCTTACGCAAAGGATGTGCTTCCAAAGTTACACACTTCTGCTAGGAGAATTTATAGGATTTTATAAGTTACAAAACTCTTTACACATCACTAAAATCCAACCCTCCAGTTTGCCCTTACCTTGTTGTTATCTTTGTTTTGAATGCTAGCATTCTAGGTACTGGTCTGTGAAGTTACCTCCCCATCTTGCACCAGCGCAGACTGTTAATGTATTTTGCCTTTGACAGGTTTCCTATTTTCTAATGCCAAAGCTGACTTCAGCTTTACAAAGTGTTCTGGGATACTTAGCATAAATGAACAGGATTACAGAAAGACATAGGCCAATTTAGGCCATGTAACTGCTAGAAATATATATGCAATAGGTTACATTGATACCGTATGCTTAATTCATATTAATATATGTGGTGTGACTGAGTAATACATGTTTATGATATGATATATTAGCCTAGCATATACTGGTCAACACAGCCATCTACCTCATTCCCAGCCAATGCAGTACTCCTTTTTGGAAGTGCTCTAGCCAGCTTCATTAACAGCATCCCATAGGCTGCTATAAATAATATCTGTACTGTTTCTGCCCTCAGCTGCCCCAAGATTGGAGGAGCCAGAAAGGTGACTTAAAGCCACCTTTCAACCACCACTTTCTTCAGCTGCACCCAGTGTAAACTCATGCAGTTGCACATCTTGCCCACTGACTGATGGGGAAAAAAAGCCAGATTTCCTGAGATGACTAGTGAGTGGGGTGCCTCAATATTTGGGTGTTCAGCTTGAGATGCCTGTAAAGGATCTGATTTTCAGAAGGCAGCTGCTCAGCACTTTCTCAAAAATCAGGTTCATTTGAGGTTTCTCATCTCCCAGAATGACTTGCCATTTCTGAAAATCTTGGCTGAAGGCCTTTATATTACTGGGTGAAGAGAAACAGGTGTAACATTATATAATATAATATTTAATTTTTAAACATTATCTTTTAAATGTCACTTCAGCCTGAACCACCAGAGAAACATTGAGGGCTGGTAAATATTTTTGCAATGGATCAGCACAGGTAACTGTCCATGTGGCTGGATAACCGTACTCAGAGAGTTGTTATTAATGGTTCCCAATCCTGCTGGAAAGGCATAACGAGTGGGGTACCGCAGGGGTCTGTTTTGGGACTGGCTCTGTTCAATATCTTCATCAACGACTTAGATATTGGCATAGAAAGTACGCTTATTAAGTTTGCGGATGATACCAAACTGGGAGGGATTGCAACTGCTTTGGAGGACAGGGTCATAATTCTAAATGATCTGGACAAATTGGAGAAATGGTCTGAGTTAAACAGGATGAAGTTTAACAAAGACAAATGCAAAGTGCTCCACTTAGGAAGAAAAAATCAGTTTCACACATACAGAATGGGAAGAGACTGTCTAGGAAGGAGTACGGCAGAAAGGGATCTAGGGGTTATAGTGGATCACAAGCTAAATATGAGTCAACAGTGTGATGCTGTTGCAAAAAAAGCAAACATGATTCTGGGATGTATTAACAGGTGTGTTGTGAGCAAGACACGAGAAGTCCTTCTTCCGCTCTACTCTGCTCTGGTTAGGCCTCAGCTGGAGTATTGTGTCCAGTTCTGGGCACCGCATTTTAAAAAAGATGTGGAGAAATTGGAAAGGGTCCAGAGAAGAGCAACAAGAATGATTAAAGGTCTTGAGAACATGACCTATGAAGGAAGGCTGAAAGAATTGGGTTTGTTTAGTTTGGAAAAGAGAAGACTGAGAGGGGACATGATAGCAGTTTTCAGGTATTTAAAAGGGTGTCATAAGGAGGAGGGAGGAAACTTGTTCACCTTAGCCTCTAAGGATAGAACAAGAAGCAATGGGTTTAAACTGCAGCAAGGGAGGTCTAGGTTGGACATTAGGAAAAAGTTCCTAACTGTCAGGGTGGTTAAACACTGGAATAAATTGCCTAGGGAGGTTGTGGAATCTCCATCTCTGGAGATATTTAAGAGTAGGTTAGATAAATGTCTAACAGGGATGGTCTAGACAGTATTTGGTCCTGCCATGCGGGCAGGGGACTGGACTCGATGACCTCTCGAGGTCCCTTCCAGTCCTAGAAACTATGAATCTATGTACTCCACACAATTTGGTAGCCCAAAGCACTCTTGTGTATCTGCTTTGTATATAGCTCATTTTTAAGAGTTCTAGAGAGACTGTTAAATCAGCACTTTGTTAACTTTCCCTTTAGATATTGAACAAAGGGCTTTGTGGTGGTGCCAGCTGCTCCTGACTAACTCACCACTCTGGAGGATGATGAACGTTACAGACAGCATACGGTTGATGGACAACATTTTTAGGTGTCTAGCTACAGTTTTCTCCCTCTCCTTCCCCTCCCTAAGCCTCCCAGTATAAACATTCCCTTTGAAACAAAAGGGTTAATTCAGTATTACAGACATGTAGCACTTCAACGGCAGAGCTACCGAAAATGGAACAATGCTAAGTGGGCTCCCAAGAAAAATTGAGTGAGATTCCATGTTTAGTTTGAAGTGCCCTCTTTGTCATGCTCAGCCCCTCTTTCAAGGCACCTATAATGTCCTTTCTAACACTAACAGCCTCTCCACTCCAGTCTGTTGTGACAGGCGAAACTCCAGCGTATGTTGACCCAAACAACCCACTCTTACCAGCTGCTCCTCTGTCCAGGTGGCCCTTACCATGTATGCAGATGAGCAAGCAGCTTGAAAGGAACTGCCATCTGCTTTCCCTTTGGAAGGTTCCTTCAATGGGGTTAAAGATTTAGCACTTCCCCCTCCCCTCTGCTCTCTTCTTGCTGTACTCAGGTGCTTTTCTTTGATCTCTTCTCCTTCAGACCAACCAGAGACCGAAGGAGAGGCAGCTAGTGCAGCTTGACTCTTGTCTCTCTGACTTGTCTGGTAAGACCCCCATGGACCTCAAACATTAGTGTTGGGTGTGAATCCTGCCCTATATATGTTACGTAGAGAGTACCCAGTTCAGCGGTACCCATTATTAGCTGAGCCAATACAGGATTTCAGTCTCTATGCAACTCCAGTCCCAAATGAGACAAATTGGTTGGAAATTTCAACCTGGCCAAATCAGCAGCATACCAGCCTTCCAGACTCCAGTTGTGCTGAGCTTAGTTCAACCATTTGATGATTACTTTGTGTCACCAGCCCAGAAGAGTCCTGTGCTATATGAGCCCATCCTCAGAGCAGAGGGATGCGAGTTCTCCAAACATTTGCCTTCAACCCTTTAATCTGAACTATTTTGACTTTGCTCTTCCTGATCAGTGGTGTTTAGAACTACAAGGGGGAAGCTGAGAGTCGGACAGTATTAATCACGTGCCACTACCTTTGAAATAGAAGTTGTTACAGATGCAAGTGGGGGAAGGCTAACAGAGGCATAATTTTAGCTTCAAATGGGAATTCTGTTTGATACATATCAGCAGGCAAAAAATGTACATCTTTTCAAACTGATCAGCTAGTCAAAAATTCCCAGTCATTTGAGGGCTGCAGGTGACCTGCAGCTAAATAGTAGTAATTCTGATCATTGAAGAATCCTGACTACTGCCAGTCTCACATGGAGTAATTAAGGGACAAGTATACCAATCAATAAATGGCACATGGGATTACAGATTTATAGCACTCCTGAAAGATGCAGTCCCCTGACAAAGAGCTTAAAAGATATCACACTGATCCTCTGGCCAAAAGGAACTCCTGAACTTCACTTTGACTCTATTTCAGTTGAGGACTCTTGAAGCTCAGTATAAGAAATAAAAATTATAAAGCAGACTGCTATAAAGAAAAATAAACATTTTCCTTCCTCATGAGTGCTGGAAAGTTTTTCTTAGACTGGAGGGTGGCTGGGATGAAGGGGGAAGACTGAAAAGGTGAATTAGAGTCTTTGTTCAAGGGAGTGCTTTGCACTAAAAAGACATGGGGCAACTGAACAGCGTGTCAGTCATAGCTTGTGTTCTTTTGGTTTGATTTTTGGAAGGAGTGATTGGCTAGACTTGTTTTCATTTATATAACTTATATTGTGGTAGTACCCAGACACCCCAATTACGGATCTATTGAGCTAGGCTCTGTACGCAATAAAAACCAGAGATCTTTATATATATATATATATATAGTATGATATTTTGTACTTGCTACAGAGTCTTTCTTCCAGGCATCTCAATTGTTAAATGTTAATTAAGCCTTACAATACCCCCCTGCGGTGGTGTGCAGTTGTATAGAGATCACTTCACCCACTGCAAAAATACAGACATTTCTGGAATGAAACACATTAGCAGTTTAACAGTACCCATCAACGCTGTATTTCTCTGTTATAAACAATTAGAGTATATGCATATAATCAGCCAGTATAAGTATCTAATAAGAACATTTGCTTTCCTGACAGATAATCTTTCAGTTAACTTAATTTGCATAATGTTCTGCCATGCAAGAAAAAAAATCACTATTTGCTGGGACATTATGAAAAGGTCAAAACTAATCATATTTGTTGTTGTGAGTTTGTAGATAGACACACTGTTATCTCTCAGGACAATGCATATTCTCCCTCTTTGGGTTTGTGGGTGTTATTTTTGGAGTTAATGAAAATGGTGTAAAACAACCAGTGTTGCTTTTGACATATGTCTATAAAGATACACTTGTGTTAATTTACCTTCAGCATTAATATAACAGATGCATTGTACTGTATATATGCAGATATTAAAAACTAAAATACACGTTTTTTGTGTGTGAAAAGTAAGCAGCCTGACCAATAACTTCTGAAGTGGGCAGAAGAAGTTAAGGCCCTGAGTCAGCAAAGCATTTAGGCATGTGCTTAAGTCTCAATGGGATTTAAATGTGCATGTTGCTTAATCAGAGTTTTAACTAATTGAAATGCTCCAAAATATTGGAGAGAACTAAAGGAAAAGTCTCAGCACCCTTACACCTTTTTCTGCTTGGACTCAAGGTTGTAGGCATGCATAAAGCTGCTGCATGTTACAGAAGTGGATGCAGAGACATAGGCTTGAGATTAGAGGGAAGGATGGCAGTGAAATGCTAGTGAAGAAAATCCTAGCCATTCAGAGAGAGGAACCAGAAACTAGTGTGAAAGATTTTGTGGGACTAAAGAAACTATGACCAGATCAAACAGAGGAGCCTAGCTGATGGGAGCACCCACAAGCAGATGGGGAGTGAGTTTAAGGGGGAGCCAGTGCTCTCTAGCCTCAATTCTGCAGCTGCAAATGAATAATCCATTGTGTGCAATTATACTATGAGATAGAGAACAAAGTCATAGTGGGCAAAGACTGTGACCAGCAGTAATTCCACCCTGAGCTTGAACTTGGGGAGAAGAACATGCCTGATGGTAAATGTTCCAGACCAGGAGTGGGCAAACTTTTTGGGCCAAGGGTCAGATCTGTGTGAGGAAATTGTTTGCAGGGCCGGGGCAGGGGGTTGGGGTGTAGGAGGGGGTGTAGTGTGCAGGAAGGGGCTCAGGGCAAGGGATTGGGGCAGAGGAGGGGTGCGGGGTGTACGAGGGGCTCAGGGAAGGGGGTTGGTGTGCAGGAGGGGTGCATGCTGCATGCAGGGGACTTAGGGCAGGGAGTTGGAGGGCGGGGTGCAGGAGGGGTTTGGGCTCTGGGGTGGCAGCGGCACGCACTGGGGCCAGGGCAGGCTTCCTGCACGCCTGGCCTGACCCCGGCCCCGCGCTGCTCCAGGAAGCGCTGCAGCCCCTGGGGGGGGGGGGGAAAGGGGGGGAGCGAAGGGCTCCGCACCTGCTGTCTTTGCCACACCCCAGGTACCTCCCCCGAAGCTCCCATTGGTTGCGGTTCCCCGTTCCCGGCCAATGGGAGCTGCAGTGGGGGGGGGGGGGGGGCCTGGAGGCAAGGGCCCAGGGGCCGCAGGGACATTGGGCCAGCTGCTGCTGAGAGCGGCGCAGGGCCCGCAGTGCCATGGGGGGAAATTCTGTGGGCCGGATCCAGCCCGCGTGCCGCGTGCCCACCCTGTCCCATAAGTCTAACTCATCTTCAGGTAATTAAAAGTGACAGACAAGGAAGACCTAGGTAAGAAGTGTGTGGCTATAAACTTCTCAGCAAATTGTAGGGTTCAGGGAATCTGCAGTTACAAGAGTAGTTCAGTTTCCATGTCAGTTCAGTCTCTGGGGGGAAGGGGAGTCTCATGAGCAGGGCCGGATTTCCAATTAGGCCCAGCAGTCATGTGCCTAGGGGTGCCGGCATTCGAGGGGCACCTAAAAATTCAAAGTTTGCTGTTCCCGGGTCCCAGCAGGGGGTGAGGATGGCTGAGGGGGAAATGGCATCACGCAGCCCTACTGGAGCTTTCCTACCAGCAGGGATGGCGAAGCAGCCCCCTGTGGCAGGGGAAGAGCTCAGCAGTTAAACGCAGGGGGTCCTGCCAGGCAAGTGGGTCCTGGGGGAGCTCCACCTGGGCAGGTCCCGTTGCTGCTCCACCCTGGTTGATCGAGGCACTCTTGAGGGGCTAGAGTGATTCTGACTGGCGGACACAGTCACCTCTAGGTGGGGTCGGTGAGTGCGGCCAGGGGCAGGGCGTGGGAGAGTGGATCTCTGGCGGGGTTTGTGGGGGGTGCTGGGGAGTGGAGGGTGGGGGAGGTCCATGTGTTGGGGTGCTACGCAGTTGTGGTGGTGGGGTGCCTAAAAGTTAAAAGTGGCGGGATACCCCTGCTGCCCACAGCGGTTTGGAACTCTGAGCTGCTGCGGGTGCCACCCCCCCCCCCCGCAGCTCCTGTCTGCGGTGGGGGGAGCTCAGAGCCAGGGCCCCCATAGCTGCCCATCCACCAGGGGTGCCTAGGGGCACGCAAGGTGTAAATCTGGTCCTGCTCATGAGAGCACAGGTTCTGTATTCCATGAGCTCTCTAGTTCCCTCCTTGTCCTCTACTGAAAAATGCATTTTGTACCATCCCTCTAACTAGTTAAAAAATGGGGGAAAAAACCCCAAAATCATTCCATATGTCACCTGAAATAGACTGTACAGCAAAAACTGGTTTTGTGACTCTGTATTATACATCATGCCAATCTACTGGTTTCTAAAAGATCTGACTTAAATGGCATTGGCTTGAATGCTTGAAGCATGGCATTAAGAAACCATTCCTAAAAGGATGGAACAGGAAAGATAATTCTGTGCTGTAACATACACATTCCTTCCAGATACTTTAAAGCAAACAATAATGGCCCATAACTTTATGAAATCTTACTGGTACACTACTTACTATACAGTAAGAATAGTACATTAGGCAGCCATCAGAACTTGTCACAAAAACTTCCTGACATGTTACTGAAGCAGCAGTCAAAAAAGCTAACAATGTTAGGAACCATTAGGAAAGGAATTGATAGGAAGACAGAAAATATACCGGGTAATGCTACTATATAAATCTGTGGTACGTCCACACCTTGAATACTGGATGCAGTTCTGGTTTCCCCCAGCTCAAAAAAGATATTAGAACTGGAAAAAGTACAGAGAAGAGCAACAAAAATAATTAGGACTATGGAACTATGAGGAGAGATTTAAAAGACAACTGGGACTGTTCAGATTAGAAAAGCGACTGAGGAAGGTTATGATAGAGGTCTATAAAATCATGGATGGTGTGGAAAAATTGAATAAGGAATGTTATTTACCCTTTCACCTAACAAATGAACAAGGTACCAGACTGTGGGGAGGCGCCACTAGGACCCAGAGTGCAGAAAATTGTGTCTGCTGCTGGCGCATATGTATTCTCTCTGCTCTAGATGCACAGAGATGGTGGAGTGCTGTGCTGGAGGAAGGAGGGCACAAGAGACATAACAGGCAGGCAGGAGAAAAGGTGAGATGAATAACAGAAAGCAGCAGGAGCTGCCGGGAGAGAGAGGAGGAGGAGCCTCTTATGTACCTTTCTAGCACCTTCAGGATCCTGGACTGATTAACACCAGCTTCTCAGGGAGCTTCCTGTTTCCTGCTGCTTCCCTGAACCCACTTGAGGAGAACAGGCAGTCAACTGAAGTAGTAGGAGCCAATTAGACCCTTAAGACGCTGATATCTTCCCTCAGTCCCTGCTACCAGCCTGCTTATTTGTCCCCTTCAATTGAGTGTTGAGAGCCACTATAGCTGGCACAGAACAACCGTCATGAGTGAAAGAAGAAAAGGCCCTTCTGGGGCAGTATTCAGAAAAAGAAAGAAAGCGAAGGAAGCTTTTCTATCCAAGCAGGAAGGAGCTCTCCTAAGATACATAGACACAAATGTTCATGGTGAGCCTTCCGGCCCCAGTGAGAATGTGAGTGGTGAGGAGACGCCTGATCTTCCAGTTAGTCAGAGTGCAGGTGACCTGGCAGCTACTGCAGCATCCATATCTCCATCTGAAATGGATGTAACCATTCACATTCCTGAAGAAAAGTGTAGATCAGAGAAGAGTGTGGTGGAGGCGCAAGAAACAGCTGCTGCTTAGTTTAGTTCCTTAAGTCTAGATGATCCAGCACTGTGGACCCATTTGAGCAGTAGCCTGAGGGACTTCTTTGTACTGCATGAGCCACAGCAAGTGAAAAACTTCATGTTCCCCAAAGACAATGACAATAGAAGTTTCCATCCGACACATTACAGGCGTGAAATCCCCAATGGAGAAGCCATGGCTTATGTCCTCAAAAACCCAGAATGCTGCATACTGTTTTGGTTGCAAATTCTTCCAGTCTAATGTTCCAGCCACATGGTGTTCTATAGGAACAAAGGGACTGGAAAAATCTGGCATGCCATGAGAAGGCAGCAAATCACCAGAGAGCATTCCATTGGTGGAAAGAGCTTGAGATGAGACTAAGGTTAAAGGCCACCATAGATGATCAGCATCAAGAGAAGATTGCATCAGAGTCTCTTTACTGGCAAAATGTTCTGAAAAGGCTCATTGCCATTGTGAGAATGCTTGCTACCCAAAACCTAGCACTGCGTGGCACTTCCGATCAGCTGTATGTGCCAAACAATGGAAACTTCCTTAAAATTGTGGACCTGATGGCTGAGTTTGATGCTGTACTCCAGGAGCATCTAAGAAGTCACCACCCAAGAAACGTACACACACCACTACCTTGGAAAAACAATTCAAAATGAGATCATACAGTTACTGGCAACAAAAGTCAAACAGAAGATTGTGGCAGATCTGAAGTCAGCAAGATATTACTCTGTTATTCTGGACTGCACACCTGACATCAGCCATACGGAACAAATGACTTTAATGGTGCGTTTTGTAACAACAACAGAACCTAGTGAAAATGTCCCTGCAATGGTGACTGTCAGAGAGCATTTTCTAGAATTTATTGACATTGATGATACTACAGGAGCTGGTATGACAAATGTGCTTCTTAAAAAGCTGGGAGATACGGGAATTGCGATTAGCTGACATGAGAGGTCAGGGCTACGATAATGGTGCCAACATGAGAGGAAAGAACAGAGGAGTGCAGACACGAATCCGAGAGTTAAACCCTCAAGCTTTTTTTATCCCATGCAGTTCTCATTCATTGAACTTGGTGGTCAGTGATGCAGCATCAGCTTCTAGTGAGGCTGCTGAATTTTTTAATGCAATTCAAAGCATCTATGTATTTTTCTCTGCATCAACTCATCGATGGCAAATTTTGAAGCAACATCTGGGAACATCCTCTCTGACACTGAAACCACTGAGTGCTACATGATGGGAAAGTTGAGTGGAGGCGATAAAGCCTATCAAACACCAAATTGGGAAGATAGATGATGCCATAGTTGCCATTATGGAGGGTAATGCTATGACAGGAACTGTTCATGGGAGAACAATGGCAGAGGGAAATGGAATCACCAGAAACATACATAACTTCAAATTTCTGTGTGGCTTAGTGTTGTGGCATGACATACTGTTTGAAATAAATATTGTAAGCAAGAGACTCCAAGGTGTTGACCTTGATATATCAGGAGCAATGGAACAACTGGACAAAGCAAAGTCATACTTACAGTTTTACGGGTCAGATGAGGGATTTCAAAACGTTCTGAAGAGTGCACAGAAGGTGGCAGAGGAACTTCACACTGAAGCTATTTTTCCCACCCATTCAAGAATACAAGAGTCACCGAAGAAGACATTTTGATTATGAGGCACGGGATAATCCCATAAGAGACCCCAAACAACAATTCAAAGTTGAATTCTTTAACCAGGTGCTAGATTGTGCAATACAGTCAGTTGAAGTGTGTTTCATGCAGCTCAAGGAACACAGCAGTATATTTGGGATGTTGTATGATATTCCAAAACTCCTCACTATACCTGAAGAAGACCTACACCAGCAATGCAGGGCACTAGAGACAGTGTTGACAAATGATGACATGCGCGCTATTGATGCGAGTGATTTAGGTGATGAACTGAAAGTCCTTTCAAGATACATTTCAGCAGGATCAACTCCAAAGGCTGTTCTGGAATATATGTGCACAAATAAGATGATCACCCTCTTTCCAAATCCTTTTGTTGCTCTGCGCATACTTCTAACACTTCCTGTAACAGTTGCAAGTGGAGAACGCAGCTTCTCCAAGCTGAAGTTAATAAAAACACATCTACGTTTCACAATGACATAGGAGAGGCTGGTCGGCCTTGCAACCATCTCAATAGAGCATGAGCTGGCCCAGACTGTGGACCCTCAGGAAGCAGTTCAAATCTTTGAAACCAAGAAGGCACGGAAAGCACCACTTTGATTATTCAAACAGATAAAAATGCCAGTGTTTACTATGCAGACAAGAAAAGTTACATTTGCTGTTCAGGCGTTTGAAAGTTGTGTTACTTAACATTTTTGAACAAGGCATTATAAGTTGTTAGTTCTCCTTTATTGGGGTAGGTAGCAGAGCAGTACCATGAGAGGAGTAGAACAGGAAGAAGGCAGAATTGAGACCTTTCAACATTTTGGCCCAAGCAAGGGGCATGGGGCGTCATCTGAGCTCCCCGCTTCAGGTGCCAAAATGTTGTGGACCGGCCCAGGCTGCAGAGAGCTGTGGAGTGCACTATTGCTGGTGGCTCCTGGATGGAGCAATTGTGGAGCTATGGCCCTACCTCCTAGCAGAGCAAGGAACAATTGGGGATCGAGCTTGCGACAGCTGTGCAGGGATGCTTCCCTGTAACCTAACTAGGTTCTTGTGTCATGGCCATCACCAATTCCCAGCACCCCCCCCCCCCCCCAGTGCTGGATAGCTCACTGGTTTGAGCATTGGCCTGCTAAACCCAGGGTTGTGAGTTCAATCCTTGAGGGGGCCACTTAGGGATCTGGGGCAAAAATCAGTACTTGGTCCTGCTAGTGAAGGCAGGGGGCTGGACTCGATGACCTTTCGGAGTCCCTTCCAGTTCTAGGAGATGGGTATATCTCCATTTATTATAAGTATTAAGTCTTTGAAGCTTCCAGGCAGCATCACTTCCCTCTCCAGTTCATCTTAGCTACAAGAGAGCCATAACTGAGAGCCCCACATCTGGAATGCTTTCCTTCATCTCCTGCGTAAATGTGACTTATTTGACAACTGAGTATCAGGCCCCAAGTGAAGTCTCTTAACATATATCACAATATCCGGTAAAGCCACAGCTCTTGATGGCCCTGCAGTTTGAAATTTAAGGGACATATTCTGCCCTCGCATATATGCATGCAGCTCTTGTGGATGCTCATCAGAGGAGACAACTTGGCTTTCAAATGTGCAATATTCCAGGAAAATGTTTAGAGGATTGGGCCAAAAAAAACCTGATGAGGTTCAACAAGGACAAGTGCAGAGTCCACTGCTACAGACTAGGGACCGAATGGCTAGGTAGCAGTTCTGCAGAAAAGGACCTAGGGGTCACAGTGGATGAGAAGCTGGATATGAGTCAACAGTGTGCTCTTGTTGCCAAGAAGGCTAACGGCATTTTGGGCTGTATAAGTAGGGGCATTGCCAGTAGATCGAGGAATGTGATCGTTCCCCTTTATTCGAAATTGGTGAGGCCTCATCTGGAGTACTGTGTCCAGTTTTGGGCCCCACACTACAAGAAGGATATGAAAAAATTGGAAAGAGTCCAGCAGAGGGCAACAAAAATGATTAGGGGTCTGGAGCACATGACTTATGAGGAGAGGCTGAGGGAACTGGGATTGTTTAGTCTCCAGAAGAGAAGAATGAGGGGGGGGTTTGATAGCAGCCTTCAACTACCTGAAGGGGGGTTCCAAAGAGGATGGAGCTCGGCTGTTCTCAGTGGTTGCAGATGACAGAACAAGGAGCAATGGTCTCAAGTTGCAGTGGGGGAGGTCCAGGTTGGATATTAGGAAACACTATTTCACTAGGAGGATGGTGAAGCACTGGAATGCGTTACCTAGGGAGGTGGTGGAGTCTCCTTCCTTGGAGGTTTTTAAGGCCCGGCTTGACAAAGCCCTGGCTGGGATGATTTAGTTGGGAATTGGTCCTGTTTTGAGCAGGGGGTTGGACTAGATGACCTCCTGAGGTCCCTTCCAACCCTGATATTCTATGATTCTAAAAGAACAAAAAGCTCCCAAGTTATGTAATACTCAGCGTTTCAATCAAATAGTTTGATTAACTTTGTGTTTCAGTTCACACACTTTGCATCTTTCACTTTCCAGTTTTGGCTGAATTTTTTGCTTTTGTTTTAGGGTTTGTATGAAACCAAATCACCCCCAAATTTCAACTGTTTGGGTGTGTAAAACACACAAAACCAGTTTCATTTATTGCCTCCAGAAGCTACCCCTTCTCCCAGCTCTCAGGGAACAGGCCACAGACCAGGAAAACACTTTTTTGATCATTTTGATATGACTTAAAAATAAGCAAATCAATATTCGCTTTAAAGCCTCCCAGGCTGATCTTGCACTGGTCATAAATAGGTTATAGTTTTACTGTATAATGAGCCCCCACCCACCTGAAAAACACTGCACAAGTAAGTTACATAAAGAGAGGTGGCAGTAAAGAGGCTTGTGTGAAGTTCTTTTTCAAAGTCTGCCACCAAGTGGACATATTTCCCTTCTATGACCTGATTCATGAGTGGGAATGAGGAGCAATCACAGAGTGTGACGCTGGCAAAATTGCCACAGGTCTGAAATCCATGAATCCCCAGTCAGCTGTGCAGAGACCCCCTCCGCCCCTTTGATCCTCTGATAGCCACATGAGCCCAAAGCAGCAGGGAGTCAGGACATAGCCATCTGTCTCAGCTTGCGGTCATGTTCTCTACCTTCTCTGAAGGGGGAGTCACAAAACACGCAGGAGAGCTATTGCTACTTCAGTGGAGCGCTAACCTCTACAGTGGTTCTTTGACATTCTCATGGGGAAGCATACCACCTACTGCTACTTACCTTGAGCTTCTGGTCATGTCCACTTCCTCTGCAAATTGCTGTGATGGGCGAAATAGATACATAGAGGTGGGCTGGAGAAGTACCTATAACCTTCCTCCTCCTCCCCCACGGGATCTTTTACACTAACTTGCACAACTGGGGGCAACATGGAGGAAGCAGAGGAGCCTGAGTCTTGAAATGAATTAAGTGTCTTTACTAGAGATGTGTGAATGTTATTAATTATTATGGTCCAGATTAAAAATAGTGACTAGTGATTTTAGGTGCTGACCTTGATATGCCTTATCTTCAGGAAGTTCTAAGCAACCACTCCCTGAAAATCAGATCACTTCTAAAGTGGTTCAAAGAATTTATTCCTCACTTTTGAAAAACTTGGTGTGTATCATGTACCTCAGTAGCAACAAAGGGCACCAATCAAGGATCAGGTGCTGTACAAAGAAGTGTATTAAAAACCGTCGCCACCCCCAGAATGCTCACAGGGAGTGTTACAAGGAGCCTTCATTCTTTCAGAAGGTCCTTCATTTGATTTAATGTTGCAATAGACTATTTTGTATACCATTAGGCTTCTGAGGTCCTTGCAGGTTGTGATTTGTGTCTTTGACATGGTCACACTGACAACCATAACCTTCGGATATTTGAAATTAATACGTTCAAAGTGTTGAGACTTGTGATACTGGCCTACTTACTTTAAAAGGGATATGATGGTAGACTAGGCTTACTAGTTACACATTATAGGTTCTCTTTTTTAAAATGTTTTATATATTTCTATTAATTTTTTGATAGAAACAAAAATAAAAGATCAGAGGTTTTAATTTAAACATTCCCCTCTGTGTTTGCAGCAAGATGCCGGTGCATGGGAACAAGGAAAAAAAAAACTTTTCAGTGTCCAAACTGAATTGTTTTCATAAACTGAAATTGTACTTAAGAACATAAGAATGGCCAGGTTAGATCAGACCTATGGTCCATTTAGCCCAATATCCTGTCTTCCAATAGTGGCCAATGCCAGGTGCTTCAGAGGGAATGAACAGAACAGGACAATTATCAAATGGCCTATCTCCTGTCATCCAGTCCCAGCTTTTAGCAGTCAGATGTTTAAGGACACCCAAAGTATGGGGTTGCATCCTGCCCATCTTGGCTAATAGACATTGATGGACCTATCCTCCATGAATTATCTAATTCTTTTTTGAACCAAGTTATCCTTTTGGCCTTCACAACATCTCCCAGCAACAAGTTCCACAGGTTGACTGTGTGTTGTCTGCAGCCCTGCCTGCAGCCCAGTCATGTCTGTCAACTGCTGGGATGCACTGGTGGGGCTGGGGAAGGAACTCCCTATGCCTTCAACTCCCTGCTTAGAAGTTCATCTGTGCTGGGGAGGCCATTATTACACCCATAACTGCTCATGCTCTCAACCTACTGAAAATGTTTTTTCCTTTCAACAGAATCTTGAACTAAACTCCTGGTGATAATAAAACCCTGTGAACAAGTGAATTAATCAGGGACAATGCACTAGAATAAATATGAATATACTTCATGCTACTGTAGTTCAAAGGAACAAAGGAAAAATTTCTGCTATTGAACATGTCACTGCCCTTCTTCCTAACTAAGAGGCTAAAAAGATGTAGTATTTCATGAAAGACTATTCTTTGCTTAATTATAGGGTCTTTTAAGTGGTGCCCCCTGTCACTCTTAGAACAAGTAGTTATAACCCAGAAAATCAGCACAGTTCTATTTTCTAGCAGATGCAGTCTAGCTTTGATATTTTTGTGGTCCGTTTTATAATATGAACAAAATGAACTGTCTATTGTTGGCTCTTACTTCTAAGGGCAGCATTATAAATTAGGAATTTCTTTGGTACCATGGGCCAGAGGGATAATGCAGTGTACCAATGGCGGTGCTGCCAACTCTCTCAACTTTTTCAGGAGATTTGTAATATTTGATATCTTTTCTTAAAGCCCCTACCCTTAAGACAGAGAATCTCAGCTTTCATTTAAAAAAAGTTCCTAGCCCTCCTGGTTGCAGAGAAAAGCTTGAAAAAGTGATCCTTAATAAGTCAGCAACAGGAAGGCAAATAAAAAGAACCTATCATTTTCAAGCCACTTAGTTTTGTAGATCCTGACTCATGATTTTTAGATGCTTGTGATTGGCAGTACTGCAATTTTTATAAAAAGAAAATAAGATTACATTATGATGACTAAGAAAGTGACAGGAAAAATGTCAGACATTCAGATTATTGGAAAAAACAACCCTGTATCTTTATTTATTTAGAAAGCACATACAGCAATGTATGGGGAGGGAACAGAGATGCAAAACAGGTCAGCATACAAATTCCTTTCAAAAGATATGGTGAGACGCTTTTCCAATTAGTTATATATCAGTCTATGTGAGCATTTAAACTGCTATACCTTCCCCAGATAAAAAGAAGCCCCACACAATTTCTGAAGAACAAGTTAAATGTCTATTTTCAGAAATTCCTTCATAGTCAATTTTGTAGGCAGCAAAGTTTTTTGTTTTGTTTTTTATTCCTGATGTTTCCCAAGAGGGTTTTTTTGTTTGTTTTTGTTTAAGCCATGGTTTCTTTCCTCAGTGTCCGCCTCTGATGACAAGTAAGGATACTTGTGAACGATGATCTCCCTTTAGTTCTTGACCTTTTCTTTAACTTCTTCTGATGCTTGAGTGAAATTCCGAGCTCCTCCATTATAGCATTAAAAGAAAGACACTAGAGAAATGTGGAAAAAGTGTTTAACATTCAATGAACATAAATTTCAAACTTAAATTCTGCAAAACTTAGGCTTTAGGTTTCTATAAACACAGGCTTTAAGGCTTGATTCATGGACTTCATGAGTTCTGGGAGTCTCTTCATTGAATTAAACAGTCTGTGGAGTAGGGCCATATTGCACAGTGGATGGGATTTTCAAAAGCTCTGGGCACTGACTCAATCCTGCTCCCTTTGAAAATTAATTTAACATTTATTGCAATGGAAGCAGAGTTAGGCCACTGTTATGCGGTTTTGAAAATCCTACCTAAACACATTTATGCCTTCCATGGTGCCTTCAGATTATGAAACTTACCTTTCCTCGGAAAACCGTATTCACATTAGTCTTGAAACACATAGTGCTAAAGAGAACAAATACAACTTCTTTTGACGATTATTTGATTTCTCCTCCCCCACCCATGAAATTAATGAATCTATAAATAAAACATTTTCCAATGCTCTTTTGACAGAGAAATAGAGGAAAAACACTTTTAAAACGTGTGTCCAGGAAAGGAGAAATTACATTAGAGTGAAATAGTTGGAAAATTGCAAAATGGTTTAGAAAGTGGAATGCCGTTTGGCTACAGGATTCATGAAGATGTGTTGGGGGGAAAATAACATAAAGCTGACTGCTAAAATAACACCATGTGGTATGGAAATGTAGATAGCTTCAAATGGAAAGAGTTGTGATGTACAATTAATATATAGATTTTAAAAAAAATCAGGTGATAAGTGTGATTAAAATGTACTTTTTTTGACCACCTCACCAGTACCCAGCCCACTAGTCCATCCCTTATTTTTAACGTTCCAAACCCCTCTGAGGAGTTTTAAGAGATGCTTTTTTAAACAGCCCATAGAAACGTTTCCTATATCCCAAACATGGATTTTCCCCTAAAATTACACTGCTGGAAGATGGGCTGTATTCAGTCCTTGACCAGTAACAAGTCAATTCTAATATGTCAAAGCCCTGCAGAGCTAAATATGAAATATTTATTCTAGGGGAAAGAGAGAAATCCAAGCTTTCCTACCAGCTTCGAGTTCCCAAGAAAGACTTTAAAATGTGAAGTATGGCATTATGTTTAGGGCTGTCAATTAATCGCAGTTAACTCACGCGATTATCACAATTTTAATCTCACTGTTAAACAATAGAATACTAATTGAAATCTATTAAATATTTTTGAATGTTTTTCTACATTTTCAAATATATTGATTTCAATTACAACACAGAATGCAAAGTGTACAGTGCTCACTTTATATTTTTATTACAAATATTTGCACGGTAAAAAAGATAAAATGAAATAGTATTTAACAAAAATATTTAATAAATTTGGTATTCTATTATTGGTTAACAGTGTGATTAAAACTGCGATTAATCGTGATTAATTTTTTAATAGTTTGACAGCCCTATTTATGTTAGATGTTAACTCAGGCAGAAAAGTGATTTACCAAGGCTGCAGAGGGAATCCTTGTCAGAGCAGAGATTAGAACTCAGGAATTCTAGACTTCCAGTACCATGTCTGGTCTACTATTAACCATGCCCTCCTTTATCTGAGTAGTGCCTGGTGCTGATTCTGCAAGCTGGTGTGCACACAGCTCCAGTCAGAGATTGGGGCATTACTATGAATGCTTCTTCAGTGTACATGCATATATTGTACGTACTCCATACAATGTAGTATATACTGTGGTGTACCTGGTGAGAGTTTATTTGAGCAATATGTTGCACACGGACCTAGTATGACCCTAGATTATTTAATATACACTTTCTTTGAGAGGCTTCATTTTTGTTCATCTTATGAAACACTGAATGCCTTAAGTATATAATAATTAAATGGTTATTAACTCATGACTGACATAAAATGTAATCGATATGGGCAAGAAAAACATACTGCTTTCTTCAAATTACTTTCTAGTAGATCAGCCCTTGGTAATAGTCAGGACTTCACTGGTGTAATTATCATTTTAAATAGAGCTTTTGGCCACACAATTTAGGAATTTTTGGTGTTAACCATTAGTTTGAACCAGTGATATTTGATAGATCTCTGGGCCCTCTGGCAGCAGTTGCTGAAGCAGGTGTCATCCTGCTGTTGAAGTGACTTTTAAATTGCATGAGCAAAGCCTTTTCAGAGAATGTCACCACTGATTTCTGCAGCTGATAAAAATTATATGCACCAACTCACTGGCTCTAATGCGTGGTTACTCCCTCTACATTACTTTAATTGTAATTGGATTTTTTTTTTTAATCCAGATTTTTAGAATGAGCCAAGAATTCCATGGTGATTGAGCAAGGGAATATATGAATCGCTAGACTATCTACTTTTTATATAACTGTAATGCAGCGTCTGATACTAATCATTGTTCGTTGTGTGTGTTATAGATGTAGATTTCTGCAAGATGTGCATAGGGATAACTCCTATAGTCGGAACAATATCTTTTACTGGCATGTTAATGTTTACATCTAGGTTTTCCCCAAACTTATTCAGTTTATCCAGATCATACTGTACTCATTACATTGTTTATCATTTGATATCAAGAAACTTAATCCCACGAAGAACATGTCATATTTATGCAGAGATGTTTGACACATCATTGATAGGTTGATGCTGTTTATCCAGGTCTGTGTCTGTGTGTGTTTAGATCTTGCATTTCAGAAGTAAACTTCTGCCATCTTGCTCATTATTAAACATTTTACGTTATCACCAGTTTCAAGAGTTATTGGTTTAAAGGTCTGTTGCTGGTCTTGGTTTTAAATTTGGCTTTATCTATAAATAGTTTATCATATTTACAAGAAGTACATATGGGGGCCCTGGCTTAATCCCAAATGTCTTTGTCCCGCAGAAAATATCCGCAGCCATACAAGCAATTCAGCATATAGATTTGGGCTGACCCATTCAGAAGAGAGGTTAATCAGCCAAAAGCAAACACACACTGGAATCTGCTGTTATATACAAGGCACAACTTGGGAAAGGGGAAGGAGGAAAGCTTATATGACAACTTCCTGACTCCTACACACCACAGCTCTCAATGCTGTATCTATTGGAAACACACGAGTTGTTGTAGCCCTAGGGTTGGATTTAAATCTATGTCTTGGGAGAATTAACCAGCTACAAAAGTTGTTTTCGTTTAACAGAGTCCTATAATAATGAAGTGAACGTAAAAATAAGACTGGGAACCTGGACTGATCCTTTTAAGGGAATATTGACAAGGTTTGTAGGCTCCAACTTTGATCTATGGCATATCTGTGTCTGTCTGCAAAGTCCTGCCACCTTTTAGAAAACAGAGTGGAGGAGATGGTGGGTCTCTACAAATAGTTTTAAAAGGCCTTGAGATGAGCGACTCTGTACTGCTTCTCCTTCCTCCCTTCCCATTTTCATGCACTTTAGGATGTTCTGAAGTGCAACTGGAGAAGGTTCCTTAAATTATTTACTAGAACACTGAAAGTTCATCAGAAGAACGTCATACAAAATCCCCTATGGGCCCCATGAAACATACCCCAAAGTACTGTTTATCTTAAACGTGTACATAGATCACACTTCACTGCTTCTAAAGTGACCTAGGCCCAGTAACAACATGAAGCACTGACAATTGCTCTTTCTAGTTTGTGTCATGCAAAGTGGAGATGAGGAAGCAGGACAGATGTTCAAAAATCAGAATTGCCCTGAACTTTTCAGATGAGGAGACAAACTTGCATCAGCACTACAGAGCAACTGTAAGCCAAGCCAGCGTGCATGTGACTGACAGAAGAAAAAATGGCGGTAAGGAAATGCATTCCATTATCAAGCTGCTAAAGGATCTTTATGAAAAAGTAATGTATATGAAATATCATAACATTCTTTTTTTAAAAGGGCATTGTGAAGTTAAAATTACATTTAAAATCACCTTCTGGGTTTTACCTCTTCTTGAGGTATTCAAACTGAAATTTTTTAAGAGCTTTAAAAATTGTTCTAATACTGTCAATTCCTTAGAGTTAGTTGAGGGTGAACATTGAAGACAGACCTGTAAATTTCATTTTTGCTTATAGTGTGCTTCACTTGCTGGTTCTGTTGGGATGCTGCAGTATTTGGCTTGCAAACACTGCATGGGAACGTTATTCCTTTAAAATATATTGGTTGAGGCCTAATTAAACAAGGGAATTGGTCTCTCCACTGTATAATGGGCATAGCAGCAGATCCATCACCTGCTCAGGTCTTCCAAATCTTTCCTCCGCTCCCATCTCAAAACAGTGAAAATGCTGTTAGACTTTGGGGTAGCTACCTAATTGGACAGGGATTTAAAAAAAAATGTAATAGAGACTAGATTGAGGAAAACAGGGAAATGTAATTCTTGACTCAATATGCCACACATGAATCTTTGAAGCCTGTGGTTTCAATCTATTCAGAAGACTTTATACTGAACTTCATAAATACCTAAGAAGAAATACCTTAATCTAGAGGTGCTGTGTCACACTTGAGAATTATGAAAATTCTTCACTGATGAGACAAATTTATCCTGGCAGAATATATGACAAGAATCCAGCTCAGAGTTTAGTAACAGAGAAAGAAGAGCCTGAATCAGGATTTCCCTTCTGTGAGCCACAGTAGCCATGTTTTTATAGTTACACATAGATGAAACAGTGGCATATGCTTAATATGGGGGGGGGGAGGGGGCGGAGTACTTTGCCTTGTATCTAATATACTGGAGGAAAATGTTTCAAAGTAGTTCTTTCTTGTGAAAATATCACTGCTGTAGTGAATTCAAAGTCTGCTTGAGTACTCCGCCACTAAGAGCTAATTATACAAATTAGACCAGCAGGCAAGCTATTCTAAACTGTGCATCAGATTTTTAGAAAGCCTAGTTCTGCACTGAAAGTGACTGTAAAAATGGGCATTTCATGTTTTTTTTCCCAGTTTTCAGTTGGTAAGAAAAAAGATGGTTTCTCTGATTGCCAGCCCCACAAACCACAAGGCTAGTGGGATAACTGAGAGTAAAATCTGACCTGCATATCTTTCAGAACTAGTGTAAATGCATGAGAAGGACTGAGTGCCTATTGATTTTTGAAGCAGACGGTAAAGTTGCAGAGCTAGTAGTTTGGGGAAAAATCCTTCTTGAAAATTTGACGTAGATGTTACTGAGAAATGATAAAATGCTATTTGTATGCAGTCACTTCTCAGAGTAGAATTAAACTTCAGAGATGTGAAGGGTTTTATTAATTATTTCAGTGATCATTACCACACCTTTCTGGTTTGTACCACACTTGCTCAGAGTACACAGATTTGTTTATACAACTCACAAAACATTAAGCATGTGTAGAGTCTAAGTCATGCATGAAAGGACTCTAAATGTCTCCTGATGCTTACTAATAATTTTAGAGACTGATGTCTGCATATTTTCAAGTTGCCTTTTAGATAATTATATTTATAATCTGAAACAAGCGACCTGTTCCTCATAATGATAAGCACGTTAACCATGTTATAGAAAAGTGTAATTGCAGCGCATTTTGAAGCCTTTGCAGAATATTGTTCATAAGGACATGGTAAATAATAGGTAAAATATAATTATCTAGTTAAGCAAGGATAGTCTTTGGACATAGTCCTCTTAACACAAAAAGTATTAAATAAAGATAACACTTCCAGTTCGATGCGCTACAACATTCGTTTTTAAAATATGTAAAAAAATGGTCGTAGTGCCTAGAACCCCCAGTCATAGACCAGGTCCCGTTGTGCTAGGCATTGTGCAAACACAGAAAGAAAAGATGGTCGCTGCCCCAAAGACCTTACAATCTGTGTGGACAAAACATTTAAGAATTTGATCATCAATTGGTTCAGTTTGTTGATCTGCCACAGACTTCCTGTGTGACCTCAGATAACCCATTTAATCCCTCTAGGGCTTAGCTTTCCATCTGTAAATGGAGATGGTGATGGTTTTTGTCTTCCCACTCTGTCCTTTTTTTGATGTAGAATACAAGCTGTTTAGGCCAGGGAGTCTCTCTAAATGACTGCACAAGAGAGCCCTGAACTCTAGTCACCAACATAATACAAATAAATATAACCATTTAGGATCAAGTACTTTGGCTTTGATAAGTGCAATGACTAAAATTACTAAATGCCCTTAACTTCCATTAACCTCAATAGGAGTTGAGAGTGCATAGCTCCTCTCTGGAGGCACTGAGCACCTGGCAGGATCGGGTACCTTCGCTACAAATGTACCTTCTATTAGAGCTCAAGTGATTGTCCCATTTTTCACATGAACAGATGCTGGTATAATTTTTGAACGGCAAGTTTTTTAACACATCTTTGTGGTTAGATATAAAATTCCATTTAAAAACAAGATAATTGTTTCATGATTGTCCCCAGAGGCAAGCTAAATCTACTATGCTGTTTGGCACAGTAAGACAAGAAGTAAGGAGCATTGTTCTTAAGACTGGCTCTTTTTTTCTATAGTCTTTCTCAAAGATGTGATGGTGCTCATCTAAAAACTGAACAAAACAAAGGCACTCCACACTGAATGTCCATCCAAAATTCAATGGAGATTAAGGGACTGGTGAATGGGAAACTGAGGGGGACAATGTTTAGGATAATAAGCATATTAGTCATTGTCCTTCTCTGAGAGCTCAGAGGAGCTGGATTTGATTGGCATTAAAGTTTTTTTCTCACTGGGGAAATCACATGCTTAAATGCTTTGTTGAATTGGGACTAGAGTGCCTAATTCTCTCACTGCGATTAGATCTTGGTTTGTAAGCACACAAATTTTGCCAAGACTTATGGATCAAAGCTCTGGGGGCCTTAGCCAACAAATTTTGTTACAAGGTGAAGTATTAACTATTGTGAGTAATTCCATCATAACCAGGATAACTTCTTCCAGGATCTTGAGTGGGACAGACACAAACTGACATGCTTACATTGTAAAGAGTACTTTCTTGGTCATAAAAACACAAATGGTTTTTAAGATCAATAGAAGAACCAGGGAAACCACTAAGATTATTAAAAGGGTAAATAAAATTGGCCAATAGACAATAATGCAAAATGGAAACAAAATGAACAGAACTCCTGTCACTGTATATAGAAGACCATGTTTTCTTGTCTCAGTATTCAGGTCAGATAGAAAGCAGATAGAAGAAATCAGAACAGGGCTGAGTTGGAGTGTGTTAAGGGAGACTAGAGCATCTGGAGCACTTCACCTACTTAGTGTGAAGAAGTCAATCAGCAAGAAGTGTTTAATTGCAATAGAGCTCAGACATGGTCCATCAAAAAAAGGGGATCATTAACTTGCTACATCTTGTGTTGCAAGGGTAAACTGCAGTGTACAAAGAAACCATACCAATAGATAAAAAAACTCAAGTACCCATAGCAGACAAAGATGATCAATACAAATGAATTCTAATGGTCAGGACACTACCAAAGAGACAGATGGGAGTGATGTGTGGGAGATGAAATAAGTGAAATTACAGGATCAGCTGGGGTATAATCAGATCTGGATAAAAAGTAACTGGGTTTATTTAGAATAAAGGGCAGTTTATCATGGTTCATGACATTATTCTGATTCCAGATTTATATAAATATATATCTAAAACTACAGTCACAATAGTATTTCAGCATAGCTATTCAGACCAACTTCCTACACACAACTTTGTAGTAACTTGTATATTTATTGTGCAAACAAATGCCAAGGGTTTACAATTCAACATGATTTGATATCCTGATTGGTGCTTATACCATGAAAGAATCCTCTGTCTTATAATAAGTACAGTATGTCTGATCCTCCTTTCAGTTACACAGACGAACATCAAAATTAAATCTATGCTATTACACTGATGTAAAACTAGTATATACAAGAAGAAAACTAGGTGTTCTATGAGGATGTATTCACGGAATAGTTTTCTTTTTAATGTTAATGGTTACCAGCTTAAAACCTAAGTGTGATTTTGTGGTACAATAGTACAAGCTGCTTGGAGGTGGTGTATAATGAATTTTAAATGGATGAATTAAAATTAATTAAATATTTGACACTGGGAACAAAGTGCTGTCAGCTAAAAATCACTGGCTCTTTGCCATGAACGGGTCTTTCAGAGAGTTAATGGAATCCTGCAGATTGTTGATTTGTGAGGTTTCTAAATAACTGCCTGGACTTCTTGCTAAATGCTCTGCAGAGACTAAAGAGTGAGTTCCTGCAAATCATACTTTCAGCAAATGGCACTGCAAGGGAAAGATGGAAAGAAGGTAAATACATTTTTCTCACCTGAAAATGCTGAACTACCCAAAGGAATGAAAAGAAGCTTATTCTCTATAGAGAGATATAGAGACTAACACTTTTTTTTAAATCTATTTTTTATTCTATGATATGCACTTAACTGCTCAGTTTCTCAGGACCCTGGAGAGCCATCTGCTACAGTAGTCAGGCTTTAAGGCTATTAATATGCGAGGCAATATTTTGAGCACTGTCATGTACACTCTTTAAGATGAATGCTTTCCATTGGACACACCTTTTTCCTTTACTGATTATACAGTATGAATTGAGGGTTGTGTTCGAATCCCTCGCTCCTCTCGGATTAATTTGCCACAGTCTAACTCCGTAGATAAGGTGGTTCCAGAGGTGGAGTTGGATGGATGGGTTTGCTTACATTGTAGTCCATAAAAGAAACAAAAGGCCTTGCATGCAGGAAAAAAAATGGAGAAAAAATAAATAAGTGAAATAACAAAAAATATGAAAATGAGACCTCTAAATTAAAAATACTATTATGGAAACAGAAAAAGTCACAGATTATATGCAATTTATAGTCCTAATGAAACTCTCTGTATTCTTCTTTTTATACAGTCATTTCCCACATATTCTGTGATAGTAATATATGATATCGCCACTTTACTCTAATGCAACTGAAGATTTTCATTATGATGAGACAAGCTACCGTCTATTGCATGTTGCTGTGATATAGTAGCAGGATTTGCACATCAACTGAACTTGTCACATCAGATTCACACTGGTACTCACCCACATTATAAAGAAGTGAATTAATAGTCTTCTTGGGATACAATTTTTGGCCTATTCATTATGATTCCAGAAATATTGTCCTACACACTTATCCCATTATCATTTTTCCTACAAACTTTAATCAACTGCATTACCTTTGCTTTTTTATACAAAAAGGATAGAAATAGAATAATGGATAAAACCTATCTGAGTCAAGAGCTGGAGAAACCCTCTTTTCATTGTATGTTTTTGAAACTGGTAATTGAGATTTTAAAACTTATAAGAAATTAACAATATATACAAAGTACATCAGTTCTCTTGAATTTATGCCTAAAATACCAAATGTTTGGCTTACTAAAGCCTTGATCCTGTAAATCGCTCCACATAGGTAGACCTCTGTGTCCATGTGCAGCGCCATTGACTTTAGTGCGGGTCTGCTCAGGTGCAGGGATCTGCCTGCATGGAGCAGTTTAGAGTATTTTAGGCCTCGATCATGCAATAAGCCTATCCCTGTACCATGATGGCCAAACTAATGTGATGCCACTAACACTGTTATTGGCTCTAACTGATCCACTGGATGCACCTAAGCGCCATACAGACAAATAAAGCCATGGTGCCTGCCTCCAATCTGATCCCAAGCCAAGTCCCGTAGAAGTGAAATGGGGGGCTGAGCAGGCCCTGGGGATCCACCTACAAAGATGAGATAGCAGAATCGGGGTCTCAGTAGAAAAGTGACAAGGGAAGACATAGGGACAAAGTAGGGATTACTGAGGACAGTAACTGTACTGTAGCTGGAGAATGGCAATGGTAATTTTGTCTTTCTAAGGAGACCCTGTAGAGCAGAACAAATTATTTAGTATTCGTTGCAGGATCTGGGGTGTGCTTAGTAGTACTGCTCTTCATCGCGTTTTGTTCTTAAACATATTTAGTGTGTGCTAGGTTCTATAATGAAAACAGAATAGTATTTCCTCAAACATTGCAAAATCCATGTATTTGTTTCCATCCATTATTTTCTTGGGTTTTTATATTGTTCATTCCCCTCAATGGAGTTACTTCAGGGATCACTTTTAAGCTAGATCCTACTGTTCTGTGGCTCCCATCTTTCTATCAAGGCTCCCCACTTTATGGCCTGCCCTTCCCTGTGGAACATGCAGACACCTGGCTTTGAAGGAATGCTTTAGAGTGAGAGAGAACTGCATTGGTGGAGACAGACCAGTAGATTGCTGCCATTACCAAAGGGATGATACTGAAGCTATAGAGAGAGCTGCAGTTTTCTGTTTTTATTCCTTTCCAAATCCATTTGTTTGAAGAGTTAAGACCAAGCAACAACTGTTCGAGAAATTAACTATGCTTGAAATTTCTGCACAGTCATACTAAATAACGCTAATTGGATTGAGTGTGAGGTACTTCCCTCTTCTCATTTAATAAATTTATGTGGCTTTAGTGCCAGAAATGCATGGCAAAGATTCAATAACACAAGAGCCTGAATAGACTCTTAATGGTACAGCTTCCTATACCATGGCAACCCCAGCCCTAAAAAACAAACCAGAAACGAGTTGGCAATAGACAACTCACCTGTTCAATATCGCTGTTTTTCCTGGATTTATATATAAATTCTCCAATGGCTACGAACACTGAAAGAACAAGTCCGGCAGCAAGCACTATAAAGATACCCCCAATATTCTCAACCCCCAGAGCACTGGCCTCTTTGCTGTCCTCCTCAGGGCACCCATTGCCCCGCCACCACTTTTCTTTCATCATGTGCAGTTTCCCCTCCTCCTGTAGCTGGAGAATGGCAATGGTAATTTTGTCTCTATAAGGAGACCCTGTAGAGCAAGAACAAACCATTTAGTATTTGTTGCAGGGCTGGGGCGGGGAGATGTGCATTTGAGACAAAAGTGCACCCTTATAACAATACAAATTATTCCTGATAGAGTATAACCAAAACAGTTCTGTGAATGACTGCTTATGTTTAGATTTCTCTCTCATTCTTATAGATGGATAGCATTAGCTAGTGAAATTTGCATTGTTGACTGACAAAGAGAGGGATCTCTAAGTCTAGCTATTCATTTGGGAATGCATTGGGATTTCTCTGGGTGCCTACAATGGACTTTGGCTAACCCACTGCATTGCAGCAGATTTTCCCCTAAATTCCTTTCTGTGTCTGAGTATTTCACATTCTCCTAGACTCTCTACTTTTACATCTATTCAGTTTACTTCAATTTTTTTTTTACCACTGCATTTAAAACTCAGCACAATCTAAGAAAACACACAGTGAGTTAAGTAAGTTCTGGCCTCAGTTATACCTTTGCGTCCTTATTTATGACAATTGAGCTGGATGGTTATGAGAGCTGAAGCTGGCCTTGTATTTTCTTTGCATTCTGCAAAGTTTTGCCAGCATATAGGTGCAGATAATAAAGTACTTGAGGCCTTTCTTTCTGTTATTTATTGCTTTCCCTCCACTGACAATCTACTGGTAACAACACACCAATGCATGCTATACTATCAGAGTGGATGAGTATGCACGAAGCCTGGCAAGCAAGGGGTTAAAACTGTGCCTTGGCCACCGCCTCCCCCTGCCAGAACAAAGTAGCAATGGAGCAATTAAGCTTAATAGATTAGCAGGAGCTAGCAGTGTAGACAGGACTAATTAGCAGCAAGCACAAAATTCCCCAGTCTGGACTTTCAACTGTAAGAAGCTTTGTCTCCTAGGCTGGTCTACGCTACAGCTTATGTTGACCTAACTATGGAAATGTCTACACATACATTTCACTCCTCCTGACGTAACTGTCCTGCTATGCCAACTTCATAACTCCACCTCCCTGAGTGGCGTAGAGTCGAGGTTGATGTAATTAGCTTGGCGCAGTGTCAGTGCTAAGTGTCGACTGTTGCTGGCTTTCAGGATCCTTCCCACGCTGACAGTACAATTGATACAAATACTCCTGGTGAGGGGGGACACCGCCGACACAAAGAGCAAAGTGTAGACACACACAAGCGATGTAATTACTGTGGTGGCTGTGTGCCAACGTATGCTAGATCAACTTAATTTTGTAGTGTAGATATGGCCTTATAGTAGAGATTGGAAGAACTCCAATGTGGTCAATCACTTATTTGTGTGACTAGTCATCGTACCTACTAGCTTAGTAATTAGCAAGACAGCTGTCTAAGTAATGATTCCACAATTGTAATTTTAGCTGCAGACTTTAGATGCAATTTCCAACCTGATCAATGTAAACAACACTGAGTTCTTTAAGGCAGGACTTGCAGGTCAGATTTCCATAGGTGTTTAGGCATGTAACAATAGGCATCTAGTGGAATTTTCAAAAGTGCCTAGGTGTTTTGGAAAATCCCACTAGGAGCCTATCTACATCTTTAGGTGCCTAAATACCTATGAAAATCTGTCCCCATAAATCCATTCTCTCTAACATGCCATGCATCTTATGGTACAATAAACAAATGTATTAAAATAATTGTACTATGAATACAGTAAGACACCCCCCGAGCTTTTTATTTCCTTTAGCCTACTATATTGTTTAGAGAAACAATGTAAAAAACATCCTAGTTCATTCATTTGCAGTGCCAAGCCTCAGATAGCTTTCAGAGCACAGTCTGTTGTCAGCAGTAGGATATGCTGAGACCGCAGATGCCAAGAGATATCAGATTATGCAGTCTTTCTGGGTAACCAAAGATCAGCAGCCTTTGCTTTGGGTAGCCAGCAGGAGTGGCGCCAGGGTTTTTGCCGCCCTAGGCGGCAGCGCTCCTCCTCTGAGCATTTGGCGGCGGGGGTCCTTCCACTCCATGTCTTCGGGGCACTTTGGCGGCGGGTCCCGGAGCGAGTGAAGGACCCGCCGCTGAATTTCCGCCGAAGATCCAGAGCGGAAGGACCCACCGCAGCCGAATTTCTGCCGAGGATGGCAAAATGCTGCCCCCCAAATCCTGCCGCCCTAGGGTCGCCTAGTGAAAGCGCCGGCCCTGGTAGCCAGCAATGAAGGGAAAATTATACCCTGTATAAGAATAGCTTATTTTAATGAACATGCATTCTAGATTTTTAAAAAAATCTTAAAAGAAAGTTAAAAGTTGCCAGTTAAAATACAGTAAGCAGTGCCTCCTGGAAAGTGAGTACAACTGCCTAATCTTTAGGAGGGGTTCTGATTCCTGCAACAGCTAGAGTTTGTTAGCCTGCAGGGTATACTGCAAGGCCCCTCTTCTCTCCCTCTGTTTCTCCCCCCTTCCGACCCCACCATAAGGAGATGGGTTGGTGTGGGGATTGTGTGGAACATCTATTCTTTGTTTCTGTTGCTGTGGGGTTATTTGATTCAATCTTGGGAGTAACAGAGACAACTGTATTTATACTTGTACTTTTAGAATTTTTGCCAAGTGTGCCTAGGGCATTGGATTGGAACTTTTAAAATTATTATTGGAAAGTAGTGAAAATTCACACAAATCCATTCTGATACCTCTTTGTTCAATATTTAATTTATGGCCTTGGTGCTGTTAACAGAAGCCACCTCTCAGGTTGTTGAAATACAGCTACCCACTTGCTTAGCTACCTCCCAAATCACTGTTAATAGTTAGTATGAGAATTACTAGCACACGGGCACTGGCAGCAGTAATTGTGAAATTAGTGCTTGTTTGACGCATTTAATAACATTTCTTTGTTCAACTGAATTCCTCCTAAGATGCCCTTTTGCATATTGTTTTTTTTTTAAATGTTACCTATGTCCTATGCACTAGTCCTCTCAGAATGCACTAAGCAGATACGTGCTAAAGAAAAACAAGTATTGGCTGCTTTAGTTCAGAGCCAAATGCAAAACCCATATCTTACACAGTCACTAAAAACCACTAATAGAAACAACACAGTGAAGGTCCCCTATATCTGCCTCTTTGTGCTAGGGAAGGAAGAAAGAGCCTTGTCTCTCTCTTTTTTTTTTTTTTTAACTTGTGGAGATTGCTCAGATACTAAGTAGAGCTGGTAGGAAAACAATGTTGGAATGATTTTTCCAATGAAAAATGCCCTTTTTTTGGGAAAACTGAAACTTTCAGTGGAAACATTTCAGTTTCTCTCCTCCCCCCTCTGCCCCCCCAAAAATCAGTTTCCATCAGGAAAATCAAAATGACAGCTGCCTGCCTGGAAGGGTCTTGTCAATTGCACTTTCTGAGTTGCCGAGGCAGAGCACCTGGAGCTGGAACGTCTATACTGTAATTAAACAGCCCCTTAGCCTGAATCCCGCGAGTCCCAGTCTGTGGGCATGGGCCAGCCCCCGTTTTTTAATTGCAGTGTAGACATTCAACTTGGCTGTCACAGGGTCAGGCTCTTATAATTTGACAAGAGCCTTTCAGCTGGGCAGCTGCAAACCTGGAAAATTTCACTTTGGTTCCTCTGAAATTTAATTTTTCTTGAAAACCTTTCCCATGAAATATTTCAGTTTTGATGTTTTATCCCTGTTTTACTGAAATTTTTTTCAAAGATGCGAAATTTTTCACAGCTAAGGATTTCCATTTTCCAGCTATCTCTAGTGCTAAAAGCCATGCATGTCCCCAGGTAGATATACAGATTTTTTTAATCAAGAATTACATTTTTATCTTTTCCACTTGTCTGAGGACAACACTGTGATCCTACTTGGCACATTCATGAGGATTTCTGAAGTGCCTGGGCATCTGTTTCCACCTGTAAAGTGTAGGCATGTTTGTGCATTTGAATTCTGAGGATTGCACAAGGGCAGATTTGGCTAAATATTTGGTCCTAAAAATACTGAGAACCCAAAGTACGTTCATCTTAGAAATAACTTGATGGGATGGTCTTGGATACTGGGAGAAGACAACTGAGCCCGATTCCTTTGGGAATTCATGTGTGTTATGGGAGTATCTTTGCGGCATACCTTGTCTAGGGCAAGTTTCAACTTTTAATTTCTTATTAAAATTGCCCATATGACATTAAAATGGTTTATTTCAAGACACTTGGAGACTTGTACATATATTCTATATATCCTTGAATCCTAACTGATCTTTCTAAAACAGCGTATTCATCATACAAGAAACCTCTTACAATATATTCCACAGCTGCATTTCCAGTGGATGTATTCTCTCTGAGGATTACCATCTGTTCCAATTATCCTTCATTGTTTTTAGTTTAAGCATGGAAGCTTTATAACTGCTATGAAATTCTTGCCATGTATTTATCTTTATTTTGGGATATTTAAAATTTTTGGTTCATTCTTCTCAGCCAGAGAAGTTTGTTCTCACATAAGCAATGGAAAAATATTTTTACAATATCATCTCTAGGGAATTTTGGCTAAGATTGGGCAGAGTTCAATATACTGGGGCAGGCTTTCTACCTCAGTGGCTCTCAACCTTTCCAGATTACTGTACCCTTTCAGGAGTCTGATTTGTCTTGCATACCCCCAAGTTACACCTCACTTAAAAACTACTTGCTTACAAAATCAGACATAAGACAAAAGTGTCACAGCCTCCCGTTACTGAAACATTACTTACTTTCTCATTTTTACCATATAATTAGAAAATAAAGCAACTGGAATATAAATGTTCTTACATTTCAGTATATAGAGCAGTATAAACAAGTCATTGTATGAAATTTTAGTTTGTACTGACTTTGCTAGTGCTTTTTATGTTGCCTATTGTAAAAATCAATAAAGGCAAATATCTAGATGAGTTGATGTACCCCTTGGAAGACCACTATTTACCCCTAGGGGTATGTGTACTGTGGGTTGTTCCACTTCACTCAAAATGGCCAAAGAAGAAATTGAAAGGACAAAGTCTGTGAACAGTTATACCGGTGTAAATCTATAGCTAATTCCATTGAAGCCAGTGGAATTACGCTGATGTAAACCGAGAAGAGACATGGGTGGGGTGAGTGCATGACTGAGCAGGACAAATATATTAAACTAGAAAAAGAACTGGCTACACAATGTCCATTTGCAGAAGGACCCACTTTCTGTGGAAAATACGCTATCTCTTTAAATATGTATAACTGGCAAAGTACTGAAACATACAGGGGCAAGGCAAGCAAATCCACCGAAAAGGGCAGCTACTTATTGGCGGAAGTGAGGGAGCTGGGTTTAAGAATGCACCCAAAGCATTGAGATTCTTGATGTAGGAATATAGTCTTGCAATGGCTTCTTATAGTCCCTACATATTGCTCTGAAAATCATTGCAAACTTTGTAGACTATTCTACTAAGGTGCACAGGCAATGGCGCATAGGGTGCGATATCAATCCTGTCTCCTTTCATGCAGCTTTTCAAGGGGTACATATGTTGGAGATCACATTCACCTTGATTCTCCCCCCACATCCCCATCTTTATATATATTTATATATAAAAGGCTCCTGGACCAAATATGGAATCTGTCTTGCTAGCATGGTTTAATAACATGGGAGGGAGGAGCAGAGGGCACCCCGTCACCCGTGAACAGGACCTTTTATCCACAAGAGCAGCAGGCCAACTGACTGCTTCTTGAAGGCACGCTCTACATCTTAATTTTCCTGTTTGCTTACAAGCCGCCCTCTTGCCCCTGCCGAGTAGAGCCATTGCTGTAGCTGGGGCAAGAGGGGAGACGTTGAATGAAAGAAGGATCCTGGGTGCTCAAAGGTTACAGAGAGCTCCTAATGGGCATCCAGATTTAACTGCCCAGAACCTCTTGAGGTCTGCTGATCATTAATTATCTTTAATGCATCTTACCAATAGGAGTTCCCACGCCATAGCCTTTAGAATCAATGAGTCCGCCGATCTGTGTGAGATTGCAGTTTCTCTGAGTCACATATTCTATGCTGGTTGATTCCATCAGCAGGGCATAGTCCGTTGTGAGCACCCGCTGGATTCCCTCATCATTGTTCTTCACCAGTGCAGTCTGCTGCCTGCTGCTCATGAATGCCCACATTTTTTCATATGTTGATATTTTGGATTTCTAAGGAAGGAAAGTGGATTCAGCAGAAATGTTAGTTCTCAAATTATACTTGCAAAACATTCCTATGCTTAGCGTGAACGCTGTCAATAACACCTCTTGAATTGGGAGGGACAGAGAGAGGACTCTTTCAGACTCCCTGGAAGCATTTTCCCCCACACACTCTTTTCACACTGTGCAGTGTGCTGTGAGCTAGTTTCTTCCTGCCTCCTGCCCTAGAGGTGCCAGCATTTCAGTGTTCACATGTAACCTGGGAGGAGCTGTGGGATCTTTTTGGATGAGCAGTGCTCTATAAATGTAAGATGTTACAATGAGCCCAATGAATTAGTTAGCTGGGTTACATGTAAGCAAGTGTTTGAGATTACTGCATTGTGGGACATTGTTTCCTCTTCGTTGGGCAGTAGTACCACACTGTGTTCCAAAAGCTGATCAATAGGGTACTATTTATCCGGATGCCAGTAGTCTGTAAGTCGTGCACTCCACAAGGAAGCTCGAAACTATATGAGAAGGAAGTGAAATCTTAAAAGCCAAGATGCCCTGATACACTTGTGCTTCTGCCTCCCACCACAGCGAACATAAAGGGCCTAATCCTGCTCTCACTGAAACCAATGAGCATTTTGCCATTGTGTTCAAAGGGAGCATGTAGGGCCTTAATGTGCTGAGACCTGGGCTTCAGATCATGCCATGTAATATGATGCCATCTAAACAATAAAACTAAAGAATAGATTGTGCCGGGTCCCTGCTGGGGTGCTTGGGAGGGAGAGGAAGTACATAAGGAGTGTCCTTAATGCTCCTCACCTAAGAGCCAGACACAATCCCAGGGAACTCAAGAACTGTTCCCCTCTTAGCTCCCCTTGAGGGGAATAAGGGAAAGGGAGGAACTGAACACAGCAGAGAGCAGGTTTCACAATCCTTGAGGATGGTGCACAGTGCACACTCCCTTTTTTAGCTCAGGTGCTACAAGAGGTGTTATGCCGCCTTAAGCGCCATTCCTCCTGGAGCTCTCGGGGGTAGTAAGACACTGCCCATATGCTCAGTGTGCGCCTCTCTTGTAGCTACAGTCGAACCTGAAGTGTTTGCACTATATTAACACTATTCCCTGCTTCTTTTTTGTACTCAGTCATGCTATATTAAACACACACCTTTTTTTTAAAGTTACAAATTGAGATTTGGTCTAAAGGTTAGAGCACCATTCAACGTTTTGTCCACATTACCTGTATTTTTTCTTAACGCTTCATAGCTTTCCACCCATTTTACAAAAATGAAAAACTACTGTAACTGTACAGTCCAATTACACATTTGTACATGGATAGAAAAGTTGTTGCATTCATCACTGCAGCTGAAATCAGTTTATTAATAGCATGTTTTAGCCAAAAATCAATGTACCACCATTTTTATGTCTGCGCTCTCTCTCTCGCTCTCTCTCCTTAATTCTCTAGAGTGTTCCATTGCACTTTAGGATAGTACTTCCTGCATAGCCACTGGTGCTATGGATGTTTCCGTCTATTGGACATCTTTCTGTTCTATTTTCACTCAGCGAGACAACCAGGCTGTATTGCTTCATTTGACTAAGGCTACCCCATCAATGATGTAAATGAAAGTCTGTTCTCCATTTACAGAATGAGTAATTAATAAATTGGAGGTTTTATTTTCATTTTTTTTTTGAAATTTCAAACACTTCACAGCTTCCCAAGTAGCACTCTCCCTCTTGTCACATAAATGCAAATACTGTTGGAAAAGGACTCGTTCTCCTTTAGCCTGGTGCATTTTCTGTTACTTAAACTCACAGAAAGGATCCAAGTGAAAAACACACATACTAATGAATCTGGAACAAGAAACACAATCCCTGCTGTAAGAGTCCTTGTTTTAAACTTCTATTTTTACAGCAACCAAGAAGTACCTCTTTCAAAGTTGTTAAGACTAGTGAGCTAGCAGTAGAGTGGGTGCTGAGCTGTGGGTACGAGACAAGCTGGGGTTTTGTTCCTTGTCTCTGCCTGGCGCTGACCTGCTGTGTGACCTTGGGCAAGTTGCTTCACAATTCTGTGCCTCTGCTACCCCTTCCCACCCTTTGTCTATTTAGATGTCACAGGCTCTTAGATATTAAGAGTCTCTACCTCAGTTTGTATGCCTAATGGGGGCCCCAATCTATTTGAGGCATCCAGGTCAGTGGTTCTCAAACTGGGGCTGCCGCTTGTGTAGGGAAAGCCCCTGGCGGGCCGGGCCGATCGCGGCTCCCACCTGCCGCAGTTTGCCGCTCCAGGCCAATGGGGACTGTGGGAAGTGGCGCGGGACAAGGAATATGCTGGCCGCCGCTTCCCCCAGCCCATTGGCCTGGACCGGCGAACCGCGGCCAGTGGGAGCCACAATCGGCTGAACCTGCGGACCCGGCAGGTAAACAAACTGTCCCGGCCCGCCAGGGGCTTTCCCTACACAATCGGCGGCTCTAGTTTGAGAACCACTGATCTAGGTGCTACCGCTAGAGATGCAAGACATAATCCGGTTACCCACATTGGTTACTGAGTGCTTGTGAATATTGTATTGTTTCCCCACCCTAGTAGTAGTTAGGCTCCAGGTTGGTGTGGTTTTGAAAGGCTGGGGGAATGGAAAGGAAAAGTAAATGTACAGGAGTATGGTGCTGCCTGTAGCCAGGTCTGTGGACATGGGCACTTCTGTCTGGGGACTCCAGGCTACACTGAAAATGATGATTGCATTTATTTCTTGTGCCGAGTGCTGGGTAATGTGCGGACTCTGTTCCCGGTAAACTAAGCTGGCTCTTTATTAAGAGAGCTGCTCCAATGGCAATTTAACATTCTTAGCCAAGGGCACACAGATTGACTTCTTGGTGCTTCCTCCACATTCTTCCCTTCTGCAACCCATAGAACCTTCCTCCAGCTTGCTACAGTAGTAAAACCACATAATCTCATTTTCTTCGTCTGAATAGTCTTGATGTAACACTCTTCTGACCATGTCACAGGTCAGGATAACTGAACCTGTATTTCCGCTCACTGGTCCAGCAATGGCACCCATTCTCAGGCTTCCAGCTTCCCTCTGGTTGCCTCTCTTGAGTGGAGACCTGTGTCTCTTCCCCTTCTGACTGAGGTATGTCCAGACTTTACAGTTCCCTGCATTTGCTGCATTGTTCCCAGCAGTGAGAGGCTTCATCTTCAGAGATAATTAATAAGTGTAACTGCTATAGTTAAAAGTACCACACAGTTCTTTCTATGCAACCCTATTTTATTTTGAAGGTAAAAAATACTACAGTAGAAAACATATTCTTGCAGGAGCAGTTCTTTAAACCCACACCCAAGGCACTGGCTTGTGGTTACAAGTTCATCACAGCTTCAACTCAGAACAAGCACCCAGTCTTATGGAGCCTCAATAGGCCCAGTCCTTCCAATCCTATCCTGAGGACTGGGGCTCTCTGTGAACCAGGGGTCCTGTCTGGTTGCTGGATCAGGAAGAAAGCCCTGAGCCAGTTTAAAACCAGGCTATTTATCCAATGTCTGTTGTCATTTATCTTTGTCTGTTGGTCCCTAGAATCTAGTTTGAACTAGTATATGCGCACCTCTCCAGAGGGGTGGCTTCAAAGCGTTGATAACAAAGGAAATGCATTAGCATTCTCCTCCCTACTAGAGAAGGTACCATATAATTCCACAAAAACACATACACAATTGCCTTTTTAATACAATGGACCCCCAAAAGTATGAACCCAAATTGAATAAGGTGTAACTTAATTCAATACATTTTATTTTAATGTCATAAGGTTTGTGCAGGATATTGTCAGTCTATCTCAGACCATTTTTAGGTTCATTGGGTAGAGTTAGTCTGTTCTTATTAAACACTATTCTGCATGGCAGCTCATATTAGATATTGACTTCCTACTTGGCTGCGTATTAAACTTTTAAGCAAAATTTCTTTGACTCTGAAGTTTGGGGCTTAATATTTCTTCTACTCTTGAGTTTGTTCAGTCAGAGGACAATGCTAAACTTTGAAGGTTAAATGGATCTGCTCAGTTTCTTCTCAATTAGTATAAGCTATTTTTTACCCTAATTAGGAATATATTTTTGAAACTGATACACTTTATAGGGTAGTTTAAGACTGATACAGACCTATAGAGGTTATAGGAATAATGTATTCTGTATGCAGATGAGTTTGCAAGAGATATTTTAGCTTCCTGCTGTGTTAACCCCTCCCCTCCCCCCCCCTTCCACCCCCCTGCCATGCCCCCTCACACACACAGATTTCTCCACTAAGGATGAAATTCAAATTTCTGCCCTTTGGATGCAGATGCAGGACTGACTGATTTCAATGGAGCTGTATATGCATAGCAGAAGGCAGGATTTTGCTAGCTTCAGAATGGGAAATTAAACATCAATTATTATAGATGAGCCAAAAATAAAGTGAGAAAACAGAACAAACTGATAGAATTACAAGAAGAGCTGGTTGCAAAAATTTGAATGAGACAAGTTTTCATCAGAATTTGCCGACTTAGCAAAACTGAAGCATTTTGTGGAGACAGTTCTGTGGAACCCAAGCATGTTTCTACCCAGCTGCTGGGGAACCAGGTTTCCAAGGTCCGTGGCCCCAGGGCAGCCTGCTATGCGGAGTGCTGTGGTGCCTTTGAGGGGAATTTCAATTTTGTGGGGGTCCTATTTGGAACAAAATAGATTTTGAAACAGATCTTCCATGAAATGGAATGGCCCGTCTTTGCACAGCTCTAGACGGGATAGATGCATTCATTTCTTAAAGCTGCTCTTATTCTAAAATATTTTTTTTGAGAAATGTGTAGAGGCTTGGAGTTTCTATTGAACTAGTATAAGGTATTCAACACATGAATGGAAATATACTCAGAAGTGTGTGTGTTTGTATTCTGTGTGTATTGTAAACCAACAATAGGAATGCGAGTGGGCGTGGGACTGAATAAATTCGAACAGAGTTCCTAGACAAGTGATGTAAACATGTTTTCCCAACCTGCTCCTACCATATTCCCTATACACTCGATAGCTTCTAAAAATACCCCCTTCTTGGGATTTCCTTTTACTATTTTAAACAAGTTATAAATTTAAGCTTGGGCTTTCTCTAGAGTCCAGCTGGTCCTAGGATTTCTTTTTGCAGGCTCTTTCCGCTTCTGCCCCTCCTCCTAGTTCTTTTTACTTTTAAGGAGTTATCTATGTCTTACATTCCATAGATTAGAACTAGTCAGTCCAGATTGGGCTGACTGCTAAGGGGAGTCCAGAAAATGGCTCTGCATCTCATGTAGGGCACGTGACACCCTGTCACCTATCTTTCACCACAAAGAGCGCCTGGAACAGTGGGTGTGCCTTAAAATTTTCTACAGGTTTGAAAGAGATTGATTCTACTGGCATGTCCCATTTTAAACACAAGGAGTATCTTCCAAAAGAGAATACACTTTTAAAGAGTGCCCGCTCTATGCCCTTTTTTCCTTCCAACCTAGTCAGAGCTAAGCTCCTGAAGAGCTATGTTGCTGTACAAGACCCAGACTCACTGCTGTGGCTGCTGCTGCTGCATGCCTTGTTTCTATTTTGGTGGCCACGAGTGACCTCCTAATCACTTCAGCACTTTCTGAAGGGCAGGAAACTGCTCCTCGTCTCTCCCCAGGAAAACATACCAGGCTTGTGGGCAGGACACTACCTGCCTGGACTCGACTCTACTGCACTAATATTTGGGCACTCCCGGAGTCCACTAAGTCCAATACCATCCCCCCACCCACTCACTGCCTTCTAGCCAGACTGGTCTGGAACAGCCCTCTGGGAACCCTGGGCCTTGTGAACTCAACAAGACCACATCTCCCCCACAGTCACTTTCTGCAAAGGGACAGGACTTTTTCCTATGTTCCCTTTAGAACTTCTACTGTGAGCCTAATCATCATTGATCTTCTATGACTGCCCATGTCTGATCACTAGGAAAACTCACAGCACTTACAGTCTCTTGAACTGAAAACCATTCTCTTCCTGCTTCACCAGGCTCACCTGGAGATTTTCATACATTTCTCTTAGACTTCCCCCACCTGTTACAGCAGCCATCTAGTTCAGTGAGCTTGGCCCCCCTCCATCTGTTTTTCTTCGGATTATGAGTTTCCTAGGAATCTATTTTGAGGGACAAAGCCTTTCTTTTAACTGAGCCACTTGAACCTCACACCCTGCTGGTTACCATATTATCCACTGTGCCCCATTCAGCTAGCAGTATTGCAAGCTGGGAAACAGTTTGATGCCAGTAGACTGCAGTATCCTCTTCGGGAGAAATATGTTTTTTGATATCTAAATATCTCCCCTATCCTATGAAAGTTTTATTTCAAAAAATAAAATAGGAAGGCTTGTGCTTAAATTTAAAAATATAACTGCCCTTTGTCTCTACTGTGGCTCTGAATTATTTTGCAATATCTGCTCTTTACTATAAATCATGATGGGCACACAAAACTCAATCCTCTGAGGGCCCTCAACTCCCAGTGACGTCCCTTGAGTTGAGAACTGTCAGCACATTGCAGGGTCAGGCCTGAAATGATTTCTTAGAAACATTGGGGAGGGAAATCACACCATTTCCTTCTTCCTCCCCCAGAAGTAAGCCAGCTCTTCCCTGACTTCACATGGTAATGTATAACTCATATATATAAAATTACAGCTGGGGCTGGTAGAAACTGCCTATTAATAAGGTTGACTGACACTTCCCTTATAAGACCCTGTGCTTTAAATTTTGCCAACATTTGACTGTTTGGCCTATATTTCTCATGCTTCGTGTCAGCCTCAGGGTGATTTCTTTTGCCTTGGAAAATTTTAGCCAAAACTATGTGTTTCCAAGAAGGAGGCTAGAGAAAAATAAATTGCTTCATCCATGTTACATACTGGTGAACTTTTCTTTGAAAAGCTCTAGTGCCCCCATGCTGTGGAGCAGGGACTCAAAATTTGGTAGGGGGTGTCCTTTATGTCCACGATGTGCCTCTTGACACCCTAATGAAAATCTGCTCAAACTTGGGAAAGTTATAGGCCTTTGAAAAAATCACAGTTTGCACATGCTCAATAAAGACTTCTCAGATTTTAGCAGCTAAATTCCCCCTAAATTCCATCCACACTGGGTATGCATCAGCATGGACTGAGCAGGACTTTCCCTGCTGTTGCAGCTCTGGGCTGTGTTGGGTCTGGGCACCTGAACTGAGAGTATGGAGACTATGTCTCCTGTGCGCTCAATGACACCCCTCCTGCCCCCCGCCCTCTCCCGGAGCCCAGGTAGCATGGAGGAGGAAGCTGTCGGATTCAAATGCAGAGGGGACAAGAGTTGAACCTCTGGGGAGCAGTGGAGTAGATTGGGACAAGGAGCCTGGCAGGCATTGGGTGTTAGGGGGGATGGGAGACAGGGACTGCAACTGGCAGTCAGGGGCAGAGATGGGTACTGGGAACTGAGTGGAGTGAAGACTGGGCAAGGAGACTGGAACTGAGAACCCTTGGGATGGGGGGGGGAACAAGGTGATGGGAGGCCGATCTGATGAGAAGCCAGGTTGTAGGGCTGGCTGGACAAGGACTTGGGAAAAGGACCAAAGGGGCACACTGAAATTAGATAGAGAGGGAGGGGGAGATTGGAACTGGAAGCCAATGCAGCCAAGGGTGGGTGGTTAGGTGGGGAAACTGGAGGCCAGGGGTGGGGAGAGAGGCAAATCAAAGGAGGGGCTGGGAAGGAGGGAAATAGAATGGTTGGGTAGGAAGATTGGGACTGGGATGAGAAACATGAGGAATGTAGACAGGGAGTGGTAAGGTAAAGAGAATGGTACTGGGGCAGGTTGGTGGCGGTGGGACAGAATAATCTGTGCCCACTAGAGAACACTCCCTTCCAGAGCCTGCAGTGGAACCCAAGATTCCTGAGTCAGCAAATATCTGTGACACCTACTGGCAAAGTGTCCCATCCCCCTTTAGTTGTGGTCACATAAAGGAGGCCCACCTATTACTGCTACTATTGGTTACTCCATTATCTAAAGTGGCCGAGGTCTTTGCGGTGGATCTAAAGGTTCCAATCGTGCTGATGACCCATGTGGGTGTCAATGTGATGCCACCTGATGGAACTTCTAATTTTTCAGTTTACTTTTTTAAAACCCTAGGAAATGATACACTAAAAACTATATTAAAAGAACATTATCAAGGTTGCAAAGTCAAGCACTCAAAAGTTAGGAAATGCCGGAATGAAGACAGCCTGGGAAACCTTAATTCAACCCCCTTGTGCATATGCATTATGACAGTCTTTAATTACATGATCACATAACTATTTTTTCCATAGGCTCATTGCCTCAGTCAGTGCACAAAATGGACCTGCTTTGGGGGTGAATCAGGGTTGTGTAGTTTAGCAGACTGTTGTCCATAGGATTCCTGCTCCATTTAGTGCAGAAGTAGGAAGATGCATGGTGAATGTGGCAGGGAATTACAATAAGAGGATTTCATGGTTAAGGCAGTTAAATGCTTCCCTGGAGAGTTGGATTCTATCCCTTTCTCTGCCCCAAAAGCCCAGATACACGCAGGGATCCGCTGCAGGCTCTGGAAGGGAGTGTTCTCTAGTGGGCACAGATTCTTCTGTCCCACCCCCACCAACCTGCCCCAGTACCATTCTCTTTACCTTACCGCTCCCTGTCTACATTCCTCATGTTTCTCATCCCAGTCCCAGAGTATGGAGCCTATGTCTCCTGTGCTCTCAATGACACCCCTCTTGCCCCCTCCCCTGGAGCCCAGGTAGCATGGAGGAGGAAGCTGTCGGATTCAAATGCAGAGGGGACAAGAGTTGAACCTCTGGGGAGCAGTGGAATAGATTGGGACAAGGAGCCTGGCAGGCATTGGGCGTTCGGCAAATCCTGCCCAACCATTCTATTTCCCTCCTTCCCAGCTCCTCCTTTGATTTGCCTCTCTCCCCACCCCTGGACTCCAGTTTCCCCACCTAACCACCCACCCTTGGCTGCACTGACTTCCAGTTCCAATCTCCCCCTCCCTCTCTATCTAAAGGATTTAGGAGTTGCAGTGGAACAGCTTCAACAGGAGAGATTGAGCCCACATCCGAATGTTTCATAGCTCAGTGGTTAGGGTAATCTTCTGAGAGAGAGGGAAATCTCTGTTCAAATCCTTTATCCCCTATTTGGCAGAGAGGGGGGAACTGAACTTGGGTCTCCCACATACCAGGTGAGTATGCTAACCACTAGGCTAAAAGTGATAAGGTGGACACTACCACCTTCCCTCCCAAATTTGGTATAGGACTGATCTTGTAGGTAGCCTCTGCTCAGGCCCCACAGATGAGATGGGGGAGGAGCACCTATCTTCCCCCATTTTGTGGATCTCTCTGGGACTTAGACAGGAGATAGACATTCACATGCCTATTGTGGGGCACATGCCCAGAGGTGGAAATGAAGGCACCTGGGGAACTTTTACCCTGAAAACTTAGGTGCCAACTGAGTACAGGTTTTGCGAGAGCCACGGTTTTGTGGTTTGCAGTGGAATTTAGGGGTTTAAGTACCTATGTATCTTTGTGGATCTGAGCCATTGTTCCTATTTGATGTGCTAGGCAAGTCATTTAAACCAGCCTCTCACTACTGCTCACCCATTCTGTATTCCTCATTTCTGGGTGCCTGGCTTGAGAGTCTGGTGTCTGATTTGCAGAAATGTTGGATGGCATATAACACACAGTAGGTTATAAATAATATATATCTTTGTATGTATAACATTTCGACTGAATGCACCCTGGGGACATGGATTTGTCTCCTCTACCTCTGTACCTAATTACCTGATTTGAAACCTCAGTTAGATATCTAAATGCTAAAAAAAAATATTTAAAAAATGGATCCATCTTTATTTGTGCCTGCAAAATTCCACTCTCTTATTTGTGTCATAAAAAGCTGGTGCAAAACTGGAAGCCGCTTTGGAAAACTTGTTCTGATTTCCACAATGCTTAGAGTATGCAGTGATTTCCTCTGCTATAGAGCAGGAGCCACAACTGTGGAGTCCCTCTTTGTGCAGATTCATCTTTCAAGGCCCTGTATTGTGGTGACCTTTCTTGGCCAATGAGGGGAAATTGGGCTAAGGAATTTTTCTGGGGTCTTTTAAGTAGTAGCAAAAAGTTCTAACCAGCCTAATAGGTGTTCCTTATTAAAATAAGTGATATTGTAGTTACTTTGTGACAATTCCTAGGGTTCTCGAGTTGTTTCCCAGCATATGTTAATAGAGATTTCAACTTGTTATTTCAAAAACTGACTAAATAATCAGGCTTTGAAAAAAGCATCGTTTATTCTCTTATTCAAATACACAGTCACCTCTCCGCAATGATAGATGGAAGTAAGCAGGGGCAGCAAGAGAGGAATTTGCCCTTAACTGCTAAAAACAGGGTGGCCATGTAAGATGTAGCAAACTACTGCAGAATCCTTTTTGAAAATTACTAGTTTTGAGACATGATCCAAATATTTGAACTGCAATCCATTACTTTCCTTTATTTGTATATAAAGAACCTTTCTTCATCTGAAGGCAGTCTTGTGGTTAAGGTACTGCACTTGGATTTGAGGCATCTGGGTTAAATTCCCAGGTCTGCCACAGACCTTTTTAAAATCCTCACTTAAGATGTCAAACTGACAACACCAGAAACTGAAATGTTCATTCACAGAACATCTATGACACAGGTAGCAGAAGCTGTTTTTCCACCATGTTGCTTCACCAATGTGACTCATTGGCCTGCTAAACCCAGGGTTGTGAGCTCAATCCTTGAGGGGGCCATTTAGGGAACTGGGGTAAAAATCTGTCTGGGAATTGGTCCTGCTTTGAGCAGGGGGTTGGACTAGATGACCTCCTGAGGTCCCTTCCAACCCTGATATTCTGTGATTCCATAAGATTCTATGATTCTCTTTAGAAGGACTGCTTCCTAAAGGTTAGTTAAAAGATGCTCAGATACCATACTGAGGAGCATGATATTAATACTTACCTAGGTACATTCAATCCTTGGATTTCCTGCTGCGTGTGACAACAAAGCTGCTAATTAGTGCTAATTGCCAGGGGATGTTTTTTGTACATTTTCCATATTTAAACTTCTTGGTATATGTATTGACATTTTATGAGATCCATTCATTTCATATGTAATTAAAGTTGATTATCAAAAGGAATTTAGTTATCTACTGAAGCAATTTCACTAGAAAATGCTTTCACTTAATTATATTTATTAAACTTTAAATCTATATTCTTTATCTAAAATATTTTTAAAAGCAAATTAGCTATTATTTTGTATTTTTCCAATTGCTTTTCAAGATCAAGTAGCTATCTTAGCAAATTACTCGTTATAAACTTCAGGCCAAACAGCCCCCTTTTGAAGACTGAAGAATAGCTAGTAGTAATGAGCCCTGATGGGACAAAACTGCGGAGGTTCTCCTCGCAGAGTTTTCACTAAATTCTTTTGGCTAGGGCATGGGTTTGCCTTTCTCAAAAGGAGGAGGTTGTTGGGCCCCAGACTGTATAGATCTTGGGGGATTCACTAAAAGCATGGGGCTATTCCAGCAGAGACTTTGTGCCTGTACATTGTTCCAGAGTCCTTTATCCCCTCTTGTATTGGACCTGTTCTAGTAGGGACTTTTCAGATTGTAGCTTCCCTGGAGCTCTCCATTTTTAGGGAGCACTGGGTGCCACGGTACCGAGGACCTTTCACTAAAGGTGCTACAGTGTCAGACTGTAATCTATTTGTGGTGATTTCCTGTTGGTTGGCAGAAGGAAACATGCATATAACACAACCTTCCCCATCACTCAGGTGTAGATTCCTGGAGGATGCTCTGTGGATTAGGGATTTGTTATAACTGCTAAATTTCTAAACTAATGTTTTCAAAATTTCTCATTCTGTTCCACGTTTCAGAATCTATTAGTGAAAGGTTACAATACTGACGGTGCAAAACCACCTGGCACCATCTTACCTTGAAGAAGGTCATTGTTGATCCATCTCTAACAGCCCCATATTCTATCTTGGTTTGCTTTGCCAAATCATCTGCTGAATCGATGGGGGATTCCATTCTCTCAACTGTCAGGAAGGCAGCCAAGTTGGCAGTGTAGGATGAGATTATGATTAAGGTGAAAAACCACCATATTCCTCCAACTATTCTGGTAGAAAGAGCTTTGGGCATCAGCTCTGATCCTGTTATAATATCATCAAAACAATCATATTAAAACATGTTGAAAGAAGTCTTTCTCTGGCAGTAGATTATTTTTAGGAGCATAATACATTTATGAACCACAGAATAATAAAAGAAATCTACACAGTAATCTCACATATGTACAGCTAACATTTATAATGGTAACATACTTTGAAGGGGATGTATGCCATGATACCTAACAAACACGATTATCCATGGGTCTGAACACCAATTTGTCTTTGAGATAATGTCACCTTTGGAGTTAACCTTTTAGACTCCTAGCAAGCTATACTAGCCATTTATCTGTATCTTAACTGCTTGTTACAAGTACTGTAATGAGGCTTTAAGCCTTAAACCTTCAGAAGAACAATACAGTAGAACTTCAGAGTTTCAAACACCTCGGGAATGGAGGTTATTTGTAACTCTGAAATATTTGTAACTCTGAACAAAACGTAATGGTTGGTCTTTCAAAAGTTTACAACTGAGCATTGACTTAACACAGCTTTGAAACTTCACTATGCAGAAGAAAAATGCTGCTCTCCCTTTATTTTATTAGTAGTTTACATTTAACACAGTACTGTACTGTATTTGCTTTTTTTTTTTTTTTTTTGGTATTTGCTGTTGCCTGATTGTGTACTTCCGGTTCCAAATGAGATGTGTGGTTGACCAGTCAGTTTGTAACTCTGAGGTTCTACTGTATCCCATTCACCTCTTAGAGGAAGTGCTTAAAAAGATGGCTTTACCCTGTCTCTCTTATCTACACATCCAGGTATGTATGGTCCTGCAGCCCTCACTCAGGCAAACAGTATCATTGCCTGATCAGTCAGTGGTGTTCCAGTAAAGTCAGTGGGACTTACTCACATGAACAAGGGCTGCAGGGGTCAAGGCCTAAAATATGTCGTCTTATAAGCCTATACTCTTTGTTTTAAAGGTAAGAAAGTTAAAGCAACTATACAGTCCCTTCTGGATCTCTACATGATGGTGCAATGTTACGAATAATAAATTAATCCCAGTTTAAAGGACAGAATGATGACTGAAATGGCATTAGCACATCCGACTGCACATCTCACATTGTGAGACTAGGACAATAAATGGATAATTTGTATGATTCATTTTACTTTTTAAGGGCATATAATTGACTCAGGAGGGTTAATTTGATCCCAGCTGTGAAGCAAAGTACTCCTAAACATTACGAGCCAAATACTGCCCTGACTGACACAGTATGCAACCTTGCTGACTTCAGTGGATTGCCTGGGGTTTAAGGCCCAGATTCAGACACGCACTTGATTGTGTGCTTATAGTCAACTGACTTCAGTTTAACTTCAGAGTTAAGCACACTGCATAAGTGTTTTGTTGAATAAGGATGGACTTAAGCAAATGCTTAAGTGCTGGCTGAACTGGGGTCTGAGTGTGTACAGAATTTGATTTAATTAATATTCATTATTGTTAGAGAAAGGTCCCTGTTGTTGAAGTGTTATGTCTTCTGAGCTACTTAATGATTAGGAACTTCAGACATTTCACAGAAGGTATTTAAGGCCTTGGAAGATTTTAACATAAAAACTCTATACAATTTGAGCAAAAGTTGAAAGGGTAATAATCTTCAAACCACAGGCAAACAGATTTAATTTAGCTTTTTATAAATATATGTACATCTCTCTTAAAGGTCAGAGCTAAGCATAGCCGAGGGCTCTGAGTACATTGATGTAGCTACCAAATTATGAGAGGTAACAGCAAAGCAGACTTCCTGCCGTGTGTAGCCTTTGTGTTGTACTGATTTTAAACTAGGCCAACAGTCTAAAAGTAGAGGTTCCTATTTAATTTAGGGAATCTTAATGTATCATTTCAAGAGCTGCAGAGTCATCCAGATTTATGTTTGTTAATTGTGCTTTTCTTGGTGCTTTATCAGACTAGATTTTTTTTAATGTAGTGAAACATGATTTTTTACTCCTAAGGATGTATTTATTTCTAAACTGTAGTTGATCTAGCAAACGTAAGAGCAGGCTGCTATGTATGCTGATTCAGATCTTCATGAAGATGTCATTTTCTAAAAGCCTAGATAGTTATAGGAATATAAAAGATGTAGTTAGACACTGGTACAATACCTAGTTTTAATGTATAGTGATAGTAATAGCCAACTAAACTTCAGAGACCTTAGCAGCTTGCCATAAAAGCTGGTAGTGCAGCCTTCTAGTTAGAGGTACACGACAATAGATGGAGGTGGAGAAACTCTTGGTTACTGTAGCTTTTTGGCAAAATTATAATACTCCAGTGGCAAATTAGTTGTATAAATGAAACAGAAAATCTTTAATCTAATTAAACTAAGAACAGTACATTTTAACTTGCCACTGAGTGTTATAAGCAAGGGGATTGATCTTGTAAGATGCTGAGCACCCTCCACTCTCACAAAAGTCAATAGGAGTTGAGTGGGGTTCAGCATATTGCAGGATCAGGCCCATGATTTTTTTCAGTATTCACCATCTCTTGGAACCCACTTCAGCAAAGGGTGTAAGCACATTTAGTTTCATTGATGTAATCTTGTGAGCCTTAAGCTCTACCTTTAAAAGTAAGAATGTGCTTATGCACTTTGTTGAATTCGGGCCTTAGCAGGTTACTTGAGTTTTTAAAAGTAATAGTTTCTCATACATTTTTTTAAATTTATCTGCTGACTATAATTAGAAGTATGCCATGTCTGGATACCTTCAAAGACCAGAGGAAATATCTGGGTTGAGAACTTCAAGGGAATGGGGAAATAACATCTAAGTAAAATGTACTAGCAAGATTCAGGGTCAGAGACAATACTTGCTGAAGTCTCTCTAGTGCCTTTTTATGGCAGACATGACAGCCAATCCTGATCCAGACTTTGCTCACGCTCTGTAGAAAAGAGAAAGTCTGATCATCACATTTTAAAATTTAATAAACAAGTGGCTTCCAATCAAGCACAACAAGCAGCTTCTGTTAACAAGAAAGAGCATAACAATAGATGCAGAGGTTAGCAACCATTCATCTCTTGTTCAAACTCTACATGTTACTGATGGTGCACTTACAGTCACACGTACCACAAGTTTGTACATGGAAACATTTGCTTCACCTTACAAATGTTTTTGTAAAGCTTCTTGAAAGACAAGCAGAGTCTGGTTGGGGCTGACTGTCATGTACCCAAGGTAGTGGTAACTAGTAGACACTGCATCCCACAGTTTGCTGTGGATGATGGTAAACTCCAAAAAGGCAGGACATTAAAAACACAAAATCTTGGGGTACTCTCACACACAAGGCAGTCACAATTATATACACACACCTGCCTGATACTGTAAAACCTTAGTCTGTACTTTACAGATACATTGGAAAAAACAAAAACACCTTATCTCCAATCTTCTTCAAAATAATTTTGGTGAGGGTATGTGTGTCCTATGAATATACCAATAAAACTGTGTGCATGTATTATCCTAGTTACAGTGTGAAATTTCTTCACTACCCTGTCTAAGAAAAATTCCTTTATTATTATTATTATTTATTATTTTACAAAATCCAAATTGGTATTCATGCCTATGAAAAGAATAAATTGTACCTGAATGAATGTAGGTATTCCTTCCTTTCTTAAATATTTGGGAATTTAATACCAATATATTGCTGTGACTTCCTCTATGTGTTGACTTTTTTTTTTTTTTTTTGGCCAAAAAATGTTTTCAGAGATGTTGAATGGAGCCCCCTATTGATACAATATAGCCCTTTAATGGGAAGCCTCAGTATACACACGCCATAAGCATAAGTGTTTAGTACATGTATCTGCGTGACTTCCCATATCGAGTGCACTTCGCTGCCCTTCATTGACATGCGAGTATCTCTGTGCAGTTTCCAAAATTCAGCAGCAACTGGCACTTGACTTGGTTAAATTCTAAGGTTGGATGCATTTACAAGAGGATGGGACTCAAACCTGCAGAAAAGCCAATAAAAATAGGTTTTGTTTTGGTTTTAAATAAGTTTGACAATTGCCAACAAAACTTAACAATCTTTGTGAAGAAATACCTTTTGACTGGCTGTTACTGTATGTGTTCCAGAATTGCTATGGCTATTACTGTCTATATTGGGATGAAGCCTACGTGAATAGAGATTTTTCCTGTTTTCAGTGTAGGAATTTTAGATTTATCATCAATAAAAATACCTTTGTAGTCATCCGGCTATTATTTTCTGTTTTGTCCACAGAAGCTCCCATATAGGACAGCTGACTTGTATGTTTTCCCTTCTAATTTCTGCGGTTACCATATTTTGTATTTAAGCAAGTGTTAGTTTCATTTCCCTTCCCTCCCTATCCCCACTTCACTGTGTAATCTGCTTTTTTAATTTCTGAGATCAGGTTTTACAATATATGTGGTAGCTACAGATGGTGGAGTTTACCAGCACAGAAGCCCGTGAGCAGACTGTGGGATGTGTGCAATAATGATGTGTGACCGGTGTACCTTGCTGCATGAGAGCTCCAACTCCAAACCAGAAACTATTTAGTAAAGTAAAATTGTTTTCCACCACATCTGAGTCAGGGTTGCACGGGTGGGGGTTATACCACTCATAGGGTGTAAACCTGTGGTAGTTAACAGAAACAGTCTGTAAACATCAGATAAAATACACACTGAGCCAGCAAACCTGCTAAAGAATGCAGAAAATGAAAAGATTAATGAAGAAAATAACCAAAACTAAAGCATAGATATGTGTCCCGCTACCGTATGCAAGCTGCAGAGCAGCACTGCAGTGCAGGGAGGGGCTTTCAGAGCTCCAGTTTTAGCATAAGCCCTACTTCATTAATCCTAATGCTCTTTGACTGTAATCCTCAAATATAAGACTACTGTTTCTTTCAAAGTTCCCAGTCATTCCCCTAGCCACGCGATTGATGACCTGCAGAGAGGGGGATGCACTGATTCCATGTAGCTGCTCCCTGGCGAAGCATGAAAGAAAATGGCACTCTAAAAGCAGTGCCTTTGGAGTACTATCTATATAAAGAACTGGCATTGGGCATGACAAAAAAACTATATTACAAGACCCGTTGGTGTTAAGATACTAATTTTTGTGGCACTTTCTCCAATAGTGAGGTTACAGCACTTTAATAATAAGTTGTTGCTACTTTGCGGGAGTAATTTCAGTGCTTAAAAACCATAGGGGTATATTTTCAGTATCATGTATAGAGAATTAGGCAGCCAGTTTCCCCTTAATGAGTGGAAGAATAGTGCTTAATTCCCAGCGCACCTTGCTGAAAATGCAAAATCTAGACCCTATTTTGGTCTGCAAAATAGTTGGCAAAGTTACTTTAAAGATTGTTCCTCCCCATGGTACTGTGCCTGCTGCTTCTCAGCTCTGCAGGGCACATTAGGTACATTCCTGCTGAAGTTTATGAATATAGCTTTAATTGACAATGCCATGCTAATACATTTTAATTACTGTTTCAGCAATATAATTAAGCTTTGAATTTATGCACTCTTGCAACCAGAGTGCTACGCTAAGCTGAAGTAATGAACGCTGATAGTAATGAACGTACTAATTGAAACAGTAGGTAGCTTAAGATGCCATTAACTAAACAATATCATCATCACTAGTACAATAGTTGTTACACATAATTGCAAGAGGCAATATAAAGATTAAAGATGACAATTTTCTACATACGCCATTTAAAAAAAACAAAACCAAAACCAAGCCATTACATTCCAGCAAGTTTTTCACTGTGCTAATAGAGTGAAAACCACCTTTCTACAATCAATGAAATTGTTCTTAACTAGATTTGTGCACAAAGGGTGAAACTCAAAGGGTGAGCCACAGCCTATGTACCAGCTAACTTGCACATAAGCCATCGAAGTGCAAAGGCCTTCTGCTGGGCATTCACACACACTGAATTACAATGTTGACATGTTACAAGCAGGGCCGCCGTTTCCATTCAGGTGACCTAGGCGGTTGCCTAGGGTGCCAGCATTTTGGGGGAGCCGCATTTTGCCGTCCGCTGCTGAATTGCCGCCGAGGGGGGTCCTTCCGCGCTCTGGGTCTTCGGCGGCAATTCTGCGGCGGGTCCTTCACTCGCTCCGGACCCCCCCGCCGCAGAATTGCCGACGACGACCGGGAGCGCGGAAGGACCCCCGCCTAGGGCGCCAAAAACCCTGGCGCCGCTCCTGGTTACAAGGAGTGTAAAACAGTAATTGCGCATGATCTTTTGCTGTGAGTCTTGCACTGCAAATTTTGCAGGGCTGGGCTCTTACATTTTTTTAAGTAATAAACATATTCTGTAGCTTAGACAAAAATGTATCTATAACAGAAGGAACAAAATGGCAACTGCTAGAAAATAGCAATAAAATTCAGTCGGCAGAACTACTTCTGCCAGACTAGAAAGGCTTTATTTTATTATATGACCTTTTGATTATTCAAAGAGCAAAAGTCTACAGCTGCTATTTTAAAAAAAATTGTGCTAGTATATCAGTGACTCATTCTCTATTAGAATTAAATATCAGATTTTCTTGTTATGCACCTTATTCTGTGCGATGCACTGTATAAAATGTTGATGCAATGAACAGAGGAGGGGCAAGTCAATGATTCTATTCCAGGACTTGGCTAACCTAGGAAATTTCTGTTAATATTTCCACTGTTGTTTCTCCTGATTCATTTCCATCAGTGGGAGCAGTAGTGTAGACAAGATGATGTAGGTTGCTGGCAGTTAAGCATTACTTCATGTAGGGTTTCTCTGAGCAAAGTTTGATGACTTGCCTATATCATTGATAGACACCTATGCTAGCACTTCCACCACTGATATCACCAGTGGAGATGAAATGAAGGTGGCAACAGAGAGAAATTTTAGCAGAACATTATTAGTGTAGTCACAGCTAATGTGGAGAAGAAAAAAAAAGAAACTGTAAAAATCAGTAACTTTACAAATAGTGATAAGGCATTGCTATTTGTTTAATTATTATGGCACTTTATACAAAATTTAAATAACAATGGTAATGCTACATAAGACCTCGGGAGAACTAAGATATGAGTCATGCCACCGAAAAAAAAATCTTTAGAAGTACAACAGACATGTCCATAAATATTATCCATGAATATTTCTCTCAATGAGAGTGCAACAATAAACAATGACGTTTATTTGTTATAGCACTGCTAGAATAGTGGAGATTTGTGTGCAAGGGTCTTCCTGAGCTCTGCCTCCAACAGCTCACCAAAAGGTTCTTGAGAATTGACCTGTCCAATCCCTGGTGAAAGAAGCAAATCTTTAGCAGATGAAAAACAGATTTGGAGGTGTGAATGGACTATTCTGGCTTTTCCTAGATATGTAGTCGGAATCCTAGCCTGGTGAAGCAAGTTTAAATGTCAGGTGTGTACTAAACACCTTCAGCATAACTATTTGCCAGCTAATTTAGCACTGCTTCTAGATACCAGTTCAGCAAAGCACTCAAGCAGGCTTTTAAGTTCCATTGACATGAATAGAACTTTTGCTGAATTGGGCCCTTAGTCTCCTGTTTTCCTAAATAAATAATCAGCAAGAATAATAAAGCTTGATATTTCTAAGGATTTTTTTAAAAATTAGAAAATGGGAATTATCATTGTTCCGGGGGCAAAGGACTGGTTTTATCTAAAGGGAGCAACGGTTAGCAGTTGAGAGAGTGAAACACAAGGGATGATGATTCAATAATATTTTCCTCTTTTTTGTTTGTGTTCATTTGAGCATGCATTTGGGTATAGCCCATTGGGTGGCTTTCTTGATTACTTGCTGTATCCAGTGCATTCTTTCATATACTTAAAGCTTTGTCTGTTTTCTGAGTTTGACATGGTTTTCCTAGAGAATTTACAGGGCTGAGGGCAAACTGGGGCTTGTTTGTTTGTTTTTTTCCTTCTCCCTGTTCCTTGGTGGAGAAGGCTGTGGGATGTTTTTAGTCTTGGCGCACAACAGCAGAACGAAGTTAATCTGTCACTGATGGGCAGATTTAATATCAGCCATGAATGAGACGAGTTGTGTGCAGTTAGAATTATTATTCATGGTACAGTGAGCTACTGCAAGAGCTTGTGGGAAATCATGACTAATTGTACACAGTCTTGTGGCTGATATGAGATTAGCCGTCAGTTATGGATGAACTCTTTCTGTCACCCAGGACCTACACTAATGAGTTGTCCCATGATCCTCTAAGCAGTTTAAAACAAAACAACAATAAAACCTACAAATTGCCCCCCATCACTGTAGTCTGCCTTGGGCATTGGTGCTGAAACCAGCAAGCAGACAAAGTTTCACGTATATGAAAGAGTGCGTTTGGCAGTGCATCCACTTGAAAAGAAAGCTGTTCTGTGGGCCATAAAGAAATACACAACCATGTCAAACTGACCTCTGTGGGACTGCTCTTGTAAATAAGGGAGCTCGCCAATTAAAAGAAATCATAATTTAGGGTGCGGGGAACTCATGACAAGAACTATGTAACTCGTCTCAGAGCTGTATAGGAAATCAGACAGTGTGTATGCATATTATCAGAATGACTAACATGGGGCTACTATAATGATGCTATTTTATTACATTTGCTCTTTCATTGTAATCTCTAGAATCAAAAGATACAATTTTAATTGACTCAAATTAGTTTGAGCATTTACAAGAGTTTTGTATTAAATGTTTACATTGTATCTTTACTCTGATATGAGGAATATTTAGAATTTCAACAATACAGCATTACAGCTTTATATATTATCCTATAGCTACCTGTATTATATAAATGTTAGATCATGAAGAGTTACATTATTTGAAACTTGTTTTCTTGGAGTATCTACTCTGATGCTCTTTTTCCTTCATTAGCGTGAATTATGTCATTGTTTTATATTCAAAGCAATACATGATAGAATTGGGGGGAAAGCTTTACAAGGTGTCAGAAGAAAAAATATAATTGTTGGTAATGGAAAAACCAATAACCCAGACAAATATTTTTATGTATATTCCTAGGAAGGAGGAGGAAGGGTTGGAAAATGTTCAATAAATAGTGATGAAAATTATAATTCCAAATAGTGGAAGAAGTGAAAATAAATGATTTTTTACAGAGTCTTAGTATGGATATCAAATGCCATCAGAAAAAAAAATGTTTCAAATATGGCATCCAAGGGATGTTGAATTAATATTTTATATATAAAATATTGAAATTCCTTAGGAAGGGATATCTTGGAAAGTTTCATATGCAATGTAGATGTCTGATCCCACAAACCTTTATTCAAATGACTAACCCTTATTCATACTAGTAGAGGCATTGAAGTGAATGTGACTACTTATATATGAACTATTCATGTAAGAAAGGCATTGGAACATCAGACTCCAGAATTGCTAAGAAAGGAGTACTGCTGAACTTTGTCAATCATATTTTCATATTTTTCCTTTTCAGTTTTTAAACACAATTTGTTGAACTTTTCATTAATCAATTCCCCCTTTCCCCCCCAGTTTCTAAACTTGTTGTATTCTATTAGGAGTTTGCTCTTCCATGGGTTAGGAGTTCATTGTTAGCAGAGGCCTGATTCAGGACAGCAGTTAAGCATATGCTTAATTTTAAGCCCAGTTTAAGTCCTATTGAAGTTAAACACATGCGCCCCTGGATCATAAGTGCCTTCCTGAATACGGCTCTCACTTGGGATTTGAGAGTACACAGTGCTTTGTACCTCCTGTGACAATTCACTTTAGAGAGAGGTATGGGAGCATCTTGCAGAGCCAAGCCCTTGGGTTCTCTGTTATGCTATCCTGAATTTTCAGAGTGAATTGATCTGAGCTGACTTCCACCCTTCAGCAACAAAGATTTTCAGATTCTCTCTTGGCTTTTAACTGTATGCATTGTTAGTTGAAAAGTGCAGTGTTTAGAAAGGAGTAACTATGCTGAAAAGCAGTTGTATATAATATTTTCATTTCTATTAAGTAACTGATGACACATTTTATCAATTTTATTTTTTCTCCCTTAAACTCTTAAGTAAAGAAGAATCCCGTCACACTATGAATATTTATTTTCAAATAAAAATAATGCAAGACAACCCCTCTGGAATGCAATGTTTTTGGTACTGTATAAAATTCCCAGAATATTATTAAATTGTCATTGGTGGAGTGAGTATATGTTGTGTGACCAGTGCAACACATATATGATAAGAGGAAAGAAAAGAGGTTGTCTCTCACACAGTCTTTTAACTTACCTTGCAATTACAAAGAGTACACAACTGACTCCAAGGCAGGCTAGGAGGACATACATCCAAATATCAGGAGAAAGAGGGTTGAGAAAGGAGAAAACACCAGGATTTGTGCCATTGGGTTTCCGGTACAAAATACTGATCCCCAGTGTCATGAAGGGTTTTGAAAAGTCGATTACTTTCTCCCTTACGTAGGTGATAGTGAGAGGAGCAACCGCCAGATCGGCTTTCTGGGAACACAAATTGGAAAATATTCTCATTTTCTCTGCATTCAACAAGCATATTTTTATTCCTTCCACCTTTTCCCATGGGTATTAAACAAGCTAAAACAAACATGTCTAGTTTTGCCTAGAAGCTGAACTGTAATTGAGTGTAAAATAAAAATTCTTGGTTTCCTTACTAAAGGTCATTGTGGGCAGAAAAACTACTTCAGAAGAGCTATAGTAATTTGAGTATGACTGAAACAGTTTACATCAAGAAACTGTGGCAAAACAGTGCATTATTAGGACGTTACCAGAAGCAGAATGGACAAGTCTGACATATTATTCATGGGAAGTGAGCACCCAAACAATTCAAAGCTTTTCCTTGTCTTTGCAGACACCGAGATCCTTTGATGCAATAATACGGGCACCTTTCCAATGGATAGGGTAGGGCATGATTTGCAGAGCCTGCAGGGGGGCTCAGCACCGCTCATGAACTGCAGAGCAGTGAAGTGCAGCGGCTCCCTGCCTACTGTTGTGTAGGGGAGATTGGGTCTACTGCTATGGAGATTTAACTATCATTGCTGCAGAGTAAGGGCCTAGGTGCTGGGTGAACTACTGTAGTCTCAGGGCTGTCATAGTAGCCATGGATGAGGTCTACAGTGTGGGGGAATGTATTTCTTCCCTCCTAGAATACCCCAGCACTGGGGGGAAGGATTTTCCCCCAAAATGCAGACCTTAAGTACTTGTCTTTGCTCAAAGGCTTTTCTGCTCTGTGAAAACGGCTAGTCCTCCTGTTAATGTAAACACTTCATTTGACTTGGCTTCTTATAAACTATCTTAGGTTAAAGTAGAATAAAGACAGAACAATTCATTCTTACATGATCTATGAGTTCTTTGACCATCCCATTCCACTCTCCTTTGTCATTCTGGGCTCCATATTTACCATCAGAAACTAGTTTGACCTCATAGATGAAGCCTAAAATATTTGACAGTTCCTTCAACAAATCCAGGCAATATCCTTCAAATCTGTCATTTCCATACAAGGGCTTATCAGACTTTTTGTACATAACATAGGGATCTTCCTATAGAATAAACACACCAAACATGTAACAATAGAAATGAGGTACATTTCAGATAATCTCAGTTTATACATGACACAAATAATTGGATGATTTACTACAGTTGTACAGGTGCAACAAATTTACCCTGTCCATTAAAAGTCATCTTAGATATGTTAGTAAATTGCCCAAATCAATCAGCTATAAATGTCCTGGGTCTGAGTTTCATGGGATCTGAGGGACTGTTACTCCCATTGGCTTTAATTAGAGTTGTTGGTGTTCAGCGCCTCCAAAATCAGGCCCAAGATCTATACTATATAATGTGCCATGTTAAGGGATGGGTAAGGATACTGCAGTAGTACAATAAATACTAGACCAAGAATCATAAAGTAAACCTAAAAATTGACTTTCTAAATAAAACAAACCTTAAAAAGTATGAAATAATATAGCCATTGACTGGAATATATTCATGGGAGAGAATAAAAAAATAGCATAGGTAGAGTGGTTTTGTGTACAGGGTATTTCCTTTTCAGCTCTGGGCAAGGCAGGTGTCTGTAGTTTTAACCTAAAGCGCAGGGCTCCTGGCAGGGGAAAGTCAGCAGAGAGGAAGTTGTGGCACAAGGAATCTGCAACTTTCCTTTCTCTAGGGAACCCAGAACCAGCCAGTACAGCCCAAGAAGTAGCAGCACTGGCCAGGAAGACAGGGATCAGGGTGGCTGGAGGATACACAGTTCAACACATCCTCCCCACCGTAACTTCCATTCGACATCAGTGAGGATGTACCAGAATCTGTCTGTCCACTCTGCACCATAAGCTGCTCTTCTCATCCAACCTTGTTTGTAGTGAGAAGTCAGAACATGTACACGCTGACTATAAAAGTTAGTATTTGGGTGTGTGAAATTTTCTTTGTTGAAAGAAATACAAATTGTTTCTTCAAAGTACAGAGATAAGCTAAACATAATTTGGAAATGTGATTACTTTAGTGTATAGATGGATAATGGGCAGTTTGAGTCTGTGTCTATATGCAAATAATATGCTGGGCTAGAAACATGGGGTGAAAAGAAGAACAGGAGTACTTGTGGCACCTTAGAGACTAACAAATTTATTAGAGCATAAGCTTTCGTGGACTACTTAAGTGGGCTGTAGTCCACGAAAGCTTATGCTCTAATAAATTTGTTAGTCTCTAAGGTGCCACAAGTACTCCTGTTCTTCTTTTTGCGGATACAGACTAACACGGCTGTTACTCTGAAACATGGGGTGGTTTGTCAAACCATACATTGGTACAGGGAACCACAAAAGATGAAGTGCGGAGTTTAGGCTGAAAAGGAAGGCTTCATATAAATATGTAAAACAATGTAAGCAATGTATGATCTATTCTACACTATGGATAATAATATTAACACTGAGTCCTGTGGCACCTTAAAGACTAACAGCTGTATTGGAGCATAAGCTTTCGTGGGTGAATACCCACTTCGTCAGACGCATGTGGGCATTCATCCACGAAAGTTTATGCTCCAATACATCTGTTAGTCTTTAAGGTGCCACAGGACTCTTTGTTGCTTTTTACAGATCCAGACTAACACGGGTACCCCTCTGATACTTAATATTAACACTATGCAGCAGGACTTACCAAAATGGTAGTGACTATGAGTGTTCGGTTAGCCAGTGAATCGGTGATATTGGTAGATCTGTCTTTATTGCTGTCAGTCATATTAAGGCCACTATTTGAGTTCCAAACCCCAATCTGCACAGAACAAAGTAGATAAATGGCTGCTAAGCCTCGGGGATTGCATTCAGTGAAATTATGTATAATTTTCCATAAATGTGCATTATAGTTCACAGTCCAAAAAAAGAACATTGATACCATACATCACTGTGATAAATTAAAACATAAGCTGTATGAAATGTTTCAGGAACAAACTGGTTATAATTCTAAATAAGGGAACAACATCAAATGGTTGATTGTCGTATTTAAATCATTAGGAACACACTGCTCTTTCAAAAGCAGGTTGAAATGAATTAACCATGAGTATAAGGTATGTCAATATAGCTGTGCATTTGCCCATTTACTACAAAAGTGGAACGTGTTGACTTTGTTTCCTCCTAAAAATGTCAAATGTCTATTTTCATGAAATTGGTTCTTTTTGTAAATGGTAAAGTTGAAACATATGGCAAGACCTTTCCTTTCCAAGACAACAGATTAAAAGCTTGGATAAATATGCTGAAACAGATTGATGGATGCACTGGCCTTTTACTTTTGCTCTGAACCTGCTGAAGGCACAGATGATTATTCCAGTCACTTCTTGACTACTGATAAGACAGAACCATCAAGGTGATGCCATTTCACCTCCGATCAGTATTTGTCAGTAAATGCAAAAGACTAAAGGAGAATGTAGGTTTAGATTCCTTTCCAATCCCCACAATAAGTAGTAACTCCAGCATTTAGGGCCTGATCCAGAACCCAATATAGGCAAGAGGGAGGCTTTCACTGATGTCAATGGATTTGGATCAGTATCTTTACAGTGGTGCAAATTACAAAAGTAAAGTTAATTTATTCAGATAAATATCAACTTTACATATATTCAAATTTAAATCGTCTCAAGATTTTATTTCCAAATCTTTCTGGTATTAATGTCTTTTAAAATAAAGTTGTATAGATTTGGAAATTGGGCAATAATAACTGACCCCACACAAGTTTTCCTCCTGAAAAAATATTGTGCCTCCAAATAGGCGTAATTAAAAATGCTACTTGCCTAACTTTGCACAAGGCCCCAGTTCAGCAAAGTATTTAAGCACATGTCTAAGTAAACACATGAGTAGTTCCATTCACTTCAATGGGGCTATACATGTGCCTAAAGTTAGACATGTGCTCAAGTACCTTGCTGAGCACATGTCTAACTTTAGGCACATGTATAGGGGCCTAAGTGCCCGGCTCTGCAATATGTTGAGTGCTCTTAAAGCCTGCTGAAGTCATTTAGCACCTCACAAGACAACTGGCACATTGAAGAATCAGGCTGAATGTGAGAGCCACTGTTCTGAATGGGCTTGATCCTGCTAGGTGTCGAATGTCTCCTACAAGACATGAATGCCCAGATCCACAAAGGGACATAAGCGTTCCAATGCTGAGAGTCACAATGCCCAACTTTTAGGTGCTTAGAAAAATCACAGGAACAACATTGCGATCCACAAAGCCTGAGTTAGGTGGCTAGGCTCCCTATACAATGAATGGGGAAAGATAGGGGCCTTAAACTGCCATCCACAAAAGCCATCACACTAGTCAGCTCCCTGCTAGCCAATGGCAGATGCTGACTGGATCAGGGCAGAGGTATGTCTTAAGCCCTGCCCCTATCTCTGCTTGCACTCCACAACTGGGAAGTCTCTTCTGGAGTCAAGTGGCTTAGAAGCCAAAGGTGTTTCTTGTGAGATGGAGCTAGGTGCCTGTCAGTCTCCACACAAGGCATCTCGGGGGTGCGGAGGGGGAGCATTTCAAAACCTTTAGCCCAGTGGTTAGGGTACCCCCTGGGATGTAGGAGCCCCCCTGTTCAATTCTGCCCTCTCCTTGGTGAGGAGAAGGGAGTTGAACAGGAATCTGTCACCTCTCTGGGTGGGTCTCTCTCCACATTAACATTCTCTCCCCACCACCAGATCAGGCCAAACAAGCAAGACAGGTGTTGGCGTCACTAGGCATAGCTACCAGGTAACTCGGGGGAGTGGAAGGCCATAAGTGCCGATGAAACTCCTGCGCTCTGGGTCTAGGTAAGCCATAATAACTTTATTTTGTGAACTTTTACCTACTTTTATGCTAACTTCTTACATGCTGTAGCAGAAATGTAATGGTCAGCTTTTCTAGCAAAACACAGTAGAGATAAGGACAGGGGGAAGGGGGAGGGAGAAGCCTCTACGTCTTAGCCTGTGAAGGCCGAAGATAAGCAGACAAATGGGAACTGTTCTAATAAGCCACAATGTGTGTCTGCTGTAACTGCTCGAGGAGGGAGGGGTAGAAAGGGTAAGAAAATAACACAACAAAGGCTTGCACAGAAACAGCTTGAAATATAAAATGGGACACTTGCTTGTATTTGCTGTGCTTAATTTGAGACACGCTGGTCTCCTAGTGCCTATTCAGAGCTCTTAAATAAAATTGGTTTGCTTCTCCACCTCGGTGTCTTCATTAATGCAAAGCACAGCAGGCAACGAACCCCGCTGTTGCCCCCCTCGGGCCCTTTTGGACCGGCAACACAGGCACTCCTCTGCCTACCTTTCCCCCCAGTCTGTGGATTGCATTGGGGCTTAGGTGGGTGATTGGGGCCTGGGTGCCTACAGCGGGGCTGCAGTGTGCATGCCTAGAGGCAGAAACATAGGCCCCTAGGGAATATTTACAGCAGAAATGTAGGTGCTAAATGAGTCTAGGTGCCTACAGAGTTCGGTGGCAGCTGAGCAGGAGTTTTGTGTACAGCAGAGGAGTCTAAAGCTGGGACTTAGGTGCCGAAATATGGGGTTTAGGCATGTAAGTACCTTTGTGGATCTGGGCCTATGTGCCCTCAATTTTTATGGGATTGAATATGTCACTTCAACGGGAACTGACTTCAGTGGGGATGGAGGGCACTGAGCATTTCCAGCATTAGGCCCTGAAGTGACATCTGAATACAGCAATTTGAAAATGGAGCTTTTCATTATCTATCTATTGTTAGACACTCGTGATGAAATGACATATGCAGAAGATGTTTAGAGAGTATTCAGTATCTTTCTATGCTATTAGAAAACTTGATGAATGAAGCATAATATGCCTTAGACCAAATTAATGCAAAAAATGCACAAAACGAGCAGATTCTCTGTACCAACATTCCAGGCTTTTGAAAGGTTAGAAAAAGAATCTTGCCAAGTTAACTGTCAAACAACCGGAAATACAGAATCAAAATATCTGTTGCTGAGGAATGATACATTTTACAAAGCTCACCACAGGTTTTACTTTAATTGCATGGAAAGATTTTCTTCTTAACCTGAGCTAATGAAACAACAACCTCCACTTTGAGGAGCAAAATCAATACAAAAATGGTATATGAGCCATCTGCGTTAAACTGCCAATTTAAATATGATCAATACCCATATAATGATCCACAGTCATTGATTTGTTAAAACAGTCTGGAATGATGTCACAAACATCACTTACCATCTTAGGCTAGAAGAGTTGACCAATGTACCTTGGATTTAAAGAGACAGGGCCAGCTTTGAGTCTGGTCCATTCAGTATACATATATTTTAAATTGAAAGTTTGTGAAAGGTACCAGATTGATGGCTTTGGGGACTGGCATACTCCATCCTCGGAACAGCATGCTTCATCACGCTGGTCTGCCAGTGCGTTTCAACCGTATCCTGGAGGGACCAGCTTTGAGTGCCTCCCTGCTGAGATTGCCAACAAGGCTGCCAAATCAGACCAAGACTGAAACTGCTGACCTGCCTCACATACTGTACACCTCCATCAGCTGTCAGATGGTCAGTCACTACTGACTCAGGCGGGATTCGTTGAGATTATTAACTGAGGCAGGGACTGTCTTTTCTTGTCCAGAACCCAGCACAATGGGACACTGCTCCTGATTGGGGTTTTGGGGATTGCTATTCTATAAATATTACAATAACAATTATATCATTCAAATTATCTATGGCTGAAAGCCCCAGGATCCCATTGTCAATTTCTTTAGCTAACCATTTCTCCTCCTATGGCATTTTTAATTGGGATAATGTTGCTCATGATTCCTTCCCCTCCCCATACAGACACACACATACACACACGTCTTTTAGGTTTCTTTTGCTTCCAGGAGATCAATTTGATCTGAAAAGTATTTGTATACATGACGTGTTGGGCATAATCAGTTTAGTTAATCTGGGGCCATGATAAATAGCTAGTTTCTTTTCATTTGTTTTGGGGCAGTGCGCATTAATCAAAAGCTATTCTGCTCAACGTTGCTAACTTCCTGACACACTGGTGTGCTTGAAATAGCTGGCAATGAGGAAGAGCAGAACGGTCATACAGAACATGGAATAGTACAGTCAGTGTATACACAATACATCAAGATGGCCACTGTACATTAAAATTAAAGGAATGACACCGTAGGTCAGTCTTGATACTAACAATGAAAAAGGTCAGAAGGGCATTGGATGAATGAGGCCAAGGTATTACATCACTATGGTGAATCTGGAGGGGTTTATTGCAGTTTAGTGACAAATTCAAGACATATAATATGCCCTTCTCAATGAGTCTGTGTTCTGAACCAATTGTAATTTGGTTTAAATTAATTCAACGTAACATGAAATGCCTAGAGTCAAAAGCTAGATTGGTTCAATAAGCTTCTGTATGTCAGGTAGGATGATCTATCCACTAGTAATGGGGAAAATAGAATCCGTTGTGCCTTAGCCTGATTCACTGAAGATTAAAACAAGGTTATTAAGTATGTGTTTTATTAGATTAGAAAAAGAGTGCTATAGGACACTCAGCTACTCTAGAGTAGAGTGCCAAAAAAAAGTATTTTTAAATGGGGGGAAAAAGTTTAACGTTTTTAAAGATGTATGCAAAATATAGTTGTTATTTTACACAACATTTTTTTATCTGTATATCCCAAGCACTTTACAAAGGTGGGTAAGAGATTATTATCCCCCTTGTATAGAGGTAGAAAACAAGATTCACAGAAGACTAAAGGCCTTATCAGAGGTGCTGAGCACCTGTAGTGCCCTTCGACTTCAGTTGGAGCTATGGGTGCTGAGCACTTCTGAGAATCAGGCCTTGTAAGTGACTTGCCTATGGCCACTCAGTGAGTCCACAGCAGAGCTAAGAATAAAACTTGGTTCTTCTGATTCTCAGTCTGGTGCCTTTTGTATTGGTCCAAGCATCTCCCATATGTTAAAAGGAAGCATGAGATGCCTGGAATAAGTTGGACAGTTTATAAACAAGCCTGCTTCCAGTTTACATGTGTTATTGAATGTCTGAATTGACCATTAATCGTACTGTATGCCAGGAGCTAATGTAGTAGTGAAAACTTAAGTCAACGATACTAGAAAAGTCATTCATGGCACACACTTTGTGGGAGTGTCAATAAGCAACACACTTAGCACAGCACCCACCATTAATGCTGTTAAAGGCACTGATACTTGAAACCCCACTTTAATGAGTGAGGTAGGGGAACAGCTGTGAAGGTGTCTGCTTTTTAATGCCATCATTCAAAGGAGGAAGAGGGCCAACCCTTGAGAATTAATAAAAAAATATTATTAGGGAAAAATATTTAATCCATCTGAGGCCTCTTTACAATTTGTAAGTACTAGAGTACATATCCTGAGTAGGAATGGAATTCATTCTATCACAGAAAAGCGCACTCTGAGATAGAATATTGTCTCTAAACTGCAATCTGAGATCCATTTGTCAAAACCCAAAGGATGAGTTTTAAGACCCAACCTGAAGGTTTCTTGCATCACCTGTCTGTGTACAAACCTTCTTCCACACTTTATATAAATGCTTAGAAACCTCGCCAGCAGCCTTGGTAAAGAGAAAAATAAACAGAGTGCTTCATTAAAGATGAAAAGTGAAACCAGTCTAGAGAGCTGGGTGCTAGTAGTTATGTTTCAATTAACTCATAGATGATTATTCAGAATCAAAATGGAAATCCACTGAGCCAAATGTTTTAAGTGGGAGGAAAAATAAAGTTGTTTTTAGTTGACATTAAGCACTGAACTCTGTAAATCAAGAACTCTAACTTTTTCATAATTGACACCTCCGGTCTCCCCCCTTTCCCTCCCACCATGAGCCCTTTCCTCTCTAGCTGGAGCACAGGGAGCCCTGTGGAGCACAGTTCCTTGATGCACAGGGTGCATGAAGCCCCTGAGTGGGTGTTTGGTATCCTACCCTTTACACCACACAGCAGAACTGTGCTGGTTCCAATAAATTCAGAGACTTCTGCATCCTTCATTTTTGCCAGTAGTAATTAGATCTAGCTGACAATATGATGCTTGAGATTGCAGCAGTAGCTTTGCGTCTGTTGTTATAGATCGGAGCCTAAATGGAATCTTCCGGGATTAGGTGCTTTTTCTTACCCTGTGTATTAAATAAGGAAAGAGAGGTAGGTTCTTTAGTATCTTCCCAATCTGCTAGCCTACAAATGTGGATTATTTGCTTTTGTTTAATTTAACAAAAAGAAGGTCCAGATAGGTGTCCAATCTGCATCCTCAGGACAACTGGTAAACAACAGTATAAGGGAGACAAGACCTTTTCACATAAATTATTTCTGAAGTATAGCTTTGCAATTTACAAGATTCTAAAGCATGTCCTGATGGAATGTGATTTTGCTTGACCTTTGCTTGAGTGTAATACCAAATTCAGAAGCTTATCCCATAGAACACTGTTTAATCTCAACAGACTAGACCACAACTAATTTCATTTTTCCTCAGTAGCATAACCATTTTAGTGCAACTATGAGTAATTAGGGATGGGTGAAAACATAATTGATTGGCTCATCTTCAATAATTAAACAATTTTTAGTATTTTAGCACATTTTGAGAATATTACTTAAGTTCCTTAAACCCCACCACCACCTCCTTACACATTCATTAAAAAATTCATAATAGATATATAACTTTGGCTAAACCTCCGGAAGTTAAAAAAATCACTTTCTTTAAAATACAGATGCTATTCTTTACAAGGCACACCGGTTTATTGTCTGATGGTACCTACATAAAAGTTCGTTCAACTAGCGCCATTAATTTTGTGGGGAGTTATAAAAATTATAAGATTGAGTTGACATTTAAACTTATATTTACAGGATGTGAGTTGACACAGTGAGGCCTGGGAGGAGCAAAACCTCATGGGAGGAGCAAAAGAAAATTTATTTTCACTTAAGATAATGACTGCCATTTCCAGATTCCTATTCAGTACCCAGATATGTAAGATAATATGAATTGCAAAAGTCAAAAATCTTTTCTCAGTATCTGTGTAGGAGAGTGAGGGAAGGGTGACTTGTCTCCTTCCCGCCCTACCCCAAAACCTGCTGCCCTCCTGGAAGGATCTAGGGAGGTGAGTTTTCTTTACCAAGAGCCCAAGAAACTTTAATGGAAGTTTGTCTCATTAAACACAGCCTTTTGGGCTTTCTGAATGGGAGGCGGGGCGGCTCCAAGCACCAAGCACATGCCTGGGGCGGCAAGCCATGGGGGCCGGCGCGCTGGTCGCCGTGAGGGCGGCAGTCAGGCTGCCTTTGGCGACGTGGCTGCGGGAGGTCCGCCGGTCCCGCAGTTTCGGCGGCAATTCAGCGGCGGGTACGCCGAAGACACGGGACCGGTGGACCTCCACAAGCATGTCGCCGAAGGCCGCCTAACTGCCATGCTTGGGGCGGCAAAATAAATAGAGCCGCCCCTGGTGGGAGGGCATCCCAAACTAACTTAAAAGACAGCTTTTCCAATCACTCTCAGAGCCCCAAAATGTGTCCCAAGGCATGGCTCTTACTTCAGAGCCTGGGTGGGTGGGGAAAAAAGGGGTTCCTTTGCAGAGTATCTCTTATAATTTCTTAGAAGGTGACTCACCCTGCAGCTAGTTGTGGTACCCAAAGCTGACTCCCTTGCAGCTTCTCAGAGTCAGTCTTTGTCCCATCCTCCACCCTCACCCCACAAACTGCTTCAGCTCTCTTATAAGGAATCAGCTGCTTGAGATTTCTTCCCTGCACCGGTGTCTCTGGTTAGCTCATTTAGCAAGCCTGCTCCAGACTTCGTCTCTTGCAGGACAGCTCCCTCACTCCTTGGCTCTCTGCCTTTGAGTGGGTCTGTCGGGACACTCACTGTGTGGCTTTCCATCTTCGTGCACATTCTGGTGGTTCTTGTCGGCATGATGGTCTATACGAAAATGAAAGGGCTGTAAGGTGAGGTATCAGTGGTGACCTGGGCATTGTCTGGAGCCATTGGAGTCCTGTGTGGTCAGTGATGAGAAGAAGGTGGATCCCAAACAGATGATAGAGCAGGACTTTCTCCACCCAGTGTATTGCTAGGCATTCCTTCGAGGATCGAATACCACATTTCATAGTCCAGGAGTTTCCATCATATACAGAATAGGGTGTTCCTGGCCATGGAACTTCTGGGGCAGTACCACTCCCAGGGCCCAGTATGAAGCACCCGTGTGTAAAATAAAATCTTTTGAAAAATCAGGGCTACACACTACAGGTTTGTTACAGAGAATCTCTTTAATTTCTCTGAATCCCAGTCACTCTGGGGGGACCAAGTGACCTGCCGAGAAGCTATTTTTTAATGAAATCATTGAGGGGAGCTGCTAGTGAGGAAAACTGGGCACAAATCACCTATAATACTCTGCCAGCCGAAGGAATGCCCAAACCTGTTTGTTTTATTCTCAGAATGGGTGTGTTGGCTAGGGCTTCCACTTTGTCGACCAAGGGTTGTACTTTACTGTTTCCTGCTAAATCAGTGGTTCTCAAACTTTTGTACTGGTGACTTCTTTCACATAGCAAGCCTCTGAGTGTGACCCCCCCACCCCCTTATAATTTCTTTTTATATATTTAACACCATTATAAATGCTGGAGGCAAAGTGGAGTTTGGGGTGCAGGCTGACAGCTCGTCACCCCCCATGTAATAACCTCGCGATCCCCTGAGGGGTTCCGACCCCCAGTTTGAGAACCGCTGTGCTAAACACTCTAAGTAGGTGGACTCCTGCTTCCCTTAAGTGTATTTCTTTGGGTTTACAGTTAAATTGGCATCCCGTAGAGCAGGGGTTGGCAACCTTCGGCATGCAGCCCGTCAGGATAATCCGCTGGCAGGCCACGAGACATTTTGTTTACGTTGACCTTCCACAGATACGGCCCCCTGCAGCTCTCAGTGGCCACGGTTCACTGTTCCCGGCCAATGGGGGGCTACGGGAAGCGGCAGCCAGCACATCCCTGCAGCCCGTGCTGCTTCCCGCAGCTCCCATTGGCCGGGAACGGTGAACCGCAGCCACTGGGAGCTGCGGGGGGCTGTGCCTGCGGACAATCAACATAAACAAAATGTCTCTTGGCCCGCCAGCAGATTACCCTGATGGGCCATGTGCTGAAGGTTGCCGACCCCTGCTGTAGGGTCTGAAGGATGGCAGCTAAGTCTCTGACGTGAGTTGGCCAGTTCCAACTATAGACTGCCACATCATCCAGGTAAGCTGCTGCATAGGGCTAATGTGGCCATAACACCTTGTCCATTAGTGTTTGAAAGTGGCCAGGCCACTGTGTAACCTGAAGGCAGTATTAATGAACTGAAACAGGCCCACACCGGTCAAGAAGGCAGACGTGGCATGGAAACTGGGGGAGAGCAGGATCTGTCAAAAACCATTAGTGAAATCTAATGTAGAAATGTATCAGGCTTTGCTGAGCCCATTGAGCACATCACAAATTCGGGGAATAAGGTATACAGTACATTGAAGTCAGGGATCATGTTTATCTGGTGGAAGTCTATGCAGAATCGAACGGTCCCATCTGCTTTAGGGACAAGGATCACATTGGATTACACCAGGGACTTTGATGTTTCAATTATGCCTAGCTTTAACATCTCCTGGACCTCCTGTATTAAATGGGATTTTAACCCTTTCAGGACAGGTACATTTAGCAAGCCTGCTTCAGGCTTCAACTGGGTTTTATCTGAATGTAGTGGTTGACTAGCAAGGTTTGTCTTGGCAATGGGTAAAGTACGTCCTAGTATGCCCACACCAGGTCTCTAATTGACCTCTCTGGTCAGTGGACAACCCATTACCAAGTTGGATCCCTTTGACCCCTACTGCAAATAGTTCTGGGAGCTGGGGTCCTAACTCCTCATCTCTTTCTGGATGGATGAAGAGATATTCTGCACCCTCCAAGGTCACAGCAGGGTAGATCTCCTGTGGCCTTTGTCAGTCTGGGTAGTAAACCTTGTAATCAGCTGGCCCAACACAGAGTACCTCACAGGGGCCCTGAAATTTGGCTAGGAGTTTGCTGTCTGAGCTGGGGAGAAATAGGATGACTTGGTTGCCAGGCTGGAATACCCTCATCCTAGCTTCCTTATTATACTGCCAGGCCTGGCTCTATTGGGCCTGAAATAGGTTGGCCCTGGAAAAATGACCAAGGCACTCCAGCCTCTCTTTCATTTGTAGGACATAGTGGAGGACATAAGTGGGTTGGCTGGGTTTCCTGTGACTCCTCGACCAGATCTAAGATACCCCGGGGTTGTCTTCCATTGAGAATTTCAAAAGAGGAAAAGCCAGTAGATGCCTGTGGAACTTCTGTGTGCCACAAATAAAAGGTACAGCAGCAATTGATCCCAATCTCTGGTTTCTGTCCCAATGAACTTTCTTAGCATCAACTTAAGAGTCTGATTAAACCATTCAAGTAGGCCATTGGTCTGAGGATGGTAGGACCAAGATCCAGCGTCAAACCTTTAAGGGAAACAAGACCCCTTGATAATTTCTGAAGGAAGGCCTACCCTGGAAAAGATCTGCAGTAGCTCCTGCACAAGGGTGGAAGTGATAGGGTTCTGCAAGAGAGCAGCTTCTGGTTACTTTGTGCCATACCTGATGAGTATGAAATAAATGTGGCCCCGGGCACTTTTCTCAAGGGGGCCTACGATGTCAATCCCTACCTTATATTGTTACAAGAAGGAGGGATATTAAGGGTGCCTGGCCTCGTTCCTTATGGGCTACCTTCTGTCAATCCGGGCAGGACAATAAAAATCCACTACTTCCTAAAATATACTCAGCCAAAAGAATTGGGCCAGTAGTTTTCCAAATGTCTTTGCCTTATCCAGATGTCCAGTCATCAGGACAGAGCGTGCTAGTCTCAACAGTTCTTGATGAGCTGGTTTGAGAACCAGGAGTTGGACCTGTGAGGTTGTTTCTTCACCCAGTCCAGAATTTCATTCTGTAACTTGAAATGGGGAAACTGTTGGATAATAGTGTTCTTAGGTGGCTTCCCCATTGATCACAGCTACCTTGTTGAAACATTCTTGGAGGGTCTGAACTTTATCCTGAGCAGTGATGAAGTCAAAGGTGTCATCTAGTCTAAGGGTCTCTGACTCGCTTTGGGGCGGAGTGTGATGGGGGTCTATTGGGAGGTCTGTTCCAGGGAGTCCTCTTCTTGGGATAGACTCTCTCCAGGCCCCAAGGGTACAGCCCCAGCACAGGCCCAAGTCTTACTGGACCCTTGAGAGTTGCCTGGGGTAAGGGGCATTGAGTTTCTATTCAGGAGCATGGGGAGGTGGATGCTAATTGTGACCCAGGATTACAGGCCAAGGATGGTGCTCCACTACATCTACCTGGAGACACCCTATGTAGTCAGCTACTTGTAAGATAATAGGGACAGTTGGATAAGTGCCTCTTTCCCATGTACGTAGAAGATTTGGACAGTTCGGTTGGATTAGAAGGCTTGGTGCAGGAGCATTTGCCCAAAGCCAGAGTCCATCAGCCCATCTATGAGGTGTGGTCTAACTTGATGGGAACCAAGAAGGGTCTTTTGGCATCCCTCTTTGTCAGGTATGAGATATTGCCTTGTTGGCCAAAGTGACACCCTAAATAATCAAACTCCAGGAAGGGGCACTCTCACTGCATGTGTCTTAACTGCTCACACTGATAACATATGATCACACCCTCTTGAAAGGTAGATGAAGTCCACTCTGGCACCTGGAGCGCCACCCACTTGAGATCCCCAGGAAGGTAGGGGCTCTGTCCATCAAGGGGGCCAAGTAGTGTGGGCACCTCCATGTTCCAGGGGTGCTGAAACCTAGTGCATCTCCAATTACTCTTGACTTACCGTGGGGAAGCAGGAAGGGGTGGTGCTCCCAAGGCCTGGGGCCTCTGCCTCCAAAAAGCTTTCTGTCATCTCCACGGCCTCTGCAATGGTTGCTGGATCGAACCAATGGACCCAGACTTTTACTGCTACTGGGAGAATTTGTAAGTACTGTTCCAAAACAATGCTATATATGACGTTGCCCATGGTCTTGGTTTCTGGTGTCAGCCAGCCAAATCTCAGAGCTGTTGGGCGATGGCCCATGGGCTGCCTCCTTTTGGAAAGGTTTCCTCTTGAAACTTCCTATGATAGACCACTGGTGAGAGTCCAAACCAATCCAATATGGCAGGCTTCAGGGTAGAGTAGGACTTGGCTTTATCTGCACATAGGGCCCTGTAAGCAGTCTGGGCGCACCTGGTTAGATAAGGGGCAATCTGGGTGGCCCAGGAGCTCCTCTCATAGCCAGTGGTGGCCACCCACTCAAATGTTATCAGGAAGATTTTGAGGTGGAGTTAGTCAGTTTGGTTAGGGTGGGCCCTGGGAGAGACTCAGCAAAGAGCACCCTCATGGGAGTGCTCAGTGAACCTTGCATGAACAGCCTGGCCATCTTGGCTTGGAACTGTCAATTCTATTCCTGTTTGGCCAGCTGGGCCTTCTCCATGCACTGATGGTGGATGGGGGGTTGTAAAGCCTCCTAGAACTGATGATTTCACTCCTCCTCTATCTCTTGCTGCTATATTATTAATTGCAATATTTCCTTTCTGGCTTCTCTTGGGAGAGGGGAGATCAAGTCCCTATTCAGACACTAAATGTAGGAGGGTGAAGGAGGGATGGACTGTCTCTTTCCCCTACCATCTTTCCTCCCACAAGGATCTGGGGAGGTGGTTTCCTTTCATAAGAGTGCAAGAAACATTAATTAAAGATTGTTTCATCAACACATGGCTCATTTGGGCTCCTTTCTGTAGGGAGGGGTGCCAAATAAACTTAAAAGGGAAATTCCCCAATCACTCACAGAGTCCCAAAATTCTGTCTCAGGGCATGGCTCTTACCTCAGAGCCTGGGTGAGGGGGAAAAAAGTGGTTCCTTCACAAAGTCTCTCTTATCAGTTCTTATGAGGCAATTCACTCCAGGTCTAGTTTGTAGCTGCTCTGCCCAAAGCTGACTCCCCAGCAGCCTCTCAGAGTCAGTCTTCCTCCTCTTCCCCATAAGGGCTACTTAGCTCCTTTATAAAGAATCAGCTACCAGGTGTCTCCTGTTGGCTCATTTAGCTAGCCTGCCCCAGGCTTTAATCTTCTGCAGGGCAGCTTCCTCGCCCCCTCTTGCTCCTTTGCTCTCTCCCAATCTGTGTTGCAACTTTAACCCAAACAATGTAAAAACTAGGACGAGCTTTTTTCAACCATAGGAAATGTAGGTGAAGAGGAATGGGCTTCAAGATATCACTGTCAAATTAGGTTTTCATCCTCATGGTTCATGAGGTCCACCTTTCAGTAAGCACAGTCCCACTGACTGTATTGTGTGGCTCACAGTTTGAACACAGTTAGTTACCTTTTCTGTTCCTTCTTCCTTGAGACTAATAATGTCCAAATCAAAATCCTTTCTTAAGCCGTCTGTTTTGTTGAAGGTAATGCGCCCTGTCAAACCATCCCACCGTGCCTAGGGACAAATGAAAAAACACACTTCCATTTAATGTTTAGCAACAATTATTCTAAAGCCATCAAAAATGTTACACTTATTAGCGCACCAGATGGCTGTTCCCTTGCTGGGCCCATAAAAAGGGGTGGGGCCAATCCTGTCCCCCACTACACCCTGCCAAGCAGACTGAATGATGTGGAGAAAATCACCAGGGGAGTTTTCCTACCCCTGAGCACTCCCCGTCCCCCTCCCCCATGTGTTTTACTGTGGCACATTGTGATCTGGACGTCAGCTGTGATCGTTTGTAAAATGTTGCTGAAGCCTCATTCCCTTCCTCACCAGAATTGGTGGGGTTCATTAGCTGAACCAACTAACCATCCAAAGTTGCCAGAGAATCCAAAAACAGTCTGATTTTGGTTTTCCTCTTTAAAAGTGACACTCAGGTCACCCCTGCCAAATCCACTACAGGAGCCCGATGCACAGAATCTCAAATTTCACCTAGCGCTCATAACTTGTGAAGGGCTTTCATCACTCACTGTTTGGACTGTTGAACAGATTGTGGTTAAATCTTGTCTAGAGCCAAGGGATTTGGGTCTTAATGCCCTTAGACTCCTCTGAAAATCTCAACCTAAATAACTTTGTTCAGAACATTTTCTGGAGGACTACATTCATAAGTAATATACATGCAGCTGCAGTGGTCACCGAGGAAGGTTTTTTTTTTTGAAAAAACATGAGACATATCTTATTTATAATTAAAATAATGCTCTTCAAATCATGACCCCAATTCTGCTTCCATAGATGTCCATTGCACAATTCCCATTGACTTCAATGGAAGCCAGAAGCAGGCTTTCACCGAGGCTGGCAAAAAGCCCCGTGGTTTACTTAAGTTACACTCAAGTCTTTAATACAAGATTTAAATGGGGGCATAGGTGGCGCATCAGAGTTTACAGAGACTCTCTGGATCAAGGTGCATTTTAACATAATTAAATAAAAATGCATCTTCACAATTTCCTTTAAACTTTAATATCAGGGAAGAAAGTAAACGGGGACATTTGTTGTACACCGCTACCTCGATATAACGCGACCCGATATACACAAATTCTGATATAACGTGGTAAACCAGTGCTCTGGGGGTGGGGGGGGGGGCTGCGCACTCCGGTGGATCAAAGCAAGTTCAATATAACGCAGTTTCACCTATAACGCGGTCAGATTTTTTGGCTCCCGAGGACAGCGTTATATCGAGATAGAGGTGTATATCACAGTATATTCAGGTAGGATTATTGTATATAACAGTATACAGTAGATACGACCAAGGATAATTCTGAATTGTGGTTGTCAATTCTCTGTTCTAAAACAACCTCTAATGAAGCATAAGATTGCTACATCTGTGTTCTTTCCCAATATAAACCAAAGATTTGCACCTTTTAAAATTAGACCCATATGCTATATAGCCTGCGGATTTTGGTCCCACCACTGAATCTTATCAACTAGAGAGAAGGATTTGATGGATTTTAAGCTGAAAACAATTGTTTTAATCTATTTTTAGAGACCCCCACATTAGATTAATTTCTTCAAAAGTACAAGTTAGATATAAATAATGACATAGCTTCCACATACGTGCCAGCCTTATAATTCTTAAATTACAGGCTTTTCTGCTATGCTTTTTCTTTTTTTCTTCATTTGATTGATCTTAGGTAGCTTTTAAAAAAGATGCATAATAAAATCAACAAATATAAATTACAGAGTAGTGTAACCACTTCTTGTTTAATCTGTACATAGTTCTGAATCTTCAGGGATTAATCTCAGACACGGGTTTGCCATTACCATGTATCTCAAGCAAATCTGCTATGGTTAGAGCTTGTCTCTAAATGTTATGGAAGTAGGGTGGGATTTTCGAAAGTGACTAAGGAATTTAGGAGCACAAGCTGCCCATTCAGCGGGGCTTGTGTTCCTAAATCACGCAGGAGTGTATGAAAATCCCACCCATAAACAATTAAACATTTTTTTTGAATATGCAGCTCATATTTTGATTCGGTGATGTAAGATACTAAAATGTGCATCTGAGAAGGATCATGTTGACGCATTTTGTTTTATGAGACCAGTTCAATTTCTTCTTCTGACATGATCACCATCACTTAGTTGTAATGATGGATCTTGTCTAAATGATCATATTTTTTAGACAGTGATTTGCCACTAACAATTCACTTTCGTCATCACTGTATCACATACCTCACTCCTCCATTAAACGTATTATGGTCTTGAATAAAAGAACTACCAGTAAAATTTTCAAAAGTGACTTAGCAGCCTAAATCTCATTGAAAAAATCAATGTGACTTGATTACTTGAAAACTAAGTATCTGAGTTACTTTTGAAAGGAGGATTTAGGATCCTAAATCATTTAGGTGCTTTTGAATGTACATAATTCCATTTCTGTCTGCAAAGATACTGTAAGAATAAAAATGGGGTATTTCCAGACAGTCATATCATAACCTTTTTATGCCATGAATGCCCTATGAAATTATAGAAAGCCTTCCTCAAAAACTGATGGCAGGATATGGGCCAAAGACTACCCACTTAGGTTCAAATCCTGGTCCTTTTGAAGTCAAATCTCACACTGGCTTCAAAATATGCTCAGGGAAGCCCTATGGCCTATGCTATACAGGAGGTTGTTTTTAGAAATGGTCAGACTAGATAATCACAGTGGTCCCTTCTGGCCCTATAAACGATGAATAAGACCAGAATTTGGCCCCTAAAATGAAATATGCCAGTTCCAAGAAAGAATAGTCCATATTCACTTCTAGGGAAATGATCAGGTAACTCCAGGATGTTGGAGCATATTAGGTATCACGTGGTCAGGCAAATGACGGAAAATCAGTTACACAGTTCTCAAATGTAATTAACTAACAGAAATGAAGCAGAAATTTCAGTACAGTGAGAATTCACATAACTGTGTAACAGTGCAGCAAGATTTCATGCTTTTATATGCAATATTTATAGCAATTTTAATGTTTCTAGTGTCATTCCATGTTAAATGTTACAAGGTATAATAAAAGTGAATCAGAATCTAATCAGGCAATTCATCAAAAGAAATAGCTTTTTTGCACTTTGTCCTTGCTTTTGACTCCAGTAGAAGTTAGGGCACAATTTAAACGCTGATGTATATTATCTTCCACTTAATTTTGGTTGCTTTGAGTATGGCTGTAGCTTAATTAAAAATACTTAATTTCATTAATTTGTGTTTGCAGTATCCTTCTCTTAAATCTCAAACTTAGGGGCTGCATCCGACAATAGTACCATGGTCAAAAGAGGTCAGGAAATGAACTCCTACAATGCTTTTCATTCGGGGTTGGCAGCAGTAGGACAATGCAGTGATTAACAGAGGTTCACAATCAGATGCACTACTCTAAAATAATATTTTATCATGTGATTAATATTTTCATTTCTACTTTCTTTATATTTTCAGATCATCAACCAGAATCAATATTAAGCCTTAGTTCCATCCAAAGCCAATCAACAGATCAATAACAAAGTCAATAGTTTCAGTTGCAACCAGTTTTCAGTAGCTGACAACTTTAGAGTTCAAATCTTTGTACAACAGATGGGTTTAATGATCTCTTGTGTTTCTGATAGACTTCATTTTCAAACCTGAGCATTAGCAAGGTATAACTAGAGCAAGTAATTATAATGTGTAGTACATATAATACTCTTAGTGTCATAAGGAATGAATACATATTTATTTTCAGGAGGAAGCTCTCTAAATTCAAATCTCAGTGTTACAAATGTACCCAGACAATCTTATGTTTAGACCGTGCTCCATTACCATTGACATCAAAACATTAATCCTTTCTCAGGCAGCGTGATGGGCACACAAACCCCACTCTGGTTGAAATAAGCAATACAGTGTCTACACTGACACTTCGTTGACCTAATTACATTGATTGACTCTACACTGCTCAGGGAGGTGGTGTTACTATATAGGCATAGAGAGGCACTTACGTTGGCGTTAGCCAAATTTAAGTGAAGACACTTCCACAGCTAGGTCAATGCAAGGCAGCTTACATTGACCTAATTGTGTAGTGTAGACCAGGCCTCAAAAAGAGGTATGCCCTGGGAGGAAGTCAACCTGCCATAACTCTGCCAAACTATTAGTTTTATTTTTATGATGTATTTATTTTGATTTATTTAAAATATGTCTATCCAAAGTACTTCAATTAGCTGCTTGCAGCATTCTCTCTCTCTCACTGGTTATGTCTAGACTTCAATCACTGTGGGTGAGTTAATCTAACTAGCTTGGGTCTCAGAGCAGTGAAGCCAGCATGAGCTGCATAAACCCTCTCGGAACTGTGCGTAGCCAGCCTGTGCTAGAGCTGCTGTGGCTTCACTGTTCTGGGATCTGAGCTAGCTAGATTCAAGCTAGCCCAGGCACATTGACTTGAACTGCAGTTACACTAAATGATTGCTGTCTAGACGTACTCTCTGTGAGACTAGTATTACAATGACAGTCATCGGTAGTGGGGGATTTTAGATTTCAGAATCTCAGCTTCTTCAAAATACCATAGCAATATAAAGACGTAATCAAGCAATCTTTACTTCTAGGATCTTAAATTATCCCCAGAATATTTACTATGGGATCTTCAGAGAGAGACTATAACAGGGTTTAAAAAAAAACCTAGATAAATTAATGGAGAATAGGTCCATCAATGGCCATAAGCCAGGAGGGGAAGAGATGGTGTCCCTAGCCTCTGTTTGCCAAAAGCTGGGAATAGGCAACAGGGGATGGATCACTTGATAATTACCTGTTCTGTTCATTCCCTCTGGGGCACCTGGCATATCGGAAGACAGGATACTGGGCTAGATGGACCTTTGGCCTGACCCAGTATGGCCAGTCTTATGTTCTTATGAGAGACTTGATGTCTGTACATTCCCTCTTTTCTATTGATTTTTCCATGTTCTCCAATATTCTGTGTAACCAGAATTTTTTCCTGGACCTGTCCCTTGGTTTTCCATTTGGCATCTAATCAAGCACTGCCTCTTCAATCTCAAGCTTCATTTCAACTATATCCAATTTCAACTATATCCAGCTATATTTGTGGGTAATACACGAATGGGAAACACCACAGGTCTCCATGATCTATCCATAGGTGGTGGTGGTTTGAGAAAAGCCTGGGAGAGGAGGAAGAGCCAATGTATATGTGTGTGAAATATATAGAATATGTATGAATATATGTGACTAAGTACTTGCAAAATGATTAAGGTCCAGGTTACCACAACCGTAAATAAATAGCTTTTAAAAATAACCAGCCCAAATGATCACTAAATATGGCCATTGGCTGGACTTGGTGTAAAAGCTGCATTAGAACTACACCCACTACAGAAAATTCATTCTCTTTGCCAGGCATCATTGAGATGCTGCACAACATCAAGCTCAAACTCAGTTGTGTGAAAGGTCTTCTGACATTTTGCATCTGTCACAGGACAGTTGAATTATTATATAATATTAAAGCAGACCAAAGGGATGTTAAGCTGTATCTTGTGTGGAAATGTGAAATATATCTTTGGTTACAAATGCTAAGTGACTTTGTCTCCCTTCTCCCAAAAAAAGCCTTGCAGATATAACTAGGCAGCTATAAATAGCACTGTTATTGACCTGAGAGAGTCACAAAGCTGACAACGAGCCACATTTAAAAAAACAATAGCCTCTACATTTTGCATAGTCAATTACTGTGCTTGCAGGTGCAGCTGGAATTTGAGCATTTAGGGCCGGATCTTAGAATCATAGAATATCAGGGTTGGAAGGGATCTCAGGAGGTCATCTAGTCCAACCCCCTGCTCAAAGGAGGACCAATCCCCAACTAAATCATCCCAGCCAGGTTTTCATCAAGCCTGACCTTAAAAACCTCTAAGGAAGGAGATTCCACCACCTCCCTAGGTAATCTTAAGGCCACAGAAGTTAGTTGGAGCCTTTCTATTGACTTCAGTGGGTTTTGGATCAGGGCCTTAAACTGTCTATTTGGACTCTCTCCATATTGCTTGTGTAAAATTATGGATGCAAATTCAGAGACTTGGTTGAGGCCTCATTAGAAATGTGGATCTTGAAATCCAGTTTTCCTGTAGACAGTGAGCAGTTTTCTCTGTGTAATAGCAATTTTGGAAAAGGTCCCCGCTGAAGATAATGGAGTTATGCTGATTTGCACCAACTGAAGATCTAGCCCATTGTGTATGACTTTATGCTTAAAATGAAGAGATCATTCATGGTCTAGTAGTTAGAGCAGAGACTAAAAGTCAAGAGGCCTTGGGATGAATTCCTGACAGTTGCAGATGCTTGGCACTTGTCAAGGTCAGGCCTTTAGTTGTGTCATTGCTGCCTGACTATACCAAATATGTGAGGCAAAATACACTAACAGTGGTGTAGTAATCATTCACCGTCTCTTTCCTCTTTCTTGTACTTATCTCTCTCTCCAGCCCTTTGTCTTTCTTAAACTTAATAGAAAGTTTGAGGAGGAGGAATTCAACAGCAGAGTTTGAGGGAAAACAGATTATTCCTCTCCTTTGTCTTTATCAGCACTTCCTGATACAGAATGGAAGGGTGACCATTTTCTCTGGCTTTGACTTAATAGTCAAATGTGTGATCAGGACCCTATTGTGTTAGGTGCAGTACAAATCCAGAGATAGACATGGTCGCTGCTCTGAAAAACTAATGCTAAACTGGAAAACAGAATAATATTCCAAGGGTTATGAGAATTAATGCAAATGCTGGGGAGATATAAATTATATTATTTGATTGGCAGTGGTAGTTAGGAAGTTGATGAGAGCTGCTTTTCTCACTCTTAGCTTTTTGCTTAACTAAGTTTTGCTTTTTGACTAGTACTATAGAGCTACTATTTGTCATCACAACACATTATTGAACAGATATAGAATAAGCTCTTTATCAATTTTATTACTACTCTCTTCAAACAGCATTTAGGGCTGGTCTACACTGGGGGGGGGGGTCGATCTAAGATACGCAACTTCAGCTATGTGAATAGCTTACATTGACTTACCGCGGGATCGATGGCTGCGGCTCCCCCGTTGACTCCGCTTCCGCCTCTCGCTTTGGTGGAGTTCCGGAGTCGACAGGGAGCGCATTCAGGGATCGATTTATCACGTCTAGACGAGACGCTATAAATCGATCCCCGATAGATCGATTGCTACCCGCCGGATTGGCAGGTAGTGAAGACATACCCTAAGTGACAGTGCTGAGTAGTTCAGCAAGCCCAGTGAAAACAGTTCTCAGACAAGACCAAAGTCTGGAATTTGATAACGCTTGCAATTTTATTTTGCTGTTTTAAGTTGATTGTAAAACACAGTTAGATGTAAAGCTATATAGAGTGTATTGTATTAGGTATGTGATGGGCCCCAGATTTTTTTTAATGCCACCGTGTTTTAGAAATGCTTCTCAGATATACTGTTGAATCACGTGTCTTTCCCATTTCTCATATAGTTTTTATCAACTTCACAAAATGTGTACAATTCAGGTGTCTGAAAGATTTAGACAAACCTTGGTTTACTGTACTACACACATGGACAGGAAATACTGTAGCTCACTTCTCCAAGACAAAACTTGCTAACACAGTATATAGCCAATTCCATTGTAAGCCATGTTGAGCAGTAATGAATAAGAGAAAGTTTGATCTTCCTTTGGTTTATTAGTCTTCAGTCAAAGTCCCTGATTTTTTAGAATTGTAAAGAGATCCCTCACAGTTAACTGATGATATTGCTTTTGGTTAGAGTTGAAATTGTAATAGAAAAGCTGCTTCAATTCTCTCATCAACTGAGTGACTCATACAATTAGTCTTTTTACTAAAGTTGACATCTTAGGGGTTAAATAGCAAAGTGGGTTAATGCATTACCTTTCCTCTAGCTAAGATCAAATCCAGCACAAAGAATAAGAGAAAAAACATTTGATGGTGCAATTTTATCTGCCCCACCTAAAACCCACCACATTTGGCAGCGTCTTTACTTGGGAGAGGTCCAGGACTGAGAGGGTGTGAAGAATATTGCTAATTAGGATTGAAGTGGGAAGGGAGAGTTATGTGGTGAAGCTTGTTTATATACGCTAGCTCTGACCCCACTTATAAGACTCTTATTTTCATGAGCACCATGTTCACCTAGTTTTGAAAATAAAAGTTGGAGAGCTAGTGAAAGAAATGGAGGCGAGTGGATTTCTCATGAAAGCTGAAGTTCTTTGAACTGTTCAGCAACACTCATTTTCAGAGCGGTTTGGGCTACATGGTGCGCAAGAGTAGTGAAGAAAAATTTTGAGTGTGCCATTTCAGTGTGAAATTTGACAAAATGATCCCTAATTACTTGAGGGTGACAATTCAGGTGTCCTTGTTTCAAAGTCTGTATTGTGAAATGCCTTTGAGGAGATTCTTCTTGGATACATGTCTTCAATGCTTAAATCAGACAGCTTAAATTTCCTATCAAATAAAATACAAAGGGGAAGTGGGTTGAGATTTGAGGGAAAAGCATAATTTTGTAAGGTATTCTTCCCACTAGGAACTAGGGTATTGTATATTTTTCAATTACCATTACCAAAGTGACAAAGTGCAGCACAAAATATTAAAACAATTATTATTTATGTTATGGTACAGTACTATTGGTTAGTATTAATTGGTTTGAGACTGGGATTCCATTGTGTGTTATACACCGTATAAGTAGTAACATAAGAACATAAGAACGGCCATACTGGGTCAGACCAAAGGTCCATCAGCCCAGTATCCTGTCTGCTGACAGTGGCCAATGCCAGGTGCCCCAAAGGGAGTGAACCTAACAGGCAATAATCAAGTGATCTCTCTCCTGCCATCCATCTCCACCCTCTGACAAACAGAGGCTAGGGACACCATTCCTTACCCATCCTGGCTAATAGCCATTAATGGACTTAACCTCCATGAATTTATCTAGTTCTCTTTTAAACCCTGTTATAGTCCGAGCCTTCACAGCATCCTGAGGCAAGGAGTTCCACAGGTTGACTGTGTGCTGTGTGAAGAAGCATTTCCTTTTATTTGTTTTAAACCTGATGCCCATTAATTTCATTTGGTGGCCCCTAGTTCTTATATTATGGGAACAAGTAAATAACTTTTCCTTATTCACTTTCTCCACACCACTCATGATTTATATACCTCTATCATATCCCCCCTTAGTTTCCTCTTTTGCAAGCTGAGAAGTCCTAGCCTCTTTAATCTCTCCTCATATGGGATCCGTTCCAAACCCCTAATCATTTTAGTTGCCTTTCTCTGAACCTTTTCTAATGCCAGTATATCTTTTTTGAGATGAGAAGACTGCATCTGACTGTAGTATTCAAGATGTGGGCGTACCATGGATTTATATAAGGGCAATGAGATATTCTCCGACTGATTCTCTATCCCTTTTTTAATGATTCCTAACATCCTGTTTGCTTTTTTGACTGCCACTGCACACTGTGGTCAGTCTTCAGAGAACTATCCACCACAATCTCTTTCCTGATTAGTTGTAGCTAAATTAGCCCCCATCATATTGTATGTATAGTTGGGGTTATTTTTTCCAATGTGCATTATTTTACATTTATCCACATTAAATTTCATTTGCCATTTTGTTGCCCAATCACTTAGTTTTGTGAGATCCTTTTGAAGTTCTTTACAGTCTGCTTTGGTCTTAACTATCCTGAGCAGTTTAGTATCATCTGCAAACTTTGCCATCTCACTGTTTACCCCTTTCTCCAGATCATTTATGAATAAGATGAATAGGATTTGTCCTAGGACTGACCCTTGGGGAACACCCCTAGTTACCCCTCTCCATTCTGAAAATTTACCATTTATTCCTACCCTTTGTTCCCTGTCTTTTAACCAGTTCTCAATCCATGAAAAGATCTTCTCTCTTATACCATGACAACTTAATTTACATAAGAGCCTTTGGTGAGGGACCTTGTCAAAGGCTTTCTGGAAATCTAATTACACTATGCCCACTGGATCCCCCTTGTCCACATATTTGTTGACCCCTTCAAAGATCTCTAATAGATTAGTAAGACATGATTTCCCTTCACAGAAACCATGTTGACTTTTGCCCAACAATTTATGTTCTTCTATGTTCTTATGTTTCAACTAATTTTCCCGGTACTGACGTTAGACTTACTGGTCTGTATTTGCCGGGATCACCTCTAGAGCCCTTTTTAAATATTGGTGGTACATTAGCTATCTTTCAGTCATTGGGTACAGATGCTGATTTAAAGGACAGGTTACAAACCATAGTTAATAGTTCCACAATTTCACATTTGAGTTCTTTCAGAACTCTTGGGTGAATGCCATCTGGTCCCGGTAACTTGTTACTGTTAAGTTTATCAATTAATTCCAAAACCTCTAGTGACACTTCAATCTGTGACAATTCCTCAGATTTGTCACCTACAAAGGACGACTAAGGTTTGGGAATCTCCCTAACATACTCAGCAGTGAAGACTGAAGCAAAGAATTCATTTAGTTTCTCCGCAATGACTTTATCGTCTTTAAATGCTCCTTCTGTATCTCGATCGTCCAGGAGCCCCACTGGTTGTTTAGCAAGCTTCCTGCTTCTGATGTACTTAAAAAACATTTTGTTATTACCTTTGGAGATTTAGGCTAGCTGTTCTTCAAACTCCTTTTTGGCTTTTCTTATTACATTTTTACACTTAATTTGGCAGTGTTTATCTTCCTTTCTATTTACCTCACTAGGATTTGACTTTCACTTTTTAAAAGATGCATTTTTATCTCTCACTGCTTCTTTTACATGGTTGTTAAGCCACAGTGGCTCTTTTTTAGTTCTTTTACTGTGTTTTTTAATTTGGGGGATACATTTAAGTTGGGCCTCTATTATGGTGTCTTTGAAAAGTGTCCATGCAGCGTGCAGGGATTTCACTCTAGTCAATGTACCTTTTAATTTCTGTTTAACTAACCTCCTCATTTTTGCATAGTTCCCCTTTCTGAAATTAAATGCCGCAGTGTTGGGCTGTTCTTCCCACCACAGGAATGTTAAATGTTATTATACGATGGTCACTATTTCCAAGCGGTCCTGTTATAAAACTGCATTCTTACACCCATCTTCCAGAACAGCCTCAATAGCTTTCTGCCTAGCAGAAAGGTCAGGTGACCCAGACCCAAGTCCTCTAATTAGACAATGGGAAACATAGCTAATATATTTTCCATCATGTCCACATAGGGTTGCAATGCCTTTAAAGTACTAGTCTAGTTTCTTTTTTAGTCCATGACTGCAGACTTTCCAAGTCTAGTGGAAGCACTTGAAGATGCTGATCTCTGTACTGATGAAAGATCATGTCTAAGGAAAAAAAAAATTTTGTTCTCAGAAAATGTTATGTGCTCATCAGCTAAATGGTCTGGAAGTTCCACTCAGTGTAACTGAAAGTTAGATGCACATCACCCCGTATGGAGTGCTTTTGTATTTTTAGCCTCTTTCAAACTCCTATTATCATTTCCATAATGAAAAATCTCCTCTTTCTTCTCTATCCAATACATGTGACTACATTGTGTGTCTGTTCATATTTTCAGTTTTCAGATTTAGTTTGTGTTCTACTAGTTGTCATCAAGGGAAGAATCTCCTGGAAATAGTTTTTTGTGATTTGAATCCACTAAACCAGAGTACTGGATATCCTGCCCTTCCCTCCTTCACTTAGTCAATCCAGCAAAAGCAGCCAAGAAGTGATCTGGAAGTGTTCACTTCTTCAGATCACCAATTCTGACCTTCAGTTCCTCTTAGGGCAGCTTCCAAAGCAACAGCCAGCTTGGAGATGTGTTCACATCGCTTTTCCCAAAAGAAGAGAAGACTGATTGGGTGAATGTCAAACTGTTCAGAGGCCTGGCTCAGATCAGCACTCAAATGTTAATTGCTTATCTGAACTTTGTTGACATCCCAGGGCTACAAAACTTAGCTAGAAATTTGGCAAGGTTGATTTCTCTCAAGATTTTCACTACTTTCTTCTTCTGAACCCAGCAGATCCAGGATATCCAGTGTACAAAAGACATCTGTGGGCAGGGATGTTCTTTGACTCTCAGGGTATGTCTTCACTACCGACCGGATCATCGGGCAGCAATTGATCCAGTGGGGATCGATTTATTGCGTCTAGTCTAGACGTGATAAATCGATCCCTGAGTGCTCTCCCATTGACTCCTGTACTCCAGCTTGACAAGAAGCGCAGGCAGAGTTGATGGGGGAGCAGCAGCAGTCGACTCACTGTAGTGAAGACACCGCGGTAAGCTGATCTTAATTTAGATCGCCCCCCCCCCCTTAGTGTAGACCAGGCCTCAGAAAAACTTGATACAAGTTTTGCGTGAAGGTTAGGTTGGTGTTGGAGGCAAATTCACTTATATTGAGAAGGGCCTTGTATCTGTGAAATCCAGTGGAAAATTGACTGGTAACTCCCATTCCTATGCACACAGGTTCTTCCTACTTAATAAATCCATTGGGGAGCTTAGTTCCTCTTGGAAGTAAGTTGTTTTGTTGCTGAAGTTTTTCTGTTCTATTAAACATTTCTTCCCTGAGATGAGAATTCTTTGTACTCCTTCACCATTTGATACAAGCAATAGACATTCAGTTGCTTTCTATTAGCAACAAGAAAAACTGAGGGAGAGACATTTGAAAAAGCAGCTTGATGACATGGGTGCTGCTCCAAGCAATTTATACTGAGGCGAGTCTCTGATCTTGACCATTTCTTTTCCTGAAGAAGAACTCTGGGTAAGCTCAGAAGCTTGTCTCTTTCACCCACAGAAGTTGGTCCAGTAAAAGATATTACCTCATCTCTCTCATATCCTGGGACCGACACAGCTACAACAACACTGCGTACATTTTTTTTTCCTGGCAGAACTGGAGATCTCGCTGGGGAGGATCCAAACTCAGAGGCTTGTATTATCTGGATTTGGTGAAGGTTTGAGGGAGGTTATTTTTGGACAGTTACCAGGAAAGCTGGTTGAAAAATGCAGAGCATTTTTTTGAAAGCTTTTACAATTTCCTTGAAAAATATTTTCATCAGTTTCAAATTTTTTGAAAAAGATAGACTGTGCTGTAAGCTGGCCACACAAGTGGGAAAAAATCACTAAAATTTTGAAAAACGTTGCCAAAAATGTTCAGCCAGCTCTAGCCACCACTTTTGGGACTAGGGTATTGAGTTTGGTATTGTTAGAATGTATGCTAGATGGTCATCCTCCATTCCTGTTTTGTAGAAGAAAAAAGCTTGTACCAATACCAAATTTCCCAGTATCTACTCAGACTCTGATTTGCGGGCATTGTCAAGCTGCTTTTGTAGGCTGGGATTTTCAGTGGGACTTAACCAGTCATCCACTGAATTTCTGGATTCCCTTACCACAGATTCCCTATGGCCCTTCCTCACCTTCCCCAGATTCCTCCAAGACCTTTTCTACCTAGTAGCTCTACCATTTCCCCTAATGTGAGCGGGAACGGGGATGAGCCACCAATGGTTGTGGGGGGCAAAGACGAGAGACGAGAATCTCTTTCCTCCCCTGCCTGTCAGGAGGCCAGGTCCTGGAACATCTGCTCTCCCCTTAATGCAGCGGCTGGGAGGGAAATGGTATCTTTCTTGCAGCTCTCCTGCTGCCCGCTTGCATAGCTCTGGCTATCTGTGCTGTTAAGCTGGAGAATTTTTAACCCCCCCATCAACAGCTGATCAGCAGCTTGGGGACAGGACCCAGAGGCAACAGGCAGTAGAGTTAGATTCCTGGACTTTTCACCTCACCAGTGGCTTCTTCCCTTTGCTCCTTCACAGAGGGCTGGAAGTTTGGGGGGAGGCATTGTTGTCTCCCTCTATCCTAGAGCTGGAGGGAAATATTCTTATTCTCCCTTATTAAGCCAAGGATAGGCTGCTATTTATAGAGCAAGACTAATCATTTGCTTCTGTTCCTTGTATTAAGGGGAACTTATATTCCTTTCTATCTAACACAAACAGTTTATTATTTTTCGTAAAGGAGACACAAGGTAGGAAAACAGAATACAAGTACACTCAGAGCCAGCATTTCCAGAATGTGAAAAACATCCATTTTATCCAACTAGGCAGCAAGCTGTGAACAGGGCCGGCTCCAACTTTTTTGCCACCCCAAGCAGCGAAGAGAAAAAAATAAAAATAAAATGAAATAAAGCCGCGATCGGCAGCACTTCGGCGGCTGCTCTACCGCCGCCGCTTCATTCTTCGGCGGCAATTTGGCGGTCGGTCCTTCCCTCCGAGAGGGACTGACGGACCCGCTGTCGAATTGCCACTGAAGACCCGGACGTGCCGCCCCTTTTCATTGGCTGCCCCAAGCACCTGCTTCCTGAGCCTGGAGCCGGCCCTGGCTGGGAATCACCATCATGCTTCTGAAGTGCAGATGCAAGCAAAAGTTAAGAAGATAAAGATCATTGCATTGTGTAATCTCATCATGTTGGTACTGAGTCCAATTGCTGTCCTGGGATTTTCAGGCTTGCATATGTCCATGGGGAGGTGGATACATTCTTATTTATACTGAGGGTAGTATCTGGGAGCCCAACTCAGGATCCCCGTTTTGCTAGGGACTCTACAAACACAGACAAAAAGACAGACCTGCTCCAAAGAGTTTACAATTCATCAATTCCCAGGCCAGAAGGGACCAGAGTGATCTAGTCTAACCTCCTTTATGACACAGGCCAGAGAACTTTCCCCAAAATAATTCCTAGAGCATATCTTTTAGAAAAACATCCAATCTTGATTTAAAAATTGCCAGTCATGGAGAAGCCATCACAACCCTTGGAAGTTGTTCCAATGGCTAATTACCCTCAATGTCAAAAATTTACAACTTATTCCCAGTCTGAATTTGTCTAGTTTCAACTTCCCGCCACTGGATTGGGTTAGACCTTGTTCACTAGATTGAAGAGCTCATTATTAAATATTTGTTTCCTGTGCAGATACTTACAGACAGTAATCAAGTCACCCCTTAGTCTTCTCTTTGTTAAGCAAAATAGACAGCTCCTTGAGTCTATCATTGTCACTATAAAGCATGTTTTCTAATCTTTTCATCATTCTTGTGGCTCTTCTCTGAACCCTCTCCAATTTATCTTGAATTGTGGGCACCAGAACTGGACACAGTATTTCAGCAGCAGTTGCATAAATGCCAAATAGAGAGGTAAAATAACACCTGTACTCCTACTTGAGATTTCCCTGTTTAGGTATCCCAGGATGCATTAATGCTTTTGGCCACAGTGCCAAGCTGATTATTCATCACAATCCCCAAGTCTTTTTTAGAGTCACTACTTCCCAGGCTAGAGTCCCCCAATCTGTAAGTAATGGCCTACATATTGTTTGCTTGCGCCCAGTTTATCAAGGGATCCAGATCTCTGAACCAGTGACCTGTTCTCTTCATTATTTACCACTTCCCCAATTTTTGTGTCATCTGCAAATTTCATCAGTGATTTTATGTTTTCTTCCACGCCATTGATAAAAATGTTAAATAATGTAGGGCCTGAGGGCTCCCACTGGAAACACACCCACTTGACAATGATTCCCCATTTACAATTACATTTTGGGACCTATCAGCTAGCCAGTTTTTAATCTATTAAATGTGTGCTATGTTAATTTTATAACATTCTAGTTTTGTAATCAAAATGTTGTGTGGTACCAAGTCAAATGCCTTACGGAAGTCTATTACATCAATACTATTACTTTTATTGACCAAACTTGTAATCTCATTAAAAAAATCAAGTTAGTTTGACAGGATCTGTTTTCCACAAACCCATGATTTGCATTAATTGCATTACCCTCCTTTAATTCTATACAATGTAAGTACATTAGGAATTTAGTGAAATTATGCCTTATTTATATATCTACAGTAGGATGAGTTAGAATCTACCAGTCTTCTTTGGATCCAGAAAGAACCTAGAATAAGTTCTCTTCTAGGTTTTCCTGAAGTGAACCTAGTATGATGGGAATTAATACTACCAGACCTTTTTCTTTATTGGTGGTTTAGAAAGATGCTTGCAAAAAGAAGTCAAGGGACTTCTTTGGAGTCTGAGGAAAAAGCTCTTTATTACCATTTGAGCCTACTTGTCTTAAATCAATCAGCCCCAAAATCAAAGAAATCCCTCTTCTAATCTCAGAGATAAGAAGGCTCTTGTGCTTGCAGGCATGCATTGTGTTTGGGCTAGACTTTTCTCAAAGGGAGTCCTGGGGCATATTTTTGGGGAAGTATTATTGCAGCTCTATTGAAGCTTGAAATAAATGTAATTATACTATAATAAATAATAATAATAATAATATCAAAGTTGGTAGTCCCTGGACTGACCCAGTGTACCTATATTGTTGATTTCTAGGGTTCTGAGCCTAAATAAGGAGATTGTTCAGTTCAGAAGAATCCTCAGCAAATTTTGCTAATGATTTTTTAAATAATTTAGTGCCATCAGACTAGATTATTCCTTGATCTAGAGTTTATATGTAAAGCTCTTAAACACAGATTTCTTCTAGCTAATAGTCCTTGAGGAAAATCTTATTGTAGCATGAGGTAAATGAAACTTTAGGGTGTAAATGCTTCAAATTTCTTTTAATCTTTCTTTGGAGGTTTGTGATTTGGAGAAGAGGGATTTCCTAAAGCCTCTCAAAAAGATGCAACACAAACAATAGCTAGGACTGTCACAGCCTCCCATGTCATGTAGGATATTAGCCAATCCTTCTTTGTTATCATCTAGAGATTGAACTCTGGACCTTCAGAGCTAAAACTTGAGAATTGCCTTCCTTCCTCCCACTACCTTGCATTGGAAAACAGCAACAGAGACATTGCTGTGGGAAGCAACAGAGGGTCCTGTGGCACCTTTAAGACTAACAGAAGTATTGGGAGCATAAGCTTTCGTGGGTAAGAACCTCACTTCTTCAGATGCAAGTGAGGTTCTTACCTACGAAAGCTTATGCTCCCAATACTTCTGTTAGTCTTAAAGGTGCCACAGGACCCTCTGTTGCTTTTTACAGATTCAGACTAACACAGCTACCCCTCTGATGATTGCTGTGGGAGGAGATTTTCTGGAATGGAACCAAGAAGCAACTTTGTGCTGAAAACCAGTCTGTTGGTGATATGGGCAGGCGGGGGCATGAAGGTCTCCTGCTTGGATAAGGGTGGGCGTGGAGAGGTCTGTCTTCTGTAGCTGGAAGTGGGAGGAATTGGAAAGTAGGGTGGTGTTGGTCAAACAGGTAGAGAAGAAAGAGGGGAACCAAGTGAACTCAACCTTCTTTGCAGGGCCAGATTAACTCTCCTGAGGGCCCAGGCTATTAGATTTTGTGAGGGCCCTGTGTACAAGGCTTTTTCCTGGGAGGGAGTTTGGTGCAGGAGGGGGCTGTGGCAGGGGATTGAGGTGCAGGAGGGGGTGTGGGGTCTGGGAGGGAGTTTGGTGCAGGAGGGGGCTGTGGCAGGGGATTGGGGTGCAGGAGGAGGTGTGGGGTCTGGGAGGGAGTTTGGGGCAGGAGGGGGCTGGGGCAGGGGGTTGGGGTGTCGGAGAGGGTGTGGGGTCTGGGAGGGAGTTTGGTGCAGGAGGGGGCTGGGGCACAGGGTTGGGGTGTCGGAGAGGATGCGGGGTCTGGGAGGGAGTTTGGGTGCAGGAGGGGGCTGGGGCACGGGGTTGGGGTGTCGGAGAGGATGCGGGGTCTGGGAGGGAGTTTGGGTGCAGGAGGGGGCTGGGGCAGGGGGTTGGGATGTAGGAGGGGGTGTGAGGTGTAGGCTCCGGCTGGGAGGCGTTTACCACAGGTGGCTCCCAGCCGGCGGCGCAGCAGGGCTCAGGCTGCCTGCCTACCATAGCCCCATGCCGCTCCCGGAAGCAGCTGGCTGCTAGCATGTCTCTGCAGCCCCTGCAAGCACCGCCTCCATAACGCCCAATGACCGGGACAGTGCTGGGGGCACGGGCAGCACGCAGAGCTGACTCCCTCCCCCGCTGGGGACCGCAGAGACGTGCTAGCAGCTGGCTGCTTCCGAGAGCAGCGTGGGACTATGGCAGGCAGGCAGCCTGCCTGAGCGCCCCTTTTAGCGGCCCGGAGATCGCTGCCTGTGATTTATTTCTGCGGGGCCCCCCTTGAGCTGGGGCCCTGGCCTGCAGCCCCTAAAGCCCCTGCCTTAATCCAGCCCTGCTTTTTTGGAATATCTCCTCCTCCTCCTCTCTCTCTCTCTGCTTTTCTAATGTGCACACCACCATATCTAGGAGCTAGATACAAAAGTAATGACCACATTATAGATGACAGAAAATTACTGAATTTCTCTCTCCAATTTAAGCAACCTTTTCCATGGGAATCGTGGTGACTGTTTCCAGCAGAAACATTGCTAGTCATTATAATACTCATCTTAGGGTGCCTACTTTGTGCCTCTGAAAATCTCCCCCCTTTGGAGGATCTGAAGGAATTATTTAATTTTAGTTTTAGATCAATGAAATATTTTGCAGCACCTGCCCTATCCATAGGAATAAAGAGGGTTTTTTTCTTACTGTTACTAGTTTTCAGCAAGAATAGAGCCCACTGTGTTGGGGGGGAGTGGTAGAAAAATCTATTGTATTTATCTGTTTAGATTTTATGAGTTTAAGAGGATCCTTTACTGATTTGCTGTTTCTTAACAAGTGGAGGACATTCAGAATCCAATGTCTTTTCGATCAACAGCAGCACAGAAAAATCAACTTTATTTTTCAGATTTTTTTCATGTTTTAAAGGATCTTTCATTGGGATTTGCCCAGAGAATCTGATCATTAAGGTTTTTAATACTGAGTGCAGAGTAATTTTCAAAGTAATTTATCCATCTTCCTACTGAGACTTTTCTGGCATTGTAGAGAATGAGATTTCTCTCCCTTAAAGACTTAAAGGTGGCAATTTTGCAACAGAAAAGCTTCAAAAACAGACTCCAACGAGAAACTGCTGAGCTTGAATTAATATGCAAACTAGATACCATGAACTTGGGTTTGAATAGAGACTGGGAGTGGCTGGGTCATTACACATATCGAATCTATTTCCCCATGTTATGTATCCTCACACCTTCTTGTCAACTGTCTAAAATGGGCCATCTTGATTATCACTACAAAAGTTTTTTTTCTCCTGCTGATAATAGCTCATCTTAATTCATTAGCCTCTTACAGTTGGTATGGCTACTTCCACCTTTTCATGTTCTCTGTATGTGTATATATCTTCTAACTATATGTTCCATTCTATGCATCCAATGAAGTGGGCTGTAGCCCACGAAAGCTTATTCTCAAATACATTTGTTAATCTCTAAGGTGCCACAAGTGCTCCTGTTCTTTCTCCCTTCAGTATATGTCATTTCACTTTTATTATAACCAAAGGGCCAAATTCTGTCCTCAGATACATAATTCTCATCATTTGAAGTTAGTAGAAATGTTTTTTATCTTATATTTCCTTAGGGGTGGTAGAGAGGAAGAAGAAAAGTAGAAATTAGAATTTCCCCTTCCTAACTTTGTTTCCTGCCTGTAGGAAGACTAGGAGAGAAGGAAGACTCATGTTTATCCTTTTCATGTTTACTATTCCTTTCTGTGTGAGGAAGAATTATGCTTCCTTTTTGTTTCCTTTCTGAAGAGAAAATTACTTTTTTTTCCTCTCTGGGCAATGGATTGGGGGGGAAGGGACAGCAAGCCCAGAAACACTTCAGAGACAAATGAATTAGAAGGTCTATGGAATCTAAGGACTGGTTTACACTTAAATCTTACTTTGGCACAGCTATGCTGTCAATCCCCCCAACCCACAGTGTAGACACAGCCGACAGAAGAGTGTTTCTATTGACATAGCTAATGTCATTTGGGGAGGTGGTGGTGTTACACTGGCAGAACAACTCCTGTTGGCATACGCTGCATCTACACTAGGGAGCTCTGTCGAGGTAGGCTTAGTAGTGTAAATATAGCCTAAGATGAGGTTTGTGAGGATGGGAGGAATGGTGGTTGAAGCAGCTTTTAGGCTTGACTTAGATGCTTAGGGCTTGTCTACATGATGGGGTGATGCACTCTGTGGGTGTGTGATGTCTAAACTGCGCAAACGTGTTATGCTTTAATTGGTCTATGTAGATCCTGCTGGTGCACTTTAACATAGTGCTATTTGAAACAGTACTACATTAAAGTACATTAGGAATCCGTTAGTGTGCACCAGACACATTCGTTAGCGTGCGCAACACATTCGTACAGTTTAGAAATCACACCCCAGAAGAGTGCACTACCCTACTGTGTAGACAAGCTCTAGACTGAGATCAACAGTGTCCTACTTTCTTCCAGTGAATATGTGGGAGAGGGAGATCACATTTGCTACAGACATTTTTTTTGGAGCTAGTTTTCTGTCATGAATAGCTGCGGGAAGAGTAGAGCATGGGCTGTTATAGGCTTTCAAAGCTCTGCAGTGCTGTCTGCTCCACCTGTAAGCCTCCCCTGATCTCACAAGTACTATGGCCCTTATTGCCACAGGCTGTCCCTACAACAGCCTCACATTGTCACCTTCTGCTCTCCTCTCTTACAGCCCCTGCAGGAGAGGACCTGCCATGCAGCAATTTTGAACCCCACTGGAACGAGGCACTTTGCTCAATGGTACTTCCGCTGCCTCCTGCAAGCTCTTCGGGTCACTAAATGTAGTGTGGGCTTCTTTCTGCTATTGTACACCCCTTCTCCTACAGATCCCCTCCTGGGGAGTCCTATGCAGTTCAAGAGCTGCTGCTTGCCTCCTGGCCTCTTGCACTGTGAGTAAAGCTCATGATAGTATCCTCACTCCTTCCCCATCAAACTTTTTAAATAAGGTCCCTGGGGCAAGGGTTGCTCTGGTCCTTACTTTATCCTTTTTAAAGGCAGAAGCTTGGAGGCAGGTACAGGAAATCTACAGAATTTCCCTTGTGGGGGAAAACATAGGAAAAAATAGGCAAGAAAAAGAGGGCAGGAAGGTAAAATGGTTATCAGTACAGCAAAAGAGCAAAAGAACCAATGCTTTGGGAACCTGTGCAGCTGCATAATCAAATGATAGGTAGGGACCTACCTATGACAATCCTTGAAGGAAAGAGCCCTCAAGTATTCTGAGAAGCTGCCTGTATCTTGTCTATATTTTATGTGACTTCATGTTCTGGCTGCAACTTGCTTCCAGAGAGATTCCTGATCTCAATAACATGCCATATCATGCCAGCTACTGTCTATGTATCCCTCAGCCAGCCAGTTCTGTTCCACTTACACAAGTGCAATGTGGGTATAGCTTTGATAGGAATTAAAGCTCTCTGAATGAAGGCAGAATTAGGCTCCAAATGTGGGATGTGGGGAAAAGGAAAGAACCATCACTTCTGACTGCTGCCTCCATACAGCCTTTCCTTTGCAGGAAGAAGAGTTCTGATTTTTACTAATGAGATTCAGTAATGTAAAATAAACTTGTGAGAGAGTGGAAGCACTTCACCCATTTGACAAGTGGGGAATCAGCCTGACAACGGTGGTCAAACAAAGGTTCACCCCAGTTTATACAATGGTAGCAGATGGTTCTTCCATAATTTGATTACTGGCTAGCACTTTAGTGAATGATGAGTACCCCAACTCCATAATAAATATAAATCAAGCAGAAACACGGGAAGTCGCATGGGAAACTTGATCGTGCCTGGAGTTTCTTGCTACATTTTTAAGATGGGATAAAGTTGCCATTGAAATGCAGGCAGCAGCCTTGTGTTTGTAAACCAAAGCTCTTAAAGGAGGAAAACAAGATAGAAATGGATATTCTAACTGTGATGTTGTGCAGTCTATATGGTTTTATAAAAATATGATAATAAGTGAATATAATGTAACTGGAATATGCTTCATGCAAAAGGTCTCTTGTAAGGTATCATTACAAAGCTTATAATCTACCGAGTGTGATCATCCTATTTGTATAAATGTACCACTCTTGTATCTAAAACTAGAAATATGAAATATAACTCTGAGGGCCTATTGTAATTATGCAAAGTGTGGGCCATTAATAGTGGTTTGGAATCTTGATAACTCCCATTAACTAGGACCATTGTCTGCAGATAGCTGTGTTTACCTGTGAGTCTTCCTGTATATGTGTGTGCTGGCAAGTGGGTAATGAAGTCTTGCAGTGACATGTGATCATGTCACCTGACCTGGAATCCATCTTTAACCTGGTGCTTTTCCAGTGTGTGTGTGTGTGGGGGGTGGAAACCCAGAGGGACAAAGGGTTCCCACCTTATGCAAAAGATATATAAAGAGGTGTAAGAGAACAAGGGGGAGGGGGAGCCATCATGAAGAATCCCCTAGCTACCACCTGAGCTGGAACAAGAGCTGTACCAGGGGAAAGAATTGTGCCCAGGCCTGGAAGGTGTCCAGTCTGAGAAAAAACTTACTGAAGCATCTTTGAGGGTGAGATTATCTGTATTCAGTTTGATTAGACATAGATTTGCGCATTTTATTTTATTTTGCTTGGTGACTTACTTTGTTCTGTCTGTTACTACTTGGGACCACTTAAATCCTACTTTCTGTATTTAATAAAATCACTTTCTACTTAGTAATTAACTCAGAGTATGTATTAATACCTGGGAGAGCAAACAGCTGTGCATATCTCTCTATCAGTGTTATAGAGGGCGAACAATTTATGAGTTTACCCTGTATAAGCTTTATACAGGGTAAAACGGATTTATTTGGGTTTAGACCCCATTGGGAGTTGGGCATCTGAGTGCTAAAGACAAGCACACAGAAGTGTGCTGTTTTCAGGTAAACTTGCAGCTTTGGAGTAAGATATTCAGACCCTGGGTCTGAGTTGGAGCAGACGGGAGTGTCTGGCTCAGCAAGACAGGGTGCTGGAGTCCTGAGCTGGCAGGGAAAACAGAAGTAGGGGTAGTCTTGGTACGTCAGGTGGCAGCTGCCAAGGGGGTTTCTGTGATCCAACCGGTCACACTAATAATAGAAATCAGAACGTACAATATGTTCCATAGTGGCATGTAATACAGAATCCAATGCAATAAAGAACAAAGAGAGGATTACGCTGGCTGTAAGCAGATGGTGTACACTTGCCTCTTTTATCAGATTCATAAATCTGGGTCCAAAACGCCATGGCTTGTGTCTGTGGCACTGCAGGGAGCTGACAGTCATTTGGGATGCACGCTGGGAGGCCACTGCTACCATGTAAACAGCATCATACATCAGAGCTGCTTCAGTCTGCATGAAAAACAGAAGGGGGCTCTTTAATTTACATCCTTCTTCCCCCTCCCCTTTTGTCATCTCAGAACGAATATCCCGTTCTATTTATGAGAGATTAAGCTGCTGCTTTTCTGCGACTCATGTGAGTCCAAAGTTAAAACAAGAGACAGGCCTTGTTTCTTGTGCTTTGTGTTAATTTGTGCTACCAGGTATTGCTGAGCAAAATATTTAACAATCAGATGGAAGAGTGGTCTAGGTGCAGGAATGAGGAGATTTGCATTTTATTCCCATCTCTGCTGTAGATTTCCTTTGTGATACCAGGGAAGTTATTTGGGGTGGAATTTTCACAAGTGCATCAGGCAAAATATTGAAAAGACAAAGCGATTTAGGAGCCCAAGTCCCATTTTCAGAAGTGCCTTAAAGTCTGATTTTTAAAGGTATTTGGGTCCCTAAAGATGCAGAAACTTGCCTAGTGAGATTTTCAAAAGTGCAGTCAATCCCACTAGTTGCCTCTCTATTTTCAGGTGCCTAAATACCTTTAAAAATATGTCCTTTAGGTACTTAGGCGGTTAGGCTCCTAAGTCTCATTAAAAGTCTATAGGACTTAGGAGCTTCTGTTTAGTCACTTTTGAAAATGGGACTTTGGCACTTTTGAAAACTTTACCCAAAGTGTTACTGCAAGCCAATGGGACTTGTGTCACGGAGGAGTTTTTGAAAATCCCACCCTTACTCTCTGCCTCAGTGGTCTCTTTATATAGAAGGGGGATAATTTTTACTCACCTCACAGGGATGTTGTCAGAATTAATTCATTAATATGCTACATTATTTATTATAAAAATACTGACTAATTCAGAAGTAAATTTGGGCCTAAGAAAATACTAATGACTTTGCAGATGAGAAACTGGACTCGTTTATATGAACTACATAACTAACCCATTTTTCATTCTTTTTCCCCGGTGTTCCTTTGGGAAATTAACAGCTTTGATTCTTTGTCTGTTTCATTTACCTAAGTAAATTACAATGGCATCAGTCTTATCAGCACTGAAGGCTTTTGCTGGCAATCACATGTGATCTGAATGTACTTGCTAATCTTAATGTACTGCAGAGGAGGAATCACTCCTGATACCCCTGGTCAGGCTCTGCACAAAACAAAGCTCCCACAATCAAAAGCTAATCAAAAATGTTATAAATGGTGAGATGCACCGCAGGAGACAATAGCAGCTGTACTGTGGGCCAAGCATCTTTAAAAGTTCCAAACAGATCCTGTTGACTAAGATCCTAATCCAAAGCCCCACCAAGTCAATGGAAAGACTCTCATTGACTTCAATAGGTTTTGGATCAGGCTTGAAATTAGGCTGACTAGGGCACATTCATTTAGGATGAATTCAGCCTAGAGAGTTTGAGGATTTCTGGTGGAAATGCTTCAGAGCAGATCTCAGTTTGCATCACTATAATGGTCCGACCGTACCATTACTCCAAAATAAGATGCATATATTGTTTGTCAATGGCAGCACAGCCTGCATTGTTACTGTTGGGTATGAAGCTGGAAATGGTTGATCAAAGTTCACTGCTTTATAATTGTTAATATTCATCCATCTTGCTGTGTGACGTTGAGCCAGTCACTTTACCTCTCTGTCTGTACTTCCCCTCTGATCCTTTGTTCGTTTCTCTATTTAATGTTCAATCATGTGGCTGCACTGAGGAATGAGAGGGCACCTTGCTCCGCTGCATGGGCCACCCATTCTGTGGGTAGCTGTGCAGGGGGAACAGAAGCCTCTGTGGGATCATGACATCTCCCGCATTGTGCATGTGGTCAGGAGAGAGTGGAGAATGGCTCTGCACTGGCCAGGATAGCTGCCCACGTGCACTGGGAGATGTATGCTGTGCCAGATATAGACCTACTACTTACCTACTAGAGCAACCAGATAGTGACATAATCCCAATAATCTCCCAAATACATTCCTGGAAATGCAATTTGAGTGGGGAAAGGCTTTACTGCTGTGAGGGTTGGTAAAATATGGCAGTGGATTGTTGGTAAGAATCTGGTCCAGTGTTACAGCAATGAAAATCATCACCCTCTGATGGTAGTTGATGGCCTCTGTGAAATGAGTTGGTTTGTTCTCCTCCAATTTTTAGTAACCACCACTCAATGAAAAGGCCAAACACTGTGTTGGCATGGAGACTGCAACTGCTTTCTTATCACTAGTAGCCAGTGCTGTTACACTACCTGGCCAGGGTAGTGCAAGCTTGAACTGCTGCCCGTGCTAAACCTGTTCTCTGGATCGACAAATTAACTTAGTAGGCCTGTCAGCCGCCTGCCATTCACTTAAAAATACAACCACATGGAAAAGTCATAAAAACCAAATCAGGGGTGTGCATTGGTAGGGTGTTATAGACATGGCTATGACATCATGGACACTAATCAAAAAGTGACAGTTTTATCCAGGTTTCACAGTTCAAAAATGATTGTGATCATCACAAAAACATTTTGCCGGCTGCTAGTCGATGTGTTCTAGAATGAGCTGATATTTTGTAGAAAACATTACATTAAAAAAAAAGGCTACTCTGCATTCACAACAACAAACATGAGTATATACAGACATTTCTAGTTGGCTAGCCTGAGATCTATGCATTTCCCAGAAGATCTCAAAGCATCTGTGTGGTTAAAGCCATTCCAGACCGTCTTGCGTAGCCTGAAGAGCAGAACACATCAGAAATTCTGTGTAGTGAACTGTCTTGAGTGTTTCCATGTAACTTTTGCCCTTAATATGGGTTTTTCTACAAAAAAAATGATAGCGTCCTACCTCTTCTACAATAGTTAGGCAAAATAGGGTAAATCAGGGGCAGAGATTCAGCCTTTTTATTTCTCATTATTTTGATTTTAATACTTTATTTAGATAGGGTTACCATTCGTCCGGATTCCCCTGGACATGTCCGGCTTTTTGAGTTAAAAATAGCGTCCGGGGGGAATTTGTAAATGTCCGGAATTCCCCCCCATGCAGAGCGCGCGCGGCTAACAGGGCAGCCGGCCGGATGGTGCCACTTACATGGGGCTCCAACAGCCAGAGAGAGTCCTTCCTCCGCTTCCCCTGCAGCAGAGATCACTCCCTCCCTCCCTGCATTCGCAGATCGCCTCCAGCAGTCTGGAGCTCCTCCCCTGCTCCTCCTTCCCTGCTGCCCAGCGTGCTGGGACGAGCAGCAGGGTAAGGGGACCAGGGGGTCGGAGAAGGGGCAGGGAGGTTCTGGAGGGGGCAGTCAAGAGACGGGGGGGTTGGGAGTTCGGGGGGGGCTTTCAGGGTGGGGTGTGGATAAGGTTTTGGGCAATCAGGGTACAGGTAGGGGGTAGGGTCCTGGGGGGCAGTTAGGGTGGGGGGGGTTTAGGAGGGGGCAGTTAGGGGACAAGGAGCGGGGGGGGGTTGGGAGTTTTGGGGGCGGGGCTGTCAGGGGGCAGGGGTGGGGAGAGGGATCGGAGCAGTCAGGGGACAGGGAGCAGAGGGGTTTAGATGGGTCGGGAGTTCTGGGGGGGGCTGTCAGGGGGTGGGGAGTGGTTGGATGGAGCGTGGGAGTCCCAAGGGTCTGTCTAGGGGTGGGGGTGTGGATAAGGGTTGGGGCAGTCAGGGTACAGGTAGGGGGTAGGGTCCTAGAGGGCCAGTTAGGATGGGGGGAGGGTCTCAGGAGGGGGCAGTCAGGGGACAAGAGGCAGGGAGGCTTAGGTAGGGGGTGGAGTCCTGGGGGGCAGTTAGGGGCAGGGGTCCCAGGAGGGGGCAGTCAGGGGACAAGGAGCGGGGGGAGGGTTGGGGGTTCTGAGGGGGGCGGAAAGTGGGAGGGAGTGGAAGGGGCAGGGGCGGGACTAGGGCAGGACGGGGGCGGGGCTAGAGCAGGGCTCCTCCCGTCCTCTTTTTTGCTTGCTGAAATATGGTAACCCTAATTTAGATGATTGCACAGAAATCCAGGTATCTCATTGTGAGAATCTTCCCATTTTCTCCACACCATGCAAGTGCCATTTTGTGAACTAAAAGGGACAAATCTTGCATTAATATTAGAAAGTTTAATCATTCTCCTGATAATGCGTAACTTGTCATTTCCTCACTGTCTAATGAATTACAGCAGTCATTGGCGATCCCTTGAGGCTGAAGATGATCTCTTTCACAGGTTATATGTTCCATGGGTCCTTAGGTGGCTGAGGAATCCGATCCTTGAGTCACAGGCTCGTTAGCACACATTGCAGGTGGTGTTGGAAGACAAGGTTGGGCCGTGATTGCTGCGTGACAGTTGTCTTTCCTTTCTTACAGCAGTATTATAGCTCTCTACCTAACTAAATAAGTGAACTTGCTATGAATGTTTAAAGTAAGCGCAGCTGATTAGTGACCTTGTCTGTTTATATTGCCTGTAAGACATCTGAGCAAATTTGGACATATGGAAAAGGAAGGTTCTGCCTAATAAAAGACGAGATCTAAACTCTGTCTTGGACCCCAATCCCGCAATCAGATCTGTGTGGGTGAATGGCTCTGCCTGCACGTATCCTATTGCAGGACTGGGGCCTTCCATTGTGAATTCCTAGGGACAGAGACACTATCTACTCCATCTTGTATATTGCTGTAAGCACAGCAGTAGTGCTTAAAAGAGAATTTTTTTTAAAGTTTTGCTGAAGATAGTTGACCTGGGAAATTCTCTGTAACGATTAGCATGTTTCAAAATGACACCAGAAATTATTTTGTAATAAAGTCTGGTTCCATACTGCATTCCACATCATTCAATTTGTGTTAAGAATGTTATCAGATGCTGGAAAACAATGCCAAAATCCAGAACCATGTTCGTCAGACTTAATCAATTCAATTGCTTTTATTTGTTCTTTTGATCCTTTGAAGGGGAACCCCCACACACATTTCTCAACAAGATGATACCTTATACTTATCTCTAAATTACATCTTCAAAGCCAGAGTGCTGCTGTAGATGATCGGAATGGAGAAAGAAGGCACTTTTCCAATTTAAAATGCTATTACCTGCCTACACATACAGTATCTTTCCTTGCAGATTACTAATACTATACCTCTCTGGAAGTTTTTATCTCCTCTTATATTTATCAAATTCTGAACTTTCTTAGAGAAATGAGACTGCTGCAAGTGCATTTGACAAGAGAGAGATAAATGATAAGCGCAAAGCACCTTGTCAGAGTGCTTTGTAACTCATCTATTCATGTGAGCGTCACTGGTTGTCACATGGCTAACTTCAGCATTGGTTAAAGGAACAAATTCACAACCGTGGTCAAGTAAAGCAATAAATAAATAAAAATGGTAAAAATGCCTCTTTACCTCTATGGATTCTCTTCCAACATTTGGAAAATGGAGTAAGTGGAAAAGCAAATGGGAAACTTCAACCTCTGCTTAAATTTGGTTAAACTTTCGACAGTGCATACTGAATTCTATCCTATATTCCTACTCATGTGAGTATTCCCATTAACTATTTATGTAAGTAAGGGCTGCAGTACTGGGCCCATAATGCTTGGGGGAGTTGTTGGCCACCAAATTACATTTTAATTTTGTTTCCTAAGTGTCTTCCTTTGCTGTCTCTTGCTTTCTTCCCCTCTACCGATCCAGATAAATATGGGTAATTAAGAACAAAACATCTGTGTTTATCCTTGGATTGGAATAGAATTGGAAAGGTCTCTGTAGCCATCTGCTATAAGTCTAGGCTGTGGTTATTCACTTACTGTCATCATGCCATCCAGGAGGCCAGTTTCTGGTTTGGGCGGTGCCTGCAGCCGTTCCATCGACCACTTTTCAATAACTGATGTAACCTGTGGATTGTCAATGTTGAGCAGGCGAAACCCGGTCATGTTTACTCCACTGTATCTGTAGGGTTCCAGATCTAATGCAAATAGATCCTAAATCATCGTTTAAAAAACAAAAACAAAACACATTTTCAAGATGCTGTATTATTTTTAGAGCAAACTATTTGTCAGTTACAATCAAAGATGCTTGAAGCCTAAACTATAGAATTTTTTGTCATTTTCAATCAAATGCTAGTATATTTTTTTCCATTGTATCTCTTCCTTCTGCACTCCTGCAAACAATAGTCACAACATTTGTGACGAGGGTTTTTTTTGTTTTGTTTTTTACAAATCTCATACCTGGTTTGCTGGAACATAAAAATCAGTTCCCCACAACAGCACTATTCTACAAGCAAGCTGCACTTCAGTATCTGGTTTTGATTTATCAGTCCTGTCATAACGTTACAGCTATGACAAACCAACATGAAGAATTGGTTGGCCAACATTAAGTATACTTCTCAATCCTAGGAATGAAGATACCAGATGTGGAGAGTAATACAGTTTTACGACTTGCAAACCCCATTTTTCTCCTGCCTTGCCAGCTACAGGTAACTTGCTGTCAGTGTGTCTAATGTATGTGTCAGGCCAGTGCAGAGTAACTCCATGTGCATTAGACACTTGAAGTTTGCAGGGCAGGAAAATAATGACTACTGTAAGTGACATAATTCCATGACACTTTTCAAAACTATATGTCCTGCAATGAAAATATGAAAGGTGCTTGCTAGAGCTGGTTTGCATTTCAGAACAAAATCTTGCTGATATCAGCAGACCAGTGAAGCAACAAATGATCAGGTCATGGCTATGTACAGTCATCACCCTTAAAGTGTCAACATTTACAACATCACAGCGATTTCTTGCTCTGAGTGTAGGGGATATACAGCATTGCCCCAGATATTGTAGCATGCCAACTGTCTGGTAAGTGCTGACTTTTTAAAGTTGAATTCACTAATCTTTTACAAAGGAGGGAAGCCCACATCCAGTCTTAAAATGTGGTGTGTATTTTGGGGGGAGATTAGGGTGAGTTGTATGGGAAGTTTTTAAAGATGGTTCTAAATATTCAAGGCAAGATGTCTATTTGGCATCTCGATGGAGTGACTTCAAGAGTGATGATGGATTTCACTTCAACATAAATGTTTATCTGATACAAAGAAATAAACAAGTTTATGTATAGGAAGTGATATGCACCTGACACTGTAGGCTGTGTGCCACTAATCTGGGTTCTCTCCTCTACCTGCGGTTTAGGTAAAACGGATCTCAAGTTTAGATTTCAAAGAACAAATGAGTGATATATTTAATGAAAATTCAAATATTCATATCATAAAAGAAATATGAGGACTCTTCTTCTGTAAGCCTGAAACTTTCTTGTAGTTCCATATTTTTGTTTCCTTATTAAATACTTTTTTAGCTATAGGTTTTATTTGTGAAACACTTGGTGTCACACAACACACACCAGCCTAATCCACTACAGCTGCTGACCTGCAGCTGAAGGACCTTGTCTACCTTCTAGCTGCAGCACAGCTGACAAACTCGGAGCAGAGGGAGTGGAAAGAGAATAATGTTATAGGCCCTGATTCAGTCAAGTATATTGGCATGTGCTTGACCCCCATTAAGTTGGACCTAAACACATGCTTAAAGTCAGGCAGGTGCTCAAGTTCTTTCCTGAGTAAGGACTGATTTGAGCATGTGCTTAAAGTCTTTGCTGAATTGTGGCTTTAACATAGACTGTGCAGAACAAGAGATGGGGCTTCATCTAGAACACAGCAACTCAACCCCAAATGGTGAAGTTTGGATTTGCTCCAAACTTGAATTTCTGGTCTCAGGCCCATTTCTATAATGGGGTAACTCAAAACCCTATACCTAACCCCCACTCCTCTGCCAAATCTGAACTTAATTATTTGGACTCATCTCTACACACTGAACTTCCTCAAATGTGATTTTGTTAATGGGCATTTCATTTTAATTATTTTTATGGAGCACAGTAAGAATTAGTGGTGGGAAAGTGTTGGCCAGTTCTGCCAATTTTGATAGATTCTTTAGGACATCACCACCACAGAATACTGGCTCCTGCAGTAATAATAATACTTAGTAATTTCCCAGTGTTTTTCATCTGTAATAGTGACACTCAAAACTCAGAGGGAGATACAAGATTTCAGCTGTCTTCACTGAAATAGGAGAACCAATGTTATTATCAAAACTCTCAGTATTTCTTACCAGTGTTGTAAAAAAGTAGTGATAGTATTCGGTCATCATTCCCATGGAAAGAATCTATTGAAAAAGAAAGTCAAAGGGTGAAATTGACATTCTAAATAAGAAATAGCCTCAGTTGACCTTGTAGTAGGGGCTTTCAGTGATTAAGGTTATTTCACTGTCTTTTGAAGAGCACAGGATCAACTTGGAACTATAGAATGCAGTTTACATTGACTACAATGAAAACTGCACTTTTCTTAAGAAGGAACATATGTGATTTTTGATTAAAACTAAAGATTTTCATTGCCTCTCCTCAAGAAAGAGAACAAAGATTGAAAAAGTTCAGGGAAGGGAAAACTGGCTAGATATTTGGGATGTGGGGGTGGCGTTAAAAGAAGTGTGCTGTTGTTTAGTCTGGAATGGAGATGCCTTGGAGGGAATGTGATTGAGGCATACCAAATGAAGGGGAGAGAATACTGATTTGACATGCCTTATAATTGGAGAAAAAGACACTCAGTGAATGTGTATGGCAGTAAACGTGACAGAAGAAGAAATGATTCTTTAAATAACACATAGTCAACTTGCATTCAATTCTGCAGGAGGTCACCAAAGCAAATAGTGCAAAATAAATAAATAAATAAATACATAAATAAAAAAATGGATCTGGAGTAACTTCAAGTGCTAATACAGTCTGAAGCTATGCAAACTGAGACAGTGTTTCAGTGGTAATTAAGCTTTGTTTAAACACAAGCTGATTACCTTTGTGAGTTGAGGAAGGAATTCTTTTTCTGCCCATGTCATTAAATTGGTCTACTGGTTAGGGTGCATAGCAAGGGTGATTTGTTAGATGGAAATAGATGGAAAACCACATGAAAAATAAGGGACAACTCTTTATTTTAAGACTCTTTAGGGAAACCATTTCCCTTAACATATCACATGTTTTTTTCTCTCAAGTGTACATTTCTACTGCCCCCAGCTCTACAATGCAATCATCATAGCCTTCAATTTAATGTTTAAAATGGTACTTATTAGTTTTAATACATTTCAATACATCTTTTTTTAAATCAATTCACAAAACTCTTTACATGTACAAGTGAAATTAATTTTAATTTGAAGCTCAGCCTTAACAGAATCAATATTTAGCAGGTTTCTACAATCTGTCCAAATCTGTTTGCAAAAGGAAAATATTCTTTTCACTGCTGCATTTGAGATACAAAGGCACATCATAAATTCTTCCTAGTATTTCCTTACCTGTGTTTCAAGTGCAAAAACACAGGCCTGGGGTGGAGAACCTTCTGAACATTTAATATCTTGTTTTAACAGGCAAAGTCTCAAACAAGAAGCCACATCCATGATTTTTATTTCAGGTGTGCAAATCAGTGCAGTCTTAGGACAATATAAAAGGAGAACTTTCTTTCTTTCTTTCGCTTTGTGATTAAGCTTTTGTTAAAAAGACTAGGTTTCTTCAAGCTGAATTCTACACTGAAAGCAAGGTTTAACAAACAATGATATTGTTTAGTGTTGTTCTTCAAAGGTTTGATTCAGTATTTCCTTACTTATGTGGCAAATCAATTAAATAAAAGAGCCAAAGGACAGCCCATAAAATATTGGAGGGGTTCTCATCCTAGTGCATTACAGGAAAGGGGGTAGGGCTAGCCTTCCTTTGAGGCTTCAGGAATTGGCTGCTACTGCAGCTATGATACAAAACTAGTGCCTCCCCTATCCTGGAGAATTGGCTCATATATAATTAAAATGTTAGTATTGGCCCATGTGTAATGGAATGTTCCACACTCTCAATTCTATTTCTTTTGCATTTATCTCCACATCCACCCACACAGTACAGTAAAAAAAATGAGGAGTCCTTTTGGCACCTTAGAGACTAACAAATGTATTTAATGTATTTATACCTGCTCCTGTATTTTTTACTTCATGCATCTGATGAAGTGGGCTCTACCCCACGAAAGCTTATGCCCAAATAAATGTGTTAGTCTCTAAGGTGCCACAAGGACTTCTTTTTTTTTTTTTTTGCTGATACAGACTAACACGGCTTCCACTGAAACCTGACACAGTACAGTAAAGTGGCTCGAGTGCATTTTATTCTCTTGGATCATGTTGGGAGAACTAATTGTGACATGAGAGCTAGTTTCTCATCTACAGCAACGTGGTAGCACAGGCTCAAAATAAACATTATTCAGACCTGCTCTCAGCAAGGCTAACATAAGTGTTATAAATAGTATCTTTAGAATATTTATAACAAATGTTTGTATAGCTGTTTGACATACCAGGGCTAATAACATTCTTTAACATGCCCAAATTCTCTTGTGTAGACAAGGCCTCTGTATACCAATTGTCTGCTAGCGCAATTCCGTGGTACAAATAGAAAAGAACCCATACTCCTAAAATTGCTGGTAAATAATAACAATAGGTCAGTGTGCATCCAAGATGGCTGATCCACTTCCAACTGCTAAAAATGAGCCAGAAGTTAAGTATTTCATTTAATCACTTCATTGAATTTATATTTCAGGAGATTTTTTTAAAAATTTCTTATGCTAATTTATTGCTTATGAAAGGAGGCAAATTGACAGTCCTGGAGATTGATGTCCTTTATATATCATATTTGTGTATGACAGCAAAAATACAAACTTTGCCATGACATCCTGCCAATGTGACCCAGTCTGACTCAGTTCTGGGCCTGGGGTAGTTTCCTCTCTATGCCAATTCAGTCCCTGGTGCTATATTCCTTTATAAATCCTCTAATTCATTTGACCCCCCCACAAAAAAGTCCACAATCAATTAATTTTATTAAGTCAATATAAAAGCAAGAATATTTACATTTTCAAAATTTACATATATAAATATTTACATTAAAATAGTTTATTATGTATGGTTTCAATTTAGCCTTGAGAGAGAAAAGCAAACATGAGGCTTTGATGAACACAGCATTCCCATTCCAGTGTCTAAAAGCAGACGCGTGAGATGCAATCTGCATAAGACACTTAGGTCCATAAGATACTAAGACATTTAGGCCCCGATCCATGAAAGGACTTAGGCATTTAAATGAGAAGTTAGTTCAAAATGTAGGTGCCACTGAGATCCTCAAAACCCCGGCTTGATGGCCACCTAATTCCGTATACACCTAAAATCCTTTGGTGCCTAAATTTCCCCCCAGGCACCTAAGTTTCTGTCACGGGGCGTGTGCACAATGCCTCACTCTAGGTGCCCAGATACCTGACCCCCAGCAGGATCCTCAAACCAGGTGAGATAGATGCTGCCCTGTGTCTCTCAACTGTGGGGCCCAATTTGGTAGGCATGCTCTGAGCACTCCTACTGGATTAGGATGCATACCAGCCCGGTGATAGTGCCACCGCCTCCTTTATAACTTTTAGCCCAATAATAGTCACTCATATGGGAGACCTTGATTCAGTTCCCTTCTCTGACTGGTCGGGAGAAAGGATTTGAACAGGAGGCCTTCCACCTCTCAGAGTGCTCTAACCGCTGACATACGGGATGCTTTGATGTGGGGCTCCCTCCCTCTCTTACTGGAGCTGTTCTGCTTTGTATAAATAAATAGTCATTGGAGCAGGGGCCTCCCATCTGAGTGCCCAATCACCAGGCAACAGACTCACTCTCTCTCTGGCACAATTGCTATTTAAGCATTTATACAAAGTGAAACAGCTTGAATCGGAAAGACTGACAGGTACCCACATCTGAATATCCCATTGCCCGGTGGATAGAGCACTCTCCTGAGAGGTGGGAGACACCTTCACATTCTTTCTCCCCATCAGACAGAAGGGGGAAATAAATCCATGTCTCCCAGATCGGAGTTGAGTGCTCTAACTATTGGGCTAAAACTTATAAGATGAGAGATGGTACCACTGCCGCCGCCTCTGGCATTTCTTGCAAAAAAAAATAACTTAGATGCCTAGCTCCAGGAGAGGGCTCATGGCTGGATCTCAAGCAGAAGTAGACACCTCCCTCCAGCCTGCACTTATGCAGCAAATTCCCTGAGAGGAGTGGGGCTTAGAACAGACCTCTGATTGGCATGTGCTATTGGGCAGCTTAAACGGGGAGCCATCTAGCATACTAGCTTTTGTGGATGCCATTCTTAGGCACATATTTCTCTCCATACAATGTATAGGTAGCCTGGACTCAGGCTTTGTGGATTCCAGTGATTTTTCTAGGCACCTAAAAGTTAGGTAGCTGAGCATTACAACACCTAAATCTCTTTGTGAATCCAGACTTTAGAGGCAGAATAGAGAGAACAACCTAGTGAACATATCATCATCTGGTTCACTGAGTAGGAAAATTCTACACTACACAAACCCTTAAAGTACAGTTCCATTCTGAAAAGTGGATCATAAGATTTTCTCCTTGTGTGTGTTCAGAATGATATTTGTGGACTAGCAGGACAAAAATAAGTTTTTATTGCTTTTTAGTCCTTTTAGCCCCACAGAATCAAAACAGCGAAGATGAGCAAGGTGGAATCTGTTCCTTGTTCATAAACAGTTCTGTTGATGCACAAGTTCTAGTCAGTTACACATGTGCAAACCCGTTGACAGCAATAGTTTTCCCACAGATGTCACTAAGGGCTTAATTTGGCTTACAGATATTTATTCCTGGTGATTATACACAAGAAGAAAAGAAACAAGTTTGACTTTCAAGATCCCAAGTTGACACTGGAGCTAGAACAAGCATCATTTTACTTGTAAATTGATTCACATTTGAGTCATTGAGATTGAAGGAACATGGAACTCTAGAATGCCTTATTAATGAAATCACTTTCCATAGTAGCACTGCACTTCATAGAAATATTAAATCCCATGTAATTTAACTTGAACACCATTGGCAGTATATACAAATACCTACTAACTATAATGATTTCAAAAGTCAGTCTACAATGCTGCCTTGGACAACAAAGAGTAAATAAGTATTGAGATGGAAAGAGTGAGCTCCAGTAGGAATTTTTATCTACCAAAGTCTGCACCCCAATCAAATAAATCCACTGAAGTCAATGGAAAGACTCCCACTGAATTCAATAGGCTTAGAATCAGGTCTATAACGAAGGATATTAGGTGGACTACCCACGAACAAAGAACTGCGGTCAAGAAATGAAAAAATAAAGCTTAATCAATTTAATGCTTTTTGAATTTAAAAAAAAATGGCATTGCTTTTCAAAGTGAGAGAGTAAGTATTCATAAATAGCTGAAGTGCGAATTACAGAATGTCAATTCACAGTGTAACATGCTATACTTTCCTAATAATGAATGTGATTTTACTCTTGTTCTCAGGGGCGGCTCCAGGCACCAGCGCACCAAGCGCGTGCCTGGGGTGGCAAGCCGTGGGCGGCGGCCTGCCGGTTGCTATGAGGGCAGCAGTCAGGCTGCCTTCGGCGGCATGCCTGCGGGAGGTCCGCCGGTCCCACGGCTTCGGGGGTAATTCGGCGGCGGGTACACCGAAGGCCTGGGACCGGCGGACCTCCCGCAGGCATGCCGCCGAATCCGCGTGACCACCAGACCGCCCGCAGGCGTGCCGCCGAAGGCTGCCTGACTGCCGTGCTTGGGGTGGCAAAATACATAGAGCTGGCCCTGCTTGTTCTATTCAGATTTGGGCCCTGTTGCTGCAATGAGCTCTACGCAGTCCAACCCCTCTGCTCACATGGTACTCACTAGGATCTAAATCTTAAGCAGTAATAATCATCAGCCCTTGTAGTCATTAAAAATGATAAAACTTGGCAGTTCTATAGCACTTACATACTATAGTGATGTGTTATATAAAAAAAAACCACCCTGAAATAGACAGGTAAATAGGATGTTTTTCATCCACAATCTCAAAGCACTTTACAAAGTGAAAAAAGAACAGGAGTACTTGTGGCACTAGAGACTAACAAATTTATTAGAGCATAAGCTTTCGTGGACTACAGCCCACTTCTTGTAGTCCACGAAAGCTTATGCTCTAATAAATTTGTTAGTCTCTAAGGTGCCACAAGTACTCCTGTTCTTTTTGTGGATACAGACTAACACGGCTGTTACTCTGAAACTTTACAAAGTGAGTAAGCATTATTATCTCCATGTTATGGTTAAATTGGTTCCCAAATGAATTTCCCAATAAAGGAGAGTGTACTATAATTACTTTTTGATACCCTTTTTCAACAGTTGTATAGTAATCTTTGTTTGCAAGTAATTGGTTTCTATAATAACTACTACATTTTATTATTAAAGTGCATGTAGTCCTTGTGAAGGGAGACAATTTATTTCAGTCTTTATTTTTGGGACATATACAATCCAGAAAGCAGTCACTAAAGTTTTCTTACACCATAGCAGCTACATACTTCCCCTCTGAGCTGGAGGGACCACTTTTGAGGCAAGAGAGCAGTACAGCCCTTATGTCAATTCAATCCTGAATTTCTCCGCAGAGATGGACAACTATTCATAATTATTTCGACTATAAGGTCTTTGGGGCAGGGGACCATCTTTTTGTTCTGTGTTTGTACAAAACCTATCACAATGGGTCCTGGTCCCACTGGAACTCCTACCTGTTACTAATAATATGGTACCACCCAAAGGCTCCGGTCACATTTGGATCCCTTTGTACTAGATCCAATATTTACAGAACGGTAGATCTGATCCTTGCCCCAAAAAGAAAGACAGAGGAAGTGACCATACCAAACAAGAGGAAAGACAGAGTTAATGGGAACCATGAGTGTTATTGTGAGGGGTTAATATCTAGACATCTGCCCACAAGAAACTAGACAGAGACTGCTAATTTATTTCATGTCCATCTCAGACCAACTATACAATGAGTGATGAATTTGAACAAATACAGATGAAAGACTCTGCACCCTCCTTGCTAATCCCCTGAGTCATCCAGTCCTATATAAACCTATTCTTTAGCTAAAACCCTTCTTAAGAGAAGGATGACTGGCCAGATATGAGAGATTACGTGTTGAATTTGCCAAGATTATTCTGTTGACCTTTGATTGCAGTACTTAAAATGTTAAATTAGTATGGTCTTCAGCTGGAAAACAGCTTTATGAGCAATAGGTAATGTATCCATGAGGAATAGATGAGGCTTTTCTGAGTTGTAGTTGCAATTGCCAGTAACATTAAACTGACAGAGTGTTGCAGAATCAAAAGGACAACAAATTAATCTACTAATTTTAATGGATTCCCATTAAGCTACATTCTTATATCCCGGCTACATTAAGTGCACGGTTTCTTTAGACAATGTCAAAGGAGGCTCTTATGAATGCACTGAGGTGCTGCTTAAGCCTTTTATAATTGAGTGGGTGCCATAGGTGACCAGTTTTTCCAGAGGTGTTTTTTTTTTTTAAACTACAGTACTTTTCATTTCTGTTGCTGGGGACTGGATGGCTTAAGAATTTGTAATGAAATAAAGATCCTTTCACCTCTAAGATCCTTTCACCTCCACCCAGCCCCGATCAGTGGTGAATGAAATTGTTGTTATATATCTGGTGTCTATTTGATAGCGCACCTGAAATTAGTTTGGTCTTCTCTGTGTAGTTCTGAGACGACACATTTGTCCATCCCCAAAATCTCAACCACAACTGGCACTATTCAGTACCCTGTCTTGTAATCTCAGCAAAGTGTCCAATGACTTTGAGGTCCAAATCCAAAGACAATTGAAACCAATGGAAGGATTATCTTTGAATTCAACAGATTTTGTTTCAGGCCACGAATGTGCATGAAGACTGAACTCTCCTATCATTCATAAAGATAGTCCTTTCAAGTCAGGTTATAGGCCCTCTTGGCCTGATTCATCAGTGGCTTGCACCTTTTGTAGTTATTTAAATCAGTGCAAAGTGAGGGGAAATTGCTACCAAATCCGAACTGCAACATTTCACGCCCGCTTTGCACTATTGTAAAATAACTACACAAGGCACAGGGCAAATCAAGTTTTACTGTCAAGTTTTATGGGGAAGCCTTTGCCATTAATCAGGCACTATCTGCTAATCAGGAACCTTTCATTATGATTAATTTGCTTATTTATTCTAAAAATTCCCCTCTTTCTAGCAGTTTCATATAGTACTTTACTTATTAAAGGACAAAATGAAATGTCAGGAAATTTCAAAAACTTCTTGTGACATTTCTCTAAAAGAAAGCTATAAAAATAAGCCTAAGAATTTCCCTACATTGCTGTGATATGTAAAGCACAGGGATGAAAACATGGGCCCACTGAAATCACCCAAGTACTTTAAGTAATCCATGTGTAAGTTTGCACTACTGCAAGCGTAGCTCTTGAAATGTGTTGTAAGCCTTGTTAAATTTCAATAGACAAAATATGTTTAGTAACTGGGGTACAGTGGATCAACACAGTGACTTCTCACCTCTGCACACCACCTTGGGCCTTATTACTGAAAACAAACATGGTGGTTTCATTGTACCACAGCTCCTAACAGACATTTGATCACCTTACAAAAGCACCTTATAATTTAGTACTGTCAGCAACCTCTGCACAAGATGGGGGAGGGGGGGATCAGAGAGACTTTAACTATCCAGACATTTCTGGGAAAACTAATATGGCAAAACACAAAATTTCCAGTGAATCCTTGGAATATATTGGGGACAACTTTTGGTCCAGAAAGTGGAGGAAGTAACAAGGGGGAGAGCCATTTTAGATTTGATTCTGACCACCAGGGAGGAAATGGTAGAGAAATTGAATTTGGAAGGCAATTTGGGTGAAGGTGATCAAGATGATATTTTAAGGAAAGGAAGGAATGAAAGCAGCAGAATAAGGACAATGGACTTCAAAAAAGCAGACTTTAACAAACTCAGAGAACTGGTATATAAGGTCCCATGGGAAGAAAAATCTAAGGGAAAAAGGAGGTCAGGAGAGCTGGCAGTTTCTCAAGGAGGCAATATTTAAGGCACAACTTCGAACAATCCTGATGTGAAGAAAGCATAGGAAGATGCCAATATGGCTCCATCTGCAGCTCTTTAATGATCTCAAAATCAAAAAGGAATTCTACAAAAAGGGGAAATGGATAAATTGCTAAGGAGGAGTAGAAAAGAATAGCACAAATGTGGGAACAAAATCAGAAAGGCTAAGGTGCAAAACAAGTTACACCTAACAAGGGAAGGAGAGCTAATAATTGATGGTATCAAGAAGGCTGAGGTGTTTAATGCCTATTTTCCTTCAGTCTTCACTAAAAAGTTTAATGGTGACCAGATATTTCACACAATTAATATTAAAAGCAAGAGGGAAGGAATGCAAGTTGAAGAATATTTAGATGCATTCAAGTCAGCAGGCCTTGATTAAATTCATCCTAGGGTACTTAAATAACTTGCTGAAGAAATCTCAGAACCACAGTTATCTTTGAGAACTTCTGGAGGATGGATGAGGTCCTCAGAAGACTGGAGAAGGGCAAACATAGAACCTATCTTTAAAAAAGGGGGAACAAAGAAGACTGGAGACATATAGACCAGTCAGCAGTATGTTTAGTCTTGAGAAAAGAAGACTGAGAGAGGACCTGATAACAGTTTTCAAATATGTTAAGGGCTGTTACAAAAAAGAACCATGATGAATTGTTCTCCGTGTTCACTGAAGGTGTAGGACAAGAAGCAATGGGTTCAATCTGCAGCAAGGAAGATTTAGGTTAGATATTAGAAAGTTATTTTTTTAACTATGAGGGTAGTTAAGCGCTGGAACATGCTTCCAAGGGACGTTGTGGAATCCCCATCACTGGAGGTTTTTAAAAACAGGTTGGGCAAATGCCTGCCAGGTATGGTCTAGTTTTATTTGGTCCTGCATCAGCATAGGGGGCTGGACATGATGACTTCTCAAGGTCCCTTCCAACTCTACATTTCTATGATAGGGGTATGCTAAGTTAGGAATAAAATACATTGACAGAGCATTATCAATGCTTGCTTACATATTGCTTATTCATTGTCAGTGCTGTTATTCAATGTCATGAGCATTAAGTTACTCATTTATCAAATAATTAGATGTATTATCACCACTCTATTTCCCCAGGTTATAAAAATAAGCCTTATTAAATACATCTCACCCACATCCCCTCAATGCTAAATGTTCTTATGATAACAACATAGAATGAGAGAACCATACTGTGTAAATCCAGAGTACAGTAACTCCACCAACTTAAATCAAACTATTTTAGATTTACACTGGTGGATTTGAGTAACTCCACTGCAATCCATGGAGTTTACCCTTCCCTGAATATGCACTTAGCTATAATTGAGTGTAGAATTTGGCTCCAAATGTACATACGTTTAGAGATAATGCTATATTCTATAAAATACTTCAGTTAGAAAATAACTCTTGTATCCAGTTATTCCACTTTGTGCCATCATACACATTGCTAAAACTTTGAACAAATAACTGTCGTCTTACGTAAGTGACCCAAGTGTCACTATAACCCGCTGACCAGTGTGTGGTACATGTTTCCCTGTGTGCTTGATCCACAGAGGATGAATGTTGTACAGCCACCAGTTACAGTGCCTGGCTCTTTAACCCAAGTTGTGGAGGCTAATGCTCTGAGTTCTGGAAGTCCCTGCTTCAGTCTCATGAGTGTCAGCAAAGATGGTAGTTGACACAACATAAAGGATTTTTTCAAATTACGTATGTATAGCCTCATATCTCAAAATATAATTTAGCCTCTAAGGATCTGCCCAATCTCTCCCTGACTCTGTGTCTGCCGGATGTGGAGACTCCTCAATGCACCCAGCATGCACAGCCACAGAAGGTGCTCACTTTTCCAGTGGGGTACTATTCACATAGATACAGCCATCTAATGCTGTCTTATATTGCTTCCTAAACCTGCCCCATTCAAATGATATATGGCATTAAGGTACTTGTGAGAGACATGGTGAGATGCACTGAGCATGCTCAGTGTTTTGGCTGATGGCTTAAAACCAGGGATAGGATTTTGCCCAGCTGACTGATCTAATTTAGCTAGAGGAAACATTTTAAAGGAGCCATGTGACCAGAAAAGGAAGTCTTCCTGGTAGACTGTCTCTTTAAATTAAGTAAGAGAGAAGAAGATCATGGATCTGAACATCTCTTCCCCGTGCTTCCAAGCCCAGATAGTGATCTAGAAGAAAAGAGCCACACTTAATCATGGGAATTCCTCCAATAGGAGTGGGAGTAACGCCAAAGCTACTTAAGTTGTGCCGTTGTGCGTGGGCCGAGGGATGTGCTGGCGCTGTTTCCCGCAGCCCCCATTGGCCTGGAGCGGCGAACCGCGGCCAGTGGGAGCCGCAATCGGCCAAACCTGCAGACGCGGCAAGTAAACAAACTGGGCCAGCCCGCCAGGGGCCAAAGGTTGCCAATCCCTGGTGTAGACGATTCCTACAGCAAAAGAAAGGGGGGGGGGGTTCTGCCAATGTTGTTGTTCCACCTCTCAGAGAGGCTGTAACTAGGTTAGCAGAAAAATTCTTTCATTGACCTCCTTGAGTCTACACTGAGGTTTAGGTCAACCTACTTCTGGTGCTCAGGTCGCAAAACTGTTCACAACCCTGAGGGACATAGCTAGGTCAGTCTAATTTTTAAGTGTATACCAGGTCTTAAACAAGTGGGACCAGGCTTCTATGTACCAACCAGTGACTGGGGGATGAGTACTGAAATGGTAGAGTTTTTAATCTTAAAAATAATTAAAAGGTCTGAGTTCCATTCCCCTTCTCTCCCAACCTCCCTTCCTACTAGAGCCATACTAGGGGTGGGGGTTAAAGTAATGCCTGCAGGCTGTTCCCCCTCCAGTCCCCCCCCCCCCCCCCCCGAGAAGATGTTTCCTAGGATAGTGAGCCGCATTAAGGAGAAGCTGCGGAGCTCATTTTATATGTTCTCCCATGCTGCTAAGCACAGAGCAGGATTTTGTCCTCGCACCATGCAACAACCAGGCTTCTGAGTTGGCTGATGGGCTGTGAAGCTGCCATACTACATGTGGCTTACTGGGTCCTGTGCAATCATGAAGTCTGGATAAATTGTGAGCTAGTTAAGGCCCCTAATACTTAGAGATACTTTAGCCAAGGAAGGTTCTTTACAATGGCATACACTACTTATTTTAATGAAATATCTTTTCATATTTATCATAGTAGTTAGAGTGCTTACTACTGTAGCACACAGTTTTAGCTCTTCTATAAGAACTGAATGAGTTATTTTGCTGCTATGACCACCACGTAGCTGAAGTGACTATAGAAAACTTCATAAAACATTTTCTGGGTATCCAAAATCTTATTAAAAATACAAGCACATTCCATAAACAATGTAATAACAAAAAAAGTGTGGGAAAAGAGAGAATTTAAAATGAGTGGCTACAAAATCAGTCAGAGTTTGTCTAGCAATAAAAGCTACATCACTATGCTTAAGTCAAAAGAGTAAATTGCAAGTTAATGTTAAAGACTTAACCTTAGCAGGTAAGCCATGACACACAAAAAGAGGCTGTTATACCAGATATATCTAACCTCTTGTGTACCTCAGGACACAGAACTTCCCCAAAATTATTCCTGCTATATTTAACTTTAGAAGAGTTGGCCAGTAAGTAGGGTTGGTCAAAAAGTAAAATTCTGAAAAAATTCAAAATTTGTAAGTTGTTTCGATTTCTTTGGGATCAAAATTAAACCCAATTTTTATATTTTAAACACATTTTCTCAAATGTTGACATTATTTTAGTAAGTGAAAAATTTTATAACCATTTCAATAACTTTTTGGATTAAAATGTCTAATTTCTTTAAAAAGTCAACCGTTTTTTTAAAAAGGATGATTTTTTATTAATTAACCTTGTTTAAAAATTTCAACCAGCTCTATTAAGGAATACTGAGCTCTGTAGTATTTATATATCTACAAAATCAAAACTTTCCTTGCCCAAACATAGTCCTCTTTTCATAAAGCCCACTGGATACTTTTAATTTATTTTATATAGACATTAAAGATTTCATGTTTCTTTTAGTAAAAGAATTTACCTGGATGTCCCTAGCCAAAATTGCAACTCCTTCAATATTATGTCAGTCTTTGTGAACTTTGCCAAAACCACATGGAGTTTAGAATCACCATTGGAACATAGCCATGGTAGAAGAGTTGGTAAACCCTGCTCAAGTTCAGGAAGATTACACACTCCGTTAGCAGAATTTATAGACTCTTTGTCAGCAGAGTCACACAGGCCTTTCTTGTTTGTATACTTCATCAGCCAAATCACTGGTTTAAAGAGAATTAGACTGAGATTTTCAAAAGGAGGTTAGGTGCTATTGGAAAATGCCACACTATAGACGCAGATGGAGAAGTGTGTTTAGTTTGTAAGTTCTATCAGTTCAAAATTTAAGAAAACACGAAGCTGTGGAGCACATAAGCTCAATCAACTGAATTGCTTGGTTCAAGATGATCCCAAAATCTGTTGACACAGGTGGTAAAATCTGTGAGCTCCATCTGCCAAATTGCTCCAGTTCCAGGATGTTACAAACTCTTTTGGAGGAGTATTAGAGATAAATATATGTTGTCTTGTAGTTCATTGACTAACATATAATCATCTTTCCACCACATCTAGAATTACAACAAAGTATCATCTTCCTATCAGAAGAAAATATAATGCTTTGTATAGGGGGACTGACCCTTCAGAGTTCCAGTTGGAAATTATATCTAGTCAGCAGCTCTCTATCCCTCTTTTGCCCTGGAGAAAATTCCAAGCAGCTACAGAAAAGGTGCAGGCCACTAGTAGGGATTAAAGAGTTACAATTGTTTTCCACTCTTCTTAGACTTTGGGTCTGAGAAGGGACAGCTGTGATTCTGCCCAGTCAGTCAGAACAGCTAGACCAGGGGTCAGCAACGTTTGGCATATGGCTCGCCAGGGTAAGCATCCTGGCGGGCTGGGCCAGTTTATTTACCGGCTGACCCGGCAGTTTGGCCGATCACGGCCCCCACTGGCCGCGGTTCACCGTCCCGGGCCAATGGGGGCGGCAGGAAGCCGCGGCCAGCACATCCCTCGCCTGCACCGCTTCTCGCCGCCCCCATTGGCCCGGGACGGTGAACCGCGGCCAGTGGGGGCCGTGATCGGCCGAACCTGCCGCATCAGCAGGTAAATAAACTGGCCCGGCCCACCAGGGTGCTTACCCTGGTGAGCCGCGTGCCAAACGTTGCCGACCCCTGAGCTAGACCTTGTTAGAGTAGCGAGGGAGTATAAAAAGGCTCTTCAAAGCTCTTCATTAAAAAAATGAGCCCCAGGGATCAGACTACTCAGAAAGGTATGGGTGTCAGAGTTTGTTTGAATTAATTTATTGATTTTCCTATTTGTTTATAGTGTGATTGCTAACTATACAAGGAAGAAGTATGCCTCAACTATATTTTATTTGAGTCATAAAATAAGCTAAAGGTATTTAGTCCACTCTAGGAAAGGGAATTCTGTTGTTTTTTTTAAAAAGGGAGTGTGGGGTAAATAAACTACCCCTTTCTGCATGGAGCCTCAGTTTGTACTTACTTATCCAATGGGCCTAGTTGTACTATATATTCACACATTTCTGCACTTACATGTTTTAAGGGCTTTATTTCTGATGTATATATTTTTAGTTAAAGGGCATTTCCAGCCATAAAACAACCTGTGATTCAGTCAGACTCCTGATTCTGCACTCAGAACCACGCAGGAGTACCGTGCACCTGTCTGGATACTCAGTGTAGTCAACAGTCACCACATTGCAGCATAGCTGCACTGGTGGTAGGGGAGACAAATGCTTTTCTTCTTACGTTCAGGCTGGCTGGGGAAGGAAAGTTAATTTTAAAGGAACAGAGCTCTGCTCCATAGGTGCCACTCTCCCCTAGCAGAGGGAGCCAGAGGGCAAGGATGAGCTTCCTTCTGCTAACATGCCACCTCCCCAAAAGTTTGTACAATGCTGAGGGGGAGAGCCCAATGGTGGCTGTGGGAAGCGGCGCCACTCCCAATAGAGAGAGAAAAGGTCCATCCGTGACAAGGAGAATCCACTCTCTTGGGGACATGGAGCCCTTGATGCTGGGTGGCACACAGAGGTCTTTGACATGGGGGAGAGGAGGGAGACTTCCAAGAGCCTCAGGGAGGGACAGGATACAGGCCTCTTCCAGTATGAACTACCAAGTCTCAACTGTCTTATTGTAAGGATAATAAAAAGCTAAAGAATTGTAGATATTGGGATTACTTTCATAGTGAGATACATGATTTTTGGCTTTGGTTTCTGCTCTTATGGGAAATCCTATATGCCTTAAATGAGATTTATATATTTCCTATCAAATTCTATGGCACAGTTTAAACGACTCTAGAGGGAAGATATTGTTCTCTATTAAGTTTTATAGGTTTTCAGAATAATTTCTGTAGAACTTGTTTAATTTATTCATTTCATCCCTATAAAGTTATATAGGACTTTCCAATAAGGCTACTGAGAATATCCAACGCCATGCTTTAGGTACAGATCTACCCTGTAGCATGAGTTAACAACCTGTATATTGATCCCCATCTCTGCTTCAACTGCCTTTTGATGGGAGGAAGTCTCAATGTCTTGCTGCTGCTTCTTTCATCTGCATTTCATAACAAGACTGTCTCATAACCACCATTCATTCTTTCTTCTTCTACAAAAGCTTCAAAATCCACTTCTTATTTTGTCATCACAGCCAAAACTTTGGTTCACACCACGTTTATCTCTCCTTTGACTACAGTAGCCACATCCTCTCTGACCTCTGATTGTTTCCCTCTCCAATCCATTCAACATGCTGTGCTGCTTCCTTCCTCACAGCTCTGACCCAAGGCACAGCCCTACTCAGTTCCCTGTTTCTTTCCACAGTCCACTTCATGCTCTTTGCCTTCACTTTCAATTCTTTGCAGAGCATCTTTCCTACCACTTGTCTCCTCCCTGCACTCTATGCCACTTTAGCCCACCGTAGTGCACCCTTTGGCTCCTCTTGTTTTTTTCGCAAAAAGAAGAACAGGAGTACTTGTGGCACCTTAGAGACTAACAAATTTGACTCAGTGGTTATTTTTTCATAAACAATTTACTATGCTTGAAGTACTCCCCACCTCCACCAGTGAGCCAGGTAAACTTAGTCACTTCCTTCATGTCCCTTGGGACTGACTTCATTTGCTTAGCCTTCCACTGCAAAGCTCATTCCTTTGCCATGTGTTCCTGCTCTTCAGAACTACCAACCTGTGTGCCAAAAAATAAATCAAATTACATCACTTCCTGGGGCTCCCCTTCGGGCTCTCAGCTTCATTATGTCTGATGTAAGCCCCCAACCTGTAAGCCAATGAATATGGCCTGTGTGGTGCCTCACTGAAGTCACAGTGTGTCTGCATGGGCACAGGGGTCTGCCCGAGCTGATCAGTTTGCAGGACTGGGGTCTTAGGCCCCAATCCCACAAAGATTTACACACCTACTTAACTTTATGCACTGAGTAGTCCCTGTGAAGTAAACCCACTACATAAATTTAAGCAGGTGCATATATATTTGAGGCAATGGGGCTTTAGATTGCAATCTCCTTGGGACAGGAATCTTTAGTGTTTATTCCTGTTTGTATCTGTGGTGCTGTAGAAATACATAGTACATAACAATAAATTAAAAAAAATTCTATGGTGCCATTTTCTTTGCCTCTTTTCTCCAGCTCAGAGCCGAAATTTGGCAAGTTGCAGCCAGTGGGCCAAATTCTACCCCCCTTACAGTGGTGTGAATCCAGAGTTGTTATGTTGTCTTCAGTGGAATTACTGCAGACTCACCCTGGTGTAACTCAGTTTAATTTGACCCAATAAGTTTTATGGAGAGAACGACTTGATTTGAACAAGTCAATGTGCATTTGGAAAATGATCCTTACATTTAGACATAAGGTTAAAAAAATTGAAACAGGACATATTACAAATAATGAAACATTCCTTTCACGCCAGCAGAATCCAAAGTTGTAACTACAATTGCAAATCATCTTCACGGGTGCAACCCAAATTCTCATTAGAAACTGCACACCTCCGAAGTGCTGTAAAACTCAACTGAGCTCATATGAGTTGCTCTGTATCAACTGTCTCTGATAACAGATCTACAGCTTAATCCACATGAATGCAGTTTTATTGTTTCCCAGCAAATGAAAACCAAATGGCATTATATCTTTGAGAATGAGAAATGAGCATGATTGGTGGGTTTTTTTCCTCTTACCTGTTTAAGGATTTCTGCTGCTGTTTCATGTGAGCAATCAAATATCACATAGAACTCCTTGCCTTTCTTCATCTCCTTGAGTAAAGGCCTGGCATCTTTATTCCCAGAGGGCAACTGACGGATTTTGATTTTAATGTTATATCTAGAAGGGGCTTTGATGAGCTCTTGCAGGCGAATTAGACCTAGAAAATGACAACCAATCATACAGTTGACTGTTCTGTGAAATGAGTATTTATTGCCACTTACTCAATCTCTTTTCATTCGCAATATATTTCAAGCTGCCACCTATCTAAAGGTTAAGCTATTAACTTCTCATTTGTCATCTTTCTTGCTGGTGTGGTTTATGCAGCTGTTTTACCTTTGTGGGCATATTTACTTTGGAAAAATAAACACTACAAATAGGTTTGAATTTTTCTAAGATGTAATTCTTTCTCCCCAGCCTCTAATCATAAACATCAATGTTAAACAAAGCAAACCTGGAATTGTGTAAACCTCTTGTGAATGTTCCTTTATAACTTCAAAAGTGAGCAAATAATAAAGCAAGTTCCGGCAATAAGCATATCCGCCATAGTTCATTTACAATCCAGTAGATTAGGATGAGTGGCACTTACCAATATTTATTTATTATTTATAGGCATTTCAGTGGTGCTTGTCACTCTAGTGCCAGAGTACCTTGCAATACCTTTGAAGTAGGGAATTATCGTTCATTATATTTTTTGGAGAAAGTGAGGCATAGTGAAGTTAAGTGTCTTGTATAATAAGATCACACAGGAAGAGTGAGGCAGTGAGTATCTCCTAACACCCAGTTCTGTGCCTTAACCACAAGACCATCCTGGTTCTCATGCTATTAGACATGCCTAGCTTGATTTCCAGGGGCTTAAAAACTCAGAGCTTTTGATTTAGGACCAGACCTTCAGTTGGGTGTAAATCTGTACAGTTTAAGTGAAGCCAGCAGGGCTACGCTGATTCACCACAGTTGAGGATCTGGCCCCAACTATCTAAATACAGTACACTGTTTACTAATAGGGATGTCAAGCGATTAAAAAAATTAATCACGATTAATCATGCTGTTAAACAATAATAGAATACCATTTATTTAAATATTTTAGGATATTTTCTACATTCTCAAATATATTGATTTCAATTACAACACAGAATACAAAGTGTACAGAGCTCACTTTATATTTATTTTTATTACAAATATTTGCATTGTAAAAAACAAAAACATTTTTCAATTAATTTAATACAAATACTGTAGTTCTGTCTCTTCATCATGAAAGTTGAACTTACAAATGTAGAATTACGTACAAAAAATGCATTAAAAACAAAACAATGCAAAACTTTAGAGCCTAGAAATCCACTCAGTGCTACTTCTTGTTCATCCAATTGCTCAGAAAAGTAAGATTGTTTACATTTGCAGGAGATAATTCTGCCTGCTTCTTGTTTATGTCACCTGAAAGTGAGAACAGGCATTCGCATGGCACTGTTGTAGCCGGCGTCACAAGATATTTACCTGGCAGATGCACTAAAGATTCATATGTCCCTTCATGCTTCAGCCACCAGTCCAGAGGACATGGGTCCATGCTGATGATGGGTTCTGCTCGATAACAATCCAAAGCAGTGCAGACCGACTCATGTTCATTTTCATCATCTGAGTCAGATGCCACCAGCAGAAGGTTGATTTTCTTTTTTGGTGGTTCGGGTTCTGTAGTTTCCGCATCAGAGTGTTGCTCTTTTAAGAATTCTGAAAGCATGCTCCACATCTTGTCCTTCTCAGATTTTGGAAGGCAGATTTTTAAACCTTGGGTCGAGTGCTGTAACTATCTTTAGAAATCTCACATTTGTACCTTCTTTGTGTTTTGTTAAATCTGCAGTGAAAGTTTTCTTAAAATGAGCAACATGTTCTGGGTCATCATCTGAGACTGCTATAACATGAAATATATGGCAGAATGAAGGTAAAACAGAACAGGAGACATACAATTCTCCCTCCAAGGGGTTCAGTCACAAATTTAATTAACACTTTTTTTAATGAGCATCATCAGCATGGAAGCATGTCCTCTGGAATGGTGGCCGAAGCATGTAGAGCATACGAATTTTTAGCATATCTGGCATATAAATACCTTGCAACACCAGCTACAAAAGTGCCATGCAAACACCTTTTCTCACTTTCAGGTGACATTGTAAATAAGAAGTGGGCAGCATTATCTTCTGTAAATGTAAACAAACTTGTTTGTCTTAACAATTGGCTGAACAACAAGTTGGACTGAGTGGGCTTTCCGAGGGAAATGGTGGGGGTGAGGGACCTGTCTGGTTTTAAGATTAAGTTAGACAAGTTTATGGAGGGAATGGTTTAATGGTAAAACATATTAGCTGAGGAATACCAAGCAATGGTAGGTAAACAGTATAATGGCTAACAAGGGTCAGGCTGGAGACTCTTGCCTACATGCTCGGGGTCTTACTGATCGCCATATTTGGGGTCGGGAAGGAATTTTCCTCCAGGGTAGATTGGCTGAGGCCCTGGAGGTTTTTCGCCTTCTTCCGCAGCATGGGGCAGGGATCTCTAGCAGGAGGGTTCTCTGCCAATTGAAGTCACTAAGACACAGGATTTGGGGACTTCATCAGCAGAGTCAAGGAAAGGGTAGGGATAGTTTTGTGGCCTGCAGCATGCAGGGGGTCAGACCAGATGATCATAATGGTCCCTTCTGACCTTGAAGTCTATGAGTCTATGAGGCTTGTAGGCTATAAAGTTTTACATTGTTTTGTTTTTGAGTTCAGTTATGTAAAAAAATCTACATTTGTAAGTTGCATTTTAATGATAAAGAGATTGCACTACAGTATTTGTATTTTTCAGTTTATCTCATACTATTTCTTTTGTTTATCATTTTTACAGTGCAGATATTTGTAATAAAAAATAATATAAAGTACACTTTGCATTCTGTGTTGTAGGTGAAATCAATATATTTGAAAATGTAGAAAAACATCCAAAAATATTTAATGAATTTTAAGTCGTATTCTATTGTTTAACAGTGTGATTAAAAGTGTGATTAATCACGATTAATTTTTTTGAGTTAATCATGTGAGTTAACTGCGATTAATCAACAGCCCTAATTACTAACCATCTAGCTCAGTAGAGGTCCCTGCTCTTCAAAGAACTCTTGAATAGTTTTTTAAGTGTGTCATTGCTTTCTCTTTCTAATTATGCATGCACCTAAATTTCCCACAAAAACCATATGATGTACTTCTGCTGAGTGAAAGTAAAAGGGATCCATGAGGGGATGAGCTTCCCACACTGGCCCTGCAAAAGCTGAATTGGGCCAGGTTGGCCCAATGAGTTAATTAGTCTGCAAACAAGGGAGCTTTAGGCTGGAGGCAGCTAATTAGAGAGAGGGTCACCTGTGCAGGAACAGGCAAAGCCTGTAAAGCCAGATAGCAGGCTATAGGTGGGGTCTGCTGCTGAGAAAGGGCAGTCATGCCCTGGGAAGAGGGTTCTTGGAGCTGGTACAGCCAGAAAGAGAAGAGGAGCCTGTGTAGCAAGAAGCAGTCCAGGGAAGGAGCAGTGAGGGTAGAGAGAGGAAGCCCAGAACTGTTGAGCTGAGGGATGCTGGACTGGAATCTGGAGAAGAGGGTGGGTCTGGGGTCCCCTACCACTCACCAAGGGCGTGGCTTAGAGCTGAGGCAATGAATGGGAAGACTGTCTAGGCTTGTACCCCAGAAGGGGGAACGCTGAGGGCTGATCTACGCTACTGCAGTAAATTGATCTAAGTTATGCTACTTCAGTTATGTGACTAACGTAACTAGGGTTGCCAATTTTTTAATTGCACAAAACCGAACACCCTTGCCCCCTCCCCTTCCCTGAGGTCCCTCCCTCCTGCCCCGCCTTTTCTCTGAGGCTCTGCCCTGCTCACTCCATCCCCCCTCCCTCTGTTGCTCACTCTGCCCCACCCTCACTCACTCATTTTCACCGGGCTGTGGCTGGGGTAGGCTGTTGGGGTATGGGAGGGGGTGAGGGCGTCGGTTGGGGGTGCAGACTCTGGGTGGGCCTGGAATGAGGGGTTTGGGGTCCAGCAGGGACTCCAGGCTGGGGTCAAGGTGTTCGGAATGCAGGAGGGGCTCAGGACTGGGGGTTGGGGCATGGGAGAGGGTTTGGGGTGTGGGCTCTGGAAGGGAGTTTGGGTATGGGAGAGGGTTCAAGGCTGGGGCAGGGGGTTGGGGCACAGGAGGGGGGTGCAGGGTGTGGGCTCTGGGAGAGAGTTTGAGAGGGGGCTCAGGGGTGGGGGTGTGGGCTGTGAGCTGCGCTTACCTCGGGTGGCCCTGCAAGCGGCAGCATGTTCCTCCAGCTCCTAGGGAGAAGCGCAGCCAGGCGGCTCTGCAAGCTGCCTCTGTCCGCAGGCACCGCCCCCACAGCTCACATTGGCTGGGCACTTGGGGCAGGGGTAGCGCGTGGAGCCCCCGCAGCTACCCCTTTGCCTAGGAGCTGAGGGAGATGCCGCTGCTTCTGGGGAGCTGCGCAGAGCCATGTAGGGAGCCTGCCAGTCCTGCGCCAACCAGACTTTTAATGGCCCGGTCAGTGGTGCTGATCGGAGCCGCCAGGGTACCTTTTTGACCAGGTGTTCCAGTTGAAAAACGGACACCTGGCAACCCTAAATGTAACTGAAGCTGATGTAGCTAGATCCACTTACCGCGGGGTTTACATTGCATGGTGTTGATGGGAGACCCTCTCCTGTCGACTTCCCTTACGCTTTTCGGGGAGGCGGTGTACACAAATCAATGGGAGATCGCTCTCCCATTGACATAGTGTGTCTTCACCAGACCCGCTAAATCAACACTGCTGCAGCAATTGGAGCAGTGCCAATTTAGCCGGCAGTGTAGACATGCCCTGAGTGACCTAGCTGGAGGGCTAAGTCACAAAGGAGACACGGAGGGCCTGGGAGTGACCGTGGAACTGCAGATCAGGAGAGACAGCATAATGGTGTGCAAACCATGGCAGGGGCTATCTACCTCAGGAGCTAATCCTCAGAGTGACCAGGAGAAGGCACCAGACCAGTGGTGAGTGGTGCACCTAGGATTGCCACCTTTCCAATTGTGGGTAACCAGACCCTAGAGGCCCCACACCTGAGCTTCTGTCTCAGCTTTGCCTCTTCCCTCTTCACCCACCACCAGATAAAATAATCCCAGACATCAGGGCTTGTCAAATGACACCCAGACACACAAGCTGAAACCTGGGTTGTCTGGGTGAAAACGGGATGGGTGACAGAATAAACAGAATAAAAGCAAGAGATACCTACTAAGAAAAGCTAACAAATAGTAATTATGAAAATGAACCCCGCAGCAGGCCAGTGTGAGGTGGCACATTTAATTTACTTTGTGTTTGAACCTACTTGGCTGAATAATCCTCTAGTATAAGCACTGTACTAATACAAGGCAAACTATAAGATAAAGCATCACTTTGTCCTCTGATGTTAACTGATGATTGCTACATTGCATGGTATTGGCTTTCACTCAAGAACTCACACTTACATTGGAACAAATGCCTTTTTCCCTGCTGTACTGGTTCTGTGCTTTTCATGGTTTTTTTTTTAAGCATCAACAGTCAATATAACCATTATGAGTATTCAAATGGAAATCATCGTACACACGGTCAGAGACCACAGGCTGGCTTCCAGCCAGGCTTCTAGATTCATTGTTATAAGAATTGAGCACAGGCTTCTGAAACTGACTAACAAGCAGGGGAGTTTATGTAATTTGGCTGTAAACTTGTAGTTTGGCTGTCTCAAGTGTTCACGTATTTTGTGGCAAACTGTGATGCTTCAGCCACTGGGACCAAAATGATTTTAACAAAGAAAAATTGAGATTCATAAAAAATCATTTCTGGTGCATCAACACTTTGTACCAACAATAATACCTGAGCTCAAACATTATTGCTTTGTTTAAATGTGTTCTGTAGCAACAGGAATTATACTACAGTTGTAGGTGAACTGTGGGAGCAAGAATGGGATTTGCTGGAGAAAATGACTCCATATTGCAGGGATGGAGGAAAACAGCCCAGCTCCCTCAGAATGTATGGTGGAAAATGTAGGCTCCCACTGATGTCTGTGGTCTTTCTAATGTAAAAGCAGAGTAAAAAACAGAACGAAAATGTATTTCATTCCTGACCTCCTCCACCCAGGTTTCTAGGAGCGGTAGCTAAGTATTCTGGGCCAAATGAAAGGGCAAGGTGCAGCTGCAGGGGAACAAAGAAATTGAAGAAGCACTTATGTCTGAAAGCAGCTACTATTTTAAGAACAGCCAAAACTCCACAAACAGTGACTGGACGTAATCAATAGCAAAGAGAAATATCTTTAGAAAGAAAAGTGTGTGAGAGAAGTTACACTTTCTCCCCCCACCTCAAAACCTAGAATATCATCAAATTGTGATGGTATTCAATTCTCAACTTCAAAAATTGAAGTGTATTAGCTGGGCAAATGCAGCACTTAGAATTTCAGGCTCTGTCTCTTTTGTGGTAATATCTCAAAAGGTCAATCTGCATTTGGAAAATGTTAACAAATTAGCAATCAGGGCTGGTGGTGTTGATGAAATGGAGCCAGGGTCTGTGGTTCTATACCATATAAGAAATGATGGGTAAGGTGGGGGTAGGTGATGAATAGTGAAGGGAAAAAACGTGAAATGTGGTATACGCCTGATGTGGAGTCAATGGAAGGATGCACAGAGGGGTAATATCATAGTCAAAGCAATGATCCAGAAAAATGATTTTTGCAGCAACATTTTGAATGGATTTAGGTAGGAAAGATGGTGCTTGATAAGACCAGACAAGAAGAGGATGCAGTAGTCAAGATGTGAAATAATGAGGACCCAGAGGAGAATTTTAGCTATGTGGATTAAGAAGGGCCATACCTTAAAGATATTGTGTGTAATTCCAAGGGATGGAAATTATATCCTGAACAGTTGCATTCTTAATTTCTTTCATGGATTCATATACTCATTTATCAGAACATTTGAGTAGTATTTTTTACCCCATGGCTATTTGAAATATAGTAGAACCTTTGCTGAAAACGGGAGGAATTAACACACAATAGGGTATTAATTCAAAAGTCAGTACAAATACTTCAGGAGTATTGAGGAAGGAAGCTCTGTATCTTGCACCTAAAATTCACTGAGAAGTTTGATAGAAGTTGAGCGTTGAACTCTGGAATTTGGCATTCCATTCATAGGATGATGTTTGTATGTGTCTAGTTGACTAAAAGGACTAACTGATTTTTTTTTAAATTAAAATTGTATTAGAATGTGAAAGTAGCAGGTGCTATGCTGTAGTTACTGCTGAAGAGGCACTGTTTTTATAAACCCTTGGAGTGCATAATTTTCTGAATAAATCACTTCTTGGTTGAAATTTCACACACTCGTTCTTTGACCACCTGGTTTATGGTTGTTTGAACACAGGAAAATTATTTAATTAGATTTAAACAGTAGAAAAGAGGAGATAAAGCTTATATAAAAAGCTTTAGGCACCCTGACAATTAATTAATCTTAGAGCAATATAACAATGATCCCCCCAGGAGAATTAGAAAATCATAGCTGGAGAAGGCAAACTCAACCCACCAGCAGCATATAAATTAGTAAATGGTAGCAATTTGATTGTATGTATCATGGTGTGGGTCTTCTTTCATTTACCTCCACCTCCAAAAAAATTGAGTTATTTGACCTCAACCTTTTTCTAAATCAGATTTGTTTAAACATTTCAAACATACCATAGCCTTATTCTTTATTGCGGAAATATGCTCTGATATTTTTGAAAAGAAAAAATCTTTAGAAATAACAAAATTTTCGTTTATAAATATGTGGGTGCTAATAAGGCAAATGCATGTTACAATAGGGGTCTACTATTGACCACCAAATCAATAGGAGGAGTAGGTGAATGTGAGGTATTTCTAGAACAAATAACAGAAATATCCAGAACAAAAGAGCTGGTAGTAATGGGGGACTTTAACTACCTAGAGATCAACTACCCAGGCATCTGTTTGAAAAGTAATTTGGCAAAACACAAAGTGTCTAAGTTCTTGGATGGTATGGGGGACAGCCTCTTGTTTCAGAAGGTGGAGGAACTAACCGGGGGAGAGCCATTTTAGACTTGATTCTGACTAACGGGGAGGAATTGGTTGCAATTCTGAAGACTGAAGGCAATTTGGGTGAAAGTGATCATGAAATGACAAAGGAAGGAGTGTGATCAACAGAGTGAAGGTAGTGGACTTCAAAAAAGCAGATTTTCAAAACTGTATAGAACTGATAGGTAAGATCCCATGGAAAGAAAATCTAGGGCAGTGCTTCTCAAAGCCGGTCCGCCGTTTGTTCAGGGAAAGCCCCTGGCGGTCCAGGCCGGTTTGTTTACCTGCCGTGTCCGCAGGTTCGGCCAATCGTGGCTCCCACTGGCCGCGGTTTGCTGTCCCAGGCCAATTATAAGGGACATAAAAAGCATTATGAAGAGGTTCTTTAAATATATTAGGAACAAAAGAAAGATGAAGAAAAGTGCAGATCAGCAGGGAAGGAGAGCTGATAACAGATGACATCAAAAATACTGAGCTGTTTAAATCCTATTTTCCTTCCTTCTTTACTAACAAGATTAATAGTGACCAGATAATAAGGGGGGAAGGAATGCAAGCCAGAATAGGGAAAGAACAGATTAAAAATATTTAGATAAACTGAGATATATTCAAGTCATCATGGCCTGATAAAATTCATCTTAAGGTACTTTAGGAACTAGCTGAAGCAATCTCGGAACTATTATCTTTGGGGAACTCCTAAAGAATGGATGAGGTCCCAGAGGACAGGCGAAGGGCAAACATAGAAACTTTCTTGAAAAAAGAGGACCTGGGGAATTATAGATCAGTCAGCCTAATTTCAATACCTGGAAAGACACTGGAAACAATATTATTAAACAATCACTTTGTAAGTATCTGGAGGATAATAGGGTTATAAAGAATAGCAAACATGGATTTCTCAAGAACAAATCATTCCAGACTGACTTAATTTCCTCAGGGTCACTGGCCTACTGGATGGGGGGAAGCTGTAGATATATCTTGAATTTAGAAAGGCTTTTGACACAATCCTACATGACATTCTCATAAGCAAACTAAGGAAATGCAAGTCTAGATGAAATGACTATGAGGTAGGTACATAACTGGTTGAAAGACCATACTCAAAGAGTAGTTATAAATGGTTTGCTGTCAAACTGGGAGGGCATATCTAGTGGGGTCCCAGAGAGGTCTGTCCTGGGTCCAGTACTATTAAATATTTTCATTAATAACTCAGAAAATGGAGTGGAGAGTATGACTATAAAATTTGCAAATGACACCAAACTCAGAGGGATTACTAGTGCTCTCGAGGACAGGATTAGAATTCAAAATGACCTTGAGAAATTAGAGAACTGGTGTGAATTCAGTAAGATGAAATTCAATAAAAACTACAAAGTAATATACTTAAGGAGGAAGAAATCAATTGCACAACTATAAAATGGGCTAAAACTGGCTAGGCAGTCATATTTCAGAAAAGGATCTAGGGTTTAAAATGGATCACAAATATGAGACAACAATATGATTCAGTTGCTAAAAAGTCTAGTTCTGGGTGCCACACTTTAAGAATGAGATGGACAAATTGAAGAGTCCACAGGACAAGAACAAAAAACATAAAAGGTTTAGAAAACCTGACCTGTGAGGAAAGGTTAAAAAAACTGGACATCTTTACTTTTGAGGAAAAGAAGGCGGAGACACCTCATAACAGTCTTCAGATATGTTAAGGGCTGCTCTAAAGAGGACTGTGATTGGTTGTTCTCCATGTCCACTGAAGGTAGAACAAGAAGTAATGGGCCCAATCTGCAGCAAGGGATAATTAAGCCCTGGACTAGGCTTCCAAGGAGGCTGTGGAATTCTGTCATTGGAGATTTTTAATAGGTATTGTACCCAACAGGAGGTAATTCTGTTTTGGACTTTATGACAGATAAAGATGAATTCATCACTAGACTGGAAGTTGATGGTTGCCTTGTGGCCTGATTATATTCAGTAAGGGTGAACAAAGGACAGTCTCGACCACTAATATATAGATATGCTTCAAAAGGGCTAATTTCCCAAAGGTGAGGAAAATTACACAAAATTGATTGGGAGGATAAATTTAGACAGAAAAATGTGAATGAATATTGGGAGCTCTTTAAGAAGGTTTTACATGACCAAAGAGCCCAGTTTCTCAATCAAGAAAGAGGACAACTTTGGCTAAAAGCCCATTGTGTTTCAGTGGCAAAGTGAAGCCAGAAATTAGAACTAAAAAAGCAATATATAACAAATAGGAAATGAGAAAATAGATAGCAATCACTAAATTAGGAGTTATGACATGCAGAAAGTTGATAAGTAAAGCTAAGGATGTCAGGGGAAAGTCTGTGACTGGCAGGATTAAGGACAATAAGAAGTTTTAAAATTTATATTAGGAAAAAAGAAATCCTAGAAGTGTATAGGCGCATTATTAGATGGAGAGGGTAAAATTGTTGATGATGATGATGTAGAAGAAGCAAAGTTTTCAATAAATACTTTTGTTCTATACTTGGAAAGAAGCAGAATGGTCTACTCATATCACATTACGAAGATGAAGTACTTTCCAATCTATTAGTGATCACCATTTTTAAATCAGCAAGCCCAGATACCTTACATCCCAGAGCTCTAAAAGAGTTGGCTGTGGCAATCTCTGGCTTGCTGGTGTTAATTTTGAATAAATCTTGGGAAAGTGAGTGAATTCCAGAGTAGCCCTAATGTTGTGCCTGTATTCAAATTGGGCAAGCGGGATGACCCAGGTAACTATAGGCTGGTTAGCCCGGCATCAGTTCCAAGCAAAATAATGAAAAGGCTGGTATGGGATTCAATTGATAAAGAATTAAAGAATGGGAATATAATTAATGCCAGTAAACTTGGTTTTATGGAAAATAGGTCTTGTCAAACAGACCAGATTTCATTTTTTGAGGCAATTACAAGATTGGTTGATAAAGATAACTGTAGATATAATATACTTAGACTTTTGTGAAGTGTTTGACTTAGTATCGCATGACTGATTAAGAAATTAGCACTGTACAATATGAATAGAGCATCTGCTGAATGGATAAAGAACTGGCTAACTGACATTTCAAAAAGTAGTTGTGGTTGAGAAATCATCAACAAATGGTGGTGTTTCTAGTAGGGTTCTGCAGGGATCGGTACTAGGTCCAATCCAGAAGTAAATATAAAATCGCTGCTGATGTAATTTGTGAATGACACTAAGACTGGCAGAATGATAAATAATGATGAAGGTGGGGCAGTCATACAGAGCAATCTAGATTACTTGGTAACCTGGGCCTAAACAAACAAATGCAAACAGAAATTATTTACTTTGATCTATTTACTGAACTAATATCGTTAAGGTCCAGTTTTATCTAAAACATGTCATGATTGGTGCTTCAGATTAGGAGCCAGTTCCTCAGCTGGTGTAAAATAGCATAGCTCCATGGAAGAATATTTGAAGAGTTCTGACAAATAAGTAATTGGAGAGACCGTGTAGTAGAGCAATGGATTGGGAGTCAGGAGACCTGGATTCTATTTCCAGGTCAGCCATTAAGCCGCATTAACAACAAGGAGTCCAGTGGCACCTTAAAGACTAACAGATTTATTTGGGCATAAGCTTTCGTGGATAAAAACCTCACTTCTTCAGATGCATGGAGTGAAAATTACAGATGCAGGCATTATATAATGACACATGAAGAGAAGGGAGTTCACAAGTGGAGAACCAGTGTTGACAGGGCCAATTCGATCAGGGTGGATGTAATCCACTCCCAGATGAAGAGGTGTCAATTCCAGGAGAGGCAAAGCTGCTTTTGTAATGAGCCAGCCACTCTCTGTCCCTATTCAAGCCCAAATTAATGGTGTTAAATTCGCAAATGAATTTTAATTCTGCTGTTTCTCTGTGAAGTCTGTTTCTGAAGTTTTTTTGTTCAAGAAGAGTTACTTTTAAATCTGTTATAGAATGTCCAGGGAGATTGAAGTGTTCACCTACTGGCTTTTGTATGTTACCATTCCTGATGTCCGATTTGTGTCCATTTATTCTTTTACGTAGGGACTGTCCGGTTTGGCCAATGTACATGGCAGAGCAGCATTGCTGGCACATGATGGCATATATAACATTAGTAGACATGTAGGTGACTGAGCCCTTAATGGTGTGGCTGATGTGGTTGGGTCCTCTGATGGTGCCTGCTTCTGTAATTTTCACTCCATGCATCTGAGGTTTTTTACCCACGAAAGCTTATGCCCAAATAAATCTGTTAGGCTTCAAGGTGCCACTGGACTCCTTGTTGTTTTTGTGGATACAGATTAACACGGCTACCTCCTGACACTATTAAGCCGCATTGTGTTGCTGGGCAAATTACTTAATCACTGTGTGCCTTTGTTCCCCCTCCAACCGTTTGGCTGTCTTGTCCATTTGAAAGAATATAAGCTCTTCAGAGCAGGGACTTACTGTGTGTTTGAATTGTATCTAGCACAATATTAGGTGCAGCTGTAATATAAGTAAGACTAAAAGTGTTCTTAATGTACACTTAATTTCTAAGAAAAAATGAGGTTTGCTGTTTTCCTGCAGCTTAGTAAGTTTTTCTTTTTATAGTGTAGTAATTTAAAAAAAAAAACACGAGCCAAGCAGTATTATTCCTGCTCAGAATCCAAATGTGGCGTCTTTTATTGATCATACTTGACTTGTTTGCTCTGCCGACTCCCATTTAATGTCATGATTGATTATTCATTTACATGTAAATATCTCTGCAGATGAAATCTCTTTAACATTAATCATCTCTGGAACATAAGTAAGCAACACTTAAATGTTTTTAATGCTAATTGGATAATATATTGCTAGATTGAAACATAAATTTACATTTATATATCCATAAATATATTTTGACATCTTGTCCTGTGAATCCAACAAAATGCTGCTGAGCTACAATAACCTTTCTGGGAATGAACATGACCACTACAGTAAACCCAGTCTGTTTTTCCCTCTTTGTGTACTCTCGCCCACTTGATAAATTCTGTAAATTCTGTAAGAATACTCATGTTGAGATCTGCAATGTGATCTGAAATAATAATTTTGTCCTTTGTATTGCCACTGATAGTATAAAAATCAAGATAAAAGTAAGGTTCTTAAAACTCCAGATGTGGTTAGCAAGGATTCTGTGTTCATGACATACATTTTATAATAGAAGGTATCAGTTTTGAGCATCCCATTTAAAGGCTTTGTGGTCGATAGTAAGATACTTGGATTGTACAGAATGAGTATCAAAGGATCTATTTAGACACCACTTGAATGCCTGTATAGAGGGGTGAAAGCCCCACTATCTTTCTATGGGAACTCAATAGACAATAGGAAAAGAAAAAAATTAAGTCATATATAGTCAGCAGTGCAATACCACATTTGGGAGGGGAGGATAGTGACAGATGAATGATGAGAGTTTCAAAATTGCTTAGTGTTAGGCTATGTCTTCACTGCAAAAGAGATGGGATTTTTTAAAACTGTGGGATAACTAATGTACATTAACTACCCCACTGTAACACTCCTAGTGGAAACAAGGCAGTGTGGTTTTACTGAGAGGTAAACTAGGTGAAGTCAATGCTATACACCAACCTATAGCTGATCTCACCTATGGTAGTTTACCTCACAATAAAAATACAGTGCCCTATCTCCACTCGGATTTTAGAGTGATAGCCAATGCTGGTTAGCTATCCTGGTATAAAAGCAATCATTTCTGGCAGTGAAGACGAAGCCTTAGCGTAACTGTGCCATTGATGTTGGAGTTAGGCTAACATGGAGCACTTTTTTAAAATCCCACCCTAAAGTTGTAAGCTTAATACCTTGACCCCTGGGGTGGCAGGGACTGTGTTGCTAAAGTCTCCACCCTCCTCCTGCTCAGTTATAAGAAGCAGTTCACATGAATTCCAGAGAGACAGGGATGTATCCAGGGTTCCTTGGGTGCTGGTAGTGGACTCAGCCCTGAAGCATTTTCTTAGCCAAAGCTCTTAACTAATGTAACTTAGAGGTTTTTGACTGAATAAAGACTTTAAAATGGGATTACTTTCAACTGGCTGTTGGAAGCTGAGGCGATGCAACTTCAGCCTTGATATTTTTTGTTTTGTTTGTTTTTTTGCTTACATTGAGAAGAGAGTGTATATGAGTGTGCTGCATTTGTCTAAAATGCAAGTGTGATTTAGTCAGCTCAGTTCCCCTGGCCTCTGCATTGTTTTTAGAAGCATGGTAAAGAATCGCCTTTGTGATTTATGGGTGTTGCCCTTAAATGTCATTTCATCTGAGTCTCTGGGGTGCCCTATGAAAAAAATGTGTCCTGTATCCCTTTTTGGTTGGAGTTCCTATGTTTTGCGATCTGACAGTTTGCAAATTTCTATAAGCTGTAAATGGAATGTTGCATATACACTTTTCCTGCAACAGGTAGGTTGCAGACCCTGAACTTGAAGCCTGTGTCTGCTCTGTAGTTGAGACTATGCCTGCTCTGAGGCAGATTAGGGGTTTGTGGGGCCCTGGGCCAGTGCAAGTGGGGGCCCCTCCCTACCTCTTCCGCCTGCAGTCCCCTCCGCCCCCACCCCTGACACTCCTGCTGGGGAAATGGGGTCAGGGTGGAGTGGGTGGGTACACAGGGGTGCCCGTTTTTCCGGGGCCCTCCCAATTGGTTTTAGATTTTGCCAACCTGGTGGCTAACATATGCCACAGTGGTCTGAATGGATTGATAATCAGTGTCAATTGCAAATCCAGTCTCTTTCAAATATTCAAAAATTCCTAAATAGTAACCAGGGAAAATTCCTAGTCTTCCACCACCTTTGGAAACATTTCACCATGTTCCCAGGAAGGCAAAAGTTTCCCCAAATCTCTTGCTTCACTGAACAAAAGGATACATGCTAGTGATACTGATCTTATATGGTATCCCAGTGCAGGGCTGCCCAGAAGATTCAGGGGGCCTGGGGCAAAGCAATTTGGGGGCCCCTTCCATAAAAAAAAGTTGCAATACTATAGTAACATGTATTTGGAAACGTAAAAAATAACTAGTGAAATACATTCAAAAATTAAATTGTAATAATTTGAAAATACACTAAATACATTATTTAAAAGCATTAAATGCTTTAATGGTATGTATACATTTGCAATTGGGCTGTTGCTGGGTGATAGTGATGGTTGGTGCCAATGGGCTGTTGCTGCCTGGGGGTGGTACTGCTGTTGCCCAGGGCTGGGTGGGGAGCTGGGCTCTGGGTTGGGTGGTGCCCGGCTCACAGGGGCTGGGCTCAGGGATGTGGGGGCGATGGGGTCAGGGGGGTGTCCAGCTCAGAGGGGCTGGGCTCGGAGCTGGGGGTCAGGGCTGTGAGGGGGATGGGGTTGGGGGGGTGCCCGGCTCAGAGGGGCTTGGCTTGGAGCTGGGGATCAGGGCTGTGAGGGGGATGGGGTCAGGGGGTGTCCGGCTCAGAGGGGCTGGGCTCAGAGCTGGGGGTCAGGGCTGTGGGGGATGGGGTCGGGGGAGGGGTGCCAGGCCCCTTACCATGCCGCTTACCCCCTCTCCCGGAGCCTCAGCGCGCTGTGTCCAGAAGCAGCCCCAGACAGCGCTGGAGCCACGGCACTGCAGTGCGCCAGGGCCGCTCCTGGATGCAGCGCGCTGAGACGCCGGGGGATGGGGGAAGAAGGAGGCGGCGGGGGAGCCTCCGACATACTCGTGGGGGTCCTTGCGGGGCCCGGGGCCTGGGTCAAATTGCCCCATTTGCCCCCCCGCCCTGGGCGGCCCTGTCCCAGTGTACAGCAATGAAAGTGTTGTCCATTAACCCCATCGTGCACGTGGGGAAGGGGGCTTCACCACAAAAGGAATATGTTCATCTGTATTTCATTCCCAAGGGAGCAGCATCAGCAGCAACTGGAGAACTCACAGCCTGGCTTTCATATACTCACTTGTTAACCAGGCTGGTGATTTCAGGGCACAATTTCGGGAGACACAGAGATCAGCCATGTTAAAAGGGCTTCAGTTTGAGTTACTCAACTGTAGTCTTCTACATACAATTATTTCCAGGTGAGCTAGGCATCAGTGCGATTCTCAACCTGTCATTCATAGATTCCGAGGCCAGAAGGGATCATTGTGATCATCTAGTCTGACCTCCTGTGTAACGCAGGCCATAGAACTTCCCCAAATTAATTCCTAGAGCATATTCAGACAAACTATTACTCAGCACAGCCTATGGAGATTAGCTATTTGATTCTGTATTATTGTTCTCAGTGATGAAAAGCACAATGTCATTTTATAGCTGTGGTCAAACCATATTCTTTCTGTACGCAAAGCACCAGCTGGTACCATGAGGGTGGTAGCACTTGAATGTGCAGCTCTGAATTCTGACCAAGTGAAAACCTGTAAAAGTGTGTCAAGTGATCAGTTTCTACACTACATCCTAGGAGAATTCTCCCATATGTGCCACATCCTACTACGTTCAGTTTTTATTAAACAAAATATTTTTATATATAATCATGCTCCAACAGTTACGTACCTGTACTGTCTTCATATACTACTGTCACTATTTTCCAGTTGTAATATAGTACCAAATCCAAAATTGCCCTACTGATGGCTGCATAGTCTGGGTAGAGGTTGATATAAAATGTATCTTTGTTATCCACTGTAGGGTGCTTCCATCGGGTCTGTATATGTGGAACTTCAAGAGCATTGCAAATAGACTGCACCGCACTGACCGAGGAACTGTGGGAGGGTCCAAACAGTGCAGCTACACCAAACGCAAGCTGGTCACATGCTGAGAAAGAGAGAGGAAGGGGAGAAAACAGCTGTAAATGATCTACAAAGTCAGATAATGTGCTGCATTTTTTGTTTGGTTGGTTTTGTGGTACATTCCATGTATTGAAAGGCATGCTTTTGCGAATGGGTGACCACGCTGCTCTCCAGTCCCCCAAGGCACCTGCGTTATAGATACTTTACATTTCACAACTGATGAGCAGTATAGCACAGAATCAACTCGCTGCAAATAAAAATAAGATGACTTTTACTTCATTACCTTTCATCAAACTGAGCTGAAATCCCTCACTCAGTGTAGTGTTATCCTGGAGAAACCTAGAGCTATGCTGACAAACCTATATGTCAAATGAATGTCATATGAATTAAGTTTCATGGCAGAGTGACAATGGAGAGATTCATTTAGATGCAACAGACACTATAAAGGTTCCCTAGATGATCGGCAAACTGCTATCAAAATGAGTTAGTTTGTTAATTTCAAGCCAAAGAGTTATAAAGAGGCAAGGGCATTGTGATTCGTGGTGTATATTTCTTGCTATTTACTATTAAGGGTCAGGGACATTGCTACTAATAAAAAGGGAAATGGAGATTCACTGCACATCTGTATATTCATTTTTTAAAATGTCAAGCAAATGTTGTCTTCTAGCAATGAAGTAATTTAAATGCAAGATGATGTAATGCATATTCGATCCACTCTTGCTCCCACTGGGGTCAAGAGCAAAATTCCAATTGAAATTAACAAGAGCAGGCCCAGGCCAGTGATATCATAAGAAAAAAAATAATATTGTTCTGGAAATAAAACATATCAAAGCAGGATACCTTTACTCCAATCACCATAACATATACTATTTCTAGCGATAAACTAGAAAAACCCACCCACATGTTGCTCTACACCTCTCTGTTCCTCTCCTCTTTTCCTCAGCCTAATCACTCTAAAATGCAACAAAATTCACAGCTCTTGTGTATGTGATAGAAATCTAGCTGCAAATATTTCTATCTTTATGGACTGGGGTGAAACCATTCTGTGTGGCCTGCAGTGATCTGATTCTTTGGTGGAAATGTTGAACAAACATAAAATAAACTGCAATTACTTGAAATGCTTAAAATTTCCAAACACTTACAATGAACTGAGCTCTTCTCTACTAATATTTTGATCTGTGATACTAGTCCAATGTGACAGAAAATCAAGCACTTTTTCTTTTCTCAGCTTACAAATGAGCAGCACTATGTACACACACAGCATGAAACATGGCTTTCTAAGGTTTAATTTGCAAGCCTTCTTAAAGGATTGTGGTTATTGATGTCTAAATGATAAAGATGCTGTCAATGTTTTATGAGGACAAAAAGTTAACATTTTTATTTTATGTGGTTTGGAATATGAGTTTAACAGTATTTCTAATCTTCTGATTAGATCTAGTTCTCAGTAGCTACAATGTAGGATCTTTATATGGAATCTGAAATTCTTTGTCTGTCGAAACCTACCACGACCTATGTCGTATGCATGAGTCCAGAAATGATATTTGAAAGGCAAATTAACAAGAAAAACTACAAAGAAAAAATTACAAGGGAATTTTATGTTTTGTCTGAAGCGGCTCACTGTTTTTGTTGTTGTTTTTTCAGTTGACTAATAAATTACATTGAGTGCTATGAGGCAAATATACTAATAATTTGGACATCTGAAAGGGTGTCAGCAAGTCATTGTTCCTAACAAGCCTCATAATATGGGTCTGCATATCTATTGCAGTAATCCTGAGCTTGCCTTCTAGCAAACTTATCTTATGCATTTGTTTTTACAGTAACCCACATTGTTTTAATGAATGAACTGCAAAGCACATCCTCAATCCTTGGTGATTTATGGCTCTTTTTTCTAGTCTTGTTTCCATCAAATTTTGTGACAGTGTCGTAATTCAGGGAACTCAACTACTGTCTATGGACTTTTAGCGTACTTTGAGGGTGTCTTCTAGAAATGAATGATTAGGCTGTATCCAAGGAAAAAGTGACAGTCCCAAATGAATTTTTGCCTTTTAGTCTGCATGTATGTTAGATGAGGTGTCAGACACTTGTCTTCCATTCAGGGAAAATAAATGGATGAGAATATATATTTCTTACTTTTTCAAGCCCAATTTTTATTAATTGTTAGAATAGAGCAACCCATCTGCTGTTACGCAGTGTTAACATTTCAGGATAACCTCTTCATTCACCCTGTGCTTAGTACCTTGGAATTAATTTGGCATGAATTATGTATATCAATGTGTCTTAATTATGAGACATGACATCTCACTGTTCTCTTCTAGACTGCTTTCATTTTCTTCAGAATTCTATGGTGAATCCATTTTTTTAAAGAGAATTGGGTTGGCCCTGCCATCTTCCATTTGGTGGTGTTAGAGTTTAGCTAGAATATAGGTAGCGTATCAAAGACTAGATAAGAATTATAAGTGTCTTCCAGCTTTAACTACTATCTCCCAATAATGCTGTAGACTGAATTTTCCTGCTATACTTTGTCTATAAATATCTGAGCTACCGTAAAAGCATAAGACTGTACAGAACATACAAATTACAGAAGATTAAAATATTAAGATAATTACCTCGTCTTGAAGCTTCAAAACTATCAAAGAGGTTAATTCTCTGGATGTCGTAGGTTAATGTGGTATTAGGCATCAGTGTTCTGTTTCTGTTAATGTTGGTGACTGCAAACTTGAAAGCTAATTCTTCAACATTAACAGGTTCATTTTCCACAGTTTCAAATATTCCTCCTGTAGAAGCAAGGAGATAAAGGAGAAGCATTATTCACCTCTCCATTCATCACTATACTTAAAAGATAAAAGCAAATTATGAGCAATAATAGCCTGAGTAAAAATGCTGAATATTTTCTGCTATGAATAAACTAGGATTTTAAGACTAATGCATGCAGGGTCATTCATTTTATCCATGACATTACCGTAGAATAAATCAATATTCTACACACTACCTATAGAGACATCTGTGAAAGATGCTGCACATGTTCTATGTAGACATTTTCGAAGTAACATACTTTAGGATAACATTTTCAAAAGCATGTAAGTGACTTAGAGCCTAAATCATGAATAGTGTGGAAATAGAGAAGTGTTATTTTCCCTTTCACACAATACAAAACACAGTGGTTACTCAATGAAATTAATAGGCAGCAGTTTTAATGTTAACAAGAGGCAGTACTTTTTCACACAGTGCACAACTAACCTGTGGAACTCAATGTCTGGGATGTGGTAATGGCCAAAAGTGTAAGTGGTTTCAAAAAAGACCTGGATAAGTTCATGGAGGATAGGTCCATCAATGGATATTAGCCAAGATGATCAGGGACACAATCCCATACTTGGAGTGACCCTAAACCTCTGACTGCCAAAAGTCGGAGTGGAAGGTGGGTGGATCACTTCATAATTGTTCTGTTCTGTATGCTCCCCAGGAAGCTTTGTTATGGGCCCCTGTCAGAACCAGGATACTGGGCAAGATGGATCATGGTCTGACCAAGAATGGCAGCTCTTATGTCCAATTTTCAAAAGTGATTTTAAGTACTTTTGAAAACATTGCCCTTAGAACTTTAATCATTTCGGGCACAGCCGGGCATTGAAGGGACTATGCAGAAATACCCTACCTCAGTGGGACCTTGGAGGGGCATTGTGCCTTGTGTAAGCATTATGCCACCTGTTGCTCCTGAGAGAGCAGGGGGAACCAGAGCACTGAACCACCCTTCTCCTGGGTAATGTATTCACTTGCTTCTGTACCTGCTGACCGGTGGAAAGGAGGGTGGGGTTATGATTCCACCTCCTTTGGAGAGGCTTGAGCTGGCAGCTGTGCTGACCTCATGGCATTCTGTTAATCAGGGGAACACAAGGACTGTAGTAAAGGTCAACCTGGGCACAGGAAGTTTGGGGAAGGCTCCTAACACAACTGTCCCCACTCGAGTCATACAGAGCTAGGTAAAATCTGGGTTGTCTTGTATCGGTTGCTTGGTTGGACCCTGCTAGCGTTAAGTTGCAAAATAATTTCTTTAATTCCTGGTTTTCAAATGCTTAAACTTTCCAATAAAAACCCGTCTTGGGCTGAAAGTTTCCAAGCTCTGCCTGGAAGGTTTTTGGGGTTCTTTTTTTTGGTTTAAATCTGGGCAAACTCCCTTCAGGCCTTGTTGAGCACACTAGAGGACAAATAAACATTGTTCCTGTTTTGAAAGCTTATTGCTGCACTTTCACACAGAAATCCCCAAAGGGCTGAACGCGGAGACTTAGAATGCAAACACTGTGGTTTTGTGAAGGAATTATGGCCATGACCATATTAAACCACAACCTAGCTTGGAGAAGTGTCAGAGGGGTAGCCGTGTTAGTCTGAATCTGTAAAAAGCAACAGAGGGTCCTGTGGCACCTTTGAGACTAACAGAAGTACTGGGAGCATAAGCTTTCGTGGGTAAGAACCTCACTTCTTCAGATGCAAGATTGCATCACTTCACTTGCATCTGAAGAAGTGAGGTTCTTACCCACGAAAGCTTATGCTCCCAGTACTTCTGTTAGTCTCAAAGGTGCCACAGGACCCTCTGTTGCTTTTAGCTTAGAGAAGTCTGCATACTTAAAATTAACAAAAGTCAGGAAATACAAAAATCAAGGGCCCAAATCTTAGGCTGCCACCAAAAAGCACCCAGCACAGCTCAGGTGCAAGGACTGCAAAGGTTGGATTTGTGCCCTTGATTCTAGGCTAGCTGTGCACGAAGACCTTTGTGTAAATCAGAACAGGTGAAAGCTGCTCTAAACTGTGCTATTTAAGGAGCTTGTATAGCTTAGTTATGCTTCACTTCAAGGGTCTTGAATAGCAGCCAAGGATCAGCAGGAATGCCTTGGCCATGCCCTCTATATTGGTATAGCTGAGGTGGATTCTATACTACTGGAGGATTGCCTGTGCTGCTGAGTTGATCCTCCCGTGATCAGCAATAGCAGCTTGCGGGTCACTTTGCATCAGCACTACACCACAAAGCAGCTGCATCACAGTGCTGGATCCAGACCAAGAATCTTACAGCAACATTAATTTGGGCACCTTATGTATGCTGTACATTTTGTGACATATTTAATATAAACAGAATTATATTAAGTTACTGGTAACCATTTAGCAAGAAAGGCAGGAAGAGAAGATGCTGCATGTATGCAATATGAGTTAATGTTGCTATTGGAGCCTTAACTTTAACACTTCATTACTTGAAAATTTTAAACTCTCATATTAACAAACATTGTATTAACACCATGGTGGGTCCACCCACATGGAGCCACTTGGAGGAATGGGGCCTTACTGGGAGCAAAACTGGCCCATTAAACTGTACGCAGGGATCATTTTATGCACTAGTGAAATGAAACTGCTTCTGGGGTGAAAAATTCCAGCAGTTTAACAGCACACAGAAACGTCGCACAACAATGAAGGATAAAGAATGCCGCTATCTAATTGAAACTGCATGGAGAAATGTAAATAGGTAGAAATTGCAGGGGGAGGGATAGCTCAGTGGTTTGAGCATTGGCCTGCTAAACCCAGGGTTATGAGTTCAGTCCTTGAGGGGGTCACTTAGGGATCTGGGGGCAAATTAGTACTTGGTCCTGCTAGTGAAAGCAGGGGATTGGACTCAATGGCCTTTCAGGTCCCTTCTAGTTCTATGAGATAGGTGTGTCTCCATATATTATTATAATGCAGATTCTGAAGTTGGAATTTGGTGAAGGAACTAGAACTAATGTCCCTGTTCTGACAAAAAGTTTTATAAGTGCTCAAGAAAAACGATACCTTCTGTAACACAGTGCCCACTAGCACCATGCTGGAGAACTGGTTCAGCAGTTTCTCAAAGGGGAGAACGCTACCTATTGAATAATCACCCACAATACTTCTTGCAGCAGGTAGGTAGGTGGTTTTTGGGAGATGTCCCACCCAAATACTGACTCATCCCTTCTTCAACTTGTAAAATCTGATAGGATCATGGCTGTGTGTCATGGCTGCATGCCATTCCACATGGGCAGCTATATTAGTTCCTAGGTTCTGTTCTGCTTCTTATAATTTCAGAAGCCAGAAAATAAAATCTATTTGGTCTGCTCCCAATTATACTGCTGACAACTTAAAGTAGGTCTTTCTGGAAACTTCAGGTGAGATTTCCAAGGAAGAGCCTTTTTAAGAGTAACAGGTGTGGTTGGGTTTTTGTTTTGTTCTTTTTTGAGCTGAATTGAACATTATAGTGGAATGCCTTGGTGTCTTCTCAGAGGGAAGTTTAGGGGGAAGGAAGGCTAGTATGTTTCAGGGTTTTCAGGTCTTCCTGACCTGGTGCTTAGGCATCTGATTTGTGGTGACGGGAATATATACTAACCTCTAGGGACTTTTTTATGCCAATAACACATTCAGGCTTTCTGGGAACACTGCGATTTGATGAATGCATAACAAACAGTCTTTAAAAAAAAAAAAAAAGCTCCTTTAAACAGCAATCTCCAGATTCAGTACCTGATTTAGCAAGCATAATTTACTCATTTTGGATTTCTCAGTTAAATATTTTCCCATTTCCCCCTTGTGAAATTTAAGCACCAGATATCGCTTTATATTTTTTGTTCATCAGACTATATTCAGTTAATGTACTGCAATCTCTTGCAGTTTTGATGTCACCAGTATAGGTTTAGTGTAGTCATTAGCTGACAATCAGGAAAGGGAAACACACAGTGGAATTAAGACCTGCTTTGCATTTTAACTCAGCAGTAAAAGCACTCGAAGCTATCAAAAGAAAACAAGATGTAATCTCTTTCTATAGCTACTCTTTAAATATGCAACATTATATTACCTCTCTAATCCATATAAAATAGCGTATCACATCTAAAGCAATGTTTTTATTTAAGTTATGTACTGCAGGGTTAACTCTGACTGCACAATTGTTTCAGGTCCTAGAATTCTTTTTGATTATGAACAATGGCATTACCAACCAGTTTACCATTCCTTTGGTTAACCACAATTTACCTTCCCTCCTCTCATCAGCCGACAATATTTCTCCTCTCTGGATTACAGCCCCAGCCTCTTGGTCTTAGGATAAGAAGATACAACTGATTTGCCACTCACTCAGCCTTGCTTTTTTGGGGTTCATCTTTTTCCTCCTCAAGTTGCATTGCTACTTACCCCTGAAGATGAGTGTATACATCTGCAGTGAATAATATGGTTAGCTTTATGGGTAATTAGCAATGCAACTTGAATGGCATGTGTACAGAGTGGCAATGAAGTTGGCTAAACAGCTTTCTCATTGATATATGGCAAAGTTATAATCAATTGAAAACAGGGTATTATAATGGGAGGTGTTGGACATTACCTATGTGCCAGATCCTGTTCTCCTTACTCAGTTGCTTAGACTGCTCACCTGCTCATCAGGATTTGATCTTTTGAGTCCAATCCTCTTCCAACATATACAAACACTGACTAAATCTACTCCCAAACAGAGGTAATTCTGTGCTAAAGCAAGTCAGGGTCTGTCTATATAGTATGCCATCCTCTTTTTCTTGCTGTTGGTTTCTTTAAACTATTATGATCTTAGCAAAACATCTCCTCTATCTTGCTTGCTACATATTTTATGCTTCTATAACTTTAGTTTCCTGAAATACTTTAAATGGTTTGATCTCTCAGATTTTGGGTGCTTCATACACCACATGCACATTTTTAAATGCATGCATCCTCCCACCCCCCCATGCAGAAGAACCTAAGAGCCTCCACTGGAATATTTACATCATCATTATTGTGGCCCAATCATTTGCAACCTCCATGCCAATTTAAAGGGCCCTAATCCTGAATGAGATTCAGATGGGCAGATCCCTTGTGCCTGCACACAGCCTTATTGATTTCCGTGCAGGAGCAGGGCATCTATTGATACTACTCTCCTTACTACATTGGGGAAAACTAGAAATATTTAAATTAGTCTGTATTTAGGACCACACTTTTTCAGATGTTATCGGTCACCTTCTAAGTACACTCAGAAAAACCAAAAAGAGAAATTAAGATTAATAGTTAATATATATCACAGTAGTCATTTATACTTAAAAAGCAGAATTTTACATCAAACTTTTTTGGTCTCCAAATAAGAAGTGTCCACGAAAGCTGCAAGCTGATTTTGTTTTTAAGAGAAAAAATGCACATCCTAAGAATGTTACTGAAAAGGACAGAATCCTCATTAGAATATCATTGCAAAGCAATCTCAATGGGAATTGTATATGCATTGTTGTACTCTAAAAATGTACTCTGAAAGTATTTCTAAAAGCCTGCTGTCTATAGCTTAAATACCTGCTGTATTTTAGAGGGCTATGCTAAAGTGCTCCTCTAGTCCATGTTCCAGATATGTCTCATCTACACTAACGGTGTTAAAGTAGTTTTGAAAATGGCTTATGCCATATACATACCAGGTGCATTTATTTGTGTGTGAGGTACTCTGGCTATGCCTGCAAGAATTAGTTTTGGATATGCAATCGATATGTATATGTATCTGTACACGCATCTGTATGAAGCAGGGTGTTTAGCTGAACTAATCAGAGATGCACAGCCACCAAATGCTGGATGCTGTTTTATTAGAAACTGGCCTGAGACCACTAAACTGATTATTTTCAGAGGCCAACAAGCGGCTATCTGATTGTTAATAGTTGTTTAGGACAAGATGCCACCACCCTTCTTCATGCTGAATAATGTCTGCATTTGAATATACTCCTGTTAAATCATACCCATAAAAGGGATTACTTGCAGAGTAAGGTGCTACTCAGTGCGAGTAAGAGTGGTGGAATCTATTCTTGTGTGAACAACTTTGGATCACTGCTGACCTGGGTTTGGTTCTAGCCAGTGCCCTAAATGTGAAAAGGGTCATATCAGCCTATAAATCCTTCACCAGCCATCTTTAAAAATGATAGTGAATAAAATAAATCCTATTGTATTCTATTCTTAATATTGCTGAAGAAATGTAACAAATTATTGCACTAAATAATTCACCTTCCTATATTTATTCAATATCTCACAATCATGTTTGTTGTCAGCTCCAGATTAGAAAAGAAACAGAAGTTTAAGTGATAAACTAGTTCTTTATCATACTTATCAGATGCTGCAATTAAATACAAGTGAAGATTGTATTTTAAAACATTTTAAAAATGAATTAACCAGAGGGCTCTACAAGAAAAAAAATCAATACACTAGATATAAACAATGCTCCTGAAATGATGCAGTTTAACACCAAACATGGAGGTGACTTTCAGAAGCAAGGCCAATTCTAGGGACCAGCGTTTCAAGCATGTGCGTAGGGCGGCCCTTTTTAAGGGGCGGCACTCCGGCCTTTTTTTTTTTGCTTGGGGCAGCAAAAAACCTGGAGCCGGCCCTGTTCAGAAGGGGCTGATGTTTGTTTCAAATTCTTTGGAAACTCTCCCATTGTCCCCCATCCTATGAGCTAGATCTAAGACACCTTTTCTATTACTCCAATCCTCAGCCCCACCAGGGGATGAACTATTGTAACCTGGAGCAGTGTAAGGGCTGCTCTCAAGTCCATGGATTAGAACAGTACCTGGGGAGCTGTTTCATGAGCCACTGAACACTGGAACACATTAGCTTTCATACCCCTGTTATGCTTGGGATGGAGGGAAGCACGTGATGTAGAACAGATGCACCAGCCTTACACCACCTGGCCCCTGTACATCAGGGGAACCCCAGCTGCCCTGAGATGACAGCTATCCCTCTGCTTTTGCACTGCTGGAGCAGTGTGAAATGGATGAGTCCAAGAACTGGTCCCACATCTTTTGTGTACACACACACACACACACACACACACACACACACACACACACACACACACACATTTGTGGATGAATGTGGAAAACCATCTTTCACCATTTTCACTGAGAGACTATGGGCGAAAGGCTAAAGACAGACATTTAGAGTCAGGTGTATAAAATATTCCTCAGCAGTGAGTATAAGGGAAATGATGGCTACTTGGCGAGGGTAGTTCTGACAGTGACGAGAACCCTAGCCATATGAGTGACTGATGTTCAAAGAGGAGGATGAAGGGAATCCAAGTCGAACTGACTAATATGACAAGGCATCAACCCCATGCATCCTTTGAAAGAAAAAATCAACAACAAGTGAAATGTCAAAACCATAAAAGCACACTTCAGTGGGCACTCCTAAAAATGCTACAAAAGTCTTTCTAACCATATAAATCTGTCTTCGTTTAAAGAAGCTGTCAAGGACTAAGACAGACTCAAAGTCATTACTAGATCATGTTCCTCCCCCTCACCTATTCTTAAAATGCTTCACTCCAAGGCGCTCAAGACAGTGCTAATGGGACAGAGCTTTTGATTCCTTTATGTACCTGATTCAAATTCAACCCTAATCAGTAGCAGCAAAAGGTTGTTGCTCTTATGAAGGATATTATTGTCTGCCCAGTTCCCAGGGAGAGTTCTCAATGTGACAAAAACATCATTATATATGGCAGTCTTAGCACTGTGGCAAGATTGAATAGGCATGATGGAAACTGATCCTCAAAGGTGTCTGTGCACGTTGGAGCCAAAGCATCTGGGCAGGACAGAGGGGAAAGTTTGGACTTCTACTGCCTGAGATTCTACCCTGTTCCGTGTCTCAACAGCAGATGTCAATTTTCAGTGGTATCAATCCAACATTTTTCAAGCAATAAATTAACTTACAAAAAAAGTTTTTTTCAAAGCTACAACCCTCCCCCCCTTGCAGAAAGATTTCTGTGGACTTTCCTTCCTAATCTTATATCCAGCTAGCAAATGCAACCTGACTATTCACTGAATCCCTCTTAAACCATCTGTAACTCTCCATTATAGCCTCCTAGAAAGCAAGCCAAACTGGAAGCAGTCACCCAAAAATCTAACCTGCAAATTACAGGTGTTAAAATGCATCTGCTTCATGAGGGTGAATCTATACCAGGCTCTGACCCTTCAAAACAGGATTGACACACGAGGTCATCTGTGGGGGTTTTTTTTGTTTTGTTTTTTATAGTCAGTGCCTCTTTGAGAGTACCCTGCAGGAAAGCCAGCCTGAAAGCACAGTGTTTATTGCACAGTACACAGACAAAATAAATAGTAACTGGGACGGTTTTCAGCACCAGGCTCTGCTCTAACATGCTACTGAGTTCATCAGCTTCAGTGCATGTTCTCCAGATTTTGCACCAAAACCTATTGAATGCTTCCCAACCACAACTCACTCCAATTAGTCAAGGAGCACAACAACATATACATGACTGCCCTCTCTTTTTTTTAGTCAGTTGCAGGTCTCCTTGCGGCACTAGTCCTCCCAGAAAATTTCCAGCAAGGATTGTGTTATAATAGGGTCCACTGAATTTCTCTCCAGTATTTTCTCTAGTAAACTCTGCTTTCTCCTGCTATGTAAATAGTACTTACAGGATGCATGCCAGCAAAAGGGAAGTCTTTTAGCATGACTGGGGAACTAAAGGAAAACAATATTGCCAACTATAAGTGTTTAAAAAATCATAAATCAGGACCACAAAACCCATGAGATTGGCTTAAATCTTGAGGGATTAAAAATAACACAGGAGTTCTTTTTAATTGCCTTCTGGTTTGTGAACCCATATAGTATATTCATGTGACATTTTCAAGCTTTTCTCCACAACCATGAGGCCTAGCAACTTAGCTTTCATTTAAAAGAAATAATGAGATTCTCATATTCACGACTCCAAGAGCCAGGCTAAGAGAACACAGGAGGCTGTGGGACTTGGAACACTGGGAAGAATTCAAGTGACCAAATACAGAGGGTTTAAAAAACACAATTAAATGTATTTTCAAAAGCTTCATACTCAGTCTGGGACTCACCTATTAAAACCCCTGTATTTGAAAATGCTGAACAGGCTGTACTTAAAACCCCTAAAAATGAAAACCCAGGGCATAAGCAGAATGGTAGACAAGACGTACAGCTGAGATTTATAGCTAAAGCTATTATCAAGACTGGCATGAAGTGTCCCGACACTCTCAAATTCTCCTTTTTCAGTTGGATGTTCTTCATGTAGGCTGACATTTTAAAAAGCACATAAGTGACTCAGGAGAACATGTTCCACTGAGAGTCACTCCTACATCACTTAGGCCCCAAAGGTTATGTCTACTCTGCAATAAAACACCTGTGGCTGACCTGTGTCAGCTGACTCCAGCTGAGGGGCTATAAAATTGTAGTTTAGATGCTTGGGCTCGGGCTCCAGTCTGAGCCAGGACATCTATAGTGCAGTTTTATAACCCCATAGCCTGAGTCAGCTGGGACCAGTCACACATGTTTTACTGCAGTGTAGACATACCTGCTGTCACTCAGGGCCAGACTTTTAAAGGCATGTATAGAATGCAAATAGGCATCCAGTGGGATGTTTGAAAGTTCTGAGGCATTTATTGCCCATTGAATTAAATAGGAATTAGGTGTCTAGGCTCTCTTGAGCATCCCACCCACGGATGCTAATGATCTGATTTTCAGTCAATGATTATTGTGGGTGCTCAGCACCACTGAACATGCTGCCACAAGTTTCTATCGTCATTGACGAGATATAGGTGTTTAAATCATAATAATTGCAGTGATATGGCAATGTCTATTGGAAGAACTGGCAGCAGATAACAGGAGCTGTTGCTGTAATAGCGGTAATGCAGGAACCTAACTGAGCCAAATTAGCCATCATTCTGTCTCCTGCTTATACAGACATAATGCATGGCAGAAGTCCCTGGCGATTAAAACCTCCATTGCGGGATCAGGCTGTCGCAGTGCACAGCAGCTGTCTAGGGGGCAGAGAATGTGTATGGGACTGGGACAATGCCAAAAATGGCATTGCTGGGCAGACAGGAGTCCATTTCTCTCCAGACAACTTCCCACTTGTGTAGTTACCATGGAATCCTGTTTGGGAATGAAAGCTGCAGTCTCCGTTGAGTATGTCTACTCTGCTATCAGGAGATGTGATTGCAGCACATGTAGATATACCCAAGCTAGCTTTGATGGAGCTAGCTTGCTAAAAATAGCAGTGTGGTCACAGTGGCTGTCTCAGTCAAAGCTGGCTGGGGATGCCTATATGTGCAGTCTGACTGAAGTGTAGACATACCCTTCCTGGAAAACCCATGAAGGGCAGAAATGTTTCCCATGCTTGCCCTTCGTAGGAAAGAGGTTTTCTGAAGCACTGATATTTTAATGGGAAAAAATCAAGTAAGATTTATTCTTTGAACAGACAGTTTAATTGTATCTCTGTTTTTAATGTTTTGGTACATTGACTTACATATGATTACTCTAGAAATTGGCTCACATTTCACTTAGACATGACCTGAAGAAACTCTACAGTATATAAAGAACTGGTTCATAATAAGAGTCATTAACTGCTCTACACCTGTAATAACCATCTTTTGCACTTACAAAGCCAAATTCAGACTTAGTGTAAGCGGGTGCAACTCCGTTGGTTTCAATGATTGATAATTTTTAGTACCCTGTGCTTTTTATGACCACTTGTGGATGTGCATTTAGGTCTTGATCCTGCACCACTGAGGGCTGTGGGAACTTCGCCATTAACCTCACTGGGCACAGGATCAGACCCAGAGTGCTTTGGCATCTTGAATACAGACTTTGATTTATTTGCAGTCAACTCTCATAGGGACTCAACCTTCATGTTTTTTCATGCAACGTATTTAGTGTTTAATTATACAGTATTGGAACACTAGTTGAAACTGGATTTCAAATTGAGACCTTGTGGAAATAGGTGTGTCTCCTTTGACTTCACTGGAGTTGTACTCACTTAAACCAGGTCTGAATATAACCCCTAGTGAATACTCATTATTTAAAGGTCCAGCTGAAGTATGCAAAAGAGGAAAAGGATCTTGGTACAAAAGTGATAAAACACTACACCATCCAAAATATTCTGTTTGTAAATCAAGTTCAGGATTTTTACAGATTTCTGCACACTAACAAGGGACTGCACTCAACTAGGTTTCCATCCTTTAGAAGATCAGAATGAAAATAGTATTTTTTTTTAAAAAAAGGTCATGCTTGAAGATATGAAGATATACCAGTGGGATCTTTTTGAATTAAGCTTGCAAGTTTGGACATATTTCCCAAAGGCTCAGTTGGCATGGTTCATGTTCCAGAATATCGAAATTGATAAACTCTTTTAAAGTGGTAGATGTGGTATATCTTGACTTTAGTAAAGCTTTTGATACTGTCTTGCATGGCCTTCTCATAAACAAACTAGGAAAATATAACCTAGATGGAGCTACTATAAGGTGGTTGCATAACTGATTGGAAAACCATTCCCAGAGAGTAGTTATCGGTAGTTCACAGTCAAGCTGGAAGGGCACATCACGTGGGGTCCCACAGGGATCAGTTCTGGGTCCAGTTCTGCTCAATATCTTCATTAATGCTTTAAATAATGGCATAGAGAGTACACCTAAAGTTTGCAGATGATACCAATCTGGGAGGAGTTGCAAGTGCTTTGGAGAATAGGATTAAAATTCAAAATGATCTTGACAAAGTGGAGAAACTGTAATAGGATGAAATTCAAGAAGGACAAATCCTAAGTACTCCACTTATGAAAGAACAATCAGTTGCACACATACAAACTGGGAAATGAGTGCCTAGGAAGGAGTACAGCAGAAAGAGATTTGAGGGTCATAGTGGATCACAAGCTAAATGAGTCAATAGCATAACACTGTTACAAAAAAAGCAAACATCATTCTGGGATTTATTCGCAGGAGTATTGTAAACAAGACATGAAAAGTAATTCTTCCATTCTACTCTGCGCTGATAAGGCCTCAGCTGGGAGGTTTAGGTTGGATATTAGGAAAAACTGTCAGAGTGGTTAAGCACTGGAATAAATTGCCTAGAGAGATTGAGGAATCTCTGTCATTGGAGACTTTTAAGAGCAGGTTAGACAAACCCCTGTCAGCAATGGTCTAGATAATACTTAGTCCTGCCTTGAGTACAGGGAACTGGACTAGAAGACCTTTCTAGGTCCCTTCCAGACCTATGATTCTATAACTATGCAAAATCTACATTACCATGTTCCTTTACAATGTATGATAATAGTCCATTAAAGATCTTGTACATTCCAAAAAGAATTAATCGATATAGTATGTGCAGCCATTGCATTTTTTCTGGCATGCAGAAGATCTATAGAAAGAATGAAGGTACATAATTTTTGGGAGAATAAAGCCAAGAGGTTGTACTGGGACTGGAAAGCAACTGTACAATTCTATATTCAGGGGAAATTATGATGAAAATGGATAACTCATAACTGAGCTTCAGCCTGCTTCAGGACCAGCCTTTTCATTATGATGTTATCCTAAAAAAAGTGGGTTTTACACACCCTACAATGTTCCTTGAAGTCTTGGCTGTTCAACAACCAACATTTCAAAAGAATAAACATCTGGGTTTCCCCTTTAAAAAATTACATAATTTTTTTTTTTTTGCTTGAGTGCCCATTAGTTATCTGTAAGGCGCTTACAAACATAAGGTTTTTATTAAAGCTGCAGAAATCTGAGCTTATCCTGTGAAAGCATGGATAAGCCCAGATCACCGATTTTTCACATAGTACATCCTTTCCAAAAGGAAAGAAAGAGAGAAGAAAAAGAATTCTGTACATTTTCAATTGTACCTAACTGTTCTTCTTCTCATTGAAATCCACCCATAATCATTCCTTTAATTCCTTTAATTGCATAACATTTATTGATAAGGAGATTATCAACTCAGGTTTCTCTGAGGGTGAACTTCCAGGAGTCAGCTGCTTGCAGGTTGCAACAGACATTTCAGCCTTTGCGATCACGAGGGACTGTATGCAATCTTTTTATTTTCATGCAGGGAGAAAAAAAAATCCCAGTGTGGTTGGATCAAGGATTTTAACTTTAGGGAGACACAGATTACACTAGCTTGTGACATTCTGATGACTATCAGATCATGCTATTGCATAAAAGCAAAAGAATCAATAGCAGCTGACAAGATTAAACTTGTTTGCTTTGTGCGTTTCAATGAGGTACTCTCCCACTGGAGAAAACCTTTATAAAATAATTTGGCTAAAAATTAAATTACTTTGCCAATAATTTTCAGTGTCTCCTCTAAATTCCATGGACTTGTCAGGGTGTTTGAGTCACTGAACCTACAAAGGTGCTAAGATACATGTGGACCCACAAGCACAGGAGCATCCATGGAGAGGCCCACGGTCTCTGTACAGCTCCCATAACTCTCCCCTTCCTTAGAAGTCATGTGTTATTCCCTCACTCCTGGCAACTGAATCAAAAATCTTTCTGTCGCTGGGGGTTCTGGCAGGCCACAGGGGAAATTATTGCTGATCTGAGGAGCAGTGGATTTCTGCTTGGAAATCTTGTCAGCCTCTGTCTGAACAATGCTGCATCTCGACACCTTCCCTTTTACTCCACCCACTGGTTCTGCGGAGACACAATCCCAGAGAGGAGTCTCTGCAGGATATAGGGCCAGGGGAGGAAAAGCAGTGGCGCCAACTGCTTCCTCCCTCCCCCACTCTGACCACCACCAGAGGTTTGGCCCCAAACTTGTTTCATGTTGCTACTCTTTCTTGTGCTTGGCTGAGGTTTGGGAATGACCCAGTATTATTTTAGAGTAGCAGCCGTGTTAGTCTGTATCCGCAAAAAGAACAGGAGTACTTGTGGCAGTTTAGAGATTAACAAATTTATTTGAGCATAAGCTTTCATGGGCTACAGCCCACTTCATCAGATGCATAGAATGGAACATATAGTAAGACGATATATATACATACAGAGAACATCAAAAGGTGGATGTTCCCATACCAGCTCTAAGAGGCTAATTACGATAATTAAGATGAGCTATTATCAGCAGGAGAAAAAAAACCTTCATCTTAATTAATTAGCCTTTTAGAGTTGGTATGGCAACTTCCACCTTTTCATGTTCTTTGTATGTATATATATATTCTTACTATATGTTCCATTCTATGCATCTGATGAAGTGGGCTGCAGCCCACAAAAGCTTATGCTCAAATAAATTTGTTAGTCTCTAAGCTGCCACAAGTACTCCTGTTCTTTTTGCAGTATTATTTTAAATACTGCTATTTCTGCATTTGAGAGAGCTGAGCCAAGCTGTACTTTAGGACTGATCTGACTAAAATAATGGTGGCTCTTCTTGTAATATCTCAGTGAGGGGAAGAGACATTTTGTTTTTTGGTTTTGTAGATAAAAGTAGAATTCAGTCCTGGGAGGACATAACTCACTGAAGTATAGCGAGTTTCAGCACCCCCTGTGTAATACCACTGTTGTGAAGAGTTTAATCAATCTATGTAAAGTGCCTTGAGATCCTCCGATGACCTACTGCCTAGTGTCTGTCTGAACAAAGAATGTGTTCGTACTGCTGTGTTAACAAGAACTGCTCAAAAGAGCTCCTCCTCTACCCCTGCATGGAGAGACCAAACTTACGCATGGTTGAGTCTGCCACAGTGAGACAAGCAGACCTAAAGACTTGTGAAAAGAGTGACAGAGTCCAAGAACGAGTGCTGCAAGCAATCAGAAAAATTTCTGCTTTTTTAACAATTCTTTGTGATTTCAAGTGAATAACAAAGTCAGGGAGTTGAAAAGGTCAATACGAGACACTTTTCATTATTGACATCACGTTTTAGACCTTAAGGGCCAGAAGAATAAAAAGAAATTTGTGGATTTAAACTGAGAAGATATGAAAACAGAATTTAAAAGTAGAACAAAACCAAAAAATAACAAACAAATCACCCTGTTTTCCATTATAAAACTCCTTTGGCCCCACAGGTATTTCAGTGGGATAGAGGTAAATACAGAAATGAATGTAACCCCAAAACTCCAAACAAGCCTGTAGGGATTGAGTTCCTGTAATGGAAGCCTCCAGTTTCAGTTTGTGAAACACCTGCAAGCTTAAACAAATAGATTTTGCACAGCTTTACCTATTATCCATGGAGACATTTAAAAATATTTTTACTTTTGTGTTGATGGATCAATATATGCATTTTCTATTAGCACTAATGGAGTTCCATCCTTGAATATTCATACATCAAAATGAGCACATGCTACAAAATGAAAACATTTTTCTCAACTAATTATGATTTATATAACACCATCAGCGCAGTAGGTGCTTTACAGGCAAGCAAGGAGACAGACCCCCTGCTTTGGAAAGCATATCATTTAAGCAGGCAAACCTGAGGTTTCACTTTTAATGGTGGGGGTTGCAGATTTTGCAACTGATGTATACTTACAACAAGTAGGTTTCATCAACACATGCACATTGAATTCCAATATTTCTTTATAATAACGTGGCTGGCTCTTGTTAAAGACATTTAGGTGCCTGCAATTTGTAACTTTCTTGGTAATTACCAATCTGGAACATTTCTGTTCCAGAATCCACTGAGGGCTGTTAGTATCTCGAAATATCTATTCATGTCTTTATTAGTGAATACTAAAGTAACAAGGGCAAACAGACTGCATCTGCACCTAATCACAACTTTATATGAAGTGATATACTATGCAAGTTGAATAAAACTTCTGCAATGGGAACCCAAACTGAAGTTGTTATGGGAGTACTGTTTTATGAGATGATTGGTTTCTTTACTAAAGAACATGTGATAATCTTCAAGAGACTGTATTCTCACACCTGTGATTTAAAACTACTGGGAAGTCTCTATTTCCTGTGTGAGCTGGTAATGTCAGATCATCTATAGAGGATCATATATACTGTAATTCCTATGCATAATGGTTTTAATAAAGGGGGCTATGCAAGCCTTAACTCTGAATTGTCTTGCTTTAGTGGGAACCATCAATGCTATATCATTATAATATACTTTTTAATATTTAATATCCCTAAAGATCCCTTTAAAAGAACTTTGTTTCTTAATTTAGTTTTTACATTTCTTTGGGACCTTTTATAGGCTTCAATTGAGGTCATCCTCAAAAGTTTTAAAAACTTTCCAAAAGGTAAACCCTGGTGTTATGTAGGCAAAAGACCCAATCTTACAGTTTATAAAACTCTCTAAGCCTATACAGAAGTAACCTAACTCTGCACTATACATAAATAATAAATACCTATTTCACGCACAGCCAGTCATACATTGTGTCTTGCTAGTTTGGGGGCTAATTGAAAGAGCAAAATGTTGGATTCAGTATATGAGCTTAATAAAGGAGAAATAATAGTTAGGTCTGGTGTTTTTTAAAGTGTTTCCTCCAGAAGGTATTAGTGTTAGGTTTGTGTCTATCATTTGGTAATTAATTGGGTTTTTTTATTAAATGCTACAAATTGATCATGTTTGTAAGCAAAATTTATAAAACTTCTCCAGAAGAGTAATCTCTGATCCAGATGATGTAACATTCTTGCATTTTTACATGTCCATTGGGCATATGAATGATTCTTGTGCAAATATGTAAAGTATATGTGAAATTTCCATTTTTAAAAAGGTATGACCCATGTAGACAATGCACATGTAAAAATCACACTGTCCTCAAAATGTATCATTAGATCATAGCTCAGTAGGGGGAAAAGACCTATTTGGCTGTCTAATCCATTATGCTGCTCCTGAAGGACTATTCTTTCCAATACATTTTTTGTTGTTTTTTTCGAATCCAGTATTAAACATCCCAGGAAAGGTGACTAAGTAAAATTAAAGTGGATTCCTTTCATTGACATCATTGGAATTTGGATCAGGTGCAAAATGCATAAGAACAGTGATTCCAGGCTATGGTTGCAGTATGCAGAGTGCCTCCACATGTCTAGTTTTAAGCATGTGGGTAGCTTCAGTGGGAGTAATGCCCAGATACTCAACGGTATTTAGGCACCTAGCTCCCATTGATTTAAATGGGATTTAGGCACCTAAATACCTTTGAGCATCTAAGTGACTTCAGCAGGACTATTTATGTGCTTTAAGCTAAGCATGTTTAAATACCTTGCTGAATTGGGGCCTAATTTCTTGCAATATTTTATTCAAAGGTCGGAATTTGGCAGTAAGAGAAAGTATCTGAATTTGTGAGAATTTTACAATTGTGTTGGTCACTTACTCCTAAATTGCTAAGCCAATTTAAATGCTTTTTAAAAAATGAAAATAGTATAACAGTTGAAAAGTTGTATGCAACATTTGTCTGCTGTAATTTGAGTCTCTGAGATATTAACTTGCCCCTCAAAAGTGATTCAAAATGTAAAAGCTGAAACAAGTAAAGCTACTAGGTATTGCTATAATGTGGCACTATTTGACTTCTAGCTTCATTGTCAGAAACTTAATTTAAATGTCCATAAAACCATCTTACTACAAAGAAGAAACAGTAATAACTTATGATTAATATAGTGCATAAAATATGCCTCAGAATCCATTGCATAGCTGTAATTTCAGCATACAGCCAACCAAGAGAGCAAAGCGAGTTTCGAATAAAATTACAATTTTTGTGATAAACCAATAGAGTATATATATTTTTTGCTTTTGCAATAAGTGTTTCTCTTCTCCCTCCCATATGCAAAATTATAGTGTAAATTTGACATTTCCAAGTTTGAGATGGCTTCTCTGAGGTTTCAGAGGAGATATGGACGGTCTGATCCAAAGTCCACTGGAGTCAGTGGAAGTCTTTCCATTGAAATCAGTGATCAGGCCCTTAGTGTTAGATGCCTTCTGGAAAGTTCAGAGAGGATTATAATTAGAATTAAGACTGTTTCCAGTCTTTCACTGGTATTGAAACTGAAGAACTAAAAGGAAATATGTAAGTAGCTCGTTTTCAAGTAGTAGTACCCATGCCACACTCCAGGACTTTCACTGCACTGTAGCAGTGTCCACACAGGACCATACTGAGCAGCAAACTGTTGATTTGTAGGATCATACCCAGGCTTCTCATATAGTAACTTGCCATCTAGATAGGCACTTAAGTTAGCAATGCCCAATGTTTCATCCTTTTAAGCAGACACACTGTGGCAAGCCCCTCCCTGTGACAGAATTCAAGCAGTGTGCAACCTGCAATTGTTGCAGAACCCTTATGTGGTTCCTGGAGTCGCAAGCTTCCCCCCACACAATTAGAACCACTTTTATTCAGTTGCATCCAGAGCCCTCAGTGCTTGGGATGGGGGGAGTATTTGGTTCAAAAGGTGCCATCCTGTTCCCATTGAAGTGAATGGAAGTTTTGTTATTCACGTCCATCAAACTAGGATTGAGTCCTACGTGCACATTCTTTACTATAGTCCAATTGGTTTTGGTAATTTAAGGAATACATTTGAAAGGGGCAGCATATATACTCTTAAATCATGGCTATTGGGTATGCAGAGAAATTATTTTTCATTGGAATTTTTAATTACTCTAAACATAGTGCACACTGCTGGAAAAAACTGCAAAGGGTTTAAAGCAGTTCTTGCAGTCTTCTAAGTAATTAGTGAACATTTTAACATTGTCGGAACTCCTAGTTACCAAAAGCATACATGGACCAACTGCTAAGGTTTGCATGGTGAAAAATGGCTGTTTAACTATTTGATTTAATAGTGTAGATATTCCAAATGAGCTGCTTTGGTTTATTTTGTTGATTTATCCATTTATAAGTCTTGCTTTTCTTTGTGCATATGATAGTTATTTTACAGGCATAGGGCCTGATTCTGATCTGTCATCAGTTTTCCAACATTGTAACTCCATTTACTACTTAGAAGCAGTTACTCCTGATTTATAGCAGTTTTAATGGGAGGAGACCCAGGCTCATTGTGTGTTTTCTTAAACAAAAACAAACCAACACATTTTGGAACAGAAAATACAGAAATCTTAGAAAAGAGAGTTGATGATTTCTGCCATTATTCAAAAGCAGGGGTTTCACGCTCCTAGTGAGGGTTCTTAGGTGGCTGGTGACCTTGCTGGGGGTTGTTGGGAATGAACAAACCTCCCAAGACTTGTGAGGAAAGGAAGGCTTGAGGTGCTCATGGAATAATGGAGAGTTTCATATGAAAGTCCCCTATAGACATGAAACAAATATGTCAATAGCTGTTTATCTAAATAAGGCCTATGTGGCCAGGCTCTTTAGTCTTTAAAAATATTTAGTTTTACAAACCATAAGCCTCATTCAAATCCAGACTGGATGCCTTTCTGGAAGATATGCTTTCATCAGACACAAGTTATTGGGCTCAATACAGGTGTGATGGGGCGAAATGTTTTGGTCTGTATTATACATGTCAGAAAAGATGATCTGATGGTCCCTTCTGGCCTTAAACTCTTTGCATCTGGTAATGAGGTAGTCAATCATATTAGAATATCACACAGGAAGTTGTATTATAATAGATGAAAATAAAGTTTTATATCACTATTATGCATATGAATTAAAATGAACTGTGTAATAGAATTTATGCACACTTGTGGCTTTCATTTGGCAACAAAGTTAATCATATTCATGTATGTTTTTTGAAAACATTGAAAGATGGTCAAATTAATGACCAGTGTACATTTTCTATATAAATCAAGCACATGTAGAAGACACTTTTAGTGATTATAGCTCTGTGTAACATATGCTTAATGATTTAGATTGGCTCCTGTGGAGAAGGATTTAATCTAAGGCATTTACGGCATTGGGCTCAAATTATTTGTATCAGTTGACTGAAGCTTATATTTCACCCTGCAGATCATGTTCAAATGAGGATCCTTTCCTGTGTATGTTCCATTTGTCTCTTGCAGGATCTAAACTGGGAGCTTTTGTCAGATTTTCTCGACTCAGATGCAACTCTCCATACGTGTTGTTTAACCAATTTACAATGCAGTCACCTGTCACTTTTAAATCAGCTTTAAAAGCATTTAAAAATTAGCAGATAAGTTTCATAATTCATTTTTTTATTTGTATGCTTTGGCTAAGATTTTCAACCCCTTCTTCCCCCTACCTCCCCTCTCCCCCCCGAAGAGGGCTATATGCCCAGTTCTAATTCAAATTGCTGGGCATCCAAATCACTTAGGACCATTGAAAATCTCAGCCTTTATATCCACTGTTTCATCAGTGGCAGATTAAGGACTGATTCAGGGGTCCCAGGAGAAGAGAAAGAATGTACCTGTGGATCAAAGAGAGGCTCATAAGTCTACCACTGAAATCTGGCAACTATCCTTCTTCCCCCATCTTAATAAACAAATTTAAATAAGCAACATTTTCCATCTACACCCCAAAAGTACAGTTTTACCTGCAGCTGCACGTGTATGTTACTTGTTGAAGCAAATGGGAGCTGTGTATAGTTTTAATTGAAGTGGTTTGGGTGTGCGCTGTATGGCCCTGATGCGAAATGCACGCACATCGATGGAAAGGTTCCTATTGACTTTAAGTAGCCTTTGGATCAGGCTCGGCACACTCATGGGACCTGGGATCAGGCTCTATGCACTCACTGTTCCTGAGAATCTATTGAGCCTTTGTGACTCCTATTAATAGTAATGAGAGTTAAATTCAAATATAAAGTAGGGAATGCAGAGCCTAGGCTAGAGCAAATAAACAAAATGAATCTGTCATTTCCCCCAGCACATCGGCAGCTGTCCTAGAAACGATTGAGGGCAGCTGAGGCATTTTTTTTCATTTTACTCCAAAATTGGGTGGCTGATGAGCCTATTTAGATTCATCAGTTGGATGTTTGTCCTATTTTGGCTCATTTGATAGGAATGAACCTCCTAAGGCTTGGGTGAGGGAGGAGATAATTGATCGATCCTGGAAGATTTATTCTGAGGCTCGCGAGGGATGAACGCTGTGGGACCCTGCTTGACCATCCTGTGGCAAAATGGCGGAAGCAGGGGAAACTCCAATAACCTTATAATGCTTGTGTGTGCAGAGGGGAAAGAGGTGTGTCAGGAGGCTTATTGTGGCCAATCAAAGCTTGAAGGAGTTAGACATTGCCTCCAAAGAGCTTCCTAGGGCTCTTAGAGTGGTAGTGGAAGGCATAGTTGTGCCCTGAGGAAAATCAAACCCCCAAAGTGCCATATGTGACTATAACCAAATAGTGACTATCAAACCTAGAACACTTGACTGTAAATCACATATTGTTTGTGCCAGCTGTAGCTGTATCCTACTATGCTCACTCCACAAAGGCAAACTGGTTTGCCAATGTCTGATTAGCATACTGGTACCATACTTACATAGTTACAGGAGAAGCTGTACTTTAGACAAATTTTGGTCCCTCTTGAGTGCACTCCTTTTGGGGACAGGTTTTGCTACTGTCACCCCCTTTGGGGGGAACCATGGAGTTCTACCACACTTAGTCTGGATCTCTAGGCTGCAGCCCCTTCTTTATCAGCCATATTAAACACAACACTCCTAACTGATCATCAAGTGGGTGTGTTTCTAGTGGGGTACCAGAGGGATCGGCTCTTGGCCCTACGCTATTTAACATTTTTATCAATGACCTGGAAGAAAATATAAAATCATCACTGATCAAGTTTGCAGATGACACAAAAATTGGAGCAGTGGTAAATATTGAAGAGGACAAGTCACTAATACAAGCTATTTGGATCACGTAGTAAACTGGGAGCAAACAAATAGAATGTGTTTTAATAAGGCTAGATGTAAACCTATACATCTAAGAATAGAGAACGTAGGCCATACTTAGAGGATGGGGGACTCAATCCTGGAAAGCAGTGACTCTGAAAAGGATTCGGAGGTGGGGGTGAATAATCAACTGAATGGGAGCATCCAGTGCGACACTGTGACCAAAAGGGCTAATGCCATCCTGGGATGCATAAACAGGAGAATCTCAAGTAGGAGTAGAGAAGTTATTTTATCTCTGTAATTGGCACTGGTGAGACCGCTGCTGGAATACTGTGTCCAGCTCTGGTGCTCACAATTCAAGAAGGATTTGATAAATTGTAGAAGATTCAGAGAAGATCCTCTAGAACAGGGATTGGCAACCTTTGGCACGCGGCCTGTCAGGGAAATTCGCTGGCGGGCCGGGACGGTTTGTGTACCTGCAGTGTCCACAGGTTCGGCCAGTCACAGCTCCCACTGGCCGCAGTTCACCGTTCCAGGCCAATGGGGGCTGTGGAAAGTGGTGCAGGCCAAAGGATGTGCTGAAACGGCAAACTGCAGCCAGTGGGAGCTGCGATCAACCGAACCTGTGGACGCTGCAGGTAAACAAACTGTCTGGCCCGCCAGCGGATTTCCCTGATTGGCCGTGTGCCAAACGTTGCCAATCGCTGCTCTAGAATGATGAAAGGTTTAGAAAACATGCCTTTTAGTGACAGACTCAAGGAGCTCAATCTATTAAGCTTAACAAAGAGAAGGTGAATGGGTGATTTGATTAGTCTGTAAGTACCTACATGTGGAACAAATATTTAATAATGGACTTTTCAATCTAGCAGACAAAGCTGTAACATAGTCCAATGGCTGTAAATTGAAAGTAGACACATTCAGACTGAAAATAAGGCATAATTTTTTATAGTGAGAGTAATTAACCCTTGGAACAACTTACCAAGGGTCAGGGTGGATTCTCCATCACTGACAAACTTTAAAATCAAGATTGCCTATTTTTCTCAGATATTTTTCCAGGAATTATTTCGGGAAAGTTCTATGACCTGTGTTATAGGTGAGGTCACACTAGATGATCACAATTATCATTCTGACCTTTGAATTGATGAACTATTTGGCACCTGTACACACTTTTCCTCTGTAGCCTGTGACAGGTGCTGATTAAAGTGACTCCAAAATGACTTCTTAAAGCAAAGCATTATTTTTTCATGCCAACGTACAGAGCAAAGGGTAGAAACAATAAAGGCTTATATGCATAATCAACATAAAAGAAAGACAGATTAAAGTATCTGCAAGCCATGGCTCAAAGATAGCTTTGTGTTCTACAGGATAACTGGCAGGAAAAGAGAGCAGAAGAAATACAGCATTCTACTAATCCTAAGAATGCAATGTTGTTTCATATCTCCCTGAAGGCCATTTATGGCTCATACAAAGTGGCACCAGCTCCACTAAAGACTTCAGATGAATCTACCTTAATCAAGGACAAGAGAGACATCTCTGAAAGATGATGCAGCAGCACTTTACTGAGCTACTCAATCATCCCTCTGCTGGCAACCTACAGGTACCAAAGGAACTAACCCAGCACCCCACACATGAAGAAATCACACTACCGTTGAGAGAGTGCGAAAACCTATCAAAACCAATGCAGTCAGATAAATCATCAGGCAAAGGTAGCATATTAGTTGAAATCTTTAAACTTGAAGGCTATCAAACTGTCAACTCTCTCTATATGAAATATTTAGGCTATCTGGGAAACTCAGAATATTCCTCAGGATTTCAAAGATGCAATCATAGTTATACACACAGGCAACAAATCTGACTGTGGTATCACCCTGCTCTCTGTAGATGGTAAAATCCTTACTTGTATTGTGCTCAGTCAGCTTGTCAATTCAATATCAGAGTAGCTTCTACCAGAGACTCAATGTGGATTTAGATCAGGTTGGCGAGCCACAGACGTGATTTGCATTGTGAGGCAGATTCAGGAAAAATGCATTGAACAAAACATGGCACTGTATGCGTCTTCAGTGATCTAAAAAAAGGATTCAACACTGAGCAGGAATGGTATCTGGATAATTCTAGAAAAGTTTGGGTGTCTCACCAAATTCATTAACATGTCAATTCCACAAAAACCATGACTGTTCAAGTATCCTCAGATGGTGGCCTCTCTAAACCATTCCCCATATCTAATGGGGTAAAAGAAGGCTGTATTCGTTTTTTCTGGTCTCTTCTTTACGGATGCGAGTTATGCAACTGACAACCCTCAAAAGAACATTTATGTCAGGTACAGAACTGATGGGAAAGTTTTTTTTCAGTCTCAAAGGCTTACTGCAACAACAAGAGTCCTTAAGGAAGTCATGTGAAGCCATTCTTGTGGATGATTGTGCTCTACTTCAGTCATAATGAAAGTGATCTACAGCTTATCCTTCACAGGCTCTCAGAGGCAACTAATCCGTTTGGACTCAATGTCAGCATGGAAAAAACTGAAGTCCTCTTCCAACCAGGTCCATCAACACTACCACTGAGCCAAATACCAATGGAACAAAACTAAAGAACATCAATCACTTTACATAGCTTGGCAGTACTACCTCAAGTGCCAGGTCCCTGGGTTGAGAAATATCAAACAAAATATGAAAGGCAAACCTGTTTTCAGAAGACTTTGCCATAGGATACTGAACCAACATATTGTCAAATTGTCAATAAAACTGATGATATACAATGCAGCAGTGATAGCACCCCTTTTATACCGGTGTGAATCATGGACAGTTTACCACAGACACATCAAGCAACTTGAAAAATTTCACATGTGCTGTGTTCGCTCTATTCTGAAGGATCACTGGCAAGACAGAGTCAAACATCATCTCTGAGAAAGTAAAAACAACCAGGATCAAAGCAATGATTATCAATGCTTGGCTTAGATGGACTGGTCACATTATCAGAATAGTGATGATAGGCTCTTGAAATAAGTCTTCTGTGGCAAGCTGAAATTCGGAAAGCTCAGGAAGGGCAAACAATGTAAATGCTTCAAAGACACCTTTAAGCATAATCTCAACTCATGAGGCATAAATATTGAAGACGCTGCCAAGAGCAGACCTGAATAGAGAACAACTATCAATAAAGGTTGTAAACACATTGAGAAAGACAGATGCAATAAACTGGTTGAAAAAAGGGCTGTCATCCCAAGTCTTCAGTGGGAGCCTACACTTTCCTATGTGACATCTGCCTGTGATGTTGCTGCTTGCAAATTGAGCTATACAGCCACAAGAGAGAACATGAGATGCTGTGATGTCATTGTTGGGTATGACGGACAGCTATCATGCCATGAAGTGTGTCCCACAGAAGCCCTCTCCCCAGTTGTAGAGTAAACGTAAAGCCAGTCAATCCCTCAGTGATAAAAATGAGTAACTCAACTATAGTCTCAAATAATGAGTCCTTGTGGGGTCCTATGAAGTGCTAGGTGCCACTATTGGATTCTGGGAGGCATGTTGTAATGCACAAGGTGCTCAGTTCTTTACAGTCCTGTAAAGAGGTTAAGTGGTGACTTGATTACCATCTTTAAGTACCTACATATGGAACAAATATTTGATAATTGGCTCTTCAATCTAGCAGTGAAAGGTATAATATGATCAAATCGCTGGAAGTTAAAGCTAGACAAATTCAGACTGGAAATGAGGCATACATTTTTAATGGTGAGCGTAATTAACCAATGGAACAGTTTACCTAGGGTCATGGTGGATCCTCCATCACTAACCATTTTTAAATCAAGATTGGATGGTTTCTCAAAGAGATGCTTTAGGACTTATTTGGGGGAAGTTCTATGGCCTGTATTATATAGGAGGCCAAACCAGACAATCATAATTGTCCCTTCTGACCTTTCTCATATTTACACTTCTGATTTGGGCCAATATGGAAATTCAAGCTGCAAACTCAGATCTGAGTCTGGGAGATCAGGCGGCCGAGGTGATTTGGTTTGCACTCATTTCTCCTTAAAAGTAATTTCACATTCTTTCATTTTCCCTCTAAAATTGATATGAATTTCAGATTTATTGTCATGCAAAGGATGCAATAGGCATAGATTTGCTGTGTCAGGAATTAAACTGCTTTGATTGTCCTTTCCAATAACACACTTGTTCATATTCATAGGATCACATTTCTTTCTAATCTCTGCTGTCATATGGTTAATCTTGCAAGAAATAATACTGGTTGATCTTGATAGGATTTTAACATACGGTTTTATCCTGCCAAGAAAACATTTCTTAAATTTGTCCTGCCTGAACTCTTAACAGATGGTTTTTGTGTGTGTTCTGGCAAGAATTTGGTCTTGACAGGAATTCAGTCATATATGTTGTTCCTGAAGCAGAGAAAGTGAAGGTGGAAGTTCTAGAAGATGGCAACAATTGTAGCATTAAGCATTTAAAATTTTATTTTTATTTGATAACACTTCAAAGCTACTGCTTTGCATTTCTGCTGTCCAAGCTTCACTTTCATCCAAGAATGTGATGATTCACAAAAAACAAAGAAGGGGTAAATAGAAGAAAATCAATCCAAGAAGGAAGGACATTGAAATCCTGTACGAGAAAGAGGAGGAGAAACCCTTATCTCCTTGGCATCTATCTTTATACTTTCCTATTGTTTTCCATTTTGATCTGGCCATTTGCTTTCAAAGAACACAATTGGGCTTAAAAAGTATATATTTTAAATTAATTTTGTTTTGATGTGTAAAAAGGCACTAATTACCTTTCTGAGTAGTAAATATGAGGTTCAGATGGAAGGCATTCAAGAATTTTGAAGAAATTTTAAGAATGAAGTGTCTGAGCAGCTAACAAAATATGCAGTCTCATTAAAATAGATTACTATTCCAGCCAAATGCTGGATATCAAATGTTCTATTTATTTTATATTTTACAATATTTTATAGATTACAGTCCAGTAACCCTGATAGTGCCAGGAAAATTGATCAATGGGATAATTAAAATTATTGAGTTGTATAACATCTGGATTAAAATGTTATTCATCTTCTGCAAAGGAAAATCATGCCTCTCCAGTTTACAAGAATTATTGTGTATGTCAGTAGTGGATAAAGGAGAACCAGACGACATTTATTTGACCTTCAGAAAGCTTTTGACAAAGGTCTTCAAAAAAGGCTATTACAGAAGCTCAGCAGTTGTGAATGTAATGTTCTGTCAAGGATTAGAAACTAGCAAAGAGGCAGGAGACAAAGAGAAGGAATAGATGGTCAGTTTTCAAAATTCTAAATGTCTAACAGTAGGGTGCTTCAGGGCTCTGTGCTGAGACTTGTGCTGTTGTATATTAATCAGTGACCTGCTAAAGGAGTGAGCAGCAAGGTAACAAAATTTGCAAATGACAAAACGTTCTGTTTGGGCAGGGTATTCTGCAGTTGTCTACGATTGGATTTACTGCATCATCCTCTGCAGCATCTGATGTTGGCCCTATTAGAGACAAGATACCAAGCTCAATGGACTGCTGCTCCAATCCAGTATTGCAATTCCTATATTATTATTCTGTGCAATTGACTTTATGAGGGGAAATACTTCTCTCGGTTAGTTTAAGCTGTGGCTGCTCTTTTCCCAGAAGTAAAATATAAAAAGTAAAGACCCAAGTTTGCTTTCAGGCTTTCAAGGGCTTACTTAAAAGCCCATTTGGTATCTTTTGAATATACAAAGAAACCAGAATCTATGGTTAGTGTTACCATCTAGAGCTGGATTCTGTGCTTAGTTGCCTAGGAGCAATTCTTTTTAACTTCAGTGAGAGTTGCCCCCAGGTAGCAGATCCCTAGTGTAGGGTATACTCTACTTAGCAAGAAATCCACTTAATTATGATGTATCTCAGGGAAACAATTTAAGCCTAGTGATACTTCATGACTGCTGGTTAGTGGGGACAGTAATTCCACTTAATGGAGATGCTTCAGGTGGTTTAGTAGTCTTTTATGTTTCAATCTGGTGCTAGTTCTGGCTGTTTGCTCTTCTAACAGCTTTCATTTCGGCCTTAGCTGCTGTAAATCCAGAAGGCATATGAAGTGTTTCACCCCACCGCTTGTTCTTTGCTGTTAGTTTGCTGCTTCAGCAGATACGTATACTGGGCCAATATGTAGTATGTTTCACACTTGCCCTTGTTGCTGACAGTGGGCAGGTTCCGGCTCATTCCCTGTTTTAGTGCAAATAATACCTCCTCTCACCTGCCTATTTCTTTGTTAACATGATGGGTTTGCTGCCACTCTGGAGCATTAAAATGGTGCCTTTTTAAAATCAGAATTTCTATTGCTGTTCACTGAGGCACCTCAATTAAAAGGATTCCACTAAATTCAGATGTATATTTTAATAATCTGAATATCAGTTGTCAATAATATCAATGGTTGTCATTTATGCTTAGACAAATTGTGACATAACAACTTCACAGCACCAAGGCCCAGATTTTTTGCTGTTCCCAGTATCTGCTGGGTACAGCTGGAGGAAGGTGAGGATACAAAGGAACCAGTTGCAGTTCCCTAATTCTCAGCCCTGTTTTACACCAGCCTCTAATTTATGTCAGCTGGCTATGACCCTGAAGGTGTTGTCCGCCAGACCTAGGATGGTGCAGAGCGAACAGAGTATGGGCGAGAATATGGCCCCTGATATCAAGATTTAGAGAAGACAAAAATATATTATCTATCTTTTTTCCTTTCAGATATAAATGGGACAGAGCTCTCTCTGCTCGAGAGTTACTCCTGGTGTTATATCATCATGTTACTGTTCCTCCAACAATGAACAACTCATTCTAAAAACCCTCTGTGGAGCCCACAGGTTTGAACAGGTACATCTCATCTCTAGCTAGGATGCTGATGTGAGAAAACAAGTTTATTATTGCCTAACCTGGCAAATACTGTGGTTCAGCTGTTACAGTTTTAGTGCATTCGTGCATAGCCTCAGAATGGCCAGTTCCTCCTTTTAAGGTGCTTTCTGCAAAAACAGAATAAATCTCTTTTCTGAAAGCCCCATGTGATGCTTGTAAATGTTTTAGCATTGAGGCTGTGCATGTCCTACAAACATGTGTCAAAATTAATTTCCTGTTGCTTTGTCACGGAAGGAATCTTGCCATATGCCCCCATACATAAAACTAAATGAGTTTAGGAAAAGGTGACTAGGATTTTACCTAATTTGGCTTTACATTTCTTAAAGCAAAATCTTCTCTTCTCATGGAAAAGGGAGCATTGGTGCAAACATGCATGAATTCAGTGCTTCATTTTTTGTAAAAATATAGGTGTGAATTTTATCTGAAAGATTCAAGATACTCTGTAGACACTATCTGGATTAATGCACATGGAGACAAGGCAGACAAAATGTAGTATATAAAGAATAAGCCTGGATCATACTTTATTGTAGTTACACTTAATGAGTGAAATCCTGGCCCCACTGAAAACAATGTCAATTTTGCCATTGACTTCAATGGAACAAGAATTTCACCAAGTTCCTGCAGTTTGTATTCTGAGGTTTTGATCCTACAAAGACTTGTGTGTATAAATTCATGCACATGAGAAAGCCCATTGAGCTCAAGGGAACCACTCACATACTTAAAGTTAAGCATGTGCATAAATCTTTGTTGGATGAATGGAAAATATTTTAATCCCTGCACCAGGTAATTACATTCCATACCAGTAGATAGCCAATTTTCGCTTCTAGACCACAAAAGTGTGTATCAATCAGTTTAGTCTGATAGACAGGAAAAAAGACACTGATCCCTCCCTCAGGCCAGTGCCTGGGGAATGCTGTGGACAGAAAATTACAGCCATCTGAGGGTACTCAGAAGTCAGTGGAAATAATAGCTTGGTTTTAAAATTAAGAGTTCAAAAAGTTAGACTTTACTGTAAATCCCACTGAAGGAGATTATACTACCTAGTGATTTGAGATTAGGGAAAGGATTCATAAAGTTGAAGAAAACAGTAATTTCATTCCACACAAAAAAAGAGTTGAAGAGGAACAAAAAGATGCTTGAAGTTACTGTACAGTATATCAAGAAAAGGGTAGCAAATGCACCAAAAGAGGAAAAAGTGATAGGCATGTTGGGGGAAATGGAGTCAATTTCAGTTCTTGTCTGATATGTATGTACAATTCCATTCACTTGAATGGAGCTCCACTGGCCTACACCATTGCTAAATTTAGTCCAGTCTGTCTTTTGATCCTAATTCTATCTGGAATGGGATTTAGGGGGATCTACATCTATTTATTTTGTTAAACTGCAGCAAAGCTTGAACTGGTACAAGCAAAAGCCTTTCTCTGCAATGATTCACATCTTCGATTTTTTTCAGTGATCAAAGCGCCCCCATCTTGCTTCTGCAAAGTACAGAATTTATTTAATTAAAATAAGTGGCTGCTTTAACAGAAATGTACAATTAATCACTGTTGTGTTGTTTTGTTTTTGGAAGAGTAGGACTCTGCGAAAATATCTGTAATTTTATATTTAGTATTTTGAGGTGATTGGTTTTGCTAAGAGGACTTCCTCGCTACTGAACATGGAGTATCACTATGTGGATAAATGGCACTTTCTGCGTAAGGATCTCAAGTTCTCTACGCAATTAATTTAGCCTCAAAGTACCCTAATGGCCTTTTTTACACAAGCATTTTTCTTTAGATTTCTTACCTTTTCACCACCACCAGTGCATTAGCAGCAATGGCACCACTGATATTGGCCACTGGCCTGCCTTTGTACAGTGCCCACGTTGGCCTGCTCTGATGGCAGGGTAATTAAAATACATCTGCTCCATCTACAGTATTGCTCCCACCATTGCTACTGTCAGTGGTTCTGCATCACTGGTAATGGACAAGGTACAGTTTGAGGGAAAATGCTAGTGCAGACACAGTTTGAGGTAGGTAAATATTATCCCCACTTTACAAACTAGGAAACTGAGCTACACAGGGAGCTTAAGGGCCTGTTTTGGTCAAAGTGTCAGTTTAATTACAACACAAACAGGAGACACTTGGATCTAGAAAACAAGATGTTTCAATCTGTACTAAACAGCACATACCCTAAATGTTTTTAATTAAAATAAAATGAGCATATTTGACTATTATATTATGTCATAATGATATATATGTCACATGATGTCCTGTTATACACTTCTATTACTGACGTCATGAAATAATGTAAAATTAATTAAAAAAATGAAAAAACAAAAAAATAAAATAGATTTTGAAACAAATTTCATTTTGAAATGAAAATCTGAAATTCTTCTGAAATGTAATTTTTAAATGGAATTTCTATTTTGCAGAAAATTTTTAAAAATATTTATTTTAGTTCCCATTTGATCTGATTTTCTGCAAAATGGAAATTCCAAGTTTTGACCAACTCTAGTCAGCATGGCCTATTCTTTGCTCAGACTTCCTATTGAATATAAAAGGAAGGTCACTTGAGAGACTGGAAGAGGTAACTTAATTTTTCTGGCAGAAGTTATCCTTTAGGTCTCAGAGGGTCTGTCTACACAGCAAAGAAAAGCCCCTGGTTGGCCTGTACTAGGTGACTCAGGCTTAGGCTGAAGGGCAGCTTCATTGCCGTGTAGGCTTCTGGACTTTATCTGGAGCCCGGGTTGGGACCCTCCCACCGAGCAGGGTTCTAGACCCTGGGCTCTAGCCTCAGCCCACACAGCTACACAGCATTGAAACAGCCCCATGAGCCCGAGTCAGCTGGCATAGCCCTGCTGTGGGAACTTCTTTGCTGCATAGACATATCCAGAGTATCCCTGATTTGTTTTTATAAAAAAAAACTTAGGTTAGGCCTACACTGCAAGCTAAAGGTGTGATTCCCGGCTTGTGCGGACATATTCACACTAGATCTCATCTGAGATAGCATACTAAGAAGAGTAGTGTAGCCACAATAGCAGTGGAGATACGGGCTAGCCGCCCTGAGTACACACCACATGGATGTGGTGGGTACATTCCAGAGGTGAAGCCAGCCCTTCAGAGCACAAAGAAGTCTACTGTTGCTGAAGCAGATAACAGGCCAGTTTCTTCCTCCACTATCACTCTAACATCAGAAGTGAATTTTTAAAATTTCTCAGCTGTTGACACAATGGGAACTTGTGAAGAGGGGAAAATTCTCAACAAGCAGTGTGGGGAACATGCACTGGCAGAGGCCGGGGGTCACTGTGTTGAGGAAAGTGGGGAGGGGATCATGGGTAAGGGGATAGTTTTGATAGGATTTAAATGTGCTTGAAAAACTTTAAAAGAATACAAATGAATTATTAAAATAATTTGGGTTTGTAGGAGGGGCCAAGCACTAAGAAATCTAGGAACCAGGGCAATTGGAGATAATTCCAACTATGTAAAAAAAAAAATGGAACCCATGGAATTAACATAACCGCTAGGATCATTTTGTTTGTTTGCTACATTGTATCCATTTTCCCTACCCTTCATTAGTTTTTCATCATAGCGTGTAAGCTTTCCAAAATAGAAACTGTGTCTGTCTAGATGTCTGTGCAGTGCCCAGGACATGGAAAGTGTAAAATGTAAATAACTGTTAGAGAAGCTACATTGTCCTCTTTTATTCAGATCTACGAGCACTCTAAGATTTCTGGGGCAAGAGAGAGTCTTTCTGATCTGTGCCCAACACCTGTCACATTGGGGCACTGGTTTGTGACTGGGGCTTGTAGATGCTTCTGCAGTACAAATAATGACTGTGAGACAAATTCTTTGCTGGTGTAAACTGATGTATTGATTTAATCAGGTGGGAATTTGGCCTTGCATTCCAACAATGCTTCATATTACACATGAAACTAACATTAAAAAAGAAAAAAAGGACTTCATGTTGGCTAAACAGTCTGTTTAATTCATATTGCTTGGTGGTGAGGGCTGGATTTCAGCTTCATGGGAGACTTTTCAGCCTTGCTGCTTTGTGCTGAAAAGGTCTTTCCCAACGCATTTTGTGACCAAATAATCACAGGACTTCTTCTCGTCCTTTACTACTTCCTCTCTTTTCTTCTTGATCCTTCTCATATGCCTTTAGTTTTATTCACTTGAATGGAACAATTTCGCTCTACTATAGCCAATACTGTTATGTTCATCTCCAGTCACTTATACGCTATCATGATTCCTAAGACTTGATCCAACATGATAACTTCTTTCCAACATAGTTTTTATTTTCCTTTACAAACCATTTTTCTGAGGTTTTTCTTCAGTAAATCCAGGACACTTAATGCCAAAGCAAGAACTGACTTTTAGGTGGACATAGATTTTGATGTTAGTTCCTGCATTTCATAAAGAAGCTTTCTTGGCCAATGCTTGTCTTGAGGATACTTTATAAATTATGATCTAGGTATAAGAAATTGTTGTTGTTTCGTGGTGAAAGATGCAGTTTTCAGAAAAACTTGTTAGTTTTGTCTACTTTTTTGTTTAAATCTAGAAAATAATGTCCCTTGCGTTCAGTCTTGGCAATAATTAATTGCAAGACTTTTGTGGGCAGACTCCTATATCTTGTACAGTATTTCCCTTGTGTTCTGCCTGCCAAGAAAACAATCATTCTTTTGTAAAAGCTGAAATGTCTGAGACATGTACTACCCTTGCACCACATGCTCAGCTCCCACTGATACCACTGGGGGTTCTGTAGGTGGACTGAGGGCAATGTGTGCTCTTCAGTGTTCAGATTACAGACTGCCGCAGTTGATTGGCAATATTAAGTTGCTCTGAAATCACTGTCTTAGAGAAAATGGTGATTCTATAAACAAAAAGTTAAAATAATTCCAAGTATATAAATAAGAAATGGGAGAAGAGACCCTAGGAAGAGTCCTGGGCAAAGGCGTATCATTTCCCAGTGTGTTGAGACACATAGAGGGTGAAAAATAATCCTTTAGAACCACTGAGTTGGTATTTGCAGGTGCTCAGTGTGTGTCCTATAATGCTTTTTCCATTAACTACTAGAAATTCCTTCTAGTGTAATTATATTTAGTTCTGATAAAATGAAGGTGTGTTAAGAGCGCCGGGAAGTGTGTGTATGGGGTGTGTGTGTGTGTGTCAGGCTCTCCTCACTGTGTTATGTAATGTTGAAATAAAAATAATTCAGTTGTTAAATACAAGCTTTCTGTGCCTTCCTAAGAATAACACTGTCCCTCCCAGCATGGAAGGAGACTAGGAGCATGGACCCCATTCCATTAGGGTGACCAGACAGCAAATGTGAAAAGGGGACAGGGGGTGGGAGGTAATAGGAGCCTAGATAAGAAAAAGACTCAAAAATCGGGACTGTCTCTATAAAATCGGGACATCTGGTCACCCTACATTCCACTCAGATAGCTCTCCTTTGGTCTGGTCACTACTGCTAGCAGCCATTGTTCTCCTCATTGCTTGCTGCCAAATATGGCTATCTTCTTTGTGGGTGTACTAGCGGGAAGGGGCTCCTGGTGCCCTCTCCTCTTTCTAGTGCAACTGTTCAGGGAAACTCTTATTTTTCCTTTTGGTGTTCTCACTACTCTCAAAACGCTGCATATAAAGATCCCCAACCTTAGATTAATCAAGCACATTCTAGTAGCTTTTCAAGGCTCTTTGATCACATCCTACCCAGAGGTATACATGGTTCACTGCTCTTTCTGCACTATATATTAAAAGCCCTGTCAATAGACATCATTTTCCTTTTCACTCTAGAGACCACAGTTGCATATAGATATTGACAACTATAAAACCTCATAATTAAACACTTGTTGAAATTAGCTGGTAGCTGTCACTGCACCTTATGCATACTTACCCTCTGTTACTAATGGACCATTTTATCTGAAATCCCACCATATAGGGCAGAATGATGAGCAATGATGGAACTTAAGCTGTGATCTATTCTCAATGGGATCATTTTAGACACAAATCAGGAACTAACCTTTAATGTTCATGCATTTCATCCATGATTATGGCACTTAACTACTACGGATATCCAGTGTCAGAAATAGCCCAGGGGACCTAATTCTACCCTGATTATAAATAGGTACAACTCCATTGGCCTCAGTGGAATTGAATCTCTTTTACTCTTGGGCTGAAGTTGGTGCATTGTATCAAGGTTTAATCGGCCAAATTACAGATAGAAAATGTCTTAGATTTTATTATATAGTAGCATTAGCAAATTACCCAACCCTATTTTTTAAGTTATTATGGTCCTGATTTTCAGAAATGGCCTCCAATTCTGTTCCCACAAATAACGGAGTGCAATTTATAGTAAATAATTGCATAAATGATGTCTATGTGCTATAAAATTTGCCCAGAATAGAGTAATTTGCATCTGAAAAATTGCTTCCACAAAATGGGAGAGTGAGTTGAAGCCCTCTTAAAAATAGGAGCTAAAAGTAATTATATGATTACTGTATATGTCAGGAAACGGCTGCTATTACAGGAAAAAAATGTTTAAAAACCTCTTTCAAGTACATGTTCTTTTGTCTGCTGCACTGAGAAACTTCTGGCCATCTTCTAAAATTGTCACCGTGGTGCCTACTGTATATGAGAGAGAAAAATCTTCCTTGTGATGATAAAAAAATCATTTATCTTGTTCAAATGTTTTGATTTATGCAGTACGCGATATGTTAAATGACAGAGGTGTACGGTCACAAAGATCAAATAGCTACCAGTAAATGAAAAGAAATCGCTATGAAAAGAATGTGAAGTGTCCGGGATTTTTATTAGCCTTATTTTGAATTGTGCAGTGTGGATTTAGTGGTGCTAACATCTATATATTATTGGTATTCTATCTGTGATTTACTGGAGGCCCAGTTCTACATCCTTTACTCATGTTGAGAAATACCTATGGTGATAGTCCCATCTATATCTGTGAGACAACATGTATGAGCAACTGAGCAAGGGCTGAAGGACCCAGATAAGTTGGGAAATGGTATACAAACTAATCAAACGTTGGTTTATATCAACACACTATGGCTCAAAGTTATTTCTGATAGCAATTGTAGAGTGTTTTTTCCTCTCCTTCTTCAGATGCTTAGAAAAGTTTAATTAGTCAGTTTGTCCTAGCTCCACATTACAGGATAGAGCTCCATCTAGTTAGATTGTCACACATAATAAGCATGAATTTGCCAGTTGTGATAGGAGAGCCATGCAATATATTAATCCGTCTGATAGTGGATGAGTAACCTTTCCAGCCATACCAATGGGGTATTTTTTTAAAAAGGAAAACAAATCCAGTTTGAAGATGACCCTCTATTATGATTTTCCCATTTGGGCAAGTAACAGTACTTTAGTTTGAGAGTAGCTTTAATAAAATCTATATACAGCATTGCATAATGGTTAAAATATATTAAACCAGTTCTAGGCTATGTGAAGAGGAGAATTCATTAGCCCATGGTTGTTCATACTTCCTGTTCATTCTACCCTTCTGTGTGTCATGGGAGAGAGCAAAAGAATCTTTCTTGGAGTGCTGGATTTCTTGAAGCCATCTAAAGTGTGACTGAATCAGTAAACTAAAATATGGAGCTAATTTATTCATCCTTGCACCACAGCAGCCACAAAAGCACTGTAGCTTGAGAACTGTGTGCGGCTATTCATTATTTGGAGGAAGAAGCACAATGTGATCTTCATTAAAAAAAACACTTCATCATTGAGATGGACGGATATGTAAATGCTGCATTGATAAAATAGCAAGTGAATGTTCTGTGGCAGACATTGAAGTTGAACATACATTCCCTTCATCAAGTAATGCAGCATTTATTTCATACAAGGGAAGATTCCCTGCTGCAAACTTATCTTGAGCTTTGACAGCTCATGCCCACTGATATCTGCATGCTACTCAGAGTGGCTGAGAACCAGCATTACAAACTAACCTCTGATGGTAAGGGTTCAATTTCCTATCTAACTTCCATTCCAAATGAAATTTGACTCCTATCTTTCCTTTCCTTTCAAATTGGACAAGTTTTTATTCTTCCGGAGAGGTCTGTAGCTACCATCAGGACAAATCTCTTGCTAGATGACAAATGGTAGAGAATGTACTATAAAGGATTTCTTATGACATGTTAGAGTATGGCTGGTTTAGTGGATGGATCCTAACTCGCAGCCCCCCATGTCCCAAGAGGGACTTAGAACTCTGGTAAAACTGTTCGCCATCTCTTCCATCAAGTTTTTCCATGCTATGTCAATGAAGAGAAACCACTGGAGTGTACACAGTTTTGAAACAAGTGAGATGGTTCGAACTGATTAAATGTAAATTCCATCCCACGCCCGAAAAAAAGAGGAGGAAGGGTCCATGTTCCATGATTTGTTCAAACCATAAACAAAATTCTAATGGAGCTAATTCTGCATTCTTCTGGCATCCAAAATTTCCATTGAAGTCAGTGGGAGTTTTGAATGTGCAAATAATCCAAGACCAGGACCTGAATGTTATACAGAAATGAAATCCTATAATTAGCAGTTTTTGATTAAATCTGGCAATTTAAAAGTAAAGATAAAATCATACTTAGGAAAAATGAAATGCATGTTAGAGTAACATTGAAGTATGCAAGCAATCAGCATGTGATAGCATTGCTCCTGTGAAGCGCTAATTGAAATTTGTGATTACAGAATATTCTGTAATGAATTACAGTTAGCCATGTCATATTGGAATATATGACCAAACTTATGCTCCTCCACTTCCATGAGTGAAGGGAAGGAAGTCTGCAGCCACAAGTCTTGTTTTTGGAGGGAGGAGGAATGCATGGGGGGGGGCATACTCCCTTCTTCCACACAAAGCCCCTTGGAGGGGCTGCACGGGCTTTGCAGGATCAGAATGGGTGGACCAGGAGGCCGGCATCACTCTGCCAGATTTGTTCCCATCCCTAACCCACAGGGCAAAGAGCACAAATTACTGTAGACCAAATCTGCAGTAACTTGTGTGGCTTCCCCTTTTTTTGCTATGGATCCCCCTGTCCTGAGCCTGATTCCTGGTGGTTAGGGAAGTCCCTGGCAGCAGGACTCCCACTGGAGAAGTACCTTCAAGGGGGCACTGAGGGTGGGGAGGAACAGTAGTGTAGAGGCAAAGGAGACTTTGGATAGGCAGCCATTGTTTCCCAGGCATGCCCCAAATTTGCCTGGATCTTGGGGAATTTGCAGGATATGAAGTGGAGGTCCTGACCTCTTCTAGGGGAACACTGTCTCCCTGATAGAAGAATTTCAAGGAAACTAGCAATTTGGAACTTGTTCAGTTTCCACTTTCTTATATGTGAACAACCTACCTCGTTCTGGAAGACCCACATTTTTACCCCATCAGATTACATCTGTATGTTGTGTTATGGTTAATGTGCCTGTTACTTCCTCATCCTATTGGGATCCAGGAAATGGACGGGCGAAGCCCGCCCACTGCTAAAGGATCCCCCCAGCCTAAGCAGGAGGGTCCACAGGACCTGGAGACCAAAAAATTATGGGGGACAACTAATAAAAGAACAGGGACAGGAGTGAGGTCAAAGGGTCAAACAAAGCGAACCAGACGGGGACACCGAACAGCGAACCTCGGACAGCGCCCACTGCTCCTCGAAGGCGTCAAGGGAGCCAGCGGATGCCGCCCAGAGGAACTCTGCCCGGATACGTGAACGAACGGAGAACCTGAAATAGGCCCCACAGTCACAGGAGACTCCATTGGCCAACCTCCTCACTCTGGTTTTATAAATGGCCAGTTTCGCTAGGGCCAGGAGGAGGTTGACAAGGAGGTCCTGTGACTTTGTGGGGCGACGGATAGGGAGTGCATAAATAAAAAGGTGAGGAGAAAAGTGCAACCAAAATCTTAACAAAATATCCATGAGGAGCCGGAATAGGGGTTGCAGCCTGGCGCACTCCAGGTAAACATGCGCCAGGGTCTCCCTCACGCCGCAAAAGGGGCAGGTGTCTGGGATGGGGTAAACTGCGCCAAGTACACGCCCGTGCTCACAGCTCCGTGAAGGAGCCGCCAACTGATGTCCCCAGTGGGCTTCAGGATCAGAGCAGAATAAAGGCTGGCCCACCGGGGCTCCTCACCCTCCAGAGGTGGCAGAAGGTCCCGCCACTTCGTATCGGGGCGGGACGCGAGGGTGAGGACATGAAGAACATGGAGCACGAGCATGTATAGATGTTTCCTTGGCGCGGTCCGGAACAGAACCGGCTGCAGATCATGCAGCTGGCTCATGGCAAAGGGACGGGGAGGGGGCCGGTTGGGTCCATGGGGCAGGGGCCCGATGAAAAAGTCTGGAGGGCTCGGAGTGGAGGGTGGGCGGGGCGTGCCCTCTCACAGGACCTGGTTGAGGGCAAAGCGGCCCTCACCTCCTGAAGTACACGCCGGGGAGTACAAGGTCTGGAGAGCCCCATGCGCTGAGCGAGCATCAGGGGATCCAGTCAATCTCCCCAGTCGTAGTCCAGGAGGTCTCCGACTTTGGTGACTTCTGCCAGGACCAACCTCTGGTGCACCATGTGGGGTGCTTCCTCATTGTAGGCAGGCATCCTTGCAAAATCAGGATGCAGTACTGTCCTAAGCGCAGTGAATGGCAGAGCAGTAAGGTGAGGCACAGGTAGGTGCTTAACACTTTGATGTTATTTCTGTGACTTCAGTCTTCCCCTGCAAAGGTCACGGAAATATTATAGTATCAGAGAGGTAGCCGTGTTAGTCTGGATCTGTAAAAAGCAACAGAGAGTCCTGCGGCATCTTTAAGACTAACAGATGTATTGGAGCATAAGCTTTTGTGGGTGAATACCCACTTCGTCAGACGCAAGAAATATCATCAATTGTTTGTTTTTTAAAAAGCCCCCCCCAGAAAACTCACCACTTAATCTGCCACTGCTTAATCTGTAGTCCACGACAGATCTGCTACTCTAGTGATGGGAAAGTGCACATTGAGCAAAACTGTGGAATAGTAATAAATAGCAAAATCCTAGAGAACGAAATCTGAAGGGAAGGGATATTTTTGTTTTTCCAGCCGTAGTGCCGACTCTCCATTATACAATTATAGCAAATCTGTGTAATGCTCTTTTACATAGTCTCTTAACCCAGCATAATGTAGTAATGACACACTGTTGAATGTTTCACCACTCTAAATGGTTCTGATGATTATTTTTTCATAAATACAGTTCTTAGCCCCATTTTCACAGAGAGAATCCCTATAATATTGAACATCATGTTACTATTTGTTTTCTGGTTGTGCCTGCCCAAGTCTCTGTCCAAACATGTGGGAAGACACCATTCCTATATCAAAGAACTTGCGATCTAATTAATGTGTGTCTTGTTTATTATGGTAACTCACAGCAGTAAATAAAACACAAAACTCATCCTTCAATCAAGTTTTACCTTTGACTCATGAAAATATGTCAGAATATTTTACCTTTACTGGAATGTATCAGGAATGAAAAATGCACACCCTCCTACTCTGGGATTTTCATTTGGATTACCATAGTCTGAAGGAAAGAATGTATCTCCTCTGTCTAAAACAATCTATTCTTTATTTATATGAATTTTGTTGGCAAGGCACAATACAGTAAACACTTTCTCGGTGTTACCAGATCTTGCAATTTTATCACAAGTAATCTGCCTTTGATCTCCACCGTAGGCAGTCTTGGTTTGACATGAAAAGTTCTGGCCCACATGTGGTTTCAGTGATGCAAAATCAGAGAGACGCTCATGGTGCTCCTTAGCCTTGTGAAAGGTGCACTGGGAACCCCCAGATCATGAGTTCTAGTTCCAGCTCTTCTACTGACTTTTCTTAATAGTTGTGTGCGTGTCACAAGCCTTATTATTGAATAAAATTTCATACTGCAGGGGAGGTAACTATAATTTACCCATGTTACAGATAAGGTAACTGGGAGCTTGTACCTAGTCACTTGAGGCAGAGTTGGGAATAGAGCCAAGTCTCTATTATCCAGCTATGCCAGAAGAAAGACAGGAGGCAATGGATATTGTTTAATTAGGCCACAACATTAGTCACTTAAAATATCTGTGAGTACTCGGCAACGAATTATACTGTGCGGTGAGGAAAGGGGTCAGCTCTCCGCTGTTTCAGAGCTAGGAGCGCCAAACCTTCTTCCTGAGCTCTCTGAAAAGGAGCTAGGAAGAGGAGGGGTGTTAGCTCCCCACTGTATGAGATATAGAAGCCCCAAACTCCCCTTATTCAACTCCCCTAAGAGTTGCTTTGCTTCAAAGCCCTTTTATTGTTAACTGTGTCCCTTCCGTACTGAGTACTTGCACTGGACGTCTGCCACAAGTTTTAAGCTATAATGGTGCAAATTATTATGTAACTCCCCCCCTTCACAGTCCACCCCACCAGGTCCCAGAGCAGCTTCGAAGATGGCAAAAAACAAACAAACCCCACCCTGCCTCTGCCAATGTGGCGGTGAAGGAAAAAAAATCTTCCCAGCCACCTAAGGAAAAGGGCAACTAGTGTAATGCCCACAGCAGGTCAAGAGGGAACCTGCTGTTTTTGCTAAGTTCATGGGTGGGTGCTGCTAGCCTGATGCCAATAAAGAGGGCCTCTTCAGAGCTGCATGAGGTATAAATGCTCTTCCCGTTGACTGGAAGAGTGGGGATAATGCAGTGACCTTCCCCTGACCTGGCCTCAACTGCTTCCTGCCCTTCCTGTTCATCCCTGTAAACTTTGCCCCTTCTCCCCATTGTAAGAAGTCCTTAAAGGGTTAACACCCCTTTTCTTCCAGCTAGCTAGACAAAGACCACCCCCCTTGCATGAAGGTTGCCGTGTGCACAATATAAGTGTCTCATTCACTTTCTCTCAGTCCTTCAGAAAGCATATGGCCAATTCTGTGCTTTGATGACCCCCACTAACACAATGTTACTCTGTAACCTTCTAGCAACTAGCCTACATAGTGATGTATGACTCTCCTATTGCTGTGATGCTAAGGTATCTGATTACTTGGCTTAAATTGTAGAGGGCTCACACTTTTATATCCACACAGCCCAGACTCTGTCCTTGAAGAGGACCCAAACTGGAATGTTGGCACATTTGGCTATGTTGTGTGTAGCCAGTAAACCACAATCTGCTCCTACTGCCAGGAACTAAAGACAAGAATACTGTTGCTCAGTATTCCACTGCTGTGTAATGTATACTTGTGCAACATTATTGCAAATGTGTATGTGCTGTGTTCACCTCTATGGGATATGTATGTTTCCCTCCTCATTTACTCCTATAATTGAAGGAAAAGCAGGCTGTGCTTTGGATCTGAAGTTTGTGGGTTAAAGACCAGCTGATGACCCACTCTGGAGTGTAAATACTGTGTGTAACATATACACACACTAGAATGGGAATGAAGGTTGTTTGTAACTCTGAAATGTTCATAACTCTGAACAAAATTTATGGTTGTTCCTTCAGAAGTTTACAACTGAACACTGACTTTATACAGCTTTGAAACTTTACTATGTAAAAGAAAAATGCTGCTTTTAACCATCTTAAATGACACAAGCACAGAAACAGTTTCCTTACCTTGTCAAATCTTTATCTTCAACTTTCCCTTTGTTTTGTTAGTAGTTTACGTCTAACACAGTACTGTACTGTATGTGCTTTTTTTTGTCTCCGCTGCTGCCCGACTGCATACTTCCAAATCCAAATGAGGTTTGTAGTTGACCAGTCGGTTCGTAACTCTGGTGTTCGTAATTCTGAGTTTCTACTGTGTGTATACATTAGTGACGGGGTCTTGGAGTGATTGGTGGAATGATTTTATATTGCAAAATGTTGCAATGAAGTGAATTTAATATTGTGTTAAAGAATAGGATGTGGCAGACTGTGTATGAGGCAGAGAGAATGTGTGGGGCTGTAGAAGACTTGTCTGTGTAAGCTCTAAAAAGGTCAGAACTTGTGTTAATAACCTTATCTTTCCAGAAATAAAGCCGTGTTCTGGAAGGTGTAATATTAGCGTTCATGGGGACTGAATGCCTCAAAGTATAGCTAATGAGCTATAGAACCTTTCAGCTGTAGGTCATGAGTTTGAATCCTGACTAGCGCTGTAAGGCTTGAAAGTTGTTTCCATCCAATGAAGTTTGGTAGCCTCTATATGAGATGAGTTTGGCAAGTGTCCAGCTCAGACGTGGGCAAACTTTTTGGCCCGAGGGCCACATCTGGGTAGGGAAATTGTATGGCGGGCCATGAATGCTCACGAAATTGGGGTTGGAGTGTGGGAGGGGGTGCAGGCTCTGGGGTGGGGCCAGAAATGAGCAGTTCAGGGTGTGGGAGGGAGATCAGGGATGGGGCCAGGGGAACTGGAGGGGGTCGGGGTGCAGGCTCCGAGTGGCGCTTACCTCAAGCAGCTCCGAGAAGCAGCGGCATGTCCCCCCTTTGGCTCCTACGTGGAGGCACAACCAGGCAGCTCTGTGTGCTGCCCCGTCTGCAGGCGCCACCCATGCAGCTCCCATTGGCTGTGGTTGCCGGCCAATGGGAGTTGCGGGGGCAGCACTTGGGGTAGGGACAGCGTGCGGAGCCCTGGGCTGCCCCTACGTGTAGGGGCCAGAGGGGGGACATGCTGCTGCTTCCGGGAGCTGCACGGAGCCACGGCACACGTGGAATGGGGCAAGCCCCAGACCTTGCTCCCCAGCATGAGCTCGAGGGCCAGATTAAAACGTCTGAAGGGCCGGATGTGGCCCCCGAGCCGCAGTTTGTGCACCCCTGGTCCAGCTCCTATCTCACAAACTCAGCATTGTACTCTGTGCTAGGTTGTAAACTCTTCATCAGAGCAGGGACTTTCTCCTTCTATGTGTTTGTATTTGATTTGCACAATGGGACCCTGATCTTAGTGGGGATCTGTAGCAAGAATTCCTGCAGCAGAGGACAAAAATGCTTCACTGTAAATCTGTGAGAGTCGGCAAGTCTATAATTCTCTTTTTTACACACATGACGAGTATGGGGAGGGGGAGTTCAAATAGCAAAAGAGAGATTAAAAATCATGATTTAGACTGTTTTTTAAAATGTCGTGGTTTGGGGCCAATCATGGTTTTTAGGGTTTGACTCATGATTTTAGAATTTTGGGGGATGACAATATTGTTTTCTATAAAATGTTTTAATATCCATCCTCAGTATTCAAAGCCCATTACTCCTAATACACTTTCTCAAGGTGTACAATAATTGCCATGAAGCCAGTGAATGCTATGAAACTGTAATTTTCTAATATATTACTCCTATGATTAACTCCCTTCCAGAACTTGATGCATGGCTCTGTTCTTTCTATCCCACCACCCCCTACCCTTATTCTGAAGAACTTCAGTGTCAATTACCCCCTGATCCCTTTCGTGAACCTTACTTGATTGCTGGCTTTAGGCAGATTTCCCCTACTCGCTATTTCAGTCACGTTGTTGAACTTGGCGTTTACCCAGCTGTGTTTTATTTCTTTGACCCACCATTTTGTTCTCTTTCAGCATTCCTCACTCCTTTTTTCCCCATCTCTTTTTTTTCTCATCTCCAATCCATTAATCTCTCTGACATCTATGCTGCTCCCAGGCCTTGGGCAAGCTATGTGCACCGGTCAGTTATCAAGCTGCATTCAAGAGAGGAGTAGTGGAGTTGAGTTTGAGCCGAGTCAGGGGCAGGCATCAGGTTGCAGACACCAGGCAAGTAGCAGAGTTGGGGACAAACCAGCATCAGAAGCCAGAGTCTAGAGTACACAGTAAGGCAATGCCTGGAGGAGAAGCAAGCAGGCAGTTTGCACCATTGCTCAGATAGATTCCTATGCTGGCTTCCTGGTTTATATACTAGCATGAGCCAATGATGGGCGGTGTAGGCTGCCACTCAGCCCCTGCTAGGTGGTATTTCCTGCAATGCCTAGCTTCACAAGTTCCTCCAGTAGAACCCTAGCCTAGGCTTCCAATGGCAACAAGGAAGTGTCAGCAGCCCCCAACTCCCATGGTCCTAGTCCTGCAGGTTCTTTATACCTTCTCTCTGTGCTGTTATTCTGTTCAGTCAGCTTCATGGTTTCTTCCACTTCCTTTACTTCCCTCCCACACCGCTGTCCCTCTAATCCACATCTTTCCTCCTCCTTCTCTGTTTCCCATCCCCACTCGTTGTCTCACGCTGCTGAGCACCAGGGGACAAAGTCCTGTGACAGTGTTCCCTTTCTCCACTTTAAATGTACTTTCTATTCTACCCTTTTCCTTTCTAAACTACTTTTCTCCCCAGTCAACACTTGCCCCACCAATGCTTGTCAGCACTTTAACACTCTCATTAAAATTTCTTCCCTTATCTTCTTCTGCCCAGGATCATTTTTTATCTTCAAAATAAAATTGACACCCTCCAGCAAGAAAGCATTGTCCTCCCCACTCTCATCTGTCTTGTCCCTATTCAACCATCTTCTTCACCCCAGTTTCCAACTCAGGTCTTCCTTCTGTCTGCTTCTCACCTCTCCATCTCCTGTCCTCGCTCTCTCATTCTCGACTTTTCTTTCCTTCCCGTGGTCTCTATTCCCTCTGCCTATCAGAATACTCTTGTATTCCTTAACTTGATAAATATCTTCCTTCAATCTCCACTATTATTGTCCTATCTCTCTCCTCCCCTTTGTCACCAGAATCCGTGAGCATGCTCTCTGCTCCCACTTCCTTTCCTTTGCTGTGATAGCTGTATTTCAATGGTGGATGAAGAGATCCTTATAGCAGCCTGTAAAACACTTTTGGATGCTTAGAATGGATGATGATATATAAATGTAAATGTCTGGGTTTCCTTCCTTCTTTATCTCTGGGTGGCTTCAATAAATATAGTTTAAATTTTGCCATCTATTATTATGTTGAATAAGCATTGCTGGAAATTCTTAATTTTCTGGGAAACAGGTACTTTTCTGACAATGCTGATTCAGAACAGAAGTAGTAGTCAAAAATCATCCAAGAGATTTACAGAAGTGTTTGTGGCTAAGAGAGAAGAGCCTAACAGATGAGATAAAGCTTCAGTAGTTGGTTAAGCTGCAGTTTTGTTCCACATATCTTTCAATAATTGGCTGTTGTTCTACTCTTAGTAGGTGGTTGTTTAATTTTCTAGGTGAAGAAGAGCACATGCATTGATCTGGACACTCAGATTAAAAATATGCTACCCAATAAAGGAATCTTGATGCTTAACTAAAAAATGGCATAGGTGATGAGAAGTAGGGAATTAGAAGGTACCTGAAGGTGCAAGTATGTAGAGTGGAAGGTGTAGCACCAACATAGCTGTCATTAAATATCTGGTCCCGTAATACTGTTTGTTCTGATGTTGCACTAACATGATCTGGCATAGCTGGTCATCAGAAACTAAATGAATACATTTGGGAACTCTGCCAATGCTCCTCTGTACATTTGCTTTTTCTCATAATCATCTATGACTTTCACACAAATGTAAGGGTTCTATAAAGGGAACACAGTCCTAACATCAAGAAATTTCCTTATTCAGAGATTGTATAGGTTTCTATTTTATTTTCAATCCATATGTTTTTTTTATTGTAAACACATTAATCATTTTATATGTAACTGTAGCTTTGCCATCCCCCATGCTATGTTTAAAGATTTACTGGCAGTATTAAATCTAGGGGGTTATATTAGACTATGAAAATATGATCCCTGCTGGAACTTGACATAACAGAATTTTAATCAACATTTTTTTAAAAATCAAGTTTTTTTATAAGCTAGACTAGTTTACTAAAAATAGATTGAGATTTCTTTTTCATAGATTTTAAGGCCAGAAGGGACCATTATGATAATCTAGTCTGACTTCCTCCATAAAACAAGTCACAGAATTTCAAGAAGAAATCATTTGAGCTACTAATACAAATTACTGGATTCTAAATTAACTTAGCCCTAACTTCACTAGTATGACATGGTAACATGCTTTTTGGGTCTCTTCCTTAGTGGCTGTGTATGAAATTTGTAATACTCTTAAGAAACCAAGGAAATTCCATGGCAAAAGCTACTTTAAGATGGAGTTAAGGTTTTGAATACATATCAGTAATTTAAGGGCAGAGTAAAGATTGTTTGGGTCCCTTAACTGTACATTTCCATACTTTAAATTTAAAAGAAATCTAAAGATCTTAACCTTAATTCTAAATTTCCTGGGTTTGTAATGCTTGCTTGGGGATAATTATAATCCCTATAATGTGTTTACTCATAGGTTACTGATCAGTACAATCAACCTTAACTCCATTTTAATGTCATTTTTCTAGGAATATGGAATATATTAAAATGTGTATTCTGTACACTCATGATAAGTGATACAGAATGAGATTTAGAAGGCAAGTTTATTTGAAAGTCCAAAACTCAAATTATCAAAATAAGTACCAAGGAAGCTTTTTAAACTTTAAGGTTTGGGGATGGAGGAGTTTACCCTCCATTCCATTTTACAAGGATAATGGGAGGTCATAGTTCCTATCTGCTCTCCATCTGAAATATAACCTATCATTTTGAAAAATTTGTAGACAAAAGGGTGCTGTTATGAGATAACAGATCCATTAGTCACTTAAAAACCTGATTCCTTGTTTTCAAATCGATTTAGCCTATAGCAATCTGTACCAGAAAATTTGCTACTCAGTTTCTGGAAATTGTACAAAAAAATAGGGTTATCCTAATATCCATTGCTATTGTAGGTAACCATCCAATAGAATTTTACACTTGAGTACCTGTATGTATATTGCTATTTACTAGTCATCTTGGCAGCAAATGTTTGACATGTGCCTTGGTGTCTTTTGAGAACATACAGCAGATTAATGTATTCCCCTTGCTATACAAAAGTGTAGAACCATTTCTAATTTATCAATAGTTTACTTAGTAAGGTGGCCACAATTAGATATTATTTAAAGCAACTATGATGTTATTTAAAGCAACTATGGTCTACCAGATGAAGAATATTTTTTTGTTAATTCCCGTGTAGCGTATATATATTTACACAAACAACTGTGGCATTCTGGCCTGTCATGTCAGTCCACATACGCCTCAAGTACAGCTTTTTCTTCTGTGTAACATCAATGCTACTAAACAAAATGAAAGGCCCAAGAAAAGGGAACCAAAATAAACTACATTAATGTAGTATAATGAGTCTGACCCAAACCTAAGGTAAGGACAACATGTGGGTGTTACATCGTATGTACAATACAATTACACACTATTGATGAGATATGGAGCCTGTCACTTCTAGGTCACCCATTCAAATCCATTTCAAGTTATTAAACCAAAAGGCTGTGTCACTGAACGCAAGTTCAGGGGCCTATCTGAAATGAGTTGGTAGGTCTCAGTTAAGTTCTGAGTGGATAGGTGTTGACATTACAAAACAGGTACCACCACAAGTGGCAGCCTTGTTTGGCAATGTCAGCAGAGAGACCAGGAGCTGCATGGATGAGGATGCTTTCACTGTAGAGTCAGGCCCTGCAAAGCAGGTTTGATTCACACTGGCAGGAGTGTGCTGAGAAGTTTTCACTTACATGGCACCATTTACCTTTTGCACTGTGGAATAAACGGTTGTCGTAAAAGCCTTCAAGTTGTGTGTATTATGCAGTAGTAAATATAAATACTAGTATTTTTGGAGGTTGATATGGAAGGTCTGTTTTTATTAGTAATAATCTATGAATTGCCATTGAAGAAGCAACTAGTAGCTAATCTCTCCAGGAACCTGTCTCCAACACTGGCCAATGAAGAATGGTTCATAAAGTTCCTATAATACAATTAACTGTGGAAAAACTTAATTGTGACCTTAATTGTACAGCAGTATAGTGTCCTGCCCTAGACTGTAGAACTCGCCAAAGTGAATGGAGCTATGCCCAAATAATAATCTGTGGCACTGGCAGCGAGTTTGATGGATGGGTTGATAATGTGGTGGCTAAAAAAGAATTTCCTTTTTTTATCTATTTTAAATGAGTTGCCTCTGTAGTTCTGAATGCTCTCTTGTTCATGGTTTTATGTGAAAGGGTAAACAGGAACCTGCGAGTGACCTCTATGCCAGTAATTATTGTATACATTTTCCTCATATCAATTCTTACTTGTCTGCTATCCAAGCTTCTGTAAATAATCCTGGGCCAGATTCACACCAGGGGTGTAATGGGGTGGTGTTTGCACCATCTGTACTCTTGGCAGAAGCTGCACCACCTGACTGCGCTTTATTCTCTCCAGGAGATGGCAGGCACCAGTACCCCTGCTGCTCTTCCCCAAGGGTGCCACCTTGAGAGGGCAGCTTTATACTCCAACCAGAGCTTCACTGCAGCCCTGCTTCCCAGGAGATACTGTTCCCTCCTGACCAACTCTTCCTCTCTTTTGAGTTTGTGACAAGCTGGCTCTGGGGCCCTGCGTGGAGCAAGGGTTGCAGGGAGCTTGCTATATGTACTCATACTCCTGGCAGACTTTCTATTGCCAGATGCCCAAAGGCTTGGTGTGAGTTTGGCACACCCTCTGTTTAATCTCTCCTCATATGGAGATTCCACAACTACCAGACTTTCAGTCATCTTAATTTCCCTTTTCTGCATCACCTCTATTTCTGGAATGTGTGTTATAGTCTTGCAACTAACAGTGCAATCCTTGTGAAAAACCTGATTCATTTTTCCAGCACATCTGATTTATAGTGCCCTTTGGTACACACAAATGGATGAGTGCACAAGTTCTGCATGAACACAGATCAGAAGCCTTTTGCAAATACGGCTTGTGTCCAATGAAATCAATTATTTTCCCTGAACAATGATTCACTTTTAAAATGCACTTTCAAAAGTTACTTATCCTGTGAGACACCCATCAAGTAATTATTCAGTTAAGCCTGACGCCAATGTGACAAAAGTGTAGATTAAATCCAAACAAAACCTCAAAAATGAAGCATCTTCAAATCCAACTTGAGGCCAGAATATGTGTGTGTGTGTGTGTGTGTGTGTGTGTGTGTGTGTGTGTGTATTCTGTATATTTTGTTTTGCTGGATCCTCTTTTGCATTGATGCAGGGTCAGAGCAGTATTCATTACAGTGAAGTATGTTCTAAATAAACTGCTTCTACAGCTATCAAATGTCTTGATTCAGTTCAGCATATGATCACCCACAAAAGCTGTTCATTGCTTCGTATACGCCTGCATCCCTTAATTATGGATGAATTAACAGCCAAAACTTGTGGCGTTTATTAAATCATATTAATTTTATGTCCCAAAAATAGTAATGGCTGAATTCTACTTTTTTTTTTTAACAAACCTACAAAAAAGGTTCATCCCCAAACCAAACTCAGTCTTCATTCAAGGTCAAATAAGGAACATCACCTTCTTCCTCCCTTCAGCCTCCATCCTGACTGCCAGTGCTACTGCATCTTTTCCCTGTCTAAGAAACACCATTACAGGGAACTTTCACCTCTTCATGACCTCTCCCTACTTTTAGGCAAACACATTTCAAACAAATAAGGATTTGTAACTATTTAGCCTTCAGTGGTGCTTTCCTCTGAAATGATCTTCTCTTGTGGATTACCAGATAATGCACCTGGAGCTACATTAGTTTGTTCAGGCTTGTGGTTTATCTCAAAATAATTTCCCAGTAATCTTATATATACCATCTGGCTAAACATCCTGTTTAGGCATCAGCCACTGAAAAGAGACAGAAGCATTCCATTTTCCCAAACCATTGCTGAGGAGCTGAAGTAGTAATAATTGAATCTTTTTTTTTTCTCTTGTGCAAACCTATGTCAAGCAAGATTCCTCATCCACATCTGAGGCATGAACATGCAATTGCTAAGGTAGATAAGCTGTGAAAAATGGCTACTTTTTCATCTCTCCGCGATCTTGTAGCCAATGTACAGGGGAGGTTATTTTTCCCTATAGGAAACTGATATAACTTACTTTCATTTGAGGGACTCACAAAAGGGAGCCTGCTCCTAAGAAAGGAGGGAGTTCCTCCTGGGTGACATTGTTTCCCCTGTCCCCTCAGTCCATGGATGCCCATTGACAGGCCGCCGACAGCAATTCTGGGCCCAGGGCAGAACAGTCAATGGGCTCCCTAGAAAGGGATGGCTGAGGTTTGGTGCCCAGCGAGCTGCTGCCGGCTGCGCTGCCGGCTGTGCTCTTCTGGCATGGCCAGGGCTTCCACATGCCAGCCCGGCTGCCTTCGCCACTGCTGGTACCACTCCGTGCATGCCCCGGGCCCTGCGCTTTGGGGGGCCGCACGCTTCCATAAAATTGTGAGGAGTCAGGGAGGTAAGGCGGGTGGGCGAGCAGGGTGAGGAGGTGAGTGGGGAGGCAAGCGGCAGGCAGGCGGGGTAGTGAGGAGGAGCCCCCCTACCAGAACCTCCCCCTCCCTCTCAGTGCCTAACGCCTGCCGCAGATCAGATGTTTCATGGCGTCAGGAGGTGCTGGGGGGGAGGGGAGAGGAGCGAGGGTACTGTGCGTTCAGGGGAGTGGGTGGAACTGGGTAGGGAAGAGGCAGGGTGAGGGTGGGAAGAGATGGGGCGGGGGCAGAACGGGGGTGGGAAGAAGCAGGGCGGAGGTGGGGCCTTGTGGGAAAGGATGGAGTGGGGGCAGGGCCTGTGCGGAGCTGGGGGGAGCACCTCCCGGCAGATTAGAAACTGAGCACCTATGTACCGGGCCCTGCACCCCTCTAGGGGCAGCCCTGTGTGTGCGAGCACTTAGGAACCCTGGGGCCCACCAGGGCAATTTAAAAGGGCCCAGAGCTCCTGGCCGCCACCACTGCGGCAGCAGCAGTGGTGGTGGCTGGGGCCCCCCCAGCCCTTTTAAATCGCCCAGGCCCATGGGCAATTGCCCCCTTCCTTCCCCTCCCCCCGTCAGCGGGCCTGCCCATTGATGGGGACTGTGCAAGGTTTGGGACCCATGAAGATTCATGGGATAGGAGTTGGGCAGGACAGGGGAGCCATCTGAGCTCCTAAGGATTGGCTTCCACCTTCCCTGGCCCCATCCCAGCCTGCAGAGGACAAATTAATAAAGCCTATTGCTTTCTCCTAAACACTGTGGCTGGCTTCAGGGGGCATCCCCAGTCATTGGATCCCCAGCCATCCTCTCCAGGTGTCAATAGAAACCACTGGGACCAGCTGGGAGAGGGAAGGCAAGAAAACATCTGTGAATTCTAGGAACTGACCCCCATGATTTCTTCTATGGGGAAGAAAAAAGGAAGAATTCATATAAAAATATGGTCATGTCTGGACTAGGAAAATAGGTTGTGTTTTAAAATGTATTAGCTAACACTAACATTTTAAGTAAAATGATTTCAAACAGGAGCTTGCACCAAGTGCGGACAGGGCCAGTTGAATTAAAAAATGTGTCAACTAGTTGTGCTTAACCCTAGATTCTCCCCTAGTTTAGACATGACGTCTGAGATTAAATTCAGTGTACAATGTTGGTTACTGCTTATGAAGGGGAGAATCAGGTAATAAACTAAGTTATATTGCCCTGAATGCATCTGTATAAGTTTACCATCTCTTTCAAAGCAGGCAAGTTTACTAGCGAATATATGTAAGCAACTTTGCTATTTAAATGAATTCTTCCAAGATCTTATTAATTAATCTCCGGAACACTGCAGGTGCATTTATTAATACAGAGAGCATCATGTTAAGATGTGGTGATCCCTTCTGACATATTAAGCTGTTTTTAATTTGCTCTCATCATCTCCAGCCTCTCTAGTAGACATTAGATAATTCTAGGGTCCCAAACAAGCTAGAGTGATTTAGGTGGAAAACAAGGGAGTTATTAATCTTATGCAAATGCCTGTTTAATTTTCAGAGGATCTTGGCACCATTGCAAATGCTGAAAGTCATGGACTATAAAGAGGAAAGATAATTTCTGGTTTGTTTAATTGATCTCTGTAACTTTTCTCCTGGCAGGTAAAGCTAGGTAATGGAATTTGCATGGTAACATCATTAGAAAAAAACAGCATGACATTTGATTAATCCAGTCTATTTAGACTTAATATGAATACCTGACTTATGTTCTAGAAGAAAATTACTTACTATTTCTCCTTCTGAGTTCTAAATGTATTTATAAATGTATCTAGTGTTATGATGATTGACTATCAGTTACTTCCTGTTTTTCTCCATGAGCCTTATGCACTCATTAGTGCACTAACTAGTAATCTGGTATAGGAAAGAATGAATTCTCCAGTAGTAATACTTAGTTTTCTGTAAGATTTGTAATTAAAGGAACTTTTTGATCTTTGTAATTCCTGAATATAATTGCCATATGCCTGGAAAGCTACTAGAGCAATGAAAAAAACATTCAATTTGTGAATACCTGGAGGATCAAGGGGTAATGACTAGCAGCCAGCATGGATTTACCAAGAACAAATCATTCCAAACCAGCTTGATTTCCTTCTGACCCAGCCCTGGCTGCTCCTTGTAGGGAAAGAGGAAGTCCCGTCCTCCTTAGCCCAGCCAGGACTAGTAGCTGAGCCTGGCACAGGGTAGGAGCCACTGGCTTAGGCATCCCCAGCCCCGCTACCTCCCCCACCCAGTGATTCTGGGTGCCTAAAACAACACAACCACGCTGCTGGGGAGCGGTGCAAGATCGGTCTTGCAGCTTCCCTTTGCCTCCCTCTCAGAAAGTCATTTTTCTGCGGGGGACATGAATTTTGTGCACGTGCAGTGGCGCAGAATTCCCCCGGGAATAACCTGTGCTGGTTAATAATCAGCTTAGGAACACTTGGGCCTCATTAGGTCTTATGAGGGCCCAGTCAGGAAATTCCAGAACACAGGACACTTCTGAGGAGAGAGGCTTCTCAGGGAGCTGCTATGGGAGATCACCAGGAAAGGTACTCCTAGAGGGAAGAGGAAAGGGAAGAGTTACAAGCCTCCAGGGAGTCATGGTCTCAAATAAAGGACCTTACCAGAAGGCAGCAGGTGGTCCAGATTGCAGAGGAATTACACACTGCTCTAGAGAACCCAAAGCAGGAACGCTTTCCCAGGTTATGGTAAGAGGCCCGTCTCCAGAGGAGACCCCGGGGCAAGAGGGCCTTACTGGTAAGGAATCTGAATGGAGGCAATGGATGGATGCAAGTGGGGTAGAGGGACTAAGATTAACTTGCCCCTTCCTTCTCCCACCACTCCCACTGGATGCCTTGGTTGCATATTCATTTGGCTTTTAGTTAAATAAATTAGATCCCTGAAGGGCACTGTTTACTACTCAGGAGTCTCGCTGAACTCAATGAAAGCCCATTAGGGGAAACTGAGGCAAGGATGTATCTGTGGTAATGCACTAAGTTCCCAGGGTGTGTGCAGCATGACATGCCAGCTTTGACACAAGGGAGGTGCTCCAAAGGTGAGCATCCCCATAACAGATGCAAAAAATATCTGACAATGTACTTTATTTTCTCTCTAAACCAAGTTCTGCAATGATGAGTTTGTACATTTCTACTAAGAAGTGTCTATTTTTCTAGTTGATCCATCATTCTTTATATCACATACTACCTCATGTATGCAGTTATTTTCAAATGCAGCTTTCTTTTTAAATTGTCTTGTGCATTTTAATAATCAGTTGTGCTACGTTCATTTTCTTTCCTCGGTGTTTTTCTTCTTCTGTACACATAAAATTATTGCACATTTAGATATTTAATGTATAATCTAGAAAGTGAATCTTTAAAACTCGTTTATGAGTTCAATCCTACCCTTATTAATATATGCTTTATAAATGGACAATAGAATAAAGTCATTTATTTCCTCTATATCCTGCCTTTCATACTAATTGAATTACTGCAGTATTGCACCTAATAATAGCCCTACTATTCAACTGTATTAAATGTATATGACCAATGTAGCAATCCTTTTTATGTAATGTAATGTAGTAATCAATCTTTGGAATTTATTTTGGTTCACTAAAATGGTTCTTAGTTTCTCTTAGCTTCAATGCACAGCTGAGATGCTAGATTTATAAACCTTCTTTTTCTTTGAAGTGGAAGGTATTTAATCTTATTCTGAGAAAGTGAATATTGGCTAATTGTAGTTTCAGCAGACAATCTGATTAGACATTTAATAGGCTAACATCAGATAGTATACAGTAATATAGTAAATTAGATTAGCCTATCCTGATGTTTTACAGTTGCAGTAATAATTGTGTACCTACAATTATTTTATGCTCTTTAATCTTAGATGTCTAAAGATGACAGTAATCTAACCTGTTTGTTATTTATGGGGTTTTCCCCATAATATGATTACTTGTGCAATTTTAGATTTAGCTCAAGAACAAATCAGTAGTTGCACACTAGGTAGTAACAAAGTACTGACGGTTCACAATACACCTCTACCTCGATATAACGCTGTCCTTGGGAGCCAAAAAATCTTACTGTGTTATAGGTGAAACCGTGTTATATTGAACTTGCTTTGATCTGCCGGAGTGCGCAGCCCTGCCCCTCCCCGGAGCACTGCTTTACCGCATTATATCCGAATTTGTGTTATATCGGGTCACGTTATATCGGGGTAGAGGTGTATCTGGATCTGTTTAAACCTTTAGACTGCTAAAATGTTAACCTTACAGAATACATTCAGGTTTCCAGCTTTATACCTCTCTTTTTCTAGACTGGTTTAAGATCTTCTTTTTTGGTTAATTTTGCTTTGGCAGAATCATGTAACTGTTAAGATGTCCATAACCCTCATTAATTAAATACAGAAAACCATTATTTAAAATAGTTTACACCTAAAATATGTACTAGAATGTCTGTGGATATCTGATGTATTCTTGAAATATTTGGCCTTCAGTGATCATTCTTGTGCTATGTAAGATAAGACAATAACCATTTTAATATATAAAATAAAAAATATGCAGTGATTGTGATAGGAGCTAGATTGGCATCCCGTGTGGTGGGCATTTTTATTCCAGAATGAGTGTCTTTTTCTGGTTTAGCTTATTCCACAATGGTGGTATAATTAATAGGCGGTCTCCTCAGGTAAAGTTTGAGGAACATTAATTCAGGGTGAAGCTTACACTTGCACTGCTATATCTATTCTGCCCAAAGGAGCATGCAAGCTGAAGATGAATAAATCCATGTTGTCTGAGACTGCCGTCACAAGACTGCCAGTTAAGGCCAGCTCTTGTGCGTAGGGAATTTGTGATGTGGACTCTTATCCCTTAGGTAAAATTCATGGACACCACCAAAATGGCTTTACATGGGCTGTTGAACCACCTATCAGGTGGTAACTACTTTCAATCATGGCTGGCCTGGCTGCATTTCCATGCAACCAGTGACAGAACTGAATGGCTCCATATCCCATTAGCCATCTCCTGAGGAAAGCTGTCCCTTCCTAGGTATACTTACAAAGATATTGCAGTGCCTCATTCCAGTTACTGATTTGGCAGTCAGCTCTAGTACTTGATTTGGAATGGTCTTCTTTGGAAAACACAATAGTATCTCCTCTATCCATCAAGACTTAGTGAGTTTTTTAAAATTTAGTATTTTTCAGAATGCTCAATGAGCACTCCAGAGTTACCTACAAGAGTATTAATTATTTTTGCTTTTTCTCACAGACTGTGATTAATAATGATCCAGTTGTTCAAGTATCTTCTACACCAAATCTCATGACTGATTTAGGCATAATCTTCAAAACTCAGAAACTGTATGCACAGATGCCTATCTTTGCCTTTACTTTCTCCCAGAGTCTTTCTACCAAAACAATCATATGAAACCACATATCCCATTTGTTTCATATGGCCACACCCATGATTATAATCCTTTTTAGTCAAGTGCCTCTGGAAAACACATCCTTATTTTTTGAAGCCTCAGTGTAGTTGTTATTCGGGTTGACAGACACTATGGCTCGTGCATGGGAACTCGGATCAGTCACTCATTCTAGTTCATATGAGCAGGGAGGATTTATTTATAAAAGCATAAAAGGTGGGTTGAATTAGCTATTCACAAGTTCATTCAAAAGTATGAGCAAGTTTACCTTCAAGTGACAAGAAGGTAGGGTTTATATAGAGGGACTAGATGACAAGGTATTTGAATGGGATATAGCCTTTCACTTTCAAGTCACCAGTTCAAATGCAGCCCAAGTCAATAGTGACTAAAAGTTGTTACCAACAGCTGATTGGTGACTGATTTGAAATTGTTATGAAGGTTTCAGTCTATGCTCTAGCATCTGTTGTGCAAGTAGAGCTGTGGTGAATTCAGTTATTCTATTCTCACAATTAGTGGCTAAATAAGAATTGGCAACTTCCAGCAAGTGAGCTCTGTACCTTTTCTGATAACAAATAGTGTATAGTTTCTAAAACATTCTGCAGAACAGCAGACAACATAAAATATCTCATTTATGACACTGTATATAATGGGTCTCCTTAATACTGCAGAATACAAAGAGAAAACATTTAGTGCTCCAGTTCTTTTGATGTCTCACAACTACTCAAGGGAATTATACCTTTGCACTGCACTGTTGTTTTTGTATTATTTTCATTACGTCATTTTAATGTTAATTTTTTCTGAGTTAACCAAAATTAGAATTATCCCTATCCTTTAATTATGTATTTCATAATGCAGATTACCTACTCCTGCAACATGCCTGATTACTTGTTAAAATTAAATGGAAACTTGAATGTATTCATAGCAGACAGAAAGTCATAACTCCTTCCATCTCATGGAATGCACGGAAGACCACCAATAAACCATTTGGAACTGAAAACATTCATACTTAAAGGACTTTCTTCTTCAGAGACATTTCTTACCTTTGACAAATTAGGATAATTATCTTTATCATTATGAGAAGTTTCCCTTTCATGCATTTGTTAACAGAAAGATAATTGCAAATGGAAAGCAGCAAAATGAAAGGAACTTTAGTTATATATAAGAACAAATGTGTTCTAGCTCAGGTTAGGCTGACCAATTAAATATGATTAGTGAATGGAAACAATTGATGTTTCCTTTTTTTCAGGTTAAGCCAGTTGACCTTTCAGTGGTGAATGTGCTATAGTCTCTCTCCTCCTCCTCCATATTCAAGACTGTGTATCTTAATTGGCAGAACCTTTTCTTAAAACTAGTTCAGTGTGCTTACAGACAAGTAAAGCTTTTTGTAACTGGAGTAGGTGAGTACTAACTCCAGTCACACACAGAGAGCATAACCCGACTCAGGGTACACAGTGAATAGGGCCAGGAAATAAAGACCCATCACTTACCAGCTCTTAGTAATGGATCTTACAATATTTCAATAAATGAGAGCAGATGAAGTTAGAGATGAGTCTTAACAAAACCCTATGTCTATACATTGCTGAACTTTGAAGTCCAAATTTTGTCAGCATTCAGATCCAGCTTTGGACTCATCTCTAATTTTAATAACAAAAGTATGATCATATTGATTTGTATTACAGTAGTTTTTAAAGGCTCCAGCTAATGTTGAGGGCCTATTGTGGTAGGTGTTACATAAACATTGTGAGAGACCATCCTGTACTAAAGAGCTTACAGTCTAAACAGACAATAGAGACACAACCAGGTGTAGAGATTTTTCTAAAGTCAGAGAGCAAGTCAGTAACGGATCCTGGAACAGAACCTAGGTCTCCTGGGTCCCAGAGTAGTGTCTTATTCACTAGACTACACTGTCTCTCATGTCACAGCAGCATATTCAGACCTTTTAAAAACGGACTCTCCTAATTTTGCATTGGTATATTATTACAGCTCCAGCAGCCGGGAGGATTTAGTGAGCATTTACATTCCAAAGACAAAGCAAGAAGTGCACTTTTTCGAAGGACACTGAAAGTGATGTGACATTCAGTTTGCTATGGGAATGTCAACATAATGTAAGAAAAAATAACTCATTTTAAAAAGTAAGCTGTCTAAAATACCCTTAATTTCCCTCCAACTGTGACAAGTAATTTCTGGTGTTTACTTTTACTTAGCACTACTGAATAGCTCTTTAATTCAGCCTCTGAATAATTTGGCATGGTATGCTGCAGAATGCATCACATTTCTTTAGAACAGAAGCATAAAAGAAATCACTAGAAAGCTAAAAATGCCAGTAAGTAAGAGATTCATTTTACTGGAATCTCCAATTGACAGAAATGCCGGAATTGCTTAAAATGTGGCTCTACTTTAAACAGGCTTTGTAAAAATGGCACGGTGGGTTCCATATTTATCATGAGCCACAGGTTCTATATCACATGTATTCACTTTGGTAACATGATGTCCTGCAACTACATTGATTGTTTTCAGAATATGCCCTCAGACGTGTGCAGACCCACTTTTGGGTAATGGGGTGATACATATGTCACTGGAAATAATAGGGTTGCATAGGTGTAATCATAGGGCATAATTTGGCCTGCCAAATTATTACTGGTGATTCATGAACAATAAGAAAGTTCTCCTGTTGACTATCAGAACCTGGGATGAATTAGTGGAGTTGAAAGTTAGAAAAAATGTTTTATTTTCATCTGAGTAAATCTGATATGGAATTGGTGAGGCACAATAAATACAGAATCCTATAATGACACTTTTAGTCACATTTTGTGGACAGTGACAGGACTTCACTTTGAGCCTTTATTCAAGATCAGAAAATTAACAATGTTTTAATTCCAAATGAAATGAACTGTGGTCATATTTATGAGGGAGGACTATGGCAGGCAGCCGTGCATGGCTTTCTATTACCGCTTATGTTTGTAAGAAAGTTAGGTTTGGGGACACTGAGACACATAGCATTTGGGTATGCTTCTCTTCCTTTCTCAGCATTCCATCATAGGTGCAAGATTCCCCAATGGTTATCCACCTTTAGTTGAAATGGCATTTACCTACTGTCTAAAACACTCACACTACCTTTGGCTGAGTGGGTTGCCAGGAATAAGGTCACTGCCCTGTGACAGCATAGCTCCTAAAGGAATTGTACGAGCAGAAAGTAGGGTGACTAGGAGGAGCATGGAGAATTGAACTCTGGGAGCCTGGGAAATGATTTGAAGAACACTGTGTGAGGGGATTTTTGCAGACTTTCATGCCCCCTCGCCATACTCCCCATGGGTGTCGCCATAGAAAAACAACACTTAAATCTGTTTTAAATCCGAGATTTCCTCAGTGTGAAGATATTAATCAGTAGTCTCCAATTGCATATGATAAAATGATTTGTCCCATAATCAATGAATGCTGAATTTTATCACATGCAGTTTAGAGAATAGTAATTTAAAATAGATTGAAGTGTAGTCATCTCTGCGTGTTTGGCATCCACTTGCCACTGAAAGCTTACTTTTGATTAACATCTTCACATTTTTACAAGTATGAAATGAGGATGCATGTTAAATCAGTGCAAGTAGAGAGCATGAAAAGAAACTGCTACTGAAGATACCGAGGCAGAGGATAGATGAGTGGAAAATAAAATAAGAAGGGGGGAGGAAGATGAATGTAAGGTGTTTGTGTTGTGGTTGTCCTGAAAAAGGTCCCAGGACCAACAACATTGCCAACTCTCCTCTAGTCTTTCATCTTCTTCCCTTGTGTTCTGCTACAGACTGATGGCAACACAAATTACTGGGGTAAATTATCTTTGTCCAGGTCCTGTGAATGAGATTCAGGGATGGGTAGGTAACCTTCAGCACTTCTTCTTAAAGAATATGGATTGAAACCAAAATAATTGGTTTGATTAACATCTCTAGATGTACACTTCTTTTAAGGTAAAGTAGATAAGGGACTGTTACCTGACTTAGAGACAAAAAGAAAAGTGAATAGCTTACATCCCTTGAAAGCAATACTCTCTCTCTGATCACTCTTTGGGCAGCCTGTCAGCATAGCTTGTTGATTATACCAACTCCCTTTGCTGTATCCAGAGATCTCTTGTATAAAGCCCCTTCATCTGGGTCAGTCAGATGTTTAGCTACAAATTACGTCAAGGGAGGTTTATGTTGGACAGTAGGAAAAACTTCCTATGAGGGTAGTTAAGCACTGGAACAAATTACCTAGGGAGGTTGTGGAATCTCTATCATTGAATATTTTAAAGAGCAGGTTAGACAATCACCTGTCAGGGATGGTCTACAAAATGTCAGCACTAAGGAATTTGGGAGGGAGAGGGGGCAGGAGCAGGAGCAGGATGGGGGGGGAGGCAAGGGGAAGCCAGAAGCAAGAAGCAACAGAAAATACCAGGAGTAATTCAGAGAAACTCCAGTGAAGCCAGTGGGATTTCTCTAGATTTATACCAATGTAAATGAATGAAGAATTTGGCCTGACATCTGTATGTAAACTTAGCATGAGTAGTGACGCTGCAGATATGAACTGAGATTTATGATGATAAACTATAGCCATGTACAACTCCGAGCCATAAGGGAGGTGTCATTTCCAAGGAGCTGCCAAGCCAGTGACTCTCACTGGACCAGATGCTAGTCCCATTTGCAATGGTATTAATCTAGATCAGGGAGCGGCAACCTTTGGCACGCGTCTCATCACGGAAATCCGCTGGCGGGCTGGGCCGGTTTGTTTACCTGCAGTGTTTGCAGGTTCGTCCGATCGCAGCTCCCACTGGCCACCCTTTGCCGTTGCGGGCCAATTGGGGCTGCGGGAAGCGGCGTGGGCCAAGGGACGTGTTGGCCGTGGTTAAGCACTGGAATAAATTGCCTAGGGAGGTTGTGGAATCTCCCTCATTGGAGACTTGTAAAAGCAGGTTAGACAAACACCTCTCAGGGATGGTCTAGATAATGAGTCCTGCTTTGAGTGCAGGGGAATGGACTAGAAGACCTCTGGAGGTGTCTTCCAGTCCTATGATTCTATGATTCTTCTCTTCCCTTGTTTCAGGACCACCCTTACAGTTTTCTCACACATGGTGTGGTTTGGAGACCCACTGCCTTCTTTAAGGGAGAGCTACATGGTGATACAAGGACTCTTAATGAGGATTGAGAACTGTCTTTCAAATACTTAACTACCTAGCTCAGAGACCCTGCTCCACAGATTCTCATGCCTGGTTAGAATCCAATTTATGCAGGTTTAAAATCTTTGTTTATCAATTTCCCCTCCAAACAATTTTCCTTTGCTACATATATGAAATATATACAGGTGCCCAGACAAAAAAGACTGAAAAAAAATTCATCCAGCTGCAACTAATCCTATTGTGTTTAAGAATTACAGCATCTAAGGTCTGCTCCTTCTTCTGCTCCCATTGACTTCAAGTGGTGCAGGATCAAACCCTCCATGTGTAATGGATGATTGTATTATTGTTCACTGTATGCTATAAATCAGCACAGCTTCATTGACTTCACTTGAGCTACACTGATTTACATCCTCTCATAATCTGGCTTACATGCTACGATTTATAAACACACTAAGGTGAATTTAGAATGTTATTGTTTTGCTGCAAGGTACTGAACATTCAGGCCCGGATCCAGCAAATTGCTTAAGCATATGTAGTGCTTTTGATTCAGTGGGCCAGAGTGCTCAATACCTTGCAGGATCATGTTCATAATTCATTTACTAATATGAATGCCATGTTTTGTTTAAAAAAAAAAAAAAACTTGAGATACAGAAGAAAATATCCAAAAAGATTTTCTTGGATGGTAATTTCTTGACCGAGTAACAGAGCTGTGCCTTTCTCACTCTCTGCTTTAACTGTGTTATTGAATGGCATTTCACTCAGTCTAAATTATCGATTCTGCCACCCAAGCAGAAACACAATGAGCTGATGCAGATGAATTTCAGCAGCCTTTTAGGACCTCTCTGCCATGGAATGCTGCCTGGTAGAACTCAATACAGTGCACTGTCAGATATGAATTATGCATTGACACTTCACTCCCACATCATTATACCTTTCATTCTGCTGTGTCTGCACAGATAGAATTGATTCACACATCATACACTGTAACATTCATAATGGGGAAAGGCTGGAAACATTTTCACAGTGAGAAAAAACATGAATAAGTACATTTTCGGTATAACCTTATTAGTGGTTGGCCCTATAGGTCCTAATGGGGCATGAAATGTCTTCCAAAAAGCCTTTTGCTTTTATCAAAATATTCCCTGTTTAGGGAGAAATTCAGAAAGCATGCACTGGGGGCCTGATGCAAAACATCTACATGCATACAGTCTAACAAGAGTGAGAAAGCACTTTGTGAATTCTGAATAGCCTGCTTTCCAGAACGATGTTCTATAACAGCTATACCAACCGTTCATGAGTATCATTTTAGACTTCTTGCAATAAAGAATTGCCTCAACTATGCAGTAAAAATCAGAACAGAAATGTTGCATATCAGGAACGGCATTATAAGGCTGTAGTATAGTATTTTATTTTACAGCACCTATTCTTTTCTGAAAAATAACATGCTCATTTTTTGACTGAAGAGAAGACAAGTGCATTTCTCACCCTCCCCTTCCTCACCTTCACACTGAATAAGGGGTCCAAGTTATTTCTCAGATACACATATCATCTGCATGTGATATAAGCAAGAATTAATTACTAGTTTTCCACATAAATGCAGCTTGATCTGAAAATATAGATAATGTAACAAAGAAGCATGGATTGGAAAACATCCATTACTATCTACTTCCTATCCAAGAGGAAAACTAGCAGTTTTTGTTAAGAGGCCAATCCATCATTGTATGAAGAAATAATTCATTAGTCTGAGCAGCAATCCCGTCTCTTCTGTGATCCTTATTTTTGCCCATTCATTCTGTTGCTGGGAGGAAACAAACTGACTCTTGAGACAGAATTGATAATATTCTGTATATCTGTCTGTAGGGGTGTTCATTGCCACAGAGAACAAATACGAGAAAAAGAAAGATTAAATTGTATTGCTGGGAGTATTTTTAATGGAATCATGGTAATGACTTAGACTAATACCCATGCCCTTTTTGGTTCCCCTTCTATATCAAAATAGCTACTTTTCATCTAACAATTGTCATGCTTGGTCTCTGGACAGGAGTAGTTTTTTTTTCAAGATGGTCAAAACCATTTTTGAGTTATAAAGATGGAAAGACTTCAGCAGGTTTTTGGATCAGCTTGAATGGTAAATTTCCCATTTCAATGTGTCAATTTTGATGAAATCTCATATAAGAAAAAATTAAAAGGAGCATTTTGATAAGGATGAAATGTTCTGTTTTGACATTTTCAGAATGTCAAATTTTTGATGTTTTATTTTGAAATGACTTTGTGAAAGTAATGTTATAAATTATAATTATAATAATGTTAAATGTCAAAATTTGAAAATAAATGTTTCGGGTCTATTGAAACAAAACAACAAAATTTTGAAATTTTGTTTTGTGGGAAATTTCAAAATTATTTGGTTTTCTTCTTATCTGGAACAAAACAAATTTCAAAATTGTGGAATTTCTGACAAATCAGCAATTTTGGTTCCCACTCTGCTCTATTTACATGTGTATCTTTAAACTTACATGCTACAACTGATTTATTAAATCATTCTGGTCCATCAGTTACTCCTGCTCAAACTGTACTGAACCCAGCCCAGTTTATCTTTGCTCCCACCAACCTCTCTTGCTGTAATACAACAAAGAGAGAGGCTCCATGATAACTACAATCCAAAGCAGAGATATCCAACCGCATTGCAGTCTAGTATTTACCAAGAGTCATGGTAGTGACCTGAACCAAATCAGAAAACATGATAGTATGTGTACAAGAATGAACTTGATGGGAAGGGGCAATACACTGACTATACTGAACATTAAGGGATTGATTCTTTATGCTGTCTGAGCTGCTCTCTGGCAGTGTAAAGGCACCTTTACAAATGGGAGTAAAGGGGGGATCCTCCAGGGCCACAATCATCATTTCAACACCAGAGCAAAAATGAACTAGAGCATTTAAAAAAGGTTCCTTATCTAGAATCTATAAAGGTCTTGGGTATCCCTGGAATTTGAACTCCTGAGAGATGGATGGTGAGTGGGGAGCTGTTTCCTCTAGCTAGTCTGAAGATGGAACTGCATTACTGACTCAGGCCAAGTAAGTAGTCTGAGTTACACCCTAAGGCCCCAATTCTGGACAGCACTTAAGCCTCATTGGTTTCAATGGGATTTAAATACACGCTTAGGTGCTTTCTGAAATAAAGACCCTTTCCTGAATTGGGGCTTTAAAGGGGGTCAGGAATGGGAGATGGAAGAGCCTGTTCTGAAAAGTCCATGCAATACAGAGGACTGAGGAGGGAGTGTAGGACATATTAGTAGTGGTTTGGATCCATTTTGTCCAGGTGACTATACATAAGATGCAAGACAGTGGAGAACAGGTCCCAGTGTCTTTTGTTTCATGCACACCAATCTGCTTTTCATGCACTATTCCATCAGCTAAAGGAAATTTATTAATATCTTGAGTACTTAGTTCTGTGATTAGAACTTTATTAAATGTCACTTGGATACCAACAGACTGAACACTATTCCGTCAACTAAAGGAAATATATTAATATCTTGAGTACTTAGTTCTGTGATTAGAACTTTTATTAAATGTCACTTGGATACCAACAGACTGAACACAGTGGAATGGATAGCAACATGGTGAAGGGGAAAGTAACACAAATATCAGGCAGATGTGTGAGAGAGGGCCAAAATATGAGAGATGGGCAAATAGATATCAGAGCAAGAGAGAGTCTGCATAACATATAAGAATATGCTTAGGTAGGGAAAGGAGAGAGGGACAACAAAAATAGGATGAAAGGGGAGCAGAATACAAAATAGGAGGAAGGAAAGAGATGTAAACTCTTCCTGTCAAACTCTTCCACAAAACTTCTTGCCATGAAAGGACAGCCTTATATCATGAGGGAGTGCAGGGTAATGGGTGAATGAGTGTAATTATGTTGTAAAAGTGGCTGGATGTCCCAAAGGAAAATTAATTCCTTAAAATGGGCTGTAGCTTTAGAACAAAACTGGACACATTGTCACCTAAAATATAGGATGTGCCAGCTATGCCATTATCCTTGTTGCTAGCTGAGTAAGCTGTCAATTTCTGAGAGCTCCTTCTGATTTTGTGACTGATAAAAAGCTAGGACAAGGAAAAAATTGCCAAACTTAGTACCTTGTTCTTTGAGACAAATAGCAGGACATCATGGTCTACAGCAGTATTTCTCAACCACCAGTCCATGGATTGGGGCCAGTTCCTGAGATCTCCCTGACGCAGTTTAGCAGTCTGCTGGGTGATTACTCTGGTGCTTTTGCTGGAGAATAATTTTAAGGAATCGTTCCTTCTTTCATGTCTTGGTAGGTAGCCTCTCTGGAAAGGGTGATGGAGCACAGCAAAACTACAGAAATGCATGTGATCCAGCTGACGGCTTTGAATCAGTGCTGTCAGCTGGGGATGATGGGACCCACGAGGACTAAATTCATGCCTATGCCCAGGATTTGGCCATTTTGACTTTAGAAGTCTCAGAAAATAGCTAATTCTCCTCACTCCTTCTTATGGGAAATTCACCTTGCTCAAAAAGCATAGGGAAGACCTCATGACAGGAGAGTTTCTCACCTGGTTGAGTCCATTGTGAGGTTTATTTGGTGAATCGCTCTAGTTCATTCTGTGTCTGAAAAGAAGTTACATCTGCTCAAAAACACTCCAGACTCTCATGAAATGGTGATGCAGGTTTGGTGTGTAAGGAAGAGAGGGAAAGCACAGTAATACATTACTGTGAGCTTTTAGTGATGAATAATGCTACTTAGTCTCATAGCCGGGCGCAGAAAGGAAAAGCTTAGTTTTACGGTATTTGGATATAATTAGCGTGAAAAAAACTACAGTTGTAGAATTCTCAGCATTTTCATGATAAAGTCTTTTACCAAACGACAAAAACAAGCAAAATTGTGGTGTTAGTGACAATATAGGTGGTTATTTTCTGTGCACTGCACCGATTTAATGACTAGTAATCTGCCATCTACAGGAGGTAGCAGTCATTTTCTGTTCCGGCCATATGAAGTTTGTTACAGAGGAGAAGCACACTGTGTTCTCTCTGAGACTTTACTTTTGTTCTTTCTTGGATTTTTGTTTTTGTTTTCCCGTATCGAAAAATAAAGGTAATTTAAATTGAACATATATCGTTGTTTTTTGTAAGGAGAATATTGGAAAATAAATCCAGGCTGAATTTTAACATGCTGGTTCCCTCAATGGATAACATTCACCTTCCCCTACTCCTTACATGAAGCCAGTAGTAGTAGTAATAATTAATACCTAGCATTTAAAACCCTATCTTTTCATGCATCGATTTTTGAAGTGCTTTACAAAGGAGTTAAGTATCATTATCCCCATTTTACAGATGGGGAAACTGACTGAATGGGCTAAAAATGAGCTCTTAATAAAAAGATTTTGTGTGTGTGGAGATTTTGCAGGGGTTGTGATCTGTAGGAAGAGTGCTGTGCAACTGCTGTTCCAGTCACTGAGCTGGAAAAGTACTGAAACCTTTTACATAGGGGATTGAGGTGCCATTGGGTTTCTTGTGGGGGGAAGGGATCTGGATACACATGCTATATGCTCCCCTTTGTCTGCCCCCAAATTTCTCCCGTGGTATCTTCCAGGAAGAAATGGGGTCAAATCCTTAGCTAGTGCAACTTGGTGCAACTCCATTGTCTTCAGTGATGTGACATTGAGTTACAGCCCCTGAGGATGTAGCCAATGATTCCTATCTCCTCATGCCAGCAGAATTGGTGGACTTCCAGTTTCATCCCCAGAGAGGAGGAGAATGACTTTTTTTAAAAACTAACCTTTGTTCCAAGCTGCTTGAGCTCTGTGTCTGTTTAAAAGGGTGTGGGGAGGAGGGGGGGACAGGAAGGGGGAATTAAATACATAATAAAATTTTTGTTAATTTCCCATTTTGTTCTGTCATTAAGACAAATACAAGCAAATAACACACGTGCTTTCAAAGAATTATCCTGTAATTGCCACTATAGTAGTGCTCAGTCTGGCCTGGTGCTTGTGGCATTTTTATATTCTTATGAGAATAGGCGAATAATGACTAAAATCCTCACTGAGGATATGCGGTAACTACTCCTTCATAAGAGTTCCACACCATTGAGCTTGACAAATGAACCCTATCAAATTGTGTTTTCCCACAAACTTCCTTTGGTATCACTTCAACTCCTGAAGTTGATTTAGTCTCTATGAAAACACTTCCTCAGATCAGGGCTTCCCACAGATACTGGGGTTTATTTTCTTAGTTTCTTTGGTTCAAGAAGAAGAAGATAGTTTTTGTGTTATGACAACATAACTATTCAAAGTACAATTCATTCTTGTGTAAATCAAGCATTTAACAAACTCCCTGCTCTTGTATGAAGATCAGATAAATTCCCCTGAGGCAGGTCTTTTGAATTTATGAAAAAACTGTCCAATATGTGAGAATGGCATGGGTTTTATGATCTACTCCCAAGCACATAAAAATGAAAAATATTCACATAGCAGGTGAATGTTTATAACCACACAGTCTTTAACATTTAGGCAGCTTGGCAATGTGTCAATTATTGATTCACCTCGGTTGCCATTTTTCAGCAAAAATCACCACTTCCCACCCCCACGCACTCTCTAAAACAGGCATAAATACTTATTTACGGCTACTGTATGGTGCTCTATTAAAATATTTAACAAATGGTGTAATGCAAGAATAGTTTGCTTTGCACTCCTTAATCTTTATAGCCCTGTTCACAGGAGGACAGAGTTGCCAAATCATTTTATTTGTTTCTAAAACTGTTGTAACAAACACACTCAAGACTGGTATGACCTGACTTTCCCCCCTTAATAGCTTATATGCAAAATCTGTTTTAACTCTTTGTATTTGACTTTTAGTGATCCGAACATTTCAATGCATTTTCCTTTAAAAATAAATAAATAAATAAATGTCGACAGGCCATCCTGTGCTGCCATGCAGCTTGACAATAATAAATCAGTCCTTAAGGAAATTTAAACTTTCCAAGGTCTGATTCAGTGCCAATTAAAGTCAATAGAAAGCTTCCTTTTATGAGCATTGAATCAAACCCATGATAAACAATGAGAAATATCTGGATGTTAAAATAATATAATAAAAAAACCCTTAATGTCATTTTATGGGCATTCCAACATTCTCATGCTTGATCAAAACAATTAATTCACATATACGGGTCCAAATCCTATTGAATGTAATGCTTATTAGGAGGTTAAATCCTGGTTGCCAAATTCATGTAAGTCGTCCTATTCAAGTCAATTAATGTGAAGTTCATGCCAGTGCACAGCCCGGTATGTCACATATGGGTGAAGTTCATCCTTTGTGCACAGGGGACACACACAAGGGACTATGCACCTCAAAATAGGGATTAAGTTGCACTTAAGTGGTGCTTAGGCCTTGTGCAGGGCCGCTGCACAGAGGTGAATTTCAGAATCCAACTCTAGAAGTACATGGGGCAAGGAGCTATAGAATGCCTAAAATGGCATCCCACAGCTGGCAGAGAGGGAAAGGGTCACTTTACCGAAGGAATGAGACGCATCCTTCACAGCCCTGATGGAAGGCCCAAGTAAAAATCTTGAGAGCAAGAGCCTGGAGGGCACCTATAGGCTGAATAGGGCAAGTCACAATGGGTCAAATTCTCTGTTTCTCCATTCCGGTGCTCACTACAGGAATGGAGTGGGAAGCAAAGGCAGCTTTGTGTCTTACACCTTCAGGGGTTGCTCTAACTTATGCTCTACTACAACAGTCCCCACTAAGGGACCAGCACCGCAGCCAATAATAGCTAACATACAGTGCACTCCAGCCACAAATTCCTTCTCTCCTGCTACTTACTCCTGGCACACCCTCTACTCTAAGGGTGGGGAGGGAGGACGGTGAAAAACCATTGCAAAAGCTCCATTAAAATAATTTGAAAAGGGACAGAGAATAAGACGGAGAATATCTTATTGCCCTTATATAAATCCATGGTATGCTCACATCTTGACTACTGCATACAGATGTGGTCTCCTCATCTCAAAAAAGATATACTGGCATTAGAAAAGATTCAGAGAAGGGCAACTAAAATGATTAGGGGTTTGGAACGGGTCCCATATGAGGAGAGATTAAAGAGGCTAGGACTTTTCAGCTTGGAAAAGAGGAGACTAAGGGGTGATATGATAGAGGTATATACAATCATGAGTGATGTGGGGAAAGTGAATAAGGAAAAGTTATTTATTTGTTCTCATAATGTAAGAACTAGGGGCCGCCAAATGCAATTAATGGGCATCAGGTTTAAAACAAATACAAGGAAGTTCTTCTTCACACAGCGCGCAGTCAACCTATGGAACTCCTTGCCTGAGGAGGTTGTGAAGGCTAGGACTATAACAGGGTTTAAAAGAGAACTAGATAAATTCATGGAGGTTAAGTCCATTAATGGCTATTAGCCAGGATGGGTAAGGAATGGTGCCCCAAGCCTCTGTTTGTCAGAGGGTGGAGATGGATGGCAGGAGAGAGATCACTTGATCATTACCTGTTAGGTTCACTCCTTCTGGGGCACCTGGCATTGGTGCCAGACAGGATACTGGGCTGGATGGACCTTTGGTCTGACCCAGTATGACCATTCTTATGTTCTCCACACCACTCTGATGCCCGGTGTACTCCCCAAGCAGCATGCAGTGGCTGCAATTGCTTTACAATACTTCCAGCCCCACCTCTTATTAGCCCATAGTGTAAAGGGTATGGAGTGGGCCTGGTATATTTAGTGGCTTCCTTAAGGGTGTATATTGGAAATTTGAAGACTTAAAATTGTAAACATTATATTCTACCCTGTAATTAAATTCACATTTCCTGTCAGATTCTTAACCACTAATCTCACTATTGCTTATACCAGTTAATTTTCAAATCCAATTATTTAGTGACCATTTTAAGAATTAAATCCATTCTGAGGCTGTTACATATTTCTCCCTCACCTTAGTCTCCTGGTATTTTTTTTAAAAGGGAAGAGGGTTATTTTAGATCTAGAGTCATTTCCCTTCAATTCATTGTTATTCTACTTTATAGAATTCTAATTAACCCAAGATTTTTTTTCAATAAATTCTTTCTTTTCTTTGGCCCTCATTTACCTCCTTCAGGACAAAAGCTTCTGAGAAATTGTGGCCTGTTGTTACAAGTTCCCATTATAACGGGCAAAGCTGAACAAATTCTAAATCTTATCTACTAATTTAGTCTTGAGCCGCTGGAGGATCCTTTTCTTGGGTCTCCAGCCCATCAGTGTTTTATACCAGCTGGATTTCCTGCTCATTCCTCTCTGCTATTCTTCACTCTGTTCAGCGTGACCCTCCTCCCTGTATGTTTGCTTTTCCATTTGCTAGTCTTTTTATCTAACTTTAACACAGCTAGCTTGCAATTTTTCATTCGTCTTTCCCCCTTCCTTTTCCACCGCTTTTGTCAGTGTTTCATTTTATATTCACATAACATCTTCGGGAGGATCAGTTGTTGGGATAGTATTGATGATGATTGCACTTCTATAAAGTTTATGTCTGTCCTTCCATTAAAAAGTATTTGTTTATAGGAGGTGAAAACATCGCCATAAAATTTCATCTGGACTGAAGCATAGTATATGTGAGTAGTTCTAGAGTTTTTTTGAATTTTACAAGTTTGAAAACAATGTTGTAGAAAGTTAGTTGTGTCCAATTCTAGGGCTTGATCCCGCTGCCATTGAAATCAGTGGCTACACTCCTGTTAACTTCAGAGGGAGAACAGGCCCCTGCTTTGCAATCTTATAAACTAAAAGCTTTCAGTGTTTCAGAACTTCTTGGAGTGCTTTTCTCCAGCACACTGTGAAGAGTTTTTAAACTATTTTATTTCTTTCTCACACATATTTTTAAACTAATGGTTTTTGTAGGCTGTACATTCAGAGCTGAGCACTCCAGCCGATGGTACCATTGTGGTGTGTCTCTCCATATATCGATATGTGACATACACACCATGCATATGTGTGATTCTAACTTAATTGATCAGTCATTTGTTTTGGATGATGTACCTCACTCATTTGTGAGTAATGCAATCATTCCATGCTCATGCCAATAAAACCTTCATAATATTCCCCCATGGTGCCCTGTCTTCTGTGGATGTGGGTTCATATCTAAATAAATATAGATTCACAACTAAATCTGTTTTTAAAAGTACAGAAAACAAAGTTTTTCCCTTTTTTGTTATATAACACATGCTCATTTATGGGACATTGTGTAAAGACATGAAAGTCATGAATGAGGCTGCATATTGTAAAATGTCATAATTCAGTGTTTCTTGTTTTAGTATTGGTACAGCTGGTATTTATTGGGCTTTCACAGAAGGGGAAATGCCAAATGAAGCATTTGGTATGCAAACATAATGAGAGCAAAAAATCCACTGTGGTGGAAGGAAAGGGAATGGTGAAGCATGCAGTCCTATGGGGCTTCTTCCAGAATTTCCTAGGGCTCTGCTGAATTGTAGGTTGTTTGACAACAAGGGCATTACAATTTCTGTTACCCATGGAATAAAAAGTCTCTCATTCTGGGATGTTGCTGAATGACTACAGAATGGAAAAGCAGCTTAGAACCGAAAATGGTGTTCTCAAGTCTGTAGCTTTTTCACATGATTTTGTTAATAACAAGACAGAGAAGATGCTCAGTACAGTGAGGATTTGGTTATTTTCCATTCAAAATGAAATATGTCCTAGCTAGTCAGAGGCCATTTTGTGTATTAAATATTATAATTAACTTCATGGTGATGGGATTATAAGAAATTAGTCAGTTAATGATGGCTAGGGGAAAGAACAGATTGGTATAGTGGGCATTTTACCTGCTTATAATACAAAAAATGAAAGTGTATAGAGTTGATGCTATATCTCTCCTCATGTCAGCTGTGATTATAAGCTGTTTGGGAAACACCAATTTGTGCCGCACCTAGCATAGTGGGGCCCAGATCCTGTAAGACCCCTTGTGGTGCTACAGCAATGTAAATATTAAATAATTATTATTTTTTGTTAGAGTTCACTTTCTTCTGCTCCTGATTTCTTAAAAGCTGACTCCCGCCACCCCCTGCCCCCTGACTGGAAAAGGTGAATTACATGGCTTATTTTAATGGATATGCAGTAGTGGATTTTTTTCCAGTATGTTTATATTCCTCAAGGTTGCTTCTTCAGTGAGATGTGCAAGTCTTACTCTGGGGAGAAAAGGAAATTATCAGCTGCTGAACTCCCAGTACTGAACTATGATTTAAAAAAAAAAAAAAAAACCAAAGGCGACGTAGCCAATTCATTGAGTCTGTAAAATAAAGAACTTTTTAAAAGGCTCTTCCTCTCTGATGGGGCTGCTCTCTCCTTTGGGAGTAGGGATGTAATCCATTGTCCAGATCCCAGGAATCCTGTTGTTCATCAGTATAAACCAGGGGCGGGCAAACTTTTGGCCTGAGGGCCGCCTCAGGTTTCGTAACCAGGTTTTCGACTCCTGCCCCATCCAACCCCCCCGTTCCCTGACAGCCCCTCTGGGACCCCTTCCCCATCGACACACCCCTGTTCCCTGTCCCCTAACTGCCACTGGACCCCTGCCACCCCATCCAACCCCTCCTCTCATTCCTGACGGTCCCCCCGAGACCCCTGATCCATCCAACCACCCCTTCTCCCTGTCCCCTGATTGCCCCTAGAACCTCTGCCCCTGACTGCCCCCTGCCACCCCATCCAACCCCCCCTCCTTCCTGACTGCTCCCTGGGACCCCTGCCCCGATTCAACCCCCTGTTTCCCCCAACCACCACCCCGAATTCCCCTGCCCTCTATCCAACCCCCTCTGCTCCCTGCCCCCTTATCATGCTGCCTGGAGCACCGGTGGCTGGCGGTGCTACAGCCGCACTGCCCAGCTGGAGCTGGGCCACGCTGCCGCCACCACCACCATGCAGCTCAGAGCACCAGGTCAGGCCAGGCTCTGCAGCTGTGCTGCCCCAGGAGCTCACAGCCCCGTCACCCAGAGCATTCTGCCGGCGGCGGAGCAAGCGAGCTGAGGCTGCGGGGGCGGGCGGCAGCAGGGGAGGGGCCGGAGCTAGCCTCCCGGGCCAGGAGCTCGGAGGCCGGGCAGGACGGTCCCGCAGGCTGGATGTGGGCTGCGGGCCGTAGTTTGCCCACCCCTGGTATAAACCATTCTCCCACCCCCTTACTGAACAAAAAAAGCAAAGCCAATTAGCTTTTCCTGAAGCAGCTTTCAGAATTGTTTTTTAAATAACTGCTCTTCTCTCCCAGCAAACTGTGTTCTCAACAATGCTGCAGTTGCCCTGAACGCTTCATTGGTGAGGAAGAACCATGAGGCAATTGCCAGTGTTGCTGGATCCATATATAGGGATGGAACCTCTTGGCCACCTGTAAAGCCCACAGATGCAATTTCAGTGCCAGTGGCAACTTACTTTAATCAGTGAATTGGCACAGGTTGTTATGAATATTTCCTTCCCCTGCAATAAAATACACCTTGCCATATTTTCAAAAACAGACTCCACCTTTGTACCATGTATTGAGTACACAAAACATGTAGATTCAAATGCTAAACTAGATCCACAATTTTCAGAAGTGATTAACATAGGCCTAACTCTGCCCACATTGAAGTCAATGGGAGATTTTCCCATTGACTTCAGTAGGAGCAGTTACATCAACAGTGAAGACTTCTTTGAAAATCCCACCCTAAATATGTGACTACCTGATTGTTCTACAAATTGGGGGTATTATTTGTTTTTTACAATAGTGCCCAGAGTCCCTAGTCTAGATCAGGACATTTTTCACAGTCCTGGGCGATGTAGCTGAGTCAATCTAATTTTTAAGCGTGGATCTGACCACTCTACATTCTAGAGATAGCCCTATTCCTCATTTCATGCATAGGGCCAGATTCTACTCCTGTGTAATTAATTACACATGAGTATCTCTGACTTAAGTGCATAACCACTCCGTGAACTCAAAGAGCACTTAAGTAATTCTACATTCTCCCTCTTTGTGCCTCTCTCTAAACCCCCATAGGATGGTTTAAATCACTGCATGTTTTACTTCAAAACCCAAATATGGCCACGGGGAAAAAGCTTTTCCACATAAGGTCAGAGAGCACATCCCTGTGACTATTATGACTTTGTGCAGAATAGACGGTGGAACATGAATGGTTTTATAAAAGTGCCATTTTATGAAACTATTAAACTTAATAAAGTAAGGCAGTTTTAAAACAAGGAGGGGGGAAACAAAATAAGAGAGTCCATGAGAAAATCCTACACCTGATCTTTCTTTCTGTCTTTCTAATGTTGTTTCAACACCTTCACTTTCCCCTTGGCCACTCTTCAATCTTTATTTTTTAATCCTCTAACATCCTTAATTGAGCCCTTGCTTTAAATTGTTAAACATCTTTCTTTGGCTTATAACTTGTATTTCTGATTATATGACTGAAACCTTTCTATTGGATGGAACAAAGGATGTAAAATTTCCTCAGATAAACAGGGTTTTGGATACAAGGGGGAGTTGGAGTTTTCAGTGTAACTGATGTACTTGGGGACATAGCCCAAGTAAGATGGACGGCTATAGCTGAATATGTTATATTTTTATCCTCGTGGAAGCCGATATTTACTACTGTAGGAAGACAGTACTGGCTTATATATGAGAAATGCTATGCTGTATTCTCTACGAGAAGGTTCACCAAGGGAAATGGAGAAGGGTGCTAGAAAGAATATATTTGGAATTGGCTCCAGAACACTGGCTACAGATAACAGAATACCGCAGCAGGGTGTCAAGGAAAAGAGCTTTGCTCTGTGGAGCAGTCCCTAGGTTAGAAAGGAGAGACGGGATTTTTGAGAGATCAGAAAATGATGCTCTTCTCGGGGAGCCTGTTAATAATTGGGCTGGGGAGAGAGAAAGCAAAGAGTGAAGCACAGACATGAACTCTGGCCTGCAAAATTTCTGCATTGTTTAACCTTTGTAATTCGTTTTTCATGAGCCATAGAACAATAGCTTCCAACTGTGTAGTCCACACAAAAGGAAATAAATTCACTTTAATTTAGTTGTTTCTCTCCTGTCTTCCTTGAAGGAAAATGACATATTGTTTAACTGCAACAAAATCTGAATCTGACTGTTAATGCTAAGGGGAACAAGGGCTGACTTGCTGCCCAGGCTCTCCCATTGGGGAAGGAATTGCTAAGAGGTAGAATTTAACCAAGGCATAATGGAGATAAAGAAAATGAATGGAGTAGAGCAGCTTGTGCAGTCCTGTTTATCCTTTCTCATCATACAGGAACAAGGGGATATTCAGTGAAATTGAAAGGAACCAAACTTGAAACTTATGTAAGCAAATACTGTTTAATACAAGGAATAATTAACCTATGGGACTCATTGCAGTGATATAAGAGCTCTGTGATATAAGAGCTCTGAAAAAAGGATGAAACATTTATATAGATAATGAGAACATCTACAATTACATTGGATAAGAATAAATATGTTCTAAGGGCTACAAACCCTCATGCTTCAGGGAAAAGTTAATCACTAGCTGATAAGAGGTTAGGAAGTAACTTCCCATATAAGTAGTCTTTCCATAATTAACTTCTGTGGTGTTTCTTGCACATTCCTGTGAAACTTCTGATCCTGGCCACTATTAGAAATAGAAGACTGGACTTAGTGGGCCACTAGACCAATCCATTGGCAATTCCTATGTGCCAATGAAGTGTAAATGATTTTAATGTAGGGTGACCAGACAGCAAGCGTGAAAAATCGGGACAGGGGTGGGGGGTAATAGGATCCTATATAAGAAAAAGACCCAAAAATCGGGACTGTCCCTATAAAATCGGGACATCTGGTCACCCTATTTTAATGACTCCCTTACTTCACTTTTGGGGGAGCCGCCAGTTACATGGTAATACCTGCTGTGACTTTTGAGGCAAAACTCCATCTGTGGATTTGCTTCTACAAGACTAATCATTTTTAGTTTGTATCTGAATTCCCACCAACATCAATGGGAGTTTCATGCAAGGATCAAGGCTACTATATAGCCCCTAATCCTAACTATATAATATCTCCCTTTCCCCCACCAAAATGATGCATAACAGGTGAATCAGCAAATATTAAAAACCTTCAATTCGTACCCCTTGATAAATGATCAATCATAATCCTAACCGCCAGCTCATAGACAGTAAGGAAGAATTATTTTTTAAACACACAGACTATTATATCTCATTTGATGATCAATTCTCTGTGTGGAATAAAAATATTATCGGTGGTCTGCAGAGATTCAACAGTGAGACGCAACGGCTCACTGGACTAGGCATAAAGCATGTCTGGCACTTTGATGATTTGGTGGATAAATACTTGCTCCTGGGAAGGAATAAAACAACGGATCCTGACTCCTAGGGAAAGCCATTTACTGTGATTTATACACTTATTGCAGTGGGTAAACACTAATGGCCATCGTGATTGCCCATTGTAAAGATCCTGTCATCCGAAGCAACCTGTCTTTTCCATTGGGGCCAACTGTGCTATCTGGTGCTAAATAATAAAGCTCTAGAAGGTGACTGCAAAAGTAACAGACTGTCAGTAGCAGTCAGAGCTGTCATTTGTTATATCACTGCCAGTTACTTGAATTTTTAAACTTATAAAAAGGAAATCTGCTGCCTTTCTTTCACTTGGTCTTTTTTTCCTGTCAGAACTATTGACCATCTTACAATTTTAACTAAATTCAAAAGCAAACTACAGTGAAAGATCAATGATAAATCCCCTATTAGCTGCTAATACACTCTCTTATGAAATGTTGTTTCAATAGCTTTAGCAACATGCTAGTGTGACCTGCAGTTTGAGTTCACAGTTCAAAAACTGTACACAGCTTAGGGCATGCATTCATATATCAAGATGTGGGAAATATATTTTTGACTTTCATTACAGTTTTCACAATGAATTCTGTAAGCAGTTAAACATATTGCATAGTGAAAAGTACTTCAGCATGTACAGAAAACATGCAAAAATACAGTTCACAGATAAACATCAACCGGCCAATTCACTCTTATCTAGATGTGGGGCAGGAGGAGCATTACATTTTTACTCTTTTATCCCGTTTCCCTCTCTTTATCCTCTTTGTGTACCAGTGCATGTAACACAATGACAGGGGATGGGAAGACTGTAGCAAAGAGATCCAGTAGCAGAACCCTTCTCACTGAATCATCTCACAATGATCAGCTTTATAGGGCAAGGCTGCTTGCTTCAGGTACAACATCCAGCCCAAAAAGGATGAACATTATGACAAGGAGAGTTTTGAGAGTGAGAGGGAGGCAAGTAAATGTGAAATGGGCAAGGGCAGGAATTCTTGAGACGCTGAGGATGGGAGTCCCTGCAAATCCCTCTCCCTCAAAAAAAGACAAAAAAATATAAGGAACTTTCAATGATAATGCTTTGCAATTATACAGCATCACAGCTAATGACTACGTAATGTATAGCACCGATCAGTCTAACAAGATCAAAGTACTTTGCAAATATTACTTCATTAAGCCTTACAACATTGGTGAGTTGGGTAAGCGTTGTTAGACCCATTTTCTAGATGACTGACTTCAAGCTCACAGAGTCAGAGCAGTGCTGAGAAAAATACACACACGTCCTGACTCCTAGTCTCCTGCTTTAAATAGTAGATCGACTTGGCAACATTCCATTTTTATTTTTTATAATTTCAATGGATAATGTTTCTTTATAAGCATTTTTTTCTTTTTTTATCTAGTTAAATTTTCACAGTTGCACAAAATTATGCGGGGTGTAAGACAACAAAGCAAGTCAGACAATAATTATTTAATGACAGTAGATGTCGATTTCAAAAAGCGAAAGCTTTGTAACCATTAAACACAAATTGTCAACATCTATGTCTCAAAATACACGAAGTAAATAGCCGTAAATAAAACTCTTAAGTTCTCAAGCAGCATTTTCTTTACTTTGCCTATCTGTAAATTTTGAGTATTATTAGTGGAAATATTTTTCACCAGTTTGTGTGTGTACAATGAAATCCATGTTTACCAACATTTACAGGTAAAAATCTAATCCTTCCAAGCCCGATAATTAATCACACAGTCTCCCTTACAATTCTTTCTGTTTTTCCTTCCAGTCTTTTTTCAGATTCAAAAGCTGGATGTTTATGAAGATAAATGTGGAATATTCAAAGAATCTCTTTTAATAGGGTGAAAATGGGCCTCTTTGATTTTGGGGCTTTGCTCATTATCAGCAATATGACATGGTACATTTTGAAATAGGAGTGCAAGATACAGATTACACTATTTTTATAATAATATGCCATTTTGCTTCAAAACTTCCTGTGCTGCTTGAAATCTTAAAACATTTGCCTGTAAAATGGAGCAAAAACTGTTACAGCAATGGACCTAACATTCCAGAAATTGGTATCAAAGCTTTTTCCATTGATATTTGCCTGTGTCCTGATTGTACTCTCTCCTAGGCTGGACAGGCAGAAAGATATTAATGGCACAGTGAGAAATGACTAGAAGAGAATTAGCATGAAGTCTTAATCCTCTCTTGCCCCACAAGGAACATATATCTCTTCAGATCCAATCTCTCCAGAAAGCAGGTGCTGTACTGTGAGGGCAGCTACAGTTTGATTTTGATTACACATCTTCATTGAGCATTGGAGAGAACCTTGCATTTTGTCTACCTCTAATGCAAGCCAGCTTATGGATGGACAGACATATTCATTGTCACTTCAGACATATTGACTTTCATAAACTAAAATTCTCAAGTCCCTTTTTGCATTGACCTTTTCTCTCTTTGCACTTTAATTTTTTTTTTACAGTAAATTCCAGTATCTCACAGAATAAATTCAGGATCAGTTTATCCAGCAAAAGGGATCTAGCAGGTTCAATTAATTGTGTAGGTTTTCCATACTGAATAAAACAAAACATACGGGACCAGATCTTCTGCTGAAGTAAGTCAGAGTAGTTCTATTGAAGTCAGAGAAGCTGTGCTGATTTACAGTAGCTATCTGTATTTAAAGATCAACAATCCAGTTAAGTTTTTTAAAAGTCGTCATTAAGATGGAGCAATATATTTGAACGTCTCCATCTCTTTACTTCCATTCTTCTTCTTCTATGGCTACCTCCAATTTTTTTTCTCTTATACTTTCTTCACCTCCTCCAATATATACCATTCTCAAAGTCTCCCTATTTCACACACATTCCAATTTTAGCAGGGCTGAGAGTGCTTCGTGCTGGAGCCCATCAGCGCCACTCCAGTATGTCAGCCAGAGGTGCTTACTCCAGAATTGGTGCTGAGGATAGTGCCTCCATTGCAATCCCTTCCCCATATCAGGCAGGGAAGTGATGGACTGAACTCCTATCCCATTACATGTTCAAACATGCAGTATCCTAAGGCCTGTATAATCAGGACCCACAGCACTTGGAGTTAACAAGAGATCTTAGTTATGGCCACAGTAGATAATTTTAACTTTTTAATATACATGTCCTTGCAAAGAATGACCTCCTCTTTGGCTTTCAGTTCAAAGAGTAGAAAGTTTTCAGGTCGTCTGTATCTCTCCAATGAATAGTGGATTTAGCAGGCACACAATCTAAATGCCACAAATAGGATAAAAAGTTGGCACACAATTCTCCTACACCTATACAGATGCTGGCAGTTCAGTCCCACAGAAATCTGGGGTCATATATATTTGGCAAGCTATGCATCCATTGATGGCAGCAGGAGTTTGTGTACTGGTAGAAGGTAGTATGGTATCCCAAAAGCTTGCCTTATTTGGGTTCCTTTTGTTTGACTTTCATTTTACAGTTTAAAGGTATCATGACAGAATATGTTTAACCACTATCTCCTTTTCATGTTATTCAATATAATAAAAGCAAAGTTATGATAAGATAGACAGTGTTATTACGTTCCCTATTTTTATCCCTATTGATTCTTTTATATCTTTCATGAATCATCCTATTGAAAATGTTATAGGTTTATGCCAGTCATAACAGGATAAGAAGAATTTAAAATGACATTTAACTGTATAATATTTAACTTAATTTAAACAATTCCCTTGCTGAATCTACGGGTCAGTGCTAAGCCCCACAAAAGGAGGAAAAAGAAGATCTTTCCTAACAAGATATTCTTCCTATATCATTACCGGCCTGTGCTGCTATTTTGCATGATAGCATTAGTAATGCGTACATAAGTATACAATAATGCTATTTTTAGAACTTGTCGGTGGAGGGAGAAATCCCATCCTTTTTATTATGAAAGTCTGTTTGCAGCAGCATCAGTAGCTGAAGTGATTTGAATCTGTCAACATCTGTTCTTATTATAAACCAGGGAATTTATGGCAGTGTTTTTATGCATATAGCTTGTTTTTTTTTTAAACTTAGCAATCTCATTATATTTTTAGAAAATCAGCAGCCTGAGAAAGGGGGAGCTAGGAGGAAGCTTTCCTCATTAATTTCCTCCAGCTAACAAGTCCAGAATTTTAATGGTATTTAATAATTTGGATGAATGGTAGTAAATTAACTGGCTGTTGTCTTCAGTCAGAATAATACACTGGCCAGATCCTCCGCTGGTGTAAATCTGCATCGTTCCATTAAAGTTAACAGGGTTGTGCCAGATTACACCAGCAGTGGATCTGGCCTTTTCTGTTCCTATAGCCCTTATTATCCAAAGATCTCAAAGCACTTTACAATGGTTAATTCATTTTCACAACATGCCTGCAAGATGATTAAATATTTTCCCTAATTTATAGATGGAGGATGGATCATGTGGCCACAGAGAGGCTTAAGGGACAGATTTTCAGAGATGGTTGTTCACCATTGCAAGTGTTCTGATATGTGAGGCAATACATACATGGCCACTTTGACAGCATTAGAACAGCTTTGGCATGACTTTTCCTGAGGGATTAGAGAAAGATGGAGAATCAGAAGTTCTGGTTCTATACTCACTTACTGTGAGACCTTACACAAATGACTGAAGACCTCATTTCAAAGAATGATTTCTGCAGTTATACATGGTGTGAATAGCTAGTGAAGTCTAGTGTCAGAACAGCCTTACTGGGGATTCATGATAGAGGTTAAAGGGCAAGAGTTAAGTACATGATGTTTCTGTTTTCCTTTTTTTCCAGTGCTCAGAAGGTATCTTGCCATCCTCTCTGGTAATGACGGATATGCCCAAATTGTGACTGACTGGTAGTGCTCTCTTAAATTACCGATAACAAACATAAGAACTGCATCTCATGTTATTATTGCATTGTTTATAAGTTAGGCAGGTTTGATTTGGTTTTGAATGTTGTAGGTAGTAAAGGATGTATGTGCTTTAAGTAGCTGCATGCTCTTTATTGGACTGAATGTGCTCCCAATGAAGTCAATGACAAATTTCCATTTGACTTCAGTGGAGCAGAATCGGGTTCTAAACCTTTCCATGATGATGAGCCTGCTTATCTCCAAGCTAGCCCATGCCCCAAATGACAAAAGTGATTTTAGATACGATGTAGTATGGAGGTGCTTGTCAGCATTTCTGTACTTAAAACCTGTCAATGAGTCAAATATAAGCCTCTGTTTTTAGGGAGCTTCATGGCATGCAAGACTGAGAGTCATCTTTTTTACATTTTGGCTCCTTTTAACATCCAGGAGTGCAGAACAGAAATAGACAGTTGTGGTTATGGATATTTTATAGTTTGGCAACTTAAAAACATGTTGGATATTTTTTAAAATGAAAATTTTTTGCTCATTAATTTTATAGTATGGCCTAGCTCAAATGAGATGCTACAATATAAAAAAGCAGCAACTTTGCATGAGCACTTTTCATTAGACTTTCTTCTGTGCTCTTACAATTATGGGTCAAATTTACAATGAGCAGATGTTATTTTAAATACATACGGTATTTCAACATGAAATATCATCAGTCTTCATGGGTTCATTCTTTATTGACTGCAATAAAAACAGTACTCTCGTTGTAAATATCTATCTCAAAACCACAAAAGCAAGGAATTCTAGCATTAGCAAAACCAAGGGCCCAAATTCATCCCGTATATGTCTCCAGTGATGTCAATGAATAGGGGCTGCAGGGTTTGGCCAATACATGATAACTAAAGCCCTACTTGAATCGTGGGATGATTGTCAAATAATTGCGGCTGAGTTGCAGAGAAGACATGGAAAATCATGGAAAAATAATAATGGGCTGACAGTGGGAGCCCCACTCTGCATGTGACTGACAGTGGGGGGGGTCCCGCTGGTGGTTGCCCGAGGCTGACAACGGGAGCCCAGGGCTAACAGTGTGGGGTCGCATTGACAGCTGCCGGGGTGGTTGGGGCTTCCACTGTCAGCCCCGTGCCCAGCAGGGCTTTCACTGTCAAAATTGTGGTGGAAGCCTAATATTGCGGGATCCACAGTTTCTACAATATCGTGAATTAAGTAGGGCCTTAATGATAACAGAATTTGGTATATCTAGTCATTAGGGATCGTTACCAGGATCTTCTGGTACTATAGAAGAGTCTGTCTTCAACTTTGTAGCAACCCTAAGGCCTCTCTGGCCACAAAATGGATTGAAATTCTCTGTAAAAACATTAGCCCAAAATAAATATTCCTTTAAAGAATGCCACTGCTCTGACTAGAAAAAATCCTCCTTTTTGCTCTGCAACTGTATGGTAGCACATGAACCGTGTCTCAGCTCAGTCTTCCACCTAAAAATCTCCAACCTTTACAACAGCAATTAAAAACCAGAGGAGAGAGAGAGCTCCTCACAATTGTCATAGAAATCCCTAAAAACTAGAAATCCCAATGTAATTTTTAAAGGAAAGAATATTTACCTGATTGTTTTCTTACCCTTTGTCTAGATCACGTTTTTGTAACCAGGGTGGGGATGATAACACAAAATGAATGTTTCCATGGGCTGTTTTAAATCATTAATGAATAGTAGTTATATTTTACTCTTGTTGAGGCTGCAACAGAGAAATCTGAGCAAGATTGGCATCAGTGCGACAACCATTGACAACAATGGAAGAAAGGTTGGGCACAAAATCTAGCTGCCCAAAAATCAGGTATGCATGTTTTACAGTGCATAAGAAGAACTCTAGTGGCAGTATAGAAAAATACAGTCATGTAAAATAAAGGCTTGACTGATGGATTTCTTCAATTACTATAAGATGCTTTGCAGAAAAAAATAGGAGGAAAACAGGAGCCCTGTGATCTTTGGTTATTGAATTTTAGTGCTAAATTAGGCATAGAAATGACCTCAAATAGGTGGTTGTCATATTAAATATTTTAAAATGTAAAGAACAATTTTCCTTTTTTTCTCTCCCCACATTTATCTCCCTGTGAAAGGAGTCTCAATAAAATAAGAATAATTGGACTCATTTCTGCCTATATAAAAAATTCTATGAAATGCCCTGAACAGTACTAAAGAAGTAATCTTCTTTAATTAAGTAATACATGGAACATTCCCATTTAAAGAACAGAACTACATGGCATAACGCATGCAGTGGTTCAGTGATCTTATTATTAACAAATTCATGTTTCCTTTCTCATCTTATTTCATACTAATTTCAACCCTTTTAAAAGGGATATTCTTGAAAAGCTCTTGGAATGTGAGTGACTGCAGGTATAGATAGAGAAACTGATGAAGGGATATAAAGGTTTTATCAGTATGGGGTAGCACTTGTGGGTGAGCCATGCAGGCCATCCCAAGGAGATACCAGTAAAGCCTACATGCTGTACAGCTCAGTGGTTTGAGCATTGGCCTCTTCAATCCAGGGTTGTGAGTTCAGTCCTTGAGGGGGTCATGTAGGGAATTGGGGTAAAAATCTGACTGGGGATTAGTCCTGCTTTGAGCAGGGGGTTGGACTAGATGACCTCCTGAGGTCCCTTCCAACCCTTAGATTCTATGATCATGTAGTCTGTACATACCACATGTGACAAAAAGTATTTTAGAAATGTTGCTTTTGAGCTATCTAAACAATTGTACTGTTTCCAGGTACCTTAGTTACGATGGGCCAGATTTTCAAAAGAGCTCAGCTCCCGGTTAGTCCCCCAGTTAAGCGGCCAGATTTTCAAAAGCCAGTTTCAAATTCACATCACAAGTATTCAGACAAGAAACATTATTCAAAGAGTTGCACTCACCTCACCTGGTCACTTGCTCTGCTTCTGTTCCCTACATGTTCAATCAGCACAGCTTGAATTTCAAATGGTGAATTTTGAATACTTGAGTTAATAACTCCTAGATAAAAGCCTGAGGGCTTGCCTCTCCTATTGTTTACAGCAGTTTTACACAGGTGAAATGTCATTGGCTTCAGTGGAGTTGTTCCTGATTTACACCAGTGTAAGTGAAAGGAGAATCAGGCCTTCAGTATCCCGACTTTATGGAGGTGGAGTGCAAAGATGTTGAATAGGTGAAATTCACCAGCCCAGACTTATGACCAGGGTATCTCTGGGTCTGAATAGCAGCCACTGCCCCTCTGGCAGGTTGCCTGGCTTCATGCAATTACAGCTTCCTGGTCCTTCCTCTGGCCTGTCCCCCGCCAATCTGCACTGCGACCTTCCATGCTGGTCTATGTAAGCCCAATGTCATGGCGTGAAGGAGGATGTGGACATCCCTGCATAACTGCTCATCTGGCTGACTCCTTTCATTGCCCCTGTGTGGAATTTTAGTGGGGAGGAGGGCCGTGTGCTGGAAATCAGGTTGGATTAAAGTTGTGGCCCCAGCTCCAGGAATCATGTGATTCTAGCAGATTCTCAGTTGTTGTTTTTTTAAGTAAGTTTTTAGCCCTCATGTTGGGGAAGAAAATATTGAAAATGTGACCTGAGTATAACTGATGCAATGATGCCTGGCTGAATCTGCAGAGTCTGGAGCAATAGCTCTAAGAGGTGTGAAATGCCCCATGCATCTCAGTGGGGTACCAGCGCCACGATGCAGTGCTTTTAGGGCCCCACCAACACCATTCCAGCAAAGCACTCTGTGTGTGGCAGTAGAAGAGTGCAGTGGGCTCAGCCCACCAATCTGAGCAGACACTTCCTCCAGCAACCAGGGTGTACCAGTGGGGGTGGGAGGTGGCCTGGCAGCCACTCCTATCTCTTGGAGGTAGAGGGGAGACTGCTGCTGCTCCCCATGCTTCTCCTGAGAGAAGAGAGCTCTGCTGCCATTGGGGATAAGAAAGGGCCACTTCTCCTGCCTGTTTGAGAGAGAAGGGGGGCTCTGCTGCCACTCCATGTGGGCGTGGGGCCATGGCATAAGTGTGTAGCAATGGGGGGAGGGGCATGTGTCATGGCATGCCTTGGATCTCAAATTGTCCTAAATCTGGCCCTTTCTAAAATGTATCAATATAAAATATCCAGTTTATCATTTCAAACAAACAATCCATAATCTTTTTTTCAGACAGTTCATAAACCAGGGGAAAAGGCTAAATTCCTTCCTTTATAATAATAATAAAATATGGAGATATCTTATCTCCTAGAACTGGAAGGGACCTCAAAAGGTCATCAAGTCCAGCCCCTTGCCTTCACTAACAGGACCAAGTACTGATTTTGTCCCAGATCGCTAAGTGGCCCCCTCAAGGATTGAACTCACAACCCTGGGTTTAGCAGGCCAATACTTAAACCACTGAAGGCAGTGCTGCTATTTGCAGTGAATGGCACTTTCAGACCTTTGGGACAAGAGATGGAAACAAATACACTGGGGTACTTGCTTTGGGCATGCTTTGAAAAGAACAAACCTGTACATCATGCTCACAAGAGCCTAAGTAAGTCAAGAAGGGAGGGAATGGGCTTCAGCCTCTGGCCACAGGCAACGGAGTTGGTATTTCCTTCCCAGACAGTGCTAAAAAAAGGCACCTGAGACCAGGTCAATGGACACCCAACCTGAAGTGTGCTAGGCTTAGCTTCGATAATGTTCTGCAGTAGCAAGACCATAGATAAGCTTGTGTCAGGATGTTCTTGTACGGGGTTTGTACTTTAGTCACACCTTTTTTCAGAAGCTCTTTTTGTAAACATGCCATGGGGAATTAGAACCAAATTTCAGCCACTAGTTAATATGTGTGTGGAATAATCTCCAATGTATATTTGTGTGTATGTTTGTGTAGAATAGCAACACACCAACATTTCACTTGTTAAATGGCATGGCAATCACTTTTAATGTATGTTTGCGTATAGGAACAGTATAATTTAGTAATAATGCAATGTATACAGGAGATCTGTGCTGATATGCCTTCATTGGAGTTGTTTCTGCACATAGATGCTAGGGCATGTCACACTTTCATGCTGCGTTTGGAGCTCCCACTGATGACAGTGCATGGATCAATGGCAGCCGGTCATGGCCCCACATGAGTAATCTAGCACCTTAAATTAGGAAGAAGTGTTTGGGCAGCAAAGGATGCAATGAGCCATTCTGGTGCAGGACAGATTGTCCATTTCAAAGTGAAAAATCTGCATTCTTTAGGAACTAGTATTCAAAAATATAATCTTCAGACAGTTCAATGGAGCAGCTGTATAATTTACAGCACCAGATAAAGCTAGAAGGTGTAATATGAAATAGCGGAAGCAGTTCTTGAGCAACAGAGCCTTAACTTCCCTTAACATATGTGTGTAGCAGATAAGTAAACAATTTGGACTTGAAATGGACATTTTAAAGATAGCTATGGTTGGAAAGGCATCAGCTCACATTTAATGTTAGCTGCATTGCCCCACTGATGTGTTTTTTGGGTTGTTTGGCACAGAAAAAAGGAAGCAGCTATGGAAGAATGAAAATCAGTTGTTGGAGCAGAGATAGTGAGAAGAAAGACATCATTTTAAAGGGAAGTTTTGGGAAGTGGGCTTGCCTGAAGGATTGAGTTGGGTGCCAGTGAGTGTAGGTAGGTTGAGTTGAACAACTCCGTGTTCAGAGTAGAAGAGAGAGTGGAGCAGAGGAGCCAAGCATGGGATTTGCGAATGAGTCTGAGGCATTTAGGTGTGCAACTCGCATTGAATTCTATTGGGATTTGGGTTACTAACTCCCTTTGGCTTCTAGGAAAATCTCAGCCCAGGGTCTTAGTCAGATGAGTACAAAGAGTGTAATTCACATTCCTGCTCAAAGCCAGTGTCACTGAGCTTTTCACATGGGGCACTATGTGTGTGGTGGAGGGAAGGGGTGGAATTAACCACCACCTATTCCCAACTCATAGGCAGTCAGAGGACTGCAACTCAGCCTCTCTTCAATTGCTACTCTAGCCTGTTTCAAATCTTCCAGCATAGTCATAAATCCAATGCTCCCTTCCTAAAACTCCCTCCGCCCACCCATGCTGGCTAGTATGGAACCCACAACAACCTTTCCTTTGCAGCGTGCTGCTTATTTGATCACTCCTGAACCAGGGAGTTTAACAGCTGTGGAGAGCATTACCTGGACTCTCTGCACCCCAGATGAATTTCATCCTGAGAGAGATGGGCGTTGAAGTATTTCCAAATGGAGGATAAAGTTAAAATAAAAAAAAACTTCTACTTTTCCTTCCATTGCTTCTTGGCCGTAAGCAGCCAAACAGCTGGAACTTGTACAAGAAAAAACGAATGCAAATTTTTATGGCCTCACTCAAAAAAAGTCCATGCTGTCTGATCATATATGATCTGCAAATGCTTTGCACTAGCAAAGGTAGGGCTGCCTATAAGTAAGGTGGCCCAACATTTCCCATTCCAAGATCCTGTTTTCAGTTCCTCAGAACTTTGTCAAACTTTAACCACTGGGCTGAAATTTTCCCTGCTGGGTGTTTTTTTTTTTTTAAGACAAACCCAAAACAGTCCAGACATTACCAAGAATCAGATTTTTCCCATATTCACAAAAACAAAATATCCTTGCTCTTGTGTGGAGGGATAACTCAGTGGTTTGAGTATCCATTTGCTAACCAGAGTTGTGAGTTTAATCCTTAAGGGGGCTACTTAGGGATCTGGGTCAAAAATCAGTACTTGATCTTGCTAGTGAAGGCAGGGGGCTGGACTCAATGACTTTTAAATTTTTGGGGGAGGGATAGCTCAGTGATTTGAGCATTGGCCTGCTAAACCCAGGGTTGTGAGTTCAATCCTTGAGGGGCCATTTAGGGAACTGGGGTAAAAATCTGTCTGGGGATTGGTCCTGCTTTGAGCAGGGGGTTGGACTAGATGACCTGCTGAAGTCCCTTCCAACCCTGATATTCTATGATTCTATGAACTTTTTTGTTAAGGAACTCTAACACCTCCGTGCTTTGGAGCAGAAGCTTGTTTTTAGGCAGGGTGGTGGCCTTTATGTCAGGGATGCACCTTTTGCTGTCTCTCTGAATATCTGCTCAAGTTTAGCCAAGTTATAAGCCTTCAAAAATCATAGTTTGTATATGATCACTTGTTAGTGTTTGGCAACTAAATTCTCTCACGATTCCATTCACACTGAGCATGCTCCAGCTCAGGGTTAAAGGAGCTGAGCAGGATGTTCCCTGCAACTACTACTCCTGGCTGCTGTAGCATTGAGAGCAGGGAGACTATTTCTTCTGTGCTCTCAGTGCTCCACCAGCTGGTGACCAGGCATTGTGATAGAGGAAACAGCCAAACTTAAATACACAAGGGACAAGAACTAGACCTGGGGTTGAGACTGGGAATAGGAGCTGGCAAAGTGGGTGAGTAAGTCTGAGCCAGTAAATCAGTGATGAGGAACTGGGATGAGAAGCCAGGAGTGTTGAAGAGACAGGACTGAGACAAGGACAGGCTGGAGGGGATAGGGCAGAAGAAGGGATCAAGGCAGAAGGGTCTCTGACCACTAGAGACACTCCTCTTCAGAACCTGTAATGGAACCCAAGTTTCCTGAGTCTCATTATTCCTCTACTGTCAGCAAATATCTATGAAATCCACTGGCAAAATGTCTCTCCCTTCCTCCAGGTTAGCCCATACAGGGGATGACAGTCGACTATTGCTAACAGCTCAAGTGGCAAAGGTCTATGCAGTGGACCTAATGGTTTGAACCTTGCTGATGATCCATCTAGGTGTCAACATGATGCCCTATGATGGGATTTCTGGGTTTTTTCAATTTGCTTTTTTAAAAACCTAGAAAATTATATGTCAAACCTTCTACATTAAAATAATGTTACGTTTGGAAAGTGAAGCACTCAAAAGTTAGGAAGTGCCAGAGTTAAGGTTGCATCTGCAACCTTAATTCAGCCCCCTAGTGCATATGCGTTATGATACAGTCTTTAATTACATGATCACATACTACTTTTTCCATAGGACATTTCTGCCTTAGTGAGCACATTCTTTTAATCTAGTTTTGTCTGTATAATATAAAGTGTGGGTGTGTGTTTGGGGGCCATTTAATATTAAAATGAGTAATGTGGTGTTATAGAATTGTATGAACAAAGTAAGCCTGCTTAGCATGATCACTGATTTTTAAACCCTATGCATCCTATACAATAGCAAGAGAAAATAGTGCAGCTGTGATTTAGTCATTTAGTGTTCCTTTTGTGTGTCACGTGTTAGATATTCTGTACCTGAGTTCTAACCAGCTATCTAAGATTATTTTTGGGTTTTTTTTTATAATTTGTTATGCTTATCTGAAGTCTTCCAAAATGTAGGCTAGAATTCACCAGCAAAGCAAAACTATTTTATTCATACAATATAATTATATACCTTTCCCCCCCACCCCCCTCCAGATTACAGGGAAGAATTCCCCAGTGGTTTATTGCTGCAAACTTTTTTTTTTTTTTTTAAGAAAGTGCTAACTTGCTGTACATGTAAGATGTCTAAATTTGTTCATGATGTGTTTTCATTTCTGGGTCAACCTGACCATGGTTGTCAATCTAGAGAATAGTATTGTAATCTTTAAAAAAAGCTGACCTATCTTTTAAATAAGCTCCTATTTGACATCAACATCAAATAGAGTTACACGGTTGCTGCAGCATCCTTGCCTGCTCCCCATGACCTGCTACTATGAAGTTTCTTGGCATGATGTACTCACATGAAGAATGTCTTGAGATGTATCTCTTGGGATCATTCCAGAAGAATACAGATTAATTTGCACTTCCACAAATATAAAGTGACTACTTCATGTAAACTACTTTCCATGTTCCATCAAATCTGAGATTTCCATTCATAACTTTTATAGAAATGACCGATTTGGCTTGAAGCCCTCAAGACTTTTTAGTGTAGTGGAGGGTGGTTGGGGATAAAAAAATTACTTTTGCTTCATTTTTTACTTCATCTTGAAAGTATATTGGCTCACCACCTCCCTAGGCGCTGTAGTGTTAGGGGGAATCCTCAACTGCCACTGTAAGGTAATTTTTTTTCAGTGCTTTTGTGCTGTTAACATTGGGGGCTGAGGACTGAGCCCACTGTTAGTAATCCAGATCTTCAGCCAATTTAGCACCAGGATCTGGGAGTAATTTTGGTTCTAAAACAAAAGCTCATATTTCTGCCTTTATACTGTTTCATTAGACAAATAATATGTCTGACCTCTTGTACCAATGATAATTAACACTTAGCACTTTCACAGGTTTTAGGGAGCTGTATAAATAGTTCAATAAAGTATCAAAGTTGTGACATAGTGGATAGAGTGCTTGATTTGGACCTGGAGACATGACTTCTATTCCCAGCTCTGTTGCTGGCCTGCTGAATGACCTTAGCGAGTCGATTTACTGCTCTGTGCTTCAGTATCCCCATCTCTAAAATGGGGATAATGGTACTTCCTTTGTAAAGTGCTTTGAGACATAAGTGCTGACTTCCTCATTTCCCCGGGAGTGCTCAAACCTTCCTCCGCTCCAGACCTTGCCCTCAGTCCACCCCTTCCCCCAAGGCTCCACTTCTGCACTGCCTCTTCCCACCCTTTTCCACCCGCTCCCCTGAGCGTGCCCTGCCCTTGCTCTGCCCCCTACCCCCAGGGCCTCCTGCACACCACTGAACAGCAGATCCGTAGCGGGCAGGAGGTGCTGGGAGGGAGGGGGAGAAGCTGATTGGTGGGGTTGCTGGCGGGCAGTAGGTGCTGGGGTGGAGGGGGATGAGCTGATTGGTGGGGCCACCAGTGGGTGCTGAGCACCCACTATTTTTTTTCCGTGGGAGCTCCAGCCCCAGAGCACCCACAGAGTTGGCGCCTATGATTTGAGATGCGCTGATGTAAAGTGCTACATGAGAGATAGGTATTACTATTATTAATCACAGTTCTTCCTTAATCACCATATTCCATGGACTTCTACTTCTTACGACAAGTTATGAGCATAAGGTATGCAGGGCTATCTACTTAATAGAGCCTTGTGCTGTTATACCAAACCTGGATTTCAGAGAATCTACCTTCTTCCAAGGTTATCATGATTCATATTATGCTGTTCACTGCCTAATGTTTCTGTTTTACAATATGCAGGCCTTTAGCAGTGACACCACATTACACTGTAGTTAACATTTTGTTAATATTTTCGTTGGAGATGCTGGGTGACGATTTTGAATAAAAATCCAAACCTGTCTCTGCAGTGACAAATTACCCTCATCCATCCCTGGTATTCTGTGTTTCACTTTGCAGTGGCTGAGACCTTATTAGTCCCTACTCCTAACCCACATTATTGGAATCCTTCATTAGTGTGAAGTCAACACAACTGCACAGGGTGCAAACCAGCAAAGAATTTGGGCTGATTTCTCTGTCTACAAATTTTTAACACCAGTGATACTGATTTCCCCTTCGATGTCCACAATGAGACTATTTCCTGGCCTCTGTGTACCTCTATCCCTGATCATGAGGGTCAAATCTCAGATATGAGATAAGTAAGTATTAATGAAGTGAGGAGATATCAGTTGCAGCTGAAAAGACTGTAAATGCCCCAAGTCACTGCTAGATAACCATGCACTGCAGACGCTATCAGAAAAAGGACCCGATATAGCTGAGCTAATGTGTCATGTGGGGGTGGGGGTGTTAAGGGAGGGGTGTTAAAGGAGAAAAACAAATTGGAAAAATGGACAAAAAATGTTTTTGGTTTCAAAAACCAAATAGTATGTTATATATGGAAGGCTGGCAAAGTTACATTGCTTTTAAGGGCTTTACAGTGCACCATTGAAGTCAGTGATACTGATTTGAATGGGAGTAGGAGCAGAGCCCCTAACATAAATAGTAATATTTATATCAGAACAGCTCCTTCAACATGATGGATGTGTGGAATTTTGCTGTCATTTAGGTTTACTTCAGTGGAATTGTGAGTTTCATGCACATCCTCACACACCCATCTATAAACTAGGGCCAAATTCTGCTCCAGTGTTTTTCAATCTGTTCCATTTTGGGACCACCACTCTCTCTAGTCAGGATCCCATTTATAAATATGGGAAGGACAGGTTGATCATGACTTCCATGTTCACAACCCAGGCACTGTGACATACACAGCTGCTCCCCTTGAAGTAAACAGAATTTGCCTGTACCTATCTGACAGCAGAATTTGGATACAATTACAATGTAAAGAGAATGTTTAATACCTATTGTTTTGATTTTGGGGGTAATTTTAATGCGAAGGAACATAAAACATGTGACTTGTACAAATAATGTTTAAATCCTGATGTAAAGCAACAAGGGAGGAAACTCAGAATTAAGGTTCTCACTCTGTTATTAACTCACCTGCCTGTATTGCAGTTGTACATAAGTGATTCAGGTTTTCTCACTGTTTTGACACACTAATTTAATATCTAGGTGCAGGAAGTGCCTTAAAGATAATGTTGAGAACAACTGTGCATTGGTTGGCAGGTAAGAAGTCTGTGATTCTGATGATAAATGTGCACAAGTGGAACAGTGTGATTTTAACTCTGAATTGTGACTTGATTCAATAAAAGCATATAATATAGTTTTAAAAATAAGTTTTTGAATGTAAAGTTTTATTAGCTTCAGCACAGAGAGTGGTAATAGCAACATTCCCATTTTAAACCTCTCCCAAAATCATAAACTCATTATTGTAATCTAAAACCTAAAGTCAACAGAAAACTAGGACAAACTGGGCTTGCAGGTCACAGATCCAAAGCTCTGAAGTAAAACTAATCAGTTCTTGGATAGGATTTTTTTTTTACTGCAGCACAATCTATGGTCCAGTCAGTCAAATCAAGCCTTTCTGAGAAAAGAAGATTAGAGGCAGTTGTTTAAAATACTTGGAGGGGGGGAAGATTTAAGCTTTATTACTGACCAGGATATACAAAATAGTTTGTAATGAAAAAACAGTAGTGGGGTTGTACTCATTGAGTGAATAGAAAATTTTAACTGAAGACAGAGCCATATGGAGCAGCTTATAGTTAACAGCAAGGACTGATGATGAGGCAAATGTCCTCTAAGTATGTGAAATTAGGAACTGTACGTTTGTTATGAGATATATGCAGAAAGTAGGAAAAAATGACTACATTAAAAGGGTATAAATAGGGCTGTAAGCATAAAAGGCTCATTCAGAGAAACCTAACATTTATTCATATGAGTTATTCCTTATGCAATAGCCTTACCACTGTGCATTCCAGACAATAATTGGCAAGAACTAGGGATGCAAATCTTCTCTCTGCCACAAGTTGGTATAATTATTTTGTTTAAACAAAACATGTAGGGTTCTACATGCTGGAGAAGTTCTAGCTTTGGTGTAATTTAGGCAAATTAATTTGTAGCCTCTAGTAATTTAGTTGCCAAGTTCTGTTCTCAGCACCTTCCCTTTCTTGTTCTCCACTGACTTTTTTGACAACTGCTCCAGTACAAGAGCAATTTATCATCAATCTTATGCTGTTAATTGGGTCCTAAGTGGTTGGCTGCTTGTTGCATAATCTGACAGGCTCAGAAATGCCTAAATGTCACAGTGCTATAGACCATTTGAGAACTATCCTGTGTCTTTACTCTATGGCTAATTTCTTTTATGCTGGAGCAGACATTTAAAGCCTAAGTGTATTCTTACTACAACAAAGACACAAATTTCCCCTCTTTACATTTTCTTCAAATGTCAAGCTGCTTACACATTTTCAGCCATAATGAAATTCTAGCAACTGCACACAGTCATTCAGCATATTTATTGAGATATCAGTCATCACACAAATACAGACTTAGTGTGCTTAGAGATCACCGTTGCTCAACCTTAGCAATGACTTCCAGAAATACAGTATTTCCAAGTAACTGATGTAAAACTAAGGCAAAAATAAATGTAGGGCTTGATTTTTGCCAGGTACTATTCAGTCTGAGTAAGGGTGGCAGATTACTGGAATTATGAAAGGTTTCCCTTGTTTTCATACATTAAATACTTACGGTCAGATCTTTAGCTGGTTAAATCAGCATAGCTCCATTGACTTCAATACAGTGATGCTGATTTACATCAGCGAAGGCTCTGGCACAGGGTTTTTAAATATTCCCCTGCAACATCTGCAACCCAATATTGCAAGATTTTTCTAAGACATAAGAACCAGAAAATGAAAGTCTAGAAATCTGTAAAAACTGATTAAAACTGTAAAACTGGCTGGTCTGTTTTCATTGTCCAACGTAAATAAAGAACAAAAAGTGAACAGCCAATGAGCTTTAACATATTTCAGCTTTAATTACTTAGGGTCCAATCATGCAAACCTTTACTCATTACAAATGTTTTCACTGAGGTCAGTGCATGCATTAACCTCAGTGGACCTCATTGCCTTTATTTTTGTTAGTAAAGGTTTGCAGGACTGTGTTCCTCAGATGTTAGATTTCCTTAACCGTCTCTCATTTATCTTTTAAATGTATTTTAAACAGTATCCCTTCAAAGCTTGTAGGCCAAACGTTCCACTGTCTTACATGTTGTGGAACTCCACCGATTTCAGTTGGGGGACATGGGTTTAGTTGCCACATAATTCAGCCTTGTGTTTTCAAGCAATAATCCTTAAGAAATGATTTGTTACAAAGAGTTTGCTGTTAAGTGTGGTGCAATTGATTTCAGGGAATTATGGTCAGGTTAAATGCTGAACTGTTGAGCATCTGGATTCTGATGACCAAAAAGCAGCGGATGTCTGATTTGTGTTTAGATGTACAATACAATCCTACGAATTTATACTACTTTATCAAGTTTCGTAATTTTGATACTAAAGTTCATCTCAAAGCAGATATCTAGTAGTAGATATTATTTAATATTTATGTTGCAGCAGTGCCCAAAAATTTGATAGGGACTTTCAAAATACACAGGAAGACACAGTCCTATTGAATAATCTTAATGTTATATTCATCTCCTTGATGTTACAAGCAAAGCCTCTAATCGAGCAATTTACAATAAGGGCATATTTGTGATGTTAGTCTCTTGCCAAGTTCCCTTTACACCTTCCATGGTGCCGGTGCAGTAGTATCACATTAGAAAGACCTTATATCTGTGGCACTAAGTAAGAAAATAAACATCAAGAAGGAAGATGTTTTCAAATCTACATTGAAAATTTTAACTTTTTATTTAAAATGTATTTAGTAAATTAGGTTGATTTGTGTGTATGTGCGAGATTAAATCTCTCTCTCTCTCTCTCTCTCTCGCTGAGTTAAATAGAATGGAACAAAACCTGCTCTTCTTACTCATTGAATCAATAGGTGTTTTGCCCAGTTAGTTAACAAGTTAATGTGGGATTTAACCCTATGTTTCAGAAATTATGATTCCACTACAATAGTCTATACAAAAAGTTACATGAAAATTGCAATTTATCTGTTTCAGCACCTAAAATGTTTCATATGAAACCTAAAATATTATTCATTTACTTCTTAAGACGTATTAATTTTAGAGACTAATTCCATTCTTCAGCCAAGTATATAGTTTTAAAGTATTTGTTGAAAATTTGACATACTTCCTTTTTAATGAACTTCATTGATATATTAGTAACTTGTGAACTTTCTCAGCCATTGTTTAATTTTAATCGGGAAAATGGGTTAAATTAATATATTTTTGTAATTTGACATGCGATAGTTCAACATAGCATTAAAGCATATTCTTATAACTTGGATTTATGAATGGTATCAATTAAGTATTGCTATGAAATGATAAAGCTGTGAGTCCACTCATAATGAACAAATAATTCTGTTTCAGTCTTGGATTCCACTGTTTTGGGAGCAGTTCCGACAAAGTTTAGTGCATGCTTGTTTTTTAATTTTGTTATTTCTTCCTTTTCTCATTTGAGCTTTACATTGGGCATGCTCCTTTATTTTATACAAGTAGCATAGGATAGACTGAAAGGGGTATGACAGTTAGGTTGACAGTGCGAAAAGTAAACATCCTTTGCTTTTAAATCAGAAGTATTGGGTTCATTAAGTTTAACTATACCTTTATATAATTCAGTTCAGTGTATGTGTGTAGATATAGATGTTATTGCCTGGGACTTTGACGTATGAACTTGCACAAAAGAAAAAGCTTTTAAAAATGTACCTGACAGGAATAGCCCAGTAAGGCATCAGAGTCTAAATACTGAATTGTCTGAAACTGAGTGCAGTACTGTCTTTCAAAATCTCTTGTTTATGGAGAGAGAGTCATTATTAAATTATTTGTATGCTAATGATTTATTTTTATTGGTTGTATTGAAATCCCTTATTTGTCTTTTTTTGTTCAAAGTGTTAGGCAACATTTGAAAAGCAATAATTACCTAGATAGTAATATCTAGAATTTCTAAATGTCACTTGTTCCTCCATGAGCTCCTTTCTCTAGTAATTAAATGTAAGCAGTAAAGTACACTAATTTGTTATATAAACCAACAAAATCAAATAATCCAAAAGCACTCTAGCAGTGAAAAATGCAATTAAGCCAGCAATGTATTCATTCGGATACAAAATACCGCACCATGGTATACCACTGTCGTCCTTTCCTTCATTAACTAGCACATGAATAAGAAAGCATGATGGCTTAATAGCATGTTTTTCACTGTTAGAAAGTATTTTGTTGTCTCAAAATGGGATTGAGGAGTCATCCACATAATTTCCATTTGTCCCATGTAAAAGTGATACATTCTACAGAGAAACGTGTTATGGCATATGGATGTGAAGGATTAATATTTATTATGCCATTTCTGTATAGGCAGACTAACTATACTAATCAAAATTTATGTTTTTATAAAATTAAATATCTGCATTTAAAAACAATATAAGAATAGTTTTTCTCCTATAGTGTGTATTTGTATGTGTACTTGTTGCTCTGATTTAAAGCTTACTAAGTGTCTACTTGTTATTTGTTTATATGGTGGTAGCATTCAAAGTGCCCAGTTAGGATTAGGATCCCATTGTTCTGGCTATTGTACAAATGCATAGGAAACATTGTCCCTACTCCAAAGAGTTTACAGTCCAGCGCTTGATCTTGCAAGGAGCTGAACACTGTGGCCCTAATCCAGCAAAGCACTTGAGCATACGCTTAACTTTAAGCTTGCGAGTAGTCCTACTTACTTCAATTGCTATTCATTTTAAAGTAAGGAAATTAAGCATGCACAGGATCAGGGCTCAAGTTAATGTACTTTTGAAGCATAATGATGCTGTTTAGTATATTAATTTAACACGTTAAAATATCTTTCTCTCTTTATTCAGGCCCATTTCCCATTGAAGACTACAGAACGATGCCTTGAATTTACCAGCATATGTAAGGGTGATGATTGTTATTTCTTCTAAATTCTGCACAAATATTTTCTTTCATACACTGCAGTTTGTTATGCCAGTATTACACAGCTTCATTGCATTACAATGGTTAGTGTTTATACAGCGAAAATAGTCCATTTCACTTTTGGCTCATGCACAAAATAACTGAGTACGTATTAAATACGAAGAGTTGCACTCTTTGGACATGAAGCTCAACTCCCGTTTGCCTTGTAGGAACTGCTCAGCACTTTGCCAGATTGGACCCCACAGGGCATGTGTGTGTATTTTGCCGTTTTTGCTTGTTAAAAAACAAGAATGCACTAAACTTTGTCGGAACAGCTCCCAAAACAGTGGAATCCAAGACTGAAACAGAATTATTTGTTCATTATGAGTGGACTCACAGCTTTATCATTTCATAGCAATACTTAATTGATACCATTCATAAATCCAAGTTATAAGAATATGCTTTAATGCTATGTTGAACGATCACATGTCAAATTTATTCAAGTTTATCAAAGTTAAACTCCTTTTCTCTATAAGTGTAACAGTAGTCTCCTTGACTTTAATGTAACTACTCATGTGAGTAGTATGAAACAGGTTAAGTGTTTGCAGGATTAAGCTGACTCAGGGCAGGAATATTCTTTTGTGAATGTGTCTGTCCCTTGTTCCACACCCCTTCCCCCCTCTTCATGCTAGGCATATATCAAATAGAAGAGAGAGAGTGCAAGGAAATGGAGGTGCGGGATTCCGCCTTTATTTTTTCCCCACAGTTTCTGCCAGGCCCTAACTCTTTTGATACTTTGTATTCACTGGCTGACTTGAGTGACACAAGAAATCCACTGTAGGAAGAGAAGCTTCCTGTGAACTAAGCCTTGTTTCCATGGTGCAGAGTTTTCTATTTAAAAATAAATTCCTGTTTTCTGGGGCTACATGTATGTACGGTGCTTGTGGTGTATTCACGCCAAGCAAAGGTTACATGGGGGCAGAGGAAGATAAGGATTTCTCTCCCCCTCCCTACTCTTTCTCACATACACTCACCCCATAACATTTACATTCTGCATGTTTTAGCTTTCAACTCTTTGATTCTGAGCAAGAAAATCTCATTACTTTTTGGCATGCATTTTAAGGTCACTGAATCATTTTTTGTTGTCTCCTTGGCATTGTAATGACTGACCAGACTTAAAAACCATTGCGTTTGATTGTTTTATGTTCATATTAAATCCTCTGTCATTGTGTATTTTACCATTTTAAACACCCTGACGCCTGTTAGTTCTACACGGTTGTTTGGTAGGTTTTGTCTTCTTGTCCCCATGGCTAGAGATCTCAGTAGGAGGAGGGGGGAAACTTCCAGCCCACAGGGCCTCACTTTAGCCACTTTGGTTTAAGTCTTTTAGGACTTCAGTTAATTCTACAGCACGTGAGTATCTGTCTTCCAAGTGATTTATAAATGGAAACGCCAGTTCAAAGGTTAACAGACAAAACTGTGTAGCGAAGCTAGTCTGCCTGTTAAAGCCTCTGACCAGGAACTGAATTTGAAAGCAAACTTGACAAGCTTTGAGACTTTCTAAGTGGAACTTTAGCGGTGAAACTCACCTCCATCCCCCACCCCCAGTACAGCCGCCTCCCTCTTTCTGGAGCACCTCACTGGCATTAGAGAGCTCCTGGTATGACAGAAGCTGTGACAGGGAGGAGGGAGAGGGTGGCAAGTGCTGATCCAAGGCAAAAGACAGGTAGAAGGAGAGAGACTGCGTGAGAAGCACCGTGGGGCACTCCAAACAAATGCACCAGCAAGGCAGGGCACAAGCCCCAGTGTGTGCACTGCAGCCAGCCTTCAGCTCTAAGCAGTATGTGCCCGGTCACCTAAGAATGACGCTTGTTAATTAGTTCAAGTGACAGCATGATAATCAGAAGTCTTTTCAATTAGTGTGTGTCAGAAATCAATGTGATTTATGGGGGGGGGGGTTGGAAAATTGATGTGCATATATATAAAATAAATTGATCTGTTTCTCATACACATAATATTTGAAGGGAGTTAGGGCCATATTGTCATTTGAATGTACAGTCCATATGTACGATCCGAATGTGTGTGTTAATATCTATACAATCAATAAACCGCATACACATTTCTCACCACCCCTCACCCCCAGAGTTACCAGCAGGAGGGAAACACTGAGCCCTTCTTTACCCTCTCCCCGCCCTCCCCTTGGCACTTACCGATCCTTAGCACTTGCTGGAAAGTCTGAGGGATGCCTATTAAAACGTAGAGAAGGAGAAATAAGAGTCCCCTGCTGGTATCCATAGCAGAGAGCCTGGGCTCACAGCGAAGGGTGCTCTCCATCTTCTCCACTCCTTTTTAATTCATGCTGAGCCTCTGCCAGTTCCATGCACTCACAAGCTGCTCCGAGGTAGGCTGTATTTCCACCTCATTCTCTCTGTGTTTCTTGTTCGTTGTGCAGAGTGTTAGAAGTGTATGTTTCCTCTGAGGTATTTAGACATGAATAGCTGTTGCTGCTTTTTTGGGTCCCGTTACACTTCTCTCTCTCTGTCTCTTTCTCTTAGCCCATCATTCCCCGTCCATCAGTTAGTCGCACGTTGCAAAAGGGTCTTCCCAGAGATTATGGATCGATGCTTCTGTTCTGTGTTGAGCTCCAGGGGGTGGAAAGTTGCCGCTCGAAATGGCTGGAATGTCTTGCTCATTCGTCCTATAGTCAAGTACAAAGGTAGAAAAGAAAAGAAAGGAAGGGCAGGGAGAGAGGGGGAGAAGGGAGTTGTTGCAGAGGTTCCAGCACTGATCTCCAGCAGATTAACTGGGATCTCAGCCACTTCTCTCCCTCGCTCTCACACGCACAGAAGTACTTTATGCTGCTGCTCTAGAGCTGATTGAATCTTTGCTTGCATCCTGATGATACAAGCAAATCTCATCTCCGTATTGGCTGGCACTGATGCTGTTCCTGGATATGATTAAAGCGGCACTGTCAACTTGAAACTGGTCAATTTCACCAAAGTGAAATAAAATCTCTTTTCTGGCGTCCACCTGCCCCTGAATTCTGCCTTGCAAAATACTCTGGTTTTTTGGACCACCTTGTCCTGTTCTGTTTTACATGTTTTTCCTTCCCCCCGTTACTGTGTGAGAGACTCACACACCCAGCATGTGAGTGGGTGTGACACAGCAGGGGTCTTTTGGAGTATGAGACTTCAGTTCTCCTTGCTGTGCACACATTTCTGGGAGCAACTGAAGCTAAGTGCCAAACCCTGCTATCTCCTGTCAAGCTCCACAGAGTAGCTTTTGGGGGTGCGGTGGGGGGTCCTCTCTCCACCTCCCAGCCCCCATTTCTGGCTGCTTTTCCTTCAGCTTGACTGCCAGTCTGCTGCTAATCCTGCAAAGAAGCTAGAGGGAGTGGGGGCCCCCTCCTACACACTTCTTGGCACCTAATCTCATGCCCAATTTGGCAGAGAATACAGAGGATGCAGGGGCAAGCCCCCTTCCTGTATTCCAAGCTCACCTGGCTCCACCAAGAGAGATGGGCAATGGAGGACTGTGCAGGGAGTACCATCTGCTTCCTAGCCTGTCTAGTCTGTCCCAGGCTCCTAGAGAGGCAGAAATAGGCTGTCACCCAGCACGCCTTCTCCTACTTCTGGTGCGGTGATATAGGGCATGGGTTGTGTGGTTCTTCTTAAGAGCTCTGCTCTGAACCCTCTCCTTCTACCCTTTATTGGGAGTACTAGTTGGTGTCTTCAATAAACCGCCAAATCACATTTAGGAACAGGTTGACCAGCTTCTTAAGCACCTATCTATAATGTTGAGGAAGAAAAACCTGTGTTATCATGGGGGGACTTCAAACTGAGTGGCATATGCTGGAGATCTCATGTAGCCAATCAACATGGTTTATGGCAAATAGATTTTGTCAAACCAGCTTGATATCTTCTTTTTTTTATGAAATCACAAGTTTGGATGATAAAAGTAATAGTGTTTATGTAAAAAGAAGAACAGGAGTACTTGTGGCACCTTAGTCTCTAAGGTGCCACAAGTACTCCTGTTCTTCTTTTTGCGGATACAGACTAACACGGCTGTTACTCTGAAACCAGTGTTTATGTAATATACTTAGACTTCTATAAGGCTTTTGACGTGGTACTGCACAACGTTTTGATTAAGAAATTAGAATGATACAAATTAAACATGATGCATGTCAACTGGATTAAAAAATAGGTAACTGATACCTCTCAAAATGTAATTGGACATGGGGAATCATCAAATGGGTGCATTTCTGGTAGGGTCCTGCAGAGATTGGTTTTTGGCCCTTTTAAATCGCCAGCCCCAGGGAAGCTGCTCCTTTTCCCCCCCCATCAGCGGCCCTGCCCATAGACCCCACCGACAGGGAGGGGCACAACGGGCAACGACGTTAAAGCGCTGCCGTAGCAGCGCTTTAATGTTGGCTGTGTGTGGGCCGGTACCGGCTTCTTACCGGTATGCCGTACCAACCCGTACTGGCTCACTTTCACCTCTGGCCCTACCCTATTAAACATTTTTAGCAATGCACTGAAAAAAACATAAATTCATTACTGATAAAGTTTGCAGATGATCCAAAGATTGGGGACGTGGTAAATAATGAAGAGGACAGGTCATAGATATTGAATGATCTGGCTCGCTTGGTAAGCTGGGTAGAAGCAAACAATATGTGTTTCAATATGGCCACGTGTAAAGTCATACATCTAGGATCAAACCATGCATGTCATAGTTACAGAATGGGGGACTCTATCCTGGGAAGCAGTAATGCTGAAAAAAGACTTGGGGTCATGGTAGATAATCAGCTGAACATGAACTCCCAGAGCTAATGTGATCCTTGGATATATAAATGGGAATATTAAGTAGGAACAGAGAGATTATATTACTTTCGTATTTGGCCCTGGTGCATCCACTACTGGAATACATCTACTTCTGGTGTCTACAATTCAAGAAGAATATTGATAAATTAGAGAAGGTTCTGAGAAGAGCCATAAGAATGATTAAAGAATTGGAAAACATGCCTTATATTGAAAGAGTCGAGTAGTTCAGTGTATTTAGTTTATCAAAGAGAAAGTTAAGGGGTGACTTGATCACAGTCTGTAAGTCCCTACCAAAAATTCACTAAAGGGCTCTTCTATCTAGCCGACAAAGGTATAATGAGATCTTATGGCTGGAAGCTGAATCTAGACAAATTCAGACTAGAAATAAGTTACATATTTTTAACAGTGAGGTTAATCAACCACCTGAACAATCTACCAGGGATCTTGGCAGATTCTCCATCACTGTTTTTTTAAAAAAAAATCAAGATTGGATGTTTTTCTAAAAGATATGCTCGAATTCAAAGAGGAATTAATTCAAAGAAGTCAGTGGTCTGTGTTCTGGAGGAGGTCAGAGAAGACACACTCCCGTTTATCTGAAACCCTACTATCTGAACTGCCATGTAATCGTAATCCCTTCCTTGTCCCCCATGTATCTCATGCTGGGGAACAAGGAAGGGATTCAAATAAAGTGAAGGTTCAGATAGTAGAGCAGAACCCCATGGCCAAGACTGCAAGGAGGAGGAACAGGACAGGCCCCTGGCTTCAGGGGAAGCCACCCTGCTGCTGAATGGCTCCTCACAGGAGTGAGTGAGCAGGGCTATGACAGAGGAGCTGTAGAGGGCTCCCTGCATTGCATGACTTCCAATCCCTGTAGGCACAAGGTGCTCTCCTGACTGGCCCAGCAGAGTCCTGTCTGGGTGTCTCTGCTCTGCCACACACCTTGCTTCAGGAATAAATTTGTTTCCTTCTGCAAATGCAAACTGGTAAAGAGATATACATAATACACTCTACAGTTTAGTACTGATATACAGACGGCTTTCCTTTTTAAATAGAGTATTAATGATTGAAAAATACACCATGGCCCCAATTCTGGAAAGGATCTCTCTTCAGCAGAGCACTTAAGCATGTGTTTACTTCCCATTGTAGCCCATTTCTTTCTGTATTTTAAGTGTTTTCAAGCGTTTAATACATGCAGAGTGTTCTTTAATAAATATTAATATTAGAGCTAGTTGCAATTTTTCTAATGAAACCACTTTAAATTGAAAAATGGTCCCTCTTAAAAAACTGAATTGTTGCCAAAGACTTCTTCAATTTTTACAGTTTTCCATTCCTCATTTTCCGTTAAAAGTTTAAACGAGGAAAAAATAATGTTTGCTCTTCTGTCAGATTTTTTTTCTTTTTCTGTATTTTTTGTTGTTAGTCAGGTTAGTCACATTGTGGGATTTTTTCACAATTGGGATGTTCCATTTTCCAAATTAAAAATTGAAAATCTTCTTTAGGAATTATCTGTTTTTGACAGTTAAAAAAATGAAAATTGGACCATTTTAAAACACACAAGGATAGGAAATGTTTTGAATGTATTGAAATTTCCTTGGAATCCCTGCCGCCCTCATTTTTCATTCAGCTGATCTCAGTATGTTTTTTTATGGTATTCTTGCCTGTGTGGGTCAGAAAGTTAACAGTTCAAGTTGTACACCAAAATGTGGGTTAATATGAAATGCTGACACTGCAATTCACTGCAATGGGGAGAGCTGCACGTTTTGAGTTGAGGTTGTAAATCAAGGTGTCTAAACTACAATGGCTCTTGCCTGTCTCTGGTGGATGTCATAGGATCTTTAGTGTCCACCTGGGCATATTTTGGAAAATGTAGAGGAAAACCTAGGTGTCCTGGCCAACATTCCTCCTCTCAAATGAACAGGTTCCGATGCCCAGAACTTTTGTATTTGAGCTATTGTTCAGCTCATACTGGCTGGCACATTTGCTTACTCATTCATGGCATTGCCAGTATTTAGTTCAATGCATTAGTAAAATAGTTTGGAATACCTTGAGAATGAAAGGCACTAACTAAACCCTGGACTAACTGTAAAACACATTAGTATTAGAAATATTAATACTGTCTCTTTAACAAAAATCAAAGGCTGGTGTTTCCTTGCCTTTCACAATACTTAGTTTTAGCTGGTTGAAATGTGTAATTTGCCATATTAATATTGCTATAAATTGGAACCTCTTAATATTTCAGGTGCATTCTTATTTGAATCCCAGGATTTAAAGCCTTCCCCTAAGGTTTTTGTCCCAGGTTAGTGTCAAAATTAGAACAGCTCTATTTTCATGTTTGGATGTGGCCAAAATGTCAAGACAGTTATTCTCATGAAATTTCTACCCAATATAAAGAAAATCTCATGAGAATGGCTCATACAATTTCTTCCAATTTGTTCTCAAATTTTGTGAAATTTTGGCACCACTGAATCCAAATCTGATACCTGGTTCATCCTTGATACCAAACTTTAACTTAAACATTGTCTGATCTAAACAGTATCTCCTTTGTGGATTCAGGTCTTAAAAGTCATTTAATGCTAATTATAGTAAGAACATTTCTTCCACATTCACATTGACCATTTCACTACACCTCTAACATCATGCAGTATAATAGTCAACATTGCAAGTTAGAAAACAGTAGCAATAAAAACTCCAAATGGAAACTTGCTAAATCACACTCCACGAGTTCTTTCCTAACCTGCAGGCAACACCTGATAACACGGAAATTGATATGATCATTTAAAAATAGCCACACCAAATCAGCATTCTGCTCTTGAAACAAACAAAAATCTCTTGTGTTCACGAAATCTTCTACTATGAATATACCATAGAAAAAGGGGGACTGCTGGTGCCCCGGCTAGCGGGGGGGAGAGGGAGGGAGCGGGGAGAGAGAGAGAAGGGGGGCGGCCCGGGCTTCAGCGGGGCGCTGCCACGCGGCTCCAACTGCCGCGCCGCCTGCCGGAAGGGCTCCACGCTGCGGTCGGCTGGGAGGGAAGGGTGCGGGCTGCCCTGCCAGGCTTGCTGCAGGGCGCTCCCCTCCTCCACGCCACCGCCCTCTACAGGGCAGCCAGAGCGGAACAAAAAAAAAAGCAGCCGTGCCGCCCTAGGATTGGGCCGCCTCATACAATCTGCCGCCCCACGCACGAGCTTGCTCGGCTGGTGCCTGGAGCCAGCCCTGTTTGTAATCACACTGAGAGGTTCCCCAGGTTTGAAAAATGCTACAATTTCCAGAGAGATTCCCTCTCTTTAAAATGAGGGATTCCACTGACAAGGGTGGACTCTGTCTAACTGGTGAAACTTTTTAAGGGTGCCCAGTATACCTGAGTTACCTCTTTCTGACCATCACCTAATCTCCTTAAAAGTGATCAGTTTACCTGCTGACCCACCTAACCCTTCTGTAATCTCCAGTCCATCAATATACACAACTTCTCTGCCACTTTCTGCAACTAATTATCTCCTCCCTATCATCAACTGTGGATTCACCTCGCTCAATTCCTTTGCCTCTTTGTCTCACTACAACCCTCAACCCTGGGTCATCCCCAACATCTGCTTCCTCTACTCCTGATCACATGCTGCTGAATGGCTTTGGAGAAAGTCCCATATAGCCTTCCTCCACCCAAAACTTGCCCTCTCCTTCTGGTCAAATAACACTACTTCTCCACTGTCAGTGACTCCCACACCTGCATGTGTAGCCACCTGTTAGTCACCTTTGATTTTCTACTATAATCCCTCCCTCCCACCACCACCACTATCACCAGCACAGGGCAGTACTGTTCTACTGTTTGACCACTACACATACACCAGACAAGGGCCATTGGCCAGCAATCTTGTGTTTAGGGTGCCTGGATCTCTCCTAAGGAGACGCATTCCCAAACAGAAAACCTATCCCATCACCAGGAGGTTTTTCACCCCACCTGACAAATTATCCTCCACAGACAGAGTCCAAGGAACAACCCTCCTGCCATCACTACTGCAGCAGAAGACATGGAACACTTGCCTGCCTCTGCCACCACTGTGGCTGTGAGGAACCACCTCCAAATAGGGGAACCACCTAGAGAGTATTAGTAAAGTTCTGAGTCTGAGTAAGCATGGTGGGGCAAGAAGGTTGGTGTGTGTGTGTGTGAAAGAATTGGTGGGTTTGGGGGGGAAAGTATGGAATTGATGGATTTTGCAGGGGCAGTTAGGTAGAGAAGTAGGAAGGAGTATTTTGAGGTGGGATTTTCAAAAGCACTCAGTTCCGGCTATGGTAATGCTTGCATTGACTCCAGTCAGAATTAGGCCAATGCTGAGCACTTCTGAAAATTTTTACAGCACTCAACACAATAGGGCTCTGATTCAGAAATGGGCATCTGGGCTACTGTAATACAAATAGGTATTATTAATATTATTATTATTATTATTATTATGTCACATGTGCCACCAAGTGTGGTAGAAACTTCAAGTGAGCCTTTATTGTTTCTATTTTAGCAGTGCATCACTGACCCATCTGTAAACTGAATATACTAACCCTTACCCATCTCACTTGGGGGTTGAGATTTAATTAATTCTTAGATGAAAAGCAATAAGATAAAATATTCTTTTCATTAAAACATCATATCACACAATAAGATAAATATAAATTATTCCCAATGAACATAGTATAATACTTAGAAGCTTTTAAATGTCACATGAGAAGAACTCTGCTGTCTTATCCAGTTGCTCTCCTCATTCATATTTTTAAATCCATTAGTACAGTACTCTCCTTCCTAACTCTAGCAAACTCTTCACTGAAACATCTGCTGAGAAATCCTCAAGAAACTAACATCAATGCACTCCATTGAACTAGTCTAAATTTAATCTGCAAATTTTCCCCCCAGCAGCAGCCACTTTTCCCCACCATAGTATTAGCTATAGGACATAAACTACAATCTAAAATGCAACCTAGGTCCACCAAAGACCCCTCCCACGCAAAGGGATGATATATAAGAAATATTCTGAAAGAAGAAACTTCTACTATACAGAATGTTATTGGTGCCTCATATACAGAAGTAGAGACTTTGGGTCAAATCTGCTTCATTATTACATTGTTACTGTTACATTGATGGGAAACCAGAAAATTCATTTGAAGTTAGTGGAGTTAATCTGAATTTGCACAGAGCAGAGCAGAACTTGCCCCATTGAAAGACAGAATGTTGACTGACTCCTGAAAACAGGCTCTTCAAATTTCCCACATTTATACTTCCTGTGGTGAATTTTTCAGTAACACATATGTTTTTTAAAAGTATATTGTTACTAAATTGTACTGAGCACTACATAGACCATTTTACCAGTATGCATTAAAGGTAAATTGGTTTGGGCAAACTAAACATTATACCAAACCTCCACCCAGATTAAAATAAGAATTGTCTTAACTAACTTTTCCCCTCTCCATTTTTGTACCTTTTTGTTTTCCTCTATTGTCCTGGTTTTGGCTTAAATGCCCAGTGAGTGTGGAGGTTATTGCAGTATTCCACCATGTCTGAAATTGGGTAGTACTGAAAATTTCAAGGAGAAAGCATATTATCATCCTGAGATTTTTCTGCCCTCATGTAGAATTGACATAGAGAGGGGAAGAAGTATTAAGAACCAGGTTCATCCTTGCTTTGGTGCATGCACTGACATGGGGACAGATGGGAACAAGTTCCTCTTCCCTTCTTCAGGGCTTTCAGTAGCCAGTTCAGTTCTTGACATTGGTTATTGCAGCTATGAGCCTTCAGTTAAACTTCTGCTTCCGTGCGTCCTATGAGCTATTGCAGAACTGCAGAATCACTGGTGGCACAGGTCTACACTAACAGCACTGACAGCCCGTAATCTGAGGCCTACCCCTACTCTGCCCCCACCTGGAATGCCTCCAATGCACAGAGCTGTTGCAGTAGTAGCAAAAAGCTGAAAGCAACAGCTCTGAGACTGGCATAAGGGGCCTTTTACCACCAGCCTAGCTTTAAGAATAAGGCTCTAATGGAGGATCTAGTCTGCAGCTTGCAAAGTACTGTAAATTCACTTAAGGCCTAATAACCCTGACAGTGTTGGTTTAAAGAGTTATTGACTTACATTTTGATAGCATATAATAATGTCCATATAGCAATTGACTCAATAAAAACTACAAAGAACACAATAGCTTTGGCTTCTAAATCTCAACGTGCAAAGATTAATGGAAGTGCGCTACGATCTCTTGACCTTTCCCTCTTTGGCATGTGAAATGTGCATAAGCGTATGTTTATAAAAAATCCTCTAAATTACTATTTTTATCTTTTTCTCGCTGGTAACATGACAGCTGCAGTCAAGATCAGGGCTCCATTGTGCCAGATGCTGTACACACACAGGCAGGTATAGTCCCTGCCCCAAAGAGCTTACAATCTATAAAGATCAAAAACAGAGGGTGGGCAAAAGAGGTACTTCGCACCAGCAATATGGCTGGGGAAGAGAGAGGTGGTGGGTGTTCACATGGCTGGTTGGTTCCATTTCTTCATTTTTTTATCTATTTCATATTATTTTGGAGGCAGGGGTGGAATGAAGAGGAATGGAAGGAGCAGGTGAATAGCTAGAGGTGAGGGAGTAGGAAATAGGAAAGAAGGTGAAATGAGGCATTAAGGAGGAAGGAGGGATGGCAGGATGGAGAGGTGCAGACAGAGTGAGGCTGGCAGTGGCAGGAATAATGAGCAGACAAAAAATAATATCTAGGGTTCAGATAGTAAAACAAAACAGTTTGTTGCTTTCACTGGTATCCAGGGGGTTCTGCAGGTCTATGAGGTAGGGATAGGGAGACCCAGCTAGGCCCTTCCTAAAAAGGTCCTGCTGTCGTTTCCCCAGCCCATGTGGTCTAGGCATGAGGATGTGGCTGAGAGTCTCTGCTTATCCTACTGCTGGTGGGCAATAATGTAGTTTATTAAAAATAGCCTCATATAGAAGTTTCTCTCTCTTAGGGTTTTCTATAGCATCCATCATCATACTGGTATAGTGTCTAAAGGCTGCACAGATAGATTAGATTCACACTTGATTCCATGGTGAACTTCATGCAGTATTCTAGTTTTTGCCCTTCCCACTCTCTAGTAGTTTGTTCTATAGCTGGGCCCAACTGACTGAAAATGTGCTGTGTCTTGCTCTCACATATTTTATTCTGGGCTTTGACAGCTCCACTGCTCCAGAGGAGAGCGTATGCCTTGGCAGATCATGAATAGAGACATTGGTGCTGACTGGAATTCAATCTTGACCTGTTCGGGGCTTTGAATTGGCAACAGAAGTGAATTAGGAGCCAAAGGAGCATGTGGAGAATAGAGGTGATGTGTTCATAGCGAGTGGTCCCATGAATGAGCCAGGCTGCCATATTCTGTACGAGCTGGAGTTTCTCCATCGCTTCTACCTTCAGCTCCAGATACGATGAATTGTAGCAATTTGATCTGTAAGTGACAGATGACAGGTGATGGGCTGCATGGTCAGATCTTTGAGTGGGCAAAGCCTCCTAGCAAGCTGAATGGGGAAGAAAGCAGGACTTCCTGTTGTTGCTACTTTGTCAGCTAGTGTCAGTGAGGGGTTGAACAGTATGATGAGGGTTCTCATCACTTGGGGCAAAAAGGGATGGTCAGTGTCCTGACATAGTACTTAATGTCCCTCCCCTTACAACCAGCATCATTTTGGTCTTGGGGGTTTGATATTGAGATCTTCATATCCAGATATTTTCTGCTTTGGGGGCCTGATTCTTCTATAGACTTTGATGGGCTTTGGATCAAGCATTTGATATTTTCATGTCTGAAATATTTCCCTAAAATGCTATCATATATTTCCTATCACAAGCAATGAAATTACACAGGAAAATAAATCATTAAAATATAACCAAATTAAGGAAATAATTCCTTCAGAATTAGCTTGAAGTTCCTATATATATGACATTATATTATACACAATCTAACCCTGATATGATGCTCTCGTAGACCTCTTAAAAACCCAAATCCTTCACAAATTACATTTTACAAGTAATTTAGATGTAATTTTAATGTAGTTCTCCTCTGCAGTACACAAATGAAACCAAAACTGTATCTGTAAATCAATTTCTTCGTAAATTTTGCTGTCTTTCTCATATAGCTAATGACACTGCAAACCTTAGTAGAGGTGCAAGTAATGTGAGCTGATAACAGTCCACATGTCCTTCAGCACTGTCTGCATTTTTATTTTATCCTTTTACTTCTGACTAATTTGCATTCCATCCACTCTATTGTGTTGCTGCATGAATACTTTCTCTGCAACTAGCTGATGACTATCCAATCATTTGACCCAGCAGAAACATGTTACTGCCTTTTCTGTACAAAATAGGATAGCATTATATATATCAGCCAAAATACCCCATTTTTCTATGCTGAATATGTCTGAAAATTAGCATAATCAGCTGCTGAAATAACCAGCTGGAGAAAGTACTAAGACCACTACATGTAACAAGACTCTAAATGGCTCTAACCATGGCCTTTCGCTCTCTCTCTAGCAATCATGCTTATTGCTGGTGAGGTGAATCAAAATCAGGATCAGGAGAAGCAGAACATATATGTACCAGTGATGTTGTCATTGATAAATCCACTGCCAGCCTCCCACAGATCTCTGAGTTGTTATGATTCTTAATTACTCTGAAGTGTAGATAATTGAAACAATCAATTTGATATAGGGCAACCTCCATAACTGTGACTGAGATGCATAATGCAGTGTTTTTGGCAATAATAAAATGCCTTTGCAAGCTGAGAAATTAATCAGCACAATTATTTTTAATCCTTTGGATCACTACAGACTTCCTTCATAACACTCATACCTAGTCTTCCTACTAACATAACCAAAATACTGATGTTTAACGTGCTGATTCTCTCATCATGTATAAGAGAATCTTGGCAGTTAATTCTGGCATTTCCCTTTTGACCTAGGAAAAGGGGAAATGGGGGGAGGGGGAGAAAGAGCCTTGACCATTATAAACAAAATGTTTCAGAAAATACCAGAAAAAGGTTCATTATCCCAAGCCCGGAAGTGATTATTTTGTAAGCCTCCTTGCCGATGGTATTAAACATACTAGGCCAGATCCTCAGCAGTTTGTGTAGCTCCATATGACTTAAATGGACCTATGCCAATTAACACCAACTGAGGAGTTAGCCTGTTCTGGGGCTAGACCCTATTGCACTTCAAAATGAAATATAAATTGAATTGTCTCAATGAGACATGGGAATAGTAAATCTTTAAAAATGAAGGGGGTTTCCCCATTAAAATGAGAGTGAAATGACTTTTACCTCCAGAGTTATTGACCAAAATCTACTTGAAATCCATCTATAAATATCTAATACATATCTCAAACTCTGCTGCAATTTTCTGATGCCTGAAAATTCTACATGTCCTACCGGATGAATTCCATTCAAGAACATTGTGTTCCTATTGAGACATCTTCTTCTTGCAGGATAGATGAGATTTATAAGTTCCAAGACTAGCTCATTTATAACAAAGTTTAGCATCAGTAGCTGTGGACTAATCTGTAATGGAATAGCCTGAGTAAATTCACGTTGCACCAATCTTCTTGCAGTATTTGCTGCCTTTGGTGTTTTGGAACTAAATTGAATGCAATGGGATCCAAAAATCTTATTTACTAATAGTTTAGATATAGAGCAGGGAGTACCTGAGAGTCCAAAGTCTGCCCTGATGCAACCCTATTGATATTTATGGTCAGGATCTTCAGCTAGTGCAAACTGGCATAGCTCCATTCAGTATAGCTGATTGCAGTTGAACTATGCCAGTTAACAGTAGCTGAGGATCTGGCCCCTAGACTTCACTGAGATTGCTCTGTTGTGTTAAAGCCTCTAATGCTGGGGTTATCAATAATTTTATGAAAACCTTGCTGAGCCATAGTGGTTCTTCTTGACCTCTAAACATGTTACATAAAATTAGTGATTAAAAACAAGCACAATTTGGAGTGAAAGCAGGGCTGTCCCACAACATTTTGGCATCTGAGGCGGGGAGCTCTTGACGCCCCCATGCCTCGCTTGGGCCAAATCTTTGAAAGGTCTCAATTCTGCCTTCTTCCTGTTCTACTCCTCTCATGGTACTGCTCTGCTACCTACCCCAATAAAGGAGAACTAATAACTTAAAATGCCTTGTTCAAAAATTTTAAGTAATACTTAACTTTCAAACACCTGAACAGCAAATGTAACTTTTCTTGTCTGCATAGTAAACACTGGCATTTTTATCTGTTTGAATAATCAAAGTGATGCTTTCATGCCTTCTTGGTTGCAAAGATTTGAACTGCTTCCTGAAGGTCCACAGTCTGGGCCAGCTCATGCTCCATTGAGATGGTTGCAAGGCCGACCAGCCTCTCCTGTGTCATTGTGGAACGTAGATGTGTTTTTATTAACTTCAGCTTGGAGAAGCTGCATTCTCCACTGGCAACTGTTACAGAAAGTGTTAGAAGTATGCACAGAGCAACAAAAGCATTTGGAAAGAGGGTGGTCATCTTATTTGTGCACATATATTCCAGAACAGCCTTTGGAGTTGATCCTGCTGAAATGTATCTTGAAAGGGCTTTCAGTTCATCACCTAAATCACTTGCATCAATATGGCACATGTCATCATGTGTCAATGCTGTCTCTAGTGCCCTGCATTGCTGGTGTAGGTCTTCTTCAGGTATAGTGAGGAGTTTTTGAATATCATACAACGTCCCAAATATACTACTGTGTTCCTTGAGCTGCATGAAACATTCTTCAACTGACTGTATTGCACAATCTAGCACCTGGTTAAAGAATTCAACTTTGAATTGTTGTTTGGGGTCTCTTATGGGATTATCCCATGCCTCATAATCAAAATGTCATCTTCTTCAGTGACTCTTGTATTCTTGAATGGGTGGGAAAATAGCTTCAGTGTGAAGTTCCTCTGCCAACTTCTGTGCACTCTTCAGAACTTTTTGAAATCCCTCATCTGACCGGTAAGACTGTAGGTATGACTTTACTTTGTCCAGTTGTTCCATTGCTCCAGAAATATCTAGGTCAACACCTTGGAGTCTCTTGCTTACAACATTTATTTCAAACAGTATGTCATGCCACAACACTAAGCCACATAGAAATTTGAAGTTATGTATGTTTCTGGTGATTCCATTTCCCGCTGCCACTGTTCTCCCACAAATAGTTCCTGTCATAGCATTATCCTCCATAATGGCAACTATGGCATCATCTATCTTCCCAATTTGGTGTTTGATAGGCTTTATTGCCTCCTGTCATAACTATAAAGGGAAGGGTAACAGCTGTCCTGTGTACAGTACTATAAAATCCCTCCGGGCCAGAGACTCCAAAATCCTTTTCCCTGTAAAGGGTTAAGAAGCTCAGGTAACCTGGCTGGCATCTGACCCAAAGGACCAATAAGGGGACAAGATACTTTCAAATCTTGGGGGGGGAAGGCTTTTGTTTGTGCTCTTTGTTTGGGAGTGCGTTCACTCTTGGGACTGAGAGGGACCAGACATCAATCCAGGTTCTCCACATCTTTCTAAACAAGTCTCTCCTATTTCAAACTTGTTAGTAAATAGTCAGGCAAGGCGTCTTAGTTTTACTTTGTTTTCTCAACTTGTAAATGTACCTTTTACTAGAGTGTTTATCTTTGTTTGCTGTACTTTGAACCTAAGACTAGAGGGGAGTCCTCTGAGCTCTTTAAGTTTGATTACCCTGTAAAGTTATTTTCCATACTGATTTTACAGAGATGATTTTTACCTTTTTCTTTAATTAAAAGCCTTCTTTTTAAGAACCTGATTGATTTTTTCCTTGTTTTAAGATCCAAGGGGGTTGGATCTGTATTCACCAGGAGTTGGTGAAAGGAAGGAGGGGGAATGGTTAATTTCTCCTTGTTTTAAGATCCAAGGGGTTTGGATCTTGATTCACCAGGAGTTGGTGAAAGAAAGGAGGGGGAATGGTTAATTTCTCCTTGTTTTAGATCCAAGGGGTTTGGATCTGTATTCACCAGGGAATTGGTGAAGGTCTCTCAAGGCTTCCCAGGGAAGGGAACTAGCCTTGGGATGGTGGCAGCGGACCAGAGCTAAGCTGGTAGTTAAGCTTAGAAGTTTTCATGCAGGCCCCTACATTTGTACCCTAAAGTTCAAAGTGGGGATACAGCCTTGACACCTCCACTCAACTTTCCCATCGTGTGGCACTCAGTGGTTTCAGTGTCAGAGGATATTCCCAGATGTTGCTTCAAAATTTGCTGTTGATGTAAGGAAAAATACATAGATGCTTTGAATTACATTAAAAAATTCAGCAGCCTCACTAGAAGCTGATGCTGCATCACTGACCACCACGTTCAATGAATGAAAACTGCATGGGACAAAAAAAGCTCAAGGGTTTAACTCTTGGATCCGTGTCTGCACTCCTTTGTTCTTTCCTCTCATGTTGGCACCTTTATCGTAGCCCTGACCTCTCATGTCAGCTATCGCAATTCCCGTATCTCCCAGCTTTTTAAGAAGCACATTTGTCATACCAACTCCTGTAGTATCATCAATGTCAATAAATTATAGAAAATGCTTTCTGACAGTCACCATTGCAGGGACATTTTCACTAGGTTCTGCTGTTGTTACAAAACGCACCATTAAAGTCATTTGTTCCATATGGTTGATGTCAGGTGTGCGGTCCAAAATAACAGAGTAATATCTTGCTGACTTCAGATCTGCCTCAATCTTCTGTTTGACTTTTGTTGCCAGTAACTGTATGATCTCATTTTGAATTGTTTTTCCAATGTAGTGGTGTGTGTACATTTCTTGGGTGGTGACTCTTCTTAGGTGCTCCTGGATTCCAGCCATCAGCTCCACAATTTTAAGGACATTTCCATTGTTTGGCACATACAGCTGATCTGAAGTGCCACACAGTGCTAGGTTTTCGGTAGCAAGCATTCTCACAACGGCAATGAGCCTTTTCAGCACATTTTGCCAATAAAGAGACTCTGATGCAATCTTCTCTTGATGCTGATCATTTATGGTGGCCTTTAACCTTAGTCTCATCTCAAGCTCTTTCCACCTATGGAATGCTCTCTGGTGACTTGCTGCCTTCTCATAGCATGCAGATTTCTAGCCAGATTTTTCCAGTCCTTTCATAGAATATCAGGGTTGGAAGGGACCTCTCACGTGGTCATCTAGTCCAACCCCCTGCTCAAAGGAGGACCAATCCCCAACTAACTCATCCTTTTTTCGCCCCAGATCCCTAAATGGCCTCCTCAAGGATTGAACTCACAACCCTGGGTTTAGCAGGCTAATGCTCAAACCACTGAGCTATCCTGTAGAACCCAATATAGCTGGAACATTAGGCTGGAAGAGTTTGCAACGAAAACAGTGTGCAGCATTCTGGGTTTTTGAGTACATAAGCCATGGCTTCTCCACTTTGTCACCATTGGGGATTTCACGCCAGTAATGTGTCGGATGGAAACTTCTATTGTCATTGTCTTTGGGGAACATGAAGTTTTTCACTTGCTGTGGCTCATGCAGTACAAAGAAGTCCCTCAGGCTACTGCTCAAGTGGGTCCACAGTCCTGGATCATCTAGACTTAAGGAACTAAACTCAGCAGCAGCTGTTTCTTGCGCCTCCACCACACTCTTCTCTGATCTACACTTTTCTTCAGGAATGTGCATGGTTACATCCATTTGAGATGGAGATATGGATGCTGCAGTAGCTGCCAGGTCACCTGCACTCTGACTGGAAGATCAGGCATCTCCTCACCACTCACATCCTCACTGGGGCCGGAAGGCTCACCGTGAACATTTGTGTCTATGTATCTCAGGAGAGCTTCTTCCTGCTTAGATAGAAAAGCTTCCTTTGCTTTCTTTCTTTTTCTGAATGCTGCCCCAGAGGGACGTTTTCTTCTTTCACTCATGACTGCTGTTCTGTGCCAGCTATAGTGGCTCTCAACACTCAGTTGAAGGGGACAAATAAGCAGGCTGGTAGCAGGCCTGAGTGAGGGAAGATATTGGCGTCTTAAGGGCCTAACTGGCTCCTACTACTTCAGTTGACTGCCTGTTCTCCTCAAGTGGGTTCAGGGAAGCAGCAGGAAACAGGAAGCTCCCTGAGAAGCTGGTGTTAATCAGTCCAGGCTCCTGGGGGTGCCAGAGAGGTACATAAGAGGCTCCTCCTCCTCTCTCTCCCTGCAGCTCCTGCTGCTTTCTGTTATTCCATCTCACCTTTTCTCCTGCCTGCCTGTTATAATCTCTTGTGCCCTCCTTCCTCCAGCACAGCACTCCACCATTTCTGTGCATCTAGAGCAGAGAGAATACATATGCACCAGCATCAGACACAATTTTCTACACTCTGGGTCCTAGTGGCGCCCCCTCCACACACACACAGAGTCTGAAACCTGAGGCAGGCGCCTCAGTTCGCCTCATGGTAAGCCCAGCCCTGAGTGAAAGGAATTTCATGAACTGAGTTTATTCAGGGTGAAATGTAATAGTGACACTACAGGGACTCTTATGAGGTCACAAGGCGGCATGACAATGGACCAGGAACTCCTTGGAACAGTAATCTTTGGAGCATCAGCAAGTGTTTTAGTAATGCCTTAATATCTGTGAGCCTGATACCCCTTTAATACAAGAGGTTTAGGTTAGGGTAGCATTTGGCCCATAGTATTCTTGTTACTTTGTCAGGATTCATAACATTATTTCTGTCTGTGTAAATTATTTATTCCCTAATAATTTGTGTATCATTAGACTTAACCAGTACATGTGTGTTGCTGCTGCTGTTCTGTTGGAAATTGCAGTAGGAAGTATCTACATTAAAAGACTAGACCTTGGGAGATGTGGGTTCTACTCCTGGCTACAGGCTTCCTGTGAAAACTTTACTTCTTGAGGTCTCAGTTTCTCCTATTGTAAAATGAGGATAAACAAAAAATAGAAGGAACAATGATTCCCGACCTCACTGTAGTGTTATCGTCCCAATTCATTAGTGTTTGTAAAAGACTTTCCAATGCTCTAATGGAAGTTACTATAGAAGTGCAAATGATTGTTATTACCAGATTCTCATTTTATGTAAATTGGCATAGCTATGCTGAGTTCCATGCAACTACACTGATTGGTACAAGCTGAAGATCTGGCCTGTACTTAAATCCATGTAAACCAGGGCATGCATATGCTTCACAATCTAAAATGCAAGTACTGTAAACCAAACAGGACAAACAGGGTTTGAGGGGTCATCGTATATTTTTAGACAAAATGTAGGCATAGAAAAAGATCCTTTTGTGCCTTGAAGGGATTGTTCTGTATGTTGTATTTAAACTTGTGAACTTTGTCCTTTTAGTATATCTAATGCTGGAAAAAAGTTATGAGATACAACCATAGGTCCCCCCAGCACATCATAGGCCCTGTTCTTTATGCAAATTAGTCAGCTTTTAACTGTAATACGCCTATGGTGGCTAAAGAGAAAATTTCTGTTTCAAGGGCTGCTAATCTCCAGAAATATGTGTTCCAAATAAATACAGTATATTCCTAGGAAACTTAGAGGATGCTTTCATTTTAGGTATGTAAGAGAACAGATTTTAGTGGAACAACTTGAGAATTAAGGTACTGCTCAAGGTGAGTAAGGGAGCAAATCTGAGCTCTCCCACCCTCCCCATGTTGCCACATGAAAGGCTCCATGTAAAGAAGGAAAGCGGACAAACAAAGCAAAACTGGCAGGCAAAACAGTGAAAATGACTGTATGCATAATGCTGTGGAATACACAAAATAAGCAAGCTGAAAAAGAAAAATAGGGAGAATTTATATTTTCTAATCTTGTCTAGTTATAATTACAAGATAATATGTGTAACAATGGTAGGTGACGTTTTTTTTTTCCAAACAGAAGAGTGATCTGCAAGTTATGTTGCTTTAATTTAGTGTTTTGTAAAACTGTATCTCGAGGTCTGAGTTATTCACTCAGCAGTGTCCTTTTAAAATACTTGTTTCTGTGAATTTATTAAATATTCAGGCAAAATCCTGCCATCAGGTTTTATCCCAAATTCCCAGTGACTTCAGTGGGAGTTCAGTGTATGTTGACAGTCTGTGGCTCTTATTATCAGTAGAACTAGCAGCAGCACCTAAAGTTAAGGTTGCCTAACTCTTTCCATTATCATTCTCTGTTTATGGTTTCTTATAACTTTACCGTACTTTATAATCATTTGCTCTGAAATTTTCCATGCTTGGCATCTGCATCAGGTTGGAGTTTTCTGGAAAGGTCAACAAAATGTTTTACTAATGATTTAAAAAAAAAAAAAAAAAAGATGTTCCTACCACTTGTTTGAAGAGCTCTCCCATGGTTTGGAGCCGAAATTTGGCAGACCTAAGAGCAGAACCATATTTGCTGGCAAACAAGAGCCTTATCCACACTGCCTTTGAAAATGAATGTGACAAATCGGTGTGCTGTCTGTGACCACTGTGGATATGTCTACACATACACATATAAAAGACCCACGATGCAGCTGGCCCACGTCAGTGGGCTTGGGCTGTGCGGCTAAAAATTGTGGTGTAGATGTTTGGTCTCAGGCTGGAGCCCAGGGTCTGGGACTCTCACTGCTGGAGTCCCAGAGCTTGGGCTGTAGCCTGAGCCCAAACGTCTATCCCACAATTTTACAGCCTCGTGAGCCTGAGCTTCACAAACCTGAGTCAGCTGACCCGGGCCAGCCACAGGTATTTAATTGCTGTGTAGATGTGCCCTACATGAAATATCCAGAGCCTCAGCTGCACATAGTCAGAAATAGAACCCAGGAATCTCAACTCCCAGTATTTCTCTAATATCTAGCATTTAATTGTGAGGATGACCTAAGTTTTATATGAAGGAAGTCTTTGGGTATTGAATCTCAAAGGAGAGAATGGGGCCATGTTAAAGAGTCATAACAGGACACAAATGGATCTCGGAAATTACAGGGCATTTCCGCCCTCTTTTGCACAAGAAAAATGTATTGTATTTGACTATGTACATGGCCAACAGATTTTTACATAGCTGGTTTCATTCCTGAATGAGGAATAGAGAAAGATTTAATCCAGATTCATTGGCTGTCAAGCAGAATATAATTTTTACTTGTCACCATCACTCCACTAATTGCATATACAGGTATGTACATGATGCAGAGATTTCTCTGGCTCATGCAATTGTCTCCCTGTCAGGGATGTTCAGGGAGCTGCTGTATATTTCCCCATCATATATGGAACAATGCACACTGTTTCATGTATGAGCCAAGAGCGTGGGTTGACTCTGTTGGACTCCATTTTAACAAATGTCCTCACCAATCAATTGTTATATGTGTGCAGTCCTCTTTATGAAGAGTGTGTTCTTTTTTGTCTATCTTATTTGCCCCAGTTCTGGGGGTTTGGCCTGGAACTGCTTGGGAAATACTGTGTGATGTATCCTGTGCAACAATACTTTTCACAACCAATAAGAGCATTTATTGGATTTACCATTTTCCCATTTTCTGTCACAATTTACTGCTGCTCACAAACATCAGCCCTTCAAAATTGTTCTGGTGGGAAACTGTTTGGCTCCAGGACTATATAGGTTATTTACCCCATGCCCTTCCTTGACAGATTAGTAGCAGATTGCTATTATTCTTTACTCCAAATGTAAAAAAGGAGACCATTTGGGTATATTTATCTACTTCCTACCTAACAGTCTGGCAACAAAATATATATTTTCAAAAAAAGTAACAGGAGACTGCATGCCCAGAACCCATATTTTCTTCTCATGAATTGTTCAGGAACCACCCACACAGTATGTTCATATTTATCCCTGAGGCTGATATTATTTTTGACATGGCCTTATGACTAGTCAAACATTGTCTGCAGTGTGACTTTTTAATGCAAGAAAGCTAAGCACGCCCTGAATTTTACTACTCATGTCAGATTCATTAGATTCACAAGCAGCATCGGAGAGCTAATTTTATTGGCATGGAGGTTGGAAACTCCTAGTACAATTAATTTACAAATCCCATTTTTTTTCTCTATTGGCCCACCCCAAGGGAAGTTAGAAGCAGCATGTGCACTCTCTGTTCTTTACTTAAAAACTACCTTTTCCCTGCATCCAGAGAAAATACTTCAAGAAATTACATATTTCTATTTTAATAACTTACCTTCAAAAATAATGTCTGATTTTTAATAAATAAGTCTATCGTAATCCAAAGCTGTATATGTAAGTGAAGTTTGCCTGGTAGACAAAAGTTCACTAAACCTTGTACAGGGCACTAAGATCTTTCCCTTTAAATCTGGATGCTATTACAATGAAGTAGCTGTCTTTTCATGGCTATAAAGGTACCCTACACATAAAGCAACACAGAACTCATTAATTTTCCTTATAGTGTCTAAAAGAACACAGGAGAAACATTTTATTTCTTGGGGGGGCCGGGGAGGGAAGGTCACTAACTGCACACAGTGTGAGTACTAGAGATTAGAGGCGACTTCTATTTTGTCAGCTAAAATTAATTCCTACTGCTGGGGAAACGGTTCTAACTGTTATTTTAAAGCTTTATGCAAGTAGATGTGGCAGCTGGCATTATTCTAAGAATCTTTATCATTTACCAGTTAGTCATGTTAAGAAGTTGTAGTTTTCTGCATCTATTTTCCTTGCTTGAAGTTGTATGTGTATTTATTTTACATTAGTGAATTATTCTGTTTCAGTTTATATTAGCTTCTTCTGGTAAACACTTCCAGGAAGGAAGGGAATACATATTGTTTTGTTAAAATATTTCTAGAATTGGAATTCTTTAGTCAAATGAATAAAAATCTGTTTTTTAAACACATACAGGAAAATAACTATCAATAATGGCCAGATTCTGACATCCTCACTCATGTCGAACAGTGCTTTAGTCTTTGAGTAACTTCATTGAAGTCAACAGGAATACCAGTGAAGTAGGGTGGCACTCTGATGAAGGGGGTCAGAATCTGGCCTTAAGGCATTTCAACTACAAAAGCAGAGGTAATTGTGAAGAAGTAGCAGTGGTAGTGGTTGCATAATTAGTTTAATAAATCGGGTCTCACAAACTTGGGTCCAGAAGCTGAGTTGTGGGTAAAGAACACACTGCATAACCCAAGCTCAGGGGGTGCAAAGGTAGCTTTAAAGCATATGTGTGCTCCTCTGAACTTAAGCCAGCTGTGGACTGCTCCAGTCACCCCCTCGTGTAAGTTAGAACAACCTGAAGGCTGCTCTAACTTGTGCAGCTGCCAGAGGCCCCAGAGGAGTAATACAGCACCTAGGGATTGCCCAAATGCAGCAAGCCATGCCCCCTTTTTAGCCACTGTGCCCTTCTTCACTTGAAGGTGGGGGACCCCTGTGCTGGGGTGCTCCTCCTGTGTTTGTGTTCCGGATTTAATTGCCATTTTGTGCCACCAGCATAGCTCAAAGTAACTGCAGCACAATAGAGAATCTGGCCCTTGTTTTAATTTCAAAAACTCATTTCCAGCCTCTGTGTATTTGAGCTTTTCAATAAACAATACTATACTTCACATTCAAATGCTTGATCCGTTGATTTACCATTATTGAGGTTAGGTTTTGCTGAGAATGGACTATTATTTTGGATCAATATAGAAAATTTGTGAAGTAACATGTTGTCAATAATGAAAATATATTGAACTCCTTTAAGTCACTGATACTTTCCATGCCCTATAACCAAAATTATGCTCTACAGCAGGGGTTCTCAACCTTTTTCTCTCTGAGGCCCCCCCCTTGACATGCTATAAAAACTCCAGGGCCCAACAGGGGCGGGGGGTCTCAGGGCAAGGGCCTTGGGCATAGATGTAGTTTGACTTCTATTTGGGGGGGCAGGGGCCAGCAGGGCTCGAGCCACCTCCACACAGCAAGGTCCAGGAAGGGAACGCCACCTCCACCCCCTGATTCACTGCAGCAGGCCACCCAGCCCATCTGGGTTGGGGGGGCACGCAACTAAAAATTATAACTCAGAGGTGGGGGGCTTAGCTCAAAAAGTTTGAAAACAGCTTAGGGTGCAGGGAGGGGATAGCTAGGGGCTGTGTGTGGGCAGGGGATAGCTCAAAGTGCAGGGAGGGGGTAGCTGGGGCTGTGTCCAAGCATGGGGGTAGCTCAGGGTGCAGGGAGGGTTTGGACTCTGGGTTTCAGCCACGGGGCCCCGCAGTCCTCTTGAAAGGGCTCGTGGACCCCCAGGGAGCCGTGGACCCCTGGTTGAGAACCACTGCTCTACAGAATAACTGTTGCATAATGTACAGGTAACTATGCATTCTTGGTGCAGGAGATCTTCAGAAGCATGAACCAACAATTTTACATTCTGATTTTCATCCAAAAATTAAGATTGTAAATGAAGTTTGCATTTTCCTCTCAATGTGCAAACATGATTGTGACATTGCAGATTGCAGTCCAGACCAGTGAGGGGCTGTATTACCCCTGGCCTGAAACTTTGGGTGCCTTACAATGCCATGCTGCAGTTGCTCCCACCTGGGCTGCTCACAGTCGTTCAGCATGCAAGTCACACACCCTGAGTGTCTGTGCGTATCTGTAACCTGCCAGCCACACCTGAGTTACATGCTGGCTTTTACCAGCCTTGATTGCTTCTGCGGGGTGACCCCAACACACCCCCAGTCCTGGATTTCCCCCCAAAATGTATGTTTTGTACTGTCCACCCTCTCCTGGACAGTCCAGAGATATTAGGTCTGTTGTGCCTTTAAGAGAACAGTACACAACAATTTAAAAGGAATTACCCAGACAATTTGATTTAAACACACTGGATTAGTTTTAATTAAAGAACAAAACTACAAAGAGATTTTAAGTGAGTGAAAGTAATGAGGCACGAAGGTTAGACATGGTTATAGAAAAAAATATAAAAATTGGTCACTAGGAAGCATTTTAACAGACTATACTTGATTCCGAGTAAAGTCCTTAAATTCCAACAGCGTTACTGACCAAACTTTTCAGGTGAGGACCTCTCCCCGAACGTCCAACAGCTGCTTCTTTTATCATCTTAAGTACAAAGGGGGGGATGGGAGAGAGATATTCTGGAGTGTTTGCCCCTCACTTTTGTAGTTCAGCCCCCCCCCTTCATAAAGTTCTGTTCAGCTGAGCAGAAGGAGACATGTAGGATAGCAGGAAAGTGCTTTGTGCTGTGTTCTTTCACCTATGTGTGCTGAGATGCAGATTTTCTTCATCTCCTTTCTTTTCCCTCACTGTATGAGGACTCTGTTTACAGCTTATATGCAAACTGTGGTAACCATATATCCCTTTGTTTAAGACATGCTTAACCTGTTGAGCCTAATCTGGGCTATGTGAGTTTGAACATGTGCTTTTAGCATTATACAGAGTCAATTTCCAGATCTTTACACACAATGTCACTACATACATTTCACCATGACATTATTGACCAGTGAGTTATTAGTTTTCAAATGATACCCTACCAGTCATATTTTGTATAAAGATTATTACACTATTGTGTAGGGCAGGGGTAATCAATAGATGGACCATGAGCCACATCCAGACTGCCGGATGCTTTTGAATGAATCCCGAAATCCTTTTTTTTATTTTATGATTTTCTCTGGAGTCTGGACCTTGACTAGTATCAGGGGGTAGCCGTGCTATGGGTACCCGCATGGCCCCACAGTATGCCAACATTTTTATGGCTGACTTAGAACAACGCTTCCTCAGCTCTCGTCCCCTAGTGCCCGTCCTCTACTTGCACTACATTGATGACATCTTCATCATATGGACCCACGGAAAGGAGGCCCTTGAAGAATTCCACCTGGACTTCAACAATTTCCACCCCACCATCAATCCTCAGCCTGGACCAGTCCACACAAGAGATCCACTTCCTGGACACTACAGTGCAAATAAGTGATGGTCACATAAACACCACCCTATACCGGAAACCTACTGACCGCTATACGTACCTACATGCCTCCAGCTTCCATCCAAGACACATCACACGATCCATTGTCTACAGCCAAGCCCTAAGATACAACTGAATTTGCTCCAACCCCTCAGACAGAGACAAACACCTACAAGATCTTTATCAAGCATTCATAAAACTAAAATACCCACCTGGGGAAGTGAGGAAACAGATTGACAGAGCAAGACGGGTACCTAGAAATCACCTACTACAGGACAGGCCCAACAAGGACAATAACAGAACACCACTGGCCATCACATACAGCCCCCAGCTAAAACCTCTCCAGCGCATTATCCACAATCTACAACCTATCCTGGAAAATGATCCCTCACTCTCACAGACCTTGGGAGGCAGGCCAGTCCTCGCTTACAGACAACCCCCCAACCTGAAGCAAATACTCACCAGCAACTACACACCACACCACAGAAACACCAACCCAGGAACCTATCCCTGTAGCAAACCTCGTTGCCTACTCTGTCCCCATATCTACTCTGGCAATAGCATCAGAGGACCCAACCACATCAGCCACAGCATCAAGGGCTCATTCACCTGCACATCCACTAATGTTATATATGCCATCATGTGCCAGCAATGCTGCTCTGCCATGTACATTGGCCAAACCGGACAGTCCCACCACAAAAGAATAAATGGACACAAATCGGACATCAGGAATGGTAACATACATAAGCCAGTAAGTGAACACTTCAATCTCCCTGGTCATTCTATTACAGATTTAAAAGTCACTATCATTGAACAAAAAAACTTCAGAAACAGACTTCAAAGAGAAACAGCAGAACTAAAATTCATTTGCAAATTCAACACCATTAATCTGGGCTTGAATAGGGACTGGGAGTGGCTGGCTCATTACAAAAGCAGCTTTTCCTCTCCTGGAATTGACACCTCCTCATCTATTATTGAGAGTGGACTACATCCACACGGGTGTATTTGGTCACAATGATGCTTATCAGTCTTTGTCTGTGTTAGTGTAAAATCATAATGTGCATGCACCATAATACCTATGAAAATGTAAGCCCCTTATTTAAAGCCAGTGCATTGTGGTACTGAAATACTTTAGCAGAATGGTGTGAATTAAGGGTGGATTGACAAGTGTTCAGATACTATGGTGAGGAACACTGTATAAATGTTTAAATAGATAGATATTATTATTAGCCCCAAGAGGCCCCAGACAAGATTGGGGTCCTGTTTTCCTATGTACAAACACATAGTAAGAGACAATCCCTGCCCAGAAGAGTTTCAATCTAAATAAATAAGAGACAAAATAAGGGAGAAAGGAAGTATTCAGTCAGTTTTATATGTTGGAAACTGAGGCACGGACTATTAAAGACTTGTCCATCTTTACATCAGAAGGGAGCCTGTAGCAGAGCCAGAAGTTGAACCCCCAGATTTCCTACGTCTCAATTCTAGTTCCTAACCACGCGTTCTCGGTTTTCTGGCTTGTGTCATAACGCTGATGTTATTTAAATGTGGTTTTTTATTTTATTTTATTTTATTTTGGATAATAGGAAAAAACTTCTGGCTTCTGGATCCCATTTGTAACTTTGGGCTGGTCTACACTGGGGGGGATCGATCTAAGATACACAACTTCAGCTACGTGAATAGCGTAGCCGAAGTCGAAGTACCTTAGATCGATTTACCTGGGGTCCACATGACGCGGGATCGACGGCCGCGGCTCCCCCGTCGACTCCGCTAGTGCCACTCACTCCGGAGTTCCGGAGTCGACGGGGAGCATGTTTAGGGATCGATATATTGCGTCTTAATGAGATGCGATATATCGATCCCCAATAAATCGATCGCTACCCACCGATAGGGCGGGTAGTCTGGATGTACCCTTTTTTTTGGTATTTTGTATTATTAAAGTATGTGACTTAAAACAATAGTCCTTTCAAATGCATCTTTAAAACATGTTTCAACAATATTTAAGCTTTATCATGTATATTGAAAACATTTGTCTGTAGTAAAAACTACAAACCATTATTAGCATCATCACTATGGATTCAAACACAACTTGCTTAAAAGTATTTAAATGCTGTGCTGAAAAATCATAGTGAAATAAGGGGAATGAAATCATTTCATTATGGCTGCATTGAATGACTCTCATGCTCACAACATTCTCGTTATAGTTTCTTCTGCTCCTCTGAATTCTTGAAAAACAACAACAAAGAGTCTGGTGGCACCTTAAAGACTAACAGATTTATTTGGGCATAAGCTTTCATGGATAAAAACCTCACTTCTTCAGATGTATAGAATGAAAGTTACAGATGCAGGCATTATATACTGACACATGGAGAGCAGGGAGTTACTTCGCAAGTGGAGAACCAGTGTTGACAGGGCCAATTCAATCAGGGTGGATGTAGTCCACTCTCAATAATAGATGAGGAGGTGTCAATTCCAGGAGAGGCAAAGCTGCTTCTGTAATGAGCCAGCCACTCCCAGTCCTTATTCAAGCCCAGATTAATGGTGTTAAATTTGCAAATGAATTTTAGTTCTGCTGTTTCTCTTTGAAGTCTGTTTCTGAAGTTTTTTTCTTCAAGAATAGGGACTTTTAAATCTGTTATAGAATGTCCAGGGAGATTGAAGTGTTCACCTACTGGTTTTTGTATGTTACCATTCCTGATGTCCAATTGGTGTCCATTTATTCTTTTACATAAGGACTGTCCGGTTTGGCCAATGTACATGGCAGAGCAGCATTGCTGGCACATGATGGCATATATAACATTAGTAGACGTGCAAGTGAATGAGCCCTTGATGGTGTGGCTGATGTGGTTGTGTTCTCTGATGTCGCCAGAGTAGATATGGGGACAGAGTAGGCAACGAGGTTTGCTACAGGGATTATCTGAATTCTTGAAGGCTGCAAGTCTTACAACACATGCAGAAAAATCCATGGGATGTTTAATTCTTGCTGAACCATGCTGTTATAGTGCTTTGGTGTCCTTGCTCATTACAGTTCCTTTTATTTGAAATTGGGAGGAGGTGAGCAGTATCCAGTCAGGAGTTGTCACTAGAATTCATCTTAATCAAAATCATACATTAAAAGCAAACATCGGTGGGTTCACATACATTAAAATGTGTTTTATTGGCATGTCATACATAATAACTTGCTTTTATTTCAATATTGTCCTTTGGATCTAATAAAATTGCAGCTGTGCACTGTGTTGTTATATGATTGTGACTTTGACTTAAACCCAAATAGACTTGGAGTGAAATGTGTTTGTTGACTTCCTCCTAGTTCCTACTGTGCTGTGTGTTATGCACCTGATACTGTTAAATGTAGCTGCTAGACCATGACGATCATACAGGATTTCCTGAATAATTTTGGGATATGTAATTAAGTTGCATTAGTTACTTGCTGATGCAATCACTCTTCCAAATGAGGAAGATATCATCAATAAACATAAAGCATATCAATATGTAATCCTTAAATAGCTGCCTGGAAAAAGTGAAAGTCTTCCCCTTAATATTCCATTTGTGGTTTGAATTACACAGGGATCTATCTGTATATATTTAGGGCTAGATCATGAACCAACTTATGCAACAGTTCAGGGACATGAGAGAGTAAAGTCCCTCCACACCTGTACTCCTGCACAGTCTCCTTGGACTGTGGGTCCTGGTGTGTAGGTGTTGCACACCTGATTACCTGCTCCCCCACTCCCACGCCACCAAAAAAGGAAAGATGTGTGGTGGCCAAGGACAATGCACCATAGCTGGGTAGAAGTGGGGCTAGTAATCTGACCAGTATCTTATTACTACTCCCGGAGCAAGGGGGAGCAGGGAAGTAATCAAGACTTTGAAGTCCAAGTCCTTGCCTACGCTGCTCCTGGAGCAGCACATCATTTTATGGGGCAGATTGCGTATGCCAGTCTAGCCCTTACTGATTCCCTTGTGTTCTGCGAGATATTTGATGTAAAAATGGGTTAAGGCAATTGGAACAGAAAATTGAAGTCTTGATAGAAATGTTGCAGAATATGAATGTCTGTTACCATTGGTCATAGGAGGCCAAATATCAGTAACAATGTGTAATGCTTGTAGAACAGTTACCTTCAAGGCACTTTGCGAACATTAACTTGGGAGGTACGGTTAGTAAGTAGTAGTATCCTAACCTGTACATTGTTAATGTTTGTGCTCACATGAACCTCTACATGGAGATGAGAATGTAGTCCTCTTTAGTTCTCTATCTTTCAGTGATTTTTCCAAGCTCAAAAAGGCACACACTTTTTCTTTTTATGTTAACTTAGCTTGAATGGACAGTTCCTCTCTCAAACATATGCTTATGCTCACTCTCCACTATTGTCTTATATGCATAAGAATACAAGTCAACTTGAATACGTGCTTTCATATTCTTTGTTCACTTTGGGCCTGAGCCAAAGCCCATTGAGGGCTATGGGTGATGTTCCAGTGACTTCAATAGACTTTGGATCCAGGCCCGCAGTGTCCTATGATCTGTTGGCAGGGTGCATGTGCTTTGAAATGGACATTTTCTGAAGTACAGGAAAACCTTTGAAAATGTAGACTTAAATATGAGATGAAACTGGAAAAGTCAGAATCCCCAAATATAGGACCAAAAGCAGAAATTTTGTTTGTTTTGTTTCTTTGTTTTTGAAGTGCTTGGGTCAGTTTCTCATGAGATTTTTCTTTTTAGGGGGAAGGATGTGGTAAATGAGTTACTGAAAGGTCCCCCGTATTTAGCCAACAAAATCTCTGTCAACTCAATCTCTATGAAATGCTGAGTTCTTCTAATTCTCTACGTATATTGCCAAGAGAACATTCTCCTGTTAGCTGTTGGGATAATAGCACTACCAGCTGTGCACCCATTTAAAAAAATCCTTTGCCGTCAGTGGTCATTGGTTCATCCAGGGCCAGCAAAGTGTTTCACTTCAAAAGAGTCCAGCTCCCAATTTCAGTGGATTGTTGCATTAAATTAATCTTAGTCATCTCAATGTAGGTAATCTGTTTAACGGATAGGGCCCATTTATGAAACTATAAAGTTTATCAGACTATAAGTACTTTACATTCCCTTTACACCACTGGATTTCACCCAAACAGACTCTAACTCCTGCAGACATAGCACCTTTTTTCACAACATTTTTCTAAAATATGCATTGGCCAATCCCAGTGGCACAGTATGTGGTCAACAATTTGGTCAACAATTTTTTCATTCAAAAATGCAGATGCAGATCGACTGAAACATTTCATGAATTTGTGTCAATTTCAGCAGATTATTTTGGTCAAAAGTAAACCTTATGCCCAATAGCCCATTAGTTAAGGCACTCATCAGGGATGTGGGAGACCCAGGTTCAAATCCCCACTATTAAATAGGGACATGAGTCCTGGTCTCCTACCTCCCAGGTGAGTTCCCTAACCCACAGGTTATGGGCTATTCTAGGGTGGGACTCTCTGTCTCTCCTGTTGAAGCTTTTCCAGTTTGTATAAATAATTAAATGTTAATTAGAGTGGGGAACTGGAATCTAGGTGTCCCACATCCCAGGTAAGTGCCCTAGCCACCAGACTTGTAGAGTCATTCTCTCTCTGACTATAGCACCTTGTGGGAGAGACCTGGACTCAAATTGCTATTCCAGAGCAAGGATTTGAACCTGGGTCTCCCACATCCTAGATGAGAGTCCTAGCAATTGGGCTATTACGTTTAAAGGCATCACTATCACCACCACTGCCAACATCTCCTCCTCCTCCTCATTTTGAATCTAGCCTTTCATTTTCAAATTTCACTTGCTTTAATTTAAATGACATTTTTTCCAACTGAAAATTCTGAAAAAAATGTGGTTTGAGACAAAACCCATAATGAATTATCTTTGATGTCTCAGAACCGCCAACAAACCGAAAAAGTCAGTGATTTGCCCAGCTCTGCTAAGGAATCCAATCCAAATCTGTGGGGACTACTTATATTAGGGTAGCAACATTACTAATTTCTGCCTGGAGGAGGATGTTGCCTACTCTGTGAAGTGAGTTAAAGAGGAGACCTTAACAATGGACTCCCTACCTTGGAGAGTAAATGCTGCAGTCACAGCCCAAAGCATATGCACTGGTGAAAAGGTCCCTGACAGCACCTAGCATAACAGTTTGACATGAATTTACTGACCTGTTTAAATAATGCTTTAAAAATGTTTGTTATTTGATAGACAATAACTTTTCTTTTTGAACTTTTATGTTGTGTTACATAAATAAATGTATAGACAATGCTGTTATTCCTGCAGGGGAATCATAAGCTGCCAAAAAGAAGGTGAGGGAAAGAGGCGCTACTCCTAATTGAAGGTGAATTGTGAAGCAAAAAATGTCTGTTCCTTTATGATGAATAGATAAAGCCGCCTAACCTTAAATATGAATCAGTTGTCTTTGTTTTTGTTTTTTTACACTTCACAGAGCAGGAATATAAGCTTCACATTTCCCTCTCTTCGCTAGAGGAAGTTGGCAGGGTCTTTGGAGGATGTGAGTAATAATGCCTCATGAAAGCTGCTGCTCTCACCCTTTTCCCAACTCTGTTGGGGGAAAGAGAGGAGGCTGACTCAGCATCTCTGCTGCATGTGTGAGAAAGAGAGAAAAAATCATAATTCAACATTTCCTCTCTGTGCAGTCGTGGGGAGAGGGAGAGCTGCAAGCTCATCTCCTCCTAAGTTCTTGCTACAGTTCTACAGCAAAGAGAAGGACACGAGAACCTCATCTTTTTAATGTAAATATTGTTTGACTATTTGGACCATGTTATACATAATAAATAGCAATGAAGGATAAGGTTTTGTCTTTGCAGTTCATCTTCCCTCCCCATACACTAGAGTAGCTAGTTTTCTTCTCAGTTTGTATCTTTTTTGTTTGCTATTACAGTAACTCCTCACTTAAAGTCATCCTCAGGGGCAGCTCCAGGCACCAGCGCAGCAAACGCGTGCCTGGGGCAGGGCCGGCTCCAGGCACCAGCTTAACAAGCAGGTGCTTGGGGCGGCCAAGGGAGAGGGGCGGCACCTGCGGCAATTCGGGGGCGGTAGGTCCCTCACGTCCCTCACTCCCTCTAGGAGCGAAGGATCTGCCGCTGAACTGCCGCCGCCAATCGCAGCTTTTTTTTTTCCCCCCAATTGCTGCCGCCGATCGCTGTGAGGGTGGCAGGCAGGCAGGTGGCTTTCGGCTGCATGCCTGCGGGAGGTCCGCCAGTCCCGTGGCTTCGGCGGCAATTTGGCAGCGAGGACTCCAATGGTGCGGCACCGGCGGACCTCCCACAGGCATGCCGCTGAATCCGCGTGACCAGTGGACCACCCGCAGGCATGCCGCCAAAAGCTGCCTGCCTGCCGTGCTTGGGGCAGCAAAAAACACAGAGCCGCCCCTGGTCATCCTGGTTAACATTGTTTCATTGTTATGTTGCTGATCAATTAGGGAACATGCTCATTTAAAGTTGTGCAATGCTCCCTTATAACGTCGTTTGGCAGCCGCCTGCTTTGCCCACTGCTTGCAGAAAGAGCAGCCTCTTGGAGCTAGCTGGTGCGGGGCTTGGAACCAGGGTGGACTGGCAGCCCCCCTATTAGTTCCCCCCTCCCCTAAGTTCCCTGTGCGGCAGCCTCTCAGCAAGCTATCAATTGCCGGGCAGTTCAGCTGTCCCTCCCCCCACTGCCATGTGCTGCTCCTGCCCTCTGCCTTGGAGCTGCTCCCCGAGACTCCTGCTTGCTGGAGGATAAGAGGGGTGCTAATGTCAGGGTGTCCCCCTCCCCACTCCTGCTGCTCCTTTACCCCATCCGGCCATCTCCACAGAGCAGCAGGGGACACGACAGGGCTCAGGATAGAGGGAGCTTGCTGGCAGCAGCTGCTGTGTCAACTTGCTGATCAACTTAAAAAGGCAATGTACTTAGAGTGGGGTCAGTGTACTTAAAGGGGAAATGCAGTCTCTCTCTCTCACACATACACACTGTGTGTGTCTCTGTCTCTCTCTGCCATGCTGTCTCCCCTCCCTTCATTCATGCTGCCTTGTAGAGCGTGAGGCTACATTAACAACGTGTTAACCCTCGAGGGCTCAGCCGAATGCTAGTTCATCATTTAGCAGTAAGGCATTCCCTGGGAAATATCCCACCCTCTTCCACCCTCTGACTCCATCACCTCAACCAGGCTTCACAATCATCATTGGTGTGTACAGTATTAAATTGTTGAAAACTTATACTGTGTATATGTGTGTGTGTGTGTGTGTATTATATATGTGTATGTGTGTAAAATATAGTCTTTTGTCTGGCGAAAAAAAATTCTCTGGAACCTAACACCTGCTATTTACATTACTTATTATGGGGAAATTGGATTTGCTTACATCGTTTCACTTAAAGTAGCATTTTTCAGGAACATAACTACAACGTTAAGTGAGGAGTTACTGTACAAACAATGTGATAGCTGAGATACTTGTGTTTAGTTAACACCATATTTCAGTCCAGAGAAATGAAACACAAAGTAGAGTATGATTTGCCCATGTCAGAGACATTTTTCTCCTGTAAATAATGCACATTTTTACTCTAATTTTCTGAACCCTTAATTTTGTCTTGCCACTTGTGAAACCAGAGTTGCTCCTCTATGTGTGAAATTGACTTTATAATGTGAAGTATTCCATTTAATTTTAAAGACTCCAATTTCCAGCATATATTAAATCCATGTTTATGGTGAGCACACACATACTTTGATCAAAGGGAAGCTTAACATGTAGGTAGTCCCCCTTGCCACCTTAGTGTGGGGCGGAACAGCCAGTTGATTGGGTTGCCACTGGTGATTGAAATTAAACTGAACAATGTATACACAAGATGTGACTTCTGACCCATGATCATAGAATACCTTCCCCAGAGACCAATAGAGACTGTTGGTGTTATGAAGGGGCCATATATTTGACCTTATTTGCACACTCAATAGGAACTGATATCAGTGAGATGTCTACTGTAGATCAACGACAATTCCTAAACTATATGCAGATCCTGGGCTGTTCTGCTGCATCCTTTAACAACTACTTCTTGGGTCCACCTTAATATGAACTTTGGGGACTTTTATTTGGAAAAAACAACAATGCAAATAGTTTCAATTAAATGAATAATATTCCTGCCCCCTAGATGCTTTGTTTTTAAAACTGTGGGAGTTTGCATGCACTGATCTTTGACATCTCATCCTTCCTGGGCTTTCCTGTTACTATCCTCTCCTGGTTCTCCTCCTACCTTTCTGAGTGCTTTTTAGTGGGTCCTCTTCTTCTGTCCTCTGACGGGGCAGCCCCACCCCGCATTAGCCCCAGCGGCGTCAGACCAGAAGCTCTGACGGAGGAAGTCCCACCCCGTTCGTACTGGGCATGCTCCAGATGCTCAGGGAGTATAAAAAGAGGGAACTCAGCTCAGTCTGGGTTGGTGGCTGCAAGGGAAGGACCTAACCAGGAAGCTCCTGCAGAGGACCAGCCAACACTCTTGAAGCTGCCGGGAACAGAGGCTTCTATAGGCCGGCACGAACCCCTACTGCAGGAGGAACCAGGGGAGGTGACCGACCCGGAGACCCGCGGAGGACCCTGGGACTCGTGGGAGACCCCAACTCCCAAGCCAGTAGGAAGCGACCCGGGGGGGTGACGGATTGGTACCTTGCCCCCGGTAAGCCTCAGTGTGTTTTGGTAGGACTCCCCCTGCTGAGCCAGCAGTAAGGTCCTACTGCCCTGTAATGAGGGCTTGCTCTATGGACTCTGGCCCCTAGGCCATGCTGCCCTGCAGGCAAGGGCTTGTTCTATGGACTCTGGCCCCTAGGCTGTGCTGCCCTATAACGAGGGGTGTAAACCCTCACATGTCCCCTCCCATTGCCTGTGGAGGTCCCAAGGATTCTGTCTTTCAACTTCTTCTCTTCTCACTTTGCACCCTGTCTCTGGGCAATCATCCATTCATAAAGCTTCAATTCCATCTCCAAGGTGACGATTTGCAAATTTACCTCTTCATTCTTAACCTTCTTTCTCTGCATCTAGTCCCACATATCACTCTGCCCATCTGACATCTCTTGAATGTCTCATCATCAGCTTAAACCTAACATGGGCAAAAAAGCCCTCTTATCTTCTCTCCCAAGCCCTCCCCACTTCCAGCCTTCTCTATCACTGCTGACAACACCGCCATCCTTCCCATCACTCAGACATTCAATTTGGGGATTATTTCTGACTCCTCCATTTCCCTTGCTCCTCATAGAAAGATCATTTCCAAATCCTGCTGTGTCTTCCTTCTCAACACCTCAAAGATCCATCCCTTTATTTTCATTCCCACAACTAAATCTCTTGTTCGAACCCTCATTATATCCTGCCTCAACTAATGCAATATCTTCATTTTTGGCCTCCTTAAAATGCATATTCTGCACATTGTTTCTCCCCTCCCTTGCACTATCCACTCCGCTAGCATTCTCCCTCCCCCATAAATGGCTTTGCCTCCTGCTGTTTTCCCCATTATGGATGATTTGACCTTCGTGCGCTCATCCCAAAAGCCCTTTACCATTTTCACATTTAAGTCCCTCTTGAAGACCCACTTCTGCTGTGCTAATTACAATGAATCTTGTTGATATGTCCATTAAGTAAAAAGAAAGCAAAGTATATGTTGTTTCCCATTTCCCCTCATCTCGGTCTACTTGTCTGTCGGTCCTTAAGTGGTAAGCTCCTCAGGGCAGAGACTATTCCTTCTTGTGTGTAGAAAGCACTCACAGTAGGCACTACCATAAACAAATAATTTTCTTCCTAAAGACCCCAAAGAGAGGGTCCCATTACCACATGCCAAGATTGTGCTGGAACATGTGATAGCTACTGTAGCTATTCATTATGACCAAAAAATTCAAAAATAGCCTTTGATTTTTGGGTGCCTTTTTCTCTGGGGTGTCCACGTTGAGACACATTAGGGCCTGATTTTCAAATGTGCTGAGCACCCATAACACCGATTAAAGTTAATGGGAGCAGTGAGTGCTCAGAACCTCTGAAAATGAAATCCAGTGTGTCTCAACCTGGGCACCCAAAATCAATGGTCAACTTTGAAAATGTTGGCCCTTATCTATCTTTGAAGCGTTGCTGTTTATTTCTACAGCACCCTAGGTGTGCATGGCTCTTTGCAGACAAATACAAAAAACCAAGCTCCTTCTCTATAGAGCTTACCAGTCCCATTCCTACATTTTCAGACAAGGCTCTAGCCCATGCAAGTGGAGAGGGAATCATGCAATGTCTTTTCTGGAGACACATAGCCGTATGTTTTGTCTCCTAGCAGTTAGCAGACAGATTTCTCTGAGGGGCTTGAAAGATATATGACTTGTTAGCACTTACAAATATTGGGCGATTTAAAACAAAATCAAGGAATTAACTAGGCATGTTGGTGATTTCATTCATCTTTCTTAAAAGGTGGGTTATCTTTTAATGAGAACAGAACATGACTGTAGAAAATGGGTTGAGAAGCACAAAAGGGATGGATAAATGGATAGTTAGCCAGAATAACAGAACAAGTGAAAACTGACCATCACCTGAAACTCCCATCCTGAATTAGTATAATTAGTTGAAGATAGGGTTGGCTCTGTTTTCCTAGATTCTCATTTAAATATAGTACCTGCAGTTTTCAGACAAAGTTGGCTGTAATACAAGGGTGGCATTTTTTAATATTAGATACTATCCTAATATTTTCATTATATAATGTTTCTTATATAAAAACAAATAGAACAAAATGTACCAACTATTTCTCTTTTAATCACTGAACTCATTAGACAGATGCTAATACATGTATAGTCTACGTGCATTTTATGTAGGCTCAGAAACATCCTGTTCCGAGTCTATTCCTCTTTAGTTGCATTTAAATTGGAGAATGGGATTGGGGGTACTTATTCCAAATGAATTAACAGTCTTTCTTAACTAATTCTTTTTAACCAGGAATCTGACTTCATTTTTCAAAAATGAGATCTGGTGACATTCATGGGGAAATTCCAGTTTTGATTTCTTTAGTAAATGCAAAGCCAAGCCCCCTTGTTAACAGCTTGTTATTCTTAAGAAGTAAAGAGCACCGGAAATTATTACGGTCCATATGGTACTTAAAAGGGTTTTCATGTGGATTAGTGGCTTATATAATGGTGGGTCTAACCCACATTGGGCTTAATTTCGCTTCCCCCCTCCCACTCTGGAGAAGAAAAAGTTTGTTTCCTAATTATAAATGTGGGTATTAGTGCAATTTACATTTTGTTTGCTTTCAGGCACAATCAGCATACACTGGAATAAGCATTTAAAAACCCTTACGAAACACAGTTGAGTTTTTGCAATTATTCCTTTAAATTTACTGAACCTATCTTGACTATTTTACTTGGTTGCATCAATTTGGTTAGGTTTGATTTGGAATTACAGACAGTACTTTAAAAAAAAAAAAAAAAAAAAAAGACTAAATAGCATGCAGTCTTCTTTGGGAAATAAAAACAAATTCAAGATTGTTCAGTAAGGATGGAAAGATTTTAACCTTCTAGGTCCTGGTTCACTCAATAGACCTGAGGGTGGTTCCCACTATGCAAAGAATACATAGCCAAAGTGATCAACACAGGATATCACCAATAAATAGCTGCATAGAATACTTTTTGTAGCAACTTAAGTTAAGCAAAGCAGAAATGCTCTTGGAGTAAATCTTCCTCCTTTGACTGCTGCTGCCACAGATATAATTTGCATGATTGAACCAAGCAATTTGAGATTGTACTATATTCACAATTGGCTGCCAAATGGAGTTGTCAAACACTTACTACAGATAAAGGTGGACTTGATATACTCTAACTACTCAAGTAGACACAACTACCACCAAAATATGTACCCTATTTTAGAAGCATCATATTGTTCTGGGTGTTTAATGTGCATACCTGTAGTATTTGAAGCAAAAGTGTCTGCTTGAAATGATTGATCACTGAGGAAAAACCTAAGTCTTAATTTCTTATAATTATCAGTACAGTGAAGACTACAGACATATTCCTATTATACTACCAACGGTGGGGGACAATTATGGTAGGCACTGTGGTAGGTAGCTGAGAATAGCAGGGACACTTAAAACTATTCACCTCAAGCTACTTGTATGCAGTGATATTTCTAGAATACAGCAATAAAAGGTTATTAGATTTCAGGAAAGAAAATGTTGAGGAAATAAGAAATCTAATGAGTTATGTTTTATGGGGGGAAGTATTAAAGCCCACCCAGATAGTGGAAGGTTGGGGAATCCTAAAAGTTGCAATACTTAAAACACAGTTATTACTATTCCCCTGAAAAAGAAGAATGCTGGCAATATGAAATATGTAGTTTCACAAGGGAAAGCTCAAGTATCAGGGTTAAAAGAGCCTTGTACTACAAATAGAAAAGCAGAGAGTTCACAATGCCAGAATATGATATCAGTTGAGACTTGCCTAAGGCCAGCAAAAAATGAGTTAATGTTAGCTAAGAGGTCAAGGAGAAAAGCAAATGTCATGTTAATTTTTAATAAAAGACAATATGATGGGGGCAGTCACTGAGGAGAAGTCATCGTCTCAGGAGAGTTTTTTTTTCTTTGTAGATGAACCCATTCTGACTTTAGGACCCAAGAATGAAGTTTCATGAGCAGGCATCATTGGAGTTCTGCTCAGCCCTTTCCCCTAAGATCTGCTGTTAGGGATTAGAGAGCATGTTAGTGCCTGTGCCCATTCAATCCTTGGCTTCTTTGAGTGTCAACTTAGTTTCCAAGTAATGTCAATTTGGAATACTGATTTATATCCTTGACTAACACTACCATCTTTCTAAGGGCTAGATCCTCAGCTAGATCCTAAACTGGCAATGCTCCATTGGCTTCAGTAGAACTACATTGATTTACACCAACGCCAGATCTGGCTGGCCCTAAATGTATAGAGCTCACCAAACAGTAATAAGGTGGTAAGGATTTACAGTCACTACCAACATGGGCCAGATTCGAAGCAGTAACCTAGCGATTCCCAGGTTCTCTATGGCATTGCAAATCCATTGAGCCAATCAGACTTCTACTCACCACCTCTAACAGGTGCATGGCACATCTCACCACTGGCTATGTGCTGCCACAGAGTCCATTGCTAATGTTTACCCTTTTATAGTTAGTGAATATTTTAGATGTGTACATGTATAAACTTGGCATGAATATTAAAGGAATGCAGAGCTGTCCTCACACCTGTTAAAATCACACTTAAAACCTGCTAATAGTTAAAAATAGGTTTTAAAGATGCCACTCATAAGAACACATATGCCAAATTTGCAGAAAATGTAAGTAACAAAAACAAAGGGATAGTTTTAAAATAGAGTATTTTTACTCCTATCTTTAAAGAAATTTACACAGATGAAAATGTCTGAACACCATTTAAAAACACAAAAAATTAAGAGACTCCAATATCATTATCTGCTTCTTGCTGTCTCAGATCTAGTTGAACTCCCCCTATGGGATGCGCACCTGGAAAGGATCCAAATGCTGAATTCTCATGTGCTTTAAGCTTCCAGAGTCTTCTCCTTAACAGGCATTTGTATTCCTTTCCTCCAGTGTTCAAGCTGTGATGGGATGAGGGCTTGTCCATGTACCCTCTTCACGGGTGTGGGGGGAGCAATCAACAGTCATTTGTCCACAATGGCTTGTCTGTCTGTAGATCTTCTTTTGTTGGGGAGGAATTAATACCTCTTGTGGAAAACTAGCATTTCACACTTGGTAATGTTTCTCCCCTGACTCTGGGGGATTTACAGTCTTATGGCTTGTCGAAACTGGCACTTTACAGAGCTGCAACTTTCTCGCTCAGGGGTATGAACCTCACCCCGTCCCCCATCCCCTGAGTGCAGCAAGTTTCAGCGCTGTAACATGCCAGTGTAGACAGTGCACCAGCGCTGGTAGCTGCGCCCCTCGTGGAGGTGGGTTTTTTAGAAAGCTAGGAAAGCTCTCTGTAGCGCGCTGCCGTGACTACACAAGCCACGGCAGCGCTTTAACGTTGCCAGCGTAGACTAGCCCTTAGCAAACATTTTTATAGTTACAAAGCAAACATTTAAACATCTTATAACATGGGATACAGATATTATAAGTAGGATTAATACATGCATCATCCTAAACATTCTTACAACTCTAATATCTATTTAACAGTACTAACACACAAGTGAACCAGGTTGGTTTCCAGCTATGCGTTTTTCAGTGTTTAGTAAGGCCCAGGGCCTTGACATAAGCTGACACCTAGTCTGCCAGCATCACAGGCAGGGCTTTGGAGCAGAGCCCAGAGCCGGAGCGCGGAGCAGCTCCGAAGCAGTGGAGCTGCTGGTTTTTGCCTGGAGCTGGAGCGAAGCTGGAGCACAGCTCCAAAGCCCTGGTCACAGGTCCCACAGCTAAACTGGATGCCCCTGCTATAAAAGCATATGTTTTTTTTCCAAAACTTATTTTGTCTCTTTCAAAAGCTTCCCCCCTCCCATGAGTCCTTTTTAAACCCATGTTTTGTTACCTTTGTCTCTGTCCTGTTCAGGAATTTTCCATTCTCCAAATGCCAGACCACTATTGAGGGGTTGGAGAAAGCTGCTTCTCCTAGCTTCAGCCAACTTCCTTAGTATATCCATTCTGTGGTCAGAGTACAGTCATTATGGTTAACTATTCTCCATTGTCCCTAGTCTGGTGGGGTATATGGTACAGGTCCTGTCAGCAGGGCCACCCAGAGGATTCAGGGGGTCTGGAGTCTTCGGCGGGGGCCGCCGAATTGCTGGCACTTCGGCGGCAGATCCCGGAGCGGAAGGAGCCCCCTGCTGCCGAATTGCCGCCGAAGACCCAGAGCGGAAAAAGCTCCGGGGGCCCGGGCCCCACGAGAGTTTTCTGGGGCCCCCGGAGCGAGTGAAGGACCCCGTTCCAGGGCCCCTGAAAAACTCTTGTGGGGCCTGGGGTCTGGGGTAAATTGCCCCACTTGTCCCCCACTCTGGGCGGCCCTGCCTGTCAGCCCATGGTGGATTCCATATTTACATAGAAGCATTCAGTAATACAGCACTTTTCATAGTAACAATTTAGATTAGTAGAGTCTAAGGCCCAAAGGACCCCCGTGATCATCCAGTCTGACCTCCTGCACAACAGAGGCCTTAGAACTTCCCCAAAATAATTCCTGTTTGTCACATTGTCCTGAATTTCTTTCGAAGCAGCAGCTCTATTTAGATTAGTGAGAACACTGGGGTGAAATCCTGGCACCCCAGAATTCAATGGTAAAACATCTATTGACTTCAGTGGGGCCAGGACTTCACCCTCTATTGGTATTAGTCTCCAAGGGATAGTCCAAATTCCCTGACCCATCATGCTTAGTACCTTATTTTTAGGTAGTTAGCTACTCTTTCCACTGTTGGTTACTGTATCCCTGCCTGCACTGACACTGCTCTTCCAGCAACCCATTATATTCTCTGATAGATGTCTTCTCTTTCACCAACTGAAGTTGGTCCAGTAAAAGATATTACCTCACCCACCATGTCTTTTTAAAGTTTATAAGGTGTTCCTACAGAACTCTTACATTGGAAAATGTGTATGTGAGAGGAAAAGACAAAAACTGGAATCTTAAACTGTATTTAAAAACGTGTGCCCACATTCACAGCTGTGCCCATTAGCCTCAGGGTCCAGCTGAGAAGAATGGGAGGAGCAAGAGAGTCAATTGTGATTCCCTGATCCTGGGGCTGATCTCTTCCCCCCCCCCCCATTTGGTCCGTGTTGTAGCTTAGAGCTGCTTTAGAAGTGCTCTAAAATGGCTGTGGCTCCTCAAAGCTAAGACAGCAGCAAGAGATTGCTGCACTCCAGCCATTCCTCCCTTTACTTAGTCATGTCCCCAAAACACCCTCTCCCACTGGACACTGTAGGAGAATTGGTAGCTATATTGGCTCTATGATAGTTGGGGATATCCCAGTGCTGGGGGAGTCCTCCGCTAAATAAATCCCCTGGTGGATGAGCCCAAAAGGTCTGTAAAGACAGTGGAGAATCTGGTCCTCAGGAGTCAATGTGAAAAGCAGATGAACCTTGGAACTGTAGGTAAGGAATTAGTCCCCTTTCCAGAACTGTGGTCTCTTTGGGTCATGGTATTCATTTGCAAACCTAAGTCTGCAATGCAGCTGCCAGCACAGTTTGTTTCTTGTCAATAAAGCAGTGGAGCCCTTGGACTCTGAATGGCTCACTAGCAATGCACCTTAAATTGATTATAACATTAGTCCTCAATTTAACAAAAAAGAAGAAACAAACAACACACCAAATCTCAAATGGCAGCAAATAAACCTTTGCTCCTGCTGACAGTTACTGTAAATTGAAATGCTTTCTATTTGGGAGGGTCATTAATATGAGCCCCTAAAGCTCATTTCTTCATGGTCTAGAGTTTTAAATCAAGATTGAAAATTCCCAATCGATGAAGCAGCTGACAAATCTCTTGGCAGTCTGGTATGAGCATGTATTTTGTGCTTTCCATTTAGATGGCACTTGGTACTGTCCTCAATTCATTTGAACTCCTCACAGAAACACTATTCTCATCCTCTTGCCTTCATGTGGTGAGATCTGGAGTCTCTTGTGTCTATTCTATGCATTTATTAGCATGAAAAAAGAGCTTCACTGAAAACTACCATGGGTCCTGACTTGTGCAAAACTCTCATTGATTTCACTAGGAGTACTGCCTCTATAAGGACTGAAACGGGGCTTCAGGACCTATGGGGAGAAAGCTTGGCCCCATTGAAGTTACTATGAATTTTGCTATTGACTTCAGTGGGGTCAGAATTTTACACATGGTGTTTTGCTGTTGAAAAGTTCCTTTGGCCAGATCTTCAGCTGGTATTGCTCAATTGGAGTCAATGAAGTTACATTGATTTACCCCAGCTGAGGATCTGAGCCTTTCTTTGCAGCCTCCAATATAGCAGTCCATCCCTATTCAACAAAGAACTCTGCACATACTTAAAGTTAAGCGTGTGGTTAAATGCTTTGCTAAATTTGGGCTTTAAAGTGCAGAAGTTTAGTGGTGTTTCCTCTCAAGTATTTTAAAAAAAAATTAATTCTCAATTTCTTACTGTTACAAGAACCATTGCCATGCAAAGTTCCAATTACCCATTGGTAGTGATGAGAATGTTCTACTGCTAGCACAAAAGATAAAATGAAAACACTGTCACACTGAAATGAATGATTTTTATGCTTTATTCAAGTTCTCAACAGCTGTTAGTAAACAGGCATCAGAACAAAATACTCTTAACTATATGTAGTCTCCAAATTCCTTTGGGTTATCTGGTCACTCTGCCTAAATACCAAAACAAATTTGGTGTTAAGTACCTGCATCTTTTTGTACCAATTACTGCCCATTGCTTGTAATGGTAATACAAATTATATTAATGCTTTGCCAAACCAGAGCGCTGACTGAATCTGTATCCAGAATACTTTGTAGTGTGTAGCACGTTTTACAATCCACATTGTTTTCATTTTATTATTTTCAAACTTGTTATTGTAAATATTATAATATTGGGAGATTTTATATATAATGCTTTCTCTGTTTGTTTCTCTATTTATATCAAAGCAAGGGTGTGAAGGTCTACTTATATCAAATAGGTACAAAAATCATATGGTAGTGGTAAGCTATGTTACAGCTTTTAAAATAATGGATTTGTTATTTCCCATTTCCTTTCAATCTGTTCCAAACTCTGTGTTGCTCTGGCTAGTTTGCTTCACTATAAGATTTACTATCCCATTGAGTTGAGTTATACCTCTTTCTGTGGTCCTGTAGTCCAAATTTCAACAGCTTTGTACAGGAGCTTTAATGGTTTTCATAATGTAATTTGCGGCTAATCTTAAAAGAAGTACTTAAGTGTTTTAAACAAACTTCCTTTAAGTTTTGTGCCATTATCAAGTCCTAGTCATCTCTGTCTGGAGATGGAAAAACTGTGTATCCCGCCTAGTTGGGAATAACATTTACACCTTCTTTACCACATTGCCTATGCATGATTTTAATACTATTTTTAGTTTTGTGAAAGCAAGTCTGCTAGTAGTCCCTGAATAAGGTCATTTCCTTTAGCTGTGACTTGTTTTAATCAATAATTGTATTAGTGTGGCCATTTATGTTTTTATTGTCTTTTAGCCTACCCTAGTCTTTCAGCCACATCATTCTTTGAGCTGTTGCTTCACTAATGTACTGAATTCTTGGCAAGCTGTATTTCAACCATATTATAGCAGTTTTTCATGTGTCTCTGCTTTCTGAATCAAACTTTCTTGGCAAAAGTGCATTCATTATTGTATTCCTTCAAGTTGATTTTAGAGATCATTTTAATTTGGTTTTTCATTTGGTTCTGGTTGGCTTTGGTTTCTGTTATCTGCAGTATCCTGTTGAGGCTGTTACCACCCACTGACAAAGCAGTTTCTGCCATTACTGTACTTTTTGGATTCCCATTTCTATTATTAATTGTCAGAAATAAATAACATTGCCCAATACATCCTTGCAGAGACTCTTAATGTAATGTAGATGTTGCAGGTGGAACTTCTCCTCCCAATTTAAGGTGGGGCAGGGAACCTCAGACAAATATAAACCACCAAAAATCAAGCCAGAAGAGTCATAACTCCAAGAGTTCACAGGATCCAGGTTACTTTAAATATCCCTTTAGTATTAGTCACAAATCCATTGTTCATCCACTCTACGCTGAATCTTCATTTAACTAGTGTAATATTCACCCACGGTTTTTTTAAGTGCTTTGCGGGGAATGGTGTCTAACTTTAAAATTAAAACTTTTATCCAAAACAGAGAATAAACTTAGAAATTCAAATATAAATTTTCAGATTTACAACTGTTTAATAATAAACTCAACAATGGACTAATAGCTATGCATTTTTCCCTTCCCTCACATATTCTTATTTTGGAATATTCAAAATTTGTACATTATTATTTCTATTATGGTAGCACTTAGAGTCACTGATCTGGTACTAGGGCCCCATTAAGAACATAAGAATGGCCGTACCGGGTCAGACCAAAGGTCCATCTAGCCCAGTATCCTGTCTACCAACAGTGGCCAATGCCAGGTGCCCCAGAGGGAGTGGACCTAACAGGCAATAATCAAGTGATCTCTCGCCTGCCATCCATCTCCACCCTCTGACAAACAGAGGCTAGGGACACCATTCCTTACCCATCCTGGATAATAGCCATTAATGGACTTAACCACCATGAATTTATCCAGTTCTCTTTTAAACACTGTTATAGTCCTAGCCTTCACAACCTCCTCAGGTAAGGAGTTCCACAAGTTGACTGGGCGCTGCGTGAAGAAGAACTTCCTTGTATTTGTTTTAAACCTGCTGCCTATTAATTTCATTTGGTGACCCCTAGTTCTTATATTATGGGAATAAGTAAATAACTTTTCCTTATCCACTTTCTCCACATCACTCATGATTTTATATACCTCTATCATATCCCCCCTTAGTCTCCTCTTTTCCAAGCTGAAGAGTCCTAGCCTTTTTAATCTCTCCTCATATGGGACCCGTTCCAAACCCTTAATCATTTTAGTTGTCCTTTTCTGAACCTTTTCTAGTGCCAGTATATCTTTTTTGAGATGAGGAAACCACATCTGTACACAGTATTCAAGATGAGGGCATACCATCGATTTATATAAGGGCAATAATATATTCTCAGTCTTATTCTCTATCCCGTTTTTAATGATTCCTAACATCCTGTTTGCTTTTTTGACCGCCTCTGCACACTCCGTGAACATCTTCAGAGAACTATCCACAATGACTCCAAGATCTTTTTCCTGACTTGTTGTAGCTAAATTAGCCCCCATCATATTGTATGTATAGTTGGGGTTATTTTTTCCAATGTGCATTACTTTACATTTATCCACATTAAATTTCATTTGCCATTTTGTTGCCCAATCACTTAGTTTTGTGCGATCTTTTTGAAGTTCGTCAGTCTGCTTTGGTCTTAACTATCATGAGCAGTTTAGTATCATCTGCAAACTTTGCCACCTCACTGTTTACCCCTTTCTCCAGATCATTTATGACTAAGCTGAATAGGACTGGTCTGAGGACTGATCCTTGGGGGAACACCACTAATTACCCCTCTCCATTCTGAGAATTTACCATTAATTCCTACCCTTTGTTCCCTGTCTTTTAACCAGTTCTCAATCCATGCAAGGACCTTCCCTTTTATCCCATGACAGCTTAATTTACGTAAGGTACTGCATGCATATAAAATAAAAAGCACAATCCTTACCCACACAAACTGAAGTGTCCTTCAGTTCTGTATTTTCACCAATAAGTAGGGCTAGCAATTTCTACACTCATTACATATTACAGCATTGTGAGCACTTATGCAAAAGACTTACAAAACTATAAAAGCAGAAAACATTTATCTGTATTAGTTTAAAGAAAATGCTTGACCCCTGTGCTGGTTAGCAAACTGCTGATACTGCTTGTGAACATCTTCTCCCTGCTAGAGGGGAAAAAATGCCTCCAAACATAACGCCTTAATGTACAGAGTACCTTCTGTTATGTAGGAATAGAATAGCTTTACTGCCCTTCAGTTACCCAGCAAGTACACTAGTTCATATAGGTTTAAGTTTGCTACGCCATTAGTGCTTGGTGTTGAACACAATCATGTGCCTGCATAGTAAATACAAAAAAGGCAGCCTCCAGAGACCAGAGCTGTGTAAGAAGGAACATTGCAAACTGAAATATAAAGTAAGTCTGGGTCACGTTTCTTCTCTGTATTAGAGAATATTTTCTTGTGTAGTAAATTACAAGAAAAGCAGTCAATGCCCTTCTATTTCTCTGGAGTACTGCCCTCTTAGTCTACGGCTGTAACAGAGGAAGTTCTGAAACACACAAGTAGTCTATAATTGTGGGCAGACTGATACACAAATGCATCAGCAAACATTCTGCATTATTTCAGTTTCACACTCCAGCTTTAAGGAATAGCCTTAGGTCCTGCCTTAGGAGCCACTCTGTACCCACTTTGATAAGACAAACAGGCATACAGAGACCAAACAGCACAAAATGGAGAAAAAGCTCTAGTCGTTTGTGAACACTATGGAGTGATTTTAATACCAGACAGCAGCCCAAATTCACTTATGGTCTCAATGACAAAGTCTGCTGCGGAAGAGACTGGACAGTGCCAAGAATCAACATCCTCCCCCTCTGCTGGGTTTTATGCAGCTTATCAGAGCAACCCCCCAAGGACCACCCTGCCAAGGGAGGGGAGCATGATTAGGGTGACTGAATGATATGCTGGTCAGAACATGCTTTTCCCATCTGCTGGGACATAAGCAGAGACATGCAGGGACATGGACTGAACAGGGATGCTCTCCTAAATTAAGGCCCAGGATTCGTGACTCCCATTCCTGTGCATTAACCATGAGACACTCTTCCCTCCCACCATCATGCTGAATGTACTCTGGATGTGTGACTGCATATAAGATTACTAGTTACCAATAAATATAAATACTTAACATGTCACAGTAATGAACTTAATTTGTAAAACTTTAATATGAGGAAAAATTAAATTACAATCAGAGAATGTTGTGGTCACTTTCCAAGATTTTTGCACATGAATAAAATGGTTGACAACTGGAGCTTGCTTGTGCGTGGACACTATGGGAACACTTGATTTAGTAAACCACAGGATGCAATATTGTTTACTGAACTATTTCTTAATTCAGTGTAGCATTTTAATGGTTTGTTTACTTTGATTTAGAGTTTTTTAAATTTCTATTCTTTCTTTGTTAGGTGGGTCAGATAAGCCTCTCAGGCATGAAACATCCAATGTTCCATTAATTAGTGCTCACATGGTCACATGACCATCAAAAAGAATCCTGATGGCTGCTCTCAAATGACAGAATGATCCAATTATTTCATTGTAACTAATCAATCCACCTAGGACACATACAGCCTGATTCTGAAAGGTGCTGAGTACCTCCTGGGGGAAGTGATCTATTCTTATTGATATCTGTGGGAATTCAGGGAGCTCAGTGCTTCTCAGGATCAATCCCAAGCACGCTAAGGGAAGAGCTGTTCTAATCATGCAATTAGCAAATGTATGAATTTTTGACTGCAGGTAGATCACATAGACTGGTAGGACTGCTCTTTGGTTTCGTATTTCGGAATGCTGGATACCATAAGCCAATTCTGTCACACTTGTATCAGGCATGAGACAAGGAAAGGAACTTAAAATGGTCACTCTGGCACCTGTTACTGACCATTTGTGGGTCATTGGTACTATACACCATAGATCAGCACCTTCTACAGCGTAAGTTCTCTGCAGGAGGCAATGTTGCACAATCCTGAACAGTCCCAGGTGAATCAATTTAAGGATTAATTTACTTGTTTAAAGTGGCTAATGCAATCAATTCATTTTTGGCAGCAGTGCATGTCATCTTAGGCATCTAAGATTTTTTTTTTCAAATACCACTTTGTGATGGGGTGTACAAACCAGACTGGGCAACAAAGGGTTAAGGGGCTGCTCTGGGCTCACCCAGTCTCATTCCCCTGCACCTGCAGAGATGCACAGGCTGGAGGAAGAGTTAAAAGGGACCAGAACAGCTCATTGGTGAGCAGGGCAGGGATGAGAAAGGACTTTTACCTTGCAGCGCCTGAGGAAAGGGCAAGGGGAAGGCAGGCTCTCTTCTTCAAAACCATCCTGAAGGTCCCATTTCTCTCTCCCCTCCCCCCAAGGGAAGGGAGGACCTGCTTCTTATAGACCCAGAGAGGGAGGCATTTACCCCTCTCACCTACTAACCCAGTTTTTGTTGATTCCCCATTTTTTGTTTATGGTCTACCCTTGAAGGGGAGAGAATCAGAACTGATCTGGCAGGAGGTCCAAGCCATGAGTGGAGGCAGTTGTCACTCCGAGAGAGCTACCATGCCACACCCAGCTGTGAAGAGCCTCTGGTGATAGATTGTGAACTTTGGACAATAATAGTGTGGTTAGAGTGGGGCAGCTGTAAGGCTCTCCTGGGTGTCAGACCCTTGGGTCACCCTGAGAGGGCCCTGAGTCAGTACCTGGTGGAGTAGGAGGTTCCAGGCTCCCCTACCAAAACCTTCCTGTGAATGTTGAAGGGCCTAAGTCCTGACCACAGGGCAATGTTTCCCATGAACCAAGATCATCACACGTTTACATTAAATGTATCCCAGCTCCTCTAGAGCCTCCAGCACCTTTTGTTTTGATTGTTTATAGAGCGGGGCGGGGGGGGGGGGAATCTGCCTTTTCATACTTTTTAAAAACTCTATTTCAAGTGCTCCTCTCAGTTTAGAGAGAAGGCACCAAGTTCAGAGCATAGATTTTTGGATTGTTTGTGTTTATTTTCTCCTGCTACCTTTTTTCCTGTATGAATGATAAAACAAACATATGCGCGCCTATATCAAATACTATATATCAGTGAAAAGCAACAGAGGGTCCTGTGGCACCTTAGAGACTAACAGAAGTACTGGGAGCATAAGCTTTCGTGGGTAAGAACCTCACTTCTTCAGATGCAAGACTTGCATCTGAAGAAGTGAGGTTCTTACCCACGAAAGCTTATGCTCCCAGTACTTCTGTTAGTCTCTAAGGTGCCACAGGACCCTCTGTTGCTTTTTACAGATTCAGACTAACACGGCTACCCCTCTGATACTTGACACTATATATCAGTGGTTCTCAGACTGTAGGTTGGGACCCCAAAGTGGGTCGGGACCCCTTTTTAATGGGGTCACCAGGGCTAGCATTAGACTTTCTAGAGCCTGAGGCCCAAGCCCAAGGGCTTCAGCCCTGGACGACAGGACTCAGGCTTTGGCTTCAGCCCTGGGTGGAGGGCCTTGGGCGGGCTCAGGCTTTGATCTCCCCCCCCCCCCCGCCCCCACACACACACCTCCTGGGGTCTTGTAGTAATTTTTGTTGCCAGAGGGGGGTTGCGGTGAAATGAAGTTTGAGAACCCCTGGTATATATACATAGATAAAAGATGTTAAGTACATGGGGATGCAGAAAGAAAGGCAGGGGTTTTCAAAAAAAGATGAGAAAGGTAGGCACCCAATACTATTGTGCCTAGCCCTTTCAGGCTCCTTTGAAAAGATCAAGCCCCAAAGTATAAGAGAAACTAAGGAAACAGAAATTAAAACAGATGCATGTGTCTTCAAGTCATGCTGCTCTCCTCCTGAAAGTGCACTGGACAACAGTCTGAGGAAATATTTCTTCACTGACCATACATTTCTATGGTGTATTTCTTGTTGGTTTTTTATAGTGCTAAAAGTTCCTGGGGAGAGAAATAAGCCTTCTTTTAAACTACGAAAGTACGGTATGGGTTGTGTATGCAAACTTCCCCACATTTCCTAGTAATGCCAACATTTTCAAAAGTGGCTTCTAATTTGGGGTGCCTCTGTTTCTGGGTGCCAGTTTGCAACACACAGTGTCAGATTTTTTAGAAGTGCTGAGTACCCACAATGCATGTGAAGTCAGTGGGAGCTGTGGGTGCTTCATATCTCTGAAAATTAGGTCTTAAATTCTTAGACCGGGACACACAAAATTTGAGGAATCTAAAATGGGTGGTCATTTTAGAATATTCTGGACTAAATGTCTCAGTCTGACTGGAGAGGGGCCTCCTCGAGTGGTGAGATGACTGACTAGACTTCATGCCCATAGAAGCTGTGATTCACAAAGCCCTTAAGCACATACTTAAGTTATTCTTCCCTATTCAGGAGAGCACTTAAGCACATACTTAAGTTTAAATTTAAGCATGGGCTTTGCCCCTTGATTTCAATGCTTCTTTGAAGGTATCACTTGTAGTGTTGGTTTTGGAGATGTACTACATAAATGGAGTGATCTCCAGGAGGGTGGAAAGGAGGTCCTATTTGGACATATTCAGACATTTTGTCATCCGAGTCACATTAAAGCTCTTACAAAAACAACAAGGAGTCTGGTGGCACCTTAAAGACTAACAGATTTATTTGGGCATGTGCTTTCGTGAGTTAAATGCATCCGAAGAAGTGAGGTTTTAACTCACGAAAGCACATGCCCAAATAAATCTGTTAGTCTTTAAGGTGCCACCAGACTCCAGACTCCTTGTTGTTTTTGTAGATACAGACTAACACGGCTACCCCCTGATACTTGACATTAAAGCTCTTACATATCTGGCATATGTTTGTCACTATATCTGTGAATGTGACCCATTATTAAACACTAAAGTCCCAATCCTGCAACAAGCTTTAAACATGTAGAGGAGTCTCATAGAAAGATTTGGGTCCATAATTGTAATTCCATTGATGGGTTCTAGTAACCTCATAAACCAAAGGAATTAAACTTGTCCCCAGAATCCCAAAATGGAGCTCCTGGTTTAACCCTTGAGACAATGCAGATGTAGTATCAAAATGAACAAAAATGGTAGATCAAGGCACTTTATTGCCCAGCAGTCATCAACATTTCTGTTTTTACAGATTTATGCAATATATCACTTTAGTAAGTTAGGTTAAACTTTGTCAGTTTCACTGCAAATATGAGCCAAAGTTACCAGCTTGGCATATTTTTCTTGATTTCTTTAGTATTTGGGGGATTATCACAGAATTTCAGCTTTGTGCTTTGTTGAGACCTTTTCCTTATTTGCTGGCCCAAGCTTTGGCCTGATCTATTTAAACTGTGGATATTTAAATTAACTACTAGAGAAAATAGAATTAATCTGGGTCCATAGCTATTGGTTCTCCCTGATCTGTTAGATTTCTGTAATTTTTAAAAAACATTATTCTCCTCCCTCCCGCCCCGGCAAAAAGAGAGGATTTCAGCCTTTTCTCCAAGCTGTGGATTGACCATTCATTCGTCTCTATTTCCCAAAGTTTCTCTTGAAATCTCTTTGTTATCCTTTCAAACATGATGTGGCTGCAGGGTAGCCCTCAACCAACCCGACAGCAATCAATTGCATAAAAATACCCAAACTGTTGGATCTCCTTGGAAAGGACATTTCAGCCCAATCAGAGACTGTTCTTTGAGGGTACTTGATGCTGATGATCCTTTTGTTTTACATCTTTTATTTTGGTCTGTTCAATTTTGTATCTACTTCTTTGTTCCCTGGAGATCAAGTTTAAAAATAAATATTTTCTTGAACATGATCTTTAGCAGTGTACTCACAAACCTTTCACACCACAAGCCCTACATGCTTAAGCCCCACTTTGAGAGAGCTTCACCCCAGCATCTGATCCAAGAAACAAAACTTGTCTTTGTGACAACTGGTTGAAGGATTATTGAACAGCTAGAAATACATTGAGTCTGAATGTGCCATGTGTATGTGGAAGTTCACAACCTCTTCTTGCCCAGAAACCAAGGAGAGCATAAAATCTTGGCACACTGAAGTCAGTGGCAAAACTCCCATTGACATGGGTCCACAATTTCACACACACAGTCTATCTCTATTCATAATCCTTAGATCCACAATCATTACTCTGCAGTCAGGAGCCTGGCTTGATCTAGATAACATTTGAAATAGAAAAGCTACCATATTTCAATAAACTTACCACAAATCAATTGTACTTAAATATGCAAAGTATTTGATACCTAGTAATATTACAATTACAGCTTAATATCTCTCTCCGGGGAGAGAAACACCTGGGGTTAATTTGACCAACCATTGGATGTCACTGTTGAGCTATAGAATAAAGTTGAAAAGAACAGTTACATTTATGCAACAGTAATAACTTGAGTCTTAAAGGTCTTTTACGTTATGAGTTTCAGCTGGTTTGCCACATTTCAAAATTGCGTAGGCAAGTATTCTGTGTGTGTATTTTTAAGTTAGATATTTAAATTATAAGTAACTAGCAAATAAATACCTGTCCTGTTGACACATCTCACATTCAAACTCAGCTCATGACAGCAGCCAACATAGCTCTTGAAGGTAGTAATAACTTCTTTCAAACAGGAGGGGATAGTTTAAAACCTCTGCTAATCCTGGAAACAGGAGGATTTTTCAGTCTACAATTAACACCATTTTCCCATTAATAAACAGGCATTTATTTTTCCATGTAAATGAGAGTGCAGAACTGTAGCGAATATGTGCATATTCAACAAGGAGAAAAGACTAATCAAGCGACAAAAACCCTTTCCTTTCCTCAACTTCACTTGTTTTTTGTGTTCTACAAGCGCCCCCCCCTGATCCCCCTCCCCCCCCCCCCCCCCCCCCGCAGGACAAATCTAATATGAAAAGTTAAGTAACGGAGTGTTGTGCAAAACAGGGCCGCCCGGGGGGGCGGAGGGGGCGGCGCAAGAGGGGCAATTTGCCCCAGGCCCCGGGCCCTGCAGGGGCCCCCATGAGAATATAGTATTCTATAGTATTGCAACTTTTTTTATGGAAGGAGCCCCTGAGATTGCTTTGCTCCAGGCCCCCTGAATCCTCTGGGCGGCCCTGGTGCAAAATTTGCACAACGAATAGATGTCACTTTAGATATGTGGGCAGCTGGGTCAGCAAATACCAAACCTAACACAGGATAGAAATGCAACATTACTTGCATATAGAGTCCTGGCATGTCACTGAGGGGAATGTGATTATTTTAATTGCTAGCCACTCCTTGAAAATGGTATATGTGTAAAATACAATGGGAGTATTCTGACATCTGACAACAAGGAATAGTATGTTGCACTTCTGTAACAAACATTTAATTAAGTCTCGCAACATCCTTGGGGGGTAGATAAGGGATAGGGTGGGGCCTCACCACACCCACTATGGAAATGCAGCCATACTTGGGTTACCATACAAAAGTACTACACAATGGTTTAGGGCAGGAAGTGAAGGACACTGTATCCAACTGATATTGAAAGGGGTGTTTGGGAAGACTGAATGCACTTACCTAAGCTGGAAAGTTCTTAAATACACCATGGGGGAGAGGGGGCTAATGACCACAAGTGTCTCATTCAAAAGACACTAAATTCACTTTCTGACCTAAAATTTTCACTATACACTACACTGTACTGCATTTACACTGTACATATGAGAACACAAACTTTGGCTTGGGTTTAACATTGGTTATTTTATTAGTGTTTATTATTTCTATGACTGTAGCACTAGAGCAGGGGTTCCCAAACTTGGTTCGCGGCTTGTTCAGGGTAAGCCCCTGCCAGGCCCTGAGACGCTTTGTTTACCTGAGCGTCCGCAGGTACAGTTGCTCGCAGCTCCCAGTGGCTGCGGTTTGCCTTTCCCACCCAATGGGAGCTGTGGGAAGCAGTGGCCCAGCCAGGGCCATAGCAACAAAGAATGTGGCCCCCTCCGAACAGTGGCCCCCTCCGAACATATGTCCGGGCGGGGCCCCTTACAATGCAGAAACTGGAATGCGGTATTTATTTTGCCACGTTAGGGGCCCCCTTCCTTGCAGGGCCCCCTCCGGTCAGAGGGTACAGAGGGCGCTCGCTACGCCTCTGGGCCCAGCCCACGCCGCTTCCCACCGCTCCCATTGGCCTGAAACGGTGAACTTGGAGCTGCGAGCAGCCGTTCCTGAGGACGCTCAGGTAAACAAAGCATCCCGCGGCCTGCCCGGGGCTTACCTTGATCAAGCCATGAACCAAGTTTGGGAACCTCTGCACTAGAGTCCCTGATTGGGAATGAAAACCCCAGTGTGTCAGGCAGCATGTGCCCACAAAACAATAGGTGGTCTTTGCCCCAAAGAGCTGCCAATCTCTACAGTCTAATTTGTTATGCGAAGAAACAAATTGTTGCCCTCTTCCATGAGAGAGACATCATAAGGGAGGGAACCTGAGGGCCTGGTCATCCAGTTAAGTGCATGCTTGTGTTTTGCAATGCAATTAGTTACTAACTAAATTCTCAAACTTAGTCACTGCATCTACATGGGCAAGCAATTATGATTTACTAAAAAGCACTGCGCAATGCGTTGTTCCCCATTTCCGTCAAATCAAATGACTGAGGGGTAAATCGGAGTCTAAAATCCATTTGAAAATGTTTTCTCTGATAGCTCTGACTTTGGCTACACTAGAGAGCTTACAGAGGCGCTGCTGTAAGCTGCCTAGTGTAGCCGCTCTAAGCAGATGGGAGAGAGCTTTCCCGTTAACTTAGCTACTGCCGCTCATTGGGTGTGGATTAATTATGTCAATGGGAAAAGCTCTCCCACCAACACAGAGCTGTCCACACCAGCATGTCGGTCAGTGTAACTTTGTCGCTCAGTGGGGTGGCTGATTCACACCCCTAAGTGACATAAGTTAGACCGACATAAGTAGGCATAGCCTCAGCCTTATGCTGCTTCTGTGAGAGACATGGAGGCACAGGGAGAAAGGGTGGGAGTGGGGACAGCAGAGTGGGATGGCAAGTACAGTACTTGGAGAGGGGGAAAACAGCCTTGGTAATGGGAGAGGACTGAAGATTTCCTAGTGAAGTATTACTGAGAGGTGACAGGTTTCAGTGGTAGCCGTGTTAGTCTGTATCAGCAAAAAAAAAAAAAAAAAAAAAAGGTGATGGTATAAATCTGAAATATTTCAGCTTTGGGGACAATTTATATCTTCAAGTCAGCGGCACTGCTATGAGTACCCGCATGGCCCCTCAGTATGCCAACATTTTTATGGCTGACTTAGAATAACGCTTCCTCGGCTCTTGTCCCCTTACGCCCCTACTCTACTTGCGCTACATTGATAACATATTCACCATCTGGACCCAGGGGAAGGAGGCCCTTGAGGAATTACACCAAGGGCAGCTCTTCACTACCCGTCGGATCGGCGGGTAGTGATCGATCTATCGGGGGTTGATTTATCGCATCTAGTGTAGACGCGATAAAATCAATCCCTGATCGCGCTCCCCATCGACTCTGGAACTCCAGCTCATGAGAGGCGGAAGCGGAGTCGACGGGGGAGCAGCAGCAGTCGACTTGCCGCCAGGTAAGTTGACCTAAGATACGCCGACTTCAGCTACGCTATTCGCGTAGCTGAAGTTGCGTATCTTAGGTTGACCCCCCCCCTCCCCCGCAAGTGTAGCTCTGGGCCAAGATTTCCACGATTTCCACACTACCATCAACCTCAGCCTGGACCAGTCCATACAAGAGGTCTACTTCCTAGACTCTACAGTGCTAATAAGCGATGGTCACATAAACCCCACCCTATACCGGAAACCTACTGACTGCTACACTTACCTACATGTCACCATTTGCTCCGATCCCTCAGACAGAGACAAACACCTACAGAATCTCTATCAAGCATTCTTGAAACTGCAATACCCGCCTTGTGAAGTGAAGAAACAGATTGACAGAGCCAGAAGGGTACCGAGAAGTCACCACACAAGACAGGCCCAACAAAGAAAGTAACAGAACGCCACTAGCCATCACCTACAGCCCCCAACTAAAACCTCTCCAGCGCATCATCAAGGATCTACAACCTATCCTGAAGGACGATCATTCACTCTCACAGACCTTGGGAGACAGGCCAGTCCTCACTTACAGACAGCCCCCCAACCTGAAGCAAATACTCACCAGCAACTGCACACCACGCAACAAAAACACCAAACTAGGAACCAAACCCTGCAACAAACCCCAGTGCCAACTATGTCCATATATCTATTCAAGGGACACCATCATAGGACCTAATCACATCAGCCACACCATCCGAGGCTCGTTGACCGGCACACCTACCAATGTGATATGTCATCATGTGCCAGCAATGCCCTGCTGCCATGTACATTGGCCAAACCGGACAGTCTCTATGCAAAAGAATAAATGGACACAAATCTGACATCAGGAATCATAACATTCAAAAACCAGTAGGAGAACACTTCAATCTCTCTGGTCACTCAATAACAGACCTCAAAATGGCCATTCTTCAACAAAAAAAACTTCAAAAACAGACTCCAACATGAAGCTGCAGAACTGGAATTAATTTGCAAACTAGATACCATCAGATAAGCCTGAATAAAGACTGGGAGTGGTTGGGTCGTTACAAAACCTAAACTTAATTTCCCCAATACTAATTTCTCCCTACTGTTACTCACACCTTCTTGTCAACTGTCTGTAATGGGCCACTCTCTTACCACTTCAAAAGTTATTTCTCCTCTCTTGGTATCCTGCTGTTAATTGATTTCTCATTAGACTGACTTAATACTTGGTAAAGCAACCCACATCCTTTCATGTATTTATACCTGCTTCTGTATCTTTTACTTCATACATCTGATGAAGTGGGTTCTAGCCTATGAAAGCTTATGCCCAAATAAATTTTAGTTTCTAAGGTGCCACAAGGACTCCTCCTTTTTTTACAGAGAGGTGAGGATTTCAATGTGCATTTTGGATTAATTGGTTTTGTTTTGTTTTTTAAGGAAAAGTAGACACAGGACCCTTAGGCCTTGGCTACACTTACCGGCAAGTTCGACGGCTGGAAATCGAACTTCTGGGTTCGACTTATCGCGTCTAGTCTGGACGCGATAAGTCGAACCCGGAAGTGCTCGCCGTCGACTGCGGTACTCCAGCTCGCCGAGAGGAGTACCGCGGAGTCGACGGGGGAGCCTGCCTGCCGAGTGTGGACCAAGGTAAGTTTGAACTAATTCGAAATAAGGTACTTCGAACTTCAGCTACGTTATTCACGTAGCTGAAGTTGCGTACCTTAGTTCGAATTAGGGGGGGTAGTGTAGACCAAGCCTTAAATTAAGGCTATGTCTACACTGCACTTTTGGCGATAAAACTCTGTTGCCGAAGGATGTGAAAAAAACACCTCTGACCAACATTAGGTTTACCGACGCAAAGCGCTGATGAGGACAGCACTTTGTCAGCAGGAGATGCTCTCTTGCCAACAAAGCTACTGCCCCTTGTTGGGGGTGGTTTTATTTTGTCAACAGGAGAGCTCTCTCCTGCCGACAAAGAGCAGCTATGCTGCGTGCCTTAGATCGGCAAGGCTTTAGTGGCACAGCGTAGACAGCCTAAATAAAAACCAAATATCAACATCCTGGCAGCCAGGCCCAAGCACAGAGTGGAAGGGACAGGACCAGCCACTTCTGATGCTGTGGGTTGCTGCTCCATGCAGCGCAGCAGCTGCCTGAGAGAGCCTGGCTGGGGAGGTGGCGGCGGTGGCAAGTCCCCCACCTGCTGGGGACCCATCAAACAATCCGTAATCCCCTCTCCTCCCCGGCACGTTTCCAGCTTACTCGGGCCCTGGCCCTAGTGGTGGGGGACTGCCACTGCCACCTCTCCAGCCAGGCTCTCTCAGGCAGCTGCTGTATTACATGGAGCAGCAACCCAGAGCAGACACCTTCAACCACATGAGAAGTAGCTTCATCCCGCTCTCCACGTGTGCCCGGCTGCCAGGAAGAGCAGCCAAACATGCCAGGAAGGGGGGGGGGGTGTGGCGCAGCGGGAGAATGACAGAGCCCCTGCAGGTAACGTGGGGTGAGGACAGCAGCAGCCTCGGGCTAGGCGCAGGGTGGGGGTTGCTGGGCAGAGGAGAAACGTAGGGCAGTCACATGTCCTTCCCTTTAGATTGTACCCCCCCCTCCCCAGTATGGGGAAGCACAAGTCGTCTATGCCAGAAGGTGTAAAGGCATCGGAGCTAATTTTACAAAACCCACTCCTTCCACTCCAAGGTAGGAAGACTTATTGTGGGTAGCTGCTGGCGGGAAGGCATGTGGCCAAGTACACTGTGATCTCCAGCCAGAGTAAGAGTGCCCAGAAGCATAACTTAATTATGCAGAGGCCAAACCAACTCCCAATCAACCCTAGGATTCTGGAAACAAAGTGGTGGCTTAGCGCTACCGTTCCCTCTGCATGTCCCGCCAGATCCTGTGCTGAACAGAGCTCAACCAGACCCAAGGAGTCCATTTTATTTAAGAGTGTAGATTAGATGCTGTAAGAGCTAACATTCACTGCAGATCTTATCTCAGGTAATTTGCTAAACTGTTACCTGATTTTGTAGATGTAGTTGTGGGATGTTCTATTAACACTGTCACTCAGAGAAAACCTTATTTGACTCTTACAGCAGCCAGATACCTTTATTTTTAAGCTGATTAAAAGGTTAGGTAACATTTTGCCTGATTGTTTCAGTATTTACTATTTCTTTTCAAATGACTACCTAGAAGCACAGAATATTTAAAGGAACAGAAAGCAAAATAAAAGTATATACATCTATCTTCCATTTTTCCAATAAAATATAGTATATTAAATAAAGGTAATATTCAAACCCACAAATATTATAAAATATATTTAGCATATTCCATTTATGTTTTATATCTCTGAAAAGAAGAAAATCACATCCACATCTAGATACCAAAAATGAATATTTTAACACTTACATTCCGACACCTACCACTGCAATTGCTTTGAATGAACTGTGTAACTACTATATCCATCCCAAACATGTACCAATCAGCTTTTTATATTGCACCGTCCCATGATGTATTTATCTACATATGATGTGCATTTAATGTGGGCCAGTTTTTAAAAATTAAGCCCTCCAGTTCCACCTGAAGATGCTCAGATTGGCACATAGGTGTCAGAATACCCATAGTTTAAGTGCTGACCTATCTTTTTTTAGGTAACTATTTAGCCCATCTTACATTCACATTTGAATACTTCAGAGTTTTTAACATCTGTATCCTCTCACACCTCTGTTAGGTAGGAAAGTACTATAATCGCCATGTTACAGATGGGGAACTGCGGCCCAAGGAACCTAAGTGACTTGCCCAAGGTCATACAGGAAGTCCAGAAACTTGTGGCAGAGCAGGAAGTTAAACCCTGGTCTCCCAAGTCCGATGCTACTGTCTTAACCATCCTTCTCATCTCAGGAAGAGTTGGACACCATGGCTTGATTTTTAGAAAAACTGACACCCTCCCATTGACTTCAGCTGGAGGCATGTGACTGCTGTGAAAATCAAGCCTCAAATCTACAATTTAGTGGCCTTGCTCAGTCAGCCAATTTGGCAGACTGGACTTCCTATATGACTGTGTATTGTTTCTCTCTCTCTCCATAAAACATGTTTGTACTTGTGAGTGCATGCAGAAACTGGTAAACAGATTAATAAAGTTTATTATAATTGTACAGCTTTTCAGCTTTTGACACCTTGGGATGAGTTAGTTTTTTGTTATGAGCCAATTGGGAAGCTGAATCAATGTCAGAACCAGCTAGCGAGTAAGGTGCAGACTCACAAAGCTACTTAGGTACCTAAAACCCAGACTTAGTTGGCTAAGGCCCAGTTTGGGCTTCACTGAGATCCATAAAACTCCTGTTGAGCCCTGTAGGTGCCTAAATTCACTTGGTGCCTAAGCTTCCAGGGTAAAATTCTCTAGGTGCCTATGCTTCTGCCTCTGAGCATGCAGACTGCTATCTCCTGCCCGCGCAATTCACAACCTAGAGAAGATAGACATTCGGCCAGCTAAGTCTCATGAGGGGCCTGATACAGTAGGTGTGCTCTGAGATTGCCTACTGGACTGGATCCCATTCAAAATCTGGCAGGAGGAAAGGGTGGTGCCCACTTTATCACGTTTATCCCAGTGGTTAGAGCACTCACTTGGGATGAGTTTCAATTCTCCCCTCAGATAGAGGAGGAGAAATGTATTGGAGACCCCTGCTCAAGTCCTCTGAGGAGAATGCTCTAACCACGGAGCTATGGGATATTCTGATGTGGGGCTCCCTCACTCGCTTCTGTTGAAGCCGTTTCAGTTTAGATAAATAATTAGTGACTGGACAGGAGGACTGGACCCTGGGTCTCCCACCACCCAGGTGGGAGCCCTAACCACCAGGTTATAGAGTCATTTCCTCTCTCCCTCTCTCTCCCTGCCCCCATCCCCAATGACTCTTAAGTTTATATTAATAGAGAAACAGCTTCAAATACTTTGTGAACCCAGGCCTAAGAGCTTATTCTACCTGAGAATAGTGAAGCTAGAATGTTAGAATTATAATCTCTTGGATTCATATATTCTGAAGGAACAGTTTTGGAAATAGAATATTCTTTTATGCTGACTGATTTGCATTCTGAAGGATCCATCTTATTCCCCGGACCATAGTGATAGTTTGTTTTCCTTTTTCTACCTCAGTATATATTGACATGCTTTTCATAGGTTGTCAGCAAGAATCACATGTCAGGGTCCTGTGAGCTATTGTGCAAAATTCAAGCGTTAAAGTTCACCGAGCTCTGAAGAAGAAGACCTAAACCAGAAGGGAAAAGGAAGATTAATGGGAACCAGTTCTTCATAATCACAGTACATGGTGCAGCCTCTCTCAACATGCTACTTCCAGGGTACGTGGTGGCCTGTCAGGCAGAGGGAAAGGGAAAATTCTGCTGTCCTCTTGGGTTTCTCAGGGTATTATGTACTGAATTTTAGGAAGGTCTTTGCACAACTGCAGTCTGCAATTGTCTGTGTAATAATTCTAACAGCAGACTTGATGGTAGTTTATCCACACACACTCTGGCTGCAGAGATTTCACGGCTGGCTTCAGAAGATTGTATTCAGGAACATCTGCTTTTAAAACCCAGACCTTTTACTCTGTCAGTTAAAGAAGAATTTCTGTTAGCTCTCAGAAAGTTTGTTTTCTGCAATAGCATGTAGTTTTAATAATAATAGGATTTACTTGCTCTGTAGGTCAGCTACTGATTTAGTCTTTCTCTCACACACATTTTTGATTAGGTCTGACCGGTCTTGAATAGGCCTGGGAAAGAAATATATACATACAAGCCAGTACCTGACAATCTATAAATTTAGTAGCATGAAGAGAATATGGCATCGGAACAGGCAATTACAGAACTCAGAATCTTTAAACTCTGTAAAGTTTCTTTTCTCTTGAGGACAGAGGCCAATGAGTAGAGGACCTGTGAATACCCAGGAGTTTCATTCAACCAAATGCTTGAGTACAGTGGAAATCTCATGTGAATACAGTAATTTCCATTGCACTTGTGGATTTTTGCACTTCAAATAAAAATCCTTCATGTGCCAAGTCAAGATCATTACCGTTTTCAGCAGGCATGCTTGTATTTTATTGCCTGTAGTGTATTTGTTTTCATTTTTGCTTGACTAATTTAATGTTTTTAAAGGATCTTACAATCACCTTTTCGATAAAGGTATAAAAAAAATCACTATACTAAGTGAGTGGTGCACCCTATCCCCTTCCAATTATGTTGAACTATATTGTGAGGGATGTTTGAGAGTCAGTTCTTACAAGAAGCACTGTTCTTTTGTGATCATTTTCAGGGACAAGGCTTAAGTGATATCTAGGTCTGATAATTAAGGAACTATAAAGTTGCCCTTGTCATACAAATATTTAATTTGCACTGATATATTTTTAGCTGATGAACCACTGTTTCAGGGCTTAGAAAAGTCTCTTTAAAATTCATAAAACTCTTTTGATATGACATGGTCACAGCATTACTTATAGCATGAGACACTTTTCACCTAATTACTATTCTATCCCACCCTTTCCCTCCTTGAGAAGTGCATTGTATTAAAAATAATAATGAATAATGAAATCCTCCATGTCATAGGATAGGTGGAATTTACTGGTCCATTTATGCAAATAGCCATATTATTTGCATTATTTTAATGCAAAGGAAATATGTTTGTGCTACTCATCAAGGGGCAAACATGAAGGATTACAAAGAGGATATAGGAGAGGGTAAGATTTAAAAAATGGCTACACCTGCTTCTGAAAGAATGTTTGTGTAAAAACTTAGCTGCAAGTATGGAAGAAGAGGCCAACATTGCTAAGGATATTCCCTTGTAGCATTGTGAAATCAAGTGACAGCATTGTGTATCAGCAACTTAAATGCCAGGCATGCACATGACAGCTGTGTGATTTAACTGAAACCAGGAAAGGATAAATCAGCTCCCAAATCTAGCTTGCTATCAGTCTCTGGCCTTCAAGATTATTGGACAACCAATGAGAGAGTTCTAATGATGCAGCGTTTCCTTCTGGTGTTCCACTGGGTCAGTGTATTGTCATTCAGCTTCCTATTGGGAAAATTGTAGGGGTGGGGTTCTGTAACAACTGGTTTGAATTGTTTTCAAATTAGAGAAGGTTTCTGTTATGCTCATGTTGTTTCAATGAAGCTCAGTTGAATTTCTCTCTCAATATAAGTAGTGTTGCAAAGTCTTGTAATTTTATCGTGAGTCTCATGATTTGGTGTTTTTCTTAAAGCCTCAATTCCTGGAATCATGGGATCAAGTGAGAATCTCGGTTTTCAATTTGAAAAAGTACGTTTCTAGCCCTCATTGTGGCAGAGCCAAACTTGAAAATGTGCCCCCTGAAGTCTCAAAACCCAGAAAGCAAATAGAAGGAACCCAATATGGATTAAAAAAAAAAAAAAGCACCCTCATGATTTTAAAGTCAATCTCATGATTTTTAAATGCTTGAGGTTGGCCATGATTGGGCAGACAAAGTCAATGGTGAGCATCTTGGTAGCTATAACAGTAATATGATGCTTTCACTTTACAGCTAACAATCGATTATTTCTGTCCTCTTCCAAGGCTTGAAAAGCTCTGCGTGTTGTGTGTTGCCATGCTGATCTATTTAACACACCCTTCAAGGTCACGTGTACAGTTATGGTAACTCCCAAAGTGTAAATGGAGGGATTCTGTGCAGAAAGCTTATGCAAATAAAGCTCTCTCAGTAACTGTTCTTCTCCCTGTTCACCAACAGATGGGAACAGATTGCTCTTTACTTGTAGAGCTTCAGGTCGCAGGACTTATAGCTGCAAAATGCTTTTGACAGCGGTTAGGCAGCTTATGTGCTGGGACCACTGCAACTACCGCTTATTATGCTGTTTATAAGTCTTTCACTGTTACCAGGTGCACTCCGCGTCGGTTTGTTGTATTCACCTGTTTCTCGACTTAAATTTAGATTGTAAGCTGTTTTGGGCAGGGACTGTCTCAATATGTTTGTTTAGTGCCCAGCACAAAGGGGCCCTGACATCTAGGCATTGTTGCAAAATAAATTATTAAATATCCTCCGGCCTTGTACAGTACTGGGAGAGTTCCCCACCCAACACTCTGTGACCCATTTGGATTAATACTATTTTGGTACATGTGGTTTGTTATAGTCTAAGTAAATAAAGCAGAAATCTAGAAAAGGAGGAGGAGGTATGTAAATCATTCATGAATTGGTTGCAGCTTTATTTCATGTTTAATTCTTTCTGTGACCAAGAGAGAACTTTTCCAAATATGTATGCAAAGGGCATCCTACAGCAGATGTAACAGTACTGTTTACTGTACTGCTCTAACTTTTCTTATGGTGCAGTGGTTCTACTGTGCCTCATTTTATTTTAGGTTAACAATATACATGTTCAATAGAATGATACAGGAAACCAATGGGTACATTTTGATGAGGGCTAAAAATTTTGTAAGAAGTAATTTCTTCACTCTTCTTAGTATCGAGGCTAGGTCTTGACTCTTGGGAACCACATAGGCTTGGACTGAGAACTAGCTGATATTCTGTATTAATTTCTCTTAGAAGGTAAGTATAAGAACAAGGACTTCACAAGCTTTAGAGAAAAACATATTCTCCTTTCAATTTTCTACAAACGTTACTGATAATTGAAGGGTGATATTTTAAAAAAATTGTTATAGTTAGAGCTCTGTCAAATGGCTGTCAAATAATCCAGGATAATTTTCAATACAAAAATAATTCTCATTCATTTTAATGACTTCTCCCAGTCAGATGCAATACTCTGTGAAACTGGTACATTTTGGACCTCAGTGATTTACCACAGCTGAAGATTTGACTCTGTGTCTCTTGTCAGATATAGATTTAATTTATGAGATGTGTAGAGTTTACATAGGCTCTTGTAAGGTAATGGCTGCTTATAATCTACCCCAGAAATTCTGCTGTGGTGTCTGATATATAAGATTTAGTTCTCTTCTCTGCATGTATATGAGTCTGAGTTCTCATCCAACCTTGCCTTTCCAACTGCTAAGATGGCCTTAAAAAGATAAAAGAACTCAAATGACATAAAAATATGTCAGTTTATGGAATACTATAGAATTATGGAATATAGAAGATGGAAAAGCAAACAATATTTCTGTGACTACCAGCAAAGATATGAATTTCCAAGACAAATAGCAATGTCATCCTTAGGTCTAATCAAGGTTTAATTGTATCTGTATTGTCAGTTTGGCAAAATAAAACAGTTAGGTTATTGCTCGGTTTCAGAGGGTAGTGTTGGAGAGCACTGTTCAGTAGTTTCCAGAGGTTGCCAGCTGGTTGCCAGAAGTGTCGCTGAGCTCTTTCTAAGATAAGCTGTCCTGATTGCTAATGTTACTGTTTTTTCTAATTATCTTTTCATTGTTGTTCTATAAAAGGCTAAGTCCTTTCACAAAATTCCAACTAGGAAATGTTAATAGAGCTAGAAATACATTGGTATAACAGCAGATAAATTGGTCTCAGCATCCTTAATAATGGCTGATGTCTTGCTCTGTGCCAGCCTGGACCCCATCTGTGACATATTGCCAGGCAGCGAACACAGACCTTTGCTTCCCCCTTTATATGGTCCTCAGTATCTCTGGATGAGTTGAATCTGCTTGTTCTGTCCTCCTGCTCTTTTGTATCCCAGGACATTCTGTCAATGCATATGTTCCCATATTAGCAGCCAAGTCAACTGATAGATATGATTATCAAACCAGTGTTTATTTAAGAAAGAACAAAGGATTAAAAAAATAAGAAAAACAATTAAACTTACTCTCATCTCATCATGGGCTATGGAAAACCATGTTAATGTGGGCTGGGGGAATTAGAAGGTTAAAAATTGTTAGCTATAGGCCTTATGTGTTAATAGCAAACTCCTGTTCTCTCATGTTATACAGCTCACAAAACCCATCTACTCTATTGATAGGAGCTAACAGCCTTATTGTACAGCCTTCCCTTAGCTCAACTCAGGATGCCAGTGAGCTTAGAGCCAGATTCTGCAACCTTAGGAGTGTAGTGAGGCAGTGTGGCTCCCCGTCGCCCCAGAGAGGGACGAGCCCTTCCGTACACCGGAGTGGGCGAAGATAGGGAGCTCTGAGCTGTGGGGTTCCATGCGGAGCAGATAAAGCACACGACCAATGTGGTTGCAAGCTGAATCCGAATTCTGTTTATTGCAAGCTTTCTTTTATAGTTTTTTCTCAACATTACATAACACAATTAGGCTATAATAACACATCTACGGATTGGACAAGAAGGAGAATCATGTGTTTATCACATGTATAGCCCCACACCGATTGGTTCAACCGTTCCTTACATAAGGCCATGATTTGTTTACCTCATCTTATATAATCCTAGACCACCAGGGGGCCTTACATAAGGCCATGATCATCTTATATAATCCTAGACCACCAGGGGGTCTTACATAAGGCCATGATCATCTTATATAATCCTAGACCACCAGGGGGCCTTACATAAGGCCATGATCATCTTATATAATCCTAGACCACCAGGGGGCCTTACAGAAGGCCATGATTTGTTTACCTGGCAAGTGTCCCATTGTGACCCTTACCTCCTCATGGAACTTTTCATTAGGTTGGTGTAGGGATGATACATCCCCACACCTCCCCCCTTTTTCTTAAATAAGGCCTATAGGAGGGTCCAACTAACATTAGGACAATTACTAGCCACCTGACTACTTTTTTTTGAACCTATAAAACTGACGACAGGTGACATTTAACAACTGGGAAATATATGGAGAACTATTAAAAAACATAACATTACATAAATACCCACGAAAACCATTGGGGTGTAAATAAGGATAGCCAATAAGACATGTTTTAAAGGGATCCGATGGGGTGGCCATGGACAAGCAAAAAGGGCTTTTTGGCCAGTCTGGTTCACCCAGGTGATCCAAACATTTTGTCGTGGGTTAACAAAAGGTACAGAGTTTGGACATACAAAGACCCCTGCTTCTATAATAAGGAGTTCGAACAAACAGAAGCACAGCATTATTAGGTGTCTAGGTTGTAGCAAACAACAAGTGCAAGTTTGGTGCCGCGGGGTCGTCGTTTGGCTTCTGCATGGCGGCGTCCAGTGGCCGGTGCGTGGACACGTTATTCCGTCCAGTGCACCCAATCAGGCAGCCCCACAAACCACAACGAGGACAGGGGTAGCTACATCATTCGCCGGAGGGATCTTATCTGGTGGTTTTTTCCTATATGTCCTTTTAAAGTTAGATAAGCCTGGCTCCGCCATTCTTTTTAACCTATTCCGCAACTGCTTACCCTGCCCCAGGAACTCCGCCCGGAACTTTGGGGTACAAACATCATTGGTGACAGGAAAGCCGGGCTAGTTCAGGGCTCGCAATGTGTGGGACTGCGGGGGATGGCTCTCACCGGCCAAATGGGACAACTGATTCAGCATGTCCTGTAGCTGAAGGCCCTGTTTGTACATTTCCGCCCGAAATTCTTGTGACTTATCCCCTTCTGGGCTTGAGACCTTTATTTTATCCACTGGGTCGTCCGGTAACGGGACGATACTAGGATCAGCTTCGGGTGCACTGGGGATGAGTGGTATGATAGTGTCCTCACCCCCAAAGAACTTACGGGCTCCCACCGGCAACACATAAGGCGGCTCCTCTTTTGGCCGAAAGAGGTCATTAATGGCCGACTGGACCTCGGCTTCTGCCGCAAGCGTCTTTATTAGTTTCTTAGATTTGCACCATATTTGGCTCAATGACACGGCCTCCTTGTTGCCGTGAGAGACCGACTCCCAGAGGTCAGAGCCTAGACTTTCCCAGACTGCCTTATCAAAGACAGTATCAGGAGTAACAAAAAACCCGCGTCTCTGCCCCCATTTCAACAAACGGGACAACGCGTCAGAGGGAAGCTTCTCTCCCCGCTTTTCAGCGATGCGTAATAAAAAATCATGCACCGTCTCCTCCTCTGCAGACAAAGCAGAGCCCATTTTATTAAATGCAGCCGCTCACCTGTGAGCTCACGAACGTCTCTCTCGGACAACCAGGAGCCGGTATCCTCCGGTACCTCCTGCCTCGGCTGCCACCTCCGCCTTTTCTCACCGAACGCTTCAGTCGGCTGTGAGCTCACAAACGTCTCTCTCGGACGACCAGGAGCCGGTATCCTCCGGTACCTCCTGCTGCGGCTGCCACCTCCGCCTTTTCTCACCGAACGCTTCAGTCGGCTGTGAGCTCACGAACGTCTCTCTCGGACGACCAGGAGCCGGTATCCTCCGGTACCTCCTGCTGCGGCTGCCACCTCTGCCTTTTCTTACCGAACACTTTAGTCGGCTGTGAGCTCACGAACGTCTCTCTCGGACGACCAGGAGCCGGTATCCTCCGGTACCTCCTGCTGCGGCTGCCACCTCCGCCTTTTCTCACCGAACGCTTCAGTCGGCTGTGTCTAGTATGATCTCTGCTAGCTCACTCTGGGCAAAGTCCTGGCTGCCTTGATGTCCAAGCCGAATCACGTCGGGGTCACCATTTGTGGGGTTCCATGCGGAGCAGATAAAGCACACGACCAATGTGGTTGCAAGCTGAATCCGAATTCTGTTTATTGCAAGCTTTCTTTTATAGTTTTTTCTCAACATTACATAACACAATTAGGCTATAATAACACATCTACGGATTGGACAAGAAGGAGAATCATGTGTTTATCACATGTATAGCCCCACACCGATTGGTTCAACCGTTCCTTACATAAGGCCATGATTTGTTTACCTCATCTTATATAATCCTAGACCACCAGGGGGCCTTACATAAGGCCATGATCATCTTATATAATCCTAGACCACCAGGGGGTCTTACATAAGGCCATGATCATCTTATATAATCCTAGACCACCAGGGGGCCTTACATAAGGCCATGATCATCTTATATAATCCTAGACCACCAGGGGGCCTTACAGAAGGCCATGATTTGTTTACCTGGCAAGTGTCCCATCGTGACCCTTACCTCCTCATGGAACTTTTCATTAGGTTGGTGTAGGGATGATACATCCCCACACTGAGCCCGCCCCTCAGAGGGTCAGGTGGCGCCCCAGAAGTACAAAGGCTCGACCTCAGAACTCACCGGAGAGACAGCCGCTGGGGAGGCTAGATGCCTCCAGCCTGGCCCGTGACTGGGAAGCCCCTGCGGCCTTAGGTGCCCACCAGGACTGGCCTGACCTGCCTCACGCCCGCTACCTGAAGGAGTTGCCGGATCTGCCTCTCGCCAACTACCCCAAGGAGCCCATGGTGCTGGACCTCCGGAGGATACCACCGTGACCCAGGTACTATCCAAGGGGAGTTTGGAAGTAGCCCGGGGGCAGCCGACCCTCGTCTGGCTGCAGCACTGCCAGAGCCCATGTCAGTGTGTTGTGGCCAGGATCCCCACTGACACAGCAGCGGGTCTTCTGCTGCTGCTAGGGCCCCGGGCTGGGACGTAGTGGAGTGGGAGGGCCTGCGTCCCCCTGCCATCCAACTCGCAGGTGGCAGTCTCCCCCTCTCCCAGGCCTTTGGAGGCCTGGGCTCATTACTACTGTTTGCATTGCTATTGCTCAGCCCTGCCTGACTCACTGTTGCCCCACCCAGACCTAGGGCCCAGGCTTACTGTGTTTATTTCAGTTGCCACAAGGGCCGCCGAGGGAGACTCCCGCAGCCGGACTAATTCCCCCAAGACATCAAGTGTATGGTGAGGTGGTGTGGCTCCTTACCACCCCGGAGAGGGACGAGCCCCGGCTAACCTCTTTACAAGGAGTCAATACTCACATTGACTTCAATGGGTGTTGGACTGGCCCCTTATTCTTGTGTAGCAAATTCATCCTTTAAAGCCCTTCGGAAAGCAGGTATCAAGACTTCATTCTCATAGATTACCATTATATAGACATCATGCATGTCACCCACTTTGCATTTGTACTGTATTTTAGTTATAAGACATGTAATGGGGTTAATTATAGCTTAATATACTATCTGAACATTTCAAGAAAGTATTGTCCCATTTAAAAGAGAGTTCTTTGGGGCCTTGTGTAGCTTGAGCAAATTTATCTTGTTATAGGTTATCTCTGCTGGGGCTTAGGCAAACATACATTCTTTGGGAATAATCTTCTCAAATATTAATTGAATTCTTCCTTGGGGGGGAGGCATGGGAGCCAAATCCCTTCTGAAAAGGGAAGTCTGTAGTTTTTTAAGCATATGGAGGATAACGAGTCATGTGCTACTGACATTTTAACAGAGATCCACAAAATTTCTGTCTATCCTATCAGTGAATCAGTCGTTGGTTTCAGACTGCCACATATCACTGTGAGATCTACAGATGAAAAGTATTATGTGAGAGCTAGGTAGTGGTGGTATTTGTGACAGGTTCCCCCTGGGATGCCACTCAGAACTGGGGTACCACTGAGCCCTCTGACTCACCAGCCTGGGCTCCCCCTCACACTGTGCTGCTGTGACAAGCTGCAAAGCCCTCCAGCCTGCACTTTCACCAGCATTCACACCGCTGCAGTTACATGCAGTTTCTCTAACCACCAGCTTCCCAGCCTAGGACCCCAGAGCAGTACCATCCTGCCGTGGTCAAATCCGGCTAGTATATGGGTTTAATACTCAGTCCTCCTCTGCCTCAATGTGAAGAGAACAATGTACACTTGTGGTAACCAAACAGAGATTTTCCCCAAGCGCTCCAGTCAAAGCTCACTAGTTTGGATTAAAACATAAAATATGTTTATTAACCACAAAAGATAGATTTTAAGGGATTGTAAGTGATGGCAAACAGATTGAAGTAGATTACCTAGTAAATAAACAAAATGCAAACGAAGTCTAAGATACTAGAAAGATGGGATATGAACTAGCAAATTCTCACCCTGGCTGCTGATACAAGCAGGCTGCAGATTCTTATGGAACAAGCTGCACTTGCTTTACAGCTTGGAATCCCCAGGTCTTTCATACACAGGCTAGAAATCCCGTTAGCCTGGGTCCAGCACTTCCCCCAGTTCAATCTGTGTTCCTCAGCTGTTTCCAGGTGTCGTCTTGTGTGAGGCACAAAGAACCCCAGATGATGTTACTCCCTGCCTTATATAGCTTGAGCATTAGGCGGGAACCCTTTGTTTCAAAACTTGGTTCCCAGACCGGTTTGTGTAAAAATACCAACATCCCAAGATGGAGTCCAGAATCATGTGACCTGGTCACATGTCCTTGTAGAGTCATAGCAGCCATTACTTACAAGCTGTTTGAAGTGTTCTCAGGAAGGCTCACCAGGTGGGAGATAAGCTTCTCCTAAGGCCCATTGTTCTTTCTAATGGCCCATTATCCTGAATAGGCCATTACAACCAGTTATTTAGATTAGTGGATGTTACCCAGGTGTAACAACATTTGAAGTGCAGATACACAGTCAGTATTTATAACTTCAGGTACAAAAATTATACATGCCTAGAAATAGGATAATTCTATTCAGCAAATCATAACTTTTCCAATGATACCTCATGTGACTTATCTTGTACAAAATGCATTAAAATTATGCCATAACCATATTATAAATAATATTAATATGACAGTTATGGGGTGCAGTGTCACAGTATTATCTGAGTATCTTCCACATAAAATTAATAGCCTGGTAACTTCATGGAGTCTCTGGTACTTCTACCTTTTCCAGGCAAAAACTCTGCTTAGGGTAGGGTTTTTGTTTTGATTTTTTAGATTTCATTCATTTAGATGTGTATTTATAGGTTGATTTTTTTCACTGTAATTTTTGTTTGGTTAATTGTAGTCTTTTAGGTGTGTTGAGAGTGTCATTCTTATGGGGGGGGGGCCTTTTCAAAGAGGAAGGTTTTGTAGTGTTTCCTAAAGATGGTCAGGATTTGTCTGGTCTCCTCTGGAAGACTGTTCTATAGCCAAATCCCATGGACAGAGAATGCTTTGTCTCCAACTTTCACATGCTGCATCGTGGGCTTCGTGATCTGCCTTGTCCCAGAGAAGCACAGCTGTCATGATGATGAACATTTTGTCTTTAACGTCACTGGGGCTTGGCCTATTAATTGCTTTGAAGGTTAGGACCACAGCCTTAAACTGGCATTGGAAGCTGACCAGGAGACATTGGAGGAGCTTGAGCATGGGCTTTGATGTGCTCACAGTGGCCTAAACCATGGAGAAGGCAGGCAGAGCCTGTGCATGATCTTCACATTCAATTTCAGATACAGTGACTTATGGTAACACAGCGTGGAGGTGACAAATGCATGGATTAGTATGGCTGGTACTTGTCTAGGAGCAGTGCTTAATGTATGTGGGGAGAGTCGCTGGGGTCTATCATTTTCGACCAAAATGAAACCAACATTGCATCTGCCTGTTCCCCTGCCCTCCATTAATTCTGCCCGCTGCCCCATCAATTCTGCCCCCATATCTATTCTGCTGCCCAGCCCCCACATCTGTTCTCCCATGCCTACCACGCCCAACCTAACCTCTGCTCCTCCTGCAGCTTCTGGGGCTCTTAATCCCTCTCTCTCAGTCCTGGGGGGAGGGGCAACTGTAGCAGGGTCCTCCCCCCCCCCCCTTCCATGCTGCAGTGACCGCTCCAGGGAGTTTTCACCACCTTCCCAGGCAGGATATTGCAGGGAGGGAGGGGGAAGGAGGGAGCAGAGCCATCCTGAGCTACTGAGCTCTTTCCCCTCCCTCCTCTTTGAGAATGGCTTCAGCTGCTGAGTGGTGGGGGAGAGAACTCTGCCTGCTTCCTGCAGCAGTCATGTTTGGCTGTTTTTCCCCTGGAGGCAGGCAAGTGGGGAAAGCAGCCAATCAGAGAGGGTTCCCTCTCTTCCCCCTTGCCCCCCCCCCCCAATATGTGCCCCTCAGTGACTTAGCTCAAGCTGTAGAAACTTTATTTCCCGGGTCATTGACTTTATGTGGCCTGGCATGCTATAAGCACTGTCCTAGCAAGCTGGAGGTAAAAGAAGGCATTTTTAGATTCTGATGCTAAGTTGTTGTTCAAGCTTCGTGAGGAGCCAAAGAGGACCCTGAGGCTTTGCATCACTTTGACTTAAAGGGACTGTATTGAAGGTGGAGATGACATCTTGGCTTTTCCTGTGACAAACCTGTAGGTGCTACAGAGTGGAGTGGAGTGGAGCAAGACTGGGGGCCCTGTCAATTTCTTTTCGCATTTAACAAAAAATGTTTTCTTATACTCAGTTTTGCTGGGAAGGAGGCAAAACCTCCAGGCAAACCAATATATATTAAGTTATATTAGTTAAAAAAATATTTACTTTCATTCCTGAAAAATATATGAGGCAGGTTTTTAACTGGTTTAAATCAATGTAGCTCCATTTGTGTCAGTGGGATTACATCAACATACTTTTGTTTAGGATCTGTCACACTAAGGATATTGATAGGTGATTAGAGAGTTCAGATTGTGTAATATGAAATGGAGTATTGAGAAAAGAATGACCTTGCATGGGGCGTGAAGAGGGCCATGGGTAGCTTCCTCCAGGAAATGTGCCTAAAACACCTGCCGTTTGGTGCAATCCAAAGGAAAACAACAGTTCTTCAAATGACCCCCAAGTACAAATCTCTGAAATGGATCTAAAGCAGTGGTGGGCAGCTACGGCCCGTGGGCAATACACATATGCAGCCTGTCAGGGTAATCTGCTGGCGGGCTGCAAGACGGTTTGTTTACATTGATTGTCCACAGGCACGGCCGCCCGCAGCTCCCAGTGGCCGCGGTTCACCGTTCCCAGCCAATGGGAGCTGCAGGAAGCAGCACAGGCCATAGGGAGCCTGCCTTAGCCCCACTGCACCACCAACCAGACTTTTGCCACCAGGTCCCTTTTCAACCAGGCGTTCCAGTTGAAAACTGGATGACTGGCAACACTACTGGCTGAGTTGTCCAAATTCAGCATATGACTGGAGGTACAGAAGGAGATGAGATGCAAGCAGGAGCGGCACTGTGCTGTGCCTTGAATGGTAGGATGAGCAGACTGAATTTGATGCAGAATGAGATAGGAGGCCAGTATGGAGACTTGCAAAAGTGGTGAGTGTGTGTCTGGGCATAGACAACTGTGGATATTGGGGATTTTAGCTCCTCCCAGAAATTAGAGATTGTATTAACAAATAAAGAAAACACTGGATTTGAAACAGCTTATTTATCTCCCTTTGTTAAAAGTGGACAGATTTAGTCCTGGTACAAAACTGCTCACTAAAGCATTACTTTAAAACATGAGTAAAAAGAATGACTTAGAAATTTATAAAATATTTAACAATGATCTTTGTCTTGGGTTTCTTGAAATGAATTTTTCTGCAACATCTGTAAGCTGGAAGTCATCAGTTTTGTCCTTGTGTACTGTAAAATCATATGTCAATTGAGCCACGATTGTCCCATTGTGGATTGAAGCAGTGTTTTAATATGGCATAGATCACTGAAACGATGCTCACTTACAGCATTGGTTGCTATTACCACCAAAAAATTTTTTATCAACTTCGCCACTTTGGAAAACAGCTGACATTTGGTTTGGCTGAGTACACAGAGAGATTTCTGAACGGACTTCACTGGGTTTTTTTGTAAGCTGACAGTTTGCTTGCCACAGATGAAACTCACTAACCAGTTGATCATGGCTGAAATCAGAACCATACACTTGATCCACATCTTGAATTTGCCTTTCTGTTACATTTGGAGTTGATATGAGAGTTTCAAGATTTTGAATATTTTTGTTGCTTTCTGTTCAAACCTAGATTGAATACTGGACATTGTAAAATCAATTACTTCAAAGTAGATATTCTTATAAAATTCCTTTGCTGAATTTGGGCAGCTGGGTTCACCTCTCCCTATTTGCATTTTCTTGGCACATTTTCTCTTCCATTGAGAAGCAGGCATTTTGACTAGCTCCTACTTTAAACTTTTCAGGTGGATTTGCTCCCTAAATAAGTTGTAGCTTTCATCTGATCAGATGGACTGAAGTGAATTAAGTTTCATTTTCATAAGAGATTGGCCTTCGGTTGTTGAAACATCTGACCCTGCATGGTTTTGGACAGATTGTGTGCCAGGTTTAGGACTCATCTATCTAATTCAGTTTAAAAAAAATGTTTTAAAAAGTTTCCATTTGAGCTGCTATGCCAGCAATTTTAGCTGTCATTTCAAGATCTTTTGTTGCATCCTTTGCAACCTCCCAACTTGCATATGGTACAAGGTCATTCTTAGAAACTAAGGCCAGTGCTTCTATAGAGTCCATCTTTTTGGACAGTGGATATGGATGCCTGATGATGTGATTAACATTTTATGATTTATGTCCCAAAATATAGCACCTTGTTTGGGTGATTTTTTAAAAAAAAGTGATTTCATAAACAGTTTCAAGAATATATCTTAGGATAATATTATTTCAGTAGTATGCTAGCATGCCAAATTCAAAGCATGCCCATAATAATCAGTATATTTACCTCATGGTTACTCCAGTTAGTGTGGTTGCTACACCTGACACTAGGCCTACCATATTAGTGGCGCCATCACAGCACTATCTCTAATGGTGGTCGATCCTCAGATTTAGATGCAATCATATATGTTTACTTACTGATACTATTAGCACTGCTGAGCCACAGGCTACATTGTACAATCCAGTGAACTCTTCATGAATATTCATGTTATTATCAATAAGTACTGCACGCATAAAACTACTTGCTGTTTTTGGAGAAGTCTGTTGTTTCAACTACAAAAATTGTGCATCACGTCCTAGAAATTTTCTCAAAAATAAGCCTCATGATTTTGAGAGATTTCCATTATCTCACTCTGAATAACGACTTGCAAATTTATCTTGACTCTTTTTCAGCCATTTTGAAATACCAGGATCATACTCTGCCTGCAAACAAAGCAGTTGAATAAAATTGTAGTTGGTCGCTCTGCTTCAGGACATATTTTAGCTTATTCAGTATAATGGCCTTGCATTGCAAGCCCGTGGGTATGTCTACACTACGGGATTACTCTGAATTTACAGAATTCGATTTTTGGCAACCGATTGTATAAAGTCGAGTGCATGCGGCCACACTAAGCACATTAATTCGGTGGTGTGCGTCCATGTACCGAGGTTAGCATCAACTTCCGGAGCATTACACTGTGGGTAGCTATCCCATAGCTATCCCATAGTTCCCGCAGTCTCCCCCGCCCATTGGAATTCTGGGTTGAGATCCCAATGCCTGATGGGGCAAAAAACATTGTCGCTGGTAGTTTGGGTACAGCCTCACCCCTCCCTCCATGAAAGCAACGGCAGACAACCGTTTCACGCCTTTTTTCCTGGGTGAACACTGCAGATGCCATACCACAGCAAGCATGGAGCCCGCTCAGCTCAAGACAGCAGTCACGAACATCGTAAACACCTCGCGCATTATCGTGCAGTTTATGCTGAACCAGAACCTGAAAACCCAGGTGAGGAGGAGGCTACAACTGCAGTGGGGCGACGAGAGTGATGAGGACATGGATATGGACACAGAATTCTCTCAAACCACGGGCCCCGGCACTTTGGAGATCATGCTGTTAATGTGGCAGGTTATAGCCGTGGAACGCCGATCCTGGGCCTGGGAAATAAGCACAGACTGGTGGGACCGCATAGTGTTGCAGGTGTGGGACGATTCCCAGTGGCTGCGAAAATTTCGCATGCGTAAGGGCACTTTCATGGAACTTTGTGACTTGCTTTCCCCTGCCCTGAAGCACCAGAATACCAAGATGAGAGCAGACCTCACAGTTGAGAAGCGAGTGGAGATAGCCCTGTGGAAGCTTGCAACACCAGACAGCTACCGGTCAGTCGGGAATCAATTTGGAGTGGGCAAATCTACTGTGGGGGCTGCTGTGATGAAAGTAGCCAAAGCAATCACTGAGCTGCTGCTACCAAAGGTAGTGACTCTGGGAAATGTGCAGGTCATAGTGGATGGTTTTGCTGCAATGGGATTCCCTAACTGTGGTAGGGCGATAGATGGAACCCATATCCCTATCTTGGCACCAGAGCAGCCAGTACATAAACCACAAGGGGTACATTTCAATGGTGCTTCAAGCACTGGTGGATCACAAGGGACGTTTCACCAACATCAATGTGGGCTGGCCGGGAAGGGTTCATGACGCTCGCGTCTTCAGGAACACTAATCTGTTTAAACGGCTGCAGCAAGGGATTTACTTCCCAGACCAGAAAATAACCATTGGGGATTTTGAAATGCCTATAGTTATCCTTGGGGACCCAGCCTGCCCAAGGGGGGAGGGATAGCTCAGAGGTTTGAGCATTGTCCTGCTAAATCCAGGGTTGTGAGTTCAATCCTTAAGGGGGCCACTTAGGGATCGGGGGCAAAATCAGTACTTGGTCCTGCTAGTGAAGACAGGGGGCTGGACTCTATGACCTTGCAAGGTCCCTTCCAGTTCTAGGAGTTAGGATATCTCCATTTATTAATGCCATGGCTCATGAAGCCATACGCAGGCAGCCTGGACAGTAGTCAGGAGCTGTTCAACTACAGGCTGAGCAAGTGCAGAATGGTGGTAGAATGTGCATTTGGATGTTTAAAGGGAGCACTTTACTGACTTGCTCAGACCTCAGCCAAACCAATATTCCCATTGTTATTGCTGCTTGCTGTGTGCTCCACAATCTCTGTGAGAGTAAGGGGGAGACCTTTATGGCGGGGTGGGAGGCTGAGGCAAATCGCCTGGCCGCTGATTACACGCAGCCAGGCACCAGGGCGATTAGAAGAGCACACCAGGAAGTGTAGACCAGGCCTTAGTCTGTCAAGATGACATATACGATTTCATATTTTCATTAGGATCTTCCTGTTTTCTTCTTTCTTCTGAGCATGCTGAAAACTTAGCATGTTACCAGTATTCTTTGTGGCTGTTTGAAGAATTTCAACTGCTTTGTGGTGACATACACAAGCTTGGTGCTTCTCAAGTTTGTCTTGAGCCTTTGTCCAGTTAGAGTGTGTGAAAGCTTCATCTCTGTATTTTGTCAAAAGTAGTTTGCACCTAAAGGCTGCACAACAGTAGAAACACCTGTGACAAAGTTCCTCCTCTATCTTGGTGGGTCCTGCGCTTATTGGTGGATTTTCTTGCCTCAGAGATTCACTATGTGGGTTGGGGAACAGCCCAGAGACCTTCCCCTCTGGGAGAACCCACAGTCCAGGTCAATTGGGAGGTTTGGGGGGAACCTGGGCCCGCCCCCTACTCCGGGTTCCAGCCCAGGGCCCTGTGGGCTGCAGCTGTCTATAGTGCCTCCTGTAACAGCTGCATGACAGCTACAACTCCCTGGGCTACTTCCCCATGGCCTCCTCCAAACACCTTCCTTATTCTCACCACAGGACCTTCCTCCTGGTGTCTGATAATGCTTGTGCTCCTCAGTGCTCCAGCAGCACACCCTCTCACTCTCAGCTCCTTGCTCCCAGCTCCTCACACTCCCACCACAAAATGAAGTGAACTCCTTTTTAAAACCCAGGTGCCCTGATTAGCCTGCCTTAATTGATTCTAGAAGCTTCTTCTTAATTGGCTCCAGGTGTCCTAATTAGCCTGCCTGCCTTAACTGGTTCTAGCAGGTTCCTGATTACTCTAGTGCAGCCCCTTCTCTGGTCACTCAGGGAACAGACAACTACTCATCCAGTGACCAGTATATTTGCCCTCTACCAGACTCCTGGACCCCACTGGTCTGGGTCTGTTACACACCGTACAATGTGTGACGGATTGGGTCACAGAAACCCCCTTGGGGCTGCCAACTGATGTGCCAAGACTACTTCTGCCCCTGCTTTACCTGCCAGCTTGGGACTCTAGCACCCTGTCTTGTTGAGCCAAACACACCAGTCTGCTCCAACACTGACCTGGGGTCTGAACCATGTGCCCCAAAGCTGCAGACTTAACTGAAAGCAGCTTACAGAAGTGTTCCTGTCTTTAACACTCAGATGCCCAACTCCCAATGGGGTCTAAACCCCAAATAAATCCATTTTACCCTGAATAAAGTATATACAGGGTAAACTCATAAATTGTTCACCCTCTATAACACTGATAGAGAGATATGCACAGCTGTTCCCCCCTCCCACCCCCGGTAGTAATACATACTCTGGGTTAATTAATAAGTAAAAAGTGATTTTATTAAATACAGAAAGTAGGATTTAAGTGGTTCCAAGTAGTGACCGACAGAACAAAGTGAATTACTGAGTAAAATAAAATAAAAACACAAAGTCTGAGTCTAATACAGTAAGAAAAGTGAGTACAGATAAAAACCTCACCCTTAGATAGACTTTCTCCTGTGGGTGGAGACCCCCTCCTCTCTCCTATGCAAAGTCCAGCTCCAAGATGGAGTTTTGGAGTCACATGGGCAAGTCACATGTCCATGCATGACTCAGTTTTTACAGGCAGCAGCCATTGCTTACCTGCTACCTTGAACATCCTCATGTAGACTTCTTATGTGGATTGGAGCCTCCCAAGATCCATTGTCCCTTAAGTGCTTCTTGATTGGGCACTTAATTTGTACATTCCTTTCTCAAGAAGCTGACCAAATGCTTTACAAAGGCTACTTAGAAATCAAGCAAGTATACAGCCAATATTCATAACTTCGAATACAAAAATGATACATGCATACAAATAGGATTAATGTATTCAGTAGATCGTAACCTTTACATAGATATGTTACATGGCATATGTAGCATACAACATATTCCAGTTATGTCATATATACATTCATAAGCATATTCCCATGAAGCCTTATGGGGTACACTGTCACACAATGTTAGTAGCTTCAGAAAAATGGAGCCATTAAAAATCATCAAACCAGGAAGAGCAGAAAGAATGGCCTTGTTTTCCTAGGTTATGCACAGGGAAAGGTTTAACTTCTGGTTGATGAGGTGTTTCAGAAATGTGAATTGTATCAGGCAATTGACATTTAGTTTGACACGATCAGAGTGGTGGATATTTGATCCAAAGCCTACTGTATGTGAAAGAATATAGTGGTCTTTTGATCAAGTCCTGGGTGAGGAAAATAAATTTTAGTTGGTGTATTTCAGCAGCGATAGGATAGTATTTCTCTGCAGATATCTCAAGGCCTATGCCCAGGGCCGGTGCTACCATTAAGGCAAACTAGGCGGTTGCCTAGGGCACCAAGATTTGGGGGCGCCAAAAAGCAGTGCCCCCAATTTTTTTTTACAGCGTTCCTATGCCCCCTCCCCGAGTGCGCGGTCGCCGCTCCACTTCTCCCGCCTCCCAGGCTTGCAGCGCCAATCAGCTGTTTGGTGCCGCAAGCCTGGGAAGGGAGGAGAATTAGAGCAGGGGCGGCATGCTCGGGGAGGAGAATTAGAGCGGGGGTGGCGTGCTCGGGGAGGAAGCAGAGCAGAGGTGAGCGGGGGGGGGAGCTGCCTCACGGCTCCCTGCGGGGGGAGCTGCCGTGGGGGGGGCGCCTCAGGGCGGGGAAAGGGGCGGGGAGCTGCCACAGGGCTCGGGGGGGGGGGCACAAGGTGGAAGTTTCACCTAGGGCGCGAAACTTCCTTGCACCGGCCCTACCTATGCTAGGCCCTACCATTCACCCCTCCCCATAACAGCTCATTTGCCCTCAGAGTTCCCTTGAATCCACTCTTGTGTGTAAACAACCTTTGAGAATTTCTGAAAGATGGTTTGGATGGAAAGCTCTACATGCCATTCATCCAGTTGTTTCAACTGTGTCAGGGACATATAAATGTGGTCCCTGAAGCAGAAGTTTGACTTATAAGATTTTTTCAAAGTTGCTGCTATACTAGGCTGGATCTGTTAACTTTTAGAGAAAATCTGCAACTCCCTTCAGATTCAGTTTATTTCTCACCACTCAAGATAATCTTTCAGGTGGCCACGTTTCACAAATACAAAAAGGTTTGTCAAAGCACTACTGGCTTCCTTTATAAAGCAAAAACAATGAGGAGTCTGGTGGCACCTTAAAGACTAACAGATTTATTTAGGCATAAGCTTTCGTGGGTAAAAAACCCACTTCTTCAGATGCATGGAGTGAAAATTACAGATACACGAATAAATATATATTGGCACATGAAGGGAAGGGAGTTACAGGTAATTTTCACTCCATGCATCTGAAAAAGTGGGTTTGTTACCCATGAAAGCTTATGACCAAATAAATATGCGAGTCTTTAAGGTGTCACCGGACTCCTCATTGTTTTGGTGGATACAGACCAACGCGGTTACCCCTCTGATACTTTATAAAGCAGTTTTCACTTCCATGTCTGCATGGATTTCTCTCTCCCTTCATTTTTCTCCGTCTTTGGATGCACAGTACATTCTTGCTCTGGGTAAGTAAAAAATAAAAATCTGACTTCAGTGATATATGACTTGTTCATAAACACAACTCAACTCTGTGCCTCGCTTCAAAGGTTCTTCACAACTAAAAAGCTCCTTTTCCAAATAGATATGCAAAAAACATGCTGAAAAGGCTCATTTAATAGATGATGAATTTGCTCTTGGAAAGGGCCAGTGGTCCCACTGTGCTTCATTTTATTGCAGATTAATTATGGAAATACTAGACAGGATGATACAATTAACCAACAGGAAAAACTGTGATAAAGGCTACTAATCTTGCTAAAGATCATTTTTGTACCTCCCTTAAGTGATGATGATAGTGTTGCACTTTAATGAGGCAATAATCCAGTTCCAAAGTGGCTAAATTATCAGGCTAAAGGCTGATGGTTTATCCCAATGAGGGAAACAAATAGTTTTAGAGAGAAACAGTACATGGAGCCTGGTATAATTTGTGTTACCATGCAGCCAGTTTTAAAAGAGATGTTGGGGGCCATTTTGCATTTTTGGTTCATGTGGTGCTCTGAAATAGGACGACTTGATAGCACTGGAAAGTGAAGCTCTCTCATTAGGATTTGGCATGGTCTAATGATTAGAGCAGGGAATGACAAGTCATACCTGGATTCTGTTCCTGACTGCCACTGGTTCCCTGTGATCTTGCTCAAGTTATTTAGAGACAGAGTCTGCCGGGCCCTTAGGCAGATGTACAGAATTAAGAGCTGAGGTAGATGGTACAAAGAGCTACCACCTCTTTCAATGGACTACGTAAGGGGCAGATTGAATTGCAGCCTCCACACTCAAGGGACAGTAGGGTTGTTTCCCTCCATACTACCACAAGGACACCCCAGAAGAGGTAGGGAAAGAGGCTGCACCTGGTGTCTGACTGCACAGCAGGAGGAAATGAGGTACATTCATAAATGGGTGTTGTAGTGGCTGTGTTGTCACGTCATGCCCATGAACTCCAAGAATCATTTCTCCTACCTCTCCCCCTGCAGTTCTGCATCTGCCCCTTATCTTGTGTTGTGCCGTAATGGTGCACAACAGCGTTGAACATAACCCCTTTGGGAAGCTCGTCAATGATTGTTCTTTTTTTTGCACCAGCCTCTTAAACAGCTGGTGTTGGCCAGGCCATTGTCAGAGACAGGATACTGGGCTAGATGGACTATTGGTCTGACCCATATGATGATTCCCATGTTCCTGACCAAACCCAAATTCTCAAACAGATGAATGCACGTGCACTTCTGTGAGTGTCCAGCTACCATTTGTGTGCTTGAATGAAGGAATTAATATGGCTTAGCTGAATTTGCACAAAAGCACATGTGCAAATAGGAATGCACGTTTGAGAATTTGGACACCAAAATCTTTCATTCTTCCAAGATAGCTATTACTTACAAAAAACTACGTTGAGGTGGAATCAAAGTTGCTGCCCAGAAGAAAGTTCTTCTGATCCCCACACCCTTCTAGAACACAAGACTTCAAAACCACAAATTCAAACAACAGAAAACCAGGAAATGCTCAGTTCAGATTGTGACAGGTTCGGTCACAGAGACCCCCTTGGGACTGCCATCTGATGTGCTAAGACTACCTCTGAGCCCATTTTCCCTGCCAGCCTGAGACTCCAGAACCCTGTCTTGTTGAGCCAGACATGCTAGCCTGCTGCAAACACAAACCCAGGTCCGAACCACATCCCCCAAAGCTTCAGGCTTTAACTGAAAACCACTTAGCAGGTACTCCTGTCTCCACCACCCAGATACCCAGTTCCCAATGGGATCCAAACCGCAAATAAATCTGTTTTACCCTGTATAAAGCTGTATAAAGCTTATTCAGGGTAAACTCATAAATTGTCCATCCTCTATAACACTGATAGAGAGATATGCACAGCTGTTTGTTCCCCCAGGTATTAGTCACTAACTCTGGGTTCAAGAATAAGCAAAAGTGATTTTATTAAATAGAAAAAGTAGGATTTAAGTGGTTCCAAGTAATAACAGAAGAACAAAGTAAGTTACCAAGCAAAATAAAACAAAAACATGCAAGTCTAAGCCTAATACAGTAGGAAACTGAATACAGATGAAATCTCACCCCCAGAGACATTCCAATAAGCTTATTTCATAGACTGGACTCCTTCCTAGTCTGGGTCCAGCAATCACTCACACCCCTGTAGTTACTGTCCTTTGTTCCAGTTTCTTTCAGGCATCTCTTGGGGGTGGAGAGGCCATCTCTTAAGCCAGCTGGAAACAAAATGGAGAGGCTTCCAGGGCCTTTTATATTTTCTCTCTTGTGGGCAGAAACCCCTTTGTTCTTCTGTGCAAAGTCACAGCAACAAGATGGAGTTTGTAGCCACCTGGGCGAGTCACATGTCTATGAATGATTCAGCTTTTTGCAGGCTGATGCCATTGTTTACATGTTAGTTTGAAGGTTCCCAGGAAAGCTCAGATGTGGATTGGCGTCTCCCAAAGTCCATTGTCAGTTAAGTGTTTCTTGATTGGGCACTTGCTGAGAATAGACCTTTCTCAAGAAGCTGACCTAATGCTTCACTGAGGCTACTTAGAATCAAACGCTGAGATACAAGTACATAGCCAATATTCATAATTTCAAATACAAAAATGATACACACATACAGACAGCATAATCATAACCAGCAAACTACAACCTTTTCATAGACACCCCACTCGACCACCTCTGTACAAGACCTGGTGCAACTATATGACCCTGGTTGCAACAATGATCTATACAGTCACAGTCCATGTCAATAATGTCACACAGATCTCTCCATGTGTTCCCAAAAAGCATGTTAGCATTACAAGGGGAAAAGAATAAATCTCAAACTTATGAAAACCAGGAAAGGCAAAGCTGAGGGGCTGCTTCCAACACAGCACAACGTAACTTTAACTGTGCCCTCATAGGGAAATCAACATCTGGCTGTATCTTTCTTCTAGGAGTGGAAGATATTTGCCTAAAATTCAGGAAACGAATTGTACGAAACACCCTAATGTGTTGTTAGCCTCCTTAATTGCAATAGTGCAACTGCAAACAAAGAGAAGAGGCAGCTCAGTGCATCCAGTGTGATCTCGGCCAATGAGCAGCAATTACTTGCCTTATCAATGCTGGTAGACAAGCCACCTTGATGGTCCCATTGGAATATATGAAGAGTCATTCCCACTCCTTAATTTTATGTGCTTTATTCTTTTGGAGCTTTTTAGATGAGACCTTAAAAACTGAGGTTTCAGCTGCTCTTAGTGGCCATTAAAGATCCCATGGTCCTTTTGAGAGTAGGGGTTTTCCCCAGTGTCCTTGGCTATAATTTCTTTTCTCCCCATTTTCACTGTTGTGTGGCCATGTGTTATGTGTCAGTTGACCACTGTATCACACCCTGTGGTGTTTTTATTTCATTTGGTGCTATCTGAAGCTTGTGAAGCACTTTGAGATCCTTCAGGATGAAATGTGCTCCATTTTGGATTTACTTCATATAGTATCCTTGATTAGATCCTTGAAAGTTTTCTTATTACTTGACATATGTTGGGGTTATTTTGATAATATGTTTTGTCCATTATAAATGCAATGCAGCTCTTGTCCAAGTTAATTACATGGTTGGGTTAATCGCTTAAGGCCACCTGAGTGGGGAACATAGCCAATTGTTAACACATTGGTTCACTTACTGTCTCAAAAGTTCCCTTTCAATAAATAGATTTTAAAATGGTTGCCTTTTGTCAAAACCAGATACAGACTTGGGACCTGAATTAAAGCAATTTGAAGTTAGTAGGAATCTTTCCTGTGAAATATTTGCATTGACTTCAAAGGGAATTGGATTAGGCCCCTATATAATTCATAGAAGTAAATGGAATTATACTAGATCAGGGTCAGCAACGTTTGGCACGCGGCTCGCCAGGGTAAGCACCTGGCGAGGCCAGGCCAGTTTATTTACCTGCTGACGGCAGGTTCGGCCGATCGTGGCCCCCACTCGCCGTGGTTCGCCATCTCGGGCCAATGAGGGTGGCGGGAAGCTGCGGCCAGCACATCCCTCGCCCGCGCCGTTTCTCGCCGCCCCCATTGGCCCGGGACAGCGAACCGCGGCCAGTAGGGGCCGCGATCGGCCAAACCTGCCACGTCAGCAGGTAAATAAACTGCCCCGGCCCGCCAGGGTCCTTACCCTGGCAAGCCGCGTGCCAAACGTTGCTGACCCCTGTACTAGACTAACATCAACGTAACTGAGGGCAGAAATAAATCCAGAAACTCTGATTCCAACATGTTTTGGAATGACATATACCCTTTGGCTAATGTGTGGGTGACTGTAAATGACCCCCAAGACAAAGGATTCTAATATCTTTGTGATATGGTTATGGTTACAACATAGACGTATAGCCCTATCTTGGCACACTTTGAGAAATGTCGCTGCATAGGCAGAGTTTTGAAAGTTGTGCTACAATTGTGAGCAATAAGCATGAAATTTGCTTTTGTAATTTAGCACTCCCATTCAAAGTGGACATGCTTCCTAGTAAAGGAGACTGGGTATACAGTACCGCAAGTTTGTGTGCAGATATTTATCTACCTCCAAGTAAATAGCTCACTTCAGTGCTGTGAACGCTTTTTGACTGTGTGGAAGCTGCAACTGTGTCTGGGATTTTCAAAGAGGCCTTAGGGAGCTTTAGTTGGACTTGAGCACTTAATCTCTTTGGGCCCCTTTGAAAATCCTAGGCTATAAAAATAATTTTATCCTGTCATTGGTCATTACAGGCATTTCTTCCTTGTTGTGTAATGTGTAGGTGGGGCAGAGGTTTGTTTACAAGAAGTTTCTATCCTGAACTGATTAGCACTTGTATCGGTTTGTCGACAGTTGAGATAATATTTTCCAAAGATACTTTAAGAGTACCAGTGAAATTAACTACTTTCCTCAGAAAGCACTTTTTCCATGTTGCGTACGCTGTTTTTATGCAAGGTTGAATGCAGCTCCATTTGTATACGGTTTCCTGTCCCAAAGGCAATGTTTGTTTTCTTTGTTCCAATAGACAGTGGAATTGGCTCGCTAATGTTTTATTCATGAAAGTATATCTTATGAATGTGGCCTCCAATACATATTAGAGGCAAAAAATATCACTAACAGTAATGCCTAAAAGAATCTTTACTTGTGTAACAAATGGACACATAAATTAAATTACCACTGCTAATGAATGCCCAACTCCATAATTGTACCCCAGTTTGGAATGCTGCTAAAGCAATTAGCTTAATTCAAAATTGCAAATCAAGAGTTCATTGTAATCAGGAAAGTAGGACATCTAATCTTAAACAAAGACACCAGTGCAGGTCTGCCAGATGTCTGATAAATTACTATCAGTTTGGTGAAATGTATCAAATTATTCTGTTCTGCTCACCTATTCTTAAAATGGAACTATATCTAAGTGTCCTCTTTCTTCATTCCTTCTCAATAATCATCTACGTTTGCCGTGCTACTAAAGTAAAGGATTTGCTTTATTTTCCATTCTGCCTAGATACCACCCCCATAAATAGTTATAAAAAGGGCTAAAAGTAATGGTAAGTGGTTATGCGGAGGATGGCACCTTATTTATTCTCATGTAGCCTTTTTCAAAACTGGGGGTTTTACCCTAGTAAGCTGCCGCATTGCAAGTTACGGTTTATTCTGATGAACCATGTATATACTAGGGATTTACCCCAGTGCAGCTACATCAGTGTAGTTTTACTGGTTGCTATAAAACCCCAATGTGGACAAGTGGTAACGTTTTCAAAGCACCTAAATGACTTAGGAGTCTTAGTCCCATTGAAAATCAATGGAATTAGGGTCCTAAGTGCCTATGGGGAAGACTTTCAAAGGCATAAATAAGTTACACACCTAACTTTCATTGACTTTCAATGAGACATAGGCTCCTAACTGCCATTTGTGCTTTTGAAAATCTCCTCCATAAATCACTTATGAAAATGGAACTCTTAAGTCATTTTTGAAAATTTTATCCAAATGAATTACTATCTAACAAAAAGTTCCAGGCATTTTTATGTCACCACATTGGAACGTGGGGGGGGTGGGAGGGTTGATGACAGTTTTTTAATAAAATTAAGCCTATCAGTTTAATGTCAAAGTGCAAAGGATATTTTACTTTCAAACTAAGATTAAGTGAAGATTCATTTATTTCTGCATCACAGTTCTCCTCTCAGTCTTCACGTATAGGGAACAGTAACAAGTTATGAGGGTATATTAAACAGATCTTCTGGTTTGATCTTTTGGAGATCACTCTTGAAGGCAAAATTGCTCATTACATTTATTGCACTGCAAACATGTCCCTAGCCACAGCTTCAATCCAACCCATTCACCAAGTATTAAAATACTGCTAAAATCTAGTAAATTAATATTCCATGAAAAAGCCTATACCAAGCTCTTGATCCGGTGTAGCAGGATATATGCCACCCTTCTATAAGAAAACTCATATGGGCAATGGAAATGTTAGGGGTTCAGAACAGAAATTTCTTCTCAACTTTAAGAATAGTGTTCACTGTCAGCAAACATGATACATTCAAAAGAAATTTGCCTTGACTGTAGGGATTATTTCTCATGATTAGGCAGAGCCGTCCCTTGTGTATGGCAAATCGGGGCGACCGCTCCAGGCCCCACACTTAGGGAAGCCCTGCGGGCCGGTGCAATTGTCCGGCCTGGTCGGTCCTGGAAGTGACAGGTCAGTCCCGAAAGTGATAGATTCGTCACTTCCACCCTGGGTCCCGCACCCTCCTAGGGACAGCCCTGTGCGTAGGGCCTTACTAAATTCGCGGCCATGAAAAATGTGTCCCGGACAGCGAAATCTGGTCTTTTGTGTGCTTTTACCTTATACTATACAGATTTCATGGGGGAAGACCAGCGTTTCTCACATGGGGGGTCCTGACCCAAAAGGGAGTTGCGGGGGGGGGCCTCAAGGTTATTTTAGGGGGTTGCGGTATTGCCACACTTACTTCTGCGCTGCCTTCTGAGCTGGGCGGCCAAAGAGCAGCAGCTGTTGGCCGGGCACCCAGCTCTGAAGGTGGCGCCCAGCCAGCAGCAGCACAGAAGTTAGGGTGACAATACCATACCACGCCACCCTTACTTCTGCATTGCTGCCTTCAGAGCTGGGTGGCCAGAGAGTGGCGGCTGCTGACTGAGGGCCCAGCTCTGCAGTCAGCAGCACAGAAGTAAGAGTGGCAATACCATACCATGCCATTCTTACTTTTGCGCTGCTGCTGCTGGTGGCTCTGCCTTCAGAGCTGGGCTCCTGGCCAGCAGCCATCGCTCTCCAACTGCCCAGCTCTGAAGGCAGCGCCGCCACCAGCAGCAGCACTGAAGTAAGTGTAGCAGCACCACATCCCACCCTTCAATAACCTTGTGACCCCTCCCACACACACACAACTCCTTTTTGGGTCAGGATCCCTATAATTACAACACTGTGAAATTTCAGATTTAAATAGCTGAAATCATGAAATGTATTATTTTAAAAATCATATGACCATGAAATTGACCAAAATGGACCATAAATTTGATAGGGCCCTACTCATGAGACTTAGTTCCTTCTTTTCATCTTGTCAGTACATTGAAAATACCTTTTGCTATAAGAACTTTAAGAGTTTGATTTAAAAATTATTTCTGAAAGAAACAGTCTATGACTGAAAATTTCCAAATCTCAGTGAGATCCCAAGCACGAATTGCATTGCACAGTCCACAAGAAGAAGCTAACTACTTCCAAGCTGTGTGCTCTCCCAAAACAGAGTTGCTCATGTGGTTTAAGGTTACCAATGTGGGATTTCATCCCACTTAATAGGGAAGGAAGACTTTCCATATAGCCCCAAACCCAGCCCAAGGAGGAACCACAAGAGAGATTTCTTAGGCCCTGTAATGGCATATTAAACTGTATTATATTGCTCAGCCATAAGGTGGTGCTGTGTCTGTAAAATATCTTATTTAAACCAGCAGTTCTCAACTGGGGGGCTGCTGCCCATGGGGGCTGTGAGCCATTTCAGGGGCTCTGCCAAGTAAGACTGCTTGGAGCTCCAGTACCCAGCATCTGAAGCTCGGAGTCCTGAGCCGCAGCACCCTGAGGGGCAGAAGTCCCAAGCCTAGGTGCTCTGTGGGGCAGAAGCCCCAACACACACACTCCACACCAGGGGGCTAAAGCCTGGAGCCCCAAGCCCTGGTACCCCATGCGGCTGGAGCCCCGAGCACTGGCAGAAGCCCTCATGACTGAAGACTAGAACCCCCTGCAGCTGAAGCCTGGCTCACCCTCCTCCCCCACTGGGGTGTGGCATTTTTATAGCATGTTGGGGGCCTTTGAAAGAAAAAGGTTGAGAGCCCCTGATTTAAACAAACCTCAGCCACACCTGGCAGAGCATTCAAGGATCTTATGATGAACACAGCTGGTGTGTATAACCAAGCTCTGTGACCAGTCCGTATGGTACAGAGAAACATGACAGGCTCCACCTTCCTCCAAGCAACTGAGCAGCCCTGGAGCTGCTTCACAGAGGCTAATTCAGCCCCAGTGTCACACTATGATTAACCTGTATTAAACACCTTTTTCTCTAGGCCAGACATGGCATTATGTCAAAAACACAGTTAAAGTTTTTTTTTTAAAAGGACTCTTTCCATCTCCTCCCCCCGAAGTCCATGTTTGTCCCATGAGCTATAGTTTCTAGTCATGAACTACAGGAAGCAAAGCTGTAGATTGTAAGTTGTTGGGGTCAGGGACTGTCTTTTTGTTATCTATGTGTACAGTGCCTAGCACAAACAAATATTGCCAACTCTTGTGCTTTCATCGTGACTCTTGCCATATTTGCTGTTGTTAAAGCCCAGGGTTCTGAGGTCCAGTGATTGTGAGAATCTGTTGTTTTGTTTTTTAAAGTAAGTTTCTAGCCCTTGTGGTTGCAGTGGTAAACTTGATCAGAATTCACCTAAGAGGCTCAAACTCCAGAAGGCAAATAAAAAAGAACCCTGTGAGAAGGGACAGAGTAGCTGTTTCCTTGGCTGTGGTCATTTGGTTGATGAGCAACAGCTGAGATAAGAGGCTGCAGCCCAGACAGAAGGGGGTGGCTGCTGGAGAGACTAAGGATCACCCTGTGTCAGCAGCACAGTGGTAAGAAGCTGCCAAGGAGCGGGATCTGAAGGACTGTGGTGAGACTGCTGAGGGAAGCCTCACCAACGTAAGTGTATTTCTTTTCTCTGTGACCTAGAGAAAGACTGGACTCCCTAAGGCCCTGCTACCAAGCCTGGCAGGAATATGACATGAGGATTTAAGAATAGTGGGAACTGAGCCAAAAGGCTAAGAGAGTAAGCTCTTAAAAGTCAGTGCACTTTCAAAGGGCCTGAGGACATGTGAGAAGGTTGAGCCCCTCACAAGCCCCAAATGTATTAATATTTTAAAATCTTATGATGTTTAAGCCTCAAAAATCATAAAACGGGGTTGATTAATGAGTTTTGAACATTTGGTGTTGGGCATATTGCAGTGGGGTCTGCTACCATAATAAGTGAAGAATAAGAACAACAATTAGTTTAATTTTGTTAGCTGCAAAGTTAACAGCTGTGTTTTCATGCAGACTTTAATAGGAGAAAATTTAGGGTTCCACATCTCTTGACAGTCATTATGGTTAGTAAAGTTGGAACCAAATGAAAATAATTACACAGATTAGATGGTAAAACATTATAACTCTGCAAGGAAACCTGTTTTAAGTCACCATTCAAGGGTTGGTAAAACTCCATTACCTAATGGAAGCGTGTGGCAGATTTGGAGCTGCCAGAGGCCATCGTGTAGGCATATATTCTGTTAAGGACAAGAAATGTCCTGAGCAAAGGGAGGTACACTAATGTGCTCTTCTCTCTTCAAACACTTGAAGGATAATGCAAAGCAATTCATTTGAAGCCCTGGCTGGGCTCCTCTCTGGGCCCGCCAAACAGGTGTTTACCACAGGTCCTTGTGAGCTAGAAGGATCAAAAAGCTCAGAAAGGTTTAAAGACACAGACCTGTCTGGAAGGGAAATCAGATGGTTAAGGGGTAGGCAGAGACTACTGGGAAACAGTCTCACCCCCTCCCCCCCTGACTCCAGATGTTAGAATATCTGGGGTTAAGATAGGCTTACCTAAGCTTTTAGGTAAGATAGCTATGCAGATACATGTTTGTTGTTTTAAAAATCCTTTGCTTACACTGCATTCCTACTGTTAAGATTAAAACCGGTTTCTTAAAAGAAAACATTGTTTGGATTGCTGTCTTCATCACTGATCACAGTTCCTGCAGAGGGGAACCACAGGTACCAAGTCAAGTATGACCTGTTCGGAGTAATCACAGTTGATACACAGGGTACCAGCACCCTGGTCTAAGTGAGAGAATTGTGGGATTGAACCCCAGAGAGGTGAAGGCTTGAGGCCTTAGTCCTGGAGCAGCTGCACTAGGAAAGATCCAAAGAGGGGGTCAGAGTTATGGCCAGCCCTAAATCATGACAAAGGGTCTTCTAGCAAAGGAGGAACAAAACTGTACACATTAATTTTTTCTTTTTGGGGAGGGATGTGAGGATGTGGGGGAGGTCAAGGTAAGAAAGGAAGTTGCCTAATAAGGGTGCTGCTGTCTTGTACAAGTTTCATTGTTTAACATTTAAAAGGATACGGGACATTTACCCACAGTGAAGTGGTGGTAATATAGAGTAGGCAACAAAGTCTCATGTATGTTATGAGCTGGGTAAAACCTTATTATAGCATGAGTTTAAAATCTTATTCAAACCGATGTGTGAACGTACCTTTCATTTAAGATAGTTGTGGACCCATAACTGTTTTTTACACCTAACAGAATCTGGCCAATGACAGTGGGGAGTTTCCCTGGGTATTATAACCAGGTGTGGGGGGAGAGTAGGGGAAGAAGGTAGAACACACACAAACTGGGAACCGAGACAGGCAGAGGTAAAAAGCAAGAAAGCCAGGCAGTAGCCTGTGAGCACAGTGTGTGACCCTGCAAAAAAGCTAGAGAGAGAGTTTTTGTTGGCTAAAGAGGCTTGGAGTTGGAGATATAAGCTAAGAAATGGTTCCTTTTGTTCTTGGTTTCTCCTGCATTCTGAGAACACAAGACTTTGTGCATTCCTTGTAAACGAACAAGATTGCCTCACAGAAAATACCAGACTGACATCAATTTCTATTTACAAACAGGTCACCCCAAGGGTCACGAACTTTGGCTAGCCGCTCAGATCAAAGAGGGGTAACATGTATTTAAAGGACAAGTTTATTACTCCTTACCGTGCGTTTATTTTATACAGAACTAATTTTAATAATCTGCATAATAACTTGGGGAAATTCTGTATTTAATAGACCACACGAAGACTTATATTAGTCAGTCCCAAATTAGCATCCTTCAAACTGAACTATGAGGAAATAGCCAATACTAGCTGTGTCAATGGGTTATTCCAATCTGAATCACCTCTTTCTTTCTGATGTAATTAAATACCAGACTTATTTTATTCCTGATGAGGTGGTTTATAATCTGATTTGTGACATGACATGACATGAAACTTGGTACAATTTATTAAAAATACTAGAAGCCAGCAAGCAGTCATGGTTGTGACAGTGACTAGAATTCAGTGAAAAGGAAAATAGTAGGTGGAAAATCAATTCCAGAGAGTTCGTTTTTTGCTTTTGAGCCAAAAACAAATATAGCATGGGCCAAATTTTTCCTTTTGTCATTAAATTCAGCACAATTATACCAAGGATCAGGGCCGGCTCTGGCTTTTTTGCCACCCCAAGCAAAAAACAAAAAAAACCTGTGGGGCGGCCAGAGTGGCAGAGCAAAAAAAACAGTGCAGGGCGGCCGGAGCGCAGGTACAGGGGGACTCCCGGCGCTGCAGACGTGCCCCAGGCAGCGGGAGAGAGGGGGAGAGAGCGGGGGGAGAGAGAAGGGGGGCAGCCAGGGCTTCCTTCAGCGGGGCACTTGCCACGCAGCCCCTCCCACCGCGCCGCCTGCCGGGAGCGCTCCACACCGCTCCGGTCGGCGGGCAGGGAAGGACGCAGGCTGCCCTGCCGGGCTGACTACAGACCTGGCACCAGCTGGGGCAGACGGAGCGCGCAGCCCGCTCTCAGCAGGGTGCTCCCCTCCTCTGCGCCGCCGCCCCCTACAGGGCGGCTGGAGCAGTGAACCAAAAAGAAAAAAACCTGCGGGGCGGCCGAAGCGGTGAAGCAAAAAAAAAAACCCAAACAAACAAAAAAGATTCGAGGGAATGCCGCCCCTTAGAATCTGCTGCCCCAAGCATGAGCTTGCTCGGCTGGTGCCTGGAGCCGGCCCTGCCAAGGATGAGTTTGGTCTGGGAACATTATGTTAAGAACAAAAAAGTTACATGTACAGGAGCTGTAGCACTTCTAATGTAGTCGTACCCTTGGTCTCTACTGGGATTTTAGCATCAAGGGTCTGTCTAGTCTAGGAGAAAAGGTGCCTTTTAAATCATAATCGTATTAGCTGATCTTCTCTTAACCTAGGCTTCCCCTTAGGGTGCAACACAATTTTTAAGGTGTCAGACTGGCTATACAAGTTACCAAGTGGTGTTGCAAGTCATTTTACCTAGCTTGAGTAACTTAACTCAATTTTAAAAACTCAGTTTTCCCCTAGTTATGATACAGTCTTAATGTAAACATGATTTACACCAGTACAACATGAATTGCACCGGTGCATCATGTCCCAGTTTGGAACCAGGTAGACTGCACCAGTACAAATTGCACCGCACTGGTGTAAACTGTAACTACAGCAGCACTTCCACAGGTGCAGAAATCCCATCGTACAGAAGGCCTTTAAAAATGTATCTGAGTAGTGGCCTCATTTACCATTTCAGCATCTGCCAACAGGAAGGCTGTGTCCTTTATCACTGTTCTGTGTATGCCCTTGTGTTTGGGTACCACTTTCCAGTCAGCCTTGCTCTTTCTGAAACCCCTGATGCCTGTCTGTGTCTTCATCTGGTGGGGGGGGGGAGATACAATAACCTGCCAGAGTGGGCACTGCTGTGCCTTAGCTGCCCTCTGAAAATTCCTGTCCTACTGAAGGGAGGTGAGGCAATATCTTTTACTGGACCAACTTCTGTGGGTGGAAGGTACAAGCTTTAATGCTACACAGAGCTTGTCTTCTGGTGTAAGGAAAGAAATCGAAGTGTCTGAGCTAAACACAAGTTGGGACAGATGGTTAAGCATAAGGGGTAACGGATGATTTTAGGCAGTCACTTGAAATTAAGTGAGCAATTGAGGGTTAGGTGTGAATACAGAGGATCAGGGTCAGATGTCTAATTTGTTGCTGATATGTTAGAAACCCATACACTGTATTTTCAGTGATGACTAACATTCATATGTAAAGAAAGCTTGTTTTACAAAGTGCTATTAGCCAACGCTCATAGCAGCAACTTTTGTATGCTAATATTCAAGTCAGGTGATTCTGTTTTCTTGTATGATTCCCTTAGGAATTTTTGTTTACTTGTTTTTTTTCCTCTGGCATTCAAGATTTCATTCCCTCTAGATTCAGTCCCCTCCTACACTCATTGTTTTTATGAATGCCTCTGCTGATAACCAGTCTGCCCACTGTCAATCTTCCCTTCTGTAACTGAATCCGATTTTTATTTTGGCATTCTGTAGAGAGCTGCAAGTAAAACCTATATTTTTCTCAGAGTACAAAGGGCCCACTAGTGTAAATTCAACATTGATATGAACTTAATTCTGCTCCAAGAGCAGTATGACCTGCTAGTTTGCATGTTAATAGACCTCTTACTCCCAGGAAAGTGACAAAGGCAATCTTTGGCCAAACACAGAGAGAGTTAATTAAAATAAATAGAAAGGTTCCTGTGAAATATACAAAGCCAGCCTTGCATATTAAAAAAGAAATTATAGCTACTCAAATCTCTATATACAGTATGTTGTCACAAGGAAAGTAGATTGTATTTTTGTGTATTCAAATACTACAGAAATATCAGGGACTAAGCAAATGCTCAGTGTGTATTGTACATTTGTGATACCTTAACATCAAAGCAGATGTACAATGTAAGATGGAAATCAGGCAGGCTAATAGGGCATTTTGAAGCAAATTGCCAAAGACATTTAAAAAAACCTGAACAATAAACTTTTACATTTATATTGGAAGCAGTTATTCTGCAAGAAAGTCTATGAATCTGCTTCAGTTCCAGGGAGAAAAGGGACCATTCAAAGACCTTGAAGTCTGAAAGAATATTGCAGAAACGTAAATAACTTATTTGCATCAATCTTTGCCACAAAGAGTTTGGAGAGAGACCCCAGGAGCTACTGCTTGCAAATAATATAGATAAGGCATCGTCAGTGTCAGAAGAGGTGCTAAAATAAATTGATCATTTAAATTGCAAGAAGTCACCAGGAGCAGAGTTTTCCTCCAAGATCCTGCAGTGAATTAAGAATGAAGTGGCAGAACCGCTAACAAAAATATTTAATCTATCATTAAAATCAACTACTATACCTGAGGACTGAAGATTAGTCAATATTATACATAAACTAGGGATGATCTGGGAATTACAGGCCAATTAGTCTTACTACGTTATCAGGTAAATTTGATGAATGAATTAAGGTTAAAATTTCACACCTATTTATCTGGTCAATCTAGGTTCTTATGATGGTGCTCATCACCATAGTATCTGATGAGAACATCCTTTAATGGGGACATACCTCAACGGTCTCTGTAAAGGAAAATCATGCCTCTCCAGTTTCTGATAATTCTTTGAGCCAAAATAAATAAATAAATACATAAAGAAGAATCCGCTATTATTTATTTGGACCTTCCAAAGCTTTTGATAGTCACAAGGGGCTACTAGGGAAACTAGATAGTCACCGTGTGAGCAAAGCATTTCCATCCAGAGTTTAAAAACTAGTTGAGAGAGGGGAAAAAAACACAGCGTAGGGAAATAGTTTCCAATATAGAAACTGGTTCTATGCTCCGAAGAGCCATAAAAGAAGACAAAAGCTATACCCACTAAAGTCAATGGGAGTCTTTCCATTGACTTGATTGGTCATTGGATTTGACCCTACAACAAGTGTTTAATACATTTATTTGAATCCCAGCAATGTATATGAGTAGTTCAAATTGTTCCTTCCGATGTACATTACTTTGCTACTTGTCTACATAGAATTTCCCTTTGCTTTGTTAGGCTCCTCATATCCTATTTAGTCATAAAAATCCTAAATACTTCAATGTAATCTGCACATTTTGCTACCTTCTTGCTGATCACTGAGAAAAATGTTAACAAATGCCAGTGTTAGTAGGAATTATGGGGGCACCCGAGAGTTAACCTCCTTCCATGTTGAAAGTTAACTATTTGTTCTTATACATTTTTCTATCTCTTATCTAGTTTTTAATCCATCCATCGGCACAAATGTTTTATTAGACGAGTTTAGGCTGAGTTTAGGCTATGTCTACACTTAAACCATTACACTGGCACAGCTTTAGCAATTCAGTGTAGACACTCCTTACAGAGACAAGGAGGGGTTCTCTCATGACTATAGTTAATCTACCTCCCAGAGGTGGTAGCTGCGTTGACAGGAGTTCTTCCATTGACCTAGTGTTGTCTACACTGGAGGTTAGAATGGATTAACTACCACACTCAGAGGTGTGGATTTTTCACACTCCTGAGTAACATACCTGGGTCGACCTAACTTTTTAGTGTAGACCTGGGCTGACTGTATTTTTGTGCTCACAGAACACCTGAAAGCAGATTGTGATTTCCTCAAAATAAGACATTGTTCAAATTTATTCAGCAAGTATCATGTTAAATCTGTTTACTCTGTAGCTTGATTATGACCAGACATCTAGGAACTAGGGATTCCTGGACCGAATCCTTGTGTGAGTAAATTTTCATAGCTCCCTTGGTTTTATGGAGCTATGGTGATTTACGCCAGCTGAGATTCTGGCCCCCTGAGTACTATTTGGGGTCCAGAAGGAATTTTCCCCTGGATCAGATAGGCAGATATTGGGGGGGGGGGGGGGGAGAGGGGTTTCACCTTCCTCTGCCGCATGGCCATGGGTCACTTCCAGGTTTAAACTAGTGTAAATGGTGAATTTTCTGTAACTTGAAGTCTTTAAACCATGATTTGAGGATATCAGTAACTCAGCCAGAGGTTAGGGGTCTATTACAGGAATGGGTGGATGACCTCCTGCACACTGCAGGCCACAGAACCTCAATCAGGCTAGATGATCACAATGGTCCCTTCTGATGTTAAAGTCTAAGTCTACGAATTCCTTTCACTGCTACACTGACTATCTGAGTAGTCTTGAGAAAGTCACGTAGGGCTAGATTTTTTTTTAAAGGTATTTAGGCCCCTATGTGCTATTGAAAATCCCACTAGGCACCTAAATATCTTTTTGAAATTTGGCCCTTCAGCCCTAATTCAGCAAAGAATTTAAGCATGTGCTTAATTTCCATTGAAATAATTAAAGTTAAGCTCATGGTTACATGCTTTTGTGAACTGGAGCCTAAACTCTATTTCAATTTCCCCCATCTGTAAAAAAGGGATGAAAAATCTTTCCTAGATCAAAGGGGATGTTGTGCAAATTCATAAATTAATATTTGTGCAGTACCAAATAAGTGCTAAGCATTAGACACTCGTGCTTAGCATCATTTTCTAGGCCATCATGCTTTCCAGCAGACTCTTCTCAGTTAGGTGTTTGTGTTGAGGTTTCAAGTACAGAACTGTATGGTTAATACAGTATTTCAAATGACACTAGTATTGCTTTTTCTGTACTTGCTGAACATCCCAGTTTTTCTCTGCTCAATTGCTATCCCCATAATATAGATTTTTACCCTTCTTCATCTTTGCTCCACCATACCTATTGCTGCTACCTGTATTCTATATTGTAACCACCATAATCTGCTTTTATTTTTATGTATAGATTGCAGTAAACCACAAAGCATTCTCTGATACTTTTGTATAGAAGATATTTTGCAGAAATAAAATGGTGGAATATGACTAACCTGATCACATAGTTTGAGTCACAAAATAAAAGCTCAAAGTAGTCTAGGAACACATTCCTCTTCCCACCTTCCCCTCTCTCCCACCCCCCTCCCCCGGGTGAATAAATAGTTTCGCTGGGAATTTGAGGAACCTAAGGATTTAAGGTTTTGACAACAAAGGGAGAAGAGATGTGTTCCACTAATTATTGGTAAAAATATATACATCAATAACTTTATTTAATGCTGTCAGGATTCGCTCCCCACTCTGAACTCTAGGGTACAGATGTGGGGACCCACATGAAAGACCCCTAAGCTTATTTCTACCAGCTTAGGTTAAAACTTCCCCAAGACACAAATTCCTTCCTTGCCCTTAGTATCGCTGCCACCACCAAGTGATTTTAAACAAACATTCAGGGAGGGCCACTTGGAGCCCTACCTTCCCCAAATATCCCCCCAACCCACTACACCCCCTTTCCTGAGGAGGCTTGAGAATAATATCCTAACCAATTGGTTACAAAGTGAGCACAGATCAAACCCCCTGGGTCTTTAGGACACTGAAAAACAATCAGGTTCTTAAAATAAGTTTATTTAAAAAAAGATAAAAGAATCACCTCTGTAAAATCAGGATGGAAGATAACTTTACAGGGTAATAAAAAGATTCCAAACACAGAGGATTTCCCCTCTAGGCAAAACTTTAAAGTTACAAAAACGGGGATAAACTTCCCTCTTAGCACAGGGAAAATTCACAAGCTGAAACAAAAGATAATCTAACGCATTTCCTTGCTATTACTTACTATTTCTGTAATATTAGATGCTTAGTTCAGATGTGGCTTAGGGAGATGTATTTTCCCTGCCCTGGGCTCCTCGCTGACCGGGAGAGAACAAAGGAACACGAAAACAAAAACCTGCCCCCACAGATTTGAAAGTATCTTCTCCCCTTATTGGTCCTTTTGGTCAGGTGCCAACCAGGTTATCTGAGCTTCTTAACCCTTTACAGGAAAGGAGGGATTAACCCTTTACAGGGTAAAGAGCGATTTTATGCTACCATTAGCTGTATGTTTCTGACAAGTGCTGAAAGGGGCAGTAGATTCATTTTGTTTTACCAAGCCACCAGAAGTGATGACTTCTGTTTTTCAGTCGTTATGAAGACTTATAGATTTAGACATCAATAAATGCACTTCCTGTGCTCATAATTGCTTTAGCAACACTGTTAGAATGAGTGTTTGAAAAATAAGCAGCAATTTGAATTCATTCAAGCAGATGCATGGTCAGGTGATGAGTTTATAAGAGTTATTTTCTTTTTCAAGCTATCCTAGAAAATATAATCATTGTCTGAACCATACATGCTAAGGACCACACATAGTTTGAACTTTATGGTAACAAGGAGATTGTCTAAATTAAGGATTGATGATTCATTCATCACTGAACTGAAAAAAGAAAAATAAGCTTCATGCAGCAGTACAAAAATAGTTTTTCAGCAGTTCCAGAATAACATTAGTAAATAGTTTTCTTTCCTCCTGATTGCATTTAATGATTAAATGATTTGACCTTTATGTTTTAACAGTACTTTGCAAAAATTGTTTATATATTAAGCATTATTTTTCATTGTTTCTTCTGTAATGGCAAACCTTTAAGAAGTGAAGTCTCATATAAATCATGGGTTTATGAAAGTTATAAACCCAGCAACTTTTTACATGAATAGATGATGTACTTTAAATGAAGAAAACGGATCATTTCTACTTCTTACTGGTTTTTTAAGTGATAATACATAGATTTCCCCCCCAATACTAACCCTATTAATTAAACAAATTGCACTGCAAGAACAACTTTATATTATTCCAAAGCATAGACACTACTGTTTTATTCTGCTGATAGTGACAGATGCCTCTTTATGTGGCCAACTGTGCAAAATTCAGAGGCAAACAAAGAAAGACGTAACTTCTATGATAAATGTATTGTAGTTTTGTTTGAAATGTGATTCAAAGCTTAGCTAAATCCTAGATCTGAGAGCTTTATACTACATTGTCAGAAGATATTCTATTCTACCAGTACCTTAGTATAAAAATATATCCATTCTTGCTGAGACTGGGGGGGGGGAATCAATAGCCAATATTTATCTAGGTCCCACACACAACTTTATTATTTTATTCTTTGGCCATGCAGCTGAAGTTAACTGACTAGCACTATTCCCATAGCTATGCTGATATCAGTGATAATTATGGTGCATAAATAACTCAGGAAAACATGTCAGCATCAAGATCCACTAGAAACACCAGGGTGGAGGGAGGAATCGGGACTGTATCCTAAAAAGAAAAAAAATTAGGAAGGAATTTGAGCCTCTGACAAGGGAAATAAACACATAGGGAGTGTAAAAAATAATAATAATAAAATAAAGTGCCTGACAATACTGTTCTAATCTTTGTGAAACTGTGATATTTTGAAGCCAGCCACACCGCTGTGCTGGTGACGCAGCACACTTAGGCTGCGGAAAAGGGGGGAAAGCAGAGGAGGGGCTGGGGACTAGCCTCCCCAGCTGGGAGCTCAGGGGCCAGGCAGGGTGGCCCCTCGGGCTGGATGTGGCCCGCGGGCGTAGTTTGCCCACCTCTGTCCTAGACTGCTTCAGTGTAAGTAGACTCCACCGTTGGCTAACAAGGACTGCATAAGGTCCCTCCTAGACCAGATACAATGGTTCAATAGAACTTAATGGCCACCTGTTCAGGTGAAAGCACCATGGAAGAATGGGTTAGCTGAAAGGTAGGAGAACCAGTTTTCTCTTACTTCTTTGCTGGGGGCTGGTGTATGGAGAGTGGAAAATCTTCAAATGCACTTCACACTGGGGAAAGCAAGAAGGGAGAAGTAACTAATGGCCATTGTAGATTCTCATGAAGGGCTGTTGAATCAGACCCATCCTGCATCATAGACTGGTAATGCACTAAAGGTTTCAGAGCAAGGCAGTTTTAACACCTTAAAGTGCTGATGCTTGCCTTTAAAAACCACAGAGGCTGGGTAGACCAGAGGAAGATTCACAGAACCTCAGAGGACATTTTGGGCAGGAGAGGGAAAGAGACAGGCAGTCTTTGGAAGCAGGGCATCCTGTCTAACTGCAGGTCAGAGAAGGCTCTAAGTTTTGGAAGAGAAGTTATGAGCTGCAGGGGCCGGTTTTGTTCAACATCTTTATTAATGATCTGAATGATGGGATGGATTGCACCCTCAGCAAGTTCGCAGATGATACAAAGCTGGGGGGAGAGGAGAGGTAGATACACTGGAGGGTAGGGATAGGGTCCAGAGTAACTGAGACAAATTGGAGGATTGGGCTAAAAGGTTCAACAAGGAAAAGTGCAGAGTCCTACACTTAGGATGGAAGAATCCCATGCACCGCTACAGGCTGGGGACTGACTGGTTAAGCAGCAGTTCTGCAGAAAAGGACCTGGGGATTACAGTGGATGAGAAGCTGGATGTGAGTCAGCAGTGTGCCCTTGTTGCCAAGAAGGCTAATGGCATATTGGGCTGCATTAGTAGGAGCACTGCCAGCAGATCAAGGGAAGTGATTATTCCCCTCTATTTGGCACTGGTGAGGCCACATCTGGAGTATTGCGTCCAGTTTTGGGCCCCCCACTGCAGAAAGGATGTGGACAAATTGGAGAGAGTCCAGCGGGGGGCAACTAAAATGATTAGGGGGCTGGGGCATGTGACTTATGAGGAAAGGCTGAGGAAACTGGGCTTGTTTAGTCTGCAAAAGAAAAGAGTGAAGGGGGATTTGATAGCAGCCTTCAACTACCGGAAGGGGGGTTCCAAAGAGGATGGAGCTCAGCTGTTCTCAGTGGTGGCAGACAACAGAACAAGGAGCAATGGTCTCAAGTTGCAGTGGGGGAGGTCTAGGTTGGATATTAGGAAAAAATTTCACTAGGAGGGTGGTGAAGCACTGGAATGCGTTACCTAGGGAGGTGGTGGAATCTTCCCTCCTTACAGGATTTTAAGGCCCAGCTTGACAAATCCCTGGCTGGGATGATTTAGTTGGTCCTGCTTTGAGCAGGGGGTTGGACTAGATGACCTCCTGAGTTCTCTTCCAACCCTAAGCTTCTATGATCCTGGGTAGAGGACTCTGCCTAAACCCAGAGAACTCGCCAGAGTGGTGAGGAAACTGAGGTGGGAAAATATTTATAGATGTTTACTAAGTAGAGAGCAGTGGTGATCAGAATCCTGTGCAAAGTCTCTCTCTGTGCCTGTTGGCTTTCACTGTTGCATGCAGTTGAAATGGTAAGCTAAATGTCCAATTCACCCACATGGCTGAAGTTCTGGAACTGTTTAAACTGTAGGAGAGTCCGGGCTGGGGGGATGAGGCACAATTAGCATTGATTCCAGGGGCTGCACAGTTGGCACCACAGGCTCTTAGCACTCAAGATGGGTGCTACAGAGAGAATCTGGGGGTTTTAGGCATATTCTTGGGGTACAAACAAGGGGCAGTGCCTGGACTCTGTACAGACTCTGGAGGCTTAAAGCATATCAGACCCAGTGGGCACATGCACTCTGGTGGGCATCAAACTGGGGAGCTCAGCTAGACCTGTTACAAACCTAATTTAAAGACCATTTTTTGGAAATGATGTAAAATCATGATGTAATGTGCACATCAGTAACTTTACCACAGGCTGCGGGGAGTCCGTATCCCAGAAAGGTGATGAGGAAGGAGAAAAAGTGTGCAAAAAGCAGAGTTCAAAAAGCAATTTCAATCTGTTCTCCTCTTATTAAATACTAAGCTATTGACCAAACATTTGTGATGTCAGTTAGAGCTGAACGCAAACAATTGTAACTGGTATTAGGGCCTGATCCATTGACTTCAACAGGCTTTGGGAGTCTTTCCACTGACTTCAGTGAGCTCTAGATCTGACCCTCATCTGACCCAACACAAGAGGAGTATACCATCTGTAACTATTGCCTTCAAATCTTTATGTCTTTTACACTATATTTAATACCCTTTCATTCAGTATCAAATTCATAGGGAGGTTTTTCATTCCATGGAATGTATTGTGAAATGTACCTTTTAGGAACACCATCCCAGTGTTACAGGACTGTCTGATTCATAGTATTATGCACAGTGCATTGCACAGAAATGTTTGGCCTTCCTCTGATAACTTGCCATAGGCACAGCATACTCAGGAAAAGCTTAACATATAATTACTCTGTGTTGTGTGTTTTTTCCAACACTAAGACATCAACTGGATTTTTCTGATGATATGCAACACATACGGGGGAGAGCTGATGTTGGCACTGGGAAAGAATGGGGAAATGACACAAGCACTTCTGTGATTGGAGGAAGTTCACTGTAATAGCAGATTAGCTTTGGCAAAATTCTTCATTGGATTGCGATAGCCTAAGAGTGAGGTATAATATTTACTCATACTAGTGTTTTAGCTGATCAACTCTTAAATACCTCCACTGACAATGCCTTCACTACTTCTCTTGGGTAGGCTGTTCTAATGTTCCTCCTCTCACTCTCATCTTTGCCTGTTTTTTGGTGGGTCCTATGCTTGTTAAAATAGATCAAAGCAGCAATGGGAGCTCACTCATTCTAGAAGCTGTATGTTTGTCATAAGTGTTGATGTCACATGGTGAAGTGCCACTGCATCATTTTGTGTAAGGGGACATAGTATCGGGATAAGAATGGGGACATGAGAATAAGTGTACGTGAAAGGATGCCATGTCCCAAAATAGGCCCAGAGATAGTCATACAAAAGCATGTGTGTGTATGTGCCCGCACAGTGGGTAGCTGTTTGCAAATACAAATAGAACTCTGTGTGTGTTATGTACAAATGTGGAACTGTGCAGGGGAATGTCTCCTGTGATTCTGTCTACCTCCACACTGTGGAGAGCCAGAAGTGGGGAGGTAACTGTCGGCCATTTTCAATTTTGGCGAAAGGCTGTTTGATCAGACCCATCCTGCATAATAGACTGGAAATGCACTAAAAGAGTTCAAGATGGCTTTAACACCCACCTCCCTTCCAGAATCACTGTTGTGCCTCCAGCATGAGCTAGCCTCCACTTTCCTGGCTTTAAGTTTGGGATTCCCTTGGGGTCAGCAGCAAAGCAGTTTTGGAGCCAATACTGGCAGTCTGTGCACACCCCAGAACCTGCATCTTGTCACAAAGCTTGCAAGCTAATTCAGGCAAGGGAAGGAAAAGAAAATCTAACTGTGCCCTTGCACAGGCAGCCATCATAATGTTTCCTTTATCCTGATGGCTTCAGGGAGGGCTTTAGCACCAGCATCTGTCTTTCTTGCAGCTCCCCCTATTTCCTTTCAGGAGCCAGTAACTTACAGAACTGCTCCCTGCAGAGTTCCTCTGAGCTGTGTGCATTTACAGCCTTGTAAGTCTAGCACTGTGTAATGTGAGTAAGGGTGGCAGACTGGGCCTTTAGAGACCAGAAACCAATTTAGCCAACAAAGTCTGGGACTATTAAAAATATATATTTTAGTTAATAATAGAATTTTTCCTTCACAGTTGAAGCTTTTGCTGCCAGTTTATGTTAATTTCAGGATATATGTGACAGTATGCAAGCAAATGTTTGTTTGGGGTCTAGAGTATTTTTGGTCTCCCAGCACCATCTGGCACTACAGTGTGAATCTTTTAATGAATAAACATTGCTTATCAGTCTGTCAGTCACTCATCCATTCGATAGAAACTGAAATGCTAATTTACCCATCATCTTTGTCATATGGTAATCAGGGACAACTTCACAAAACTCCAAGACAAAGACTACAAATTAAGGACACATGTCAAAAACGGGCAACACAGATTTAGAAAGCTTAATGTATCTTTCAATTAGACTAACACAGGGAGTAATACCCACCTGACGTTTTTGCAGTTTCTATTTTTAAAATGCTGCATGTCTTCCTCCCTCCCCCCCCCCCCTTTTTTTGGCACCAAGGGATAATGTCAGATTTGTCAGTAAAATTGGAATAGACTTTTTTAGATGAAATTAGATGTTTAAAAAGAGAATGCGTGAGGAACCAGTTTGATAAAATCATTCAATGGTGGCTTTCACATAGATATTGCTTATTCAGATACTGTCCAAATAGTCATAGCGTGTATATTTTATGATTAATTACTTCAAGTTCAAATGTTTTGGGATTATTTTGTCAGTTACCTTATCAAAGCACATCAACTGAATCTAGTTTTTGTAATTTTGCTACCCCATCACAGCAGCAATCATTATAATGTGAGAATTGAGCCCTCCAGTATTCATGTGAGTAAAATATCCTTGATCAAAAGGGCACTTCTCCTTAAAACTTGTCTTATTAATTAGCAGGACTTGTTTGGTTTGCAGGTCTTATTATCTGAACCCATTAAGAAGCAAGAACAATAAACATAGGTGGAAGTTTACTTTTCCAGCACTCGTGCACCCTGAACAATACCTTCATATTTTTCATTATTCATATGACCGAACAAAAGAGAGCAAGAAGCCTGTTCTAGGTGATGGGCAAATGTAGTAAAATAAGAACCTGGAAAAATCTCAGCCTTTTCTTTGAACTAAACCCACTATTGTAAATGTTGGGGGGAAATATTTCAATTAGCCCATCAGTACAATCAGCTGAGTCCCTCACAATGAGTTGGATGCATATACAAAAAAGAAATCTGTTTCCCCTTTGTTTTAATTTCTCCTCTGAAGCCCAGTAGTTTCTTTCAACATTCTTTACTGATGTTCCAGTTGCAAGATATCATTCTCTCAGCAGTCTGGAGGTGCCTGCTGGATCCTGGCCAGCTGCGAAATTCAGACCTTTTGCACCATCAGGCTCCTTTAGGTCAGAGGTATGCTGTGAATTCAAAGGGATCTCTGAACGAGGGATGCCCCTGCAAGAATGTCTTGCCTGGAGAAACAAGAGGGAACTGATCCATCAAGAAGGGACTGCAAGCAAGAGCATGGGCTTGTGGATCAGGGAGAGACTGAGAGTGAGGGAGGGGAAAATGCAGGTTAAGGTAAGGGAATGGAGAACTACATGAATCATTGAGTCTGCACCATGAGCAAGATGATCTGTTGAAGGAAGGGAAAATCAGCAGGATTTATGGAGGAAGGGAAGAATTAATATTGGTAAAGAATTTAGATTTCTTTGAATTGAGAGGAGGCAGAGATGGGGGAAGGGAAAGTGTGGCTGGGGGGGGAAACGTATTTTACATGATTTAGTGTGCTGAATGCAGTAAAAACTCAGCTCCTTGAAAGCTCATGTGCTGACCTCTCCTGACTTTTTATCTAAGCATGTTCTTCCTAAAAGGGTGTTTATTTGCTTTTACTCTACAAGCATTTATTAAAATAGTCGTATAATATCAACATATTCTAGAACTTGTACTGAGACTATCCGGCCCAAGTCAGTAAACAAACTCCAATGTGTGTGTATAAACTGGGGTGTTTCTGTGTGTCAGGAAAAATGGAGGGGGATAAAAGAAATGACCCCTCTGCTCTTGGACTGCATTGTTATTGATTAAATTTAAACCAACCATTGAAGTCTTTGAGAATCTTTCCATTGACTTTAATGGGAGTTGTTACACACTTTATTGTTGCCTTCCAAAACAATTCTTTGTTTATGCATAACATTAGAATATCAAAGGAAGTATGCATTCATTTGACTTAAATCCTGACTGATCCCTCTATTTGATGAGCAAATATTTTGCTAAGTCATACATTTTTCCATACATTGGCTATCTTGGTTATATCTTAATAACTGCCTTATTTTCTCCAGACTTTTTTTTTCCCCATCCTTGAGATAAATATATATTTCAGAATCCGCTTTTGAAATTTAGTCATGTTCCAGGCAGCTTCTTACAAACAAGTCTTGGAAGATGTCAGTAAATCAGTTTTGAGTGTTTTATTTCCCAAGGAATCAGAGCACCTGTGTTTATTATATAGCAAATCCTGAGACCTAATGCATAAAACAAGACTGAAGTAGGAAAGCACTGGCGATAAGGAGATTAAAGCACCCTTGCACTGGCTATAAAGAAAAATATATTCATTCACTTTAATTTTTTTTAAAAAAAAAGCAAGAGTAAAGGAAAGAGCAAAATATGCATATTTTTATTTTAAATTTCTTAGCTGTTAACTGTCATTTCCAAAGCTCTTTCTTCCTGTAATCTCAAAAATATTTAAATGGATGGTCACATCAAGTTATTAAACTAAGTATTAAATACTGAGGTTTAAAAACCTAGTAATAACACATACAGTTGGTCATAAGGTCACAACAGTTGCAGGGTGGGAGGGAGAAGAGGATTGTGAATGTAGTATCTTAAAAGTAAATACATCCATGTGGTCGGTTCTGTTTATTCACTGACATAGTCAAAGCACAATTCCTCTTCAATGTTCATGAAGGACCATACCTGTTTTTTAGGAATCATACTAAGTCATGTACAGTCAACCTGTAGAATTCATTGCCAGGGGATGTGAAGACCAAAACTATAATGGGGTTGAAAAAAGGATTAAATAAATTCTTGGAGGATAGGTCCATCAATGGCTATTTGCCAAGATGGTCAGGGATGTAACCCTATGCTATGAGTGTCCCTAGTATCTGATTGCCAGAAGCTTGGAGTGGACAACATAGCCTGGATTACTTGATAATTGCCTGTTCTGTTCATTTCCTCTGAAGCACCTGGCATTGGCCACTGTTGGAAGACAGGATAATGAGCCAGATGGACCATTGGTCTGACCCAGTATGTCCTTTCTTATATTTTTAAGACCTTGCACATCTATATTTGATGTTTGTTCTGTGTTCTTCATTTTCAGAAAAGTTGTCATTTGTGCTTTTATTCAGGTGTTGCTGGTGTTCTGTCCTTTTCCCTGTAGCATATAACCATGGGTCTCCATGTCTGAAAGCTGGAGTAAGAGTATCATTTGCCTCTAGATTTCTTAATTCCTCAAAATGTGTTCCTGAAAATGTGATTCCCTTGTAGTGCTGCCTTACGTTAGGCCTTTTCTTACTAAACTAAAAATATGTCTATTGTGTGATTTGGATTGATTTTTTGCAGTTGCTTTTCACACACCAGCTAAAGACAAGTCTTTTAGAAAGGTCATCCACAATTCATGCCAGAACCCCAGGAATCATCCATTTCCCCTCCCCCCCCACTCTAGGCCCTATGCTGCAGTTACTATCCTTCCAGTCAAGGCAAAACTTTGAACAGGGCAAAATATCATTTATCCCATTCGTTATTCTTGTGGAAATTCCTGCTGAGGCAGTCTGCAGATGTGTTCATTACTCCCAGATGATGCACAGCCAGCCGGGTGATCTGATGTCCGATGCACCAATTCCAGAGTTTGATCACCTCCATGCAGAGTGCGGTGGACCTTGTTCTTCCCTGTTTATGTTGTAAACCCCATAGTCATAACTCTGACATGCATGGTATGGATGAAGGGTAAAAATCTTTTGCGGGCTTTGGGCACTGCATAAAGTTTGAGGAGACTGGTGCACAGTTTGGACTCCAGCAGAATCCAAGAGCCCTGAGCCACATGGCTGTCCAGGTGCACTCCACAGCCCAGTAGAGAGGCATCCATAATGAGTGACTTTTGTGGTAGATGAAGGATCAAAGGGGACCCCTACGCACAGAGTCTCTTTGGTTTCCCACCAGGTAAACAATGCTAGAATGTTCTGAGGGACTAAGATTTGCTTAAGTATCGGGGGTAGTCGTGTTAGTCTGTATCTACAAAAACAACAAGGAGTCTGGTGGCACCTTAAAGACTAACAGACTTATTTGGGCATAAGCTTTCAGGGCGACACCATCAGAGGACCCAACCACATCAGCCACACCATCAAGGGCTCATTCACCTGCACGTCCACTAATGTTATATATGCCATCATGTGCCAGCAATGCCCCTCTGCCAGGTACATTGGCCAAACCGGACAGTCCCTCCGCAAAAGAATAAATGGACACAAATCGGACATCAGGAATGGTAACATACATAAGCCAGTAAGTGAACACTTCAATCTCCCTGGTCATTCTATTACAGATTTAAAGTCACTATCATTGAACAAAAAAACTTCAGAAACAGACTTCAAAGAGAAACAGCAGAACTAAAATTCATTTGCAAATTTAACACCATTAATCTGGGCTTGAATAGGGACTGGGAGTGGCTGGCTCATTACAGAAGCAGCTTTTCCTCTCCTGGAATTGACACCTCCTCATCTATTATTGAGAGTGGACTACATCCACCCTGATTGAATTGGCCCTGTCAACACTGGTTCTCCACTTGCGAAGTAACTCCCTGCTCTCCATGTGTCAGTATATAATGCCTGCATCTGTAACTTTCACTCTATGCATCTGAAGAAGTGAGGTTTTTACCCACGAAAGCTTATGCCCAAATAAATCTGTTAGTCTTTAAGGTGCCACCAGACTCCTTGTTGTTTTTGTAAGATTTGCTTGTTCAAGACATCTCTGCTCAGAACATAGACTGTCCACAACCATGTTTGGAGGCACCAAAGATGGTGTCGGACAATAGAGTGAGTCAGACAATAATTAAGGACAGTAGACATGGGGGTTCAAAAAGTTAGTTTTATAACCATTAAAACACAAATTGTCAATATCATATGTCAAAACATACAAAGCAAATCTCTTCAAATTAAACTCTAATATATTCTTAAGTGGCATTTTTCTTTCTTTGCCTATCTGCAAATTTTGATTATTACTGATGGAAATATTCTTTTCATCGGTTTGCGTGTGTGGTGAAATGGACATTTACTGACAAAAGACTAGTCCTTCCAAGCTGAATGATAAATAATAATAGATGGTGTGACAGACCGAGACCAGTGGGGTCCAGGAGTCTGGTAGAGGGCAAATATACTGGTCACTGGATGAGTAGTTTTCTGTTCCCTGAGTGACCAGAGAAGGGGCTGCACTAGAGTAATTAGGAACCTGCTAGAACCAGTTAAGGCAGGCAGGCTAATTAGGACACCTGGAGCCAATTAATAAGAAGCTGCTAGAATCAATTAAGGCAGACTAATCAGGGCACCTGGGTTTTAAAAGGAGCTCACTTCAGTTTGTGGTGCAAGTGTGAGGTGCTGGGAGCAAAAGGTGCAAGGAGCTGAGAGGGTGTGTGCTGCTGGAGGACTAAGGAGCACAAGCATTATCAGACACCAGGAGGAAGGTCCTGTGGTGAGAATAAGGAAGGTGTTTGGAGGAGGCCGGGGGAAGTAGCCCAGGGGGTTGTAGCTGTCATGCAGCTGTTACAGGAGACACTATAGACCGCTGCAGTCCACAGGGCCCTGGGCTGGAACCCGGAGTAGAGGGCGGGCCCGGGTTCCCCCCAAACCTCCCAATTGACCTGGACTGTGGGTTCTTCCAGAGGGGAAGGTCTCTGGGCTGTTCCCCAACCCACATGGTAAATCTCTGAGGCAAGAAAATCCACCAATAAGTGCACGACCCACCAAGATAGAGGAGGAACTTTGTCACAATAGATAGATAATAGTGAATTACAAATGAACCAAACAGTTCCTACTTTAGCCACTTACAATTCAAAGTGGGTATTAATGTTTATCAGTACAAATCAAAATGCTAAACAGAAAGATCACAAAACAGCTAGACATAAGCGTGCTTGGTTGTGGATTTCATTTCCACATGCTCAAATTTGTGTGGTCTATGGCAGGAATGTGATGAATATCTCCATGTTCTGGGTTTATCAGCACAGCTATAAAAGCTACAAAATATTGCTCCTCCAATCATGAGAAATGCTGAGCTCACCCAGCCTAAGTAGAGGGCAGCTCCCAGGTCTCGTTTCAAACCTGCGTGAACTGCTGGATTATAAAAGTCTCCAATGATGTTGCTTGCAGTCCAAGACACAGGTATCAAAATTAGAATCCCAGTTAGGATAAAAATGATCCCAGCTGCCAGAAAAATGTTACTCCTGACTTGCTTGTTATCCCCAACACACACAGTGCACTTCATGCCAGTAATGGCTGTCAGAAAGGCAATAACGGACAGCATCACAGCAAAACACATCAGTCCTCTGGATACTTCTAAAATAGGTGGGAGTGCTAGTACGGTGTCATAGAATTTACACTGCATCTTGATGTTGACTTGGTAGACACAATTCATCCATAGTCCTTCCCAGATGTTCTCAAACACCACAATGTTACCTTCAATGAAAGCAGACACTCTCCACTGAGGCATGGCAGTGATTGCAAAAGTCCCAATCATGCCGATGCCTCCAAGTATTAGGCCTGTGATTTGCAGTGCCCAACAAGCCATATTTCTTCTGAGACAGGTGCACAAAAAAATAGTCCACAGGAACGTGTTTCCAAAGCAGGGTTTCTGGGAGATAAAATCGAGAGCAAGAAAGAATCTTTCCTGTAATAGTTTGCTTGTGTGCCAAAGTGACTTTGAAGCAGTTTCAATTTGTATTTCTGAAGTTCAATAGGCAGCAGTCCATTGCTGACTGAGTAGAAGGACCTGCTATTTATCTGCTTTGATATTTGAAAGACCTCTGACTAGAGCACTTCACAATCAGGTCCAACAGCTTTCCAGCCAATGAGAGGCTAGATAGGGTGTATCTAGGAATATCATACTTGACTTCATTGCTCCTTAGTGATGCTATAATTAAGTGTGTGTCAGGGTCTCCATTATAGAAAACTAATTACAAGGTTAATTATTCCACAGCAAAAATGCATCTGTGTTGAAATGCAGAACATGAGGTGTTAGCGCAGGACTTAATTTCTGTCATGTAAAATATTGCCTAACTTAGATCAGTACAATTATTTCTATGATGAAAGCTAAAATTGCATTTAAGGTGGGGCTTACATGCTTTTTGCTCTCCCCTAGATGAAAAACATTTGATTAAAAAAAAAAAAAAAACTAGCAGGCACTTACTGTAGTCCTTTAACAGTGACTCCTGGTTTTGATCAATGTAAAAGTACTAGCATAGAATTATGTACAGTAAGCTCAAGTACTGTAGTCAACATCAAAGCTTTACCTAAACAGATGCATAATTTATAAGGACACCAAAACAAGGAGCTGGCATCATTTCATAGCTTTTTCATTTGAGTCTAGAAGGAAAGGCCAGTGACAGGAAATAACCTCTCTGTAACTTCCTATTAGCAGGTGAGTGTATTCTGTTACAATAACTTCTTCTAGTGGACACTAGCAGGGAAGAAAAGCTCTCCAACAAAATAACGAGGCACTAATTAATTAATTCATTCATATTATAGTGTTTGCCTATTCTCTAAGTGGACAACACTTACATGATGGATTAATGGCTATGGATACCTCCTACAATATATAACATGGACTGCTCAGAGGACTATGAACCAGGTCTCCTGAGCTGTAATCTTGCCAGTGGTCTGGTTTGCCTTGGGCCTGGGGTTTAACTTCTCTCACTCTTTCATTTTCCCATCCCTGACTGGAGTTGATAATACATAGCTACACTTGAGTCTTATGGAGATTAATTAGTTTCTGTTAGTTCAGCTCTTTGATATACATGGCCAGATCCTCAGCTGGTTTTAGGTTAGTGTAGATCCACGGAAGGCAGTGGAACTATGCCAATGCACACCAACTGAGGATCTGGCCCATAAAGTGCTGTCTAAGAGTTATCTGTAATAATTGTTGAGTTGTCCGCTTTATATATGCGTAACCCTTCTGCCAGGCCGAGTTGATAGCAGAAAGGGCCGGGTTCAGTACAGAGGGGTCCCCTCCCTACAGTGTAACACAAAACCAGCTCGAGCCCCCACCCAGTGACCTGGGAAAATCTTACACACACCCCTGGGCGCCTCAAAGAGGCAATACTTCCCCTCTTGCAAGCACAGAGTCTCAATGTAGCAGAAAATGTTTAACAACATGAGGTAAATGACATAGCATTAAATTGGGAAAACACCACAACTAGAGTTCATAGACCAAACCATCAGCGAAGACCCACCCCAGCAAATTGGGCCGTGTCCTTTCCCAGTGGTTCTGGAAACCAACAACCCCCAAAGTCTCTGTCCCTGGTCAATTCAGCCCCAGAGTTCAAAGGGGGGGCGGCGTGCAGGGTGTTAAGGGGCACCTTCCGTGATCCGAGGCCGAGTGGCTGCCTCACCGTGGGGTTCCGCCGCAGCCTTCACCACGAGCCGCTCCTGCCATCCCATGAACTGCTCTGCTCTACCAGCTGCTCCGCTCACCGACCTGTGAGCCGCTCCAGCTGTCCCCACAAACAGCTCCGCTCGCCGTTCCTTGGGCCGCTCCAGCCGTCCCCGCAAGGCTCCGCTCTGCCAGCTGCTCCTCCAGCCATCCCCACAAACTGCTCTGCCAGCCGCTTAACAATATAGCTTCAGGCTCCCCCATTAGTTAACACAGCACTCAGTGATCTCAGCTCTTTCTTTTGTGATTGCAGCTAGTAGTAGGGGAGCCCAGGTGCTGGTGCACTATTGGCCCGAAGTGAATTCAGCTCAGCAGCCTGCAACTAGACTCCTAATGGAATCAAAGTTAGCTCTGACATTCAACAGTGGAGAGAGGAGGAGGTGCAATTGGTGTTTCAGGCTCACAAAAGGGGCCTACACTACCAGGTACAAATACCTAACCTCTCTCAATTCACTAGGTTTTGTAACTCATACCCCTTGTCAAGAAAGTGCTACTTAGTTAATGATGAGTCCTTCTGTCATACACCAGTTCCACTGGCCTTGATTCACAGAATCAGGGTAACAAAACTTTATTCTTCCTGCCCCAATAACGGAGAAACTGGGGATCCCACACCAGCCAAAGTAACCACTTTCAGTTGCTGTTGTCTCATGCCAGATGGGTGGGTGTGCCTATGCAAACAAGATCAGCTCCTGGAGTTCTTTTCCACACTCGCCATAATTCACCACCAGATGTCAGGGTAGAACTCATCCTGACTCTCCTTACATATGTGTGAAAGGTCAAATGCATTCCTTGATTTTTATATTTATTTTTAAATTTAGTTACAGCCAAAGGTGCTTATACAAGTATTTTAAGTTATTAAAAATAAGGATAAAATCCATATTAAAATGATTTTGCCTTCACTGGCTTATAAGGGGGAAAAAAACTCTCTCAGCCTACCACTACTAATTCAGATTCTAGCAGATCAAGGATGGTCTGGAAATAGTGCTTTGCAAAGTGAGCTGAGCATTGAAACAGATTTTACATACCTGTGTGTTAAGTCCTGTAGGGGGCACTGGCCAAATAATTTTGAGTCTAGCAGCAGGAACCACAGAGTGACCTAAAACCTCCTTGATGGAGATACAATATTTAACACCTGGATAGTGCTCTTGAAGTTCTAAGCATTTTTTTAAACATTCTCTAATTCTCACAACAGGCCTATGAGGTAGATGTGAATTACTGTCCCTATTCTATAGCTGTGGAAGGTGAGGCAGGGACATTAATAAGCCTCAGAGAGAAGTGTCAAAGCTAAGGCTAGAGCTCAGACGTAGGAGCCAGATTGCTGCTTCCCAGTCTCGTACATCGAGCATTAAACGACACCGGCTCTAATTTCAAACAGGATACTACTTTCTCAGAGATGGACTTTTGAATAGAGGCCTAGATATGGAGCCTGCAGTAGTAAGCTTGGACCTTGATCTCTTTACTGCTTCTCACTTATACAGTAGCTCTTTAGAGCTTGCTGAGTTTTATTTTATCACCAAAAAAGTCAAAATTTTACAGACTTTGAAACAGAACAATCTTTTCCCTTTTTTTTGAAAATATTAATATTTTTATTGAAAATATCAACACTGGTATTGAAAGGCTATTCTGGGGGGGAATGGTTGTTCAAAAATTTTCAGCCAACTTTAATAGATACCAAACTCTGACTTACCATGCCCAGTGCCCTGATCTATAATGTCTACTGGAATTGTCTGAAAGCTAAGTGTTACAATCTTGTGATTTTGGGGGGGGGGGGTGAGCTGTTGAGGTCATGCATAAAACTACACTCTGGTGGTCAGAATATGACTTGTGTGGGAGATAAATTACTCCCAGAAGAACTTGAGAAAAATGTATCACATGCCATTTTGTGTCATTACATCCAAAACATCTTACGTATTTTAATGCTTTTTCTAGATTGTTACCTCCTAAAGAAGATATCACACCATATGTGTGTAAAACAAATGTTACCGTACCAACTATACTTACATACTGTCCAATAATAGGATAATTATTGTTAGTTGAACACTGTGGGAATGAAAGGAATAAAGGAAAAGCAAAAAGTGGGAGGAGAGAGACTAGGTGTTGTTCATTGCTTGTATACAAATACACCTCTACCCTGATATAACGCTGTCCTCGGGAGCCAAAAAATCTTACTGCATTATAGGTGAAACCGCGTTATATCGAACTTGCTTTGATCCACCGGAGTGCGCAGCCCCACCTCTTCTCCCCCCCCCGCCCCCCCCCCCCCCCGGAGCACTGCTTTGCTGCGTTGTATCCGAATTCATGTTATATCGGGATAGAGATGTAGCTGAACTGGAACTGAACCATAGATGGCATGCTAAGAGATGTAATAATTTGCTACATGAACTCTGTGTATGTCCTTTTTTTTTTTTTTAGTTCTTCTCTCACTAACACACCTAAAAACAAAAATACTACCAAAAAATGGCAATGGGAATGGGATTCTCAGAATTCCCAGAGCCTGACCCATTTGGATAGTTGTGGGATGATCCCTTTGTGCCCTGGACAAAATATTCAATATCCTTTTGAGATCTTTCTGGTCTAATCTATCTAATCTATTTCAGGCATTTTATGAGGCACCTGTCACCTTGGTATTTAAGTGTGGAGCGCAACGGTCCTCATAAAGGTAGATATGTTAGAAGACATCCCATCTTACTGCTTCAGAACAGAAGACCAAAGGATTCTGGTGATGGTCGGCACAGATAACACTTAAAGGTAGGAAAGTAACTACAATATACATTTTGAGAATATGTTGATTGAACAATTCACCTTCTGCTGTTGAAAATAAAATGAGGGAGAACCTGCACGGCAGCATTGAGTGCTTTTATGAGAATTAGCAGCAATGTATACAGTCAGATTAGTACTGGATGAAATGATGTGAGACTAATTAACTGAAAAAATTTTCTGTGATTAAAATAAGTGTTTACTCATGGATCAAACCGTTTCAGTACATAATTGAACTGGCTTGCCAGTCATGTCGTGATGGCACAGGCTACACAACTGGCACAAGACACTATGGAATTTGTACTGGTGTTGGAGCCTGAAGCAACAGCATTTCACAGGAAGGGCAAGCTAGTTTTGCTTTGGCACTGGATCTGTTACATAATCCGTATGAATCTGTTGGATCCAAGGATGGGCATACTGTTTGCGACTAAGTATGCTACTGTTTGATCCTGAGCCCAGTGTGTCCACATTTGTTGGGTGCTTGGCCCTATTTATTGTCTAGAATGAGACACCTAGTTGAGTCCTGCATTATCTGTGGTTTCTCAAAGTGGCAAACATGGGCTTCTTCCATGACCTTACACAGGTTTCCTGTATTGCATGTGATGGTTCACACTGGCATGCCAGTCTGCTGGTAGCAAACCCCTGTACAGTGAATGGGAACAAAAGAATTAATCAGCATTGAGTACCCTGGAGTTCAACAAAGAAACATTTCTATGACATTCCTGCTCCGCTAGTGGTACCAGATAGTAGCACCCAGTGTATTGTGCTGAAATCTGAATCTGATACTTTATCATCCATGGTATCTGTCACACGAACTTTGAAATGGCCTTGATTTTTGCAGACTATAGCACATAATTTCAAATGTTAAGTATTATATTATTATGGGAAGAAGAAAGATATGGTGTCTGAGTCACAACTAATTATTAGTGTTGTGTATATTGTATAGCCAGGGCCGCCAAAAGCGGGTTCAGGCCCTGGTGAAAAAAATTTTGGGGGCCCCCCAGCAAGGGCGGACCGGCTAAACAGGGCTGATGCGGGGGGGGGAGGGAAGCCAGGCCCCGGGCCCCCTTCCGGACCACTGGGCCCTGGTAATTTGTACCGGTTTCCCCCCTCTCGTCAGCCCTGTGTATAGCGTTAAGACAGTGAGAGAAGAGGTAGAAAAGATTATGGAATGGAAAATGGCCCATTGTCAGATAAGCAAAAGTGTGTGAAAGCTTGCAGGCATACAGAGTCTGAAGTTGTGAAGAGAACAACTCTTCTGGTCCTAACAACCCTGTTCTCTAGGAATATCTAGGAAGGGAAAGAGACAGGGCCATTCTAAGGGGAACTTTGTTGCTCACATTACTTTTTACCGGCTGTGTATAACGTCATAATTCCAAGAGATTACCTTTATTTGGGAATGATTCTATATCACAGACACAAATTGGCTGGTGCAGTGAAATTGTCCCTAGAAGTACTGTCTTCCAATCAAGGCACTTACTGAAATACATCTCAGTACAGCAGTTCAAAGAGCTTAAAGGTATTATTTAGTCAACTCTTCTTCAATGTTAATTTAAATGATGATAATCTTGTTTATTCAGTTTATTTGCACAAGCAACCTCTGTGGTTAGTTCAATTGTTGCATGACAAGCATGCTGAAACCACAACGGAGGTTACGGCTCTGAGGGTATTGCAGGAAAATATTCTCCTATATGTCCATCTGGTGTAGGAGGAGCATTTTAGAGATGTCTTGTTTTAGTTTGTTTTAGGTGGGTTATATACAATTGTGCCTGTGGTCTGTGTTTATAAAATGAAAGGGTAACCTAAATCTGTCATCACTCTGTGTGTGTGTGTGTGTGTGCGCACACACACACACACCCCTCCATGCACTGAAAAGCTTTGGCAGGTATTGAGCATAGTCCAGATGGTTTTTTACAGCTGATTCAGCCCTTTATATGCAGGTGATCTTAATAGGTTTGTAGAAAGTTGATAACTTCCCAGTATAAGTTGGATAATTTGTTCATATACAGAATTGCAAGGTACCACATGATTGAGACTTGGGTGTACAGTTGTGCCTGTGCATCTATATAACTTTTATCTTTTTAAACTTATTCAATTGGCTGTTAGTAACCCATTATGGTTCTGCTTCAAACATGGCTATGTCCACAAAAAGGATTTTCTGAAACTGCAGCTCTGCTGCTGGGGTTACTAGTACATACCTGTCACCAGCTATTTTACCACTTGTCATCTAGCTGTAAATTGTGTAATCTAATCTAAGAAGTGTATGATAGTGGGTGCACCAGTGGGACTTTTCCACCACTAGAGCAACAGTGAGAGAATTTCAGAAAATCCTAAATATAGACAAGGACTTAGTTATTGAATCATAAATCATTGAATGAAATCTTAAACCTTCACTCACCTGAGCCAAAAGAGGCCCTATTCTCTGTCACCTGGCACTTTGTGTAGTCCTTTATACCAATGCAAAGTAGGCCTAAAATGCTAGCCAACCGATTTGATAATGTTCTATTCCCACTTTACACTGACATTAATAAATGTACAAGGTACAGGGCAGAGATGAGCCAGGAATTTTATTCATAAGTGTCAAGCATCCTATTTCCTAAATCTCTTCAATCTATAAACAATAAAGCATATGCTATTATAGGATAGAGTACCTGAAAGTTTACCAGTAACGCTGTATGGAGTTTCTATTTCAAATCTGAAAAAAATGAAGTACATTTAAAATAGTTTTATTTGTTATAACCTTTATTCAAATGTTGTGAGTGAGGAAAGGGGGAAAGAATCCTTATATTTTGGTGTTTCAAGTAGAGCTGGTTGAAAAATGGGTTGTTGTTTTTTTGTTTTGTTTTTTTCCCACATAAAATTTAGACTTTTCTGCCAAAAAAAAAAAAAAAAAATCAGGAACCAAAACTTTTGGCTAAAACCCAAAAATTTTGATTCAGATTTGCTGACCTTGTGTCTCCCAGTCTTTTAGTTTAGACTTCAAATCCCTTGATGCAGCATGGTTCCCTCCACTTCCTGAGCCACTACGGAGCCTCATAGAAGTCCTATGGCGGTGGTGAATCATTGGAACTATCTTCCAGCTTGAGAGTCTGGTCTGTAGAGGGGCAAGAAGCACCCAAACTACAACTCCCCTGAGTTACTATGGCAGCAATTCAGAATAAAATTTTTCACTTTTTTTACTGTAATGTTTGTTTTCTAGTTTTTCTTTTTTTGACAAAACGTCAAAAATTTCCACTGTAGTTTTGATGGAAAATGTTTGACCAGCCCGAGTTTTGAGACAATTATTAATCAAGACTAAGGTTTTAAAAAAAAATTGGTTCCTGAAATACATAATTAGGTTTCTAAAGAAGTCCCTGGATTTTTCAAAAGAGCTGAGATTAAACATGGATTTAGACATCTCTTTTGGAAAATCTTGGTTTAAGTTTATATAACTATGAGCTCAGCTCACACAACTTTATTCTGATTTTCAACTCTTTTGCATTTCCATACATGAAGCTCAGGCTTTTTAGCACTCAAATACATTTACATAAAATAAAACTTAATGTTGCATTATGAACAGTGCAGTCAGGTTTTGCAATCTGTTGCTGTCCTCTTGGAATGTATGGTTCTCCTGACTAAGGAAGCAGTCTGCTGTAGATAGGAGTAATTTCCTTCCTAATACCGTTGGTTCACAAGTATGTCTGAATATATTCCCTTCTGTGAAGACGTCTGGCCAGACTACCAAAGATTTGTTGTAAATGAACAGACTTTTTTCTGTTCAGAACTGAAATGGTTTCTTTTGGTTGTCCTGAAGACATGATAAATATTATCGTACTTTGGTGAGAGGGGCAAATAGTGTAGATATGCTTGTATAGTAATCTGGCTTGGTGTATGGATTCTCTGGGAGAATTTCAAAAGCAGTATAGTCCCATTGATGAGACTTGCACTCCCAAATCCTCTAAGCATTTTTGAAAATCTTGGTGCCTTTTTATGTGTATTTGTACAGTGCCTAGAATGTTTTGTGCTGCCAGAAATAAATGTTATAATGATTTATAATACTGTATATATTGAGCATACTAAGTATACAAACATTTTTGGATTGCAAACAAAAAGTTACTTATCTGTTTGTTGCATTTAAGATTCTTACTTTAAATTCATAGATAATTACTGTATGCATCACTTATGTCACATGATAGTGTAAATAATTATAGTACATGAATCTATACACCCTCTTGAGTAGGACCTTGCATCCTAGTTAAAAAAGGTGAACTCAACAAATGATTTTATTATGCTCATTGTTACAACCCATGAAACAGAATGAGTGAAAGTGTAAGAACAAGGTGCAAACACAAAGACATAATAATACTTTTTGACAAAATAAATGAAAGTTTGAAGCTATACATTCTGCAGGGAACAACATTCACCTAGTGCAATAAATCAGCACAACAGCCCTCTCCCACAAATAATAGAAGGATTGCAAATATAAGAGATAAACAAAACTGTGTAATAGAAATACAGGCAAGCTGTGCAGTATAACATATGTATTGCGCACATTATGTATGTACATAGCCGGGAATCACCTTTAAAAATAATGAGGCAAAATAGAAATATGTGTATTTAGACATAGCTTAAAAAACATAACCTAAAACTGTAAATAGACAATTCTAAACCAGTATGAGGATTTTGATTTCTTTAGCTCAATGGAAGTTGCACCTTAAAGAAGAATTTGGTGCCTGATATTTTTCAGCTAGAAATATCCTAAGGGTAGAGCACGATAATACAAACAGGATTGCATTATAACCTTTCCACAGACTATTTAAACCAATCCAAATTGTAAAACAGGGATCTCACACTCTGTTAAATTCCACAGGCAAAATTCTGGTCCCACTATAGTCAAAGATAAACATCCCACTAATTTCAGTGGGGCCAGGAGATCACCTTCTCTGCTGGTTAAAAACATCTACATTTTAGAGTAACTTCTGTAGACCCTATGTAGTTTCTATTCCCTTATTTTCCATAAGGGGGGTACACAGTTACATTATTAGAAATCTTGTTTGCATTTTGCAAATGAGCAGTGACTAAAACACTGAAACATCCTGCTTTTTACCCCTTCAGGTCCTAGTTCTGCACTAAATTGCACATGGGCAGACCTCTGCAAATCAGTGGGACTTGGTGCAGATGAAGGAGTCTTCCCACACGGGAGTCACTGCAGTATGAGGGCTGTATTAAATACCCATATTTAAAAAAAAAAAAGACTGTATTGTACAGTAAAGATCCAGAACACTGTTATAACCATGTTGTACATTGCAGTGCTTAGAGGCATCATTGTAGAATACTGTCGCTTTTAAAAACAAACCAGTCAGACCTTTCACCATCTCAAAATAGATATCAATTTACAGTAAAAATATTTCTAGGTAAATATAGAGCAGTGTGTCTACCCTGAAACTTTCATTCTGAAATAAGGGACATTTTTCAAACATTTTGGCCTCCCTCTCAATGCCGAGCTAATCCTTCACAGTACCCTTCATTTACAATGTATTGATCCCTTAGCTATTGTTGTTCTTTTAAACAAGTACTTTATTATCCTTATTCAGTCTTATCACCCTATGCCCAGAAAAAATTGGTTTGCTCCATTTCTTCCCAGCAATCAATCTGTATTTTATATCACAATAGAATCATTTTCAGCCCATTTGTAATATTTGCCGTATGAAACACAGCTCCCAAATAAACCCAAAACCTGTTCCAAAAAACTATTAAAAAGAAATTAAACATTCGCTTTCATATGGATGCTAAATATTTTTAAAGCAAATTGAAACTTTAAAACACCTAAAAAGATAAAGGTGTAATTTTTTTTCTCCTGTGATAAAACTTCATAATACGTTTTCCGTGTTGCAGTATTAGCCATGATTGAGTTCATAGATTTAACTATAGTCCATGAATTTAAGGATGGCTACTGTAGTTAAGGTATGAAATACAAATAAAGCTTCCTCTGACCTACTTGTAGTTCAGTGTGAACATTGAAGTCCGTTCACAAAGACTGACTTGCTGAGCTAAAAGACCAAGAAGCAACTAGACATACTGACTTTTGGAATATGAGCTTTCAGTTTTCCTTTGCATATGATGAGTTTTGTAAGATGTATGATGTGAAGGCGCTGAGAACCTGTAGTTTCTGGTTTTCTCATTACAACGGCAGAAGCAACAGAATATTGCTCCCCCGGCGATGAGACAGAATGCGGATACCCAGCCTATGTAGAGGGCCTCCCCAAGTTCTCGTTTTTGTGCTACGTTGACAACTGGATTATAGAAGTCTCTGATGATGGTATTGGCAACCCAACACACTGGGATGAACACAACAATACCAGATAGGATGAAGAGAACTCCAGCTGCTAGCAGAATGTGACCCTTGATTCGCTCGTTGTTCCCAGTGCACTGAGTGCACTTCATGCCCATAATGGCTATCATAAAAGCAAGAAATGAGAGTGCTGAAGCAGAGCACATCAGTCCTCTGGATGCCTGTAGATCAGGTGAGAGTGCCAAGAGGGAGTCGTAGACTTTGCACTGCATCCTGATGTTGGCTTGTCTGATGCAGTGCATCCATAGTCCTTCCCAAATGGTCTCAAATACTATAATGTTGTTTTCAATGAAGGCAGTTACTCTCCACTGAGGCATGCCAGTGACTGCAAAAGTCCCAGCTAAGCCAATGCCTCCAACTACCAATCCAACGATTTGCAGTACACCACTGGCCATATTTCCGTCTGAGACAAGGCAGGACAACAAGTTCCTAATGCAGTTTTGTTTGAAGCCGAAAAAATAAGCAGCTGAAGAGATGCTCCTCCGAAATAGATCTTGTTTCTGCCAAGAACCTTTTAAATAGGCAGTCTCTGCGACTTCAAACCAGCTTAAATCTGGTGTATGCTGGCTAGTACGTAGCTGCATTTCATTGTCTTTAAAATTCCACTGACTCAAACAGATAAACTGACCAATCAAGTGTAACAGCTTTCAAAGCCAATAAAAGGCTAGACAGGGCTGGGTTTGTCTAAACCGGCAAAAGACACTGAGGATAAATATGCTCTACTTTCTTTCTAGAAAACCCCAAAATCTCAGGTTTAACCCTCACTTATTGTATAAACATTTTACGTGTGCCAAGGAAATAAGCCGGTCTTTGTAATGAGAGGACACGCAATACTTTTATATGCATGGCTGCAGCTACTGGTGCTGCAGGTTATATGAGTAGAGAATATGCTTTCTGCCTCAGAAATCTGCTTAGCCAAAGTGCCCGAAGGAAAGCTGAGATACACTGACTGCTACAGGGTTGCTGCCTTTACTTGGGAAACCATGCTTTTTTGTATTAATTTTTCTGAAGCTCTGAGGAAAATACTGCTATGACGGGATTAAGGAATAAACGAAATCAAAAAGAAAACATGACACCATGAACTAAAACCGATGTCTTAGCAGAGGATAACCAAAACTGTAAAATACCATTTAAAGTGTGTAATAGAACAATAATAGGCCCCACTCCTAGGAATACTTGCATAGTTTTACCCATGTGGATAGTCCCATTGAGTTGAACAGGTGTACTCAAGCATGTACTTAAATGGTTACAGGATGAGAGGTATAGAATGGAGTTTTTAGTTAATGCAGAAAAATAGTTCCCCACCTGAATCTGAACTAAGAGACTATCCCTAATCTAGCTCCATGGAGAATTCCAGCATTGAAAGTTAAAGCCATTTCTGAGTTATTCATATACAAAAGAAAAATTTACAATAACTGGAAAGAAATATAATTTGAAGTTCATAATTAAAAAAGATCTTCTAAGTAGATCTTGGTCAGATTCCCCCCGCATCCCCAATTACCTTTTGGGCTGAAAGCAATCCTAGAAAATCTCAACCTCAAAGGAATTTTTTGTGGGGGAAGTCAGAAGCAACAGAAAGCATCCGTAGAAATCCAGAGGAAACTCCCATGAATACAATGGGGTTTCTCTTGATTTATACCAGTGTAATTTGTAAGCCAGAAGAATTTGGCTTAATATCTGTCTGTCTACCTTTAACACGGGCAGTGAAACTGTACATATGAACTGAGATATATGATTATAAACCACTGCCCCATATGTTGAGGAAGTGATTGCCATATAATATCTCCAAAGACGGGTTAATGATATTGCTCACTGGAGATTAGTATTAAAGGCTTGGTCTACACTAAACCCCCAAATCGAACTAAGGTACGCAACTTCAGCTACGTGAATAATGTAGCTGAAGTCGACATACCTTAGTTCGAACTTACCGCGGTCCAGACCCGGCAGGCAGGCTCCCCCGTTGACTCCGCGTACTCCTCGCGGCGAGCAGGATTACCGGAGTCGACAGGGAGCACTTCTGAGTTCGATTTATCGCGTCCAGACAAGACGCGATAAATCGAACCCAGAAGTTCAATTGCCTGCCGCCGAACCAGCGCGTAAGTATAGACAAGCCACTAGTCTCTTATTCCCCTCTTATTTTTTTTCATCTTTGCTTCCTTTTTTTCTTCTTTAAAACATACTATAGAAATTAAATGGAAAAAATTACAATAATGCAATACTAAGTCTGAGAAACTAATTATGCAAAAACCCAAGACATTCAAAAGTCAAGGATCCTACAGGAACGTTAACTTGACAATATTGCATACAGATAGTATTTTATATTCCTGTGTGTGTGTGTGTGTGTGTGTGTGTGTGTGTGTGTGTGTGTGTGTGTGTGAGAGAGAGAGAGAGAGAATTCCTTGCTGCTGTACAAATCTTTCCCTCGTTTTTGTTCAGTGTGGTTTTCATATCCACCTATATTCTTAAGGGGCTTATGGCTCACCACCACCAGTGTTCTGTGCTGCCAAGACTACCTGCCCCCAAATGATGTCAGAGAGAAGGTGAGTGAGGTAATATCTTTTATTGGACCAACTTCTGTGAGTGAGAGAGACGAGCTTTGGAGCCACACAGAGCTCTTCGTCAGGTCTGGGAAAGATACTTCCAGTGTCACAGCAAAATGCATACACCAAATAGAGTTGATCTTTTTTTATCTGCTGAAAGGCCTACTGCATCTCACCCTGATCCAACTACTAGTTTCTTGAGTGCTGATTTGTTTCTAAGTTTTATATTTAGCTGTTCCCTTTCCCGTATGTTCTGAAATCACAGCTGTTACCTCTGCTCTTACCTAACCCAATGGCATTGGGTACCTTTCTCTGAAAAGTCCAGTTATCCTGGTGGTGTCCTTTTTTGCCTGCTATTCCCAATGCCTCTTTTGGAGTCCAAGTGCTTTACAATCAAGCCTACTCAATGAAACTTGCTGCAGTACTTTGCAGACATCTGCTTCACAGCAAGGTTATGCTGTACCCACAATACTCCGCTTGCCCTGCTTTTTCTCTGCCAGAGATGTGTTTACAATTTTAACCTCTGTTTTTAAATAGCCACCACTGCTAGTTGAACCCATTTCTGCTATATCTGATAGCAAAACTTAGGCATAATCTAGCATTCTTCATTAGTTAAGGTCGTCTTTGACTACCTCAGTCCTTTTCACTTTGGTCAGGCACCTCTCTCTCTCTCTCTCAGGGTCTTTGATTCTGCGGTACAGTACCATGAGTGCAGGAGACAGGATAGTGCCCTCCTGTCAGAAGTGGGGTATTCCTGTTCCTAGCAGGGAGTTAGTATCCCAGTAACCCCTCCCCGCCCCCAGAATTCACCTTTGGGCTGACAGCAATCCTGGAAAATGACAGCACTAAGAAATTTGGGAGGGGGCGGGAGCATGGGGGAGGGGAGCCAGAAGCAACAGAAAACACCAGGAGTAATTCAGAGAATCCAGTGAAGCCAGAGGGATTTCATTCGTTTACATTGGTATAAATCTAGAGAAGAATTTGGCCTGACGTCTGTATGTAACCTTAGCGTGAGTAGTGACGCTGCAGATATGAACTGAGATTTATGATGGTAAACTATAGCCATGTACAACTCCGAGGCGTATGGGAAGTATCATTTCCAAGGAGCTGCCAAGCCAGTGACTCTCACTGGGCCAGATGCTAGTCCCATTTACAATGGTATTAATCTAGATCAGGGATGGGCAACCTTTGGCACGCAGCCCATCAGGGAAATCCGCTGGCATGCCAGGCCGGTTTGTTTAGCTGCAGCATCCGCAGGTTCGGCCGATCGCAGCTCCCACTGGCTGCGGTTTGCCATTGCAGGCCAGTGGGGGCTGTGGGAAGCCATGCGGGCCAAAGGATGTGTTGGACACTGCTTCCCGCATTGGCCTGGAATGGCGAACCGCAGCCAGTGGGAGCTGCGATCGGCTGAACCTGCAGACGCTGCAGGTAAACAAACTGTCCCGGCCTGCCAGCGGATTTCCCTGATGGGCCGTGTGCCAAAGGTTGTCGATCCCTGATCTAGAGTAACTCCACTGAACCCTACACTATTACTGTAGAAACCAAATTAATTACTTTAATTTTAGACATCTATAACTGAGATCATGCTTAGCAGGTGGCAAGCAAGGACTGTCATATTGTCATACATTTTACATACTTGAAAACTGTTATGTAATAGGTTGTTATAAGGAGGAGGAAGAAAAATTGTTTTTCTTAACCTCTGAGGATAGGACAAGAAGCAATGGGCTTAAATTGCAGCAAGGTTGGACATTAGGAAAAACTTCCTAACTGTCAGAGTGGTTAAACACTGGAATAAATTGCCTAGGGAGGTTGTGGAATCTCCATCATTGGAGACTTTTAAGAGCAGGTTAGACAAACACCCATCAGGAATGGTCTAGATAATTAGTCCTGCCACAAGTGCAGGGCACTGGACTAGATGACCTCTCGAGGTCCCTTCCAGTTCTATGATTATGCCACAAGTGAGGAGTGTTTCAGAAAAGAGCTGTGGCAAAGTGTGTGGGTTGAAATTTTTGTGGGGTTATCTGAAATTATGGTGGATCCAAGCCCCAATTAGTCTTAATCCACCCCTGCCTCAGGGGATAGTCAACCAATGAGAGTTTGTTCTGTTGATGCTTGTAATCTTCTTCAGTTTTCTTGCTCAAATTTTTAATTTCTGTGTAAAAAAACCAACATACGAGTAAGTAAACCAAATATGATACAAGCAACAGGACTGAATTTTCTTGTAGACTACTGAAGTTGTAATTTATAGGACATGAGAAAAGGATGAAATATAATTTAGTCATCTTATTGATTAACATACAAAATCATTAAAGCTTTCCAGATAAATTCAAGGTTAAAACTGTCTGCATCCGGGAACCAGGATTTGCACAATTTTATCAGCATTATATTTTTTTGCCTTATTTTATTTAAAACTTGTTTGGAAGAAACAGTTGAGCAATCTTATTTGGAGGAGTTCTGGAGTACATCTGATTGTTTACAATCATAACATGGGAAAGGATGCAAAACATAATTCTTGGTACTTATTTTTGTTGCTTATTCTTGTATTGGTATAGTCAAAGATGCAATTACAAATCAAGGATAATTTTAGGTACCAATTCAAATGTCAGGAGTACTTGTAAATATATAATCAGACTTTCTAGCTCACCACTGTCCTAAGTACCTTTATACCTTTCATTATAACAAGTGTAATGTTATATGTATAACATTACATACAGATCATTTAGATTTGTACTCTGCAATTTTCAGAAGTATTCAGCGTTGCCTAACGCTGCTCCGATTTGAAGTCAATGGTACCCATGCTCATACTGAAAATTCCCCTTTGTGACCAGCAGTATGAAAAGACACAGGGCGCAGATTTACAGTATAGTAAGGCAAACCCCCACTTCTCACTACTACTGGCAGGAAAAACACCAAGGAAAAAGGTGGCACGTAGCTCTTTACTATCCACTTCCCCTAGTTTAAACACTGAAGGGACTTAGTTTTTGGTAACTTAGGGCAATATCAAAAAACATTGAGCCTGAAAACAACACTAAACTATAATTAAATAACTAAGATTAGTTGTACATTTCCTATGGGGCTCATACAACCCTAGATGGCATAACTCTTTAACACAAAGAGGAAGTTGTGCAAACTTTGAGAGGCACTTATTGGCCATCTAGTCTTATCCCTGGAGTGAGTTCCCCTTTGCTATACAGTCTTCAGAATTGCTTTCCTAAATGTGCTGTCTCCAAAAAGCAGAGTGTATGGGGAGATCTCACTTTTAAGCCAGCTTGGTCTGGCCACTGTAATAAGAAAGGGATCAAATGTCCTTAATGGCTTATGAGGGGAGAGGTGCAGAGCAGAAAGACATTAGAGAGAGAGAGAGTCAGTGATCATCCAGATTTGTTCCTGGATATTATGCTAGAATTCCAGCACTTTAAGACACGACCAAAATCTGTGCACTGCAATCCACAGTTTCCAGCATAATGGGGGAATTGGCTATATAGGGCTACCTAAAGAATGAGCATATTTTAAAGTAATTCTCAGCTTTTCTGCCTGATGCATTAATTATGTCTCCCAGATCATTCTCTCATTCACTCTTCATAGAACAGGTCAATAAGTCAGAGGTGTGTGTGTATGTGTATACATGAAAGAAAAAACTATTAGCCTTCCTCTGCTCCAGCAAATGGGACTGACATTGAGCAGTACCCAAAGCAGGCCAGAAACTAGAATTGTTTTTGAGTTAGGGTGACCAGATGTCCCGATTTTTATAGGGACAGTCCTGATATTTGGGGCTTTTTCTTATATAGGCTCCTATAACCCCCCACCCCCATCCCGATTTTTCATACTTGCTGTCTGGTCACCCTATTTTGAATGAACATTTGCACCATCTCATGGTTAGGAATTTTTTGACAAATAACAGCTGTACCATTTTAGCAGCACCTTTCTCCTCTAAATAAGCCAGGAGAGTCATTGCTGTCTTTTTAACTTGGCCACTGCCTAATTAGATGTTGAAGCTAGTTAGGTGTTCTTTGAGTAGTTTGGGCTTCAGTTCATTGGGGTTTTGGAGATTCTCCATTGCTACCCATTAAGCTCATTCTTCGCCACTCAGCACCTCAATCCCTGTCATTTATTTGCTACTATTTAAAATACATAGGGGAAAATTCTATTAAGTGTACCATGCTTCTTGTTCAAGAACATGTAACAATTTCTGATTTTCAAAAGCAGTAAGTGGCTTTTGAACAACTCTAGCTGGTGCCAGAGGGGCAGGCAGTTGCTCAACACCTCAGAAAATCAGGCTTCAAATCAATAGCACTTTAAAAAATTCAAATTATCTATGTTCTTACAGAAAAGTAAAGTTCTGATTCAGACCAGTTGTTCAGCATTTTCTTTCTTGCAAAGCTATTATTACCGTGTCTGTATATGTGTACTAGTCTTTAGTTTGCCCCAGGTGCACTATAGCCTTGCATTTCTTCCTTAAAGGTATTTTACGTAATGTGCAAATCATGAAAAACCAGTTCAGCATATATACTGCAAGCAGAAACAGTCCCACTCATTCATAACCAGCTCCACTGCAGAGTCACACCTTTCTAGTCTGGGCAAAAGTTGCTTCCGTACCATGTGTCTCCACCAGTCGATAGTAACAAGGATCTAGCAGATAAAGAATGCATCAGAGAACAGAAGTGTAACAAATAATAATTCTTTATACTTCTCTAGCACGTTTTGACTGAGGATCCCAATTCCCAAAGAACTTTACAAGCATTAATTAATGCAGCTTCATTTCCTCCTGCTCATCACCATCTTTGCTTATGTAAAATCTGTGGTCGTGTTTGACAGTTTCCCTTTGGTTTTGTGCTTTTTGTGTTTTTCAGTTTTAAACTGTGTGTTGTGAAGTGCTAGTATGATGGTTTTGCCTAACTGGGAATGGGATGTTACCGAGAGGGGAAAAGTTGGTCTGAGTGGAATTTCAAAAGCATGCACCATGACTTTAAATGGAACTTGTGCTTCTAAGTAATGTAGGTGCTTTTGAAAATCCTACAATAAATAGCAAGCAAAATATTCTTGGCATGAGTCTCTGTTGCCCAGCACCTGATGTAATCAGCTATACCGGTGCAAAGTGAGTATGTTCTGATACCAACTTTGTACAGGTGTGAGGGCCAGACTAATTTTCTCAGGGGTGAACTCAAAGGGAAAATCGAGGGCTTCTCATAAAGCCACCTCCTTTCATTTGAGTAGGAAAGTGGTGAGCTCCCCTTCTTCTCCTCCCTCCCCCCTCTCCGCCCCACTAAAACCCTGGGATGAGAAAACTTCTTAATTTTGGAAGAAAAATACTCACGTATGAGCAATATGATTAAGGGAGAGGTTTAAAATACATGGCTTCCAATTCCCAGTTTATCAGCTGTAGCTATGAGGGGTTTTGTATTAGTAAAACTCCAGTGCAGCTCCTGGAATACCTTTTAAAAAATGCCAGATCTTGGAATGAGGATGCTCTTTCAAGAGTGACCAAAAACTGGTCTACAGTGTCCAGTCTGAACCCTGTAAATTTTAGCACCCCCCGCCCCCGCCTTCTGATCCCACCTCCATCATATTGCAGTTGGGAGCCTCTGGAAAAGACAGCCAAGATGGATCTCTAGCCAGTGTGTAAGTTATAGGCCAAATTCTCCCTTTAGTTAAACCCATGCCACCTCCTTGATTTCAGTGGGATTTTACAAGTGTCAGTGAGGGCAGAATTTGGCCAATTGTATATTATACACGTGAAGAATTTCTGCTTAGAATATTTTTTTAATTAAGTAAAGGTTGTCCCCAATCTAAGAATTCACATTCAATCTTTTCAATAAACAAAGTGATAACATTTGTAAGTAGCTGGGCAAACCTATTTTGAAGCATAAATATTGTCTCAGACTTTACAGAATTGTCTTCTGCTTACAACTTTTTCTTATTGTTTTCCTCCTATTTTGCAGGCTGGCTTTTTCATTTTCTTTTTTCTTTTCTTTACTAAAAAATCCAGGCTTGCAGCCCATATGCTTTCCGACATTCCTTTGTATCTACTGGAGTTCTAGGCATGAAGTGGCTGCCGCATTAGGCCCCAATTAACAGTGATTAAACCCGTGATCTCTGAAGCACTAACATCTAAAGAAGTAATTTTATTTATAAAGCACTCTCCCTCTGCGGACGTGCTTGGATGCTACCTAATACATTCTAATATCTCAAAGCCTTATAAAACTTACAATAAAAATCTCAGTCTGATAAAGGAAAAAACCTCTAAACAAAGCAGGGTTGGGTGGAAAAGGAAGGGTCACTTTCTGACTATCATTTTAATATTAATAATGGAGTTGTTAGTAGTTGCCTACAGTTAGGAGAAGTGGACTGAGGAGAATGTCAAGAAAGAGTGGGTTCAACAGTGTAGGAGTCATCAGAGCCAAGGTGTGATAGCTTGCCAACCTAGGGGCCACGATAGGGAATCCTTAAAAGATGGATGGTGACACAAAACAAGGCCAGTGGAGCAGAGGGCAAAGCAAAGAGGTGGAGCATAGGGGAAAAAAACATAATTAAGCAGAGGAGGATACTGTTTTCTACCTGGACAAAGACTGTCAAGTCCCTTAGATTCAGGGACATGTATGTGTGTGAAGCCATCCCCTCTGTACTGTTGCAGTTCTAGCCCCTGCCTGCCCAAGCAGCACTGCTCCAACAGGAGCCATGTTTCCATAGGCCTCCACCCAAACCTGTGCAAACCCTGCTCCTTCTCTGAGAGAAGTGCAAGTGTAAAAGCTGAACCATCAGGCAGGGCCTGTATGCCTCAATATGCAGCGGCTCCCTTGGTCCTTTCCTGCCCCAACTATATGCAGAGTTTTGACCCTGTGCAGCTTCAGTGGAAAGGGCCATTTCAAGCGTGGGTGATATCTGTTGCAGCCAGTGTCCTGTTACCTCTCCCACCACTCGTCGTAGCCCTGGCCTGCTTGCTCTACAGGTGCAGAAGAGGAAGGGATCATTGTTCCTGAAAAAAGAGTGTATGCCTGAACTTTTAAGCACCATTTTCTTCTAGGTTTGAGTCAGACTCCTCATGTTATAGTGAAGTGGAGGATGTTGTGGGTGGTTGTTTGTGTGTATTTTTTTTTTTTTTTTTTTTTTAGTAGTTGAATACTTACTGAATGGACTTTTCACTGTGCAGAAAAGCTTCTACACTTATTCATAGTGTTGATTATATTGTTTTCTGAGGTCCCAATTATGCTCAATTTATTGCCAATCTCCTAATATCAAGTATTCATTCAAAATATAAATGCCTTTTCAATTAGCAAAGTTTATGCCAAAGAGTTCACACTTGAACTTCCATTGAACATAGGGTATTAAACCATATTTAGCCCAATGGAGGCTGTACTGTACATTTTCAGGGGCATATTACAAAAACAATGATCAAAACATAGCTTCCAGAAATAAAACAATGATGTTGAAATGTTCTTACTACTCTGATATTGTATCTAACAAACTAAGTTAAATTTATCCTAGAAACCGGGTAGATAAAAACCACTTTGTTCAATTATGACCACAGTTTGCATTAATGAGACATACATGTAGAACATTTTGAAGAATGGGTTTTAATGCCAGGTCTCACTGATTTCTCACACATAAATAACTGGGAGAATGTTTCATTTTCCCCAGCAATCCTTTGTCCAGTTTGATAAAGTGTTCTTCTGGAACGTTACACTGGGCTCTGATTGTGGCTGGGCTCTGCACAGGTGCACAAAAGGGGTGTAAGTAACGGCATTGTACCTCCTTTTGCTCCCATTGGGATGATGCACGTCTGCATTGCCCCCAGTACAAGCCTATGGAGAAAAATCAGAACAAATGCCCTGCTCAGGTTTCAAGTATGCAGAGCTGTGTACAGTAATGAGAAATTATCCTGATTCCTTCAGCAGTAAAGAGAAGACTAAAACAGAACAAAAATCTATTAAAAATCAATGCTTTTAAACACATGCCCAATTTGTTTCTGCAGGTGCAATAGCCAAAACTAGCATTAGCAATATAGTTTTTATTGATTCAGTGAGAGCAACGAGTAATGTGTTATTGACTGATTATTGTTAGTTTTCTGCAGCACTAAATGGAATAGGAGAGATGGGGTTCTGCTCCTGTTTTCACTGAAACCTTTGGCAAAACTCCCATTGTCTTATTTAAACACAGATGGTCTTTTCCTGAAAAAATTAGTGCAAGTGGCGTTGCAAGCAGGGCCGGCTCCAGGGTTTTGGCCGCCCCAAGCAACCAAAACAAACAAACAAACAAACAAACAAAAAAAAGCCGCGATCGCGATCTAAAAAAAGCCTGAGGGAGGGACCCTCCGCCGAATTGCCGCCGAATACCTGGACATGCCGCCCCTCTCCGGAGCAGCCGCCCCAAGCACCTGCTTGAGAAGCTGGTGCCTGGAGCTGGCCCTGCTTGCAAGGCTGGCAAGCCCCATGAGCGCACAGGTACTGGCTGCAGAGCAAGTCAAATTATCCAGAGTAAAAGCTGGCCTGCTGCATGAGGGGAAAAGCTAAACCTAGCTTGGGAGTGAGCAGGTCAGGGATCGGCAACCTTTGGCATGCGGCCCACCTGGGTTGCGGGAAGCAGCGCAGGCTGAGGGATGTGCTGGCCACCGCATCCTGCAGCCCCCATTGGCCTGGACCGGCAAACCGTGGCCAGTGGGAGCCGCGATCGACCGAACCTCCAGATGCAGCAGGTAAACAAACAGGCCCAGCCCGCCAGGGGGCTTACCCTGGCGGGCCGCGTGCCAAAGGTTGCTGATCTCTGGAGTAGCTCATGTAAATGACTTCACTACTTTGTCTTCCATATCCACTGCTGGTGTTAAGCAGCCTGCAAGAATTTCTTCAGCCCCAGACTTGCATGTAGTTCTGAGGGTGACTTGGAGAAAGGGAGAGTATCAGGTCCAAGTTTGGCATTTTGTCAGTGGGGAAATAAAGAAATTACCTTGAGATGGGGGTGAGGGCCTTTCCCATCTCTCAGTCATTGTTGTATGAGGGCTGGAGGTCCCACTTTTGCACAGCTACTATGTAAGGCATCTTCCCCTTCCCCACCCCATGCTTATAGAATATGGGAGGATATTCAAGAAGTATGTTGATAAATTGGAGAGGGTCCAAAGAAGAGCCACAAGAATGATTAAAGGATTGGAAAACATGGCTTTATAGTGATACGCTCAAGAGCTCGATTGATTTAGTTTTAACAAAGGGAAAGTGAAGGGGTGATTTGATTACAATCTGTAAGTATCTACACGGGGAACAAATATTTGATCATAGGCCCTTCAGTCTAGCAGGAAAAAAATAACAGTCCAATGTCTGGAAATTAAAGCTTGACAAATCTAGACTGGAAATAAGGCATACATTTTTAACCGTGAGGGTAATTAACCATTGGAATGATTTGCCAAGGGTCCTGGTGGATTCTCCATTGATGGCAATTTTTAAATCAAGATGCGCTCTAGAAATTATTCTGGGGAAGTTTTATGGCCTGTGTTATGCCAGAGCTCAAACTAGATGATCACAATGGTCCCTTCTGGCCTTCATATCTATTAGCCCCGTGGCTTCCTCCTAGTTGAGCTTCATTGTAGACTGTCAGCCAAGGACATTACTTAGGCCCATTCAGAGTTCAGGACAGATTGACAGGGAAGAACCCATCTCTGCATAGGACATTGCAGGATGCAATTAATATGATTTGTCTTATCCTCAAATCTGTAAATTCATCCTCAGCACTGTTCAGGCCTAGCTAGCTGTGTAAGACCAAGTTAGGCAATTTTGCTCCTCATTCTGAGGAGTTACCCAACTGAATAGCAAAGCTGGCTGCTCACACAGGAATGGAGAGAATAAACTGAGGGCACACTCCTTTGTGAGGTGCATAGCAGGCACTCCTAGGTTCCACATCCTGGAGCTCTGGACAGGGCCGGCTCCAGGTTTTCACCGCCCCAAGCGCAAAAAGAAAAAAAGCCGGAGTGCCGCCTGCAAAGGGCCGCCCTAAGCACATGCTTGGAACACTGGTGCCTAGAGCCGGCCCAGGCTCTGGAAAGGAATATGTCTCCCTCTGGGGCAGTGCAGCTGGAGAATGCTCAATACTATGGGCCATGCCTGACTGGCACAACAAAAGCACTAAGTGTTTGCTACAAAACTGTCGTCAGGACTCAGTACTATAGCAAAAATGGCAAGGTGGAATAGGTGTGTGCCTGAGCCTTGGGAAGAAACTTGGAATGCATTATAGTGTGTCCTAAGCTGTCAAGTTAAAAACAGCTCAGAGTTTAATGACTGTTTTTAGGGGTGATCTGTAGTCAGCAAGCAAAAAAGCACCCAGTGTGTACTCTGTTTTATAAGCTCACAACATTTAAAATAAAGCACGTCAAAGATTGTTAAGCCCTCTATGGACCCAATTATTAAGTCTGCTAAACAAAGAATTCCATTGCCTGTTAACACATCCCGAAATGTGAAACAAAAGGTATAGCAGATATGCTGCTCCCATCTCTAATTTTAGATGCAGTTCTCCAGACAAGATGTTCCTTAACACATATTCATTGCAAAGTGACAATAGAGAGGCGAAGTGAAATGAAAACCCCATGACTCCCTGGAGAAGTACAACACATTTCTGACTTTTTTTCTTCTTGTTCTTCTCTTTCTTCTTTGGGTAAATAACAGGCATCGCAGAGCAGACAGATATGATTATAGAAGTATGTGGATTGCCAAGCTGCAGTTCAGCACAGAAAGGTTACTGTGAGATTGCACTATTATGTGGCATATATTGTGGTAGAAGGAAAAAATGGTAGGCGGTTGGGTTGGGGTAGAGGATGGGAGAGGAATCACCATTATTTTCATCAAAAATTGGTAAGGGGCATTCTGGTTTATGGGAAGATTCATCTTGCATATGATGATTAGCACAGACTGGAAATGAGGGATTCTTTCATATCAAACAACATGATAGCAATTACTTCGGAGGCCTGGCTTTAGAGACTAATGCAAGTTTGTCATGAGTGGGGAACTAAGGAGTTGATATACACAGAGAGATTTTTATCATCATAAAGATAGCAAGGATGGTGACCAATTCCAGTTTGAAGAAAACCATTAAATGCAAGAAACGTGAACCAAAACAGCATAAGCAGCAACAACAAAACCATTAGGAATATAACATAGGAATTAATCATTGTGCATTTCTCCAGCCATGCCTTGGTGCTGCCAAATCAAAATCTATTCATTCCAATTTTTAAAAGGATGTATGCTGTTGACATATAGAAAATATTGGGGCGGGGGTGATGTCAAGGTGGGGAAGGCAGCCACCAGGAGGGAAGTAATGGGCATAGAAGAGGAGGTGAGACACCAGGCCAGAAAGGTAACAAAAATTCATAAGCTTTGTGGGGGTGGTGGAAGGAAGTGAGGGCATGTGGGGAGGGAGGCACCACCAAGGGAAAAAGCAGGTGAGTCCTCAGGGAAAGGAGGAACAGAGGTGTGAAATGGAAAAATAGTGGTCCCAAAGGCAGAATGAGGAGGGTTAGGCATACTCTCGTGCTCTGGTTCCAAAATTCCCCAGAATGTGAGATTGTTTGGTTCTGAAAGTTTGGACTGAGTCCATCTTTATAATAATACTTAGCATATATTATAACATCTTCAAAGCCCTAGAGAATGGTAATTAATCCTAACACCTCCCCTGTGAGGTAGTTAGTAACTATTATTATTCACAGGAAGGGGGGAAATAAGACCTCTAATGTAATTATAAAAGTGTCTACGCTAGGTGCTAAATGGTATTTGAAAGCATGTTAGCCAATTCTGTTTTTAAAAAAAACCACCGTTTTTTCCCTAGTTGTAGACAGGCCCAAGAGAACCAGATTCTGTTCTCAGTTACACTGGCCTAGATCTAATGTGTTCATTGATATTGGGGGCAACAACAAAGGAGGAGGGAGCATTCATTAAAGGGGCCAGGTGAAGAGGAGAGGTAGCCACTAAAAGACTTGATGAGCAGGAGGGTCAACAGGAGTGAAGGAAGGTGCTGGGGAAGAAATGGAAAAGGGGTCACCCATCAAGTAAGTTTGTGTGATGTGGGTTTCTTGGTCAGGTTGTGGATTTTATGATGGACAGTTTGAGAGAGCAAGGAGAAAGCAGAGGCAGCTTCTAAATTATTAAATAAATTTTAGGGTGTCAAGAGATTAAAAAAATTAATCTCAATCGTGCTGATCAACAATAGAATAGCATTTATTTTAAATATTTTTGGATATTTACTACATTTTCAAATATATTCAGTTACAATACAGAATACAAAGTGTACGGTGCTCACTTAATATTTATTTTTGATTGCAAATATTTGCACTGTAAAAAACAAAAGTTGTATTTTTCAATTCACCTCATACAAGTACTGTAGTGCAATCTCTTTATCATGAAAGTTGAACTTACAAATGTAGAATTATGTACAAAAAAACTGCATTCAAAAATAAAACAATGTAAAACTTTAGAGCCTACAAGTCCACTCAGCCCTACTTCTTGGTCAGCCAATCACTCAGACAAGGTTGGTTACAATTTTCAGGAGATAATCCTGCCCGCTTCTTGTTTACAATGTCACCTGAAAGTGAAAACAGGCATTCGCATGGCACTGTTGTAGCTGGCGTTGCAAGATATTTACGTGCCAGATGCGCTAAAGATTCATATGTCCCTTCATGCTTCAAACAACATTCCAGAGGACATGTTTCCATGCTGATGATGGGTTCTGCTAGATAATGATCCAAAGCAGTGCAGACTGACGCATGTTCATTTTCATCATCTGAGTCCAATGCCACCAGGAGAAGGTTGATTTTCTTTTCTGGTGGTTTGGGTTCTGTAGTTTCCACATCAGAGTGTTACTCTTTTAAGACTTCTGAAAGTATGCTCCATACCTCGTCCCTCTCAGATTTTGGATGGCACTTCAGATTCTTAACCTGGGGTCGAGTGCTGTAGCTATTTTTAGAAATCTCACATCGGTACCTTCTTTGCATTTTGTCAACTCTGCTGTGAAAGTGTTCTTAAAACAAACATATGCTGGATCATATGCAGAATGTGGGTAAAACAGAGCAGGAGACATACAATTCTCCACCCAAGGAGTGCAGTCACAAATTTAATTGATGCATTTTTTTTTAAAGAGCATCATCAGCATGGAAGCATGTCCTCTGGAATGGTGGCTGAAACATGAAGGGGCATACGAATGGTTAGCATATCTGGCATGTAAATACATTGCAATACCAGCTACAACAGTGCCATGTGAATGCCTGTTCTCACTTTCAGGTGACACTGCTGACTGCTTCTTATTTACAATATCTCCCATCAATGTAAACAAACTTGTTTGTTTTAGCGAGTGGCAGAATAAGAAGTAGGGCTGAGTGGACTTGTAGGCTCTAATGTTTTACACTGTTTTTTGTTTTTGAGTGCAGTTATGTAACCAAAAAAAATCTGCATTTGTAAGTTCCACTTTCACGATAAAGAGATTGCACTTCAGTACTTGTATGAGGTGAATTGGACCCTCTGTTGCTTTTTGAAAAATACTATTTCTTTTGTTTATATTATTTTTTTATTACAAATATATGCACTGTAAAAATGATAGTGAGCACTGTGCATTTTGTATTCTGTCTTGTAGTTGAAATCAATATTGAAAATGTAGAAAAACTTCCAAAAATATTTAATCAATTTCAATTGGTATTTTATTATTATAAGTACGATTAAACACAAATAATTTTTTTAATCGTGATTATTTTTTTAGTTAATCATGTGAGTTAACTTTGATTAATTGAAAGCCTTAGTAAATTTATGTTTCTGATTGATGGGCCATTCACCTATTTTTGTCTGAATTCCCCACTGACTATAGGAACATAGGTAATACTGAACTTGCCCAGAAAATGTTTCAATCCCTCATAATTTAGATTTTTGCATTGATTTGTTTTTTCGAGCATAGGTAGTGATGATTCCTCATACGGGGTCAGTTGCACGAGAACTTTGAGGTTTTAACCTTCGGGTGTGTTGGAGTTTTGTGCCAGAATTCCTATAGGAAAACTGGAGAGAGGGACAGCAACACATTTTCTTTGAGACCATCTGAAGAACTGTCCCCAAACCTCAAGTGTGTCATGTTCCCTTCCGTCATTCTGTCCCTGTTCCCTTGGGCGTGTCTCTCTACCACTCAAGTCCCAGGGGATGTCTCCTCTTCACCTCTAGGAAGTGTCTCCCCTCCTTGCTCCACAACCCCCAGTGGATTGAAGAAGGCTGCCTCCTCCCCTGCAGATCCAAAAGATGCACTTCCTCTCACCCCCAAATACCCCAGTCATCATCTCCACCCCAGACCCAGACCTTCACCTCCCACTTTCATTCATGCTTTAAAAGCTGACAAAGATGCAATGGGGAGAAAAGATGTGAAGTGAGGTGCATTTCCAAGATGCTGTTATAAAACAGCAAGTGGAAAGAGATTGAGAAATATAATATTTTTCAGAATTATCTTTATCGCGGTTACTGTGAAAGCTCTAGAAGCGTGATTGTAATGTGGACCCCACCACATACAGGTGGTCAGTTTTAGTCGGAACAACATAAAATCTGGTGCCTAAGAGAAATTATGCTTATTTTTAGATTATTTGAAAACTGATATATACAATGACACTGAGAGAACAGTTGCAATGAGTATCAGTGGGGAACATGCATATAACTGAGCAGGAAATGAGAGGGTTTGTATCGCTTGCTGCTGCTTTCTCTCAGTCTAGAGAACATTAACAAATGTAGTTGCTTTAAAAGAGTTCTGTGCAAGAAATTAATCTATTGATGAGCTGAATTAATTGTCTAATTTATCTGAGACCTTTTTATAAAAATAATATATTGTCCTCCTAATGTTCTCAACCACCATATTTTAAATATTTTAGTTATTTTCCTGTGCTCAGAGTAGGGAAATGAATGGATTATGCATTAGAAGAGGCCGGAAGGATCTTAAAGATTGTTTTCCTGTGCTCTTGTTAAGCTCCTATCTCTCAAGCCTGATGCCCATATGGCCCATTAATAATGCAGCACCATAATTTAAGTTTTCCTTCAAATAAATCCCCAAATAAGCATAATGCAGGATAACTCTCACTTAATGTGGGCTGTGTATCCCAATGGGCACTGACAAACAAACCGAAATATAAATTTAAAGAGGAAAAAAATGGAGAAGCCAACACAAGCACTTTTACAGATTTGGGGGGATTCTATTGAGTTTTTATTCTGTCACCTTAACTGTGAGATCTTGTCGAAACATATTTTCTGTTCATGGTGAGTTTGGGGCAGGTGGTCAGTTTTAGTCAGAACAATATCAAATTTTTGGAAACTGTGCTGTAACACTATTGTTAGTATGAGAGCAAAGACATGTTAATATAACTTGTGAAACAGGTGATTATTAATACAAAATACACTAAACATTAGGACCAGGTTCAGGAGCTCATATAGAGGCTAGCAAACCTACACTAACATTTTCTAAGCTGATCTATCACCACTAAAATATAAACTTTGCACCACATTTACAGTGTTACTTGAGGTGCACAGCAGTTATTTTGTATCTTAAAAGTATAAGGAGATACATTGTGCCATAAGGATAAGAGAATTATTTCGTATCAGAAATGACTGTGGTATCTCAGCTGTGCAATAATTGTGAATAAACTATGCTTTTTAAATAGAGAAGGCTGTGAAGAATGATTACTATTTTTCTGCAGAAGCCTTGTTTAGAGAAAACAGATAAAAGGTGAATTCCCTGTTTGGCAAGTTTGCCTAAACATGATTTATTTAGGTATAGTAATAGTATTGTCAGACATGAAGGTCAACCCCCCACAGCAGTATAGATGCCCATTAAGACAAACACAAGAATTTATTGCTCAAGTAATTAGGTTCCTGATAAGTACAGGCTTGGTCCAGGCATACCTGTAGAGCAGGAGGGTATTATGAAAGTTTCATAATATACCTTTGCAACTGTACCTGTCTCTTTCCTTGCACTTAGAATTTGATCCAGTTACCGTTGAAGTCAATACCAGAATTCCCATTGACTTCAGTGGGAGTTGAATCAGGCTATTACAGCCCTGAAAATTCCCATATTTTGGGGGAAAACCAAAACAAAAAACCTCACAAGTGGGAATTGTTTGACATGAAATTCATTTAACTTAATGTATATCCAGTGACTAGTCACCAGTGATATAGCAATTTTCACTTGATTTCACTTGCAGCACCCCAGCTAAAAGAGTGAGAGAGAGAAATGATTACATAGTTTTTTCCAATATCCACGAAAGACTATTAAATTCACTTCACTTATAACATAAAGCACTTGAAATCTGAATATTTAAAACTATGTTAATGTCAAAAAAATTACCTCACCATTTTTATCTCCATGTCTTTTTCCAGAAAAACATCTCCCACCTTTAACTTTGTGTGGCTCTAGTCTGGAAAGCTATTCTATAAAAATGACATTGTGGGGTTCCAGGTCTTATTGTGGCTCAGCTATTATTACCATGACTCCAGATCAAATTTGCTCAGGTTACAAATTTAAAAATGTTTTTTTTTCCCCAAACTGCTAGCACTGCAAATAAAAGTCTGAGAATTGAAGGTCAAATTGGATTCACTCCTGCTTGTGCATCATCACAAGTAATACATGTTCTTCTTTGGGATGTGTGATCCACTTCATATGCACATGCGCCTCTCAAGCCCTTGATCGGAGATTTTCCATTAGCAGTGTCCATTTAGCCTGTGCACATGCTGTCTACAACCTCATGCCATGTATAGAGAGACGTGCATGGGTGAATCGCCTTTGGTTCCTTCCCTAGCGCCTAGGCCTGAGACAGAGTTCTGGCACATCCACCTCGTTGTTGTTTTGTAGTTGTTGTTTAGTTAGTTTAGTGTTTCTAGTTAGGATTAGTTGTTAGATATTTGTGAGAGGTTTCAGTTTCCACTCCCTGTTTCCCGCCCCCCCCCCTTTTTTTTTCTGGAGAGCTTGTTTGGCCTGGCTGGGCATGCCTGGTTCACCAGATTCAGAATGCTGCCTCTCTTATCAGGAGGCTTTCCCGATCAGTGGGGGCCATGCTAAATGCATTCTTTGCTTGGGAGAGTTGATCCCATATCTCCCAAAAGTGTAACATTTGCCTGTCTCTAAAATCTAGAGCTCAGAAGAGTTAGGAGACCAAACTGAAGCTACTGCTGATGGAGTGTTCCCTTGGACCCACTTACAAGTCAGGTCAGGAGAGCCTCCCCTCATCCCCCGTACATCTGTCTCCTGACAGATCCAGTGTCCCTCCGACTTCGGGTAAGGTTTTACTTAAGAAGGTGAAGATCTCTGAGGACTCAGGGAAGTCTCCAAAGAAGAAGAGCTCAATCTCCCACCACAAGAGTCAGCTCCCAAGAAGTCATGATGTCCTGCTAGGGTCTACAGTGTCAGATGCCTTGCTTTCTGAACTCAGTATCATGGAAGAGAGAAACTCTTCCTCTGGTACTAGCAGAACAGGGAGATCCAGGAGCACTTTGGAAAAACGTGACACCAGCAGGGCCCCGGTACCATCCACCTACCGATCAGCACCATCTATTTCAGACTTACCAACAGTGCCTTCCCACTCGGCTCCATCGGTACCATCAAAATCAAAGCACATACCTTCAGTCCCAATGCCTACCCGCTCCACACCAGTAGTACTGCCAAAGTCAACTGCTGCTTCGGTACTGATGCCAGAGGTGACACGTGGGGTGAGGAGGCCTGCAGGGTCACATGCCTCCCCAGATTTTCTGCTTGGTTTGCACTGAGCATGCTCACATGGACTGAGCATGCTCAGTAACACTGCTGAAGCCAGCTGTCCTCACTCATTCTCCTCCTCTAGGGATAGGTAGAATCCCACTGAAAATCACCTGAGCCTCCATTTCTTTAAACATTTCCCCCAGCCTGGCATAATCTCCCTTGATGTGTTCCAGTGAGAATCTAGCTGTATCATTTGTTCCCATGTGAAGGACAATCTTGGATTCTTTCCAGCTCTTTTTAGGATCCTCTTCAGCCTCAGGTCCAGATCCCGTATCTCAGCTCCTGGCAGAACAGAGTCTTCTGTTCTCCGGATCAGCTCTGATGACAGGCCTGTCTGTTCTTCTTAGTAGGGAGTCCCCAGTCACGTAGAACTGCCTCTTCATGGTGTTGGTGCAATTCTCTGGCCTTCCCCCTTCTGTTCTTTCTGGCTGCAAGTCCTCTTTTCTTTTGGAATATTCTGGAGGTGGGGACTTCCATAGGTAGATGTATTCACCACATTCAGCAAGTGCCCCTTATTCTGTTCAATAGGAGACTGAGCTCACCTCTCTTTGGGATATGCCTTGTTCCATCCTTGGACAAAGGGCCTGTTCTATGCATTCCCCCCAACATCATTAATTCTAAGAGTCATAAACAAGATTGGGAAGGACAAGGACAGGGTTTTCCTTATAGACTGACTTGGCTGAGACAGGCATAGTATCCTTACCTGCTTCACCTGTGTGTCCAACTGGCACTCAAACTTCCACCCATCCCTCATCTCCTCTCCCTAGGGGTCCTTCATCTCCAAGCATAGCTCCTAGAGCAGTGGTGGACAACCTGCAGCCTGCAGGCTGCACGTGGCCTGTCAGGGTAATCCACTGGTGGGCTGCCAGACCGTTTGTTTACATATGCATGGCTCCCTGCAGCTCCCAGTAGCCGCGGTTCGCTGTTCCCGACCAATGAGTGTTGCGGGAAGCAGCAGCCAGCACGTCCCTGCAGCCCATGCTGCTTCCTGCAGCTCCCATTGTCCAGGATTGGCGAACCATGGCCACTGAGAGCTGTGGGCACCCGGGCAAATGTAAACAAACTGTCTGGCGGCCCACCAGCGGATTACCCTGACAGGCTGCAGGTTGCCCACCGCTGTCCTAGATGGTTCACAGGATTAAAATCCACCTGCTCAACGGGAGTACAAGAAGTATTGCTAAACTGTAGAAGGAGGTCAACTTGAATTACTTACCTTCAGAAATGGAAGAGGTTCAACCACTGGTGTCACTGTCACTGCCTTGTGTTTGAATCCTCTCCTCTCTCAGCCATCTTGGATTGTCTGCTGCACTTAACAAAATTGGATTTATCAATAAGGTTCATCTCACTGTGATCTGAGCATTTCATTCCCCACTAGAAGGGTTTTCTATTTTTGCTAGCCCTCGCTCTGTCCTCGAGATTTATTAAGGGTCTGTGGAATCTTTACCCCCAGGTTAAGGATCCTGCTCCGACTTGGGATCTCAACCTGGTACTCAGATATCTTATGGAACCTCTGTTTGAACCTATGGCAACCTGCTTCTCTATGAAGATGACTTTTCTAGTAGCTATCATGTCAGCCTGCAGGGTTGAGGAAATTGGATCCTTGATGGCGTCCTTGAAAAATATCGTAAATGGAGGGTTCAAGATCTCCCTACCACTGCACCTCAAGTTCTTACCGAAGGTGCTGTCAGATTTTCATCTTAACCAGTCTATTCATCTACTAGTATTTTCTTCTAAACTACATAAATCTCAGCGGGATACTTCCCTTCCTATGTTAGATGTATGACAGGCATTGGCTTTTTATCTGGATAGGAACAAGCAATTTCTGAAATCACTTAGACTCTGTCTTGTTGCGAATTACACCTAAAGGTCACGCGCAGTTCAAGTCTAGGCTGAGGCACAGGAATAAAGTCCGCGAATGCAGAGTATCACAGAGATAATAGGTTTATTTCACTCGAGTGAGGTGCCCCCCTGCTAATCAGGAGGGGACCCAGACTGTCGGTTACACAAAGATTATATACCTTTTAGCAGTGCATGCTACCCTTGTGCATCGTAACATTTGGCCAGTGAATAAGCCGCTTACTTGTCTCTCACCTCTCCTAACTAAGCATTTTTCTCGTGCTGGCTAGTGTTACAAGCCCCCGAGCTCATGCACAAGCCCCCCTCCTCCTCCTCCTCAAGGCCATATTGTCTGAATTAGCTGGCATTCCTTCCTTTTACTGTTTCCAGATGTTCCTTTCTCCCCTTCCCCATTTTCCAGTATGTGATGTGCTCGCTTCTAGCTAAGGGCGGGCCCAAACCAAAATGGAGTCACTCATGCTAACATTCCCTAACAGTCTCCATCGCACAAAGATCAGAGGAGTCCATGATCTCTTCACAGAGGCTGCCGAGGTGAGTCTCTGGGTGTGCTACTGCTTGCTATCATGCAGTTGGTGCTTTGCTTCCCCAAGCAATTTCCACAGCGTTCCTCAAGAACATTCCAGTTTCTGAGCTATACAGAGCTGCTACATGGGCTACAGTGTGTCCCTTTTCTAAACACTATGCCTTGGTCCACACCATCAGATCTGATGCAGTACTTGGTTCTGCTGTACTGTCTTCAGTCTTGATTTTGAAGCACCCTCCTCCCTGTGAGGATACTGCTGGGGAGTCACCTAAAATGGAGTACCCATAGGAACACTACCCGAAGAAGTAATAAAGGTTACTCACCTTGTGCACTAATGGTTCTTTGAGATGTGTGTCCTCCATTGACTTCTTTAGGCTTATTCCAGATATACATCAGTTTAAATGAGAGCAAATTTAGGCCAAAGAGATTAAGAAATTATTTTCGTGTGCACCTGAAGGTTTTTTTACATTATATAACCCTTCCTTAAAATCTGGATGTGCCCTGAAGCCTCCATTGGTGTAAATAAATTCACTATCTTAACTAGACCTCTGAAAATTACCCACCTTAATTCACCTAAGACATGGTGTCCCAAAACTCCAGAAAACATGGGAAGAGTGACATCACATGATTTATGCACATTTGAGTAGTGTTTCCATAACAGCAAGTATTTCTCAACTATTTAGATGAACTGTGAGGTTAAGGGCCAGATTATCATGTAAGTGAACTGTCAACAGCTGGTTAAAGGCAAAAGTGCCGTTGCACATGTGAACGGATAATGTGCCACAGCTAAGGGCAGTATCAAAATCCAATTAACGTCTCATCTTCTGAAAAACCTCTGCTTTGTAATTTTTAAGAGTTTGTCAGTATAAATCATCTAAAATAAAAGTGTCTGACTTAGTGAAATTCACATGTATTCCAGAATCCAGGAGCCACCTGTTTGAATCACAAACACTGATGATGATGATAATACTTAATATTTACATAGTACTTTGCTTGTTCAAAGCACTGTGCAGACATTAACCAATTATCCTCAAAACATACCTGTGATATAGATGGGTAAGTATCATCATTCTTATTTTATAGATGGGGATACTGAGGTGGAGGTAAAGTGAGTTGCACAAAGTCATACAGCAAGTCCGTGGCAAAGTCTGTATTTAAACTCAGAGCAGGGGCTTGGGAATCAGGACTCGCTATCTGCTAGTTCCTACACTGCCTCTAGCATTTGTGACTGCTGTATGAGCATCATATATCTGATTTCTAGTGAGATGCCTTAAAAGCCAACAACAGTTCTGACTGAAAATATATCATAGATCAAAGCTAGTCAGATATGGATCACAAAGGCCAGAAACATTAGATTTTTTTTTTTAATTCATGAATTTTTCTAACACACTGTAGTTCACAGCTGGATGTATTGTATTTCAAACACTACAGAACTGTACTTCACTGCTGATTTCTTGATCAATTTACTATGTTGATATATGCAGTATTCTTGTAGCTTTGTTGGTCCCAGAATATCAGAGACAAGGTGGGTGAGGTAATATCTTTTATTGGACCAACTTCTGTTGGTGAGAGAGACACACTTTCGAGCTTACCCAGAGCCAGACCTGAGGAAGAGTTCTGTAAGCTTGTCTCTCTCACCAACAGAAGTAGGTCTAATAAAAGATATTATCTCACCCATCTATGTTGATACATGACAGTCCATGTAAAACCTACATTAGCTATCCATGCAAAAGCTTAGAGTTTGGTTGAGGATTAATTTAAGAGTTCTTATGTGATGCAGGCAAATCTACTTTAGCTTTTTAGGACTGTAACATTCCTCGTTTAAAGATAATTTATTGCACAGAAAGCTGCTTTTCACCATATTTAAAGAATATGCAAGAATATTATAAAGCATAATTCTCCATAATCTATTCATTCCTACATCCTGCCCCAGTTACACCTGCTTTTGCAGAATTCAGATGTGTAGTTTCTAACATTATTCATGGACGTCTATTTCTATTTCATACTCTTTCTGAGAAAAGAAATAGCAATGCAGCATCTCGCCAGATGACGGAAGAAGGGAAGTGACTATGAAGTCTAATATACAGGATTCTATCTTTAATGTAGCCACGCATAATGACTTTAAAACCTATTTTACAATTTCCTTAATTCATAGTTTCATTTTCCTGGAGCAGGGCCCAGCTTGCAAATGTTGGGGAGACTCTGATTTAGATAAAGAGGCTGAGAATATTTTGCAGTTTGTAAAATAAAGCTTAATTTTCATAAGTGCACACCACCAATAAGGAAATAAAATACATAAAACAAAACCCCTTATGCACATGTCAAGTTTGAGTATATAACATGAAGACTTCCTGTGACCCATCTACACTATAAAGCATCTGAGTAGACCCACTATAGACTCTTACAAGACACAAATTATTACTGAAGCAGAAAAACCAAGGTATGAAATATAGGTCATGTAAGAAAATCAAGAATATTTATAGTCACAGTCTAAACATTTTTATCATTACAAGAAATAGATTAATGTCCAACATCTGAGCAATATTTGATCCTATATGCCACGTGGAATAAGAATCCTCTGAGGAATCCTCCACAGGGCTTTCATAGGATAAAAATCTTTGGGTGAGTGTCTGTGCTGAGCCTCACAGAAGCACAACACAGAACTTGCAGCTCAGGATGAAAGGGTCCATGGTGGCTTTAAATCATTTTTGTGCCCTTCTAACACTGACAGCCCTGATGGGTCTGTCTAAATTATGGCAGCCTTTCCCTAGCTGTCTAAGTGTCACAGCACTGCTTGGAAGCTTTGCAGTTCTGCATGCTGCAGTCCACCTCCAGCCCTACTCCTAACATTCCTCTTACACCCGGACTTGTGAGGGGATCCTCAGAAGGCAGTCTTATGGCTGTCTGACACAGTGGATCCAGGACTTGTGTCCTTTTACAGTACTCTGACCCTTTTATCACGGGTAAAGAGGGGCTGAGGGACAGGGAGGAGGAACCAAGGTGGATCTCCCCCTTTATGATTATCATCCTTATTTGTTAAGTTCTTGTTTTCATCCACACTTTTCAACAAGTGTTCTTACACAATTTAAATGAACGTGTTTTACTAAACATGTATGTAAGGCATTTTGTCTTGTTTATTGGCATTACATTATTCTCAACTTGCCCAAAGCCATTCAGTGAAGCCAGGCACTGACCCATTGCTAATAAACCAAATATAAGTACTGTCATGGATCTGCATATTACTACCCTTACCTGCAAAACCTATACCCATCTCCCATCACCAACAACAGCAAAGCTGTGTTTTTCTTAAGCATATGGTCTAAAGTAGTGGGAACCCAAGTTAGCATCTAACCTGACAACCATATAGATAGAGCACTCCTTCTGTCCCTTTTGATGATTGAAAACCATCAATTTGGCACAATTTAGTGCAGCTCTTATGCTACAGCCACTAATGTGGTAGGAAGAGAGCCTGAGACATAAGCCCTTGTATCAGAGGCCTTGTATGACGCAGGACCTGCTCACAGAATCTGTCAAGAACAGGGCTAATATTGCAGAAATACACATTCCAAAGAAGTGCTAGTTACAGAGTGCTCACACAAATACCTCCTGATATGAAGTGGTACCAGAACATCCCGCTATCAAGGATGGTACAAAAACATTCCCCAAGGCTAACAGGAACACACTGACCCTTCCTAAAAGATAAGATCAGGATAACAGTCCGTAATAGAAATGTTTTAATCAAACCAATATGTACAAGGTGATGGGAGATAACTAGACATGTCAGGGGGCAGTAACTAACTCTGTCAGAGAGGCAATACTAACTTGTTTATATTGAGGTATAAAGTTGTATCTCAGAGGAAGTATCTTTGTCTGGCCTAGGGAGGAACGGAAAGTCCTGCCGTTCACTGAGCTGGTCCATTGTTACATGCCTCCATGTATTAGTGGTCCTGTAAAGTCAGTGGGATACAAGTACCATGCTTTGTCAACAATAACCCTGGCTGGGTGCCTTCATCCCTTAATGAATCTTGTGGTCATTGGGCAGTTTGCTCGAGGTCTGCTGTGCCAGCTGTCTGTGCAGGACTGGGGCGGCACATAGAGGGAACATACACACGCATCCAAACATCTGTCAACAATAACACGGTTCTATTTATAACACATCAGTTCAGTTCTGTGTATCTTGCATTTAGCTTACATCTGTGACTACCATAACATTCTGTTGTTTTGAATATACCTACAAAAACCATGTTTCATTATTTTGTGAGTTCTCTGATACCCTGTTCTGTTGCTAAAAAGGAATGAAAGATAGAGCACTGATTCTGCAGCTATGTATGTTGCAGTTGGCATCCACAATAACTAATTTAACATTATCATAGGGAAAAGCACCATGGAGGGTAGGTCTACACTTACCTCCGGGTCCAGCGGTAAGCAGTCGATCTTCTGGGATCGATCCCGGAAGTGCTCGCCGTCGACGCCGGTACTCCAGCTCGGCGAGAGGAGTACGCGGCATCGACGGGGGAGTCTGCCTGCCGCGTCTGGACCCGCGGTAAGTTCGAACTAAGGTACTTCGAATTCAGTTACGTTATTAACGTAGCTGAATTTGCGTACTTTAGTTCGAAATGGGAGGTTAGTGTGGACCAGGCCTAAGTTACGTCACAATGAATAGTAATCACAAGACATGAGAGTCATTGCCCAGCAACCTTCCTACTCATTTTATAGTCTTCACACAGCCTGAGAAGCACGCCATGCAGCATCCAGTCCAGATAGCCCATCATCAAACTACATATGCCATGTGCATCTCCTGCCCTGGGCACCTGGCACCAGTCCCTGCAAAACTTTCTTCGGCAATCTTTCCGTTCATCCAACCCACCTGTCCTGCAAACAGTAACTAATGGTGTATTGTAATTCATTGAAGGAGATACTTGATTACTTGCCAAGCAACAAATGTCATGTTGCTTTGAATTAAATAAATGGAACCATCATTAGAGCTAATTTCAACTGCTATATGCACTAAGGGAAAGTACACTGGAGAAGTGTACCAGCTTCTCAGATATGTGCCTACAAAGTATTGCTGTTCCTCCCAAATTCACACAACATGGATAGTGCAGGGAGCCAATGATTCTACCTTTCTCCCCTTCATTCCTCAAAAGTCTCAGTTAACCTTTTCTGTTACCTGGTACATGCCCTCACTGCCTCCATTTATGACATATACAAATGTTTTATTCATGTTGGTTTAGATCATATGAGTTCTGGTTGGGAATTCTGGCAGCTAATTTATATGGAAACTAAAAATGGGTATTTTGCCCTGCCCTTTTACTTCATAATAAACATCATCTCTCTATTGCTGCTGCGCTGCGCACGAATGTAAAATCCTAATTCTAATTAAATGGATCTCGGAGACACCACCAACACAAATCATAACCAGTGTATCATGAGCATGTTAAGACATTCTAAAGAGATTAGAGGGCAGCCTTATAGATCCAACACATTTTACCTCCTTGCGCTTCTTACTTATTTTCTAATAGCAGGAGCTAGTGAGGGGCAGAGTACTTTAAAAGTCTCCATACAACATAAGCACACATGCAAACATCATCAAGTGTTAATTTCTTGTTGTTTTAGGCAGAGATGAAAACAGGTGCGTGTAGGGGTATATAATAGATGCTTCCATTTCCAATGTTTTATTTCCCTAAAATGCCATGCTTATAGATACTCCGTACACTTGCCAATCTGTTTCTAAGCCAATGTACTAATTACATTTATGTATATACATTTCTTTCCTTATACTATCAACCACTGGGAATGGGATACAAAGGAAGCTGGGAAAATGTAACTCATCTTCCCTTCACCTCCAGAGTAATTGTCAAGAGACGACTGAGAGAGATCATCTCTCCCTCTCTGCCTCCACCCCACAAAAAGCAAAAACAAAAACAAAACCCTGTGCCTTTATATCTGTTAAAAATGCAGCACTGTATCCACGTGAAGCTCTGAGACTTTGTAATCCCTGGGTAAGAAAAGTTTATTCTACTCCCTGTAGACTAATACTTTCAAAATGTGTTTAGGCTGTTTTGAAACTATGGATAGTGCTAGTGAATTTAAAAGGGTCTGGTGAAGAGAATAACAATGGCATGTTCAGAGTTCTGTTTTTGAAAGCCATAAGGTCAAACTGAGAGATTTTTTTCAGTCCTAAATACTTGCTGTGGGTGAAAGTCATAAAAATCATGCCCTTGATACTTTGAAAATTCCCATCAGAACACTTTCTTCCACCAACGGCACAGGGGCATCTTAAAAATCAGATAAAGTAACAGAAGCGCCAATACAGACAGCTATTATTAATATGGTGAAACCTTTATTGTGGTGGCCCTATTTCCCCATTTTGGGGTGGGAAAATAGCCTTTAATAATCCTCACTTTAATGACCGCAGAATAAGGTTTCATAGAAAGAATCCTTTTTGGATCTCGAGGGAATTTTGTTAGTATAAAACCTACTGCAGTTTAAGAAGACACAGGATAATCATGTTACAAATACTATATTGTAAAAATGAACCATCAGGTATAACTGGGCCAATAGGTTAGTGGTAAGTAAGGATCCATAGCAGCTCTGGGAGACCATTAAGAAGTCTGTACTCCTTTTGTCATAGATGTACTGTGGCAAGAACACACCTCTATGGCTTAAGGTTGTACTCTGAAAATGTAAAAGGACCATAAAACAAAGGATACATCACTTGATATTAAATCAGATCTCTTCAGCCAAATAACTTTAACTCTTAAAATCTTCCTGTAAATTCTCTTCAAAGAATATGATGATGTAAGCATGTAGGAAGTGTACACTTGAATTAGCTGTTAGAATCTCAGATTAACCTTTGTACGTATCCTTAATTAAAGTAGAAATTGTCTCTGTGTGCATTGGTTGTAGACTTTTGCACTTTCCTAAACATGGACCTGCTCCTTAACTTTGTTGCAAATGAAAATGTTACAGTAAACAAAGCCTCCAGTAATTAGAATGACAATATTTTCTATTTGATGTCTGCTTTTTGCAGTACTAAACACTGCAAAGTAGACTGTGAACTCACAAAATCAATGTTTATCCCAGCATTTCTGAGGTATACCTCCATTTCACTGTTTGAGTTGTTCAGTTGGTATACAATCTATCAGACAGATACCTCATTGGATACCTCAAGAAATTGGCAATGAGCTAGGGAAGCATTTCACCTTTATATTGATAGTTCAAATATAGCTCAAGTCAGTAGTGACCACATGACAGCTCTCAGGGAGTACATGTGAAATAGTGATCACAGTTGTTAGTGGACAAATATCCACATCATAAAGCTACCAGCTCAGTTAACATCCTTAATAAAGAGTATTAAAACAGAGGCTACTAAGTGAATAGATATAGAAATGAACTACCCTCAGTTGCCCTCACCCTGCCTGGGGCTGTGCTGTGATGAGGGTACTTTAGTTTGTAGGGCTGGTAATGTGCCACCTTTTGCCAATACTACAAAGGATGAAAACTAATGCCATTCATTTTCAGGAACCACTTTAGTAAACCTAACAAAAGAAAGTCCGGTTGTATTAACTTTACTACTCTGCACTACATACTTATGTCAGCATAACAGTATACTGACCAACTACTCATGGTGTAGACAGCACTTATGTCAACAAGAGGGCACTCCCGTCACTGTAGGTAGCATCTTCGCTAAACACTACAGCGGCGCCGCTGCAGCGCTGGATGTGTAGACAGGCCCTTAGTCCTTCGAGTGCCACACCCTCCAAAAAAGTTTCATTTTTCATCAGCAGATTCGCAGATGCAGGACACATTGGTAAAATCCTGTCCTCAGTTACGTGTATGCTTTAGCCCTAGGCTGGCTGGTGTACCTCATTAATTAGGAGAGTCTGAAAGTGCCATGGCCTTCTTGGAGATGGCACTGAGAGACCAGATGATTTGCAGATTGCTGTGAATTGGGTTTTTTTGATTGAAACTGTTGAGGTTATTTACTCTATCAAATGCCATTTCATGCTGTTCTCTTTTCTGGGCATGTCATAAAGCAGCAGCCTTTACTTTGTTATTGTGGTTATTGTGCTTTCTTAGGGAAAAGGCAATAGATATCTTGATACAAGAAGTGAGTTATAGGCCCCGGGGCCTGCCTCTTATAGTATGTCTACACTGCAAGTAAAAGATGTGATTGTGGCATGAGTAGGCATACCTGTGTTAGCTTTAATTTAGCTAGCATAGGTAACTATAGCATTGTAGATGTGGTGGTCTGGGCTTTGGCACAGGCTAGCAACCAGAGTACAAGCCTTCCTGGGACCTCGGGTACATATCTGGGTTGCTAGCCCATGCTGAAACCTGTGCTACCACATCTACACACTGCTATTGTCACCTGTGCTAGCTAAATTAAAGCTAGCATGGGTAGTCATAACTGTGCTATAATCACACCTTCATATGGGGTGTGTCTACGCTGCAGGATTCTTTTGGTGGTGTATAGCGAACACACGTGCATAATCCCCCTAGCACGGGTATATAGAGCAGTGTAGAAGGTGAGGCACAGATTAAGCCAGTAAAGACACACCTGAAGGATGTGGATATGTACCCAGAGTACATACTCTACACATTGTCTACTGGCCCAAGCTGTGCCTCCCATCTATACAGCTGTTTTTAGCCGTATAGTGTCCCATTGCCTACCACTGCAGGCAGCGTCCCCCTCTGCATGAAAAGACTCCAGTAGTGCGGAAAGGCTCCAGCAGCTCCCATCTGCTGGAGCCCTTCTCCTACAGTGGGGAAAGGCTCTGGCGGCAGGCAGGCAGCAGGTAAAAGGCTCAGCCCTGTCCCCTCTGCCTCCCCACTGCCAGAGCTTCTCCTCACTGCAGTGAAAGGATCTGGCCGTGGGAAGCAGCTGAAGCCTTTTCCTGCTGCCTCCCGCTGCCAGAGCCTTTCAATGACATAGGTAGCTACACCCCACAGTCTGGACAGGGTGTGCTTTTCACTGCTGCATGTTGCTACACTTACGCTACATGCTGCCAAAAGTGGTGTGTAGTGTAGATGTAGCCTTGAGGTGTAGACATACCCTTAAAGACACACCCTAGAAGCAGCTCAGACTCTGGCATGCTCCCAGAGTTGGAGGGAAGAGTAGCATGGAGGATGGTAGAACTGTCCTTTGAATTTATGTAGATCACCTCTCTCTCAGGGTATGTCTACACTACCCACCAGATCGGCGGGCAGTGATCGATCCAGCGGGGGTGGATTTATCGCGTCTAGTCTAGACGCGATACATTGACCTCCCGTGCACTCTCCTGTTGACTCCTGTACTTCACCACCGTGAGAGATGCAGGCAGAGTCGACAGGGGAGTGGCAGCAGTCGACTCACCACAGTGAAGACACCACGGTGAGTAGGTCTAAGTACATCGACTTCAGCTACGTTATTCACATAGCTGAAGTTGCATAACTTAGATTGATCCCCTCCCTCTCCCCCCCCCCCCCAGTGTAGACCAGGCCTCAGAGGGTCTCTGTTAGAGGCATAGGACCTGATTTTTAGCAAATTTGAGTCTGTGGAAAGATTCCCTTTGACTTCATCAGGCTTTGAATCAGGCCCATAATTAGCAGCAAATTTTGTTTTTTGTTTTTTGTGGTGATGTTCTGTTAATTCTGCAATGCTCACAGGAAATACTGGAAGTCTTCTGAGAGATCCTATATTCAGGGCCAGTGCTACCATTAAGGCAAACTAGGTGGTTGCCTAGGGTGCTAAGATTTGGGGGCGCCAAAAAGCGGTGCCCCCAATTTTTTTTTACAGCGTTCCTGGGCTGGGCTGCCGGCAGCGCACTGACACGTGCAGCTCAGACTCCCTCTCCCAGCGCAGCAGCCGCTCCATGCAATTATTGTCATTGCCGGTGGGGGCGGTGTGCTCGGGGAGGGAGCGTAGCAGAGGTGAGCTGGGGTGGGGAGCCCTGCGGCAGCTCACCCCCCCCCCACGGCAGCTCACCCCCCCCCCACGGCAGCTCACCCCCCCCCCCAGGGAGCCATGTGGCAGCTCCCCACCCCAGCTCACCTCTGCTCCACCTCTTCCCCGAGCACGCCGCCCCCGCTCTAATTCTCCTCCCCTCCCAGGCCTTGCGGCGCCACAAGGGGAGGGGGTGTAGCAAAGGTGAGCTGGGGGGGGGAGCTGCCGCACGGCTCCCCGGGCAAGGGGGTGGAGAGCTGCCGCAGGGGGGCAGAGGGGGAACGCCTCAGGGCGGGGGGGGCAGGGAGCTGCCGCAGGGCTGGGGGGGTGGCGCGCAAGGTGGAAGTTTCGCCTGGGGCGCGAAACTTCCTTGCACCGGCCCTGTCTATATTTTTGTGAAATTTCCTGACCACTGAGGTTGGAAAGCATCCAAACTGAACAGAGTCACTAAATCTTTTGACGCTTTCCTTATTTCTATGTACTCTTAAAGGATCAAGTTAGATTACTGGTTCATACAGCATGGGCCATATACCTCCCACTGCTATACTCAGGCAAGGTTAATTAGTTTGCAGATGTGTGACTGAGGTCAGAATTTGGGACATTCTAGGCAGAATTTGGCCTTACACCTACAATAGTGTCAATGTGTCAAACATCTTTTGCATTTCTTTTGTATGGAGAAATAAAAATAATTTATGATTATGACAAACAGTGTTCCTGATAAGTCTCTTCTCAAGCACTTGCTCTACAATGTTCCAGCCCTTTGATTATGGAAGAAAATTTGAGTGATACCTGCATTTGGTATTTTAAAAAAAGGCTCAGAAGGCCATAGATCTCATACTGCCATGCTACCAAACTACCAGCATCCATTGCCAGAGAACACAGCTGTGAACTATCCATAACTATTATTAATATTTATGGTGCAACGGTGCTTATGAACACCATTCATGGAACAGGATTCCATTGCGCTAGGTGCTGTAGGAATGCAGAACAAAAATATGGCCTTTCCATCTTTACTGTCAAAGCTCCACCCATTCTTTCAGCCATTCTTTCCTAATTTTCAGTTAAATAAAGAAATGCTTAGTCATGCTAAATACATTTGCAAAAGCTTGCTAATTAAACCAAACACTATTGGACTATATCTTCAAAAGTGATGAGTAAGTTTTGGAGACACCATGAAAGGGGCCTGATTTTGAGAACCATGGGTTCTCAGCGCTGTTTTTGAATCAGTGTAAGCACAGAAAATCACAAATCATTTTTTGGGGGTTGGGTTTTTTTGTTTGTTTGTTTTTAAACATAGATCAGAGCTTTCTTCTGAGTGACTCCATGCAGCTTGTATATATGAAGTTACAATAGGACTGTTCACACCACTGTAGTTAATATTGTGTCAGCATTTTCATTATAATCCTATGCTTTTTGAGGTTTAACACTTTGCCCCAGGCTATCACTTGGCATACAAAATCATAGAATCATAGAAGATTAGGGTTGGAAGAGACCTCAGAAGGTCATATAGTCCAATCCCCTGCTCAAAGCAGGACCAACCCCAACTAAATCATCCCAGCCAGGGCTGACTCATATCTAGCTTCTCATCCACTATAAGCCCCAGGTCCTTTTCTGCAGAACAGCTGCTTAGCCAGTCTGTCCCCAGCCTGTAGCAATGCATGGGATTCTTCCGTCCTAAGTGCAGGACTCTTCACTTGTCCTTGTTGAACCTCATCAGATTTCTTTTGGCTCAATCCTCCAATTTGTCTAGGTCACTCTGGACCCTACCCTTACCCCTACCCTCCAGCATATCTACCTCTTCCCCCAGCTTAGTGTCATCTGTGAACTTGCTGAGGGTGCAATCCATCCCATCATCCAGATCATTAATGAAGATGTTGAACAAAACTGGCCCCAGGACCAACCAACTGATATCAAGTTGGTATCACTCTGCTTGATACCAGCTGCCAACTAGACATGGAGCCATTGATCACTACCCGTTGAGTCCAATGATCTAGCCAGCTTTCTATCCACCTTGTAGTCCATTCATCCAATCCATACACTTTTAACTTACTGGCAAGAATACTGTGGGAGACCGTATCAAAAGCTTTGCTAAAGTCAAGATATATCCCATCTACCGCTTTTCCCGTATCCATAGAGCCAGTGATCTCCGATCTAAGCATCAGCCTGAATCTGGGTTTTTTGTTTTTGTTTTTCATATATTGTACAAAGTTTGAAAGAAGTTAGATAGTGAAAAGAACAGGAGTACTTGTGGCACCTTAGAGACTAACAAATTTATTAGAGCATAAGCTTTCGTGGGCTACTGCCCACTTCTTCGGATGCATATATATATATACGGTCTCCCACAGTATTCTTGCCAGTAAGTTAAAAGTGTATGCAGTGTAAGAAGTGTAAGAAGTGGGCAGTAGCCCACGAAAGCTTATGCTCTAATAAATTTGTTAGTCTCTAAGGTGCCACAAGTACTCCTGTTCTTTTTGCGGATACAGACTAACACGGCTGCTACTCTGAAACCTGTTAGATAGTGAGGCAGTGTGCCTTAGTAGCAAGAAGCACAGGAACAGAAGCCATGATATCCTAAGTCCTAATGGTGGCTGCCCCATTGATTCAATTTTCTCATCAACAGAATTATTGAATACCTGTGCAACACTTCCAGACTTTTGCAGGCTCTATAGTCTTCCCCATAGACTATGGGTTTTCAGATCCTACTACAGGTCTGCTGGGGGGAGGAGAGCTGAAAGGCCTCCAATTGGCTGCTTTCTCAACTCCCCTACCTTCCTTGGGGAAGGCAACCAATCCGAGGTGGCAGTCTGAGTTCTTCCGCACTCTGGAACTGCTAGGAGTTTTGGGGTAGGGGAAGGGGGAAGAGCCCCTGAAGATGCTCCTGCCTAAACCTAGGAGGACATGGTGAAGAAATTCCACAGCAGCAGGAAAAGCAGAAGTATACTTGGAGGCAAGATGGGGGGGCTGGGTGGTGTAGTGTTGTATAAGAGTAGGCATTGGAGCAGCTGTTAGAGTTAGGGGGAGCACAAAATTAATTGATTTGGGGCTGCTGGGTGCAGAATTGATGGGAGGCTAGAGGAATAAAAATAATTGATGTGAGGCCAGGCAGTGCTGCATTAATTGATTTTTGGAGTGCTAGAGGTGCATCGTTAATTGATGTGGGGCTGGGGGAGAATCAGATATGGGGCTGGAGGTGCACAGAATTAATTAATTGGTGTTTTAGAAGAATCGGGAGCTCTTTGTACCAGCTGTACTTCATGTGAATTTGTGGTATTTTATGCAAATGCATGCAATGTTATGCAAATGAAATCTACTAATTTTTGTCATAAAATGTTGACTTTGATGGTATGAAGCTCTATATAAAAACTATAACCTTTTTATCAGGCACCAATAGCAGCAACAAGAGCCTGTTTCAATCTGTCTAGGGGTCTTTTTCTAAAATATATAAAACTATAGCTCAGAGCCTCCATCCAGAGCCAGACTCCAATTTCTGGCTCTGGAAAATTAAAACAAATAATTTCTGTCACCTTATCAGGTGAGTTTATTCCCAACCAGAAGCACATAGAGGCCTTGGCAACATGGAACACAAGTCGTTTTTATTTGGGAAAAGGGGAGGAAACAATCAAAATAAACATGATCACCATTTATGCACATATAGCAGAAAATGAGAAACCCAAATCAGGACATCAGGAATTTAGTCAACCCCACCGTTCCAAACACTAATTGTCCTACTGCTTCTGCCAACCCGTGACCTCAGCTCAGAATTGTTGCTGCCTGTCAGGGTGTTGCAGGGTCAGCTGTACATCACTGCCGATCCAGTCAGGAGTGGCTGTGAAATCAGCTCTGCTCCACCCCCAATCTGGAGGACTCACTTCAAAGTCAGCTGTGCACTATCACTTCCATTCCCCACAGGGCACAAATCTCTAGGTAGAGAACCCAGAGCAAAACAGAACACTTGGACAGAGGCCCTGCTCCTGTTGTCCAAGGACAGAGCTCCCTTGTGGCCTTTCTTATTAAACTTGGATTTTGTTACCAAACCAAATTCCACTACCCGTACGTTCACGGTAACCCACTCGCTTCAGGGCATATTCTGCACAATTCCTGTGCCCTTTCATGAGTACAGTGATAATAACAATCTATTATTCCTTTTGCAATCAAAACAAACAAATTCCAACCAAATCAACAAAACTCAGTAGGTGAAATTATGGGTACACAACATCATAACTTATGTAAATGAAGCTAGCCAGACCTGGCTTTTCCCCTTCCCCTCTATGCAGAGAATTCCATCCCTCTAAGGGTATGTCTGTACAGCAAAAGCTGTGCACGGGCTAGCCTATCCGAGCTAGCGTGAATCCAGCTAGTAGGTAACAATAGCAGTGAAAGCAGTGCAGTGCAGTGCAAGCTTCAGAGGGGGCTAGTGAACCAAGCAGGTACCCAGGGTCTGTGCTGGGCTGAAGCCTTCACTGTGTAGATATATCCCAAAGTCTTTAGGCCCTAGGGCTTACTATACTAAAAGCCACTATGGCCTCAGTGAAAGGGGTGCAATTCCCATTGGTTTTATTGATCCCGTTCAGTTCTTCTGTATAGAGAGCACTCTGGGGTGTTTCAGAGTGTGATGGGGGGGGAGGAAGTTGAGGGTCAGGGATCCTGGGCTGAAAAAACGGGATTTAAAAGAGAGTTCAATCCAGAGTACGTGCAAGGGATAGAAACTCTGCAGGGACAAAAAGCTCTTGGATCATCTAACTTGAGCCAGGGTCCAGTCCCAAGCTCAGGGAAAGCAGAAAGGTAGCTTAGAGCCATTTTTGCCTCACATGCCTCAGCTGTACAGAATGCCACTGAGGATCAAGCTCACAGTGAGTTCTTGTACCTACAGCACTATTTCTTTATTATAGTAATAATAATACTTGTTTCACATTCCTGTTTTCATTTAGTGCTTATGTCGGATTTAATTGTGGCTGCATCTTGTAGTGTTTGAAGATAGAAACCGTTTCATCTACATTCAACTAACTCAAGTTAATTTCTTTTAATTCATTTTATCAGCAGTTGCAATTATTTCTCCTCATAGAGATTCATTGCCTTCTGTTATCAAGTCTAAGACCTTGTGCAGTCAAGCATTCATCAGGCAAGAAGAGCACAGCTTACAAATGGTGTCAACTCTTGAGCAGAAGAGAATTCATTTTAGAAGACAGGTGAATAAATAGGCTCTGTTTACTTTCTGACACTTTATTTCCCCAGGGCAATAATAGCAGCAAGTCCACCTGGAAAACACACAAATGCACTTACCCTTTACCTTAAAAGAAATTTACAGAAAAAAACCTAAGCAGCTCAGAGAAGCAGAAATATAGACCAGCATAACCTCCCTCTCCACTGCAAAATGTGTTTTTCATGCTAAAATCATTGAGAATTTTCTGATTAACAAGGCTACATGTTGTGGCAGCATAAAGTGAATAGAAAAGAAAAATGAGTCTCACAATAAGCCGTCTAGTTGTACAGTTCAGTCAGTATTTGACCTTGCCTAGCTGTCTAGCTATGTATGTGACCTTCCTCACTGTAGTATCTGAGCACTACCCAAGTATTCAAAAATAGAAATTTCAGAGCCCCATCTCTAGATTCAAGGCCTCATTTCATGCTGTTTCCAAGACGCCCTGCTCTCTAGGCTTCCACGGATGCATGTTTCTTTTGCCTGGAAGTTCTTTCTCTCTGCCCTTCAGCTGTACATCCCTCGCCTCTAGTCCCCTCATCCACTCACTAAGAGTTCCAACTTCATTGCTTGTTAATTACCTTCTTCAGATGCCCAGGGATTCTATGATGCTTTCCAGTGCTGATGTTCCTCACACCTATTTATGATACCAAGGGAGAATTTCAGGGACTACTTGGTTTCTTAAGTTACTATTGAAAAATTCTAAGAATGTCTGCTTTTTAGTGGAAAATTATTTTGCATTTAAGCAATCTCCTTTGGAAGGAACACAATTCTTGATTTTGTTTTTTCAAATGAAATATAAAGGGAAGGAAAGTAGTACATTTAGTTAAATTATTGGCATTTCACCTCTCACATCCTGAACTTAGTCTGGCTAAGGGCCCAGGTGAAAATGAGTTTAGTGGTCTGATCCTTTCTTTCTTGTGGGCAGCCTGCAGCCTGCACCCAGAGCCCTCATCCTCGGCTCCATCCCAGAGCCCTCACACACACACACACACCCCCAACCTAACCCTCAGCCCCAGATCTGAACCCCTCATCCCCAGCCGGAGCCCTTCCTCCCCCGCACCGCAATCCTCTGGCCCACTCCCACCCTCTCGGCTCCACCCCCACCACATGAATTTTGTTATGCATACCAGTATGGAGGTGATGTGTCACACATCACCTCCATACTGGTGCACATAACAAAATTCATTCCGCACATACGTGGGAAAAATTAGAGGGAACACTGGCAGGGGTGAAAGAAACTTAAAGGACTTACCAGTACTCCGGAGTCCTGAGCGCGGGGGGTGGGGGCGGAAGGGGAGGGACTCAACCGGAAGGGGCATGGCCTCAACCAGAAGGGGCAGGGTCTTTAGAGCCCAGGGCCCTTTAAATTGAGATTTACAGGGCCCCGGGCTCCGGCTGCGATAGTGGCAGCTGGGAGCTCCGGGCCCTTTAAATCACTGCCTGAGCCCTGCTGCTGGAGCCCTGGGGTAGCAGCGGTGGGGCTCTGGCAATGATTTAAAGGGCCAGGGGCTGCCAACCGTCGCTACCGCAGCAGAGCCCCAGGCCCTTTAAATCGCCGCTGGAGCCCCAGGGGTCCCGGCTACCTCCACTATCTGGGGGCTCCGGCAGTGGGGCTCTGCTGGCAATTTAAAGGGCCCGGGGCTCCACGCTGCTGGGAGCCCCAGGCCCTTTAAACTGCCACCTGGGGAAGCCGGTCCGGTCCGGCATACCGGCTCTTGACGGTATGCCATACCGGGGGGTACTGGCTTACTTTCACCTCTGAACATTGGTCATCACCATAGTATCTAATGCATAGCATTAGTATCTAGTATCCATAGCATTCAGTTAGTGCATTAAGCTTATAGAATGCAAGTAAATCCTGTTCTTAGAAGCAGGTGGTTCTTTCTAAACACCAGGGTCCAAACTTGTATGAGGAATAATGCATGAAAATACACAGAATAGTATATTTTCACTTGATCATAATACCAAATGGTAAGATAGCAATCTGTACTATTCCAGTTTTCAGTCTTTGTCACAGATTTAGCTGAGAATAAAAACAATCTATTCTATTGTCTTAAATCCCTAGGTGTTAACATTTATTTTATATAAAATCATAGAAATATAGGGCTGGAGGAGGCCTTGAGAAATCATCAAATTGAGCCCCCTGCACTGAGGCAGGACCAAGTAAATTTAGATTGTCCCTGACAGCTGTTTGTCCAACCTGTTCCTAAAAACTTCCAATGATGTAGATTCCACAACCTCCCTTGGAAGCCTATTTCAGAGCTTAACAACCCTTATAGTTTGAAAGTTTTTCCTACTATCCAATCTAAATCTCCCTTGCTGATGATTAAACCCATTAATACTTGTCCATCTTCAGTGGACATTGAGAACAGTCCTTAACATATTCAAAGACTGTTTTCAGGTCACCCCTCAGTCATCTTTCTCAAGACTAAACATGCCCAGTTTTTTTAACCTTTCCTCATAGGTCTGATTTTCTAAACCTTTTATTATTATTGTTGCTCTTCTCTGGACTGTGTCTGATTCGTTCACATTTTTCCTAAAGTATTGTGCCCTTGTTGTTAATATTAATTGTGTTGTGAGAATCTGGTCACCATTAAACTTTTTAGTGAAGTCTGAAGCAAAATAGGCATTAAACACCTCAGTCATCTTGATGTTACTAGCTCTCCTTCCCCACTAAGTGGAAGCTCTACATCTTTCTCTGTATCTAGCTTTGTAAAGTTTTTATATTTTTTAAAATGGATGAGTAAAGTGCCCATGAAAGTAAAGAACATTGATTTAGCTAGGCACATATAATGTGTTCATAGATGGGAGAAAAGTCACATGGATACCATCCAAAATAGGCCAGTACATGTGGAAAAGGGAAAGAAGAGCCCTGAATAGCAACATCCTCCCCGTCATGGAAATCATCCCATGTGAATATTATCTGTTTGGAGGTAGGAGATGCCCAGGGGGTTTAAAGGTATGTGGCTCTTTTTAATGCTGTAAACATCTGGGTTTTCGGTGGAGGCAGAGTTCTGACTGAACTACTGTCTGAATTTCTACCTTTTGCATCTTCATTTCCCACATTCTGTAATGTTGACCTTGTCTTACCTTGTCTCTTACCTAGAGATCCAACACTTCTATGAAAGCTTATGCTCCAATACATCTGTTAGTCTGTAAGGTGCCACAGGACTCTTTGTCACTTTTTACAGATCCAGACCAACACGGCTACCCCTCTGATACTCGGCACTCCCACAGTTTACCATTGCTGGTTCTAGCCCCATAGTTTGGCCATTGGATCTGTAGCAAGGTGTTCAGTGTTGACAGGGAAGAAACTCCTATGCAAACCCAAACTGAGACTACTCCTCTTTTGCCCAGCCCCTGCAGACATTCAGGCCTGTTCTTGGTGAGTGCTTTTCTCCATTCAGACAAGGGTCTTCTGAGCCTGTGTCCCATTTACCTCTGCAGGGACAGAAACCCTCTGATGATAAAAACAGCTGGAAATGAAGAACTTTCATGTGTTCTTTATGAAATACAACTAGCTCATACATCTCCTTAACATTAGGGCCTCTGGGCTATCGACTCCTTGTTTTTCTGCATGTTCTCTTTTACGCTAGTGGCATTTTATCTGTTGGATAATTCAGTGATATGAGAATCCTCTGAACTCAGCATTAGTTTTGTCAAATCCCTTATCCACAGACATTTTGTTGAAACAATAAATGTGTTATGTCAACACAATTAATTCTGTTAACTGACTAAAACATTCTGCTGAGGAACAAAAGGCATTGGTCTAATATCTTTATTTGTTTGACAAAATCCAAATGAACTTCAATGCCGTAGTGTTTAACCCATGAAGATCCTTCATGCCAACATAAACTTGTCAACATTGAGAGATTTTTCAACAAAATGGCCTAGTCACTAGTGAATACAGACTCTAGTGAATGCAGCACTGAACTGGGAATCTGGAGACTGGGTTCTAATTCCTTACTGTGCCAGGCAACTGCTTTGTGACCTGGGGCAAATCACTGCCTTTCCCCTTTGTCTGCCTTGTCTATTTAGATTGTGAGCTCTGTAGAAGACTGTTTCTCACTGTGTCTTTGTACAGTGCCTAGCACACTCTTTGGGTCAGGGACTGTCTTTTTGTTATGTAGTAGTACAGTGCCTAGAAAAATGGGGTCCCTTACTGGGTGCTCTAGGTGCTGCCACAGTACAAATAACTATTAATCATTATAGGTCCTGATCTTGGTTGAGGCTTGTAAATGCTAATGTAATGCAAATAAATAATATTTTTAAATGTTTTGGTATAAATAAAGGGGTTGGTGGCTCAATGTTTCCATATGAGGCATGCGATCCATGTCTCATTTGTCTTAAAGAAACAAGTAACACATTTTTCAGTCAATGGAATTATACTCCCTTTATTTCACATGTATATTTTCAAGACTATTGAAAACCAGAGGTTCAAATCATAACATAACATCTACAGGGAAGGTGAAAATCATTCGTTTCAGGAAGCCTGATGGCCCACTTAAGCACTTACCTGTGATGGGCATAGATTCAGGTGTGTGCCCTCTGCACCAGGGTGAATTTTGCCCAGAATTTCACAGATGACACCATTCAGTCATACTTTAGTGACTGGTGTTATGAGAGAGTTTTCTAATTGGAAAAAGACAGCCAGACCTTCCATTATGCTACTGTTCTTCAAACGGTACTCTTATTATTTTCCTCGGTTCCTTGTGGAATCACAGTGATTCCTTTATAAATATGTCTGTGAATATAAAGTACCTTGGATTATTGTTTAAATTATCTTTTCGTATTGTGGAAAATAAATAAAAATGTAAATGAAAAGGTTAAAGACAAATGTGCAGCATTTTAAAATTGGGGTTCACCATTAAATCTGTATTAATATATATATCAGGATTTATTCTTTATCATATTCAGCACCATCAGGTGTATGGCACTTTATGAAAGAAGAAAAGACAATGTCCCTGTCCAAAGGTGCTTACAATGTAAGGGCCCGACCCAGTGCCACTAAGGTCACCATTGCCTTCATTGGATGTTGGACAAGGCCCTTAATGTCCAATTCTGTTTCAGGGAATACTAGCATTTACCTGTGTGGAGTCCCTTTGGCTTCAGTTGGATTCTGCACAGGTACATTGGTCCATGCTAACGGATGGTCATGGAGGTTCGAAGTTTAAGGCAGAATGACAAAGTGAGAGATAAAACAGGAGCAAGATATAAGGGAGAGAGATTTGGAGGTACTCTCCCTCTGCCACAGCAGCATAAAGGGACCGTAAAATCCCAGACAGGGCCAAGGGAGAATACCCCGTGGTGTAGGAACTGAGTAAAACAGGTGCAGATTGTCTTACAAGGCCCACATAAGAATGGCCATACTGGGTCAGACCAAAGGTCCATCTAGCCCGGCATCCTGTCTTCCGACAGTGGCCAATGCCAGGTGCCCCAGAGGGAATGAATAGAACAGGTAATCATTCCTTGTAGTCCATTCCCAGCTTCTGGCAAACAGAGGCTAGGGTCACCATCACTGCCCATCCTGGCTAATAGCCATTGTTGGACCAATCCTCCATGAATTTATCTAGTTCTTTTTTGAACCCTGTTATACTCTTGGTCTTCACAACGTCCTCTTGCAAGGAGTTCCACAGGCTGACTGTGCATTGTATAAAAAAAATACTTCCTTCTGTTTGTTTTAAACCTGCTGCCTATTAATTTCATTCGGTGACCCCTAGTTCTTGTGTTATGAGAAGGAGTAAATAACACTTCCTTATTTACTTTCTCCACACCAGTCATGATTTTATAGACCTCTATCATATCCCCCCTTAGCTGTTTCTTTTCCAAACTGAAAAGTCCCAGACTTATAGACTCATAGACTCATAGACTTTAAGGTCAGAAGGGACCATTTTGATCATCTGGTCTGACCTCCCGCATGATGCAGGCCACAAAGCCGTCCCTACCCTTTCCCTTGACTCTGCTGTTGAAGTCCCCAAATCCTGTGGTTTAGAGACTTCAATTAGCAGAGAATCCTCCAGCTAGCGATCCCTGCCCCATGCTGCGGAGGAAGGCGAAAAACCTCCAGGGCCTCTGCCAATCTACCCTGGAGGAAAATTCCTTCCCGACCCCAAATATGGCGATCAGTAGAACCCCGAGCATGTAGGCAAGATTCTCCAGCCTGACCCTCATTAGCCATTATGCTATTTACCTGCCATGGCACGCTGTTCCTTTGACTAAAATCATGTTATCCCATTAAACCATTCCCTCATAAACTTATCTAGCTTAATCTTAAAACCAGACAGGTCCTCCGCCCCCACCGTTTTCCTCGGAAGGCTGTTCCAATATTTCACCCCTCTGACGGTCAGAAACCTTCGTCTAATTTCAAGCCTAAACTTCCCCACGGCCAGTTTATATCCATTCGTTCTCGTGTCCACATTAGTACTGAGCTGGAATAATTCCTCTCCCTCCCTGGTATTTATCCCTCTGATATATTTAAAGAGAGCAATCATATCCCCCCTCAGTCTTCATTTGGTCAGGCTAAACAACCCGAGCTCCTCGAGTCTCCTTTCATACGACAGGTTTTCCATTCCTCTGATCATCCTAGTGGCCCTTCTCTGTACCCGTTCCAGTTTGAGTTCATCTTTTTTAAACATGGGAGACCAGAACTGCACACAGTACTCCAAATGAGGTCTCACCAGCGCCTTATACAACGGAAGCAGCACCTCCTTATCCCTACTAGATATACCTCGCCTAATGCATCCCAAGACCGCATTGGCTTATTAAACTCTCCTCGGATGGTATCTGTTCCATACCCCTAATCATTTTGGTTGCCCTTTTCTGAACCTTTTCCAATTCCAAAATATCTTTTTTGAGATGGGGCGACCACATCTGCCCGCAATATTCAAGATGGCAGCTCAGTTTGGGCTGCTGAGAGTTAGTCATCCAAAATACCTTTTTAAATATGGGCCTTAGCTCTCAGTGTTCTGCTAAATAAGGTAATGAGGATATTGTGGTCTATAGAACGTACACATTTTGTTAGTATTAAAAAAAAACAATTGCTTTTGGATTTTATTTTATACTGTTTTAACATTACTGTGTGTTGGCACCCAGTTTATAATTCCTTTATGGCATATTTGTAAGGGCTCTGTGAAGGTAAGGAAAGATGGCACTTAGTGATTATGGGGCTAGCCTGGGACTCGGGAGATGTAGGCTCAATTCCCTGCTCTGCAACAGACTTCCTGTGTGACTTTGTTCACACTGTGCAGCCTCAGCTCCCCATCCATAAAATGGGGATAATAGCATTGCCCTACCTCACAGGGGTGTTGGGAGAAAAAAACCCATTAAAAATGGCAAGGTGCTCAGATATTTTGGTAATGGGGCCAAATAAGAAACTAAAATATATAACTGGGTATGGATCGTGCAAGCTGTGCTCATTGATTTGAGAAGGCAGTTACATCCCAGTGTTCTCTTGGTAGTCCATGCAGGTTTGTTACCTCATCCTGAAATTTGTAGGATAGCATCAATTTTTGAACAACTACGGTGCTTCTTTACCTGCTCCCGTGGCAGGATACAAAGCACAAGAGTGAGATTGATAAACTGATGGACTCTTACAGTTAAAATCAATTATACTGTGTGTGTGTAGGGTAGGAAGGATTAGATTTTTATCTGGAAATGTTAATAAATTCTCTGTACACACACAAGCCGAAGAAAAAATATTTCCATCAATAATATCTTTTATTTCACCAACTTCTGTTGGTGAGAGAGACGAGCTTTTGAGCTAACAGAGCTCTTTCTCAGGTCTGGGAAATTTACTCAGGCTATGGCTAACCTAGAGAGCTTACAGCGGCAGTGTACCACTGTAAGCTCTCTAGTGTAACCTCTCTAAGCAGATGGGAGAGAGCTCTCCCGCCGACATAGGGCTGTCCACACCAGCGCTTAGGTCGGTGTAACTTATGTCACTCAGCAGGAAGCTGATTCACACCTCTGAGCGACATAAGTTATACCGAGGTAAGTGGTAGTGTAGACATAGCCTCAGAGTGGCATAGCAAAATACAAAGTAGAATAGATTGTTTAGCATAAGTAGTTAAGAAGTATTTTAAGAGATCATTCAAGGTGACGTGGCCTGTTAACATCCCTACAGTCATAGGGGGGGAAAGGAAGAGAAAGAGAGGGAAGGCTGCTGTGGGGGGTTTTAGTGGGTTGTAGGTTGTTGTAATAAACCATAAATTCGGTCTCTATTCAGTCCAATTTTCAATTTTGTGGCAGCTAATTTTTCTTTAGTTTTCTGAAAGGCAACGGTTTAATTTCACATAATCCAGGTCCGATATTTGTGAAATGTTGGATTATCAATGGGTCTCTGATGATCAATTTTGTGTTCCATTAGTTTTTGCATTGAATATTGCAAGGAATATTCAGCTGCATTGCAAGGAATATTCAGCTGCTTTTTCAGTTTGTAAATAGAGCCCTTTTCTTTCTTCCGCCTCTGGAAGATAATCAACTTCAATGAGACTGGGATTTGGCCCTTTGTTGCTTTATTGAATTGCTTTAGAGCAGTTTGTCAATTATACTTTTGCTCTACTTTTGTTTGCTGAATCTAGGACTGTTCTGGTAAATAATTTAAGCATATGCTTAACTTCTTAAGCACATGAGTAATCCCACTGAAATCAATAAGACTACACTTAAGAACATGCCAAAATGCTGGACGGGAACCAGGAACCAGCACCCGGCAGGACTGAACACCTGATGAACATATGCTGTAGTATTTAGGTTTGCTATTGCTTTTATTTCACTGGCAGGAATTTTTGCAATTTATTATTTAATATGTGTTAATCCTTCAATATATTTGCTGTTGGTTCTTGTTTGAGTTGCCATCCCCAGTGTACTGATAAAATCACACCTAATATAGCATATGCTAGCTTGCATAAAAAAACACCCATCCGCCAAGATAGCCTTGCTCTCTGAACACATGGGAAGACATAGGAACTATGATGTGATAGTTCACTTGATATTTTTGCTTAATAAGCCACTTTTCTTAGACAGTTGTATGGGATTGATTGCCCTTATCTTGCTCCTTACATACCCAGAGGAACATAGAATTCTGGAAATAGAATTACACTGGTCGTGTTGCCCTTGGGAAATGTTCTATACAAAGCACTCAGACATGCATGTGGGAAGCCATCCCAGGTTCCCTAGATGGACGAGATAATATAACAGGGGTTTTCCATCTTTAATTTCATAGCTTCTTCGATGCTGTCTGGAATAGTTTGTTTCCGTATCTAGTGCTATCCTGGTTTCCTAAGAAATATTCCTGAAAAATATAGAAATCTTACAAAGTATTTTCTGAAATACCTGTTGATATTACTCTAATTAACATTTGAATAGTGGTGCATTTAAAAAAAATCAAGTCTTAATTGTGTATTCTCTCTAAATTCTGTTTTTTTTCTGTTTATTTTTCATTCACCTTGTACCTCAAATCTGCTGCATCTGAGCCGCGATATCATTCATCCTCAATGTAAAAACTAAATTGAATTTCTAACATATAACATTACCATCCCAGAAACTGAAACCGTTCTTGATTGTGTAGTAAATAAAATGTTATAGCATAAAATAAAAATATGTAACTTGCCCTGCTATGACAGAACACAGTCAAAAGAAGGCAGCAATATATTGATCTAATATTAATAGATTGTACTGAGAGTAGAAAAAAAGTCAATACCTTTTTGCAGAAATCTGCTATTGTTACAATATCACACAGACACATACCACTACTTCATGCACTCAAGTTTGGACATTTTGGCCCATATTGGCATTTCAGATATCCACACTGCAGATTTGTGAACAGATTTTACTTTACATAGGTGCAGAGAACTTGGTATATTCAATTGGTCTAATGTACTGATTTCCAAGTGAGACAAAGAACTTTATACTGAGCCTAAATGTTCAGTTGCTGCACAGTGAGTGGATAGTCCTCAAAGGTATGTTTTGGTTTTGGTTTTTATATATGGATGCACATGCACCACAAATGTCTACATTTTTTAAACTTTTTGAAAGACAAATCAAAACAAACATGTAAAACAAAAGAAAGGTAGGAAAAAACAGGTTATTGTTTTATTGTAACATTTTATTTTGGTAAAGGAAAGATGTATATGTGTTATTAAAAAAACCACAATGTTTTCAAACCGGTATTTTGAAAGATGGGTAGGTAAAGTTAGGCTCTGAAAACTGTAGATAGGCAACTAAGTAAATAGTTGATTTTCAAAGGTGCTAGTTACCCAGCAACTCCCACTGAAGAGTTTTTGGAAAATGAAACATTGCATCTTTTTAAATAAGCACTTGATGCAATTTAAAAACCATACTGAGACAGAATAGATGGGATTATTAAGAACCAAGAGTGTGAAATATGAAACTATGGGGAACACCGATTTAATATATAATACAGTTATATGGCTTTTTACACAACAGTCAAAACCTTTAGGCGTACATTAAGTTCTGCATTGTTTTTTTTCTGCTTTGTTCCTGTTATTAATAACCCTTACAATGAGGCATGACAGAATTCAGGTTTTTTTTATAATTTCAACTGATAATATTGATGTCTATTTTTAAGCATTGCTTTCCAATTTCTATCTATTTAAATTTTCACAGTTGTGGGAAATTATGGGGGGAGACAGTAACTATTTAAGGACAGTAAATGTTGAGATTCAAAATATTAAAGCTTTATAAATGTTAAAACCTAAATTCTCAACATTAATCAAAATATACAAAGTAAATATCCTTAAATCAAACTTTAATAAGTTCTCAAGCAGCATTTTTCTTATTTTGCTTGCTTACCTGCAAATTTCAATTATCATCGAGGGAAATATTTTTTCATCCATTTGTGTGTGTGTGGTGAAATCTATGTTTATCAACATTTACCAATAAAAATCTAATCCTTCCACACTTGCTTACAACCTTGACAGTGTCTTTAACCATTTGCTTGCTCTGCTAAGCGAATGTTTACCAAATCAGAATCTTGCTGGCACAAGAAAAATTCAAAGAATACAGTACATATTGTTAACTAGGTATGACGGATCTGGTGTTCACCTGATGAAAAGACAATTGTCAGAACAAAATACCAATTTAGGTTCCTTTTATCCTAAAGATACAAGCTCCCTCAACTATGTGACAGATCACCACGGCCTTAAAATGAGCTGGCAAGAGAATTGAGCTGTAGCTAGTTTTTACACATCAGCTAAAGTTTCTTTGTAAAGAGAGAAAGGACAACAGCTGGGGATAGGGTAAAATTAATTACTTTTACTAGGAATTTCAGATTTTTTTAGAAAGACAGCCCCCATATAGCTCTGGATACCCAGATTGTTTTGAAGAAAAGGTTGTTTGTTTAAAAATGTAGTCTGATATTGCCAGAGTGTCATGCATACAATACATTTAACTCTTCTTTTAAAAGAGGAAAGGCCATAGGTTTTCTCTTTGCTTTGAAGAGATTCATGAGATTTTATCGATGTAATAGTCTCCTCTCCAATGACAATTGAGTTGAGTGACTCCACCACCACAGTAGGATCAGATTATTCACATATTAAATGAAGAAATTACAATGGGAAAGATTTCCCTGAGCCACAGTTATCCTAAGTGTCACCAAACTGTAATTTAACAGCCATCTGTATTTTATTCACTTTTCAAATTGTGGCTGTTAGGAAGGCATTTTGAAACAGCTGCAATTGGGAACTGGACAGTTAATGTCTGTATTATGGCCTGTCACTGCAGCATGATAACAGTCTTCCCAGTATATTTCAAATCCAGAGGCTACAATCATATGGTATGGGAAGCTTTTGAAATAATTGTGCAGCATGCAAGCTCTTATGTGGAAACACTCTAACCTGATGTACAGTAGCAACAATTCCACGCTGAAATAATTCAGCAAGCTCAGAGGGGTGTGGAGTTTTTGTCAAGCCAGCTCTTGGGAGTTGGAGATGCTCTCCTGTGCTCAGTGTTGTTTCGTTGGCTTGTAGCTTGCATTTCCATCCAGCTATTACATTGTATAATATAATATAAACAGTGCCCTCAGGCTCTTACTTAATTTAATTAAATTATATAAACCTAGCAAAGAAGTGTTGACACTTCATGGACAAATATCAGTACTTCACAGAAACACACGTCATGTCGTACTGTCTCAAGGATATTAAAGTGATAGCTTGCAGGAGGAAATTGATCTCTTGTCCCTGAGGGACAGTGGGGTTGGAGTTGTGAGGAGGGAGTGCTCTCAGACAAACGGAGGTTGGGAGCACACTGAGTTAGCCTTCACATAATCTTCTGCAGTCAGTCGGGGAAGTAATTTTGTTCATCTCCACCCTTCCTCAAGTAAGCTCCTTGCTCGTTCTTAGTTGATTCTCATTGATTTCAAAAGACCAACTAGAGTGGAGGTTACTATATCTATTGTTCAGCAAAGCACTTCCATATGGGCTTAAAGTCAAGCACATTCTTAAGTGCTTTGCTAAATCAGGCCCCATATTGAGTAAGTCAGAGATCTCAGTCCATTTATCTTTTTCCCTCAAGAGGGTCTATTCTCCCATCCAGGATGTAAATAACTTCCACTAAGGTTAGTGGCAGAAGATGGGATTTCTCAGCATTCCATACAGATTTCCATTTTCTGCAAAAATGAAAAAACAATATTATTGTTATTATGGTAGCTCTCTAAGTTCATATCATGAATCTGGGGCTCAATGTATTATGGACAAATGTTCTTTCTCATACGCCCCAACCCGTCAGTCACATTTTCTCCATGTGTGGTTAACCTTTGCATGCTGACAGTGTGGTCAGATGCAAAGATTAGTTAACAGCTTTTAATATTTTAGCTTCTTTGATTCATGCCAAGTACACTCCTAACATAGCATTATTGTATATTATGTGCTTATTTATTAGCATGCTATCATATCAGACATTTTAAAATATGCTAAAATTAAATTAAACTTTAAAAAAAAAAAGCAGAGATGGGATTGCAGAGAGGGAACCATTAGCCAGCTGGTTTTACATGTTATCTCTTTAGAGCCCACTCATAAACGAGCCAGGTGGAAGTGAGACTAAAGAACAGTTTCCCTGTGGATTGTTGATTTGAGAACAATTACAGATCTCCCTGTGCTACAGAACTGAACTAATAGATGGTGAAAATGTGGGATATAGCAATCATAAAAAATAAAGACGGAAAAGACCTATTAGAGCATAGACAGTTCCCCACCCCAGTGTAGGATTGTTCCATATGGTATATTCTTCAGCACTAGCCCAGTGGCGTTTAAATACTCCCCTGTTATGGTGCTTTCATTTAAGGTAACTACCCCACAATTGAATAGGATTGTCCTGTTTGGGTGTGTTTCCTGATACTTGCACTACATTTCTCTTTTCTCCTATTCATCCCATTTCTCACTGTTATACTGTCTTGTCCCACCTTAAATCATAATTCTTCCCCCTTGGTGTTTATATTCTTCAAATGTTTGTAGACTGTTGTTTTTCCTCTTGCCATGTTGTTGTGGCTTATAGAAACTTCCTATTTAAGGGCAGACCCTCAGCTTATGTGAATTGTCATAGTTATATTGAGTTCAGAGTTGAGGATCTGACCCATAACTCTTAACTTCCAGCTCCTAATAATTTTTGTTGCTCTTCTCTAAACTCCCTCCCTCTCCAATTGGTCTGCATCATTCAGGGATGAGGGTTGTCACCACTGGCCACAGTATTCAAGGTGAGGTTTTCAAAGTATTTCCTTCTCTGCTTTTTATCAATTGCTACTAAGCCAAAGTCTTACTTTAGAATAGTCCTAATTTCTTTATTTATTAGTTCAAAGAAAAGCAGCGCAGTGTCTCATTTTTTAGTTATCCTGAACGTCAGTGTTTCCCAAACTGGGGACACCGCTTGTTCAGGGAAAGCCCCTGGCGGGCCGGGCCGGTTTGTTTACCTGCCCCGTCTGCAGGTCTGGCCGATCATGGCTCCCACTGGCCGCAGTTCACTTCTCCAGGCCACTGGGAGCTACTGGAAGCGGCGCAGGCCAAGGGACATACTGGCCGCCACTTCCAGCAGCTCCCATTGGCCTGGAGCCAGGGACGGATTCAGGCACCAGCTTGCCAAGCAGGTGCTTGGGGTGGCCACTCTGGAGAGGGGCGGCACGTCCAGCTATTCGGCGGATGGTCCCTCACTCCCACTTGGAGCGAAGGACCTTCCGCTGAATTGCCGCCGCAGATCGCGATCCACGGCCAGTGGGAGCCATGATCGACCGGACCTGCGGACAGGGCAGGTAGACAAACCAGCTCGGCCCGCCAGGGGCTTTCCCTACACAAGGGGCGACCCCAGTTTGGCAAACACTGCTTAACGTCATCCCCGCTTCATTTCATATGGCTTTGCTCTCTCATTACTACTACTTTTGCTCCTGATATACCTTCTTATTTTCCTGACACCCATTAGGTAGCTTGAAGACCATTTTCCTTTTCTGCTGGCCTTCTCTTTTCCCTTAAGTAATTCAGAGTATTCTTCTCAGTTCCCTCCCCCTTCTCCAATACCAGTACAGGTCATTTTATTTTAAATCTCTCAACAGTATTCTAATGTGCCCACTGCGGTTAATTTTTAAGGATTGTGTAGCAATTCTCAAAGCGAACTTCTCCAACAATGCCAGGCTTACATACTCAGCCAAGCAGCTATCACACAGAGAATCCCACCTAAAATTTTCTTGACTAGATAAAGCACATAGATTAGTAATTAGTAAATAATTTAATAGAATAATGGTTTTTAAAACAATACAATGCATCACAGAGGCTTCAAAAGTAACACAGTATGTGGGAGATAATTAAGGGGCATTTTCAAGATTTTAGAAATCTATTCCTCCTTTACATCATCTGTTTAAAAAAAAAAAAGGCTAAAAATGATAAAATAGTTCTGATTCACCTTGGTAAAATGCTATGAGATTTATAGGTGATAAAGCATTGTGCACGTGCAACATATTAATATGCAAGAGGGGGAGGATGGCTAAGGTGCTAGGGACTGGAAACCAGGAGCTCTGGTTTCAGATCCTGGCTTCCTATTTGACTTGGAACAAGTCACTTAGGCCAGATCTACTGAAATCAATGCTGATATACAACAGTGAAGATGTGGCCCTCAGTCCCTCTCTAGTCTGTAAAATGGAAATGATGATCATAGCTTGTCTCTCCAATCCTTTGTGTGTCTTGTCCCTTTAGATTATAAGCTCCTTCTAATATCTATCCAAGATTCTTTGCCAGGCCCCCATTACTGTAGTATTGGAGGCCAAGATCCTCGAAGGTATTTAGGTGCCTAAGTCCCTTGGCCGACCTGGGCCTGAATACATCACAATCTTTAATGCATTAGCCTCTATTATGTGCCACCATTTCCTAAAATCCTGGCAGAATTCTTACTTCAATCTCTAGCAAGCTCATCAAAAATATTAACGAATATTAGCAGCAAAATCCTCAAGTAAAATGTCCAATGGTATCAAGGACTGAGTAAACCCAGCGGGATCGAGCTCTTTGTGACTCGTGGCTGAAAGGAGAGGAAGATACGGAACCCTCTAATACCCCTTTAGACTTTAATTAATCTCCACTGCACAGAATTGAATCTGAATCTATCCCTGGAAATTACTTTTTCTCATTGAATGATGTCAAATGCAAATACCTCCCTCCTTTGCCCTCTCCCCCCACCCTTCCGGAATGCCACACTGATAGTTCTTCTGTATCTATGCATACCGTCCTCTGCCAGTAAGGAACACAGTGTTTGACTGGCTAACAAAGCAAATAGAACATATGTTTAAATTGTTATCAAAGTAGTAATCCTGTTGCTTTAAAATCAGAGGCAATTTGGAACCAAATCATTGCCCTTTCTGCATATGTATTTTTAAGGGAACAGTGACATCCTCTGGCTGTAGAAAAGAAATGTTTTCTCAATGCAGGTCACAAGTATTGTTGTGTAAATACCTTTCTTTCCATATGGAATGTACTGCACACCACGTGACTTTCTAATGCTGTTCCTGCTCTATATGGACTCATGGAGAAGTTGGAGCCATTACCTTTCAGTGGGTGTGTCAGTGGCTGCACACCTGATAAAAGACTTCAATATCAATCTTTGCATAGAAATGTTATGGAAGGAGGGTCTGAATGAGCTAGTGGGGTGGAGGGGAAGTCTTCAGGAGCAGACTGTGTTTCCATAGACGTTGTTACCACATTTGCCAGTTACTTTGGGGTACGCTCATTTATTAAGGTTACTTTGCTGGGGGTGGGAGGTGTTACTTGTGTTCTCATACGGAGCTCTACTTCTCTCTTCTGCAAGTTCCCTCCCAATGGAGCTATCCTACAGGACCTAGGTTCCTCAGGGCTGGGTTCCTCCAGCCCCAGAATCAGATGAACACACACACACACACACATTAACAGAGCGTATCTGCACAGACTAGGTAAATCAGCACTCACAAGCTGACCCCTTATATGTCCCTGGACTCAGCAGGTTGGGTTGAGCAGCACCTCCACGCTGTCACCCTCATATGTCATGGGCACCGCACCAGAATACAGTACGCCTGAGCAGGCTGGGTCGAGCAGCACTTTCAAGCTGCCACCCTCATATGCCCCAGGTTCAGCATGTCCCTATCCCCACTTTCACGTTACAATTGTTCTGGTAGTAACCCACTTGGTGAGCAAACCCCACAGGATTTTTGGAAGATGAAGTCCCAGGGAAACTGATGCAGATTTTGGATCCAGGCATCAGAGCACTTACTTGAGCGTGGGTAGGGGTTTTTGTAGGGAAAGAACAATAGTTCAAGGGAGAACACTAGATTTGTTTATGGGTAAACTGATGGCTCAAGGGAGTATACCAGAGTTGTTTTGTTCAGGCTAGACAATAGGAACTGATCATTTCTGGCTATGGGCGGTGTTCCTTTGAGGAAGCTCACAATGCAATTAGGCACTATACCAATAAAGGATTTATTACTAGAATTGGTCTGATAACTACTGAGCTGGATGTGTGCAGGCGTGGGTTCATTAACATCTGGAGCAGAGATTCCCCAGGATGCAGTGCTTCCCTGCTTTTCTGGTCCCAGAGTTCAGTGCGGTTCTTGCCCTGGAATCTCTGTTCTCCATTCTCTATGCTAATGCATATGCTAATGGAGATGCCTCCCTGTCCCATCTTTGATGCAAATGAGGCTAGGGGAGTTTCCTTAATGCTGTCACCCTTGTCCAGAGTGGTATAGGTGGGTCTCCCACTGCCTTTTCATTGCTTTTTGCAAGTCTTTCTTCTGATCCGCTTTGGTTCAAGCAGAGGCTGGGGCGGGGGGGTCCTTCATGAGTCAGACAGGCTGGGTACTGCGCCCTGGTTCCCCAAGAACACAGAGCTGGGTACTGCGCCCTGGTTCCCCAAGAACACAGATAAGTCACAACATACGTACTCTGCCTAGGTGCACAGCAGATGGAGCTGCTTTGCCAAAATGATCAATTTTGGATGGTTACAAATCACTCTAGTATTCAAATGTGGGGGTAATGAACTGTTGTTATCCTTATTGTATGAGTAAAGGGCAGCAGAACTGTGCTTAGCTTGTCCTGATTGAGGGGTTCAGCCTAACCTGAACCTCACTTGCTCAGCAGGGTGTAGGAATGCCAAGTCCTATTGAAGATGAGAGTTGGTGGGGATAGGTGTTCCTACCTTGTGGTGTATATGCTGCCTAAAGAGCTGTAGACACCCTTTGGCCTGCCCCTCTCCACTATTTAATGGCAGAGCTGATTAGACTCGATTAAGAGTCCTTTTTTCCAGCTGGTGATTCCTAGAGCTGTCTTCACTGCTCAGCAAGCCTAAGGACTAAGCTTTAGACCTTGTGTGGGAACAGTGAAAGGCAACACAGCAACTGCACTGGCAGTGAGGTTCCACACTACCTGCTGAAATCACTGAGAGTGGGGGTAAGTGGCAAGACCTCAGAACATGACGTGGCAGCAGAGAGATGGTGGGCAGCAGCGCCAGTGGAAAGTGTGGCGGAGGGACAGCAGTAGCAGAGGCCTGGCAGCAACTGTGAGGCAGTTGCAGTGGTGGAAGCAGCAGAGGCATTGCTCAATGCCCCCCACCCCACTCCTGGAATGGGAGGCCACCTCCGTTCTGCGAATGCACCTCTGCACTCTGGGTCTTTGCCAACCACAGACCGCCAACTGTGAGTGGGGAATAGTGGAGGGAGAGGGGAGTGGTGTGTTAAGGGTCATTCGTTTGTCGGACTTCCACATGCTAAGGCAAAAAACTGAGGCAAAAGACACTGCTCAACACGTTGTGGGGTGGGTGTTTGCCTATGGTCACGTGCTTCTGAATGATGGTTGTGGTGTTTTCCCAAATTAATGTTGGGTTCATTTTCACTTTTAATAAAAGTTTTGTTTTATTGTACACAGACTCAGTGCTTGTGAGGCAAGTATTGCCTCTTAGAGTCACCCAAGGTAGTGTTTAGTTTTCCCAGATTACAGGGTGGGGACTCAAGCCAGCTCAATTTTCTGTTGTTAAGAGAAATCCCTGGGCATTGAACCCGGCCTTTGTTGCTGCTGACTCCACCTGGCGGAAGGGTTACAGTTACAATAATCCAATATCAGAGCCAAGAGCAAAGTATGAAACACATATTTAATTCAAGTTGGATATGGGACATCTAACCTGAGCATTATTTTAAAACTTTTGCAGTATATAAATAAATATACTTTGGCAATTTCCCCATAATAGCCTTTCCCACAACTTAGTCAGAACAAGACAGCAACTGTATTGCTAGTTTTTGCCCAGATATCCGGCCAAATCTTCTTCTGGTATCTTAAGTGACCACCTATCTCTATATGGTGAATGGTTACTAGTGGTGAGGTAGGAGACAATTAGTGATAAATTCAGAGATCTTAGAGCTGGAAAGCACCAATTAGGTCATCTACCATCCCCATACATTGCTGTGTCTACAGAATTGCCTCTTTACTTGCTAGTCTTCCCTGGAATAGATCAATAGCTGCTGAATCCACTGTTTCTTTTGGCTTGCACTGATACTTCTACATCAGAAGGTCTAGTGTTTAAGTCCCACAATGGGACTTGGGCTCAAAGGTAAGGCTGATGTTGCAGGGGAGTACTGGGTCTGAGGGAAGGGGCTTTTGAAGAGAGTAGATAATAAAATGATGTACCTTCTGTCTCTAACTACCACCTTGACAGAGATTAGAGAGAGCCCATGAGCACTCTAGAGAAGTATAAAGGGATAATGCACTTGTCATGTCCAGAAGTCAATATCAGTACCAATAAAACAGGCTCTAGCATCCAAGACTGCACATATGAGCTATTTCAGTATAATATGTACCACAGTCACCTGCATAGTTACTGAACTACCACTTTCTAACTCAAGAGCTGTTGTTACAAAATGCTTTGAGTACCTCAGGCATGATGTGTCAGAAAACCAAGCTCTGGTCTAAAGAATATGTGAGTGATAGCACGTTCATTCTTGGGAACAAAGAAAGTTGGCTTACTGTATTGCATATTTGCTAAGCTACATTGGCAAGAGTTGCAAAGCTTTCACCATGACTAGAGAAATAAGATAGATCTTTTTCCCCTATTAGGTTAAGAGAGATTGCTGTGGAATATACATACGGGCAGCATTTTAAAAATGGTTTGAGTGCCTTATTCACCATTGTGTTATTTCAATTTTATACTGGTGCAACCTCTTTGATTTCAGTGGCATACTGATGAATAGCGCAATGGTAAATCTGGCCTTGAAGGACCCTGATGGCTTTTTGTATGACGTGTAAGGCAGGCAACATGAACACTTCCTATAAGGACTAGCTATCAGAGTCCTGAGAGCAGGAGAGTGAAACTGATGGACTGGAGCTGAGTGTAGCCCTTGTCCAGATTTGGGGAAACAGACTAGATTCCAATATAGAGTAGTACTTGGAGGTTTTACTTTCAATTCAGGGTCGTGTATGCCTTTCATTTAGAGATAGATCTAAGCTACAAATTATAGATCTGCATATTGAACTCTCAGCATTCAGAAATGTTTCGTTTTCCCCTCCACACTTCAACCCCGCAAACAGTTTTGGATTTGCGCCCACCTCTCCTTTCAGATACAATTTAGTCCATGTTTAATATTCTGTTCAGATATTTCTACAGCTTTTTGATTCTCAGTTTCTGGCTTTGCTCTGGTTCTTACAGCATTAAGATTAATTAATTTCAGGCCTTCTTGCTCTTTAATTTTCATATGCTGTTTCTAATAATTTCTTATTTCCTCAAGACACCTATTTCATTCTGAACAATTTTCCCCTCTGAATAGCGTACTTGGTTATTGTAACAACCCATCGTTGTATATGGATCATCAGCTAATTCCACAGATGCAGTGCAGGGAATCAAAATCATAACCTCATCTTTAGCAGTTGAGCTAAAGAAGACCCTCTTAACTCAGTTGTACTGGTGCTTATATCTTCAAGCCTTCAACCTCCAGAAGGCAAGACCATTGAAAACAGACAGACACTTACAATGTAATGCACATTCCATTGGGTACAGGGTAGAGAGGCCCAAAAGCTAATTTAATGTGTATGGTTAGAAGTGTGTATATCTGCAGGAGAAAATACTGTCTCTGATTCCAGGTGAGTTTCCATTCTAATGCTGCTCCACACACACACATGATTGGGTCGCAGAAGCACTTAATTTTTACTAGATGATACTACAGCAATTGGAAGTTGTTGCAGGTCTGGGTGCGGACATGCCATAGACATGGGTGGGATGGAGGAGTTTTGCCACAAATGTCGGATGAAGTGTATTGAAATACACATAGTGCTAGCACCCACATAAACCCTTTTTTCATACCTTTTGTATCTTCTTGGAGCATTCTTCTCCCTGCTGCAGGTTTCTACCTGTATGCTTCTCTGGGTCCCTGACCATACCACTGCACTGACACCCAAACCTCTCTTCAATAGAATGTTTCATTATTTCTCAGATAGCACTAACCCCTACATGAAAGTAAAGGTTATACTTGCTAAAAGAGATACCATTTTTACTGGAGTGAACAGGCAAAGCACTGATTGTCACATCCAGTATGCTCCATTTTGATGCAGTTCATTTATGTACCTTCTCTTGTCCTGCCTCTGGATTAACATTGAGATTTGCCAAAGTAGCCACCAGCCATATACCTTTCTCACAGTTTCCCCTGACAGCATTTAATCTCCAGTTACTTTTCCCATTGCCTTCCCCTCAAACGTTTTGTCATCTTCTTTAGGAAAAGGTTTGCCGTCATAGGATTTGGCTTGAAATACAAAAATAACGGTATCGTTTGTCTCACAGTTGGTACTTACACCAGCATGTTCAAAAGTTTCTCTCTCTAATTTTCAGTGTCAAGATTGAAATGGCTAGAGCCTGATTTTTTTCAGAGGTGCTGAGGTCAAACCCCTCCATTGACTTCATGAGGAATTGTGTGTCCTCAGCACATCTGAAAATCAGACTGAGACATCTGAGGTTGGACACCTGAAATTTGACACACCCAAATATGGTGGGCATGGTTGAAAATTTTGGCCACTGTACTTGATGTACAACTTTTGGGTGCAATGATATAACTCACCTCTATGTTGTAGGATGTAGAATTGATGGTTTTGAGCTTCTTTTTACAAAGCTTGGCTACATTTTTAGTTTTCACACTTCTTTAGAAACAGATGAGTTGAATTAGTATCCCTCTGTTCACCTTATGCTCTAGGCCCTTGTTTGTAGGACTTTTCTGTCATTTGCCTCATTGAAAAAAGTCTGAATAAGTCTATAATATATAACTAAACTATTGTTGTATGTAAAGTAAATAAGGTTTTTAAAATGTTTAAGAAGCTTCATTTAAAATTAAATTAAAATGCAGAGCCCCCCGGACCGGTGGCCAGGACCCGGGCAGTGTGAGTGCCACTGAAAATCAGCTTACTTGCCACCTTCGGCACGCGTGCCATAGGTTACCTACCCCTGAGTTAGGGTGTTTTTAATCACTGATCTCCTTGTCTACCCTAAAGGAAAAATGGTGTTTTACATGTTTGTACCATGTTAGAAAATATTTTAACTTTTTTAGACAAAGGCAAAAGATTATGCTGCTGACTTCCCTTATATGCATTTCTATTTGCTGCCTTTCAGATAAATGATACAGCCTAGCATGGCTTGTATCCCAGCTTTCAAATTTGTCTGTCAAATCCTCATAGTTTTCTGCCCTTTAGTGTGTGGGGTAAGCCTGGAGCCCTGGTAAAATAGACATAGTTTACTGTGGAAACATTATCACTGTGCTTCCTCCTGTTATTTAGCTATTCATTTGATGACTGTTTGTTGTTACATTACATGTAGTTATGAATTTTTCCATTGAACACTAAGGAGCAGCAAACATTTCCTGTATTTCATTGATGGAAGAATTGTTTCCTCAGCAATTGCTTCAAAAAGAGAAACTTATTTCAGCCAGTCTCGCTGTGGGTTAGATCTCCATACGACTGCCTGCAGCCACTCACCTGAAACACCTGTGAGTGGAGGTAAACATCTACAAAAACAAGATGATTTATTTTGCAGGTCAAGTGAAAGGTATTTTATTGGTTTCAATTATCCTGTGAATCATTCCTTTCTCCTGAAATGTCATTAAGTTGATCAGAATTGAGAAGAGAAAACAAAGTGGAATCTGCACCAACTTCCTTTGTAGTCCAAGCTGTATGTAAAGGGACAAACAATGCTAGGATTGGTAGTCAGGTAGGGTGACTTTTTTCCTGCTCTGTTTGTTATTCTGCCACAAAAATTGGCTTCATACTGCAGTTAATTACCTCCATTACATTAATAAGGAGGAGGCATGGTCTACTGCCAAAAACAAAATAGGAGTCTCTTGTAAGAACAGAAGAGTTGAATTCTCATCCCAGTCTACCGTAGACTTGCTGCATGAGCTGGGGCATGCTACGTAACCTCTCCATCTTAGTTTTCTCAGGGCTGCTGTAAGATTTCATTATGTGTAGAATGTTATGCAAGCTGTGACTTAAGCTTAGTCTACACTAGAAAAGATTTGCTGGTATAGCTATAACAGACCCTCCTTGTGTAGTTGCAGTTTATACCAGCAAAAGAGTGCTTTTTGGCAATACAGTTTATACTGGTTCCCTGAGCGAAATAAGCAATTGCAGCAAAAACACTTTTATGCCAGTGTCTACATTAGGGCTTTTGCCAATATAGAAATGCCACCAAAAAACCTCCCCATCCCTTACAGACATCACTACTCCCACAAAAGTTTGTAGTGTTGCTGTGGCCTGAGTGTGCCATTGAGCTGCTGGCTATTATTCATGAAACATCTGTGGTGAAAAGGAGAACAAACAAGTTCAGAAAAGTCATTTCTCAGATGTACTCTTCCCCAGAAGAGAGAGTAGGCTATTCCATTTCCAAACATCTGGATAGACACACACTTTATCAGAACTGGTAGAAACCCCTATAGTAAGGTTGCCTGATGCTTCCTGTTATAACCCCAGTTTTCAGTCACTTAGAATTTCACCAAACTAACTGGACAGAAAATTTGCTCTGTCTCAGGCTACAATAGTTTTTGAAAGTTTCACTGGGGCAGCTCAGCAATTTGAGAATGTGATTAGGTACAAGTGGCTTAATTTTGGGGGGGTCAGTTTTAGAATCATGGCAATGTAGGACCGGAAGGGAGCTTGATAGGTCGTCTAGTCCAGTCCCCTGCACAGAGGCAGGACTCAGTATTGCCTAGACCATCCCTGATAGGTGTGTGGTGGTGTTAAAAATTTCCAGTTGGGGAGGCAACCTCTCTAGGTAATTGACGATTTTTCTTTATAACAGCCTTTTACATACTTGAAGACTGCTATCATGCCCGCTCCTCTTCCCCCCGTCATCTTTCCTCATAGGTCACGTTTTCTAGACCTTTAATTATTTTTGTTGCTCTCCCCGGGACTTTCTCCAGTTTGTTCTCATTCTTCCCAAAATGTGGTGAACAGACCTGGATACAATATTCTAGCTGAGGCCTTATCTGTGCTGAGTAGGGTGGAAGAATTACTTCTCATGTCTTGCTTACAACACTCTTGCTAGTACATCCGAGAATGATGTTCACTTGTTTTGCAACAGTATTACATTGTTGACTCGTATTTAGCTTGTGATCCACTATAACCCCCCAGATCATTTTCTGCAGTACTCCTTCCTAGGCAGTCATGTCCCATTTTTTTATTTGTGCAAATGATCATTCCTTCCTAATGACTACCAAATGACTGGAGGATACCTAATGTGACTGTAGTTTTTAAAAAGGGCTCCAGGGGTGATCCCATCAATTACAGGCCTGTAAACCTGACGTCAGTATCGGGCAAACTGGTTGAAACTATAGTAAAGAACAGAATTGTCAGACACATAGATGAACATAATTTGTTGGGGAAGAGTTAACATGATTTTTGTAAAGGGAAATCACACCTCACCAATATACTAGAATTCCTTGAGGGGGTCAACAAGCATGTGGACAAGGGGGATCCAGTGAATATAGTGTACATAGATTTACAGAAAGGTCCCTCACTGAAAGCTCTTAAGCAAAGCAAGCTGTCATGCGATAAGAGGGAAGGTCTTCTCATGGATCAGTAACTGGTTAAAAGATAGGAAACAAAGGGTAGGAACAAATGGTCAGTTTTCAGAATGGAGAGAGGTAAATAGTGGTGTCTTCTGTACCAGTACTATTCAACATATTTATAAATGATCTGGAATAAAAAGGTAAACAGTGAGGTGGCAAAATTTGCAGATCATACAAAACTACTCAAAGCGTATGCAGGGTAAAACAGATTTATTTGGGTTTAGACCCCATTGGGAGTTGGGCATCTGAGTGCTAACGACAAGCACACTTCTGTGAGCTGTTTTCAGGTAAACTTGCAGCTTTGGGACAAGTGATTCAGACCCTGGGTCTGTGTTGGAGCAGACGGGAGTGTCTCGCTCAGCAAGACAGGGTGCTGGAGTCCTGAGCTGGCAGGGAAAACAGGAGCAGGGGTAGTCTTTGCACATTAGGTGGCAGCTCCCAAGGGGGTTTCTGTGATCCAACCCATCACACTCACAAAACTGGGTGACTGGGCAACAGAATGGCAGATGAAATTCAATGTTGATAAATGCAAAGTAAATCACATTTGAAAACATAATCCCAACTATACATATAAAATGGGGGTCTAAATCAGCAGTCATGTCTCAAGAAAGAGCTCTTGGAGTCATTGTGGATAGTTCTCTGAAAACATCCACTCAATGTGCAGTAGCAGTCAAAAAAGCAAACAATGTTGGGAATCCTTAAGAAAGGGATAGATAATAAGACAGACAATATGATATTGCTTCTATATTAATCCATGGTATGCCCACATCTTGAATACTGCGTGCAGATGTGATCGCCCATTCTCAAAAAAGATATATTGGAATTGGAAAAGGTACAGAAAAGGGGAACAAAAATTATTAGGGGTAGGGAACCGCTTCTATATGAGGAGAGATTAATAAGACAGGGACTTTTCAGTTTGGAAAAAAGATGACTAAGGGGGGATATGATAGAGGTCTATAAAATCATGACTGATGTGGAAAAAGTAAATAAGGAAGTGTTATTTACTCTTTCTCAAAATGCAAGAACTAGGGGGTCACTAAATGAAATTAATAGGCAGCAGGTTTAAAACAAACAAAAGGAAAAGACAGTTACCTTTTCCGTAACTGGTATTCTTCGAGATGTGTTGTTCATGTCTATTCCACAATAGGTATGCATGCTCGCCATGTGCACCTGTGCCAGAAGTTTTTCCCCTAGCAGTACCTGTAGGGGAGTGCCCCTAGCGACCCCTGGAGTGGTGCCTCTATGGTGCAGTATACGGGGCGCTGCGCGCTCTCCCCACCCTCAGTTCCTTCTTGCCAGACAACTCCAACAGAGCGGAAGGAGGACGGGATGTAGAATAGACATGAGCAATGCATCTAGAAGAACACCAGTTACGGAAAAGGTAATTGTCTTTTCTTCTTCTAGTGATTGCTCATGTCTATTCCACAATAGGTGATTCCAAGCTGTATGTGTTGGAGGTGGGTAGGAGTTCACAAACTCTCGAGATGGAGCACAGCCCTGCCGAACCCAGCATCTTCCCTCGTCTGGGAGACGATCGCATAATGTGAGGAGAACATGTGAACTGAAGACCATGTGGCAGCCCTGCAAATGTCCTGAATGGGGACATGGGCTAAAAAGGCAGCCGACGAGTCCTGCGCCCTAGTTGAGTGTGCCCTCGTAATTGATGGCGGGGGGATTCCCGCCAAGTCGTAACAGGTATGGATGCACGAGGTGATCCAGTTGGAAAGCCGCTGAGTGGAGATCGGTCAACCCCTCGTGTTCGGCCGAGGCGATGAACAGCTGCGAAGACTTTCTGAACGGCTTACTCTGTTCCAGGTAAAAGGCCAGAGCCTGTCTCACATCCAGAGTGTGGAGGCGGCGCTCCTCACTGGACGCATGGGCTTGGGGCAGAGGATTGGCAGGAAAATGTCCTGACCCATGTGGTAGGCGGAGACCACCTTCGGGAGGAATGAAGGATGTGGGTGGAGCTGGACCTTATCATTATGGCACATTGTGTACGGGGGCTCGGAGGTCAGGGCCCTGAGTTTTGAGACCTCTCTAGCTGACGTGATTGCCACCAGGAAGGCCACCTTCCATGAGAGGTGCGACCAGGAGCATGTAGCTAGCGGCTCAAAGGGGGGGAGCCGTCAACCGGGCCAGCACCAAGTTCAGGTCCCACTGCAGAACTTAGGGCCTAACATATGGGAAGAGACGATCCAACTCCTTAAGGAATCGGCCAGTCATAGCATGGGGTCAATGCCGACTCCATCAGAATGGCTCGGAGCCGAATGTCTCTTTCTTTCTTGGTCCGAGGCTTGAAAGATCTGCAAATCTTGCAGCGATCACTGAGATGGGTTTCGCCCAGACAGCGTAAACAGTCCGCGTGTGGATCACTCACTGGCATCGGCTGCCTGCAAGTGTTGCACGACTTGGAGCACAGGGCATGCCCCGACCTACCACTAATCTAAACTACTTCAACTACAGGTACTACTAACTATGAATGAACAAGAGTTCAAGAGGAAAGCTGCAGAGCAGTTCTGATGCACCTTCACTGGCAGCAAGAGGGAACTGAGGGTGGGGAGAGCGCGCAGCGCCCCTTATACGGCGCCATAGAGGCACCACTCCAGGAGTCGTTAGGGGCGCTCCCTTATGGGTACTGCTAGGAGAAAAACTTCCGGCACTGGTGCACGTGGAGAGCACGCACATCTACTATGGAATACACATGAGCAATCACTCGAAGAAGTATTTCTTCACACAACGCACCATCAGCCTGTGGAACTCTTTGCCAGAGGATGCTGTGGAGGCCAAGACTATAACAGGGTTCAAAAAAGAACTAGATAAATTCATGCAGGATAGGTCCATCAATGGCTGTTAGCCAGGATGAGTAGGGATGGTGTCTCTAGCCTCTGTTTGCCGGATGCTGGGAATGGGGGACGGGATGGATCACTTGATGATTGCCAGTTCTGTTCATTCCCTCTGGGGCACCTGGCATTGGCCACTGTCGGAAGACGGGATACTGGGCTAAATGGACCTTTGGTCTCACCCAGTACGGCCATTCTTATGTTCTAGGTGTAGGTGTTTGCTTTTGTCCATATTGAATTTCATACTTTTCTCCAGATCATTTTGAATTCTAATCCTGTCCTCCAAAGTGCCTACTACCCCTCCCAGCTTGGTATTGCCCGCAAACTTTATAAGTGTTCTCTCTATACCATTATCTGAATCATTTATGAAGATATTGAATAGAGCTGGACGTAGGACAGCTTCCTGTGGCAGCTCATTCAATATGCCACTCAAGCTTGACAGTGAACAATTGAGTACTCAGTATGGTTTCCAACCAGTTGTATAACCAGCTTACAGTAGATTCAGCCTAGGCTATATTTCTCTAGTTAGTTTTATGAGAGGGTCATGTGAAGCAGTATCAAAAGCCTTACTGAAGTTGAGATATATTACATGTACTGCTTCTTCTCCCCTCCCCCATCCACAAGGCTTGTTACCCTGTCAAAGAAGGATATTAGGTTGGTTTGACATGATTTGTTCTTGACAAATCCATGTTGGTTGTTACTTATCACCTTATCTTCTAGGTGCTTATAAATTGTTTGAATATTTACTCCATTGTCTTCCCTAGTACCAAAGTTAAGCTGACTGCTCTATAATTCCCTGAGTGGTCCTTATTCCCCTTGTTATAAATAGACACTATATTTGCTCTTTTCCAGTCCTCTTGGATCTCACTTGTCCTCTACAAGTTCTCAAAAGATAATTGCTACTGGCTCAGAGAGCTTTTCAGTCAGTTTCTTAAGTATTCAAGGATGTATTTCTTCAGGCCCTGCTGCCTTGAAAATATCTAACTTGTCTAAGGTCTGGTCTACACTAAAACATTAGGTCCACCCAACAACGTCGTTCAGGGCAGAGCTGGCTCCAGGGTTTTTGCCGCCCCAAGCGGCGGGGAAAAAAAAAAGCCGCGATTGGCGGCAGCTCCACCGCGCCACTTTCTTCTTCGGTGGCAATTCGGCCACAGGTCCTTCCCTCCGAGATGGACCAAGGGACCCACCGCTGAATTGCCGCCGAAGAGCCCGACGTGCTTCCCCTTCACCTTGGCCGCCCCAAGCACCTGCTTGCTGGGCTGGTGCCTGGAGCCAGCCCTGGTTCAGGGATGTGAAAAATCAACTTAACCCCAAGTACAGATAGCACCAGGTTGGTGGAAGAATTCTTCCCTCAACCTAGCCACTGCCTCTCGGAGAGGTGGATTACCTATGCTGATGGGAGAATCCCGCCTATCGGCATAGGTAGTGTCAACACTGAAGCACTACAGTGGTGCAGCTGCATTGCTGTAGCGTTTCAAATGTAGACAAGCCCTAAGTAATTCTTAACTTGTTCTTTCCCTATTTTAGCCTCAGATCCTACCCCATTTACTCTTGCTTCAAATGTATTTGTAAAATGTTTGAGTCCTTAGCTAGTTTGGAACCTTGGCCTTTCTAATGTTGCTATAGCGTTCTGTTTGGCAAAGGATGAATATTAAAAAAACAAAGAAAGCTAGAGCCTTGGGGATTTGGAGCAGGAACTTGAAATGTGACAAGGGGTAATGCTGGGATCAGGGAGGTGCTGTTTTCTTTTTCCATGTAAAGCTGTCCAGAATTGCTACATTTTAAGCAACAGTTAACTGCACATGGGCAGTAAAGCTTGACAATATTGTTTTTAAATTATTTCAACATTTCATCTGCAGTGAGTGGGGCTGCGGAGCACACTTCGCTTCCTATGTTGTTTTGAAGCAGCCACAGACAGAAGGGCTCCTAGGTCGGGGAGCAAGATGACTAAGAATTCTAGGTTATCCTCTTCTAAATAGCACTTCACAGTCCTTAATATTGTGGAAGGCCTCCTACCCCTAGAAGCAGACCAATGTTAGCACTTGCAGGGGGAGTTACCAAGATGTTGCACAGTCATTGCTGGTAGATCTGAGACTAGAATCAGGGGTGGAAGGGACCTCAGATCATCTAGTCCAACCCCCTGCTTGAAGTAGGACCAATCCCCAGACAGATTTTTTTGCCCCAGATTCCCTAAATAGTCCCCACAAGGATTGAACTCACAACCCTGCGTTTAGCAGGCCAATGCTCAAACCACTGAGCTGTCCCTCCCCACTCTACTATAACAGCTCAAATCTCAATGAGCTGCCTCTCAGAATCTGTTAAAATGTATGTACGTGGCTTTGCTGTCTGTAAACCAAGGCCAGTTGGGCCTGTGGTACAAGTCCCTGCTCCTCGTCCTCTCATTAGCTATGTCTGTACTACAGAGCCTATGGTAGCATATCCCCCTAATGTAGAATACAGTATACACTGACAGGAGGAGTTTTTCTGCTGCTGTAGGAACACCACCTCCCTGAACCACAGTGCCTTCTGCCAGCAAAGTGTGTCAATCAGGACTGTTGTTTTTTTTTTCTCTCACATTCCTGAGTGACACAAGTCTGCTAGGCTAAGACCAAACCATAGAGAACAGTATGTTCCTAATGCTTCTGGATAATAGCTTTAGTTCAAATGGTAGAGCTAGGGTTACCATATTTCAGCGAGCAAAAAAGAGGACGGGAGGAGCCCCGCCCTAGCCCCGCCCCTGCCCCTCCCACTTCCCGCCCCCCCCTGACCTCCCAACCCTCCCCCCGTTCCTTGTCCCCTGACTACCCCCTCCTGGGACCCCTGCCCCTAACTGCCCCCCAGGACTATCTAAGCCTCCCTGCCTCTTGTCCCCTGACTGCCCCAACCTTTATCCACACCCCCACCCCCAGACAGACCCCTGGGACTCCCACGCCCCATCCAACCACTCCCCACCCACTGACAGCCCCCCCCCAGAACTCCCAACCCATCTAAACCCCTCTGCTCCCTGTCCCCTGACTGCTCCGATCCCTCTCCGCACTCCTGCCCCCTGACAGCCCCCCCCAGAACTCCCAACCCATCTAAACCCCTCTGCTCCCTGTCCCCTGACTGCTCCGATCCCTCTCCGCACTCCTGCCCCCTGACAGCCCCCCCCAGAACTCCCAACCCATCTAAACCCCTCTGCTCCCTGTCCCCTGACTGCTCCGATCCCTCTCTCCACTCCTGCCCCCTGACAGCTCCCCCCCAGAACTCCCAGCCCCCTACCCCCCCCCCCACTCCTTGTCCCCTAACTGCCCCCTCCTAAGACCCCCCCCAACTGCCCCCCAGGACCCTACCCCCTACCTGTACCCTGACTGCCCAAAACTTTCTCCACTGCCCCCAAAAAGCCCCCCCTGTTTCTTGACCTCCACCTCCAGAACCTTCCTGCCCCCTGACCTCCTTACCCTGCTGCTCAGAATAGAGTGTTGGGCTCTGTGCAGCCGAGCCGGACACGTGGCTGAGCTCCCGAGCACAACAAAACCCGGTCTGGCCCTGCACAACAAAACCCGGTCTGGCCCTGCACAGTGTTGCCGGACTGGGCTGCAAGGCAGCTGCTGGCTCAGAATGCAGGGCGGATCCGGCTCCTCTACAGCTGCTCCCGAGTCCAGCCCGGGACTTCCCTGCAGCCCTCCCAGCCACTCTCTGCTAATCCCGGACATTGTGAGAGCTTTGCAAATTCCCCCCGGACGCTATTTTTAGCACACAAAAGGAGGACATGTCCGGGGAAATCCGGACGTATGGTAACCCTAGAGAGCTCTGTTCTGAAGTTCCTGGTTTCAACCACTAGATGATGGTGGTACACATGCAATGGAGAATTTAAAAGCAAGTGACATGCGGAAACACTACACTAGAAGAATATTTATGCAGCTAGGGTTGCAAAGTTAAGTATGCAACTCAGGAAATGGCAGAATACAGGTTATATGAGAAGCCTTTGTCATAAGATAATCTCTGATTAAATGAGTGTATAGGTTAAGGTGGAGTGATACAGGAGCAGCTCTGGCACCTGGTGTTCAGGGTGGACACATGGTCTGGCACTTCTCCCATTAGCATCACCTTTGTCCTGGGAGATGCCGCACTAGGCTGTGGGGAACTAGGGCTGCTGAGTCATTGGGCCACAGGATCAGTCTGCAGGGCCCTGCTTGATGCTAGGGGTAGTGTCTTGCCAGCCCCATCCCTGGTATAGCAACAGCAAGTCCATCTCTCCCTGGTGTTTGCAAGTGGAGGCGGTGCCAGTGCAGGAAGAGAGAGGATGGGAGTGGTGGAAGAGGAAGCCACACCCAGCCAGCTGGAGCTGCTAGCATCACTAGTCAGCTGCTGCTTAAACCACTCCAACCTCCAATAAACATACTCCAACCCCCCCACTGCACAATGCCCCCATGCATCACCCTGCCACTGCCCACCAGCCTGACCCCCCAACCTCCCTCTTCACTCCTGCCCCCAAGCACCGTTATAAGACCGCCAACACCCAAGTCATTTATCTACCCTACCTCAATCGCTTGTTTCCTGTAGCTCACCCAGAATTTCTCCGCCCCCCTGCCTCCCGATACACACTATAGAGGCTCATGTGGCGGTTGGGGGTCCTAGGTCAAGGAGGCTTCTGGGAAGATGAGGCCTCGAACCTCCCCTGCCTGCACTGCTGCATGGGGGTCTGGCTGATTGCAGCTGGAGGGTTTACTTTATCCAGCAAATATATCCCAACACTGTTTGAAGGGCACTTCCTAAAGCCCTCACCTCCTTTTCTTAATGGCATTTATATTTATATTACTGCAGAACTCATGGGCCCTAAACAGGACCAGGATCCCATTGTTCTGGGTGCTACACAAGCCCACAGTATTCTTGCCGGCAAGTTAAAGAAATATGGGCTGGATGAATGGACTATAAGGTGGTTAGAAAGCTGGCTAGATCATCGGGCTCAATGGATAGTGATCAACGACTCAATGTCTAGTTGGCAGCCGATTTCAAGCTGAGTGCCCCAAGGGTCAGTCCTGGGGCCGGTTTTATTCAATATCTTCATTAATGATCTGGAGGATGGTGTGGACTGCACTCTCAGCAAGTTTGCAGATGACACTAAACTGGGAGGAGTGGTAGATACGCTGGAGGGTAGGGCTAGGATACAGAGGGACCTAGACAAATTAGAGGATTGGGCCAAAAGAAACCTGATGAAGTTCAACAAGGACATGTTCTGCTCAACAAGAGTTCTGCTCTTAGGACAGAAGAATCCCATGCACTGCTGCAGAAAAGGACCTCGGGGTTACAGTGGACGAGAAGCTGGATATGAGTCGACAGTGTGCCCTTATTGCCAAGAAGGCTAACGGCATTTTGGGCTGTATAAGTAGGGCATTGTCAGCAGATCGAGGGACGTGATCGGTCCCCTCTATTCCACATTGGCGAGGCCTCATCTGGAGTACTGTGTCCAGTTTTGGGCTCCACACTACAAGAAGGATGTGGAAAAATTGGAAAGAGTCCAGCAGAGAGCAACAAAAATGATTAGGGGGCTGGAGCATATGACTTATGAGGAGAGGCTGAGGGAACTGGGATTGTTTAGTCTGCAGAGGAGAAGAATGAAGGGGGATTTGATAGCTGCTTTCAACTACCAAAAAGGGTGTTCCAAAGAGGATGGCTCTAGACTGTTCTCAGTGGTAGCAGATGACAGAACAAGGAGTAATGGTCTCAAGTTGCAGTGGGGGAGGTTTAGGTTGCATATTAGGAAAAACGTTGTCACTAGGAGAGTGGTGAAACACTGGAATGGGTTACCTAGGGAGGTGGTGGAATCTCCTTTCTTAGGCCTTGGCTACACTTACGAGTTACAGCGCTGTAACTCACTGACTGGCTACACTGGCAAGGCACACACAGCGCTGTATCTCCCTGGGTACACTGCTGCAGGTACTCCACCTCCCCGAGAAGCATAAGAGATACTGTGGAGTAGCTACGACTCCCCTGTGAGTGTGTACCAGGAATCAACCTGCAGCGCTGTACTGATCACCTTGTCAAATGGCCAATCCTCTCCATTGTTGTGCCAGGCTGCAGGAATGTGGAAGTGCCGGTTTCAAAGCTTGTACCACAGAGAAAAAGCAAACAGTTTGCTTTGAGTAAGCGGAATGAACGAGTTCGGAACTTGCAAAATAGAGTGCTGACACACTCCAAAAAGCACTCTCTCTCCCCCACACTCCCTGTCACACTCCACCCGTTTTGAAAAGCACGTTGCAGCCACATGAATGCTGGGATAGCTGCCCATAATGCACTGCTCCCAACACAGCTGCAAATGTTACAAGTGTGGCCACACCACTGCGCTGGCAGCTGGCAGTGTGGACAGACTGCAGCGCTTTTCCCTACTCAGCTGTACGAAGACAGGTTTACCTCACAGCGCTGTACAGCTGCAAGTGTAGCCAAGTGCTCAGAGGTTTTTAAGGTCAGGCTTGACAAAGCCCTGGCTGGGATGATTTAGTTGGGGATTGGTCCTGCCTTGAGCAGGGGGCTGGACTAGATACCTCCTGAGGTCCCTTCCAACCCTGATATTCTATTCTATGAAAGCCAGCCTGTGCAGGGGTGGTATTGATCATTTTTAAACAACATTTGGTTTAGCAGGACCTCCACTTGTGAACTCAGGCACTGCATGCAAGCCATTCATTACCAAACATTGCAGGGTTTCCTACTCCTTTGCATAACTTCGGGGTGGTTATGTCACCCACTTGATGAGTCCATACAACAATAAACCAAGTTATTTTATAGCTTTAAAAAAATTAATAGGGGGCAAGAGGAAAAAAGTGTTTGCTTTTAAAGAAAAGCTTAAAAAAAAATCACCCACAATTCTTATCCAGCAGGAGCTAAAATAAAGCCGTACATTTTCCAGCAATAAAGCGTGACAAGACTCAGAAGTTGTTACTTAAGAGACTGAAGCCAGTACTAAGATGTAGGCTAGTCGTACACCCAATGATTAAAGCAGAAACAACTTTATATCTAGACAAGGGAAGAAGTGTATGGAGATGCCCTTTGAACATAGCAGGGGTGATTGAGGCACAGAATGAGCTCATCTCCTGCACAAATGGCAAGTGTTTCCAGACGTGCTTGGTGAATTTAAACATCACAGCTTCCATCTCTGCACTTTGAACTCCACTTGTCAGGTCACTAACTGGCACAGTACAGTGTAGAAGTTACCTCCTGCTATCCATACTGGATAATGTGGCAAGCTAAGGTCTGGTATTTGATCCTAACTGCATACTACTTTTTCTAAGAGCATCACACCATTCCTGGGGCATATTAGACTTGTGGAGAAGGGGGGTGGTAGTGGCAGTAGCTACACTTATCCTTTCCACAAATGCTACTGCACGTTTTAAAGATTAAGCTAGAAGCATGTATGCGCTTTTATGGTGAAACATATCTACCTCCTTGCATTATTTCAAGCTCTGTAATTGATTATCTTGCACAGGCAATGTGGTTTATTGTTTAAAAGGTATAATCTGGTCTACCAGAGAAACAAACGCAATAGCCACAAGCTCAATTGGCCAAGAGTGGAGAAAACAGCATCAAGTAGTAAGACACTGACTTTAGTGTCCAGCTGGGACTCAGAGGGTGTGTCTAGACTTCAGTTAAAAACCTGCAGCTAGCCTGTGCTGCCTGACTCAGGCTACAGCCTGGGACCATGTGAGGTGGGAGGGTCCCACAGATCAGGCTGCAACCCAAGCCTGATCCTCCACACAGCAATTTAAACAGCCCTGGCCTAAGTCAGCTGGCACAGGCCAGCTGCAGGTTTTTAATTGCAGTTGTGGATCTACTCAAAGTGTGGGGGTGAGAGAGAGAGAGACAGACCAGGTTGAGGGTATGAGAGATAACAGGGACTAATCGGTCAAGAACAGACCAAGGAAAATTAACATAGGAAAATGAACGTTTCAGGAAAGTGAGGCCACCCTTAGACAGGGCATAGAATCACAATCCAATTCAAATACACACACACCACTAGGTGACACATTTGGGTCAAATGGTACAACTGTGAAACCAACTAATGTGGAATGTTTGAACACATACATTTGATCAGAAGTAGATCCAATTGGGGGGGGGGGGGAGGGGAAGTTAACTAATTAAAAGATCCTTTGAATTTGGCTTTAGTAGGAATTTCATACCAGGAAAGGTTTTTCCTCTTTGTTCTAATTTACAACTGTACTAACTCATCAAATTGGGTGTAAGTGTGATGTAAATATGCACAAGCTTTGTGCTGGTCATCTGCACAGGGGTGAATTCCACCTCAGTGCGGGGTGTGGAAGGGAGCTGTTGTCCAAATAATCATCTAACCAACTACCCCCTTCTTTGTACAAAGAAAAATTGTTTGTGAAATTGAACCAGGATCTTCATAAAATTGAGCACATACACCTTTGTAAGGAGCAAAGTTGGAGGATATACTATAATGGGCTTGGATGTTTATCAGCATGACACTAAACCTCAATTTCACTGTACACATCAATTGTTGAAAAAAAAAGATTTCCATCAACAATTGAAGTTTACAGTTAGGCAGTGATGCTGCTTGAACTTAGAGTGCGATTTAAGGTTAGTACTTTATATATTTTATGTTTTAATGTGTATAAAATAACTGATTCTTAAATAATTCTTGTGCAACTCTCCTCCCCCATAAGTTCCCATAACTGAAAATTTAAATATATTTTTTTAAAATAACTGATTAGAAAAATCTAAAAACTTTTGCCAAGCCAAACCGTTACAGGTCACTGGAGTAGTATTAAGCAGCCCTGAACAGCTGAAATCCATTTATTGGATTTTGGTTACAGCTTGCTCTTTTTGATCACGGCAGAAGTGACAGAGATGTCCTTGGTGCATTCACACCCCACCCTTCACCACCACAACGCTATTCAGATGTTTTCAGTATTTTATTGTTTGACAGGCATTTACAACGTTCCATTCATAGACCTAAAAACATAAAAATAGACCTTCTTTCAGCTTATAAAAGAAATATACAGGAACCTTTGACATAGACATGTCATGACATTATGTACAAGAACAATGGCACCCTCCCAAGCACCAGACTTTCCAGTCGGACAACTACAACCTCTGCTTTTCTACTAAATTGGGACACAATGGACTTTAGATGATATAGAACAATGAAGTGATGATAAAAGGGTATAGAAATCGTTCTAAAGCTTTTAGGAAAAGAAAAATCAGAAGATAGCAAAAGCAGATACAAGAAAACATTCAAAAGACTATAGTGCACTGGTAACCAGCTGGTGGCGGGGAGAGGGGTGGGGAAGGAATGCTGGCTGGGACACAAGACATTTGATGTTTTGGGGGGGAACAATTTGTTATGTTTCAAAATATAGTCACAGCTGATCTTATAAAATATAGTCCTAAAGCTATTTATAAAATACCAGGTTTCAAAGTATCCACCAATGTGTCAAACATCAATAGATACAAAGAAAATGTCATTATCTTCCTCTTTTGTAGGTGGAAAGTGAAATGGGAAAGCTATATAAATCTAAAAAAATTAAAAGTGCTATATTTTCTCTTTTTTTATATTTGGAAGTCTACGTTAAAAACACTAGATTTTTTACCCTGTTTTAGATATTTAAATAAAAAGGTTTGAGAGGTTTGCTTATTTAGAACTTTGTTCATAGTGTATTGCAGTGGAAAAAGCCTTTACAAAGGAATTTATATATACACTAGTTTCATCCACATTAAGAGTTGGATGAGGTCAGTTTTTTGGCCATAAATTCCCCCCCTCCCCTAAACCCAAATGTTGTCAGTCATAATGGGCCAAATTCATCCCTGATATGACTCCACTGAAGTCGTGGATTAATTTAGCCCTCTTTGTAATTCAGTCACATTATTTGTAACATAACTGAATTCCAGTTATCCCTAAGCAGGAGTTTCCAGTTGATATTTTAATATAATATAAAAACTAGCCTACTGAACCCTCTGCAAAAAAGGCTAGCCTCCTATCCTAAGTAACACTAACATTCTTACCCATTTGTGCCTCTGCATCTCAGGTAAAAAGTACAAAAAAAAATTTCAAGTGTTAAATTTGGATCTCTTTCAAGAGTTTGGCAACTTTATAAAATTTTACGTAAAATTAGAGCTTCCAACACTGAAAATAAGTTAGACCAGACACACCAAGAGAACGCAGCACAACATAAATCCCAACCTTTCCTCACACACTCCTAAAATACATGTATAGTCTTTTAAGAGGGAAAAGATTAAGAACACCGCAGCTGTACAGATTAGAAAGGCAGTTTCCTCATTAAGGAGATGAGCCTCTGATTGACATTTCACAGATACAAAAACCTCTTTGTTCATTGTGCTATCACTTAAGTTGCACATACGTAAGATGCCGACAGTAACTTTTCTCCAGTGATATTACGTATCCCATTTTAGAATAAATAAAAGTTTAAAAGCCCTTAGTAATATACAGATAGGACTCCAGCTTATTTCAAATTTTACACTCCCCGCCCGCCTTTTAAAGTTCCTAAAATGTGGCTGCAGTTTCAGAGCGGTTCAGCTGCCAAAACTGTGTGTGCAAGCTAAGGGATCATGCTCCACTGCATGTATTTGGGGGGAAGAGGGGAGATATCTACACAGACCATCTAATGAGAAAGTGACAGGTTTAGAGCTCAGTGTTCAGTTTTCTGCTAGGTACAAAGTCTTCACGCCTAACCCAGATGACTTCTTCACTATTACTTTCCACCCCGCCATTGATCCCAGAGAGTGCAGCTTGCTTCTTCAACTGAGTCATTCTGGCAGCATGCGTGCCCATTACATGCCGTGCTTTCTCTGCCCGACGTGACTGGCTGCTTGTAATGGAAGCAGCCTGCAACTGCTCCTGAAGTTCTCTGTCAACTGTGGTGCTTTTCGTAGACTCACAGTACTCATCGTCATCGCTGAGGATGTCTGTTTCTTTGATGTCCTCCTGCTCCTCATACTGAGCAAGGTCAAACTGTTCCTCTACCCAGCGGTCAGTGTCCCCACTGGCTGTGGGCTGCTGGGATTCTTTATCAGGGCTGCTTTCGAAGACAGCATCCGAGTCAATGGTAAACCTGTTTCGGGCCAGCCGCCGCCTCCTCCTCCCAAGAGACTTGCTTGGGGCAGACACTGCACACACACAAAAGATAAAATCCCACATGCTTTACACAAGGTAAAAATGTATCTAAAAACTAGTCTTCCAACTGCCCTTTCCTAACATCCCTTGGCACCAGCTATCAGGATTTCCCAGCACGACCTACTCCTCCCTATCAATATGCATGCATAAGTTATGCTTTACTTAGCTTCTCATGGAAACAGGTATTTTTTTGCCAGCTGTAAAAAGTTTCTGCTTCTTAGATCCAAAAATTGAGATAATGGGCCACAATTACTGTTCCTCCTAAGTGGGTGGCAGGCAGGCAGCCAGCATGAAAAAGCGTGAGTAGAGCTAAGCTTCTCACCAGCCGTGCCCTGCTGTTAACAGACTGCAATAACCCAGCTTGTCCCAAAACTGACAAGGAAATAGTGTGGTGCCTCCACAGGAATGATGTAGAATCATTCCAAGTTAGACGGAGCTGGGAGACACTGGAGTTGCTGCCTAATCTTTATGTAGGTGCAAGTGCCCCATCATTGCTGGGTTATTTTCTGGCTTTTGCTTTCATAAATTCCATCTTCAGCATCAGACCTGTCTGCTAGTTTTGTGACTGGTTCAGATAGCATTTTGGCATCTTCCATGTTGAAATATCTTCATATGAGGCTTGTCAGACAAAGCAAAGGATGAATTCTCCAGCTGAAGGATCTGCAGAAATGTCAGTGTTCTGTGCACACAATAGCTCCACTGTAGGCTGTTGAGATTCAGAGGTGGTTGTTTGTCCCCTCACGGACAGCACCTTCAGAACACATCTATTAAACGCATTCATCTTTGGGGAAAGAATCATTATCCTAAGCCCGAAAACACAAGTATATCAGCTCAGCATTTAGGGTTAAAAAAATTTACAAGTAAGGGCCCAGCTAGGCTGGGGTGGGGCACGCAGGGGGTTTACCCCCACTGCATCCACCATGCAAATGACTAGACAAACCCACCTAAAAGAAGATTCTGACATTTCAAGCATATGGAGCCTCATGGGATGATTGAAGCACTGTGGTACAAATTAGATACCTTTTGGGCTGCCTTTGAATCTTAAATGTGTGAAAACCTTCCCTAGCCTCTGAGAGAGGCCATGCTGTGAATGTTATTGGTGTGGCTTGCTTGTTACAGAGGAGGAACAGAAAGCCTGGTTATCTGGATCTAATGAGCAGAAAAAGTATATTTAGAAGCAAGTTTCTTCCCTTCTTCATTTAGTGTTTGCCAAAACACGAAACTGCTTTTCCCTGTGATTTTTTTTTAAAAGTGTGTTTTGCCTGAAGTCAACTGAAAATGAAGTCCACATTTTAAGACAGACCATTTAATCCAGTGCACCTCTGAGATCTGATGAGGACAAACAAATGCCCACTCCCAATAGAAGTGAAAAAGGAGAAATGGAGGATACATGAAGCAGAACTAATTTCAAACCCTGCTGAAGATTTGAGGTGATGAGCTAGAGACACTTTTGGAGCTGGTTTTGTTTTAAACCACTACTGGTCATCTGTAGAAATCCTGTACATAATTTTGCTGCAAAGCTTTATTCAACTGCAACCCATTTGGCAGATTAAAAAACGTACAGTTGATTGAAACTGAAAGGAGTCCCATTTGGGCCTCCTACACCAGAAGGATCATTGCTCTGATGTTGAACCTTGAGTGAAGAGTGGTATAAATGGAGGCACTTGTTAAGGCTCTTATAGGGATGTGAAGGCAGGTCAGATGCAACACTAACCCTGATCTATGGGTAATAAATATTATAACTCCGATGTGACCTACAGTGGTGCTGGGATCAGTGGGATCTTGAAAGTCTGCATCCCTACAGTACCTGCCCTGTTCATTGCTGGCCTTGCACCTTTTAGAGCACACAGTCTTTTCCCTCCAAAAGGAACATATTGTTGGGATGAGGGCAGACTTTCAGTTTTAAGAAGCTGCCTTCTGTGCTTATCACGTAGAATGGAGTGCACAGCCTTCAGAAAATCTTTTCTGTGGTCTGGGGAACTGAAAACAGGAAAAAAAAAAAAAAAAAAAAGTTAGGGCACAAGCTCACAAGAGATCCATAATTCCTGCAAGTATGTGACAGAGCAAGATAAATCAACACCAGTACTGAAAGAAAATGTGAATTGTTCTGCCTGCCTTTCCCTGTCATTCGAACATAAAGTTTTCAGATCAAAGTTTATAATGTACACCTTGCTTTGTTAAATCTGTGCAAGTTTAAACCCATGTCCAAGGAAACAAGCATCCTGCATTACGGAAGTACTGTCTACCTCTCTCTTCTTCCTTTTCCTCTGATGCCAGCTACTCACTTATTTGGCAAACCTATTGTAGCTAATGTAATCTCTCATATTGTGTGCTTGCATTGGACAGACTGAGCAGAAATCATGCAAATCTCATCTAGACAGCAGGCTGAACTATTTTTAATATCAGCCCAGTAGGGACTTCTATCAATTTAAAAAAAACCCTAAAAATGGTAAAACAAAATTCTGAAGTAAGGGTTAACCCTTTTAAATATACAGATTATATCATGTTAACATGGCACTGTACTTTTGTTCGAAGCCCCTTAATAGTGGGAGTCAGGCCTTGCCAGCATGGAAAGCACTGACCAAACTGGACACTTCAGCAGCTGCCTGGCGTTCTGACAAATGCTCAGTGACAGTGCATGCAGCCTTAAAAACAAATTTGCATATAGAATTCAATAGCTGGGGGCAAATTTGCAAGGGAAAAAAAATTAATATTCCTGTAAAGCTTCCGTTTTGGTTAAATATGGCTTTGTTCTGTTTGAGAATCCTTCGCCAGTAGAACTAGAAAAAGTTGTAAATCTCTTGTGCTATCATCATGTATTTCTTTTAAGAACAACGAGCATCTAGAAATCCAGCAACAATAGAACACATGGAAGCACGCTCACCTACAGCAGAGGTGGAATGTTCTCTCTGGTCTGCCTTCGGACTCAGATTTAACATGAACAATCTCGCACACGGAATTGGTCTCTGCATCTAGAGAGATATGGAGAACATTTTGTACCATGTTATACTACTTAATTATATACGCGGTCACATCATGTTGTAATTTCAACTAGAATTGAGAAGTACTCTAATTGTGAGAAACAGTTTTATTAAATTTAAAAGGTATCCTAGAACACAAGTTGATTACAAACCCTAGCAGAAGGGCACTTGGTTATGACTCCTACACTTGGTCACACACAGTTACATACCCGACAATAAAAATTAAACCATTAAGGTCAAAGACTTTTCATAACCCTCCACAATGTAAAGATTTTTTAAATTCCCAAGACAACTATTATACACCTAGTTTTGTTAAGTCTGAACTTATTTATCATCTTCACAGCGTATGTAGTTCTGCACCTGCATCGTCTTCCACACAGGCTTTATTGAAGCAAACAGACCCCTCTGAAGTGTATACAACTAGTCATAAGGATTTTCTCTGGTAACAACAGCAAAGTGGTTACATGGCCTTTGGCCAGAGTGAGTGTTTGTGTTATCTGAAACAAAAAGTATTGTCCACAAAAAAATTCAAACTTTGAAAACCAAAACTCATTTTTTCTTGGAGAGTTTTCCACAATTTTCAAGTACAGCTTTTGCCTTCTCTAATCTTACAACCCACTAGAAGGCAGAAGAGGAGGAGAGAAACAAAATGGGAGGTGGAGAAACACAAAGTCAGTTTTAGAACTTTGTTTGTTTGTTATATAAATCAAACACCACACACACATACAACCCCAACTCCTATAAAGAGCATATGTTGGATAGTAAGCAATGAGATGGGCATTTTAACAGACTTATGAATACATTTCAACATTACCTGCACTTGCCAGTGCGCGAACCTGCAGAGCTTCTAAGGGAATCATGTGACGAAAACGGAATGGGTCCCAGTCTTCATAAATTGAAGCCCTATGTGATCCTCCCTGGATCAAAAAAAGAGTCAGGAAAGTTTACATTAGGAATTCAGAGGCTTGGTATTTTTTGGTGGTAGGAACCATAGAAATGCCTATGAAGAAGTTTCATGAATATTAGGTCACGGGAAGGAAGTATAGATAAAATGTCACCATGCCACAATGATCAGTTCTCAACACCTCAAAAAAGCACTTAACACTAATGTTACAAGAGAGCTGGACTTGACATAACCACAGCCATTTTGTGTACTCAGCTCACCATTACCTGAAAGCAAGACCACCATGTAGTCAGGAATAATTTGATGTTTGCCTAAGCAAACAAAACAGCTGCTTTAATAAAAAATAAAAACAAAAAAATATAAATAGCTAACCTTGGATCTGGGTGTCTATGACCATAAGTTTCTTGCTAGAAGTTACTTTGCTAATAAGTAAAGTTAAAAGTTTTTTGCTAAGGCTAAAAAATTGTTAACCCATTGGGGGTTACTATAAGTCGTGTGCTTTGCTTTAAGCAACCTCTACAAAAATTAGTCAAAATGTGCAATTTAAAGAGAAAAAAAATGTCAATTAGCTAAACGATTGACATCCAACTCCCCAGTGGCTAAAAGGAAGGCTGACCACTTAACACCATCTCAAACTTTAGAGTACCTCAGATATAGTTACCCAGACTATTGCTCTTTTAAATGTGTGCTTTAGACTCGAACAAAACATTTTAAATAAAAGCAATCTTGTGTACCAATCATTTATCAGAGGTGTTGTGTCCCCCATTCAATTTCCTAAAACTATCTAAAAAAAAGTGTGTGTTATTTGAACCCATCGTTTTGGGTTCAAATATCCTCAGGTAACACTACCTGGAGGTAGTTTGCTATTTCTTGGCTCATGGATAGCAATTAAGCCCATTGTACAAGTCAAAGATGATCATTCTGCACAAAATAGGCCTGCCCACTCTATCCTCCTTCCAAAAATTCTTGTACACTCAAAAAACATCACACCAACATTGTGTCTACACTATGTCAGTTGGGAACCAGCATTAATAACCACTGCTACTGGCCCCAAAACACTGCACTATGGCCTTAGTGCAGCAATGTGCTTAAAGTTATGCAAATGCAATCCCACTGATTCCAAATAAGACTCATTTGAATGTTTAGCTAGATTGAGGCCTATGTAACTGCAAGCAACCAACATTTACTCAGTGGTGGTGATGTGTGCACAAACCAAAGTCCAGAATTGAAGACCATGTTTTACATTCACTAACCATTACAGTAACTGATGAAGGCCATACAGAAGAAAGACATCACATTTAACGTGGTGCACGATTTCAGAAGGGGTAAAGTTTAAAGATGTCAAATATGCCTTGAATACATTAGTCACAAAGCTCCCTCTGCCCTTTAATCAAGGAAACACCCTATCCCAGCAAGGATACAGAACTGGGTTACAAGATACTCACTGGTCACCCTGTCAGAGTAGGCAGCCAACAATCCATATTTTAGAGACGTTAGCTAAAGAATCTTATCACTCCAAGCAAGGCCGGCTCTGGCAGGGGAGGGCGCCAAGCCTGGCCGGGGCTCCGGCTCTCCCCGGCTGCCAGAGTGCCGGGGGGAGGGCGGCAAACCCAGCTGGGGCTCTGCTCTCGGGCCGGAGCGCCAGGCCGCGCCGTCCCCCTCCAGGTGCCGCCCCAAGCACATGCTTGGTGGGCTAGTGCCTGGAGCCGGCCCTGACTCCAAGAATAAGAAATGCGATGTTTAAATGAGAATTATTGTCAGTCCTTACTAGGCAAGAGTCTCAATGACATAGGGATGGAATCTCTCTCTCTCTCTCTCCTTGTAGCTATGAATACTGACACTAGTATACAGTACTGTCTTTATGCACTTCGAGTTTTTAGTTAGTATCATATGCCATAGAGAAGTTACTCATGAATGAACATCAGATATCCAACCACCATCATACCCCATAAGCATCTTTTATTTAACCACCCTCTTTCACATTACCAGGACCCTTGCTAGTTTAGAGCTGTATGAAGCCCACCTCCCCCCACATTTAATCAAAAAGGATCACACTGCATATTTATAAGATTTCACAGCACTAGTGTCATAGGCATGCCTGGCCTTGTCACTATTATGGGCACTCTAATAAAGGCAATAATGGCATTTTGTTGCTGTTACTTTTATTAAGCTTTAACGTACAGCACAAACATAAAAAAAAACAGTAAGGAGGCAGAACCAAATACACCTATGGCACTATGCAAGTTATACACGTATGCTATACTTGCAAAGTATTTTCGACCTACTAGATAGCTGCATGGTGAAATAGGTTATTAGCCTGTCTATATTAGTTATAGAATTGATGATTTTTATTGCTCCCATCCCCAAAAGACGGTTCATGTTTCTATAATAGCTATTCTTGGATTATGCTGCACAGCAAGTATTCCCTGCATAAGGATAATGGTTTCCAGAAGTTTTGTTCATTTTGAAGGTAATTTTATCGTATTAATGTAACGATTACAATTTAAAATAAAGGCGGAACTGCCACCGCAACCAGAAGGCCGTAAGACCACCCTTAGCCACATATGAAAATGCTGCCCTACACACACAAAACACACAAATTTTAAAGATTTATCTTTGGAGCAAACAGGGCTCCATTATTTTTACAGATATAAATATAATCTTTCAAGCCAAATTAGAAACTGTGCATTTAACTGTTTTATGACTCAGCTATCTCTCGCTCTTATTCCTTTAAGATAATGTCTCTTGTAGCCCCAAAGGATGCGAAGATATTGGATATAATCAAGGAATTTACTATGTCCACTAAATTTAGAGGAACTATAAATGATTGTTGCATTCTGGAAATACAGGAGTTGTAGGTCACAAGGAGTACTCAAAGATATAAGCACCAAAATGGTATATAGCTTTGAAATATACAAAGAAAATTAAAAAGGGAGGGGTGAGAGTCCAATTAATATTTGGATAATACAGAAATACAGTCCTTGAGATGAATAAAATAGGAACCTTCCAGACAAGAAAAGGATTGAAGGAATGTGTTATACACCAACACCTTCTACTGGATATCAATAGAATCTGCAGAGAAACAGAGCTGAAAGCAGTTTGGAAAGCATCCAACAGAATCAAGAGGGCAGCCACTCTCCAGCAACCCCTCAAACCAGGGTGTAAAAAGGGGTCACCATGTGGCACTCCAGAGTTCACTGAAATCACAAAAGCAGCGGCAGAATCTAGGCGTGCTACTGACACTTGGCCCAGCCACATGGCAAATCCTCCTCTTTCCCAGGGTTACAAGGTTGAGAAAAAGCAGCGAGATTTCATTTCAGATATTTTGTTCTTTAAGATAAGTAACAAAGTTCCTTGTTTCAGAGTAGCAGCCGTGTTAGTCTGTATCCGCAAAAAGAAGAACAGGAGTACTTGTGGCACCTTAGAGACTAACAAATTTATTAGAGCATAAGCTTTCGTGGACTACAGCCCACTTCTTGATAAGTCTACACTGTTTCTAGTGAGACCCCAAAAAACTGGATTTGGATTTTAACAAAGTAGTGCCCTAAACAAAGGGGAAACATGCTTAGGACACTACTTTGGCCTAGAGAGTTTTAAACTATACCTTTAAGCAATTATTTCTAGTATTTTAAACTAGGCCATTTCATATCAAACATTAAAAACAGCAGGGACCACATTTCTAAGATTGCCTTAAGGCAAAGTGCAACTCTCTTCCTTGGGGAATTACTTCAAGTGTGGTAAGTGTATTAGAGATAAAGAACTGATAATGGGGAATAAGCGAATGCAATAAAAAATGTTGGATATTTGTATTGTTTATTTTCTGTTATAACTGCTTGACCTCAATACTGTTCTATGACAATTTCTTGCATGCCCTCGAATATTTGTTGAATCTACACTGGATTGAAGAACTGCTGATTACGTACTTCTGTGGTTCTTGGTAACCAATCAACAAGATTATAAAGGCAAGAACACCAACTGTCCCGATTTGAGAATTCTGTCCAAGGTAAGTGCTGTTCTGAAGAGAACCTACTGTTTAAAGTTAATAAACTAGTGCTCCCTGGACTCAATAAGAAGCGGTTATCCTAATTAAATTCTATCCCAATATTGGCTACATTCCCACTTATCAAATTGGCAAAGCTAGTTGTTTAATTATAGCAGGGGTTGGCAACATTCGGCACGCGGCTTGCCAGGGTAAGCACCCTGGCGGGCCGGGCCAGTTTTATTTACCTGGTGACCCGGCAGGTTCGGCCGATCGCAGCCCCCACTGGCCGCGGTTCGCCGTCCTGGGCCAATGGGGGTGGCGAGAAGCCGCGGCCAGCACATCGCTCGCCCGCACCGCTTCCCGCCACCCCCATTGGCCCGGGATGGCGAACCGCGGCGAGTGGGGGCCGCAATCGGCCGAACCTGCTGCGTCAGCAGGTAAATAAAACTGGCCCGGCCCGCCAGGGTGCTTACCCTGGCGAGCTGCATGCCAAACGTTGCCGACCCCTGGATTATAGCTTTAAAATCTAACTGGCACCTCAAATTATTCATAAAATTGACCCCATTCACACTGACACAGGGCAAATTCCTATTTGCAAAAGGGAGAAAGGCAGTTATATGTTTAACCTGACTGGTGACTACCTGCTTGTAAAAATCTTTACAACCTACTAGCACAACGATGTAAAGAGATTAGCTAATCAATATTTAGCCACTGTATAATGGTTTACAGGTACAAATACAATTAGAAAATCTTGGCCTTGCTCATTTTGGATCCCTCAATACATAGTCAAATTAGCAACAAAACTTACAAGTTTCTTCTTCTGTTTGGAACCATCTTTATATACAAGGACAACAGCAGTTTTGAACACTAGAGAAAGATTAAAAACAAAAACCCACAGTCAGTAATGGTCCCTGTACCCTTGTCTCCTGTAAAGCCCAAGCGTACACAGAAGTCAAACACACACCATTAATCATGACAAGATCATACACATTCCTGGTAAGCCTTTGTTTCAGTCAGGGGCCAGGAGGGGAAAAGAGCAAGAGGATAATTATAAAGACTCTATGTTCCTGTATTATTCTTCCCCCCAGTAGAATTTACACAACAATTAATTTCTCAGGTGGCTTTGATGTTTCAGAATTCACAAGTTAAGTGTTCTTTAAATGGTTATTCACACAATGACATGTTTGCAAATTACAGGATTCTACCTAAAATAAAATGTTTTGTTGTGTGTTTTAAACCCATCTGGCTAAGCCCACTGAATGGTTGGTGTATTATTAGTACTACAGTAGTGCCTAGGAGCCCCCCAATCATAGATCAGGACCTCACTGAGCTAGGCACTGTTCAAAAACAGAACAGCAAACTACAACAAAAAATAGTCCCTGCCTAGTTGCATGCAGGGAGTCATAGGGCTGACACTGCATTTAACAGACCAATGGCGTATTTGGACCATTGATGTCTGTGACAGTGGCCTATAAATAGGAGTCAATATACAGTTATAGCTGGAATGTTACATGCACATGTTATGGGAAAGTTATGTTGGAATTTGGGTTTAAAGAATCAGGCAAAGGAATGAAATCGTAATTTCCACAGTGGCCCACAGAGCGACACCCTTCGTTTTAGAATTAAAATATTTGGGATCTTGAGATTTTATAAAGAGGATTTAAACCTCAGTGGTTCAGGAGCCAAATTAGCAATCAGCATCACCCAAAAGAGCCATAGTAGTGTGAATTCATTGTTTATTTTCTATTTATATACATATATTATTCTCACAGCAACAGAACTAACCAAGTATTCTACAATTGGTTAATAACATAGTAAAAGCATCCTGCTTAGTAATTAAATCAGAGTTTTAATGTGCGCTGGAAAGAGCCACAGGAGACATTACAGAGCCTCAGTCGAAGTATCACTGTCCTAGGTGTAACTCTAAAAACAAGAAAGCGAAGTGCCATGAATTAGGCTTCTGAAACACAAATACTAATCAATCAAGGGTGGGGGAGGATTGCTAACATGTAGTGGGAGGTTTTAGCTACTCACTTCCTATGGACTTTGGGCCACATTCTACTCAGTTACAGTAGTTGCTTGAATTGAATCTCTCTAGATTTACATCACTAACAGAACAGAATTTGGCCCTTTAAAATCAGGGGCAAATCATTGTGCGTTTAATTTTCCAAGTTCTAGATGATGTAGCAGGAACACTGTTAGGTAACTGTCATTCTCTATGTACATTTCTCACAGATCTTAGGTGTCTCTGCTCAAGTAAAATCTGCAATCCTATTTGTGTTTGAAAGAATCACCAGAGTACATACCAAATGCTGCTAACTCAGGTTCCTTCTTCCATTTCCCCAGTGATGCAGGAGGGTTAAGCCAGATCACTGTATTATGCAAAAGTAGGTCTCCCATGGAAAGGTCTGCAACCTGCCAATCACAAACATATGAAAATACAAAAGCACCAGTGTCATAGAATATCAGGGTTGGAAGGGACCTCAGGAGGTCATCTAGTCCAACCCCCTGCTCAAAGCAGGACCAATTCCCAACTAAATCATCCCAGCCAGGGCTTTGTCAAGCCGGGCCTTAAAAACCTCCAAGGAAGGAAACTCCACCACCTCCCTAGGTAACGCATTCCAGTGCTTCACCACCCTCCTAGTGAAATAGTGTTTCCTAATATCCAACCTGGACCTCCCCCACTGCAACTCTCCTCAGAAGTCATGTGCTCCAGACCCCTAATCATTTTTGTTGCCCTCCGCTGGACTCTTTCCAATTTTTCCACATCCTTCTTGTAGTGTGGGGCCCAAAACTGGACACAGTACTCCAGATGAGGCCTCACCAATGTCGAATAAAGGGGAACGATCACGTTCCTCGATCTGCTGGCAATACCCCTACTTATACAGCCCAAAATGCCGTTAGCCTTCTTGGCAACAAGAGCACACTGTTGACTCATATCCAGCTTCTCGTCCACTGTGACCCGTAGGTCCTTTTCTGCAGAACTGCTACCTAGCCATTCGGTCCCTAGTCTGTAGCAGTGCATGGGATTCTTCCGTCCTAAGTGCAGGACTCTGCACTTGTCCTTGTTGAACCTCATCAGGTTTTTTTGGCCCAATCCTCTAATTTGTCTAGGTCCCTCTGTATTCGATCCCTACCCTCTAGTGTATTTACCACGCCTCCTAGTTTAGTGTCATCTGCAAACTTGCTGAGAGTGCAGTCCACACCATCCTCCAAAGGGTTTTAACTGCCTTAGTAGATTTAGATGAATTTTACTCTAAAAAGCAGCAAACTTTTGGAGCAAGATTTTCCATCAGGACTAGGCAGTTGCAATTTTGTGCAATTAGATTGTGCCAAATGCTAACTGCATTCAATGCTAACTGATCATACATGCACTCAAATCCCTAATTTTTGTGCACAAGTTAGGTACAGCCTAGCGTTGAAAGTCTGGCCATTCAAAATCTGTAAGAAGGTTTAATTTCATAATGAAGAAGCCAAAAATTTCTGTGAACTCTTATAGTATTTGTCCATCTCTCCCTGTTTCAGTTTCTCATTAGATTGTTTTACATTTAATGTGCTCAAAGAATTGAACACTTCTACTAGCTGAAGCCAGCCACAGTGCTTCTGGTACACAACTTTGCCTCCTGTACACAGCTCTGCCAAGGAATATTAATCGAACCTGCAAGTTCTACGTATTTCCTGAGCAAAGACTAATAACAGTGCTGACCTTTGTGGGCAGATATACAATAAAGTTGTCAAGACAAATTAGATTTTTCACTTTGATCTCCAGAGGCAACAAGTCAGTTTCATTAAGACTCACCCTTTCCCACATCTAGAAGCTGTTTTCCACTTTTTTCCCCGTGAACACACAAATTGAGAATTCAGCACTTGTGAGAAGCGCTAAGTTGACATCTCTGGAAAGTTAAGTCCTCCATTTAGCCACAGAACAGAGTACAACATGGGTAACAGCAGTGCCTGCTTCCCCACACTGTCCCCCTGCCCTGAACTGGTGGGACCTCTAGGCCAACCCAGTCTCACTTGTGTTTAAAATGTCAGTAAGTTACTAGCACACAAGACTGCTCTTCAATCCAGGGTTATAGCACTTCCACTCAGTCCTGCCTACCAGACCCAACTCTGGTCTCCACATACCTCTTGGTAGTCTCAACACCAATTGTCCAACCCTGCTTGCACCTGCAGCCTTCACAGTGCTGCTACCCTCAGGACTACCCTCCTCCATGAGCACAACTGCCTCTCCTGCTTGACCTCCACTGCCTCCAAGTAGCTGCTGAAGCTCACCCCTCCCATCCCAGCCCCACTTTCTCATCTCAAGACTCTCCTCACCATTCCCGCAGGCTGCTGCTCTAGTCCCCCTTCTCCTCTGCTTTGTTGAATCCCCATCTCATACCTTAGTCTCACCAACCTTCCATGGTGAGGTTCCACCTTGAAAGAGTTCCAAAGAAGTGGTCTACATTTTCAATAGTAACTAGCAATTTTGAGATGCCCAATTTGAAATGGGCCTTATTTTCACAGGGTAAGCATTCAGCACTCTCTGGAAATCATACTCCTTTAAGGAGTCTTGAGATGAGCACCCAAAATCACCAGTCACTGCTGAAAGATTGTTTCCATGTATTGGTCTCCAAGCCTATACCATACCTTTAAGAAGAACTTTTAGCATGTTGTGCTAGACACAATGCAGAAAAAGGAATTTGTAATGGTAGCTGTAACAATATGCAGTAATTCATACCAGAAGAAAGAGACCCCTGAATAACAGACTTGTAATAAAGAAAGCCAAGAATAAAATCCTTACCTCTTTTTTTTCCCCAGTCTGTTCTGCTATAAGCTGATCAAACACTGCACCATACTCTTCATGTATTTTCTGCATTTCATTAATATGGCTGGCAACTTTGTTCATTGTTTTTATGGCCACTAGAGGAAAAAGCAAGTGGAAATTAACTAGTTACGTAGTTGCTTCATGGAAAGAGGGGAAAGAAATGTGCCCCACCCCCCAGTTTAGCAGGTAAACACTGTTCCATAGTTCAGCACCTTACCATCAAGGTGATAGTGTTCTTCACTGTCTGCATCAGTCAGAGCGAAGAGTTCCCTCAGCAGGAGAGGATACTTTAGTATCCGCTGGATAGGTTTGATAAGGTAAGACTCCAGTGTTGAGGAGTGTTGCCGTCTAGGATTCTGAGCATCCAAAAATGCCTTAAAAGCAGTGTCTGTCTTAGCTAGAAGTTAAAATTAAAAGTTGTTTTTAATTAGCCCAAAGATCTGCCAGTATGAAGTAACTTTTTAGAGGGTGAAATTCACTTGCCTAGAATAAGCGTGGTTTGTGGAGAAATACACATTTTGATCAAGTATACAAGACCATGTTTTATACACTTCAGGTTTTTAGTTAGTATCAAATGCCATAGAGAAGTAACTCATGATTGAACATCATACCAAGATAAACATCTTTTATTTAACCATCCTTTGTCACATTATTTCTAGTACTGTAGAGCGGTATGAAGCCCACCAACCCTCCTCCCTCCCACTAGTTTAATCAAAAAGTGTCACTGCTATTTATAAGAATTCACAGCAGTAGTGTCATAGGTATGTCTGGTCTTGTTAATATTACGTGCATCTTTAATGGCATTTTGTTGTTACTTTTCAGCCTTAAAGTACAGCACAAACAACAAACATCAAAAAAGTTGTAAGGAGGTGGAACAGAATACACCGATGGAACTATATAAATTATACACGTACATAATACCTGCGATATATTTCAGACATACTAGATAGAGGCATGGTGCAGTAAGTTGTTAGCCTGCCTATAAATAGAGCATTGATGATTTTTCTACTGCTCCCAACCCCAGAGATTGTTCAAGAATGGATACTATAAAAATGTGAGTATGTTGTACAGGAAGTATTCCCTCCATAAGGATAATGGTTTCCAGGAGAAGTTGGGCATTTAGTAGACAGTTATATCAATACAATAAAGTTATTACAATTTAAAATAAAAAAGGCACTGCCACTGCAACCAGAAGGCCATAGGACCACGCAAAACTGCATATGAAAATGCTGTCATACATATACATTCTACCAGACTTTTAAAGATTTATCTTTGGAGCAAGCAGGGCTCCAAATCTAAGTCTACAATTCAACAGATACAAGGATTTTAAAAGGCTACCAGCCAAAGATACCCAGCCTATGTCCTTAATAAGGTCAACCTAGACGCTGCCAGGAGAGAGCATAAAAGTGGCTGGCAACAAATCCTTTATTCGTGTATTCAGGGGGATTGCCAGCATGTGTCTGCATGGTAAATAGAGTTTACAAAAAAAAAATAAAAAAAAAATCAGAAGTCTTCTGGCTTATTTATCTGACATCAAGTGTTCCTTGAAAAATCAGAGCATATTTTTTCTAATTATGTTGCTCCTGCAACTGGAACTGCTAGTCTACCCACCATCCAAGATTTAAAAAAAAAATTATATAAATAAAGCTTTGCTGAATCCACTACTAGATTAACTCTTTCAAGGTGAAAGTCACTCCCGCAGAGCGGGCACATTGAAAGCCAGCTCCACAGGCACTTTGGGCACAGCAGCTCTTCAGCGTAGTATGGAGCTGGAGATCTTTTGCAGCACCTCATGGAAGAGGGAGGAAAAAGGGCCACACAAGCTGACCCAGATTAGAATAGTGGCGGCAGAGGAAGCAACAAGAAGATTTCCCTTGTCCTCCACTCCCTTCTTGGAGGCTCCCTGCCAAGTTTCTTTTGGTTTTAACATAGGACATTAGCCGGACTTCTGTAGTACATGGCCCTTAATTCCTATGGGTATCACAAGCTTCACTCCAAGTGCAAAGGCACACTTATTCGACCTGCCTTCTCCAACACACAACCCTCAAACACTCACTCTATCCTGCGTGCACAATTCTCCCTGGGGGAGAGGGTGAACACACAAACTATGCATGACAGATGTTAGTCACATTGCTTAAATGTGCTACTGGAAGGGGCTCAGATGCTACGGTGGTAAGGGTGGTGCTGTCATAATGTTAACAGGATTCTCAGTTGGCATTTTGGCACATACATTGGTGGTCAATTTTTCTGCTTTGTCAGACTGACAACACCTGACCATTCTGCAGCCTTTGCACTGTCAACCACATCCTACATTGTGCAAGGGCAGTTTTCCACATCAAAAGAGTGTTTGGAAAAGATACATATAAAGCATGCAGATCTTACCTTTTACTAATACTTTTGGAACTTTAGTGTGGCTGGCACAGAAGGCACTGTACAGCTTGAAACGGTCAGCATAGTAAAGAAAGGATCCACCCAAGGAAAACAACACTTTCTAGGATTAAAAAAAAACAAAAAAAACAAACAAACCACAATCATTAGATTTCCTTTTGACAAAGCTATTGAAATCAGACCACTTAGAAAGAATAAGATCTTCTGTGCCATGTTTTATGGCTATCACACATGATTACAATGTCCCTGACCATCTACACTAGGTTCTCATCCTGCCCAGGAACATTCAGTAATCAGAAGATTAGGTGAGGGGGAATTCCTCACCAGGTAGCCGGAGAAGAACAGGTGGTCAGAGATTCATGAATAAGAGACTCTTTTCTACCTGTTCTATATAATCTACTGTAGAACTGATGGTTTCCTGTTTAAATTGGTGTTGATCTAGAATGTGTCATATTGTATATATAATTTTAATGTGCAAATTTCTTTTTCATGGGTTTATTTGGAACCTAAATACTTCCATATGTTTAATGAGCAAAAACTAACTTCTGTAATCTGCTATAGTTACCATACACCAACTATTAAATATATAGCTGAAAGTGATCAAATATTATGTATATTGCAGTCTGTTCCCTCCACCCCCGTCCTCAGACAGCTTTATTTTCAGAGCAGGGACTGGTCTTCTCCCCAAATATTATTTGTATTACAGAAATGCTCAGAAACCCAACCAAGATCAGGGCCCGATTGTACTATACAAACACGTACCCTGTTTCCCCGAAAATAAGACAGTGTCTTATATTAATTTTTGCTCCCAAAGATGCGCTAGGTCTTATTTTCAGGGGATGTTTTATTTTTCAATGAAGAAGAATACGGTACACATCGGTGGATGCCTTATTATCGGGGAGGTCTTATTATCGGGGGAATGCCTTATATTACAACGAGAGGCAAAACTGTAAGTAGGCCTTATTTTCGGAGGATGTCTTATTTTCGGGGAAACAGGGTAGTAAGGAAGTCTGACCCAAGAAAAAAAAACTTAAAATCTAAATTGACAAGTATTAGGTCCATTCTACAACTAGGGAACCACTGCAGAGAGAAGCTATGTACCTTGCTTAAGGTCACACAGGAAATATGTAGTAGAACTTAACTCTGATCTCCCAAGTCCCATTTTTTTTCCATTATTCACCCACAAAATCCTCCTTCTTGGGCCATATTTAGGCATGGAAGAATTCGATTTTTAACGGTAAATGATGAACGTCAGTGTATATACAAATCAAATGAAAACATTTCCATCTATGAGAATTGAAATTTACAGATAGGCAAAGTCAGAAAAATGCTGCTTGAGAACTTAAGAGTGATTTAAGGCTAAAATTTTGAACGTATAATATTGACAGTTTTTTGAATATTGAGATCTGTCATTAAATAATTATCTGACCCTCCATAATTTCCCCACAATTGTGGATGTTGAAATAAATTCAAAGTCTTTGGAAAAAACAAAGCTTAAACCCCATAATTCTGCACAACTGAAATTAGAAATAAAAGAAAAATGGAAAAAAAATACTTAAAAATAGATATTATCCATCAAATTATATTAAAAAGTAAAATTCTGCCAAGCCTAGCTATATTAGGGTGTTTATAGAGTGTGCTAGATTAGTTATTTCCCCCTTCGTCTGCAGAGTGTCAAGTGCAGGGCCACATCCGACCCACAGGACCGTCCTGCCCAGCCCCCGAGCTCCTGGCCTCTCCCCTGCTGTCCCTCCTCCCCCACAGCCTCAGCTCGCTCGCTCCACAGCCAGCACAATGCTCTGAGCGGCGGGGCAGTGAGCTCCTGGGGCAACGCAGCTGCAGAGCCTGACCTGACCCAGTCTCTGTGCTGCGTGGCCCAGCTCCAGACGGGCGGCACGGCTGTAGTGCCGCCAGCCACCGGTGCTCCAGGCAGCGCGGTAAGGGGGTTGGGGGGGGTTGGATAGAGGAAAGGGTGGTGGTGGGGTCCCAGGGGGGACAGTCAGGAAGGAGGGGGGGGTTGGATGGGGTGGCAGGGGTTCCGGGGGCAGTGAGAGGACAGGGAGAAGGGGTGGTTGGCTGGGGCGGCGGAGGTCCAGGGGCGCTGTCAGGAATGAGAGGAGAGGTTGGATGGGGCGGTGGGGGTCCAGGAGCAGTCAGGGGACAGGGAGTGGGGTGTGTGTGGATGGGGCAGGGGTCCCAGAGGGGCAGTCAGGGAATGGGGGGGGGGGGGTTTGGATAGGGCAGGAGTCCCGGGGGAGGGGGGCAGATAGGAGGTGGGGGCCAGGCTACGACCCCTTCCCCTAACTGGCTCTCCATACAATTTACAAAACACGATGCGGCCCTCAGGCCAAAAAGCTTGCCCGCCCCTGTCAAGTGGATGGACAGGTTATTCATCACTGCTAGATATGTTAATATTTTTTAATGATCTTCTATTAAGTCTACGCCTATAATCTTGATTTCATATGTACCATTAAATTCTTATGCAGCAACATCTATGGGATTTATAAAGTGTTTACTTCCATGGAGAAAGCAATGGTTACTTACTCCTGAAGTCTAGTTTTATTATTAGGGAACCTGATCTGTTCGGCTACTTGAGTTACTCTTTTATAAAGGTACATAGGAATAAATTGTCAATATTCTGTTATCTCTGTCCAGTGTAAAAAGAGAACAAATAAGAGTTTCATGTGGTGGGGAAAAAAACAAAAACAAAACAAAAACAAAAAAACCCACACAAAAATATTTAGGACAGTCCTCTCCAATATGTTACACTTCTCTTTGTCCGTTCACTTCTCCCATCAGTTCAATGCACAAACTGATTACTGTGAGAATGTAGTGTAGATGCTTCAGTAACAGCATACAGAGTCTACTGAAGACCATTGCACTAATCAGGGAGACCATGGTTATTGGCATCACACTAGGCCTTGTGTAGAGAAGCTCAGCTCTGGCTCAATCCTGCAAATACACAAGTCTCTGGGGCAGCTCCGCAGATGGCATCAGGTGCAACCCTTCATGCGTCAATGGAGAGTTTGATAGTACAGTGTGCTGGGCTGTTTTTGTTCATCGTGGAAACCTGGCCAAAGAGCATGGAACGCTGCTTTTGAATAGAATGATGTATGGAAGGAAGGCTAGATCTTTGTGTAAAATGTCACTATCTCACAAAGTCAAAACACTTTATGCTCAGGATGTAGCACTGACTACACATATGGAATGACTAACTGCTCGATGTCTACCTCGAAGAGGGTTCAGGTCTGGCAATAGGTGGAGTACACAAGTTTGATCGATCCCGCAAATTTGCTTCAATATAAAGTCATTTTTGAGTCCATAAGCAAGACATGGGACTGCAGGAGGCAAGACCTATTCATCAATGAAAGTCCAGTTTGCCCAGCACAACATTTCAGTATGCTTAGTTAAAGAACAAAATTATTTTCTAATGATTAACCATAGCGGTAGGTTGTGAGACTAATGCCAATTTAAAATGAGCAATCCAGAACAAAACCAAAAGAGAGACTTCGTCCACAAGCTCTTCAATTCATCCATGTTCCTGGAGGAGCAAACCCAGTGGGATTGTTATTCACCAAGACATCTCGTCCTTTTATCAAGGTCAGTGCTGAAACGAGCCAAAGTACCAGGAGGAGATGCGTTGGGTTGTGTTAATTTCAACATGAGTTACTTGCCATAGACGGATCCAATTACAGTGGTGGTGGTATTCATTATTTGTTTAGCAACCAACCCTTCCCCACTATGTCTTTCCCCATTTATTTTTAATTCAGTTTGGGTTTCTTCCCTTTAAGATTTCTACCTCCCCTCCCCAAAGTATTTGAAATTAAGATTCAAAAGCAGCATTATATTCAATAGCTTGCCATTCCAGCCTACATGTGCATTAAGAGCCTGCCGAGTACAGAATACAATTTACAGTTCAAAACCATTTCCCCTGTGGCTTCCCCGAACTGGCAATTTAGACTTGTCAGTACTAAGGTTTTATGCAATTATATTTCTGCCACTAGCTTTTCCTCAGAGTTTGAAACATGAAATCTAACAAAGAGGTAAATATCACGCTTTTGCTGAGTGGCATTGATCTATAAAGCTAAATGCAACATGAACTATAGCTACAGTGTGATATTCTAGTTTCAAGGAGTCATGGTGGTGGTAGGCAACACAAGTTCATGTAAAAATCTTAAAATGTGTTCTTACAAAGTCAGTCATGGTAGTCAAACTGGTTTGATACAAGGTTAAGAGGACTACTTCTGCAGTACATTTTGGCAGTGCAAAAATACTGTACAGTAAGTATGCCATAAGCCTTATTTAAGTTTGCTTTAGACACTCAGCCAGCGTTTAAATAAAATGTTTACCTTAAATTGGTCAACTTTTTCAAGCTTTTCCAGGTCTGGCACCAGCCTCACTCCATCTTCCAGAGTTTTCAGGAACTCCACCTGGAATGCTACCATTTCAGTCAAATTCCCAAAGAGAACATCGAGCTAATAAAAGAGAAAAAAGTTTAATATGCTTAAAATCTCAATTTAGATGACTTTCCAGCCAGTCCCAATTTACAGACCATTAGCACTTAGCTTTTCTTCAGCCTGGTGTACACAAAAGGGTTAGGACGATGTAAGCTGCCTTGCCTCAACCTAGCTGTGCCAGTGCCTTTACCTCAGCAGGAGCCAAATTTAAGTGAAGTGCCTCTTGATGCCAATTTAGTAACACCACCTCCCCGAGCGGCACAAAGTCACAGTTGAGTAATTAGGTTGTTGCAGAGTCAGTGTAGACACTGCATTGCTTACGTCGACTGTTACTGGCTTTCAGGAACCATCCTACAATGCCCTATACTGACAATACAATCAAAACGAGCGCTCCTGGTGAGGACACGCACTGCTGACACATGGAGCCAAGTGTGTGCCCAAGCGATTTAATAACTGCGGTGGCTGTATGCTGACAAGTTAGGTCGACATAATTTTGTAGTGTAGACATGGCCTTAAACTCCAACAGTGTGGTGTGGTTGTTATCAGAAGATCAGACAGCACTGATCAGTATTTTTAAAGTCAGCGTCAGTCCATTTAAAAATGTTCCTAAGTAAGTTTAACATTCATGGCTCCTTCCATTCCTTCCTCTATCAGAGGGTAAGAGTCAAACAAAAAATCTGGCAGCAGTATGGCAACAGTTCCCGTACCTCATCTTGAGTGAGGAAAGTTTCTTTTTGTAGAGGTTTCAGGTATCTTTCCATTAGACAGTTTAAGTCCTTAAAATAAACACAAAAATAAAGAAAATACTCTTTAATGTCATTTCCTCCAAGTACCTCTCTCAAACTGTTACAGTGACAAAGACCCTCTCCTTAACACCATTGATGTAGTCTCTAGGTCTTTCATCGGTCTTGTATAAGACAGGAGTATATTCTATTTTAGTGAAATTTAAGACATTAAAAAAAAAGTTGTACAATTTAGATTACCGGTACTTATAAACTAAGATATGTAATTTTGTCTGAAAATATTTATCTGTATCCCAATCAAATAAGATTCATGCCACTGTTCGAATTTTTTTTTTTTAAAGTTGTTTCAGTTTTAAAATATCTAGTGTATTTTGGATGCTGCTATTAAAATTGATGAGAAGTCTTACTGTAAAAGGTAACTTGCCACTAGTCTAGTAAATTAGTTTTTATTTTTTTATTCATGGTACAAAAAATATTGCAGAACTTTAACTTTTTAGAAGTTCAATTCTGGAAGGAAAAGGAAAAATGTAGACAAAACATAACTTACTTTGACATAGGTGCGTTCTGTTTCAAGCAATTCACAAATAACCTTGCGCAGTTTATCAGCATCTGTAAGTTGTCTCATGGTGGACAGCTGAGGCCCTGTAAATTCTTGAGGATGCAAACTCGAATCAGAAGGATTCATCTCATGTAGACTGCGACAAAATGCAGCAACTTGTTCTGTACTCTTTAAAAAGAGAAAACATTACACCTAGTTGTTTTAAAGTAGGAGCTATTTGAACTCTAATTCTGTTATTGTATACCCCACGTACATGTTGTATGTACTAATGTAACTTTAAGAAGTGTGCTGTGCTTCTGTATTGGAGGTTTTATCATCCAGGGCTGGATGTTTCAGTCTGCCAAGTTCACTGTCCACAGCATACACAGTGCAAAGTGACCTTAAAGCAGCCAGAGATTTAAACTCGAAATTTCTCCTTTTGTACAGGAATAGTTACCTCCTACGCCACCTGCATCCCTGATCATTGGGGAAAGGGAGAAGAAGAGCCAGCATGGTGAAACCAAACTCTACAATGCCGGATCCTCTGCTGTTATAAGCTCAGTTATGGAGTTTATGCAGGTGGTGGAAATCAGAAAGGCAGGGAATCTACACTAACTCCCATGGGGCCTGGAGAGCCAAGGATGAGGGACCACACCTGGCTCTGGGCAGCTGTCATTCTGTACTAACTGAGAATCAGGACCCCTGTTATGAAGAACCCCAGATGCACTGTTCTTAGAAATTCAGAGTGACGTGTCACATAATGACCACAGCCTGTAAAATAAGTATATTTAGACAGTGCCACAACTGTACAGCAAGGGAATTGCATCAGACCACTAACAAGTCTCTGGCCCAAAAAGCATGGGCAAGTACAAAACAGAAGTCTCAGATCACAGAACAGTCGCTAAAAATGACTTAAAGTACATTTTTGTAACTTGTTTTTGGTAGCACTCAGAACACGCTAAGCACTGCGCAAACACTAATGGAGGGGCAGTCCTTGCTCTAAAGAAGTTAAACTCTAAAAGAAAGAGGGAAGAGCAGGGGACAAGGGAAAGGAATTACAACATCCAAGTAGAACATGGATGTGATGTTTGGCCATGTCCTGAGACTCTCTCTGACTTTAGACATTCTTAAAGGTTCAATTAAAAATAAAGCTTAGATTTTAAAATACAGCCGCGTCATGATGCTTAAGCGGACTTAGATTGTAAGCTCTTTGGGGCAGAGATCATCTTTGCACTGGTCTGTATAGCATCTAGTACAATGGGGTACTGCTCCATGATTGGGAGCGTTAAGTGCTACCGCAATATCAAACAATAATGAAACCTTCAAGTCACGCAATTAGCTGCCTAACCCTGTGATTTACTGTTGTTACTTGTGTCCACTTTCCTTCCCCTCTTTTGTTTGTCATACTGATTGTATCTAATTAGACAAAAGTTCTTTGAGCATACATATCTTTACTATTTGTAGTTATTGCATGCAGCATGGTGGGGGAGCCCGAGCCTCTAAGCACTACCACAAGACAAATAAATAATATAATGGTAATTTAATTATTCAAATATTCCAGTTAACCAGGGATCAGTTTAATAGGTTAGAGAATCGTACTGTCCCAATCTATTCAGAGGCACTTAAAGAAACAGTCTTAGATTTAAATGCAAGAGGGCTACAAGCAGGGCATTCTCAGTGGGGCTCCCCCTCAACTCGTAACTTGCTTCAACTGACAATTCAAATGCCAGGTTTATTGGCCTTTTTATTGAATGCAAGGTCTGATGCTGGAGGGGGTTGGAGTGTACCCTGGGAAAATGGTGGTTTGGAGGGGTTACTCCTGTTCTCTTCCATCTCCCTTCAGTTCTACAAAAGATGGAGTGATAGATAATTGTCTTTATAAGATTATGTACGTGAGCCCTAAGCATTGTGCAAGGGGTATTTATTTTTTAAATAAACCTCAAATAAAAATTAAGCATTGCATAACTATACCATTTTCATCACTGTAGGATTCACCCTCTCTCTGGTAGAGTTCACAACTCCCCCATTCCTCCCACCCCCAGGAAAGTGCAGTTTTATTCAAAAAAATAAAAAAGGCACCGTAGTCATATCTGATGATAGCAGTGAATTTTTTAATGCTTTTCACCCTCTGTAATCACTGCAGAGCCAACACAGATACAGGAGAGCGTCAGTCTATTATTCTTGAGCCTCAGACTTGTTTACAAAGTTCCACTCAGTTACACCTGTGCAGAGTAATGCTCAAGAGAGCTGCACAGGTGTCTTTATGGATATCTTTACTAGTCTTTCTTTACTCAAATATCCCCACCATCACTACAACTAGGGTAGAGTCACTGGCAGTTGTGCTGATGTAAGTGGCCCACCATTGTTTTAAACTGCTTTTGTCCAATTCTGTACCTGCTGATAGTGTTAAAGGAGAGCACAAACCAAATGCAGGAGTGTAATAAATGTGGTCCCTGGGAGAAAGAATGGCACAATGTCTTGTAAAGTGTGGTGATCACGGCAAGAATAATATGGATGCTGTTGTAGGCATCTAGCCTGACTATTCTACATCTATTGTTTTTTCATTTCACCTTGGTATAAAACAGCAAGTGGGTCCTAGTCAGATTATTTTCATGGGAAAGAGGTATTAGCACTGCCTTATACATTGTTATAATTTGCTGACTATTTTGTTGTTGGCCTTAAAAATCCCAGTAAAAGGGGGAAAAGTGTTTCTAAAAACATTCAGTTTAATTCTAACAATGCAGCTTATATTTCTAGTTGATACATTAAGATTTACTGACATTAAAAAACCTGTCCTTTTTGTTTTAATTTATTTTGGATACTTTCCAGTCACTGCATATAGAGGGTGAACTTCATTCTGTATTTGGGTGACCCTTAGGTTCTTTTGGAAAAATCTCTGCAGTTATCAAATTGCAGTATTAGTTAGTAGTCTATGGTGTGTTGATGCATCAAGTTGGAAACAAAACATGTTTTTGCTCCATTACCAACTAATAAATGAGCTTTTCTTTAGGAAGCATATTTATATTGCTAAAGACATTGGGGGTGGGGGAGGAGGAGAGGAGAGAAGAGGGTCAATCCACACTGCATACTGTGGGCAAATCTAGAATGCTCCCTGGGTTGTGGGCATTTTTAGAAGTCTGAGGCCAGAAATCTGGGAAGAAGTTGATGAACATTGATTCTGAGGTTGTTCCAATCATATGGGACAATATAAAAAAAAAAAAAAAAAAAAAATAGAGGTCAGAGTGAGGAAACAGGAGCAAGCCAGGTGGAACATAACAAGGAGAGGGTTTAAGAGGAGATAAGAAGAGGGAAGGAGGCAGGGTGGAATGATGAATGTGTAATGAGTGAGACGGTAAGGTATATGACAGTGGCTGCTCAAGTTTCCCCACTTTACTGTTCCTTAATCCAGAGTTGGAGGAAACTCTGGGGTCAGAGTAATTCAGTCTCTGTGCCCCTTCAATCTGCATTAAGGATTCACTGAAAATGCATTCACAGTCTCTGTAGAGAATGACCAAAGAAGCCACTTAGGAGAAGGAGCCCTGCCCACCAGGAGGTGAAGGGATACCATCAATTCATTTAACATAGGCCAAACAACTGGCAGGTGGGAATGAATTTCAGCTACTACTGACCTAGACCAGATATGGACTGGTGACCTAATGGTGAAAGGGTCCCTGTCCCATAGCCATTCTGCTTATGTACTGCCATTACTTCCCTCTAATTCACCTCTATAAGCGTAGTGCCACAAAATCCAAAAGGAGCATTATCTCCACTTGGTAAGGAATTTCCTGGAACAATACAGTTGCTTCATCCATAGCTACTTTATGGCTGCCAACACCCATCCAAGCATAAAACTGCTATGTATTAGATTAGTAATTACACAAAGGTGACATTTTCTTTAATATGCACATTTAAGTGATCAACAGTTTACAGCTGACTTACAGGAAATACGAATGGCTGAAGAAACACTCTTTTGGTTGGAGTTTGATTATTACAGCAATAACATTCATCTTGAGTAGTTGAGATCAAGTAGTATAGAACAGAGTAGCAATTTATCTGTTCTACCTGAATTATGAGAGTAGGACTAATTTGCTTCTAATTCAGCTCCTGGATAGTCTGTAACCTCTCTTTTGACCCTGCAGTATTTTACTGCTGATTAAATACAGTTGTATAAATAACTCCGTTATCTTGCACCATAATCATGCTATCGATTGTGGGCTCTCTTGTTCCTCACTCCATCTATGCTCACTAAGGGTTTGATCCTGCACCATTTGGGGTAGGATCAAGCCTGACAGACCCAATTCAGCAAAGCACTTGGGGTGAAATCCCGGCCTCGGTGAAGTCACTGGAAGTTATACTACAGACTTCACCGGGGCCAGGATTTCATTCTTGGACTTTATTGGAACTTAAGCATATGCTAAAGTGCCTTGTTGAATCAGGGCTGTAGGGAACTGGCAGCTTAAGAAGTGGTGAAGCAGGCCTAAGTTTAGACCATTCTGGGTCACTGTATTTAATAAGGTAAATTCCTCAGAGAGGAAGGCTGGTCCAGTTATTAGGGCACTATCCTAGGACCTGGGTCCCTGCTCTGCCACATGCTTCTTGTGTGACCTTGGGAAAGTCACATAGGGCTGGTCTTCACTTCAGGATTAGCTTGAGGTATATCTCAAAGGTCACCCCAACTTGACTTATGTGCGTACACAAAAATCTCCACCTTGAATTAAGTGGTGCTTTAAACTTAAGGTAGCTGGCCCATCGGGGGATTGAAGCAATAGTGCTGATGAAGCTCAAGCAAGTAATGCAGTGAGGGCTCAGCTACTGTTGCTAATCCAAACACACTATTACTCAAGTGTTATTTTGCAGTGTGACCGTTCTCACTCTAGCTCACTCCAGAGGAGTTAACTCTCAGTAGATAGCTCAAGCTAACAGTGCATGAAAGACAAGTCCTTAGTCTCTTTGTCGCTCACATCTCCATCTGTAAAATGGAGACAATACTACTCCTGTGATGTAAGGAAGTGCTATGAGGATAAATACATTAAAGAGACTATCGTGATTGGGGCTATACGTGGACCTAAATGTACATTTCTACCTATCTACAAATTTGATTTTTCCCCACTTCCATTTCAGCATCTCATTTGGAAAGAAGTTATTTCTATCAAGGCAGTATCATACATAAGTTTGTAGAAACTATTTATACTGTGTTATATCAGCTGTGACTTTTGCAATGCAGAGTATAGGAAATATACAGCCACAAAAAGACAATTACATTTGTAACAGTTATTACAGTTCTAGAACTTGAGATCTCAGTGGTTTTGAAGCTTTTATAAAGTAGAGCCATTTTGTTTAAAAAAAAAAAAAACCCACACATTTTAACTATGGGTTATCATGCCTTTCATAGAAGTTGTTCACATTAAGTCATTAGAAAAGATGGACTACATAAAGAACAGGGAAAGCTTTTAATATCATGAACTACTAGATAGCAATTTTAAACGCTCATTTAAGTGAAGTGTTCATTATAGTTTAAATGCCTTCGTCTGACACTATTCTAGTGAGGATGGTGTAACAATTCCTATGTTCCAAAATATTGGCCCACAATAAGGCATGGATTTGTTCTTCCCCCCCCCCTTCACATATGAGATGACCAGTCACAAACTTCAGTCATGTCAGGTGTCATCTAGCAGCACTTCTACTTTGCAATTTGGATTCCTCACATCAAGTTATATTTTAAATCTGGTAAAAATACAAGTTATTTCAAATTGATGCTTTGCAACAGACAAATTACAAATCTCAAGGCCACTGACATTCATGAACTTGTTCACGTTTGCTCAAGGCACAGGCATCAAATCATCTTTTTGCATGCACCTTTAGAAAGGAGTTCTCTGCCAACGTCTTATTTAGAGAAAGTAAATAGTTACAGGCAGAAAGAAACACTTTACAGCCAGCTAAAGTAGTGTTAGTTATGATACAGTGCAGATTTTACTTAAACACTTTATTAAAATGTCACCATTATCCAATTGCCTAGAGATTTAGAGGGAAGAGGACAGAGTAATTTGGTAGACAGATAAACAGCTAACTCCCTTTACCTTCCAATTCCAGATCTGTTCCCTACCAAGCACTGGTGTAGTGAGAGACCAGTTCAAGGTGTGTTCGTTTAAGACAAGGAAACTATTGCATCATATTTAGGGGTCAATCCTGCAAACCTTCACTCACAAAAGTGATCCCAAGTAGTGACTATGATGGAATTACTGGTGCAAACAAGGGTTTATAGGATTGGGTGCTAGGTCTGTGCACACCAATTAAACAAAAACCACCCCCATCCTGCAAAGAGTCAGCAGGTAAGCTAATCTCACATCCTTCCTGGGCAGGAGCATTTCCTCAAAAGCTGAGCACGCTGACATCATTGAAACAGTTGGTGTTTTGGCCCATTGTCCTCTAATTGAGAGAAGACTGCAATTTCCTCTGCCAGTCCCCATTTAAAAAAAAAAAAAGATAGGGGTTGAGTGAGTGTAGTCAAGTGTGGTCCTTCAGGGCACTCAACACCTCTACCCAAAAATGGACTTTTTTTTTTTTTTTAAATATAAAAAAAACTGTTCTCCAAAATCCAAACAAAACTTCAGGCAAATCCCACTGAGGCTTGGCCTCAATTGTTATGTGGACTGCATATGCTAACAAAACAAAACCAAAAAAAACCCAACCTTCTGTTGGCATAAGCATTACTATTTACTTAGAACAGGATACAGACTAACACGGTTGCTACTCTGAAACCTGTCACTATTTACTTAGTATCACATTTAGAACCTTCTTAAAATTACTACAGCATGAAAGGCTAATTGCTTAATCTAGTTACACTGCACAACAGTAGATCTGCTCACCAAATGCAGCATGTGATAAAGAGAATCACAGGACCTCTCCATGCCTTTGTTCCTGGGTTTACGTTTAACTCTCCAAAAAGCTGACATCATTGGAAAGATATTGTTGTTACTCAGCATTTTCATTTTCAGTAACAAATACACTTAAAAAAAAAAAATCCACATTCTTTCCATATTCAGCTGATCTGAAATTCTTTCCTGCTCCAGACAAGTGTTCTTTCCTCATATTCCATGCTGCTTACTTGAGTCACAAGCACAGAAAACACCCTCCCCTGTATTTTAATGAGAGGGCAGCTACTGCACTTCTGCAAGACTCTGCTCCTGTGTCATTTGCTGTAGGTCTCGTTCTTTCAATAGATCAATGAGAATTTAATTCTCAGCTCTAACTAGTGAAGTCACTTCTGAAGACTCCCTTTCATGAAACGGTCATATGAGAACTCCTGCAAGAAATGGCTGAAACGTGCAGAGGGGAAGCTGACAGTGGAATATAAATGTCTATTGCCTGTGGATTAGTATCAGCTGATTGGCTGCAACCTGTACTGCATAAGATTATTAAACATCAGGGCAGACAGTACACACCAATTAGACAACTTTAAAAAGCCAGTTAGATTCTTGGAAAACCTTAAAGTTGCTTTTTAAGAAATCCCCATTTTAATCCTTTTACCTCAACTTCTGCATGTGTTGAGGGATTTGTATCAATAGATAATTTTGGTTTTCATTAACACTGCAAAAGAAGATTCATCTTCACAGAACACGTTCGATAAATGACATGCACACAGAGTCATTAGTGCATGGTACCTTAAGCACAGCTGCAAGGTAATTAGTTTTAATTTCAAGAGACAGGTCTTAAATTAGAAAAAAGGAAATGAACATCCAGTAGCATTTCAACTCATTAGATTTTTAAACATCCACAAGTGGGAAATGTGGCAGATCACTAAACAAAGCGCCACTGACCTGATCACCACAGTAAATGTGTCATGATGGCTACAATGTGCAAAATACTTAAGCTTTTGTTGCTGTGCGATATTGAGAACCTGCCTCTACATGTTTTAACCTCCAGACCAAGGGTGTTAAATTAGCACACTTTAAGCAAATAAGGAGATAATTACTAAGGCTAGTTTTTGTTAAATAAAACTTACACTAGTAAGTCAGCTACATGGTATCCTGTTAAACTAGAGATGGATGACTGACAAAGATGTTACTGGTTTAAATTCTCATACTGATCTTGGATTAGAAATTGAGGCTATGTCTACACTATAGACCTCACAGTGGCACAACTGTACAGCGGCAGCTCTGCTGCCCGTAAGGTCGCCTGTGTAGCCACTCTCTGCCGACAGGAGAGAGCTCTACTGCCGGCATAAGAAAACCACCCCCAACAAGTGGCGGTAGCTATGCCAGCAGGAGAGCAGCCACCAATGTAGCACTGTCCATACTGACACTTTTGTCAGTGAAACGTATATCACGGGAGGGTTCCCACATCCCTGACTGACAAAAAGGGTTTGCCAACAAATGTGCTCATGTAGACAGTCTATAAAGGTGCACAACCCACTGAAATTCAAAGGAGTTTGGCTTAGAGGGGCTGTGGCCTGTCTCTAGTGCAACTTTTGTTAAAAATATAAGCATAAGAGCTTGCCGATATTTACATGTTTACAACTGAGAGATACTGAGCTCACTAAAAGTCAGCTGTACATGGGCTGCTTTAACTTTTAAAAGAAAGAAGAGTGATTAGAATCTCAAAAAAACAACCTAGAGATTAAAACCACCAGACCTATCAGTCAATTCCCTCTTCCTATGCAGGATTGTTTTTATAATGTATTTTCTAATGCTTTATCTAGCACAATTTTAAGACATCCCATCTCTTGCTGTTTACAGCGGGATAATTCCATTGAAATAATGAGGTTTTGTTCTAATGCGTCCCAATTTAATGGAGACCTGCTTAGGAAATGGCAAATAAATAAAAATAAATAATAAATAAAAAAACCTTGTGTCTTTCCCCTCTTCTTTGTGATATATGAAAGGAGCCTAGAAGTTTCTCCTGCTTGTTTTTTCCATTCAAAATTCACACCTGGCATACTCTGGAACTATTTTAATATCATCAGGAAAAAACATACTGTCTAAAGGTTAGAAAACAAGGGGTGAGAGGTTGCTGGGGGTGGGGGGGAAGCTGGCAACAGCAGGGGGGACTCTCAGGTCTACTTTATCAAGTCAGATAAGTAACAAGGGAACAAGCTCAAGTTTTGCAGAATTCTTTGCAGGTTACAGCCATGCCTCTCATAGTAGCCATGCTCAAATAGCATCTCCACTGACCACTGCCTTCAAACTCTTTCCTCTCCCCACTTCCTCCAGGTGCATTTCACTGTGTACAGAGATAGTCAGTGCAAGTTAAGGCTGATGATGTGAGCATGATTCATAATCTCAGTAGGGTTGGAAGGAGGTGGCAATAGCATGGAGAAGACACCTTTTCTTGCATTACCCTGCAAATGACTTCCAGGGGATTTTAGGAGTATGACGTGTGGTGAGGGTACCTTCATAGAGGAGATTAGCTGACGGTAGAGTCTGTTAATTAAATGCCCAGTGATACAGAAGACATTTTAAAGCAAAGCACAACTATAAAGGGGAATTAGGAACAGAAGTCACAGCCGCCTTTCCAGTGCAGCTTCTTAAGCTACACATTTACTAGCATTCTCTCTGGCTTTAACAGAACTATTTTTAAGTTTTGTTGAAATTCAGGAGCATGGGAGAATTGTAAAGAATACAGAGTTGTTCTATATATAAAACAGGGAAAGTAGAGTTAGCAAGTTAAAAGAGATATTTGTTGTCACTATAAATATATTCTGTATTGAAAACACACACACATCCCTCCCGGCCTTTTGATTCAAGACTAAAAAAAAGTTTAAGGAGAAAAAACAAAACAAAACACTGAACTCAAAAATTCTCCCCCATGAATCACGTAAGTTATGTATAATGAGAGGCTTCTTCAAAGATGCATTTTCTAATATTTGGAAATGTGTAAAACAGGTGATAATGTTTCATTGACACAAAATGAAATTTCCACCTCATTGAAAGTCTGCACTCATTAAATGTACAAGTTAGTTACAGTTCTTCCTCTCTTATCAGAAGTGTAATAACTACTAAAACACAGCCAAAGCACAGGGCTGATCATACAGTTCATATACTTTGCTTTAGACAGCTGACGGTTCACAGAAGCAAAGTGTGAAATGGGACATCGCAGCCTCTTACATAATTCATACATAAAACTTTTAAAAGCTACAGAAAAACCAACCACAGCAAGAGTATCCCTAGCCAAGTTAGCAATAGATACCATTAATATGTGGACCGTTTTTCTGTAAAGAAACATTCATTTCAGACCTCCTTACAAATCATGCAGGTATCCACACTTAAATTTTAAATAAATAAATAAATGTCCACACACATTAGTACTTCCCCCACTTTTGAAAAATATAAATTTTATACTTACTATAAAATGATTCCCTAGGAAAATCTAGAGACGAAGTTTAAATATAATCTTCTGCTTTACATACAAGTTCTGTGTATGTTTCATGCATGGGAATGCTTTCTCCTATCTATCAAAGGAAAGGCTACAAGCTAGTATGACATAAGGGATCAGGAAACAAGAGGCCAGGGGCTTTTTCCTTCCTTTCAACTATGATAATCTAATAGTGGTATTTGGGGGATTGGTTTATGACTCACCAAGACACATTTTCAACTAAAACAAAATGATGGGAAACCACAGAAATAGATATAGAGAGAGTAAGCAAGCGAATGAGCACGGGGAGGAGCCACAGAGACGCAATAAGATCAGTCCTACATAGTCTATACTCACTGCACAGTGAATTCTGTAGAGCTTGGGTTACTAACGCAGCATCAATTATGCAGCAAGTACTTAAAATATAACAAACAGCCAGCCCTTTTAAAGTAATCTTACCATATGTACTTGATTCAGCTTCAGAGAACACTAATCTCCACAGATCATTTTGTGCAGTATTCACGATTACCAAAGCTAGAACAAACTACCAAACCATGCCAGAACTCATCCCTTAATAGACAGCAATTAGCTATTTATGCAGCCTGTTAACTATAATTGGAGAGTTCTGCTTTAATCAAAGGTAGATTGGCTGTAATTAGTTTTGCATTTAAGCTGCTAACATGCAAACTATACTATTGATTTAAGGCAATAATATAACTTTTGTGCTTCACACCTTTGGAAGTTACTAAAGAGAAAAGGGGAGGAAAATGTGACAAATCAATCTGGAAATGCATTCAGCTCACCTGCCCAAGGGGAGGAAGTGATAGAGTTGCTATATTTTAATATGTGAAAAGCATTATCACACATCACAGAAGATCAGAACCAGGTCTACTCTTTACCCCTCATGGATCCAGAACACAGCTCTTACTCAACAGGTGTTGATGTGCTGTAATCAAGGCTGTAATTTGTTACACTCTGTATCACTTGTAAACACCTTAAAAGTAAGATCAACATTTTCCTAGGGAAGATGCTCTAATCATGCACAGCTGTGAAGTCAGCATGTCAGCTGTGACTCTACTGCACCTTAGGTCTTTGTAATGTGAAAATGAAAATCTCTCACCTTGCTCATCCTATCTGTCTCATCAGAGGTCTCCAAATCAGGCACTTCTGCTTCTTCTGGGGCTGCCTCAGCACTGCTTTCTTGTTCGCTGAAGAGCGTGTGCCCTGCCAAAATTGACATGTATGTGGAAACAAAATAGTGGGTTATGCAAAATGTGAAAAGTTTAGAGCAGTGAATAATGAGCTTTCATGAACATTCAGATTCTCATCCTGCAATGAGCTCAGCAGGCGTCTGTGCCAGTGGTTCCTTGGATGCACAGGGGCCTAGCAGCATTCAGCTCACTGCAGGAGCAGGGCCTAAACAGGGATTTGAGCACAAAGGTTTCATGGCCACATATGAAATTTGATTGAACTATAAACACTAATCACATAATGTTATGGGCCTGACTGAAGTTAGAAGCCACAAAAGTTGATGCAGAGTTAAGGCCAAGTTCCATGTTGAGATTAGGTTTTATAAAGCTCCAAAGGCCCTACAAAGGCCTGTGCTTAACTTTATACTCGAGCAATTCCACTGAGCTCATTGTGACTACTCATGTAAAGTTGAGTGCATCTTTCCAGGATCAAGGCCTTAGTTAACATTTCCTCCACACAGCCTTATATTGGAAGAGTTTAATAAATTACAGTTTATTGTTTTACATTAAGTTTTTCTTTTAATGTTAGAATCAAAAATACTTTTACAGGGATTTTTTAAGTTATACTATTAATTGACAATTGCATCTTTCTGTATGCAATATACTAAAGTAACTGCATTAATCTATATCTTGGCAGTGTAAGAACTACATTTCTGATACAACAGCCCATAAAGATTCCTTTGCAGGTACTGCCCAAGACCACGAACTCTTAAGCACATGCGTAATTTTTGCACACAAGTAGTCCCACTGAAGTCAGTAGGACTACTCATATACTTAAAGAAATGTGTGCCTTTGACTCACGCAGCTGTGAGTAGAAATGTAAGTAAACATGTCTTAGGCCTCTGGTGTCAAGTATCAGAGGGGTAGCCGTGTTAGTCTGAATCTGTAAAAAGCAACAGAGGGTCCTGTGGCACCTTTGAGACTAACAGAAGTACTGGGAGCATAAGCTTTCGTGGGTAAGAACCTCACTTCTTCAGATGCAAGAGCTGATGCTCCCAGTACTTCTGTTAGTCTCAAAGGTGCCACAGGACCCTCTGTTGCTTTAGGCCTCTGGGAAAGCCAAATTTTACATACGTTAGCTTTCTAGCTATCTAACAGGGGAATGAACAGTTATGGTGTTCTAACTGGAGGGGAGAATGGAGGCGTACCAGAAGTTTCCTCCTTAAGAAGATTATTCGTATATGACATTCATGGATTTCACGTAAATCTAAAGGCAACTCATTTGCTTTTCAGAAGCACCTTTATGAGCCTGGCATAAAAACTATCCCTAACAGGAATAATTTAACAGTATTCAGCGAGGCAATGAACGGCACCAGAGACAGGAAAATTTTTCCAGATCCCAAGTCAATTTGAGTGCTGCTGCACTCGAATTTTGTGCCAGACTAAACAGACACTCCAGAGAAGCTGAGTATTTGTGTCTAGATTTTAACTTTTTTTCCCATTAACTCATAACTACAAGTTCATTCAAGGTTGTCACAATCCTGCAAATCCGATGAACATGGACAGACCCCCGTTGTCTGCACTGAGCCCCATTAATATCAGCAGTGTGCCGCACAGGTGCAAGGATCCACCTGCATGAATTGGGACTACTATTTATATGTAGTCTGTATTGTTCTTTATAGCATATGGGTTTTTATATTATATAAGTTACCTAAAGAATACTCTATCAATAAGCAATGAAACAACAACAAAGAATAACAAAGGAAGAAAAAAACCTTGTGAATATCCCATGTTAGCCTTTTTGTGTGTGTGGCATTAGTAATCCAGTTTTTAACCTTTCAGCAGTCCGACAAAAAATTATGCTCTAGTTATATGCAACATGCTGGAAAAACCTATTATCTATTTCTTTGATCCCAAAGGGGATATGAGCAGCTCTCTTAAATTACTAGGTATTTTCTGTAAGATGTTTCGATTTATGTAGGTCACAGTTTTCTTCTATATAAATTAGCATTTGATAATGTTTTCAGCCTAGACCAATATTGGCACTATTGTAGCTCTCATGTTGTAAATAAGAAAACAACAGAAAGCACATACCAATTACAAAACAGATTTATGCCGTTGATATTTCTCAGCTGTATTCAGTGGGGTTTTGAGTGACAAGATTATGGGTGACTGTTTGGGTGTTCTGATTCAGAGTGAATGGCAAGCCATTGTAGTGATTAGTGTGCTCAAAATCTCCCCTGTCAAGTCTATTGCTTTATTCTGTGGGTGTACTGAAGTGGAATTCATTATTATATCTGGAAATAGAGATGTATTTTAAGAAATTTACTAGACATATCAGAAAATTCAATTCTGCTGGCCCTTCACTGAAGTTCACAGAAAGTTAAAGTTAGTACAGTTGCTATTATGAGTGTTTTGCTAAAAAAAATAAAGTTGGGCCAGGAAGGCATGTTAGGGCAGGCTTTCTAGTTCTCATTTGAAGACAATTCATACTTGACTTTGGGCCTGGGTTCAAAAGTGCCAAAATCTCATCAAAACATCTCTCAAGCTTTTAGCCACAACCGGCAAAAACTTTGCAAGATCTTGCAAGATTTTCCCCATCCTGAGTTACATCTGAACCAAATTCAGAAAACGTGACCCTGCTGGTTTGGCTCCAACTTGCACCAACCTGTAGAAACCAGTACAGAGCTGAGTGACCTTTGAATTAAAATATTCAAAAATAGCAGAGAGGAGGTTCATATGGGAGGTTCCCATGGAGGCCTATCTCCATTGTGCTGAAAAATCTAAGATCTCGATCTTGACAAGGTCTGGTTTAATGGGTTAAGATAGATGATAATGAAATGCATTTGTGGAAGTGTTTGGTTTCTAAGAAATTAAATCTGTGCTGAACCTCTCATTTCTACAGTTTAGTCCATCAACTTTTATTACTTTCCGACACCTTTACTAATATCTAGCAAAACTCTCAAATCCCCTTAAATGTCCATTTAAAAAAGGGGAAATGTGCAGAATATCATGAGTTTGGCGTGAGCAGCCTCTGTTTGTCCCCTACGATTAATTATCCATTTTAAGCAGTGTGAAATGCAGCCCACAATTATGTCTCAGCCTAAGCCAATGAACAGCATGCCTTTTATAGTTATCAGGGCTTCTTTTCCTGTTACTAGTCAGACACCTCTTTAATCTACTTCCTGCAGTATAAACACTCCTACCCAATACAGACAGCAATCTTTCACTTACATCTTAATGAACAGTCACACAATGCATGTTCTGCATTGTTCTTTCACACAAAAGTCTTAGGCTGTCAAACTCAGTGTCTCTTTAATAGGGTTATCTGCTGGTAGTTATACTTTGCCACGGAACTCAGTAAAGTTGAATGTTCTTACAATATCTATTTAAATACATTGCAGTTACTGTCCCCTTACTGTTGGTTCATTGCATGGTTTTATTCATATCCTGAAAATCTTTATTTAGCTATTAATGGAGCTCTATAAGGACAATGTACTAAGTTCTCTTTTGCTGTAACTGGAGACAGTCTAGGCATATACAACTTGTTAATGAAGATGGCAAAGTGGCTTCACTTTTTATGAAGGAATTAGAAAGAGAAATTCAGAAAACAGCAAAGGGGCAGCAAGGTAGCTAAGAACATGTTTCACTTTAAGCACATGAGTAATCCCATTAAGATCAACAGGACTGCTCTGATGCTTAAAAGTTGGGCATGTGCTCAAGTATCTTGCCAAACCAGGGTAACAATGACCACAAAAATAGCTGTCCTTTTTAGGAGTGCTTGTAAGAGATTTCGCTCTGTTGTTTGTTTTACCCGATGCATAAGAAGAGTTTGGTTTTAAAAAAATTAAATTAAAGGGAAACTGTCCAGGTCCAGGTCCAGGTCCAGCACAGAATTCTCATACCTACAGTAGAACCTCAAAGACACGAACACCAGAGTTATGGACTGACTGGTCAACCGGACAACTTCCGGTTCCAGAGGGTATCAGGTAGCAGCAGAGACCAAAAAAAAAAAAAAAAAAAAAAAAAAAAGGGGGGGGGGGGGAAGAGGAAGGGCGGCAAATATTTTACTGCCTCAGGGCTTCAGCCCTGGGGCTCAGGGCTTCAGCCAGGTTGGGAGCTAAGGCTGCAGTCACAGGGTGAGGGGGGTCAGGGCTCCGGGCAGGGGGGTGGAAGTCAGGGCTTCTTTCCCTTGGGAGCACTGGGGCTCAGGGCTTCGGCCCTGCGGGGGGTCCTGGGGGTTTGGGGCTTTAGCTATAAGGGGAGTGCTGGTTTCAGCCCTAGCATTCCCACCACAGCTAAAGCCCCAAGCCCTGGTGCACCCCCCAACCCCAGCTGAAACTGGGGTTGGAGCCGTGGGCAGCCCTGAGCCCCAGTGCCCCTCACAGGGCAAAAGCCACAAATGAAGCTGTGGGGCTGAAGCCCCAAGCCGCAGTGCTTACCCCAGATCTAAAGCCCTGAGCCCCTGGTGTTCACAGGGTCAGAAGCAGTGGTGAGCTGTAGCTGTGTTCGCACCGGTTCGCAAGAACCGGTTGCTAAATTTAGAAGCCGGTGTAGAACTGGTTCCTAAAAGGGCGGGCAAACTACGGTCCGCGGGCCACATCCGGCCTGAGGGACCGTCCTGTCTGGCCCACTTGAGCTCCCAGATGAGGAGGGCCAAGGCTCCCCCGGCCCCTCCCCCCATTACAACCCCCTCTTGCAGAGCCGCCGGAGCCCTGGGGGAAGTGGCGGGACTCCAGCAGCTATTTAAAGGACAGGGGTGGCAGAGGCAGCTGGAGCCCTGGCCCTTTAAATAGCCCCTGGAGCACCCCGCTACCCCAGGACTCGGCGGCTATTTAAAGGGCCGGGCGATAGAAGCAGCGGGAGCCCTGGACTTTTTAAATAGCCCCCAGAGCCCCCACAGCCCTTACCCCAGGGCTCCAGCAGTGGGGCTCTGGTGGCAATTTAAAGGGCCTGGGGCTCCAGCCTTTAAATTGCCCCCCTGGGGAAGCCGGGCCACCCCGGTATGACGCACCCGGCTTACTTTCACTTCTGGGTAAGGGGGTGGGGCTGCGCAGCATCCTTACACAGCAGCATGGTAATGGGGCCAGCTGGGGGCTGGGAGGAGGGGCTGGATAAGGGGTAGGAAGCAGTTGGAGTGAGTGGAGGTTATGAGGAGATGGTCAGGGGATGGGGAACGGGGGGGGGGGGGGGGTGTTGGGTAGGCGTGGGAGTCCCAGGGGTCTGTCGGGGTGGTGGATGATGGGGTTCGGGCAGTCAGGGGACAGGTAGTGGGGCAAGTTGGGTAGGGTGCAGGGTCCTGGGGGGGGGCAGTAAGGGTGGGGGGGTCTTGGGAGGGGGTGGTCAGGGGACAAGGGGGGGGTTGATGGGTTGTGGGTTCTGAGGGGGGCAGGACATGGGTTGGGGTCGGACGGGTGGGTGGCGGAGAGGAGACAGGCATGTGGGGCTTGTACTCACCGCGCGGTTCCCTACTGGGTCTTTGGTGGCACTTCGGCGGCGGGTCCTTCACTTGCTCCAGGTGAAGGACCTGCTGCCAAAAACCCAGAGTGAGTGAAGATCCCTCTGCCACCGAAGTGCCGCCGAGGACCTGGTAGGGAACCGGTTCTTAGGATTTTGGGAGCTCATCACTGGTCAGAAGCCCTGACCCTGCCCAAAGCCCCAACTCTCCCTCTCCCCCCCAGCCCCATGGCAGAAGTCCGTAATGTTCAGAGTTATGGACAACCTCCATTCCTGAGGTGTCGGTAACTCTGAGGTTCTACTGTAATGCTAACTAATAAGCATGGAGCCAGAAGGGGGAGTGATAACACCACATGCACACTCAGATGATCTGTATATCCATAATAAAGCTGTTGAGATTTTACAGAAAAAAATGGTAATTTTTAAGTGGGTCCTGGAGCTTTACAGTCTAAAAACTGAAGTGTTAACAATGCTGCTTTCTAACAGGTTAAAAACTAGTACAACTGGATACATGAAGGGTTTCGGAAGACTGAAGAACAAAAATTCTAAACACAGCTGGCAGACACAGACCAAATCACCAGAAACTTCCTTTGAAATTGTATGTTCACAATGTTTAACATCATAAGGGTTGTAACAGTAATAGTGATCTGTTCCTCTGGCTCTTCACTTCTTTACCTGGTCCCTGCGTAATGGGCAAAATCTTCAGATTATCATCCTGTAAGTCCTATTGAAACTTTAAGACCATGTAAAGAACCAGTAAAGGTATTTTAAACATGCTACATGACACCTCAAATTAGAAGTCTGCCTCACAAAAATAAACCAGACAAAACTAAGGTCACTGTTGCTCTGAAATCCAAATTTACTTGCTCTGGGGAATCAGCAAAAGAAGAAGACAGAAAGAAAAAAAAATGGAGATTCTATAATGCAGTGAACAGTTTGTTTGTTTTTACAACATATGAATCTTTCAGATCCTAGGGTAACCTGCTCTGGTTTTCCTGCTCGCAGAGTGACAAATCACAGACTGCTCAGGAACACTTAACTGGTTCATAAATAGAAAATGAATGTATTCATTCAAAATAGTGATATACCTGTTTTACCCCCTATACCACATGAAGTGATCTGTCAGGCTCTTAGTTGTCCCTGTATTTTGCATAGTGTGTTCTATGTCTTCCGATGCTGTAATCTCATACAGAACAAGAATATTTAGAGCCTCACCCCCAAAATCTAGTACATGAAGAGTAGCTCACATATCTCCACATGGAGGCCATATGGTTTCACTATGCAGAAGAGAAGTCGGGAATGCCTCAAGAAATTATGGATAAAAAATAACCTTTTACTATGTTACTAACCTAGTGGCAATGCTCTATGCTGAGTTTTGGGAGACCTACCTCTGGATTTCTAGTCCCCATTCTCTCACTCCCTGGACTGGATGAAGTTGTGTGTTGTAGACTAGAGGCAAGACACTATTCTTGGGGAAGGGAGAGGGCCTTGAGTGGTCATTTTAGCTAATTACGGGGAAAATGTTGAGGGTCTCCAGAGGGAGTCCTAGCATGTAAAGTGCTTATCAAGCAAAATTATAATGGCTGTGTTGGGGGAATAGAAGATTAAAACCTGGGAGAAAATTAAAAGGTGAGAGGAGGAAATCTTGTGGTTTTGTAACAGGCACATATTTTCCCCCTGAGAGGTTCTATATGCCTCTTCTTCACCTTGCTATACATCAAAATCTTAGTAGTTAGCCTAATTAATCACAAAAGAAACAAGAGTGGGCTAAGAGCCAGTGGGTCCAACGGCGTTTAAATTGCTGGAATTTTGGTTTGGTTTTCTATTAACCCCCCTCCTCCAAACACACACCAGTAAAAAAATATCCAATATCAACATTTTTAAAGGCTTCCTAAAAGGATCAGAATCTAAAATATTGACCCAATAAACAGAATTATCTACCAAAGCTCCTTTGGTAAAAATTCCATCCCACACTCTCTGCATGACATGCAGCAAATTGCTCCAGTAAAGTATAGCGTCTAAAGCCACATAAACATAATGGTCCAGCCAGATCCTGAGCCCAATAATGTTAAACTGCAGTGTTTAGGTGGATTTTCTTTTAGCTCAGTACAGAAATATAAGTGTACATGCTATAAGTAAAGCATGTGATAGAAACCACTGAGCTGATTTATCCAGCCAGCCAAGCTGGCAGTAATCAGCTAGGATACAAATAAATAGGTCAATGGGTATTTCACACTTGATTGCTTTGGACAAGAAGTCACAGAGCTGAAACCAAAATCTGAGACACAGCTACAATCCCAGATATAATAATAAAAGGTACCTCTATTTAACTTACATTTCAATCCAGTTCAGATAGTAAAAACCGAATAATGCACAGGGGCTAGGAGAATAAGAGCTTTGGAAAAACCTTTTATACTTTCTTCCACTGATGTCTAAAGAGATGGAAAGTGATGGAGGAGATCTAAATGCTTGCCTCCAAACCTCAACCTTTGAAGTAGGTCCCAAACCCTATTCCCGCTTTAATCTAAAATCTTCCCAATTAGAACATGTGTGTTGTTCAGTTTTAAACATTTTTAACACCATGCTTTAGATGCATATGGCAATTGCAAGCACTTTAACAAGGTAAAATTGTGTTACTGAAACTTCTGTAAGCACCTCTGAACCATCTGCTGAAATGCTATTTTATTGTTTCCTCCAATTTAAATTGAGATATTCCTACTCTTCCTTCAGCAACAGTGAAATAAAGGGAAAACCATACTCACCTCCCCAATTTTCCTGCTATGGGGAAAAAATTCTGACAACAAGGTTTTAGCCTTCCCTATGACCTATAAGCCCTGCACTGGAAGGGTAGTAACTTACTCAAACTGGGATCAAGATGCTCTTACCTCAAGAAAGAAAATTAAGTGATTTTATATGTGTAAGGGTGACATCTTGTGGCCAAATATCAAAATCCCAGGTATGGAGTTTACGATTATTCCCACCTCATCCTCACAACTGCTTTTTAAAAGCAATCATTCAACTACTATTGATGCCTGTTCGTGTTCTATCTGCTAGCTAACAATTTCAAACACGGTCAGTTTTTAGGAGCCTTCTTTCATGTTTGCCTTCTTCAGAGCAGGAAAAGGAGAAAAAAGAAAATAAAAAACCACTCCATTTTATGTTATTCTGACCACATTTTTAAATGAACTTCTGAAAAAATAAATCAAACAAATAAACACACTTAAGAGTGTCTTTTGTTTTGGGGTATTCACATATTTAAAAAGCCAAACAAAAACTCACACATTTCTCTGACCAAATATCTACCAAATCACTACCGAGCCAGGGAATTTGTGGTTGCAATTTAATGTAACCACAGGTCATGTCATAAATTCCCAAGCTCCTGTTGATAATCTAACCACAATGTTTAGGGCTTGATTCTCATCTCACGCAGGTGTAAATCAGGAGTAACTCCACTGTGGTCAATGGAGTTACACTGATGTATATTGGAACCAAAGTGAACCCATTTTATGTTAATTTCCTTAATGGACATTGTTACCTTGGTTACTGCCGCTATACATCAGTGCACTGTCACTCAAGTCAGACAGGTTTTCCATGCGACGTGGGGGTAGTTGCATTAACTTCTGCCCCCCCTCTATCTCAGGATAAGTACGCACTGTAAGGCACAGTGAAGGCTGAACAAGGGCATCTTTCAGCATGGTTGAATCCAGGTCTTCTGCTCCTCTTTTGTTAATCTCAACAATTTCATCACCAGCTTTAAGGCCTGCAGAACAGAAAGTAACAGGTAAGTATCACACAGTAAGTTTCTGTTGCCCATGTACCCCAAAGACATCAGTCTGTTTATTTATGAAGTGCTAGTAACTGTGATATCTAGACATGACATAAACATTTATGATTCCAAACATGCAGAAACTTGATGGATGCTGATTTTTGTGAAGAGATCTATCTTAGGGTTTTCTACGGCATCCCATCACCATAGTATCATTATGCTTGCTGTCACCATGTAGTACATTTACAATGTATTCACTGAGTTCCACCATACGCTCTTTGTGAGTGAAGAAATAAACTTTTCTCTACATTATTTTCAAGGAGAAAAACCATGCACAGCATTTACAGAACACAGTGCTTATAAACAGACTCAGATTTCTAAAGCTTTCCAGATTATTGGTGAAGAAAGTAGTAGTGTGACATGAATTCGAACAGGAATCTACTTTCCTGCTTCACATTGACCTAGGGGTTAGAATGAGAGAAAATGGATCATAGAAATAAGACACTAATTAATTCCTCAAGACTAAAAACATTTTTAACTTTAAAGTAAATTGTCCCAAGAAAGTCAAACTTCCAAGTTTCAAGACATCACAATTCTCATCATTAACTGGAGTCATTTAGCAGAGAGTGTTTGTTAGAAAATGTTTAGGGCAAGATTGTGGCTTTACATTAGTGGCTGCATTGCAGGGGTGGGTAGGAGGAAAAGCCATGTAACGGTGGCCCTTCTCTGCTGATCAGTGCACAGGAAGGGATGGGAGAGAGGCCCAATCATGACCCCACCCTTTCATGCAGACTAGCACCATAATTCATCTTAGATCAGGGGATCTCATCTTTTTCAATACCAGGACTCCCCTCCCTCTCCATTTAGCTGGGATGGCATCTCCCCTTTAGCAATATGGAAAGAGCAAGAGGGCCACGACCCCTTGCACTGAGACCTCCTCTTCTAGATTTCTAGCACTCTGGTATTGTGTAGGAGGACTCCACCTGGACTCTGCAGAAGGCTTCTTGTGCTCCTGCCCTTCCTTGCCCACCAAAGGTGAGCCACCGTCTAGCCCTCAAACCAGTGAGTATAATACAGAAAAGGGAGAGGAGGAGGATTACTAGCCAAAAACCTTAGGGTGAGAACTAGGGAAGTACTAGGCAGGTGCGATAAGGCTCATAGCCAAATGGAAAAAAACAGGGATTTTGGGCATTTCCCCAGTTCTGCTTTTTCTAGCGTCTCCATTTCCATTTTTGCAGTAGCAAAAGCCATTTTATGACCGAAAACTGCTTTTTCCAATAGATAGACGCCGGGAAGATTTACTGGTTGGTTTGAGCATTGTGTTGTCTCTTCCCATCAACTATTCACAGCTCTTCTATCTGGCAGAACTGGAGTGTCTTGTGTTCTCATGGTGCAATCCCTGCGGTAAAAGTCATCTGAACACGTGTGACTGAATTGCTGACATTCTCTTTATAAAGCAGGATTAGCGATATCGTTTATTTAATTTTCTTCACACTGATGAGTGCTTTATTGAAAGAGGCAAGTCATTACGATGGCTAAGGAAAAGAGGCAATGTCCCTAACTGAAACAGAATTGGATTTAGGACTTTATTTTGCCTCCTCCCTGGTCCTGAAAACATATTATATCCTATCACATAAATCCTCTAACGCTAAATTTATTGCTTGGAAATTTATTCATGGTATTTATCCAATTTTTGGCATTATCTGTAGTCCCAGTTTCTAAGGGAAATAAGAATCTGGAGAGAAAACAGCTGGCTTCAACTCAGCCCAGGAAAGACAAAGGTGGTGATGATAGACAAACGGAAGCATTTTGAAGATCCAGCAGAGAATATGACCTCACTCTGAACAGGCGGTTTGTACATCCTGGCAGCCAGCTGCACGCTGGACCAGCTTTCATTATCAGGGGGGCCTCCAGGGTCAATCCAGGCTGAAGCATGTCACAGTGATCTGTTCTGGAGGTACTGAGTGCATTGATTAATGTAGCTAGGCTAGGACATTGCAATATGCTGTACCTTGGACTGGCCCTGGAGGCCACCTGAAAAAGAAAGCTAGTTCAACACACCACTGCCTGTTTGGCAGAGCAGACCGACTTGAGCACATCACAATAAATAATATTCTGCACTGGCTGCCTAGCCAGCACTGGGCTGATTTCAAGATCCTGGTCCTTATCTTCAGACCCCTAGCCAGGCTCCATCCTGTTCATCTGCAAAATCACTTCTTGCTCCACACCCGAATGTGTCAGCTGCACTTGAAAGGGGTGCTCAGGCTGACGGACAGCGGAAATTGCAGGGTCAGAGGATAAGCTGTTCTTGGTGGAAGCTGTTTAAGCACAGAGTTCTCTCTATAGGAGATCATGCAGACCCTGAGTCTTGCCATCCTGAGGGCAGGATGCAAGACTCAGCTCTTTCAGCAAGACTTCCCCTAAGAATTGCATTGTGAATCCAGCTGCATCCTCCAGGAAATAAGCAGCCCAGATTTGAATCTGCTTAAGTAAGTGGCTTTACATTTGGTGAAATGGGGAGAGATGTCAGAGGAGGCTGTGGGAGTTTTGTTCTTCTTTAGGGGGAAAAAAAAAGATACTTCTCAGGGTTCGTCTACACTGCAGCTGCGAGTGTGCTTCCCAACTCAGGTATGCAGCGCACTAAAAATAGCAGAGTAGCCGGGGGTAGCACAGGCAGCGGTTTGGGCTAGCTGCCCACATATGTACCCAGGGAGTCCAGGTGGTTTCGTATTCGGGTGGCTAGCCCAAGCTGCCGCCTGTGCTGTTTTTAGCATGGTAGCTCAAGCAAAGCTAGAGTGTGCTTGTCTACCTGAGCTGGGAAGCACACCCCAGCTGCAATGTAGATGTGCCCTAAACATATATAATTGTGCCCAGATACTGTAGTGCTGGGCACCAAATAGCTATAAGAACAATGCTGGTCCAAACGTTGCAAACTTCAAAATTTATTGATTAAAAAGGGGAAAAAATTGTCAGTAAAAATTCTCATCATTTGACCAGCCCTAATAATATTCACCACTTCCCCACCCTTCGCCATTATTTTTTGCACTTATACTTGCACTGACTCATTTGCAAAACTAACAGCAGAATAAAATGAAACAAATGAGAATAGCTTCAAAATAAATGGACCGCAAAATCATAGTCTAAACAAGAACAAAACAGGTCAAGCATTTAGCATTATTCCGTTTTCTTTTCTGCTAACTAATGCCCTGTCACAGTGTTAACACATTAATATGTGTGTGACCATAAATGCTGCAATTGAGGCTTTATAGACTCTTTCTAACCTTGGTTCTTGTCAGATGGGATGAAATATCATTATTTTATAAAGATAATCAAGTATCTTAGAATTTGTATTATGTATTTAAGGGACATCTTCACTTTGAAATATTAAACATGCTTCTCTCTGAATTTCTTTACCTATTATTACTTTGAGTACACCTAAGATTACTGTAATTGAAAGAGTAGAGAGCAAATGTTTTTTCCAGTTTGTCAACTCACTATACAAAGTCCTATCATCTGTACAAACTGAGAAATATAGTCACTATTTCTCTCTCAGTTATAGGTATCTTACATTTTACTTACTACAATAGTAGGTAAAAAAAATGTTCACACAGAGGTGTGATTTTTTTTAAAGTTTACCCTGTTCTTTTGAAAAGACCAATTTCCTATTGACAACTTAGTTTAGCATTCCAAATCCAGAGTAGGCACGCACCCCGTTTTCTTTGTTTGCTTGTTTTTTGTCTAGAATCTTGCTCAAATATCTTGTAAAATTCAGGAAACTGCACTTGATATTTCCAGAATTTCCAAGCTGAAGGAGGACTGCCCAGACCTCCCTTCCCTATCCCTTTACATTTGCCTTGACTCACCACAGAATCCCAGAGCCTTTTGTTTGCCTCCCTATGCAATTGGTGTAAGGAGTGTAAGGAGCCTGCATTGTGTAAGGAGAAATGTTAAAGGATTTTGCAGGAAACTTCATACACCCTGGCCAGAAAGATGGTGGCCATTCATATGGGAAGAGAGTGAGGAGTGGAAAGTGACAGGAAAAAAAAGTGGAGGATCTTCATGATTCTGAAAGAGATGTAGAGTCCTCCAAAAACACTACTGAAATCCTCTTAGCTGATTACACCCTTAGGTCAGTTCTCTGGCCTAGTCAGCTCTGTTACATCCCAGGTTCAGAGCAGCCATGCTTCCTGAAATGGCTGAAAGCAAAACTAGGGACAGTGATCTCAGCCACTGGAGTGAAGATGTGCAATTTATTTTATTTCTTCATCTCTTAGTATCAGTTCTAGAGTGGCTTTATGGACCACTTGTCTTTCTCGCTGCAGTACATGGTGATCCTGTTATGGAAGAGAAGGGATGGGCAGAAAAGCAGTTCAGAATGAAGGGTGACTGCACATATACTGTAGTCAATCCCAAATCATTCCGTAGGTTGGACGGGGAGGTAGACATATGCTAAGGCAGCAGTTCTCAACCCGCGGGCCGCATGTGGCCCAATTAGCACACAGCTGTGGCCCAGCTCAGCTGTGTGCTAAAGGCCATGGGCTCTGGGCTCCCAGCTGCCCTGCTGCATGGCGGGCTCCAGGCTCACAGCTGCGCAGCAGGATCTGGGCAGCTGGCTGCCACCTGGCCACACATAATGGGGTCCTACCCCCCAGCCCCACATGGTAGGGTCCCCACACAGCAGGGTCTGGAGGCAGGGTCCCTGCCCCCCGCCCAGCTCTCCGCTTCTGGCCCCACTCTGTGGAGGGGTCTCTGGGCAGAGGGCACTGAGCATAGGGGTTTGTGGGGAGGGGCTAGGTGGGGGGCACTGTGGTTCTCAACCTGTGGCCCAGGTAACACTTTGTGGGTCGCATATGTGGCCCACCATGATAAACAGGTTACAAATTACTGTGCTAAGGTATCTGGGGCCCTTCCAAACACTTCTTTGGGACAGGGACAGGTTTTTCGTTCTGTGTTTGTACAGCACCTAACACAATGGAGTCCTTCTGGTCTATGACTGGCACTCCTAACTGCTACTGCAATACCAATAATAAAATAATAATAACAATGAGACTATATTAACTTGGGTAGAAGTCTTCCAGTATCTTTTACCTTTCTTGAAAGCCAGACCCGTCTCTTTTACACGGTTCACATAAAGCCTACGAAACCCTTCTTCTTCCACAGAAGAGAGAGAAAAGCCTACAGAAATACCAAGCGACACAATTAAAACATCTTCAGAATTAGTTATATAAAAACCGCAAGAAACATCTCATGCACAATATCTGAGGGCACTCTTTTCCACAATAAGCAAAATCCTTGATAAAGCAGTACCTGATCCTATTGTGAGCATCCTTTACTCATGCAAGTAGTTCCATAGCAGTATTCAAGAAGTCTACTCATGAGTAAGGATTATCCATGTGAGTAATGGGCTTTTCAGAATTGGGGCCCAATTTTTCAGGGAGTGAGGGGTAGTATTAAAGCTTTAAAAAACTGAAAAGGAAAATTACTAAATAAAAAAATTACTTAAAAAGCTGAATTGAATTTTTGCATTTACATAAATCATTCAAGTTTTATTTGGGGAAACCACAGCTGTAAATTGTTGGAATGCACTTAAAACTGTCTTGCCACAATTGGTCACTTCAAGAAGTTGGATATTTGCAGACAAAATGTATATAAAGTTATGGTTTGTGTCCCAAACCAACAAAGGCCAGGAAATTCAGAGTTATGGCTGATACTCACACAAGGCATAATAGTGCCTGTTCAAGCAGAATGTCAGCTTTTACCTTTTGAATTTCCTGGGCTGGGCTGGTTTGTAAAATGCTACCTTTTTTTCTTTTCTCAGCTGCTGCTGGCATGACTTGTTATTCACCAAGTTCCAGTGCACACTTTTATGGCTAAGTTATAAACCAGCAAACCAGAGATTTATAATGGAAATACTGACACAGACTTAATTTTAAGAGTGCAAATTACACAACTATATTTGATATTGGTGATTTTCTTTATCCATTACTTGGATTTCATATAATGTCAGCTCTAATGTGTGTATAAAATAAAAAGTATTTTATTAAATTTGTTTTATTTATTTACTATTGAGACTTACCTAAAAAAGGACATTTGCTTTTCTGAAACTTCATGGCACCCTAGATGTGTATTATTCTTTTTTTCAAAGAAAACTTTTATGAATCTCTAGGGAGAGATGCTTGTTTGATATGCAATCAGCCAAGAGGAAGCAGATGTACTGGGAGCCTATTCTGACTCTGACTCCCTTCAAATTGATGTTTATGGATGGCAAGTTATTCTTTCATTCATCATTAAAAAAAATAGGGGCCAGCCCACAGGCCTGTGGCATATGGCCATTTATCACTGAACAGCCAATTAGGAGAGCAGAAGCTGGGCTCCTCAACTTGGAATATAAATGGAATCTGTCAAGCTCACTTCATGCACCAAGGTTAGTGGGGAGAGAAATTCTGAATAAACTGAAGAACAGCCAGGAAAAAAGAAATGGTAAATATGGGCTTGTCCTCACTGCAGAGTTAATTCAAGTCCCATTCAGTCACAAAACCCCTTAACTCAAGTGTGGCAGTGCATTTAACAAAGTGAACTGACCCATCGAGGCTACAGCACGAGTTAGCAGAACACACCAGCTGCTACTCCAATCACTCTGTGCAGCTCAAGTGTTATTTTGCAACGTTGCTCAAGCTAGACCAACTCCAGAGGCATTAACTCAAGTGTAGATCAGCCAATATTGCAGTGAACACATAGCCTATAACATGGCTCTTGAAAGATGGGACCAAGACATTGATGAGATATTTGTGAGCTGTTTATGAGCTATAGTGTCCCCTTCCAGAGAGAACCTGGTGCAAGTGGACAAGTTCAGCTGGAAACTCTGCAGTTTACTGTAGGCCATCTCTACACTACAAAATTACGTCGACCAAACTTATGTCGCATACAGCTACCGCAGTTATTAAATCGCTTGTGTGTGTGCATGCTTGGCTCCTTGTGTCGATGGTGCACGTCCTTACCAGGAGCACTTGTATCGACCGTATTGTCAGTGTGGGATGGCTTCTGAAAGCTAGTAATAATCAAAGTAAGCAATGCAGTGTCTACACTGACACTGTCAACTTAATTACACTGACCATAACGCTACGCTGCTCAGGGTGGTGGTATTACTAAATCGGCATAGAGAGGCGTTGGCGGGAGCCAAATGTAAGGGAAGACACTTCCACAGGTAGGTCGACGCAAGGCAGCTTACATTGACCTGTGTAGTGTAGACCAGGCCTTAGTAGAGTTTCTCTCAACCATTTTGCTTGGGGAGCTGGGTTTGTCTGCCTTGAGTTGCTTTACCTTAGCGAAGTCATTTAACCTCTCTGCCTTTGATTCTCCAGCTGTTCCATGAAGATAGGAACACTTTCCTACCTTACAAAGGCACTGTCAGGATTAATTAACAGTTTGTAAGAAGATTAAAAGTGTACAAGAATTATTATGATGATTATAGCTGGAATTCAAGCAATAGCAACAGTTAATGTTGCCTACAATTTCAGTAATGACAACACTTCTTTAAATAACACTTTCTCAAGCAGGCTGCACAAGGCACATGGAATTTTGGTACATAGTGTTAAAATCTTAAAAATGTGCCGTAAATTCGCTTTGGATTGAATGAAGCACAGTAGTGAAAGCACATGATAATTTGGAAGCAGTCTTTTACAGAGCACACTGAAGGTGGTAGGAGCACTGCCTCATTCAATACAATAATTTAAGATCCTGCAAAGGTGCATTCTATTGCTATCTAACTAACATAGGCTCCAATTCAGGAAAGCATCCCTATTCATGGAAGCACTTATACAAGTGCTTATATGCTTTCCTGATTTGGGGCTACAGTGTTGCCACACTACGGATTTGTTTTAATTATTATGGTTTTTAAAAAACTAGGAAATTCAAAAAATATCTCTGTTAAGACAGCAAAGTTTAGGGTGCCAATGCTATAAAGGCTTACACACATGCTTAGTTTTTTTTTCATATTGCGAGAGGTCAGTAGGACTACTCACTGCATGTAAACTTAAGCACATGATCTTGGTAGGACTGTAAAAGTCAGCACTTTGTTAAAATTGCAACAGTTATGTTAATCTACATAAAGGCAACGTCAAGCATTAAAAATTCAAATGCACTTGCAACCTTAACTCTTGTCTCTCGTATGCATGCATTTCAATATAGGCTTAATATTACAACATCACTTAATATTATTTTTACAGGACCCAGGCCTTATTCAGAGCCCGATCCTGCTCCCATTAAAGTCAAAAGGAGTTTTGCTATTTCTTTCAATGAGTGCAGTAAGCATTATGAAGGGTATTAATTGTCTGCAGGATCAGGCCCACCCATAAGACACATTTCCTGCCTCAAACAGCTCAACCGATCATTTTATTTTACAATCGTTTGTTTTCATTGTTTTCCCCTTTTTTACGCTCCTGCCACTAAATAAACCCAAAAGGGAATAAAGACAAGCCCTTAACTATTGAAGTCTTCCCAGACGCAACATAATTATTGAACCTGGGGTCATAATTGTGCTAGTTAATATGTACGTCTTAAATCTTTAGTTTTCAAATAGCCAGTATCGCAGCTTTGCACCAGAGCTCAACATTCAAAATGGCCTACAGCTGTATAATAATCAGTTTTGGGATTCAAAATTATTCTATTCATTAAAACAGAATATTTGGATAAACATTAAAAGATGCGGATTGGCTGCCCGGGGGGTAGACTGCAAAAGAAATGTAAAAATACTGTAATTGCCTGACCAAAGGGCAATCTTGCCAATCTAAAGACTTGTAATTTTGAATACTAAAAAGCTGAAAAAACAGATAAGACAACAGAGATTTTGCTAAAATGATATACAGAATATTTCCCCCCTCTTTATAAATGTGTTAATATTATGGGGCATACTCCGGCTTCAGAGATGCACTGAGCTTCTATAGACTTCATTGGATGCCAAACTCGTGTATTCAAAGCCCGCCTATGCTGGACAAGATTGTGACCTGTCTCGGGTGCTTGGGCAGGGAAGTAAAGGGGCACAAGGGGCTTCCTTACTTCTCTGAGATGATTACCCATGCTGTGGGTAGCACCATATAGGGGAGTGCATCCTCTGAAGGGCCACTGTATAGCCCCCACACATGGGCAAGGAAGAGACTGGAGGAAGCCAGAAATGAGGGGGACAAGGGTCCATTCCCCTCGGTCCCAATGCATTGGGGGACATGAGATACATCATGCATAGAGATGGTGCTGGATACTTTCCACTTGGAGCAGCAGGTTAACCAGGAGGTAATCTGTGACTCTGGGCTAACGTTAATGAGCACTAGGGAACTTTTAGTGCACACCAGCAAGGTTCACATGGGCCAGTTAGTTTGCAACACATTGGTGTGCATTGGAATGTGCACCCCACCGGAGTGTACTACCACCCTCTGTAGGCAAGCCCAGAGTCACAATCTGCTTCCCCATCTGCTCCTGCAGCAGTGCAACAACACACTGTCACTTGAGACTTACTGCAAAGCCACAATTTATCTTATAATACAAACATTAACATAACACATGGCTATTGGGAGAGGGGAGTTCTGCTCTACAAGGCTCTGTTTTTCACCATTCCCGCTGACAAAAGCACTCCGTGGTTCCATATCTCTGTGCCATATTCTTAATCACAAGGATTTTGCACAGTATGTTCTGAGAAGCTACACAAACAAGAAAACATTAACTTTCATGAGCGATCTGCACATGCTACAGTTCATGTGCCAGTGTGGACTTTGCATTCAGTTTGTTAACCAAAAAAAAAAAATCCATCCAGCTCCAATCTGGCTTTTCATGGTTTCTCTTGCTCTGGATGACACAGGAGTCAGAGGTGCTTTTTTTATTTTGCTCAACAGTCCCTTAAGGTATTTTAATGAATTGTAAATAAGAGCGTGTTTACACCAGGATTTGATAGGAAAAACAAAAACAAATCAGGAAGAAAACTTACCATAAAAATCAGAGGCTGTATCGGACTTCTCAATCTGAATGTGCTGTGTAATTTTTTGACAGATTTCAATTTCTTTGTATAACTGAACAGACAAAATATTTAAAAAAATCCATTATCACAAAAGGTTGTACTGTTTGTCACCATTCTGAGTAGATCTTTCTTTTTAATTAAAGGGGCAGAAGGGGAACCATGATCATTTATTTACTGCAGCCTTCCCTACACCTGTAAACTGTATTGCTGGAGCCATTGTGCTTTATTTTTAGAAACACTGGATTGTGATTAAAAGAGAGAAATGTGATATTTCTAGCACTGCCTGCATGCAAGTGGTTATATGCCAATGTCCATCCACCAGTAAAGTTCTGAGTGCACAAGGACTGCAGGGTTTGGTCCCAGGTATTCCTATTTAATAGTCTGGGAAAATTCAGGGTGTGTAAGAATTCTGATTTAAAAATAGATTTAAATCATTATTTGTATTGAGACTATTTTTTAAATTTTATATCCGATTTTTTATTTACCTGTTGCCCATTCTTTACTTCTTCCCTATTTTATAGCCTGAAATTGCTGAAGTGGATTTATTTTATTTTATTTATTTCCTAATTGCTAGTAGAATATCACATCTGACAGAGAGATTTCTCTACTACAAAGTTTCACACTTAACATGCTCATCTAGGTCAGCAAGTCCAGTCTCTTCCTATCACAGGCAACCCCATCATATCTTCACATTTATAAATTTATCAAGCTCTATCTTAAAATTAGTTAGGTATTATTATTATTATTAACATCCTTACTGGGGGAACACCATAAACTCAAAACACAAAAACGATTATATGTGCAAGGAACACCACCTTCTGGTATATCAAATTTCCACAAGTAAACAAAACTGAAATGGCTTCAACCAGGTTATACTCCACCTACTAGGGATTGCAACTTGAACTCAATGGGACTGTGCTTTTAAATCAGTCAGATGCCTTTCTTTCTTTCTTTCTTTGTCTATGTCACGTATATCCCCCACATCCTATTACCATAGGGTCTGAGCATGTCATGGTCTTTAATGTATTTATCTGGACAACACCCCTGTGAGGCAGGGCAGTGCTATTATTCCCATTTTACAGATGGGGAACTGAGGCACAGAGAGGCTAAGGGCCAGATTTACAAAGGAATTTGGATATCTCAAAATGCAGCTTGGTGCCTAATGGGATTTTCAAAACCAAGTAGGCAGCTCACTGCCATTGAAATCAGCTTTTGACATTCCGACTAGGTCCCTAAAAACCTTTGTAAAATCTGGCCCTATAAGAGACTTAGCCAAGGTAACTCAGGCTGTCTGTGGCAGAGTAGGGAATTGCACCCGGGTCCTCCAGGTCCTAGGCCTAACCATTGGAACATCGTTTCTCTCTTTCAAGACATCCCACCCTCAGATGCCTAAATGCAGGATTAGCAGCCTAACTGTAAGCTCCTGTATTTGTAAATGTTGGCCTGTGTGTAGAAAAACATTCACAATAAGTTTGCGAACAGATCAACTGTCTAAATAGCTACATTGTTAATGCTGATGCAAATCTGTATGGGAGTGACTAAGGTTTTATGCACTAAGTATTTTTAATAAAAATACAATTTTAGCCCCCTGGTGCTATAAATGTTTAAGCACAGAGACCAGGAGTTCTCAACCTTTTTCTTACTGAGTCCCCTCCCCCCCCCCCCGCCCCCGCTATAAAAACACCAGGCCGAGCGGGGGCTGGGGGGAAAGGACTTGGGGCTCTATGCTGGCGTGGGGTAGGGGGATGACCTTGGGCATAGGCATAGTTTTACTTCTATTGGGGGGCGGGGGAGAGAGCTGGCGGGGCTTGAGCCAGCTCCGCACAGCCGGGTCCAGGGAGGGAGCACCACCTCCAACCCCTGACTCACTCAGGAGGCCATGCAGCCTGTCTGGGCTGTGGGGGGGCACAACCAAAAATTATGACTCCAAGAGGGGATTCAGTTCAAAAAGTCTGAACATTGCTCAGGGTGCAGGGACGGGGGTAGCTGGGGCTGTATGAAGTGAGGAGAGTAGCTCAGGGTGCAGGAAGGGGGTAGCTAGGGGCTGTGTACGGGTGGGGAACAGAGCTCCCAGTGTGGCTCCCAGCTTCGGGGGGGGGGGGGGGGGGGGGGGGGGCTGGGGCTCCAGGCTTCAGCCCCCCCAGCTAGTCCTGGCTTGCGGGGGGAGGTTTGCCAGTTTCAGATCCACCACTCCGGGCTTCGGGGGCTTGAGAGGGTGCTGGCATCAGTCCCACGCCGCACCCAGCTTGGGGTGGGGGACCACCGGCTTCACCCCTGTGCTGCTCCTGGCTGGGGGAGTGGGGGGGGGGGGGGGTGGCACCAGCTTCAGGCCCTCCTCCTGGCTTTGGGGCAGCGGGGCCACCAGCTTTAGCCCTGCACCGCTCCTGGCTCAGCACTGGGGCTTGGGGCACTGGGTTTCGGCCGCAGGGCTCCGCGCCCCCCCGAAAGGGCTTGCAGCCCTCCGGTTGAGAACCGCTGACATAGAATCATATGATAGAATCACATGCTGAACTTTAAGTATAGCTATGTATCTGGTTAAATACTTGCAGGATCTGAGCCTTAATTTTCAATATTTTGATTTTTGCCTATGGCAGTTTTTAAAAAATTCAAATAAGAGTCCCTACTAGGAGTGGTGTTTGTTTGTTTGTTTGTTTTAAAAAGAAGCAGCAGCAGCATTTACAATCTTGTTCATTATCATCTAAAGCTGCAATAGTAGAAAAATTCAAATTAGTTTTACAAAGCCTTAACCTGATTTAAATCAAAGGTTTTAAAAAAAGTTATTTAAATCATTATGTAAATAACCTTCATTGAAATGGTGCCACCCTAGAAACAAATTTACTACAGATTCCTTAATTGGGATATTTTCACAACATAACGTGTTTCTAGTCCCTTTCCTCAATATGAACTGTGCCATCTAAACCAAAGAGGAAGTCCTGAGCAGCATAAAAGGCCAGAAACAAAGTGCGACTGGCATGGGTCTATGTGGGGGTAGGGAAGGCTGCACAGAAAATACTCATGTGAACGCTACACTGTCTGCAGACTACAGAGTACTGCTCCATAGCAACTTTCTCAGCAAGGTGTTTCTAAAGACATGGAACCAGGCCCTCAGCTGATGTAAACTGTCATAGTTCCATTAACTTCAACTCAGCGCCGATGAATTACACACACTGAGGATCTGGCCCATAGAGAGGAGGTGGGGCTTGCTATGGGCTCATGGGGCTCAGGCTGAAAAATTGCGGGGTAGACATTCAGGCTTGGACTGGAGCCTAAGCTCTGGAACCCCTCCTCCCTCGCAGGGTCCCACAACTCAGGCTCCAGACCAAACCCAAACCTCTAGACAGCAATTTTTAGCCCTGCAGTCCGAGCCCAGTGAGCCTGAGGCAGCTGACTTGGGCCGGCCGTGGCTGAGCCGTAGGTCTTTTATCCCGCTGTAGTGTCCCCTCAAGGACTAAATAGGAGCCCAGAGTTGTCATGCTTCAATGGATGAGCACAAGCAGAGGGGCATCTTAAAGAAGAGATTTAATAATCTACATTTTTATACTGCAGTCAGTTCAAGAGCCTCTTACAAGATTTGTTATACTCTCTTGTAATACCATGAACAACAGCATGGCACCATTTCATTATCCGGCAAGCCCAATCTCCAACTCTAGGTGGCAGTGTTTCCTCTTTGTTCCAGTCAGATTCCCTCTCAGCTCCCAATGTTTCCAAAAGATCAAGGCATTGCCATCTCCAGTAGCTTTTTTAACTCTTCTCAAGCCTTTCATGTTCTTGCACAGATGCCATTTTCCTCTAAAGCTTTGATTCTCTCCCCTCCGTCCCCGCCCCTTCCTGAAACTCCTGATGCCTTCTCCCTCGCTCCAACCCAACGCTCAGGCCTTTACTACACAGTCCCTTGTTTCCCCAATTAAAGTCATGCATTACTTTACAGAACAGTAACACCTAAATCAGATGGAAAGGAAAGCAGTTTAGCATGTCAGATTCCAGCCAAAAGAAACCTGACATGCTTATTTGCTCTAAAAAGCACTAAAAGCACTAAAAACAAATACAAAATAAAAAGCAACTATCCTGTAGCACAGCTAACACTAAAAAATAACCCTCAGAGTTACAAGCCTCCATGGGCTTTTTAAAAAAAATGTTTGAATATAATTACTTCATTTACATTATAAAATAATGTTTTTGAAAATATAGATTTCAAATCTCTAATTTTGATTGAAAAATCACCTAGTTTATGATGAAAGAAAAGAGAACATCTTAGCTGCCTCAGAAATTCTATTAAACTTTTTCTAAATGAATAGATTTTAAAAGCTGTTGATTAGAAGGAAAGTAGAGAGTTAGGCAACATTAATATTAAATAACCCTGTAAATAGCTATTTGAGAGACTACAAAACTGAAGGCATTAGTCAATTTTATTATAAGTTAATTGCAAGAGGATCTCTTCAAGAAACACCTAAATAAAAATAATCACAAAGATTTTCTAGTAAGCATACACATGTACAATACGACACGTGCACTGCTGTCCTTCTGGTGATAGGTTAGGTCCTGGTCCTACAGACACTTACATGCATTGTGAACTTTAAGCATGTGAATAGTCCCACTGATTTCAAATTAAGATTTTAAAGTTAAGCACTATGCATAAGTGCTGCAGGATCACGGCTTTATTTTTCATAGGATGTTGGATGGCTACATCAGCCCTGTGCTACCCTGGCGCTGGGGGAATTTCCCAGAAGGCTGTTTTGATCCCTCTAAGCAGTGAAGGCCAGGATCCGGCTCCTTAACATTTGAGTTTCCTGACTTTTGAGTGCTTAATTTCTCAGTTCTAACATGCCATTAATGCTATTTCCCCTCATTTAATTTCTCTATTATGTTTTATGGGTGATAATGGTGGTGGAGGTTGAGGGTGTTGTTCCATCCCAACACATCCTTAAGTAAGGTACCATTAACAGAGGCATCCTGAACTGACGAGGGTGTGGGGGTTTTTTAACTGATTTTTTACTTCAGCAGTTTTTGAGATATGCAAATTCAAATATTCCAATTGAAACATAGGAGGAAAGCAATTTGATACCATTTGAGTTACTCCAGAGCCTTTTTACCTCAAACTCCACCCCCGCCCAACAGGGGGGGAAAAATCATCTTTGAGCAGTGTCTAAGTATGGAATGTTTTGACACAAAAGAGATTTCTTTGAGCAAACTGAAAATTAGGAACGTTAGAAAAAAGGGGGATTAGAGTGGAAGTTCAAATTCAACATTAAATATAGTGGTTACCACCAGTGACTGTGATTTTATTACATACACAGTGAGTACAAATCCACTCCGTCTACAAGAGGAAATACTTGTTAAGATTATTTTATAGGATGCAAATAAGGTCGTTTATATGGTGTGGCTGTTTGCTATGGACTGCAAGGCACTGTAACTACAAGGTGATTTTTGGTCTACAAAATCAAAAAGCCTAACTCCATGCACTACAAATATTAGATAATTGCATCTGGATTTAAAATTGCCTTGATTAATGCAAGTGAATAGCTAATAGTGCCCTGTAAACTAAAGTATCATTTAACACTGTTCGGCAATTAGCATTACCAATTCATAGATGTCCTCTTCTGGCTTTGGTACATAAAATTGCATCTGGTTTTCTATCAGGAACTTAAGACGTAGAAAGTGAGCTGAATGATCCAGCTGATATGTCTGCAACAAACAGAGGAGACACTTTAAGAGAGAAAAGACAATGACTACAGTTATATACAATAAAACAAAACCACACATGTTTAAGGAGAAATAGATGATGACACCAGGGGAAAAAAAAGTTCTCTATCATAAGAGGTGTGAAAATTTTGTAACCTAAACAGAATCTGAAAGTTTCTTTCTCCTCCCCTTCCAAATAAGAAATTTTCACCTAACTGCTTATCGGTATTTCATAAGTAATGCTATTACTCTAAGTACCACCTTCAATTTTGCTTATTTGCAGTTCTATCCTCACCCACTCCATATTATTATAGAGATGTTGAGCACAGTATTATTAATGCAAAGGAATTAGACCATACTTCCTGTATGCAAGTACATTTAAAAAAAAAGAAGAAGAAAATATATTCTGGCTAACAAAGAGAAAGATACAACATGAAAGTAGTTTCTTTCTGAATCTTTGCATAGTTTAACATTGAGGCATTCTGTGATAAGTCTGCAAGCAAGATTATGCATAAAATATCCACCTCAGTACTTTAGACTGTAAACAGCACACAGTATGCTAGCTTAAAAAAGCATGAGGCTGACTCTAGAGATGCACACTGGATTACTTCCCAGTGGAAACACCCTATGTCACTTTAAAGACGTTATGGTTAGCTGCGGGTATGGCATTTGACCTGGGAGATGGTAATGACCTTTCCTCTGCACAGTTAATAACCTTAAATCAAACCGAGGTTAACTCAGTGTGTAATCAAAATGCATTAGGGCAATGACAAATACAAAGGCTGCATTCAAAAGTTACTTTGCAAAGTTAATAAGCTGTTGACTAGCACCAGATGTGATTCACAAATATAAGAGGCAAGTACATCCCTCACTGTTATTTGTGGAGCCTATTATTCACTGTTTGTATTCAGAAAATAGTCACAAATCCCAAAAGTTTCCCAGACATTAGTACAATGATTGATCTGAAAATTTGTACAGGAATTGCATAATTTGCTATTTGTTATTCTAGTGCTGTAAAAATTTCAGCTACCCAATCACAAAGTAGAAGCAACACTCTAGGACTTAGGTGAAGAACCACACATCATACATAATGAATAATGCACAGCAAATAGCTATTGTGAACAATTTAAATATCAGCCTATGGGTTTTTTTCATTTATGGACTCTGCAGTGAATATCTAGAACCCGGAAAGATTCACACACTGAAAAAGGACCCCATTTGAAACAAATATTATTCACAACTAATTAAATCAGACTTTACATCTAAATCTGTCTAATTTAAACAGATGAAATTATCACTACAGAAAACTGAGTATCAAATCAGACAACCATTGTAATTTAGACAATATATCAGTTAATTAAAAACAATTTGAAGTTTACCACAAAATAAAAATAGCGAAATAAGACATCCTCATTCTACCAAAACTTTTGTGAGATCAGCATTTATCAGTTTGCCATTTTATTTGCAGCCTATTTATACTACCACACACACACACACACACACACACACACACACACGAGAAGCATGGTTGTTTTAATTGTGCAGATTAATAAATCAGCCAGATGTTAGTTTCTGGTCAGATTAATCTACTATCACCAGTTATCAGAGGAGTCAATGATGAGAAACCTGCCACATTAAACAGTGTCGGGACCTCGAATCCAATAAAAATACATGTATACACCTGCCTTGTATTCTGAGAGTGATCTGAAAATTTAGATTTACAATCAGGGGGCTCTCTGATAAATCTCAATGTGAGACTGTATATGGAACAGATAGATGCCCCATTGTGTAAGACATTTAAAACAAAACTGGACAAAGCAGCACAAAAGTATACTATCGGTAAAAAACAATGTACTGACAGAGAAATGGAATAGATGACCCAGTAGCCATGTCTGTCATTCTGCGATCTCTTGTGCCTTGTGTACATTCTGCAGCTCATTCAACATCAGAGATGTCTGCCTGGCAGTTATTGACAGAATGACATGCCAGCAAGATTTAGCCTGACGTTAAATGGAATCTAATACAGTCTAGGATCCAAAGAGAAGTATACTGCCCACGCTTCTGTGTGTTTGTAGCTTCCAAACAGCAATACTAGATTTCTTCCTATTCCAAGAAATATCCTTATAATGATGTTTCAATTTGCCTGAACACTATTCAGAAATCCTATAGAAATCACTGAGTGTATATGTTAATCCTTCGGGTTGCTATCATCTTACCATAGCAACTTTCCCATGGACAGCCTGATCTATAGCTCACTGAAGTCAATGAAAGCCTTTCTACTTATTTCAGTGGGTTCCTAATCAGGCCCAAAGAAAATTGTAAGTGTATCTATCTTCATGCAGGTCATTTTGGAGATGTTTGATTAGAAGCATAACCTTTTTGCTCACCATCTCAAAGATTAGGACTGAGGCAAATGGAGAGATTTTGAATGCAGTATTGAAACCATGAAAAAAATCCACTAGCAGAATATTGTTTTGGAGCAGTGTCAATTTAGATTTCTCCTCCTAATTGATTTTGAGGACAGAAAACAGGACAAAATTGTTGGTCAACTTCAGTAGATGGTCTTTCAAATCCAGAAATTTCTACACCATGTTTGTATTCCATTCCTTAGTGGTGCTTATTTGTTCCCATGAATTTCTGAGAGATCCCTGATTTTGATAATTTGCAGAAGAAATAGAAGAGTCAATTGATAATCTTGATCATATATTTTGATCCAGATGGCATTTCTTAGAAAATGTATTAGCCTTGGCAGATACATTGGGCTCACTTCATTCACTTCAGGAGATACAAGTCCCCACCTTTTGGAAACATACAGTCACTATACAAATATCTATCTATACTTATATATAAATTTACATAGATACGTGTTAGTATGAAATACTTAAATACACACACACACAAACTGATATTTTTTTCTTGGCTTCCAAATGACATTACTTGTTAAATCTTAAGAGAAAACCAAACCATCTTAAAAAATAAGCCCAAATACTAAAAATATTTTTAAAAACCCTAAAACACGATGATTACACACAAACAGCAGCATTAGCAAGAAGAATGCATTATTCTGCAAATATTCTACTGCATTTTGAATTATCGGATAGAATAGTCAAGATCAGTTTAATGACATGGATAGTCTTAACTACATCTACAACATGAAGAGGTTTAAATGAAATGTAGATCTTGAAATGTTTACTATACCAGAACTTGACTGTTTCTCAGATGGCAGATGGCAAACTGATGTGAAATGATGTGGATCAGATAGTAAAAGGAAAAAGAAAGAGCTGAATGCAAGAGACAGAAGAAAGAGATTGATTATTAAATGTTATAGAAAAGAATGCATCCATCAGTATTTTCCAGACTGACAACTATTATGGAAAGGAAGGAAACAGATATTAGCTCTAAATAAACCCCAACCCACAAAAATACAACATGGATCAGATCCTTAGTCGGTGTAAACTGAAGTCAGTGGAGCTCCACCAATTTACAACAGCTGAGAATCTGACCCACTGAGTTAATCACTCTTATCCAGAAGGAAAATATCAGCCCTAAAAATAAATCATTACTAATAGTATATCACCCAACTTCCCTATTATGTCTCTCTCTTAAAAATGTCATCTCTCCCTGACTACAATGAGGAGCTTTCAGAAGCTGCAGCAGTCTTTAGAAGTGCACCTGGCAGTGAGCTGAGTACAGTGTATAATTACCCAAAACAAATGCCTTTCTTTGCACCTTCCAGCTCTTTAGAAGCATACTCAACATAGCTTTAAAACTCCCCAAAGTTAAATTGTTAATAGATCTTGATATTTTAAGTAAAAAGAAGCCCCAGATCAGAACAGCATTTAAGTTTCTGCAAGTTAGTTTTAGTTTGCAAGTTAGCTGGTTAGTAGAATGCTTTATTTGGACACTAGCACTGAGAGTATGGGTTAGATTAACCAAAGCTATAAAAAGAAGAACAGGAGTACTTGTGGCTTCATTTCCTGAGATTTGGAAGTTTAAAGCTTTGGAAGCTTTTAATAGCCAAGCATACCCAATTTTTTATCTGAATTATTTATTTTGAAAAGTAAATGTGTGTTTCCAGTATATGGATGTAGTTCCCTTTTCTCCTCCCCTTCCTCACACTGAATGAAACTGACTCTGCAACATGGGTAAACACAGATAACTTTTTTTTTTATTCCAGTGATTTCATATTCTTTTTGAAGTTCTGGCTTTAGCTCTCAGAACACTCCTTATTTGGCAGGTGGATGACACCTGAAAACTGGGAGTTACTTAGCAATTTGGGAAATGGGTGATGTCATCACACTTGTATGGGGGAGGTAGGTAACATGAGAGTTTGGCAGAAGCTAGCTCTGTCATGGGGAAGCAGGTGGGGTTGGTAATGGGAATGAAGAAGGCCGCATCCCCTATCATGCGGGTTTTCAGCAGCAGGAAGTTCTTTTGGGTGGCTTGTTAGGGGAAGGGAATAGAGACATCGTTGTGGGAGGAGGTGAATTACATGCAGTTGTGTCATCTTGGAAAGTATTGTAAAGGGTTTGGTGGGGATGTCATGTGAAGGCAATTTATAGATTCACTGCAGTATTTTAAGAGAAAAAGACAACTAACAAAAACACAGACTTTTCTTTAAAAAAGCTAAACACTATATTTAAGAATTTTATTTCCTATTCAATGTGGTGTAATTTTACTAAACAACTCAGAGTTGTTATTTTACACCTCAAGTCCAACTGGTCTGTTAAACACCGTATAGCAGATTTGTTCATGAAATGCCTAAAAATTAGAAATGAAAAACTTTCACTGAAATGTTCATTTCAAAGTGCACTGTTACCTTACAAATCATTTCCAAAACATCTCTTGTGGTGTCACCTGGATGGATTACTGTCAAAGCAGGCTGGTTATTTGGCAGGCAGAACCAAGATGGCGTAAAATACTCATGAACCCAAATATCACAATCAGGATTATGCTGATGGGTGCTGGTCAGTGCCACTTCTTTTTCCCTCTGAAGAGAAAAATCCATTAATTAAAACATTGATGGTAAAATATCATCCATCTCTTCTTCAATACCAAGTGTAAGGAAGTCAGTATGCTGTACTATACATACACCCTACTGGGGAACCCAGTTAGAGTGAAGACATTTTATTCACAAACCTAGACTAAGAGCTTGTCTATATTAGAAAGTTTTGCTGCTTTAAATTATACTGGTACAGATTAAAATGGCAATTCCACCCCCCTACCTCCTCACTCCCCCCAGTGTGGAGACAATTTTACTGGTATAAATGTGCTTATACCAGTATAGCTTACTCTAGTTTGGGAAGAAGAATAAGCTCTTGTGGTGTAAGGCACCTTTATACAGGTATAACTGTGTCTGTGCTAGGGCTAATATTAGTATAACTATATCGGTTAAAAAAAACCACACCCATAATCAACATAATTATACCAGTATAACTTTTCTAGTGTAGACCAGCCCTTAGTGGATGCTCAAGTAGCCATGGAATTGCAGTTTGTATATTGCAATTTGGACTGGAAGAATTTTGGGCTTTTATTGTACATCACACTAACACTATAAATGGAGTTTCACTATAGCAAAGTTCAATACGTAGGTGGTAGGAACACAGGAATTCCCATACAGAATTATACCAGTAGTCATCTAGTCCAGTATACTGTCTCCAACAGTGGCCAGCACTAGCTGCTTCAGAGGAAGAAACTGCAGCAGGCAGATCTGAGATAACTTGCCTCCAGGGAAAGTTTCCTCCTAACCCCCAGTAGTTACAGGTTGGCTTCCGCCCTGATGCATGAGGGCTTCATATCCCTTCCAAAACTTTATTTTTAAATTGTATCTGTGATCACACAGCACTAATTAAAATATCCACGTAGTTTCCATTTCTTGGGACAGACAGATACAAATAGACCAGGAGATATGGAATATAACAAGCGAGAAAGGCTGATCTATGTTAATACACTGGATAGAAAATCTGAAAATTTGGGTGCTGTTCCTGCCTCCACCACAGACTTTCTGTAGGACACTGCTCAACTCATTTAGCTCTATTGTAGCCTCAGTTTCTCCATATGTAAAATGTGGATAACATATCCACTCTATAGGGGAATTGTAAGTTACATTCAGCAGTGAGTGTAAAGCACTTTGAAGGCCCCAGATGAAAGGTGCTACACAAGTACAAGTGTAAAGTAATAAGGTCAAACCACAAACACTATGGGTAAAATCCTGACCCCCTGAAGTCAATGCAAAATTACTATGGAGTTAAATGGAGCGATACCTATGGGTATTAGCAATGTGGGGGGCATAATATAAAAAAAGGACTGATGTTAAAAATTAAGGCTCCAATGCATCATATCTCCCAGTTACCCCCAAGCACAAAGAAAACAGCTGACCGTGCTAAGGTTTCTAGGTATTACAGGATAGCATATCCCAGCATTCATTTTGAATTGTCTGTCTTTTGTAGGTTGAAGTTGGACCCTCGGGGGTACATTTTTGAGCAAGTGAGAGAGCTGCACAATTCCTGTTAGCTGCAAATGGAGTCACACAGCTAAATCCCTACTCACTACATTAAAAATGTACTCCTTAGCACTGGCTTAACAGTGTTTTATAGCTGACTTTCCTCTGGGTGCTTGGGAAGGGGATTGTGGTTGTTTTCGGAAAGCTAAAAGCCTTATGGAGGAGCATATAGTATTAAAGCTAAATGTGGAGAATACTGTATTTTCCAATTGCAATAATCCTAAATTAGCAGTAGGTTCACATAAATCCTTTGCCAATTACAATTAACATTATCAAAGCCTGTTTATTGTATATTAACATACAGTGTTGCATCATCACCTCCATCTGCTGAAGTAAAAACTTAGCACATGACAAATGATGACATTATTATAAACAATATTAAATGCCTACTATAATTAGTTATATGCTAAAACTGGTAGGTTAGGAATCCTCCTAAGGTTCATAGTGCTTACGGGTTCTGTAACTCTAGCCACAGAATGGATTGTCCAGTGGATCCCTGTCGCTATGACTGCAATGACTCCATCCCATTCATGGCAAGATGTCAGTCTACAGAGGGTGCAGGCCCAGCATCTTGCCCCTCCATGCCTGGTAGAAACTACTACAGGCAGAATTGCTGTCATAGGATCTGCCTCCCTAACAAGATTCTACCTCATCTTACTAGCACTGCAAGAATGTGCTTTATTTTCAAGCAGGCAAATAAATTAATGGAACTCCTTTGTAAAGCCCAGGGTTTTCTTACCTTGCCATCTGGTACTGTATCATCAAAGATTCCTTCTAAAGACTTCTTCACGGAATCAACTCCTTCACCAAAGACCTGCAGAGCAAAAAGTGCTATTTTATAACATAATTCAATAATGCTCTCAAATCTGGAAACAGACTCTAAATAGGACACATTACAGGGTCTTAAGAAAAAAAAATCTCTGACATCAAGCATGTAAGTTAAACTGACCAAATCTATTTCAATGATAACCGCAAAAAATATAAAAGAAAAAGATCAGATTCCTAAAAAGACAGAGGGAGGCAGGAATATCCTAGTGGATGGGGCACCAGGCTGGGAGACTGGAGGTCTGAACTCTACTTCCACTCCTGTTGGTGACTTGCTGTGTGAACCTGGACAATTTTTATCCTCTCTGTGCTTAAGTTTCCCCATCTGTAAAATGAGGATAATAACGCTTACCCACTTTCAGTAAGCACTTTGAGATCTCTAGATGAAGAGTGCTGTGTAATTTTTCTTATAAGCAAGTTTATTTGTTTATTTTGTAAACACTCATCCAACCACAACAGTCTGGGCGCAACATGACTTTGTGCTAGTGAAGTAACAGTTAATGATCCAGCACGAGGTAAGGACACTAAGATAATGGGACAGTGCAGAAGCAAGAATACAAGTAGAGAAGAAGTATTTGCAGGATCAGGCAGTAACTGACTTGGAATGGATCCAGACTGGCACACCTGCAAAAACTAACAATCCACTACAGCTTTGGGCATAGGGCATAAGCATTTATCATCTTGGTGAAGGGAAGACACACAGCTTTGATTTCATTACATCAGGCACTACAAGAAGCCTGCTAGAATTAAGATTGGAAAACAGTTTCTATAACTTCATGTATTCACTTATTTATAATTGTGTTATTAATTGTTATTTATGTTGTGTCTAAGATGGGCCAGGAACTATGCAGGATGTGAAAGAGATATGGACACTGCTCAATAGAGCTTACAATCTAAAGCCCCCATTTTGCAAACCCTTAACTTAACAGTCAATAGGACTACTAGCATGCTTAAAATTAAGCATATGAGTAAATATCAGCAGGAATGGGGCCTAAATTTACAGAGAACATATAGGCCCAGATCCTGAAAGGTATTTAGGTGCCTAATCCCCACAGAGTTAGACATACTGGTAACCTTCCAAAACATTCACTTTCTGAATTTTCTTTAAAGCTTGGTCTCTGTCCAGATCTAATGTTTTTAATTGGAGCAAAATTCCTCAGCCAATTCAGGGTTGTGGAAGAGTGTGTGTGTGGGGGGAAATACACCTCTCTCTGTTGGGGGCGGGGGAAGTGGGAGTGGGGAAATACACCTCTCTCTGTTGGGGGGGGGGGGAGTGGGAGTGGGATTTGGCAATCTATGGCACAAATACCTGACATGTGAAACTTGGCATGGACAGAATCCTTGCTGAGCACTAGAGACTTTGCTTGGTTTGGGGAATTTTTTTTTTAAAAGCAAGCATGTTACACACAATAGAAATATAACTTCTGAAAATGCTCATCAGGCATCAGCTAGTTCTCTAGTGAAATTCTGCCCCCTTTGTAATCATTGGGCTGAACTGACTAGAGAGATAGACAAAGGTAAGAGTTGATGAGAACATGCATGAGGTGGATTTTTAATGTCTCATTAACAACACATTATATGGCATATTCCTCAGCAATAAATACTCCCCCACCCACACCACTGTCTTAACAACAGGGACAGGAGGAAATCACAGGCCTAAAACCCAAAACAAATCCTGCCCTGCCCACTTCCCAAAAAAAGAGAACAGAAGAAAAAGAAAACCCTGTGATTCCTGCAATTAGATGAGGCATAACTACCAATATCTGAAAGCTATAATTAGGGATGTTTGGAGAGTAAGGCAGGGGAACACCTGCTTAATCCACTGAAATACATTTGTCTGTGGAAGATTTTGGGAGGGACAGCATGAAAATGAAAAGAAGCATGGATTGTTCCTCCTAAATACAGAGAATTGTCCATTACAGGGCTCTCTCCAAACTTACCCGTAACATTCTACAAATTCTAAGCTTTCATTTAAAGAAAAATTAATTTCCTATTTTTTTCCTATTACAAAAATGCAGCTGTAAACAGATGTTCTGCTGCTGCCTCACTAACCTAAACTTGCAGAAAACAGTCTCCAGACAAAGGACAGCATCAATAGAAACACAACCCATTCATCTCAAAAAAGGTATGGGCCTCAAACCTCACTCGGGACCATTTAAACATGAGCTGTTATATAGTTATCTGTAATTACAATGACTCATTTTGAAGAGAATATTAAGTGTGATGACTACACAACCATGAAGGATTAAACAGGAGAGATTAAGGCTGGGTATGCAATGCACATTAAAAGTGCTCAGCGTAACCAACACTTCTTTCCCTGAGCTGGGGCTATTTTTCAAAGTGTCTTCTGCATGGTAATAAAATAAGCCTTGAAAATAACAATGAAGCTTAATGTTCTATCTACCTACCTGGTTAATGCTTGGCCTCCCTTGTTTTTTCTTTGAGGTAGTATCCAGTCCCCAAAGAGAAGAAAACCTGCTTCTCCGTTTGCTGGCGGATCTGGACATGGCCTGTGTTCTTCTTCTTACTCCGGCCTCCCCAGTGCGAGCTGCCACCTGCCAGTGCCGTAAGGTTTTAAAATTAAAGGCTGCAGCATCCCAGTATACCATTGCTTACAGGCTTTGACAGTGAAGTCAAGTGGGCAAATGGCAAATACTGGAGCAACCAATGTGTATTCGCAACGGGAATGTTGATGACTCCAGATCAGCTATTTGCCTCCCACTGTAACATAACTCATTCCTTCCAACATTACATACACAAAAAGACAGTATCTAATGGTTTTGGGTGCCCAGTTTGAGTTATTTTAAAGAGTCCTGGTTTGCAAAGAGCGAGAGCTCAGCACTTTCTGAAAATCAGGCCCCTTTATAATGTTTCAGGATTGGCACCCAAAAAGGGAGGTACCCAAAATCACTAGTCACTTTTGAAGAGCTTCGTCTGTGTCTTTATTCCTTCATGTAAAGTGGACTGTGCTCACCTAAACAGATTCATGATTTCTAGCAGGCCAAATGTCAGGCATTTAAATACAAGTATTTCCTTAAAGGTGAATAATGTGTTTAAAAACAAGAAAAGGGAAGATGAAGAACTAAGTATATTTTTCTGTCCTGAATTCCTCCTATAGCCAGAGTAAGAGAGGCCTTCAGGGCACAATTCTTTCCCCGCCACTTCTTCATTTCTACCTCCCTCTCAGGAAGCTTTTGATCTGCTGTAATGCCCCAGAATGCATCATTCGGTGACATCACAGTTCCCCATGGAATACAGCTCTAGAGGCTCAGGAAGTGACAGTTTATTATTCTATAGCACAGTTTTGCAGATTTTATCTATCTATCTATAGAGAGAGAGTACAGATTGTTACATTAGATATAGTATTTCCCCATGAAATCTGTGCTATATAACAAAATAACCCACCCTACCTAATCCCCTAAAATGCAGCCCATACTCTGGTAGGGCTCCAGTGGTACCTGTGATTATACAGAATGATGTAATCTGGGGCACTGCAGTTGTGCAAGAGCAACTCAGCACAATCCTGTGGGAGCTGAAATTAAGTTTCAAGTTAGATAAGTGTCGATTGCCTGGATATTTGAAAACAATGACCCATAACAATCTATTTAGCTAAAACCTATTTGCCTTTATATGACATGGTAATTGGGAAGGTTTCCCAACCCGGGAATCCCTCCTGGGAAAAAATGGATCATCGGTCAGAAGCAAAGCTTCTTCGCAAGCTTCTTGGGTGTTCCTTCTAATATGCAGGACACCCAAGCACTTCTTTTGTGAAAGAAGGAGTGGTAAGAAGTATGGCAAGTATGACTTGGGGAAAAAAGTGAAAAGGACACACCCGCCTTGCAACCCTGGAGGTGAATTTCCTGAAACCTACTTTTAAGAGAGTCCCACACACGAAACTAACAATATCTGACTGTCATTTGGCACACAGTCATGGGTAGAACAAAGAAACCTAGGCAGCTTTGCGATAAGACGCTGAGAGACTGGTTTTGGTACTGTAAGCATGAATACGGTATGAGAACTGGCATAACAGAATACTGGGTTGGGCATCCAGAGAACAGATATACTGAGAGTAATCATGTTTGTCATCTGGAAAGTGGACAAGTAAGGGAAAAACAGAAGTTGAACTGCCGTTGCAGGTTTCTAGCTTCATAAAGGCAAACCTTGTGAATATTTACTTAGTTTATCTATGGTATCTGTCTTGTATCTGAAAGACCTAACAAGACCTCTGCCTAACATAGTACAGAACAACCAACCTAACCATGACTTCTGAACCTGTCTACTTAGACCATTTCTATAACACTACTGAAGTCAATAGCCCTATGCTAATTTACACAAGCTCTCCTAAGAGAGGATGAGTGTGCTGTCAGTCTAGTTTGTTATATTATGCTCATCACCATAATAACTCAGTACCCTCAATGTGAGTTCAGGGTGCCCCATATCTTATACAATTCAACTCTATATTTGAATCACAGCAATGTAACTGTACCATTGATGCATTATTAAGGGAAGAACTTTTCTTTTCCAAGACAACATATTCAAAATTTGGGGCTATAGAGAAAGCAACATGAGAAGGCAGATTTAGCTAAATTCCATGCAATGCAATAAAATTCATCACCGAAAAGCTAGAGGCAAAAGAAAATGAGCACAAATGTAAATGAAGACCCGCTTCTTTAAAAATATAAATTCACCAGCAATTATCAGGATGATGATGCTAATCTTTTTATATAAAAGAATAAAACCGCCTCTGACTGAATTACAGCTCTGTATTCACAATTGAAGGGTACAGCTGACATCTACAAGACAACAGCAGAGCTCAGCTATTTCTGTAAAGCTCCAGGAACGCAAGCCTAAACTACAGGCATGCCATTTAAATTCATAACAAAAAGCAACAGTGTGCAGTACATTTTTATGTGTTTTAAAGAGCTGTATTGTTATGGTATTTAAATTTAAACCATTTTAACACAGCTGAAGGCTTGTTTGCCAAATGGGAAAGAGTACAGGAGAGGTTTTACACTTTCTGCTGGAGCATCAGGTGCTGATCGCTACTGCAGACAGGATACTGGACTAGATGGGCCAATAATCTTATTCACTCTGTGGGAAAGTTGGTCTTGCCACACTGGGTATGATCCAACACATACTGAAGTCAATTTAAAGACTCCTATTGACTTCACTGGGGTTTAGATCAGGCCCTATGAGTTCACAGGCATTGGAGAGGGGCCCAAGCTGCAAAGTTCACAGCCAGAGCTAAATCTTCTCAAATTTCAAAATTGGTTACATCCAGGCTTTTGGTTCAGCCCACTGGAGAGATGGGGACCAGCTGCAAAGTTTGGATCCAGACTGTCTCAAAGTTTGGAACAGGGATTTTGGATTTGGGTCATCTTTAACACCCGCAGTACCACCATGTCTGTAAGGAAGTTCTTGGGCCCCGTTATGGTTTTGGTAACAGTCAGCAGTGTGTTTATAATGACGATATGTATAAAATATATCTGGCATGAATATTATACATGTATAAAAGGTGTGGTTCTCCTAAGGTTAAAAAGAACAAACTTGATACCAAATCTCCTTCAAGACAATCACTTCAGAGTATCAATTTTTTAAATTAGATCAAAGACATGTACCCATCCCAAAATGCAGAAATCCCTGCATGTTGAAGTAAGAATTTACCCCACAGACATCAATGACAGCTTTTGTTGATTTAATCTCTCTGTGAAACCACCAAGCGATTTATAGTTTACCAGTACTGACCTCTGGCTTCAGTTGAAACTCACCAGTGCATGAAAAGAAGATACTGAAAAGATTCCAAGACGGCCCATTGCAACTTTAGTTGGACGACTTGCGAAAGCAAGTAGCCTTTTTGGGTTTGGCAGCTCCCCTCCTTGGAGGCTAGCTAAATAACAACGATACCGAAATAGGTCCATTTGGAACTGTTCAAGGTTCTGTTCCCAAACAAAGATCTGTAAAAAGTGTGGATTGGGGCATGGTATGGAAGAGAAAAAGAACACAGTAGTAAATATCTTTTAAAAAAAATACTACTAGAAAATCATATTAATTAAATTTTCTATCAACATCGATTGCATTTCAAAGGAGGCAAAAGAAACAAAAATGATTCAAAGTTTTTTAATTGGATGAATAACAAATATTTTTATGTTCATCGTAGAAATCGTCTCCCAAGGCAACTGCTACTTTGATTCAGTGCTAATTAACAGTATTAACATTCCATTTTTCATTTTCTTTGTTTCCCAGGATTCTCTTCTGAATAGCTCCTAAGAGGCAGATTTTATACATCAAGGACAATAGAGATATGAGAAGACCAAAAAACCCAACAAGATTCCACAAACAGAGTCCTGGCTCTTCATCATCATCAGTGGTAGTTTAAGAATCAATGAAGCGCGGTGTTATATTTGAAAAAGAAGTGAGGTACACTGGAGATAATTAAACTTATCAGTGGAAGAGCCCTATAATCAGCCTATGTGAGGACTCATTTAAGTAATTAAAATTGCTGGTACAAAATATTTTCAGAGTGCTAAAAAACCAGCAAGATAAAGGGACAGAAAAACTGCTCTGTCCTCTGGTTGTGGATTTAAAGCCTTTGAAAAGAATCATTTGAACAGCAAGATAAGCGTCCCCTCCCCCCTCTCACCTCTTCTCAAAGGTTTTTGCGGGGTGGGAAATCTCCTTAACTCAGCACATTAAAGACCCAGAAGCCCCCTCCTTCTATGGGTAGAATTCCAAACACATTTGGCAGCCTGGGTTAAGAGTGCTGCTGTTTAATGAAGCGGGGTCCATATGTTAGTTTCCTAAAATAAGGTGCCATTGTGACAGCAGGAGAGACATCTGCTCTAGGATTTCTGTTTCTCAAATGCAGCTAAGTTGTCCACTTTAAGTTGGAAGTACAAGCAACAGAGGAGTCATGATGGCAATGCTAGCTATAAAGTTGATAAGAGAAAACAGAGAATTGAGGCAGTTTCTGAGTTCCATACTTAGGTAGGCTGAGTACAGAAGAATAAATGTGTTCAATATTAAAGCCTCTAACAGCAGCAGCATTTATAAGTCTCTCAGATATTTAACATATCTGTTTCAGATATACAAGAAAGATTACCTGATCAAGTATGGTCTTCTTCTTCTTGGAGTCCGTTACTGAGGACAGCTGCATTTCACCCATTTTCTTCATTTTCTCATCCATATCTATCTTCTGTTCCAGCTTTTTTATTTCAGTTTTCAACAGTTTGACCGTGTCCTCTTTGTGATGTTGTCTTGCTACCGCAGTGGCACAAGCAGAATGGACTGCAGTGATCCAATTCTCTAGTTCGGTCTGGCTAGAGGTCTGAAGAGACGGAAAGGAAAAAAAAGTCAGGATCCTCTTAAAATTGATTAGAGATTAACAAATGCAATTCTCGGGAGATTCCTCTTCCCTTGATCTCAAGAACCAAAGCTTTAAATCCACTTATAACAGAAGAAATAAAAAACTGTCATTCTATACTGCATATGAAACAGGCCATTTTTAGCTCAGCACCCTGAATTCAGTATTTAGACATATATCTATGCCTAGCAGCTGTAGCATATTTGCTAGCAAGTGCTTAAAAATGACTTTCCTTGGCCATCATAATGCTACAAATGAAATTTTTTAGACTGCAAATTCCTTGAGGCAGACAACGTCTGTCCTCACAGCGTAGCGCACATGGTTGGCATGCAACAATTAATAATAAATCAATGAAATAATACGTGGCCATAGTATCAGCTTATAGCTTAATACAAGAGCAAAGTATAGCTGCTTCCAAATGAAGGTCTCAAAGCCCTCTGTAGTCATTAATGGATTCAATCCTCACAAACACCCCTGGGAAGTAGGTAAGTACTATTATCAGTATATTACAGATGGGAATGAGGACATATAGTAGTTATCATACTATATCAAAGAGCGAGTAATGAAGGAGCTGGGAATATTAAAAAGATCTCCATAACACCAATCCTGTGCTTTAACCACTGAACAATTCACCCTTCTTATAATAAGGGGCCTGAGCATGAATGAGAATCAGGCTCTTCCATATTTACTGCTGCTAACAGCATCCCCTGATCTTTCATCAGAATATTTAGTAGAGATGCCAGCAACCTGAAAATAAAACGTCAAATGGTACCATTGTACTTTTGTTAATAGATGAGCACGTTTCCTCTCAGCATTCTCTCTTTTCAGTTTTCTGTTGGTTTTATTATGAAGTATTCTGGTAAATCATTAGAATTGTAAGTTTCTCACACAAACAATAAAAGCTAGAGAGATCCATTTTACATGCCCATACTTCCCCTCCTGCTTATTGTTTTCTGGTCCATTTTCTTTTTTATTTATCAGATGCATGTTTTATTAGACTTGCTACTATTCTAATCTGGAAAACATGTCACCATATATCAGAGGTTCTCCAACTGGGGGTCGAGACCCCTCAGGGGGTTGTGAAGTTATTACATGGGGAGTCGTGAGCTGTCAGCCTCAACCCCAAGCCCTGCTTTGCATCCGGCATTTATAATGGTGTTAAATATATAAAAAAGTGTTTTTAATTTATAAGGGGGGGGCCACACTCAGAGGCTTGCTATGTGAAAGGGGTCACCAGTACAAAGGTTTGAGAACCACTGCCATATATCTTCCCCTACACAGAGGGAAGAGAGAGACAAGGTAGGTGAGGTAATATCTTTTTATTGAACCAGCATCTCTTGGTGGAAGGGACACGCTTTTGAGCTTCAGGTCTGGAGAAAGTAACAAGAGCATGTGAACTAATTATGAGGTTGGACAGATCATTAAGCACAAGGGGTTCACACATGCTGTAGGAGACCACTTAAAATGAAGTGGGCAATTAAGGGTTAGTAGGGAGTTGGGCGTGTTACAAATTGTTGTAATGAGTCATGAAACCAGTGTCTCTGTTAAGCCCATGATTTTTAGTGTCCAGCAGAGTTAAGAATTTAAGTTCCCAGGCTTGTCTTTTGAAGGTGTTGTGCATATTTCCTTTGAGGATGATAATTGAGAGGTCAGATATGAAATGATTGCTTTGTGAAAAGTGTTTTTTGTCTTCTGTCATTTTTCTGTCATTCGAGAGCATAGTGATTGTCTGGTCTCACTCACATAGTTGTTGTTGGAGCATTTGATGCACTGCATATGTTGTGATAGGCATGTGTAGCCAAGGATCTTGAAAGGTATGTTGGGGATATTGATTGCCATAACAGTGGAGAGATGTCTGCAGGTTTTGCATCTGTTGTTCTGGCAGGTCTGGTGCCACTTTGAATTGTTGTGTCCTGTTCTGTGGGGAGTTTGCTTCTCATGATGAGCTTAGTGAGGCTGGGGTTTGTTTGAAGGCCAGAAGAGGGGGTTCAGGAAATATTTCTTTCAGGATCTGGTCCCCATCAAGTATGAGTTGTAACTGCTTGATGATACCCCCTATGGGTTCCAATGTGAGGTGGTAGGGAAAACTAGGGGTGCGAGGTTAGTGGGGTGGGGGGGTGTTTCTCCCCTGTATTCTTCCAGGGTATTTGGGTGGCTCTGTCCCTTCCACCAACAGAAGTTGGTCCAATAAAAGATATTACCTCATCCACTTTGTAGCTCTCATATCCTTGGACAAACATGGCTACAACGACACTGCAAACATATCTGGAGGGATGTCAACCTAAAGAGGCCATGAAGAAGAATGATCTTGACTTAAGGCACTGGACTGGTACTCAGGGGAGTTGGGTTCAGTTCCCAGTTCTGCTATGGATTTTCTGCATAACCTTGGGGAAGTTACTTAAGGCCTAACCAAAGGCTCCCACTGATTTCCTTGGGCTTTGAATCAGGCCCTTTGTCACTCTTTGTCTCAATTCCTCATATGAATAATGGAGATAATATTTCCCCACCTCACAAGGTGTTGCAGGGATAAATGTATTACTGTATGTGAAACACTCAGATATTATGGTGATGTGAGCTTTAAAATCCTTGTTTTCCCCTCTCATGTCGGCAGCTAAGATTGCAGCATTTCCCAGACTTTGGAAAGCTAAACTCACCTTCAGGAACATGAAACTAACTATACCCACCTTTGAATCCAATCCGTATTGTTAAAGGCCTATTCTTCTTATTCCACATAATTTCTATACACACCCTGCTGATCTCTTGCACTTGCCTCTCTCAAACTGTGCATGTATGGGGGTAGTTGGAGGGGGGGAGGGGGAATGCTGGACTAGTATAGGTGACGGGTGCAGTTTCATGGAAGTCCAGCATTCTGATTTGAGATTTTTTTTACAGCTAAAGAAAATATTTCAAGTACTCCTTTTCCATCCTTACAAAATAAAAAGTAAATCGCCCTAACCCCCTTACTAAGCCCTCACTAATTTACAGCATATAGTGAAACAAAGTTTTATAGTCAACTATATGTTGTAAGAGATTCAATAGACTTCCTTTGCATGTCAACCTTTAACAGTAATCACATGAGTATTTGTCTTGTGGCTAAAGGACCTGCGAATAGCAGACCACCTTGTTCTAATTAAGCCTACTTATCCATAAATATCACCACCACCATCTGTTTTCTTCAGTCACTAGCAATGAGGAGTAAGAAGACTGCCTCTTCCTACTCCACCAGAGGTTATCATTATTTGCTAAGGACCTGATCCAATTTTCATCGATGTCAATGAAAAGATTCCCAAGGAGGCCCAGTTCAGGAAAGCAATTAAGTACACGCAGAATCCCCTTTTACTTCTATGGGACTCAAAGGTGTGCTTAAGGTTAAGCATATGCTTACATACTAACCTGAACAGGGTTAGTTTCCTGAGTCCCCAGGAGCTGGATCAGGCCCATATTGACAGAATTAACGTTATATCTCTTTCTTTGTTCTCTATTGATACCATAGAAATTGTACTGTATTTCCATGTTAAATCTAAACAAGCTCACAGCAATCTAATCAGCTCTCATTCACGGAGGAATTCACTAGAATTTGCCACCAATCCTGGTGATGAGTAGAGCCTAACTTGGCGAGCAATGCTACTGAAATAATCAAACTGTCTGTGGAGTAAAGACTGCTAGTTGAGAGTTAGGATGGCAGCAGCTAGCCCTTATTGTATAAAACCCTTCTTTGTACAGATGATGGAGGAAAAATCATTAAAATAAGACAGATTGTTTTATTGTGTGATCAAATATATGGTAATCTACAGCACAATAATAATTGTAAAATGTCTTATTTCTCTTTTAAAATAGTATTTTCATATCAGATTCACTTCTTGTTAGGGGTTTTTTGTTTTGTTTGGGAGGAGGGGGCGACTGCTTTTTGTTAAGCACTTTAACTCTTTTTTTGGACATGGAACAGGCTATTAAGCACGCAGACCAAGAGGATTGCTCTGCCTCCAGCGGAAAGGAAAAACCTTGTAAACAAGCTGCATGTATCTCAAATGTATGTGGTGTTGCAAGATACACTGAACTTCTGGCAAATGCATGTGACATCCACATGTAATGGATTTGTGTAGGCATGATAGGAACTGACTGAACAGGGAATTATAATGTAGGAGATGTCTGATGTCTCTGGACACAATGCAGTGAGAAAAGTTGTTACAAAAGGTATAATATTAAACAGTGGCTTTGTGTTTCCTCTAAGCCTACAGTCTCCATTGGATAGAAATAATCTACTACTGTTCCCTGGTATTTTTTTTAAACTAACTAGTATAACATTTTGTATTGTATGAATCTATGTGTACGTGTTATTAGTAGCTAAGAAACACTGTTGAACAGCAGTGTACATGCTCCAGCAATTCTGTGTCCATAAGATTAAGCCCTGGGGCTACAATCACAAATAATTACAAATTATTTCCACAATTATGGCTGATTCCCCATCCCTTTCCCCAAATCCACCCCTGCATTTTCTTCTAATTCTCTTCCTTTAGAGTTACATGGGTTCTATGTAGAAGACACCCCCCCCCCCAAAAAGGGGGGGCGGTTCATAAGTCACAAGAAAACAATAATTTACTTTGAAAAGATTCACTTTTGCTCTTTCCCACATAAAGTTACATAAAAATCTAGTCATGACATTATGACACAGAGCTTTTAACGAATAAGGCCTTGAGTTGCCACAAAAGAAATGTATTGAATGTGACCTTTTCTGTATTTAGCCTCTACTGGCATTAATTTTACAAGAAGGGAGGTTTTCCAAAAGAAATGCAAATGAAATATTTTATACTCATGTAAATAGATCTGACGGTGGTGGTGCTTCACAGCTTATTTAATTCATGCTGAGGCCACATGCTACTGTATTTGCCCCCTGGATGGAAGCACGACAAGATGACAAAAAACACCTCCTAAGAGAAAGGCATTGGGGACTGGGGGAGGAAGCAGCGAAGAAAATCAAATATTAGTTATGGAAAAATATACAGGGGTTTCAGCAATGTAAATGAGGGTAGAATTTAACCTTTTGTGTGTATAAATATCATGGGCCAAGATCATCAACAGCATAGCCACACTGAAGTCAATAGAGCTATGACAATTTAAGCCAATTGAGGATCGGGCCCCATGTTTATAAAAGCTGGGCATACTTTTGAGAGGTTTGCTTTTAAAGGTTTATTAAGAAATGTTGGGGAGAATCATTCTGCAAGAGTGGACTGGAATATAAAAATATAGTAAAATCCAGACATTTTTTCCATTTGATCAAGGATTTACATTCCCAAATTGTCACTAGACAAAACAAAATTCACTGATTGAGAAAATCAGCAACAAATAGCTAGGCTTATAAAGTGATAAGGGTGTAGCTGGGAAATGACTGCTCAATGCAGGCTGATCATTCCATTTGGTAAAAAAAAGAATGTCAGATCATAGCTAACAGGAGTTTTTGGTGTGAAAGGAATGCTGGGTTGGACCCCAAAAAACCGATCAGAGTAACAAAGACAGTTGAAAGGTAGAGCTATTTTTTAATCAGATCAGCATCTGGCCATTGTATAGTTTTAGGTTTTCTTTAAGCTGCTAATAAACTATAAATTGTAAATAAAGCAGAAAAGTAGCTGATTTTAATATCTAAAATCTGCAAGACATTTAGAACCATAGTATGCACTGAGCTAGGAAAGTGAAATGTTCAGTGGAGTCTGTTGTGAGTGGTGTGGGATTCCGCACTATGAACTGTAATGAAAAGAACCTGTGGACCTCCAAATATTTCCTGCTAATTCACACAACTCATGCTCATGTACATTTCTCAGATCTTTCTGTAAGGTCCCATCTTCAATTGCATATTTACTGTGACGGGGGGTTGTGTTTTAGCCATGGGCATAGTTTGGCGGGTTGCAACACCCCCCAAAACGCAAGCCTGGGGCAGGTGCAGAATTTGCCGCTTACCCCTCCCCTGCAAACGCATGGCCCCATTGGCCTGACTGGAGCTGCCCTCCCAAATATAGAAGTCAAACTACATGTGGTAGTGCTATGATGTTAGCCCTTCTGGGGCAGTATATACTGTAGTTTGGTCTTGCCTGTGGAGGTGGGAGCAAACCGTGTTATAACCATAGCACTAAGTTGTATTAAAGTTCTGGCTTTCATAGGGTTGCAAAACCACTTGCTAACGTTACCGGTTGACTTTAAATCTATCTACACAAGCAGAGAGCACAGCGTGTTATAAAATAGTAGACTTGGGACTGTACAAGGGACCTGAATTTGGTGTCAAGCCCCCTCAGGGTTGTTTTCTCTACATAATGAATGAATGCTACTGAGCAGGAACTCCATCCTTTCTACTCGCCTAGAGCAAAGTCCTGACCCGACTGAAGTCAATGGGAATTTTGCCATGGATTTCAATGGGGTCAGAATTTCACCCTGGTTTGCAAGATGAACAAAAAGGTTAAAAAGAACAACTCTGTATAACTCAAGTACAGAACAAACCTGAAAGAGAAATGCATCCCCAAGGGAATTACTGAGGCAGAAAACAAAGTCTTTCTTTGGGTGCTCGGGCACTGCTTGCACTATACTGTTTTCCACCCAGACAGCGTGCTTTGGGATGCTGTTGTGGTCTATTCCAGATCTGCCATCACTCTCGTAGAAGAATAATGTACATCCTAGGAAAAACACGAGAAAGGCATTAGCAAGCAGCATATTTAAATACCATAAAACCACATCTATTCAATGCTTTGTTGCAGAAGAATGTAGCCCTAATCCTCTGAGTCCTCCAAAAATGAAAATTAAATCAATATATACTTGGGCAGCTATAGCAATGCCTTTTTATGGATTTTCCACACAGGGTACGTCCAGACTACCCGCCGAATCGGCGGTAATCAATCTATCGGAAATTGATAAATCGCGTCTCATCTAGACACGATATATCGATTCCCGAACGCACTCCCGTCGATTCTGGAACTCCACCAGGGAGAGCGGCGGTAGTGGGGTCGACAGGGGAGCCGCAGCCATCAATCCCACGCCGTAAGGACCCGAGGTAAGTTGAAATAAGATACGTCGACTTCAGCTACGCTATTCCCGTAGTTGAAGTTGCATATCTTGCATCGACCCCCAGCCCTAGTGTAGACCAGCCCACAGACTACTTAAAATCTATTGGTCTGGTAAGAGACATCTGAAGGAAGTTTTTCAGTATGTACCACCCAGTTCCCAGTATCACTGATGGCAGTCCTAAAGGTAAATCTCTTTACCATCTACTGACAGTGTACTCCTCTGCGTTTGGAAACATGGGCGAAATGCTTAAAAGTGCCTTTCTACCTATATTTGCTCCCAACCATACTTTATTGCAATAGTGTTTGCACCTTTGGTACAAACTCACACGCCTTTTTTTGTTTTTTTAAAAACACTGTATTAACCATTTAATGTTATGCCCTATTTCTCTTTCCAGAACCTGCCCTCATTTCTGCTTTCATTCAGGACAATTAAGAGCTTCTGTCAGGCACAGCAGTGGCCTGTGAACTGACAAGCATTGTCCCAGGAAACCTAAAGCGGGAACAGTCTCCTCTCTCCGCCCAGCAAGCAACCAGCTTGAGAAAAAAGAGTGGCAGGAGACACAGAAAGAACCAATGCAAATCTGCTGATGAGCAAGGGTGGTGTGTATGAGCCTTTCTGAAGGAAAGAGATGGTGGAAGCAGGAATTTGCATCTGGATAGGCCTCGCGCTACATTGGTAGGACCTGACTCCTCGAATCATCAAAAGCCAGCAATACTGGTAGAATGAATTTAGTGAATATAGCTACCCATTAACTGCAGTGACACTAAGGGATACGCTTAGACCACTGCTATGAGAGATCATTCCATCAATATACTCTTTTTTCTTCCACCCTCAAATGTGAAGGTGCTGGAGAACAGCCTTGGAGACGTGGATTGTTCACAGAAGCAATATGTCACAGGCCAAAGGATGTGAGAGGATACTTCATTCGCCAGGGCCCATTCAACTCTTGGCCTCTGAGATTACAAGCGAAGGTGCCTCTCTACCCTGCCCGCTCAGCCCCGATAGTGCATAGTGCCGGGGCATGCCATGGGATGTCCATATTCTAACATCGTTTGGGTTTTTATTGTTGGTGTTGGGGGGGTTGTTGGGTTATTTTGTCTGTACCATGGATGGGAAAATACAGGTACAGATGGAAGCTGTGAACACAATTCTTTAAGGCGGCTCTGTAACCATGTTGCCCTATCAGTGTGACAAAAATTAAAAACCCCAATATGTCAGAAGGTGGACTCCCCTCAGAATGCCAGACTACTGTGAGCTGGCACAATTAGCCTTATAGAGTAGACAGGCCCTCAGGGAAACCATTGTCCTGCTTAAACTGTCTCGCAACTACTAGTTACTATGGTTCCTTGAAGGTAGAGATCAAGGTTTTTTTAATGACTGAAACCCGATGAATAAGTGAAAAAATAGATTGGACTGAGTTATTCCCACTGAAAAAAAATTAATGAACAAAAACAAAAAAACCTTTGTTCCCCTGCAATGTTTTAGCTATTGATCAATGTGTTATCAACATGGGGCTGGGGAGGGGGGAAATCCCTGTGCATTTTAGGTGAAGACAGACTATAACTTAGAGGCTTCAAGCAAAAAATCTTTACAATTTTCAGGCAAAATATAGTTAGTCTGTAACTCTAGGATCTCTGCAATTTCTGCTACTATTCAATATTATATAAACATTTTAATTTAATAATGAAATCTCTAGCTTTTTCTGTTGAAAATAGTGGTCAGAATGGAAACTGATGCATGGTTACCCCTTTAACCCAACGTTGGAGAAAACTATTTGCAGCCAAACACTAGCAGCTGTTAACTTCAAAGCTTAGTTTAAATGCGACGTTATTAAGTCACAGCAATCTAAGACACAAACATTTGACTTGAGACAAGGCACTTTAAAGTAACATTGCATTTATGCTCATCCTTCCCCTTTTCCCCCCCTCCCAGATGGCTCTTTGTTTACCAATTCTTCACAGCCAGCCTTTCCTGTCACACTGCCTCAGCTAGAAGGAGATTAGGGGTTCTCTCTGCTCCCTCAGCCGTGGAATTTCTCTTCTTTTATTTCCCCAACTCTGTAACAATTGCAATGAAGGGCTGGCACTCACAATTTGTTTTTAAATTGCTGCTACAAACACTGGTACATGCCACCTGGCAAGAGTTGTGGAGTCAGACCCTATTCTTCATCTCTGGAACTCAGCAGGTACCTTTCCAATGGCTAATCTCTAAGGGCCAGGCAACACAAAAAAGCAAAACTATGTCAGGGAACCTAGTTACAATATGGTTTTCCCCTTGACCTGGTTAAAACATGGTTCCATTTTGTACACAAGACTTGGTCATGCAAAAACCTTTGGTAGTCCTATCTACATTATGAAATAGAGCTGTGTTGTTACCAGTCCCCTGACAATTCTACTCGTAGTGTACACAGACTCTTACAGAGCTGGGAAATGGATGACTGAGTCCAAATATGAGCTTGGTTTCTCCACTTTGCTGTTTAAGATGATTACGCAGAGATTCTCAGAAGGCTACTTACAGATCCAATTTTAACCTACTGTGCCTGTTTCTTTACTATTGTTATTATTTATTTGTACTATAGTAGTACCTAGAGGCCCCACCTGAGATCACCACCCCATAGGACTAGGTGCTGTACAAACACACAGTGAGAGAGAGCCCCTGCCCCGAAGAGCTTACAATCTGGTCAGGACAGACAAAAGGTAGCAGGAGAAGAAGGTCACAGAGGTCTTTCCAAATGTCACAAAGCAGGTGTGTGAACCAGAAATAGAACCAAAGTCTTCTGAGTCACAGTCCAGTGCCCCATCCATTAGGCCACACTGCTGCTCCTGTTCAAGGCCTTGTCCATACTACGAGCTAAAATTGTACTACAATTATTTATATTCTCACAGTATGCAGAACCCTCAATCAGGATCAGCACCCCATTGTGCTAGGCACTGTACAAACATACACAAAGACACAGTCCTTGCCCCAAAGAGCTTACCACTGAATGACAGCTGTCACACGGTGGGTACTAGCACAGTTCTAGCACCAATTCCATGATCACAGCAGACAAGGATTTCATTTAGAACACTTTTATAAACATGCTTTTCAGAGAAATGTGCACGCTGGTCAGGGAAGCCATGTTAGATCCAATAGTTGCTAGCATGATTTTAAGCATAGTGTAGACTCTGCCTTAGAAGCAGCACAGCAAATTAATTTTGACAAAAGCACATACCGCAATTGTGAGTGAGTGGCCATTAAAAAAATTCCCAAAGAAAATCAAGAACATTCTCTGATACTTCCCTACTAATTTTGCAATTTTTTCCAGCGGCTTTGGTAAGAGTGCTCCTGGCATTGATTTTTCTTTCATCATTTCTTTTTTAAACAAGCATAAAAGAAGCATTCATATTACCATTTGGTAGACGTGCCTTGTCTATTAAATGTGTAATCAGAGATTTCACTCAATTTAATAAAATCACTAGAAACGACATGGCTTACGCGTTGTAATGATGCTCACTCTGTAATATGGGAGCACCCCGTTAAACATAGATCTGATGTTTATATTCCTGTATAATGTCTCTTTAAACAAAAGCTCACTGTTGATTATTGTTTTGATTCCAATAGTTATATGGCAAGGATCTGTAAACCTGTTGATGCCACATAAATAAATAAATAAATAAATAGGTTTTTTTTTAAAAAGGCAGCATTCAGCTACTTGTTTTGGATAGAAAACACAAAGAATGATACCTTAAGGCCCCAATTTTGCAGTTAGCTCTATGTGGGCACAGAGGCATGCCCAAGTGGTGCTCACTGAGGGATCAGAGCTGAACTTTGCATGTTGATAAAAACATTTAAAAATTAAATCAGATCGAGGCCTCTAGATTTTGATGCTATAGGCCAAATTCTGTGCTAATTTACATCCTCGATGACCCTTTGATATCTATGTAAATTATTAATGACAGTCTATCTGATATACCTTTTAAGGAAACCCAATAGTGTTTCCATTTCCTGCGTGTAGCCGACTCCACTTTCTTATTCTTTTTGTGCACCAGAAAATTTTTCACTGCAAGAGCCCCAGCTTTCCGTACAGTGCCCTGGCCAGCTGTAAGGAGAATGTCAGACTGCCCTGGAGAACTCAAGGTACCACTGCTTTGCTCATCACTCAGGGTTGAACCAGCTTCTTCCAAGTTCTCGCTGTTGGTGGTGCTCATTTCCAGCTCCCTTCGGAAGTTCTCATACACTCCCTGACGGACCCCATCTCCTGTAGAGCTGCTGCCGCTGTCGCTGCCAATGAAAGCTCGACTAGCCGTTGGAGAATAGCTAGAGTTTGTAGCATTTGAACGTCTGGAGAGGAGGTCTGTATCGGTGGTTGCGCCCTCGATTCCACTGTCAGCAAATTCACTCCCTTCACCTGCATTCACATCCTGGTTAAAAAAAAGGAAACAACATCATATGAAGGTAGCTGATATACTATCCTACCCTGGCATTCTGAAGAGGCTAAAAGAGCCTGAAGTTTCCCTGATTGTATCAAATTTCTTCACATTCCTTCTTTGCTTGACATTAAATCTGCCCTGTGAAGACAAGTGGCTGGAAGAATAGGTATTCTAGCAGGGCTTCCGGCAACAATTTAGGAAAGACCATACAGTTTTAGTATGTGCCCCACCACCATAGTAAGTTGGGGGAGAGAGGGGAAACAACTTAAATTGTTTACCCTAGACTAAGTTAATGGTGATAACAAGTTTTCAGGAAGGAAAACATGTGACAGTAAAAACAATGACAATGTCTGGGGAAGTAGTCATCACCCATGAGGCTCAGAGAGGAAAACACTGTTATTGTATATTCACACTTACAACTGAGACTCTCTCTTAGGCATCCTATGATTGCCACTTGACATTTATATAACTAAAGATGTACTTTTCCCGTAGGTGGATATGTATTAAAAATTGTAGCATTCCCACTCCCCGAAAGTAAGGACTCGTTCTTTATAAATGCTACATACCAACAGAGACTTGCGAGTCTGTCTACATGCGCTGTTTAGAAGAATAACTACTTCCTCGCCCACTCAGTAAATCCAGTTCTTCTGGTCAGTTTTGATTTCAATACATTCATTAATAAAGTACCTTCTTAGACCCCAATTCTGCAAGCTGCTCTGGACTGTTGTACCCCTTCATCCACACAGCGCTCCACTAACTTAAATGGGACTCCATATGGGTGCAGAGATCCTCCTGCACAGACCAACTTTCCGGGTCAGGATCTTATTTTGTGCTGTTCCATACACCTGTTTTGGAAACCATTAATTTCCCCAGTTCCTTGCAACACAGAGAATAAGGGGATGCTTAGAGAAACATCAGAGCCAGTGCTGCTGAGAAACCACGCATTTACAACAGACTGTCACAGACTGATTTTCTCATCTCATCTCAAAATGCAGAAAGGTGCAGGGAAAATACAAATTCTTAATCTAAGTTCCTAAAATTCTATATGTGTCAGACACCACACGTGTGAGGGGTAGTCACAGCATTTCCACCAGTTTCACATCTATGCAATTCCAACTCTCTCAGTGGACTTTAAACTAGCATAAAACTGAAACACCTCCATGCTGAATCAGGCTGAAGATATCTTACAGGATACAAATCAGGAGATTTAATAAAGGAACAATGAATACCTTTTGCACTTGGTTGGATTTTTTTTTTTTAGAGATGTATGTAACTCTTATAAGTAACTAATTTCTAATTTGACATAGACCATTGTGTAGCACAAGTTAAAAAAAATCACTTGAGTTTTTAAGCATATTTTAATTTTAGGAAAACGTAGTTAATTGTTTGATTCAAGTAATGATTTAACAGACATTTAGATTTCTAGTAATCTTTTTATTCATGCTATGTAGTATGTATAAAGTTAATTCTAAATATATTGCTTCTCTAATTTTTATTTAAAACATACAAAATAATGTGTGTTTGTTTTTAAATAAAGTCTCACTAAAACAGACCCATCAATGCAGGGGAGTAATGGAAATATGATTTGTCCTCTTGGCAACATTTATAAAAATTGTACTTGATATTCTGTTTGCCAGACCATGAGAATTCTCTGAAAATGAGGCATAATCGTAGTGATTGAAGCACAGAACTGAAACCCAGGAACTCCGAAGTTCTAATCCTAGCTCTGACACAGATTCATAGTATGTTCTTGAGCAAGTCACATAAAAGATCTGCCTTGGTTCCCATATCTGTAAATGGGGATAATACCACATGCCTCTCAGGAATGTTGTATCGGTTAGCTGATGTTTGTAAAACACTTGACAAGATGAGAAGCTCTGCATAACTACATTATCTACACTCAGAAGTATTGTATAACAATCATTATAACCATGCAGTGATCCATGGAATAGACTAGATGGTTCAAAAAGCTTCCTTACAACTCAATGATTTTAGGATTCTACCCTGTCCTCAATATCTCCTCACCAACACCCCAGGATCTTCTAAAAAACTGAGGTCTACACTACCACTTATTTTGGTATAACTTACATTGCTCAGGAGTATAAATAAACTACCCCCATGAGCGATGTAACTTACATCGACCTAAGCGCCGGTGTGGACAGCGCTATGTTGGTGGGAGCGCTTCTCCCGCCGACATAGCTACCAGCTCTCATGGAGATGGATTTATTATGTCGACAGGAGAGCTCTCTCCTGCCAGCACACAGCGTCTTCACCAGACATAGTGCAGCTGCACCGATGTAGTGTATTTAGTGTAGACTAGCCTTGAGATTCTGGCCCTGCAGGGGGATTAGAATCTGAATACATAAAAGGGAGAATAGATCAAAACTTGTTGCCAGTTGATATTCATCCAGTACTGTTCGCCTTTAGGAATTAGAATGTCACATTTAGTGAGATGAGTATCTTAAACGGTCTGCTGTATAAATGGTCGATAGGTTAGTAAGGTTAAGAGCATTCATCAGACAGGTTTTTTGCCTTCGGGCCTTATACTGTACTGTCTGCTGGTTCCCATCAGAGGGTTATAATCAGTTTGAGAGTGTCACATGAAATTTTCTAATGACACCTTGAAATATTATAATCTGCACACTGATAGGGTCTCAATTAAAGAGTTCAGCAGAAAGTCAGAAAGTCACCGAGGGTTATTATGCATTTTCGGGGAGGGGAAGAGGGGGAGAATTAGAGACTGAACATGTTGTCCGCTGTATCAAGTGGAGAAGGACAGATGGGTTTTGATTAAGGAATAATAGAAAAAATGTCAAATTTGGGTGACTGAAGTTAGGTACCAAACTAACATTTTGGCTGGATTTTCAAAGGTGGTGAGCACCCATGGCTCCAACTGATCAGATCATCTAATACAGATAATATAACTTTAGGCACCCACGTTTCAAATTTTTGGCCAAGAATGTGGTGACTGCTGTGCATTACACAGATTAAGGGACAGTCCTGTATGCTTCTATTAAAGAATACTCAACATTTCTTTCACAATTGCTCAAACACCAGCCTAACACCCAGGATTATATTGACACTAATGTCCTCTTAAAGGGAGACTATCAGAGTTCTGGATCTGTTACAGGAAGGGCCAGGGAGGCATTCTAATATCACAGGTTAGCACTTAAGGCACAAAAGCACATTTCATTCCTGGGTAAAAGGAATTACCAGGGAACAGATTTGGAATTGACAGGTTACGACGTACACTGTATAGGGATTTTATGTTCTCTCTGGAATTCATGTCTCCAGCTCATGGGGGAAGGATAGTTCAGTGGTTTGAGCATTAGCCTGCTAAACCCAGGGTTGCGAGTTCAATCCTTGAGGGGGCCACTTAGGGATTTAGAGCAAAAATCTGTCTGGGGATTAGTCCTGCTTAGAGCAGGGGGTTGGACTAGATGACCTCCTGAGGTCCCTTCCAACCCTGATAGTCTATGAGACTAGATTCTTTGTAATTGAAACAAAAAAAAAAAAAAAAAAAACACCACTGCACTTAGGGCCTGATCCAGCAAAGTGTTGACCACATTTCCAAAGGTAGGAGGTGTCTGATGAGAACAATGCATGTGCTTTTGGAGCCTATGGTTTTTTGCTGTTTTAACAGAGTATAATTTGCCACGGGCAAATTTATTCTAGAACTCCACAGAAATACCACTATAGGGCTTCTTTTTGTTTCTCTTGGAGTTTGTTTAGGTTCTGACTAAAATCCTTGTCTAAAATCTTCTAAAATGCAGGAATGACACCTGATAGTTTATTCTTTGCCAGGGAAATCCCCAATTTAAGCTCCCAGTCCTGCAACTCGTTCTCTCTAAGCAGATGCAGACCTGCACCCAGGCAGAATCCCAGGGGAACCACATGCAGGAAGTTCATTGGAAGACTCGGGCCAAAATCTGTATTGCCATCCCACCACCTCTCCACTTTTATTTGCGTATCTACAGACCTGGGGAAGAACATCTGCTTTGTCTTGGAGAAAGAGAGCAAGCTATCTCCTTGAAGGCAGAAAGATCAAGGAGCTCAACGGAACGAATGTTCATGTCTTAAATATCAGAACCAGAAAAGGTTTTAATCCATAAAGAATATGAACCAAACAAATACAGACATCTATGAGTTTGCCCTTTTGACTAAATTTTTGCTATTTGGAGTGTGAGGAGAAGGCAGGAGAGTTATTAGCCTATGAACTGAAATCAACAGAATCCAGCAGGAGCAGTGCAGCCATCTAGGATAAAAATAGTACTCTGTTTAGCAAGTCAATAGTTATTAACCTAACATTCCAAGGCTTTTACCAGAACTTCTATGCATCTGCAGATGCAGAGGATGATGGAAGTACTTGCTTACATTCACATCTGAGGATGCATTGGTTTTAAACACCCAGACTGAATTAGAAGAGGCTAAGCAGACTATACAGTTGTCTACTAAGGGGGTGGGGTGTGAAGAGATGCATGGCCAGATAGATTCTCTACAGAATTTTAAAATCTACAGTTAGATCAAATACCTTTAGCTGTTGTTACCAATGTTGATTGAGACCAGCAAGAAGACTCCCTACCAGAGACAATAATAACCTTCATAAGAGCCCTGCATAATGAAGTGAGAGTATCACTGCTTTGTTAAAAGACACAGACCAACATCACTGATAAACCAAAACTTAGTGAAAACATTAGCAATCTAGTTATGTAATATTATACACATTAATCAGGTTTCACATAAAGTAAGCTGGGAGCAGAGAGTACGATAGGGCTATTATACAATGTCAAGCAAGCAAGTTTACAAGATATTGTAGTGTCTGCAAACTCATTAGATGCCAAAGATACATTTGATCATACAGCATGGCCACATTTCTTGAAAATCCTTCATTTGTTCAGAAGACATATAAACCTTCGTGTTTCAGAGAATAAGTCAACCTCAGACTACTGGGGATTAGTAAAAATCTTTCTAACTGCCTACTGCAAGATTTCTTGCACATTCTTCTGAAGCAGCTGATGTTGGCCCCGTCAAAGACAGGATAGAAGAACCGCTGGTCTGATCCAATATGGCGACTCTTACATCCCTAAACAATTCCTTCTTCACTTGGATGTGAATCACTCTTTACAAGTGAACCAAGTTCAATGGGCGGTGGTTGGAGAGTGTCATTCTTTGAAGAGGCTCCCACCAGAAGTGTCCACTGTCTCCACTCCTCTTTGTGTTTAGCAATAGAACCATTAGCAATTAAAATTCAACAGTACCCTAAAATTGTACATAACTTGTTAGAGACATTAATTTGGCAAGCACCAGAGAAAGATGTTAAAATGGAATGGACGCCCAATAAAACTGAGAGGTGATCTTATGACCTAATGATAGTCTTCAGTCCAGTGCTAAGGTGTATCATCATCTGGCACCCATGTTGCTTTGCTCAAGCCCCACTGTAGCATAATCCTGCCCTCCAAATTAATAAAAAAATCCATTGTCGAGAAACTTGAGGCATGCAAGCAATCAACACTTTAGAAGATGTGTTTGCCAGGAAACAACTCAAAACCTTTCAGAAACTATGGTAAATTATGGATTTCATTCTTATCTGACTTGGAGAAAATGTTTTAAAACAGCAATAGAGAAACTTGAAGGTATCTCTATGAGTCACCCTCACTGGGAGGAACATAATCTTGAAAGCTAATGGAAAGCAAGCTGCATCAAGCTTATGTTATATAAATTGCTTAAGAGTGAGAGGAACTGTAACATTGATATGAGTGCAATATGGGATCACAACACTGGATAGACCATCTCAACCAAAAATTGGGAGTTGATACTGAAGAATGTTTAGAAGACATATGTAGATCTGTGACATCTACTAGGCTTAAAAGAATTAAATTGACATCCACAGATCAAACTTGGTAGTGCAAGGCAAAATAAAGGTTTCTTTGTATATGTTCTGTGGAAGTGCCCTATAAAGTACTATGGAATGAGATATACTGACAAGCGACATTTGCTTTACACACTGATACAAAATTATTGAGTCTGTTGCCTTTGGACATTCCAGTAGTTTACATATGCTGACATCTAAGAGAAGCTCTGGTTCTTCATTCTTGTGCATCAAATGCTATGTGCTTGTGCAATAGCGCTTCAGAAATTACAAAATTAGAAATTGCAAAATTTGAAAGATGGCATTACAAATCTGATCCTATTGATGCTGTCTGAAATGGTTCAGTAGGATGGCACTTTTTTTCTTTCCTTGAAAGAATCTTTAGATAACTAGATATTAGCCTACTCCTCTAGATTCTTTCCATACCAACAAACACCACTTGTATCTTGACAGGGTTGAGTCACAGTCAGGTGGTTTCTGTCCAGTCTTGGTCATAGCCTGGCAGAGCGGAAAGACGGTAGAATATGGATTCAGTGTAGAGGAGTGGTAGAGCTGATCATCATTAGATTATGGCTGCCTGACGTTACAGCTATAAGTGTTCCCCTCTCTCCCAATTGCCTTGTATACACATTGAATAGAAGGGATAACAAGATATAACCAAGGCCAAGATATAACCAAGGACTCGGCTGGACCTAAATTTTGCAGCAAGCCACCCTGGTTTCTGTTATATGCAAGTGAGGCAAATGAAAACTCTTGAGGCCAGTTCTGCTGAATTAAAAAATGGAGATTTTTATTGACCTAACTATGGAAAGCATAACAGTCAGTACAATATTCCTTGGGATGTTTATTTTTTCAGTCAATTCAATTTATGTTTCACTGCCCCCTCTCCCCCCATTCTCCCCTTTCAGCATGGTGCAGAATTTTGTACTGACAATGCATAACAGCAGGGAAAGGCTTTCAGTGGGGAAGCTGGGTGTTTTGACAGCTGGGTAAGAGACAGTGGGGATTTCTGCCCCAGGAAAGCGTAGGAAGTGGTTTGTGTTTTGTGCACCCGCAAAGCAGTTGAGAATGGCAAGCGGACACATATCCTCTTTCCCGGCTCCCCTTGTGGGATGGATTGACCTAGTCTATAAATTGTGGGCAGGGGGACTTGAACTCCTTTTCCTTCCTCAGCAAAAATCGACAGCAACCAGGTGCCTATTGCCGCCAGCCATGTTAAATATGCACATTGGCTGAATATCTCTGGTAAAATGATCAGCAGTGAAGTAGTTAATAAGGCTGACATTCAAATTGCTTCCACTCGGCTTCAGCATTCAAGCCCCAGTGCAATAGTTGGAGCAGCTCACATTTGCTACACACTATTGTTTGAGGCTGTTTGCAGACTTGGGAGGATACTGCTCCATCAGGTTAGACTCCGTTCAAATGCTGAAGTTTTCCTTTGCCGCTATATGGGCTACAATTTTTCTTGTTTAAAAATGAGAGCATAGATTCTGGAACACACAGTAACAGGACAATAGACTCTTCAATAGCAGATTGGAGCATTACCGTGGGATCTTATGTACAAGTGGCTTTTTCATGGCTTTCAGCACTGATTTCAGCAAGACACGAGTAAAGGCAGAATAAGACTGTAACCTAGTAAAGTCTGATTCTTGCAATGCTCTGTACATAGGACTACATTACAATGTCTTTCTATACCCTCAAAGACTCATACAGACAGTGCCATCTTTGCTGTCAATAGCGGCACAGAAAGTCTCCACACCCAGATCTTAGAGTTCTTCAGGGCTGTGGCTCTTCACCCTTTTGCTTGTGGATGACGTGTTGAACTAGCCCCTCAAAACTCACCTTTCTTACAACCTAATGGTCCACCCAGATGAAGAAAATTCCAATTGGGAAATAATGCTAAGCATAAAACACAAGGGTATTCTGACCACACTGGAGTTAAATAAACAGTAACATGCTTCATCCAACTCCATGAAGTAAAAACGCGGGGTTAGATTTATTTACTCTAATTAAAAGTCAATTCCTTGAAAATGTCACTGAGGGGGTGGAGGAGAGAAAAAAGAAAAGTAAACTAGAAAAACAAATCAGAATCAAAGCAAGTCATTTGGGAGTTCACCTGAACAATTACATAACTGAACAAGGCAGGAAAATGTCTGCAAAGCTGGATGATAACTAGGTCATAGGATAATACAGTGAAGCATTCTGAAAAGAAAGATTTCAGTGAAGAAACACTCAAGTGGAGAATGTCACTATTGCAAATTACATCCAGCTAAGTAAGCGCAGTCCCTCAGATGGTCAGCTGTGGCAACTGTCTGTGGTTTTTACATGGGAAGTCCTAGAAACTAGAAGCATACAATATAGCCTATCGAGATTACAATTACTGGGATTGCAAAAGAACTTCAAATGTATAAATGTTCGCAGTCCTAGTGTTAAAAAAAAATGACAATGGAACTAGATCAGATCGTATGGCTGTTGATTTTCTTTCTACTAACTTTGAACAAAGGGAGAAAAAGAATCCACTAGAATTTTCAAAAGAATATTACAAGGTTTGCCCAAGGAACCAAAAAACTTTCCCCAAGACCCTTCTCGTAGCACACAGGCATATGAGAGTGTGCTCGGAAAGGCCTCTGGCTGTTGTTTGCTTTAAAATATCTAAAATGGCAGACCCAACATATTATATAGTCCCATCCATTCTGAGAGTGGTTAGGGATACCTCTGAGACCTTTGTGCAATGGCATTAGGATGAACGAAGAAGCAACTCTGCAGAATGAGAAGTAACCACAGAACTTTGCTTAGCCAGCATTTAAAATTGCAAGGTACATAGTAGACAGAGAGATGAGAGAAGACCACTAACTTATACTTCTCTCATACTTCTCCCTTACTATGTGTCATTAAATTATAACTGTTTTCTGTTCTCCCATTTGACGTCAGCTAAGAATATGTTTGGAATCTTCTTTCTAATCTTACACTAGACTATGAGCTGAAATATACATATCCTTTGTGGAGATGTCTTACACGATTTAATAGAAAACTGTAATCTTTCTACAGTTTTTCTCTTTAACCTGCTATAGAATGTAATGAAAAATTAGATACCTGGCCCAGAATTCTATGGGATGGTACAAAAAACAAACAAACAAAACTATAGGACAGAGATCGTTCTCTAATCAACTGGTTTTATAGTGATTTCTATACAGCCCGATTTAATTCCTATTGAACCCAACTGGTTTCATCCCTATTGCATTCTCTACAACTTTTCCACAGGGATATGGCTTAGGGTCCATTAGCAGAATCCCTGCAGAGACTTTAAAATGTAAACAAAGGTATTTTCAAAAGTGACTAAAAGGTTTTTAACGTGCCAAGACCCAACAAGATTTGGGTTCAGCAATGAGATTTTCAGTGTCCAAAGGGGTTAAAGAGGGATATTTGTTCACTCTCTTCCTATTTAATTTTATAACAAACAATGCACTACTGATGTTGAAAGGAGACTTCTTATTCCCTAGAGTCAAGGAATGCCTACGTAAATGGCCCAGCCTGGGCCAGCAGAGTGTTTGAAACCAGGACATTCAGTGCTAAAAGCATGAGTCTCTACTCCTTGAACTTAAGGACTATGCCATCAACTGGAAGCAGTAACAGATATATAAACCTCTTTGTGGAGCAGTCACAAGAGGACAAGGACCCCTCCTGCTACCCATGTGGCCATAAGTACCTCTTGGATTACTGACCATTAGTTATAATTTTTAAAAATGGAAACAGTCAGTCCATACTCCACATACAGTTTTCAGACAAATGGTGATCACTTGCTGGAAAAAAAAAGACAGCTTAACTTCTTATTGGGGCTTGACTATCTCTCAAGCTATGTCTACACTGGCAATTGAATGACAAATCTTTCGTCTTTCAGAGGTGTTACTCACTCCCCTCCCCCTCCCCCTCCCCCCGAAAGACAAAAGTTTTGCTGCGACAAGTGCCAATGTGAACGGCGTGTTGTCGGCAAGAGTGCTCTCCTGCCGACAACACACCGCTCATCGGGGATAGAAGTTTTTTGTCAGCAGGAGAGCCGACAAACAGCGGCTACACTGCATGATTTTTAGCGGCATGGCTATAGCAAGACAGACATATCGCAAAAAGCAGTGTAGTGTAGACATAGCCTCAGCCTGGAAACTGAGAGCACCCGGGGTCTCATCTGAAACCAAATACCCAATATCAGTGCAGGAAGCCCTGAGGTTTACCAGAGACTTCAGTAGTCACTGGCTGCCAACCACCATCCCCCACAACATTTATATTTTTCATTCTCAAAAACTTCAGTTGAAACTCGGGGGGAGGAGGGGCAAATGGGATATAAGCTGTGTACAATAGCAATTTGCCTTCCTGTAAGCAGAAATGGGTGAAGCCAAGTAAGCTTTTTCCACCTACATCACATCAGTTCCAAAAGCCCAGTAGGATCCCAGCAGAGCTCTGCTGGAAGTCTTGAGTCAGCAGACCTGAACCTATAATGTTAAGGAAAAATAGAACTGCTGTGTGGGTGCCCCAAAGCCACTTTCTGAATATTAATTGCTTGTACGCATTGAAACTAATTGTCTCTCCAGTGCTGAAAGGTTCTAGCTCCCAATTAAAGAAAAGTGACTCCCACGTTTCAATTTTAAGGTTTGACCTTTTATTTCTTTTGCTAGAAACTGAAAAAAATCATTTAATTTGTTTATTCTCTCCTGAAATAAGAGGCAAATAAAGAGATTCTATTCACATTTGACAAAAACATAATTGTTGCCAGGCCTACCAAAAGATCTTGTGACACAAGTGTTATCCTGAAAAATATATATGGCTTTGCTTTTTAAAAAGTGATCTTAGGTGCCTCGGTTGTTTTGAGGTGCCTTAAAACAATATGATTTTCAGACAACAATGCTCAACACTTTCAGAAAAGCAGGCTCCTTTAAGATGTCTAAGGATGAACACCCCAAAACAGAGTTTCACAAAAATCACCAGCCCCTTTTGAAAACTTGGATCATGTTAAAAATTAAGAGTGAACCTTGCCAATGTACATGCAGTAGGAGATGTGCATGCATAACAATGGCAAAATTCAGCCCTCGTGCTCAGCATCTCCAACTCCTAGTGACCTCTTGGGGAATTTGGGGTATTCACAAGAGCTTCCTGCCAAAGTCTTTCAGGACCTTATGAGTTTGGGCACCGTTATCATAAAAGCAGGTGAGAATGGAAAACCTGCAAGTCTCTGAAAAAGGATTCTCTGAAAAATGTGCTAAGATTTATGCAATTATAATGCAAAAAACCTGACAGAAAGGAGGGTCCAGTGGTTAAGGCACACACTTAGAACTTAGGAAACCTGGGTTCAAGTCCCTACTCCTCCACACGTTTCCTGTGTGACTTTGGACAAATCTCTCAGTCTTGCTGGGCTTCAGTTCCCCACCTGTACTAGAAGATTGACAGCACTACCCTATGCTATGGCATTGTGAGGATAAATACATTACAGATTGTGTGTGGCACTCAGATACAATAGTAATGGGGACCATAAAAGGTCCCCAGATTCCTAGTGTTTCCACAATTCTCCTTTCCCTCCATCCCTCCCTCACCAGACTCACCAAGGAAGTAGCTCTTTCATTCTATATTCCATTTCAGTTTCCTTTTTGCTGTATTTTATAAATAAAGCAACATATTAAAATCTTTTTCCTGGTCTCACCACAGACAAGTCTGGACTAACAAAGATTATTGCTAAAAATAAACCTTAGTTTTACTGCATGCTGTTGGGGTTAGGGTCCTGGAGGGAATGCCAACCCTTTCGGATTTTTAATTTTGTTTATTTTAGTTTATTTATTGAAATAATTGCTGCTGAGTCTCTTTAGATCAATAGTCTGAAATTGGAAGAGATCTTCTAGTGATACAAGCTACTGACATGATGTCACAGGCTATGTCCGATGAAATGAGACTCAAATTCATTACTTTCATTAGGTGCCTCAAAGGGATATTCTAATGGCATGATGAACATTGGGGAGAAAAAAATACTTCAGCATTTACCAATTGCATCGCTCTCCTTTTCAAATACACTCTGAAGAGAACTGTAAGACAGAAGTTGAACCTAACAATTTTCTTTGGATGAATAGAAAATGCTTTGTTTATTACTCCTAAATGGCAACCTGTTTTTTGTTTCCTGTTGTTGCTTTTTCATCCTGTGCTATCTTTAATAGCCTTGTTGAGAATGTGAAGAGTTTCTGTGATGATACTACAAAAAATGCCTCCAAAAATCTAGAGCTTATTTTGAAGTACAAAGCTTCTGCTGTGAGAAGCTGCAGCAGCTGTTTTAGAACGTCATTTTTATATTTAGAAGCAGTACATCTTCAACTAAGCCAACAACCCACCTCCAGTCACCTTCTGCAAGTTAGTGCCAACCGATGCCCTTCCTTCAGTCACTCAGTTGGGTTTCATTTCACGTTCTAATGGCCCTCTCATTGACCCATCATGTTAACAGATCCCAACACCTACATTGCAGGATACTGTGACCCGCCTGGCTCATGCTGTCAGATCTAATCTCCCTTGAAGTGGTGTGCTGCCAAAAGCTCAGTTCAGCATCAGGATGCAAATCTGTCGGTCTCCCACACCTATTCAAAGTGCTTTTTTCCCCCCTAGATCACAAGATGTGAGGAGTGCTCTGTGCTACATACATACTAAAATTAAAACATATAGTAAAATCAGGGTAGTCACCAAAGCATGTCATCTAGAGCAAAGCTTGACCCATTTGGTCAGGCTCTTCTCGGACTGTTCTGTTTCTGTCTACTGGCTCTGCTTCCGATCCAACGCCCACAGACAGCAAATACATAGCAGGGAAGACATTATAGTCAGCCTTCTATTTTGGAGTCGTGCCACCCCTCAAAGAAGGGCCAGCATGCCAAATGCATTCTGCATTCAAATATATTTCACCTGCAATGGCTGCATATGGCACATGCAGGGCATGGATGCTGCATTACTTCTATTTCTGTAAGGGATACTGTGCTATTATTTACCACATGCAATGTGCTGCTGTATGCAGCACAGGTCAATGCAACGTAACTCAAGCAGATGTGTCACAGCTAATACAGTGAAAACACAATCCACACAATAAAGAGCCAGACCAAAACTCTGATACACAGGTTAAAGAAATGGAGTGTGGGGGGACAGTGCACAGTTCTGTATCTTGTGCTCTCCCTGGCTTGGGGGAGCTGCGCTTCCTCCACCACCTTCTTCCTTGGCTGGTGCAGTGACTATTCCCCCTCCTTTTTCAATCCCTGATAGATGAGTACAAGCAGACCAAGTGCCTGCAGGACTCCCAATCTCTTCCCATTGAAGAGCACTGTTTTCTGAGTGATGTTTTGCAGGGCTTTGAAATTCAGGCATTTAGATCAATGGAAGTAGAGGGGGAGCTTCAATCCAAGGGCAATTTTGATGGATGGGGGTTGGGGAGGGGCAAGGGTGAATTCTCAGTACTTCCCATCAGGTTGGCGAGGGGCTTGGAAGCAGCATTGGAACATGGAAGGGTGGGATGGACCTCAGGATCCTCTTTTGCTCCTGGCCATTATAGCTAAAGTGTGACATGGGGATGATGCACTTGAGTTCCATGAGAGGAATGGTAAGAGACCAAGCTCTGACCAGATACCCTAAAAGCACCACCAAATAAACAGAATAATCTTCCTATCTCTCTGCAAACTGCAGATTTCTCCTTCCCAGAGAGAAATGACTCGAAGGAGTGGAAAAACCCCCCACCATGATTGAAATGGAGCTGTGAGTTATGAACAGACCATTCATGAAAGTACACCCATTCCTGAAGGCACTTGTTCCACTCCCCCCTTATTTAAAAAGAGGAATATGGAGGGAAACAGAACATACATCCAGCTGCCAGTATACCACAGCCTACTTAAAACATCTGTGACCATGATCTAAATAAAGAACATTGTTTCTGTTTAGCAAATTCATGCACTTAAAAAAGAGTTTCAAAAGTTTAAATGGAATAGAGTAAAACTGCATTACCTGAGCAGTTTTTGCCCTTCGGCCTTGCATGCTGTTGCTGTGGCTGATTTGTAGGTTGGTGGCACCTTCTGAAAGGCAGTGAGATTTCCTACAGGGGAGTGTATTATAATTACTGTAGGAAGGAGTATCCTCCGCTGTAGCTGACGCCATCTTATGGTTTCCAATATCTGGAATATCGGACACTAAGTTCCGACAATAAGCCCCAAAGGTGTTTCGTGGGCCTCCATTTATTGTAGCACCTGAGTTTTTTGGAGAATACAAGTCACTCATAGAATTGGCACGTTGGCAGGTGACCAGCTGCTGGGGACTGTTGCTTGCTTCTGTGCCTCGAATCCCCTCACCATCCTTCTCCTCAGCTGAACCTAAGATTTCTTCATTGCTTGTTAAATGTTCTTGGCTGAGGTCAGAGAGCGAAAATTCCAAGCTATCCTCCCGCCAGATATCTGCAGATTTTGAACGCTTTTTCTTGAAGCTTGCAGTTTCCATGAAAGTTGTCCCGTTTGTTGAATATCGATGCTGTCTGCCATCTTCTTCAGCCAAAAATGTAGTGTCATCCCCATAAAGTCTGCTTTCTTCTGTGTCTGGCATGCTCTGCACTGAGGCTGCCGTGAGAACTGTGCTGCTGTCCACGCTAGGAGTAACAGAAGAATCGGTGTGGTAAGAAACAGGCCTTAAGCCCATATCCACTCTGTCCACCCAAATGGGGCTTCCAAAGTCCTCTAAATTGGCTTCTTGGTTAAAAGGCTCCAGGCCATTTTCTGCCAGTGACTGGGGGATGCTAGGAGTACTGCTAGATCGGGTGCTCACTTCTGAGTTCCTGTGGATAACCTTCCCTGAAGAAGCATGCCTGGTCCGTCGAGAAGTTTTATTTGAAAGGCGAAGTGAGCGTGATGTGTGCTTCCGTCCCAGGCTGGCGTGCTTGTCTCCATACAATGCATGCTCTACATTTTGGCTTTCCGCGTTTCCCATGGTTTTAAGGTCTGCAAGATTAAAGAACGGGAAATATTAAACTTTCAACTAATATATGTATCAATATATATAATATGCCTGTCAGTAGCGCCCATGGATTGTACAAAGGAAAGAGACTGTTTTTTAAAAGGAATCTAGACCCTCTCATCCAGAAGTAGTGCTAAAAGATACGTCATCATGTATCTATGATCCATGTACATCTGCTGAAACATGTGTTGCAACTAACAAGAATTATTTTGACAGTGATGATCAATAATAAAATGTAATCAGTTTGCAACATCACTTGTGAACTCAAATATAATCCAGTGAAGTTTTCCAAGGTATGAACCCAAGGTCTCAGTTACCCTGGTATAAATCAAGAGTAACTCACTGAATCCAGGGGTTGCATCAATGTAGATCAGAGGAGAATCTGGCTCTGAATGTAGCTTTGAGTGTTAGCCAATTTATAATGAAAGTAAATTGGTAATCTCAGTTTTACACACATCAATTAAATCTATTAAAATCAGTTAATCCTCAATGCAACACTGGCCAATAATGTAAACTGTAAAAATTAAAGTCTAATTTTCATACCAGAATCCCCTCCCACTGAAGCAGGACTCCCTCTCATTTGGCAATATGGAATTTCAGGGTGGTTGCACCCTCCTGATACCTGTTCATGACCCCCTGGGTCAGAACCTATGCTCTACACTAAAAGAACAGAAAATTATGTATATTTCGGTTCCTACCAGAAGATGGTTAAAGGGGAGAGATTCTGTATTTCTACTCTTTGAGCAACATCATATATTATTGAAAAAAAATCTAATGGAGCCACATTTGTAATTATCAACACCACTACTGGCACCCACGGCATCAAAATGCAACTCTGCAGAGGAATACATTCTACAAGCACTGTTCTAAGGAGATCCTCATCGAGGCCCATAACTCATTCTAATGCTTTGTACCAATGATTGAAATTTTTTTTAAGCCAATACTTGCACCAGGAAAGAGAAAAATGATCACTAATGTTCCCAGAATCCTGCAAACTGGTGCTTCCAAGCCATCCCCTCTCACAGGGAACATGCTCTGGTGTGCTGTCAGGGAGTCACAAGGAAAGCAGGTCAATTTCTAGGTCTAACAACCTTGACGAGGTTACTTTATAATAACATTACAGGTGACTTTTCAAAGTCGTACGTAGAGTTGTAGCTACATGACTCCTGCTGACTAAGGGGAAATTTTGCAGCTAAATACCTGCACAGTGCTTTAAGAAACAGGGTTGAAGATCCCTAATAAAAGTCTCCAAAAAAATCAGTCCTAGGTGTGTGCTTTATTTCATCTAGGCAAGCTTTAGACCATTATTTTGCCTCAACAATAATTAAATATACCACTGTATTTAGTTTTCTTTGGGTTCTTTTTAGTATGTAAGATACTGTACCACAGTTTTTCAGTATATGTAGAATAAGAAATAACAACAGTAACTCGGATTCCAATGTATAGGTTACATGACTAAAGTATTTTAAAAAAATCATTTAAAAAAAAATCTTATTTTGACATGCTGGTAATGAGACTTGTAAAGACATTTGCTGGACATCAAAAACTGAGTTAGGAGTCATATCCACTCAGCATCCTCTCCAAAAATGCTAAAAATTACTTAAACTGGGTTGGAACCAGGCTCCTTGAGACTCACAAGGACAGAACAGATGCATCTTGTAGGAGGTTCTACCAATGCCTCTGTGCAAGGGCTTTTGCAAAAACAGCTAAATTCATTCTTGGTGTAATTCAGCTGATAAGTCCAAGGAAGAATTTGCCCCACACAGCCTATTAATTTCTCATGTAGGCTAGTGTAACTCAGTGAAGTCAATGAAGTTATACCAGCATTACACTGACATAAGTAAGAAAGACCAGAAAGGAACAATTATAGTATTATTGTAACTGGATAATAGCATTGTTTGCAGCATAGATACAAAATTATGAAATAAATAATCTCTGTTTTAAATAAAAAAAGAAAAGTAGCTGTTTTGGCCAGGAGCAGAGTCAAGTATATATTAAAATACAAAATCGTACAAAATTTAATATGAAAATAAAAACACAAACACAAAGAAAATGGTGTACAACTATTTACATATAGACAAAAAACACAATTCTTTAAGAGGGATCACAGGGCAAAGACTTTCTGGTTTTGAGGCAGCTATATTAGACTTGAGAAAAACAGTAAATGGTGTCTAGAAAGCAAGATAACGGGGACAGGGGGGGTTATTCCTAAGGACAGTGGGTTTCTCCATTATAAGCATGTGCCATACTTTATCGAATCAGATGCTCATAGAATGAATATGATTGTGTATATGCATTAACCATCTGAATATACAATATCAGCTACTGCACAGAACCTATTTAACCTCACCTAGATTACACAGAAAGGACTGAATCAATTCTGATAAATGTTCACACTTACAATTCTGCTTTAGGTAGTATCAAATACTTGTGGTGGGGTTGTATTTTTTTTTTTTCTTCAAATACTTTGGTAAATGGTCAAAATAGGAGCTAGTATGCTTTTGAGTTTCCCTATACAACTAACTAGATTAATAGTTATGTCACGTTTTAGTTATGACTTGCTAAAAATCTGTGTGGTAGAAAGGGGGATGGGTACTACCTAAAACATTCTGACATCTCTGACATAAATATGACCAAGGGAATTAAACCACACGGAGTGAGATCCCAGACTCACTTAAGTAAATGGCAAAGCTCCCATTGACCTCTATGCAGCCTGAGCCAGACTGTCCCACCTCACAGGGTCCTAGAGCCCAGGCCCCAAACCGAGCAGCTACACCACAATTAACCAGCCCCTTAGCCTGAGCCAGCTGGCACAGGCCAGTTGCGGGTTTTTAATTGCGGGGTAGACAGACCCTATGAGGCCGGGGATTTACCCATGGTTTAGAAAAACAAATGCACTCAGCAAACTTTAGCCCAATGTATGTTAAAATGATAGAGTTATCAACCGCTGAAGAACAGGGTTTATTATTTAAATTGAGTCTTAAGAGTAAGTGTTATTCTAGATTGTTCTGATCTCGTCAGGACAGAACATGAATGTTAGTTACATTATCTTTTGTTTCCAAAACCTTGAAATGCAACTCAGGTAGCAGAAAGGTGCCCTTTGTCTTTGCAGCTTGGGTCTAAACCAGATCTCACTTCTAAGGCTTGTAGAAGGAAATCTCCAGGGGAAAGGTTTTTGCTGCACTGACTTTAAAACGCTTGCTAACAACAATTACATTTAAAAGGATTTTCACTGGCTGCAGAAGCAGATCTTTACACTGTCATCTTCCCCATTATCAAGAAAGATAACCACCATTTTGATGTCATTTTGAGAAGAATTAAGGATTTTTACATTTAAAACATGATTGAAAAGGGCAGCTCTCTAACTAAAGACACAAATCTGCAGAAAGGCCAGAAAGTTCTTAGCACCACTCAATGTACAAAGACTCAGCCCCCCAGAGACCAGCAAACTCATCACTTGCTCAATGAACAGAACAACTGGATACACAGCACTCTGTCTGTTCAGCAAACGATCGTTATGTGCCACAGTCCCAATGTAACATTAATGGACACAATCATACAAAATTTAAAACAAACAAAAAATTTTGCCAAGAAAAGAAACAGAGGATAAGCCTGTGTTCGGTGAGTAAAACAGATGGCTACAAAATGCTTTCATGCAAAGAGGAATGCATTTTCTACACAGATAAAAACTCAGCACCTGCGATAATGGTTTTCTTAGCACTAACATCCTTGGGAATATGAACATAGACATTCACAGGAATGTTTACCAACCTGTTTCACATGATGAAAAGTATGTGCTAGATACTGACAAGAAAAATCATGCTCCCAAGTAAGGAGTTGACCATTGTCTCTTAGTTGATGTACACTTGGGTTTTACTTAACAATGAAAGTCTCCAAATCCTGCAAACCATTGCTTATGCGATTAGCCCTGAGTCACTGCTCAAGTGAGTAATGATGATTTAAATAGGCCTGTTCCTAATCCCATTGAATTCAATCAGAGCAGGGTCTGATCTTAAGTAAGAGTATGCAGGACTGAGCCAGGTCAGAATAAACTGTGTTTGAAGTAGTCATAAAATAACCTGTCTCAAAATTAGACCATGAGTAATATTAATGGGAGTTATACACAGACATTGAGAAGACAAAGAGTTGCCATTGTTATCTTATTAACTGAATCAAAAGATGCCTATTTGAGCACTGTACAAGGTAGCAATAGGATGCCACATAAATCAGTGGTAACTTGTCTCAATGTTTAAAAATGGCTGTAAAGCAGAGTCCGGGGATGCAACATGTCAAAAATCTGTTCTGAATTTATTTTCCAAAGCTAACAAAAGATTGAGGCATACAGAACATGTCACAAGTAACAATTTAAAAAAATATATTATTTTGGAAAAATAATACTTAAGACTGATGGCACAAACAGAATATCAGTAAGGAAAAAGTATACATTCTACAATAAACCTCTGGGAGAACAATCCTACCTGTAAACTAACTGATTTAGATGAAGAAATAAAATTGTAATAGAATTGTTGAGTTCTCCTTGAATTGGTTTAAAATATAATATTGCTATGTAGAAAGAGGATTTTCTCGATGTAACTGGCTGAAGTCCCATTTCAAATTTTATTTTTTCCTCAATACACTAATTTTCCTTTCTCTCCTCTTCTTCCTTTTCTCCAATAAAATATTCAAGATAGCAATTACAGAAAATAAACCTAACTTAATAGCTCGCAAGTTTTTGACAAACTGCACTTTTAGATTACGGAGGAAAGGATGAAATTTATTAACTTCCAAGTTAAATTTGAAGCACCTCACAAGACAACAGATTGCAAATTTAAAATTAGATTCTGGTGGGAGGTCTTGGTAACAAAACTCTATTTTTCTCCTGGAGTTTGAGTTTGGAGGCTGTGAGAACCAGAACAATGATAAAATCAACAGCAAGAACTTATTCTACAGAAATGAACTTTTACTAAATTCTGCAAACCAACAACAAAGATTTTTACTCAACTCGCAAAACCCACATAGAAAACTATTTACAATAGTAACTAAAAAGGAATACACACATTTTACGGCAATTAAAAGGTTTTTTTCCCCAAAAGAGATTAAAGTTCCAGAGTAATCTTATACCGTTGAGTTTCTTAGAAACTGCAATGGGATATTTCATTGTTTTGAATTAAGAGCTTTTTAGCCAGATATTTCTTTTTATAATCCACTTTAAATATATTAAAGCATGGGATGTACTCCAAAAAGGCCCTGCAAGCAACTCAAAAGCAGGGTGAGGAAGTGGGAGGTAGGAGGGAGAGGGAGGAAAGGATGTCATCAGTAGCTGCTTGATAGAAATTCTAAACTATAAACAACGTGCAGTTTCTCCAAATTTTCCCCTCCCACAAACAATACACAACACAGCAAACTCCTAAAGAAAATACATAGACACACACGTACCTTACAAGGCAATATTGGTAGCCAATGCAACTTTCCCCAAGAGAACTGTGGCATTTAGATGTATAGAATTGCAAATGATATCAAAATGAACAGTTACTGGAACCACAGAATCTGTCAGCACCTGCCACTCAGCGCCTCCATTATTGTCTCGTCAGAGTCTATGAATATATGCCAAAAACCTGGTGAGAGAGAGCGGGGGCAGGGGGAGAGAAGAAATAGGCAAAGGATTAGCAAAAATGGTTAGAAAGGAGGACATTTTCTGCCAAGTCCTATTTTCATCACTTACCTAAGAAACATTATATAATACAGTGCTTAAATTCTGTATTTAAATTATATATATATAAAATCTGACAATACCAGAATCACTGAAAAACTCAGTCTAACACTTTATGAAGCCAAACCGAGGGTATGAACTCCATTCATTTTCTTACCACTTTTTATAATAAAGAATCTTATAGAAATTGACAAGAGACTGCTGAGGGCAAACAGAATGATACAGGACTGGAGGGTCTCAGTGACAGCTCAGAAAAATTACATTTGTATTGGGTTTTCTAGTTTTGATTGGTTGGTTTTTGAGGGGGTGGGAGAGAGAAAAGCAATTAAACAGGGTCCCTCATAAAAGATACTCAACACTCCCCTCAGAATTCTGTGCAGGGCTATTTTGCATTTCTTTCTGCTTGAAGATGGCTTTCCATTAGGTTAAGGAAGAGGTCCTGACTTTTTTTTTTTTTTTAATACACAAAACAATAGTTCAATCTGTACAATTTACTAAAATGGACAGCAATACAAGCACTGGTATAATGAACAATTTTAGAAAGGAGTCAGAGATTACAGAAAATTTACACACACAGAGTATATTGTGAGGTAAACTATGCACACTAAAGGAACAGACTAGGAGATGCTGCTGCACTCACTTACACAGGTGAACAAACCTGAAGTTACTTGTGTGTGTGTGTGTGTGTGTGTGTGTGTGTGTGTGTGTATGTGCATGCACACACGCGCGCAGGATCAAACTCCTAGACTGTGCCTTGGTCTGATGCCATTTAAAAGTTCATTACCACATGTTCCTTAGACACTAGCGTATGTCTACACTGCAGCTGGGAGCAAGCCTCCCCGCTTAGGTAGATAGACTTGCGCTAGCATGCTAAAAATAGCAGTGTGGACATGGCAGCTCCAGTGGAGACTCAAGCTAGCTACCCAAGCTCAGAACCAGGGGGTTGGGTTGTCGCTCGAGCCATAACATCCATACTGCTGTTTTTAGCGCGCTAGCTCGAGCCCTGCTAGCACGAGTCCATCTTCCCACGTTGCAAAGCTCATTCCCAGCTGCAGCAGATGTACCCTTATGGTCCAATCCTGTGAGATGCTGAGTACTGTAAATTCCGTGGGAGTTTTGGGTACTCAGTGCTTTGCAGGATCAAGCCCTGAAGTCATTACATTTCCTTTATGCAGCCAAGTTGCAAGGCGAAGAGGCAAATGAAAGAAGTGGATCATCAAGAAGCATTGCAAACAGAGTTATTACATGGGTTTTACATATTTTCAAAAGATTACAAGAACAATGAATTCAGAATAGGTCAGTGATGCCCCTCATGTTGTTAGAGCAACTTGGTAGTAAATTTTTATCCTCGCTTGGCTGGATTCTCAAAAGGAAGTGAGAGTTACCAACTCCTTTTTTAAATTAAAAAAATTCTAATTTTCTTCCTTCTCCTTTATGTCTCCCTCGTACTCCCCACTCCCCCAAGCTGCTGGTCGAGAGCTGAAAAGAAGTTCATGTATTGCTCAGGAGCTGGCAGAAATTAATAAAATGAAACTCATTTATATTGAAATGGACTCATTATCATGCCAGCTGACAATAATTTACAAAGCTGGACTCTTAATGGAAAACAAGGTCCTACAGACAAGTGTCTTTCCACCTGCGTCTCATATGTAGGAAATAATCATATGTTTAACATGCTTTACTTTTTAAGAAAAAAAAAAAAAGTTTTACCTTCGGTTTTTCCCCCCTGCTGTATCTATATTTGCCACAAGTAAGTTATTTTAAAAGAAAACTAAACTGTAGTGCAGTGTTACCAGCTTTTTCATTCTCAAGTTGTTTTTGAAGAGTTTGTTATTCAGCTGAAATAATCTGCTCCAAACTGAAATTTGGCAAAAAAAGGTCAGAACCCTAGTCACTTTTATGAGAATTAAAATAATAGTAATAATAATAATGTTGACTGTTTCATATGAAGTCTTTGCTCCTAACCAAATAATTCTCTTTTAGTATCTCAGTACTAAAACACTTAAAGGAAAAGAGTTGTTTTTTCAAAGGGGAAAAAATCCAAGTGGGTATTTCCACTTGGGGAACTGGATTACTCTCCCTGTCTCGCTCTATATCTATCTTTATATCTATCCACATCTATATCAATATGCATGTGCACACATGCTTCCTTGAGGATGTATCATTATCTCGTGATTCTTTTCCAGTAGAGTCAGCTCTTGTTAGTTATTATTACTAATTCAAAGGAACTCTTCCAAACACAAAAATCAATTTTTTTCAAAAATCAGTTTAATATTTAACTTTGCCTCTAATACACCTTAGAAAACACCCCAACCACCAGTTTATTGTTTCATCTCACCCTTTGGTTTTCTGCAAGAGCAGAAGTTCTTCAACATTCCCAAGTCAGGTGCAGATTCTGACTTCTGGCAGAAAGCTCTTCATGGGCATAACGGGGTCTGCTCCTTCCCCAGGAGGAGTGGCACAGAAGAGATATGATTCGCCACAGGCAAAAGGGATGGGACACACACACTCATGAAAGGGAACAGCTGGGTTCTGAACAGAAACTTGGGGCTTGTCTACACTACAAGATATGTAGGTATAATTTATGTCGCTCAGGGGTGTGAATAAGCACCTCCCTGAGCAATATAACTTACAGTGAGTGACTGAAGCGCCGGTGTGGACAGCGCTCTCCCGCCAACACAGCTACCGCCTCTTGTGGAGCTGGCTTTAGTATGCCAACATGAGAGCTCTCTCCATCAGACGCGCTACAGGGTGCAGCTGCATTGCTGTAGCACTTCTAGTGTAGACTAGCCCTCAGTACCGGTGACTTCATTTCTTCTATAGGGCAGCGTCCACCCGTACAGCATATTTGCTCAGTGCTCTGCTGGACACTACAGCGTTAGTGGAGCGTGGAACCAAGCAGGGTGTTGACGGCCTATTCATGGGCATGACATAACACAGTGATGCGCATGGTATGGATGTGCTTTTACTGACCCAAAAGTACACACTTGTCAGTGACCATGTTCAATGCTGATGTTTCGGTCATAAACAACTACAGGGAAAGTTAAAATAAAAAAACAAACAAAAAAAATGAATCTGAAATGTAGTTTTTCAAACTACTTGTTTAAAAAATACCCTAAATTTGCAGTCTCAGACCTGGTTCCTGGAAACATGCATACATGTACATAACTTTTACTCATGAGTGTAGCTCCCTTTGAGACAATGTTCTTTGCGGTATTCGGGCCAAATTAACTTGTGAGTATTAATTTAATGACTATGAAAAAGTATCCTGAAAAATCAGGCCACATGATTTCTAAGAGGATGAGCACCCAAAATTCCCACTTAAGTTGTGTGCGCTAAAAATTAGGCCACTGACGTTACAACCATCAACCCAGTGTCCTTGGATGTAAGGTGCCTAAAAATGAGGTTATAGTCAGAAAGGTGACTATATAAAAATAGCAGCAATTTATTCATCACATTTGCTAGCTACATGTACCCAGGGTTATACACCTCTACCCCGATATAATGCTGTCCTCGGGAGCCAAAAAATCTTACCACTTTATAGGTGAAACCACATTATAGCGAACTTGCTTTGATCTGCCGGAGCACTGCTTTACCGCGTTACATCTGAATTCATGTTATATCGGGTTGCGTTATATCAGGGTAGAGGTGTATCTGCTGACTTACTAACAAAAATAACATTACTTCCTGTTGGTACCAAAGAACCAATACAGGTACAGGAAAATGAAAGGGCTCATGCACTGTCAACAGAAGTGCAGAACTTTGAAATATGGGATTACATAAATATTATGTGAACCACAGAGCGCCCCGTTAAGGTTGGTCTAAAGCTTCCAATGATGGGGACTCCACCACCTCCCTGGAAAGTCTATTCCAGAGCTTAATTACCCTTAAAGTTAAAAAGTTTTTCCTAATATCCAACCTAAATCTCCCTTGCTGCAGAATTACTCCCTTTACTTCTTGCCATTCAGAGATGGCTATGAGAATTAAAAACATTTTTCAATTATATTTTCACTTCCTTATTTTATAATACAAAGACATTTTTAGACAGTAGTAACATTTCAAAAGTACATCTACAGATGTGAGACAAACTAATAATTAGCCCAACCCATCATCCCACTCTATGAAGCCCACAGTAATTCTATTATAAACTTCCACAGTTTATATAGATCGATGGAGGACACTACATAGCCATTTCAAATAGAAAATATTCAATATCAATAAGTAACTTTGGACTGCATTCTCCATACCATCACACCAGTTTTATGCCAGTGTAATTCTGGTGCAAAGCCAGTGTAATGGAGTGGAGATTTACCCTTTAATTGTAACTAGAGGCCATGTCCCTTCACTACCATGCAAAGAGCTCACTAACATGAGTGGTGACTTTAAGTCAATGAGACTATGCACAGCACTGAGGCTCCAAGCTCGGCAGCAAGGCACTGCATGGTCTAGCTGATTTTTAAATAAGTTCAGTTTGATGTGCTTATGCCCCGTCTGTGTTTTCTTTTGGTAAACATTCCAGCAAACCAGCCTGCTGGTTGTGGAAACAGTAAATTTTAAACTAATATTAGCAAATATTCATTGAAGTGATGTTTTAACTTTTAGCCGATTAGCACCTGACCTGAAGGAATATGCTCATCCGGCCAGAGAAGAGAAGTGCGATACATGTCTAATCAAAATAGACCAACAGAGCTGGAATTTCAAACATTTGAAACAAACTGCTCACTAGCAAGCCACAAGACTCACCATTTTCCATGGGAGCTATTTGGAAAATAAATGTTGAATAATGACTCCATTTGAAGAAAATCACGGTCAGTTCATGAAGAAATCACTAACAGAAAATGAAGCTAAACTAGTCAAATAAATTATTCCTCCAGCTCGAACAACACTCCTACACAAATCTATAAATAGAAACAAAAATGAGCCCTCTCAGGAGACCTGCAATCTCAATAATAACTGACAGTTAACATCCTCGAATCACAGTTAAAGTCAACAAAACCAGAAAAATGGTGTTAACAAGGGGGCATGGTGGTGAATCTGTGGAGGAGGAGAACAAGTAGCCAGTGAAGGGAAAAGCTACCTTTTCAGTGCTCTGTTATTTTTATACTGTGGTATCTGAGTAACTCAGGATTTTTTTAAATTGTTTTCAAGAGTATCTTTATGTATTTTCAGTTTCCCTCCCTTCCTCCTCCTCCTCCTCCTCCTATTATTAATGGTGGGAAAATCTCCCTCCCTCCCGGAGGGCAAATCAGCAAGGACTTATGTATTACAAGAGAAGCAGGGCAACATATGAAAAGGACAGGCCCAACAAAGAAAATAACAGAACGCCACTAACCGTCACCTTCAGCCCCCAGCGAAAACCTCTCCAGTGCATCATCAAAGATCTACAACCTATCCTGAAAGATGATCCCTCACTCTCATAGATCTTGGGAGACAGACCTGTCCTCACTTACAGACAGCCCCTCAACTGAAGCAAATACTCACCAGCAACCACATACCACACAACAAAAACACTAACCCAGGAACCTATCCTTGCAACAAAGCCCGATGCCAACTCTGTCCACATATTTATTCAAATGAAACCATGATAGGACCAAATCAGATCAGCCACGCCATCAGGGGCTCGTTCACCTGCACTCCTACCAATGTGATATATGCCATCATGTGCCAGCAATGCCCCTCTGCCATGTACATTGGCCAAACCGGACAGTCTCTACACAAAAGAATAAATGGACACAAATCTGACATCAGGAATCATAACATTCAAAAACCAGTAGGAGAACACTTCAACCTCTCTGGCCACTGAGTAACAGACTTAAAGGTGGCAATTTTGCAACAGTAAAGCTTCAAAAACAGACTCCAACGAGAAACTGCTGAGCTTGAATTAATATGCAAACTAGATACCATGAACTTGGGTTTGAATAGAGACTGGGAGTGGCTGGATCATTACACATATTGAATCTATTTCCCCATGTTATGTATCCTCCCACTTTCTTGTCAACTGTCTAAAATGGGCCATCTTGATTATCACTACAAAAGTTTTTTTTCTCCTGCTGATAATAACTCATCTTAATTCATTAGCCTCTTACAGCTGGTATGGCTACTTCCACCTTTTCATGTTCTCTGTATGTATATATATTTCTTACTATATATATGTTCCATTCTATGCATCTGATAAAGTGGGCTGTAGCCCACGAAAGCTTATGCTCAAATAAGGTGCCACAAGTACTCCTGTTCTTTTTGCGGATACAGATAAACATGGCTGCTACTCTGAAAACTAATTTCAAATTGTAAGCCACAAGTAAAACATGGGAATTCCCTGGAGCCCTTGTGCAGGTTAAAAGGAGCTTGTGTGCCCCTTCCCGGGAAGTGGGGGCTTTCATAATCTGCCCTTGGAAGCAGAGACCAATGTTAAGCCACAGGAGGAGCTGCAGGAAATGAGAAAGAGTGGCAGGACCTGTTCTGCCTTCTCTGGTGTAGTTAGGGTAGCTATTGGCCCATCTACATGTTTATAGATAGTCAATTGAATTTCTCAAAACAAAAACAAAAAAAAATACCCCAAAGTGTAGGCTGTAGTTCATTTATCTTAAAGTTCTGTATTATTATTAAAATTAACTTGAAACATACTTTTTTCTTGTGCCAAGTGAACAGAGAACAGCTGATACATATCAGTACAGCAGTGTGCCAAACATATCAAAGACAACAACCAAAGTAGTCACATATAAGACATTTTTTTAAAATGTCAAATAGAAAGAGAATAGCTGCTTAAGTGATAAATGCACAAATGTCCAGTACCTAATGAAGCTTAGGCTGCAACAGTACTACTCACAGTAAGAGAGATACAGAACACAGAGTAAAAAATGGAGCACAGACGTAGATTCGACAGTACACTATTTTAGAAACTAATATTAATAATTGAAATGTTTTCCTTATGCGAATGGGAAGCCATTGTACAACTACACAAATAAATGGAGGACATAACATTTAAAAGACACAGAAAATAATTAAGGCCAATATTGTCAAAGTTGGGTATCAAAAGTATTTACTGTAAATCCATAGTTAGGCACCCAAATAAGTGGCTTGATTTTCAGGAAGGGCGGGGTACTCATAGCTCAAATTGGAATGAGAGCTATGGATGCCCAGAACCTTCAGAAATCAGGCCACTTAATGAGGTGTCTAACTATGGGTTTAGATGCCTAATTTTAGGTACCCAAATTTGAATACTATGGAGGGATAAGAAGCCCCACATGTGGCATTCAAGAGATCTAAAGAAAAAGGAGTCAAGTTAAATCCAAGCAAATGCATGATCAGCACAACTTCAGTATTTTGGTTGTATTTGCTCAGCTATATAAAAGCTATTTACGTAAGACACAAAAAGCGCTAAAGTAGCAGCAGTTACTGAAATAAGGCCACTGAAAAGTCGTGTTGAGCTAAGCGAAGTATCAAGGGTGGTGATTTACTTTTAAGTTTATTCCACACTTTGCAGAAGTTTTGGGGGTGTTTGGGGACCTCTCAAAGAAAGATTCTGAGTTTCAATCTGATGCCCAGTAAGATTCTGCCTTCACCAAAATAAAGCAACTAACTGCCAGTGCAGGAGGACACTGCCCAGCCATGAGAAGAAGAATGGTCCAGTGGATAGGGCACTGGCTGGTAACCTGGGTTCGATTCCCTGTTCCATCACAGACTTCGTGTGCATCCTTGGCCAAATCATTTAGTCTCTTTGTGCCTTAGTTCACCATCTGTAAACTGGGCATAACAGCACCTCTCTATTGTGTGGGGGTGTTGTAAGAATTGTGACAGACCCAGACCAGTGGGGTACAGGAGTCTGGTAGAGGGCAAATATACAGGTCACTGGATGAGTAGTTTTCTGTTCCCTGAGTGACCAGAGCAGGGGCTGTATTAGAGTAATCAGGAACCTGCTAGAACCAGTTAAGGCAGGCAGGCTAATTAGGACACCTGGAGCCAATTAAGAAGAAGCTGCTAGAATCAATTAAGGCAGGCTAATCAGGGCACCTGGGTTTTAAAAGGCGCTCACTTCAGTTTGTGGTGCGAGTGTGAGGAGCTGGGAGCAAGATGCGCAAGGAGCTGAGAGTGAGAGGGTGTGCTGCTGGAGGACTGAGGAGCACAAGCGTTATCAGATACCAGGAGGAAGGTCCTGTGGTGAAAATAAGGAAGGTGTTTGGAGGAGGCCATGGGGCAGTAGCCCAGGGAGTTGTAGCTGTCCTGCAGCTGTTACAGGAGGCACTATAGACAGCTGCAGTCCACAGGGCCCTGGGCTGGTTCCTTCCAAACCTCCCAATTGACCTGGACTGTGGGTTCTTCCAGAGGGGAAGGTCTCTGGGCTGTTCCCCAACCCACATGGTGAATCTCTGAGGCAAGAAAATCCGCCAATAAGCGCAGGACCCAACAAAAATGAGGAGGATCTTTGTCACAGAATAAATACAGTGAAGATTGTGAGGTGCTCAGATATGGGGGCCGTGGAAGTAGTGGGAAGAAGTGGGTTTTTTACCCATGAAAGCTTATGCCCAAATAAATCTGTTCATCTTTAAGGTGCCATCAGACTCCTCGTTGTCTTTTTAGAAACAGTACAGTCACACATAAGAAATGTTCGGGTGGCTATATCGAAGTGAGGATCTGGGGCTGTATCCCCGCAAGAAGGGAAGTCAGGGTTTTCTACATCGAAGTCTCTCACATCCACAGAAATAGACTGCACAGACTGAAAGAGAGATATAGGCAATGCTGTCTCACAGGGAGCACCTCCATCAATGTGCACTGGAGAAAAAGTTACAATGCCATCTAACACAAGCCTTTAGAGGCCATCATAAAAAACCTCTTACAGCAGCACCACCGAAGCTATGAATGAAATTGCACCAGCAGAAAATATGACTGTGATTAAACACAAACCTAGAAGGGATATGCCAGTCACTAGTATCTTAAGCAGATTATTTCTGACAGGGCATGACAATACTGAGGAGACATTTGAGGCATACATTCACATTGTCATATCCAGTTTACCTGTATTGGACAAGAAAATGACAGCAATCAGGGTTGCAACCGTTTGCTAGTTGTCTACAGTACCGGAAATTCTTTGCTGAGTAGCCAAAATAAAAATGTTTGTGTCTCTGTAAAGCAAAAGAGTTCTGGACATTCTGTGAGGAATGAACAGGAGCCCATCTGTGAAAGTGAAAGGCATGCGGTTCCATAACAATTGAAATTTGGAATAATAAATATAATTCATTCGGGGCACATCGGAGCAGAATAGGTCAAACAAAGGACCGAATATTGCTGGTTTGACCCGATATCAACACACCAATCAAAGAAGAACACATTCACCAGTCTAGATATTACAATAACACAAAACCCCTACCTTTTTCTACAGGTAGGAGAAAGAGCATACATTCACAGCCCTGATGGTCAGCAACAACCTGGCATCGTCAAAGCCAAACTACTCACACCAAGATCCTATCTTGCACACACTGATAGCAGAAGAACATTGGGACATAGCTGGAGAAATTTGTTCTTATTGCAAGCTTACCTCAGTTTGACTGATTCTGGTTCTGACACAGTAAGTTCTATCTCCAGGCCAGACGACAGTTTTGTTCAACTGGAGGACTTGACCCCTGGCCACACATAACATTTTATAACCAGAATCCACAGAGAATTTGAAAGACACTAACAATTAATGTGCTGCCCTGACTGGCCAGATGTAAAACCATGTATTGGTAATGAATTATCAATATTTATTAAGGAATTCCTATGTGGGCTGTGGTAGCAATGTTTTGAAATATTGGGTTATAGCAAATTTCAAAAATCTAGTAACAATAAACTCGATGGGCTAGATTCTCACTAGCACTAAGATCCGCTAATGCAAGGGAGACAGAGACCATTAGGGAACTGGTTATGGCTCCCTGATTCTGTAATTGTGATTCTCTCGCCCCAGCCCTTGCCTCAGTATTAGTCAGAAAGGCCTAGGGCTGCTCTAAATTACTTCAGCTGTGAATGGTCCCTAAGAGACCATGCACCAGCTGAGAATTGGCTAAGCAGACCTGTGAACCATCCTGCCCAAACATGACTCTCCCTAACACATCCTTTCTGCTGGAGTGAGGAGGCAGCTGGTGCAGCTTTACGCCAGCAGAGACCGTTCCTGCCTGCGAGGGTGGGAGGGGAGAATGACAATTACGGCATACTACAATTACAGTTATGGCCACATTCCGGCTCCTTTGCGCCACTCAGATTTCTATATTGCAAGATCTGGTCTGATAGGTTCTCTTTATCTTCAAATAGAAGGGCGTGAAACATTACTGGGAAGTCAGCGGATGGTGCTATTACAGATACCATTATAGGTTCTGTTTGACTGAATATAGAACGAGCTAGTTAATGGAGAGATGCATAGTGTCAGCTGTGATGTAGTTCTTTTTTCGATAAGGTCACCAGCAAAATCTGTTCTACCTGAATCTCTGTGTCAAGAATCCATTTCTTAGATATAGAAGCTGCTACAGGTTACAATCCTGTAGCAAACAAAACATTACATAGTGCCATAATATTAGCGTACTTCACATTTGTCAAGAAATTCTAAAATTCATTTTGCATGTGCAGTCATTCTTTGCCATTTACAACAATGGTTCTAAAAATTCTTCATTTTGACTAGAAATGCCAGAGAAGTAAATTACCAGCAGTTCCATCAGGTGAGGATACTGCGGCCTGGTCCCCACTAAGTCCCCAAATCGGACTAAGGTACGCAAATTCAGCTACGTTAATAACGTACCTGAATTCGAAGTACCTTAGTCCGAACTTACCGCGGTCCAGACGCGGCAGGAAGTCTCCCCCCGTCGATGCCGCGTACTCCTCTCGGCGAGCTGGAGTACCGGCGCCGACTGTGAGCACTTCCGGGATCGATCCGGGATCGATTTATCGCGTCTTAACCAGATGCGATAAATCGATCCCAGAACATCGATGGCGTGCCGCCGGACCAGCCGGTAAGTGAAGACTAGGCCTGTATATCTAGGTAGCAGTTTATATTTTTGGCAAGGTATGTGTCATTTCATTATTTCAATGCCTCACACGGGTAAGTGACCCAAAATAAACAAAAACAGCTAGCATTCACTTTAAATTTAAAGAGTGATACATTATTTTATTAGCTGAGAAAAGCTACTGATATTTTATGTGGCAGTTTTTCCAACCCAAATGAAAACATAAATTGGAGTAAATCTATACATAACCATATTTGGATATGTACAAACGGCTCCTATTCACCTATACTCAAGTTACATGCAAATTATTCAACACATCCTAGAGTGGAAATAGCTCCTGGATTCATACAAACTGCACACAAGCAAACAAAGAGCTGGATTCCTAAAATCGAGGCGTGACCATTGCAATTTTGCTGCACTTTTGTCGGTGTGTGTGGGTGTGAGTGTGTGTGTGCGTGCATGAGTGATAATCTCCAGTTTAAAAATGGTGCTGTACCATGAAGAGATTCCATTACATTGGTGTGAGTATTAAACATAGCACCGTGGACTTCTGTATTTATTCTTTTTCTCTAACACTTTGAAATCAAAGTTTCTTCCTTTAAGATGTCACAGCCTCCACAAAAGCCTCTTACTCTACACCCTCTATTAAGGGTTGAAGCACCACCCGCCCATAGCTGTATTTGTTTTTACAGTGCTAAAACAGAAGTAACAGTTTATTTTTGTCAGTAATCCCATATAAATTCTAAGACAAACAGGAAGCAGAGGATGGTGATGCCATTTTTCAGTCTTTGGGAACATAATCACACTTTAAAAGAAAACCCTGTGCAATACTTCTAATATCCCAAAAGACAAGGCAGAAACAAAAAGGAGATTTTACATTTGAATGTAAAGAAAAGAAGACTTTTCAGTCTTGCACAGGTCTCCTATTGACCCTCATATCCCTTTTGAAAAGATCACAATCTTACAGGATTCCAGCTGTTGCACATGTTCATATAATTGCAATTCTCAAATCCCTATTAGAAGATCAAACAGACATGACCATCTGGTGGCTTGTGGAGGTTCTGGGAACGTGCAATAGCCTCTGTAAACTTGAAAGTTCAGCTTGCAGCCCAGAAGGAGTCTCTCTCGGGCTCCAGTGCAAATCCTCACCCCTCTGCCCCTTCACATTGTATTAGAGGAAGTTGCCCATGCGGGCAGGGGACTGGACTCGATGACCTCTCGAGGTCCCTTCCAGTCCTAGAATCTATGAATCTATGAAATTTTTCAAATGCAAAATTTTTTTTGGTCAAAACAACTTTTTTTTACCAAAATGAAAATGTAATTAAAAAAAAAAAAAAGTCTCCATCTTTTTTTCCTTCCCCAACCCCCTTTTTCAGAAGCAAAATGTAAAAAGAGGGGAAAAGGGGGGAAATGGAGCAGCAAGGAGGAAAAACCAATAAAATATTTCACATTTTATTTTCTCCATTTTCCAAACAGCTTTTGATCCTATTAAATATGGTGCAAGAAAAGTTACCTCTGGTGCATGAAGTCATTATGCCAAAGAGACAAAGACACCTCTATGTGATGCAGGGTGCCATAACCAGGCCAGGGCTAACCTGCTGACTTCTGCCGCCATAGCGATATCAGTCTGGGGTGTGAAGAGGTGTGATCCCTGACGGGCATATAGCTGTGCCAGCAGAACCGTTCATGTAGACACGACCTCAATCTTACCCTTTTACACACCTGTGCTTGGGAAGCATTATGCTTCTTTTCACACCTGCCTTAATGCTTTCAGTTCTACAGCAGAGCAAAACTGTTCTTTTCTTCACCAGTGTTACATGGAATTTCATTGTTTGGACACTTCAGTGAAGCCCGGGGTTTAGTTGTTCAAACATGGCACAACATGATTATTCTCTTTTTGCTACACTATGGCTGATGCTCTAAGCCACAGCACTGCCAATTTCAGGCTAAAGTGAAGATGAACAACTCCAAAACCAACAACAAAATACATCAGAAACCTAAGATGTCAGAAAAATAGCCCCCACCCACACTGCTGAAACAATTTTTTATTTTCAATAAGAGGTTGTTAGCCAATTTCAGTATAACGCAGAACAGGTTGCCATATAAGTAGTCCAGCAACTTTGCTGGTGTGTACGTAGACAGCTCTCTTATGGTCTTCTTTTTGGGCTTGATCCAAAGCCCAATGAATTTGATGGAAATTGACTTCAAAGGCCTTTGTGTATCAGGCCCTTAGAGAGATAATGTGGTTTGAATAGTCAGAAATTTGGATCAACTTTGCTGATTACTAGCTCACTTGCTTGCAACTGGAAATTCTTCAGTGAAGTAACTAGCTTTCCTCCATCCTTTCCCTCACCTATTTCCACACCAAAAACAACAAAGGAATAACAGACAAGAGAACCACTATTCTGGCTTCCACACATTCTTCTCAAAAGTATACCCATGTACCTTTTTGTCTTCAAACTCCTTCCCAAAAAATTCATATATGAAAAAGTGTTATGCTTTAGACAAATCTTCAGTTATGTCACTTGCTACAATTTTAATCAATCCATGTTGACATCTCACCTAACATCTTTTGCTATCACATCAAATTCCCACAGTAATGATATGTATATAAGGCATCCAAAAAGCAGCCAAACGGGTTGCTCCCCTACAGAAAATTGTGTCATTGCTTTAAGTCAGAAGAGGACTCTGTTAGATCACTTCTCAGTTGGAGAAAAGTGATCTTTAATTCCAACTTGTGTAATATGCCCAAGCACCACTATGCACCCCCAGAGTGACATATGTAAGATTGCAATTAGCTACTGACATTCATACAGTTTTTGGTATAGCAAACAATAAATCCACTAACTGTGATTTGTTGCTGAGGTTTATGCTGTTTGCTTGATCTGGGGGCTTAGATTTATAATAGAGACATAGTTTATTGGCTTCCTTTCTTTGAAATCTTACACAGATTTACAGGCCATTAAGGGTTAATTATTAAATCTCAGAATTAAGTCTGAAATGTGTGAGCAGCTAGAGAATACCTTATATGATTAACCAAATTAGAAAAAAAAAGTCATTTAATACTTAAAATAAGAATGATACGTATCCTACAACAATCTCAAATCCTGCTCCATCAGTTGATACATGGGACATCATTTGGATGATCAGATATTTATTAGCATATTAGATCACAAGAGAGGTGTGATTTTAATTGGAGATTCTTCAATAATTTTAAAATACAACAAAAACCATTATGATGATAGCTGGGGAAATAATTTGGGACCAGATTCCACCACTTTTATTCATGCTGAGTAGTACCTTACTCTGTGAGTAGTCATATTGATTTCACTGGACAGCAAAGGGTCAATGGGGTAGAATTTGGCCCTCGGTTTAAAAAAAAGACAAATATGGTTTTATATCAAGATTAGCCTACAATCATTATAACATTAACAATCCACTAGTCTTGAATTTATACGCAACTGTTTGTATAATTCTAGAGTGCTCTTTTTCATAAAAATATTATAATGTTAAAAGACAGAGAGCGAGAGAGAGAGAGAGAGAGAGAGAATGGGGCAAAACAAATTTGTTTCCTATGAATAGCTAAATAACTTCATGCTGGTCTCTCAAATTCAGAGTTCGCAATTCTCACGATTTTATCATAAGCCTCATGATATTTGCTGTTTTTCTGAAAGCCCTGGGGTCATGTGACTGGTGGAGAATCCCAGCTTTTATTATTTAAAAAATATTGTTTAAAGGAAGTTTCTAGCCTTCATGGTTGCGGAGTAAAGCTGGAAAGTGTGAACTCTCCAGGCTCAGACATCAGAAGGCAAATAAAAAGCTGTATTATTTGTTTGTTTTTAATTCGCATGACTTTGAGGCCTGACTCATAATTTTTTAACATTTGGGGTTGGTAATATTGCAGCTTATCACTTATAATCACAAGTAGCATACAAGCTCTCCTAATAAGCCTAACTTTGAGAGTTACTCAGCACCCCGGGGAGAAAATACAAAATAATTGACGTCAGGCAGAAAGATAAATGAGTGCCACACACCCAACCCTGCAAGCACTTAAGACGCATTGTTTTTCCTCTTGCAAATAACTGAACTAATGGCACTGAATTCTTCTGTCCAACTAGGTAATTATATGGCCCCATTCCTACAGTGTCTGAATAACTCACAATCATTAATTTACCCTCGCAATATTCATGTGAGGTAGGGAGTATTAGCCCCAGTTCACAGATGGGGAACTGGGGAACAGAAAGATTAAGTGATTTATTCAGATTCACACAGAAAGTCTGTGGCAGAACTCGGAACAGGATCCAGATCTGATTCCCAGTCCTTGACCACAGAATAGCTTTTGTTACAAGGTGGGACGTGTACGAAGTTGCACAAGAGAATTCACCACATACAGAGTCTAGCTTTATTATCTTCAACTCTACCAGTGTTTTCCACCACTCCTAGGAAGTAGCCATGTTCTGCCCTGGTATTTTTGTGCTCTTGGTACCCCCTTTTGTCTCTATTGTCTCCTCATTGTCCCCAGGGCATTGCTTTGTACAGTTTTAAACTCTTCAATTTCTATCTTATGAGGAATCTTAAAAAAAAAAAAAAAAAGACATTCATAGGCTCCATAACTGCACAGTGTTGTAGATTTAATAAATGTCTTTCTTTCTTTCTTTCTTTCATTTTCCATTTTTTTCTTATTTTATTATGTTGCTTATTCACCTATCACTTCCCTTTCAAGGAGAGCCATTTGATTTATGGGCTCCCCTGCCTCTGCTGCCCACCATTGTGTTGGGTTTTTTTCTATTTATTATTTTGTGGTCTATGTATATAAAAATATAAAACGCCCACATATACGTTCACACATAAAGGGAGTGTGTGTATGTTCATATACACACACATCAAATACATGTAAAATTGTAAATGTGGCATTAAAAAGATTTATGGTACTTCATTTCAGAACTATTATGCCAGATTCTGATGTGGTGAAAACATGATTTCTTGAATAGCACAACTGAGTCAGGTAAGAACAAACAACTATCCAAAAAGTTAGGCTCTTCCTAGCACAGCCTTTTGGCAGTGTGTTTGAACATACACCTCTACCCCAATATAACGCTGTCCTCGGGAGCCAAAAAATCTTACCGCGTTATAGGTGAAACCGCATTATATCGAACTTGCTTTGATCCACCGGAGTGCGCAGCCCCTCCCCCCCCCGGAGCGCTGCTTTACCACGTTATATCCAAATTCGTGTTATATCGGGTCACGTTATATTGAGGTAGTGGTGTAGTTCACTTTTGAGATGGGAGTGTTGCTTTAACCGCTTGCTAGCCAAACAAAAATAGCAAGATACACAGTAATGATTAATTTAGTTTAAATTCATTGTTTATTTATTAATTTGAATTTCAAACATGGCTGAGCACGACAGAAACACAACAGTAAAGCAAAATGGAGAGTATGATCTGCATGGCTGCAGCTCTGTAGAGTACTCTCATCAAACAGAAATGTTAGAGGTTTCAAAATACGGAACCTGTAGCAGGCCAGGTAGGGAAAAGGTTACAAACAAAAGCTTGGTGTGTCTTATTTACACCCAGCTGTGGGAATGGAAGAGGAAATTATATTATCACTTTTTATCCAGGCTTTAACATGTCTGAACCTATTCCTCACCTTCTGAAAACATGCACAGGAATGTATATTCACATTCATATTCCACTCCAGTTTCTGACGTTTACCCATTGTATACTTTTCCCAGCAGAACATTCGACTTTACAAAATGTATTGAAAGTAATCTTCTATTTTTAAAGAAAACAACTCCCCCTAACCAAGCCAGAAAACTAGTCAGAGCTTTGTTAAGTTCTTTATTAGTGCCTAGGAAAAATGTTGCATGTGACATCTAAAAAAGTGTATAGATAAAAGAGAGGGGGGGGGGGAAATCTGTGCAATTGTTTGTTTATATATTGATATAATTTGTTTATACATTGGAATGAAAGAAATTGTTGGCCAAATGTGTTAATGAATTTTTCATGTACCCACTAGAATGCCTTTCACTTGACAGGGTTTAGTAAATACCAAACTCTTCTTTATTCTTTTTTGTCTCTTGTACCTTCTATATGAGTCCAATGTGGGCGTATACACAACACATATTAAAATAATTTCTGTCTATCCTTCTTGCTGAAATGCAGGATAGTGATGTGTCATTCAGTGGCTCTAAGTGAGAGCATAACATGGAGGCTTCTATGCTGGAATAAATTAAAACAGTGCATCCAGAAAACAATGTATATAATCTCTAGAATAACAAAAGCACTTGTTTTGGAACCATTTATAAAATCTGCTGCTTAATTTGATGAACAACATTGTGCCCAAGTATAAAATTAACTCAAACGTTAAGCTCTAGAAAAAAGGACTAACAGGATTTGAAACATCTGAAAGGCACAAAAAATTACAATGATTATCGTAACATTGGTAAGGAGTGCTTCAGACACTACTGAAATATTGCACAAGGGGAGATAAGACAGCTGAAGATAGCACGGTGACGTTAATTACGTTCTGTTTTTACAAAACTGTTTAATGCTGTATAGCAAATTATTTGTTCTTGGAAAAAAATACAAATGTTACCTATGTGTAACACAGCAGTCCCATTTATTTGATCCTCTTCCTTAAACTTGTAAACTTGTCTTCAAGTGGACAATACCTGCACTGGTGGGTTTTTTTAGGCTCATCATAATAGTTTTTTTTTAAAAATGGCCCATAATGAGTTTCAGGCACAATGGATAAAGATATTATTCATTTATTCCTTTGCTTTCAGGAAAGGTACCCTGACATTTCTCTGTCCAACAACAACAAAAATGTAGAAAATGCTAATACAGGGGGTATGGTACTTCCAAAGGAAAAGGTGTAGCTATAGTTTACACTACCCGTTTATTTTGATAAGAGCTGCATTCTGGAATATTTTTATATTACCAAGAAACATTTTTGCTGAAAGTTTTAACAGGAAAAAAATGGCAGTATTAGATTGCTTGCCAAATCTACTTCAAATTTAATTAATTTGTGCAAGTTTTCTAGAATACATGTTCTTGTTTTCCCCCACAGAAATGCAAAGTGTGCATCTGCGAGGGAATGTTTAAAAAAAATAATATGGTGGGTTTTTTAAAAACGCTCAGTATTAGTTTAACTCTTCTCCTACTAAAGTAAATGGGAAAACTCTTGTTGACTTCAATGGGATTACTCATGCAATTGAAGTTAAGTGCTTAACTCTATGCAGCATCGGGATCTTATCATCATCAGTTTTTACACTCTGATACACGCTGATGGGCAACCTTACAAAAAAATTCAAATTAAAAAAATAGATTTTCATGCAAAATTCCCCATTATTTTAATGGGCAGTTCCATGCATGGATCAATGTAGAATATGATCTTTAGCATGCATATTGGCTGTGGAACCATCACCAATGTTAGAATTTTAAACTGATTTTCCAGATGACGATTAATGGTGACCTAAAGAACAGCTCTCAGTTTAACTTGTCAGCCAATAATTTGATCCAATGCTGAATTACTGATACAGTAAGAAATCCACTTCCCAGCGTCCAACATTCAAGACTAGTCATCAAAATCAACTAGAAAACAAAATGTTTTCAATGGCAAAATTTCTTAGTCGAATTAATTCAACAACATGAGATGTAGGAAAATATTTCAATAGAAAATACCTTGTTTACAGATACCCTATTATATGAAAAGTAAAGTAGGAGTTCATTTTCATGTAAGAACAGATTTCCTAGTTTAACTCATATTTAAACCTTTAGCAATAGGATTGGACTGAATCACAATTAACAGAAGTCAATGCTAAAATAAACTAAAATAGTGTGAACACAGAGAACAACCTTGTCTGTTTCCTGTGTACAAAGTTTTGATAAATCTTCACTGGCTATAATTCATGAAGGGGGATTTTGTATAACAAAGGTAACAAAATGATGAATTTAAGAACCAAAACCAAACTAACTCAAGGTATAGTAGAGATCATCCCAATCCACATGTTCTAACATCTCTCAGCATCAGAAATGGCCCTCCCTAGAGTGAGCTTTGAAATTTAATTTGCAAGGAGATTAATGTCTACAAAAACAAATATTTAAGTATTTTCAGATTCAACCGAAACTGTTTTCAACTGAACCAAACTTAACCAAGACTAGTTGTGGGGTAAATACATGCATTTCACCCTAAGGACTGATTTAAACAAGAGGCGGTTACTTACCTGGAGGTTCTTTGAGATGTGTGGTCCCTATCTGTATTCTGCTGATAATTATACGCATGGGCCATGCATCTGGAGCCAGAGAATTTGAAAGTAGTAGTGTCTGTTGATCCGTGCATGCGCCCTTGCTCCACCTCACGGTTTTGTCCAAGGTGTCAAAGGACAGAGTGGAACAACCACGCCCTCAGTTCCTACTCCACTGCAAATTGAACAGATCCACAGCAGAGGGGGAGGAGTGAGGGACTGGAATACAGTTAGGGACCACACATCCCTAAGAACCTCCAGTTACATGTAAGTAACCTCCTCTTCTTCTATTGTATTCCATTGAGGGTGATTTAGCAAGCAATACTTAAGTAGGTGCAGGGTGCGAGGAAAAATGATGGAATAGTTGAAAGGAGGACAGCTGCACCAAACGAAGCATCCGTTGCAGAGTCTTGCATCAAGGCATAATGTGAAGTGGAGGTATGTACCCAACTCCACGTGGCTGCCCTACATATGTCTGGAAGTGGTATACTGTGCAGGAGGGCCACAGTTGATTCGTGCGCTCTCATGGAATGGGCCCTCGCTCCAAGGGGTGAGGACAGTCCCGATAACCGATAGCAGAGCGTAATGCAACCCAAACCCCACTTAGAGATCTTCTTGTGGGGAGATCTCTTGCCCTTTAATCTGTTCAACTACAGCGATAAGCAGTCTAGGGGACTTCCTTAATAGTCTTGTCCTGTGTAGGTAGAAGGCCGAGGTCCTGCAGATTTCGAGGGAGCGAAGGTGCCGCTTCTCTACCAAAGCGTGAGGCTTTGGAAAGGAAGTAGGTTAGTGTGTAGGTTGGTTGAGATGAAAATGAGATACCACCTTTGGTAGAAACTTGGGTGCAGACGCAGGGAAACTTTGTTCTTTTTGAATACGGTAAAAGGGGGGGGGTCAGCCATCATGGCCCCCGATTCTCTTACCCTTCTTGTGGAAGTAACAGCTACCAGGAAGGTGACCTTCATGGAAAAGAGAGACAGGGAGCCAGAGGTTGTAAGGGTGATTTTATTAATGTTGAGAGGACAAGACTAAGGTCCCATTGGGGAGCGATAGGTTGAACAGGTGGATGAGTTCTAAGACCTTTCCAAAACCTGCTAGTCATTGGGTGAGTAAACACAGAGCGCCCTTCCACAAGCGGGTGGAAAGCAATAATAGCTGTCATGTGCATCTTAATGGAATTGAGTGTGAGCCCTGAAGTCTTTAGAGGCAGAAGGTACTCTAAGAGAAGGGAAATGTCCACCCCATCAGGGGCCAGACCTCCCTGCCTAGCCCTGGAGTGAAACGCTTCCACTTCACTTGGAGGTGAAACACTTCACCCAAAGCAAAAAATTCCTGGGGCCCAAGCACCAACACCAACCTCATATAGGCGCCGATTCCATGGGTGCTCTGGAGCTGGAGCACCCATGGGGAAAAATTAGCAGGTACTACGCCCCCACTAGCAGCCAAGTTCCTTTGCCCCCACCCCCTCCCTCGAGCATGCCGCATCCGCTCCTCCCCCTCTCTCCCAGCACTTCCCGCCCCCCTGATGGCAAACAGCTGTTTGGCAGCGCTTAGGACTTTCCAGGAGGGAGGGGGAGGAGCGGGAACACGGTGCGCTCAGGGGAGGAGGTGGAGAAGAGGCAGGGCAGGAGAAGGGGGTGGAATGGGGGCGGGAAGGGGTGGGGCTGGGGTTGGAAAAGGCGGGGTGGGGCAGGGACTTTGGGGAAGGGGTGGAATGGGAGTGAGGCGAGGGCAGTGCAGGGGCGGGAAGAGGCGGGGGTGGGAGCAGGGCCGGGGGGGGGGAAAACGAGCACCCACCAGGCAGAGAGGAAGTCGGCGCGTATCCAACCTCCCCAGTGTCAGAGGAACAAGAGCCGCAATGATGACTGCTTCAGGACCGATGGTTCGCTTGACTTAGGGCAGTGGCTCTCAAACTTTTGTATTGGTGACCCCTTTCACATAGCAAGCTTCTGAGTGCAACCCCTCCTTATAAATTAAAAACACTTTTTTATATATTTAACACCATTATAAATGCTGGAGCAAAGTGGGGTTTAGGGTAGAGGTTGACAGCTTGCGACCCCCCTGTAATAACCTCACGACCCCAAGTTTGAGAATCCCAGACTTAGGGGATCCTGACTTGGAAGGTGTACGTGGCTCAGTGGATGGAACTGGTGGCTCCGGTTATTTGCGCGACTTCTTGTTGTGCTTGTGAGCCTTGGAACACACCATTTCTCTGTAGAACTCATGGAAGGCTCATCGTCCTTTCTAGGCCTGGAGGAAAACTTACTGCCATGCTTATGCCCTTGCTTCACGACTAGGCCCCGAGCATGGAGTCTGTAGTACTGGTACCAACAGAACCAGACTCTATCTCTGTAGTCAGAGGCGCACTACTGGGCTTCTCAGACTGATGTACAGGGGTGATTCCCCGACCTGGATCCGATACCAGCCTCATGGGAACCTCCATGAGATGCTTCTTGAGGCGGAGAGCCTGGCCTTCCTAGGTATGGCTTGGAAGGAGAGGCAGATACTGCACCTGGATGCAACATGGGTTTCTCCCAAGAAGTACAGGTGGTGTTTCTCACTGTGCGAGAACGAACACAGGCAGGAGGCGCAGATCTTGAACCCCAGCATCTTTAGCATAGTCCAGTACCTAGGCATGAGTGCTGGACCGGGGGAGGAACCAGAGAAACAGAGTCCCCAATGTCTCTTAATTCCTAAAAACTAACACTAAGACTAAAACTACTGAAAAACAACCAAAATTAACTATGTACAATTCTAAAAACAGGTTGTTGTTTTTCTTTAAAGTGCATCAGAGAAAGACGAGAGGACACCAGCAGCTCCAACTCCGACCAGGCAGTAGTGAGAAGGAACTGAGGGCGCGGTTGGTTTGCCCCACCCTTTATCACCTCTAATGAAACCATGAGGCGGAGCACGATTGCATGCGCGGACCAATGGACACTACTACTTTCAAATTCTCTGGATGCATGGCGCATGAGTATAGCCCTCAGTGGAATATAATAGGGATCATCACTTGAAGAACAGAATTTTACTGTGTTTGAGAGCTCAGTAATGAAGAATCAAGTATGTAAACCGGATGTTGACCACGACTATGTGGTTAGTGAAGACCTGGGCAAATCACATTCAACATCATGTGAACTATTCATCACTGAATTGTAGCTGACATGATGATGAACATGATTAGTCCTGGACTACAATAACCACAAAGGCGTGGTCAATATCATGTGAGCTAATTCAATTCTTTACAGTGACCTTCAAACACATTAACATCTTTTCATGTAGACATGGCATAAATGAAAATCTAAAAAATTTCAATATCACCGAGTCCACACAGATCAATGAGATCAGCATTGCAGATGTCCATCAGGTTTTTTCAATAAGACCATCATGATTTCCATGGAAGTAATAGATATTGTTTAGACTCCAACTCAATGAATAGGAGATGAAACTTTGTGGACCAGAAATACATAACAGCTGTTAATTTTTGTATGCTGTACTTTAAGATGTTTTAAGCATGGACCAATAAAAATGTTCCAACCAGAACCATTTTTGCCACGTTTTTAGGTAAAAATACTTACATATATAGCATTTTTTAATTAAAAAGTAAGGAATAACCTATTTAGCTTTGAAGAAAAATGTGGAGCATCTTTAAAGATATTACACTGACACAGAAGAACAATACAATATTAATTCCACCAGGAGCTAATAAGAACATTTAAGAAGAGGCATCCGATAAGTGAAGCTTGAAATATTAATCCCTTCCACTAATGCAAAATTTAAATAATTCAAATTTTCCTCCTTTCCCCACTCGCTACTCATTCTCTCTTTGTTTCTCAGTTTTTTCATCTGTAAAATAAGAATTATAATCCCCATTTTACAAGAGTGTTTTGAGAATTAGCTAATGCTTATGCAGTGTTTTGAAGCTTAAAGCTCTATATAAATGCTAAATATTGCTGTTACTATTATTACTATATCTTTTGGCCCTTGTATATATTTCTTGCACATCCAAAATTTTTCTGGAGCTTAATGGGAGTTTTAGGTATACAATAAATGTAGAATAGAGAAATTTAGGCCTGGGATACACATAGTTGTTGCACCGGTATAACAATGTCAGTTAGGAGTCTGATTTTTTACTGATATAGTTTTTCCAATACAACCCCTAATGTTGGTGAAGTTATACTAATATAAAGGTGCCTTATACCACGATGACTTATTTTTCTTCCCATATGAAGGTAAGCTACATCAGTATTAGGTGCCTTGATACCAATATAACTGTGTCCCGCTAACTGGAGTTGAACTGCTTTAACTATACTGGCATAATTAAAGCAATACAACGTTTATAGAAACATAGAATCATAGGACTGGAAGGGACCTCGAGAGGTCATCTACTCCAGTCCCCTGCACTCATGGCAGAACTAAGTATTATCTAGACCATCCCTGACAGGTGTTTGTCCAACCTGCTCTTAAAAATCTCCAACAATGGAGATTCCACAACCTCCCTAGACAATTTATTCCAGTGTTAAACACCCTGACAGGAAGTTTTTCCTAATGTCCAACCTAAAGCGCCCTTGCTGCAATTTAAGCCCATTGCTTCTTGTCCTATCCTCAGAGGTTAAGAAAAACAATTTTTATCCCTCCTCCTTGTAACAATCTTTTATGTACTTGAAAACTGTTATGTCCCCACTCAGTCTTCTCTTTTCCAGACTAAACAAACCCAATTTTTTCAATCTTCTCTCACAGGTCATGTTTTCTAGACCTTTAATCATTTTTGTTGCTCTTCTCTGGACTTTCTCCAATTTGTCCACGTTTCCTGAAATGTGGCACCCAGAACTGTACACAATACTCCAGCTGAGGCCTAATCAGCACAGAGTAGAGCAGAAGAATTTATTTTCCTGCCTTGCTTTACAACACTCCTGTTAATACATCCCAGAATGATGTTCGCTTTTTTTGCAACAGTGTTACACTGATGGCTCATATTTAACTTGTGATCCACTATGACCCCCAGATCCCTTTCCGCAGTACTCCTTCCTAGGCAGTCATTTCCCATTTTGTATGCGTGCAACTGATTGTGGAGTACTTTGCACTTGCCCTTATTGAATTTCATCCTATTTACTTCAGACCATTTCTCCAGTTTGTCCAGATCATTTTGAAGTTTAATCCTATCCTCCAAAGCACTTGCAACCCCTCCCAACTTGGTATCATCCGCAAACTTTATATTATATGTAGACAAGCCCTTATTTGGAAAGTCTTGGGACATTCAGCTTGGGAAAGCACCCAGAATTGGCCTAATTCTCTGAGTACCTTTGAAAATCCCATATGTAAGCCCCGATTTTCAAACACAAAATGCATGCACAGCTACCATGACTGTCCGAGGAAAATGGCTATTTGCACATGCATAAGGCAGCTAGATGCATAACTGGTCATTAATTCCATAATCAACTCAAATTACACATGAAATCACAGTAACTCGGAGGGAAAATTAGACAATTTCCATGCCTAACACTCTTAAGAATCAAGCCCTTCATATGTTTTCTTTAATCCTTTTAGGGTTTATAAAATGTTACAATTAAATAAAAAGAATTTTTAAAATAATGATTCAATGCCATAATTATTGGCATAAGCACTTTCAGCCTGAGGTGATCTGAGAGACTGAAATTCATGGCTTACAATGGAATGGCTAACAACCATCTAGATCGAAGATGATTAACAATCAGAAATGTTGAATAAATTAGGCAACATTATATAGTTCTTTCCCATCAGTAATCCCACACTGTGTCATTAGTCTCATGAAATAACTTGCAATAATCATATAGGCTTTCCCAAATGTTTCTCAACTTTGTTTCAATTGTTTGTTTTTCCCTCATGTTCACCAACTTATGCTGGCATTCAGGGATCAGTCAGGTCAAGCAGCCTGAAGGCTGGGCAGGATGGTCCCGTGGACCAGACGTGGCCCACGGGCCGTAGTTTGCCCACCTCTGATCTAGAGGACTGGATTTAATTTATTTAGGCTGTGTCTACACTGCCACTTTCAGCACTAAAACTTTAGTCATTCAGGGGTGTGAAAAAACATCCCCCCTGAGCGACAAAAGTTTTAGTGCTGAAAAACGCCAATATAGACAGCGCTTTATCGCCGGGAGCCGCGCTACCACCCCTCATTCAGGGTGGTTTTGTTTTGATTTGTTTTTATTGCCAGGAGAGCTCTCCCCCAGCAATAAGACGTGTCTACACTGCCCACGTCACAGCACTGCCATGGCCATGCTGTAATGTGGGCAGTGTAGACATACCCTTAGTTCTGAAGTGTAAGAAAAGGTGGTCCTGTGGTTAAAGCACTGGATTAGTATTCTCGAGACCCGAGTGCAATTCCTGGCTCTGCCACAGATTCATAGGGAAGTCACGTAATCACTCTGTGCCTCAGTTCTCCATCTGTAAAATGGGGATAATACTTTTCTATGACATAGGAATAATAGTGAGGATAAATTAATTAGTGTATGAGGCACTCTGACAGTACAGGGACATAAATATCTAACTAGATAGAAGAGATTACATTAAACATACTGTATAATTTCATCAAAACAATATATCAAAACATTTATGCCATTTGACCTCAGATTAAAAAAACTACAAGAATCCCTAGAAAAAACAGAAAGGGATCATACAAACTTCTTTAAAAGAGATCAAATTAAAACTGTAGGACCCTCTCCAATGCAATTATTTCAAGATAATGTTGATAGACATTATAGGTGTGGGGAAATAGAGCAGGGGGGCCTTCTTTTTAATAGCCAGAACTGTGAATCTAAAGGCCCCAAAATAAACCCTCCAACAGAGATCTGTTATGCTAACTACCCTTACACAAAGCAGTACAGGCCAGGGCCCAGGCCAGAGCCTGAACTAGACTAGACTGCACAATTCCCTGCCAAACTCAGTCAAGGGTCATGACCAGAGGAGGGGGGGCAAGGAGGGAAAGAATAAAAAAAAAGCCCCAGCAGCAGCACTAATGAAATATGTTCATGACTAATGAAATATAATAACCACTTGAGTGAAGCAATAGGTAACTTTAGCTAAATGCAATTTCTTAACTCATGCAGCTTCTCCTTTGGGTGATCTGTGACCCACTCCGTGATTCCAGCTATCTGCAAAAATAGCCAATCATAGATCCTCTTTAGGCGTCCCATGGAAACCCCCCCTTAATCTTTAACCAAAAGACCCCAGAAAATAACATGTGTCTTGAGAAATGTACCCAAACTGGTGCCAAGTACCACCCCTGGGGAAAACCACCAAGCGCCCCTCTACCCAAATAAACATCTAAGGCCTTGGCTACACTTACCAGCTAGTTCGACGGCTGGAAATCGAAGTTCTGGGTTCGACTTATCGCGTCTAGTCTGGACGCGATAAGTCGAACCCGGAAGTGCTTGCCGTCGACTGCGGTACTCCAGCTCGGCGAGAGGAGTACCGCGGAGTCGACGGGGGAGCCTGCCTGCCGAGTGTGGACCAAGGTAAGTTCGAACTAAGGTACTTCGACTTCAGCTACGTTATTCACGTAGCTGAAGTTGCGTACCTTAGTTCGAATTAGGGGGGTAGTGTAGACCAAGCCTAATTCTCAGAAAAATGAGCAAAGTACCTAGGGGGGAGGAGGGGGAAACTGACCCCAATCCTAATTTCTTAACTCGCAGTTTGGGGAGGGACTGACCCCAACCCTAATTTCTTAACTCATGACGTATTGTTTGTACTTTGCTTGCGGTTTAATGAAATAAAAACCCGCCTGCGAGTGGTCCTCAGGGTGTCAGTCTTCGGACTGCACCCCAGTGCACTGGTATGTATGTCAATAAACTGGCCTCAGGCTTGAGTCTTTGAACTAAAATCACTGCGTGGGTGTCTTTGACCACGACATAGGTGGGAGGCTCTGGAACACAAATCCCAGGCCTCCTGCTTTGCTCTATTCAATTTAAATGAGATGTCTCAAGAAGATAATCCTCTTCTTGTTCTGCCTGTTTTAGTAGATGAGATTTCAAATGTGAAATTTGAACCTTCTGTAGCCACAGAAAAAGATTTTGGCTTGCCAACATCTAGAAAATCACCGAGGCCCATGGAATCAGTAGATCCTGTGGAGAGACTGGGATTGACCCTTTTCAGTTGTTTATTTATTTATTTTTAATTGATTGTGAGAGTTTGGAAACAGATTTTTAAAAATAAATAAATAAATAAAAGCCTGATTTGCAGGATCACCACATTTTGATGCTTCCTGCTGGGAAAAGGGAAACACAAGGCAAGAGATAAATATTCAGTCTGCTCAAGGAACTTTGTGACAACAGCCATTTTTTTCTATCCCAAATTCAAAGTAACATTAGAAGATAATTAATATCTTTGTACAGACAAGAATGAGGCAAGGTTTATTTTATTGTCATTTGTGTAACAAATCGGTGGGTTAGAAGAGTCAGAACATACTAAAAGGTTTCCCTTCTCGTATTCAAGTACACTGGTTTCCACGTGGAATTTTATAAAGGTATTAGAACTTTATGTATCTGTTGGCAAGGCTCAATATCGGATTGTCAATATAATGCAGTGCCAATAATTGTCCTTTGTTTGCTCAGTTTTCGTTTGTCTCTCTGTTTAATTTTGGGACTCATTTCCAGATTTGCTGAGCACCCATACCTCATACTGAAGTTGATGTGAGTGACCAATGGTCTCTGAAGAGCTGGTCCTGTACCTCAAAATTACCAGTTTTATGGCAGACTGTCCTGTTGTCTGTGACTGTCGAAATGTATTAATTTAATAAACAAACTTGCAACTCTTATTGGCATTCATGGGAATCTTGTAAACAAATGCCTGTGTGTGGCTGGCTGATCTTTACATATTTCATTGGTTACCATCTCTTCAGAATTCTTAAAGATCTTCTAGAGATTAGGCTTTTTATCAGCAGAAGAGCTAAAATAATAGTTTGCATGTATACAGAGCCTTTATGTGAGGATTGCAAAGCGCTTTCTAAATATTAAATAATCCTCAAAATCTACCTGTGAGGTATTACCATTCCCATTTTACAGATGTAGAAACTGAGTTACATGACCTGCCCAAGTCACAATGACAGTGTGAAGAGAACCCAGAAATCTTGATTCCCTACACTAAGCTCACTTGATATAAATAACATTAAAATAACATCTAGGACTAATTTTTTAAAACAGCGTCAGAATATAAACAAGAAATCCTGAAAAGAAATGAATGGAGGTGACTCTGAAGAAGTTAAAGGGTGTTACTTGCACTGTACAAACATACATTTACATTGGAGTTGTGTGTGGCAGAATGCTATATTCTATTCTCCAAACCAAAACAACAAACAAACCCTTAGTCAGTAGCAGTCTTAGTGGTGTCTCTGGAAGGAAAACCAAGCTCTATGGGATAAGGTGATATCCCAAACTAACTAACAGCTTAATGACTTTTTCTCTTTGAGGCTTCGACTTTAACTATATACTAAATTTACATCAGGCTTTTATAACTATGACAACATTGTAGATTTTAGTATTGCAGACATTAATCTTTTATCTTAGGGCATGTTACAAGCTTGCAGCAGCAAAGCAGTACCAATACAGCTGTGCCACTGTAAGATCTCTCGTTTAGCCGCGTTATGCCAACAGGGGAGAGCTCTCCCGTCAACGTAATAAAACCAGCTCAACGAGTGGTGATAGCTATGTTGGTGGGAGAGCGTCTCCCGCTGACACAGTGCTGTGCACATCAGCGCTTATGCTGGCAAAACATATGTCACGCAGAGGAATGCTTTTTCCACACCCCTGAGCGACAAAAGTTTTGCTGACATAAGTGCTAATATAGACATGGCCTTAATGACTTTGGGCATGTCTTCACTAGCAATGTTAAAGCGCTGCCGTTACGGCAGAGGGCTGGGAGAGAGGTCTCCCAGTGCTCTAAAAAACCCACCTCCACGAGGGGCGCAGCTACCAGCGCTGGGAGCTCAGCTGGTGCACTGTCTGTACTGGCACTTTACAGCGCTGAAACTTGCAGCTCTCGGGGGGAGGGGGGGTTAATACCCCTGAGCGAGAAAGCTGCAGTGCTGTAAAGTGCCAGTGTAGACAAGCCCTTTATTTGTGATTTTGTCTGGCCTGACCACTCCCTGTCTGGCTGTTGGGGTTTCACTAGGTCCCTGAAATTACCCATCAAAGACTTCAACGTCTCTTTCTTTCACACATTTGTACTCCGCACCAAACAAATCATTTGTCAAAGTACTTCACTGTTTATCTTTCATTTCTCAGACGTTTTACACTGTTGATTTATGCAGAGATAACATAGTCCACTGACACATTTCCTATACATTTCCTAGGTCATTTTATCTGTGCTTTACGCAGACAAGAGACATATTCTCCTTTAACACTTTACTTTAAGGACACCATCATTCAAACCTCCATCTCAGACTTTAACATACACTAGACTTAGTTTTATTTCTATTGCGGTAGCATCCAAAGGCTCCAATAAGGATTGGGGTTTGTTCTCACAGGTGTTATACAAATGCATATGGATACACAGTCCTGGACCCAAAGAGCTCATATAAAGTTGTACACACCTGTTGTCTTTTGTTTTAGATTGCAAACTCTTTGGTGCAGGGACCATCTGTTTGGGGGGGGAGGACGGGGGAAGGCGTACTGAACCTAGCACAATGAGGCCTTGTTCTTTGACTGCGGCTGCTAGGTGCTACCACTATGCAAATTAATAAAAAAAGAAGCACAAATTGTTGAAACAAAATTGATATATTTTCAATGTACTCTCTACTCTATGAGTGTAGCTAATAAAAGCCCCGTTACTGCATAGCTTGCAATAGTAGCCCAGCATTTTAGACTGTTGATTTAACCATGTTTAGCATATGCCAAGACTAGGAGTTCCCTAGCGGCATCCTATGGCTGGCAAGGGAATCACAGCTACCACAGTTAAACCCTACGGATCAAAACTGGCACTAATGTACAGGCTGTTCAACCCCGCTGAAGACAATGGAATTGCAGAATGAATCAGCACAGAACATGACCGCAGATTTGGTGTTAATTAAAACTACTCAGAAAATTTCAAGTGTTTCAAAAGTGTCTGTGAAATCGTCCATGATTCTCCCGCCTACACCCTCCCAGTGTGAGCACATGCTGCCACTGCAAAGCTATACTCATATTCCCATAGTAAAAAAAAAATTAGATGAGAAGGACAGACTAACCAGCCAATGTTTTCACTTTGGATGCCATTTGAGTGCCTCAGTACAGTAAACCTGCACTAGTCAACATCATGGGCCAGATCCTCAGCTAGTGTAAACTGGCAGAGTTGCCCTGACTTATATGGAGCTACACCAATTTTAAATCCGCCTAGGCTCTGGCCCAACAGCTTTAGCCTACATTTAAGACATAATGTGGTAGTGCCCCTCCTTTCCTACATCTTTGCTCTTGCCTACCTACATTCCACCCATGTTGTAAATTCTGCCAATTCCCCCAGCATTACCAAACACTGTCTCCTCCCACTCATGTCTGTGCATTTTTCCATGGACTCCCTGATTCACTGCCTCCTGTCTCCTCAGACTCCTCCTTCTTCACATCAGACCTAACACGTTGCTCCTTTCAGTTAGCTTCCCCATCTCACCACTGATCCCCTCTCCTGTGCCCATACTCCATTTTACATTTATTATCAAATCAAAGTTCTTATACATCAAAAGTGTAAATGAAGGGAATAGGAGCAGCAAGACACATACCTGCCCCCCAGCCTCCAGCACAAACTGAAGGACTTCTTGTATCTCTCTCCACTTCTTTATAGTATAAATTAGTCCCAATACATGCACTGGGATTCTAGAATGTCCCACTGATGTGAATGGGACTCTAAACAGGTGAAGGATCCCACATTAGTAGATCCCAATACAGGATCTGGTATTAGACTATAAGATCATAGCCATGAACTTTCTCTTCTTTATTGTATGAAGCACCATGCACACCAGTGGCACTTTATAAATTACTTACTTAAAATAAATAAAAGTTCTGGAAGAACTCTCTTTCCCCAAAGATGCATTTCCAACATTTGACAACTCTGCAGTCTTTGAAGGGCATACTTCAAGCAGCATTGCAGGAAAACCACAGTATTTCATCCTGATCAGGCTACCAAAAACATAAATGTAATCTTATACTATGCACCCTATCGTGTTTTAGAAGAAGCACAATTGACCTCATTTTCTGATTTCTCCTAATAATTACATGTGTTGTTATTTCCAAAATATAGACCCCAATCCTGTGAATACTTAAGTACTGGCACAACTTTGTTCACCTAAGTGCCTTACTGAGCTCAATTACTGCTTGAAAAACTAATAGGACTGGCTTGAGGTAAAACTCCACTATGCTGCAGCAGAAAGACATTTGACTATTTCCTTAACCAGCAGACTAAGGGTGCGTCAATACGTACAGCACTGCAGAGCGTCTGGTGAAGACGTTCTGTGTCAACGGGAGAGCGCTCCCCCTTCGGCATAAAAAAACCACGTCTGTGAGCGGCAGAAGCTATTGTCGGCGGGAGAAGCTTTCCCACTGACACAACATTCTGCACAGAAATGCTTATGCTGGTGTAACTTATGTCTTTCACATAAGTTTCACATGTGGAATATTCACACCCCTGAACGCCATATGTTTTGCTGTCATAGGCGATAGTGTACACATAACCTAACCTGCTCAGCAAAAGGGGAGGTCAGTGTCAGGGCAGTTCATAGTGGAGCCGAGGCCCTTATTATGGCTCTGAAAATTGTACAGTATCACCAGACTCAAGTGTCCAAAAAAATCATGAGATTGGCTTAAAATCATGATTTTTTTTATAAATAATATATTTTGTGTTATTTTTATTTACCTTCTGATCGTTGAACCTTTAGGGTGCATTCAGGTCATGTTTTAAAGTTTTTTTTCTGTAATCACGAGAGGTCAAATCTTAATTTTTATTTTCTTCTCCCCAACCCCAAAAAAGTGAGATGCTCTTGTATTCATATAACTCCAGGAACAAGGACGTTGAGAAACACCAAATATTGTGAGATTTGTGATTAAAAAAAACCCTCATTCGAGCTATCAACTATTCCGTCCTTAGCTGAAATACTAAAGGTTAGTGCTCCCTACAAAAACGTTCCCAAAAAACTACCTAGACATTACAAAAACGTTAAGATTAGGTTGTTTAAAAAGAAAAGAAAAAAAGAAAGGAAAGTAGCCCACCTAGCTTCGCTTTCATCACTTTGATGGTGTGGCTTCTAGATCTATGTTCACTGCTTTATTCTTTATTTAGACAGCCTCTACACAAAAGAATAAATGGACACAAATCTGACATCAGGAATCATAACACTAAAAAACCAGTGGGAGAACACGTCAACTTCTCTGGCCACTCAGTAACAGACTGAAAGGTGGCAATTTTGCAACAGAAAAGCTTCAAAAACAGACTCCAACGAGAAACTGCTGAACTTGAATTAATATGCAAATTAGACACCATCAATTTAGGCTTGAATAGAGACTGGGAATGGCTGAGCCATTACACACTTTGAATCTATTTCCCCATGTTAAGTATTCTCACACCTCTTGTCGAACTATCTGTAATGGGCTATCTTGATTATCACTACAAAAGTTTTCTCTCTTAATTAATTAGCCTCTTAGAGTTGGTAGGACAACTCCCACCTTTTCATGTTCTCTATGTGTGTATATATATCTCCTTACTATAGGTTCCATTCTCTGCATCCGATGAAGTGGGTTGTAGCCCACGAAAGCTTATGCTCAAATAAATTTGTTAGTCTCTAAGGTGCCATGAGTACTCCTGTTCTTTTTGCGGATACAGACTAACACGGCTGCTACTCTGAAATCTGTCCCAGAGTCTTTCAACAAGGCTGTCAAGTTTTTTGTGCACAGTGGCTATGCTTTCATCTCTGACATCTGCAACTTGTTAACTGTGCTTTGGGACACTACAAGCAAGAGTTGAGAAAAGTACAAAGTCCACTGTAAAGGGGTGTCCACCCCACACAGGACTGACAGGGGTTAAGATGGCCAGCTAGACCAATTAACTACACCAGCTACACCTGGAGGAGGAGCCAGGGAGCTACTTGAAAGCAGGCTCAGATGAGCAGGAACAGGCGAGGCCTATAAAACTAGGTAGCTGGCAACAGAATGGGGCTGCTGCTGAGAAAGGGCAATCACTCTCTGGGAAGAGGGAGGAATATTTGGGGGCTGCTGAGAAAGGCTGCAAGAAAGCGGGCAGCAATCACTCCCTGAGAAGAGGGAGGAGGCTTTGGAGTGGCAATCCCAGAGTAGGAAGGGGGGCGGAACCAGGAGTGGTAGGAAGCAGTCCAAAGAAAGAGCAGAAAGGGCTGGGAAAACAAAGCTCAGAACTGCTGGGCTGAGGATCCCTGAACTGGAAGCTGGAGTAGAAGGTGAGCCCGGGTTCCCCTACCAGCCACTGAGGGAGTGGCACCTGAGGCAGTGAATGAGAAGACTGCCTAGGGCTGCTGAAGGAAAGACTTTCATATACACTGGAAGGGGGGGAACGCTGAGTGACCTGGCCAGAGGGCTGAGTCATGAAGAGGATGCTGCAGTTCCTGGAGTGAGAAAGATGCTGCAGACCAGAGAGAGAGACAAAGTGATGGCGTGCAACCGCGGGAGTGGGCATTGACCTGGTGAGCTAACTCCCAGAGCGTCCGGGGGAGGCACCAGACTAACGGTGAGTGGTGTGGTGTGTCACATCCACCCAGAAGAAGATGAGGATGGATTAGGGCTGGACTACCATTCAAAAGAGCTGGGTTTTGTTCTAGGTTCTGTCACAGACTTCCTGTGTGAACGTGAGCAAGTCACTTAATCTCAGTTCCCCTACATCAAATATAAGTGCATAGATTCAAAAAGTCCAAGGCCAGAAGGGACCATTGTGATCATCTGGTCTGGCCTCCTGTGTAACACAGGCCATAGAACTTCCCAAAATAATTCCTAGAGCATATCTATCAACTCCCCAAGCTCCATTCAGAAAAACCCTAAAACTATTTTTAGCACAAATAGACTTTTCAAAAATGGCATGGAAGTAACATGACACGTGCCTGTCATCAGCCTGCTCACTTTGCTTGTATGCCTTTCCCTCAAGCCTTGTCTGGATTTTTATCTTAGATTGCAAGCTCTTTAGGGCAGAGACTGTCTCTTCTGTTGTATTTGACTATGTCTAACACATTGAAGCCCTGAGCCCAACAAGAGTCTTTGTAATAATTTGAGAGGTGCTCAGTTATGGCAGTGATGAATGCAGAAGGAAAACCTATAAAAAATAAAAATTCATCCTAAAATATATATGGAGATGGATGTCAGCTTCTGTTTCCTTTATTATTTTGTCTATCAGCTCTACAGAATGCTAGATAGGAAAAAAAGCAACTCAAGAAATAAAAGGCGGAAGCAAAACTAGCAACAGTGAACATTTCAGAAAGTCACAAGGGTTTTGAGGACAACAAAAGGACTACTCAATATGCAGGTGCTTATTACAAACACATCAGATTCAGATCTGAAATGTGGACATAGTGCCTTTCCTTGCTTGGATTACAGCAAAATTTAGACCTAGGCCTAATGGCTGCCCTACCACTAGTTGTGCAGAAGGAAAATGACAATCTTTTGTTGCTTTTAAAAGCACATTAGTAATTTTTAAACAAAATTATCTTTGGCATGTTGTACATGTCATTTCCAATGAAAATTATCAGATGCTTGGAAAATGTTTGTAGAAGCCACTCTGTTCATTGCATAAATTTGCAATGAATTAGCTAATAATTTCCTGATGAGGAAACCTGGGAGCAGTTATGCTTAAAGTCTTATGCTGTTTGGTTGATCAACTCCTTGTGCGAACAACCGCAGTACCATATGTAGACAAAACAGAATGTAACGTCTTTCCTGTTTATGATACTAATACTTTGAACTTACATTCTCTTCAACAATTATCTGTTTCAAAATGCTTTACAATGACAGGCAAGTGGTGTAAGTCTACAGATGCAGCAGACGAGGTACAGAGAGAGTAAGGCAAACATTTTTGTAAGTGGTTGTTAGTTTTGGGCACCTTTGTTTTTGGGGTACGCATCATGAGACACTTTCGGTCTGATTTTCCGAGGTGTTGGGGGCTTCCACCTCTCCACTTGACTTCGTTGGGAGGATGTGCAGTATCTTTAAAGATCAGGCTCTCAGGGTCTAAAGTTGAGCAATTAAATTAAGGCCTCCCAAATGAGATGTCACCTTTGAAAACTTTACCCTAAGTAACTTGCCACAGGTCACACAGCAAATCAGGAGCAGGGATTAAAGTAGAACCCACTGGCTCAATTCTCTGCATATGTAAACCTATGTTTGCTTCTTCCATAATAGCTAACATGCCACAACTATGCCTTACAAAATAACCACATTCAAGTGAAATTTATTTTGGAATAACTATTCAATATTTCCCCACTACTTTAAGATGTCCTGTTGTTCCCACCACATCCCAGCCCGCCTCCTGGCTTTGTATATCACTATCACACACATCAATATGGAGCAGACAAAATTTCTGTGCTGGCATCCAAACTCTTTGCTAATTCACTTCTTAGTGGAATTGCAGCTCAGGGTCTGAAACTCCCAGGTATCTTTTGTCACAGTAAAATGTGAAAGGGCCTGGAGCAAATTCTTAATATACCTTTACCTGTCCACAAAACCAATTTAACGCAAATGATTAATCTAGACAATTTTCATCTGGGAAGAGGATAGAGGTGGGTTTTTTTCTTCTGCTTTGAAATTAGATATTCAGCTAGTGTATTGGAAAGAGATGTTTGCAGCCTGTGTGTGGAAGTTATGAAATGTAATTTTCAGAGCTTGCTGGAATTGGTGGTAAGATATGAGATGGTTTCTCATCTGAAGCCAAACTGTTAAAAGAATTTTTCAGCACTGCCTAGGGTCAATATGAAGTAAAAGAATTTGGGCACATAATACTGTGCATCCTGCTAAAAATAGGGAGGGTGAGGGTTATTATTCCAAAAGGCAGCTAGTACACAGTATATAAAAAACTTATGGGAGATAAAGGTCCACATATTTTCCTTTCTTCATCCTCTTCCAGGCTTCCAAGCACCACCTTATCCCATCCCACAAAGCTTGCATTTGTTATAGATGAGATCCTACAATTCCCCCTAACCCATCAATCTGAAGCTACCATTTAGTGGTGCCCCATGCCTCCACATGCAGCCTTCTCTCAAAACTGTGTGACTGGGCAACAAAATGGCAGATGAAATTTAATACTGATAAATGCAAAGTAATACACACTGGAAAGCATATAATCCCAACTATACATATAAAATGATGGGGTCTAAATTAGCTGTTACCACTCAAGAAAGAGATCTTGGAGTCATTGTGGACAGTTCTCTGAAAACGTCTACTCAATGTGCAATGCAGTCAAAAAAGTGAACAGAATGCTGGGAATAATTAAGAAAGGGATAGATAATAGGACAGAAAATAACACGTTGCCTATATATAAATCCATGGTATGCCCACATCTTGAATACTGTGTGCAGATGTGGTCGCCCCATCTCAAAAAAGATATATTGGAATTGGAAAAGGTTCAGAAAAGGGCAACTAAAATGATTAGGGGTATGGAATGGCTTCCGAATGAGGAGACATTGATAAGACTGGGACTTTTCAGCTTGGAAAAGAGACGGCTAAGGGAAGATCTGATTGAGGTCTATACTGGGGTAGGCAACCTGTGATATGCGTGCCAAAGGTGGCACGCGAGCTGATTTTCAGTGGCACTCACACTGCCCGGGTCCTGGCTACCGGTCCGAGGGGCTCTGCATTTTAATTTAATTTTAAATTAAGGTTCTTAAACATTTTAAAAACCCTATTTACTTTACATACAACAATAGTTTAGTTATATATTATAGACTTATAGAAAGAGACCTTCTAAAAACGTTAAAATGTATTACTGGCACACACAACCTTAAATTACAGTGAATAAATGAAGACTCGGCACACCACTTCTGAAAGATTGCTGACCCCTGGACTATACAATCATGACTGGTGTAGAGAAAGTAGATAAGGAAGTGCTGTTTACTACTTCTCATAACACAAGAACTAGGGGTCACCAAATAAAATTAATAGGCAGCAGGTTTAAAACAAATAAAAGGAAGTATTTCTTCAAACACACAGTCGACCTGTGGAACCTCCTTGCCAGAGGATGTTGTGAAGGCCAAGACCATAACAGGGTTCAAAAAAGAACTAAATGAATTTATGGAGGATAGGTCCATCAATGGCTATTAGCCAGAATGGGCAGGAATGATGTCCCTAGCCTCTTTTTGCCAGAAGCTGGGAATGAGCAACAGGGGATGAATCACTTGATGATTACCTGTTCTGTTCATTCCCTCTGGGGCACCTGGCATTGGTCACTGTCGGAAGACAGGATACTGGGCTAGATGGACCTTTGGTCTGACCCAGTATGGCCATTCTTACGTTCTTGTGTCAGTAACTGTAAAAAAACCTGTTTCCTGTTGAAGGATGTTTGGACAGAGAGTACTGATGCTCCATAAATGTGCTCCATAAATACATTGTTAAACAGGTCTAATTCAGTACTTGTTATGCAAGAAAAACTCCCACTGATTTGAATGTACAAAACTGGGTCCACTAGTTCCAAATGGTTTGGAAAGAAAAATAATATTGCAAAGTAACTTCATGCTACAAATATTCCCTGACTCCTGCTTCTATAGAATCAAAGAACTGGAAGGGACCTCGAGAGGTCATCTAGTCCAGTCTCCTGCACTCAAGGCAGGACTAAGTATTATCTAGACCAGTGGTTCTCAAACTAGGGCCGCTGCTTGTTCAGGGAAAGCCCCTGGCGGGCCGGGCCGGTTTGTTTACCTGCCGCGTCCGCAGGTTCGGCTAATCGCGGCTCCCATTGACCGCGGTTCATCGCTCCAGGCCAATGGGGCTGCAGGAAGCGGCGTGGGCCGAGGGACGTGCTGGCCGCCCTTTCTGCAGCCCCCATTGGCCTGGAGCGGCAAACCGCGGATCGGCCGAACCTGCGGACGCGCCAAGTAAACAAACCGGCCTGGCCCGCCAGGGGCTTTTCCTGAACAAGTGGCGGCCCTAGTTTGAGAACGACTGATCTAGACCATCCCTGACCGGGGTTTGTCCAACATGCTCTTAAAAATCTACAATGTTGGAGATTCTACAACCTCCTTAGGCAATTTATTCCAGTGCTTAACCACTCTGACAGTTAGGAAGTTTTTCCTAATGTACAACCTAAAGCACCCTTACTGCAATTTAAGCCCATTGCTTCTTGTCCTATCCTCACAGGTTAAAAAGAACAATTTTTCTCCCTCTTCCTTGTAACAACCTTTTATGTACTTGAAAACTGTTATGTCCCCTCTCAGTCTTCTCTCCTCCATACTAAACAAACCCATTTTTTTCCATCTTCCCTGATAGGTCATATTTTCTAGACCTTTCGTCATTTTTGTTGCTCTTCTCTGGACTTTCTCCAATTTCTCCACATCTTTCAGAAATGTGGCGCCCAGAACTGGACACAATATTGCAGATGAGACCTAATCAGCGCAGAGTAGAGCGAAAGAATTACTTCTCGTGTCTTGCTTACAATACTCCTTGTAATACATCCCAGAATGATATTTGCTTTTTTTGCAACAGCATTACACTGTTGACTCATATTTAGCTTGTGGTCCACTATAACCCCCAGATGCCTTTCTGCAGTACTCCTTCCTAGGCAGTCATTTCCCATTTTGTATGTGTGCAACTGATTGTTCCTTCCTAAGTGGAGTACTTTGCATTTGTCCTTATTGAAATTCATCCTATTTATACAAACACTATACAAACACTCTATGCAGACATAATAGTTAGCATCCTCACTGTTGTCATTCAGTACTGCTCAGAGCTCTCTCCCACCAGCACAGAGCAGCTACACAGGATACCTTACAGCAGCGTAGCTGCAGCGGTACAGCTGCGCCTGTGTAAGGTCCATAGTGTCAACATAGCCTTATTTTCCTAAAATGTACATAGTTATTAATACTGAGACAGCTCCACCAGTGGTGGCAAAGAAGGGAACACCAGCATATGCACGGCAATTTAAACACCCTGTCATTTAACCTACTCTTAGCAGGATTAGACAACACAATAGTTAAAATATTGGCGATCTTCTCTACTCTAGGTTCCTACACTATGCTCCCATCTCTATCGAGACCAATCATGGGAAATTTTAGGAGGAAAAAAAGGTAGTTTAGATACCCCCATCACACTATCTGAACATTCTATGTTACAAAAATTTAGATGGCACGCGTTCAAACTATGGTAAGGACCCAGCTAGACAAAGCCTTTGAAGGACAATGGTAGCATGGTTCTGCAGCATCCTTGGAAGACTATAAATTACACAACACAGATGACTATGTGATACGCATAGTGCTATAATGCCAGTTAGAATTTGGATCACTGATTGCTTTTTAATAACTTTTTATTTTAAAGCTACTCATGGCACTGTATATGGCTTTCATGTAAAGGAAAAAATACCAGAACCTAAACAGGCTAAGGTTGTCTCTCATTCATGCACTATAAAGAATCTTAGTGAAAGCATAACTGAAAGTTTCTAAAAAAACAATTACATAAAAAGCACATTGTAATGAATCAATTCAATAAAGTTTTCCTACAAGGCTTTCAATCCAACTACTATACATACGAATAATGGGAAGGTATTTTCAGTACATTTGCAAAGAGTTCTTTATGGAAGCTTCATGCACAGAAATAAAACAGCAACTTCCTCCTGATAGAAAAAGGAGATTTGTTATTTATTATAAAAGCTCACTGTTCCTAAAGTCTTTTGACACCATCCCACAGGGAAACAAAACAAGCAGCTAAGAACAAGCCTGCTGAGCTAGAGAAGAAAGATATTCATGTTTGTTTATGGTTCCATTAAAATTTGAGAGGTTGCAACCAATGCTAGCTATTCACCAGAAAGAGACACACATAGGAAATTCATTTTGGTTCTAGAAACCTGTAAGTCTTAAGTCCAATTTCTTAAGAACTGTGATTAAAATATAAATATGTATATGATTACAGTATTTTTTTCCTTTTCCCTCTGCTTTTGCACTGTCTGCAGCACAGCTGCGTTAATCCCGTTTTCAATGCTCTATATTTTGACCTCCTTAACAACCCCATGGTAGGATGTTAAAACACTCTAATCTATAAATAATTTATTCCTCTCATCTAGCAATGGATTATTGTTCCATAAAACTCACTAAAACATGCCACACAGTCTGTAGTTAAGTTTAACAAAATAATATAAAGAGACACATTTTAATAGAGACAAAATTATTAAGAGCTGCACCATTTGCTGTTAAATGTTTTACTGATGGACCCTGAGATTTATTTTTACATTTGACTTTTAACTCTTTTTTTTTTTTTTTTTAAATAAACTGGTATTTCATTCTGAGAGTCTCTCTTTTACCAGAGGTCTATTTTTCTTGCATTATTAGTTCTCATAGCACAGTAAAGAACCAATACAGACTAATCAGCCGAGGACACTAATAAAAGGAGACTAATAAAAGGCCCTCAGTTGTGAGGTGTTGAGTGTTCTCCACACATCAGGGCACATGACTGCTCAGAGGAGTAAGCATTATGGGCCTGATCCTGCTCCCATCAAAGCCAATGGCAAAATTCCCATTTTACTTCAATACTGCACCATTGAGTCTTATATGCCTGATCCTGCCCCCATTGAAGGCAATGGAAACTTTATGATTGATATAAATGGGCAAAAAGATCAAGCCTCATGCCCGACAGCAAGTGCTTGCAGGATCCAGCTCTAGATCAGTGGCATACAAGATTTTTTACACCAGCCATTCAGAAAAATAAAGCTTTTCCTCCCCAAATCAAGATTTTCAACTTATAACAGATGTGCAGCCTTTAAAGAATACACTTTAATTAGCAACTGTAACTAAGCAAGCCACACTTTTGCTTTGGGTTTCTTAGCATGATTTACCATGATTAGCATAGCAATTTTCTACGAATTTTCATAAAGGGCTGATCAGTTTTAGTTCAAAATGGATTGAAAAAATACCCGCATAAACTGCTCCCACAGTTCAAAAATGCTAATTGCATGTGAAAGTTTAAATCAACCCTGCAATGGGAAAATAATGTCAAAAATTAATAGCTGCCTATTTCTGGTGTATTAAATGAAATGACAAAAGTGATATATTTAAAGCAGCTACAGTGTGACTTACCGCCACCAAAAAAATGTGTGCTTTGTCTGCATGAGGAAAATTACCCAATGCTGACAAAGAGTGCATCTGAACCAGTTCTGAATCCAGTTTAGCTGCAAGATAGTCAATGTCCATCAGCAGTTCAGAAACGATAGTTGACGTTTCTGAAACAGTGCAGGACAAGGTGGTTCTGGTTTAGGCTTGTGTCGAATCCTTTTTCACACATGTTCAGTTGCATCCACTGCTGACACCCACTGTCAGCAAAGGGTAGCTTCTGAATGCTTTTCTAGACAACCTTTGATAAGTTTGGTTTCTATTCATAATTACTCAGGGGGGCAGAGTTCTGTACTCATATGTCTGTCCTCAAAAAACAGAATTAAGCACTTTCCATTTAAAAACAGTAACTGAGAGGTAAGATCACCCTGTAAGTAACAATGGAAATAACCAGAAAAAGGAGCATCTCAGCATGTAAGAGCTTTCAGTAGCCCTGGTTTCTGCAATATTATGAAATGTTATACAAGAGAGACCTCATCAAATCTAAGCTCTTTTGCTTTCTTTAAAAGTACTGAAGTACTGCCCTTCAAATGCTCAAGTTTTCAGTGCCGTGCAGAATCTAACAGGGCTTTATTCAAGTTGAAACCTTTCACAAGGTTCATTTTAAACAATTAAAGAACATGGCAACCTGTAATTACTGAAAATAAAGCCAGACCGCTGGGGAAAGGATGCATCTTTAATAAGTAACATGATACTACATTTTCTCTGTTAGGGAATTTAGCTATCAAATACCTAACTTCCATTAAATTAATTTGGTTTTAAAAAGTCTAAAAAAATTTTTAAATGTATGTACTTCTTCTGCTATTGCCTTAGAGAGCAGCACTAAACCCTTTGAAAATGAAAAGGTAGCACTCAAAGCACTTATTTAGCATGAATTAGAAAAACATCTCTCTGCCTGTGAAAAGAGATAGACTTACAGAGGCAAGAGGTTCCAGTACACATGGCATTTTAGACAACAATACTACACTTTGCAAAGGTGTTTCCATAGTCTGAATTTCACTGCTGTAATTTCTATCACCTATCAGAAAAATTAAAGCAAGAAGTTTTTTTTAAAGTAACTTACCATTCATCAATAGTTCAAACATTTTCTCCTGTTGTGTTTCACAAGCTCTTACAGCCCGTAACAGAAATGAGGAAGCGTCAGTGTTTCATTCCGCTTCTGGCTCAGACAGTGGGTGTAACTTGTTAAGTTTCATGCCAAGATGAGATGGGTCAACTGGGTGTGTTTGAAACCTTGGTTTTCGCCTCCCCTCTTCCCCCTCCCACCCAAGTTTAATGCTCCATTTGGTATTCTTCACACAAACAACTCTGGCTGGTGGGAACTTCTGTCATTCAATGTCTCAACCCCCTGTGGCTCCTCAGATCTAAATTCCTGCAGACACCTCTGCAGGGTGCTTTTAATTCACAAGAGTAAAACAATGTGAGAATAGCCAATAATTGAAATATCAAATCTACTGTTACAACATAGTAGACTTTCAGAGTGACTTATTAACATCTGAAATGGCAGCTTGGCTACTTTGTGCCTTGTCAGAGTCTCTCCACATATAGGTGCAGTGCATCAAATTCATCCCTGGTGTAACCGCAATTGGTCTTTCACCAGGGCTGAATTTGATTGTCATTAGCTTTATACTGCTCGAGTCAATGTTTTCTTTCTTTCTTTCACGTTTTCAGGAAAGCATGTGCTAATGAGACATAAGTCAAGAAGATTAGACACATTCTGACCTATTCTGCATTTCTTAATGGACTCTGTACTCTGATGGAGAATGCTATATGACATGTAAATAGTGCTTTCCATCTTGAAAGCTCCCAAAATATTATACATTTAGGCCAGTGGTTCTCAACCTGCATCCTGTGGTCTGCTTGCAGCCCATCAGCACACAGCTGCGGCCCAAGTGACATCATCAGGACCATACAGGTAGTATTGGATGCGGGCTGCAGTCCACAATGGTAAATAGGTTGAGAACCACTGATTTTGGCTCTGATCCTAAAAACACTTAAGCACATAATTATGAGACTATTCTGATTTGTAAAGTTGCTCGTGTGTAAGTGCTTGTAAGATCAGCACCTTAAACTGGTACACAGCAATTACCTTACTGACCACTGAAATGCAGCCACCTCTGAGATAAAATGCAACAGGAAAGATGTGAACAAACTGGAGAAAGTCCAGAGAAGAGCAACAAAAATTATTAAAGGTCTAGCAAACATGACCTATGAGGTCATGAACAGTGAACAGAAACACTACATAACATAAATATTAAAGACAAGATGTAAACAGCTTATCCATCTGAAACAGAGGGGAAATTTAGGAAAGCAAATTTATAGAAAATCCTCCAGAATCTAATTTTAAGTATTGCTGTTCCGGAGAAATTTCAAAACAAAACCCACCAATAACTGTTGTTTATCTACCATCCTGCACGCACTATTTTGATTCTTCACACATCCATACAGCAGAGCAAATGATGAAAACGATTTTTTCAGAACTAAACTGACATCATGGATAATATTTTGACAGGTGAAGAGCTATAAAATTAGTTAATTAATGGATTAATATTTATATCTTTGTACACTACTTTGAACCTACTGAGCTAAGTACATTCTTGTTATTGTGTTTCTTTGTGACTCAAATCTATGTTTACCAACTGCAAAAAATGAAAAAATGATTAAGGACAAGTTATTGTTTGTTTCTAGTTGGGCACTGTAAGTAATGGAGAATAATAAAACAAAATCTGTCATTAAAATGAGTTAAAATGCACTTTCAGTGTTGTTTTTCCTTGCTGAACTGATATTGATTAAATTGCTCAACACTTTTTCTTCTAGATTACAGTGGAAAATGCTTAAACAATTATCACTTTGCCTTCTGAATATGGATGTTTGAAACGAAGCAAGTAGAGTATACTTTTAGTCCTCTTTGAGAAAGGTCTCAAATCAGTTGTATGGATAATTTTTGAATCAGTGTGACTGATTTAGCCATCAGAATGTCCCTCTTTCTTGCTTAATAACTTTGGTGCGAAGTCTCCTTAATGTATACAGGACAAAACACCCCACAATCATGTTTGGTTCATCAAGCAACAGCATACTAGTTACAAGGTAATCAAAAATCCCCTCAAAGAACCAGTGTTTTCCTTAGAACTTCTATTAGACAGAGTCTAGTAAGAGTGCTGCTTAACACCATCAGATAACTGAATCTAAATTAAATGAACATTTTGTAGCACAATCCTAGAATGTACTTACAAATTAGGCTATTTATTGATACAATTTGAAATCAATGACTCACTGCAGGTAGTCATTGCAGATATAAACATTTATATTCAGGATGGACTAAAACGGTGGTGGGCAACCTGCAGCCCACATGGGCTGCACGCGACCCGTCAGGGTACTCCGCTGGTGGGGTGCGAAACAGTTTGTTTACATTAACATGGCTGCCCACAGCTCCCAGTGGCCACGGTTCGCCATTCCTGGACAATGGGAGCTGCAGGAAGCGGTAGCCAGGACAGCCACTGGGAGCAGCAGGCTGCTGTGCCAATGTAAACAAACTGTCTCACAGCCTGCCAGTAGATTACCCTGATGGGCCGCGTGCAGCCCAAGGGTTGCCCACCACTGAACTAAAATCTCACTGTGATCACTAAATTATCGATCCTCAAAGGCACGAAACTAGCCCTGGACTGTCCTTGAAGGAGCACAAGTAGCATGACTCTGAATGTTCTGCATAAACTTTGGCATTCAGTAGAATACTGCATGACTCCGGCTTATAACGTGACCCTTTGGAAGCAGATATTTTGAGTGTTATAACAAGGTGCAATAGGAAGTTACAAATAATTTTAATGTCGATCTGTGTAGGAAATGCTGTATCAGAAATGTGTAATAACAAAAGGGGTATTCCAGTTCTGGACTTCTATGAGGCATCTCAGTCATGCCTCAGTAGAAGTTCTGTCATATGGGTAGAAGTCCAATGGGGATCTAGGTGAGATTAATAAATTCACTTCAGATGTAAGTTTAACCATAGTTGTAAACAAGTCTCAAGGAGGGAAGCTGATGCATTTATTCAAAAGCACCATGCAATAATGCAATAATATTATTGTTAATACTTATGCTTTTTAGTAGATTATCTGTAACAAGTGGAGACTGCACTGCTATTTAAGAAGAGGCTTTATTTGCAGAAGCATTGTATGTCTTGTTTTGAGTCAAGACAGTATCATCATTACTGTTTTTTGTAAACCAGCTCTGTGCATAAGTTTGTGGGTCAGGTTTTCAATAAGGTTATGTGCACAACTGTGCATGCAAAATGCACACCTAATTTGCATGCTCTACTATCAGGAATGGGTATGCAAATTGAGTAAATCTGTAAATGGTCAGTTTGGGGCAAATTCAGACATTAAATGCATGTATAATTTTGCACCTAAATACTTTAAAAATCAGATGTCAGTTATGCCTACTCACTCTCAGATGTCACCAGGCTACCATGCATATTAGATATTTTCAATGGTTAGGATATGATGCCCCCTTTTGACAGGAGGAATGAATCCAAAAATCATGGCCCAATATAGAAGACACCCTTTCTAATCCATTGGGGGATAAGGGGAGGGGAGAGAGAGAGAAAAAAAACAAACAAACCAGGGCACTAGCATCAGCTTAAGTGAAAAACAGAAAATGAGCAAGACTAATCGAGAATATCAGTGGATCAGTCACAGGACACAAATTAGAGGAAGAATGGGAGAAAGCCATCAGCTAGATTGACTGACTCCTGCAGAATTTTTAAATTACTGTAACTAACACACTCCTTGCAAATGAGCAGGTTTGGCAAGTTGAGAGTGATTCAGGAGATGACAGGGACTGTTTTTAATTCTCTTCGGGTTCACCAGGACACAGCAAGTATTTGAAGCTAGGATTACAGGAGAAGTGTGGATATACAGATGCTAACAGCCCAGAATGAGCCACTGAATCCAGAACTATATGTTACTTTGGGATTTTACTTACCAATGTTAGAGTAGTTTAACTAAAATGCAGACACTAATGTTTATACACACACACACACACACAGGTTCACAGACACAAAGCAATTACATATTATAGTCCTAAAGCAGAAACATTTGCACTGATGACAACAGATTGAAAATGATTGTTTAACCTTTATCTTAAGTAGTTTTCAACTCTAAAAAGATTAAACAAGACACACCTTTTCACTTGAAGCGCTCTGTTAATTTGCATTCTGTCACAACAATTTGCGACATCTTATCCTACTGGCCTGCTGTTAGCTAAGTAATGAAATCCTTGGCTTACCCAAGATTCCTATAAAAATATTAACGATCAGAAGTTCCCCTATAACTGCCTCTTTCAGAAAGCTTCAGACAACAAAAAAATACAATGTAAGTCATATGTCAATTTGACCTTTGGTTAAGTTGAAATTAGTGGAGAAGAAAGCAGTGATTTAACCTTTCTATGGTGACCTATGATATTAAAGCAAAAGCAGCAAATAATAAAGAAAAGCCAGGCATCTGAAGAGGGAGAACTGGAAAAGCCACAGATGCAATCATATAACCTAGATACGTTTTATGCTGATTCAGAACTTAATCTTATTTGGCAAAGGCAGAGCCCAATTGTGATTGATGAGGGGAAATACAAAATCTTTTTCTCCTTGGTCATGCACTTTAGGCCTGGCTGTTGCTAACCTTCCTCTTTCCTGAGATTTTTTGCTGCAAAATGTCCCTTCAGTTAAGTCTGACTATGGTAGGTGATTCATATGGATGACATGTTATGATCTGACCATGTTCCAAGAGAATAAGTGACGCATACCAGCTGAGGAAGGCTCGCAGAAGCTGACTGACAACACCCTTGCAGTTAGCCCTTCAAGGCAAAACCATGGCCTGTCAGTTCATGTCTGCCTCCTTTCAGAGAACAGGCTTTTCCAGGCTCTGGATCATGCTATTGTCAACCAGCTAAGCAGAGACACTCTGATACACGCCTTGATATGGGTTTGTTATGGCACACATATAAGCAAGCAAGCATTTAAACTTTTACTTTTTTCTTTGCCACATAAGTACTTCGACACAGGTGATATATGCTATGTTTTACAACCCTGGGGTATGTCTCCCTGCACAACAGTGTATTTACATGGTGTTGAGAAAAGGATGGTCTTGTAGTTAAGGCGCTGGGCAGGGCTCAGGCAATCTATGTTTGGTTCCCCACTCTGCCGCACACTTCATATGTGACCTTGGGCACATCACTAATGGACAGATTTTCAAAACAGCTCAGAGCCTAGTAGCTTCCATTGAGAACATTTGGGTGTTAAGCTCATGTGAAAATCTGACATTCCTTTCTCCGTGGTTCAGTCCACCATCTGTAAAATGGAGATAATACTTCAACTGATTTCTCTATTCCAATTGTAACTTCTTAGGGGCAAGGACTGTCTCTTACCATATATTTGAACAGACCTAGCACAATTGGGCTCCAGCCTCCAGATGTTGCCACCATGCAAATAAAAAACTTCAGATTTTGTTTGACATTATTTAAACTCCTGCTGGTGTACTGTTTCATTCTCATAGACTATTTCCATAAAGGACACTCAGGTACCATGTTGATGAACACTGGATTCATTTATAGAATATTTATTTATATAATGGATTTATACAGATCTTGCCATATTCAAAGCACTGTGCAGGCATTAACTAACAGAATTTCAGTATTTTTCTACAACGAATAACTGATCTATACGCAACTCTAGCAGGACATAACCAGCTCTTATAGTTACATTCCATGTTTCTCTTGGTCAGATTGGTGTCATGAACCCCAAATTCACAATCTGTGGCAGATAGTTTTTCTTCTAGCACAAAATCATTGCAGTACAAGACATGGTCTCCTCTAATCACCACTCCTTTGTTGTTTCGCTTTTCCCTTTCTCAGTGGCTTTGGTGTCTGTTGACAGAATCTAGATCACATGTCTAGAGAGCAACTCTTGGGTTGTTAACAAAAGTATTATAATTTGATAAAAAAAGATACCAAGAATACCAGGTATTGTCTGTCTCCCCATCCTCTTATGTTGCCTCTTAAATACCTGGCAAGAAAAGAATGAAGTCTCTCCTTTCACCTCCTTTGGTCCAACGTGAACCAAATACCATTTATGGAATAAACCTCCTCAATATTTTCCTTATGCATCAACAACTGGCAAAGAACCTGAGAGGAACTGGCACGCTTTTCTAAACACCCAGATGCACTCAGGGATTCTTAACAAGTGGATTTACCTTCAAAAGGACAAAATCTCAAACGTGGCTTTGTCCATGACAGGCTGTGGAACAAACTACCAATAATTTCCTCATTTGTGAAAGTGGCAATGATGGCCTCCACTCAAACACAAGCCAGAACCGAGCACTGAGAAGATTCACTTATCAACCCTAATTAACGTCACTGGCTTGTCACACCCTGAACACCCGCTAATTAGCTTGCATGAGTTATCATCATCATCATGTTTCCATTACACCTCTGGCGTTTAGGCCAGTGAAGCTCCTCCACTCCTGTCTGTTTCTGGCAAGTCTTTCAATGGTTCCCCAGCTGTGCCCCAGGTTTTTCAGCTCGGCTTCCACAGCTCTTGGCCATTTTGTTTTTGGGCAGCCTCATTTTTGCTTGCCTTCAGGTGTCCATCTCATTGCTATTCTGGTGATGGAATCAGTTTCCATCCGAAGCACATGGCCAATCCATCTCCAACGCCTCCTGCTAATGATGGTGCTCAGATCCTCTTGGCTGCACTGTGTGAATAGATCTTGGTTTGAGATTGTTCTGGGCCAAAAGATACGGAGGATTTTTCTGAGGCAAGTTGTATGGAATGAATGAGTTAACCCACTGTTAAAATGACATCACTTATGGCTGGGTGTAACTCTTAGTACAATGACTCATTTGGGATCAAGTCATTCTCTTCCGTGCATATCGAGTTAAGATATAAAGGGTGTTAAACTTCACTTTATAGTGCTAAATAGGCCATACATTTCCAACTCGATCGTGGGGGGGGGGAGGGGGAGTTAAGAAAGTCAAATTACTTAAGGACACCTGTTGCTCAATAACTGAAACAACTAAGCCTCCCCTCAACAAAATGCTATTTACCAACTTCGCACCATTGACCATCTGCCTTTTTTAACAAGTTCAAGAGACTAAATATCCCCATGGTTTAGGTTACAGAGCAGAGGCTAAGTGGTTAGAATTTCTGGTAGGGTTAGCATATGAGAACGCTGTGTACTTTTGTCACTTTCTACACTCATAAATGTATGGCTTGGGATACAGCACAGGTGTATAGTTGCTGTGAAGGCATACCCAGAGAAACACAGAGTTTAAGGCCAGAAAGGACCGCCAGTTCATCTAGTCTGACCTTCTGTATATCACGTCACCAACACCACCAAGCACCCGCACACCAAATGAGACTAAAGCATTACAGCCCACAGGAGACTAGATTATTATGTGCCACAGACAGAAAACAGGAGGGACAGAGTGCACCAGTGCCCGAGGTAAGTGAGATATACCCAGATAATCCTGGCAAGCAATCCACATCCACACACTGCAGAGGAAGGCAAAAAATCCTCAAGGTCACTGCCAATCTGACCTGGGGGGAAATTCCTTTCTGATCCCACATATGGCCATCAGTTAGACCCTGAGCATGTGACAGAGAACGAGCCAGTCAAGCACCTGAGAGAGAGACTGCTCGGTGCCACTCAGTGCTCTGGCCCACCACATCCAATGACCCATTTCCAGCCCGGGCCATCCCTGATGCTTCAGAGGAAGGAGATAAAAAAAGACCCTTCAAAAATACATTGCAGGGAATTCCTTCCTGACTCCAGATGGTGGTAGGCTGAAAACATCTGAAGCATGAGTTTTCAGGAAAATAAAACATAAACTAGAAGTTAGCCCCATGAATGCAGAGAGCTGCCTCTTTTATCACACACAACCCTGACATACAATTGCACACAAATTTGTCCAGATCTCTCTTAAAACTATATTAAGTTGTTTGCCCCCACGACTCCTATTGGGAGGCTGCTCCAGAACCCAACTTCTTCTAATTTCCAGCCTGAATTTGTTCATGGCCAGTTTATATCTGTCTGTTCTTGTGTCAACACTGTCCTTTAGTTTATACAGCTCTTCAGCCTCCCTGGTATTTAAACTCCACCCCCACCCCCAATGTATTTATAGGGAGCAATCATATCCCCTCTCAGCCTTCTTTTCGCTAGACTAAACAAGCCAAGCTCTTCCAGTCTCCACTCATAAAATAGAATCTCCTCCGCTCCCCTGAATATCCTAGCAGCTCTTCTCTGCACATGTTCCAGTTTGATTTCATTTTTATTGAACATGGCTGACCAGAATTATACACATTATTCCAAATGAGGTCTTACTAGTGCCTTATACGATGGCATTAATACCTCTCTATCGCTATGCCTGGCCTCATTCATCCTAGGATCACATTTGCCTTTTTCACAGATGTGTCATACTAGTAGCTCATAGTCATCCTGTGATGGACCCACACACCCAGGTCTCTCTCCTCCTACCACTTCCAACTGATGAGTACTCAGCTTGTAGCAGAAATTCTTCCTATTAGACCCTAGATGCATTGACCTTGTACTTTGTACTATTGAATTTCATCTAATTTCTACCATGCCAGTCTCCAAGGTCATCCAGATCTTCCTGTGTAATATTACGATCCTCCTCTGTACTTATGGTGCCTCCCAACTTTGTATCATCAGCACATTTCATTAGCCCTCTCCTGCTTTTTGTACCAAGGTCATTAATAAAAATATTGATTAAGAATGGTCCCAAGACCCATCCTTGAGCACCTCCATTAGTAGCTTCCCTCAGCTCTAATAATTCCCCTTTCAGCACCACCTGTTGCCTTCTCCCTTTTAACCAATTCTTTATCCCTCTTATAATGCTGATCCTCATCTTCCATTTATCTAATCATTTCTTACATGGTACCATGTCAAATGCTTTACTGAAGTCCTAGTATATTCGATATACTGCACTTCCCTTATTTATCAAATCAGGTATTTTCTCAAAGAAGGAAATCAGGTAATCTGACATGATACCTTTGGTAAGCCCATGTTGCGTTACATCCCCTTTACCATTTACCTCTATGAATTTAATTGTTCTTTCCTTGCCAATTTGGTCTAAAGCCTTGCATACTACTGAGGTCAGACTAACAGGTTTGTAATTGCCCAGATGATATTCTCCCCCCCCCCCTTTCTTAAATATAGGTCCAACATTAGCTATTCTCCAGTCATATGGTACTACCCCCAAATAGATAGATTTATTAAAAATCCTTGCTACCAAATCAACAACATTATTGCCAGTTCTTTCAGTATTCTGGGATGGAAATTATCCGGTCCCCCCGAGCTCAGGGCATTACGTTCTAAGTTTCTCTTCCACCTCAGATGTGGTAATTTCCATTTCTAGACACTCATTTCCATCAGCGTACTTGTCTTCATGCATATGTTCCATAGCATCATCATTACTAAAAACCAAGGCAAAGTACTCATTTAATTTTTGGGCCATATCTAGGTTATCTTTAATCTTTTCCCCCTCCACAGCTGCAAAGTGGCCCAACCTCACCTTTCCTTGTTCTCTTTTTATTTATATAACTAAAAAAACCCCTCATTCTTTATTTAATTTCCTTGGCAAGAGCTAGTGATGCAGCTAGGAATTCCTTATGTCCATGTTTATTGTGTTTCACTAGTCACAGTATTCTTTCCTTACTGTACATCATAGCAGGTAATAAAGTGCTGCAGGCCAAATTATGCCATCACTTAAACCTGGCAAGCCATTAATCAGGTGACACCCACAGTAACACCTGTGCAATCCTACTAGTCTCTAGCAAGGTGGCAGAGATGTCACGGAGGACATCACTGAAGGCAAAGAGTTTGGCTTGCAGCAGCCTCGTGCTCAGTGAAGATCTGAGAGAAGGAAAGAATCATAGAAGATCAGGGTTGGAAGAGACCTCAGGAGGTCATCTAGTCCAACCCCCTGCTCAAAGCAGGACCAACACCAACTAAATCTATCAGAGCCTAGGCTGAGTTTTCAGGGTTTAAAGTCTTTTGTTTTTTAAGACTCCTCTTAACTTGTAAACTAGACATATTTTTTTCTCAAGAAGTCATCACATATAAACTAGACCAGTGGTCACCAACTGGCTGATTGTGTTCGACTGGTAGATCCTGGAGCCTCTGCCAGTCAATCATGATCTCTGGCCGCTAAAAGTCCAGTGGCGCAGCGAGGCTAAGGCACACTGCCTGCCTGCTCTGGCCCCACATCACTCCTGGAAGCAGCTGCCATGTCTCTGTGGCGGCCCGGGGTGGTGGGGGGTGGGGTGAGGAGGGGACAGGTGGCTCTGTGCACTGCCACTGCCCCACCCCTCCCCAGAGCCAACTCCGCAGCTCCCATTGACCAGGAACTACGGCCAATGGGAGCTGCGGAGGTGGCGCTTGTGGCTCCGGAGGGGTGGGGACAGCACCTGCAAGCGCTGCCCCCACAGTTCCCAATGGCCACAGTTCGGCACTGGGGGGCGGGGGTGGCAGCAGCGCGCAGAGCTGCCTTGCCCCCCCCACAGGGGCTGCAGAGACATGCCAGCTGCTTCCAGGAGCGGCATGGGGCCAGGGCAGGCAACCAGCCTGTCTTAGCCCCGCTGTGCCACCAACCAGGAGCCACCTGTGGTAAGTACCTCCTGGCCGGAGTCTGCACCTCACACCCCCTCCTGAACCCAAACCCTCTGCCTCAGTCCAGAGCCCCCTCCTGCACCCAAACTCCCACCCAGACCCCGCACCCTCTCACGCACCGCAACCCCCTACCCCAGCCCTGAGCCCACACCCAAACTCCTTCCCAGAGCTTGCACCCCTCACCCCTTCCTGCACCCCAACCCCCTGCCCCAAGCTCAGCCCAGAGCCCCCTCCCAAACTCCGAACCCCTCGGCCCCAGCCCAGAGCCCGCACCCCCTCTTGCACTCCAATTCCCTGCTCCAGCCCAATGAAAGTGAGTGAGGATGGGGGACAGCGAGTGACAGAGGGAGGGGGGAATGGAGTGAGTGGGGCAGGGCCTCAGGGAAGGGGTGGGGTAAGTCCTGGGTTGATCTTAAATTCAAAAAGTGATCTTGTGCATAAAAAGGTTGGAGACCACTATACTATACTGATACCCAGTGCTTACAACTGCACTGCAAAGGACAGCTGAAAGGTATCTGATTAGGTTTAGGGAGTGGTGACTGGCATTGAGCTGGCATGCTTTCCTGCTTAATTCAATTTCTCCTACCAAATAAACAAGACAAATCTGTACATGAAATAGCAATGGGGTAAGTAAGATTACTTTTAAAATCTGTGTTCTATTGTGTCCCTGGTTTCTTATAGTTGTTTCATTTATTTTGTAATTATGAGCCATGGAAAACTAAGGCCCCGATCCTGCAAATGCTCTGCACATTTTTAACTTTACACATAAACAATCCCATTGGCATCAATCAGATTACATGCATGTGCAAAGTTAAAACACATGCATAAGGGTCTGCAGGACTGAGAGCTTTCCATGTAGCCCCTTTAGTCACCAGGTTCTTAGGAAACATCTACAGTAACTAATCTCTCTCTCTCTCTCTCTCTCTCTCTCTCTCACACACACACACACACACACACACACACTCACACACACACACTCACTCTGCCAATTTGAGTTTCTAGACTTTGGCAACAACTGCACAATAATATATATCCTCCAGGATGCACGTATCTAATGAATATGTACAGCTGTTACAATCATGTGGTCCAGCAAATGGGGAAGCTTGTGGTCAGCTACATTGCACAAGAACTACAGATGAACTGACTCACCAATAGCAACCCACAAATATTACCAGCACCACTTACAACCGTAACACACGATAGTTGATATGGTGCATACAAAACAAGTGAGAGCTTAAAAAAATAGACGGAGTTTCTACTTCTGGTTGCAAATAACCAAAGAGCATTTTATCTAAGGAATTTAAATCAAGTATCTCTGCCAACCGTTTCTGAAACAGTCAAAAAATTGCTGTTGTTCTCGTGCTACATTCTAGGTTATTCTTATTTGGAACCTCTGCCAATGGTTTTAATTGTAGTGCCAGGACAACATTTTAAAATCAGAGGGACAAGCTGTGCATTGGTGAGGACACTTTCAGATGACAGATATTGCAGGGTTCACATTAATGGTCAAGATTTTTGAAAACTAAAAATAGGAATTATAACCTCTGGATTCCATGGCATCAATGTGTTAAACAAGGGGACGCAGGTCATCTAACAGGTTGAGGCCCTAAGGCCCAAACCTTAACAAGACCAACATCTTAGACTGGATAGTCACTGAGCCTTATTTATTTTAAACGGGAAAACACACTGGCCACTGTTAAATTTCACAGCATACTGCCAAGCCAAAGAGAAGGTGCTATAAACCAGCATGAAGTACAACAGCATGATGTGGGAGGAAAACAGATACACAAAGGAAAGAAAGAAAAAGGGGGAGAGACTGAATAATCAATTTTCACAGAGCCTGGTCCAAAGCCCATTGAAGTCAATAACAGGAGTCTTTCTATCGACTTCAATTGACTTTGCATCAGGCTCCTACTGAGAATACCCAAACATAATGGCTCATCACCATTTACCTTAATTTTCACTTTATGTTGTTTTAGGCAAACTCCTAAATTCCACTCTGCTTCAAACATTTCTTTTCCAAAACATGATACACAATATTACTTCACCTGAGATTTCACACTTTATTAAAGTGTTCTTATGAGCTGGGCCCAGAACATATAGGACCTTTCATTTACAGAGATTTTTGAACCTGAGCAACCCCACTGATTTGAACAGAGTTTCTCCTGATTTACAACAGCAAGAGAAGAAAATCAGGACGACAGTCTTTTTGTAAATCCACAAATGAGCAGCCGACTGCTTCTGAAAAGCTGCACTTACAGGTTTGTCCCATGCAAAGGATGTTATTTGAACCACATGAACAGCAAAGGAAGGACTCCAGAGATTTTTACTTGAGACGTTTCAGTAACAGAAGAACAAATGGTCCCATTATGTCCTAGGCAGAAGCCTCTTCCACCACATAATTTAGATTTAGGGGAGGCTGGCTGCCAAGAGTGAAAGTGAATTAATTAGAGAGAGTTAAGACTAGAGTCAGTAATGTAAAACTTTGTATCCAATAGTGTCATTTTAACTGAAAACACCAGCACTAGAAAAGCAATAATCTCTGTAACACTATTCGTTTTCAAAGTGATTTACAAAAACTACTAACAAATTAACCCTCTGAACTCCCCAGTGAAATACGAATTATCTTAATTTTACAGATGGTTAAATGGAAGTTAAGTGACTTTCACAAAGTCAGAGTTTCATACAGAGGATTATAACTCAGTTATAATGCTAGAGAACAGTGATTCTCAACCTTTTTGGGCCCAGGACCCATTCATAAATGTTTATGGCCTGCTGTCACGACCCAGCAGATAGTCTGGAGGTGGAGGCCCTGAGGTAGTTTCAGGCGGCTCCTGCCTGGCACTCACTTCACAGTGGTGGCTCCTGCAGCTCCCGTGCTGTGGGGCTGGCTGGGCTTGGCTCTCTGCTCCAGGTGTTGTAATCTCTGGGGTTGCAGCACTGCTCAGGTTTGGCCCTGCCTCCCAATTGGACCAACTTTGTGTGAGTGGAGTTGTGACCTGGCTCATGGGGTTCCAGTGCCACTCACTCAGATTTGGCCTACCCAGACTCCCGTCATTGTGACAGCTGGGCCAAACCTGAGTGGCACTGGGACCCCAGAGGTTGCAGTGCCTGGAACACGGAGGTGAGCCCAGCCAGCCCCATGGGACAGGAGCCACAGGAGCTGCCACGGTTCAGAGTAGTAGCCGTGTTAGTCTGTATCAGCAAAAAGAACGAGGAGTACCCACTTCATTTAGCCCACGAAAGCTTATGCTCAAATACATTTGTTAGTCTCTAAAGTGCCACAAGTACTCCTGTTCTTTTAGGAGCTGCCATGTGACCCTTTGAAACATTCTGGTGACCCAATGTTGGATCCCGACCCACAGGTTGAGAAACCCTGCTATAGACTGTTGCCCCATGTCATTATTTCAGCTACATGTGTGTTCCTCATTTTCTGGGTACTGGACTTGATACCCTAAGGTCTGATTTGCAGAAGTGCAGAGCATTCATAGCTGCAACTGAAGTCAATGGAAGCACTGCTTTGAACATATAAAGTGCTATATAATGCTAAATTATCTGAAAAATCAGGTCCTAAGCATAAGCATCCAAAATTAGATGGCAAACTGTTGACTTTAATTTTTCAGTGTCTCAGTTCCTCATCTATAAAATGGGGATAACAGTCCCCCAGCACCTCACAGGTGCATTGCAAAGATTAATTAATGTTTGTGAAGCAGTCAGATACTAGTGATGAGTACCACAGAAAAGCCCACAATGAAATTAATACTTCTGTCTTCTCAGAAGGGTTTAAATAGTGTGCAGTAAATAAGGCCTAGGGCCACACACTGAAACCTGAGGATAAAAATTATCCATTCTGTGCAGTGAATGAGACAGGCATCCCATGGACAAATAGTAAGAGACCATGTAATTAAAGACTATATCTTTATATCCACAAGGAGGCTAAAATAAAATTACATAGGAAACCTTAATACTGGCATGTCCTAACTTTTGAGCGCTTGATTTTGCAACTTTCATAATGTTTTTAACATAGTTTTGTGTATAATTTATAATACAAAGATAAACACACATACATACAGTCTCCAAATGGCTAGCACTAACAGTGTTCATCTCCTTTACTACAGTGACTCTTGACCTTTTCCATACCATGACCCCATGCTACAACAGAAAAACATCCTATCTACCCCTTTAAAAAATAAAATAAAAAAAGAAGCTTTGTGGCTGACACTTCCAGGCTGAGAACCCAGGCACTTGGGGAACAGAGATGGTTTAGTTGCTGTCATTTGCCTCTGATTTCTTTCAGAAATAAATGGCAGATTAAGACAAAGTGCCCTAGATTACACACCAGATGTTGCTAGGCTCGTATTATTACATTAGCACATTGAGCAAGGAATAATTGCTTATCATGCATGTGGGTTTGCATTTGAAGATATTAAACAGAGATCCCCTTCTGGCCGGTTTGCTGGCTGTCCAGGTAGAAGTTAAAGATTCAGTAGCAGATCTGAAAAAAAGCAGGAGACAATCCCAGTGCCTCAGCCAGCACACACACTCTAGGCCCAAATCACTGCTGGCTTGCTGTCTGTGTATTCATCTACACCAGCCTGAAGAGGGTGTAAAATACTATTGTTCTGATCTGGTACTGGCATAAATGGGCCTGAACCTGATCTCATGCTATTTTACACCAGTGTAATTTGTTTAACTCAAATGAAGTAATCCCATTGAAACCAGAATCAGTCCCTTTCTCTTTACCCACCCTCCACCCTTAGGGCTCTGCATGAGCTACTCCTGAATACACAGGGCTTGACTAGTACTTGATGTAAACACGGTGCATACCAAGCCCAGAATTTCTGCTCTGGTTGCCTACATAGTCATGGCTGCACCTGTATTTAACTTACTGGACTACTTTGCCAAGCCTCTACGATACATATTGAGTATTTCAAGGTATTATGTAAAACCAAAAATTCCATTCTAGAGTTCCGCCATTCTTTACCCACATGGCCTCCTTTAAAGAAAAACACCTCTCACCCAGGTAATGGAATAGGGAACAGAGGACTCTTCATCTGTTTGAAGATCCATATGGGGAAAGGAGGTCGGGACTGGAAGGGCCATTGGAGGAGTGAGTGGGCCAAGGGCTGGGCTGTGAAGGGAACAGACATTATCCCTCTCCATTCCTCCTACCATGCCCATCAGAGATTACAGCCTAGGTTTAAATGTGCCCTTTCCCATGGAGCCTCCTCTATGCTAAGGATCCCCTAGGGCAGCCAAAGACCAGGGCTGGAGCCCCCAGGAAACAGAGGGATTCACAGGGTTTAGGGGGAGTGGGCATAAGGTTCACCCCACAAGGAGGCAACCCAATTGCTCCTTCCCAAAGGAACAATGAGGGAGAAACTCTGCAAGAGGATATCTTCCTTAGGTTTTACTGCAAAGGGGGATAGATCTAGCCTAATATGCAAATCAAAATTTTAATGATAAACCTGTGCTGATTTTAATAGTAGAGGCAAGATAAACCACTACATTATTTATTATTATTATTAATTATTGTTATTATCTGCTCTATTTATGTATTCCAATCAGCATTTCACAGTTATACATATTTAAACTCAAAGACTTTGGCTTTGCCTTCTACACAATCTTAATATACAACACAGCTTTGGTAAAAATCCCTTTGTGCCTCTAGCTGGAAAAGGATGTTGACTTTTATTGTGCAATTTTATGTGGTGCGTTCTCATTTTTATAGATCGTGAACCACAATTCATTTTGGGTTTTCTCAATTATTGGTAACCAAACAAAAAGGAACCTAGATCTACTTCCAAACAGATTCTATTAAAACAATACATAGCAAGCATACCATGCACATAAAGTTTACTTCCTTTGGACCCATTCCTACTGTGATAGATAGAGGAGAACACAGGTCCTGTTGCCCTGAACTGACAACTACTAACACCACTCGCATTGGCATGATCCAAAGTCCTCTGAAATCAGTGGGAGTCTCTGGATAGGCCTATAGACTTTCATGGAAGGAGTAGCTCCACTGACTTCAATGGATTACTCAAGGTTATAAACACACTACAACTGATAGTGTTTGTGGAATTGGGCCTTACATCTCCCAAACATCTCTCAGAGAGATTTAAAGATAAAATCTGACCATCTGTTTTATTCCTTAGTATCTTCCCTCTTTTCTCCTCTCCTAATCTCCTTGTTCCAGTTTCTTTTAAGTGGTTTTTCCCTTAAAACTTTTGATTTTCCAAATTACTTTTCTGAAACACAAACACAACAATATCAGCAAAGTACTGTTTACAAACCAAAGTCTCATTTTTCTTTTTAATATCAGCTTTCTCTCTACCCATGGCATACTCCCCAGATATTAGTAGTACAGTACGGGCCTTTTGTTAACCAAAACAGTTAATTGTCACAATGTAGAGGCCTATAATTTTAGGACATAATCTGTCTTCAAATGTGCTGTTGTGAAATACTAAGGCCTGGTCTACACTAGGCGTTTATGTCGAAGTTAGCGCCGTTAAATCGAATTAACCCTGCACCCGTCCACACTGCGATGCTATTTAGTTCGACATAGAGGTCTCTTTAATTCGACTTCTGTACTCCTCCCCGACGAGGGGAGTAGCGCTAAATTCGACATGGCCATGTCGAATTAGGCTAGGTGTGGATGGAAATCGACGCTAATAGCTCCGGGAGCTATCCCACAGTGCACCACTCTGTTGACGCTCTGGACAGCAGTGCGAGCTCGGATGCTCTGACCAGCCACACAGGAAAAGCCCCGGGAAAATTTGAATTTGAATTCCTTTTCCTGTCTGGCCAGTTTGAATCTCATTTCCTGTCTGGACATCGTGGCGAGCACAGCAGCACTGGCAACGATGCAGAGCTCTCCAGCAGTGATGGCCATGCAGTCTGTGAATAGAAAGAGAGCCCCAGCATGGACTGATCGTGAAGTCTTGGATCTCATCGCTGTGTGGGGCGATGAGTCCGTGCTTTCCGAGCTGCGATCCAAAAGAAGGAATGCAAAGATCTACGAGAAGATCTCTAAAGACATGGCAGAGAGAGGATACAGCCGGGATGCAACGCAGTGCCGCGTGAAAATCAAGGAGCTGAGACAAGGCTACCAGAAGACCAAAGAGGCAAACGGACGCTCCGGATCCCATCCCCAGACATCCCGTTTCTACGAGGCACTGCATTCCATCCTCGGTGCTGCCGCCACCACTACCCCACCAGTGACCGTGGACTCTGAGGATGGGATACTGTCCACGGCCGGTTCCTCAGACATGTTAGGGGACGGGGAAGATGAGGAAGGAGATGAGGAGGGCGAGGCAGTTGGCAGCTCTCACAACGCTGATTTCCCCGACAGCCAGGATCTCTTCATCACCCTTACAGAGATCCCCTACGAAGCGTCCCCAGCCATTACCCCGGACACAGAATCTGGTGAAGGATCAGCCAGTAAGTGTTGTAAACATCTAAACATTTATTTTTAACAAAACAGGAATATTAACAATTAAAAGAATGGGTTGTTCATGATTAGTGTGCCCTAGGCGCTTAACGGTTTAGTAAGGGGCAGTGCAAGTTTTGAAAAGAAATCTAGCAATGTCCGGTTTTCAGTGATTGTCCTGCACAAGCCGCTCTACTGTGTATTCCCTGCTACTGCAGCTACAGTAAAATGCGGTCTATATGTGCGGGGATAGAGCAGTAATCCTCCTGGGACATCTCGATGAAGCTCTCCTGGAGGTAACTTGAAAGCCGTTGCATGAGGTTCTTGGGGAGAGCGGCCTTATTGGGTCCTCCGAAGTACGACACGTTGCCGCGCCACGAGATTATCAGGTACTCGGGGATCATTGCTCTGCACAGCAGGGCGGCATACGGCCCTGGTCTTTGGAGGCTTTCCCGGAGCATTCTCTCTTTGTCGCTCTCGGAGATCCTCATCAGGGTGATGTCGGCCATGGTGACCTGCTTTTAATTAGGTAGGGGAATGTTAGTGTTGGGACTGCTTTCCCGTTCCTTTACAGAACTGTCACCGCTGGTTTGCAGCCACGCGGTGGAGGCGGGAGAGGGGCAGCCGAAAGGGATCGTTCCCGGGGACAGCCGCGAGGGGGTGGGACAGGGGCAGAGTTCCCGCTTGCCGGATTGCTGGCAGCAGGGACTGACATTGATTTAAATGTGAAATGAGGCCAGTGGTAATATAAAAGTTTTAAACTGCCACAAGTGTACGGCTTACCATGTCTGCCTGCAACAGAAATTCCGTTGTGCTGCCTCGCTTCTCAAATGTGCTGTTCAAGACCCCAGGCACAGAATGCGAAGGCCGAGAATTCGACCTTGTGCTGAGTGCGCATGTGAAAGGTGCTGTGCATGGTCTTGTTCACAGAGAAAGACTATGTTCTTTGTTCACAACTACATTTATCTTTCAGAGGAATTCACTCCCTTTTTCCCATTTCCACAGCCCCGTCTGCGACTGTCTCACAACCTAGCCTGGAATCACACTCCCAGAGGCTAGCGCGGATTAGGCGTAGGAAGAAGAGGACACGGGAGGACATGTTCTCTGAGCTTATGGCCTCTTCCCAAGCCCAGGCAGCACAGCAGACCCAGTGGCGGGAGAACTTGACCCGAATGCACCAAGCCAACATGGATCGGGAGGAGAGGTGGCGGCAGGAAGACCAGCAGGCGACTCTAACGCTGCTTGGACTACTGAGGGAGCAAACGGACACACTCCGGCGCCTTGTGGATGTTCTGCAGGAACGGAGGCAGGAGGACAGAGCCCCGCTGCAGTCCATCTCTAACCGCCCTCCCCCGCCACCAAGTCCCATACCCACCTCACCCAAAGTGCAAAGAAGGAGAGGCGGCAGAGTCCCTGCTAACTCTCACTCCACCCCTGCAGAGAGCTCTAGTAGCAGAAGGCTCTCATTTCCCAAAATTTGAAAAGTTCTTTCCTTCCCGCCTGACACAAGCCCACGTCCAAGTTTCACCTCCCAATGCCATGTGTAGTTGATAATAAAAAATTCGTTTCTGTTAACTACTGTTTCAATCATGTTCTTTTGGAGGAGGAGGGGAAAGGGGGTTGGAAATTGGACAGGACAGTCTCCTTTGGCAGGGTACATAGTCGGGGGCAGGCACAGCAGCAGGGCACATACACAGTGCAGTGATGCAGTGACTAGTTGCCCCGGTTAGTCTGGGAGGTTGTTTTGATGTAATGTTGGGGGGGGTGGGTTGCTCTGTGACTTTGTGGCGGGGGAGGGCAGTTACAGATCTTAAGCGCCGGTCCTTAGACAGGATCACAGAGCCACACAGCATGGGATCTGTAACCGTCCTCCCCCTGCCACAAAGTCAAATAGACCTCCCATACACACAGTCCCGATCAGGAGGGGTGACAGGCTCCGTTGAAACAAGCATCCCACCGCAGCGGAGCCTGTCAATCCTTGAGTTTAGAAGCTGCATTCGCATCACAACACTAGACCCGCCCCGCACCACAGTCTGCGTCCCAGTTTTAAAAAATTCCCGCTAAAACAGTATTAAAGAAAACGGTGTGCTTTAACAAAGTAGAACTATTTTTATTTCGACACGTGTGTTGGAGGGGGGGTGAAGGGGGTATGTAACTGGATAGGATAGTCAACATTACCTGGGTAAAGAAACGGGGGCAGGTTTAGCTTCTCAGTACACAAACTATAAAATCACAGGTTACCCTGCTCACTCAGGAACTTTGCTTTCAAAGCCTCCCGGATGCACAGCGCTTCCCGCTGGTCTCTTCTAATCGCCCGGCTGTCTGGCTGTGAGTAATCACCAGCCAGGCTATTTTCCTCAACCTCCCACCCCGCCATAAAGGTCTCCCCCTTGCTCTCACAGAGATTGTGGAGCACACAGCAAGCTGCTATAACAATGGGGATATTGGTTTCGCTGAGATCACAGCGAGTCAGTAAGCTTCTCCATCTCCCCTTGAGACGGCCAAAAGCACACTCCACCACCATTCTGCACTTGCTCAGCCGGTAGTTGAAGAGTTCTTTTTCAGTGTCCAGGGCGCCAGTATAGGGCTTCATGAGCCAGGGCATTAGCGGGTAGGCTGGGTCCCCGAGGATGACTATAGGCATCTCCACATCCCCAACAGTTATTTTGTGGTCCGGGAAGTAAATACCTTGTTGCAGCCGTCTAAACAGACCAGAGTTCCTGAAAACACGAGCGTCATGAACCTTGCCCGGCCATCCCACGTAGATGTTGGTAAAACGTCCCCTGTGGTCCACCAGTGCTTGCAGCACCATGGAAAAGTATCCCTTTCGGTTAATGTACTGGGTGGCCTGGTGGTCCGGTGCCAGGATAGGGATGTGAGTTCCATCTATGGCCCCACCGCAGTTTGGGAATCCCATCGCTGCGAAGCCATCTATGATCGCCTCCACGTTTCCCAGGGTCACTACCTTTGGCAGCAGTACATCAACGATTGCCTTCGCTACTTGCATCACAACAACCCCCACGGTAGATTTGCCCACCCCAAACTGGTTCGCGACTGACCGGTAGCTGTCTGGCGTTGCAAGCTTCCACAGGGCTATGGCCACTCGCTTCTGTACACTCAGTGCAGCTCGCAACCGGGTGTCACTGCGCTTCAGGGCAGGGGACAGCAACTCACAAAGTTCCAGGAAAGTTCCCTTCCGCATGCGAAAGTTTCGCAGCCACTGGGATTCATCCCAGACCTGCAGCACTATGCGGTCCCACCACTCAGTGCTTGTTTCCCGTGCCCAGAATCGCCGTTCCACGGCATCAACATGACCCATTGCCACTGTGATGTCCTCGGCGCTGGGTCGCCTGCTTTCTGACAGGTCTGTGCTACTCTCAGACTTCAGGACATCACCGCGGTGCCGTAGCCTCCTTGCCTGACTTTTCTGCATCTGCCTCAGGGAAACCTTTATGATAAGCTGCGAGACGTTGAGAGCGGCCACAACTGCAGCGATGGTCGCAGCGGGCTCCATGCTCGGAGTACAGTGGCGTCCGCGCTGTCAATGACTGGAAAAGCGCGCGAACTGTTTTCCCGCCGGCGCTTTCAGGGAGGGAGGGCGGGAGTGATGGACGGATGACGACAGTTTCCCAAAAGCACCCTCGACTCATTTTGTTACCCAGAAGGCATTGCCGGCTACACCCAGAATTCCAATGGGCAGAGGGGACTGCGGGAACTGTGGGATAGCTGACCACAGTGCACCGCTTCGAATGTCGACGCTATCACCGTTAGTGTGGACGCACAAAGTCGAATTACTGTCCTTAGTGTGGACACACACGTTCGACTTTGCAATATCGATTACAAAAATTCGATGCAAGTAAAATCGAACTACTCTCGTAGTGTAGACAAGGCCTGAGTCTACACTAATGTAAACCTTCTACCTTGCTTAGGATCCTTCTAGTCTTTGGACAGATTATGAGAGTGTTCTTTCTAGCTGAATGATACCTTGGATACTAAGGGCCAGATCCTACATCCATCCAAGTCAATTGCAAAATGCCCCGACTTCAGTAGAAGCAGGATGAGGCGCTAAATTGACAAAGACCCCACAGAGGGAAGCAAACTGTCAGAGTTTTGTATAAAAGGATAACCAGTGTTGAACGGATTCTCTTAAGACTATTAATTTATAGGGCCAAAATGTGTGCTAGGTACTTCATAGGAACAGAACGACATCATCCATGCTCACAAGAGATTACAATTTAAATTTTGGATGTGACAAAATGAATGAGGGAGAAACAGCAGGTTCTGAACAAAGACAAGGGTTAAACTTCAACAACATCCTATATGGTTACTCATTTTAGGTACGCACACAGCTTTTCGGTTGTTAAGATTACCTGGCCAGACCCTCAGCTGGGGAATATCTGCCTAGCTCCATTGAAATCAGTAGAATAAAGCCGATTTACCCCAGAAGAGGCTTTGGCCCTTTGTTTTTGGCTGGTTTGTTTTATCTTTTAAAAACAGTGAATCACAAGGACTCACCTATTGAAGACATCAGAGAAAAAGTAAGTTTTGAGCAGGGAGGGTGTTTCATGCATAAGGGACATGCATAGATCTGACATTTAGAACACTGAATACCATGAGTGCATCTTAATCAGAAAAATGCCAAGGTTACAGGAAGTCAACACTCTGAATCAGATCATTCAAATTCTATTTTTCGTTCTGTTCAGGAAAGAGAAGCTGAATAACAAGACGGCAAAACACTGCTCTGACACTGGCTTTCTTTCATAATGTGTGGTAGACATTTACGTGGACACGCACAACAAGCAAAACAAGAGCAGGAGTAAAGTCTGAAATTCTGCAGTTTTTTGTCTATAAACCTCAGTTTCAACTTTTTTTTGCATTTCTGATGTCAGTAATTTTGAAAGAATAAACTGTACACAAAATTGCAATCAGCCAGCATTTGGAAAAGGGCCACATCTCCAATAGAGACCAAGTGGGTTGAAAGGATATGGTTCATTATGATCATGCACAAATGAAAGCCCCAATCCTACAAACAAGCACATGGATAATTGGAACTCATTGGGACTATTCATATACACATGCATAAAGTTACTCAATGTGCGTATTAGTAATATCTAAATTTCAGGACTTTTTTGCAACTTGATCTCCATTGTATGCTTGAATGGAGACTCCTGTTTTGAATGCTGGGAAAGCGCGTTTCCATACTTTCCTCTTTGTTGAAAAACTTTTGTGCTAAGATTTCCCATACAGTTTAATCATTTATGCAAGCCCATGGACAGAGAGACTCTGTCTTTTATACTGGTAACTAACCCTGAATATCATCATAGTTTTTAAATTGCTGATCACATTTTTTTCCAGATGGGATAATAAACTGGGTTCCCCCTCCCGCCCCCCCCCCATTTTTAAAAAACTGGATTTCTTTTTTATTTAAAAATCAGATTTCTATTTAAACTGGACTTTGGGGTTTAAATTAAATACATTTTCATTTTTAAAAATAAATGTATTTAAAATAAAGTGTGAAATTATGATAATATATATTATGCCCTAAACTTATTACAATCTATTTAAATGAAACAGAAAATAATATTCAAGCAGTACATGTTGGCTGCTGAAGTTTTGAAAAAAGTAAAATCACTAAATTAGTGGAAATTACTGACTAAGCACCTGGAACCAGAGTTTATTGAAGATCTAACACAGTTTTTGACAGCAATAGCCTCTTCTACAGGTGCAGAGAAAATATTTTCTTCATTTTAGTTTATTCAACTTCTTCAGTTCAATGACAAGTTAATTCAAATTTAAGAAATTGAATGCCAGTAGAAAAAGCAAGAAAGCCGTTTTCCTCTTCTAGTTCATGAATATAAGTGGGAGGATGAGATCTATTAGTTCTAAAATCTTGTAGGACATGGTGACCAGAAACAATCAGTCCAATTTACCAACTCCAGATATTTCCTTTATTTAATATATCAGTTATTTGTACATGCAAAACGTGCTCTGATAAACATTTTTTTCTTATTACCCAGCATATTTAAGATAATTCTATTTAACTAAAAAAAATTTTTTTAAATGCTATGTTTTTGTACATTTTCAATGGAATTTCAATTGCCATCCAAATGCAGACTGGAACAAATCACAAATAAAAAATGAATCATCTAGTAAATACAAAATGTGTCACTCCCCATTTTCCAATATAAAAAAAGTAAAAATTAAAATAAAAATAAATAGAAATAAATGTATGTTAACCTATATAGTTGCCTAAATACATGCATATAGATATAGTTAATCCTTCTGGTTAGCAAAAAGAATGTACCAAATTTAGTGCAAAGGCTATATATATTTAGAGGCAAATCAATAATGATTACCAGCCAGTGAGAATCAACCTTTCTTTAGGAAAATATCTATGCAGTACAAGTGAAAAACACAATTAAAATCACTGATTTAAATCATGACTAAAATCGGAGATTTAAATTGCTTTGCTTTAAATTGATCCACCCTGTTTTTTTCCTGTTTTAGAAGTTGTTTGTTCTTTTTCTTTCTTCTTTAGTTTCCATAATTTTGTATGTTACTTGAATATTAAGTCTGATTTGAGATTAAACACAATCAGAAGTTTGACGTGCTATCTGCAGTAACAGTTTGAGTTTTAGGAGGGAGGCATCGGTACAGTGGATACATCAGTACAGATGCTGCCATGTATAAGTTTGTACGTTTTTCCCCTTATAAAAATGTGATGAAAATACAGACAGTGAAATAGCAGTATATTATGTAGGAGTATGTTTAGGTCTGAAATAATAATGTACCCTTGTAATGACAGGAAGAGCACAGAAGTACACTGCAAAGCAATAATAGGGTTTGATTTAATCAATTACATTACTTGCACTGAAATAGCAATCAGATGCTGTAAGCTTAATTATGCTAAGAATGCTATATCTGCTGACTTGAAGAAAATACATCTAGACTCTGGGTCAATTTCTATAGTCACACCTTTGCTCAGTAGGTAAGGAAACCATCATCATTTAAATGAGGGAGTTCCTTACGCAAGGACTGAGTGAAACCGACACTAGAGGAAAACCAGTCTGGCAATCTGGAGACAGCTCCTGATATTGTTTATGTGAGAGATCACAGTTCAGGTGCTGAGATCGGGCCAGAGCTTCTGGGCACACAGAGCTTGATCCTGCTGTCATTGATTTCAATGGCAAAGGTTCGGGCCCACAGTAGACTCAGCCACAGGAGGCTGGGGTGTCTAATGTCACTCTCAGGTGACCAAACTCGAAGCAGTATCAAAGTTACTTTGGCTGCAAGGATGGGTCAGGCCACCATTAGAGCTTTTGGGACATGGGAAGAGTGAATTGGGGTGGAGGAGTGGGGGAGAGAGATCCAGGCTCACTCTCATACAACACCATAATAAAATTACCTACAAGTAATGTTAAAAGAGGAGAAATGTGCCCCTACTAACACTAGTAGTTTAAGCGATTGCTGAGTTTGAATTACATCCACATTTGTTGAAACAAATACTGGTGAGGCTTGAGAAGTTCCTTACTATACGCAGGATAGATAAAAAGTTGAGTACATAAAGGTTCTCTCTCTTTAGGAGGCAACAGTGCCAGAAATAGCATGGCATCACGGGGTGGAAGGACTTGAGCAAGTGCCACTGCTAGGGAATAAGTCAAGGCTCCTTTCTGGCACCTCTTTGTTCGGCAGGAAGAGTGGAGAACCCAAAGATACAAGAAGAAAAAAGTTTTGACATTTGAAATTTTGGGGAGAGGGAAAAACTTTGCAAAAACAGTAATGAAAAATGTTTACTGATTTTTCTTTTTGGACCAGCTGTAAATAACGTCCAAAAAAGCTGCTGGAAGACTCGGGAGGAATCTTTTTCCTAGCATGCCCATCCAGAAGGTCTAGGACCAGTCTACAGCCCAGTAGATAGCCATGTCAGATATCACTGTTTATGTGCTTTGCTAAATAAGGATGGCCTAAATCATATGCTAAAATGCATAAAAGAGAGATAGCTGTAAAAGGATTTCCCTCCCCAAGAGGAGTGCTCTCAAACAACCACTGAGGCAGCAACCCAATTAAAGAGCTCAAGAGATAAGAAGAGAATCCTCAAAAGGAAATGCAGGTAGTTGTATTACCCATGCATCTTTAAATTCATTGCAGCCATGAAAATGCAGGAATGTGCACAAGAGATGGCACTTTCAGATCGTTCAAAACTAATATTAAAATGACCTTTCTATATAGCAGAATTTGCGTTAGGTACAGGGAGGCCTCTGAAGCACTTCCCTGTTACGTGAACTGTTACCGGGTTGTGTGTCAGGTCAATGAGAGATTATGGGTAACATTTTCAAAAGCACCTAAATGAATTAGGAGCCTAGGTCTCATTTTCAAAAGTGACTTAGGCTCTTAAGTCCCACAGACTTCCAATGAGATTTAGGCTTTTCAGAGCCTAAATCCGGAGCTTAAGTCACTTTTGAAAATGAGACCACGTCTCCTAAGTCACTTAGGTGCTTTTGAAAATTTTACCCATAATCTCTCACTTCCCACATAAAAAGGGGTCTAATTTTAGGACCTAGTGCTGAGAGGGGCTGAGCATCTGCAGCTCCCATTGGCTTCAGCACCTCGGAGTATCAAGCTCTTAGTCACATTTAATTTAAAAGAAAAACAACCCTGCTAATGGGCAAAGTCTCCTATTTTCTTTCACTTTTATTTTTGAAAGCACTATCATTCTGTGTCTTAAATCAATTCCTAAAGCACCCATTTATAACTACAGGTGTCAGCTTTATATTGGTTGCAAGGTAATCATTCAGACTGCTGCCACTGGCAACATTAACATGTTCTACATGACAAACATATCATTATCCATTGTAAACTACGTTCTATCTAGCACCATGGAAACCCTTTGAAAATAGCATCTAACTTCACAAATGGTTTCCCTTAACAAACTGATTCTTTAGTTAGATGCACACTTTTCAGGGGATTTATTAGGCCAGGGGTAGTCAATAGGCAGACCGTAGGCCAAATCCAGACCTCCAGATGCTTTTGAACAGACCCCAAAATCTTTTTACTTATTATCGTTATTTTATTATAATTATTTTCTCTGGAGTCTGGACCTTAACTATACCTTGACCAAGACATTTTGATCTTGACAAAAAATTATTGACTACCCTGCATTAGGCTGAATACCAACATCTTCATTTCACAGCTCTCATCTTATTTCTCTGTAACATTGCAATTTTTATTCAAATAGTTATTTGTCTTTATTATTAAGTGTGGCATTTTGATTTACTGTATACTTATTAAGAAATTAATGAAACAGATTAGACTTCTCAGTTTGACAATACCTAGAGAAAGACACCATCCTGGTCTCTGAAATAAAACCAGAAGGCAACACTGAAATTTAAAACAAAACAAAAACACGACCAGCACACAACACCATAGAGAAGACTCTGGTCTCATTTATATACACTGGGCTCTATAGAATTACTCCTCATCCACTCACAGAGGAATCCAGTCTCTTTTTGCCTTACCTTACAGTATGTTCCCTTCCTAAGAGCGGGCTGTTTGCAAACTTGTACATTTGCATAAGCCACAGATTTTGTCTGGTTCTCTGAAAGGTCAAAAATTAGAAGCAGTAAAACAAACACACATGATAAATAAGCCAGCTGGCAGCAATTTAAAGTGACCACATGGAGGAAGTGTGGAGAATAATGAAAGCAGGATGGGGAGCTTTAAAAAGTGTGGGTTGTTCTATGTACTGCAAGTTATATGATGCCTCGAGAGAATTCTTTTTTTAAATCAGCTTTGTATCTTTGTAAAGATTAGTGACGGACAATCCAGGTTTAGTGCTGTCATCATTCTATAACATTTGTGGATATATTTGCCTTGGATAAAAGATGCATCTGCTCATGTGATTATATGCATTGAAACACTTTGTATGACAAAAGTCTTAACATTGAAAACAACAACAGCACTCATTCCACTTCTGCACAGTGTGGAGACTCATGTTCTACCATAGAAATGAAAACCATGAATAAATTGACCAGATCAAAACACAAGGAAGTATAAAAAAGGGGGTCTGACAAAACAGACAAAAGGAGAGGGAATGGTAATAAGTGAAGCATTATGCAAAGAAGTCTAACAAGCATGTGGTGGCTGCCCACAACAGAGCAGTGTCTTGAAAATAAGAAGGGAGGTACAAACACATGAGTTGTCCTGTTTTGATTTTTGGAAATAAATGGGGGAAACCTAAAAGGTCAACTAAAAATTCAAGGGCAAGATCCACAGCTGGTCTTAATCAGAATAGCTCCACTGACTTCAATGGACTTATACCACATTAAAATACCTCAGGATCTAGCCATAAATTTTTAAACAACTTTCCTTATCTAAATTACCGTCACCTCAGATTATTAAAAAAGAAAGATTTTTTAAAATTCACATTGTTTTTCATTATTTATTGCTGTTTATATTTTGCTTGAGCAACAAAATTCAATTAAGTCAGATTCACTTTTGTTTACAGTTAGTTTCACTCCAAGTTCTCAGAACTGCCATGTTTGCGTTGCAAATATCCTCAGGGAATGTTTATTTGTTTAAAAGCAACTGTTTCTCTGGACATGGTTTTAATTAATTGAAACATTTCTACTGATCTTCAGCTTTGTCAAAGCTTCACTTTTGTTTGTATGTGGTCAGCAAAATCTAAATTTTGGGCCAAATTTGGGTTAGACTGACTCTCAATCAACAAGTGACTAAAAAAGGGAAGATGATGATGCAGCTCTCAATTAACAAAGTTGATCACACTTAAACAAACAAAGCTTAATGTTTGACTAAGCAACAGAAGATAATTATTCCCAGCAAATACACTATCACCCACATATTGTCAACTAGAAATGTGATTTGATAAAGACCTGACAAATAATTCTCAAAATGAGTTTTACTGTGATCATTCTTTTCAGCTGTATGTCATAGCTTCATATCATAACACTGTTTTGGGTGACTTTGTTTGTCTGATGAGGACTTTTTGTTTAAAACTATTTGTTATTCAAAACAAGCAATTCACATAGGGAGAAGCAAAGGAAATTTTTACTCTTCTATTTAAACTGAGTGCAACAAAAGTGCTTTTAAAGCATCACTGGTCCTAACTCCTGACATTATAAATTACGGAATACTATCAAACCCCTGACAAATAACTAAGCAGACTTAAACCTGCTTTTCTGATAACCCCCAAAGCAATTTCCACCTAAGTGGAAGAACTTGCACCAATGTGGAAAGTTCCCCTTGACCTCTCCCATTTCACCAAGAAAATGTGAGCCTAATGTTACAGGCACCTCTTAATCTCTGTAAGCAAATGTCAGTCTTTCAGAGCTGAGAAAATGGCTTTGTTCTTTATGATCAGAGACTTTAAATTCAAGAGGCTGAAATGCCCTGATGAATTTAGTAACTTAAACCCAGAAAGGAAGCACCTGTTTCTTAATAGCCAGCCAATTAAAAATCCTACCGCTGTTTTATATATTCATAATTCAATGTGAACAGTCTTTTACTGGTTAATAATGCCAAATACCTAGCTATGGTCAGACCGCTATGCAGCTAAAATATGTCACAGTTAAGAACAATAATGCCAAAGTCTGCACTACTGATCAGGGCAACAGTTCTGAAAGGAAATGTTTAAAACTGTGAATTGTGCCATATGGAATGAATTCCAGAGTATATGAAGCAAAGGTCCACACAGACAAAGCACTCCAGGTTTGATCCTCAAGTGATGTAAATTGGTATAGCTTAGTTTACTTCAATGAAGCTGTGGATATGAGCCACAAATCTACATTTAGTTACACATCTACTCAATGTGCAGCGGCCGTCAAAAAAGCGAAGAGAATGTTGGGAATCATTAAGAAAGGGATAGATAATACGACAGAAAATATCATGTTGCCTCTATATAAATCCATGGTATGCCCACAACTTAAACACTGCCTGCAGATGTGGTCGCTCCATCTCAAAAAAAGATATGTTGGAATTGGAAAAGGTTCAGGAAAAGGCAACAAAAATGATTAGGGCTATGGAACAGCTTCCATATGAGGGGAGATTAATAAGACTGGGACTTTTCAACTTGAAAAAGAGATGACAATGGAGGGATATGATAGAGGTCTATAAAATCAGGACTGGTATGGAGAAAGTAAATAAGGAGGTGTTATTTACTCCATCTTATAACACAAGAACTAGGGGTCACCAAATGAGATTAATAGGCAATAAGTTTAAAACTAACAAAAGTATTTCTTTACACAACACAGTCAACATGTGGAACTCTTTGCCAGATGGTGTCATGAAGACCAAGACTATAACAGGGTTCAAAAAAGTACTAGATAAATTCATAGAGGATAGGTCCATCAATGGCTATTAGCCAGGATGGGCAGTGATGGTGTCCCTAGCCTCTGTTTGCCAGAAGCTGGGAATGGGCGACGGGGGATGGATCCCTTGATGATTACCTGTTCTGTTCATTCCCTCTGGAGCACCTGGCATTGCCCACTGTCAGAAGACAGAATACTGGGCTAGATGGATCTTTGGTCTGACCCAGTATGACTGTTTTTATGTTCTAACATACCTTTTCCTCTCCCCACAACACTCAATAACCCTCAATATTTTCCACTCATGGAGACACGTGTGTCTCCTCTCCTCTTGTAATTCCTAAAGCAAAAAGATGAACAGGAGTACTTGTGGCACCTTAGAGACTAACAAAGCAAAGTTGCCCTAAAGCAAAGTTTCCTTCCATTTATTTGCCAGTGCTGGACAACCAAAACGATTTTCAATCAATAAAATAAAGGAAGTTTAAACAAAAACACAATGAAATGATCACTGTGTTGGTCTAGATTAATAACGAAAGGTAAGAAGTTGTAGGAAATCCTGAGCTGAACTAAAAATAAAATGGGCAGGCTTTTGAAAATTGCACTCTTGTCACCATGCCACAGAAAACAGAATGAGGTAAAGCAAATGCTTAGGTTGGAATTAACACTCTGCCACGTTCTGTGGCTTGTGGTAGTACCGCTGAGTTCCCCACCACAGTGCAGCAGGCATTTTGGTAATAGTCACATGTTGAGTTTACCACAGGGGAATCCCAGACTCAAAGGGAATCACTGCTATAGGAGGATTTTGGTTTTATTTTATTAAGCCATTGGCTGGCAGCTCCCCCTGTTCACAATGAAGGCCAGATTGAACTATGCCAATTTATGCCAGCTAAGGACCTGGCCCTGCAGCTGGAATTGCAAAATTTCATCAGGAGATATCCTGAGTGAAAGAATTTGTAGCTTTCTGTGGTGCTTCCTTCCACTGCTCTTACTATACCAAGAAAAGTCTATATCTAACCTTAACAAGAGCATTGACCATGCTACAATGTCCAGATTAAGGCTTGTAACATCTAGTCTCTGCCAATCCCCCCCATCTTAAAAAAGTTCTTTGTGCATTTTATAACCACTCACTTATTGTACGATAGTGGGCATTAGCAAGATCACGTGCCACTACATAAACTGCACTTACAGCTAACTTTGTAGCTGTACCCAATTCACTGCTCTCTCTGCCATTTGTATTACTCTCAATACTGGAGCACTGTGTCCTGGAGTCTTTCAGTTTTACTTATTATTTCCTTGGTTTCCACCAACCCCTTTATTCTTCTTTAAAACAAGGATTTGCCTATCACTCATCATTATCAAGCCCAAGGTAAGTGTTGGAGTAAGTTGGGCAAGATTTAAGCCCTGTCTACACTTTGGAGGAAGAAATGGTTGAAAATTTGGTTAAAACACAGCTTGTACTGAGCTATTTTCTACCACCATTTGACCAGCTGGTATGGATGGGGATGAGCAGTGTGACAACAGAGTTCTAGAACTGTGCTCAAGCCTCATCTGGTCTTTAGTGGCCCCATTCACGCCAGCCTGCCAAATGTTAGAAAACACTTCAGTGAGAGCCACATTTGAATCATGTTTTAACAAGGTTTGCAACCACAAAGATTAATGTAAATGAAGCCTGAGAAGGCTCTGCTAACATTTTTTTCAGGCAACTCCCTTCTCTATCATTCAGTTATAGCTATTTCCAATGCACTCATCACTGTAGCATCTAGGCACCAATCCTATTAGGCTGCCACTGGACTCAGTGTTGCTTTAGCTGCCAGGTTTCCTTATTATTCTTTCCTCAAAAGTGACATACCTCATTAATCAATAAGCACTGTACTGCATGTTGTGTCCAGTACACAGGGGGCCCAGTCACCCATCCAGTGAGTAGTAAACCGGGAGCAAACACCAGATCTGGAATTTCTGATTGGTACAACATGCTTCATATACAGAGAGAATGAGCATCTGCTCCTGGCTTGCAAGCCCACCCAGAACCCGCTCACTCCCCTAGACTAAAGACATTAAGTCCCAGGGTTTGTTTCACTGAGCACAAGAAGCAGGTCTAGGCATTGTTATTGCAGGTCAGGTTTTCCTCACTCCTGGTAGCAAGCTCCAGGCAGTCTGGAAAATGCACAGTCAGGGCCAGACTCTTCTTGACAGGGAGAGCAAGATAATTCTTTGGACCTCCCCACACTTTAAACTGCAGTTTCAAGGGCCTGATCGAAAATCCATTTAAGTCAAAGGAGAATTCCATTGGCCGCCAGGGCTTTGAATCAGGCCCCAAGTCATTTACTAGATCCAAAATCCTCTGAATTGGTCTGCACTGGTCATTATTTTCTACTAGAGGAGCTGTGTGTTCAATAAACTGATAAATTCACTGTAAAGATATGAAACTTTAGAAAATGAATGGGGTCCCATTGCATGCTTTACAAGAAAGAATAACTTGACGGGAGCTGGTGTGGGGGCGGGGGGATTTTTGTTTGGGAAAAGTTGAGTTTAATCAGGGTTGATAAGGATCAGCTACCATTTTAAAAAATCATTTATTTCTTTATATTTCATATTATATATAAATATACAAAGGCATCTCTCTCTTATTCTGGATGTCAAGGGCGGGGGAGGAGGCGGGCAGAACGTGTAACAACAACTATAGTTCTCTAATACTTTCCAATAGAAGGTGTTTTCAGTTTATAGTGTTGCCAGACTCACAGCATTCAATCTAAGGGGGATTACGTATTTTGCCAGTGGGTTTCACAGATATCTGAAAAACAGCAGAGGAAGGGCGAGACTCAGGAATCTTGGGTTCAATTCCAGGCACTGGAGGGAAGCGTGTTCCGGAGAGCACAGATCTTTCTGCCCTTCTCCTTTCCAACCTATCCCAGTTGTCTCTTTTCCCCCACCCCACAGCTTCTGTTCCTAATTCGTTTCTTTGCCCAGCCAGTCCCAGTTTTCCTCAGCTCATCATCCAATGCCTCCCCCAACTCCCTTACTTCTCCCCCAGCTCCCAGTCCCACTCTCCTTGCCCAGTCAGTCCCAGTCTCTTCTCCTCCTCTGCCAGCTCCCAATACCAGAATCTCCCCACACCCACATCCTTTGTCCCAATCTACTCCCTCCACCACATTCCCATCATCAATCTGTGACTTATCCCCTCTGCATTTGAGTTAGGCTGTTTCCGCCTCATAACAACGGCCATACTGGGTCAGGCCAATGGTCCATCTAGCCCAGTATCCTGTCTTCTGACAGAAGCCAATGCCAGGTGCTTCAGAGGGAATGAACAGAACAGGTAATCATCAAGTTTATCCATCCCGTCGCCCATTCCTAGCTTCTGGCAAACAGAGGCTAGGTTTTGCATCTCTGCCCATCCTGGTTAATAGCCATTAATGGATCTATCCTCCTTGAACTTATCTAGTTCTTTTTTGAACCCTGTTATAAGCTTGGCCTTCACAACATCCCCTGGCAAAGAGTTCCACATGTTGACTGTGTGTTGTGTGAAGAAATACTTCCTTTCGTTTGTTTTAAACCTGTTGCCTATTAATTTCATTTGGTGACCCCTACTTCTTGTGTTATGAGAAACACTTCCTTATTTACTTTCTCCTCACCAGTCATGATTTACTCTATCATATCTCCCCTTAGTCATCTCTTTTCCAAGTTGAAAAGTCCCAATCTTATTAATCTCTCCTCATACAGAAGCTGTTCCATAGACCTAATCATTTTTGTTGTTCTTTTGTGAACCTTTTCCAAGATGGGGTGATGAGATCTGCATGCAGTATTCAAGATGTGAGCGTTCCTCGGATTTATACAGAAGCAATATCATATTTTCTTTCTTAGCTATCCCTTTCTTAATGATTCCCAACATTCTGTTTGCTTTTTTGACTGTCGTTGCACATTGAGTGGATGTTTTCAGAGAACTATCCACAATGACGCCAAGATCTCTTTCTTGAGTGGTAACAGCTAATTTAGACCCATCATTTTATATGTATAGTTAGGATTATGTTTTTCAATGTGAATTCCTTTGCATTTATCAACATGAGCAGCGGGTATGATAAGCCACGGGAGGCTAAGCCTCCCCAACCAGGATGCAGTGCATCTCCCTTTAGAGGCGCACCGGCCCACCGCCTTTGGAACGCCATCGCTGAAATGGCGACCAAGCTGTGGCCCCACCAATGGTCCGCCCTGAGGCCATGGTCCTGCCAATGCTGCTCCTCTTTCCACCCCTCCTTCACCTTTTCCCCTAAGGCCCCGCCCTCACTCCACCTCTTCCTGTCCCTACTCCACCTCTTCCTCAGAGGCCCCCCCATTCACGCCTCTCCGCCGGGCCCACCCACCCACCGGGAACGGAGAGGTCCAAGCGAAAAGCAGGGGGGCCCTCGGGGAGGGGGCAGAGAGGCACAAGCAGTGGGCGGGGAGGGCCCTCAGGGCAGGGGGCTGAGCGGGAGCAGGGTGGGGCCTCAGGGAAAGAAAGCTAAGCAGGGCCCGGAATGGAGAAGGGGGTAGAGCCACTGTATGGGCACCAGTGGCCCCCAAACACTTCGAGGGAGCTTCCAGTGCTCATGCCCAGCCTCCCCCAATGCAGGAGTCACACGCTGCCCATGTTTATCAACATTAAATTTCATCTGCCATTTTGTTGCCCAGTCATCTGGCTTTGTGAGACCCCTTTGTAACTCTTTGCAGTCTGCTTTGCACATAACTCTCTTGAGTAGTTTTGTATCAACTACAAATTTTGCCACCTCACTGTTTACCTCTTTTTCCAGATCATGTATGAATATGTTGAATAGGACTGATCCCAGTTTAGACCCCTGGGGGACACCACTATTTACCTCTCTCCATTCTGAAAACTGACTACTTATTCCCACCCTTTGTTTCCTATATTTTAACCAGTTACTGATCCATGAGATGACCTTCCCTCTTATCCGATGAGTAGGCTTTCTGCTTCTGATGTACTTAAAAAAAAATATTTGCTGTTACTTTTTGAGTCTTTAGTTGACTGTTCTTCAAATTCTTTTTTGGCCTTCCTAATTATATTTTTACACTTCACTTGCCAGAGTTTATGCTCCTTTGTATTTTCCTCAATAGGATTTAACTTCAACTTTTTAAGCGATGTCTTTTTGCCTGTAACTGTTTCTTTTACTTTTTTGTTTAGCCACGGTGGCTCTTTTTTGGTCCTCTTACCATGCTTTTTAATTTGGGGTATACATTTAAATTGAGCCTCTATTATGGTGTCTTTAAAAAGTTTCCATGCAGCTTGCAGGGATTTCACTTTTGGTACTGTACCTTTTAATTTCTGTTTAACTAACCTCCTCATTTTTGTGTAGTTCCCCTTTCTGAAATTAAATGCTACTGTGGTGGGCTGCTTTGTGTTTTCCCAGCCACAGGAATGTTAAATCTAATTATATTATGGTCACTATTGCCAAGTGGTTCAGCTATATTCACTTCTTGGTCCAGATCCTGTGCTCCACTAAATCCAGAATTGCTTCTCCCCTGATGGGTTCCAGGACTAACTGCTCCAAGAAGCAGTCGTTTAAGGTGTCAAGAAACTTTATCTTTGCATCCCATTCTCAGGTGATACGTATCCAGTCAATATATGGAGACAGTTGAAATCCCCCATTATTATTGAGGGGTTTTATTATTTTTATAACCTCTCTCATCTCCCTGAGCATTTCACAGTCACGATCACCATCCTGGTCAGGTGGTCAGTAGTATAACCCTACTGCTGTATTCTTATTATTCAAGCATGGAAGTGCTATCCATAGAGATTGTACGGTACAGTTTGGTTCATTTAAGATTTTTACTTCATTTGACTCTACGCTTTCTTTCACATATAGTGCCACTCCCCACTATTGTGTCTTTCCGATATATTTTGTATCCTGATATTACTGTGTCCCATTGATTATCCTCATTTCCCCAAGTTTCTGTGATGCCTATTATATCAATATCCTCATTTAATAAGAGACACTCAAGTTCAGCCATCTTGGAATTTAGTATTCTAGCATTTGTATATACATAATTTTTAAAAAGTGTCACTTTTTAGCTGTCTGCCATTGTGTGATGTAAATTCCTCCTCCTAAACACTGCCTGTGCACCCTCAGGGAAGTATTAGGAGCACAGAGGAAACTGTCTTGCAGCCAGGCCTGGACTTAAGCATGGACTATCAGGGGGACGGCCCAGGAGGCACACTGCTGAGGGGGTGCCTCCGGAGCAGGGGTTCCCCTTCTCCCTCTGCTGCTTTGCAGCCGCCGCTGCTCTTGCCACCTCCCCCATTTGGAGCTGCCCCATGCCAAGCTGCTCCGGGGAGCCTCGTGCCTGCTGTGCAGAGGGGAGGGGTTCCCATGCTGCATTCTAAGGAGGGTGTCTCAGGAGCAAGGGTGCCCCTCCTCCCCTCACTGCTCTGCTGCTGTCTGCAGCCACCGCTGCTGCGCCTGCCCCCACTCCCGCCCGCCTTGGAGCCACCCCTGGCCAAGCTGCTCCCAGAGCCTCATGCATGTTGTGCAGAAAGGATGGTATCCCCATCCCCTGCGTCTGTACCGTTTCCGGGGTGCTGGGGTGGGGGGATAAGAGTTTGTGCTGCTGCTCCCTCGCAGCCTCTGGGTCAGGGAACTGCTGGAGTCTGGACAGAAAAAGTCTGAACAAATGAGTCCTGTGCTTAAAGTGACAGCACTCTGTCTCACACACACACACACACACACAGTCTCTCACATTCCCCCAACACAGATTGTCTCACACACACTCTCTCTCAGACCCACACATAGTGTTGTTGGTATTACTGCTTGGTATTTCCTGTCAAAATACACATGGTGAGCCAGAGGGCTGTGGGCTCTGGCAAGATGCAGTCCCTGTGCAACAGCGCAAATCCCACCTTGAGTCACAGGCTGAGCACCAGGCACCACGAGCCACCGCAGCAGCACAGCAGTAAGGGTGGCAATACACCATATATCATGCCACCTTAACACCACTGCCAGCAGCAGTGCAGAATGCAGTCAGAGCAGGGCGCCTGGCCAGCAGCTGCTGCTCTCCAGCTGCCCAGTCAGGGCTTAGTTTGTGCCGGGGCTGAGCTCTGGCACCTCTTTCAATACAAATTAAGCACTGGGGGAGGCAGTGGGGCTCAAAGGTGATGGGGGGGGGGAGGAGGAGAACACTAAAATACAAGTTTGCCCAGGGCACCATTTTCACTAAGGCTGGCCCTGCTTGCAGCCCTCTGTTCCTGTCCCAAGCACCACAGCACCTGGAGCTGCCAGAAGCATGGAGCCTAGGAAAGTCCTACTCGGCCCCTGCAATACAGGTGGAGCATGCTCAGTGCAGACCAGAATCTTTACAGAACTCAGCTACCCAACTAAAAAGTCTCTACTGATCATGTGTGAACTGGAGATTTATTTTTTTACAGAGGTTTACCAATTACACGACTGTAAGAATTTCTTTAACATGTGCAAACCATGTATTTTCCCCTACCTTGTTCTTGGAAAAGGCTAAATCGTCGTAGCTGAAATCCTCCCAAAAAAATTAAGCCTGAGGCAGAAACTCAGAATGAGAAATTTCAGTCCAAATGGTTGAAGTTTAGCAAAGTTATAAGCAAATGAAAACAGTTTTATTATTAGGGCCCTACCAAATTCACATTCATGAAAATCTCATCACAGATCATGAAATATGGTCTTCTGTGTGCTTTTCCCCTATACTATACAGATTTCACAGGGAAGACCAGCGTTTCTCAAATTGGGGGTTCTTACCAAAAAGGAAGTTTCAGAGGGGTCACAACGTTATTTTAGGGCAGCTGTGGTATTGACACCCTTACTTCTGCGCTGCCTTCAGAGCTAGGCGGCTGAGGAATGGCAACTGGTAGCTGGGGGCCCAGCTCTGAAGGCAGCACCCCACCAGCAGCAGCGCAGAAGTAAGAGTGGCAATGCCATATCAGGCCACCAGTACTTCTGCGCTGCTGCCTTCAGCGCTGGGCAGCCGGAGAGTGGAGGCTGCTGACTGAGGGCCCAGCTCTACAGGCAGCAGTGCAGAAGTAAGGGTGGCAATACCATACCATGCCATCCTTCCTTCTGTGCTGGTGGTGGCTCTGCCTTCAGAGCTGGGCTCCTGGCCAGCTGCTGCCATTCTCCAGCTGCTCAGCTCTGAAGGCAGGGCCACCAACAGCAACAGCACAGAAATAAGGGTAGTAGTACCGTAACCCCCACTATAATAACCTTTATGATCCCCCCACAACCCCTTTTTGGGTCAGGACCCCTACAATTACAACACCTTGAAATTTCAGATTTAAATAGCTGAAATAATTAAATTTACCATTTTAAAAATCCGGTGACTGCGAAATTGACCAAAATGGACTGTGAATTTGGTAGGGCCTTACTTATAATGGAAAGTGTCAGGTAGCCTTGGACACAGCCAATGCTACCAGCTCCCCTATAATGACCACATACTATTGTTTCCATAGGACCCCTATTTCTTTCGGTGCACAGGATGAAATTGCACAGGGGCTGAATTAGTGGTGTGTATGAATGAAACTGTTGCTATGGGACCCCTGCCTCATTTGTTGAGGAAATTGAAAGGTGTGAAGGTTAAATGTGAAGGAGACTGTATCCAGGTTGTGCACATGCACACGCTATGTGAAAGTCAGGCTGGACAGCTCTAAGAGAGTGGTGGAAAGCAGGTATATTAGCCCTAGAATGATAAAGACCCCTTTCCCTATAAGCTGAAAAGAGGTTAAACCTCAGGTCTACAAGGACACCTGAGTCCAAATAAGGGCTGCCTGTGACCTTTAAAACCCCCTTTTCTGGTGAGACAAGCTGCTGCAGGGCTAGTGGCAGCAGGAAGAAAGATTTCTCCAGGGTGAACAGGTGATTTCCTCCCCACCAGGAAATCAACCTGACTGCGTGTTTAGGGGAAGGACTGGTACCACAGGGCTAACAAGGCAACACACACACACACACACACACACACACACACACACTTCCCTTTTATTGTGTGTTGTGAACTTGTTTCCTTTGTTTGGTGGAGGGGCACTCTTTGGGCCTGTCCCAAGGCCTACTTTGAAAATATTGATAAATATACCCACAGTCAGAAAACAAACACCATCCAGCATGCAGCTGATTTACTCCAGGGGGAAGTGTGAAGCCTGGCGAGACAGAGGAGGTGCCCTGCCACAAAGAATCCAGAGTACTGCACAAGATACTTAGTAAAAATATTTGGGAAATCTAAAACAATTCACTTATTTTTCCCATGTAAATTAATCCAAATTCTAGCAAGTCAACAAAAAATATTGTTTTGCTTGCCTGTATATTATGCATATGGAAATCCTTAACACCTTGCAACACTCAGATTATAAAAAGTTTTCATATTTACTCCAGTCAGGATTCCCCCAGAGTTCTAGACTTCTTAAAGGGCTCTTTTGTCATGCCTACAAAAGCCCTTTCTTTTCTCCCACTACTCTAGAAATCTAATGCAAAATCCAACAATCCCCTGACTACTATTTTTAAATCCCCAGTCTTTTTTCTGATTTAAGAATGTCTCTGATATGTACTTGGACTATCATAGTACTTATCCCTGAAAATGTGTAATTCCAATTCAGCAATCCTATTACATATGCTCCTAGCATTTGTATAGAACAGATTTAGCTCTCCATTGCCAGTGGATATTTCAGGCTGTAGACAAGTCACATTCAAATGCTTCTCTTATCTCACCACAAATCTGGAAAGCAGGAACTGGTCACATAGTTATTTTATATTACCAATAAATTCTTCTGTAGCTCAGCTTCTTAATATCACACCACACCTCTCAAGTGTGGTGAAAAGGAAAACGGGACATGCTGTTTTCCTGAGTCTATCCCAGCATGCTACCATTAAATGACACCGTGAAAACAGCAACTCACACAACCGATGGATCCACTCCATTCCCTCATGAGAGGAACACAGCAAAATGTGTTGCCATTTTTGCTAATGACAGGCACTTGGATACTATGGTGATGGGGTCATAATAGCCTACACAGAAAAGAGCAAAGCACCAGTGTAAAGAAACAAAGCAGACTCCAAGAGATCCAAGCTTCCATTCAAGAGAGGGCTACAGAGAGTCTGGACAAGGAGGAGAGGGGAACGGTACAGCGACAGAGTAAGGGAGAAAGGAAATGTGGTAGAGAGAAAGTCCGTGACCAGTCATACCCCCTCAAAGATGTGGGAGGTTATGAGAAGTGAAGGTATTCCCCCTACACTGCACTACTGGGAGGGGAGTTTATTCTATTTTGCTTTCCTTCCCAGAATCCTGCATGCAGATCTCTTCTCTTCTGAACAGCACCAGCTGTCCAACCTTCTTTTCCTCCAAGATGCCATTCGTAAACCCATTGCTTTTACCAGCAATTGTGCACACCAGGTTTATGTCTCTATTTCTAGGCAAAATGTCTGCATTGTCTTTAAAGTGCCCTGAGCGCTTTCATGTCGCCTATTCCAAGTGTGCTGTTCCAGCAGCCACATCCCTCATTCTATGTTTACATCTTCTGAATCACCCTGACTTCTATCCAGAACCTAAAACCTGTTTAACTCTGGTTGGACATAAACCCACTGAGTAGGTCTCCTCCCTCTTTTACTACTGTACCTGTTTGTAAAGTTACCCAATCACCATCTCTTGCACCATCTCTCTTTCCCCCCCCCCCCCCCCCGTGCCTCCAACACACACTTTTGCTGAAGTCATTCTTAACAAGCCTAAAACCAGCTAAGTCTCATCAGTCAACCTGCCCTTTCCCTTTATCTCCACGAGACAATCAACCTGTCCCTCTAAATCCGCTATTCCAGTGGTTCTCAAACTACAGTTTAGGGCAGTGGTCTCCAACCTTTTTACGCCCAAGATCATTTTTTGAATCGAAGGGCAACCCAGGATCTACCCTGCCCCTTCCCCAAAGCCCTGCCCCGCTCACTCCACTCCCCTCCCCCCGCCATCTCCGTCACTCGCTCTCCCCCACCCTCTCTCACTTTCACTGGACTGGGGCAAGGGGTTGGTGTTCAGGAGCGGGTGTGGGCTCTGGGCTGGGGCCAAGGGGTTCGCAGTGTGGGAGGAAGCTCTGGGCTGAGCCTAGGGTAGGGGGCTGCAGTATAGGAGGGGATGAGGGATGCAAGCTCTAGGAGGGAGTTTGAGTGCAAGAGGGGGCTCTGAGCTGGGGCAGAGTGTTGGGGTGCAGGAGGGGGTACAGGGTGCTGGCTCTGGGAAGGAAGTCAGGGCTGGGGCTTGAGGAACGGGAGCAAGTTCGGGGTGCAGAAGGGGGTATGGGGTGCTGGCTCCAGGAGGGGGCTGGGGGTTGCAGTGCAGATGGGGACTTGGGGTGCTGGCTCTGGGAGGGGGATCAGGGTGGGGCTTGGGGTGCAGGGGGGTTTGGGGTGCTGGCTCCAGGAGGGGGCTCAGGGATTAGGGGGGGGTGGCCTCCCGCCAGGCAGCATTTGCCTCCAGCGGCTCTGGGCGCAGCGAGGCTAAGGTAGGCTCCCCACCTACCCCAGCCCCACACCGCTCCCAGAAGGGGCCAACGCGCCCCTGCGGCCCCTGGGGAGAGGAGGCGGGCACGTAGCTCCGTGCACTGCACCAGCCAATGGGAGCTGCGAGGGCGGTGCTTGCAGGCAGGAACAGCGCACAGAGGGAGACCCTGCCTTCCTCAGGCCACAGGGCTGCGCTGGCTGCTTCCGGGAGTGGCACGGGGCTGGGGTAGGCAGGGAGTCTACCTTAGCTGCAGCCACACTATGCCGCTGGAGATCGCGATCAACTGGGATCGACCTGTCAGTCGCGGTCGACGGGTTGAGGACCACTGATTTAGGGAATTCTGGTGGTGCAAATAGACCTCTCTATGAAATGCTCCTGAGCATTGTATTATAATAAATAATAATAATAATTTATTTGTATTGCAGTAGTGCTTACGCGCCCTAGTCAAGGGCCACCAAGCACTTCAAATACAATGGGAAAAAGAGGAGGACTGGAAGTTTAAGATGGGTAGGATCCAAGAGATATTTATATTTGTGTTAATTCTCTCTAAATTAAGAGATGTGAACTACTGTACTAGCCTCTATCTAGTACATTGTGCTGTATCCTTTACACGGTTAATAGCTAACAATAATGATGAACAAAGTAAAGACCATTAGAACAGCACTCATTAAAAGACTTAATTTCTGATAAGGAAAAACATCCCTTTTTGAGGACATTAAAAAAAAAGAAAAGAAAAGAAAAGAAAAGAAAAGAAAAGAAAAGAAAAGAGACACAGTCATCTTGGGAATCAGCCTGAGCTGTAGCCTGCAGCTCGTTTTCATGTTCTCCTCTCAACAAGTGTAAAATTTGCTAGGAATAATTATTTATTTTTCCAAACGCAGTAACACAGATTACTCCTTGGGCTTATACAATACCCATGGAGTACAGTAAATCTTGTCACGTTAATATACTACCTAGCCACATAGTAAACCGTTTCAATTAACCATACCTTAATTCTGCTAATATCAATAGACAGTGAAGAAATGGCAAAGTATGTTTAAGGATAATTCTAGCCTATTCTTCTAAGCAGCATATTCGAACCACTCCTTTGTTGTCAGGTTAAGGATTGCTCTACCTGTTTTGTTCTTTTCCCCCTTCCTCCTGAATCCAAGTCTGACTCAGAAGTGTTCCTTTTGCAGTCTCTAACCCCATAGTTTCCTGCCTCTCTCTCTCATCCTCATCCTCTCTTTTGGCTCTTTTCCACCAATCAATAACCGCACACACATTGTCCTGAAACTGTCTGAAAAAAAAGTTTAAAAAAAATAATAAAATAAAACCCAACTACTTGCCTCTCTAACCACTGTCCCATCCTCCTCCTCTTTCTCTCCAAACCCCTTGTGCACAATGTCCATGCCCAATCTCTTCATTAGCTCTACTCCAATTTCCTCCTGGTCTCACTTCAGGCTAGTTTCTGCCCTGTTTACAACAACATGGCCTTGCCCAAAGGAATAATGATCCCCTTGCTAAGCCAAAGGGCCAGTTCTCTATTTTTATCATTTTGATCTCTGCTGCCTTTATCACAGGACAGTAGACTTGATGGACCACTGGTCTGATCCAATAGGGCAAGTCCTATGTGCGTACAATCACTCTCTACTCCATCATTTCCAATCTTCCCCACATTTCCACAGCTGTGTTCTTCTGCCTCACTGACCACTACTTTGGTGCCTCCTCTCCCTATTAATCCCTCTATACCATCTCTTTAGGCAAATGTGTCCACTCCCGTGGCTTCAACTGACACATATACCTCTAGGCAGAGAATTCCCAAATCCACCTTCTGTTCCTCTGCCCAGGGTACATCTTTCACTACCAATCAGCCATCCCCTCCTAAATGTCCCACTACCACAGTCCAATTTCTCCCAAAAAGAACTTCTCATCTTTCCTTCTAACCCTTCTCCGCCTCCTTAGTTCCTACTTATCTTACATTCTAATATAGCATCTATAAGTATGGTACCTAAGCATTATACACATTGCTATACACTATACATATTAAGGAACATAAAATCATAGAACAAGAACAAAAAAACCAGCACTTCCCTCTCAATGTTCTTCCAGAGAAGATCAGCAGGACAGTGCATAGGGAGGGCTTTTGTTCGTTTGCTGATAGTCATTAATTCTCAGGAAGGATTTACTGAAGATGTGTTTTATACCTTGATTTGATCACCACCAGGCTTAGGTACAGCCTCAGTCCTTAAGCAGAGAGTTCCACAGCCTGGGTCTTGCCACTAGAAACACCCTGCTCCCACTGCCTGTCACCAGACCCTGGGTGTATCCAGCTGCTCCATCTCTGTGGAGCACAACTGTATTGGTGGCAGGGCAGGGGCATCATGGAGAATCAACACTCTGTCCACAAGTTGGTTATTTTTTGCCTTGATTCCTATTCATCCCTAGCCTCAGCATCTCTCACTCTGCTGCTTCTACTCAATCGAAAACAGCACTGCTAGAGTCATCTTCCCCTCCCACTTCTCCAGCCACCTTGTATTTCCCGCAATCATAACCCTCTCGCCCATTCCCCAGTAGTTCTTTGGGAGAGGGACTTTCATTTTACTATGTGTTTGCACAATGTTTAGCACAATGGGGCTCAAAGCTGACACTTCTGGGTGCTACCAAAACGTGTTAAATAATAATGTCAATCTTTTCTCTGGCTTCTTGTCTGTTATGACATCAAATTGAGACTCCTCATCTTTACTGACAAAGCTCTAAACATCAACACCATTGTGATAGGCATTTCATAGACACCTAGGATTACTAAACTAAATAACTTATTTAGGAGTGTGTTGACTTCTCCATCAGCTGAAGTCTTTCAACCAAAGATGGATTTCTTTCTAAAAGAAATGCTCTAGCAAGCTTCACCAAAAGTTATGGGCTTGATGCAAGAATTATTGGGGAAGGTTCCATGGCCTGTTTTATGCAGGAGACCAAACTTGGTCATAATGGCCCCTTCTGGCCTTACAGTCCATGAATATAATATTATCAGCTAGAGAATTAATCTCTGCTCCCATTTCATCCTACTCCTCCCTATGCTGTTCCCAATTATCTCTCGTTATTGCTTCCTTTGCCTCCAGCTACTGTCCTTGGCTGCAAGCCTTCTGTCATGCTGTTCCCTATATCTGTTACAGTCTCTCTCTTCCTGCCCACCACACAACTTTTCAGTCCTCCTTCAACCCCACTACTTCCATGAACTTCTCTAGATCCTCCCTTTTTTAAACTGTTGTCGTTTGTCTTGTCTATGCGAGACAGTCAGCTACTCAAGGCAGAGACTATCTCAGAGTACTGTGTATATCTATGGAGCTAGGTTAATGCTTCATCATTTTGTATTGCACACTGGAATAGCAAACACATAAAAGGCACTTCAGATAATATTATTGCACCATATTACTGCCTCTATTTTATAATGATGTACTATCAGTACTGACCATTATAAACACATTCATAAAGCTGGATACACAAATTAAAAACAAAAGAATTAAAAAAACTGGATGAAGCATAGTTAGTTGATTGGGCACTAGACTGGGTGTCAGTAGATCTAAGTTCTACTCCCAGCTCTGCCACTGGTTGACCGCGTGACCTTTGGAAAGTCATTTCACCTCTGTGTCTCAGTTTCCCTTTAACCAAAGTTGTTTCCCTATTAAAATAGGAATGTTACAAGTCTTCCTTTGCAAAGTACTGCGAGATCGACAGATGAAAGCCACTATGTAACAAGCAAGTGTTATACATCTTAAGATTTTATACTGCCACTCATCAACGTAGTATCCAAGCACCTTCTACATAATATCAATAGAAAAGTCCCTAGTGGACTTCATGGAGTCTGTGATACTTCTTTTTTGGGGTCATAACTCAGCTTGGGGCAAGATTTTGGAGATTTTTTTGTTCTATTATACCCTTATTAAAAATGGGCTGTCAAAACACCCCAATTTAAGCCATATCTTCTAAAGGACTAATAAAAAGAGAGCTATCGCATGATACTTGCTCACAGAAGGTGAAATTTCACTACTGCACAGAGCATCAGCACAAGGGCAGGCGCCTTTTAAGTCCTACGGATGCATGTGCTTTGTTCTGGCCCTGTTCACAAGGGTGATTTCATTAAAACCTATACAAAAAGGAGAGTTATTCAGTTAGTTCCGGCATGGGAGAGATGATTTTTAACTTGATAATCCAGCTGTCAGTGGGGTTCTGAAATGTCACTCCTACACCTAGCAGAACTAATTTGTTTGCATCTCATTTTAGAAAAAAAAAATGTATAAGAGTTCCTTTTCCAATTGATGCAGAGTGCTCAAAGGAGACTGTTACATCATTTTTAAGTATCCTTTTGCTCCTTTTTGACTTGGGCAGACCAAAGGACCCAGAAGAAGGAGAAATACATTTTAAAAATTAAAAGCTGAAGTTAAAATTTACTATTATTTCTCTTCGCTGTTTTGTTTTTAAGCTGTATTCTTCTTAAAGTCTCTTTTTAAAGGATAAACTACCGACACAAGGAGATTTTTCAAAGTAAAGCACATTTTTGTTCAGAGTTTGGATACAAATGCCTGACACTACATAACTTATACTTTAAAAAACAAAAACAAAAAACCAACATGCAATGTCAAGACTATTGATCCTCAACCAGCCACTTTAGGGCCTGTTTCTGTAACCACTTATGTATGTGAATAACCCCATAAAGTTATTCACATGCATTAACATTTCTAGAATATGCTGTGTGTGTGTGTTTGGTTTTTAAACAAAACACATTTCACAACTGGACTGATAATAAAAGCAAAGTAGTGAAGACATTAAAACTCCGTGGGAAACAATGGGGAAGTGAACTCGAGTGTCCTTTATTTTAAAATGAGATTACCTAATATTCTGAGACCACGTACAAATTGTTTTTAAAATCCAATATTAAAATAGACCAGGTCCAAAAACTATAAGGCCTCCCAAACTCAGATGCGCCTCCACATCTTCCTATCCATTAAATCCTTCTTTCTCTCCCCAGCCCTTACCTCAAGAGAGCCTGGAAGAATAGACAAGCCTTGCAATAGGACCCAAAGATCACCAAATCTGTGATTTAGCATACCAGGAAATGGTACGTGTAAAGGCATTTCATTCCTGAGACAAGGACTCACTTGAGAATACCTTCCCAGTAACTCTTCCGACAGGGACTAAATCTGCCCGCATTGGGAGTTCTGTCCTTGACCTTTATGGGAGCCGGACTGGGCACTTAGTAATAATGAGTTCTTCTGAAATATTTGAATACAGAGCCCAGATCCTGCAAACACTTATGCATGCGCTTAGCTTGATAAATCAACATACTGGATAAAAGTAAGTTGGATCAGGATAATTTTTCCTCCATTCAGTCAACACACAAATTCATACCCTGTTTCTCCGAAAATAAGACAGTGTCTTATATTAATTTTTGCTCCCAAAGATGCGCTAGGTCTTATTTTCAGGGGATGTCTTATTTTTCAATGAAGAAGAATACGGTACACATTTTTTTGCCTTATTATCGGGGAGGTCTTATTATCGGGGGATGCCTTATATTACAACGAGAGGCAAAACTGTAAGTAGGCCTTATTTTCGGAGGATGTCTTATTTTCGGGGAAACAGGGTAGATGCCAAGGCCAGAAGGGACCATTGTGTTAATCTAGTCTGACCTCCTATGTAACACAGGCCACAGAACTTCCCCAAAATAATTCATAGGGCATATTTTTTAGAAAAGCATCCAATCTTGATTTACAAATTGCCACTGGTGTGACTGCTGCTGGAATATTGTGTCCAGTTCTGGGGCCCACAATTCAAAAAGGATGTTGATAAATTGGAGAGGGTTCAGAGAAGAGCCAGGAAAATGATTCAGGGATTAGACAACATGCCTTATAATGATAGACTCAAGGAGCTCAATCTATTTACAGCCAAGTACCTACATGGGGAACAAATATGTAATAATTTAATAGCTCTTCAGTCTAGCAGACAAAGGTATAAACACGATGCAATGGCTGGAAGTTGAAGCTAGACAAATTCAGACTGGAAATGAGATGTAAATTTTTAACAAGAGTAATTAACCATTCACAATTAACCAGTTTACCAAGGGTGATGGTAGATTCTCCTTTGGCAATTTTTAAATCAAGACTCGGTGTTTTTCTAAAAGATATGCTCAAGGAATTATTTTAGGAAGTAAAGCACAGTTTGAAAATTAACTTAGTTGTTTATGATATTAGTTCAAAAATCAAGGAAGTGAATTTTGTAGTTCCACAGAAATCAATTTTTCTTTATTATCAGTTATGTGCCTGAGACATTTAGTTCAGCTTGTGGTTTTTTAAATTCTTTATTGTTCTCTAACTTATTGTTCCACTGTTTTCATAGAAGTTCGGTTTTTTTTCCTTTGAAACCAGCTAGAAAGGATATTTCATTATATACATATTATGGAAGACAAAGTGAAACATACCATATATTAAACTCTACATACCATACTTAATTATTTTACAAAGACTTGATAGGACTTTCATAACAAAATTCATGATACAATAATATTAGCCCTCTCAGTTACAATTAAGTGTAGCAATCATGTGCCTATAAGGCTGAACTCATTCAAGAAAGAAGGTAAGTACAGAAAATAATATTACAGGATCAGAGGTTCCTTCATTTATTGACAGATGATGTGGCCAAAACACTCATTTTGTACTTAGTTCATAATACCACATGGATACCAAGTGTCATTGGAATGACCTCTGGTCAAGAAGCCTCCTATTGTGTTGTCCAAGATGATTTCCTGTAGCTTTAGTTTAATGTGCTCTCTCTGACTGTTGAAGGAGAGGGCAGAGTCTGCCCTGCCTTGCCATTTGTGTTATTTTACATCTGTGCAAAGGGAGTGCAAAGTGGTTGCAAAATAGCACCAAGTCAGAATTCCTCTCACTTACAGTGGTAGCTTTTCACACTCACTTCGCACAGGCGTAAGTGATGACAAGAATGCAAGGCAGCAACCGTCAGGTCCAGAATCTTCTTCCATCTCCAATGGGAAGTCTACTCCAAATGTCCACATCAGACAGCTTCTCAGACTCATTATGTAATTGGTATAGAAGTAAGTCCCCTCCTCCCCTCCCCAATCTCAACCCTTAGCTTTGCTGAACATTGATTCTATGAACTCACAACTTTGGTCTTTCACTATATTTGTCTACCAGCAATTTAATTTTTGCCATATCAAGAATAAAAGTGAGTACTTTGATTAGGAAGCAACTTTTTTTGGTTCAATTATAATGAAAAACAGACAATATCCTCTCATCAGGGAGATAATCACAGTACATTTTTGTCGATCAGGCAGTGGATAAATGTCCAAATTCCTGGTCTTCCCTTCCCCATAACCCTCATTTATTTTTATTAGGATTTTGGAGTAATTACCCACACACTCTCCTTCAAACAACAAAATACAGGAACTGAACATTAAATCAGAGAGAAGAGAAGTGGGTTTTCAAAAAGTCTATCAAGTCCTGCTAGAAACATCCATGCAAATGAACAGTAGAAAAACAAATCAGTAACACAATAAAATACTGGTTTTGTTTTACTTCCATTTTGGTGCTTAGTTCCCTCAAATCCTACTGAAACGAATGTATTACGAATATTTCAACTCAATTGTTTTTAATTGTGCATATTGTAAGACATGCTCCATTTCACAACTGCAATGCTTTGTGTTTTGTTGCTCCTTTTCGTTCCCACTTTCCTCCTGTTTGCATGGCACCCTTGTAGGACTGGATTGCATTTTTACAATGCCATACGTAAGCGGTGGGGCTTGCATGGAAGGAACCACACCTCAGAGCATCTGATTCCTTCCTTAATTCTTCCTCAGTACTGGCTCTTTCAAGCAGATTACAACACACATGCAGGGCTGGTCTACACAGGGAACTTACATCAGCATACCTACGTGTCTCAAGGGCATGAAAAATCCACACCCCCAAATCACATAACTAAGCCAACCTATACCACGATGTAGACAGTGCTAGGTTGATGAAAATTCTTCCATCAACCCAGCTACCACTTCTCAGGGAGCTGGTGGATTATCTGTGCTGATGGGAGAACCCATCCTGTAGGTGTTGTCTACGCTGAAGCACGAGAGCTGCAACTGCGCTACTGTAGCGATTTAAGTGTAGACATACCCGTACTTCCACTCCCTAAACTTCTCTAGACAGTGCACTGGGAGTAGAGCCAAGATCCCATTATGTGACTGCTGTTCGCCCCACTGTGGTAGGGAGAATAGCTGCTACGTAGTGTATTTTTATCCTTTCACACCCAAGATCTAGGCAGACTGCACAGAGGCATGGAAGTGAGAGTTTTAGTCCTCCTAATATACCTGCACAGCCATGTAGGCCAGGTTGCCATCACCAAATGTGTTGCAGTATGTTCATTCAGCCAGGAACTCTGTCTTTATATCGATCGGTAAAGTACCTAGGATAATGCTGGCCCTTCATTAACACTAGGCACCCAGCACCACCCAGAAGGTGCTTGAGATTGCACCCCTAAGGGGATACGGGAGTTAGCGGTTTATCTCTGAACATGTGTTTCCAGAGTGTGGATCTGCACACCACAACCTGCCCACAGTTGGACCTTCACACTGGACATGCAGCTATAGCACCAAAAGAAATTTTTTAAAAGTGTCCCAGTTAGGGTGACCAGATGTCCTGATTTTATACGGACAGTTCGGATATCTGGGGCTTTGTCTTATAGAGGTACCTATTACCCCCCACCCTGTCCTGATTTTTCACACTTGCAGTCTGGTCACCCTAGTCCCAGTCATGCTTCCACCTATACAATAAAACACAGACTTAGATGTAGGCAGTGAAATAGGATCTTAAAATTTACTCCTGGGGGAATTCTGCGCCACTGCGCAACACAGAACTTAACAGAAATTAATGTTGTGTGCACACAATTTCCTTTCTCCACCCCCCCACCCCCCAGAAATGGGCTGCAGAGATGTTGTCTGCCACTAGGGGCCGCTGGACCCGGCCGAGCCTAGCTCACAAATAGAACACAAGGCCAGGAGAGGAGGCGGTGGGAACTGGAGGGTTCCCAGCATGCCTTGAAGGAAGGAGGCGGTGGTGCACAGGAAACTCCGTGCAAGCCTAGGACCCAGCATCAGGCTGTTTCTCCATCTGGATCCCTGGGCTCTGGGGGAGAAGGGGGTATAAGTGTCTGGCCCCCTGCCTGGGCTCCAAGGGGAGGAGCAGAGAAACAAGAACTGGGTTGTCATAGGGGTTTCCTTAACTCTCTGCTCCTGGGGGAATTTTGTGTGTGTCTGTATTGTTACAGACATACTTGCTGACAGGTATTTTGAAATAAATTACCAAAATAATTGAAACTGGCGTGATTATATAGTGTTATTTTGACAAATAAAATGTGCAGAATTTAAAAAATTTTAATTTTTTGGCACAGAATTCCCCCAGGAGTAAAAATGACAAGGAAGAAAGATTGTGTTCTTACTAAATTATCCAGCAAAGTTTTGTAAGATGGTCCCCACCTTTAAAATGTTGATTTTATTTACTGGATTTCTGTACATGGCAGGAGGAAGGGGGCAGCCAGGAAAAGAACCAAAGAATCTAGTTAAAACAACAAGGAGTCTGGTGGCATCTTAAAGGCTAACAGATTTATTTGGGCATAAGCTTTCATGGGTAAAAAACCTCACTTCTTCAGATGCATCCCACAAAAGCTTTACCCACAAAAGCTTATGCCCAAATAGATCTGTTAGTCTTTACGGTGCCACCGGACTCCTTGTTGTTTTTGTGGATACAGACTAACACGGCTACCCCCCCGATACTTGAAAGAATCTAGTTGTATTCCCAAGTAGAGAAGTATTTGTAATATTCCTTGAAGAGACTGTAATCACAATTTCAGAGTAACAGCCGTGTTAGTCTGTATCCGCAGAAGTGGGCTGTAGTCCACGAAAGCTTATGCTCTAATAAATTTGTTAGTCTCTAAGGTGCCACAAGTACTCCTGTTCTTCTTTTTGTAATCACAATGAATATCATTAGGACAATTAACAGTCACTTAAGTGTTATACATATTCATTACCATCCTCATTTACGCAGATGGTATATACTGTATATAGTAATGATGCCATAGCAGAAATCAAAATTACAGACAGCTTTTGACTCCTTACAGAATTTTTTCCAAAACAACTTGTTCTGAATTCAGTAATAAATGTTATATTGTTTGGAACTAAAAGCAGATGATGTATACAATCAAACTTCCGAAAACTGAACACATATGGCAGGATTGCCCTGGAGAATGAACTATTAGAATTTTTTTAACTATTTGACTTAATGCAAATTTTACATCTGATTATCATTTTTCTACCACATGTATAAAAGTGAATCAAAGTATGACATTTTATTATGTTATTGGTGGCTTCTCTTGTTTTCTACATTAATCAACAATCTATAACTTCTGATCCAGAAATACATACCTCAGTGATATCATTTTTAATCAACATACAAAATTGTGTTTACAGTAACTCCTCACTTAAAGTCGTCTCGGTTAATGTTGTTACGTTGCTGATCAATTAGGGAACATGCTCGTTTAAAGTTGTGCAATGCTCCCTTATAACGTTGTTTGGCAGACACCTGTTTTGTCCACTGCTTGCAGGAAGAGCAGCCCGGGGGAGCTAGCTGGTGGGGGCTTGGAACCAGGGTGGACCAGAAGCCCCCCTATCAGCTCCCGGCTCCCCTAAGTTCCGTATGCAGCAGCTGCCCGGCAGGCTATCAATTGCAGTTGTCCCTCCCCCCACTGCCATGTGCTGCTCCTGCCCTCTGCCTTGGAGCTGCTCCCTGAGACTCATGCTTGCTGTGGGGGGAGATAGGGGGGCTGTCAGGGTGTCCCCCTGCTCCTGCACCCCACTTACCCCATCTTCCATGGGGGGGAGGGGGGGAACACGACAGAGGGAGCTTCCAGGCAGCAGCAGCTGCAGTCCATCTCAGCTTGCTGATCTAATTAACAAGGCAGTGTACTTCTGACCCCACTCTTCATACTTAAAGAGGAAATGCGCATCTCTCTCTCCCACACACACACTGTAAGTCTCTGTCTGCCCTCCCTCCTTTCCTGCTGCCTTGTAGAGTGTGAGAGTTAACCCTTGAGCACTCAGTCACTTGCTAGTTCATTTAACAGTAAGACATTCCCTGGGAAATATCCCACCCTCTGACTCCACCACCTCAACCAAGCTTCACAATCATCATCACTGTGTACCAGTATTAAATTGTGTGTGTGTGTGTGGGGGGGGGGGGGGGGGGGGTGTCTTTTGTCTGGTGAAAAAAATTTCCCTGGAACCAAACCCCCTCATTTACATTAATTCTTATGAGGAAATTGGATTCGCTTAACATCGTTTCGCTTAAAGTCGCATTTTTCAGGAACATAACTACATCGTTAAGTGAGGAGTTACTGTACTTATTTGGAGGTCACACCTCTATTTACGAGGGAGGGACAGATAGAGAATTGTATGTTACATAAGAACATTTTTAGTCATGTGGGCAAAGCCAGGAGTAAACAAATCTCATGCTTCAAGGTGCAATCTGATCACAAGTCAGGAAGGAAACCTTAAATCATGTAGAGTATTGCACATTTTTTCCCCTTCCTCTACACATAACAAGTAGTGGTCATTGCTGTGTGTAGGATTTCAGCCTCAAAGGAGCAATGATATGATCCATAATGGAAAATTGTATATTTCTATGTTTTAGATACACCAAGGAAGGCACATATTTATTGTGCCCTTATATCACCTGAAGGCTACTCAGTGGTCAGTGTGAAATGAGTTAGTGGTCTCAGGGCTTAATACAAAGCCCACTGAAGTCAATGAAGAGACATATATTGATTTCAGGTGGCTTTGGATTAGGTTCTTAATGCAGTTCCTGCTAGGCAGTTCTCTAAATCAGGAAATTCACCCTCACAATTGGCACCAGCTGATGTTATTATCGGCCATCTCAGTAAAGTATGCAGAGATTGAACTGTCCTCTTAGGCTAGGTGTACCATCGGAAACACATCATGTTACAAAATGTGTTAGCCACATGCTTTAACATGATGTTAAATAAAACTTGGTACCTACCACATCTCTAAGATTTTTTTTAAACAGGACTATTCTTGTCCATGCTAAGGGTAAAATCATGTTTAAACATAATGCTAGTTGATGCATTTTCTCAGTGCAAACAAGCCCTTGCTGCAGGATAAAGTGTCCTACCAAAAACAGGAGTTATGGCATATAGGCAAGATAGTGTGGGGAAGCTTGCATTGCACATCCTGAATACATTCTGGAGATAAAGAAAGAACTTCATTCGTAGTGCTTTCACTGTCACATCTTTTATAATAACTTTTTTTTAAATTGAAAATTACGGCATATTCTATTTTAATTAAATTGGTCACCTTTTCACTATAGGGCTGAAAACTACTCCTGTGGTAGGAAGTTATAAACAAACCAACTTATGATGTGATGCCAGCTAATTTAAAAGACATTTGCTTAAATTCATTAGTTATATTACAAGGAAAAACAATCCAAGGAAAAATACTGTAAAAGAATCTAAACTCCAAGGAGGGAAAGGAATTGTTAAAGTGGAACAAAAGGACATAACTGAGATGAAATCAACAGAGGAAAATTTAGGCTGAATATTAAGAGAAAAAAAGAACAGTGAAATCTATTAGACTATGAAATAGCTTCCAAAGGGAAGCAATTAAAATCAACTGTAAAGGGAAATGCTGCAATGCCAAAGGATGAATTAGTGACCTAATAAGTCTTTTACATCTTTTATTTCTGGAGCTCTATGAAAAGGAAGGACTGGGGGTTTCTTTAAATGGAGAGATGCAGAAGAGAGAATGGCCACACACGAAAGATACCTTAAATATTCTCTATAAATCAAAGTCTGTTAATAGGCACATAATGAAGACCATACATACCTCAACTGCACGAAAGGAAAGACCTTAATTGCTCATCCTGTCTTGCAATCATATAGTGTGCTGCTCCAGGTAACAGATGCAGAAGGTCCAACAGCAACAATTATGTAGATAACATCAAATACAGCATGGCTTATCAAGGCAATACATGTCTCTCAAGATCAGGTGCTCATCAAGCAGATGACTGTTCAGACAGGAAGCTGTAAATGAAATCATACACATGGATACACAGCAAAAACATTTTGACTTCACAAGCTTTTTTTTTAATATGTAAGCATCGGAGGAATTTCTCTTATGGCTCAAACAACCATACACTATTCACAGAATCAATTTTACTTACAGTTCAGTAAACCTTATTTTATTCAATTATTTGAAAGAAACTGTAGGCTTTAACTTATCAGAGAGGCTGCAGTGTAACATCCTGGGGTTCAAAGATGCTCTGCCACATTTCAAGATTTTTGGCAATGAATTTGGGCTATTATTAGAAATATCTGGTTGCTAGGGAAAACTCTTGTAATGACACACACTACCCACGAAGCAGAATTTGCTTTGCAAATTAGAAGGGAAAAAATCAAGATGGGGAAGGATCATAAAGGTATCCATCATAAGGATAATTACATAAGATGAATACAGACACATTTCGGTTGTTCCAACTGTAGGTATGGTGTATGATACCGAAGCATGCGCACTTCAACATATGCAAAATTAAGATCTAAATCAGGAGCTATGAAATAAATAGATCAGGGATCTAAATTAAAAGGCAGGAAAAGTGCATTTTTAATATATAAAGAAAATGGCTAGTTTCACGAAAAGAAAAAAAACAAGAGAAATATTACATAATACAGAACATTACTTAGGACTTGACTCAACAACCAGATGAGCCTTTATGCAAAGTATGTAGGTGTGTTTTAACTCAGTGTGCCTACATCGAAGTACCTATCCAGGCCTAATCCCCATGGAATTAGAATGCCTCACAAATATTAATGCATGTATCCATACACCAATCCCCCATGCTAGTAAACCTATCTTACAGAAGAGAGTAACAGACACAGAGACATTAAGCGACTTGCCCAAAATCACACAGGAAGTTCGTTGCAGAGCTAGGAAGTGATACCAGATGTCCGAAATCTCAGTCCAATCCCCTAACCACAAGAGCATGTCCCCTGCTTGTAGTCCCCTGGGAGCTCCATATAAGGCACCCTTTTGGCATTCTGGGAATTACCATTCTATAATTAACATTTTAAAAGTATCAATTTACACACACCCATTTACACATCTGGAAGTTGTGTGTATTTCATAGAGAAATCACAATTTTCGTTACATTTTTTCCCCAAATACTGAACTTTCATCTAAAAATTTGTTTTTTTGAGAGAGTCAATAGAACAAAGACGGTGAAGAAAGCCTAGAAAAGTAACTTCTGATGTGGTTTTGTCCTATTTGTCCTACTTCACTAGAAAAGTCTATTGATGCTATTAATACTTCAAAAAAAATTCACCAGCTTCAGCCAACGCAAAGGGTACAGTAGTACTATGGGTGTTTCAGTGTCATTTCTTCTGGTCAGCATTGTATCTAAGAAAAAGGGATAGTAAGAAAGCATGCATATCAAATTTAGTAAACTGTCAAGCTATTCTTTGTAGGCTGAATGCTTTGCATGGCATAAAGAAGATGCTGTAATTAAAAGAATAGCTCCCTTATGACTGAGAAAGTTTAATTATGCTTTCAACTGTTGGGAATGAGAGACTCTGATGACAGAGATACTTCTCCATAGTCACATGAATTACGCCTAGTAAGATTTAATGAAACGTAAGTAGATTCCTCGGTAATAAATAACGTCACTAAAGTAAGTGTTCATAAAAACTTTAAAAACTTAATATATTCTTTTCTTATTATTTTACTTGTGAAATAAAAATTTTCAATCCATGAGAGAATCTAATGTTGCAGAGATCACAAACAGGGTGAAATGCATTCAACAAACAAATTTACTGGCTCCATTGCTGGCAATACCAGCAGAGGGGTATGGAGACTGAACTACTGCTTTCACAGATGAGGGTGATTAACACTGGTCAGACTAGAAGCCCACATTGCTTACATGAAACAGTTGAGAGAGATTACTTTGCGAGAGGGCTCCCAACTGCTTCAGTCTCTTTCCCCGGCCCAATGACTACCCGTTGTCATTTATAGCATTTATTTTGACATTACCAAAACATTTTGATTAGTTTCAACTAAAAATTTTCCTCAGCTTTTCAATTTACTGAAAAATTCCAAAAAAAGTATCACCAAACCAAAAAAATCCATCATTCACCTAACTCTACTTAGGAACTGCTTTCAGTGAGACTTAAGCACTTAAGAGCCCACACATTATTTCCAGGATGGCAGTTCTAACTTGTTCTTTTAAATCAATTTGTTCTATTAAAATTTGAAGTGATATATCAAATTTAAGAGAAAAGAGACCAGTTTGGTCTTATGACAACAGAATATGCCATTGACTCATTTTAGGCTGCAGCCCAGTCTAACGCAGCGTTTTTCAAAGTTTGGGTCGCGGCATTTAAGGCACTGGGTGGCTCCGGTCAGCACCACCGACCAGGACGTTAAAAGTCCCGTCAGCGGTGCTGCCCAGCTAAGGCAGGCTAGTGCCTACCTGTTTCGACACCACATTGCGCCCTGGAAGCGGCCAGCAGTGAGTCCAGCTTCTAGGCAGGGGGGCCATGGGGCTCCATGTGCTTCCCCCACCCCGAGCACTGGCTCCGCACGCCCATTGGCTGGGAACCTGCACCCCAAACCCCTCATCCCTGCCCCCTCAGAGCCTGCACCCCAGTTCAGAGCCCTGACACCCTTCCGTACCCTAACTCCCTGCCCCAGCCCTGAGCCCCCTCCCACATCCTGAACCCCTCATTCACGGCTCCACCCCACAGCCCTCACCCTCGCACCCCAACCCTCTGTCGCAGCCCTGAGCCCCTCCCACACCCCAAACCCCTTATCCCCAGCTCCATTGGGTTGCAGGCAACAACAATTTTCTTCAACTGGGTCCCCAGAAAAAAGTTTGGAAACCACTGGTCTAGCAGATAAAGGTATTGGACTGGGAGTCAAGAGACAGCTGGGAATGGAACCCACATATCACTGACCTGCTGTGTGATGTTGGACAAGTCACCTCACCGAGTCTGTCTCCCTTCCCACCCTTTGTCTGTCTTGTCTATGTAGATTGTAATCTGTCTGGGAAGGGACAGTCTGTCATTATGTGTTTGTACAGCACCTATTACAATGGTATCTCAATTTCAATTGGGTCCTCTAAGTGTTACTGTAATATAAATAATCAATAGCTTGCTCCCTTTTCTCCAGTATTCCTTGATGCACAGATTATGGGTTGATAAATGTTAAAGGAGGGCGAAGTTACTTCTTTTTGTTATTTTAATATTTGACTATGTGAAAAGTTAAACCTTTATCAATGTTGATAAATGCAAAGTAATGCACATTGGCAAACAATCGCAACTATACATATAAAATGATGGGGTCTAAATTAGCTGTTACTACTCGAGAAAGATCTTGGAGTCATTGCGGATAGTTCTCTGAAAACATCCACTCAATGTGCAACGACAGTCAAAAAAGCAAACAGAATGTTGGGAATCATTAAGAAGGGGATAGATAATAGGGTAACCAGATGTCCCGATTTTATAGGGACAGTCCCGATATTCAGGACTTTTTCTTATATAGGTGCCTATTACCCCCCAGCTTCTGTCCCAATTTTTCACACTTTCTATCTAATTATCTATTAGGGTAACAAGACAGAAACATCATATTGCCTCTGTGTAAATCCATGGTATGACCACATCATAAGAACACATAAGAACATAAGAATGGCCGTACTGGGTCAGAACAAAGGTCCATTCAGCCCAGTATCCTGTCTGCCAACAGTGGCCAATGCCAGGTGCCCCAGAGGGAGTGAACTTAACAGGTAATGATCAAGTGATCTCTCTCCTGCCATCCATCACCACCCTCTGACAAACAGAGGCTAGGGACACCATTCCTTACCCATCCTGGCTAATGGCCATTAATGAACTTAACCTCCATGAATTTATCCAGTTCTTTTTTAAACCCGGTTATAGTCCTAGCCTTCACAACCTCCTCAGGCAAGGAGTTCCACAAGTTGATTGTGTGCTGTGTGAAGAAGAACTTCCTTTTATTTGTTTTAAACCTGCTGCCCATTAATTTCATTTGGTGGCCCCTACTCATACTATGGGAACAAGTAGTTAACTTTTCCTTATTCACTTCCTCCACATCACTCGAGATTTTATCTTGAATACTGCGTGCAGATGTGGTTGCCCCATCTCAAAAAGAGATATATTGGAATTGGAAAAGGTTCAGAAAAGGGCAACAAAAATGATTAGGGGTATGGAATGGCTGCCATATGAGGAGAGATTAATAAGACAGGGACTTTTCAGCTTGGAAAAGAGACGACGGGGGGGGGGGGGGAAGAGATATGATAGAGGTCTATAAAATCATGACTGGTGTGGAGAAAGTAAATAAGGAAATGTTATTTACTCCTTCTCATAACACAAGAACTAGGGGTCACCAAATGAAATTAATAGGCAGCAGATTTAAAACAAAAGAAAGTATTTCTTCATACAATGCACAGTCAACCTGTGGAATTCTTTGCCAGAGGATGTTGTGAAGACCAAGACTATAACAGGGTTCAAAAAAGAATTAGGTAAGTTCAAGGAGGATAGGTCCATCAATGGCTATTAGCCAGGATGGGCAGAGATGGTGTCCCTAGCCCCTGTTTGCCAGAAGTTGGGAATGGGCAACAGGGATGTATCACTTGATGATTACCTGTTCTGTTCATTCCCTCTGAGGTACCTGGCATTGGCCACTGGCGGAGGACAGGATACTGGGCTAGAAGGACCTTTGTTCTGACCCAGTATAGACATTATGTTCTTTTCTAACACACAGGTTTGTATAGTTATATTTGTCTATTTTATGGAATTTGGCTTTGCATGGCCCCCACCCTCATGTGAAATATTTTTGATCGCCCACATAGTTCTCCAGACTTTTGACAATTATTCTAATTTAAAAGCAGCCTTAATTCATCTTGGATCTTTGTAAACAAAGACCCTAATAACAATTACAATATCAGCCTGGAAAATAGGAAATACAGGTTTCATCTCTAACTTCATAGCTTTAACTCTGGGGGGAAAGAAATAACCACAGAAGCTATCAATGCTCAGCATGAACAGACCTGTTCATTTTGTTACTTTTGGTCATCAGAGTAATTACGGGCAACAAAACAGCAACTTAATCCATCAACACAGAGAAAGGATAACAAACAAGCCAACCTTGTTCAGTTGCACGAAAAGCAAAAAAACAGCTGTAGAAATACTCTAGCATTACTCGATGCTTTGGGCCAGACTCTGCCACTCAGGTAGTGCTTTACTTCACAATCAGCTCTATTGACAACAGTGCTACTTATGACTTAGATAACAGAGCTGCTTGTAGTATAAGGTACCATGTGACTAAGAGTGGCAGGATAACGGAGCTACTCACAGAGTAAGTAAAAAACAGCAGAATCTGGCAGTTTGCAAACAACGGCCTGAATCCTACAATGAGCTCTGTGGGTTGACCCCAGCACTAGAACAGACCCCATTAACTTCAGTCTGCCTGCCTAGATGCTGACCCTGCAATAACCTCTGTCACTGTTTCATCAACAGCCATTAAATTAACTTGCATCTTTAAGTTTGTCAACTTTACTGCAGTTTTCCAAGGAAGCTCAGATTTCATATAGCAAATCCAACACTGAAATCCTCAGAGAAGCTTAGTAAGCTCCTTTTGTAATTTTTGGTTTTACTTAAAAAAATATATTCCTCTAAATTACCCCTAAAAACCACCATATGAAATTTACCATACATCAAAAAATATACATTTTATAATAAAAATCCAGCTAGTTATATAATTCATATGTCAAACTGATCAAAATTACACAAGTTTGTACAGATTGCACGTGACAAGCTACACCAGTGGCGTGCAAACATTACAAAGGGAAACAACAGGCTCTGTTAAATCCTGATCTGCAGGTACCCAGGGCTCCCTGACTCAGAGGGCCAGAAATCCCTGTTTTGTGTTACCTCAAATGAAATGTCATTAACTGTGAAATTTCATAAAAATCAACCCAAATCTCAGTCTAAGAGTTTGTATGACCCATGCTGAAGATTAGCTACTCTACTAAAATGAAACAAGAATTTATTGACCAATTTCAATGTATTCTATGAGACTGAACTGAAACCTGAAACTTACATTGACTGTTCCCTGACTACATAACACTGTTCCTACTACAGCTTTGCTCAAGCACAAACAACAATAGTAAAACTATTCATTTTAGCTAATAATTGGAAACTTTCTGTTCCACTAATCATTGCACTAAATTTAAATGCTGGGTGTGGAGTTTCCACAATATTGCAGTCAGTCAAATATAACAAATCTTTGATTTCTGACAAGGACATCTATTCAGTTGCAACAGTATGCATCTGTTAGCACAGGCAGTTTACAAGTGGAAAATATTAGGGCTGACGGATTAATTGCTATAATATAAATTTCATAGCTTTATTTTGTATTAGCTGCTTCTTGGTCAATAAGGCCTGAAAAACCACTCACTCATGGCAAAGGGGAAGCTTTCCCTGGAGAGAGGAGGGAACATGCCATCCATTTCTGAAGAACTTCAGCTTTCATTTAAAATAATGAAGCTTCTACCTTGGAAACAGTCCAAATGCCAAGCGATGCAGTGATGTCTTTCCAGAGTCTGCAGACAGACAGCTCCAGTGCCTCTGCTGCTGCTCACAGCTGCATCTGCTACCAAGCAGCAATAAGGATGAGTTAACAAGGTTGTGGGAAGCATACAGCTACTATTCAGAACCCTGTGGACACCAGAGAAATTATCAAAAATGTCATCTTTATGTAGCCTGAGAAAGCTGCCGATATTCATTGGGAGGATGCTTCCAACACCCACCCTTCCCTCTGCCTCCCAAAATATGGAGACTGTGAATAAGGAGAGGGTTAATGTACTGAAGACCTGTTTCCTCTTCTCTCCCCATACCCAAATGCCAAAACCTTGAGTGAAAGCAAGAGACTTTATAGGGGGTGGGTAGGAAAATATAAAAAGCACCTTTACCCTTCCTGCAGTTAAAGTGGGAGGGTCATATTTATTAGACACTTGCTAATCAAATACTAATATGAAAGATACAGGGTCCAGGGACAGCAACCAAAAGGAATCCCAGCATCATTCCCCTTCTGGCATTGGCGTGGAAGGGGCAGGAGACCTATACTTCTCACCAAGGAGTTGCCCCTGAACCTTGGTGATGGGTCCACCCTCATCCTCATCTTTTGTAGCTTTAGATCTCCATCTATTAGTGAGATCTGGCAGATTTTTCAAGACTGGCTGGTGAAGGTATTTGTAAATGCCCCAAAAATTCTTTAGATGAAGGTACATCTGCTTCATAAGGTAAAAAGGGAAGCAGCAGCAGTTTGCTATCAAAATAAAGTGCCATGTCCCAGTTTTGCAGACCCACACACAGTGGGTTTATTTCCTACACACTTTAGTAATGCTGTACCACAAAAAATGAGAAAATTCAGAGTCTCCTACTCTGTCATTCAGTCACTCTATTATGGTCAGCACTGCATGGGTCTCAGAACAGTGGCTAATCTTACATGCCATATGTGCTGCAATAGCTAAATGCTCTAGGCAAGTTGCGGATGAAGTAGCACACAATGAATTTCCTCAGCTTTGTTTATTTTAAATCTAACTCTTTGCATGATGTTATGTACTCAATGGATTTTACATATTACATCTTCTAACATGCCAAAAACCCTATTGAATGTATTTCCAATCAAAGTGGAAACCTACATGACCACATGGGGACAGGCTCCCACTAAGTTGCAAAGAACCATCTAGATTTTTTCAGAAAACTCAGAAAGTAAACATGTATTTTGTGCACTCAGCAGCAAGTCCTCTCTTTCCTCGATGCTGGTTTTCTGGGAGAGTATGGTGGCTTGTGAGAGTAAGGGTTTGATAGAACTGATTATATCAAGACACAGTGCAAACACATACTCTGAATTCTTCTTCATATAGCGCTGCTAGTGCACCTCAACCCTGACCAGCGATATTCCTGTGATTAGCCTCTCATGAGCAGAGAGGGTCTGTTGTGATGAATCATGCAATTATTCTGTGATGAGCACATGAGAGTAGGAGGAAACCAAGTCCAGTTTTACTCAGATAATGAGAGGTACACAGCTAATGCGTTAAATTAAATGTGCCACTGAGTCTGTTGGTGCTTCTGGTAGATTTTGCTCTGGGAAAAGAGCGAAGCACACAAATATAGTGCTGACAGGGGCAACCTTCAGTTTAGGTCTGGCATTTTGCTTGTTTTATGTAACCATGTTATTGTCGGTTATGTTTGTTACTCTACTATGAAGGAGCACTTACCATGGATACTGAAAGAAGATGCTTTTACTAAGATACAGAGCACACTTTTAAAGGAAGAACTTTAGATGACTTTAGATGACCTCCTGAGGTCCCTTCCACCCTATGACTCTATGACTATGACTAACTTCTTCACTATAAAATGCAAACATCTGTATTTCTTGCAAGGTTATTAAATGCAGATACATTTTCCAAAAGCCAGACATATCTTGTTTGATACCATTCACCATTCTACCTGCTTTGAAAATTCTCCCTTCGTTTTAAAAACAAAAAGCAAAAGGGAAAAGAAGGGTCAAATTGATTCTTTTTTGTGCCACTATTGTACAATTCTCTGAGAAATGCCACTGTCTGGTATGATTCCATGGGAGCCTCTCCAGGAGAAAGCAGCCTCTCAGGCTGTCAATCCATGTAAACTCCCCAGGCTATTAAGGCTTGGAGGTTGGTCTCAATTCTGAAGGGCTACTAAGTGAACAAGTAGTCTGGTTAGGCAGCCACCTACATTGGTAGGGAAGGCAATTGTATCAATGAACTTGTATCAATGAACTAAAACCAAAGGGAAATCTCACATCAAAAGCTATCTCATCGCATCCCTCATTACCATCCTGACGTCGTATCCTAGAGCAGGAGCTTACCCAGCCTAACTGAATGCCCACCAGTTAGGGAAGATTTCTGCAGAGGCTGCAGTGGCCCAAACACATCACCCTAGATGAAACACTTTTCTTCTGTCAACGAGGGAAAAGCAAGGGGCCCACTGATTCACCCTCTTCTCAAGGGTCAGAAAAATATGACTCAAGATGTTTCACCATTGATTTTCATTCATTTCTTTTTTCAAAATATCCTCTAAAACAGAAGAAAACAAAAGAAAAACCCTAAAAACATCCCTCCCTTGCAAATCTAGGCCATGAAAAAAATCATTGTAAACATTTGTTCCCACCATTCCAAAGATTTTCTGCCTTTGCGAGTACAACAAACCATTCTAGATGCATCACCTGGGGAACTAGATAGTTCTCAGGGGATTGGCAACAGAACATGGACTTTTTGCCCATACATCCCAGATTTAAATCCGGTCCCAACTGGTGATCAACAAGAATCACCACATCTGTAACCTTGCTGGCAGCTGCCCTAGAGAAGTCCAGACTGAAGAGGCATTGGGGTCTGATCTTGCAAGGCACCAAACATCCTCAACTGCAACGGGAACAGAGAGTGCTCAGCACCTTGCAAGATCAGCCCCATGAACGCTACTCTATCCTCTCACCCTAGAGATGGGTTCCATAGGTCAAAGCTGAAGCATAGCTGCAAGCTAGTGTGGGAAATATTGCAACTGCAAAGGGAAGTTCTCTTACGGCTTGTCTACATGGGATATTAGTGCACAGCAAGCTAGGGTGTGAATCTACAGGCCAAATAGCTTGCCACACAGCACAGTCCCCTTTAACAAGCCCTCAGTTAAAACAATAGACCATTATTATTTACACTCCAATCATTTTTATTTACATCAAAAAAAGGGCATGGCCAAGCTTAGGGGTGATTCCAGATAAAAACAAAACAAAAAACACAGCCAAAACAAACAGCTCCACTAGGTGTTTTTTAGGAGGGCACTCCAGGGTGCAAGAATAAATATCAAGTCAGTTTTGACATTGGGAGGCCAGAGGGTGGGGATTGCTGGGGTTTCATTTAAAATGAAACAAAACAATACCTTCCATACCCCTGAAAAATAGGTAAAAATTTTGGCCGGTTATACTTGATAATAACTATCAGCATGTTTGCCTTTTTATGGGGTCTTTATTATCATAGCAAGAAAATTAGTATCTTTGTAGAAATTGAAGCAATAAACAGGAAATAACATCCTGGCTTTTTAAAGATAATGGCATCCTAGCCATATTGTCTCTGTAGATCATTTCCCTCCCATTGACTGCTTTAGTGGATAAATTCAAAGGCAATTTTAAATCTGTAGATGGTCTCAAATTTATTGGATCTGCAGCACTAGATCACCAACAAGCTTTGTGGACTCAATACGTAAGCAGAATTCATTTTTGGTGTGATAAAACGTCCTTCCTCAATGTTAAGTGTAGTACAGCACAAATGATAATGGTTTGCAACATGCTTGGGGACAGGGGATGCTGCTTGACATCTACTGGCAGTTGCTTGCTATTGTGCCAGAACTTTAACTGGGGTTAAAGTCTCTCATCTTAACCAAATTTCAGGAGAGATTCATCTCTGTGCTGGTGGAGAGCTATTCTTGGGCTGTTGAGGGCCATGTCCACCCCTGAAACAAGCTAGGGAAGGCTCTACCCTGTGCACCACTGCACTAGCTTGTACGGACATTAGCACTGAGGCACAGGTCTCTCCTAGCCATGCCCCATGCCACACCTTCCTCCTCTGGCATACTCCCCATTCTGCCTGCAGCCCTCACAAACATGCCCCTGGTACCAGGGCAGGGAATAGCTGCATAGGCAGGTCAAAGGCAGCAAAACCTACTCTGTACCTAGCGTATAGTAGGGTGACCAGATGTCCCGATTTTATAGGGACAGTCCTGATTTTCGGATCTTTTTCTTATATAGGCTCCTATTACCCCCCACCCCGTCCTGATTTTTCACACTTGCCGTCTGGTCACCCTAGCGTATAGCCTCCCACATCACTGCTATTCACCAGGGTGGAGAGTGTTATGCCTGTTCCATGCAACACAAAGACTGATCCAGAATTCCTAAGGTAACTGAGAACCTCTTTCTTCATAATCTCTTTGTGATTATCAAAAGCAAATGAAAATTTTGGATCCAAATAAGAGAACTAGAATCCTATAGGTTCATGAAAAGAATTTGGCCCAATATACATGCCAAAGGCTATAGGTCTAGAGAATCACCAATTTCATAGCAAACAAAATATCACCTTCCTATTTACTTCATCACCAATTAGCATTCAAACCTAAAACATCAAAAACTGACTCTTAATTACTGAAGCCAGCACTAATGACTCCAGTTATATTTCTACAGATTTCTGAACATTGGATTCTCCGTTACACATGCTGTATTTAAATTAGTTTCCTACCTCATTCCTAGTAATTATACTTTGACAAACCAAATTAAAATGCAATTAATATTTCTTTTTAAACCTACTTAAAACAGAAATGGAGCTTTAAGAACAAAACAATTTGAAACTATCTTCTAAATTTGAATTTAATTCCCCTTTACATCTTAAGACAGGAATTTCTTTATTCTTTTAAAGCTGCACAAGGGAAAAATATTTTATTTATTGAAATATAACACAGAAAGGCAACAAATGGCATTTTATTTTTATACTACAAGGTGTAAGTTTCTCACCAATCCAGACCAGAACCAAGTTGTGATGGTTTAATACTACATACATAAGTATAATGCCAGAAAGACTGTCAGCAGAAGGGAAGCACAGAAATAAGCTTCCTGTCCCATCCCTGGCACCCTCCCAAACCTACAAACTATTTTTCAACACCTCAATAAAACAAGTGCCACAAAGGAACTTAGAAGTCAAGGGCCATGGGCTGTATGTTTGTCACACATACACCTCCTGACCAACCCACCAATAGCAGCTATGCAAACACTGACACCAAGATAATCTGTATGGTGGGCCTATATGTATAGCCACTGCCTCTCAGAATACAGTTTTAGGATAATACTGCTTTTGCAGCATACATGCATTCCAATTTGAAGGCACTTCCATGAGAAGGTAGAATTTGGCTCTTAAAGTTCTGGATCATGATTATTACTTGAATATGACAGGGGAGACCAAAACAGCAGCATATCTGCAAAAGGCTAAACAAGAATTAACCAATTCATACAGAATATTCAGGAAAATCCTTTACATGTACTTATTTCATGTTATATGAGTCAGTAGGGCATTATTTGACCTGTGATTTCTGCAGAATGGATACTATGGCACATTATATAATATACTAATCAGAAGGAAAAAGAAAGAAAGAAAACTAGTGGATCCTAATCTCTAAAATTAAAAAGCCTGAATCATAAATTGTCACCATGCAGGGGCATATGGATAACCAAGAAGTTGTCAGGTAGCCACAATATATTCTACCAGTAGGAAGACCGGCATCTTCAGAAGGCAGCTAATCCAGATTCCCCCACGTTAGCAGCAGCAGGAGGCAACTCTGACAAAATTAAAAAAAAAAAAAAAAAAAAAAAAAAACTTCAAAACTTTGAAGACTCAACACTCCTTGGTTGCTGAAGAAGGGATGGTTGTAATAAAGCAATGTTAACAAATCTTGAAAATAATTCACCGGCTGCTTGCAAAAGAACAGGTGAAGTTATAATATGGTGCAAAATCAACAGCAGAGAGCATCACTGCAGTGTGGCCTAGTGGATACACTGGACTGTGACTCAGGAGACCTAGATGCTATTCCTGGTTCTGCCACTGGCCTGCTGGGTGAGCATCACCTCTGTTCCTCAGTTTTCCCAGCTGTAAAATGAGGATAAGGATACTCTGTCAAGCACTTTGAGATCCACTGATAAAAAGAGATAGGCATTATTATTAGTTTTTAATCGCAAAGGCTAGAGTAACAGAATTGGATATTCATTATTAGAGACGTAGTGTATAATTTTTATACAATTAAATACTATTTGCGTTGGAATATATTTAGCGTTAATTAAGATTCACAGATACAAACTAATGGGGCTGAATTGGTACCACAGTGTAAGGCAATAAAGTCCTCAGTGTGACAACTAGCTCTGGCAATACCATGTTTGTGTTATGTTTATTTCAGTTATATTTTTCCCCTAGTCTTCCTTGAGTATCCGTTACTCAGTACTGGTTGACAGGTTTTATGTTCACATATGAGGTTTAAAGAGGCTATTGCTTTATGTTCCTATATAAATAACAACATGCTACATTATTCTCTGCTGTCCAAGTGAAGGATTGATTGGGTTATTAATTTTGTATAAACTGTCAAATTGTTTTTATAGACAAATCAGAGAATTTAACACAAAATCAAATTCTTCCTTCACTTTTATCCATGCATTTCCATTGAATCTGGAGAAAGGGTACACTCATCCAAGGATTCTGAGTGAAGGTCAATGCTTTGGGCCCAATCCTGCAGCTATTTATGCTTGTAACTTTACTTATTTGGATAGCTCCATAGGGCGATGTGCGGATAAAGAATGTTTACATGCAACTAGAGGTAGCTGGAATTCAGTGATGCACAAAGTGGTCTGTATATATGCTGCTACAATTAGTAGAAGTCTTTGGGATCCCTCTGGATTAAAGATATAAAATCACTGTTTTCTCCAGTGTTTAATAGGAACAAACCCCAAAACAATCCAGGGTTCTAAAATGTGTTTAAGGCATGAAATAGTACAAGGAAAATATTTGTAAGAACTTTTATTTTTGTTAAAAATAAAAATTTTAGCTGATTTTCTGATTGACAGGCTCATCACAGTTGCCCGTAAGACATCTTAATCACTAGTAGGGTTTTTTTGTTTGTTTTTAAAGAAATCTACTAGATGGGTATAGAGAGAAATGTCAAGTAGACTGAAGAAAAAGAGCTGCCCACTTGCCTATGACTTTTTTTATTTCAGACAATGATACAGCATTAGTGCTTAGGAATATAAATTACCTTCAGTTAAGAGTCTCATAACTATTTCATTTGATCTGTAAAAAAAGTGTTATCAATGGATTCTTACTTCACAAGTCTGTCATGACAGTCTGGAGAAGGGGGAGCACTAATTAAACACAAATGCAAAATCGGTAAAGACCTTAAACTGATTAGACAATTAAAGTCAATGATTCTCGGAAATGAAAAACATTATTAGTTTTGCAAGAGTTATAAAAAGAGTCTAAAAGATTTACTACCATGTTAAGGATTTATACTCAATGCATATTCCAGTAAAAAGAACAACAATCATAAACTAGCCTCCCCCTTTCCTACTCTATAAAGGAAGGACAATTACTAAGGTCTCCTTCACCCACATTAGGAGAACTACAAAGGGATAATGAAAGTGTGTGTGCTGCAAAAGTAAGGCTCAGACAACAGAGCCATCAAGTTCATGCTGCATTTTGTTCGTTTTCTTGTTTGGGTGAATAATAGGTTTCCATTCAACTAGGTGACTAAGTAAAATATCCATATTCCTTTCATTATTCAGATAGTAAAAGCGATTTTCTTCAATAAAGATTTGCAGAATGGGGCACTCTCTTATGTAGACCCAGTTACATCACCCAGTGACTTGCATATGCATTTGAAGGATCAGGCCCTTGGAAAGAAGTGTACTTAAAACACAGATCATTCTTACATTACTCAGCAAATGATTATTTGATGTCCTTCCACAATATATTGATATAGAAAAGGACATCCCCCCCAATCTCATGAAACGAGACTCTTAAATATTCACGTCCATGAGGTCAAAACTACAACTATTATAAATTTACTTACAACTGCAGATACCATACTGCTGAACTATTCCAGTTGTCAGAGTGGTAATGTTGCAGACTGCCCTGCATGTTTAACCTTGATTGTACATAATTGTTAATCACTGACCCATTCTCCAACACTCTTAGACTGGAGTATGTTGCTAAGCAACCAATGTTTGCTCCAGATACTTTTTAAAACTAGTGTAGCAATGACCAGGAGTCAACAAAGTGAGTATTGACCATTATACGGACTGGTTTTGAGGTGGGGGCGGGGGGGTAGCTAGATAGTAGTTACATATTGGTCTGTTTAAAAATGTAACCTTAAGCGTTATTCTACCATACATCAAAAATTCTTAGAGACGCCTTTACAACATTGTAGACTACAACACAGTTTACAGTCTTTTTGGCCAATAAAATTATACTGCCTCTGAATTTATACTGAAAGTTTTAGAATCAAGTGCCACTAGCATTATGTGATACATTCCCTGAATTTCTCATTAAATAAAGATGAATAGTAAGTTTCATACATAGTTTACACTTACCTGAGCAGGAAATCACACACACTTTTCTAAGGCATAATAATTCTAAACTAGTAGAACCTACACCAAACACCACCATTTTGTTTGTCTGCCAATCCAATATGAATAGCAACCCTTCATATAGTGACTAGGAATTACAGATTACATCCTTAAGATCAATATTACTATGTGCATGACAGGGGTCCATTTAACTACAGGAATGTTCAAAAACCCAGGCCGAGTTTTAATAGGGAAAACAGCAGTTTTTAAAAAGCTAATGGTAATCTATTTACTCTCTGGGCCAAAAGTAGTAGAATACTGCTCAAAAGATAGTTAGCAACAACAACAAAAAAGTGGAATTTGTATATTATGCCAGGTTGCTGGGAATGTGCAAGTGTTTTTGTTTAGTTATCTCAATGGTGCAGTATTCCATCACTAACAGCTATGACCACATATTAAGGTTAATTGTTAGAGGCTTGATCTTTCACTGGTTGAAATCAATGACAAAATACCACTGACTTCAAGGGAAGCAAAACTGGGCAACTAAATTAATTATCAAGAGGGAAACTGATAAAATTAAGAAGCAAAGGAAGAACATGCAGACAGCAAAGCTCCACGGTTCTGTTTTCACGTTCTACTAAGAGAAGTCAGGCCTTAATGGGTAGGCTCAAAGAATCTGGCCTTTTAGGAGAAAACATACCGACATGCTTAGATGAATATTCTAGTAGTTGAAAATGTTTCATTTCCAGAATAAGGCAATGTACCAATTCCACACACCTGTACAAATATATTTGCTTTAGTTTAGGATTGTGAAAAAGAAACCAGACAGGAGTTGGGGCAAGGAGGAACCCCCTCCACACACACACACACACCGTAGTTTGGGCCCTACAATTATTGTTTCATTTAAAGCCAAATCTTCTTTCATCAAATGCAGTCATGATTATAATAATGATCTCTAAAGATCAGAGTATTGGAGCTGATCAAAAAATTTAAAACTTAAAAAAAAAATTGCAAAAAACTTTCCCCCCCTCATTTTTCAACCAGCTCTAATGTGTTACTTTTAAAAAAAAAAAACCAAAAAAACAAAAACAAAAAAACCACCATTGCATTTAGGGAAAATCTTGGCTCTCCTGAGGTCTACGGCAGAACTCCCATTGACTTCAGTAAAGCCGGGATTTTCATTCTTAGTATAAGCTCAAACCTAAAGCTGTGTAGCATAGTAATATACACCACTACATTTCAAACACAGGTTCTGCACTAAAATCAGCATTTGGAGTACATTTTAGTTATTTTGAGACAGATTATAAACCAAACACAAGTGCTAGCAGATTATTAGCCATTAAAAAAAAAAACACTATTAAGTGTAATGAAATTACACAAAATCAAGGACCCTAGTATAATTTGACCACTTCCCTTTATGGTAAAACTATCAGTGAAAAGTTTTAGAGGATTTCAGAACATATAACCTGGGTTTGCAGGATTATTCTCCTAGCAGTATGTTTTCACAAAGACATGCAGTGTGTACGTGTCACTCCTTTGTCAGTCAAGCATTCTGATTTTTAAAAAATTCTAACTCCTATGTATTAGTTCCCCCAAAATAAACATTGCAGCACTACTAAAATTTCTAGGTCACAAAGCTGTCCTGCCAAACGCAAAACCCTACGTGCTGGGTTTCTCAGTGACCTGGCTCTGCTTGTCTATTTCATTCTTGCAAGCTAAGATGTGGAAATATACAAATATCTTGGTCCCTGAAGTTCCTGGAGTATAAGTTCCATTATGTTCTAAGACAGGCAGACAGAAAGAACATAAGGACAGTGCAATATGCATGAGCACATGGGCCTCAAGCATACATGCATGATCACAATCCAACAGACAGCCAGTAGAACTAATTTTAGGCTTATCAGGCTTTGCAGAATTACTTCAACAACAGAAAGTGAACCATAAAAGACTCCAAAATGCACACACTTCCCAAGGAAGACAGCAATTCAGGTAATACCCAATGAGTGTTGCAGTCACTAACTGGCCAATCCTCCAGTCCTCAAGGAAACAATTCATATCAAAGTCAGTTTTCAGAGTAGCAGCCATGTTAGCCTGTATCAGCAAAAAGAACAGGAATATTTGTGGCACCTTAGAGACTAACACATTTATTTGAGCATAAGCTTTCGTGTTGATTGTTGAAGTCACTGGGAATTCTGACAGCATCAAGCTTCAAAAACAGACTTCGAGAAACTGCTGAACTCGAATTGATATGCAAATTAGACACAATCAATTTAGGTTTGAATAAAGACTGGGAATGTCTGAGCCATTGCAAACATTGAATCTATCTCCCCATGTACCCTGTTTCCCCGAAAATAAGACATCCTCCGAAAATAAGGCCTACTTACAGTTTTGCCTCTTGTTGTAATATAAGGCATCCCCCCGATAATAAGACCTCCCCGATAATAAGGCATCCACCGATAATAAGGCATTTTTCATTTCTGAAAAATAAGACATCCCCTGAAAATAAGACCTAGCGCATCTTTGGGAGCAAAAATTAATATAAGACACTGTCTTATTTTCAGGGAAACAGGGTAAGTAGTCTCACACTTCTTATCAAACTATCTGTACTGGGCTATCTTGATGATCACTTCAAATGTTTTTTTTCCCTCTTACTTAATTGGCCTCTCAGAGTTGGTAAGACAACTCCCACCTGTTCATGCTCTCTGTATGTGTGTGTGTATATATATATATATATATATATCTCTCCTCAATATATGTTCCATTCTATGCATCCAAAGAAGTGGGATGTAGCCCACGAAAGCTTATGCTCAAATAAATTTGTTAGTCTCTAAGGTGCCACAAGTACTCCTTTTCTTTTTAAAGATCCCAAGAGTGAGCCATGAAACTTTCTACTTAAGGGTCAAAACAGAAATAATTAAATTAAATAGCTTTTTAAAAAAGAAAACTACCTAATTTGCTTTACACAGTAAGTTACCAGGCAGGAAACAAATCTGATCATTTGTCAAATTTGAAAATAAGAATTTTTAATTAAAATTCTGGGGGGGTGGGAAATAAATACTGTGGGAAAAAATTACATTACTTAAATATTAAGGGCTGGATTTTAAGGTCTGCTGATGGCCTTAAAGCAGCTGAAGGCGGCCAATGGAAAATATACCCAGCACAGGAGAATCCTCCAGTGGCATAAAACTGACAGAACTGGGGGAGCTATTCAGGATCATGGGGGGGGGGGAGAGAGGGGGAAATGGTGAGGGCATTGTGAAAGTATATTCCGGATCTTCTCCTGGCAATCAGCTGCCACTCATCCTCTCCACTTTATCCACACAAGACTCAAGCCCTAAAAATAACAACATTAAAAATTCTTATGACATCCAGCCAGGATGAGCCAGTTTGGGCTTTGCCATCAGGCTCTCTCATCCTGGTATAGTCACAAGTCACATTTCCGAAAGATAGACACCCCCAGTCAGAGGCTGAGAAATCACCCTTGAATTACAAGATTAACTGACAAACATCTCTCAGTTCCTATGCAACAAGACAGGTTTCAGAGTAGCAGCCGTGTTAGTCTGTATCCGCAAAAAGAAGAACAGGAGTACTTGTGGCACCTTAGAGACTAACAAATTTATTAGAGCATAAGCTTTCGTGGACTACAGCCCACTTCTTCGGATGCATATATGCTTATGCTCTAATAAATTTGTTAGTCTCTAAGGTGCCACAAGTACTCCTGTTCTTCTTTATGCAACAAGAGAGAGTTCTCACTCTGGTCCAAATCCTGAAGTCCTTACTCCATTTATATTCAGCTTTCCCTCTAACAAAACTGCCAGGGAAGTCAACAGCAATTTTACCTGAGCAAGGGACTTGGTAAAAATGGTGAAGAAAGAGTAAAAACCTCAAAATTTGGCACACACTGAACTTTCAGAAAACAGACTGTGCAACCATTAGCACACTTTACTAGCAACAAAGCACAGCTCAAAGAATATTTTTTAAAGAGAGGAGAGCAGAAGCTGGGAGGCTCAGGGGATTGGTAATGGAATTTAGGGCCCCTCACCTCTAGGCTGTCAATTCAAATCCAGCCCAGGCCAATAGCGATCGAAAGTCATTGCCATTCAATGCTCAATGAAATAATGTTGTTGGTCTGAGTCCACTTCCAAGTGAACAAGGGCCATATTAGGAAGCCATTAGCATAATTTGCATGCTTGCTGGGAGTCTCACAGGAGAGGTGAGGTCCAGGAAAACGTGCAGATCAATTCCTCCTCTCCCTCCACACCACACGCTTAGCTCAAGGCTGAGGCATACTGGCAGAGCAGCTTGCATTGCTGCTGTACCCTTTCTGTGGAGAACACACTTCAGTTTCAAAAGCTATTACTCCAGCATCCTTCAGCAATAAAATTCACACAAATGATTTAATTTACAATTAATTAAGGTACCAATGCAGAAATAAATTCTCATTTACAATGTAAATTTGAGATGGTGCAGAAGAAACAGGATATTAGCAATAGCATTCTCATCTCTACACACCAGGAGGAAATTCTGGAGAGGGTAAAGGAGAAAAAAAATACCTAGTGGTAACTGTAAATCACAATCCCTAGTATTTCATAGAAGATTAGGACTGCACTTCACTATACCTTTTCCTTGTGCTCTGTGAAGCAGAGAGCAGGCACGTGTAGCTGGGCTGTTTCTTGTATCTCATCACCAACCATTTTCTCCATGTAAAGTGAGAATCTTTTCGGTCACTGCTTTGAATCAGGCCCAAGTTAGTGGGATCTAAACTCTTTGCCACCTGAAAACTGCTCAATTAAATGCTGTTGCCTCAGTGAAGCTCTTAGGGCAATTCTGTACCACCACCACCACCAAACCCCACAGCAGAGAGTTTCAGAGCCTGGATCAAATAACTCTGGTTTGTGCTGCAAGGCTAAAAATAGCAATATACATGATCAGGCGTGGGCTGGAGCCTGGGCTCTGAGACACCCCCACACACACACACACCCCCCACACACACACCCCACCCCACCCACCCACCCCCACCAGGTTCCAGAGACCAGGCTCCTGCCCAAGCCTGAACATCTAACACTGCTATTTTCAGCCCCGCAGAGCAAGCGCTGGAAGCCAGAGCCAGAGGAAGCCTGTGCCACAGGTCTTAATTGCAGCGTAGACTCGTCTTTTTTCGCTGTGTAGAAGTACCCTTAGTGGGCAGGTCTCCCTCTAACAAAAGCACAGTTGACAGCTTCAGCAGAGGTACAGAGACTGAACAACCAACTCACCTGTAAAGGCAGCACATTAGCAGGTCGTGAAGCTTACATTGCTAGTGTTCAGATCTTGCAAATGCTTACTATCTGGTAAGTGTTTGTATCCTTGAATAATCCTATGGACTTCAATGGGCCACTCAGTAGTAAGCACTCACCCAGTAGGAGGCAGCTGAATTACTGAGCCCCACAAGCTCATTCACATGTATGATGTTCTTCTGTGAATAATGTGAAGAGCTAATGTAATAGCTTAGGCCTTAGCTACACTGGCAATTCACAGTGCTGCACTTGCTGCGCTCAGGGGTGTGAAAAAACACCCCCCACCCCCCGAGCGCAGCGAGTGCAGCGCTGTAAAGCGCCAGTGTAATCAGCGCCTGCAGTGCTGCACGCTCGCTCGCAACGCTGCAAGCTATTCCCCTCGGAGAGGTGGAGTACATAGAGCGCTGCGAGAGAGCTCTCGCAGCGCTGGCGGCGCAACTACACTCGCGCTTCACAGCGCTGCGGCAGCGCTGTGAATCCGCGAGTGTAGCCAAGCCATATGTCTTATAAAACAGTAAGATTTGTAATACAAACATTATATTTAACAGAACTCAACTTCAATCAGTTGGAGCATGGAAATTCAGAGGATGTGTCAGCATCACAATTTGTATTTATTTCAGGGTCAGCTTGGGGGCAGACAAGAAACCTACAGGTATGAGGCAGCAACATTAACCAAAAAACAATCCCATCTCTGTATTGTCTTTTAAGCACACATTGATTGACACCTGATAAACTTTGTGCTCTTAGGCGTCCAATTCCTTGGATCCTTTTGCCTTCTCCTCCTGTGCCTCTGACACATCAGGCAGTTCAGTTCTTCCATTGATTATGGTCGCCCGCTAGTTGAGGTGAGTAGCCTCCAACCTCTTTTTGTGAGCCACTGTCATCGGCCAAGTCTCTGCTCCATAGAGTAGCCTGCTCAGTCACATGGTATATTCTGACCTGTAGTTTGGTGTGGAGACCCTTTGTTTGACCAGATGGGTGACAGGGATGGATCACTTGATGATTACCTGTTCTGTTCATGCCTCCTGGGGCACCTGGCATTGGCCACTGTCGGAAAACAGTATACTGGGCTAGATGGACTTTTGGTCTGACTCAGTATGGCCGTTCTTATGTTATTCAGCCTTCCAACAGTGGTGTTTGCTTTTCCTAATCACACATGAATATCTTCACTGCAGCCACCTTCAAATTTCATCACAGTCTACAGATAGCAGAACTCTACCGGTTTGATTTCTTTTCCATCCACATACACCTTTGCATCTGTTGTCCAAATTTCTACCTTCTGGATCCTGGTTTTCTCAGCATTTACTTTCAATCCAATTTTTTTGCTTCCTGTTCTACCTCTGCTTTAAGGGCAATCATTCCGTTCTATGTCATACTTAGTAAAGCATCATCATCATCATCAAAATCAAGATAGTGGAGATGAGTTGCACTAACTCATTTTACACCAGCTATGATGCCTTTTGTCCCACTTCCTCACCCAGTCTATTACTAATGCAAAGAGGATTGGTGACAACACACACCCTTGTCTAACTCCAGTCACAATACTGAACCTCTCACCTAGGCCTCTAGCCAATCTACTTCCATCATAAAAACTCCTTGACTCTCTTGTCTGGTATTCCATAGCTTCTAGCAAAATTCTACAGGGTCTCTACCAGTGCAACGTTGCTAGAAATGATGGATCCTTCGCTGGAAACAAATTATTTGCAAACACAAAAAAGTCAGTCCTCACCACATGTATTTAAACTCACCTTTCCACTCAGGTCAAAATGCAGGAAAGAGTATACAAGGAAACAGATGGCTCTATATTGAACACAAGGCATAATTTACTTGAGGGCTGAGGACAGATGTGGGAGGCAGGAAAACAGAGCTGCAGATCAACACCAAGCCTGAATTCAGACTTGTATTTGAAGCAGTACTGTGCTATAAATAGTGTAGCACACACTATAGCCATTCGAACTCTTAAATGTAAAATTCCTCAAAGTTAAATTTGCTTTCCCTTTCCATGGCATAATCTCATCTGAAGTGAATATTCAGTTGGTTGGTGGCGGTCACAGATTAAAATAATAAAAATCAATGTGATTATATATCAGCCTCTACTATAAATACCAAACAATTTCCCCACTATTTTCACCTATTGTTTTGCCAAATTGCAGACTGGCTTCCTGGACACTTAGGTTGCGATTATGCTGTGCCATGGTGCTCATTTTTATATGGTTATACCACAAACAGAAAAATAGGCATGTGTCCCAAGATGTTAGCATATTCCACCAGCCAGTCAGAATTCAGAAAGGGTAAGAGCCTTATTGAAATTAAGCAATGAAGAAAAGGCTAAATATACACATGACCTTTTATTTCTACATAACTAAAAATATTGATGCACAAGCCACAGGCAAGTTGTATGGCGATATCCTGAGAGACTATGAGCACCCTCAACTGCTGAAGTCAATGGAAGTGAGGTGGCTCAGGCCCCAATCCTGCAAGGTGCAGAGTGCCTTCTTTGCCATGGAGCACATCCTCAGCACCCATTTTAGCTAATGGGAACTGAGACTTCTCAGCACCTCTCAAGAGTTGCTCAGCAACTCACAGAATCACCCCTTTCCTGAGCAGGTCAAGTCAACATTGCAATAGTTAAGGATTTTCTTTACAGGAAGAGCACCTAGAGGATAATAGGGCTATAAGGAATAGACAGCATAGATTTCTCAAGAACAAATTATACCAAACCAACCTAATTACCTTCTTTGACTGTGTTACTGAGCTAGTGGATGGGGGAAAAAGCAGCAGACGTGATATATCTTGATTTCACACCCTAACTTCTATACCTGGAAAGATACTGGAACAAAATATTAAAACAATCAATTTGAAGTTTGCCATGTTGTTGTAGCTGTGTTGGTCCCAAGATATGATAAACAAGATGGGTGAGGTAATATATTTTATTGGACCAACTTCTATGGGTGACAGACAGGCTTTCAAGCTCAACGGAGCTCATCTTCAGGAAAAAGTGAATCTTGAAATATAAATGTAGGAAGCTATAAGAAAAACACTGCTGTACCTGATATAGACACACACTCTTTATGGAAATACGTTTGTAAACGTAGCCCACTGGTCAGTGCGTGTCACAGGTCCCCCTCTGGGCCTGATCAATAGAAGATGTGAATGTTACAGCCCCTGCTAGAGAACCTGGGCTCTTTACCTCTTGCTATTAGCTTGGGCCAGTCCCCAATGCGTTAGCCAAGGCAGTAGCTGTCACAAACACCATCCCGAAATTAGCTCTTCTAAACTGTGTTTATAGCAGAGAGAGAGACAAGGTGAGTGAGAGAACTTTTATTGGGCCAACTTCTCTTTGTATGTAGGGGTCAGAGGGGATGAGTCATTTGGGGATGAAGTTCTCTTTCTTGCAGTTGCCCAGGAAGTAGATGTCACTGTTAAGTTTGGCTTCCTTCTTCAAGTTGTAGAGTTTCCATTTCAGATATTACCTCACCCAGCTTGTCTCTCTCATATCCTGAAACAAACAGATACAACACACACACAAATATACAAATAACAGACTGTTTCACAATATTTTTATTTACTTTTTCAGAGCAATTTTTAAAGCGTTTGCTTTGTTTAAAGCAGTTCATTTCCTGCAACATATCCATCAGAGAACCAGAGGCGCCGACTTTCTCATGTGCCAGGGGGTGCTTGACCCCTGCTCTGCCCAAAGCCTTGCCCCCACTCCACCCCTTCCCCCAAGGTGCCACGCCCACCCTGCCTCTTCCCACCTTATTTATTCTGTAAATAAGAAGCGGACAACATTTTCTCCAGTAAATGTAAATAAACTTGTTTGTCTTAGCAATTGGCTGCACAAGAAGTAGGACTGAGTGGACTTGTAGGCTCTAAAGTTTTACATTGATTTATTTTTGAGTGCAGTTATGTAAACAAAAAATAAAATGTTTGTAAGTTGCACTTCCACGATAAAGAGATTGCACTTCAGTACTTGTATGAGGTGAATTGAAAAATACTATTTCTTTTGTTTATCATTTTACAGTGCAAATATTTGCAATAAAAATAATATGAAGTGAGCACTGTGTACTTTGTATTCTGTGTTGTAACTGAAATCAATATATTTGAAAATGTAGAGAAATATCCAAAAATATTTAATAAATTTCAATTGGTATTCTATTGTTTAACAGTGCAATTAAACTTGTGATTAATCATGTTTTTTTTAATCGCCATTATGTGATTAACTCAAAAAAAATTGAGTTAACTGCGATTAACCGACAGCCCTACTATTAAAGTATCTTGCCTTTTGGAGGCAAAATATCAGTCTTATTTTCACTAAACTTTTGATGACAAGAAAAGGGTTAATTGTACTCTCAGTCCTGATGCAAGAAGGATATTCACTTCTGTTTTAAACAGACTGACAGACATAAGTTTGAGGAGAGACAGGATGGAAAATGTGTGTGCGTGGTGGGGGTGGGGGGGGGGAAATACAGCTTTTGTTGTTGCTCTTGGACCTCTGGGCAGCTGGTCAGCCACGAACGGATGCTTTGTGCGAGCAGGTTGGCCTCAACACCTGTTGCTTGGACGCTGGCTCGCATTCCTGTCAAGGACATCATCTGGTTGAGTCCTCTCTCCTTAGACAGGGTAGATCTGGATGGGCCATCTCATCTTGCTGTGCTGATGTATGCAGTACAGTTGATTTCAGGATCTGATGAAAGGCCAAGAGAGCGAGAGAGATAGGACAGGAGGAAGAATAGTTGGGCAGAAAGTAACACAGAAAGAAAATGGAGACATAACAGGATTCTACATGCATCTGACTGGAGCCTCTGTGGTGCTGACAATCAGATATCCGCACTTATGGGGTGAGGGCTGGATGTCATGATGATAGGACGACTTCAGGACTCACAGTTGAAGAATAAAATTCCTTAAAGAAAAGCAAGGCCTGACGGCATTCCTCTCAGGAAGAAAATCCTTCGGTCTGGTCTGCTTTTTCTGTCTTGGGGTTGGGTGAGATGAGCTGGGATGAGACAAGTCAAGAGCAAATGATATTTTTCAAAGTTTCTTTTTTGAGCCCTCCCCAAAAAACAGGGGGTGGAGAGTGGGTGGCATAGTTGATCCCTTCATTCTTTGTCCCCCAGTTATGCCCAACATCTGACACATCAATTTTGGTTCACTAATTTCTGGATCCACATTTTCTTGTTTATCAAGTATGATCATAACACAGTCCTTGAGTTATATCTTGGCCTTTTTGTTTGGACCAATTTAGTTTCTTTTCTAGTTTTCTTGCACCTGTTTATAACATTGTTGTCAACTTCAAGAGATCAAACTTCTGAGTTCCCGCTCTCCCCCCAAAAAAATCATGAGATTTTTTTTTAAAAAGATGATGTGGTTTTTTTAGGTCAGTCTTTATTTTTGAACTCTCCCTGCCCATCCACAGGGTGTGTCAATTAGCGTTGGCCACTCTCCCACATGTACTGGATAACACAGGCACCAGCTTCCTCCTTTCCCCTGGGATGCTCAACCCCTGCTTAGCCCCAGGCCCTGCCCCCACTCCCTTCCCCCATGGCCCCACCTCACCTCTTCCTGTCCAGTTCCAGCCACTCCAAGTGCGCCCCGTCCCCGCTCCTGTGGAGCGCCCACGGAGTCAGCACCTATGCTGGATACGGTGATTTTGGCCCCTGCTGCAGGAGCTCTCACCACATCTGCCCATCTCCTGCCCAGCAAATAATCCTGCACCCCAGGTCCCATCAGTTCTGTCCCCACCCAACCTCCCCTCAATTCAGCCCCCCACTCCCTTCAGTCCCCCAGCCCATCATCAGCCCATCAGTTCAGTCCCCCTAGCCTATTGACCCTGACAGCCCTCCCAGCACTCACCCATCTGCTCAGCACCCACCATCAATTCAGCCCCCCACCCCTTCAGCCCCACCCCCCTCTCCTCACTTCAGTTCCCCTGCAGCCCCCAGGCCATAGTTCAGCCTTCTCAGCCTCACTACTGCTTCTCTTAAGATTCTCCACCCTCCCCAGGCTTGGGGGGCTGCAGTGGGGTCCCCTCTGCCATTTCCCTGGCTGACAGCCAGAGCCCCTCCTGGGGCTGGAAAAAAAAAATCCTGAGCTTTGAGAGTGCTCTTGTAAGATCATGAGTGAGGCTTAATTTTACATAGAAATCGCATCTCTTGTGACAGATGTGTAAGAGTTGGTATGTCTGGGAAAGAGAAGGCCAGGGGGTCAGAGATCCATGGGAAGGTCTATGCCGCCTTCCCCCACTCCCAGCTGCTGCTTTGTGTCCTGTAGAACAAACACCTGAGAATGTGGTGCAGCAGGACACGGAGTGTGAATTGTAGGCAATACGGGAATTCTGCACAATGTGGTATTATTGATAATTCTGCCACTTGTGAGCATTTGCAGGATTGAAGCCTATGTAAGCACCAAGCTGTAGCCCTTGTTCACATTTGTACAGATACCCACTCTTAGTCTAGAAAAAGAAAGTTACTGTTTGAGTCTTCTACCTGCAATGATTTGGAGTCCACATCCTAGAACTGGGATTTAAAGTACCTAGCATCCTATTGACTTCAACAGACTTTGGATCTGGCCCTTAAGAGAGGGGAAGAAGAGTGCAAGAGATGAAGGGTCTACTGTTCAAAATAGAACATGAGCTGAGCATAAAGTAAACCATCATGGAACACTGCCATTTCAGGTTATGTAATTATGAAGCATGATAGACAGAAACAGACAAGTATTTTCCTCCTACCTTTGTCACCACAAGGACTCAACAAACAAGGGAAGTGCTAAATACCTTCTACAAGAAGCTGAGCAGTGTCTTAAATGGGAGTTGAGGGCACCCAGCTCTTCACAAAACATCATTCAGCACTTGGCAGGACCAGTCCCTTTTCTTTGAGTAAAACCTTTTCAATTAAGAATCTTTCCGCACTGCAGCAGGCAGTGACCACAAAACAACAATTATGTATAATAATTTTGGGGGATGGTTCTGAACTTTTAATTAAGAGGCGTATTGTATTAAAAGAAAGAGCCAAAAATTATGTATTTTGATGCCACGTCGCATCGTATTAATTTAACAGATAAAAGTCTTGCTGGAAAGCATTGTGTGTGTTAATTCTACAATTCTAACTTCATGCATAAATAGATTCTGGCCAGGAAAAATATCATATGTAGGAGTTTTACAGAACTGTTAGAGTCAAGTCAAGGAGAAAGAATGTGTTACAGTAATTGATGTTTCTTTGAAACAAGAATTTCTGAGTCCCAGGAAATGAGCATTGCTGCTAATTTTTATTGTTGCTGTTTTGCAGTGGAATGTTGTGAAAGCCAAGACTATAATAGGGTTAGAAAAAGAACTAGATAAGTTCATGGCTGATATGTCCATCAATGGCTATTAGTCAGGATGGGCAGGGATGGTGTCCCTAGCCTCTGTTTGCCAGGAGCTGGGAATGGATCACTTGATGATTGCCTCTTTTGTTCATTCCCTCTGGGGCACCTGGCATTGGCCACTGTCGGAGGACAGGATACTGGGCTAGATGGACCTTTGGTCTAACCCAGTATGGCTGTTCTTATGAAATATTAATCTCCCAAAAAACATATCTTCCTTATAGCAGGATTATCTGGCTATTTGGACTCTCTCCTCAGACCCTACGCTACCAGCACTCCCAGCTATCTTCGAGACACCACCGACTTCCTGAGGAAACTACAATGCATTGGTGTTCTTCCTGAAAACACCATCCTGGCCACCATGGATGTAGAAGCACTTTACACCAATATTCCACATGAGGATGGACTACTGTCAGGAACAGTATCCCTGATGAGGCCACAGCACGCCTGGTGGCTGAGCTTTGTGACTTTGTCCTCACCCACAACCACTTCAGATTTGGGGACAACTTATACCTTCAAGTCAGTGGCACTGCTATGGGTACCCGCATGGCCCCACAGTATGCCAACATTTTTATGGCTGACTTAGAACAATGTTTCCTCAGCTCTCGTCCCCTAGTGCCCCTCCTCTACTTGCGCTACATTGATGACATCTTCATCATATGGACCCACGGAAAGGAGGCCCTTGAAGAATTCCACCTGGACTTCAACAATTTCCACCCCACCATCAACCTCAGCCTGGACCAGTCCACACAAGAGATCCACTTCCTGGACACTACAGTGCAAATAAGTGATGGTCACATAAACACCACCCTATACTGGAAACCTACTGACCGCTATATGTACCTACATGCCTCCAGCTTCCATCCAAGACACATCACACGATCCATTGTCTACAGCCAAGCCCTAAGATGCAACCGAATTTGCTCCAACCCCTCAGACAGAGACAAACACCTACAAGATCTTTATCAAGCATTCGTAAAACTACAATACCCAGCTGGGGAAGGGAGGAAACAGAGTGACAGAGCAAGACGGGTACCCAGAAATCACCTACTACAGGACAGGCCCAACAAGGACAACAACAGAACACCACTGGCCATCACATACAGCCCCCAGCTAAAACCTCTCCAGCACATTATCCACGATATACAACCTATTCTGGAAAATGATCCTTCACTCTCACAGACGTTGGGAGGCAGGCCAGTCCTCGCTTACAGACAACCTCCCAACCTGAAGCAAATACTCACCAGCAACTACACACCACACCACAGAAACACCAACCCAGCAACCAATTCCTGTAGCAAACCTCGTTGCCTACTCTGTCCCCATATCTACTCTGGCGACACCATTAGAGGACCCAACCACATCAGCCACACCATCAAGGGCTCATTCACCTGCACATCCGCTAATGTTATATATGCCATCATGTGCCAGCAATGCCCCTCTGACATGTACATTGGCCAAACCGGACAGTCCCTCCGCAAAAGAATAAATGGACACAAATCGGACATCAGGAATGGTAACATACATAAGCCAGTAAGTGAATACTTCAATCTCCCTGGTCATTCTATTACAGATTTAAAAGTCACTATCATTGAACAAAAAAACTTCAGAAACAGACTTCAAAGAGAACAGGAGTACTTGTGGCACCTTAGAGACTAACAAATTTATTAGAGCATTTATTAGAGCAATTTGTTAGTCTCTAAGGTGCCACAAGTACTCCTGTTCTTTTTGCGGATACAGACTAACAGGGCTGCTACTCTGAAACCAGACTTCAAAGAGAAACAGCAGATTCATTTGCAAATTTAACACCATTAATCTGGACTTGAATAGGGACTGGGAGTGGCTGGCTCATTACAGAAGCAGCTTTTCCTCTCCTGGAATTGACACCTCCTCATCCATTATTGGGAGTGGACTACATCCACCCTGATTGAATTGGCCCTGTCAACACTGGTTCTCCACTTGCGAAGTAACTCCCTGCTCTCCATGTGTCAGTATATAATGCCTGCATCTGTAACTTTCACTCTATGCATCCGAAGAAGTGAGGTTTTTACCCACAAAAGCTTATGCCCAAATAAATCTGTTAGTCTTTAAGGTGCCACCAGACTCCTTGTTGTTTTTGTAGATACAGACTAACACAGCTACCCCCTGATACTTGATATCTTCCTCTGTGGAAGAAGAGAAGTGAATGACGCTGTTAAACCAGAAACCCAGTGAAAATGCTTATTTAGTCCTGATTCCACCTCCCTTGCCCACACTGAGTATCATCTTACTCCATGCCTATTCCATAGCCTTATTAGGGATGTGTTGCTCACATGAATGAACACTAACTCACTCAAGTATTCCTGTTGGTGTCAGTGGGAACACTTGCATGAGTAACTATTCCAGTGTGAGTACAGACATATTAATCTGGGGCATACAAATTAAATGTACCTGCTCATTCTGTGGGAAGATTTATTCAAAAGCTCCAAAAATTTTAGGCTATATCTATACTGTGCACCTTACAGCGGTACATCTGTTCCACTACAACCGTGCCACAGTAAAGTATGCAGTGTAGCTTCTCTTTGCCTGCTGACAAACACTGTCCACACCAGCGCTTTTTGTCGGTAAAACTTTTGTCTGTCGGGGGGTGTTTTTTTCACACCCGTGACCGGCAAAAGTTTTACCAATGAAAATGCAATGTAGACAATATTTTGTTTAGTGCAAAACTGGGGCCAAGATTGAATTATTTTTATATTTTTTCAAGTGTATTAATCACCTAAGGTTCTGAGTAAAAAAAAAAAAATGATTTAATCACATTAAGGGAATCAGAATTTGGCCCACTCACTTTGAAGTACCTTAAGGCACAGGCAGACCCATTAAAGTCAGTATAATTACTCATGAAGTAAAGTGCTACGCAATAGGATTACAGGTTTAGAATATGAACCATTGTTTAAAAATTATATATAATTTTTTTTTCCAGGAAAGCTAAAAGAATATTTCATCACTTGGGGCTATATCATGCCTTTTTTTTTTTATATGCAGACTCCCCATAGAAGTCAAATATCAGATGGGAAGTTTTTATATTTTTCATTTTTTGAAGCAAACATTCTTCTGTAAAGAGAGGATCCATCCAAGAGAGGATAGTAATCTGTGTTTGATCAAGCACATTGCTGCAGATTCAGTAGCAAAATTCTATAAACATTGCAAAATAGGTTCACTGTTATATAGGATTAAAAAAAACTACAGTTGGAGCTTAAACAAGATGAAAGTCAAATAAATACTTTCAAATTACAATATTTACAAGTAGAGATTTTTTAGTTTCATATTATTTGCAATTTCACTTAACTAGGGTTACCATATTTCAGCAAGTAAAAAAAGAGGACAGGAGGAGCCCCGCCCCACACTTCCTGCCCCCCCCCAGAACCTCCAACCCTCCCCCCACTCCTTGGCCGCTGACTGCCCCCTCCTGGGACCCCAGCTCATAACTGCCCTCCAGAACCCCACCCCCTGACTGCCCAAAACCTTATCCATACCCCTCCCAGAAAGCACCCCCCCGAATTCCTGACACCCTCCCCCCCCCCCCCCCCCCGTCTCTTGACTGCCCCCTCCAAAACCTCCCTGCCCCTTCTCCAACCCCCTGGTCCCCTTGTTGTTGGCCTTTGCCTAACGTCTCTGTGAACTTGCTCAGGAACGGCCTGAGCCGTTCGTCCCGGCAGCAGTGGAGGAGGAGCGGGGGAGGAGCTCCAGACTGCCGGAGGTGATCTGCGAATGCAGGGAGGGAGGGAGTGATCTCTGCTGCAGGGGAGGCAGAGGAAGGGCTCTCTCTGGCTGTTGGAGCCCCATGTAAGTGGCACCATCCGGCTGGCTGCCCTGTTAGCCGCGCGTGCTCTGCAGGGGGGGCGGGGGGAGGAGAGTCCGGACATTTACAAATTCCCCCCGGACGCTATTTTTAGCTCAAAAAGCCGGACATGTCCGGGGGAATCCGAACGAATGGTAACCCTAACTTAACTTAGTAAGTCCTTAGTAAGGCCTGATCCAAAGCCCAAAACACAAGGGCATAAGAAGATTAAATCCTACTCCCTTTCCAAAGGCTGGAGTCACAACCTGAGCAAAGCAGAGCAGGGGAGCTTTACTCCCTAGAACAGCCAGGTAAGGGCTGTGACAACCCACCTCTGTTTGTTTGTGGAAGCACTCGTGATACACTAGGCACTTTCCAGACATGCAAAAAGAGACCATCCCTGCCCAACTCTAAGGGTGGATGGACCGATAGAGATCAGGGAAGGGAAACAGAAAAACGAAAGTGCAGATCGCATGGTATGTATACAAATGTAATGTCTAGCATGTGCACAGGCTGATATCTTTCTGAGAACTGTAGACCTAGTAGCAGTTTACAATACTACAAAACAATTTCTATCAATTGCATCAGCAGCCTAAGATTGCAAAAGGATCTTTATAATCTAACCACTCCTTGCAGATACAAAAACAACAAGGAGTCTGGTGGCACCTTAAAGACTAACAGATTTATTTGGGCATAAGCTTTCGTGAGTAAAAACCTCACTTCTTCGGACTCTATGCATCCGAAGAACTGAGGTTTTTACTCACGAAAGCTTATGCCCAAATAAATCTGTTAGTCTTTAAGGTGCCACCAGACTCCTTGTTGTTTTTGTAGATACAGACTAACACGGCTACCCCCTGATACTTGACTCCTTGCAGATGTTGTTCTAATGCTGGGCCTGGACTCCTTCCCTTTCTCTGACACTACAGAAGCTGAAACACTCCCTCAACTCTACTTGGTTACACACCAGGGTGTATGAGCAAGCTTTTAACTACAATAGAAAGAAGGGGGGGAGGGGGAATTGGCTAAGTTAAAAATCTTTATTTATTTCATTTAGAGAGAAGCCATTCAGCCCAAAATAACATAATATAGACTAATCAAAGAAAAAATAGGAAAATATTTATCAATTATACCAAAAAGAATAAAATAAAAAGCACTCTACATTCTGTGTTGTCATGATAAATATTTTAACACATGTAGGGATACAAGACATCTTGTCTAGAAAAATAAGAACTTGCTCCTGTATATTCTCGCTCACTGCCAGTTTGCATTTCCATCAGTACAACTGCTTTCTCTAATCCTTCTCATGACAACTTGCACAAGACTCCTCCCGCCCCAAAAACCAAATCAACATTAGGATTAACCCACTTCCATCTTTTAAAAAAAAAAAAAAAAAAAAGGGGGGGGGGGGGGGGGGAAGGGTCTTCACCCACATAGCTTGAAGGACTAAAATCTGACATACAAGCTTGCTTTTGGTTCACGGATGCATGTGACACAAGCACATCATAATGTCTACTCTGCTTTTTTCTTTTCCAAGGGCAGCACAGAGAATTTTGAAGAGCACTCTGCTCTGATTCTGGCCATTCTCAAAACTCCACCTGCTCACAAAAATGGAGCAGGACAGTGAAAACAAGATACACACACATCTGCTCACTATCACATGCTGACCCGGGCTGACTGCTGAAGAATACTATCATATTAGTATCACGTACATAATTCATTCGCCTGTGGAACTAAGGACTCAACACCTCTTCATCAAAAAGAAACTGGAAAGGAAAGCCTCAGATTTCAGAAAATCTCCATCCTACCTAAAGACTTAACCACAGGTCAGAGATGTGCTATAAGATGTGCTAAGAACAACAGTCAGGGCAAGCAAAGAGATTATAAATAAACTCAGTGATTCAGAAGAGGGTCTGCAAAAAAAATCAGACTTCCAAATTGGGTTTCAAGGTAGTAATTCCCAGTTCCACCTGAAGCCCTGCCTGTACTAGTCTTCCCACTGTCTACCACCAGTGGAGTGGCAAAAAGGGGTAAAGCCTCCTATAGGCATAGCCACAGAGACATAGATTCATAGATTCTAGGACTGGAAGGGACCTCGAGAGGTCATCGAGTCCAGTCCCCTGCCAGCATGGCAGGACCAAATACTGTCTAGACCATCCCTGATAGACATTTATCTAACCTACTCTTAAATATCTCCAGAGATGGAGATTCCACAACCTCCCTAGGCAATTTATTCCAGTGTTTAACATGCCAAACTGGACATTATTTATAACATAGGGTACATGGAACATTTACTGGAGTAAGGGGACATTTTGCAGTTTAGAAAAAAACAAAACATATGCACAAAGAAGCTCCTTGTGACATTTCTGGTTTCACCTACTCCCAGTTTGACTTTCAATTTTAGTTTGCTTTTCAGATTGATGAGAGGAAAATATTCCTGAAGCGACATATTAAGCTGCAGAACTAGACTTTCAGGCTCCACCACTGACCAGGTTATCACACTGGAAAAGCAAGAGGTAAAACAGAGCATCCAAATAGGTATGGGTTTTAAGATCTGTGGGGAAAATTCACACGTGATGTAACGTCACTGACTGCAGTCCCTCTATGACAATTTAAAAGCAAAAAGAACGGGAGTACTTGTGGCACCTTGGAGACTAACAAATGTATTTGAGCATAAGCTTTCGTGGGCTACAGCCTACTTCTTCGGATGCATAGAATAGCACATACAGAGAGCATGAAAAGGTGGGAGTTGTCTTACCAATTCTGAGAGGCCAATTAAGTAAGAGAAAAAAAACTTTTGAAGTGATAATCAAGATAGCCCAGTACAGACAGTTTGATAAGAAGTGTGAGAATACTTACATGGGGAGATAGATTCAATGTTTGTAATGGCTCAGCCATTCCCAGTCTCTATTCAAGCCTAAGTTGATTGTATCTAGTTTGCATATCAATTCCAGCTCAGCAGTTTCTCATTGGAGTCTGTTTTTGAAGCTTTTCTGTTGCAAAATTGCCACCCGTAGGTCTGTCATTGAGTGACTAGACAGGTTGAAGTGTTCTCCTACTGGTTTTTGAATGTTAGGATTCCTGATGTCAGATTTGTGTCCATTAATTCTTTTACGTAGAGACTGTCCGGTTTGGCCAATGTACATGGCAGAGGGGCACTGCTGGCACATGATAGCATATATCACATTGGTAGATGTGCAGGTGAACAAGCCCCTGATGGCACAGCTGATGTGATTAGGTCCTATGATGATATCACTTGAATAGATATGTGGACAGAGTTGGTATCAGGCATTGTTGCAAGGATAGGTTCCTGGGTCAGTGTTTTTGTTCAGTGGTGTGTGGTTGCTGGTGAGTATTTGCTTCAGGTTGGGGGGTTGTCTGTAAGCGAGGACAGGTCTGTCTCCCAAGATCTGTGAGAGTGAGGGATCATCTTTCAGGATAGGTTGTAGATCTTTGATGATGCGCTGGAGAGGTTTTAGTTGGTGGCTGAAGGTGACAGCAGTTATATCAAGAATGAATTTGGCCCCTTCATTTGCCAAACTACTCTGGGCTCAAAATCCTGTAGTCCTTAGTGAACGGAGCCTTGCCTGAGTGAGCCAAACCACTTTGCTCCTTGGTGATGGGAAGAATAGAAAAGACGGCATAGGATTCTAAATCAGTTAGGAACGGTGATGGATTTTTAAGTCTATGGCAGTGCCAAAAATGAGCATGTTGAAAACAGGAGCAAGGACAGATTTTCAGCTACTCAAGCAGCAGCTGGTTTGGAAAGATCATTCTATCAAGCAGAAATGCTGGTTACTGAGCTAGTCTGCTTTTTCAGTGAAGAAGCTGAAAATCTCTTAAGATGCTTTTTCTGCTAAATGGAGTACTCAGACAGAGCTCCTTTCTTTGCCACTTGATGAGAACCAGTATTGATTTCCTTACATACAGCTTTAGAATTTAAAGTTAGAAGAACAACCTCTTCTCTAACCTAATGAAGATGATTTTATTTTTGGAAAGAACAGGGTCAGCTTTTGCTATAAGCAGTAAGCATATCCCAAATCATTCTAGCATCTAAATCTCAGGATTCATACCACTTGGGAGGTTACAGAAATGGCATTTCCATAAAGCCACAAGGGATATGTAAAACAGGATAGCAGAAACAAGGGTGTGTCTTGCTGTTCTTCTGTGGGCTAATTTGGTAGGGGAAAGGTTTCAAGGAACCTGCCGCTTAAAATGGAACTATATAGTATACGTAAATTATATAAAATCAGAAAAAAAACAAAAAGCCTATGTTAAAGAAACCATCCTGAATGAGGCAGGAATCCTGTGGGCACCGGGAAAAAGTATTGGATCATGAAATAAAAGGCTATGCTATAATGCATATGTACAGGCAACCTTAATGCAGGAATTTCCTACTTCTGAGTGCTTGACTTTGCAACAATGATGCATTTTTAATGTAGATTTTTAGAATTCCATCTTCTGGCGTTTTTTTAAATTGAAAAAAAAAATTCCATCAAATGGAATCATATTCACCCCCACCCCACCGAGTCATAAGCAGGATGGGGATCTTTGACCCACAGCACAGTCCCCTACCACTTGAGCTAACAGAGTAACTGGTACCAGCAGAAGGCGGTTATCTTAGCTGGATCTGCCACTAGAAGGGGATGAAACACACATTTTGCCAGTAAACAGAGTGGGACATGAGGAACAGTGTGATCTTGTGGACAGGACACCAGAATACAACTTGGGAGACCTGGATTTTATTCCCAGCTCTGGTCACTGACCTACTGTGTGATCTCTCTTCATACCCTCCCATTCTTTGTCCCATTTAGATTGTAATTTATTTGGAGCAGGGACTGTCTTTTTTTAAGTGTATGTTCAGTATCTAGCACAATGGGACTCTGATTTCAGTTAGGGCCTTTAGGCACGATTGTAATATAAAATACATACGTGAAAAGAGGTTTTAGTTGTTTCTGGAAGGTGAAGACAGAGGGAATTTGGCCAGGACAACCTTATGAAGAGTTTTAAAGGAGAGGAGTGAGTTCACTATTACTCTAAATTAATTTTAGTTTAAGTCTATGTATGAATTATGTTGATTATGATTCTTCAATAATCGTCTTCATTTTTAAAAGAAAAACATTCCAGTTCACTTTTAACATTTATCCTTAATCAAAAACTACATACACTGGCATTTTCCTTTGCCATGTGCAATTCTTTCATTTCTTGAATTTTACAGTGTTTCTACTGTTTAAAAGACTTCTTTTCCTGCTCTTACCTACCTGATTTAAGTGAAGCAACATATAAATACAGAAAATGTTGGCACAGATTAGTGGAAAATTGATGGAGTCTCTTCAAAAAGAGCTTAAAGGATAGAAGTATTCTTCTCCTACCAACCATTAAGGAAATTATAAAGAAGAGCATCCCGAGAAGTGACACTATTATAGATAACTTGAAAGAAAAAAAATATCAGGGCTAAAGTAAGCTTTGCTGGTAAGTGACTGTAACCACACAGATTTCAATGAAATTTTACCCATACTAAGACTGAATTTGGGCTCTAGTCTTATATTGCATAACATAGCTTCAATTTGGAGCTTTCCTTAGTCAGGAAAAGTCTGATAACTTGGAGCATTCAGATCTATAGACTTAGCATTAGCTTTACTGCCTGTACACCACCAAGTTAAAAACAAACAAACCAGCAACAGCTAACACTGGTCACAACACAGATACCATATGCAGAAATATATTTCAGTTACTCTGAAAGAAAACAGACCAAATTCTGGCACTTCCTAGCTCTTTTAACACTTCAGTCACCTTCAGAGGGATGAGAACAGAGATGCAATTCTGGCAGCATTCAACTCAATCAGTGATTGTGCAAGACAGGAAAATGCATTGCTTTTCTTACTGTCCATTTAAAGTTGGGGGGAAAAATCATCAAAAACCATTGGCAGAACATAGGGTTTAATGAAAAGGGGGAGAGAGGGTTTGAGGGCAAAAGGCCAAGATGAAAGAAAAGTACATCATCTCCTGTTAAGATGAGACTGGAATTGGTTAAATATGAAGTGAGGAGAGTGAAAGCAAATAAATCCCATAAGAAAACCTATTCTGTATGTTTTTCCTCATCCTTCCAAAAAATGTCCAACAATAGTATATGTGAGTGTTAAGGAAGGCCTCCTAACAAGGCCTTTCCAAAGCTCCAGGTGCACTACATTGTGCAAATGTTCGCAAAAGTATCTTCCCAGCCCAACTACTGTCAACGCAGCCTAGCTCACAGAACGGGTGGGAATAAGGAGCCATAGCAGATATGATCATCCAATTTCACACTGATTGAGATTATGAGGCAAGTATGAGACCAAATAGCCTTCCCCATCCTGTCAAGTATTTGGTGGTTGGACATTGCTGCCAGCCATAGGGATTTACTACCCATAATAATTCAAAAATAAATTGCCTCTTTTCCTGTAGCTTGTGATATGGAGAAGAAGAAAAGCTCAAAGCTTCCTGCAAACAAAAGGAGAAAAGCTGATCTTTAAAGAGGATAAAGGAAGAAGGTACAGTGTCGGCCCTTGAAGTACAAACAGGTTCAGACACCTCCTCTAACACAGATCTAGTGTCTTGCATAACAATTCCTCCCACAATCTAAAGAGGGCTTTAAAGTACTCATGGGAAGGAAGAAAGATGTCAAGAGAAGATTTTACATTTGCATCAAACCCTTTGATGGCATAAACACTTCTGCTGTATCTACACCTATTACAACAACGCTTACTGCTACCTGTGCAAAAACAAAGATAAAATACCTCAGTTTACTGAATACTGGACTTGACGTAGGCAAAGCATGAGAATCTGAGAAGTCTGGCAATGAAGATCTCCTAGGAATTCATATATGTATTATTCTAAGACTAGCAGAGCAGTGACTACTCCAAGATGGGGGGCAAGTTGACACATTATTTCATCTTCTCTCTCTAATATTCTTGAGTCTAAGCCTGACTGCGCATGAGTAATTTAGGTGGAACTGAGTGAGGCCTGAATGCAAAGATATATTGGGAAGAAAAAATTTGCTTAGTTATGTTTTTTTCTCAGATATGAAGCTTGCTGATCCTTCATAAATGGTAAGGAAATAAACACTGAACTTAGAGGTTCATATAATACCCACATTAATGCTTGTAGTACCACATTCAGATTCCATGTAGGACAAACGAATCTCTGAGGCATTATTAAAATTTCTGCTGCTTTCTTCCATGGCAGGAAAGTTTGAGAATCCAAAGGAACTGAAAGCATTGACTTAAGAGTACATACCTGCCCAGTTGGCAAGGCATCCACCCATCCTCAAGACAGATCGCCTATTGGCATGGATTCTGATTATGTATAGTTTCCTCAGATTTATACCCTTTTCCTTGCACCAGCACTGGAGCTGGCCCCAGGAACTGAAATAGAACATACAGACAGAAGAAGTTTTAGCTACTAGGAAACTGTCAAATAATCCAGCCCTCTTCAAAGACTTCCACTCAACAACTACACTGCTATGCTCAGAGCTCTGGATCCTGAATTGGGCTTGAGAGAAGTCTGCTCTGTTTGGTAGAGGGGTTGAAGCCTAACAGAAAACTTGCCAGGTCCAAAAAGCAAAGCCTTCTTGGCCACTGAGGAAGGTGGGGGAGGAAAGCAGGATGACTTGGTCCTTCTCTCCAGATTTTCTGCACTGGTTTGTAACAAGACATAAGAGAAGGTATGAAATTGGCTGGGCAGAACTGTGAGAGCAGTATTCACTGCCACTGTTTTCCAGTGAAGGCTTCTGGAGAACTATGTTGGAATTTTGTTTACTTACACAAACAGGTCTGTTCTTGGCCTGCCCCTGGCTTTCCCTAAGTGAGTCGCAAACTAACTGGCTTAGGGCTTGTCTACACTTACATTTTATAGCGCTCTAACTTGCTGGCTCAGGGGAGTGAAAAATCACCCCCCTGAGCAAAGCAAGTCTGAGTGCTTTAAAGCGCTAGTGTAGGCAGGCTCCCAGCGCTGTAAGCTAATCCCCTCTTGGAGGTGGAGTACCTGCAGCGCTCCCAGGTGACCACACTCTCACTTCCCGCGGCAACGTTTTGAAGTTTCCAATGTAGACATACCCTTAGAGACCATTCATCTTGCTTAACCAATCCACCCTGTTGCTATCAGTTCTTTTACCTGGTTTGTTGTCTGGATACCTCACTGCACCCAATGGAACAGTCTGTATGCATCCTGAAACAGTTTGATGTCCCTTGTGCTCGCTTGTCGATTTGTGCAGGCTGCTGCAGTTAGGTTGTCTGACATAACAAGGATGTGTTTGTTTTGCAGAGCTAGCTGTAACTCCCTTAAGACTGAGCACTTGGAGTTCCACTACGCTACTGCTGCTGCTCTATGGACCACAGACCTTGTGTTGTATGGGTCCCCAAGTGGGATCCTCAACCCATGAGACTTATATTCACTGAGGTGGTCATTCCTGTTCCACTGGCAGAGAGGTACCATGCATGAACATGCATGAACCTCCTCTTCTGTCCTTCCCAACAAGGAATAAGCTGCGGTCCCGGTAGAGGCAGTTTGACTACTCATTGACTTTTGTGACCTCAGCCATTTGGAAAGGGTGAATATCTGGAGACATTTCATACACTGCCATCTCCACTTCTTCTGACACAACGATTCCCAGCAAGCAAAGAAGAGACTTGGCTGGATTTTCAGCAAGCAATCGGAGAAAGAATAACGCACTGGATCTTGAGGACTTTCCTGACAGGGAAGCTGTACCTTTCACCTGTATCTACCACCACTTTAAGATGTGGAACAGTCAGGATCAAATTGCTCTTCCAGAAATTTACTAAGAATCCGTGTTTCTGCAGAGTGGATGGGGGGGAGGGGAAATCCATCACTATCTGTCTGGCTTTCTACGATGGGGTGGGATGAGGGAGTCTGCCATGAGCGTCTACAAAGAAAGGGTTAATGGCCAGCCCTGCCTTGAGACTCCTGAGCTCTTTGAGTTCCACGTACCATGCCACGACTGCTCTGGTAGATGGGACAAATTCTGCTATGATTGAGAGACAATCATAGAATTCTGCTAAAGACAGGCTTCTATTTTCTGGTCTTTTGGGGGGCAGCCATCTCTGTAAAGGCCAGTTTCCTTAGCTCCTACTGCCACATCCATCTTGGACATTCTGATGATTGGATGATGGGTTTTTTTCGGATAGCTGTAAGATTTCACAATCTGAAGGCCATGCTTTTGTGGATTCCACAAACCCCTGCTCCAGGGTGTTCCTCCGACACTGTCAGAAGTAAGGGGTGGAATGGAGCAGCTCTGCAATTTGGAAGATTGTTTCCCCACTCTCCACCACACACACACACACACCCCTCTTGTGCCACACCTACAAGTTCATTTTGACTTGACACAGGGTCCAGATTTGCCACTTAGAACAGATCTGAAAGTATTCAACTATTAAAAATAGGAATAAAAGCAAAAAGGACCCCATCACTCTGGAGAAGTAAAAGAAAGGAACCTCTTACAGATCACAAAGAATTCAGATCTCTTGGTATGGGCTGGTTAAAACAAAAATGCTGTTTGGTGATATTAAACTGGAGATTTAGAACACAGCTAGACCTATACCTTGCTGGCCTAATACAGCAGCAGCTCGAGAAGATCAGCTCTCCTGGCCCCCTCTTCCTTGCCAATGAATCTATTTTGCCCATTGGGGTATAGCAATAGCCAGCCCTATGCACACACAAGAATTCAGTACAAACCCCACTACACAACCTACACATTTGGGGTGGTCGGGGGAGTAGGAAGCAAGTGGCATGCAGGGACCATTGTAAGGTGGGAGAGTCATTTGGTCGTTCATATGTCAGCAAAACCAACAAATGCTCAGGGCCTCGGGCAGTTGCCCTGTTGTCCCAGCCTAAGACAGGGTCTGATGTATAGAGGCTGCTTACCACGCAGTGGAATATAAAGGGAAGACTAAATAAGTAAAGAAATAACCCAGAGACTAATACAAACCCAGTAATAAGTCATAAAAGAAGGAGCTTGTACTGCAACTGTCCAGTCTAAGTGGTTCAGCAGAACAGTTCATTAAAATTACCCTGACACCACAGATTCTGTAAGCATTCACCTCCCATAGTCAGGAATACAGTGGATTACAACCCAGGCCTCCAACCCTAAAAGGAAAACATCAGAACAAAGGTTGATTCTGATGCATACACAGTCTCTTCTGGTACAACTTCAAAAACTGAATAAAGCCATTTAATTGGTATGGATTCCCCTCCAGTAGTTCAATGGCAGTTTGGCTCTACCTCAGCCCCTTAGACCAGTGGTCTCCAAAGTGGGGTGCGTGCACCCCAGGGGGTGCCCAAGACGATCCATTGGGGGGCGCGGCAGGAGGAGCGCCACAGGGGGGCGGGGAGAAAGGGCAGCCAGAGGAGGGAGGGAACGAGTGAGCGGGGAAGCTGCTCCCTCTTTCCTCCTCCCCCCCGCAGGCAGGACCACCCGGAACGCAGGGGCTTAGGGGCTGCAGCGCCCTGGGCTAATGGGGCCCCGGGGCCCTGGCCTGCAGCTCTAAAGCCCCTTTCGGAATGCAACCCTGAGTCCTCTGGCCTGTGGAGGAGCAGGGGCAGCTGCATAGTCAGCAGCCGGAAAGAAGCAGCACTTTGAAGGGGAAAGCGCCGTTTCTCTCTGGCCGCTGGCTGTGCAGCTGCCCCTGCTCCTCCTGAGTCCTCCAGCCCGTGATCGCAGGGCCACATTCCAAAAGGAGCTTTAGAGCTGCAGGCCAGGGCCCCGGGGCCCCCTTAGCCCAGGGCCCTGCAGCCCCTAAAGCCCCTGTGTTCCGAGTGGCCGGGGGGGAGCTCCCAGAATCGTGGCCATGGGGGCGGTGCCGTGCTGTGCAGAGCCACCTGCACACCCCCTGTACCAAACAGGAGCTGCCCCAGGTAAGTGCTCTGCACCTCCTGCCTGCCCCAGCCCTGAGCCTCCTCCCGCACCCCCACCCTGAGCGCCCTCCCGCACCCTAACTCCCTCCCAGACCCCACACCCCCACCCTGAGCGCCCTCCCACACCCTAACTCCCTCCCAGACCCCGCACCCCCACCCTGAGCCTCCTTCCGCACCCTAACTCCCTCCCAGACCCCACACCCCCACCCTGAGCGCCCTCCCGCACCCTAACTCCCTCCCAGACCCTGCACCCCCACCCTGAGCGCCCTCCCACACCCTAACTCCCTCCCAGACCCCGCACCCCCACCCTGAGCCTCCTCCCAGACCCCACACCCCCACCCTGAGCCTCCTCCCGCACCCTAACTCCCTCCCAGACCCCACACCCCCACCCTGAGCCTCCTCCCGCACCCTAACTCCCTCCCAGACCCCACACCCCCACCCTGAGTGCCCTCCCGCACCCTAACTCCCTCCCAGACCTTCAAAACGCTGTATCACAAAGTGTTAAACCAAGATTTTCAGAAATAATGAAGCGTATTCAATCACATTGCTCACTAAAATTATTAATAAAAAAAATTGTGAGAGCAGAAAGGTTTTTGTACCGTTAATAAATAAAATACAATAAAAAAAATTAAATATTGTTTTTCATCTGTATCTCATCTTTTTTAATTTATATGTTTTGTATATTTTATAATGTACATAATATATTAGTATAGTAGTACATGTATATAATTTATACATAAATAAATATACATCTTTTGGGGGTGCATGCTCAAAAAGTTTTTACTGATAGGGGTGCGTGATCAAAAAAGTTTGGAGACCACTGCCTTAGACTCAGAGCTCAGTGTTTTCACAATGTCTACTTGGTTATACAGAAAGTATGTATTAGAACTTAATATAAATGGAAACCAAGGTACAACAGCTCTTTTATCATTTCAGAATACTTTCAATTACGTTACTTCCAAGAAACGCACCTACCACACAAGTCAGCTGCTGTATTCCCTCACCCTTTATCCCCCTCCCCACCACATTTAGAGTTTCCTTTACTGGAAAGGATATTGTAGAAGTTTTCCAAATTTATTAGCTGAATGTTGTTTATCATAGCCCCTTTGCTTTTCCACAGATGTAGGGTGCCTTTATGTAAGAGCAGAGTTACTTCCTCACAGCTGACACAAAAATAGCAAAATCATTTATTCTACCAATTAGACCAGAAATCAAAATACCCTAATAGGAAGTCAGAGCAGCTAATAAAGATTCCATTTTATAATCATTTTTCCCATCCAGCCTCTAAGAATGGCTTTTTGGAAGCTGCACCTAGAAATTCTGCTGCATTTAAGGGCCTATCCACATTTTCACTAACAAAAAGCATGTCTACTCAGATTTATAAGGACAATATAAATTATTTAAATCTAGATTTTATTGGGAGTACTGTTGTGGGCAAGGAGCACAAGCATAGTTTATCACAACACTAGGGTTACCATAGTTAAACCTTAAAAAAAGGAGGATACTCCACGGGGCCCGCCCCAACTCTGCCCTGGCCCCACCCCTTCCCCAAAGTCCCCACCCCAACTCTGCCCCCTCCCCTGAGCGCCCCGCATTGCCCCTCCCTCCCAGCCACGTGAAGCTGCCTGAGCGCTACCGGCTTCATGGTTTGCCGGGCAGCCCCCAGACCTCCAGATCCTGTGTCCCGGGCCGGGCACTTCCCCAGCGCAGCTGGAGCCTGGAGGGGAAGTGCCCGCCCAGGGGCGCAGGGTCTGGAGATCTGGGGGCTGCCCGGCAAACCATGAAGCCGGTAGCGATGGGGCAGCTCGGCTCTTCAGCTACACAAAGCTGAGGTGTCTGGGGGGAGCAGCAGCAGCCGCCGCCACGGGGGAATCTGCCTGCAGCTCACAGCCTGCTGGAGCCAAGGTAAGCAGGAGGTGGGGGTGGGGGTGGGGGTGGCAATTCCCCCCAGACGGGGATTTGAGTACCAAAAAGCTGGACATGTCCAGGAAAAACTGGACGTATAGTAACCCTACACACACTGTTCAGCCAGGCACAGGCTTTATCACTAGTTTGAGGGCTTGTCCACACTTAAAATGCTACAGCGGCATCACTGCAGAGTTTTAGTGTAGACACTTATGCCCTCCATCGGGGTAAGTAATCCACCTCCATGAGAGGCAGTAGCTAGGTCGTTGGAAGAATTCTACACTATGCCATTCAGGGGTGTGGATATTTCACACCCCTATACAACGTAGTTACACTCATCTTAGAAAGAACAGGAGGACTTGTGGCACGTTAGAGACTAACAAATTTATCTGAGCATAAGCTTTCGTGGGCTACAGCCCACTTCATCGGATGCACGTAGATATATACATCTTCCTACTGTATTTTCCACTACGTGCATCCGATGAAGTGGGCTGTAGCCCACGAAAGCTTATGCTCAAATAAATTTGTTCGTCTCTAGCGTGCCACAAGTCCTCCTGTTCTTTTTGCGGATACAGACTAACACGGCTGCTACTCTGAAAGCTGATCTTAGAGTAGACCAAGCCACAGAGGTGTTAGCCATGTTAGGTCCAAGAGGGCAGAAGTGAGTGATGCAATTAGTGAGCTAATAAGCATCTCCACACACACATGCCTCAGTGGCAGTTTGTCCCCAGCAAGTCTTGAATGGCCAACCCCAATCATGTTGAGGCTTTAAACAGTTCAGACCATTTCATTCTTGATGTGCGACATCCAAACTCAATCTGGAATCTTTCCAGGATGAGGCTATAGACCAGTGGTCTCCAACCTTTTTATGCCCAAGATCACTTTTTGAATTTAAGGGCAACCCAGGATCTACCCTGCCCCATCCCCGAGGCCCAGCCCTCTCACTCCATCTCCCCCTCCCCATCACTCACTCTTCCCCACCCTCACTCACTTTCACCGGGCTGGGGTAGGGGTTCAGGAGGGGGTGTGGGCTTTGGGATAGGGCTGAAGGGTTCACCGTGTGGGAGGAGGCTCTGGGATGATCCTGGGGCAGGGAGTTAGGGTGCAGGAGAGGGTGAGGGGTGCAACTTCTGGAAGGGACTTTGGGTGCAGGAAAGGGCTCCGGGCTGGGGCAGACTGTTGGGGTGCAGGAAGGGGTACAGGGTGCCAGCTCTGGGAGGAGGCTCAGGGCTGGGGTGCAGCCTCCTGCCAGGGAATACTTACCTCCACCAGTTCCCAGTTGGCGGTGCAGCGTGGCTGCTGCTAAGGCAGGCTCCTTGCCTACCCCGGCTCCACGCCACTCCCAGAAGGGGCCAACACACCCCTGCAGCCCCTGGTGGGGAAGGGGGCAGTACATGGCTCCGCGCACTGCCCCTCTCTGCAAGCACCGCCCCCGCAGCTCCCATTGGCCACAGCTCCTCATTCCCGGCCAATAGGAGCTGCGGGGGCGATCCTTGCAGGCAGAAGCAGCGTGCGGAGGGAGACCCCTTCGCCCCTGGGGCCCCGTGGCAGGCAGGGAGCCTGAATTAGTGGCAGCCCTGCTGTGCTGCCGGAGATCACGATTGACTGCAAGATCCTCTAGAATCGACCAGTCGATCACAACTGACTGGTTGGTGACCACTGCTATTGACTGTTGCCCTTTCTCCATGCTAGCCCCTCTGGACATCATGTGCCAGATGACTTTGTGGTGACGTCACTAGAATTACATCCAAAAAGCTGAAGGGAAGTGCATGCTCTGAAATCCAGACAGGATCATGGAAAGGGGATCGGCCTGGTGTAGACACATCCAGCAGCTTCATTAAACAAGAGGTGCAAATCAGCATTGGGTGCCAGTAATTCTTAAGGGACCCAACCCTCCACACACTGTGAAGAGGAAGAGGCTCATAAGGACAGGTGAACTACTGTGTCGTGAGGCGGTTTTGGCAAAACCCAGACACTGTCAAGTCAACTCTCCACATTGTGCACATAGACACTAGCCCATTACTAGATCATAGCAGACTCTCCAGATCAAGGATTTTGTCTTCCTATGTGTTTGGACAGCACTTGGCATAACAGAGCCACAATCCTGACTGAACCATTGGAAGTCACCATAAGTAATAAGGGCACAATAATCGACTTGTTAAGTAGCACAAGGTGAGTATTAGTGTTCGCATCATTGCTACCAAGGCTCTAAATTACTTCAGCCAGTCATAAGGTAACATTAGTGCATGTCTCCACCATTGCAGCCACACTCATGGGACTTGTCTACACGGTGGGGTAATGCTCTCTATGGGGGTCGGGGGAGATTTCTAAAGCAAACTAACTGGTTGCACATTAATTGGACCATGTAGACCCTACTGGTGCACACTACAGGTTCCCTAGTGCGCTTTAACATAGTACTGTTTCAAATAGCCCTACATTAAAGTGCCCCACCAGGTTCTACACAGACAAATTAATACACAACTTATTAGTGCGTTTTAGAAGTCTCACCCCCATAGAACACATTACCTCACTGTATAGACAAGCCATATATAGGCTGTGTTTCTATTCTCAGATAGCTATCTAAAAATCATCCCAAGACCCTCTGTCCAGTTGGCATGTTGGTTTCACAGTGATACTGTGTGTTCAGGAAGGAAATTTCTTTTAATTTACACTAAAAAAGTGGTAATTCTGAACTTACAAAAAGTAGAAACTAAGACGTTATTACTTTCAAATTCTCCAATGATGTTAAAAAAAAAGGGGGGGGGGCGCTCATTTAAAATGATGTTTTGAAAACTTTTGTTCACAAAGGAAACTGAAGTCTTTAGCTAAGTCTGAAATTTAAAACTACACTAATTTCATTCATGAAAAAAAGTCAACATGCGGTAAATACTTCTCTACTCATTTTTTTTATATATATATATATATATATATATATATATATATATATATATATATACACACACACACACACACTTTAAAAAAAATGGACACATGCACACTGACAATGTACTACAATGGTTTCAGAAGAATAATTACAACTAATCCACAACTTAAACCCCTAATCACTGAGTCAGGCAGCATCTCAGACACTTGCATTCAAGTTTTTTATTATTATTTTAATGCCACCATTAATAAGAAAATTAAACCACAAAAAATGCTCAAGTATAGCATTAATGGTCTTATTACAAGACACAAGAAGTAAGGAAATACACATCTGAGGACTTGTCTGTATTGGGTATTTGCCCCAGTTATAGCCATTGGTACCAGTACAAACCCCCAAGCCTAGACAAGGCAAAGCTCCTATAAACCACAATTTCCACCAATGCAGCATACTGCCATTTGAAGAACATGCAAACAGCTTTACCTGTCCAGACTGGACATTTGCACTCATGCAGCTACTCAGGTGATTGAAATCCACATAGTAAACTGGGTAGAATAAGGGTGGCATTTGGGACTTCATGTGTCTTACTGTAGCAGAGATTTCCAAATAGTGAGCAAGTTTAAATATCCCATGCAATGCAATACTTAGTTATAACCAGGATGCAGTGTGGGTGAGCAAGAAAACTGGTGTGGAGAATGCTGTTTCAGTCAAAATGCAACATTTCCTTGCTTTGCGGGTTTAAGTAAGACCTTCAACAGAGACTTAGGCAGTTTAACAACAGATGAAATAAAATATTCCAGTGTGATAAGCCCTACAGCTAAAATTATAAATCTATAATTTGAATTTAGCTGCAACTCGGCGAATTCATATTCCAGTCATAAAGAGAAGTCTCCAATGTTGTCAACTGTCAACCATCATTACTCACTAGACAGCTTTGTTCTGAACTAGAAACCACAATTGCAAGCTGCGGTAATTGCTACCAAAGACAAGACACTTATAACAGTCTTGCCATACAAAATACCCTCCAAGAAGAAACATATCAGATAGACATGAAAGTCATATTCTTCTCTATTTGCATCTTATCTCCAGCAAAGAAGAAATAAAAGGATCTAATGAAGACTCTTGGAAACTATTTTAGGCTTAATGTACATTTAATTAAATAGTCTGTTCATTCGCTAATGAAAAAAATCTATAACTGTTTAAGAAAGCTACATTCAGAAGTGATGCAAAGCAATCAGTTTATCTTGAAACTACATACACTGCCACATTAATCCTAAATTAGTTCATCCCAACTGATGTTAAACAAAAAATCAATTAATATTAATTGCCCACCTTATTTTCAAAAAGGGATCTTCATACTTCAAACCTCAAGAAAGAATTTATATAAAAACCAGATTTACTTGTCTGATCTTTTTGTATCCACTTAGTTATTTTGGCAGGTATGTGTATCTGCTGGAGTGTCTTTACTCACAACCAACTTCTCCGTCTGCTAGATACTGCAATGAATTCACAATCCTGTCTTTAAAGACTCTCAGCCTATAAACACAGAGATAAGTGAGATGCCACAGATTGAGAACGGTGGGTGAAATCCTGACTCCACTGAAGTCACTGGGAGCTCTTCCATTCCCCATAGGATTTAACTCTATAACTTCATCAAACATCCAGTAGAAGATAAGGAACAGGTAAGAAGAAATCCCTCAGTTAAACACCAATATATGTAATAATTAGTAAATGTAGCAAAATCTATGGAAGCCATGTGAGAAGTGCCTGACCAAACTGAACATAAAAGAACTTTGCTCAAGGAATCATCACTTGGTGCTGACAATCTTTCATTTCTGAAGAAAGATGATGATTGTGGTGACAATTCTCAGGGACCATAGGCAACTCAGAACTCCACAGCCTGTATCAATTTGGCTCCAAACCTCACTATGCCAGTGATGATCTACTCCTGGCATCAAATAAGGATCAAGTGTCCATGCAGATATTACTCGATAGATCAACTGCCTTCAATACTACTGATCATGTGGGGGCAGGGTTTGATTGGTTTATGGATCTGAGAAAGAATAGATGAGGCTGCTTTAGGGCGGCTTTATTCTTTCCTCACTGAGCAACTGCTTTCCTGCTCTAAAGGCTCTCTCATGTGGGGTTCCTCTAGGCTCTCTCTCTCATCACTTATCTTGCTCAGTGTGTATACAGATGGGGCTGTTAGGAGGCATGAAATTAAGTTTTTTTTAAGATGGAGATGATATTCAGCTTTCTCTCCATTTTGCCCTGCCTACGTGAAACTGGTTGACTTTCTCGTTGCATGGTAGCAATTAGAGCCTGTTTGAGAATGAATGAGGCTGAGGTGATATTGGTAAGTTGTGGGAAAACGAGTCCTTGCCAGATCTTCTATCAGCCCCTCCAATTGAGAGTATGGTCTCCTGATTGTCAATGAAATTTACAAGTGGAGGATCTGTTGGACGGTCAGATAGTGACAGTCAGGAGGAAGGCTTTTTTCCCCCCCTCTCTGAGGCAGGCCTTACTGCAATACTCCATGCTTTTGTTACTGCAAGATCAGACAACAGCTCAGAAACTGAAGCTGGTGCAGAAAGTGACATCTCTTTTGTAAAGTGATGTGTCTCATTGGCAGCATGTGACAATAGTATTCTCCTAGCTGCCTAGTGGGCCTACCCCATAAAAGTGTTCCATATGATCACTTCCTTGTCAAACCAACAGCTCTCCATCAAAAAAGAACTGTTCATGTTCCAGAGCTTCCATTAAATCTCATCACCCTGACCAACTATCTGAAAAACTCTTACTCTCTATCACTCCAGTCTCCTCTTCCAGCATGGTTACCCACTTGTACTCTCCTGTTCTTAACCAGTTCACCTCCTTTGCGCTCAGAAGACCATAACTTCCTCTCCCGCTGCTACAATGACACTCTGAAATCACATCCACAGAACTGCTGTTGGTAGCAATGGCATCTCTCTAGTCTGAAGCTAAACCACAAAATCTGAAAATATCACTAGACTCTGGATAAAACCTCCCTCTGGACTACTGTGACTCAGTATCATGTCCATAACTACTCACTGCACTAGCATTTACTCTGCAATGAGCTCCCTGCTCTTCTTCCACCTTGTCTCACCTCCCTGGAGAAAATTTGCATTTTGAATTTTGCAGATTTCAATTTTTCTATTTTTGAGATTTCTCACATGAAGTCATCATAACCATCCCCTCTGCAGTTGCAATCCTATCAACCCTCCACACTAATCCTTCCTAAAGAGCTTTCTACCCTCTTCTGGATATTAACACATTCTCAAACACCAGTCTTTCAATAAATAAAAGTAACTCATGCAAGATCCTATTCCCTCTCATCTTGTCTCATCCTACTTGCCAACAACTCATCCACCGTTCTGTGTGCCACAGCAATAACTAGATACTTACTGTGTCTGATACCTTCCCCAACTTCCTCAGAAGTCCTGCCATATCACCACCTCCTCAAAAATTCCCCTTGCACTTTCTTTCACTTGCTGTTGTCTCATTCTCTTCTCAGCAAAGTCTTTAAGGGGAAAAAGGTCTTTGTTCCTCACCTTCCCAGAAAAACCTTCCCATTTGTAACTTCCGTAGTCCCGAGTCTGTCCTCCTACATGTGCTTTACAATCTCATAGAACCCTGGTGTACTCTCCTTCTTCTTCACCTACATATACTATAAACCATGACAGCTTTCTTGACTGCTGTCAGTTTGTCCCAATCTCAGAAAACTTGCTCTCTTGGTTTCACATACACCAATCTAACCATTCCTTTGGTGACTGGCAAGGGACTCTAACATTCTCCAGTGACGTCTTTGCCCCATCCCACACCCTTTCTCAATCCATTCCAACTGATCTACTCAGAGCATTTTTTAATTCAACCTTTGGTGCTGCTTCTGTGAAAACTATATCTAATTCTATATATGATCCAACATTTCAGCCCCCTCCTGACTTGTCTCCTTCAATCTCATCAGATCCTTCATTCACTTTCACTTCCCCCAGCACCAAACATTCAAAATTTACCTTAAAACCTGAAGTAGCAAGAAGAGTAACCAAAACTTCATTATACCACCCAACCTACTGCCTCCTTTCATATCTGCCCATGCTGTCAGGAAAACATCTAACAATCTATAACTCTTGCCTTTACATTTCAGGAATGGAAATCTAAGAAAGCTACTTAATCCTTATTTATGCCTTCATGACATTTTCATCTGTACTGGTGTAACATTTTTGTCCCTAAACCTCAACTTTCCAAGATGACCTAGTAGGTTTCTTCATTTGATAAAGTAGCGCCTGAAGTTTGTGAAAAGAGTGTTGTGCTAGGAGATGCAGAACTATTCTGCTGACTATCCTAAGAACCCAGACCAGAGCCTGTCTTCATTGCAACAGCTAGTTTGAGTTACTCCGCTCAAGCTAGCCTAGCACAAGTAAGGCTGTCTACACTGGCAAGTTTCTGCGCAGTAAAACAGCTTGCTATGCTGTAACTCTTGAGGTGTACACACTGCCAAGCCACTTCGTGCGCAGAAACTGCGCAGTTGCAGCGCTCTTAAAAAAACAAACAAAAAACCACCCCAACGAGAGGCGTAGAGCTTTCTGCGCCAGGGCTACAGCGCTGTGGTGCCAGTGTAGACAGTGTGGCGATTACAGCGCTGCGATTGGTCTCCATGAGGTGTCCCACAATGCCTGTTCTCACCTCTCTGGTCATTGGTTTGAACTCTACTGCCCTGCCTTCAGGTGCCCAACCGTCATCCCCACCCTGTACATTCCTTTGCAAATTTGAAAGTCTCCTTCCTGTTTGCTCAGTGACGCATGCAGTGGTCTCAGCGCATCTTTCCAGTTGGCCACGCCTGCTCCATGCAGCAGGTGATCCTCCACTTGGAGCAATGCCGAGCTGCTGGACCTCATCAGCATTTGGGGACAGGAGACTGCAGTCCCAGCTGTGCTCCAGCCGTAAGAATGATGATACCAACGGACAGATTTCATGATGCATGACTGAAAGGGGCCATGACCAGGACACACTGCAGTGTAGGGTAAAAGTGAAGAAGCTGTGGAACGCCTACCACAAGGCGTGGGAGGCAAACCGCCACTCCGGTGCTGATTCTACAAAGAGCTGGATGCAATACTCGATGACAACCGCACCTCTACTGCGAAGGCCCCTGTGGATACTTCATTGGCTCATGTGCCAGTCGAAAGTGGACCAAGCCAGGAGGAGGAAATCTTGGACGAAGAGGGGGAGGGGGACCCAGAAGCAGAGGATGGCTCAGACACCAGAGATGCATGCAGTCAGGAGCTCTTCTGTACCTCAGAGGAGGGTAGCCAGTCACAGCAGCCGGATCTTGGTGAAGTGCAAACAGGAGAGGAGGCCCCTGGTAAGTGGATCTGATTTTGGGAATTGCTGGAGTGAGTTGTTGGGGGCAGGAGGGTTGCAGAAAGCAGGCTGGTCTCCCACTGTATGCCTAGTCTGAGCGGCGGAACAGGCTGTTGATTGATTTCCTCACTTCACAGGAATCTCCCTCAGAGATCTCCAGGAAACTCTCATGGAGATACTGGGCAATCCGCTGCCACAGGTTTCTCGGCAAAGCTGCTTTGTTTCTTGCCCCATTAACGGTAACTTTCCCAAGCTACTTTGCCGCCCCCCACATCCTGCTGCCCTAGGCGACTGCCTAGGATCACCTAGTGGAAGCGCCGGCCCTGACAGCAGGGTCCGGGAAGAGTGATTTCCACTGCCCCTGCAGCTACTCACCATTTTGGGGATCTTGTGGCTCATGTGTGTTTGCCTGGGGTCAGCCAGTTAGTGACAGGTGTGAGAGTACTGGCTGTGTTTTAAAGCACTGAATCAGTGTTGTCTGTGTTGCAAACAATACTGCTTCTGTAAAGTGTTGCATTTAAACTTCACAGAGATGACCTTGGGAGCCCAGCCTCCCTCTTTGTTATCAGTGGCAGAACTGCTGCGCAGAATTAGAAAGCAGCCAAGAAGAGGAGGACTTTCTCTGTGAGGTTGTGGTGTACTCCACCGCCGAGAAACAGGAATTGAAGGAGTGGCGGGACAGCGAGAAGAGGAACCAAAAGGAAAATGTGGCACACCAGTAAGAAGCCCCAGAGCAGCTCTTAAACATTATAGAGCATCAAGTGGACACGCTCCAGGCAATACTAGCTCTTCAAACCAAGCAGCTCCGTGCCCGCCTGCCCCTGCAGCCGCTATTGCAAAAAAACTCTTTCCCATGCATCCCCCACCCCCAAAACACTGTTATCAACCTCCTGGCTCCAGTCTCTACCTGCAGCATTCCACTCCTCCCTCCTCACAGTCCAGCAGTGTGGACTCCCACTATCCACTGCACTCAACACCCATCCCTTTGCAGTTTGGCCCTGCTGAAGTACAGCACCCGCTGCATTGTACTCCAAAGGAGAAGGTTGGATATGATACCTGGACATACACAAATCTGTAGCCGTCCCAGGACCCCTCCTCCTCTTGAGACCTTCCCATCTGCCATCCCATCCCCTCCCTACTGAAGAATTTTTTTGTTTGACTCTCTCCTCCGGTTGTTTTTTAAAAAAAGAATTGTGTTGGCTTGAAAGCAATCTTTATTCTAAATGAAAGCAAAAAGAGCACTGCAAAGCAACATACAATAAATGTTAAGCCCCCTTTTTGCATCATGTGCACCAATCACCTCCTAGCATTACAAGCACTGCAATCCTGAGCATAGCAACAAATATTAGTGGCTTTCAGTTTCAAATTGCTGCCTCAAGGCATCCCTGATCCTTATGGCCCCGTGCTGTGCCCCTCTAATAGCCCTGGTCTCTGGCTGTTCAAACTCAGTCTCCAGGCGCTAAGCCTCTGCGATCCAGCCCTGAGTGAAGCTTTCACCCTTCCCTTCACAAATATTATGGAGTGTACAGCACGGGACTATAAGCATAGGAATATTGTCATTGGCAAGGTCCAGCTTCCCACACAGGCATCGCCAACGGGCTTTTAAACTGCCAATGGTACACTCAGTCGTTCTGCACTTGCTCAGCCAGTTGTTGAACCGCTCCTTACTGCTGTGAAGTTGCCCCGTGTATGGCTTCATAAGCCACAGCATTAAGGGGTAGGCAGGGTCTCCCAAGATCACAATGGGCATTTAGACTTCCGCTATGGTGATCCTCTGGTCCGGGAAGAAAGTCCCTGCTTGCAACTTCTTGAACAGTCTTGTGTTCCGAAAGATGCGCGCGTCATGCACCTTTCCAGACCAGCTTGCATTAATGTCTGTGAAACGCCCACAGTGATCCACAAGCACCTGGGGTATTTCTCAATGGTTCTCCTTGTGATTAATGTATTCGGTGGCTAGGTGATCTGGTGCCAGAATTGGAACGTGCGTGCCATCTTTGCCCCTCTGCAGTTAGGGAAGCCCATATGTGCAAAGCCATCCACAATGTCATGCACGTTGCCCAGAGTCACGGTCTTTCGGAACAGGATGCAATTAATGGCCCTGCACACTTCCGTCAACATGAGTCTAACGGTCAACTTTCCCACTCCGAACTGGTTAGCGGCCAATCGGTAGCAGTCTGAAGTAGCCAGCTTCCGCTGTGAAATCGCCACGTGCTTCTCCAGCGACAGGGAAGCTCTCATTCTCATGTCCTTGCACTGCAGGGCTGGTGCGAGCTCATCACACAGTCCCATGAATGTGGCTTTCCTCATGCGAAAGTTCTGCAGCCACTTATCATCCCAGACGTGCATTTCAATGTGATTCCACCACTCAGTGCTCGTTTCCCAAGCCCAAAAGCAGCGTTCCACTGTGGTCAGCACCTCCATGAATGCCACAAGCAATCGAGTGTCATAGCTACTACACATGGTAAGAGCAATATCACACTCCTCTTGCCTTTGCAGTTTAAGGAATAACTCCACTGCCACTCGTGACATGTTGGTCAGAGCAAGCAACATACTAGTCAGCAGTTCGGGATCCATTCCTGCTGCCCGAAAGAGGCAGGGCACACAGTACACAAACTTTTGAAAGATGGCGCCAAACACAGACGGAAGCACAGGAATTGCTGGGATGTGAAGCAATGCATCATGGGACATTGGGACAAGACCCAGGATGCCCCTCCACAAGTGTTAGCGGCAAAGGAGAAAAAAGGTGCTCTGTGGGATAGCTGCCCGGAGTCCATCGCTCCAAATACCGCTGCAAGTGTGAACACGCTATTGTGCGGGCAGCTGTCAGTGTGAACACACAACAGCGGTTTCCCTTCTGCGCTCTCTGAGCGGCGCAGTAGTTGCCGGCGCTGTAACTCTGCCAGTGTAGACGTGCCCTATGTATCAGACACCATGCTGCAAAACAGGAGCTACACTAAGTGGTTGAACTCAGAGTAATTGGATTAGCATCTGATGAGTTGTAACTCAATTGCTGCATCCCCAATGCATTATGAGCTCCAGAATCAGCAAGAGACAAGCTTCAGCCTACACCCTCTGACCAGCCAGCTAGCTCAAGCATAAAGAACCACTTAAGTGGAGCCTCAGATGTTTGTGTGTGGATGGGAATCAGGTTAGGGGCAAAACTCAAATTATAGCCTGAGCCAATAATGCAGTAAAGACAAGCCCTAAATCAGAGGAAACTAACAGGTAAGGATAAACTCTAGAAAAAGCCAAGTACTGTATAGGATGAGGTTTCTGTTTCAGTTATCAGCAAAACCCTCAAGAAGGGGATAGCATCAGGGTGTGTGTACTATCGCATGAGCAGGATGAGCACTCCACCTGCTTATAGTGTGGTTCTGGTCTGACGAGTTAGTATTTACAAGTATCTTTTTACTCAGCAGATCTACTTCCTGTTGATATCAGATTATATACAATTACTTTAACAAGAGATTTTGCTATGTTACTGCTGTCAGCCCTACAGAAACAACTCTGCTCTTGGACAGTGATTGAGATTCTCTTCCGGCTTGCATATGGACAGCATTGATAAGTTCCTTTCGTAGGACCCTGTTGTATTTAATTATGCACTTTATTATACCTGTGCAATCCCACTGAAGGCCTTAAGGTTGCATAGCTATAATGGAGGGCAGAATTCCACCTGGAGAATATTTCTGGTGATGCTGCACAAGCCAAAAAATTAACACAGCTTCATATTCAGGTCTTACACTGGTTCTTTCTATCTTGCAATAGTATGGGGGGGGGGGGGACACCACTAGTTGCCAGTTACTTCCATTAGCCTAGAAGCTTGAATGGAAGGCAGCCCAAGACACCAGATGAAAAAGCCAGGCTATAGGCTATATATTAACCAAGCATTGAGGAGCTTCCACAGACCAGCGTTTAGAGGATGGGGGTAGGGAAGAAGTATACCCAGAGAAAGGTGAGTGAGAATTAAGAAGAAAAGATGAATGAAAACATTCCAGACCTTGAGATTCCAGTGAAATAAATCTACAAAGTGATGTTGCAATCCAGGAAATCAATTCACTTCCAATCACTCCCAAGGCAAGTTAACCTCACAGAAAACTACTTCAATAGGAGAAAAAGCAGACTAGGGAAGTGAGAAAAAGATTAAGTCTGGAAAAGTCAGAGACAGCATTCATGCACAACATTCTGCTGAAGTAATTTCATGTCTGAAAGGGTAACACTGAGGTTTCTTTCTGCAAAAAAGTGATGGAGTATCATGTACTGTGAGAGTCCTGGCTAGACCCAGGACAAAGTACCATCAGCCTGCAGTGGGCAGGTGAAAAAAGCAGATGGCTGAGACACAGGGAAGTGAACTGAGGGAAAACCATGGAAACACACTGAATATTCAAACTGCCATATCCAACTAGAACAGGCAACAACCACCATGTATGAACTCCTATAGTAGATCTACAGACTCACTGCAACTAGAAACAGACTGTAAAGGGCACCCAGAAACTTCAGACAAAACTTTGCTTTTCAACTCATTCTTTCCACAGAATTAGCGATCCCAAAGAGAATCAGAATGCTTCTGAATTAACAGTGGCATTTATGAGAAAGGAAAACAGATATTTTTGGGACACTTGCTGCATTTCAGAAAGACAGTTTATATCTTTAGCTCTGAGTGAAGCTTTGCAGATAATACATTTCTCAACTTATTGTTGGACATTTCCTCTAAAGCTTTATTGCCGTAATAAGCTACTCAGTCAAAGGGTAATCAAGTTAATGTGTATGAGAACTACTTTGCATTAAATTAAGCCTAACGTTCTGAGGGGAAAAAAAATCATTGTCCTTCAATAAATAATGTGATTACCTGAAGTAAAATAGAATTGTCAATAAACCTTGCTCAATGAGATGTCACAAATAATGAAGGCAAAAACACCTTTAAAATCCATGACAGTATTTCAGTAATAACATTCTAATTTTGCTTGAGATGATATTTCCATAACTATTTTCAGTTGCTTGGAGCTGAAACTTTTCTGGATTAAGAAAAAAATCATTGTGTGTATTTGTTTTGGGGTTGTTGTTTTTAAATCAGTTAATCTGATTTTAGATTATCCCCTGATTAAATTAACTATCGGGAGGAAAACTGTGTAATAAGAGTTGGAACAGAGTGGGTGAAGAAAGAAGAAATTACATAGAAAGATGTACTGAATACTATGAAGCAATAACCTTTTTGCATGATAAAATGTAATTCTTTTGTTTACAGGATAGATAGCCCTTAGTTTAAGTATCTATAGTATTCAAAGCACTGAAATTGTTACTTTTGTATTATTGCACTTTGGGCTTTAAGTTTTATAATAAACGTAAGGATTTTCTGTTGAAGATAGAACTACTACTACTACTAACTTTAAATGGTTTGGTTTTTAAACTTCAAAGTTGATACATATGAAGACCTTAGTGATGATGGGATATTGTGTCTTGTTTGAAGAAGTGTTTGGGGTTTTTAAAGCTCGATTTATTAATATATCTGAAAACTGTTCTGCCTATATGCAGGTGATTACTTTCCTTGCCTATTTCGGCAAGCACGGAAGTCTGATACTCTGGAACTTCTGCAGTTATCCCCGGAGATCTTTAGAAAATTTACACAATCTGTTCTCTCACCCTTTGCCTATCTTCATCTCTTTTAAAATTGTATTCTATTTGAGACAGGAACTGTCTTCCTCTGTTTAGAGTATATATCTTTTTACAAAGAGTTTGGACCTATTATCCTCTGAGCCTTACCCAATGACTTTTTACCACCCTCTTTCTGTTTATTATTTCAGGAAGACCCTAGGCAGCAGAACCTCAGCTGTGTAAGTTGTCAATGACAAATTAACATCAGAAGCTGAGGACCTGCCCCGGGAGTGTGACGAGTCCCTCTCATTCTCCTCCATTCCTCAATGGTGGCATTTATGCTTAAAATAAGAGTTGAGTTTCTTTTTTAATACTAATGGAAAGGGCCCTATCAAATTAGCAGTCCATTCTGGTCAATTTCACGGTTATAGGATTTTTAAAATAGTAAATTTCATGATTTCAGCTATTTAAATCTGAAATTTCACGATGTTGTAATTGTAGGGGTCCTGACCCAAAAAGGAGTTGTGGGCAGGAGTGGGAGGTGGTCACAAGGTTATTGTAGGGGTGGGTTGCAGTACTGCTACCCTTACTTAAGCGCTGCTGCTGGCAGCGACCCTGTCTTTAGAACTGGACAGATAAGAGAGCGGTAGCTGCTGCCTGGGAGCCCAGCTCTGAAGGCGGAGCTGCCACTAGCAGCAGTGCGGAAATAAAAATGGCATGGTATGGTATTGCTACCCTTACTTCTGTGCTGCTGCTGATGGGGCACAGACTTCAGAGCTGGGCACCTGGCCAACAGCCACTGCTCTGCAGCCGCCCAGCTATGAAGACAGCGCAGAAGTAAGGATCACAATACCACAACCCCCCCTAAAATAACCTTGCAACCCCCCTGCAACTCCCTTTTGGGTTAGGGCCCCCAATTTGAGAAACGCTAGTCTCCCTCATGAAATCTGCAAAGTACAGGAAAAAGCACACAAAAGACCAGATTTCACAGGCCGTGATGTGTTTTTCATGGCCATGAATTTGGTAAGGCCCTACTTATGGATTAGGTATCTTGTTCCAACTATCTCAGTCTTCAGCCCCAATAGTCTGCTCCTCATAAGGGTTGGCTTGAGGCACTTCAAAATTAATGGAGAGAGAAGAGAAAAAGGTGTACTTGCAGACTGCAATGGAAAGAAGCAAACCTAAATGTGCTAGTGCCAAGATATAAACACATTTTCTGAGTGAAGATGCTGATGTTGGTAGACAGACTACTCCAATTAAGTTGATTGCAGAGGGCACAATGATGGGTTTTGAATACACAAGAAAGTAAACACATGGATCTTACTCTAGTAAACACTATATTTGGCTCTTCTGCTATCTAACCCAACATGCAATATCCCTACTATGCAGGGTGGATAATAGCTATTGAAGAGTAACCTGCTGCCTTGCAAATAAATTCAGATTCTTAATCTGCACAATGCAGTTACATTTGGGCCCATTGTGGTGGGAATATAATCCATATATTTTGCTCAAAGACATCTAGTTGAGAGTCAAAGGTATTTAAACTGGTCAGCCTACTTCAAGACATTACCAGCTACTGTTTTAATCAGTGAGGTAGTTTGTTTCTATAATTGGGCAGCGTATCAAAGATGATGATTGGGTTTAAATTTCATTTAAAAATCAACTCATGGGAGAAGAATCATGCTCCCCATTCTATTTAGCTAAAACTGTAGGCTGCTGACAATCTGGAAGGGGATGGGCACGCTGTAATACACAAGCCACATCAACGGAATACATATGCATAGAAAAGAACACACACTGACCTGGAAGGTTACTAACAAAAATAGAAAGCAAGACCCTAGAGGCAACCCCATTTGTAACACCCTTGTGTCTCAGCTAGCAATTTTCAAGGAAGCCTTCTTCCTAAGAGTCCCCAGGTAACCAGCAAACCACTTTATGGAATTGCTGCTAATACCAATTCTTGAGTTTTAAGTGAAGCTGACTAAATAAAATGCCTCTGACTGGAGGTTGGTAAAAATTCCTCTTGGAATACGGAGGGTGTCCATATTGCGTATACAGCCGCTGTTTTGAAAGTAACTGACTTGAAATACATTGGTAGAATGGCTAGTTCTATAAGCTAAGGTCCTAGTCAGCACTTCAGTGAAAAACCTCTAAGGAAAAGGGACTGTAGAACACTTATCTTTTCTGCAAAGAAACCCTCTTGCTTAGAGGCTTCAAAGAGAACTACTAATAGACAAAGCAGATTATCCTTTAGCTCAATAGGTAGCCCCACTGATTTTGGATACAAGACATTTCCAGTTCAATTCCTTTTTGGAATGGATTCCTCAGCAATAAGGAGAATCCTTCATTTGATGTTTACTGACTTGGCTACCTTTTGATTCACATCAGGCTTTCTAATTTTTACTCATTCTTGCTAGAATGCACTTATTTCATTAGTTCTTATTATAGTTATGGTTGAGATGCATTCATTCTATGCTTTTATTTTTAAGTGGTTTATGCTGTAACTAAGATATGAAAAATGTCAGCCCCCAAAATGCTTGTTCTCAACCCAGAAGTGAATTTTATTTGAAAGACTGAAAATCTGCTTGCTCGCTTAAAGTTTATACATATTCAGATAAATACAAGTGCATTTCTAACGCATTACTTACTAAAAAGTCTTCTTAAAGATTCCTTTTTAAAAAACAGGAAAATTAAATATGCTAACACCACATTAGAGTTAAAATGGCAAAACCATTCAAAATTCAAAGTAGAAGCTCTGGAAACCATCTTCCAGCCACTTTGCACATATGCATTAAGCTTCACACTACACATGGGAATATTTATACAACACCATAAGTGTACATGACAAACACTTTACAAATCAAGACCATAATTCCTACTCCAAAGATTTTATAATCTAACTCAGACAAAAGGAACAAGGGAACAGTGCAGGTACAGGACAGTGTGAAGCCACCACTGGTGAGGAAGGCATCAGGTAAGGAGGAATGGGTTTCACATAAAGAACCAAGGGCAGAAAGTGTCTCATTTTTAGATTGCAAGTCGTTCATGGCAGGGACTGCTGCTTCCTATACATTTGTACAGTGCCTAGCACAGTGTGAACACAGCTGGAAACAGATGCATAAGACAATGAAAGGATGTGAAGGAAGACAAAAGGCACTTGGACAAGTAGTGATTTTTTCCAAAAGGCATGCATGCACCTGCTGTATTGAGACTAGGAGGTGGCACAAAAGGAGGCATGAAGCTCAGAGTGGGAGCAGGAGGCAGAGAGAGCAATAAAATGAGAAAGGAAGGAGCTAGAAAGGAGAGTGGGAGGAATAAGAGCAAAATGTGAGCAGGGAGGAGTATTTGATCTGGTAAAAGCACAAGAAGCTAAATAAGAAATGGAAAATATTACATATGTGCAAGGGGGCCGGAGTAATAGTTGCTGTGGAAACCATAACTTTGAATTCTGTTGCTAAAAAGCTAGTTCTATCGATCTAGTTATTTATACCATGCTCATCGCTGTCGCAGGAACACCTAGTTCTTGAATAATCGACATTGTGTAGTGTAGCTTATCAATTAACGAATACTGCAATGAATAGCTGTTAAATCCAGTATCAAACAGTTCTTTTTAACTTCCGAAAGTAGTGATCTCTTGAACCAGATATCATGTAGGGTAATGGGGGATTATTTGCATTCAGGGTTACTGAATGGTTATGCTGTATAGCCACAACAAATGATTCTGAACACATCAGAAAAAGTGTACAGTAAGTTGTTCATGTCTCCCTCTTCCAAAAACAGACCCTAGAGCTGGGTCATTCAATAGATTAAGCAGGATTTACAGAAATCCATTCTAACAGATTAATCAGTGAATCCTAAAAGACTTCTTAAAGAGGCAGTTTGTCAGCTTATTTATTTTAACCCAAAACATAGTCGGCATTGTTTTGAAAAAAAAACGAGGAGTCCGGTGGCACCTTAAAGATTAACAGATTTATTTGGGCATAAGCTTTCATGGGTAAAACCCCCACTTTTTCAGATGCATGGAGATCTGAAGAAGTGTTTTTTTTACCCACAAAAGCTTATGCCCAAATAAATCTGTTAGTCTTTAAGGTGCCACCGGACTCCTCGTTTTTGTGGATACAGACTAACACAGCTACCCCTCTGATAATTGTCTGAATACACACACAGCCAAATTCTGAAGCCCCTAGTCATTACTCAGGTCATATTTTCATTAAAGCTAAGGTGAGTTTTACCTGTGTAATGGCCGAGTAAGGACACCAGAATATGGCTATTAATGACACACAAAGACATCACTCAAGATCACTAATACAAAACCAGAGCAACGAAAGGCCACAAGAGTAAGTTATCCTGTTGGAGAAAGCATTAAACAACATGACCATAAATGCCTAATTCGATAGAATTCCCTACCCTAACTTGTCCCTCAACTCTCCTTGAGCTATGCTGCCCGCAAAAATTCCTACAGCTTTAATAAGACTAGAGTAGCCCTTGTGTGAGCATCCTCATATCAGAGAGACAAGTCCTGTATATGAAATTCCTCCTCTTCTATACACAACTGGTGGGAAATCTTTGCTCTCCTCACAAGTTACAGAGAAGGTACCCAAAAAGTGCTGATGTAGTGGCCTTGCTCTTAGCAAAGTAGAACGTCATTCTCGAAACACACACATTGAGTCAGTCCAATTATTATTATTTAGTAGTTGCCAAGGTCCCCACCAAGATGAGGTCCCCATTATACTAGGCACAGTACAAACACATAGCAAGAGACGATCCCTGCAGGACAGACTTTACAATCTAAGTAGACAAAAACTATCCACTAGATTACACTGCCTCCTAATGAGCCCAACTGTCATATGTAGTATGATAAGAAGAGCAATCTGGTTGAATAAACTGACTCCACCAGGGAGAGGGCAGACTAGGGTTTTACATGGACACTAGCAAGGAGCAAATACTCAGAACAGGGACTCCTCCTGCTATTTACCCAGAAAGCAGCTTTCTGCTGGATAGGGCCCATATAGTTAAAATGAAACTAAGCCTCATTTGCCCTTGTTCAATAAATTATATCATGCTGTTGAAGTGCCATTGAAATTGGCAGCAGCTTTTCCATAATACAGGAAGAAAAGTAGGTGCTCTTATCACAAATTAGGCACCAGAAGTAATCACTCAACAGATCTGAGTTTTTCCTAATTATTTTAATTTACAGTATTTAGTATTATGGATGTAAAGAACTGCTTGACAACTATTAAATATGCATTTTCCAGTTTGGCTGGTGAAGATGAAAACTACTACAGAACTAGAAATATTAGTGGGAAGGGGCTTCTAAAATAAAGAAAAGTCAACTCTTCTCTAAAAGTTTTCATTCCTGAATTCTTTGTGACCTTATGCAAAACACTGCACTTCAGTTGCTCAGAGAAATTAAGGACCCTCTTGTGCAATCTCAAGATTATACTTATGCGAGTAGTTCCATTTAAGGCTGAGATTATGTGCATAAGTAAGTGCTCACTAATTTAATGGTTGCACAAGCAGACCCTAAAAGTAGTAATTTAAGTCATTTTCACTTATTTAGATCCTGATCCGGCAAAGACTTGCTTAGGTTTATACACAGTGAATAGTCCCACTGACTTTAATGGAGTACTCACCATGTTAACATTTAAGCACATTCTTAAATGTTTGCAGCATCAGGGCCATGATATATGTAATGTTGAGATATAGTAAATTTAGGTTTTTGTAAATATATATATGGAATAACTATCCTAGAGTAGAGCAAAACAAGTGAAGTTCAACTTCTTTTTAGAACCTTGACTTTCCTAGATTTTATATGCATCAGAGAAACTATTTTCTACATTCAGAGGTCTACTCCACCCCTGCCCTCCATCATGCATGTGCATAATTCCATTTTACCACTAACACATCCCTTGAAGGAGTAATCCATTTACAGTCTTCCAAGTTATACATTAGAAACTAGATATGCAAATATATTCAGATGCAGCAGCATACATTCTCTGTTCAATATCTACTAAACAACTTGGTGTCAAAGTATACATTTTAACTGCATTGTTTTAGCATTTCCATGTAGTAATCAAACAACGTACAGAATACTGAAGTTATGATTTTTACAATGCTTAACTTATCTGCATGGGATTTTTCAAAGGTAAAGAAAGAAGGGGATTTAGACTGTATTCACTGACATATGACAAGTAAAATCAAAATGAAACCCACACAGCAAATATCATGTTCTTCACATTATTTATATACAGGTCTCAAAGTAGTGCTATTCTACCTGACTGCATAGCCAGACAGACAATTTTTTTAAAGGCAGCTTATGGGAAGATGGTCACAAGTTTGACAGCTTTTTTAAGCAGTCATTTTGAAAGTTGGAATCCTGAAACTTGTAAGGGCAGACTCTGGTACCATGATCCAGTGCAGATCCTGAAACAAGATGCATTATTCTCAGTGGTCCAAAATCTTTAAAAACAAGCTCACTGAAATACATATTTGCATACCTCTGCATCATCCGCTCTCAAAAGGGAGCTTAAGAAATTGACAACTAGTAAACAATCTCTTACCAGCTTGTCAACCACTTTGAGGACCAGTTAAGGCGATCTCAGTATGAACGCTATTCACTGATTATGCCCACAGCTGAAGACTGTAAACAAAAGCAGGCCCCGGCGAGCAGGACAGGAGGACGGCGCCGGCAGCTTGCAGCAGCATAATGAATAAGTGGCATGGTGATTCGAGTGGTAAAGTCCTCCATAGGCATCCTAATGTACAATGCCCGCGGCGCGTACACCCCGCAGAACCACACACATAAAGGACGTATCCCGCCACACTAAATAACCACGAACAAATGTTGGCTTTGATCTTTGACAAATTCAGATGTAAATGAGGGGAAGGGATTATGGGGTGGAGGGGGTTAAACAATTTTCCCTTCTGCGCTGCTCACTCAGCTCCATCTGTGCCAATACCCCTCTGCGAACAAGGAATCCTCCGATCCCATTGTCATTGTGGCAAATATTTACCTACCAGCTCCAGTCCGCATCGCGCTTTTGCACGACAACCCCGAGGTTACGGGCAAGCCACTCGCTCCGCAGTCCGCACCCCCACCCCTAACCCCGGGCTGGCGTCGCCGTAAGCAGCTCCGGGCTCAGCGATACACTGGAGCCGAGAACTCCCCCCTCCAGCGCCACTATAGAACGAGCTCCCCTCCCGCTAGGGAGAGCAGGAGAAAACAGCCTCCCCTGCTGCATCCGACCCAGGCGTCCTCCAGCCACAGCTGCTCTGTCTGGCTCCAGCCTCCTCACTCACCGCCGGGCCCCTTTCCTCCCCCCAAGCCCTACCGCAGCCGCCGAGCCCAGCCCGGGGAAACACACAATGCCAAGCACGGTGTCACCCCGCTCTCGCCAGCGCTAGGACCCGGAGAGCGGTGGCTGGGGCGGGCAGCAGGGCATGACAATACGGGCAGCTTCCCCAGTGCATCCCCTGCTCGTGTGGCTCGCCCAGGTGCCCGGCTCCGGCCCCCCGACCTACCTGCCATGGCTCGGTCCTGCCGCCGGCCTGGCCCTGAGCCAGCCGCGGGGGGAAGGGGGCGCTGGAGAAGGGCGCACACGGTGAGAAGGAGCCTGAGCAGCTGCTGCTACCACCACCGCCGCTCACACCGCGTCCCTACCAATAGCAGCTGCTGCCATATTGTTACGGCAGGCGCTGCGAAGGGCGGGGTCAGCTGGCTCCTTGGATACCGAACGCCATTGGCTGCCCCGCCGCTCAGTCTGACCCAGGCGGGCCAATGAGGGGAGCTGGCGGCGAACAGCGGGGCGTTCAGAGTTGGAATGTTGGGTTGGGTGACAATAGCGCACGCGGCGCTCAGGTGGGGAGGAGGGGCGGGACCCCTGGGAAGGGGGCCTGTCCCACGGAGCAGGGGGCTCCCCCGCCGACCACGTGCCTTGCGACGTTCCGAAAGCTGGGGGAACCTGTCCCAAAAGCGGACCCCCGACCAGCGGGTCTGCGGAGCTGCCTATCTATCTCACGTGCCCCCTAGCCAGTCAAAGCCAAGGGAGGGGTGAGATGAAGTTAGCGCGCGCGGCGCGGGGACCCTGCGGGATTGGCTGCCTGCGGGGAGCTCTGCCCCGCCTTCTCGGCCCGAGGTGGGGGCAGTAAACAGACCCAGCCAGTAACACGTGGGCAGCTGCGGCAGCGCCGCCTGCAGGGGGCAGGGTGCGCGCGCTTCGCCCCTGGGACAGGCGCCCCGGGGCCCCAGCGCTGTACAGGGCTCACGCGCTGGGACCCTGCCAGCGAGACCGACTCAGAGCCCAGCCCACTCATTGGTATCACCGGGCTCTGGGCTGGCAGTGATCAGGAGCCAGCCTTTAGTGTATAGGGCTGAACAAAGTAATATATTCCTCAGTCCCTCTCTCTTCCATCCTCCAGCTGTGTGCTGAGCTGCCAGATAGCCCATGGCTGTAGTATGGGAACAGCCTGAGGAAACATGGTTAATCACAAACTAAGCGGGGAGGGGAAATATTTCTAGGAACCCCTTGCTAAAACATCCACAGCATATTGGTAGGAATGGCTAGACTTATTTAAAATACATCACCTGCAACCAAAACAAAACTACCCGTTTACCTAGGACAGATGTTATTTGGTGTTTGAGTCAGGGACAGCCAGCTTGGAAATGAGTTCAGTGTCACTCCTGCCCAGGAGCTCTGGGCACTAGAGCAATAAAAATAAATTATAATAACAATGTATCATTTATGGTGGAAACAAGAACATGACCAACATTTGCTTACATGCCATGAGAAACTGGTGAAAAAACAGTAGCTGCCAACAAGAAAGAAAAACAATTTTAAGAAAACATTTGTTTTCAGAGGTCTATGAAGGTTTTTATTAACAATGGGAAAATATAGAAAACATGCAAAACATTCAACAACATGCCTGTCAAAAGAAAAATGTTTTTGATATGATCCCTTTCTTCCCTGTGCACCAACCATATACCAACCATGATATAATTATAAACAGACATCATAACTGTTTCTTACTGATAGTAAAACAAAGGTTAAGACCGAGGCCTGGTCTATACTTAAAAGTTTTGCTGGCATAGATATGTTAATCAGGAGTGTATTTCCCTCCCCCAACAGCTATGCAGGCAAAAGCCCTAGCATAGACACAGGCCAATCAGGTCTACATTAAAACATTAGGACGACCCAGTTATGTCACTCAACTGAAGCACTGGATGTATAGACATAGCCTTAGAAAAAGACTACCTTAAGCTATTACAAGGTATAAAACCATCTCTCCCTCCCCACTCCACCCTCACTCACCCCACTGCCCAGTTAATTTTGTTTAAATTATGTATGATGATTTCAAATGAAGGGCCTCATCCTACTGCCCATACTCTCATATGTAATCATAGCAGTAAGATCAGACCCTAATACCTCTTGAGACTTTCTTCTTTATGAAAGACTAGCAATAAATGACACAAATGGTCTCTAAATCCTATTTTCACATCTTTAAGACATTTTGGTCTTTTGCCCTCTCCTCCCCCCCAGCTAGCATTTAGTAAGTAGTTCAATAATAATATTGAATAAAATAAATAATTCGAGTTTTAAAAACCATGCTGTTTGTTCTTAAAAATGTTACATGGTAAACTTTGAGAAATACCATACCATTTATAAATCTTGAAGGAGGAAGAGTGAGGAGCTAGCTAATTTCATAGCAGTGGCATACCTGGATACATCAAAAGGGGGTTATATGTGTCATACTTTGGAACCATTCATTTACATTATACATTTTATTGACATGTTGGATCAAATACAACATGCTTATTTTAATGGTTTAGCTACCCAGATTTTGACATCTAAATGGATAGTAATCAATGAAATGCCAATAAACCCTCGGTACTTGCTAGGTTTGAAATCCCCACTTCTTGCTCTGTTCACCCAGAGAAGTGCTCTGATGATGTAATTCTTCTGTCTCATGGTTTACTGGCTGAATGTGCTTCTGAGATGACCAGATCACACAACTGTGATTGGTCATATAGCTGAAATTCGCTCTGTATCAAAGGAATTTTGTTGGGGTTATTTTTGGTTGGTTGATTGGTTTCTGTTTCTCCACTAGACTGCATTATTCCAAGTATAACACAGATAAACAAATGCTAAGGCATCTGCATTGGATAGCCACACTCGTTGTGCACAAAAATAAGGAAAAAAGTGCACTGTGCATACAAAGCATGCTAGTATTCCCTCAGTTATCACATCTTGCAATTCTTTCCCAAACTTGGCATAGCACATATTCTTTACTGAAGATGACATACATGCCAAGTTTCACTTTCTTAAAATTAATCTTTGAGTTACCCAAGCACAAATAGCAATCTGAATTATCTTTAGACATAATCCAATAATAATAATAAAGGATTGAATTGATTTTCTTCAGTGACATCTCAACCGTTGATTGTGCGCTACTATATTTTTTCAGCATAGTTAAACATTTTGATGGAAATTAAACCAGTACATTATCTGAATGTTAACTGAACAGTTTTTGTTTCATAAGAATTTGGGAGAACACCTAGCTTTAGACATTGGTCCAATTTGTATACTGTATGTTTTCATTAATTATTGAGAGCTGGGTAGGTACATTTTAAAAATCAGTCAATAAATTTTGTTTCTTAAAAGGAAGTAGTTTACAATAATTAAACTACATAAAGATATTTTTAAAATAAATTAAAATGAGAGTTCCCCTTCAAACATCAAGATGGGCAATTCCAAATAAATTGTTGTTACTATTAATATTTTGGAATTTACCAACTAAAAATATTTACTTTAATAAATGTTATACATATGTTTATGCATATTTTCTAATACTCCATACCAAATAGGAGCATTCTATGTTTTAAAAAAAAATACAAAATCTCAAATACATGCAGTATGCTGCTTTATAATGAAATCAGAGCCTAAAACCTCACTTTTCTTCTTCAAGTCATTGATTAATGGCAGTTTTTTACAGGACATTGTCACACTGTGCATTTGAGGTAAATATTTCTTTTACAATGTATTTAATCTGGAAGTACCACCGTATGGGGATCCACTCGTGGCACTGATTTTTAGGTAGAATTTCCTATTCACTTCAGTGGGGAATTCGTCTTAAAAATTGATAGCATATGACATGACCCTGGCTTAGGAAAATTCAGTCAATCATGTGACCATTTCAAAACATTCTTAAAAATTTAAGTAATTTTAAGCTAGCTCAAATTGAATCCTGTGTTCAGTAAAGTTTATTAGTCACACAATGTAAACCCAGGTCTTCAGCGTTCTACCTGCTTATAAATTAATGGGTGATGTCTATCCATCTGTACATTTGATCATAACTGTAACCTTTACGCCTTTAAGGTCAAACAAGCTCGCCTTTAGTTGTGTGACTAATAATAAGTTTCACTTAGATTTGTGATTTCAGAAAATTTTACATGGAAGGGAAATGAGGATGACAATGGCCCAAGTTTACTATGGGACTGAGCTAGCAAAGACTGTGGGAGAAGTTCCCCAGCAACAGAAAGTCTGCGGTGCAAAAGTTATGGTGGTAGAAAGCTGCATAAGCTCCTCTTCCTGGCCAGGAAGGGCACATGGCCAGCACTGAGCAGTCTCCAAACCCCTCATCCCCAGCCCCACCCCAGAACCCTGACCTCCTCCTGCACTCCAACCCTCTGCCCCAATCCAGAGCCCCCCCCACACACACACACACCCTGAACCCCTCATTCCTAGCCCCACCCCACAGCCCTCATCCCAACCCTCTGCCCCAGCCCTGAGCCCCCAAACATGGAGCCCCTTCCTGCGCCCCAAACACCTTATCCGCAGCCCCACCCCAGACTCCGTTACCCCCTCCCACACCCCAACCCTCTTCCCCAGCCCTGAGCCCCTCCTACACCCCAAACCCCTCACCCCCAGGTCTGTTGGGTCGTGAGCATCAACAATTTTCTTCAACTGGGTAGCCAGAAAAATGTTTGAAAACCACCATTTTAAACTGTTCCAGTTTATGCTGGCTTCTCCTTTACAAGTGAGAATATTGACTCCTACCATGCACAAAGAAAACAAAATGGCCAGACACTTTCACCAGCAACAGTTTGGAGAGGTGAAAAAACTCCCAGAGATTAATGTTTTAGGCATTTTAAAGAAGACAGGAGGAAGGCAATATAGGGCAGATGAATACTGATTCTGCCATGGAGCCACTACCCAGACAACCAAAACAGGATATTAAATATATACACATCCAAAGAAGATCACTCAGCAGTAAACAAGATACAAGACAAAACCAAGGCAACAATTAGATTTTAGCAATCCCAAATGCCATGTGCACCTGCCCTCCTTATTGTCTCTGCCCTCCCAAATACAGAGTCTGTCACACCACATTGCAGGCTCCTATATCATTTTACTATCCATCACTCCTAGGGCCCTTTTGGAGATACCTGGAATATAGAAATAATAAAAATAAATCACCTAGAGGTGATAATGCACATTTGATAATAGCTTGTAATGCAATATATTAGCAAAAGGATCTAGTACAGTTTAAAGTTGCATACAGAGACACATGTCATACACTAGGGACATGATACCGCACAATTCTGCATATGACATTTGTGAGGCTAAGTCTTAAATACTGTGTAGTATTCTCAGCACTTGAACCCAGAATGTTAGCAAATAGGAATGGATGCAGAGAACAACAAAAAGAATTAAAGGCCTGGAGGAGTTGACTTACTAGTAGAGCTAGTCAGGAAATGTTTTTTTTTGCCCCATGAAAAATTTCAACAGAACCAAAAAGGTTTCATTTTTATCATGATTTTACTTCAAAAGTTCAGTTTTTTGATGAAAACCTGAAAATTTCAGCTTCCAAAAACTTTCAGTTTGGGGTTTTCTGTTTTTGTTTGTTTGTTTGTTTTTTGTTTTTAAATGAAAGCCCAAAAAAATCTTGTTAAAAAACAGTTTTCCACTGAAATTTCCATTTTGAGCATTTCTGTTTTCCATAGCAAAACATTTTGAATGAAAAGATATGACCAGCTCTACTTATAAGGAAAGATTAGAACAGCTAAATATGTAATAGAGTTCAGCACATACATGGCTTTAAAATATTAATTACTGCATAGCATGGCTAAATTACAGCTAAGGAGGGTGAGGTAAACTCTCAAATCATTAGAAAGAACATCAAGAAAGGCCCAATCCTGCAAACACTGGAAGTCCGAATCAGAGCCAGTTCTAGGGGTGGGCTTGCAAGGTGGTCACCCTATGTGCCAATTTCTACAAAACCAAATTGCTGTCCCACTCTGCCTTTTTTTTTTTTCCCCTTGGGCGTTTTTGCAAGTGTCCGAAAAAGTTTTCCACCCTGGCTGGTAAAACACCTAGAGCCATTCCTGGCCAGGAGGATGGTGCAAAAGTGGCTACTTAAAATCTTGTTTTGTACTCCATCATGCCAGGATTGGGCTTGTCCCTAGTAACAGCTGCTTTCACGGAAGTTTAGCTGCAAAGACTCAATGGGCCAAAACTGCAACTGAAGATGTGTGGCAAGTTGCTTCTTGGCCACACTATTTTTTACACACACACACACGAGTTTCTACACCATCATTGGACTCCCAGTGATTTGGGATGATCTTCATAGGGCCAGTTAAACCAGTTCTACAGCCAGATGGTGTGTCTGAAAAAAGTACTTGCACTGCACTTGAGACTCTGACTCTAACTGTTCTGTGCTCCAAAGGTATAAATAAAGGCCATATCTACACTGCAGCTGCAGCACAGATGGGAAGGGTTTGTCACTGTAGTTAATCCACCTCTCTAGAGGCAGTAGCTAGGTCAATGAAATAATCTATCTACCCCGGGGTTTAGGTTGACCTAACTATGCTCAGGGCACAACATTTTTCACTGCCTTGAGAGATGTAGCTAGGTTGACCTAATTTTAAAGTGTAGGCCAGGACTAAGAGTAATGGGATGAAACTGAGCAAAGACTACTAAAGCCAGTATGAAAAAGCCTAACTTTCTAATGACAGGTTTCAGAGTAGCAGCCGTGTTAGTCTGTATCCGCAAAAAGAACAGGAGTACTTGTGGCACCTTAGAGACTAACAAATTTATTAGAGCATAAGCTTTCGTGGACTACAGCCCACTTCTTCGGATGCACTCTATATGTATATGTGTGTCCACGAAAGCTTATGCTCTAATAAATTTGTTAGTCTCTAAGGTGCCACAAGTACTCCTGTAACTTTCTAATGTGGAGTAGTTTCATTAGGGGAAGCAGTTGTTAAGGGAAGCAGGCTTTTGAAAGTATGGAAATCTTCTGCAAGTGTGACAATCCTGTATTGGCAGGTGGTTGGAAAAAATAGTCTTCCCAATCTCTAACAATTAAAATTCCACTGAATCCGAATCTTCAAAGCCTGATTATTTTCTGCCACCTGAAAACCTAAAAAAAAAAAAAAAAAAAATAGTGCTGACAGACATGACGAGACTGATCACAGTAGGAATAAAGCCTTCTAGAAGGCATTAACACTGCTTCAGGTGCACAGGTAGTGGAACAATGATATCTGAACAGCTATATTTCAGCTCTCCATGGGTATGAGAAACTAAGTTTGAGGGTGGGAGCAAATGTCCCTGCAAATGACCGTGCTGCTTCCATTCTTACTGTAACTGTTGTAGGAGCAACAGTGACCTGTATGACTATGCTCTGTATAACCTGTATGCTCAAAAGGTCTGTTACACATTCTCGCCCCCCACACACACACACTTTTTTTGTCTCCTCTCCCTCTTTGAATACCTATGAAGTGGCTTTCCCGCTCCCTCCTGGAATGCTTGTGGGATGAATGGGCTGCTTGAGCAGCTGGAAGATCAGAAGAGCTCCCAGGTAGACAAGGTGTCTGGAACTCTGATTAGGCAGCAATCACACGCCCAATGCATGGACACTGCCCGAGCTGGAGTGTGACCAACCAGATGCGGCCAAGTCATCTCTAGTCCCAGGCCATGAGGAGCAGGTCTTTAAAAGGGGAAGGGGCCATGTGATCAGGAGTGCACTGACAAGATTGTACCTCCCATGAAGGCCCTTCGCCCGGACATCCTGGCTAGTGGTTTGCCACATTGCATTTCATTGTGCCTCGGGAAGACTTACCTTCATCGCACTGTCCTTCGCTGCGCTATGGGACACTTACCTTGAAGGATCCTAACATCTCCAGTGCCATGCCTGTCCCGGGAGCGTGAGTATGATCCTGCCCCCTTCTTTTGAGCTTAGCTATCAGTATAATAAACGTGCTGCTTTCTGCCAAACTCTGGTGGGTCATTAGTCCTCCCTAAGCTTACTAGTTGGCCCAATTTTGGGTAACAGTAACAATATTAATTTAGGCAATAAAAAGATGTAGTTTGAGGTACTACACCTGCCCTAGAGTCCTCCTACTAATTTTTGTGGGTTTACATTCACGTTTCCTCCCCCCCCCCCCCGCCCCAATTTTTTCCTGTCCCTGTTTCTGTATGAAGGACCCACACAGATGGAACTGACTGGCTACAGTGGAAATAATGAAATTGACTGCACAGAAGGTGCTGTCACATGCAGAAAGTGAGATTACAGAAATTGAGTGAAGCATTTTCTCTAATGTTTTTCAGTTGTAGTTAACTTAGATGTTATTTGTTACAATAGTAAGTACAAATTTTCGTACGAAACTGATTTTTAAGTTGACTGCATTCCTTTAATTTTTCTACATAAAATTCTGAAGAAATTGACATAGTTTTTCAGATCAAATACTTTTCACAGGCAACAATTTTTAGTGACCATTTGAGACTAAAAGATATTAAAACAACGCAAGATGCTGAGTGCCTGCAATGTCTACTGATTTCATTGGGAGTAGAAGGTATTCAGCACCTTATAGGCTCAAGCCCTGAGAGAAAGGATGGGCCAGTGGTTAGGGTGCCAGCCTGAGGCCTTGGGAATAGGTTTCAGTTCCCAGTTCTACCACAAACATCTTGTGTGCGCCCTCAGGCAAGTCATGTAGTCTCTCTCTGCCTCAGTCTCCAGCTATAAAATGGAGATAATAGTACCCTTCTGCACAGGGGTGTTGTGAGAACACACACGCTAAGAGTGTGAGACACTCAGATACTACAGTAATGGGAGCTGTAGAGGTATGTTAGATATATTCTTCAGTCAGATATGTGTGATCAGAGCTTTGTTTGAGCAGATATGATTGCAGTAACTCATTTTTAGAGAGAGAGAGAGAGAGAGAGAGAGAGAGAGAAGGGCTGTCGATTAATTGCAGTTAACTCATGTGATTAACTCCAAAAAATAATCACGATTTAAAAAAGTAATCACAATTGATTACACCAGGGGTCAGCAACGTTTGGCACGCAGCTCGCCAGGGTAGGCAACCTGGCGGGCCGGGTCAGGCCAGTTTATTTACCTGCTGATGCGGCAGGTTTGGCCGATCACGGCCCCCACTGGCCGCGGTTTGCCGTCCTGGGCCAATGGGGGCGGCGAGAAGCAGCCCGGGCGAGGGATGTGCTGGCTGCGGCTTCCCACTGCCCCCATTGGCCCGGGACGGTGAAACGCGGCAAGTGGGGGCCGCGATTGGCCGAACCTGCAGCGTCAGCAGGTAAATAAATTGGCCTGGCCCGCCAGGGTGCTTACCCTGGCGAGCCACATGCCAAACGTTGCTGACCCCTGGATTACACTAACAATAGATACCCATTTAAATTTATTAAATAAATATTTTGGATTTTTTCTACATTTTCAAATATATTAATTTCTATTACAACACAGAATAGTGTATAGTGGTCACTTTATATTACTTTTTTCGATTACAAATATTTGCACAGTAAAAATGATAAAGAAATAGTATTTTTCAGTTCGCCTCAGAAGTATTGTAGTGTGATCTCTTTATTGTGAAAGTGTAACTTACATATGTAGATTTTTTTGTTACATTATTTTGTTTTGGAGTGCAGTTATGTAAAATTTTAGAGCCTACAAGTCCACTCAGTCCTACTTCTTGTTCAGCCAACCGCTAAGACAAACAAGTTTGTTTACATTTATAGGCGATACTGCTGCCTGCTTCTTATTTACAATGTTGCCTGAAAGTGAGAACAGGCATTCGCATGGCACTTTTGCAGCTGGCATTGCAAGGTATTTACATGCCAGAGATGCTAAACATTCATATGCCCCTTCACACTTTGGCCACCATTCCAAAGGATATGCTCCCATGCTGATGATGATCATTAAAAAAATAATAATGTGTTAATTAAATGTGTGACTGAACTCCTTGGGGGAGAATCGTATGTCTCCTGTTTTACCCACATTCTGCCATATATTTCATGTTATAGCAGTCGGAGGATGACTCAGCACATATTCGTTTTCACAACAAAGAAGGTACCAGATTTCTAAGAAGAGATACAGCACTCGACCCAAGATTTAAGAATCTGAAGTGCCTTCCAAAATTTGAGAGGGATGAGGCGTGGAACATGCTTTCAGAAGTCTTAAAAGACCAACACTCCAATGTGGAAACTACAGAACCTGAACCACCAACAAAAAGAAAATCAACCTTCTGCTTGTGGCATCTGACTCAGATGATGAAAAGGAACACGTCAGTCTGCACTGCTTTGGATTGTTATCGAGCAGAACCTGTCATCAGCATGGATGCATGTCCCCTGGAATGGCGGTTAAAGCATGAAGGGACATGAATCTTTAATGCATCTGGTACATAAATATCTTGCAACGCCAGCTACAACAGTGCCATACGAACATCTGTTTTCACTTTCAGGTGACATTGTAAACAAGAAGCGGGCAGCATTATCTCCTGCAAATTGTAACCAAACTTGTTTGTCTGAGCAATTGGCTGAAGTCGGACTGAGTGGACTTGTAGACTCTAAAGTTTTAGATTGCATTCAAAAATAAAACTTTTTTTGTACATAATTCTACATTTGTAAATTCAACTTTCATAATAAAGAGATCACACTACAGTACTTGTATTAGGTAAATTGAAAAATACTATTTTTGTTTTTTACAGTGCAAATATTTGTAATCAAAAATATAAAGTGAGCAGTATACACTTTGATTTCAATTACAAACACAGATTTCTACATTTTCAAATATATTGTAAACATCCAAAAATATGTAAATAAACAGAATTCTATTATTGTTTAACAGTGCTGTGGCAGGGCACTGACTCACTGGCGTGGCACCTCCTGCTGGTCATCCTGGGAATTAGCTCTTCCAGCCCAGAGCGCTCCCTGCAGGCCAGTGTCTCACCTGCCGCTGACCCCCCGTGTCCCTCCCGGACCCTGGTGCCCCTCTATGGCAGGATTCTGCCCCAGCAGTAACCCACAATCTGGGTCTCCCCACCCAGGGGAACCCCCAACCCTCTATCCCTACCTTGCCTCAGTGATTACTGCCAGTCACCATCTAGCCCCCACTCCCTAGGGCAGGCTGCAAACCACTCATCATTGGCAAGGGGGTTTGGACCAGCTGCCTCCGCCTATCTCTGGGCTGCCCCTCTGCAGCCCTAGTACCTTTTTATAGACCCTTTTCAAGGCCTGCAGCCTGGGGTTTTACTAGGCTGGAGCTCCCCATCTCCCTCTGCCTTCCCTAGCCCTGCTCTACCTCAGGCACCCTTCTCAGCTCCCAAACAGCCCAATTCTTCTCTTTCTAGAGCCAAAGAGAGACTATCCTGTCCTTCTGACCCACTGCCCTCTTATAAGGGCCAGCTGGGCCCTGATTGCACTGGCTACAGCTGTGGCTCTCCCAGGGCTGTTTTAAGCCTGTTAGGTATAAAGAAGTAAGAAATGTTGGTGTTGTTTAATATGTTCAATTAGTTGTTTTAATAATGTATTTCTAAGGTAATGTTAAGTGAATCACTAGCTTTAATAGAATTTAATATGGAGTATATGAATTATGATCCTTGGACTCCATCCTTGTAAGCAAACTTGTTTACAACTTAGACACTCGCTCAAACTTGACAGAACCAGTTTTTCCTGCCAAAAAGGCTATATAAGAGCCTGCTCAGTGCCTGGGGGCTATCCATTCCAGTGGCAGCGCGTGCCCGGGTCTTCCTAACACTCTAGAGCTAGAGAGAACAGTACCATCTATCCCGCAGCGAGGTTGAGGAAGGAGAGGCCTGTCATCACTATCCCCATCACAGTGAACTGAATCCATTTTACCTGTGGAGGGTCCTGCTTTCCTGGTATCCATCTTCCCAGAGGGCCTCCCTGCCTCCAACAAAGTCCAACAGTCGTCGGGACTCTCCAGTAGTCCTCCTCGAAGGCTCTAAATCAGTCGGAGAGTAGAAGGTCCTGGGCTTCGCACCTGCACGCTGTGTCCACTGCGCCTAAATCATAGGAAAGGTTTCTGTATTGGGGTTTCTTTTATTGTTTTTCTAAATGCCAAGGGAGGTTTTGTGGGTCTGAGCTTCAAGCTCCAAAAGCCAGTCACTGAATCTAAGTATGGTTAAGTTTGTGTTTCTTCCCCCCCACACACCATTTTCCCCAGTTTTCTGTACCTTTGCCCTTAATATACTTGCCTTTGTTTGCACCATATTACCTTGTCTCTCTTTATTTTTATTATATCACACATGGAGGGAGGGACACCCTTATTGTAAGCTAAATCCACCAGTGACAGACACGGAAGGGAGCCGACTCTGCTCTTCTGAGAAAAAGGGCTTTCCTTTTCTATCTTTCCCCCTACCATTTTTCTAGTATTTTCTCTCTGAAGCGTTGCCTTACTCCCCTTGGGCTAACAAGCCCTTCAGGGCAGGAGCGGGGTAACCACCCCGCTACAAGCGCAGTTAATCGCGATTAATTTTTTTAATCGCTTGACAGTCCTAATATATATATATATATAATCCTGTTTTATTAGCTAATTTACTGAGGCCTCAGCATATAGTGGGTGAAATCCGTAAGTCAACTAACAGTTTTAGTTATTCTGCCTATCAAGTCATATCACTATATTTAAACATCCAGACTGTTGTGGCATGCCTGTATGTTTGTTGTACCCCTCACCTTCCTCCTGTAGCTCTGTTCCACCTCCTCAGTACTAATTTTTATTTTTGGCTCACAGTAATTGTGTGAATAAAAAAGTTTGTTTCCTTAAAAAACATTTAAAAGGAAGCAGAATTAGGAAACAAACAGAAAATTCCACTTGCTAAACCCCATTTGCATGGCATCAGGAAACTTGTGCACAGGTAATTTGCAAGAAGTAAACCGTCTTCCCATTAAGAAATCCACATGACCTTTCATTCAGGCTAGTTGATGAACAGCTTATGAATTTGAAAAACCAAAGTCACTGTTGACGTGTACAAAAATCAGAACGGTTTGATTGGTGTATGGGCCAGCCATAAGCAGCTGAATCAAGAAAAAAATTTTTTTTCCAAGCACAACCAGACAGATAAGAATTTTATTGTGAGGATGCTCCATCTGTGATTGTAAACACAAGAGATTATATTTGTTTAACAAGGCTAGTAAAAATAAAATTTGATGTACTTTCTTTTCAATCCCTCCCCTATCCATTTGTAAAATCTATTATTTATAGGTCTGGCATTTTGTTGTTCTCCCAAATGCATGCTTTGATATTCTTTTTCTGAGAGAAGAAAAATCTAGTATCCCTGAGCAGACCTCCAATAAAGAAACTACTGCACCTCAGAGATAGAAAAGGGGAGGTCATTTCAGTAAGGAAATATGCTTCAAGTTTAACTAGGGTGGTTGAAAAAATACCAAGAAAACAATTTTTGGAAAACTCATTTTTAAATGTTAACAGTATCATTTGAAGGACATGATGTCCTATGCATATAGGGTGAAATTAACTCCTGTGGTTAACAGCCCAGCACGAGGACTATGTATCACTTAAATCCCAACTAAGCCCTCAAAAATGGACTTAAGTGGGACTTGCCTTGTGCTGGTCCTCTGCACAAGCATTAATTTCTCCCACTCATATTAATTTTGCTGTCAATTCTGCCTGTGCCTTAAAAAATAATTTTTCCCACAACCCCAAAGCTCATTGTCTTCTGGGCTTCTTATAACCCAGAAAAAAAATCTTTATTTTCTGCTTCTTAATTAAAAGGAACTCAGATTGGTTTCAAAACCATGAGATCCATACATACAAGCTAGCTGCCCTTGCTGAATAGCCTGTAGCAGGGACAATCCCTATTTGTAAGTGTGCAAAATATCAACCATATTCTCATACTGTCCTTTCAGAAAACTCTCCTAGTCTTTTTTATATTATAAGAATTAAAAAGCAAGCCCTATTTTTCTCTCCCAATGTTTCTCTTTATAACTTTCAGATATTAGCAATAATAATAGAAGCTGATCTAGGGTTATACAAAAGGGAAGTGTGCATTAGATGAAATAGAGTCCACTGTAGTCTATGCTACTCTTTGAAAAACACAGTGCCAGTCATAACTCTGAAGTGCTATGTATGCAAACGGGGCTTTGGATAAAGGCAAAGGCACAGTTTTCCTGGGGGCTTGATTGCTAATGTCATAAGTAGAGGAATAGGGACGCTATAGCCCTTGCTCCTATCCCCAGTTATGTTGCTGTGTTATGGTATTAAAAGGATATTGTGAACTTTATTATTAATTTATGGATGAAGAATACATTATTTAACACAAAATTAAATATTTGTTTTTGTCCTGTTTGCTTATCCCTACACATCTGATGCTAAGGGTTAAATGGGTTAACGCATTAACCTTTTACTTCTGGAAACCTGGGTTCAGATCTGATTTAGGTCACTAGCAGAAATGCATTTATTGTTCTCAACCTCATCCCATAGGGGACATTTGCCCTTGTGGTCATATCACAAAACCACTGCAGGAAGTGGCCCAAATTCTGCATGACTGGCTTTCTCCTTTCAGAAGAGAATCATGATTAATATAGGAGGGATTATAAAGGTCAAAGTATTGGGGTATAATGCATCGTTTTTTAATGGAGTAAAAATAAAGAGTGCTATGTATGTAAATGCTGGTTTCATATGGAGCATCAGCATGGGGGAAAGCAGTCGCCGCAGGACCGCTACTCTCCATTCTGCATATTTTGGTGAGAAATGGCAGGCACAGATGGAGAGTGGGTAGTGTTTTGTCTCCACCACCTATCAATTCATTAGCCAGTGGAGCTGACCTGATGTGGAGAGGCAAGGCATAGCTTACTCCACCCCGGAGCACATCGGAAACAGGTGCTGACCCATGACTCCGAGTCATAATATAGTCTCTGGTCTGTTCCTGGCAATGCAACTATGTGCTTCCCCTTACTTGGGGTTTGTGGTAACTCCTCATAGCTCTAGTCCTTTGTGACTTATTTTCCAGAACACTAAAATTCATTTGCCCAGTCCTTGTCCTTACAGAAATCAGTGCAATCATTTGCACTAACTTGATGGCTTTCTGATATCTTCTCAGACTAGAAGTGTTTAATCTCTTTACTCCTCATGAAATGGATTTTCATAAACAGCCACCCTCTCCCTCTCCAGTCATACTGAATGGGGGAGAAGGGAAGATATATTTCACAGGCTAGGCCCCTCCACTTAGAACATCATTAAATAGCCAAAGATAGGGTTACCATACGTCCGGATTTTCCCGGACATGTCCGGCTTTTGGGGGTTCAAATCCCCGTCCGGGGGGAAATCCCCAAAAGCCGGGCATGTCCGGGAAAATCGGGAGGGAGGGATGGAGGGCTCGGCCGGGGCCTCTTTGGCCGGGGCCGGGGTCGCGGGCATGGTGCCGGGCCGGGCGCGGGGCCGGGCGGGGAGCCGGGGGCGCGGGGCCGGGAGCCGGGCCATGGGCCGGGGTAGCGGGGGGTGCGCCGGGCTGCGGGGCCGCGAGCCGGGCCGGTTTAGCTGGGGGGGGGGTGCGCCGGGCTGCGGGGCTGCGAGCCGGGCCGGTTTAGCTGGGGGGGGGGGGTGCGCCGGGCTGCGGGGCCGCGAGCCGGGCCGGTTTAGCTGGGGGGGGGGGGGGTGCGCCGGGCTGCGGGGCCGCGAGCCGGGCCGGTTTAGCTGGGGGGGGGGTGCGCCGGGCTGCGGGGCCGCGAGCCGGGCCGGTTTAGCTGGGGGGGGGGGTGCGCCGGGCTGCGGGGCCGCGAGCCGGGCCGGTTTAGCTGGGGGGGGGGGTGCGCCGGGCTGCGGGGCCGCGAGCCGGGCCGGTTTAGCTGGGGGGGGGGGTGCGCCGGGCCGCGGGGCCGGGCGGGGAGCCGGTCGGGGTAGCGGGGGGGATGCGCCGGGCGGGGCCGGGCGGGGAGCCGGGGGTGCGCGGGGCCGCGGGCCGGTCCGGGGTAGCGGGGGGGGTGCGCTGGGCCGCGGGGCCGCGAGCGAGTCCGGGGTAGCGGGGAGGGGTGCGCTGGGTCGCGGAGCCGGGTGCCGGTCCGGGGTCGCGGGGCCGGGCCGCCGGGGGGTGCGCTGGGCCGCGGGGCCGGGAGCCGATCCGGGATAGCGGGGGTGCGCTGGGCCGCCGGGGGCCGGCAGTGCTGGGCGGGCCGGGGGTGGTCGGCCGGGGTCGCGCCTCCCCCCCCTTACCTGCTTCAGGCTTCCCGCGAATCAAATGTTCGCGGGAAGCAGGGGAGGGGGCGGAGACTTTGGGGGGGGCGGAGTTGGGGGGGGGGCTGGGGGCGGGGCCGGGGCCCCGTGGAGTGTCCTCCATTTGGAGGCACAAAATATGGTAACCCTAGCCAAAGATCCCAACAAGATCTCTAAATTGCAAACCCAAGTAAAGAAAAAAATGCAATATAAGCTCCCTGTTGCTGAGTTGAGGGGCAACATCATTGCCTCTGTTTGCTTCCTCCAGCCTGACATCATTACTGCCATCTTATCAGAGTTGTGCCTCAGCCAACTAGCTCTCATGCAAGCCCCAGTCTGAGCCAGACACTTGTGTCTGTGTCTTATGCATGTGCACGTTGTGTGTGGAGTAAGGAGTCTCCTCCCTCTGTGCTGCTCCCATGGAACTTCAGTCCCTGTACCTAGAGGGGTCAGTTCTGATTAGGGTCTCTGGCACTACTCTAATGCAAAGTAATAGGTAACTATAATAGACTTTTAATGTAGCAAGACAGCTGGGGGAAAAGGTTCTCTAAGGTTTAATTTAATTTGAATTCGTCTGACCAATGAAACCTCACAGGGTTGGGGTTCTGGATGTCTGCAGAAGCAGAGCTCAGCTGGGGCACATTTGCTGACAGTCCCTATATTTGAATGTCTGGGGGCTTCTGACAGAGTGCTGGGAGCTAACGCCTATTGAGTATCTGGAGATGTGCAGCTAATTAGCTCATCAGTCTGGGAGAGCTGATGAACCAGATAGCCATCAGCGGAGGGGCATAAAAGAGGATACAGGAAGGCTGTGGGGAGGAGCACCTGTGCTAGTGGAACCTAGAGTGCTTGGTGAGTTCAAGGAAAAGGTGACAGCTGGTCCGCCCTGGCCCTGTGCAAAAGGTCTAGAAACACTGTAAATACTTTGCTGCACAAGACTGTACTGGTGATAGGAATATAAATAAATTCATGTGAAGTTGCTACCTACTGGCATAGTTAGTGATGTTTCTGGGGCATCAGAGGATGAGGACAGAGCATACCCCATTACAGGGCTGCATGAAGTACATTATCTGTCTGTATATGGAACTCACTTCCCTGAAGGTTCACCAGAGCCTAAGGCCAACAAGTGCAGAGCACCCACAACCCTAATTCAAGTCAGTGGGAGCTGCAGGCACCCAGTGGCTCTGAAAATCGGGCCTGAAGTATCTCAAGGTGGGCAGCCAAAACTGGAGCCAATACAAAGCCAATACTTTAGAAAAATTGTCTGTTAGTCTGCTGACCTGCGGCATAAGACTCATTTATTTTCTCAGGGTTCATTGAGGAGGTATGAATATAGGGATGCTGTATAGTTAAATGGTGGCTGCAAGTTTTTCTTTGGGCACAGATATTTTATTTCTTGTTCAGCATCCAGGCACTGTGTGAAGGACGATCTTATAAATTAAAATTATTAACCAATGACACTAGACTTAAGGTGCTCATCAGAGTAACTGAGCTGTATGAATGAAACGTGTGCCAATGGTGCCATCTAGTGGTTGCATATGGTAACACATTTGACCTAATTATATAACAAAACATAGCTGTATGAGCTGACCACACACTACCACTCAAATAATACTGTCTGGTATAGCCTATACAATACAGCTGTATTTAGGGTGACCAGATGTCCCGATTTTATAGGGACAGTCCTGATTTTTGGGTCTTTTTCTTATATAAGCTCCTATTACCCCTACCCCCGTCCCGATTTTTCACACTTGCTGTCTGGTCACCCTGACTGTATTGCCAATATAAAATCAATGGATGAAGAGCACTGCAGTTTGGGGGCAAGATGACTGAGCATTAGATGAGGGGGAAGTTGGATGCAAATGTCTGCAGTCCATGAGACCTGCTTCTGCTGCCACCCAAAATCTAAATTATATTTTGCCAGGGTTCCATAACAATTAAAGTGAGAGAGTTTCTCTCCTGCCCTGGTCCAGTTTTCCAATATCTCCCATGCTTTGTTAAACAGAAATGATCTAGTAGTGCAGTTACTTGCACATTGTGTCCAGATTCTTGTTTGGATCCACAGCCATAACCTTCCTGTTGCCCATTGTCTCTCCTGTCCTGCACTTACTAACAATCTTACTTTCCTACCATGTTAATCTGAGACCCAGAGATTTACTGCAATTCCTATCTTTCTTTCCTCCCCATTCCTGTGTCTCCCTCCTCCCTTGACTACCTGTCATGAAATAGAATAATGAAATAGTCATCAAAGACATTAGTACTTATTATAATTTAGATATTCCTGTTATCCATATAGACTGAAATCCTTTTGGAATCTTGCTAAATTCTATCAGTATTAGATTCTCTGTGAAATAGTTAGCGTTTGGAAGTGGACTGTATAACCCAATCAGATTCTCACTTTGCTCCTGAAGAAGATGGATTCAACTCAATGAGCTCCCTATCCCCTCCCCCCTCACTACCCTTGACAACTGAACCTATGGGACAGCACCGATGTCAATGCCAATAGTACAGTCACCCCTTACTAGGCAGGCCACTTCAGTTAAAATTTTGCCTCATGTACATACTTGCACTCTAGTGCACCCATTATAATTGCACAGCTTTCTGGGCATGAGCCTCTCAGTACCTGGCATGGCTACATGAAGCAATGGCTTCTGGGAGATTTTGAAAGACCTTCTGGGAACCCTGGGGAATTGTGAGAGAAGAGGTTGAAGTCCCATAATCCCCTACGAAACTCAATTTTTTTTGCTGTGTACCAGTGCCCTTTTCTAGTCTTGTTCTCAAAATTAAGGCCAGATAAACATTCAGCTGTCACTCTTTGTTTAGGAAGAAATATTCCTGCTGTGGGAGTTTTTGAAAGGAAGCTGCTAGAAATCTGAGGCAGCAGCTGAGATCAGCAGGTTCCAGAAATACCTACGAAGAGCTAGAGAATAAGATTATTAGTGCTTTATAGGATTATTATAAATAACTGTTGTGCACTTGCCACCCCTGGAATAGACAGCTGAACTTCAGCTGATTGATCTTATTCTTAAGTGCTGCTTTTGAGTTCAGACCACAATCACAGACTGATGGGACTGAATAATTCTCAAGATCTAGAATGAACAGCAATGGCTTCAGAAGGAGGAAGGAGACTTTTCTGTACCTCTGTGAGAGGATGGCCTAACATTGTAGCATCAGACCACCAGGATGAGTACTTCATTTGCTATGAAAAAGCTTGACAATTGCCCTGTGAAAGCTGGCTACCCCAGATAGTTACTTGTGGAAAAACAATTTGAAGTTGGCAAGTCCACAATGGATGCTGTGGTCTTAGAAGGTTTACATGGCAAAACACTGAGTGCTGCAGGGGCGTGTGATCCAGGTGGGCAATTTGCCAGAGAACACTGGGCTATTTAAACAATTGGGATTCTGGAACTGTGCAGTAGCTTCTGGTGGAATTTATGTACCCATTCTGTATCTCGCAACCTCTGCAAACTCAGGGGTACATTAAAAGAATGGGTTCCTACTCAATGGAGAGGAAAGCCTGAGAGGATTATTGCAGTCAGTTCCAGAATATTAACGTAGAGTGGCAAGGCAAAGGGCATGATGCTAGAGTTTTCACAAAATCTAGACATTTCAGGAGTGGACTGAGGGGGACTTTATTCCTACCCAACAGTATTGACACTAACTCTACTTCACTTTCCACTGGAAATTTGCATGCCCACATTTGCCATAGGTATGAAACCAAACCATTACCAGATTACATAGACCAGGAGAGACGCTGACTCACTTATACACTCCGTGGGTGATATATTGCCTGATTTTGGCAGATTGAAGGCATAGTGCAGAAGTCTACTGACCTGCAATGATAATTCCCTATCTAATGTAGAGGTTATTATGCATACAGTAAGTAATAATTATATAGTAATGTGGAGACATTTATTAGAATATCTGCCTGTTGCATTTTCCAGACATATTCCTACTTATTATTTGAATTACAGTAGTATTGGGAAGCCCTATTGTGAGACTTGCTGTACAAACATGAACTCTTCATGTTCCGTCACTTAGCCAGTTTCTTTTTATGACAGAATTTTCTCTCTTATTCCATGACTGCTCAGTTTCCTTAATGGCCTCTTTTGAGAGACTTTGTCAAGTGCTGAAAATCCAAATAAATTATGTGATCTAGTTCTCCTTTGTCCCTTATTTTGTGGACATGCCCATGTCATTTTAATAAATTCAGTGGTTTTCAAATTGGGGTACGCGTACCACTTGGGGGTACGCAAGCTCTCATCAGGAGGTACGCAAGAAATATCTGGAGTTTTCAGGAACTGTCAGCAACATCCGGAACAAAGAGGATATCTTCACCTGTGTGGTCTGGGCTATTGGAGAATACATGTCTGTCTCATACGACAAAAGGTGTACTGTGGAGCAGATCAACAAGTTCTTCGAAGCCCTGGAGGCCATACTGTTTGAAATCAGGCAACTCCGGCCCTCGGACAGCATCCCAAAGTATTTGCCACGTGTCATCATGGTTCTCATGACAACGCTGACCAAACTGGCCTCATGCAGCCAAGATTTGATCCCCAGGATGTCCCTGTTCCTGTCCAAGATGAGAGCATTTGTTCAGAGCCCTGCCATGGCCTCAATGTACAGTGAGGAAGACAATGAGGAGATCCTGACCCGGGCCGCTGAGCTGATGAACCAGTTGAAAATGCCCATTGTGGCTCAGTTTGTGCTGATGCCATCAGCGGAGGTTGCCAGTCCATGGTTTCACCCAGACACTAACATGTCCCTGCCTCTCTCCATGAAGACGGACAGCCGGCTTTTAGAAAGGGGGACTGGCTTCATGCCAGGGTGAGGTGATGGCATTTCTGAGTGTAAACTGCATAGCTCTGACTGAAGAGACCTGGCTGGCTCTGTGCTGTATTTTGACTAACCTGCTGCTGCTGACTCTGCTTAATGGAATATGGGGAAGGTGGAGGGATGAGGCTCTGTTCCAAGCTGCACCTTCCTGGAAATGAGCAATAAATGATGGAAAAGAGGAAATTTTATGCAGAAATACCTCATAATTTTATGCGGCAATCCCTCATATAGTGGCTCATTGGTCTAGGGGTATGATGCTCACTTAGGGTGTGAGAGGTCCCAGGTTCAAATCCTGGCTGAGCCCTGTTTTAAGACTAGTTGTGGCCGAGTGGTTAAGGCAATGGACTAGAAATCCATTGGGGTCTCCCCACGCAGGTTTGTATCCTGCTGACTACAGGTTTCTTTTGGAGGAGGGAGGGATAGCTTAGTGATTTGAGCATTGGCCTGTTAAACCCAGGGTTGTCAGAGTTCAGTCCTTGAGGGGGCTAGTTGGGGACTGGTCCTGCTTTGAGCAGGGACTAGATGACCCCCTGAGGTCCCTTCCAACCCTGATATTCTATCCTATAATGGTAGACAACACATTTTATTTAGTACGGAGGTTTTCAAACTGTGCGGTATGCTTCCCTAGGGGGGCATGGAGGAACATTTGGGGGGGGGGGGGAGTGAGCAGTGACACCAGGCAGCTTCAGCCAGTCCCTTGCAGTGGGGCTTGGGGATAGAGTGCCACCTCCACCCCTGACTCACTTCAGCAGGCCACCTAGCCACTGAGTTGGGGGGGCACAACCAAAAATTGTAACGCAAAGGGAGGGCTCAGCTCAAAGCCTATCTCAAATGAGGGTATGCAGTAGACTACATTATTTGGAAAGGGATACACAGCCTAAAAAGTTTAAAAAACACTGGGAGGATTGATGTTGCTTTGCAGATGTGTGCTGGTTTGTGTTCATCTAGGTATTTTATAATTGTAATTATCCTTTCAGCCAGTTTGCCAGGTACTGAAATATCTGATGGGTCTATAATCCCATGGACTACCCAAACACAGCAGAGGTAATTAAGAGATAAGTAGGGATCACCTCACCCACTACTGAAATGCAGCCAGCTACAGGGTAGAACAAATGTTTATCTGGACTTAATTTTGAGAACAAGACTAGAAAAGGGCACTGGTACACAGCAAAAAAAATTGAGTTTCGTAGGGGATTATGGGACTTCAACCTCTTCTCTCACAATTCCCCAGGGTTCCCAGAAGGTCCTTCAAAATCTCCCAGAAGCCATTGCTTCATGTAGCCATGCCAGGTACTGAGAGGCACCCAGAAAGCAGTGCAATTATAATGGATGCACTAGAGTGCAAGTATGTACATGTTTAATAGCAATAACGCAACAGCAATTATGTCCGGAATCAAAGAAAAGTGTATCTAATTGACAGTGCATGTAAAATACTAGGGTACTACCATTCTTACAAAATATGTCAAATTGCATAAAGAGCACATCTGCTATTTTCATGACTCAGGATCTCTATTTATGGAGAAATATTTAGCTAAAATATAAGAACATTCACTTCTCTTTTTACTTATAGTAAATGAAGTCACATGTAGGTCTTTGTATGAAATCGGGCAAAAGCTTTGTTTGAACTCTCTTCCATTTTACATTCTGATAGCAAATATCATCCCTCCAACTGTTTTGGTTACATTTGTTTAACTCCTTGAGTGCCTCCAATAACCACAGTAATACCTGTGAGCAGAGTTGCTTGAAAATATTCAAAGTTTCAACAATTTTTGTGTGAAAACTTCAGAAATTCTTGACAATAGAAAAAATGTACTGATTTTTGACCAGCTCGTGGAGTGGTCAAATATATATATTTCCCCCCCAACACACACACAAAGTGCTGTCTCCTGTACAGACAAGCTTTACCTTATTGTAGCAAGTTCTATTGTGCCAGAGGAGTGGAATTGTCGACCTTGATAGGGAGCTTTAGGTAGTGTTTTGGATATGCTGACCCCATGCCATTTAGTGCCTTGAAGATAAGGACCTAGATCTTGAGTTTGATTCTGTGTTCTATGGGAAACCAAGGTAGAGAGTGGAGGATAGATTTGATGTTTGCCACAGCCTGTATTGCTGAAGATATGCACTTCAGTGTTTGGTTCCAACTGGAGTTTCCTAATCTTTGAAGGCTTCTTGTCCCTGTATAGTGCATTACTGTAGTCCAGCCAAGAGATGATAAAGGTGTGAATATATTAGGTGAGGTCATTGTCTGCCAGGATGGGACAAAGTCTGCTAGCCAACTGGAGATGGTCGAAAGCATTACTGATGGAGGCTGCTATGTGAAATCTTAATGTCAGTGAGGCATCGTAGAGTTTACAGCCAGAAGGAGCCATCAGATCATCTAGTCTGACCTCCTATATATCACAGGCCACCAACGCCACTTGCAGACTAAACCCAACAACTGAAATTAGACTAAACTGTTATAGCCCACAAGACAGAGACTAGACTATTATGTGCCACAGGCAGAGAATAAGAGGGACTGAGGTACACCAGTGCTTGAGGCCCCCTGCAAAGACAGGGAAATGATTAAGGGAGATGTACCCAGATAAAACTTGTAAGTGACCTGCACCTACATGTTGCAGAGGAAGTTAACCCCCCCTCCCCAGGTCATTGCCAAACTGACCTGGGTAAAATTCCTTCCTGACCCCACATATGGCAATCAGTTAGACCCTGAGCATGTGAGCAAGAACCAGCCAGCCAAGTACCTGAGAGACAGAGAGAATGCTTGGTGGCCATCCCTGATGCTTCAGAGGAAGGAGATAAAACAACCCTGAAATACACTGTGGGGGCAGGGGAGAGAATCCCTTCCTCACCCTTGCAAGTGGCTGACTGAAACCCTGAAGCATTAGCTTTTAGGAACACAAGATATAAACCAAAAGTGAGACCCGGGGCTGTTGAGCCCTGCACCCTACCACCACAAGCCACCTCGTCACACAATTGCACTCCTAAATTTATCCATCTCTCTTTTAAAACTAATTAAGTTTTTTTGCCCCCAAAACTCCTATTAGGAGGCTGTTCCAGAATCTCACTCCTCTGATGGTTAGAAACCTCTTCTAATTTTCAGCCTGAATTTGTTCAGAGACAGTGAATTTCCATTTGTTCTTGTGCCAATATTGTCTATTAGCTTAAATAGCTCTTCACCCTCCGTGGTATATACCCCCCTTATGTATTTAGAGAGAGAGCAATCCTACCCTCTCTCAGTCTTCTTTTTGCTAGATTAAACAAGCCAAGCTCTTCCACTCTTCTCTCATAAATTAGGCCCTCCATTCCCCTGAGCATCATAGTAGCTCTTCTCTGCACCTGTTCCAGTTTAAATTAATCTTTCTTGAACATGGGTGATCAGAATTGTACATAGTATTCCAAAGGAGCTCTTATCGGGGCCTTATGCAATGGCATTAATGGGTCTATCTCTACTGGAAATGCCTTACCTGATGCATCCTAGGATCACATTTGCCTTTTTCACAGTCACATCACATTAGTGGCTCATAGTCATCCTGTGATCAACCTACACATCTAGGTCTCTCTCCTCCTCTGTCACTTCCAAATCATGAGCCCCCAGCTGTAGCAGAAATTCTTTTTATTAGACCCTATGTGCATGACCTTACACTTTATACTATTGAACTTCATCCCATTTCTGTTACTCCAGTCTTCTAGTCCAAGAGCACACCTAAACTACAGACTGAATTGACCAACTGCTGGTGTGTACCTTCAACCAAAAGAGACTGCACTATATCTTCTAAACTCCTCAAAGTGCTTTCCTCTGCCCACCAGCATAACCTCTGTCTTTCTTGGGTTCAGCTTCAACCAGCTGTTCCTCATCCATGAACTGATCTCATCCAAGCACTGAGCCATATTGGTAGAAGTGGCATAGTCATACGTGGTAAAGGTTAGGTAAGAACTGTGTGTCATCTGCATATTGCTGGCACTTGAATCCGTGTTGTCGTATTAGTTCACCTACTGGTTGCACATAGATGTTGAATAGGTCTTGAGAGAAAACTGATCTTCATGGGACTTCACATGTGAGGGGTCTAGTAATGAAGGTGTAGTTTCCCCATCACTGCCCATTGAGTGTGTCCCTCCAGGAAGAGCTCATACCATTTTAGCACATTACCCTGGATCCCTGCTGTCTAGGTGAGGCAGCAATCTCTTTTGGTATACCGTGTCAAATGCTGCAGAGAAGTCCAGCAGAATGATAATGGCTGCCTGCCCTCTCTTCATTGACAACAACAGACCTTCATTTAGGGCTTGTCTGCACTGGGATTTTCCCTAGATACAGCCATCAGTGATGCAGCCACCAGTGTAGTTGCACCAGTGCAAACAATTTGTGTAGACAGGACAGAATTGCTAATGTCTTACTGTCTCTGCCAAGGGATTGTGCAGTTGTAGCTACCCTAATAGCTGGCCTCTGATGGCTGTAATCAGGGCAAATCATGACTGTAGACAAGGCTTTAAAGACCGAGAGCTGAAGTTAGAAGAAGAGACAAGTGGCGGAAGATGAAAGAAATAGCAGAGAAAAAAAGACAACAAGTACAGTTCAGAAACCTTAACACAGAGGTTTTCAAACTGTGAGGTGTGCCCCATTAGTGGAGCATGGAGGAATGTTCCAGGGGTGGGGTAAGCAGCAACATCCAACAACAGATTCTTGGGCTTCAATCAAACCAACAATCCAGTTCACCCTCCTACCAAAGGGTTCAAACAGGCTGCAGTCACCAGACAGCTCCTGCCCCCAGCCCAGCTTCTTGCCCCACACAGGAGCTGCCTGTTTACTCTTCTTCCCCATCAGCCCTTTCCCTCCTTTTAAGTCAACCTCCCAGGCCTCACAAAGCCCAGATGTAGTGGGGTAGGACTAAGTGAACCCATGTCTGCTATTTCACACCTGCCTTTCGCATGGGGGGTTTTTACACCCCCCTCACAGCACCTAAATAAGAGCCAGATTTTCTAAAGTGCTCAGCAGCTTCATTGCCACTTATGGCCGGATTTTCCAACGAGTTCAGGACCCAGCACACTGAGCATTTTTGAAAATCTCAATGCTTATTTTGATGCCTAAATTCAATGAAATTATACAGTGGCAAATTCAAAACTGATAAAAGGAAATACTTTTTCACACAATGTGTAATTAGACTGTGGAACTCATTGTCTCAGGCCTGGTCTACCCCTAAAAATTAGGTCGCCCTAGCCACCTCATTCAGGGGGGTGAAAAATTCACCTCCCATGAGAGATGTAGTTAAGTCAACCTAAGCCCCCATGTAGACAGCGCTAGGTTGATAGAAGAATTCTTCTGTCAACCTCGCTACTGCCTCTCGAGGGGGTGGATTAACTACAGTGATGGGAGAACCCCTTCTGTCGCTGAAATAAGTGTTTACTTTACAACCCTACCATGGCATAGCTGCAGCAGTGCAGCTGTAGCGCTTGTAATATAGGCATACCCTCAGGAACTCAGTGAGGACAAGTACTTAGCAGAATTCAAACAGGGACTGGACTTTTATATGGATTCTAAGAATATCCAGAATTATCATAATTAATGATGAAATTGTGGACAGGGTATTAAACTTCATGTTTCAGAGCTTAAGCCAGTCTTGAACTGCTGGAGATTAGGCTGAGACCTAGTATGGCAAAGGTAGATTACTATACAACTGCCTACAGCAGGGTTCTGACGCCTTCCTCTGAAGCATCTGGTACTGGCCACTGTCAGAGACAGGACACTGGACTAGATGGACCTTGGGTCTGATCCAGTATAGCAATGCTTGTGTTCCTAAATGGGAGCTGAGCTCTTTTGAAAATCTGATTCTAAGGGATTCTCCTCTCACTTACACTAGAGTACATAAGGAATACCTCCAGTTACACTAATGTAGAACTGGTGTGAGAGGGAAATCAGAAGCTCATTAGCTCACAGTGGTGATACTACAGCATTTGGGGTGACTACTGTATCATTTATTTTTTATAATGAATTGCTTTTAATTCTTGTTCCTTTTCCCCAGTTTGTTCCTTTTCTTCTCCTGTTTTTCATCCCAGTTCTTTTTTTCCTCTGCTGCTCCTCTCCTTCCTGAATTCACTCCTTACATCTTCATCTTGAGTCTACTTTCCCCTTCCTCTTCTGAAGCTTCCCCCCAGTCACCATTCTCTCTCATTTCCTGAGTCTCTTTTCCTTCCATTTGCATGTACTGTGTCTTAGTGCTGTGCTCTTGCGACATGTGTGCTGAAGCCAGCCCTTAGGCAGAGAGTTCTAGAAGCCAGTTGGAGAGGAAGGCTACGGATGGCATGTGGGGGTGACATTGTGAGAAGCTGGACAGGACTTTGGCTGTGCAGAATGGAGGGATGAACCAGTTATGCTTTCTTGGGTTATGACTCATTATAGTGAGCTAGCAGGGAAGCCTCATGCCAATGATAATCCACACCAAGGGAGAGAGGGAGAAAAATAAGAGCAAATTACAGAGCTAATAATGGAGACTCAACCCCTCCACAGAGAGCAAACTCAGAAATATGTGTCGTTTTCAGTCTGGTTTTGCTGAGTCAAGTCCACTGTAGTACTAACTCTCACCATTTTGTTGTGAGACTCCTGACAATATATAAGGTCTTTAGGCCCCAGCTCCTGTGTTCGTGTGAATATCTGAGAATCCTAGCTTTCCATTTTAAAAAAAGTAAGGTTTCAGACCCACATGGTTACAGAGAAAAGCATGAAAGTGCTTTCAAGGCCCAGTTTACCCTAAAGTCTCGAAGGCAAATAAAAAGAATCCAGAATATATATATATTTTTAAATCTCATGATTTTTGAAAGTTTGGGGTGGCAATACAGCTGTTATAAATATAAAGGGCAGGGTAACCACCTTTCTGTATACAGTACTATAAAATCCCTCCTGGCCAGAGGCACAAAATCCTCTTACCTGTAAAGGGTTAAGAAGCTCAAGTAACCTGACTGGCACCTGACCCAAAGGACCAGTAAGGGAACAAGATACTTTCAAATCTGGAGGGGGAAAGCTTTGTTCTGTCTGTTCCGTGTGGCTCTTGCCGGAGGCAGATCAAGAAAGCCAGCAATCCAAATCCTATAGAATTAGTAAGTACTAGAAAGGGAATGCATTAGATTATCTTTTGTTTTGGCTTGTGATTTTTCTCTGTGCTGAGACCAAGGTGTATTCCTGTTTTTTTTTTCTTTTTGTAACTTTAAGGTTTTGCCTAGAGGGAAATCCTCTATGTTTTGAATCTGATTGCCCTGTGAGATTATCTTCCATTCTAATTTTACAAAGGTGCTTCTTTTACCTTTTTTCTTTCTAATAAAGTTCTGTTTTTTTAAGAATCTGATTGGTTTTTTTAGTGTCCTAAAAAACCCAAAGTTGGTTTGTGCTCATCTTGTTTATTCTCAAGCCTCCCCAGGAAAGGTGGTGTAGGGTTTGGGGGGATATTAGAGGGGAGATAGGGCTCCAACTGGCCCTCCCTAAATGTTTGTTTGAATCACTTGCTGGTGGCAGCGTTTACCTAATCCAAGATACAAGGGAGAATTTGTGCCTTGGAGAAGTTTTAACCTAAGCTGGTAGAAATAAGCTTAGGGGGTCTTTCATGGGGGCCCCCACATCTGTACCCTAAAGTTCAGAGTGGGGAGGGAACCCTGACAGCAGCACTTAATAATTCTCTCTGTTATAATGATCTTCTTTGTCTTGGGAGACTTCTTGCTTCTTCCAAGCCAAACTGTGTCAGTGGTAGAGGTGAGTTACGGGAAGATTCACTACAGTCACAATTAGTAGTTTGTCCTGGTAAATTATACAAAAAGCCACTGTCAAATTGGGAAGAAAAAAAGACAAAAATCACACATTTAAAGTAAAAAGAATAGCCTAAAGTCAAGGCTTGCCTTATTTTAATACAAATATTCTTTATTTTGGGGATTAAAAACTTTAAAATCATGAAATAACATGCAGTTCATAATGTAAAGCCATTTAAAACGGCAGTTATGATGTCTGCCAGTTCAATTCCATAGCAGCAGGATAAAAGAAACCCTCTTTTCCAAGGAAGCAGCTTTCTGAAAAGGCCTCTTAAATTAGGTTAAGACCATGACTTTTCCCCCAAACTCCAGAGAAATCATAGAATCCTGTGAGCATGTGAGCCATGTAATCTTAATTATAGTGTTTAGTAATAAAAGTCATAACTCTGATAACTGTTTCAGTTTCAATCTTTAAAATCTCTTTGTTAGACCAATGTAGAGCTTACTACAAGCACGTGTCAACATATAGGTTAGATTGAGACTTTTATGCCACAGGCCTGAGTGGGGGCTGTGCAGAGCTCAACTATCCCAGGAGGCACACCAGGCACAATCTAGTGGAAAGAGCACTGGGTTGAGATCCAGATTAATTTGGTTCTATTTCCAGATCTTCTACTGGACCTGCTGTGTGCCCATGGGCAAGTCTTTTCACTTCTCTGTGCCTGTTTCTCCTCCCACCCTTTGTGCAGATTATAAACTCTTGGGGGGGGCAGGGGATGTCTCATACTATCTGTTTTACAGTGCCTAGCACAATGCAGTTCCGATCTCAGTTGGGGCAAATGAAAATAATAATAATAGGATGGAGTAGATTACTCTGCTGGTATGTAGACTGCACACCATGGGCTGGTGTGGTCAAGACCATGGCCCCACCTCCTCCCCACCCTTCTTGCTCCGAAAGGAAAAAGCAAAAGTGGCCAGTCCCTATACTCTACTGTAAGCAGTTCAAGGGGGATGTTACTTGTTTGCCCCTGTGTCAACATGCATGTGCCACTCTTAATCTAGCTGCAAGAGTTTTGCTACTGTGGCTAAATCCTGCTCAAATGACTCCTGCAGAAAATCCCATTGACTTCACTGGAACTACTTGCAGGAGTAAAATGAGCAGGATTTGGCCTTACGTGAAGTGTTTATCCTCCAGCTCTTTTGAAAGTTAACCTGTAACAAACTTGCTCATATTGTGTATGGCACCAGTGACCCAGGAGGGTTGTTTTATAACTTACAACTGCACTCCCACTGCACACTAAGATCTTCATTAAAATTTGCACACTTCTCTGTTGCATTTCACAATTCAAGGTGCTGAGTTTGCTCAGCTTGCAGTGTACTGAGGGGCAAGGGACCGAAAGCAGACAGATTCACTCTTTGCTCAGCTCAGTCATTAAAAGGAGAAATAAAGATGTACTGCAGTGAATATTGGTTTTTAATCTGGTATTTTATTTCATGTAAAGTCTTTCACTCTGTTATTATTTTAATTAAATGGATATGTTGGTTATTATCAGCACAATTAGAGTGACAAGTGGTTCACTAAGGAGTCCCAATCACCGAATTCCTACCCTAATCACACTTAATAGATCTACAGCTCTTCGCATCTTGAAAATGCTGACAAACATGAACTGAGTTAATAACCCCTCATGACACCCCCTGTGCGGTAAGAAAGGGTTGTTACCCACATTTAACAGATGGGGAAGGCTGGAGTAGGGAGGGCAAATGACATGTTCAAAGCAACAAAAGGACTCAGAGACAGAGCAGCCGTTACATATGATGAGATTCAGAGGGTTCTGTGATGGATCACAGGACCATGTGGGGGAAGAACATTGATCATGGTGTGATGATTTATGTGCAGCGCATTGTTCTCCTTACAGATTAGCACATGAACTAAAAAGTAAATCCTACCTTCTCTGCATATATGGTGGCTTGCAGTGCAGGAAAATTGGTATGATTCCTCTGTGCAGTGTAGGGAGGGATGCTATGGCGCATAGGCACCGACTCCGTGGGTGCTCCGGGGCTGGAGCACCCACAGAAAAAAAAATAGCCCCGCCGATCATCTCCTCTACCTCCCACCCGCCAGCGGCCCCGCCAATCAGCTTCTCCCCCTCCCTCCGAGCACTTCCCACCCGCTGTGGATCAGCTGTTGAGAGGTGTGCAGGAGGCGCTGGGGGAGGGGGGCGGAGCAAAGGGGGGTGCGTGCAGGGAAGGGGTGGAAAGAGGCGGGGAGGGGGTGGGGCCTTGGGGGAAGGGGTAGAGTGGGGGTGGACGCTGGGGCGGAGTGGAAGTTGAGCATCCCCGGGGAAATGAGGAAGCCGGTGCCTGTGCTTTGGAGTCTAGCTTCCTAAGGGCCTCCCTGCACAGAAGACTGAGGTGGGAAGGAAGTGGGACTAGTTGATCTGACCATTGCCCCCTGCAGAACAGGGACTCTAGGTCTCCGGAGCTCACTGCAACCCTAAGGCTGGAGCAGTGAGCATAGACTGACTCCATTCCTGCACTGTGGCCTGGGAGTGGGATTTTGCTTACCTGACAGAGATCTCCTGTTTATTTGAGCTCAGTGCTGTGAAGAAGATTGGGCCCAAAGTGTGATTGCCTAAGTTCCTGCACAGTGTAATAAGCATGCCGGTGTTTATTACAGTGATCAAACATTTAAAGAGAGATGTAGGTTTAATGAAATATGATCCTATACAAAGGATTGTTATTCACTGAGATCATTGTTTTGTTTTTTTCTTACATAATGTAAAGAAATTAAGTATAAAATGCTATGTTAATTCAGTATTATGGACCATAATACTGATCACGGAGAGTATATATACACAAATTCAGGAAGTTTAAAATTATGGTTTCCCACAGGAGCCATTACTCAGCCACATTACACTTATATATTCAGACAAAAGAGTTGTCACAGATAGAAAATACTACACATTTGCACTACGGGCAGAGTTATGGTCATTGTGGGAACCGTAACTTTGAATTTGTTAATTTCTTGTTCATGTCAAATCTCAACCAAAATCTCACGTTCATGTGCTGCAGGTTTTTATTTTTGATATATCATGTATTTTCACAGAAGTTAGAGGGCTCTTTGTTTTGTTTTGCGTGACATTTTGCACATGTCTAGAAACTTATTAGCAAGAGTTCTGTGTATTTACATCACACATTAACAATTTAATTTGTAGAAATTAGCCATTCAAACAGACAAGTGAAGAAACAGCAAGGGCTAACTTGAATCCCACTCCTTCAAAGCCTTACATCTGTGTTTGCCTTTATGTAGTGTAGTAGCCCCACTGATCAACACTAAAGGCTGCCCTAACTTGAACCCCTACTGCAATGGGCACAATATAGGCCTCTGCAGGGGCACAAAGTAGTGGGAACACAGGTCTGCCCTGGCTTGCCTCCTCACACCCCCGATCTAATCCCTCTTACCTCTGCTTCAATCTTATCCTGCTTCTAGCTCACTCTGAAATGCTTCCTTGTGGCCAGGGTTCCTACAGTGATTATGCAGAGCTCTCTGAGTGTAGCTGTAACAAAGAGGCTGTAGAGCAGGGTAAGCAATCTCGGCACACGAGCTGATTTTCAGTGGCACTCACGCTGCCTGGGTCCTGGCCACAGGTCCGGGGGGCTCTGCATTTTAATTTAATTTTAAACTAAGCTTCTTAAACATTTTTAAAACCTTATTTACTTTACATACAACAATAGTTTAGTTATACATTATAGACTTATAGAAAGAGACCTTCTAAAAACATTAACATGTATTACTGGCACACAAAACCTTAAATTAGAGTAACTAAATGAAGACTCGGCACACCACTTCTGAAAGGTTGCTGACCCCTGATAAAAGCGGCTTCAGTTGTCAGGCTCAGGTACCTGAATCATCAGAGAAAGCATTGTATTTCCCCGTCAATATCTACCTGTCACACTTCTCTCTTATTGTAGCTTTTATTGTCGTAGTTAGCAGTGCCCATCCAACTGACCTTTTCTTGTTTCATTCTTTATCTTTCTGGCTTTGACTATGGCACCAACTGCAATATTACCAAAGATATGTTCAGTAATGAAGTTGCTGCTAATTACTCTGCCTGTTCTTTGGTTATTTTCATAAAGGCTGCTTTGTATTAGCAAGAGTTAACAAAGTGAATAAGAAATCTATAGAAAGGAAGAAAGAACATTTCTTTTGTTCTCAGCATCTTGTATAAGATTCCTATGAAAGAGTACTTATGTAAGCCAACACTTTTGTGTTTCTTGTGTAATGCATGAAAAACAAACACTGATAGAAAATACTGTAAACAGTATGGCAATGACCTTGTCTCTTACATGCTGAAATACGATTAGCACCATTGATTTTTCTTATCTGTCTTCCAGAAAGGGTCTTTTGATATTTGTGATGGGGCTTAACTACCATGATCTGCAAGGCTAGTGAATGCATCCACAAAAAGAACAGTTAGTTATGCTTTGCACCTAGGGAGGTGAGTAGCTAATTGGCTCCTAGTCAGAGGCGGTGGAGCTAAGCCATAATAAGTAGACTGAAGGAACTCAGTAGAGGGAGAGATGGCAGGTGAGATCAGTCTCTCTGGCTAAGAGAAGCCATGAGTTAGAGACAGAGACAATGGGGCAGCTTAGGCTCCTGCAAGGGAAGCCCTGAGATAGGGTCTGTCAGTAGAGAAGAGAAGACTTCAATAACCCAAGAGGGCAGAAGAACTATTCAGGTTCATTTGAACATTTGTTTGGAGTTGTTTATGATGCCCTGGAAGGGGTCTGAAGTTAGGAGACTGGTCCAGAGGGCTAAGACACAGAAGACCTGGGATCAGAGACAGGCAGCTGGAGGTGGGGCTGGAGCTGAAGATAGTGGCAATATCCCACACCAAAGCAAGGGGGTGAGAGGCTTGCCACATATTGGGGTTATGGGGATCCCACCTTAGAGGAAGAATGTTTCCAGCAATGCCTAGAAAAGTGGACCCCAGAGCCTTAGGTAGTGTCAGGAGAAGACAATTCTGCCAGACCAGTACCCAGTCTGGCAAAATTGGGTCCAGGTGATCAGCCAGAGGCATTCTTGCGCACTTTTTGGAAGGTAGCAACAGCAGCAGGGTGGGGCAAATCCTCCAAAGCAGCTCAAGTGGCCACATTCCTCTCAGGAGAACCTCAAGCAGGCTACTGAGCTTTGTCCGATGAGCAGGCACGGCCCTACAGAATTGTGAATGAAGCTGGGATTGACCCTGGAAGCAAACCAGCATCAGTTTAGGATTTTCGTGTGTGTGTGTGTGTGTGTGTGTGTGTGTGTGCACACACCCTGGAGTGCCAGCACAGTGTTTACAGCACCCGGCCATGCAGTGGTTACAGCCCCTCATGAACTCATTAGACAAGTTGGTGGACCTTCTAATATTAGAACAATTCCTAAAGGTTTTGCCTGCTGGAGCCCACCGCTGTATCTGGAGATTTCAACTGACTTCTAGTGATAATACTGAGCCACCCAAATGAAGAGTTAGTTCAAGGGGCTATTTTATTCTGAGGGAATCAATGTGACCAAGAACCCCGACCCTGGGATGGCAAGGGGGACATAGAGGGAAAGAAGTTCTTGGGCTATCTAGTACCTAAGAAACGAGAAGAGGGAGTGGTGCCTCAGTCGTCACTAGATACCTGAGACAGGCACCTGAGAACTGGTCAGGAAAACGTGGTGATGTGTTTCTGGTGTGGTCAACCGGGTCATATAAGAAAGGACTGCCCACGCATGAAGTGTGGCTATTTGGATTGTTACTACACAGCCCAGTCTGCAGCTTGGGATGCTCCCTTGGTATGGGGTGCACTCCAGCCTACCAATAACTGCTAATGTAGCTGGACACAAATTGAGAGGACCGATTGACTCTGGGTGTGGGCACACACTAGTTCAAGGGAGTAGTCTCCCAACTGTGAAAATAGATCGTCAGGTGCATATCTCGTGTGTGCACAGAGAGACATGGATACCAACAGCGGAGGTAGAGATAGAAATGCAAAGTCAGAGAAACAAGCTGGAAGTTAGTACAGTAAAAGACCGTCCCTGGCCCATAACTGTAGGCAGAGCCTAGCCTAATTTCCCAGCCCTATTATGAGAGAGAACAAGTTAACCATAAGGTGACCCTTATTCAGACATGGGCTATTGGGCCAGGCAGCCCAGAGGCAGGGCTGAGGTGAATGGACTCAGCAGACTCGGGGAAGTTAGTCAAGAGAGTCGAACAAGAGACACCAAGTTGACTACAGGCCCAGGAGACACAGTTACACATGATAAACCAAGAGCTGGAGGAGGTAAAATTATCAGGACAGAAAATAACAGAGGAGGCCACAAAACAAGAGCATGAACTGATTCAGAGAAGACTAGACTTGGCGTATGAAAATAATTGTCGGCAGCAGCTTGAGCACTGCAAGCCAGGGAAACATGTGACAAGGGAGCCCCAGCCTCTAGAAGCCAAGAACAGGCCCCTGCAGAAAAGGAAGCTGATTGGGTGAGTTCGTGGAGAATGAACATCTTGAATGAGGATATGGGAGAAGCTGCCTCAACTGTGGACCCTGACCCATCACCACAAGGGCAACTGAGGGAAGCCAGACCATGCATGGAGAGATCCAGGAACTTTGAGAAAGATTAACTGTTGCAGTGGAGGCCCTATAAATGCAAGTCCAAAATAGAGAATACTGGAAGGAATGTTATGAAGATGTGCAGGAGGACAAAAATTGTTTGTTTACCCAAGTACATGACTTAGAGGAAGAGCTGGAGCAACTACAGGGCCCTGTACAGTGATGGGGAGAGAGTACCCTGATGGATACTACCTTGGGGGGGGGGGGGGAAGGGGCTGAGATGGAGCTTAACCCCCATCAACTACAAGGCTAGCCAATGCACCCCATTATTTATGCTTTGCCCCTGAGGAGGTGAGTAGCTAATTTGCTCTTGGTCAGAGGGGGCAAAGCTAATCCATAATAAGTAGATGGAAGGAGCTCACTTGAGGGAGATGGCAGAGGAGACAGGTCTCTCTGAATGAGAGAAGCCCAACATTAGGGTACATAGGCAGAGACAACAGGGGCAGCGAAGGCTTCCTCAAGGGAAGTCCTCAGATAGGGTCTGTCAGTAAAGAAGAAAAGACTTCAGTAGTCCAAGAGGGGAGAACAACAACTATTCAGTTTCATTTGGAACTTTTGTTGTGACTGGTTTATGATACCCAGGAAGGGGTCTGAACTTAGGTGACTTGGTGGGAGGGCTGAGACTCAGAAGATCTGGGGCCAGAGGCAGGCGGCGGCAGGGGGTGCTGGCACCAAAGATGGCATGGGATGTTGCCCCTGATGCAAAGTGGCGCTCCAAGAGTGAGTGAGCCCCACTACAATATTTAATAAGTAACTGCATATTAAAAGTAAATCGTTCTGTTATGCCTACAGCTTAGTGAGATTGTATGTCCACGCTTGCCTGTGTTGCATAATCAGACCTGTTTGGGCACTTAGCTAGATTCTGAGCTCAGTTAAATAAATCCAGAACAACTCCTTTCATAACAGGATCTGGCCTTTAGCCTATGGCCATAACCAAGTGAAGGGGAATAACAGACTAAATCTGTTTGAATAGGTTTGATACTATGGTATAATAAAGCACTTAGACACCTCAGTCATGAATGTGGCATAAACACCTAGATAGAGTTGACAGAATATTAGCTCATGGCAGAGGTATGGTCTAGGGCTGTAAAAATTAATGTTAGTTTTTTTGCTGGAGAGGGTTGAGATATTTTAACCTGGATGTGACTGGCGGCATGCTTGTGTGCTGTTACACTGTAGGAAGTTTTTCTGGAAGGCAGCTGTCTGCAGCTATGTTTGCAAACCATGGGCAGCGGGTGAACCGCTGGCTGGGAGAGGCTAGCCGTGGCTAAATGAGGGAACAACTAAATGCTCCTTTGTTTGGTGATAGCTGAAACAGTGGAAAACCCCTGTCCAAGGACTAGACCACATGCAAGTAGTAGGAAGACCAAAGAAACTCAAAAAGAAGGAAGAGAGGATGTCAGAGAAGCACTTGTAGTGTGACCCTGAGGAAAAGCTGAGAGAGTGCTTTTGGGTATAGTGTTAGCTGAAAAGAGGCTTTGGCACTTTGAGGAAAACACTGTCTTTAACGAATAACCCACAAGACTCCAAATATTTGCTAACCACTCAGGTCAAAAGGGGTAACAATAATTTAGTTTCGAAACTATGCATGCTTTATGCACATCAAGCCTATTGCAACCAGAGACATTGTAATCAGAAGTAGAAGAAACTTATGATATAACATTCTAGAGCCCTGCATATCTAACCTCTGATTAGTTGCATAAGGGCACTGAAGCCACAGATATTTACCGTAATAACAAGCTACTAACTTTGCAGACAAACTATTTTAAACCATTCCCCCACAAGCAGTGTGCCACTATTTATTTTCAATGTATTCCTTCATAAGAAGGAATATCTTGAGAGCTTTGCTATATGTTTACATAATTTGTAGGCCTGACTCCAAATCTGCCTATGATAGTGTCAAACAGGGTTACATAATTTTTCCCTGTAATTACCTGACTTATCAAAATCTGCCCTTGTTCATCCTCCAACACACAAGACAAACTGTCAACATTATCAAAGATAAGAGTCAGACACACTAGGCCATTTGCCACATACTATAAAGTAATTATTGTTTAAAATTTATATAGCAAAATAGGTGTGAATGACAATTTGCATACATCTAGGAAGACAAGGCCCTTGTCCTGAGGGACTTGAAATGTAAATTAGAAAAAAGATTAAGTTGTAAGAGACAGCACTGGCAAAGTGATCATCAGTGGAAGGCTAAGGGAAAAAAGTGATTTTTAAGGAGGGGTATAAAAGAGGTTGTTTGATACACACTCCGAAAGAAGGCAGCAATTTTATGCAGGAGTGGGCATTAAGGGAGATGGTATTGAAACAGGCTATAAGTCACAAGTTTGATAATGAGACACAGGGAATATTAAGGAGCTTAGGTGACAGGTATAATAGGCCAGGAGAGACTGTGCCTCCCCTGGTGCTGCCACCGGACCCCCAGTTGCGGGGTTTTGGGGAGAATTTTTACTTTTTTATGCTCCGTGCAGGTTCCGGGGCGGCTGACGAGGTGGTATGTGCTATTCAGCTTTCTGGGTTCATCAGTAATCTTTCTGGATTTCAGGGAGATTACTGATGGACCCAGGAAGCTGAGTAGCACATACCACCTCCTCAGCAGCCCCGGAACCTGCATGGGTATATCAAAAGCTTCTTTTGGCAACAGTAAGAGGTTTTTTCCCTGCAGCAGTTTGGGGTCTGGGGAAGGAAGGTGCGGCATGGCTGCGGCTGACTCGGGGCAGCTCCGGGTAGGTATGAGGGGGGCGTTGGGGCAACTCTGGGTGGGTGGGGGCGGGGGGAGGCTCAGGGCTACGGCTGGCCTGGGACTCCTCTGGCCAACGGGGGACTTGTGGCCCCGGCAGTAGGAGAGGGGTGGGCGGAAGGGGCAGAGCCGGGGATAGCCTCCCCTAAGGGGTCAGGGGAGTGTTTTTTTACAACAAAAGTTTTACTGACAAAAGTGCTAGTGTAGAAATACCCTTACAAACAATCCCCCAGAGCTGTGGTGCTGTATTCCACGTAGGCTGTGGTGCTCTTATTTCTAGTTTAACTCCTTCTGGGACAATGTAGCAGGAAAGCCAGGAACACAGTTTGAGCAGAGGAACTTCTTTAACCACAGTCACTTTACTCTTAAGCACTTGAGAGTTAGGCCTTGTCTACACTACCAAGTTTTGTCGACAAAAACTGCCTTGATAAAAAATGTCCATTTTTGGTGACAAAATGCAACCATCCCAATGAGAGACATACGTCTTTTTCCTCTACATTTTTCTCAACAAAGTGCTAGTGTAGATAAGACACCATGCTTGATTCATCATTTTAATTGGCCTCCAGGAGGTGTCCCACAATGCCCATTATGACTGCTCATGTCAGCAGTTTGAACTCCACTGCCCCGCAGCCAAACAACCATCCACTCCTCCCCTTTAGAAGCCCCGGGAATTTTTTTAATTCCATTTCCTGTTGGCTCAGCATGGAGGTCTCATTGCATCTTCCCAGGGGACCATGGCGGGTTATCGCATGAAACGCTCTCCCGCCTGGACCACTGCTGAGCTGTTGGATCTGATCAGTATATGGGGAGAGGAGGCGGCACAGCCACAGCTGCACTTGAGCCGTAGGAATTTTGATACCTATGGGCAGATTTCTCAAGGCTTGTGCGAAAAGGGCTATGATCAGGACATTCTGCAGTGCAGAGCGAAGATAAAGGAGCAGAGGCAGGCGTACCATAAGGCAAGGGAGGTAAACCATTGCTCTGGTGCTTCACTTAAGACCTGCCGGTTCTATACGGAGCTGGATGCTATCCTTGGTGGCAACCCCACCTCCACCGCCGGGTGCCCTGTGGATACTTTGGTGGGCCTGGAGGCAGTGGAAAGAGGACCTAACCTAGAAGACGAAGTTATTGATGAAGAGGTGGAGTTAGACGACGATGTGCAGCTCCCGGTGGGGTCACCCGGTGGGGCAGGCAGCCAGGAACTGTTCTCAACTTCAGAGAGGTCTAGCCAGTCTCAGCAGTTGGTCTCCGTCGAGCAAGAAGCAGGAGAGGAGATACCTGGTAAGTGGCTGTGGTTTGTGTAGTGCAGAGGTGGGTTCAGGGTGTAGAAATGTGAAAGGCTGGCTGTGTTTCTGTGAGCGGCACATTTCCCTGTGTAGCTGATTGGTACAGCAGAACAGAGTGTTATGCACACCGAGATCTCATGGAATCCTCCAGAGAGATCTCCACGAAAATTTCCTGTAGGTACTCAGTAATCCTCTGCTGAAGGTTCTGTGGCAGAGCAGCTTTGTTCCTTTCCCCATTGTAGGAAACTTTCCTGCACCATTCGGCAATTACTTGTGCAGGGACCAAAGCGGCACATAGGTGAGCAGCATAGGGAGCAGGGCGGAAGCTATAAGCATGGAGTAGATGTACCCTTGTTTCCCTACTTACCCTTAGCAGTGAGATGTCTGCTAGAATGACACCTGCCGGTGGAAAAGTGTGGGAGAATTTTAGAATTTTTTCCTATTATGCTGCACCACAACTCTTGCAAAGAGTGTGTGCTTTTTTCCCTATGTGGAACGCCCCCCATCCCCGCCAACACTCACCATGCTTTGGGTGTTCGCAGAGATATGTGCCTGGCAAGGGTCAGTGAGAAAGTGATTGCAATGTTGCAAAAGATGTATTTAACTGAAATGTTTCAATGCTGTGTGTGACTTTAGCAATCCTGCTTCTGTGCATTGTCCCCTGTGCTTCACCAGATATGGCCTTCAGGAACATCCCACGCACCCCAGCTGAGTGTCTCTGCCAGATAAGAAAGCACCCAAGACACAGCAAAGAAGACATGTTCCGGGAGGTACTGCAGTGCTCCAATGCAGAGAAAAGGGAACGCAAGAAGTGCTGGGAAGCTGAATGGCAGGACAAAAAAGAGAATCAGGAGTTTGTTAAGGACGCAACTGAGCGGATGATTAAAGTAATGGAGGGGCAATCGCAGATGCTGAAGTCCTTGATAATGCTGCAGATTGCTGCACATTCAGAACACTTTTCTATGCCCACCTCCCAACTCTGCCTGTACATTCCTTTCCACTTTCTGGAACTTTTCAGTTTCCCATTTACTCCACACCCCCTGACAACTTTCACAATGATAACTGGACCTAAACACAGTTGTGAAAGTTTGCCCTTCCCTGGTTCCTCCTTTCCCAGCAAGCATCTTTGTGCATTTGTGTGTGCTGTTTTTTGTGCAATAAAAGCAAAGTTTTCAAACGGTAACTCAACTTTATTTGTTTTCTACAAATTGAGATTGCAGGCACTATCAATACACGCACAGGCATTTTAATCATTTGCTTACTGGAATATAAGGCCCCAAATGTCACCATTGCTTCCTAGGAAAACTACATGTAATGTAACATTGCAGCACCAATCACAGAGATATGCATTACTGGTTCTCATTTTCAAAGTGTTGCCTCAAAGCTTCCCTGATTCAAATTGCTCCCCTCTGGGCTCCTCTGATAGCCCAGGTATCTGGCTGCTATCAAAATCAGCAGCCAACTGGTCTGCCTCAGCACTCCACCCCCAAGCAAACCTTTCACCTTTAGCTTCACAGAGATTATGCAACGTACAGCACGCAGCTATAACCATGGGAACATTATCTTCATTAAGGTCTAACCTGCCATAAAGTCATCGCCAGCAAGCCTTTAATCTGCCAAATCCACATTCAACTGTCATCCGGCACCTACTCAGCCTGTTGTTGAACCGCTCCTTACTGCTGTCCAGGTGTCCCGTGTAAGGTTTCATGAGCCACTGCTTCAAGGGGTATGCTGGGTCTCCCAGGATCACTGTGGGCATTTCAACATTCCCCACTGTAATCTTCTGGTTTGGAAAGAAAGTCCCCGATTGTAGCTTTCTGTGCAGGCCAGTGTTCCTGAAGATGCATGCGACATGCACCTTCCCAGACCACCCGGCGTTGATGTCAGTGAAATGCCCACAGTGATCCACAAGTGCTTGCAACACCATGGAGAAGTACCCCTTCCTATTGATGTACTCAGTTGCAAGGTGGTCCGGTGCCAAAATTGCAATATGTGTGCCATCTATTGCCTCTCCACAGTTAGGGAAACCCATTTGTGCAAAACGGTCTATTATTTCATGCACATTTTCCAGAGTCATGGTCCTTCATAGCAGGATTGATTTATTGCCCTGCACACTTGCATTAACGCAGCCCCATCAGTCGACTTCCCTACTCCAAATTGATTCATGACCGAACAGTAGCAGTCTGGAGTCACCAGCTTCCACATAGCTATTGCCACATACTTTTCTACTGATAAGGCAGCTGTCATTATGGTGTCCTTGCGCTGTAGTGCTGGGGCGACCTCTGCACACAGTTCCAGGAAGGTGACTTTCCACATCCAAAAGTTCTTTAGCCACTGCTTGTCATCCCACACCTGCATGATGATATGATCCCACCATTCAGTGCTTGTTTTCCGAGCCCAAAAGTGATGGTCTACTGTATACAGCTGTTCTGTGAATGCCAAAAGCAATCTAAAGTTGCTCCTTTCCATATCACGCAGAACGTTGGGCACCTGCTAGTCTTCTTCAGTTAGGAACTTCACGATAAACTGCACTGCCCTCCGCGATGTCTTCATTCCAGTTAACAGAGTATAGAAGAGCAGTGCAGGATACATCCCTTCTCACAAAGATTCCAGGCGCACAGCAAAGAAGGGCCATTGCAAAAATGCTGCGAAAGAAAGCCGGAAGTCCATGGAGTATTGAGACAAAAAGCAATGCATCACGGGACATTGAGCCCAGTTCCAGGATGCGCCGTGATCTACTCTGCCTTCTCACAACACCTAGCAACAGAAGATGTCAAGCTAGACTGTGGGATAGGTACCCACAATGCATTGCTCACACTGTTGATGATGGTGCTCCCACTGTGGATGCGCTCTGCCGACAGAGGGAGCGAGTGTGAACATGAGATTCCCATTTTTATTATGTCGACTTTTGGATGTCGACATCACTTTTGTCAACAAAACTTGGTAGTGTAGACATGGCCTTACAAATCTTTGAAAACAACAACAATCCTGAGGCTTAGATAGACTTCGCCTGGTCTGATCTCAATCTTGCCATCATTTCAGGCTGGCCAGTCTGTTCTGCCTGCTCTCTCCTGCATAAACAACGAGGAGTCCTTGTGGCACCTTAGAGACTAACAAATGTATTTGGGCATAAGCTTTCGTGGGCTATAACCCACTTCATCAGATGCATGGAGTGGAAAATACAGTAGGCAGGTATAAATATACAGCACATGAAAAGATGGGAGTTGCCTTACCAAGTGGGGGGGGGGGGTCAGTGCTAATGAGGCCAATTCAATCATGGTGGATGTGGCCCATTCCCAATAGTTGACAAGAAGGTGTGAGTATCAACAGAGGGAAAATTTATTTTTTGTAGTGACCCAGCCACTCCCAGACTTTATTCAGGCCTAATTTGATGGTGTCAAGTTTGCAAATTAATTCCAGTTCTGCAGTTTCTCGTTGAAGTCTGTTTTTGAAGTTTTTGTTGTTGAAGAATGGCCACTTTTAAGTCTGTTATTGAGTCTCCAGGGAGATTGAAGTGCTCTCCTACTGGTTTTTGAATGTTACAATTCTTGATGTCTGATTTGTGTCCATTTATTCTTTTGCGTAGAGACTGCTCAGTTTGGCCAATGTACATGGCAGAGGGGCATTGCTGGTACATGATGGCATAATTACATTGGTAGATGTGCAGGTGAACGAGCCCCTGATAGTGTGGCTGATGTGGTTAGGTCCTATGATTGTGTCCCTTGAACAGATATGCAGACAGAGTTGGCAACGCGGTTTGTTGCAGGGATTGGTTCCTGGGTTAGTGTTTCTGTTGTGTGGTGTGTAATTGCTGGTGAGTATTTGCTTCAGGTTGGGGGGCTGTTTGTAAGCAAGGATTGGCCTGTTTCCTGCATGTTTCTCTTACATGTGGCAATGGTTGACCCTCTGCACAGAGCTAACCCAGCTCTTATAGAATCATAGAATCATAGATTATAGGACTGGAAGGGACCTCGAGAGGTCATCGAGTCCAGTCCCCTGCCCGCATGGCAGGACCAAATACTGTCTAGACCATCCCTGATAGACATTTATCTAACCTACTCTTAAATATCTCCAGAGACGGAGATTCCACAACCTCCCTAGGCAATTTGTTCCAGTGTTTAACCACCCTGACAGTTAGGAACTTTTTCCTAATGTCCAACCTAGACCTCCCTTGCTGCAGTTTAAACCCATTGTTTCTGGTTCTATCCTTAGAGGCTAAGGTGAACAAGTTCTCTCCCTCCTCCTCATGACACCCTTTTAGATACCTGAAAACTGCTATCATGTCCCCTCTCAGTCTTCTCTTCTCCAAACTAAACAAACCCAGTTCTTTCAGCCTTCCTTCATAGGTCATGTTCTCAAGACCTTTAATCATTCTTGTTGCTCTTCTTTGGACCCTTTCCAATTTCTCCACATCTTTTTTAAAATGCGGCGCCCAGAACTGGACACAATACTCCAGCTGAGGCCTAACCAGAGCAGAGTAGAGCGGAAGAATGACTTCTCGTGTCTTGCTCACAACACACCTGTTAATGCATCCCAGAATCATGTTTGCTTTTTTTGCAACAGCATCACACTGTTGACTCATATTTAGCTTGTGGTCCACTATAACCCCTAGATCCCTTTCTGCCGTACTCCTTCCTAGACAGTCTTTTCCCATTCTGTATGTGTGAAATTGATTTTTCCTTCCTAAGTGGAGCACTTTGCATTTGTCTTTGTTAAACTTCATCCTGTTTAACTCAGACCATTTCTCCAATTTGTCCAGATCATTTTGAATTATGACCCTGTCCTCCAAAGTAGTTGCAATCCCTCCCAGTTTGGTATCATCCGCAAACTTAATAAGCGTACTTTCTATGCCAATATCTAAGTCGTTGATGAAGATATTGAACAGAGCCGGTCCCAAAACAGACCCCTGCGGAACCCCACTCGTTACGCCTTTCCAGCAGGATTGGGAACCATTAATAACAACTCTCTGAGTACGGTTATCCAGCCAGTTATGCACCCACCTTATAGTAGCCCCATCTAATTTGTATTTGCCTAGTTTATCGATAAGAATATCATGCGAGACCGTATCAAATGCCTTACTAAAGTCTAGGTATACCACATCCACCGCTTCACCCTTATCCACAAGGCTCGTTATTCTATCAAAGAAAGCTATCAGATTGGTTTGACATGATTTGTTCTTCACAAATCCATGCTGGCTGTTCCCTATCACCTTACCACCTTCCAAGTGTTTGCAGATGATTTCCTTAATTACTTGCTCCATTATCTTCCCTGGCACAGAAGTTAAACTAACTGGTCTGTAGTTACCTGGGTTGTTTTTATTTCCCTTTTTATAGATGGGCACTATATTTGCCCTTTTCCAGTCTTCTGGAATCTCTCCCGTCTCCCATGACTTTCCAAAGATAATAGCTAGAGGCTCAGATGCCTCCTCTATTAGCTCCTTGAGTATTCTAGGATGCATTTCATCAGGCCCGGGTGACTTGCAGGCATCTAACTTTTCTAAGTGATTTTTAACTTGTTCTTTTTTTATTTTATCCGCTAAACCTACCCCCTTCCCATTAGCATTCACTATGTTAGGCATTGATTCAGACTTCTTGGTGAAGACCGAAACAAAGAAGTCATTAAGCATCTCTGCCATTTCCAAGTTTCCTGTTACTGTTTCTCCCTCTTCACTAAGCAGTGGGCCTACCCTGTCTTTGGTCTTCCTCTTGCTTCTAATGTATTGAGACAGATGTACAGCCTCTGTCTCTGGTCCATGTGCTTCAGCAGAGCTGGGAAGCCCCCATCTCTCCTTTGACACGTTTGCCTCATCTGTGGGCCCCTGTGTAGTAATAACATTATTCCATGGCTGGCTGGTCCAGCAGTTGGGAAACAAAATCAGAGTAACTGGCCTTAGGTTGTGGTATTGATGGCTTATCAATGAATTGGAAAATGCCTTTCATGGACAGGGCAATTGTCTGGAATGCAGTACAAGGCTGCCCTCAGGCAAGCTTAAACGTGTTCAACTCATAATGCAAAATGAAAATCATAATTAGATACAGATATATCCCACTCTGTCACAGAGTCATTTAAAGGTGGCCTTCAAAGAGAAAAAAACAAACAGGCTTCTAGGCTTATGATGTAGAAATGTTTGTAAAATGAAGCAGAAACGAGGGGTTCAACTTGTTTTTAACAGTAGACATTCAGGTCTTGTCTACCCTGGAAGATTTTATGGCAGCATGAAATTGTGACATTATAAAACACAAGGGACTGAAAGCTGAGGCTTGAGTGAGGAAGACATTTTTAATCAGACTGTTTTAAACTCTGTGTTTTTTATTTGTTCTTGTTCACGTGTATTTACCTATGTGTAAGAGGGTGTGAGATAAAGGACCCAGGGCCGGCTCCAGGCACCAGCCCAGCAAGCAGGTGCTTGGGGCAGCCAATGGAGAGGGGCGACACGTCCAGCTCTTCGGCGGCAATTCGGTGGCGGGTCCCTCACTCCTTCTCGGAGTGAAGGACCAGCCGCCAAATTGCCGCCGAAAACTGAAGTGGAGGTGGTAGAGCCGAAGTGCCACAGATCGCAATCGTGGCTCTTTTTTTTTTTTTTTTTTTTTGCTGCTTGGGGCGGCAAAAACCCTGGAGCCAGCCCTGAAAGGACCTCTTTGTTAAATCAGTACCCCCATGTCACATTAAAAGCCCATGAGGTGTCTGAGTTCTGCAAGGCAAGGCCATAGGCTGTAAAAGAAGCACTTGACAAGCAACTGAACAAGCTCCAAAATGACTGGCAAGTTCCAATGTTTTGTGTTGCTAAATATAATGGTTCTTTGACTGTATGCTCATTATAAAACACTATTAATTCAGTATTAGAGTGGTAACAGTCAGTATCTATTACCTTTCTGGTAAGAAATATTTGGAAAAATGGTAGTATGAAATCCTGGTCCCCTTCTAGTCAGTGGCAGTTATGCCACTGAATTCTATGGGTAAAATCCTGGCCCCAGTGTATTGTATACCTACATTGCATTAGTGTAAATCAGGTCTCTCAACCAGGGGTCCGGGGCCTCCTGTGGGGCCATAAGCAGGTTTCAGAGGGTCTGCTAAAATAAACCAGAAAGCAGGGCCAGTGTTAGACTTGCTGGGGCCCAGGACAGAAAACCAAAGCCTAAGCCCCACCGCTTAGGGTTAAAGCTAAAGCCTGAGCAACTTAGCTTTACAGGGCCACCTGTGGCACTGGGCCCCACGCCATTGCCTTGCTTGTTACCCCCTAATGCCAGCCCTGGCTTTTAATCTACTGGATATGGAGAAAAACAGTTGTTGTGGCACAGGTAGACCAGGGAATTTTTATATCATGTTGGGGGGCCTCAGAAAGAGAGAGGTTGAGAACCTCTGGTGTAAATGACTACAGAAAGCGCAGGGCAAGGGAGAATCAGATCATTTCAGTGCTGTTCACACCAGGCTACTGTGCAGTGGCAAGTGCCTTTGCATTCTGATGGTGTTTGTAAACCCCTTTCTCTACATTTCACGATTTCTGCCTGGATGTAGCCAGGCGACTTTCTATGCTCTTCAACGTCTCCTGTGAGACTGAGTGCACACTTATCACCCTCAATGCTTGCTGACATGGGACTGTAGGACCAGACCCTGTCTTCCCTGTCCTCTGTCATCTTCAGGACTTACTTGCTACCCCTCATCCAATACAATGCCTTTCTTTTTTTCAAAACTCAAGGAAACTTAAGCTGGTTTGCCTCCCTCCTAAGTTGTCTGGATCACATCCTCTCTGTCCCATTTCTCTTTGACAATTTTAAGGAGGTAAGAGATTTTCAAAATAGCATGAGCATGATTTTACATCTCATGTGTATTCATGGTGAAACTGATATGGTGGAGGGTTGCTTTGACTATCTGGCTGAGATGGAATGAAGGGACAAAAAGGTTCCATGAGAGTTGGAGATATGTGTCAGCTGGGTTATTAGCAAGCAGATGAGCCTAGAAGCTGGATGAGATGTGCCCAGCTAAGAACAATAATAAAATCCATCTCCAACTAGGGGTAGATGGGCCTAACTAGCTGCTGTCTGACTAAGAGATTCAAATTGTGAAAGTATCAGCAAACAGAGTTCTTGTTTTATCCTAATCTAAAGGGGATAACTGCAATTTAGGTCCATCTCCACAGGCTGAGGGGGTGGAAGAATGCAAGTGAAGTGATGAGGTAATTTTTTTTATAAAAGACCCTGTAATCAAGCTTGTAACCTTTTTTATGTAACAAGCCCTGAGGCTCTGCCATTCTCTTTGCTGACCCTTCAGAAAGCTCAGCTTGCTGTGTGCAACAGGTTCCAGCCATTTGTAACTTTGTAGGATCACAGCCTTGGACCCAGCCAAACGTAGCTAAGAAAAAGAACTGCCTCCTTCCCAAGGGCAGAAGGGACTGAGGGACACACACTGAGGTAAGTGAGAATCTAGCCATTGATCTCCCTGGGCGCAGGATGGAGGCTAGACTATGCAGAGGTACATGCCCTGTTAGCCCTACCTCCACACTGGCCTCTTCCGCTCCTTCTGTCATGGCCCCATGGCTTCCCTGCTCCCTTCACCTGGAACGGCGGGAGCAGAATGATTAAGAATGGGGAGGGCGACAATGCTCCTGCTCCCGCTCCCGATTGGTGGGTTCGGGCGGCGGATTCGGTCGCCTGGATTGGTTGAGCCTCTCCCGAGGCGGGCAGAGCCGCGCAGGCGACCGTTGTGATTGGCTACGCGGCGGCGGGGCTGCTATAAGAGGCGCGGCAGGGGTTAGCGGGGGACACTCAGGCGTTGGTGAGAGGTCGGTGCGGTTCTGGTCTCTTGTGTCTGGCGCGTGGTAGGTTGCGGCGCGCGACTGAGCAGCGGGATCATGGCGCCGGTGAAGGCCGTGTGTGTGCTGAAGGGAGAGAGCCCCGTGACGGGCGTCATCAACTTCGAGCAGCAGGTCAGGCCCAAGGGGGGGGGTGTCCGCGGCCTGGGGCGGGCTTGTGTAATCCCCAGGGGGAAGGGTGCGGGGTGTCCGCGGGGAGCTCGGGGTCGGCGGGGCTCTGTGGGAAGTGCTGAGTCACTGCGGGCGGGGCGAGCCGCGCTGGCTGTGCGGGGCCGGGGCTGCGCTGCGGGTTTAAGAGGCTGCCGGGGTTACTCGGGTGCGTGGATGCCGGAAGGCAGAACAAGCGGTGCCGCCGCTGTCCTGGGGGAGAGCGGGGCCCCCCCCCGCACCAGCCGCTGCCCGTCCTCGGGTAACCGCAGCCCGCGGGGCAGACACCCTCGAAAGCAGCGGCTACAAAGAGACGTGCGCGGTCAGCGGACACGCGCCGGCTCCCCGGTGTGGCTGGGCTGCGAGCGGCGGTGCGGAAAGGTGGTTCCAAAGTACGAGCTCTTCCCGCTCCTTTAATGGCTCCAGAGACTATTGAAAACGGGCTCTGATAAGCTTTGCTGCCGCCTGTGGCGTAGGGATGGAAGCTGAACGTCCCCCTACATAGCGAACCATGGTACGGCTTGAGATGGCTTTCAAGAGCCAGTCTCCAGCCACTTGGGATCGGTGGGGACAGAGCCGCACCAGAAAATTGAACTGTTTGTGACTGAACTGGCTAAAGTGCAAGTGCTTCAGTGTCTCTACTGGCTCTACTAACTAGGTTCAAGTTCTGCCCATGTTCTCACTAGCACTTGCATAAATCTAGGTTGCTGTAGGCTCTGTGCATTCTGGGAGACTTAGCAAAGCCACCAGTGCGTAGGGGACATTATTGGTAGGACTGACTGAATCATTTCAGTTTGTCTGCATCCATATTTGTGACAAAACAGCAGTTGAACTTAAGCTTTGAGTTACTAAACCTGTTGAAAGGCTGTCATCTTAACTAGTTATTACACCAGTTGTAGACCTGTCTACCGTGCCCACATTACAGCACGGCTGCACTGTGACATGGGCAGTGCAGGACACGCTTTATCATTGGGGGAGAACTCAGCTTTTTTAAAAAAAAAAGCTACCACCCCTCATTCAGGGAGGTTTATCACCCGGAGCTGTCTATACTGGCGCTTTTCAGCACTGAAACATGTCACTTGGGGGTGGGGGGTGTTTTTTCACACCCCCGAATGACTATAGTTTTAGTGCTGAAATGACAGTATAGACAAAGCCATAGAGCCACTCTGGATGTGAAGTGTCTTATGGGCTGAACTATGCAATAGTATGGAAAACTGGGAACAAGTTTACTTTGAGTGTTCTCTGCAGTTGGGCACTGGCACCCCCTCTCCTGTATCTGTGCTGGCATGATGCCGTTGATTTCAGTTGGCCTCGATGTAAATGAGGAGAGGAGCAGCCATGCCACCTCACTGAGCCAGTGTTGCTCTGAGATCATCTTGGCCACTCCTCCGCGCAACCAGTACTTGACAAGACTTTTGTGTGCCAGTGCTCCTTACTTGAAGAGGGCATGTATCCATAAATGTTACTCAAATAGTAATGTGCATAACAATGATTCCTGGTAAACAGGGTCACTTAAAATAGTGCATGCAAAATGTAGTTTCATAACTGACATATTAAACTAAAGAGACAAGGCAGGTGAGGTAATGACTTTCATTGGCCTAACAGGAGTTGTCAAGAGACACTTTTGAGCCACGCAGCTCTTCTGCAGGTCTGGGAAGAGTGACAGCAAAATGCAAGGTGGAACGGCTTGATTAGCATAAATAGTGAGCACCTATTGTAAGGGACCATTCAAGGTAGAGTGGCCTGTTAATGCCTGTGCAGTTATAGGATAAAAGGGGGCGAGGTGCTTATCTAGTGTGTCTGTTCAGTCCATGATTTTTAGTGTCTAGCAAAGTAATGTTTTTAAACTCCCAGGCTCATCTTTTTGAAAGTGTTGTGCAGGTTTAAAGCAGTTAAGCAATATTCAGTACCATGGAAAACCTTTCTTGGACAGCATACTGCTTACTCTTGTCTTCAATCATAATGATCAAAAGTAGCACCTGCAGGAGCCTAAAATCTTCTGCAGATAGAAATTACTAAACTGCCTATCTAAGAGGGCTGAAAACAGAGATGATGATCCAGAGGTTACAATATCCTTTACATAAGTTTCCAGAATAAACTGAGGCTAATTAAAATTACTTCCAGGCTAAACATATAAAGGAAAATCACTGTATTTATACTGCAGAGTTTAAAAGAACACCTTAAAGCATGAAAATAAGGTAAAGTGTATACACTTCCTTGAAAAGGCAAATACCTCTTGACAAGGGTCTTAAAGTATGGATGCCAACAAGATAACTTTCTTGAACAGTGATTGTGCTGTGGGATTATAATATAGAAACCAATTCTACTTTATAAATAAATTGGTCAGGTCAAAAGACTGCTTTGTATCTTCATTTGAGGCTTGAATCAATAAGACTAGCACCTGTATTGCTGGATGGACTGACTATATTTCATGATAGTTGTTCATAACTACTGCGTCAGTTGTTCACAAGTACAAAGTGCTGTACAAACTATGGGACTGCAAGGTGTATTCTCTTCATTGATTAGCAAGCCTCAGTTACAGCTTTATCTGCTGCCTTAAAACTCTAAAAGTCCAACTAATTGTTATAGACTAACAAAGAAATAACTTTTTTTTTTTTTTCCATTTGAAGGATAATGGACCAGTAACACTCTCAGGAAGGATTACAGGTTTGACTGAAGGAAAACATGGCTTCCATGTCCATGAATTTGGAGACAACACAAATGGTAGGGTTCTTGTCTGGGCTTTCTTGCTATAGTTAAACTGCATTCTGACACCTTTAAGTTTATGGCACTTGACATGATTGTCCTTAATATCATGTCTTGTGGGCCTATAAAACTACTGTAGTGATACTCGTACTGGAATCAAACTCCAGTGTAAATTCAGTTTCTGTGTACTGAAATAAAAGGAAAGCAATATAAAATGGTGTCTGCTAGTTGTTGATAGCAGTATCTCACTTTAAGAAACTGATGGTATATGACCACTGCATCTGAGCTACCAGTATTCTAACATAGTAGTTTTAAATCTGAAAGCAAATAGGCAATGGAATGGAACGTGAGGTCAGCTAGCTCAAATTTGAATGTTTAACTGGTCTGTGCCCACAACTGGGTGGCTAGACTTTCAAAGTATCATTTTCGGCTGAAGCAAGGATTGACTCACTGGAGATTTAACCTTCCATATCTATGTAGGTCAATCTGAGGAAGCTTGTCCTGACAGTACTCTTTAGATACCATGGATAAAGCACTCTGGAAGTTCTCGAAGCATCTCTTGTGAATAAACTGTAGTGGGTGTTCAGGACAATAGTCATTCCACCATATTTGAGTGGAAAGTGTCACATCATTCTTACAGGAAATGGCTACTGAGTTGTATTAAACTTGTATAAGACATCTTGCTGGGGAAATAGGTAAATTTATGCATCAGAAAGACTACTCTGTTCTGCATTAACTTTTTACTGAAGACTAACTTGTTACAGGATGTACCAGTGCAGGTGCTCACTTCAACCCTAATGGCAAAAACCATGGTGGACCACAGGATAAAGAGAGGTGAGCATCAGTATTTAACTTCTTGCATTCTATGGATCTCTACTAGAGATAAGCTGGTCTTAACACCAGTTGCTCCATCACCAACTGTCCCCCTGAAACTAGTGTAAAGTTCACCCTATGCCATTGGCCTTCCTCAGTCTTCAGCCACTGCAATCCATTGGCGATTCGGAACTGCAATATCTGGCTCCACTTCCCCACAGTGCCTGTTACAGGAGCTGGGAGATGCCCTCTGCCCCTAGTAAACACGAGGGAGAAACTGTTTGTGAGGAGTGGAGCAGACTGCAGTCTTAAGCTATATGTGCAGTGGAACTGCACAGTAGCGGAGTGGGGAACCATGAATGGGAGTGTCTTGGGAGAGAGGTACTGGGAGATACTGGTGAAGGTGGCATGGTGGGGACTAAGGGGGCTCACCTACAGGAATAGAAATCTTTGACAGCTGTCAGGGTTGACCACACAATTATATGGATGTTTCGCACTGGTACAAATTTGCTGAGGGCTATATCCCATGTCAATCAATTTAAGTATTACTGTGTGTAGCCACAAGGTGCACTTGAACTAGCTGATACCAATCTCTAGTTTAGAAAAGGCCTTAAGTGAACTCTATACCATTCTGAAAAGCACATCAATATGTGGAGTGGGAATTGCTGTTTAGTTATGGGCCATAAAAGTTAAGGATCAGTGTAGAGGCTTGATAGCTCTGTGTACCTAACACTACCAAGCTGAGCCAGGTTTTGTTCCTTAGAAATTCCAGAAGCCCAATTGTGTTGTCCTGTATGATGCCCTTGTGAATAATTGACAAATGACTGTGTCCGGTACTTGAGAGGACCATCCTCTCATCAGAACTGGCACTGGAGTAGAGAACAGAATTGCATCTAGATCTGTTATAATGGTGGCAAGTGGAGTGAGGCCAAAAAAGTGAAGGAGTTACTTTTGTGAATGTTTACACTAGCCTGACTCGACTACAGCACTGTAGCAGGTGTTGTAAGCATCTAATTCAATAAATATTTATTTGTATATGATGGAACTGAATGTGCACTTTTTTGTGCAGTTAATCCTATTGATCAAATACTTCATTTAGGGTTTATAGTAAATGTGGTCACTCATTCCAAATGTTTCAACATAACTTCTAGGAGTGTCCCAAATCAACTTCTAGCAAAGTTAGCCACACCATAAGCATGGCTATAATTGTCAGACTAGCCAAGCTATTTTTCATTTGACTCCACTTCTGCATTAGAGCAGAGCTTTTACCAACCCTTTAAAATTTCTGCCATTTCTAGCAGACGTGGGTGTGATTAACTTCAGCATTTAGGTGTTGGCTGTAGTGGCCTGCATAAACTTTTATTGCTTATGTAGTCAGTTTTGTAGGCATCTTTGGAAAAGGTTACAAAATAGGAGTCTGGAAAACTAGACTTCTGAGCCTTCACTGTTTTAGTAATAATAAAGAAAATCCTTCAGTATCAAGTTAAAGACCATTTAAAAACCTTCTAGATTCCCGCTCCCCTCACCCACCCACCCCCCAACCAAACAGCATAGCAATTTTAAAGGAAAATTGTATGCCTCAACTAAAACTCTAGAGGATTCAGCAAAAAAATATTTGCGGGGGGAGACTATTGACCTAAGCATTCTCTCTTTAAAAGCTTCTGGTATTGGCTGCTGTTAGTCTAGTCTGGTATTTTGATTACTAGTCAGAATAGTGATATTCATCTGTCTCCAAATTATATCTCAAGATGCACTTCTAGATTTTCAAATTTCTGGGTAACTAGAGCAAGCACAAAGTCTTAGTGTCTTGCCTATAGTTTATTTTGCAATTCATAAAATACAGATGTCAGAAAAGAAATAGTACAGGCAATGATGCTAGTACAAGCAAAATACAGCCAAACACTAACAATCTCAAATTGATATTTGGACATGGTGAGTTTATGTACACTTCTAATTTAAATTGTACACCAAGGGTATTCCACTTTTTTTCCCTCTGGAAATCCTAATTCTTCTGGAAAATCCTGGACTTTAAAGAACAAAAACAAATCTAACCTGTTCTTCTCCTCTCCTCCTCCTGCTTCTCCCCCCCCCCCCTCCCTCTTCCCCCCCCCCCCCAGCTTATGGATGCATGTCCTAATTATTGAGAATCAGATAGTGGGGAAACACATGCTAGGGAGAATGTTCCACAGTAGGCCAGAGCCCTGGAAAATGCCAGATAAGGTCACGTCTCATAAGAATAGAATAGGAAAAATGGTCACTGATTTTTATATTCCAGATCATTTGAGGTACCTAACTTTTTCCTCTCAGCTGGGAGCTTGCTTTGATAAATAGCTGTTGACAGCAAGTATTGTGGTACTGCATCAAACACTTAAGTGTGGCTACTTGTGCCCTTGTCAGTAAGACTCAGACACTAGAAATGTAAGCCAGCTTAGAGTTCTGCCTTCTTGAGATGAATAACTTAAGTGGAAAATGTTAGTATGGTAAATGGGGGCAGATCAACTTTACCAGCTGGTGAATTTTGATGCGTTTTGCAAAGATTTTTTTTGTAGGCTGGACTACTATCTGTCCTGGTTAAGCCATGTTTGTTTGTTTTCAACATCTGCATGTTCATTCCCAGGCAGAGCTCTGGAGACCACAAAGCATAGCTAGTGTTTTGAAGTCAAACTGAACAGTTTCTCTGCCAAAATGTTGGCAGATCTCCCTTATCCTTAAATATCTGATGATGGGGGTAGGTGGCATGCTTTACTCACTATTTCAGGTCAAAACCTAGTACAAATGACGACTCAACTTTTGTACTAAACAAACCAGGAATCTAACACCATGTCAGTCACTACATGGAAAAACTAATACTTAATGTCTCAAGACTCAAACGATTATTTTTGTGCATTCTAGGCATGTTGGAGATCTTGGCAATGTGATTGCTAATAAAGACGGTGTGGCAGAAGTGTCAATTAAAGATTCTTTAATTTCTCTTACGGGACAGTTTTCTATTATTGGACGCACCATGGTGGTAAGTATCAGCTGACTAGTATCTGTACTAAAGTCTTGTTGTGAGACTGAAATTTGGTACAGTGCCCCCATATTACAGGATCTACCATTCTTCGACTGAAAAATCTGAACCAAATAAGATGAATCAGTGACCATTTGTAAATGGACGCTGTAGTATTAACTGAACAGCACTATTAATCTAAATTGGGTGTCTAAGGACAAGCTAAATGTCAACACTAGCATTTCTGGATATCATTAACTAATTCTTCAATTCAGACAACTTTTTGGGGTTTCAGAATCTCTTTATAGATTACTACTGCAACAATTCTGGTTTTGCCAGCATGAATCTGTGGTGCCCTAAAAACAGGGACCATCATGACTGCAGGTTATTGTATCTTTGTTTAATGACGTTACCTGAAGCTTTGCAGAATTTGTGTGAACATACCTGCTAATAACCAGCATCCATAGCTGTGTACAAGTCATGCTGAAGGATGACTTTTCAGCCTCAAACTTTTAAGCTGATCTGCATTATTGACTTTAAAACATGTGCAGTAGTTCTCTTGCATGAATTGTAGTTCCAAAACTTGAAGCCTCATTTAAAATGAGACATGGCAAACTTGATGTATGAGTTGCATAATGAAGGCTTGTGTGTGAGGGGAGAAGATACCAGTTTCAAGGTGGAAGGTTTAAAATCTACTTGCACTTTAAAGGACTAGAAAATTGTGATCCATCTTAAAGGAAGAAGTGGGAAGATGCTGAACATGTTGGAGCTCTTGAGCTACGTATTTGTAGTCCTTCCCTGATTTCTGATGTCACCTAAAGGATTTCATGAAGATTTGGTGTCACTTGTCACACAGACTACTCCAACTACTTGATTTCTGCAAGTGGTGTCTTCCTGGCTGGCAGATAGCTTCTGGCAGGCTAGATTCTGAAGCTCACTCACTTCCTTCACTTAATTTTTGCTTCTTTCCAACTCTCTCCTGCCAAGTCTCATTCAGTAGGTGAGATACTAAAAAAAGTTGGCTAGAAGAAACTGTGGATCTGGTCTCTGCATTGCTTCCTCTAGTATTTAGGCATGGCTTTCAGGTAACTGGTTTGAGTACAGGTAACTTGATTCAGTGAAGGATTTGACAAGAGGCACTTAATAGTGACGCTGCTAACCTGTGTTAGCAGCTAACTTAATTAGTGCCATAACACTCTAGTTGGGTATTCAGTCACTCTGGATCTCTATTGTAGACTACTATAACTTAATGCAAAGTTCTTGTTCAGGAGATATACTGTGCAAGGTAACTGGTGTGATGCAGTTGCATCACTGGATTGTGAATGCACTGTAAAATCACCACTGTTGTATTGGCCTGCATCAGTGTTTGACCAAGCAGAGAAATGACTTGTGCCATCCATTAGGTTTACAGCACAGGCACTAGCTATGAATGCTTTAACCTACTACTGGCTATTGAAATCTTCCTGTTGGCTTGGGTCCCTGTTGCAGGGATGAATTTAAATCTTAAATAGCTTAATACTCCCCTTTTGGGTAATGGTGCCAAGATATTAAGCCTAATTTTTTTCTAAATTTGGATTTTAACTTGATTGGAAATTTCAGCTTGCAAATAAGTCTCAATTGGCCATAAGAGTAACCTCCAGTTCTTAAAGAAATACTATTGACACTCATGCTGAGTACTTATGAGCAGTCAGGTGCACTTTAATATTCAGCACAGAATTATTTGAACCTTGCTCACTCTAACTAAACTCTTATCTGGAAGTGCTTAACTTCTAAGACACTGTTTCCAGCAACATGAGGGAAGTAGAAGTATCTTTCCTCTCACTTAATCTATAAAAACTAGGCTTGCCTTGGTGATATGAACTAGAATTCAGAGGGAACCACTACCACTTAAGTTGCATGGCTAAAGGTTGAAATGTTAATACCTTGCCATTTTAAATGGATTAAGAATTAACACTGCTTTTTCTTTAGGTCCACGAGAAAGAAGATGACTTGGGTAAAGGAGAAAATGATGAGAGTTTAAAAACTGGCAATGCTGGTAGTCGTCTGGCTTGTGGTGTTATTGGAATAGCTAAGATCTAAATACTGACTACTTAGAAGCACTTAAAGTGGAAATAAGTAGGCTATATAGCCATCTACATCTTCCTGAAAACATCAATATTTTGGCCTTGTTCTGGCAAAAGCTTTCTTTAATCTTACTGCTACTTTCAGTCTGTGTAGTGGCTAAAACAGTATAAAGATTGACTTAATTTTGTACAATGTGTACTGCAATTAAAATGTTGATGGAAATATATGTAGTTGTATGTTCATCTGTTCTAACGTCATCTGTTCTAATGTCATCTGTGTATGAGTAAAACACTCCTAAAGATGGATAGGGTCAATATCAACATGCATCTATGTAGTGGCTTCCAGTTCCTAAACCCTCAACAGGTGTAGAAGTTACTTAAGGCCTATGAGTGAGCACTGTAATACTAACTGTAAAACCTTCTATAATAAAGGGACATAGTTATACACCAGGGTAACAGCTGCACTGGAAGTCATTCATTCAACCCTTAGCATCATTGATCATGTAAACAAGGTTCCCCATATGGATCCACTTCTCTAGTCCAGTCTGGAAGACCAGAACATTACATCTGAGTGAAATATCTGAAAACAAAACTGTTTATAGAATTGCTGCCTCTGCTGTTGAAAGGAGGTATTATTAAACTAAATGCTGAGCAAACCTTTTTCATGCACAGCATTTTGCCTATTCACTTGCAGCAATACTAAAGGATTAAAACTGCCATACAACATGCTCAGTTCTGACTGGTTAAGGGTAAAACTTGCTCTTTATATATTATATGTAATTTCAGCAGAATCTTTTTTTTTTCTACAAGCTGTAGCTATACAGCATTTTGGAATGGGAGGGAAGCAAAACAAACCTAATACTATCCAAGCACAGAGAAGGGCTTTAGTTTGCTACTTTAGTTACAGGGGTGGTGGTGAGAACAAGGGCAATCATCTAGACTGAAAGCCTTACCTGCTTATCAAACTGTAGTATTATGTGGCACTACTTGTCTTTTGGATACAGATCCATAAGATACTCTTACTGCATTTGCCAAAACTATATATCATACCTCTTGAACTAATTAACTAGCTGGAATGGTTTGGGAAGATAGTTCACCTATTACTAACCCAGCTGGCTTGGCCCAGGTCATGCTGTTGAAATGACCATGCACGTCTTAAGGGCACCATCCATATGAAGTTAATGTAAGGCTTTTCTTCTCCAGGTAGTGTCAAATATAATATATACAGTATATTATAGTAACTAGGCATTTCCAGGGCCCAGTAATTCCTGGTATATACTACTATTTAACACTTCTATTTCTCTTAATTTTAAAGATGTTAACATTCCTTCATATTTTGAATATATAAAATGTGAGCTGTGGTAGTTGGCAGCACTTCTAGCCACCTAGATTCCCATGTAACTAATTACAAATGGAATGGTTCTTTGAATTACAATAAAACTGTAGAAAATGCCTATGCTGTCATTCTTTAAAGGTGGCAAACAATCATGTACAGGTTCCAGGGAACTCTACCATTCTGTTATTCTACACATGACTTGTCTGACAGTAGTACTGATACTAGTGAGGGGGATGTTTCAGGGTCTTAGCATTACTCAACCACAGGCAGCTGAACCTTTGAAATAAGGTGTGTACCAATACCACCACCATCTTCCCCCAACAACCCTTTAATTTAAAATCAACTTATTGGACAACATGTGCCTAAGTTTGATTTTACTTAAGGAGTGGAGAAGACAGTTTTGTCTAAATTATAAAATAATTGAAATTGGCTTACCGAAAAGGTCAACTCTGTATTAGGCACTGTACTGTTGCAGATGTGGATTGATCCATGGTAGCAGGGAAACTTGCACAGCATCATCCACTAGTTCCACTCACTACAGGCTAACCTACTTTTTATAGAATAACTGGCTTTTATACAACTGGGGCAGGTATTTACTTTCAAAACAACATTTTCTTATACTATTAAGTATCAGATGGTATGACAAAGTTTTCTGCTATAATAAAAAAACTCAGGTGAAGTGACCAAATACAATAATATATATGAAATGGGGCACTATCAAAATACTCCTTTCCAAAGTAATGACCCACACCAGTTACTTAAGTTCATGAAAAGGAAAAAAGTTCAGCACCTTCTCAGCAGTGCCTGGTTGCATTGATTTGAGTGCAACTCATATTACAGGCATCCTAAGGGGACGGGGGGGGACTTCAAAGGTTAACTGGACCATTAAATATTAATGAAAGCAGGCTAGCCTAAAATATGCACTATTTCACAATGTTACTGGCACACAATTAAACCATGTTTACCCTTTAATGTTTAAAAGTTTGTATACAGGACACCATTAAGAAATGGCATTGCAAACAGTAAGTTGTTCACTGTTTGAAAATCTGATTTCTAAATGGAGATGGTGGAAGTGTAGGGTGACTCATGTTACCTATAATACATAAATGGTTATTTCCATGTCTTGATAAAATGTATCCACTCAAAGACCTATAAGGAAGGGGGAGAATTGACAGTTAAGACCATTTTACACTTAGACAAATGTGTTCTTATATAAAAAAAGTTAGGTCCAGTGGCCTGCCATAGAACAAACATTAAGGATACACAAGTTTTAACACATGGAATTTGAGTTCACTGCAAGTATGTAAACAGTTTTTTTTTCTTTATTCTGCTATTGCAAGAACAAAAAATATATGTCCTCTTCCCCCCCCATATCCTCCCCCTACTGTTACCTCCCTCCCAAAAAATCCCAGCTATGAAAAAGTATTGATGTAAGAAAGCAGCTGCCCTTCACTTAGGAAGAAAAATCAACTTTAAAATGCAGAGCACATCTACTCCCAGGGGAAAAACATTTGAACATGGACAAGATTCAGAGAGTTTTTTTCCCCCCACTACATTTTATAGTACAACAGGCTTCAGTTGAACCTCTGTGTAACATAAGCCTCATTTTCTTGTGCACAGGATAATGAAGGAGAAAGCTTCCAGATGTAGAATTCTTTGGGATTTGGTTCAGATTACTGTTGGCTGCCTCTAAATTGTTTGCAGCAGAAGGGCTATTAGAATTAGTACTTGCCCTTTTGTAGTTTATTTTACAAAAAAATAATTTGTCAGAGAGAGAAAACAGTTAAACTTACACAAATACAGGAATGTGTATTCTTCCATTAGTTTGATAATTATACCATCACATGGGCAAAAAGTTTAAGCCTACCTCTTGCTAGAGTACAGGAGATAAGCAATTTTAATATAAACAAACAATAGTAATTGGCTAGACTTGTGTGAAGGAACAGACAGCATTTTATAAAACCCTTGAATATCCCCACCACCACTTCCCATCCCCACTTAAAAAAAATAGGTTAGCATTTTAAATTGGTGATTTGGTGTCTCTGATTTCTCTCCCACCCACCCCCTTCCAAAAAGCATTAATGAATTACAAGTACAAAAGATGCTGAACTGGTGCTTCCCCAGCCCACCACACACAATCTTAATATAACATTACAAGCAGAGCAGACTTTCTGAAGTGGTCTGCTTTGTCAGTAAGTATTTTTAAAGGTTAATTAGGGCAACATTATAGAACCAATTGGAGAAAAAATAAAACCTTGATTGCATTGCAAACACTTAAACAATTACCTCTTCAAATAACATTTTAAAACCACTAACCTTTACCTAGTATGGTCAAGTAGATCATTAAAATGCAGCAATCTAAAAATCAAAATAACTATTACAAATAAAAATTTGCTTTTGTGAATAGCTACACAAACAGATGTATTTCTTTTTAACAATTATAAACAAAACAGTCTAATTTAGACTCCAGTACAGCATTAACAGTTCAAACTTTAAGATGTTGAACAATCCTTTTCCACTTCAGTGCAGTGTAGGAAGAATAGCACACGTTAAAGTTTGTTACGAAAATAGAGTTTATTAAAAACACATCCCTATTGTTTTGAGGAGCTTTCACCGTTACCTTTTCTTAAATTAAAAAAAAAAAAAATAGAAAGCACTTCTACTTCTGATTTGTAAACTTTTTAAAGTCAAAACTTTAAAAAAGTTACAGCAAAAATGGGTAATATTCATATCTTCAGTATTTTGTGTTATGTTGACACTATTTTAAATAGAAGGGAAGCAATCAAATTGCTTACAATTCCCCACAAACTACTGAGGGGCTGTGGTATAGCAGAAGCAAATATAATACAGCAGTACTGTACAACTCTAAAGCTCTACACTCCATTAAATGTCACTGTCACGTTTTTGACAAATTCCAGTCTCTAGCGAGGAGCCTCTACAACTGAGCCGGTATCCTTTTCGGCTTGCTCAACAGATGAGGTAGCCTCAGATGTTAACTCTTCATCAGGTTTTACACCTGTAGGTTCAGACTCCCCTTTATTAAGTTCTGAAACAATGTCTGCATTTTCCACTTTGCCACTATGAGATTCATGGTTTTTGTCACCATCTGCCCTGTCTGTCAGCTCAGGTTTTTCCTTTCCTCGATTTTCTTCCTTGTCTCTACGAGACTCCCTATCTCTAGAATCTCTCTCTCTGTCTCGGTGTCCACTGGACCGTCTATTTCTCTCCTCCAAGTCTCTATGTCTATCACGTTCAGGACTTCTTCTTCCCCATTCTCTCCTTTCGCGATTACCAAGTCGCTCATGATCTCTATCATCGTTGCGGTTACCATAGCGCTCACGCTCATTTTCTACCCGGTTTCCAAAAGACCTCCTTCCAAACCTTTCCTGGTCTCTATTAGGAGTGAATGTCTGCCTATCATTCCTAAACTGCCTTCCATCTCTATTATCTTCAGGCCCACCTGGTCCTCCAACTCCTGGTATCCCACCAGGCCTGACAAAGTGACCAGGTGGTGGAAAAGGGTTTTTCATTCCATGTGGTGGAGGCATTCCAAAGCTCCCTGGTCCTGGAGGTGGACCTCTGTGCAACATATGGGGAGGCATGTGCCGAGGTGGCATCAAGGGAAACCGTTGTAGATGAGGTGGTGGCATTCCTGGAGGTCGCTGGAGTGGTATTAAACCAGGCCGTGCACCAAGGAGGCCAGTAGATGGTGCCTGTAGCCCGATCACAGGAGCAGGTGGCGTAACCCCTTGAGTACCTGCAAACCAAAAAAAGTAAATCTGTTATAAAAAGACCATAACCTCAGAGTCTCTTATGAAAGTTACCCCCTTAAAGCTTATAAAAAACAGTAGGGTTAGGAAGGCTGGACAAATCAGAACTGCTTGCATACTATTTGAATTTTATTCACTCCTTGTAGTTTCAGTCTCATAAATACACATCTGCCATATACTAAACACTGTAAAAGAACACACCATTTTTTAAATAGAGATTGTGTCGATAAATTTGCATAAAAATAGTTAATACTAAATAGTATTTTTGTTTTTCATAGTCTACCTTCAAAGCCTGGCAGCTGCTACTGTGCAGGAGAGAGACTGAAGTGGGCTGTTTATCTCCACCTCCCTGCACGGCTCTGGCTACACCTCCAACTTCCTAGCAATTTATATTCCACATTTCACAACTGCTGCAGCACCTTCCCCACTATCCAGACTGCAAAGTGTAGTTAAAGGAGCAGGAGAAAAGTTAAATTAATACCCAACTGAAAATAGCTAAGATTAGAATTTAGGCAGGAGGGAGAGTTGGAGTGAATGGGGGAGGGGCAGCAGGTGCAGAATAACTTCCTGAGACGGGGGTGTGGCCAGTACTGGGGACCTGGGCAGGTGGTGAGAGTAGATACAACTCACTTTACTTTGTTCTTTAAGGTGGCAACTGCCAGGTGTTGGCCAAATTTTAACCTTTAAATTACTTTATAGCAGTCTCGCTCAACTGTTTTTCATTCTTAAATCTGGGCTCTATTTGAATGCTGTGATCAGATATAAGGAAAAAGTATAAAACTTGAGAACACCCCACTAGAGCAGGCTCAATCCTGAGCTTCTTTACATCCATACGCTCCATACCTGGGAGTCCAAAAAAGAGCAGACTGCAAGAACCGTCACAGCCAAGTATTTAAAACATGTACTGTGGGAGTTTATCTTGCACAGTTCCATTTGTTTACAGTTGATAACATGGCTGGCCCGTTATTTAGCTTTTATATGCATCTACAACCCCAGCCCTATGACTCATTTCAGTCACTTCTGTATTCTGCTCATTGAGAAGCTGGTCTGAAAATACTTCTTTAAAGCTAGAAACTGATGTAGGTATTTTACAAAAATGTTTTTACTTCAAGGGAAAGGAACCTCCAGGACTCAACTTTAATCAGAATATTGGCAGGATTTCATTCAGCATAACACATGTAAATTGATCTTAATCTGTCTCATTAATTATTTTGTTTTTAAACTTTTATCATGAAGATAATAGATTTTATTCATAAAAACAGTCACAGGAAAGTTAGACTAAGTGAACATAAAGCTAACAACGCAACTTATAGATGTTTTGAGATTGCTCTTCCAGGGGAGACAAATAAGCAGAAACCTTAACCAAAAGCCATATATTACATTTTTAAATTACTTAAGAGTACCACTACAGAAGGCCTGAATTTTAAAGCCACTGTTGTGAGCAGAGGGAAAAAGACACATCAAGTGATCTCTCCCCCGTTTCACATCCCTCAACTCCATTTCAGCTACAGTATCAACTCAATTCAGTGTGAATCTGACTATATTTAGTCCTCTCCCCCTGCCCCAGGTAAACATGACATGTTTAATGATCAGTAGTGTGTAATGCTTTCCCAAGAACAATCTCTCATCTCACAGTACCCAGTCTTGTTTCCAGTTATGATAACTAAATTTAGATTAAATTCCTTGGAACTAGGGTCATCCATCTCTGACACCTAGCACTATGGTATCTTCCTTACTTATAGCATGGATATTAAAGGCTCTAGATAGCAAGAGTCTACTGCAGGAATGATAAAGAAGCTGGCTGTTGTACTGGTCCATGGTACGGTGGTCCATCTTCTTGCCTTCTTCTCCAACCAGATACTTTAACTACAGAGTTTGATACTGTGACATTCTTGATAAAGAATCCACCAGTAAAAGCTAGCTTGAGTTGTGTTTTTTTTGTCTCCCAAAGAAGGGTATTTTGATAACCTCTTCACCATATCATTCTTGTAATTGTGCCTATTATGATCTGGTTTATGAACAAACTAAGCTCATGAGACTCCATTTTCTCATATTTGTACAATGCTCAGCACATAGTCAATACATGCTAATACATATTTTATTCTTCTTAAATGTCAAAGAATGCCTGAGAGTCAAAGTAGGTGAGGTAATATCTTTTATTGGACCAACTTCTGTTGGTGGAAGGGACAAGCTTTTGAGTTTCACTAAGCTCTTCTTTGGGACCACTTAAAATGAAGTGCGCAATTCAGGGTTAGCAGGCAGTAGTGTGTGTAGTCTATGGTTGGTTGTTTATATTGTGAGGCAAAGTTACTGCATAGAGAATAAATGTGACAAATAAAAAACTATCTAAATCTGTGATGTAATGAGTTTAAAAAGGCAGGTAGATGCCTTGGGTTTATATTTGGCATAGGACAGATGAGAGTACATTGAAACAAACTTTAGAAACATTAATATGACAAGAAAAAATTTAATTCCATTTTTGAAGTCTTGGTTGCTCATTAATTTCTCATCCTCAGCACACTGAAAATGCAGTGGTGTCTATCCCACCCCCAGTCTTCTCACGGTGTAAGAACATAAAACGGTCAGCAAGTTCCTTTCTTTCCAGCTTGGACCAACTCATCATCCCAGAGTAGTTGAATAGATTTCACTGTAAGTGAAGCGTCTTGGATGTTTTAGCCTTGCACCATACAAGGTTAGGCTATAGAATTTCTTTACTGAATTGACTCAAGCATTAGACTAATTTTACTCTAAGCCTAAAGTCCATAAATTACATATCTAAGTTTACTGACAAGTGCTAAATAAAAATTAGAACACTACTCTGATTGTACACACAACTTTTGATATAATTTACTTTGTAATCCTTTGGGGTAGAAACAGGATTTCAATGTCAAACTGTTAATCATCAAATGTGAAAAGAAGTACCAAAGCTCCCACTACAAACATTTGACCTTGTAAGCAACATGTGAGTTATTTAAAAAAAAAAAAAAAAACACCCACAACCCCACCCACACTTAAGTGTCCACCAGTAATTGTGTAGGTAGTCATGAAAATTTACCTGCCCTGGAATAAGATCTACTTGCCCATCCATGACTATTGACAGTGGTGAAAAATCACATCTTAACCACACAGATTTATTGTAATTTTTTTTGTTAATAATTGGTTTAAATTACATATAGCCATTTATAACTCTCCAGATGGGTTAACTACATGCTTCATTCTGCATCTCTTAGCTAGAACATGGCTTGTACTCATAACAGACATTAATTGCCATTATTATATGAGGAATATGTGAGGAGTCAGATTTCATTCATGCAACACATAGGGACAAAAAATATTAATGGCCTACATAGCTTTTACCAGCAATATATATTAAGGTGCTTTTAAAAGTATACAACACAAAGAGCTCAGCAATAAAATGTATTTGAAATATGTTCTTCAACAAGAAACATGGATGTTGCTAGTGTTACACGTAGTATCAAAAGCTGCTTTTGTGATACTCCGCTTCATTCATAGATGAGCTATGCCTCAAAATGCTGTAATTGCCTTGTTTTGTATAAGCAGCTTTAGGCCAGGGTTTGTCAGATATAATATACTAAAACAGTTAATATAGTCATTTTAATATACTTGTAATGAATGATAAAGCTAGATTTCTAGGCCAATGTAATTCCACTTCTGTTCAGCTCCTCCCAGCAGTTTTTACAAATCCACATGTTTCTTTTTGGTAGGTTTAGCATTTGTAACTCTAAAGTAGCTAAAAAATATTACATTTGTTTTAAAAACCAAACTCTGGACAATATTCAGTCCAAAGTCCAGTGTAACTTTATCCATTTTTGCTCCAAAACACACCCTCTTCTGGAGATCTGTTAGGATGACATATAAATATTGAGATTCAAAATTCTGGGACATTGTTAGACCATCAGCAGGTCAAATGTTTAAGATGGAGGCTATTGCTAAGATTTCAAAATGTTTAATTTCCAACAACTATCAGATTTTGCATTGCAAATCTCTGATAAGATCTTAACACTGCTCACCATAAAATTGGAAAATTAAATACTGTCATGAAATCCATGAAAATGGTGCTGCACGGCAAAAATTTCTAAATGATGTAAACAGTCATTTCCTCCCAACTTCACTATTTCCTTTATTATAATTTTATGCACAATTTCACTTGACATAGCTTCTTGTGTTTTCAAGATTGAGTCCATGTCTGAAACCAAGAAGTTTTGTTTCTCTCAGTTTTCTATCGTATCCATTAACACAGGCCAAGATTTAAAGAAGCCTGCATGTCTAAATTTAGGCTGTAAATCCATATTTAGGCACCAAAATAATTGGTCTGATTTTCTATAGTGCCAAGCACTCAACAGCTTCCCCAGAAGCCAATGGGAGTCGCTGAATGTTCAGCACTTTTGAAAATCATGGTACTTATTTACGTGTCCAAATACAAACTTCAGAGCCTAACTTTAGGCATCATTTTTAAAAAAAACTTGGTTACCATATCAAGCTTTGGCTACCAATATATAAATTATGTTATTGATTTTATAAAACATTAGTTAGTGAAATCAAAGCATGTCATGTGACTGATTTAAGGTAGAGTTCAATTACAGGAGTGGTGTTTGAGAGCTCTCCCTCCCTTACTGGAATGGGTTACCTAGGGAGGTGATGGAATCTCCATCCTTAGAGGGTTTTAAAGCCCAGCTTGAGAAAGCCATAGCTGGGATGATTTAGTTGGTGTTGGTCCTGCTTTGAGCATGGAATTGGACTAAATGACCTCCTGAAGTCTCTTGAACCCTAATATTCTATGAATTCCACTAGACTTTTCATTTGGTCACTTGTCTTGAGAGTTGGTATTGCTACTACATTAAGGAGAAAAATAAAATGTTTATTGTATTTTTGTAACAATGAGTTATCACAAAAAACTCTAGCAGTACAGTTATGTCACCAGCACAGTGTACATTTTAAAAATAGCCCATAAACTTCCTTTCCTAATTGCCACTTTGTAATACACATTCACTGCTTCTATTTAGCTCAAAATAGAGTTATCTTTTCTCAGAGTGTTTTACTTTATTTTTCTCTATTAACATAGATTACACTAACATGCAGTTACCTCACTGAAGGATGGCAGAGGGTGAGAGAAGAGATATGCACCACACATTTAATATTATCAGGAAGTTGATTATAGCAAAATTTGTTTTAGGGTAGAATGCAAGTGCCAGAGTTGGAATTTTGATGGTCACCAGAACATTTCTACTTATACCAAGTGTGACACAGTATCTCAATTAGCATAAAAAAAAGCCAGGTCAGAGCCTTTTAACAGCCATCTCAAACATATGTTCAATAGTGACATGCCTACTAAAGCTAGAGCATTTGTTCAATAATAAAGTACCACCTAGTGAGTCAAGACCACCACTTCTTGCAGGAGGCAGATCAATGATCACTGGCAGGATCTAAAAATCTGCTTTGCATATGAGAACTTATGACATCACATCCCAAGTTATGTTATGAGCAGTTTGGATGAGACCAAAAACATCAAAGTGAAGTTGTGCTTCTACAGTCTTGCGCAGAATGAGAATACTATCATGAAAGTAGATATGATCAGGAGCATCCACTGAATTAAAGCCACCCTGACATGGTTGTAAAACTTCACTTAATGTTGGGTAAATAAACAGTGCTTTGGATGTTCCATTCCAAAAAAGATATTTTGAAAAGGTGGAAATATTTAGCCACTGTATTGGCTAAAGAGTCAAGGGTGTTTAAACTGGAGAATTATATTAAATGTGATTGGTTGTTAAAATTATTAAAAAACTGCTCTCATATGTAGACATCACACCAAAAAATGTATTTTTTCATTTTGAAGCTAAGTTATCAGCACTTGAACACAGTGGTACAATGACACACTGCTACTAGAATTAGGGCTGTGTATCAATTTTTCTTCCAAGACTACTTTTTTGTAACTTGTACATGAAATAATCTGTGCATCTGAAGGTGAACTATTTGGTTAAATATTATGTTAAGGCCAAAGATCTTCATTATGGAGACTCTCAGTGCACAAAAAGGTCCTTTCAGAAATTAATATTGTACATAAAATTCAGACACAATGTGACTATAAAGGTAATCAGAACCAAAACTGTCTGTTGAGAAGGGAACTATAATGCAGATGTGAACTGGATAGGTGACTGGAGTGACAGAACAAAACGTAACTATGACATCACTGTAAAACAGCATAAGAAAGCTTACAGTAATTAATCCATTTAGAACTCTATATACAATAATACATGTTTTTTTGTAAACCAAACAGATAAATAAGCTTCATTTTAATTTACAAAAATATTAGAAGAAAGACCCTGCCTTTATACAGATTACATTTAAAGTATTCCCAGGCAAGATTATTAGGGTTAGACTTTTATGAACATCTTGTCAGAACAATCTTCTTTCCTTAAATTCCACTGGCTGAGATATGTTCTTCTATGTTGTCCACATCGTTGAAGATCATTTCCCTCCTCCTTCCCCCCCCACCTCAGATCACCCCTAGTTCCTCAGATGGACCTTCATGATGCTCTTGAAAGATTTGAAAATCTTTCCATCTATTTGCTTTCCCACTTCTCTCAATTTTGAAGGCCCAGAAGAAGCTGGATAGGGCCTTCATGTAGAATTTGTCAATGTCTATTCCAAATAGCTACACCTCATATTCAAGAATGAAAGGTTCTATTGTCCAAGGTGTTTGATGCCCCTTGCCTGCTTCTCTCCATGGCAATGGATAGCTAATTGCAGGTGACTGTTTACAGCCTGTTGTATTATCTTCTAATACCCTTCCCATTTTGATAATAATTCAGAAGAGTTATGCAAGGCACTCTACTATCTTAAGTGAAGGAGAACAATTTCTGCTTCCCACCCAGTCTCTTGCTAGTCTAGTGAACAAGAGACCAGGTCTGGTTCTCTCACACAGCAGTACTGAACTCAACCCTCTAGGGCAGGGGTGGCCAACCTGAGCCTGAGAAGGAGCCAGAATTTACCAATGTACATTGCCAAAGAGCCAAAGTAATACGTCAGCAGACCCCAATCAGCTCCCTCCCACCTACTGGCAGCCCCAATCAGTGCCTCCCCCGTCCCTCCAGACCAGCTGTTCTGTGGTGCGCAGGAGGCTCGGGGGTGGGGGTGGGGGGGGGGTGGAGGAGGAGCAAGGGCATGGCAGGCTCAGGGCAGGAAGGGGTGGAGCCAGCGGTTGAGCAGTGAGCACCCCCCGGCACATTGGAATGTTGGTGCCTGTAGCTCCAGCCCCGGAGTCGGTGCCTATACAAGGAGCCGCATATTAACTTCTGAAGAGCCGCATGTGGCTCCGGAGCCACAGGTTGGCCACCCCTGCTCTAGGGGTAATGCACTTTGAATATTGTTTTTTTAAGGGTGCGAGAATTTCAGTTGATTTTCAGTTAGTAAATACAACAAGGATGTTAATTTCTGACTTTTAATTTGTAAAATGCATGCATCTCTTTGTATATATTTATTTCTACTGGTCCTGTGATGTTTTTTTTGTCTCATCTGCATGTTCTTGCATAATTCCTTGGTATATATAATCTCTAATGTAAAAGGGACAGCTATCAACTTGAAATAGTCATTTTTAGTAGTGGCAAAGTAGGGACAGGTATAGTACCTGAAATAAGCCCGCTTGAAAAATTCTGCTTTTACAATAACTTTTCAAAAAATGCTTCTCCCCCCACCCCACTCAGTAAATATCCAGAATGTTGGAATAAACTAATCTGACTGTAAGATCAGCATCACAGTTTTTCCTGTATGCAAAGTACTGTCAATGTATGAAGTTAAACTGATAAAAATGGAGAAACATTTTTCAGTCAATTTCTCTAAGCTCTTTCACATGTAAACACAGCAATTAAAAAGATTCAGAAATGTTTTGATTTTTTTAAAAGCTGACAATGTCACTTGAATTTATTTTCCTTTATGAAGTTGGTTTTCACTTCACTAAATAAAATCCCTTATATACAAAGTCAAACAGCAAACAGTACAATACTCTAATAAATTTAATTGTTTTGAGTAAGATCTAGGTTATACATTATGGTACCATTACCAAACAGATTAAAAAAAACCCACATTTTTATATTGAGTCAGTTATTTAAAAAAAAAATCGAGACATCAAGATGTCCACATGCCTTGACTGAATAACCAAGTGATCTTATCACTATAACCACCATCCTCTCTCAAGCCACACCTCCCTACAGTTTGTTATCCCCCACTTGTCACACTGGACTAGATTTTCACAAGTGAACACTGATTTTGAATGTCCACTTAGAGGCACCTTAAAGCAGCCTGATTTTCAGAGGGCGTGTGCTCAGCACTTTCTGAAAATCAGGTCTCTTCAAGTTATCTCAATTTTTGAGCTTCCAAGTGAGAGCCTCCAAAAAAAAAATCACTAATCACCTTTAAATATCTTGGCCACCATGTCCACTATGAGATTTTTCAGGGTAAGGTTCATGTCCTTCTACTTCTGTAACGCACTTAGCAAATTTCTGGACACTATTCTAAATAATGTTATCCTTTTATATCATGCATGCCAAGCTCTTCTTTGTAAACTCCCACAACCAAATTTAAAAGATGGTTTGCTGCAATACAAGTATTTTATTTTATTGTAATCAATCTGAAAATTAGAGCAGACTTTTGAGTGCATATGTGATAAAATGACCCATACTGGTAGAAACAAGTAAGGGGTATGTGAAAGACATTCTTAACATACCCGTAGAAAACTAAATTGCCTTTACAATCTGCATGTATTCACATGTACTTAAAAAATAAATAATCAATCAAGTAAACCAACTTTGGTATGTACAAATCTAATATGTTTTCAAATCTCTTCTTCTATAATGTAAATATTTATTAAGATTTAACACTTAAGAGATCATGTACCACAGGCAGTTACTAAAGCTTTGCATACAACAGAGCTAGGTCAAGACAATATATATAAAATTACCATTTTTGTAGACAAAAATAATATACCAATTGTTCAGATTTTTTAAAATTTATTTTCAGGAAAATAGCACTCTTTCAATGGATGTGTACAATTTCCTCCATGCACACAAAATTCGAGCTTAGAGCACAGATCATGCCATATGACCAAACACCTGGATGTCAAAGATAATTGCTAAATTAAAAGTCTTATTTGGATGAGTGTACATATTTGCTGGAACAGTCTAAACATTAGACTGAGTCAGTCAGTCCCAAACTTTATCCAAGATTTAGAATTAGATTAACAATATAGGGTCTTCATTTATGAGGAAACAGAAGACAAAATTAAAGTTTAAATGCTTGTTCTAGACCAAGGCAAATGTATAAAAAGGCCAGTACTGGCCATACATAAACAAGACAGAACTTTCAGTACACAGCTTGCTCTGAACTGTGTTAGTTTCCCATACATTTTAAATAGATAACAAGGAAAGAAGCATAAACCTCCTAGTTTACTTAAAAAAAAAAAAACACAACAACAAAAAACACCCTGTTTCTTAAACAAACTGAGTATAAATTGAAAAATATGCAAACAATAAAAAATGAACTTACCAAGAAGTGAAATAGGTTGGGTGACAGGTGGAGGTATGTTAGTAGGTGCTACAGGTGGTGGAACAGTCCCAAATATTTTGGAACCATCACCAGTTTCAGCATTCCCTCTCGATCCAGAAACCACAGTTGGAATGGGATTTCCAATAGATAAGTCTTTTGTAGTGTCTTCATTTATGCCAGCCACAGTAGCTGAGGAACAATTACATTAATATATGAAAAGTTAGATGTAATTTTTCCTCCATACATCTAATTCCTTCTCTCTATAGTCCCCTTAATCAGTGTAGACACACACACACACACACACACACTTACAATTTGGGATGCTTATTCCTGGAGTGTGAGGAACAGATACTGGAGGGGTTATAGGAGGTGGCGGTCCAGGAGGAAGAAAACCTATATGAACAAACACAAAAATTGACAAATTTTAACACTGTGTACTTTTAGATCATGTTTTAGTGCAGACACTTTTAATGGTTATAAGTTTAAATCAAAGTATATTCTCTAGAAGTACTTAATATACCTGGGGGCAAATGCATTGGATTGAATCCAGGTCGCAAAAATGGAGGTGGTGGTGGTACACCAGGGCCAAACCCAGGAGGAGGGATCCCTAAAGGAGCCGTGAAAGTAGGCGGCTGAAGTGCACCAACTACAGGTGGACCTGATGGATGTGGTGGAACCGATGGATGTGGTGGAACCTACAAAGGAAGGAAGGAAGAGTTAGCCTTAAAACCACATGCATTTGGTGAGAAATAATCTGCTGTGCTTACTTTGTTAGACAAGACAAAGTAAGAAATTTACTGTCAAAACTGAAATTGATCACAGATGGCTGTGATTTTACTCAAACACTGGAGAACACACAAAACACCATCAGATTAAATTGCAGTTCTGCTCTGAAAAGTGACTAGATAAAAATGGCACCTTATAAATAAGGATACGATTTGGTCACGGATTCCGTTGCATCTGAGTAGGTATTTTTTACTCCTAATAGCACTGGAGACCCATGATAGCTCTTGATTTAACTGAACTGTATTCCTTAGAACATAAGAACCACCATACTGGGTCAGACCAATGGTCTATCTACAACAGCATCCTGTCTTCCGACAGTGACCAATGCCAGGTGCTTCAGAGAAGGAATGAAACAGGGCAATTGCACAAGAAGGGAAGACCCAGCTCAACTCTCAGATCCTAAGCTGAGTTTGCATGAGTTATCTATCAGAGATGATGTCTTTTTGCCATAAAATAAGCAAATCTGATATGGAGATTGAGAGGAACATACAACCCCATCCCACCATTCTCATAACAACTTTTTTTTAAATATAATTTTGTTTTTCAGAGCGGACTTGAATTTATTTTCATTTAAGTTTAGACTCTGCCTGAAATATGCCTCAACATAATATTTCCTATTTTAAAATGTTATAAAGTTAGTTTTAATTTACATTTCCTTCCTGTTGTGTGTATTGTTTTGGTTATATTTCTTAGATACAGTCGTTAGTTTTCATAAAGGTGTTATGAGAGTTTTCTGTATTTCCTGCTAGTGTACATGGACATTTTCACTGGAATTTTTCGTGTAAATCAACATCTCATTCATTACATCTGGTTAATGTATCTTATCTGAAAATTAAAATAAAAGGACTTCTGGTGTTTACATATGATAGATGTTTGTCCTCTTTGCTGAGTTTTAATTTAATGCATTAATTTCGTTATTAAAACTAGATCCCAAACATAAGCGAAACAAAACTCTCAGTATATTACACCAAGTAATAAGAGGAGAGCATTTTCTTTTCCCAATTCCCAATAGTAATAGCCATGATACTACTAAAACATACTGAAGATGTAAGTTTTAAAAAGGCTGCCTCATTAATTGAGAGACCTAAAAAGATCTCTAATGGATCATTTGGAAGACTACATATAATTACTGACCAATGGTGGATTTTTGGGTGGTATCTACTTCCTAGAAAGCAGGGGTGGCTCTAGCTTTTTTGCGCCCAAAGCACGGCAGTCAGGCCACCTTTGGTGGCGCGCCTGCCGGAGGTCTGCCAGTCCCGCGCCTTTGGCATACCTGCCGCCGAATTGCTGCCGAAGCTGCAGGACTGGCGGATCTCCCGCAGGCATGCCGCCGAAGGTGGCCTGACTGCCGCCCTTGGAGCGAACGCCAGGCCGCCCCCCAGTGGCTTGCCACCCCAGGCACGCACTTGCTGTGCTGGTGCCTGGAGCTGCCGCTGCTAGAAAGGAATGGAAAAAGGCAAAGCATCTGCTTCAAAGTACTGATTGTAGCCCTAGTCCTTTTTAAAAATGTTTGATACTCAGACAAGAAAATTTAGACTCCATTGATTTAGAAAAAAAATTTCAACTAAGGTAAGTTGTCCATTGCATAACAATGAGTTTCCAAATACCACTATTATTAACTAGTGGACACTAACTACTAAAACAGTTTGTACTTTAAAACTTGACAAAAGAACATTTGAATCACAGAACCATAGGGTTAGAAGAGACCGCAAGGGTCATCTAGTCCAGTGGTTTTCAAACTGCGGGTCATGACCTAGTACTGGGTCACGGAATGCAAGGCACTGTGTCGCAGCGGCTCTGGTCAGAACTGCAGACCAGGCTATTAAAAAGTCCTGTTGGCAGTGCTGCCCGGCTAAGGCAGGCTAGTCCCTACCTGTTCTGACACCTTGCTGTGCCCCGGAAGCAGCCAGCAGCAGGTTCGGCTCCTAGGTAGGGGGGCTCTGCACGTTGCCCCCGCCCTGAGCACCGGCTCCGCACTCTGGAGCTGGGGGGCAGGGAGAGGCGGTGCCTGCAGGCGAGAGCAGCACACCTCTGCCTAGGAGCCGGACCTGCTGGTGTCCACTTCCGGGACGCAGCACAGCACAGTCCGCGGTGCCAGGAGAGGCAGGAAGCCTGCCTTAGCACCCCCATTGCACCACAGCCAACTGAGGTAAGCCCACGTCCCAATCCCCTGCCCCAGCCCTGAGCCCCCTCCAAACCCGGAGCCCCCTCCTGCACCCCAAACCTCTCATCCCCAGCCCCACCCCAGAGCCTGCACCCCCAGCCCAGAGCCCTCTCCCAAACCCCTTATCCCCAGCTCCGTTGGGTCACGGGCATCAATAATTTTCTTCAACTGGGTTGCCAGAAAAAAAGTTTGAAAACCACTGATCTAGTCTAACTCCCTGCCAAGGTGCAGGATTTGCTGTAGGTCTAAACTGATGGCTATCCAGCCCCTTTTTGAAAACCTCCAGTGAAAGAGATTCCATGACTTCCCTAGGGCAGTTTGTTCCATTGACATATTGTTCTTACAGTTAGGAAGCTTTTTCTGAGATTTAATCTAAATCTGCTATGTTGTAGTTTGAACCTTATTGTCTCTTGTCCTGCCCTCTGTGGCAAGAGAGAACAATTTTTCTCCATCTTTCACATGGCAGCCTTTAAAGTATTTGAAGACTGCTGTAGGAGCAGGATTTTATAATTGTACTATGAGAATTAATGTATGATTTGATTTCATCCTGCCAGCCACTCTTTTTGAATAGCAGAAAGGAATGACAGACCAGAACAATCCTTATGACTGATTATGGTCACCCTTTTGTTTTAGGATAAGTTGTAATGTCTACTATGGTTTCCTATATGTATTACAAAATTAGGCACTCTAGTTAAATATATATTTCTTTGTTTTAAGGTTTTAGTAAGTAAGAGAGAGGATCTTGTATTGTATCTATGTTAAGGAGATTAGAGGAATGTTGAGGGCCTGAAGCCCCACTGTGAATTGTTTTAGTTATAAGATTTAGCAAGGCTTGATTTACAATGTATTCTGCTGAATATAAAATACTGCTGTCTGTATACCTTTGAAGGTTTCTGTAAGAGATTGTTTGTGTGAATGAGGAATGCATGCATCAGGAAAAGATAAGGTGTGAAAGCCATCACAAATGTCCAGATGGTCAAGAAAAAGTGAGAGACTTGGAAAGACCAGGAAACATCCATTGTATCCGATGCTAAACATGTTAGCAGCATTGACGACCTCAAGAAGTGAGGCAGGCACCCCCGAAGGCGAGAAAACAAATAGGAGATAACTATGGGAAGCCCAACAATAACCATCAAATGAGAACAGCAGAAAACCCCAAGATTAACACCACTTAAGGACAGGATGACATTGCAAAATGCATTGACTCAAATGGAAATTTACAACTATAAAGCTGGAGTGTTTTGCCATGGAACTATGGGTTCAGTCCTGCAAAGCCTCGGCGCATCGGATCGCGACCAATAGAGCCCAGCTCCACACTCGTGCTCAATCTAACAGGCCATTAGATTGACTCGAGCTACAACAGACTAGTAACTATAAACATCAACTGGCAGGAGTGTGAGTGTGAGAGTGTGTGTGTGTAAAGCATATGCTAACTGTTGTATTTTCAATAAATGCGGCGTATTTGCCTTCTTCTCTATAAAAGATCCCATGTGCTTTGTATAGCATAACACTGCTATCATGTCTCCACTTAACCTCCTCTTTTCCAAACTAAACATACCCAGTTCCTTCAGCCTTTGCTCATATGGCTTGCATTCCATCTCTTTGGTCATTTTTGTCACTTGCTTCTGGATCCTTTCCAGTTTCTCTACATCCTTTCTATACAGCAGTGACCAAAATTGGACACAGTACTCCAGATGAGGCCTAACTAGTGCCAAATAGAGTGGTACTATCACCTCCTGTGACTTACATGCTATGCCTCTGTTAATGCAACCCAAAATTGCATTAGCTGTTTTTGCAACAGCATCACATTTTTGACTCATGTTGAGGTTGTGATCTGTTCTTCCCTAAGTGTAGCACCTTACATTTGTCTTTGTTGAATTTTATTTTGTTATTTATAGCCCAGTTCTCCAATTTATCAAGACCCCTTTGAATTTTAGTTTTGCCTTCAAAGGTTTGCAACCACCCCATCTTTGTCTCATCTGTAAATTTGATCAATATGCTTCTATATCCAGGTCATTAATAAAGATGCTAAATAACACCGGGCCCAGAAAAGATCCCTGTAGAACCCCACTTGAGACCTCCTTCCAATCTGGCATCATTCAATTAATAGTTATTCTTTGCAGTTTAACCAATTATGTATCCATTTAATAGTAGGTCTACAGTGCCCGCATTTCTCCAGCTTACTCATGAGAGTGTTATTTGGGACTGTGTTAAAAGCCTTGAGGAACTCCAGATATATTATGTCCACCGCATTCTCCCTATCCACGAAATCAGTTACCATGTCGAAGATGAAAATCAAGCTGGTTTGGCATGATTTGTTCTTGGTAAATCCATGCTGGCTGCTAGTGATCACTCCATCATCATCATCAAGGTATTTGCAAATGCAATGCTTTATTCATTACTCTAATAGCTTCCCAGGTATTGAGCTCAGGCTGACTGGTCTATAGTTCCCCAGTTCTTCCTTTTCCCCCTTTTAAAAGATGGGCACTACATTAGCCCTTCTCCAGTCTTCCAGGACATCTCCTATCATCCATGAGTTTGCAAATATCGCCAGTGGCACCAAGATTTCTTCAGCTAATTCCTTCAGACCCTGGGGTGAATAGCATCAGGCCCTGCTGACTTGAATTCATTAAATTTAATGAAAAGATCTCTGCCATGTTCTTTACTTATCCCAATCTGCATCTCTTCCCCTTTATTGTCTATGATAACATGAGACTGGATGACTAGCAAAGTTACTGTGTGTGTGAAGACTGGAGCAAAGTAGGCATTGAACTACTCTGCCTTCTTATCTGTTACCAGCACACCACCTTCACGGGCCCGCACCATCCCTGATCTTTCTTTTTTGTCTGATACATCTGTAGGACCCCTTCTTGTTGTCTGTAACATTTCCTGCCAGTTGTAACTTATTTCTTGACTTGGCTTTCCTGACTCTGTCCCTATGTGCTTGTGCTATTTATATGTCTACATCCTTAGTGACATGCCCCTTCCTTTCATTTTCTGTATCTATCCTTTTTGGTTTTTAGGTAGCTGAAAAGCTTCTTGTACAGCCACATTGGTCTCTTGTGCTCTTCTTATTTTTCCTCTGCATCAGAATAGCTTGATGTTGAGCCTCCAATACGGGGGTGGCCAAACTTACTGACCCTCCAAGCCACATATGATAATCTTCAGACGTTTGAGAGCTGTGTGTGCCTGTCATGGCTTGGGGCTTCTGCCATGTGGGGAGGCGCCTTCTGGGGCTCCAGCTCAAGCCCCAAGCCCCAGCAGACATGCCCTGCAGGGCAGAAGCCCCTAATCCCACCACCCTGTCACAGGGCAGAAGGCCCTTTGCTCCCCCATCCCCAATGTCTGGTAGGTGAAGAATTGGGGGGAGGGGGGAGCCTCTGCAAGCAACACTTTAACTGTAAAAGAGCTACATGTGGCTTGCTAGCCATGGTTTGGCCACCCTTGCTCTAGTATTACATCTTTAAGGAACTGCCAGCCCTCTTCAACTTCTTTTCTTCCTAACTGGTCTCTCCATGGGACCTTGCCTACTATTTCTCGGAGTTGACTGAAATCTGCCTTTTTGAAGCCCAGTGTCCTTGTTTTTCTCTTCTCATGTCCTCCTTTCCATTAGAGCTTGAATTCCATCAGATCATTATCACTTCTTCCTAAGTTTCCAACCACCTTTGCATTCATTACTAATTCATCCCTGTTGGTCAAAACCAGATCCAAAATGGATGACCCCCCCTAGTTGTTTCCTGAACAGAAAGGAAACAGTTCTTTCCTGAATCAGAAAGTTGTCCCCTATACATGCTAAGAACTTTCAGGACATATCATGTTTTTCTGTTAGTCTTCCAACAGATATAAGGGAAGTTAAAATCCCCCATTAATACTAGCTCATGTTGTTAACTAATCTCATTACCTGCTTGAAGAATGCCTCATCCACTTTCTCTTCTTGATTTGGTGGTCCATAATACCTCCCACCGTAACATCACTACTATTCTTTTCACTTTTTATCCTCACCCAGATACTCTGAGTAAGACTGCTGCTCATTTCCTCTTGGCCCTTGGAGCAAGTGTATACATTCTTGATGTACAGTGCAACACCACCTCCTTTTTTCCCATACTTATCCTTCTGGAACAAGCTATATCCCTCAATGTTGGTACTCCAATCATGGGAGTTGTTCCACCAAGTCCCTGTAAGGCCAATTAAGTCATAATTTTCTTCACATACCATGACTTCAGTTCATCCTGCTTGTTTCCCATACTCCTTGCATTGGTATACAGGCATCACAAGATATTTCACAGACTGCCCTATTTTTCTTCTTGCCTCTCTAATGCAGTTGTCATTTCTAATCTCTTTTCCAGAATTTAGCCCCTTCCCCTTGTCTTCATTACTTGAGCCTAGATGCGCATTGGCCAGATTTTTGAGATCTAGTTTAAAGCTCTCCCTAGAAGATTAGCCAGACAATGACCAAAGATGCTCTTCCCAGTATTTGATAGATGGAGCTCATCCCAGCAAAATAATCCTCTTTCCTGAAACATCAGCCCATTGTCGGAGAAACCAAAGCTCTCTTGCTGACACCATTTGTGTAGCCACGCATTTACTTCCATGCTTCGATGGTGCCTGCCTAGGCCTTTTCCTTTGACAGGGAGGATGGACGAGAACACCGCTTGCCCTCCAAACTCTTTTATCCTTCTTCCCAGAGCCACGTAGTCTGCAGTGATCTGCTCAAGGTTATTTTTGACGGTATCACTGATGCAGATAAATGGGAAGGTGTAGCAGTCCGAGGCCTTGATGTGTCTCAGCAGACTCTGTCACATCCTGAATTCAGGTTCCAGGCAAGCGGCACACTTCTTGGGATTCCCAGTCCAGATGGCTGATGAATGTCTCCATCCCCCTTAGGAGGGAGTCCCTGACCACCACCACCTTTCTCCTCCACTTGGGAATGATAGTAGTGGAACCCCTATTCTTAGGACAATGTATCCCATGCCTTCCAGTCAACGAGGCTCTCCTTCTGATCCATTCCCTCAGATTACTCAAAGGCATTCTCAACAGTGGTACCTGTACCGAGAGCTTGAAAATGGTTGCTTGCCTCTGTGTTGGAGGTATACCGGTTCCCCTCCTCCTTTTGGAGGTCTCACACTGCCAATTTTCTTCACTGCTCTTCAGTCCCCCCTGCACTGCCTTCTCTGATTCTTCAGAATGCTGTGTCTACAGTACCAAATCCTGACTTTTATTCCGGAAGTCTTCATTTTCTCTGATGCAAAGCAGGATCGCTACTTCGGCCTCCAGTCCTTTAACCTTTTCTTCCAGTAGGGAGACTGGCTTGCACTTCATACAGATGAAGTCGCTTCTATCCTCCAGGAGAAAACCAAACAGGTCGCAATAGTTGATACATTACAAGGAAGAAAATATGGGTAGTGAGGTATCAAGAGCCTCTTCAGACCATGTTTTTCTTGTTTCCGGAAGCCTGAAAGGCAAAAACTCTGTGCTCTCTCCCTAGGAGAACTCCAAGGCAAACTCTTTGTGTTTGCTTCTTCTCGGTTCATTGCTCCCTAGGTTCGTGACTGGCTGCCTTTTTATAAGCTGTATTGCTTCAGCGCACAGAGAGAGGATATCTCATTCCTACTTGTAGGTTGCATGACACAGATTGACTTGTCCCTGATGAGAGGCAGAAAATGAAGGCAGGAACTCCTGACTGCCCTGAGTTCCAATAGGTTGATGGTCACTTCAAGAAACCAGTCTTCACATCTGCCTTGGAGCTCTCGCTCCCAACAGGGATGCATCCACTGTTACAGTGACTGTCAGGATCACTAACAGGGATGGCTTCCCAGCAAGGGAAGCACACTTTGAACCCTGGTGAGCCTGGCATGCCCTTCCAAGGAAAGGAAGTCTCTCCAGAGGGAGGACAGAGGAACAAAACTAATCCTTTCAATTACTAAACTAAAAAACTAAACTAAATAATCAGGGAGAAAAAAACATCCAAGGCACGCTCAAGGTGGACATACTAAAGCGCCATCTCAGGCCAAGGCAGTTGAGAAGGAAGTATAGTTGGTTCACCCAGGCAGCCCTCTATAGCCTTGGGGTGGGGCATGAGATTGTGTAGGGTGCATGCACGGGCTGAATTGACATAGCTAATGAAAGTCTCAGACTGAAGGCATATGCAGTGCATGCACACCTGAAGCAGAGCACCCATAGGGACACTCCTCAAAGAAGCAGCATTACTGCACCATAACAATAGATTTTTCTAAACTTTTAGTGAAGTACTCAAAGGCCAACTCAGTGAAGTATCGAAAACACTAATTTTTGTTCAAAGTCTACTGGGTGAGGTTATCATCTGTATTCAGTTTCTTAGACATAGACTTGCGTGTTCTATTTTATTTTGCTTGGTAATTCACTTTGTTCTGTCTGCTATTACTTGGAACCACTTAAATCCTACTTTCTGTATTTAATAAAATCACTTTTTACTTATTAATTAATCCAGAATACGTATTAATGCCTGGGGGGAGGGGGAGAGAAACAGTTGTGCATATCTCTCTATCAGTGTTATAGAAGGCAAACAATTTGAGTTTACCCTGCATAAGCTTTATACAGGGTAAAATGGATTTATTTGGGTTTAGACCCCATTGGGAGTTGGGCATCTGAGTGTTAAAGACAGGAACACTTCTGTAGGCGGCTTTCAGTTAAGTCTGCAGCTTTGGGGCACGTAATTCAGACCCTGGGTTGGTTTTGGAGCAGACGGATGTGTCTGGCTCAACAAGACAGAGTGCTGGAGTCCTGAGCTGGCAGGGAAAGCAGGGGCAGAAGTAGTCTTGGCACATCAGTTGGCAGTTCCCAAGGGGGTTTCTGTGATCCAACCTGTCACATATACCTCATCTCCATCTTCTGTGATTTTTAAAGTTCTTTTGTTACTATCATTGAGACTTAGTTCAGCAGCTAGGATCAGACCAGTTGCTTTTTGCTGAGGTGTGCTCAGCTGGGAAGTGAGACTAGGCTGAAGTTGCACTGCTTTTTTTTTTTTTTTTTTTTTTGGTAAAAAAAAGATTGAAGCAGTTGGTATCAGGTAGAAGCTGGATGTGGGAAAAGAAGATTATGTGAGACACACTGCCAGGGTTACCAGTTAGACAGGCATACCAGAATAAAAAAAGGCTAAACACTACCTGAGATACTCTGTGACTTCTGTTTCCCCCATCCTTCCATCTCTATGATTAATTCGTGAACTGACAAGTTGAACTATGATTTAAATAAGTTTCTAGTTGCAGCTATCCAGCAGCAAATGGAGAGAAATGAGTAAACAATCTCACCTGTGGAGGAGGTACTGTTATAGGTGCCGGTATGGGAACAGGCATTGGAACAGGCAATGCTTTAGGGATAGGTGACACTGGTTCATTATGTGTAGTTTCTGCACCTCCATTTTGAGCTACTTCATTTTCAGATTTCTTAGAAATTCCTTTCCACTCTACAGGAAATAAATAGAAGCCAGTTCAGTTGAAAGAGTATGAATATTTAGTCACTATCGACTGCTGCTAAGTAAAGAAAATGTGAAGATTATGTTGCAAACAATCAACTAGCTGTCCCTATAAACTAATTGTATGTAAAGGTGTTTCTGAAAATCTCTGTAAATACAGACTGTACAACAAGCAGTCACTAAAGCAAGGCAAGTAAAATAAAAAAAAATTCTTCCAATAGTCATTTAACAGCTGATGTGACTCAGTTCTTTGCATTCAGAACTGCTGTTGCATTTCTGCAAAGGATTCTGAAGCACATTAGCGACAATGAAAACAGTGGGATGTTGCTTGGAACAAGCTCTGCAGTCAGTACGCATAATTAGTTATTCCAGGGCAAGGCAAAGGCAGCTTTTCAATCTGATAATCACCATGTTGGGAGCACTAATATTGTATTACTACTGTGTGGTACAACACACTCCTGTGCAAAACAGAAAGAGAAAACACTAATCAAGCACCACTAGAGGAGCATTTGCTATAGCTCCAAACTCATTTTATAATGGAATGAGGACATATTTAGGGGAGGACCCTATTGCCAATCAATGCTTTCTTAGGCCTTGGCTACACTTGCAAGTTACAGCACTGTAAAGCCTCCCCCAGCACTGTAACTGACTCCCCGTCCACACTGGCAGGGCACTTACAGCGCTGTATCTCCCTGGGAACATCGCTGCAGGTACTCCACATCTCCGAGAGGAATGTGAATAACAGCTGCAGCGGAGTGGCTACGACTCACGGGTGTGAGTGTAAACGTTTGCAGCGCTGTACTAATCACCTTGTCAAGTGGCCAATCCTCTCCATTGTTGTGACCGGCTGCAGGAATGTGGAAGTGCTGGTTTCAAAGCTCATACCACAGAGAAAAGCAAACAGTTTGCAGCTTACTTTGAGCAAGTGAATGAATGAGCAGGGGCCTGGGAGTTCGGAACTTGCAAAATAGAGAGCTGACATGCTCCAAAAAGCACTCTCTCTCCCCCACACTCCCTGTCACAATCCACGCCCCCCCACCCCCGTTTCGAAAAGGACATTGCATCCACATGAATGCTGGGATAGCTGCCCATAATGCACCGCTCCCAACACAGTTGCAAATTTTGCAAGTGTGGCCACACCACTGCGCTGGCAGCTGGTAGTGTGGACAGACTGCAGCGCTTTTCCCTACTCAGCTGTACGAAGACAGGTTTACCTCACAGCGCTGTACAGCTGCAAGTGTAGCCAAGGCCTTAGAAACCAGCAGAGAAAAAAGCAAGATGGATGAGGCAAAAAACTACCTGGAGAAACAGCCCAGATATTAAACACAAAAAAGAATAAAACAGCAAGAGAAAAGACAAGAGATTTAGAATGCCATTCTTGATGATGGAACACAAGTGTTGATTTGCTATCAACAGAAATGCTGCACTGAGATGAGACTGAAACAGTGGCTGAGATGATACAAAATGCCTGAAATCACTTAGGTTACTGTAAGTAAAAAAATTTGAGTAAAGCCAATGTGAAGTCTATCCCAGATTATCTCTGAATAAGCTTTCACATATTATCGCTCATTTTAATGCATTCTTGGCTTTTTTGCTTATTAAAAATTGGATAGAACAATGAAGAATGTTGAAATAACACTAATCGGCCACTGAAGTTTCTCACACAAATCAATGGCTAAACTGTTAAAATCAACAATAGTCTAGTGTTCCATATCACCAGTTCACAAAAACAGACACAATAACTTTCAACTTTAAAATAAGTTTTGGTCACATGGTTGTTTTATGCACTTCTTAAAACACAACAGTTAGTAATGAAAGCTATCGTTAGCACTTGTGTTGAGCCAGAGCTTGGTAATTCCCATTAAGTGGTTTACCACGATATCTATCACTATTTTCTTATTGTAAACTTAACAAATAAGTTTGTTAACTTGTTAAATAACACCTTGCATTTTCAGTACACGTGTACACATACAGAAGTCTATGCGTATAGTTTAGGTCAAGACAAATACAATATTTCTATACAATCAATATTAACATGTTTGTAAATAACAGATTTCTATCGAAACAAACCATTCACAGCTCTAGTTAAATCAACCCAAAATAATTCATTTGAAGATGATTTAAAAAAATTTGTGTATTTACCTGGGCTAAGAGTTTCATTGTCCAACATTCCTCCTTCACAAAAACTTTCAAGGTCTTCAGGCTTCACTTTGTCCCACGGTACGTAGGTAACACCTAATTCTACATCCCAATACTGCTTATAGTCTGGTTTAATTCCTTTATTTAAAGCCCACGCAATCTTAAGGGGGGTGGGGGGGGGACAAAAACAAAAAAAAGGTCAGAGCCCAACTGCATTTTAACTTTTTTGTTCAGTACTCAAAAAATATGCACTTAAAATTAAACAGCATTCAGCATCACAACATAGGTCAGGAAGCAACAGAAAGATACTGTGTCCAACCGGAGCTGCAGGAGAAATTTAGGCAATTATAAATACTGGAATTTAATCAGATTGTCTGGGCTAATTCTTCTATATAATTTTGTAAAAGATGCTATAAGATTTTGGTTTATTTTAAATGATCCCAAATGGTCAGCACTTCATTTCGGTGTCATTCAAGAAGACAGCACCGAACTCTCTAAAACGATATTGGGTCACTGATTTAATATTGATTCAGATGAAAGAATGCCACTACTGAATCAGCTTCACTTTATTTAGTACTTTATTTTCTTTGAGGATTTCTCCAAAATGATTACAAGACAAAGGGAATTTAAGACAGGCACCCTTTTGTCAGCTTAAGAGAAACCCTTGTTAGTGACCTGGAAGAGAAGAAAGGATCCAAATTCCATCAATTTCCATATACCAAATTCTCACCAATAACCAAACTAAGTAGGGCATTCACCTAAGTTACTGAACGTCATGCTATATATAAAATATTAAATTTAAAGATTACGGTAAGTTTTAAAACTGTTTGAATCTATTATAAAAGTTTTCAAAGTAGTACCTTTATAGATTTCTGATTGACTTTGAAGTTGCCTCGGCTCAGTTTTTGTAGGGCACGGTAAGCATCCTGTCTGTGAACCATTACAATATAGGCACATCCTCTAGGCGGTATCATCTGTTACAACATGTACAGGAACAACATTATTTAAGCTGCTACACTTGGTAAAACAAAAGGTAACCAATGTATTATTAAACAGAAGTATGCTGAAACAATAGTCTTGCATGTCAGGAAGACCTCTGGATGAGTTAGAGGGCATAAACAGATCTAATACTTATTAGTGGATATCCTTTTAAACTAATATCAAGACAGACATTAATATTTATCCATCTAAAATTCCTGTTTAAAGAGAATGTAGCCTGGTAAACAAGGAGGCAAGTACTTATGCCACAATGTAGATATTCCATGTGAGGGAACATGCTGATGAAAAGTACTCCATCCTGAATATGGCTGAGAATAGCATATACAGAAGTTAACTCCAAGATCATGGCATTTTTAATGGTTGCAGGAGACTTTTTTCTCCAATACATAAGCACTCTGTTTTTGTTTTTCTAAAAACTACAAATTGCCACCTACACCTCTGTTTTCAGTTTTCTCTTCAAATGGTTGTAATCGTTTTAAGAATAGTCATTTTTTAAAATCTAATTTTACAAAGCTACCTCTAATTTGTTTTGAGGAATTAGAGGTAGCAGAGAGAAACTACAGCCAAATTATGGATTTTTGTTTTTTATTTTTTAAGTTTCACTGCTAGTAGGACCATAAGCTATATCAAAATAACAAAAAAAATTAAGAGAGACTGCTGTAAGCTTAAAGGAAGGGGAAGAAAAGTGTACTAGCAGAGTATTACATAAACAAGGTTCTGCAATCAAGGGGTCTCCACACAATCAGGAGAATGGAGGACAACAGCTGTGCAGCGAGCATCCTGCAGCTAAGCTCCTCATCCACCATCTTTCACTTGGGTCTCCTCAGACAAAGCATGGTGCTCATGAAATCGGGGTTCTCTTCTGGGTTAACCCCAAGAATAATGGTGCTTTTAAAAGCAAGTGTCTTGTAGCAACCACTTCATATTTTCCACAAATCTAACAGTGGCAATAGTTCAAAAAAGATGATGGTATAGAGAAAAAGGTAAGTGTTGATCTTGGGAATGAACACTAAAACAAAAAGTTGTTTTAAATAAATGAGTTGTTTATAAATAAAAGGCCTCTTTATAACAAAGGCCTATCATGACCTTTGCTTGTATTTCACTATTTATACTCACATTTATAGATTCAATCGGGCCAAACTCCTCTAAAAGACTTCCAACATCCTGCTGAGTTGTTCTTTTGTCTAGTTGTCCTACCCAGAGTGTAGTACTACAAACTAGAAGAAAAATAAATTCTGACACATAGGACTTTACTATTAGCACTTTTAAACTTTACTTTTGCAATATAAAGGCTTGCGTTAAAATGGCCATTAAAGATAAACTGAAGCTTTTTTTTTTTGTTAAAAGAAAAATGTTTATAATTCAAGTATTTATAATATTACAAAATAAATATCTTTTAAAACAAAAACATTTGAAAGTTATTTCCTTTTTTCTTACCTGCCAGGAGCTGAATTCAGGGTTCTGTTTAGCCATGACTACATACAACCATTGTTAGAATGTATACAGAGATTTCAAAATTATAAATAAATGCTTAATTGACTTGGAATTTTAAAGAGTCATGAATTTTAAAATTCGTGATAGAAAGGGGAAAAAACTTTTTTTTTACTGCTGTGTCAGTGCAGACCTGTGGATTTCCCAACAAATTATGGTGAATGAAGGCAAATACTGACTCCCAGTGTTTCACACTTTAATTGCAGGCCAGGGTGACAGATTCTAGATAGGTGACAATACATATATGAAAGATCTTGCTAGCAAGGTGGTATCTGGCAGGCACAAGATAAGAGGCCTCCCTTCCAGCAGATAGGATAAATCAATTAGAATGGATGACAGATCCCTCCTCTTAAATGGTTCCCTTCTCTGGTCAGTGTGTTTAAATTTATTACAATTAACTTTGTTCTTTAGGTTGAAAATGGAACAGAAGTAGTTCAAAATACAGGCTTCTACAACCACCACTCCAAAAGTAAGTATGGCAGAATTTGACTCATGGCATCTATCCTTTTCCACTCCCCTGCAAGTAGGTATAGAATGGCTAACTCTAGACACCCTGGATCTCCCAGGAGCAACTGACATGACAAAGAAATTGGGAGAGAGACTGGAAAAGCAGCACCTAAACACCTGAGACATTTGGTAGGTCTTTTCACCTCTAATAATAAAAACATTTGAAAGTGTGCTGCCCAGACGTGTCTGGCTAGTCAAGAAGTCCCTCATTAACAGGCAAAGTAACCCTGCTTCAGCCTTTATCCACAGATATCAAAGAGGATAGGTCTTCTCCTGGACCAACACTAAATTCAAGGTCTCTTATTTTGTCTACTGACTCCAGGAACTACTTCATATCCCCAAGGAAAATGTAGAAAAAGCCTCCATATTTCTTTAATCTAGAAATGTAGACAACACAAGGTTCAGTATCAGCTCCCACATCCTCCACGCCAAAGTCCTTCCGATTCAGACAGATCTACAGTGCTGAACAGTAGAGAAGAGGAACCAGGCTGTTCAACTCATCAAGGCACACAGTGTGAGAATTGCAGATTTCTTGGGAGAAGCCAAAGAACAAGACTGGGTGCAGACTTAGCTTCCCTCTTTACACAGCCTGAGGAATCCCAAGGTATAGAGGTATTCAAATAAGGTTACACTATCGAAGTATAATAGGACCCACAAAAGGGAGATGGCATGAATTCACTCAAACAGCTTTGGAGTAGGAAGAGAGACGAATCCCACTATGGTTTGGGATTGTTTCTTCCCAGGATGCATCCATGCACACCGCAAAGCCCAACCCAGATGACACCAAGCTTAACCCAGGCAATCCTTAGCACTGAGACCGACATGGAGGAGACTCATCCCTTTGTCTGGCCTTTTAGATGGCCCTTGTAGAGGAAGAGGCAACAACCCTGGCACAAGAGAGTTCCCATGATCTTTAGGAGACCCAGTCTTCATCTGAGGAATTGGCAACATCAGGAGATGCATCTGCAGTTTGAGGACATTTCCCCCCCTCAGATCCAGGTCTTTGTTTTTGTTTTTTTTCCCTCACCTCAAAGTTCCTCTTATATTTGATGGTAGAGTTCAGAGGGAACCCCAGGTCATCTGACAGCCCAGGTCTAACTGCACCAACAGATGAGACAGTGGCACAGCACCATTGTCAAAAGGGAATAGCAACCAAGTCAAATCTAGGACCACCATCAGCACTAAGAAGTCAGCCCTCGTGGTGCTGACACATTAGAATCTCAAGCAGCATGGATGACTTTCCAGCATTGAGAGCAATCTGGCACCAGCACTTGCTGAAAGTGCATTGTCTGAGGCTTCACATCAGTCAAAGATTTCAAGGCCAGACGAGAACCATCATGATCTAGTCTGACCTCCTGTGTAACACAGGCCATAGAACTTTCCTAAAATAATTCCTAGAGCATCTCTTAGAAAAACATCCAATCTTGATTTTGGCATGTTTCTGTAAGAGTTATTTCATTCAGACTAAGGCAGCAACAGTTAAAGCAGCAGTCCCTCCTACCTCCTCCCCCCCCGTCTGTCATATTGACCACACAACACGCAATGAGGTCAAGTGTGGCAGGCATCATTAGATTGCAAAATACTTGGGTCTTCTGAGAATGCTCAAAAGTGATTTTTCACTCATTTATAATTCGTCCACAAATCTCTCAAACCTATCAAAGGCATTGTGCCTAGTTAAGGGTTTTAGAAGCCAAATTCTATGTTTGAAATTTCAACTGTTTTAGGTGTAAAATTTGTCTGGAATTGTAGCAATTTCTTCAGCCTCACAGAACTCAAACTGCAAAAAGAAAATTTCCTCACCTTTTCACAAAATTCACCTGTTTACAGAGAAAATCTTGAGCACCTGAGAAATGATGCTATAATAAGAACCATTTTGCACTAAAGCTTCCTTTCCTTTGAAAGTAAAATCAGCAAAGGAGAGCACTCACCACTAACGGTTTCTGATTTGATTTGAGGAAGGCCTTTTGATCTGCGTTCTCTCTCTTTTTCTCGTTCACGCCTTTCCTGCGACCGAGATCTAGGAGAGTGTCGGCGCCTATCCCGGGATCGGGAACGAGAGCGACGATGACGTGACCTTCGAGATCGAGATCCAGACCTCGATCGTCTCCTTTTTGGAGATCTAATTTTAAATAAAAATATTAACATACAATGCTTTGTCTAAACACACAGTATAAATATCTAATTTGACTCATCGGGAGTGAAAGTTCAACAATTGCATTTTTAAAAACTTTGAAATCAAGCATTAGTGTGTGTACACACTAGACATTTATACTTAACAGTACATAGTGTATCCCAAATAAGTATTTATACCAACTGTAAAAACTTAAGCAACATACTTTATCTATACTACAAATTTATTGTAATTTATTATTCTTTCAACTTCTGAAAGTTGAAAGAAAAGTGCTCTATCACTTTTATTTTACTCTTGTATTATGGCACTAACTCCAATATCTATTATATCACATAATGTACTTGCAGCTATAAGTGAGGAAAACTTTTCTTACAAGATGACAACTAAAAAATTAATAGAAATGTCAGTGAAAAAGACGGTTACCTACCTTTCGTAACCGTTGTTCTTTGAGATGTGTTGCTCATGTCCATTCTAAGTAGGTGTGTGTGCGCTGCGTGCACAGTCGTCAGAAGGTTTTTCCCCTACTGGTATCTATCAGGTCAGTCCAGGAGCCCCCTGGATGTCAAGGCCCTGAGCTCAGATACCCTCCTGGCTGAAGTTATCGTGACTAGGAATGCCACTTTCCATGAAAGGTAGAAGAGCAAGCATGTTGCTATGGCCTCAAAGGGGGACCACATTAACCTGGAGAGTACCATGCTGGTATTGGATGGTGAACTTGAGAGTATAATCTGTCTAGTCCCTGAAAAGGCAGCCCACCATCAGGCTAGTGAACACCAATCAACCGTCAACCCCCGGGTGGAGCGCAGAGCTCGCCGTCAGTTGAACCTTTAAGGATGAAACCACTAGACCTAGCTGCTTCAAATGCAAGATGAGGGGTATTGATGCTTTCATCAGATGTACCCTTCTGCATCGCCCAAATCAAAAATCTCTTCCACTTGACCACGTATGTAGCTCTAGTGGATGGTTTCCTGCTGCCGAGGAGGACCTCTCTTACAGGCTCTGAGCATGTCAACTCCATGGGGTTTAGCTATGAAGCTTCCATGCCGTGAGGTGGAGAGAGATGAGGTTGGGATGCTGGATGCATCTGTGGTCCTGGGTGATTAGGTTTGGCACCAAAGGCAAGGCGATCAGAGTGGCTACCAACAGTTCCAGGAGCGTGGTATACCTGTGTTGACAGGGCTAGGCTGGAACTATCAGTATGATAGACACTCTTTCCCTTCTGACCTTGAGCAGGACCTTGTGAATGAGCGAGAAGGGTGGGAATGCATAGACCACATGGTTCTTCCAGGGAAGGAGAAATGTGTCCGTGATAGAGTCAGGGCTGTGGTTCAGGAAGAAGCAAAACTGCTGACACTTTCTGTTGAGTCTTGTCATGAACAGATCTACCTGGGGAACCCTCACTGTTGGAAGATGCTGTTCATGGTGTCCGGGTGAATGGACCACTCATGGTTGTGGAAGGACCTGCTGAGATGGTCCTCCAGCTCATTCTAGGATCCTGGAAGTAAGAGGCCTCTAGGTGTATTGAGTGGGCTATGCGGAAGTCCCACAGTTTGCGGGCTTCCTGGTATGGGGAGAGGAGCGTGCTCCACCTTGTCTGTTTATATAAAACATCACTGTTGTATTGTCCATCATGACTGATATGCATCTACCTTCCAGATGGGATTGGAAAGTTTGGCAGACTAGGCAAACCACTCTCTGCTCCCTGACATTGATGTGAAGTAAGAGCTCTGCTTAGGACCAGAAGCCTTGAGTCCTGAGGGCCCCTAGATGTTCTCCCCACCCAAACGCTGATGTGTCCGTGAAGGGCACCCCTGTGTATGCCACTTGAGGATTGAGCCAGCATAGGAGGGACTCTATAACCAGAGGTGGGAGCGAAACTATCTTGTCCAGATTGTCTCCGTTTGGCTGGTACACTAACGCCAGCCACGCCTAGAGAGGCCTGAGGCGCAGTCTTGCATGCTGAACTACATATGTGCAGGCGGCCATGTGACCTAGCAGCTTCAAGCAGCTCTGCATCATCGCGGTGTGAAAACGCCTGAAGTCCTCTATGATGGAGCAAATGGCTTGGAAACGAGGCTCCAGTAGGAATACGCTTGCGTGAGTGGAGTCCAGGATTGCTCCTATAAACTCTCTCCTCTGGGTAGGGGATAGGGTTGACTTCAGCACGTTCAGCAATAGACCCTGTCTATCAAAGGTTGACCATGTCAGGTTTACATACGCCTCTACCTCCACCCTGGAGTGGCCCCTGACAAGCCAGTTGTCAAGGTACCGGAACACCTGCCGTCTCCTCAGGAAAGCTGTGACAACTGCCATGCACTTGGTAAACACCCGAGGGGCTGCTGACAGGCCGAAGGGGAGGACTGTAAGATGAGTGCAGTTCACTACGAACCTGAGGAACCTCCCGTGGAACAGGACTGTCAATATATGAAAGTATGCGTCCTTCAAGTTGAGGGCAGCATACAAATTCCCCAGGATCCAGGGAGGGAATGATGATGGCAAAGATACCATGAGAAACTTCAGAAACCTGTTGAGGTTTTGCCGGTCAAGAATGGGTCTGAGATCCCCTTTGGCTTTCCATCGGGAGTAGAATTCCTTTCCCCATAGCTCCTGAGGAACCTCCTCTACAGCTCCTCAACTTAGGAGCATTTGCACCTCCTGTATAAGAAGTTGCTCGTGAGAGCGGTCCTGAAGAGGGACGGGGAAGGGGGATGGAAGGGAGGGGAGAAACAGAATTGGAGAGAATATCCCAATTCTACTGTGCACTGCATCCAGCAGTCTGAAGTTACCTGGGTCCACACACAATAGAAGTGGGATAGATGGTTCAAGAAACAGGGAGAGGGATCCAGGATGTGGTCTGGTGCATCGCCCGGGTGCACCCTCAAAAGGCATGCTTGGAACCGGAGGGCTGCCTCGCCAAACCCTGGCCTTGGTTGGGTGGGAACTGGGGAGGCCTACGTCTATTGTTCCTGCCCTGCTTCCTGGAGTAGTCCTGCCTAGGCTGCGTAGGATAACAACACGCGGGAGGCTGGGGCTTAGAGCACTTTCTGTGTGTGGCTGGTGCACACAGCCCCAAGGATTTCAATGTTGCCCATGAATCCTTCAGGTTATGGAGTTTGGAGTCCATCTGCTCTGAAAACAACCCCAAGTCTTCAAAGGGCAGGTCCTGTATTGTTTGTTGGGCCTCTGGAGGGAGGCCTGACACCTGCAGCCATGAATTCCTCTTCATGGAGATAGTGGAGAACATTGTTTGCGTGGCCAAGTCTGCCGCATCCAGGGCAGCCTTCAACAGGGTCCTTGCCACTGCCAGAGCCAGTTGGGGACGAACGGCTCCCTCCATGAGGAGATGTTTAAGTATGAAGTCCCTCTCTTTTTTAGTGCTAGGACGAAATCCCTTGCAAATCCCACACCAATTTGTCTGATGGGATTCCCCAGGCACCTCAAACAGGACTTGTGGGGATCGCCCTTTGGCGTAGGTTTATGGCAGGTCCCGCATGGCTTGAATTCTTGGGATTGAGGCATGCTTCGATCCCTGGGAATGGGGAAACAAACGGGGGGTGTGGGGGGAAACTAACTAAGCTAACCACTACTAAAACACTAATTCTACTCTATTTATAAATGCAATAATAGGGGAATGCAAGAAAATCATGGGTGGTAAGAAGGAATTGAAGTGGCAGTCAGCAGGGCCCTATATGCAGCGCCATGAAGGTGCAACTCCAAGGGGCACCGACCCAACAGGTACCATTAAGGGAAAAATCTTCCAATGACTGTACACACGGCATGCACACACCTACTTGGAATCGACATGAACAAGCACTTGAGGAAGAACAATACTACTTTACACTATTATTTAAAGCTAAGCAAACCAAGGCCTGACAGGTATTTCAAGGTAATCCTCCAAAAAAAAAGGTAAAGTGCTGCAAAGGAGTGGCCCTGGTAATTTAGTAGGCAGATTTGCCACATAAATACAGGTGGCTTTTAGCCACCGTGGAACCAGTATACCAGGATTCTGTTAGGATATGCTGTCTGTCTTTCTGATAGGCAAAACCTACAACCCACAAAATCATTCAAGAGCCTATGGATCTTTTTGCAAATATAGTGTTATGAACTCTAGAATCCTGGTACAAATTAAGTAATGACATTCTGTCTATTTAAGATTTCTCCAGTAACTGCAAAGGGAGAAGTTTCTACCAGAAGAGGAGAAATGTGATGTTGATGGCTCTGAAGGACTGTCTCAGTCCACTCAAGTAGTTACTGCATTTCAGAGATATAAGAGTGATTCCTATGTATCTACTGCAACTACTTATTTGGCCCCCCATTATTGTAGTATCCAAGCACTTCACAATCTTTAAATGTATTTATCAACACAACACACGCTGTAAAGTAAGGAGGTCATTTTACCCATGGAAACGTGAGGCATAAAGATACTAAGGACTTGTCTACACCAGGAAACGTACTAACATAGTTATACCACATATCCTTTGTGCATACTCTTATTCCTGAATAAGTGTGTCCACATAGGGATTTATCCTGCTCTCTCTATAGTGGTAAAATTATACCCGTAAATTTCCCAGTTTAGACAAGCCCTTAGTGGCTTGCTCAAGGTCATGCAGGAAGACCAGGGAATGAATCCAGGATCACCAAGTCCCTGGCTACCACACTAACCATAGGGCTATCCTTCCTCAACACACAGACACTTAGTAAAGCACTTTGAATCCTTTTGATGAGATATGCTAAAGTTAAATATATATATATGTAAAAAATATACATATATTACCAGTGCTAGAAAAAATTACATTAACTTACCTTGATGCCGATCTAGATCTTGATTTTCTGTTATCAGAAACATGTCGTTTAACTTCCTGAACACAGGGCTGTTCCACCTCCATATCCTAAAATACCCCACAAGTTAAACTACTGTAATTACTGCAAATATTAATTTTATTCCAGTTTGTGACTAGACTCAATTAGTCTACCAACAAGTTACATGAAATTAAATTCATAGTTAGATATCTAGAATCAAAACCATGATATGATTTTGTCCAAAACACAGATTTTACTGTTTTATTCACCAGTGCAAAAAATAATAATAAGCACAATACATTTGTAATAAATACTATTACTATGTCAACATTTTAAAAATAACTCATACAAAACTTGTCTTCAATTTTTAAATTGTTGATTTTTCTCCACATGTAGTTAATTTCAGCATGTTATGTTATTAGGTATAATAAATGTTTCTATAGTAAGAATGGGGTATGAATAACTAATGACAGTCAAACTAAAAAAAACCTTTGATGATTTTTTTAAAACCTACTGTTGTTACAAGTAATGTCCAAAGTCACCTAGTCTGTGTCTCAACAATGTGTTCCACAACAGTATGCCCTAATAGTAAAAGATATTTGCTCTAACTGCCAATTCAAATTCTCCACTTACAACTTTTTGTTTGAACATTTTCTTTTAATTGAGCACCAAAAGATTAAATCACTGGCAAAACAAGGTGTGCACGAAGGGACCTGCCCTCACTCTTGTGGGAGGAGACTAACGAGCTCTTCCAGGCCTGTTCAGCACAAATGAGGCACACCTACAAGGCTTGTCCTGCCTGGAAGGGTGATCTTAAAAAAAGAGAAAACCTGCCACAGGAAGAGGCAGTGAACAGGAGGAGGACTGTTCCACCTCAGAGACTGCTGATAGCAGAGACAGGCCAGCTGAGAGGGAGACAGTGAAACTGCCCCCTTACAAAGTAGCACACGCCCCCAAAACGAGGAGCTGGAGGTAGCCCCCACTGAAAGACAACAAACCTGCTGACAGACTAAGCCCAAAATCTGAAGCTGAATCCAGAAAGACTGCCTGATATCCAGGCTACTTTTGCCTTTGTTTTCACACAGATTCTCCTCTCTCATAAGGGAAAGAGAGGGGAGAGGACCTTTCTTTTGTCTGTTTTACTCAGAGAACTCCTCATGTGTTACTAACTGGGGGAAGGACAAACAACTGGAAGTGGGGTCTGGAGGGAGCCCCTACCCCCCAGTCTGCAACAAGGAAACTCTGCTCTGAAATGTCTTATGAGACCCAATGTGGGACTCCCCCTTCCTGCAGACTTTAAGCAAAGTCTACAGGAGAAAGTTATACAGGGTGGATTATGGAGATTGTATATGATATAATGGAATGATAGGAGAGTAGGGGGGAGTGTCATCCATATTTTAAGAACTTGAGGTTTAAATGCTTAACACTTTCTCCTCCCTCTCCATTCAAAAGCAGGGAGCATGACTCCATCCTGCTCTTTCCCATGCCTCCCAATCTTCCACCATCCTCTCCATGTTCCTTTTCTCAGACTTTTTCTACTATCAGGTCTCTGGTCAGAGATCCCTACAGGGAGCGCAAGGTGTCATTTCCATGAATTGGGAGATTAAATGTTATCAAGCAACCACAGGCCCAGTCTCTCATTTTTCAAGGGTAAAAAAAATATATAATTATGTTCATCTAGTCTGGCCAATTGAATAAGGTCACCTGCCTTTCTCAGAGCTACAGGAGCAGCAAAGGTCCAACTTATTGATGCCTGAAGCAAATAAATTGATCAGCAGAGTCCCCAACTCTTGGAAGACTGAATCATTCTGCAGCTCAGTTTTCTCTCCCCTGAACACTCAGCCTGAAACCTTAGTTTTGTCAGAACATATGAAGCTGAAACTAGTTAAGTCAAAATGTGTTCCACAACAAGACGGGGTAGATCTCACCCTAAATCACAGAGAAAGCAGTTGTGAGGAGCCAACTGCCTACAATCCCAGATAATGGATGCTCCTCTTGAATTCTCATGGGAACTATTTTTCTTCCCATTTGCACTTGATCAGGCAGGCAACCCTCGTAAACCACACGGTAAGAATTTTAGACAGAAGTTTTCCTCACTCATGTTGCTAGATTTGTTCCATCTTCTCAGGGACTGAAAAACTTCAGTGAGGAAGGTGATCTCTGAAGAGAGACCGGGCACTGATCTTATCGACAGAAGAAATGCCTGGAAAAACCTACTGTAAAGGACGGTCCACTCAGCTGTAGGTGAGCAATAAATCATCAATTCCAGATGAATGGCTTGCCAAATAGTTGCAGCAGGGTGTCTGTGTAGTCTCTGAACCAACTGTTCAATTTGTCATTGTATTTTTATTGTTTTACATGATTGTAGCACCTAGAAGCCCCAGTCCTGGCATTGTAAAAACAATGAACAAAAAGACAGACCCTGCTCCAAAGAGTTTACATTTAAGTCTGCAGGAAGAATGACCCTTTCAAAGTGTGTGCAGAACCTGAACCTCGGGTGTGTTAAGTCCCACAAAAATGATAAGGAGCATTTGTCCCAGATGATCACAAAACTGTGTTGAAGAAATGGACCATTCTCCAGGAGTTCTGAATCACCTTCTGTCTGCTACAAAACCTGAAGTGGTTGTCATCCAAAGGACTGAAATGTATATACCCTTTTCTTTGAGGAAGGTAAATACGGCCACTAAAATCTTGGGAACAAACATGGAGCTGACAAAAAAAGCCAAGGGTGGGGGAGAGGGAAGAAATATTGAAAATGGTGATGATCTCAATAATCACAGGTACTAGAAACATGACAGATTAATGAAAACAAGCAAATACAGGATTATTTTTATATCTACACAACATAAACAACTCCTTTGCTGGATGTCCTGAACGAAGAAAAAGGGTCACCATCCACAAGCAGGCATCTTACTGCCAAAATTTACAATTTACAGGAAACAGGACCAGGATTGGGATGGACCCACATCATTATTTTTGGGAACCAAAGCAAATCTTAAATATCAAACTGCCTCTTCAGAGGTTGGGGCAGGTGAAATCGCATACAGGGACAGTTGGTGATGAACCAAGTCCTAAAGAGCTTCCCATTTGCTTGGACTGAAGGGAAGCAAATTAGGGACATGAAATTTGGTTAGCGGGGATAAAAATGTGGTAGTCACATTGCACAATGTCCCAAACACACTGGTATCCCAAGTGGATTTAGCCCAAACTGACAGAAGAAACCTTCTCAAGCTAGCCCTGATAGGGAGGCAAAGTCAGAATCAACACTCTGACTGCTCAGTGGCTCCTAAGAAGTACGCTCTCTTTCTCTCTCTAGCAGAAAGAAAGGATTGTTTCTAGCATTTGCCAGTACCCCTAAAGTTCTTAGCCTGAAGAAAGCAATCATTTTGTCTTTGTGCACAGAAAGCTTGTTCACATTCAAGGCCTCAACAATCTACTTTTTGTGATTATAAAGGGAGCCTGAATCAGATAGATTCTTAAGATAGCATATGTCCCAGGACTGCAACTGAATGTATATCCTGGCTATTGTGGTGGAACAGAATAAAGAGCATGAAGAAAATCTTGTAATATCACAGACTGCATCATAAATTGAGAAAACTTGGTATGGATTCCGGAGCCTCTTTTTTGTAATCACATTGTTTTTTGGATCTCCATTTGGATGATTTACTGTCTTTTATTAAAGAAAGGGAAGCTCTGGATGTGACTACACAGGCTATAAGTACACAAGGCTGCTGAGAATGCACTCAATCTTCTTTCAGAGAATGTTCAAGTCTTATCCCTACCTTCTTCAGGGAAATTGCTCCCTCAAAAGTCTTTCACGGATAAAGTCTTAGAATCCATTTTAGAGATGGCAAATTTTGACTTCTTGTGTTTAGGAACTTTATATACCGTACATACTCGTTCATTAGCCCGTTTGTTTATAAGCCGACCCCCCCAAGATGGTTAGGTAAAAATAGCAAAAACTGTATGACCCTTTCATAAGCCAACCCTATATTTCAGGGGTTGGCAAACTTTGGCTCCCAGCCTGTCAGGGTAAGCCGCTGGCGGGTCGGGACATTTTGTTTACTTGGAGCGTCTGCTAGCATGGAGCCCCGGGGCTCCATGCCTGCAGACACTCCAGGTAAACAAAACGACAAAGTATTAGATATTCAATTCAATGATTCCATAGAGTTTAAAATCATCAAATTTTGGTGTAGACCCCCGCTCTTTGATGCGTCACTTTTTTTTACCAAAAATATTTGGCTTAAATTACCGTATATACTCGCTCATAAATCAGAATTTGCTCACTGATCACTTCGTAGAAGGAACCAGTCACTTTAAATCCACAATATCCTCCAAAACTTCTGAGATAAGGGAAACTATCCCTTAACTACTATTTTTCATTTTAAGGGGAATTTCTTGGAATTTTTGAGTCTGCCTCTTTTTCAAATATATTGTTAATCTTTAAAATGAGCTCATTAGAGTTAGACTGATATTGCCGCAAGGACTTTGAGGAGAGAGAATATTCCTGCAGCTTGATGGGGGTGGAGGGAGAGATGAAAAGAGATAAATAGACTGGCTGCAAGATCCAAATCCAAGGCTTTTCCCAAAGAGAATCAGGAAAAAAGTAAGCATTGCTTCTGCTACACAGAGGCAGAACACTTGTGGTGCAGTGTCTACTGAAGCACTTTCGCACCTAAACTTCTATCGAGTGAGCTGCCTCCATGAATGTCTGTGGGCATAGTCGCCTTCAGTGGTCTGACAGATTGCCTGTTAGTGCTTTTAAACCACTAGGAGCCTAAAATTGTATTGGATGGCAAGAGTCCTCACCTGCTGATGTGTTTTCTGTATGTGTGGTTCACTCTGTACTGGGAAAGGAGACTGGAAAGTTTGCTGCACTGCTGGTGTTGGTGGTATCACAGGCTGAGTCATGGGAGGAAACTGTGGGGTAGGTAGAAGTCCAAAACCTGGCATTTGTCCATTAGGAGGGAGCGGGATCTTTAGGGGAGGGGAAACATTCATTTTCAGTCTCAGTGAAAAAATTGCTACTTCAACAATAATAAGCTTGGCTTGATTAATGGAAAGCTGCACATATTTTGCTCAGAGCAGCATTGCAAGTTTTATATGAAAAAAGCACATATATACATTAACTCTGTGTGTTCATACATGCATTTATATATCTCCCTAGTTGTGTGGCCCCTTTCAAAACTCAGCTGAAAAATTTAGCATGCAATATGTCATTAGAATATGTAAAATACATTAACATGCACTCACAATGCAACTTAGTTCTAAACATTTTCTACTCTAGGGAACTGACAAGGCTCTGATGCTGCAAACACATTTAATTTTCTATATGTAAGTACTGCAACTAAAGTCAATGAAATCACACATGAAATTATGGATGTGTATAAGTTGTTTACCAAAGCTAATGGTGTATACAAACATTATTTCTTCATTTTTAACAGATTTCCTTCCAGTTCCATGCATCAAAAATATTAAATGATTCCATATGAAGAATAGACATTCTAAACACGTATTAATAAAAGTAACAAATTCCAAAGGAAGTTAATCTCAAAAGTAATTCAAAGCTACCTGGTGGTGCATTGGATCTTGCTGCATTCCCATCAGTCGTGGTTGAAATGGGTCTATATTTGGGAGCTGTGGATATACCGGCTGCTGCATACCTTCTCCTGGAAAGCCACTAAAAAACAGATAATTACTCTGCAGCAGCAAGGTAATGTTAATATGTAAACATTCTGTTTTTACATTTAAAAATCTCATTGCTGCTTCAAATTTAGATAAAAATTTAGCTGAAAACTCCATAGAAACCAATCATCCAATTACAGGTAGAGCTGGAAGTGATTTCTTTAGTTAAGGCTACCTAAAACTTTGCATTACAAGATCCCATTTTCAATGATAACTTTGCCAAAATTTAATCATCGAAGCTGAGATTTTTCATGCCAGGTATCTATCTCAGGCTACACCCATGTTTCAGCAAAAAAGGTTCAGCTGTTTGAGAATGAGGTTAGAGAAACATTTTGCCCATGTTAAAAAAAAAAAATCTTACAAATGTTTTGTTGAGAAACTCTAATACCCTCACACTTTGGAGCAGGACTTGAAGTTTGGCCAAGGGAGGTTGGGGAGAGAAGAGGGATAAGTGTCACACTGGGATCAGAGAAGTGCCTTTTGATGCCTTACTCAGTAAACAGAACAGACAGTGCTCAGGAAATTAACCAGATATTCATAGTGAATAAGAGTGTTATAGAACCCTTGTCTCTTTTGTTGCAGACGTTGGAAGGTGTGTAATGAATGGAAGTGTGAAAAACTGGACTCTAGCCATGACTCTGCCACAGATTTCCTTTGTGATATAGGGCAAGTCACTTAAACCAAACTTTTCAGTGTGAGTTCTCATTTTCTGTTTGCCCAACCTGAGACAGCTGGGGCCTGATTTCCAGAAATGCTACATACTCAACTGCAACTGGAATCAATGGGAGCTGTGTATTAAACATTTAACGTGCTATAAATACATTAAGTGCACTGAAAAAAATCAGGCCCAATATGGCCTCAAGAGGTACACCCAATATTAGTGGATACTTTTGATAATTTTGGTCTTAATCTTTATGTGCCTTAGTTCCCACCTGTAAAATGGGGGCACTACCACCAATTTACTTCACATGGGTGTTGTGAAGAGAAGTTCATTAATATTTGTGAAACATTCAGATGCTATGGAGACGAGCACCATAAAAAGAGCTTATGAGGAAATTAACAATTCTGCATTAAGTGCGGAGTTTGGGTCGTTTGTGACAAATAAGACATGAGGCCACATATTCAATATTTTTGTTTAGCTGCTTAGTAACTACCCATTCATTGAGTACCATGCACTCAAGCCTGTGCACTGAATGAGGCAGGGCCATTACAGGCAAAAGTATGTAATCACGTAATTAAAGACTACCACAATGTGTACGCACAAAGGGGCCAAACTGAAGTTGCATATGAATTAAGGATGCACTTAACTCTGAGTGCTTAAGGTTGCAAACTCAATTTTCTTTTAGCAATTCTGTGTTTCTTCCACAGCCAGCAAAGCAGTCAAGTTAATTTTATTAATAAAAAAATGCCTTGAAATATCCAGCTTTAAAAAAAAAAAAAAAAAATACGAATCTGAAATCTTGCACCTATAACTAGATGAGCTGTTAAGATAACCTACAGAACAGATTCTTCACCCAATTCTGTGACATGCCAAACTCTTACACAGTACCATTTAAATAAAAATAACGTAGTCAAACAATCATCAATATCTAAACTTGCAGACTTTTTATTTCTATATTGTCATAACCTAAATTTTAATTTAAGCTTTCTTGTATTCATATGAATCTTATTATTTTGATTTTACTACGCATCACAAAACTTACAATGGTGGTTGAGAAATGGAAGGAGACGGAGCTGAATCCTCTTTCTTTGAGTCTTCTACTGCTTCTGGCTCATCATCATAGTCAAATCGATCTAGCAGCTTCTGAAAGAAGTTACATTGAGCCAACTCCACTTTCCTCAATATTTTATAATGAGCAACTAAAATATTTCTATTACATTAAGGATATAAGTGTCTTGCTATAAAATTTTAGCAACTCTGGAAACTAAAGGCGAAAGATATTTTACCCAAGGAGCAAAGACAGTTACCTTTTTTTTGTAACTCGTGCTCTTCGAAATATGTTGCTCATGTCCATTCCATTGTAGAGGTGTGTGCTCGCCACATGCACCGGTGCCAGAAGTTTTTCCTCAGTGATATCTGTAGGGACCGGCTCTGGTGGCCTCTGGAGTGGCGCGCGCATGTCGCGGTATATGGGGCGCTGCCAGCTCCCCCCACCCTCAGTTCCTTCTTGCCAGAAACTCCGATAGTGGAGAAGGAGGGTGGATCATGGAATGGACATGAGCAACACATCTCAAAAAACACTAGTTAAGAAAAAAGATAACTGTCTTTTCCTCGAGTGCTTATTCATGTCCATTCCATTGTAGGCAACTCCCAAGCAGTACCACCAGAGGAGCAACACAGCTCTGCCAAATCCAGTCACCTCTTGCTTGCTGGGTGATGGCGTAGTGCGTCATGAACGTGTGTACCAAAGACCACGTCGCAGCCCTGCAGATGTCCTGGATAGGGACGTGTGCCAGGACGTGTGCCAGGAAGGCCACCAAGGACACTTGAGCCCTGGTCGAGTGGCCTTCACTATAGGTGGTGGCTTGGCCTGAGCCAGCTCATAACAGATCCGGATGCAGGTGGTGATCCAATTCGAGATCCTCTGCGAGGACACCGGGAGACCCTTCATCCTGTCCACTGTGGCGATTAAGAGCTGAGTCGATCTATGGAAGGGTTTGGTGCACTCCAGGTAGAATGCTAGAGTGTGCCGGACATCCAAAGCGTGTAGCCGCCTCTCCTGATTGGTTGAGTGTGGCTTCAGACAGAACCAGGAGGAAGATATCCTGGTTCACATGAAAAGGGGACACCACCTTAGGCAGGAAAGCCAGATGAGGTCACAGCTGGACCTTGTCCTTGTAGAATACCGTATACGGAGACTCCGAAGAGAGGGCCTTAATCTCAGATATGCACCTCGCCACGGTAATGACTACAAGTAAAGCAACTTTTCACGACAGATGGGAAATGGAACAAGAAGCCATAGGCTCAAAGGGTGGGCCTTTGAGCCTAGAGAGGATCAGGTTGAGGTTTCATTGGGGAACCAGGTCCTAGATTGGTTGGAAGAGCCTTTCAAGGCCCTTTAGGAACCAGACATCTCATGCGAGAACACGGATTTGCTCTGAACACATGGGTGAAGGGCCAATATGGCTGCTAAGTACACCTTGATGGAAGAAAGCGCAAGGCCGTGGTGCTTTAGGTAGGGCAGGTAATCCAGGATGGACTGCAGAGACAACCGGGTTGGGAAGATGCTATGCTCCGACACCCAGCAGAAGAACCGCTTACACTTTGCCAGGTAAGTCGCTCTGGGGAGGGCTTTCTGCTTTCCAAGAAAAGCTGCTGTACCTGACTAGAGCAGTCCTGTTCCTCTGGGTTCAGCCATGCAGCAGCCAAGCCATGAGGTGAAGAGAGGGAAGGTTCAGGTGCAGAAGCTGACCGGGGTCCTGCGAGAGTGGGTCCGGGCAGCTGGGCAGTGGCCATGGAGCAGCCACAGCCAGATCCATGAGTGTGCCGAACCAGAGCTGGTGAGACCACACCAGGGCGATCATAATGACTCGTGCCTTGTCCCTTTTGATTTTCAATAGGACCCTGCTGATCAGCGGAATTGGCGGGAATGCATACATCAGATCCCCCGCCCATGACAAGAGAAAGGCCTCGGAAAGGATGCCCCTGCCGAAGCCTTAGAGAAAGCAGAACTGATGACACTTCCTGTTCTGTCTGGTGGCAAACAGATCCATTCAGGGAGCCCACCACTTCTGGAAGAGCATCCCAACGACCTCCAAGTGGAGCGACCACACGTGGTGAGAGAAAAAGGACCTGCCTAGGCGATCCACCAGCATGTTTTGGACGCTGGGAAGATGCGAAGCTTCCTGGTGGGTCGCGTGCTGGATGCAAAAGTCCCACAGGCGGAATGCTTCTTGACAGAGAGTTGACGAGTGCATTCCCTCTTGCCTGTTGACACAGAACCTCGAGGTCACGTTGTCTGTCAACACCTGTACTACCCCAGCAGACAACTGTAGCAGGAAGACACCACAGGCTAGGCGGATGGCTCTGTCATTCCAGCAACCGGTAATGGCTCCTTGGACCGGTGGCTCAAACCACTGCAGTGGTGCCATACACTGGGAGAGCGGCTCGGGCATTCCCGGCACCAGGGCTGCGGGAACGGGTGCCGCACCTCTGTGGGTCTGCGTTGTTCCACTGGCGATTGCCTCCTCGAGACCGAGGAGCGCTGCCTGGAGTCCAGGGACTGACATCCAGATTCTGATGGGTGGGCTGACCCGTGACAGGGATGTGGTGGCTCTGCGCAGGCGAGCGCTGGCAGGACACTTCCTGTGGTGAGGAGCGGTGTCACACTGATGGGGACCGTTGGAAGGGTCTCAAGGCAGATTTTCCCCTGAAGCGGAGCACCTCCATGGCAGGCACCAGTAGGGACAATGTCCTTCGTGGCCTGAAAGGCCTCCAGTGTGGATGGCACCGCCAGGTGTCAAATGCCTCTGCCGCTTCCTGGGGTGGCGGGCTGATCCTGTAGTGGGGCTAGCCCGCTCAGCGGGAGCAGGGGCCTGACCTTCGTCTGGAGGAGAAAAGCTGCCCCTCACAGGTCTTTGCTCCCCTCTGGCCCTTTCCTTCCCTTTACCGGACGCAAGAGAACCTCCACTCCCAGCCTTTCTTTGCTTTCTAGCTAGTACTGGGGAGGGAGATAGAGGCCGGTCCGTAGTCGGTGCCAGTGGCACACTCTGCATCAAGACCACGGTGCTAGGAGCGGAGTCTGATCTGGATGGCTCTGGTGCTGGTGTAAGTGCTGACTCCATGAGAAGTGCTCAGAGGCGAATGTCCCACTCCTTTTTTGGTCCAAGGTTTAAAACTTTTACAAATGCAACACTTGTCACTAATGTGGGTTTCCCCAAGCACTTCAAACAGCTACTGTTGTGGTCATTGACTGGCGTAGGTTTTCTGCAACAGTCACAGGCTTTGGAGTCCCGTCAGGGACTACAAGCTAACTACAGTCAGGGAACTAAAAACTAACAACTTTTCAACAACTATATACATCAAAGTTTACAACGAGCAGTTGAGAGGAGTAAGCTTGCTGAGTTAAAGAGATGTTCCAGCACCATCACTGGTGATAAGAAGCAACTGAGGGTGGGGGGGAGCCAGCAGCGCCCCTTATATTGCGACATACACGAGCCACTCCAGACGGCGCCAGAGCATGTCCCCTACGAATACCATAGAGGGAAAAACTTCCGGCACTAGCACATGTGGTGAGCACACACACCTACAATGGAATAGACATGAGCAAGCATTGAAGAAGTAGTAAAGTTTACTTAAAGAATAGATCTAACTGTTCAAAACCAGTTTTATTCAATTTTTGAAAGCAAAAAGTCTATCCTTAATACAGGAAAACAAGAAAACCAGTGATTTGGAAGTCAAGGGGCCAGAGGAAGTTCTGATTTTTTTGTTCTAGCAGTTGGACATTTGGGGGTGGGTGCACGCCTCTTTGCAGAAAACATCACTTGGAATATTTCAGAGCTCAAGGTGAAGTCCATGTGGCCCCCAACAACCAGAGCTTTTCAGAGAGTCCTGGGCTTTGGGGCAGGGCACAGGCACATCCCAAAACTGGGGATCTGCACTGACAACACTCAAAGGTGAACTTAAATTCCTGTATTTCCATCTTCCTATTAGTTACTACGTTAAAATGATCCTTATGAATGCAAAGAACAACAAAGGACTTACCTTATCAAAAGAAGTTTTTTGCTCAGGTGGCGGGAAAGCAGCTTTTTGTTCTGGTGGTTGTGTTGTCGTAGTCTTCAATTGAGCAGTAATAGCCTGAACTTGAGCCATTACAGTATTATCTATGACTGGAGACTGGGGTTTTGGAGGCTGCTGAAAAGTCTGAAGAATCTGCTGAAGCTTAACAGAATAGACATTAAATCAAAATGAGTTTTTCTATTTAAAAAAAAAAATTCTGAACTCTTGTTAACAGAATAAGTTACACAATATTTGTAAGACAGATACAGATATAAAAATGTACACTAGACAGGTGGTTAGTTTTAAGAGGAGGTCAACATACTTGTGTGCAGGTATAGCACTCATTTGTTTACTCTTGATAGTTAGATGGGTACCAGCAATAGATTTGTTGGGCGGGAAGTCACTAGGAAGCAGAAGGAGATTCATACAGACACTCTTGATACGTGTGGCCCTGCTCATCCTCCCCTGAGACAATCAATTATGTTCCTCCTAAAACCAGATTCTCCCTACAAGCCACACCAGAGCTCATTTGTTTAGTTTTTGCACTCTAGCCCCAGTAAAGTTAGTAAAATGGCTGTAAGTGCAGAAGGTGAACAATGCCCTACATGCAATTTATTAGTCACAGGGGTTGTCTGTTGTAGCTGACCAGATGAAAGCATACATACACAGTCATGACAAATATGAGAGAACATTATGAACAGAGTGAATATTTCCATAAGTCCAGGTTGGAAGTTTTGTTTGCTCTAATTCAGAGGAGGATTTACAAATTGAGTAATTCAGGTCAAAAACAAATTCAATGGATTAAGGTGTCTCTACCCTTAAGGGAAATATGGAGTCATCAAGAAAAACTTGATGCTTTGGAAAATCAGGTTAAGTCTAAAAACCTATCAGTGTTAAAAAGGATGAATGTTGGGAGTGAATTCAGAGAGCTTGTTTTGAATATAAAATCTAATCCAACGATTTAGGTAGAGAAAGTTTATATGATTCACAGGCCACCTTCTAGTACTTCAGAAGCAAATGGAAGATTGAGTGATCCTGCTCACTCTGCAAATGTTTGATGAAGGGTGCTAAGTAAAATATAGAAGAGAAAGGGTTTCTGGATAATAAGTGCAATACACTGTTCATTACATTGATAATTTAACTATCTTGATAATTGAACAGTGAGGGTTATTGGAATGTGTCAGTGAATTTTCCACAAAAATATTGACAGTACTGGAGGTTTTACCCATAAAGACCATCGACTGTTCAAATAAGTTACCTTAACTCTTAAATTCCATATTTTTAAGGGTTTTATTTGGGGGAAGGGAGGGGTACAGTATTATTATAGATTTTGTATCAAGGCTGTAGAAGCAACGGCTGTAACTAAGTTAGGTGATTTGTGAGAGAATTAAAATTACAATTGTAACGGAAATACAGATAGCTTACCTGTTGTCCTTGTGTTGTCTGAAATAACTGAGCTACAGCTGCAAAGGCATCAGAACTAGGCAATTGTGATACAGTAGGTACTGAATTAGCAGTGACTTGGGTGGGTTCAGATAGAACCTTTGCTGGAGAGGGTGGTGAACCTGCAAGAGAATTACATTGAAAACCAGTCCACTACAATTTAAGGTACTAACAGTCCACGTGTGTAATATAAAATATTCTACCTTCCAATGAAGAGATAATATTCATTACTTTGTAAACTTAGCTATCCCCCTCAAAAGAATTGCTGATGTACATTAAATTCAGCCAAATCAATGCATCTGTAGTCCAGTTTATACCACTGTGAACTAGCCCTGACAACATGATCTAACATTCTTTTAGATATCCCATTTACTATCTAGCACCTGCATGCTCTGTATTCAATGACAAAAAACTACAAATATTGGATCTCATAGGAGGGAGTCCAATGCATGAAACTTTGACCCAATGTTCCATTTATAGTATTACAATATTTTTTAGAGGAGTGGAAGGTGAAAACTTACCTACTGAAATAGCACCAAACATTGCATATCAACACATTTGTAAAATAAGTTCCAATGGCAAAGTTTAAGTTTGTACTATTAAATAATTCTTTCATTCAATGATTTATTCTAGGTTCCCATCCAATGGTTTATTTAAGGAGAAACAATAAAGTTTTCATGATTCATCCATCTAAGACTGAGCCATGCAGAAACTATTACAGGATCTGTTAGGGCTATAAGCCATTTGTTCAAGTGCTTAGTTTCTCTTAAAAATCTCATTTAATCTATTTCTTATGAGCAACTCTTTCCTGGTATATATTTCTTATACTGCTTCAGAAGGAACTAGCAGTAGTACAAGCCAAACTTCATATATAGAAGATTAAGTTCTCTAATGCAAAAACATCTCATACTACTACTTCCAGGAAAGGACACAAATTTACAATGGGTTTAATAAACCTATGTGATCAGTTCAACATATTTTAATATATGCATAGGAATATAAGGAAAATCTAATAGCAAAAGTTATATTTAGGACTTTGGTTTTTTAGTGCCTGCCCTCTGCACTTAATTCTTACACAAATGTTTTAGTAGTAGAAAATAAATTAACAGATACATTTCATCCACAATTCCTACACATTGTAAATATATAAATACATTTTATTGGGAAATGCACTTTTTTTCCCATTGAAATAATATAAACTTCAACCCTTTTATACTTAATGGATACGGTTAAACACTAAGTATCAGGAAAAAAAGTGAGAACTCTAGTAGATTCCTTATTATGGTTCAATACAAAATTAAATACAGTAAAGATATTACTATACTGTTAGTAAGTGGGAAAATGATGCAAATACACCTGCTTCAAAATATCTGAGAGAAAAGGTGGGTGAGGTAATAATCTTTTATTGGAGCAACTTCTATTGGTGAGACAAGCTTCCAAGCTTACACAGAGCTCTTCTTCAGGTCTCGCATTACTGACGTCACCTGTGGGCTGTTAGCCCCATGGCGGGTAAGGGGGCTCCAGCTGTCAGTGCCCCCCAAAAGTTAAATCAGTGGCAGCACTCCGGGTGAGAACGCGCATCTCTGACAGAGGTAGCATACTGTGGACATGAACCACCACAGTATGTTGACCTAACTTAGGTCAACTCAATTTGTAGTGTAGACAGGGCCTGGGTAAGTTTCCCAGACCTGAAGAAGGGGTCTGTGTAAGCTTGAAAGCTTCTCTATCTCACCAACGGAACTTGGTCCAATAAAAGATATTACCACTTTGTCTCTCTAATATCCTGGGACCAACACAGCTACAACAACATTGCATATCACAATGCCAGACTTATTTCTACGAACCTGTGGATCTGTTGACAGTTTAAATAACTGCAGTGTTGACTTGCAGAAAGGGAAAGCAAACAGTGTTCTGAAAAATTTGTTTTCCCAGAAGGCAAATGCAAGATTAAATGTTTTGTAATGTTTCCAAGAGTGTGATTCTGCTCAGAAAAATTACATCTCAAGACTTGCTCTGTGTGTGTATTCAGTGACACTGCTTGCTTATGGGACAAAAGTAAGTTTACTACTTTTTACTCTTTGCTGGATAGGCTCTGCAGTGCTGACTGAGCTGGATTCTATTCCTGTAATGCACTAACAGAACTGTTTACTGCAGGGACAAATTACTCCCTCTATTACACTTACGAAATCCCTCTGAAATCAGTACGATTGCACAGCTAAATCTGAGGGAAAGGAGTTTGGTCTGCTAGTTACCAGTGGCAGTACAGGAAAAGAAAAAAATACAGATCATGGTCACACCTCAGAGTGAGTTTTGCAAGGCTGTCAGGAAGTTACTAGACATAGCAAGTGATGTCTCTGAGCTCTGTTTTTCTGTATGTTTAGGAAAAGTGACAATAGGTGATGTCTTCCTAAGCATTACTGAAAAACATTTCACAGAAATCTTGTGAGCTGACACCATGCCTCACTTATACCAATTTAAACCATGTACAATACTGCACACCATTCAACACCAACCCTGTATTGGGGGTGTCAGAAGTACAAACTGATTATTCAGGATGAGGATGGAGATGTGTGCTGCAGATGGTGGAAGGAGATAGTTCAGAGAAGGCAAAAGATTGAGAAGGGGAACCGGAGAGTGGAGAATAGGTGGGGTGTTGAGTGACAATTATTTTCTTGCATTTTATGGCTTGCACCAATGCGTTATGCAGTCTAAATAACCTTGCCTCAAGATTTTTGTGTTGCAACAAATACTAGTCACTAAAAATATGCTGTGTAGGTAATAATATTTTTATATACTTTAAGGCATGAAGTTTCTCCACTGTAAGATGTTCCATACTTTACTGAACCAGATGCTTTAAAAGGAACATAGAATTACACACTGGGAAATAATAAAAAGTCTCACAGATACAAGAAGAAAATTAAGACGGAAGTCATTTTTAGTGGGAACATTACTATCAACACCCAATAGGTCTATACATACTTAGTTGTATGGAAATATCCAAAGCCATATTAGCTCAAATTTCAATAATTTCCAATAACACATGTATAAATATACAGCAGCAACATTTATTCAGAATGTGTTCGGATTCTTCTATATAATTTTTGTCATAAAAGTGAATTTTGAAGTGTGCTAGTGAACTTGGTTTACAAACATGAGGTACTTTTACCTTAGTGCACCAAATAGTAACAAGTCATTGGTTCCATAACTTTTAATTTACAAGTTGTACTGACATTCATACCTTCATTATTTGTAGCGTTTTCTGCCATCGGGGCTGCGCTACTAGTTCCTGCTGCCATATCCAGGAGAGGCTGAATGATCTCTATTTTAAACACTCCATTTTTCTGCCAAAGGTTCAGGACACGAACTATCTTACTCTGTTCAAATAAAAGAAAGTATTAATATAGAACAAAATATTCCTAATGCACAGGCTCTAAATTTAGTTCTTGCACATAAAGAAATGGGTGACTGGATCAGTGGTCTTGTAGCATGTTCAAGTTTTAGACACAGCTTGATTACTTGTTGCACAGGTTAGCAGGATCCACACTACTGGACCCCCCCCCTTTTTTTTTTTGGATACACTAAGAGAGCTTGTGCCACTCTCTAGCAAACTCCTCTGGCAAACCAAAGGAATAGCAGTGATAGAAAATTAAGAGTTGCATCCAGTCATACGGCCATTCAGGAGAGTTTGATGTGGCCTTTGGAAGAATCCCAGAAGGGGAAGGCAGAGAAGAGCTGAGAAAAAGACAACAAAAATGCAGAAGTGAAGTGGGAAAGTCTGACAAAAGGGAGTGAAAGGAAGTGAAAAGAAAATACTAGAACAGAGTTTTGAAGTGGGGAGGAGGGAGGGGGGTGGAGGGGAGAGGAAGACTATCTGCATTTCTTTCAGCTACCAATCCAATCAACTGCAACAAGTCCCACACGAGAAGGATCCCTGAAAAGTAAATAGTTTTGGTATGGTCTCCAATTGGACAAAGACATGAACACAAAGAACAGAGAATAAGTTAAAAAAGAATTTATCATCATCAGGATCTCCACTGAAGTATTACCTCTAATATTACCACTACCCACACAATGACGACTATGGCATTGCAGTCAAGGCAGAGAACCACCAAATTAGCTTTCATATAAGCAGGAACACACAATTAAGAATTCAGCAATTCAAAACATTCAAGAAGTTTTAGCTATACCTTGTCTTCAGATGGACAGAGATATAAATACTGGAATGTGGCAGTTATATTTTTAGAAAATCTTGGCCCAAAAACATCCTTGTCTGTTCCAAACTGGTGACGAGACTGACGAACAATAGAGTCAATAACATATAATCCAGGGACTTTATATTCTGGTTTGCACTGAAAAGATAGATTGTTCCCAGTTATTGCAGGGTAGCATATACAGTATTAACAGCATAACCACCCTAATGCCCCAATAGGTTTCAGAATCGCTACAAGCAACCTGCACCTTGTACTTAATATTTTCCTGCAGGTCCCAACAGAAAACTTGAATTCTACTATTTACAGTTCTCTTTTTACCAGTACTATAGGGCTGTACAAGGAGCTATGTCTAACACTACTAAATCTAATAGCAAAATGTGTTAGTAATGTGTACCCTGATAAACAAAGTAGCTAAAATATTTATCTTTGAGAAATACTGGCATGGCAATACAATTTAAACTTGAGTAAAAACACTTACATAAAGCGAATACTTAAAATATGATTAATCATGAACAATAACTATCTAGGTCTTCCCACTAATTGAAAGACAACCTACAGGAAAAAGAATGAACTGCAGCAAGCCTATTTATACACATGATGCAGCAAAAGTTTTACTATTTAAATCAATTTTATACTAATTAATTTGGGGGGGAGGACAATGTAAGGACTGAAATGAGTTAAGATGATAAATATGTAAGAGAAAGTAGTGCATGAGATATTGATCTTAATAATGCAAAAAGCTAGTTCTGTTGTATGTAATAAAAAAGGTTGGAATAACTTGGAGAAAGCAGGACCACAAACAGTAGATACTGTGAAATGAAAATTGTTTAAATGAGCAAATGTAGAAATCAAGAATGTAAAAAAGAGATGACTTCCATGTATTACATAAGCATTATGTCCTGTAATGTTTCTAAATGTAACTAAAATTAATTGGTGGCAAAGGTAGGGAGGAAGGAGTTACTTTGGGACCTAGGGCAGAATAGAGGAAAGATGTTTGTGTGCCTTTATGTAGTAAAGATTCACTGTCTCCTTTGCTGCCTTAAGAAGCAGGGTCTGGGACCTGAACACAACTCCTCTCTTACTTTCCAATATAGACCACCACCACTGGGATATCAAGCTAGCTCTCACTCACTTTTCAGTCTCCTTCCACTAATTTAGAATTAATTTGATGCTTGAAAAAAAGTATTTCTCTTTCTGATGTTGCCTTTTTTCATTTGGCATATATTGCCATTTCTTCCTGTTTGTCTAATGGAACTTAAATTAACATGCCTGTTGGTCTACTTTTGTGGACGGTGATGTATTTAACCTATTTTTTAAGTTTCCAGGCACCAGGGTGTGTAAGTTACATTTTCTGGAAACATCAATCATAACGGTAGTAGTAAAAAAAGACACAATCAACTTGAAAAATTAGAAGAATTTGCGTTTCAAGCACTATATCTATCCTTAAATCCCACTGACGATTTCTGTGGTTTTACAATCACACTTTTTTTTTTTCAATCTCCTGATGCTGTATGAAAGACTCACATGAACAGAGGGAAATGATTGACTATATACAAATTGCTGTCAAATGCACAAAGAAAAAAAACGCTGAAAAAAGTTCTCTAAAAATAGAGTTTTTTTCTGATTTTTCAGTACAGTAAGTAGCCTTAGGTAATACTTGTAGTATTACTACAGTAACTCCTAACTTAACGTTGTAGTTATGTTCCTGAAAAATGGGATTTAAGCGAAACGATGTTAAGTAAATCCACTTTCCCCATAAGAATTAATGTAAATGAGGGGGTTAGATTGCAGGGAAATTTTTTTCACCAGACAAAAGACTATTATATACACACACATACACACCACACAGTATAAGTTTTAAACAAACAATTTAATACTGGTACACAGTGATGATGATTGTGAAGCTTGGTTGAGGTGGAGGAATCAGAGGGTGGGATATTGCCCAGGGAATGCCTTACTGCTAAATGATGAACTAGCAATTGGCTGAGCCCTCAAGGGTTAACTCTCACACTCTACAAGGCAGCAGGAATGGAGGGAGGGGAGACAGCATCACAGACAGAAACAGAGACACACACCCCTGTAAGTAAGCTGACCATACTCTTAAGTACACTGCCTTGTTAATTAGATCAGCTTGCTGAGACCGCAGCTGCTTCCAGCAAGCTCCCTCCGTCCTGAGCCCTGTCGTGTGTCCCCCCTGCCCTATGGAAGATGGGGTAAGCGGGGTGCAGGAGCAGGGGAGAGGGGGACACTAATCAGCCCCCCTCTTCCGCCTCTCCCCCCCCCCCACCCCCCCGCACAACAAGCAGGAGTCTCAGGGAGCAGCTCCAAGGCAGAGGGCAGGAGCAGCACATGGCAGTGGGGGGAGGGACACAGCTGAACTGCCGGCAACTGATAGCCTGCTGGGCAGCTGCTGCACAGGGAACTTAGGAGAGCGGGGAGCTGATGGGGGGCTGCTGGTCCACCCTGGTTCCAAGCCACCACCAGCTAGCTGCAACGGGCTGCTCTTCCTGCAAGCAGTGGACAAAGCAGACCGCTGCCAAACGATGTTAGAAGGGAGCATTGCACAACTTTAAACGAGCATGTTCTCTAATTGATCAGCAACATAACAACGAAACAACATTAACCAGGACGACTTTAAGTGAGGAGTTACTGTAGTTAATAAAAAATAGTGATAGAGCTGTGGATGTTTAAATGCCCAGGATCCCATTAAGTAAATATTAAAAATACTATAAAAGCACTTACCTTTTTGATAAACTTCTCTACTATCTGTACTACATGCTTGTAGAGCTGGAAAAGAGATGTGATCTATTTAATCAGTGATGTACTATTTCAGAGGTATTTTAATTTTTTGTACATATTAACAATTAGGAAAACAAATATATTCTAGTGTGTGATGCACTTCATCTCAAACATTCCTTAAAAAGTTTTCATGGATAAAACTGACCTTGCCATTGGAAGCATCTCACATCACATATACATGAAGGCAGTACTATTGTGACAACTACTTTTTCCTGTTTTTACATTTTTTTTTAAATTTGATGCGATGGGATGTAGTTACATGTTACAACATTTTGATTTTATCATATACAAATCATAACAAGACTGTAAACCATAGCATCAGAAAATGTCATTTTCTTAAAAACAAGTTGGTGTTACCGTTTTGCAGAGATACTGGCAGCATAACCCAAGATAAAGAACGTTCACTCACTTTCCTTTGGGGGAAAAAACCCTCCAAAAGTCAAACAAAAGAAATCTTTACCAAGCTATAAAATTTTAGAAATCATGTAAAAGATATGCATTTTTTAGAAATCAAGTACAATCCAAAAATAATGCTACTGGTATGGTCTGAATTTGTGGTTTATTTCTGTTTTTCTTTACCTTAATAGCTTTAATGGCAGCTTTAGTAATGAGAATCATCTTTGCTCGGGAGATAGGAGGTTTCATCTCCATGAGTGAAAAGAGCTAAACAGAGAAAATAAACATTAAAAAAAATTCTGAAAGAAGCAAGCAAGTCAGTCAACATAACAATCAATGCAGGTTCTTGGCAACGGTCATGCAACCAAGATTGTGTTATAACAAGGCCTGAAATCAAGAGATCAGCCACTTCAACAATGCAATTACTGACTTGAAAGCCAATGTTGTACAATCAATGTCAGGTTTTTTTGTTTGTTTGTTTGTTTTTAAAGCCCCATCCATGGATTTAGCGGCTGTTGTCAGAAGATTTCATCTGTGTCTGACTTACCAGTTATGAAACTAGGTACACATTAATTCCCAAATTCTAAACTATTTCATGGAAACGATCTGAAACCAAGAGAATAAACTGTAGTTTGACTTAAAGTTATTTAACCTGATCATCACCAGTTTGAGCCTGAGCTTGCAGTTTATACTTCTATACTACTCCGGAGTCCAAAAAAGGTTTTCCCATGAGCACAAACTTTTAACCATTGAGACCATCACAAACCAATATCCCATCTCTTATTCATCCTGTTACATATAGGTATAGCAGCATATATGCTAAATACCTCCATTTAACATTCTTGCAATAGTAAGGGTGAAATACTACCATAGAAACTAACTGCATCAATTGCTTTGGAAATTTTCATACACTGAACTACTCTTCATGCTAATATTACCGCGAGGGAAAGTTATTTATAAGTTCCTCAGAAATGAGGGCCAAGATTTTCAAAAGTAATTACTGAGTTTGGATGACCAATGTGAGGCATCTCAAGAGCCTGATTTACAGGATTAACTAATTTATTCAAATATAATCTAAGCACAACATTTCTGTTTTAAGTACATTAGAAGTTGTCAGTGTTATTCTATTACCAAACCATTAAAGACAAAAAAAGGCCTGACAGTGTTAAATTTCTTTAAATACCTATTTTAAAATTAATTTTAACTGTAATGGGTTTGTAAATTCTAAGAAAATGCATTAGTACCCAAAATGTTCTGTAAATTTGGGGAAGATACACTGTATTCCCCATGCATAATAAAACAGGGATTCAAACTACTACAAGGACAAAATCAACTCAACCTTAAAATGTGGATCCACAACTGGCACCTCTATAATTTAACAGCACCTGATGTGTGAAAGGTTAAAAACTTAATGGAACCGTTTTCTCTTAGAGTCAAGGTATTTAACAAACACACACACAGTACTCTACCTCTTCAAGGTGATGAGCATTACCCTGAAAGGCAGAGTAGTAGTATCTCAATTTTGTATAGAGGGAAATTTATAAACCCAGATTAAGCCTGGGTCTACACTACAAACTTATATCAGTATAACTACATTGCTCATGGGTGTGGAAAATCCACACCCCTGAGCAACATAGTTATACCAATCTAACTCCCAGCGTAGACAGCGCTATGTTGATGGGAGAGCTTCTACCATTGATACAGCTACTGCCTCTCGGGGAGCTGAAATACCTGCACCGATGGGAGAAACTCTCCTGTTGGCGTATGCAGGTAGCATCTTCAATAAGCGCTACAGCTATGTCACTGCAGCGCTGTAAGTGTAGACAAGCCCCAAGTGATTTGAACAAGACTATAAAGCAAGTAACAGATCCAGGAGAGGAAGTTCAAGCATCTTCTCTCCTTGTTGGCACAGAAGGGGTGAAGCAGCACTCCTCCCCACCCTCACCCACCACCTAATCACAGTAGAATTCTCCCACTGCCCACACAGCAGTACTTCAGCGTCTATAACACTGACTCTTCAGACTGCTGAGGACAGTGAAGCCCTAGAGACAACCACTGTTCAGGTGGGTAGAAACAGGTGCAGAAGAGAGAAGAAAAACAACCAACAACTACTTCACACCAGCACTAAACTGTGTTGCTTTTGCTAATAACTATACTGAAGTCTATATACACATAGATCATCTATGTCACCTCAAAGAATAATTCATTAGAAAGACTATACCATCAAAGTTGCCCCAACATCTTATGAGATGGCTGGCTCTGATACAGTTTCTATTTTCTACTGAGCACTTCTGACAGCACATCCCTGATCCAAAAGCTCCTTCCCTCCTGCCTGTCGTCCTCTCCCAGGCCCCCAGGCCCCACTGCAATAAATAAATAAATAAATAAATAAATAAATAAATAAATAAATAAATCGTGGTACTGAGTCTGAGTCCAGGTCAGCTGGCTCAGGCTAAAAATAGAAGTGTAGATGTTTGGGCTTGCTGGAGCCCAGGCTCTCAGTTCCTCCCCCTCATGGGGTCTCAAAGCCTGAGCTCCAGCCCAAGTCCGAACATCAACACTGCAATTTTACAGCCCCACAGCCTGAGCCCAAGTCAGCCAATACAGACTGTGCCATGCGTTTTTTACTGGAGCATAGACATACCCTCTGAGGAAATGCCACTCTTGCTCCCCCTCCAACCTAAGAAGAGGTGCACCACCACTTTTCATCCTCCCCCTTTTAGCTCCTGCTCTCTGTCATTAAGTCTATTTCTAGATCTCCCAGTCTATTAAAATGAATGTTTGCTGCTCCTTCCCTACACTGCCCTTGCTATTTGAAGGCATGTCTACAGTATCCCAGAGTTCAGACTAAGGGGATGTCAGAGCACACCAAAGTGCTGCACTCTAACTCCCCCGTCTGTACACAAACTTATAAGGTCTTGAATTTGGACGTCCACACAGATAAATTATAGCACAGCACTCTGGTGTGCCCTGCTAGTCACATCCCCTTAGTATGAACTGTGGGGCAATGCAGACAGGCCTTAAGTTGCTGCTTACTATGGGCAGAAGTATGTAATTGACATGATTCTTGTAATTGAAAAGCCTGCAAGTCTCAAAATATCCTATACACATGGGAGAGTTCAAGGTAAAAAATACAGCTATATTTCAAAAAGAAAGAAAATAAATGAGCTATTATATAAAATGATTCTATTCCTCAGGGCTGTGTAATACAGGCATCAGGGCCTAGGAAATACCAGTTAAAAAGGCCTAATACCAGGATCCTCATCTCCAATAAGAACCCATTAGCCAAACACAACAAAGGAACGGAGAATTCTCTTTTGGACAGTTTAACCCAAAACAGAATTGTAGCCACCATATTAGCCCTTTTTTTCTAGTATAATTGTTAGTCTGAGATCCTGGTAAGATGTTTAATAGCCCATTTCAGAGGATGTCAGATTAAACAGATTTCTTCTCTCTTTTCAATTACTAAGGGAAAGAAAAAACAAAAGTAAATAGGTTTAGTTAAATAACAAAATTATGGACTAAATACTTGTAGTCACAGAAAACAACCACCAAGCTTTCAGCATAGTTACCAAAACAAAAAAACCCAACATTGGCAGTAATTAAATACAGGAAGAATAAACAAGTACATGCTTGTTTCCTTAACTAGATTCCTAGTCCAGAAAGTATTTTTCTTTCAACAGCATCTTCCTTCAGCAGCTAGTAGCCCAGTAACATAGAGGAGCCAGCCACCACATACAGCTGTTGAATCCATTCTCTCTGTGTTATCATCAACCCTTTGAGACAGATAATTTTTAACCCAGGAGTTTGGCTAACCCTTCCACACAAGGCAAATTCCAACTCCAGATTGGCTTTAACCAGTCAACATTTCAAACCAATAGATACATTCCAAGCTAGCATCCATCTCTGGCTGCCGGGAAGGATTAGTATGGCTAACAAAACATTTCATGTCACCTGCTAGTTAACTTCACACAATGAATCATAGAATCATAGATTATAGGACTGGAAGGGACCTCGAGAGGTCATCGAGTCCAGTCCCCTGCCCACATGGCAGGACCAAATACTGTCTAGACCATCCCTGATAGACATTTATCTAACCTACTCTTAAATATCTCCAGAGACGGAGATTCCACAACCTCCCTAGGCAATTTGTTCCAGTGTTTAACCACCCTGACAGTTAGGAACTTTTTCCTAATGTCCAACCTAGACCTCCCTTGCTGCAGTTTAAACCCATTGTTTCTGGTTCTATCCTTAGAGGCTAAGGTGAACAAGTTCTCTCCCTCCTCCTCATGACACCCTTTTAGATACCTGAAAACTGCTATCATGTCCCCTCTCAGTCTTCTCTTCTCCAAACTAAACAAACCCAGTTCTTTCAGCCTTCCTTCATAGGTCATGTTCTCAAGACCTTTAATCATTCTTGTTGCTCTTCTTTGGACCCTTTCCAATTTCTCCACATCTTTTTTAAAATGCGGCGCCCAGAACTGGACACAATACTCCAGCTGAGGCCTAACCAGAGCAGAGTAGAGCGGAAGAATGACTTCTCGTGTCTTGCTCACAACACACCTGTTAATGCATCCCAGAATCATGTTTGCTTTTTTTGCAACAGCATCACACTGTTGACTCATATTTAGCTTGTGGTCCACTATAACCCCTAGATCCCTTTCTGCCGTACTCCTTCCTAGACAGTCTTTTCCCATTCTGTATGTGTGAAATTGATTTTTCCTTCCTAAGTGGAGCACTTTGCATTTGTCTTTGTTAAACTTCATCCTGTTTAACTCAGACCATTTCTCCAATTTGTCCAGATCATTTTGAATTATGACCCTGTCCTCCAAAGTAGTTGCAATCCCTCCCAGTTTGGTATCCTTCCCTTTATAATGTGTTCCTTCCCTTTATCATTTTGAAGCTCAATCTCTTTTTTGCTAAATTATTACACATTCCTTCTTTGTTGGGTGAACAAAGAGAATGCCAACACTGATTCTCCTGAATGTTAACATAAAAATATTGAAAGACAAAGTAACCATTAGCATGGACATTTCTAAATTGTGATCCTCACACCTGCCCTTCCTGGTAGAACATAAGAGCAGATTCTACTCCCTTGATGCAGCTGTGGCCAGGAGGCTGACAGAAGGAAAGAAGAGTACAAGGAGCCATGTTGTATAAAGGAGCCACCTCTTTCTTCCCATAGACTAAGGAGGAGTTCTTCCAGCCGAGAAAGCAACCAATCTCCCATCATGAGTGCAAAAGAAGCCTGTGTCAAGGCACTGTCCTCAGGAACAGCAGTTATTTCAGGAGTGTAATAAAAAAAACAAGGAACTCGGGGAGTGCAGAAGGTAGCCATGGACCCAGGAGGAGGTAGGAGCCAGGCCTGAAGATCAGGAGACTGCTTCTAGAGACTGATATGATACAGCTAGGAACCAGCGAAGGATCCAAGGAGCAGGCAAGCACCCAGCAGGTAGGAAGTGGGAAACCAAATACGAAGAAGTGTATGAGGTAGGAGTTGATAACATGGGGCCATTATCTAAGGAGCAAGAGAAGCAGGAATTGAGGCCTAGTAAAATAATCCACGAGAAAGAAAGAAATGAACAAGGGCCTTGAGGAAAGCAGGGCTGGGCAGAGGACTTGGGAATACTGCCTGTGTTGCTGCAGATAGCACTTCCCAAGCAACAACAGCATTAACAGAGTGAAAGTGATGAGGATACCACAAGCAATATTCCCAAAGGGGACTCTGAAAGTGCATACATGGGGAAATTGGGGGTGGAAAGATATGGATCAAATTTAAATGCAAGTCTAAATTAATGAAGACAAGCTATTTAAAAAACTGCACCTACAATTTGTAACTAGCCCTTGGGATGGAATAAACAAAAATCTGTTTCCTTCCCTAATAATTTTCACATACCCCATTAAAATAAACACTGTGATTTGCAATTTTAGAGTTGATTGTGATTGCTAAACTGTGGAAGTTAAATAAAAATGTGGCAAAACCATGTTTTAAAGAAAAAAAATCAAATTGTGTCTTTACCAACCTTGTTAGTACCCCCTTAAATTTGTTTTGGTGTAAAATCTCACTGTTACAACAGGGATATGTTACAATAAGGTTTATGTCCTTTCCACATATGAGAGTGGGAATGTCCTGCTAAACTTTGGATCTTTTGTTATATACACTGAACCCAAATCAGGGTACATGCAGAAAAGTTATATTGTCACAAATCAGTAGAGAAGAGCATCATTCCAATAAAATTACCTATAAGACATGTCAAATTTCTCAATTTGAAAAGTGTCTTAAAATTCAACATCTTAATCAGTTTAAGAAACAGCACTTGGATAACCATGTAAAAACTGAAGTTCTTACTTTTTATGGCAATGAATATTTGATAAAATTAACCAAAAAGACACCAATTTAAAGCTTTAGAGAGTACTTTAAATTGACTACTTCATAACAGGGATCTTTCCCTATAATCCTCTCTCCCAGGCAACTGGACCTAAAACAGTAGATTTTCCTCCTTCCTCACTCTGCAGTGGAGCCAATCATATTCTATGTGGATCACACTTTAGGTTTCATATCTGCTCCCCAACCCCATCCACAGCTACTGACCTCATGGACTAAAGAAATGAAAGGTGGAGCCAAACTCCTCTCAGCATGTTCCATTTTCTCCCCTCTCCCCATGGTTGCTTGGAGCCACAGATACTCAGTTTGACAAATCAAAGCCACACCTCGAATCAAGCTGAGGCACTGGGGAGGGAACTGAGTAACAAAAAAATACCCCCGTCATCTAGGATGTTAAAAAAAAAGTCAAGGTGAAGACAGAAGTAAAATGAAGCTGCTTTATTTTAAAAAGGGATACTGTCAGCCTGAAGACTATGGAGGGTTGAAGTATTATAGCCCTGCTTCTGAATTCTGCTGATTTCAGTGTTTTAAAAATATATGTTTCTCTCTCCCATTTTATTGTGGGGGCGTTTCGCACAATAGGGAAAACTGACTATGTACAAATGCTGTCAAATCCATGAAGTAAAAAGCTGAAAAGAAAATTTCTCTAACCTTTCACTTATTAGTAGTCTTAATTGTTACTAGTAACAATAGTAGGAAAAGAATGTGATTTTTATTTTGCACAGTCTCAAATACTATCCCCAAATTAGAGTTTAACAGGAAATTCCAAATCTTATTTAAATTTGAAAGTCAGTGTGTGGTGGGAGTACAGCAAGCATGAGAGCCTTTTTACAGACAAGTGAAATTAAAGCCCTGCTTTTCTTTTTTACTGCTACTTCTGCAACCTACTGTGCTATGAAAATGAAAGCAATATTAAATAGCTTACTGAACTTAAACCAGCTGAACGTAAAGTACTTAAATTCATATGCAATCCTGCATACTCTTCCTTAAACTGTTAGCAAATAAAGTGTTCGGTAAAATATTCACAAAACCAATGCTCACAAAGCTTAGAAGGAGAAGAGTTACCACCTCATTTTCCAGGCTAATAAATACAACCAAACAAGAGGAACCAAACTTATGAACATTACTGGACTTTTAATAGGTAATGTCAAACAGGCAACAGTCATACTGACTAACTTACAAATGTCAATATATGTGCAAAAGGAGGAAATAATGTAGGGAATTATGGAGAATGGACTAGATGACCTACCAGGTCTTTCCTAACTCAGCGTAAAAGCTGTCCAGGCTCACATCCAAAGCTTGAAAAAAGCATCCGACAAATTTTCCCTCATAACAAAGTATACAAGAATTGCATTAATTTCATTCCGCAACTTATTTTGAGGACCTACTATGTTTGGAAGCAGCAGAGGAGCAGTGTTCTGAGACAAAGGATGAAAAAGAATTTTTTTACATGTGGCCTGATCTTAGAACCCCAAGGAAAAAGTCCAACTCTGTACATAGCAGATCCCAAAAAGAGCAGCAAAACAAAACGTAAGAATTCTGTCAGCTTCCCTCTGCCAAAAACTGTCTTTTGCCGACAAAACTGTGGAGCTATACACACCGCAATGCCACTTTTGGTGACAAAACTCTTGAGTTTTGGCGACAAAATAAAACCACCTCGATGAGAGAAAGTTTTTTTCAGAAAAGTTAAAGTAACAAAGCATCAGTGTACACGCTGCCATTATGTCGACATAACTGGCCTCCCCCAGTATCCCACAATGCCTGCCGTGACTGCTCTGCTCATTGTTTTGAACTCGGCTGCCCTGCAGACATGATGTGCCCCTCTTCTTTCAAAATTCTGGAAGCTTTGACATTCCTCAGTGTGGGAGCTCACAGAGCAGCTCAGGAGGCTGTGGGAGAACTTAGAAGGAATCAGAACCATTAATGTGGAATGGTGGGGCTTGTCTACACTGGCAATTTACAGCACTGCAACTAGAAGGGTCGGAATCTGGGGGGAGCATGGGCTGTTATAGTAGAAATAAGGGAGAGACAAGACAGAACTGGGTGTTGGGGGGAAATCAAATTGGTATCTTAGATGTCTGTATACTAATGCGAGAAGTATGGGGAATAAGCAGGAAGAACTCGAAATACTATTAAATAAACACAACTATGACATAGTTGGCATCACGGAGACTCAGTGGGACAATATGTATGACTGGAATATTGGTATAGCTTGCTCAGGAAGGACATGCAGGGAAAAAAGGGAGGACGTGTTGCCTTATATATTAAAAATGTATACACTTGGACTGAGGTTGAGATAGAAATAGGAGACAGACTTGTTGAAAGTCTCTGGGTAAGGATAAAAGGGGTAAAAAACAAGGGTGCTGTCATGGGAGGGATCTACTACAGACCACCAAACCAGGAAGAAGAGGTGGATGAAGCTTTTCTTAAACAACTAACACAATCATCCAAAGCACAGGACTTGGTGATGGGGGACTTCAACTACTCGAACATCTGTTGGGAAAACAACACAGCAGGGCACAGATTATTCAGTAAGTTCTTGGAAGGTATTGGAGACAATTTTTTATTATAAAAGATGGAGAAAGCTACTGGGGAGAGGCTGTTCTAGATTTGATTTTGACAAATAGGGAAGAACTGGTTGAGAATTTGAAAGTGGAAGGCAACTTGGGTGAAAGGGATCATGAAACAGTAGAGTTCATTCTAAGGAATGGTAGGAGGGAGAACAGCACAATAAAGACAATGGATTTCAAGAAGGCAAACTTTTGCAAACTCAGGGAGTGGATAGGTAAAATCCCATGGGAAGCAAGTCTAAGGGGAAAAATAACTGATGATAGTTGGCAGTTTTTCAAAGAGACATTATTAAGGGCACAAGAGCAAACTATCTCACTGCGTAGGAAAGATAGGAAGTATGGCAAGAGACCACACTGGCTTAACCAGGAGATCTTCAATTATCTAAAACTCAAAAAAGAGTCCTACAAAAAGTGGAAACTCGGTCAAATTACAAAGAATGAATATAAACAAATAACACAAGTACGTAGGGACAAAATCAGAAAAGCCAAGGCACAAAACAAGATCAAACTAGCTAGGGACATAAAAGGAACGAAGAAAACATTCTACAAATACGTTAGAAGCAAGAGGAAGACCAAGGACAGAGTAGGTCGTTACTCAACGAGGGGGGAAAGACAGTAACAGAAAATGTGGAAATGGCAGAGGTCCTTAATGATGTCTTTCTTTCAGTTTTCACCAAGAAGGTTGGTGGCAACTGGACATCTAACATAGTGAATGTCAGTGAAAATGAGGTAGGATCATAGTCTAAAATAAGGAAAGAACAAGTCAAAAATTACTTAGACAAGTTAGATGTCTTCAAATCAACAGGGCCTGATGAAATGCATCCTAGAATACTCAAGGAGCTGACTGAGGAGACATCTGAGCCATTAACAATTATCTTTGAAAAGTCATGGAAGACGGAAGACATTCCAGAAGACTGGAAAAGGGCAAATATAGTGCCCATCTATAAAAAGGGAAATAAGGACAACCCGGGGAATTACAAACCAATCAGCTTAATTTCTGTACCGAGAAAGATAATGAAGCAAATAATTAAGCAATCAATTTGCAAACACCTAAAAGATAATAAGGTGATAAATAACAGTCTGCATGGATTTGTCAAGATCATATCAAACCAACCTGATAGCTTTCTTTGACAGGGTAACAAGCCTTGTAAATGGGGGGAAGCGGTAGATGTACAGAGAGGTGAAAACATTATCTTGACTTTAGTAAGGCTTTTGATACTGTCTCACATGACCTTCTCATAAACAAACTGGAGAAATACAACCTAGATGAAGCTTCTATAAGGTAAGTGCATAACTGGTTGGAAAATCGTTCCCAGAGAGTAGTTATCAGTGGTTCACAGTCATGCTGGAAGGGCATAACTAGTGGGGTCCTGCAGGGATCGGTTCTGGGTCCGGTTCTGTTCATGCGGCCCGCGAGCCCCTCGCAGCCTCCCCACTGTCCCCCAGTGTTTACCAGAGCGACGGCCGGACGTGCACCGGAAGCAGGGCAGGCTCCCTGCCTGCCTGCCCTGCCCCCACACCACTCCGGGAAGAGGCTGGAACGTGGGGAAGGGGAGGGCGGAGGGGCTGTGTGTTTCTGTTGCTTTAGGCAGCACCCCCAGCAGCTCCCATTGGCCAGGAACAGGGATCCACGGCCAATGGGAGCAGCTGGAGGCAGTGCCTCAAGCAACAGAAAGACACAGCCCCTCCGCCACCCCCTTCCCCACAATCCGCGGCCAATGGGAGCAGCTGGAGGCGGTGCCTCAAGCAACAGAAACACACAGCCCCTCCACGCCCCCTTCCCCATGTTCCAGCCTCTTGCGGGGGCAGGGCAGGCAGGCAGGGAGCCTGCCCTGCCCCTGGTACGCGCCAGGCCAGATCCTGCCCCCCCAAATCCCTCCTACAGCCAAACCCCCTGCCCTGAGCCCCCTGCCGCACCCTGTACCCCGACCCCCTGCCATACCCTGCACCCCGATCCCCGCCTCACCCCTCACCCTTCCTGCATCCCAACCCACTGCCCTGAGCCCCATGCCGCACCCCTCCTGCACCCCAACCCCCTGCCGTACCCTGCACCCCGACCCCCTGCCCTGAGCCCCCTGCCGCACCTTGCAACCCGACCCCCTGCCCTGAGCCCCCTGCCGCATCCCACACTCCTCTTGCACCCCGACCCCCTGCCCTGAACCCCTGCCGCACCCTGCACCCTGACCCCTTGCTGTACCCCTCACTCCTCCTGCACCCCACACCCCAACTCCCTGCCCTGAGCCCCCACCATACCCCACACCCCTCCTGCACCCCCTGGGGGCAGGGAGGGGGCAGAGTTGGGGTGGGGATTTCAGGGAAGGGGTTGGAAGAGGCGGGGCCTCATGGAAGGGGTGGAATGGGTGCGGGGACTGAGGGCGGCGGGGGGAGGGGGTGTCAGTAATGCGGTCCTTGGGCCAATGTACTAGTCCTCATGGTCATTTGAGTTTGAGACCCCGGGTCTAGATAATACTTAGCCCTGCCTTGAGTGCAGGGGCCTGGACTAGATGACCTCTCGAGGTCCCTTCCAGTTCTATGATTCTAAGAGCTGCTAGTGTGGATGCGCTCTGCCAACATAAGGAGCACAGACAGTGTGGACATGCAACAGTGGTTTAATTAAAGCAGCATAACTTTTATTGATAACTCCGCAGTGTAGACAAGGCTTAAACACCAGCAGCTGACCTTTGTCAACAAGATATTGCCTTTGAACCCTCTACCCCCAACTTTGATATTGACTACTGGCTACTAAGTTTCTGGTGATTTTTTTCAAGCCTTGTTTAGGGTCAAGAGAAAATAGTTCAATATATTATAGATATCTTCAGCAGACTATCAAAGAATGTTCCTAAGTGAGTCTAAGTTTTCCAACAAACACGTTGAAGAAAATTTCTCCAAAAGCAGGTTTTCCATAGTCCATGTATACTGCCACTTACCCGCAAGTTCCAAATCCCCGTCTGTAGCACAAGGAAGTTTTAATTTAAGGCAACTCATCAAGGAAATCTAATGAAGCAGACTTTGAAAGCATTTTCCCCATACACACAAGTACATCAACTACAACGTAATATCAAAGAGCAAGGAAGTAGGGGACAATTCCAGAAACAATGATAAAGATAGACCACTTTTTTTAAATTTTGACAAGGAACAACAGAGGCAGAGAAATACCAAGAATCCCCATATGAAGTTAGGGCAAAGGATAGTGGTAAACACTGAAAGTTTTTAAACTGAAGTTTGCAAAGACAAGAAAAAAATATATTTGGGGCTGGGCATGATCTTTAAAAAATACAAGTACCACATAACATCTGTATCTTTTGGGAAATACCAAATGTGAGACATAATTATACATTTTGCGAACCTGAACCTGAACAGGGTTCAGTAGCTTCCACCAGTATTAAATACCATGGCACACAAACATGAAGCTGTGAAGGTTTGCAAACTGCTTTAAGGAGTTCAAACAATTACCCACTTTTCAGAAAAAGAGGTCTGTGTCTGATATGACAAGTCTCAAACTTCCGAGTTAATAGTTCTTCACATCAATATCAGTTACTTAATTGGCCAGCAGCAAATGCTGAAAACTGGGCATCTAAGACTAAGAAGAATGTCTTTCTACATACACAGCCAGGGCCTGACTTTCAAAGGAACTGAGCACACACAACTCCACTGAAGTGAATGAGCAATATATGCATTGAGCACCTCTGAAAAATCTTTACCTTTAGTAATAAAATCAACCTACTACATTACATCTTATCAGGTGCTGAGACATTAAACCAGGGGTAGGCAACCTATGGAACGCGTGCCAAAGGCAGCACACGAGCTGATTTTCAGTGGCACTCACACTGCGCGGGTCCTGGCCACCGGTCCGGAGGGCTCTGCATTTTAATTTTAAATGAAGCTTCTTAAACATTTTAAAAACCTTATTTACTTTACATACAACAATAGTTTAGTTCTATATTATAGACTTATAGAAAGAGACCTTCTAAAAACGTTAAAATGTATTACTGGCACGCGAAACCTTAAATCAGAGTGAATAAATGAAGACTCGGCACACCACTTCTGAAAGGTTGCCGACCCCTGCATTAAAGTATGTGTTCCTATACAGTACTATGCTGTTGCTTGCTTGACTGCTTGTACAGTCTTGTTCTAAACATATAAATAAGAAGGCTTCATAAAAATTAGCACATAAGGAATCCAAGAACAGATTTTTTTTCTACAAGTGTGTTGAATACATTTGAATTACAGTTAGAAATATTTTTCACTGACAATATTATAGGTTATTCAAATACAATTTTAGATATTTGCTCATATGCCTATGCAAAATTAACGGAATATTTGCAGGAAGGGATGGAGGAGGAAGGAAAGAAGAAAACAACAAAATACATATGCTACCAAAGCACCAGTAATACTACAGGATTATCAGACTGAAAAGGTCTAGCTAGAGATAGACACAAAAAATGAATGGGTCCAGGGTCTACCTGCTGGCTAGAAGCCTGGTCCTTACCCTACCACAAATCCCCAGAGCTACTGAGAAAAGAGAAATGTTGGAATTCCTACGAAATTTCTGCTCTTGGGCTGTGGCTCAGAGGATCCATCATTAGTATCAGCCTCTGATATGTGAACTATGACGCTTAGCAACTACTAGCTGCTGCCAAGGGTAAGAGACCATCATAAACTGCACAGTTGTCAGTTTATGTTCTTTGGAAGATGAAGCCACAGCCTAATTTGTCCAGAGATAAATCAAGGGTAGTCTAGCATACATGAGACTTAGTCCACTAAAGTATTCCTGCTGACTAGAAGGATAAACTCACAAAGTTAGGAGTCCATTTGGCACAAACTTCTTTATAAACACTTTCAAATGGAAATGAAAAAGTATGTGGGAGAGGATTTAGTTTTGGTATGAACTACTTAGTTCAGTAGCCCAAAACCTGAAACATTATCTGCCTACTAAGATCAATTTATTAATTTATTTCTATCTTCATAGATCTACTCCCCTTGAAGGTTGCTTCTCTTCATTTCCCCATTTTTTTACTTCTGCTAGTCTCTGACAGGATCCTCCACCTTTCTTGTTCTCTGTCTCTTGTTCAGAAGGAATGTGATCCTTCAGGATCACACTGATACTGCTCCTTCAGTTGCTCTGAAGTGGCCACTAAAGCAATGCAAAGCACCTTCCTTACCCCAGAAGATGAATTTGCTGCTGCTGCAATAATCTCAGTCCTGGTAGTACAGTAAATGAAGGACCAAGCTTAATCCCAAATTCTGATGTACTGCAACTATCATACCCTTCTAACTGCATATATTTACTCCTCCTCTTCCCTTGCACCCCTCTCCCCTCAATGTACATCCACTGCTGCTGCTTATGCACTCAGAATAACCCCTAAGGATATCTGGAGAGTAACACTGGCATGATCCCAGGCTATGCCTACACAGTGCCATAGTGCGGACTACAGGCGCATGAACTGCAGAGTGCACCAGAGTTGTGCTTTAACTGCCCCATGTGGATGCTACTGCTGCAAATTAAAAAGTACCTAGTTCACATTAAGATACTCTTTGGTGTACTCTGCAATTCACACCGCTATAGTCTGCACTGAGATGCAGTGTAGACAAGCCCCTAGCCTGTTTCACTCTACTGCCCCTGCAGACATGGGAAACATGCTTTCTGCAGGAGCAACAAAGGCATGACCTTCAATTGCCTTTTGAACCAAGATGGCCAGGAGAGAGAAACAGCAATGTTCGTCTTTCCTCCTAGCATCAGAGATTGGTAACTGTGCCTCTCCTGCTCTTCCATACAACAAAGTATAAAATAACTAGGACTGCATCAGTTTCCATATACCACTGCACTAGCCGGGGAAATATTGTGCAAGATCTCTCAGAGAATTCTCTTAATATGGCCTAGGGGGAACAGAACACAGGAAACCCATGTTTCTGTACCAAGTTTAAAACCTTGAACGCAGACATAAATCACTGACAAAAACTTTGTCAACGTGAAACTAAGGTTGCCTGGTGGTATATCATGCCTTTTCAGAATGCCAGGTTCAGCAAAAAAACAGAAAATAAAGCATTAAGATGCTTCAAACTCAAACTTTTGAAAAGTGGGAAATACAGAGGTTAGGCACACACCTACATAACCTGAACTCTGCTTTCTCTGAGTGATGCCCCAATATGCCCATAACACATTCATGGTACCTAACAGGAGCTACGTACATCTGCTCTACATTTAGACACACAGTTTACCCTACAGAAAGAACCCTTCATCTGCTAAAATCTATAACCCCTTCTCCCTTATGCAAAAGATGCCATGTAACATTCCTTTAATTAAATCCACAGATCACACTCATCTCCCACCAGCCTGTGCCCTGCTACTGACAGAACCTACATGACTCAATACTTGAAAGGAGGAATATTGGATCTCTCAGGATATACATGCATCTCTTTCCTTTGCACTGACACCCTACTAACAAGGGCACAGCCCTCCAGATCCTCTCATATCACAATCACAGCTCTTCCAAACTACTCCAATTAATCCCTCCACTATTCAGTACAGCTACACCTAACACAATGAATGCAGCTGAAATGCATGCAGATAATTCCCAGAAGCTATTGCCAGCACAAAGGAGGGGAGAGTTAAAGTTGTGGTAGTCCTTCCTTACTTCCTGCTTTTCAGAAGTCTGAGTTTGAAATACTTGGTTTTCACATGTTTGAGTTTTGCTGAACTTGACTTTCTTGAAAGACACAATACATCACTGGGCAACCTTAACTCTATGTTAATTAAGTTTTTTGCCAGTGAATTTTCTAGTTTTTTCAACAGAAAGAAAGAAAAACAAACAGAAAGATGTGTGTCTGGTAAGAGTTGATGGTCATTTAGGCAATTGTATTTATCATGTAGGTTTGCTGTAGGGATGCTACTGTGGCCAGGTAAGGATAGTACCTAGTTCTTACATGGCACTTTTCATCAGTAGATCTCAACACCACTTTCCTAAGAGGATAATGTCATTATCCCCATTGTACAGATGGGGAAACTGACACACTGAGAAATTACGTGACTTGGCCAACATCACCCCTACCACTTTGTTATTGTGGAATAGGAATAATGGTCATGCTCTAAAATGTTTGGAGTGTGTAATTGCTAACAGGGACGGTGAAAGAAGTCTCACACATGTTATATGCCCCCCAAAGTTGAGTTTTATTACACAGTGGTTACAGTAACTTTAAGGACCTGTGAGAAAATTGATGTGTGTGTGTGGGGGGGAGGGAGATAGATAACACCCCAGCAACATATAGCCCCCTCCATCATTTCCAGCTCACCCTCCCCTTGTTGTCCCATCGAGCCATCAGAACTTCAGAAGCCAGGTATGCACAAAAAATGCTGGTAGAATCTGTGAACTTTAATAAAAACATTTTCCGGGGATGCTGTATCTTGGGAACCTCTTGCTCAAATAACCCCAATTTGATTCACTGTCCCCATCTCACATCCCCATGAAGCACAGGAAAAGTCAAGCCAACACAAGTACATATGTGGATTTTACAGCACTCAATCATCTCAATCTTAACTGTAGAGCACCGATACTCCACACCTCCCCAAACCTAAACCCCCTCTCTTGCTGTGCCACCCACCTCCATGTCACCACTCCCAGTCTGACCTCCTGCCACCCTCAATGCAGCTCCACTCCCCTATCCCCCCCACTCCTCCGCTCCCAAACCCCACTACCATCCCAGCAAGCATTTGCATGCAGAATTTATTTTCTGGTTCAATACATTTCCCCAAAACACACCTGACAGACATACTTTAGCAACATGCCTCCAATCTTTTTCAGATTTCTGCTCTAGGTCAGACTTGAACTCACACTGGCTGGGTGTAGCTCTAGCTCAATGGCTACTGCATATCCCCTTTAGCTACCCAGCTGTAGTGAAAACTTGCTGGCCAGTAAGCCTGAACGTTAGGCATATGCCTAACTAGAGAGCTGAACTCTCTTGCTATTGTTTTCAATTTGCTCCCCTCCAGGGGCAGTGGATTCCCTGCAATAGCTGGAGTACATATCCTGCAATGGAGACCATTTTGGGCACGATCAGTTCCTTGGCTCTGAACAAAAATATGTTGGCAGACTCCATCAACCTTTAGAAAAGCTGTTTTTTTGGAGGGAGAAGAGATTTTATCTCAGTATCCCTCATGATCAAATTACCCCAAATTTGGATCACTTACTCTACTCTGCATCTCCACAGAGCAAACCAAATTTCGGGGCAATCCAAGTAACGATGCAGATTTTAGAGCATTTAGAAGAGTCAGGCTTTAAACAGAAAGCTGTTCTAACTTTAATTATAGCAGAGCTAGCATTGCACTATAATACTGCGCTCTTCATGTAAGGAAATAATGCTAGCTGATAACAGGTGAGTGACTACGGAAAAGATTGGGAGGAAAAGATAGAGGTACACTGACATTGCAAAATGAGATCAATCATTAGCATAAGATTGCTATACTAGATCAAATATTCAATTGTCTGGTCAACTGCCCATGCATAAATAATAAAGAACTAAGCTACAGTTGTAGACAAAGAAGAAATGCCCACCCAAGTATCCATTCTCTTCAGGGGGGGGGGGGGGAGAAGGGGGTTTACTGACTTGAAGTACAGTGTCTTTATCACCACCCTGAGTCACATGTAGAAGTGAGTGATGACACCGCTTGGTTCTTAACAATCATAAAATTATAACAATGCACAATTATCAGTCTGTTGGCTCTTATATTACTTCCACTGGCAAAGCTGAGTACAGAAGCTTAGGCCAAGTCTACACTAAAAAGTCAGGTCGACCCAGCTACGTAACTCCGGGTGTGAAAAATACACACCCGAGTGATGTAATTAAGCCAACCTAACTCCCTGTAGAGACAGTGCTAGGTCAATGGAAAAATTCTTCCATCGATCTAGCTACCGCCTCCTGGGGAGCTGGATTAACTACAGCTACCCTCCTGTCGGTGTAGCACGTCTACTCTGAAGTGCTACAGCACTGCCACTGCAGCATTTCTAGTGCAGACATAGCCTTACTGTGCAGAGGCCTATAATAAGCAGTACTGGTCCCTAATTTTTATAATTGCTAAATTAACCAATTTTTTTTTTCAAATTCGAAAGCTAAACCTACACTGCCAAACCAAAATATAACCGAAATGAACATTGGAAAAGAAACATTACATGCTTTTTTCACATGGGTGTCAAGGTCATCTTTTTGGTATACTAGTTTTCTCAAGAAATGTGTTAGTAAGATTTTGCACTTCAACATGTTACCCATTAGTTATGCTCACTATATGTTTAACTACAATACTGTATAGCTGAAGGGTAATACACTACATTACTGGGTTACCAAATACCACCAATTGGCAATATCTGCTCAAAATTTGAGTAAAAATATAGTAGGCAGAATAACTGTTTGTTTAGCACAAATGATGTGCTTATTGCTGTAGAAAATTTAGTGTTTTCCCAAATCAGTTTACAATCCAACATAAAGATATAGAGAAAAGGACAAACTGGGAAGTTCAGAGAAGGGATTAAGAGCCAAGTTTTTTAGTTAGTTTTCAAATATATAAACTAATTCCTTGTGGGCATCAAAAGAAAGCCAGGAAACTAAATGTTGAACTGAACAGATGAGTAAATCCCATTGAGCATAAAGTTAAGCAACTGCTCAAGTGACTGCAGAATTGGAACCATAGAGAATAAGCCATTTTGTGAGGGAAATCATATTAAAATCTCAACTGGATACATTTTTTAATACAATTTAGTCTTCACGTAAGTTATCAAACAAATTCTGCAGAGTTACCAGAATTTCAAGTACTCTTTTTTATTCTGTATCCAGAAGTAAAATATTGACAGAGTCAGGCATCATACATTTACTATTTCTTGGGCACCCAGATGTGTTATTTAAGACATATCCATTTTGAATACATCAGAATGAGATTACTTAAAATACCAAGAGATACTGATGGTTATCTAAATTAACACATTTACGTAAATCATTTGGGTCAGCAAATAAAATTTGTATACTTATATGAATGGCATTTTGTCCAATATCAGCAAAGTTAAGCCGTACAAGGAAGCAATATAATGAGATGAATGAAGTGGCAAGCACTGCTAGTATCTCCAGTGATATTTAGACAGGTAAAAGCTATTTCTGTCCTACATGCTAATAAGAGTAGAAAGCACATCATATGTGCAATCTAACTCCAATTAATTTAATTTAGTAGATTTCTGTTTAAAAACACCACCACTGAAATGCCTGAAATGTGGAAAATGGATAGTCATCAAACTACCAATTGTGACAAAATAAGGAACGTGTCAATTTAAATGAAAAGTGCTGGTTAAAATTCACACTCAAAATTCAATACTTAGCTATGGAGTTATCTGTATTGTTTCAAAATGTAAAGACCTCATGAATAGAATAGAAAAAACATACCATAAAGAGAAAAATACAAAGTCAGTTATTTAGTAAAGGATAAGTAGGTATGTAATTGTGTTCATAATGATACTCTAGTCTAGTGCAACTGACAAGCAGATGCAAGGAATGAACTTTACACAGCATGACTTTGTCACATGAGAGCAGTCTGCCATTTTTACTGTTTCTGTTCAGCAACCACTCACAGCACACTAACCTTCAAAATGCATTACACATTCTGGAATAAGTCTTGCAAACCTTACATTTAAGATAGGATTAGATTTGGCAGGTTACTTGCAATGAAAACACACTACAATTAACACCTTGTGTGGCCCTAAAATGATTTGCAAGAACATCCTATGTACCAAAACTTTAAATAAAAGTTCTCTCCAACTACATTAAATTTAGGTGGGGGAAAAAACTTTAGACATCAGGGTCTGGCCTATATTGATGTCCAATTTGGAAGGCACAATCGCTGGTATATTATTGCCTAGCTAGAGAGTTTTCAGATCAGGCAGAGTTGCAGTCGAAAGAAGAGTGACGGAGATGGCACAAGGGCCTTCCATGCCTCATGAAAGGAGACCGGTCCCTACTTCTCCCCACCCGCCACATAATTCATTTCATCAGACGCTGCTCCGTACCCACACACAGAGAAGTTCCTGCACGATCGCGGGCAGCCCCTTCGTTTGGGGCTGCCCAGCCCGTGCTATCGGCCGCCCGTTCACGTGGTCGCTTCCTCCCCCAGCGCTGGCAGGGAACAAGGCGCCTCGGCTGTGAACCGCCCGGAGTAACGCCTGGGCGCGAGGGCCCGGCCGCGCTCCCCAGCTCCCCGCGCGCTGTGCGTGCGGCAGGGAGGGGACGGTGATCCCCCGGCCTCTCCCGGAGTAACGCGGCGCTGGCCGCTCCTGGGCCGCCCGGCCTCCGTCAGACCCAGGGGGCCCGAACAGCCTCGGAGGCGAGGAGAGGCCGCAGGCCGCCCGCTACCTGGGTCTCCGCGGAAGCCTTGGCCAGGCCTCTCCCTCGCCCCGGGGCCGGAAGCCGCGGGACAGGCAGCCGCGATAGCGGCTTCGTGATCCCCAGAACCGATTCCCGGGTCCGGCCTCCCCCCGCGCTCCCCGGCTCCCACCTCCTGGTTGAAGGCGTTCACGGCCTCCATGTTGGCGGCGGCTGGTGCGGGTGCCCGCGGCGGCGTGAGGCGCGCGGGGGGAGGCTCGGTCCCGCTCAGGGGCTCCGCGCTAACATGTCCGTTCGGCGGCGAAGCTCTGCGCGCAGGCGGCGTCTCGCTGGCAGGGCCCCGCACAGATCGTCTCTCCCAGCGGGATGGCGGAGGGAGCCCACGCCGCGCACAGCACCCTGGGATCGCGTAGGCCTCCCGGCCCCGCGCCACCCACAGGAGAGCGCGCGCGCGCGGCGCGGTTGCAGGGACGCCACGTGACCATCCCCCTCCACTGTTACTATCCCGAGCCCCGCCATGTCAGCAGCGGCCCCGCCCCCGGGGAGAGGGGGCAATGGGCGGGGCGGGGAGAGATAAATCCCTCGCTTCCCTCCCCTCCCGCACAGAAGGGGTGTTTGCCGGGCGGAGAAAGGGGTCTGGTTCACCTAGCCAAAGGGGGGGGATGAGTGAGCACGCACTCTGCTTCCTCCCTCCCCCCCCCCCCCGCAGAGGGAGGAGGGAGCCCCAGTGCAAGGAGGCCAGCAGTGGCTCAGCGCTCCCGAAGCGCAGGGAGCTCTGCCTTTGCCTGTGCACGTAGCTGGCCCTGGTGTCCAGAGACTAGCAAGTGTCCCGAGGAAGGTGGCTCCCCAGATGAATATGGGCCAATGGGCTTAGCATTTGAGGAGCCCCTGGGGGCTGCTGGGCTGGTCTGGAGGGCGTGCATAGCAATAGCTCCAAGTACAGTGAGGGCTGTGTGTAAGGTGAGCAAAGTGCCTAGGGTCACAGAGAGAGATGTGTACGTTTGGGCTTCCCAAACTAGCCTGGAGGCCCATTTTGTGTCCTAAGTCATACTGAGTACGTGGTCAGCAAAGGCTGTGTTTCAATAGCGATGTAAGTCTTTGAGGGACCATTGTGACTTTCTGTTGGATGCCTTTGTAGGGTTACCAAGGAAAGTACTGATGCCAGTGTATTGGAGAAGTCAGCGTTTATTCAGTGAGACAGTGGGATGTTCTTCCCAGCCCCACAGTGTTCTTTTTAATGGGGGCCTCTTTTTGTTTTTTTTTCCCTCATGATGCTCTGGTGTTGCTAAATATCATGATTTTTATTGTGAGATCCATGATATTTGGTGATTTCTTAACCCACCAGCTCATAATAGTCAGTGGATTACAGGAGAATCTCAGCTTTTTTTCTTTAAGCAACTTTCTAGCCCTCAGAGTTGAAGAGAAAAGCTGATTCTGAGCACCCTAAGAGCTCATCAGCCAGAAGGAAAATAAATAGAACCCAACATTAATTATTTTAACTCATGATTTTTAAGCCAATCTCATCATTTGGGGGTGGAGGGACTGACCTATGATTTTTTTGAATGCTTGGTTGAGCAGTAGTGATTACCTGGGACCCTTGCGTACCCATTGCTATTGGATTGTAAAGTCATACCCTGACTGTACAAATCTTTCCCACACTTGAAGAGATCTGTGTAAAGTCTAAAGCTTGTCTCTTTCATCAACAGAAGCTGGTCCAGTAAAAGTTATTACCTCACCCACCTTGTCTGTATAGACCTTGAGGGATAGTAGTTCATCTACAGATTCAGCAAGTGTGGAATGTACATTTGAACGGCATAGGGCAAAGGGAAAGGTGATTAAAAATTAGAACAAACTATCAAGGGAAATGGTAGATTCCCATTTCTTGAAGTTTTCAAATCAAAACAGGGTGCTAGAAGTTTGCAACCTGTGCCAAACCCTGTAGAACCCAACTACAGGTATTGAGTTCAGGTCTGGTATGAAAATACCTGGACATGCTTTGGCTTGGGTCAGATTTGGATTGTGAAGGAGGCAGGCCACCACCAGTCTGGGGAGAGTGAAGGAAGGATGGTAACATTTGAATGGCCATACTGGGTTAGACCAGTGGTCGGTCTGTCTGTCTCAGTATCCCGTCTCTGACAGTGGATGATGCCAGATGCTTAGAGGGAATAAAGAGAATAGGGTAATTTAAAATCCAGTCCCAGCTTCTGGCAGTCAGAGATTTAGGAACTCCTGGAGCATGGGTTTGTGTCCCTGACCATCTTGGCTAATAGCCATTGATGAGCCTATTGTCTGGGAACTTGTCTAATTCTTTTTTTAAATAGTTATACTTTTGGCCTCACAATATCCGCTGGCAATGTGTTTCATAGGTTGACTGTGCATTGTGTAAAGAAATACTTTCTTTTGTTTGTTTCAAACCTGCTGCCTATTATTATCATTGGATGACCCCTAGTTCTTGTGTTATGCGAAAGGCTAAATAACATTTCCCGATTTGCTGTCTTCATGCCATTTGTGATTTTTATAGATTTCTATCATATCCCCTTTAGTCATGTCTTTTCTCAGCTGATCAGTCCCAGTGTTCTTAAATTTTCCTGGTATGAAAGCTGTTTCACACCCCTAATCATTTTCATTGCCCTTCTCTGCAGCTTTTCCAATTATATGTGTAAGTAAGTAAGAGGAACCAGTTCATACAACAAACCTCGATGCCAACTCTGCTCACATGTCTACACCAGCGACACCATCACAGGACCTAACCAGATGAGCTACAACATCACTGGTTCATTCACCTGCACGTCCACCAATGTTATATATGCCATCATGTGCCAGCAATGCCCCTCTGCTATGTACATCGGCCAAACTGGACAGTCCCTACGTAAAAGGATAAATGGACACAAGTCAGATATTTGGAATGGCAGTATACAAAAACCTGTAGGAGAACACTTCAACCTCCCTGGCCACACAATAGCAGATGTAAAGGTAGCCATCTTACAGCAAAAAAACTTCAGGACCAGACTCCAAAGAGAAACTGCTGAGCTTCAGTTCATTTGCAAATTTGATACCATCAGCTCAGGATTAAACGAAGACTGTGAATGGCTAGCCAACTACAAAAGCAGTTTCTCCTCTCTTGGTGTTCACACCTCAGCTACTAGAAGAGGGCCCCACCCTCCCTGATTGAACTAACCTAGTTATCTCCAGACTGATTCTTGCCTGCATATTTATACCTGCCTCTGGAAATTTCCATTACATGCGTCTGACGAAGTGGGCATTCACCCACGAAAGCTTATGCTCCAATACATCTGTTAGTCTTTAAGGTGCCACAGGACTCTTTGTTGCTTTTTACAGATCCAGACTAACAAAATTACTTAAGTATCAGAAGGGTAGTCGTGTATCATCGGCAAATTTTGCCAGTTCACTGTTCACCCCCCTTTTCCAGATCTCTCTCTGAAAATGGACCACTTATTCCTACCTTTCGTTCCCTATTTTTTAATCGGTTACTGATTCAAGAATACTTTCCCTCTTATTCCATGGCTACCTTCTTTGCTTAAGAGTCTTTGGTGAGGGACCTTGTCAAAAACTTTCTGAAAGTACACCGCTACCCCAGTATAACGTGACCTGATATAACACGAATTTGGATATAACGCAGTAAAGCAGTGCTCTGGGGGGGCTGTGCACTCCAGTGGATCAAAGCAAGTTAGATATAACGCAGTTTCACCTATAATGCGGTAAGATTTTTTTGGTCCCGAGGACAGCGTTCTATCGAGGTAGAGGTGTACAAGTACACTAAATCAGCTGGATCACTCTTGTCAACATGTTTGTTGTCATTCTCAAAGAATTTTAATTGATTGGTGATTCATGATTTCCTGTTAGCCATGTTGACTCTTCCAAAACATAACACATTCATCTATGTGTGATAATTCTGTGCTTTACTATAGTTTCAGCTAATTTGACTGGTTTCAGAGTAGCAGCCGTGTTAGTCTGTATCTGCAAAAAGAAGAACAGGAGGACTTGTGGCACCTTAGAGACTAACAAATTTATTAGAGCATAAGCTTTCGTGGACTACAGCCCACTTCTTCGGATGCATATAGAATGGAACATATATTGAGGAGATATATATACACACATACAGAGAGCATAAACAGGTGGGAGTTGTCTTACCACCTCTGAGAGGCCAATTAATTAAGAGAAAAAAAACTTTTGAAGTGATAATCAAGCTAGCCTAGTACAGACAGACAGTTAGATAACAAGTGTGAGAATACTAACAAGGGGAGACAGATTCAATGTCTGTAATGGCTCAGCCATTCCCAGTCCTTATTCAAACCGGAGTTGATTGTGTCTAGTTTGCATATCAATTCTAGCTCAGCAGTTTCTCGTTGGAGTCTGTTTTTGAAGTTTTTCTGTTGTAATATAGCCACCCGCAGGTCTGTCACTGAATGACCAGACAGGTTAAAGTGTTCTCCCACTGGTTTTTGAGTATTTTGATTCCTGATGTCAGATTTGTGTCCATTAATTCTTTTGCGTAGAGACTGTCCGGTTTGGCCAATGTACATGGCAGAGGGGCATTGCTGGCACATGATGGCATATATCACATTGGTAGATGTGCAGGTGAACGAGCCCCTGATGGTATGGCTGATGTGATTAGGTCCTATGATGATGTCACTGGAATAGATATGTGGACAGAGTTGACATCGGGGTTTGTTACAAGGATAGGTTCCTGGGTTAGTGGTTTTGTTCAGTGGTGTGTGGTTGCTGGTGAGTATTTGCTTTAGGTTGGGGGGTTGTCTGTAAGCGAGGACAGGTCTGTCTCCCAAGATCTGTGAGAGTAAAGGATCATCTTTCAGGATAGGTTGTAGATCTCTGATGATGCGCTGGAGAGGTTTTAGTTGGGGGCTGAAGGTGACAGCTAGTGGTGTTCTGTTATTTTCTTTGTTGGGCCTGTCTTGTAGGAGGTGACTTCTGGGTACTCGTCTGGCTCTGTCAATCTGTTTTTTCACTTCAGCAGGTGGGTATTGTAGTTTTAAGAATGCTTGATAGAGATCTTGTAGGTGCTTGACTGGTACTATACTGAAGTTTGGCTTACTGGACTGTAATTGCCAGAATCACCTCTGGAGCCTTTTTAAAAAATTGGCATTATATTAGCTAAACCCGTCATCTGGTACAGAAGCTGATTTAAAGGATAGGTTACGTACTATAGTTATTAGTTCTGCAATTTCATATTTGAATTCCCTCAGAATTTTTGGGTGGAAACCATCTGGTCCTGGTGACTTATTACTGTTTAATTTAGCAGTTTGTTCCAAAACCTCTTCTGCTTTTACACCTCAGTTTGGGACAGTACCTCAGATTTTTCACCTCAAATGAATGGCTCAAGTGTGGGGATCTTCCCCATATCTTTTGCAGCGAAGACCAATGCAAAGAATGTTTAGCTTTTCAGCAATGATCTTGTCTACCTTGAGTCCTCCTTTAGCACCTCAATCATATGGTGGCCACACTGACTTTGTCAGGCTTCCTGCTTTTGATGCACTTAAAAAAAAAATTGCTGTTAGTTTTTGTGTCCTTAGCTAATTACTCTTGAAATTCTTTCTTGGCCTGCCTTATTATACTTTTACACTTAACTTGCCAGAGTTTGTGGTCCTACCTATTATCCTCACTAGGTTTCGACGTCCAAATTTTAGAAGATGCCTTCTTGCTTCTGCTGGCCTCCATTATTCTGCTGTTTCACCCTGGTTACATTCTTTTGGCCCTCTCATTGTCTCTTCAGATTTGGGGTATACATTTAGTCTGCACCTCTATTATAGTGTTTTTAAATAGTCCCAAAGCTTGCAGGCATTTAACCCTTGTGACAGCTTCTTTTAATTTCCATCAAACAAGTGACCTCATTTTTGTGTAGTTCCCCTTTTTAAAGTTAAATGCTACTGTGATGGGTTTTTTGGTATTCTTTCACCTACAAAGATGTTGAATTTAATTACATTATGGTCATTATTACCAAACAGATTAGCTGTGCGCACATCTTAGACCAGATCCTGTGCTTCACTTAGGACTAAATCAAGAATTGCCTTTCCCTTGTGGGTTCCAGGACTAGCTGCTCCAAAAAGTGGTCATTTAACGTGTCTAGAAATTTTATTTCTGCATCCCTTCCAGAGGGACACGTACCCAATCAATATGAGGATAGTTGAAATCCCCTTGTGATGTTGCAGCCTATATGGTTTTATAAAAATATGCTAATGAGTGAATATAAAGTAACTGGAATATGCTTCATGCAAAAGGTCTTGTAAGGTATCATTACAAAGCTTATAATCTACTGAGTGTGATCATCCTATTTGTATAAATGTACCACTCTTGTATCTGAAACTAGAAATATGAAATATAACTCTGAAGGCCTATTGTAATTCTGCAAAGTGTGGGCCATTAATAGTGGTTTGAAATCTTGATGACTCACATTAACCAGGACGATTGTCTGCAAATGGCTGTGTTTTACCTGTGAGTCTTCCTGTATACCTGTGTGCTGGCAAGTGGGCAATGAAGTCTTGCAGTGACATGTGATCATGTCACCTGAACTAGAATCCATCTTTAACCTGGTGTCTTTCTGGGTTCCCACCCCCTCCTTCTCAATGGAGAGGGACAAAGGATTCCCGCCTTATGCAAAACATATATAAAGGGGTGGAACAGCAGGGCCACCCAGAGGGTTCAGGGGGCCTGGGGCAAAGCAAGTTCGGGGGCCCCTTCCATTTAAAAAAAAAAAAGTTGCAATACTATAGAATACTATATTCATGGGGGCTGGGGGGCCTGGGGCAAATTGCCCCACTTTCCCCACCCCCTCTGGGCAGCCCTGTGGAACAGAACAAAGAAGAGGCGCCATCATGAAGAATCCCCTAGCAACCACCTGAGCTGGAACAAGAGCTGTACCAGGGGAAAGAATTGTGCCCAGGTCTGGAAGGTGTCCAGTCTGAGAAAAACTTACTGAAGCATTTCTGAGGGTGAGATTATCTGTATTCAGTTTGGTTAGACCTAGATTTGCGCATTTTATTTTGCTTGGTGACTTACTTTGTTCTCTCTCTTACTACTTGGAACCACTTAAATCCTACTTCCTGTATTTAATAAAATCACTTTTTACTTATTAATACATACTCTGAGTTAATTAATACCTGGGGGAGCAAACGACTGTGCATATCTCTCTGTGTTATAGAGGATGAACAATTTATGAGTTTATCCTGTGTAAAGCTTATACACGGTAAAACGGATTTATTTGGGTTTAGACCCCGGTGGGAGTTGGGCATCTGAGTGTTAAAGACAGGTACGCTTCTGTTAGCTGCTTTCAGGTAAACCTGCAGCTTTGGGACAAGTAATTCAGACCCTGAGTCTTTGTTGGAGCAGATGGGAGTGTCTGGCTCAGCAAAACAGGGTGCTGGGGTCCTGAGGTGGCAGGGAAAGCAGGGGTAGAAGTAGTCTTGGTACATCAGGTGGCAGCTCTTAAGAGGGTTTCTGTGATCCAACCCGTCACACCCCTGGCGGTGTTGCATTTTCTGCCTTTATAGCCTCTCTAATCTCCCTGAGCATTTCACAATCAATGTCACCATCCCAGTCAGGTGGTCGGTAGTATATTCCTACTGCTATACTCCTATTGTTCAAGCATGGAATTTCTGTCCATAGAGATTCTATGGTACAGGTTTATTCATTTAGGATTTTTACTTTATTTCACATATAATGCCACTCCTCCACCAGCATGACCTACATTGTCATTCCTATATATTTTGTATCTTGGTGTTACCATCTCCTGTTGATTATCATCGTTCCACCAAATTTCCATGATGCTTATTATATCACTATCCTCATTTCATGTCAGGCACTGTACTTTCCCCCATCTTAGTATTTAGACTTCCAGCATTTGTATATAAGTACTTGTACATTTTGTCAATGTTCATTTGCCTGCTTTTATGTTATATTTAAATAGGATTCTGTTACATTTGCCTTTCTCACTGGCTCCTAGCTGTACTTTACTAATTTCTTTCCTATGCTCTTTACTAGGATATAGCGTTCCCCCCTTTAATAAATTCATTCCCCAGGGGATGTCTCCGCCTGAGCCCTGTGTTCCATCACACCTATGGGTGTTCCCCAAGCTATTAGTTTAAAAAGTCCTCTACAACCTTTGTAATTTTGTGTGCCTGCAGTCTGGTTCCATTTTGGTGTAGGCAGTGGCCCTTCTTCCTGTATAGGTTCCTCCTTTCCCAGAAGGTTCCCAAGTTCCTAATATACCTAAATCCTTCCTCCCTACACCATTGTCCCATCCACACATTGAGACAGGCAATTCTCTCAGTCTTCCAGGCCCCACTTTTGGAGGTGGAAGCATTTCAGAGAATGCTACCATGGAGATCCTGGACTTTAATCTCTAACCTAGCAACCTAAATTTTGCTCCAGTGCCTCTCTCCTACATTTTCATATGTCATTGATATCTACCTGCACCATGACCATTGTCTGCTCTCCAGCACTGCACATACAAAGTTTTGGATGATATAGAGCTGCTGGGGGTTGCAAGTACTTTGGCAGATAGGATTAAAACTCAAAATGATCTGCATAGACTGTAGAAATGGTCTGAAATAAATAGGTGAAATTCACTAAAGACAAATGCAAAGTACTCCACTTAGGAAGGAACAATCAATTGCACACATACAAAATGGGAAAGGGCTGCCTAGGAAGGAGTAATGTGGAAAGGGATCTTGGGGTGATAGTGGTTCATGAGCTAAATATGAATCAACACTGTAAAACTGTTGCAAAAAAAGTGAACATCATTCTAGGATGTATAAGCAGCAATGTTGTAAGCAAGACTCTAGTCCGCACTCATAAGGCCTCAGCTGAAGTATTGTGTCCAGTTCTGGGTTCCACATTTCAGGAAAAATTGGAGACAGTCCAGGGGAGAACAACAAAAACAAAGGTCTAGAAAACATGACCCATGATGAAAGATTGAAAAAATTTTGGTTTGTTTAGTCTGGAGGAGAGAAGACTCGGCAGGGGCAGGACATTATAACAGTTTTTAAGTACATAAAAGGTTGTTATAAAGAGGAGAATGAACAATTGTTCTTGTTAACCTCTGAGGATGGAACAAGAAGCGATAGGCTTAAATTGAAGCAAGGGAGGTTTAGGAGAAAACTTCCTAACTGTCAGGGTAGTTAAGCACTGGGGTTGTGGAATCTCTGTCATTGGAGGTTTTTAACAATACCTGTCAGAAATTCTCTAGTTATTATGTAGTCCTGCATTGAGTACAGGGGACTGGAGTAGATGACCTATTGAGGTCGTTTCCAGTCCTACACTTCTGTGATTCTATACACTGTCTGGAAATCTCATGAGATCTGCAACCTTTGCACCCGGAAGGCATGTGGTTCTCCTAATCATCACAAACGCAACTATTTCCTATAACTGAGTCCTCCATTACTGTTACCTGGCTCTTCCTAATAACTGGGGTTCCCTCCTCAAGAGGGGCATCAGTGTGAGGGAAAACCATGACATCATCTGGAAAGAGGGTCCCAACTATGGGATTGTTTCCCTCTGCTCCAGCTTGATATTCTCCTTTCCCGAGACTTTCATCCTCCCTTAATAGCACAGAGATTATAAGACTGGGGATGTGACTGTTCTATTGTATCCCTGAAAGTCTCATATACCTCTCTGTCACCCTTAGCTCTTCCAGTTCAGCCACTCTGGCCTAAAGAGCCCATAATGTGTCTCTGAGGGCCAAGAGCTGCTTTCACCATAAGCACACATACGACACCTGCCCACGGGGCAGATAATTGTACATGCATTCAATGCAACAAACTGGATAGCCCCCCACTCTGCTGCTGGACTTCAGTCTGCATTATTTTTATTCTTGCAGAGTTTTTTGTTTTGTTATGTTTTTTGGTGGGGGGTTTAGTGGTCTACGTTTAGAGTATGTTTGTTAGGTATATCTACCTCTTCAAACTTCCTTTTAAAACTCCTCTTTTTGCAGCTCCTGTTTGCTACATGGAGGCAGTTTAATGGCTCAAAACTTTGATGTTCTTAAAAGTTCTCATTTTGTTAGGTTTATATCACTGACCCCCAAGAATGGAGGAGCTGTTGCAACTATAATAATGGTCAGGTGCTCTGTGATGATTTAATTCAAATGTGCAATTGCTTTTTCAGTACCCCAACCACACTGGTGTGAAGAGGAGGCAGTTTATATATAAATTATATGAATAATAAAATCAGGTTCTATTGATAACTATATATTTGACAGTTATACAATTGTCAGTACAATTTAATAGCAGAAAGTCAGCAATGAAAAAAACTCCTATATGTTTAAAAAATATGAATAGACCAAAACATTACGGTCTGGTTCCTGCTTACTCTAAAGCACATTCTCAACTTTGCACATGAGACTAGTTTATACTTATATGTATAAAGTTAAACATATACTTTAGGGTTTGCAGGATTGGGACCAAAATGTGTAAAACATCAAGAATGGTAGATGATATACATATATGAGAAATACAAGGTAGGTGAAGGAATATCTTTTATTAGACTAACTTCTGTTGGTCAAAGGGACAAGATTCTGAGCTTACACAGAGCTCTTCAGGTCTGGAAAAAGTAACCAGAGTGTCTCATACATTACACAGATATAGAATACATGATCATATGGTATAGCATAAAGGTTTTATCAGCATGAGTCTGGGATGTCTGCATTACTTATGACCCAGTCTGCCTGTAAAAAGCTCACTGTAGTTTTATTATTATTTAACATTTATATTGTGATAGTACCTAAAGGCCATAATCCGGTTGGGCCACACTGAGTTAGGTACTATACAAACATATAATAAATTACAGTCTGTGCCTCAAGGAGCTTGAAATACAATATGACTTATGGAACATTTTACATGGCTTTAATCCATATATTTTATAGTTTTAACTTTTTTCCTTTGTTTTGATACAGTTTCTGTGCTTTGGAAGCTTAGGATTCTCCACCCCCCCCCCTTTTTTTTTTCCTATTCACTCCTGTACATGGGGTTTTTTTAACACAGTTTCAGTCCGCATGCTCATATTACTAGCACAGGGATGACTGTACTAAAGAAAAGATGTATCGATACCCGGACGTGAGTATGCTATACATAAATCACAGTTATCTGATGTAACAGAAAAATTGTTGATGCTTCATGACTTTTACTCATATTTCATCAGTAGCTGTAGGGCCATACTTCTTTACTCAAGCTTGTTTATTTCTGAAATAGTTCTCTGCATTGGGCATCTTTGCTATCATTTTCTACCATAATACAACTTTCTGCCTCATTGATCTTCAATTTACATTGGCATTGACAGATATATTATTATGTACGGTTCTTATGTATTTTTTTTGCAAAGTAACATTAGTAGATTCTGATGCTGCAAGGTGCTGAGCAACGTAAGCTTTCCTTCATGTCTTCTAAATCATTATGACCATTGTGAGTCAATATTGACAAAATGATTGGTGATAATCATAAAAATGTTATTTTCACATGTTTTTCCTTCATTCTCCATGTCTGCCTTTGATTGTTACTCTGATGAATCATTTGATAAAGAGCAGTTATCACCTGAGGCATTGTCATCACATTCTCATTTACCGGTGTAATTGATGGGGTTTGAAGTTCTTGAGCAGGATTTCCTGAGATCCTATCTTCTAAAGTAAATGTCAAAATCAGTATGCATGCAATGTTTAATATTTTACTGTGATTTGTATTCTTTACTAACAAATATTAATGTATGTGTTTACAAATAATAAATATTCTGGGCCTGATTCTGTACTACTTTATACCTTATGTAGTCATTCACATATGTGCAAAGTGGTTGTAAAACACTACCCGTCTGTGTAAATAAATACACAAGGTGCAAGGCAGTGGTGAATCAAACCGCTGCTATCAGCAGCTCTGTGAGAGGGGAGTTCAGCTTTCTCTTGGTCTCTATCAGCACCTTGCAGGACTAAGCCCTTAGGGCTTACAACAGAAGTCTGCACTTAGCTAAGAGGTTATAGCATTTCTTTATTGATGCTGATCTTCCTTCAATCATCCATGCCTTTGTTTCTGGCAGGTTGGAGTACTGCTGCAACACAGTGTATTGGGGCTGTTTTGAAGGCCACTTGAAAGCTTTAGCTAGTGCAGCATGCAGTTGACTACTTGGTTAGTGGAGCAGGTCAATGTGAGTAAACTGCCTATGCTATGTGAACAGAACTAGCTTTCAATCTGCTTTCAAGTTCTGTTCCAAATATTTAGTCCTACTTTAAAGCCCTGGGTTCTAATCCATAAAGCCTTGTAAAGTTTGGAAGCTGGCTACTCTGTAGAGTGCCTCTTTCCCTATGCACCATTACTATGACTGAGATCAGAGAAGTTGTTTTTGCGGACAGACCCTAGATCTGTGATGTTTTCATGTAAGGTTCTCCAACTGCAAGACTTGCTGCCTCTGGTGGTCTCCCAAAGACTGCTTGCTTGCAAAATGCATGATGCAAAATATATCTTTTTTTGGTCAGGGATTTAGTCTCTCTGTGTTGGGTTTTTACAGTTGGTTGGGACAGTGGAGACTTAATTCTGTTTGTGTTGTCTATTGTGAGCACTTTAAATTATGTTGTGTGCCTAGATAATGCTATAATGGATACATAGAAAGAAATCAAACTATTTAATACTTTTTATCTGTTGAAGAAAATTTGGGTCTCCTGAATTCCAGCTAACGTGTATCTATTCATTGAGCATAAAGCTTACATATATCCAATGTTTAGTTTACCAGTTCATTTTAAAGTTTTGCAACCAAAGTTGAGCCTCTGATCTTGCCTCACATAGATGTCACACCATCAAGATTACCAATAAATAGCATCAATTCACAGTCTTAAGCCATGACTACACTACAGAGTTAAGTCAACTTAAATTTAGTCAACGATCATAAACCACTGTGCATATTCACACAATGCTTCTTGTGTTGGCAGAGCACATCCACAGTTGGTGCTCTAGCACCAATAGAGGGAGCAGTGCACTGTGGGTAGCGATCCCATTGTGCAAATTGCCACCTTCTCCCATTAGGAGTTCTGGGATTGCAGTGCATCATGGGGGCAGGATCACCGCCCCAGGAGGCAGTGTTCTCTGTCCCATAATTCCAAAGGCTTTCAAATATGTTTTGCGCCATTTTTCAACTGCCCCTGTAAACTTTGTGCCCACCATCTGTGCCTGAAAGCATGGATCCTGCACTGATCACCTGTCTTGTGATGAGTGTTATGAACACAATGCGGCTGATCCTGCAGCATTTCATTAGCTGCAAATCTGAAGAGGAATCCATGCTGCCTGCCCTGCTGTGTGCCATGGAAAGGAAGAATTCAAGACTGATGATGGCATTCATGGAGCAGCTGCACATGGTGGACCATCACTACTGGGCTCGGGAGGCAAGCACTGAGTGGTGGAATCAGATTGCGATGCAGGTATGGGATGATGAGCAGTGGCTGCAGAACTTTTATATGCACAAAGTCACCTTCCATGAATTGTGTGCGGAACTCGCCCCCACCCTGCGGCGCAAGGACACCAGAATCAGAGCTGCCCTAACTGTGGAAAAGCATGTGGTGATCGCTGTGTGGAAGCTGGCAGACTGCTACTGGTCAGTCACAGATTAGTTTGGAGTTGGGAAGTCCACATGGGGATTGCGATGATGCAAACATGCAGGGCAGGGCCATTAATCGCCTCCTCTACAAAAGACTGTGACTCTGGGCAATATGCAGGAAATGGTGGCTGTGTGGTAATGGGATTCCCTAACCGTGGCGGGGGGATAGATGGCATGCATATCCCAATTCTGGCCCCAGACCAGCTTGCAATGGAGTACATCAGCCGAAAGGGCTTTTTCTCAATGGTATTGCAGATGCTGGTGGATCAATGGGGTCATTTCAGTGACATCAATGCAGGGTGGTTAGGGAAGGTGCATGTCGCATGCATCTTCAGGAACCCTGGCCTGTATAGAAAGTTTCATGCGGGGACTTTCTTTCCAAACCAGAAGATTCCAATAAGGGATGTGGAAATGCCCATACTGATCTTGGGAGACCCAGCCTACCCCTTACACCAGCCTCACACCGGAAATCTTACCAGCAGCAAGGAGCACTTCAACAACAGGCTCAGCAGGTATAGAATGTGCATTCTGTAGATTAAAGGGTCGCTGGCATTACCTTTTTGGATAATATTGGGGAAAATATTCCCATGGTTGTAGCAGCCTTCTGTGCTCTACATCACATTTGTGAAGCCAATGGGAAAAAGTTTCCCTAGCAGTGGAGCATCAGGATGGATCTACCTGGTGGCTGATTTTGAAGAGCCAGAGATCAGGGCTGTTAGAGGGGCTCAACGGGGGGCTATTCGAATCAGGGAGGCTTTGAAGCAGCATTTTGACAATGAGCGCCGGTAATGTGTCTTTCTGTAATGCATTCAGCCAGGTGTTGTTTACTTGCCACCTTGAAGGATCCTTGTAATGATTCCTGCCTGAGCACTAATTGTAGTTGGCAAATATGCCAATTGCCACTGTGTATGAATTTCTGCTGCAACCAAACGTGTGTAGGTCACAAATAAAGAATAACTGGATATGTAAGACTAATGTAAGACAGCAATACCCAGATTAACATTTTTTACAAGGGACATGACAGTGAGCAGCACTCTCTGAAATGAGCATCTCACAGCTGGGTGTAAGTCTAGCTGTCATTACAGAAAATGTCCCTATGGCCGGGAATGTGCAAGGAATGTATGCGGGGAGTTTGGTGAGAGCAAGGAATCTGTTTTGTATGGGCTGCAGAGGGCGTCGAGCATGCATGGGTTCCGACTGCAGCACTGATTCATCCACTTCTGCCCCTGCCTCCTCTCCTGGCTATCTATTTCTAGTTTTTTTGTTTGTCTTTCCATGTTCTATGCTCGCTATTGGCCTGATCTAACGATTGCAGCCCTTTGCAAAACATGTCCTCCTTACTCCTCGTTCACTTCCTTATCTGACAGAGACGTTCCGCTGATGTGTAGTCCCTCAAGGGCACAGCTGCAGAAAGAAGCAAAAGAAACAATACATGGAGTCAGTATTGTGTGTGCATTCTCTGTCTTGAATGATAAAAGTTACATACACCTCTTGCTCACTTTCCCTTGGCAAGCACACACCATGGACAGAGTACTAAACATGGTGAGTTCGGCCCATATGTGTGTGTGTGCACGCCCAAAGGGTCAGGGTGGTTTCAGAAGGGGATCAGTACAAGCGTCTAGGGCCACTATTCTGAACACTGGCACCGTTTTTCTCAGGTGGGAGCAACTGAAGCTGAAATCACACTACTGAGAGTAACCGAAGATGCAAGGGCATCTTCTGCCTGCATGCATCTTCAAACTGGATCTGTGCGCTGCTCGCCTGTGTGCCACTTTGGGTCCTGCAGAAGTCATTGCTGATTGGCACAGCAAGGATTCCTACAGTGGGGGAAGGGAAACAAACTAGTTCTGCCTAGGAACCTTCGGCAGAGGATTGCAGCGTATCTGCAGGAAAGTTTCCTAGTGATCTCTATGGAGGATTTCCGGGAGATCTTGGTGTGCCTTAACAGACTTTTCCGCAGCACCCCCACTGTGTAGCTGTACCGGTGAATGAGAAGCAGATGCAAACAATACCTAGCATAGGCGCTGACTCCATGGGTGCTCCAGGGCTGGAACCTCTGAACCACCTCCCCGCCCCAGCTCGCCTCCACTCCGCCTCCTCCCCTGAGCGCACCACCGCGTCCTGCTTCTCCCCCGTCCCTCCCAGCGCTTGCTGTTTTGTGTGGCGAGCGCTGGGGGAGAGGGGGAAGGAGGAGGAACGCGGCGCGCTCGGGAAAGAGGCGGGGATGGGCAGGGATTTGGGGAGGGGTCCAATAGGGGCAGGGAGGGGGCGGAGTTGGGGTGGAGGGGCACAAGCACCCACCGGCGCCAAGGAAAGTTGGCACCTGTGATACCTAGTGTTAATTTAAATCCCTTCTCCCATGTGCACCATGTAACAAAATAAAGGACACTTCTGTCTTATGTAGCTGTGCACTATCAAAGCAAAATGAGTACTTACCGCCCCCCTCCCCCCCCCCACTTCAGGTACACCAAAGCTGGACTGCTGGGATTGGCTAGACCGTTTTGGAATCAAAAAGAGGTCCTGTTTTGCCACACCAGCGGACGAGCCTGTCATCTGTCCTACATCCTCCTCCAAGTCGACCTTGTCCACCGCTTCGTCCTTGGGGTTGACTTTAATGACTGCTGTCTCCAATCCCCTCGAAGTATCCACGGGTTTATTGGGGGTAGAGGTCGGATTGCCGCCAAGGATTGCATACAGCTCCTTATAGAAACGGCATGTCTTTAGCACTGCACCAGAGCAACAGTTGGCCTCCCTTGCCTTCTAGTATGCCTGCCTCAGCTCCTTGATCTTAGCATGGCACTGCTGTGTGTCCCATTTGTGCCCCTTCTCATTCATGCCATGAGCAATCTGCTCGTAGGTATCAAAGTTCCTATAGCTGGATTGGAGCTGCCACTGCACAGCCTCATCTCCCCACAAACCCAACAGATCCAGCACCTCTGGTGTACTCCAGGCAGGAGCGCGTTTGCTGCGGAAACCCAGCATGGTCGTCTGGGAAGATGTGGTTGGGAGCTGTCCATGTCAAACAGGAAGTGGAATTTCAAAAATTCCCAGGGCTTTAAAGGGGGAGGAGTGCAGGCCTTTGTACCTGGCTGCAGGGCAGCGGAGTAGAAACCTCTAACCAGAGTGGTCATGATGGGCAGTGTGGGACACCACCTGGAGTCCCTTTAAGGTGACATAAGCAAGCACAGTGTCTACTCTACACTGATGGTGTGTCATTCTAACTTGGTTGCAAAAAGCTCTATGCTGCTGGTCAAGGTGGTTTTATTATGTTGGCATAGCAGGAGAGTTAAATCAGCGGGAGGAACATTGTTGTGTGTACACCTCCACTGATTTGTTGACGAAACCTGACTTGTTGACAAAAATGTGTAGTGTAGACAAGGCCTCAGGCAAGGCAGAATCTACCTGGAATTGATTAATGTATAAAAGAAATTGGAAACCCTAGATGTTCAAATATTAAAAAGAAAACATGAATCCCATCTGAAAAGGAGTGATTTCTACGCATAAGTTAATTGTACAGGAAAGTCCAGATCGGATATAGCAGGTGGGGTAAAATCCTGGCCCTAGTGAAGTCAATGGCAGATCTCCCACTGACTTCAATTGGGCCAGAATTTCACCCCTGGTATTTAGTGAGGCACAAGAGACTTGCCTTATTATGTCAGTAAGTTCAGTTGCAATAAGGATCTGCAAGCTCTCAGTGTGTGCCCAGGCCTTCTGAAGTACATGGAGGTTTTGCACATGGATAGCTAACAGGTTTGACTTCTTACCTGGTATTAGAATGCAGTTCCTTCTGGTTTTTCTGTGCCTTGATGTGAATGCTAGAGACTGCATTTGTAATAAATATCGTAAAACTATAGTACTGATCACAGTATCAATAAGGTGGGGACAGGGTTTGCTAAGATGAAACAGCAATAAAGCAAGAACCAATTAATATTTTTTAAAAATTCAGTATGTAATTAACTGTGGACCAATAAATAATACAAATATTCTGAATTTGATATACACAAAAGAAAGAAAATGTAGAAATGTTTATTAGTGTGTAATGATTAACGTTAATAGTTTCAACCTGACACAGTATGGGGTTAAATTTGGAGGCTAAGAACAACTGTTTTTATCAAATATTCACACCTTAATATCCAGAAAGATAAAGCGTTAAAAGCATTAGGGAACTTGCACCATAGTCAGTAAATCATATTTGTCAATAAGCAAAAGACCTCTGTGTTTAGTTACTAGCTCTCAACTTGTACAGTGTACCTTAAGTGTACATGAAAGAGAGCCAATAAATCCACCTCTTCTGGCTTCTGTAGGTGGCAGGATCAGGGCCTACGTGACTCCAAAATCCAATGATTCTAGTAGGATCAAAGCATGAGGTCCTTATTAAGGTTTTGAACCTGCAGATTTTTCAATTTGGGCAGACTCTCCATTAACTTCAGTGGGGTCTCACATAGGGTCAGGGGTTTGATGTCGCAGATTCGAGGCCTTAATTTCTTTCCTCAGTACTTGACTTCCACTAACACCATCGATTAAAGGAAGTGGAGAAGGATTTCCCCCATAGTGATTGTGACATTACGCCACATATTCTTCACAGACATATTCTTATGATATGAATATGGCATAACTAAGCTGTATTTTATGCAAGATGGGTTGTGAGATATCATTAGAAAGGTTATAATTTACTGAATATAATTATCCAGTTTGTATTCATGTATCATTTCTGTATCTGAAGTTAGGAATATTGACTATGTAACAATTACAACTGTGTTTTCATCTGGGGACCGCCCACCAGACAGTATGCAAACAGCCTGGATGGACTATTGGGGGAAAAATAAGTCTTTGACGATGCTAATCTCCCTCTTTCCTGAGAAGTTTCCTGGGATGCTGCTTTGACACTGCAGGGTCAGGTGATCATGTCACCTGGTGCTGGACACTATCTTGGACTTCTAACGTTTTTCCATTAAGAGGGGGTGGGGGTCAAACTGGGAAACAAAAGATTCCCGCCATATGCAAATCCTATTTAAGGTTGGGGAGTGAGTTAATCTAGGCCAGAGGTTGGCAAACTATGGCCTGGGGGTGGCATCCAGCCCTTCAGACATTTTAATCCGGCCCTCGAGCTCCCAAGGGGGAGCAGGGTCCAGAGCTTTCCCTGCTCCAGCCGGGAAATGGGGTCTGGGGCTTGCCCTGCTCCACGTGTGCTGTGGCTCCGCATGGCTCCTGGAAGCAGGAGCATGTCTCCCCTCTGGCTCCTACACGTAGGGGTAGACAGGGGCTCTGCACGCTGCCCCTGCCTCAAGCACTGCCTCCTCAGCTCCCATTGGCTGGGAACCACAGCCAATGGGAGCTGCAGGGGCGGTGCCTGCAGACGGAGCAAGGGAGCAGAGCTGCCTGACTGCGCCTCCACATAGGAGCCAGAGGGGGGGGACATGTTGCTGCTTCTGGGAGCTGCTTGAAGTAAGTGCCACTCAGAGCCTGCTCCCCCTCCCACCCTCCAAACCCCTCGGTCCCAGCCTGGAGCACCCTCCTTGCACCCTCAACCCCTCATCCCCAGCTGGAGCCACACCCTCCCCGCACCCTAGCCTCCTGCCCCAGCCCAGAGCTTCCTCCCGCTCCCTGAACACCTCATTTCTGGCCCTGTCCCAGAGCCCACACCCCCAGCTGGAGCCCTGACCCCCTCCCACATCCAAACCCCTACTTTCATGAGCATTCATGGCTCCCCCCCATACAATTTCCATACCCAGATGTGGCCCTTGGGTCAAAAAGTTTGCCCACCCCAATCTAGGCTCTTCTCCACTGCCTCCCCACCCAAGAAGGAAGATTGCTCAAAAACACCTGAAGAAACTAAGGCCTGGTCTACACTATGACTTTAATTCAGATTTAGCAGCATTAAATCGAAATAACCCTGCACCCGTCCACACAACAAAGCCTTTTATTTCGAAATAAAGGGCTCTTAAAATCGATTTCTGTACTCCACCCCGACGAGCGGAGTAGCGCCAAAATCAATATTGTCATTTCGAATTAGGGTTAGTGTGGCCGCAATTCGATGGTATTGGCCTCCGGGAGCTATCCCACAGTGCACCATTGTGACTGCTCTGGACAGCAATCTGAACTCGGATGCACTGGCCAGGTAGACAGGAAAAGCCCCGCGAACATTTGAATTTTATTTCCTGTTTGCCCAGCGTGGAGAGCACAGGTGACCACAGAGAGCTCATCAGCACAGGTAACCATGCAGGCCAATAATCGAAAAAGAGCACCAGCATGGACCGTACGGGAGGTACTGGATCTGATCGCTATATGGGGAGAAGATTTAGTGCTAGAAGAACTTCGTTCGAAAAGATGAAATGCCAAAACTTTTGAAAAAATCTCCAAGGGCATGATGGAGAGAGGCCACAATAGGGACTCAGATCAGTGCCGCGTGAAAGTCAAGGAGCTCAGACAAGCCTACCAGAAAACAAAGGAGGCAAACAGTCGCTCCGGGTCAGAGCCGCGGACATGCCGCTTCTACGCCGAGCTGCATGCAGTTCTAGGGGGGGCCGCCACCACTACTCCACCTCTGACCGTGGATTCCAAGGCGGGGGTAATCTCATCAACTACACCTGAGGATTCTGTGGACGGGGAAGAGGAGGAGGAGGAGGACGAGCTTGCGGAGAGCACACAGCACTCCATTCTCCCCAACAGCCAGGATCTTTTTCTCAGCTTGACTGAAGTACCCTCCCAACCCTCCCAAGCCAGTATCCAAGACCATGACCCCATGGAAGGGACCTCAGGTGAGTTTACCTTTTAAAATATAAAACTTGTTTTAAAAGCAAGCGTTTTTTAATTATTACTTTGCCCTGGGGACTTGGGATGCATTCGTGGCCAGTACAGCTACTGGAAAAGTCTGTTAACATGTCTGGGGATGGAGCGGAAATCCTCCAGGGACATCTCCATGAAGCTCTCCTGGAGGTACTCCAAAAGCCTTGCCACAAGGTTTCTGGGCAGTGCAGCCTTATTCTGTCCTCCATGGTAGGACACTTAACCACGCCATGCTTGCAGCAAGTAATCTGGTATTGCATGACAAAGCCTGGCAGCGTATGGTCCCGGTGTTTGCTGACATTCAAGCAACATCCTTTCTTTATCTCTGTCAAGGCTGCTTCCCCACTTTGAACTTTAGGGTACAAATGTGGGGGCCTGCATGAAACTTCTACGCTTAACTACCAGCTTAGATCTGGTCTGCTGCCACCACTCTCGATGCTAATTCCCTTCCCTGGGTAGCCTTGAGAGACTCTTCACCAATTCCCTGGTGAATACAGATCCAAACCCCTTGGATCTTAAAACAAGGAGAAATTAACCATTCCCCCTCCTCCCTTCCACCAACTCCTGGTGGATCAAGATCCAACCCCCTTGGATCTAAAAACAAGGAAAATCAATCAGGTTCTTAAAAAGAAGGCTTTTAATTAAAGAAAAGGTAAAAATCATCTCTGTAAAATCAGGATGGAAAATAACTTTACAGGGTAATCAAACTTAAAGAGCCCAGAGGACCCCCCTCTAGCCTTAGGTTCAAAGTTACAGCAAACAGAGATAAACACTCTAGCAAAAGGTACATTTACAAGTTGAGAAAACAAAGGCAAACTAACACGCCTTGCCTGGCTCTTTACTTACAAGTTTGAAATATGAGAGACTTGTTCAGAAAGATGTGGAGAGCCTGGATTGATGTCTGGTCCCTCTTAGTCCCAAGAGCGAACAACTTCCCAAACAAAGACACAAACAAAAGCCTCCCCTCCCGCCCAAGATTTGAAAGTATCTTGTCCCCTTATTGGTCCTTTGATGTCAGGTGTCAGCCAGGTTACCTGAGCTACTTAACCCTTTACAGGTAAAAGGATTTTGGAGTCTCTGGCCAGGAGGGATTTTATAGTTCTGTACACAGGAGAGCTGTTACCCTTCCCTTTATAGTTATGACAATCTCGCTGTGTAATCTTCAGGAGAGTGATATCGCTCATGGTAACCTGGTTGAAATACGGGAATTTAATTAAGGGGACAGGGGTGGCCGTTCCTACTGGGCTGTTTGCCTGTGGCTGAAAAGAAATCCTTCCCTGCAGTTAGCCAAGCGCGCGGGGAATTGGCCCTGAGCTTTTCGTGTTTGGCTAGCAGGGATCTTCCCTGATACCAGCCACGTAGTGGGGGGAGGGGTAAAGCGATCATCCCAGAGAATTGGATGGGAGGGGGGGTTAGTTTGTTTTCTGCTGCTGAAGGTTAACAGGAAAACCGCAGCACTCAACGGGCTTTGCTTGGTGTGTGGGAAAGGAGGGTGCAGAAGCCGAAAGACAATGGCTTACCATGGCCGCATGCAAGCCGAATTCTGTTGCCCGGACCTGCATCTGTGATCTCTAGCAGCAAAGCCACAGGCACTCAATATTAAGAGGCAAAATGCGACCTTGCACAGAAATCACATGTGCTATGTAATGTGAATAATATTGGTCACCGTGAAAGAGTATGAGCATTGTTCTGCAAAATGTATCTTTTTAAAAAATTCTCTCCTTTTTTCCCTCCCTCCAGCAGCTGCAAATTTTTCAAGCCTCTCTCCTCCGTCCCGAAGGCTATCTCAGATAAGGCATCGGAAAAAGAAGACGCGAAACGAGATGTTCACAGAAATCATGGAATCCACCCGTAGTGAAAGAGCTCATCTGAATGAGTGGAAGGACACAGTTTCAAAGTATAGGAAAGAAGCCAGTGAACGTGAGGACAGGAGGGACCAACGTGAGGAGAGGAGAGACGCTCGAGATGAGAGGTGGCTGCAGGAAGATCAGAGGAGGCAGGATGCAATGCTGGGGCTGCTGCGTGAGCAAACAGACATGCTCCGGTGTCTGGTGGAGCTTCAGGAATGGCAGCAGGATAACAGAATGCTGCTACAGCCCCTGTATAAGCCCCCTCCCCCCTCACCATGTTCCATAGCCTCCTCACCCAGACGTGTAAGAACGCGGTGGGGGGAGGCTCCGTACACCCTCCCATTCCACCCCAGTGGACAGCCCAAGCAAAAGGCTGTCATTTTTTTAACCTTTTTTTAGTGGCCTTTTCCTTCCCGCCGATCCTCCTCCTCCCTTCCCGCCGATCCCTGCTAGCCAAACACGAAAAGCTCAGGGCCAATTCCCCCGCCCCACCCGGGTTCTCTCCCTCTTTTTATAATCAATTAATAAAGAATAAATGATTTTTAAATGATAGTGACTTTATTTCCTTTGAAAGCAAGCTGGGGGAAGGGGGAGGGTGGGTTCCTTACAGAGAATGAGTCAATAAAGGGGGCGGGTTTTCATGAAGGAGAAACAAACAGAAATTTCACACTGTAGCCTGGCCAGTCATTAAACTGGTTTTCAAAGCTTCTCTGATGGGCAGCGCTTCCTGGTGTGCTCTTCTAATCGCCCTGGTGTCTGGCTGCGCATAATCAGCATCCAGGTGATTTGCCTCAGCCTCCCACCCCGCCATAAAGGTCTCCCCCTTACTTTCACAGAGATTGTGGAGCACACAGCAAGCAGCAATAACAATGGGGATATTGGTTTGGCTGAGGTCTGAGCGAGTCAGTAACGATCGCCAGCGACCTTTTAAACGGCCAAATGCACATTCTACCACCATTCTGCACTTGCTCAGCCTGTAGTTGAACAGCTCCTGAGTCCTGTCCAGGCTGCCTGTGTATGGCTTCATGAGCCATGGCATTAAGGGGAAGGCTGGGTCCCCAAGAATAACTATTGGCATTTCAACATCCCCAACGGTTATTTTCTGGACCGGGAAGTAAGTCCTTTGCTGCAGCCATTTAAACAGATTAGTGTTCCTGAAGACGCGAGTGTCATGAACCCTTCCCGGCCAGCCCACGTTGATGTTGGTGAAACGTCCCTTGTGATCCACAAGTGCTTGCAGCACCATTGAAAAGTACCCCTTGCGGTTTATATACTGGGTACCCTGGTGCTCAGGTGCCAAGATAGGGATATGGGTTCCATCTATTGCCCCACCACAGTTAGGGAATCCCATTGCAGCAAAGCCATCCACTATGACCTGCACATTTCCCAGAGTCACTACCTTTCATAGCAGCAGCTCAGTGGTTGCTTTGGCTACTTGCATCACAGCAGCCCCCACAATAGATTTGCCCACTCCAAATTGATTCTCGACTGACCGGTAGCTGTCTGGTGTTGCAAGCTTCCACAGGGCTATCGCCACTCGTTTCTCAACTGTGAGGGCTGCTCTCATCTTGGTATTCTTGCGCTTCAGGGCAGGGGAAAGCAAGTCACAAAGTTCCATGAAAGTGCCCTTACGCATGCGAAAGTTTCATAGCCACTGGGAATCGTCCCACACCTGCAACACTATGCGGTCCCACCAGTCTGTGCTTGTTTCCCGGGCCCAGAATCAGCGTTCCACGGATAGAACCTGACCCATTTACAACATGATCTCCAAAGCACCGGGGCTCGCGGTTTGAGAGAATTCTATGTCCATGTCCATGTCCTCATCACTCTTGTCGCTGCGGTGCCGTCGCCGCCTCCTCCTCTCATCGTTTTTCTGGTCCTGGCTCAGCATAAACTGCACGAGAACGCGCAAGGTGTTTACAATGTTCATGACTGCTGTCTTGAGCTGAGCGGGCTCCATGCTTGCTGTGGTATGGAGTCTGCAGTGTTCACCCAGAAAAAAAGGCCTGAAATGGTTGTCTGCTGTTGCTTTCATGGAGGGAGGAGTGAGGCTGTACCCAGAACCACCTGCGACAATGTTTTTTGCCCCATCAGGCACTGGGGTCTCAACCCAGAATTCCAATGGGCGGGGGAGACTGCGGGAACTATGGGAGAGCTATGGGATAACTACCCACAGTGCAACGCTCCAGAAATCAATGCTAGCCCCGGTACATGGACGCACACCTCCGAATTAATGTGCTTAGTGTGGCCACATACATTTGACTTTATACAATCTGTTTCCAAAATTCGAATTATATAAATTCAGATTAATCCCGTAATGTAGACATACCCAAAGGATCTAAACTAGGGGGGGAGGGGCTGAGTCCAGGTGAGCAAGGTCTAGCCTGTGAAAGGAATATCTGGAGATTTAAGCTGCTAGCGGTGCAGTTTACCTTCAAGAAACTTTGCAATCTGCATAAAACAACATATAGGGTAAGAATTTGCTACTATTAAGCAGTTAATTTAGTGTATTAAGCTTAGTTTGCAGGTTTTGTTTTATTTGCTGAGTAATCTTTTGATCTGTTTGCTAATCCTTATAATCAATTGAAATCTATCCTTTGTAGTCTATAAACTTGCCTTTTGTTTATTCTAAAACCAGTTTGTGTAATTCGTAACCGGGGGAGTGGGGGGGGCAAAAAGCTGTGTATATCTTCCTCCACGTTGAGGAAGGGAGTGAATTTCATGAGCTTACGCTGTATAGACTTCTGTGCAGTGCAAGACAATACAATTTGGGGTTTACTCTCCAGGGGGGGTGTGGACTTGAATACTGGGCAATTTTCTAGCTGAGTCTTCCCCTGGAGAGCTGATTGCAGACTCTATGATTCTGCTGCTGGGTATGTCCCTACCTGTGTGTGTGCTGGAGGATGCCGGAGAGCCTGGCTCAACAAAATAGGGTAAGGGAGCCCAGGCTGGTGGAGCAGGTGGGCTCAGTGAAACCCCAGTACATCAAGTGGCACCCCAGAATGGGGGACAACCCGTCACAGTGATTATCGTGAACAATAAGTAAAGAGAGTCATGTTTCAGGTCTAGATGTGATTTGCACAGAACATTATACTTAAAAACAATAACAAACACACACTATTTTCTGGGGCAAAACAGGTGGAGACTTTTGAAGTGATTTTGTCTGTGTGTAATTTACATACGTGGTTGTTTGTTGTGCTGGGATTGTGCTAAAAACTCCCCTATTCAGCATTACCAATCCCAGGCATTCAAAATTCTTGAGTCAGGTCCCCCCCAAAAATCACAAGAATGGCTTAAAAATAATTAAAAATAATAACTTTGGGGTAATTTTTATTTTCCTTCTGGCTTTTGAGCCTTTAGAGATCATGTATTCCAGCTTTTCCTCTCAATCAGGGAGACTAGAAACTTAAATATTTTTTTAAAATGAGAGCTGAGATTCTCACATAATCCTATGACTCCAGATGCTGTGACTTTAAGAAAAACACCAAATATTATGAAATTTGCAATAAAATCATGAGAATTAGCAACTATGCTGGATTTGTTATGGAAACATGGCTATCCAATATTAAAGATGAAGGGAGAATGTCCAATTAATTAACTTTTGATTTGGTTACATAAAGATTTTGCAATTCAGTAGAACAAAGCTCTGCCTGTAACTGTTACTTGGGTGGTATCAGCAAGGTTCTATGAAAATCAAATTGCACACAGTACACTGTATTTAAAAGCAAGTCATAACTGGAAAAAAGGATAATTAACAATGATTCTTCTCTGCTTTGGGCATATAAAATAATAAGTTTTATGTTATCATATAGACTCCGATCCTGCAGTGGAGTGTATGTGGGCAGACTGCTGTCCTAGGTGGAGCCCTGTCAGGTTTCATGCAGCGGTAGCAGTTTGTCCACATAGTCTATACTACAGAGTTAGGTCGATGTAAGGCAGCTTACATCATCTACACTACAATGTTGCTCCGCCTGATGTAAGTTGCTCACTACACTGATCTAATAACTCCATCTCTGTGAGAGACGTACCATTTGGATTGATGCACTTAGGCTGACAAAGTGTTAGTTTATTGACTATTCCAGCTGTCAGTTGCCAGGGGCTGTGCCTGACAGCCAGATTTCAGCCGGGCTGACACCCGGAGCCTCGCTGCCCAGGGCTGACAGTGAGGCTTGTGGCTGTCAGCCCTGGATGGTGGGGCTCTGGGTGTCAGCCCTGCACAGGGCGGCAGGGTTCCAGGTGTCAGTGTCCCAAGTCGGTGCAAGCGTTCCTGATGAGGAAGCACACCACAGCAGAAGGAGTGTAGTGTGGACGTGAAGAGCCAATTTAATTACTGCAGTGGGTAACTTAAGTCAACTTAATTTTGTAGCGTGATCTGTTGCCGCATCAGGGTGACAGCACAGCAAATGAAATGTCAGATTTTCTGAAATTCTACTTATCATAGTAACTGCCATGAAAGGGATTTTAACATTTGCTTTGGTTTCTACAGGGAAACAATACTGGCACAATCATTCTTGTCATTACATGGGTTTAACTTTTCAGAATTAAATTCTATAAATTAATGAAGAGTTGTGCTTATGTGTTAAACTTTGTTTTCCACTATTGTGTACTGAGTCAGTTCCCCCTGGTGACCAGTAGATGGCACTTGAGTACACACTGAAAAGGAGACCAGAATGTTTAAGTGATTTATTTCTGATTGAAATTTTATATCTGTGCAAAAATAACTTTTTGAACAGGAACATGAGTATAAACTATATTATACACATGTGCATTAGATCCCAAACCGGCAAGCTGATCTGTGCAAGCCTGCCCTTTGCACCACATGAAGTGCCATTTAAGTTTAGGGAGTCTGACCAAGTGCAAATGTCTACCACGTATTGGATCTAATTGTAAGATCATGGCCTAAAACATGATCCACTGTGTGACCATAAACATGTGTACTACTTGCACTGTGAGTCTGGTAAGTTTACTTACTCATTTTACAGATAGACACACTTCAGGCATACAATGAAATACAAGATAAAAGACCACTTCTCTCTGCAGTACATTGAAAGCAGGGATTTAGCCATCTGACCAAAGTCCAGGAATGTGTTATTCCACATAGAAACTTGTATTTTCCTTTTCCACAGTAAGGTTTATTCTTTTTAAATAATGAAATTATTATATAGGAGACTGTCAGTTCAAAATCTTGTCAATAAAAAAATAATTTAAAAGCTGTTTCCAGTGCTTTCACCACCCTGGGTAAGGTTCTGGGCTGCAACTGTAAGGCCTGTTCTAAACAGGGCCAGCTCCAGGACCAGCGAAGGAAGCAGGTGCTTGGGGTGGCCAATACAAAGGGGCGGCACTCCGTCCAGTATTGGGGCAGCACCTCCAGGTCTTCGGCGGGAATTTGGCGGTGGGCCCCTCAGTCCCTCTCTTCCTCTTTGAGCTGCCGCCAAAGTGCTGCCGAAGAGGAAGAGAGGGAGTGAAGGACCCGTTGCCGAATTGCTGCCGAAGTATGAAGCGGCGCGATTGAGCTGCCACCAAAGTGCCGCCGATTGGCTTTTTTTTTTCTTCTTCTTCTTCTTCTTCTTTTTTTTTTGCCGCTTGGGGCGGCAGAAAAGCTGGAGCCGGCCCTGGGTCTAAACACAGATTTTGGACTGGTACAACTAAGTCAGTTAGGGGTGTCGTTTTCCCCCACCGAAATAATTATGCTGGTACAGTTCCTAGTTTGGACATAGATATGCCAGCATAGTTTATTCCCCTTGGTTTATGGCAAGAAGATATAAGAGGGAGGTATTGCTTTAACTATACTGGGATAGTTAAAGCAGTGCTATTGTGTATAGACAAGCACTAAGAGGCCCAGTACAGAACCCACAACCCAGGAATAGTGGGGGGGCTAAGGTATGGTGGCAGTCACCTTTCCATCCTCTCAATCCTGGTCTGATCCAGGGCTTCCAGCATACTTTAAGCAACCAGGGATTCCTGCCTAAATTACCGTAGCCTCCCCGGACTGCCCTGTGGGCTGCAGCGCTACCTGGAATCTCTGAAATGTTGCGTGTTGCAGTGTCATCTTGGCATGCCCCTCTCACCTCCAACACCAGGTTAGCCAGGGGGTGCTGGGAGGGCAGATTTATTACTGTCTATCACAGTGCATGCACCAGAGGAATTCTCCCCTGGTAGGAACCAAGATGTTTAGGGCCTCTTAGCACTGCTCTGGCCCTTTCACCTGGTGTACAGGATCCGGGATGGGGTGACCCATGCTGTTCCCCACCACACATGTATTTTAACACCGATTTATTTTCAAAGACTTCCTTCAGCCCAACTGCGTCACTTTTTATAAGAACAGCAAGGATGAAGCACTTTGTACTGAAGTGAAAGTGTCAATTTGCTGTCAAGCCATCAAGCTTCTTCAGTCCTCAAGTCTGCTATAATTAATGCAGTCCTGGAATGAGCTCAGATACTACAGTGATGAGGGTGGTATAAGAACTAGAATAGAATAGAATAGAATAGAATAGAATAGAATTCTGAGTTTAGCATAGACTGGAGGACAGGAGACCTGATTTCTGTACACAGCTCTGCCACATACTCCCTGCCGCAGTGCCCCTTCCATAAAATGTGGTTAATAGCTTACCTCTTTGAGGTTATGTATTGTTAAATTCACCAGTGTTCATAAAGTATTTTGAGAACCCAAGATAGAAAGTGCTAAATGACTTCAAAGTTTTATAATCTTTCTCTGGACCCGTTAACCTAAGGATCAGAATATATACCTTTCAGTGCAAAACATCCAATAAAGTATAAAACATTAATAACCACCAATACATATTGAAAGCCCAGCAATATAAGGTTTAGGGGTATATTTTCATCTCAGTGGATAGGATGGACAAGTGTAACTTCCAGTCCCATTAACTGTAAATAGGCATGTCAAAGTGACAATATGCTCTTGAGCTGAATTTTTGAATTAGTGACATAGCCTCCTACAAAATATATGCAGACGGTCTTCAGTTTAAAAAAAATATTGTGTGCATAGGAATTGAATGCTCATGCAGGGTGCCAGATAGACACTGCTATAGAGTGATATCCTATATTTTTCCACAGAAAAGCTAAAATATAGTCAGCAGACGTGCACACTTCCTTCCAGTGTACCACACATCTGACCTAGAAGGCCCATGAGCACAGGTGAGATGGTAGTTCAGTCTCTGAGCCTTTTGTGAGATTGCCAGTAGGGTTCCAATTATGGTAGTGGCAGTTTTTTGTTTTGAGGATAACATTTTCAAAGCTCCTAAGTCAGTTAGGTGCCTAAATCCTATTTTCAAAAGAGCAACAAATTCAGATTTTCAAAAAAGTGCCTAAAGATGCATTTAAGTGCGCAGTGGGATTTTCAAAAGTGCCTTTCAATGGGAGTTAGGTACCTAACCTCCTTAGTTGCTTTTGAAAATCCCACTCGCCACCTATCTGCAACTTTAGGTACCTCAATGTCTTTGAAAAAACTGGTCCTAAAGCACTTAATCCCACTGACTTTCAATGAGACATAGGCTCCTAAATGCTTAGGTGCTTTAGAAAAATTTTCCTGAGGACACTTGGACTGAGACCACATATACCTTCAAATAACCATCAGATATGTAACAGTTTTTGGTAACTGCTGACCTGGGGCCTGATCTGGCATTGTTTATGCTAAACACCTCCATAACTAGAATAAAAATTTAGAATGTTCAAGAAATGCAGAACAGGACTCCTGGATTAGATTTGAACAGAGATCTGGAAGTGAAAGGCTCAATAATCCCATTTCCTCTCACCTAAAGCATCCAGCTCTCCCTAACCTCAGCTTTGTGCGTCTAATGAAAATACAGTAATAATTTTGATTTTTCAGGATTTTGTTTACATTTTAAAATGAGTAGTATTTGTATATTTTGTCTTTTTATTTTGCAGTGCTCTGTCTTTTGAGAGCTCACTGTAGTAGTATAGCAATATTTTGTTTTCTGTATCCACTCTGCTGTTGCTAGGCAACTAAATACTAATACCAATTTGCATAACCCATTGTTTGGATTATATTAATATGCAGGCATTAGTGTGGTAATGTGACCAATCACAAACAAGGATCTCCTGAATGTCTGCCTCATTTCCTAATGCTTCTTGAAGCTGCTACTGAGTGAGCTTCTATATATTATCTAGTATTAAATGACATGTAGAAATGTTAGCACCAAGAAAAATATGACTTTACATACCCTGAGATCATCTTTATTTACTGAAAACAGAAGAGCATTCAAGGATAGAGAAGGGAGTGTGGTGAGAGGTTTAGTGTGACAGATACATTATTATGAGCAATAATTTTAAATGTAGGATGCCATGTTAAAAATTATCTTTGTGATAATGTGTGCCTTAGTAATTTACAATCCCATTGATAGATCTAAAATTGTTTGGCCACCTGTACAGAAACCATTTCTGGGAAAGATTCCAAAGCTATGGTGACCATGTTCTTTCCGATAGTATTGAGGCAGATTTTCAGAGCCATAGATGGCAGTTAGGCACCTAACTCACACTGATTTCCAATGGCAATTAACTGCCTCACAGCCATTTGTGCCTTTGAAAATCTCCTTCATATAAAATAATTTAATGTGGATTTTTTTTTTTCAAATCAGAAAACTGTCTTTGAAAAAGGCTAGGATACGTTACACGGATATAGAAAATATGGTTAGAATAGGGGATTGGCAATCAATAAACAAACTGGGAAATACAACCTAGATGGAGTTACTATAAGGTGGGTGCATTGCATAACTGGTTGGAAAACCGTTCCTAGAGGGTAGTTATCAATAGTTCACAGTCAAGCTGGAAGGCTGTATCAAGTGGAGTCCCACAGGGATCAGTTCTGGGTCTGGATTCTGTTCAACATCTTCATCAATGATTTAGATAATGGCATAGAATGTACACTTATAAAGTTTGCAGATGATACCAAGCTGGGAGGGTTGCAAGTGTTTTGGAGGATAGGATTAAAATTCAAAAGGATCTGGACAAACTGGAGAAATGGTCTGAAGTAAATTGGATAAAATTCAATAAGGACAAATGCAAAGTACTCCACTTAGGAAGGAACAATCAGTTGCACAGATACAAAATGGGAAATGACTGTCTAGGAAGGAGTACTGCGGAAAGGGATCTGGGGGTCATAGTGGATCACTGGCTAAATATGAGCCAACAGTGTAACTCCGTTGCAAAAAAAGCAAACAGCATTCTGGGATGTATTAGCAGGAGTGTTGTAAGCAAGGCATGAAAAGTAATTCTTCCACTCTACTCCATGCTGATTAGGCCTCAACTGGAGTATTGTGTCCAGTTCTGGGTGCCACATTTCAGGAAAGATGTGGACAAACTGGAGAAAGTCCAGAGAAGAGCAACAAAAATGATTAAAGGTCTAGAAAACATGACCTATGAGGGAATATTGAAAAAAATGGGTTTGTTTAGTTTGGAGAAGAGAAGACCAAGAGGGGACATAATAGTTTTCAAGTACATAAAAGGTTGTTACAAGGAGGAGGTAGAAAAACTATTCTCCTTAGCCTCTGAAGATAGGAAAAGAAGCAATGGGCTTAAATTGCAGCAAGGGCGGTTTAGGTTGGACATGAGGAATAACTTCCTAGCAGTCAGGATACTTAAGCAATGGAATAAATTACACAGGGAGGTTGTGGAATCTCCATTATTGGAGATTTTTAAGCGCAGATTACACAAATACCTGTCAGGGATGGTCTAGATAATACTTAGTCCATCCATGAGTGCAGGGAACTGGACTAGATGACCTCTCGAGGTTCCTTGCAGTCCTACAATTCTATGAGTCTATGATTCCTACGTTCTATTCCCAATGTTGCCACTTGCTCTGTGAACTTGAGCAATTCACTTGGGTCCATATTTTCAAGTGGGCTCTAATTTTGGGTGTCTTCATTTTTATGTGCCCAACGTGAGACACTAGATTTTCAGAGATGTAATATTGTATTTCAAGGAACAATTAAGAAGGTTATATGTCAGAGGTGTTGTTAGGATATCCTCTTAAATCTGTCATTAATTCAAGAGTAATGCATTATTTTGTGTAGGAATACCATGGATGTAGATGTGAAAATGGAAGTAAAAATCTGAAATATAAAGTTACCTTAAAATTCATGAAACAAATGTAAATCAGATACGTCTATCTTTTAATTTGTTATACATTTATGAAGAGCATTTCTTCTGGCTACAATAATTATTTTGGCCCCAATCCTGAAAACACTTAGAGACATGCTTGATTTTACTACTATTAGTAGAATTTACAAAATCCTGGCCATGGTGTGGTTATATATATATATATAATGCAAGAATGTTTTTGATGTACCTATAACTTTGGTGAAGCTCTATTTTCAGTAACAAATGTTTACCTAGAAATTTGAGATATGATGTAAAATTATGATTATGAATGTAAAGTTCTTCAGAAAAGGTGTCATGTAAGCATACAAACATAGTTATATGTACTGGGAAGTTGAACTCATATTGTGGTCAGAGTTAAAGATTGCTATGTAATTTTTTGGTTTCTTATTTGTACTTAAGCGTATTGATTGAAATATTATGTAAGAGTATATTATTTCTAAAGTTTGGGAGAGAAACTTATCTCAGGATTTCCTTTATTTTTAGTAATGTGTTATTTAGAAATGGATATTGACAACCTTAACTCCAGGTTAATGCAGGGTTGTTTTTTGTTGTTGTTGTTGTTATTGTGCTGACTGTGAAACTTTGCTGGAATCTTTTTTTATATTCCTTATTAATTAGAAACATTGGTGAAATCCTGGCCTCATTGAAGCCAATGGCCTAGCTCCCATTGAATTCAATGGAAGCAGGATTTCATCCATAGAGTTGGATCCTTTAAACTTTTGCAGCAGTAGTCCTTATGCACACAAGTATTGTAGTCCCATTACTTCAGCAGGGCTACTTACGGGAGTAAGGGTTTGTAGAATTTGGCCCATTTTGAACATCAGCCTTTAAATATAATCATATTTGCTTTTGATTCCTTTAAGAATACTTATTCTGTTTATTTCTAGACAAAACTACCGTCTTCACTATTGGGGATCCATTTATCGCGTCTAGTGTAGATGTGGATAAATCGATCCCTGATCGCTCTGCCGTCAACTCCGGAACTCCACCGCGGCGAGAGGCGGAAGCGGAGTCGACGGGGGAGTGGTGGCAGTCGATCCCGCGCCATGAGGATGCGAGGTAAGTCGAACTAAGATACGTCGACTTCAGCTACGCTATTCTCGTAGCTGAAGTTGCGATCTTCCCTCCCCCCCAGTGTAGACGAGGGCTATGTTTTTTTTAATCTGTATGTGTTCTTAAGGTAGGTTATTATAATAATTCAGGGGACTTGCTTTTCCATAAAATGCTTACATATACTAACTGAAAACTGTAAGTGATTGAAAATGCTGCAGTGTATTTAATAACTAGGTATTTCCTCATAATCTTTCTACATAATCTTTACTGGCTCTGTCAGACAAGTGATTGGTCTTTCATACTAATTTTGATTGTCAGGTACAGTCTTCCTATTTATGTGTGGGGCTTTCAGGTTTGCTGGAACTGTACACCTGTACAACATGATGTTGAATATGCATGTGCACACATTGTACCATATCTCCATGTTCCAATCCAACTCAATTTTTTATGGGCCGGCAGGGCACTGAAATTGCCAAGAATCCTGCATTTGAGCATTCCTTATAAACTCAGCCAGCTAGGTCATGGAGATGATGCTTTTCATCAACAGTGATTTAAAAGCCCATGCAACCCTAGGCCTGAAGGGCTAATAGTTTTGCATGATACAATGCATTTATCTGGAAGCGCCTGCCTTGAAAAACAGGACCTGCCTCACACCATGGCTAGCCATCACTCCTTATGGTTTGTTTTATAAACTGATGATCATCATATTGCACGTTCAACTAAAATTGTACTTGCTCTGATGATTTGTGTTACAGAATGCATTGCACCTAAGAATATGTGAAATCTGAATTACTTGGCTGAGACGGTAAGCAGAAATTCCACCAAATCTGCTAGGCTCCTTCAGTTGCCATGTGAGCGTTGCGCATATGGGGCGAAGGGTTGTGTGGAGCGAAGGAGGGTTAGAACTGTTATCCTCCATATATCTTCCTTTTTTCAGAAGAAGTCAGGCTGATCTAGCCTTCCCCACTTTTCCCCAGATATCTATTCAAAATTTCACACATTTATAATGGCTCATCATATTTTGGGTCATATAGAACAAGAACTTGTGTACCTAGTGACTGGATATTCAAATACACCAATATGTTCAGACCAATCTGTGATGGTTCTCAGGGTGCCCAGGACTGTGAGTCACCTTGTTGTCCCCCTGCCTCCTGCAAAAGAGACTTGCTGATGCTTAACTGGGTTTCTGCTCCCTGATAACACCAGCCTATTAGCCACTGCGACCGAATGCACCCCTGTAATCAAACCCTACACATTACTGTAATAATCTTAATACAAAATATGCCTTGAGAGGTGTCATTTGAAAACTAATCATTCACTGGTCAATAATATCATGATGAAATGTATGTAGCAACAATTTATGTAAAATTTTGGATGTTCCCTGAATGATGTTGATGGCACATGTTCAAATCCAAGTAGTAACGATTAGGCAGAACTGGTTAAGCAGGTCTTGAACAAAGGAATGTGTGTTCACCTCAGTTTACATATAAGTTGTAAACAGCGTCCTCAGATAGGAAAGGAGGAAGACAGGAGACAAGGAAAATCTTTACTTCAGCAAACAGAGATGAGAAGAAACAGTGTACATCTTTTTTCACTACCAGACAATGTTGCCTTCTTTATTGTTTGAATAAACTTTGCTTTGAGGGTTAATCTTCAGGAAAACATATCTCAAAGGGGGACTGGGCTATAAAAGTGAGGGGCAAAAACACCCCGAGTTATCTCTCCCTATTCTCTTCTCTCTCTTTTCACCTAAAAAGAAACAAGAAATAGCCATTGGACTTGAGAATTTGGTCAGCAGTGTTACTAGAAATGTGGTATGTGACTTCATCTTAAACCAAGTCTGGTTTGTTAAGTAGAAAGCATTTTAGCTTTATTTTTCTTGAAACCATTTCTGACTTTAATGTCTCATTACTTGTACTCCCTTATTACCTAGACCCAGACCATTCCTGACAGGTATTTGTCTAACCTGCTCTTAAAAATCTCCAGTGATGGAGATTCCACATGAATCAGATCTATTGAACATAGATGTAGTTAGAAAAGGTGTAAATTTGTCACCAGCTGATTTGAGTATTATGTAGAAACAGATGGGCATACAAATTCAGACATAGAAAACTCATTCATATCCTCTTCTTTTTTAATATAATGTTAATTCATTGCTTTGGACTGTGTCCTTGTATGCTTCAAGAGATAAGAGACTGTGTAATAATCAAATATTATTCTGTACTATGACCTTTTACCCTAAAATGAAGAAAAAGTTTTTTATGGGGTCATTGACTCATAGCAAATGTAGGTTTCTAAACATGGAGACACTGCAGTTAATGCAAGGAAATTAACTTTCTTTCTGAACATTGAGTATCTAACCCTGAGATATGAAACAATGTGAGGGGTAGGGACTATTGCCAATATTCACAATCTTATTGCAAGTTTTGTGTTATTTGGAAGTTTTCTCAAAGCTCCATCTCCACATGCAAATTTTTCTTTCTTTCTTTCTTTCTTTCTTTCTTTCTTTCTTTCTTTCTTTCTTTCTTTCTTTCTTTCTTTCTTTCTTTCTTTCTTTCTTTCTTTCTTTCTTTCTAGTTTCTAGCCACAAACCCAAGTGTACCTTAAATGTTCAGACATCCAGAAGTCAAATAAAAACAACCCAACATTTATTATTTTTTAAAAATCTCACAATTTTAAGTCAATCCTATGATTTTGGGAGCCCTGACTCATGATTTTTGAATGTGTGCAGCTGGCAATGCTAGGTAGTGTTAATATGAAGCATCTTTCAGGGCATCACAGTGGGAGGGGGCTGGGTGGCCACAACGGAATGCCAGAGGAAGACATGCCACAGAGCAGCATTGGAGGAATGTGGGGGAAGGTGATGCAGAACCTCCTGGACCCATCAGGTTTTGGGATTTGGACCATGGAGCTTTTCCATTTGCTATGAGCTGTCTCAGTGACCGCTGACTCAGGTATTTTTTGGAGTTCTTTTGCAAACTCCTGCATTTTCCATGAGACGTGGCAAGCTCCTTTTCACACTTTTTCAATACGGTGATTTATTTCATGTAATCATCCTACCAGCACCAAAAACACAGTGAAAAAGTTTTCCCATTAATTGGACAGTCTTGGCTTTCTGCTCAGGGATTAGGTTTTCTCCTACTATCAGAGCAGTAGTTATTTCTAACCCCAACTCCAGTTTGGCCAGGGAAGGATCTATAAACAGATCTTCCCTCACTTTCCAAGGTGATGTTTGCTTGCTTGATGCCTGTAGATCCAGTCACTTCCTCTTGAGGGAAATAATCCATGTGAACCATTATTCCACCGTAATCACTTCTGCATGCTCAGGTGTCAGCAAGCACCAACATAGTTTCTGTGGTAAAAATTTCAAAAGCACCTAAGTCACTTAGAAGCCTAAGTCCCATTTTCAAAAGTCAGTCAGGTACTTGGGAGCCTCATTGGTATAGATTTTCAGTGAGAGTTAGGCTCTGAAGTGCTAGTCACTTTTGAAAATGGGGAGTTTGGTGCTTCTGAAAATTTTACCTTGTAGCTTCCTGGCCACCGCATAGGGACACACTCTAGGCAGATATTTCTGCTTGAAAAAAACATCTCAGTACATTTCTTCATTGATGTTTGGCGGTCCAGAATAGCAACAGCAGCTTCCAAGCCTGGACTAGCCCATCAGATATGAAGCCTGCTGGATTGCCTGCTGTTCACGTGGCCAGCAAGATACATCTGGTAGTACTTATGGGTCTGGAGCATTTAGGACTGCAGCCTGCCCTTGGGGCAGCCGCTTGCTGTACCAGCTGTTTTCCATTGCTGCTGCTGCACTGCCATCTGCTGAATTGGCTGCTGCTGTTGCAGCTGGGCAGCCAACCATTGAAGAAACTGTTGTTGCTTCTGCTGAGTCCGGTTTTCTGCCATCCATTTTAATGTCCATTCAAATTCCATGCTGCCAATATTGAGTGACTCATCCTCTCCCGCTCCTAGGAGTGTTCAGAGGAAATCCCGCTCTTGCACCAGATGGATAGGGAAGGGCTGAGTGGCCACACAGGAGACAAAAAGGAAGACAAGGTTAGGAAAACCCATCTCTTTCTCCTTGTAAAAATGAGAGAGATGCTAACAAAACCTTGGGGAAAGGGTTCCTTAACTAACATTGGTTAGGGGGTGGAGACAGTGGCCAAACATTCTAAATTGCTTATTGTCCCACAGGTTTTAATTTCTGGTGCCATTGGCCTCTCTAAAAACTGAATGGGATAATTACAGTATTTGAGAATTTCTGGATCTCTGCAGAGAATGAAGTTTATAGCTACTACTTCAGGGAATAAAATAAAAAACAAACAAAAAAACCTGACGAGAACCAGAGCGCAGATGGGAGTAAACATTCTGCTGAGTAAGCGGCAAACTAGTGCTGAGTTAACGTTTGGTTTTGGCCAGGTTTTGCTGTAGTGAAATTAGGAGTAGCTTCACAGTCTTGCTGCTACCACACTGTGGCAGTCTTAGTCACTGATGCCAGAAAGCTAGAGTTAGAGTAGTCTGGTAGTGGTATAGAAAAGAAAACCATGAAATATTAAAAGATCCCTATGTAGACCAAAATGTGACTTGACTGTTGGCAGCTCTGAGCAGGATGCCAACAAGCTCTGTGAGAAAGTGCTTTAAACTGTCTGTCTGAGGTATTGTAAAAAAAAAAAAAAAAAGGAATACTTTAAAAAAGGATTTTCATACTGGAGAAAACTTTCAGATATATCAAGTTTGCATCTAAATGGAGTTACCCAGGAGCACCGCTTGTAAGCTATATATATAGTGCAGAATGCAGATACCCTGTTTATTTAGTAATGCTAGCCACAGAGAGTACTGTTACAATTTTCCTCCAAAATCTACCTTGACTTCCTGTTTGGTTCTGGGAGCAATATTGGGTACTGATTTTGACTGATGAACCCCTATGCGATTTGAGTCCTATCTGCCTAAGGAATTGCCTCTGCTATTGTGGATAATCATGAGAGCTGAGACCAGTCAGGGTGCTTTTGTTGACATGCCCTGCATTTGAACATCTGGTGACTGGAAGCAGTGCATTCTTGGTGGAGAATACTCAGCTCTGGAATTTACTTCTCCCATTGGTCTATTGACAGTCAGGGCACAGTATAAGGCCCATCTGTTTTCTCAGGGCTTTGCCTGAGGGGCTGGCAGAGATGCTCATATGTAGCTTGTTCTGGGGGAGTCTATTTAAGACTGACTTTGGTCAGTACATTGTGTATCTTATTTTTAAACTATGTACAGGTACTCAGAGTGTCTGATAAATACATTTAAAAATAAAATCCTTTTACCTTACAGCTGTTTCAAAATGATTTTAGATGTTAATTATCCTGGTGCTGTTTATACTTAGACAAGAATTTTGATTCTTCCTATACTGTCTTCTCTTGATGCTGCAGAGAAGCCATCTCACAATCACTTCCATGACAACAGACTGGGATGTAGTATATGCTCAGGATTATACCATCACTGAATCATTAAACAGAAGAGTTTGCCTCTGTGGTAGGAAGCCCTTATTAAAACAAAATATAATTTCAAGGGAATATAGAAACACATTGGCCAAATAAAGGACTTTTCTTCAAACGTTTTTTCTCTTTTCAAGATCATTCTAGTTAGTCTCCCTGTAAGGCAATGGATGGGGAAAACTGCAAGCCTGGTATGAACATGGGCTCTCTATAGTATGAATGGAAGGTGATGGAATAAACAGATATCACTTCACTAGTGGAAACATTTTTAAGGGGCCCATCCTGAAAGCTGTTACAGATCCTTGGAGATCTCACTTGTCTACTTCCTCCGCTCTTGTCTTCATGCCTTCCTTCATGTCACCCCCTCTACTTGGCACAGCCTCCTTCTTCCTGTGTGGCATCTCTCCTTCATCAAATCCTCTTTTAAAACATACTACATTTGCCCAGACTTCCACTGCTGATCAACTAGGCCTCTGCCTGCTCCTGCTTTCATGCTTTAATTGCTTGCCTAAATACTTGGAGCAGGGAACAGAGGCCAAAACTTTCCCCTTTTACTTGCACAAGTAACTCTATTAAAGCCAGTAAGAATAATCTTGTTAATAAAGAAATTGGGATTTGGCCCTACATCTAACTTTATATTTGCAAAGCACCGTGCACTCCTGTATTATATAAGTAATTAATAATAGTCTCCTACAGTCATGTTTGTTAGCTATACATTATTAGGAACATAAACTGAGTATACCAAATCCCATCTACATTATTTTAGCACTTATTTGAATCACATGGAAATGATTCATATTTTAAACCTTGCCTTACATTCTTTGTTAATAAGCCAATGTCACTTGTAAAATAGGGCTTCAAAGTAGGCAAAGTCCCATGTGCATGCAGAAATGTTCACATCTGAAAATCAAATGTGCACTTCATAATTGAATCCCTCATCTCCAAATTTTTCTCGTGGTTTCAGTAGCTAGGAGAATTGCATAGAGAGACATGACTGCAGCAAGTTAACCGTGACTTGCAAATGAGATTTAACAATAATCGTGCAGCAAGTCTATCTGTATACAAAGGAAGACGCAGAGAAAATTAATGCTTTCTGTTTCAAAGCACCAAGAGGAATTTTATAAAAAAAATATTGCATTCATTTCAAGGGCTATAATCTAATTAAAAACTATAATGTGTCCTAAATTCTCACTTAACACTGAATTTATTAATAGGATTTGTATAGATATATATTAATTATATTTTGGAATTTGTGCAAAACAATCAAACCAATGATTAGCTACATATTATTTACTGTTTTTTTCATAGCAGATAGAAATCTGTAGTGTTAGTTGATTTAAATATAATTTCATGGATAAGGTGCTGTCTTCCAGGCTGACAGACAACAAATCTGGTTTATTATGAGCCTACAAGAATCCAGCTGTCTGTTGATGGTAAACAGTGAATAAATGGCACTCCTGCACAACTATAAAACTTGGAGAGAGCCCAGTCCTGCACGGGGACATGCAGACCTACTTGTTGTGCACCCTAGTGATCAGTTGGTCTATAATTCCCAATGTGAAAGCAGGCAACCAACTATAGCACACTGGCTACGCTACATTCTGTGCTAGGTTGGACAGATCCTGTTCACTCCTTCTGTACACCCCTGGTACAGCAACCTGTATGGAACTTAAATGGAAGAGCACAGCCTGCAGGAGGGAAGAATTTGGATTAGGCACCAGGAAGTTAGTCTGTATGCGCATGGCACAAGTTGCTGCCTCTGTGTAAATAGTTCTCTTAATAAAGAGCCAGCTTAGTTTTACAGGCATGCGGTGCATGAATCACCTAGTTGCTATTGCCTGCAGAAAAGGAAACAGGTAGAGAAGGGTATGTAGCAGGGCTAAAGTGGAGATCTCCAGACCAGCTGTCATGCATCCATTTTTGGTTAAGCATTTAATTCTACACCCCCACCGCCGAAGTAACTGCCTTTACACAGCTCAAATATACTAGGGTCTATCTGCAATTCCATGATAAAACTCTATTTTCCAAGAGTTTATAATTCAGTTACAAAAGTTTGCTTCAGGCTTTAAATCAGGGGTAGGCAACCTATGGCACACGTGCCGAAGGCAACTCGTAAGCTGATTTTCAGTGGCACTCAGACTGCCCGGGTCCTGGTCACTAGTCCAGAGGGCTCTGCATTTTAATTTAATTTTAAATGAAACTCCTTAAACGTTTTAAAAACCTTATTTACTTTATATACAACAATAGTTTAGTTATATATTATAGCCTTATAGAAAGAGACCTTCTAAAAACGTTAAAATGTATGACTGGCACGCGAAACCTTAAATTAGAGTGAATAAATGAAGACTCGGTACATCGCTTCTGAAAGGTTGCCGACCCCTGCTTTAAATGAAGCATATAGATCCTTAGCCCAAGAATGAATCACTTGTTTGCTTACAGATTTTTTCCCCTCATGTAAACTATGGGTTTGGGAAATTTGTTAGAAAAAGTATTTAAATGGCTGAAGTACTAAAATTCAAAGATCAGCTGTGACTTTAGGTACTGGAATATGAAAGATGCCTCCTGGTTGTGGCTCAGCCCAAATACTGAGTCAACAAACCCAAATTAGGTCCTGCAAAGGTGTGGTAGGCTGGGATCTTTTTTTGATTTACAATTCAAAGCAAACAAACAAACAAAAAATACCAGTAAGGCAATGGGAGGAAACAGGCAGAGGTTCCATGAGATGCTGGTGGACACTTTGGCAGTGTTTTCTGACCCACCGAGTCCATGATGGCTAATGATGGAACAGAAAGAGGAGGAGGAAGATGATACAGATGGAAGACTTGAACTGGCTGATGCTTCTCATGACTCTCAATATAGCTGCTGATGCCCCCTACATTGACTGGCACTTCTGGAGCAGAGCTATAAGTGTAGGCTGGTGGGATCACAACGTCATATGGACCTAGGATGACCATCAATGGGTCCAGAATTTGCCTTGCTTGCCCCGACCTTCCAGCATCACAGCATACACATGAGGGGGGCCATATCAGTTAAAAAGAAGATTGTTATAACTGTCTGGAAGCTAGCTGTCCCAGACTGTTGCAGGTCCATTGCTAATCAGTTCTGAAAACACTGCCAAAGTGTCCACCAGCATCTCATGGGTCACTGCAGGGGTAGAAGTATGCGGTGGGTAGATATGCCCTGTCCAGCTGCTGTTAAGTCCCAGTTGCATAGGCCACCTACACATAGAATTGTCCAAAGTGTTCCTGATATGCAGCACATGGTACCGTGGAGGTGACTCGGGCCACAGTGTGGGGGCAGCTGGAGCCTACAGTCTTGTGGCCAGTAGCAAAAGCAGCTGTTCAAACAGGTCTTTCTGCTGCACTATGTTGTCCTCCTTCAATTGACGTTCCTGGAATGGCGATGCAAGTGTCTGTTCCCATGCAGCAATTCTGCCCTCAGGCTTTGCAGCCTGCCTGTGCCTCTCTACTTGCCTCTACCCTTGCCATGAATCTTTCTCTTTTTGGTACTGCACATGCTTGTTGGCCATGTTCAGAATGTCAACCATAAGTTCATCATGGAAATCATTTCCTCTTGGACTGGTCCATAACTGTATGGAGACCCAGGTTTCGGCTAGAGTATGTGCGATCTACCGGGTACAACGGCCAGTAGAGTTAGAGGTGCCTGCAAGCAGACATAAAACAGAGCATTACTGTCTCAGTTATTAACAAATGGTTCAGTGCAAGAGCACAACCTCCCCTCCCCCAACCAAACAAAAAATAACAAGCCAATCCATGTAGAATCTCAGGGACAAAAAATGATACTTTGCAGAACTGAATGTCGGTATATTGTCAGAGGAATGCTTCAGATCCCAGAACCTCCACGAACACAACTGGGTTAATCACAATGAAAAGAGGGTCCTGAGCATGGTAAGTTAAAAATCCCAATTTTGTTTAAAAATTGCAGACTACTCTGGGCTCTGGGGGAGATGAGTGGCTGTGGTGTAGTATGTAAGCCTTCTCTATCATTTCAGACATTCCACATTTTGGAGGACATAACAATTCTTGTGGTTCCTGAATGACAAAGAGAGACTTTATTCCTAGCTTCTGGTGGCAAGCCAGCCATGTATGCCACCAAAATATTCAAATTTATGGTGACTGAACAGCACAACTATGAGTAGAGGAGGCTGGTCAGCTACCACAGTGGCCTTGGAAAATACACCATTCCCCAAAATGTGACTATCTGGCATTCCTGCTAGGGGAATATGTTTGCAGTTGTCAGCACCCACGATTGGGATAAAGTTCCTGGATGAATCAGCAGGATGCTCCGTTAGTGTCCACATGGATTACTGCCTCCCCATGGCTTCTGATAGAGCCTTTATGACTGTATGCAAACACACACGCTAATGTGGACTTGCAAAGAACTCCACAGCGACAGTGACACCCCCCCCCCCACGGAACATGTTTCTGGGTTATATACAGCCCCCCAGCCATATTTTGGACAAATGTTTTTGTCACCCATGGACTACATTTAGCTTAAGTGGACTACATTCATAAATGGACTCATTTCAACCTCCCCCCTCCCAGACAGTTCCGTGTTTACAGGTCGCTCATTACACCGTTGTGTTATTAGGGAGCAGCATACGAACAAGGAGGGCAATATAAGGTTCTTATTTTTAACTCCCCAGCACATCTTAGCAAGAATATGTAAATTTCTAGTAAAATTTCATTTTTAAATGCTTCCGTCTTCATTTTGAATTCCATAGGGGTAGGGGGATGCCAAGGTACTGGCATGTAATCAGCCATAGATACCATGGATTGTAATAACTTTTGCATTGGTTCATAACCTGGAAATCCCTCCCATTCCTACATTAATAAAACAAACATGGAGCCAGAAACGTACCAGGCTTTGGCGCACATTCTGTTTCTTCCTTTTCTGTTGTCAGTTCTGCAGCAGGGGTGGGCGGGGCATAAAAAAGCTCCTCCAAGTAAGGACCCAGGGTATGCTGCAGCTACTCTGGTGGCAAAGCCTTCACAGTGACTGGTTCCAGCACCAGAGTCACTTCACTAGCCTGATCCAGCACCTGCTGGTTCCTCTCCAGTCCTATAATGGACTCAGGGGGAGAAGGTTGCCATCCCAGCTGACTAGCCCATCATGAAGCATTGTTAGCTCCGTGCTCCAGGGCCGCCCAGAGGGGGGAGCAAGTGGGGCAATTTGCCCCAGGCCCAGCAGGGGCCCCCACGAGTATGTCAGAGGCTCCCCTCACCTCCGTCTTCCCCCATCCCCTGGCGTCTCACTTCATAAGGGGGCGGAGCTGCGAGCTGCGGCCGAGCAGCAGGAGCTCAGGCCCTGCTGGAGACACCACGCCACTGCAGCGCTGGACGCGGCGCACTGAGCCTCCGGGAGAGGGGGTAAGCGGCATGGTAACGGGCCAGGGCCGGGCACCCCCCCGACTCCATCCCCCCCAGCTCTGAGCCCAGTCCCTCTGAGCCGGACACCCCCTGACCCCATCCCCCCACAGCCCTGACCCCCATCTCTGAGCCTAGCCCCTCTGAGCCGGACACCCCCGACCCCATCTCCCCACATCCCTGAGCCCAGCCCCTGTGAGCCGGGCACCCCTCAACCCAGAGTCAAGCTCCCCACCCAGCCCTGGGCAACAGCAGCACCACCCCCAGGCAGCGACAGCCCATTGGCACCAACCATCACCATCACCCAGCAACAGCCCATTATGTAATTGCAAATGTATACATACCATTAAAGCATTTAATGTTTTTAAATAATGTATTTCGTGTATTTTCAAATTATTACAAATTAATTTTTTAATGTATTTCACTAGTTATTTTTTACATTTCCAAATACATGTTACTATAGTATTGCAACTTTTTTTTTATGGAAGGGGCCCCCGAAATTGCTTTGCCCCAGACCCCCTGAATCCTCTGGGCGGCCCTGCTGTGCTCAGTGCAGTATAGGGTTGCCAACCCTCCAGGATTGGCCTGGAGTCCCCAGGAGTAAAGATTAATCTTTAATTAAAGATTATGTCATGTGATGAAGTCTCCAGGAATGCATCCATCCAAAATTGGCAGCCCTAGTGCAGTAGCCAGCACCTGGTCAAACTCCTCATAAAAGGGGCAGGATGATGGCGAGTTTCTAGAGGTGCAGTTCTCCTCTCTAACTTTCTGGTAGTCAGTCTTCAGTCACTTAATCCTCTCCCTGCACTGGTCCAGTGAATCGCCAACACTGCCAGCTTCTTTGCTGTCTCTTGGTATGTGTAGTCATTCCTGGTGCTCTTACTAAAATCAAACTTGTTGCTAGCCTCGCACCAGAGATACACCAAAACCCACACGACCAGGAAGCAGCACACTTGGCAAAGGTCTTCCTCTGGTCGGTGGCTATTTTAAACGTAGGAGAAGGTTCATTGTGTTTGCAGTTCAGAGGTCAGAATAAAATGGAAGCTACTGTACTTGAACAAGGGGGGGAGGGGTTTGCTACCATTTCTTGGGAGTTGATTGACTACTCTTGCAATAGAGAGGACAAACAACACCATCAGTAGGATTGTGGGATAGCATTGGCAGACTCTTAGGGCCCGAGTCCAGGGGGCATAGGCCCGAACTGCATCCACGCTGCAAAACAATGGAGTTTGGGCCCAAATCCTAGCAGGACGCATGCTTGAACCCACCCATCCTGCGGGGTGTTGGGGTCTGGGTCTAAGTCATACAGAGCTCTGTGTAGACAGAAGGGAGGGTCTGGGCTCAAGCCTGTGTCTGAGCCTGTGCTTATATTGCAGTGTAGACATACCCTGAGGCATAGAAAGGCTACATATCTTAGCCAAAGTCGTAGAAAGACCTAGTGGCTGAGTTGGGAATAGAATCTAGGCATCCCAGCATCCACTCTACTGTTTCAACCGCTGGGTAAAAGTGCTTAGAATGCTGCTTTTACACATGTAGCAAAATGAAGTAGCTAAGAGGTTAATGATTAAACTTTGTGCTAAGGCTCCCATGGGGTTTGACCCTGCAGAGGGGTCTGCTCTGACCCATGCATTTCCTAAATGACCCAATTGTTCCTAGCTATTATAAAGATCTCATAGCACTGATTGAAACTGCAATATTTTAGAACAATGAAATTAGTGAAAGACAAAACAACTTTGAATTTCTTTGCATTTGTGGGAAGAAATCTGACTCTTACTTATTTTTAGTAGCTGGTCATAACAGCTTTTTCAACCTGTAACTAGGCTGGTATCTTTAATTCATTAATAATTTCAACAGTTAGTCAGAAAATGTCATTACCTAGGACAACTACAGCTCAGATTGAAGCACACAGGAGTTAAATTTAAATTAAAGCACTGACAGAAATAAATGCAGCCTTTGATCCCAGCAATCCCCTTCCATCCAGACTGCACCCTGATGAGCACAGCTGGATAGGATAAAAACCGGAGAGAGGTGAGAGGCTTGCCTGTTTAAAAAGATACTGTCAAGCTATTTAGACCAAGTTTAGTAAAATTTAAAAATAGTCACCAGGCTCTTTCAGGGTTCCTCTCCTCACCCTCAGATGGTCTCTGCAACATCCATTTAAAAAAATATTTTTGAAAGTTTAAATGACTATAGACTTAACATCTATCAAACTCTCTCTTCACAGTTACCAAAACTACATTTGTGTTAGCTGACATGTATCTTTGTGTGTACAAACACAGTAATATATGCCACTCCCTCAAAGTATGTCCCAATGGCCAGATGAGTGTCCCACCTGTTGTACTCCTGACTAAACCTGGGTGAAATTTTTTGGCTGCAACCTTTTTTGCCAAAAAATGCAGATTTAGGTCAACTGAAACATTTTGCAATTTCTTGTTGATTTTGGCAAATTGTTTCAATCAAAACAAAAAAAATTTCAGAAATGTTGATGCATTTCCAGAACTATATTTTTTAATTTTCTAGGCTGTAGTCACAAGGGGATTTAGGTCCATTTACAAAACTGAGGAGGAAGGAGGGGTTCCACCTTTGTTATCTTTAGCTTAGTGGTTTGGGCACTCACCTGGGATGTAGACCCAGGTTCAAATCCCCACTCCAGAGCAGGGCACAGGTCTTCACCTTTCCAGGTAAGTGCTCTAAACACCTGGCTATTACCTGTTTCTGGCCCAATGACTGCTCCACTATTCAAGTGGAACAGCTGCCACAAGAGAGACTGAGCGAGCCTCACTCTGGAATACCCTCTAGCCTGGTAGTAAGAGTATTCACTTGGTAGTGGTAAAATCTAGATTTTACTTCCTGCTCTAGATTGGGTCGGTGACAACTCAGGTGAGTACTCTAACCACTGGGCTAAAGGTTAGGAGGGAGGTTCTTCATCCTCTTCCAATTCTGTGTGTGTAGTCGTTCATTGCCTTTGCCTATGTTAAAAATGCCTGAAACAAAATGTTTTGTCTGACCCAAAATGAAAATTTTCTGACATTTCAATTTGCTGAAAATTCAGAAAGGTTTCGATATGACCCAAACGGAACACATTTTTTTAGATTTTTCAGAACTGCCAGCAAACTAAAAGAATCTGTTATTTGGTCAGCTGTACTCCTGACATGTTCAGAAAGTTTCTAGGGTAGACCTGGTGTCAGTCACGGAAGGTGTCCCTCCTCCTGACAGTCTCTTCTTAATGGTGGAGCAAGCAGGGCTTAACACTTCTGGTGTGAGTTTAGAGGATGGTCCTGAAGCCTTCCCAGTTTCTGCTCCAAGTCAGGGAATAGCTACAACACTTGTATCTGAAGGGTATAGCTTTGGAGGGGGAGGGGAGAGTTTATCAGCTACAAGTGATTTGCTAGAGTCGGGAGGAACTGGTAGTGGTGGGGATTTGTTTGAAGTGTGGAAAGTTGGTCAGGGCCAGATTATTTGCATGGTCAGAGAATATCAATCCTTGTTTTTAAAACCTTCCATGAACTTGCTGTTACCTGTTCCATGGACTTTATCTTTCTCTCTACTCGCTCTCTGCTCCTTCTTCTCATCTTGCACTGTCACCTTCTGTGGACTGTCACATAGACTCTCTCCCGTTTCATACCACCACAGTTGAGCTAACCAGCTGCATTCAAGATATGGTCTCTCTTGGTTTAACTGAAAGGGGGCATGAGCAGGCCAATCTTGGTGAGATGATATCAGCAGTGGAATTTGTTCCCTGGTTCGGCATGCCAGAGCTTGAAAGTGTTAAACTTCAGGACAAGCTGAAAGAGCCATTTGTTCTCCCAGACTTTTCCTTAAGGGAAAGATATAGTTCTGGAAAAGGGGTAGGACCTGAGAGTTGGTGGGTAATTTGGTTGTTATTTTCTGTTCGGGTATATTATAATACTGTAAATGTGTCCAGAGCATGGGATGTGTGTATCTTTTAAAACCAAAAGGAAACTATCAAAATAAGCTCTATTGGTGTTAGACCCCTTCTGTTCAATTCCTGCCCATATTTCCCCTCATTAATTTTCCATCTAATTTGAAATCTCATCTGAAAACTTACCTTTTTACCAATAATATAATAATATCTGATGTAACCCCTTTTGGGGAATGTCTCTATCCTGCACATAGAGGGGGAAGAGTTTTCTCAGTATTCATTATTTCACAGTCTCTAATAGTATGCTAAATTGGGGCAGTTTCTTATTTGTATTCTGAGGCAAAGAGCTTACAGATCAGTTTCAGACACATAACACAATGTAGGGGGCAGCAAAACAGCAGGGTGTAAATGGCCTGGAGGAAGCACTGTGGTAACAGCAAAAAGATTATTCAGTTACGTAGCAAAGGTTAGTGTACATAGTGGAGCAAAATTATTTTGACTTTTTAAGTGTAAATAAAGAGAAACACCTTTGATTTCTTGTGGGTTTCATGGTACAGGGAGGGGTTAGGTAGGAATTTAAATGAGAAGAGGTCAATGGCCTTCTGGGCCAGCTCAGGAAGAGCTTTTATGTAGGGTTACCAAATTGGATCCCCTGAAAAAGAGGAGACTCCAAGGGGCCCCGCCCCTGCCCCAACTCCGCCCCATCCCTGCCCCAACTCCGCCCCTTCCCCAAAGTCTCCGCCCCCTCCCCTAAACACTCCACCCCCTGCTCCTCCCCCTCCCCTGCTTCACGCTAATCAAATGTTCACAGGAAGCCTGAAACAGGTAGGCAGCAGGTAAGCTGGGGCTGGGGCTGTGGGGGGGCACGAGGAGACGCGACCCAGTCCGGCCCCCCGGCCGAGCGGCTCCCTCTGGCGGCCAGCCAAGAGGCTCTGGCCCCAGCGGGGCTCAGGCCCTGGGACGCCGGCCAAGCACCCCCAGCCCCGGTCGCTCCGGCTCGGCTTGGGCCCTGGTTCCGGCTGCCGGCTAGCGGCCAAGCACCCCCAGCCCCGGTCGCTCTGGCTCGGCTCGGGCCCCGGTTCCGGCCAGCGGCCGAGCACCCCCGACCCTGGCCGAGTGGCATTGGTCGGCGGCATCCCAGCTTGCAGCCGCCTCCTCCCGGGCTCCGGCTGCTGCTGCGCTGGGGAGAGCGGCGGGAGCCGGGAAATTTGAACCCCGGGAAGGAGGCGGTCCCCTTACCATGCCTCCCTATTTTCCAGAACATGTTCGGCTTTTTGGAAATTCCTCCCGGACGGGGATTTGAGGACCAAAAAGCTGGACATGTCCGGGAAAATCCGGACGTATGGTAACCCTACTTTATGTATACACAGGAATTCAATACCTGAGTGAGGTACTGAATGTCCTCAACTCCCAGGGACTTCAGTGTAAGTTGAGGGGTGATTAGCTTTAGGATCAGGACCTCAGTGCATTCATGATCCAATAGGTCTTTTAAATCTCTAGATTTTATTATCCTCCCTTGTATATGTCCCTGATTGACACTATAAATACCTGCACATACTGTGTACAAAAGAGGGAAGGGGAGGAGAATGGAAGGGTCTGATTTCTTCTCCCTTTGCCTGAAATGAGGAAGATCTGCACAGAAAGGATTGCCCTTGCTCCACGCTCCACTAAGGGGGATACAGTTTATAGGAAAGAAGCTATACCAAATAAAGTTATGTTGTAAAATGCAACTTGGAATTAATCGGTAAAAACAAAATCAGGGTAGAGAACTTAAAAATGTAGAACCCACTTGTAAATAAAGTGATAATTTGAACGGAAGCAAAAGGGTGGTACTCGAAAAGCTGCATAGGAACTGCATCGGCACTCTCTGGATTTATTAACAACGTGGGGGGGGGGGGGAGAGTATTCATGCACTCACTAGCAGAGCTGTCACGATCTCAGCTCTGGAGCACATTCCACCAACAAAGGAGTGAAAAAACACACACCTGAAGTGTTCATAAGCAGAAAGGTGGGGAAAGCGGCGCAGCATAAAAATATTCTCAAGCAAGAATAAAACATGAGAAAATAAAACCACACGCATACATGTCCAGAAAAAGCACCACGTAGAATGGCTGTATCTGGCTGGGAGCTGGGATTTGCAGTCTAATTATATACAGAGAGGTGCACCGTCATGAATTTCAGGTGGCTTTTCTCTCTGGGAGAGGGTTTTTGGGGTGTTCTGTTTTGAGAGCCGTGCACTAGCAGAGGGGGAAGGAGGGGCGACCAGCGTTTGAAAATGTTCAGGCTGCTGTGCTGAGTTTAGATCACATCTGTTCCCGCCGCGTGTGATCGGATTAAATTACTGCACATTCAAACGGAATGAAGCTTTTCCCCTCCCTCCCCCATCCGAGAGGGCGCCTCAAGCAAAGAGAAAACACCTCTCGCTGCACAGTCCAGGAGAGCGAGGGAGACAGACACACACAGAGAGAGGGGAGGGGTAAAGAGAAACAGACCCAATAGGGAAACCGGATTGCACGGGGACTGGAGACAATTGATCTGCGGGAGCTGGCTCTCGCTTGCTCCTCAACGTGATGCGCTGTGTGCCAGCATTGCTCGCTCGCCTTCAGTAGTTGCTAGGCTGGCTGCACACTGCATTGTTGCCGGCGCTCTCCGGAGAGGATCGTGCTGGAGCGGCCGCCCCACCTCCCCCCCAATCTAGCCCGCGGCTGGTCGGAGGAACTTTTCTCCTTGCCTCGAGAAGGCGCCTGAGCAGCGCCCCCCAGCCCCCAGCCCCACGTGCGCTCGGGAGGCGAGCGCCTGGCTGCAGCCTCTCCGCGGGGCTTGCAGAGCTGGGAGCGGGCGCCCAGAGCCGCTGGCCACGGGGGGACCCTGCAGAGGCGGGACTTGCCCCGATGCCCAGTGAAGGCGCCCGGCGGCAGCAGCAGTAGCAGCAGCGGCGGCGGACGGGGCAGAAGCGGGGCAGGAGGATGCCGGCGGCTGCGGGCGACGGGCTGCTGAGCGAGCCGCCGGCGGCGGGCTTCGGCGATGGCGGGGAGCCGCGGAAGCCGCCCCTGGGCTCGGAGGGAAGTTTCCTGGCCGCCTGGGTCAGCGCAGCGGGCGCGCGGGAGCGGCTCCGCGATTTCCAGCACACCAAGCGCGTCGGCAACTACCTGATCGGCAGGAAGCTGGGAGAGGGGTCCTTCGCCAAAGTGCGGGAGGGGCTGCACGTGGTGACCGGCGAGAAGGTACCGACCTCCCCGCACCCACCCCGCCAGCTTCCCTCCCGCTAGCCATCCTGCCCAGCCCCGGCCGCTCCCCCCGTGCACCGCGACCCCGCTCCCCGGGGGGCAGCTCCCCCCCACCATGCACCCCGCTCCCTGGGGGGACGTTCTCCCCATGCACCCCGACCCCGCTCCCCGGGGGGCAGCTCCCCCGTGCACCACGAACTTGCTGCCAGGGGCAGCTCCCCCTCCCACCATGCACCCCGACCCCGGTCCCCGGGGGGCAACTCCCCCCCCGCCATGCACCCCGATCCCTGGATGAGCTCCCCTACTATGCACCCCCGAGCCCACTCCCCGGGGGGGCAGCTCCCCCGTGCATCCCGACTTTGCTGCAAGGGCAACTCCCCCCCCCCCCCCACCATGCACGCCGACCCCGCTCCCCGAGGGGAAGTTCCCTCCCCCCCCGCCATGCACCCCGCTCCCGGGGGCAGCTCCCCCCCATGCACGCCGATCCCGGAGGCAGCTCCCCACTATCCATCCACCACACTCACCCTAACCGCTGGGCAGCTCACCACTGTGCATCACCACCACGGGGCAACTCACCGCTGTCCACCCCATCCCAGCCACAGGGGCAGCTTCCCACACTGTCCCTCCCCAGCCACACTCACCCTGGCCACAGGCACAGCTCCCTTCTGTGCACCCCCCACCAGGTCGACTCCCGAGGGCAACTCCCCACTCCCATTTCCTTCAATGTGCTCAAAGGGCTAGGGCTCCTCCATTCCCCGCAGATTTACTAGAAGGGGCAGTTCCCCCCCGCCCCCAACAGATCCCTCTTAAACCAGCCCTTCTTCTGGCAATAAATATTGTGGTGTCCCTACAGTTATGGCCCCAAAGGCTCCCATTTACAGTTGTGATACCGCAGTGTTACTGTATGTGTGTTTAAGTTCTCCTCCTCTCACTCCCCCCCCCCCCCCCATCTCGCCCATGGACAGCTTCCCTCCACACTTTGAGAACAGCTTTCCTGCTCGCCACTCACAAAGAGAATGCACTTTTTCATTTGAGTTTTGGGTCAACTCTGCTTATTTAAGGGCGAACTGAGGCGACTTTCCCCTCCTTGTTGCTGGCATGTTGTGGACAGCTCTCTTGCAGATTGTATTTGTTCCTAAGTGGGTTCCTGGGATTTGGTTGCCTATGTGAAATGAGTTTGGTGTTCCCAGTTCCGCAGGGAGCAGATAAGGGTCTGCTACACCACCCCTTCCCCCCCATCCCAATTGGTATCGTTGCTGGCAATCTGAGCAGAGAGATGCTCCCACTAGGACTGAAAGTTACCTGTGATTGAAAGGACAGCAATTGATTAAACTGTCCTTTTTGCTAGCAGTAGTCCCTCTAACTGGATTGAGGCTCATTGGCTGGGCATTATGCCTGTGCTCTACTATTTAGATAGATGGGTACTTGTGTCCGCAAGAGGGCTATTAATCCAGCACCCAGAGGTGCAAAATGAAAAATCATGGGGTTTTTGAGGGTCACTTCCATTGATAGATAACATTTTATGCCTAAGAAAAAATTAACATGGTTCTATATGACAGTAAAAAGAAAATATCTGAATTGATAGTGTACTGAACTTTATGACTAGTTTGACTATCTAAACATTCAACACAAAAATAGTATTTTCAGTCTGTCAATAAACTAAGATTTTTGATAATTATAGATTTTGTTTTTTTCTTAAAACGTCTTAATCACTATAATACAATATAGACTATTCAATTTTCTATCTTCACCTTTTGCTTTTAGTTACAAATATGCTTTAAACATTGTGGTAAAGAACACAGCCTCTTAAACTGTTGCAATATTGTTCACTATGTGTAATCTGGTATGTCTACAAGCAAGACAGATACTATTTTCTTATTGAAATGAGAGCTAGTTTTTTTTTTTTGGTTTCAGAGTAGCAGCCATGTTAGTCTGTATCCGCAAAAAGAAGAACAGGAGTACTTGTGGCACCTTAGAGACTAACAAATTTATTAGAGCATAAGCTTTCGTGGACTACAGCCCACTTCTTCGGATGCATCCGAAGAAGTGGGCTGTAGTCCACGAAAGCTTATGCTCTAATAAATTTGTTAGTCCACGAAAGCTTATGCTCTAATAAATTTGTTAGTCTCTAAGGTGCCACAAGTACTCCTGTTCTTCTTTTTTTTTTTGGGTTGACTGTGTTTATGATTAGAAGTTGTTGACCTTGTCACACGCTGGAAGGTGTAGCACATAGTTTAGTTTTAGAGGACATTAGTAAGAGATGAAGTCATCTTATGGAGACTCACTTTTGTTTGTTTATTACTATCTTATACAGAATCTTTTAGTATAAGAATATAAGAATGGCCATGCTGGGTCTGTCCATGTAGCTCAGTATTCTGTCTTCTGATAGTGGCTGGTGTCATGCTTCAGAGGGAATGAACAGAACAGGGCAATTACTGAGTGATCCATCCCCTGTCATCCAGTCCCACTTTTTGGCAGGCCGAGGTTTAAGAATACCCAGAGCAGGGGGTTGGGTCCCTGGCTATCTTAGCTAATAGCCATTGGTGGACCTATGCTCCAGGAACTTATCTAATTATTTTTTGAACCCAGTTATACTTTTGGTCTTCGCAACATTCTCTGACAATGAGTTCCACAAGTTGACTGTGTGTTGTGTGAAGAAGTACTTCCTTTTGTTTGTTTTTAAAGCTGTTGCCTACTAATTTCATTGGGTGAGGCCTGGTTCTTGGGTTATGTGGAGGGATAAACTTCCTTGTTCATTTTCTCCACACCATTCATGATTTTATAGACCTCTATCATATCCCCCCTCATTCATCTCTTTTTCAAGCTGAATAGTCCCAGTCTTTTTAATTTTTCCTCATATGGAAGCAGTTCTATACACTGAATAATTTTTGTTGCCCTTCTCTGTACTTTTTTCACTTATAGTTCCTACAGCAATCAAAAATGAGGTCACTAATATTATTAAGAATAGTAACTACTTGGTTTGTCAGTATTAGGAGCATTGGAGGAAAACCAGCTTGTTGACAAAGAGCAATACAATTAGTCCGCCCTTGTTTGAGCCCATAAGTCTGTGCCTTTTTCTAGCCAGTTTGTCAATGGAGAACAACCAGACTTGTCTAATGCAGGACACTTTGTGATTACTAAAACCTCATTAGACCTATTGAGCAAAGTTCATTCCTGGTGTAACTCCGTGAAACCAAAGAAATTATACATCATAGGTGTATTGGGCTTTTGCATAAAATGTGTCCGGATAAAATGGATATGGTGGCAAAAAACAAAAAAGGGAGCACCTTCCAGCTAATGAAAAACTATTAATTTTGAGATAATCTGGCCTTCCTACTTATGTGCAACAAGTGATGAAAAAATTACTAATGTCAGTGTCCCACATTGACCTGAAACTTCTCTCCAAGGAAGGTTTTCACATAAGCCCTTTAAAATCTTTTTAATTTTTACAATTACTATGGAAATATAGTTGAGTAACAAAAATGGAGGCTTACTTTGGAGACAAAGTGGTCTAGTGCAGTGGTTATCAACCCGCGGCCCAATCAGCACACAGCTGTGACCCATGTGACACCCCCAGGGCCATACAGGTAGTATATATGTTGTGTGGCTGTGGCCCCCCCCCCCCATAACACACAAAGAGCTGCATATGCGGCCCATAATGGTAAATAGATTGTAGAACTAGTGGCAAACATACTACATGGGGATTCAGGAGACTTGGGTTCTAGTTCCAGCATTGCTACTGGGTGGCTGGGGCAAGTCACTTCATCTCAGTAAGCCTCTTTTTCACTTCCTATCCTTTGATTTGTCTATTGAGATTGTATGCTCTTTTGGGGCAAAGGCTGTTTTACTGTGTCTGGTGTCTCGCGCAATGGGGCCCCAACCTGCATTGGTACCTCTTAGTGCTACTGTAATGCAAACAAATACAAATAATAATAAAATGGGTTAAAAAATCCTAAAAAGAGTTGTCTCTTCAGTTGTTCAGAGTGGGTTTGACAGCTTATTTTAACCAGTCAGATCACGGTAAGCAAATGACAAGAGTATAATGTACTCTAATTATAGTGGCGCTGTAAATGCAGCTATCGTTAAGATTGTCATAATTTCCATTATAAATTCCTGTGCTCAAGTTTTTAACTGCAGTTGTAGAAGAAATTTGTTATGGGCTGAAATTTAACATGACACTTGCCCTGAAACTCACCATGGCAACAATAATAGGGTTAGTGATTATTATGTTATAGGAGTGCAAAAAAAAATTTCTTCCCTGCTCTCCTCTGTTACCAACCTCATGTTTCTCCTCAGTAACAAATACATCTAATTCTCTGGCTGATAAAAGACACCTACACATGCATGTCCTTCCCACCTCCCCTTTTCTGGATTGCTACATTCACTTTAGTCTGTTAACAACAACAACAAAAACAAAAGAGACCCACCACTGGCCTCTCTGTCTCAGTTTCCAGACTCATAGTTTCTTCATTGTCTTGAATAACAGCAATTATAACAAAAGAAACAAACAGTGAAAGTGTTGGAGAAACACCTTTCTCAGTTACGTGGGCTAGCGTCCTTATTTGTGGACAGGCAAGTTGCTTTCTTCCTGAGCTCCCCAAGTCAAGTCAGCAAGTCATAGATGGGCTGACCCTGCACCATGGAATTCATTGGAAGTTTTCATTGCTGACTTCAGAAGGCACAGGGTCAGGCCTGTAGCTTCTAATTACTGGTTAAAAGGCCCACCTTCCCAACAAACCCCCTTGTTTTATTCCTGCTCTCCTGGATAAACCACTACATAGGGAGATGGGGTGGTGGTAGAGACCAGCTTGGGGTGGGATGTTGTTATCTCAGAAGGGTTCTGCCCTAACCCCTGAGGTTCCAAATACATTCTATCACACCCTCCCTATCAAATCCTCCCTGCTCTTCTCAAAGCTATCAGTGGCCTCTCAATTTTTCGTTTCTTTACACCTGTCAGGGCCCCCAACCTTGAAACCCCAAGTTGTTTTCTGGGACCTGCATCTTTCATACAGTGAAGAACTAGATGTGACTTACTTCTGAGCCTGTCATCGTTGGACAGAAGCATTGATGTTGAGTGTTCAAGGCATCCATCTTTCTTTAGAGGCTGAGCATTCCACCTCCCTGGCATTCCAAGCCCTGGCTGGCTTGTGTCAAGTAAGCCTCTAAGTTGTTATTCAAAACTCACGTGAACCTCTTTGCCTGAATAATCGGAATGTTTTGGTGAGAATGTGAGTACATTTTGGAATACTGGAGTTGGAAGTACAGGGAAAATTGCTATGATATTTGGCATCTCCACTTTTATTTCTGGCTGAAACTAAGGAAGAGCAGGAGTGCATGGAAATAATAAAATAATAAATAATAATGATAGTGATGTGAACTTCTCTGAGCCCCCAAAAGGTTTAACTTTAGCCAGATCAGTTTTCACATACAGTATCTACTGTTTGTCCTGGGAACAAAAAGCTGCAACAATGTTCCCTTTCAGGTGCACGCATGACCCCCGACCTGAACTTCAGCCCCTGCATGGAGCTGATGGACACGCAGCTCTCCTGTACATACTCCTCTACTAAACTTCTGATGTAGCCTCCAGCCAGCTTACAAAGGCCTGGTCTACACTAGGCGTTTATGTCGAAGTTAGCGCCGTTAAATCGAATTAACCCTGCACCCGTCCACACTGCGATGCTATTTAGTTCGACATAGAGGTCTCTTTAATTCGACTTCTGTACTCCTCCCCGACGAGGGGAGTAGCGCTAAATTCGACATGGCCATGTCGAATTAGGCTAGGTGTGGATGGAAATCGACGCTAATAGCTCCGGGAGCTATCCCACAGTGCACCACTCTGTTGACGCTCTGGACAGCAGTGCGAGCTCGGATGCTCTGACCAGCCACACAGGAAAAGCCCCGGGAAAATTTGAATTTGAATTCCTTTTCCTGTCTGGCCAGTTTGAATCTCATTTCCTGTCTGGACATCGTGGCGAGCACAGCAGCACTGGCAACGATGCAGAGCTCTCCAGCAGTGATGGCCATGCAGTCTGTGAATAGAAAGAGAGCCCCAGCATGGACTGATCGTGAAGTCTTGGATCTCATCGCTGTGTGGGGCGATGAGTCCGTGCTTTCCGAGCTGCGATCCAAAAGAAGGAATGCAAAGATCTACGAGAAGATCTCTAAAGACATGGCAGAGAGAGGATACAGCCGGGATGCAACGCAGTGCCGCGTGAAAATCAAGGAGCTGAGACAAGGCTACCAGAAGACCAAAGAGGCAAACGGACGCTCCGGATCCCATCCCCAGACATCCCGTTTCTACGAGGCACTGCATTCCATCCTCGGTGCTGCCGCCACCACTACCCCACCAGTGACCGTGGACTCTGAGGATGGGATACTGTCCACGGCCGGTTCCTCAGACATGTTAGGGGACGGGGAAGATGAGGAAGGAGATGAGGAGGGCGAGGCAGTTGGCAGCTCTCACAACGCTGATTTCCCCGACAGCCAGGATCTCTTCATCACCCTTACAGAGATCCCCTACGAAGCGTCCCCAGCCATTACCCCGGACACAGAATCTGGTGAAGGATCAGCCAGTAAGTGTTGTAAACATCTAAACATTTATTTTTAACAAAACAGGAATATTAACAATTAAAAGAATGGGTTGTTCATGATTAGTGTGCCCTAGGCGCTTAACGGTTTAGTAAGGGGCAGTGCAAGTTTTGAAAAGAAATCTAGCAATGTCCGGTTTTCAGTGATTGTCCTGCACAAGCCGCTCTACTGTGTATTCCCTGCTACTGCAGCTACAGTAAAATGCGGTCTATATGTGCGGGGATAGAGCAGTAATCCTCCTGGGACATCTCGATGAAGCTCTCCTGGAGATAACTTGAAAGCCGTTGCATGAGGTTCTTGGGGAGAGCGGCCTTATTGGGTCCTCCGAAGTACGACACGTTGCCGCGCCACGAGATTATCAGGTACTCGGGGATCATTGCTCTGCACAGCAGGGCGGCATACGGCCCTGGTCTTTGGAGGCTTTCCCGGAGCATTCTCTCTTTGTCGCTCTCGGAGATCCTCATCAGGGTGATGTCGGCCATGGTGACCTGCTTTTAATTAGGTAGGGGAATGTTAGTGTTGGGACTGCTTTCCCGTTCCTTTACAGAACTGTCACCGCTGGTTTGCAGCCACGCGGTGGAGGCGGGAGAGGGGCAGCCGAAAGGGATCGTTCCCGGGGACAGCCGCGAGGGGGTGGGACAGGGGCAGAGTTCCCGCTTGCCGGATTGCTGGCAGCAGGGACTGACATTGATTTAAATGTGAAATGAGGCCAGTGGTAATATAAAAGTTTTAAACTGCCACAAGTGTACGGCTTACCATGTCTGCCTGCAACAGAAATTCCGTTGTGCTGCCTCGCTTCTCAAATGTGCTGTTCAAGACCCCAGGCACAGAATGCGAAGGCCGAGAATTCGACCTTGTGCTGAGTGCGCATGTGAAAGGTGCTGTGCATGGTCTTGTTCACAGAGAAAGACTATGTTCTTTGTTCACAACTACATTTATCTTTCAGAGGAATTCACTCCCTTTTTCCCATTTCCACAGCCCCGTCTGCGACTGTCTCACAACCTAGCTTGGAATCACACTCCCAGAGGCTAGCGCGGATTAGGCGTAGGAAGAAGAGGACACGGGAGGACATGTTCTCTGAGCTTATGGCCTCTTCCCAAGCCCAGGCAGCACAGCAGACCCAGTGGCGGGAGAACTTGACCCGAATGCACCAAGCCAACATGGATCGGGAGGAGAGGTGGCGGCAGGAAGACCAGCAGGCGACTCTAACGCTGCTTGGACTACTGAGGGAGCAAACGGACACGCTCCGGCGCCTTGTGGATGTTCTGCAGGAACGGAGGCAGGAGGACAGAGCCCCGCTGCAGTCCATCTCTAACCGCCCTCCCCCGCCACCAAGTCCCATACCCACCTCACCCAAAGTGCAAAGAAGGAGAGGCGGCAGAGTCCCTGCTAACTCTCACTCCACCCCTGCAGAGAGCTCTAGTAGCAGAAGGCTCTCATTTCCCAAAATTTGAAAAGTTCTTTCCTTCCCGCCTGACACAAGCCCACGTCCAAGTTTCACCTCCCAATGCCATGTGTAGTTGATAATAAAAAATTCGTTTCTGTTAACTACTGTTTCAATCATGTTCTTTTGGAGGAGGAGGGGAAAGGGGGTTGGAAATTGGACAGGACAGTCTCCTTTGGCAGGGTACATAGTCGGGGGCAGGCACAGCAGCAGGGCACATACACAGTGCAGTGATGCAGTGACTAGTTGCCCCGGTTAGTCTGGGAGGTTGTTTTGATGTAATGTTGGGGGGGGTGGGTTGCTCTGTGACTTTGTGGCGGGGGAGGGCAGTTACAGATCTTAAGCGCCGGTCCTTAGACAGGATCACAGAGCCACACAGCATGGGATCTGTAACCGTCCTCCCCCTGCCACAAAGTCAAATAGACCTCCCATACACACAGTCCCGATCAGGAGGGGTGACAGGCTCCGTTGAAACAAGCATCCCACCGCAGCGGAGCCTGTCAATCCTTGAGTTTAGAAGCTGCATTCGCATCACAACACTAGACCCGCCCCGCACCACAGTCTGCGTCCCAGTTTTAAAAAATTCCCGCTAAAACAGTATTAAAGAAAACGGTGTGCTTTAACAAAGTAGAACTATTTTTATTTCGACACGTGTGTTGGAGGGGGGGTGAAGGGGGTATGTAACTGGATAGGATAGTCAACATTACCTGGGTAAAGAAACGGGGGCAGGTTTAGCTTCTCAGTACACAAACTATAAAATCACAGGTTACCCTGCTCACTCAGGAACTTTGCTTTCAAAGCCTCCCGGATGCACAGCGCTTCCCGCTGGTCTCTTCTAATCGCCCGGCTGTCTGGCTGTGAGTAATCACCAGCCAGGCTATTTTCCTCAACCTCCCACCCCGCCATAAAGGTCTCCCCCTTGCTCTCACAGAGATTGTGGAGCACACAGCAAGCTGCTATAACAATGGGGATATTGGTTTCGCTGAGATCACAGCGAGTCAGTAAGCTTCTCCATCTCCCCTTGAGACGGCCAAAAGCACACTCCACCACCATTCTGCACTTGCTCAGCCGGTAGTTGAAGAGTTCTTTTTCAGTGTCCAGGGCGCCAGTATAGGGCTTCATGAGCCAGGGCATTAGCGGGTAGGCTGGGTCCCCGAGGATGACTATAGGCATCTCCACATCCCCAACAGTTATTTTGTGGTCCGGGAAGTAAATACCTTGTTGCAGCCGTCTAAACAGACCAGAGTTCCTGAAAACACGAGCGTCATGAACCTTGCCCGGCCATCCCACGTAGATGTTGGTAAAACGTCCCCTGTGGTCCACCAGTGCTTGCAGCACCATGGAAAAGTATCCCTTTCGGTTAATGTACTGGGTGGCCTGGTGGTCCGGTGCCAGGATAGGGATGTGAGTTCCATCTATGGCCCCACCGCAGTTTGGGAATCCCATCGCTGCGAAGCCATCTATGATCGCCTCCACGTTTCCCAGGGTCACTACCTTTGGCAGCAGTACATCAACGATTGCCTTCGCTACTTGCATCACAACAACCCCCACGGTAGATTTGCCCACCCCAAACTGGTTCGCGACTGACCGGTAGCTGTCTGGCGTTGCAAGCTTCCACAGGGCTATGGCCACTCGCTTCTGTACACTCAGTGCAGCTCGCAACCGGGTGTCACTGCGCTTCAGGGCAGGGGACAGCAACTCACAAAGTTCCAGGAAAGTTCCCTTCCGCATGCGAAAGTTTCGCAGCCACTGGGATTCATCCCAGACCTGCAGCACTATGCGGTCCCACCACTCAGTGCTTGTTTCCCGTGCCCAGAATCGCCGTTCCACGGCATCAACATGACCCATTGCCACTGTGATGTCCTCGGCGCTGGGTCGCCTGCTTTCTGACAGGTCTGTGCTACTCTCAGACTTCAGGACATCACCGCGGTGCCGTAGCCTCCTTGCCTGACTTTTCTGCATCTGCCTCAGGGAAACCTTTATGATAAGCTGCGAGACGTTGAGAGCGGCCACAACTGCAGCGATGGTCGCAGCGGGCTCCATGCTCGGAGTACAGTGGCGTCCGCGCTGTCAATGACTGGAAAAGCGCGCGAACTGTTTTCCCGCCGGCGCTTTCAGGGAGGGAGGGCGGGAGTGATGGACGGATGACGACAGTTTCCCAAAAGCACCCTCGACTCATTTTGTTACCCAGAAGGCATTGCCGGCTACACCCAGAATTCCAATGGGCAGAGGGGACTGCGGGAACTGTGGGATAGCTGACCACAGTGCACCGCTTCGAATGTCGACGCTATCACCGTTAGTGTGGACGCACAAAGTCGAATTACTGTCCTTAGTGTGGACACACACGTTCGACTTTGCAATATCGATTACAAAAATTCGATGCAAGTAAAATCGAACTACTCTCGTAGTGTAGACAAGGCCAAAGAGTCCAACACAGGCAACTGAGCCCTGACTGCAGCATGAGGTGGGGAAGACAAACATCTGCTTTCCTGGACTCCTTTGCTTGGTGTGTGGGGTTTTGGGGAGGAGATTAGAGCAAGCACCTCCATGAATGAAATTGGAAGAGAGAGTCACTTGGGGAGGAGAAATAAAAGTGGGAAGGGAATGACACCAGTGCACAGGTCAGTAACAAGGGAAGTTTTACTTAATAAGTAGTTTGTTGCTATGTCAATGTCCTTCCCCACCTGCATGGTAATATACCAAGAGGCAGATTAATTTACTTATTCATCAAGCCTTAATTTTTTAGGGCTGGAATCTGCCAGCCTTATATTGAGTAGTTCCTTGAGCATTCTCAATGACTGCAGTGGGGCAAGTTGAGGAGTAGCGTACTACTCAACACAAGGGTACCAGAATCTTGCCCTAAATGTCTAAGGCTTCAATACTGCACTCCTTACACAGATCAGTCAGCCAAAGCCACATTGAAGTTAATAGGAGCGCTATTTTAAGGCATGTAAGACCAGCCTCTGTATGACAGTTTCTTTATTGATTTCCCCTTGCCCCTCCAAATTGCATTTCTGATTGCTTTGCAAGAAATGTTCACTAGGTGTGACATCTTACTTGTCTCATTGTACAGTTAAGAGGGAATGTTGAGCTTGGTCTGGAGTCTGGACTAAAATCCAGGTATGCTGCCTGGCAGTGCACAGCTCTCACTAGGCCAGAAGACAGTTGTGTAACACCTTTTAGCCCATGTAGATTTAAAAAAGAAATCATTTAGGGCTCAAACCTGTAAGCTGATCTGCATGGGCAGACACTTGTGCCTGCAGGTGGAATCCCACTGACTTGAGAGAGGCTCCATGCTGGAATAAAGGTCTTCTCATGTGGAACAGTTTGCAGGATCATGGTAGTTTCTGTATTTTTCTAAACTGACATTTTTCAGGCCTGTGATTCCATGATGCTGATTAGTGCCCTTCATATATTTTGGAAAAAGGAAAAATAAATTAACAATTGATTTTGTTTTGTAAAGCAGTTATTGAGCAAGGGCACTGACTTAATTTCAATAAAAATGCCATAAAAATGTGAAGCCTTAGTGCTAATATTTGGTGGCTGCATTGGCACAACCTGAGCCCATTACAGTAATTCAAAATTCCAAGTAAATTAAGGTACCCAAAGAGACATGATGCAGGAGACCCTAACCGCTCTGGAGGAGTTAATACATATTATTGTTTCATAAATGTATGTACTTAGGCATTACATTTTTGGATTAATGAAGACCCAACTAGGTTCAGATGCATTACAATGCATTGTGTTATAGCACAAGATCAAGGCAATACAAAGTGAATGCCAAAACTCTGCTGTTACCTCACCCCATCATTGGTAGGTGTTTCAGGGACCTTAAGACAGCCTGTGATATATGATGTATGTTGGGCCAAATCCCGGTAACCCTACTCCCTAGAGTAGTCTTGCTGAAACTAATGGGACTACACTTGTGAGTAAAATAACCTGGCTTTGATCCTGTACTTCTTGCAAATACCTAGGCACAACAGGGTGAATTAAGGTTAGATTTTACAGCTTTAGCTATGAATGTCTTTCCTTTTGGAGGGTTTTAGGTCAAACCTTTTACTGTTCTTTTTGTGGTTTAAGGTTTCCATAATAACAGGCATGTGATTACTTTCTAGTCTTGAAAAAAGATTGGCTATGCTTGATGCAATTAAATGCATTTAGGCTGAGTATAGGAGAATATTGAACAGATTATTTTTTCCCATTGCTGTTTAGATGAAAATATCACACACAGCCTACAATCTGAAAATTTTTGGGGACAGGATTGATTTGTAAGATTCCTCAGTTCCGACAATCTTTCTTGCTACTTCTAAGGAAGCAGTCTCTCTTTTAGTAGCACACTAATTTTGTTTTATTCTTAAATTGCGATGATGAAATCCTTGTTGAGTTAGCTATACAGTAATTCAATGAATGATAGGAGGCTCACTCATGGTATTTTCTCAGGTAGTCTCGAACTCAGTGTCTTTAGACTCAGAATGGCCAGCCACTGAGCAATGAAAATTTGCCAGAAATAGATTTCACAAGATATTATTCCTTATGGCATTAATGCAGACAGAAGAGGCTATGTCCCTTTGAATATAATTGAGTGAGACTGTCTGTTTGTACTTTCAGTAGATTGAGGAGGCTGGATGATCTATTGTGTACTCTAATACAATATATGAAAGCCTCTGTGTCGAATCATAGAATGACAACATATTAGGGCTAGAGAATGTTTTAGAGCTGAAGGTTGTATAAAGGAACTTGAACTGAAATTACATTTAATTTCATTCTGGGATAGGTCTAGGCACTACAGAAGTAGTTGCAGAAATTGAGTTGCTTGATTCCTAACCCACTGAAAAACCTATTTATCAGTTTCTTTAGAGTTATTGTTGATCTTAAAAAGGTGCATTTTTAGGTCCTGGTAATCAAGTGTTTTGCATGACAATGCTAACTACTTAGTGGGAAGTAGCTACTAAAAATATAGTTTTCCAGGTTCTGCCATAAAGGTAAAATGACTAATATTAGAGGTGGCCTTTTCACAGAAAGTTCTGTTTTTAGAATACATTTTTGTAGCAAACAGGTGCTAACTTGTGTATTTTAGAATCCTGGAAATGCGAGGGTGGGATACGTGGGAAGAACAAGCACTCTGTAGAGAGCTGGAAATTCCTATTAACCCTCAGCAGGTACTCCTTGAATGAAGCAAGTATTTGTAAAAAGCACCTGCATAGCAGGTCCTGTAGAATCTGTCATCTGTCAATGACAGATTGTTCTGCATACAGTTTACAAAATTACATACTACTGTAGCAGGCACATTCTCTTTTGAACTTCATGGCCTGCTTTACCTTTTGAAGTGCTTATGAATGATTGAAATAGGCATATAGGGAATAGTATAGCTCCAGATCTTCTCAGCAGGTGTTGAGTCATAGAAGCGCTATTTGGCTTCCATAGAGTCTAAATGAGATTCACTCAGAGAGGTATTTACACTGTGGCTGTTCTAGACCAGCCCAGGCAATCATGTGCCAAGAATTTACTGTGAATGAAAAGACACAGGCTGCTATATTAACAGCCATTTACATTTAAGTGTGTGGGGATACTTAGAATGTTGGGAGATTCAGTATATAGGAGGGTAAGTCTCTATCTCTCTCATATCACCTACCTACCCCAACACCACCCTACTGTTCCATATGCAAACGCTTGAAGAGGCTGTAGATTGCAGCCAGTGTTTTTCTGGGCGAGACAGACAGAAGAATGACCATACTGGATCTGATCAGTCGTACATCTAACCCAGTATCCTGTCTTCTGACAGTGACCGATGTCAGATGCTTCAGAGGGAATGAACAGAACAGAGCAATTATTGAGTGATCCATTTACTATTGTCCACTCCATGCTTCTGGTAGTCAGCAGCTTAGGGACATCCAGAGCATGGAGTTGCATCCCTGACCATCATGGCTAATAGCCATTGATGGACCTATCCTTCAGGAACGTATCTTTTTTGAACCCACCTTGGCCTTCACAATTATTTCCACAGGTTCACTGCATTGTGTGAAGAATTACTCCCTTATATTTATTTTAAACCTGTTGCCTATTAATTTCATTGGGTGAGCCCTGATTCTTGTGTTATTTGAAGGGGTAAATAACACTTCCTTATTCACTTTCTCTACACCGTTCATGATTTTATAGACCTTTATTTTATTGCCCCTTAGTCATCCTTTTTCTAAGTTTAATAGTTAAATCTTTTTAATCTCTCCTCATATGGAAGCTGTTCCATACCCCTAATCATTTTTGTTGCCCTTCTCAATACTTTTTCCAATTCTAAAATATCTTTTTTGAGATGGGGCAACCAGAACTGCACACAGTATTCAAGATGTGGGAGTACTATAGATTTATATAATGCATTATGATATTTTGCATCTTATTATCTATCCCTTTCCTAATGGTTCCTAATGTTCTGTTAGCTTTTTTGATTGCTGCTGTATATTGAGCAGATGGTTTCAGAGAACAATCCACGATGACCCCAAGATCTCTTTCTTGAGTGGTAACAACTAATTTAGACCCCAACATTTTGAATCTATATTTGGGATTATGTTTTCCAATGTGCATTACTTTGCACTTACCAATATTGAATTTTATCTGCATTTTCATACCCAGTTTTGTGAGATCCCTTTGCAACTCTTGTCAGTCAGCTTTGGACTTAATTATCTTGAGTAATTTTATATCATCTGCAAATTTTGCCAGTTCACTCTTCATCCCCTTTTTCATTTATGAATATGTCATGCAGTACAGGTCCTAGTGCAGATCTTTGGGGGACCCTGCTGTTTACACCTCTCTGCTGTGAAAACTGACCATTTATTCGTATCTTTGTTTCCTATTTTTTAACCAGTTACTGATCCAAGAGGACTTTCCTTCTTATTCCATGACAGCTTTACTTTTGCTTTCTGAAAGTCCAGGTACACTAACTCAACTGGATCATCCTTGTCCACATATTTGTTGACCTCCTTAAAGAATTCTAACAGGTTGGTGAGGCATAATTTCCCATTACAAGAACCATGTTGACATGTTTTTTTTCACACCCCTGACCAATGTGACCAACAAAATGATTCAGCTGTTTCGTGAGAACAGGGCTAGGAAAAAATACGTTGTTTTCCCCATTGTGACCCTAACAGCATCTGTGTATCAGGAAGCAACTGCCTCCCTGGTTTCTGGCAGTGATTATCAGCTGGCCTGACTGGCTTAGTGTACCCCAGCTCACCAGCAGGGGAGAACACAGCATGGAGTCTACACCAGACAGCATGGCATCCACACCCATCCGGGGAAAGGAACTTTATCTGGGGATACATTTCAGAAGAATGTATTTCAAAGGTTTACGGGACTATAAAAAGAGGGGGAGTGACCCTCCCCTAAGTTATCCTTTACCTGAGGGACATGGAAAACTAGTGCCTTGGGAATCCTTGTGGGGCTCCTGATCAAAAGCTAGTCAGCCATTGCTGGAAAAGGAAGATTGCTGAGGAAACCAGCTTTTACAAAGAATGTAGCTTGTTAAGTTAGGTCTTAGCCATTAGAAAGTGTATTTTACTGTTGTTTTTTTCTAACCCTTTCTATCTTTATCCCATATATTTGAATTCCCTTAAAACCAATCTCTTTTTAAATAAATTAAATAAACTTGTTTTACTTTTTATCTCCAATCCAGTGCTTTGATTGTATGGAAGTGATTGTTAATTCCAGTCAAGGCAACAAGTTGTTGTTTCTGTCTCTTTAAAGGAGCAGCAAACTTAATCTCTTTTGTTATTGCACCGTGATAAGGCCTGTGCATTTGAGAGCAACATCTCTGAGGCGCTCGGGGGCTAGAGTTCACTAATGGTTATCTGCTAGGCAATGTTTGGGCTGGGAGAGCCCTGAAAAGTTTGTTGGCAAGGCAGACAAGCTGGTGTGCCAGGCAGTTGTCACATAGCTTAGGTGCCACAAAGCTCCCACTTACTGAGGCTGAGAGGGGTAGCACAGTGTCTCACAGCTCTGGGTATTCCCAGCAGCTTGCCAGACCCATGTTAGTAAATTATGGTGACCTTTTTTTTGAAAAGCTCTAGCGCCCCCATTCTTTGGAGCAGGAACTTGAAATTTGGCTGGGGATTGCAAAAAGCACATACCTGACATAAATGTTCGTGAAGCACTCAGATACTGCAGTGATGAGCACCACAGAAAAACCCATGAGGAAATGAATAATTCTGTTGTCAGAGCAAGATTTGTGGTGTTGGGCCACGTATACATTAAACTTTGAGGCTAAAACAAAATATTGAACAGCTGCTGTTTAAGTGAGGACTGGCCATTCTGCGCATGGAATGAAGCAGAGATCCTGTGGAACAAATTCTATGTGATCGTATAATTTAAGACCATATAATAACACAGATGTACAAGAGGGCTAAATTAAGGTTCGCCAACCATTTTAATTCTGCTTAGCTTTTGAGTGCTTGACTTTGCAGTTGTAATAATGTTCTTTTCATGTAGTTTTCTTGTATGTAATTTTTATTTAAATTATTGAACGAATGCCTATGTAAATGTGAAATACCGTACTGTATCAAATAATTTTATTTAGAATATAATTGGAAGGATTTTAAGTCAAAGTTGTAGTGACTTCAGTAGGAGTTTTGCTTGAATGAGCACTGCAGGATTTGGCACTTTGTCAGCACAGCGTGGCATAACGCATGTTATGGAGCATTTAAGGATTTTAACATAAGGCAGGATAAACACCAGGCTGCTGATGTGCAATCACCTGTTCATTATTTCTTATGTAATCACCTGCTTGTAATGGATTCATCTGGAAAATAAGCAGTTTCAACAGGAGCCTATTACAAAGCTGAACTCTTCCCTCTAACCCCCTGTTGTTCTATGTTTCATGTTTGGAGTAAGTAAAATGGTCTTTAATAGTCAGAGAGGCTGCTCACTATTCCAATCTGTCTTCCAGGAAGCTTGTTTTAATATTTTTCAGCTGTAGCTGTCACATGTTCTGCAGTGGTCTGAATTGATGCACATGTGGCAGTTGCTTATCCTCTTGAGATAATCTGCTTTCAAGTTTACATTCAGCAGTTTTAAAGGCATCGCTAACAGTGCACGTCAGTAGTGCTTGATTTTTATGTATACCATCATTCTTTTAGTTATTGGTGGCAAATAGAGGGAAATATCCAGTGTTTAGATTAAATTGACACCAGGTGTAAGTTTTTGTGTGATTCTCACATCTGGGTCCTTGTATTTGCTTTAGAAAGCTTTGTATTTTTAACATTTTTAATGAAGTGTAAAGCTGTGTGCCTGGTTTTGGAGGCATGTGTTAAATATAAATGTCTTGTTAATTAAAATGTGTCCCGCTCTCTGTGTCTCAGAATGGGCTTTATTCATCCCTGGTATATGCTCTTGAAGTTATACCATTGTTGCTTTTACACTGGTGAATAGTGGGTTGCTACTATTTATCTTCATACATTTCAGAAGACATAAAGCAACTCACTTATATTTCCCCTTCCCTTTGCCATTTGCAAGTTATGTGGTTATCCCAAATGCAGGAAAATGGAAGGTAATAGTGTATAACATTTATCTTCATTATTTCGGGGGATGATGTAAATTCCTAAGTCAAGCAGCCACTTAACTGTTGTGACAAACCATCCCGTAACAAGTGAATTGTAATAGTCTATCTAAAACTGAGTAGTTACGTGTTGTATAAACAGCAATATAAAAAATGAACTGTTAGTTATTATGTTGATTACACCCTTCTCCACGTTTTTCAAGGGAATATCTACAATTATCTGAAGAGTGTCAGTGCCAAGGTAGAAGAGGAATTATGCAGGGTGGTCTGAGGGTGTTTCAGTAGGAATAAATGGATACAACAGAGCAAAGGAAAACTTGCATTGGCTTTCAGCAAATACTTCTTAACAGCGTGATTTATTTGCCTGTCCAATTGTTTCCCATGGGAAGCGGTGGAAGATTCAGTACTAGGGTTATTTAAAACTCTATTGGTCAACCTCTATCCACCTCCATTGAACACTTTTTGGTATTTGAATTCAAATCACAAACAAGATTGAAATGCTGAAATCTAATGTTTTGAGGGTAAACATTTCAAATAGTGTTTTAAATAAATATATTGGCTTTCTTATCCCTTCCATCAGTAGCAACCTCAGGCACAGGCTGAGGGTTGTATGGTCATAAAGGTTAGAGTTGGAACCATCTCCTAACTACTATAGTGTGTCTCTCTCAAACACTTTCCCTAATACCTTTCAAAACAACATTTTGTCTGCTGATGGGCAGTGGGTTACAGCCTATGACTTTTCTAGCTGGCTGGTTCAGGAAGTGCCAATAAAATGAATGAAAATGCTTATTTTGGTATAGTTCCTGGAGTCACTGATCTCAATATGAGCAACTTTATATAGTAAAAATGTGTGTCCACACTGGGGGTTTGTACTACTTTAATTATACCTGTTCTAAACTGATATAGCTAAAATAATACAAAAACTGTGTGTGGACCAGCCCTTAATGGAGGGAACTGAGTCTAGCCCAGGGATCAGCAACCTTCGGCATGTGGCCTGCCAGGGTAAGCCCCCTAGCTGGCTGGGCCGGTTTGTTTACCTGCCGCGTCCGCAGGTTCGGCCGATCACGGCTCCCAATGGCCGCGGTTCACCGCTCCAGGCCAATGGGGGCTGTGGGAAGCGGCGCAGCCGAGGGATGTGCTGGCCGCCACTTCCCGCAGCCCCCATTGGCCTGGAGCAGCAAACTGCGGCCAGTGGGAGCCGCGATTGGCCGAACCTGTGTATGCGGCAGGTAAACAAACCGGCCCAGCCCGCCGGGGGATTTACCCTGGCGGGCCGCGGGCTGAAGGTTGCCGATCCCTTGTCTAGCCCATCCTTCACTACAGGGAAGGTTAATGCAGTAAAGATCCTATGAGAGGTTTACAGAGCCTGTGAAGAGGACCACCTGTGAAAAATAAACAGAAAGCTGAAGTTGCACTTACTAAAGATTCCTTTTTTTATGAATGCTTCACTCCCTTGCCCTGCCCTTAGAAATGATTTTTCGTTTTCGATCATGTAATGCTGTTCTTTGTTTTAGTATAGGATCAGACGTGTTACTGCTATGGAAAAGGTCTCCAAATGAAGAGAATAGAAAAGAGTAATACATAAATAAAATTTCATGACTATCTGCCTGTTGTGTTTTTTTTATATAAATCTTCCACATTCGATTTTCTGTGTGTGATATCCATGCAGCTATGAGAGACAAAATATGTAATCATTGTGCTGCCTTGAAACACTTCTTCTCTTGGTTCTCAACATTTGTGAACTTTCTGTCACTCAAGTTATAATGCCACACAAATAATGGTGCTGAGACTTAAACCTTCTGTGCATCAAAAGCAGAAGTATTTATTTCTCTGGTAAGTGTAAATTTTCCTCTAGAAAAACTATAAAGCTACATCAGCATTAAAGCAATTTATTATATGAGCGACACTGACTTTTCTGCATACCTAGTTATGCATTTCATCACTGAAATGTGAAACTGGGACAGTTTAATGTGTAACATATTACAAGTCCATGAATGTGAATGTTAGAAGATTCATAAGCAGGGGCTCTCATGCAAGGGTTGTTGTTAACGCAACATTATTATCTGGTATCAGTTCTCCGTTTTTGTTTCCCCACATGTAACCTGAGAGCCTCATCCATCTCACTGTGACAGACAAAATTGTCAGTATTAAAAAGGCAAGTTTTACTTTATCAGAAACAGCTGTGTAGGATATGGTTCATTTGTGACCAAGGCATAAACGACACTTTGCTGTATTTTAGACATAGCTGTTTTATGTTGTTCTTACAACTTAAAAGGGCCATGTTTAGCTCAAGAGACCTCTGTTTTGTAACAGTTGTCACGTTGGCTTCCCCCATGACCAGTCATGTGTAGCAATCAGTTTGGTCAACACAGAATAGGGACCACACTTGCCTTAACAAGTTTTCCATCTGCCACGGTGATCACATATCACTCCTCATTCATTTGTGTAACAGCCCCTGAAAATTCCTTTCCTCTGACTTGATTAAACTTTGTGCTCCAACTAGTTTTCTTGCTGAGTGACAGAGAGTATTATAGCAATGTGAGCTTTACCTTATGTCTGGGGAGAAATCCTTCTTCAAAAAATATTCAATATTTGGAGAGTGATATTTGATGAACACTTTAAATTGCCAGGCAAAACATGTTGTTTCAGACATTCAAGTGTATATTTTCTCCTCGCTGTGCCTAATCTAGACCTTAAGGGCTGGTTTGACAGGCTTGTAAGGATTTCCTGTCCAGTCTATGCTATCATTATGGGGCCATCATTTATATTTGTCCCTGGCCTTCTGCCTTCTCTACCTCCATCCATCTCTGCCTAATCCTAGTCTATTTGTATATAGCCTTAGATACCTAAGAAGTGAAAATTTGCTGATGTCACTGGGGATACCATTATGGCCACCCCATTCATTGGTTGACCAGGAGAGACTGAGAAGTCAATGGAACCTTCTTCTTTCTATCTAAGACTGAGTGGATCTCTTCCATGACTCTTGAAATCCTACTTGACCATGGAGAGTCACATCATCCCTCTCATACCCAGGTTTACAATGTAGCAGTGCAAAATACTGCATTCCAGTCTACTGGGCCAGACACTGGCTACATGACACCAAAATGTTGCAACTCATTGCTCCTGCTTTGGAGCCACATATTCATGGTTATTTGTCAGTCCGTCAGAGTGGAGGTGAAACAGACAGTGATTATACTTGTGGACAAGTCTGCGTTTGCAGATTGCTGTTGGCCTGGCTTATCTCTGATTTCCTTGAAATGAACAGCTAACCTGTAAGTAGGGTGAATAAAGAGTTGGTTAACTTTCTGTTGATACTTTTAAGGAATGTCTGCAATTTCCTCAGAAATCATAACTTGAAGGATGCATAAAAACACAAAGCACTAACATCTATTAAGGAGACTTATTGCTAGGGAAAATATGATGTTACACAGGATGGTAAAAAAATCCCTTAGAAAATTGTAGTAAAGGGATTCACAAAATATGCCACTTTAAAATTTACAGACACAAATAGTTAATAATGCTTTATGAACTGGGTGCTGTAAACCCCTGGGTATTTAAGCACATGCCTGACTTCAAGCACATGAGTATTCTTATTGATTTCAATGGGCCTACTCACGTGCTTAAAGTTAGGCATGTGTTTAGTGCCTTACTGAATTGGGATCCTGGGGAAAGAAGTCTTATTATGATACAGCAAAACTATGAATTCCATCTCTTGAGAACAGAGCAGTCACAGCTGGATATACACTTGTCACATTTTGGCAGCTTACATGAAAGGATTTTCTTTTTTGTTCAAACAATGGCAATGTTGGTCAATTTCAGTAATGGATTTGCTTGAAAAATCTTTGAATATGCACACCTATCTTTTAAGACCTTGGAACCTGTCATCTGAAAGACAACATTTAGAAACAAATAACTAAAGACACCACAGAGCCTGAACAGTCTTCTAGAACAAATGGTAAAGACCCAGCACTTAATGAATCTGACATTTTCTAATCCTTAGATGCTTCTAATTCATTTATTGAAAGCAATAGTCATTTTACTGAAGAAAAATCACAGAGACCTACATTTTCAAAAGTGACAACTAGTCAATTTGGGTGCCTCAGTGTTTGGGTGCCCAACCTGAGATACCTTAAAAGGGCCTGATTTTCAGAAAGCTCTGAGCATCCTACATTCTAAAAATTTGGCCTCTTTAACATGTCTCAAGTTGGACACCCAAAATCACTAGTCAATCCTGAAAATTTGTCAGATATTTTTTAGTTAAAGTAGTGTTAAATATAAAGCAAAGCTACAGGTGATGTAAAATATGTAGCCCAAAGAAAATCACCAGGGCAAAAAAGGGCAAATCCATGCTTTATAAGTATCTTAAAAAATACAAATGGAGATGGACTTACATAAATGTATGTAACATAGTCCATGCTTACACAGTGGGCCTCTTTGTTTCCCTCTAGTGTCTGGACTACATAGAGGTTTGAGTCAGTTTATAGATCTGGGTGTTTTACTTCAGGCAGTAAATGTTCATACTTTCAGATCTAGAGGACCTAGGTTCAATCTCTGCATCTCATAAACCATCTGGGGGTGCCATGTTACATCTACATCAGCCCATAACTGCAGTCCATGAAGTTTCTTCTCTCGTGTTATATTTATTACTTAGGGCCAAATCCTACAATGCTTATTTGGCCCTTACTAAGGCATACCTCCTCTTAATTCTGTGGGAGTCTTGCCTCAGTAAAGGACTGCAGGATTTGACTCTTATTTGAACTTATAAGATAAAGTGTGTGGGATAAAGAGGAGATTCATTCAAAATTATCTTTAAATTGTTAGGCCCCTATCCTGCAAATGAATGTGTGCGCTTTTACTCAAGTGTAAAGTTATACATATGCTTAAGTCTTATAGGATCAGGGCCTAAGTGTGCAACTGTTTTTCTTTTGGTAAAGGGAGATTCTCAAGCCTCTCACCTCAGACCCTGTCCACTACACAGTGACCCCAGCCTCATGGCCAGTCCCTTCAGGGATTTCGTGTTCTGCAGCCAATAGGATTTACTTCCACTGATGTGCATTACACATTCCTGTCTGACAACCAAACCTGGTTTTCCCATATGCTAGTGCAGTGTGTTACTGACCAGCCACTGGAACATTTTATAAGAGGTTCCACTTACTTATTCAGTAGAATGATAGTTTGTCTTAACTGAAGCAAGTCTTTGAGGTTTGTCATGGAAAGTTATATAGAGGAATTGGCATTTTTAATGTAAAAACATCTTGGATAAAGCTTTAGCTGCTAAAAGTACTAATGCCTTCTAGCAATTTTGTATGTATTTGAAGATCAACTCTGCAGTGAGCTCGTCTTCTTTTTTTTTAAACTTTTTTTTTGTTGTTAGCATCCTACTTTGTGATGGGATCCAACATTTGGTTTCCCACCAGCAGGACATTTCAGAGATGCCATGACTTGAATTACTTATTGATATAGGACTGAGGTTTAGGCATAAAGAATACAAATTTTCTAGCAACAAGTTGCTAGCATCATGGGGTGTTTACAAAAAAGTGGTTTAAAGAAAAATCTGTCTCTAAATAAGACTGAGCCTCTTGTCTAACAGAGCTATATTGCTTTCATGTTAGCATAGAACAGTTAGGAAAATACCTAATTAGCTCTGTGCATTTGTACTGTCCCAGAAAATATTTGTCTTCAATAACAGAAGCACAACTTTTTGGCTCCCATTTCCCCCCCCATTCACTGTTTGATTCAAAAGGAAGGGAGCAAACAATAGCCAGATATGACAGTGGCTGGCGCACCCAGAAAGGGGGGGAGAGGGAACGGCTTCCTGGCATACATCCGGTGAGCACGAGGAAGTTCCTCCTCTCCAACACTATGTAAAAGCTCAACTGCTGGGCTTTGGGTTGGTGTCAGAGGACAGTACCTGATCTGGGCAGCATGCTTCCCTCACAACCTGGTAGATTCTGTGCTGGGATTTCAATCAGGAAACAATGAGACTGGCTCAGGATAAGACTCTCTTATTGGACTCTAGACTGGCCCAAGACAAGATGCTCTGATGTAGGGGCAAAGCATTTTAAGCAGCTGGGCACTGGATGTGGAACACTTGATTAGGGGAGATCAGAGCCTGACTGCTTTCAGATCTAAATGCAAGACCTGTCTGTAGGAGAAGGCATTCCCCCAGGAATAACATTTTCCCAGGAGCATACCACACTTTGGGAGATTGGGTTGGGAGGAAGAAGAAGGCAGGGAGGAAAGAAAAACCTCTATGCTCCTCCCCAGACACATATATTGGAGACAAGGGAAGCTGTGAGAACAGTTCCATTTCAGGCATACTCCGTGCTATCTTTACTACAACTGTTGTATGGCGTTTAGATATGACCAAAGAGGAGCATTTCTGATGAGGAACTTTTGGGCCAAGTTTGTCCGTGATATATAACTCCATTGGCTTCAATAGGACCAGTTAGGCTAGGGATTAATTTGGGCCCTTCCTTTCCCACTACACGCCGTCCTCAATACACACTCACCACAATATTTTATTGCCACAATCCAGATAAGCAGAATTTGCTCTTATGATGTGTCACAGCACAGAACAAACTCAGGAAAGTGAGTGATTCTAACAATATAATTCTGGGAAACTGAAACCCAAATATGGCCTGTTACTCATCTGTGTATCTCAAAACACACAGTAACCTAAACCATTGGTTTATTTACATGGCAAAGATTTAACCGGAAGTGGAGGGTGGGATGTCAAGAACTACTGTTTCTACCAATTCACTTTAATCTCTTGCTTTATTATTTATTATGATTTCTGCTGTGCTACAGCTTAAGGACTCTGATGAGGGCTCCATTGTGCTAGGCACTGTGCATGCAACACAAAGACAGTCTGTTTCAGAGAGCTCCCAGTCTAAGGTTTGCGAGAGCAAATAAATAAAATAAAATAAAATGGAAGACCTTCCCTGAGCAGATTTTGAAACCCTAAATTTGTTTTGATATTTAGCTAATATCTGTGGCAAATGCCTTTTTCTTTATAGGTGGGTGAGGTTTGCAGCATGGGGGGGGGGGGGGGGAAACGGTGTATGGTGAATATGTAGGGCCATATTCTACTTATTTATATTGAGGTATATATGGAGTAACCCTATTGTAGTGAATAGGATAATTCCAGCTTCTCACTAGTTTAACGGAGAGCAGAGTTTGGTCCTTCAATTTTCTTTTATATGGCACAATATGAGGATGTGGGGGGAGAGAGGAACATTTGATATTTTGTATAGAGAACATAAAACAAAAACAACCTACCTCATGGAAGGGGACCCTTGCAGAGCCCCTGCACCAATGGGCGTCTTTCATTCAGGAAAGGAAGGGAACACAGGAAGGAGAGCAACATAGGAAAAAAGAATAAAGTGAAAAGGGGCAATAAAAACAAGGAATGGGCTAGATAGAATGAGAGACAAAAGAGCTAGAACTTTTATAGGAAAATACCCAGATGATGCTAGGGTAGGTATGTATTTTAGTCTGTTGTTATTTCTTTTTAAGTGTGTGCAGGCTTATTTAAATACAGAGGTTTCTGGACAGTCCATATGGTCATTTCTTTTCTTTTCTTTTTTCCCCTCCCTCAGTTGCTGGCTTCATTTCTGCTGATCACTGCTTGCAATATCTGTTCAGGGCTTCCCCATTTCTTTCCATCTCTCTCTTCTGGTGGTGGTGATTGAGATGTGTTACTTCAGTGAATGCTGGTTAGACTTTGTTGCCCCTTGGCCAGGCCTGCCCTGTTCATGGAAACAGGTGAGAGTGGGAGGGGCTGTATAATCAGCTGCTGCTGATGCAAGATCATGACTGCATAAATTTTATTTTGGGCCTCTTCCCCAGACCAATGATAAGGTTTGCCTTGCCTGCCCTCTTTCAGATGGCACTAGCTCAGGGATTGGCAACCTTTGGGTACGCAGCCCGCCAGGGTAAGCACCTTGGCGGGCCAGTCTGGTTTGTTTACCTGCCGCGTCCGCAGGTTTGGCCGATCGTGGCTCCCAGTGGCCGCGGTTCGCCGCTCCAGGCCAATAGGTAGCAGTTCTGTCAAGAACATCCCTTGGCTTGTGCTGCTTCCCGCAGCCCCCATTGGCCTGGAGTGGCAAACCGCGGCCAGTGGGAGCCACGATCAGCCGAACCTGCAGACGCAGCAGGTAAACAAACCGGCCCAGCCTGCCAGGATGCTTACCCTAGCGGGCCGCGTGCCAAAGGTTACCGATCCCTGCACTAGCCTACACTGGATTCCCGATATTAGATGTGTATCCTCCAAATGGCTGTTTGAGCAGTCCCGCTCTTGCCCCATTTCAGGGGATCTTTAGGAAATGTTAAAATTCGTATCTGAAAAGTATCCTACCAGGTGGTGGGTGCCAGCATGGAGGGGTGGGGCCTCTGGGATCACAATTATACATATCCTCCAGCCCGGTGTTTCTCAAACTTCTGTATTGGTGACCTCTTTCACACAGCAAACCTATGAGTGCAACCCCACACCCCATATAAATTAAAAACACTTTTTTGTATTTAACACTATTATAAATTCTGGAGGCAAAGCGGGGTTCGGGAGTGGAGGTTGACAGCTCGTGACCCCCCATGTAATAACCTAGTGACCCCCTGAGGGGTCACAACCCCCAGTTTGAGAACCCCTGCACTAGTCATACCCCTCCAGGTAGGGGTTGTGTAGGTATTGGGGCGCCCCCTGCTTCAGCCCAGGAGTTGTAATAGCATCTGCAAGAGGGCTGCAGAACCTCTACTGTCAGAGGGTATGTCTACACTACAAGAGTAGTTCGATTTTACTTAAATCGAATTTGTGGAACCGATATTACGAAGTCGAACGTGTGTATCCACACTAAGGACAGTAATTCGACTTTGTGAGTCCACACTAACGGGGCAAGCATCGACATTGGAAGCGGTGCACTGTGGGCAGCTATCCCACAGTTCCCGCAGTCCCCGCTGCCCATTGGAATTCTGGGTCGAGCCCCCAATGCCTGCTGGGGCAAAAAATGTGTCGAGGGAGGTTTTGGGTAACTGTCGTCATTCAACCATCACTCCCGCCCTCCCTCCCTGAAAGCGCTGGCGGGCAATCACTTTGCGCACTTTTCTGGTGAGTGACAGCGCGGACGCCACAGCACTGCGAGCATGGAGCCCGCTGCGACCATCGCTGCAGTTATGGCCATTGTCAACACCTCGCACCTTATCATCCACCTTTTTCAGAGTCAGATGCTGAGAAATCGGGCGAGGAGGCTATGGCAGCGCAGTGAGGACATTAAGTCTGAGAGGGGCACAGACCTCTCACAAAGTACGGGACCCCGCGCCGTGAACATCATGGTGGCAATGGGTCATGTTGACGCTGTGGAATGGCGATTCTGGGCCCGGGAAACAAGCACTGAGTGGTGGGACCGCGTAGTGCTGCAGGTCTGGGATGAATCACAGTGGCTGCGAAACTTTAGGATGCGTAAGGGAACTTTCCTGGAACTTTGTGAGTTGCTGTCCCCTGCCCTGAAGCGCAAGGACACCCGGATGCGAGCAGCCCTGACTGTCCAGAAGCGAGTGGCCATAGCCCTCTGGAAGCTTGCAACGCCAGACAGCTACCGGTCAGTTGCGAACCACTTTGGCGTGGGCAAATCTACCGTGGGGGTTGCTGTGATGCAAGTAGCCAACGCAATCGTTGATGTACTGCTGTCAAAGGTAGTGACCCTGGGAAACGTGCAGGTCATCATAGATGGCTTTGCCGCGATGGGATTCCCAAACTGCGGTGGAGCTATAGATGGAACTCACATCCCTATCCTGGGACCAGACCACCAGGCCAGCCAGTACATTAACCGAAAGGGCTACTTTTCAATGGTGCTGCAAGCACAGGTGGACCATAGGGGACGTTTTACAAACATCAACGTCGGATGGCCGGGCAAGGTTCATGACGCTCGTGTTTTCAGGAACTCTGGTCTGTTTAGACGGCTGCAGGAAGGTATTTACTTCCCGGACCACAAAATAACTGTTGGGGATGTGGAGATGCCTATAGTGTTCCTCGGGGACCCTGCCTACCCGCTAATGCCCTGGCTCATGAAGCCCTATACAGGCGCCCTGGACACTGAAAAAGAACTCTTCAGCTACCGTCTGAGCAAGTGCAGAATGGTGGTGGAGTGTGCTTTTGGACGTCTCAAGGGGAGATGGAGAAGCTTACTGACTTGCTCTGATCTCAGCGAAACCAATATCCCCATTGTTATTGCAGCTTGCTGTGTGCTCCACAATCTCTGTGAGAGCAAGGGGGAGACCTTTATGGTGGGGTGGGAGGTTGAGGCAAATAGCCTGGCTGCTGATTATGCCCAGCCAGACAGCCGTGAGATTAGAAGAGCCCAGCGGGACGCGCTGTGCATCCGGGAGGCTTTGAAAGCTAGGTTCCTCAGTGAGCAGGGTAACCTGTGACTATTAAGTTTCTTTAAAGAGAAGCTGAACCTGCCCCCGTTTCTTTACCCACTTAATGTTGACTATCCTCTGCAGTTACATACCCCGTTCACCCCATTTCCCCCCTTCCAACACACGTTTAAAAATAAAATAAACGGAACTATGTTAATTAACACTGTTTTCTTCATTACGGATTTCGCGGTAAAGTGTTGAAACTGGGACGCAGACTGTGGTGGGGAGCGGGCATACTGATGGAAAGAACGCTTCTAAACTCGAGGAATGACAGGCTCCTGCTCCTAGAGCGGTCCGCAGTGGTGGACTGGTTGTTTCAACGGAGCCTGCCACCCTTCCTTTTCGGGACTCTGTGTGTGGGGGCTATGTGACTTTGTGGCGGGGGAGGGCGGTTACAGATCCTCTGCTGCGTGGTTCTGTGATCCAGGCTAAGGACCGCTGCATAAGATCTCTAACCGCCCTCCCCCGCCACAAAGTCACATCACCCCCCCCCCCCCCCCGAACATGAAAACCACCTGCCAGACTGACCAGGGTGCCTAGTGACTGCAATGTGTGTGTGACCTTCTGCTGAACCTGCCCCCGTGTCTGTACCCTGGTAAAGGTGACTGTCCTCTCCAGTTACCAGCCCCCTTTCCCCCCTTCAAACACACTCTCCTCTAAAAGAACATGACGGAAACAGTAATTAACAGAAACGTATTTTTTATTAGCAACTACACAGTTAGGGGATGAAACTGGGACAGGGGCTTGGGTGAGGCGGGAAGGAAAGGACTTATCAAATTTTTGGGAATGAGAGCCTTCTGGTACTTGAGCAGTCTGCAGGGGTGGAGTGACAGTTTTCACGGCCCCAGCCGCCCCTCCTTCTTGGGACTTTGGGTGAGGGGGGTATGGGACTTTGTGGCGGGGGAAGGCGGTTAGAGATAGACTGCAGCGGGGCTCTGTCCTCCTGCCTCCGGTCCTGCAGAACATCCACAAGACGCCGGAGCGTGTCCGTTTGCTCCCTCATTAGTGCAAGCAGCGTTTGAGTTGCCTGCTGGTCTTCCTGCTGCCATCTCTCCTCCCGTTCGCTGTGTGATCGCTGGTATTGCAACATGTTCTCCCTCCACTGGGTCTGCTGGGCCGCCTCGGCTCGGGAGCAGCCTATAAGTTCTGAGAACATGTCGTCCCGTGTCCTTTTCTTTCTACGCCTAATCTGCGCCAGCCTCTGGGAGGGGGGATGCCGGAGTAGGTCGGGAGACATTCGCAGCTGTGGGATGGGAAAAAGAGAGTGAATTCCTCACAAAGATACATTTTTGTGAACAATGAACATAGTCTTTCTCTGTGAAGAAGACCATGCAGAGCACCTATCACATGCGCACTCAGGACAAGGTCGAATTTTCGGCCTTCGCATTCAGTGCCTGGGGTCTTGCAGTGGAGATCAGACAAGTGAGGCAGGACAGCGGAATTCGGGTAGCAGGCTGACATGGTAAGCCGTAGACTTTTGGCTGCTTAAAACTTAATTTATAGCAGTGCCCTCCTTTCACGTTCAAAGCAATGCTCCTAGCGTTGGCCAGTTCCTGCTGCCGGCAATCCGGCAAGCATGAACTCTGCCCCTGTCGCACCCCCTCGTGGCTGTCCCCGGGAAAGATCCCTGTATACTGCCCCTCTCCTGCCTCCACCGCGTGGCTGTAAACCGCCGGTTACAGTTATGTAAAGGAACAGGCAAGCAGTCCCAATACTAACATTCCCCTAATTCAAAGCAGGTCACCATGAGCGACATCACTCTGATGAGGATTTCTGACACAGAGAAAGACCGCATGCTGCGTGAAAGCCAGCAAAAACCAGGGCCGTATGCCGCCATGCTCTGCGAGGCAATGATCCCAGAGTACTTGATAGCCTAGCGCGGAAAAGTTTCCTACCATGGAGGACGCAATAATGCCTCTCTCACCAGGAACCTGATGCAAAGGCTTTCACATTACCTCCAGGAGAGCTTCGTGGAGATGTCCCATGAGGATTTCACCTCTATCCCCGGACATATAGACCTTATTTTCCAGTAGCTGCACTGGCAAGGACTAAAAAGTAGATCGCCTAGGGCAAACTAATCATGAAAAACCCATTGTTAATATTCCTGTTCTGTTCAAAATAAATGTTTACATGTTTAAAACACTTACCGACTGATCCTTCCCCTGATTCAGGGTCCGGGTTAATGCCTGGGCAGGGTTGGTAGGGGATCTCCATGAGGGTGATGAAGAGATCCTGGCTGTCGGGGAAATCAGCATTGTAAGCGCTGTCGACTGCCTCGTCCTCCTCATCTCCTTCCTCATCTTCCCCGTCCGCTAACATCTCCGAGTAAGCGGCCGTCGACAATATCCATCCTCAGAGTCCACGGTCAGTGGTGGGGTAGTGGTGGCGGCCGCACCGAGGATGGAATGCAGTGCCTCGTAGAAACGGCATGTCTGGGGCTGGGATCCGGAGCGTCCGTTTGATTCTTTGGTCTTCTGGTACCCTTGTCTCAGCTCCTTGATTTTCACGCGGCACTGCATTGCATCCTGGCTGTATCCTCTCTCCGTCATGGCTTTGGAGATCTTCTCGTAGATCTTCGCATTCCGTTCTTTCGATCCTGGCTCCGAAAGCACGGACTCATCGCCCCACACAGCGATCAGATCCAAGACTTCCCGATCGGTCCATGCTGGGGCCCTCTTTCTATTCTGAGATTGCATGGTCACCTCTGCTGGAGAGCTCTGCATCGTTGCCAGTGCTGCTGAGCTCGCCACGATGTCCAAACAGGAAATGAGATTCAAACTGACCAGACAGGAAAAGGAATTCAAATTTTCCCGGGGCTTTTCCTGTGTGGCTGGTTAGAGCATCCGAGCTTGGACTGCTGTCCAGAGCGTCAACAGAGTGGTGCACTCTGGGATAGCTCCCGGAGCTATTAGCGTCGAATTCCATCCACACCTACCCTAATTCGACATGGCCATATTGAATTTAGCGCTACTCCCCTCGTTGGGGTGGAGTACAGAAATCGAATTTAAGAGACCTCTATGTCGAACTAAATAGCTTCGTTGTGTGGACGGGTGCAGGTTTAATTCGATTTAACGCTGCTAAATTCGACATAACCTCCTAGTGTAGACCAGGCCAGAGAGATGGATTCTGTCCCTGCAATCCCCCTTTGCTGCACAAAGCCTGTTCACTCAGATTGTGTGTATTTTACCCTATGGGCCTGCTTTCCTTCTTCTCGCGGAGTCATAAATCCTGCCACCTTCTTCCTTCCAGTTTGTGCCATTTGCATTTTCCCTTTTCCCATCCTGAGTCTCCTTTTCTCTTTCTTGAATCTCTTCCCCACATCTCCTTTTTCCACTTCCTCTACAGAGTGTCTCTGATGTATGTCTTCTCTTTACCCTCCCTGCTGAAGTAGGTGTATGCCCTGGGCACGGAAGCTGGCTCCTGGGCAGGAAGGCATTTTAGCAGCCTGTGGCTGGGGTGGGGCAGCAGGCTGCAGAGGGTGTGTGGGGCGGGTGTCACTGTTTAGAGTGGACTGGACTTCCACAGTGCAGAGGGGAGGGAGAAATGGATGGGGCTTGCTTGGCCTAATGTTCTTTACAGTGAGCTAGCAGGGAGACCTTATGCCAGGGGCAAACCAAACCAAGGGAAAAAAATGGAAGCCTCTAATACCAAAATACGTAGGTATTTCTCTGGTGCTCTCTGCAGTAACTTGGTGCTAGGAAACAGGATGCACTCTCTCCCCAGCCAAGAGAGAAAACAGTGCTGCATAGAAATGGTAGTTTCCTCTGGGCTGGGTGACTCAGGTCCTCCTTATTCTTAACTTATGTCTTTCTCTTTTTCTCTCACCTGTATGGGGGTGTTGCTGAAACAAAGCTGCCAGTGCCTCCCTTGCGTGCTGTACATCAGCCATGGCTGTTAGACTCTTACATTACAGGCCAAATGCAAGGGGGGGCAACTAGTGTGGTTGGGATGGGATGAAGCTGATAGGACTTAAATGAGGGGAAAGATGGCCCAGAATGAAGGGATGGACTTAAAACAACCCTACAGCTCTATTTGAATAGGTGGTGTGCAGTCATACCAAGGGTCTGATCCAGCACCTGTTGAAGTCAGTGGCAAAGCTCCTATTGACTTTAATGGTGCAGGATCAGGGCCCAAATTCCTAGGTAAAAGTGAAAGAATATGGCCAAGTTGTTGTCTGGGAGTCCCACATTCATATGACTTTCCCTGCCTCCCCCTAGCAAATATAGTGAATGTGGGAGATACACATGTGCTCAGCAATGTGCTTTTATATTCAATGAATTAGGGATGACTTACTGGTATGAGTGAAAGATGATTCACAATACGCCTCAGACAACAGATTTATGTTCCATGTGGTTAATACTTTGTATCGTTCAATTATGAAAAATACCAGCATCTTTTTTTCTTCTTCTGAAGATATTGTTTCCTGCTGGTAAGATACAAGCCAGCAAATAATCTTTCTGTATCAATGTGTTTGTTTGTCCTTAGCTGAATAACTCTTATAGTTTGCTGTTTGAATAGTTTACACTAGCCTCTATGTTATTGCTCTTATCTCATTAGGTAGAGAACATACTGATTTCTTGGTGAATCACCGCAGGCTTTTAAAAGTTGTTCAGATCTGATTTCCCTGTTGTTATCTTACCTTACAATGAAATGATTTTTCTTTAATGTGACTAGTCAGAAATGTAGCTTCCAGACATTGATGGGAGTGTTGACACAGTATGTTTCAACTGTGAAGCTGTCTTGTGTTTATTGCTTCCCTGTATCTTTATATCAAAGGTATTCAACTATTTTTTTAAAAGTCAGCCTCCTACCTGAATAATTTATCCAGATAATTAAAGGTCAGTAATTATTTCTGATTAAGTCAAACTCTTAGTGCTTAATTCTTCAGTTTCTTATGAACTTGAATTCAATGGGAATTTTGGCTGTGAGAACAGTAGTCAGGTCCTTTTTGGGTCCATTTTTGTTGTAAAACTCCCAGATCATAGCATTCCCCCACCGCCCGCCCCAAAAAAGTTCATTCATTTAACCTTTTGTCTGCTTATTTCATTAATGTGAAGCTAGTGATGTGATTTAATATAATTACAAGCAATTTCCATGTTTCTAATCTAACAATTCAAAGCATTTATTTATCATAGCATAGAATGAGAACCAACCTAGAGGCTTTAAGAAATGGGCTTAGAACTCTTTCTGAATAAGGCAGAATGTAACAAATTCCTATTGCTATTTTTTTCTTCAAGATTAAAATAAGCATTTTTTAATACCCATTATTATTATATGGTGTGAAGGCCCCTATGGTTCCCTCCGCATATGCCCTAGTATGCAGAGAAAAAAACCTTTGTAGCAATAAAGCATTCCCCCCACAATAATTACAAACGCCTCCCCATACACCTTACCACCACCCACTCCTAATGTGGAAGTAATGTATGCTATGTAACATTTTCTGGAGCTCCAGGCAAGATACCGTCTTCATAAGCGAGTGAGAGCAATAGGTAGTAGAAAGCATTTGTGAAAATGTTTGTAACACACGGTGACACTTCTTGGGGATACCCAGGGTTGTGTGAGGCATATCACCACCGCCTGACCTTCGTGTGAGGAAGCTTTGTCTGTGCCTGCTGTGGATCAGTTCCTCAACTTCACCAGCCACGGTCAACACAAGCCCTGGCTTCCAGGCCTCTGTAGGCCCTGCTCTCTCTTTGCAGGTCAACAATAGGCACACTTCAAGCCCTGGGTCCTCTGAGCATCTCCCTGGAGTGGCCAGCCTCTGATCCCCACAGTATGCACAGGTCCTCTGTTCGCAAAAGTACTGTACTCCACAGCTTACCAGTTACACGGTAGACTCCAGCTCCACTTAACACACAGCACTTAGATTTGATTATAGAGAAAGCAAGGAGACATTTATTTAATAAAGAACAGAGATTCAAATGATAAGCAGAAATATTAGAAACAAAGAGTTACATATAAAATCGAATCATAACACGCTTTCTAGAGCCTAAACTTAACTAACAAGACATTGTCCTGTCATAGAGAGCAAAAGCTCACCCAAAATCCTTCCAGTGTATTACAGCCAGGCTTGGCTGTGATCTTCTGTACATGAAACAAGCACGCTGTCCTCTTGCCTCCTCAAGGGAAAAATCCAGAATGTGTCTCTGTCCCTACCGTTATAGTCCAAAAAGAATGGACTACCGTTATAGTTATCCCTGTTGCTTGTGTTTGCCTGTCTAGACTCTCCCCTGGAGACTTTGCAATCACCTGATTAGCATTTTGCTCAGACAGTAAATAGGTGTTCATTGTGAAGCACACAATAGTCAATTTACAGGTAGACAGATACATAAACACATCTTGCCTGAAAGAAACCTGTTTCTCACCTTTTGGTGACCAGCCCCAAGTCACAGACATTAAGAACATAATTTTCAGTATATAGACAGAACTCCTTACATATTATCTGTACATATATTTCTCAGTGATTATGAGGAGCGGTGTGAAAGGCTTTCATTGGAGACCTTACGTGACATTCTTTGGTGAACTACTATGTAGATACTAGGGGATCCCTACAACCCCCATGCAGCCCATGCCTTCTGCCAGTTGGCACCAAGAGGTCCCTAGTTTACACACATACTTAAGTAAAACAATGCAGAGAAGTCTTTTCCTCTCAAGCAAAACACATAGCAGTTGACTGTGGGAATCAACAGAACCACTGGCTGAAATTATAAGCCATATGCTGATCCAGAGAAAGAAAGTTTTCAGATATCTTAGGCATTTCTAGGTGCCCATCATCATAGTATCTGACAGCCAAATACAGTAATTAAAATTTGCATAGTAGTCTCTAGTGGACTTTAATATTTGTCTCTCTCAGGTATGGTATATATTTCTAGTTTGTGCCATCTTGTTGTAATTCCCTGTCTTTGGTTAGTGCAGAAATGCCTTTGCATGTCTTGAAATATACTCTAACAATGGTTCGACTTTGGCTTATCCATACCTCTTCCAGCAGTTGGCTTCACAAATGAACCCCTTTGACTATGTTATTTTCAGCTCTTGAGAGCTTCACTTTGGGCACGGTTAGCTTGTTAGCTGCATCATCTCAAAGGAATGCAGCTGTCGTAGTAGTTTGTGAACAAAGAGGTGACTTCTGTGGCGGGTCCTAGCCTGTTGAGAATATTTGTACTAGTGCCACTGGAGGATATGTTCTTGGCACTGTTTCCAGGTAGGAAAGTGATCTTATGTGATCTGTATAAGGTACAGTTTACTTGTTGTCTTAATCATCAGCCCCAACTACCATGAGTTAAAATAGTTTAGTTGGCAGGCAGTTGAAAGTATGAATTACTGTGGCTAGATCATCATCCAGAAGGAGGGATGGACATAGTTGTCTGCTAAGCTGGAGGCAGAAGGAAGATCATTTTCACTGCCATTACTGTCTGGATTAATGACTAGTCCAGTAAAATTCAGATACTTGTCCTGCATTAATTATTTCTGCTCTTAATAGGAATAAATAAGGCCAGGGTAGTGCACACAGAATTGCTTGCAACTCAGATACAGGCACACAATAATGCAGTTTGGGGAGCAGCTGTGTATGCCACTTTGAGGGTACATATGCCACATTCCACACGCTAGCCTGAATTGGCCCTATGTAGCCAGGAACCTTTCAAATAAACTACGTATAAAGTTGGTTGTCATGCAACAACACCAAGCTCTTTTTTCCTGTTTCTGAAAATTTAACCAGTGTCGCGGTAGAAATGGTTAGTGAGCTACTCGATTTCAGTGCATGAGTTAAAAGGACTCCTGTTGTTGCAGGGGAAATGTAGAACAGGAGGGAAGGGCTGAGCATAGCCTTTTGTTGTTCAGCTGACATATGTTGTTCAATCATTGGCTGATGCTAATGACCTGGAAGTCTGCAGCATCATGTCTAAATGGGAAAGCTTAGGAATTAAATAAATATCTAAAAACACGAAGCAACTAAAGGGGAGACTGTGTTTTTACTACAAACTGTTTGATGAACCTGCCAACACAATAAATAGAACTGGTGCCTCTCGATGTGTAAAACAATGGTATCATAGCATGACTCCAATGCTTTTGTTCGTCGAAGACACAAGTGGTTAATGTGTTGTGGAGGTAATGGAGAGTGTTTTTAAGTGCATATTTTTAAAGAGCAACAGAGGGTCCTGTGGCACTTTTAAGACTAACAGAAGTATTGGGAGCATAAGCTTTCATGGGTAAGAACCTCACTTCTTCAGATGCAAGTGCAAGTGCATCTGAAGAAGTGAGGTTCTTACCCACGAAAGCTTATGCTCCCAATACTTCTGTTAGTCTTAAAGGTGCCACAGGACCCTCTGTTGCTTTTTACAGATTCAGACTAACACGGCTACCCCTCTGATATTTTTAAAGAGATCGTTAAGGTTGACCAGAGGCTGAAAGCGGTGCTCTTTTTTATTTTTATTTATTTTTTTGTAGTACACAACCTGCTACTTTTCCCTGTTTGGTTAACTTTTAAGAAACTTGTGCTGGAGTTGTGACACCTCAAAACATAAGCCCAATGCCATATGCATGTCTAAATCACTTACAAAGGTCACATTCATGATTGCATGTAAATCTCATCATCAAAAACTTCTGAGCAAATAGACAAGAAGAAGACCAAGTACAGCATGTTCAGACTAAGCAGTCAAGTTTGCTTAACAGAAGTGTTTTCGCCTCTTTGATATCCCGTATCTTTGCAACAACTTTTGTCTGTCATTCCATAAAAGGAGCTGGGAAAGCAATTAGGTCTCAGTGGAAAAAAGAACAGCTTTTTCTCTGTGCTCGGCTGTTGTGCCCCAAACAGCTTATCAGTTGGTACTTACATCCCTTGATTTATTTTGAGATTATTTGTACAAGGTCAGAGCTAATAAATCATTGGTGTGTATGATGTCAACCATACCTCCTTTGTTTCTTATCAGGTGGCAGTGAAAGTTATTGACAAGAAGAGAGCCAAGAAGGATACCTACGTCACCAAGAATCTGAGACGTGAGGGGCAGATCCAGCAAATGATCCGACATCCCAACATAGCTCAGCTGCTGGATATATTGGAAACTGAAAACAGCTACTACCTTGTCATGGAGCTGTGCCCTGGGGGCAATCTAATGCACAGGATCTATGAGAAAAAAAGACTGGAAGAGCATGAAGCACGCAAATATATCAGGCAGCTTATTCTAGCAGTGGAGCATCTTCATCGGGCCGGGGTGGTTCACAGGTAAGGTAGAAAGAGCTGCTTGTGAGAATTTACCCAGGAGCATTTAAACGATAATTTATATATTTATTATTTTTTTAAACTTTGATACAAAATTTTCTGTTCAGGTTTGTGGCTAATCTTGATGTTCTTCTTATCCTAGACAATAGTGAACATCTGTCCACTTGAGCCCCAGCAAAGTTCTTAAGTATGTGTGCAACTTAAGTAAGCACGAGTAGTCTCATTGATTTCACACTGAAAGTTATGCATGTGCTTTGCTGAAGCAGGGCCTTACTTCTACTCTTTATATCTAGAGCTTTGCATCTTCAAAGCGCTGTACAAACATAACTTGTCTTCCAGCCATCCCTGGAGGTAGGTAGGTATAGTCTCACTTTAAAGATGGAGAAACTGCATCACAGAGAGGTCAACTGACTTGCCCAAAGTCTCACATCTGATGAAGTGGGTTGTAGCCCACGAAAGCTTATGCCCAAATAAATTTGTTAGTCTTTAAGGTGCCACAAGGACTCCTTGTTGTTTTTATTGAGCCAATAGTTAGAACATGGTAGTTCCTGGTTCCTACTTCTCTACTCACTCCATTAGATTGTGTTGCTTCCCAAAACTTCCACATGATTTAAAAATCGAAACAAAACACAGAACTTGGCACATTTCAGTCCATGTCACAATCTCTTCTGAGGATAAATCTAGAATTGGCCTGGCAGGAGCATTGCAAGAGTCGAGCAGAGCACTGTTAGAGAGGAAGGATGATCTTGTTAAATATACATACATATGGGTTCAATTCTTGGCTCTGCCTCAGATTTCCTGTGTGACCATGGGCAAGTCACTTAGGCCCAGGTCCTCCAAGGTACATGGGCTCCTAAGAGGATCTGGGCCCTAGTTTTTCTGGGTCTCAGTTATCCACCTGTCAAAAGGGGAATAAGTATAATTCATTTCTCCCACTTGTTGTCTGTCCTGTCTATTTATATTGCAATCTCTTTGGGGCTGTGTGTATACAGCATTTGGCACAATGGGGGCTGATCTCAGCTGGAGTTTCTAGCACTACTGTAATATAAATAAGTGTGGGAAAAATTATTTCCTCTACTGGTTCCATTGCAACAATTAGGTAAATTGAATGTACTGACTCAAGTTGAAATAGATCCATGACATGGAGCGTTGTCATTGCCCTTGCGAAAAGTGCCACAAGTAGTCTGGGCCTTGATTTTCTATTTTTTTCTAAAAGTATGGGCAGGAATAGAGGCAGCACAGTGTCCCTTCACACCACATTGAGGTCCACATTGCGCCTTTCAAGGATAAAAGTCTCAGGTGGGGGCTTTGGGCGAAGAAAACTGCAAGGATTTCCTCACTGAGATTCCTGTGTCATCTTTTTCTGAGGGTGAGGGGTTTGTGTGCCCCTCTTGTGTCCCCCTTGTGTCCCTTTCCTGTTCCAAAACCTGACTGATCTCAAGGATTCATGGGAGGCCCAGGTTATCCATGCAGAGCCCCAGTGTTGGTTCTGGCCTCATCTCCCCTCTCTCAGCTCCTCACCAGCACACATCAAAGGGAGTCATGCTGCTATGCACCATCTGGCTGCAGCGCCCCCAAAAAGGGAAGATATGACCTGGGGTATATTAACTTTTCCAGACAAGTTTCATGGGATTGGAAGGAGGAGGACTCTTCTGCACAGAGAACTCTCCACAGGTGCTAGGGAAATAGGGGGAGCTGCCCTGAAACCACCCAAATTCCCATCTACATGGAGGGGCTGAGCTCCATGCATGGACGCGCAGATATTGGAGGGCACGATCTGTCTCATAATGTTAGTCTAGTATTTACTTAGAAGAAAAAGTGCCACCTACTGCATTACTAGTACCACTATACTGCCCGTAGCTTTTCCTTGGAAGTCTCCTATCCAAGTAGTGACCAAGTCCAAACCTGCTTAACTGATACAATTTGGCAGGATCAGTCAGTATAGTTGTAAGTATTTTCTATGGAGGCTTAACCATTCAATATCTTGTCTTTCATTACATATGTGATATTTGGAATATCGGAAAGAGACAAGAAAGCCCACTGGAAGGATAATTAGAATTTGTTGCATTGGATCTCTGTTTGCATAAGAAAGAGAAATGCTAATAGCTGCCTCTGGAGTTGTCCTTCAGCCTGTTGGGCTTTGAGCTATAGAAGCTCTGAAAATAGACTACTCAATCAGTAGCATTAAAAAAACAAGAAAGAAAGAAAGAATCAGTGCGGAAGTCTGATTCATTCTCACCCTGAATGCAATGACAATATTCTCTTGTTGTTGTTGTTGTTATTTTTAAAACTGTTTCAAAAATAGCAGCACTCAAATCTATTTTGTGATCTGTGGGTGTTCACATTCCCTGTTTGATAAAGAAAACACAGCCGCTGGGGTCTAATGTGGGTTGACATTGTTGGTCCCCCTTTCAGAACTGGTTCTTTTGATCATTCATCCTCTTGAATGGAGATGGGCATTTAAAGAAAATAAGTAAATTGTTGAATATTTTGTTCCAAAAATTCAACAAATTTGTCAGCTAAATTATTCACCGAATATACTCACAAATTATCTTCCTGGTTCTGTAAGCTGGGTGAAAAAAATTAGTTAAATAACATATTTGAAATATTATAATGAAACTCAGCTAAGCTATCTGATGGATGTTATTTTCCCAGCTCCACTCATTATGATAAAGTCTTGGTATGGTGAGAAATCACTCTGATTTCAGGATCAGATATGGGACCCTGAATTCAAAGGAAATGTGTCTTTTAAGAGTATAGTGACATGCAAACAGAAACTCCAAGCAGCCTCATTTATTTTAGAGATAAGTAAATTGCTTGTGTATATGTATTGTAAGTGATGTATGTTGCCATAGACACATGCCTTCCTAGACCTTTCTGAGGCCAATACTGACTGTGAAGGATGTAGATGGTAAACGCCTCAGTGCAGGGACTGTTTTCTCCCGAAGGTGTAGCCAGCACTGAGAACTCTGGAATACAAGATAATATATACCCTAAATATAACTTTGTGTAAAAAAAAAAAAAATGTGGATCATTGTTATGATGAGATGAGCTGGTTGGTTGTTAAAATTGTGCAAGTAGCAAGCTCAAATATGACTCAGATAGGAATCTTTATCTTTCCCTCTGACAGAAGAAAACAAACCCAAATGGCAGTATATGGTGAAGCTTTCTCTTTTCAGAGGGTGTTTACACAGGCCTTCATGCTGTCAAAAACCAGGATGAACATTAAGCCCCTTGGGAGCATAAGGACAACAAAGAAAATGAAGTGAAAGCCTGGGTGCTTGCAACAGCATCCCACAGGAAATTCTCAACAACCTTTTTAAAGTAATTTTAACAAAATTCAATCCTATTCAGTGCAATTACTGTCAGAATGTCAAAGAAAGGAATTTAATAATGTATTGGGAGCAAAGATAGAAAAAACAGGGTATACAGAAAGCTATCTTTTTTCTTCATGGAAATATATTCATACCTTCTGTTAGGATTGTGCAATTAAAAAATATCAGAACTGTTGCAGACAAGAGAAATATATATGGATAGGAGTGGAATATCTATATTTTTTCATCCACTGCCTCTCTTCTGCCCCCCCCCCCCAAAAAAAAACAACACATTGAGAAGAGTGAAGGTAGTGTCCTAGGATTCAGTCGTTTAGGACATCATAAGATTCGTGCGTTGACACCCCTTGCTTGATGTATTAGCTTTGATAACTTTCATCCTATTAATTTTAAGTGCAAGTAGTCTGGTGGCTGGTGCAATATTTGTGACAGATCTTTGCACTAGAGAAGAAGATCTCCTTTTGAAATGCAAAGCTGGTTTGTCTTTCTATTTTATGATATATTTCAAAGTTACCATTAGTCATTCTCTGTTGGAGCACAATGTCATTAACAAACTAAGCATTGCTTTAAGGATGTCAGTCCAAATTCCCTTTTCACTTACACTGATACTACCACGTTGACTTCAATGGTCTTGGGCCCAATGAATATTGTTTGGTAACAAAAATGGTCCCTTTGGAATGTACATAAGCATTATAACTGAATCCATGCAATCTGCTGTCTATTTCACCTCCAGCTCTTCTTGTGGCTATAAAGTGGTTGAGGGTGGGTGAATTAGCATTGGGTTGGTTCTTTTCTTATTTTGAGATGGAGAATGTAATGCAGGATGCACCCACCATCACTACTGCTTTGCAGCTGCCTGCTGATAACAAAACATTGACTTCCAGCAAACATGTTGACTCCCTGCCCCCCACCTATCATAAAAATAAAATGCAGAATGCAAAAGAAGCCGGAGTTTTGCTGTGTGACACCTGCAATGGTAGTGAATATTTATAAACTTATTTTAAGCTGCCCAACTAAAGACTTGAACTACTGGCTGGAATAAGGGTTTCAAAAGTGGGCCCTAAAGTTATGCATGAAACAAACAAAAAAACAAAAGAGGGAAACATATTTTCAAAAACGGGGAACGACGACAGCATGTTCATAGTTTCACAGCGCAGGAAACTATAAGTATTCTCTGTTTCTCTGTATTATAGTAATAGAGCTTGGTTTGTGCTGAAGGTCTTACCATTTCTAGACCTTAGTAACTAGCAGTACTGCCAGCACCAAGTGTTGGCTCAGCCCCTGCAAAATCAGGAGATTTAAAAAAAGAATGTTGGGTTCTTTTACTTAGTCTCCTGGTTTCTGAACCTTTAGGATGCACCCAGGTCATGTGTTCAAGCTTTTCACTCATGAAGGCTGGAAACTTACTTTTGTGGAAAAACAAACAAACCAAAACATGAAAACTGATATTTTCCTGTAGTCTTATGCCACGAATCCAGGAACCTGGACTTTAAGGAACACACCAAAAAGTGTGAAACTCATGCCAAAATCGTGAAAGTCGCAAAAATTGCAACGTTGACCTAGGGCCTTGATCTTGCAAAGATTTCTGCACGTGCTTAACTTTACACACGCTGTGTAGTCCCATTGATTTCAATCAAGGCCAGATTGGTTTCTGTGTCCCTGCATAAGTTGTACATGCGCTATGTGGCTTGGCCATTTTAAAAGCATCCTTAGTCAGAGTAGATTAGATGTGTGTTTGTTTTTATTTTTGTTTTTTACTTTCTGTAAATCAGCACAATACGTTTTCCTACTCTCTCTTACAAATACAGCTATGAGTGTCCTCAGTTCAAATGAATTATCATGAACTTTCTCAGCTGAAGATATCATTTGGACACACTCATTCACTCAAAACAGAATTAACAGAGCAGAGCAAAAGAAAACAACACAGAAACTTCAATGCAATAACAGTCAATCCTGTTCCTGCAGGATGAGCCCAAACCAGGCATAAAACCAGTTGTGATCAAAATGAGATAAATAGCATGTCAACTCCACCTCTCCCAAGGCACTGACCTATTCATTCACTAATATTCTATTCTGTAAGTGCTCTGTCTGCTAGGAAAGGGCCCCACACTGACTGTGTGGCTCTTTTCCTGAAAAATTTCCCATCATTACTAACACCACTGCAGCTCCATTGAAGCATCAGAGGTCAAATGCCAGAGACTGCCTGGAGCCTTAAGCACCATGTTATCTAACCCTGCTCAGAGCAGGTCTGTGTGGTATAAATGCTGGCGGGTGCCTTGTCTATGTTAATGCTAACACTGATACAGCATAAGCAATGGTGGGACATTTTCCAGCAAAAAGATGTAGTGTACACAAGGCTCCTCTGGGGTACTCTGCTTCCTTTTGCAGCACCTCAGACATAATTTACTTGATGGGAAAGGTGTGTCTAACTAATTGGAGCCAAAGTTCACTTGTTGGTAGATAATAAGCTGAATGTTTTTAAAAGAGTCATTTTGCTGTTGCTTTTGGCTTCATCCACTGAGGTTAAAAAAAGAAACATGCACTCACTGGGCCTGAACCAGCGTGTCCTTAGGTAAAACCCCACTCACTTCAATCACTTTTTAAAAGCGATATGCTTGTAATAATCGAAAATGGAATATTAATGAAAAAAATCATTCTTGGGAACTATCCCTTTGAAATATAAACAGACTATAGGGACAAGAAGGGGACCTTACCTCAGTTACTACCACTTTCTATTGACAATATTCCTTTAAAATATTCTCCAGATGTACCCCTCTCCAGATTTGCTATATTGTTGTCAAAAAGACTGATACTAAGGGTGTGTATGCACCTCCTCCATGCATATTGAACAGGATCATTGTACACAGAGTGGGCTTACTCATTCATACGCTCAGAGTCCACATCCCTGAAAGCAAAAATAATTGTGAGGGTATGGCTTGATTTGACAGGGAGGTGGGTGTTGCTTTAGTTTCTGATTTTACTGGTTTGGGGTTTTGTTCTTTATTTCAAAGAAGGATTAAAAAGAAATAGAACAGCTCTCAGGTATAAAAAAGGCAATAATCATTTCCACTATCAAAATGCTGAGTTGTTCACCAGGTAAGGGCCAGTCTACACTAGAAAATTAGTTTGACCCAGCTACACCACTCAGGAATATGAAAAATCTACCCCCCTGAGCGATGTAGTTAAGCCAACCTAAATCCCCATGTGGACAGTGGTAGATCAATGGAAGAATTCTTTCGTCGACCTGGCTACTGCTCTTGGGGAAGTGGATTAATTACAATGATGGGAGAACCCCTCCTGTCGGCATAGGTAGTGTCTAAGCAAGCCCTAAGTAGAAGTATACTGATCTAGTTCACAGTGCTGCATTTTAAAAAACTTTCAGATTAACAAATTTGTGGTACATATGGACTACTAGATCAGTTACCACTTACCGGTAAATCTGTTGAGAATGCAGACATATGGGTAAACAGCATGGATTAACCAGGTCTGACTGCACTCTACGGTACAGCCTGTCTATTTTTAGCTATTTTATTTTTCTCTCTGTCTGTGACACTTTTACTTTCTGTGTTTTTATTTTTCTTAAACTTTCTTTTACATGTCTTTAGTTGTATGTATTTTTAGTCTTTCTATTCTTTCACTCATTTATCTTGTTATTCTAATTACCTTTGTGGCTTTTTTATTCCTTCTGTGGGCGTTTTGCCTGCTTTTCACTGATTTTCAGCTTTCATTTCATCTAGCAATTCTCTCTCCTTTTTAAAAATCTTACCTCTTTCTCGCTAATACTTTGTCTTAATCCTAAAACTTTCTTTTAACTTCCAAATCATTTCTCTCCCTGGTCACAGATGTAGTATCATCTAGTACTGGACAATTCACTTTACTGCATGAAATTCTGTTTGCGTCTCCTGATTTCACACCAGATCAACTTTTTTCCTGGTGGTTTGGCCCTGTTCAGTGGTTCCCAAACTTGTTCCGCCGCTTGTGCAGGGAAAGCCCCTGGCAGGCCAGGCCGGTTTGTATACCTGCTGTGTCCGCAGGTTTGGCCGATTGCGGCTCCCAGTGGCCGCGGTTCGCTGCTCCAGGCCAATGGGAGCTGCTGGAGGCGGCGGCCAGTACGTCACTCGGCTCACGCCGCTTTCTACAGCCCCCATTGGCCTGGAGCAGTGAACTGCAGCCACTGGGAGCCGCGATCGGCCATACCTGCGGACACAGCAGGTACACAAACCGGCCCAACCTGCCAGGGGCTTTCCTTGCACAAGTGGCGAAAAAGTTTGAGAACCACTGCCCCTGTTAATTCCCAGTGGTCAGTATCTACCTGGTTGTTAAGCATATGACAGCCTCTCTGAAAGTCTGTGTCTACAGGCACTCAGACAATGAAGAAATGAGATGTAGAAATCTAAGGCCCAAAGGATAAGGGCTGTAATTTTGGAGAGAAACACTATATTCTTTATATGTAACAAAATGCTTTAAGTGTAAAACTAAACTCAGCTTTAACCATGGAACCATGTCCACTGCTTCCATAATTCATAATATCTATTACTATTTCTGAATCTTGTTAAAAAAAAACAGTTGAGAATGACAAAAAGTTGTTTCATCATTTCAGATGTTCACTCAAAATATTTTATTTCTTTCAGAGACTTGAAGATAGAAAATCTGTTGCTAGATGAAGACAACAATATCAAGCTTATTGGTATGAAACTCTTTTGGCAATTCCAATAACAGAAGTCTGTGCAATCATATAAAGGGAATTTTTGAGTCTTCACAATCCTCCACGTGACAACACATAATGGTGTTACAGAGAGATGCTGAGAGAGTGCAAATAGCATCCAAGCTGTTGCTAAAAGCACCCTGTGAAAAATGTTCCAGTGAATTCAGATTTATTTATTAAAGGTCCGATCCAGCAGTTTTTACTTAGGCAAAACTGCTATGGAAATCAGTGGGAGCGATGCCAGAGTGAGGATTACCGAAGTGATCCCACAAAAATCATTTGTTTTACCCTGTTAATTTCATATTTATTAAGTGCTGGATTCTGCCCTCAGATGCACATGCTTCTGCTGAAGTCAGATGAGAAATTGATTTAGAAGCTTTTTTTAAAAAATAAAATCAACAAGGGGCTCTTGATTGTATTACGGCACGCATTGTAGGCAGTGCTCAATTCATTCAAGTCCTGCAGACATTGTAGATTAATTGTCTATGAATATGTTCTTCTTTCACTGCCTGTGTATAACTCCCATTAATGTTAATGTGGGCATTGAAAGGAAAATATGCCCCTTATTAAAGAACATCTGTTTATTTATTTCCATGCCTGCACATTTTCCAGCAGCAGTATCTTTAGTTGTCTACTTAGAAGCCAGATTCTTTCTTTCACTCTGTCTTTGAAAGAGAGGTTTCATCATCTCAGACTTGATGAAAAGTGTTGACTAAACTTAGGTCAAAAGGCAAGCCAGTTCATCTATATGAACGATACACATCTCTGTGCAAACAAGAAGGGACTACTAATGTATTTTAAAATATCCAAAATCCACTTAGGAATTCGGTGTTTTGAAAAATGGCCATGACTTGTTAGTCACTACATTTTAGTGAATTAAGTAACTCTGGAAGGATAATAGCAAAACAAAATGTTGCATTGCCTCAATTGCAGGTCAAGAGGATATTGATATGTTACCATGAATCATTCATCAGTAATGATGGATACCACCCATTATCTCAGTTTAGCAGCTAAGTGAGACCAGATGGTTTGTAACACTGTAATGAGAATATCTGATGGATTTAAAGAATTTATATAATTTTCTTGTTATTCGAGGTTTGATTACCCAACAGTACATACACTTGACATCCAAATACAGACACAGTCAGATGATTCATATACAATATAAAACTGGTGTGCCAAAACAAAAGAAAAAATTTCCAAACTGTTTCCACAGTCTTGCTTCAGTTGCATAAGTAAGGTCTCTTCACAGTGGGTGGCATGGAAAGGATAGGGAAGGAGATGTTTAGATCTTCCTTAGACTAGCTAGCATTAAAATAAATTGTTCTCTAGTCCTCACAACTGACAGCATCTTAACAGTAGCAGATTGTACTCAGTATGTGTTTTTAAAACAAGGCAATTAAATCCCATTGTCCAACTGTATATGTTATAAAACATAAAGAGCTTTTTATTAGACTAATAGTTTATTAGACTAAAAGTAAAAGCAGATTTACAGTCAATCCAAACAGCTACATTGTATCACAAGTTCGCTGAAACCCCTTGTTTCAGGTTCTCCTATTCTGTAAGGAAATCCTCGGATTTAATTTTCTTGAGAAGGCCACCGTTTGATGAAGTAATCCAAAACAGATATGAGTTATCTTTTAAGTTATCCACCAATTTGTTGGCTAATGCGTCTCCTCTGAACAGTTCTTTATATGACACCTGTAGTGATGGTCCTGATACCTTAGCGACACCAGTTCAGGGCAACTGCATTTGTATTCCCGCTCTATCGTCCAGAAAGGACGTCTACTTTCAGGCTTCTGGCTCCCCAGCTGTTGACTCTCGTGGGTGGAGACGTGTCTCTCTTCCTCTTGACGAGGGTATCTCCAGGCCACACAGCTCCCTGCTTTCACTATAAATTCCCTAGCAAAGTCAGGCACCTAAACCAGCCTGCTTTACTTTTCTCTTCAGAGACAATACACAGTGTAATTGCCACATTAGTTACCACACGGCGCTTTCTAATCAAGCACATTTACTCTGAAGGTAAAAGCACTACAGAGAAAACGGATTAAAAACAATAAAAGAACCTACATGCATACTAATCAGCTTACCAGAGATCAGCCCCTCACTCCAACAAGGGTTCTGGCTGGTGAGCAGTGCTTCAAACCTTACCCAGGGGTTTTCCTGTGGTTACCCATTCATAACTCCTTTAGCTCAGAACAAGCACCCCCATGAATCCGTGAGTTACTCCTTTATGTCGTTTGGGCCTTTTGGTCCTGGGAATAGGTGATTTATAGACAAAGGTCTCATCCCCCAGGTGAATCTCAAAAGATCAGGTTAGGAGGTGGGTATTTGCATTTCCCTCCTCCAAAGTATTTCCTAGGAAACCTACTCAACTAACAGCTCATTCTTGTCTTAACCCATTATTTAAGAGTCCTTTGAAGCTCATAACACTTCCCAAGGTTTGGATTAGTCCTGTGTCCTAGACAAGTTACATACAATCCCCCAACAGCACAAACATTTTTAATACTATGAGCTCCTAAGATACTTAAACTTAATTCAGTAAGGTTTGTCCTGGATAATGCAGGAAATTGCCATACCTGTCACAACACACAGACAAGTATTTCTGAAAATTTTGTTCTGAAATCCTTATGGCTGTGGTTTTTTAAACTGTGGTCCACAGACCCACTATGTCTAAGATTTCCAAAGGGGTCCGCACCTCCATTTGAAATTTTGTAGGGGTCCACAAATGAAAAAAGGTTGTAAAAAGTCTATTGATTCATTCCATTGGAGCTACGTTTGGGTGGAACAGAGAAGAGGGACCACAGGGAACTGGTTGCAGCTCCTGATTCAGGATCCCCGGCCCTGGTGCAGGTTAGGGCACAGAGGCAGCTCTAACTTACACCAAGTGGAGGATTGAGTGTAGTGGAGATTCGTGCCATGCCTCCACCCTGTCCTGCCCCGGCCATGCCCTCACATTTCCCTTAAAGGGGGCAGCTGGCAGCAGAGCTGCCTCTGCCAGCCTTCTGCGAGCAGAGGAACTCTTCTGTGTAGGGGGAATTCTCTACTGGCAGACTTGTGTTGAGAGAATCTGCCCCTCCCGGCTCCCCTGCACACTCTCTCATTTAGATGATAATGAAATATTTTATATCACCATAACTATGAAAGGTCTCTCGGCGGAGGCTGTCATTGTACGGATGCTTTCCAGCAAGGGTTTCTGAGTGGCAATGAGTCTGATTTGGAGGATGAAGCTCTCCTTTCTATGCATGAATATGCAGAGATGTTCAGCTACTAAGATAACTTATGGTAAGCTCCTTGGGGCAGGGACTGCAGTCTGATGTGGAATAGGACTCTGGGAATTCAGTTCCCATGGGAATGCATGAGTAAACAGGAACTTTCGAAATCAGATGACTGTATTAGGTCATTGCTCTTCAAGTAACCAAAACATTTTTTATTTATTTTTTACTTTGATCAACATAAGAGTTACATTCTGTATTAGGTGCCAGTGTGCTTGGTATTGTACAAAACACAGACGAAGACAGTGCCTGCCCTAAGGAACTTAATACAAGTTATCTCAGTAACAGAATGCCTCTGCTTACTCACGCATACAAATGAGAGCTTAATTCCTTGAGTCTGCCTCCTGTTCTGCATCACACTGTCAGAATGATGGCTTCTGATTTTGTCAGTTCTTCTTTGCTACATATTAGGATGATTTAAAGTAAGTTGTTAGTGATTTGTATTAAGTGCATTGGTTATAGTCTGTTATACATATTCCTTTTATTGCATGAAGTGTCGCCCTCGTCAGCTGCTTGCTAAGACTCAGATCTGAGAAGTAGGTTTTTGAGGTCTGGGTGAAATAAATGTGTTTCTCTATAGCCAGCAGCCCTTGATCAGAGGTATCTGATAAAGACACAATCGTAATGCTAGTTATGCGGCTTGGGGCATTCTTGGTACCACAGGTTGGCATTCTGTTCAAGAAATAATGGGCCAAAAGCAGCTCTAGTGTAAGTGGATGCAACTCCACTGAAGTTGCTGCAGCTTTGCCTGCTTGCACAAGGGCTGAATTAACCCGTAAGTTCTTATATTGAATGTCTGAGAGTACTAATGGCCCTGTTATTTAGTAACATTCCCATCACTGTAATAGTCTAGTTTAATCAGTAGCCCATATGCTGAGCTCACTATTGTGTTCTTGAAGGTGTTACAACATAGAAGTGTAATGTGATGGTTCCCTGGTTCAGCATTAAGAGGAACAGTGAGGGAGTTTCCTCATGTCATAATATTTACTTTGAGGAACCAATGATGGTCTTTGATCTTAATTCTGCAAACAGCAAAGGTTACAAAAGATATTGGATAAAGACAATACCAGTATTACAATTATCAGTGTTAGTGCCAATTACATTCTGTCATTAAGATCAAAAGTAAATATTTATTTAAAAGCCCAGTGCATATACTACCAATATTTTAACAAAGAGCTTCTTCAAAAATGTTCCCCTTTAGTCTGTGATAAAATCCCTGTCCAAGGCACACCTCTTGGTAGTGCAAAGAAAGGAAGAGTGAAGAACTGGGGAATCTACTCATTTGTTTTCTGCAAGGAAAGAGTTTTTGTTTCAGTAAGCACAGCTAAAGAAGGACACAGCATCACTGTGCAAACCACCTTATATTTAGTTAATTCCCTGGACGTATTTATAGTTTAAACAAATATGGTGCATCAGATCCTCAGCTAGTGTAAAATGGCACAGGTCCATTGAGTGTCGTGGAGTGGTGCTGATTTACACCTGCTGCGAATCTGACTCATTAAGTATTTTGTCAGTAAAGCACAGTGTTAAAGTTGTGCAGTTTGAAAGGGCAGGGTTGTGGTAGGGTAAGACCTTATTCATAGATTCATAGATTCTAGGACTGGAAGGGACCTCGAGAGGTCATCGAGTCCAGTCCCCTGCCCTCATGGCAGGACCAAATACTGTCTAGACCATCCCTGACCTTGTATGGGTCTATGGAGGTATCCTTCCTAGGAATCTTATAACTATCTTACACTGGATGTAATCTGGTCCAGTCTATGCACAAAATAATAATAACAACAACAACGAGAATATTCAGAAGTATTTGTATAAACTCCAGGGATAAGTCATCTTTGGCAGGGATGATTAATCAGTATCCAGACAGGGTAGGATTCCATCATAGGCAAGAAATAGTCCCAGCCCTTCCTTCAGTTTTAACAATGTGCTCCTGCAGACTCCCTCCAGCACATTTTGAATGCTCAAATGTAGCATAGTGCACATGTATTCTGTGCTTGCCTTCCTCCCAAATAGTCAGTCAAGTGGAAAGTATTCATGTGCATTCACTTAGACACTTCAGCTCACATGGTAATCTTTATAACTTTATTTTTTCCTAGGCATTATTCAGTTTTCCTGTCTAAACTGATTCATTTAAATCACCCTGAGATACATATACGTTGTATGCATTCTGGGAATTTGTAAGAAGCATGAATCAAATCAAAACATTCAACTGGAAATGGAGACTTTACATGGATAGATCATATATCGCTAAGGGCTACAAATACATTACTTCAAACAAACAAAAAACCTAAACAAAAAACCCCCAATTTTTTTTTCCACCCATATTTTTCCCTATTTGCCATTTCAGAGTCAGAGTGCTGACTCTGCAACCTTGTGTTTATATATTACCACCACAGCCCTAGAAAGCAAAACCTCTTGTTAAGGTTGACGGCTCATTTACACGATTTAGTGAAAAAGTTTGAAGCTCTAAGATTTAGACTTTGCCTTTTAGCAACGTTTTGCAATAATATAAAATATTTGACAATCTTAAGGTCATCTTCTGCCCCATACACATGCACACGCAGGCCAAATTCTGCTCTCAGCTGTACGCCTGCAACACCCATTGAAATCACGCCGTTGCAAGTGTGCATCTGACAACAGAATGTATCCTAAGTTTTGTTTCTCGAATAAATTAAAAAATTACTTGTCAAAATCTTTTATTCTTTCAATCCATAAAGGTAGCTAACTCTTGAAAGTTATTTTTCAGGATGATTTCTTATTATGGCAGTAGACTGCATATGTCTGGCAAAACTATATTCTTTTCACTAATGTTTCAGTGCATGTGTGTGTATTATCTAGTATTTCTTTCCTTTTCACAGACTTTGGCTTGAGCAACTGTGCGGGTATCTTGGGTTACTCTGATCCATTCAGCACACAGTGTGGCAGCCCCGCCTATGCAGCTCCAGAACTTCTTGCAAGGAAAAAATATGGTCCCAAAATAGACGTTTGGTCCATGTGAGTTATGTAGCTTGTAACAGCTATTTTTTTATTTTTATTTTTTTTACTGTAGATCATATCAGATATATTAAAGTGTTTGGTTACTGTGATCAACCAAATTCTCTAGGAATAGCATGACCCACTGCTTGGGGGATATCTGGATTAGAAAATGAACTTTATTATATTTTATATTGATTATTTAGATTTGGAGGAGCTGAAAATGTGCTAAAAACTTTCCAAACACAGAGGAAGATATGGTTTTTACACTGAAGGGCATAGAATATACTGTATGTAGTTCCTTTTACACCTAAGGATCTCCAACTCTCCCATTAAATCCATATATTATATACAGTCAGCTCTGGCATGAAGGCTGGAAACTACCCAGTTCACTGTATAAAGAACATAATAGTAAAGGGAGAAGACATTTCAGCTGAGGAAACTTGGACAAGCCTTTTCTCATACAAATACAAGAAATGTTGTGAGATTTTTAATGTCCATGCAGTGCAGACAAAAGAGTCCATTGCCTGAGGTAGGGGAATACTAAAGATGTTTTGGAGCCAATGTGTCTGCATTACTGGAAAGGCTTGGACTGCACTCCTCTATTTGCCCACCTGTTGGCCCATATGTGGTGTCAGCTGTATATACGGACACTTGTTTCTTCTCCTGGTTGGAAATAAACACAGTTGTAATCCATGAGCAGGAAGAAGTGGGGAAAGTGGCATAAGATCAAACATTAAAGAGGTGCTGCCTTCCTGAGCAGTAGAAGTTCTAGCCCTGCTCTGCTACTGACTGGCTGTGCAGCCTCAGGCAAACCATTTAACCTCTCAGTGACTTAGTTTCCCTGTCAGTAAATTGGGGATCACAAAACTTACATGCTTGAATTGTGAGCATTCACTAATTAACTTTTTATAGCCCTTTGAAAATGTAAAGTGTTATCTAGGTATTAATACTGCTAAGAGGGATAGACCATAGATATACATAGCAGTAAGAGAATAGTCAAATGTATGCTTATGTACAATGGGTTAATTTCTTCTATAACTCCATTGACGTCAGTGCACCAGGGCTGAATTTGATCCAATCATATCTTTTTACAACTAATCATTTTTAAGGAGCTTTACAAGTCGGAGCCTAATTTGTAGTCTCTGCTCTGAGGAGATCCAGAGCTAAACTATCATACAGCTACTTAATCTCTCACTCCTGCACAGGGTCATCCGTCTACATCAGGGATAGGGTTACCAGCACTGTGGAATGCAGAAGCTCTTACTGTGATTGAAATGCAGACAATTAGCAGGCTGCCATTCTTCTAAACCCTTAACCTTTACCAGCAAAAATATCCTGTGCCAATATTTTTTTTTAATTTAAGAAAAAATATAGTTAGTGCCTAGCCTTCCCTGTATTTAACCACACTATTGCTATGGAGTATGACACTTTATAATACACTGACTTCATTTCTATGCTGCGCACGAGTTACTGAGATTGCCAGCAAAATGGAAAAAGTAAATTCTCAAAGGGAATTTAATTTAAAGGCCCTTTTAGGAGCGAGGAGAAATAGACGAAACATAACCGAGTTTTCATCAGTGAATTGGCCAGTTTTGGGGAGTTAATACCAAGAATTGTTCAGGTCTTGTTAGAGAGCTGCTTTATGGGCCTGATTCAAAGTCCATCGATATCAGTGGGAGTCTTTCCACTGGCATTGGCTCTGGATCGGGACCTTTATGTGAAACTCCCACTGACATCAGTGACCATTCCACGTGCAGAGCAGCAGTAGAATCAGGCTCCTATTCCAAAGGTTCTGAAGACCCTAGAGAAATGAAAGTTGCACATTATTTTTACAGTTGTTGAACATTAAAGTGAAAGTATTGCAGATAACTGCAACGTCTACGCTTTCCTACATGCCTTTCCCCACTCCTGATGGCATACTTTTAGTTCCTTAACTGTTTCTTCTCTGCTTCTCTTTTCAGTGGAGTGAATATGTATGCTATGTTGACTGGGACTTTACCTTTCACTGTGGAGCCATTCAGTCTGAGAGCTTTGTACCAGAAAATGGTAGACAAAGAAATGAATCCTTTCCCTGCCCAACTCTCCACAGGTAATCAGCACAGCATCCCCAAGTCTATTCATATTCATTCAGGTGGAACCATTGCATTTAACTGTGGATTTCAAGATTTTGCACCAGCATAACATGTTAACTGTGAAAGAATGTAGATTTTTTTTCATTATAGTTAAAAAAAAAAAAAAAGATCTGCATGTGCCACAATAACATAATGCTTTGCTTTTTGAACACAAGATAGAGAGGGACAATGTTGCAATGAATCTGAGGTATGAGCATGCTGCAGTATTGTGGAGAGGAATTTGTGGAGTTGCTCTGCTTTTTCTGGTGTGTTTGGTCTATTTTTCATTTCAAATGATTCAACTGAGTTAGATTACAAAATTATTAGTTATTATTAATAATAATAATAAAATATTTGTTCCCACAGTAGATCGTTGCCGTTTGCAACAGTATCATTGCTAAACTTCAATACAAATTGTGTCAGCATGTGTCAAAAACCCTGGCTTTTTTCTTAGGTTTCATTTGCCTATACAGAATTTGGTCTTTCCTCTTATTCTCCAAACAGAGATAGAATTTTAATTTTTTTAACCTCCTGTGACAATGAGTTCCACAGTCAAAATATGCACAGTGTGAAAAAATATTTCATTTGATCAGTTCTGAGTTTGCAGCCTTTTAATTTCATTGAATGTCCCCTTGTTCTTGAGATATCAGAGATGAAGAACAGATGCTCCCGACCTGCCTTCTCTGTATCAGTCATCATTTTATATATTTTTATCAGGTACTGCCCACATTTGCTAGTCGAAGGACAAGGTGGAGGACAGAGGGACTTGCTGAACCTTCACTTGCTCTCAGCATGGGAATGTTGTGGCAGGGAATTGGGAGCGTTGAGTTGTAAATTGGGGGATCAGCACTCTGTGTGTAGGAGTTAGGATAGTCAAGACTAGGTAGGGAGAAGTGGGTGATGGTACCGAGGGGGAGTAGTACTGGATTGTTGCTGAGTGATGGGTAGTGGGTAGAGTGTAGGGATATGCAGTTGGGGAATCCTGATTGGGGATCAGTTGCTGATCCGGAGGTGGGTCTGATGCTTCAGTTGGGAGGGGGGACTATCTATGCAGGTTATTGGAGGGACTATGAAGGTAGAAAATGGTGAGGGGGACAGGAAAATGGTGAACAGCGAGGAGGGCTGTAAGCAAGGACTGCCTCCCACAGATTAGCAGCGTGCCAGCTAGGGGCATGTAGAGTGGGTGCTTCTTTTGCAGTTATTTATGTAGAGTTGGGGACAGAAGGCATGTTGGCAGTTGCAGAGGAGATGCAGCTAGGTCCAACATTCAGGGGTGGATTAGGAATGCAGATAGAGAGCATGTTGGAAGTACACATAAGGCGTGGATTTTCCACTGGTTCCCTTCCTCACAGTAGAAGGTGCCCATGGTCACTGGGCCATTATTTTAGACGATTTGTTGCATTTAGGAATCACTGGGTAAAATTCAATGGGCTGTGTTATACAGGGGTCAGACTAGATGATCATAATGTTCCCTTCTGGCCTGGAATCTATGAACGTGTGTAATGTATGAATGTGTTTTGCTTTTTCAAATGTAATTGTACTTGTTCCTTCATAACGTGCAGTTGGTTGGAACTTTTCTTGTTCACATTGAAACATGTGAAGGTATTTATGTGAATTTCACTTAGGCCTGGTCTACACTAGGAAATTAGGTCATTATAACTACATCGTTCAGGTGTGTGAAAAATCCACACCGCTTGAGGAGGTGGACTACCTACACCCTTAGGAGAATCCCTCCTGTTGGCATAGGTAGGGTCTGCATGGAAGCACTACATCAGTGCAGCCTCAGCGTTTACTTCCCATTCACTATAGAAACTCACTGTAAAAGTGTTTTGCTCCTATGGAGATATCTGTGTGCCTGAAAGAGCCCCAAGAATCCCCCTAGTTATTGCAAGTTTGTAGAAGTGGTAAATATTACTGCTGCTGTTTACTATTAAATCCCTTCCATCCATGCTTTCCAGGCCCTGAATCCCAGCCTCTGTCTTCTGACTGAGGAGAACTAAAGAAAGCTCTCTTTGGAGTCTGTCAGCATTGCTCCTTGTTCATCCCGGACCTGCGTGTGGCACTCCTCTTCTGCCCAAGATTCATGTGCTAGTGTTTTATGAGTGAGCTGCAAGTCTCAGTATCTATCTAATACAATTAGAGTGTTCTCTATTCCCATTCCAGAGTCTTCCTGATAGGATTCTGTTGCATTAAATTGCCATTTTTATATCCTAGTCCACTTTCTAAAGCTCCACTGAGTAATTGTGTTATGAGTAAGATTATAATAACTGCTTTATGCTGTACTGGACAAGGTCCCAAATCTTGATCCTCTTGAAGTCAATGACAAAGCTCTTATTGACCTCAGTGGGACCAGGATGTGATGCTAAAACCATACAAAGCTGGGATTCAGAGAGGCCTCTACCAATGCAGGTCTGTTTCTTACTGGATATTTTCTAGTGTACTTGAACCAGTGGGCTTTGTCCATTATGCGTTTTCATTGTCAGGATAGAATTCTTCCAAAAATTGCATCTTTGTGTAATTTGTAGCCATCTGACATGAAGCTCTACAGCGAAAGTAACATTTTATTTATCCAGTGGAAGTTACAGTAGTTACTTTGAGCTTTCAGAAATAGAAGATTAATGGAACAGACTTAAATCTGTTAGCCTTTACCCTACTGTACATAAAGGTATGCCTCAATTCTTGATTTAAGGCAGGGGACCTGCACATTCACTGATTTGGCAAACCGTGATTTAAGATGACATTTGTTCTTGCCACTGTTAGGTTGTGGGTCAGTAGACAACAGCTATTCTGCTCCTCTGCTTGGCAAATTGTTGAATTTGTTAACTCTTTAGGGAGACAGCCCTTTTTCTTTAGCCATGTAATGGTTTGAGTATTTTTCTGATGCATGTGGAGGTCTGAGGAGAAATTATTTGCAAAAGATTCTTTAATTGTGCAGTATATGTTGTATCAACATATAATTTCTTGAATACAAAGTCAGTTACATCAAACAAGCAGCCACTCTAATCTGCAAAAGATAATAACAAATAGTTTATCCAAAAGTTAAAATTTTCAGTGACCATGAGCACCCAAAGCAACTATATGGCAACAATGGGCCAGAATTTGAAGTTGGTGTTCAGTCTTCCTTCTAGGAATCCTTTTTTCATTTGGCCTCTTAGACAACAGAGCCATCCTGGTATTGGTTTTAGATTAACAACATTTCCATTGGTAAAGAGCTTGACAGCAACCTCGCACAGATTCTTGGCTTCTCTCTTTACTTCTTCTGTACCTCAGATATTTTCCTTTGGGAATAGAGAGATGAAGTGAGGACTACAGGAATGCTTCCAAAAGGGTGTTCATCTACACAGTGCTTTCCAAACTCTGAGCCATAACTCCCTTGGGGAGCCACAAAGGGTTCATGAGGACCCCATGAGTGTTTGGGAGTAAAATGGAATTGCTTCGCCCATTTTTTGTTTTCTAGTTAAGAGACTATTAAACTTGCCTTAAAAATCACCCGTGTTTTAACTAAGGGTTCTGCTTCTTATGCTGCTGCCAGGGCTGGGAGTCTCTGTGTATATCTACAATACAGTTGGGAGCAAGCCTCGCAGCCTGGGTAGACAGGCTCGCGCAAACTGAAGCTACCACATTAAAGATAGCAGTGTGGATGTTGTGGCATTGGTGGCATCTCGGGCTAGCACCCGGAGCCCAGATCCAGGGGATCGGGTGGGCTTGGATTCAGGTGGCTAATCTGAGAGACCGTCCCTGCTGCAACATCCACAGCGTTATTTTTAGCATGCTATCTGGAGTGAAGATAGCACAAGTGTGTCTGCCTAGGCTGGGAGACTTCGTCCCAGCTGTAGCATAGACACACCCTCTGTGCCCTTCTCTCCTGCAGGGAGCCTTCTGCAGAGAGACTTCCTGTTGGAGGAGTTAGTCAGCTGGAAGTCTCTCAGCTGAAAGCCCACAGTTGAGGTAGAGACAGGTGCATCTCCTCTTTATAATGGAATGATTTTTGCCAAATGCTAAGCCTATATGTAACAATCATTGGGCTGAAGAGGAAGATGATTTTCATAAAGTTAAACAGAAAAGGAAGCAAAGTAGATACTATGACAATAGTTACATTATGTTTGGATTTTTGTGTCTTGCTATTACTGTGGAAAATCCACAGCCACAGTGTGTCATTTGTTTTCAAGTGTTAGTAATTGAGAGTGCAAGGCCTGGGAAATTAGAGACATTTGGAAACCAAACACCCAGAATCTGTAAACAAGAGGCATGAATTTTCCCTTCAGATACACGAAGAATTAAAGTGGAAAAAAACCAAAAAAGTCATGTCTAAAGAAGCACTGTTCTTCAGAAAGCCGTAGAATCACCTTTTGGTGCGGCCATGTGAATTGCGAAACGCAAACACGCACACACCACTGGCAAGTCCCATCGATTTCCAGCAGCAATAGACGTGTGTAGAATTATGATTGGGAAACATGCAGTCATGACACTGAAAACCATTCCTATGCCAAATAATACCATCCATCGACACACCGATGCTCTTGCAGAGAACTTCCAGGGCCAGTTGATAGAACAAGTGAAGAAGAGTTAATATTTTGCATTGCAGCTTGATAAATCTGCAGACATAGCCAAGCTTCAGGCTCAGCTTTGGTGTTACGTGAAGATTTGTCAAAGCCGGTACAGTAGTTGAAGAAATTCTCTTCCTCAAAGAAATCCCAATCTGAACAACCGGTGAAGAAATGTTCAAAATCCTCAATTAATTCATAGTAGATGAAGGTCTCGACTGGGCTATGTGTGTGGGGCTATGCACTGATGGGGCAGCAGCCAGGACTGGAAAGAACAGTGGGCTTGAATTATGAGTAAAGAAAGTGACACGAGCAGCAATTTGGACACACTGCATGATTCATCACCAAGCTTTGGCTCAAAGAAGTTGCAACCTGAAGTACACGAGGCCCTCAATGTTTAAATAGTTAATCTTATAAGCAGGGCCATACCAAATTCCTGGCCATGAAAAACGCGTCATGAACAGTGAAATCTGGTCTCCCGCCATGAAATCTGGTCTTTTGTGTGCTTTTACCCTATACTATACAGATTTCATGGGGGAGACCAGCGTTTCTCAAATTGGGGGTCCTGATCCAAAAGGAAGTTGCAGGGGGGGTCATAAGGTTATTTTAGGGGGGGAATCACATATTGCCACCCTTACTTCTGCACTGCTGCCTTCAGAGCTGGGTTGCCGGAGAGGGCGGCTGTTGGCCTACTGCCAAGCTCTGAAGGCAGCACCCAGCCAGCAGCAGCACAGAAATAAGGGTGGCAGTGCCATCCTTACTGCTGCTGGTGACGGTGCTACCCTCAGAGCTGGGCTCCTGGCCAGCAGTCACCGCTCTCCAGCTCTAAAGGCAGCACCTCCACCAGCAGCAGCGCAGAAATAAGAGTAGTAGTACCACAACCCCCCCTACAATAACCTTGTGACCCCCCCCCACAACTCCTTTTTGGGTCAGAACCCCTACAGTTACAACACCATGAAATTTCAGATTTAAATAGCTGAAATAATGAAATTTACGATTTTTAAAATTCTGTGGCGGTGACATTGACCAAAATGGACCATGAATTTGGTAGGGTCCTACTTATAAAATCCTGGGCAGTGAACACATTGTTTCAATATTCTGTGTGAAGCAAAGAGCTCTGCCCACACTCAGCTTCTGTTTTACAGTGAAGTTAGGTGGTTGTCACATGGGAAAATGTTACAACGTGTCCTTGAATTGTGTGACAAAATCAGAATATTCCTCCTTAGGAAAACAGACCTTGCAGATTACATATGTAAATGTGGACTTGACTATGTTAGTTACCTGGTGGACATGTTTGGCATACTGAATATACTGAATCTAATACTTCAAGGAAGGAATACAAGTATACTAGATATATTTGAGAAAATATACTAGAGAAAATCAGGGGATTCTTGAAGCTTTGTCTTTGGAGATGCTACGTTTAAAAGGGAGTTACCAAGATGTATCCAGTGTTATCAAACTTTTAAAAAGAACAGAGTGAAAGTGATCAAAACCTCTTAGAGACCAAATATTAGCTCATGTGTCTGGATTGTATTCCCTTTTTGATGAATATTTTTCTGGAATTGAACATGAATCTCCAAATACCAACTGGATTCAAATCCCATTCTCAATAACAGTTGACTCCATTCCAACCTCAAGCTTTCGTGCTCAAGAAAATCTCTTGGAATAGACAACTGATCACACACTCAAGACAAAGTTTTCAAATCTAAGAAAGCAGGAATTCTGGATTCTGTTAAAGGAGGGTATGAAAAACTCAGTAGAAGCTATAAAAGTGCTGCTTCCATTCATCTCTGTGGGTGTGTCTACACTGCAATTAAACACCCCGCTGTCTCATGTCAGCTAACTCAGGCTCACAGGGCTCGGGCAACAGGGCTGTAAAATTGTGGTGTAGATGTTTGGGCTCAGTCTGGAGCCCAAGTTCTGGGACCCCACATGGGGGAGGGTCCCAGAGTTCGAACATCTCACCTCAATTTTACAGTCCCGCAACTCGAGCTGTGCAAGCCCAAGTCAGCTGACCCAGGCCAGCGGTGGGTGTGTAAGTGCAGTGTAAACATACTCGGTGAGTCTGGGCTTTCAGCAATGATTTCTGTGAAAACTAAACACAGAAATAATTTAAATTTTGAAAAATGACTTATGGCTGGTGCTATCAGAGAGTCAACCATCAGGCAAACTGTGGAGTTTGAAACAGACCCAATATTTTCACTAAAATCTTGGACTATGTCCAAACACACCCCAAAATCCATATTTTTAATTATAGTTTTAAAAACATGGATTAGATTAGATTATATCTTTAAACAAATTGTATGTGGTTGAATAAAGTCCCCAAACTGTCCAGGTTATAGTGTCTCTCTTGAAACTAGTGTTCTGAGTTGGTTAAAAAAAATAAAAAGACATTTGGTTGTGGAAAGCCACCAAGTTTTTAAATATTTGTAAGAAAGCTGCAGTACTAAAAAGTTTGGGAACCACATCTGTAGAGCATTCAAGTTTAATCTCAGTTTCTTTTATTTTAAGGGCTTTCCCTCTCTCTGCTTATTACAACTTATTTATGTTACAGAACTCTTGATAGTCCATTCACTGGTATTTTATCTTTTAATTACTGCATCCCAATGATTGTGTTTGTAAAGCCTATCAAACAGTATCTCCAGGGTGTGTAAGCGCACGTGCCATTAAGCAAACCCTGTGAAGCAGAAAATGAGGTGTTAGTTAAAATTCCATAAATGAGTTGCATCATCTAATGACCTCTATCGCTAATATAGTTTTAAGGGGTTTTAAAAATTGGGTCTAACTTATGGCTCAATGGTATGAAATTGCCTTAGCTTGTTTCATGTGGTCAGTAGTACAGACAGCAATTCTATGCATAATTTCACCAAGCAGACATTCACATTCGGCATTCTCTAAACAATAGAAACCAAATTGTTTCTGACCACTGCAAGGAATGTGGCTTCTCAGTGTCAAAACAGAAGAATGTTTGTATTCCTATTAATAAAACTCGTTCTACAACTTTTTAAAACTGAGCTTGGTATCTGAATGAAATTTAAAAAGAAACTAAGTTTCCAGTGATATTGGTCTTGAAACGGTAAAGAGAACAAACATTATCCCAAAATTATACCACAGAAAGAAAATTCTGTCAAGTGTAAGGTCAGTGGCTAACAAGATTAGCACCATCCTTGATTTCATCATAGATGAAGATAAACAACAGTTGGCTGGATAATTCAGTTATACCTTTGTTAGCTCAGCTACTTTGTTCAGCATGGACCAAGGGAATGGTATAACAGTTTTATTTACATCTGACTTCATATGTAACATGCTCCACCTCCAAAGATCGATCTGTTAGCTTCATGTTTGCTTTTCCGTACAATTCATGGGGTTAGGTCTTATGCCTAGGACCCTACCAAATTCACAGTCCATTTTAGTCAATTTCAAGGTCATAGGATTTTAAAAATAATAAATGTAATGATTTCAGCTATTTAAATCTGAAATTTCTTGGTGTTGTAATTGTAGCGGTCTTGACACAAAAAGGAGTTGTGTGTGTGTGGGGGGGGGTCACAAGGTTATGTAGGGGGGTTGCGTTACTGCTAGCCTTACCTCTGTGCTGCTGCTGCTGGTGGCAGCCCTGCCTTCAGAGCTGGGTGGCTGGAGGGCGGCAGCTGCTGGCCGAGAGCCCAGCTCTGAAGGCTGTGCTGCTGGTGTGGCAGCGGCTCTGAAGTAAGGATGGCATGGTCTGGTATTGCCACCCTTACTTCTGTGCTGCTGGCTGCAGAGCTGGGCCCTCAGTCAGCAGCTGCCACTCTCCGGCCACCCAACTCTGAAGTCAGTGCAGAAGTAAGGGTGGCAATACTGCAACCCCCCTAAAATAATCTTGTGACCCCCCGCCCCTGCAACTCCCTTTTAGGTCAGGACTCCCAATTTGAGAAACGCTGGTCTCCCCCATGAAATCTGTATAGTATAGGGTAAAAACACACAAAAAACCAGATTTACGTGAGGAGACCAGATTTCACCGTCCGTGATGCTTTTTTCATGGCCGTGAATTTGGTAGGGCCCTACTTATGCCTGTAGGGTTTGGATCCTGGCTAACTGAGAAACTGCCTCTCTCCTTCTGTGCCATCACAACGCTTAAGATTAACTGAGGTACTTTTTCTAGATACTAGATGCAGAGCAATCTCAGTGGAGGGTTCTTGCCTCTGGAATTCATTTCATCCATCGTGAATCTTTTGATCTTTCTAGTATGGTATAAGTCTCATCCACTTAGTCATTTGCTGGAGGAAAAGGGAGCTTGTATAGGGAATTGAACTCATTTGGGGACTGAGTTTATTTACATAATACTTTCAATAAGCATTGTGCACTGTTGTAACTGTGCTCAGAATCTATTGGGAGGTGCATTTTATAATTGGGGAAATGGGAAAAATGGAAAGTCATAAGTCAAAACAGAAGAACAATGGATTTGTTGTTCTTGACAATAGAAAATTCTTTACCTAAGAAATGTGACATGAGGATTGCAGTTGCAGGATGCTCATGGAACAGCCATAACATCAAGTTCCAAAAGATTTATGGACAGGTTTCCAGTCTTTCCCTGCTGTTACTGCAATATTATTGTCGTATGAAAATATGGAAAAGTCAGGAGAGATTTAAGCTAAAATAGCACATGGTAATTAATGATTTATGAAGATAGAAATAACTTTACAAAAATTCAGTTCATGCTTAGGTGACCTGGTAACTGCATAATCGTAATTCTCTCTGTCTGCCAAATGTAAACTTCTTGACAGTAAGCTGTCTAAATTGGATAGTCTCTCAGGGCCCCAGTTTCTGTAGGATGTTGAACACAGAGGCTCTCAAGTTGGTAGAGCTCAGCACCTAGAGAACCTCATCCTGACTTACATAATACAAATCTCTCCCCTCCTTGTGTCATGAATCCACAGGATCTGTGCTACGGCCCAGCTTTTAAACAGTCCCCATTCAATGTGCTAGACCCCGAAGGCGTCCCACTGTTCCTAAAAGATAGGCCACATGGCCTCAATGCCTCTGAAGGCTTGACTACACTTGCAAGTTAAAGCGCATTAAATCAGCCCCGGGCGTCCTAAATCCTGAGGTGTCCACACTGGCAAGGCACGTAGAGCGCCTAGACTCTGCAGCTGGAGCGCTCCTGGTAATCCACCTCCACGAGAAGCATAGAATTTGCTGTGCCCTGGCTGAAACGCCCGGGAGTCACTGTGGATGACGTGTTGCATTACTGCACTGTGAGTGGCCTCTGGAAACGTCCCATAATCCCCCGAAGTCAAGTGGCCATTCTTGTCATTGTTTTGAACTCGGCTGCAGGCATGGGGATATCCCCTTTCAAAGCTCTGTTTCTGACAGCTTATCTGCTCCAGGACAAAGCAAACCATTACTGTGAAATGCTGCTGCTGTGAGTGTGTGTGAGAGAGAGAGGCGGGGGAGGGGGTGTCTGCTGCTCTCTGAACTTACAAGACAGCATGCTGACACACTCTCTGCCCCCCAAAACACACTGTCCCCCCACATACACACAACATACTCCCTGTCACACTCCACACCCTCCCCCCATTTGAAAAGCACACTGCAGCCACTTGCATGCTGGGTAGCTACCACAATGCACTGCTCTCTGTGGTGTTACAAGAGCTGCTAATGTGGCCACGCCAGTACGCTTGCAGCTGCCAGTGTAAACACACGGCAGCATTTTCCCTACTGCGGTCTCAGAAGGGTGGTTTAACTCCCAGCGCTCTACATCTGCAAGTGTAGCCAAGCCCTGAGACTCAGCCACGGGGCTCCAGCACTCCTGCTTCTCACTGTGAGCTCTGTCCAGCAAGTCCAACTGGGAAGGATTCCTGTTCAGAGACTTGCACCCTCTTCAGGGATCAGTGCACCTCTGCAAGCATTTGCAGTGACACCAGGCAGCCTTTTCAAAACAGACTAGGGTTTATCAGTCAACTGGAATGCAGCATTGGGAAGTTCTTAGTTGGCATAAAGAAGCAAAGGTTAAGGCAGTAGCCCACAGCAGGGCTCTCTTGAGCCATTCTGCTATAGGAACCATCAGGGTTTCTTTTCTCTGTCTTTTTCCATTCTCAATCCCAGGCAGGAGCTTCCTGTGTCTCTGTGAGCTCAGCTCTTAACGCAGACATCTGACAACTTCTGGGCTATTGTCCTCCTGCTGGGGAGCCCCGCTGAGTTCCCATGTTCCACCTGCTGGAGCTTCCCACTGTTAGGTGTCAGATGTTCAGTAGCTGAGGTTCCTGTTGTCTTTCTGGATCCTTCCTTGAAATGGGTTGGTTCTAGTCAGCCCCGAAGGAGCCATTCCTATCATCCCAAACACCTCATGTCTCCTGCTCTGGCACAGGAGCATTTTAACTTCTTGCACCCACTGGGTAGCAATACTAAGTCAAGAAAGTCACTGCCAGGCATAAAAATACAACAGAAAATTCACAACTTTAGTCATACCTTATCCACTGATCTGCTTTAGAATATAGGCACACACTTCCTCTTCCGGACCCCACATAGACCAGGCTTCATGGTGACTTCCTGAGCTGAGCATGCTCAAAGGACCAGTGATGTACATAAGGGAGGGGACTGGATAACAACATGACTGCAGACAAGAGCCTTTTAAAGGCAAGTGCACTTTATCTTTAGTTAACATTTATGCCCTTTTCAAATGGTTACATCCCGGCCTAGAGAGCGAACATGCTGCTCTCCTAACACAAAGGAGGGTACGGGAATAAAGAAGCCGATCGTTTGTGTTTCTGGCCCCTGAGATGCCCATTGATTACTGTGTAAATGGCAGTCCATGTAGAGCATTTGGGACGATGGTGAAGAGGCTATGCCATTGCTACTCTAGTGCAAAAATGGATTCAGTTGTAAAAGACAAAAATGGCATAAAACAAGTGGGTAGTATCCACTGACCCAAGATTAATGGTCTATAAGCAAGAAGCGAGTACATTGCTTTTGGTGTTTGCTGTGGAATTCATCCGGAATTCTTTTGGCAGCTCGGCTGACTATTTTTTCCTTAGTATGTAGCCCATGTGTGCTAGCCACATTATTATATTTGGTGGCTTCTCTGGTGCGTATAATGTGTCTAATTTCGGCGTACGTGAGGCTGACTGCAAGCACTTGGGTGATCTCATGTACAAAATCTTTAAAAAAAACCATCTCCAACATTAGGTTTCTGTGTCTGATCCATGAAGAATTCTAGAGAGCATATTAAATTCCTTAAGATTGCACAAGCAGAAGGCAGGATTTAGCCATGATGGTCTGGAGATTAAAATTCAAAGTCAAAACGGAAATAAATTTCCAGCTCAAATACTGACTTCCTGTGTGGCCTTGGGCCAGTCACTTTATCTCTCCTTGTAACTAACAACCTCAGAGGCATGACGTCAATGAATGTTTGTAAAGCACTTTGAGATTCTTTGATGGAAAACTCGAAAGGAATGGAGTCAAAACATAGGCCCAGTGCTGCCTTCAGATTCTCTCTTGCAACTCTGTGGCAGTCAATTGAAGTACAGGGGTTCATATCTGAAAACAGAAATGAACCCACTAAGTTTACTGCTCTGTTTTAATTGGGTCAGAGTCTCCTATCATTGATTTCAGTATGGATGCACCATTTTAACTGAGAAACTAATTTGGTCCCCCGGGCCTGATGGTGTGTGATACTGAGCACTGGTACTGATCGGAGGTTAATGGGAGTTGAGGCTGCTCAGCCCCACACCAGAGGCATGAAGTTCCCTTTTTAGATTGCACCTTGGGCCTCTAACATTATACTTCTGCTGAATTTTTGAAGGAATGTATAAGGAAGAAACCCTTATGTTATTGGCGAGGGAATATTTAAATAATGAAGAAATGATTGTGATGCTAAGTCCCTGATTCAGGAAAGCACTTAAGAATGTGCTTAGGTCCCACTGAAGTATGTGCTAAAATGTTTTACTGAACTGGGGCTACGTTCTCTCCTCTCTCATGTTTAATATTGGGCCAGATCTCTAGACAGGTAAAATTCCAGATGACTTCTCTTACTGTTTGTCCCAGACAATTTGCTATTGAAATATGTTGCACAGGGAAGTCTCTAGATTAGATTTGTATCAAAGATTTTTTCCTTTTTTTTTAATGGAAAATTAGATCTGGTGCATGTTATGATCCTCGTGTCTAGAATAGTATTATCTGACCAGAGTCAGGGTTTGGGGCTAATTTGGAACAAATGCCTCTCACCCTGCTGGGTTTTTTTTTTCTCGAAGCATGAAGGTTACCTTCAGAGCACACACAGATCATTGTCCCTCTTCTCATTTACGATTCCATAAAACATTATTTATTTTACATATGGATTAACTCCTTATCAGATAATTTTCTCAGGGACATTAGAGCACATCATAAAGGAAACCGTTGCTTGGTAGTATATTTTTGGTAAGGTTATTTACCATAGTAACTCAGTTGCTAAGTTAAGTTGTAAAGCATATGACACAGCTGTTGTCTTTTCTTAATATCTTCACAGCGGCCATAAACCTTCTACAATCTCTGCTAGAGCCAGATCCTGCAAAGAGACCAAACATCCAGCAAGCTTTAGCAAATCGTTGGCTTAATGAGAATTACCCTGGGAAAGCACCGCATAATGTCACGTATCCAAACAGGTATTTTAATTAATACAATACTTTGCAAATGTGAGAACACATTAAACCATTAGAGTCTTGATCCTGGATACTCTTACTCAGATAATGTCACGTATCCAAACAGGTATTTTAATTAATACAATACTTTGCAAATGTGAGAACACATTAAACCATTAGAGTCTTGATCCTGGATACTCTTACTCAGATAACAAAGTCCCATTGAACTCACTGGGATTACATACATGAGTAAGGACTGCTTATGCTTATTTCAGGACTGGGCCTGAAATAAATGGGAGATGTTATCAGTTTTGAGAGAGTTCTTAGTGCAAAAGTCAAAATGACTTCCTTAAACTAGCAGAGAGATGCCATACTGCTCCATGGTGACCCAGGATCAAGACCACATACTTAGTTGACTCCTGGAGCTTCTCAGAATTGATGGGGGCAGCGCATTGTACATCAGTCTTGGGCACCCCTTTGTTTGCCATTGGAGTGATATTACTGTGTCATTGGAAGTTACTGCCTTTCTAAAACTCCAGCTTAGATTCTGTGTGATAAATACAACATTATTATGGTAACCGTTATGGGAAGGATCAGAGTTAGATGAACCTGCTTAGATGAGTATTGACCTTGAACACCTCAACAGACACAGAGACATATGACCAGGTTCAGGTGGATGACAGATCTCATGGCTAAATGTGTATGCAGCCGGGGGAAAAAAGTGCTATTTTTGGTACACTTAGGGCTAGATCCACCGAGGGATTTAGGTGCTTAAATGTCACTTTAGGCACCTAAGTCCAAAATTTACATCCTCAAAACCCCTGCCGCTTACGCTGTTGGCACCTAAGTTTCGGCCAGTGAACATGCGCAGTGCCAGCTACATCCTGACACTGCTGAGTTGCTCAGTGTCTAGCTCACACCTAATCCATACTGCCTGATGCAGTAGGTGTTTCCAAAGGCTGTCTGTCAGATTGGGCCCCACACAAAGCATGCAATCAGAGGAGGAGTGCATGGTGTGTGTCCCGCCTCCCCTCCCCTTTGCCTTGTGCCTTATAGCTCAGTGGTTTATGTGTTCACCCAGGATGTGGGAGGTCTAGATTCACATTCCTGCTCTGCCTGATATGGAATGGGGACCGGAACCCAGGTCTTCCCACTCCCTGGTGAGCTCTGGGGTGGGACTCTTTCTTGCTTAAGTTGTTCAGTTTTTGTACAATATACTTAAACATTCATTGGACCAGGCACAGACTGAGAATGATTATGTAGCTAAGTGGTTAGCTGCGCCCCTTTCTCCCCCCTGCCGCCTGCCTCCCAGAGCAGTGAGAATCCGGTTCAAGTCTTTGTCCCAAATCAGGCAGAGGGGAAGATTTGAACCTGGCTCTCTGACATTCTGTGGGAAAGAGCAGGTCTGGTTTAGGTGCCTCACTCCAGGAGAGGGATCATGGTGAGAATCCTGAGTGGAGACAGGCATATGCCACCAGCCCACAGTTAGGCACCTATCTGATTTTGAGGGGCTTGGCCACACCCTTCTTCTCAGCATTTCCTACTGGCTAGCTTAAGCAGCTCAGCATGGTGACTTTTGTGAATTCCATTCTTAGGTGCCTAACTCTCCGCATGCATTGTACAGGAAGCCTGGGTACTTACCTTTATGTGGCAGGGCATCTAAACGTTAGGTGTTGCAACCACGAGTCCCCTTTGTGGATGTAGCCACTGGTCAAAATGTAATAGCTTTTGTGTAATACGCAATTCAGCACCAGCTGTGGGCTTATGCCCAAGGATTGCAAGCCTAGAGTCACAAAGAAAATAGCAGCTTCTAGTTCTCGAAAAATGGGAGGATAGAACTTGAGTGAGATTGAGGTCTTTTATTCTGGAAAGAAAGTTCATAAGAGAGATCCGGTGAAACAATGAATCATTAGGCTGGCATACAGGGGAACACAGAGTTGTGGTGCAGGGAAATGTGATTGGCTACATTCATGGCTGGAATATAAAGAAGGAATATAAGAGTGGTTGGTTTACAAGGGATGTGGCAGAGAATGAGATGAATCATTGTCTCAGAATTCTTGTCCTGATACCAAGTCTAATTAAGCTAAAACAAAACATACACAGCAGATTTGAGGAATCCTGGTGCATTGGACTGTGCTAAAGTATGGTACATATGAACATTTTGTGTTAAAGAAAGGGAAAATAAGTGTAAACTGAATGAGTCATTATGCTAATTAAATCACTGTCATAATGAGTCTAATCAATCTACTAAACGTGGCATCTGTTAAGCAAATGTAACTGTAACTGAGAGCTGTGTGGGTAACTTAATACTCTCACTCCTAGTCTTATCTCCACTAAAAACAACACAAAGAAGGCTTGAAATATATTTGATTTAAAACTCTTCTCCATTTGTAGATGCACTTTTATATTTATATATATTTTTAAATCCCTGGCATGCACTTGAGTTGCACTATTGGAAGTGTTCTTTCTTAGTTTGATCACAAGTGTAACTGATTATATGTATAATTATTTAGGTGACTTGTAAAGGAAGCTGGAGTCTAATATGTTAGAGAAAAGAGCAGTGCAATGGCCTTTATTTACCAAGTGCCCACTAATCATTCTGTCTTGAAGGCAAAGGAACCTTAAATATAAGAACAAATGAAAATCAGAGTCCTGAAATACAGAGAGTGAGGTGTGGGTGGGTGGGTGTTAGAAGAAAATAAGTGCCTTTTACAGCTCTTAAAATATATATACTTCTTAAGCAAAATCAATATGGAACTTTTATGCTTTAAGGACAATTAGATGTTATCATCCGATAATGTAATAACAGTTAAAAAACAAGAAAGAATGGAAGACCTAGCTGGGACGGGAAGTATTCTACATAGTCTAGTTTAAAAGAATATCCCTTTTTTAAAAAAATCACTCTTACAATAAATATTACAGTAGAACTTCAGAGTTACATACTAACCGGTCAACCACACACCTCATTTGGAACCTGAAGTGTGCAATCAGGCAGCAGCAGAGACAAAAAAAAAAAAGCAAATACAGAATAGTACTGAGTTAAACGTAAACTACTTAAAAAAATAAGGGAAAGCAGCATTTTAATTCTGCATAGGAAAGTTTCAAAGCTGTATTAAGTCAATGCTCAGTTGTAAACTTTTGAAAGAACAACCATAATGTTTTGTTCAGAGTTACAAACATTACAGAGTTATGAACAACATCCATTCCTAAGGTGTTTGTAACTCTGAGGTTCTACTGTATGTACAAAATCAGTTTTTCTCATCACTTGCCTCTCTGAAAAATCAGAAAATTAGACCCGCGTGTATTTGACCCCTTTTTGTGCTGAAGTCAGTGGAGTTCCATAGTCATGTAGATTATTGCCTTTCTATTTTTGCGCTATAGTGCTTTTTTGTTCTTAACTAGCTTAGGTCCCAAACTTGACCTACCTACAAGTTGCTATATTATAGTGTGATAAGAAAAATCCTCTTGATTGTAAATATTTAGGGCCATATTTTGCTTTCATTTAAATTGATGTAAATTTGGAGTAACACAATTAAATTCAACTTTGAAAGAGTTCCTCTGGATGTATGCCAGAGTGTGTGAGCAGGATATACACCATAGTTCTTATCCACCACTTAATCACCAACAAATCTCCACTCTCATCCCAAGCACTATTTTTATTGAACTAACAAAAAGCAATGTATTGTACTCATGGGTACCCCTTCTGTCCTTTTATGGGCGTCACTAAATGCTCCTTAGATAGGGAGTTGGTAGGAGTGGATGGGGAGAGGATGTAAAACTGAGATGCAGGAGATTTCTCATAAAATAATTCTCCCTGACTTTTTACAAGCTTGCTTTTATTAAAGAAATTCTCTGACAACAATAAATACTTGGCATTTTACAGAATACTTCCAACAACAATTACCTGGGTTCTTTTTGCTATCCAGAAGACAGACTTACTTACCATACAGCAGCAGATACAGTTTGCCTATTAACTTCTTAAAAAAAAACCCCTAAAAGCAGTCCCTTAGTACAAAATGAATTTTAATAAGCATATTGAACAAAGGGAAACGTTTGCTAGTCAAGATTTACCAGACTTGATTTTGAATATTATTTAGAGTCCTGCTATGGTCAGCCCCATCTCACATGCAGTAACGGCTGAAAAATAGCGATGCAGGGGGTGAGATGGAGATTTTTTTAAAAGCTCATCACCCAGCAGTTCTTAGTAAGGCACCTACATAAGTGGCAAAAATAGCTATTGAGAACAAGGAATATCTTTTTTAAAAAAAACAATTATTTTTGAAAATAATGGGAGCTACTGGGTGCTGGACACACCTGGAAGTCTGACCAATTCATTTAGAAGCCTAAATGAGCTCTTTGGAAAATCTGACCTTCCAATGCACTGTTAAAGGCACTGTTATAACTGCACAAAGCTATTGCTATCCATTCCTCATCTCAGATAAGTCCATTATTGAGAGCATGCGCAAACACACACATATTTTATGTATAACTTAGCTTTATATAGTGCCTTCCACCTCAAAGCACTTCTACAAATTTAACAAACTGCTATAGAAATGTTACATATAGCTCACTTCACCTACTATTGAAATACACTGATCTGTGGGATGAAACACTCTAGCTAGCTACTTAATGCAAGGAGAAACACCCAAGCAACGGTTAACAATAGCAGATGAAGATGTATCGAATCTAATGGAAAGAACAGAAACATATAGGTAAGCAGAATGTAGCTAGCTGAGTTGGATTTTAGCTCTTCTCCTCCAAAAGAAGCCAGGGGATGTTTAATGACTACAGTGGTCAAGACCTTGGGTTTTATGTCTTAATCAAAATGTGGCATCTGCAGCACTGCAGTGCCTCTTAGCACCATGCTGGGCCATTGGTTCACTATTGACTCAGAGGGAAGAATGCCATCTATTTAATGATCAATGTCCCTTCCTGCAGCACATACTGTAGCTGTTCCTTGGCAGTCTACCATCCAAGAAGTAACTAGCCTTGACCTTTTTTAGTTTGTCAGATCTGAATGGAACACAGCATAGGGTGGTAGGGCTGAAAGCCACATAGAAAACTGCACCCAAAATCCTCGAGTACAGAGGGTATGCTGAGTTAAGTATCAGAAGGTATTCTTTATCGCTAAAATAATTTTTGGCTGCTTTTTGAACTAGAGCTACCTTCACAAGAACGTAAGGCTAGTCGTGTTTGTATTACTTAGCTATATAATGGCCTTCAGATCTCTAGTGCATACTCTTCAGGTGTCCTCATTGCTAACAAGTATTCTAATGTCTCATCTGGAGGGTTGTAAGAATAATTTGTTCGGTCTCTCTTTGTGTAGAATTCACCTAGAAGACCTCAGCCAAAGTGTGCTGCTCCATATGACTGAAAAGCTGGGCTACAAGAACAGCGATGTGATCAACACTGTCCTCTCTAATCGGGCAAGCAACACTCTCGCCATCTACTTTCTACTTAATAAGAAACTAGAGCGCTATTTGACAGGCCTGAGAGTAAGTATTGCTTGATACTGATTCTTTAAGACAACAACAACAACAATAATAATAATAAATATAAAAAGAGTGCTGTAATATACAAACATTTTCCCACACACTGACATTTGATTCTGAGTCTTTAACTTAGTGAAGTGTAGCCCCTTGAGATTCACTGTTCATATAACATTAGTTGTGAAAGGGAGATAATGCTGGTAAATAGATAACATTAATTCAGATCAGAGTTCCCATGCATGGGAAATAATTGCTTGTAAGTTGTATGTACATGGTTTCCAAATGTAGGCATTGGACAAAGAGGCTCCTGGGAAGGCTTTTGGCTTACAGAAACAAAGTCCTTGCCATGTAAGGCTTTATTTTTGTCCTAGAGTTGTGTCGGGTTTATGCTCTTTAGATATAATTCTTCTGTTATTAAGAAACATCCATTAACGTAATGTGATTCTTGGCAGGAGAGGTGGGGACAGTTGAATAGTCATTAAAATATGTTTGTTTGTTGTGAAGTGAAAACTTTAAGATAAAAGTTGTTCTTAAAAATAATACGTATGTAGATTTTGTTGATTAGTTTTTGACCCTCTTGGCCCATGGCACAAAGCATTAATACCTAATAGCTCTTGCATAAGACCTTGGGTCAAAAATCCTGTTGTCCAATTTGCATTGCAGGTTTTTTGCAGTGTAAATTGTTATTGCATATTCTGCATTCAGTTTCTGCACAAACCTCCCCTTGGCTTCAATAGATGTCTACACTGGGGATGAGAGGAGCAATAGGTGACTTAAGAGACTGACAGTGCAGTTGCAGCCCCAGGGTCTCCCTCACATAAGTTATAACTAGGGTTGTGTGAAATTTGGCAGTTTCACTTTGCAAGGGTTCTTGCAAACACTTTTCTTTGTTCTTTGGTGTCAGTCTCCTTAGGGTCACTTCTACTTCTCCAGCTTCCCCCCCCTCCCCCCCCCCCCCCGCACTGCCCCCCTCCCATATTTGACTTTGAGATTTGGATTCGAAGCAAAGGGCCATTGAAACTAGCAAGTTTCTCCTGTTTTCACATCAAAACAATGCAAAACTCTGTAGTCCACATAGTTGTGATTTGAGCCCATAACAGTGGGAAAGCATGCACTAGAGTAGCCATCTTAACACTTTTCGTTGAACGAGTACAGTCTGTGCACTCTTTTATGCTGGGTAAGGAGCGGGGGAGCCATCACCCTGCCCCTACCCCACCTCACCTAAGCTCACCCCTCCCTGCCTGCTTAAGGGAGCCTAGCACTGCCAGCACTGATAGTTTAGTGCTCTCTACTCACATAATGGGTGGCCCCTGCACAAGTGTATGGGGCCTGCAAGGGGCCAAGACGCCTTGTACTCTGTCTTCCCTTGGCATCTGTGCATAGCGAGGCACAATCTGGGTCTGAGATGTAAATAGTGAGGAAGCTGTAAGCATCTACAAGGCTGCTTATAAGGTTCAGGGTTTTATGGGTTTTTCCTTTCAGCTTATTAGTTTCTGTTTTATCTCAGAGGGATTCCATGTCTGATGAATGACCATGGATTCTTCACTCCTCCTCAGAGCATAGTTATATTAGAAAGGCCATTCAGATGTTTTAATAATGATGTCTCGCTGGCCATTTGCGGATCAGCATGAATGATATTTAAATATAATGGGCCAAATCCATCATTGCCATAAGCCAGTGCAACTCTGTTGAAAGCCACAGTGAATTTGGCCAAGCAGGTTGTAGTTTCAGTTTCGTTGACTCTAATTATCTCGCTTTTTTTTTTCCCTCTTCAACAGAAGTCAGATGTCCATGATAATGTTTGCTACAGGAACCAGCTATACCAGATAGAAAAATACAAGGTGAACCAAGATGCCTATGAGGTAGAGCTTTTTATGATGACACTTTGATACCGGACTGAATTTAAGAATTTCCCACTGATTGTGAATAAAATTGATGGGTTTCTGGCTCTGGGGGGAAAACAGAAATAATTCCAAGCCCAGAGAAATAGGGAAACTTGCTTACAAGAGAGAAAGTTACCAAACGACTCATTTCAAAAGAATTGCCAGGGAGGTTTGGGCATCTTCATTAAAAAAGAAGTGACTGATCTGCTTGCACAGAACAAATGGACAGAAAGATCAGAATAATACCCCCAACATGTAAGCCTAAATGTGAATCTCGGTGACAGTGAAGAATATAAGTTAGGGATGTGAATGTTCTAGACAGCGAATTCCACTTGTCCATTCAGGTATTCTGAACCCCTCAATTTGACTTTGAGAACATTCCCAACACTGATGAGTTCATAATAACTGCTAGTCACTAAAGCTATTGTGTTCCTCCTCAGATATATTCTGCTGTAATACAGGCTGCATGGGGCTGTATGAAATTTTCTTAGGGATATAATAAAAACACCTTAGCGCCTCTACAATAACTTCTAGCTGATTCTGTCCAAACACTCAGGGCCTGCTCCAGGCACCAGCTTACCAAGCAGGTGCTTGGGGTGGCCACTTCGGAGAGGGGTGGCACATCCAGCTGTTCGGCGGCAATTTGGCGGATGGTCCCTCACTCCTCCTCCGAGCGAAGGACCTCCCGCCGAATTGCCGCCGCAGATCGCGATCGTAATCGCAGCTTTTTGTTTGTTTGTTTGTTTTCTTTGTTTGTCTGCTTGGGGCGGCAAAAACCCTGGAGCCGGCCCTGCAAGCACTTCACAAGAATTTATAAATTAAGCCTCACAATATTTATGAGGGCTAGTCTCCCACTCCAAGATACAAGTAGCGCCCATTGAAGGCGATCGGTGTTGCATGTATCTTGCTGAGGAAGAATAGAGCTCTCTGGGATGTAGGAGTATTATCATCCCCATTGTACAAATAGGAAGCCAAAGAACCAAGGACTTAAGTAACTTGCCCCAGTTGACAGCCTTCACTGCATTTGAGCAATGTAACTCAAAAATTAGACAGCATTCAGCCCAGTTTCATTGACAGGCTGTGAGCAGAGCTGTTTGAAAAATGGGTATTTTTCCCTATGAAAAATTTTGGTGAAGATTTTTTTTCTTCAAGTTTTTCAAGACTTGATTTAAAAAAAAAACTAGAAAACTTGCAATTTTAGGCAAGCAAAAGCCAAAAAATGTCATCCCAAACCCACAACATATTGGGTTTTGCATCAATGTTTAATTAACATTTAGGAGAAGTGTTTCAGGCAGGGCCGGCCCTACGTGTTTGGTTGCCCAGGGTAGAAAACTGTGGTGTTCATCACTTCATTCTGCACACCCCTCTCCACCCCCTTCCAAAAAAAACAAGCAAAAGGAAAAAGACAACAAATGGGGATTTGGCACTCCTGGATGTTGACTGCCCTGATCACCCGCCCCTTAGGCCAGTCCTGGTTTCACAGGAATACTGCTAGCCTGTTATATGCCCAATCCTACTGTCCAGATTTCAGTGAGAGGTCTGTGTAAGAAATGGCTCTCTGGGCCTATCATTGCACACTTTTGATGATTATTTATTGTTTGTATTACTGTAGTGCCTAGAATCCCGAGTCACATCACTGTGCTAGGCACTGTACAAATGTTCTCTGCCCTCAAGAACTGTGCTTCATCCTTGGACCTAGGAGTGTAAAAAAACACTATTGGTAAAAGCCATTCTGGTGTTATTGTGTTCTGCAATCTGCTAGTACTGTTCTGTCTGGAGATAGAAGACATGGGTCATGTAAATTAGGATGCTGACTGATGGGGAGTGCCTATACTCAATGGTTCCCTCTCAGTGGTCACAAAGATACTTTTCCATTCATTAGATAGAAGGTGTTGCCTGTCTCCATCCTTTTTGCCGGGGTTTTAGAGGAATCCACTCCAGATATTAGATATCAAATAATCCTTTGATTTTAGGATTCCCTTTTCCTTTCCTTTGTTTGACGAAAGGAGGAATTACAGTGATGCAAGCATTATGCAGGTTTCATCTAACAACCATAAGATAAATGACAGTATTCCCAAAATATTATCTCTTTCTAAATCTGATTTTCAGAGTTATAATGGTGGTGGTCACTGTATTATTTAAAATGGTTTCCAAACCCAAAATTACATGGGCACATTTATATTGTGTCTGGTTTTGTTTGTTTTTTTAAAAAATGCATTTACCAATTTAATAGACAAGTTGAATTGCAAGCCAGATGGAAGTATCAGGGCAAAGCACGTGCTGCATGATTTTATTTTTTTAACTGGAATAGCTATACTGGTACAGCCAGTAGTGTGGATGCAGTTATACTGATATAGCTTCTTCACCTTCCCACATAGGAATAACTTTATATGCCTCTATACCAGTATAGCTGTGTCCACACTAGGTGGGCTGTAGCGCATTTACAATACCAGGATAGTTAAAACAGTACAGCTTTTGTTTGTGGGCAAGCCCTATGATATTGTTTTGAAGGTGGACATGAAAGCCTTCTTCTCTCCCTTCTTAAACTAAATTTAAAAATAATCACTAGCTTATAACTAAACCTGTTTCTATAAGGACTCTTAACAAATGCTTCATGATGGAGACATCCTTTGGGTGTCTTTTCAGATTCTTTGGGAAATATCCAGTGTCCGTCCCCTTATTCACTCAAGAAGGAAAGGTTTACTTACAAACTAATCCTTATTAGGCTATTCGGGATCTCCCAATTTGACTGTGTTCTTCCACCACTGCGGCAAGTATGAGCATCCCTCTCAGTCTGCCTTTCAGCGCCAAGGAGAAACATGGGAGCACTAGTCCCTAGATAAATGATGTAGCTGTGTTGCCATGGAGATGCCATACAGACGTCTCCTAAGGTTCTGCAGCACCTGGCTGAAATTCTTCCACATCATTTTAGCAGCAATGTAAAAAATGCAAATGCAAGTGACTGTGGCCAGAGTGGTTGTAGCTCGTAGTGCCCAATATTGCTAGTGAGGAAGGATTGCAATAGGGCTGTAGCTGTTAGCATGGCAAGCCCCCTTTCCCATAGGGCTCATTGGAGGGGGAAGTTAGCAGCAAGCTCTGCAGTGGTGTCGCTATGAGTGCTGTGAACTGGTGTGCAAAGAGTTCCAAGATACAGGTTCCCTACCCGCACAGGGTATTTTAAAGGCTTGTTTCATATTTATATTTAGCACAGGTGTGTAGGCAAGCAAGAAGGGGTGTTGGGAGGACTCAGGGGATTGGGAACAGTAGTGCTAAAATAAGGGTGCCCCATGTACAGGATCCATGGAGGCTGGAATGGTTGTGATGCTCCCCATGCAAAGTAGCTGCCGCAGTCAGATTCAGGTTTGGAGGGAGCTGAAGGAATTCTAGCACAGAGAGATAGTGTTGTGGTCCTATCATAACAATAGACAAAGCCAATATAAACACCAGTTATCTTCTTTTTAAATCTATTGCTGGGATTAGGGGAGATTTTGGGGTTGAGGTCAGGACAGGAAATAGCATAGAATGAGGTAATGCCAAATATTCCCAAGTATACTGGTACAGCTCTTTCATTGTGTGAGCTGGATGTATACAGTATGTTGAAGGCTGAACATTTATAGCTCCTCTGAAGAAAATCTTCCTTTCCTTTTCAAAATATAATGGCATTTGGCACCTTGGGACTCAGGTTTTTTCTTTTTCTTTTTAGAGGAAATAGTCCTAATAAATTTTAAAAATAATTAAAAGACTATTTCCAGCATGTAGCCAGGGTGAAGTAACTCACTGATAACACAGGATGTGTGGATTTCCTTTGCACATGGATACTTGAGTCTGTACAAGACAGCTGTGTTACTGCTCCATGAAAATGTTACAGCAGCATAAACGTAATATAATATCAGGGTCACTTGAAACATATTTCAGAGTAGGGCAGAGTTCTGGTTTAGCTCTGTCTGTTGTACCACTAGACTAAAAATAATTGCCATATTGAAATGTTCTCGCTGAGGCTGTATCAACCAAAATGCAAATCCTTCCCTCAAAATACCAAATAGCTGTTGAGAGTCTTGATGGCCTTTTTGTGTTGATATTTCGCCATCTGGTCCTCTCCTCACAAGTACCTTTAAAAAAATGCTTCTGAAAGAACCCCAGTTTCTGGTGGGCTTGGCATCATAGTTGCAGAGCCTCATGTAACTATTCAACGTGATGTGCAGGGAATTAACGGCACAACTCCCATTGACTTTATTTTTATGATCTATTATTTATATAGTGCCATGTGTGTGCATGGTATTTTGCAGACATGCAAGAAGGCCGGGTGTATCTGCTTCAAAGAATTGACAGAATAGACCAAATGAGAGATGTGCAGCTAAAACCACATTCAATGGATTATCCATGTAGGAGTTAATCTGATCGTTTGCACATAGTCCACAGCCTGTGTGAAAGAGGTTTTGTTGCTCAGTAGAGATTTCCAGAGATGCTTTAGATTCTAAGGGAGATCTCTTCTGCAGCCCTAAAAACGTCTCTTTACAGCTTTTGTAATAGGTTATAAAGCCTAAAGAGTGCTGTTCTTCTGTGAGTCACTGATGCCCTTCCTCAGGAGTATTTAACCTTCCAAAGGTCAAAGGGCAGCAAGCATGGGGAAAAATTTGAGAGCTCCTTTTCATGGTCCATGGATGGCAACAATGAAGTACCTGAGCCATTGGAATGATTAAAATGGACTTTGCCCACCTATTTTCCTAATGTGTTTCCTAATGTGTTGGTCTCAATGTTCTTTGTTGTAATAGCCCCTAGAAGATTTGAAACTAACTTCTGCTTCTTCATCCGAACTGGTTTTCCTCTATTCCATGTGTGTACTGATTTGTTACTATAGGGATGGCAATGAAATGAGTGCTCAGCTGATACCATTGATTTTTTTATAACAAAATCTTAAAATGGGCCCCTTTTAGTTAATATTTTATCCATCAAAACATATATGTAAAGACTTAATGGGGAAAGAGCTCTGAAGCATTTGTTTAAAAAAAGACTTGTAGTTTCACAGGCTTTTCCGAATATAACAAAAAGGTGGCTAAACAGAGAGTTTATAGCAGCATGAAGAGCGTTGCTTTAAAAACAACACATGACTTTTTTTTCCAGCACCCTCCACGCACGCCCGCCCCCCCCCCCCCAAAAAAAAAAAAAAAAAGAACACACAGGTCCAAAACTGGACCAGGCAAAGTCTTTCTAGGAAAAGTGTAAGATTCTTGCAGTCTAGCAACTAAATCTAAATGTGAATTGCAAATCTGGAGCCTGATTTTCCAAGGTAAAATAGAATCTGCAGCTTCCACTAAAATCAAGGGAGTGGAGGTGCTCTGTGCCTTGCAGAATCAAGCCCCATGTGTTAAAAAAAATGCTAATTCATTTCAATTTTAAAACCTAATTTTGAAAATTAGGGTGTTTTTACTTACCTTCTGAGTCCTAAAGCTCAGTATATGCTTCTCACCCCCCCACTGTCAGTTGATATAAAATCATTTGTTTTAAGATGTATGGATCTGTCATGTTTAAAGGGCAAACCCCCAATCATGCAGTGAGTGCCAGTCAGACACACAGAGTTCATTGCAGGATTGGAGCCTACGGGCTTAATTCTCGACTGTCGTTCATCTTGTGTAGACCCCTTTCCGTAACAGCTTTAAAATGTTACCAAATTTTAATTGCAGTGTTTTACATCCTGTTGGACTCATTTTTCACAGGTGTATGTGGCTATGCAGGGTGCAAGACAGTGGAGTATCAGGCCCTGAATCTGCAGGATCAGGTCCATATTCTTCAGGTCTGGGCCCAGACAGACTGTAAATGACTTGGGAGTTTAAACTTCTTTAAAGCTTCATAGCTCACCTTTTAAAATGTCAGAGGAAATACAATAAGCAGAAATCAAAGGTCTTTTTTTATGTTTAAATTTGGAGGCAAATTTCAGATGTGAAAGAGCACAAATCTTGCATGTTCTTACTTCAGCAAGCTCTCCTAGGATTGAGTGGCTTCTGAAGAAAGAGCTTTTATTTTGTTTGAGGTTCTGAAAACAATTTTCACACTGCATGAGTTTTCAACATAGATGAGAGCCATGAAATCATGTTTAACAGATCAGAAGAAAATGTTACACGGAAGATTTAGTTATTTTGAGTAGTCAGATGCATTCCCGTTAAATCTTTGAATTCAGCTAGATAAGTGGTGTTTTTATTTCGTTTTTTTCTTAGGGCATGTAAACTTTCTAAAATAAACCAAACTATTTTTGTTTGTTTTATAACTTAAAGGACAAAAAGCAAAAAGAACAAGAAAAGAAAGGGGAGCTTCTCCACCACCCAATCCCAAAGAAAATAGAGAAAAATTCACCTTCTTACAGACAGCCCTCCTCCTGCCTTATCGCACAGATACAGAACCCCAAGGCACTGCTGAAAGAGAGAAAAATCACCAAGACTGGTGTTCCTGAGAAAGGTTAGTAAAAGAGTCGCGTGTGAGTGTGTGTGTGTACGCTATCTACCACACGTAGAAGGAAGTTGTAAATAAGAGAGGATTGAACAGAAAAATCATGCTTTAAACACAATTCCCGAAAGACACAATGACAATTTTGGATAATCATGAACTCTTGGTTTTGTGTCTCTTCTGATTTGCCTTGTGATAGAGTTGCCATGGCTTTGTTTAAAGTCTTCCTTCCTCTACACACATAAATGCGTGAAAAATCACCTTTATTTTATACCAGCACTTTAAAAGCAACAGCACCCTCCCCAGCACCCTGCAGGTTTGGTCAGCAGATGAGTGAACCTGACAAAGAGATTTCTTTCTGCTGCCCATGGAATGCAGTAGGAGTGGAGTAAAAGGAAGCAAGGAAAGCAACCACTGAGCCAGAGGAGGAGAGTTTTGGTAATGAAGAGCAGCTGGAGAAAACAGAGGGGAATGATTGGGTGATGAAGGAAGGAAAACAGCCAGCCAAAAGGGAAGGGGAGGGAAAACCCAAACCACAATAAACCCTGAAAACAAAAACAAAGGGAGAAAGCAAAATATGTAAGAATAGGGAGAGAGGTCAGAAAAAGTGTTAATCATGCTGGAGGGAGGCAAGCAGGGAGAGAGAATAGGGGGCAGGGAGCACTGCAGGGTGTGACAAGACAAAGGAATTGAAGAGAAGAACATTCAATAAGGAAAATGGGATAGTATGTATGTGGCGCAAGTACTGTGGGGGAGCGGCAGTGAGAGAAGGGAGTGAAGTTAGACCTAGATGTTTGTGGAAACACACATACATTTAAACCTGTGTTTATCACATGCTTTCCAGTAATCTGACATTTTATTCATTTGATTATTTAGGTTTTGTAAAAAGAAAAAAAAGAGTCCAATAAAGGACATTATCAGGCCATGGCATTATCTGCCAGAAGGTATCAGTAATCCATTGGGCTGGTCAGAAATGGTACATATTTTCCATGAAAATGTTCAAAAGTAATGGCAAATTTTAATTTTGTTGAAATTTTTAATAGATTTTTTTGCAAATAAAATGATTTTTTCCATTTGTTTTCTTTTTTCCTTTCTCCCTTTTTCTGAAACTAAAACTAGAATGAAAATTTTCCACTCACCAGACAAAGATTTTGACAAAAACTTTTGACCTGCTTCAGAAAGCAGATCAATCAGACAAAACCCTATCAAGTGTGTCCCAGATGAAACTCAACCCAAGTAATGAACATTCACCACCCACCCACAGATCTCAGCCCCTTGCCCACATTCCTCCCTTCCTAACATTCCAAGGAAATAGATAATAAGCTTTGCAGTGTGCCCTGAAGATCAGCAGACCTGAGCTATTTCAGACTAAGGATACTTTAAAGCCATGGGATCCCAGTCCTCTCTCTAAATCAAGGGGAATCCAGCTAAAGCGTCTCTGTGGATTGATTTTCACAAACACAACAAACATTTGTTTTGTCTCACATTGGTTCTAGTTACAATCAATTCGGTGTAGGTAGATGCAAACATTCAGTAAAAACCAAGGAGATCTCCTGGTTGCACTGTTATTTTATTATTGGGCCAGATCATGAAAACCTTGTTCCATTTGAATTCAGTCCGTTCTCAGGCAAAATTCCCTCTGAAGTCAACAAATGAAATTCTGCTTCCAGCTATAACTGTGTAAATCTGGAATGCAGTTATTCTATATATAGACCTGTGAAACTGAGGACAGATTTTGTCCAATGGGAGTAAATACTTCAGGATTAACCTTATTATTATTACATGTATCTCTAGGCAGTCAATAGGTAAAGTGTTTAGTTCCTGCTAAGACTCATGCAATGCTCTAATAAGATTAAAAAATAAATAAAAAGGAAATATCATATTTCCTAGATTTTGCTCAAAAGTTCGTGATTAATTCAAACTATTAAGACATCAGCATGTTGTTGCTTATTTCAAGCCCTCTTCTTACTGAGTCAATGCACTTGTCCTGCTACTGAGATCACTGGCAGGTAACAAACCCACAGAACAACCATGTAAGTACAAAATAAAAATCAGAGCATTAGCTCCAGGGCCGCCCGGGGGGGGGAAAGGGGGGAAAGGGGCAAGTGGGGCAATTTGCCCCGAGCCCCACAGGGGCCCTGCGAGCCCTGGCCCAGCGGCGGTCCAGGTCTTCAGAGGCATTTCGGCCGCGGGTCCTTCAGTGCTGCCGAAGACGCAAAGCGACTGAAGGGCCCTCCACTACCGAAATACCGCTGAAGACCCGGACCGCCACCGGGTGAGTACAAGCGCCGCAGTTCCCCCGCTTTGCCCCAGGCCCCCTGAATCCTCTGGGCGGCCCTGACTAGCTCCTTGATCATTGCACTGAGTATACGCTGCAGGGCCATTTGTTTTTTATGCTGCATCCATCCTGCCAGCTAAAACTTCTGTGGAATGTGAGGTTAAACACCCTCTGCCCTAGGCCAGAGCAAGTATTAGAGAATGTCATTCACTTTTCTGATTTCTTTTCCTTTTGTTCTGTAGATTCTACCGGTGGTTTAAGCCCTTACCACGAGCCCATGGCAACCAAGACCGGTTGTGTCACTTCCTTTTCTCTGGAATATCTTGAAATCCAGCCACCTCTTCCAAGGACACCTAGACTCCTTAAGAGGCAAGATTCTCCTCAGCAAGAGTCTGCAAGCATCAGAAGTCAGACAAAGGATGCTCCTTTGATCCTAAATATTGTGCATTCTTTTGAATCTGTTGATAGAGAAGACCAAATAGACCAGATTTCCCCCTCTCACCAGTATAGAATTTTAAGTTCACCAGTGAATTTTGGTTATAAAAGCTCAAGTGAAAGGACACTGTCTCCACTTCTTCAGCCTGGAAGCGCATCTCCTGCCAAAACTCCAGTTCATGGGACTCAAGTCTCTTTCACATTTGAAGAAAAGACAAGTCCTTTGAGAGAAGAAGTCATGTCTCCTACTCAGCCAGCTTCAAATAATCTCTCCAATCCTTTGGGGAGCCCTAACTGTGTTAAAAGCAGAGGCAGATTCCCCATGATGGGGATTGGACAGATGTTACGGAAAAGGAATCAGACCATGCAGTCAACCACTGACAAGTCGCTGGAAGCAAGAATGCCTCAGTTGCAGCAAATGAATCCAGCACAGATTTCATTTAATGCACCAGATGCTGTGAACGGCCAGTGTTAATCTGACACTTTTGAAAGCCGGGATTTGCAGTGCTGCTTTCTGGGACTTCAAATGTTATAGAAGAAGAGAAAACTGCAGGCATGTTGGTCTCCCTATATAATATATTATAGCAGCCAGCCTGGCAAATCAAAGGTCTGCTTGTAATGTTTTGATGGGTTCTAGTTACTGAAATTGAAAGAAGAGGGGCCCACTTATGCTGTTAAGAAAATTTAGCAAAGGTGACATTCATTTGGTTTGACTCTACAGTGAAATGTGTCTTAAAAGATCAACTGAAAATCTGCGTAAGGAGATGCTATATTCTAGTATTACATTAAGGTTTTTAGCTTCAAAAGAAGAGCAAGCATAACAGCTTGATTCACCAGTGTTACCTGCATTAATAAACTTGCCCTTGGCTTTCTGCTGTCATGACTGCTGGTCCCAGCTAGGACCTGTGATTGAGACTACAGTTGGTCTCGTATCGTACTGACACAAGTATTGTTCATGTGGCTGAAGAAGAAGGAAAACACTAGAGATTGTATTGCTGAGACCAAGAGCTACACTTCTAATTCAAGAACAGGCTCCATCAAGAAGGAAAAGCAGATCAGTGGGAACTTGGATAACAGCATGAGTTCTAGACATTCAGAGCAAGTGAAGGCTTTGATTGTCAAAGCAGATTTTACTGTTAATCTTACAAACTAGATAATAGTTGAATCTTTTTTTTTCTTAAAGAAAATGTTCATTTTATAGGAGATGTTATGGAAAAGAAACATTGTTTTAAAACTAGTTTGGTGAAATGGACATTTTCCTGCTCGACTCATAAGACAGGTCTGCAAGTGGATGATTAAAACAATAGTCAAAACTGCAACTTGGTCATTTAAACAATCCAGTCACCTCTGACTTTTGTATTTGTACTAATTCTATGGAAGACGTAATGGGAGAATTGCATTAACCTCTGTTTTAGCAAAATAGCATACATGACCGTACATGAAGGCTTCTCTGAGAGACTGCAGTAAATGTAAAAGCATTAAAAGGACACACCAGTGCCATTTCAGACTGCAAGGATGGTAATGCAGTGGGTACCAAAAATTTAGTTGTATTCTGAGCTGTGAAGATTAACTTTCCTAACAGGCAACATACTCTGCACACTGGCATTCTTTTTCTAAGTAAACAATACATCTGAATAAAGGGGGTAACATTTTTGGTTAATTTTTTTTGCAAACCATTTGCTATAAAACTTAGACAGTTTAACCAAAGACTATTTTGTGGTTTGTCTGTACTGTGCTTGCATTGAGTTGTGTGTACTGGACTGTTCGATAACTTTATCACTAACCCGGGTCAGTGGCAGGTAACCACCAATGATGTATGTGCTTGTCCTTCCCCCAGTCCCTCCACATATAGTCAATGGGTTCTAATGCTTTTTTAAAAGACAAAGCAGAAAAAATAGCAAAAAAAATTGGCTCACGGGATTGGTAATGAAATATGGGGACCTTCATCTCAAGATCATCATTTTGAATCCAACCCATATCTTCTTGGCCATAGTTATTATTTGTATTATGGTAGCACTAGAGGTCCCAGGTGACACGGGGGCCTCATGGTGTCAGATTCTGTGCAAAAGCATAGTAAGAGACATTACCTGCTCTGAAGAGCTTTTGGTCTAAATTGAAAAGACAAAGGGCGGGAGGGGAAATAGGAGCACAGAGAGGTGAAGTGACTTGCCCGTGGTCACACAGTAGGTCAGCAACAGCCATGAGTAGAAATCTGATGCCCTGACACCCAACCCAGCACTCTGTTTTCTAGGCCACACTGCCTCCTAAGTTATTACCCCTGTTTGATGGCCTATGTGACATGAGGTAATGGTTAGTCAAGCTACTGATGAGATAGATAGCCCTCTCCCTCAAGTAACCCCCACATTGGGAACCAATGTTGGCAATGCCAACAGAGGATCAGGACCTGAATGGGCATGGAGGAAGAAATACCTTCTTCCCTGGAGATGAGCCATTCAGGTCACAGCTAAAGTTATGTGGTAGGTCAGTATAGGGGGCCTTGTTCTGTTTGATGTACAGAGGGGTCAAGTCTCTGGGGCTGTCAGACCAGCACTAGAAAATATATAGATATATAATGTCTCCCAGATAGTTCAAACGGTATTTTTAAAAATAACTAAAAGCATTTTTACACATTTTTGGGTTTCAAACTGTCCTATTTTATTTGCATCAAGCACCTGTGCATCCTCTGGGTCCATTTTACCGCTGCTATTTGTGTAAACCATCAGGTATCTTTTTAAAAAAAAAAAACAACAACATACACTAAGAACATGAAAATGCTTGCATTCAAGACCAGCGTAGTGAGACAAATCCTTTGCATGCTTCAGAGTTGTGTACCTAAATATGTTGCAAATACTAACTTGAACTATAAACTCAGGTTTCTTTGGAACCCAATAGAAGATTGGGAGAGACAGGAAAGAGAAGTGTATTTTTGTGAACTCACAGTAAATATATGTAAGTAACAGAATGAAAACAAATGTTAAATCTTTTATTATTTTATTATATTTATATAGAATATATGAGTATTACATTGGTAAGCATAAATATGTATCCAACTTAGCCAGCAGCTATTTACCATCAGTCTGCAGTGACCACAGAAGAAAGTTACAGAACTATAGTAGTGTAAATTCCAGGAGAAAAACAACGGATCCATTTTCTCATTCTTTAGAAAAGAATGTATTTGCTCTCATTATTAAATATATGTGCTTTTTAAATGAGATCTCAATGGAATGCTGATTTTGTGTGCCAGGCCACCCACCAGCATATGCACCTAAATGTTTACATTGCAAATGTCTACACTACACAAAAAATGAAGGTATCTAGATGATTATCACTTACATTAACTTCACCCATCAAAGGCTTTTGCTTTAAATCCAGCAGTTGACTGGTGCGTATAGGCCCTGATTCAACTAAGAAGCAAATTAAGCACATGCTTAACTTGAATGACATAGGTAGTCTTGTTGATTTAAACTTAAGCATGTGTGTAAGCGCTTCTTTGCTGAATCAGCATCTACTGTGAGCATGGAGTAATTGATGGTAAGTCAGTGGGACTACTCACATACTTAAAGTTAGCGTAAGTTTAACGCTTTGCTGGATTGTTCCCTACAGCCTGGCTGTCAAACTTAGTATTTCGTTCAGAATATTTTTTGGTTGTTATTCCCATAACATTTTTTTTTTGTCATAAGGCCTGATCCAAAGCCCTTTGAAATCAGTTGAAAATTTTCCATTGATTTCAAAGGGCTTTTCATCAAGTCCATAATGAACTTGCACCATAGCTGAAAATATGCAGTACGGTGACTTTGTCCAGATTTGCCTAATCTATAACAATAAATGTCAGATGTATTCAGCAAGGCAGAGAAGGCTGTTTAGCATCTGTTCTAAGGGACTTGGTCTTCACTTTCTCCCAGGAATGAATTCTAAAATACCAGGGAACATGAGTGCTAAAGGAAATGCTGCTATTAAAGCCAACATTGCCTCCATACTTCCACACTTGATGTTCCAGTCTTTATCCTTGACATAATATGGCATAATGCAAATTAAAAAAATGATGGCAATCTGTGGGCCAGAGGTTATGGCCCCTGTGCACCACTAAGGTAATCTGCCTTCAAATTCCCAACAGACAGCTGGGTCTGCACCTATGGCTGGTAACGGGAGCCTTTTTGTGGAGGGAAAGGGTGAGGCCCGGGTAGGGCAGAGCATAGTTCCACAATGTTAGGCCACCACCACTTAGCATGGGGCCCATTAAAGACCTTATGACAGTGGCACATCTTATTGCTGCTTCCTGGCATTGGGGCAGGAGCTGTGACTTAGCATCAGGGAGCTGTAACTAGCTCCTTGACACAGACAACCTCCCCCAACCCCCTCCCTCCCTCCATTTCCTGTGCTGAGTGGAGCTCTTGATGCAGGAGCAAATCAACTCCTTACTTATTTCTGGCCAAACTCATCAGGAAATGGGCACAACTCCATTGAATGCAAGTGAATTGCTCCTGCTTACAGCTGTGGTGAATTTGACTGTCTGGCTGCTCATTTTCTTTAATACTTAGTTTCCTCATCAGGTCAGTTTTCCTTCCCCCCCATCCCAACTCCAGAGCACAATGAAACTACGGGGTACACTGCAGACACCTGTTTTTCCTACTAAACAGTTATCATAGTTCTTTGGAATAAAATATATAAATCATTTGGTATGCAGGAATATAACAATGTGTGGCAAATTCATAAAGCACTTGTGACTCCTATGGTCTGTAAGTCCCCCCTGCTTATACTGTTTGTTTTCCCTCTCTCAGACTGAAGGCTCAATAAGGATAATTCAGAGGAATACTGGGAGCTGGTTTATTTAATGATACCTCTTTTCAATTAGAGAAACGTGCTCCCTCAGCAGTAAATGAGTGTATTATTTGTAGCAGTTTTTCTGCAACAGAGCTTCTTAAGCATTTGATTTGAAAGACAAATGGGTTATCATTTGCATATCTTTCCATGAACATGTTTTCATTACACACAATTGTCTTTCACTATAATGACTTGTAGACTCGTGGTGTGGGGGAGATAGGTTAGATCACTTGGAGTTCTTTAAATATTTAGCAGCAAAATAACCTTCTAATATTATGCATTCTATTATTTATAATTAAAACAATTCCAAAGGACAGAAGGATAGAATGCAAAATATGACCTGGAATTAATTTGACTTTCTCTGCTGTGGCTTGCTAATGCTTTGGCAATGGTATGCCCCAGAGAGAAGGAATAAGAAAAGCTGCCTTGATTAAAGGTAAGCTGCAAAGCTTGTTTAAAAAAATAAGGTTAAGATCCTAAGCAGTACCAGAATGATTGTGCAGACTTAGTTCATAAAGAAATATGTTTCAAATTTTGTATTTGAATATCAAAATCTGAATGAGGCAGGGGTTCTGTGGAAAAAATACTATGTGATCATGTAATTAAAGACTATACCATAATATATACAAACAAGGGGACTGAGGTTGTACAGGCAATCTTAATTCTGGAATTTCCTATCTTTTGAGTGCTTGACTTTTCAACCTTAATAGTGTTCTTTTAACGGAGGGGGTTGTGTGTGAGAGTGTGTGTGTAATATTTTATATGATGCAGAAATCCACACTTATATGTAAGATAAATAGGGCTGTCAAGCGATTGAAAAATTAATCACGATTAATTGCACGATTAAAAAAATTAATTGTGATTAATCGCGCTGCTAATAATAGAATACCATTTATTTAAATATTTTTGGGTGTTTCCTACATTTTCAAATATATTGATTTCAGTTACAACACAGAATACAAAGTGTACAGTGCTCGCTTTATATTTATTTTTTATTACAAGTACTTTTTTTTTTACAGTGCAAATATTTTTCAATTCACCTAATACAAGTACTGTAGTGCAATCTCTTTATCATGAAAGTTGAGTTACAAATGTAGAATTATGTATAAAATAAACCTGCATTCAAAAATAAAACAATGTAAAATTTTAGAGCCTGCAAGTCCACTCAGTCCTAGTTCTTGTTCAGCCAATTGTTCAGACAAACAAGTTTGTTTACATTTGCAGGAGATAATGCTGCCTTCTTCTTGTTTACAGTGTCATCTGAAAGTGAGAACAGGCGTTCTCATGGCACCGTTGTAGCCGGTGTCACAAGATATTTACATGCCAGGTGCGCTAAAAATATATATGTCCCTTCATGCTTCAACCACCAATCCAGGGGACATGTGTCCATGCTGATGACGGGTTCTGCTCGATAACAGTCCAAAGCAGTGCAGACTGACGCACGTTCATTTTCATTATCTGAGTCAGATGCCACCAGCAGAAGGTTGTTTTTATTTTTTGGTGGTTCGGGTTCAGTAGTTTCCTTATTGGAGTGTTGCTCTTTTAAGTCTTCTGAAAGCATGCTTCACATCTCGTCCCTCTCAGATTTTGGAAGGCACTTCGGATTTTTAAACCTTGGGTTGAGTGCTATAGCTATCTTTAGAAATCTCACACTGGTATCTTCTTTGTGTTTTGTCAAATCTTCAGTGAAAGTGTTTTTAAAAATGAACATGTGCTGGGTCATCATCCGAGATGCTATAATATGAAATATATGCCAGAATGCAGGTAAAACAGCAGGGGACATACAATTCTCCTCCAAGAAGTTCAGTAACAAATTTAATTAATGGATTATTTTTGTAATGAGCGTCATCACCATGGAAGCATATCCTCTGGAATGGTGGCCAAAGCATGAAGGGGCATATGAATGTTTAGCATATCTGGCATGTAAATACCTTGCAATGCCTGCTACAAAAGTGCCATACAAATGCCTGTTCTCACTTTCTGGAGACATTGTAAATAAGAAGACATTGCATTATCTCCTGTAAATGTAAACAAACTTGTTTGTCTTAGTGATTGACTGAACAAGAAGTAGGACTGAGTGGATTTGTAGATTCTGAAGTTTTACATTGTTTTGGTTTTGAGTGCAGTTATGTAACAAAAAAATCTACATTTGTAAGTTGCACTTTCACGACAAAGATTGCACTACAGTACTTGTATGAGATGAATTGAAAAATACTATTTATTTTAACATTTTTACAGCACAAATATTTATAATAAAAAATAATATACACTTTGATTTCAATTACAACACAGAATACAATATATATGAAAAAGTAGAAAAACATCCAAAATATTTAATAAATTTCAATTGGTATTCTATTGTTTAACAGTGCTATTAAAACTGATTAATTTTTTTAATCATGATTAATTTTTTTTTAGTTAATCGCATGAGTTAAAGATAAACCCTAAAGATAAACAGTTTCCTCTCTCTTGGTATCTCTGACAGCGTAGTGAAAAAAAATGAAGTGAAAACTACGTAAGAGATTTTGCTCATTTGAGAAGTATGAATTTTCAAATTATGAGATCAAATGGGTTTTCAAATCCATTTCTGATTTGATCTTACTGAGTCTGATCCAATACCAACTGCAGTCTATGGAAAGACTCCCAAGCAACTTCAACGGGTGTTAAAAAGAGTCTACTGAGAGGTTTGTTTTTTTTCATTTGACAGATCAATATATTAGTTTGAAGAAAATAGGTGCAGTGTCCCTTTAAAAGCCCATGAAATAGAAGACTGGAATTCTAGCTGTCCCAAGAAGATTATATAGAAAAAACTCCTCCAGAGAATATTTTAATGAACATGGGACAGTCTTCCATGCTAATGGTTTAATTAGGGCCTTCATCATAACTCTCCCAGCTTCTCTCTCAGTTTACCAATTACTACTTCCAAAGACCAAGTTAGAAAAACAATAGTGCAAAACAGTTTCATAGAAGTGAAACAAGTACTTTCTCACAGCGTGCTTTCCACAGCGAGAAGTCAGCCACCCCAACAGTAAATTGCTTAAATCACTTGTCCCAGTAGAAGCCTCCAATTTGCTGTGGTTTATGGATTAATTAGATTTTACTTTGAACCCCATGGCTACTGTTAAAATCTTCATGCTTTTTCCTTACGGTTTAAGGCTTAACTTCTTAATAACCACACGCATGACGTAAGCCTTCTTATTTAGTTACTTAGGCATTCAGCAAAATTACAAGTTACAAAACCAGCTTTTATTTTAAATCCTTTTTTTCAATGATGTTGATGGGGTTGCAACCGACATTCTAACTTACCCAGCTGTTAGTTTTATCAACTACATTTGGCAATGAAAAAAGGAAGAAAGAATAGGTGTCTCTCACTTCTATTGTTAGGTGGGTGGTTAGTGTTAGCTTTCAGCTGACTGTGGGGCTAGTTCTTCAGGCAGGCAGGGTTCCTGGACCATTTGAGATCAGGCTGGAGGCTGGACTGAAGGCAAGGTCCAATTGTGAGCTGAAAGTTTTGTTCTGTTATGTGGTGGTAGGTCCCAGAGGTGAGGATATCAAATCAGACTCTAGTGCTCTGTGCAGCGACTAAAATTGGCATTGTGGCAAGCAAGTTTCATATATGTATCTCAATAATTTCCATATGAACTCTGCACTGTTTACAAGTACTTCCCTAAAGCCAGCCTTGCAAACTCAGCATGAGATCTGAAAGCCCAACTGAATTCTTTCCTCCTCATGCATTAGCAGCAGTAATAAAGGTCCCTCAGTCCAAGCTTTTACATCTATGCAGCAACCTCCTTGACTTCAATGGGCTGCACAATTCCAATGGCAGGGCTAATTTTATTGATGATGGATTTATTGATAAGGATTAGACTCCAGCTAACTCTCACTCTTACCTGTTAGCTCTGCAAGTTCAATGGGAGTAAACATTTAATTGTCCCTGAAGGCAGCACTCCGAATACACAAAAGAAATGATCTGATGAGTAAGAAGGTGCTGTTTTTACAGTCTTTCCAGAGTAGAGCCACACTTTAAGATGGCACGGTGTGCATACTTGTCAGTAACTCACCAAGAGTCACCCATCACATTAACAGTATCAGTAGTGCCTAAGGGAGAAAAGTTACCGAGTAACACCTCCCAGAGAGGCAGGCATCCAAGAGGAAAGAAAAAAACCCTTTCATTTATTGCTGAGTGTAAATGGCATAAGGATATGACCTGCTGCTCTGAAATCACTGCTAGTTGATGACTTCATTAGCAAGGAGGACAGGAGTACTTGTGGCACCTTAGAGATTAACAAATTTATTAGAGCATAAGCTTTCGTGGACTACAGCCCACTTCTTCATATGCAGCCGAAGAAGTGGGCTGTAGTCCACGAAAGCTTATGCTCTAATAAATTTGTTAGTCTCTAAGGTGCCACAAGTACTCCTGTTCTTTTTGCGGATACAGACTAACACGGCTGCTACTCTGAAACCTTTCATTAGCAAGGGGAGAAGTAGCTCTGTTCTGGTTTGGGCTTATTTTCTGTGTGCTAAGTGGAAAAATCTGATTTTAACCCATCCTATGCCAGGCTTTGCTGGACAGGTCCATATATCTTGGTTGTGGCTACGTAAATCAAAGGCACAGCAGGATCCATCTTAAGGCATATTATAAACCCAGCAGAAGATGCAAGTTCTGCTTTCCCACTGGTTACTGTACTGGCTACTAACTTGTAGAAAAAGATTGGTGTCATTAACAGAGAAACCCTTCACGTCCATAGCAGCAAAGTCAGAACAACAGATAGAAGAAAGGAAAATAATATGGGATTTGCCTCCTCCAACTTGAGGTTTTCTTGACAGTTAAGAAGTGGTTTGGTTAAGATCTCTCTGCTTTGTCTTGGGCATTGAACTTTCCCAGCCAGTCATTACATTCCAGATAATGCTCTCTCACTGGGTCACTATTGCTCATTTTAGTACCAATTGTTCAGCCTTAGGGGCAAATCTTGCCCAACCCTGCCTGGGTGCACATGGCTCTCAAATAAGCAAAGCTATGTGGAGCCACTGTGCTGGGGAGTTAGGATGCAGAGACTGCTTGTGCAAAGAGATTCACATACCTTGTCTACTATGGAGCTGTGCTTCAATGGATGCTTAAAGTATAGTAATATGCGGGGAAGGCGGTGGATTTAGGGCAGGATAAGGGTGTGGCCAGTGGATCAGAAATTATGAGGTTCCACCAACTAAAAATCTTCCATGTGTGAGATTAGGGAGTATAGGTACCATTAAAATTACGGGAGTTCTGAGGCTGTAATAGAGGCTGCAGAATGACTTCAACTGGGAATTCCATCACGGACAGAGTTCCCCTGTGCAAAATATGTTCACTTAGGTAGGCTGTGCACAAGGGAAAGGATTTGATGTTTAGACAGTGGGAAAAAAAAGTGCTTAAAGTGAAAGGGGGTGCAGACTCAGAAAAGAAATCAAGCTGGGTTGCTCAGGGACGCACTTTAAGCACTATCTTACCAAAGTTGCTGCCTCCAGTTTATGATAGACCATGCCACCTTTTTCAGACCACATTAATCACAGGAAAAGGATCCACATTATAAAGATACTGGAACAAATTGCACCCTGATTCACAAACTGTTCAGCTCCACGATAGTCAATGGACATGCATGGGGTGTAAACCAGTGCAGAATTTAGGCCAAATTCCAATTTAATCATTCTCTTTCTTATAATTCAGATGGGCAACATAATTCTGTTTGCCACCCCAGTACAACCATAATAAAGAAAGCATAAAGGCCCAGAACCTCAAAGATATTTAGGCATCCGACTTCCATTGATTTAGGCACCTAATACCTTGAGGACCTGAGCCAAAGTGGCCACAAGCCAAATAGAAATGGAAAACATACATGTTTGCATGTGTCACAATGTAGATAACAGAGTTAAAGAAAGTTGATCTTCGTCTTAACCTGCAGCCCTGCTGCTAGCCTTTTCCTGGGTTTCTCTTAAACCAAGACTGTTGATCATATTATTCCTTTATATTTAGGCTTGCAGGTGACCTACATTAGGACTGAAACCAAGGTTGGGTGAAGGGACTCAGATAAAATCAGAACTGACCCAGCTCTTCAACCCAGATCCAACCCTAATCCTCTTCTGAGATTTGAAAATGTTTGGTTGATTATTTTAATGTTGTGCCTCTGCACGTATAGGAAGTGTTCAAATACCACAAAGGGGTGGGCATCATGTGAGATTTCTCAGCCTCATATTTCAGACACACAAGATTCTAAGAGTTTGGATAAGCATCTACATTTTGGGTGCTCTTCTGAACCATCAAAGCTTTTGAGGTTTGCTGCCTATTGCTGAATAAAGCCAATGGGCCAATTTCATTACTAGACTCACATTGAACTTGGAGCAGGACCCAAAGGGATGGGAGGCAAAGGTAGTTTTACACCTCCTTTACATTTACTTTAGTCTGGGATTGCCGGGTGACTGATTCAGCCCCTACACAAGTCAGAGAAGCCTTGTAGCTGCTCTAACTTGTGCCTGGCTATATATGCCCCAAGGGGCCTTTACAGCAACCAGAGCTCAGCATAGCCAGACCTCAGCAGTGCTCTGATCATGCCCCTTTACATTCAAAGCTGTTATGTAGATATGGTGGAGCCTCTGGGGGAAATTCTTCTACAGTGGGGAAACTATCCAAGGATTAAATGAGACCCATATGCTGAATGAGGCCCAGAGTCTTCAATAGTATAAGGCTAGTTCATTAACAGACTTCAATAGTCCCTTTCATAGTCATCTATGTAAACATTGCATCCCTGAATTTATTTGGACCCTTCTGTATCTTTTCACTGTTTGGATAAGTATCCCAACTGCTGGCAATGCTGCGAGTTCCATATGTTATAGTGATGACGGCTTTACATCAGAAGCACCTGCTTATGAAATGTTTAACTTACATAGCCATGGGGCCTTTGGATGCATTTATTCATCACCCTTGCCTGCCAGACTGTAAATTCAGCTGTTCAGAGACTGCTGTAGTGCAGAGGGGATTCATCTGCTTTTCATACACTGTAATGCACATCTAGAGCTCTCCCACTCCTGCGGGTCATATGTCAGATTTACTTGTCTAGAGGGGGATGGGGAGGTGGAGGACTTCCTAGTGTGTTTAGCATGATGTTTAAAATTTACTGGCACAGTAAGTCACTAATCTTGTAAATCCTGTGGATGTTCAGAATTTTCTTTAGCTCAGACATGAGCCTTCTTGTCCAAATGGAAAAGACGACACATTTAGCTTTAGTCTCCAGAAGGACAGTTTAAACTGCTTAGAGCTGATTACAGTTCTGCAATGAGCACTCATTGGCAACAGGCTGACTTTATGCTCAGGCTGAGGCTGTAGGAAATAAGTCAATTTCAAAGTTAAATTCTAATCTCAGTTCTCTGTCATACAAAAGTATGTTCACATCAAGCTTTGTAGTTTAGATTCCTTTCAGGAGGAAACTCATTCCCCTAGCTGTAGGTGGAGAGATGAAAGATTCTACTGCCCTAGTCCCTGAGTTAAGAGGTAGGCTGGCTGGTGGTCTGAAGTTATAATTTAGGCATGGGATGGTGCTCACTGTATAGTCATGTGTGTAAATGACACCAAGGGGACCAACCTTCTCAGTGTTTTTCTGGGGAAAGATTGTATCCTTGCATTTTGGACTTTAAACTAGATTCAGGGAAGTGCTGAATACTTCCAACCCCCACTGACTTCTGCACCATTTTAGATCAGGCCTTGAATGAGCAGCTAATGCCTCACAGAAATGATTCTGCCTATGCACATATTTTCAAGGGGATGTTATTACTAAGATCACCTGCATGCAAGCAATATTCTTGTTTCCTAAGAGCTCATCTGGGCTGCATATTAGCAAGTTGAAGCCCTAGTCCTCTGTTTGTGACATTGCAATAATCTCCATAGCAATTCACTGTAATGTCACAAACAGAGGATTATGACTTTGACAGGCCAATAAAAAGTAGGAGTAGAACCCCTAGGATATAAAGCTCTAGAGATGGGTATCCCAGTGTCAGAGATAGGACATTCTGGAGTCTTTGTGGAATAACAGTGTATTTCATTTTCATTCTTGCTGTATTTGTGCATCTTGAATTTGGTTGAGACTGTCAAAGCATTAAAAAAAAAAAAAGTCTGACACTGCCATGGAAACTTTCTTCACACCTTGAGGTACTGACTTCACAGAAGGTGACACTTCAGCCATCTTTCATGTCTACTGTACCTGTACCTAAAGCCTCAGTATTGAAAAGGCCAAGACTGGCAACTCAGGAAGAGACTAGGCTTCCCTAGCAGGTACTGAAGTAGAAGTTTAAACTTCATTCTAGAAAGTAAGGGCTTGAAGCCCATCTAGGTCCACTGGTCAATTAGTGGTTTTGTCTTGCTATGATGAGCACTTCATTAGGATGACTGAAGGACAGTAAATCAATAGCCATGAAATCTGTTAGAAAGCAAAGAAGTATCTTAAATCTGTATCTTTGTGGACTAGCTGGGAAAGCATAGGGTCTGCGTATTTCGACAGCTGCCTTCCACTACAACATTTTGATTAGATATTTCCCACTTCTGCTCAAATTGTGGCTTCTGGGATGTAGCCTGTTAGAAAAGTGTCATTTTTGACAAGTCCAGTTAAGTCCTTATTCAGTTACTTTTGACACTTCGTATGAAAAAATCAAATCCTCAGCATACAGCCAGATTATAAAACCAATTAGTTACTTGTGGTTCCCATGCGGAAGTGTAGGGTTATACTGTGATTATAGAGGATTATACTGTGGCTCTAGTTAAAGGGACACTGACATCCTTGAAATACTCTTTAAAATGTTTTTACACTAAGCTTCCTTACTAGTAAATCCCTGAGAATTTAAACAAAATCGGTTTTCAGATCAAAGTTTATCTCTCCAAAACTATACACGTCTATTGTTGTGATTATATCTTTTGTGGAAATAAGAGCAGACTTACTGGTGTCTTGGTCCTTCCTGATTCCCACGTAGCAACATGGTGGGAGCACCTATGTTCATATACCTAGCTGGAAGGATAATGTGTGTTTGTGTTCTTTTAAAGACAAAGTAATTGATACATTGGAGCTGCTGCCATGGCTTCAGTGATGCTAAAGCCTTATTGATTGTATGGCATTTTTGGGTAAGTATTACTGTAACCCACTGGTGTGTTAGAGGTCTCCCTGTGTGCTGCAGCTAGGGTTGCCAATCTTGGAGGTTTCATCACATGATATAATCTTTAATTAGAGAGTAATCTTTAACTACTGGAGACTCCAGGACAATCCTGGAGGGTTGGGAACCCTAGCTGCAGCCCCAACTAGCAAGCTTTAACTCAAGCTATAGCAATTCATGCTTTTGGCTCTGGAGATACTTGCTTCAATCCTTGGTGTGTCACCCAAGATGGCTGATGCCACATTAACAAGTGCAAGCATGCAGGTTTTCAGCTATTTTATATATATTCACATTTAACCTTCAATCAGTAATCATTTTCAAACTTTCTGGCTCTCTACCTATTCTCCCAGGACTTCCCATACCCCAGTACAGATTGATTCCCTTCTCCTGGCAAGTCCAAAATCCACGCTTCTTCAGATACCCCTCAAATCCCAATTTCCCTTCATAAGCATTTTTCAGTTTGGTACCAATACTCACCCACACTCCTCCTTCACCAGGCTCCATGCAGTGGGTCCTGATTTCCTCTTCCTCGCACTTTCCATGACCATAGAATATTATATATTAATTTCCACCAACCAAGCGCAAATTCTAGCCCCCATCACCAACCATCAGCATTTCCCAGTCTTCCAACCACTACGCTCAAGTCTCAAAACCACCTCCTTTAACTCCAGGGATCAGATTGAGTCACAATTGTCTTCTCCCTCAGCTTCCCTCAAGCCCCTCAAGACTTCTCTTCCCATCCCCCAGCAATACTTGATTACATGTGGATAAATACAACTTAGTGACAACCTTGTTAACACTGAGAATGGCCTACACTGGATGGGCTGGTTCTATATTACACCAAGAGAGTTCACTATGGTGCTGACTTTGCCTTTGAAGGCTTGCATTCTACTCCAGTTTCACCTTTGCAGGTTTGATTTAATATCTGGAGGGTAAATGCCTCTTCTCATCCAGAGAGGTGGTGCTACCCCATTGGGGACCTAAAGCAGGAATATTTTTGGGCCCTCTCCCCACACAACACATACTAAAAAAGCGAATAGGGGGCTCCTTTGAGCTGCTCAGGGCCCTAAGCAATTCCTTAGTCTGCCTATGCCTAGTGCCGGCACTGCTCATCCCAGTCCCACTCGCAAGAAAGTCCATGGCAAAACTTGCATTGATTCCAGTGGAAGTAGGTCATCCCATCTGTCTTCCATGCAGTCTGTAAGATCCTTGTTAAGAGTTCCTCTTCCATATTTCTCCCCAATTTATGTTAGTTCTCTGTAAGTAAGTCACAGCCCATCAGGAGCTGCTGTGGGGATTTAAGATGTCTTCAAGCCAGTTTTGCAAGTAAAATTAAAGTAATGTTTCTTCTGGACACACACAGTGAGCTTAAACTAAGTCTTGCTCGTGCCCCCTACATTAATCATCATGCCCCTAACTCTAATGAGTGTTCTGATGTTGAGTCATATAACTGTATATCTTCAGTTAGGAACCCTAGCTTCCACTAAAATGCTTCCTGTAGCCGTGTTGTGGCAGGCAATTGGACTCTGGAAACACGCATGTGTTCTGTTCAATGGAATTCTTTCCCCCTGGTTTGCTCCTGTTATATATAGAGCACCAACAGTGTTCTAGGTATTGTACTGGCAATGTGAAGACAGAGTCAAAGTCCCAAAAGGTGGAACTCTAGATGGAGAATGTATGAATGGAAGATGATGGGAAGGGATGCAGAAAAGAGCAATGTGTGTAAGCAGTGAAGCTTATCATGAGTCTTGCTTGTTACACAATTTGGTTATTTCCTATAATCTATCTGGTGATGAGTGAGGGGAAAAGGGTGCTGGGGTTTATAGGCCTTCTGGGAAAAGTCTCCTTTGAGTTGTGACATGGAGGAGTGGATGGAAGCATGGCAGACAGATTCAGGAAAGGGGTCCCAGACATAGGCATGGGTGGAGCAAAGAACCTGAGGGTGGGGTAATGGTGACAAGGGATAAGAGTGAATACAGACTGGAGCTAAACTGTTGAGGGTTGTAAGGGTGAGGAGTGGGGGATATTAAATTTGATGCAGAATGTATGGGGATGAAAGAATGTAATGAGGACCTGGACATTGCCAGAGCAGCAAACAAGGTTTGTATGGTCAGAGTGTAGCCACTAAGCAAGCGTGGCTTCTAACCAGCACAGCAGTAATATCTTTAAGATTGATGGATGCCATCTAACTAAGAACATAGAAAGGAAATATTGATATAAATATGTAAATAAAACAAAGAGCCTGTTTTCCTGCATGAGGTCAGGATAATTAACAAAAGGGAAGAAATTCTTTTCCTGAAAAGATAAAACAAAACTTTTTCTATATAGGTTTTTCACAATGGGCAGATACATCAGTAGCTCTGTGAGTGTTCCCCACCCCTCCATCCCCCAGAGATCTTTTGTGTGGCAGAAAGGGTGGGTTTGCTTCAAGGTATTGTGCCCAAGAAACATTTGCAACGCATGACTGCTTCCTCACTGTCCTTTACATGAGGGCTGGCTGGACATGCATTGAATGCTGATTTCCAACAATCCCCCCTTTAATGACTATTTAAGGGAGCAGCATGGGTTTTACTGTGCAATAAATGTCCAGTTTACGCATTATACTCCTGTCAAGTGTCCGCCTCCACACATCAGCAGAAAAGTTACAGGGACCATGCTGGTTTATTGGCGATGAGCTGCCCTTCTCAAGTAATGAAGCCAAAGCTACCAAAAGAACCCTTTCCCCCAAAGAGTAGAAGAGTCCAAGTCCTTGCTCCCTCCAGCATTTTGGAATAACAAGCAGGAGAGCAGGACTCTCTTTCTTTTAGACTGTAGATACGTCCTCCTTAAAATCAGGCTTTGGGTTTGTGTGTGTGTCTGATCATTACAAAAAAATTAAAGTAACAAAAACACTGTAGCCAGCTCCTCAGCTGATGTAAACTGGTGTTGCTCTATTGAAGTCTAATGACCAGTTGAGAATCTGGTCATAGAGAATGACATCCATTATTTCACAAGGGAGGCAATTGCTGTTTCAATTGACTTTAATGCAACAATACTGATTTACACCTGCTGGGGATCTACCCATAGAAATAGGTCGGGATTTCAACATTTGGATTCAGAATCAGATCAAAATCCAAACTTCTCCAAATTCTGGGCTTCATTGGGCTATGAGGTTCTGATTTGTTCCGTCCCCTAAAGAAACGAAACAAGAAACCAACTAGATTAGATTCAAGAATAGACAGATAAAAGGTACATTGCTAAAAGAACAGATACAAGAAATTGCTGACCATGTAAAATAAAGAGTAGTTTTCTCTTTATCTACATCTTTTGATGTCTCCTTTCCTTCCTTCTCTCCCTTGACCTTGGTCTGTTGTCATTATTTGATATTTTTATCTGTTTAATTTACATTGTGAGCTCCTGCAGGGTAGGGTCATTGTCCTTGTATATGTCTAAAGCACCATGCTGGCTAATGGAATTGCCAAAATCATAATAATGAGCAATTTGAGTATCCTAACACTATTATGTAAAATAAAGACAAATCTTTTTCCTAGCTTATAAAAATAATGTCCAACTGTTTGTCTGGATGTACTGCACATATATGAAGCCAGCTACTCCCACAGGTCTGGTTGGATTTAGGTGAGTGAGATGTCACCTAAATAATATATTTTGGCAGATGTTCCTGTAATCTAAAATAAATAAATACAAAATAAAAAATTCGGACCACAGATTTACTTGATTAAAAAAAGATTTAAGACATTTTTGGCACTTTATCCAACAGGATCAAATGTCAACTGTGGTGTATGAGACAAGGTGGGTATCTTTTACTGGACCAACTTCTGTTCATAATCTTGTCTCTCTCACCAACAGAAGTTGGTCCAGTAAAAGATATTACTTCTCCAACCTTGTGTCTCTAATATCCTAAGACCAACACAGCTACAACTACACTGCATAAAACTGTTGTGTGTGGTGACTGGCTGAATAATTATTGATGTCACAATGCCACCACCCAACCAAAGGGTTGTGAATTGGGGGCCATGAGCCTCAATGCACAATTGATTGGGAACAAAGGGAGATAAAGCAGGAAATGGAGGAGGGGAGAAGTGAAGGAGAAAAGGGAAAGAAAGAGCTGAAAGAAGATGACAATGATGGAGGTGGGTGGCAGGGCAAGGAGGAAGGGAGTGAAATGGCACCAGCTGTGAATGTCCAGAACTGGGTAGGTTTGGGGTAATATCACCAACAGTCATGAGCTGCAAACTTGCCCCAGCTGAAAAGATTGCTGGAAAGCTGAGATGAGGGCAAGTACTTGGGAGCTTGGAGGAGGGAGAGGAGACTTACTGTTCTGTTGCTAGGTGATGGATTTCTTACCATGCTAATAACAATAAATGATGATACTGATGCTAACAGAGCACCTTTCATCTGAGAATTACCAAGGTTTCCACAGACATCTATGTATTGTTATTCCCATTTCCCAGAGGCACAGACAGGGCTGAATTGATTTGCCACAGGTCACGCAAAGCAGCAGCATAGATGGATAAAAAATTGTCCCATTGTGTTCTATTAGGTCATAAAACCTCCCTCTTCAAGCAATCCCTTCTCCTCCCTCCCCTCATCAATCATCCTCAGGCCCCTCTCTTGCCACGTTGTCCTGTGTCTTGTTTGTTTCTCTTGTCTTATTTGGATCTGTATGCTCTTCTGGGCAAGGAGCGTGGCTTTTCTAGGATTGTAAAAGGCTGGCATGGGTGGCAAGTGACTCTTTCATTTGGGGAGGCTGGGTGCGCCCGGACTGTAGCCCTGCCCCAAGGCCCGCTACGCTCGGCCTCCCACTCCCCCATGCTCCACCCCCAGTTCCGCTCAGCCTCCCTCAGGAGTGGGGCCTTGGGTTGGAACATGGGCTGGGGCACCCACCCTTTCAGTGGTGGCACATTCCAAAGGCAGTGGGCCAGCTGTTTGGGGAGCTTAGCCTCCCCTGGCCTCTTATACCCACTGCCTAAGAAGGCTTGGTAAATGTATGGGCCATATTGTGCTGTTTCCGCTCTGGTCTGAATGAGACATAGTGTGCAGCTGTGTCAGCTCCCCCACAGGAGGGGCTCTGGAAGGGGTTGGATCTCAGGGAGTCACAATCCCTCCCTTAGCAGCCTGGTGCACAGGCTGTCTCAACCTTTTTGGGTGGTGCAACCTGCTCCTTGCTGTGCACAGGCCCAGTCCATGGGTTGATGTGAAGGGGGGACAAGGCTGTGGCCCTGCCACCTCCCTACTCCCACTTTTGGGGTGATCCAAAGGAGCAGGTCCTGTGCTCCACCACACACATGGTGATGCTATTGAGATGGGTGCTTGAATGGGCTGTGAAAGGGGGAACAGACTTCTTGTATCTCCCCCCCACACACACTTCTTGTTACCCTCATGCTCCTCCTGTGTAAGGGCCTGTGACAAGCTGGCCTTAAATGCTTGCCTAGGGCAATAATAACTGGCTTACCCTCACTTCCTGATCTATGACAATAAATTGTGTTAAGTACCCCATTCCCCACAAATATGTTTTAGTATTTGCTGGGAAAGCCTAGGGCCTTGGCTACACTGGCGCTGTACAGAGCTGCAACTTGCTGCGCTCAGGGGTGTGAAAACGCCTCTCCCACCCCGAGCGCAGCGCTGTAAAGCGCCAGTCAACGAATGGCTACGCAGGTGGTGTCGGAGAGAAGGCTTTGGATTCTTCGACCATGGGATGGTGTTCCAAGAAGAAGGAGTGCTAGGCAGAGACGGGCTCCACCTAACGAAGAGAGGGAAGAGCATCTTCGCCAGCAGGCTGGCTAACCTAGTGAGGAGGGCTTTAAACTAGGTTCACCGGGGGAAGGAGACCAAAGCCCTGAGGTAAGTGGGGAAATGGGATCCTGGGAGGAAGCACAAGCAGGAGAGCGCAAGAGGGGAGGACTCCTGTCTCATGCTGAGAAAGAGGGACGATCATTGAGTTATCTTAAGTGCCTATACACAAATGCAAGAAGCCTGGGAAACAAGCAGGGAGAACTGGAAGTCCTGGCACAGTCAGGGAATTATGATGTGATTGGAATAACAGAGACTTGGTGGGATAACTCACATGACTGGAGTACTGTCATGGATGGATATAAACTGTTCAGGAAGGACAGGCAGGGCAGAAAAGGTGGGGGAGTTGCGTTGTATGTAAGAGAGGAGTATGACTGCTCAGAGCTCCGGTATGATACTGCAGAAAAACCTGAGTGTCTCTGGATAAAGTTGAGAAGTGGGAGCAACAAGGGTGATGTCGTGGTTGGAGTCTGCTATAGACCACCAGACCAGGGGGATGAGGTGGACGAGGCTTTCTTCTGGCAACTAGCAGAAGTTGCTAGATCGCAGGCCCTGGTTCTCATGGGAGACTTTAATCACCCTGATATCTGCTGGGAGAGCAATACAGCGGTGCACAGGCAATCCAGGAAATTTTTGGAAAGCGTAGGGGACAATTTCCTGGTGCAAGTGCTGGAGGAACCAACTAGGGGCAAAGCTTTTCTTGACCTGCTGCTCACAAACAGGGAAGAACTAGTAGGGGAAGCAAAAGTGGATGGGAACCTGGGAGGCAGTGACCATGAGATGGTCGAGTTCAGGATCCTGACACAAGGAAGAAAGGAGAGCAGCAGAATATGGACCCTGGACTTCAGAAAAGCAAACTTTGACTCCCTCAGGGAACAGATGGGCAGGATCCCCTGGGAGAATAACATGAAGGGCAAAGGGGTCCAGGAGAGCTGGCTGTATTTTAAAGAATCCTTATTGAGGTTGCAGGAACAAACCATCCCGATGTGTAGAAAGAATAGTAAATATGGCAGGCGACCAGCTTGGCTAAACAGTGAAATCCTTGCTGATCTTAAACGCAAAAAAGAGGCTTATAAGAAGTGGAAGATTGGACAAATGACCAGGGAGGAGTATAAAAATATTGCTCAGGCGTGCAGGAGTGAAATCAGGAAGGCCAAATCACACTTGGAGTTGCAGTTAGCAAGAGATGTTAAGAGTAACAAGAAGGGTTTCTTCAGGTATGTTAGCAACAAGAAGAAAATCAAGGAAAGTGTGGGCCCCTTACTGAATGAGGGAGGCAACCTAGTGACCGAGGATGTGGAAAAAGCTAATGTACTCAATGATTTTTTTGCCTCTGTCTTCACGCACAAGGTCAGCTCCCAGATTGCTGCACTGGGCAGTACAGCATGGGGAGAAGGTGACCAGCCCTCTGTGGAGAAAGAAGTGGTTCGGGACTATTTAGAAAAGCTGGACGTGCACAAGTCCATGGGGCCGGATGCGCTGCATCCGAGGGTGCTAAAGGAGTTGGCGGGTGAGATTGCAGAGCCATTAGCCATTATTTTTGAAAACTCATGGCGATCGGGGGAGGTCCCAGATGACTGGAAAAAGGCTAATGTAGTGCCCATCTTTAAAAAAGGGAAGAAGGAGGATCCGGGGAACTACAGGCCAGTCAGCCTCACCTCAGTCCCTGGAAAAATTATGGAGCAGGTCCTCAAGGAATCAATTATGAAACATTTAGAGGAAAGGAAAGTGATCAGGAACAGTCAGCATGGATTCACGAAGGGGAAGTCGTGCCTGACTAACCTAATTGCCTTCTATGATGAGATAACTGGCTCTGTGGATGAGGGGAAAGCAGTGGATGTGTTATTTCTTGACTTTAGCAAAGCTTTTGATACTGTCTCCCACAGTATTCTTGCCACCAAGTTAAAGAAGTATGGGCTGGATGAATGGACTGTAAGGTGGATAGAAAGCTGGCTAGATCGTCGGGCTCAACGGGTAGTGATCAATGGCTCCATGTCTAGTTGGCAGCCGGTTTCAAGTGGAGTGCCCCAAGGGTCGGTCCTGGGGCCGGTTTTGTTTAATATCTTTATTAATGATCTGGAGGATGGTGTGGACTGCACTCTCAGCAAGTTTGCAGATGACACTAAACTAGGAGGCGTGGTAGATACACTAGAGGGTAGGGATCGGATACAGAGGGACCTAGACAAATTAGAGGATTGGGCAGAAAAAAACCTGATGAGGTTCAACAAGGACAAGTGCAGAGTCCTGCACTTAGGACGGAAGAATCCCATGCACTGCTACAGACTAGGGACCGAATGGCTAGGTAGCAGTTCTGCTGAAAAGGACCTAGGGGTCACAGTGGACGAGAAGCTGGATATGAGTCAACAGTGTGCTCTTGTTGCCAAGAAGGCTAACGGCATTTTGGGCTGTATAAGTAGGGGCATTGCCAGCAGATCGAGGAACTTGATCGTTCCCCTTTATTCGACATTGGTGAGGCCTCATCTGGAATACTGTGTCCAGTTTTGGGCCCCACACTACAAGAAGGATGTGGAAAAATTGGAAAGAGTCCAGCGGAGGGCAACAAAAATGATTAGGGGTCTGGAGCATATGACTTATGAGGAGAGGCTGAGAGAACTGGGATTGTTTAGTCTCCAGAAGAGAAGAATGAGGGGGGATTTGATAGCAGCCTTCAACTACCTGAAGGGGGGTTCCAAAGAGGATGGAGCTCGGCTGTTCTCAGTGGTGGCAGATGACAGAACAAGGAGCAATGGTCTCAAGTTGCGGTGGGGGAAGTCCAGGTTGGATATCAGGAAAAACTATTTCACTAGGAGGGTGGTGAAACACTGGAATGCGTTACCTAGGGAGGTGGTGGAGTCTCCTTCCTTGGAGGTTTTTAAGGCCCGGCTTGACAAAGCCCTGGCTGGGATGATTTAGCTGGGAATTGGTCCTGCTTTGAGCAGGGGGTTGGACTAGATGACCTCTTGAGGTCCCTTCCAACTCTGATATTCTATGAACGCCTCTCCCACCCCGAGCGCAGCGCTGTAAAGCGCCAGTGTAATCAGCGCCTGCAGCGCTGCACGCTCGCTCGCAGCGCTTCAAGCTATTCCCCGCGGAGAGGTGGAGTACACAGAGCGCTGCGAGAGAGCTCTCGCAGCGCTGGCGGCGCGACTACACTCACGCTTCACAGCGCTGCCGCGGCAGCACTGTAAATTCCCAAGTGTAGCCAAGGCGTAGGAGACTCTGAATTGCCAAAGGGTATGTGATTTCAGTGTGCGGGGCCTCTGGCTCATTCTCCTGTGAACTTGAATTAACCAGTTAATCAGCCAATTATACTCATCACACTTGTAAAATGCTCAGAGATTGCAAAATGAGGAATGCAAATTACTCCAACTCACCATTTAACAACTCTCCCTGACACTCTCAGCTACTCGATGGCACTGATCTTTCGAACACCAGGGCTCCTAAAACATGAATAAATAAAATACATGAATCTTTTTTCCATCATCATACTCTGTGAATACTATAAGGGGAACATAAGGGAACCTAAATATTAGGCCATTAGAACTACAAAAGTGATTTCCACTCCTTCTTGTCAACTGTTACGAATAGTCCACTTCCAACTTAATTGAATTGGCTTGTTAGCACTGACCCCCCACTTAGTAAGGCTGTGTATTTATACCTCCCTACTGTTTGTTCCACTCCGTGCATCTGATGAAGTGGGTTCTAGCCCACGAATGCTTATGCCCAAATAAATTTGTTAGTCTCTAAGGTGACACAAGGACTCCTCATTGTTTTTGCTAAATATTAGAACTGCTTAAAAAATGAAATTCCCATCCCATGGGAAATTCCAAGATTTCATTTCATGCTGCATCTGGATGAAAAGTAGAGATCTCGGCCTTCCGCTCCCCTCCCAGCCCCCCAAAAAAATCATATTCCAAAATGTTGTCCTTATTGAAGTGTTTTGGTTTAATTGGGTTGAGGTATTTTGTTTTGACTTATTCTATTATATATTTGTTAAGGGTTTTATGTTATACTACAAATTATAATACAGTATAAAATTTAAATGATAAAGTTGAAACAAAATAGTTTGACCCTATCCAAATGAAACATTTCAATAATTTCCCATTGAAAATTTCAACCAAATCGATAAATTTCCGCAAGATGTTTTGATTTAATGAAATCAGTATTTTTTGATGGAAAAATCTTCCATTGGAAAATTTTCAACCAGCTCTGTTAAATATTAAGAGGCAGTAAGAGTTCTCTTGTAGGCCCACAATAACTATTTGCTCTGAAGCAAACTGAAGGGGAAGGCACATGTAGCTGATGGGAAAGAAAAGCTGTATGTCCAACATGCTGTAGAATTTGTTCAAGAACAAGGACAGCTGAGTAGGTAATGGTCATGTTATTAAAGCTGCCTAAGGCCAGCTATAACGCATATGAAACACTGTGACTCCATGTGTGGTTTTGCACAAGTCACTTAGGCTCTGACCCAGTTGATCCCCCACTGACTTAATTGGGCGTTGGAACAGGTCCTTAGGCTGTTTTTCAAAGGTGCTGACCAGCAGTTGACTTAAAGAGGAATTTTGGGCACACGTCAATTCTGAAAATCAAGCCTTTAACTCTTTCTTTCAGTCAGAGCCAGTGCTAGGCATAAGCAGACTAGCAACTGCTTAGGGCCTCAAGCAGCTAAAGAGGGTCCCCTATTAATTATTAGTATGTGTTGTGGGGGGGACCCCTCAAAATATTCTTGCTTAGGGCCCCGAATGGGCTAGCATCGGCACTGAATGTCTCAGTTTTTTCATCTGGAGAATAATGATAATACTCACCTACCTCCTAATGTCATGGTGAAGATTAGTTAATCTTTGTACAATGCCTGGGAGATAGATATGAAGTGCTACCTACAGACACACTAAGTATTTTAATGATTTTTCTTTCTTGTTTATCATCTACCGCTCAGGTTCATGGTAAATTTCCTGAGATGCTCACATATTTGCAGGTGAGAGAATACAGCTGTGACAGATAGCCCCCTTGGCAAAGGGTCCCTTGTTCTTTGCAAACAACTCTCATTTTAGGCCTGACAAACTCATTACCTAGGGTGACCAGATGTCCCGATTTTATAGGGACAGTCCCGATTTTTGGGTCTTTTTCTTATATAGGCTCCTATTACCCCCCACCCCCGTCCCGATTTTTCACGTTTGCTGTCTGGTCACCCTATCATTACCTCAAACCCATCTTACAGGATACTTGTCCATAAAAGGTAACATGATGGTCTCTATTGAAAGATGGAAATTTATTGATGGTCATATTCATGGTGTGATGTATATAGGGGTAATATTAAGAAATAATGGAATTATATTGAAGCTTATGCCCATACAGTCTTAAGGTTAAGAGGAGTCACCAGGAAGTGATAATACTCGGTGGTGGCCTACTCATTCAGGAGGGAGTTGCCACCCCTACCTGGTTAGCTGATGATGTAATGCAAGGCTCAATTGTCTACTGTTGTCCTGTTGCAGACCAGTCAAGAGAAAACCATCAAAGACAACAGCAAACAATGAACCACTTGGAGGTAAACAAGGACCATTTCAATAGACAGAAGATTGCCCTATCTAGGAATAGAGACAAAAGTTGTTTAAGGTAAACTGTGGAATACTGCATCTTTGGGGCCAGAGGATCAGGGATTTCTGTAAATAGCCAGGGTCAGGAGCTGGATACCAGAGGGGAACACTTCAAAGAAACTCAGGGACTGGGGTGCACCTTTGTTAACCTGCAAGGCAAAGACAGGGCTGGGGGGCAGGGCCAGCCTTAGGGGTGGGTGGGCTGGGTGACCACCCAGGGTGCCTTGCTGAGGGGGGCACCTCTGGAGCATGGGTGTCCTGTCCCTCTTTCCGCCGCTGCTCTGCGGCCATCTGCAGCTGCCGCTGCTCCTGCCCCTCCCCCCCCGGCTTGGAGTCGCCCCTGGCCAAGCTGCTCCCGGGAGCTTGCTGTCTGCTCTGCAGAGCGAGGTGTGGGGCTGATGTTGATCTATCCCCATCCCCCCATCTGTGTACTCCACTGAACTGAGTCTGTGCTGCTGCCTCTGGGTCATGAGTGGGAGCTACTGGCCGCTGCTGCTGGACTGAACAAGCCTTCAGACTAGTGTGTGCCGTGCTTAAAGAGAGCGCACTATCTCTCACACTCCCCCAACACTCGCCCCTCTCACACACACACATACACACACATGCACTCTGTCTCTCTCACATCCTCCCAACACACACCCTCTGTCCCTCACACTCCTCCAACACATACTTTGTCTCTCTCTCTTTCACACACACATACACACACTCTCTCACACTCCCCCAACACACACATTGTATCTCTCACACTCCCTCATTTCATAATTTTATTTCTCTCTTATGTTTAAATTTAATTCTTGAGTAGTGAGTTCTAAAATGCCTAACCTGTCCTGGCTGGAGTAATTATCATTACTACTTTTATTACCATACTGTGCTTTGTCATTCATGATTTAAAATGGTGCAATCAAATAACAGTATACTTCTTAGCAGTGCCAGTTTAAAAAAAAAAATTAGCTAAACACATAACTTTAGACACTGTGCAGATGAAGGTTGCTTATTTTCAAATTGTATTTTAAGTTATATCTGTAAAATAACTTGAAATTTGTATGAAAATAAATGCGGTTCCAAGTATGATCCTAATAGCAATGACGGAGTCAAATGTTAGTGAGTCACGTACATGATTGTGATTGGTAAACATTAATGCCAAAATAATTAGAAAAATAAATTCCCATTCTTAATAAAAGAGAAAAAATTAAGTAAATACATTTTTAGTGGAGTGAAAAACAATTGACTAAAAGAGAGTAGATAATGGCACTAACACAGAGTGTGTCTGTTAGAAAAAGTAAGCAGATTTTATTTATTTTTATTTATCACTTGTTACCTATCAGCTTTGTGTTCTTGGGGAACCAGGGCGCAGTACCCAGCCTGTCTGACCTTCCCCCGCTCGTCCCAGCCTCTGCTTGAACCAAAGCCGATCAGAAGAAAGACTTGCAAAAAGCAATGAAAAGGCAGTGGGAGACACACCTAGACCCCTCCGGACAAGGGTAACAGGAGTAAGGAACCTTCCCTAGCCTCATTTGCATCAAAGATGGGACAGGGAGGCATCTCCATTAGCATACAGAATGGAGAACAGAGATTCCAAGGCAAGAACCGCACTGAACTCTGGGACCAGAAAAGCAGAGAAGCACTGCATCCTGGGGGATCTCTGCTCCAGATGTTAATGAACCCACACCTGCACACCCCCAGCTCAGTAGTTATCAGACCAATTCTAGTAATAAATCCTTTATTGGTATCCAAAATACTGAAGCTGCCTAATTACATTGTGAGCTCCCTCGAAGGAACACCGCCCATAGCCAGGAATGATCAGATCCCATTGTCTAGCCTGAACAAAACAACTCTGGTATACTCCCTTGAGCCATCAGTTTACCCATAAACAAATCTAGTGTTAGGGACATATAAGGGTGGCAGCTTGAAAGTGCTGCTCAACCCAGCCTGCTCTATTCCGGTGTGGTGCCCATGGCATATGAGGGTGACTGCATGGATGTGCTGCTCGACCCAGCCTGCTGAGTCCAAGGACGTATAATGGGTCAGCTTGGAAGTGCTGATTGACCCGGTCCTCTCAGACGTGCTCTGTCAATGTGTGTGTGTGAGAGTCTGATTCTGGGGCTGGAGGAACCCAGCCCTGGGGAACCTAGGTCCTGCAGGATAGCTCCATTGGGAAGGAACTTGCAGAAGGGAGAAGTAGAGCTCCGTATGAGAGCACAAGTGACACAAGCAGTACATTGACAGAATTACAGACATCCCCCCTCCCCCAGAAGAGTACCCTAATAAATGAGCGTACCCCAAAGTAACGGGAAAATCTAGTAACACTCTACTAAACATAGTGTACAAAGTATCAAATTTTTATTTCTGATATTTGTGTTAAAGCTCCAGAATTGATACCGCAAGGCTTAGGATTGGGAATATCTTGTTGCATTATCTCCTGATTGTTTTAAATTTACATATAAACTTTAATTGGAGTTTGTATATACTTTTTCTTTCTTTATATAGGAATTAGGTACAGAGCTACTGTCAGCTAATTCCTAAGTTATTATCAGCAAAAAACCCTAGAGTTTTCAGGTGCCTAAGTAGCCCCTGGAATCACAGTTAAAGTTGCCCCTCCCCCGCCCCCAATCTGAAATGGTGCTCCTGGTGATCCAGGAGTGGCTGGATGGCCATGAGCTTTGGCAAGATGCAGCCCCCCCAAGTGACAGTGCGAAGCCTGCCTTGAGCAACAGGCTGAGTGCCGGGCACCATGAGCCACATCAGCAGCGCAGAAGTAAGGGCGGCAATACCTTCAGAGCTGGGCGCCTGGCCAGCAGCCGCTGCTATCAGGCTGCCCAGCTAGTGCTTAATTTGTGCTGGGGCTGAGCTCTGGCACCTCTTTCAGTACAAATTAAGCACTGGGGGCAGGCAGCAGGGCCCGGAGGTGATGGGGAGGGAGCCCAGGGAGCCCATGGGGGCCAGGGATGGGGGGGGGGCAAAATACAAGTTCACCCAGAGTGCCATTTGTCAAGTGTTTTTGTAGGCATCCTGGCAAGGGAGGGTTTTTAGGAGGGATTTGAAGACGGATAACAAGGTAGCTTTGCAGATATTTATGGGGATCTTTTCCCAAGAGTGAGGGTGCAACACAGGGACCCCTTGGCAAAGGGTCTCCTGTTGTTTCCAAACAACACTTACCTCAGACCTGGCAACCTCCTCACACCAAATACATATCTTGCAGGGCATTTATCTATAAAGAGTAACATGCTATGTAGCGACAGAAAGCTTGTAATTTGTCAAGAGTCATAATCATTGTGAGATGTGTGATGGGTAATATTTAAGGAATAATGTATTTATATTGAAAATATGCTTTATGCACTTGGAGGAAAAATTACTTACCAGGGCATAACGTGTTGGGTCTGGTCTACACTACAGACCCACGTCAGTATAACTATGCCGCTCAGGGGTGTGAAAAATCCACACCTTTAAGCGATGTCGTTATACTGACCTTAACCCCCTATGTAGACAGCACTATGTTGATGGGAGAGCTTCTCCTGGCAACATAGCTACCACCTCATATGGAGCTGGAAACTATGCCAACAGGAGAGCTGCATCAATGCAGCATTGTAAGTGTAGACTTGCCCTCAGTGATGGCTCATTTGGGCAGTGGGGGAGTTGTCATCTCCACCATATTTAGCTGGTGATGCAATGTCAGACTCAATTGTTTAGCTTTGCGTAATACTAAGACTTTGAATGGGAAACCATCAGAGGCAACTGCAAACAATCAAAACCACTTGACGGTAAAAGGGAACTTAACAAGACATGGGTTCACCCAGGGTGACATTTCTTGAATAGAAACAATATGCTGTTTTCAGTATAACACAGAGGAGGGAGAAGCACTCGGTATCCATTCACTGAGAAAAACCTTTGTGGAACGGGAGTGTTTTCAGGAACGTTTGGATCCTGGTTCTTGTGAAATAGCCAGCTCTGTAAGAGACTGAACTTTGGGGTGGGGTGGGGGGTGGAAAATCTACTTTATTGGGTAGGAAAGATAATTATTCATAAGTGTAGACTCAGAGTTGGGTTTTGTTTTCTATTGCAACCATTTGTTTCCATCACTTTCTTTGGGCTTGTCTACATTGTGATGTTGTCGCCAAAATTTTTGTCTTTCGCGGATACTTAAAAAAGCCCCCCCGCAAAAGACAAAAGTTTTGGCGACAACGTCGCAGTGTGCATGTGGCTTTGTCGGCAGGAGTGCTATCCTGCCGACAAAGCTTATGCCACTTGCGGGGCTGGAAGTATTTTGTTGGCAAAAGTGCCGATAAAATACCGATAGAGAGCGTTCACACATGCTGACTTTTAGTGACAAGGCTGTGTCAACACAGCCTTGTCACTAAAAACTGCGTAGAGTAGACAAGCCCTTTCATTTCTAGGTAAATCTTTACTCTTTCTTAAATAAACTTACTTTTGTTTTATTATAAGCACTCACAAGTGCCGTGTGCTATACAGGAGTGGTGGTTTAAGGTAAAACTGGGATACACTGTACCTTTGGGTGCAGAGGATCTGGAATTTCTGTGAGTAGCCAGTGTCAGGTTGGCTATCACAGGGGAATGCATGAAAGGGACTTGGGAATGGGGTGCACCTATTGTTAACCTTCAAGGCAAAGACAGGGCTGGCACAGCTTGAGTGGTGGAAAGGCTGATGGTGTTACGGACTGGACATCCAGCCAGACACAGGCAAGACTCCCCCATGCTGGAGGCAGGAGGTAACAAGGGGACTCACACTCTTGGGTATACAGAGAGGCTGCATGGGAGAAAAGTGTTTGAAAATGACACAAGTGGGTGATGGAGGCTGTTATCATGTGTTGATTGGAAGTGGGAGTTGACATCTCAATAGTGAATGAGAGATGATAGTTCGGTGAGGATAGGCCATGAAAGGCCTTGAAAGTGAAGACAATTAGCTAATGATTGATGAGATAAAGAAAGGAGAACCAGTAGAAGAATGCAGAGAGAGAGGGATGACATGATCAAAGCGACAGACTAGGAAGGCTTACCTTCCTCAGACACCCAGCAGCTGCCTGTGGTAGTACGGTTTCCCCAACCCAGCTCCGCAGCAAGAACCTTCCCTCTTGACAGAACAAGAGTGTCCCTTTTATTCCAGCCAGAGTCCCTTTGGTCTCGTCCGTTCCTAGGCTTTGGCCTTGCTTATCAAAACATATTCAGCAGGATCAGAAAGTCAAGTCGGACTCTTAAGAGCCAATGGCTCTTCCATTGTTCCAAAACAACCCTCAAGAATTTGCTAGCGGGTGGCTTCTCTTATCTTCCTGATGGTTTTTCCATGCTGCCCACTATTAAATTAAGGCAACATATTCATACAGTAAACATCCTAATAATTAGGTCAACATACAGTGTTCATAAATGATTACCAAGCAGCTCCACATCTGCAACAGTCCCATCTATTGTGTAGATAAATCCTCTACACGTCCCCATAGTGGTAACATAACAACAAATGGGTTGTACTATTAAAAAAACAAACAAACAGTGGCTGTACAGATTATAAAGTACTTTCAGTTGTCTGCATTAACCTGTTTCAGTCGCCCAGAGACTGCAATAAGCTATCTTGTATGTGAATACAAGTTAAGGGATGGTGTTCCCAGCTTCACTAGCAGGTTGCTGTGAAAACCAATAAGCAGTAGCCTCCAGCAAATGTCTCTGCCTCTGAGTGTTTTCTGTTACTTTTGAAAACTTTTAATATTCTCAGTGGTGCTTCGATGCCTGCATGATGCCTCTAGCAGATTTCTGCTGCCTGTTTATTACTTCTATTTCACAGCCCAATATTTCCCTAAGCTTGATAGGTACGACACATAGGTGTAAAAATATCCACTCTTAGTTCTGCAGTTACCAGTAGAATGGTACCTTGGAGGAGGAAAGAAGGAAATTCCTTCAGTCTAATATAATACAATTCATTGTTTAGCAAAGAAATCAAGAGGGACCTGGGAAAATTACATATATGTGCAGTCCTATTTTTAGTGACTCAAGTGCCTGTTGTTTTATGCTCTTGTTGGCAGAGAAATTCAGGGTTGATGGAATGATGAACCTGTATCTGACCTTCCTGAATTGGCACTGATGGCTAAATAGAGACCTTCATAAAGGGCCATCTCACTGTTAGCAGCAGAGATGGGTAAGTATAAAACATATTGTTTCAGCAGGATGAGTGGGCTGAAGGAAGTTTCCAGGAGGTTGTAACCCCATAAAGATCCAATGCACTATACATAATGTAGATCTGCTCCTAAAGTTGCCACTATTCCACTTTTCCTTTTCTTACTCCTCTTTAGGTGGAGCTTGGGAGCCAGTCAGAAAACATCACAAATATTACAACCACCAACAAAAAATTCACACCTTTATTATCTCACCTATGAAACTAATTCCCCCACAAACATTTAAAAAACAATCAAACAAATACAGCATGATTAGATTTTTATAAGCTTAGCACAATCTCCTTTCTTATTAAAGAGTCGGAGCAGCATTCCAGTGCTGTTCCAATCCAGTGTAATCCCGAGTGACTGAAGCCTACTGAAATTGTATCAGTCTTTCTAAAAATCATTAAAGTAAGATTAACATCTCTCTCCCCTAGCCCAACCCCTTAGCTCTGGCTAGTTGTTATGCTTCCTTCAACAATAACTACTTTGTAGGGAATCACATGCATATTAAATGTTTCCTCTGGTTCTGATAAACTTTGAGGCTAGAGGCCAGTGTGTTTATTTTCTTGCTATGAGGGATTCCTTTTGCCAAATGCTCTACACTCCAGTTAATTTATGTGCTGCAGCATTATTTGGAAAGCAGTCAAGTCCTTTACTTGTCTCCCAGAAATGAAAAACAGCATACTGTCCAACACACTACAAAGCAGTTAACCTCACGGCATGGTATTTTGTAGGGAGTGGAGGTTTATGATTCAATCTGTAGCCTTCTCAATGCTCTATGAACCTAAGATGTACAGCCAACAAAGTGACATATAGAAGGGTCAGTGGCTGTAATGTATGCTGGATGTGTGTACACCAAACCCGTGATGATCTTTTTGGTGCAGTGCGCAGGTTAATTAGGGAAGTGATGTAAACAGCTGATGTTAAGCACATGAGGTGTTCCTGGAACAAACACACTTTGTAGCACATTTTTCCAAGACTAGGAGGAGATTATGTCATCACTGTCATTAGGGAGACACACAAGTCTACAGAGCCAGCCTTAAAGATTTGCAGCACAGCCTGATGTCTCCTGGTTTACACAGAAGAAGAAGAGCTCCCTCCTCTGAGTTCGTATAAGGTCCAACAAGATGGGGATTCCCTCCTGCAGACTTTAGCAAGTCCACAGGCGGTCGTGTGGTGTGGGTGGAGTTATACCTGGGTGGAATATGGGGACAACACACACTGGGCAGGAATGAAAGGGGGGAAAGGAAGTCGGTGCAGGCTGCAGTATACTAAGGTTATTCCAGAACTTGCTTGTTTTTTGGCAAGAAGTGCTCGGATCTTGCTTCTCTTGAAATCAATAGGAAACCCCCCATTGACTTCACTGGCAACAGGATCTGACCCATAATGTGCCACTTATTTTAGATTTGGAAGTTTAGTTTCTTTAAATATGGGAAAACAAGGGCCCTTAATTTCTCTAGAGCAGGGATTCCCAAGCTGTTTGCCAGCCTGACCCCATTTTAATGAATTATTAACTCACGGGACCTGGGACAACATGGAGGATACCATTTTAAAGAGCAAAATTGTGTCCTCTGTCTGTGCAGTGTGACCTCACACACAACATATGTGCGAGGTCACACTTCATGGAGGATGCCATTTTGTAGAGTATGTGGAGGATGGGGTGGTACAGGAGCCCTGGAGTAGCAGGGCAGAATCCCTAAGTTTTTAACATAGAATTGTAATGGCCTAATTTGTCCACAAAATTAGCCTTGATTGGTTAGCTATAAAATAAGCTACACATACTGAAGCAAAGCTGCTCTCTCTGTGTGTTCTTTGTTTAATTACTAATCACTACTGTGCTGAGAATGTTTATTGCTGTCTAAAGAAGATGCTGTTCACATGGAGTCTCTGTGTAGGTGGCTGGTAAGTCTGTTGGTTTAAATTATTAAAATTATTCCCAGAACCTTAGAGACAATAAACAGATAACACACACATTGTGTCAAGTATCAGAGGGGTAGCCGTGTTAGTCTGAATCTGTAAAAAGCAACAGAGGGTCCTGTGGCACCTTTAAGACTAACAGAAGTATTGGAGCATAAGCTTTCGTGGGTGAATGCCCACTTCATCAGACGCAAGTAATGGAAATTTCCAGAGGCAGGTATAAATCAGTCTGGAGATAACGAGGTTAGTTCAATCAGGGAGGGTGAGGTGCTCTGCTAGCAGTTGAGGTGTGAACACCAAGGGAGGAGAAACACATTGTGCATTTTCTCATAAAACTGCTGCACAAAATACTCAAACCAACTTTACTTTTCAGTCAAAGTGGAGAGCGTTTTTATTACATTATTTGTGTATTTATTTATTATAGGGAAAGAAAATGACTTGGCTATTCTTATAACAAGCTGCTTCAAGAGTCAGATCCAGATACTGGGGGTGTTTGGATCTGACATTTTGGGGCAGCTCATTGTAGGCAGAGGAGTCAGGGCAAAGCTCAGCTCCAAAGCTGAACTTCCGCAAAGTTGTGATGCGTTGGGATTCCGTGATTGGGATCAGCCCATTGTACAGACACAAGCCACACATTTTGAATCCAGAGCTGAATCTCCCCAAAGATCCAGACTGTTCAGACCTAAAGCATGGGCCCCAGAGCTTGTCTAACCCATATTTGCTTCCTAAAGAGAGAGAAAGACCTACAACTCCAGGTGGAAAATGGAAAGGGTGGATTAAGCTTTATGCTGGGGATCCAGGCCCCTGGACAGAGTAGTGAGATGGAATAGCAAGGGGTAATGCAGGGCTCAGTGATTGCTGGCCTTCAGCTGCCTGGTAGGCTGGGCTGGGTTTGCCTCACTCAGGAGAGCAAGGCCTCAGGAGTGGGAGAGAGACAGTTAATTTAGAGAGGAGCTGGAGGAGACAAGGGAAATGAGGTGTTCATATATCACGTTGCCTGTTGATGTATATAGATGATATAGGCCGGGATGGGCCGGGATGGCATATATTGAGAGCAACCAGTCTTCGGGGCGGGTATAGGAGTAAAATTTTGGTGCATTTGGACCGCATTTATCCTTAATCCCTGGAAAACAGGCAAAGTTATATAAAAAATAGATCCAAGTGTACAACATTTATATCAGTCAGAGAGCCAAGCAAAAAGGTCTCAGTGTGTCGAGTTACAGGATCGCTGTTGAATCTAATTTTCTTTTAACTGATTTCATTTAAAAATGTCAGTCATTAATGTGTGCTGTGTGTTAGGATTGAGGGATTGTCAGATCTAATTCTAACCTTAGTTCGGGGGATATCCTGGAATTGTTGTTCCAAAAACTGGATTAAAACCGTTCCAGGCCCTGAAATCTATTCAAGACTCCACAAGAAGGTGTTCTTCAATTAAATTAACTTCTGAGGTAAAAATGTTTCTACTAAGGGAAAAATGAAAACCTGGCATATGAGCTACTTATTAAGTAAGTGATAATTTGTGTGCAAAGATCTTCTGGACCAGTGGTTCTCAAACTAGGGCTGCCACTTGTTCAGGGAAAGCCCCTGGCGGGCTGGGCCGGTTTGTTTACCTGCCGTATCCGCAGGTTCGGCCAATCGCAGCTCCCACTGGCTGCGGTTCGCCGCTCCAGGCCAGCACATTCCTCGGCCCGCGCCACTTCCTGTAGCCCCTATTGGCCTGGAGCGGCGAACCGCGGCCAGTGGGAGCCGTGATCAGCCAAACCTGCGGCAGGTAAACAAACCGGCTCAGCCCGCCAGGGGCTTTCCTTGAACAAGCGGTGGCCCTAGTTTGAGAACCACTGTTCTGGACCATTAAACAAAGCAAGGATGTTAACTTAAAAACAATAAGGATTGTTAGGAGCAGTTGAAAAATCTCAGAAGCCGTGCAGCCCTCCTGTTTTATTGTTTCCACGCACAGTTTCATAATTTCACAGTGCCTATTGCTTATGTTTGATTTACTTCACTGGTTTGAGACGACACACATATGGCATCAATCAGTACATTACCTTAATATAATGCTATGCTAGAGTAGTTGTTCCTTTTAGTGCTATCCCCTGTGCTTAAAGAAAGCCTAGTTGAGCTTAAAATACCCGCACCGTTTGTGTGTGCATATGTTGGCCTGTTTTGTTTGTATATCTAAACAATACACAGTATGAAAAAATGGCATGAATGTAATGTCAATCCTCAGATCTTCCTGAAAGTGCACAGGAGTATTCTTATGCAGTGGTAGAATATGTTTCGCTATTATTATAAGTGTTGTATTTTTGCTAATTAATATGTGACATTGCACAGTGTTGTATAATCATGTAATGAAAAGCCTCACTGTAATGAATAAAAGCAAATGGGCAGAGTTAAGGTTACTATATAATATAAGATTTCTAGAACTACATTCCATCAATGCTGTTGTGTATGTAATTAAGGCCATGTCTACACTACGAACTTTGGTTGATGCAAATGATGTTGGTGTTCAGCCACTTAACTTTTGTATATTGCTTATGCATGTGCATACTTGGCTGCTTGCATCAGCACTGCACATATTCACCAGGAGTGTTTGTGTAGATGTAAAATTCAGTGCACCATGGGTAGGTATCCCAGTATGCCAGGTACTGCCATCCGGCATGATGCCTTTGGGGATATTTTCACAGTGTTTGTGGGATAGTAATGATTCCTGAAGGAATTTCTAAGGGCATAGGTGGAGCAGCTGGCTGCTGACTTTGAGCAGTCAGACACAAGGGCTATTACAAGACCCCAGCATGGAGCTGTGCAGTTGAGGAAGGCTTTGAAAGAGCACTGTGATGAAGCAGAGAAACTGCCTGCCAGCACACCAGGGGTTAAAGAGAGCCTTTGGGCCCAACTAGCCCCACCCCATTATACCTGCAGCCAATGCCAGGCCTGGAGGGGGGAGAAAAGGAGGGAACCTGGCACAGGTTGGGGCTGAGTGGTGAAGAGGCAGGAGCTAGCTGCCTCCTTCCTGAGGGGAAGCAACACTACCCTGCCAGCCAAGGCAGCCACCTGGGAGGAAGCACTGTCTCCCCAGCCAAGGGAGACTGTGGAGGATACCCAGGAGCCTCTAGCACCTGAGGTAATTGAGTGAGCAAAGCCCAGGGACATTATGGGACTTGGCCTCACCCACTTGTGGCTGCCCTGCCAGAAGGAGCCTGGGACTGTGGCAGGACTCCACCCAGGATCCGTGAGAGGATGCTACGGGAGATAAGCCACACAGTGAACTGAACTATAGGTCAACCATGGCACCATGCCATTTTGGGAAGTGGTTTTACTGCATTTCTGTAATGGGTGCTTACATCAGTCAGAACAAATTTTGCTTGTAGACGTGCACAAAGAGGTTGACGTAGCATAGACCAGGCTAAGAAACTGGGCTGCTTTTCTTTTCTGGCTACTGCACCATCAGCATTTCCCAGGACTCTGCTTGTGCACAGAGATTGCAGCAATTTTGCTGTCAGAGCTGCTGCAGCTTGTGGTAAAATGAAGCACCACACACTGTGCACTTTCACAGAGATTTTAGATTTATTTTTGTTTTTTGTTTGTGGGGTTTGTTATTTTTTTTGGTTATGGCTTGTGTATATTAGAGAAGTTGTACTAATGTAGGCCTAAGGCTAGTCTACACAGTAAAGTTGCTCTGCTTTAACTATATTGGATTAATGTACAACCCTCCTAGTGTGGATGCAGTTATACTGATATAAAGGTGCCTTATACCAGTGAAGTGTATCCACCCTAAGAGTCCATCCCAGTATAATTATAGCAGTTAATCAAATCACGCCCCTAACAAAACTAGCTTTATTAATATTTAAAACTGATCAAGTTACACTAGTGCAAACCAATAAGGTAGATGTCCTTAAACTGGTTTAAATCTTGCTTAAAGCGGTTTAAATGAATGTGGTAATTTACTGAATTTAAGAGAGTCTTAAATCGGTTTAAATTCATCTAGTTTGTAAATTCAGTTAAGAGTTAGGCTGTGCTGTATTAATACACATCTGCGGCCAACTTTTAAAAGTTATTCATCCATTTCAGTCTTTTGCCTTTCTTTTTACAATCCTCTTGGTGGCTTCTTTACCTCATTAGGCCATAGAATTCTGAAATAAAAACTTGGTGCCTGACTTCTCTGTTCTAGGTCTGTTTTTAAAGCCCCTTTTGAGGATATTAAATCAAGATTAGAGTCATTAATGTTCTGGTTTAATAGCACAAAGTGACTATTTAAGGTGTTTGGAACTTCTATAAAATGATTTATCATAACATTATTCCACTCCAAATGCATAATTATAGTGTACTTTCAAACTCTTTTCCAGAACCTCTATAAATACCTGGTTGACATCTGAAGATTGATGTTGCCAATATTTAAAACTGTCTTCTAACACAAATTGGCCTTTGATTCTCCTCCACAGGTTGTGTTTATGTATCAGTGTTGTACAGAGTAACCAGGCAAATATGTGCCCTCCCTTTTCCTCAGTCTGTTTAGGCTGGTTGCATAGATGCATAAACCTTACTTCGAAAACTCAGTTCTGATCCAGTCAGAATGCTGACTAACTCTCCAAACCAACGAAGAGACTTGTTGTCCAGAGCAGAGACTGAAGAGAACATTGAACTGACCTCAACTCCTATATGAGAGCCCAGGAGCGGTGCCAGGGTTTTTGCTGCCCTAGGATTTGGGGGGTGGCATTTTGCTGCCCTCGGCAGAAATTTGGCGATGGGGGTCCTTCCGTTCCGCGTCTTTGGGGCACTTCGGCGGCGGGTCCCGGAGCGAGTGAAGGACCTGCCGCCGAATTTCCGCCAAGGGCGGCAAAATGCCACCCCCCCAAATCCTGCTGCCCTAGGTGACCACCTAGGGTCGCCTAGTGGAAGCGCCGGCCCTGTGAGAGCCCCATTCTTATCTCCTTCACAACAGATTTACAATGGAAGAATGGTGGTCTTCAAAGGAGTTTCTTCTGATTTGCAGTGATGTGAGATCAGTGAATGATATACAGAAAAGAACCTACTTTCTCTCATACAAGAACAAGAGGACAATTTGATGAAATTGAGGGGCAACAGATTTAATGCCGATAAATGGAAATACTTTTCTATACAACAAATAATTAGCCCAAAGAGCTCACTAACACAGGTATTACTGAGGCCAAGACTTTGAAAAGGATCAGACATTTATATGGATATGGAGAAAATCCGGTGACAGAAAAAGATAAGAACTCTAACCACTCATGATTCAGGGCATTGGTTAACCACTTATTAGAGCCAGGAGGAAGCTGCCCCTATGAGTATGTTATCCCACCATTGTTCATTGCAGGGTTATTTTTTTAACTGTCTTTGAAGCATGTGATACTGGCCACTGTGATTACATTAATAACAGGATTGTGGGCTAGATGAACTACTGGTCAGATCCAGTATGGCTATTCTTATGTTCCTATCAGAATCAGCCCACCACAGGTCAGCAGTGGTTTCTTGAAAACGTTGTCCATATTTATCTGGAAATGTTCAGTGGGGGGGGGGGGAGGAATTAATTTGACTGACATTTTTATTTTTGACTGTAAATACCTAGTCCAGTGTTATACATGCCAGCTGAACTGGGTTTTCTTCCTTACACAGCACCTGCTGTGACTCAAAAATAAATGCTTAACACATGGATGTGCAGTCTAGTTTGGAATTAGTGTACAAATAGGAACTTCCCACGTGCTATTCATTTAAAAAGCAAAACTTTTCAGCTCAATTGTACACCTATTTTAATTGCAAATCTTCGGTCCCCTATGGTCTTGCACATCTCAGTTTGACACACAGCTCCACAAATATAAAAAATTAGTATTGAACTGAAAATGGCTTATTTTTTCCATATAGGGTTAGTACGGCATCTAAAACACCCACTCCCACTGATGACATGCACTAAAATTAGCCGTTAATATAAGCCTCAGTCCAGAAGTCATCACACAAATAATCTGTAATAACACACAATCCACAATGCAATCAGCTAAATCAATATTTCTATAAGCAAGGAAATGCCTATACTTGTTAAATAAAATTTAGGCTGATTTCTGTATATCAGGGATTACCCCAGTGTTAAACTGATAAAAAGGTCAGAATCCGCCTATTTGCATATGTTTAAATGCTTACACAAATTTTAATCCATTGAATCAGAAATGTAGGGCTGGAAGGGACCTCAATAGGTCATCTAGTCCAGTCCCCTGCACTGAGGCAGGATTAAGTGTTATCTAGACCATCCCTGACAGGTGTTTGTCTAAACTGTTCCTAAGACTCGCCAATGACTGAGATTCCACAGCTTCCCTAGGTAATTTGGTTCAGTGCTTAACTGTCCTCACAGTTAGGAAGTATTTCCTAATGTTTAACCTAAATTTCCCTTGCTGAAATTTAAGCCCAATACTTCTTATCCTGTCTGCAGTGGTTAAGGAGAACAATTTATCATCCTCCTCTTTATAATAACCTTGTATGTACTTGAGGACTGTTATCATGTCCACACCCCCTGCCCCACAGTCTTCTCTAGTCCAGACTAAAGCAAACCCAGTTTTTTTCAATCTTTCCTCATAGTTCATGTTTTCTAGACCTTTAATCATTTTTGTTGCTCTCCTCTGGACTTTCTCCAATTTTGTTCACATCTTTCCTGAAATGTGGTGCCCAGAACTGAAACAGTCCAGTTGAGGCCTTATCAGTGCTGAGTAGAATGAAATAATTACTTCTTGAGTCTCGCTTACATCATTCCTAATACATTGCAGAATGATGTTTGCCTTTTTTGCAACAGCGGTACATTGTTGACCCATATTTAATTTGTGACCCACTATAACCCCCAGATCCTTTTCTTCAGCACTCCTTCCAAGGCAGTCATTTCTGATTTTGTATTTGTGCAATTGATTATCCATCTCATTTATGAAGCTATTAAAGTTGAGATATAGGACTGCTTCTGCTTCCACCCCTACCCTGTTAAAGGAAGATATTAGGTTGGTTTGACATGATTTGGTCTTGACAAATTCTATGTGAAGTGTTACTTATGTTATTTTTGTCTAAGTGCTTACAAATTGATTATTTGATTATTTTCTCCATTATCTTTCTAGGTTCCGAAGTTAAGATGACTGGCCTATAATTTCCTGGGATTTCCTTATTCCCCCTTCTATAGACAGGCACTATATTTCCCCTTTCCCATTCCTCTGGTATGTCTCCTATCCTCCACGAGTTCTTAAAGATAATTGCTAGTGGCCCAGAGATCTCTTCTGCCAGTTCCTTAAGTATCCTAGGATTTATTTCATCTGGCACTGCCGACTTGAGGACATCTAAGTCATTTTTAATTTGTTCTTTTCCTATTTTAGCCTCAGATCCTACCCCATTTACACTGATATTCTCTATGTTGGTTGTCCGATCACTGCTAACTTTTTGGGTGAACACAAACAAAAAAGGCATTTAATACTTCAGCCATTGTTGCATTTTCTGTTATTGTCTTTCCCTCCTCCAGGGCAAAGAACTTACCCTCTCCCTGGTCTTCATCTTGCTTCCCATGTATTTGTAAAATGCTTTCTTGTTACCCTTTATATCCCTAGCTAGTTTAATTTTGTTTTGTGCCTTAGCCTTTCTAAGTTTGTCCCTACATGCATGTGTAGTTTCTGTATTCATCCTTTGCAATTTTACCTACTTTCCCCCTCTTGTATTCTTTTTTTGAGTTTCAAATAAGATCTCTTGCTTAAGTCTCTTACCATACTTCCTGTCTTTCCTAGGCATTGGTATAGTTTGCTCCTGTGCCATTAATAATGTCTCTTAAAAAAACTGCCAACTCTCCTGAACTCTTTTTTCCCCTTAGACTTGCTTCCCACGGGATCTTACCTACCAATTCTCTGAGTTTGCTAAAGTCTTCCTTCTTGAAGTCTATTGTCTTTATTCCGCTTTTTTCCCCTCCTACCATTCCTTAGAATCATGAACTCTGTTATTTCATGATTGTTTTCACCCAAGCTGCCTTCCACCTTCAGATTCTCAGTTAGTTCCTCCCTGTTTGTCAGAATCAAATCCACAATAGTCTCCCTTCTTGTTTCTTTCTCTACCTTCTATAATCAAAAGTTGTCTTCAATGCATTCCAAGAACCTGTTGGATAATCTGTGCTCTGCTGTATTTTCCCAACAGATATCTGGGTGACTTCATTAGTAGTTTTTAAAAAGTCTCATCTACCTCTTCTTCCTGGTTAGAGGGGTCTATGGTAGACCACTACTGTGACATCGCCCTTATTTTTTACCCCTTTTATCCTTACCCCGAAACTTTCAACAGGTCTGCCTCCCACTTTTATCTTAACATCAGTGTAAGTGTATACATCTTTGATATACAAGGCAACACCTCCGCCCTTTTTCCCACCTGCCCTTCCTGAACAAGCTGTACCCTTCTAGGCCAATATTTCAGTCATGGGAATTATCCCACCAAGTTTCTGTGATGTCAATTATGTTGCATTTCTGATTATTCGCTAGTATTTCTAGTTCTTCCTGTTTAGTCACCATACTTCTTCATGGCCCCTATACAACTCCCAGTCATTGGAAACTCTAACTGACTTCCAGTAGGATCAGGATTAGGCTCCATGAGAGCACATACATATGAGACCTGCCAAAGTCTAAAATCTTTAAAATCAAGGGAAACACACCTAGAACTCCATGACTTGGGAGGGAGAGGACTTATAGTGCCAATACAATGATGTGAACCACAACATTGCACAACTCAAGTGGAAACAGATTTTGACAATGAACAAAAAGCTCTGTGAAATCAATAGGTTTTAAGTGCAGTTAGCAAGACAATATTTTAAACAAATATTCCCACATTTGAAAGGTTTCCAGGGCACCCTGCTTAAAGAGCCACATACTTTGTGATTGCAAATACAAAGATCCATGCATAAATGCCTAGAACCCACTTGGAAGGCTTAAGAAGCTTAAAGTAAAGCATGTGTGTAAATGTTTTCAGGATTGGGGCTTTTTGTTTTTGTTCTTTTGAGCATCAATAAAAGTTTGGTAGGGAAAGAGTGAGATGACAGCATGGTAGTTGGTCAGAGGAAGGGAGCTACAATTTCTCTCACTGAAGGGTGCCAAAATGGACTGATGCCAGCTAGTCTGGGCACTTGGTAAGTAGACAAGACACTTGTTTGCAATTGAAAAAAATGATTGCATTTCTTTTATGTGTTGAAAAACAAGCTGAACCCACTTTATTTTGTAATTACTGTGTTCTCAGTATACACTAGTATGGGTGATCAAAAATGAACTTTCCTCATGATTTTTGTGCCTTTCTCTTTGGCATTTCCCTTGACGTACTCTTGATTTCCTTCCCCGCCCCCCTTATTAATTTGATGGAAATCTTATGTCTTTTTTGTTACACCATGTGCAACTGTTGGATACAGAATGAAATCACTCAGGTTTTGGAAAATGTAGAGGACATTTAAGTTGACCCGAGGAATAAAGGAATGAACTAGCCACAAACCAAAAATAGAAATTTGTTTAAACTGGAGATTACAAACATTTCCTAACCTTACGCTGAATGGCCCTTGTCCAAGACCACTCATTTTCCATTCTGGGGCTACTAATCAGTTCCAGGACTACTGTTACCAGCCAATACCACACTAAATTGCCACAAATCTTTTGCCACTTTTGGTTCTGCAAACCTCTGTCTGACACATGGATTAAAAATTAACATCAATAACTGTATGTAACCATACCAATAACTGTGCATTACATGCATTAGCTAGAAGCAACACACCTACTCAAAAAAGGTGGCACATGCCAATGTCTAAATGAGTCCCAAAATTCAGATGGGTTGCAGAGAAAAGTTATCATATGATAAAGAAATATTTTCAGGAATTGTCCATCTCTTCACTAACACAATACTGCCCTCGATGGGTGTACTTCCAGCAACAATGCTTTAGCAAGGCATATGATTCTACGTGTAATATTGACCCTATGACAGGCGGTCAACTCCTGCACGCTTCCCTTTACCTGTGGTTGGCACATACCACTAAAACTGAATGTGCTATAGTCTTTGTGTGAAATTCTGGCCTCAGTTACGTCAATGACAAAACTCCTACTGACTTTAGTAGTCAGGATTTCACCCTCTGTGTGTGATTTCCAACTCATTCATCTATCTGTTTAGCCATCCATATGTGGTCCATCACTGTTGTATGTGAGTGCCTCGCATGTTATGGTTACATAGGGTATTTTTGCTAATTCAGCTTGATTCCTATTAAAGACTCATTTGACTGGAGTTAAAGTGATAATAAAAAAAATTGAGTGTATAGATGTAAAGCAAAAAGTATTTATAAAACTTCTTTTTTTTTAAAAAAGTAAGTCTATCATTAACACTAAAGCTCGGTATAATTTTTAACACAGTTTTTGCTCCTAAGGTTCTTTATTAGATTGGACTAGATTTCCAGCTTCGATATAGCAAGGTAAGTACAGTATATGAGTAGATGTGCAAAATTAAGGTACCAAATCCTGTAAAAAGTTACACATGTTCATAACTTTAGTTTAGTTAACTTAAAGTTATGCATATGTGCACGTCATTGCAGCACTGGGGCCTGTATGTACAAGCATGCAAGTATGGAAAAAAGAAGTAACTACTCAAAATCCTGCCTAGGAATTCCATTTCTTTTTGCTGTGTTACTTGAATGTAGTTCTGTATGCAGCGCACATATGAATTTCTTTGTAGGAAGCAGACTTCTTCAGTTGCTGACTGAAGTGGGGATTTCTCATCAACATTTATTCTGTTTGCTATTTATTGAAGGCTTTGGATTGTGGACAGAAAAGATCAGGATAAAAGTTACTTAGGGCTTCACTGAAAAAATGTAGAATTTCCTTTTGAATAGCTATTTAATGAAGAAGGCTTACACAACCTCAACATAGTGGTTTTGTAGAAAACTTTCCCTGTAAGTCTAACAGCTCAATTCTTTTACCTTCACTCATTTTACTAGTGAAAATACTAACAAAGCCTAGAAAATGTTTGGTAAAACCTGATGTCTCTGCCTGTTACTTGTACAACTAAGTAGTACTGGATACTTGATGGGGAAAATCTGATTTTGTCTCTTTTAATCAGTCATATGTACTGACTACATCTGTATTGTGTCTTTACTCTCTGTGCAATATTAAGAATGTGTGGAAATCACAAGCACACATTTGGGTTCCAAATAACGGAGTGTACTAACTATATACAAATATGCAAGGCCTAGCTACATATGTATATGATTGGTAGGTCTCAGTGGATGTGAAGACAGGAGCTCACTTCCTCTCTCTTCCCGCCTGTACCCTCTACCTAGCCAATCCTGAGGCAGCTTCTCAGCAGTCTTCTCCTCCTCTCTCTACCCCACACTGCTAAACTCTGAGGGAAGAGGAATGGTACTTCCAAAGCTGGCCCCACAGCCTTGTAAGCCTCTGGAATTGGCACTACCCCAACCTGAGTCCTATGCAGGCAAAAGGAGGTGGGAGAAACTCCTCCAGACCAGCACCCCCACCCCGTCCAAGACCAGTCCTCCAGCCAGCAGCCACCTCACACCAGCAAACACCCGTCCCACTCCACTACTTCCCCACCTTTTACTAGCACAAGCTCCCTATCAGCTAAGCTTGTTGATACAGTCCGATAACTGATTTTTGAGAGAGGTTGCCATAGCAGAAATGATATATATACCTATCCTCTGTTACACCAGAAGTAGGATATTTTACTGTCTCAAGTTTGGGGCACAATCTCATGAGATTCTAAGCACCCTCAATTCTCTTTGCCTTCAATGGCATTTGAGAAGACACAGCACTTCATAGAAGCAGGCCTATGGTTTGCTAACTGCTGGGTGAAAGAGGAGCTTTCCACAGCATGTACCTTTCAGAATGTGCCATATCACAAAATTCCCGGAGAGACAGTACTATAATCCCTTTCCCGCCACTTCTACACAGCCCTTGTTATCTGAAATCTAAATAAGTTTTCAGAGGCAGAAAGTAGCCATCTACTAGCTCAAGGGAGGGCAAACTATGGCCCATGGGCCGGATCCAGGCCATCAGGGCTTTCAATCCAGCCTGCAGGATTGCCAGCCCCATGGCGCAGCGGGGCTAAGGCAGGCTCCCTGCCTGCCCTGGCCCTGGCCCTGGCCCTGGCCCTGCGCTGCTCCCAGAAGTGGCTGGCACCATGTCCCTGTGGCTCCTGGGGGTGGGGTGGGGCAGGCGGCTCTGCCGCATGCTGCCCTCTCCTGCAGGCACTGCCCCTCATTGGCCGGGAATGGGGAACTGCAGCCAATGGGAGCTTCGGGGTGGCCACTTCTGGGAGCAGTATGGAGCCAGGGCAGGCAGGGAGCCTGCCTTAGCCCCACTGCGCAATGCTGACACCCCGGAGCTGCTCGAGGTAAGTAGTGCCGGAGCCTGCACCCTAAACCCTTCCTGCACCCTGTACCACAACCCCCTGCCTTGAGCCCCCTGCTGCACCCCTTCCTGCACCCCAACCCCCTGCCCTGGTCAACCCCCTGCCCTGAGCCCCCTCCTGCACCCCAACCCCCTGCCCTGAGCCCCTTCCTGCAAAGTGCACCCCCTCCCACACCCTGCATTCCTGCACCCCTGCCCCAGCTCTACATTCATGGCCCTGCGTACAATTTCCCCACCCAGATGTGGCCCTCGTGCCAAAAAGTTTGCCCACCCCTGTACTAGCTCATTCCCAGTGCTGTTTTTGCTAGTTAGCAGAGGCCTTTGACATGAGGGCTCAGGGGAGGAGTTTCTCCTCCACCACCAGCACCACCACCAGCACCACCCGCTCCAAGGAGAGCTGTGCCTGGGAACAGCTGCTCTCTGTTTGAACTGTTATGAATGGATTTTTATGTAACACTTTAACCAAAGCAGATCCGTTTCTTGCTGAGATCCCTGCAGGTGGACAGAAATGGACACAAAAAGGGAATTTTCTGGCTTTGAGAGAGAGTCTAAGAAGCAAAGTTATGTCAATATTAGCTTTAGAGTCATTTTGTGACCTTACATTTGTTTTAAATTAAAATATTAGTTTATGAGCCACCTTTTGAAAAGACATTATTTACCCTTCCATTTCCTTCCATGGAATTCCATCAGGCCAGGATTTTATATTTGAATTTTTAAACTTAGTTTATAACAAGAGCAAAAGAACAATATACATTTCAAGAAAATATAAACAGGTCATAGTCCTAATCCTGAGTCTGGGGTACTAATGAAAATTCAAAAATTGTTTTTCCTCTCTGATTTATAAGAACTGGTTAGAACTCACAATTAGGGGCAGGCTGCCTGTTTTCAATGAGTTAAAAAATGAGGACCTGCCTCTTCCTAAATTAATTGAAGACAAAGCTTGAAAATATTGGGTCTCATTCTGCTCACATAGGTGTATATCAGGAATATCGCCACTGGAGTCAATGGAGTTGTGCCAGAGAGCAGAATCAAGTCTGTAATACTTGCAATCACTGCCTAATTGACAGACTGAGGGAAAAGGAGGGGAATGGCTGTGGAACTCAGCCAATACTTGGAAGTATGGTATGTATTTTGTTTGGGCTAATACTGCACACTTTATTTTAATAGCTTTTTTTGTTTGGAATCACTAGAACATCTGTAATTTATTTATGAAAAGGAGAACTTCACATATTTTTTATTGGTAGAATTTCAACAAGCTAATGTTATTCCTAATTATAATTTATTTTCTTTGGAATGTTAATAAAGACTTCTGGGGACCACCATTTCCCTTTTTCTATACATTACTTATGGAAAAGTGATACCTATAAAGATAACATCACTTTGAAATATTGATTGCTTTGCTTTAAAAATATAAAGGAAATGAACTGAAACTAGATAAAATATAGGCACGGAATTCATTTGCTAAAAATTCCACAGACCCACAATACAGCAGTCCCCATGAAAAAGGTAGCACTTGCCAACAGTCACCACAAAGTGGTATCTTGAGAATACCACTATTTCTCTGACATTTAGAACAGGAGATAGCTGTAGTAAATGTGGGTTCACTGTGGGTGGTATCTGTTGGCAAATGTTGACTTTTTCATAGCAATCACTATATATACTTTCTATCTTTTTCATGACCATAGGCCCTAAGCCTCTAGTTTAAAAGAGAATGCATTTTTCAAGAGCAATTTTTTTTAATGGGAGTAAAAAAATAAAAGTACTAGACATTTATATGGATAATGAAAATGTTCACAGTTACATGAGACAAGATTTAAAAATGTTTTTAGAAGTCATATAAATCTTCATGCTTCAGATCATCAGCCAACTTCCAGCTGAAGCTTCTCACTAACATTGGGAAGAAGCTTTTCTTATGGACAGGATATTCCAAAATTATCCACTACTTTGTTTTGTGCACCTTGTTCTGAAGCGGGTGGTACTGGACACTGTCAGAAACAGGATACTGGACTGATGGACTCTTGGTGTGACCTGTTATGGGAATTCCTATATTCCATCTGGAAAAAGCAAATGGTACTAAATGTATTGGCGTATAAAGTAATGGAGAGAAAAATCTGTTAATGTATAGAAACTATGTTAATAAATCTCTAAGGCCTGGTCTACACTACGGGGTTAGGTCGAATTTAGCCACGTTAGGTCAATTTAAAAATGAATGTGTCCACACAACCAACCCCGTTCCATCGACCTAAAGGGCTCTTAAAATCGACTTCTGTACTCCTCCCCGGCGAGGGGAGTAGCGCTAAAATCGACTGTGCTGGGTTGAATTTGGGGTAGTGTGGACGCAAATCGACGGTATTGGCCTCCGGGAGCTATCCCAGAGTGCTCTGTTGTGACCGCTCTGGACAGCACTTTGAACTCCGATGCACTAGCCAGGTACACAGGAAAAGCCCCAGGAACTTTTGAATTTCATTTCCTGTTTGTTCAACGTGGTGAATCAGCAGCACAGGTGACCATGCAGTCCCCCAGAATCATAGAGCGTAGAATGTTTCTACGCTCCCCCTATCATTTCTATCCCTGAGGTTATCACAGATTAGAAGGCGAAAACAATGCACTCGTGATGACATGTTTTCCTAGCTCATGCAGTCCTCCTGCATTGATAGGGCACAGCTTAATGCATGGAGGCATTCAGTGGCAGAGGCCAGGAAAGAAGTGAGTGTGAAGAGCGGAGGCAGGATGCGATGCTGAGGCTAATGGGGAGCAAACAGACATGATGAAGCATCTGTTGGGGGAGCAAACGGACATGATGAAGTGTCTGTTGGAACTGCAGGAAAGCCAACAAGAGCACAGACCTCCGCTGCCTCCACTGTATAATGGCCTACCCTCCTCCCCATGTTCCATAGTCTCCTCACCCAAACGCCCAAGAACGCGGGGGGTGGGGGAGGGCCCTCTGGGCACCTAGTCACTCCACTCCAGAGGATGGCCCAAGCAACAGAAGGCTGTCATTCAAACAGTTTCATTTTTAGTGTGGCTACAATAAGCAATGTGGCCTGGTCCTTCTCTCCTCCCCCACCCCACCCAGGCTACCTTGTCCATTATCTCTTTTTTTTTTTTTAATTAATAAAGAAAGAATGCGTGGTTTGAAAACAATAGTTACTTTATTTCGAAGGGGGGAGGGTGGTTAGATTACAGGGAATTAAAATCAACAAAGAGGGCGGGTTTGCATCAAGCAGAAACACACACAACTGTCACACTGAAGCCTGGCCAGTCATGAAACTGGTTTTCAAAGCCTCTCTGATGCGCAGTGCACCTTGCTGTGTTTTTCTAATTGCCCTGGTGTCTGGCATGAAACGATTGTCTGCCGTTGCTTTCACGGAGGGAGGAGCGACTGACAACATGTACCCAAAACCACCCGCAACAATGTTTTTGCCCCATCAGGCATTGGGAGCTTAACCCAGAATTCCAATGGACGGCGGAGACTGTGGGAACTGTGGGATAGCTACCCACATGCACCGCTCCATAAGTCGATGCTAGCCATGGTAGTGAGGATGCACTCTGCCAACTTAATGCACTTAGTGTGGACATACGCAATTGACTGTCTAAAATCGATTTCTAAAAATTGACTGCTATAAAATCGACCTACTTTCGTAGTGTAGACATACCCTTAGACCCATTCACTGTAGCACAGTAAATGTTTTAATCTGATTACCTTTCAGTGATATGTGTAAATTACACACAGGAGCGTACAGTGAATGCAATTTGGGTCATTTGTACATGCAATATCTAACTCATTTGAAGTGTTCAAATGAACATGATTATGTTTTTCTCTAATAAATGTGCTGTGTGGGACTTTAAAATATGATACAAGAAACTGCATTTAATTCAAACACCCTGTAGTGAGGCGGTGGGCTACCCCACAGCCCCGCTGAGGGCCGAACCTCCCCTACTACCAATGTGGGCGGAGCCACCGGGTCCGGCACCCGCCCCTCCGAGGTCACAGCCCCGACCCGGAAGTATAAAAGCTTGCCTGCAGAGCTCAGTGGAGGCCAGGCCGGCGGAGAGAGCAGACGTCCCTGGCTGAGCTTCCGCTTGGGAACCAGCCGCAGGCCGCGAGCAGCCTGCTGACTCACCAGGCCGGTCGAGCCTACCTCTCGCCAGGTACCCCGAGGAGGACTGGCCAAGTCCGCCCCGTGCCAGCTACCCCGAGGAGGAGCCGAGCCTGCCCTTCGCTACCTAACCTGAGGAGCCCATGCTGGTGGAGAGCACCGACAACACTAAGATGGCCCAGGTACCATATGAGGGGGAGTGTGGAAGTAGCCTGGGGGCAGCCAACCCCAGTCTGGCTGCAGCACTGCTAGAACCGATGTCAGTGTGTTGCGGCCAGGATCCCCACTGACAGCAGCGAGTTTCCGTCGCTGCTAGGGCCCCGGGCTGGGACGCAGTGGAGTGGGAGGGCCTGCGTCCCCCCTGCCACCCACTCCTTGGGTGGCAGACTCCCCCCCCTTTTTCCCTGGCCTAGAGAGGCTGGGGGCTGCTACAAACCCCGACCCAGCCCCTGCTTAAGGGCCTGGGCCTCTGCCTGACTATTTGCTTGTTGCCCTGCCCTGACCTAGGGCCTGGGCTGCCACAAACTGACCCAGCCCCTGCTTAAGGGCCTGGATACTTGCTTGACTATTGGTTTGCTGCCCCGCCCTGGCCTAGGGCCTGGGCTGCTACCAACTCCGACCCAGTCCCTGCTTAAGGGCCTGGGTATTGGCCTAACTGTGTGATTACTGCTCCAGCCTGATTGGGGCTCAGGGCTCTTTTCGGACTGTAGCGAGGCGGTGGGCTACCCCACAGCCCCGCTGAGGGCCCAACCGCGGCCCAAAACTACTACATGCCCATTTCAAAGCAGTGCCATTTTATGTCATGTAATATGCTGATTTGGCCTCTCCCACAATAGCCCAATATGGCATCATGCCAAAATGGTCATTTTCACAACAGCAGCTTCATACGCAATTACTGGGCTAAATTCATCCCTGGTGCAAATCCAATAGATATAACGCAGAGACAAATTTGGTCTAAAGCAAAGATGTGCAGAAATATGAAAAAAATATTTATCATGCAACATAATCCAATATATTTTTATGTCAATACAAAATTTCTTTGTTAAAGACTGTTAATGTTGCACTATTAAGTACTCAAAATTCTGTTAAGGTTCAATGTACAAACTGAACTCTGCTCCCTTACTTGTATGCATGATGACAGAGCTGAAATCCTCGTCCCACTGAAGTCAGTGGCAAAACGGTCATTATTTCATATAGGGCCTTTAATGATCTGGTCAGATTCAGTACCATTTTCAAATATTACGCTGTAATGTAATACCACTATTTCTCCAACCGTAGAGCCACATTTGGATCTAAGACAAAATGTGACTAACATGGAAAGTCTATGTAACAATGCATACACACAAGGGGAAAGGGTTAAGTTTGTACATGTAGTCTTGATCTATGCATAATGGGTGAAATTCAACCCCCCTCACTCCCCCCCCCCCCAAGCACAGGGCCAGCACAAGGCCTATCATCACTTAAATCCCACTTAAGCTCTATTTTGATGGCTGACATGGTGCATAAGACACACAATAGTTTTTTATATGAATGAATTTCATGTTTTTTTATTTCCCATATCAAAACTAGTTGCTAGAGGAATTGATCAAAACACTGCTGTATTGTGTTTGTTTGTTTTTTATAGTGTAGTATCATGGACTATACCTGGAGAATACTGATTTTGGGAGCTTCACTACGCAAACCTTACTGTTGTCTCAAATTAGTTTTTTATATATTAATTTTCAAAGTACTTGTTATAAAGGAGAAAATCCCCCATGGCTCTATTACTAACACGATAGAGGGTTGTTTGCAGTGTTGTTGCAGCTGTTTTGGTCCCAGGATATTGGAGAGACAAGGTGGGTGAGGTAATATGTTTTATAGGACTAACTTCTGTTGGTGAGAGAGACACGCTTTTGAGCTCCACAGGAGAGCACAAAAGCTTGTCTGTTTCACCAACAGAAGTTGTCTAATAAAGAATAGAGTGTTGTAAGACCTGAACCAAAGCCCAATGAAGTCAATGGAAAGACGCCTATTGATTTCAGTAGGCTTTAGATTAGGTCCATAGTGCAGCCTTGACTATAGTTGTTACAGTTATGGTTATAACTGTATTCTACAACTGTATCAAAACATCTTACAAAGGAAGTCGTGATCTATGGAAAAGAGTAAGGTTTTAGTATTCTATTTAAAACAGAGTAAGGAGCTCAGTGTCTTGACAACAAAGAATAGCCCCCAGTTGTGGAGAGCTGAGGCTGAAACTGGAGAAGCAGAGTAAGTTGGTAGTTTATTTGAAGTCTCAAGTATTTCAAGCCCATTAAGAATTGTGAAAATCACGCAGAGAGTACTGAATGGAACACAGAGATCCATGGATAGAAGTTAATAAAAGTGAACAGGAAATGAGGGTGATTTTGTCCCACTTCCTTGCAGGCAAGAGTAGCCTGGCAACAGCATTTTTGTAATTGTGAATTTAGAGACATGGCAAAAATCCCACAGACTTTGGTACAGCCAGGATTTCACCCTACACTTTAACGTGCCTTGTGTGGTCGCGGTACAGCACTCTAAAGCAGCCCACCACAACAAGGGGCGTAGCTCCCAGCGCTGGGGCACTGTTTACACTGGCACTTTACAGCTCTGCAACTTGCTGTGCTCGGGGAGGGGGGGGGGTTCACCCCTGAGCAAGAAAGTTACAGCACTGTTAATTGCCAGTGTAGACAAGCTGCAAGAGGGAATTACAGTAGTTGTGATGGAAAGAAAGGCATGAACTAAATAATTAAATACAGGTAAGGTCAAGGTAATTCTGTCAAAGTCCTCAGGATGGGCTTATTTACCTATAGGGGAGATCTGTGAGAAAAATAAAGTGTTAGGCAAAAGCTCACTCCCAGCTTTGTGGCAGAGGACTTTTAAATCTGAGTAAAAGAGAGAGAGAAAGTCAAAGACATGGACAAATGAATTTTTACTCAGAAGGTCTTAAGTCTTGTATAGTAGAAAGTTATACTGTAGCCAATAGCTGATGGAGGGCCACATTGCTCCATGCTTACTCACATGGAGTAGTATCTTATTCCATGAGGAGTCTGTGACGTTCTGTCCCTCATGGGAACACCCTACACAGGGCCGGCTCCAGCATTTCTTCCGCCCCAAGCAAAAAAAAAAAAAAGCCGCGATCGGTGGCGGCAGTTCGGCGGCAGGTCCTTCGTTCTTAGAGGGAGTGAGGGACCTGCTGCCCCCGAATTGCCGCACGTGCTGCCCCTCTCCCTTGGCCGCCACAAGCACCTGCTTGTTAAGCTGGTGCCTGGAGCCGGCCCTGACCCTACACCCCCATGTTCATCCTTATAATAAGATTGGGTGGTATCTAATGCAAAGTTTGTCATGTTGGGTGTCTTCGGAAGGCTCATGATGCACTGAGCACGGTTGTTATAGCGATGTTACAGTAATTGTTGTTACAGTAATGTTATAGGTTATAATTTCAGGTATATAGTTATGAGGCTGAAAATGTATCCTCATGGCTTAAAATAAGCCCAGGCAAAAACTCTCTCAGAGCAGAGGGGCAATTCACACCTCAGCAAGGCATGTATAGGACAAACCCAGCCCAGCCTCACAGGAACAAAGGACGCTGGCCTAGGCAGTAACAAAAGGATCTGTTGGACTCTTGAGTGAGTCACCCCCCTTCCTTCGTCAGTTTGGGACTGCGATGAGGTAATTCTCACCTGACTCTGAAGGGGGGGGGCAAAGCCAAGAGGGAAGAAAGAACATGATAAAAGGGAGAGACATTTGCCATGCTCTTCCTCTCTCTTCCACCTCCATCTACAGACATCACCACCAAGCGACTGATGTGCTAATCAAAGGGAAGAGCCTGTGGTGAGAAGCATCTAAGTTTATAAGGGCACTGAAAGTGTTAAGATCAGCTTAGAATGCATTTTGCTTTTATTTAATTTCACCAAATCTGACTTGTTGTGTTTTGACTTATAATCACTTAAAATCTATCTTTGTAGTTAATAAATCTGTTTGTTTATTCTATCTGAAGCAGTGCATTTGGTTTGAAGTGTGTCAGAGACTCCCCTTGGGATAACAAGCCTGGTACATATCAATTTCTTTGTTAAATTGATGAATTCATATAAACTTGCAGCGTCCCATGGGCATAACTGGACACTGGAAGACGGAGGTTCCTAGGGTTGTGTCTGGGACCAGAGATATTGGCTAGTGTCATTCGGTTGCACAATCCAAGGAGCATCTTACATGCCAGAGGCTGTTTCTGAACAGCCCAGGAGTAGGGGTTCTCACAGCAGAGTAGGGTAAGGCTGGCTCCCAGAGTCGAGGATTGGAGTGACCTAGCAGATCACCGATCCAGATAACACCATGGGGGAATGTCACAGAGTCCCATTTTTTTCAGTTAGACTTCTTGGGGACTAAGATACTGCTATGAATAAGATTAGCAGAATATGTACAGAGTCAAAACAAGGAGATAAATGGAAGACAGAACACTAGAGAGTGAACTAACAAAGCTGTAGCATTGAGCATTATCTGCATAGAACTGATGGTCATTTCTGAGACAAAATAAGATTATCTTGATCAAAAGCATCAATCAATGAGTTGACTTCACTGAGGCATGTCTCATGAATCTAAGACATTCCACAATTTATCTGTCTCCTAGTGTTATGTATATTATGAATTTCACATCAGTTGTCCAAAACTAGTATTAGGGCTTGATCCTGCAAGGTGCTAAGCACTTTTGCGAAGTGCTAAACATCCTCAGTTCCTACACAATCATCTCTTATTAACTTCTGTGCTGGAGAATGACAAATGTGGTACCTGTTTTTAAAAAAGGAGTTAGATTTAATTGTGGGTATTACAAGCTAGTAAGCCTTCTTTAGTACCAAGCAAAGTCTTTGAAATTTTCATTAAAAACAGAATTGTAGAACACCTAGATAAATATGATATGATAGGGACAAACCAGCAAGGCTTGTGTCAGAGAAAATCATCACTTTAATTAAGAAAAGTCTTTGAGTGTTAGCAAAATAGTGGCTAAAGGGGAACAGTTGATATCATTTATTTGGATATGCAAAGAACCTTTGGCAAAATCCCTCACAAGAGGCTATTAAAAAAGGATTAGAAACTGGCTAAGCGACATAAATGAAAGAGTAGGAATGAATGGTCAGTTTTCATCATGACAACCCAAAGGTTCTGGAGTAGGACTGGTGCGATTTAATATATTCATTAAAGCTCTTGAAAAAGGTGAAAGCAGTGAAGTAAGGTGGCAAAATTTGAAAAAGACACAAAAAGCTTTAGGGTTAGTCAAGACTATAACTGCCTGGTGTTAGGGGCAGCCCTAGACTAGCTGCCAGAAAGTTGTGCCCTAGGCAAACCATGCAATCGGCCCCCTGCCCCCAAATCCCAAGGGTAGATCTAGGCTGCGTTTTTTAGTAAACTGGGAAACATTTTGCCCCTTTTTTCCTTTTAATGTTTTTAAGTGTTTTTTTTAAACAGAGGCTTAATTATTCAGTTTGTCCGTCCATCCATCTGGCCAACCACTGGACAGATCGTGCACGGGAATTGAAATAATGACATCTTTGTTATTTTTATTTGTATTTTTTTCATCTTTTTCATTTGATTTTTTTTCCTCGAATTTGGCGACCCATTTAACTTGGCACCCTAGGCGACCGCCTAGTTCGCCTATATGGACGGGCTGCCCCTGCCTGGCGTGATTAGAGGACTGTGAGGAACTTCAGAGGGACCTAACAAAGCCAGGTGAACAGGCAACATATTGGCAAATGCAAGATAATCTGTTTGTGTGGAGAGGATGGTGAACTTTCTTCAGGATGAAAAATAAAAATAAATTAAATAAATACCCAAATAGAGCTGTGCGAATAATGGACTTTTCAGTCCACTGGGAATTCTGAAAAATTGAAAAAAAAATTAGTTTTGGGTCAACCTGAAAAAAAATTAAAAAACCTTGTTTGTGAATCGACAAGTCAAAAAGTACTGCATTTTGGGTTGGACTAAATATTTTGTTTCCATTTAAAGCTTTTTTTTCTTTTAAAATGTTTTTAAAAATAAAATTCAAGGTAATTTTCAAAATAAAAAATTCAAAATATTTTGTTTTTAAAACATCTAAACAAAATGCTTTTACTTTTTTGGATTTTTAGTTTTTTTTTAAATCAAAACAGTTCACCAAAATCTATATAAATTTGCAAAATATTTCAATCAACCAGTATCTGTATTTCCCACTGAAAAATGCTTTTTATAAAAAATTTCTCCCAGTTATTTGCTCAAATTAAAAGTCAGTATTGGCGACAGAGAAGGCATTCTCATTTAACAGGTGCTTTCAGACTTATTTGTGTACAGAGCAACATATCTTTTTTGCATTAAATGGGATGACTATTCTTTTAAAACACAAAAACTGAGCAGCAAGAATAAAACTTATTGGTAATTTTTTCTTTGCTATTGCAAATGGAAAAGCAAGTATCAGAGGGGTAGCCGTGTTAGTCTGTATCCACAAAAACAATGAGGAGTCTGGTGGCACCTTAAAGACTAACAGATTTATTTGAGCATGAGCTTTCATGGGTAAAAAACCCATGGACTCCATGCATCTGAAGAAATGGAAAAGCAATTACCTCACCAAAATTCTTCTGTCCATAAACACATGTGTGCACTAGTCTGAAGAACTACAATAACTCTCTTTTGCAAGTCTTCTAGGCCATGGAATTGAGATTTTTTTAAACTCATCATTAGATTGCCTATGTTTTGCATTGTTCAACAACTCTAGCCTGAGATACAAGCTGCACAATGGGAAAAGTAGAAAAGATGTGGGTTTCAATAAGGGATCATGGATTATTTTTCCTCTATGTAAAGAGTTTTTAATATGAATTGCCTTTCAGTGAAGACCTTTCTTCTTCAATAGAAAAACTCAGCATTTATCGACAGGATGCAACATTTCGTACATTGCCAATAAATTATACCTCAAGTTCTCATGCACCCAGATGATGGGAGAAACAGTTCAGCCTAGTTTCAACTGAACTTTACAGATCAAAGACAATAAATAGTCTTAACTGCCTTCCCATTTGATATCCTGAGTTTGAAACTAATTTCTTATAACTAGTCGTCTTTTAAATCAACTAGGAATATCACCTAGGGTGGGAAGATGAGACTAAATAGAATAATGTTCAAATGACTAGACGTCTTGATTTAGTTAGGGCAGATTGATATTCAAAGGGCTGTCCCCCTGTGAAGGAATCCTCTCTGATGTCTACTGATAATTTGAGAAAACACTGTATTTAGCAACAGCAATAACATGAACTTGGGAAATGGTCAGGAAAAGTGGCAGAAAGTTTCCAAATTTCATTCTAAAATTGCTGTTTGTTTCTGGCTGCTCAAAGTACTTAAGTCCATGACAAACCACCTATTAGCATCAACAGACACAGGATTGGGCCCCCCAAGAGAAATCTGGCCGTGTGCTCCACATTGTCCTCCAGCTCTACTTCCCCATGCGCCACTTTGTTATCGAGGTTAAGTCCGCTGGCCGCACCTCCAGTCCCCCCGAAGTTTCCACAGGGCTGTTGGTGGTGGAGGTGAGGTCGCCGCCAAGGATGCTGTGTAGCTCCTTATAGAAGGGCATTAGGGTGACCAGATGTCCTGATTTTATAGGCACAGTCCTGATTTTTGGGTCTTTTTCTTATATAGGTTCCTATTACCCCCCACCCCCGTCCTGATTTTTCACATTTGCTGTCTGGTCACCCTAAAGGGCATGTCTTTGGCACTGCACCAGAGCAATGGTTGGCCTCCCTTGACCATAGCACAGCACTGCTGCATGTCCCTCTCATGCCCCTTCTCCTGTATGCCACTAGCAATCAGCCCATAGGTATCAAAGTTCCTATGGCAGGAATGAAGCTGAAACTGCACAGCCTCTTCTCCACATAGACTCAGCAGATCCAGCAGCTCCGGTGTGCTCCACGCAGGAGAGCGTCTGCTGCGGAAAACCGGCATGGTCAGCTGGGCTGAGCAAACAGGAAGAGGAATTTCAAAAATTCCCAGGCCTTTAAACGGGGGAGTGGTGCATGCCTGTGCACCTTCAGGACTGCGGAGCTCAAACTGCTGACCACAGCAGTCAAGGTGGGCTTGTGGGACACCTCCTGGAGGCCAATTAGGGCGACATAACCAAGCGCAGGGTGTACACTGATGCTGTGTCGTGCTAACTACGGAGCCAAAAGCTCTTTGCAGCTCGTCGAGGTGGTTCTATTATGTTGGCGTAGCAGGGGAGTTACATCGGTGGGAGCACAGGCGCTGGCTTTTGTTTTTGCCGGTGGATACTTTTGAAGAGGTGTTTGTGTTGGGGAGGCACTCTGCCAGTTTTGAAGGGAGGCTATTTTCAGCATATTTATACACTTCTTTCATATTCTAGTTATTGAATGTGTCTATCATGGATATCTTTACTATTTTAATAATGATTCAATTGTTATGAACTACATAATTACATTATCATGAATTACTGTATATGAAAATCATTGCAATCATCTAAAAGCTGTCTTCACTAACGTCCCAGTTTAAAGACATTATGTCTCACTGTAGCTTTTTGGATGAAACTGTCAGAAATCTTATTTACATCTAGGTTCCCTGGTATTGTTTTGATGAGTGGAAATAATTTTTAAGTCTTCTGAAGCTGGAGAATGAGTTCAGAATGATACAGACACAGTGAGAAGGGTGCTTATGAATTTGCAGTACTCTGGAAACATAATGCTTCCAGAGTACTGCAAATGACTCCAGGATGTCTTTCTTGATGGGTAACGGCTAATTTAGGCACCATCTTTTTGTATGTATAGTTGGGATTATATCTTGCCATGGGCATTACTTTGAATTTAACACTGAATTTCATCTGCCATTTTCTTGCTCAGTCACTCAGTTTTGTGAGACCCCTTTGTAATTCTTTGCAGTCTGTTTTGAACTTAACTATCTTGAGTAATTTTGTATCATCTGCAAACTTTGCCACCTCACTGTTTACTCCTTTTGCAGATCATTTATGAATATGTGGAACAGCCCTGATCCCAGACCAGTACAACCCCCACGGGGGGCACCACTATTTACTTCTCTCCATTCTGAAAATGGACCACTTATTCCTACCCTTTGTTTCCTATCTTTTAACTGTAGTGCCTGGGAATGTTTTCAGGATCATCTAACGATCCTTAATATCAAACTGTCTGTACTGGGCTATCTTGATTATCACTTCAAAAGTTTTTTTTCTCTTAATTAATTGGCCTCTCAGAGTTGGTAAGACAACTCTGTTTATGCTCTCTGTATGTGTGTATATATATCTCCTCAATATATGTTCCATTCTATATGCATCCGAAGAAGTGGGCTGTAGTCCACGAAAGCTTATGCTCTAATAAATTTGTTAGTCTCTAAGGTGCCACAAGTACTCCTGTTCTTCTTTTTGCGGATACAGACTAACATGGCTGCTACTCTGAAACCTTAATTTAATTTAATGACAAGCCTTTTGTTATCTTAATCACCCTGCCTCTGTTTATAAACAAACTCCCTGCTCCAAGGGCAGAAGTTGTTAGCAGCACAGAACTCATCAGATTCCACACTAAAGCTCTGACTTCTGGGTGCTAAGCACCCACTATTTCCCCCGCCCCCCTGGGTACTTGAGCCCCAGAGCACTCACAGAGTCAGCCCCTATGGGTGGGAGCAGCATTTCAGTGTGCACACCTGCACTGTTTTGTTAACGAAAGCTGACTTTTTTCAACAAAACTGTCTACTGTAGATCAGGCCTAAGAATCAGGTCTCTACCATAGCCTCCTGCACGTCCTCTGTTTCCCTGCTGCTTTCTGGTAGTGTCCTGCGGTGGTGCCCAGATCCCAAGAGTCCAAACATCTTGTCTGAATCTGCCCCTGAATATATTTAAACTTAATTTCCCCATGTCTTTTAGACTTGATACCACAATGCTGTCTCCTTGCATTCACACTGACATTGTTATGTCATAGTAATCACATACTTATGTCATCTTCATAGGCTTGTAATGACAGGCTTTCATGTGGTCTTGACGTGAAGATTTGCTCTCCACTAAGTTGCATGTACAGCTTCATGACAGCATAGCAAAAATGCAGTCATGGGTAAGCTGAGGTGTGGAATCAGCTGTTGCAGACTTAAATCATTTCAAGTAGCAAGGGGGGCCTTGCCCGCTGGAAGAATTAACTCTCACTAAGTTATTCTTCAATTACAGTTTTGAAAAACAAAAGTTTTGAAGTTAGGTAAAGATGAAGGGAGCCATGTCCTACACTGAAGAGACAGCTTAATGCTTTGCAAATGTTTGGGTTTTGGCCTCACAAATTTGTTTGCTAAATTTCAGCCTGATGCAATTGGAAGCAGCTGGGACATTTAAACCCTGTGATGAGACTGACCATGTTCTAATGATAGCTTTCAACACAATGTTTTTTCTGGGCACCGCAGAACTGCCTTCTCCCTTTCATTTAGCAGCAAGAACACTGGAGCCATTGCCAGATGCCACAACTCCTCTGGATCTCTGCAGTTGTCATATTCCTCTACATTAGGGTGAAGAAGGTCTTCCGATCACTACCCTCCCCTTCTCCCCAGTACTTGCAGCCTTCACTGACGATGTTCATTGCAAGTGAATGGTGGTGAACTTGCTTGAATTGCCCCTTTTCAGTCATCAGGGTGACAGCAAGGAGAGGATCTTCCCTTGTTCAAGTGCTGAAGCTCCTCACTATCATCCTCTTTGTGCTTTGGCTGTTTTAAATATTTGATTTTCTGGCATACTTTAGATCCCGTGTGGATGAGTAACCCCAGTTCCCTATAAGGGTGATGTCAGCATTCTTGTGTGCCACAGCTAATAGCATATAGTGTATACTGCTTTCTATTACTTTATCTATAAATTGTTATGATTCTGTAACATAGCAGGATGTGGCCCATTTAAGTGGCCAAGGAAGCAGCATCTCTACCTCCCTCACTGATGACGTGCAGTCAAGCTGTCTGCCCTCCAGTGGGAAAACAGAGTATGGGAGGGAATGAGCAAGCACCCTGTCCTGGAGGAGTGTAGATGCTACATTTGAGGGCTGCACATCAAGGTGTGATAGAGTGGGAATTTTTCATAATATTTAGTGTGAATATTGTGTGTGCTTCAGTTTCCCCAGTATGGTGCATAGTTAAATACGTGGTGGAAAAAGGTTGTTTAATCTTTGCAAAGACCCAGAAATCTGGGTGTGACTGATGCCTAGCTGCCTGGGCCCTGAGCCCCTATTACCACGCAGAGTCCAAGAAGACAATGGCCACTCCAATTGCCTGGATGTTTGGCACCTAGCAACTAATGACCATGGATGGCCTACCTCCTTAGGGAAGCCAGCTGGATGTGATCAACTGGAGAACAAAGGGCTAAGGAGGAAGGCCAGGTGACAATGTTTGCCTGGGAACAAGGATAAAAACTGAGGAGAGGCCAGGTAGGGCTGTTAAGTGTGGGCTGCTGGAAGGAGGGGAGATGCTCCTGGACTGGGACTAAAGAGGGATTAAAGGGCTCTGGGTCTGACCCAGATATGATGTAACTTTCTGTTCTCTATGTTAAATAAGGACTTCCTATGCTGTTTGACATCTAATAAATTCTTCTGCTTTTAGAATGCTGGTTGAGAGTCACCCCAGTTTAAGGAATTTGGGGGTTCATTGCTCCCTTTGGGTGTACAAGTCTCCTCAGATGTTCAACTCAGGTGGACTTGCGGAAGGGAGCTCACAGCATGGAGCATGTTTCTTTTCTGAAGGCTCTGAGGTTCAATCCCTGGAGAAGGTAAAGCCAAGGGGCTTACCCTAGTGAAAGAGAGTGACCTGAAGGGGGGGCTGACACACTGAAGGGGTCCTCCCAGGCAGGGGAGGCATGTTTGTAGAAATTTTGGTGGTGCCCAGAACCTGCCCCCACCCAAACTCCGCCCCCCCAAACTCTGCCCCCCCCCACCTGCCCAAGGCTCTGGGAGGGAGTTTGGGTGAGAGAGGAGGTCTGGGGTGCAGGCCCTAGGCTGGGATCTGGGGGGATTGGGGTACAGGGTGCAGGCTCTGGGAGGGAGTTTGGGAATGGGAGGGGTGCAGAGGGATGGGGTGCAGGGGTGAGGGCTGTGGGGTGTAGGTGCAGATGAGGGGTTTGGCGTGTGGGAGATGCTCAGGGCGAGAGTAGAGGTGTGGGGGTGGGGGCTTGGGCTGGGACTGAGGATAAGGTGTTTGGGGTGCTGGAGGGGCTCAGGGCTTGGGCAGAGGTCTGAGGATGTGGTGGGGGGGTGAAAGCTCTGACTGGGGATATGGGCTCTGGGGTGGGGCAGGGCTAGGGATGAGTTTGGGGTGCAGGCAGGCTGCTCTGGGACAGGGGACAGAGAGGAGGAGTCACCCCAGCCCTTTCCCTGCCAGCAGCAGCAAGCTCTGGGGGAGGAGCCCCCCTTTCCCACCCCCCCAGCAGCACTTTCACCCCCACCACTGTCACTGCATGTGCTCCTAGGGCCCCTCTCAGGTCCAGGAATCATCCTTGCCTCCCCTGTGGTGGGTGCTGTGTGCGCTGCCTCCTCCCCTCCTGTTGCCCCTGACTGTAGCCTCACTGGGGGTGAGGGATGGGGCTGCCTCCTTGCCCAGCATGGGCCAGGAGCAGTGACTGCGGGCAGGGAGGCCCCCTGTGCTGCTGGAGGGTCCCATTGGAAAAGGGAAGGGTCTGAGGGGGAAGGGCAGGCTCAGAGTCAGTCTGCCCTGGCAGTGGAGATGGGGGGGCACTAGGACCCTGCGGCAGCAGTTGCTGCTGGGAGGCAACATGGAGCCCCACACGGAAGAGACAGGGACTGTGCTCTGGGGGCCCGGGAAAGGCGAGCGGGGCGGGGCAGCAAGTCGGGGCCAGGGGACACTCGGGGAAGGCATGGGGGGGCTGCAGGTGGGGTCAGGGGCGTGGGGAGGGACACCCAGCCCCAAGTATTGCTGGAGCTGGGCCCCTGGCGCTGAATATTGCTGGTGCCCGAGTACCAGGTGGATGTGGATATGGAACTCGCTGCCTATGCTCCCAGGGTCTGTTCAAGAGCACTGGATCTGTAGATTCATGACACAAGGCTCAAAGTATAATGTGATAGGGAACTATATGAGATGATAATGCACTGGAGCTAGAGCCACTGTAATAAATGTGTGCTGAATAAAGCAGTCAGACTGCTATGAAATCATCATCTCCACATGCTGTTACTCTAGTCAATCCAACTTCTGCGGAGCATCCAGCAAGCTGACTCTCCAAGACCCCACTAGATTTTGAATTGAAATGCGCTGCTGTCTCCTGTTATAAGAACTCAAGGGGGAATAAGACCAGCCAGCAAATACATTACATCACACATTTATTTTCATTTTCTCCTGCAGTTGAAACGGGCATTTTGCTCACTATGAGTCAAAGACCAGTCCACAGATGTCATTTGTAGGAAAGATTTGCTCTTTGCTTAGCTGGCTTTAAGCCAAAGTGTTACGATTTAGACATGGCATGTGTTGTAAAACCCTGCCAATGCACTGAAATGAGACCTTTTGATGTCCTGCACAAATTTTTATAGAGGATGTGGCCTCTTGTTTAGCTGTTCTGCAGTGAGATACTCAGAGTATTGCAGCATGATACATCTTTGGGCAATAAATCATGCAGCACTCACAGAAAGAAAACATGCTATTCCAGCATATCTAGATGATTTCTCCTTTTCACCATGGGCCTGCTTAAAAGCTCATTGAAGTCAATGGAAAGACTCCCATTGACTTCAATGAGCTTTGGGTCATGCCCTGTGAGCACAGCGCAAACTCATGTTGCTAGATTGCACCTTCACACAGTATTATACATCATACTCTACATTTGTAACAGGATTGCAATCCAGCCACATGTCATCAGTTCCATGGAGGATTTTTAAGCATGGTTTTACTAGAAAAGTTCCCAGTGGAGAATATGTCTAGATGAAATGCACTGTGCAGATAGAGAAATGCCCCATGGAAGTCAGTGAAAGCCCACTGAAGCTGTGATCTCAACTGAGTCCCTTCTGGGCTCACAGGGCTGGATTTCCTTTCAGGATTACAAACCTGCTTAATGCACAAGAGCTCCTTGTAAAATTCCTACTTCCTCCCCAGCTATATAGAGTCTTTCTTACAGTAAGTTTTTGAAATGGCTCAGGTCCAACTGTGCCCCTATGGCAAAGAGAATCTTTCCACAAATCTACTGAACACCTAGAATTACTCAGCATTTTTATTTTTAAAACTAAACAAAAACTAATGTTCAATGTTTACTTCTTTAATGAGAGGAGGAGGTGGCAGTGTGTGTGTGTGTGTGTGAGAGAGAGAGAATTCATTTGTTCTGAAAAACAAAACAAAAAGTTAAATCCCACTAGGGCTTCAAATGGAGGCAAAGGCTCTCTGTAAGTAGTGGAAATGCAAATAATCAGTGTTATTTTAGTAACTGAATAAATAGTAAAGTCCTTTTTTAGGCAGGGTGGGTCACAAGCAAATGAATAGTTCTTTCAAAGAAAATAAATACTAGAGCGTATATATATATATATATATATATATATATATATATATATATGCTAAAAAGCCTATTGCAATCTTGAAAAGTAACAGTCCTGCAGAAGGTAACCTTCAAGGTAGTTTGTAATTTGTACTCTCTGGTAAGAGAAAATAATACAATGGCAAAAGTGATAAAATATGCAGCTCATAAATTTTTGAAATCGATTAAGTCTGATACAGAAAGTGCTGTCCTATAGAGCGGAGTAGGGCCTGATTCTCATTTACACTACTGTTCCTTCACACTCCCGCAGTGGTGGAAAGGGGCCTTACAGTAAATGGAAATCTTGTCCAAAATCTTTAGAGGGGACCATCCCAACCTGATAATGTTTTCAGACACTTTAGGGAGGAATTTAGACAATCCAGATCTCCTTGAAAAGGAGTTCATAGTGCCTAGTGTCTCAAAAGGAAAGGACTTATGGAGTCACTTTTGAGCTTCAAATAACTCCTTTTGGTTTAAGAAGATCCAGATGCACCAACCCAAAGATGGTTTTGACTGACACTTGGACCACTTGCCTGGGGTGAGAGGGAGGCAATTTTGAGTGATCGAGCAAGGGATTTAGTGTGGTGAGGACGTAATCAATACACAGTAAATTCAGCACTGGTGTAGGTAGTCACAATTCCCATTCTCCTTCAAATCAGCCAGTTGTGCAGTCTAAAGTGCTTCCTCTTTTAAACCGTGTTTATATTATTGTTTTTTTCCTTTGTGTTTGGTTTTTTTATTGTTGTTGGTTTTTTGCATTGGCACATCATTGTAGCAGATACTAGGAACCCAACTCTGTTCCCCACATTCTTTAGGGGATGTCCTCCCCTACTTCTACTTCCAATTCCAGTTTACCAGGGAGTCAGATCTCCTATTAAAGCAACTGACAGAGCAATACACTGAACAAGCATACCCTAAACTTAGGCTAAATAAAAAAATCCCCCAAGAGTAAACATGCAGGCAGAAGACCAGCAGCACAGCGGGACCTACTCCATTTTTTGTACTGAGTGCAACATTATGATTCCCTGCTTCCTGGGCAAGTAGCGTATGTGTGCATGTGGTGCAAGCAACTCATTGCCCTCAGAGTCAGAGGATGGGCTGTAAAGGCCAGAGTGGCTGAACTGGAGGAGCAAAGGGAGACAGAATGGTACACACAGGAGACTTTCAAGGACATAGCAGAGCAGTCCCACCTCCTATCCAACAGCCCCTGTGTTGTTAAGGAGGATGAAAGTCTTGGGGCAAGGCAGTGTCAAGCGGGTGTGCAGGGAAACAATCCCACCTTCCAGATAATGTCATGATATCTTTTCACACAGAGGATATCCCTTAGGGGCTGGGAACCACAGTTATTAGGAAGAGACAGACAGTAGTAGTGGGGGATTCAATGATTAGAAATGTAGATACGGTAGTTGCGTTTATGATGAGCAGGAGAACCACATGCCAGGTGTGAAGGTAGCAGATCTTAAAGAATCATAGAATTGTAGGACTGGAAGGGACCTCAAGAGGTCATCTAGTCCAGGCCCCTGCCCTCAAGGCAGGACTAAGTATTATCTAGACCATCCCTGACAGGTGATTGTCTAACCTGCTTTTAAAAATCTCCAATGATGGAGATTCCACAACCTCCCTAGGCAATTTGTTCCAGTGCTTAACTACTCTGATAGGAAGTTTTTCCTAATGTCCAACCTAAACCTCCTTTGCTGCAATTTAAGCCCACTGCTTCTTATCCCCTTTCCCCATACTGGTAAGTTTTCAATTTTACGTTCATCCCTGTTATGAGGTCATACAAGACAGTATCAAAAACCTTAATAAAGTCAAGATATACCACCTCTACCTCTTCCCCGCTGTCCACAAGGCTTGTCATCCTGTCAAAGAAAGCTATCAGGTTGGTTTGACATGATTTGCTCTTGACAAATCCATGCTGACTATTACTTATCACCTTATTATCCTATTACCTTATTATTTCCTAGGACCTAGGTGGTTGCAAATTGATTGCTTGATTATTTTTCCAGGTACTGAAGTTAAGCTAACTAGTCTGTAATTCCCTGGGTTGTCCTTATTTATAGATCGGCACTATATTTGCCCATTTGCAGTCCTCTGGAATCTCTCCCATCTTCCATGACTTTTCAAAGATAATCACTAATGGCTCAGATATCTCCTCAGTCAGCTCCTTGAGTATTCTAGGATGTATTTCATCAGGTCCTGCTGATATGAAGACATCTAACTTGTCTAAGTAATTTTTAACTTGTTCTTTCCCTATTTTAGCATCAGATACTACCTCATTTTGACTGGCATTCACTATATTAGACATCCAATCACCTTTCGGTGAAAACTGGAAAAAAAGTCATTTAGCACTTCTGCCATTTGCATATTTTCTGTTATTCTCTTCCCCCTGCCCCCATTGACTAATGGGCCTATCCTATTCTTGGTCTTCCTCTTGCTTCTAATGTATTTGTAGAAAATTTTTTTTGTTACCCTTTATATCTCTAGGTAGTTAAATCTTGTTTTGTTCCTTGGCCTTTCTAATTTTATCCCTATATGCTTGTGTTGTTTTATATTCATCCTTTGTAATTTGACCTAGTTTCCACTTTTTGTAGGATGCTTTTTTGAGTTTCAAATCATTGAAGCTCTCCTGGTTAAGCCATGGTGGTCTCTTGCCATACTTCCTATCTTTCCTACACAGTGATATACTTTGCTCTTGTGCCTTTAATAATGTCTCCTTGAAAAATTGTCAGCTCTCTCAAACTGTTTTTCCCCTTAGACTTGCTTCCCATGGGATCTTACCTACCAACTCCCTGAGTTTGCTAAACTCTGCCTTCTTGAAATCCATTATCTGTATTGTGCTGTTTTCCCTCCTACCATTCCTTAGAATCATGAACTCTATCATTTCATGATTACTTTCATCCAAGCTGCCTTCTACTTTCAAAGTCTCAACCAATCCCTTCCTATTTGTCAAAATCAAATCTAGAACAGCCTTACCCCCCAGTAGGTTTGTCCACCTTCTGAAGTAAAAAATTGTCTCCAGTACATTTAAATAACTTGTTGGATAATCTGTGCTATGCTGTGTTATTTTTCCCAACAGATGTCTGGGTAGTTGAAGTCCCCCATCACCACCAAGGCCTGTGTTTTTGATGATTTTGTTAGCTGTTTTTTTTTTTTTTTAAAAAGCCTCATCCACCTCTTCTTCCTGGTTAGGTAGTCTGTAGTAGACCCCTCTCATGATATCACCCTGTTTTTTACCCCTTTGATCCTTACCCAGAGACTTTCAACAAGTCTGTCTCCTATTTCTGGTGCTGGAGAGGAGCTGGTGGTCGTGGTGCATGTACTTAGCAGTGACAGAAGAAAAGGTAGGAGAGAGGTCCTGGAGGCCAAATGTAGGCAGCTTGGTAAGAGATTGAAGTCCAGGACCTCCATAGTAGCATTCTGTGAAATAGTGCAGGGACAGTGAGACAGGCAGAACTACAAAGTCTCAAGGCATGGCTAAAATGATGGTATAGGGAGGAGGGATTTAGATTTATTAGGAACTGGGAAACCTTTTGGGGAAGGAGTGGCCTATACGGGGGGATGGGCTCCACCTAAATGAAAAAGGAAACCAGATTTTTGGAAAGTAAAATTAAAAAGTTAGTAGAGGATTTTTTAAACTCAGGGCTGAGGGAATGCCAACAGGCGTGGAGGAGCACATGGTTCGGGCAGAGATGTTCCTTAGAGATGAATTTATTAAAAGGGGAACGCTATATCCTAATAAAGAGGATAGGAAAGAAGTTGATAAAGAACAGGTAGGAGCTAGTGAGGAACAGTCAAAAGTAATAGAGTCCTATTTAACACATGAAGGCAAACAACTGAACATTATCAAAATGTACAAGTGCTTATATAGGCTAGAAGTCTAAATACTAAGATGAGTGAACTAGAGTGTCTGGTGTTAAATGAGGATATAAGCATCACAGAAACTTGGTGGACTGAGGATAATCAATGGGACACTGTAATATCAGGGTACAAAATATATAGGAATGACAAAATAGGTCATGTTTGTTTAGGTTTGCCAGGCATCCGGTTTTCGACCAGAATGCCTGGCTGAAAAGGGACCCTGGCGGCTCCAACTGGCACTGCTGACTGGGCTGTTAAAAATCTGGGCAGCGGGGGCCCGGAGCTAAGGCAGGCTCCCTACCTGCCCTAGTTCCGCACAGTTCCCGGAAGCACCCGGTCTTTGCGGCTCCTAGGTGCATGGGCAGCCGTGGAGGGAATTGGCTGGGAATTGTGACCAGTGGGTGCTATGGGGACGGTGCCTGTGGGCGCAAGGGCAGCATGTGGAGCCTCCCTGACTGCCCATGCACCTAGGGGCCGCAGGGACCCGGCAGCATCTTTGTGGGAGCTGCGGCAAACGCTTCCATGACCCCGCACCTCAAATCCCCTCCTGCAACCCAAACCCCTGCCCCAGCCTGGAGTCCCCTCCTGCACCCAAACTCCCTCCCGGAGCCCAAAGCCCTCAGTTGTCCCAACCCCTTGCCCCAGCCCAGTGAAGTGAGTGAGGATGGGGGAGAGCGAGCAACGGGGAGGGGCAGGGGGGATGGAGGGTGCGGGGCCTCGGGGAAGGGGCAGGGCAGCAGGAGGAGCAGGGGTGTTCAGTTTTGTGCAATTAGAAATTTGGCAACCCTATGCTGGTTGGGAAGTGGTATTGTATGTACAAGAAAATATAGAGTTAAATAAGGTAAAAATGTTGACATGCTATTGTACAGTTTGTTTCATTCTATGGATAGAAATTCCATGATTAAATAAAAAGACTATAGCAATAGGAATATACTACCGACCATCTGACCAGGATGGTGACAGTGACTGTGAAATAGGGTGACCAGACGTCCCGATTTTATCGGGACTGTCCCGATATTTGCTTGTTTGTCTCGTGTCCCGACCGATGTGCGGTCGGGACACGGGACAAACAAGCAATTTTGCCCTCCCGGAAGGGCTCTTGCCCCCCCCCCCGACTCCGCCCCCTCCATCCCCCATTGGCTCCCTCCCAAAATCCCCTTCCTGGCCCTGCCTCTTCCCCATGCATGTGGCACTCCTCCTCCTTTCCAGGCTTGCTGCTGTAATGGTGGGGCAAGCCTGGAGGGAGGGGGTGGTGGCTGGCTTCCAGTTCCTGGAGCTGGTGAGTAGGGGCACTGGGCGGGCAAGGGGGGCTGGCAAGGGGGCTGCTCCCCCAGGAGGTAGACGGGGGGGCTCCGGACCCCGGCAGCGGCGGGGGAGAGTGGCTCGGGGCTGCACGAGTGGCCATGTAAAGTTTGTCGGCTTGGACGGGACCCCAGGCAGCTCCCCGCCCCGCGCCAGCATGTTGCGCCGGCCGCCGCAGGCCAGGTAAGAAGCCGAGTCGCCCCCTCGTCCTGGCTCCTCAGCTGAGCCCCCCCGTCACTCCCCGTCACCCTCTGGGAGGATGGTAGGGGCAAAAAGGCATCATTTAAAATTTGGAAGTCAAACCTAGTGAGTCAAAAACATGGAGACCTGGGAGAAGAGTCAGAATTTGGGGAGAGAATGGGAGGAGGAATGCCGTTAAGCTGAGGAGCCGGGGGGAGGGAGGGACTCGGTTCCTTACCTGGCCTGCGGCGGCCGGCAGGACATGCTGGCGCGGGGTGGGGACGCTACCCCCCTACAGGGCAGGGCGAGGAGCCGGCCGGGGTCCCCCCCAGCCTATAAACTTTATGTGCCCACTCGCGTGGCCCTGAGCCGCTCTCCCCCGCCGCTGCCGGGGTCCGGAGCCTCGCACCTCTCGCTCCTGTGGCTCCTTCCCTGCGGGGCAGCAGGACGTGCTGCATGTCCCCGGGGCTCTGGGGGGGTGGGGAGGGGGAGGAGAGGCAGCCGCCACGGCGCGGCCGGCACCTGCAAAACAGCTTGTTTTTTTTTTTTTGGTGGTTTTTTTTTTGCTCCGCCCCCTACCCGCGTCCTGATATCCCCCCCTTCCCCCCCCCCCCCCCCCCGCGTCGCGATATTTCCTGTCAGTGATCTGGTCACCCTACTGTGAAATGCTAAGGGAGGTTTTAGACAAGCTACAAAAGCAGAAAGGGCAATAATAAAAGGGGATTTCAACGATCATCAAATTGACTGGGTAAATGTCACCTCAGGGCATGATGCAGAGATAAAATATCTAGCCATGATTGATGACTGCTTCTTGGAGCAGCTAGTCCTGTAATCCACAAGGGGAAGGCAATTCTTGATTTAGTCCTAAAGTGAAGCACAGGATCTGGTCCAAGAGGTGAATATAGATGAACCATTTGGTAGTAGTGACCATAATGTAATTAAATGTAATATCCTTGTAGGAATAATACAAACCCCCCCCCCCCACAACTCCATCATGGTAGCATTTAACTTTAAAAAGGGGAACTACACAAAAATGAGGGTGCTTGTTCGATGAAAATTAAAAGGAGCTGTCATAAGAATTAAAAGCCTGCAAGCAGCATGGGGACTATTAATAAAGACCATAGTAGAGGCTCAGGCTAACATATACCCCAAATCAGATGAGACAATAAGAGGACCAAAAAAATTCCACCATGGAGAAACAGCAGAGTAGTGGAGGATGGTAGAGGCAAAAAGGCATCATTTAAAATTTGGAAGTCAAACCTAGTGAGTCAAAAACATGGAGACCTGGGAGAAGAGTCAGAATTTGGGGGGAGAATGGGCTATTATAGCAGGGATAAAGGAGAGACAAGATCGAACTGAGGAGAGCAATCAAATCAGTACCTTAGATGTCTGTATACTAATGTGAGAAGTATGGGGAATAAGCAGGAAGAACTCAAAATGCTAGTAAATAAACACAATTCTGACATAGTTGGCATCATAGAGACTTGGTGGGATAATATACATTACTGGAATATTGGTATAAATGGGTACAGCTAGGGTTAGCATACGTCCGTATTTTCCCGGACATGTCCTGCTTTTCAGTTGTTAATCACCGTCCGGGAGGATTTTTTAAATATATAAAAACGTCCGGAAAATACGGAGGTATGATAACCCTACCCACTGCCCCCTCTCCTCTTGGGGTGTCAGCTCACTGCAGCCTGTGGATTGCAACCCCTCTCCCCCCGTGCTGCTGCAACCCCGCGCCCGCGGTGGCGTCTCTGCAGGCAGCTGTGGGGGACCTGCGGCCACTTCACCCTCCTCCAAGCATTCCCCGCGCCTCTGGCAGTCTCTGCTCCAGCCCAGCCAGAGAGGGAGCCCGTGGCTGGGGTGCAGCCTCGCAGGTGGGAGCGCGGTGGGGTTGGGATGCCCAGCTCGGGGGCAGGCCCGGGGCCCGAAGCAACTTCCCGCTCCCTGGCTCTGGCTTCTGCTGCATGGGGGCTGGAGAGCAGTGGGAGCCTGGGGAGGAAGCGGCTGTTTCTGGTGGCTGGGAGGGAGGGGGAATGTGGCGAGCTCAGGGGAGGAGGCGGGGCTGGGATTTGGGGAAGGGGGCCAACAGGGCAGAGAGGGGGCGGAGTTGGGGCGGGGACAGGGGCCCCATGGAGTGTCCTCCTTTTTCAGTGTACAGATATGGTAACCCTAGTACAGCTTGCTCAGGAAGGCCAGGCAGGGAAAAAAGGGAGGAGGTGTTGCCTTATATATTAAACATGTATACTCTTGGATTGAAGTTGAGATCGAAATAGGAGACAGACTTGTTGAAAGTCTCTGGGTAAGGATCAAAGGGGTAAAAAACAGGGTGATATCATGAGAGGGGTCTACTACAGACCACCTAACCAGGAAGAAGAGGTGGATGAGGCTCTTTTAAAACAACTAACAAAATCATCCAAAGCACAGGACTTGGTGGTGATGGGGGACTTCAACTACTCAGACATCCGTTGGGAAAATAACACAGCAGGGCACAGATTATCCAACAAGTTCTTGGAATGTATTGGAGACAATTTTTTACTTCAGAAGGTGGAGAAAGCTACTAGGGAAGAGACTGTTTTAGATTTGATTTAGACAAGTAGGGAGGAACTGGTTGAGAATTTGAAAGTGGAAGGCAGCTTGGGTGAAAGTGATCATGAAATGATAGTGTTCATGATTCTAAGGAATGGTAGGAGGGAAAACAGCAAAATAAAGACAATGGATTTCACTAAGGCAGACTTTAGCAAACTTAGGGAATTGGTAGGTAAGATCCCATGGGAAGCAAGTCTAAGGGAAAAAACAATTGAAGACAATTGGCAGTTTTTCGAAGAGACATTATTAAGGGCACAAGAGCAAAATATCTCACTTCGTAGAAAAGATAGGAAGTATGGCAAGAGACCACCCTGGCTTAACCAGGAGATCTTCAATGATCTAGAAATCAAAAAGAGAGTCCTACAAAAAATGGAAATGAGGTCAAATTACAAAGGATGAATATAAACAAATAACACAAGTATGTAGGGACAAAATTAGAAAGGCCAAGGCACAAAATGAGATCAAACTAGCTAGAGACATAAGGGTAACAAGAAAACTTTCTACAAATACATTAGAAGCAAGAGGAAGACCAAGGAGAGAGTAGGCCCATTACTCAATGTGGGGAAAAATAATAACAGAAAATGTGGAAATGGCAGAGATACTTAATGACTTCTTTGTTTCGGTTTTCACCAAGAAGGTTGGTGGTGATTGGACGTCTAACATAGTGATGTCAGTGAAAATGAGGTAGGATCAGAGGCTAAAATAGGAAAAGAACAAGTTAAAAATTATTTAGACAATTAGATGTCTTCAAGTCACCAGGGCCTGATGAAATGCATCCTAGAATACTCAGGGAGCTGACTGAGGAGCTATCTGAACCATGAGCGATTATCTTTAAAAAGTCATGGAAGACAGTAGAGATTCCAGAAGACTGGAAAAGAGTAAATATAGTGCCAATCTATAAAAAGGGAAATAAGGACAACCCGGGGAATTACAGACCAGTCAGCTTAACTTCTGTACCCGGAAAGATAATGGAGCAAATAATTAAGCAATCAATTTGCAAACATCATTCTAGAAGATAAGGTGATAAGTAACAGTCAGCATGGATTTGTCAAGAACAAATCGTGTCAAACCAACCTGATAGTTTTCTTTGACAGGATAACATCCTTGTGGATGGGGGGAGGAAGTGGTAGATGTGGTTTATCTTGACTTTAGTAAAGCTTTTGATACTGTCTTGCATGACCTTCTCATAAACAAACTAGGGAAATGCAATCTAGAGGAAGCTACTATAAGCTAGGGTGCAAAACTGGTTGGAAAACCATTCCCGGAGAGTAGTTAACAGTGATTCACAGTAATACTGGAAGGGCATAATGAGTTGGTCATGCAGGGATCATTTCTGGGTCCAGTTCTGTTCAACATCTTCATCAATGATTTAGATAATGGCATAGAATGTACACTTATAAAGTTTGCAGATGATACCAAGCTGGGAGGGTTGCAAGTGTTTTGGAGGATAGGATTAAAATTCAAAAGGATCTGGACAAACTGGAGAAATGGTCTGAAGTAAATTGGATAAAATTCAATAAGGACAAATGCAAAGTACTCCACTTAGGAAGGAACAATCAGTTGCACACATACAAAATGGGAAATGACTGTCTAGGAAGGAGTACTGCGGAAAGAGACCTGGGGGTCATAGTGGATCACAGGCTAAATATGAGTCAACAGTGTAACACTGTTGCAAAAAAGGTGAACATCATTCTGGGATGTATTAGCAGGAGTGTTGTAAGCAAGACACAAGAAGTAATTCTTCTGCTCTACTCCGTGCTGATTAAGCCTCAACTGGAGTATTGTGTCCAATTCTGGGCACCACATTTCAGGAAAGATGTGGACAAATTGGAGAAAGTCCAGAGAAGAGCAACAAAAATGATTAAAGGTCTAGAAAACATGACCTATGCGGGAAGATTGAAAAATTGGTTTTGTTTAGTCTGGAAAAGAGAGGACTGAGTGGGGACATAACAGTTTTCAAGTACATAAAAGGTTGTTACAAGGAGGAGGGATAAAAATTGTTCTTCTTAACCTAAGGATAAGACAAGAAGCAATGGGCTTAAATTGCAGCAAGGGCGGTTTAGGTTGGACATTAGGAAAAACTTCCTAACTGTCAGGGTGGTTAAGCACTGGAATAAATTGCCTGGGGAGGTTGTGGAATGTCCAACATTGGAGATTTTTAAGAGCAGATTAGACAAACACCTGTCAGGGATGGTCTAGATCAGGGATCGGCAACCTTTGGCCCGCGGCCCACCAGGGTAAGGTTTGTTTACCTGCCAGGTCCACAGGTTTGGCTGATCAAGGCTCCCACTGGCCGTGGTTCGCTGCTCCAGGCCAATGGGGGCTGTGGGAAGTGGCGCGGGCCGAGGGATGTGCTGGCCACGGCTTCTCGCGGGCTGCGGGCTGAAGGTTGCTGATCCCTGGTCTAGATAATACTTAGTCTTGCCATGAATGCAGGGGACTGGACTAGATGACTTCTTGAGGTCCCTTTCAGTCCCATATTTCTATGAAACTCTGGCAAGTTAAGTGTAAAAGTATAATAAAGCTGGCAAAGAAAGACTTTGAGAAGCAACTTGCTAAAGATGAAAAAACTAAGGACTGGCCTACACTACAGAGATAGGGCAACATAAGGCAGCTTATGTCGACCTGACTCTGTAAGTGTCTACACTAAAATGTAGTCCCCACCAATGTAACTCATCCACTACACCAACTTAGGCCATGTCTACACTATAGAGTTAAGTTGACTTAAGTTATGTCGACTATCATAAGTCGCTTTAATAACATCTGTTGAGCACATCCACACAACACTCCTTGTTTCGGCTGAGTGCATCCACAGTTGTTGCTCTTGCATTGACACAGAGAGCATTGCATTATGGGTAACTATCCCACTGTGCAACTCGCCACCCTCTGCCACTGGGAGCTCTGGGAATGGATTGCAGGTGCTGGTGGATCACTGGGGCCATTTCACTGATATCAATGTGGGGTTGTCAGGAAGGTGCATGATGCACACATCTATCAGAACACTGGACTGAATGTGCCTTTGGACGATTAAAAGGTTGCTGGTGCTGTTTTTTTGGCTGGTTAGACCTCAAGAAGGAAAATATTCCAATGTAATTGCAGCCTGCTGTACTCTGAATAATATTTGTGATGAGAAGGGGGAAAAGTTTCCCCAGGGGTGGACTGCTGAGGTTGATTGGCTGGCTGCTGATTTTGAGCAGCCAGATACAAGGACAATTAGAGAGGCACAGTAGGAGGCTATTTGAATTAGGGAAGGTACATTTTGACAATGATTCCCAGTAATGTGTCTTTATGTGATATATTCAGCCAGGCAATATTTATTTGCTGCCTTGAATTACCCCTGTAGAGCTTGCTTTCTGAGTATTAATTGTACTAAGTGAGTCCTGAATATGGGGAGCTCGTGGGAAGGGGGACAAAGGGACAAAGCGTGGTTTGTGTAGGGGCAGGGCCGGCTCTAGGCATCAGCAAACCAAGCATATGCTTGGGGCAGCACATTTTCAGGGGCGGCATTCTGGCCATCTTTTTTTTTTTTTTTTTGCTTCAGAAGGCGAAAGCCTAGAGCCGGCCCTGGCAGCAGCAGCACGTCGTGCGCGGGGAGACGCCCTGGGGCCACTGCGGTTCACACTGCAGGGGAGCAGCGCCCGCACCTTGTGGCTGGGCCGGGCAGGCTCTGAGTGGGGGACACTTGGGCTGGGGGCCGCCCCGCGGGGCATACAGAGCCGCCTGCAGGTGCCTGGGCTGGGCGAAGCGGCCCGAGCCACCCAGAGATTGCGGCAGGGCGGCCAGAAGCAGCAGCAGCAGCAGTGGGGCCATAGAGGGCGGGGCGCTGCTGGGCAGGGGGGCGGGGCCCGCATCCTGCTCTCCGGGGCTCCGCTCCCTCTGGGGCTATCCTGCCCCGGCTCCTCAGCCCCCTGCCGGGGTGGTCCCCTGGCTCTGCCCTCCTGGGTTCCGGCCAGTCCTGGAGGCGGGAGCCCTGGCTGGAGGGACCCTGGGCTGAGGCGTGGCCTGGGAGCCCTGCTGCTTACTCCGACCCTGCCAGCGCCGGATCGGCTGGAGGCGAGGTGGGAGCACTGGTGGGGGGGAGCCCAGCGCTGGGGCGGCGGGGTGGGAGGGGCGGGAGGGCACTGGTGGTGGTGGGAGGGGTGAAAGCCCAGGGCTGGGGTGGGGAGCAGCCAAAAAATTTTTTGCTTGGGGCGGCAAAAAACCTAGAGTTGGCCCTGCGTAGGGGACTACTATGAGTGGCTAGGAAGCCTTTTCTGAATATTGGTAGCCTTATCCACAGGCTGGGGTAATCAAACCCAATATCTCATCCCTAAGGATAACCAAGGATGCAAGGGTGTCCTGAATGCATGTGGCTTCAGACCAGCTCCGTATGCTGCTTGCCTATGTACTGCTCTGGTCTCTGCAGAAATAATTGCCAGGTGGCACAGCAGGTTCCTACAGCAGGGGGTGAAACAAGGCAGCTCTGCCTGGGAACCTTTGCAGGGGGGTTGCAGATTACCAACAGGATAGTTTTCTAAAGAGCACTATGGAGTATTCCAGAGACATCCTCGTGTACATTAACAAACTTTTCTGCCGTGGCCCCACTGCGTACATAGATAGGCTCGGTTGTTAATTTCTGTCCCTTATCCCTCCTCTACCATATAACAAAGTACATGAAAGCTCAATCTCCTCTCACCATGCAGTATCAAAGCAAAATGAGAGCTTACCGGAGCTCCCCTCTCCTGGATCCTGCATGCCAGAGCTGGGACTGGCTAGACCCCTCTGGAGTGGACAAGAGGTTCTGACTCTCCACGCCACCGGATGACCCTGCCATGTTCTCCACATCATCCTCCAGCTCTACTTCCTCGTCCACCACTTTGTCATTGGGATTGAGTCCTCTGGCCTCTGCCTCCAGTCCCCCCAGAGTATTCATGGGGCTCTTGATGTGGAGGTGGGGTTGCTGCCAAGGGTGGCGTGCAGCTCCTTATAGAAGCGTCATGTCTTTGGCACCGCACCAGAGCGAGGGTTGGCCTCCCTTACCTTCTGGTACGCCTGCCTCAGCTCCTTGATCTTAGCACGGCACTGCTGCATGTCCCTCTCATGTCCCTTCTCCTGCATGCCACTAGCAATCAGCCCATAGTTCCTACAGCTGAGCGAAGCTGTGACTGCACAGCCTCCTCTCCCCATAGACTCAGCAGATCCAACAGTTCTGGTGTGCCCCACGCAGGATAGTGTCTGTTTCAGAAAGCCGGCATGGTCAGGTGGGAAGATGGTGTATGAACTATGCACACCAAGCAAACAGGAAGAAGAATTTCAAAAATTCCCAGGCCTTGAAATGGAATTCAAACTGCTGACCAGAGCAGTCAGGATGGGCATTGTGAGACACCTCCTGGAGGCCAATTAAGGCGACATAACCAAGCGCAGTGTGTACATTGATGCCATGTCACTCTAACTATGTCACCAAAAGCTCTATGCAGCTCATTGAGACAGTTTTATTATGTTGGCGTAGCAGGGGCGTTACATCGGTGGCAGCAGCATTTCTGTGTGTACACCTGCATTGTTTTGTTGAAGAAAGCTGACTTCTTTCAACAAAACTGTCTAGTGTAGACCAGGGCCTAAGAATCAGGTCTCTACCATAGCCTCCTGCACGTCCTCTGTTTCCCTGCTGCTTTCTGGTAGTGTCCTGCGGTGGTGCCTGGATCCCAAGAGTCCAAACAGCTTGTCTGAATCTGCCCCTGAATATATTTAAACTTAATTTCCCCATGTCTTTTAGACTTGATACCACTGTGCTGTCGCCTTGCATTCGCACTGACATTGTTTTGTCATAGTAATGACATGCTTATGTCATCTTCATATAGGGTGACCAGATGTCCCGATTTTATAGGGACAGTCCCGATTTTTGGGTCTTTTTCTTATATAGGCTCCTATTATCCCCCACCCCCGTCCCGATTTTTCACATTTGCTGTCTGGTCACCCTATCTTCATAGGCTTGTAATGACAGACTTTCACGTGACCTTGATGTGAAAATTTGCTCTCTCTTAAGTTGCATGTACAGCTTCATGGCATCTTAGCCAGACATGAAAGTACCTCGGTCCGGTCCAGTCCAGTCCAGCATACTAGCCAGAGATGAGACACAGCCGACCGTACTGGCAGGGAGCAGCTTCCTCAGGCCGGTGATTTAAAGGGCCCGGGGCTCCCTGCAGCGGCCGGGGCCCTTTAAATTGCTGCCAGAGTCCTGCTGCCGGAGCCCTGGGGTAGTGGCGGCGGCCCGGGCTCTGGCGGTGATTTAAAGGGCCCGGGGCTCCCAGCCACCACTACTGCAGCGGAGCCTCGGGCCCTTTAAATCGCAGCCAGAGCCCCGCTGCCAGAGCCCTGGGGTAGCGGCAGCAGCCTGGGGCTCTGGTGGCAATTTAAAGGCTCCCGGCGGCCACTGCAGCTACCGCTACTATGGGGCTCCGGCAGTGATTTAAAGGGTCTGGGGCTCCCAGCTGCCATTACCACAGCTGGAGCTCCAGGCCCTTTAAATTGAGATTTAAAGGGCCCGGGGATTTAAAGGCCCTGCCTCTTCTGGTTGAGGCCCCACCTCTTCCGGTTGAGCCCCACCCCCCTGCTCAGGACTCCGGCGTACCTGTAGGTCCTTTATGCCCCCACCCCTGCTCCACCCTGCCTGTTCCCCAAAGCCCCCGCCCCTGCTCCGCCCCGCCTCTTCCTAGCCCTGCCCCAACTCCACCCCTTCTCCAAAGCTCCAGCCTCTTCCCACCCCTGCTCCACCCAGCCCCGCCCCCACTCCACCCTTTCTCCTGAGCTACGTCCTGGGGGACTGCAGCAGGGGTCGGGCGCACCCCACACTCACTGGGCGGTGGGAAGTGGAGCAATCCGGCCCCAGCCCGTTCCGCTCCGCTGGCTCCCAGCTGCGCCGCCAGTGAGTGCTGGGGTCGGTCCCCCCCTGCTCCCCAAGTCCCAAGGCTGGGAACCAGGGGAGCAGAGCAGAGTGGGCTGGGGCCGGGTCACTCCACTTCCTGCTGCCCTGTGAGTGGGGGGTCGGGCCCACCCTGCAGTCACTGGGCGGCAGGAAGTGGAGCACCCCAGCCCCAACCTGTTCCGCCAGCTCCTGCTGGGGGGCGGTTTCCCCCCTGCCCCTCAAGCCCCAAGCCTGCTCCTGCCCCCTACAGATCTTGGGCGCAGTCCCCCTCCCCCCCGTGGAAGACTGGGGCCAGCCCTCCCTCCCCATGGGGGGGGGGCTGTGTAGCGAAGGCCGAGAATTCGACCTTGTGCTGAGTGCGCATGTGATAGGTGCTGTGCATGGTCTTGTTCACAGAGAAAGACTATGTTCTTTGTTCACAACTACATTTATCTTTCTGAGGAATTCACTCCCTTTTTCCCATTTCCACAGCCCCATCTGCGACTGTCTCACAACCTAGCCTGGAATCACACTCCCAGAGGCTAGCGCGGATTAGGCGTAGGAAGAAGAGGACACGGGAGGACATGTTCTCTGAGCTTATGGCCTGTTCCCAAGCCCAGGCAGCACAGCAGACCCAGTGGCGGGAGAACTTGACCCGAATGCACCAAGCAAACATGGATCGGGAGGAGAGGTGGCGGCAGGAAGACCAGCAGGCGACTCAAACGCTGCTTGGACTACTGAGGGAGCAAACGGACACGCTCCGGCGCCTTGTGGATGTTCTGCAGGAACGGAGGCAGGAGGACAGAGCCCCGCTGCAGTCCATCTCTAACCGCCCTCCCCTGCCACCAAGTCCCATACCCACCTCACCCAAAGTGCAAAGAAGGAGAGGCGGCAGAGTCCCTGCTAACTCTCACTCCACCCCTGCAGAGAGCTCTAGTAGCAGAAGGCTCTCATTCCCCAAAATTTGAAAAGTTCTTTCCTTCCCGCCTGACACAAGCCCCCGTCCAAGTTTCACCTCCCAGTTCCATGTGTAGTTGATAATAAAAAATATGTTTCTGTTAACTACTGTTTCAATCATGTTCTTTTGGAGGAGGAGGGGAAAGGGGGTTGGTAATTGGACAGGACAGTCACCTTTGGCAGGGTACATAGGCGGGGGCAGGCACAGCAGCAGGGCACATACACAGTGCAGTGATGCAGTGACTAGTTACCCTGGTTAGTCTGGGAGGTTGTTTTCATGTTATGTGGTGGGGGGTGGGTTGCTCTGTGACTTTGTGGCGGGGGAGGGCAGTTACAGATCTTAAGCGGCGGTCCTTAGGCAGGATCACAGAGCCACACAGCAGGGGATCTGTAACCGTCCTCCCCCTGCCACAAAGTCACATAGACCCCCCCATACACACAGTCCCGATCAGGAGGGGTGACAGGCTCCGTTGAAACAACCATCCCACCGCAGCGGAGCCTGTCAATCCTTGAGTTTAGAAGCTGCATTCGCGTCACTACACTACACCCGCTCCGCACCACAGTCTGCGTCCCAGTTTTAAAAAATTCCCGCGAAAACAGTATTAAAGAAAACGGTGTGCATTAACAAAGTAGAACTATTTTTATTTCGAAACGTGTGTTGGAAGGGGGGTGAAGGGGGTATGTAACTGGATAGGATAGTCAACATTAACTGGGTAAAGAAACGGGGGCAGGTTTAGCTTCTCTGTACACAAACTTTAAAGTCACAGGTTACCCTGCTCACTCAGGAACTTTGCTTTCAAAGCCTCCCGGATGCACAGCGCTTCCCGCTGGTCTCTTCTAATCGCCCGGCTGTCTGGCTGTGCGTAATCAGCAGCCAGGCTATTTTCCTCAACCTCCCACCCCTCCATAAAGGTCTCCCCCTTGCTCTCACAGAGATTGTGGAGCACACAGCAAGCTGCTATAACAATGGGGATATTGGTTTCGCTGAGATCACAGCGAGTCAGTAAGCTTCTCCATCTCCCCTTGAGACGGCCAAAAGCACACTCCACCACCATTCTGCACTTGCTCAGCCGGTAGTTGAAGAGTTCTTTTTCAGTGTCCAGGGCACCAGTATATGGCTTCATGAGCCAGGGCATTAGCGGGTAGGCTGGGTCCCCGAGGATGACTATAGGCATCTCCACATCCCCAACAGTTATTTTGTGGTCCGGGAAGTAAATACCTTGTTGCAGCCGTCTAAACAGACCAGAGTTCCTGAAAACACGAGCGTCATGAACCTTGCCCGGCCATCCCACGTAGATGTTGGTAAAACGTCCCCTGTGGTCCACCAGTGCTTGCAGCACCATGGAAAAGTAGCCCTTTCGGTTAATGTACTGGGTGGCCTGGTGGTCCGGTGCCAGGATAGGGATGTGAGTTCCATCTATGGCCCCACCGCAGTTTGGGAATCCCATCGCTGCGAAGCCATCTATGATCGCCTCCACGTTTCCCAGGGTCACTACCTTTGGCAGCAGTACATCAACGATTGCCTTTGCTACTTGCATCACAACAACCCCCACGGTAGATTTGCCCACCCCAAACTGGTTCGCGACTGACCGGTAGCCGTCTGGCGTTGCAAGCTTCCAGAGGGCTATGGCCACTCGCTTCTGTACACTCAGTGCAGCTCGCAACCGGGTGTCACTGCGCTTCAGGGCAGGGGACAGCAACTCACAAAGTTCCAGGAAAGTTCCCTTCCGCATGCGAAAGTTTCGCAGCCACTGGGATTCATCCCAGACCTGCAGCACTATGCGGTCCCACCACTCAGTGCTTGTTTCCCGTGCCCAGAATCGCCGTTCCACGGCATCAACATGACCCATTGCCACCGTGATGTCCTCGGCGCTGGGTCCCCTGCTTTCTGAGAGGTCTGTGCTACTCTCAGACTTCAGGACATCACCGCGGTGCCGTAGCCTCCTCGCCTGACTTTTCTGCATCAGCCTCAGGGAAACCTGTATGATAAGCTGCGAGGCATTGAGAGCGGCCACAACTGCAGCGATGGTCGCAGCGTGCTCCATGCTCGCAGTGCTGTGGCGTCCGCGCTGTCAATGACTGGAAAAGTGCGCGAACTGATTTCCCGCCGGCGCTTTCAGGGAGGGAGGGCGGGAGTGATGGACGGATGACGACAGTTACCCAAAAGCACCCTCGACACATTTTGTTACCCAGAAGGCATTGCCGGCTACACCCAGAATTCCAATGGGCAGAGGGGACTGCGGGAACTGTGGGATAGCTGACCACAGCGCACCGCTTCGAATGTCGACGCTTTCACCGTTAGTGTGGACGCACAAAGTCGAATTACTGTCCTTAGTGTGGACACACACGTTCGACTTTGCAATATCGATTCCAAAAATTCGATGCAAGTAAAATCGAACTACTCTCGTAGTGTAGACAAGGCCTTAGTGTCACTTAAATCTCTGTTCTTTTTGTAATAACATAAAAATAAGTTTTTTATGTTATTACAAAACCAGCTCAGAGCTGTGTATTGAAGTGAAGTGTGAGTCTTCAACTAACCAGACAGGCTGATGTGTGCTCGGTCTCTTTGGAGGCAGCAAACTTAATTTTTGTGAGTGTCCAGTGAGAGGGACCAGACACCGCAGGGAGATGTCTCTGGGGAACTTGGAAACTAGGGTGCATTGATTGTTCCCAGCAAGGCAAGGTTTAGAGTTGTAGAGTTTGCTGGCAAGGCAGACAGGCTGGTGTGTCAGGGAAGCCGATACACAGTTTAGTATCTGCAAAGCTCTCACTTGCTGAGGCAGAGGTGCAACACAGTGGCTTATAGTTCTGGGTGTCCTGAGCCGACCACAAAGCTTTGACAAAATTTTAAATAATTGTAGAAAAAGTTTTAAAATTCTCAAAACTACTTGTGACCAGGGTCCTAGTGGGGAGCCCAGCTGTGGTCACTCAACTAGGGTGAACGGCAAAGAATGGGGCAGCCAAACCCCAGAGAGCTGGTGGATATTCCAATACTTAGATTCACCAAACCAGCATAACTAGTGGGGTCCCGCAGGGATTGGGTCTGGGTCTGTTCAATATCTTCATCAATGATTTAGATAATGGCATAGAATGTACACTTATAAAGTTTGCGGATGATAGCAAGTTGGGAGGAGTTGCAAGTGCCTTGGAAGATAAGATTAAAATTCAACATGATCTGGACAAACTGGAGAAATGGTCTGAAGTAAATAGAATGAAATTCAATAAGGACAAATGCAAAGTACTCCACTTAGGAAGGAACAATCAGTTGCACACATACAAAATGGGAAATGACTGCCTAGGAAGGAGTACTGCAGAAAGGGAGCTGGGGTGTCATAGTGGATCACAAGCTAAATTTGAGTCAACAATGTAACGCTGTTGCAAAAAAAGCAAACATTCTGGGATGTATTAGCAGGAATATTGTAAGCAAGACATGAGAAGTAATTCTTCTGCTCTACTCTGCATTGATTAGGCCGCAACTGGAGTACTGTGTCCAGTTCTGGGTACCACATTTCAGGAAAGATGTGGACAAATTGGAGAAAGTCCAGAGAAGAGCAACAAAAATGATTAAAGGTCTAGAAAACATGACCTCTGAGGGAAGATTGAAAAAAATTGGGGTTGTTTAGTCTGGAGAAGAGAAGACTGAGAGGGGACATAACCTTTTATGTACTTGAAAACTGTTACAAGGAGGAGGGATAAAAATTGTTCTTCTTAACCTCTGAGGATAGGACAAGAAGCAATGGGCTTAAATTGCAGCAAGGGCGGTTTAAATTGGACATTAGGAAAAACTTCCCAACTGTCAGAGTGGTTAAGCACTGGAATAAATAGCCTAGGGAGGTTGTGGAATCTCCATCATTGGGGACTTTTAAGAGCAGGTTGGACAAACACCTGTCAGGGATGGTCTAGATAATACTTAATCCTGCCTGGAGTGCAGGGGAATGGACTAGATGACCTCTCGAGGTCCCTTCCAGTTCTATGATAAAACAGCTTCTTTATTACCTTTCTGGTTACTCAGAAGTCCAAACAACACAGTTCCCTTAAAGTGATCCAGCCTCAGGCCTCCATCCAGGTACCCACATCAAATATGATGAAAATTTTTGTAAAGCTTATTTCATCAGATAGAAGGAAAGGTTCTACCAATCCCAAAGGATCGGACACATTACCTCCCAGGTTAATGAATGTTTCAGATCTTACCCAAATACACGCTACAACCAGTTCTTAACTAAAATCTAAAGGTTTATTTATAAAAAGAAAGAAAAGTGAGAGTTAAAACTGGTTAAAGGAATCAGTTACCTACAGTAATGGCAAAGTTCTTGGCTCAGGTTTGTAGCAGTGATAGAATAAACTGCTGACTTAAGTCAAGACTCTAGAGAACATCCACAGCTTGGATGGGTCATTCAGTCCATTGTTCAGAGCTTCAGTTTGTAGTAAAGTTTTCAGAGGTCAGAAGCAGGATTGAAGACGACATGGAGAAGATGCAGCTGCCTTTCATAGTCTCTTGCCATGCGGCCTGTGCTTCCTTTTTTTCAAACACAAACTGCCCAGCACATGATTGGAAACCTCAGAGTTCTCTCCATAGGCATTTCCCTGCATGCCTTGCTGAGTCATAAGGCGTATCTGCCTTCTCTCAGAGGGGAAATTGTATAGCTGATGGTCCTTAATGGGATGGATGGTTGGATGGTCCTCATCCAGCAGGCTAGGCAGTGCTGATGCCAAACTGTCTGGGGGTGTCACCCAGAAGCATAACACCAGTTTGAAATACAGACATACAGATCTATAACTCATAATACAAAGGTGATACAAACAAGATTATCGTATCTGGCAAATTATGACATTTTTGCACATAAGTGGCGAGTTATATGGGCCCGTGGTGCCCATGCTCCACCAATATTCTGGAATGTGGGCCTGGCTCCACCAATGTTTGGGCTTATATTTTACATACATTTTGCTGTAAACAGTATCTCTGTTCACAATTGTCCACTGAGCATCAACTTGAAGGGCAGGCTTAACCTTATTTTCATAGGTGCAGGAACTGGCACTCAAGGCTGAGCACTTGGGTTAGACGAGCCCAGGTGTGAGCGGTCACACCTGAGTTGTTGGGGCCTACATGGTGCAGCTCCCCTGTGTGTGTTGCTGGAACTTCTGGTGTATGTTTACAGTGGAGTGCAAGCCCACTAGTTAGTAGAACTTGAGTTAGCAGACACTGGGTTTATTAACCTAGGGTTTGAACACCTACACATTTGTAGCCCCAGATTAATCTTTGAACCTTGGGTCCCAATCTACACTGCATTATGCAGGCCCAAGTCCAGCCACCCATATCCCAGACTTCCTAATGCCCTCTCAAAGTAAGAGCATAAGAAAGGCCGTACTGGGTCAGACCAAAGATCCATCCAGCCCAGTATCCTGTCTACCAACAGTGGCCAATGCCAGGTGCCCCAGAGGGAGTGAACCTAACAGGTAATGATCAAGTGATCTCTCTCCTGCCATCCACCTCCACCCTCTGACAAACAGAGGCTAGGGACACCATTCCTTCCCCATCATGGCTAATAGCCATTAATGAACTTAACCTCCATGAATTTATCTAGTTCTCTTTTAAACCCTGTTATAGTCCTAGCCTTCACAACCTCCTCAGGCAAGGAATTCCACAGGTTGACTGTGTGCTATGTGAAGAACTTCCTTTTATTTGTTTTAAACCTCCTGCCCATTAATTTCATTTGGTGGCCCCTAGTTCTTATATTCTGGGAACAAATAAATAACTTTTCCTTATTCACTTTCTCCACACCACTCATGATTTTATATACCTCTATCATATCCCCCCAAGTCTCCTCTTTTCCAAGCTGAAAAGTCCTACTCTCTTTATTCTCTCCTCATATGGGACCCATTCCAAACCCCTAATCATTTTAGTTGCCCTTCGCTGAACCTTTTCTAATGCCAGTATATCTTTTTTGAGATGAGGAGACCACAACTGTACGCAGTATTCAAGATGTGGGCGTAACATGGATTTATATAAAGACAATAAAATATTCTACGTCTTATTCTCTATCCCTTTTTTAATGATTCCTAACATCCTGTTTGCTTTTTTGACTGCCGCTGCACACTGCGTGGACGTTTTCAGAGAACTATCCAAGATGACTCCAAGATCTCTTTCCTGATTAGTTGTAGCTAAATTAGTCCTCCCCCCCCCACCCCGCATCATATTGTATGTATACTTGGGGTTATTTTTTTCCAATTTATATTTATCCACATTACATTTCATTTCATTTGCCATTTTGTTGCCCAATCATTTACTTTTGTGAGATCTTTTTGAAGTTCTTCACAGTCTGCTTAACTATCTTGAGCAGTTTAGTATCATCTGCAAACTTTGCCACCTCACTGTTTACCCCTTTCTCCAGATCGTTTCTGAATAAGTTGAATAGGATTGGTCCTAGGACTGACCCTTAGGGAACAGCACTAGTTACCCTTCTCCATTCTGAAAATTTACCATTTATTCCTACCCTTTGTTCCCTGTCTTTTAACTAGTTCTCAATCCATGAAAGGATCTTCCCTCTTATCCCACGACAACTTAATTTACATAAGAGCCTTTGGTGAGGGACCTTGTCAAGGGTTTCTGGAAATCTAAGTACACTATATCCACATGTTTGTTGACCCCTTCAAAGAACTCTAATAGTTTAGTAAGACACAATTTTCCTTTACAGAAACCATGTTGACTTTTGCCCAACAATTTATGTTCTTCTATGTGTCAATTTTATTCTTTACTATTGTTTCAACTAATTTGCCTGGTACTGACATTAGCCCTGGTGTACACTATGAGTTTAGGTCAAATTTAACAGCCTTAGATCGATTTAACCCTCCACGCGTCCACACGACAAAGCCATTTTTGTCCACTTATAGGGCACTTAAAATCAACTTCTGTACTCCTCCCTGACGAGGGGATTAGCGCTGAAATTGACATCGCTGGGTCGAATTTGGGGAAGTGTGGACCCAATTCGACGGTATTGGCCTCCGGGAGCTATCTCAGAGTGCTCCATCGTGACTGCTCTGGACAGCACTTTCAACTCAGATGCACTGGCCAGGTACACAGAAAAAGCCCCGGGAACTTTTGAATTTCATTTCCTGTTTGCTCAGCGTGGCAAGCTGATTAGCACAAGTGACCATGCAGATCTCATCAGCAAAAGTGACCACGGAGTCCCAGAATCGCAAAAGAGCTCCTGCATGGACCGAACGGGAGGTACTGGATCTGATCGCTGTATGGGGAGAGAAATCCATGCTATCCGAACTCAGTTCCGAAAGACAAAATGCCAAAATATTTGAAAAAATCTCCACGGGCATGAAGGACAGAGGCTATAAAGGGACCCGCAGCAGTGCCGCATGAAACTTAAGGAGCTGAGGCAAGCCTACCAAAAAACCAGAGGCAAACGGCCGCTCCGGGTCAGACCCCCAGACATGCCGCTTCTATGATGAGCTGCATACAATTCTGCATATGATTCTGCATACATCAGTGCCCCCACCACTACCCCACCCCTGTTCATGGACTCCTGCAAGGGAGGAGTCTGAAGCAACAGGGATGAGGATTTTGGGGCAAGGATGATGATGAGGAGGAGGAGGAGGAGGAGGTTGAAGATAGGTTTCTCCGCTTGCTTGCTGTGCGCTTTCTCCCTGACAGCCAGGAACTGTTTATCATCCTGGAGCCAATACCCTCCCTGGTAAAGTGAGCTCCTGGACCTTGAATGTAGAGAAGGGACCTCTGGTGAATGTATTTTTGTAAATACATGGTTTAAAAGCAAGCATGTTTAATGATTAATTTGCCCTGAAGACTTAAAGAAGCCAAAAGCCTGTGGCTTACCATGGCTGCCCACAAGCCGAATTCTGTTACCCGGCCCTGCGTGCCTGATCTCTCACACAAAACCGGCAGGCCCTCTACCCCGGAGAGGTAACCTCAGTGCAAGAGGATACCCCAACATCATCTGGAAGGAGGGTCCCAACTATGGGAAAGCCAGGGGAAGCCACCCAAGGGACAAATTTCCACCCTGCACTAGCTCTTCTTCCCCCGCCCCCCTCGAGTCAGGACTTACAGGACAGCCTCCTGCTCTGGCTGTGAGCTCCAGGTCTGGACATGGCCAGCAGGGGATGGACAGGCATGCGTTGTCTGCTGCAGGCAGTCCCAGGACATGCTGTAGCCTGGAATGCATGCTCATCTCTCCCACCCCTTAGGTGACATGTAGCTGTGGCTAGTGAGAGGACACGTGCCCCCTCACATTTCTCCAGATGTCTCTGGCACAGACATCCAGAAGTGAGGAGGCAGCGCTCCCCAGCAGTGGTACTCACAGTCTTCTCCTTCTCTTCCCCCTGCACCATCCCCCTATCCTCTCCCCACTGTCCCCTTCTCTATTCCCCATCCCCTTCTCTTCCTCCTACGCTATCCCATCCCTCTTCTTTTCCCACTGCCTCACCCTGCCCCCACACAGGCACTCATTATACAGAAACAGGTCCCAGCACAGGTAGAAAAGGATGACAGCAGGCACTAGGACCCAGGAGACAGCATCCCAGAGCTACCAGCTCAGCCAGGTAGAGGCACCAAGTGAGCTGGTGCAGCATGGGAAGACAGAATCTTCGTCCCCCGCAGCTGAACAGAGCAGCATTTGCAGAAATCAGGGGTGGGGGGAAGTGAGGGGCAATGTCCCCCCCCCCAAATTACACCCTTGGCTGGCATGGATTGATGACCAGCACCTCCCCCCACACTGGCAACCCTACAGTGTATCCTGCAGCATGGAGGGAGAAAACAGTAGGCTGCCAGCTGATTTCTTCCCCCACCACAGCCTGCTTCACCTTCCCTACTGGCAGGGAGCACTCCAGCAGGGCTCTGTGGTGCCCTCTCCACCTCAGCAGGTCTGACCCCTGCCAGGACCAGCAAACTTTGAATTTTTTTTAGCACTCAGCTAGGCCACAGTTGTGTGCTAATTGGGCCAGAAGCAGCCCACAGGTTGAGCACCACATGCTGCATTCCTTCCAATCTCTTAGTCTATTTTCCTAGGCCACTTCCCCGGTACCTTCTTAAAGCTTGCCTCAGGGCTTCAGCTTGCAACTCCCAGCCACCAGCTCTTCCCTAACTCCCCTGGCAGGGCCGGCTCCAGGCACCAGCTTACCAAGCAGGTACTTGGGGCGGCCACTTCGGAGAGGGGCGGCATGTCCATCTATTTGGCAGCAATTCGGCAGACGGTCCCTCACTCCTGCTCGGAGCAAGGACCTCCCGCTGAATTGCTGCCGCAAATCACGATCACGGCTTTTTGTTTGTTTGGCTGCTTGGGGCCGCCAAAACCCTGGAGCCGGCCCTGTCCCCTGCTAGCAGTACTGCTCTGTCTAGCATGCTGGCTCTCTTCTACCTGCAAGAGTTTCAGGGAGCAACTGAATCTGCCCTGCCCTGCAGCTCTTCTTATATGGGCCTGTCTGGCCCTGATTGGCTGCTCCTCACAGCCCCTCTCCTATTGGCTGCTTTCTGTGCAGCCTCCCTAGTGCTCCATTAACCCATTACAGGCCAATATGGGGTGGACACCCCATCACAGGGTACCTGCCTAAGTGAAAGCAGAACCTGGGCTTTAGCTTACAACCCCAGCTGAGCCAGCCAGCTCAGGTTGAAAGCACCACCCAACTTGAGTCAGAGGTTTTTGTGTGTAGATGGGAGTGGGGTTAGGGCAACAACACCTAAGTAAGAGCCTGAGTTAAGTCTGCAGTGAAATGTTTCTTTAGCTACATTCATTTAGGTATGCGTTTTAATTGGAACGCATGTAAATGTAATCCACACACCTCCTGGGTGTGGTGTTCTGTCCCCTTTTAGTGGCACCAAGACCACTTAGAGATTAATGAGTCTGCTACAGCCTTAGCTAAGGGCCATGTGACTTTTAGCTTATGCAGTAGAGGCTTATGCAGTTAGCTTCAGAGATCCCAGGTTCAATCCCCCTTGCCAACAATCAGGGTGTGGCGATGTTACATAAACATGAACCAACCAGTATAGCACAGAAATTAGTTTTGTCAAGTGACTTTCTATTGACTAAACACTGAGTGGTTTTTAGCTATAAACCCACACCACATATGCCCATTCTAATGACTATAGCTTTATAGGGAGGTTTGTTTTTTTGTTTATTATCATTTAAAATAATGATCTTATATCTGTTCAGAGAAATAACCTCCCACCACTAGACCCAGACTTGGGACACAGCAAGAATAACATCCTTCCAAGTTGGAGATCGGCAGCAACTATTTTTAGTTTTGCCATCTTCAAGGAAAATGTACCAAAATGAACAAAATTATAAGATGGGTGCACTGAAGGAAGTTGGTGGTAAAGCAAATTTACAACACATTTTCTTTTTCACTTCAGTAAAAGTTACTCGAATTAATCTGTAGGAACTGGGAAGCAGCCAGTCACTCAGTCATTCTGTATGTGCTCTAATGCAGGAAATTTGACCAGGGTCTGCTTCTTCTCAAAATAAGCTACCCATTAGGCTCTGGTATGATCAAAATTTCTTATGAACAAAAGTATAATTACAGGTCATTAGTAGACCAGGCATTTATGTACTCTTTCATTTTGGAGCATTTCTTTGCTATTGAGGTAATGCAATATCTTTTTAAAAAACATAAATAGAGACATCAAAAAGTAAAGAGAACTTTTATAGCTCTGCAGGGGAAAGAAAAACACTTCCCAGTTTTGAAAAAAAAACGTTCAGGTTTTCTAAACTTCATGGGTGAAATCTTGGCCCCACTGAAGTCAATGACGAAACTCCCATTGACTTTAGTGGGGGCCAAGTTCACCCTGTTTTATGTATTTCAATGTACAAAGCTCGATCCTTTCAAAGATTATCAGCAGACAGAAGAAAACACAAAACTGCACAAATTTAGAGAGGGCCAGTACACATGTAAATTGAACTTTTAGATAAAAAATTTTCCATGGGCAATTTTTGAAATACTGTTTGAAAATGCAGCCTTACGCCAATTTTCCTCTTGAAAATGCATAGAGTTAAACTTGATCTCATCTGCATAGTTCCTACAGTATAGTATGTATTTCTTTGGGAATGTGGCTTTCCATGTGTTATACCCTTTCATTGCCTAAAGTCTGTCTGCAATCAGTTTTTGCTTGAAAAGGGACTACAGGACTGAGTCCCTATAATGCATGACTGCATAGTAGAATGATTTATTCCATATGTATTATCATGACAGATAATAATTATGGATGTTAAGTTTGGAAACATTTGGGGGAATGTAATGTAATCAATATGTATTTGATTTTCCAGAAACACACAAAAGACACTAGATAGATAAATGTGTGTGTAGATATTATGCAGAGTTTGACGATATGATGTGCATCTTGCATGAGGAGGAAACATCATGAAAGACATATTAAAAAATCAATTGTGATGTTCTGAACAAACACTTCAGCATAAAAAGACTACAGCTGGCAATCTATAATAATATTAAATGTATAAAATAAAAATGTCACAATGAAATGTTTCAATTGACGAGAAACAACATTCCCAGAAAATTTAGAAATTTGACATTTTGTGGCGATTCTTAATGAAAACACATTTTGTCATCCCAGAATTTCTTGGGAAATGGAAATTCCAATTCCCGGATCAGCTCTAATAGATACACAGATAAGTATAAGCTCAACGCTGGAATTTACTTCTGCAAGTGGCTTTCAGCTTCTTCCTGAGAGTGGGATGAATGGGATGGGTTACTTAATTTGAGGCGTTGCCTGTTGCTGTAAGTACAGTAAGCCATATTCTCATTTACACTAAAGCCCCTTTAGACCACCCTGACAGTGTAAAGGGGGAATATGTAATTTACTTTCACTGTAAGGTGCTCTTTACACTGCCAGCAGGGCCGGCTCTGGCTTTTTTGCGGCCCCAGGCAAAAAAGCCTCCCGCCGCCCCCCCCACCCCCCAGCGCGGCAGGGGAGGGCGCCGAGCCCGGCCGCGGGCCCGCTCTCCCCGACCAGCCGGAGTGCTGGGGGGAGAGCAGCAAGCCCGTCACGGCTCTGCTGGCGGCTGGGGGGGAGAGCGGCGAGCCCGCCGCGGCTCTGCTGGCGGCTGGAGCCCCGGGGGGAGGGCGGCGAGCCGGCCGGGGCTCCGCTCTCCCTGGCGGCCAGAGTGCCGGGGGGAGGGCGGCGAGTCCGCTGCAGCTCCGCTCTCCCCAGCAGCCGGAGCACCGCGCCGCCCCCCTCCAGGTGCCGCCCCAAGCACAAGCTTGGTGGGCTGGTGCCTGGAGCCGGCCCCGACTGCCAGAGCAGTGTAATTAGGAATTAATGTAAATGTGAATATGTCCCAGTGACTCTTATTAAGTGATGTACCTGTGCCCTGGGATGTGAAAACAGGCACATTTTTATAAAAATAAATAAATGCAGACTCAAGGACAATGGGCCACTCTACCTCAAATGGTCACTTACAATATGTGTAGAGTTCCGCATTTTTAGTTTTTATCGATTTTCACCGATAAATTACCAGGTTTTTTAATTAAAGGAGTTCAGTTTTTACAGATTTACACCCATTTATCAATCCACTCAATTTTTTGAGGGTACTTATTTTTGTTAAACACTAACGCTTGACGTGATTGTTGTGTTCTGCAGCTCTGAGACTGAAGCAGTTCCACAGTGTAAAACACAGAACACACACACGATGGAGGTCAGAAAATCAAATAATGTTAATGTTATGCTATGATTGGCTCACATGGAGATGCTGGATGCCTATTTCTTTGTGTCCATTTAGTGCAGCACTGAATTTAAACAATCAATCCTCCACAGATAAAGATAAGGTAAAAAGGTAAACATGGGGTGAAAGCGCAAGTATACCAACAAGAAAATCAGTGCTTAGAAATTTTCAAGAAAAGTAAAGATGGGAGTGAAGAGGATGCATTGCACTGCAAGTACTGCAGCATTGAGGTCAGTGCTCGCGCTGACAGAATAAAGGAGCACGTCCAAATTGATGGAAATGTGGTGTCTAGTCTGATTTTTGACAAATCTCCCGATGCTTCAGACCATCCAATTCTTGGCCCTTTGTTTTCATTTTTTTATTTCAAAGCAAATAAACCCACATTGTTTTGTGACATTCATCCCCTCTGCTGACATCCGTTTTGTCGACTCAGCAATAACAGACATGTTTGAGATGTACCAACTAACTGGGGAAAATGTGGCCACAGCTAACACAGATTCTGCTTCCTACATGGCTAAGTTTGCATGGGAGATTAAATTCAACCTGCTCATCTGATTAGCGTTGCACTGTCAGCAGCTACTGCTATATAAGAAATGAAAGACATGAAATCTTGCATCATTGGATTTGGGGTCATTTTCAAGCATGTGAACAAATTGAAGGCTTTGTTTTACACAGTGTGAAACGAGTGCAGAGCCGACTGCCGATTACCTATGCCTGTCATGCTACATCAGTGGATGAGCTTGTACTTCGCTGCCTGTCATGTAAATAACACCTGGACTGTGCTAATGCATCTCCTAGATCCTTCTGAGTTTGTTGGTTCTAAAGCAGAAACTCTGAAGAGACTGGCAAATAACCAAAATGACCCCGAGATTCTGCATGCCAAGGTAATGTTAATTATTGAAAACTTGGAATCACTGTGTGACACACAGAAAACACTGGAGTTTTCTCCAACTACTGCCAACACGTTTACCAATAGAGACATTTACCAGATCCTGACAACCAAAATCTCATCTGAATTGAGCACAAACACTGCAGGAGAAACATACAGTGAGAAAACCCAGCTGTTTCTGGAAATCCTTCCCACCCTGGAACATCAGAAAACCAAAAAAGCGGTCACAACCTTCAACACAATGCTCAGCGAGAAATGGAAGACAATTGTGGCCCATAATTGAACCCTGACACGTTTGGTTCTGAAGATTCTTTTTAGATTGTTAGCCACGTGTTGCATCCCTTCCTCAAGTTGAATTTTGCAGCAGACTATGACCGTTATGCCAGAGTGTTTCAACCATTTGCCATTAGAGATGAAATTTCAAATCTGAAAGGAGAATTTACTACTTACATGAACATGCCTAACCCTGACAATGTGAAACCGGATGTACTGGCTTTTTGGAACAGTCATCAGGACACACTTCCCAACTTCAGCAAAGTGGCAGAGTGAGCTTTGAGTGTACCCCAGGATCTATTGATGCAGAGCACTTATTTTCAAAGTTGGACTACCTTCAAGACAGCAAGAGGCTCAACATGAATGAGGATAGGTTGAAGAAAATTATGCTAGTGTACGCAAACCAGGATTTCTGGAAAAACTACTAGCTGTGAGAGAGACAAAAAAATACCTTTGTACATAAAAAAAGTTACAATTATACTGCAGTAAAATGTGTATATTATGAAAGTTATTTGTTTTTCGCTTTTCCCAAATTTTTAAATTATTTTAACCTGATTTTTTCCTGGTTTTAATGTTTGTAAAATAAACACTGAAAAAGTCCTGGATTTTTTTCTTTTTTTTTTTTACAAATAAAAACTGAAAACATGGAACACTAAATATTTGCTAAGTATCAGGAGGTAGCCGTGTTAGTCTGCATCCACAAAAACAACAAGGAGTCCAGTGGCACCTTAAAGATTAACAGATTTATTTGGGTATAAGCTTTCATGGGTAAAAAAACCTCACTTCTTCAGATGATAAATACGTGCTGAACAATTTGTTCCATCTTGCATTTTGCTGTGACTCTGGGAGTACTTTTCCCAGACCTGAAGAAGAGCTCTGGGTGGCTCGAAAGTTCATCTCGCTCACCAGCAGAAGCTGGTCCATTAAAAGATATTCCCTCACTCACCTTGTCTCTCTAATATCCTGGGACCAATTCAGCTACAACTACACTGAATTCAAGGACAAACAAGCCTTTTCATTTCAAACTGGCCTGAGAGAACTGTGTAATTTCCCAATTACTATTAATAGGTCTTTGGGGATGTGATGCAGGATATAATGATGCTGTTCACCCAGGAAGTGCCTGGAGCCAAGGCAGGAGCAGGAGCAGGACTGGAACAAGAAGGCACAAGAGCTCTCACAGCCATGGGAAAATACTTTGAGCAGCTGCTGAACTGCTGTTGCTGTTGGGCTTAAAAGTTGGTCAGCTGACTCTTCCAACCAACCAGATGGCATAGCCAATCAGGCAGCCTATTACAGGCCAACTGCATTCATCAGGTTTCCTGGAGACTGGCTCTGCTGTAGGCCCTGATTCCTGACAGGACCTTACTCACTCCCAAGAGTGCCGCCTTGGGGGTGGGGGTGGGGGCGGGGGCGGGGGCAGTGGCGGTGGGGGGGAGTTGCTCAGTGTACTTCTGATGGAACTCTTGCAATATTTCTGGGATGTAGATGTTCTCTACTCGGCCTCAAAACCACTCTGCCAGACTGTAGCCTTTCCAGTCCACCAGGTACAGGAGCCTTTACCCAGTTCACTGAGAGGCAAGGATTTGGTGCAGCAAGTACTCTTCCCATCCATCGACTGATATGGGTTACAGTGGTGGGTGGGAGTGGTTTGAGTATGGGGTTCTTGGTGTAGGGATTTAAAAGTGAAGAGTGAAACATGGGGTGGATCTTCAGGGACTCAGGCAGCTGTAACCTAAAGGTCACTGAATTCACCCATTTGTTCATTTTGAAAGAGCCCAGGTATTGGTAATCTAGTGTGGCAGATGGGCAGCTCAATTTAAGCTGCTGGGCAAAGAGTCATACCTTGTCCCCTATGGCCAGACTGGGGATCACCTGACAGTCTTGCTCTACATGCTGTTTATAGGCTTCTTTAGTGGGCTCCAGATGTTCCTTGAGCTCCTGGTGCACCTGGTATAGGTGAGAGGCTGAATCTGCAGTGGCTGCTACTGGGGAACTCAGTCTGGGTGAAATCCATAGTTTGCAAAGAAGGGGCTATGTTGGGCTGAGTGTGGATTGTATTGTAATATGTAAATTTGATGTAGCACAGCAGGATAATCGATTCATCCTGGTGGTAGCTCAAAAAGGAGCTAAGATACTGCTCCAAGAGTTGATTGACCCTCTCAGTTTGCCCATTAGTCTGTAGGTGATAGGCTGACGAGATGAGGCAGATGGATAAGGTGAGGAAATTGATGCCATGAAGTCTGAGAAATTCCTACCAGAATCTGGAGATGAAATGAGGACCCCAGTCTGATACAATGACCATCAATAACCTGTGGTAGTGGAAGGACAAGGTGGGTGAGGTTATATCTTTTATTGGATGAACTTCTGTTGGTGAGAGACAAGCTTAAAAAGAGCTCTTTTTCAGGTCAATGGAAGACATTTTCCAGGAAGGGCTGAGCCATCTCCCATGTGGTTGGAACAATACGGCACAGGATGAAGTGCACCATCTTTGTTAGGAGGTTGAAGGCAACCAGGATTATTGTGAGTCTCTGTGAGCATGGCAGTTCTACGAAGAAGTCCATTGATATAGTATAGTGGCTCTCAACCTTCCCAGACTACTGTACCCCTTTCAGGAGTCTGATTTGTCTTGCATACCTGCCAAATTTCACCTCACTTAAAAACTACTTGCTTACAAAATCAGACAAAAATACAAAAATGTCACAGGACACTATTACTGAAAAATTGCTTACTTTCTTGTTTTTACCATGTAATTATAAAATAAATCAATTGGAATATATATACATTGTACTTACATTTCAGTGTATAGTATATAGAGTAGTATAAACAAGTCATTGTCTGTATGAAATTTTAGTTTGTACTGACTTTGCTAGTGCTTTGTATGTAGCCTGTTGTAAAACTAGGCAAATATCTAGATGAGCTGATGTACTCCCTGGAAGACCTTTGCATACCACCAGGCGTACACATACCCCTGGCTGAGAACCACTGATATAGTAGACCCAGGCTGCAGAGGCATGGGCAGAGGCTGACTGAGATTCTGGGGTCTTGATCATGGGTTCTTGGTATGGGTGCAGAAGTTGCAGTACCTTATATAATTCTTGATGTAAGCTCATAGGTCTGGACACCAAAAGCTCCTTACGACTAGATTCCAGGTCTTGAAATGGCCAAAATGGCCTGCAAGTGGTGGATTATGGCATAGTTTCAATACCTGGAGTCTCGGTTGTCCTTCTGGAAAATGAATACAATCTTTGCAATAGAAGAAGCTACTCTGGAGTTGGAACTTGGCATAGGTGGCATGTATAATAGGCCAGGGGAAGCTAAACCTCCTCTGGCATAGCTGCCTCCAACCCACCGCCAGATTTCACCGCTCTTCCCGTCCCTGCTTCACTCCTTCCCAGAGGCCCCCACTGCCTGCCGCTGCCTGGCTGAGTCTCTCCTCTCCTCCACTCCATTCCCCCTTCTCTGGAGGTCCCCGCCACTCACCGCATCCCTCCTCTCCTCCACCCTCCTCCCCCAAAAGCCCCCCTCACTCGCCACATCCCACCTCTCCTCCAACCCCTCTCCACCGTGATGTCCCCACTGCCCGCTGCTCCTGTGGGCGGTGGGGACCTTGTGGGGGAAGGGGATGAAGGAGAGGAGGGACGCGGAGAGTGGCAGGGGGGCGAGCAGGGAGGTGCCGAGCAGGAGTGGGGGTGGGGCCTGGGGCAGAGCAAGGATGGAGTGTGGGCGGGCTGCAGGCAGAAGACGCAGGACAGGGAGCTAGCCTCCCTCAGGGGAAGCTTCACCCACCACACATGGAACTTGGAGTCTGGTTGGGTACCTGCATTGTTCAGGATCTGGCAAATCTGGGTTTTAAATGGGTCATCAGGGAGCAGATTGTAGATGGAGGATATTAGACTGCTGTCAATCATCCCATTGACAAAGTTGGACACCTTGAGCATGAGGGCTCTTTGCCAGGTTTGAGATATTCATCTTTGCAGCATAGGGCATCCTGCTTCCTGTTTCTTGTCCCTGGGATATAAGTTACAACAAAGTTGAAGAAAGCAAAAAAGAGAGACCAGCATATCTGGAATTGGTTAAGGCATCTAGCAGTCCGTAGGTACTTCAGATTCTTGTGGTCCACCAGGAGTTGGACCAGGAAGTGGGCTCCTTCTAGGAGGTGGGAGCACTCCTCGAAAGCCACCTTGATAGCCGAAAAGAACAGGAGTACTTGTGGCACCTTAGAGACTAACAAACTTATTTGTGCATAAGCTTTCGTGGGCTACAGCCCACTTCATCAGATGCATGCAGTGGAAAATACTGTAGGAAGATATATATATATCTACACAGAGCACATGAAACAATGGGTGTTACCATACACACTATAACGAGTGTGATCAGTTAAGGTGAGCTATTACCAGCAGGAGAGAAAAAGAACTGTTTGTAGTGGTAATGAAAATGGCCCATTTCCAGCAATTGACAAGAAGATGTGAGGAACTGGGGGGGGAATAAGCATGGGGAAATAGTTTTACTTTGTGTAATGGCCCATCCACTCCCAGTCTTTATTCAAGCCTAATTTAATGGTGTCCAATTTGCAAATTAATTCCAATTCAGCAGTCTCTCATTGGAGTCTGTTTTTGAAGTTTTTTTGTTGTAATATTGCGACTTTTAGGTCTGTAATCGAATGACCAGGGAGATTGGAGTGTTCTCCAACTGGTTTTTGAATGTTATAATTCTTGACATCTGATTTGTGTCCATTTATTCTTTTACGTAGAGATAAGCCAGTAACTCCTGGTCCCAAATAGCATAATTGTTTCCCCACCAGGGTTAGCTTCTGAGAATAAAAGGCACTGGGGTGGAGTTGGTTGAGGGGACCCATGTGTTGAGATAGTACTGTACCTATGGAAAAATTCAAGGCATCCATCTTTATTGTAAATAGTTTATTAGGATCTGGGTGAATCAGGATGGGTTCTGTGGTGAATGCCTTCTTGAGTTGATTAATGGCCGATGGAGGTTCCATGGAGCAGGCAAACCAGGCCCCCTTTTGCAGGAGCACTCTTATGGGTGCAACCTGACTTGAGAATCCTTTAATAAATCACTTGTAGAAATTTGTGAACCTGAGGAATCGCTGCACTCATTGTATGTCCTTGGGCATAGCCCAGTCAGATATTGTCACAACCTTAGGCAGGTCCATGATGAGTCTCTCAGGTGAGATGATATATCCCAAAAATTCCACTGTGTTCTTATTAAACTCACATTTCTTGAGCTTCATGTAGAGCTGATTCTGGAGGAGTCTCTCCAAGACATAGTGCACGTGATTGTGGAGGTCCTGAAGGTTGGAGAAAATGAGGTTGTCCATAAATTTGTCCAGTATGTCCCTAAAGATGCCATTTATGAAATGCTGGAAGATTGCCAAGATGTTGCACAACCCAAATGGTGTGACCAAATTCTCAAAGTGACCATACCTGGTACAGAGGGTGGTTTTCCATTTGTCCCCTTCCCGCCTCCTCACCAAATTACAAGCTCCGTAGAGGTCCAACTTTGTGAAGACCTTGGACAGTGGAATCTTTTAAACAGCTCATTAATAAGCAGTGAGGGGTACCAGTTTCAGATTGTAATCTTACTCAGAGCTCTGTAGTCCACACAAGGCCAGAGGGAGCTGTCTTTCTTCACCACAAAGATTGAGGAGGGCCCCTTCTGCCCCTTTCCTTAACATAGCTCCAGAGTGCCTGTAATTTGGATTTAGAGAGGGTTGTAAATGAATGCAAAGGGAACTTCTCGCTGGAGGTTGATGGGGCAGTCATAGCTGTGACGAGGCTGTAGAGTGTTGTCTTTCTTTTTGTTGAACACGTTGACATAGTGTTGATATGGAATAGGAATCCCTAGCGCTGTTGAGGAGGCCATGGAAGTTGCCAGGGTCACCTTTGGATACTCTCTTCATGTCTCTGAATTCTCTAGAGGACCAAGTAAGCAACAAAGGATTGCCAGTCCCAGGGCAGCTTTTGGGAAACAGGATTGTCAGCAAGATGGGGAGTAAAAGTGATCACCATCAGATGAGTGGGTCATGGGCACAGAGCAAGGGGATATCAAGGATAACTGATGATGGTATGTGAATTAGCCCAAACTAGAGGAGTTTTGGGTCGCCTTGCCGGCTAGTTACCTCTACGGGAACTATGTGGTGCATGATTGGTCCTGGTGAAAGGAGTGACCCATCTATGGACTCCACTAACTCAGGGGAATCCTTGTGCTGGCTGGGGATAGTGTGAACTCCAGATCCAGGAAATAGCTCTGGTGAACTCCAGACTGTGGTGAACTCCAGATCCATGAAATAGCTCAAGGCACCCAAGCTCATCAGTGCCCACCTTCTGAACTGTTTCATGCTCATTTATGTTCTTTCTATATTACAGTGTTCAAAATTGGGCACAATAGTCTGATTTCAGTCGGATAGTTCCCTACAATAAATTATACTAGAATTTGATTTTAGACATCAATCTATTCCAATACACCAGGGGTAGGCAACCTATGGCACGTGTGCCGAAGGCGGCACGCGAGCTGATTTTCAGTGGCACTCACACTGCCCGGGTCCTGGCCACTGGTCCGGGGGGCTCTGCATTTTAATTTAATTTTAAATGAAGCTTCTTAAACATTTTAAAAACCTTATTTACTTTACATACAACAATAGTTTAGTTATATATTATAGACATAGAAGAGATCTTCTAAAAACGTTAAAATGTATTATTGGCACGCGAAACCTTAAATTAGAGCGAATAAATGAAGACTCGGCACACCTCCTCTGAAAGGTTGCTGACCCCGCAATATACTTTACAAAGCATGAATTAGAAATCCATAGAGCTGTGACTATGTAGGCAAACTGATCAGCCATTATATACTTCACAGTACATATGGTCTTGAACATTCAAACCTGGTTTACTGAAGGAATAAACATAGGTCAAGAAAATGAGGTTATCCCCTCCTCGTTTCAAAAAGTGCCATGAGTTCTTTAAATATCTGGAAGAATATCAGATATATACCAAAGGGACTTCACTTTAATGTCTCATTCAGAGAATGTGTTCAATCAGTTTCAGCAAGATCCCTTTCTAAAATAAAATATTTAAGCTGATAATAGAGGCATTAATCTGAAGAGTTGCTTATTCAGTTACTGAAATGCTCATAAATCATCAGCCTATTAAAAGCAAAATGTTTTATTTAACTCCAAAGTAGCCTTGCATAACCTTTACTCATCAGCCTTGGTGAAAGGAAAACAGTATGCTTGTGAAATATGTTTTCCAAGAGCTTAAAGCAATATGGGGTTGAAAATAGAACAGCTTAAACCTCAGGCTTTTCCACAAGTGTTGTGCTCTGGGCTACAATTAAACTTTTCAACTTTAGAAATAAGCATTAAAAAATCCTTAGAGTTACTCAGACACAAGCTAGAATGTCTAGATGACTTGAATCAATATTGGATATTATAATACACAGGGAAGAGTTTTGAACACAATGTATGGTACCGTATTTTCCGGCGTATAAGACGACCTTGTAACCCAGGAAAATCTTCTAAAAAATCGGGGGTCGTCTTATACGCCGGGTGCTGAAACTTCCGAGCCGGACTGGAGAATCTGCGGTCACCGCATATGGTGGGGGGAGCTCAAAAACGGCCGCGGTCGCATGAAAGCAGCAAGGGCGGAGCAAGCTGCAGGCGTCCGGGACGCCCGGGGTATGGCAAAAAGAGAGAGAGCGGTGCTGTGCCCAGAAAAACACGCCTCTTTCACCCGTCTGGCCCTCCCTTGTATCCTATTACCTCCTTCTCTGCCTCTCAGATCTCGCTCCTGAGGACTGCAGTGAAGCGGCGCAGGCGCGCATGTGCGAGATCTGAGAGGCAGAGAAGGAGGTAATAGGATACAAGGGCGGGCCAGACGGGTGAAAGAGGCGTGTTTGCGCTACCGCTCTGATAGTCTTGGAAACAGGGAGGGCTGGGCAGGCAGGGAGAGCTGACCAATCCAAGCAGGCTTTGTATACAACAACCAGCCAATCGCCGGTAAAGTACATCGCTTGCCGTGATTGGCTGGTTGTTGTATACTGGGTACCACATACAGTACAGCACCAGTATCTGTACTTGTTCATACAGTACAGCACCAGTATCTGTACCTGTTCATACAGTATAGCACCAGTACATACAGTACAGTATACAAATGTCCAACAGTCAAAACCCCATCATGGCTCCACCAGCAAGAAGAAAGAAATATGAAGCCAGTTTCAAACTTAAAGTTGTAAACTTTGCCATGGAACATAATAACTGCGCTGCTGCAAGACAATATGGAGTAACAGAAAAGATGGTTCGGGACTGGAAAGCAAATGAAAAAGCATTAAAGAGTATGCCAAGGGGTAAGTGTGCATTAAGAAGAGGCACCCCACATTGGCCAGAACTCGAAAAACATGTAGCAGACATGGTGAATGAGCATCGCCAAAACGGTTATGTAGTGACACGAAATAAAATACGTTTGTTTGCACTTCAGTGGGCCAAATCTAACCCAGATCACAGCAACAGATTTAAGGCCACTGTATCCTGGTGTACTAGATTCATGGAAAGACATAATATGGTACTGAGGCAAAAGACGAAAATTGCCCAAAAATTACCTGCAGATCTTGATAGCAAAGTAAATAGTTTCCATCGCTACATAATACAACAGCGCACTAAACATGGCTATGCGTTAAGTAGTATTGGAAATATGGATGAAACTCCAATGAATTTTGATATGGTTGGAAATAAAACTGTCCATCAAAAAGGTGAAAAAACAATTTTAATTAAAACAACAGGACATGAGAAGTCCAGTTTTACAGTGGTACTAGGATGCACAGCTGATGGCGCCAAACTGAGACCAATGATTATTTTTAAAAGAAAACCAATGCCAAAACTCAAGTTCCCTGTTGGTTGTTTTGTACATGTGAATGAAAAAGGCTGGATGGATGAAGAAGGGGTAAAGCTATGGCTTGATAATGTATGGAGCAGGCGACCAGGTGGACTTATTCAAAAATGTAGTCTACTGGTGTGGGATATGTTCAGGGCTCATTTAACTCCCAGCACCAAGCAAAGGCTTGCAAGACTAAACACAGATGCGGCAGTTATTCCTGCAGGATTGACATCGTTGGTACAGCCACTGGATGTGTGCCTAAACAAGCCATTTAAAGATCGCATTCGAGAACAGTGGAGTGAATGGATGGTTAGCGGCGAAAAGTCATTCACAAAAGGAGGAAACATGCGTGCTCCACAGTTGGATGTTTTGTGCAAGTTTGTCATAAAAGCCTGGAATGATATTGATGCAGAAACAGTAATCAAGTCTTTCAAGAAGTGTGGCATATCAAATTCATTAGATGGTATGGAGGACGACTACTTGTGGCAAGATGAAGAGGAAGCCGAAGCTGAGACCACACCATCTGATACGGAATTCGATCCATACGATGACTGCCTTACAAATGTATCACAAGATGTCATTGATGTACTTATGATATCAGATGACGAACAGGAGGATTTTGAAGGCTTTTAAAGGGAAACTGTCACGCCAGCAAAACCTGTAAAAATACCGTAGCTTGCAGTTATGATGGGCGTTGCTAACTCGCCAGGGACTTACCCGGCACTTGCTCTCTCTCTATTGTTTGTTATCTTCCTCCTATCATCATCAGTTCCAGTTTGGTTGACAGCTTAGAAAACAAACAGCATGGCAGCTCCCATGGGTTTATTGTCTTATCCTTCCTTTCAGCTTTAGAGTGAATTAGGAAAAGTTTAATCCACTTGCACTGTTTTATGTTTACATGTTTGATGACAAACAGCCTTATGTTTATAAGTGACAGTTTTCCTGCTAAGTACCTGCATGTCATAAGCATTTGAATTAAAATTACCATATTGAAATCAAATCTGATGTTTTTTTAATTTTTATTTGGTGTGCGTTGGAAGAGGGGTAGTCTTATACGGCGAGTATATCCCAAACTCTATATTTTAACTGGAAAAGTTGGGGGTCGTCTTATACGCCCAGTCGTCTTATACGCCGGAAAATACGGTACTTTTCAGCGAAGCAATCCAGAGAATGGGCAGAAGAATGATTTGGTGAAGTTTCTGGTGAAAGACAGAAGGTCTGGGGATAACAGAGTTATTTTCTTCTCTCTGTTTTTAGGAAATAGATTTCTTAAGATTTTGAAGCTATTAAAACAGAATTGCACATACTTCTTGTAATTATTTGGGTCAATTTTATGTTAAGGCTACATTTATAAAGAGTTTACAAATGGTTAAAAATGAGTAATAGATGTTACAAGCATGATACAGATATAAATGGTATAGATCAGTGGTTCTCAAACTGTGGTCCGTGGACCACCCGTGGTCCGCGAGCTCCATTCAGGTGGTCTGCAGATAGTTCCCTCGAAGGTGCACGCCTGGGCGGCCGCACACAAGAATGAAGGGCCACCCACCTAATTAGTGGAGCCGTGCAGGCGTAGCTCCACTAATTAGGTGCCTGGACCCTGGAGAAAACGCACATATTAGGTGAGGTAGTGGCCTTGGGGGGGAATAGGAGGTAGGTGGGAGGGGGCAGTGGGATGAGAAGAGAGGGTAGGGGGAATTTGGGACCTGCAGGGCTGCAGCGGCCAGAGAAAGAGGCGACTTTCCCCAGCCCCAGCTCTGGGGCTGCCAGGGAGAGACCCCCCCCTTCTCAGCCCCAGCTCAGGGGCTGCTGTGGTGTGGGAGAGAGGGCACATCCATCACATTAGAAAGGTAAGACTACTGATATTAAAATATGAGTTGTGTGCTTTTATTTGTAGAACAAAAAAATGTTTATTAAGGGTTTTTTTATATAGCGCTTTTATCCAAAGCGCTTTACAATGGTTAGCTAATTAACTACATTTGGAAAGATCATTAAGTGTTCCACCGAGACCCTCAGCAATTTTCAAGTGGTCTATTGATTAGCCATTTATTAAGACACCTATTAATCATGAATCTATTAATCACTAATTAACTTTTTGTCAATTATTTATAAATCTTCCTCAGTATAAAGTGTGACCATTGTTTGATCATGCAAACAAAAGAGTTTAACTTAAAAAGTTATGCACACTCCTGATTATTTTACAACCCTTCCAGTTGCTAACTCTGGCATTCAAAATCATGGGATAGTGTTTGTTTGTTTAATGAAGTAGAGTATTTTAAAAGTGAACTTTTATACTGGGGAAATTTTTCAAACACATCAGATACAGAACATAAATTCCACAGACATGATACTATGGGTACTCAGAATGATCAATCAGGAAGTGGAGTTAGATCATGAAAGGAAATACACCTTTATTCCAGGGCAAATATTATTTTTTGTTTGATGTTTTTGTGTGAAAATAATTGCCACAAACCTAATTGGCCAGCTGGGGGGCCTGCCTCACTCACTGGCCTGCCTCTTCTGGACCCACACAGTGGGCCTGGGTGCTTTTAAATTCCCCTTGAATTTGGGTATGCTTAAAACTCTGTCCCCTTCTTTGGCCTTTAGGTTCACTCGTTGGGCATGGAAGTGAGATCCTGCGAGCCAGCTGCTCTAGACCCTGAGACTAGAGCTGAACTTGCCCGAGACTCCTGAGTAACTTAAGCACAACCTCCCAAGAGCTCCACCCTTATGGGCACTCTGATGTATAATTTAGCCCTTCAGGGACATGGGATAATTGAAGCTAATTGACTCAGAATTTGCAGAAGGATTTATAAACAGTCATTCTTTACGTTAGTCATCACAAGAAATATACAGATCTGTGCAAAATAAGAATCACCTTCACACTGTTCCTTGCCTCAGTTTCCTCACCAGTCTTGAATGCTCTTTTGGATTTGGTCAGAGTGCTCTAGAGAGTCCAGGAGCCTGCCACTTCCTGCTGAGAAATGGATGGGCCTCCCTTTGGACCCTATTATACAGGGCCGGCTCTAACTTTTTTGCCGCCCCAAGCAAAAAAAAAAAAAGCGCCGCTCCACCGTAACACCCCCCCGAGCGCCGCGCCGCGCTGCGCTGCCCCGCCGAAACAACCCCCCCAAGCGCCGCCCCACCACGCTGTAACAACCCCCCCAGCGCCGCCCTGCCGCAACAACCCCCCCGAGCGCCCCGCCGCCCCACTGTAACAAACCCCCCCGAGCACCGCCCTGACCCGCCGAAACAACCCCCCCGATCACCGCGCTGCCGAAACAACCCTCCCTCCTCCGAGCGCCGCCCCGTCCTGCCGAAACAAACAAAAAAAACCCTCGTGCGCCGCCCCGCCGAACCAAGAAAAAAACAAAAAAAAAAACGAGTGCTGCCCCGCCACCCAAAGATTGGCCACCCCTTACAAGGTGCCGCCCCAAGCACGTGCTTGGTCGTCTGGTGCCTGGAGCTGGCCTTGCTATTATATAATCCAGAGGGATCCCTATTGTGTAATTTGAGACTCTCCTCTCTTTACTTGGAGCCTCTGGGGTGCTCCGCGCCAAATCATTAGTCCTCTTGAACTTCACAAAGAAATATTGCACACACACTGGGCAAACTAGTCTTCTTATCCCACCTAATACTGAACCTTTCCTTACTCACCGTCTCCTTGTATTATTTATGAGGACTAGCCTCCTCAACTTTATCCCCTTTCCATCCTGGCAATAGCTTATGTGTACATTAGGGATTAGCTGCATACACTTCTTTTCTTCGTGCTGAGATTAGCATTTACATAAATTATTATAAAAGAGCTGCTGTCTATGCCTGATGAACAGCAGGGATTTTTCAAGTCTCACTGCTAGGGCAGGCAGGGGATTCATATATTTTATTGGGAGAAAAGACTGACATATGCTGAGCACGTTGCACCCAGCCCTAATAAAATTATAAAGATGGCTCTACAGAGAAAGATCCCTAAGAAGAAAATTCCTTACTCCCCAACTCCCCAAAATGGAAACCAATTGATCCTTCTGTATACTGTAAATAAAGCAGCCTGTGTGTAGTTTAGAAGAGCTGTTTAGAGACATGCAATGTACAGCTGACGTCAACCACAGAATGGTTGCGGCTTAACTAAATTTAATTAAAGTCATTCCCTTACTAAGGTTGGGACACCCAAACATTCTATTCATACCAGAGATTTTATTTCTTTGACTTCAGTTTGTTTCTTTTTAGTGAAAAGAAAATGTTACCTTAAGAAGATTTTTTTTTCTTAAGTGCACTTTCAGAAGTTGTCTTCTGAAGTCTATAGCACTGATTTTACAACAACAGCTGGGGAATGGCAAATGGTCTATAAATTATAGGATATGTTATAGGCTATAACCATTGGTCAATTGAAAAAATACAGGTGCCTTTTTTTTGTAGGCAGCTGGAGAGCTGAACAGCTGCAACAAGAGCTATGAAAAACAGACTACATCCTTGATCTTTTTCTACATATTTCTAAAGGCCATAGGCCCAGATCCTGGGATGTGATCCTGCAAGCACTCAAGCTGAAATGATCTCCTTGGAGCTAAGGTCTGGTTTAACAAGAGAGTATATAATAAACTAACTTGTGTGTATGTGTGACACTGCCTTCTTTGAAAGATGGTAGAGCTGACTCTATAAAACTGTTCTGTTTGTTTAGGAAGGTATTAGAGCTGTTCCTTTGGCTTAATCATGAAGAAACCTATTTTTTTTTTTGTACAAGTTCAAATCCTGTGATTTCCCGTGGATGATGTTTGTAGGTGTGGATCCTGAGTATATAAAAAACTCTGGAATTCAAAGGATAATTGAAGTTTTCAGCTGAGGTTGTCTAGTCCTTATTTGAAACATGAAAGCAAAAGATAGCTATTATAGGAAGTTTTCAAGATGATTGGTTACTCACTCCAAATTTACTAACCAGTCAGGAGGAAAGGAATGACCTCAATATTCAACAATCATATAGTGCATAAAAGCTGGTTAAAAAACAGAATGAAATTTTGGTAAACATTTTCTGTAACAATGTATTCCTTTTTTCAATCAATTTAAAATTCCAAAAAAAAAAAAAAAATTCTGTTGAAGTTTTGAATTTAAACTTTTTTTAAAACCAGGTAGGACCAAATAGCACAACATTTTCCACAGAAAATATTGTACCCCCTTCCCACCCCATCCCCACACTTCTTTTTTTGGTCAAAATTAAAAATCTTCACCAAAAAATTGTCAAAATTGCAAGTTGAGAATTTTTGACCAGCTCTAATTTGTAAGTACATGCTATTTTTAATACCACCCTTTTATTTCTAAAATACTAGCTGTAATACCATCTCAATACAAGATGTTATGAAAGGAGAACACTATAAAAAATAACTACTGAAGAGACATTGAATATGAGAAAGTTAGAAAATGAATCTTTTTATTCTTTCACTTCCACTCTAATGAAACCCGCCAGAAATGAAAGTCTTTGGGGGTTGTTTCCAGATCACTTAACATAATAGCCACATAGATTTTCCTCCAACTTTTACACTGTTTTTCCATTTAGTAACACAGTCTTGTGTGGATTGATAGGCCCAAATCCTCAAACATATTTAGGCATCTAACTCCCATTGATCATTATCAATGGGAGCCTTGAAGGCTAATTCAAATCATCATAAGATTCCAGTTCCTTCTTATTTTCTCATAGTCTTTAGATCATTAGATAGTTTGTGAATCTCTCAAACCTTCCAGTACTTAGACTTGCCAGGATTTCACAGAAGTAGAACCAGGCTCCTCCCTCATCTCACTGACCTTGTGTCTTGTGCTTGTAAAACTCCTTGTCCATCTTGGTGCTGACCTCGAGTGTGATGCTGTCTGCTCATCACATCCTATAATGTGGCATCAGAATTTACCCATGTAATATGACAAGTGGTGATGTCAGTACATTTATAGCCTTGTAAAAAGTTAAGAATGAAGACTATGTAAAAGTGAATTTAAAAAGAGAAGAAAGGTTTACTTCAGTTGCAATGAAAAGAACAAAATGCACTTGTATGGAGTCCATCATAGAAGGGGGAAGCAGGAAGCTTTACAATAAAATGGGATTAAGATCATCAGCATTTTAAAAACAGCCCAAAGCAATGGCAAACAGATATTTCCTGAGACTATTTTTAAAAACTGTAGCAAGGCGCGCTCATTATGAACAGAGGAAGTTCCATAGTCGGGCAACCCAGTTAAAGGCCCTTCCAGATTCTGTACACTGACTGTATCCCATTTTCTCTGCTCTGAATTAAGGAGAGGAAATGAGAATTGCCCAAAGTCACATTGCAGGTCAGTGGCAGAACTGAGAATAGTACCAAGATTTCCTGAGTCCTACTTTAGTGCCTTACCCATTGGGAACCACTGCCTTCCACTCCCTCCTCTGCTCTGAAATAGCCAAAGTTGCTGACTTTCAGAACATGCAGTGAGCCCGGTCTAATTTCTTACTTGCTTGGGGAGGGTTGAAAGTATGGGTTGGATGGGGCTTTCAGTGGACAGGGGGGTATTCTTTTCATATGCGATTGCCTGGTTGCATTATTACTTTGTTATCTTGGCTGGAATTGGTTCAGCCTGGACTTGCTATTTTAATTATTCTTCATAGATTATGTAATTTTAAATAGGGTTGGTCAGAAATATTTTGCTGAAAATGCTTTGACAAGAAAATGGCTTTTTGAATTACTTTGAAAAATTTTCCATTTGAAATTTTCCAATTTTTCAGCAAAACAAAAATTTAAAAAATCCATTTAATCTTGAATCCAAAAGTTTCAATCCCTTAAAAAACAAAACAAACATTTTTCAGTTTCTTTTTTTCCTGCCTTTGTCTCCCTTTTTTCCCTCACTACCACCTTTCAGTGGAACAAATGAGGGAAGGGAAATCAAAAATGAAAACCAAACATATTTCATTTTTTAGCAATTGTTGAAAAAAATTCTGCAGAAAATTTCAAACAAAATTATTTCCCTCCCGAACATACTTACCACTTTTCAATTAGCCACAGCATAAAGCAGTTAGAGCTCTCTCTGTACAAACTGAAATAAATACAATCAAAATTAAGTGATGGGACTAAAATGTGGCATTCCATAAAACTTTATTTTGTTTTTTACATGTCCCTTTGATACACGGGGAAAAATCCTTTATTATTCTCCAAAATAATTCTTACAACACTTTTAAAATCCAGGCTGATGCACTGGGCACCCCAAACACAACAAACTATGAATACTGGAACTATTGCTGGTACTGGAGTAGGTATAGGACATGAGCATGTATGTCCCTTTTGTTGGTCTCCTGCAGGCTCTTTTCTTGCTTCCAATCCCTTGCCAGCTCACAAGAGCAATGTTCTTCTGTGTTGGAATTTTAGTTGGAATTTTTACACCCAAGTGGGTTCAACACTAGACAAAACAGACCTGATCCCGCAGCAGACCCTGAGCATGTTCAAAAGTTTGTCCACCCTCAGCTTTCTAATCACGGTAGCCTTCACTCTCAAAGCCTGATGTATCTTTTCGGACCTAGCATACTGCTGGGGCGGGAGGTGCGGCGGGGGAATTTAAAGGATGTCAGATTTTGCACCTATTAACCTTACTATTGTCTCTTTAATAGAAATGTAAATTTGTGTGACGCAAAGGGATTTGAATGTAAAATATTTCCCTTTTGGACATCATCTTTTATTCTGTCTTCATGATACATTAATGAAATTTATACAAACAGGTATCAGAGTCAGAGAATGCTGGTTATAATGTCTCCCTCTGCTTTCCCCAATCCTTGCTGAACGGTGTGCGTGTACAGTTGGCCGGAATCCTGACTTGTCAATTACAGCAAAGAAAGCTTTATCCTTTATGTACCCTGAAAAGGGGCCACACACACATAAACAGATGGAGAATTTGGAATTATGGTCAAATTACAAGACAGAGCTAATGTCACTTTCTCCCACCACCCTCATCACTGCTGTAGAATAATGCAATAAAGAAACATTTTGTAAACATTTCACATGGTCAAAGGAGCTGCATATGAACAAACAGATCATCAGGGTAAGTAAAACCACTGATGTTTTTTTAAAAGTCTAAATCACTTTAGGAAAACAAATCAAAAGAAGATTTCAATTGTAGCTGTAATTGGATGGGTCAAAGAAAAACAACAAAGACTGGACATAATCTCATGCATCCTTCCCAAGCAAAAAATGGATAATATTTCAAAGATAGATAAACCATTTGTGAAATTAGAAATCTTTGGACTATCAGCCATTTAATGTTTTCCCTGAGCTATAAGGATCTTCAGAAGGCAACCACTAAAGCAATAGCTCCTACTCTGATTGTAGGCAAATTTCATAAGCACTAAAGCAATTTACTCCAGAATTATTTCAGTAAATATCAGGCAAGCATTTACCATATACTACAAAGATTTTAGGATCAACAAAAGCATGCATAATACTATATAATGGCAGTAGGCCCAATTATTAGAATGATCTGGCCTCATCTGGCCTCTTTTGGCAATACAATATGCATAATATGGCATGTTAACACTAGGCTCCTTGGCAGCTCTTAAAAGATGAGATAATACAGTTGGCAGCCTGAAATGGGAACAGCTGGGAGAGGAATACGTGGTTTCTACATATTAAAACATTTGACATTTGGTATCTAAAGGGAACAATGTTTGTTTAGAGCTAATAAATAACTCTCGAATCATGACAACTTGTAATGACAGCTTTTATTATGGTCTGCTTAATCCTTAAATTCAGCTTTGTCCTTTTGAACCATCTGCTGTTGATTTTTTTTTTAAATTATTATTTATTTACTTTTAGCGTCATGCACTTCAGAAATTTTAGTCATACAAACATGGTGTCTTGGAGCTGTCTGCAAATGAGGCAGAACTAAAAACCACAGTTGAAGGAGAGGATTCAGTAATAAAATGAGTCGACTAGAGTATGAGTGGGCAGTCTGAGATTTTACCCAGGACCTTTTGTGCATGGATTTATAGAGCACTCCCCCAAACCACATTCCATTGATGCTGGCATATGTGCAGATCTGGTTGGATGCATTTTCACTCAAGCATTCAAGTATAGAAGCATGGGGAAAATTCCACTTTTTCACATTGAATGAATGTGCTCTATTTCCATTAGTGTAATTATAAGCCTGTCTGCACAAACTCCTAATAAGCAGATGTCAGTTTCCCAACAATGATTTTCCTGGAGCCTCAGGCAGTATCCAGGCAAGGAGCTGGTATATTTCTTGAAGGCACATCTGTGTTGTGTACATGTAGTGTTATTGTTTATGTCATGAGACTGTTCATGACTGATGTCATGCTCAGCATTTGGTACATCTTCCAGACATAGTAGCAATACATGCTTGTGTCCATACCAAACAGTGTCACCAGGACCGGAAAAATAAAATGAGAGGGAGGAAAAGCCAGTGAAAACAAGAAAATTTAGCATAACCTCCATCCCCAAGGACTGCTTACAAAACATTATGTAGAGAATGAAAGAGATAGATGGGATGGAAATTACCATAAGTGGTGTGGTGCTTCTGGTGTGTGTCAGTAGGTTTCTTGTTGAGAAAAAAAAAAACAGACAATTTTGCAATGTGATGAGCTGTATTCTTGTGGGTAATGAGAACCTGAGGGTAAGAGAAGGAGCTATTTGAAACTGAAGTTTAACATACTGATGATAGCTCAGTGGTTTGAGCATTGGCCTGTTAAACCCAGGGTTGTGAGCTCAATCCTTGAGGTAGGGAGTTGGGGATTGGTCCTGCTTTGAGCAGGGGGTTGGACTAGATGATCTCCTGAGGTCCCTTCCAACCCTGATAATCTATGAATGATCCTTAGGCCAGGTCTGCTCTAAAAAGTTAGGTTGACCCTAGGTTGAAAAATCCACCCTCCTGAGCAACGTAGTTAAGCCAACCTAACCCCATCTTAGACAGTACTAGGTTGATAGAAGAATTCTTCCAGCAAACTAGCTACTGCCTCTCAGAGAGGTGGACTAACTATGCCAATGGGAGAACCCCTCCCATCAATGTAGGTAGTGTCTATACTGAAGCACTACTGTGGTATAGGTGCTGGAACTAGGGATGCTGGGGGTACTGCCCCATCCCCAGCTTGAAGTGGTTTCCATTATGTACAGGGTTTACAATTTGGTCAATGTCTCAGCACCCCCATGATACAAATTGTTCCAGCGCACAACTATGCAGCTGTGATGTTTCAAGTGTAGACAAGTCCCAAGTCAGTTTTGACACTCTTGTGTAGGAGTAGGAATCCCTGATGCAGTTGCCACATTCCAACTGGAGTAATTAAATCCCCTGTCCCTAAAAGGAAGGAGGGTGGCCTTATGATCGAGGCACAAGACTGAGGAAACTTGGTACAGTTATTTGCTTTTTCACAGGCTACCTGTGTGGCCTTGAACAAGTCACTATGTCTACACTACGCAGCTTTTAGCAGCACTGCTGTCGGTGCGCAGTGTAGCTGCTCTTGGTCGGCAGGAGAGATCAGTAAAACTTTTGTCGGTTGGAGTGTGTGTTTCTTTCACACCCCTGAACGATGAAAGTTTTACCGATGGAAGTGCAGTATAGACATAGCTTAATCTCTCTATGCCTCAGCTTTCTCCCCTGTAAAATGAGGGTGAAAACTTATATCACAGTTGTAGTAATTCCCCTCTCAGGGATGGTGCGAAATTACATGGGCTCATGTTTGTATATCTGCTATGCGCCTCAGAAGGAAAGTGCTTCAGTACATAAGTGCAAAGTATTATTTCTTATTTATAAAGTTCCCCTTGCAGTTTGAAACAAATTTAGATCACTTCTCACCGAAAAAAACTATTAGTGCTTCAGAATGGCCACTATGTTTCTTCCTCATGGTGCCCTGTGTGTTTCTTCAGTACAGTGTATAGACAAGAGACTATTTAGAGATGACCCTAAATTAAAATCCATATAAAAACACTTGATGGTTGTTGGGCGGGGATTGGATGGGGCAGTTTTTGAAATCTGAACCATCGGAGCAAAAAAAATAAAAAAAATAAAAAAGGGAGTTTAAAAGGGGCCGGGGGCATTAGCAGGCCCCGTCCGCGCGCGCTGCCCTCCCCGCGGAGCCTCCCGCCCCCCGGCCCGCCACGGGCATATGCGGCGCATGGTGGGTCTGGGCGGGGGCAGCACGGAGTGGGCAGGGGCCAGGTGGGCGGCACGGACCGAATCCCCGCTGCTGCCAGGGAGCCCCGCACCTCTCCCGCACCTCTCCCTCCCGCTCGCGGCTGTGGCTCCTTCCCGGCCACATGCGGCGCGCGTCCCCCGCGCCTAGTCTCCCTCCTGCCAGGAAGGAGCTGCAGCCACGAGCAGGAGGGAGAGGCGCGGGGCTCCCTGGCAGCAGCGGGGATTCGGCCCACGCCCCCGCGCCGCCCACCTGGCCCCTGCCCACTCTGCGCTGCCTCCGCCCGGACCCACCGCTCTGCCCCGCGGGCTGCAGGGCTGGAGCAGCCTCCAGGCTGCGCTTCCGGCCCCAGCTCCCATGTGCAGCGGCCCGGGGGCCGGGCAGGAGCCCATCTCCCTCCCTTGCCAGCCCCCCTTTGCCCGCCCGCCCAGTGCCCGGGTGCCGGAGCTGACTCACCAACAGGATCCAGGCACCACCGCCACCCTCTCCCTCCAGGCTTGCGCCGCCATGCTGCAAGCCTGGGAGGGAGGAGGAATGCTGCGTGGTTGGGGAAGAGGCGGGGCCAGGGCGGGGATTTGGGGAGGGAGCCAATGGGGGAAGGAGGGGGCGGAGCCGGGGGGGGGGGAGAGTCTCTCCGGGAGGGCAAAATTTCTTTTTTGTCCAGGGGCAAAGAAGCAAATATCGGGACAGTCCCGATAAAATTGGGACGTCTGGTCACCCTATCCACAGCACCCACAGCACCCTGCTCCTCACCATGGTGGCAGCTGTTCCTGGCCAGCAGGTCCCCTGTTCCCTCTCCCAGAAGTCATCTCCTCCCCCCCAACCCCTGTGCTCCCTATCCCCAGCTCAGGAATGTCCTGTTTTTTTGTACCGTAGGGCGAGCAACCCCCATAGTAGTGCACTGTGTTTCATCCTCTTTACATTCACTTCCACTACCTCCACAACTGCCTTAATTTAACCCTCACTTCCTTTCATTAACTTCTCCATGGTCCTTTTCTTTCAGGTTGAAACTCACCCCAGAGTGTGCAGAGGGCCCACAGCACATAAGTCCCATGTTAGGTGCTTCTAGTGGCGTGGATGTCCTAGGAACCTCACCATCACGGATGGATATGTTTATGTTAGGGGAGGACTTTTGATTTTTTCACTAATCGCCATCTGTAGCAGATAGACGTGGTCTGTGGTTAAGGAGCTAGTCTGGGGATCAGAATTCAGTTCCTGGCTTTACTATAGACTTTGTGTGACTCTAAGCAAATCACTTGACCTCTTTGTCCCTCAGGGTCCCTATCTGTAACATGAGTTAATAAGCTTCCTATCCCATATGACTGTTGTGAGGATAAATCCATTCTTATAAGTACCCAGATAGACTGAATGTTCAGATACAAGGTTTATTGGCAAGCCAAACACTTGTGTCCACAGAAAAGGGATTTTATCCACTGTATGGTAAAGTACAAACTTGACTTAACAATAAACATTCCTTAACTTCCCTTGGGAAAGTGTTTAAAGCTCCCAGGTAAGGGTGAAGCTCTTGTTTTCTATGAGTTAGCTACAAAGAAAGAAACAGAAGCTGGAATGTAGCTGTATTTCATATAACAAAGATGGGATGTTTTGGGTTTTTTACCTTTTAATTGATTTCCATTGCATTACTCACATTGCGTGGCACATCTTGCAGCAGCCGGTCCATGAATGCTAAGTATAACAGATGAAAACAGATCTGTCTAGTGAGCATGTATTTATTCATCTCTGATGATGAACTAAATATAACCAGGGAGCATAATTAGAGTTATGGGTGCACATCACACTACAGATTTCACAGCACTTCGCCAGATAGTGAACAAAATGAATCAGAAAAAGTTCTTTAAAAATGCTTCTGTGATGTGTAACCCAGACTGGCTGGTAATTCTAAATCTTTTTAGAAACAGACTTAAAGTAGGCCATTTATACTAGTCAGGAAAAATCAGTGTTTACATAAAAAGCCTTCAAGTAAACGCAGTAGAGTAAAAAACCCTCTTTCCAACTGGGGCAGATTAGACTGGGAAGCCTGCCAAGTTACCTACCAAATGCACTTCCATCTGCTATGAGAAGTTCCAAACCCACCTCAGCTTGATTACATTCGACCCACACCGGAATAGTTCAGCATGGAAACTGAAATACTGCACCCTGGAAGGCACTTAAATCAGCTAGTGCATGGTTTCCCAATAGCATTCACTAGTCATCACAAGTAGACAGCAAACACATTATTCCTGTGCTAGTGTAAGCTTCTCCATTCAGAGCACGCCAACACCTTTGCTATGGGAAATTGTCTCACAGGCATGACTAGGCATGCCTCAATATACTATTAAGAAATGCCATACTGAAAGAGAACAATTGTTCACCTAGTTCTTTGGCTCATCTCCCATAGAAACCAGTGCCAGCTACTTCTGGATAAGGTATAATACCTTCAGAGTTATAATGTTGGTCAGGATTCTCAACCTAGGGGTTATGAAAGCTATCAAGGGGTTGCAAACACCTTGCCCTTCACATATTGCTAAATTGGAGAGGTCTGGGTGAGGGTGCTGGTATGAAGAAAGGGACCCATTATAGAAAAGTTGAGAATCATTGACAGAGGTAATCACCTTTAGTAATTATTGAGAATTTATAATATAATGTGCAAGGGTGCCATTTAGGGGGGACAGGGGAGGGACTAGTGCCCCCCCCCAAGTTTCATACCTGTGGTCTGCTCACAGCGCATGCCCTAACCTGATAGGTGCTGGAACTAGCAGTGCTGAGGGTGCTGCCATACCCCCTGGCTTGAAGTGGTTTCCATCACATACAGTAGAACCTCAGAGTTACGAACACCTCGGGAGTGGAGGGTGTTCATAACTCTGAAGTGTTTGCAACTCTGAACAAAATGTTGTGCTTGCTCTTTCAAAATTTTACAACTGAACATTGACTGAATACAGCTTTGAAACTTTACCTATGAAGAAAAATGCTGCTTTCAATCATTAATTCAAATGAAACAAGCACAGAAACAGTTTTCTTACCTTGCCAAATCTTTTAAAACTTTCCATTTATTTTTTAAGTAGTTTACATTTAACAGTACTGTATTTGCTTTTTTGGGGTGGAGTGGGGGGGAGGGGTCTCTGCTGCTGCCTGATTGTGTACTTCTGGTTCTAAATGAAGTGTGTGGTTGACTGGTCAATTCATAATTCTGATGTTCATAATTCTGAGGTTCTACTGTACAGGGTTTACAGTTTGGTTCAATGGCTCTCAGAACTCCCACTATACAAATTGTTCCAGCACCCCTGCCTAGCCCCAGATGGAGCTCTCAACTGCAACACAACTTGAGTGTGATATGTGATGAATTCTGTGCTGCTCCCAGCTTCTGCCTTTGGGGCAGGGTGTTTGTTTATAAATAGAGGCAGGGTGGTTAAGATAATAAAAGGCTTGTCATTAAATTAAGGATTTTTAGATGATCCTGAAAGCATTGCCAGACACTCCAGGTAAGAGATAGGAAACAAAGGGTAGGAATAAATGGTGAGACAGGAGAAAGGTAAATAGTGGTGTTCCCCAGGGGTCTCTATTGGGACAAGTGCTGTTCAACATATTCATAAATAATCTGGAAAAGGTGTAAATAGTGAGGTGGCAAAATTTGCAGATGATACAAAATTACTCAAGATAATTAAGTCTAAAGCTGACTGCAAAGAGTTAGAAAGGGATCTCACAAAACTGGGTGACTGGGCAACAAATGGCAGATGAAATTCAATGTTGATAAATGCAAAGTAATGCACATGGCAAAATATAATCCCAACTATACATACAAAATGATGGGGTCTGAATTAGCTATTACCACTCAAGAAAGAGATTGTGGATAGTTCTCTGAAAACATCAGCTCAATGCACAGCGGCAGTCAAAAAAGCAAACAGAATGTTGGGAATGATTAAGAAAGGGATTGATAATAAAACAGAAAATATCATGTTGCCTCTATATAAACCCATGATACGCCCACATTTTGAATACTGCGTGCAGATTTGGTCACCCCATCTCAAAAAAGATATTAGAAACGTTACAGAAAAGAGCAACAAAAATTATGAGGGGTATGGCATACCTTCCATATGAGAAGAGCTTAAAGACTGGGACTTTTCGCCTTTCCAACCATTCCAACAGCCTGACTATGGAAGGATGGAAACCTTCCGCCTCACACCACACATTTCTTGAGAAGTGGGTAGGTTGTTTTGAGGAGGCAGGTGGTGATGGCTTGGAGGCAAGGTGAGGTAAATATCTGTGGTCGAATAGCCCATTTTAGATGCTTTGCTTGTATTCTTCTTTTTTTTACATCTCGAATGTGGGCAGATCAGAAAGCATAGCTGAAGGTGCTGGAGCTGAGGCAAGGTTCAAGGAATTAGAAGAAAGGAAAGGTCAAAGGGATATGCTGTTGTACCGAGAGGCAATCTATCTGTGTAGGTTGTTGGGTAGAAGGTGTTAGTAGAGAGGAAGACAGAAAGGAGTTTTTCCTGACTGGAAAAGGATTATAAACTTATTCCCAGAAGAGACAAGGTTCATCGTAATACTTCACAAGAGGCAAGGATGTAACATAGCCAAGGAACAAGCCTAGTCCTGGACTCATACCAAATCACAAGGAAGTAAGACCAGGCCATAGAAACAAATCAGGATGAGACAAGAATTGACTGAAGGGAGAAGAGGACTCACAGATTACCATTGGCTGCCCATCATCTCCAGTGCTTGCCACAAGATACTGGCTTCCAAAATAATTCCCAAAGGTGACTAAAGATAAACTGAATTTGACAAAATCAAATTAATAAATGAGGCTTGACTGGGTGAGGCTGGACTGAGTTAAATTCTCAGGAAAAGATCCCTCAGAGGCTGCCATTTGATTTCAACCTTGCTTGCACATAGTCAGGGGCACCATTTCTGGTTTTGGTGGGGGGAGCAATTTTAACTGTGATTCCAGGGGCTACTTAGGCACTTGAAAACTCTAGTTTTTTGGCAGATAACTTAGCAATTAGCTGACAGGAGCACTATATCTAATCCCTATATAAAAGAAAGAGAATTAAATATTAGACCCACTCAGCTCTAATACTAACATGTTCTGACATCTTGTGGCAAGTCACTTAAGGAACACTGGTTAGGTTTACAATTTTAATGTATATTTTTACTTTGTTACTAACTCTACAGAGAGAGAGAAAGACCCCATCAGGATTCCTGGGTTCTATTTCAGCTCTGGGAGGGGAGGGCGGTCTAGTGGGTTACAGCAGGGGGCAGATACATCTGTGTTCTATATAAGAACATCAGCCATACTGGGTAAGACCAAAGGTCCATCTAGCCCAGTATCCTGTCTTCCAACAGTGGCCAATGCCAGGTGCTTCAGAGGGGAAGAACAGAACGGGTAATCATTGAGTGATCCATCCCCTGTCGCCCATTCCCAGCTTCTGGCAAACAGAGGCTAAGGGACACGCAGAACATGGTGTTGCATCCCTGCCCAGACTGGCTAATACCATTGATGGACCTATCCTCCATGAACTTATCTAGTTCTTACTGGAATCCTGTTATAGTTCTGGCCTTCACAACATCCCTTGGCAAAAAGTTCCACAGGTTGACTGTGAAGAAATACTTTCTTTTCTTTTTTTTTTATTTAAACTGCTGCTATTAATTTCATTGGGTGACCCCTAGTTCTTGTGTAGTGTGAAGGAGTAAATAACATTTCCTTATTCAATTTTTCCACACCATTCATGATTTTATAGACCTCTATCATATCCCCCCTTAGTCATCTTTTCTAAGGTGAAAAGTCACTAGGAGGGTGGTGAAGCACTGGAATGAGTTACCTAGGGAGGTGGTGGAATCTCCTTCCTTAGAGGTTTTTAAGGTCAGGCTTGACAAAGCCCTGGCTGGTATGATTTAGTTGGGGATTGGTCCTGCTTTGAGCAGGGGGTTGGACTAGATGACCTCCTGAGGTCCTTTCCAACCCTGATATTCTATGATTCTATGATTTTATGGTGATGGGGGCTATATAAATGGAAAGATCTGATTAAGGGCTGTCATTACTCCAGGTCTCTTATTTTGTTGAACTGATTTTCTAGGACTTCCAGTATGGGTCCCTTCAAAGGCACTAGACTTACTGGCAGCATTTGATGATACTAACCCTTTACTGGTCTCTCAAATATCTTTTGCCTACTATTGGCGAATGTATTGATAAAGGGCAATGTAAGTTGGATACAATCAGTGCTGTTTTTTACAACTCTGGAATAAGATTATTAGAGGATTACAAAAACAGGGAGATGTACAGCATTGGTTCTCATGGCCAAAGGAAGGGGCATAGCACAGCTGGGGGTTTTCAGGATAAAATATGGAAACACATTAAAGCATGTGTAGCTGTTTTGTCTGCCTCATTCTCATTCTTGTGGGGAACTTCCACTGGGTTTTTTTGGAAAATGTCAGGAAATATCTTGATGCTATCATTAATTCTTCCAGGACCTTTGTTCCTGCACCACTGCATTTGATATTATACAAATACATAAAACAAATACCATTAATATTTTACTTTACATTTAGTAATAATTAGAACTTTATGGGGTAGCTTGCAAAGATCATACCACAAGTGCTATGGAGTATATCAGTGAATCTGACCAGCATAGGGCCTTGTTGTTTACACATGTAAGCAGTCCCAATGGGGCCATCGTGGATATTAAGTATAGCACAGGCTTATATCACGACAGAATATAAAGGCTATGAATATCACTTCCTGACTTTGGAATGTATTTTTCTTCAAGCTCAGGGGATATTTTTTAGCAAAGGATTAGTCAATTTTTGCATTGATGGTATTTGTGTGGCTTCTAATATTCTCAACATAGGCAGACAAATTCAGCTTCCCCCCACTTTTCCCATTGTAATAGTGTCCCAGGAACAATATGAAACCAAAGAATGAGGATATGCAAGGACCAGAATCACACAAATAGTTCTTCACTCTTTTCTATACTGTACAAACTAACATTTGCCACTAAGTCTGCTCCTTTTGGGCAGACATATACTGAAAAAGTATCAGTTTGTAACCTACATTCAGAAGTTCCTCTTCACTATATATCACAAGACCATAGATGGAGAGTTTTATATAGTTCATATCAATGTTGCAAAGAGCACCAGGATAAGACCAGTGCTATGAATTATCTCAGGGGCTTAATCCTTCATCTCTTGGTTCCTAACCTGGATATTCACATTGGTGATATTTATTTCAACAACTTTGGAAATATATTGTACTGTAGTTGAAAGCCTCCATTAAATGATAGATGCCTGACTTCCTGAAATGTCACTGGACAATATTGCAAACTAGCTATATTTTGCCATATCATTGTTAGAATAAGAATTACTCAAATATCAGCTACTGGTAAAACCAAAATTGAGGTCCAGAAGAAGTCTAACAGGTTTCAACCTTTCTGGAGCTTCCCCACAATAGTCATATTTTATGTTAAAATGTGGTAGTAACCAATGAAAACATTGCACTAGAAGCTGCTTTCTAAGACCCCCTAGGACTTCACAATTGTTAGAGTGCAGCACATTATGAATACATCCAAATTCATGCCAATAGCAACAAGAGAACTCAGGTCTTCTGAAATTAAAAGAAGAGACTGGAGCTAAAGCACGAGCACATTAACTACAGGAACTCCTCACTTAAAGTCATCCTGGTTAATGCTGTTTTGTTGTTAAGTTGCTGATCAATTAGGGAACATGCTCGTTTAAAGTTGTGCAATGCTCCCTTCTAACGTTGTTTGGCAGCCGCCTGCTTTGTCCACTGCTTGCAGAAAGAGCAGCCCGTTGCAGCTAGCTGGTGGGTGGTTGGAACCAGGGTGGACCAGCAGCCCCCTATCAGCTCCTCACTCCCCTAAGTTCCCTGTGCAGCAGCTGTCCCTCCCCACACTGCCATGTGCTGCTCCTGCCCTCTGCCTTGGAGCTGCTCCCAGAGATTCCTGCTTGCTGTACTGGGGAAGGGAGGAAAAGGGGGGCTAATGTCAGGGTGTCTCCCCCTCCCCTCTGCTCCTGCACCCCGCTTACCCCATCATCCATAGAGCAGGGGGGACACACGACCGAGGGAGGGAGCTTCTAGGCAGTAGCTGCCATCTCAGGTCTCAGCAAGCTGATTTAATTAACAAGGCAGTGTACTTAAGCCTGGGGTCAGCTACTTAAAGGGGAAATGTACACTTCCTCTCTCACACACAGGGTGTGTGTCTCTGTCTGCCCGCCCTCCCTCCTTTCCTGCTGCCTTGTAGAGTGTTGTCAGAGTTAACCCTTCAGGGCTCAGTCAATTGCTAGTTCATTTAGCAGTAAGGCATTCCCTGGGAAATATCCCACCCTCTGACTCCTCCACCTCAACCAAGCTTCACAATCATCATCGCTGTGTACCAGTATTAAATCGTTTGTTTAAAACTTATACTCTGTGTGTGTGTGTGTGTATATATATATATATATATATATATATATGTATATAATATAGTCTTTTGTCTGGTGAAAATTTTTTTCTGGAACCTAACCCCCTCATTTACATTAATTCTTATGGGGAAATTGGATTCGCTTAACATCGTTTCGCTTAAAGTCGCATTTTTCAGGAACATAACTACAATGTTAAGTGAGGAGTTTCCGTAGTTGTTCCTTATAATATCACCTAACTCCAGTGTAGGGATTAGGGTAGGGCAGACCCACCAGAGAAAGAAGAATCCCTGGTGTCAATCATGATGGGAGCTCAGACTAGATATAATGGCAACTGACTGGCCAACGTCTAACTCCTGGCAAACTTGGATCACTAACATGGTAGCATGTAACAGAGTAACTAGCTAACTGGACCAGTTCCACAATCCCACTCTTAGCTGCACATGGACATATGAGACTTATTGACAATGAACATGGGTGGCTAGTGTGCTTGTATTCTGGGTCTAACCTGTCTAGAGTGTATATGTCCTGGTTCTGGAGCTAGTTTTGCATACAAAGCAGATAAGCTTTATAAAATATTTGTTCCTCTTCCTGGTGTGTTTTTATGGGGGAAATGTTAATAGAGGCCATTTATATGTTGTTGCACAATAATTAGTTCACTAACATATGTGAAACCTCTTCTCTCCCCACTCAGAATTATACTTTGACACTTTATTAGTTAGATGCAAAGAAATGGAGCCAGATAAACAAAGGTGCACCTGTGGACTTGATCTGGCTTTTAGGGTGGTTCATTTTTCTTACTGGCCATTTTAGATCTATTCCAAAATATTACTTGAACCATGCAGCTGAAAGTCGCAAGTGGCTATCACGGCTTCTGCTTCAATGTGATGCCAATATTTTGTTGAGCCTAAAGCTTCAGCCTTGTTGATACAATTTTGATGAAGTGGAATAGCGGAATCCTCAGTGTCTGAGCTTACCAGCTGCATGGAATAAATGTATATCATTACATTCTATTTTAATGTTTATTAGCACAATCTGTGATGAAACTATGTCATATCAATGGCCAACTTGTTAACAGTGAGAGTTTTGGGGCATGACATTATTCACACGGAAGAGTTTTGCTGCTGACTTCATATGTAGGAAGTGTCCCACTCCAAAAAATGGATTTAATGGCATGTGCTCCCCTTTAGCACACCGGGGATAGGATTACAATGGAAACAATTGTGTTGTGAAGGCTCCTTTGCTATGCCTCAGATTATTCAGCTGAAGTGACAGTGTTTTATCTGGCTGAGGTTGTGTACAGTCCCTGGGTTTTTTAATCTGTCCCGAGGAGGATCGGTCCTGAGCAATGTCCCAGGAGTCTGTTTTTAAACACAACAGCTATCCTCACATGTCAGATATTATGGTGATGAGGGGATACAAGAACCTATATAGAATGCTCCCCTTCTTGCATCGGGAGAAGGTAACTTACAGGTTTCCTCTCTCACTTCATTAGCGTCCCTCCCCTGCAAATCTAAAAACCAGCATTGATACTCAACCCCTAGAAGTGAGGAGCTAAGGCTAAAAATCAAACCTACATCTCCTCCTTCATGACAGGGCAAAGCTCTTCTAAGCCAACAGGCCACTCCCAACCATTTGCTTTTCACTTGTTAACGTGTTGTGTTAAAAATCACGAGACACTGCCAGGCCATTGTATATAGAGCTCCTACCTCTCAATAGGCCGCCACTCGGGGTGGCTCCCAGCGCTGCTGGCTCCCAGCGCTGCATTAGTCACAGTTCTCATTATACTAAACCCTGTGGGAGTCGCGGCAGCACAAACCCTTTGTGCAGCTGACACTGTACTGTGAGTTCAGGCTGATCAACAAAATGACAGATTTTACCGAGCTCCAGTCTGATGCGATTTGAACTTCTCAAAATTGTTGATTGCAAATCAGGGTCATACAGAGGTCATCTGGCGCCCTAGATAGCTCATCCCTACACTGGTGACTTCTTTCCTGCTCCAGCCCCTAGAAACAGACAAGATTCAAAATTCAGTTGTCCGTTTTAATCAAATTCTACATGAATATGTGCTTCAAAGGAATGAGGGAGATGTGAAATGTCAGAGCAAAAGGAAATATTTTAGGTCTCATCTGCTCACTGGAAGTAGAAACCAGTGTTAACTAAATCTGAAGAAAATGTACATGGTAGTAAAGAATGTGTTTGCTAAGGGCACAGTGTTTATAAGTGGCTGAATACTATAAGGAATGATTAGTAGGGAGCAAATCCTAATGTGCACTTTGCTTTTTAATAGAATGAAAATGGAAGCTAGTTACTTGTGAAAGTTGCCAGATGACACCCACTGCAGACCTGCCTTTGTCCCCAGAACAAGTACAACACAGGCTGCAGCAGCGGACGCAGTCTCTGCCAAAGTACCTCAAATCTGATCTACAGGGGCCCAGATTCTGGGGGTGAGAGGTTAGGCTGGTTGTCTTCAATCACTGGCCTTTCTGCTAAGACTGCCAACCAGGGCACTAGTTGTGATGCGGGCACGTGTCTATTAGGAAAAAGCTAACTCATTTCATATAGACAAGGCATGGCAAGTGTGACCTAAATTCCGTGCAACTCCAGTGCAGCAGACTGGAAATTCTGCAGCAGCACCAGCTAAATTAAAAATGGGGCAGAGTGTTTGGAATTAAGTATGAAAATGATGAACACAATCAGAACATCATCCCGCGTATTATTTAATGTAACTCATTTGGTGTTGCCCCTAAATGTTTCCGTTTCAATGTGCTGCAGAATTTTGTGTAGAAAATATGTGTATAAGTTGTCCAGGGGGAAGCAGGAAGTTTGGGCAGCTGGGTCGGGGACAGCTGGGGCTTTTGCTATCTGGGGAGGTGGGGGAGTATATCTAGGACAAGCATATAAAGGGAATGTTTCTGATGAAATGGTGAACAGGAGAACCGTTGATAACATTTAAATTGTCATAGTTAGCTTCCAAAGTTAACACTCCCATTGAGATGAATAGTCGTGTTAGTCTGTATCCGCAAAAAGAAGAACAGGAGTACTTGTGGCACCTTAGGCCTTGGCTACACTTACCGGCAAGTTCGACGGCTGGAAATCGAACTTCTGGGTTCGACTTATCGCGTCTAGTCTGGACGCGATAAGTCGAACCCGGAAGTGCTCGCCGTCGACTGCGGTACTCCAGCTCGCCGAGAGGAGTACCGCGGAGTCGACGGGGGAGCCTGCCTGCCGAGTGTGGACCAAGGTAAGTTTGAACTAATTCGAAATAAGGTACTTCGAACTTCAGCTACGTTATTCACGTAGCTGAAGTTGCGTACCTTAGTTCGAATTAGGGGGGGTAGTGTAGACCAAGCCTTAGAGACTAACAAATTTATTAGAGCATAAGCTTTCGTGGACTAGAAGAAGTGGGCTGTAGTCCACGAAAGCTTATGCTCTAATAAATTTGTTAGTCTCTAAGGTGCCACAAGTACTCCTGTTCTTCTTTTTATTGAGATGAATGGAGCAGGTCACACCTCTCGGAGTTATTGTTAGGCTGTTTGAAGACTCAGGCAAACATCACTGTATAAGTCTGCATTTGGTTCACATTTGGAAGATCTTCACAGGCTGCCAAAATGTTTTAAAGGAAAACTGTTCATGTCAGGGAAACTGTCTCGCTTTTCAACAAAAACCAGAAAATTGTGAAACAATACAAATGTTGGCGGGACATTTTCATTTGCAAAAAAGTTTTCACCCAAAAGATTTTGACCCCCCCCACTAAAAATGTAGGGTCTGCTTCTCAGCTCCTCTGTTGACTTTGATGGAGCTCTGCCAATTTACACCAGCTGAGGATCTGGCCTATAGATTCTTACAAAGGGAAAGCTTTGATTGTGGAGCCCAATTCTGCAGCAAGGGGTCGATTCTGTGGCTAAATTCGTGGCTTCTGGATTGTGGTGCACACAGGGGTCTGCATATAGACAACTGACCAGAAATGAAGCTCAAACAGCAGCAACTTTCAGTCACCATGGACCCACATCAAATTTGAGCCAGAGACCTAAAAGGTAAAGGCTCTCCTTACCAATCCTGAGCCGTCATTAGACTGACTGGAAATATCACCACCTTCCGGTTGAAATCTAAATCCCAAATCTTTAATTTTGCCATCCCACAGTAACAAACAATACATTAGACTTTATAAGGTGCTTAAGCACCACAGAGATGAGCATGGTATAAATAACCTAAGTAGAGTATATCAATAGCCACCTAGCCCAAATGATAAATTAAGGCTGGGATATTTAAGTGAAACTAAAGGAGCTAGATGCCCATATCCCATTGAAATTTAATGGCTGTTGGGCTCCTAACTCCCTTTTGAAATCCCAGCCCAAAATATTAGTGAGCTCCCTATGGAGTGCTGGAGCCAGATCCTTAGTTGGTGTATATCTGCATAGCTCCATTCAATGGAGTTGTCTTCAGTGGAGCGCTTCTAATTTACATCACCTAGGGAATCTGGCCCTTGGAGTTTTCACTCCAACTGCTTCATTTTAGGTCTCAATTTCCTACCCTCCAGCCTTTCTAATTTTCTTCTATAAGACAGCAAATGCATACATTCAGCATTTTACCCAAGAGCTAGGAAAATAGCTTCTGAGACCCAGCTATTCTGGAGGGGTCACTGCAGTGCAGTCTGCTCAGAGACGGAGAACTGTTGCTCTGCAGTCAACAACATTCCCAAGTGCAAAAGACTCCTGAAAAGGTCTCATGTGAAGTAACCCCACTGTGGTATCACCAACAAAGGGCAACTTAACATCCAACCCCTCTTCACTGTCACTCAGTTGACATTTCTGACTGTCACCTGGACTATCAGGGACAAACTGACTATATCAACATATAGCTTACAAACACCACCACAAAAATATTATTTTCCGATATAGCAAGATGTTTGGAGTAGTCAGAAGGCAGCCAGGAGCATGGCCCAAGGGCCAGAGGAATGATACAAAGTGTTTTGTGTTCCATTCCCAACTGCATCTACCCAGGTATTCTTCAGAGAATAATATGTTAGCAATGTTACTGTACTCATTTGAACTTGGATACCTGATGGCCATTATTTATACATAGTAAGTATATTCCATGGATTTTCTGATAACCTACCACATCAAACTTTTAACTAGGTAATTGTCTGCAGTCACAGATCTTCTGTACAGCTCTACACAAACAAATATGTACTCACTTGCAAAGGAGAAGTAATTGCTTTGAATAGGACAATGATTAGCTGCTTCAAAGACAGGTTCTTTGCTGTGTGACTAAAAGGTCAAGTCAACAAGTTCAAGCCAGTCTGACTATTCTAGTCAAGCCATAATACTCCCCTCTACTGTACCTATTACTTGCTAAATGAACCCATAATTATTTTAAACTGAAAGTTTTGAGCAGCAGTTGTACTCCAATACCTATAACCTAAACGCTGCCAGTCTGATACTTGAATCTAAATCTTAGCCATAATACTTACTAACATAGGGAGAAGGTGATTGATCAGCATCACACTGTCTTATGTGAAATAATGCATGCTGCTGAGCATTGAGAACACGAATTGATGACATGGAAAACAAGTTCTGACTCATATGGGTTAGGTCATTAGCAGGAGTGCTTGAAAGCATGAGACATGAAAAACTGTCTCAGAGTTTCTGAGATGGACTTCAATACCCTAGTGTTGGGTGAAGCAGAAACAGGTAAGATAGGTAAATAACACAAGTTAGATAGATCAGAGACTTTTCATAATCAATTCTGAGGATGCTGGGTATGGATGATTTTGAACTTCTTCTATGATGAATGATCTAAAGGTCATGGCAGCTCTTATCCCTGGGAAGGCCAATAAGGCCACAGCTTGTATGGGTGGCATGAAGGACACAGTTTAATAACTGGCTCATAAATTTTAACCCCATCATCCTTTCTGATCAGGGCAGGAGGTATCTGGTGTGGTGGTGCACACCTTGCTAGTAGGAGATTTGGAGCTCAAACTGTCCACCTGCTGTGTCCCTGCAGCAACAGCAGCTGCTGTTCCTCCCCAAACATCTTTATAGCATGCAAAAAACATTCAAGTATGTTTTAAGCACGAAACTACAAGGCAATTAGTATGTTGCTGCAAATAGCAATGTAGCATTAGTATGTTGGCTGCTGTGTCAGGATGTCACCACCCAACATGCATGTTGACCCTGGCAGTTCAACCAAATTAAGAGCTCAGGTGGCACAGAGGAACTGGATACTGGTTGTTACTGGCCAGATTAGAGATGTCCCGATAGCATAAAGCCAACAGAACTGGCTCTTGTGTGAATTGTCTCCTCACAGTGGTCTCCAACCCTAGGGGGGGTGTTAAGGGTGGGAAGAAGATGGGATGTGACCAGGTGAACCACTCAAGGAGTCATCATTGGCTGCCTTTTAGACAGCCTCTCCTACACCAGGTCTGAGATGTCTTTCTCTTGGCTGCAGATTCTGAGGTGTTCCTGCAGAAATGAGAATGTGACTTAACTTTGAACAACAGACACAATGCAGGAGGAACTCTGACATGCAATTGGACTTCTAAATGTTCTAGCAAACTTTGATTTGCTTCCCCCTGCCCCACTCAATGTGTTTCTACCACTGATTTTGTTCAAAACAGCACACATTCCATGAGAGCAGAAATGTTTAATGTAATTACCTCTGATGAATGATACTGACATGCATTGTCTTTTCTTTCTGGAAACCCTTGAATCTAAATGTTTTTACTTTTAGAAAAACTGTGGGTTTAAAAGAAGATGATCTTTTCTTTTACAGTAGCTTGTCATCCTGTAAATTTCAATGCATTCTCATATCATTCATGAGGAAGGTAATGTTCTTTTGTAGAAAGGCAACCTTTTGAATTTTGAGTTTCATCTCAGTGGTTGTTTTCTTTGTCCACAAAAAAAATAAAAAATTAAATAAAATCCCTGCGCTCCCAGAGCCTGTTCCTGATGACAGCACTAGCATGAGTTCATAATGCCATTTAAAGCTCTCCTCTCCTGCTGGCCCTTCTTCCACTGATGTCAATTGCATGAGGTCATAAATAAGGTCTTCCCTAGAGAGTGCAACTGCTGATGTTTCACCATAACCTTACCTCTTGGCCTCTTTCATCCATAAGTTGCTTGTATAAGATGGGCCAGGACCACCAGCAGCAGTGTTGCTGTTGAAAATCCTTCTCATGCTGCCAGAGCCATACAACAGCCTTAAATCACAACAGGGATGTGAACAAAAGGAGACCTTTTAGAAGCAGGCGAGGAAAGAGACAAAGAAGATTTCGCTTGCTTATTGCATTGAAAATGTAATGTGAATAGCAATCTTTTGTCATATTCTAAGATTTTTGACTCTGCACATATACACACAAGCCAAATGTTCAAACCTGTGTGCATAATATTAGACTCCTAAACACATATTTAGGCTCCTAAATAAAAGCGGCCTGATTTTCATAGGTTCACAGCATCTGCAGTTCTCAGTTAATCCCAGTTGCACTTCCTTGCTCTTGGAAGAGGGTTTAGCGCTCCCTTTCTCCGGCTAAGAGTACTGCCCTTTTACAATAAATCTCTGGAATGCAGGGGAATGACTCTGTGGGGAAGGGTTCAGAGGTTGAGAGGGACATGTTTGTTGGTGCTATGTGTGCATGGAGTTCTCAGGTCAGTGGTCAGTCAGAGTGAAGAGATGCTTAATTAACTGCAGTGACTGAGACATAAATGTTAGGCCAATCTCTTCACTTTGATTGGCTAACAACAGTCTTCACAAAGGATACAGACACTTGCATGCTGTACAGTTGATAAGAAATAACCATACAATTATTATACAACCCAGATCCCTTAAACACTCAGAATGCAGGGAACTGCATAACTGAGGGGTGAGTATACACAACAACCCTCCAGCATCTCTGGATTGGCTGAGGCAATTACATTTCAGTATGTTTAACCCAGATGACAAGAGCTATAGTGGAGTGGAAAGGGAATGATGCAGACTCTGCACTGGGCAGGGAGAAAGAAGAGTTGGGAGAGCCTGAATAGAAGAGGGAGTTTAGTTGCTGGCTGTTATTGTGGATGTGCGTGCTCTGGGGTATAAAGAATGAGAACAGACCTCAAGCTACGACAACCACAGGGCCTGTGCCAGCACAGCAATAGCCCCCTACTGTAGATGCTGCACAGACCAACAGACGTTTTTCTGCTGGTATAAGAACACCACCTCCCCGCCCGAACATTAGGCCCTGTCTACACTGGCAAGTTTCTGCGCAGTAAAGCAGCTTTCTGTGGTGTAACTCCCGAGGTGTACATACTGCCAAGCCACTTACGCGCAGAAACTGTGCAGTTGCAGTGCTGTAAAAAAACACCCTGACGAGAGGCGTACAGCTTTCTGTGCCTGGGGTACTGCGTCACGGTGCCAGTGTAGACACTATGGCAATTACAGTGCTGCAATTGGTCTCTGGGAGGTGTCCCACAATGTCTGTTCTTGCCCCTCTGGTCACCAATTTGAACTTTACTGCCCTGCCCTCAGGTGACCAACCGTGAGCCTCAGCCCTTAAATTCCTTGGGAATTTTGAAAGTCCCCGTCCTGTTTGCTCAGTGCAGTGGTCTCAGCGCATCTTTCCAGGTGACCATGCCTGCTTCATGCACCAGGCGATCCCCCGCTTGAAGCAATGCCAAGCTGCTGGACCTCATTAGCATTTGGGGAGAGGAGGCTGTCCAGTCCCAGCTGCACTCCAGCCATAGGAATTATGATACCTACGGACAGATTTCACGATGCATGACAGAAAGGACCAGGACCGGGACACACTGCAGTGCAGGGTCAAAGTGAAGAAGCTGTGGAACGCCTACCACAAGGTGCAGGAGGCAAACCACCACTCCGGTGCTGCGCCCACGAGCTGCTGGTTCTACAAAGAGCTGGACGCAATACTCGGTGGCGATCCCATCTCCACCACAAAGGCCACTGTGGATACTTCGATGGCTCGCGTGCCAGTCGAGAGTGGACCGAGCCAGGAGGAGGAAATCTTGGACTAGGATGTGGAGGGAGAAGGAGAGGGGGACCTAGAAGCAGAGGATGACTAGGAGGTCAGAGATACATTCAGCCAGGAGCTTTTCTCTATCCCGGAGCGGGGTAGCCAGTCACAGCTGTCGGATCTTGGCAAAGCGCAAACAGGAGAGGAGGCCCCTGGCAAGTGGCTTTGATTTTGGGAATCACTGAAGCGAGTTGCTGAGGGCAGGAGGGTTGCAGAAAGCAGACTTGTGTCTGTATGATGCGCGTACCACCACATGCCTAGTCTGAGCGGCGGAACAGGGTGTTGATTGACTCCCTTACTTAGAGTGACCAGATGTCCCGATTTTATAGGGACAGTCCCGATTTTTGGGTCTTTTTCTTATATAGGCTCCTATTACCCCCCAGCCGCTGTCCCAATTTTTCACACTTGCTGTCTGGTCATCCTACCCTCACCTCACAGGAATCTGCCTCAGAGATCTCCAGGAAACTCTCATGGAGATACTGGGCAATCCACTGCCACAGGTTCTTTGGCAGAGCTGCTTTGTTTCTTGCCCCATTAAGGGTAACTTTCCTGTGCCACTCTGCTGTCACTGGGGGACGGGGGGACCATTGCCGCACACAGGCAAGCCACATAAGGACCAGGGCAGAAGCCGCAGTCTTGGAGACGACCCTCCCTTGATTTCCTGTGCACCCTCTGCAGCGAGATATCTTCCATAATGAACACAGCCTGTGGAAAGTGTGGGGACAGTAATGATTATAAGGTCCCCCCTACAGTGCTGGCTCTCCCTAAGAACCAAGTGCCCAGTGTACAGTATGGTCCTGGAACACTGATTTCCACTGACCCTGCGGTTGCTTACCATTTTGGGGGTCTTGTGTCTTATATGTGTTTGTCTGGGGTCAGCCAGTTAGTGACAGGTATGTGAATAGTAGCTGTGTTTTAAATCACTGAATCAGTAGTCTGTATGTTGAAAACAATACTGCTTCCGTAAAATGTTGCATTTTGGCTTCACAGAGATGACCTTGGGAGCCCAGCCTCCCTCTTTGTTATCGCCGGCTGAATGGCTGCACAGAATTAGAAAGCGGCCAAGAAGAACTAAAGAGGACTTTCAGCGTGGGGTCATGATGCATTCTGCAGCCAAAAAACAGGAATTGAAGGAGTGGCGGGACAGCGAGAAGAGGGACCGAAAGGAGAACGCAGCGCGCCAGAATGAAGCCACGGAGTGGCTCTTAAATGTTATGGAGCGCCAAGCAGACACGCTCCAGGCGCTACTAGCTCTGCAAACCAAACAGCTCCGTGTCCGCCCTCCCCTGCAGCCGCTGTTGCAAAACTCTTTCCCATGTGCCCCCCACAGATGCCGCCAACATACTGGCTCCAGTCTATACCTGAGGCATTCCACTCCTCCCTCCTCACAGTCCAGCACTGTGGATTCCCACTAATCCACTGTACTCAACACCCGTCCCTCTGCAGTTTGGCTCTGCTGAAGAACAGTACCCGCTGCATTGTACTCCAAAGGAGAAGGTTGGATATGATACCTGGACATACACAAATCTTTAACCGTCCCAGGACCCCTCTTCCTCCTGGGACCTTTCCTTCCCCCATCCCCCTCAGTGTTGATGTGTTTTTTTGTTTGTCTCTCTCCTCCGGTTGTTGTTTTTTAATAAAAGAATTGTGTTCGTTTGACAGCAATTTTTATTCTATTAATTGAAAGCAAACAGAGCCCTGCAAAGCAACAGGCAATTTTCTTAAATCTTCATTGTGCTTTGTCTGCACCAATCACAATCACCTCCTAGCATTACAAGCACTGCACTCCTGAGCATAGCAACAAATATTAGTGGCTTTCAGCTTCAAATTGCTGTCTCAAGGCATCCCCTGATCCTTATAGCCCCGCGCTGCACCCCTCTAATAGCCCTGGTCTCTGGCTGTTCAAACTCAGCCTCCGTGGTCCAGCCCTGAGTGAGGCTTTCACCCTTCCCTTCACAAATATTATGGAGTGTACAGCACGTGGCTATAAGCATAGGAATATTGTCATCAGCCAGGTCCAGCCTCCCATATAGGCAGCACCAGCAGGCCTTTAAATGGCCAAAAGCACACTTAACAGTCATTCTGCACTTGCTCAGCCTGTTGTTGAACTGCTCCTTGCTGCTGTCAAGGAGCCCCATGTAGGACTTCATAAGCCACAGAATTAAGGGGTAGGCAGTGTCCCCCAGGATCAAATAGACATTTCAACTTCCCCTACGGTGATCTTCTGGTCCGGGAAGAAAGTCCCTGCTTGCAGCTTCCTGAACAGGCCAGTGTTCTGAAAGATGCATGCGTCATGCACCTTTCCGGACTAGCCTGCGTTAATGTCCGTGAAACACCCACGGTGATCCACAGGCGCCTGGAGAACCATTGAGAAATACCCCTTGTGATTAATGTACTTGGTGGCTAGGTGGTCTGGTGCCAGAATTGGAATATGCGTGCCATCTATCACCCCTCTGCAGTTAGGGAAGCCCATTTGTGCAAAGCCATCCACAATGTCATGCACATTGCCCAGAGTCACGGTCTTTTGGAGTAGGATGCAATTAATGGCCCTGCACACTTCCGTCAACACGAGTCCAACGGTAGACTTTCACACTCCAAACTGGTTAGCGACCGATTGGTAGCAGTCTGGAGTAGCCAGCTTCCACTGTGCTTCTCCAACAACAGGGCAGCTCTTATTCTCATGTCCTTGCACTGCAGGGCTGGGGTGAGCTCCTCCCACAGTCCCAGGAATGTGGCTTTCCTCATCTGAAAATTCTGCAGCCACTGCTCGTCATCCCAGATGTGCATGACGATGTGAGCCCACCACCAGTACTTGTTTCCCGAGCCCAAAAGTGGCGTTCCACTGCGGTCAGCACCTCCATGAATGCCACAAGCAATCTTGTGTTGTAGCTACTACATGTGGCGAGATCAATGTCACACTCCTCTTGCCTTTGTAGCTTAAGAAATAACTCCACTGCCACTTGTGGCATTTTAAGGTGAGCAGCATATTGGTCAACAGTGTGGGATCCATTCCTGCAGCCAGAAGGATGGCGCCAAATGCAGACGGAAGCACAGGGATTGCTTAGATGCGAAGCAATGCATCATGGGGCATTGGGACAGGACCCAGGAGGCTCCACGACTCCCTCTGCCTTCCCACAACTCTTAGCAGCAGCAGAAGAAGAGATGCTCTGTGGGACAGCTGCCCAGAGTGCACCACTCCAAATACCGCTGCAAGTGTGAACATGCTACTGCGCAGGCAGCTGACAGTGTGAGAACACAACAGCGGTTTCCCTTCGGCGCTTTCTGAGCAGCACTGTAACTGCCGGCACTGTAACTCTGCCAGTGTAGACGTGCCCTGACTGTGTACAAAGAAATAATAATCAGAGGCTTGATCTACATGTAAAACTTATACTGGCATAGCTATGTCGGTCAGGAGTGTGAAAAACCACATTCCTAGCAACGTAGCTATGCTGACAAAACCCGCAGCTGTGGATGGAAGAAGGCTTCCTTCAGTGTAGCAGTCTCCTAGTGCTCCTGAGCCCTCATCCCAGATCCCCGTCTGGCAGGATTTCTTATATCAATGTTGATTTTCTTGCAATGTCTGGGGCACCAGAGCCAAATAATGAAGGAATGGGTGACAGCTCAGAAAGCCAACAGTCTTTAAATGCTTTGCGCCCTTCAGTCTCTAATAATCCAGGAGTTATCCATTCCCTGGGAAGGTTCCTCTTTTTAAAACCAGTAGCGTTCGATTACTTTGCACTTTCCACAGTTCTACCTAGTGAAGAGATGCCTGTGTACTGTGGGCAAAGGGGGAGAATGGGTGTCCTAATGCAAAGATCTCAAGAGAGTGAGTAATCCAAAGTACTGAAAGGAAAAGAAAAACATGAGGAATGTTTCCTCTTAGTCCAGTGAAATGATCTTTGGGACTCAAACAGCCTCTTCTCTTTTCTTTTTCTTTGACACTAAGGAGGGGGTGGAGCTGCGCCCTCCTATGTTACTTAGCCTGAGGAATGGTTCCAGTGATTGTTTTTCCAGTTGGATTGTTCTGCATTATCAGTTGCCCTACCCCTCACCCACCCGTATGAATGAAGGCCTTTGTGGGGGGACTCCAGGCTTCTTTTAATTACGTGCCCAGGGCTCACAGAGAAGCACAGAAGCCGGGCCATCATTTTGCCCAGTAAATAGAAACAGTCCCAATTCCTAGCTAGGTTGGTTCTCAAAAACAAGATGCTCCAGTGTAACCAGGAACATTAAGTAGTCTCTTGGTACACACAGAGAGAAGAGAGCTGGGGATTTCAATCCGCAACCAAGTCCCCAATGAAGTGATCAGACAGCAGAGTGGAGTGCAGGATGTCGTTGTTGAAATCAGGTACAATAAAATGCAATGGACTGGGCATATAGCTAGGCTCACTGACAATTGATGGACTGCAGTTGTTGCCGAGTGGTACCCGCGGGAACTAAAACGACCACTCGACCAACCTCCAAAGAGATGGGAAGATTTTATCGTGAAAAGGCCTGGCCGCACATGGAGAAGGAAAGCCAGGATAAGAGAAGAATGGAAGCTATGTTGTGATCGGCACAATCTGTATGAGGGCTGAAGGACCGATCGATGAAGGTGAAGTAGCCTCTTGGATAACTTGCCATTGCCTTTAGTTTACTGAACTATACAGTTCTTTACTGTATTATATAGTATCTATTTCTTTACTGTGCTGTATAACCTTAACCTATATGCCCGGCCCATTGCATTTTGCCCAGTCATTGTGCGTCATTCTCTGATTTCAGGAAAATCTCGGCAGCTGGATTACGAAAAACCCTTGATAGTCAAACTCAAGTTGATATGATATGACAGAAAAGAATCCATCATCCACGACCAGAGGTTTTTCTGTAAGATGGGGGGAAAATTCTTACTGGTATACAATAGTTTTCTTCTGCAGCTTTACACAGTATGTAGAACATCATATAGAAGTTTTCCCAAGAGAACGATAAATAGAATATTGCTGTGAGGGTATGTTTGGAACTGACTCCAAAGAGAAATGGAATATTTTCCTTATGGTGAACCGCAAGAAGATTTTACTATGTCCTGTTCTTTACATGACATATAAATAGAACCAGGAAAGGAGTGACTAATTAACATAACTGTTTGACCTTAGGTTGAAAGAAAAGAATACCAAGAAACTTCAAGAACTCACCCAATTCAACATGCAGGAAAATGTCACAGAGCTGGCACCTTAATTATATGCTAATGACATTGCCCTAAGGAGAAAAGCTTCAGAGGTTTGAAAGGAAAATAATATTTGAATGAAATGGGTTTATGTGAAATCACAGAGCCCTTTCTAACAACTGTTGTTTTCCCCCCTTATTTTTATTTTTGTTAGCATTTAAGAAACAAAAGAAGCTACATGAACCTTTGATATTTGTATTTGATTTTCAGCCTGTAGGCATGAATCAAAAAGAAAACGAATTCTGCAGCAGAGAGGTTTGAATGTGCAGACTTTCAATGAACCCTTTGTTCATTATATTTTTCTGGATTTACACATAACTAAGGCCATGTCTACCTTAAGAAGGCTATGGCAGCATAGCAACAGCATGGTAGCTATGCTACAAACCATAGCTAGGCTGGCATTACCCCTATGTAACGTAGATACCGCTTATAGTGACAAAGAGGGTTTTTCCTGTCGCTGTAGGAACTCCATCTCCCTGACTGAGAGTAGCTAGAATGCTTCCGTCACCCGAGCTGTATCTACACGGGGTGTTAGGTTGGCGCAGCTACAGCACTCAGAGGTGTGTCGATGTAAATTTCACGTGTAGATCATCTCCCTGTGGTTTTATCTTTCTAGTCAGTTATTTGCACCTCATGGGCCTAATTTCTCATCTGGTGTAAATGGAAAGCAGTGGAGCTGTGCCCATTTACACCACCTGAGGATCTGGTCTTATGATTTTAGGACTCACTGCATTCCCTTTATCTCATTGCTTCTGTTTCAGGGGTGGCTTCCCAAGGGCCTACATGGTCCAGTTGAATACTTAGAGTCCTCTACTGAGAGCAGGAACTAATGACAACATTTAATTGTCCAGTTTTTCTGACCCAAGTTTTCTACCATTTACATAATATATATTTAATAGCACTAAGATTACATGCTGTTTGATTATAAAGAATTCTTGTTAATTATTATTATTGTTTGGCCAGGAATCTTTGTTTAGATAGTTTTTCAAGACTCAGTTTTATTCATACCCTTGTCAGGCCTAACTTGCTTGTACTGAAGTCAATGGTAAATCTCCTATTGACTTTAGTAGGCGTAGGATGAGGCCCAAGCTGTATTTTAACTTTTGTTACTTGAAAAATCTTTCAATGAGCGCCACACAGAAGGACACCCCTCCCCCCTGTACCCACACAGGCTTCACTGTGAGGGAGTGAGGTGAGGCAGGGATCCACCAAACAGGGGTGGATAAGGGGCCTTAGATTTTGTTACCTGGTTTTTGAAAGAGGCACTGCACGGCCCCTCAAAAGGAAAACATACATGAAGTGCAAAAAGAGTCAAGTATCAATTTCTTTGAAGAATGCAAAAAACAAAACAAAACAAACAACCCAAACAAAAAATAACCTGCAAGCAATGCATGGAAATAATTTGAAATACTCAAAATAAATGAACAAATAAAAGTTCAAGAGGACCATTGTTGTATGCACAGATGCATAAACCAAACAAAACCAGCCATAACTATGAAAATAATCCTCCAAAATAATTACAGAGCATTCTGCTTTGTCCTAGCTCAGTGGGAAATCTTTGGGCTGAAAGTACCAGCATAGCCTCTGGCTAGCACAAGCCTGCATCTGCAGAGCCTTAAGGTTTATCTACATGGGGAAATTGACCAGAATAGCTATTGCAGAACAAACTATGCTGGAATAAATTCCCTTTATTCTGGAATAATTAGTGCTCTATCAAATCAGGGTAATTATTCTGGAATAAAATCACTTTTATTCTGGAATACAGTATCCACAGAGGGAGCTATTTCAGAATAACTATTGTGGAATAATATTCCACAATGGCTAGGCAAGTCAATTTCCCTGTGTAGACAAGCCATTATTCACCAGTTGTCCTGTTGACTTCAAGGCATGTTGAAAAATAATTGTTGACCATGACTGTTGACTTGCCAATTGCTTTGGAACAATGTTGTAAATAACCTGGCTTTGCTCTCAGTTTGAACTAAGAGACGCCAATGATGGGGCTTCTGTATAGTCTAAACAAAGATTATGAGAGAAAGTGTGTGTGTGTGTGTGTGTTTGTGTGTAAAATACAGACTCGTGTGTGTGTGTGTAAAATACAGAAAGGAAAGCAGGCTGTTTATTTCAAGCAGCTGGAGTCAATGTGCAGGAAGACAAACAACAGGAGCCTCTATTCAATCCTAATGAACAAATGGGGTCAGGGAACTCCTCTCAGACTGTCTGCGGAACGTTTCAGTTCACACAGTAACACCAAATGCACAGCTCTTCACCCCCATCTGCTTGATGGGTTGTCTAACACTTTCCAGATGAGTGTTGTTTATTTAGCTTATTGACTAAAGCAGCTGTTTCAGCTAACAGGAACTTCACATTTTCCAAAGACAGATATGAACCTTTAAAGGCTGGTGACCCCTCCCTCCTTCTTTTGAGAGAATATAAGCCACTCTTTGTAAAGAGAATTGATTTGCGTTACACTGGGCTTGAGCAGTTATAGAATCAAAAGTCTGAAGAGGAAATGAAAGTGAGTTCTGCTTCAAGAGAATTGCTGGAGATTGTTGGGTTTTGCTATGCAACATTACTTCCTTCCTTTAGTGTTGACTAGTATGAAAAATTTGGTATTGCCTGTAAGATATTGCCACTAAACTGGACTTATTCACAAAAATCTGAAGGCTGACTTACTGAATGAAAGAGGGATGCACTATACTTTACAAAATATCTTTGCTGTTGAATTGGGAAAGTTCAGAGGACAGTGCTTTAGTTTTCTGCTGTATGTAATTTAGTTGATCTTCATCTCACTAGTAGTGATAATTACTTCATTATCTACGTTTTTCGTGGTGTTCATCACCATAGCATCTCACAGACACTTGTGAATTTAACATCACAACATTCCTGTGAGGCAAAGAAGTACTATTATCCCCATTTTACAGCTGAGGAACAGAGAGGTGAAGTGATTTGCCCAAGGTCACATAGGAAGTTGGCGGTAGATCTGGAAACGGAACCCAGATCTCCTGCATCCCTATCCAGTGCATCCACAAGGCTATCCTTCCTCACCACTGGCCTTGCCCACAATCTTTACCTCTAAGTGGGAGGAAAAGCAAGTGGCTTTCTTTGAAGGAAATGCCAACACATCTCCGTGCACTCACCAACCAGGACTGGTGTGAAACTAATATAGGACCCAACCCTGCTTCTGATTAAATGGATGGACTATCAGTCCCATAATTGGGAGCAACCTCTTTGTTCAGAGATGAAGGGTCACATACTGAGTCCATTGAAGTAAATGGCAAAATTCCCTTTGACTTTAATGGGACCACACTTTGGCCCCAATTCCCCCAATCTGGTCCCCCTCCACTTACATTTAGGAAATGCTAGACTTGTGATGTGCTGCTGCAGAAGCAGCCTCTTCTCTCTAAAAATCTCCTAGATATGTACGAGCTAGACCTTCAGTTCCCCTGTCTTTTAATCTCTTTACCCACCTTTGTAAAGCACTGTGAACTCTTTGGATGAAAGGCATGATATAAAGGCAAAGTATTAATTTATTATTAATTATTACTATTATTAGATTTTTGAATCTTGATAATTAGTCTGGAGCCATAAAACTATATCCATTCCTAATTTCCAGGAGTTTGAAGGCTTCATCTCTCTCAAACCACTCCTATTGGTTACTCCTTCTGGAATGTGGGGCAGGAGGAAATGAGACCAGATTGCAGAAGTAATTACCTGCCATCCTGCCGGACAAATGAGAAGTCAAGCTGGCATAGGTAACCAACTATTGGTCATGATGCCAGCCTCCATTGTCCACTTGTTAAATTTTCAAACAAACTCCTTGTTGCTTTCTCCCATCCTGACCCTCACACTTGGAAGGAGCATCCCATAAATATTCACAAAGCTACCTCTTTATCCACTTCAAATCCCTCCTTCAATGCTTCTTTGCCATGATGCTTACAAAAACCTTGACAATGGCTAGGCCACTGGTGTGCCAAACTTATTCCCTATTATGCTGGCCAATATTGTCTCATTGTTTCCTCATACTCCCTGTCTGTCTGTCTTAGGGTTGCCAACTTTCTAAACACACAACGCCAAACACACCAACCTCGCCCCTGTCCCGCCCTTCCTTTGAGGCCTCACCCCCACTCACTCCACCCCCCCTCCTTCTGTCACTCTCCCCCACCCTCACTCACTTTCACTGGGCTGGGGCTAGGGGTTGGGATGCGGGGGGGGGGGGGGGGGGTGAGGGCTCTGTCTGGAAGTCCAGGCTCTGGGGTGGGGCTGGGGATGAGGGGTTTGGGGTGCAGAGGGGGGCTCAGGGCTGCAGCAAGGGGTTGGGGTGCGAGAGAGGGTTTAGGGTGTGGGGTCCCAGCAGCGCTTACCACAGCTCCCAGGAAGTGGCCACCAGGTCCCTGTGGCCCCTAGGCACAGTTCCGAGCCAATGGGAGCTGCGGAGCTGGCACTCGGGGCAGGGGCAGCGTGCGGAGCCTCCCTGGCCGCCCATGCACCTAGGTGCCACAGGGACCTGGTGGCCACTTCTGGGAGCTGCACAGAGACAGGGCAGGTAGGGAGCCTGCCTTAGCCCTGGGGCCCCCGCTATGTCCCTGACTGGACTTTTAACAGCACAGTCAGCAGTGTTGACCGGAGCCACCAGAGTCCCTTTTCAACTGGGCATTCTGGTCGAAAACCGGACACCTGGCAACCCTAGTCTCTCTCCACCTATTGTCTCTTGTCTTCCACTTAGCTTGTAAGCTTAGAGGGGCAGGGACCTTCTTCTTGTTCTGTGTTTGTAGAGTGCCTAGCACAATGGGGTTCTAGTCCTTGACTAGGGCTGCTAGGTGCTATGGCGGCAATACATAAATACACTATAATAAATACATTAGTTTCATGTTAGGAGATAGATACAACCTGTAACCATACAACCAAAAACCATGAGCAAGAATTGGTAGAATTCATGTGAAAAACATTTAAAGTACAGCTTCTGTGAGCTGTTAACAAGAGATCCAAACAACTGTGATCCTGCCTTTGCTACAGGTCTACCTTAATAGCCTGGCTTTCCGTGTGCAGCTCCAGTTCTTGCCCGGTAAGCTCACAGTGAAATAATTGACACTTTCTTGTCACATCTTGCTACAAATGAATATAAAGCAGGAAGTGAGAGAATAACTCTTTAAACAATCTTGCTGCTGCTTCATCCTGTTATAAATGTTCCATGTCTGAACTCTGAGAGTATCTGACTGAAAGGAGAAGGAAAGACCTGTGTTTAACCTCTAATAATAATAAAAGGAACATCCAAAGGATGCCATTTTTGCCACGTCTTGGAAAAAATCCAGACAGAATGGCTGAAACAGGGAAATTCTGGAAGATAGGAAGAGAGTAAGTGGCTGAGTGGTGTTTCTGCTGGCTGACATGTTATGTTATGTGTCATCTTTCCCTCATTTCCAGTGACTTATACATCTTTGTATAAGCTCCAATTCTTTTGCTTTGAGTTTTCTTACAACATAAAGAAGTGAACAAATGTAAAAATATTATGTTACACAATGACAATCTCTTTAAGAGTGCCCTTACTCTTTTCCTAATTCATTGTAGTTCTAATTCTTCTTTTCCTTCATAAAAGAAAGAAAGAAAGAAAGAAAGAAATATCTGTTGTTGTGCTGGAAATGGATACAATGGTTGCATGAGCAACCACTCTGGAAGCTTATTTCAACAGAGTAGAAACAGATATGGTACCTAATCCTGCTACCATTGAAGTCAATGGCGAAATTCCCATTAGTTTCAATGGCAGCATGAAGAGGGCTACAAAGCAGGCTACAGTGCACAACAGTGCCAGAATCAGAAAGTGAAACAGAAACAGAAAGCAAAATCCATCCACCTAGTTGCACTATTTAAAATAGGCAAAATACAAAGATCAAGCAAAATAGCTGAAGTGGAGAAAAGTAAATGAGGGAGCTATGGGTGTTTGACACCTTTGAAAACCAGGCCACTTTTATTCAGCTGCCAAAACAGGATTTAGAGGATCATAGTTTAAGTTTAGCCTAGGTACCCATGTTTGAAAATGTGGACCTACCATGTTATCTGCAGTCTGGTTGTTGTAGCTGTGTTACCTCACCCACCTGGCCTACCATGTTAGTTAGTTAATAGATATATTGCTTGGCTTCTAATATATATTGATGATTATACACCTGCACACACGTGTAGTTGATTTATTTTCTTGACAGTGTCCATTTTATATCTCCATTTACTCCAATTTAGTCAAGCATCTACCCAGAAGGTTGAAAAGGATGAGAAGCAATCCACCAGCTCTTTCTGACCAGATGGGGATTTTCCATCAAGCTTTCCTATAAATCTAGCTGACAGAAATAAACTCCATCAGACAACAGAAGCGATGCCTTGAGTGACGGCTTTAATGGACATTGCATCAGGCCCTAGATATGATGGGCCTGATTCACAGCTGCTATAAATCAGTGTAACTCCTTAACAGGCAGAATGATTCTGCTGAGAATCTGGCCTCATGGATTTGGATGCATTAGAAATCCATACGTCAATTAGACAGACAACAGGTTAGAGGCACAAGTATTGAAGTCAACATTGTTAACATGACTAAAGGAAGTAGACAACTCTTTACTGGAGAGAAATACAATGTCTGAAGAGCTTGTGAACCAGCAGAGAGTTTTGCTTTCCCTTTAGATCTGTTAGAGTTTTTGTCCTTCAGACACAATTCACATGTGTGTCCCTGCTGTCTGTGAAACAGAACATTTCTGAATCTCATGCTAAATAATAATTAATAGCAGATTTCTTTTTTTTCACCTCTCACCAGGGTAATTTTAGGAAAACCTGGAAATAAATAAAGATAATTTATTTTGTCAGGTTCCCTACAGTGTTGCTAACATTAGACACATTAACATGAGTTGTGTGTGGAAATAGTTCTTACCAGACATTTCCTGAACCCAAAACCATGTTATTCATTATTATCTCTCAGTATTACAACAAATAGCCTTCACAACACACAAGATATTGAAGTATAAAAAGGGGAAAGCTACTAAAATTTATCCCCAAGTCACCAACAAACCCCAACCACAAACTGACTGTAGGTTTGGGTAGCCAGGAGTTTTGTTAAACCCTCCACAAAATTCCTGCATTTTTAGGTGCTCAAATGCACTCATTCTCCTTTGACTTCTCTTAAATGTCTCACAGTACCTAAGAACACTGCTGTCTTCTGGAGGTCATTGATCATGATGTCTTAGGCCTGGTCTACACTATGACTTTAATTTGGATTTAGCATGCTAGTAGCAAGTAATCTGGTATCATTGCATGACAAAGCCTGGCAGCGTATGGTCCCGATGTTTGCTGGCATTCAAGGTGGCCGTTCCTACTGGGCTGTTTGCCTGTGGCTGAAAAGAAATCCTTCCCTGCAGTTAGCCAAGAGCGGGTGGGGGTGGGAGGAATTGGCCCTGAGCTTTTCGCCTTTGGCTAGCAGGGATCTTCCCTGATACCAGCCACGCGGTGGGGAGAGGGGTAAAGCGATCATCCCAGAGAATTGGATGGGGGGGAGGGTTAGTTTGTTTTCTGCTGCTGAAGGTTAACAGGAAAACCGCAGCAGCCAACGGGCTTTGCTTGTTATGTGGGAAAGGAGGGTGCAGAAGCCGAAAGACAATGGCTTACCATGGCCGCATGCAAGCTGAATTCTGTTGCCCGGACCTGGGTCTGTGATCTCTAGCAGCAAAGCCACAGGCACTCAATATTAAGAGGCAAAATGCGACCTTGCACAGACATCACATGTGCTATGTAATGTGAATAGTGTTGTTCACCATGAAAGAGTATAAGCATTGTTCTGTAAAATGTATCTTTTTAAAAACTTCTCTCCCTTTTTTCCCTCCCTCCAGCAGCTTCAAATTTTTCAAGCCTCCCTCCTCCGTCCCGAAGGCTATCTCAGATAAGGCGTCGGAAAAAGAAGACGTGAGACGAGATGTTCGCGGAAATCATGGAATCCACCCGCAGTGAAAGAGCACATCTAAATGAGTGGAAGGACGTGGTTTCAAAGTATAGGAAAGATGCCAGTGAACGTGAGGACAGGAGGGACCAACGTGAGGAGAGGAGAGGAGAGACGCTCGAGATGAGAGGTGGCGGCAGGAAGATCAGAGAAGGCAGGATGCAACGCTGGGGCTGCTGCGTGAGCAAACAGACATGCTCCGGCGTCTGGTGGAGCTTCAGGAATGGCAGCAGGATAACAGAGTGCCGCTACAGCCCCCGTATAACCCCCATCCCCCCTCACCATGTTCCATAGCCTCCTCACCCAGACGTGTAAGAACGCGGCGGTGGGGGGGAGGAGGCTCCGTACACCCTCCCATTCCACCCAGTGGACAGCCCAAGCAAAAGACTGTCATTTTTTTAACCTTTTTTTAGTGGCCTTTTCCTTCCCGCCAATCCTCCTCCCAAACCCCACCCGGGTTCTCTCCCTCTTTTTATAATCAATTAATAAAGAATAAATGATTTTTAAACGATAGTGACTTTATTTCCTTTGAAAGTAAGCTGGGGGAAGGGGGAGGGTGGGTTCCTTACAGAGAATGAGTCAATAAAGGGGGCGGGTTTTCATGAAGGAGAAACAAACAGAAATTTCACACTGTAGCCTGGCCAGTCATGAAACTGGTTTTCAAAGCTTCTCTGATGCGCAGCGCTTCCTGGTGTGCTCTTCTAATCGCCCTGGTGTCTGGCTGCGCGTAATCAGCAGCCAGGTGATTTGCCTCAGCCTTCCACCCCACCATAAAAGTCTCCCCCTTACTCTCACAGAGATTGTGGAGCACACAGCAAGCAGCAATAACAATGGGTATACTGGTTTGGCTGAGGTCTGAGCGAGTCAGTAACGAGTGCCAGCGACCTTTTAAATGGCCAAATGCACATTCTACCACCATTCTGCACTTGCTCAGCCTGTAGTTGAACAGCTCCTGACTCCTGTCCAGGCTGCCTGTGTATGGCTTCATGAGTTACTCACCTTCTCGTAACTGTTGAAAACCCTCTCCCTTGATTGACTCATTCCCTGTAAGCAAACCACCCTCCCTCCTTAAATCACAGCTTGCTTTTAAAGGAAATAAAGTCACTATCATTTAAAAATCATGTATTCTTTATTAATTGATTATAAACATAGGGAGAGAACCGACAAGGTAACCAGGGTGAGGTTTGGGAGGAGGATAGGAGGGAAGTAAAAGGCCACTGAAAAAATTCAATATAATGACAGCCTTTTGGTTGGTTGGGAGGGTGCACGGAGCCTCCCCCAGCCCCGCATTCTTACACGTCTGGGTGAGGAGGCTATGGAACATGGTGAGGGGGGAGGGAGGTTATACAGCGGCTGCAGTGGCAGTCTGTTATCCTGCTGCCATTCCTGAAGCTCCACCAGATGCCAGAGCATGTCCGTTTGATCACACAGGAGCCCCAGCATTGCAGCCTGCCACCTCTCATCTCGAGCGTCCCTCATGACCTCACGTTCACTGGTATCTTTCCTGTACTTAGATACCGTGTCCTTCCACTCATTCAAATGAGCTCTTTCATGGCAGGTGCATTCCATTATTTCCAAGAACATCTCGTCTCGCGTCTTCTTTTTCAGATGCCTTATCTGAGATAGCCTTCGGGACGGAGGAGGGAGGCTTGAAAAATTTGAAGCTGCTGGAGGGATGAAAAAAAGGAGAGACTTTTTAAAATGATACATTTTACAGAACAATGCTTATACTCTTTCACGGTGAACAACACTATTCACATTACATAGCACATGTGATTTCAGTACAAGGTCCCATTTTCCATCTTAATATTGAGTGCCTGTGGCTTTGGTGTTAGAGATCACAGACGCAGGTCCGGGCAACAGAATTCAGCTTGCATGCGGCCATGGTAAGCCATTGTCTTTCGGCTTCTGCACCCTCCTTTCCCACATAACAAGCAAAGCCCGTTGGCTGCTGTGGTTTTTCTGCTGCTGAAGGTTAACAGGAAACAAACTAACCCCCCCATCCAATTCTCTGGGATGATCGCTTTATCCCTCCCCCCACCACATGGCTGGTATCAGGGAAGATCACTGCAGAAGCCAAACTAACCCCGTGCTCTCCCCCCCCCCCCGCCATGAATTATCTGGGATGATCACTTTACCCCTCCCCCCACCGCGTGGCTGGTATTAGGGAAGATCCCTGCTAGCCAAAGGCAAAAAGCTCAGCGCCAATTCTCCCTGCCTCCCTCCCGCCCCGCGCTTGGCTAACTGCAGGGAAGGATTTCTTTTCAGCCACAGGCAAACAGTCCAGTAGGAACGGCCACCTCTGTCCCCTTAATTAAATTCCCGTATTTCAACCAGGTTACCATGAGCGATATCACTCTCCTGAGGATTACACAGCGAGATAAAGAACGGATGTTGCTTGAATGCCAGCAAGCACCGGGACCATACGCTGCCTGGCTTTGTCATGCAATGATACCAGATTACTTGCTATTAGCATGGCGCGGTCAAGTGTCCTACCATGGAGGACGGAATAAGGCTGCACTGCCCAGAAACCTTGTGGCAAGGCTTTTGGAGTACCTCCAGGAGAGCTTCATGGAGATGTCCCTGGAGGATTTCCGCTCCATCCCCAGACATGCTAACAGACTTTTCCAGTAGCTGTACTGGCCGTGAATGCATCCCAAGTCCTCAGGGCAAATTAATCATTAAAAAATGCTTGCTTTTAAACCATGTTTTATATTTACAAAGGTACACTCACCAGAGGTCCTTTCCATGGCTTCCTGGTCTGGGATACTGGGTTGGGAGGGTACTTTAGTCAGGCTGAGAAAAAGATCCTGGCTGTTGGGGAGAACGGAGTGCTGTGTGCTCTCTGCAAGCTCATCCTCCTCCTCCTCCTCCTCATCTTCCATGTCCGCAGCATCCTCAGCCATGGTTGAGATTACCCCCTCCTCGGAATCCACGGTCAGAGGTAGGGTAGTGGTGGCGGCCCCCCCTAGAATTGCATACAGCTCAGCGTAGAAGCAGCATGTCTGCGGCTCTGCCCCGGACCTTCCATTTGCTTTTTTTGGTTTTCTGGTAGGCTTGTCTGAGCTCCTTAACTTTCATGCAGCACTGATATGAGTCCCTATTGTGGCCTCTCCATCATGCCCTTGGAGATTTTTTCAAAAGTTTTGGCATTTCGTCTTTTCGAATGAAGTTCTGCTAGCACTGAATCCTCTCCCCATATAGCGATCAGATCCAGTACCTCCCGTATGGTCCATGCTGGTGCTCTTTTTCGATTATCGGCCTGCATGGTTATCTGTGCTGATGAGCTCTCTGTGGTCATCTATGCTCTCCTGTGCTGGGCAAACAGGAAATGAAATTCAAATGTTCGCGGGGCTTTTCCTGTCTACCTGGCCAGTGCATCCGAGTTCAGATTGCTGTCCAGAGCGGTCACAATGATGCACTGTGGGATAGCTCCCGGAGGCCAATACCATCGAATTGCAGCCACACTAAGCCTAATTCGAAATGACAATATCGATTTTGGTGCTACTCCGCTCGTCGGGGAGGAGTACAGAAATCGATTTTAAGAGCCCTTTATTTTGAAATAAATGGCTTCGTTGTGTGGGTGGGTGCAGGGTTAATTCCATTTAACGCTTCTAAATTTGAATTAAACTCTTAGTGTAGATGAGGCCTTAGAGACTAACAAATTTATTTGAGCATAAGCTACAGCCCACTTCATCAGATGAATGTAGTGGAAAATACAGTAGGAAGATATATATATACACAGAGAACATGAAACAATGGGTGTTACCATACACACTATAAGGAGAGTGATCAGTTAAGGTGAGCTTTTATCAGCAGGAGAGAAAAAGAACTGTTTGTAGTGGTAATGAAAATGGCCCATTTCCAGCAATTGACAAGGAGATATGAGGAACTGGGGGGGGAGGGGGGGAGGCAATAAGCCTGGGGAAATAATTTTACTTTGTGTAATGGCCCATCCACTCCCAGTCTTTATTCAAGACGAATTTAATGGTGTCCAATTTGCAAATTAATTCCAATTCAGCAGTCTCTCATTGGAGTCTGTTTTTGAAGTTTTTTTGTTGTAATATTGCGACTTTTAGGTCTGTAATCGAGTGGCCAGGGAGATTGAAGTGTTCTCCAACTGGTTTTTGAATGTTATAATTCTTGACGTCTCATTTGTGTCCATTTATTCTTTTACGTAGAGACTGTCCGGTTTGGCCAATGTACATGGCAGAGGGGCATTCCTGGCACATGATGGCATATATCACATAGGAATGTGTGGTTACATAAGGAGCAATATGCCTGACTTGATGGTTCCAAGTCAAAAAGGATCCCTGCCTAAAAAAATATAGAGATATAGTATTTATACATAAACAAGGCCGCTATCAGTAGGCCCCAGTGGTCATCTCTTACCTTTTGTTATTTGTTCACTGAATGCACACGCATAGCTTTCTTGAAAGTTCCGAGAAGCATGCACAAATGATGGGAATACTCCTAATGCTGCAGGGGGGTTGCTAACAGGCCACTCATGTTACACACGATAAACAGTGGGTCTCTAGCCTGTTCTTTGAAAATTGCACACTATTTAGTAGTGCAGAGCCAGAAGCAGGCTTGGGGCAAATTTAGAAACCCCCACAACAGAGACTAACTCAGGTGACAAAGGAGGAAAAGAGAGTCCTGAAAAAGATGAGGGGAGGGGATATGAATTAAGGAAGTAGGAATGATAGAGAAAAACACCCTGAGCTCTTTAGTGGCAGCCGAGGGACTCATGGAGCCTCCTACACCGCAGTGCCAAGGAGAAGAAGCCCAGGCATGTTTGGGAGAGCCTGAGGTCCTATGCATGAGGGGAATGAGGGGAGTGCTGCCAATCTACTGCCGATACAAGGTGGAGAATAGAGAGAACAACCCCACAGGGTGCCCATACTGTGACAACGTGTGGGCCAAAACAGAGCTGTGGGGGTCTCCTTCCACCACCAAGTGCAAGTTCTGTGGGTGGAAAATGAGTGGACACCACAAGGACGATCTAAAGGGTCAATAGACCACAGCCAGAAGAGAAGGCCCAGCGAAGGGAGATGGGGATGCAGAAGTGTCCTGGACTATCTTAAGGACACTGACTGAGACTTAAAGGGCACTCAGGTGGGATGAGGAAACTGAGGGAGGGTGCTGTGTGCAGGTGTTTGTTATTTTTTCATAGAGATGTATACCTCTGGTACTTTATCTGTGAGTAAAGTGTGTGTGTGTGTGTTTAGAAGTGCCTTTGCAAAGTCTGCAAGTTTATAGCTATAACTGACACAAAGCCCTCAAAGGGTTAATCAGTGAATTAAAGTTACCATGTGGACTGATCTCTGGAGATGGTGTGCTTAAACTATTGGGGTGACTTTGGGGTGGGGGTCAGCACTGGTGTTGGGGCCTATGGCAGCTAGTTCACATGACCTCACTGTGACGGGTTGGATCACAGAAACCCCCTTGGGAGCTGCCACCCGATGTGCAAAGACTACCCCTGCTCCTGTTTTCCCTGCCAGCTCAGGACTCCAGCACCCTGTCTTGCTGAGCCAGACACTCCTGTTTGGCTCCAGACACAGATCCAGGGTCTGAATCACTTGTCCCAAAGCTGCAAGTTTACCTGAAAACAGCTCACAGTAGTGTGCTTGTCTTTAGCACTCAGATGCCCAACTCCCAGTGGGGTCTAAACCCAGGTAAATCCGTTTTACCCTGCATAAAGCTTATGCAGGGCAAACTCATAAATTGTTCGCCCTCTATAACACTGATAGAGAGATATGCACAGCTGTTTGCTCCCCCAGGTATTAATACATACTCTGAGTAAATTACTAAATAGAAAGTGATTTTATTAAATACAGACAGTAGGATTTAAGTGGTTCAAAGTAGTAACAGACAGAACAAAGTAAGTCACCAAGCAAAATAAAATAAAATGCGCAGATCTATGCCTAATCAAACTGAATACAGATAATTTCCTCACCAGTTCCAGAGTGCTCCCTTTTACAGGCTAATCTCCTTTTAGCCTGGGTCCAGCAATCACTCACACCCCCTGTAGTTACTGTCCTTTGTTTCAGTCTCCTTCAAGTATCCTGGGGGGAGGGGGGTGGAGAGGCTCCTTCTTTAGCCAGCTGAAGACAAAATGGAGGGGTCTCCCACAGGTTTAAATAGACTCTCTCTTGTGGGTGGAGACCCCCCTCCTCCCTCCTATGCAAAGTCCAGCTCCAAGATGGAGTTTTGGAGTCACCTGGGCAAGTCACATGCCCCTGCATGACTCAGTCTTTGCAGGCCGACGCCATTGTCCACATGGCATCTTGCATGTCTCCAGGAAGACTTCTCATGTGGATTGGAGCATTCCAAGATGCATTGTTCCCCAAGTGTCTCCTGATCAGGTACTTAACCTGGCGCATTCCTTCCTAAAGAAGCTGACCAAATGCCTCACAAAGCTTACTTAGAAATCAAGCAAGCATACAGCCCATATTCTTAACCTCGAGTAGAAAATGATATATGTGTACAAATTGGATGAATAGATATAGTAGACCATAACCTTTACGGAGATATGTTACATGGCACAGGCAGCGCAAAACATATTCCAGCTATGTCATCCATACATTTATAAGCACCCCCTCCCCATAAAGCCTTATGGGGTACACTGTCACACTCACATCCCAAGAAGTGGTAGCAGCATTTGAACCTGTACCCTGGGAGTGTGCCTGAAAGGCCATACTTAAAGGCAGTAGGCATAAAAGCACATGGGATCCAAGGTTTGGATCTAATGCAGCAGCCTGGTGAACATCCACGAGAGTTGCACAGCCAGGGCTATAACAACTTGATACGAGATAATGTGGTTATTTGTTTGGGAAACTACTCATCAGGTCAGTTCCTTGTTTTATAATTAAAATGACACATGAGTTTGTGTTGGGGGTGGGGAGAAGAGAGGTCTGGAGGTGCTAGCCATGGGAAAACTAACAGAAAAAAAGTTACTCACTGTTGTTTTTCTAGATGTGTTGCTCATATCCATTCCACTTAGGTGTGTGCACACCACGTGCACAGCCGTTGGAAAGTTTTTCCCCTAGCAGCACCCGTGGGGTTGGTTGTGGAGTCCCCTGGAGTGGCGCCTTCATGGCGCTCCATATATGACCCTGCCGACCTGGCGCCTCCTCAGTTCCTTCTTGCCAGCTACTCTGACAGAGGGGAAGGCGGGTGGGTCTGGAATGGATATGAGCAACACATCTCGAAGAACAACAGTTACGAGAAGGTGAGTAACCGTTTTTTCTTCTTTGAGTGCTTGCTCATATTGATTCCAGTTAGATGACTCCCAAGCCCTACCTCGGAGGTGGGGTCGGAGCTATGGTATGACAGACTGGAGCACTGCTCTGCCAAAGGCTGCATCATCTCTAGCGTGCTGGGTGATGGCGTAGTGAGCGGCGAAAGCGTGCACCGAGGACCATGTCGCCGCCCTGCAGATCTCTTGAATCGACACCTGAGTCAGGAACACCATCGATGAGGTCCGTGCTCTTGTGGAATGAGCTGTGAGAGCCGGGGCTGGAACGTTGGCTAATTCGTAGCAGGTGCGGCTGCACAAGGTGATCCACAAAGATCCTCTGCGACGAGACCAAGAGACTTTTCATATGGTCTGCCACCACCACGAATAGCTGGTTTGACCTTTGGAATGGCCTCGTGCATTCGATGTAAAAGGTGAATGCCTGTCGAAGGTCCAGAGAGTGCAGCCTCTGCTCCTGGCTGCTCACATGAGGTTTGGGATAAAACACAGGCAGAAAGATGTCCTGGCTGGAACTGGGATACGAACTTTGGAAGGAAAGCCGGGTGAAGCCTGAGCTGCACCTTGTCTTTGAAGAAGACCGTGTATGGAGGGTCAGAAGTGAGGGCTTTGAGCTCTGAGACCCTCCTTGCCGAAGTAATGGTAATTCAAAAAGCTACCTTCCATGATAGATACAGGAGTGAGCAAGTTACCAACGGTTCAAAGGGAGGTCCCATCAGTTTGGAAAGAACCAGGTTGAGGTCCCATGTAGGGATCGGCTGCCGAACCTGTGGGGACAGAAGCTCCAGGCCTTTGAGGAAGTGGGCAACTATGGTCTTCGCAAAGATGGAGTGCCCAGCTGCTCCCAGGTGAAATGCAGAGACAGCTGCCAGGTGTACCTTGATGGAAGAAGCAGCAAGACCTTGCTGCTTGAGGTGTAACAGGCATTCCAGGATGAGAGGAATGGGGCCTTCAACAGTGGAGTGTGGCCCTGGGAGCACCAGAGTGCAAACCTCTTCCACTTTGCCAGATAAGTGGCCCTAGTAGAGGGCTTACTGCTACCGAGCAGAACTTCCCTGACTGGCTGAGAGCACGTGAGCTCCAGGGGGTTTAGCCATGAAGCTTCCAGGCTGTGAGGCAGAGAGACTGGAGGTCTGGGTGACGAAGCAACCGTGGTCCTGGATGATCAGGTCCAGTAACAGCGGCAACGTGACCAGGACATCCATCGACAGCTCCATGAGTGTGTTGTACCAGTGTTGGAGTGGCCACATTGGTGCTACTAGTATGATCGCCGCCTTGTCCCTGCGGATCTTGAGCAGGACTTTGTGTATGAGTGGAAATGGTGGGAATGCGTACAGCAGATGGTCCAACCATGACAGGAGGAAGGCATCTGTGATGGAACCTTGGCTGTGGTTCCGGAAGGAGCAGAACCGCTGGCACTTCCTGTTGCTTCGAGTGGCAAAGAGATCAATGATGGGGAGTTCCCCACCTCTGGAAGATGTCTGCCAGATAGACCACTTGTGATTGCTGAAGGACTTGCTGAGGTAATCTGCCATCTCATTCTGAGATCCTGGGAGATACGTTGCTTCCAGGTGAATGGAGTGGGCTATGCAAAACTCCCACAGCTGGAGGGCTTCCTGACATAGGGGAGAGGAACAGGCCCCACCCTGTTTGTTTATGTAAAACATCACAGTTGTGTTGTCTGTCATGATTCCCATGCACTCACCCTGCAAGGGCACCTGGAAGGTCTGGCATGCTAGCCGCACCGCTCTCAACTCCTTGATATTGATATGGAGCGAGAGCTTGTCCTGGGACCAGAGGCCCTGTGTCTGCAAGACGCCTGGGTCAGTGCCCCAATCCAGCGCTGACGCGTCTGTTACCAGTGACAGGGAAGGCTGGGCCTGTGGAAGGGGCCCCCTTTGCACACCTCCTGCTGATTGAGCCACCACTTAAGGGCCTGGAGGACCTGCACTGCTAGAGTGACCACCGAATCCAGACTGTTGCATCCTGGGAGAAAAGTTGATGCGAACCACGCCTGGAGAGGTCTGAGTCACATCCTGGTGCATTGCACCACATATGTGCAAGACGCCATGTGGCCGAGTAGCCTCATGCAGCCCCTTGCTGTGGTAGTGGGGTACTGTCTGAGACTGCATATGATGTCTGAGATTGCCTGAAACCAGGCCTCCAGCAGGAACACCATGACCCAAGTCGAGTCTAGCACTGCCCCGATCAACTCTATTCTTTGAGTTGGTATCAGGATTGACTTGCTCTCATTGAGGATGAGGCCTAGTTTGTCAAGGGTGGATTTCACCAGTCGAATCTGCTGTTTCACCTGGTTCCTGGAGCGTCCCCGAAGCAGCCAGTCGTCGAGGTAGGGGTATACTTGCACCTGCCTTCGATGAAGGAAGGCCACTACGACCAACATGTACTTGGTGAATACATGGGGGGGCTGTTGACAGGCCGAAAAGGAGGACTGAAAACTAGTAATGGTTGTGGTTGACCACGAATCGGAGGAACTGTCTGTGCGCTGGATGTATGGATATGTGGAAGTAAGTGTCCTTGAGGTCCAGGGCGGCGTACCAGTCTCCCAGATCCAGAAACGGAATGATGGTGTTCAGGGAGACCATGTGAAACTTCAGCTTCTTCATGAAGCAACTGAGGCCTCGCAGGTCGAGAATGGGTCTGAGACCCCCTTTGGCTTTGGGGATTAAGAAATAACAGGAATAGAACCGGTGCCCCTTAGCTGCTGAGGAACCTTCTGCACTGCTCCTGTGGCGAGGAGCATGTGCACCTCCTGGATAAGGAGTTGCTCATGAGAAGGGTCCCTGAAGAGGGATGGGGAAGAGGGTGTGTGTGTGGAGCAGAATTGGAGAGAATATCCCACTTCTACCGTGTGAAGAACCCAGTGGTCCGATGTTATTTGGCACCAAGCATGGCAGAAATGGGACAGACGATTCAAGAAACAAGGGGAAGGATCCGGTGTCGTGGCTGGTGCACCGTCCTCGGGCACACCTTCAAAAGGCCTGCTTTGAGCCTGACGATCGTTTGGTCGGGCCTTGACTGCCCGGGCGGGGGCTGGGAAGGCTTGCGCCTGCCATTCCTACACCTCCTCCTATAGAAATCCTGCCTTGGCCAAGGAGGATAGGAGCATTGCTGCTGTTGTTGTGGCTTAAAATATTTGCGTTGGGTTGCCGGGGTGTGCATGCCCAATGATTTCATGGTAGTCCGGGAGTCTTTTAGGCCATGCAGCCGAGTCTGTTTGCTCCGCAAACAGGCCTGCCCAGTCAAAGGGCAGGTCCTGCAGAGTCTGTTGGCCCTTGGGTGGAAGCCCCAAGGCCTGCAGCCATGAACTACGCCTCATGGCGATTCCAGAGAACAAGGTGCGCACCGCCGAGTCGGCATCGTCCAGTGAGGCCTGTAAAGAGGTCCGTGCCACTGCCTTGCCCTCCTCAACGATAGCTCCAAACTCATCCCTGGACTCCGCTAGCACCAGCTCCCTAAATTTTAGCATAGAGTTCCAGGAGTTGAAGCTGTACGTACTCAGGATTGCTGGCTGGTTGGCAATCCTGAGTTGCAAACCCCCAGTGGAGTACATCTTGCACCCAAACAGATCCAGGCGCTTGGAGTCTGTCGACTTAGGTGTGGGACCTTGCTGCTCCTGCCTCTCCCTCTTGTTCACTGCAGCCACCACCTATGAGCAAGGTTGCAGGTGGGTGTAGAGGTATTCGGACCCCTCAGAGGGAACAAAATTTTTCCTCTCCACACCCTTAGCGGTCGGAGAGATGGAGGCCAAGGTCTGCCAAAGAGTCTTTGTGCTGGCCTGGATATTTTTAATGAGGTGTAGAGCCACCCTCAATGGGCCTTCTGGGGCTAGGATGTCCACCATAGGGTACTCTGACTCTACCACCTCCTCGGCCTGCAGACCCATGTTTCGTGCCACCCTGCGCAACAGGTCCTGGTGGTCACGGTTGTCTATGGGGGGCAGCCCTGAGGTGGAGGACCCCGCAACCGCCTCATCTGGGCAGGATGACAAGAAGGCTAACAGGGGAACGGGTCCTCCTGACCCTTCTGGTCCCTAGGGGCCTCCTGCCCTGCCTTCTTTTCTGGACCAACTACCTCAGGGTCTGGCCCGGGAAAGGGGGTCAGCTCTGGGGGAGGTAGTGTGGCCAGTGCAACCTCGGTACCCCTAGGGGTGGGGCAACTGACCGATACCTCTGGCACTCTTGGTTCGGATACCACCGAATGGTAACCCTTGGATTGGGTGTCCTGGGCTTGGTGGTATGCCCACAGGATCCAAAATGGCCACTGCGTTGGTCCCTGCCACTGCACAGGCCATGGACCTGCACCGATATTGGGCTTTCTATGGGCCAACCGATGCCAGTTCCACTCTAAGTATCTAGAGCGGTGACGCAACCTGGAGCAGTGCTGGGAGTAGGGTCTGCGCGGAGATGCTGACCAGTGCCAAGACGACCGGTGTCGAGACGACTGGTGCCGAGAGTGGGACCTGCTGTGCGACGGGTACTGGTGCCACGAAGATCAGTGCTGCAATTGGGAGCACTGACGCAACCTGGAGCAGTGCCGCAAGTCCAACCGGTGCCGCAAGCCACAGCAGTGTCAGGACTCTGAGCGGTATCTCGCCTCCCTTGGCGGTGCTGAAGGATGAAGCATCGCCGGTTTGCCTTGAGATGGTGCCTCATGTTGTGGCACCGGAGGCTTGTCTCGGAGCACCAGGGACTGTGGTGCCATCATGGTGATCAAGTCCCTCGCGGCCTTGAAGGTATCTGGGGTGGATGGCAGCTCCAACTCGTCAGCTACCTGGCTTGGGGAGTCCAACGGCACTGGACTTGATGGTCCCCCTTGCAGGGCCGAAGTCGATGGTGCTGGCTCCAAAGTTCTTGATGCTGGGTGCTCCTCCCTGGGACGCGCCCCATTGGCCGGCTCCGAAAGGGTGGGTCTCGGAGTCGGAGATCTGCTCCTCCCCTGCTTCTGGTGCCACTTCTGTGGTGCTGAGGAATGGGACTGGTGCCGGGCCATTCCCACAAGTTTCGGCCCCGGGGAGCGACGGTGCCGTGCGTCTCTGTGCCCAGAGTTCTTCCAGGGTGCCGCTTCTGCTACGGATGCCAGAGCGCTGTGCATCGATTAACTCGGTGCCGGGTCTTGCCGCGCCGAGGAGGGTTGTGGTCTCAAAGCCACTGTCATAAAGAGCTGCTTTAAACGGAAGTCCTGCTCCTTTTTTGTTTAAGGGTGAAACCCTTTACAAATCCTGCACTTGTCCGCTTGGTGAGCCTCCCCCAGACACTTTAGACAAGCGTCGTGGACGTCGCCTGTTGGCATGGGTTTATTGCAGGACTTGTAGGGTTTGAACCCTTGGGACTTAGGCATGCCCCGAGTCCCCAAGGGGGAATACATGGTGGGGATGGAGGCAAAACCCCCACTCCCAACAGCTATCAGTAGTGACTACAATAAAGCTAAAACTAAACTAAAATTAATGCTAAACTACACTAAACTGAAAGGCTAGGGAAAATGAGGAGAACTTGCTAAGCAAGCCACCACAGTTCCAATGACCATCACTGGTGGGAAGAAGGAACTGAGGAGGCGCTGGGTTGGCAGGGTCATATATTAAGCGCCATAAAGGCGCCACTCCTGGGGGCTCCACAGTCGACCCAACAGGTGCTGCTAGGGGAAAACCTTTCCGATGACTGTGCAAGCAGCGTGCACACACCTAACTGGAATCGATATGAGCAAGCACTTGAAGAAGAAAAGGTGGATTTTCAGGACAGATTTGAGGAAGAGTGAGGCTGTAATGCACAAAACATGAACCAAAACAATCAAAAGCTGGACCAAGTCTCAGGAGCTCTCAGTTGGAGAGGTGAAACTCAACCCACTCTACCACTACTTTAGAAATCTGGACATCATCAAAAAGCAGACTCATGGATTTTTCAAGTTGATGCAAGAGCACCTTTGGGTGTTTTGTTTTTTTAAATCTTTCCAACTAATTGCTGTGACCCCATAAGTTTATTTGTGCATGGGTGTTTTCATTCTTTTGCATCAGACCTCAATTAACACAAGAGGTAGAAAAATGATTAGCAAGAGTGCTCCACCCCCATGTGGCTATCTGCGACTCAGAGCAGCAAAGATAGACAATTACAAATGTAAACACACCCAGCCACATTTCTACCAAGGAGACTGGCTAGCAGCCCAGGAGGAATATGGTCCAAATATCTTCCACAGGATGACTCAACATGGATCACTTCTGCTGAATAGAGCCTTTGGAAAGAACTTTGCTTCCTTTCCTATGGGTTTACTAACTTCGAAGTCAAGCAACACATCTGATTAGACTGGAATGTTGAGTGCAAGTTCTGATTCTAAAGGCAGCTCCAGTTACTCAGCCTTTACAATTACCCAAAGGACTTGGTTAGTACTTGAATAGGGACCCACTTGTGTCTAACAGTTCTCTGTAATAGATAAAGCAACAGCTATTGCTCCTGGAATTTAGCAGCTTCATTATGATAGGGAATTTATGTAGCTATGTGACCAAAATCCTATATATTTTGGGTGACGTTTACACAGACTCTTTAAAAAAGATGAATTCTGATAGCACACAAATCTAAGAAAGTAAATATTAAATAAACCTCCTCCAAGGCTTGGGAATTCCTTTTCAACTCTGAAGCTTCATAAGCTTAGCCCCTCTTTCTGATCAGTATTGTACTGCTTTCAGAAATGCTATGCTGTCCTGAAATAACTTAGATATTTACTTATGTAAGGACTATAGGGCAGTAATCAAAAAAACAACCATAGTTTTAGGGAGACATTGATTTGCAAGGATTCCGGCTTAAATAGAGGGCCTTTACATGGGTGCATGTTACTCATATCTGGGAAGAAGACTAAAGCAAGTCCCAGAAATTGATGGTTTGAAAAATGAAGAAAACAATTTAAGTGTGAGCAATAAGGAGCCTATTGTTAGTCCTATAGTCTAATACTTAATTGTCTGAAGTCACTGTGTCCCAAGATATTTTTAAATACATATTTTGTGGGGAGATATTTTAGTTCTGTAAGGAATAGACTCATTCAGAGAACTATTCAAGATTTGCCATCCAACCAGAAATGTTAATTGTTCAGTGGTTAATGGTGTATAGTGTTGTCATTCAAAAATTAGGTTGTGAGCTTCATTTTCTAAATGGAAGACTAATTCTGTCAGAGAATACTAGATTACAGGCTATCTGTAAAATCCTTAACAAGCAAGTCTTCATGATTCCTACCTCAGCCTATTTCTCTCTGTAAAAAGGGGTAAATCATTTTTGTCAGACCATAGACATTTTTTCTTTGACACACAGATTTAATGTGTGTTTAATACATTTTGTTTCTTCTGTAATATCTTACACATTTGAAGCAAATATAGTGGTGAGTCTCATTTTACTTTAAAGACTAGAAAAATCTTTATTATGCCTGTTAATGTTCTTTAGAGAAGCCATCAAAGGAATCGTGCACCCTGCATAAGGAACACCCAGGGTTAATATTAGATGAGATTCCAGGGGATTCTCCTTTGTGGCTCAGTCATAATAGTACTGGAATCTAAATGGTATTCATTCAACAAACCTTGCATCTCCTGCCTAGTTAGTAACAAAGCAGGGCAGTTGGCAATCCCCAAATAAGCCCAGCAAACCATCATTGAGAAAAGAAGGCAAGAAAAGCAGTGCTGTATAGAATGAACCTGAGTCACGAAGAAACAGAATAATTTACTGAGAAAAAAGAAATCCTCATTAACTCTGCTAAGAAGAAATCTCTTATGGAATTTTTGAAGTTGAAATGAAAACAGCTCTGGAAATAAATGTTAAATAACTCACACTGTTATCAGTTTGGATTTGGCTGCAAGTTTGACAAGCTAATACCTACAGTCAAAAGCAGGTCAACTGTACAATCTACTTCAGGGAATGGCCACAGGAAGGTTGTGAGCCTGTAAAGGGGAATAATTAGATGGTGGAATATGCCCCCTTGTGTTCCAACTAAGAAATAACAGAACTGGTAACAATTATCAAGAAGGAAATTTACATTACGCGAGAGATCTTGAAGTCACTGCCCAGTTAAGGGCAGGTTAGAGCCCTTCTCAGCTCAGAGGTACTGGTCTCAAGAAGTCTGAAAAACCACAGGTACATTAGCCAATAAGATAGATATTGAGTTGGTCACATTAGGGTCAAGATTTTTAAAAACGGTTGCCTAAAGTTAGGTTCTAAAATAAATATTTAGGCACCTATATAAGTGACCTCATTTTCAGAAGTGTTGAGCACATAGCAACTCCCCTGGACTTAATTTGGAGTTGCTGGGTTCTCAGCACCTCTGAAAATCAGGCTCTATATTCAGGTGCCTAAATATGGATTTCAGAGCCTAACTTTAAGCATCCATTACTTAAAATCATGACCTCAGAGAAGAAACCTGAAAAGGATTATTTAGAGTTCAAAAAGAAAAGAAAAAGAAAAAAAGGGGGGGGGAGGGAAGGTCCCTATAACTCTAGAGCCAAAGATGGTATCTAGATTAGAAAATCATCAATGCACCAAGAACTTAAACATCCACAACATTTGAGCACATAACATACATAGATTTTAAGACCAGAAAGGACCATTGTGATCATCTTGTCTGACTTTCTACATAACACAGACCATAAGACTTCCCTGAATTAGTTCTCTCTTGAAATCGAATAGCTGTGATTGAACTAGAGAATATCTTTTAGTTAAACGTTCAATTTTGATTATAAAATTTCCAGTGATGGAGATTCCACAGTCCTTGGTAAGTTGTTTCAAAGGTTAATTGCCCTGTTAAAAAAATCACCTATTTTTAGTCTGTATTTGCTTATCTTCAACTTCCAGCCATTGGATCTTGTTACACCTTTGTCTGCTAGACTGAAGAGCCCTCTATTATCAAATTTTTGTTCCCCAATAGGTACTTATAAACTGTGATCAAGTCTCTCTCTTACCCTTCTCTTTTACAGGCGACACATGGGGGGAAGGGAGGGAAATGGAGGGTCAAGTCGTCTCCCCCCCCCAATTGGCCTGCCAGGGTCGGAGAGGGAGAGGAACTCTGTCCTCCTCTCCCTGTGCCTCCCCCGGCATGTTTGCCACTCTCCCTGGCTGCCAGGCGGGGACAGGACAGAACCACTTCTGCCGGAGAGAGCCTGGCTGGGAGGCAGTGGAGGCCTGCTCCCTGCCCAGGCTTGGCTGCAGGGGCCAAGCATGCCAGGGGAGGAGGGGCTCTGGCTTGCTTGGCCCCTGTTCCCGGCAATGGGACCTGGGCAGGGTGCAGCCCACTGCTGCCCCAGCTGCTGGGGATAGGGGCTGAGTGAGCCAGAAACATGAGGGAAGAGAGGGAAGGGAGAGAAGGGGCTCCAGCTCACTCGGCCCCTGTCCCTGGCAGCTGGGGCAGCAGCAGGCTGCTCCCCGCCCAAGGCCTGCTGCCAGGGACAGGGGCCAAGCAAGCCGGAGCCCCTCCTCCCTCCCATGGCACGCTCGGCCCTGTCCCCTGCGGCCAAGCCCGGGCAGGAAGCGGGCCGCTGTTGCCGCCTCCCCGACAGGCTCTCTCAGGCAGAAGCAGCTCCATCCCACTCCCCACCTAGGTGCCAGGGACAGCAGCAAATGTGTGGTGGGGAGGGAGGTGCAAGGAGAGAAGGACAGACACACACGCTCTTGCAGGTAACATGGGGTGGGAAGAGTGTGGGGGCCCTAGGCTGGGTGGAGTCACTGGTCAGGGGAGATACATGGGGTGGTCACATGTCCTCCCCTTTAGATTGTGCCCCCCCCAGGATGGGGAGGCACAAGTCATCTATGTATCTCTTTGATTGATTGAGCCCCTTACGTCTTTCACTATAAGGCATGTTTTCCAATTCTTTAATCATTCTTGTGATTCTTCTCTGATTCCTCTCTAATTTTTCAACATATTTCTTGAATTGTGGGCACCAGACCTGGACATGATATTCCAGTAGCGGTCACACCTCTCTACTCTCACTCAATATTCCCGTTTATACATTCAAGGGTTGCATTAGCTGTTTAGGCAACAGTATTGCACTGGGAACTCATGTTCAGCTGATTATCCACTATGACACCCAAGTCTTTTTAAGAGTCACTGTTTCAAGATGTTAAATCTGAGTTGCTAATTGTTTAAGGTAGTGGCCCCCAACCTTTTTCGTCTGGCAGGCGCCAGACGACAAGCCACGGAGAACCGTGGCGGCAGACGAGCATCCGCCAAAATGCCGCCAACGTCAATAGGCGTCGCCGCCGAAAATCGGCGGCATTTCGGCGGCGACGCCTATTGACGTTGCCAGTTGTTGGCAGCATTTCGGCGGATGCTCATCTGCCGGCCAGTACGCGGGCACACTTAGACGCCCTGGTGGGCGCCATGGCGACCGCGGGCACCGCATTGGGGACCTCTGGTTTAAGGTTGCAAAAGCTTAATAAAACAACATTACTTGGAAGGTTCTGAGCTGCCCACACATTTTTTACTGAACATTTTTTCTGTCCTTCCTATAAGCCTAATCCAAAGCCCATTGAAGTCAGTGGAAAAATTCCCATTAATTTCAGTGGACTGTGAATCAGGCCCTTCTGAGGCAATGTGGAGGTTTGTGACCCTTAGGCTATATCTACGCTACAGGCTAAGGGTTCAATTCTCCTGCTCGCATACACATATACTTGCGGTAGCTCAAGGAAAGCTAGCACAAATCTAAATAGTAGTATAGCCACAGTAGTACAGGCAGCAACAGCACAGCTTAGCCATGCTGAGTAGAAACACTCCTGAAACCAGTGGGTATGTACACGGCCCGTCTAAATCATGCCACTTCTGCCCATGCTACCACGGCTACACTACTGTTTACACCCACGCTAGCTCTCATCAAACTGGGGGATCACAGTCCTAGCCCATAGTGTAGATGTAGCCTTAGACCAGACATGGGCAAACTACGGTCTGCGGGCCACATCTGGCCCGCGGGACCGTCCTGCCCGGCCCCTGAGCCTAGTCAGGGAGCCTAGTCCCTGTCCCCTCCCCCGCTGTCCCCTCCACCCCCGTAGCCACGCCACCATGCTCTGGCCCACCACTCCTGCTGGGCAGTGTGGGGAACGCAGCTGGCTCTGGCCGGGTGTCGCGGCTGCAAGCTCCTGCTGCTGGTAAGGGGGCGGGGAGTCCTGGGGGCAGTCAGGGAGGAGGGGGCGGTTGGATGGGGCAGAGGTTCTGGGGGGCCGGTCAGGGGATGCGGAACAGGGAGGGTTGGGAGTGGGAGTCCCGGGGGGCCTGTCAGGGGCCGGGATGTGGATAGGGGTCAGGAGGGCAGTCAGGGGACAGGGAGCAGGGGAGGTTGGATAAGGGGGTGGGAGTCCCGGGGGGGGGGGGTTTCAGGGGGTGGGGGTGTGGATAGGGGTCAGAGCAGTCAGGAGACAGGGAACAGGGGGGTTGGATGGGGGAAAGGGGTCCCGGGAGGGGGCTGTTAGGGGACAAGGAGCAGGGGGGGCTGGATGGGTTGGGAGTTCTGAGGGCGGCAGTCAAGGGGCGGGAAGTGGGAGGGGGAGGATAGGGGGCAGGGGCCAGGCTGTTTGGGGAGGCACAGCCTTCCTTACCCGACCCTCCATACAGTTGCACAACTCCGATGTGGCCCTCGGGCCAAAAAGTTTGACCACCCCTGCCCTCAGCTCACTTCATTTAAATCTTGTATCTCACAGGTTAACCAACAGGAGGAGCACTTCAGTATCTAATTCTCACACGTTAAATTCTTTATCTGACGACAAAGTAGGATAGCAAATGATTTCAAAACGTCTAATGCCAAGCAGCTACACTGCTGGAGTGGAGTCATGGTGGTGTTACACAGCTAATGTGCTGTCCCTTTTCAGCAGCCTGGCCACGGAAGAGCCAATTTTAAGGACAAATGCTCTTTTCAAAACACATTTAATATTTTTTACTAGTTGAACCTTTCACTTAGCGCCCTGAGAGAAATGGACAGAGTTTTCTCTTGGTTACCAAAGATTTGTAACAAATCTCCTGTCTCCCTAGCATGAGAACTTGCCCTGGTAGCGAAGGCAGGGGGCACAGAGTTTGTACACTGTTGGGGAAGGGAAACAATGTGCTCTTTTCCCACTTCTGCCCCTGAAGCTTTCCTGTTATAAAATTATACAGGTTTGTTCTCCTGGGAGACTTGGCTGAGCCTGGAGTTCTTGTTAATTTAAAGGAAATTAAAAGAGCTGATTGCATTGCTGTGCTTATTTACAAATTCATTACTCTGCTCCATTCCTCTCAAAAAAATTGCCCAAGATGGGTTAAGCCATGCTCAAAGTGTGTAAAACAGTCCCTGCTTCCACAAACTCTGTTAATGAATTTATTTTCAATGAAAAGGTTATATAAAAATCCTACTGGGTTGTGGGTAATTTTCTTTTTTTCTGCTGATTGCTTCAGTATTAATTTTTCCAATTGTTTCATTTTATCTTTCTCATTTCTTTTTGACTATAGAATGTATTCTTCTTGTGATTCTGTTTCTCTCTTAAATCTGTTGGCTGAGATTTTCCAAGGAACATAAAGCTTTGTCTACATGGGGAAATTGACTGGCATAGCTATTGTGGTATAAGCTATTCTGCAGTAGCTATTCCAGAATAGCTCCTCATGTGGACATTCTATTCCAGAATAAAAGACTCTTTTATTCAATAATAGTTACACCACTTTGTGAGCTTATTCAGCATTAATTACACTGGTCAATTTCCCTGTATAGACAAGGCCTTAGGGCAGAGGTCCCAAAACCGTGGGGAGCGCCCCCCTAGGGGGAACATGGAGGAATATTTGAGGGGGTGCGGTGGGGTCCGGGTCAGCCCCACAGGGGGCGAAGAGGGAGTGCCACCCAGCCGTGGCCCCAGCCCCGGACTCAGTACTGCCCCCAGCCTTCGCCCCTGGCATGGCTCCGTTCCTGGCCCTGGGCCCAGACCTGCCTCTGCCTTGGCCCCTTTACCACTGTCTCCCACCCACCCCCCTGGAGCCCCAGGTCCACTCCCAGCCCTGGCTCCGAGGGGGATGCAGACAGGGGCAAGGGGGGGGGCACACACAACCCTAAAAAGTTTGGGGACCACTGCCTTAGGGAATTACTTGCTCAACTTTCATTGGAATTCAAAAGGATTTAAGTGCCTACCTCCTATACGTGCCTTTCAGAATTCCAGCCTGTATTTTCTCCTCTTGTTCCCACACTGTTTTTTCCCCTCTTGTTCTTCTCTTTTCATATACTGTGTACTAATTTTCTTTCCTTTACCTTATGCTGCTTTGTCCCCTCTGTTCTGACAAACTTCCTGCAGTGCAGGCCCTACACTTTCACGACAGGCTATATAAGGCTTGTTAGAAAAAAAATGCCCACCCATTGGGACCTTTTAGGCTAATGTCACCAAGGGTTCAGTGAAACTGCTGGGTATCAGTGGGAATTTTTTCTCTGAACTTCCTTAGTATAAATGCAGCCTTAGAGGTACCCCTTTTTTCAAATCCCAATGTTTACCCCGCCCCTCTTTTTTCCTACTCTCTCTGGGTGTAGTCCTAGCCCCACTGAAGTCAGTGGGAGTTGTGCCATTGACTTCAAGGGGACCAGGATTCACCCTGCCTCTTTTCCTATTTTATTCCTCTCCTGTCCCCTCAATTTATTTCCTTGAACCCAGGATTCCCCCCACCCTTCTCTTAATCTTGGCACCAACAGTTACACTGGTAGGGCCACTAGTATTGCTGGCTCCTGGAGTTCCATTCTGCTGCATTTCCACTACCTGCTAATTATAGAGCTCTTGTTGCACAACCAGCTGTGACTGTGTTCTTTCTGATCCTATTCAAATCAAAACACATATCCAAGAATGCTTGTTACTTGCTTGTATCCAGCTCAATCTCTTTCTTGCTATTAATATGCTGAAACAAGGTCTATTCCAGCCAGGAGAGTCTACATCTAATGTTGAGAAGGTCAACTTTGAAATCTTTCATGCCTGAAGCCAAGAGCTAAAACTATTTTAATTATTAGCCAAGAACCACTTTTTTGGGTACTGCCTATTTGGGGCAGACATTCAAAGGGCAGGTTATGAGGCTGTAGCAAAAATAACTGGCAGTTTAAAAAACAATGACAATGAGGTCAATCTTCAGTGGCCCCATTAGGGTGACCCTGACATTTTTATGTGAACAAAAAGATTCAGCCCTAATTGTAAGTGCATTCCATGACAGGTAATTATGACCCTAGCTACATGACAGTCAAAGCTACCAGCTGTTGTTACTATTCTTCAGGATATTTAGCGATACCTGGCAGATTGTTTGAATTTCTATTAATGCCTTTTGACGCAAAATTCATACAGGCACTTAGGTCAAAGTACAACATGAGTTACAGGAAGGTAAATCATTCATTTTAACAACACTGCTCCATTGATTACCTTGACTTTGTCTACACTAGTGTTTTTCTAAAAATCTCTTCATGGCCAATTAGACAGCTTAGGCAGAGCCATCCTCCAGACCTTCTCTGCACGGAGGTAAAGACCTCTGGTTAATATGCCAGCAGGTGCTCCGTACTAATTCTCCTATTGGCACGACACCATTGGAGTCGCAATGAGGGCAGGGTAATAGTGAGTATTTTAAAAAAACAGCTAGAGCTTTAAAGATGCCAACACTGCAGTCAACACTTGGGGCACAGTGGCAGCTAATTGAATAAGGAACAGGAAGGGAATGATAGGACAAACCTGAGAACCTCAGAGTAAGATAGTGTTTGCTGTGGAGCTGTGCAAATTAGTATTTCTTTCCCACAAAACTGCTGCTCCAAAATTTGTTAAAGTACGGTGATAAGAAAATGTTCAAGATCGCTTAAGGAGTCATCTGCTTGGTAATTGCACTTTTTCTTGAAACACAAATTCTCCGTTCTATTCCCCACTCTCCTCCAAGGTGTTTAGAGCATCAACCTCATCTAAGTTAATGTATGCTTCTCTTTCTTGCGTAAGCACATTGAGGAGTTTTAAGCATGTGACATCTTCTATGCATCTGTCACTATTTCCTAGTGAATATTCAATACTCTATTTATTCAAAAACAATGAAGATGTGATAATCTACCCATTACTTATCTTCTTTATGCAGTTAACATCATGGGTATAGTTCGGGGGGAAAGTGGGGAGAGGTGTTGCCCCACACAACAGGGCCTGCCTTATGGGTGGGCGCTGTGGTTAGGGAGGCAAGACTCAGTGCACTTATCTTAATGTACCGGGACAGGCCCCTGCCAGTAGCTCACCTGACCCCCAACTTCCTCCTCTTTGCCCCCCAGCAGCCTGGGGTGCTGGCTGTTTGGCAATCCCGGGTGGAGCCCACACAGGGAAGCAGGAGCCTGGCATGCAGCATCCACTTGCACCATGAAATACAGCAGCAGCCGCCTCCGCAGGAAGGTGACCAGGCAGGCCTGGGAGGCACCAGAAAAAAAGGCAGCAGTAAGTCCAGCTGCAGCAGCTGGTGACAGAGCAGCTGTAGCTCCCACACTCAGGTCTCATAGACTTTAAGGTCAAAAGGGTCCATCGTGATCATCTAGTCTGACCTCATGCACATTGCAGGTCACAGAACCTCACTCACACCTGAAACAGACCCCTAACTTCTGGCTGAGTTACTGATGTCCTCAAATCATGCTTTAAAGACTTTGAGTTACAGAGAATTCACCATTTAAGCTAGTTTAAACCTGCAAGTGACTTGTGCCCCATGCTGCAAAGGAAGGGAAAAGACTTCCATGGTCTCAGCTAATCTGACCAGGGGAAAAATTCCTTCCCAACCCCAAATATGGCAATCAGTTAGACCAAGGGTTCTCAAACTGGGGGTCAGGATGCCTCAGTGGGTCACGAGATTATTACATGGGGGGGCGGAGGGTCGCAAGCTGTCAGCCTCCACCCCAAACCCCGCTTTGCCTCCATCATTTATAATGGTGTTAAATATATAAAAGTGTGTTTTTAATTTACAAGGGGGGGGGGAGGTCACACTCAGAGGCTTGCTATGTGAAAGGGGTCAGCAGTACAGAAGTTTGAGAACCATTGAGTTAGACCCTGAACACATGGGCAAGACCCACCAGGCAATTACCTGGGAAAGAATTATCTGTAGTAACTGAGAGCACTCCCTCCAGCAGTTGGGGATTTTTGCTAGTGGCAGTCACAGATGGGCCACTTGCCATACTATTCCCTCCAAAAAACTTACCAAGCTCAGTTTTGAAGCCAGTTAGGTTTTTTGCCCCCACTGCTCCCCTTGGAAGGCTGTTTCAGAACTTCACTTCTCTGATAGTTGGAAACCTTTGTCTAATTTCAAGCCTAAACTTGAGGTTTATAACCATAGTGGACAGCAGCAACAGCAGCAGGGGTTCCCCTGCTAAACCAGCTCATCTCCCGCCACCACCAAGCAATGCACAGCCCATCACAGACACGGGAGCACCCTCCACTCCAGCCAAGGAGGAGAAAGCCAGCGATCCAGGGGAACTGGCTTCAGCATGTGCAAGATGTGCCATGTCTGTGTGTACAGATACTCAGACACATGTCACTGGGTCAGCCCCTCTCTCTTTGCATTTCTCGTGCCCACAGGGACACACTAATAGATGCACATGCATTAGACACAGACATACACAGTTCCTCTCCCTCCTGTCTTGGCCTGGCAAGCTGCACCCACATAACCAAAAGGGAACAGAGACTGAGTCTTTGGGGTCCCTGTGCGAGACATCAACAAACTTTGGGACAGGCGCCTGGCTCTGTGACTCCACAGCAGGCCCAGCACCGCAAGTCTCAGACAGGCACCAAATTTGACCCCCACACGCAGGCCCGTTGGCCTGGCTTGGAGCTGCCCCTCCCAAATATAGAAGTCAAACTACACCTCTGGTCAACATCTTCCTCAGCCTCATTTCTTTCTGGTAGTGGATTGCTTAAGTGTCTATTGTTGATGACTAGTTTTATCACTTTTCCACCCCAGAATATATCTACCTGTATTCCAGACCAGATCACTTTGAAACTGAGATCTCAATATGTAATCCTTATGTCAATAGAAAAAACTTCTTTAGAGGATATATCTGCTTTTAGATGCATATACTCAAAAGATGAACTACAAAATAAAACATGCCTAAATCACTGAAATCACTCCTGTGTTAACTGTACACTGTTTTCAGAGCTGACCAAGCATAAATGACAACCATAGAAATGCAAGGCTGGAAGGACCTCAAGAGATCATCAACTCCAGCCCACTGGAGAGGCAGGACCAAAGTATACCTACACCATCCCTGACACGTTCTCATGAGCACATAGGACAAGTTCAAGAAATTTAGAATAACGAATTTTGAATGTGACCCCCTTCATAAAGCTGAGCTTACTTTAGTTTTAGGAAACTGAATAGATGTCAGTTTATCCTGGGTTCAGGGAGAGAAACTGAGGGGGCAGGAGAGAACTAAAGCAACGCAGGAACAGTTGCCAATAAACACATACTGCCTATCAAGCAAGGAGCAATACCATAACTTCATAGAGACAACATACCATGGTTCACAGTATATTGAAAGTGATAGCTGTAACTTTTAAAATACAGACATATGTGGGTCTTAACTCACAACTACAATATTTAAGATTTTGAGTGTTCATATTTACTAAAACAGTTTTACATCTAAACAGAAAAAATTCTTTGGATATTACCTTTAATCTGGCTGTTGCATTGACTACTAATTAACTGAAGATGGAGTTTACTAGTTGATCATTGTGATAAAATATGTAATTTCAACTACAGGGAATACTATATACACACACCCCCATAGCAGGTCTGAATCTAGGCTGTTAGTTGTACACTGCAGCAGAACAGCAGCTGGCAACACTGACACTGACTGGAAAAGCTACCTCAATAAAGTCTGATTAAGTTAGTGGGTCTAGATCTCTTGCCTTTTGAGTCTGTGCTCGTTCTTCCCCCCTAAGCCCTGAAATTTTAATGGTTTGCCAAGGAAGAATCTTTAGAAGTAGTTGCTTCAGAAGCGCAAGCAGAAAAGGAAAAAGGGAGCATTCTTTCCTGGGTGCTGGCTGGTGAGTCTTGCCCACGTGCTCAGGGTTTAACTGATCGCCATATTTGGGGTCGGGAAGGAATTTTCCTCCAGGGCAGATTGGCAGACACCCTGGATGTTTTTCGCCTTCCGCTGCAGCGTGGGGCACGGGTCACTTGCTGGAGGCTTCTCTGCACCTTGAGGTCTTTAAACCAGGATCTGAGGACTTCAATGACTCAGGCAAAGGTTAGGGGTTTGTTACAGGAGTGAATGGGTGCGATTCTGTGGCCGGTGTTGTGCAGGAGGTCAGACTAGATGATCATAATGGTCCCTTCTGACCTTAAAGTCTATGAGTACTTTTTGAGGATGGATGTTCTGGATTTTCAGTCCCAGCCACTCCAGGGTCTGAAGGACACATTGACCTTTTTAGAAGTAACTTCAAGTGAAATTCTCTAGCCTTTGGGTTCCCTTTGAGGACACTTTACGGAAGTGCCCCTCACTAAAACAAAAACTGGCCAAACTTCTGAAGGCTGTACATTCAACTTGTGGCATTTTTTTTTTTTGTCTGTATATAACCTGATAAACCTCGAATGGCCAAATCCAGTCAATTCCAACATTTTAGGGAATGTACTAGTCTAGGCATCAATGGCTGGAATCCTGATGATTGGGGAGGGTGAGAGGGGGGAAGAATCAGAAAACCAGGAGAAAAATGGGGGACACCTGAAGTGCCTGCTGTCTATTTAGCATAGCCATAGCTTCAAGCACCTCTGCAATTGTCTAGAGATCGAACTTGTGGCACCCATTAATGCCTTCCAGCATAACAATACTCCATCTCACCTCTGCTCATCCTCCCAATAATTAAGTTTGTGAAGGTGTCACCATACAAATCTCCCACATAAAAAATTGTGAGGAGGGCACAGGGAGAAAGTGCTGGTCCCTGTTATATGGGGACTAGGTACACAGAATCCTTGGCAGGAGGGCAACTGGAGGGTGGCACACACATTTGTGGGGTGGAATGGAGGTATGCAAGGAGCCCCGGTATATAATAAACTCAGCCTACAGAAGCTACACAGTGTGCAGCCTCCTCACAAGCATCTGGTAGGTCCATCATTAAGAGGCATTGCTGCCTTATATGAAGGGCAATTTTTGAAGCCTAGAGATTTGTGAAGTCTCACAGGCAAAGAGAAAAAGTTTCTTCTTAAAAATAGAAAGTAAACACTTGAAATATCTAAAGCTAGCAGTTAGGTATCTAGGTTTAGAACTATTTACAATACAATGAATAGACCACAAAGAGAGAAAAAAAAATCTCAAAACACTGCAAGTTCTGACTCATAGCCACTAGCAGTGAGAAGGAACTGAGGGGCAGTTGGGGTGGTCCGGCCTTTTATGCCATTAGGGAGGAGGGACAAAAACACTCAGGCCACAGGTGTGGCCCAAAGAATCCAGAGTGCATTGGGCACATGCCCACCAACAGTGGAACACAAATAGAAAAGCACTTGAAGCAGCATCTAAATATTATCTGACAACAAGACACAAGTTCAACTTCAGTAAAGTAACACTGAGGAGGGACAAAAATAATCACTATGGGCCATGAGAGTTGATTACTCAAGAAGAGTATTTAAAAGGGTAAGGGAAAAAGTAAAAAAAACTGTTGTGGTCAGAAGATAAAGAAAAAAAATCTTACATGGCTAATGCTGAAGGAAAATAATTTCATTCAAGTTTGGAGAAGTTGTATAGCAATTCCTACTAGTGAAATAATTTCTGTGAAGCAGTTAATTTGAGTTGCACCTTACATAATGCAGCCACAAATTAGCTATAGCCCAATTATAATCTAATCTATGAGAGAGCCTTTTGCAAATAAACTGGTGTGCATTGTTTATTTGAAAGAGAAACAGACAAATGGAGATATGGACCATGATTTGCTTTCACTGATTGGTTATGAATTGCTGCTGCCTGCTGACAAATCTGTGTTAACTACCACAGCCTAGGTTTTACTTGGAACAAAAAAGTGTTGTACAGTTTGACCATTTGCACAAAGTTTCAAGGGACAGAAAGTGCACCAAGTCCTGAAGTAAGAAAGCCAGCAAATCATTGATGTAGTTTCTTTTTTAGTTTTATTAGAAATGTATTTACAAGACTTTAAACATTTTACATTGATTGCCCAAGTATCTTGGTTTCATAAACAAATTTATAAACTAATTCTAAGTTTTGCAATATATTAGAACAACCCTTTAAATAAAAATCAAACAATTACAAAATTGATAGCAGAACCAGTTAACACTCAGACTAGAGCACTTAACTAAATGTATTGCGTTTAGCTTATATTTTAAACTTGTTCTTCATCTCAAACAAGGTTGAAGGGCTATTCACAATATTTTTTTAAGCTCCACAATAACCGCATTTTTTCCAAGATGTTCTATGCAAAGTTGTTGTTTTTTTTTTAAAGTCTCCAGTAAAGAAAGTTAATAAATTCTGGCCAGCCCAAGGCTAGAATGCAGAACCTGCTACATTTAAATCCTACTGCTCAATGCCTAGCAGCACAGGTCAAGGGAAGGCTGTAAAAATAAAACAAAATGATGAACAATTCAATCATCATTTCTCCAAGAAAGTTCAGGGTTAGCTTGTTACTTTAGTTTTAGGAAACTGAATAGATGTCAGTTCAGCAGATAATTTTGGATGACGCTACCCAAGTTATACCATGATACTAGTCATGCCTGCTGAAATCCAAACAGCACTAGTCAGCTTCAGGAGAATCTATTTAACTAAGTAGAAGTTACCCAGAGCATGGGCAGGGAGACAGAAAAAAAAAATATATATATATATATATACACACACCAAATATAAAGGTAGCATGGATGTCAGCAGAAGGGAATATTTTAATTTTACATACATCATCGCACAAGTCAGTGTTTTATTCCATTAGAAAGACTGATGAAGTTTTTGTGCTATTCACTGGAAGGCTTTTGCAGCACTCCAGCAGATTCTGGAGATTATGAAAGCAAGCTTTCCATGAAGTGTTCCCAGTAATAAGCTACATACATGAAGTTTCTTTCAGCTGTTATGACGTGATGCAAAACTTGATTCAACTACAGACAGTCTTGCCTCCAGTGCTTTCAGTATGGTTTCTGCCTGTTAAATAAATTGGAAAAATAGTTTCCCAGAAATATGAATTTACAAGAGAAAACAAATCACCACAATGATAGCTACATAACTAGTATTGACCACAAGAGATTTCTGTTTTCAATCTTTACTCACCATCCTCACTAAAAGTAAGAGTATACATAATGTTTGGAGCTTTGGTTAATTCTGACAACCTACTGTAGCGATGTAGCCACTGCAACTATCCTAGAGTTATCTGACACTTGAACACAGTGAAACTTTCAGCCATCTTTTGTAATACAAGTTTAGCTTCTCTCAAGAGGTTTCATTCATGTGTTCTCTTCAGTATTGTCCTGGCTGCAAGATTATGGAATGATAGGAGCCCAGACCACAGGCTCAAAAGGAGGCATTTCCATAGTTAAATATAGTTTGTATCTCTGTTGTATAACACTGGAAATATATTTCAAGTTTGCTTAAATATGAGGAATTATTTTACTTTATTGCTTCAAACCAAGCTGGTCAGAAATTCAAAAATCATAGATTCATAGAATATCAGGGCTGGAAGGGACCTCAAGAGGTCATCTACTCCAACCCCCTGCTCAAAGCAGGACCAATTCCCAACTAAATCATCCCAGCCAGGGCTTTGTCAAGCCGTGCCTTAAAAACCTCCAAGGAAGGAGACTCCACCACCTCCCTAGGTAACGCATTCCAGTGCTTCACCACTCTCCTAGTGAAATAGTGTTTCCTAATATCCAACCTGGAACTCCCCCACTGCAACTTGAGACCATTGCTCCTTCATTGATCACTACCCGTTGAGCCCGACGATCTAGCCAGCTTTCTATCCACCTTACAGTCCATTCATCCAGCCCATACTTCCTTAACTTGGCGGCAAGAATACTGTGGGAGACCGTATCAAAAGCTTTGCTAAAGTCAAGGAATAACACATCCACTGCTTTCCCCTCATCCACAGAGCCAGTTATCTCATCATAGAAGGCAATTAGGTTAGACAGACACGACTTCCCCTTGGTGAATCCATGCTGACTGTTCCTGGTCACTTTCCTCTCCTCTAAGGCTAGGTCTACACTACCTGCCTGAATCGGCGGGTAGAAATCGACCTCTCGGGGATTGATTTATCGCATCCCGTAGGGACACGACAATCAATCCCTGAATCGACGCTCTTACTCCACCAGCGGAGGTGGGAGTAAGCGCCGTCGACGGGAAGGCGCAGAGGTCGATTTTGCCGCCGTCCCTACAGCGGGGTAAGTCGGCTGCGATACGTCAAATTCAGCTACGCTATTCACGTAGCTGAATTTGCGTATCTTAAATCGACCCCCCCCCCCCCCCCGTAGTGTAGATGTAGCCTAAGTGTTTCATAATTGATTCCTTGAAGACCTGCTCCATGATTTTTCCAGGGACTGAGGTGAGGCTGACTGGCCTGTAGTTCCCCGGATCCTCCTTCCTCCCTTTTTTAAAGATGGGCACTACATTAGCCTTTTTCCAGTCATCCGGGACTCCCCCGATCGCCATGAGTTTTCAAAAATAATGGCTAATGGCTCTGCAATCTCATCCGTCAACTCCTTTAGCACCCTCGGATGCAGCGCATCCGGCCCCATGGACTTGTGCACGTCCAGTTTTTCTAAATAGTCCCGAACCACTTCTTTCTCCACAGAGGGCTGGTCACCTTCTCCCCATATTGTGCTGCCCAGTGCAGCAGTCTGGGAGCTGACCTTGTTTGTGAAGACAGAGGCAAAAAAAAGCATTGAGTACATTAGCTTTTTCCACATCCTCAGTCACTAGGTTGCCTCCCTCATTCAGTAAGGGGCCCACACTTTCCTTGACTTTCTTCTTGTTGCTAACATACCTGAAGAAACCCTTGTTACTCTTAACATCTCTTAAAATGCATCAGTGACAAGTTTTTTGTTTGTAAAAATCGCATCGAGAGAGAAATTCTGAACTACATACACACAATAGGCTATAGTTAACTATATAAAAATGAAACATGACAATATGCATAAAAATTAAGATGAGTTTGGCTGAACTCATAGGTGATTAAGTGGGATTATTCTTGATTTGCCTGTAAATCTTCCTAAATTGTAGTTAACACCGAATTACTTAAAACAAAATCTTACCCTTTCTATTGCCTCTTCTAAGCCAGCTCGACTTTCAAGAGTTAAAGGTTCATCATCAGTTACAGCTTGTTTTTCTGAGGATCCTAGGATGTAACTAATATGGTAGAGTTACAGTTCACATGATTGTCAGTAAATGCAAAACAAGGAAACCAAGTTAAAGAACCATTTAGCAATAAAAGTAGCTCTCTAGGACAGTGACAGAGTGAAGTACTGCAGTGATCAAAAAAGCTTATGCTATTAATCAATGTGAGCAAAATATTGATTTTTTTAAAATAAAAACAGAATTAAGTCATACTGGTTTATTTTAACTTAAAGAACGTATTTAAAAATTTTAATTATGACCACTTATGTTAAGGCCTCAACTTACTATTATCTATTAATCTAAATCAAAGTAATAGTAAACAGTACATGGTTGCTGTGAAGTTTTAAAGAATGTCAAACAATTGAACTTGTGGAAGTCACTGGATAAGTATATTGGAACAGCCTGCTGAAGTGCTAAACCACCTTTAACAGCAGTAGCCTCTTCTGCAGGTGCAGAGAACATTTTCTTCATTTCAGTTTATCAATCTAATTCAGTTCAATGACTGACTCATTCAAAGTTAAGTAACTAGTTGGGAGTTGAAAAAACAAGGACACTGTTTTCCTCTTCCAATCTATGAATAAAAACTAGGTATGAGAGAATGAGATAAAATGGTTACTAAACCTTTCTGTAACTGTTGTTCTTCGAGATGTGCTGTACATGTCCATTCTCATGTAGGTGCGTGCGCGCCCTGAGCACAGTTACTGGAAATTTCTCCCCTAGTGGTATCCATCAGGTCAGCTCTAATGCCCTTTGGTGCTGCATGCATACAGCACTGGTATAAAGGGCACTGCCTACCCAGTTCCCTTTCAGTTTCTTCTTGGCAACCGCCTCCAAAGAGGGGACAGAGGGTGGATCTTGGAATGGACATGAGCAACATCTTGAAAAACAAGTTACGGAAAGTAACAGTTTTTTCTTCTTTGCGTGCTTGCACATGTCCATAGGTGACTCAAGCAGTTGTATAGAAGGTGGATTTGGAGTTTAAGGACAGGCTGACTGCAAAACTGCCTGGCCAAAGCCAGCATCCTCTCTAGCCTGTTGAATCATGGCACAGTGCGTCATTACTGTGTGACTGGACGACCAGGTCACTGCCCTGCAGATGACCTGAATCAGAACTTGCACTAGGAAAGCTGCGGAGGCAGCTTAGGATCTTGTAGAGTGAGCTGTAAGGATAGCCAGGGGCGGGATGTCTGTGAACTTGTAAAACTCCTGGATACACAAAGTGATCCACGAAGAGAGTCTCTGTGCAGGGATGGGGAGAGCTTTCATTCTTTCTATTATCATTATGAATAGTTGAGAAGACCTGCAGAATGGCTTGGTCCTTTACACATAGAAAGCTGTACCTTGTCCTTAACAAAGACTGTGTATGGGGACTCCAATATAAGGGCCTGGATCTCGGCGACTCTTCTGGTGAAAGTGATTGCCACCAGGAAGGCCACTTTCCAAGAAGTGTGTAACAATGAGCATGATGCTAATGGTTCAAACAGGGGCTCAGTGAGCTTGATAGGATGAGGCTCAAGTCCCAGGCAGGATGGGATCTCTGGAGCAGCCCTTGATTAATCAGTCATATAGATACAGAAAGACATGGACTCCCTTTTTTTTCCTCTGAGAAAAGCTGCTACCACTGCCATACATTTGGTGAAGACTCATTTGGCAGCCAACAGGCGAAACAGGAGCACCGAGAACTGGTAACAGGCTTGATTCACTATAAACCTTAGGAAGCATCCGTGGCAGTGGAAGATTGAGATGTGGAAATTAGTTTCCTTTAGATCGAGGATGGCATACCAGTCTCCTGGATCCAACAAGGGGATGATTGAGGCCAAGGAGACCATGCAGAACATTACATTCTTGAGGTACCGGTCTAAAATGTGTCTGAGCCCACCCATGGCTTTGGGATTAGGAAGTAAAGGGAGTAAGACCCCTTCCCTCTCATGTTAGCCAGAACCTCTTCTAGGGCTCCCATGCAAAGGCGGGATTGGACTTCCTGTTGCAACAGATGCTCACGAGAAGAGTCCCTGAAGGGGGACAGAGGGAAGGGGAAGAAAGAAATTGGATGGTGTAACCCAGTTCTATTGTGTTAAGGACCTAGCAGTCCAATGTGAGCTGAGTGCAGGCATCCAAGAAGTAGGAAAGGTGGTTGGAAAATAAGGGGGGTAGCTGGATCCGATGCAGGGGGGATAGTGCCAACCTGGAGCATCTCGTCAAAACAGATACCAAGTGCGTGGGTCCGGGTTGAATGAGGCTTGCTGACAAGGTCAGGGGAGGAGGTCTGTGTCTAAACACTCTATATTTCCTCCTATGTTGGTCCTGCCGAGGAGGCTGACAGAAGTAGCAGGCTGTCTGTTGTGGCCTGTACTGCTTTCTTGACCCTGCTGGCACATAAAGTCCCGGGGATTTCAAGGTTGCTTTTGAGTCCTTGAAGCCATGCAGCCGGTGATCCATTTGCTCCAAAAAGAGTGATGTGCCCTCAAACGGGAGGCCTTGAATCATTTCTTGCACTTTTTTAGGTAGCCGTGAGGACTTCAACCACGAACTCCTTGCATTGTCACTATAGTAGCCATTGATCTGGCTGCAGAATCAGCAGCATGCAGGAAGGCACGAGCCACAGTTTTCCCTTCCTTAACAAGGGAGGAAAACTCCTACATGGAATCCTGTGGGAGAAGGTCCTTGAATTAATCATGGACTCCCACATATTAAAATCATAACAACCCAGCAAGGCTTGCTGGTTCGCTATGCGAAGTTGAAGACCCTCTGTGGAATATGCCTTCCATTCGAACAGGCCCAGTTTCTTTGGTTCCTTTGCCTTAGGCATAGGAGCAGTCTTTCCCTGGTGGTCCTTCTCATTGGCAGCTGCAACAACCAGGAATCCCAGTGGAGGGTGAGAGGCAGAGGTTTGCCACAGTGCCTTGATCAGTTTCATAGTGGCATCATGCAGAGGTAGGGCCACTCTAGAGGGTCCCACAGGTGATAAGATGTCCAGGAGTCTATGCGCAATCTCCTCAAGTTGGAGGCTACCAGCTTTCACAAGGTGTACGAGGATTTGTTGTTGTCTTGCAGATGGGAGGCCCCTGGTGTCACTAATGCCTTGTCTGGAGAGGACATCAGGACAGACTGCGGAGCAAGGCCCAGTGGGCTTCCTCCCAAGGCATAGTACTGCCGAAGATGGGGCCATGGTATACTACGAACAGCCCAGAGAGCCGCAACGTCAACTATGTCAAGGATGGAATAGGGCCTGACCTTCAAGTCTGACAAAGACTCCGATCTGTGGTGCGGAGACCAGAGCAGTATCATGCTGCTTGGAGCCAGAGACAGTCTAGGAGACAATCTTGTGACTGATAACAGGGGCTTCCTCCTAGACAGTGGTCACAGCCCCAGGTGAGGCTCAGGGGGTGGCTCCCTGCCTCTCTGTGGCACTGGTGGTGCAGAATTTTGATCCTCTGGGGATCCCAGTACTGGTAGGGTGAGAAGGTCCCTGGCTGCTGTGAACGCCTCAGGAGTTGACGGCACCACAAACTGGCTAGTGTATTGTCTACTCTGACACTGCTCCTTTGTAGGTGTCAGAGAAGCTTGCTGTGGCATCGGACTTGCTGACACCTGATACTGTGGTGCCAAGGGAGACGAGCAGTCCGGCCTGGATCTTGCTCTCCCCCTGGTCTCTCAGATTTTGGCACCGGAGACCTGTTTTTCTCTTGGTGCTTGCGGTGCTTCTTCTTAGGCACGGAGGGCAATCGGTGCCAAGAGTCCCAAGTCAATGGAGAAATGCTCCACACTGAAGCTAAGGTGCTTGATGCAGAGTCCAAGCACAGCTTCAAAGCCAGGCTTTAAGGCTGCATCCATGAGGAGGACCTTCAGTTGGGCCACTCACTCCTTTTTGGTCTGCGGCCTGAGGTCTCTGCAGATTTGGCAGCAGTCTTTTCTATGAGCTTCCTGCAGGCACTGCTCAAGTGGAGGTCGCTCAAGGACATAACTTACAGCAGGCAGCGCAGGGCTTGAAACCCGGGATGCCCCAACACTAGCAAGGCAGACAATCCTGCAAGTCAAGTGTGGAGGCGTCCGAGCTATCTAAAAGTACTAAACAACTATTTACACCAAAACAAGCACGAAAAACCAGTAGGAGAAAATTGCCTAAGAGCAATGAAGGATTCCAGCCAACTATTACAGGCAGTAAGAAGAAACTGAAAGGAAATGGGGTCGGTAGGGCCCTTTATATCAGCATCATGTGCGCGCAGCACTAGAGGGCTCTAGAGCCAACACAATGGATACCGCTGGGGGAAAATTTCCAGCAACAGTGCTCGGGGAACACACACACCTATGTGGGAATGGACATGTGCAAGCACTCGAAGAACTATTAGTTCTAAACTCATGAAGAACATGGTGACCAGAACCAATCAGTTCAATTCACTAACTAAAGCTAATACTTCCTTTGTTTATTAGGTGAGTTGTAAATGCAAAACTCTTAATAAAAATGTCTTCTGTATCCAGCACATTTAAGGTAGCTTTATTTAACTAAAAGAATTCAAAAAGCTACTTTGTTAATTTTTTACTTGTGATTTAAGCACTATTTCTGTGGAAATTCAAATTCAGTTAAGATGCACAATCTCAATAAACTTATATTAAGCTATATAACTGGTTAAACATATAGATAGCATATGCTCCTGGTTAGCAAAAAGCACAAAAATTAGCTGCAAATCAACATGTTTTAATGGTTAGCAACCAATGAGAATGAACCTTGCCTTAGGAAAAGAATTAAAAATACAAATGCAAAACAAGATTGAGAGAGATTTAAATCAGTCTACACTGTTAAACAACAACTTAGTCCAGGATTTAGATACCGAAGAATGTTTTAAATCATCTATTTAGCATAATGAAAAACGCATTTCAAATATTGTAGCTATGTCGGCACCTGAACTTCCAGCTTTAAGCACAAGGCCAATGCATCAGCATACCCACATTTCACCACCACATTGTCGTCCTGCTAACTTTGTCCTTGAGGTTAGATGGAACAAATTTTACTTAAGATAGATCCGAGTCCATTTGCACTTAGTGACCAGTCACTGTGGTATCTATGTGCAGTTGTCTTTGGAATGAGACTGGAAGTACAGGCACCTTCTCGCTATGTTGGGTACCTAGTGTAATTTTACACACTTGTAAGTTGTATTATATAAAAAAGAACACCCAGGATATGTAAATGTCAGGTCTTAGGCAATATTATACTGTACCTGGAATGTTTTCACAACTTAAGTGCTGTGGTATAGGAGACATTAACAGAGAACACTGCTCTTGAACAAAAGGAATTTAGAGGTAATCCATAACCTTCTCCAAATACCCACCCCCATCCTCTCCCTAACACAAGTTTTGCACAATTATCTGATCACTAAAAGTGTTAGCAATGATCCCAAACTACTTGGCACTCAATCTAAAAGGCAAAAAACAATTAGCATATTTATCTGACAACTTAGACCATTATGTCTCATCCTTACCTTTCAATAGAGTCAACACTGAAGCAAAATAAGTCTCGCTTATAGTCAAGATGTTTTGGGGTGCATCTGTAGATGTTCCCAAGGGTCATTGAACAGCCAGAGCAGAATAAAGTTTCAATCATGCTGTAAGCAAATATGTAACCACTTCTTTAGACAACATTTAAATTGATTCTAACTTATTCACTCCTAGTCTTGAATAGATTCATTCTGTTTCATTTGTGTTCCAAATATACAACCTTTGAACCCTATCCAGGATCTTACCAGGGAACATTCCTCATCTATATAGCAGCGTACATTAGACTATCCCCGGCAAAACTGACTTCCCAACTGGTATTTTGGTTTAGGTTAGTCCTAACTCCCTGTCTCCCACCCAAGCAGCATTTTGTCATGTTAGGCAAGATCCTTTGCACTTGCCCTGTGTGGGTCTTTATAGGAGAGTTTGCCTATTGGTCAATTGAGATGCGTGGGGCCTTTTTGATTATAAACTAACTCAACAAAATTTCTTCCATTTTTGTTCCCTGGTTACGATTTGGGCAGCGGACATTTTGAAGTCACCGAGCCAAACCCTTCGGACTGGGAGAGTCTCTTCAGCAGCAAGGCCAATAGCCGCACCGACGCGGCACCTTTCCCAGCGGCTCCAAAACCAGCCCGCAGCGGGCCCGGGGAGGCGAGGGGGGTTCAGGCTGACCCGGCCCGAGGGATCAGACAGTGGCTGAGGCGGGGCCGTGCGGGGATGCGCTGGGCAGATCCCAGCCGTGACTCGGCGCTGCCGGACTCCCCTGGACCCGGGGCGCCCCGCGGTCACTCACCATCCGCACTCGCCGGGCCGGCTGGAGAGTTTCTGCTCCTTCTCCACCGAGACGTTGGGGGAGGCGCCTGCAACAGACAGACGGGGACCAACCGTCACTAACGGTCACCGGCGGGGGGGCGGGGCGCGGGCAGGAGCGGAGGGAAGGGGCTCGGCCAGCGGCGGGGGAGGGTTGGAGCCGGGCACGCTCCGGGGAACTCACTGCGCAGCAGGACGCAGCCGGTCTCCTCGTCGTTGGCCACCCAGCCCAGCGTGTCCCCCACAGGCCGCTTGCAGCCGGCGCACAGGAACACCATGGGCAGCTCCTCCGGGCCCGCCGCCGCCGCCCCGTGGCTGCTCTCCGCCTCCAGCAGCGACAGCGACGCGTCCAGCCCCGCGCCCGCCATCCCCCGCCTTCAAACCGCCCGCCCGCGACCAGCGCCGGAACCGGAAGCGACACGCACGCGCGGAGCCCTAACGGGCAGAGCCCCGCCCTCCCCCGAAGGGAGGGGACAAAGAGGAGCTCCCGCCGGGAAGCCCCGCCCCCTTTTCCTGTCTCAGAAGGGCGGGGACGGAGAAGAGCCCCGCCCCTTCCCGGCTGTAGTGTGGGGGCGGGGCTGCCTTGTCGCGTGTTTACTCTGCAGCTGCGGTACCCAGAGTAATGTCGCGCCCCCTGTGGCCGCGGGCGGCTGGGGACAGGCTGGTAGCGGCCAGTCTCTGCAATGAAAGCAACGGGGAGTCCTTGTGGCTCCTTATAAACTAAAACATGTATTGGGCATAAGCTTTCGTGGGCTAAAACCCACTTCATTAGATGCACGGAGTGGAAAATACAGTAGGCAGTGCAGTGAGAGGCGCGAGGAGGCTGCAGGGGGTGCCTAGCAAGGACTGTCCTACCAAGGTTGCTGCTCCCAGCTGCTGATCACCTCGTGAATGTGCTTCCAGCCTGCTCAGGGTGCTGGCCATGGCTCTCCCAAGTCCCACCCCGTGTGGGCACAGCGCTGGGGTTTGGCCGGGGCAGGCCCTACCTTTCCCACCCTCATGTCTGCTACCGGGGAGGATCTGCATCTGCTCTGTGTTGCTTGGCAGTTGAAACCCCTAGTGCAGCAAGTGGAAAATTCTGTGGGTGTGGTAGCCGGCCTGCCTCCTTCTGGGCTGATTTCTGCAGGCCTGGGGTCTGAAGAGTTGCTACTGGGATGGAGCACGGGCCTCCTTCCTCATCAACCAGCCTAAGGAAACTATGCCCCACCTGAACTAGGGGAGTTCTGCCCGCTTCAAGAGCCGAAGGGGGCCCTATCGCCCAGCTAAATACCAAGACCATGCTCCCCATCTGCCAAATTAGCCAGGAAGATATTCCCGCATGTAATATATTGCTGCTAGCAGAGGCTGCAGCACGCCCCACATTCTGCTACTATCTACTGGAAGCTATGGGAGCCATCATGAAGAATCTCCATGTAGTGCTGGTGAAGGGAAAGTATTGCTGAAGGAGAGATACTGGGCTGGAATCACTGATGGATTTGGGAAGGCGCAGTGTGTGCGATTGTGATGAGGCTTTTTAGGAGGGATGATGTTTTAACCAGGTAATTTGTCCCTTGTCAAATATTAACAGCACTGAACAGACAGCAGTAATCCTGTTACAGCAGCATCTTTCCCAATCCTGCCACCTTCAGATACAAGACTCTTACTCTCCCCGCTACATTTGCTTCTCAGCTGTGCTCAGCAGCAGCCTTCAGGGAGGAAGTCAATCTCCTGGGGTAGAAGGTGAATTTTGTGTGAAAAAGGTGCAGTAGGAAGAATTTAAGGGCTTCTCTACATTGGTAAGTTTTGTCGATGAAACTAATGTCGACACGAAAAAAATCGACAAAAGCAAAGTCGCCAAAGCGAGTCTATATTTGCTCCCTCTGTCGATAGGTCGTGTCCACATTCGGGGCACCATTGTCAACAGCATGAGTAATGCACTGTGGATATGTATCCCATAGTGCCTGGGGACACCATTTGTCGGTAGGTGTGGGAAGGCAGAAACGGAGTGCGGCGGATCCTGGGACATGCAAAATGTCCCGTCATGCACCGCTTTGTGTCCCAGCCCTCCAATGGTTCCTGGCTTCCTTTCACGCCGTTCTGGCTTTCCTTTCATGCCGTTTTTCCAACTGTCAATCAGTAGTGCACGCCAGCATTTGCAGTGAGAGAGGATGGATCTCACACTTCTCTCCTATGCGCTGTTAACTGTCATGAGGACATCGCACATGGCAGCAGAGTTATTCACAAAGTTACTGACAGAGGATGAATCGCAGGCAGCCAAGTGTGACAGCAGCAACTTATCAGTGCTTTTGGTATTCACAGAGCAGCTGCATATGGTAGACTGTCACTTTTGGTCTAGGGAAACAAGTACTGATTGGTGAGATCGCATTGTCATGCAGGTGTGGGATGATGACCAGTGGGTACAGAACTTTAGGATGCGTAAAGCAACCTTCATGGAGCTATGTGCTGAGCTGGCCCCCGACCTGTGGCGCAAGGACACCAGAATGAGAGCTGCCCCTTTGGTGGAGAAACATGTTGCAATTGCTGTGTGGAAGCTGGCAAATCCAGACTGCTACTGGTCAGTTGCAAATCAATTTGGAGAGGGAAAGTCCACTGCTGGGGCTGTATTACTCCAAGTGTGCAGGGCAATAAATCACATCCTGCTGCGGAGGACCGTGACTCTGGGAAATGTGCATGAAATAGTGATGCCTTTGCAGAGATGGGTTTCCCTAACTGTGGTGGGGCAACTGATGGCACACACATTCCAATTTTAGCGCCAGATCACCTTGCCTCAAAATACATCAATAGGAAGACATACTTCTCCATGGTGTTGCAGGTCCTTGTGGATCAGTGGGGGCATTTCACAGACATCAATGCAGGCTGGTCTGGAAAGGTGCATTGTGCATGCATCTTCAGGAACAGTGGCCTGTACAGAAAGCTGCAGGTGGGGACTTTCTTTCCAGACCACAAGATCACAGTGGGGGATGTGGAAATGCCCATAGTAATCCTGGGAGACCTGGCTTACCCCTTACAGCCCTGGCTCATGAAACCTTACACAAGGCACCTGGACAGCAGCAAGGAGCATTTTAACAACAGGCTGAGCAGGTGCCGCATGATAGTCGAATGTGCCATTGGCCGTTTGAAAGCTCCCTGGAGGTTTCTCAATGGCAGGCTAGACCTTACCAAGGATAATATTCCTGTGGTCATAGCCACGTGCCGTACTCTGCATAATCTGTGTGAATCTAAGGGTGAAATGTTTGCTTGGGTGTGGAGCACTGAGGCAGAGCGCTTGGCTGCACAGTTTGAACAGCCAGATGCTAGGGCTGTCAGAGGAGCCCAGAGGGCTGCTATTAACACCAGAGAGGCTTTGAGGAACCACTTGGACAATGAGGGGCACTAACACATGTCTGCTTTGGAGTTGCTTCCCTGGTGCATCCATGTACAATTTTGGGGCCCAAGATCCATGCAGCAAAATGCTTTAGAAGCCTGTTCCCGAGAGTCAATTGATTGCTATACACTTTTGTAGAACACAGAATAAAAACGCTATACCATTAAATACCTTAGCCTTTATTTATTGTTAAAAAGGGTAAAACCCTCATAACTGTGTGTAGCTCCAGCTATCATTGTCCAAGCTGTGAGAGGGGGTGGGATGATGGGGAAACTCAGTAATTCTGTGAAGTGAAAAGGAATGTGTGAGCATAGAGGGGGGTGAGGTTGGCAAAGAATTGTATATGTGCATGTGCTGCAGTGGAGGTCGACCATGGTAATGCTCAGTCTGCAGCCGTATCAAAGACTTGACCATCTCTGTCTGATCCTCCATAACTTTTATCATCCGCTCTGTCGCTTGCCTAGCAAATGCTGCATTGGCTTCCCAGCACTCTTTGCATTACCTGGTCTGTCTCTCATCGCACTGCAGCACCTCCCTGAACATGTCTTCTTTGCGGCGTCTAGGCTTTTTTTTTTTTTTTTTTTTTTTTTTCCTTATCTGCCGAAGCCAGTCGGCAGGGGTGCGTGGTGTGTTCCTCAAGGTCTCGGCTGCTGTGGGCAATGCACAGAAGAGGGATTGTTACATTCCAGCAAACGATTGAAACATTTCAGTAACAAGAGCCTTTTGCAACCTAGCAATCACTTTCTCACTGACTCTAGGCACACAGCTCTGCGAGCACCAGCACCCCAATCATGGTGAATGTTGGGAGTGTGGGGAAGGCAGTTGTGCATACAGACAAAACGGTCACGGATTGCAGTGTAGCTTTGCAGGGAACTCATTCTAATGTTATCACACTTTTTCACAGGCAGCCAACCTGCTTGCTGACATCTCACTACTGCAAGTGAGCAGGGAAACCAGGGCACAACTACTGCATGCTTGCGACTTTCACCCCGGTCTATGTCCTTGGCTACACTGGTGCTTTACAGCACTGCAACTTTCTCACTCAGGGGTGTGAAAAAACACACCCCTGAGCGCAGCAAGTTACAGCACTGTAAAGCGCTAGAGTAAACAGTGCCCCAGTGTAAGCTAATCCCCTCGGGGAGGTGGAATACCTGCAGCGCTGGGAGAGCTCTCTCCCAGCACTGGCGCCGTGACCACACTCGCACTTCAAAGCGCTGCTGCGGGAGCGCTCCTGCGGCAGCGCTTTGGAGTTTCGAGTGTAGCCAAGCCCTATATGCAGCTCAGCTATGTGCCGCTTTGGTCCCAGCTCCAGTGATTGCTAAATTGCATGGTACAGTTTCCTACAATGGGAGAACCAGGACCGCCCAGAGGATTCAGGGGGCCTGGGGCAAAGCGGGGGAGCTGCAGCGCTTGTACTCACCCAGCGGCGGTCCGGGTCTTCGGCAGCATTTCGGTGGCGGGGGGCCCTTCAGTCACTCCAGGTCTTCGGCAACACTGAAGGACCCCCCGCCAAAATGCTGCCGAAGACCCGGACCGCCACCGGGCCGGAGCCCGGGGTCTAGGGCAAATTGCCCCACTTGCCCCCCACTCCCCCCGGGACCCCTGGGAGAATTTATAAGGCTGCAATCCCTCAGGCCTGGTCTACACTACGAGTTTAGATCGACTTTAGCAGGGTTAAATCGAATTAAGCCTGGACACGTCCACACGACAAAACCCTTTCTTTCGACTTAAAGGGCCCTTTAAACCGGTTTCTTTACTCCACCTCCGACAAGGGGATTAGTGCTAAAATTGGCCTTTGCGGGTCGGATTTGGGGTAGTGTGGACAGAATTCGACGTTATTGGCCTCCGGGAGCTATCCCACAGTGCTTCATTGTGACCGCTCTGGACAGTACTCTCAACTCAGATGCACTGACCAGGTAGACAGGAAAAGCCCCGCGAACTTTTGAATTTCATTTCCTGTTTGCCCAGCGTGGAGAGCACAGGTGACCACGCAGAGCTCATCAGCACAGGTAACCATGATGGAGTCCCAGGATCGCAAAAGAGCTCCAGCATGGACAGAACGGGTGGTACGGGATCTGCTCGCCATATGGGGAGACGAATCAGTGCTAGCTGAACTCCGTAGCAGTAAACGAAATGGCAAAATATTAGAAAAGGTCTCAAAGGCCATGAAGGACAGAGGCTATAACAGGGACACACAGCAGTGCCGCGTGAAAATTAAAGAGCTAAGGCAAGCCTACCACAAAGCCAGAGAGGCAAACGGAAGGTCTGGGGCAGAGCTGCAAACATGCCGCTTCTACACGGAGCTGCATGCCATGCTAGGGGGTGCAGCCACCACTACCCCAACCGTGTGCTTTGACTCCGTCAATGGAGAAACACGCAACAGGGAAGCGGGTTTGGGGTACGCGGAAGATGATGATGATGATGAAGACAATGAAGATAGCAAGGAAGCAGAGAAACCGGTTTCCCCAACAGCCAGGATATGTTTATCACCCTGGACCTAGAACCAGTAACCCCCGAACTCACCCAAGGCGTGCTCCCAGACCCTGAGGGCACACAAGGGACCTCTGGTGAGTGTACCTTTGTAAATATTACACATGGTTTAAAAGTAAGCGTGTTTAATGATTAATGATTAATTTGCCCTGGCAATCGCGGCCAGTACAGCTACTGGAAAACTCTGTTAACGTGTATGGGGATGGAGCGGAAATCCTCCTGGGACATCTCCAGAAAGCTCTCCTTCATGTACTCCCAAAGCCTTTGCAGAAGGTTTCTGGGGAGGGCTGCCTTATCCCGTCCACCATGGTAGGACACTTTACCTCGCCAGGCCAGTAGCACGTAGTCTGGAATCATTGCATAACAAAGCATGGCAGCGTATGGTCCCGGTGTTTGCTGGCATGCAGACAACATCCATTCCTTATCTCTCTTTGTTATCCTCAGGAGAGTGATATCATTCACGGTCACCTGGTTGAAATGGGGTGATTTTATTAAGGGGGCATTCAGAGGTGCCCGTTCCTGCTCGGCTGAACAGAAATGTTTCCCACTGTTAGCCGCGCAGTGGGGGGGGAGGGGTGAAGGGATCATCCCAGAGAATTGTGTGTGGGGTGGGGGGTAGTTGGGTTTGTGCTGCATGTTAACCTGGAAACCCCAGCCCCTCCTTTTACATTGCAAACCCATTTTAAATGGCCAGCCCAACGGGTGCTTGGTATGGGAAATGAGGGCGCTACTGTTTGAAACCATTCCCACATGTTATGAGAGTTAAAAAAGCCAAAAGACTGTGGCTTACCATGGCTGCCTGCAAGCCAAATTCTGTTGCCTGGCACCACGTGAGTGATCTCTCACACCAAACCGGCAGGCCCTCAATATAAGAGGAAAAATGCGACCTTGTAACGAAAGCACATGTGCTGTGTAATGTGAACAGCAAAATTTAATGTGAAAGAGCGTACCCATTGTTCTCTAAAATGTGTCTTTTTTAACCACCTCTCACTTGTCCTCCACCAGCTGCAAATGTTTCTCCTTCGCAGAGGCTAGCAAAGCTTAGAAGGAGAAAATGGTGGACTCGGGATGATATGTTCATGGAGCTCCAGATGTCCTCCCACGCTGAAAGAGCACAGCAGAATGCGTGGAGGCAGTCAATGTCAGACTACAGAAAAGCACAATATGAACGAGAGGAGAGGTGGCGGGCTGAATTGCGGGATGAACAGAGCAAGTGGCGGGCTGAGTGGCATCAGCTTGCAGACAGAAGGCAAGAGTCGATGCTCCGGCTGCTGGAGCATCAAACTGATATGCTCCAGCGTATGGTTGAGCTGCAGGAAAGGCAGCAGGAGCAGAGACCGCCGCTACAGCCCCTGTGTAACCAACAGCCCTCCTCCCCAAGTCCCATTGCCTCCTCACCCAGACGCCCAAGAACACGGTGGGGGTGCCTCCGGCCACCCAGTCACTCCACCCCAGATGATTGCCCGAGCATCGGAAGGCTGGCCTTCAATAAGTGTTAAAGTTTTAAAGTTTTAAACTGCAGTGTGTCCTTTTCCTTCCCTCCTCCCCCATCCCTCTCGGGCTACCTTGGCAATTATCCCCCTAGTTCTGTGATGAATTAATAAAGAATGCATGAATGTGAAGTAACAATGACTTTATTGCCTCTGCAAGTGGTGCTCGAAGTGGGGAGGGGAGGGTGGGGTGGTTGGTTTACAAGGAAGTAGAGTGAACCGGGTGGGTTGGGGGGCGGAGGGTTCATCAAGGAGAAACAAACAGAAGTTTCACACTGTAGCCTGGCCAGTCACAAAGCTCATTTTCAAAGCTCCTCTGATGCGCACCACGCCCTGCTGTACTCTTCTAACCGCCCTGGTGTCTGGCTGCGCGTAATCAGCGGCCAGGCGATTTGCCTCAACCTCCCACCCCGCCATAAATGTCTCCCCCTTACTCTCACAGATATTGTGGAGCGCACAGCAAGCAGCAATAACAATGGGGATATTCTTTTCGCTGAGGTCTGAGTGAGTCATTAAGCTGCGCCAGCGCGCTTTTAAATGTCCAAATGCACATTCCACCACCATTCGGCATTTGCTCAGCCTGTAGTTGAACAGGTCCTGACTACTGTCCAGGCTGCCTGTGTATGGCTTCATGAGCCATGGCATTAAGGGGTAGGCTGGGTCCCCAAGGATCACGATAGGCATTTCAACATCCCCAACGGTTATTTTCTGGTCTGGGAAGAAAGTCCCTTCCTCCAGCTTTCGAAACAGACCAGAGTGCCTGAAGACGCGAGCATCATGTACCTTTCCCGGCCATCCCACGTTGATGTTGGTGAAACGTCCCTTGTGATCCACCAGGGCTTGCAGCAGCATTGAATAGTACCCCTTGCGGTTTATGTACTCGGTGGCTTGTGCTCCGGTGCCAAGATAGAGATATGGGTTCCGTCTATGGCCCCACCACAGTTTGGGAATCCCATTGCAGCAAAGCCATCCACTATGGCCTGCACGTTTCCCAGAGTCACTACCCTTGATATCACCAGGTCTTTGATTGCCCTGGCAACTTGGATCACAGCAGCCCCCACAGTAGATTTGCCCACTCCAAATTGATTTCCGACTGACCGGTAGCTGTCTGGCGTTGCAAGCTTCCACAGGGCTATCGCCACTCGCTTCTCAACTGTGAGGGCTACTCTCATCCTGGTATTCTGGCGCTTCAGGGCAGGGGAAAGCAAGTCACAAAGTTCCATGAAAGTGCCCTTACGCATGCGAAAGTTTCGCAGCCACTGGGAATCATCCCAGACCTGCAACACGATGCGGTCCCACCAGTCTGTGCTTGTTTCCCGGGCCCAGAATTGGCATTCCACGGCATGAACCTGCCCCAGTAACACCATGATTTGCACATTGCTGGGGCCCATACCTTGTGTGAGGGCTGTGTCCATGTCAATTTCCTCATCACTCTCGTCGCCACGCTGCAATCGCCTCATCGGCTGGTCCTCGTTTTGCTTTGGCATGTCCTGGCTCTGCATATACTCCAGGACAATGCGCGTGGTGTTCATAGTGCTCATAATTGCCGCGGTGATCTGAGCGGGCTCCATGATCCCAGGGCTATGGCGTCTGGTCTGAAAAAAGGCACGAAACTGACGGAGGGAGGGAGGGGAGACTGACGACATGGCGTACAGGGAATTAAAATCAACAAAGGTTGCTGTGCATCAGGGAGAAACACAAACAACTGTCGCACAGAATGGCCCCCCCAAAGATTGAACTCAAAACCCTGGGTTTAGCAGGCCTTTGATTTCACAGAGGGAGAGGGAAGCAAATGAATACATCTATTTTTTACAACTTAAGCTGGCAGCAGACGGTGCAGCATGAATGATAGTCCTCGGCATCTTCTGGGTACTTGGCAGAAGGTACTACGACTGCTAGCCATCATCGTAAAGACGGTTCAATTGGACTGCCGGCAGGACTGAGTCTCCAGGAGACAAAGCATGTCTGCCCAGGTGCTTCTGATTGAACTGGAATATGACGATGACAGATATCAATCTTAATACACCATCTACTGCCAAAAGGCAAGGGGCTGCTGCTGTGTAGCAATGCAGCCCCACATCTGCCAGCACCCAGATAGCCGATGAAGGCTACCAGTCATACTGCACTGTCTACTGCCAAAAGACAATTAGCTGCTGCTCTGTAGCAATGCAGTACCACGTCTGCCGGCACCCAGATGACATATGGTGATAGTGAGCTGAGCGGGCTCCATGCTTGCTGTGGTATGTTGTCTGCACAGGTAACCCAGGTAAAAAGGTGTGAATCGATTGTCTGCCGTTGCTCTGATGGAGGGGGAGGGGCCTGACGGCATGTACCCAGAACCCCCCACAACACTGTTTTGCATCATCAGGCATTGGGATCTCAACCCAGAATTCCAATGGGCGGCGGAGACTGCCGGAACTGTGGGATAGCTACCCACAGTGCAACGCTCCGGAAGTCGACGCTAGCCTCGGTACTGTGGACGCGGTCCGCCAGCTTCATGCACTTAGAGCATTTTATGTGGGGACACACACAATCGACTGTATAAAACCAGTATCTATAAAACCGGCTTCTGTAAATTCGACCTAATTTCGTAGTGTAGACATACCCTTAGAATCTGCGGCAGAGGATTAACAAGAGCCTCTTGGAAACTTTCCAGAGCCTTTCTGGAGGATTCCCTGCAGGTCTCTATGTCCATCGACACCCTGCTTGGCCATGCAGATTAGTTACACAGGGCAATGTCCAGTTCACATAAAACACTACCTGCCTCCCTCTTTTCAATTCCCTACACAAACCACAGCAACTTACCCAACATCTCATCTGCTTCCTGCTCCCCATAGAGCACTTCTGGAGTGGAGAAAAGTTCCTGGCTGCATGCCCCACTGTGCGACCCCACTGGGAACTCCACATCCTCTTCTACCTCCGCTTCTTCATCCAGAATTTCAGCCTCCGGGTTACCCCCTCTTTCTGCTGCCTCCGAAGTATCCACGGGGCTATTGGCGTTGGAGGTGGGGTCACCACCGAGGTTAGCATTTAGCTCCTTATAGAAGTGGCAGGTTTTAGGTGCACCACAGGAGCGATGGTTTGCCTCCCGCTCCTTATGGTACGCCTGCCGCAGTTCCTTTATCTTCGCTCTTCACTGATGTGTGTCCCGATCATAGCCCTTTTTACACAAGCCTTGAGAAATTTGCCCATATGTGTCCCGATTCCTACGGTTCAATTGTAGCTGTGACTGAACAGACTCCTCTCCCCATATACTGATCAGATCCAACAGCTCAGCAGTGGTCCAAGCGGGAGTGCGTTTGGTGCAATAGCCAGCCATGCTTACCAGGGAAGCCACCTAGGAAGCTCACATGGGAAGCCAGCAAGCAGGAAATGAGATTTAAAATTCCCGGGGCTTGCAAAGGGGAGGGACGGGTTGGCTGCAGGGCAGCGGAGTTGAAACCGCTGACCAGAGCGGCAGCATGGAAATTGTGGGACACTTTCTGGAAGCCAAAATCGTGGAAAAAAGGTGTGGTGTCTATACTGGCTGTTTGTTGACAATAAAGGTAGGGGAAAAGACAAAAGTCACTCGCAGGGGTGGAAGTTTTTTGTCACCAAAACTGGGCTTTTTTTTTTTTTTGACAAAAGTCCCATTGCAGTGTGTATGCAATCGCTGTTTTGTTGCCAAAAGGCATCTTTTGTTGACAAAACTTGCCAGTGTAGACAAGCCCTAAGGGTGTAGCCATACCTTAAGTGGGTCCAGGAGCAGAATGGGAGCCATTGGAGGAAAGCAGGGAGCCGTGAAGGAGCTGTGAGCAAGCCATTGGAAGGGTGGGGGGAGGGAAACATTGTTCAAGTTTTTCCTCCAAATAAGCTGGCATTTTGGGGCTGATGGTGCAATGTAAATTTTAGCTTATTTTCTCTGTTTTCCCTTCTAAGCAGAATGTAAGCTAACACGCACTAGAATGCACACAGAAATGGTGACCTCTGACTTATTTGAAAAACGGTCTGTGCACACTTTTTCACATGTTCCTAACTGCTCAGTGGGACAAGAGCCTTACTATTGGGTGGGGGAAAACAGGCCTGACAGAAGCAAACCGAATTAAAAGGAACAGGCAACTTAAGAATCAAACTTTTGAATTTTGATTTTGCTTCTCTTGTACGAACTACTTTATTGTAACTAAAAATGTTAGCGGGAAAATAATTCTCTTTTTTTTTCTTTTTTGCATACTTCAAGCATTTGATACAGCTTTGTTCAAAGTCACTTTCACTGCTTCTCCTTCTCAGTCAGTTTCCCCTGTTTATGTGGGTCTTTCACAAAGCGGCCAGAGAGAGAAAACATCTTAAAGATAGGACAGTTATGACTGTAAACTCATAAAAAAGGGTAGGGAGATTCTCAGGGAGGAAGAATGGATCAGTGGTTAGAGTTCTGGCCTGGGCTGTGGGAGGTGTGCATTCAATTCTTGCTCTGCCACAGATTTCCTGTGTGACTCTGGGCTAGACACATAGGGTATGCCTACGCTACAGCGCACAGCTATGGCGTTGTGGCTGTGGCACTGTAGTGTAGATCTTTCCTACATCAAGAGAAGGAGGTTTTCCATCGATGTAATTAATCCACCTCTCCAAGATGTGGTAGCAAGTTCAATGGAAGAATTTCTCCATCGACCTACTCCTGTCTATATCAGGGGTTATGTAGACCAAACTACAGTGCTCAAGGCATGACATTTTTCACAGCCCCAAGAGACTTAGCTAGGCTGATCTAAGGATAGACCAGGCCTTAGTCTCTCTAGCCCAGATCCTCAAAGGTATTTAGGCATCTATCTCCCATTGATTTCAATTGAAGTTAGGAACCTAAATATCTTTATGAATCTGGGCTTCAGTTATCCATCTGCAATATGCAGATAATGTTATTTCTCTACCTCTCAGGGTGTGTTGTGAAGATGAATGCATTAAAGATTATGAGGTGCTCAACTACTGTGGTGATGGGGACTATATAAGTACATAAGATAAACAGGTAGGTGTAGTACTTTTGAAACAGACAGATTTAATTTTAACTAATCTGCCTCCTACTACTGTATTTGTGATTCCTACTTCAGGCTGACAACAAATGCTCCTCTGCAGTCTGTTTTAGAGAGAATCGTAGAGACCCTATGCTACACAAATATCAAAAGGAGAAATCTGGCACTATTCAGACATCACGTTTAGTATCAATCAAACTCCTATCACCAAATAAACAACCATGTCTGATTGGGACAACCATGATGTATGGTGTAGTTCTCAGGAATACATTTAAAAACTGATGGAGGATCTGTCTTCCTGTTAATGTTAGTAATTTCTCTTCTAATAAAATGTTTTGCATATGTGTTTGTGTAGGTATTTCAAAGATTACTGTTGAAAGCACTGAATCTCTTCTACTTACATTCTGCCTGGGGCCTATTTTTACATCATTTGTTTGGGATGGCTGGTATTAAGGCAAATCATTTAAAATATTTGATACAAAATCTCCAGCTATTCCAATACCGTCTTTTATTTAAGGAGTAATTTATCAGGCCCTCTAGGGTATATGTGTCATAGAGTCATGATTATTTTTTAGGAAAGCTCTTTTCAGTGGGTCAAGAATATCTGTTTTATGCTGAGGGCTTCACTGATGCTAGTTACTCATTGGGAATAGTTTATAACTCATTTTGGCTTTTGTCCATTCTATTACTGTTTACTTGACATCCATGTCAATACAAAGCCGGGTGGAAAATAGCTAGTACATAATTGCCCACCAGCAACAGAGGTTGTTATTAGGTGTCTGTCATAGTCTGACGTTCATTTCTGCTAAATGGTATCTAAGCAGTCCTTGAGTTGCAGGATATGAGGACTTTCAGAATGATTTACACAGGCATCAGTTATGCAATCTCTATATGAGGACACTGAAGTGTCGTAGAAAATAAAAGAGTATTAGATTGGAGTTCTGAGATGATTAAAATGTGCTACTGAAATGGCTATCAGAACAAACACATCTGAGTATTATTGGTCTTATGAATATTACTGGGACTATTTGGATCCAGTTCCTGTAGATGAAAGGAAGTTGAAGGCTAATAAATGTAAGTATTGCATAGTAACAGCTTCTGATCTAGTATGTGAAGAGTTAGATAAGAACAAAATAGGTTGAATAATCTCCCTTAATATCTTCACTATCATGTTTCTCTTTGTAACATAGACTATAATGGGTTATATATATTTAATTTTATAGCTGACCCTCTGTATTTCCAAACTCTCACAACACTTAGTAGGTTCTAATAGCAGTTGATACTAATACTGCAATATTATTTCATTTACTGTACAGTATATATATTTAAGAAAGATTTTGATACTAACCCATCTAATTGGAAAGAGATTTTTTTAAAAACAATTTACTAAATGGAAGCTTATTCTGAGATGTTAATCAGAAGTTTGTTGTAATCCTGTTTGCATAATAGAGTAACAAAATAACCTTTTGTTACTCTATATAGGTTTTTTTTTTTTTTTTTTTTGTCAGTAATAGTTGTTTTCTTCATGGAAGGCCAGGCTTGCATTAAAATGTATATAAGTTTTTAGATCTCAATAGAGAAAGAAGTTAAATTTTGATTAATCAGTAACAACAAGAAGCTGAACACACACACACTTTTTTTCTTATTTCTTTTATCTGACATTCATCTCTAACTAATCATATTGATGTTTATTACCATAACAAAAATAATGCATTATAATGGGCATCATTGGGTGCTGTGCAAACCTAAGACCAAGTGCTTGTATGAATCATATCTACAGTATGGCCATGGAAGTAGATTCCTTTAGCCTTTGATATTTATTTTCAGTTGATGAAGAAATAAGATGTCACTCATTTCATCCAATTATAATAACTCCACTTGAATTTAGAATTTCCATTTTGAGTGTAATAAACATTAATGTAATCTTAAATTATTACTTAACATGATAGGTCAAATTCATTCCTAGTGTAACTGCATAGCTTCATCTTATGGAAGCCAAAGGATAAATTCACCAGGGATGAATTTAAAACCAATATGTATTGGACAGGTGGAATTTATAGTTAAGTGACAAAAGACAAAAATATATTATTACATTATTGGTTCCTGTTTAACTTACTGTTACCAAAGACATTTTGGAATATACAAGTACAATATTAAAGGTTCAAAAAACTTTTCACATTGTCATCCATGATCTAGTCTACAAAGAATAAATAGAAGAACAGGAGTACTTGTGGCACCTTAGAGACTAACAAATTTATTAGAGCATAAGCTTTCGTGGACTACAGCCCACTTCTTCGGATGCATATAGAATGGAACATATATTGAGGAGATATATATACACACATACAGAGAGCATAAACAGGTGGGAGTTGTCTTACCAACTCTGAGAGGCCAATTAATTAAGAGAAAAAAAACTTTTGAAGTGATAATCAAGATAGCCCAGTACAGACAGTTTGATAAGAAGTGTGAGCATACTTACAAGGGGAGATAGATTCAATGTTTGTAATGGCTCAGCCATTCCCAGTCCTTATTCAAAGAATAAATGATAGTCTTTATTCAAAGAATAAATGATAGTCTTGAAAGACTTTTGCTTATTTGTATAACAGCCATACAAGAAACATTCTCTGTAGTGCCAAGTAATTGATAATATTGAAACTGTAAAATTTGAAAAATCCTGGGCTTAACCTCCAGGTGAAGCAGAGCAATGCTTGGTGCACCTGGGAAGGGCAGGGCCATGGGTGGCTTTACATCAGTTTTCAGCCTCTCCTGAAGACTTAGGGACTGCTGGGGGCTGACCCACCCTTGCACAGGATAGAGAACTGCTGTAACAGACTGACAGTATCTTTCTATATTCTAAGTAAACTTTATTGAATTAATTTAAACCTTAATGAATTAGGTTTAATACCTTTGTGTACATTGTATTAAAAATGCCATAGTGTATGTTTATTGTGGAATTATATGTACCTTTTCTAGTAGGGAGGGGAAATGCTAATGTATTTCCTCTGTTATCATCCCTTTGAAGCTACCCCTCTGGAGAGGTTTGCATAGACCAGTTCAAATTGGATTCTCTAGGGGCTAACAGACAAAGAAAGGGGTTTTGGATAAATAGCCTAGTTTTAAACTGGCTCAGGCATTTCATCCTGAACCAGCAAATGGACAAGACCCCTGGTCCACAGAGGACCCCAATCCTTAGGGTAGGGTTGGAAGGTCTGGGTGCTTGTTCTGAGCTGGAGCTGTGATGAACATGTAACCACAAGGAATCTCCTTGGGTGGGGAAGCTGAAGGAGTGCTCTTGCCAGAATCCCTGTTAGAGTGAACTGTGGTAAACATATTAGCATGTGTGTAGGGTCTTTTATTGTTTTTAATATGTTTTCTCTGAAATGCTTTTTACCTTAAGAATAAAGTAGGCTTGCATAGGAAGTGCTGTGAGTTAACTTATAAGTGTAGCAATTACACCTGTTAACCATCTATAAAGAGAAAGAAAACAAGTGTGTGTGAGCAACTCTGTGCTGGGAATAACACAGTGAAGGCAGGAGTGCATGTCTCCACTCAAGAGAGGCAACAGCTTGGAAGTTGGAAGCCTGAGAGTGGATGCCCTTGCTGGACCACTGGTGAAGTTGCCCTGATCTGTGACAGCTGCTAACTTGTTGGCAGATAATGGTCCTCAAATCCCCATTGTGCTCTGGCCCTGCCTTGGAATGGTCCCTGTGCTGGTGCTAGAGGGATGGGCAAAGTTGAGGTTTACCTTAGACTAAAGGAACCATCTGTAAGTCTCCTTTTCACTGCTGAATCAGCAAAAATGGGACAGTAGAGCACCCAATTTGAAGCCAATGGGCCTTGCCTGCAAGATTATATTAAGCACATGCTTAAGTGCGTTTCTGCATCTGAGCTTCAGTCTCTTGTGAGATGTCATAATATCACTAGTTTTCTAGAGTAGACTAAACTTGAATTTCCTACTTCAAACAAACAAACAAAGCAAAAAAGGGAACAGCCAATTTTTTTCTCCTGTGCAGGTTAATTTTAGTGCCAACTTTTGTTCCTTTGGTCCAATATTAATAACACAGGGCTGAGCTTTTCTCACTGATGAATCTGAAGCCAGCCATGAGGACAAGAGGAATGATGCATCACTTCAGAGAATTACTCAAAGATTTTTCTTTCTATTAATAGCATTGGGCAGTTTACCCATTTTTTACTAAAATAATAATAATACATTAAGCTAACCCTGTAATTGGGTTATAAAAGGCAGGTGAAAAATATAGTCATATAAAAAGCTTTTATCAACTATTAGAATAAAGTCTGTTGTTAAAGAAAAGAAGAAAATCCCAATTGATGAAAGGCTAAAAACAGGAAACATCTCCTGTTTATCTCCCAAGTTCAAATACCACCCTGAGATCCAGAGCAATGTAATCCTCCATTACATATGTAAATAGTTGCACCTTGATTGGTTCCAGTGAGTTCCATGTATAACACTTTCTTATTAAAGCTGGACAATCCCCTCTTCTCCTCTAGTTCAGGTTTGTGGGGGGTTTTATGACTCCAAACTGCCAGATCCAGTTCACACTGTTTTTCATCATTTCAAGCCCTTGAGGTTTGCTTGTAGTATGAACACTCTGTCTCTCCCAATACAAGAGCCTCCCCCGCCACCCCTTACTTTAAAGACTTATTGGGGAGAGGGGCCAGGCCAGTGCTTTACAATCCCCTCTTCCCCATCTAATATTTCTGAGGCACTGACTGGCTTGTTTATTACGTCTGGCATCTTCAGGTGCTGTAGATGGCTGCTTCCCCAACTTTAGTCTTCAGGGGACTGCATTATATGTGCTTTATACCTCCTCATAGCCTGGCAAGGGTCTTTTGAAGGAGCTGTACTGCATCCTGAATCTGAGTCAACCCTCTGAGACTTAATTCCACTTGGCAATTCCTTCTTTATACCTGGGTTGAATTTTGCTTTCACAATGAAAACCAAAATGAGTTGAAACTCTAGTAGGCTTGGAATTTTCTTGCCATCATTTTGCACCATCCTGTTAATCAGTGACCCAAATCTAGTTAGCGTGTCCAAATCTCAACTGCCTGATAAGAATCCTAATAGGTGACAGGGCCACCCGGGGGGGGGGGGGGGGGGCGGACGTGGAGCAATTTGCCCCGGGCCCCTCAGGGGCCCCCACAAGAATATCGGAGGCTCCCCCCTGCCTCCACCTTTCCCCATCCCCCGGCGCCTCAGCGCGCCGCGTCCAGGAGCGGCCCTGGACAGTGCTGCAGTGGCGTGGCTCCGGCAGGGCCTGAGGTCCTCCCGCTTGGAGCCACGTGGTAAGGGTGCGGGGCTGCGAGCTCCTGGATACGGCTCGCTGAGGCTGGGAGAGGGGGTAAGCAGCATGGTAAGCCACTCTGAGCTGGGCACCCCCCGACCCCATCCCTTCCCATCCCTGACCCCCAGCTCTGAGCCCAGCCCCTCTGAGCCAGGCACCCTCCGACCCCCAGCTCCGAGCCCAGCCCCTCTGAGCCGGGCACCCCCCTGACCCCATCCCCCCCAGCCCTGACCCCCAGCTCTGAGCCCAGCCCCTCTGAGCTGGGCACCCCCCGAGCCCAGCCCCCCACAGCCCTGACCCCCAGCTCCAAGCCCAGCCCCTCTGAGCCGGGCACCCCCCGATCCCATCCCCCCACAGCCCTGACCCTCAGCTCCGAGCCCCAGCCCCTCTGAGCCAGGCACCCCCTGAACTTTAGTTCTGAGCCCAGCCCCTCTGAGCTGGGCACCCCACGGCCCCCAGCTCCAAGCCCAGGCCCTCTGAGCCGGGCACCCCCCAAGCCCAGCCCCCCACAGCCCTGACCCCCAGCTCCAAGCCCAGCCCCTCTGAGCCGGGCACTCCCCTGACCCCATCCCCCCACAGCCCTGAGCCTCAGCTCCGAGCCCAGCCCCTCTGAGCCGGGCAACCCCCCGACCCAGAGCCCAGCTCCCCACCCAGTCCTAGGCAACAGTAGCGCCACCTCCAGGCAGCGACAGCCCATTGGCACCATCACCATCACCCAGCGACAGCCCATTATGTAATTGCAAATGTATACATACCATTAAATCATTTAATGTTTTTAAATAATGTATTTCATGTATTTTCAAATTATTACAAATTAATTTTTGAATGTATTTCACTGGTTATTTTTTACATTTTCAAATACATGTTACTATAGTATTGCAACTTTTTTTTATGGAAGGGGGCCCCGAAAGTGCTTTGCCCCAGGCCCCCTGAATCCTCTGGGTGGCCCTGATAGGTGAGCTCTAACTTTAGGTTGTTAGTTTAATAGGGAATAAAATGGGTACCCCATGTAGATTAATTAATGTCTCTAATTGCTGATACATTCCAGGTGTTTTCAGTAGAAGCACGTATTCCTACATATTGAGTTTATTTCAATGAACATCAGTGTTTTTTGTTCTTTGAGGTAAAAAATTATTTTATCTTAGTAAACATTTGCCTATTGAGTCAATGACCCTTGTTTTTCACCCCCAACAGAAGTTAACATCTGCTTATAAATTCTTTACACGTCACAGATGTTCTGTCCCTGGCACCTCACGATATTAAGGCTGGCTAGCGCAGTTCCACACTGACCCTAGAAGAGCGCATCCAGTCCTAGAAATGCCATCTAAATATTAAACACACTTCTGACGGTTAAGCACGTGCTAAAACTACTTGAAAGCTACTGTACAGAATTTTCCATGGGACTGACACATTGCTAGGCTCACACGTGACATCACTTTTCAACAAGCTGTTCCCCCCATCCTTAGACTCTGAAAGGTCAATTTTAAAATTCCCGGCTGGCAAGAGTTTCGTAAGGGTCACATTCCATCCTTTGAATGCATGCACAGAGCTCCTAGTGAGTTCAATAGGTATTGTACTCATGCATCTAAGGGCAGAATTTGCTTCATAGACTGTTAGGCTGAGCAATATGGGTGCAGTTTTCCTTTAAAAAAACAAGTGCGTACACTGGAGTTCTGTGATTCTGTGGTAGGAACTAAGTTGTGTAATCTGCAAATGGATAAAATTCTCACAACCTTCTTATGTGCAATATATTGCTTTTCCAAAGATATATGTAGTGCTGGTCACACTAGTGATTAGAGCAGGGGGCTAGGATTAGGATTGCTTTATTTCAGGCCCAGATACACCACACAGTGGCTTGCTATATGACTTTGGATAGTCACTTCATCAAGTCGTGCCTCAATTTCCCCATCTTGAATAGAGAGAATAATACCATTCAGTGGTGGTGTAAAGTTTAATTAATTAAATGGTATAAAATGCTTTGAGATCATCAGTTTTATCTGCACATTTTTTACTTGATACTGTATCATTGATGCTGTATGCTTCTTTTTTCTTTTTTAACAGATTCAATTGTCATAGCCTTTTGGGTTGGTATTGCTGCATTTGTGGTGTTTCTGTTCCTTATATTGCTCTACATGTCCCGATCTGGGTCTACACCAGTCAAGTAAGTAAGGCTGTTATACTGCAGATGAGGTACAAACTGATTTGTTTAATTCACATTATAATCAGCATGTAACACTTTTCACAGTTTCAGGGTAACTGCACTTGTATCCCACCTCCGTGGTCCACTCCAGGGGTGCCCAATCAGGTCTCAGGTTTCCAGCTGTCACTTGTCTCTGAGCAGGGACCCTTGTCCCACTTCCTTCAGACCTGGATGTAAAGACTGTGCAGTTCCCTGACATACTCTCTGGCGTCCTCAGCAAGTCAGTCTACCTACATGCCAGCACCTGTTCTGTGCTTTCTCTCTGAGAACAATGCCCAGTGTGTATCAGCAGTTACAAGTACCATACAGCTCTTCCAAAGCAAAGTTCATTTATTCACACGGCAAAACCACAACACATATAAAAAACAACAAAAAAGTTCCTACATGCTTACTAAACACACCAGAAATCACCCAGCTTCCACATGGTGAGTCTGGTAGGCCAACATCCCTTCCAACCCTTCAGCAAGGTTTGAGGTCTGCTTAGGACCAAAGGTCCTGTCCATTTGCTGAATCAGAAGGAAGACTGTGATTCCGTTTAACCTGTGGTAACCCTCCACCATAGAGCAGAACACTATCATACTAAACCATTCATAAATTTAATCCGATGGTCCCCAAAGATACTGCCTGGGTTGCAATATCTGTCACAACCCTGACTCACCTTGAAATGACGGAATGACTACATTCTTAATTATATATAGCAGTGCATAAAGCATGACATGTTGTTTTTATTAGCTGGCCTATGGTTGTCAGCCCAATGTTATTCAATATTTTTATCAATGGTCTGAAAGAAAATATAAAAGCACTATCGACAAAGTTTGCAGATGAGACAAAGATAGGGAAATACTTAAGAGAATAGGCCACTTGTTCTGAGCCATTTGGATTGCTTGATGAGCTGTTGCTATCGTATAATTTGCATTTTAATAAAGCGAAATGCAAAGTCATATATCATGCAAACAAAGAATGAAGGTCATATGTACAGGATGGAGGACTATATCCTGAAAAACAGCGTCTGAGGAGTTAGGAGTCATGGTGAACAAACAACTATCATGAGTTCCCAGTGTGATGCTGTAGTTAAATGTTTGTGACAACTGAATGGATAAACAGGAGAATATTGAGTAGGAATATGAAGGTGATATTACCTCTGCATATAGCATTGTTTAGACCACTACTAGAATACTGTGCCAGTTTTAGAGTAAACACTTTAAAAAGGACATTGGAAAATTAGAGAAGGTTCAGAAAAGAGGTATAGGAATGATTTCAGGTCTGGAAAACATGTCTTCCTGGGAGAAATTTATGAAACTCAATCAATTTAATTTATCAAATAGAAGGTTAAGAGGTGACTTGATGATTTATAAGCACATATACAGTGAATAGATTTCTGCTAGATTAAGAAGCCCTCTTGCATCAGTCAAAGACATACCAAAATCTAACAGCTGGAAGGTGAAGCTAGACATGCAAACTGGAAATGGCACACATATTTTTAAGTGAGGATAATTAATCACTGGAACAATTTACCAAGGGATGTGGTAAATTCCTCATCACTTGTTCTAATTCACCTGCAAGTTATTGGGCTCAATCCTTGAAAATGGGTGAAATTGTATGGCCTGTGTTATGCAGGAGGTCAGATTAGATAATTATAGTAGTCTTCCTTCTGGCTTTAAATATATGAATGGGCCAGATCTTCAGCTGGTTTAAATCACGACAGCTGTACTGAAATCCATGGAGCTCTGTTAATGCACAATGGCTTAAATTCTGGCCCAATGTCTTTTGTTTTAGGGAAGATGTCTTCCACATCCTAGCACAGACCTAAAACTGCCTCCATTTCCCTTGCTTTAATCTCCCTCCCCAACCTCACAACCTACATCTCAGCTACTATCCTACACGCTGAGCAGGCCTAGAAAGGACTCCCTCTTGAGGCAGTCAAAGATGGTCCATAATCAGTTGGAGGGGTTGCTGTGGAATTATTTGAAGCACTTGCCCACCATAACCTTTGTTGGCCAGAAGCTGGGAATGGGTGACAGGGGATGGATCACTTGATGATTACCTGTTCTGTTCATTCCCTCAGGGGCACCTGGCATTGACCACTGTCGGAAGACAGGATACTGGGCTAGATGGACCTTTGAGCTGACCCAATATGGCTGTTCTTATGCTCTTATAACTGGAGCTGAGTATGTTGCCTCTGTAGTATTCACAGACCTGGGCAGCCTGGATGTGAAAGGCTGCATTTCAAATTGGGTTTTCTTGCAAAAGAGTGTAGAAAACTAAACACTAAATCAACTCATTAGTAGCCCCTAATGCTCAAAGGCCTGATTTTATCACCCTTACTCACTTTGGGTAATTGCTTATGTATGAGATGTCCCATTTCAAAGGGACTACTTGCAGAACAAGGTACTACTTGGTGTGAGAGGTAGAGTCAGGTTTTGAGTTAGTGACACAGCAGAACATAACAGGTTCCTCAGTCTCATGAGTCTGTGTGACATACCAGGATACACTGAGAGAGATCACAAATTGACTCATAATGTTAGCATTATGCAGTTCATCATTTGAGTCATGTAAAGCTAGACTTGACAAAGTAGGGGACAACTCTCCAGGAAAAGTAGGTGGATTAAGGTGAAGCCATTCATTTCGATCTCTAACCTCTGTGACTGTGACATAGACTAGAAGAAAGCAATGCCCATTGACACATAGCACTGATTTGTTTAGTGGGTTCATAGACCTAACATTACTGGAGATTTTGAACTTTGCCTAAGTAGGGTTTTTGTTTGATGCAGTCCACATAATAGTTTACTTTGCTCAAGGAAACCAGCAGCAAGCAAACAACTTTGTGCAAACATGGATGAATTTGGAAGGCTGTGCCCACTGCTTTTCATAAACTGATCAGGAGGCAAAAAATTCAGCCCAGCAATTAGGCAGAGAGAGGTTCAAGATTAGGTCACAAACAAGCAGAGACAAACAATAGTATAACATAGTAGTAAAAGGGAGTAATAATACAGTCGAATGTATCAGCACCCTAAGGCCTTTGGGACATTAACAAAAGGTAACAACAATACAAAAAGGCAGCTTTCCCAAAGAAACCGCAAAGCAGGAGGCAAACTAATTTCCAGATAAGACATAAATAATACAAGAAACACATCCAACATAAAATTACATGGTTACAGAGGCAAATTCCCTTTAATTTACTGTGCTTAAAGAACTGGCAGGAGAAATTGTATACAAGTAATATTCTCTCAGGAAAGAGAGATTCCTCATTGTAAACAGAGTACTTGCAAGACCTACACAGAAAAGACTAAACATTAGGTGAGCTTTTATACTGTGCCATTGAGAAAGAACACGTAGGACATGTATTGTGCAGTATTACAATATTGCCATATTAATCTCTAGCGTAACTGGTATTTCCGATGTAATTCATTGAAAGTGCTATGGTAACCAATTAAACCTTAGGGGCATTTTATACAAACCATAGGTGTCAATAACTGAAAGGAACACTGGATGATTGATTGTTTATTTAGAGTTTGAAGTTCATCTTGTGTATTGTTTTTCTAGATGTTAGAACACACCGTAAGAAATTTTAGGAATAGGAGAGGATATCCAGCCCAACACACCTGCCCTTTTTTGATTTACGTTCTACCTGTTTTCATGCTGGTTCACCATATGCTCCAGTTCTTTCCAACTATCACAAGAGTTGGTAACAATAAGGACAAAGATCCTCCTTCTGCCACTGCTAGACCGTTAGGGTAAGGTTAAAAAAACATCCACTAACCAGGGGAAAAGGCAGCAGAAAACATTCTTTAGGGCCCGAGTCCAGCAATTGGATGGGTGTGGCACACCTCTTTACCTGACTGGGGCTCTGTTGAAGTCAACAGATATCCCCACATAGGTGTAGGGTTTGCCTGCAGGCAGTCAGTTGCAAGATCAGGGCCTAAAGCTTCTAATTAATACAGAAGTGTTCTCTCTCTGTGAGCAATAGCAGATATCCAGGGCCTTGCAGGCTGGTTTCCCAGTGGAGATGAAATCAGTGATATGGCACCTCGGTATGTGTTAAGAGTCACTGGTTTTATTTGCACATATACATCAATCCTGGAACAGAGGTGGCCAGACAGTTTTCAGGGCAATCCCTTCTTTCAGGAATCTCAGCCCAACACCAAAGCCAAGTTCCCAGGGGGCAACCCTGCCTCAAGAATTTACTCTAAGGAAATTTACTCTAAGGAAATTCTTGTGTTACTTGCACAGCTCCCTCTACCCAGAACAAAAGTTAACAGCAACACAGCATGTCTTCCCAAGACCAAACGTTTACAGCATGTGTGCAGTCTGACTTCAGTTGGACTCAGCAGATGCAGCAGCAGGCCCTTGGCTGTCAGTTTCAGGATCACAGCCTGCAAAGACTTTTGAAAACTTTTGTCAGTAATAATATAAAGGTTTTCCCCAAAATCTACGAAGATAAAAATACAGCTCTTGCTTCCCCTTCTTGCTCTAAACCAATGCATTTTCCTTCCCTGGTATTTCAAGATATTGTTAAAACTTATTAGTGTTGTAATCGGTGCTTTGGACTTTGCAACAAGGTATAGAGGGTAGAAAGGAAGGGTTTGGACTTCCTAAGGAAGTGTACTAAGTTTCGAGGCCTAATAAGGATAGAATACTTGGTTTCTAATATTTTCAATCCTTTCCTCCCCATCCTTCAGAACAAGACAGCAATGGTAACTGAAACATGAATATTCTTCTGGGTAGAAACATACTCTGAATCCAGATCCCTTTCCTTAATTTTTTCTGTTTTATTTATTCACAGGGATGGCAGGCTGAGAAAAATGTTTTTGTGGAATTATGCATAATATATCCAGTAACGCTGAAATCACATACCACCCAGCCATACCAGCTCAGGGTTTCATAGAGTTTGTGGCCAGAAGGGACTATTAGATAATCTAGTCTGACTTCCTGTATATTACAGGCCATTGCTAAGGCTATGTTTTAGTCACAGGTATTTTTAGTAAAAGTCATGGACAGGTCACAGGCAGTAAACAAAAATTCATGGCCAGTGACCAGTCCATGACTTGTACTATATACCCGTGACCAAATCTTGGGGTGGCCCGGTGTTCTGTGGGGAGCAGCCCGGGGGCGCCATGGGTGCTCTTGGGGGAGCAGCGGGGGTGCAGCAGGTGGCCCAGGACCCTGATGTTGCTGGGGGGGCGGGGGTTGGTGGGACTGGCAGGCTCCCTACCTGGCTCCTCGGAGCTCCACCCTAGGCAGAGGTGCGGCCAGAGGGCTCTGTGCGCTGCCTCCACCCCAAGAGCCGGCTCTGCAGCTGAGAACTGCAGCCAATGGGAGGTGCAGGGGAGGCACCTGTCGGTGGAGGCAATACACGGAGCTGTCTGCTAGGAGCTGAGGGAGGGACATGTTGCCGCTTCCAGGGAGCCCCCCAAGGTAAGCGCCGCCCAGCACCCTCACCCCCTCCCACACCCAAATGCCTGCTGCTGCTGTGGGGGAGGGAAGCTGATGCGGCTGGCCCGGGGGTTGCCTGAGCTGCTCAGGCAGCCCCCGGGCCAGCCACAGTGACCACTACAGAAGTCATGGAGGTCACAGAAAGTCACAGAATCCATGACCTCCATGACAAACTCGCAGCCATAGGCATTACATCTCATCCAGCTAGCCCTGTACTGAGTCCAATAAGATTTGTTTGACTAAAGCATAATTAATATTTGACTCAAAGTATATCTTCTGGAAAGGCATTAGTCTTGATTTGAAGACATCAAAAGAAGGAAAATCTATCACTTCCCTTGGTAGTTTGTTCCAATGGGTGATCACCCTCACTGTTAAGAATTTATGTCTAATTTCTAATTTGAATTTGTCTGGCTTCAGCTTCCAGCCAGCTTCTTGTTATGCCTTTCTTTGCTAGATTAAAACATCCTTTAGTAGCTGGTATTTTCTCCCTGTAAAGGTATTTAAGTCACCTCTCAATCTTCATGTTGATAAGCAGATGGAGCTGATATTCTTTAAGTCTCTCACTGCAAAGCATTTTTCCCAGCATTTGAATAATTTTTTCTGTCTCTTTTTTGCACCCTTTCCAATTTTTCAACATTCTTTTACATAAATAAATTAATGGAGACATCCTATCTCCTAGAACTGGACGGGACCTTGAAGGTCATCAAGTCCAGCCCCCTGCCTTCACTAGCAGGACCAAGTACTGATTTTGCCGCAGATCCCTAAGTGGCCCCCTCAAGGATTGAATTCACAACCCTGGGTTTAGCAGGCCAATGCTCAAACCACTGAGCTATCCCTCCCCCAAATGTGGATACCGGAATGGTATGCACTATTCCAGTATCAGCCTTGCCAATGCCAAATACAGAACTAAAATCACACACACTCTCTCTCTCTCCTATTCACTATCCCCCATTTATGCACCTAAAGATCACATTAGCCCTTTTTGCCACAGCATCACAATGGGAGCTTGTGTTGAGTTACTTTCCCACTATGACCCCTAAACCCTTTTCAGAGGCACTGCTTTAGTCTCCCGTTCTGTAAGTGTAGTCTGCAGTCTTTGTTCCTAAGATGGATAACTTTGCATTTAGTTGTATTAAAAAAGCATTTTGTTTGAATGGACCCACTTTACTAAATTACCAGATTGCGCTGTCTGACTGCCCTGTCCTCATGATTTACCATTCCTCCACTCTTTGTGTCATCCACAGATTTTACCAGCAGTGGTTTTATATTTACTTCCAGATCATTGATGAAAATGTTTAACAGAGGCCCCGTACCTTTCTCTGTGGAACCCCATTCCATGAAGATCCCCCATTGACAACTACTTTTTGAGATCTAGCAATTAGCCAGATTTTAATCCATTTAATGTGTGCTTTGTTGTTATTGTCTAATGCTAATTTTTTAATCAAACTGTTGTGTGGTAATAAATCAAAGTATATTACATCTGCAGTTATCTTTATCGACCAAATTTATAATCTCATGAAATAATGAAATCAAGTTTGTTCCTTTTTGAATACTAGCAGATTAGCATTCTTCCAGTCCTCTGGAATTTCCCCAATATTCCAAGATTTATTTAACATCAGCAAGCCGTAGTTCTCTTCAGCCAACTCTTTTAGGACTCTTGGGTGCAAGTTATCTAGGACTGCTGATTTCAAAATGTTTATCCCTACTAGATGTTGTTTAACATCCTCCTTAGTTACTAATGGATTGGAAAATACTTCATCAACCTCATGTGATATGAGTACATCATCCTGCTTCTTTCCAAATACAGAAGTATTTATTGAAAACTTCTGCCTTTTCTGCATCATCATCAACAATTGCACTATATTTACCCAGTAATGGGCCTATGCCATTGCTCGAATTTCTTTTGTTCTTAACAGTTGTTCTTAACTCATGTTCCTAGCTCTGACTGCCATGGATTTTTCCCTGCTGTCTTTAACAACTTCTTGTTTTTTTACACTTCATAACTTTTAATTTACATTGATTGATATCAATTTTCCCTTTTTACATGTGTTATATGTTCTTTTTTTATTTCTTACTGCTGCCTTTGCTTTGCCACTGAACTCGGAGAAGCTTTTAGCCAAAGTCATCCTCTTGATTGTGGAATCATTTCTGGTCATCTAATAAACTCTTCTTAAAGAACTCCCTGTCTAATTTTGCTCATAATTTTCCTCCATTTTGGGAAATTAGCCCTTTTGAAGCACCAAGAGCATAGATTAGTGGTTGGGACTGTCCTCTGTGCACCCATATTGAATGTAATCAGGTCATGATCGCTAGTGCCTAGACAACCAACTAACTTCCAGTCCAGTAATTAATTCATCTTTATCCATCATAATGAGGTCCAAAACAGTTATCTCATGTTGGATGCAATACCTTTTGTGTCAGAATATAATCATCTATAATGTTTATAAACTCTAATTATATTTATATCAGATCTGCAGCATGTCTCTAACACCACATTTTTTTCTTTCCACACATTACAGACAAGTGCTTGCAGGTAACCGGATAGAACATCTGGAAGGAAGTAGCTCCAATGTTGAGCGGCTGCATTGTGTTGATCTCAGCAGTCCAGACTCAGACTTGATCGCTACTGAACCATGTAATTCTCTTTCAGATGAAATTGGCATTCATGGAAGCATCTCGGCTTGAGTGAGAACTGGAAACGGATTCCTTAAAAACCAATCATAGTGATTATGACAGTGGGAAGATACAAGAATACCCTTGATACCTTTTAGTAGCTGTATAAAATTAAACTAAATTAGCCCTGAAAAAGAGAACAAAAATAATTTTAAAAACTAAGACTAAAATTCAAAATATTCAAACCTAGATGCCTAATGATTTAGGCTTCTTAAGCCATTTAGGCACCTAGCTAGACTTGCTGTTTATTAGAGGTGTTGAATAATCCCAGATCTTGCAAATTACTAATGTACTAGATGTAAGAACAACTTAAAAAAATAATCAGGGACAGATTCTGCTCTCAGTTACATGGCTGTAAATCTGAAGCAACTCTTCTGTTGTCAAGTATATTACTCTGATTTACGCCAGTGTGGCTGTGAGCAGGGGCTGTTCCTGCAAGTAGAGGTAGATAAAAGTGGTTCTCAACCTTTCCAGACTACTGTACACCTTTCAGGAGTCTGATTTGTCTTGTGTACCCTAAGTTTTACCTCACTTAAAAACTACTTGCTTACAAAAATCAGACATAAATATAAAAAAGTGTCACAACACTCCATTACTGAAAAATTGCTTACTTTCTCATTTTTACCATATAAAATACATGTATGAAATTTCAGTTTGTACTGACTTCACTAGTGCTTTTCATATAGACTGTTGTAAAATGAGGCAAATGTTTAGATGAGTTGATGTACCCCCTGGAAGACCTCTGCCTGGGGTTTGCATACCCGTGGTTGAGAACCACTGGTATAGAATACCAAAGTAGATTCCAGTCCTGCAAACTGTTACGAATTGAGCTTGCCTTTATGCACTAGATATCATCTTCAGCTGAGCTGTTCATGTGCATGGAGATAAGATGTGTAAATCTTTGCAGGATCAAAGGTTTTATTAATTTGAAGAGAACCCTTTGATTGTATTAGATTTAAATATTTTTCCTGCAATACTTATTCCTTATGAGCTCCATCATGACCATAGTCATCAATCTTATTTCCTCAGGTGCCTGTCCTCAGCTCATCTTCTCATTGCCAACCTCATCTTAGCATATTGCATTATCTTCGGGCCACTTTGCTGAGGACAATTTTAGAGCAATGTCAAATTTAAAAGCCTTGTGACTGCAGAGCAGAGAATTGCACCTGGCTCCACCGGCTTCAAATTCAGATATTTTTTAAAGTATAACAATGTGTTTTATTTACTTTAATATTTAAAAATATCTGGTTACTTTAAAAAAAGTTTACCTGCTTAGTTTAGCCAAATGGTTAAAAGCAGCATTTCTTACCATAAACAAACTGAAGTGTATTTGTAAATAAAGCTGGCAAGTGACACTAATCATGACCCAGTAGCCACAGGTTTGCCCTCTGAAAGATTATATAAACCAATGTCTAGTCTGCTTAATACCAAAGTAATGACCAGAAAGAAAATGTTAACACTGAAACTCTGCCATTATTTGATTGCTACCACTGGTCTTAAAGTCAGATGAAAACTTGGCAGTCTTTTACTTCTGACAGTTTTATCATCAGCGCAGCAACTTGCAGTGTTGCCAACTCTTGGGATTTCTTCACAACTAATGTGATTTTGGTCAGGGCTGGAGCCAGTCTGGTGATGAAATGAGACGCTCCAACCCTCTGTCTGGAGGAAAAGTAAAACCCCCTCCAACTTTCTTACTGCCTGGGGAAAAGCAGCCAATCAGAGCTGCTGCAGAAGATAGTTATAGCTTTCACGCCTCCTCCTCTCAGGAGCAGGGCTGGTTCCAGCTTTTCTGCCGCTCCAAGCGGCAAAAAAAAAAAAGGACGAGTGGTGGCACTTTGGCTCAGCTAAATTGCACCGCTTCTTTGGCAGTAGGTCCTCCCCTCTTCCTCTTCGGCGGCAATTCGGCAGCAGCTCAAAGAGGAAGAGAGGGAATGAGGGACCCGCTGCCGAATTGCCGAAGACCTGGACGTGCCGCCCCGATACCGGACGGAGTGCCACCTCTTTTAATTGGCCGCCCCAAGCACCTGCTTCCTATGCTGGTGCCTGGAGCCGGCCCTGCTCAGGAGCCAGATAGGTTCTTGGGTCAAGTAGGAGTGAGAGAGAGCAGCTGACACCATTCTTACAAGACAGAATTAGGGAGGAGGGACCAAAAAGAGACCTGCAGCTTAGGGTAACTCCATTTCCTCTTTCCTCCTGTGAACAATGGATCAGTCTGGTCTCGGCTCCATCCCTGCAACACCAGGCCTGGGAAGGAAAAGGTGGGTGAAGACCACTGGAGCTGCCCCACCCCCAGGCCTAGGAAGGGGGAGGAGGAAGGGCCTGGGAGAGAGGGGTGAAGAACTCCTAACGCTGCAGGATGAGCAGAGGCGAGGCTGACAAGGACAAGATGATGTGGGGGCTAGGGAGTAGTACTGATGTGAGGGTTGCATAATTAATTGCTGGGCTGAGTGGGACACAGAATTAATTAATTAGAAGTGTGGGGTTTGGAGAGAAGCTGGAAGCTCCGTACCATCAGGCAGGTCACCGAATCACCATACTCTACAAATCTGGGAACTGGCAATACTAATTGTCTCACAGACACTAAGGATGGACAAGGGCAGTTCAAAAATCAGAGACCGAACAGACAACATAACCTTTAAAAAAAATCTCATGTCTCATGATTTAATGTTGGGGGTTGGCGATACTGCAAATAGTATTGTAGAATATTTTTTAAAGCAAGTCTATCTACCAGCAATAGGCTCAGAAACACCAGGGGTTAAAGTGGGTTGAGTCAGACTGAGTCATGGACCAGGTGGGTGGGTGTGGAAATGATTGCAGGAATTCAAGGCAGGTTATTAGCAAGAAAATGTCAAAGCACCTCACTTTTTAATAGACAAACAGATATGGCCACAGCAGCCTTTCCCCTTTTTTCTCAAATGTGCTCCTCTTTTATTAGAGATACTTGGCAGGGTTCATGGGTGACATAATAAATATGTATTTGGGGTCAAATCCTGGCAAAATTCCATTTTCTTCAATAGGGCCAATATTTCACCCTGGATATTTTTCTGCTTACGTGGTGCTAACAGATCATTGCACCAATTGCCCTGCTCAGGCCTTCAGTCTGAACTGGTGAACATCCTCCTTATTGACTAATGACAGCCTGTGACAGACATCTACTTGATATCAAAACTATTCACAATGGCTGATTCCAAGAATATTGCTGAAGTATCTCAATCACTCAGTCATTCCATGATCACTGGTGTTCTCTTTTTTAGTTACAATGTGGCCTGATTCAAGCACAGACCCATTGAAGTTACGTATACTCTTTATTATTTCCTTGACATTATATGTAACAGTTCAGCGTAATATGGAAACCAAAGATGGATTTTTATTTATTTATTTATTTTTACACAAAGTCCAAAGAACAAGGAAATAAAATATGTTTTTAAATTACTTTAAGAAAACAATAGCTTTATATGCAGAATAAACCAAACCTGGAAAACAAACTAATATTAAATATACTAAAATGCAATCCACCCCTTAAAAAATGCTAAATACTTCTGGGGAAGAATAGCTTCCCTTCTGGTGACATTCCTACCTACACCAATTTCTGGGTATCTCAAGTTTACCAATCCTCCCAGTAGGGACTTTTCTTCACATACTTTTTTGTAGGTGAATGCTCCTCCTCCTCCTTGTGGTTTGCCAGGTTTCATGGTTTGCTGGAATTCTACCCACTTCTGTAGGCTACAAACTCCACAGCAGTAGGACTCAAGTCCAGTCCCTTTATGTGCTTCAAAATCAACCTGAGCTCCCTAAAAAAAAATCTTGATGCCAAATGACTCTCAGAGGATCCTAATTTCTACTGAATCAGCCTATTAAGAAACCTCCAATCTAGAGGCCTAAAATTCTTTTCTCTTGTTACTTCAGCAACCCCTTGCTGAACCAGTCAGAATGCCCCAGGGCTGTAATACTACCACTGAGCCACATCTTTCCTGCTCTGCTTTAAATCCTGAGAAATACCAACTGCTGCTAAAAACTACAAATATATTTCACACACGGTACACAAAGGGAAGTACTTGCAGACCCAATTCAAAGTCCACAGAATCCATCAATGGACAATGGGATCACATCTTTACTGAACGTTAAAGGCCTTTACACCCCTACAATGAGAACCAGGGGTGACCCACTCATGAAAAGCCCCATTGACTTCAGTGACGATCCATCCACACAGTTCTCATTGTAGGACCAGGGCCAAAGTTGGCAACTTACTTTATTTAAAGTAGTGCAGCTCCTTGGTTCAAAATGTAGATTAGTTTTCTTGGGCATATTCATTGCATTTGTTTTTTACTGACATTGCTGTTATATCTTTTTAATATCAGAGGGGTAGCTGAGTTAGTCTGTATCCACAAAAACAACGAGGAGTCCAGTGGCACCTTAAAGACTAACAGATTTATTTGGGCATAAGCTTTTGTGGGTAAAAAAACCCTACATCTGAAGAAGTGAGGTTTTTTACCCACAAAAGCTTATGCCCAAATAAATCTGTTAGTCTTTAAGGGCCACTGCACTCCTTGTTGTTTTTGTCTTTTTAATATATTTTTAAATGTTAAATTAAGTGCCCACATAAACAGTTTACTTAGAATGCTTTGTAGTGGGGCAGTAATAAAGAAATCATTCAATAGATCATATGAACTTTTAAAGATCTTTGGCCACTTAACCTGTACTTTTAAAAGTACCTAATTACCACATTTGTAGAACAGATTGCAGCTCACCAGGTGGAAATCAATCCTTATTTTTAAAAGTGCCCAAATAAAGATTTAGATAAGCGCCACCGATAAAAGTCCATGTGAACTGTATGTCCTTCACAGGCCAGACTAATAATTTTAACTTGTCAGCTCACTTACATGATAAGGAGTTTTCTTCTTGTTAATGTTTTTGAAACTACCATTTAAAATGAAATGTGTCTCTCTACTAGCATAAGCAACAGCCATGTGTTATCAATACGTAAAGGTCTGAAACTAAAGTTTGCTCTTGGTTGCTGGGTGCAGCTATTGCTTTAATATCCTACTTCTTGGCAACAGTGAATTATTTATTTATTTTTTAAGAAAATGCTTTTTTTTTTTTAATTGAAAAGAAAATTCACATCATTTTAAATGGTTGTCAAATTTTAGGCCTAAATTATGTGACTGTACAACCCCTGCTGGGCCCTTTAGAATAAAATATATTTTCACTGAATGAGCAAAGAGAATGTTTCTGTATTTTTTAAAAATCATCTTCAAATAGACTGATACTATGAATAAAAACGACAAGAAAATAAATTATATTTCAGAATATATTAACATATAAAATATAATTCCATACCATGATGTGAATGTGAAATGTTACACTTCTATTAAAAACAGATTCTATAAACATTAAATGGAGTGTGTATATCGGACTTTACTTCCAATTAGAAATCTGTACAAAGTACCTATGCATAGCACATATGAGGAATTACAACAAACCCTGTTTTACATTTCAAAGCTTGAAATGCAGCATTTGCATGTTTGCATATCTGAAATGGTACATTATATTGCCCCTTCCAGGTCTTGTTCAAGAAATCTTTAATTAGATTTCATGGACAACGTGCAAAAGAATACAATTTTATTTGATGAGGAACAATTCATTTAGGTCTTGTTTTGGTCAATTATACTATTTTTTGCCTTAATTTGAAGAAAGCAATCTTTGGATTTAACATAAGTGAAGCAGTACCATAGCATTGTGCTTTTACTGAGAAAATAGGCAGAAGGACCAATCATTATCCTATTGAAATCTGAGTCTTTAGACTGTCCCAGTCAGCAGTAACCTAGTGCATGTCACTGTTACACAGGAGACACAGGTTCACATTTTTCCCTCTCTCTATGATGCAGAAGTTGGGTCTGCTTCGGAAACACTCATCCCCACTCTCTGGAAAAGCAGGGGTTAGGACTCAGATAAGCACATAGAAGACCATCCCTCATGTCTTCAGAAGTGAGAGAAGATAGATCTTTGCCATAGTTATGTCACCTCCTTGGTTCTGATGGCTAGGACTTGTGTTCTCTGGCCAATGGGGAAATGAAAATGAGTTTGGAGGCACTGCAGTAATCAGCAATTTTTCTTTTTAGTATTCTAGAAAGTAAAAAATGTTTGCAGTATAAATTATATCATAGCTCCAGCGTCCCACCTTGCCCTTGTCTGCCAAAGAAAGAGCAAACACTGCTTGAATATTCTACACATTCTCTGTGTACAGAATTCTTTTAAGTCTTGCTCTCTTTTTCTGAGCTTGTACAAGTGTATGGAAAACAAGTTAGATTTGTACATAGTACAATTCAAAGAGGATTTCATGGTTACCAGCAGTGATGACATAGGATTTGACATTTTGAGTATGAGTCAGTATAGAGAATTAATGCCCCAAAATAGCTAAATAAATGTCTTTGCAAAGAGACACCATGGCTTCTTCCGCTTGTTTGTGCATTTTCTTGTCATCACCATTTAATTTACCATCTGTACCACCACAGATCAATTTGACATGGCTTATAAACATATCTGGTTCCTGTGCTCCAAGCCAAATGTCCCCAATGTAAACAGAAGCCAGGAATACACAAGAAGCTGTGAAACAAAAGTGAAGAAAAAAGGAATCAGTATACTCTTCAGTTTCAAAACAGTAACATGGAAAAATCTATTTTACCAAAATTTCCCTTTCAAAGCTGTTTTTTTAAGCTAGAGTTTGCTAATCCTTTGCTTTAATGGACAATCTAATTTTTTGTGCTCATCTCGGACCATCCACTCCCCACCTCTAATAGAAAATACCCTCTTTTTAGTGGAAACCTCCATCTTTGAATATAGCTAATTATACCATTAGCAACCACTTTTGTCAACAAATGGACAGAGCTGGTGTCATGCAAACCAGAACCTGTAATGTGACTTTTGGTGCAAGAATATTTTCCCCATACAACTTCAGATGTCCATATATATAATTAAGCAAGCCAAATTTAATCCAAGACAACAGCTTCTTTTGGGGAGCAGGACTAATGTTATATCAAATATTCTTTTGAGGTGAAGACCATATTCTATATTAATTAATGACCAATAGGCTATCTTCTTGGGAAGGACATAACTTTCTGAAGTGATGATCCTCCATCTTAGCAAAGACAGATTTCAAAAACATTTGATGAATGAAAAATATTTAACTACACAACTACTGTCATCTACTCCTCTGCCTTGTTACTGAGCGTAAACAAAAAAAGGACAAGTTACCTTTCTTGATTTCATCCTTTTCTTTCATTGCTGACAGGCAGAACGTTTTCACCACCTTATGACAACTGGCGTTAGTCAACCCCTGAGCATCCAGAAAGTGAAGCATGATTGTATTAAACAAACAGAGCTCTTCAATGTTTGATGACTTCTCTTCGTTGGCTTCACAGATTCTGTTGTAAAGCTTAAACACACTACTTTTCAGTGTGGCATCCCTAAGAATCTCCCGCACTACCGGAGGGTGTGGCAAAATGCTACTGTTTAGCCACTTGAGAGTCAAAAATACATTTTGTATATTGAGGCTATGATCAACCATGGACTTCACTAGCCATTTGGTTACTATGTAAGCAGTTGCACATGTAAGACTGATAGTTTCATTCTCTGGATCAGTAGATTCAAGCTGTTCCTCTGGAAGTTTAGCAAACGGGGCTGGATAAACAGGCTCCCAATGAACCAATATGGACTCCAGATGGTCTCTGCATTTCTCTAAGTTTGAGACCTTCAGCTCTGAGTCCGTTTCTTCTTCTCTTTCTACCACATCCTTTTTCCGAACATGGCGAGATGAAGGCCGAAATGGGACTTGACCTTTGTTCTTTTCTTTAATATTTTCTGTAAATGGGAAAAATAAAAAAACATTTCAAGCCCTTCAAAAACTCTCGTCACTACAAAGCAATAATACAGGGAGGATGGCCTTGTGTAATTACAGCTGCTGGGAGGTTGCAAGGTACATGCTTCTGGCCTGATTTAAAAAAAAAAAAAGTAGTATTTGTGTGCTTAAAAAGTTAAGTTACATGCTTAGGTACCCTGTTGAATTAAAGCTTCTAACTGCAAAGGATGCAATTACTTCACTAGGACCCTGATCCAAAGCTCAATGAAGCCAATGGGTGTCTTTCCATTGACTTCAGTGGGCCCCACATCCACAGGATGTAGTTTGTCACTGATCTTGTGAAGGCTTAGACTTTTATGTAAGGTTATGTGAAACTTTCAGTTCAATTCATTGCTAGTCATATTATCAAAGCAGTAAGGCTTGTAAACAGCAGCAATGCATTTATTCTACTGCATCAGTACTGAATGGGGCATTGTCAGAGATACAATAGTTCTGAAAAATCTGGAAAGTCATCAGAAATCTCAATTATTTTGCAATAAATGCAATGGATTTAAACCAATTTCGATTACTAAAAAAAATTAATATCAACCCCAGCAGGTGATTTTAACAGCAACATTTCATGTCAAAGGGAATTTTTGTGACTGTCTTATAAACTGCTGAAGGCTGGAGAATGAAACTGGACACAATAATTGATTGTTAACTATAGAAATGGTAACAAATGCAAACATAATTCACTAAACTAAAATTATATATATATATTAATAATATGGCACAGGCAAATATATAGAATCCCTAGAAATACCTAAAAAAATATTTTTGACATCTTTTAAAATTTGGTGGGCTTTTAATATATATATACTTTGTTAAGTGACAACATATTCTGTAAAAACTACAGTATCACTGATCCCGGTGCACTGGATTAAAAAAATATACCCCTCTTCTTCCCCTCCTCCCAATATCCTTATATATTATTGAAATGGAAAGACGGTAAAAAGTCGAATTTGCTTTTCACTCATTGTGCTGTTCCTTTACTTTTTGTATTTCTCTCAGCATGACAATGAAAATAGACTAGTCAATTTCATTTTTGATTTATACCCAGTTTCAAATCAATTTCATTTTTAGGTTCTCAAGCACTCTCAGAACACTGCAAGGCTTTGGCTGCAAACGCTGTAGACCACTGTATGTTTGTTTAGAACACTATTCCCACTGGCATTTTGTTTTCTTTTTAAATCATAACAATATTTTTATATAATCTTCAGTTTTGTTAAAACTTATTTTTACAAAATGTACATTTTGGAAAATGTTTAACTCTGCAGTGTCCTTTAAAAACACGGAAAGAAATGCATATTAACCTATACATAAAGTGTTGTTTTCTATTTTTATTAAAATAATTCCTTAATGTCCTGCTATGAAAGCAAAAAGGTGAAAAACTGAAATCCACTCTGAAGATTCTTAAAAAAAAAATTAATTTAATACCGATATAAAAATAATTCTGATGTAAGGTTCTTGAAAGGTATATACCATCTGAAATGAGACAACTTTATTAAACGGAAGAGACCACCCAGCAAAACTGTCTGGGTCAGAATTTCATCATTCCAGCTGCTTAACCCATTGGCTTCTTGATCAGATATTTCTGTTGCAAGGCTTATATTCACTAATAGAACATGCAACAGATACAAACAGGCTGCCAAACCCCAGAAAATATTGTCCACACAATCTGCCACAGTCATTATGCCATTCTGTCAGATAGAATATTTTTAACACTTTTAGTTTATTATGGCAAGCTGATGACTAAGCCTCCACACAATTTTTTTAAAACTGTATTTACTTTCATGTGAAAATATAATAAAATATATTTTTACAAACCACAATACCTGCTTTATTACTGATTTTTTTCTTACTTTAAAACTGGTTTCCTTTGGAAATATTGGTTCCTAAAAGCGCTCAGAATCCACTTTTATTTGTTTAAACAAAGTTAAAAAACACTGCAACCACTGCGCTTTTAAATCAACATTTTTAATACTTACTAAGCAACTCTTTGACTTGATATTTTTGAGCAGTTGTTTGCACATCTTCTTGGAGCTGCAGATTTCTTTCAATGATGGCCCACTTATGCAAGAGCATTAGGACATCTTTGTTTGAAAGGACACTCTCATTTACAGTAAATCTGCCCATTTGTCTGAAGGCCTCAACAACAGTAACTCGGTATCCTAGCACAGAACTGAACGTACTGAAAAACTGAGTGAGCGTGGCAAAATCCAAGTTGGTCCTATTTCAAAAAGAAAAAGGAAATTTTAAAAAAATTCATAAAATATATTTTTCTACATGTTAACCAAAGAAAAAAGCTAAATACATGGCTATTTAAAGTCCTCCGATTTTTTAAATTTAGTTTCTTAGGCTGCAAGAGACAGTTAATCTCACTCAGACTGAATTTCTGCTGCTTCTCTCCATTAGTGCCTGATGGGACAGAGACAAAAAATCACATACACCACAACTCTGCTCTACAGATTACTTGCAGCCTGGAAAAGGTAACAGAAAAAGCCAGACAGCACACAGTAGTGTGGGAAATGCTCTGGTGCTTCATCTAAAAGTATTTATTTTACATGAGTTTTCAAACTTCAAGAGGGAAGAACAATACATTTATTTTTCGTGTTGTGACAAACACCCATCTGGATGAATGGCTAAGGTAGAATGAGACCACTGCTTATTGTACCAAACATCACCAGTTTCCTTGTCATCTCTCCTTGCTCACCATGACCTGGTTTGTCTGTTCTCTCAGCATAAATGTCAAAAGACAACAGGGGAAAACTGTAAACCCTTTGAGAAAGGGACTGTCTTTTTATCACACCTGTATTCTACACCTCGCACAATTACTATTATTGGCTAAGATTTTTCAAAGCCAACTAAGTGAGTCAGCCACACTACTCATTGAAGCTCCACTGAGTACGGAGTCAACTCCACTAGTGTCAGCTTTAAAAAGCTTAACCATGACTATATTTATTATTTGTATGGTAGCAACTAGAGGCTGAGATCAGTGCCTCACTGTGTTAGATGCTGTACAAACAGAGACAGTCCCTGCCCCTAAGGGCTTATTATCTAAACAGAGAAGACAAATGATAAATAATAGTAATAAATCCTCTTCCTCTGTCAGGCGGGCAGTCCAGCTGTCAGCACACAGACAGGCTTCCACAGGGGAAGAACTGCCAGAGCTGGAGAACAATTTTGGGTAACATTTTCAAAAGTGACTCAGGCACCTGGAACACTTTGTCATTTTTGAAAATTTTGCATTGTTAGCCTATACCTCCCTATACCACTTTGCCTGAGCCGGATTCCCCCACACAGACCACTTGCTAACCAAGGCTGCATCAGATAATGAATGCAAACCCAGTCGGCGGGGTCTTCAGAAGGTATGGACCTACTCCCAGATCCTCAGGGGTATTTAAGAACCTAGCTCTCATTGATTTCAGTGGGAGTTAGGTGTCTAAATATCTTTGAGGATCTGGCCCAAGCATCAAGTAGGGACCTAGCAGAACTCATCAATGGAGACTGTGCCACTCGCTGTCCAGACTGTGGCCACTGCTCAGGCAGAGTGAGCTTGAAGCTTTTCAGGGAGGAGACCTGCCAGAGAGCTGAAGTGCTGGATTCAGGCTCTGATCTAGCAGGAAAAGGACAAATTACATAATGCTGCCTTTTTAAAAACTACCTATCCAGTACTTAGAACATGAGTCACCTTACAGTCACCACTTCATTGTTAATATTTTTAAAAGCAAAATCTTTCTGCACAAGTTTCTCCACCCAGGTTCATTATCACCATTTAAAATGGGGAAAGGGCTAATTTATCAGAGATTAAGTGAATTCATGATGGCCTAATATATTTCAAACTGAATAACAACGTGATTACATAAGCCTCGAAGCCTGATTGGAAAAGACTTACCGAATGTGTTTAACAAGCATGATCAAAACATACAGAAACTCATTTATAAGCTGAAGAGGAAGGAACTTCTGGTTCTCCTGTGGCTCTTTTTTGCAAAGAGTTTGAAGTGGCATCGCCCTTCCTTTGTTTCCTAAATTTGTTATCCACAGAGTATGGACTAAGGAGATTACACTGGTTAGCACCTTGTTTTCCAGAAACCTGAAAGACAAACAAAAATGTCTTTGTGGAATGCAGAAACTGACCTGGTCACCATCCAATCCATCTCCTAGAAGGAGCCACATGTTAGCATTTGGGGCCCTGAACATGCAGGTAGGCCTGAAGTCAATGGGGCTCCAAATGGGCTCAGGATTCTACCCAGGTAGAACTCGTTGCAGGATTGAGGCCTTGGTTGCCAGGCTTCCCCCATACATTGAGAATTCCCAACATTTCCTGTTTAGATGCCATAGAATAAAAAACACCTCTATGGGTAGCAGTGTAGCCTAGTGACTACAGCATTGTTCTGGAATTCTGGAGACCTAGGTTCTATTCCCCACTCTGCCACTGGCCTGCTGAGTGACCTCAGACAAGTCACTTTGCCACTCTGTGCCTCAGTTTCCCCATCTGTACAATTTGTAACATTTTATAAGAGCTACATATTAATTATTATTATTATGAGGAATTGACAGAGCTTTCTGGCAAAGGTCCATAAATAGAACTAGTGATTTTTGACTCAACTATATCTTTCATTAAATCTGAATAATTTTCCAAAGCAATCCATTAAACTGTAAACTATGCAACGGCCACCATTTGTTTTATATCAATTACTGTTTAAAACATGAGTTTCCCTTATGGTTTGTATTAAGGATTTTTCATTTGCAGATGACACCAAGCTGGTAGGGGTTGCAAGCACTTTGGAGGAGAGGATTAGAATTCAAAATGACCTTGAAAAATTGGAGAATTGGTCTGAATTCAATAAGATGAAATTCAATAAAGACAAGAGCAAAGTACTTTACTTAGGAATGAAAAAAATCAAATGCACAACTACGAAATGGGGAGTAACTGTCTAGGCAGTAGTATTGCTGAAAAGGATTTGGAGGTTACAGTGGACCACAAACTAGATATGAGTCATCAATGTGATGCTGTTGCAAAAAGTCTAATATGATGCTGGGGTGTATTAACAGGAATGCTGTACATAAGACACAGGAGGTAATTTTCCCATACTACGTGGCACTGGTGAGGTCTTAGCTGGAGTACTGTGTCCAGTTCTGGGTGCCACAATTTAGGAGAGAGTTCAGAGGAGAGCAGCAAAAATGATAAAAGGTTTAGAAAACTTGACCTATCAGGAAACAACTGGGCATGTTTAGTCTTGAGAAAAGAAGAGTGAGGTGGGACTTGATAATAGTCTTCCAAGATGTTAAGGGCTGTTATAAAAAGGACTGTGATCAATGCTCTCCATGTCCACTGAAGGCAGGATAAGAAGCAATGGGCTTAATCTGCAGCAAGGAGTTTTAGGTTGGATATTAGGAAAAACTTTCTAACTATAAAGATAGTTAAGCTCTGGAATAGGCTTCCAGGGGAGGTGGTAGAGTCATTGGAAGTTTTAAAAACAAATTGGACAAATTGGCCCGCGCCGCTTCCCGCAGTTCCCATTGGCCAGGAATGGCCAATGTAAATAAACTGTCTTGCTGCCCGCCAGCGGATTAACCTGACGGACAGCGGGCCACAGGTTGCCCACTATTGCTTTAGGAGGACAAATCATCAATCTTTCTTTTTCCATTAAAAGATCTATTATAGGTGTCAGCATGCTGATCATCAATTGTCTGCATTTTATTAACACAACAAAAGCTATTATTATGTCTATTATTCATTACCTTGGAGGTCAGTGACCCATCCCACATAATTAGAAACAATATCCCTGTTGCCTGATCATAGGCAAGGAAGATGCTTTCTAATCTAATCACAAAATAAGTATTGTGCATATTGGGCCAAATCCATGCTTCCACTTCCAGACAGGTGTGAAGAAAGGCACCTACAAGGTTTATGCTCTGCAAATTGATCTGCAGGTGGGCCTGGGAGCATGCTCAGTCTGTTTTTAGCACAGATTCTCCTGATTCCTTGTCTAGCTGGTAAGAATTATCTGTGCAAAAGGAAGGAAGGAGTGAGTGAGTGAGATTACAGCCAATTCAGGATAGAGGATCAAATTAATAGCCATGCAGAGGTCATTGCAGGATTGGGTGCCTACAGCAACCTTTGAAGAAGTGAATGGCTAATGCGCTATCCTAATATGTCATCTTGATAGTACCTTTGTGAGAAACTTCTAAAAAACAACCCCCAAAATTTACTGACTGGATACCTCTATGTAAGTCTCTTTCACACACACAGATGTGTGAATAAACCTTTTTATTTTTGTTTTCAATTGCACAAATACTCCCTTTATACACAAAGAGTACAATTATTTCTCATTACAACAACATCCCCCTTCTATGTACCTTTTCTCCAGAATATACAATATCCAGGTTAAGAGGCTATGGTCTCGTATCAGTTCATAGGCTGCTTTAGTGATACGTGCAGCATTTTGCAGTATTTCCAGAATGTGACTCTGAAACAGAAAACAAAACATACTTTTATTTCAATAAACTATAGCTGTGGGCTAGTTCACTAGTATAAACATTTAGGAATGATAGAACAGTAATCTAATTTTTTGATAAGCTTTTATTCAAATGAAAACAACGACAAGACAGGGAAAATGCCTGACTGAACCCTATAACCTTCCACACAGACATCAGCTGGAGCCCCTTAGTTTTGATGATATATCGCAGAGACGTAGGCACCCGTTCCTCACTGAACTTAAACAGATAAGCTGCATCAAAGCACGAGTCAATGGGACTACTGAAGGCTAGGTACATGCTTAAGTACTTTGCTGAATAGGGCCATAGAAAGGAAGTCTGTCTAGAAGTTAAAGCACAGAATAGGGAGTCAGGAGACCTGGCTTCTATGTTTAGCTTTTGCTATGTAACCAGAGGCAAGCTATTCAATTTCAGTACATCTCAGGTTTCCCCAGCTATAAAATCACAATAATGATACCTACCTTCCAGGGGTGTTGTGAGGCATAATGAGTTAATTTTTGTATAGTGTTCTGAGATTTTGTAAAGTGCCTGGATTGCAGTGTTATAGGAGTTCAAGGCATTTGTTATTATTACATCACTTATGGCATTCCTCTACTGGGAACACCAATTGTTATACATTTTGTGATGTGAGTAAACAAAAATGTTTTTAAAATGTATTTTTAGAGGGATAGCTAATAGAGGCAGCTATTAAAATACCCATTCATACAGAAGTAAATCAAAAATGTGAACTATTTAGAAAAATTGGTGGACAGTATCTAATCACATAAAGGCAAACACTGTAACAAAACATTTCAAGTTCTTCAGAATGGCCCAAGAACACCAAACTTTCTAATTTTGAGGCAGATATATTAGAATCATTAATGAGAAGCAGTGCCCAGGCAACAAGATATTTTTTTATTTGTAGGCCAAGATTTTCAAAGGCAACTAGTGATTTTGGATACCTCAATTTCTGAGTGCCCAACTTGAGATACCATAAAGGACCTGATTTTCCAAGGGTGGATGCTCCACATTTTCTGAAAGTTAGGCTTCTTTAAGATGACTCAAGTTGGGTGTCCAAAAATTGAGGAAACAAAATCACTCAGTTTTAAAAATGCTGACATAAGCCTCCACTTTTCTCCACTGTAAGGATGCCCCCTATGTTACTGGATCAGGGGGTGTGCAAGAGGATCCTTTGGGGTTACGTGCAGGAGGAGCCCTTTTATTTATTTATTTTTGCTTCGGCAGTTCGAGCGGGAGTCCGAGTGCCTTCCTTTTTTTTTTCTTTTCTCCTTTGGTAGAGCTGGCGCGGCAGGGGGGTGCATGCTCACAATTTTTTTTACTGATAGGGATGCATGATCAAAAAAGTTTGGAGACCACTGACCTATAGGACTGAGCCCTTCATTTCTGACAAACTTATAAACAGGCTGCATTGATACAACAAAGCAAGCTATTAATATTATTACTTTAGGCTAGCGTTTAGGGTACAGTGAAGGTGGAATGCTGGCTTGTGAACCATCCTAAAAAGGGCAAAGGCCCAACTCCGCAACTGAAAGTGCACAAATTACAATTTCAAAAGTTAGTTTCACTGGTGCAGATGAGGCCACTGACCATTACGGTCAGCTGGTGAAAAATGGTGCAGGTCCATGATGAGAATGTGGCACATAGTCTTGATGTAAGTGGATATTTCCCCCCATACAATTGAACAATAGTCAGTTTGAAAGAAGAGCATCTATATGTCCCTTCTTAATTTGCTTGAAGTTTTACATTTTTTTCCTTTTTAATTACCTGGGAGGCTTCATCACACAGTGGACTGTTGAAGAAGCACAAAATGACATGGAAAATCCTCTGATAGTTGTACAGCTCATAGCAGTGCTTATCTCGCAGTCCTTCTCCAAGAAGCCCAAGAACCCACTCACGTTCTGTTTTGTGCTGGAAACCACATAGAAAAGTGCCAGAGTCACCAATTTCAAAGTAAAACATGCTGGGAAAAGCCTTAGCACAAACAATACAGTTTCCTGTAAGTGGCAATATCAACTTTTCCGGACTTCCTCTTTTCAGTTTTTACCACCACAAAATGTAACCAACAGACGAGATTTCTGCAGGAATAATGGGTCAATGGGGCAAATGTGATCAGAGACAAAATTTAAAAGGTTGCTATTTCTAAAATATCTTCACTGATTTCAGCATTAATAACTAAGTTAGACTATCACTGTAAGCTCTTCAGGGCAGGGACTAGATCTTCATTCTGTGTTTGCACGGTGCCTGGCACAGTGGAGCTTTGATTCCTAATTGGGCCCAGTAGGCACCACCACAAAAGAAATAATGAATATTTATATGAAAATAAAAATGAAACAAAAATGCCAGTAAATAATTACAAGTGTTGAGTAGAAAATTGCTGGGATTTTTTGGTTGATTACTAGACATTAACACCCTCAAGTCATAATACTGGCTAAGCCAGGCAATATATTGCTCTCTGAGGGTTTATGAAACATACAAGACATAAATCTCACATTACCTCTAAATCAAAGCTGTAGAAAAGCTGATAAAATCCTGGTACTTTCTTCAAGTCCAAGTACTGATGCGACAGAAGGAATTTATTTATCTTAGTGTACATGTGCTCCTCTGTGAACAGATTTCAGTGGTTATTGCCGAGGAGGGAAATGTAAGTGTGCACATTCACAACCTCACTGTTGAAGTGAGATCTACACTTTATGTTGCCTCAGTAGATGTCAGAAATATTTCACTGTGTGGCAAGTATGATGTTCTCATACTGTAACAGTGAAGGTATTATTGTTAACCATTAATTTTACTTAAAACAAAAATACACAACCAGAGAATGCACCAAGCAAATGATCACATGAATATTTAACACTGGTCAATTCTCAATACTGTACTTCCAAAGTTACCCTTCACTCAGAAATTAAAATCTACTGCAGAGTTAAAAGCAAACCCCTCAGTGAAATTCACAGATAAGCCCCAGGGAATCTTATTAAAAAATACAGGATATTAAGCATGGTGAAGAGTGTTATAGGAAAAGCAAACTCAAAATCATGGACAAATTCCAGACCATGCAATCATTGGTTTTAGCTTACAGGAAAACATCAGTACCAAAGAAACACATCACTGAAACATTATGCAGTTATTCCACATTTTATATATTTGATAAAAATAGCCATTTAGGGCAGGGATTCACCAACATTTTCCATAGTGTGAACCACAGCTTAAAAGAGACTGTCTTGTGGACACCTGATCCTTTTGCAATACTGCAGACCACCTCTCCTCCCATACACCATCCTATAAACATTCTTGTGGCAATTACAGTAACTAATCAAACGGAAAAGTAATACAAGGAAAGTATTTTCCTATATTTTTAGATGTAAACACAGAGGAGAGCCAGCACACCATGCAAATTGCCAAGTCTCCACAGACCACATTTTTTAAACTTTTGTATTATGGCCAAATCTGGAGATGCATGCATTAATGCCTGGATTTAGGCGTGCAAATATCCCACCTGGCTTGCACAGATATCAGGCTATTTGCATGACTAAATCAGGCATGCACACATAGATTCTAAGTCCCAAAAGGACCATTAGATCATCTTGTCTGATCTCCTATATAACACAAGCCATTCGTTTTCACCCAGTTATTCCTGTACTGAGCCCAAAATTTGTGAAGACAATATCCACCTCCTTTGCAACAGATTAGATGGGATCTGAACTGGGAACCACTTGCACACAAAGCATGACACTTTCCACTCCTCCAATAAGTCAGTGCATAAGATTTAGATTCTAATGAAGGTTTTTCCTCAAAACATTTGAAGGCATGCGGGATAGGGCACATAAACTCTGTCTCTGACTGGAAAGGGTTAAACAGCAATTTGAGGCTTAATTAGTCAAACCTTGCTACATCAGGGTTGGCCGTTAAGCCTGAAAGGGGAGTTTAAAGAGGGAAGTCCAGCAGCTGGAGGCTGGTGTGGAGGGAGTACAGCAGACAGGCTGTCTTATGGATGGCAAGGAGCCTGACTGAAGACAGGAACCGTGATGACCTGCATGCCTGAGCCCCTGAGCAGAGCCGGTGCTAGGCATTAGCAGACTAAGCAATTGATTAGGGCCCCGAGCAGCTCAAGGGGACCCCCATTCACTTTTTTAGTATGTGTTGGGAAGGGGGGAATATTCCTGCTTAGGGCTCCCGATGGTCTAGCACACCTCTGCCCCTGAGGGAGGAGAGGAGAGCGCCAGCCCCTCGACAGTGGGGTTGTTTGGGACACAGGAGCCTGTCCGGGCTATATATTTTCGTTGGCATTTTTGTAAGGGTCTCTAAGGCACTGGAAGGAGCTGAACTCTGTAAAGTGGTAGGGCCAGGCCACGCCCACAGCTGGAGCAGGTAAAAGGACAGTGGAGGAAACTGAGGTAGAGTTGCAATACATCTGGCTTCCAGGGGAAATGCTGGAGTGGAGACTGTGTTATAGCATGTCTCATGGTGGCTATGTTTACCAATATGCTTTGATTCTACAGTATCACTGAAACTAATCGTTCTATGCAATGTTGTTTTCCCTGCTTTGGCCCCAGAAGCTAAACCACAGAACATACAATTTAATCTACAATACCTGGCTTCAGCATTTGCTGCACCACTCTAGCAACGAAGAGGGTCAAAGAGAAAGTAAACCTGAGATTCGGTTGTCTGATTCCATTTTGCACAACATCCATAAGATAGAGGAGCTGTCGCACAAGAAAGAGAAAGCTCTAGTATTACTCATCATCAGATAATACAGCAGGACATTCCTCAATGGGAGTGTGGGAAAATAGGCCTTAATTGTATTTTACAAGTAACAAATCAAGCCACAATCCCAGCAGAATGACTGTTCTAAGAATTCCAAATGTTTATTTTTTTTTAAAGCTCACTGATTATAATCATAATAAATACAGAAAGATGAAAACAGAATAGGAAAAAGCTTAACAGATCTTTTAAAAAACCATTATATGAATTCAATCAACTCTTAAGTACACATTTCTATAGCTGGGAATTGCTAACTCTGGGAAAAGTGAAAGAGTGCGAGAAACATAATCCCATCTTTGAGGACAGACTAATAATAATACTAAAGACTGAATCAGGGCTTGAGAAACCTGTTTGCTCACCCATCCAAGGGCCAGTGGACACTAGAGGCTGGTGAATGGGTCCCTTCCAGGAATTAATTTGCCCTAGTCTGCCTACCAAGGCAGGTTCTAATATCATGGATAAGCTAAATCTAGAACATTGGTACCTGTCTCTGCTCTCGAAAGCGAGCTCCTTCCAGGTGAGAACGAAAGGAACCCAGGATATAGTACGCCGCTGCTCGCATATTGGAATCATAGCTGCTCAGGGCAGCTACTGTGAGGCCCAAAGCATTCACTTCCACAAATGCATGGCATGCCACTACACACTCTGTGGAAAGGAAAGAAGTTAACATTTCTAAAAGCAACAACTACAAAGAACATATGGCAATGCAATTCTTACATTAACTTCCATTTAAAAACATAATTTCTGAAAGTTGAACTAGAAACTGTAAATTTAATTGACTGTAGCAATGCGTGGTGAACACTCCAATACCCGGGTTAGGAAGAGGCATTCTGCACACACACATCTAAACAAGAACATTTTAGTTTCCTCAAAGTCATGTTGGCCAGTTCCTGATGTGCTATGATATACCAGAGCTCATCTTCAAGGACAACTCAAAGAATTCTGCCTGGTGCAAGAAGCTGGCTGGGCCTGGGATCAGGTAGAGTGGCTTGTTCAGCTCATGTTCTTAGCTTGCCAAACAGCAACTGTAAGGAAGACCAGGCTATAGAACAGGGGTCGGCAACGTTCGGCACGCGGCTCGCCAGGGTAAGTACCCTGGCGGGCCGGGCCAGTTTATTTACCTGCTGACAAGGCAGGTTCGGCCGATCGCGGCCCCCACTGGCCGCGGTTCGCCATCCTGGGCCAATGGGGGCGGCGAGAAGCCGCGGCCAGCACATCCCTCAGCCCGCGCCGCTTCCCGCCGCCCCCATTGGCCCAGGACGGCGAACCGCGGCGAGTGGGGGCCGCGATTGGCCGAACCTGCCGCGTCAGCAGGTAAATAAACTGGCCCGGCCCGCCAGGGTGCTTACCCTGGCGAGCCACGTGCCGAACGTTGCCGACCCCTGCTATAGAACAATGCAAAGAATAGGGCAGAATTTAACTAATAAACCAACTCTTGCCCACCCCTTTTCTTCTAGTGCTATCTTTTCTCTTCTCTTGATCACCATTGATTTCAGTGGGTCTGGAATTGAGCCTCAACTCTGTAGCTGGGAATTGTAGCCTTGTGCAACAAGTCCGGTGAACAGTGTTTCAGTGTTTATGGGCACCTATCCATAAGAGGGCACCCCCAAAATCAAGAGGTATTACAGTTTCAAATGGCCTTATTTAGATTTCATTCCTTGCAATCTGCTGTACCTCTGTAGATTTTGTCATTTTTGGAATGATGTACTCACCGTAGCACAGTCAGGGCACTTGTCCCTTTATGGCACAGCTTCAAGTTAGAGTTAGCATGGAGCTGCCTTGCTCAAGGGGGAGGCTCAAGAAGCTCTGCTGACGGGAGGGGTGGGGCGGAAGAGGGGGCAGTTTGGGCCATGGCCCTGCTCATTTCGGAGTGTCATGCACCTCAGAGCGTGCAGAGGGAAAAGTCCAGCAGTTCCTACATTGCCGGGACACAATCTGTGCCCCAAGGCTGCACAAGGAGAGGGGGGTTCCCTGTGCCCAGCCCCTCTTGCACACTGAGAGTGGCAGGACACAATCCAGTGCTCATTATTTGGGAAGGATATTGCTGTAAGTGGAAGACCATATAAAGTTATGAGTAAGTTCTGGGAAGACTCTATGGAGCTCAATGTTGGATTCATGTTAACTGTAGGGAAAAAATAAACCTCTTGGGCATTCCCCATATCCTGCGTCTGAATGAAGAAACAGTGGGGTGAGTCAAAGCACCTCCCAGATAAGCATCCTTTTACTGAAATGGATACCAGAATAAGACATGGATCCTCCCTCTTAAGCTACTAGAATCTAGTTTACTAGTTTGAATTACAATATAGGCCCATCAGTAACTTTAACATGTAGGGCATTTTCTAATTTAAGCCCAATTTACACCCCCTTTAACTTTCTGAATAAACCTACTTTCTGCATCATATTTCTCTTGTGTAGTTCCTCCCCACCCGGGGCTGAATTTTTTAAAGGGATTTTGAGGTTAATCAAGCCATTTTTAATGAGGTTTTGAAAAAGTGGTGGCATTTCTATCCACTCCTAACGCCACACCAACTTGATGTAAACACTCCTTGTTGTCTATGCTAGTCTTCAAGGAGAAACAGCAGCATAGGAGTATTTTTTTTTCCAGCTGAATAACAAATGTTTTTTACTTAGTGGCAACATCCTACGAAAGCTTTAGTGAATGTTTACCAGCTCTGCTCCCCCTAAACCAAGATGTCTGAGTACATTCCTAGTCCTTTGATCACTGAAGGTTTATATTTGTCATGGCAATTTCTCCTCGTCGCCCCCCAAAAATCACAGATTATCTATATCCCCATCCCAACAGCTGTGCTCATTCCCTCCTCAGCTAACATAACACCTATCTCTGTCTCTCGGCTGGCATGTTCCACTTATAGCTCTGCTGAAGGAGGGACAGCCAATGGTAGAATCTTCCCCTCCCCACACTGCACAATGGCCAGCTCTATTCCACATGACGGAGTGACAACCTGTGCAACAGCACCACTGGAAATGCATTTCAAAACCATCTGCTGGAGAGAGTCAACAGCTGTTCTCAGCACTAACGATTCCTGTACATTTCCCCACGAGCCTCCTGGCTAAGTTAGATCCATCATATTGAATTGGTAGTACTCAAAATGCCTCAGTCTTCCCCCTCATAAGCGGCTCAGTCATGAGCCTGGATGCACAGCTGTGCAGGGGAGCATAAAGAGCCCCCTAACTCCTCTGCATGGGATGTCCACATCGCCAGAGTCTGTGCAGGGCAGGAACAGCAGCTGTGGCCAGGTTGCTCTCGCATAGGTTGGGAGGAAGTTGGAGGACCTATGGCTCTTCCCCATTCTCCTGCAGCACCAGGGGCACCAGAAGATAGCTGGCAGCACTTCCTTCCCTGCTGGATTCTCACTCACAGTCTGTTCTCTGTCCTCTTCCTGGGGTACGGTGGCTATGTGCTGCCCTTACTTGGGCTGGGTTGCAGGGTGCCAGAACAGCTCAAGGAAAGGAACTTTTCCTGGTGCGTTACTTACTTACTTACACACTTACTTACACACACACAGTCCAGAAGAATGAACTGACGCCTACCAGTCTGTGAAGATTTCTCTATCCCCCCCTTAGAAGTGGCTGATCCAGAGTTCTTGCCTGAAGTGCAAATGTGAGGCCAGAAGCTCACCAGAGTAGGAACTGTGCCTCACTATATACCTGTGCGTAGCCTAGCACAATGGGGCCCCAATTCCAAGTGGAGTCTCTGGGCACTTCTGTCGTATATGAACAACAAATGATAATTTCCCATGTTCATGTCCCCTAATAAAATCCTATTTCCTTATTTCAAGGGTATAATCTATGTAACTCAGAGGAGGATTTATCTAGAAACTCCTCTTCCACTGCACGCATGGCATGGAAACATTGTCAACCAAGCTGCCCTTGGAAACAGCAATCAAATAATTGATGTGAAATAAGCTATTGAAAAAAAAAGTTAAATGTATGTTTGACATCCAGTTTGTTTAAAGAACCTTGGGATCCACAGTCGGAAAGCTTTTGATTAGATGCTTATCAGATCTAAAGTTAGAGAGAACTGGGTATTTGCACAATTCAAGGCCTTTACTCAGCAAGCAGTAATCATTTGTATGTTTATAATTATGTACCGATGAACTATATAACATCTGTACACATGATGCTGTACAGCAAGTGCAGGGAGCAGGCACAGAAAAGTAGGGGTGAGATTTTCGAAAGTGGCTTAAGTGACTTAGGAACATATTTGGACTTGGGATCCTAAGTCACACAGGCACTTTTCAAATCCCACCTTTAGTCAATAACAGCCAAAAACACTAGGCCATCTAACACTGATCCTGTTAGAACACAAGGGGCATCCTGAATTTCTATAGCTTAATTTTTTTTTTAAAATATACACAGGATGACAGACTATGTTATTATTACTGTCAAAAGCATATTGGTCAATTTGTAACACCAACTTAAAACAGCACCTCCTTTCCCCTCCGTTCCCACCTACACAGGTACTGTATTACTCAGGTTTATATTTCCTTTCTCTTCATCTGCACTTTTAATTCTACCTTTCAAAGCAATTATATTATCAGCTTGCCGTTTGTTTGAGAAGATGTTATTGCTATAGCAAACAAAAGCCAGCTGTAGCAATCCAAAGTTTACCCAGAAAAGAACATCATGATGGACACGGGAGAGAGGTGGTTGGTAAATTCGCTGTGATAAATGTCTCACTTTGATCTTTAAACATTTTATAAACAGACACAGAGCCTCGTCTGCAAGTATAGCAGTTGGGTGTACAGGGAAATTGTGTCATATTAAATTAGAAAAGCAATATTGAGCAAGTGGTTACCAGCACACACAGAGATATAATCAGAACTTTCCATTGACTTGGGAACACAGACATAACACGATGATGAGGTTTTTTAAAACACCACCACTGCTGATGAATTACTTGGCCAAAGTTACACTTAATGGTGGACCACAACATAACTAACAAGTAAACACATAATAGATTCTAACTCACAAATCATGCACACCGAGAGGTGCCAGTGCTAAGCAGGAGGTGACTGGTGGTGATTACTTGTTATTTATACCCAACCATAGCTTAGTTTATGGATAGTTCTCTTTCTTTTCACATCATACACCTGCTTTTCTGTGAACTCTCAGCCACTTTTGTTTGATTTGAATATTAGATGCTCTCACACATCCACATAGATGGATTTACTCATGGGAGCGGATATCTGACAAGAGTTATTCTAAGACACATAAAGGGACGAACCTTCAGTAGCTGTAAACTGGTGCAGTTACACTGAGGTCAATAGAGCTCACACCAGCTGAGGAACTAGCTCCGCAAAAAGCTGACTGCCATTTTAAAGATGGAGAGCTTCCTTCAACACAATGGTGCAGATTCTCCACCCAGGCCAAACTCTGCTCTTAGGGGCAGTGAAGAAGGGGGCTGACGGGCTGTTGTTCCCTGATTCTCAGCCGCGCGGCCCTGGTGCAAATTAGAGCTGTACTGGAACAGCTCTATCTTACGCCAGTGGAGAACTGGGCACAGCGGAGATCTTTTCCACCATGTGCCCTACCATTTCACCCCGGCCATGCTCTGCTTTGTGCTGAGATGGAGGGAACGGAGCACAATGGTTGACACAGGAGACAGCTCTGCCATCTACACCAGCTTTACATCAGTGAAGAGCTCTCCTAGATTGGGGAATTCTTCACTGACCATCTCCAGCTCTTTTACTCGTGCCCCTTAGGTTGGGCATAGTGACTTTACACAATTTGGCCCTCTGACCAGAGAGTATCAAGCCTGGTTTGCCTCTTATGCCCTTTTGCCAAGCCACTTCAGGTTACAATTTAAAATCTTCCCACTACAAGCCCACAGGCAGCCCTTCCTCCATATCCTCACAACAGCAGCAATGATTTCTCCCAACTGCATTTTTGCCTTTCTTACCCCTCCCTCCAGCCCCTTATTTCATAGGGGCCAGGCATGGGCACATGGGTTTGCATATATAGAGCAGCTCGCAGGATCATGGCCTCAAACTAGAATTCTATGTATATCTCTTGTATGCCCCCCAAGCCCCCATCACTGTACGTGTGAGAACTGGAATGCCGCTAAAACTAACTACAGAAACTATGGACTATTTAGGAAATTGCTTCACTAGCTCTAGAGCTTTTTAAAAATCTTTTCTAATTACTCTGAAAATCATTAAACACCACAATAGACTGGGTAAAGAACGCAAATATCATAATCTCTCTCCTGTCAAAAATGGTGTAAACTCTTTCTTTGTAATAATATTGAATTCTTCCTTCAGATGCATGCTTGCAGTTCCTGACAGTTTGGCCTAAAATGTGAGATGAATATATACGTTACCTGGTCTGGTCAATTCACTGAAGAGCTGAAGTAGAAAACAGGGGTCATAGAGATCATCAAGATCCTTCTCACTTTTATCTCTATACAATGGCACTTGTCCTTCCTGAAACAAAACCCAAAATAGAGAGATACTACTTGAATTTAAACCAGCTTCATTTCAAACTGCCCTTACAATATCATCATGGCCGCTCACATTAAAGCCCTGAAATACTAGGTGTAGAATCATGCTTAACCACTGCTGTGTTTAAATATGGCTATTGCTGCCATGGTTCCAGCATGTTTGTCCTTGACCAATAGGAGCAGACTATACGAGAGACTAAACTACAGAACCCAGTGCAACTGTACCGATGCACAGACGTGGTTTAGACAGTCAAACGTGGTGAGTCACTAGATGCCAAATTCTGATCTCGGTTATATTTTGGCAACCTCATTAAATTCAGTGGTGTTGCACAGCTTTAATTACAGGCAAGATGTGGTCCCAGACTGCAATTAATCTGGAAAAAAAAATACTGGTTCAGTTGGAAATAGAACAGTAAAAACATGTTCTGTGAAGTGATACCAGCTAATTAATCTTAGCCATCCTGTTACGTATTTCTGAATGCAAACAATGGACTATATCGCATTAACAACAGCATGATTAATCAATTACTAAAAGGAAAGAGGCTTTTCCACATCAAAAGAGAATAATTAATAGTTGATCCAAAGCACCTCTGGTGGCAGGAGACGGCGATGTTGAGGGAAATGTAGGATAGTCTTCATCATCTTCTCTTTATCTAGCAGACACAATATTTCCTCCATGCTTGGCTGCTGCCATAGTGACTTCCCCAGACTCTTGCAAGTCTTGTGATGTTCCACAGCTGCTGGTCCCCACAACAGTATCCTTAAATATTGTTAAAAGTAAGCCCTTAGTTAACAGATAATTAGCATGGAGAGAAAGGCAATTATAGAGATGGATTCAATTTATAAAAGGATATAAATTAGTATTTAAAATTTCCCCTCACTTGTGCTTATTATCCTGTGGGAACTTGAAACTAGAATCTGTTTCCCTGGCAACATCTTTCTCATCCTTTCTCAAAGGCTTTCGAAATTCAGGCTGATGGTGTCCCTTTAGCCAACAAATCAAAGTCTGTACACGCCTCAGGAGAATGATTTATTGACAGTGTCAGTGCCTACCACCACCACCTCCTCACACACTGACCAAGACTTGATCAAACTATACAAACCTCAGAATGTCTTGGAGTTCAATTAGTTTTTCAAGCCAGCACCAAAATGCCTCTATGACCCCCTAAACCAAGCCCTTCCACCCTCTCCTTAGAAATCCACTTACTGTGCTAAGGCTTATTGTTTATTATCTGGATAGGCCTACAATTCGCTCAGTACTTTATGAAGAGGTAAGAGGACAAAGACAATGCCACTAATCACTTACAAGCTATCCAGGCTCCCATCAATGACTGACTACGACTGCCTACTCCCAATCTCAAGCATGTTTCTTGGATTGGTCTGTATTCCCTGCATGCCAGGGCAGGGACTACGTCTATCTACGGATCTGACTACCAATTTATTTCAGAGTGCAATATTAAAGTGTTGTTTCTCACCTATAAAAACCTAGATGGTTTATGGTACTAGGTACCTGAGAGGCCATTCTTTGCCCCTGTGATAACAGCAGCTGAGAGGCAGGAGGAGACTAGTGGCAGGGTCCTTGACTCTGGAATTAACTTCTGTCCTTACTTCACCAGAATTCAAATATGCCGACCCTCAGGACAGGCGACAAGGCTTATCTGTTCCCACAGGCTTTTCCATGGGTGGGATGGGGTTGAATGGGTGAGAAAAAGGAGAGTCTTTGGTCTGGTCTACACTAAAATGTTAGGCTGACCCAGATAGGTCGCTCAGGAGGGTGAAAAATCCACCACTCTGAGTGATGTAGTTAAACCAACCTAACCCCTCTGTGTAGACAGCACTAGGTTGACAGAACAATTCTTCACATCGATGTAGCTGCCACCCATCTCAGGGAGGCGGAGTAACCACAGCGACAGGAGAGCCCCTCCTGTCAGCACAGGTAGTGTCTATGCTGAAGTGTTGCAGCTGTGCCGCTGTAGCATTACAAGTGTAGTTTTGTTGGCGACGGGAGGCGAGGGGGCTGGATATAGGTTGAATTTGTACTTTGTATGCACTTTGTTAGCAATACTTATACAGGTGAAATGATGGAAAGGTGCATTTAAAATAAACAGAATGAATAAGCAGCAAAATGCTAAAGGCAGCAGAGCCATTAAAAGTGCTAACTGCAAAGTGGGCTGGCTGAGCAGCAGACCAAGGACTAAAAGAACTGGGAGAACAAGCAATCCTTTCACCCCGCAATGTGGTCTTCTCTACCCCAGTGTAGTGGCATGAGGGGGAGCTGAAAAGCTGCTGTCTGTTCTGCACCTGCTCTGTGAATAGTGCCCAAGTTCTATTAATCCAGCACCTTGCACCAACATCAATTTAATTCCCATTCTGAGTTTTGGTCCTCAATTCAAAAATAAGGTGCCAGGCGTATATTAACTTTCAGATTGCTTATATGGCACATATGCTAGCAAAACAAAAGGCGGCAATCAACTTACCTAAAGTTTATAAGACTTAGATCATTCTTCTCATATAACTGAAGAAGCAGTAAAATTTTCTGATCTAAAAAATCAGTAAGACATACATTAAGCATTTTGAAAATAGATCCAATGGAAAATATCTTTAACACTCCAATACACTTACCGACACCACTCAGCGTTGCACCATAGGATCCTAGTAACACAGCGAAGTGGCTGCTCTCACAGACTGAGGGATTGAGTTTCACTATCGTTGACAATACATCCACTAATGCCTCTGAAACAAACACGAAACTGTATTTTTAGTTTTTGCATTCTCTATCAGATGGTAGCCAGAGAGAGAACATTTAAACAAACACCCTAAGATTTTGCATTAATATTTTACACTTGTGACACGACATGGGCAAAACATTTCTCTATCAGTGCTGTAGTCCAGATATGATACAGTAGCTTCAACTGGAACAACCTTTCTAGAAGCCAGCTTGGTATTTACCATCCTATCTAGGGATTTACATAGACCCCATCACTGCAGGATCTGATTGCATAACAAATGTTAGTGAATTTATCCTGTGACATACAGAAGTGTTACCATCCCCGTTTTACAGATGGGGAGCTAATGCCCAAATAAATTATGGACAAACTTGCCCCAGGACAAACAGGAAGTCTGTGGCAAAGCTGGGAATTGAACCCACGTTTTGAGTTGCACTCCATTGCCTGAGCCAAAAGCCCATCGTTTCTCCCCTACCTGCCATGCCACATCATAAATCAAAGCAAAACAGCGACAACCTCTTCATTAGAGTTAGAAAAAGATAGAGGTAAAGATGAATGAACTCATGACAGTAAACTTCTGAATTACTGAGGCTAGCTTCTTTGAAAGAGCCTGTCTCCTTGTCCTATGGAAATATGGTCCAACTGACAAATGCATGAAATAACGGATATACTTTCATGAAAAATATAAGCAATCCCTTCCTCCTACTGCGTCACTGGAGCTTTCTCATCTTGTCAGGCATTTAAAAGCCTTAAAGTTTGCCTAGATTTTGCTCATGACTATCGGTGTTGGCAGTATAAATTTGTCATCAAACTGTTTCACTTAGAATTTCATCATCATCTCAGAAATAGCAATTTTTATAAATTTATCTCAAAGTGCTTTATAAAGGGCAGCTAAATATTATCCCCATTTTAAGCTGGAGAAACTGAAGTGCAGTGCAGGTAAGTGATTTGCCCAAGGTCATAGAGCAACTCAGTTGCAATGCCAAGAACAGAACCCAGGTCTCCTGACTCCCAGCCCAATACTCTATCATTAGACCTTGCTGCCTCTTTCAGGTTAGGACTGAACTCGATTCCTCATAGGAGGATTGTTCTATCAAATACACAAGCTAAGAAATTAAAATTTGAAATACAACTAGCAAAGAGCAATATTAAATCCTCTATGTCAGTGGTTCCCAAATTGGGGTTCGTGAACCTCTGGGGGTTCATGAAACATTACAGGGGATTCTCGGAAAAAAATTCCCTAATGGTGGACAGAACTGTCCATAGGGACCCCAGCAGCCTGGAGACTTCCAAGAGCTAAGCAGATCAAAGCAAGCATATCTATCACACTGAGGAGATTTAAACTGCAAGACTCCTTATACAAATAGAAAGGGAGGTGGATATTTTTGGCTGTTTTTAAAAATAAATAGGCTGCTAGTGTTGTTTTTAAATTATTAAGAACAACAAGTTTAAGTTTTGTTGTAACGTGTGTTGTTTGCCTGGACTGCTCAAGACCTGAATGCTTGTGTAGGAGGAACTCTTTGAGTTGGCCTCTTAAATACCTTCATGCTGTTTCACATCTGATACTCCTTGATGAAACATAGGAGCCAGAGGCACCAGTACGGGGGGGAGGGGGTGTCGCAAATGAGTCACGTGCCGGCCCCATGTCAGCGTGCACCCTGCCCCCCCATGGGTCCTTCCCCTTTTTTTCTGGCAGCCCCCGCGGGCCCCCCCACTTTTCCAGAGGTGCCCCCCCCAGGTCCCAGGGTGCACGGAGGCTTTGCCCCCACACCCCTTTTTTCTACTGGCATCACTGATAGGAGCCTTGTCTTATAACAAGCTTAATCAAAATTGATACAAGCTACAAAAGTGAGATCTTGGAAGAGTGTTGCCGTTTTCATAATGTAATAAAAATACTGTAATGATAAATAATAATTAATATATAGTGTGTAATAAGCATGTCATAAAAACAAATTTTATATTTCCAAGATCACTGCTATTATAATTTATACTGAGATAAGGGAAAAAATCCCTGTAAATATTCATTTTTAGGAGGGGGTTCACAAGACTTGACATTTTAGTGAAAGGGGTTTGCGGGTTGTTAAACTTTGGGAACCACTGCTCTATCTCAACACAGATACCTATTTTAAAATTAATGTCTCTTATGTACGCACATTTTTAAATAAATACTTGGCCAAATAATATTTCTACCTTCTTGATCTAATCTTCATCAAGGACAAAATTCTGGCCCTACTGAAATCAATGGCAAACTTCCAATGACTCCAGTGAAGCCAGGATTTCACCCAAGTCTTCAGCAGTAAGATATTAATGTTTAAAACTGGCATTCGTGAGGAAAAATACAACCTTTAAATTCAAGTAGAAAAGAGAAGGCAGGCTTTGAAATGAAATGCTAATAACAATTTGGGAGTTATTTTAATAGCTTGGTAAATATGTAGATGGGTAGGTAACTGGATGGATGGAAAACAAAACTGACAAGACAGTATTACTATATATAGCTGAAGAAAAGAGAGAGATACCTCTTGTCTGAATCTTCATGTTATCTTCTTCTCTTGACCTCAGCATGGTTGACAAAAATAAAGAGTGCTGCGTGATCATCGTGTAAAGCATGGAGAGCTTGACTAATCTCTGACTAAGAGGGCTCTCTTTTGTGTACAACAATTGCACAGCAGCATTAAGAGTTTTCAAAAATCCATGATCTCTGTAGCGATACCTTCAAAAACAACGATCAAAGGAAACTCAGATTTCAACCAAAGGCAAATTTGCTATTCAAAGTAGTGAAACATAGTATAGAAAGCAAATAAAAAAAACATAGCCCAGTTTTTCATTCAGTTTGTGAACTAACCACATCTTAAACTTCAGAAGAAAGGCCTATTCATAGTCAGAACAGCAATCAGCTGTACAGGCTTTATTAACGGTTAGCATTTCACAAATTTTATATTAAAACCTTCATTTGATAGAAATGTGGGGCTGAGGGATTACTATCTCCACATGGGCTGAGGGATTACTATCTCCACATAAGATAAGCCTCCCCCCAAATATTTATTTCTTCTCATCTCTCTTTTTCATTGGTAAAGGAAAAGTGCCTGATCCTGACTTCATACCAGAGTAAACTGGGAATATCTTTAATTAAAAATCATGGGTTACGCCAGTAGTAAGAAAGTAGGAGCAGTTCCAGTAATTTGCTACACTACACTAACTGAAGGCCAAGTCTGGCCTCAGTTGTACATGAAGTCAATGGAGTTGTACTGAAGTGAATGGAGATTGTGCCTATCTATGGGGCTAATCCTAAAAAGTGACTGGCATCCTCAAGTCCCACTGATTTCTGTAGAAGTTGAGGGCACTTAGTACCTTTTAGGATGTGCTTAGTACACTGTAGGACTGGGCCCTAACTGATAGGATATGGCCCAGTGAACATTACAGAGTGCCTATCCCATCTTTGCTTCATCTCAACAGCAATACAAAATTACTTACTTAAGTCCCATCTTCACAAGATTGTGCCAGTCAGCCGGAACCACTTCATTAACAAAATGCTGTGGGAGTGGTAAACAACAAGTAGTGATATGTAACATTCAATATGAAGCAGAGCAAAGTTTCCATAGAACATCAAGATCCCCATTTTCTGTTGAACACTTTGGAGCCATGATAGCAGAGTCCAACATGTTTCAAGGGTTTAAAAAGTACCAAAAAGCAAAATACAACTGTTCGGCTCATGTCAAGCCTTAATCCCTTTTTTACTACTTGGTAGTCTCTGGTCTTCCCATGTTTCTCAAGCAATGGTCTAAGGCTATGTCTACTCTACAGATCTTACAGCGGCACAGCTGTGCCACTGTAAGGTCTCCTGTGTAGCCACTCTATGCTGGTGGGAGAGAGCTCTACTGCCAGCATAATTAAACCACCCCTAACGAGTGGCGGTAGCTATATCAGCAGGAGAGCGTTTCCTGCCAACATAGTGCTATACACACCAGCACTTTTGTTGGTGAAACTTTTGTTGGTCAGGGGTGTGTTTTTTTCACACCGTTGACCAACAAAAGTTTTACAGACAAAAGTGCTAGTGTAGACATAACCTACGCCAGGGGTTGGCAACGTTCGGCACGCGGCTTGCCAGGGTAAGCACCCTGGCGGGCCGGGCCAGTTTTATTTACCTGCTGACGCGGCAGGTTTGGACGATCGCGGCCCCCACTCGCCGCGGTTCGCCGTCCTGGGCCAATGGGGGTGGCGAGAAGCAGCGCGGGCGAGCGATGTGCTGGCCGCGGCTTCTCGCTGCCCCCATTGGCCCGGGACGGCGAATCGCGGCCAGTGGGGGCCGCGATCGGCCGAACCTGCCGCGTCAGCAGGTAAATAAAACTGGCCCGGCCCGCCAGGGTGCTTACCCTGGCGAGCCGCGTGCCGAACGTTGCCGACCCCTGGCCTATGCTGTTATTTTAGATAAACACAAAATTTCAAAGACACTTTATCAGGCCCAGGACTATTTCCGTGAGAAATGCAATAATGTAAAAAAGCAAAACATTTTTAGAGCAAAATTACAGATATGAAGTTGGGACATGGCATCTGCAGCCAACTTCTCCCAGAAAGAAACTCAGTGTCAGGGGTGGAGGAGGAAGACTACAGGGTATTCCATCTTCAGCTGCAAAGGAATTTTCATACCGCAGCACTTCAAATACTAATCACACCTTTTGTTTTAAGTGATATGTTTCCTTGCCTAATTACATTGCAAGTATCAGAACCTCCTCTCACCTATTCCTTCTCCCTGGGACTCAAACGAATAAAGGGCTGATGCTGTGAGGTGCCAGGTGCTCTCCTTTCCTGCTGATGGGTGGGATTCAAGGCTGTTCATCACCTCTTAGAATTGGGTCCTTAATTTTTTACAGCTCAGCAAGAAGGAATAGGTGAGACGTTACAATACTTGCAATATAACTGGGCCCTACAAACAGAAGCATAATCCAAATCACATTGGCTAACATGAGACAGCAGCAATTCTGACTTCCTTAGAACAGAAGCCCACCACTATAATGCAGCACCCACATTTACTACTGATATGAAATAACGCTTCATTTTGCAGGGTGAGGAGGGATCTTTAGTCAATTTAGATAACAGAACATTACAAGGATACAGTACATCTGAGTTTATCTGTATATCAGTTGTGGAAATCTTTAGGATCTACAGTGGACATGGAGCGGGTATGTAATAATTTTATGAATGCCATGTGTGACAGTCATACAGATACAGTATAGAACTATGCTGGGTTAGTGGAATGTTTATTATATGCCTGTATTGCATTAAGTCAATGGGAGCTGTCTCTAGGACGAAGACAATAGCTCCTGGATAAGAACATTCCAGCACACACTTGAAAGACAATGAGGAAAGCTATTAGTTTCACGGAAGCTACATCCTACCTCCAACTAAGTTACAAGTCTTGTTTTGCCAGCGCTGGTAGCTAACAGTTAAAAAAAGTGACATGGTGCCTGCAAAGGGGAGGAGGACAAAAATGGAACAGGATTTCAAGACTCTGTCCCTGAAGTAGAGAGAAGAACTGGTTTGGAGGCTAAGAGAGCAAATTATGCTATTTGACCTGAGGGCTCTGGGGGTGTCTCTAGGAAACTTAGGGCTACCAGGATCCCAAGTGGAAGTTGGATAGGTACCTGGTAAGCTAGATATACATGTGGTTTACTTCTTGTTTTAAGATCTTTTTCTCTGAAATGTTTCAGTTCTAAATAAACAATACTTTGCTTTATAAAGCTGTCCAGTCAAAGGGTAGCATGGGTCATAGCTCCTAGACAGAAGTGCGCTGCAGGTGCTGACAACAAGTCAGACCTGCTGAGGTAATCACCATTAGTACCAGGGCCCTGTCTGAGAGTGGGAGAATTGTTATTTACACCCCAAGAGACAGGTGATGCCTGAGAGGGAGTGCACACAAAGAAACCAAGAGGGGCAGTTAGCCCAGCTTCTGTAAAAGCATCTTTTGCTTTTACTTAGGACCTGATCCTGTATTCCTTACACACCTAAAGAAAATTTGAGATGCATAAGGTATACATGATTAGGAACTTATGGCATTGACCTTGCTACCACTGAAGTCAACTGGATGATTGTTGTTGACTTCAGTGGGAGCAGATTCATGTACTTTGTAAGAACATTTCTACTTTTACAGCATTTTCTTTCTCTCTCTCTTCTTTTTAAAAAAAATACCATTAGGGACTGATCTTGAAAGGCACTGAGCATCTCAAAATCCCACTAACTTCAATGGTAATTGCAAGTGTCCAGCACCTCTCCCAACAGGACCCAAAATTGTTTTGCATTAGGATCTTGCAAGGCCAGTTACAAACTGTACAAGCTGCACACAAAATACCAAAGAAACCAAGACGAGCGTAACAACTTCATTTACATAATACAGAAATAGAAAAGCACAATAAAGAAAAGTCCATACAATCAAGATTTAGATTAAAGCAAATGGAAAGGAGTCTCACCAATAACTCTTCTAGTCTCAACAGCATGGAACTCTCTATTCCTTGGTTGTTTTCTTGGTCTTTCCTGATGTTATATGTGGTGATTAACCACTTTATACAGGCTGACAAGAGGCTTTTCTTCCAGGAGTGCAACTCTTCAGCAGAGTTCTCCAGCGCTCTCGATATGGAATCTGCCACAATCCAACTGCAGAAAATTCAAATGTTAGTAGAATGTTTTTGTTTGTGTTAATTTTACCGTGATTTTCTCCACACATTTTTAATCATTTGATTTTATGCATAGGGACACCTAAGCCCCAGATGACCAAAGAATCACTATCTTCTAAAGCTTATGATAATCATGTAATAAGTTAGTCACCCAGGAATTTATATGGCCAGTCCTTTCCTCATGTTCCCCCAGAGATGAGTACTGTCACATCTGTTATAAACCTAGCCACCATCAGCTTAAGCAGGGATAGAAAATGTTTCGATCACTTGCCCAAGAACAGAGCTTGTGAAAGTGTACTGGTCCCAGCTGAGTACTTCCAGACCTTAACGCACAAGTCCTTACAATATTTTTTGTCTCTCTGTTTATTATGCTATTGAATGTTAACTTTACAAATGGCTCAAAAGTTCCACAAAGTTTAAATAAAACTTAATATGGGTATCTGTGCTGTGGCTCCCTTTCCCAGCAAGATATGTGAGGCTGTTGTAGCCTTATTCTGCTGTACTATAAAGTTATTTCTGAAGCACACCAATGAAATTAAATGGAGAAAACATAAGGCTTTGAATTCCTGATATTCCCCACCCCACACACACACACACACACACACACACACATTTAATTACACTGAACCACAGTACAGCTTCATGAACGAGGAATGTTGTATTTAAAGTTTTGGGGGACTTTTGAGATTTTTACATGATATACATACATTAAAGGACACCCCAGCTTAAAAATACTATCACACTTAGACAGTAGGTTCTTTGAAGCAGGGATAACAATGTTTTATGCAACAAAATGACAATTCCAGGCATTACATTACTTAAAATGCAAAAATTGGAAATAGGACTTGCCTACCTCTCATAATTTTCTGCTCTCTCAAGAGTTCCAGGTAACTGGTCGATTAGATTAGTTAGCGCTTCAATTTCTGAAGACTGTACCAGCTTGGAAAACACTTGCAACTTCACGGCTGTGAGTTCTTGCGATGGTTCTGTATCTAGAATTTTTTTGAACAACTCTTTCCACAAAGCTACTCTCAAGACAGGTACAACAGCTGAGGAGACTGTAGGAAGAAAGAGTGCAAAGAGACACAGGGATGTCATTGTAAGCTCTCTGGCAGGGCTCTCAACTCAAACTGCTTCATGTGTTCAACAGAATGATAGAACACAGACTGTGGGCCTATTCTGAAAAAGCACACACCGTGTGGGACTGTAACAGATCTATAAAGTGTTTGAAAGACAAATGTTCCGTAAAGTGTCTGGTATCTCTTTCAAACACCTACTAGACAGAGGATTAAAATGAGTAGTTACAGGCAAATATCACAGACCTCCAAGGCACAGGGGCAACATCCTGATGAGAAGCCCAGCTCTGATCTGCTAGACAAAGGTAGTAGTAACTGCTCAGATTCTTACCAAAGTGCTGACCCTGGACTCTGATCAGAGGCTTCTTCTTTCATTTCAGCTCTCAGATAGGAAGTGTCTGATAAATCTGAAGCTACCACCATTCTCTGAGTAATGGAATGGAGAAAGATTTCTCTTCCTCTTCTGGCCCTTCCCCAAGCAACACCTCTCTTGAACCTCCTGTAAGCTGGGTCTGCTACTCCACAGCAGTGCTCCAAAGAGCCACATGCAACTCTAGAGCCACGAGGCTAAGTATCACTAAGCTAATGGGCCAATAAAACTTACTTTGTAATTTTCTATCAATACACCTTTGGAGCCATCCTAGTTCAGCAAATTCTACATGTTTTCAAACACTTTTTAAATTTGTATTTACATGACCGGCAACAATACTCATAGCATTCGCTGCAGATAGCACTTATTTCCTAAGTGCTGAACAATCAGTTAATAACCAACATGGAAGGAAAGTTATCTGCATTTTAAAAAGATGGCAATGGAAAGAGGCCTGATGACTTGACTTCAGTGCCTTGTGCCTTGCCCTGGATATGTCAGTGATGGTCACATGATAAACACCCATAGAGTTAGACAAGAGTAGACAGAAAAGAGCGATTTTTGTAACTGGTTAATAAGGCGGAGAATCCCAACTTTTCAGAGGATAACAAGTATTGATTTTAGCACTAAAGATTCACAAGATAATGGACTTCTAAACTGTCACTAGACCTCAAGTCTAACAGTACCTTTCGGGGGGCTAGTCCAGCACTGAATGTAGCAAGTCCCAGACCTTAGGCCAGTGAAATTTTCATTCCCTGAAAATGGTCTTCCCAATGCACCCAATGACAGACACGTCATTTTATCTGAACACTCTGCTGAGAATAGTTAAAAATCCCCAGATAATATTTACATCATTAATATTGATCAGTTGTCGGTTTTACCTTTTGATGGCCGTGTAAAGTCATACTGCTCTCTATTCTGCAAATATACGTTGATGAGTGGAAGAAAGACGTCCATATTTTTCCTTAGGTACTTTCCAGTTGCACAATTCAGACACCACAGCTCAAACTGCAGCAGATGAGTCCTACAATGCTGGATCAGCAAAGCCACAATGGCAAGGGAAGTTTCAGTCATGTGGTTAAGGCAGTAAACGTGTACATCTACACCAACCGCATGGGCAAAGAGGGGCTCTCGAGAGAGAGCATTCAGGAAGACTTTTTCCAGATCCTCACTGTTTGATGTTGATAGCAGAGTCCCCATCCCTTTAATGTGCTCTGTTGATAACAGTAGCTCTCCTTGAATGGTCTGTCTTTGGTAGCTTTCTGTGAGGAGCTGCACCAGTGTCTTCCCATAGAAGCTTAAATTTCTCTCTTTTTTAGGGGAATTTTCAGATTTTTGAGTGGTCAGGCTTGCCTCAGGAAGCCGGAGCATGGTCAGCGTGACTTCTTTTAACTGAGCCGCATCCATATAAACATGTAACTGCTGCAGAGCCTCCAGCTGCTGGGACTTTTTGGGAGATACCAGGTTCTTTTCTTTTCTTCCAGCACGTAACTCTTCCAAGACGCTTTCAGTGATGGCTTCAAAATACTTAGACAGCATGTCTATGTGCTTCATATTTTGCAACATTGGAGCACTCACCTTCAGTAACTGAAGGATGCCATTATTTACATGAGCTGACAAAAGCTTCACCATGACAGGGTTTAAGTTGTGTTGGGGAAGAGAATGTTGCTCTAAAGCCAAGAACCAGGTCTCCAGTGTAGGATGTTTGAAGATCAACATGAGCATATCTTCTAGCATCTGCAACGTACACAGTGATGAAGAAACCACAAAAAAGATAATCTAAAATCATTTCTCTGCTTCTACCTATAGTGCATGTTTACTGAAACCTAAAAACCTATTACTGGTCAAAAGAATTAATGAAATACAGGTACATACAATTATGTTTCTCTCAATGTTTATGGTATTGTAAAAAAAAAAAAGCCTTTTCTCTGTGGTAAAAAAAAAAAAAAAAAGATTCTAAACATTAAACAACATCTCCAAGTTATTCATCTCAATTTCTATTCTGCTGCTTCTGGGATAAAGCCAAATGCTTCCTCCATTTGTTCATTCAGACAAGCATGACTGAATCTTTCAAAGTCTGTGGCACAATTTTACACAGACATTAGAATGACTTAGTCCTAAGTCAGAGTATCATGTGAGGGAGAAGACACCACTTTAACCTATCACACAATGTAACTTTGTACATTTCCATAAGTTTTACTACGTTCCCAGGGGAGGTATCGCAGGTTTCATCAACTAAATACATGACATTCTAATCTTCTTGAATCCAGGAATCGGATAAAACTAACGCTATGGTGAAAATTCACTCCTCCCTCCACAAAACGTGGGCAACGAAGCTTTGAGCCAGGGTCTAAAAGGAATGGAGAAATAGCATTCACGCTCCCCATACACAAGTGAGCTGTAGATCTGCAATGCAGCCCATTCCATAGCCACTATTCTAGCCTGTGGGTTAGAATAATAGAGGCTGCTGCCCAGCCACACACCTGTATGGTAGGTTAGAGCAGTGGCTCTCAACCTTTCCAGAGTACTGCACCCCTTTCAGGAGTCTGATCAGTCTTGCTTACTTGCTTACAAAATCAGACATAAAAATACAAAAGCATCACAGCACACTATTACTGAATAATGGCTTACTTTCTCATTTTTACCATACAATTATAAAATAAATCAATTGGGATATAAATATTGTACTTACATTTTAGTGTATAGGATATAGAGCATATAAATAAGTCATCGTCTGAACAAAATTTTAGTGTCTACTGACTTTGCTAATGCTTTTTATGTAGCCTGTTGTAAAACTAGGCAAATATCTAGATGAGTTGATGTACCCCCGAAAGACCTCTGCGTACTCCTGGTTGAGAGCCACTAGTTTAGGGACACTGAATGCACGTTCTCATAGATCCGTTGGTCCCTCTCCCAGACCTCCTTCAATGGCACACCTCTGCATTGACCTATCTGTGCCTGATGCAAAGACCCCTCTGTGAAACACTATGTCTGAAGCCCACTATCCATGTGGCGATAACCCACCTGCATCCCGCCCATCACCCTACAGAAAGCTACAGTAGTGCTTCCACTTAGGGTATGTCCAGACTGATTTATCGGGAAATCGATATATCGCGTCTCGTTAAGACACGATAGATCGATCCCCGAACGTGTTCCCCGTCGAGTCCGGAACTCCACCGGAGCAAGCGGCAGTAGCGGAGTCAACAGGGGAGCTGCGGCCATCGATCCCGCGCCGTGAGGACGGGAAATAAGTCGGAATAAGATACGTCGACTTCAGCTACGGTATTCCCATAGCTGAAGTTGTGCATCTTACATCGACACTCCCCCTTCCCCACCCCAGAGTGTAGACCAGGCCATAGTGTGCAGATCTTGCACAGGCCTTCAACAAGTGATTGCATGCTTCCCTATCAGACAGGCATCACCTTTAATCCTAATTAAACACCCTAACACAAATAAAGAGTCAAACCCTCACCTTCCACATCAGACTGTAGCACTCACTGAAGCCCCCTTTCTTTCTTCAGCCTCTATCACATTGTGTGTATCAGTAAGAATACAGGTCAGCTCCATGCTCTACGCTAAACGTTTATTTCAACTACCAATGACAATTAGATAATATAGTTTGCACCCGAGAGCCATTTGTCTGTTTTGCCTCAGTAAACAGTTCTCCAAAGCTGATGAAAGACTTCCTAGAGTCCAATTTAATTGTGCTGACTAATATGACAGCATTCATTATGAGTCTACCGAGGGGTTTATACCTAAGCTTGGAAGGATCAGATTTTTATCGGTAATTGCTGCTAAAAGTTGATTTCAACACACAGACACCGACCAAAAAAAAATATTTCCATTGATAGGCAAAGTAAAAAAAGTGCTGCTTGAGAACTTCTTAGAGTCTGATTTGACATTCTTTACTTTGTGTACTTTGGCATGTGATGTTGACAATTTGTATTTTAAGGGTTATAAAGCTTTAATTTTTTTAATCTCAACGTCTACTGTTATTAAATAATTCTTGTATGACCCTCTCTCCTCCATAATTTTGGGAAAAAATGCTTAAAAATAAACATTGATATTATCTGTTAAAACTATATAATAAATAAATAAAAATTGAATTCTGCCAAGCCTATTTATACCTTGCCATCTGCAGACTCCACTGTGGCCACAGACTCTAAATCCATAAAGAGATCCGATTCAGTTTGGGCCCCTTCTTGTTTCTGCTCGTTGCACAACTTCATCTGATCACATCGGCACAGCAAGCTACTCAGTAGGTCCATGTAGAGACCGAGAAGGCGAGGACCAGAACTTTTACTGAGCTGTGAAAGTAAACACACTGGAGGATGAGGAGAAAAGTGGAGGAGGCTGGAACGAAAACTATGCAAGAACAGGATTAAATTAACATCTTCTTAGATTGTAAGCTCTTTGGGGCAGGGACCATATACAATGGCTCCCACAATAGGAGCCTGCTCCCGATCAAAGCCTCTGTGAGGCTAACACAATATTCATGTATTTTAAGGGCAGAAGGAATCATCAGATCATCTAGTCTGCTTCTAATATAACACAGCCCAAAGAATTTAATCACAACTAAAGCATATCCTCCAGACAGGCATCTAGTCGTGATATAAAGACAACAAGAGATGGAAAGAAAGCTGCAATTCATTTGCAGTATACACGACACACACATTCATAAAGAATCCTATTGTAAAGGCAGCCAGTCTCAACAACAAGGGATACAATTGCTACAATCTGGGCCGGATTCCTGAGCTGCTCCCTAACTTCAGTGGGGTTGTGCACATGAAGAGGCTACACAACCAAAGTGCATTTGCACCACTTCAGCGTGCTGTACTTAGAACCCAGCGTTAATTGAACGTATTCCTTACACTGCCGAAGTTCTCCACTGTGGTTTTTAGGTACAGCAGCACGTGCCTGACTGCTAGCAAAAGCTGCTGAAGTTGGAGCTGGGAAGCTGCCTCTCTCAGCTTTGCCTGGACACCATCTTCCAACAGGACAGCGCCACCTCTCTCAAAGGCAATCTTCAGCAAGGAGGGGAACGAAGAATCTGGTGGCAGGATGAGCTCCCTGCTTATGCATTCAGTTTGTTTCAACTGTTGAAAACAGAAGTAATGTGGAGAAGGGGAAAAAAAGACACAATGTGTATATCAATCTCTTAGGGCCAAACTGTGCTCTGACCTAAGCTGGGGCAATTCCCATTGAAATAAGGCATGTAACCAAGCACTGAACCATGCTCTCAGGGCCCAGCCCTGCAACCACAATGCACAGTGCAATACAGCTGTATTGTTATCAATGCATACAGATCAATGCTGGCCGAAGTGCCCCTCATACGCTCTCTGGCTGGCTGAGGGAGCAATGCTGCAGCTTCTATCGTGGATGGCCTGTGTGCTCCTAACCCGCTCCGATCTAGCCCTGCACAACCTCAATCACTGCTGCACCAGCCTCTCTTGTTGGGAGGAGATGGGGAGCACCCACCACCATTCTTCTCCTTGCCCTTGTGGGGATACTCCTCATCCACCTGCCTCCCCATCTGGGGAAGGGACACTTGTGCCTACTACTGCCTGCTCTGAAAGGAATCTGAAATAATTAAACTTAATTACAAATTAGAGTTATAAACATTACTTATTCACACCAGGATGACACCTGCAATAGTTATAACTAACATAGAACAAATAAATAACAAATCCAGTTAAAAAGCAAAACGCAAGAACTGTTTTTAGCAGGATCTGAACTTGCAGCAAACAAGCACTCCTGGCGGGCACCACAGGGATTGCAGGCACTCCCTTCACAGGGTCTTGGCTGATCTGCTCACTCCATGATAGGAGCTGTGGTAATGCTCTCACTGGGGAAGAAAGATTGCCCAATGGTTAGGGCACTAGCCTTGGACTCTGGAGACCGGCTTTACATCCTTGCTCCACCAAAGACTTCCTTTGTGACCTTTGGCAACTCCCTTAGTTTCTCTGTGCCTCAGCTCCCCATCTGTAAAATGGACAGTTCCCTTCCTTCCAGGGGCCTTGTGAGGATAAATACATTAAAGATTGTGACGTGCTCAGATACTACTGCAGTGAGGGCCACGTAAGTACCACAGATAGATAATAAACTGGCTATTGTCAAGGTATTACAACCATTTCCTTACTTTTTTTGAAACTCAGGCCACTGGTGCATGTAAGTAACTTTCCCGCCACTTGCTAAACGTGATTCTGCATATAAATCATTGTTGCAACTTGATAAGAAGTTGCTGCTAATGTAAAAGTAATTAAGGATTCAATTAACAGTTTGACCCTGCACCAGCTAAAAAGTATTTGCACCTCATTTAAAAGTCTCCAATACCCTTCAATCCTGCAAAGATTCTGCAACACATTAGAAAACAAGGATGCCTAAACTCGAGTTTGGAAGATAAAAGCCTAGATGTACTGCACAGTGGAAATGAAAGCCTTCTACAATCCACTGGTCTTTTAGCAACCCTAAAGCTAGCAATCAAATGATTTTATGCATCCCTTACCAAGGTTTCCTTAGCTTGCTGTGGTATCCAGAGACTATAGTATTGGTTAAACTGGTAGAGCTGAGGATACTGAGATGCATTCAGTGACTGGAGTTCTTTATCGAAGAGCTGAAACATCAGACAGAGGGCCAGGGGATCTCTCTGACTGTGAAGGAGATCAGTAAAAACAGCAACAAGATACTCCACTATACTTCCTCCTACAAAAGCAAACAACAGGTTTGAGACAGGTTCTCTCACTGGTAAGAATCTGGGAAAGTACATACAGTAACTCTAGCCACAACACCATTCACACCCACCTAACCTGAGCAGTATTTAGATAGCAATCACTTTGAGACTACAGCGTGGGATTTTCATAAGTGCCTACGGAGCACAAATCCCACTGAATGTCAAATGGATTTATGCTCCTAATTTCTTGAGGTGCTAGTGAAAATCCTACATACTGTAGTTCTTAGTAAGGTAAATGGTGCCAGATTACACTCGGACTTGCTACTGGGTTCAACCCCCAACCTGACAGAAAACTAAGTGCTTTTCGCAGTGTTATATTATACCTGTATTCTGGCTGGTCATAGGCCCAAGCACAGCTGCACATAGAAGCAGGCATAATCTGCATGCAGGAGTGCAGATCAGAGGGAGAGCTGTGTATAAATACGTAGATCTTGGCCCGTTAGTCACTCTGGATACTCAACAGTTCTCCATGTGCAGGGCCTGGCGAATGCCAGCTTTGTGGGTGGGGCATGGGTAGGGTTACCATATTTCAGCAAGCAAAAAAGAGGACGGGAGGAGCCCTGCCCTAGCCCCGCCCCTGCCCCTCCCACTTCCCGCCCCCCCAGAACCCCCAACCCTCCCCCCGTTCCTTGTCCCCTGACTGCCCCCTCCTGGGACCCCTGCCCCTAACTGCCCCCCAGGACTCCACCCCCTATCTAAGCCTCCCTGCCTCTTGTCCCCTGACTGCCCCAACCCTTATCCACCCCCCCACCCCCAGACAGACCCCTGGGACTCCCACGCCCCATCCAACCACTCCCCACCCCCTGACAGCCCCCCCCAGAACTCCCAACCCATCTAAACCCCTCTGCTCCCTGTCCCCTGACTGCTCCGATCCCTCTCCCCACTCCTGCCCCCTGACAGCCCCCCAGAACTCCCAGCCCCCCACCCACCCCGCTCCTTGTCCCCTGACTGCCCCCTCCTGGGACCCCCTGCTCCTAACTGCCCTCCAGAACCCCACCCCCTACCTAAGACTCCCTGTTCCTTGTCCCCTGACTGCCCCCTCCTGGGACCCCTGACTGCCCCCTCCTGGGACCCCCTGCTCCTAACTGCCCTCCAGAACCCCACCCCCTACCTAAGCCTCCCTGTGCCTTGTCCCCTAACTGCCCCCTCCTGAGACCCCCCCCCAACTGCCCCCCAGGACCCTACCCCCTACCTGTACCCTGACTGCCCAAAACTTTCTCCACTCCCCCCAAAAAGCCCCCCCTGAACTCCCGACCCCCCCCCCGTTTCTTGATTGCCCCCTCCAGAACCTCCCTGCCCCTTCTCCTGCCCCCTGGCCCCCTTACCCTGCTGCTCAGAACAGGGTGTTGGGCTCTGTGCGAGCCGGACACGTGGCTGCGCTCCCCAGCGCAACACAAAACCCGGTCCCTGGCCCTGCACAGTGCTGCCGGACCGGGACACTGGGCTGCAGGAGGAGGAGCTGCCGGCTCAGAATGCAGGGAGGGAGGAGGAGCTCCTCTACAGCTGCTCCGAAGTCCAGCCCGGGACTTTCCTGCAGCCCTCCGAGCCGCTCGCTCTGCTCTGCCGGGGAGGGGGGAAATCCCGGACATTTTGAGTTATTTACAAATTCCCCCCGGACGCTATTTTTAGCACAAAAAGGAGGACATGTCCGGGTAAATCCGGACGAATGGTAACCCTAGGCATGGGGAGAGAATCCTGATCTGTGCATAACAATTATACCCATCATGGCTACCTCTTTTCTCACGTACATGGCAGCGTCAGTCAGAATTTATACCTAAAACTTCTAACTCGTTGAACCTGTATACAAACAAAAGCACTTCTATCTTAAGTTTAGCATTTAACCACATTTTGCCAAGTTCTGTCCTAAAGTTATACCCAGTGCAACCTTACTAAATTCAGGTCTGAGTAGAGTTTAGCCCATTTTGTCATTTATGCACCCAAAAAGATAACGTCGTCAGTCAAGGATTAATATGGAAGTTTTCTTTAAAAAAAAAAAAAGTTAATTCCCTCCCCCATGGGTCCAATTCTCCAGTCCCAACTAACTGGTTTCAATGGGCGAGTTTCACACTATTTGTTATACCAAACACAATCCTTTAAAACCGTTCAGCTCTATTTCACTTAAGCACTTCCTTTTCCCAGTCACGGCTATTGTAACATAGTCGTCACTAAGCATCAACAGTGTGCTTTTAAAATGTGAACTTGCAGAATTCTTCCCCCAAATGAAATGTGTGCGTCGGGGGCAAGGGGGAGGTTTGGTTTTCTACATTTTCCATAAGGCCACAAATTATTGTGAGCAATATTGCTTCCTACATGGCTACACTGCATAAAAGGACAGGAACTCCAGGAATTTCCTTTGGGTGACTTCTGTACATGTTCTTACCTCAGGAGCAAGGGAGGAAGGCATGCATTCCTCTCTCACAAAAGAAACAGGGAGTAAAGGTTTACGCTGTGAGAATCTTGGAGGCTTCTCAAGCCAGGACTATCTATGCTGAGGCACTTTGCCTCCGCCCTGGTTCCCAGCAGAATTGTGCTTACAGGGGCTCCCTTCTCTGGCCACTGCTGTGGGTTCCACAGCATCAGAGGATAGGTGGGCTCTTTAATTCGGATATGACCTATGTAGCTTTCCCACAAGAGTTCACAGAGTTGGTGGTGGTGGGACTAATGTTGTAAAGAGCAGTCATCACCCTGATATTGCCCTCTTGGCTCAGGTTCTGAACCCAATGCATCTTCCTTGGGGTCAGAAGAGAGTAGAGGCACCTTGCACCCTTAATGCTGCTCTGAGCTAGGATCCCTTGGATCTGTGTTTTCTCCACTTGTAGAAGCAGAGGGTACAATAGGGCTCATTGATTTTCATACACAATAACCAGAGTAACCACTGCATGAAAATGATAAAATATTCCCCCCCTTCCATATACAGCATGAATCTTTTTAGCCATTCCCAGGGACATATATAAACACAGTAAATACCCATTTCATTTTCAGTCTGAAGCAACAACTTATTCCTGGCTTCTAACGCTGCAGGGACAACAGCACTGAATGGAAAGGTGTGTAGAATCATGTCTTCATTTAAACTGAATCCAATTTCTTCATCTAGGCCTTCGCTGCCCTCCACAAGGACATCAACCATATCCAGGACATCTAGTTACCAATGAAAAAATGTCAGGGTTCTGAGTTCAAGCAAACACTACTTTTAGGATGCAAGTACACAGGAAATAAGAGGAGATTTAAAGGTGTGGGTAATTCAGGAGAAAATAAAGGGAGCATCCAATGTTAGTGCTGTAGGCAAGTGAAAGGGAACAATTTAATACAGGTTTGGGGGAACAACAACCCAAGGATAAGAAGATGTCTCTTTGAATATACATTATCTTTGAATATACATTAATGGTACAAATCAGACAAAGGGTGAAAGACAGGTATATCTGGCTCCTAATGATGGTAAAATAGATGGCACTCCTAGCATGTTTACACTGTGGGTGGCTTTCAAAGCTGATGCCCCATTAAGAGAAGTATGGAGAAAGGGGAAATAGCACCAGCAGCAGTGGATGAAGGCATCGCACCAAAACATCTGCAGTCAGAGCACCTCTGGAGGAGACAGGCGAGCGCGTACAGGGGAGGCAGCTGCCAGGGTGGATAAAAATCAATGATTTAAACAAACAAACAAACAAACAAACAAAAAAACGGATTTTTTTGATAAAATGCTTTTTGAGGAAAAAACCTATCTAAAGATAGTTTTAATTAAGATACATTATAGCTCAAAGATATCTCATCATGGAATAGGGATTATAAATTCTAATTCTAGAGTATGAGACAATATATTCATGTAATGTTTAAGAAAAGTTTGGTAAATGAGTTCCAACAGTTCATGGATTAGGGACTCACTCTTATGGGGTTCCAGTGACTTCTGTATAGATTATTTAGGTTAAGCTTTCTTCCCAATGGGACTCAGTGCTCAGTCTAGAAGATACCATCAGAGATGCTTAGTTTTGCAGTTCTCAAACTGTGAATTTGTGTCTCCAGAGATAACATGCTTGTTAATAACAAAAATGTTTTTAAATAAATAAATAGATAAATAAATAAATAATGTATAGCGGTGAGAAATAACAGACCTCAACCCTATTGTCCATCTCTAAATTTGTGTACACAGAGTCAATCCCTTACCTCTCTCTAAAAGTGCAAAGTTTCAAAAATTTCAATGAATAGAAGATTTTTGGGGGTGAAATAGATCTGGACAAGGAGAAGAAGTCTGGAGATAAATGGAGAAAGGAGGTAAAAGCAGTAGAAACAAAAGTGAAACTGTTTGAGCAGCATATTCCAGAAGTCTTGAGGTCTTTCTGAGATATATATTTGCTGATGATGTTTTAAAGAAAGTCACACCAGTGAACTGGTGGAAGTCACTTAAGCACGTGGATTCAGAGACTGTTGAAGTGATAATTTCACTTTTAACAGCAGTAGCTTCTTCTGCCGGTGTAGAAAGAATATTTTCTTCCTTTGGACTAATTTATTCCAAATTGAGAAATCATCCTAGGAAAGCAGGAAGGTGAAGATGACTGAGTTAGCTGCAGAAGCCAATATTTTAAGTTTCTCATGTTGACCAGGCTGATATAGTCGATTTAATTTTTGTGTGTTTTTTTTTTTAAATATTTCATTTAACTATTTTAGTTAAAAAAAAATTAACAAAAACCTGATTTAAAAAAAACCTTGAATCTTTAACTAAATTCAAAAATTCGTATGCTTGTTTTATTAAAATATTATATGTTTGCTGTTAAAAAAAATCCAGAATACATAACATCGTTGTTTTAGATAAATAAAACAATTTAAATGTCTGTCTGGTGATGTTCTCCTCCTAATACAGCATGGCAAGAAAATCCTCCAAATATTAATGATTAACCTGTTGAATTGGAGATACTTCACCTCCCAATGACTTCATAAATATCTGCTTCAATTACTTTTGGTAAATGAAATAACCAAACCATCATTCATTTTCTAATATAACTATAAAACTAATCTGAAAAGTTTTCAAAATAAATCACTTTAAAAACGTATAGTGTGTACCTTCTAAAAATGAAACCTACATCTATCTCTGAGTTGTGAAGAATATGTATTAAGGTTATAACAACCAACAAGAAGGCACTTTTATGTAGAAATCCATGATTAAATCGAGTCTTCCTGACTAGTGATTTAAATCAAATCCACCCTGGCAGCTGTTATACTCTTTATAAAAAAAAAAAAAAACGGGGGGTGGGGGGTGTGCCATGTGCTTTCTCCTGAGCCCTGAATTACCAAAGTGGAACTAACACTTCCATGTCTGTATGCTCAGCTAGCCAAATCCTGGTCCCTGAAGTCAATAGGAATTTTGACACTGCAGTCAATGGGACCAGGATTTGGCCTAAAGAGCACAAGAAGCAAGATTCCAGCTGCCCCCTGTGAATGAACACAAGAAGTGGGAGGGGCTCTGGTACGATCCTTGCCCCTTGCTCATATATGCAGGGGGAGCTAGCCCTGGCCCTGTGGTTTAAAAGGAAGCATGACTGCAATGGATTTGACTTGGATTAAAAACTGGTGCTGTGGGACACTGAAAGCAGATCAAAAGTAAGATTTTACTTGGACTTTTAAAACTGCAAAGCTGTGTCATAGATTACCTTCTGGTGTGGGGAGACATCCTGGTCATTTAGTGTTTACTTACAGAGCTGAATACAATTAAAAAGCCTAATCCTGTAGTTCCTTACTCAGGCAAGATTTCAACAGGCATCAGTAGCAGGTTTGCCTGATTAAGGACTGCAAAATTAGATGGAGCAGACATCACTTTGGGATCATCACATACCATCAATGTGAGAGATGGGTATGCTAACATTATCCACATCTTGTTTAAATAAGTTGACTTGGAGCATACTGGCTTCCTGGACAAGGTCTGCGGCTTTATCCGTGTATGGATAGGGGTTTGTCACCAACTTCATTAAAATCTGCAAACCAAGATAAAAGTCAGTCATAGACCCCCGAACAAGCAAGCTCATTGCAATTCTATACAGAAAATGCTAGTTATAGGAATATTAAGTGAAACAAATGGAAGGGCTTGGGAATTTAACATCCGGAAAAGGTGATCAGGAAAAGAAATGTTTTCTTTTAAAGATTAGATTTTATTGGAATTAGTTAATTTTATCTGGGAGTTTCAAAGGAGCCTAGCAGGTGGGATGCCTAATAACCTTAGCCTCTTTTCTCCTCATACCAGCACTGCTCCGGTAACAATATATCTTATGGGGAGTCAATTCCCCCCAACCCTTTTCATCCACCCCTTCACCAAGGACAACAGATATGAGTTCTGTGTAAAGGATTTAGTCACTGCCTTTCTCAGAATTCATTCACAATCCTTTGAAAAGATTTTCCTCAATAACAGCAAAGTAATTAGCTTCCCATTAATGCTATTCTTGACATTGTTTATCTAACTAATTTGAACAATTACCCTCTCCAAAAACTGAATCACGGCTTCCTTTTTGTCTTCTATTGTATTATCCAAGTGTTCCAGCCACAGTACGAGTTCCTTCCACGTGTACTCAAATACTCCACTGTCATGCAAAACCTAGCCGGAAAAACAGCATGTGAGAGAAAATAAATAGTGTATATTTATAGCTTTTTGTACAGCAGCTTTCATTTTTATTTCTTTTACTACAGACAGAATAGCAGCAAATTGCTGAACACCAACACTGTCCCCCTCTCTAACTTCTGACAAAAGGGACCTGATTCTTACATATACCAAGGTTGCTTTAGACCACCCTAATTCCACAAAAGGGCCCCAAAGTGGATGTAAATATTATTTACTGCCATTTTACATTGCCAAAGCTGTGTAAAGTGGCCTTGATGTAAATGAGAATCAGGCCCCATGTCTTTATTCATGCTGCCCCCTTTGCTGAAAGCAGCCATCTTCTCCAAAACTTTTCCCAACACACACTTTTTTTCTGCCTAGCTTTATACAACTCTCAGATACAACTCTAATTTGTTCTTAGTCTTGCACTTATTTTCTTAGATCCATGCATTTTAAGCCCTGATCCTGCAAACAGCTACACACGCAATTAATATTATGCACACAAGTAATGCAGTTGAACAACATGAAGCTACTCATATATGTAAAGTTATTCATAAGGGCAACTGTCTGCAGGACTAGAGTGTTTGTAACATCGGGGGAAGCAGGGATCTGGCTAAACTACAGCCTGATTGCGATCTCACGCCAGTATGAATCAAAAGTAATTTAGGCCTGGTCTAAACACAGTTTTTGTACCCATTAAACTATTTCAGTTACTGGTGGTTTTTTGTTTGTTTGTTTGTTTTTTACCAAAATTATTAAATCAGTAAAACCCCTGATTTCTGGTAGGGTTTTACCAGACATAGTTTTGTCTGGGGACAATAGTTTTACCATTAAAAAGGTGCCTTATACCGGTATAGGTTATTCCCAGAAATTATGGGTAGCAAGCTATAGGGACGAGGCCCTTTTCACAACTGCATCCACGCTATGGTGATTAGTTGCAAGCCAATATAGTGAAAGCAGTACAAAAACTGTGTAAACAAGTTCTGACTCAACTGAAGTCAAAAAAGTTAAACCAGCATTAAGTGAAATCAAAATCAGACCTTTTGTGTTTAAAACAACAGCACAGGTAATCATGTAATAAATAAACTAACTGAAGTTACTGAAAGAGAGAGGACACTATCATATGAAAACTCAAATAACAAGCTTCTATATAGTTTTATGAGCTTTGTCTTTTGCAAAACATATATTGAAAACAGTTCTCTTTCAGGGCTCAGTTTGTTCAGCTTTCACTGTGTGTGCTACACTGGCAGATACAAAAATAGCATCTCTGATTACACGAATTTGACATGACAGTTCATCAAAAAAAATGATTCACTCTTAAATAATTAACTACTTCTGGCAGATTCTCAAAAAAGAACAGTACTTTCAGCCCTCATGAAAAGAGGCAGGAACAGAATGCAAAATTTGAAAACATACCTGCAATTTATATTCCATTATGTTGAAAAATAAAGCAAAAAAAGACTCATTAACATCTCTCTTTTTTTTTTTTTTAAGAATTTTGAAAAGCCCATTGGAACTGATACAACTGTCCTGACCTCACTGCTTATGTCTCCCTTTCAAAGAAAACAGAACGAACTGAAAGGAGAAAATGAATCAGGCAGCCCAAATCTCTGCTCATCAATCAAATATACTACAAAAAAAAAAAAAAAACCCACGCTATTGCTTTTAAATGTAAATACGTTTAAGCACCAGAGGCTCACACAAGAGGAGCTTACCCACCACCATTAAGGACTGCACATTTACGAAGCAGGCTTTTCCTATGCAGCTGCCAAAAGTAACTGTAACAGAAATTCTACAGGGTCCCAAATTCCAGCTCTGATCCTGAACCCTATAACATCTGTGGGAGTTCTGTCACTGTCTTTAAGCCTCTACAACATTTTGTACTGAATCCTACTGGCCCCAGATATGGTGTTACCATGCAAGCATTAAAATCCAGAGGCCGTTGAACTCAGTGTGAAGACCCTCACTAGCTTCAAAGGGCTTTGGATTGTAACTTACATTTTTTTAATTAAATTAAATTAATGGAGATATCCTATCTCCTAGAACTGGAAGGGACTTTGAAAGGTCATCGAGTCCAGCCCCCTGCCTTCACTAGCAGGACCAAGTACTGATTTTGCCCCAGATCCCTAAGTGGCCCCCTCAAGGATTGAACTCACAACCCTGGGTTTAGCAGGCCAATGCTCAAACCACTGAGCTATCCCTCCCCCCCAAGTCCTTAAAAATTCATCTGTGATCTGGCACCTTGCTTTGCTGACAGTGGCAGCCAATGCTAGTGCCATGAGCAGGAGGAGCACACTAGTGGGTAACAGACTCACGTGCATCTCAGTGGCTGACATGAACTATACAACGGAACTCTTTATGTAATTTCTCTGATAAAAGCAGCTGTTTCCAGCTTTCAAAGTGCAACCTGTGATAAAACCTGATAACAGTAATCACATGCCAGATTTAACTTTTAAAATCCATATCATTTTGGTTTGTGAATGATGTTACAACTGGGTACCCAGGGACAAGCTCCTGGACCTGTGCAGAAGTCACTAGTCACTGGGGCTATGCACAGTCACAACAATCCACCTGCATGGACCTGATTGCAGAATCAGGGCCTAGGAACACCTACGCCAGATTCTTTTAATTTAGGCTCCTAAATCCATATTGAGGCATCTAACTAGAAGTGACCTGATTTTCAGAGGCACCAAACTTCTGCAGCTGCCACTGACTTCAACGGGATTTGTGGGCCTTCAGCACTTCTGAAAATCAGACATCTTCTATTTAAGTGCCAAAATGTAGATTTTTTTTATTTGTTTTTTAAAGGGTAAATAATATTCACTGCTACCCAGAAAAGACTGTGGCCAATGGGACTATTTCACGTGAGCAGAACAGGTTGGCTGTGAGCCAAGGAGTGAATAATTACAGTCAAATTAAATTAGAGACTCTTTAAAATCAAAGTGCTAAAAAAACAACCTTAGCGTGATCAACATCAACACACTGCTGTTGGCACAAACTATATAAATGTGTTTAAGTATCTGAGGCCAAAGAAAAAACTTACCTTGATGATCAGTTGTTTTGTTGACGTTTTCAGTTGTGAATGGTTACTTGTTACAAACATTTTCATCAGTAAATAAAATACTGATCTTTCACCACGAACCTTTTCTGTTTCCGAGACATCCTAAAAGAATAATGGGTTTAAACTTCCCTTGTGTGATATCACTGGACAGGAATAAGTTACTCTGTGGCAGCAGAATAGCAAAAACTGTTTTGCAGGCCAGAGCTTTTTTGGGCTGGCCAAGTGGAAGTAGCGTGATTTGAACGAATTCTGCAATTAGTGGGTGAGCAAGATGAGTATAATAGCCTTTGAGCAATGGAAGGAGTGTGTCTAATAGGAAAACCAACTAACAGAAGGGTCTAAGTAGAACACCACACCCTTTAACTTTCCCTCATCACCAATAATCCTGATGTCATACTAATACTGACTCAAGGGGAAATAAATCCATTTATCCCAGGGCTGAATTTAGCTCCCAAAGAATAGGAAATCAGTGTAAGTCGCTTCTGTTCTGACAGGTGCCGAATTATTACAAATGTGCACTACTTTACTGCTTATTCTACTTTTCAGACCAACCCAATGTGCAAAATACAAAAACCCTTTGCATCACTGTTGAATATGGCCTTCTAACTTTTCCTTTAAGCACTTGCCTAACACTAATAGTGTGCAAAACAGAAAAATTACACTGCTGTTGAAACTGGCAAGAAGTAATTTTTTTTTTTGCCAGTTTCAAAGATCTTTCCTGCTCCCTCTTAAGTCTCTTCCCTGTTCTCTATGGCTGTCTGAATATGATGGAGGATCTGTTATCATGGAGGGTTCCAATCAGGGCAGCCTTGAGTCACTTCTTTCCCCCACTGCCAACTCTCACAAGGCAGGTTCAAATCCTTTCTCCAGCCAGCTGTAGGAGGGTCTCTTCCTATATGTGCCTGGAGTAAATGAGAAGAGAGGGGAGTCTGTGAAAGCCTCCACTCGCATAAGCAAGGAGCCCCCTAGGGTAAGGTTCATCTCCTTGATTTGCAGCCACAATCCTTCCATCCCTCAGTGTCCAGAAGAGTCTCACTCTTGCCTCTGGGAGCAGCAGATTTTAGGATGCCCCTTTTAACCCTTCATAGGAGAGGAGGGAATTTCTATTCCCACTGACAAAGGTCCTAGGCCTTTGTTGAGCCAATGATTCCCGGGCTCTTGCCTAATGGAAACAGACACTGAAATGATAGGACTGGCACTAAAGACGTGCAGCATCAGAGACAAAGACATGAGGGCAACTGGCAAAAGAAACAGATAAACGCATCTGCAATTCTCCTACCTGTACTCTGAACCAGGCAAATTTATTTGCCGGCAGTTCCAGGGCCACTTTCAGTATATGGTGCTGTAGAACAGGAGGGATCTCCTCTCGGAGTCCTTTTTCAGTGACAATACCTGGGGTTGGAAAACAGTTAGTAATAATTAATATTACTTTGCATTTCTAGATCTCAGAATGCTTCACAAACATTCATTATTTAAGCCTCAAAGCACTCTTATGAAGTGAGCAAGCAAGAAATTCATAGATTTTAAGGCCAGGATTAATATCTAGTCTGACCTCCTGAGTAACACAATCCAAACGACCTCACCCAGTTCACACTGTAGGGATCGTTAGGCCCACCCTTGACAACACAGCCCCTTGGGTTATCATGCAGCAACTCCAAACAGTAGTTTTACATAACAAGTGAAAAAGAAAACCCAGGTGCTGTTCAGATTGCAGTGGGAAATTTAGCGAAGACTACAACATGGAATTTGACCTAGGTGTCCGGACTAATACCCATACTGTTACAAAATGTGATATGGCATATTTACTAACCGCAAGTGAACTTTGGGCTTACATCTCACCAAAAGTAGCTTTTTATCATTTATTTGCAACAAGTGGTATTTTTCACCTAAAGCAAAAAACAGATTGAGATGGGATACTTTATTTTCCTGAATTAATCAGAGATCAAATACTTCCCATATAATTCACAAAACTAGTGATGCTACCATTGGTTCATTAAGCACAGAGTGAGAGCTGCCTCATATTTTAACTCCACTCTGGTATGCACTCTATAATCTCATTTTCTATGGGGTGAGCTCAGTGTTCTCTTTTCTTGTATTGTGTAATTTGTATATGGGACAGCACATTAAAAAAAGATAGCAGAACTAACAAAACTCCAAAGTTCCACCAGCAGCAAAACTAAACAATGGGATCAGCTGTTAAACATACAGATTGTTACAGGTCAAAAACAGACTGCCTGTCTTCAGTCCCACTGGCAGACTGCTCAATTCTGTGCAGGAGGATGGGAGATTTGTGACTAATTCTCAATGTACTTTTCTGCCAAAAAATGTGAGGTGCTAAAGTTTTATTCCTTGTGTCACATTATAACTAAACACAATACCAAGGGGTCATTGCCTTATCAAGATACATGTCCCTCCTTTTGTTTTTTGGAAAAATCAATCCATTATGTTGCAAGAAATACTGGGACACACAGGACACATGATTTTGTGAGGCAGCCACAGAATAAACTAACCATGGCAGTGCACTCTGATTGGGACACAAGGGGGATGGGAAGCCCATGCATTAGTCTATTTATTTTAAGACTTTTGGCTCTCCTTTTCTTGACAAACTTTTAATTTATGTAACTCCTACTCTTATATACCTTACAAGGGACTGCACATAGTACAGATAATTATTCTAGCTCTATGGTACAGAAAATGTATATACTTCTCTACTCAGTTTTGCTGCACAAAGAAACACTCCTTGTCTCCTATGTAACAGTTGCCCAAACTCAAACCATCTCATATTACTGTTAATAATTCTCCTATTATGAGCTTCCCTCAGAAGCAACACCATGTAGAATTCCATTCCTCTTCCCTTGGACTGAAGTAAGCATGATTGAAAAAACAGAGCAGTAGAAGAAGAAAGGGTTACTTTTGACACCTTCCAGAAGAGACCACTGCATTGGTAAGTGATTTTTTTAAACCTCTAATCAATTACCCTATCCCTTTAAGAGACTGCAATGTTGTTGCAAATATGAAGAGTTCTAAAATCATTTATTTAGGCTGCGATTGTCATAGGGGCCTGAGGGAGTTAGGCGCCCATATCCCATTGAAAGTCACTGGGAATTAATAGACAGCAGGTTTAAAACAAACAAAAGGAAGTTTTTCTTCACACAATGCACAGTAAAACTGTGGAACTCTTTGCCAGAGGATGTTGCCGAGACTATAACAGGGTTCAAAAGAGAACTAGATATATTCATGGAGGAAGGTCCATCAATGGCTATTAGCCAGGGTGGGCAAGGATGGTGTCCCTAGCCTGTTTGCCTGAATCTGGGAATGGGCGGCAGGGAGTGGATCACTTTATGATTACCAGTTCTGTTCATTCCCTCTGGGGCACCTAGCATTGGCCACTGTCTGAAGACAGGATACTGGGCTACATGGACCTTTGGTCTGACCCAGTATGGCCTTCTAATGTTATCTTCTTATGAGTTAGGCACCTAGAAATTCCAGATTTTTGCAAGTAAATTTCTGTAAACAACATCAAGAAGTAGATTAGAAAATTATTTTTAAAATTTAAAAATAGGAGTGGATGTGACAAAACAGATACAGAATTTAAGAAAAAAATGTCTTTTTCCTGTTGTGACACTGGCAGACCAGGTGCCAGCTGTTGCCAAGTCTGAAGGCATCAGCTGAGCACTGACAAATTCGTATTTGGAAACCAGACCTATATATTAGTATTGTTCAAGGTGTTAGACTTGTAAAAATCTATTTAGATTCTGTAAAATGCTTGTAAGTTGCTCCATGCATTGATCTTACTTCTAATGTCTGTATCCCATGCTGTAAGGTAATATGAAAGTTTTGTTTTATAATTTTAAAAATGCCTGCTATGAGCTTGTGAGCCTCAGCAGGAAGAGGGGTTCCCCCACCCACCAAGAAGGATTATCCAGGCCATCGTAGGACAGAAACTTTATGGATTGCCCCATCCACCCAGGAAGAAGTTACGTGCAGGAGCTCTTGTCCCATCAGTTTGAACTCTGGTGGATGGACATAGAAAGATGCTCTCAAGAAGAAATAGTTATCTCTTTGCTGTTTAGACTCTTACAAGGGCTGGAGCTAAGAAACAAGAGCAGAGATTCCCCAGAGTCAACCTAGGTTAGCCCTAAAAGACATTAAATGGACAGATTACTACATCTCTGTCACCTTTTGGAACCACAGACTGTAACTCATTTGTGCTTATAAGTTGCCTGCTTTAACATATAAATAAACCCTCTCATTTTTTTTCCTAGGTAATAAATCCTTAATTAGTTTATTACAGGATTGGCTACCAGTATTGTTTTTGGTGTTAGATCTAAGGTACAAACTGATCTGGGGTAAGTGACTGGTCTCCTGAGACTGGGAGCAACCTGAATATTTCTGATTTTTTATGTTAGTGACCATCCATCACTAAGTCCAGTTTGCCTGGGTGGCAAGACAGACTGGAGTGCCCAAGGGGACTGCCCGTGACTCCATGGTAACACTCTTACAGTGATCCAGGAGTTCACATTTGTTACTAGGTTGGGAAAATCTAATTATAGAACATGGCACCAGCTTGCCCTGCTTTTCTGACAGACTGCTCGGAGACTGGCACTTACAACCGTGAACCACTCCAGACAGCAACGCCCCGTAACCCTTAATATTTATAGTTTTAAAGCTAAATCCTGGGGGCAGCGATCTTGTCATTTTACATTTGTTTGTGAAGTGCTATCCCCTGCACAAACAGCAAAATGAAATGGTGATGTAATCGAGAGTCTAATAAATTTGTTAGTCTCTAAGGTGCCACAAGTACTCCTGTTCTTCTTAAAACAGGTTACTCTTTTGAGGACACTTCTGTTCCTCTTACTAAGTAGAAAAGTAATCAACCTCTCCTGCTAGAGCAGGGGTTCTCAGACTTTTGTACTGGTGACCCCTTTCACACTGCAAGCCTCTGAGTGCGACCCCCCCTTATACACTAAAAACACCTTTTAATATATTTAACACCATTATAAATGCTGGAGGCAAAGCGGGGTTTGGGGTGGAGGGTGACAGCCTGCGACCCCCCCCATGTAATAACCTCGTGACCCCCTGAGGGGTCCCGACCCCCAATTTGAGGACCCCTGTCCTAGAGGCTTTTAATGCTTTCATTAGCCAGCTGAAGAACATTTAAATACCCTTAACATACCTTTTAGCAGTTTGCTGAAATCAAAGTTGCTCTGAGCTACCACATGGGGAACAACCTTCTGACAAAGGCATATGACCTGAAGTAACACAGCTTTCAGAAGAGTGGTCTCTGCATCATCTGAGCCTGAACACAGATAGAATGAATATATTTAGAATTAGTTCATTTTTCCTTCAGACAAAGGAAACCAACAATCTCGCAATGTTTTAACACAGTGATACTCTCAAGCCGCAAATGGTTCTTTAGTGTCTCTCCTGTTTGCAGCACACGCTATTAAAACACTGTAGGATTTATTTAGTAACCAGTCAGGAGGTTTTCACTATGTTATCAACCAATTAAGTTATCAACTTGCACTAATTTATTAACTTATTTGCTGTGAGAATAATATATTTTATTATAGTATATTTCAATATACACACACTAAATATTTCCCTCGTCATTAACACTACTATGGCTTTTTTGAGTAATTTTGATTGCTAATTTGGCTCCTGAACCACAGTGGTCTGACTATCACTGCTCTAACCCACATTTGTATTATTATTTGTATTATCAGTAACATCCACTACGAGCTAGGCTCTGTCCAGCTGACTAATAAAAAGAAGTAGAATTGGATACACACCCCTTTTTCTGTATTAATATTTATACTTTTAAATCTGGATTATTTGATCAAATTCTTACATGGGGACCTGTCGTTTTTAAATTTGCCTGTATAGTGCCCCCCACATCTGAAGATACAATCTCTTCCCTTAAAAAGCATACCATCTATAGCATCCATCAATCTCTAAAGCAGGGGTCGGCAACGTTTGGCATGCGGCTCGCCAGGGTAAGCACCCTGGCGGGCCGAGCCAGTTTTATTTACCTGCTGACGCGGCAGGTTCGGCCGATTGCGGCCCCCACTGGCCGCAGTTCGCTGACCCGGGCCAATGGGGGCGGCGGGAAGCCGCGGCCAGCACATCGCTCACCCGCGCCGCTTCCCGCCACCCCCATTGGCCCAGGACGGCGAACCGCGGCCAGCGGGGGCTGCGAACGGCCGAACCTGCCGCATCAGCAGGTAAATAAAACTGGCCCGGCCCGCCAGGGTGCTTACCCTGGCGAGCCGCGTGCCAAACGTTGCCGACCCCTGCTCTAAAGTAAATGATAGATAGAAAGAAATAGGAAAGTGAAGCAGGGCTTTGGAGCAGAGCCCAGAGCTGGAGCGCGGAGCAGCTCCGGAGCAGTGGAGCTGCAAGTTTTTGCCTGGAGCTAGAGCAGAGCCGGAGCACAGCTCCAAAGCCCTGAAGTGAAGAATATAGCTAACCAATATCATTGCTTTTTTATCATTGACATTGGGTACATTGGTGTTGGATATACAGTATATACTGGAAATGTATCACTATTTATTTCAGCTAAGGTTTCTCTCTCCCCTGCTGTTGTTTTTTAAATAATAATCTCCAAATGTGAAGCCTTAGAATGAGGAGATCATTTAATGACTGTAAGATGTGCAGCAGGTACAACAGAAACATCCTCATTCATGTACAGCAGCCATCCACTTATAAGCAAAAGGCATTTCAGCAGCCTAAAATATTTTTCTGGTTTATTGACAGCTGAATTGATGTGAGGCTGCATAAAGGCAAATTGTTGTACAGCTGCTAGTGGAAGTAAATAAATACAGTGTAAAAATAGCTGAACAATTCTTTACAACATTTTTTTTCCTGTTGGCCAGCGTTTCCCAAAATGTGGAACATCCCCTCACCCCCCGCCCCCACAACTAGATGGGAAGATGAGAACAGACCTCTCTACTGTTATCCACACTCTCAGCTTACAGTTTTTAAAAAATGAAATCTCTCACTGTAATGGCTGCAAAGAAAACCTTGAAAATGTGACCTGCAAGTAACTGATGCAGCAGAGCCTGTCTGCGTCTGCAGAGAGCCTGAAACAACTGCTTTTTAGGTGGAAACTCCCATTTGTTATGATAGGTGCTAAAGTATCATCACTGGCCTCTGATTTAAGTGTCAATATTAACAACTGTTTTGCTGCTCACAAAACTCCTATGAAAGGAGAGGAAGTTTCATATTGCGAAGAGCTACACAAGCGTTTCTCTCAGCATGGGACATGCCACCCTGGGAGAGCACAAAGTAAGAGTGGGTGCACAGAAGACATATCAATTAAGACATGTAGGCCATTAGCAATAATTGGCTAAGCTGCAGGGGGCATGACTGGTTTGATTTTCTGTAGAGCAGTGGTTCTCAAAGCCGGTCCGACGCTTGTTCAGGGAAAGCCCCTGCCGGACCAGGCTGGTTTGTTTACCTGCCGCGTCCGCAGGTTCGGCTGATTGCAACTCCCACTGGCCGCGGTTCGCCACTCTAGGCCAATGGGGGCTGCAAGAAGCGGCGCGGGACAAGGAATGTGCTGGCCGCCGCTTCACACAGCCCCCATTGACCTGGAGCGGCGAATCGTGGCTAGTGGGAGCCACAATTGGCCGAACCTGTGGACGCAGCAGGTAAACAAACCGGCCCAGCCCGGCAGGGGCTTTCCCTGAACAAGTGGCGGACCGGTTTTGAGAACCACTGCTGTAGAGGGACTCAGTTTTAAAAAAAAAAGGTCCTTGCCAAAGGACCAAACTGACTGAATACCAAATACCAAGGATAAAATCCAGGCTCCAATGAAATGGTGGCAAAACTTCCATTGATTTCAATGGGGCTAGGATTTCATCACAACTGTTTATATACATATAGGATGTTATGCCTACAAATATTTTCCTACCGTGCTGTTCATTGGTTTCTGTGATCTCAGTCATTTCCTCCTCAGTGGAAATGGTGTCTTCCCTTCTCTCCCCATCATGTTGTTCTCTCTCTTGTTTTAGAAGTGACTGCCAGACCGCCACTATGCTGTTCATGTCAGGTAAAAGCTAAAGACAAAATATATACGCGAGAAAAAAAAATCAACAGCTCTTCAGTGCTGCACAATGCTGTAATGATGCAAATATTCCTAACACACTGACGAGGAGAATTGCTTACACTATGCAATTTGAATACAGACTGAAATCAGATTTTTATTTTCAGCTCTGCAGAGAATAAACACACGAAAGAAGAACACCGTATTAAAAACAGATATGAAAAGTTACCAAGTGCTTAGAATTTTTTGGCTGTCTGGATTTCAATGTAATAAACATTTTCAAACCAAGGACCAGTTTCTGCTATAGATTACCGGAGTGTAAATCTGGATGAACTCCATTGACTGCAATTTACTTAAAGTGAGAGTAGAATTTGGCCCCAAATTATTAAAAAGCTGCTCTTAATTTTAATAGTTTTTCTCAATACTAGCACACCAGCTGCCAATGTTATGAATTCATCTTAGAACAGAATTTTATTGGCACTTCCACTGACCAGATTTATTAGCTACCATTCTGTACTACAGTACTGGTTATTAACACTTAATAAAAATGTCTATAAAATACCTAGAAACTTTTATGTGCTTGGACCCCAGGATACAATAAATCAGGGGCAGAGTGCACTGGAGCAGTTATCTGCTGCACACCTGTAATTCTAGGCTCTTGCTGTTTTTTAATATCTTCTCTTGTGTACCTTGCTAAGGGCTTCTCTGTACAGTTGGACAAATTCCTGCATCATCAGTGGAGTGTAGATTTCTGACTTTTGCCATATTTCCTCATTCAGACAGTGCTCAATATTTTTCAGGGCTCTTCTCAAAATAGTTGATATAAGGGACAAGATGGTGTGTTTCACTGTTTTGCTGGGTAACTAAAAGAAAGAAAAGCTGAATTAACAATAAAGTTACAGTGCTTCTTCCCTATCCATTGTATTCAAACTACTTATTTTGGAGTATTTGTTGAAACTTGTAAACAAGATAATTGTTTTTTAAAACTGGGTTGTTAGGTGGGTTCTTTTACTGCATGCATTCTCACTGCATGTGGTAGAAGAAAAAAAACCAGCCCTTACAGACAGTGAGCAGTTGCACAGCTGTGGCTTACAAGAAGTTAATGAAAGCAACAATCAGTGGGACTTAAATACATGTTTAAGTGCTTTCTTGAATTGGGGTCACAATTTGGAGCATTCGGCATAAAATCTGATAATTAATTGATTTTAAAAGTTACTTGGATGATCACCTCACACTCTTAACCCTAAGGAGGTTGTTTGGGAAAAGCCACATTGAGACAATAAAATGCTCTTACAGTTAATCCTTGGGTGAACATAGTTTTATTGCACACCACAGGAACTGTTGTTACCATCACCATAGAAAGCAATCTAGGGAGTGGAATAAACTCTGCAGTTTTAAAGGAGTTGGAAATCTCTGGTTGAGCCTCATAGATCTGAAATAAAAATAATAGAGTTTAACCAAGACTGATGTAATCATGTGGATTTGCAGCCAATTCTACAGAATACATTACAAACACGATATTATTTGTCAAAGGTTACTAACAACTGTACTAAATGTCAGGTTTCACACAAAGAGAAGGGCACTCGAAAGTTAACCACAGAGCATACATACTTAAAACATAGTTATTCTAAAATGATGATTACTAATGAGTAGTAGTATATCCTGCAGAGCATACATCAACTTTATGTTCAGTTACACAGGAAACCTGCAGAAAATTTGCCTATTATCCTTGGATGCCCTGCTCTGTTTAACAGATGGCACTGTATACACCACTCAGCTATTTTAAGATTAAAAAAAGGCAGAGGAGTATACAGCAAGGACAAAAGGATTCTCTAGCCATTTGTTTTTGTGTCTTGAAAACCAAAATCCTCACTGGGATTTTTCTCACAGACTGTAATGCCAACTCCTTCTTTCCCAATTTAGCTAAATGTTTATACCTCTTTCTACTCCCAGAATGGCCTTTTACCAAATGACCTTCTCACTCACTTTACATCTACACTTCTCCAAGCTGCCATGGCTCCAAGCCACAGCTCATTTTACTCAGCGTTCACAGAAAACAGGATGCAACTTTTTTCTTTACCATCTTCAACATTTATTTTACAACATCCTGCCTCTTCTTTCCTAACATAACATCAATTACTAAAGGTATTTCAGAACCCTTATGTCCTTCCTGTTTAGGTCATTTAAACCACAACAGTTTACCTTCTTTGTAGCTGGGCCTTTGGATCTCATTTGATTTTTAAAATAAATAATTTATTTAAAGTAAGTGCCTTGCTGCCTTTTTGGTGAGGGAACATCACTAAACAGCATGTGTGCACAGCTGGGAACACACTACATCTTCATCCACTAGAGCCGCAGCTTAGGCACATTCTCCTCTGACACCAAACTACTGATTCTTTCAATTAAGAGGTCAGATCCTCAGCTGGTGCAAATCAGTTTAGCTCTACAGAAGTCAACAGAGCATCCTCAATTTACACCAGTTCAGGCCAAGATCTTCAATTTGAAGTCACACACACAAAATTATTTCCACAATATAACTGGATTGGGACCATGTATTGCATGGCATCCCAAGAGTGGTTAATTTTGCACCGTACTAACAGTACTTAGAATGTGCTGGAATACCCAGCTGTAACAGGTGGAGTTAAGAGCAAATTGTCCAATATAGCATTGAATTTCCTTGTCTATGAGTGTTTGAATTTTCTGTCATTTGTATTACACAATCATACAAAATAATAGTACTTGTTTAAACAAAAAATGTTTTTTAAAAAAAAAAATAAAAAGCCTCAAAACTGGGCTTTTCCATATACAGAAAGCACATATTTTTCATCTCTCTCTTACCTTTTTTAGCAATTTGATATTGTCTAACCAGGTTGACTTCAGTCTGGGAATGAAGGAATATTGGGTTTCCTTAAAGTATTTATTCAGTAAATCTGGGCACACTTTAAGAATATTCACCATAAGATCAGCAACCATCTCATCCTCTGTTGCAGTTTTTAAATTCAGCAGAAAGCGCAGAAGCACCAAATTTCCTCCTCTGTAAAGACAAAATTGGGGGGGCGAGGGGGAGAGTCACAATTTTAATATTTTAAGCACTCCACTAGTTCAGTAACTCCAGTATTAATAATGTTATCATGCAAGAGGTCAAATTCTGCTCTACTCTCATTTTTGCTGGTGTAAATCCAAAGTGACTCCTCTGACATGAATAGAGTCACCCTGGATTTATATTGGGTAACTAAGAATAGACTATAGCTAAAGGTCTCTTACATGATGTACTGTAGCTAAAACAGAGCCCTCATCAACACAGTATCACTGAGATATTCCAAAAAATATTCTAACCAAATATCACAAACTTAAAAACATAGAATTATAGCATTATATTAAACTGGAAAATATTTTTCTGTAGCCCCCCCTTATTAAGATCAGTCATGGCATTGCAGATGGCTTCTTCTAAACGACCCTGAGCAAAGTGAGAATGTTGCAAATGCCAAGGGAACAGCTCTTCAAATTTACCCCAAAGCAAGAAAACAATTTGCGTGAATATGAGTTATAAATGGACTTCAGCCAAATGGTTTGTCTAGCAATGAAGCACAACATCACTGTACCCACCTCCCTCCATGGAAACATAAAAGTTTAGATTATTTTCCCTGTTGGTCATAAACTGGGTGCATAAGTATTTTATCCAGTAAGCCAACAGTGACTGTGAAACAAATGAAAAAGCTGGTCAGGTGTTATGAACCAAATTCTAGTGCCACTGAAGTTAATAGCAAAACTCACATTAACTTTAGGGGGACAAGGATATGTATTTGTAGTTCCATAAGCCAGTAAATTAAAACAGACACTTCGGCGTGGCAAGGTCAACATTAGCAATTTCATCTTTGTTACTTTATGCTAACATAAATGATTTGAGGTCTGGGAAAACCACCATACAATGAAAGACTTAAGGTACTTAATCTATTTAGCTTCTCAAATACCTGATGGTTAAGAGGCAACTTAATCACAGTCTATAAGAACCTGTGCAGACAAAAGCTACCTGATCCGAGAGGGATCCCTAATTTAGCAGACAAAAGTATGAGATCCAATGGCTGGAAACTGAAGCTTAAAAAATTCAAACTGAAAACATTTTTAAACAGGGAGGGTAATTCTTGGAACAGATGCCTAAGGGATGTGGTTGATTATCCATTACTTGAAATCTTTTAATTGAAATTGGATGTCTTTCTAAAACATACGCCTTAGTTCCACACAGTTATTGAGCTCAATCCAGGAATTACTGAGTGAAATTCTATGGCCCGTGTATGCATGTGGTCAGACTAGATGACTAGAATGGTACCCTTCTTTCCTTAAAAATCTATGAAATACAGACTGGAAACCCAATGGCCCCTTCCTCCCCCCGAAAATGAATATAGACAAAAAAGCCCTGGTAATTCACCTGCCAGACGTGCCAAGGCTTCGATCATAGAAATTAATGCCATGTTTCAGAGAACAACACAGGTCCATTAAGAAGTTATGAACCAGTTCTCTTACCATGACCTTTCCTGCCTCTTCAGGATCTTGAATAATCTACAGTGTACAAGAGAATTGTGAAAAACAAACATTTTAATTGTTAGTTTAATGAAAGAAAAATGTACAACAAATTCACTTTTATCTGTATTTTATACAGCTTGATTTATACACAGACAACTCCTACTTCACTCACTTTAGTTTTTGGTTAAGTTAACAAGGCAAGTTTTAACCTGTGTATTAAACACATTCAATAATATAGGATTCCTTCTATTCATAGGACTCAAATTGCATACCTTGGGAGTGTTTTTATTAATTACAGGGCATTGCCACCTAGGGCTTTCTGGCAAGAAATAAGGACAGTAAAAAGAACCATGCCAGATGAACAAAGTGAAAAATGAAGCTAAATAGAGATGTAAGTATGTCACTTTTATAAAGGGATTATGGCCAAACAATGTGCTGGCACCATAAAAATTAAGATTTAAAAATTAATTTGAAATGTCTACTTTCAGCCTTACTACTAAAAATCAGTGCAAGAAAGCTGTCATAGAAATCACAGATGCTATCAACATGAAGCATACAAAACAAATAACATGTTCCTTGGGCCAATTTTGGGTCAAGATGTTGGCCACACCGAGAACAATTTTAATACAGTACATGAAAGATGTCCTGCACATGCTAACTCTTCAGGGATGAAAAAGCATGAATACCATTACAGATACAGCACAAAAATGAGAGGAGAGAACAGACCAGCAATATTTATCAGGTCAATGTCTGGTTACTTTAACTCTTTAGATATGGCAGAGTTTAAGACTTCTGCAAATGCAAAATTCATTGGCAAGTTATTGTTGGGAAATCACAAAACCTACTGACAAAGCAGCAGTTTGATCCACACTGCAACAGTGTGAATAATTCACAGCTCAAACTTATGTAGAGTCATATGTGTGCATGGCTCTGTATTAAACACTTAATGGAAACAGGTCCTTGCCAGGAGTTTACGGGCTTCTTATAACCTGAACTGCATATACTGTAGGTACCAGGATACGAGCTGACAAAGAGACAGCCCATTAATGGTAGAAGTTTTCATGGAGAGAGTTGGTCTTTTAAATCTATCTATGGATACTGATATAAAGGTCTGATACAAAGCCCATTAAAAGCAATGGGAGTCTTTCATTCCATTCCATAAGCTTTGCATAAGGTCCTAAGACAATTTAGATACACCACATCTCAGATATTTCCATTACACAAAAGTGGAACTAAAAGATAACAACCCGTGTAATTCTTGTTATGTAAAGTAAAAACAAAGTGACTTACGCAGCAGCAATGCAGTGCTAGCAGGTACTAGGTTTCAGAAAAATGACTCTTAACTCATTAAAGACAGTTTTATACAAGCGTAACGTCATTTGCTGGTGGAAGCAAGAGCAGAATCAGCCCCAGAGATGAGGCTGCTCTTTATTCTGGGGCATTATTTCAGAGTCAGCCCAGTCTGATGTATGGAAACTGGGTACATGGAAAGGATATTGAGAGAGGCACTGCACAGTCTAGTCTTTGCTCTCTCCTACTCCGTCTTGCCCTAATGCAGGAGCAAATTCTTCCTGGCAGTCAAGCAGAGAAGAATGCTGAAGTATCAGCATGCCCCAAAAGCAGCACTTCTGCTCTGGAGCTCCAGAAATTGGGGGACAGAAAAGAGAGCGCCCCAAAGCGACATGAAGGTAGAGGTCCCTCCACACCCTTCAGGCAATCAGAAAAAAGGGGCAGCCCTACTGCCACTCATCCTAGGACTGAAGCACTAGTAGTCTCCGGCCCAGGCAAGTCGTTTGTTGGTTTCTTTAAAGCAGCATATGGCATGGCTCTCCTCTCTTCTTGGGATCATAAATAGAGATAGCCCTAGCCCCACCTGTCTATTCCTCCTGTTTGTAGGCTGCACAGATTCAAGCAAGGAGAGTGAGGAAAGAGGCACGGGATAGGGAATTAGGAGAAACATCTTACGAAAGAAATTACCAGACCTTGACATCCTCAGTGCTGACATCGGTAATCCCATTCCAACGGTAAAGAGAAGCAATGTGACTTAACACTTCCACAGTAAAAAAACGCACCTTCTGCGTCTTACTGATACTCTTATTTTGAACCACCTGAAAACAATAAAAAGAAAGTATTTTGTGTATTGAAAATTACAATGAAATGGAAAATAATAGTCTCCATCACACCTTGCACTGGTATTGCTTTTGCGCAGCTCCCTCTCCTCTACTAGAACAGAAGCGTTTCCCCTTTTCTCCTTGGCTTGGGGAAGCAGCCCTCACCCACCACTCCCCTTCCTTCTTGGCTAGTGTACTGCGAGCAGCCTCTCCTGTTTCAATCTACTTTAAGCACTGAGCATATTAAGTGTTTGCAGGACTAGAGCCACAGTTTGGACTAAGGAGCTTCCAGCACCTTTGGAATGCCAAAACCCCATTAGCTCCAGACAAGGAACTGGAAAGCTATTAGAAAAACTGGCAGAGCTTCCTAGCTGTAGAATCTGAAGAGGAGGGAGTGTTAGCTACACAGAGTTTGTGTATGTTGAAGGCTCTACTCTCAATACAGGAGCTGACAAAATCCATTGGGGGAAGCTGGCAAGAGTTGTTACCAGAGTAATCCAATGAATGCACCAAGCAGATGTTAGCAATGGCAACTGGTTTGCTCCAGGCTAAGAGTTAAGTTTTGCAGAATCAGAATCTTCTGCAGCTCTACAGGACCTGAGCTTCAATCAGACCTTCAGGGGACACATCTGACTTTTGGAGAACCAAGAGTTTTGGTTAAGCAAGATTTGGATAGCTGAGGCTTGTTTGTAGCTGCAGTTCAAGGAATTTACAAGCTCTATGGGAAAAATCTGAGGTGCATATAAATTTCACACGACAAACAGTTCCAGATGCCTCCTCCCCATTTCCCTACTGCAAAAATAACCATAAAAAAACAAAACCTTGCAGCAAAAGTAAATGTAAAAAATTACTGTGAATATAGCATTAACCCTGTAACATCCAGCAAGGAAATTCCAAAAATTAATGTTTTTTCCCATAATGTTTTCTCGGCTTCATTTTTTTATTCCTGTTTTCCTTGTTAAATTTTAAACCTTGTGTATTATGTTATTAACTCAACCATGATACATACCAGAATAAGATATGCCACACAGACAAGCTAACAATGCAGGAGAAAAATTCATTTCTGGAACTCCGTGATTTCTAAGGTCCTGATTTTGCAGTCACGATGCTAGCTTTTTTAAAGTTTAATGTAATGTAAACAAAAGCACAGTTTTCATTTATATTGTCAGTTACCCTTTCCTGTTAGGTTTCTTCCATATGGAAAAGGGACAGAAGGGGCAACAGAGCTCAAAATGTGGAAACTGCTGATACACAAGGGGATATGGCCAAAGCAACTGAAGACAACTGATTCTACAGCAATTCTCAATGACTTCTGTTCTCAAGCTTCCATAGCAGCCTTGATGTAACTTAAATCTGCTTTCCCCACCCCATGAGAGAACCAGGCAACATGACATCCCATCACAGAACCAACTTCTCCCTTCTCTTTCAATGGGTTTACGTGGCACATGGAAAGTAGTCCTCCCTGCAGCAGCTTTCCTGGATGTAGCCCTGGGTTTTTACTAGAAACCTTCATTATAAAAGCCACCATTTTCCTCTTGTCCATCAAGAAACAGCTTTGCCTGGCAGACTACATCACTAGCCCCAAATCAGGATACTCCCAGTCTCAACTGCAAGCAGATCCAGACTGCAACAGTTATCTCTAGTCAGGAGGTCAGAATGAGGGATGCTACAGAACCCTATCAAGACTATGTCTTTAATTGGAAACCTATGGTAAAGGGGCTTCACCCACCAGACAAGGACAATTCTCTGCACCCCATTTGCCCCAACAGCCCCCAATATAAAAGCTCTGTTCCTTCTAGAAGTGAGGCAGTGTGTTCAATAGCTAGATTTTCGAAGTAAGAGTAATAACTTATTGCAGATTTATACCACCCCACTTCTCCAGAAGGTAAATGAGATGGGATGTATGAGAAACGTTACATACAAGCAGTAAGTAGCTTTTAAATTCAGCCGCGTGATCATTTAATTAAAAATTCTACTTAAAAAAATATCACATTAGAAGCTTTAACCCTGAGACAATTTTATGGCCAACATATAAACCCCCAATGAACAAGCTCAGCAACAGAAATGCTGATGATTCTTTGCAGCACAATGCCAGAGTAATAAATAGGTGTATATTCTTTGGGAATGCATTGCAAAGCTGTCTTCAGTAGCAAGAGAAACAGAAAGCAAGAGACAAAGCCATTTCAAGGGCATACAACACCTTTGTTCCCAGTGTGGAAAGCAGAAGATTGATAGTAGAAACTTTATCTTCCTTTAATCCAGTCCTAAGAATATCTGGAATGAAATCTAAGAACATATTTCAAATGTTAGAGTCGTGATCTGAGGACAAGCAGCATTTGACTATGAAATTAATTTCAGGGAATTTGTACTTGTTTGTCCTCAATGTCATGTCACTCATCTCTGTGTTGTATTTAAAGATGAACAAAAATACCCATATTAGCATGCATGGTGAACAGTTAATATAGTGATAAGCAAACTGCTGTAATATCGCCTTTTATGAAATACCTATTGTAAGAATTATTAGGCAGTTAGTTAGCTCAGTTATTATTATTTAATATTTATATTGAGCTAGCGCCTAGAGACCTCAATCGGGTCAGAGCCCCATTGTGCTAGGCTCTGTGTAAACATATAGTTAGTGACAGCCCCAGCCCTGAAGGACCTACAAATATTGAAGTCAATGGGATTAATTTATAGGGTCTGATCCCAGGTCCACTGATATCAACAGGAGTATTCCCATTAGCGTCAATGAGCACTGGATCCACTTCTTAGTATGCTAAGTCAAGTGCATAGATAAGTCTTTTCAGAAGCAGACCCTAAATTAGCTAAAAATCCTGATTCCTTCTCTATTGCAATTCTGTGAGCTATTCTATGTGGGGCTAGTACAGCTGCCTCTTCCTCAACATACGGGGTTTGTACAAACACCCTCTGATGGCACTTCCCTGCAGAGCCCAAATGAAGGGCTTAAAGGGGTACAGCAGCCAGAGACAGTGGCCATTTGACCCAAGGACAATCCATTCTAAGGACTTACACGGGCCTTGCACAGGCTATCTGCACAGGGATGAATTTCACTGTGTTCAAAAACTAGATCTTGCCTGATTTTTAAACATTTAACTTTAAAAGAAGGCAGCACATCCAATGTTATTACATTCTGAAGAAGTTTAAAAGCCATAAAGTCTCCTCTGTCATCTGATCTTTGTGGTTCTGAAGGTACTATAAGCTTATTTATCATGAATTGGGTCATCTAGGCCTTCCTATTTACCCTGCAGTCTCTTTGCAGTCAGCATAAGCAAGACCATGACTGTTATTTTCAGCCAGTACAGCCAAGTGTTTTGGAAAGCATAAGCTTATTTAAAATCAGTTTTTAAAATTGAATTTCCTTTGTCTTGTCAATGCTGTTTAATTGGTTCATATTTTTAAATGTGATCTTTAAAAGATACTCCTTTAACAAAAGCAGTAATTGTTAAGTACCTTTTAACTCTAGCACTTGTACTAGGATAGTGTTGTCACCAGCAATTAAAAAGGAGAGAGCAAACTGAATATATGCCATACGGACATCTGGTTTCCCCTAAAAGAAAATTAAAAGACACTTTTAGCATATAGTTTGTACACAATTGCAAAAATTTTACAGCAGCAGTTTGTTATCATAAAATATGTAATAAGTTGTATAGCTATGTTTTATATAAACACATCCCCAGTATATTACTCTGATAAACTACACGAGTTTGTCAACCACAGTCTATTAACCTGTGGAGATTACTTTCATATCTTAGCATCTAGTTAGGAAGGCTGGCTGGTTCACTAATTTTTCAATTTTGAATACCTGGGCTAGGTCACAAATGATAAGTGATTTGGCAGTCAGACTCTAATCCCCATTTACGCACATCACCAAACCACCAGAGATTGCTGAGCTACTCAGACAAGCCAAGGACCAGACTAACGGGGAGCTATTGCTCAGGACCAAGGTGTATTGGCAATGCTACAGAAACTGACAGGAGTTCTGTCCGCATAAAGGCCACAAGATCTGACTGTAAATTAGAATTATTTTTAAAGATTAATTATTTAACTTCCATCTGGAAAATGAAATCCCTAACCCTTTAGCGCAGTGGTTCTCAACCAGCGGTACGTGTACCCCTTGGGGTACTCAGAGGTCTTCCAGGGGATCAACGCATCTAGATATTTCCCTAGTTTTACAACGGGCTACATAAAAAGCACTAGCAAAGTCAGTACAAACTAAAATTTCATATAGACAATGACTTGTTTATACTGCTCTATTATACGACACACTGAAATGCAAGTACAATATTTATATTCCAATTGATGTATTTTATAATTATATGGTAAAAATGAGAAAGTAAGCAATTTTTCAGTAACAGTGTGCTGACATTTTTGTATTTTTATGTCTGATTTTGGAAGCTTTTAAGTGAGGTGAAATTTGGGGGTACACAAGACAAATCACACTCTTGAGAGGGGTACAGTAGTCTGGAAAGGTTGAGAGCCACTGTGTTAGTATATGTCATTTAAATTATATGTAAAAATCCCCAAATTAAATATAATTACTGGGGTACAATGTGAAACAACTTTCCCTTTAAAAGTGACTTGTAAAAAGGGGGAAAGAAAAGAAATAGCAGTGGGGACATGGAAGAGTTTGCCAAAAAATTAGGGAGTTTGTTGCTTTTCTGCTTGATTTTTACATTAGAAATTCAGGCTTGGTCTATCCTGAGACACTATCACAACTAGAGAATTAGTGAAATGACGACATCATAATGGAGTGAAATCTGAACAACTGAGAAGAGGAGGAATTTTCAGGCACTGTCTGAAACTCTGTTTTGGTTAATAGTATCTAATTTACTCCCATGACTAATGAACACGTTGTTAAATGAATATCCTGGATAAAGATTTAACACCCAAGTCCTTCAATTAAGATGTGAGAGCTCACAAAGGTAGATCCTGCAGCAAAACCCCACACTTGACACTCCTAATAACTTAACATTAAAAAAACCCAACCGATTTTCCCCTAAAACCATTAGTTACAATTTCCAAAGCAGAGTGTAGTTTTTTCATAAATATTGGGTGAAATCCTGGCCCCACTGAAATTGATGGCAAAACTCCCACTGACTTCTACAGGACCAGGATTTAACTTGTTAATTTTAGAACTGGACAATTTCCACCCCTCTGAAACATAAATTAAAAACATTAAAACATTGCCTTTGCCTTCATTCCATTCTAGCCTTAAAATGTCATCTAATGGCAATTCTTTCCTATGGCCACCAAACCACATAATAAGCCATGATGCAGTTTCATAACAAACTAGGTCACCCAATACTATGGCAGCAAAACTCAACCAGTTTTCCCTATGGTATTATAATCTTCAGGCGCTCCACTTCATCAGGGTAGCAGAGATCAAGCAGGCATGGAAATGAAATGAGCAACTCCTATGGGTGCCAGGACTTTGTTACACAAGATCTCCCATAACGACAGACACTTAGAAACATTCATGACCCCTGGGTGTTTCCCATTTAAGTGAATGGGAAACTGTTCATAGATCAGCGCTAGTGCCTATTATAAACAATCAGACAGAATAGGGGAAGGAAGAGGTGGAGAAGCAGCAGTGGATGAAAATACAGTGGAGTCGCATTAGCAAGTTTACTTTAAAAATTAGCAAAAGTAAACCGAAGATACCTCCAGGCCAGGTCATCTGACCCCTGCAGATACTTTGCTCACTTTACCTTCTTATCTCTTTTCTTCACTAATCCAGGCAGGAATTTATTATTAAAATCAAAATGGCTATAGACATCCCTTGCAGAATCTGGCCCCTGTGCCACCATGGCCGACAGCAAGGTGAGGCATACTCGAGTCATCCTACGTGAATAAATAGGGGGGAATGCATGTTATTGGAGGAATGATGGTTACACAGACGTTATAATGTGAGAATTTATACCTCTCAAATCATCCAGCCACAACTTCCACCAAAGTCAGTGGGAGTTGCAGGCACAGAACAGCACTCGGAGTCTGTCCCAACGTGAGTAAGCAAGCACAGTCAGGAAAGCTAAGCTCTAACCACACTGAACCTGATCCTGTGTTCCTACTGCATGCAAAGCTCTCACAGTCCAAGGAAGCCATGGCTCAATAAGGAATGCAAGATCCAGCATCTTTACAAAGCAACCACTGTTATTAATTTAGGCAAAATGCACGTGACTTTTCCCTAATTCTGGCCAATCTTATTTTCATATTGCTTGTTTTAAAAAGTATGTTTCTCACATCAAGGCCCTGAGCCTCCAAATTCTTATGCATGTGCTTAACTTTAGTATGGGGAGCAGAGCCATTGGAACTACCCTTGGCAGTAAAGTTAAGCACCAACATAAGTGTTTACAAGATGGTGCCTTAATTCATTCCTATAAAATTGTTTGTATTATTATTGCTTATTATTATTTTCTTTGTTAAAGAATGCAGAAAAAGAGCTGTATTCCGGTCACTGGACCAAACCCTGAAGTTCTTACTAGTTTTCATTCAAATGTTATACTCAGTCCTTACTCACTGACTGGAGTGGAAATCTATCTGAGTAACGAAAGGAAAAAGTCAGAGGTACTGATGTAGAGGGAGTAGGCACAAGGAAAAGTACATCTACATTGTTCCTATCAACTCAGCTTACACACACAAATATACTGGGAGGCTGGATGTTGATGTTCCAGAATAAGGGGGAGAGCGCCGGAAATGAAGGCTCCAATCCCTGCATCCACTGTCAACAGGATTTTGCTGTTAACTTCATAACTGGGGCCATAAGGGCCCGATTCTGCAGCCCTTTCTGATGTGCGAAGACATGCCATTATTAATGGCTTCAGGATCAAGCCCTAAAGTTCCAATAGGGGGGAGGGATAGCTCAGTGGTTTGAGCACTGGCCTGCTAAACCCAGGGTTGTGAGTTCAATCCATGAGGGGGCCACTTAGGGATCTGGGGCAAAATCAGTACTTGGTCCTGCTAGTGAAGGCAGGGGGCTGGACTCGATGACCTTTCAAGGTCCATTCCAGTTCTAGGAGATAGGACATCTCCATTAATTTAATTTAGAAATGTTATCATTCATAAAAAATCCTGAGGAGAAGATGCATACAAAGCAGAGATCCTGCCTCCATATGCCACAACAACATGAGCTCTTTATGCTTCAACTGGACAACATACATTCTCAGCAAATTATTGTAATCATTATATTCTATGCCCCATTGGTGCAACTGACACATGAAAATAATTGTTTTGTGACTGCCAGACCCCTTGGCCTTTCCAGTTGGCCAATGTAGCCAAAAGGCAAAATACCCTATCTGAAATTCAATAGGGCTGTTTCCCTTAAGCAAGCTCTAGAAGGATTTCTCCAATAGCTGTATTTTGGGGTCATTATTATGAGGGTACATTATTTTGTTGGTAGTGTTATTGGAGCCATGTTTATCCCAGGATATTAGAGAGACAAGGTAGGTGAGGTAATATCTTTTATTGGATCAACTTGTGTTGGTGAGAGAGACAAGCTTTCGAGCTTACACAGAGCTGATGAAGAGCTCTGAATGCAACAGACAGGGTCCTTGAACCAATAAGCACCTTCCCTCATCCAAATGACACACTGGGATGTAAAGCAAGAACCACTCACCAAATTTCAACTGCCATGGAGGGACAAAGCAGAAGAAATGGCTGTGGAAGTACCTCCTTTGGACTTAGGTTATAAATAAATTAAGAAATAAATTCAATTAAAACAATTAGTTCTCACATTTAAGAGACAGAAAAAGGTGTCGAGGAAAAGTTAGGCTAATGGAGTAATTCTATTACAAATGTTTCGACATTTTGTGAAAAGACTAGGAAAAAGAAGCAACAATCAAACTCAACACTTCTTGCCATCACCATGGTGTTCTGCTCAGCTTCGGTGAGCAATAGAAAAGGAAACCTCTCTCTACACCTCAAGCAGGTTTCATATCACAAACGACATAGTTAGGGTAAACAAAGCAAGCAGAGGAAGAGAATGGAAAATTACAGACTTAGCTAAAGTCAAGTGCAGCGCTACTCCCTGCAGCATTCCTGCAAACACTTATATGTATGTGCCTAAGATTATACACTGTGAACAGTCCTCCTAAAGTCAGTGGGACTCCTCACACTGCAAACAGTTCAGCACTTTCTTAGGTCTTTGCAGGATGGTGGCCCAAGCTAGCATATCGGGACTATGTCAGAGCAACCAACACAGGTTCTCACTCTGGTATGCACTAGACTTACCTGTGACTTTCAGAATACAAAGCAGCATAGATTAATTTCATATAGCTATTAATCAACTTCTTTACTATGTTCATCCCCACAACAGAAAAATGGGACAGGTCACTTGCTGTTCTCAACAAGATGGCTTCCAAAGCTTGAAAAATTAACAGCATCTGCAAAGTTCAGAGATATTTTAAAATATTGTTGCCATTACTTTCCTCAAATATCCCTATACAAGCTAATATAAATAAGAACATTAGAACAGTAAACATCATAAATAATAAGTAACTGTGCAACAAGAGGAAATGCTTCCAAATGTGAAACTCAAGGTAACACACTGATTCTCTTCCAGATGGTTAACACTGAAATAATATGCTTGGGCAGAGGCTTCCATACTATGGTCTATGAATCACTACTGAGCAGCGAAGAGGTGGCTGGTCACATGGTACCAACTCTTCTTCTTGTTTCCAGCTGCAAAAGTCATGAAATTCAGTGTTGATAATGGTAAGACAAAGTACATCAGAGAGAATCATTTGAACTACTCATACACTTACTGTATTCTAAAGTAGTTGTAACCAATAAAGATTAACACCTAGGCCTCAATATGGACAGCACAATTAAAACATCTGCTTATAGTGCTGCAGTATTCAAAAAAGAAAACAAGACACTAGGATGCACATGTGGATGGAATGGAAAATAATACTCAAATATACAGTAGAACTTCAGAGTTACAAACACCAGAGTTACAAACTGACCATTCAACCACACACCTCATTTGAAATCGAAAGTACACAATCAGGCAGCAGAGACCAAAAAAAAAAAAAAAAGGCAAATACCGTACAGTACGGTGTTAAACGTAAACTACTAAAAAATAAAGGGAAAGTTTAAAAAAAAGATTTGACAAGGTAAGGAAACTGTTTCTATGCTTGTTTCATTTAAATTAAGATGGTTAAAAGCAGCATTTTTCTTCTGCATAGTAAAGTTTCAAAGCTGTATTAAGTCAATGTTCAGTTGTAAACTTTTGAAAGAACAACCATAATGTTTTGTTCAGTTACGAACAACCTCTATTTCCGAGGTGTTCATAACTCTGAGGTACACCTCTACCTCGATATAACGCTGTCCTCGGGAGCCAAAAAAATCTTACCGGGTTATAGGTGAAACCGCATTATATCGAACTTGCTTTGATCCACCGAAGTACACAGCCCCACCCCACCCCCCGGAGCACTGTTTTACCACGTTATATCCAAATTCGTGTTATATTGGGTTGCGTTATATCGGGGTAGAGGTGTACTACTGTAATGCCATTATATACAGAACTCAAAAACTATACCTAAGCCCCAATACTGCACTGAGCTCCTCACAGTGAAACCCTAAATACACACACAACCCTACTGCAGCATCAGGGCCTTACAAATTACAAACTCTGTGTTTTATCAGTAGGTGGAAGAATATCTACACAGCAAGCAGCTGACAAAGCAGGACACAATGTATACATAGTTTTTCTGTTATGTAGACAGAGAGGATACTTTATTAAAGAGTGGTAGCCATGTTAGTCTGTATCAGCAAAAACAACGAGGAGTCCTTGTGGCACCTTAGAGATTAACAAATTTATTTGGGCATAAGCTTTCATGGGCTAAAACCCACTTCATCAGATGCATGGAGTGGGTGCCACAAGGACTCCTCATTGTTTTTATTAAAGAGATTGTTTATTGGAAGTTAAAAGGGGCTCTATCAGCTTTAATCAGTTGTAAACAAACTCTTCTTTACCTAAATTACTAATAACGCCTCACATAATTAGCTGTAAGAGAATTCTATAAATCCAGTTTATTGGTCACTATTTATGCTCTTTGTTTATGTTTTGCATTTCTCTCAGCTCAGACAATAAGTTTTACCTTCAGGTTCTTAATGCTGCAATAGCTGGATATCACACACTACAAAGGAAGGCTTATTTATCTAAAAACAAATGCTTTTATTAGATTTGTGTGTGCGCATGTGTGTATAAACATTTCTATTGGTCTTGAGTTTTATAAAAGCTTTTCTTAACAAAATTCAAAGGCCTCAGTACTACAGAGCTTGACTTCAATGGGACTATTCAGAATACATTAGGTTTAGCATATGTAAGAGGCTTTGCAGGATGCCTTTACATTTTATGACAAACTTATAAGGCCACTGACAACTTAACAACCGATTTTTCTGCTCCTCAGATCTCCAAATAAATTATTTTATTCTGTGTTTATACAACAATTATTAAATGTTCTATTTAGTGCACACTCTGCTGTCCATTACAAATGCAATGCATGTGGACAACTTACTTCACTTTCAGGCCTTCTTTCACCATCCAAAAGTCTGAAAATTTCAGCACACTCCACAGAAATTTTTATATATCCCTCTACTACATCATATAGTTCAGTAGATGGTAATGTTTTAGCTGTAGAGACGAAGTTTTCTAAACCTGAAAGAAAACAAGCATTTACATCTGTAATCAAAAGCATGCCTTTCAAATGACAGATATAACCTTTATTCCAGCTTCACAAACTCTGTACACTGCATTATAATTTGTCAGGGTTCATGGAAGAAGTGTCTGGTATGGAGAACGTGACATTCAGCATGGGAAGAAACTTAGACCAATATCATCTACTTGTTAACATTTTCTTTCTCACTTTATGTTCATCTGAGTGCTAGGCATATTACTGCCAATCCAAAGGTACATTCACTAATATAGAATGGGAACGTTACAAAAGCACAATGCAACCAACTACCCTTCACTGAATAAATCCCCACAAAGGACAGAATTTATCCAAGAATATTCCTACCCTGAACACTGAATTACTTAATATAATTTCAAGCTCATTTAAACATGCAAAAACTGCAAAATAGTTTTAGAGAGTAATAAAGGTGCCCTCCCCCCCCCTTTTTTTGCATAAGATACAGGAATACTTGTATAGTAAAGAAAATACACATAATGCACCTAACTACATACAAGGCTGCCAGATAAAAAAGTAATAGAGAGAGAGAGAGAGAGAGAGAGAGAGAAAATGCAAAATCTTTGTGAACAGTAACAGCGAGCGACTCACAGTACAAATGCAACAATAATTCATTTATTACTGGGGCACCTGCACTAAACAAGTTTCTATGTGTGGGTCTCAATCTCCCCTCCCCTCCCCTCCCCGCAGGGATGGGCCATAATGCATGAGATCAACATGAACGGAACCGTAATACACGGGGAGCAGTGCAGTGTGCGCGGACCTAGGAAATAATGCAGGGCAGGGGGCGAACGCCACAGGAACTCAGCACACTTTAAAGAGTGCAAAGGCAGCAGCACGAGGGGGCGATGGCCGGTGACAACTCAAAGAGCAGCCTGGGGACACCCCAGGCTGGTGCCCCGCCAGTGCCAGTTCAAGGGCAGGGGCAGCGGCAGCAGCACGGGGGTGGTCATGCCCCCAGCAGCAGCAGTAGTAGCAGTAGCAGTAGCAGTGACGGGAGCAGGCTCCCCCGCGGGAAGCACGTGTAATTCGAGCCCAGCTCCCGCCCCGGCTCACCCTTGATCGCGGTCTCGGGGTCCCGCAGCAGAGATTTGAATTGGGTGCCCGTGAATTCCCCCTCCGCGCCGCGGGCTCTCTTGGTCTCCGCCGCCCCCGGGCCCGGCGCCGGGCTCTTTCGCTTGTGGGCGCCCATCGCGCCGGCCTCCAGGCTGCGCACAGCGGCTACACGCGGCGGGCTGGTCCGGCCTGTGCTCTCCCGGAAGCGGCCCGCGTCCGTTTCCCTGCTCGGTCCTCTGGAAACTGCAGCCCGGCAGCGCCCCGGCCCAGAGCGCTCAGGGCTGGCTGAACAAGCCCCAGGCTGTCTCCCAGCCCCGGGGGGGCCCACGCGCCCCTGCCCTCCCTTCCCCCCTTGGGCATCCACGCCCAAGCCCCCTCTAGGCCACCCACATTCCGCCTGAGCACATCTACATAGGCCCGGGAGGAGGCAGGGAATTAGGCCCCACTGCAGCTTTAGGCCTTCAGTGACTAGTCCATCAGCCTGCAAGGGGGAGCCCAATGTGTGCTCACAGTCAGAGCAGCTCTCATTGACAGGCATGATGTTAAAACACCAGCGGGCTGGTCCCGTTAGGGCTCGCCTCCCACCATTGCTCACACCAGTGTAAGCAATTGTAGGACGTTTTAGAAAACGTTCCCCACGAGCCTCTGAGAACGCCAGGGAAATTCCCCTAAAGATCCTGCTTTCTGGTTATTGGCTAATCCAACAACAACAGCAAAAATCAGTGGAATCCAGTGGGTGTCTCATTCTTCTTCAGTGAGAAGTGCAGGGCCATCCTTGCAGGAAAGGTTATCGCAAAAATGTGTGTCTGGTATTTCATCAGAGAGACATTTTGTACAGACTGCTTTAATCTTAATCCCTAAAGCAGGGCTGATACTGAGTATTGTCTTATTCCTCAAAGAGTCCAGCTAATTTCAATTGGACAACTCAGCAAGAGTAAGGGCAGCAGAATTGGGCCCTAAATCAGGGAGTTGAAACATCTCTTACTCATAAGTACAACAATATGAGAATTGGGGGGAGGGGGCATATTCCATCTGTCACTACTTCACTGTCCTGTAAATATCTATCTGTTAACACTCATCACTGTAGTATGTGAGCCTCTAAAGAAACCTGAAGGAGCCACTCCTGGTTCCCCCCATCCCAATTTATTATACATGGCTGCATCTTTACTAGTCTCCCTCCCTCCTGGGATTTCCCTCTTTTATACTGTTGTTTCTCTGGGACTCCTCTTCCCCCACCTTTGGTTCTCTGTCTTCATTACCCCTCTTTCCTAGGGTCTCCTAAACCAGTGGCTCTCAACCTTTCCAGGCTACTGTACTCTTTTAAGGAATCTGATTTGTCTTGTGTACCCCAAGTTTCACTCACTTAAAAACTAATGCTTACAAAATCAGACATAAAAATACAAAAGTGTCACAGCCCACTATTACTGAAAAGTTGCTTACTCTCTCGTTTTTACCATATAATTATATAATAAATCAATTGGAATATGAATATTGTACTTCCATTTCATTAAGTGCATTTTCATATAGAGTAGTATAAACAAGTCATTGTATGAAATTTTAGTTTGTACTGACTTTGCTAGTGCTTTTTGAGTAGCCTGTTTGTAAACTAGGCAAATATCTAGATGAGTTGATGTACCCTCTGGAAGACCTGTGCATACCTCTAAGGATATGCAGTACTCCTGGTTGAGAATCACTGTAAACCCCACTCTAATTTCCCTTTCCTCCCAAATTCTCTGCCCCTTTGGTCTTCTTTTTCCTTGCATTTCTCATACCCCTGGGTCTCCAACTCCCTTTCCTATCTTTTGAGGATTCCCACCCCTAGAATTCCCCCATCTAGGAGTCCTTCTCCCACCTCCCAGTTAGGTGTCCCAGCATTGGTGATGCTTCACTTGTGTCTGCAAATAACTTTTTGTTCAGGCTCTATTCATATAACCTGTTTATATGCACACTGCATTCATACATACACCAACTGTTACTTTAAGAAATACAAAAGCTACTGAGCAACCTATTAAAATGGATGATCTATTTCTATTCCAATACTCCTTTTCTTTTCCCTTATCCTCTACTTTTTTTTTTTGAGGGGCTGGAGGGGTGCAAAGGCAGCACCTGAAGTTTCCAGTGCTGGGTTATCACCCAAAGATGATTTTTATGTTGCTAGGGTTGGGAGCTTGTGAGCTTTACAAGGGAGAGAACAAAAATGCCAGGGAGTCATCAGCATATGTCCAGGATCAAGAAACATACAAGATCTGATGGTAAAAAAAATGGCCCAACACTGTAGCATTTAATCTCAGAAAGGGGAACTACACAACAATGAGGAGGTTAGTGAAACAGAAATTAAAAGGTACAGTACCAAACGTAAAATCCCTGCAAGCTACGTGGAAACTTTGTAAAGACACCGTAATAGAGGCTCAGCTTAAATGTATACCCCAATTTAAAAAACATAGTAAGAGAACCAAAAAAGAGCCACTGTGGTTAAACAACAAAGTAAAAGAAGCAGTGAGAGGCAAAAAGGCATCCTTTAAAAAGTGGAAGATAAATCCTAATGAGGAAAATAGAAAAGAGCATAAACTCTGGCAAATGAAGTGTAAAAATATAATTAGAAAGACCAAAAAAGAATTTGAAGAACAGCTAGCCAAAGACTCCAAAAGTAATAGCAATTTTTTTTTAAATACATCAGAAGCAGAAAGCCTGATAAACAACCAGTGGGGCCAGAGAACACTTCAACCTCCCTGGTCACTCAATTACAGACCTAAAAGTCGCAATTCTTCAACAAAAAAAATTCAAAAACAGACTCCAATGAGAAACTGCAGAATTGGAATTAATTTGCAAACTGGACACCATTAAATTAGACTTGAATAAAGACTGGGAGTGGATAGGTCATTACACAAAGTAAAAACTATTTCCCCATGCTAATTTTTCCCCTACTGTTACTCACATCTTCTTGTCAACTGTTTGAAATGGGCCATCCTGATTATCACTACAAAAGTTTTTTTTTTCTCCTGCTGATAATAGCCCACCTTAATTGATTAGTCTCGTTAGAGTTGGTATGGCAACACCCATTTTTTCATGTTCTCTTTGTATATGTATCTTCCAGGGCCAGCTCTGGCTTTCTGGCCACCCCAAGCAAAAAATAAATAAATAAAAAAACCGCGGCAGCCAGAACAGCAAAGCAAAAAAAAAAAAACCCTGCAGCGCGGCCGGAGCCAGGGTGCAGGGGGACTCCCTGCCCTGCAGATGTGCCCCGGTTAGCGGGGGGAGGTAGAGGGAGCAGGGGAAGAGAGAGAAGGGGGGCGGCCAGGGCTTCAGCGGGGCGCTGCCACGCGGCCCCTCCCGCCGTGCCCCCTGCCGGGAGGGCTCCACACCGCTCCGGTTGGCTGGGAGGGAAGGACGCAGGCTACCCTGCCGGGCTTGCTGCAAGGCGCTCCCGTCCTCCACGCCGCTGCCCCTTACAGGCCGGCCAGAGCAGAACAACAACAACAAAACAAACAAACAAACAAAAAGCGTCCGTGCCGCCCTAGGATTGGGCGGAATGCCGCCTCCTACAAGCTGCCGCCCCAAGCACCAGCTTGCTCGGCTGGTGCCTGGAGTCGGCCCTGATATCTTCCTACCGTATTTTCCACTGCATGCATCCGATGAAGTGGGTTGTAGCCCACGGAAGCTTATGCCCAAATAAATGTGTTAGTCTCTAAGGTGCCACAAGTACTCCTCGTTCTTTTAACTGTCATCTGTAACCTATCATTTAAATCAGCTTCTGTACCAAATGACTGGAGGATAGCTAACGTGATGCCAGTTTTTAAAAAGGGCTCCAGAGGTGACCTTGGCAACTACAGGCCAGTAAGCCTCACTTCAGTACCAGGGAAATTGGTTGAAACTATCATAAAGAACAAAATTGTCAGACACATAGATGAACATAATTTGTTGGGAAATAGTCAGCATGGTTTTTGTAAAGGGAAATCATGCCTCAACAATCTACTAGAATTCTTTGAGGGGATCAACAAGCACGCAGACAAAGGAGATCCAGTGGATATAGTGTATTTAGATTTTCAGAAAGCCTTTGACAAGGTCCCTCACCAAAGGCTCTTAAGCAAAATAAGCAGTCATGGGATAAGAGGGAAGGTTCTCTCATGGATTGGTAACTGGTTAAAAGATAGGAAACAAAGGGTAGGAATAAATGATCAGTTTTCAGAATGGAGAGAGGTAAATAGTGGTGTCCCCCAGGGATCTGTACTGGGCCCAGTCCTATTTAACATATTCATAAATTATCTGGAAAAATGGGTAAACAGTGAGGTGGCAAAATTTGAAGATGATACAAAACTACTCAAGATAGTTAAGTCCCAGGCAGACTGCGAAGAGCTACAAAAAGATCTCACAAAACTGGATGATTGGGCAACAAAATGGCAGATGCAATTTAATGTTGATAAATGTAAAGTATTGCACATTGGAAAACATAATCCCAACTACACATATACAATGATGGGGTCTAAATTAGCTGTTACCACTCAAGAAAGAGATCTTGGAGTTATTGTGGATAGTTCTCTGAAATCATCCACTCAATGTGCAGCGGCAGTCAAAAAATGGAACAGAATGTTGGGAATCATCAAGAAAGGGATAGATAACAAGACAGAAAATATCATATTGCCTCTGTATAAATCCATGGTATGCCCACACCTTGAATACTGCGTGCAGATGTGGTTGCCCCATCTCAAAAAAGATATATTGGAATTGGAAAAGGTTCAGAAAAGGGCAACAAAAATGATTAGGGGTATAGAACGACTTCCATATGAGGAGAGATTAATAAGACTGGGACTTTTCAGCTTGGAAAAGAGGTGACTAAGGGGGGATATGATAGAGGTCTATAAAATCATGAGTGGTATAGAGAAAGTAAATAAGGAAGTGTTATTTACTCCTTCTCATTATACAAGAACAAGGAGCCACCAAATGAAATTAAAAGGTAGCAGGTTTAAAACAAACACAAGAAAGTATTTTTCACGCAACACACTGTCAACCTCTGGAACTCCTTGCCAGAGAGTGTTGTGAAGACCAATACTATAACGGGGTTCAAAAGGGAGCTAAATAGATTCATGGATGATAGGTCCATCAATTGTTATTAGCCAGAATGGGCAGAAATGGTGTCCCTAGCCGCTGTTTGCCGGAAGCTGGGATTGGGTGACAGGGCATGGATCACTTGATGATAACCTGTCTGTTCATTCCCTTTGGGGCACCTGCCATTGGCCACTGTCAGAGGACAGGATACTGGGCTTGATGGACCTTTGGTCTGACCTAGTATGGCCGTTCTTATGTACTATTGTCTGTTATGAAGGAATACACGTGAGGATACACCTTTAAAAATGTGTTGCAATTTTCAGGACGTGTTCTAGATTCAGATACCGCTTCTGATCATGTTGACTAATACTGTCTCATTGTTTTCTTGTATGCCCCATCTGTCTCTATCAATCTGTTATCTATGGTCTTATACTGAGACTCAGGGCCGGCTCCAGGCACCAGGCAACCAAGCACATGCTTGGGGCGGCACCTGGTAAGGGGCGGCGGGGGGAGCACGGCGCGGCATTCTGCGGGGGGGGGCGCTCCGGCAGCGCGGCACTCGGCGGGGGGGCGGCGCGGGCGCGGCGCTGGGGGGGGGGGGTTCCGGCGGCACTTGGCGGGGCGGGGGCAGGCTCCGGCGGCGCTCGGGGGGGGGGGTTCCGGCGGCGCTCGGGGGGGGGGGCGGGCTCCGGCGGCGCTCGGCGGGGGGGCGGCGCTTTTTTTTGCTGCTTGGGGCAGCAAAAAAGTTAGAGCAGGCCCTGCTGAGACTGTAAACTCTTTGGGACAGGGATCACTTTTTTGTTCTATATCTGTACAGCACCAAACACAATGGGGTGCTGGCCCATGACGGGGGCTCCTAGACACTAAGGTAATAATAATAAATAATAATTATAAATTTAATGTTAATTTTTAAAAAATAATCCAGATCCAGTCAGAAAACAAAGGAACATTTTTACAGCATGTGTCCTAGACATTTTGTAAAAGCAGACACTGGCAGAACTACACAGTTCCCAGAATATAACACTGCAAGGCCATAAATGCTTATTGCTTAGAAATAGCCACCATACCACATTACAAACTTGGGATATTGCACCCAACGTTAGAAACCTGTGCTAAGAGGTATGATTTTATAATCCTGAAAAGTCTGTGAAGGACTATTTGGTTCATTCACACTGTGAATCAATTAGGAATACCCCTTTCAATATTCCTTCTTCTACAGTTAATCTAAAAAATGTGCAATGTGTACTTGGTAGAAATGCTCTTATAAACTTTATTATTAAAGAATTCTATTAAGAATTTTAACACATGTAAAGAACACATTCCCATATACACATTGTCATAAACACAATATATGCTCTTATACTTCCCTCCACAGTACATCAGCAGGACTAAATACAATTAAAAGCAATGGATTACTCCAAGAAATACATCTAGGAGAGATTTTTGCCATTTTGGCACAAATTTTAATCTCTTTAATGGCAAACCTGTTTCTTTGAGATTTATTAAGGTTGAAAAGGTTAAATTATCCTGCGTGCATGGGGTTCAAAATCACTTCAAAGGGAGGCTTTGTGAATTCCTACTATGGCCACAATACATTAGAATGTAGAAATATAGACCATGGACTTATCGATAAATAAGAGCCAACTCACTCTTTGCTTCTTTACTCTGTTTCCCCTCCCCCTGCTGACTTGGTTATCCATATATATTTGCTTCAGGAATACCTCAAGCAAAATGACAGTATTTTTATTTCTCTGTTCCAGATAGATCCCAACCTTGCTCCAAATGAGGTTGATTGAAGTCCCATTGACTTCAGTGGGTACAGGACTGCAACGGAGATCCTCAATGGGTGTAAATTGCCATCACTCCATTGGCTTCAATGAAACAACAACATTTTACACAAGTAGAGACTGTTTGATGTGCCAAGTTACACGACTGTTTGACATGCCAAAATTTTGACTAAAATAATTGTAACCTTCTTCCAGTGTTCTGGTTTTTGAGTGATGACTAAGAGCTAGATCTTGTAGTGCTGAGGTACTCAGAACTCCTGTTTAAGGCCCCAACCCTGCAAATGCTTAGGCTTGTGGTTAACTCCAGTCATGGCAGTAAATCCCACTCACGTCTAGTGCTTAAAGTTAAGCATATTTTTGTTTGAAAGTTCTGTGGCTTAGTCATTAGGACTATGACTGTCTAAGGACTGCAGGAGTAGGCCCAAAAGGTTTATTATAGATGCTGGGATGCAGTGTAGTGGAAAAAAATTATCCCTTCATTGAAACAATACAAAAAAATATAAGAAAGAACTTCCTATTTCTTCAATCTTAAAGAAGGTGAAAATTGTGAGAGTTTGGTGAATGGAATAAGTGACATAATTCATGCTGATCTCCTTAGTAACTTAATATTTAGTAGAGATGTAGCGAAATGTTTCTTACTTTGTTCAGTCATAGACTTCAGGGGGACTACTTGTGTAAAGTGAAGTGAGCAAGGTTTATGACGCTGTACAATGATTGTCAAATTAAGTACAGTACTGTTTGTATATAGACTATAACTATGTACCTTTGGTCTTTTTTTTATAAGACATTTGTTCTTAGGTAATTTTTAATTTTCTAGTTCTAGACATTTATTATTTTTGATCATACCACTTGTAGGGATATATTTCTATTTCTGTTACATTGACACTCCCTCTCAGTTGCTCTCGCTTCTGCTAAGGGAGCTATTGCTTTTGCACTCCCATTTTACAGAAAGCTCTGGTTTGATATACTGTTGATATAAAACATAGGGAGCTAAACCAAGGGTGAGATATATAGAAGACGCGATGTTGCATTATGATTTGTACCAAAAACAAAAATTAAGTTATATTTCTGTCCAAAATGAGTTTAATATTTAAAAGTAACTAATAAAAACCAAAACCACCAATATTTTTCGATTTCTGTGCCAGTCGTGTCATCCTTTCCCCTGAGTGCCTGAGCAGCTGCTGCAGTTACTGACAAAGGAGGCAAGGCAGATCCTATTAACTGTTTTCAACCCAGACCTCCTTTTCCTTTACTGCTCTCTTGTTCCTCTCCATCACTTCAGGATGAAGTTTAATAAAGACAAATGCAAAGTGCTCCACTTAGGAAGGAAAAATCAGTTTCACACATACAGAATGGGAAGAGACTGTCCAGGAAAGAGTATGGCAGAAAGGGATCTAGGGGTTATAGTGGACCACAAGCTAAATATGAGTCAACAGTGTGATGCTGTTGCAAAAAAAGCAAACGTGATTCTGGGATGCATTAACAGGTGTGTTGTGAGCAAGACACGAGAAGTCATTCTTCCGCTCTACTCTGCGCTGGTTAGGCCTCAGCTGGAGTATTGTGTCCAGTTCTGGGCACCGCATTTCAAGAACAATGTGGAGAAATTGGAGAGGGTCCAGAGAAGAGCAACAGGAATGATTAAAGGTCTAGAGAACATGACCTATGAAGGAAGGCTGAAAGAATTGGATTTGTTTAGTTTGGAAAAGAGAAGACTGAGAGGGGACATGATAGCAGTTTTCAGGTATCTAAAAGGGTGTCATAAGGAAGTGGGAGAAAACTTGTTCATCTTAGCCTCTAAGAATAGAACAAGAAGCAATGGGCTTAACTGCAGCAAGGGAGGTCTAGGTTGAACATTAGGAAAAAGTTCCTAACTGTCAGGGTGGTTAAACATTGGAATAAACTGCCTAGGGAGGTTGTGGAATCTCCATCTCTGGAGATATTTAAGAGTAGGTTAGATAAATGTCTATCAGGGATGATCTAGACAGTATTTGGTCCTGCCAGGAGGGCAGGGGACTGGACTCGATGACCTCTCGAGGTCCCTTCCAGTCCTAGAGTCTATGAATCTATCACTGGTTTTCTCCACTCACACCTACACTATCCTCTTTTCCACCACTCCCATCTGTACTTTTGGGTAAGCTCTCCAGCTCCTGTAGCATACTGGGTGAAATTCACCCCCATGAAGAAGCCCCACACAAGCATCAGTTAAGCCCTATGTTAAAGCTGACATTTTAAAAAGTGCCCACTAATTTCGGATGCCCACATCAGTCACCTAGGTGCAGATTTTCAGAGGTACTGAGCACCTACAATTCCAAGAAGAGCTGTAGGTGCACAGCCCCTTTGAGCATCATGCCTGAGATAATTTTAGCCCTGCCCTGCACCCAGTTAGAAGTCATTTCTGAAAACATTGGCCTTGACACAGGGCTTAAGAAATGCATAAGGCCTTGTGTGGGCCCAGGAACTGGGGTAAATCTCACTCTTTGGGAGTGCCAGCCTGTGATTACATCCTTAATGTGTCTCCACTGCTGAGCCAATGCAGCCAAGCTGGGTTTTCTGTTATTGACAAGGATTAGCAGCTGCAGCAATTTAGGTAAACCACCACTTGGTTTAATCTTAACAAAAAAAAATCAGTCTTTTAGCTGTTTCAAATTGAGCAGCACTTTTCTAAATAGCTAAAGGACTGCATTTTAAAATATGACTTCTGGGGGTTTATCTTCCTCACTGTCACACTTGAGCCATATCAATATCAAAGCAACCAACCTGCTGTGGTGTCAGCAGCAGTGGACATGCTAGGATTTCAAGCCAGGACTCAGAATAGCTTGGGAATTGGGCTGCTTGCCCAGAAAACAGAAACTGGGGGAAAGATCAGGATAGGAGAGGAAGATGACAGGGAACCAACAAACAAAGTGAGCAAACCTGGAAGAGAGGGGAGCAGTATAAGATGAAGCAATTGTAATCACTTGTAATTAATAGAATAAGCCCCTTTGCCCAATGGCATCTTCTGCACAGTAGTTAGGTTACAAAGGAAAAGGAGAAAGGGTAGCTTACAGAAATACCAAAATCTCACTCACTTTATTTTAATAGAATAATATTAAATTAATTAAGCTTTAGCCACTTTGACTTTATAAACTGATTATTTCCTCCAAATTCATCATTGAACCCTTGCAGTCCAGAGGGAAAGAGCATCAGTGCAAGCATCAGTACAAGCAATGACAAAACGAGCACCAACATGTAGGCTGATTTTCATTTTCATGGGTACCAGCAGCTCCTATTGATGTCCTTCCAGAGCTGGTCTGCAAATCACATTCTCTCCCTACATTCTGATCCCTCCTGAACACCCACTGCTACTGTGGCACAAGAGATGATTTGACTAATAATGGGTAGACTGAGGAGCAATTGGGGATGATCTACACCAGAGATTGGCAACCTTTGGCACACGGCCCGCCAGGGTAAGCCCCCGGTGGGCAGAGCCAGTTTGTTACCTGCCGCGTCCACATGTTCGGCACATCGCAGCTTCCACTGGCTGCAGTTCGCCACTCCAGGCCAACGGGGGCTGCTGGAAGTGGCGCAGGCTGAGGGATGTGCTGGCCACCATTTCCTGCAGCCCCCATTGGCCTGGAGCGGTGAACCGCGGCTAGTGGGAGCTGCGATCAGCCGAACCTGCGGATGCGGCAGGTAAACAAACCAGCCCGCCAGGGAACTTACCCTGGCGGGCCGTGTGCCAAAAGTTGCCGATCCCTGATCTACACCATCAATGCTCTGAATTATTGAGATATGGACAATCAAAACTTTGACCTCTCTATATCTATGTTTTACCCCTTTCTTTCTTCCTTTGTGTTTTGTTTTGTTCTTTTAGATTGTAAGCTCTTTGGGACAGTGGTTGTGCCTTTCTTTCTGTTTGTATAGTGCCTTTCATGCTGTGGGTGTTATCAGAAAAAATATCTGATTACGGGAGAGCTGTCAATGACAGTAGCAGCATGATGGGGGGTGGGGAGGTTCCCTACAATGAGGGAGTAAAGATGAAATTTAGAGGGGAACCAAAGAGAAGGTAATTGGTTTAACTAACTGATATGAACGCACACCCTGTTCTGTCTTATTGCTTTCTTACAGAGTGGGCATGATCATTGGAAAGTTATGATTAGCCGGGCAAGAAGCTGACGGTGCAGGGAACTGATTTAACCACAAAGCGCAGAACTTTTTAGATTAGTGGTTTTCAATCTTTTTTCATTTGCAGGCCCCTAAAAAATTTTGAATAAAGGTGCAGACCCCTTTGGAAATCTTAGACATAGTTTGCAGTCCCCCAGGAGTCTGTGGATCACAGGTTGAAAACCACGGTGTTAGATAACTTTGTCTTTTCCATCACATCAGAGATCATTACTTTTGTGAAGGAGGAGAGGCAGGGGGATGGTAAGATGTTTTCCCTACTTTTAAACACTCTGGGCCAAGATCCACTGAAGTCAATAAGAATTTTTCTTGAGTAGAGCATGCAGGATTTGGCCTGTTGTTTTCAAAGTCAAACTATTGCAGACTTGAAGACCTTGTTAGATGCAACAGTCTTTAGTACTATATGAAAAGTAGAACTTGTATCATTCAGAAAACAGCCACAGCTGAAATATACAAGAGAGAGTTCTCTGTTACTGGTTATCTTTTTTATTCTTTTTCCATAGAAATGGAGGTTGAATCAGCAAATATGGGACACGTTATTTTAAATAACCACCATATAGGAATTATTTTAAAGCACTTACTTTATTTTAACTGGTCTGACATTCATTGCCAGAGAAACCCAACTGATTATGGCAGCCCAATTGTTAGAACTGTCTTGTAGATTTCATTTGTGTCAGAGTGCAAGAAAATAAAGTGTTTAAAAATGTCCTAAGTGGTGGGAAAATCTTGTTTTTTTATTTTTCATGCTCAGAATTTTCTAAAATAACCAAACAAAATTTTACTAAACATTTAAAAACCCTCACTTTTGCAGCTGAGAACGAGCATGAAAAGATTTTTTTGAGGGGAGAAGAGTTGTGTGTGCCTGAAAATAGGGATTTTAGAACTAAAATATCTCCAGAGCAGTAACTGTGGTGTCACTGTCATGGTGATATAAATCTGCCTGGTTGTGAACTTTTTATTAATAGTCTAATATTTACTAATTGACTCAAGATTCTTCTATTATTCCACACTGCTGGCTTCTTCTCTAACTGACAACACTAATTTTATTTGAGTTTCCATACAGGAAACTGTGATATGAGTTTCAAATTGGCAGAGGTTCAGAGAAAATGAGTAAAACGTAGATATAGTATGGTATGTTTCTTGCCTTGCCAGTCTGAGACTTCCAATAGTAACTTCATACAAACAGCAAGTTTTCCACATTTCTAACATTATGAAATTATTTCTGTTCTCTCCAGTGCAAAAGAGAGTAAACTGATTTGAGCAGACAGAGTACCCAGCTCAGATGCTAACTTCTGTCCTCAGGAATAAATGGACTCAAGTGTTGCTGCTCCTAAGGAATCACTTAGGAGAGCAAAAGATGATGTCAGATGGGTCTAGATTACAGCATCATGGGTTTGGGAAGTGTGTAAACAAACACATAGGCTGTGTTCTCCCTCTGACTAGTGGATATTGTCAGCTGGCAAAAACTGCTTTCCTAGGCAAAGGGTTTACCAGAAGTGAAAGGAGAAAATACATTCTGTAAATATTACTTTCTAACTATCTGTGTTAGGGTTTTATATTGGCATCAATGCAGTATCTGAATTCCTTCATCATAAAATCAATAGCAATAATGAAGTCCTACTAAAAAGGTTAGAGGTAAACTCTAACAAACTATGGCCCTGATTCAGGAAACAGACGCTTAAATACATGCTTAACTATAAGTATGTTCTTAAGTCCCATTGACTTCAAGTCCTAAAATGCTTTTCAGAATAGGGATGCTTTCCTGACCTGGGGCTTATATATGTATACTTGTATCTGTCTGTCAATCCAGACAGATAGGCAAATAGAGTCCCCCAAACACATCTGGTGGTGATATCCATATAACTTGCACAGCCATATAACATAGATATGAAACTATCATACATCTTTGACTACCTCACCGTGCCCTCTGCCCACTCATCCATCATCTCTGAGATTACTTGCAATATTCCAAACTCTTAGCAGTTTCAAACAGCTGCCATATTGGCAGGACTCTGCACTTGTCCATGTTGAAACTCATCAGATTTCTTTTGGCCCAATCCTCTAATTTGTCTAGGTCCCTCTGTATCCTATCTCTACCCTCCAGCGTATCTACCACTCCTCCCAGTTTAGTGTGATCTGCAAACTTGCTGAGGGTGCAGTCTATGCCATCCTCCAGATCATTAATGAGGATGTTCTCCCCAAGATCATGTGGATCTTCTCCCCAAAATTTCATCTGCCTGAGGGCTAGTGTGCACCAGATTCAATCCTGAACCACTGATGGATTTAAGGTCCTTTTTCTCATAACTTTATAGGCAGGGCTTACACTCTCAAAGTATTTCCTAGGGTCCCCCATGCTTTCCCCCAACATGCTATAAAAACTCCAGGTGGGTTGAAAATATTTACTCAAGCTCCACTCCAGACAGCTCCAGCTGAATTTAAGCCCTGGTTATAGGGCTAGAAATGTGAGCTTTATCTCGTAGGAAAGGGAAGATTCCCAGCTTCCCAATGGGACATACAGCCCAGGAAGGTCCCTACATATTAAATCATAAAAATGTGAATGGTTAAGTATAGAAAAGCTATTTTAGGTCATTTTAGAAGTTTTTATGTCTCCCTCTGAGTGTACATTGGACTCATGATTGCTGAAGCACCTGGCTTAACAGGCAGAGGGATGCAAAAATATGGTACTTAAAACATCAGTGTCCACTGGTGCCTTGCTATCTTATCACTCCCTTCATTGCTAACAGCAGCAGAGCTGAACCAGTGCTATCCACTGTGTGAAATTTTAGGGAAAAAATCCCAGCGTAGACAAGGTTGTTGAGTCAGTCAGTCAATTGAGAGAAAGGTAGGGAGTCAGGCAAATTCCACAACACATTAGGAGAACTGGTTCAGTTACAAGTAGTTGCTTCAGAACCAACCACCATCAATGCCTTTCATGCATGGCTAGCACTAACATATTTTTATCTTATTTATCTGAATTCAGTAAAAATTAGTGGAGTGCTCACAACCACAGGCAGGTTAGTGCAAAATTTAATTTGCTTTTATCTGCCTAAGACCAGGGAAGCATGAATATAATGTGTGTGGTAATGAACTGGTGTACTCTGTATGTGTGTAAGAAAGAACGAAAGAAAGAAAGAAAGAGAATTTTCTGTTAGAGATGGGCCTGAAATTAGGATATGTATTCAGAGCCAAATACAAACTCTGACAAAGTTCAAACTGGTCAGATATGATGTTCCAGTTTAGCCCACTTCAGAGAGATGCCAGAGCTGGGAAATTCAATCTGGATCTGGTCTGAACTCCTGCAAAGATTGAGGTGTGGGATTGGAATACAATCTGCAGTGCTAGTTTGGTCCCATCTCCTATTACATACTCACCCGTGTCATCTAACAAATAAGTTGTAGAGTGTGATTGTGCATACTAAGCTACAAACTGTTAAATGCTCGTGCATTCCCACTTTCACATTTATCTCTGAACACAACACCAGTGCAGGGAGTTGATTGCAGATGCTTATCATATTTCCAATATTGTTTCTATTCTCCTTCATGGTGGCAAGCCTTAAAGGGGCTGCAGAACTAGTGCCCTAGCTTAATTATTACTTAATTCATCCCAATAATGTCAAAAGGAGATGCACACAGACTAAGCCATTTTCAGCAATTCCCTACTGATGGGCTTAAAAGAACTGGAAAGAATATTTGAAGGCAGTATAGAACATTGTAAGGGCAGTTTTTGGATCCCTTACTTTCCACTAGTTTTTTTTTATTCCTGCAAAAGAGACTGCAGTCCCCCTAATATTTTCCCAGTGCTCATTTAAAACTTTAATGGGACAAAATGGGGGGAGGGGGGACTCTATCTGCGAAACTGGACATTAAATGAAGCAATAAAATATTTGCTAAGAGAAGGATTTAAATTAGCAGAGAAATCAGGGAAACAAGATTGTTTTGATACGTGTGTTGGTATTGTTTCTTAAAACAGATACACTTCAGCTGAATTCCTTACATCCTGAGTTTTGATCCTGGGAGGAAATCTGTAGATTGGTTGGGTTTTCCTCAGAGACCCATAAGACAGGCTAAAAAGCCGTGCTCTGCTGGGTTAGACCAATGGACTCGGCCGATTCTGCTTTGGTAATGATCGTGTCAAAAAGTCTGAAGTAGAGAAGGAAGAAAAGTGTGGTGCTCGCTTCGGTGCCAAGGGGCGGAGGGGGGTTCTGGGAAGGCTTGATTGAGCTTGGTGAAGACACCCGGGGGCCAAGTACCCACGCGAGGCAAAGCGTGCGCGTGTGAGGGCAGGGGCTCTCCTGTCAGACAGACGGGGACGCCGCGCACGGGTGCTACCGAGCCCGCCACACTGTGGCTAGGAAGGAGCGCTGAGCTCAGCGCGCGAGGAAGCAGCGATGTGTGTGAATCAGGAGGGAGGTGCCGGGCCCTAGAAATGCCCAGCCGGGGGTGGAGAGAAGGGGGGGGCACTTCGGGATTGACTCCCGCAGGCTCTCACGGTAGCCGTGCCTTGGGGAAAGGCTCGTCCCTTCCCCTCACACACACATACGCAGCAAAGCGCTGTGCCAGGGACTAGTAATTGCTGGGACTTCCTCTTGGGGGAAACTGCGCGGAGGCGCGGGCTCGGTCACGGCGGCTCTCGGCTCCCTCCTCCCCGCTGGTGCTGTAGTCCCGGGAAGGACGGGGCGCTTGCAAGGGAGGTGGCTGCTGGGGAGGATGCGCTGCCAGCTGGGGGCCGGGTTCATCATGTGACTCTCCCGGGCTGCAAAGACCCCCCGCCTCCTCCCCGCACCATGAGTGAACTGGATGCTGGGCAGCATCCAAGCCGGAGACAGGTAGAGCCCGGGCTGCTTCTCAATCTCCTGTACTGCGTGTTCCTAGTGGGGACCAAGGAAATCGAGGCTCTGACAGACTTCTCAGGTAAGGCAGCATGGCCATGCCCTGCCCGGGGCTGGCAGAACCCGCCTGGGGCTGGGAGGAGACAGGGACACTGAGTAACAGGTGGGCACCTCACTAGCATGCACTGGGGGAAAGGGGGTAGCTTGTCTGCCTGCCCAACAAGCAGGGTGCATGGCCAGGATCAGGGGGTGTGCCTAGGAGGGGCTCCTCAATACAGTGTGTGCCCAGCACTGGCTCATCAGCAAGGTGCATGGTCAGGATTAGGGTGCCCAGCTCTCAGCTCAGCGGGATATGTGCACAGGGTGTGTGCCCAGCAGGGATGTGTGCATAGGATTAGGGTGCATGTCTAGGAGTAGTTAGGTGAATGTCTGGGAGGGGCTCATGAATAGAACATGTGCCCAGGGTTATGGTGCACCCTGGAGTGGTTCCTCACTAGGGTGCATGCTGGGGATTAGGGTGCATGCTCTGGTATAAAGGTATAATGATAGATAGATAGATAGATGAGAAGGCTGGAACGTTTTACTTTGGCTAAATTGTCTGATTTACATTTTCCATTTGAGCTATTCAGGTCATAAAGGATGATTTTGGAATCAGTGAAACTTCTAACTGTTACCATTGCTTTGGAAATCACATTTTGGAATTCAGTTTTAGCCTTTGGGCCTGCACTGGGCATAGATGTTAGCTGTACAAAGCCCACACTTAGACACAGGGCAAAGATTAGTCAAAGGGAGAACACTGGCTACCTCTTCAACACAGATCAGTTAAAAGAAGAGACCCATTAACTCTGTAGCATTGAGCAAGATCATGCCCATCCTGACAGGCTGTTAGGCCAACACCACAAAAGTTAATAAGAGCATGATTCAGACCTTCTGGTGCTGTAGAATTACTCAAAGAGGAGGACATAGGAAGAGGGAGTTAAGGGTTCCAGGGAAGTGGCATGGGAAGCAGTGTGACAACTTTAACTATTCAGTACCATCAATCTCTTTTCAAATAAAACGATGAGAACACAATTTGGTAGCGAGTAAGGGCCTGTGCCAAAGTCCATGGGAGTCAATGGAAAAACTCTCACTGACTTCCATGGATTTTGGATCAGGCCCTAAGTGAAGATATCATACAAGGTCAGTTCTGAGACTAGTGGACACACCAGTCCCCCATTAAAATGACATGTGGCTGATAATGCAAGGGAACTATTTAATAATGCAAAATTTAAATAGCTTTGGAAATTGTACTGATGCTGATGCTTATTTTCAGCAGAAAGAAGGGACAAAATTTCTATTGAAGAATACTATTTCTGTTTAATTTCTTTTGTTATATGACATAGGACATTTCATTGTTGTTATGAAAGTACTTAGAAGATCAGCTGTTTGTCTTTGCATATTTAATAATATGCTTAGTATTCCCCTCATAGTTGCAACCTTACCAAACTGTAAGCCAATGTTTTCTCCTATGGCAAAAGGTAAACCTCACAATTAAAAAGCAGGGTCTAACTTTCCAAATCCTAATCAGGTGCACGGGGACAAAGTTAATACATCATCAATAATATTAATACATTATTATAAATATTAACATAGTTAATGTTAATACTCTTTAAAATGCTGGTGGGTGGTTGTGCAGAGGCTGGACATGTTTATTTTCTCAAATGTAGGAAACATAGTCTGTACTATTGTTTCAAATTGAATAAAAGTGAAAATCCTTTTCCTGAACAAGCATACCTAAATTGTAGAGAACAAAATAACAGATTTATATGTTATATGACTACCCTTAGATTCCTTTCACATGTAAAAGGCGTTTAAATACTTGTTATCTTACTCTTAGGTGTTTTGTGGCTTGACTCCCAGTTATTGGTAGTAGTACTGGAGTTACTAATGTAACTGTATATAAGTAAGAAAAAATAATAATAATAGAGTTCACATTTTCCATTTCTAATAGCAACTGAATTCAAAAATATCCCTAGATCCTCTCACAAAAGATTATTCAAACTTGAAATTAAGTTATTTAGATAAGGAAATCCAAGATAAATTTCAAAAGTACTTATGTATTCAGTATTTCATTGTTCATAGAGCTATCCAAATAAATGAAATTAATCAAGACAATTCCCCCCCCCCAAACCCAGAATCCAGCATTACAAATATGCCATACAGACAACTGTGTAAGTAAAATGTAGAAGAGCCTCTTAATTGCAATCTATTGCCAGCAGGAACTGGTGACGTTTGTAGGCATTACAATCTGCTCACATTTTTTCTTAATGCAGGCATGTAATCCGTAGTGATAAAGAAAAAAATCAAAATGTTAGCGATCCCTTTAAGGGAAAAAAGAATGCTATCCAGAACAATCCAAGCAGGTTTTTCACTAGCTCCGAATTAGTGAAACTTACAACAGGTAGTGCAGGCCAAAAGCTGTCAGAAAATTCTCAAGAAGTAAGATGAAACCTGTAAATGCCATCCTGAGTCTGCTTAAAACTAATATACCTGTTAAGGAGCTGCAGGCTATGCAACAGCAAACACAAGTACTGAGCTTCTAAAGTTGCTGACTTTCCTTATACTTTCCCTTCCTTCCTCAGCAAAAGCACACAGTAGATTTTCTTAAGCCTTGTTGAGTTTGTGAAAACAAATCTGCCTCTTTTAAAGAGACAGTACACTATTGGCACAAAGACTCGTAAGAAACAAAACAATCTCTCTCTGGCAGAGGTGACCTGTGCCTGCTGATAGGCTCCCCTCCCCTCCCCCCCCCCCCCCCCCCCCCATGTGTCCCCTCTGCTCTCAAGGACAGATGTTAAAAGAAGCTGTGCTGATTTACCTCAGCTGAGGAGCTGGCTCTCAGTGTTTTGTAATCCACATGCATGTTCACTTTTTGGTAGGGTGACCAGACAGCAAGTGTGAAAAATCGGGACGGGGGTCGGGGGGGGGTAATAGGAGCCTATATAAGAAAAAGCTCCCAAAGTCGGGACTGTCCCTATAAAATCGGGACATCTGGTCACCCTACTTTTTGGAGAAGGTGAATCCAACAGCAAAATCTCCATGCGGCCTGGTGCGCATTTCCTTTTGAAAACCATGTCACAGCAAAAGAAATTGAAAGAGTCAAGGGGTCATTTAAGTGTTCCGTACAGTTGGATCCAGTAGTGAGAGATTAGTGATGCACACGGAATTGGAAGGAAAGTTGCTTAAGCTTTTTCTCCTCTTCACAGATCTTGAGCTTTTATACTCAGATTATCAGGTGGCATACTTTCTTGGTTCACTGATCTTTTCACTCTATGTGATTCTAGCATCAGATCTCTACCTCAGCAGCCCCAAACTGGGCTGTCTCTCTCTCCTCCTTCTCCTGGCATTCTGATGATTTCCTCTAATCACTTCCCAGCCTGCTGTGAGAGCCTGCATGAAACAACAGTACATTTACCCTTTCCCTTTTAAAATACATTAAATTGTGCTGTCAGGACTAACCTGGAAATTGTTCAGTCGTTTGTTGGTCACAGGACCTAATTCTCCCCACCAGGGGCGGCTCTATGTATTTTGCCGCCCCAAGCACAGCAGTCAGGCGGCCTTCAGTGGCACGCCTGCGGGAGGTCCGCTGGTAACGTGGATTCGGCGGCATGCCTGCGGGAGGTCCGCCAGTCCCACGCCTTCGGTGTACCCGCCGCCAAATTGCTGCCGAAACCGCGGGACCGGTGGACCTCCCGGAGGCATGCCACCGAAGGCAGCCTGACTGCCGCCCTCATGGCGACCAGCAGGACGCTCCCCGCAGCTTGCTGCCCCAGGCACGTGCTTGGTGCGCTGGTACCTGGAGCCGCCCCTGCTCCCCGCACATGCAAAGGTTTGGAGCATAGAGTTGGACTTATACAATGGAAAGATACACAAAAGAACAATAAGAATGAGGAGTACTTGTGGCACCTTAGAGAATAACAAATGTATTTGGGCATAAGCTTTCGTGGGCTAAAACCCACTTCATCGGATGCATGCCGTGGAAAATACAGTAGGAAGATATATATACACAGAGAACATGAAAAAATGGGTGTTGCCATACCAACTATAATGAGACTAATTAAAAGACTTTTCTTTTTGCTGTTACAGACTAACACAGCTACCACTCTGAAACAAAAGAACAATGACATTTTAGGCAAAACAGGGAAGGTAGGGGTTTATTTTTTAAAAAGTGTTCCTGGTCATTTTCAAGAGGGTCGCTACAGTAGCTCAATGGCCTCCAGAACTATCCTGCTTTCTCCATACCTTACAGGGCCAGCCCAAGCTGCTTACCACAGCCTTGACACGGTAGAGGCCCGAGACTATACCAGGGTCAAGGCAGTCATCTCACATGCTTTTGATATCATCACCAAAATCCACTGGCAACGTTTCTACCAGGAAAGATTTCCCCAGGGTGCCAGTCTGCAGGCTATGGCCCAGCACCTTAAGGAACACTGCTGGAGGTGGCTTCAACTTGACAAGCAAACTGGGGAGCAGATCAAGTAGAGTTGGAGCAATTTACACAGATTCTCCCCACCAGCAGCTGGGAATGGGTGTTATGACACCAGTGGGGCCTTGGCCGATGCAATTAGGTTGGTGGAAAACTTTCTGGGGGCAGGTGGCACCACAAGAGCTGGGTGGTGACCAGAAGGCCCTAGACACAAGGTCTCCCTGCCCCGGGGATCCAGAGACTACTGAGGGCAGTATGCCTCAGTGAACTTGGGATTCTACCATGACCTGCAACCGTTACCCAGCCACAGCTTGGATGGGACCCTGGGAGTCTGGGCTCAGGGGCCTGAGCACCCCAAGGAGAAACCCAGCCCTGATGGGGAACCATCCAATGCTGGGAAGGGATAGAGCGAGCCCCCCAACCAAACCCTGCTTCTTGTGCGAAAGGCCTGGCCATTTCTGTCAAGAGTTCCTCTACATGGACTGCTCCTATGGGCAGGTCTGGATGGCGGATACCCAGGCCAGAAAGAAAGGGCCAGACAAAATCGTAATTCCTGTGCAGGTTAATGGGGTGGCTGTGCTGGCGTTGATAGGTTCTGGGTGTAGCCAGACAATGGCCCAAGTACATCTAGCCAGGCTGGGAGACAACCTACACACCATCTATCTACGGTATGTCCATGGAAATATACACCCATACCCCACTAGGGAAGTGCAGCTCATGATAGGTGAACACTCAAGGAAAGTGTGGGTCAGGGTAGCCCCTGCACTAGTTTACCCAGTGATTCTGGGTCAAGACCTGGAAGATTTTAAGAAGATTATAAAATCCTGGGATAATGACCTGCTGAGGGAAGAAGACCCCCAGGGAGGGACCCCCGAATCCCTGGGGTCAGGAAACCTAGCTTGAGTCAGGGATGAAGAGGACCCCAAAGAGAGCCTATCACAACTGGAACCACCACCAGGGAGGCAGAAGGCCCCCCAATCTGAAGACTGGGATTTGCTCATGGCCAAAATAGATTTTATAAGTGCGCAGGAGGAGGACCTGACTCTGAGACGGGCATATGAGCACCTCGTCACAGGCGTGAACTGGGAAGTGACAGACCCATGGCTGCTGCAACTATGCCCTCACTTTGAGCTATGGGAGGAGAGAATGTACTGGATGGCCAAGAATGCCCAAACAGGGGAAATACGGGTGCTAGAGATGGCACATACAATACCCTGTGGGGGTCAGATTGGGCAAGAGAAAACCTTCAACTAGGTAACCCTTAGGTTTTACTGGCTGGGGATACATGGAGAAGTCAAGGATTATTGTGTGTCATATCCCGAGTGCCACCTGACCAGGTCCACAATACTCCTGAAAGCCCCGCTCATCACCCTCCCTGTGGTTGGGACCAACTTCGAAAGAATCGGCATGGGTCTGGTGGGACCGCTCGAGAAGACGACAACCGGGTACCAGTTCATTCAATGATAGTGGACTATGCTGAGGCCATCCCCCTTTGAGCTAGCACAGCCACTCACATCATCCCCGACCCGCTGAAGCTATTCACCCAGGTCAGGGTAGCAAAGGAGATCTTAACCAATCAGGGGCGCAATATGACATCAAAATTGACGAAAGAGCTATGTGATCTCTTAAAGATTAAGACCTTAAAGATGTCAGTCTATCACCCTCAGATGGACAAGCTAGGGAGTGCTTCAATAAAGCCCTAAAAGGGATGCTGAGGAAGTTCATCGCCTAGGACCCACAACATTGGGATCAGTTGCTCCCCCTCCTTTCTACTATCCGTGAGGTGCCTCAAGCTTCCATAGGGTCCTCAACATTTGAGCTTCTGTATGAGAGACTACCCCATGGGGTGCTAGACCTCCTCCAGGGGATGTGGGATGAGCAGCCACCACTTCAACACAGTGTGGTCCAATACATAATCTGCCTGCAAGAGGATTTGGAGAGGTTAGGGGCATTTTCCCTGGGAAAACTTGTTGCAGGCCCATGAGGACCAAGAATGAGCCTACAACAGAAGGGCCCGGATGAGAGAGTTCAGGCCCATGGATAGGGGTCCTGCTGCTTCTTCTGACCTCAGAGTCGAAACTGATGGCTCAATGACAAGGCCCATTCAAGGTGCTAAGGAAGGTAGGGGCAAGTAATTATGAGATACATCAACCCGCTAAAAGTCTGGCTTGAGTGGGAGAGCCTCCTTATAGCATCATCTCTGCCCGAGCTGGAACTCGGCTCACACATGCCCCCAGGACAAGACACTGGACTGATTCCACTGGGAGAAGACTTTCAGCCGGAGTAAGAGCACTAGCTGTGGCAGTTGGTGGAAGCCTTTGCCTCGGTGTTCGCTGCGCTACCGGGGCATATGCACCTGGCACAACATCACAGATACCAAGCCAGGGAAAAAGGTCCGGGAGAACCCCTGGCTCCTGCCAAGGAAGATGTGTGAGGCAGTCCACTAGGAACTGCTGACAATGTTGACGTTCAGGCAGGGCCAGCTCCAAGTTTTTTGCTGCCCCAAGCAAAAACATTTTCCCACGCCCCCCACCGGCCCCGCCCCAACTCCGTCCCTTACCTGCCCCATTCCAACCCCTTCCCCAAATCCCCGGCCCTGCCTCCTCCCCCGGGCGCACCGTATTTCCCCTCCTACCCCTCCCTCCCAGACTTGCCTGGGGGGGAGAAGCAGAGCGGCGGTGCGCTGGGGGGAGCAGGCAGCAGTGGAGCGGAGGTAAGCTGGGTTGGGGAGAGCGGTTCCTCTGCCCCCCCGGGTTACTTCCTGCGGCCGTCCCCACGCCCCCCCACTGCCGCAGCTCACCTCTGCTCCGCCTGCTCCCCTGAGCACGCCGCCACCGCTCAGCTTCTCCCCGTCCCTCCCAGGTTTGCTGCAAAACAGCTGATTCACGTGGCAAGCCTGGGAGGGAGGGGGGAGAAGTAGAGCGGCGGCGAGCTTGGGGGAGCAGGCAGCAGTGGAGCAGAGATGAGCTGGGGGGAGAGCGGTTCCTCTGCCTCCCCCCAGGGTTACTTCCTGCGGCCCTCCCTGCCCCCCCCCCCCCCCCCCCACCGCCACAGCTCACCTCCGCTCAGGGCCGGATCCTGACTTTTTGCCCCCAAGCAAAAAAAAAAAAAAAAAAAAGGAGCCGGAGTGCCGCTCCTTGGAAAGTGCCGCCCCAAGCACATGCTTGGAGCACTGGTGCCTAGAGCCAGCCCTGAGTTGGGGTAGTTGAGGAGTCCCATGTGAATGGAGGAACCCCATTGTGCTGGTACTGAAAACCAACTGGTCAATCTGCTTCTGCATCGATTTCTGGAGTGTGAATGCTATATCAAAGTATGACGCGTACTCTATGGCCCGGGTCAATGAGCTACTAGACAGACTGGGGGCCCCCAAGTATATATTTACCCTTGATCTAACAAAGGGTTATTGGCAGATTTCCCTAATTGCCTAATCACAAGAGAAGGCCGCCGTCTCCACGTTGTTTGGATTATACCAATTTAAGATCATGCCCTTCGGCCTACATGGGCTGCGGCCACCTTTCAGTGCCTAATGGATCAGGTGGGGGGTGGGAGGCCCACAAGGTCTGCAAGACAATACCCCAGCACCGGATCTGAGGGGGGAGGCTGTGTGACAGTGTGTATAAAACCCTCTCTGGACAGAAAAAGGTTAAAGAGCAGCTCTGAGCTCAGGAGGCCCTGCCCCTCTGCCTTTGCTGAGAATGCTCCACTGGAGGTGGGGTTTAAAAGGAATCCGGACAGCTCTGTTGGGCATAGACAGGGCAGGGAGAAGGACCCACTCTGTGAGTTGTGGAGGAGGAGGACGTAGCCAGATCCAGACCAGGAGAAGGCATGCTGATGAGCGACAGCTTTTATGGGTCGGAGGCGGGTAGGCAAGCCTTGAGGTAGCGCTTGCAGGGACAAATTGCCACATGCCCTGGGAAAGAGGGAGGTAAGAAGTGGCCCAGGAAGGCTAACTTAAGGCACCCCAAGATGAAAGACGCTGGACAGGCCTCACAGGGTCCTGAGTTGACACCTGGAGCAGGAGGGCCTGGGTTCCCCTACTCATCCTATTGCAACCACTAGGTGGGGTGGCAGCCAGTGGCGGCAACCACTAGGTGGCGGACAGCGAACCCATTCACCACCCTCATCTCCCAAACTCTGCTCATGTAATATTTTTGCTGGATCACCTCACAGTATGAAGGCAATATAATTTACACAGGATTTGTCCCTTCCTTTTTCATAAGAGTCACATTGGTCTTATGGCTATGGGTGGAATTTTCAATCTCCACACATTTTGTTACCACAAATCAAGTTTAGACATGGTTTTGCCTTTTCTGTAACCCCTCTAGGGTTATGTAGTCACATATGCTTGTTCCCACAGTCTTCCTAAGTCTGTCCAAATACAGAAATAGGGTTTCTCTAGGTATCTCTTCATTTGGTGAACAGTATTATCTGAATAATACATGTCGTGAAAATCCATGTCCCCAATGTCAGGGTTCTAAACCACTTAATTGGATAGAGAAGGCTGAGTATCAAAAAATGTAATGCCACATTTTGGAAACAGGACATATCTCATGTAGAAGTTGTCCACATGGAGATGTAAGATACATTGGTTTAAAGATCTACATAGTCTGTATTTCTTTAACAATTGTTTGATGCAAACATGCTTCATCCTGTATGTATCATGAACTGCAAAATAGAGAATATTTATTCTGATGTCTGCTATCCTAATGCCATTTTTTTAGTGAAATCACATCCATATATTTAAATACTGGGAACTGAATGCCAAGGGCTTGAAAAACAAATGTAGGGTCAGCTCCAATGCCCAGTAAATATAATGGGACTCTTTCTTTCCATTTACTTCCATGGGAACCAGATTGGGCCCGTGGCTAGAGAGCTCTTTTCTTCCCTCTTAGCTATTCACCAGAGGAAGTCTAAGGCCCCAGTTCTGCAAAGCATTTAAGCACATACACAAATTCATCCCTATTCAGCAAAACACTTAAGCATGGGTTTATCTTTAAGCCCATGCTTAAATGCTTTGCTGAATAGGGATGGTTTGCTGAATCAGGGCCTAAATCAGAGGTCCCCAAACTGTGGGGCACACCCCCCTACGGGGACACAGAGGAATATTTGGGGGCACAGTGGGACCTGGGCCAGTCCCTATGAGGGGCGGGGAGGGAGCACCACTCAGCCCCACTCCACCCCCAGCTCCACTCTGCCCCCAGCCCTGCTCCGGCCCCACATCCAGACGCAGCCATGCTCCCAGCCCCAGCCCCAGCCCTGCCCCCATCTGTGGCCCCAGCCTTGGCCCCCTTACCCCTGTCGTTCCCCCTCCCCCGGAGCTACGGCCCTGCTCCCTACCCGGCTCCCTGTGCGGGGGCACAGACAGGGATGGGGGGGCATGATTGTGAAGAGTTGGGGACCATTGGCCTAAATGCATATTATTTCATCAGTGGTAACTTGCAACTTTCATATCTGAGAATGGGTCAAAATCTACTTAGAAAAGCGAAGACTTTCTATTTTGCTAAATCACCCCATTTTTGAGAGCCACTATCACAAATGCTTAGTTATTTGCTCATTAGAGAATGCTGGAATTGTGGTGGGTCACAAGGGTTTCAAGGAGGTTGTGGTCATCTGACCCTTATATATGGAATGACCTCCTTACCCCAGTTCATCAATCAACCACCCTCTCTTCATCCAGATCTCTTCTGAAAACCCATTTCTTCTGTGTAGCCTCCAAGAAGTAAGTCTGTAATAGAAAACCAAAAGAATCTTAATGGAACCTCAAGATATGCACACATCAAAAGGGAGTAATTGTGAGATCTTCTACCTGGGTTGGAGAATTATTTTGGGGGGTGGAAGAGGCAAAAGAAGCAGTCTATAGTTTTGCTAGCTCCAACCCTTTTTGTCTTAGTCCACTCACAAAGACATCTGTTTTTTCAAGAGCAGTTCAGGCAGAAATAATCACTGCTTTAACAAATTAGGCTTGGTCTTCTACTCCAACAATAGAGAGCAAATGGAGTCAATGAAAAGTAAACAAAAACACTCAAGAAACATCAGCTGACCATGCAATCCTCCCGCACAATAAGTTTCCATTAATTTCCATTAATTAACACAATCCAGATTCTCCTAAAACACAAAGAAAGCAAGTGAATGCCATTTTATTTGGGGCTTTTAGTAAAGTGGTAAGAATTTTGATGGCCACATTGATGCAGCATTTGTTTTGTTGACTTACCGTGTTAGCAGAAGATAGAATTCTGTATAAATCCACTGAGTAAATTCTGTTGACTCACTGTGGTAAGTGATGCTTGGAACTCAACCAAAATAGTAAGAGAGATGGTAAGAGATGTAATTTCTTGATATTGTTTGAAAAGGTTAGATGCAAATGTTGGTTGCTATATTTAAAGGAAAACATTTGTTCCATGTCAATAAGAAAGGGACGCAAACTTCAGAGTTCTGATCTGAGCTGGTTTGAGGTTGTGGGATGTTGGATTTGGTTCTGTGAAATGTGAGGACTTAGTTAGATGTGGGTGTTTTCTGTCAGGCCCATCTCTATATTTTTTGAGTTTGCGTTTTAGACTGTTAACTCCTTGAGGCAGGAACTTGTTTTATTTTTGTGTCTTCTAATGCATTGAGCATATTGTTGGCACATAACAAATGGTATATTCTGTAAGTCAAAGGAGAAGCAAATTTCATAAAACAAATTTGTTGATTAGCTTCTCCTGCCTTTATACTACAATTCAAGCTGATAAACTTCTCAGTGGGATAGGACTTTCAGGTGACCTCAGCTTTATTAAGGAAAGTGGTACTAATTCCAAAGAAATACTAATCCCATTTCTTATGCAATATGTTTCACATTTCTCAGTAACGTTCTCTAGGTTTATAACCAACCACTGTCCAAGAAAATGCACTTTAATCAGTCACCAACTATCAGATTTTTTTCACCTTCCAGCCGATCAACAATTATAATTAAAATATTTTTCTTTGTCACCAAACATAGAAAAAATATTGTATTGTCTTAGAGAGAGTTAGAGAGGCACAAGTAGGCATGGTTGTGCCTTATTTGTTCAGCATTGTGAGTCACTTCATCTGAATTTCTGTGCATTTTAAGAGAGTTGTTTAAAAGATCCATTGTGCGGCTTTTGGCAACAAAAAGAATACCAGCACTGTTTGGACACTAATTTAGAATTAATTTTAAAACATAAGTTGTAACATAAGGCCAGATGCAAAAATCCATTGAAGTCAGTGGAACAATTCCCAAGGATTTCAGTGGGCTTTGGATCAGGGCCCTAAAGAACTGTAGAATATTTTTTTTAATTTATCTTTGTTTTCTTTGTTCACATGCTGGAAGACACAAGTTAGATTTTCAGAATCACTTTGCATTTTTGGACCATAGCAGAATTTTTGGTCTTTCAGTTTATCCAACCTAAAGTTGAATTGAGTAAAAAAATGAGAAGCCAATTGCCGCGCTAATGAAAGTAATCCAGCCATGAAGATAGCTTTTCGGCCTTGATCTAGCCCAGTGTTTCCCAAACTTGAGACGCCGCTTGTTTAGGGAAAGCCCCTGGCGGGCAGGGCCAGTCTGTGTACCTGCCGCGTCCGCAGGTTCGGCCGATCATGGCTCCCACTGGCCACAATTCGCTGCTCCAGGCCAATGGGGGCGGCAGGAAGCGGTGGCCAGCACAGCCCTCGGCCGCGCCGCTTCCCGCTGCCCCCACTGGCCTGGAGCGGCAAACCGCGGCCACTGGGAGCCATGATCGGCCGGACCTGTGGACGCGGCAGGTAAACAAACTGGCCCTGCCCGCCAGGGGCTTTCCCTAAACAAGCTGCGTCTCAAGTTTGGGAAACACTGATCTAGTGTACTGTTAACTGACATCTCCTCTGCTGGGGGGATTGTAGGCCACCCTTGCAAGGGAATGGATTAAGTGATCCCATTCCTCACCTCTAACTCATGTGATCCTATGTCATGTGAATTTTAGAGGGTCAGATATAAACTAGGACTGTTTAAACCCCACAGGGTTTCGTTCACAATGGTGTTTGCAAACTGAACCCTGCATTGTGTTTCTTGAGGGATTGACCCCCACAAGATTGCATGGAGATTCAAGTTTACAAACCCAAATTTCCTCCAGACTCTAGGATCCACCTACTTAAAATCTTTGGGGTGTAGTGGTTTCCTGCTATCTCCTGGACATGGTTGCCCCCTTCCTCAGTCTTCAGAAGATCATGTCACCAGCTATGTATTTCTTTCATCTTTTATTTACCAGAGTTCTAGCCAGAGCTACTGCCCTCATATACTGGAGGGTAAGATTGAGGTCTTGAGGCAAGTTCATTCCTGATGTAACTCCATTGGGTCCTCTATTTTGGCTTCAATGGAGTCACCCCATGATGAATTTGGCCATTGAAGTTTGACATGTAATCAGAGTTATGATATGTCAGATAATTATGATCCACAAGACATGTTCATGAAATAAAGGAAAATAAGTGTTTTCCTTTAGGAAAATGCATGTTGATAAAATATTTTACTGTAGCTAGTGACTATAATCTTCATCACTAGAGTCTACTTGGATTGCTGCACCTATGGTAAAACACTTATTTTTAATATTTGCTTATGAAAGGCCTGCTCCTCCAGCTCTCATTGAGGTCAATGGCAAAACACTCAGGATCTGGTCCTAACAAAGCAACAGAGTCAGAACTTAAGATCTGGAACTAGCATTTGCTGGTTGCACCTCTGCTGAGTTCTGGACTAGACATCTGAGAACAGAGAATTCTGTGGTCACCAGTTTACCATTGTGCTTTCAAAGCGAACATCTGCCCATTACAAAGGGTTAAGATAACACCAACTGATGGCACAATGCCTAAAATTAAAAATAAGATGATTATACAAGCATTCTTTCCCTTGCGTGACAGCACAGCCTCTCATGCTGCCACTGTGGGAATGGGAATCTCCAACCCACGCAGCTCTGGGGGACTCCATAGGGATTCCAGAAATGTTTACAATCCACAGTGAAAACAAAATGATAGAGTTAGCTCCATGTTGCAAGTTGTGGAGAGGCGGGGGAAAGAATCGTATCTGAAAAACTAAGGAAATGGGAAAACATAAGTAAAGCTAATGAGTATATGCAAAAATAAAATCTAGCAAAGTGGGCACTCTGGCATTATGCTCAGTGCTGTACAGAATGTGGAGTAGACAAGGTCCCTTTCCAAAGAAGATTACCATTGAATAAGATTATTAGACTAAGACTTTTTAGGGTGACTTGAACTATGCATCCTGGAAAACTGCTTTGGGGAACTTGGGGGAAGAAAGAAGCAAATTATGGAACAGACAAATCGGATTGCTCTGAATTCCTGGAAGTAATGTTTTTCATGGAGGACTTTCCCCTCTGTCCTAAGCATTACTATTAAAGAGAACCCTCTATATCTATAGAAAGAGCTTAAAGAACACCTGGGTGATGGACTAATAAGAGTTACATTGACTCTTTGCTAGCTGAGAGGTCCCTTTGTGAAGAATATTAGCTAATTTATAGGCAATGAGAAGGAAGGTCCCTCGCTGCATACATCACAATCAAAAGAGTTAATGTACACATATAGATCCTGATTCTCCTCTCACTTTCCCACCTGTACCAGTGTAAAACTGATCTACACTGGCATAAGTGAGAGATGAATCAGGCCCTTTATGTCTGCCACTACTAATTTTTTTTCCTGGAAACAGAGCGGATGAGAGGAGCATTCCCATTTTACCTGCCAAACCTGTACTAGACAAAGCTTTCTTTTATCACTGGACACACTGCTGCCATCTCCAGCACTCTCTTCTTGCATAAAGCCTACTTCTATAACTGGTTCTTTTTAATTCGGGGGGGGGGGAGGTTTTACACTACACACTCAGTTCCTCTATGTGCCTGACTGTTATCTTTTATTATTGTTATTAATATATATTATCTGTATTGCAGCAGTGCCTACAACATGCTAGGCTCTATCTAGATCAATATGAAGACATCACTGTCCTTAACCAGAACCTTAACTTTGCTTTGATGGGCAGAAACCTTGAAGCCGTCTCTAACCCCAACTTTCTTTCCCTCTTGATTTTCAGACCAAGATTGCATGCCAGTTTCAGCCTGCTCAATTGCCACCTACTTTGCATATATACAACAAGCATGTGCATGCACAAAAGCAGGGATTTTCATGCCCACAGAGTTAAATGGCAACTATCCATATAGCTATCCAGTGCACACGCTCAAGTCTTTGATTTACACATGTGTATGTGGTAGTGTCTGCCGTAAGATGTCATGCACTTGAACACATAATCTCAGTCTGAAAATCAGTCCTCTAATTTCTTGAGTATGATTGTTCCTTCTTTTACATTCTTCCTAAATGCTTCTTCTTCAAACTTCAGGTGTCCAGAACTCTGCAGCCAAATGACTTTCTCACTCCAGGAAGCAGGAACACTGTGTAACAACCTAACCCTCTGTCATTTCTGATGGCTTTGTAGTTTTTTCTAAATCCAATGTATATTGTCTCTCCATGGACATGTATTATGCTATCTCTCTATGTTTGCTTGCCTATTTCCTGTCTATTTCACTCATCTCTTCCACTATTGTCTTCCTCTCTCTTACCTCCACAGGTAGGGAATCACTCATTCATTTATGCTGCCCCTTTTATGGCCCTTTTCCCCTCATTCATCCCCTCGAATGACTTCCCCACTTCAAATTTCACCTTAAATCCTTTGTTTTGTTGTAACGAAGATTAGCTTTCTCTGAAAACGGTGTTGTGACATCATGAGTGGAGATCACTGTATGCTACAATAGTACTGTATCGTAGCACAGTGAAAACGAGCCAAGTAAACCTTAGCCACTTTCATTTCAGCACTGCAAAGGGATGAAGCTGCAGTACATAGTCTTTGCTGTTAGCTGGATAGAGCCACCAGAAATGGTCAAGCAGCCTGTAGAGAAATTATAATTCTTGGAGCAATATTAATCGATTAATCTAACACTGCTAAATAGCCCTGCAGTGTTCCTTGTGGGGCAGCAGTTGCCACTGCAGGCCAGCTGAGAATCAGTCACTTTCTGGTAACTTAGTGGGAGAAATCCTGGCCCCTTTGAAGTTAATGGGAGTTTTGCCATTGACTTCAATGGGGCCTGGATTTCATCCTGTCTCTCTACCTATCAATAATGGAAATGTTGCTGGGTAGCTATTGCTAAAAAATCACCCATGAAATCGCAAGTGTCCAGAGATAATTCTTCAAGAACTGACTAATATCTCAGTTGTAGTAGAGTTTATCAGTGGCTTAATCATCACTGGGAGAGTTCTCCTCTCCTGAATCTGTCGATCCTACCCATACAATTTTTACTGGCTGTTGGCACAATTCTTGGAAAAACTGCAGGGGCTGATGGAGATTTATAAAATGGATTAGCTTTTCGGGACTCCAGCAATAATATGTGTGGTATTTCAGTCTATTTTGATCTGAAATGAATTAGCATCTCTTAAAAAACAGAGAACAAATTACTATGCTAATCAAGCTACATTGAACTATGAATTATAGCCAATATAATAAACTTATATAAAGGCCTGATTCAGAGAGCTGCTAAATGCTGTGGGCCTTTCATATTCAGGCTCTAAAAATAAATGTTTGCAGAATACATTCTTGATAAAAAGGCATTCTATTAGTAAACAGATTACTTTTAATATGTGCCAGGTATTATCCTCAGAGCTCATGATTATGCTCTGACAGTGCCATTCTTCATTAAGGGTGAAATGCACCCCAGTGCAGTGGGCCTGCGCAAAGCTTATGCATCACTTTAACCTTATTTCAAGAGAGATAAGTGGTGCACAGGTCTTATGCTGGCCACCTAAACAGAGGTGAATTAATCCCAAATGGAATGATATTGTTCTGGATAAGAACAAACTAATGAATTCCAATGCTTTGTATTGTCAATTACAGTATTTGTGCTATTTTATGATGCACTGGAGTTGTGAGTATTTCCAGACATTCTGATGTTTACATTTGTAAACTACAACATTCCAATTTCCAGACCTTCAAACTTAAAAATAAAATTCTCCCTGAATTTCCTGACTTTCAGAGTTTTTTAAATTAACTGCTACAGCATTCTAAGAATGTTATTTTAAATTGAGAGATCTATTTACAGTCTTAATTCTATTTAAGCAAGGTTGGTGTTTTGGGGCTGGGATTGTCTTTATGGTTGATCAGTGCCATGTCCTCTTTACAATAAGAAGTGACAGTGAGGGGCCAACTTGCCAAATCTCTAATGATCTCTTCCTAGCTAAAGCTCAGACCCAGTACCCCACCTTCATTCTCCTTGACATGCCAGCCGCCTTTGACATCATCAACCATGCTCTTCTTGACATCTTGTTCTCTTGGCTTGTATAACTCTGTCCTTTCCTGGTTCTCCTTTCACCTCTCTAGTCACTCATTCAGCATATTCTTTGGAGGATCCTCCTCATCTACCTTCCAGTTGTCTGTGGGGATTCCACAGGCTCTGATCTTGGTCCTCTTTTCTTCTTCCTCCAAACCTTATCGCTGGTCATTTTATTTGTAAACACAAATTTAACTACCATCTCTATGCTAACTTCTAGATCTACCTCTCTACTTCAGAATTGTCTCCTTCTGTCCAAATTAAAATCTTGGCCTAGTTACGTTCACAGCATACACACAGAAAAGCCAAACAAAAAAAATACTGCTCACAAAAGTGTAACACTGCTTTATTTCTTAGAATGCAGGTAACATAAGAGAACCCAAAAACAAAGAGCATCAAAGCATGCTGCTCCCTAAACCAACTCAGCTGTCTGGCTGCAGACTGATTGCTGCTCCCAGATCACACACTTCACCACAGAGTTCCCTAGCCTGCAAGCAGGACCAGGAACCCTTCATTCATTCCTCACACTCTTACAGTGATAGCTTGCAATTTCAACACAGTCCTCAATACACCAGAGGCCTCTCTCTCAGATATCCCCTCATGGATGTCTAGCCGTCAGCTCAAGCTCAACATGGCTCAGGTCAGGTGGAGCTTTGAGACTGCTGGATGTGGAGGCAAGAGTGTGACTGGGGGGGCTATAGCAGCTGTTGCAGCACCCGGGCTTGGCCTGGGGAGCAGGTAGGAACCGGGGTGATCAGGCCAGGGCTGGGAGCAACTACCCCTGGCCCAAATCCCCAAGATCCTTCTTCCCAACCTGGTGCCAGCTGTCTCCCTCCTCCAAATCTTCAGTAGCTCCCTTCACATGCCGTGCAGAGCACCACCCTGCTCCCCCTCCTATCCCTGGCACCCCGACTGTCTCCCTCTCCCCCACGGAGCACCCATCCTAACATTCCCCGACATCCCAACTTTCTCCCACTCCCTCTGAGTCTCCCCGCTCCCCATGTTAGTACATTTAGGTTTCCATGTGCACCTCCACCCTTCCCATTTCAAAGCGACCTTCTGCCACCTTTGGATGGTTTTCCTAGTCCGTTGCTTTGAATCCCTCCACTGGCTCCCCCTTGTCAATTGCATCAAACATAAGCTGCTTGTTGTCTTTTTCAAGGTTCTTCACAATCAGTCCCCCCATCCATCATCTCATCCATCATCATGGTGTCGATGCTTGCCTCCACTCACCCGATAATAACAGCCTTCACTGCTGACTTGTTACATTGTCAAACGAGCACCTTTGTGCTTTCTCCCATGCTGCCCTTTTTGCTTCGGAGGTGCTCCCCATAAATATTCACAAAGCTACCTCATTGTCCCCCTTCAAATCCCTCCTTAAAACTCTCCTTTGCCGTGATGCCTACAAAAAACTGGACAATGGTTAGGTTGCTGGTGTGCTAAAACCACACCTTTTCATGCTGGTCAATACTGTGTCATTATTTATTTGTGCTCCCTCATCTGTCTGAATCCAGCTGTTATCTCTAATTGTATACTTAGACTGTAAACTCTATGGGGCATGGATATCTTTTTGTTATGTTTGTACAGAGCCTAGCACAATGGGGTCATGGTTCATGATTAGAGCTCCTAAGTGCTATGGTAAAAATAATTAATAATAATAATAATTAATAGCATAATACTGTAGCTCAATCTGCATGTATTTCATGCTTTATCTATGTAGTGAATTTTAGTCAGAGTTCTTTGTCAACACGGTGGACACTGTAACTAAGCTGGTCAATTCTGGAAGAAAGGATTCAGCTTGGATTTCACATATGCCTTTTGAGTCCTAGTAAAAAGTTGCATTCAGTTACTGACTTGTGTTACGCAGTAGGTCACACTAGATGATCACAATGGTTCCATCGGATCTTAAAAATCTTTGAACCTATAAATCAATTTATGATGCTGTGATTCAGGCTTAACTTCTGAGTAGGTTTGTACAGATTTTTAAGTTACTTTATACACAGTGTAGCCCATATAATGCTTATAACTGTATGCTTTGAGCCAATGGGAAAATCATTTTCCTTAAAGCCCCAGCTGCGGGAGTCATGTTATTACATAGGAATTTCTACTTTCATTTGTGGGCGGGGGGAAGGGAGAGGGAGGAAAAGGACGTTTCTAGCTCTCATGTTTCAGAAAAAACCTTGAAAATGTGAACCCTGATGTCTCAAAAACCAGGAGACAAATCAAAAGAACCCAACATTTATTATTTTTTAAAATCTTGATTTTTAAGCATATCTCATGATTTTGGGGGCCTGACTTGTGAGTTTTGTATGCTCGGGTTCTGCAATACTATCCCCGTCAGGTTGGCTATGGCTCCCAGTTTAGATGAGTTTTTAAAATATACTTTTATAGAACATACGACCAATAGAAATACTTCCATCATATTAAACAAAAAAGAGACATCTTGTAACACAAATAAACATTCCCCTGTAATGTTTGTAATAATTCAGACAACACTGCAGAGCCTGTATCAGAACCCAAACCTAAACAACTTGACTCTAAAGCAACGTGAAACTGACTAGTTGCCTATGTTCATTGTCCCAGCGCAGAGAACTGCAAAAAAGTAAACAGACATCATAAAGACTGGCAAGTCCATTCAATTGCTAAAATGATCTCTCTCTGAATAATTCCAGCTGTTATTAGTTAGAGAGATAAGGACATTTTTTCTAATCTGACATTGCCCTTTGGTAGGAGTAGTTGCCTTTAGGAAAATTGGTCTCTGCACAGGATTATGTAAACAATATAGAAGCACATTTTGTCACTGAGGCACAGGCCTGCATTAGAGGTGTTATGAAGTCACACTTCCTGGGGAAGTTGAAGGAAGCAATTGGAAACTGCTACTGTCTGCATGGTCCGCCTGGGAGACAGCAGCTTTCCTGGGAATAGCAACAGAGGGTCCTGTGGCACCTTCGAGACTAACAGAAGTACTGGGAGCATAAGCTTTCGTGGGTAAGAACCTCACTTCTTTCTTGCATCTGAAGAAGTGAGGTTCTTACCCACGAAAGCTTATGCTCCCAGTACTTCTGTTAGTCTCAAAGGTGCCACAGGACCCTCTGTTGCTTTTTACAGATTCAGACTAACACGGCTACCCCTCTGATACTTTCCTGGGACTGTTAGTCTCCTCCATGAGCCAGTGGATGGAAAGTGCGCAGAGCCATGCCCCCCAGGCACAAATCAGTGGAACTGAGTCAGCATGAGGGGGAGGTATGCTGCACTTTGTAAAGGACTGCAGTGACTTATTTCCTCCTGGAGTTAAGGAGAAGCAGGGAGATAATTGTGGCTTTCTGAATCACCATCCCTTCCCAGGGTTGCTGTGTGCACCACCCCTCCTTACACAAGGCGAAACATTCAGTCTCAGTATAGCCCTCTAAGAGGTGAAAGGCTGTGTGTGTAGTACTCTGTGTAATAATAAAAATGCACGTCTACATAGTCTACCATGTGAGTAAAACAATCCAGATACCAGTACGTCACCAGTTTTCTTATCAAAGGTTAGCAGCCAATTTCCATGACTATTTTTATCCTTTATTGTGTGCAAATATACAAGCATTTTAAATGCCACTTTGAAGGCTGGAGAGCACGATTTCTTTTTGTGTCAGGCCCTTTAACATTATTTTCTGAGTGAAATGCACCTGCTTATATAAAATCAGAGCAGATTTTTAAAAAAGCATTTTGAGAACTGAATAGTTGTGGTTGTTGCAGAAAGGTGCTTAGATACTGGATTAGGAATTTGCAGGATCAAAGGTGCAGTTAAGATGCCAGGGAACTCATCCAAATCACACCGTCACTAATATTCTTTAGGGAATACTGGGCTGTTTTGTACACAGCACATTTGGTTCCAAGTAACTTAAAACCTAAAGAATTGAAATGATCACACTCTGGGACCAAACCTTTCATGGTGTTGAGCATCCACGATGCATGTTGGGCCAGGTATTCATTCACACTATGGCTCCTTTACACCACACTGGTAGTGTAAAAAGTCCGTAAAGTAGCAGTAAATTACATTTAAGGCCCCTTTACAATATTAGAGTGGTGCAAAGAAGCCACACTGTAAATGAGAATTTGGCCTATCCTCAGTACAAGCCCAGCACCTCTCAGGAGGCCTCAGCACCTTTTGGCATTGGGCCCACAGAGAAGTGTCTCAGGCAGGGAAGATACTTCATTTTTGTACAGTTTGAGTAGAGAAAAGCTCTTGTTTAACGAGAATGTTTTAAAAGAGAATGTAGAGCCTGATCCTGAAAACACTTTTTCATGTGAGCAGCCTCGCTGACCTGAAAAGGACAGCTCACACAAGGGAGGGGCTGCAATGATGGGGTGAAATCCTAGGCTTCCTGAAGTAAATGCCTAAGCTCCCATTGACTTCAACAGGGTCAGAATTTCACCCCATGTCTTTGGTGCTATGGGAGATGCCAGACTGACAGCCTGGCAGACTCATGTAGGGTGACCAGATCACAGGGATGAAATATCGGGACGCAGTGGGGAGGCGGGGGGCGGAGCAAAAAAAAAAATGGCGGCGGAGCAACAACAAAAAAAAAAGCAGTTTTGCAGGGGCCGGGGGCACGCTGCCTTCCCTGCGGAGCTGCCCGCCCAGGGCGCATGTGGCGTGTCCCGCTGCCGGCGGGGAGCCCTGCGCCTCTCCCGCTTGGCTGCACACCAGTGGCTCCTTCCCGGCAGGGCGAGCCACTGGAGTGCAGCCAAGCGGGAGAGGCGCAGGGCTCCCCAGCAGCAGCGGGGAAGTTTATCGGTTCGGTGGACCCCGGCCGGCTCCTTGCCCCTGTCCGCCGGCCGCCCCGCCTGGGACAAGTCTCGCCCCCACAGCCCCTCTCCGCCATGTGTCTCTGGCGGGCGGCCCACGCCCCCGGGCTGCGCCGCCCACCCGGGCCCTGCCCGCTCTGCGCTGCCCCCTGACCCCCTGCGCTGCCCCGTGGGCTGCAGGGCTGGAGCAGCCTCCATGCTGCACTGCAGCGCTCCCGGCCCTGGCCGGCCATGGCCCATGCGCCCAGGCTGCTGCACAGGGGTGTCTCCTCCCCAGGCCCGGATTGGGATCCGAGGGGGCGGGGCTGGGGCGGGGATTTGGGGAGGGATCTAATGGGGGCAGCAGGGGACGGAGTCGGGGTGGGGGGAGGCAGAGCCCCTTCGGGCTCTGCCTGTGCGCTGGAGCGGAGGGCAAAATTGTTTATTTGTCCAGTGTCCCAACCAAACATCGGGACAAACAAGCAAAAATCGGGAAGTCTGGTCACCCTAGACTCATGCCCTCTGTTTACCTTACAGTAAAGACAGTGCAAACTCCCCCATGCCTCAGACTTTTTCTGGACTTACCAATTCTAGTCATGAGAGGGTAGTTGAGTCTTCATGTCCCTACATCCCTTGGCCGGTATGCTGAGATTGCCAACAAAGGTGTCAGTTCAGATGTTTGTCCTTAGGAATTAGATGAAGAATGCCAAATCATTTCACATAAGCCACCACACAGCCAGAAGATAGCAATGGCTTTTGCTGGCTATTAACCTACATTAGATTTGATGCTGTGACCTAGATGTGAAGGGTCTCATATCTCTTCTATAAGCCATCTATTCCCTTATGAAATCTATCCCTAGGGCAATTAAATATAGAGGCTTGATTTGTTTCTCACCAGGGGTTTTCTACCATAGGCTCTGATTCTGCTCAAACTGAAGTCAATGGAGCTTTCAATGGAAGCAAAATTGCGCCCTTAGTGAGTTCTAAGGGTGAAAAAAAGTCAAAATTAACAAAACTAGGGGAATAAAACTTCAGAAAATACCAAAGCAAGACTGTTGGCTATTTTTAGTGGGTAAAGAGATGACAAATCAAGGAAACTTGATGACTTAGAAGTTTTCAGCATATGAGAATATCTTTTTGAGTGTGTAACACTCTTTAATATTATAATTCCTGTCTTTCTAGAGGTGCAATTGTTAGTAACTTTTTTCATGTGTCTCAGGGGTGGCTGCATTTCAGTAGTTAGGTGAATCCCTACATAAATATAGGTTAATATTTTCAAAAGCGCTTTTGTGCCTTAGAAACCTAACTCTCATTTACAAAAGTGATCAAAGCACTGAGGAGCCTAAACCTCACTGAAAGTCAGTGGGACTCTCATGGGCATACTCCCTCCACCACACCTCCCTGGGATTCGATGGGGTCCTGTACTCAGCCTCTTGTCATCCAGGTCTGGAAATGGAAACTCAGCCCTCTGGTTGGGGTCCGCCGGAGCTTGCTCCTTCCAGGGCTTAGGAGAAAAGGAACAAAGGAAAGGAAAAACAAATGAACAGGCTCAAACGTCTCGCAGGCCTCCCTTCCATAGAGGAACCTTTGGTGAGTTGCAGTCAGCATTTTTGAAAATCAGTCAAACAGGGCTGATTAAAAAAATGTTTTAAAATAATTCATGCAAATTTTGGAAAAAATGGTCATGGAAATTAAAGATGTTGATGAAATTTGATACTAAAAAGAATTTGACTATCTCAGAGTTGGTTGAAAAATACACCGAAAATAATAAAAATTTGCCCCCCCCCCAATTTTTTCCATTTCAAATTTTGATGAAAAATGACAAAATTAAACTTTGGTAAATGTTGTCCAGCTCCGTCTAATATTAAAGTAGAGCCCAGATGCTCAAAGGTATTTAGGCACCTAACTCCCATTGAAATCCTTGGGAGTTAGGCACCTAAATACCTTTGACGATCTGGACCATAGGAGCCTAATTGTAGGTTCCTAGTTTTAAAAATCTTAGAATCATTATGTTTACAATATCATTTACTCTCCCTGACTAACAGTCACAGTGGAAGTTGCTCCTTAGAGCTCTGACCCACAACATGTCACTGGACCAGTCGTTAACACTCATGTTGTCATGTTGCAACCACTATTATATATTTGCAACAAATCTTGTACAAAATGTGGCATGTAAGATATCTATAAAAAGGTTATGATTTGCTGGTTATGATTATGCTATCTGTATCCATGTATCATTTTTGTATTTGAAGTTATGAATATTAGCTCTATACCTGGATTTCAAATGTTTGCTCTTGGGTTAATGCCCAGGAAGTAGTTAGCCAGCACGTCTTGGAGGGACTATTCAAATAGAGTGGCCCATCAAAAGGACACTTAACTCATAATGGACCATGGGAGGCGCCTATCTACACTGAGTGGACTGTCCTGTAAATGTGCTGTCTGGAATATAGGTAATGGCTTCCTGAAATGACTGAGTGAAATTGGGCATGAACATGTGACTTGCCATGTGACTCCAAACACTATCTGATCACCTGTGATTCTCCACTAGCTGGGTTGAGGTTTTTGTTTAAAACAATGGGTTTTCCTCCACATGGCAGAGAATATAAATGGCCCTGGAAATCCCTCTATTTTGCCTCTTTCTTGCCCAATCCTCTGGACTATACTAATGGGAGCATTCTAACCAATGGACTGAGGTCCTTCCAATGATTTGGAAGCAACCAGAGACTTATTAATTCAGCAGTTTATTCCATAACTGCTACAAGCCTGAGCCAAGAACTTTGCAATTACTGTATGCATTTGACAGGTTTCAGAGTAGTAGCCGTGTTAGTCTGTATCAGCATAAAGAACGAGGAGTATTTGTGGCACCTTAGAGACTAACAAATTTATTTGGGCATAAGCTTTTGTGGGCTAAAACCCACTTCATCGGATGCATGCAGTGGAAAATACAGTAGGAAGCTATATATACACACACACAGAGAACATGAAAAAATGGGGGTTGCCATACCAACTCTAATGAGACTAATTAATTAAGGTGGGCTATTATCAGCAGGAGAAAAAAAACTTTTGTAGTGATAATCAGGATGGCCCATTTCAAACAGTTGACAAGAAGGTGTGAGTAACAGTAGGGGAAAAATTAGCATGGAGACATAGTTTTTACTTTGTGTAATGACCTATCCACTCCCAGTCTTTATTCAAGTCTAATTTAATGGTGTCCAATTTGCAAATTAATTCCAGTTCTGCAGTTTCTCATTGGAGTCTGTTTTTGAAGTTTTTTTGTTGAAGAATTGCAACTTTTAGGTCTGTAATTGAGTGTCCAGAGAGGTTGAAGTGTTCTCCAACTGGTCTTTGAAAATTATAATTCTTGACATCTGATTTGTGTCCATTTATTCTTTTGCATAGAGACTGTCTGGTTTGGCCAATGTACATGGCAGAGGGGCATTGCTGGCACATGATGGCATATATCACATTGGTAGATGTGCAGGTGAACAAGCTCCTGATGGTGTGGCTGATGTGATTAGGTCCTATGATGGTGTCCCTTGAATATATATGTGGACAGAGTTGGCAACGGACTTTGTTGCAAGGATAAGTTCTTGAGTTAGTGTTTTTGTTATGTGGTTGCTGGTGAGTATTTGCTTCAGGTTGGGGAGCTGTCTGTAAGCGAGGACTGGCCTGTCTCCCAAGATCTGTGAGAGTGAGGGATCATCCTTCAGAATAGGTTGTAGATCCTTGATGATGTGCTGGAGAGGTTTTAGTTGGTGGCTGAAGGTGACGGCTAGTGGTGTTCTGTTACTTTCTTTGTTGGGCCTGTCCTGTAGTAGGTGACTTCTGGGTACTCTTCTGGCTCTGTCAATCTGTTTCTTCACTTCAGCAGGTGGGTATTGTAGTTTTAAGAACGCTTGATAGAGATCTTGTAGGTGTTTGTCTCTGTCTGAGGGATTGGAGCAAATGTGGTTGTATCTTAGAGCTTGGCTGTAGACAATGGATAGTGTGATGTGGTCTGGATGAAAGCTGGAGGCATGTAGGTAAGTATAGCGGTCACTAGGTTTCTGGTATAGTGTTTATGTGACCATCGCTTATTAGCATTGTATGCATTTGATTCTTTTAACCAATTTTAACTCTCATCTTTCTTTCTTTCTTCTATGAATAACCTTTAGATTTTAGATACTAAAGGATTGGCATCAGCATGATTTTTGGATAAGATCTAAGTTATATATTGACCTGGGTGTGTGGCTGATCCTTTTGGATCAGAAAAACCTTTTATTTGATGAGACTGGTTGTAAAGAACCACTCATCTCTGAATCCAGTGTTTTTGGTGGTGATATAAGAACTGGAATGCCCAAGAAAACTGCTTTTATGACTTCTTGTTAGCCAGTGTGGTGAAACAGAAGTTTACTTTTGTGGCTGGTTTGGTGTATCCTATGGGGGATTAGCCACTAGTCTTGGGCTGTATCTGCCCTATTTCTCAGCAGTTCGTCCTGAATTTGGCATTCTCAGTTGTGACCCACTAAGGCACAGTTACAGATGTACTCATATAGAGTACAGAAAATGCAACATGGCTTCAGTGTTCTCACCTTTTCAGAATGTTTTTCAAAAGAAGCAGATTGGTGAGAGTGGATAGTCTAGGTAACAACATCTTCTGTGTGTCTCACAGATAATCTACCAGATAAGGACTCATTAGCTGTCCTCAGTCTCCTAGAACTATTTGTGTATTTCTAGTGAATGGGCACATGATAGATAGATGGTAGCAGTGGCTGGGATTTTCAAAGACCCTAAGGGAGATCAGCACTGAACTCCTATTGAAAATCTGGGGGAGTTATGAATATTTTAGGGCTCTTTGAAAACCCCAGGCCAGGTGCATATAGTATCATGCCGTTATGTCTATTTACTGTAATAATTTGACATTAAACTATTTAATAATAATAATAAAATCCCATACTAAGTCTCTTTTGTTTCTTGTTCCTTTTAGTCACTTTTTGCCTCTTCTTTACTATATCATGGTGTATTATTTTTCCTCTGATTGTTGGTTCTTTCCTTTCCACCCCTTCCTCTCATTCCTTGCACTGTGTGCTTTCCCTCCTGGCCCTATGTTCATTCTCTCCTCTCTCAATAATCTCTCACACCTCACTGCACAAGCACATAAATCCTTTTTCTACACATACCCTTTCTTCCCCAAATCGACTCATTGTATTAACAGGCAGATACACATCCAGATCCATCCCTCTGCTTAATCTCCTTAAAGAAGTGTGAGTAAGTTGTCTTAGTGCTGGGCTGGCCCTAGCTTGTGTGTCTGGCTTATAAGGATATGTCTACCCTACAAGTGCTACAATGGTACAGTGCTGTAGTGTATGTAGACATTTACTACAGCGATGGAAAAATTATTCTGTTGTCCTTGCTGCTTCTAAAGCAGGGGTTAAATTGTCCTAACTACATCACACAGGGCATGCAATTTTTCACAGACCTGTGTGATATAGCTGGGTTGACCTAAGTTTTAGGCATGGACCAGGCCTGAGAGTCTGTTCCCCAGTTCCTTCTGTGGAATGGAGGGGACCCAGAAGCAGAAGATGTTTTTCTATCAGTTCTCCCAGAGAGGATGGGGAATCTTCTTTACATCTTCTCTGGTGCGTCATCTTTCCTTCCACTTCCTTGAAGGGCGGGTCTAGTCGGGCTCTTTCTTCTCTCTTCTCTGCACAGACTAAGATGAGGAGGCCTCCAGGAGCTATGGACACTTGAACAGATTTTTCAGTTGGGCTTCAATGTTGGAAATTTAAAATTCCTCACGCTCTTTTTAGTTCACGCTGGAGCACAAAGCCCTGGAGCACATGATCTTTGAACTGAGGGCTTGTCTACGTGGGAAATCACCTGGAATAGTTTTTGAGGAATAATTATTCTGCAATAGCTGCTTATACGGCCACTCTTATTTACACTAAAAGTTTCTTTTTATACTTTAGCTTAATCCACCTCCAAGTCTGTTTTGGAAGTAGATTAAGCTAAACTGCAAAATGGCACTCTTAGTGCAAAATAAATGTGTCCACATGGGCAGTTAGTACAGAGTAGCTGTTGAGCTTTACATTCACACTCTTGTTTATTTTGCAATAGCTTTCCCCATGTAGACAAGCCCTTGCACGCAGATCAACAGAATTAAGGACAGGGAGAGCTATGAATAAAGACAGAGGGAAGGCATCGGTGCAGGTAGGCCTCAGAATGATTATGCTCATTGTTTCAGTGTGTGTTGTTCCAGATAGCTACTCACAACATGTGGGTAAATTAAAAGCAGGGGATCTCAACCTGGGGTACGTCACCACCCTGCCCTTCTCATGTTGCTAAATGGGAGAGAGGTCTCAACATGCAGAAGTTGAGAACCACTTATCTACAGTTTCACACCTCAGTGCCATGCCTAAAAGAAACTGTGGCAAAGTAATATATTGTGCCTGTTCAACACATTCTGTTGAGACTTATAATTTGGTTATTCCTAAATCAGACTTCTTTAATCATGTCTTAGGCATGTGTGTTTATTGACATCTAGAGCCATGACAAATGTGAACTTTTAAAATAAAGCTGTTTTTGAGATATAAGAGCACAGAAAGCTTCTGAGTAACTTTCTTAATGTGTAAAATCCACCATTTGTTGTGCTCTGGTAACTCAAAAATGGCCAAACTGAATTTTACCAAACTTGCAGAAAGAAAGAAAGAAAGAAAGAAAGAAAGAAAGAAATGCTTTTGAGTTAGTAACAAGAATGAACATTTTCAACCCAAAGGGTTATTATTTTCAGATTTATAAGCATGTGAAAAAATGGGCTGATAATTAAACTTCCTTCTTCTCATTCCAAACTTAGTGCTGCAAGTGGAGTTCTACAAGGGCTTAATCCTAAATTCACTGACATCCGTGACAAAGCTCCCACTAACTTTAATGGTGCAGATTCAGAATTGTAGTCGGTTTTTTGTAACAGTTACATTCTGGCATTCTCAAATTTCCCAAGTAGGCCAGAACATAAAAAGTGGGGCTAGCTGCTAGATGTGGCCTAAACTCACCAAATCTGTACATCATCTATGAACAACCAACCTTAATTTTAAAACAAAAAATCTAAATGTGGAAAGAAATATCAGACTGTACTAACATACAGTATTCAACTGTTATCATGGTAAGGGATTTCCTGTTTCCCCCCTGAAACTTCTTAAAAGTTGTTTGTAGAGAATTGAATTGTGTATTGAAGAATTAAAATGACTCAGTTGTCTTATTTAGTTTGATTTTTAAAATTCTGTTTCTCCTAGTTTAAAACAAATAACTCACAGGAAGCGGTCACTCATTATTAAAAATGTTGCAGATGTTTTTATCAGGAATATGTACTATTTTGTTGCTATGGGGTTGTAGGTTTTGATTTTTTTAGGGAACAAATATATAGAATTTCATGGCCATATAAAGATAAAAGTTCAAATGTTAGGCTTACAAACTTCCAAGTGCTCCTTTAAATACCACTGTTGTATTCACATCAACATAAGGGTGTGTTAAGACTGGATAATTAAATCAGAAGATAATTAGAGATAATTTTTAAATGTAGCAAATGGGGCATTAGTCAAACAACTCTTTTTTAAAAAAAAACAACAACAACTGTGGTTCTGATTTCTTGGCCATTTCATTTAATTATTCCCCTAATTTTATTTTATAACATTTTCTTTGTTTAAATTTAAATGTGAGAAGAAAAATACTTAGGGGTGACGAGTGCTGAACATGCATTAACTTTCAAATGTGTGATGTAGAAGGTTTAAAATATAGGAATTTGTTGCATTTTAAGACAGTAGGGAACATGGTCATGCATATTACCCGAAATCACATGGTAAATGCAGCTGTTATGACTAGGGTTACCGGGTGTCCAATTTTCGACCAAAACGCCCAGTCGAAAAGGGACCCTGGTGGCTCTGGTCAGCACTGCTGACTGGGCCATTAAAAGTCCGGAGGGCAGCGCAGCAGGGCTAAGGCAGGCTCCCTGCCTGCTGTGGCTCCGCGCAGCTCCTGGAAGCAGTGGCATGTCCCCCCTCCGGCTCCTACGCGTAGGGGCAGCCAGGGGGCTCGGCACGCTGCCCCCACCCCAAGCGCTGGTTCCGCAGTTCCCATTGGCTGGAAACCATGGGAGCTGCAGGGGTGGTGCCTGCAGATGGGGCAGCATGCAGAGCCTCCCTGGCTACCCCATGTGTAGGAGCTGGATGGGGAACATGCCACTGCTTCTGGGAGCAGCCTGAGGTAAGTGCCACCTGGAGTCTGCGCCTCTGACCCCCTCCCGCACCTCAAACCCCTCATCCCCAGCCCCACCTCAGAGATCGTACTCCCAGCCGGAGTCCTTCCCCACGCCCCAGCCCTGATCACCCTCCGAAGCCCTCGCTCCCAGCCCAGAGCACCTTCCTATACCCAAACCCCTAATCCCCACAGCAACCATTTAAGAGTACGGTAAGATTACACCTCAGTTTAGGACAGGAAATAAAGAATACCTTATCCAATTGAGACTGCAGGGGGAAATAGATCAGAAAACTGAGGAATAACACCTTGGACTTTTGAGAAAGTGCCTTGGGATCTTTAATGACCACAAGTTGCCATAACCTAGCTTCAAGCCTCATCTGAAAAATGGCATCTCCAGCAGCACAGTGCCCCCTACTGGAGCATTGGTTTAGTACTGACTCAGTGGGAAGGGTGCCACCTACTGGATCACCAACAAGATTGCCTGTAGCATCTGGGATATTTTTGAGGCCTGATCCTGACTAGGTTGTAAAGGCTGATAAGCTCATAGTGTCATATGGTATGGCCATGCTTACAATCCTGATTTTATGCCCTTTCCAGAAGATGACCACGGTTTTCATATTACCTAAAGAGTTTATCATTTCCTGTACTAATTGTAACATAGCTAAATATTTTCTAGGTTACCTAACCAAACTTCTGCAAAATCACTCTGTGTATGCCTGTGATGGCGATCGTTTGAGCCTGCAGTGTCCTCGACATTCAACAATAAGTGTCCAATCAGCATTTTACGGGCAAGATTACCAAATGTGTAGTACACAGCAGCCTGAAACCGCGATGAAAGACCCCTTAAACTGTGTGGCGTCTACCACTTTGCAGGTATCACATATTGTAGATGATTTTTAAAAAGCAGAATGTTTTTAGATCAGATTTCAGTTTTGTGACCCATATTCTATGAAAATGCCAAGTATTCACAATGTTAAGTGAATTCCACAATGTTTCAACTGGTATATAACACAAAATGGCACACTTTAGACCAGCAGAGATATCAGGTGAATAGGTTTTATTATTCCTGTAGGCTTGAAAAAGATTTTCAGGGTTCCTTCTATACTAACCTCCCCTTTTTCCACACTTAACCCCCCATTTTTGAGGCCCTCAACACCCATCCTTTTAGCCAAGCCGATCTGGTCAGAATAGTCTTAATCAGTCTCAAGGACCCCTGACATGAGGCACGGCTTACCCCAGCAGCTGAACATACTGAGCCAAATTAATCACCCAGAGTGTCAGATAACAGCACTTGAACCTGGATCACCAGCATGGCAAAGCTGAGAAAACTCTCTGGCCACAACAACCTACTTTATCATAAATTTGACAGGAATATTGAGGTTTACCAATAATATCCTAAGAGTTGCTTCACATACAGAGTAGAGTATGGCTTACATTGCAGTTCATTACTTGCTGTCATGGGAATTTCTTTACATAAGTTGAGGAAGTCCGCCCTTCGAGTATAGTCAAGAGCTTGTTTCAGCACAGTAAAGAAGGGCTAGAGTTCCTCGGTTAGGCTATGCTTCAGCAAAGCATTGTCAATGGGAACTCAATGGGATTTAAACATATGCTTAAAGTAAAGATGTGTTTAAGAGCTCTACAGAACAGGGGTACTTTGCAGAATCAAGGCCTTAGTGCTTACAGCTGTTCCATTTAGGGTGACCAGACAGCAAGTGTGAAAAATCGGGACAGGGGGTGGGAGGTAATAGGAGCCTAGGTAAGAAAAAGACCCAAAAATCGGGACTGTCCCTATAAAATCAGAACATCTGGTCACCCTAGTTCCATTGCTTCATGTCAGCAGGGAATCTACATTCCATCCATTAATAATAGTATTAATAAGTGATTTAGTATAACATCCTTTTATAAAAACAGTGTTGTGACACAGAGTTTTAAAAACGTGGCTTGTCCATGCAAACTACAACTAACATCTAAAGATATTCCATGAATGACCTTGGGGCCATGTGAAAGTACAGCTGTCCACTAAAAAAATGTGGGGCCAAATGCATCCTTGGTGTCATTTCATTGACTTCAGTAGAGTGACACCCATGATTAATTTGAGTTCTTGAGTCCTGAAGGTCTCTGGGAGGTTTCCATGAACAATTTTTCTTGAGTACACTACACATCTCAGCTGACAACTGCATTGTAAAATAATATAAATTTTTACAGATATTTTCCTTTTTCACTGTTCAGAACTACAGATATGAAAGTTAAGTGTCTGGCTTTGCATCCCAGAAAGCTCTGACTCTGTCAAATAGAAAAGACATATTGTAAACGGAATTCTTGGAAAAGAACGCTGATGATCTCATTCTGTCCCTCTCTGTGGAACACGGTCTGAGATCTGCATAATCAAGCATAGTATTATCTTACAGAAAGGAGAAAGAATAGCTGGCATTTTATACAGTAGCCTTCTAGTGAAAGGATAAAAGCAAAGTTAGATCTGTCCCAGTAGGTTTATAACCTTACTAATAATGCTATCTAATTATGATAATATAAGGAGACGGATGTTTTTGCACAGCTGAGTCAGTGCAAAATGTGAGCACTCTTTGTATAAAGAGATACCACTATAAAGAGATGTACAGATGATGGTTCCGCTCAGGTGTAAACAGATGCAATGTTCATTGAACTCAATGGGAGTCAGTTATGCCCACTTGTTCAAGAGCTAAATTTCTTCTGATTTTGTTTAACTGAGTCTTTCCTGAACAATTCCAATGAAGGTGTGCCATTTGACTTGAAACATTTTAAAAGAAAAATTGAGTGACCAAACTAAGTTCTCAGTCCTTTTTCTTCCCCTTTAAACAATTTAATAGCAATGTAATGCTCATGAAAAGTGTTGGATTTAAGTCCTTTTTCGCCACAAAAAGGAACAAAAGGGGCCAGAACTTTATAGGATCATTGTGATATGCTGCCAATGTGCATCATTTCTGTTCCGGAGGGATTGTGTCCAAGGATGATGATAGTTCAGCTATTGGCATCTTTTCTGAAAGTGGAAACAAGAGTGTCAATTAGTGCAATTGTTGTGATTTGAACACTTGGTTTAAATTCATCCCTGGTGTAAATCCATTGAAGTTGGTAGAGCTATGTCAGGGATGAATTTAGCTCCTTCTGACTAGAAACTGGACAGTAACGGCCAAAGCATTTTTACATTGGCACCTACAGCTATCAGAGAATAATGCTTTTCAGTCACTACTGTCTTGGACTGGATTAAGATTGATGACCTAAAGAGAATATACCAAATATCACAATTTGCTGCATTATTAAGCATAAGAAACCATGGAGATAATACAGATGACTCAGAAATAATGTTTAAAAATCCCTGTCTACATTGGGTTTTTTACCATGTTTTGAAAACTGAGTTTTAAGAACATAAAAACGGCCATACTAGGTCAAACCAAAGGTCCATCTAGCCCAGTATCCTGTCTTCTGACAGTGGCCAATGCCAGGTGCCCCAGAGAGAATGAACAGAACAGGTAATAATAACCAAGTGATCCATCCCCTGTCGCACACTCCCAACTTCTGGCAAACAGAGGCTAGGGATACCATCCCTGCCCATTCTGGCTAACAGCCATTAATGAACCTATCCTCCATGAATTTATCTAGTTCTTTTTTGAACCCTGTTATAGTCATAGCCTTCACAACATCCTCTGACAAAGAGTTCCTGTGCGTTGTGTGAAGAAATACTTCCTTTTGTTTGTTTTAAACAAACTGCCTATTAAACTTGGTTTAAACACAGTTACACCCAAACTGTTTTCAGACATGATTCGGCATTGCAGAATTGTATTAAAACTGGATTCAAAACCATCTTTGGCAGTGTTTACACTGTCCTTTTTTCCTTAAGATTTCCCACCATCGCTACCACTGATACAGCTCCAGCTCCAGCAGCAGTAGCAAAGTGTAAGTGCTACTGTAAACAGCTTCTGGCCTGCCAACCACCATGTTCTTTCACCCTGCTCAGAGCAGGTCTAGTTGACAACATGGTTATAACATTGTAAGCCTTTCTACTCTACTCCTCTCACCCTTACAATTACTGATTACTTGCTGGAGCAGCACAATAGGAATAGTGGGATATTATTAGAAAAACCAATTGATGTAGATAAAGGTCTGAGTTTTTTAAAAATCGTTTTAAAGTAGCTTGGGCACATCTTTACTGGCTAACCAAATCAAGTCTGAAATGGATTTAGGCCCTGATTGAGGAAGGTATTTCAACATGTGCCTAACTCTAAGGACACGAGTAGTCCCTACTGAGTCTACTCATGTGCTTAAAGTTCATCATGTGCTTAAGTACCTTGCTGCATCAAGTCCTTAGTTTGAACTGTGTTTCAAAGGAACTCACCCAGGATTTTCAACCACTAATCAAAGCCCAGCACAGACATGGTCTTATTCCTGTCATATATCTTTTTTTTTTTTAATGCATCTATGACAAAAACCCAGTGCCGCTGAATAATTTCTTTCATGTATAGAGTAAAATACAGCTAAGAGTTTTGGTTGCTGTATAGCTTCATATCTTGTTTTCAAGACTATCCTTTTTGCCCGTTGTTCTAGAAAGTACTGGATGAATGCCAGAACCAGAGAGCCTGCCAACTCCTTGTCAATAGTCGGGTTTTTGGACCTGATCTATGTCCAGGAACCACTAAATACCTCCTTGTCTCCTTTAAATGCAAACCTAGTAAGTAATTTCTACAACAGGCGAGTTCATTTTTGTGTTTCATTTGTTTTGGTTATAATGCCAATGCAGAAAGCTTTGCATAAATCTACATGAAGTTTTCAGATTTTAAGATTAATAGCAGCTTGTATTTCTACTTTATCTTAGCTTTCCATCTTGTCTGCAATATTCACATGCTTGCTACCAATGTAACTGCTAGTACAGTTTGTCAGAATCTAAGACATAAAGTTAAAAAAAAAAAGGCTGAAAAAGCTCATACTTTAGAGAGGAATATTATGACATTTTTCACAAAAAGTGGTTTGGATTAAAAGCATACAAATGTCAAAAGGCTAGATACCATGGTGATGAGTGTGGGAAAAAATGCCTAGATAGCTGGAACAAAACCTCAGAATCTTTTGAAGTTCAGCCATAGCCAGTTTTTGTGCATAACAGAGATTTGTTTTCAGTGGACACATAAGAATAAATATACATGATAAACTATTTATATTTCAGTAGAACCTCAAATGCCGGTAGGTTCTTACAACAAATGTAAAGGGACAGTCATTGCTTCAATGGGCACTCATACAAACACAAGAGAAAAATAGGAAGGGTGGAGAACAGGGAAATAACAATCAAGAGTTTGAATTTTTTTTTAAGTTTTATCTTATTAATTAGAAGAGTGAATTCCAACTCCCCAGCCCCTAGCCATTATGTGCTAGCAAATTTTTTGTATAGTGGAAATGGGTCTTCGAGAAGGCATTTGCATTTTCAGAGGGTAGTGACTTTGCCACGCAGAGAAGATATTCCATGTATAGGGGGAGCATCATCGAAGCACAAGGGGGATTGTGGAAGGAGCAAGGAAACAGAGCATCAAGACTGGCAATAAGGAACAGGAGAGGGGAGAGAGGGGGTGACACAAGATACAAATAGGTGAAGAGAGACTGAATTGTGTAGGACCTCAACGTCAAGGACAGGAAGCTCAGATAAGGAATCACTAACTGTGAAATAGCACCAACACATTGACTCCCATCACTGATATTAATAGGTGAACCTGTCTTCAGAAAAATAAACATGTGCCTGCATACTTACTTTCTAGGATTTCTATCTGTTATATTTGTATGTATCCTGGATATTATATTTAGGTCTGTCATTAAAAAGCGTTTTCATTTTATGGATCTCAGTGGATTGGGATTTTCTTTGTTTTTTTAAAGTCACTTGATATTTTTCATCTACTGTAGCACAGATATTTCATATATATGATTGACTTTGTGATTTCACTTTTACAAAAGCTATCTAAAAGTATATTTAATGGAGTTTCCTGTCTGCAGAATTGCTTTAAGTAATAGGTTTCAAGGTGAGTGCGAACAATCTAATCTATCTCAACATAAGATTTATACTTCTCAGTATGATATTAACATTCTTAGGCCTGATTTTGGAAAACATCCCTATATTCAGGAAAGCTCTTGTGCATATGCATAACGTCAAGCCCCTGGGTCTAGACAGGGATAAATAACCTGTCCAGGTCAGCTGACTCAGGCACCGGGGCTGAAAAATTGCTGTGTAGCTGTTCGGGCTCACACTGGAACCCAAGCTCTGGGACACTGCAAGGGTGGAAGGTCCTAGACTTCGGACTCCAGCTCGAGCCTGAATCCGAATGGCTACACAGCACGTTTTAGCCTCGCAGCCCAAGTCAGCTGATCTGGGCCAACTGCAGCCATGCCAGGAGTCTTTTATCCCTGTTTAGGTGTACCCATTGTCTTCAAGCATGTGCTTAAGTACTCTTCCTAATTCTTAGATTTCAGCTTCATGTAGTTTTTAGTCTCACTAGGAATGCTATTTTTTCTTTATTAGTATGGTATAGCTACAAAAGTCTTCATTATATTCTTATCCTAGGCAACTGGGTTGGCTTGTCCGTATAACAGCTTCTGGTTTCTTTATTATTTGTATTGCGGTAGCCTCTAGGAACCTCAGTCATGGACCAGGATCCCATTGTGCTAGGTGCTGTACAAACCCAGAACATAGTTTTAGGCTGTTAGCCCCCCAGATCAGAACATTTTTTGTTTGCTTCACACAACTTTCCTGTTGTGCAGCACCATTTGCACTTCTAAACAACTAATAATCAGCGAGTCAATACAAAGAATGTTTAAAAGTGACTACTTTCTGTCTGCTCTAGTGCGGGGAACTGGATTATTCCCAAGGAAATCAAAGCTATGTCTCTTGTATTTCAGATGAAACGATTAAGTTTGTTTTATGAATAGATATGACGTTTTCGTCTCTCCAGTCTGATCTTAGTACTTCACATCAACATCCCTGATAACAATAAGGTTTCCCTTTGCCCCTTTTCAGCTGTGTAACCCCCTTTTCCTGTTTTCATGACCCATTTTGAAAGATGTTTAACAGAATGGGCTAACCTCCGCTCTCAGTCAGACCTGTGCAAACCCATTGCCTTCACTGGAATTAAATGGCTGTGGCTGAGACCAACATTTGAAATCGAACCATTCTTATACCACAGTGCCTAGAATTCTTTGGCGCTCACTTCAGCTGTATGCTGTGGCACCAAGTGATGCAGACCATCTATATTATTAATGTGTGGGCTGAGCCACTCAGCAACGAAGCAGTGGAGAATGTGGCCATGTCCTTTGGAGAAGCAAAGAGAGATTAGATTTATTGTAATGAGTATTTTTATAAAGCAGGCCATAGAGGATGAGCCAGTGGGAGAGAAGAATGGGAAAATTATTTTTTTAATTAATTTAAAATGAGGGAACAATCTTGAAGGAGTTAACTTTCCCCTCTGCTGTTTGGTTGAGTTCCTCCTTGTAGGTATGCCACATTTCATTAATTAACCATTAACAGTCCACCTCATAATATAGCATTGTTATTGGTTTCTATTTTAGCTGAACATAAAACCAAATCAGCGTGTGAAAACGAAGAACTGAAACTCCACTGTAAAGAGTCAAAGTTTCTTAACATCTATTCTGCCACATATGGCAGATCAGCACATGAGAAGGACATCTGCTCTACAGAAGTGGGCCATGCCCCTCAATTTGGTAAGTTTTAGTGTGTTTATACAGCCTTCTTAAAAGAAATGTGGAAATGTAGAAAACAGATAGAAAAGTTGATATGCAAGATCCACTGTTCTTTGGAATAGCATCTGATCAGCTGTTAATGAGAACTAGTATTTTTAAAAAACACAAAGTGTCCAGGCTGAAGAACAAAAATTACATCAGAAGTGTAGCTGAGATATAACATTTGCAGTCTAGAAAATGGTCCAGCAATAGTTTTAAAAGTTCTACTCCTGAGGTCTGTTGTGAATCTAATTAACTTGTAGTAAATATCCCTGTTTGCTTTCCCTTTCCCCCTAACCTCTGTCTGCTTCTGACAATGGTTAGGCAGCCAATGTGCTGTGACAGCTGCTTATAATGCTTGTCTTATCCTTGCCCTGTGCTCCCTGTCTGTCTGTACTCACTGTTGGCTCTTGTCTTATACTTGAATTGTAATGTCTTGGGCATGGTCCATCTCTTTGTTCAGGGTTTGTATAGCTCCTAGCAAAACTGAGTCCGGGTCCATAATAGGGGTCTATAGATGCTACTTTAATACAAATAAATAATAGTATTTGTCCTTAGACTGTGAAATTCCTTCAGGCAGGGACTATACCCTTTTCAAATGTATAGAAAGAAGGCAAGCAGTGGGTGCTACTGTAAATAATAAATAATAACCGGTCAATAACAAACTCAGCTGAGGCATGGCAGGAAATAGACCATTTAAAGTATATTATTGCAGCTGCCTTTAAGTTAGATAACCTTAAACTGTAGCTATGTGAGTGCTTAAGGCTAGTACAAACCATTGAATAAATGAAAGATATTCAGTGGGTGACATTCAAGATGTTTGGAGAGAATTTCACTGTGAGGACTAGCACAAGATCTGTGCACCAGTCAAGTCCCACTGAAGCCCTGTATTGAGGGGTTCAGTGGGATTTAACTGATGCATAGAATTTGTGGTGGCCCTCTGCACAGAGGTATATTTCATCCACTAGTGAGAAATACTTACAACATTAAGAGGGGATCAATAATTATTCTACAAAACCATTTGTCTGCAAGCCAATATTTCTATTTAGCTTTATATGTACTATTAAAAAGTGTATTAGCTGAAAATTATATTCAGTGCTTATACAAAAACTCAGTAAAAAATCAATACCAATAAAGCAGATAAAAGCTTATGATTATTTTTATGCAAATGGTTCAGATCTTCTGGTGGTACTACAAATCGGCAGTGCATGCGAGGTCATGTTGTGTGGAGGATGCCATTTTGCTCTTCAAAATGAGATCCTCCATGCTGTCTGGGAGTCTGGGAGAAAATAATTCGTTAAAATAGTGTCATGCCAGCAAAAAGTCTGGGAACCCCTGGTCTACATGCAAACTTGCACCAATGTAATGAAATTGATTTCCTAAAACTGATTTTGTTGCGGTCAGTGCACCTCTGTGTGTGGCTACACTAATGGCAGAACAAAAAAGGCTACAGTCAATTTAGCTAAAGTCAATAACAAAATGATTTGGGCTCAATTAATTTTTGCTATTTTTATTAGAAAATAAGAGTACCTGCACACTGACTTGCAGCACAATAATTAAATTAGTTTTAATTTACACCTGTTGTTATCTCTGTTTGACTTTGTGTGCAGATCAGCCCTAAGACCTTTGAATCCTACAATTTCTTTCTTTGCCTCATAGTGCAGACATGAGAACCTTTTAGTTTACATCAGGGAAGAAATTAGGTGAGGTGAAATGCTGCCCCCACCGAAGTCAATGGCAAAACTTCCAATGGAGCCAGGATTTCATCACCATTCAGTCGTTCAGTACTGGGTCAAACTGCCAGTGGTGTTGGGTACTGAATTAATTAGAATCTTTTCTAGGTTTTGGTGACCTTGCATCCCATTGAATAGAGTTGATAAGTAACTCATTACAAGAAGCAGCTTAGAACTGACACTATTATAGAACTATTCTAAATTCTCCCTAAACTTGTAAAGCCGATTGACTGATTTTCAGAGGCTTGATTCAAATGGGGCCCAGATAAAATACATAACACTTTAAGAATTAAAAACAGATGCAAAAAGCATACTCTCTCATACATAAATACAAGCTAAGAATCCTCTAGGCCAGTGTTTCCCAAACTTGGGATGCCGCTTGTGTAGGGAAAGCCCCTGGCAGGCCAGGCCGGTTTGTTTACCTGCCGCATCCGCAGGTCCAGCCAATCGTGGCTCCCACTGGCCGCGGTTTGCTGCTCCTGGCCAATGGGAGCTGCAGGAAGTGGCGGCCAGCACATCCCTTGGCCCGCGCCATTTCCAGCAGCCCCCATTGGCCTGGAGCAGTGAACCACGGCCAGTGGGAGCCGCGATCGGCCGGACCTGCGGATGTGGCAGGTAAACAAACTGGCCCGGCCTGCCAGGTGCTTTCCCTACACAAGTGGTGTCCCACGTTTGGGAAACACTACTCTAGGCCATGCTGAATGTTCTGTTATTGTTTAGTTTCCCCAGCCCCGAAGGATGAAAATGAGATCTAAAGCTGTTCTTGTTCCAAAGTTTGAGATGTTATTGCCCTGATTCTTTGAGTTGCTGAGCCCCTTTATCGATTCTGCACTGCCACTTCTGCTTCTTGGAATGAGCCCCTCTGAGGGCCAACTCCAAAGGCACTACTTGAGCAGGAGTGGCAAGGGGTCAGGGCCTCTGAGGATTTGGCCCAGCTGAGTTGATGGGAATGCTCAAAGTCATGCTTACCAGTGCAGTTTAGCTTCCTATGCCTTTAACAAGGGAACGCAGGAATTGCCATAGGTCAGACCAGTGGTCCTTCTAGTCCAGTATTCTGTCTCCAACATTGGCCAGCACCAACTGCTTCAAAGGAAGGTGCAAGAAACCCTGCAGAAGGGCATTATGGAATAACTTGCCCACAAGAAAAATTTCTTTCTAGCTTCCATTAATCAGATGTTGGGCTTATGCCTTGAAGCCTGAGTGTTTATACCCCATACATCTTCAGTGGGACACCAGAAGCATTAGCCTAACTCTACCTCTTGAAGGTCATGTTCCCACTGACTTCAACAGGAGCAGAGTTAAGCTAGCACTGAGTGCTTTTGAAAATCCTACCCTTCATGTGTTCCAAGAGTAGAGTCAGTTCAGATCTGAGGGAGGAACGCAGGGCTTAATTTGTAATGAAAGAGGTGCCTGGGCTCAAGTAATTTTTTTTTTATATTCATAACTGATGCAGCAAGCCCAGAGGTGCCGGGGCTATGAACTGCCAAGCCTCGAGGTGCCAGGGCTCAGCCCTGGCACAAATTAATCACTGGAGGAAAGGGGACAAACTCCAGAAATATTTGAACATTGTATTCAGAAAAAAGCAAAGATTTTCATTTCAAGCAGGACTATTCAAACTCCATATTGACAATAGTATTTAACTTAGATACCCAGGGATCATGGTGAGATGCATGGTATAAAACCTAGACAGATATTTTGATTTAGAAGTGTGTGTGAATGTCTATATCTACAGATGTACACGTGATTATATCGCTTGTGTCTGCATACATATCAAAGCATCCGAATTGACGGAAGAAAGTTAAATCCTATTTTGTGAAGGGGTGGGGAGTAAGAGTGGATGAATGAACAGAATTAAAATCAAAACTGGGTCAAAGGGTCTTATAAGTGAACGCCCTAAAAAGCTGAAAGGGAAAATGTTGTGCCTTTGGTGCTGTTCTCCCACTCTGCCTACAGTCTCAAGAGAACACAGGGACGCTGGCTAACATGGTTACAGCTGTGTTTACAACACAGTCAGCTACTGATTTCAGACCTGCTCCCATTGAAATAAGAGTCCTGTCCTGGATCTTGGGTGGAGCAATATCAGGCCTCTTTTTTTTTTTTTTTTTTAAAGAAAAAATGACAAGTCAAAAGATATATAAGAAGACAAATACTTAGAACTTGTGGGCCCAATCCTGCATTCCTTGCAACCCAAAATTTCCATTGATTTCAACAGGAGCTTTGGGGGTACAAGGAACATAGAAGTAGGTACTGCTATATATGATACACATAACAATGGGGAGGGAGGAAGGATGGTCTAGTGGGGTAGGACACTGGGATATGGGAGATGTGTGTTCAGTCCCTGCCTCAGGTATTGTGTGTGACCTTGGGCAAATCACTTAATCTAACCTGTTCCTCAGTTCCCCACCTGTAAAATTAAGCTAATACTTCCCTGTATTATAGGGGTGTTCTGACAAGACAATCCATTTGTGACTGTGAGGAGGTAATATACTATGGTGACATCATTATCCAGATAGAAAAGAAATATCTGTGCAACTGCATTTTAATTATCTTTAACATGTTTCTACATTGTATGGCAAATATATATTGAAAGTCACTTCCTTTTTGCACTAAGATTATCAAAAGCATCATAATAGAAATGAGAACTTGTTGAGCTCAATTTAGTGAGGCACAATTTTGCTTAAAAATTCATGGTGCCAGATATTTTTAAGATACTGTAACTGGGCTCAGCCAATCCAAAAGTTTGTAGCAGTTTCTTTCTGTATACAGCATTGTCTTTTCTAACATGTTCTGTTCTTTTCTTTTTTTTTAATTCCTAGTAACATGTGAATGGGAACAAGATGTAATAGAGAAAATTTATTAGCCAAAGGAAAATAAAGCATTGTGCCAAAACATAGGTTACCATAGAGAGTGCAAGGAAGCTTCAGGTCAACAAACACTCCTAAATTCATAAATTACTCTTATTAACACATGAAAGTACTTGAAAGAAGGGTTGGTGCATAATAGATAGCCCCTAGCTGAAATGTTCAAGGTAAGATACTAAAATGTACTTTTACACAGATTACATCTATTCTCCCTTATTGATCATACACATACATTTCCTGAAGCACCAACAACCTAATTATGACCTTGGATATGTGTGCTCAATTCCCACTGAGGTAAGTGGGAGTTGTGTGCATGTTGCTAAGGGAAGAACTTGACCCTAAATCGTTTATTCATTAATAATCATCAAAAAGCTTGTGGCTTACATAGTAAGGGGTATGTTGTCCTCTTGGTGTGAGGGATTTCCACATGTAGCCCTCTGTGCACTGAGAGGAGAACACCCCCTAAAGAAGTAAAAGTACAAATCACTGCAGGCAGCTCAAAGAATATGCCTACACCGTTGTAATTATACCCATTATTAATTATACACTTTTAATTTCCAGAAATCATGAATAGTTTAATGCAACCAGAATCTACGAAATTGCTAGACATTTAAATACCAACAATTCAGCGATCATTCAATGTAGGGTGACCAGACAGCAAATGTGAAAAATCAGGACGGGAGCGGGGGGTAATAGGAGCCTATATAAGAAAAAGACCCAAAAATCAGGACTGTCCCTATAAAATCAGGACATCTGATCATCCTAATTCAATGTAATAAAGGAAACCTTCAACCATTTTGCTGCAAATTCAAGAGCACTTCTTGTCAAGAGCTGACGTACAGAGCTATGTAAAGGGAAGCAATTTACAGTACACAAGTCTTATTGCTCCTACAAAACCCAGGGACCATGCTACCTATTTTTGAATATCATCTACTAGTAATTTATGTATTAACTAATTATTTGCATGCACATAGACATGGAGCACTCTTGGAGCACTTCTCACCATGAACAAACTGGAAAAAATACTTAATGCTCAGGGCATAGTATAGACACTGCCAGGAACTGCTGCATGCCCACAATCAGATTGTTTCATGGGACAGCTGTAAAAAGGGGAAAGAAAAAGGGAAAACTTAAGAAAGTTGTGAGAAGAGAGAGATCCACAGTACCGGCAGGAGATTACTGGTGTTATTTAAAGGCAGGAAGAGAGCAGCAGCCATTTGGAATCCCCTTCCACCCCTCTCAGTGCTGGGAGTTGGAGAGGGAAAGAGATGACGAGTCATTAACCAAACTTTTTGAACCTCAAAAACAGTTTGAGATGGGCAAAAATTGGGGGCCAGTTTCCCTTTTATGTGATTCAGTTTGCACATCCCTAGTTCTAAAAGCTATTGTTTCTTGTTTTCAGTTGGTTATACATGTATTTCAATATGTTTCCCTTCAAAAAATACTGTCATTGCAATCCAAGCAGAACTACTGAGAGGAGGAAGTCCAATCCACACTCCTACCTGTTTATTTTCCAGACATGTCCTCTTTGATCTGTTCTCCCTCTGAATTTAATTATAAAGTCAGCATTTGCACTTTTTGAGGTGAGAGCACCTGGTTAACTGCTCTTGCTGTAAACCCAGGTTACAAACTCAACTATATGGATGCTAGCTGTGCAGTAATGTGTTTCATTAATGTATAAAGGCTTTCACTAGGAGACCAGCTTGAGAATTTGTGGGGTTACAACTACTTCTTCCAGTGACTACAAATTTAAAGGAGTGGTTTCCTGTACTAGCCTAGGTGTCTTTGTTTTTTGCCTCCTCCTAGCAGCAGACAGAGATAGGAAAAGAACTTGTTTGCTGCATCAGCACCGTTGTTTGCTGTCTCCAGCAGGTGGAATCAATCTTGATGCTGATTTTGCTGTAGACACCTGATGAAGGTTAGGCTTTGGGACTGGCACAAATCTGCACCATGTCTCAGAGTGCTGGATTTTGCATTTGAATTGCAGCACTGTCCAAGATGTATGAGATCAGAAATATGAAAATAGCTTCCTATTGCCTATGCTGTTTTGTGTGGCTCATGCAGTACATTAGATGTGAATTTGCCACCAAAAGGCAGGAGAGGCTTTTGATATGGGGAGGGGATACATCTTCTCTTTCTCTTCCTCTTTTGGCTACTGGAGTTGACTTTACTCTTGGAAGTTGCAGAGAAGGGGAATGAATTGAATTTTTCCCTTCCCACCCCAGCAGTCATAGCCTCTCCCACTGCAGCTTGTCCAAATGCCTGCTGCTACATCCAACCACTGTGGAGAAGTTTCTGCTGAAATAATTAGCAGTAAAATAGTTAACAATTATAATGTTTAAAACATCTCATTAGGTTTCAGAGTTGACATCCTGTTGAATGGGCAGATTGCATCCATGCTTTGTTTACTCACGTACTTGGATCTGAAACTGAAAGGTATCAGGAATATGTTTCATGAACACAATGTATTCTATGTATTTGCTACAGTTAGCAACATAGCTGAGTGTCTTCTGGGCCCCATGTAATATGCTCCTGCATAAATTGCCATGTTATTGTCCTTCTTTTGGAATTTCCAGCATTAATGTGCTCCTGAATTGCATTGTTTCCCCCAGTCAATTCCTATCCCCAGAGTGACCTTTGGGCTCTGCAAAGCATGAGCCATCCTGGTTTGATAAACTGAAAGCAGAGATTTCACACTATTTAAAATGCAAGTCCTGACTAGCTCTTTTTATTGAGGAGACAGCCTTGAAAACATAAAGTCATGAAAACCAATGATCAGGGATGAAAGGTACAAGCAGCTGGGCTCTATTTCTGCAGTAGGAAGTTGGCAACAACCTCCTCTCCCCATACACACATGTATTAATTATTATTTGTATTATCGTAGCACTTAGCACCCCCAGTCATGAACCAGGACCCTATTGTGCTAGGGGCTGTACAAACACAGACCAAAAAAAAGACAGTCCCTGCCTCCAAAAAGCTTACAATCTAAGTAAATTGGGTCTATGTTTGAGGTGCATCCCAAAAAACCATCTCATTAACCCTCCCTATAATTGCTAGGCCGGCTCTGTGCATGGCAGTGGGATAGTACTGGACAGCAATTAGTAAGGAGTGACAGAACATTGTTTCACAGGCTTGGCTAAAATTGCTGCTACAGCGAGCTCTGGCCAGTCCATTGAATTGTAGGTTTTGTGTGCAGGAAAAGAGAGTACAGGCTGAAATGTGAGAAGCTTTAAGAAATCAGAAGAATTGCTACTAATTAAATCCTGAACGATTTATGGCTACAGCGGCTAGATGTAATTTGCATGCCAAAACATTTCTGACTAGAGCTAATTACAAACTGAAAGAGTCCTTCCTCCGGAAACAAGACTTTCTAATTCGTTAAATAACTGAGGTCAGAGCTGATATTTTCCTGCTGTATTAAACCCCCTTTTTAAGGCCCCATATTCCTCAGTTCCACTCAACTAAATGTCCGCTTCACAAAACCCACCACCCAACACTATTGGCACCTAGTTGGCAATCTCAGCAGAGGGGCCTGGAGAATTAACTGTCTTCTCTCTCTTGAGAGGGTCCCTTCCGAGAAGGATGAGGTAAACTGGCAGTGTGGCGATGATTATACTGCTACTTTCTATATTGTCTGTGTTCTGTGGATGGAAGACTTCAGCCTTCAGCTCCATCGATCAGCCACCTTTCACAAGCAATTCATTTCAAACATTTAAGTACCGGTTCAGCAAGCTATGCAAGCACATATCTAATTTAAGCATTAAGGCATTCCAGAAAAAAAAATAGTATGTGCTTACCTTCAAACCTTAGTGCATGCTTAAATTCAACTCTGTTCAGGAAAGCTCTTACACATGTGCTTAGCTTTATGTACACACTTTAGTCCCACTGAGTTCGTGGGACTATTCACTCATATGCTTAAAGTTAAGCACTTGTTTAAATTCCTTGCTGAACTGGATCCTCAAAGAAAAACTCTTTTTGAAGTAATGCTCTTTAGCTGGAAAACAGATCCTGTTTTCAGAATACAGCCTACTTACTGTGTTTAAACCATTGTTGCCAGAAATATCATAAGGTTGCACAATCTTGAATTAATCTCTCTCATTTGAAAAGTGCATTATTCTCTGCTTTCCATTATTGAAGGAAAGTGATTTATTTTTCTTGTTAAATAACATGGACATAGAAATGAATTTTTCAAGTATAATATAATATACAGGTCAGATGAGGCAGAAATATTTTAGACTGTATTTTACTTTATTAAATGTTCCCTTTGAATGACAAGTGAACATATTTATTTATACACACGCCTACCCATCACAGATATGGTAATATGATAAATTGCATTTATTATGTATCTTTGACTGACTCACCTGCACTTTGCCCACTAACCCATCTCCCCTAGGAATACTTCTCATATTCCAAACCTCCTTTAAGCTATGCTTATTCTTCCCCTCCCTTGAATAATGCTAGTTGAGGGTGATCCCCATAGTGTTTGTGACAAGAGACATACTGCAAAGAGCCCTGTAGCACTAGCAGTTCAGGGAAAGAGAGGCCTTGTTTTCACTCCTTAAAAAAGTGTGTTTTTTACCTCAGGATACCTAATGCTGTGACATTTGGGGGTTCACACAGGCCAGTGAGGGGTTCGGCCACCATTTGCCTTGTAACCCTGGGTGCCTTGTGGCTGTGCAGCTTTGGTCCAGTGCTCTGATCTTATCAGTCTGCCAGCAGCCCACAAGCCTCACCTGGACTTTTTCCAACTTGGTTAGTCCTTGCAGGCCGACCTTAGGACCCTTCCAGCCCCAAATTTGCCCCAGAATTGTCCTATTGCAGGAACCAGTCCCTCTCGTGGACCCTCACAGAGAAAGCCTTGGGTTTGCTGCCTTTACAGAGACAGTAAAACAGTCCAGCCTGTTAGCTTTCTGGAAACACACACTTTACTGAATTTACCCAGTACTGATTGATAATGAAAGCAAAACAAGTTTATTAACAAAAGAGCTTGTATTAAGTGATGCCAAGTACAAGGGGAAAAGGTAGAAATGGTTACAAGCAAATAAAAGTGAAAACACACATCTAGAAGACTAAAACTTAATCTAGCAAGATAATCTTTGTTTACGATGGTTTCTCTCACCCCCAATCTCCTTTCCAGCCTTTTACTGGCCAGGATCCATCACAGAGATCAAATCGTTAGTTTCATTGTCTCCTAAGGTGAAGGATCAAGATGGAGTCTCTCTCTCTCTTCCTTATATCCCAAAAAAGATGCCTTTGTCATACTGGGGATTCAGTCTCCTGTGTCTCTCTGGGGTGCACAAGCTGTGTTCATTCTCTGTTTCTTGAGTTCAGGATCAGGTTAAACCAGGGGTTCTCAAACTGGGGGTTGGGACCCTTCAGGGGGTCGTGAGGTTATTACATGGGGGGTAGCAAGCTGTCAGCCTCCACCCCAAACCCAGCTTTTCCTCCAGCATTTATAATGGTGTTAAATATATTTAAAAGTGTTTTTAATTTTTAAGGGGGGGGGTCGCACTCAGAGGCTTGCTATGTGGAAGGGGTCACCAGTACAAAAGTTTGAGAACCACTGGGTTAAACCCTGCTGGTTTAGCTCAATGGCTTTGTTTATTGCTAATATGTGAATTGAGCAAAAAGAACAGGAGTACTTGTGGCACCTCAAAGTCTAACAAATTTATTAGAGCATAAGCTTTCGTGGACTACAGCCCACTTCTTCGGATGCATAAGTGGGCTGTAGTTCATGAAAGCTTATGCTCTAATAAATTTGTCAGTCTCTAAGGTGCCACAAGTACTCCTGTTCTTTTTGCGGATACAGACTAACACGGCTGCTACTCTGAAACATGTGAATTGAGGTAAATCCACATTCTTTTGTCTAGGACAGATCAGTTTATCACCTTTTACCTAGGCTAGGCTGTCTGGTCTTAAACATGTTCTAGTAACATCATGCAGACGGAATTCTTAACATTACATATAATGTTAACATATGCATTGTAAAATTATATCAATAACCAGCATGTTATTAGCTTTCATATTGCACCTCACAAGGCATATTTTGCACAAATATTATTGCAGTAGTGTGGAGGGTATGAAAACAAGGGGTTTCTAGGGTCACAAATGCATATGAGCCAGGGGTTCCCAAAACAAATTTTGTGGTGGCCTTAGAGTGTGGCCACCAATTCTTGCTGGTGGCTGCTCTGACAAACCCCTGTCTCTGTCCCTGCCTCCGCCTCCCTTGGCCCTTCAGCAAGAGCCCGCCCCGGGGAAGGTGGGTCTGGAACTCACTGGCTGCCTGTGGAATCCCAGGCTCCCAGTGCCCTGGCCAAGTGGGAGTGTGAGCTGCCAAGGGAGTGTCCCAGCAACCAAACACCATAGCCGCCTCCAGTGCTGCACACACCAGCCCCACGTGTATCCAGACGTGTTGCCTGGAGCCCCCAGGGAGGCTGCGCGATGCAGGGCACCAATCCCTGCTGGCGATGCCAGCACAAACACCAAGGCAGCCTATCTCGCTGCCCTTGGTAACAGCTATTCTGGAGCAACAGCGGAGTGCTGGAGGGAGAGGCTGTTGTTTTGCCCCCAATCTCCGCCCAGGCTTTGGAGGCAGTTGTGGCAGCAAAAAAATGTCCTGGTAGCCACGTCAGCCACAGTGGCCTCATTTGAGAAACGCTGATATGAGCTATCCTGCAGTAAATGCACAGTGAAGACAAGGTACTTTAGTTTTACCATGAGGTAAATTAGTTGAGTGATATAGAATTGGGGATATAGAATTGACTTCATCTAGTTTACCTCAGTAAAGCTAAAGTGCCTGGTCTCTTTTATTTTAGGATAGCTCCTACATGTTAGCTACCCTGAGGTAAAAAGTATACCTTTATTAGCAGTGAAATAAGGCCTGAGAGAGACCATATAGCAGTGGCAGCAGAGAGGGAGGGGAAGAATGGCAGACTGAAGTGGGGGAACTTGGAGACAAGAGGAGGACAGAGTGGAATGAAAGGGCTAGCATGAAAAAACAAGGTAAAGGACAAAAACAAAAATGAAGGATAGAAGACAAAACTACTAGAAATATACAGGGGGGGAAAGAACACAGAGAAAAAGGCTCAGAATGGACAGTGGAGAGAGAGAGGAAATAGGTGAGACAACCGAAATACAGTGTGATACATGGCGGAAGAAGAATAAATAGGCACCAACTACTACAAGTTGGCACTTCAATCAAGAAAAGGATGGACTCACTCGCTTGAGCCAAATTTTCAAAGATACCTCAATCCAGTCCCATAATTTTCACCTGCTATTCTGTGTATTCAAAAACCTGAATTTGAATTTGAACAGCAACTGCATATGCAGTTCACCTGCTTATGCATCTCTTTGTTTTAGCTGTGTAATTTCTGCTTGAGGAGGTTTGCATGAGCAAAATTGCAGGGGCACATTTTGAGCCTGTTCTTGAAAATGTACTCTTTAATATTAAGTATACAGACTTCCTGCCAACTGAACCACATGTTTGCCAGCATCCTAACTGTGGGGAGTTATTGGAAAGATAACAAGCCCACACAAAATGTATACATGAAGTTGTAGAACATTTTGAACTGAATTGTTTAGCTGTTAAACATTGGATAGCCTATAGGGAGCAATTAAATAGTTTTCTTTAGTCATAACACTGTGCATGTAAGGCCTAGAAAAACTACACCTTCCTGTAAAAGAAAAAAGGACAAATAATTAGCATGAAAGGTTGGAATGGATCCACCCAACATGAAACCAGGCAGATTCTGGAATTTCCTCCAAAACATTTAGATGCCAAGAGCCTATCAACCTATGTGATGTGCCAAGAATGGCTCAGGTAGAGGAGCCTAACCCAAAGTCAACATGAATATGAACTAAAAGGAGCTATTAACTTCAACAGCAACATGAACCAACACCTAAAAAAACTGAAATAAAACATGTCCTCATTATATCATTGTACTTGAATGAAACAAGCAGGCCAATAGCTTGAGCCTCATATAAGACACCATTCATATAAATAAGATTAACAGCAGAGCAAGAAAGGTAGTAGAAAATATAATTAAACTTTCAAGGACAATATTATTATCATGAACAGTTCCCATATGGATCATCTGATAGCTCCTCTACAGAACGTTCTTTAGATTCTTTCTTACTTGCCAAGATAAGCTATTTTGCTGCCTAAAGAGTCCTAAAAATGTCCACCTAATCTACTCAAAGAATATGTCTACACTACAAAATTAGGTCGAATTTATAGAAGTCAATTTTTAGGAAGCGATTTTATACAGTCGATTGTGTGTGTCCCCACTAAGTGCATTAAGTCGGCGGTGTGCGTCCACACTACCAAGGCTAGCGTCGACTTTCGGAGCATTGCACTATGGGTAGCTATCCCACAGTTCCCGCAGTCTCCGCTGCCCATTGGAATTATGGGTTGAGCTCCCAATGCCTGATGGGGCAAAAACATTGTCGCAGGTGGTTTTGGGTACATGTCGTCAGTCGCCCCTCCCTCCGTGAAAGCAAAGGCAGACAATCGTTTCGTGCCTTTTTTCCGTGCAGACGCCATACTGCTTTCAGCAGATGGTGCAGTAGGAGTCCTACTGTAGGACTGCTAACTGTCGTCATCCAACCACCACTTCCGCTGCAACTCTGCTCTCCTGCTCTCCTGGTGCCATGAATCGACCTCGCAGGTCCTCTCGTCGTTCTTTATAAATATCTATTCTCGTGGCATCCCGTCGTCATCCACCGCTTCCCCTGCAACTCTGCTCTTCTGCTCTCCTGGTGTCATGAATCCACCTCGCAGGTCCTCTCGTCGTTCTTTATAAATATCTATTCTCGTGGCATCCCGTCGTCATCCACCGCTTCCCCTGCAACTCTGCTCTTCTGCTCTCCTGGTGTCATGAATCCACCTCGCAGGTCCTCTCGTCATTCAGTATAAATATCTATTCTCGTGGCATCCGTCGTCATCCACCGCTTCCCCTGCAACTCTGCTCTTCTGCTCTCCTGGTGTCATGAATCCACCTCGCAGGTCCTCTCGTCATTCAGTATAAATATCTATTCTCGTGGCATCCGTCGTCATCCACTGCTTCCGCTGCATCTCTGCTCTCCTGCTGACACCATACCACGGCAAGCATGGAGCCCGCTCAGCTCACCGTTGCTGTTGTGAGCATTGTAAACACCTCGCGCATTATCCTGTGGTATGTGCAGAACCAGAACCTGCAAAAGCAGGCGAGGAGGCGATGACAGCACGATCACGATAGTGATGAGGACATGGACACAGACTTCTCTCAAAGCACGGGCCCTGGCAATTTGGACATCATGGTGGTAATGGGGCAGGTTCATGCCGTGGAACGCCAATTCTGGGCCCGGGAAACAAGCACAGACTGGTGAGACCGCATAGTGTTGCAGGTCTGGGATGATTCCCAGTGGCTGCGAAACTTTCGCATGCGTAAGGGCACTTTCATGGAACTTTGTGACTTGCTTTCCCCTGCCCTGAAGTGCAAGAATACCAAGATGAGAGCAGCCCTCACAGTTGAGAAGCGAGTGGCGATAGCCCTGTGGAAGCTTGCAACACCAGACAGCTACCAGCCAGTCGATAATCAATTTGGAGTGGGTAAATCTACTGTGGGGGCTGCTGTGATCCAAGTAGCCAACGCAATCACTGAGCTGCTGCTATCAAGGGTAGTGACTCTGGGAAATGTGCAGCTCATAGTGGATGGCTTTGCTGCAATGGGATTCCCTAACTGTGGTGAGGCGATAGACGGAATGCATATCCCTAGCTTGGGACCGGACCACCTTGGACACCAGTACATAAACTGCAAGGGGTACTTTTCAATGGTGCTGCAAGCACTGGTGGATCACAAGGGACGTTTCACCGACATCGACGTGGGATGGCCGGGAAAGGTACATGACACTTGCATATTCAGGAACTCTTGTCTGTTTGAACAGCTGCAGGAAGGGACTTACTTCCCAGACCAGAAAATACGCCTACCCCTTAATGCCATGACTCATGAAGCCATACACAGGCACCCTGGACAGTAGTAAGGAGCTGTTCAACTATAGGCTGAGCAAGTGCAGAATGGTGGTAGAATGTGCATTTGGACGTTTAAAAGCGTGCTGGCGCAGTTTACTGACTCGGTTAGACCTCAGTGAAACCAATATTCCAATTGTTATTGCCGCTTGCTGTGTGCTCCACAATATCTGTGAGAGTAAGGGGGAGATGTTTATGGTGGGGTGGGAGGTTGAGGCAAATCGCCTGGCCGCTGATTACGCGCAGCCAGGGTGATTAGAAGAGCACAGCAGGGCGCGCTGCACATCAGAGAAGCTTTGAAAACCAGTTTCATGACTGGCCAGGCTATGGTGTAACAGTTCTGTTTGTTTCTCCTTGATGAAACCCGCCCCCTTGGATCACTCTACTTCCCTGTAAGCCAACCGCCCTCCCCCCTTCGATCACCACTTGCAGAGGCAATAAAGTCATTATTGTTTCAAAATCATGCATTCTTTATTAATTCATCACACAAATAGGGGGATAACTGCCAAAGTAGCCCGGGAGGGGTGGGGGAGGAGGGAAGCACCAGGTGGGGGTGGTGGATGAGGGGAGGAGGGAAGGACAAGGCCACACTGCACTTCAAAACTTATTGAATGCCAGCCTTCTGTTGTTTGGGCAATACTCTGGGGTGGAGTGGCTGGGTGCCCGTAGCCTCCCTCCTCCCCCACCCCGCGTTCTTGGGTGTCTGGGTGAGGAGGCTATGGAACTTGGGGAGGAGGGTAGGTGGTTACACAGGGGCAGCAGGGACGGTCTGTGCTCCTGCTGCCTTTCCTGCAGATTCACCAGACACCGGAGCATATCAGTTTGATCCCCCAATAGCCTCAGCATTGCATCCTGCCTCCTCTCATTGCACTGCCGCCATCTCTCTTCTCGCTCCCGCCACCTCTCTTCTCGCTCCTGCCACCTCTCATCTCGTTCATCCCTCCTGTCCTCACGTTCATTTTCTGCTTTCCTGGACTCTGACATTGTTTGCCTCCACATATTTTGCTGGGCTCTTTCAGTGTGGGAGGACTGCATGAGCTAAGAGAACATTTCATCGTGAGTGCAGTTTTTTTGCCTTCTTATCCGCGCTAGCCTCTAGGACGGAGAAGATGGGGGAGCGTTGAAACATTTGCAGCTGCAGGAGGAATAAAAGGGAGAGTAGTATTTAAAAAGACACATTTTAGAGAACAATGGGTAGACTCTTTCACAGTGAACCAAGCTGTTAACATTACATAGCACATGTGCTTTTGGTACAAGGTCGCATTTTGCCTCTTATATTGAGGGCCTGCTGGTTTGGTGTGAGAGATCACACACGCAGGGCCGGGCAACAGAATTTGGCTTGCAGGCAGCCATGGTAAGCCACAGTCTTTCGGCTTCTTCAACCTTCATAACATGTGGGAATGGTTTCAAACATCAGCACCCTCCTTTCCCATACCAAGCACCCCTTTAGGTTGGCCATTTAAAAGGAGGGACTGTACTGGCCGCGAATGCATCCCAAGTCTTGAGGGCAAATTAATAATTAAACACGCTTGCTTTTAAACCATGCATTATATTTACAAAGGTACACTCACCAGAGGTGTCTTCTCCGGCTTCATGGTCTGGGAGCCTGCATTGGGAGGATTGGGAGGGTATTGGCTCCAGGGTGATAAACAGTTCCTGGCTGTCGGGGAGAATGGTTTCTCCGCTTACGTGCTGTGCGCTATCCTCATCCACCTCCTCATCTTCCTCGTCCCCAAAATCCTCATCCCTGTTGCATGAGACTCCCCCCTTGCAGGTGTCCCCGGATCGGGGTGGGGTAGTGGTAGGGCCTCCCCATAGAATTGCATGCAGCTCATCATAGAAGTGGCATGTCTGGGGCTCAGACCTGGAGCGGCCGTTTGCCTCTCGGTTTTTTGATAGGCTTGCCTGAGCTCCTTTTCACGCGGCACTGCTGCAGGTCCCTGTTGTAGCCTCTGTCCATCATGCCCTTGGAGATTTTTTCAAATATTTTTGGCATTTCGTCTTTTTGAACGGAGTTCTGATAGCACGGATTCGTCTCCCCAAACAGCGATCAGATCCAGTACCTCCCATTTGGTCCATGCTGGAGCTCTTTTGCGATTCTGGGACTGCATGGTCACCTGTGCTGATGAGTTCACCATGCTGGCCAAACAGGAAATGAAATTTAAAAGTTCCTGGGGCTTTTGCTGTGTACCTGGCTAGTGCATCTGAGTTGAAAGTGCTGTCCAGAGCGGTCACAATGGAGTACTCTGGGATAGCTCCCGGAGGCCAATACCATCGAATTGCATCCATACTACCCCAAATTTGACCCGTCGATGTCGATTTCAGTGCTAATCCCCTCATCGGGGAGAAGTACAGAAATCGATTTTAAGAGCCCTTTAAGTCGACAAAAATGGCTTCGTCGTGTGGATGGGTGCAGGGTTAAATCGATCTAAAGCTGCTAAATTCAACCTAAACTCGTAGTGTAGACCAGGGCTAAGTCTTCCAAAGTTCAAGTTCACCAAAGGGAAACTAAAACAGCTGAGTCATTGAATCAAAACTCTTCCTTCTCTTTTTCAGCTTTGAGTTTATAAAATTCCACTATGACAGATATCATATGTAATGTGGTCAGAAGATTTTGAAAACTAAAGTATTTTGTTTCTTATAGTTTTCTGACTCGCATCAAAAGTACAGTGCTGGAGTTAAGAGTCACCAGCATTTTCTTATAGCTAAGAATTGCTTTCCAGGGAATATGTATCTCAAGATTACCAGTCACTAAGCCATTTGCCAAAAACAAATAATGCAGTATCCTCAGACTGGCTACTCAGGTTTACAAGTTACTCATAGTTGCTTAAGTCTAGTCTGCATTTAAAAGTATTAAATCTATAAATTACAGATTTGTTCTATCTCTGGACTTCAAATTTTGAATTTTTATTTTTGTCAAAAACTTCAATATGAAATCTCTGTTTTCTTTTCAAAGGTGACTAATTTTTGCCTTGTGTTAAATCTATTGTGAATCCTATTTAAACTCTTTGCTATCATGAGCATGTTTCTTCTAAAGTAGCACTAGCCAACCCATATGGAAATGAAGAGGAAGAAGATAATGAGCTACCTTCTTTGTCTGATATTTGTGGTCAAAAGGAATGAAATATATTTCTTACCTCTTAAAAGTCCCCAGCTGGTGACTCCAAAAAGAAAGCATCCATCATTCATGGAAAGCCACAAAGGAAATGAAATAATATTGGTTGGGAGCAGAGAGCTCCAGAAAACAATGACCTTCTCCTTACTTGCAATTTCAGAAGGTTTCATATTTAAAAAACAAGACAAAAATGCATTTTTTCCTGTTGGATTTGTGTTTAGTGCATATGAGAAATTAGTAGCATTTAAAGATATTCTGCCTTTTCTGAAGTAGATTAAATCAGGTAGGTACAGTACATAAACTTTCCTATTCAGTTCATTTCACCTTCAATGTAGAATCCAGGTGGATGAGTTTATTTTTATAAAATTACTGCGCATGGCATGTTATTGAAACTGGGAGCACATTTTTGACCTGCAACAGAAATATACAAATCCTATCTCCTAACAAATGCAAGGCAAATGTAGAAGTTAGCAAGGTTGGTTTATATTCAATGAACAAACCTAAGACCTAATTCTGCAGTCCTACTCAGGGAAATCAATGGGAGTTTTGACTGAATATGGATGACAAGTTCAAGTTCATAAGTACACATGTAGTAGATATTGTCTTTGATAATGTAAGTATATGTATGTACTCAACATTGCAGATTTTTTCTTTCAGACTGTTTGTCCTATACAGCTTTAGAAGTATTATCAAAGAGGTGTTATGGGAAACAAAGGTGTAAAATTATTGTCAACAACAACCATTTTGGAAGTCCGTGCCTGCCTGGAGTGAAAAAATATCTTAATGTCAGCTATACATGTGGTAAGAGCAAATATGTGATAATTTTGAAGATCTCATTCTACTTGCAGAGCATAATACTGCAAAGTTGTGTATACATCTATGAACACACACGCCCAGAGCTGGATTCTTCCTGGCCTTCCTGTTAGCATCTGTAACCTATTATATTTACATGACAAAATACCTGAGATGTAGGTACAATCACATAGCTAGAGATCTATACTCACTGAGGGAGCATGCTCTGTGCCCCCTAGAAGCCTGCACATGTCATTGCACCTGAGCACCAAATAATTGGGGCTCTGCATTTTTGGCAGCCAGGTAAAGGTGGCATCTAGACAGAAGGGAAGTAGCTAGCTCCTGTAGGCAGCCTACATATAGTCTGATCTGAGTCTTTCCAATGACTTCTTCAGAAGGCTTTGGATCAGGCCCCTACTGCTACACTACAGAAACTGAAATAGTCTCATTAACTCCTCCTAGGCCTGCTCTTCCTTACCCCCTGGCCTGCACACTGAGGTAAGACACTGGTATAAATGGTGAAGCCAACAGCAGCAATCTGTGCTGCCAGTCGAAAGGAGGTGTTAACTCTTGGCAATATCACCAGAGATCCTTGGGCTTCATAGGTTTGACAGCTGTGCACCCTGCCCCTTCCTCTCTGTGCAGCTGCAATCTCCTCCCCTCCCTGTGAAGAATATGCTGAACTAACTCTATGGGGAAACACTGTGGAGTTTTCTGAGTCTACCTCTGGCAAATCTTTCCATGGGAGCGGCCCAAATAAGCGGTACTCGGAGTTTACTTACATGGTTGGCAATAAGTAGCCATTTTGGGATTGATTCTTATCTTAGTTGTACAGTGTCATATATCTGAAGATCAGAGAAAACAATAATCATCTATGGATTATCTAGAAGGCAGGTTCCTTGTAGGCACAATAGGGGATTTCTCAAGGTATGTTTTAGAGCTTTTAAGAATCTACCCTCATAAAAGACGGTCTGTTAGCCTTCAGGTGAGAGGAATTAAACTAAGATTGATATTTATTTTTATGAAGAAGGAGCTGGAGGCTTGCCATGGAGCTAATACATAATATGCTTAGACAGTAAATGCTGTATTGTTGGTCCTTTTATAAAAGTGAGTTATTGGAATTCCCTTTAATTACTCTATTAATAATTATGACACCTTGTTCTTTATTTGTGGGCTGAGGGGTGTGTAGGTGGTAAGATAACTCATACTATTAATCGTTGTAGTGGTTTTGCAAAGACACATAAACCAGGTAGTAGATAACATTCTTCTGTGTTGCTGGCACATTTTGCAGGTTTTTTCTGCCAAACAATACTAAATTGTGCAATCTGAAGCATTAGCAAGTGATTTGCAGCTCTTATTATTTTATAGATCATCTAGTAGCCATGAGAAAAGAAGAGTTTTGGAATTCTTGAAATTCCACACACGGGGTGGGAGCTCCTGTTGATAAAAGACTCCCAGGGGATAGGTACTGTAATGTTTTTAAAGCAAACCTCTCCATAGAAATTTCTGATTATGGCAGTAAATCAAGTTTTACTTTGCTAAAGCAATTTGCCTCTTGCAGCCAAACTGAACTGAATTGATAGCACATCACAGTGATAAGGAATGCCTACCTTCAGAAATAGACGGCTTTCTCAACTGTAAGTCCTCTAAGGACGTACTTTGAGAGATGTTCCTGATCTTGCCTCATAATTTCTTCTCACCTCCTCCTCCTCTATGAGCTGGTGGTTTCCCCTCACTCGAGATTTGGATTTTAACATAGACAATATCTGTCCCGGTTACAGGGCTAGCTGCATCTCTGTCCTCTTTCAGATCCCTCTGAGAGCACCCACCTCAGGGTTTGGTCCTTTAAGTCTTTCCCTGTCTCAGGGTGGAATCTTGTGATTCTGCCACTCTTTGGCTGGGACCAACTTCTTATCGCTGACCGCTACTCAGCTTGTACCAACTTCTTATCATCCGACAGGTCTGACTGGGCTCTGAGCACCAGGGTTTCCTCCCGTTGGGAACCTGTGACCAGTGGTAGTGATCAACAGTCTTCTTTAAAAAAGTATTTTTATTTAGCAGTTGTACCAAAGTATCAGAGAAAAAGGATTTTAGCACAAGAAATTGCCTACGTGCATATACAGGGTTTGTCTTAACTGCATCGTTAGTACAAGCTATAATTCAAGTTTTGTACCTATCTTAACTCCTGTCCACACACAAAAATCGCTAGCGTGCCTGTCAGGGCTTGGGGTGTCTGAAACTTGTGCTAATGGCGCTAGAGCAATAATGCTGTGGGGGATGCCACAGCCTGAGTTCCAGCTGCTTCTCCAATCATTCTGCTAATCCAATCACTCTGTGTAGCTCAAGTGTTTGTGTGTTTGTTTGTTTGTTTGTTTGTTTTTGCCCTGTGGTCACTCTCACTGAAGCTAAGCTAGCTGAGGTGGAGTAACTCAAGTGTGCTAATTTGAGCCACAGCCATGTCTACACTACAGGGACTATAGTGGCATAGCTATGTCGGCATAACTCAAGAGTGTAGACGCTGCTTACAGTGACAGTGGTATTTCCATTGCTGTAGAAACACCCTCTTCCCGAGCAATGGAGCTAGGCCAACGGAAGCTAGGTACCCAAGGGATCGGGCAGGCTTGTGCTCAGGTGGCTAGCCTGAGCTGCCGGCCATGTCGCCATGGCCACACTGGGTCTGTCTAACCACACTGGGAAGCACCCTTGCAGCTGCTGTGTAGACATGAGGTGAGTTGACATAGGAACAAAAGGAGGAGGTAGTACGAGGGCCCCATTGTCAGAAAAGAAAGTTGGATATGAGTCTTTTCAGTAGAAAATGACTGTTGTTCAGTTATGTGGGAAACTGAGGTGATTGCCACAAGGGCAAGGTGAAGGAGAGAAGTTTTCTGCAGAGGCTTCATGAAGGTTTGAAGCAGTTAGCAGGTTGGTTAGAGAAGAGCTGACGTTTCATGTTGGAAACTGTTTTGTGGAGACAGGAGATCTGAGAGAGCCTCGCTATAGAGCCTGGCCTCTTAGCAAAGTCCAGTGGAGCCAAGACTGAGACCTGATTCTTAAGATGAGTGAGATGAAGACATTTATGAAACCATCAAGAAGAAACTCTAGAAGTGCTTTGCTGGATGCTTGGCTAAGCAATGGGAGCTTGATGGTCTTTTTTATTTTTGGAACTCAAGTGCCGGGTTTACTGGTATTACTGCAACAATGAATAGAACTTTTGATGTAGCACAGGCTTTATTGACACTGGTGTGCTTGCACTAACAGAGAAAGATGAGGAAATTGGCTTTTCATGCCCTTTTGTTGTAGTAATAATTAATTTGCTTTTTATAGCACCTTTGATCCCAAAATCCTTCACAATTTTCCTACTTAAATCCCAATACAGCAAAGCACTTATGCACATGCTTAAAGTTAAGCATGCCCATAACGCAGTGCTGAATAAGGACAGACTTAAGCAAGTGCTTATGCACTTTGCTGAATCAGGGCCTCCTTATGTACTTTGCTGAATGAGGGCCACACTGCTTATGCTGACAAAAAGGAATGGGACAAAATATTATCCATCTTTCTTCCCCTACTCAGAGTCAACAGAAAGAGAGAGAGGTGAGACTCGGGCTGTGAATTACTTTGCTTATTTTAGAAAGAGAAAGGTTCCCAAACTAGGAGAAACCAAAGATTGCTGATGGAGAGATCCTTCACTTGTGATTTTCATTAGATAAGGCATCTCAGCATGATCAAATAGTAGTATACATTGTATTAGTTTTACACCTCAGTTCTTTCCAGAGAATCCCCTTTTCTGCAAATTTCAAGATAAATGATTTATGCTGTCATAAAATCTTAATGGCTGATCTCTGAAATAAAAATGTAATACAATATGTGATTTTTTTCTGTCTCAGCAGTGCTGGGTCTTTCCTTTAGAATATGTTCCATATTTCCTTCTTTCTCACCACCTGAGAGTCTCTCTAAAAGAAACATATGAAAATACTCCCTACAGATGCATCCTTTGTGGTAATAGACACCACAAGGCCTTTGGCCCCTTTGATCATAAGTGTTATCCCAAGAATCTTGCCAGATCTCATTTAAAATGCACTTGTACTTTGAAAACGGAATTTATAAAAACAGAATCATGGTGTTCCTTGTTTAGTGTCTTTCATTATTTCCAGACCAGCTATTACAAATTAATAAAGCTACGTTTCAGTCACGGGTATTTTTGGTAAAAGTCATGGACAGGTCATGGGCAGTAAACAAAAATTCATGCCCTGTGATCTGTCCATGACTTGTACTATAGACCCCGACTAAATCTTGGGTGATGACAGGGGGGCAGCCTGGGTGTGCCGCAGGTGCTCTGGGGGTGGCTCGGGGGAGCTGGGCGCCGCGGGTGCTGGCGGGAGGCAGCATGTGGCCCGGGACCTCTGTGGGTGCTTGGGGGGAGGCACAGTGGCACGTGGCCCAGGGCCCCCACCGGTATTGGGGTGGGCAGGTGGCAGTAGCTCGGGCCCCCCACTGCTGCTGCTGGGGGAGGGGGCACGGCGGCCCAAGATTGCCCCAGCAATGGCCAGAAGTCACAGAGGTCCTGGAAAGTCGCGGAATCCGTGACTTCCGTGATCTCCATGACAGACTCACAGCCTCACAAATGAACACACAGATTTTTTTTTTTTTTACACGTTCCAGCCCTCCAAATTCAGCCTGGAATCTGAAAATCAAGCTGTTCATTTTCTGGCTCACACATCCAGGGCCGGCTCCAGCATTTCTGCCGCCCCAAGCAAAAAACAAACAAAAAAAAAAGGCCGCGATCGCGATCGGCAGCAGCAGTTCAGCGGCAGATCCTTCGCTCCTAGAGGGAGTGAGGGACCTGCCACCCCCGAATTGCCGCAGGTGCCGCCCCTCTCCCTTGGCCGCCCCAAGCACCTGCTTGTTAAGCTGCTGCCTGGAGCTGGCCCTGCACACATCAATAATAAAAATTCTGCCTCTGGAACTCAGTTAACAAATCTGATGATGCACAAGCCAAAATAGAGGCCAAATTACTCTTCAATATCCGTGTTGGCTTTGCAGTATTTAAAGGAGTCAAAAGTACTAAAACTTACTTTAAAAACTTTACCAGGAAAGGAAACAGATATGACTTTGATCGCACACGTATGGAGAATGGCTGGGCAGTAAGAAGTGCCATTTTTACAGTTATTTTTCAGAGTAAAACTGTACTTCAACCCCTTGCACTGGACCTCCCTCTGTTCCTGTCAATCTTCTTTTACATAGTTTATTGGCAAACATTTGTTTCATACCTGAAATGTCTTCCATTTTCCAAATGCGTGTGAAACTCCATCAGTCTGTCTTTGTATAGTACAGAGAATAGGTGCCAAGATCAGGATAACTGAAGGACCCATTCATCTGACACAGGATTTGTGAGCTCTTAACATGTACACAATGTGCCTTCCTTTTAGTTCATTTTAATCCCTGTAAGAAGAGTGTGAAAGCTTCCAAATTAAATCCACTAAAATGCACCAGAAGAAAAAGAAGTTAATTAAAAGGAAACAGTTCTCTGGCCACTCAGACCAATGCTTAGTCTACACTTAAAATTTCGATCAACCTAGCTGTGTCACTCAGGTGAAAAGTTCACACCCCAGAGGGCTGTAGTTAAACTGAAATTAGGGTAACCAGACTGCACGTGTGAAAAATTGGGACAGGGAGTGGGGGGTAATAGGAGCCTTGCTGTAACTGGAGTTTTTCAAGTTGTGTGGTCCCTATATTCCACTGTGGGTTCTCTGGCACATGGAATGCATGCACACCCACAATGGCATACCCATAGGGTCCACCACTTGAAGTAGAACAAAAACTTCTAGTCAGGAAAGTTACAGAGCATATCACACAGGGCTTCAAACATTTCTTTACTGATCATTACAGACTTGGTCTATTTTCCTCATCAAAAGCAGTGATTGGCACAATTTAAGGTCTATCAAAAATATGCCTCATTATTTCCTGTTCATTGGCATTTCCTTTTGGGCCAGAAAGCTGGATCTAGCTATTAGATAGTTATGTCTTAGGGAAACTATGCCCTGTGAGACAGATCTCTGGCAGGAGTCCAGACCCTGGCTCTCACCTGGAGCTAAGGGATTTAACAAGGACTTGTTTCTTGTACCATCTATTACTTTTGACTACAAGTAGGAACATAAGAAGAGCAGCAGAAAAAGCAAGAACTTGCCCCTGAAAGAAAGAAAACTTCTGCTCTCCATTTGATTCATCTTTTGTTATTAACAAGAGAAAATTAGCTCTTTTGGTACCTGTGGCTCTGGGAGCACAAACTCTGGCCCTAGTCCTTCAGTCCAACCCAGAAGAGCAGATCCTAACACCCTCATGCAGTCACATTGACTGCACTTGAGCTGCACGCAGGCACAAGGGTCTGCCTGTGTGAATCCAGTTGCAGGAGTGGAGCCTCTGTATGAATGTTCTTTAGTAGACAAGGCCAGCAGAAAATTACAGCCCTGGTCGTTTGTGTTACAATGATCATAAAGGTGTTGATTGTGCACATTTAAAATGTACTAATCATGGGTTTGATTATTATTCTGGGCCATAGTTTATAGTGAATTTTCCTTATTTGCAGTGTGATTAAGATAACAACTCAGATAGTGTAACATTCTTAAAATTGACGGTATACAATTTTTCTTTTTTCTTTTTAGTGCCCAGAATCATACTTACAGCAGTTGATCCGATGATTTCTAATCTAAATCCTTCTCTAAAGCAGAACGATGGTAAATATGGTAATTTTTATGGTTTATTACCATCATTTGTCTTTAAGTCAAAATAGGAAATATGTTTGATCACAGATGGACATAGTTGTATTAGAATAATTAGAGGGGGAAGTAGTAAAATCATGTTTTAAAACTGGCTCTGACCACTGAAAGTTGTTAAAAAAGAAAAAAAAGTGTTTTATCATCAACAGAATGAGTTCTACACAATTAGATTCTGATGATACTGTAACGGGGGAATTTCACAATGAGAAATCCATTCAGGAACAAAGGCAAGATTCTGGGCCTGATAGTAAATAAATTATTGTGGGCCAAATCCAGAAGTCCTTTTCTCAGGTCAAATGCCTGTAAAAATATATGAGATGTTGGCTCGAGCAAGGATTGCAAGATTTGGTCCTAAATTTGAGAGATGAAGCGGGTAAGCTTGCAGCTGAGGGGTTACGGCATGCTTCCCACACCTGTTCCTGTGGAAGAACCTGTTGACTCAGTAGATGCTCAGTGGCTCTGGTAAGTGAGGAGCTACCCATTCTCTCCAGGACCTTAGTGTGCCAATCGCTGCCTTGTTCTGGCCACCTTTTACAGAGGCACAGCCTGGAATTTTGGGTCTACTCCAGAACGCACATGCCCAATGTGCAGTGTAGTTCACTGCCAGTGCTTCTGAATATTTAAAGGGGTGCCTTAAAGTGTGGAGAAGTCATTTGCCTGAAACTGCATGTTCAAACCAAACAAGCTACACAATGTGGTTGTTTGTACACAGAGCTAAAGATTTTCTGAAAAAAAGAAAACTTGATCAACGTTGTGTTTATACGCACAAGGTTTCCTCAAGAATCAGAGTGGCAATACTTGTACTGTTAATTTTCATTGCTGTTCTCCTCAGCTGCTTCTCAGTCTGGCCACTTTCATTCCCTGGGAAGTAGCCATGCACAGTATAATCTTAATATTTCTTATCATATTTCATTCTTGTCTATTAATTTATTAAATTTAGATTGGAATAAGGTGGAGGGGAAACTGCAAATAAAAAACAAGTTATCTGCTAACCATCCCCTTACACTACATACTGTGAGCTGTGATCTTTAATTAAGCCATTGAAGTCACTTTAAACAGAACTTTAAACATATTGCATTTTGACATTTCCATCGCTGGGACATTGGCACATTATGGTTATCCATAACTATGGTACATCTTTCTTAACTGTGGTCAAGAGATGTGAACAGTAACAGTGAGTATATGATGGTTTCAGACTGGATAGCCATGTATGAGTAAGGCTGAAATGTAATTTTGTGAACAACAGAGAAAATGAATGGTGTGGCTAGCACACATCCTCTATTGCCACCATTTCTAGGATACTGCAGAGATTGCTTTGGGAAGTGATTCATATAGGGTTTGATCAAAAGCTCAGTGAAGTCATTGGGAATCTTTCCTTTGGCCTCTTTGGGCTTTGGTTCAGGCACTGGAATTGGTCATAGTTGCTGTTTAATAACAATTTTTTAGTTTTCTAACTATCCATTATGTTTTGTTTGTAAATCATGGGTTTGGGTGTTACAATCTAATTGCATTTGTCTTGTATTTTCACATTACAGATATAAACATTGACTCCAGGGAATCAAGGCTGCCAAAGAAAGATGGAATTATTATTAGCAACTCTTTGGCTACATTTGCTTACATTAGAGGTAGGAAAATGTTGGGTTTTTTTCCTCCTTATATTGTATTTGGTAAACCTGTTACTTCGAATAATTGTGCTGATAGAGCATTACCACACTGCCGGGAGGATGAGACAATAATAACATAACAACTGACATTTATGTAATATGTTCCAGCCCGAAGGATCCTAAACTCTTTTAGAGGTTGCTGCCAAGATTTTTTAAATGAGTGCTTTCAATGAGAGCTGCTGGGTGCTCAGCACTTTAGAAAATTAGGCACTTATTTAGGAGCCTATCTTTAGGAATCCATTTTTGGAATTTTTAATCTGTATATATAAGGATTATTGAAGCACAATTAAAATTCAACCATGGGATGGCACATGACGGGAATTCTGACCCATTGCCACCACCACCACCACCATCAATCATCAAGGCAAATCCCAAAGGGACGTGGCCTCCTTGCAGATTAAGTGCCACTCAGATCAACCTCTAGCTAGATCTTTAAGATGGTCTAGTTGGATGATCAGTCTGTGTCTACCATTGGCGATGTGGGAATTCTGACCCAACAACACTCCAGAGCAGGATTTAGGAAAATACATATAAAATCATGTTGCCCCTTTTAGACCTGAGTGGCTAGTCAAAGTTTAGGGCCCTGTAGATATTCCAGTTAGAAGCAGAAATTAGTGATAGGTGTTTCTTTGATCCAGTTTTGTTTATTTACAAAGACTGTACAAAGTCCTGTGTCTTTGAAATCAGAGGGGATCAAATAGCAAGAAACAGCTTCTTTTGCATCCAGCACCAAGAGTGCTCTTTTAGCCTGCACCCATAACCCAAAAACCTCTTCCCAGGTTTCTTCCAGAGTCAGCCACCTTCAGCTTTCAACTGCTCCTTTCAGTTGTCTTTCATTCTCAGGGGTGGTCTACACTGAAAAGTTAGGTTGACCTAGCTACATCACTCAAAGGTGATGTCAAAGGTATAGATGTCGGCCAGCTTGCCCGGCCGACATCTATACACGCTTGTGTATAGATCTATAGACACTTCCTGGATCCCAATAGGATCACTCAAAGGTGTGAAAAATCCACAACCTTGAGTGACATAGTTAAACCTAAACCATAGTTAAACCTAGCACTGACCTAAACCCCAGTGTAGACAGTGCTAGGACAGAAGAATTCTTCCATTGATTTAGCTACTGCATCTCAGGGAGGTGGATTAACTACAGTGACTCTCTTCTCACACACACATCCCTACCCAAAACAGTATTCAACCAAAAACTCCTGAGTGAGTTTACACACACTTTTTGCCTTCAGTGGGGCTTATGCTTACAGTTATGTTAACTGAAGGATGAGTTCACATCTACCACTCTCAGTGGGCTTTTAACTCAACCCATAACAAGGTATCACCCAGCTCATAACAATAATATCACCAGCTAACCGAAAACTCAGAAAAAAATGTAGGTAGACAGAATATAACACCACAAGTTGAAATGTGAGAGCAGCCCTGGAGCCAACATTTCTACTCTTTCAGAAGAGGTCATGGGATCTGTGAATGAGCACAAGCAATTACAACTTTGGTTTTACAACGCATTTGAAACATGATACTGATGCAGCCCAGTGTCCCCTAGCACCGTACTGGGAAAGTCATTAAATAGTGAGTCAGACAGAAGAGTGTTCCCTATTGAGTCACCATCACACCTTCCTGTAGCACACCTTTGCTTTAGAGGTCTCCCATACAAGTACTGAGCTGATGTGATGCTCCTCAAGAGTGCCCGGGTGTGACTGGAGGCCTCAGGGTCCTGCCACACTCCATCCCAGAGAGGAGCAGAAGAGAAGTCTTCCAAGCAGCCAAGCGTGATTGCGGAGAAAGAGCCAGTGAGAGAGGCTGCAGGGAGCAATCAATCAGGGCCCAGCGGGACCATATAAAAGGAGCTGCAGAACAGAGCAGCAGTCAGTTGCTGTCTGGAGTTGGAGGAGAGAGGACTGTGTTCCTCACTGTCTGAAAGAGAAGTAGGACCACGGACAGCTCAGTGTGGGAAGGGACTGGGGGAGTAAGAGAGAGCTCCTGGCTTTCTGCTGGGACTGAGCCCAAGACAGTCTGCGGGCAGGGACCGGGGGAGCAAAGAAGGCTCTCCTGGCTGGCAGTTGGGACTGAGTAAGGACTGAGCCTAGGGAGAGCCACAAAAAGACAGTGTCTCCAGGGAAGAAGCCTTGAGGGTACGGCCCATATCATATCTGGGGCAAGTTAAAGACTGTTACCCTGGAAGGGGTTTGTTCTGTTTCACATACAGACAGTATGTGTGACTCGGCCGGAGGGCTGAATCACTAATAAACCACCTGAGACACTACTGATGGGTCACCATAAATGGAGAGGCTGCAGACACATCGTACCAGAAGGGGGCATATGTGAGAAGTGGATGCCAACCACGTTACACCAGGGTTGTGAGGCACCTCGCCACCACTTGCCCTTAATCGTGAAGCAGCGTCTCTGCCTGCTCCCTGAAACCAACAGCCTCTGGCAGCACAAGCGTTACCTTCCAGGCCTCCACAGGCCTTAGTCTCTCTGTACAGGTAGGGACGGCACACAGCAACTCCCTGAGTTCTCAGAGCATTCCCAGCAGTGTCCAGCTCCTTATCCACTGAACACTCACAGAATTACCAGGCTTGCTGTTCCCAAAGGAACAGCTTGTAAGATTCAACTAAGCACCAGCATTTTTCTTTATGCCCCAGCACTTAGATGTAGTTACAGTGAAAATAAGAATGTCTGTTATAAAGAAACAGAGATTTAAGTGATAATGAGTAAGAATAGCAGAAACAAATGGTTACATATAAAACAAAATTATAACACACTTTCTAGAGACTAAACTTAACCTTCTATCTAAAGAAGTTTATCTCACCCGAAGTTCACTCCAGCGTTTTCAACCTAACCCAATTGAGAACCCTTTTTTTCATGAAGTAAGAGTGCTATCCTTTTCTTTCTCAGTGAAGGGTGCCCAGGTGTCTTCTTTCCCTCCCAAATATAGTGGAACAAACATTTGATGTGTACCTGCAGATGGAGATGGTCCTGAGTGGCAACTTAGAACAGTCTCAGGACTGCTTTACATTTGAGCTCACAGGTGCTATTCTCAGCTGAGATAGATGTACCCACATTAGTGCTGCTTATGCTAGAGCACTAAAAAGAACAGTGTATCTGGGGCTAGCAGGGCCATGGTTTTGGCTAGCCCCCAAACATGTATCCAGGGGGCTGGGCACGTATGTACTCAGGCGGTGAGCCAGAGCCGCTACCCTGGCTGCGCTGCTATTTTTAGCATGCAAGCTGGAGCAGAGCTAGCATGGGTACGTCTACGCTAGCTAGGAATCCCAGCTCCCAGCTCAAATGTAGGTGTACCCTTTGTCAAGAAGGCTGCAACAGCCTGAGGGACTATTCTGGCAACCAGAGTTTGCCAGAACACAGAACCTCTCTGCCCTGCCCCCTTTTCCCAGGCCATGCCCACTATGGCAAGAGGGCTAGAAAAGGGATGCACGGCCACCAGCCAGTGGTTAAGAGTGCTAGTAAACTATTCATAAAATACAGCATAACACTTTTAGGGGCAAGTCTTTTTGCCCAGTAATTAAAGAAATTGACTAGGCAGGATTTAGATGACAAGTACAAAAACTTTTTGTTGCATGGCAGATAATGCCAAAAAAGCACCAAACTTACCCAACATCACGTAGGGCTCTTTGGAAATGACTGCTGACTTTTGTATCTGTTCTCGGCTTTTGTTTACAGATGTTTTAAGTCTGGCTTTTTGTTTTGAATTTTAGATCACCCTGAAAGAGCTGCTCTCCTGTTTGTGTCTAGTGTGTGTGTGGGCTTAGTCTTCACACTGTGTGCTTTGGTGATACATGTGTCATGCACTAACGACTTCCCAAAACTGCACAGAATGAAAGACCATTCTGTGCTGGAAAGCGACAAAGCAGATGATCACAGTGATGATGAAGAAGAGGAAGATTCTTCAGATTCAGACTTGCCAAATGAGCGAACAGGATTTTATAGGACGTATTACTCGGGTTATAATTCAACAGAAGCAGCTGAACTGGCTGAAAGAATAGAGCGCCGAGAACAGATAATGCAAGAAATTTGGATGAACAGTGGTTTGGATATGTCTCCTACTAGAAATATCAGTCCATTTTATATTAATGAACAACAAAGTGTTTATTTTGGATGATACAAGCTTTTTGTTTTTAATGTACCTTCTGTGAAGGGACATGTGTAACTATATATAATTATTTGTAAAGTAAAAAAATATATAAATAATAAAAGGACTGTTTCAAACCCCTGATTGCATAACCCAGTGTGGAACAAATTCTGCAAGGATTTATAGTTTGTTGTTTTTCTTATTGACTAGTTGAAGATGAATTCCTGTATATAAGTGGAAAACATACACACCTCTGCAGAAAGAAAAGTAATGAAGCAGCATAATAGAGGATTAGGTATTTGTGTTCCATAAGGACATGGCATTTATTAGTTAACAGGTTAATTAGGGCAGGCTTCTACAGTACTTTGGAACTGCCATGTGCTATAGCAATGTAAAATATTTGTATTATTAATGAGGCAGGCGGGCTAGACAAAACCATCCAGGGCTCCCTGTGGCCCTTCTGCTATTGCTCCAACCCATCCTTACTCAACCTTGCCCCCCAGTAAACCACTATATAACTGAGCTCAGTCTAGCTGGAGCTAAAATCCTGCTAGCGTTAGGCAGGTTAACAGGTTTGATTCTTTAGGGTTGTATGCAAAAGAGGTAAAAAGTGCGGGAGCCCTTGAAGTTAAGCCACAGCGAAGTCATGTGTTTTCTCAAAAGAGTGTTGTATTCGTTCAGAACCATGGTTAGCCAAACACACCTTAATGCTCATGCAGAAAGAATACAGACCTAGATCATGAGTCCCTGATGTATGCTGAAGCTTTACTCCACACGTAGGCCCATTGATGTCAATAGCAAGAGTAAGGTGCTATTCAATATGAGTAGGAGCTTCACAGTTTGGCTCTTTTTTCTGCATGCAGGTAGCAGGCACATATGCCCTCCCCACTGAAAAAAAATCCACTTGCAGGGAAGATACACATGGGTAAGACGTGTAAACTGGCATCAGGACCTTTAGTGTCATGTACTGTTGAGAAAAGGATTAAAAATAAAAGTGTCATAGAGCACTTACCGGAGGCATATTGAGTTGTTACATCTGTCTGTCCTTGAGTTTAGCAACCTTTTAATTCTGTAAGAGCCAAAATAAATCCCTCCCCCCCCCCTTAGGATTGGTAGCATGTTAGACAAATATTTTTGTGAGTATTGTGGCCATTTATTTGACTTCAGTTCATTTTTGCTAATGTATATTCTTAGAGCCTGCTGATTTGATTTCAAGTTATTCTCCATGAGGTTCTTTGATAAAGGTCACAATCTTCACTTCAAGAGTGTTCATGGACTAATCATGTTTGATTTAGTTCAATCACACAGAAAATTAAATCAGAAATTTATCTACATTGAAAATGCAGCCTTCCTGCCTTTAAGTAGAATGTCTCCAATATTTTAACTATAGTCTGTAGGGACCTAGCAGAACAAAAGGAGGAAAAATGTCACTTCCTAGTGGTAATACTTATGAGGTCACTGTGCTGTCCCTGTTCAGTCCCCCTGTACAATGTAGTTATATGAATCCTCTGAAAGAAAAAAATGTGGCTTGTATTAAACTCAAAATTGAATTTGGGGAAAAAATTAGAAAAGAGAAGGGGGACTTGCTCAACTGGCTTAGCAGCAATCAGATGCTGAACTGGAAAAGCTGAACGCTGATTAGTGTCCTGTTGAGGGAAGGGGCACAGATTAAGGAGATGGGAAAGGATGACATTAGCCCACTTCATTTAGCTAGGCCACTTTTCCAAATTATGCACATTATGTTACGCATGCAATACAGTGTAAATTTGAGATAGCACTAGTTTTTCGTTAGCTGGGACTTGAGAGCCCCCTTTCCACAGCAGAGTTATTATGGTTAATGCATTTCTTTAACAGGGTTTGGTTTGGAAAAGATTTAGTGAATTACTTGGTCTTTTCAAGGTGAACTGCAAAGTGAAAGACGTTTGTTTGTTTGTTTGTTTGTTTGTTTGTTTGTTTGTTTGTTTAGCCTAAAGAGGCCAGGTTTTTCTGTTGCCCCACCCTGTAAGTAGGTGTTATCCCACAGGGAAATGCTGCCTGATTCCAGCTGACTCAGGGAGGCAGCTGTGGTTCATTAACTTTACCCTGCCTATGAAGAGATGGGAGTAGTTCTTTGACCAGATTAAGGCTTACCCTGCACTACGCTAGGAAAGAGCTGTGGTTACAGTTATTCTGGTATAGCTACATCAGCAAAACCTCCTAGTGGAGAGGCACACGATGCTGGCAAAAAAGTGCTTTTGGCGGTATAGTTTATACCAATTTCTCACGCTAAATAAGCTGTGCCAGCGAAAGCATTTTAAATGCCAGCATAACTGTGTCTGCACTAATGGTTTTGCCAGTATAAAAATGTCTCTACATATCATACCATTAAGAGACAATACTCTATCAATAACAGTTTCAAGTGTAGACCTGGCCTAAGACGGAGATGCATCTGTAGGGAAACCCTGCAGACAGCCAAGTGCAAGGAGAGAGTTTAGACCCAGGTTTATGTTTTCATTGTTGTTAGTTGAGTCAGCCCTAAAACCAGTTCCCAGGAACAGCTTAAAGTTTGGACTAAAGACAGGAGGCCAGATCCTCAGCTGCTATATATATCAGTGCAACTTCATTGACATCAGTCGAGCTATGCTGAGTTATACCAGCTGAGGATCTGGCCAGTGTGCTTACGTTGTCCCTTTCTGCTGGATTGCAATGCATAAAGACTGCCTCAAAGCAGCCCCAGAATCTTTTGGAGCCCTTATTCCACTGAAGAGTTTCAGCACCCCACACCTCCTTTCCACATGTGTAATTTAGGCTACGTTAGAAATGGAACCCCCTCAGCCCACCACATTTTTCATGACAGTTTAACATTCTTCAAACCTTTTTACTTCCCAACCTCTCGGTGTCTCTTTCTTTGATTCTTTTCCTACAACTCTTTGGCCCCGTACGTGACTGCATTTGACATCATTCTAAAGCTCAGGGCTTAGTTCTTCAAGCCAGATTTGTACTTAGCATCAGCATAGTTGAAGGAGCCCTGTTGACACGTCTGACTGTTGTCCCTTTTATTTCTTCCATAAGCATTTGACTTTTGGCCACACATTTTCCTATTCAAGGATATTTTGTACGTTGAACACAAACTATGCCAGTCTCTCCACAGCTCAACTGGTAGCCATGATCATGCTTGACAAGGTAACATCCAAGATGGCAGCAGACAAAGGAAAGCCAATGTGTTACCTGACAAAGCCCATGTGAGTCCAGCAGTGGTCATTTTGAAGTGGCAGTTTGGCTAAGCAAGATCTTAGCTTCATCATCAGTGTGCTTAGTTAACCTCTTACCAGAATCAAAATTCGGAGGTGGTTTATTTCTTACAGGCTGCCAATTCTCTGCTCTGCTAGGGTGAAAATCATCTCTATCAAAATGAAGGTTAGTAATTTCTTCTTCGCTCTCCTGAGAGTACTTGCTCCTAATGGATTTAGCAGACCTGATTTCTTCCAGAATTTCTGATAAGGAGAACGTTTTCAATTCACACGTTCTTCCCAAGGATGAATGAGAGAGTTTTGGACCTTTCAGGTGTTACTCTCAATGTAGTTAATGGTATCGATTACTGCTCAAAGTTTAGCCAAAACCAATCAATGTATGTTGCAAGTTGTGGGGCAAGATAAGTAACCTGGTAAGTTTAAACTAGGTTTATTTAGAAAATCATGGGGCCGATTCCCCAGTGTGTTAACACAAGTCTTGGGCCACTGTGACTCCATTTACTCCACTTTTACATCTGTGTGACTCCACTAGTGTAAAATAGCAGCATTTCAGGCCCTTGGTTTCCTTAGAAGAGTGATACATGCCAAGTGGTAGCTTCTAGTGGCCAGCAAGGTCATCATCATGCTCATCTTATGATTTATTTATGGTGACATCTACAGCATGGAAGGCACTTTCCAAACAAAAGGTGGCCTAGTCTTTGCTTAGAGGTACAGCATACAAATAGAGTGGAGAGTTGGCCACATCTTGGTAAATACGATGTTCTAATAATAATGGGTTTTACGCTATTTGAGGCCTAACAGGTAACCTTGCTGCATATTATTCAGCAAAAGGATACTTTAAAACCATCATATGCAACCTTAACAGCGAAAGAGCTACTTTATCAACAGAGTCACAAAGTGCTTCTACCACACAGCTACCGTTTCCTCACACACACCCTCTGTCTCTTTTCTAAAGCGATGTTAGCACAGTCATGTGCCTTGCCCCTGTACCAGGCTCTCGCGCCCCTCCCCCAGACCACTCCTCTTGCTAGCAGCTTCTCTAGCCCCCACCACCACCTCTTCTCCCCAGCGGTCCCATTACCTGCCATCTGATGTTTGGCCTCCCCATGATTCTCTTTCTCCACCTGCAGCTTTAGCTTTCCACATCTACTTCACCATCTCAACCTAGCCCCACTTCACCTCTTTCCTGAACGGCTTTTCCATTTTTCTCCACTAGTACCTCCACCACTGCTTGAGGAAATGCCAGAACAACAATCCCTGCCTTCTCCCAAACTTAACCCACCCCCTGATTCCACTCTCCCCCAACTAAAAATAAAGTAGAGGAGTTAAACCTATTTAGAGCAGAAAAATATGGGTACCAAGATTATAACCCAATAGTTAATGCATTTTTCAACACAGCTAACTAAAGGCTACAGTACACTCAGTGTTATTTAGAGCTCCATGAGGGACCTGGTATTTGAAATCTGTCACTAATTTTAAGCAGTGGTTCTATCCACTTTTGAATGCATGTGCTCTAAACTGCTATATCTTCCTTATGGCAACCACCACGTATCATGGTCAGGACATAGCAAGGATCCTGAAACCTAAGAACATTGCTGAATGTAGGACTTAGGGAGAGGTATGTGACTTGGGAGCCAAAGGGTAAGTATTGCTGCTTTAAATTCTGGCTTTGTGCATTGGCAGATGGGTATGGTTTGTTCAGCTGTGTATAAAAGCATGGATTTCAGCAAACCCTATTTAACATGTGAAGGAACACTACAGGACCTAGTATTTCCTTGGAGACAGTATTGGTGGGACTAGAAGGATCATCCAGTGGTTATGACCATAGCCTAGAGCTTGGAAGGGTTGGGTTCAACTCTCTGCTCTGTCACACGTCCTGTGTGACATGGACAAGTTCTGTCTCTTTGTGCCCCAGGTTACCATCAACAAAATGAGGATAATAGCACTTCCCACTCTCTGATCTGACGGTAGCAGGGGCCATATCAAATTCTTAGATCAGCTGTAAATATTTAAATTATGATAACACCCAAAGGCCCCAACTGGGTAAAAGCACTTCCATGGATCGGAAATGGCAGCTGTTCCACAATCCACCACTGTCTCTGTAGAGCCACACCCTGAAAATGTGCTTACATACAAGCATTTAAGTATGAGTATTAAATAAAACATTAGAGGGATACATTTGTTTTAAGTCGGTGTGACAAGTGATGATGAGAGAAGAAAAATCAGGATTGCCTGGTGTAGAAGGGGAAGGGTTTTTTTGCATAAGATTGGAAACCATGACTCACTCCTGCTTGAGGGAAGTTTCCCTTTCTTGTTTATAATTTGAGTTCAACTTGCTACTTCATTTTTATTTAAAATCTAAATCTTCACAGCCAGTAGATTGGGTGAAATTTCAGTGAGTCTCTCATTTGCTTCCCAGTACTGTACTGTTTGTTGTTTAGTATCACAACAGGAGAAAATTAATCAGCTTTGAGTTCACTGCTTTTTCCTGATCGTTTTTGGTAGAACTAAGATGCAGTGAGCAGATCGTTTCAGTTTCATTGATGTTCTAGCTCATGCTGAAAACAAAATTTGGTGTAAGAAACTGAAAATAAATGAGGAACAAGTGTAACAGATGCTATAACAAATGACTTACAATTTTTATAGCAAATACCAATGTAGGGTAATGAAACATAAAATGGTCTGTACTGAGAAAGCCACTTTCAGTACCATTCCTATTCTGTTTTACCATTGCAGGAGCAATGTGAAAAAGCAATTGACTCGTTAGCTAGCAGAGGGATGCATAAGCTGAAAAAATATGTAGAAATATAGCCAATATCTACTTTGTTTGCAGGCTAAAGGCAGAGACACAATTAACTGGTGTGGCATAGGTCACCAGCATCACTGCAGGAGGGATCGTCCAGAGTTAATAACAAGATGAAGTCTCAGCCGTACACTCCATGCTGCTACGCAGTGGAGCTGCATAAGAAGAAAATATTACAAAGGAGACCTTGCAAGTTAGTTAGCTGACTTTGTGTGTCTTGAAGGCATCACATATTAGGTTTATATTACATGCCTGTCTATGTGAATGACATTTGCATTTGAAAACATTGCATTCAATTACAACAAACATGAAATATTAAGTTAGCTGGAAGGTTTTGTTCAAAGTTTGCATGGATCTGTTTTAAATCGATAATTTGCTCCTTTGAAATAACTAGGCCACCCAGGAACCCAAAGTTTATTATCAGAAATCCCTGTGCCAGGCTTGAAAGAGGTTGAAAATGAATCCTTTTGAAAGCCAGGCCTTTCATCAAAATCCATTCAGTGCGTGCGTGTACGCTATTGTGATCAGCCAAGCTGTGCACCGCTGCTTGAAAGGTGGCATGAAGAAGACGACAATACAGAAGGTGTGGTGCAGCATTAAAATAGTTTAGAGCTTTTCCTTATTCTCAAGTGAGAACCTGAAGCACTTGAGAAAGCATAAAAATGTGAGTGCCTGGGAGGTAGGGAATGAAAACAGAAAGGTTTAGAAACCATTCAATTGACTTGACTTCAGTATAAACATTGTGAAGGTTAAAAATCAAACACGTAGAAACCTTGTGTAACCTCTCTCATAGTCACATGGCTGAGCACAGACAAGCTTGGAAGTGATCAGTTCAACCACACAATGAAAACAATTTTGCAACATTTGTGAAGCAGACGTCTTGTAGCATAGATTTTCTAGGGCTCTCACAGGCCCTCCTCCAAAGCTCATTGATGTCAATGGGAATCTGCCCAATGCCTGTAGTGAATTTTGGATTGAGCTCTAAGGTTCTTTGTAAGTAAACAGTCACATGTCTGCTGGTTTTCCACATCAAACACTGTGGCTTCAATAGCACAACTGCCCTAAAGCTGAAATTCTAACTCAGGAGCAAAGAATATTTTTTTTGAGGCTGTGCAAATATTAGCAGCCTAAAGTTAAACCATTAAAACTCCACATAACCCTTACAAGAGCTGGGTTCAGTGTTCTTTGACATGCCCAGAACCCTGGGAGACAAGGTCCGCTACTGTCCCAGTATCCATGACCCTGTTTACAGTGACCTGTTTTGCCCTATGAGAGGGATACCCCAAAAACCTAATTAAAATAAAGTATATTAACTAACCATGCCAGCAACCACTGATGACTATATTTGATTATACTAGCATCCTCATGCACACACCTACCACAGGTGTGTATATCATGATGGCTGCACCTTCTGATGCATATACCTGTGGCTACATGAAATGAATGCACATACATTCAGTTGTAACAACCACAGGTGTATGTGAATGATTGCACCTTCTGCTACGCACACCTCTGGCTATTTGATCTTAATACCTGTACACTCATGAATATCTGAAATATTGCACATGCAAAATGGTTCATTCACACTAGCTTGATTTCAGTTAAGTATGGCAGCTCATATAGTTTTTTGTTTTGTTTTTTTAAAAGTACACACAACCCACCAAGCATGTGCTGATTCTTTTCTGCTCTGTTGGACTTTGTGCACTCTACCCCACTGCTAGTTTCCCAGCATGGGCGGAAAGGGTCGAGAGGGACAGTGAGCGTGAGCTGGCTTGTACCAGAAGGAAATTCAGAGGAAAGAAGGCTTCGTAATGGAGGAGGAAATGTGGGTTGGGATTCATTCTAAGCAAGTCCTGATCTGGGCCAGACTCTTGGTATCCTGGCAACTCCTCCTTAATCCTTAGGAAAGAAGGAATTCCCCTAAGGATAAAAAAATTGAGATCAAGCGCAGAGAGAATGGCAGAATATTCAACTCCTTATAGACTATGAGCCAAATTCCGACTTGAGTTACGGCCCATGCAATCCCAATGACTCCAGTAGGCTTGTACAGATTATGAAATAGGGTAGAATTAGATCCTAAGAATTCAAGTTGACATTCACACTACCCCACAAAGCTATGGTTTAAGATCAAATGCAATAGCAAATAGCTGTTAACAATTCCTATTACAGAACAAAGGTTATATAGAATTTATTAAAATCACAGAGAGTAGGGAGAAACTGAAACAGTGTTTGTTAGTCACCACCAAAGACTTCTGTTATGTATTTTTTTTAAACTTGACAGTAAGTGATGGCCCCTCAAAGCTATGATACACTAATGATGAAGATAATCCTAAATCATTCACCCTCCAAGATGGAGAGATTTTAATTAATCACCGCTGCAATTTTTGAAAGTTTTAAGTTCTATCAGTTTCACCTATGTTTGTTTGTTTCTTTTTCTTTCTTTCTTTCTTTTTTTTTGGCAGTAACTCTTGTGAGATAAGCAGACTATTCTGGAGAAGAAAATAAACATACGGCAGGTCAGCTGAAGTCTGTAAGGAGTTCCCGTTACCCTGTGTTTTTTCCTGCCCTCTCAAAATCAGGACGAACTATATTCAGAATTGATAAATGAAGAGGTAGCAGTTCTTGCTCTGAATGGGAGGCAAAGTGGTGCTGAGGGAAAGACAGGGAAGCAGAGGGTACCAAAAGCAAAAGTGATCACTGCAGTATGGAAAAATTGTTGGATTAATTCTTAAAGTGTAAGGGTTATGTTTCCATACCAATCCAGCATAACACACCGAGATACTAAAACACTTATCAGAAGAGACAATGCCCTAAAAAAGACTCAAAACTAGTAATGAGTAGCATTTTTGTGTTGATTGAAGAAAACTCATAAACCCCACAAAAATGTTGCAACTGGGAATTTTTAAATGCATAATTATACTTGGCTTTTATTACTCACCCTCTATTGAAAATCTCTCTCACAATCCTGGGAATATATTAAAAAAATAACTGCTACAGTTTTTTAAGGAAGTGCTAAATTTCCTATTTTTGCTATATACTTCCTCTAAGTCCAAAACATTTTAACTGCTGCATAGTATGTACTTGTTTCACTACAACACGAGAACAAGTCAAGTCCTTGAAAGAAACAGTTAGGTGTTTTATGGTAAAAACACAGGAACTCTCCCCACTCACTAATTTTGTTTAACTTTACTGAGGAAAGAGTTTTTTTAAATTATGTTTTAGCCCATTTATGATGTCCTGCAGTATCCTGATGGGGACAGGAAGTGGGAGCTTTAGGAATACAAGTCTTCATTTCTACTCTTGGCGATCCCAGAGAGAGATCGCCAAGCTATTTACAGCTTCTGAAAATGTTTCCCGGAGGTGATAACGCTGCACGCTCAGAGACTGTGTGCCCAATTCTCTTCTCACTTACACTTAAGTCAGAAATAGTTTCACTGAAGTCAATGGAGTTACATCACTATAAACTAGTATGAGATGAGACTCAGATCCTTTGTTTTCACCCAGTTTCTGACTGAATTAATGGCAATGATCTGTCAGTCAATAGAGTGGCAAGTTAAACTGATCCTGAAATCCTGTGTGTAAAACACAGCAGATAAAACTCCTGCATTTTGATTCTTCTTGAGACCCTCATGTCCTTGTAAGGATCCTGAAGATCTGCTCATTTCTGACCAACCTTCATGGCCTCGCATCATCTCCACAATTTTCTGGGCAAGTAGAACTTGTCAGGGCTCCCTTGAGAGCTTGTCAGCTCCACTCAGTAAGTAGAGCCATTGCTCACTAGAACCCATCTCCTTAGGGGCTGAATTCATCATCTTTGCCATGCTTCCAGTTCCTGCTGGCTCAGGGAGCAAGAGACTGGAAATAATCAAATCCAGGTCTCCCAAATGGCAGTACAGAATATATTTCCATTAGGTCACTAAGCAAACCCACAATTTAACTCAACTATTTGAGTGGGAGAGTGGTTCGAGAAAGCAGCTAAACCAAAAAATAAACCTATTTTAATGCACAATTTGGATTAATTTATTTTTACCAAGGCTGACTGCGGTGTAGCCTTCCATTGTGCCAACTGTCAATTTCCCCTGTTGTTTTTGTGGGTTTTGCACACAGCAACAGGGAAAGATCAGACACACTAACACAACAAAAGAGAAAATGTGCTCGTAAAAGCATAAAAATGAGCCAGGGGATGCAAAGGCAAGTAGATGGCCTGAAATCGCTTAACTCATTTTAAAAACATCATTAGATTGCAAGTTGACAGTAACCCTTGAGCCCACCCTCAAATCATTCACACTTTTATTCCATAAGCTCAATGACTGTTTGCTTTTTCTTAAAAACATTAAATTTTAGTATATTGTAAACAACAAAATCAAAGGCACTATTTCAAGTGCTCTCTGAGCTCCGAGCATACAATGGTAATTAAAAGGTCTCTGTCGGGGTTTCACTGAAGTGGCAACTCTCAACGAGACATGAAACTATAGCAGAGCTTCTTAGACTTCTTTGATAAGTTTGCCAAGTGTACTGAGGAGTGTTCTTGGAAAAAAGGACACTAGCACTGCTAATGAAAAACTGCCATCATAAGCAGCCAAAGTAGTTGTACAATCTTCTCAAGTTTTAATGCAGAAATGTGTAGCGTGCAGATACCATTTTACTGTACGGTTATTCATATGTTGATTTTTTTTTGTGATGTTGCCTCGTCCTCTGTTATACTTTCACAGCATTATAGAAATTAGTGAAATGGCTATAAGCCAGCAATGACTTCAGTTATTTATAGGCCTGGAAACTAACAGCACAAACTATTCAAAAGAACGTTAATCTAAGATGAAAGTCCTATTTGTAAGAATGGAGTCATTTGGCTATTTTCAGGCATCCATTAAGACTGATCCAAAACATTTGTGAAACATCTTGCCAGGGACACTGATCTCAATGCAGTTTTGACAATAAAACTAAAAAAAGTTCCTTTTAACCCATGAAGCACAGACAATCCCTTTGAGGAATTATTTTGGAATAGAGCCGTACTCCCTAGCATTGCCTTTGGGTTATAACATTGTTTTGGATACATGGTACATTGTGCTTAAAACTTCATAGAACTCTCAAATTACAAAATACTTTAAAAACAGCAACTGTAATGGGACTGCAATTCATGTTTTTTCTGACTCAAAAAAAGAAACAAAGATCATTTCAATCTCCCCCCCCCCCCAGTACATTGCATATATCTAAAATATTGTTAGAAAAAAGGAAAAAAATAGATCTATTTGCAATGATGGTGAATTATTCATTTACGAATTCAATTATCTGAATTTTTAGAAAACGTACTTCAGGTTAAAACTATCAAAACAAGGAAAACAACAATCTCATGAATAATTGATGCTATAGAATATGAATATTTCCAAACCATTGTGGCTTGGGATCCTATTGGCACTAAGGAATCAAATATGGCTACAACTTTTGAATTCTGGCTTTCCTGCACTATACCCTTGCAAGTAACACCAAGTATGTATTTTATGTTTATAGTATGAAGACTTTTTATGATCTATGTGAATGGGTTATCACAGGTCACAGACGTTCAGCTGAAGAAATGAGATTAGCAACTCTTTTATAACCTACTGCATTCTTTGAATGTATTAAAATAATTCCAAATTAGTTTTTCTTAAACAATTAAAAGACAATATGTTTTTAATTCTGAGACAAAGACCATAGGGTATATATAGTGTCTCCTTGAGACAAACAACTTCCATTAATGTTCAATTGAACTTTATATGAGAGTCTGAAGAACTATTTTTAAAAATACAACTATTGATTGATGGTCAAAGTAGAAAGACCATTAACAATCTATTAAGTAGCACAAGTACTATGTTGTGTTCCAGCTATGTGAGCTCAATCAACATTTTGATGTAGCCTGATAATTATATATTATCATTAGGGAAAACACTTAAGCCCCTTTGTTTTCAGCTTAAACCGATTTTTACCAAAAAATTCCTGAGTTTTACAAAAAGTATTATTCAATTTTTTCCAATTTTCACCCTACTTTTGTATAATTCAAATATATGAAAAATAACTTGTTTCATTAGGAAAATACAATAAATTGCATAAGATATATGTATTACAATAATACATTAGTCTGTGTGTATCTGCAAAGCTGCCGGTTGAAGTAAGGCTATGTATTAGGGTACATCTATACTTACCTCCGGGTCCGGCGGTAAGCAATCGATCTTCTGGGATCGATTTATCGCGTCTTGTCTAGACGCGATAAATCGATCCCGGAAGTGCTCGCCATCGACGCCGGTACTCCTGCTCGGTGAGAGGAGTACACGGAGTCGACGGGGGAGCCTGCCTTCCGCGTCTGGACCCGCGGTAAGTTGGAACTAAGATAGTTCGACTTCAGCTATGCGAATAACGTAGCTGAAGTTGCGTATCTTAGTTCGAAGTGAGGGGTTAGTGTGGACCAGACCGTAGTCTAGAAGATACACACTATACGCAAGCTCTGAAGTGCATGCACATCTGAACGTACTGATTAATCTCAAGCCCACCACGTACACATTTCAAGATACCAGTTTAAAGATTTGACACACTAAAATGGGAAGAAAATGAAAATCTGTATCAGAATACGGTTCAGAACACAAGGAAGTATTCAAAAGTTTTTAAAAAAACAATAACAGGAGAAAAAGATGAAGTTGAGGGTATGCGCTGCACATGTGTGGCCCAATTATTAAATGTACCTATTTATAGGCTAATAGTTTTAAGTCTACAACAGTAAACTGTTTATTCAAATGAAAAAAAAATTATTTGGAGACTAGAAATATATTGTTTTTTTAAACTCAGAGGTGGCCTTGTGTTTCGAGTTCTGTTTTAGTTCTTCAGCAAACCCCATTGAATTTCATTTATTAAAGCATTAATCTACTGAATACCTTTTTCCTGCCTTTCCATCCACCAAAATAAACCCAGAAAAATTACTAATAGGTTTTTGCACTGATTTTCACCTTTTTTGTTGTTGTGGTAATAAACACTGATAAATTCCCAGGAAAAACTAAATAAAATAAAATCCAAAAATGAAGGGTCCTATACATAATGGAATATTAAATATTAAAATGATAATGTAGAAATATATGGAAAATCCCTTCTCTCTGTAATATTGCAACTATTCAATCAGGTGAGACACCTTATGCTGACTGTTCCCAGATTTGCATGTCTGGGCCTTGGTAGCCAGACTTTTTGTGGGGAGTTACTGAACCTGGAATTCATTTCCTCCTTGTTGCAATAGATCTCAGATCTGTTGACTTCTGAACATGTTGCAAAGCCAAGGAGCTGGCTGAGTAGATAGGATTTTTGGAGGTAAAAAAAATGTTTAGCCGATTTTGTTTCTGAAGTTTTTATTCATAGAATCATAGAAGATTAGGGTTGGAAGAGACCTCAGGAGGTCATCTAGTCCAACCCCCTGCTCAAAGCAGGACCAACCCCCAGCTAAATCATCCCTGCCAGGGCTTTGTCAAGCTGGGCCTTAAAAGCCCCTAAGGATGGAGATTCCACCACCTCCCTAGGTAACCCATTCCAGTGCTCCACCACCCTCCTAGTGAATAGTTTTTCCTAATATCCAACCTAGACCTCCCCCACTGCAACTTGAGACCATTGCTTCTTGTTCTGTCACCCCTGAGAACAGACTAGATCCATCCTATTTGGAACCCCCCTTCAGGTAGTTGAAGGCTGCTATCAAATCCCCCCTCACTCTTCTCTTTTGCAGACTAAATAAGCCCAGTTCCCTCAGCTTCTTCTCATAAGTCACGTGCCCTAGCCCCCCCTAATCATTTTTGTTGTCCTCCACTGGACTCTCTCCAATTTGTCCACATCCTTTCTGTAGTGGGGGCCCCAAAACTGGACGCAAAAATCACTTCCCTCGATCTGCTGGCAATGCTCCTACTTACACAGCCCAAAATGCCGTTAGCCTTCTTGGCAACAAGGGCACACTCTTAAGACTCATATCCAGCTTCTTGTCCACTGTAATCCCCAGGCCTCTTTCTGCAGAATTGCTGCTTAGCCAGTTGGTCCCCAGCCTGTAGCAGTGCATGGGATTCTTCCATCCTAAGTGCAGGACTCTGCACTTGTTGTTGCTGAACCTCATCAGATTCCTTTTGGCCAAATCCTCCAATTTGTCTAGATCACTCTGGACCCTAGCCCTACCCTCCAGCATATCTACCTCTCCCCCCAGCTTAGTGTCAGCTGTGAACTTTCTGAGGGTGCAATCCATCCCATCATCCAGATCTTTAATGAAGATGTTGAACAAAACTGGACCCAGGACTGACTCCCGGGGCACTCCGCTTGATACCAGCTGCCAACTAGACCGAGTCATTGATCACTACCCGTTGAGCCGGACGATCTAGCCAGCTTTCTAGCCACCTTATAGTCCAATTCATCCAATCCATACTTTTTTAAACTTGTTGGCAAGAATACTGTGGGAGACTGTATCAAAAGCTTTGCTAAAGTCAAGATATATCACGGCCACCACTTTCCCCATGTCCACAGAGCCAGTTATCTCATCATAGAAGGCAATCAGGTTGGTACAGCATGACTTGCCCTTGGTGAATCCATGTTGACTGTTCCTGACCACCTTCCTCTCCTCCAAGTGTTTCAAAATGGATTCCTTGAGGACCTACTCCATGATTTTTCCAGGGACTGAGGTGAGGCTGACTGGTCTGTAGTTCCCCAGATTCTCCTTCTTCGCTTTTTTAAAGATGGGCATTATATTTGCCTTTTTCCAGTCACCCAGAACCTCCCCCGATCACCACGAGTTTTCAAAGATAATGGCCAATGGCTCTGCAATCACATCAGCCAACTCCCTCAGCACCCCAAATGCATTAGATCCGGCCCCACGGATTTGTGCATGTCCAGCTTTTCTAAATAGTCCTTAACCTGTTCTTTCACCACTGATGGCTGCTCACCTCCTCCCCATACTGTGCTGCCCAGTGCAGCAGTGTGGGAGCTGACCCTGTCTGTGAAGACTGAGGCAAAAGAAGCATTGAGTACTTCAGCTTTTTCCACATTATCTGTCACTAGGGTTGTCTCCCCCATTCAGTAAGAGTCCCACACTTTCCCTGACCTTCTTCTTGTTGCTAACATACCTGTAGAAACCCTTCATGTTACCCTTCACATCCCTTGCTAGCTGCAACTCCAATTGTGCTTTGACCTTCCTGATTACATCCCTGCATGCTCGAGCAACATTTGTATACTCCTCCCTAGTCATCTGTCCAAGTTTCCACTTCTTGTAAGCTTTCTTTTTGTGTTTAAGCTCACTGAAGATTTCTCTGTTAAGCCAAGCTTGTCGCCTGCCATATTTGCTATTCTTTCTGCACATCGGGATGGTTTGTTCTTGTGCCCTCAATAAGGCTTCTTTAAAATACAGCTAGCTCTCCTGGACTCTTTCCCCCCTCATAATAGCCTCCCAGGGGATCCTGTCCATCAGTTCCAGGGTCCATATTCTGCTGCTCTCCTTTCTTCCTTTTGTCAAGATCCTGAACTCAACCATCTCATGGTCACTGCTGCCCAGGTTACCACCCACTTCTACTTCCCCTACCAATTCTTCCTGGTTTGTAAGCAGCAGGTCAAAAGAAGCACAGCCCCTAGTTGGTTCCTCCAGCACTTGCACCAGGAAGTTGTCCCCGACACTCTCCAAAAACTTCCTGGATTGTCTGTGCACTGCTGTATTACTCTCGCAGCAGATGTCAGGGTGATTGAAGTCCCCCATGAGAACTAGGGCCTGTGATCTGGAAACTTCTTTAGTTGTCCAAAGAAAACCTCATCTACTTCATCCTCCTGATCTGGTGGTCTATAGCAGACGGCCACCATGACATTGCCCTTGTTGCTCTCGTCTCTAAACTTAACCCAAAGACTCTCAACAGGCTTTTCTCGTTTCATACTGGAGCTCTGAGCAGTCATACCGCTCTCTTACATGCAGTGCAATTCCTCCCCTTTTTCTCCCCCACCTGTCCTTCCTGAACAGTTTATACCCATCCATGACAGTGCTCCAGTCATGTGAGTTACCCCACCAAGTCTCTGTTATTCCAATCACATCATAGGTCCTTGACTGTGCCAGGACTTCCAATTCTTCCGGTTTGTTTCCCAGACTTCTTGAGATCACGTACAGGTACCTAAGACAACTAGCCGATTGCCTACTTTCTCAGTATGAATCAGGAGGCCTCCCCTGTTGCACTCTCCTCCTTGTGTTTCCTCCCAGTATCCCACTTCCCCACTTACCTCAGGGCTTAGGTCACCATTCCCTCGCAAACCTAGTTTAAAGCCCTCCTTACTTAGGTTAGCAAATCTGCCTGCGAAGATGCTCTTCCTTCTCTTTGTTAGGTGGATCCCATTTCTTCCTAGCAATCCTCCTTCCTGGAACAACATCCCACGATTGAAGAATCCAAAGCCCTCTCTCCGACACCACCTGTGTAACCATGCATTTATCTCCACAATTCGATGGTCCCTACCTGGGCCTTTTCCTTCAACAGGGAGGATGGACGAGAACATGACTTGCGCCTCAAACTCCTTCATCCTTCTTCCGAGAGCCACGTAGTCTGCAGTGACCCGCTCAAGGTCATTCTTGGCAGTATCATTGGTGCCCACATGGAGAAGTAGGAAGGGGTGGCGGTCTGAGGGCTTGATCAGCCTCGGCAGACACGCCGTCACATCCTGAATTCTAGCTCCAGGCAAGCAGCACGCTTCTCAAGTTTCCCGGTGTGGACGGCAGATGGATGACTCTGTCCCCCTTTGGAGAGAGTCCCCAACCACCACCACCCATCTCTTCCTCTTGGGAACCCCCATCCCTAGTACAATGCATCCCATGCCTTCCGGTCGATGGGGTCTCCCTCTGATCCCAGATAACTCTTCCAAACCATTCTTTGCAGTAGTACCTGTGCAGACAGCCTGAAAACGGTTTCTTACCTCTATCTGCATTGCGGTTACATAGGTTCTCCTCTTTTTTCTTCTGGAGGTCACATGCTGCCAATTTTCTTCCCTGTTCTGCACTGCCCCCTCTGATTCTTTAGCACGCTGTGCCTGCAGTATCAAACGCTGACTTCTATCCAGAAAATCTTCCTTTCCTCAGATGCAACGCAGGGTTGATACTTGGGTTTTAACCTTCTCTTCCAGTATGGAGACCAGTTTGCAATTCATACAGACGAAGTTGCTTCTATCCTCTGGGAGATAGCCTGTGCAGGTCACAACAGTTGATCGCTCCCTATCCATAATGTCTTCCTTCTGTGAGCAGTAAATCCAACATCTGAAGCGGCTCTTAGAAGCCTGAAAGGCAAAACAACTTTGTGGGAACTTTCCGCAGGCGAATTCCCAGGCAAACTCCCTCTGTTTCCCTGTCCCCTGTTCGCCACTCCACGACCAAGTACCTAAACCAGTGACATGCACATCATATCATCTGGGGGAGGAGGGAATGTAGAATTTGACAGTGGTAACATATGTGGACTGTGGCCCAATATATCAAACCTGGGGATACAGACACCTAAATAAAACTGGCCTGATTTTCAAAAGTTGCTGATCAACCTTGGCTCCCCTTTATGTCAATACTGTATACACACCAGGCTTAAATCAAAAGTGGTAACAGCTTAAAGGTGTGATTTTATACCAATTAATTAAAAACTAGTACAACTGTGTGTGTGGACACTCCTGTCTTTTTAAACCTGGTTTGTAGCAGTTTAGCGTGTCTTGGTGAATGTACAGATGCACGCTAAACTGATATAAGGGCCATGCACAAGAAGTTGCATCAGTTTAACTAATTCCATTTTAATTAATTTGGTGCAACTTTTCTGTGAAGACTCTCCCTTAGGAGGTGCACAAGAGTGGGGGGCTCCCTTTCTGGGGACCTTGATGTCTGAAAAATGACATGCATTGCTCTGCTTTCCTATGGATATCTTGACATACATGAGGGGAAACCTACTCCTTGAGACCTTAGGTGGTGCATACTGAAACAGGGCTCCACCCAAGTAAATTCAGCAGCCATTTGACAAGTCAGTAGTCTTTTCTGTCTTTGTAATCTGTAAATTATTAACTAGAAGACGCATGCCTCCACAACCTCACAGGTTTTGGGATAATTCCTGGAGGGACGCAGCCCCCAACTACTGCAAGCCTTAGGAGACCAGTTAGCCTCCAACAAGCTAAAATGGATGATCAGACACATGAGCATGTGCAATCTTGTCAGTCTCCCAGTGCCCCTGTTTAGGCTTGTAAGGGGGAATCGCTGGGTCTAATAAAACTCCCAAGCATGTTGAGTGATGAAGAGGAATTTAATTTCCTCAAGTCTGAAATAGCCTGAACAACATAAAGATCAGCACATGCTGCAAAGCTCATCCTTTCCCCCAGGCATTTGAAATCAATGGAAAATGATAAGTGTGGGGAATTGATAGAGAGGGGAGGGTAAGCGTTTGTGTTGGTTTGCTGGTAGTAGATTATATTGCTGCAGTTTAGTTACACCTGGATAATAATTTTATTGTATTTCTTAAAATATGTCAAGGGCACCTATAGTGTATGGAAATGCCTGTTTTTAGTATGCACAAGTCTAAATAAATATTAAAACTTGTGGTGTATGTGGGCGGGGGATAGGATCTGATGGGGTTGTAAGGATCATGAAGATGGGGGAACCTTCTAAAGTTTGCAACAATGGTGGAATGTCTCCGATTCTGCTGCCCCCATGTCCCTTTTTATATTCTGTCTGCTCTGCTGGACTCCTCTATGCCTCCAAGCCCTTCCCAGCTGTTTTCCTCCCCTACACACCACATACAGAACCATTCAGAGCCAGGGGAAATGAACATTTTAGGAAGCTGTGCAAGAGAAGAGTACTAAGGCTAGCAGGGAACTGGAGAGGGGGAGACACCATAAAACGGAGTCATACTTTACCAATTTCCCATTGAATAGAGTAATCCAATTAACCTGATTTTGTGTCTCATTTTGTTCTAAAGCGAGAAAGTTATGCAATTCTGATTTTGATAAAGACTGCCTGACAGTAACATGGACTCCATCACTCAAGAATAAAACGTTCTAGTTTCATCACTATATTATTTTGTTTTACAAAAAAAGAACAAGGAATTGAGAATCTACGATAGGATTTTTGTTACTATTGTAAAGGAGTACTCTATTCTTTTTGCTGACATATTTAAATACATACTTAAGATTCCTCAATAAAAATTGGTTACTGTGGAGACTACGTTCCTTTAAAGTGGGTTAATTTACAAACAGGTTGTCTTAACTTCAGTCTTGGTGAAAAGAAATTCTTCTCCCATTGGTAACCCTCCCTAAATGAGACTTGAGTTATATACTGAAAGGTAAGAAGGGCTATCCTTCCTTTTAAATGTTAGTTAAACAAATGAAAGAACAGGTCTCCAGCCGTCATTTGACATCCTAAACTTGTCAGAGCCAATGACCCACAGCAATTTTCCTACTGAAAAAAGTTATTACATTTTCAAATTTGATTGTAATCAAATAATCTTTAGTACTGTGCACTGGATTTCAGCTAGCAGAATCCAATAAACTGGGTTTCATCTTCCTTTTCTTCTACCACTTGACAACAAGTAAACTCTCGTGAACATCCCTAGTTGAAGGGTGCCGTAATTCAGAAGCCCCATGTCCAGTTCACTTTAAATCTGATAAAAAAAACCAACAACCACCCTGTAGCTTGAACCCAGACTTACTGCTATGAACTTTGAGAGTGATAGAACTATTTGTGGGGATTTCAGAGACGGGCTAAAATCAAGCTTATAGTGGAACCTCAATTATAACTGGCCACTTTTATAATAAACGTTAAAATAAAAAGTATCTGTTTGAAAGAAAATGTGATGTTGACATAACCACTGTAACATTTTCCAAAGCATAGCTTGTTTTACAATCTTAAAAGCACTTACAACTATTGCATTGTCTCAATCCTATTCAGAAGTGATGCTTACCATTTACAATTGGGTTTCCTTCAGTCTATACATGAAAATGATGAAATATGAAAACAAGATAATATTAACTGGGCTCAGTTCCTTGCTTGCCATTTTAAAAGAAAAATAAGTATGAGTGAAAAATGAGGAAAATGTGGAGTGAAACTGAAGCACACAAAAAAGTTTCATTTTATCAGTGTTCAAACAAAACTACTTTGTTTAAATAATTGCTAACAAAAATCCATTCATTTAAAAACAGATTACAATTAACCTTGGTAAGATACAAACAAATAATTAACACCACTGAATTTGCATTGATTCAAGATGGTATACATGAAAACTGATTTTCGAAATAAAGAATAAAACTTTAAGGCTACCAGCACAACCATCTAATTATTTTTATTAGCTATGAATGCTGTCTGCAAAATAATTTAAGATTTAATTATTCCAGTTACAAACATTTGTAAAAAATAGAATTATGAAAATGTACAATGTGTAATCTACATAGTCATACTACAGAAGAGCCCGGCTATAGACAGTTAATAGAAATGTGAAGTTTTCAATAAAAAACTCAAGCTTAAAATGAACCTCTACCATGAAACTGGAATTTTCAACATTTGTCACAAATACTAACTGAGGTTTACTAATGTGCTTGTCATATACATAACAAGGGTGGGTCAATTATTTATTTATTTCTAAAGAGGCAAAGTCTGTTTGGAGAGCTTCATCTCGGTCCCCACTTAATATCTTTTACACCATGAAACTGTCTTTTCAAAGCATGACTGTCTGCCCATTCTGAATTTAAATAGGAGTCGTCATCATTTTCTTCTAATTTCTGCAAATAAAATTAACAAAGAAGCTTTTATGAAATAATTGAAAAGAGACAGTTATATTTGCTTCACTCTATTTGTTGGGTCATGTAACACAGTAGAATCACTTGTTACCTTGAGTTCCTCCTGCTTCCTGTGATAATACAGCATCATCTGTTTTTGCTCTTCATTACTTATCACTGGTTCACGTGATGGGGCACCTTGTCCTTTCTGGAAGTAAATTGATAAAGTTTATTCATGATGGTATGTTCAATACAAAAAAAAAAAAGTACACAAGAATCTTAAGGTGCTAAACAAATATTTCCTCAAACAGTAAGTCTTCTCAAGTTTCATGGCTTTATATAAGACAGAAGAATCAACGTTAAAGTTTAATTTAACTGAGAAATATTCCTCTACTTCTGGGCCCAATCAGTTACATTAAAGTCAAGGGAGTTGTGACCTTGATGATTAGGCCTCTGTCTATTTTATTTATGAACTTAAAAATATTGAAATTTCTATAATAGTAATTAACAAAATCTTTCAGAAAGCTTTAGCCTATAATCACTGACATCAATGGCAAAGTTGTCATTGGCTTTAATGGTGCAGGATGAGGGCTGCAATTCTTAAGGTTACAAAACAAACTCAATAATAAAACATTTTTTTAAATGTCTTGTTTAAATTCTATTTTTCCACAATTTAAAATTCTTAAAGATGTCTCACTATTGTCCTCATATACATAACAATCTTAGTATCTAAATTTGTGAAGCAAATGATGTGCTTTCCCCCCCAATTATGTTGAATTTTAAATTCAAAGGGTAGGTCTACACTTACCCGGTAGTTCGGTGGCGAGTGATCGAACTTCTGGGTTCGACTTATCGCGTCTTGTCTGGACGCGATAAGTCGAACCCGGAAGTGCTCGCCGTCAACTGCGGTACTCCAGCTAGGCGAGAGGAGTACCGCGGAGTCGACGGGGGAGCCTGCCTGCCACGTGTGGACCGAGGTAAGTTCGAATTAAGGTACTTCGAACTTCAGCTACGTTATTCACGTAGCTGAAGTTGCGTACCTTAGTTCGAATTAGGGGGTTAGTGTAGACCTGGCCAAAGACTAGTTTTATCCATGTTCAGTTTGTCTATGTACACTGTACTCATGACACTGAAACAGTTTAATCCATGAGAAGCAATTAAAATTTACATTTTAACATAAGTATACTTAGATTTCATCTTTAATCATGGATACGAAGCTTTTTGGGTTCTTTGTTTTGCAGTATCATCTTTGTGGGCCTCTGCTGTCTGCTGATGTCACTAACAGTGATCAGGATCTGGGTATATGTAAAAATCATTTAGATCTCTTGGAGGGGACTTGAGCTACCGTATCTGGTGATCTTGAGTTCCTCCCACCACTGGAGCTGAAGAGCTGACTAGTACTGTAGCAGTACTACTAAACAATGAAGCAAAACATGTTCTATTGGCTGAGAAGAGCAATGGTGACTCATGTTACGTAGTCTCTGCAAGATCACTTGGTACTGAGAAGAACGTCAGTATCAAGAAAGCTGGTGCCAGAAGCATTTGCACTACAGGGGTCAGCTCCTCAGTCATGGTGCCGGGACCACATGTGCTAATACTAATACAGTTTGGTACTGAGAAGTTGGTACCAAGTGAACTGCGGACTGCTATATCAGAGGGTACCATGTGTACTTGGTGACCAGATTTTGCTAAAACAGCCAATAACCCAATCTGGCTGTAAACTGCCTTTGGGGTGAGTGACCTGAAAAGATCTTTGCCTCATTTTACTAGGCCCTGGGAAAGGTGACCTAGGCCTGTGCTCACTGTGGGAACAATGTTCCTGCCTGTGCCTTTCACATGACTGGGTGGTGGTGGAGGACTTAGCTGACAGTCTTGGGCATTGAAGGGTTTGATCTCTTTGAAGCGAGGTTGGAGTTGAGCCACAGCTCAGAGGAGCAGTAGCTGAGGAAGAATGTTCAAGCCCTTTTTTCTCTGTTTCCAAGGAAGCTCTCACTGAGTACTCTGGAAGAGTTTAAGACAGGCCTCTCTCACCTTGTGTGTCCTCTTGGTGAAGGAGCAACACACTGAGCATCTATTAGGGATGATGTGCCCCTCGCCAAGACACAAAAGGCAGCTTGAGTGACTGTCATTGAACAGAAAAGCCTCATCAAAGGCGAGGCAAGTTTTGAACGCTCCGGGCTTTGTTTCAGCCATAATCCTAGATGCATCCCGTACTGGGGAAGTCCCTAGCAAAAGTGTTTTTTTTTGTTTTTTTTGTTTTTTTTGTTTTTGGAGAGGGCCAATGGGTATAAAAGAGGAAAATTTAAGCTTACCACATTACCTATCTTCACACACACGGAAAGTCACACAATACACAAGGAAGTAGACACTGCAGGGGTTCTGTCTAGCAGCCACAGTCAGTAAGAAGGAATGGAGGAATGGTTGGGCACACTCCACCCTTTATGACTTCAGGTGTGAGGGGATGCGGCGAGGGCATCCAAGGTGCAGATGAAACCCCAACGGACACTGGTGGCCAAAATAATCTGATCTTGCACATGGGATGCACATGTATCAGAAAGGTAATCTATGAGGACAATCACTTGAACAAATTTTCTATCTCAACTTCCATCAAATGACATTTTTATTTCATTTTTAGTCTAATGCGAACCTTAATATCTGCAATTTTTGGTTGTTCTTTCAAAAGTATATTCTGTAGTATTGGCAGGATTTCACTTTAACTCAGTTTTGGTTTTATAACCTTAAGAGATCCAAGCTGAAATTAACCAGATCCATTTTCTAAACCTATTAGAAATTCTCTGTAAAAAAGTCAGTGCTGAATCATAAGTAGAGACTGACAGTAATACTCACTTTCTGTATCTTGACAATGATTTTAGTTTTTTCATTTTTGCCCACAAAGTCTGAAAGCTTGTTTGTTCTTTTTAACTCCTTTGCTGCCCACCACAATTGTGCTTCAGACTCTTCAATAACCTCAAGTCCAGCCTGTGACAATTATAATTTGCAAGAAAAAAATGACATTAGTAATTTTTGCATAAACAGACTCTTGCAGCAACCTTCCATAGTCAGTTTATAAGATGACCCCTCTAGGATTAACAACAAAAAGCTCAGTTAATATTTAAAATTCTCTTGGTTTTACACTCTATCCTTATTAAAAAAGGGTTACTGCTATATCTTTCTTCCTCTGATCTCAATCTGTAGTGTCTTGGTCATCCAATACAGTACTATCCTCTTCAGTTCTGACTCCAGTTTTATCACTCAAAGTGTTTAATTATCATAGGTGTTTAAAATGGACAACCAAATAAACCCACATGAACTCACATTAGGATGGGGCATTTTAACTGAATATGTGTTTGTTCATCTTATTTTTAATTAATTTATTGACACTTCATGTACTTTTAAAAACCATTAGAGACAAAAATATTTAGAAACCAACAACAAATCAAATAATCACTGCCACATGAAATGAAGAATTTCTTTTTCCTTTCCTTGGAGAGCATAAATTAAACCCAGACACTGTATATAACCCAAATATGTTACTACATACATGAGTTCCCGACAAGTCTTCTTTATCTTCAAACTCCATTCTAATTGGATCATGTGGAGGCAATCCCATCGGATAAACAATCATTACAGCTCCTCGGAGCTGGTCCAGTGCATCTTTCACCATCTCCATATTAACACATACGTTAGCTTGAACTTGTTTCTGAGATACAGACAGGAGCCATTGTTAAAATTTAAACAAAGTAATTAAGTTAGGAGGAAAGCATCTGTTTTGCAATCAGTTCATAATGTTAAACAGTGTGATATTTAAATGAAGCCAACTGGCTAAATAGAAACTTATGTCAGAGCAAATCACTCTTAGTTCTCTTTATCCTGATTCATAAAACAGCTGCACATAGAATAACAAGACAAAAGTTTACTGCTATTTGCTTTTATTGGCAAAGAAATTAAATCTCAAATATCCATTAAATGCCTGCTACACAACTTAATAAAATTTCGGCTGTAGCTGTCTATTGAACACAGGCATTCAAATAAGCGTGCCGATGACTGTAGAAACTGGAGGGGGAAATCTCTTATTTTGACTATTTTTGATTCATGGACAAAAGTAGTAAAAGTCAAATGAGGGTTAGAAAGGGGGTCCTATGGACCTGAGACTTCAGATAAAAGAGCACCTGCAAATGAAACACACGAATGAGCAAAACACAAATGGGATCTCCTCTAAGGCAATGCTTAGCACTCTGTGCAGCTCATACTGAGATTTGTAGCAGCACAGACACTTAATTGCCGTATGACTGGAAGAGAGACAAGGTAGATGAGGTAGTATATTTTATTGGACCAACTTCTGTTGGTGACCTGAAGAAGAGCTCTGTGTAAGCTTGTCTCTCTCACCAACAGAAGTTGGTTCAGTAAAAGATATTACCTCACTCACCTTGTCTCTCTGGGACTGACGCAGCTCCTACACTGCATACAACATATGATTGGAATAATCATTGCACAGATGAGAAGAAACAAGAAGCAGCTGAAACAAACTTTTATAGTTCACTAATGAATTTTGCCTCAAAGTTTTCAATACAGGGAGTTATAAAAAGGAGACTAAAAGAATGATGCCTCCTTGTGGACGTTATTAGCCTCAATAGCTGGTAAGTACAATATATTGCTCCCCAATCTGCAAGACCAAACTTGGCAAGAAAAGTACTGTGTGTGTGTTCATTTTCATCATTATGGACTGATAATTTGAAAACAAATTAATCTCCAAACCCAAGGGGGGAGAGGGGTAGCTCAGTGGTTTGAGCATTGGCCTGCTTAACCCCAGGGTTGTGAGTTCAATCCTTGAGGGGGCCACTTAGGCCTGGTCTACACTACGAGTTTAGGTCGACTTTAGCAACGTTAAATCGAATTAAGCCTGGACACGTTCACACGACAAAGCCCTTTCTTTCGACTTAAAGGGCCCTTTAAACCAGTTTCTTTACTCCACCTCCAACGATAAAACCGTTTAGCGATAAAACTGGCCTTAGCGGGTCGGAATTGGGGTAGAGTGGACGGAATTCAATGTTATTGGCCTCCGGGAGCTATCCCACAGTGCTTCATTGTGACCGCTCTGGACAGCACTCTCAACTCAGATGCACTGACCAGGTAGACAGGAAAAGACCCGCGAACGTTTGAATTTCATTTCCTGTTTGCCCAGCGTGGAGAGCACAGGTGACCACGCAGAGCTCATCAGCACAGGTAACCGTGATGGAGTCCCAGGATCGCAAAAGAGCTCCAGCATGGACCGAACGGGAGGAACAGGATGTGCTCGCCATATGGGGAGATGAATCAGTGCTAGCTGAACTCCGTAGCAGTAAAAGAAATGGCAAAATATTAGAAAAGGTCTCCAAGGCCATGAAGGACACAGGCCATAACAGGGACGCACAGCAGTGCCGCGTGAAAATTAAGGAGCTACGGCAAGCCTACCATAAAGCCACAGAAGCATACGGAAGGTCCAGGGCAGAGCCGCAAACTTGCCGCTTCTACGCGGAGCTGCATGCCATTCTAGGGGGTGCAGCCACCACTACCCCAACCGTGTGCTATGACTCCCTCACTGGAGAAACACACAGGGAAGAGAGTTCGGGGTACGAGGAAGATGAGGATGGAGGTAATGTAGATAGCTCACAGCAGCAAGGAAGCGGAGAAACCGATTTCCCCAACAGCCAGGATATGTTTGTCACCCTGGACTTGGAACCAGTAACCCCCGAACTCACCCAAGACCCTGAGGGCACACAGGGAACCTCTGGTGAGTGTACCTTTGTAAATATTACACATGGTTTAAAAGCAAGCGTGTTTAATGATTAATTTGCCATGGCAATCGCGGCCAGTACAGCTACTGGAAAAGTCTGTTAACGTGTATGGGGATGGAGCGGAAATCCTCCAGGGACATCTCCAGAAAGCTCTCCTTAATGTACTCCCAAAGCCTTTGAAAAAGGTTTCTGGGGAGGGCTGCCTTATCCCGTCCGCCATGGTAGGACACTTTACCACGCCAGGCCAGTAGCACGTAGTCTGGAATCATTGCATAACAAAGCACGGCAGCGTATGGTCCTGGTGTTTGCTGGCATGCAGACAACATCCATTCCTTATCGCTCTTTGTTATCCTCAGGAGAGTGATATCATTCACGGTCACCTGGTTGAAATGGGGTGATTTTATTAAGGGGACATTCAGAGGTGCCCGTTCCTGCTCGGCTGACCAGAAATGTTCCCCGCTGTTAGGCACGCGGTGTGGGGGAGGGGTGAAGTGATCATCCCAGAGAATTGGGTGTGGGGGGAGGAGGCGGGTTAGTTGGATTTGTGCTGCATGTTAACCCGGAAACGGCAGCCCCTCCTTTTACATTGCAAATGCATTTTAAATGGCCAACCCAATTCATCCTTAACATTGGAAATGAGGGCGCTGCTGTTTGAAACCATTCCCACATGTTAAGAAGATTAAAAAAGCCAAAAGACTGTGGCTTACCATGGCTGCCTGCAAGCCGAAATCTGTTGCCTGGCACTGCATGAGTGATCTCTCACACGAAACTGGCAGGCCCTCACTAAGAGGAAAAATGCGACCTTGTAACGAAAGCACATGTGCTGTGTAATGTGAACAGCAAAATTTAACGTGAAAGAGTGTACCCATTGTTCTCTAAAATGTGTCTTTTTTAACCACCTCTCCCTTCTCCTCCACCAGCTGCAAATGTTTCTCCTTCACAGAGGCTAGTGAACATTAGAAAGAGAAAACGGAGGACGCGGGACAATATGTTCACGGAGCTCCAGATGTCCTCCCACGCTGAAAGAGCACAGCAGAATGCGTGGAGGCAGTCAATGTCAGACTTCAGAAAAGCACAATATGAACGAGAGGAGAGGTGGCGGGCTGAATCGCAGGATGAACAGAGCAAGTTACGGGCTGAAGAGGATAGGTGGCGTCAGCTTGCAGACAGAAGGCAAGAGTCGATGCTCTGGCTGCTGGAGCATCAAACTGATATGCTCCAGCGTATGGTTGAGCTGCAGGAAAGGCAGCAGGAGCAGAGACCGCCGCTACAGCCCCTGTGTAACCAACAGCCCTCCTCCCCAAGCTCCATAGCCTCCTCACCCAGACGCCCAAGAATACGGTGGGGGGGGGCCCTCCGGTCACCCAGTCACTCCACCCCAGATGATTGCCAGAACATCAGAAGGCTGGCCTTCAATAAGAGTTAAAGTTTTAAAATGCAGTGTGTCCTTTTCCTTCCCTCCTCCCCCACCCATCCCGGGCTACCTTGGCAATTATCCCCCTAGTTGTGTGATGAATTAATAAAGAATGCATGAATGTGAAGTAACAATGACTTTATTGCCTCTGCAAGCGGTGCTCGAAGTGGGGAGGGGAGGGTGGAGTGGTTGGTTTACAGGGAAGTAGAGTGAACCGGGTGGGGGGGGCGGAGGGTTCATTAAGGAGAAACAAACAGAAGTTTCACACCGTAGCCTGGCCAGTCACAAAACTCGTTTTCAAAGCTTCTCTGATGCGCACCGCGCCCTGCTGTGCTCCTCTAACCACCCTGGTGTCTGGCTGCGCGTAATCAGCGGCCAGGCGATTTGCCTCAACCTCCCACCCCGCCATAAATGTCTCCCCCTTACTTTCACAGATATTGTGGAGCGCACAGCAAGCAGCAATAACAATGGGGATATTCTTTTCACTGAGGTCTGAGCGAGTCAGTAAGCTGCGCCAGCGCGCTTTTCAACGTCCAAATGCACATTCCACCACCATTCGGCACTTGCTCAGCCTGTAGTTGAACAGGTCCAGACTCCTGTCCAGGCTGCCTGTGTACGGCTTCATGAGCCATGGCATTAAGGGGTAGGCTGGGTTCCCAAGGATCACGATAGGCATTTCAACATCCCCAATGGTTACTTTCTGGTCCGGGAAGAAAGTCCCTTCCTCCAGCTTTCGAAACAGAGCAGAGTGCCTGAAGATGCGAGCATCATGTACCTTTCCCGGCCATCCCACGTTGATGTTGGTGAAACGTCCCTTGTGATCCACCAGGGCTTGCAGCAGCATTGAAAAGTACCCCTTGCGGTTTATGTACTCGGTGGCTTGGTGCTCCGGTGCCAAGATAGGGATATGGGTTCAGTCTATCGCCCCACCACAGTTTGGGAATCCCATTGCAGCAAAGACATCCACTATGGCCTGCACGTTTCCCAGAGTCACTACCCCCGATATCACCAGGTCTTTGATTGCCCTGGAAAATTGGATCACAGCAGCCCCCACCGTAGATTTGCCCACTCCAAATTGATTCCCGACTGACTGGTAGCTGTCTGGCGTTGCAAGCTTCCACGGGGCTATCGCCACTCGCTTCTCAACTGAGACGGCTGCTCTCATTCTGGCGCTTCAGGGCAGGGGAAAGCAAGTCACAAAGTTCCATGAAAGTGCCCTTACGCATGCGAAAGTTTCGCAGCCACTGGGAATCGTCCCACACTTGCAGCACGATGCGGTCCCACCAGTCTGTGCTTGTTTCCCGTGCCCAGAATCGGGGTTCCACGGCATGAACCTGCCCCAGTGACACCATGATTTCCACATTGCTGGGGCCTGTGCCTTGTGAGATGTCTATGTCCATGGCAATTTCCTCATCACTCTCTTCGCCGCGCTGCAATCGCCTCCTCGGCTGGTCCGGGTTTTGCTTTGGCATGTCCTGGCTCTGCATATACTCCAGGACAATGCGCGTGGTGTTCATAGTGCTCATAATTGCTGCGGTGATCTGAGCGGGCTCCATGATCCCAGTGCTAGCTATGGCGCCTGGTCTGAAAAAAGGCGTGAAACTAGTATCTGATGGACCAGGGTAGGGAGGGAGGGCCGAGTGACGACATGGCGTACAGGTACAGGGAATTAAAATCAAGAAAGGTGGCTGTGCATCAGGGAGAAACACAAACAACTGTCACACAGAATGCCCCCCCCCCAAAGATTAAACTCAAAACCCTGGGTTTAGCAGGCCGTTGATTTCACGGAGGAAGGGGGAAGCTAATGAATACAGAACAAATCTATTTTTTACATCTTAAGCTGGCAGCCGACAGTGCAGCATGACTGATAGCCACTGCAGTACGACGACAATGGATACCAATTGTAATATACCATCTTCTACCAAAAGGCAAGGGGCTGGTGCAATGCAGCCCTACGGCTGCCAGTCATGCTGCCCCATCTACCGCCAAAAGGCAGTTAGCTGCTGCTGCGTAGCAATGCAGTACCACGTCTGCCGGCACCCAGATGACATATGGTGACGGTGATCTGATCTGAGCGGGCTCCATGCTTGCCGTGGTATGTTGTCTACACAGGTAACCCAGGTAAAAAGGTGCGAATCTATTGTCTGCCGGTGCTCTGACGGATGGGGAGGGGCCTGACGACACCTACCCAGAACCCCCTGCTACACTGTTTTGCATCATTCAGGCATTGGGATCTCAACCCAGAATTCCAATGGGCGGAGGAGACTGCGGGAACTGTGGGATAGCTACCCATAGTGCAATGCTCCGGAAGTCGACGCTAGCCTCGGTACTGTGGACGTGGTCCGCCGACTTAGAGCATTTTATGTGGGGACACACACAATCGGCTGTATACAACCGATTTCTATAAAACCGGCTTCTATAAATTCGACCTAATTTCGTAGTGTAGACATACCCTTAGGGACCTAGGGCAAAATGAGTACTTGGTCCTGCTAGTGAAGGCAGGGGGCTGGACTCAATGACCTTTCAGGGTCCCTTCCCAGTTCTATGAGATAAGTGTATCTCCATATATTATTTATTTGTAAGTTGACCATATTTTTAGGCACTTAGCTATAAATAATGTATATGCAAATAAAAAACATGTTTTCACCTTTCATCCAAAAGCAACCCAAAACACTTCACATAAATACAATATATAAACAATTTCAACCCACTACTTACATGCAGCATCCTCCAGGATGAAACACAGCAATGTTATGTAATAGTTATGGTCAGGAAATGAAAATACAGTATCTAGCTGCAAATTTTATGCAGGCTTTCCTCTAGAGCAGAGACCAAATCTGCAGGATTCAATTTAGCAAGGGACACAAAATTGCATCTCAGCACTATTCTAATAATCTACCTCATATTTAGAAATGGTATTGCCAAGAGACCTCATATATATGAGCTGCTGAGATGTCCAGCGTGACCAGAATGGCCAAATGGCAGTAATCTAAAACCATCATTCATGGCTCTCATAAGCAGGGTCACTACAAGGGGATTGCTGAACCCAAACTGGAACGCATGTAAAGATGTCAGTAGTGCCTGGAATGGTCACTGTTTTCCAAATCGCATCACGGAAAATGGGGAGGTAGGAGACTGGACAATTGGAAAAAATCTATAATCAAATGGCAGTTTCTTGAGGACAAGCGCTGCATGTTTGCAAAATGGTCAACATCCTTGCTAAGTGGAACACTGATAATCCCTATCAGCGATGATATTATAGCTACATCACCTGTTTTGAACAACCAAGATGGATCAGAGTCAAGTGATGCAGGCAGGAAACCCAAAACACCAGACAGATCAAAATAAGAAACCAAACTGAACATGACAGGAAATCAGGAACTCCTGACTCTCTTAGTTATAGACTCAGAGACCAATTCTGAGTTCTAGTTTAATGTTTTCACCCCTCAGCTAAAAAAAAAAAAAAATCACAACAACCAGCTGAAGGAACAAACATGGAGAGGGATGGGTGAAGAGTCAATCACGATTAATCAAACTGCTCACTAACAAATATTTCAGCTGGAAGGTTCCTTGCAATGTCCATGGACAAGGACAAGTTAGATCTCTGCCTCAGTCAGTGCAATAGCGTGCCTTCATAAAATCATTGCACAGAAGACTATCAGGTTACAGACGGCTCTCCAGCATCTTCTCTCCAATCTGTGCCCCAAATCCTATAGGTTCCTGAGAAATCATTATGGCATCTGGGAACACAACGCAAAGAGTATACAGGTTGCAAGCATGCTCCAGCACAGTGGTCACCAACCAGTTGATCCTAGCGGCTCTCCCGGTCGATCACAGTCTCTGGTGGCACAGTGTGGCTGCTGCTAAGGTAGGGTCCCTGCCTACCCGGCCCCACGCCGCTCCTGGAAGCGGCCAGTGGGCAGGTGTCTCCCTCCGCGTGTTGCTCCTGCCTGCGAGCACTGCCCCCGGAGCTCCCATTGGCCTGGAGAGCTGTGGGTGCGGTGCTTGCAGAGAAGGGCAGTGTGCGGAGCCATGTGCCCCCCAACCAGGAGCCGCCGGAGGTAACTGCTGCCCAGTGGGAGGCCACACCCCAACCCCCAGCCCCCTCCCGGAGCCTGCACCCCATATCCCCTCCTGCACCCTGAACCCCAGCCCTGACCCCCCTCCCAGAGCCAGCACCCTGTACCCCCTCCTGTTCCCCAACACTCTGCCCCAGCCCAGAGCCGCCTCCTGCACCCAAACTCCCTCCCAGAGCCTGCACCCCCACTCCGCCCCAGCCCAGAGCCTCCTCCTGCACCCAAACTCCCTCCCAGAGCCCACACCCTGCACCCCCTCCTGTTCCCCAACACTCTGCCCCAGCCCAGCGCCCCCTCCTGTACCCAAACTCCCTCCTAGAGCTTGCAGCCCTCACCCCCTCCCGAACCCCAACCTCCTACCCCAGCCCAGTGGAAGTGAGTGAGGATTGGGGAGAGCGAGCGAGAGAGAGAAGGGGGATGGAGTGAGCAGGGCAGGGCTTTGAGGAAGGGTAGATCCTGGGTTGCCCTTAGATTCAAAACGTGATCTTGCGCATAAAAAGGTTGGAGACCACTACTCTAGCAGCTAGTAGCAGTTGGTAAGCTGATCAATACCTGTGGCTAGCAAGGGGATGCTATCAGATATGACTTCGCACCAGAGACCAAAAAAAATCCACAGGATTCATTGACACCCAAGTCTGAAGAAATAATGCAGCACTAATGCCACTATAGATGTAGAATAGCCCCCAACCTAAAACAAGTACCAATTAGCATGTTCATTTTAAACCTAATGGGACTAAAAAACAGTAATATAAATTCCCATCGTTTGCAACATTTCTCCGTCAGCTTATGTATTTTAGAAGAATTTCAAAGAGCCACAGTTTACAAGGAAAAGTATATGAATAAAAAGTCATTACTGCATTTGTGCTTCTATGTCATAAACAAGTAGTGTGTCAACATAAAATATACAGCTATTTTTAAAGTGGAATTGAATAATTTAGGCCTCAATCCTGCAAAGACATATGAGTATGTCTAGTTCCATTGAACTCAATGTGACTACACACAATTAAATGTAAGCATGCGGATAAGCTTTGGAAGGATTGGGGCTTAAATCATCTATGGTATGAAAAAGTGATAACATAGGACTGGAAGGAACCCTGGGTCGTCGAGTCCAATCCCTTGTTATTGCAGACCACCTCATTTCAATTACTTTAACATTTACTCAATTATATGTAAAACTACAGCACACTACATTAATGAGCAATAGGTATTTTAATCTACAAATTTCTGAATGTAGTTAATTTTTCATTAGAAAACTTGACAAGCATTCACTCAAAGAATGTATCAATAACAAATAAAAAATGAAGAGCATGTGGGTGGAATGAAATGTGGTTTAATCATTTAATGCAAAATTTGTGATGCCAGCATTCACTCAGAGTTTAATATCTGATTCTGTAACTCTATGAAAAAAATCTTGCCACAAGTCATTAAGAAAATGATTAATAGGAGTTCCACAGTTTTTATCAGACTATTCAAATTATTTCACATTGCAACTGGAAATTACTGTCCTTTGCACTCAAATGAAAAATTAATCAGTTATTTTTGACAAACAGAAGAGCTATGTAGCATCCATAACATTTTTGAAAGATTCAGTGTCACTTTAAAATCTTACCTTAGATATTTGTGCTTTAGCTTCCTCTACTGTCTTTTTTAAAACTTCTTTCATTTTTTCATTTGGAGCTTAAAAACAATAGATGCATCTTTAATACAATACATTAACATTTCTTGCTATAAAAATCTGCCTAAATATGCCATATATTATTATTATCTACTGTAAGCAAGTTAATTTAAAAACTACTAAATCACAAATCCAGAAGGCATCCTACTTAGTTTCACTCTATTTGTAAGTCTACAAATTCATAATCAAGTTTCTTGATTGTACTCTAAAAACACTATTTTACAATTGAGGGCAAGATTTATGACATGCAGAAGGTCACTTTGATAGGGCTTTGCCTTTTAAATGGTCTTGTTATACTGAAACATCATGTAAAGCTTGACTCTCCTGTATTAGCTCTGGCTCATATTGTATGTTTTATTTTCTGTCAGTCTCTACTGTGTAAAATTCTGAGCTATGCTTTTATGGGAACTAGAGCTTTGAATTTCTTGACCTTTAATGTTAAATGTGGTTACTTTAAAAAATAGAAAAAGAAACAAATAAAAATAAAAACAAAAGGGTCATTGCGCCTTCCTTCTGTTGAAGGTCATTATGTTGTTGGGCATAGAAACTGAGAACAAGGAAATGGTCTCTTCTGTGAACTCAGTGATTACACTGCTGGCACCTTGGCAGTGAGAAAACAAGGAGGAAGCTGCCTGATTTCAATGAAGGTAGATGAGGTAAAAGGAGAGAAAAGAGAGGGGGAAATCTTCGTTAAATAAGGCCCGAGGCCATCTAATGAATGAGGAGAAAACGAAATCTTAAATAACTATCCATTCACTAAATGAGGCTGGGGTCCTATGGAAAAAATAGTATGTGATCATGTTATTAATAGCTATATCTAGGGGCTGAATAATCGTTGTACAGGCAACCTTAATTCTGAAATTTCCTAATTTTTGAGTACTTGACTTTGCAACCCTATTGTTCTTTTAACGATTTTTGTGTGGATGTTATCTAAAATATATGTTGAGGAAAAGCAGTATAGTGTTATTTATTCTTGATTAATATCAGCATTAAGTCAAGTCTAAATCCAAGACCTGTGGCAAGTCCCATTTCTTGTGAGATTGCAGCCAAACAAGTAGTTTCTATGGGTTTAATTGCTGCCCAATACTACTTGAGCTGCTTTTATAAATAACTTTATAATTATGTACTTTACAGGAAATGGACTGGCTGACAGATATTCCAATTGGCATAATTTTAACTATACACTAACATCTACTTGTTTTTCTCTTATTTAAGAGTTTTGAGATTAAATTATAGGTTTGTTGTTATGAATTCAACAGCATTTAGTCAAAATATCAAACAATTTTAAGTTCCTCATGAAACTATGTCTTAGTTATGCTCATGCATATCTCTGTATGTTTAAGATGCAGTTACCATGTCCATTCCTTCGTCCAATTTCATCCTTTTTAAAGACACTTCCACCACTTGGTGCACATTTATCTGCCCATTCATCCTTTAATTTCAAATCTTCAATCTGTTCATCTGCCAGTCCTTGCATATTAGGAGGCAAGAAGACACCATGTTCTGCCAGTTCCTCCATTTCTTAAAAAACAAGGTCAGAATTTAAAAGCAGAAAACAAAGTTACGTCAAAGGCACTTATTTGAACAACAGGCTAAGTTTCAGCTTTTAGAAAGCTGCAAAGAGGGACTTTTGTAAGCACATATACAGTAGTGCCACCTGCTGTTTTGCTGCCACCACCTTTTTCTAGTGATAATTCCTAAATCTCCTTTGCTTAATTTCACATGTTTTGAGTAGTTAAACGAACAAATCTGAAAAATGGCACAACTATACTTTATTATAATATACAGTTTAATTTTTTTTTAAATCTGATGTGGGAAGAGAACCTAAAACACCAAAGTATTGAAATTTGGTTTTGCCAACTTTTAGACTTCATGCTTGTGGCAAAGGTTGTTGCATTATGATATCCTGATTTTTATACTGAAATGCTGTCTCTACGTTAAGTCAGGCCTGAGAAGTTTTGAGAACTGTTTTAATGACTGTAAAGTAACGAGGCATCAAAATAATATACATTGAAAAAAGAAAAGGGTTTTAACCCTACTTTGAAATACTAAAAAGCAACACAGAACCTATGACTGACAACAGAATTACGCCAGCTAAGAGAAACGCATACAAATGGGTACAAGCACTGATCCAGAAGCTAGAAGTGAGGACAGCACATGGCTGCTGTTCCCTACTCATTCACGAGCATGGATGGCAAAGATTAATGGAAGCTGCTTGTTCCTCTGGCCTGGCCAAAGTATCATCATCAGCGACTACCATGAGGGTCCCTTTCTGTGGTTAATTTTTAAGCTGCCTGAAAAATAGAAATCCCTTTTAATGAAAAACAGTTTAAAACAAAACAAAACTGCCCTGAATCAGGATGAAACATCAAAAATGCAAAAAAATGTCCAGGATGGGTTTTTTGACAAAAAAATCGTTTCGGGAGAGCCAGGGAGTTCAGCCCTCCCCACATGCTCTGGGGTCAAAGAAGCTGTCTCTCCAGCTCCCAAAGCTATGGGGAGGAGGGGAAGGGGAGAGGGGGGAAGAAACAGAGCCCCTCATTTTGATTTTCAGCAAAACTGACATTTTCCTGCCAAAAATTTCAATTTTTTTGTTTTGAAAATCATTCCGATGAAAATTTTTGATCAGCTCTACTCTGTTCCCAGTTCTGCCACTGGCTTCCTGTATGACCTTCACCAACTTAAAAAGAACAGGAGTACTTGTGACACCTTAGAAACTAACATTTATTTGAGCATAATCTTTCGTGGGCTACAGCCCACTTCTTCGGATGCATAGAATGGAACACACAGAAAGAAGATATTTATACATACAGAGAACATGAAAAGGTGGGAGTAGCCATACCAACTGTAAGAGACCAATCAATCGAGATGAGCTATCCTCAGCAGGAGAGAGAAAATAAACCTTTGAAGTGATAATCGAGATAACCCATAGAAGGTGTGAGGATATTTTAACATGGGGAAATAGATTCAATTAGTGTAATGACCCAACCATTCCCAGTCTCTCTTCAAACTAAGCCAACTTAGTTACTCTCTCTGTGCCTCAGTTCCCCAACTGTGACATGAGGATAGCAGTACTTGCCTACTGCACATTAATAGCTATGAGGCTTTCAGATACTGTGGTAATGGGGCCACATAAGTACAAAAGATAGAATTGCCTGGTCGCTTGTGTGGCGTATGGATTTGGCTAGTACCTGAGCAAATACGCTGCACTTTGAGTCTGCTATTGTAGATCCTGGTGACTTGCTGCGTTAAGTCTTCCATGGAGATGCTGCATGTTGTTTCCAGCAGGAATTGGCTCTCGTCGCCACGCTTCACATGGAGCTGAACCATTTCTGCAGAGACAGAAAGGAGATGGGAGTTGTTGGCTCCAATTTCCTGTCAGATCAAACAGAGAGAGAGAGAGAGAGAGAGAGATCAGGGCAAAAGCACTGAGAACCAGGCAATGGTGTGCTACCAACATTTTAACAAGGGACAAGCAACTTCCCTGCTAGCTGCAGCCAGGAGTGGGGAGGAGAACGAGGGAGATTAAACAAAAATGTTCTTGTCACAACCAAGAAGTGCTGCAGGTGCGTATGGGGGGGGGGGACTCTATGGGGGCCCGTGGGGTGTACGGGGGGTGCCGCGTGCGGGCAGCCGGGGCCCATAGGGGGGCGGGATGTGTGCGGGGGGGGGGAGGGGTGCGCACTTTGCGGTGCACGGGAGGGGGGTTGCCCGGCCTGGCTCCTCAGCCTCACCCGTCCCGGGGCCCGGGACTCGCTCTGCAGCGGCACGAGCCGGCCGCGTGTCCGATCCGCCGCTCCCCGGAAGGGCCGGAGCCGCCTCTCCGCAGCAGCAACCGCCGCGTCCCTAGAAACCAACCGCCGGGAAGGAGGAGGGGGCGGGGGCGGGGCTTTGACCCCGGGGGAGGGGGTGGGGGCGCACCTCGGGAGCCTCCGCGAATGGTGGGGCCAGGTCAGCTCCGCACCTCAGCGCATGCGCCAGGGGAGCGCGCCCGCCCCGGAATCACCGCAGCGTCGCGAGGCAGAGCTGGTTCTTAAAGGGCCAGTCCCGGCCAGGCAGAGCGCGGAGGCAAAAGTCGGCAGCGACCTCCCGCTGCAGCAGCCACGGGCCGGGCCGAGCAGCTGCACCAGCCCCACGCGGGGGGATCTGCTCCCCCAGCCCAGGCCCCCCGTGTCCTCTGCCCCGACACCCCGGGCCCTGCAGCCCCTCCCCACATGCTCCTGCCCTGGGGGCTCCCCAGCCCCAAACCCAGCTACCCCTCCCTCCAGGGAACATCCGTTATCCCAGAGCACCCAGGGACGCTGCCCTAAAGTCCCGCCCCGTGCCCGGACCTGCGATAGACCCCAAACCTAGCAGCCGCCTCCAGCCACTGCGCTGCCTTTATTGCAGCACTGAGCTGCACAGCGCCCGCCCGCTCTCCCCGCGCCCGACACGGCCTCGCATGTAGTAGCAGTGCTCGTGCACCCTCCCTACTGTGCCCCTTTCAGAGCCTGATTTGTCTTCCGTACCCCCACTTTTCACCGCACTTAACTACTTGCTTACAAAAATCAGACAAACATACAAAAGTTTCACAGGCCCCCGTTACTGAAAAACTGCTTACTTTTTCAGTTTTACCATATAATTATAAAATACATCAATTGGAATAAAAAATATACTTCCATTTCAGTGTGATACTTGAGCTTGTTTTTCATTTCTGAGCCCGGTCGTTCCGGGAGGCAGTGAAGCAAGAACAATTAAAGGTTTTTTTCCACATTGAGTCTATTCCTGTAGCCTAGGGGTTCCCCAACTGGGGGTCAGTCTCAACCCCCAACCCTCAATTCACCTCCAGCATTTATAATAGTGTTAAATATTAAAAAGTGTTTTTAATTTAGAAAGGGGGTTGCACTCACAGGCTTGCTGTGTGAAAGGGGTCACCACTACAAACGTTTGAGAACCACTGCATCTAGCCTGTTGTAAAACGAGGCAAATACTGTATTTAAATCAGTTGCTGTACCCCTGGCAGACCTCTGCACACCCCCAAGGGTACACACCTCTGGTTCAGAACCACCACCCTGTGGCACCTGTGCACATCTACCTAAGAGGTAGCCAAGCCATGATGATTGTCAGTGGGGTTTGGAGTGTTGTGTTCACGGCCACTGCTCAAGCCACAGCCTGGCAAGTGTTACAGGGGCAGTGGAGGAGGCACCACCCTACTGCTAAATACCACCCACAAGCAGCACAGCAAATCCATATGGAGTTAGTGTGTTCACAATTGGTAAAATATATATATATACACACACACAATTGGTATTTAGTGTGTGTGTATATATATATATATATATATAAAATGTGTATGCTCTTGCATACTTTGAGGGGTGTGATGCCCCAAGCACCCCAGCCACAAACTGCCCCAACAGGACAGGGGTCCCATCAGCCCAGGCTAGAACAGACACCTTGTCTAGAAGTTGCCTCTGTTGCTAACCTTGGCTGTGTTACCAACTCTCAGGATTTGATCATGGGGCTTGGGATAGCAGGTGTTTAGCTTAAAGGCCCAGGGACCACAGCCAGGGCTGAAGCAGCAGTGGAGTTGACAGAGCCTTTGGCTGCATCTACTACCCTGGGAATTGTCAGCTCTTTGGCCCCTGCTAGTTTAATAGCAGCACTACCAATAGTGGAATGACTGGTGTAGACTAGACCACTGACATTTTTATTTCTCTGTGCAGCATGTGATGACACGGTGGTGAAGAAACACTAGAGTCCTGGCTACAGTAGTACTTCTACTAGTATAAGACAAGTGTGAATATAAAGCCTTTTGCGATATCATTTTTTCTTGATGTTCAATAAAAGATGTCAATACTTTTTTAAAATGGCAGAAGGAAGCCCAGACAGCATGGTAGTGGTAATAGTCAAGAGGGTAATTTCAGGGGTTTCTCTTTTTGCATGCACGTATTATAAGGTGAGAGTTACCCTGCCTATAGTGGGCAGGGATGGGGAGTTGCCTCAAAACATAGAAAGGAATATAACTCTAAAGAAATAGCACATCTCCTAGTGCCCTCAACACACCAGTCATGGCTGCAGCCATCCAAAGTGATTGCACAGCAGCCAGTCTCAATCTAGCTATGACAGGGATCAATGCCCATTCACTGTGAATAGACAGCGGATCCTGGTGGGAAAAATATCTACTTCTAATGCACTCCACACTAAAATAGCTGCACCTCTAACATAATTTAGAAAACCTGAGAGAGGGTGCCTATCTGATCCAAAATCATTGCAAATTTGGGCACTTATTTTATACTTCCAGATCTATTAAGTTACCATATGTTTTAAAAGGACCCTACTAATTCAGAAAAGTAGATTTTAAAGTTATCAATTCAAGCTGAATCGGAAATGTGAGAGAATGGAAGAATGATTTGGTGGTGAAGGGGTCGTTTAGTCAGGGCAGTGGCTGTTCCTCCTCATTCAGAAGTAGAGGCAACAGCAGCAATGGAAGCTGCTTGTCCTCTGGCCCAGCTAAAAAGCAGCAACAGGAGGGATCGCTGTGTGGGTCTCTATTTGTGGTCGACATTATCCTTTAATTTAGGAGAGGAAGGACAGTCCTGTGGTTAGGGTTTTAACCTGGGACTTCGGAGACTGGTCTTAATGTACAGCGCTACCACAGCACAGCTGCGCCACAATAGTGCTTTAGTGAGATGCTACTACGCCAATGGGAGAGCTTCTCCCACTGGGGTAGTTAATCCACCTTCCTGAGAGATGGTAGTTATGTCGACAGGAGAAGCTCTCTTGTCAACATACTGCTGTCTACACAGAGGGTTAGGTTGAGATAACTACGACACTCAGGGGTGTGGAATTTTCACACCTCTGAGCAACATAGTTATAAGTCAGTGTAGACCTGGGCTGAGATCCAACTCTCTGCTTTGCCTGTGATCTTGGTCCAGTTACTTACTCTCTGTGCCTCTGTTCTCCAATTGTGAAATGGAGATAACAGTACCTCACAGGGATATTGTGAGAATAAATGCATTACAGATCATGAGGCACTCACATATCGTGATAATAGGGGCCATGTAAGTACCTAAAATAAAAGAGAATCAAGATAACTAAACTTCTTAAAGACAGGTGTATTTACTTCAATAATACATCACTGTATTTCACAGGATAGATACGGAATGTTGTATGCCACCGAGTTTTAATACTGCAGTTTTGTAAAGTATACAGTCATAAATATTGTGTGCCACAAGCAGTAAAATTGTAACACATTAACAGAGCAATTTACTACAGGGAACACAATTCATGAAAATACGTTTAGCATTTCTAATTTTACTTCTCAGTATTTTAGTACTTTTGGTAGTAATTATTTCCAGTAATACACAATACAGTGGTTAGCTATTTGTACTATATATTTTAGCATCTTTTTGTGCAGTATTTTGTCAAACTCCTTAATCCCATACAAGTGTTGAGGTGCTGCATATTAAGTACATTTTAGACAGCAGTTTGTAAGCACTGTAATTAAATATTCATCAAGGAACATATTCATCACAAAACTGCAATTTGCACAAGCAAAGTTTCCAAAACAAAATTGTTTTGCTAATGTAAGACTGTATACCAAAACCACCAATCACATAGATGTTAATAGCCACAGTTTAAACTAGTTAATTCACATATTGAAGCACAAAGTTTATCACAGGTACTGTGTTTAAAATTTACAAGAACTTTTTAATGACCTGAACAGAAGAAAAGCACAATATAAAACTCACTACTGTAACTTCTATCCAACAGCATCTCCTAATTATACTGTTAAAGGAAGAATGGATTATTTCTGAATGGAGTATTTTGATAGTATTAGAGAATTTAGAAGTACTATTGTCATATTCTTTTGCTGCTATAAATGTAATGCTAGTAAACTATGATTCACTTACAAAGGGTGCAGAAATAGCATAATTTGTTTGCTAATAAGCCAGTAAGTGCAGGTGTGTATGGTGGCTCACCCCCAATACATCTCATAATAAAATTTTGATGCATTCCATTTTTGATGAATGTACACAACTTTTTTTATATAAAAGTCATGTTATAAAAGATACTGTGAATGGTAAGGAACATTACCATTTCTTTAGCATACATAAGTGTTGCTAAAGAAATCTGTGTTATTTTAAATTCCTTCAAGATACCAAAATACCACATTTTATGTAAATACCGTGAACTCCAGAAAACCATAGAAACAGGACCAGCTGCATGTTTACAGTATCCTATGTGAAAAGATGCAACCTCCACTGACTTCAAAGGAGCACAACAAATGTGGCGTTTACAATCTCTGGGGGAGGGAAGAATGCTGATAGAACAATACCGTTCAGCTCAGAGGGTTGCTGCTCTCCTGCTTTCTCTGCTGAAGGCAAGGTTTTGAAAATATAGCACTTAGTAGAGAGGGACAAAACTGGGCACAATGGTGCCGAGAACACACTCCTGAAGTCACAGCATAATTGCTTATTTCCTCACCCAGATCTTTACAGAGGACAAGAAACTCTTCTGGAATGACTGGGACACAAAAATGAGATAGCAGGAGATAAACTAATTGAAATACATTGCTCTCCATTGAGGGAGCCGGTTTTTAAAAATCAAAGCAAAAGATGAAAAATGGGATTTATTTTTTAAGGGTGAAGAGAAAGACTTTTGTAATATCAGTAGTTTCCAATTTCTGGAAAAAAAAGCCTTTAAGAGAGTGATGAATAAATGAATGAAATTGAATACTAAATAGCTATTCTAAGTTTAATCAACAAATGGTGGAAATTACTAGACACAAAAGTCAATAAATTTAATTTACTATATTAGTACATGAGGTCTTGTTTGTATTTTGAAAGTAACTATTTTAATTTGTGCCTCAAATTTAAATATAATTAAGCCTTACTAATCTCCATAACCTCTGTTATAAATTACTTTCTAAATAGTACCTGTCCACATTCAATATTTTGATTAAACTTTGGCTGGTCTTTGGTAAATATTTATAAATATCAGTTACCAAACTGTAAAAAGGGATTGGAAGGGTCTAACATCTGGAAGTCTCTTGAGCATTTTGAAATTCCTCTGAGAAAGAGAAAGGAAACTGCTTCATAAACAAAAACTAATTTCCAAGAGTGTTATACATTCTATTAGGATTAACTAATCCTTTCAATATGATTACATCTAAATTTATAGTAATTGTGGACAATTCTTTTGTGCACTACCATATATACATATTCAAAATTTGTACACAAACAGTGGTTGCTATGAATAGAGTTAAGGTTCAGTGCATTAGACAATGAATATTGCACATGGAATAAATTCAATGCCCAATTATTCTTTTGGATACACCTAGCAACAAACTTAAAATCTCTCGTATTTTAGAATGTCTATCTTTCTGTAAAATCTTGTGTTGGTGACACTTTAGGTGCCAACAAAGCAAAAGGATCTGCAGGGGATATGGTCTGGGTTATTCTTGATGGTACAGGAGGTGCAGGTGGTCTTCTTGCTGGCAGCGTATAGAAGGAATCAGCAGAATTCCAGTCATTATCAAAGGTAAAGTTTGAGCCAGGAAATATATTTGGTTCAATGCCCACTAAATCTGGAAAACCAGTAGGTTTCCTGGAACTGACTCTCTTGAATTCTGTAACACATTCAGAGGACGTCTTTAGTTTTACACTGGAATCCTCCTCTTCCTCAAATGTTACCCATCCTTTTGGTTTTGCATTTTTCACTATTGAAGATTTACTTTGCAAACAAAACTTGTCTTCAAAAGCACTGATAGAGAACATAGGCTTGCCTTTACTAGGATTTGGAGGATTTAGAGAGGGGAAAGGGTTATAAGCAGCAGGTCCTTCTAAAAGCTGTGAAGTTACTTCAGGTTCTTGGGTTTCAGTTCTAAATGGGTTTCCAGCATTAACAGTTCTTTCAGTGAAAGGATTTGTGCTGTTCAGTCTGGTAGCCAATGAATTTGGAGAGCTGCGTACATGTTCCTGGGATTTGCTATAGGCTGGATTAGGAGGCATTGCTGGCATGCAATTTACAGTATCCAAAGTGTTAACATTGCTTTGTGTTGCAGAAGGCAACCAAGTCAACTCCTTTTGGTTTAAAGTTGGAACAGGTGATATTCGAACAGATGTCTGAACCTTTGATGCAGCAAGCAGATTAAATGACAGATCTTCAAAAGGGTCATTGTTTAACTGTGTTTCAAGTTTAATGCCATAGACTCCATTTGCGTTAATCTGTAAAGAAAACAAGGTGTTCAGTGGTAGCATTTCAGTTTGCTTTTAAGATCTTTATACTATCTCCCATTTCTCATTGTTCCTATGGCAAGAGTAGAAGCTTTGGGGCTTAAACAGAAGCTTCAATGCAGTTTAGTTATAATATATACAATGTACACATAGTAATGATGATTATTTGTTTTCTAGGCAACATTCTTTTAAAAATCGCATTTGCCAAGTGCACAAAGAAATACCTCCTTAGTTCTTGTAAATATAAAAATTTGACTCGTATTTGCTGATGCAACTTGAATACATTTCATGCAACTATCTGAATCAGACAAAGCACTACTACTGTACATCACATTTAATAAATTATAAAAATTACACTTTACCATTTGAAGAACTGGGGCAAATATGGTATATTCTAAACAACTGATAACACAGCACAGAAAAGGTTTTAAGTGCTGTGGGATCATTGTTTATTCACAATTTATAAAAAAGGGTGATGTCATTAATATTTAAATATCACAATGAATGGAAAATTAGTGTTAGTAGTATATATTTGACTTTTAAAAAGCCTAAATTAAGGCACTCATTTCTCTGCACATGAAGTGATGATCACCAGCCTTTAAAAAAACCCAGAAAATTTATTTTAAACAGCAAGTTTTAATTGTTTAGAATATGACCAAACGAGAATAATAAAAATTTTCTCCATGCAACTTCCTCATCTTTTAAAAACTTATGAAAAAACATTCCTACTTTTATAATTTCCTTGGGTGACCAAGGGTGTGCAGTATAACCTTCACATTCTCTCTAACACTATCTAAAAAAGCTCAAATTATGCTCCATAATTAACTAAAGTGAAGGAATTATGTTCAAGGTAAAATATTTGTTGAGATTCTCAAATTCATAAGCAACTCAAACTTTTAACATAGCTGTGTCTGCCTTAATTTGGAATTTTCAACCTGAAAATTCTTTTGTTAGTGAAAGTTTTGTTGAACTAGGACACTAACTGCAACCATCAACTAAAATTTAGCTTACAAAGAATCTACATTTGTTTATCTCACAATCTGAGTGTTATTTATTTACTATAATTACTTTCAGGCTGTTCTGACTCTTGAGAATTGTTTTATAAAGCAACATACTCAGTAGGCAGCAATGTACAATTATGGGATCATTAGGGTTACCATATTTTCAGCCTCCAAAAGGAGGACAGTCCACGGCCCCCGGGCCCGCCCCCGCCCCCCCGCCCCAACTCCGCCCCTTCCCCAAAGTCCCCGCCCCAACTCTGCCCCCTCCCCAGCTTCCCGCGAACATTTGATTCGCGGGAAGCCTGAAGCAGGTAAGGGGGGTGGGGGGGAGGAGGCGTGGCCCAGTCTGGCCCCCCTGGCCTCTCCAGCTTGGGTCGGCTCGGCCCCCGGCGCTCGGCACCGCCGGCCCCCGGCCCCCGGCGCTCGGCACCGCCGGCCCCAGGCCCCGCCGGCCCCCGGCGCTCGGCACCGCCGGCCCCAGGCCCCGCCGGCCGGGCCGACCCCGAGACCCCGCTCGGCACCGCTGGCCCCCGGCGCTCGGCACCCCCGGCGCTCGGCACCCCTGGCCCTCAGCACCGGCGGCGCCCGGCCCGGCCCCCGGCCCAGCCCCTCCGGTCCCGATTTTCCCGGACATGTCCGGCTTTTTGGGATTTCCCCCCGGACGGGGATTTGGAGCCCAAAAAGCCGGACATGTCCGGGAAAATCCGGACGTATGGTAACCCTAGGGATCATGTGCTTTATAAGGCTAAGGCCTACTCTATTATTAAAAGTTTTGCCAGTATAGCTGCACCAGCAGCTTCTGCCAGGATAGCTTATCCCATTTAGGCAAGCAAAAGAAGCTATACCAGCAAAAGCACTTTTAGACTAGAGCTTTTGCCAGCATAGAAATTTTGCAGACAAATTACACCTCAGCTGACACTGCTCTGCCTGCAAATGTTTCTAGTGTAGATCTGGCCTAATACAGATATCAATCTGTAATTAAAAAATAATGCATCATGAACTACACTACATAAATTGCAGGAGTAATTTGGGAAAAAATAGCATTAGACTATATACATTTAATAATTTTCATGGGGAATGTAGAAAAAAAGGTAAAGCTAACTATAAGATGAATGTAAGCAGTCAACTACAGTTCAACATAGGTCTGCTTGAATCCCATGTTGATAAGGCAAGTAATTTAATTTTATGATGTTCAAAATCAACTACAACACAATTATTCTTTAATTTTAACTAGAAATATTTAAGTAATGTTGGTCAGAGGTCTTCAAAACAAATTCTCGTCTATCACTGATTCACATATAAGGACTGAATTTTTTATATTGAGGCAAGGAGTATATTTTACTTCCCAGGATAGCAGCTATTCTACTGTTTAGACTTTGAAAAGGTAAAATCTGTTTCTCATGAAAAGACACTTCCTGAAAGCTTCATCAAGTCTAAATTTGAGGTAATGGTACACGTTACTTCAAAGATCTATTTTGCCCTACAAAATAAACAAGCTGTGTAAGGCTTTAATTGGTTCATAAAAGATGATGAAGTCAAATTTTCACTATAGTGCTAGCAAATACAGCTAAGAGACTCCTTCTGTCAATATTAATCTATTAAGAAAGGAAAAAGCAAACTTTATGGCATGACAGTTATTTTAGTATGTGGACAAGTGGTTTTTAATGTGGATGAGACTGCAGATGTATGAAGCAAAAAAAGACTCATACATCTTTTCTGCTAGAAGAGATGGAGATCACATATAAGATTGGTAAGTAGTCAGGTACCTGTTACCCTGATGGTTGCTCCTGCTTGTGAAAGAAGAAAAAAAAGACATCAAAGGAAAAAATTAGAGGAAAAATCCAAGGTACCTCACCAACCTCAATAATCCTCATTATCCAAAATGTTTTAAATACTATATTACGTGTGAAGAAAAATATGTCTGATGTTCTGTATACAACAGATACAAGATGAGAATGATCAGTGGACTTAATACCCTTAATATTAAAATTTTGTTGAAGTAGAACTTCAACTGGAGCATAAGATTTTATAAATTTGATCATGAAGGCTCAACAACATATTATCACATGCTATGGAGCAGTCTATGATTATTTTAAAAGACTTTTTCCAAGCACTTAGTCCACGTAGTTCATTTTGCAAGAGAGGGCCTATAGCATTTAAATCTCACATTCTATCAGAAAATGTCATTTTACATTTAAAATGATCAGTTTTACCTTAGTTCTAAAGGTACTTTTTTATATTGCAACATTTTCATTACCCCTATAATTATAGAACCCATGCAATTCATATTTTTACAGTAGTTTATTTTATAAAGACAACAGGAGTTTTAAGGTTTTCAAATGCTCAAAAATTCAGTAATCTTTAATCAGAGAGTGGGTGAGGTTTTTACCCACAAAAGCTTATGCCCAAATAAATCTGTTAGTCTTTAAGGTGGCACCAGACACCTTGTTGTTTTTGTAGATACAGACTAACACGGCTACCCCCTGATACTTTCAAAAGGCTTGAACTTCAACTTAATATTTTCAATCCAAAACTCCTTTCAGAAGACTATATGTTGATAAATAAAGGGGATAGCTGTGGTTTCCATTCTATAATTAAATTCTACAAAGAGAAGAAAAATGAAAGATGAGAACAATAACTTAAGATCGAAATAGACATCTGAATTTTCCCTTGTGATTAATACAGATAAAACTTTAGAATAAGATTTGGTAAGGACATTCACTGCACATATTTCACAAAGAATGTCAAGTTTTAAACTACATCAGAAAAGTTAAAAATATGACTTTTGAAAATGATGTTTCAGAATCAATATTTAATCAGAACATTTAATACATTCTGCAGTACTTCTTGTGGCAGCTCAGGTGCCTCTATCACAATTTCATATCTACTTCTGAATACAGAACTGCAGAAGCTCTGATGTGTGGAGATTTGTTTAACCATTTAAGTTTATTTGTAGTCTATACATGTTGTGAAATGGAGATAAACTGTCATAACTACTATGCAAAAAAAAAAAAAAAACCCTTCCGAAGTGCGATAATCAAGTTTTGGTTATTTTTAAAACTATTTTTTTGTTATAAGTTTCCATCAGAAAAAAAAAATTAGCAGCCAAAGGTGCCCAATGCAGGGAGTGATTCAGAGGCAGGGAGACGTGCAGGAGAAGGAAGAGGAAAGGTGGTATTTATAGGCTTTCAAGTACAATTTAAAATCTTTAACCCATCAAAGACCCATGCAGCCCCCGTCTAAAGCATGAATAGGGATCAATTTAAGCACATGCTTAAGTGCTTTTAAAGTTGACACAATCTTTGATGTGAAAAAAATATCTAGAATGTTGGCATAAATGTAAAGGATCAATTTCTTGTTCCATAGAAAATTTCTTCTAAAAAAATGTTTCAATGCCTATTTGTTGATTTTCAGTCCAAGTAAGCAGTCCAGCAGCTGAGAATTACTGTACATTTAAGAGACCAAATTCACTGCTGGTGTAAGTGGACACAAGTACACTGATACCTTTAAGGCAGTGGAGAATTTGGTTCAATATCTGGTTACCTGGAAGCGAAGTCCCTAATTGCTAACATTGCTAACATCTTTAGTATGTTATAGTTTAGGGAAGAATTTCAGCCTTTTGTGCATACACAATGTACTGCAAATGTGCTTTTAATTTTTGTGTGTGTAAGAAATGTCTAAAAAGAGAAGGTTACTCACCTTGTGCAGTGACTGAGGTTCTTCGAAATGGCTGTCCCTCTGGGTGCTCCACTTTAGGTGTCTTGGCGCCCTGTGCTTCTAGTCGAAGACTTTGGGTTGGCTGACTCACGCCGCCCCGAGTGGCTACCCCAGGTGTGCAGCCAACCGCCACCCAGTTCCTCCTCTACCCCCAGAGGATCGAGTTGAAACTCTGAAGCAGAGGGGAGGAGGATGGGTAGTGGAGCACCCACAGGGACAACCATCTTGAAGAACCTCAGTTACTGCACAAGGTGAGTAACCTTCTCTTCTTCTTCGAATAGTGTCCCTGTGGGTGCTCCACTTTAGGTGACTGAAGAGCAATGCCCCTTGGTGGAGAGGAGGGGCTTCAGAGTTGATTTATGTATGGTGGAGAGCACTACAGACTGAAGTGAGCATCTGCAGCTAACTGCTGTTCCAAGGCATAATGTTTGGTGAAAGTATGGGGCGATGCCCAGGTAGCTGCTTTACAAGTATCAGTGATGGATACATGTTTGAGAAAGGCTATGAATGTGGACATAGCTCTAGTGGAGTGTGTGCGAAGTCCAGAAGGAGCTTGCAAATTGTAATTTTGGTAACATAGCTTGATACAATTAGAGATCCATTTAGAAAGTCTCTTGTTTGGAAATGGTTTGGCCTCTTGATCGTTCTGTTGTGGATACAAATATAGCCTGGACGATTTTCTGAATGTTTTTGTTCTCTCTACATAGAGCACAAGCACACTGTGGATGTCTGGCATGTGAAGGGATGCCTCCATGTTGTAGGCGTGTGGCTTGGGGAAGAATACAGGTAAGTAAATGGGTTCATTGAGATGGAAGAGGGAGACAACCTTGGGTATGAATTTAGGTGTGGGCGTAGGATTACTTTGTCCTTGTGGAATGTGGTATAAGGTGGGTGAGCCATTAGGGCACCCAACTCTCCCACCCTTCGTGCTGACATGATAGCTACTAAGAAGGCAACCTTCGTGTATAAGTGTAGGAACAAGCAGGTCGCTAGTGGTTCAAAGGGTTTGCCCATGAGGGCATGGAGAACCAGGTCGAGGTCCCACACAGGGGTCAGGTCCCTTAATGTGGGATGAGTGTTCTCAATACCTTTGAGAAAATGCTTAGTCAGTGGATGGGTGAAGACCATGAGTCTGTCCACCTTGTCGTGAAAGGTGGTGATGGCTGATAAGTGCACTTTCAGTGAGCTAGTCGAGAGGTCTGATTTTTTGAGTGTCAATATGTACTCGAGGATAGTGGGTAACGGGGCCAATTGTGGAATGATCTGCTTATCTCAGCACCAAATGGAGAATCTTTGCCACTTGTGTGCGTATGTTTTTCGTGTGAAGAGACGTCGGCTGTTAAGTAGAATGTCTTGGACCTCCTTGGAGCAGCATGTTTCAAGTTCTGTCATCCCTGGATTAGCCATGCTTTAAGACAAAGTGTTGGAATGTTGGGGTGACTGAGGTGTCCTGCATCCTGTGTCAGTAGGTGAGGCAGGAGGGGAAGGGTTCATGATCTGACATACATCTGGGTCAGGTATGAGAAACATGTTTGTCTGGGCCATGTTGGTGTAATCAAGATGACCCTGGCTTTGTCTTGTCTGATCTTGTGTAGGACATGACTCAACAGGGGGATCGGGGAGAAGGCATACAGGAGTGGGACCTCCCATTTGATGAGGAAGGCATCTCCAAGAGATGTGTGTCCCGGTCCCACTCGGGAGCAGTATTGTGGGCATTTGGCATTGTGGGTTGTGGCGAAGAGGTCTAATGAGGGGAATCCCCATTGTCAGAATATAGTTCGCAGAGTTTGTGGGTCAAGTTCCCACTCGTGCATCTGTGAGACGTTCCTGCTGAGGTCATCTGCTGTGGCATTCTGGTTTCCAGGTAGTTAGGATGCCGTGATGTCTACGTTGTTGGAAATGCACCATTGCCAGAGGTGGACTGCTTCTGTGCAGAGCAGGTAAGATAGGGCCCCTCCTCGACGATATATATAAAACATAATCGCCAAGTTGTCCGTGAGAATCAGTTTAATTGTGGATCAGGGGGAGAAAGCGATGTCAGGCGTTTCAAACTGCTTGGAGCTCCTGTAGGGACCATTGGCCCTGGATGGTATTGTTGGCCAAGTGTGCCCCCCATCCTACCAGAGAGGCGTCCGTGGTGATAGTGACTGATGGGGTTTCCCTTTCGAAGGGAACACCTGAGTGGACGTTTGTTTTGTCCACCATGTCAGTAAGTCTTGCACTCTGCTGGGCATTGTAAGCCATCTGTTGATCGAGTGTCTGTGACACTATACAATGCATAGCCAGGTTTGTAGACATCTCATATGCAGCCTGGCATGTTTCACGACAAATGTCGTAGCCGACATGTGTCCTAGAAGTTGTAGGCATGTTCTGGCAGACGTTTGTGGACTGTGTCTTACTGTTGTGATTAGGTTTGTTAAGGCAAGAAACCGTTGTTGGGGTAGCCGTGCTGATGTCATGACACAGTTGAGGTGTGCCCCTATAAAATCCAGTTGCTAGACTGGGGTCAGGGTGGATTTCTGTAGGTTGATTTGTAACCCTGGGTTTGTAAATAGGGTTAGAGTGGCGTGAACTGCCTTGTTGTATATCGGTGCTTTTAACAGGCAGTTGTCTAGATAGGAGAATATGGTCACACCCTGCTTGCAAAGATGTGCTGCTGCCACAGCCTGCACTTTGGAAAAAACCTTTGGAGTCGTAGAGAGGCCGAAGGGAAGTACTTTGTATTGATAGTGTAGGTTGCCATGAGTGAATTGTAAGAATCTCCTGTGCGCTAGGTGGATATTGACGTGAAAATAAGCATCCTGTAGGTTGAGGGCTGAGAGCCAATCTCCTTTCTCCAATGCCGGAATTATGGTTGCTAGAGTTACCATTTTGAAGCACTGTGTTCTCACGAACTTGTTCAGTTTGTGGAGGTCCAGAATGGGCCTCCATCCACCTGTTTTCTTCGGAGTGATAAAGTAATGCGAGTAGAACCCCTAACCCCTGTGCTGAATCGGTACTGGTTCCACAGCACCTAATTGTAGGAGATGGTGTAGTTCCTGCTGTAACAGGTGCTCGTGAGATGGGTCCCTGAAGAGGGACGGAGAAGGTGGTGGGTAGGTAGAATGGAAAGAAAGGGGATGGAATAGCCCTTCTGTATAATCTCCAGGACCCACTTATCTGCGGTGATGGTTCTCCAGACTGGGTAAAAAAGAGTGTAAGGCGGTCCCCAAATGGGCTGGAAATTAGAGGCGACTCTGGGATTGGAGAATGTGGGGCTCGTGTGTCCTCAACCAAACACTTCAAAACGTTTGCCTAGAAGTGGATGGCTGAGATGTAGACGACTGGTCCTGCATTTGACGGCGTGTTGTCTGGAGCTGCTTGGGGAGTTGATCATAATGTCGTTGAAGCTGAGCGTGTGTATGGGGAAGGACGGAATCGTTGGTTGTAGAATCTGCCCTGTTTCTTTTTGTTTGCAGGGATATAGATACCAAGCATCTTTAATGTTGCACGGGAGTCCTTCAGGGTGTGTAAGGAGAGGTCTGTGCTCTCTGCAAACAATTTTTGCACCTCAAAAGGTAAGTCCTCTACTGTCGTCTGGACCTCTCTGGGGAAGCCAGAGAGATGGAGCCATGAAGCCCTCCACATGACAACGGATGTGGCAATTGAGTGAGCCGCCGTGTCAGCAGAATCCAGAGAAGCCTGCAGGGCAGTTCTGGCGATGAGGACGCCTTCTGCTATATTGGCTTTATATTGTTCTTTTTTGTCAGATGGGATGTGTTCAATAAAAGTTGACACCTGAGGGAAAAAAAATGTTTCATGTGTACTTGGCCAGTAATGCAGAGTAGTTTGCTATGCGAAACTGGAAGGTCGCCAATGAATAGGCTTTCTTGCCAAAGAGGTCTAGGCATTTCCAATTTTTATCATAGGGGGTGGGTTTGGTTTGATGTTGTCCCCTTTGATTAACTGCCTCTACCACCAATGAGTTTGGAGTAGGGTTGGTAAAGAAGAACTCAGCTCCTTTAGCCGGCATGTAGTACGTCTTGTCAGATTGCTTACGAGAAGGTGGGGCCGTGGCTGAAGTCTGCCTATGGTTTTTGCTGCATCCATGATGGCAGCATTAATGGGCAGTGCTATCTTGGCTGACGGAGAAGCTTACAATATATCTGTCAGCTTGTGTTGAGTCTCTGGTAACTCAACGAGTGGGATGTCTAATGAATCTGCTACTTTTTTAAACAAATCATGAAAAGATTTAAAGTCATCTCCCAATGTGGGGGGAGGTGGCATTATTGTGTCATCCGGAGACGAAATCAGGATGTGAGTAGGTGAGAGGATGTCACCCTCCAGCCTGTCTGCAGATTCTTCAGCTTCCTCCTCCAGCAGTTCTGGGGAAGCCCGAGGAGATGGTGGAGGCAATTGCTGTATCCTGGATCTGGATGGATTAGATGGCTGGGTTTTCTGGGCTCTGTATAATGCTCAGGAGTCCCAGTATGCCCACTGCGGCAGGAAGGCCATGGGAGGGGGCACCCATTGTGAGGTTGCCACACGCCCTGTTGCTGAGCGGGTTTAGAAGAGGGGTGGTGAGATATGCCCACTCCTGTCTCCACTTCCTCCTCTTCATCACTGGAGAGAGGAGGGGCCGAGCCAGCAGGTGTATTGAGAACGCTTGGCCCTGACCTGGCCGGGGTGCCATCGGTGCCAAAGAGTGGAGTTCCCAGGGTGGAAGCAATGAGGAGGTCCGCATGGCTGACAAACTGCTGCAGTACCGGGATACTCGATGCCGGCAGTGCAGGCAAGCTCAGGCTGGGAGGAACCAGTGTTGTCGGTGCCGCAGACCTGTTGCTATAAGGCTGCGTTTTGCTGCTGTGAGAGAGAGATTGCACAGGGTCTTTCGCTTCTTGGTACTGGACAGTCCAGGTGCCTTGTGGCCTGGTGCTCTGGGTGCCATTGGTACTGCCGCAGTTTTTGTGGTCGGGGATGCCTTTCTTTTTAGGCGAATCTCGGTCTGGCGAGGAGTGAGACCGCTTGTTTGTGGCTTTGCTAGGACCAGGGTCCTTAGCAGCCATTTTTGAAGAGGACCCCATATCTGAGGCAGGTTGCAGGGATCTCTCCATCATTCAAAGTTTTAATTGGAAGTCCTTGGTCTTTCTTGTCTGTGCTGTGAGTTTCTTGCAGTGGGGACACTTCTGAGTAACGTGTCTCCCCCCTGGGCAACGGACACACTGTGAGTGGCTGTCTGTCACTGGTATTGAGAGTCTGCAGGTCAGACAGTGCTTGAAACCTGGCGAGCCAGGCACGTCCGAGACTAGCTGAATAAAGAATAGGAATAGTCCCAGTCTAATGCCTCTTCAGGGACTATCCGCCTGAGGCAGGGAGAAAAAAAGGACAGTTTTTTGTTTTTTGTTTTTAAATGGGAAACGAAAGAAAAATGAAGGGAGATTAGCAATGAGGGAATTTAAACTGAGAAAAGGGCAGAGAATAAAGGAATATGAAAGTAGATAAGGGCGCTGCTGTCGTTCCAACCGAAATTAAGGGTGGTAGAGAAGGAACTGGGTGGCGGTTGCCTGCGTGCCTGGGGTAGCCGTTTGGAGTGGCACAAGACGCCTGTCGCGTGTGCGCAGCCAACCAGTGCACTGCTACCAAAAGTCTCCAACTAGAAGCGCAGGGCGCCAAGACACCTAAAGTGGAGCACCCACAGGGACACTCCTGGAAGAACTATTGCTTTTCTTAAACAAAGGGTTTGTTTTTAAATAAATATTTTAGCTAGTACACAGAACAGAGCATTCAATGTTACTGAATTAAAATGTCAAATTATTTTGGAGTATTGTATATTTTAATGAACACCAGGAAATAAACAGAATAAATGTACTTTAGTTAAAATTAGGACTCAGCATTCCAACCTTGAAATGAATTAGCTCCAGTACGAAGCTCCAAGTATTTCTGTGCAAGATTTAAATAGATACTTTTTCTTAAGAGATCTCTCTTATGTTGCCCAGTCTGTAAGTTACGGATTTGTGTTATTGTGAAATGTATTCAATTTTAGAAAACACATTTTTCATATAAGGTATAAGATTATAATTCTATTGTTACATGACACGATGTAAGAACATGTACACCTCTACCCCGATACAACACGACCCGATATAACACGAATTCGGATATAAAGCAGCGCTCCGGGGGGGCGGGGCTGCACACTCCAGTGAATCAAAGCAAGTTCGATATAACGCGGTTTCACCTATAACGCGGTAAGATTTTTTGGCTCCCGAGGATAGCGTTATATCGAGGTAGAGGTGTAATTTATATTTTAGGTAACTGTATCAAAATTAAAAATTCTCAAGAAATTAAAAAAATTATATTCAGGGTTTAAATCTTCAGTCTACAAGGACAATATAGAATCACCTAAGGTTATCTTACTGCCATGTTGTTATCCTTTTGTGCTTAAATATCCTAAGTTTAATCATTAATGGTACTTTTTTTGTTCTGGGGCTTTCCCGTGATCTGTGATGTTAAGGCACGGTAGGCTGTGTTAAGGCACAACACTAAAAGATTCAGTTGTACACTTACTTGCTGTTGTGAAGGAACCGATTCTGAAGGCAAGCTGTGGGATGACCTGCTCCGGGGAGGCGGTTGCGGTGGTGCTTCCAGATTCTGTGGAGGAGTTGTCTGAGAGGTATGCATCATCATAGGTATAAGAGGCTCTTGCATTTTTTGAACAGATGGTGGCTGAATGGTGGGTTGAAGAGGAACTACGGCCTGAGGTTTTAGTGGTTCAGGAAGCAATGGCGACCCTACAAATACATTTACAATGCATTTTATTATAAATATATTCTGGATGTTTTCTCCATAAAAATGATTAATAAAATAAGTATCTAGGTAACTAAGGTCAAACATAAAATATATTTTGAAAATCACTGTTGTACAGATGCATATGCTGAACAATACATATTTAAGACAGTTCTATGACAGTTTTATCAGTCAGTTTAGGATGGAAGCTGAAGGTGGTCCCTTTGAAAGTCAATTGGTCGTGTGCTCCTAAATCACCTAGGTGATTTGAAAATCCGAAGAGAACACTAGCGGTGCAGCCATCATGAGCACCAGGCCACCACAACACACAATTTGTTACATATTCCTCTTGGCACATTAAAAGTTACTTGTGAAATACAACTAACGCAGGAGATAGTACTTTGTCCAGGGCAAAATGAGGGAGCCCACTCCTGTATTTTCCACTCCATGCATCAGATGAAGTGGGTTCTAGCTCACAAAAGCTTATGCCCAGATAAATTTGTTAGTCTCTAAGGTGCCACAAGGATTCCTCATTGTTTTTGCTGATACAGACTAACACGGCTACCACTCCTAAACCTATCACTTCTTAAGTACAGTAGCTCCTCACTTAAAGTCGTCCCGGTTAATGTTGTTTCATTGTTATGTTGCTGATCAATTAGGGAACATGCTCGTTTAAAGTTGTGCAATGCTCCCTTCTAATATCGTTTGGCAGTCGCCTTCTTTGTCCACTGCTTGCAGGAAGAGCAGCCTGTTGCAGCTAGCTGGTGGGGGCTTGGAACCAGGGTGGACCGGCAGCCTCCATCAGCTCCCCGCTCCCCTAAGTTCCCTGTGCAGCAGCTGCCCAGCAGGCTAGCAATTGCAGCTGTCCCTCCCCCCACTGCCATGTGCTGCTCCTGCCCTCTGCCTTGGAGCTGCTCCCCGAGACTCCTGCTTGCTGTGCGGGAGGAGGGGGGGGAGGGGAGGGAGAAGGGGGCAAATGTTAGTGTGTCCCCCTCCCCCCTGCACCCCACTTATCCCATCTTCCATAGAGCAGGGGGGACACACGACAGGGCTCTGGATGGAGGGAGCTTCTAGCAGCAGCTGTGGTCTCAGCAAGCTGATCTAATTAACAAGGCAGTGGGGAAATGTGCATCTCTCTCTTTCTCACAGGGTGTGTCTCTCTGTCTGTGATGCTGTCTCCCCTCCCTCTATTCCTGCTGCCTTGTAGAGTGTGAGAGTTAACCCTTCAGGGCTCAGCCAATTGCTAGTTCATCATTTAGCAGTAAGACATTCCCTGGGAAATATCCCACCCTCTGACTCCTCCACCTCAACCAAGCTTCACAATCATCATCACTGTGTACCAGGATTAAATTGTTTGTTTAAAAGTAAGTGTGTGTGTGTGTGTGGGGGGGGGGGGGAGAGCGGGGAGGGGGAGAATTCCCTGGAACCTAACCCCCGATTTACATTAATTCTTATGGGGAAATTGGATTGGCTTATCGCGTCGCATTTTTCAGGAGCATAACTACAACGTTAAGTGAGGAGTTACTGTTGTTTCCCTCTAAAAGCACATTACACTTGAGGCTCCATGATCTACACTGGCTGCTATTTTTTTTCTAAGTGCAGTTTAAGGCACTGGCTGCTGCCTTAGATTATTCCATGCATTATGGAATAATGAATAAGGCTAAGTTTTAGTCACAGATATTTTTAGTAAACATCATGGACAGGTCATGGGCAGTCAACAAAAATTCACGGCCCATGACCTGTCCATGATGTTTACTAAAAATACCCATGATTAAAAATTGTGGGGGGGGCCCTTCCTGGAGGCCCCACGGGTACTGGGGAAAGTGGCATGCGACCCGGGACCCCTGCGGATGCATGGCAGTGGCACGGGACTCCTGCGGGTGCTGGGGGGAAGGGGTGTGTTGGCAGGGCCAGCAGTCTCCCTAACTGGCTCCACACCTCCTCCCACCCCCCAGCAGCAGCAGAGTTTGGGTGGGGGGGAGGGGGGGGAGGCAGGGGGCTGGGGCATGGGACGGGGTGAGACAGGCTCTGGGCAGCGTCCCAGAAGCAGTGGCATCCCCCTCGCTCAACTCTGTCCTAGGCGGAGGCGTGGCCAGGAAGCTCTGCACACTGTCTCCACCTGCAGGCATCGCCCCCGCAGCTCCCATTGGCCGCAGTTCCCCGCCAATGGGAGCTGCGAAACCAGCACTCTGGGCAGAGGCAGCGCACAGAGTTGCCTGGCCACACCTCCACCTAGGACGGAGCTGAGTGAGGGGAATGCCATCGCTTCCAGGGAGCCCTGCAGGTAAGCGCCACCCAGAGCCCGCCTCACCCCATCCTGTGCCTGCCCCCAACTCTGCTGCTGGAGGAGGGGGGCACAGTGGCCCAAGACTGCCCCAGCAGCAGCCAGTGTGACTGGCACAGGGGCTGCCTGAGCTGCCTCTGAGCCAGGCGCACCGGCAGCTGCAGAAATCCCGGAAGTCATGGAAAGTCATGGAATCCGTGACTTCCGTGACCTTCATGACAAACTCGCAGCCTTAATTACGAGGAACGGCCATACATGATTACATGCAAGAATCTTCATTTTCACAGAAAACTGATGGCTTTTTCAGTTGGAAGCAAGTCAAAGGTAAAGGTGGGCAGATTTGGATAGGGTAATAAAGCAGCCAACCTAGATTTGCCATTAAACAGTACACTACATTTCCTTTTCTTCTAAAGTATAGTATTACCTCTTGGTGGTTCAGCTGGCTTGGTTTGGGTTTCAGGTGTTGGCCTCCCCACAGATGGACGGACATGGCTTTGTGGTGCACTAATAACTCCAGCTCGGGGTGGAACAGTCTGAAATAATAATTGGTAAAAATAAAATACTTAAGCTATACTTCTGGAATTGACGTGATCTCCTGCTGAATGATGACTGCTGATTTTTTTTGTATTGCAGCAGTGCCAAGGACCCCTAGTCAGACCAGAGGCCCTACTGTTCTCAGAACTGTACAAACACATAACAAAAAGACAGTCTTTTACCCAGAGAAGTGGGAGTCACATAGGTGGCTTCCAACTTTTGTTCTGCGGTCTCAAGAAATATATGTTCATGTCATTCTGAAAGTAGTAGTAGTTTATCAGAATTGGTAAACTGTTAATAAAATTTTGGTGGAGTTGAAAACTACTCAGAGGTCATTTCTAATCAGAAGCGAAGGATTACTGCAGGATGGGAATGAAGAATCACCATTTTCCGGACTCAAAGATACTCTGGGATGGAAAAGACCTAACAGTCCATCACTGTAAACCATTTATACAGCACTATAAAAGTTTACCAAGCCCTTTACAAACCCCCGTTATAATGCATTCCATGCCCCGAAGACCTGTGATGTGCAGTACAGAAAATGTTATGCTTGACATGGGACTTATTCTTTAGAACCCATGTTTGCAAATCTTACATGGGGGTATACTGTCTCCAGGCAGGATGGAGACATTCTGCCTAACCAAAGAGCGCCAGTAAATATGTTGGCTATTGATAGCCTTTTTTGATGAACTTGTAGAGCAGAGCATTAAAGGAAAAATATGAAACTATTCCAAAGAGGAATATAATTTGAAAGAACACACATGCCTATAAACTGCGTGTGGCGTGAGTCAAGCTGCCAAGAATGGAAACCAGAAGAAACCGAATGATCACGTAAAGCAAATGTTTTCTGTCCCCAGTTTATCCATTGTTGCCAATCCTACTATGAGATTTAACAGCAGTGAGAATATCCCAGGGATTTTTTTGGAACAAAACTTATACACAATTCTTCTTACAAACTGTCTCTTAAAAAAAAAAAAAAAAAAAAAGAAGCAATCACCCTTGATCTGGCCTAATACATTTACTAGATTTAGAAGACAATGTTTAATGGCCGTGGTCCAGTATACCTGGGTTAAATCCAGACTTTTAAATGCTTTAAGCTATCAAGCATCAAAAAAAAAAAAATGTATAGCTTTCTCCCTTTTGACTGCCAAGCGGCAAAACAAAAACACAAACAAAAAAACCCAACCAACCAAGGTAGTTTTAAGAAACAAGTTTTGTTAGAATAAAATCCATCCCAAGAAACATGCCCACTTTTCCTTTGGATGTTTAGGATTATATTCCAAGATTTATAAAAGAAGTTGTTTTCCTTAGGAAACCTATACAGGCTCCTCTGAATCGGAATAGAATAGAAATAAAGGCTGAAGCAGTCCTTAAAACCCCTCAGTGTTCATGGAATAAGCAATAATAGGACACCGTGGTGTTTCTAATTCTGAAAGTCTTCTGGCAGAAATAACTGCTGCCAGAAAGGCTGTGTAAGGCAAGGAAAATAAGGAAATTGAGCTCTGAGATTTGAATGATTAGTGGGTTAGGGCTTTAAGAAATCCTTCACATACAGTTAGGAAGGGATGAGATCTGGTTTGTTTTACTGAATTATGCTGGCAATTGCCACGATGTGGACCTTCTAGGAACTGGCTTTTAGCCCCAAATTTAATTTTTTGAAAAAGTGATACAAAATGTTGATTTTGATCTGATTTATTCATCTAACAGCAATGGTTGAATTAAAGCCATTTCCTGGAATAGGAACTATTGGTGGAATCTTTGCTGGATGCCAGCCTGTTTTAACAACTTCTTTGGAGTATCCCTTTTTGGTTAGTAATGGCAACGGTCTCATGTCAGCTCCAGAAAAGGGACAGGAAAAGATTTTTCCCATGGCTCAAACTGTGTCTGTTTCCTAAGAAATGAAAACAGCCAGTTTAACACTTCTGGTGTAACAATGAAGGCCAGATTGTTGAAAAATTACCTCAAAACGCTTGCACTAGTCAGGTGTGAGGCAGCAGGAAAGTTGATTCAGTAGTAGTTGTCTAGGAACAACAACTGAAGATTGAAAATAACCTCTGCTTTCTCTTGGCAGGGTCTTTGCTCTCTCTCTAGCTAAGGTGGTATGAAGTGCGTCCACAATGAGGTATCTACATTTCTGGTTTTGTGGAGGATAGATGACTCAGATTCAACTTTATGGCTAGCAAGGACTTTTCCTCAATGGTTTCTCCCAAACACATCTTCCTCCTGGTCAGCAGCTAGGCCATCAAGCCATGTGGATTGAGGAGATCTCAGAACTGATTATCTCCTGCCTAGGACTTGGTGATCTAACTTAAGTGCTGACTTGGTGGTAGGCTATTGAGTTCTTGTGCTGTATTGATAATGGAAGAAAACTTTGGAGCTATTTGCAGTAGAGGCAAAAATTCCCTTCAGTACCTCCTAAGAGGAGATCTATGCAGGCTAAGGTCATGTCTACACAGTAGGGTAATGCGCACTACAGGGGTGTGATCTCTAAAGAGCACTAACATATTGAACCTTAATTGGTCTATGTAAACTCTGCAGGTATGCACTAATAGTTCTCTAGCGCTCTTTAACATAGTGCTGTTTCAAACAATACTATCTAAAAATTCCCTGGTGCGCACCAGTAGTCTACACGGACCAATTAATGCACAACATATGAGAGTGCTTTAGAAGTCACACTCCCACAGTGTGCATTGTCCTACCATGCAGACATGACCTAAGCAGTCTCTTCAGGACTGTTAGCCTTGGCCTCTGTCTTGTCAGTCATTTTGGGAGCCTATCCAAAGAGGAGCACTGCTGAGGTGCCTTAGAGAAGGGCGACAACATTCTCTAATAGCCAGCGAAAGGCCAAGGAGTCAATTTAGAAATTTAAGTAAATTTTCAATTTTGCTGCCTTTTGTTTTGTTTAGATAAAATGCTATAAGTATCCAAGAAATTAAGGAGACAGAGCTTAACTCCAAAGCCAAAAAGTGATTGGTCTGGATCTGCCTCTCTCCTCGTCAGTTCACTAGGAAACAGAATGTACTGGCAGACACTGATACAAAAAAAACCCAACAACATCTTAACCCCGCATATCTTCAAGCATTTTGTAAATGGCTCTTTTGGTGGAATTCCCTACAACTTCCTTTAGAAGACCAAAATATAGCCTAAGTGATTTTTATTTTCAAAAATATTTCCTTATATTTAGCCTAAATTCCCTTTAACAAGTTTATTCCATAGCTGCTTTCTTTCACAAATTGATGGGCACTTAATGCCTCAAACACACACAAAAATATTCTATCTAGAATATGCTACTGCCGTTTATTTTCCTCTGAAATGGCTATTGTGATTGCAGTGAGGAACAAACAGAAGGAGCAGACATCTCCTAAGCAACAGAGCTCCCGTTTTTCATGCAAATGTCCTAATAAATACAAGCCTTCCACAACCCAGTAAATACTATACAGGTTCTTCCTAGGATATTTTGCAAAGCATTGTGAGAAGCATCAGCAAAGCTTTAAACAATTATCTCCGATATTTGTAGACAGTTCTCACCTCTTAGTAGTCTTTTTAACAAAATATATATGTTGTGGCAAGGCACCTCCTTTGCCTTGTTGGGCTCAGCATTTCCCCCCTTTGTCAGGGTTGTGGGGTTGTGGTGGAAGGACCTGGAGTAAATCAGTTCCACTAAGGAAGATTTTATTCTTCACTTGGGTATTCCCCCTCCCCCCCCCAATATTTACAAGGCCCAGGGAGTAGTACTCTTCAGCCAAACCAAAGAAACAAATTCACAACAGAACAAGGGAATACCTTTCCCTGTCCCCTCTCTGGGATGTTGCCTTGTGATGCTGGGTGCCAGTTCTTCCCCAAACAGGCAATTAGCTTGGTTGCTGGGAGGAGAGAAGCTTTCCACCCAGGAGAAGTCTTTTCTCCCTGCTGCAGGTTCTCTCTCATCTCTCCACCTCTCTCTCACCAGAAGAGGGGTTTTTAAAGGTCACAAGCAGCCCTTAATTGGACTCCGGCTTCCCTAGTTGACCTGAGGTAGCTTCTTTTCAGCTCATGGAGAAAAGGGTCTTTACCATTCTAGTACGGATTCCACCACTCTCTTAGAGCTGTGCAGTCTGACTTTGCCACAATATCCAACCCCTTTTAATTTTTCCCCATAGGCAACTCTTGGAAAAAGTATTTGCCAACTCACTGCAGGTGAATGCGACAGAGCACTCAAGTCCCTCTCACAATTAGGAGGCTTCTGGGGCAGGTGGGAAGAAATAAAGAGTTTGCAAGTATTCATTTTCCCTTCTAGGAGCCAGAGATGTGGGTGGCTTCAAATTTATCTGAAACCCACTACCCAGCGGTGATATAAATAGTGGAGCCCTGAAGACCACCAGCTATGGGCTGAGCTTCACCCTTGAATGTCAGTTGTTGCTCCAACAACAATTTTTCGTATCAGCCTTTGGTTAGCAAGTTTAGTCCTTTGACTAGTAGCTGTCAAGCTTGCCTGCTCATAGGTCATTCCATCCAATTTTGATAATATTAGTTGCCCTTTTCTTGACCCTCTCTCTATTTTTTGATTTCTTACTTGTAGAAAAGTACCCAAACTACTGAAAACTGTACGCAGTATTTCAATTTGTTCACACTAACACTGCACAAAGAGGAACTAAAGGCTACTGTACAATCAACCGAGTCCTTCACAGTTATACAAAGATCCCAGGCAAAGTGTTAAAGTTGATTAAAATCAAGGTACAACCACCATTATACATCAATTAATTGTAGACTTCAGAATGCACATAAGCACTGATGATAAATCCTATCCTTCCAAATCATCTCATTTTAAACAAGATTATAAAACATACAAAATAACTATAAAGTGTCTGAGTCTGCTTCACACATTGAGTTGTTATTTAAAAGTGGCCATAAAGCACAATCACTTTTATTTGATAAAGTTTTATCTATACTTTGCATGTGTAAATTACTATACAAGGTCCAAGGCAATACACAGTCAGCTCAAAATCTTTATTGGTGTATTTACAGTCTGAACACAGCATGAATATGATTTAAGATTGTGTCTCCTCACACAACTTGTAAGATATCCACTCAATTTTACATCTCTCTCATCCATAACACCATTCCTAAGAAAACCTCTCAGCTAACTAATACAGTGTAAAAACTTCAAAAGGAAAATTATTTAAAGTTTGAATGCCTACCGGTCTGGCTGCACTATATCCAGCAGTTCCTGTGCTTGTGAATCCGGCTGGAGGTGGAGGCTGACTACGAACTGTAACAAAGCCATTAGAGACCATTGATTTAGGACATATTTCTAAGTTGAAATTTTCTGTAATATAATTAATGCAAAACAAACATTTATCTGTATTACCTAAGTTATCTTTTCTTTGTGTTCCAGGGCTTTTTTGAACTTTGAAGCATGAAGAAAAATCAGTCACAAATGAGATTTTCATTGACAGATCAGGTGCAAACTGATATTACGCAATAATGGTATGCTATCACTAACAGAAATGGGAACAATAGGATTGCATTAGTGATGAAAAAACCTTTGTGTGAGATCTCTTTCTGCAGATATTGCCTATGTTATTGATATTAGGGTTAAGATTGCCTCTGTTAGAGGAAAGTTGCTGTACTGTGTAGCATATTCTGCAGCAATGGCAGCTATACGTTCAAAAAGGAGGAGTTTCAGGAAGAGGAGCTGATTCAAAAACATGGTCTCAACAAAGTCTGTCTGTAACTGTACGTTGTTCAGTGAGTTAAAGAATTCATGTACAGATTCCTGGCTCTAACTTCCTCCTGTTATTGGACACAACATTTTGACAATGAGGTCAACATTTGAATGATGATTCTGATGATCAGCCTTGAACGCAACACTCAAATTATGAAGTGCAAAGTATGTTTAAAAAAAAAATTCTTTCCAACTGACACAAACACACACCTCTGAATGCCTCAGGAAGGGAGAGAGGCTCACTAGTGACAGATCTACTGCCTATTAATCATGAAGGTCCCAGTTAGAATATCAGCTGTGGTAACTTAAAGGATGCCGAATAATGGGTGTGTCTAATCTCAAGACAGGCAGCTCTTAATTGGTTAAATTTGCTCTCATTGGCAGATAATTCTGCTCTCAATGGCTATGTCTACACTAGCACTTTTGTTGGTAAAACTTATGCTGCTCAGGGGTGTAGAAACCCCGTCCCCCAAACAACATAAGTGACACTGTGTGAGCAGCACTATGTTGGTGGGAGACATGCTACCGCCACTTGTTGGGGGTGGGTTTAATTATGTGGACAGGAAGCTCTCTCCCATCGGCACAGAGTGGCTACACAGGAGATCTGACAGCAGCACAGCTGCAGCGGTACAGCTATGCTGCTGTAAGCTCTCTAGTGTAGACATGGCCTTAGGGTATGTCTACATTAGAGCTGGAAGGTGTAATTTCCAGTTGGAGTAGACATATCCATGCTAACTCCAATTAAGCTAGCACGCTGAAGATTGAATGTAGCCATGGCGGTACGGGGAGGGTCTAGCTGTATCAAGTACGAGCCCATTCGAAACAGGCATTTACGCGGGGTAGCTAGCCCCTCCCACTGCAGCAATACTCTATTTTCAGTGTGCTAAAATATTTTAGTGAAAATTACTCCCTTGAAATTACACGACATTCAGTTCTTTGTTTAAAAGGGAGAGAGAGAAAAAAGAACTTGCTAGAGCCCTGCTTTAGTCACAGATAAAATATTTTTTATTCCTAAATCTTCTGCCTAGAACACATACCTCTAAGCACCTATTTAAAAGATTTCACCTTAACCCATCCCTGCACACATACACATACCCTTCTGAATTATTTTAAACAATTCTGAGATTAAATCTCGAAAGTTTTCATTACCATGGTTTAATTTTTTCACTTAATCTTTCATGAATGAATTTTGACTCATAAAGTTGCAAACAACCAACAAATGCAAGTAATTAAATAGAAAACAGGCTGGAAAAATATACTGTAGAAGGATAAAAGTTTAGGAGTTACACAACAAACTGATGGACTTAAACAGCAAGAATGTCTTTAAGCAGCGAGGTCACTAATGTCATTCAGATATTAATGTAAAGATTCATTTCTACCATGCAAAAATCATTGTTACCTTCTATTTCTCTCCTAGCTACCCCAGGACTGGGAGGAGCTCCAAGACCTTTTCAGAGAAAGAAGAGAAGCTGTATATTGCATAAGGAAAGCAGCAGACTGAAAAGAGGCAGAAACATACAGGACATAACATACAAAAGAGCTTTCATATTTAAGGAATTTTTAAGTGGCCTAACCATATTGCACTCTTACCACTTGCAGCAGCACAAGAAAGTCACACTAATTGGAAATAACTCAACAATTCAGTTAATGTTTAGAAATATTACATGGCTTCAGTTTTACATTTTTGTTGAAGAGAATTAAAATTTCTGCTATATTCACTGTCTAAAAATTTTGTTAAGGCATAATTAAAGTTGACTGGCAGAGCCTTGCACTCTTACAAAATATCTTAATTATATTATACTGCTATACTTATGTGGGAGTAATTATACCGTAATAAAGTCACTTTTACTCTGGAATAAAGTGTCCACACAGGGGGTTAGTTCTCTATGTAGATGAGCCCAATGTTTCAGGCTGGGCTGCCCTATACTAAGCAGACATGAGGAATGACTAAGTACATGTGATATTTTACCAGGTATATAGTGTTCTTCAAAACTGTATTCTTTCATTCATTTGTATGCACACCAACTGACCTTCACTGTATTAGGGGCAGCTATATCTTGCAGTAGATTCCCACAGTTCACACTGAAGTATGAGGAGAGGTGTGGCTATGCCCAAAGGCCCGAGGGACTCTTGTTTCTATTCTGAGTTATTTGGATTGTGAAAATAGTAGTCTGGTGGCACACAACACCGCACTACAAGACAGACCCAAGTGCAGGGGATGTTCCAGAGGTAATCCTTAGGATATGGATAAAGGGATGGTAACATCTGGGACCTATAGAGTGATTTGTGCAGAGTAAATATTATATTATTATTACCTAGCTTTTATATAGTCCCTTTCATTAGTAGATCTCAGTGGTCAAGTAGAGGCCAGGCAGAGTCAGCTAGTCTTCACTAAGACTGCCTTAAATGCAACTTTTGCCTTAGTGAAGCCACACACTGATGATTTCTCCTCCGTACCCATATGCTGTATTCCCAGAGCATCTGGAAGGACAGAGTGCTACAAAAATTTGCCAGGAGCAGGTTGGAGACTCACTCAAAGTGGGCATTGCTAATGTTGTGGGTGGGACTTGTGTGTAACTTCATCCTGTATTTCCTCGTTTTCAGAGGTTTAAGTATAGGTGCACTCAGTATTCTGAAAGGGGACAAGGCACTGCTACCAACCATAACTCTGTGTTAAGGAAGTGAATTTCCCTTATTTTTTTGAGGAAGGTGTGGTAGAGAGGAGAGCATGATTGGGGAGCAAAAGAAGGCTTCCTGGGAACATCTCACTGCCACTCAGCTACCAGTTCTGTTCTTTCTGTACCCCCTCCATGCCTTCAGCAAGGGAGCGAGGAAGGCAGTAACTGATGAGCTCTGAACACATCTACCAGTTGGAGGCAGAAAGGAGAAGTGGAAGGAAGCCCCAGACTCCATACTCTACCTCAGGGGCTAGTGTAGGAGGAAGAGACTCTGCACAATCTTCCTCACTGCAGAGGTGTGAACTGATTCGTTCATCTACTTGAGTGTTCTCCTCCCCCCTCTCCCAATGTTTACCTCAGCTCCCAGTGTGGAATACAAGTTTTCAAAACAATCTCACTGTGCATGCGAGTTTTAGAGCAATTTGAATTAAAATCAGCTCCCTATGGGAGGTTGTATTTGAGAAACCTTTGGACTAAACAACACCAAATTTACAGCAAGTATACCCCTGACTCTGTTCTGGCATACCAATAGACACATGGATTTTAAAACACTGAAAATTAAAAGATCATAATGTGGGGAACCATATATTGGGAACCCCTGGATCAAATGACCCCAACTTCCACCACTAATGCTACCCTTGATGTTAATAGTTAACGTTACACCAGGATTTCTATTTTAACAATAGTGAAAAAGCTCTACAAAAATTCTGTCTTTTGGGTTACAGTATAACTTTTCACTTTTATTGTAGTTTATACACCTCTTGATTTTTTTTTTTAAATAGCGTGTGGAGGAAAATACCATTTGACATTTGCTTTGACAGTCTTAAAAAGAGCCTTGTGACTGAAATTCTTCTAGTGTCTCACATTTCCTTCACAGCCCTGTTTCCAAGGAACAAACCTTTAAGGAGTGAAACTGATAGGTGTAATCCATTGTTGTGTATACTGGATGAATTATTTCTGATAGAACGTTGAAATTTGTTTTGTGTTTATTTTTCACAATAAACAAATTACTGTTTTGATTAATGACAGTATTCTGGTACCACATTAGTCAATGTCCACTTTCCACTAGTCCTTAGAAGAGGGTTTTTTTGGGTTTCTTTAAGCTTGTTTAAGTTTGTTTCCCAATATTTAAAAAATGTATTTTGTCCAGCATGAAGATTATTCTCCCCATCTTTCTCTCTTCCAGTTACCAGACTGGCTGCCCCCACAATTCCTTCATTATATAGTTGCCCCCAGTGTGAGCCTACTGGCACAGTAGCAGTCCCAACACTCTGGTCATAACATTGGGAGCACTACTATCCTAGCACAGCAACAGCAGATACAGCCAAATTATGGAAGCGCCAGTCCCTAGTCTATAGTTAAGGCTGAGTTGAGTTTTACACTTAAATTACAGCACTTACTCTTGAGTACTGAATGAATTTTCTGAGACTTAACAAGCAAATCTGTTAATTAGAGTGAATTTTTTTTTAAAAGTGTTCCTTTCAGAAATTTAGCATCCTATGTCAAAACTTTTTTTAAATTAATGGTCTTTTTTGCCATTTTTCTTCATTACTGAAAATTTCTTCAGTAAAGGATGCAGAATTTTGTTTTTTGTTTTAAACAGAATTCCACAAAGAATTATTTATTTTCAAAATGATTGCCATGTCCTAATGCATCCAAACAACCTTAACTCTGCCCCACAGACATACCAGAAGGGGGAAATTAAAAATAAAAATAAAAATTGAATAGGTCTTTGAAATCGGTTTAGCCTAATCTGGGAGTACAAACATTATGCACTGATCCTTAACTGTCTGGTTATTTCATGACATCACCACAAGGTGGAGTAAAGGTTGTGTGGGTATATAAACTGCGTATCTTCATACCTTAATGTGTTTGTAATTCTTTTAAGGTAAACCTTAACTATACATTTCCTGGTTTTATAATATTTGTTTTTGGGATAATAACAATGTCCCTGTAACGTATTCACTCTACGTTACTGGTACATACCCTCAAATTTAACTCCATTTTAACAATAGTTTTTAAACTGACAAAGGCAACTTTTAGCCGTTTGTACAGTTAAACAGAAATATTCTCTGTACAGAACTTGGTATTGCTAAAGGAAAAAATATTATACAACGGTGACAAGTCACAATCATTAACTTTCTTCATATTCTGTAAGAAATTACTTAATGTGTTTCTAAACCATAAATATGTAAGGCACTACAAAATATGCTAACTGAATCCTGAATTCCAAACAACTGAAAGCTAATTTTATTTATTAAATTATTATTATAAGGTACCCAATGACAATCATAGCTTGAATGATCAGGCAAAAGCATTATTCATTTGCAAATATCTAAAAGCTGAAGACAAAAAAAACCCCTTGAGTTCTAGCTTACTCCTAATACAGATGCAAGACATAATTACACTGTGGGAAAGCTTAGAGTCCCACGAGGAGTCTTCAAAGCTTACAGCGGCACAAGAAGGAGTGCCACAGACCCTGAAGATGTAAAGTGCCTGAGATAAAAGGTTAAAAAAAAACCCCAAAAACATTATTATGGGCAAAACTATCACATAAGGTGTCTATGTTTAAAATGATGTTAAGGATTCAACTTACATGCATACTAGTACATCAATTTATAATTAAAGAGGACATGAAAGCTATCCTTAACTCACATCAGTGTATGTGTTGCATGGGTCTATGATCAGAATTTGATATTTATTGTATACCAAGTGCTGCAACATTTTTTACAGTATGTAGTACCACCTACACCATGCATTATAAATATAGATCAGATCCAAACAGTTTACGTTCTAAACAAGATGAAAGAAACAAAATGAGACACAGGACAACAGTTTAAGGAGAGGTGTCACAGGATTGGACAATGATGGAAGAAAGGAGGAATTGCTCGAAGAGATGACTTTATGAAGGATTGAAAGAAGATACAGAGGATGCCTATTCCAAGTGTATGGAGCAGCAAGGCATAAGGCATGAAGCTGTGCATGGGAAGTAGAGAAGGGACGAGTAAGGTAGAAAGAATGAGATGAATGTATGGCCAGGATGGGAAATGAAAGATAGCATGACAATTTTAATTTACTAGTTACAGAAGAATGAAATAATAATTTGCAATGCTCATTGAGTGACACACTAGTTTTTTCACAGCTTAGGCTGAAGGTAGGATAGAGAGGATTCTGTCATTGTACAGAAAAATACTTGGCAAGGGCATATGATGCAAGCAAACCATATAATAATATGCAGAAAGTGCAACATTAGCTGCTTTCTAAAATTGTATATTTTAACTAAAACCAAAATGGTTCATCTTAAACTACAGATTACCAAATGCTGGCAAATCTGGATTTTGACAGCTTGACTGATGCACCATAAACACACTTTCTTATACCTATCTAAACTTGAGAAATTGAGTGAAAGGGTTTGTGTTCTACAATGTTCTAACTTAAAATATACATGTAGAGATAATTGTGAATAACAGATCTGTAAACACACATACAGAAGTTAATTGTGTGCATATATAAGTTATAGCCATGTGATGAATTGCACAGCCACATGCAATTTTAATATGCCTTTAGCCACCTCCACCTGTTCAATAATCCATTTCCCCATTATTTATTCTAACATTCCAAATCCAGGAAAAGTTTCAAACAGCTGCCATTTAAAAAAAATAAAATAAATCAAACTGCCACAGAAATGCTTCCTTGTCCTCCCCACTCAAATGTATTTAAGTGCTACGTACATCTATGGCTCAATACAATAAAAATACGAGTTGTTAACTTATGTACTGTGTACAACATTTATCCTGTTTTGTAAGACTCACCAAAAGTCTGCAGTTTTATTTTTCTGGAACATGTGCCTTCTTGCAAGCAGGTACATGTTAACTTTAACTCTCACTCAAGAATCTCTTGTGGAAGTAACGGGAAATTTAAAAATGAGTGACACACATAGTATGTTCACGCATATATGAATACCCAGAATTACCTTCCAATTCAGTTATTTTATACCTGAAGTTCTGAAATCAAGTTTAAGTAGCTATCTTCATAAGAACATAAGAATGGTCATAATGTGTCAGACCAATAGTCCATCTAGCCCAGTATCCTGTCTTCCAACAGTGGCCAGTGTCAGATGCTTCAGAGGGAATGAACAGAACAGAGCAATTATCAAGTGATCCATCCCTGTCGCTCGCTCAATCCCAACTTCTGGTAGTCAGAGGCTAGTGACATGCAGAGCACGGGGTTGCATCCCTGACCGTCCTGCCTATTAGGCATGATGGATCTAGCCCCCATGAACGTATCTAATTCTTTTCTGAAACCAGTTACATTTTTGGCCTTCACGACAGCCCCTGGCAATGAGTTCCACAGGTTGAATGTGCATTGTGTGAAGAAATATTTCTTTTTGTTTGTTTTAAACCTGCTGCCTATTCATTTCATTGGGTGACCCCTGGTTCTTGTGTTATGTGAAGGGGTAAATAACACTTCCTTATTTGCTTTCTCCACGCCATGATTTTATAGACCTCTATCATATCCCCTCTTCGTCGTCTCTTTTCTAAGTTGAACTGTTCCAGTCTTCTTAATCTCTCCTCATATGGAAGCTCATATGGATGCCTTTCTCTGTACCTTTTCCAACTCTAATATATATATTTTTTTCAAATGGGGTGACCAAAACTACACATAGTATTCAAGGTTGTGGGTGTACCATGGATTTATGTAGTGGCATTATGATATTTGCTGTTTTATTATCTCTTTCCTAATGATTCCCAACACTGTTAGCTTTTTTGACTGCCGCTGCACATTGAGCAGATGTTCTCAGAGAACTATCCAAAATGACTCCAAGATCTCTTTTTTTAGTGGTAAGACCTCATCATTTTATATGTATAGTTGTGTTTTCCCCATGTGCATTACTTTGCATTTATCAATACTGAATTCCATCTACCATTTTGTTAGCCCAGTCATGCTGGTTAGTGAGATCCCTTTGTAATTTTTCACAGTCTGCTTTGGACTGAACTATCTTGAGTAATTTTGTATCATCTGCAAACTTTGCTACCTCACTGTTTACCCATTTTTCCAGATCATTTATAAATATATTGAACAGCACTTGTCCCAATACAATACAGAGTATTGGGGGACCCCGCTATTTACCTCTCTACACTATGAAAGTTGACCATTTATTCCTACCCTTTGCTTCCTATCTTTTAACCAGTTACAGATCCATGAGAGGACCTCCCTTTTTATCCCAGGATTGCTTACTTTGCTTAAGAGCCTTAGATGAGGGACCTTGTCAGAGACATACTTCAAGTTTCTGAATTCTAAGTCCACTGAATCATCCTTATCCACATGCTTTTTGACACCCTCAAAGAATTTTAATAGATTGGTGAGGCATGATTTCCATTTACAAAAGCCATGTTGACACCCCCCCCCCCCCCCCCCGCAACGTATCGTGTTCATTTACGTGTCTGATATTTCTGTTCTTTACCAGAGTTTCCACCAATTTACTTGGTACTGAAGTTAGGCTTACTGGCATGTAACTGCCAGGATTACCTCTGGAGCCTTTTTTAAAAATCGGCATTACATAAGCTATCCTCCAGTCATCTGGTACAGAGACTGATTTAAGCGACAGGTTACATACCACAGTTAGTAGCGCTGCAATTTCATATTTTAGTTCCTTCAGAACTCTTGGATGAATACCATCTGATCCTGGTGACTTATTACTGTTTAATTTATCAATTTGTACCAAAACCTCCTCTATTGACACCTCAATCTGTGACAGTTCCCTTTTTGTTACCAAAAAACAATGGCTCAGGTGTGGGAATCTCCCCCAATTCCTCTGCAGTGAAGACCGATGCAAAGAATTCATATAGCTTCTCCTCAAAGGCTTCGCTACCTTAAGTGCTCCTTTAGCACCTTGATCATCCAGTGGCTCCACTGATTGTTTGGCAGGCTTCCTGCGTCTGATGTACTTAAAAATATTTTGTTGTTAATTTTTGTGTCTTTTGCTAGTTACTCTTCAAATTCTTTTTTGGCCTCCCTAATTATCCTTTTTTACACTTGGCTTGCAAGAGTTTATACTCCCTTTTATTTTCCTCAGTAAGACCTGACTTCCAATTTTTAAAAGATTTTTTTGTCTCTCTCTCTCTCTGCCTCTTTCAATCTGTTATTTAGCCATGGTGCCTTTTTTTGGCCCTTGTACTTTTTTTTTCTCCTTTCCCTTTTTTAGTTTGTCTCTCTATAATGGTGTTTTTAAAAAATTTTTCATGCAATTTGCATGCATTTCACTCTTGTGACTGTTCCTTCTAATTTCCATTTAACTTTGTTTTTTACAGTAACTTTTTTTAAATAATATAAAACTAAACAATTTTCTCTACTGATTTTTCTACCTTAAAACCACAAGAGAAGGTATTGTGGATGAACTAGTCTTAATCTGTGAAATGTTACTACCTACCTGAATGACTATCAGTTAACCACGATCATCCTTTTTACCATGCTCCTCATGGAGAAAAACATCTGGTCTGAAGTTAAGACAGCTTTATATTTTTAAAAAGTGTGTTGCGCATACTGACTACGTTTAAATTATGATGGTCAGGACCAATTTTAACTGACATGACTATAGCATGTAAATAACTGCTGAAAAAATATTGTCATGCTCCTTATTTACTCATCGAGTAGTAGTAGTAGCTGCTGTCCTAGGATTAAACTGTAATTCTAGAGAGAGGATAGAGTTTAAGGACTCAGGAAAAAAAAAAAAAAGATATATTGCTTTTTAAAAGGAATTATTTTTTTAAAGTAACTGAATATATGCCACAACACATATCAACTTCTGCCTTTGGGAAGCATCAGATTAAATAGTCTCAGGATAAATATACTGTTATATTAATAGCCATAGATGTTTTGCTATTTATTAGTCATGTTTGAAAACACAATTATATTATTACCTCCAAATTCTTTTCTAGCAGGTGCAGGACTCCTACCCCCTTATAGTATATAAGAAATGTACGCAGCATTAAAGAAAAAGCATCAGTATAAAAAAGAGGAGAAAAAAGAATGAGAAAGTTACAAACATCAAGAGTCACTTTGATTAGTTGTTACATGGCTCATATATGCTCTCTCAACATCCAGTTTCTCTTAATGCTCCACTACTTATACTTCCAATTTATCTAAATATGCTTTTCCCTAAAGTGATTAACTTTACTATATTAAACATATATATGCAATCTGTACTTACTCAAAAGTTAACAGGAATATCATTAACATTTGAATTAAATTAGTGAAATCAAAAGATTAAGAATTAGTTTTTAAAGAAACATTAAAATGCCGTAGATAATGAAAATGTTAAATACAAACATCCATTGGAAGCCGATATTCCTTACTCGAAATAATTAGCACAATTGTGTATTAAAAAGTAATCCTAAAAAGTAGCTGTGATATGTAAAATCTAGCTGAAAAATTCCATTTTTTAAAATTAGTTAAACGGATCTAATATATTTTGTAAAGAAAAGGTCAGTAAGGTAACTGGCCAAATAAATAAATAAAATCACACAGACTTAAATAAAACTGTACATCAAAAGACTGCCCATTGTGTGGTATACATGACTGCATTACCTGATGGTGGGGGTGGTCTCTGTGGTGGAGCAGGCCGGGTAGGTGGTGCCACTGGGCGAGGGGGAGGAAGACGTTTAGGCTCTAAGCTCTGAGTAGACTCTTTCTGTTGTGTAATTGGTTGAAAATCAACTGGAGAACCTGATCAAGAAAATCAGCACATATTTAATGACCTTGTTAAAAAAAAAAGCGCTAAAGATTTTCTATTGAAAAGTTTTTTGTAAAGGTTTCTGTCAATACCACCAACTATGGATACACACACTGTGATCGTGTTGCATTGTCATGTGGCATCGAAGTTTCTGGGAAGCAAGAATAAGAGAAATGGACTTTGGTGAGAGTGTGAATTAATTCACAGGTTGATTAGGAATGATATCTGACAAAAAGTTTGACCATTACGTGTTTTCTGGGTACCTTAAGGGTTCTTATAAATCACATTTCATCAAATACATTTCCATTCTATTTCAACCCAGGCTTTCTTTATTTGCTTATTTCCTTGGAGAAAGGGAAATTTTAAAGGCAATTTGGAGGGTATTCTGTCAGATAAGCATGATCACTGTAAAAAAGTACTTCCCATTACAGTAACACAAACAAACTGTTTAAAAATGAATTTGTGTGGCAACGTTTTTTAAAGTGCCAAAATATCATTACAGTTCCCTATTCCCATTCTTATCACTAAGATTAAGCTGTTTAAACTGAAAATCATATACACAAAGCTCCTTCTCCTACCAATTGAAGTTAAGTCATGCAACAATCTTGCCTTGTATCATAATGGTACAAATTCACTTTTCACTGAAATGAGATGTATCTAATCCAGGGGTTCTCAACATATCTTTTGGTGGCCTCAGAGTGCTACCCCCAACTCTTGCTGGTGGCCGCTCTGAGAATTTTTCCTAACACACTTAATTAACTTTAGGAAAAACAAATAGATATGCACATATACATGTCCAGATCATTGTAATTTATTTATGTATGGTTTTTTGCAGACTCAATAATAAAAATAATGTACAGTTGTCTATTCTTTACTGGACATAAACAGAATAGAAAAAAAATAAGGTACTTTGCATGGTTTGGTTTTTTTTTTTTTTTTTTTTTAAAGATTGCTAGTTAGTAAGTCTGCTACTGTGAAAAGTGATATTTGTTAATATCACTTTTCACAGCAGACTTACTCAGCCTTGGCATGCTGGGAGACAAATTAAGCCCTGGATGAGGAGGTGGGTAAGGAGGAATGAGGGCCAGGGGTGATGGGGTCTGGAGGAGACAGTGGGGGTTGAGGTGATGGCGGGGGGGAGGGGGGGGTTGGAGGTGAGTCCAGGGATGGAGTCTAAAACCCTGTGGCTGGGGGACCCCTGCAGGCAGCCCCAGGGGAGGAGCCGCTGCTTTGCTGTCCACCTCAACAACAGCCAGGAGGCTGTGGCCACATTTGAGAAACGTTTATCTAATCAGTGTGGTTAAAATAAATGAGGATTATACTGATACACCATGTCACAGGGTTCTTCACTGGAGGTATAAAACAGATTACTTCACTTATTCTAGTTACCTACAACTTGACCTTGAATATATGTAACCCTGATAAAATACCTACTAACTAGTTTAATATTTACTATATTCTTCAAGGTCAAGTTGTAGGTAACTAGAATGAGATATAGTTGTCTGACTTATGTAATATGATACATACTTTGTGAGGATATAGGTGGTCCAGGAGTTCTTGTAGGTGCTCGACTTGGTCTAACTGGAAGGGTGGGTAGCGGTCCATCTGACAACGTGGGTGATTGGCAGGGACTGGAACGAGGTGAAGAGCCTGGTGAGGTTCCAAGACCAGAACTTGTACCAGGCTGTAGATGTTGAGGAAAAATTTCTTCCACTTCAGTACTATAGTCATCAATATCACCTAGAAAAACAGAAAAAAGCATATAAAGTAAAGGGATCTACAAATTTTTGTCCCATCCACACTGACTCCAGGCATGGAAGTCATTTATTGTGATGTTTACTTTTCATAATGAAATCATCAAAATCCTACGTTTCAAAGAATTAACTAACTACTGAAAGATCCTTTCTACATGATTCTTATATGATACAACCGTTCATATGAAGAATGTAGGCATACCCAGAGCAGCTGGAAATACTCAAACTCTGTGCATATTGAAAATGCCAAGTACAAAAGAAAAATCACAGTATCTAAAAATCTTGATTTTGTACAAAGCCTATCCTTTCAGATGGCCATCAGAGAAGAGCAGGTTCTGCTCATAAAATACAAATAAAGATTTCTTCAGTAAACATTTTAATTAGGTATGTACTTGAAGGACCCAGAAGCTAATTGTGAAACATATATCTAACTGGGGAATAAGTAATTCTATAGTCCAAAGGTTCCTAAAAATAGGAGCCCATGTCCCAAAACAAATGAATAATTCCTACTCAGAAAAATATATCAAGTGAGCTGGGAATGAGAAAAATCCAAGTTGGGAATGAGAAAAGCTTGCTGAGTTCTGGGAAATATTTTCACCAGATATATTAGTCATACCTCAAAGATAAGTAAAATAATTATATAGCTATGATTTTTCTTTCTGAAGATACTGCTAGATAACAGAGGTCCCTGCACTCCTTCCATCATTTAGGAAAGACTTTGAAGTGCCTTCATGTCCCTGTGGGACATTGCAACAGGTGTCTGAGGTCTTATTAAACTTTTTTTTTTTATATAAAGTGTATGAATCTTTTCGATAGTATGTTCTACATAGAACTTTACAGTAATTAGAAAGCTTAAATAGTGTAGAACACAGCTGTCTATTTACAAAGCAGTGCTTTATGCAAAGAACTCATACCAGTACTAGGAGATCTGCACTTGCTCTTCATTAATTTCCGGGTGGAATTTAAGATGGCATTTTTAATCAATAAAAGCTGTAAATGGTTTGGGCACAGTACCATGTGTGATACTACAGCAAATGCCTCCCTGCCAGAATCCCACCCACACCCTGTGTGACAGGGCTATCGTGCAAACACCAGGCTAAATCATAGTGTTCCATATGGAAGGCAGCTTTTACAGGTTCTTTGGAGGGCGAATTATGCCCCGCCTGTTCTAAGCCAGCCAGAGGCAGAGTATCTGGCAGCAAGCCGGAGAAGGGAGCATGGCCAGCACAAGCTCTGCTGCAGCTCTGAAATATCTCTAGAAACTGCCAATGAAGGCAATATCCCATACTTATCAGAATTGTTGGAGACACTGGGCTGCAGAAATGTATTCTTCTTTGTATTAATACTTAAACAGTACCCACCCACCCCCCATAGCTCCAGTGTCTAAACTCTGTGGGCCAAGCAACAGAATAGATCTTTGTTTAGGAAACCAGTAATGATATAAATCCACAAAGACAGTAGAATCTATTAAATTACTTCAAAGGTCTGGAAAGAAAAAATACGGTATTGAAATTGAGAGAGTCTAAAAAACGAACAGACCAATTAACGAAAGAAAAATGGAGATCAACTCAGTTCTACTGTTCAAGACTCATCCAATTCTCTGGTAAAATCTCTTCATTGACCATGATGTGAAAGTGAAATGAATTATATTAAAGAAATAGAATGAATTAAAGAATGCTGTATGTACCTTTAAGTAGAAATGAGAAATGCTGCAAGCCAGGGGGGCAGGAAAGCAGACATTAACTGCTTAACTTGCCACTTAAGGGCAATTGGTGAAGCATTAGTCTTAGATCGAAAAGAGTTAACAAGGAAGCAGGATATGCATATTGTGCTCCATGCATATTTTACAATTTTGCTCTCTCTGTCCCTTTGTTTAGTTCGCACCCTTTTATCTGTATAAATAAGACTGTTTGAATCTTGCATGGAGGCTCACATTATCTGAATGTATTAGCAGAGCGCTGTGCTAATAAAACAGAGTGGTCTGACAAACTATGAGTCCTGAGTCTAACTTTGACAATTTGGAGGTTCCACCGAGATGGCAACCGTCTTCACTGGGGCTGTGTGATTCCTGACCGTTTTTGTAGGACGACCGTGGTAGCCGGCACCTGGGCATTTGGCCCGAGCGGTCCTCCTCCTGAACGGAAGGGTGCACGACCACAGTGAGGTCTACGCCATTGAACCTGTTGGTTCCCACTCTGTTCTGGTTGGGATCCCGGGATCTGACATCAGGAATCTGGTCAGGTAATTATTTCTGTGTTTTGTCCGGACTGAGGACTGTCCTGTCTCTGTGTCTATCTGTCCTCCTGTGGAGCGTTTGAGTCTGGGTGCCATCTCCGTCCGGGGATCGGCCGACCAAGGGGTTCCTGTCCCCGAGGTCTGAGTGAGTGAAATCTGCACAATCGCAGCCGCACCACACCTTGGGTAAAACCCTTGGTGTGAAAGCAAGGGCGATTGAGTCAGTAGCCTGTGGGCTCCTTTTGTGTGTTGCACCGGGCATCGCTCTGACGAACCCGAATTTCCTTCTTGTGTGATTGGTGTGTGTAAAGTCCTCCTGTATTGGTAACCAGACGTCTAAGTCAGGACAGTTCCCTAAAGGAACGCTGGCTCAGTTTTAGGAAGGGTCCGGACTCCTGTAAATTTCTGGAAAAATGGTCTAGGCTAACTCAGGGAGATCCCAAAACTCAGTGGCCACTGTTAAAACCTTGGAACAAGGACCGAGTGGACATCTTAAAAAAACAAACTCGGCCAGCCTAAAACTAAATTGGCTAAAGGAGAGGTTAATTGTTTCATGCAGTGGTGGGAAGAGGCAAATCGTAGGTGGACAAAATCAAAACTCGCCTCTCTCAAATATTCAAATAATAAATTAAAAGCTTTATTAAAAGACTCCTCTCCCACCACCAGACTGAGCGCTCCCCTTCACCCTGTTCTCTGACAAAAAAAACAACAACCCCGGATCGATCCCAACTCCCTTCATACTCCCCTCTCATTGTAAAAAGGATAAAATGCCCCTTGTTCTGTTCCCCTTCGTTGTCTGCCTCAGAAACTGATTCTTTAGTGTTCCATTACCAATTCAGCAAGGAGGGTGGGCTCCTCAACTAGCCCCCACCCTTCCTGGTCCCTTTCCTTAAGCATTTCTTTCAAAATTGTGAAATGACCACAATATCACTCACAAAAATGGTTCATTGGAAAAAGCGGGATTGGGCCCAGACAAGCAGGCAAGCAACAGATAAAGAAACTAAAAAAAAAAAAAAAAAAAAAACAGGTTGGAAGCCCTAAGGGCATAGTGTCAGGAGTAAGTGCAAGTATGAACCCCTGGAACAATACTTAAAACGGTGAAATCTGAGTTGATAAAGGTGTCATTTTGGGAAATAAACAAGTGATTTAAGGAAAGAGAGTGAAAAGTTAACTCTACAGAGGCTGGAGAGAATTAAACAGTTAAACTTTGTGATCTAATTAAAATAATTTGATTATGGACAATTGAGTCAAATTTGCTAAAAGAACATGGGGGGGTTCTATTGGAACTTAACTGCCCCAAATGTATAAAGGTAATGTAATTTATGTACAGCTATGTAAAAACAAAAGCAGTGTAAGAGGGATGTTAAGGGAGAGAAAATGTGTATGTATCTGTCTGTCTGTGGGAATATGTGAGGTTTGTAAAACTCCTGTTTTGTAAGTTTAAGATAAATTGGTTTTGTTTTGTTTATAATTCTACTAAAAATCCATTTGACTCTTTTAATTCAAAGTTGCAAAACTGACAGACCTTTTTGCCAGACACAGGTAATCAGAGTTGGTTGACTTTGAGATTTGGTATTTAACCCTTAAGGGGTAACTTGATTCTTTACAAAATTTAAATGTTTTCAAATAAAGACCAAGTCATGACTGCAGCAGGACAGTCAAAATCAGAAAAATAGGGAGAGATTCTGGATTCTGTTTGTTTGTTTGTTTTTGTAACAAAATAGCAAATGAAAGCTGTAGGAAAAGAATAAAGACAGTGGCCCTCTGAAGCAACAGCAGGGGTGAGGTGCACAAAACAAAAAGAAGCAATGTTAGAAACACTGAGCCTTAAAATGGCTCTGTGTAATCAGACTGTCACTTTGATAAGGGTACATAAAACTCTGTAAGAACAAAAGAAACAGTTACACCCTATGTAAAAATTAATATGGCTAATGTTTTAAAAGTTAAAGTATAGAAGGAATGTGCAGAAGTGTGCAGTGTATATTATAGAGGGGGTAAAAGAAATGCAAAAGAAACATGCTACTTAATTAAAATCCTATTAGGGCTCTAAAGGAGCCACAATAGACTGTGTTTTCTTTTTCAGATCTGTGTGTTTTGGAAGCAAGAGTTAAAAGTAATCAAAATTCTGGTAAAAGTTGATTGTGTTCCTTTTAAGACAGAGTCTCTGAGCTCTGCTAATGGTTTTGAATCCAAAAGCCAAGCCTGTGATGATGCAAATTATCTAACTGATAAAGGAAGTGAGAGAACTGCCAGCACAAAGAAGTTGCAGATAAAGAACATACCTGGTCAGCAAACAAATTGTCTAAATAAAAGGCACGGTATAACAAGATACCTTTAATTAAAATAAATTTAATGTTAATAAGTACCCCTGTAACAATGTATAATGTGTATGATTTTTTGGGGATAAAAGAAATCCTTTATGGTAATGATGCTTTTCAGCTGTTACCTGTGAACAAACTTAAAGCTTAATACAGCAGGAAAGACATTGTAACCTTGGTCTGCTGTAAAGGGAAAACTGAGGTACACCACCTCATGGATTTAATGACTGAACAGTGGGATAATTTCCCCATAACTCTTAAAAGATAGAAGCCATTAAAACCTGGCCTGCCTATAGAACAAAAACACAGGAAAATATAGAGGTAATTCCTCTTGTTTTGCATGCAATCAGCAAGGGTATTTGTAAAAGAAAGGAATATTTCAAGCAATAATGAATGCCACCCCAAAAGGGGTAGAAAAAATGTTATTTTTGTCTTTCAGAAAAAGCTAATATCAGCTACAGGACAACCTAATAAGAAACAAATAAAAGTGGGTATGCTTATCCATCCATGCCTGTTGCTCCAAAGCCCTGTAGTAAAGACATCTCACTAGGATCCTGTATGTGGGATAAAATGAATAATGAGACCAACGTACTGTATAATGGGCTATGTGTATGTGTTAATTCTTGGGGGGGAAAGTGTTTTAAAAGAATGGAAGTGTTAGCAACCTTCCAATAGACAAATGTAAATGTAATGTAAGTAATGTGTTTACAAAAGGTAAAAAGGTAACAGTTCCTAAAACAAACAAAAGGGCAATGTGGGAAACCAAACCATTCATATTATACATGCAAATGGCAACATGTTAAGAATTGCCACTGCAGAAAGACATAACAGCTTACCATTGGTATAATATATTTTCTGAATGGTCTCCCACAACTACTGGCGTACTAATGTTACTAACCCTAATTGTTTTTTATTTTAAATTGTATGTGTTTAATTGTAACGTTTAAAATGTGCTGTTGGATAAAACAAATGTATGCAAAGCTAGAGCCACAGGCCCAAATCACCTCCCAGTATTTTCTATTATGTGGACTAAATAAGAAGTGACACTGGCGATTAATAATCTTAGTGTCAAAAGGGGGATATGTAGGAGCAGGATCTTATAATGTCCCATAAGAATTAATGTATGATTTGATTTCATCCCTGTCAGCCACCCTTTTTGAACAGCAGAAAGGAATGACAGACCAGAACAATCCTTATGACTGATTATGGTCACCCTTTTGTTTTAGAATAAGTTATAATGTCTACTATGGTTTCCTATATGTATCACAAAGTAGGCCTCTAGTTAAATATACATTTCTTTGTTTTAAGGTTTAGTAAGTAAGAAACAGGATTCTCTATTGTGTCTATGTTAAGTAGATTAGAGGAACATTGAAGGCCTGGGTCTCAGTGTAAATTGTCTTGGTTATTGATTGTAAAACTTAGCAAGGTTTAATTTGCAATGCCTTTTTGCTCTATATAAAATACTACTGTTTGTATTCCCAATCTGTGTGAATAAGGAATGTATGCATCAGGAAAAGATAAGGTGTGAAGGCCATTGTTATAGCCAGAGTCAAGGAAGAAGAAGTAAAGAGACTTAAAGGACATCAAAGAATCATCAGGTACTGCTTACTATCCAGATGGCTGTTAAACTGTCTGGCATCACAGCGTGCATACATGCTTCGCAGTGTAAGAAGGCACCCCCCAGCAAACCAATCACCTCAGGACCACGCAGAGTCAATTTTGACTCCAGAAGAAGACGTAGAGGAACAGCCTGCAATACCTTACCATCTACGCTCTCGTAAGGGTTGCCAGAAGCAGACGAGGACCTAAAGCAAGGCCCAAAAAGAAGCAGTAGTGAGCCTAGCGCCTGCTGCCTGGTGGATGTAAAACCATGACTGCGGTTCCCTCCGTTGAGGTTGTCAGAACCGGAAGGGCCTTGCCTCCAACATGAGCCTCTGGTGGCGCCTGTTCCTCGGCTGCTGGTGTCTTAAGGTCTGGGGAGTCCACAATGACAATTCTTTTATCCAGCAGCAAGTGTGGATAGCTCAGACTCTTAATATTTCTAATTGCTGGGTCTGCAGCCACATCCCAGCCCACTCTCAAGCTGGTGTTCCTGTCCTGGCAATCCCACTCAATTCCCCAGACCTCACTGGAGGACCTCGTCCGTTTAACAAAACATGGAACAATAATGACACTTGGGAAGCAGTGGGAATAAATGTATCTAAATGGATAAGTGTGGTGGAGGGAAAAGGTCATTGGTGTTGGGTGTGTAATGGGACAGGGCTGAATCTGGGAAAAAGTCATTGCCTTCAGCATATTGTGGCCAATGGTGTATGGGATTATTCGAACAAAACTAAAGAGTGGCGGGCCGGGTATGGGGATATGAATTTTTTCTCGACCTGGGATCAAACAGAAAAATCAATCTCCTGTTCCCCCTACAGTAATCTTAGTGAAAACAATACAATCTTTCAATGCCATGCAAATAACACCACTCCTCGTAAGGAGAATTACCCTGTGCCCTTTGGAGGATATTACTCCTCCTTTGTAGGCACCTATGTGACAAATGGGTGCAACCGACCCTTCCCAGCCTTAATAGGCTATTATTGGGTTTGTGGGACCAAAGCTTATACTGTGTTACCAGCTAACTGGTCAGGTATCTGTTATCCCGCCTGACTCTTCCCACAATTCCGAGTGCTAGGGTCCTTCCCACGAGAACGCCTTCGTAATTTCAGGCGAAGAAGAAGGGACTTATGTTATTTACATACCATTGGGCATCTGATAAGCCCCTTGACCTGGGAAGAGGCCATTGGCAGTTCCCTTATCCCACTTGGGGGAGTAATACACCATGCAAAAAGGCTCCTAAGGTTACAAGCAGTAGTTGAAATAATGGCAAATGAAACCGGAGAGAGTTTAAAGACCCTGGCCAAAGAAACAGGGGCGATCCGACAGATGGCCCTCCAAAACCGTCAGGCATTGGACATAGTGCTGGCGGCCAAAGGAGGGACCTGTGCTCTCATTGGAAAAGAATGTTGTGTGTTCATACCTGACGACACCAATGAGGTAATAGATCGTGCTAGTCACTTAGAACAAATTGCATATCTTCCCCATGAAGAGCCAAGTTCTTTATGGAAGTGGCTAAGTAACCTATTCAATTTCTCTGGCATAGGAAACTGGTTGTTTCAGGGAGCCCTGACTATCCTGTGTGGAATCCTAATTATTTTTGTATGTTTTCAGTTAATCTCCTGTTGTATCCAGAATTATGCAAGGTATGCCACCAAGGTGACTGCCCCAAAACAGAGTGCTAATATGATGATGTTAAATATCACTGATGAACCAAGAGATAAAGAACTATTAATATGTGGAACCCAGTAATTGTTGGTCTTTGCGTAAGCTTGACCGAAAGGAGGGATTGTGAAAGTGAAATGAATTATATTAAAGAAATAGAATGAATTAAAGAATGCTGTATGTACCTTTAAGTAGAAATGAGAAATGCTGCAAGCCAGGGGGGCAGAAAAGCAGACATTAACTGCTTAACTTGCCACTTAAGGGCAATTGGTGAAGCATTAGTCTTAGATCGAAAAGAGTTAACAAGGAAGCAGGATATGCATATTGTGCTCCATGCATATTTTACAATTTTGCTCTCTCTGTCCCTTTGTTTAGTTCGCACCCTTTTATCTGTATAAATAAGACTGTTTGAATCTTGCATGGAGGCTCACATTATCTGAATGTATTAGCAGAGCGCTGTGCTAATAAAACAGAGTGGTCTGACAAACTATGAGTCCTGAGTCTAACTTTGACAATGATAAACAAAAAGCTGTATTAACAACTTTGAGTTGTCAAATAAACAAACTGCAGCCAGAGAATACAACTCACAGTTAGTTAGGGAATATGAATACAGATGATGAAATCACGTGTGTTCAGCTCTTTTTGACATACTCAACTTCTTCAGACAGTATAGGAAGGTCTGGAAGTCTTCTACTTCCCCTCTAGCACATTCAAAAATTGCCAATCCTGCTTGACCAATTCTCTTTCTTGTAGCTTGAGTGAAACCTCAGGATATCAGTACAGTGACCTGAAGTCTTCCTCTTCAGTACAGTACCTTCTTAGCCGTAACAAATCTTTTCCTGAGCTACCACAACGTGCTCACTGCAACTTAATGCAGTGGATCGTTGTCTGGACAGCAGGAAAGTGAGCCTGGGGCTCCGTTAAATGTCCCTACTGCATTTGGGTTACGAAGGCAGGAAAAGTGAACAGACTAACCCGAGCAGCATCAAGGGGAGAACTGGAAATGGCTGAACCTGGTGGGGGCACTGACCCACCATATGGACTGGGGGAAGGGAGAGGTATTTATACCCTATATATTCTGAAAGGAATTCACGCTCTTTCTCCTCAGTCATTGATCTGCACCACTCACCCTCCCTCTCATGTGAACAGAGTAGGACCTGGTTTCAAGACCGGCTGTGGGCTTGTGCTAGTTCACTTTTTTTCTTTTTGGGGCTAGAAAGGAATTTCCCCCTTCCCCCATCACTAGATTGGCAAATTTGGGGTGGGTTTTTGACTTTCTAGGGAGCAGGTCAAGGACCTGGTGAAGTAGGTAAAGAGATTAGGTTAAGATGTCACAATTTCATAGGCAGTAGGTGTGGCAGGTAGACAGTGCAGGTGCTTATTATTATTCAGAGATATGTTAAGTGAATAAAGTTGTGGCTTAATTAAACCACATCCACTGCCTCTTGTCTTTCTTCCAGAGACAATGTGAAGATTAGCAATACTGTACCTATTTTCAAATATATCTACTCTCTGAGCCAGATAACCAGAGGAGGAATCCTATTTAATCAGTAATGCATACGTCTATATTCTTCATTTGGCTGGTTATTAGATCCCTTTCTTCCCGCAATGAAAAAAAAGGCCATTCTGTAAACTATCAAACCTCTTATGGAGGATGCTGATAACAAGGGTAACTGCTTTAAAATCAAAGGAACCTAATTTCCTTCCATCAGTAAGAGTCCACATTTTTCCTCTTTTGATCAAGGTATAAAATCAGCCACTTTACATACCTAAATTCACTCTGGTCATTTTATCTGGTATTTTCAAAGTAGATTAAGAGAGTTAGTTGCCCCACTCATTGCCTTTCAATGGGAGTTGGAAGCCTAATTTCATTAAAACTAGGGCTGCCAAGCAATTAAAAAAAATAATCGTGATTAATTGCATTGTTAAATAACAGAATACCATTTATTTAAATATTTTTGGATGTTTTCTACATTTTCAAATATATTGATTTCAATTACAACACAGAATATAAAGTATACAGTGCTCAAGTTATTTTTATTACAAATATTTGCACTGGAAAAAAATTATATTTTTCAATTCCTCTAATACAAGTACTGTCGTGCAATCTCTGTCATGAAAGTTGAACGTAAAAATGTAGAATTATGTACAAAAAATAACCGCATTCAAAAATAAAACGATGTAAAACTTTAGAGCCTACAAGTACACTCAGTCCTACTTCAGCCAATTGCTCAGACAAACAAGTTTGGTTACAATTTGCAGGAGATAATGCTGCCCGCTTCTTGTTTACAATGTCACCTGAAAGTGAGAACAGGTGTTCGCATGGCACCATTGTAGCTGGTGTTGCAAGATATTTATGTGCCAGATGTGCTAAAGATTCATATGTCCCTTCTTGCTTCAACCACCATTCGAGTACATGGGTTCTGCTTGATAATCTAAAGCAGAGTGTACCGATGCATGTTCATTTTCATCGTCTGAGTCAGATGCCACCAGCAGAAGGTTGATTTTCTTTTTTGGTGGTTCGGGTTCTGTAGTTTCTGCATCCTAGTGTTGCTCTTTTAAGACTTCTGAAAGCATGCTCTACATCTCGTCCCTCTCAGGTTTTGGATGGCACTTCAGATTCTTAAACCTTGGGTTGAGTGTTGCAGCTATTTTTAGAAATCCGACATTGGTACCTTCTTTGCGTTTTGTCAAATCTGTTGTGAAAGTGTTCTTAAAATGAACATGCGCTGGGTCATCATCCAAGACGTACAACATGAAATATATGGCAGAATGCGGATAAAACAGAACAGGAGACATACAATTCTCCCCCAAGGAGTTGAGTCACAAATTTAATACATTTTTTTTTTAAATGAGCATCAGCAGCATGTCCTCTGATATGGTGGCCAAAGGATGAAGGGACATACGAAGGTTTAGCATATCTGGCACATAAATACCTTGCAACGCCAGCTACAAAAGTGCCACGCGAACGCCTGTTCTCACTTTTAGGTGACATTGTAAATAAGAAGCAGGCAGCAGTATTTCCCATAAATGTAAACAAACTTGTTTGTCTTAGCGATTGGCTGAACAAGAAGTAGGACTGAGTGGACTTGTAAAGTTTTACATTGTTACATAAGTATACTCAAAAACAAAACAAACAAAAAAAATCTACATTTGTAAGTTACACTTTCACCATAAAGAGACTGCACTAGAGTACTTACGAGGTGAACTGAAAAATACTATTTCTTTTGTTTATCATTTTTACGGTGGAAATATTCGTAATAAAAATAACAATATAAAATGAGCACTGTGCACTTTGTATTGTGTGTTGTAATAGAAATCAATATATCTGAAAATGTAGAAAGACACCCAAAAATATTTAATAAATTTCAATTGGTATTCTATTGTTTAACACTGTGACTAATCATGAGTAATTTTTTAATCTCAATTAACTTTTTTGCGTTAATCGCATGAGTTAACCGCGATTAATCGACAGCCCTAATTAAAACCCTTTGAAAACCTCAGCTTTTATTCCCAGTTCCTCCTATGCCTCTGAACAATACCCAGCAAATCTAGAAAAAAAAATGATGGCAAATTAATCAAAGCCACTAGCACAGATACAGTGCAAACTGAAACCAAAACTAACATTACTGTGCAAGCTATGCATATGTTGCTGGAGAGTCTCTGATTTTTAAATTGATCACCTTTGGATTGTTTGGCATAAAGTTAAAATAAATCTATACATCTCTTAAACAATTTAATTAAGTAATATATCTAGGATGGAAAGAAGTTAATTTGATTCAGACCTTCCATATCATAGTCTGCAGAAACCTCAGCATCTTCACAAAGCAAAGTGGAACTGGTCGATGAAGGCAATCCAACCATCTTCTCTAGATTCATCTCCTCTTCCAAACTTCTGATCCAGTCTGAGTTTTTCAAGTTAATGTTTATGATCCTTCCTAAAAGCTGAATTTCCACATGATAAAAAAAGACATACTCCAAGTACAAAAATTAACAACTAAGCACTAAAAATCAGGGATCTAAATAAATAAATAAAATACAGAAACACAAAAAGCACATTCTGCTATACAGAATATTATGCACAAGCCTCTACGTTTTTCAGGATTTCTGTGACAAAACAATGATTTTTGGGGCTTTTTATGAAAAGGCATGATCTTTTTCATTCTAATCTTCCTATTACACAGCAAGCGTGTTCCAAGAGTTTTGACCGATTTGTTTCTTTTTTTGACATTTTGACATATTCACTTGCTTTTTAACTATTAATTACTACTATTTAATACTTTTCTAATTAAAAATAAATGTAAAACTATTGTCTGCATTTAAAAAAAATTAAAGTATGACTTTTGCATTCTTCACTCTAACAAAAGAATTATTTTCCCTTTTTTTTGTCATGACAGTCAGCCTTAATTATGAGCTAAGCAAATCGTGATGATTCTGTAATATGGACTGATACAATGTTAGGATTCAATCCTGCAATCTGACCCATGAATTGAACTCCTACTCCCTGTATGGAGCCTCAGTGACTTCAAAGTTGTAAGACTCTACCTGTGAAGATCAGATTACAAGATCAAAGTCTTATTAGGGATCTAGCCAATTCCAAATCTGAATAGAAGTTACTATGTACCACAGATGAAATCCTCGTCCCAGTGAAATCAATGGCAAAATTCCCAACAACTTTAATAGGATCAGGATTGCTGAGAGCCATTGAACCAAACTGTGAACCCTGTATATAATGGAAACCACTTCAAGCCAGGGGGTGCTGCAGCACCACCTGAACTCCTAGTTCCAGCACCTATGCACAGAAGTGCTAAATTTTGGATTAATATACTCTACCATAAAAATGAGAGCCTAGTCCACACTGTAGTCTCAGGACACTTACATTTGTTTTTTAAGCAAATAATCAAAAGAAAAGTATCAAACCAGTAAAAAAAACAAAAACAAAAACAAAAAACAAAACAAAAAAACCCTCATTTTTTTGCATCCTTAGAACTATAAAAAAGTGAACTCATTTGCAGAAAAATAAATATTAATAGAAGTGAAGTTATCATAGATTTTAAGGCCAGAGAGATAATTATGATCATCTAGTCCAGGGGTGGGCAAACTTTTTGGCCTGAGGGCTACATTGGTTTTCGTAAATTGTATGGAGGGCCCGTGGCCCAGCCCCCCTCCTATCTGCCCCTCCCCCAAGACTCTTGTCCCATCCAACCCCCCGTGTTCCCTGACGGCCCCTCTGGGAACCCTGCCCCATCCACACACCCCCGCTCCCTGTCCCCTGACCGCCCCCGGAACCCCTGCCTGACTGCCGCCTGCCACCCCATCCAACCCCCCATCCTTCCTGACTGTCCCGCGGGACCCCTGTCCCCATTCAACCCTGTCTCCCCCTTCCCCCCCGACAACCACCCTGGATTCCCCTGCCCTCTATCCAACCCCCCCTGCTCCCTGCCCCCTTAGCGCGTTGCCTGGAGCACCGGTAGCTGGTGTTGCTACGGCCGCACCGCCCGGCTGGAACTGGGCCACGTTGCCTCCACCACCGCTGCCACCACGCAGCACAGAGCACCAGGTCAGGCCGGGCTCTGCAACTGCGCTGCCCCAGGAGCTCGCTGCCCCAGGAGCTCGCTGCCCCGCCGCCCAGAGCATTGCGCCGGTGGCGCAGTGAGCAAGCTGAGGCTGCGGGGGAGAGGGAGCAAGGAAGGAGCCAGAGGCTAGCCTCCCGGGCCAGGAGCTCGGGGGCCGGGCAGGACGGTCCCGTGGGCCATAGTTTGCCCCACCCCTTATCTAGTCTGATCTCCTCCATACACAAGCCAAAGAACCTCATCCATTTGGCCTTGGATCTACTTAGATACAGGCACTTTTACAACTGGTATAGCAGCTTAAATTACTAAACACGGGTAACAATGACTTCAAATGAGTTCTGCCTGCTTCTGCTAGGACTAAATATGGCCCCATATTTACACTAAGGTTCCAGTTCAGCAAAGAACCTAAAGCCGGGCTTAAGTTCATATCTATTAAGCAAAGCATAAAGTATGTACTTGAATCCCATAGAAGTAAATGGGATTGAAGTACATAAATGCTTGGCAGAAGTTGCACATTAACAAGTTGTTCTCCTGCTAATGCTGCTTATTTGCAAAATGCAGTTTACCATAGTTAAATTGCTGAGTGATAATGAAATAAAATTCAAAAGGAGAGTGAATGTTACAAATCTACATGCTGAGTGTTAATCTGCTAAGAAACATTTATCTAGAAAACCTGAAAACCACACAGTGCTTAAAGAATTACAATTTAGCAAACTACAGATAATTTCAGTAATTTGTACTTTACCTCAGTACCATTCAGATCCAGAGCGCTCAAAGCGGAGCTTCCTTCCAAAAACGTTACCCACATTTTGTCTTCTACAAACCTTCAAAGTACATTGACAGATAATGTTGAAATGAGAAAATATGATTGAACTACTTTGTTATCTATCATCTATTGACTATCTTATCTTATAAACCTTCATAAATAAAGCAATAAAAAAAATCAAGGCAAAAATAAATTAAAATTTTCCATTTTAAAAATAAGCCTATTTATTTGGTTCATAGTTTCCATAATCTGTTATTACTTTAAACCAGAAGACAAAAGACAGTACAAATGAAAATTATACAGTACAATTTTTATTTCCCTCTTAGGAAACACTGCTGTGGCACATTATTAGATATCTGCCTAAAGTACTCAAAGTTAAATCATATTGTGGCATATGTCAAATCATATTATCTGTCTGTATGAGTACAGTATATTAGATGCAATTTTCTTTGCTTTATTTTTATATATAAAGTTTGGTTTTACTATCTAATCATCAAAGCCTTTTCCTTACATATATCTTGGGCTTTATGCCATATAAGAACAAATAAGACCCTATGAGAAAGAAGGGAGGGCATGAGGGCTTGAACCTGCAAGGTGTTGAATTCCTTCCACTCCTCCTACTGGATTAATGGAAGGGCTCTCAGCACCTTGCAGGATCTGACTACAGCGCTGGTCCTACAAGCTACTCCACATGATTTCAATGGGGACTAGGGTTGACCAGGTGTCTGGTTTTCGATCGGAACACCCAGTAGAAAAGGGATCCTGGTGGCTCTGGTCAGCACTGCTGACCAGACCATTGACTCTCTGGTTGATGGCACCGCGCAGCAGGGCTGGCAGGCTTCCTCCTAGCCTTTGCGGCCAGCACACCTCTCGGCCCGCGCCGTTTCCCGCAGCCCCCATTGGCCTGGAGCAGCGAACCACGGCCAGTGGGAGCCGCGATCGGCCGAACCTGCGGATGCAGCAGGTAAACAAACCGGCCTGGTCTGCCAGGGGCTTTCCCTGAACAAGCAGCGGACCGGCTTTGAGAACCACTGCTTTAGAACCACTTAAATTTTTCTGGTATGTGAAAGTATGGGTGACAGGGTGGGTAGCAACCTTTCCCAGCGTTGAGATTAATAAAGTTGCAGCCTCCTGCTTAAAATCCATCCGTGTCTGTCCTCGTTCACTGATGTATTCAGATCAATATATACATGGTAAGGCTACAAAAGGAAATGACCATAAGACTAGGTTATGTAAGGCTCATGAATTTCCCTTTCAGCTGTCTCCATTGATAAAGCATTACTACTAAGCTGGACAGCTTCTCTGGCTACTGATAAATTAGTTGCCACCAAAGATGCATCCAGGTAGCCAACAGATAACTGAGCAGGGAACATGACAAATCCACCCTCCACCAGTGGGTAGTGGATAGAAACGAAAAGGAGAAAGCAAAACAGAAGACAAGAGAAGAGTCAGAAATAGGGACTCCTCTAGATCTTTTAAGTCTCACTTCCCTGTCAACAGACATGATTTTGGTTTCCTTCTTCATTTCAGGTTTGTGTCAAGATGCCACTTGAAGTCAAACTGACCTGTTTGAGGACTCATCATTTAACAAGATTAAAATTACAAACTGATTTTTTTCTACTCTGTATCTTCTATTTCCCTTTATATTCAGTTTTGTAAGAATTGATGTTTTTATCATCTGCCACCTGTCCCAGAGACTACAGATGGACTTAGTTGCTTATCAGTTTTCACCACATTTGTCCCCAGTGTCAAATTATTGACTTTTGCTAGATCCTATTTTAAAATTGTATCTTTTCAACCCTTTGAACACTGAAGATGAATGGAATTGTTCTTAGCATAATGCAATAAAATCACCACAAATCTCTATTCCTTCTTCCATGCCACTCAGCAAGAGCTCTTTTCTCCTTTCTTAGGTCCTTCTATGCACACCAATGTCCCCATCTATTTCCCCTTGGCTGCTGGGAAGTTTTCCTGCACAGAGCCTATCTAGGCGCATATTTAAATTCCTCTCCCAAGTCATGATATGGCCCACCCTCCACTGGCCAGATACCAAATTAGTTTCCAAAAGGTTAATATTTTGAAATTAAGTTTAAGGGAGGGGTAAAAAATAGAACCCACTACCAATTTTTTGCTTTACAGTTTTTTTCACCCATTCTGGATGGAGAATGGAATAAGGCACTTTATAAAAAAAACCCACTAATATTGATTGCTCTCATCATTGGCCACAATTTAAACAGACAGAATTGAGAAAAAGTCTAAATTCAAACAATGAAGTAAATAAGAACACAAATGCATCCTAAAAAAGTCAGTTTAGAAAGTTGATAAGAAAGTTGATAAATAATAATAAAGAGTATTGGTTAAATGGTAAATAGAAGTGTTCTAACCTTATAAGTATAACTTCACCATAGGCTGCAAACTTCTGAAGAAGTTCATCAATCAAGTTATCATCAAAATAGTTTTCTTCTGGTGAAGAGCTTTTGATGGAGACCATTACAGTGCCATCAGGCGGTCCCTGCACAGCAATCACCTCCTTATAAATTTTCTGTCTCTCTTCTGCCTCAACTTCAAATATATCTATGTCAATCAATGCAACAACAGGCCTTAAAGAAATATACATACATATATATGAAAAGTTAGAAAACAGAGTGCCTGAGGAACACAATAATAAAGCAAAAGCATTACATTTTAGATGGTTAAAGAGTAATACAGAAAGTAAAGTTTAAACCTATGATCAGATGTTTTCAGCTCTGCTCTTCCATAGTGCAATAAAGTACCAGGATTCCATGTGTAAAGGATATTACTTTCATCCTGAAAACTAGCATTCAGAAGATCCAGGTCTTCAGCTATAATAAGCATAAAAGAAAACAAAAAACAAGAATGACCGCATGGACAGGCTTAAAAAAAAAAAATCTAGATATTAAACCAAACCAAAAACAGGATGGGGAAAATTGGAGGCTCTTTTACTTTACACAAATTAACTCTGGCTACTGAGTTGAACTCTGGCTACTGCCATGCAACATTAGAACACTGCACACAAAAAACAAAGGCACGCATGTAAAGAAGAGCGAGGGCTATGTATACTTTCTTGTTGAAACGATCTAACAAAATGAACAATTACTTTTTTCTGGTGTGAATTCAGCAGTAATCCCGAAACATTTTAGGAATTATGAATACTGCTGGAAAGCTACTATAAGTAATTTAAATTCATATTGAATTAAACTTATGTAAACTCTCAAACCTGATCTGTCAAATGGCCATTTTCTTCTTCTCCAAAGAATCCGATCTGTCCATGCTGGTGTGCGACATTTTTCACTGGTGTCATAGTCATCAGAAAACAAGTCATATTTGTATGTAGGTGCAAAAGTTATCTTTCCCTCTAAAAATCCCCTAAAGATCTGCATAAACAAAGACATTCTGAGTTATATTAAAAGACAAAAATGGGAAATCATTGTGGAAAACTTCCTGAAACTAATCAAAATTCTGTCTTCTTTCAACAGTAGGAAAAACATGAGCCCAAGCGTGTCTCTCAGAAGAATGTGAATCCATCTTCATATTCTAACTTTTGAATGCATCCTGCATCAGCCATCGTCTAAGCATTTGTCTATATGGCACAGCAAAGCATACCAGAGGGGTGTGATTCGTAAAGCCACTAATGTGCTGCGCTCTAACTGCCCATGTAGACTCTGCTGGCACTGTCTAAAAAGGTATGTAGTTTGCAATAATGTAGTCCGGTATGAAATAGAACTACCTCAGTGTGAACTAGGTACCTTTTAGAGCAGGGGTCTCAAACATGCGGGCTGCATGCGGCCTGCGGGGTTCTTTCGTACAGCCCGCCAAGCTCCCCACGCCCTCCCGCCTACGCTGTGGCGCCGCGAGCCCCGCACCACTCCCTGAAGCAGCTGGAACTACGTTCCTGCAGCCCCGGGCGGGGGTGGGGGGAAAACAGCAGAGGGCTCCATGCTCTCGCTTCCAGGCACTGCCCCCCGCAGCTCCCATTGGCTGGGAACGGGGAACCGCGGTCAATGGGAGCTTTGGGGGAGGTACCTGGAGGAGCAAGAGCAGCACATGGTGCCCCCCCCCCCCCAGGACTCCCGCTCTGCTCCGCACCAGGAAGCGGCTGAGCGGGGCCAGGGCGGGCGGGCAGGCAGGGAGCCTGCCCTGGTCACGGTGTTCAGTGCTGCCACCCCGGAGCCGCTCTAGGTAAGCGGCGGCGCCGGGCCGGAGCCCACACTCCACACCCCACTGTTCGGAGCCCCCTGCCACATCCTCCCACATCCCAACTCCCTGCCCTGAGCCCCGTGCCACACCCTACACCCCAACCCCCCTGCTGCACCCCTCCTGAACCCCAACTCTCTGCCCTGAGCCCCCTGCCACACCCTGCACCCCAACCCCTTGCTGCACCCCTCACCCCTCTGGAACCCCAACTCTCTGCCCTGAGCCCTCTGCCACACCCTGCACCCCAACTCCCTGCTGCACCCCTCACCCCTCCTGCACCCCACACCCCAATTCCCTGCCCTGAGCCCCCGCCGTACCCTGCACACCTCCTGCACCTCAACTCCCTGCCCTGAGCCCCCATCACACCCCGCACCCCTCCTGCACCCCAACCCCCTGCCCTGAGCCCCCTGCCACACCCTGCACCCCAACCCCCTGCAGCACCCCTCACCCCTCCTGTACCCCACACCCCAATTCCCTGAGCCCCCTGCCGTACCCTGCACACCTCCTGCACCTCAACTCCCTGCCCTGAGCCCCCATCACACCCCGCACCCTCCAGTACCCCCTGGGGGCAGGAAAGGGTCAGGGCAGGGAAGGGGCCTCATGGAAGGGGTGGAGTGGGGGCAGGGGCAGCAAGGGGTGGGTGTCAGTGATGCGGCCCTCAGGCCAATGCACTAGTCCTCATGCGGCCCTCATGGTCATTTGAGTTTGAGACCCCTGTTTTAGAGAGTGTGCCAGCAGGGTCTATATGGGACAATTAGAACACAACATGCTAGCGCATTCTACAAATCACATCCTTGTGTTGCACTTTGTCGGCGCTGTATGAACAAATACTAGGACTAGACACTGATCTACATAGATTGGTCTATTCCACTATAGCAACATCTATATTTCTAAGCAGAAATGTTTACATCAGAGGTGCTTGCCTGGACAGAAGATGCATCCCATCAATGTCTCCCAACAAGTTACTAAAAACAAAAATGTCTTAAAAATGTCTAAAGGGAAGAGACATGGAAGAGCAGAAGTACAGTAAGTGCAAAAGAAGATAATGCTGTTGTATTATTGATCAAAGCACAAAAATCTGAGAAATTCTGAGAATTCTGCGAAATCTGTCAAGAGTGCCTATAGAATTTAGGAGCATAGGTCCTATTAAACATCACTAAATCTCTTAGGCACTTTTGAAATTCTCCCCAATAACAAGTAAGACCAATTAGTCTGCTTCCCTAAAAGGCAGAGAAGCTTTCTCACTGGTGAAATGTATGCTACATAAGCAAGAACTCTGCGTCAACTGCTACTTTGAACTTGGTTTTGCGTTTGGCAATCTCAATAAAATTAAAGGAACCCTGAGATATGTATCTAACTTTGATCCCCTAGCCAAAGGCTGACCTCATAAATACAGCATTTGCCTGCTTTTCTTGTTTTGAAGGGACACAATCAACTTGAAATCTAGTTAATTTAAAAAAACAAAACAAAGCCTAATTTAAATAGTTTCTGCTACTTTGCACACCTTTAAATTTCCCTGAGGATTTTTGTTTTTATAATATTCCTTTATAAAATGTTTCTCTCTCCACTGTTGCTGTGTGAAAGACCTATACAAATAAGGGAAAGCTAACTCCGGTAAAGGAGAAACTACTTATAAATACAGTGTTGCCAAGCACACAAAATAAACTAAAAAAATAGAAAAAATATTTGTCTCTAACGTTTCAACTATAGTATGCATTGATACTTTAACAATTGGGATAAAACACTTTCACACAGGAGTATGATTTTTACATTGCCAGTGTCCATTTAACTATGACATGCTAAAAAAAGTTGATGTCAGAAGCCTTGCTACAATAAACCCCCTAAAATCTTTTTGTTCCTAAATAAAGACATGCTTTGATTTGAAGCTGCTATCAGTGTCTATTTGCTCGTTAATAAGTAGGTGATAGCAAATATTTTCATTCTATTAACATAATTTGAATGTGACAAGTGGTGTTACCAAAAAAAAGTCTTTACTATGCTCTCTTTTAAAAATCCAGTGCTGTGACAACTGCATTTGATAACCTTTACTGTTTTCTCTTTAATATGCTCCAAACACTATTCACTGGATGACAATGAAGTTTCTCTTTTATAAGGGACATCAAAAATCTCATTCTCATAGCTAGTCATTGTAGTTGCACTACTAACTATTTTTTCAGAGCAACTGATACAAACATCCTACTGATTGTTTTTCCACTGCACCCTATTCCAGACTGGTGACTGGACAAAAGTGACAAGTTAACAATGCAATGCAGAAACAATCTTGCACAAGTACCCCACCATGAAGTGGCTTTAATAAGAGTTACAGTATGAAAAATAAAGGTCTCTTAAATGCAACATTTTCTAAAGAGTTACCTGTCCAGCATTTTTCTGGTTGACAAGTTGATCTCCTGTAATAAGGGAATCCCAATTCTGCTGGCGAATTAACTCCTTCACTTCCTCATTAGGAAGATCTATACGATAATTAAAATCGCCACACCAAAATATATAGTCATGGGAAAAGAGGAGCCTTCCCTGAAAAATAAATACACATTGAAATTAAAAACAACCATGTGACAGAAATCTACATCTAGATGCGTGAGTAATACTTTATGAGCCTTTTCAATCTTAAAAATCAATGTAATTTCTAGCTGCATATGTGTTTTCTGGTGGGGTGGGTGAAACACACATTTGTGGATACTAATCATCTGGATGGAGCCATATGATAACCAGACACACAGTCTCATGTGCAGAACATGAATGAAAGAAAAAAATATTTCATGAGATGACAGTCATATTTATGCAAGAGTTATCTGAACCGGATTTTAACAGATTTGCTCATTCTGCTCTGGTTTCAAAAGGTGCTATAATGAGAAACCTGAACTCTGCCTCACAAAAGGGTTTTTAAGAAGAACAAAGAGCCACTTCTCTGGTATCATTTGGCATACTAAGATGATATGCTGAGAGAAAGGCAGCTTTGCTGTTCAGGGTAGATTGTAGACTTTTCAGCAATGAAAGATCGTTAGGTGTCAAACAATATTTTGTAACAAAGCCAGGGGCCAATCTAGCAAATAATAAACTAGGTGAGTCTCTTTTGTACCTCTCTTTTTGGAGTTTGATTTTTCCCCACTCTCTTTATATAATTTGCCAATCTAGTCTGCTTTCAATTTAAGACAACCTGATTCAGGTCTTGGAAATTGTCAGTGGAGACAATACATGTTTGAGCATCTTGTAGAGAAAATGAAACATGACCATCTCATATGGCTGAAATAGGAGAAAGCTGAAGGGGAAGGAACCCTCTCTTCAAACAATGCCACAGAAAACTAGCGAAGGCTAATTTGGGCATGATACTAATACTAAGTAGTAGGCACAGTTATAAATCTAAACTATAATTAGTGATCACAGCTTGGATTTTTCACAGCTTGGATTTTTTTTTTTTTTTTTTACAGCTTAGAATTCAACAAAACATTTTTCAATTTGTTCAAATTTCCAACTATTTACTTTATGTTTAAAATTTCTGTAGGATGTAAGGCAGAGTACACCATGCTAAAGTTTTAGGAGTAATGCTCTTGGATTGTTAGCAGATTATCTTTGTTAGACTCATTTTAAAAATTAAAGTATCACACACTCTCAGCAGCTGCCCTAATGGCCTTAAGGATTTTTCTTTTATTATGGAATCTGAACAGCATTGTTGCTTACCATTGGGAAACTGAGTTTTCGGGCTATTTCTATGTAGTCTTCGTTTCTCTCTTTGACTTGTGATTGCCCTGCAGCAAAGTGACTACAGACAAAGCAAAGACTGGACGTATGAAACAACATTCGAATTGCTACTGCACCTTTATTGCCAGTAGCTCCTCCCATACCAGTCTTTACAGTATCAACAGCAACATCCCTAAAAAATAATGTAAATGTTTACTATTAAACCTTAAATTAATGACAAAATTTAGCAGCCAGTAGTGACATTCAAAAAGGGCTCTAACGGTCACTGAATGAAACTGGAGAAGTACAAAATAATGACAGGGTGTTGGATGTTTACATCATTTCATCATCAGTAATATGATCATCGCATTGCAATACAGTGTTTTAAAGACATCAACTGTTTTTGAGCAGATAAGGCATGGATATAAGGATGCTTTCCAAGTCTTACAGGCAAGGTACAAGATTTCCAAATTTAAGATTACAGCATTTAAGCAACTACTTTTAACAGGAAATGCAACAGCTTTTCTTAAGTGCTGGTGTCAAGCCATACACACACTTTGCAAACCACTTGTGTTGGGTTTTATTTTGCAGCATAAAGCAGTCTGGCAAGCATACCAATTTTAGTATAGTTGTCTGCTCACTGACCTGATAAAAGGAGCATGCTGGGGTCTGATGAATACAAAGAGACAGACGCCCACCAATTGCTCAGAAGCCAGCAGCACATATTTGTTATCTCTTGAGATGGTCTTCTGCAGTTCAGCAGCCCACAGCTTCTGATTGGTTGTGCTACCAGTGTGATAAAAAAGCAGTTAAAAAAAAAAAAAAAGACACCTACATATCTACAGTGTGTTGCATTTAAAGGATATTGTATAAAACAATGAAGTAGGCAAAAGAGAGATTGTCAATGGTCTTGAAGGGCAGGACAAGAAATGTAACTTGATGTGGGAAATAATGAAGGGATTTGAATACTGATTAGACATGGTTACAGCGGTGAACAAAGTGGATGACATTTGCAGCTACATTTTGTACAGAATGAGGGGGAGGCAAAGTGCAAGTCCAGTAGGCCACCCTGGTTCCAAGCCCCCCACCAGCTAGCTCCAATGGGCTACTCTTTCTGCAAGCAGTGGACAAAGCAGGCAATTGCCAAACAACATTATAAGGGAGCATTGCACAACTTTAAATGAGCATGTTCTTTAATTGATCAACAACGTAACAAAACAACGTTAACCAGGACGACTTTAAGTGAGGAGTTACTGTATCAAATACATCTCACATTGCCTAAAAATAATGATAAGGCACATTCTGGACCTGCATAATGATGTCGCTCTCTTTTTATTTGTCAGCAACCAAATGGTCCAAGAAAGGATCAAACAAATCCCAGACACAGAAATTGTACTGGGTAATCACTGCCTAACAATTTGCAACAGTGAGTACAGAGCACCATGTCCGATTCTGAACTCAGCTACACTACTGTAAATGTGCGGTTACTCCATTTACTTCAGTTTAACTGCTTTCCCCCTCGAGGCAATGACTGGAAAGCGTTTTCTTTATGCAACCAAAAACCTTGGCTCTCATTCCAGATGCAACACAAACCCAATGCTGTAGTAGCCAACTGAACAGAAATAGAGATTATAATGCTTCTAGAAGAGATCATACGGAACCCTCTTTTAAAGCCATGTCCATTGAGGAGGGCACAATCACTCTTGCATGACATCTTACATCAGATACCCTAGTCACTCACATCCCACCCCTAAACTGCCTCAGTTCCTTCTCCTGAACCACAAGTAGTGATGACTTGTAGAACTCCAAGCTAGAGATGAAGATGGGCAAGAAATGCGAATGCACAGAGGCAGCTCTCAAAGAGCAGCAGTTACTGGTAACTGGTAAATAACTTTTTTTTTTAAACTTCTAGGCTGTGCACTCTGTGATGAACAGTGGGCAAGGAGTTCTTAGTGAAATATGGACTGTAGCACCACTATCCCAAAATGGGCACTGGAGCATGATGTCAAGTCTGTGGAATAATACATGTTGAAGGTATATACTAAATTCCAAGTTGCTGCCCTACCAACCTCCAATGTTGGAAGATGCCTAAAAAAGCCCTGGAGGCAGCAGTTGCCATATGCAGTGGACCCTTAATCCTGCAGGCACTAGCACTCTAGTTATATTGTAAAAGAGCTTATGTGCTTCCTAATTCACTAGAACAGTTTCTGGATTGAGGTAAATTCTCCGTCGCATCTTTCCTCATCTGCTGAAAGTAACCTGTTTGACTTTCCAAAGGATTTTGTGTTCTCAGGGTAAAAGCTGTGAATGGAGTCTAAGGAAGAACACAGGATGGGAAGGACTTTGAAAAAGTGAAGGGAAGATACCACTTCATCTTTGTAGACTACTACTTACAGTAGACTAGCCATTAGAGCTCTTAGCTCACTAACTCTCCTTGCTGAGGTAATGGCAACAAATGAAAGCTGTCTTTAAGGAAAGTTGTTCTTGGGAGGCTCCATCGCCTCGTTAGAAATAGATTCTAGTCCCAAGAAGTGGAAGATTCCTTTGTAGGAGGAAAGGCAACTAACAAGTTCCCTTAAGAATCTGACAGCTGTAAGGTGAGAAACTCAATGTTCCTTTTAACATGCTGGTGACATGCAGATATAGTTGTTTGATGGACTTTCAAGGAACAGGCAGAGGGTCCTTCAAACTATCTGCTTCACCTAATCTAGAATCACAGGTGGAAAAAGGAAGACAATCCTCAGAGAACACCGTCCCTGAACTCCCACCAGTTCAACCGCAACAGCACTTGCATCAAGACAGTGAGCCTCCTTTCCAGCCTGTCTCTATTTGGGGCATGGAGTTGAGTTACCCAATGCTGCAGAAGTCTCACATGCAGCCGGTGATAGAAATGACATGTGTCAATGCCACTGGCTCCAGGAGGCTTCGAAAGAAGCAAATGGTCTGCTTTGGAAACCTTTTCAGAATGACACGGGCCTGCTGGATGCAGAGGAATCCGTTTCCAGAAGGAATGTTTTGGCTTGTGATAAGGCCAGCATTACACCAAGAAACATTATCCTCAGAGTGAGTCAAAGAGGAATTTCTTCCAGTTCATTGGAAGACCTAGAGGGAGGGATAGCTCAGTGGTTTGAACATTGGCTGCTAAACCCAGGGCTGTGAGTTCAATCCTTGTGGGGGCCATTTAGGGATTTGGGGCAAAAATCCATCTGGGGATTGGTCGTACTTTGAGCAGGGGGTTGGGGTAGAGGACCTCCTGAGGTCCCTTCTAACCCTGATATTCTATGATTCTATAAGAGAACAGGCTGTTGTCGAGGGTGGTGATGGCTGCTATCAATCCCAGTTCTGACTTTACTCATCAACCTATCATGCAATAGAGTGTGACTATCCAAGGCAGTGAACATGTGCAGCTGATTCTGGGATTGAAGGTGGGCATAACGTGCACTTCTTAAAACTCTTTTTAGCGTCCATGCTGACGACCATAGTCCCAGTGCTGGGGAGAACTCAAAGAACTTGGAAAAATATAATTCCCTACTAACCTACACTAGGAAAACTATATACAAGAAATAAAATAGCTAAATGCAAACTAGGAATAGCCCAGGACATGACCAAGAGTCCCTTCTGCTCTCTGCCGTGGTGAAGAAACAGCCAGGCTGAAGGAATGTGCTTTCTTGTATAAAATAGAGCATCTGACATACGTCCTGCCTAGTGTCCTCGCACCCCCTCTGACAGTGCTTCGAAAGAGGGTTCCACATGCTCACATTAGGAGCTGCTGTCCCAGAAGTGGGAATGTACAAAAACTCTGAAAGAAGAATAATTTTTCTGGGATAAAACTGCCTCAACAGCACTATAGGAAGAAAAAGTCTTAGGGCTGGTGAGAGTACAATTCTAGATATGTACTTGTATTGACTATTTGGATCTGTGAGAGCATATTGGATTTGGCCTAGTGGTCACTGCTTTCCATTTTTTGGGGGGGAAAGTACACGTCTTTTGGAAGATTGTTCTCTACCAAAGTTATTTAAATTAATCACAGGTGTTATAAAATGCTATAATTTTCCTAAGATGTAATGTAATATTTACTAAAACTTGCAACTTTATACTTGTACCAGATGAACAATATTTGTATATAATGATACCACTTACCTTGCATTCACAATGTTTCCTGCATTTAACTCAACCATTTCTTCAAATCCAATGGCAAATATGTCAATAGGTTTGCTTCTTCGATCTGCATTTAAGTATTAAAAAAATGCTATTTGTTCTTCACAATTATCTTTATAATCAAGACCTTGTATCCCAATTTTTATTTCTAATGACCAAAAGGTTTCAAGCAAATCAAGAGAATATATATCCTACCTTGGAATTCATGGATACCAGCTAACTTTGGTGCATCTAGAAGCCAGTCAGTGAGTGTTTGATTTTTAAATGCAATGCTTCGAAATTGCTTCCCACCATTGACATTCCATGTTCCAACACATACTCGAATTTTTTTGGGCTTTGAATACTTATAAAAATTTTCACACATACCCTTTAGCGTTTTTACAGATGCTATAAAAAAGGTTTAAAAAAATGCATTAGCCAGCCTAAGAAGACTTTCACAAAATTCAACAGAACAAGATCCTAGAAGACACATTTCTCTTCTTAAAACAAAATGCAACTAATCCATGCACATGCATGCAGAAAATTATCAGCTTTGAAAGCAAACTGCAGTGTATTGAAAGAGTGATGTACTTCACAATGGAAAATAAGAATGTTACTTGTCTGGGCAGGATGCCGACAAAGCAAAACTGGAGTAATTTATAATGTTTTAGAGTTAAATTCTTAACTTTTCTAAGAAAGAAAATACATAAAGATAGATATTTCTAAAACTGTTTAGAAAATTATCACTGTTGCACTGTCTCTAATCTGAATGATTTGTCTCAGTGGAAATCAACATTTTTAATGATTCATGCCAACATGAAGTCCTCTCTGATTATGTTGATTAATAAATGAAATTCAGTTCCTGTTTAAATGCTCACAAAAGATGACATTCAGGTTTGTTAATTTGTATCACTGATTAAATGTGGAGAGTTTAAATAAATAAATCTATACAAATAGTTTATCTTACCTATCATTTTAATAGAATTGTTTATTTTGGTTAGACACTTATAAATTAATCATACACAGTAATAGAAATTTACAAATCTGAGAGAGAGAGAGAGAGAGAGAGAGAGAGAAAGAAAAATGGGAGATGAATTCCCAAATTCCAACTCTGTATCAGACGAGGAAAGTTTCACCAATGGGTAAGGGCACTAGTCTAGGACTTGGAGAAACTGGGATCTTCACGCTGTCTGGACTCTGAGGGGCAAAGATTCCTAAACATAATCAAGAGACCCCCATAGTGCTTGGCATGGGTCAGCCGTAAAGGATATATGGAGCTGATTACTACAGCAGCTCATATTATCTTTTAAAATCTAAGACTAACTTATTTGTGTGTATGTTTTCTGTTTTAACCTTGTAAATAACTTATTTATTTTCCTAGTTAATAAACCTTAATTTATAACAGGACTGGCTATAGACATTGTCTTTGGGAAGAGATCTGAGAACAAACAACCTGGGGTAATTGACCGGTCCTTTGGGACTGGGAGTAACTATAACACTACTGTGATTTTTGGTGTAAAGTGACCATCTATAACATAGTCCTGGGTGGCAAGATATACTCGAATGCCCATGGGGACTGTCTGTGACTCCTTGGTAAGACTGTTTAGGAGTTTACACTTCTTACTGGATTGGGGGAAATCGAATTATAGAACAGAAGAGCCAGTTTGGGGTGTCTGCTCTATTTTTTGACAGTCTCCCTGAAGTTGGCACTTATCGTCGTGAGCCACTCCTGACAGCGTGACAGTGAGATGCTCTTATACCACGGTATTGGGGGACTAAGTTTCTTACATATATCAGTAATGTGACAGCTTCCTGTTAGATTATATATGAAGATACACTTTTAGAGTGAACAATACCTCTCTCTAATTAGATTAAAGATCCAAATACTTTTATATTAACATTGCAGTTTTCCTTTAACCACAGTGAGAAAAAAATGCAATAGATTAACAGCAAGTCTTATGTGCATTATGCTTTACCAACTAATAGTTATTTTACATATTTGTAACACCATCATCCTGGTGCATGTGTGCTATCAAAATTACAAAAAGCAAACAGCCTGATTGTATTTTTCCCTTAGCCTTGTACTCCATTGAGAAACAGTGGGCAACTGATCACAATATATTTATTCAGAGATCGGACTAGGTCAGCTCATGCCAGTTTGGCAAGCTAGTACTGGTTTACTTTTTAAGCTACCATCTTTGTTCCAGAATCTCAGCTTTCAAATTGGGAGAGAAAAAAAAACAACCCTCAGTAAATGTCTAGCCCTTATAGTTTGGAAGAAAATCTTCAAAATGTCAATGGAGTGTAAACCAATATAGTTTATAGAGTTTAACTATTTCACTGCTGATTAAAACATTAAGAAAGAAGAGGGATGATCACCATTATGCAAGATGTGCCCAATGTACTTAACTGACATCTCCTCTGGGTACTACAGACGGGTGGTACTTGGGAGAATACCACAGATTTCCTTCCCCAACCTGGGCTGTGGGGGCCAACAAACCAGAGGGAGGAATGGAGCTTTAGGTATTTGAGCTCACCTAGGGGGAGCCAAACAGAGACTAGTGGAACATCCATACCCCATCAAGGAAAAGCCAAGTTAAGGAGCCCAACAGATGCCAGAGAAGTATCCAAATCCCACTGAAGGGAAGCCAAGCAAAACATCTGAGACTCTCTGAAGGAAAACCAGGCCCAAGAAGCTTAGCAGAGCCAATGAGAGTATCCAAACCCCAAAGAGGATGAGACCAACCAAAGGAACCCATCAATGTATGCACGGTCATATTCTGAACATCTGCACAACCTACTGCAAGTGGTAACAAGTGGCCATATTTTGGAAAAGTACCACAATTCTCTCTCATCTATTCAACTCAAATTTGCATCCTTATTTACAGTGGCTATTTTAGATTTTTAAAAAAGCAGTGCTCTGATACTACATAGCTTTTTAAAAGTGTCACAAAATTAAATATTTGATCACTTAGCCCTTGATTTTGCAAGGAGCCCCTTTTGGCATATCTTCTTACAGGACTGGGGTTTAATTTTTCAGGAGATTGCTAGCAGCATGCTCAATACAGGCATAAAATCAACAATGTTTTAAACCAGAAAGATTTCTAAACCACATGACTGTTGTCCTAAATTGAAATATATGAAAAGGAAAACAAATAAAAAATGTGAGATTGTGCCTCTCGTTCCCCAAAAATGTAATGAACCCATTATCTTTCATAGCTCCCTATCAACATTATCTCCTTCCATTTTTTTCTCCATTCAATAAAAATGTCTTTTATTCCATCACTCCACAAACCCAGTAGCTACCTTTCAAATTATATCTCAGAAAAGAAAAAGTAATTTAGCTGCAGTGTATGTTCTGGAGACATTTTAGAGTATTTTTTTTTACTTCTTTATTTTTTAAAAATATTTAAGATATACTTGATATTTTAAAAGGGGAATAAGAGAGTTTTAGTGGTCTCATTTAGACATACTAAATAAAAAGTTAAGTGGCTGCAATGAGCACTAATAAACCTCACAAAGCTAATAGGAAGTCGGGGGGGGGGGGGGGGAGGCAAGGAACCTACATGTTTAAAGCTCCAATTGTACTCTGTTTACATGCTTAACTATAAGTTACCAGCAAAAAGCTTTTAATATTTAAGTACTGTTTAAATAATTTACTCTACAGAGCAATAAATTCTTGATTAAGTTCTCTTTAGGGTTATCCTGGGTTCTTTCCAAAAATCCTATCCCTGTAATCCTCATTATTTTAAAGCCTCAGGCAACAGCCACCATCCTCTAGGCATAGTTCAATAGGATGCCTTGCAGAATCTGTCAAGAGGTCTGTGAACAACAAATGTTTTTGGTTTGCTGGCAATTACGAAAAATAAAAAAATAATTTTGGGTCAAACTAAACTTTCACTTGGACAAAATTGAAAAACCATTTTAAAACTGACAGTAAAAACGTTTTGTGTTTACTTTTTGTAAATAAAATGTTTCTGTTTTTTGGTTCAAATTGACTTTTTAATTAATTAAAATAAAATTAAAGGATTTTTTGAAATCCCCTCACCCCCCAACCAAAACAATTTGACAAAACCAACTTGAGCCTTCAAAATGTTTTGGTATCACCCAATCTACATTTTTTACGAGTTTGATAAAAAAAAATTGCCCAGCTCTACCTATCAATGCCCCCCAGGCGGCCAAAGGGTCACTGCTGAACAATACTATGGACTCTTCCACTGGTTATGTCTACAATCTCTCCTCACCAAGGGACTAAGGGCATGTGGAGCTGGATACTCCACTGAAGCCACTGACTTCAACTGGTGTTGGATCAAGCCCTGTAAGATTAAGGCCCAGAAATTGTTGTACAAAATAAATGTCCAACAAAAGTTTGACATCTCTGCGGGTGAGTAATTTGTTTTAAAGAAGTGGTCTAAATTGTCTCATAATATATACAACAGATTAAGAATGGCACAACTTTATTATATTTATATTGCTTGCACAACAGTAGAAAGTGGCTTTCAGATAAAAATGAGTATACACCTCTACCACGACAGAACGCTGTCCTCGGGAGCCAAAAAAATCTTACTGTGTTATAGGTGAAACCACGTTATATCGAACTTGGTTTGATCCGCCGGAGTGTGCAGCCCCGTCCCCCTGGAGCACTGCTTTACCACGTTATATCTGAATTCGTGTTATATCGGGTCACGTTATATCAGGGTAGAAGTGTACTAGCAAATCATTCAAAACAACTACAATCTAAGGATTTAAAAAAATTAAAAAAAGAATCCAACCTTTTTATTCCCTGCACCTACCCAATCAAATATACTATTGTGCGTTCCCTCTTCCTTCTCCTCAGAATGTTGCAAAAGAGTCTTACTTTCATAATCCACAAGGACATTTTTAAAAACTTCTGATCTGTTAATTTACGGGCAAACCATCACAACCATGAATCAAGGTATTTTAGTGATTTAAATGATAAGACATGGGCTTGATTATGTAGTTCTCTCTCAGGCCAAGTCAGTGGGAGTTTTGACAATATAACGGCTGCAGCACCAGGTCTTTATTCCGTACTTTACATATAGTAGCATTTTGCATTACTATCCATTAATTCTTGCATTTCCTAAATGTTGAGTTCTTGATTTTGCAACCTTAACATTCTTTTAATGTGGATTTTTTTAAATTTTATTTGAGTTCTTAAAAAGAGGGGAAAAAAGTCATGTGCAACTGTAATGACCCCTACCATGCATTATCCGTGCAAATCAGCCACAGGAGCGGGGGAGGGATAGCTTAGTGGTTTGAGCATTGGCCTGCTAAACCCAGGGTTGTGAATTCAATCCATGAGGGGGTCACTTAGGGATCTAGGGCAAAATCAGGACTTGGTCCTGCTAGTGAAGGCAGGGGGCTGGACTCGATGACCTTTCAGGGTCCCTTCCAGTTCTATGAGATAGGTATATCTCCATATATTAAGAGCAGCTGGATTAGCTTTGGAACAGTAGTAGGCCGTTGTCTGTGTATCAAGCACTGGAGAATACTGACTGCTACTAAACATTAAGGGTATGTCTACACTGCAATAAAATACCCATAGCTGGCCAGTGTCAGGTGACTTGGGCTCACGGGGTTTGGGCTGCAGGGCTATAAAATTGCAGAGTGGACAACTGGGCTTGGGCTGGAGCCCAGGGTCTGGAACCCTACCACCTGGCTGGGATGATTTAGTTAGGAATTGGTCCTGCTTTCAGCAGGGGGTTGGACTAGATGACCTCCTGAGGTCCCTTCCAATTCTATGATTCACCTTATAGTGTCCCAGAGCCCAGGCTCCAGCCCAAGCCTGAATGTTTACACTACAATTTTATAGCCCAAGCCTCATGAGCCAGAGTCAGCTGACACGGGCCAGCCACGGGTGTTTTACCGAAGTACAGACATCACCTGTTTATATATTCAGGGGTAGCATACCCAAGTTAATTCACAATATTTCTTCCATGCAGAAACAGTACTGTGGTAGAAATAAGTAAGCACTTTATATGATAATCGTACCAGTCAACAACATGTCTTGTACAACATACTAACATGACGACTGCATTTAGGTAGTTAATGAACAAGATGACTGTACGTACACTTCCACCTCCAGGGTCAGGTTCTTGAGGCTGGGCAGAGTTACAAGACCCACTGGAACCTTCAGTTCCCATAAATATATTTTCTGCCTCTCTCTTATATTCTGCAAATGATTCACTGTGTAAAACTATGCAAGTCACTTAGGGCTCGTCCACACAAAGACTCAGTGTGGAGCCAGCTAGGGTATGAAGTTACATCGTACTAGCCTGCTGCGCATTACTGGCCATGTGAACCCGAATACTATACACTAAAAGTTCCATAGGGTGCTTTGACTTATAGTTGCTTCATCAATAAGTCAAATTCCACTAGGAAACTTTTAGTGCATGATAGCGAGGTCCACATGGCAACAGGATCCACAGCAGGCTAGTGCGCTCTACGTTTACCTCCCAGCTTGCTGTACGCTAAGTGTCTGTATGGACGTGCTGAATGTCTCTTGTGCCTCAGATTTCCCATCAGTAAAACAAGAATAATACTGAAGGGAGTTGTGAGGCTTAATGTTTGTAAAACGTTAATTAATGTTTGTAAAATGTTTTGTGTTTTATCCTTCAGATAAAAGACATCATATATTTAAGTACAATATATTATTGTTAAACAGTAGGGTTCTATGCTTTAGTGTAATGTAGAACAAAGTTGTGCCTGACATAGTGGAGAGACTGGGTAACCAATTAGATCTTTACCTATTACACATTCTGAACTTCGTTAATTGTGTGCAAGAACACAAAACCAGTAAGAAGAGATATTCTCTAAAAGCAAGTTAGCCTAAGTTACCGTACTTAAAACTGTGACTGTTCTAAAGATATTGCTATTGTATATTACTCCTTATCCTAGCTGAAATATTGGTTTTGACTAAAACCAAAAAAATTCCTTTGCGACTTGAAAGAAACAGTCTCTGAAAGATATCCATTAAATTTGTCATCACACTCCCAAACAAATTAAATATGTTTTATTTCTCCTTTCCCCATCAGCTTTCCTCCTATTACACAACCATCCCCAACTTTGTGGTAGGTACATAAGTGCAGAGTCCAAAATATCTGAAGGCAAAGCAGATTTGGTCTCTTGCTTAAATTACACAAACAGAGAATGAGTGAATTCTTAAGCAGGAACCCAAGAGAAAGCTAGGGAAGAACAATAATTACTCAGATGTTTCTGGCTTAATTTACTATACTATACCTGATTGCAACGACTGCTCTGAAACTATGGATGCAGCAAGAAGAAAACAAGAAGAAATTAGTAAACAATTATGCTTTAAAAACTGTAGTGCTATGAGACTATGCTCTGAAATATAACTTTTGTAACAATTTTTTTGGCTTTATCAGTTCAAGCATATCTTTATGTGTGCTATAAAATCCTGACACTCGCATCTAGATGTTTAAAAAGCTCTACGATGGTCATTAATTAATGTTCCTATTCCTGGTGAACCCTTTAATTTAAAATGATTTTCCATGATGGCCAGGTAACCCTATTGTTAATAGGCCGCATGATCATGCAAAATAATCCACATTTGATGAACAGGGACTCTCTTGTTCCTTGGGCTACTAGCATCTATGTGCACTGAACAGACAGCTTGCATTCAGCAGTGGGATTGAGAAGAAATGAGCAGAGTCAATCCAGAACAACATTCAGTCAGTTTCAGAGTGACACTGAATTGCTCTAGGAGACTCATCTAACACTCCTCAGATGCACGGAAGATTGCAATGATACGGAGTCTTGTTGTGTGTCAACCAGGGCAAAAAAGAGGGGGCTGAGGGGTGAAGACTTTCAGGGCTTCAAGCAGTAAATAAACCATCCAGAGTTATAACTTTAATTTTCCCCTAATCTCTGCATTACTTTAATTGTTCAATGAAATGCCTTAGAAAACTGACATTGCGATAAACACTAGTATTCTGAAATAAAACTTGACTGTAAAGAGATTTTTCCAAACCCTTAACAAAATGTATTGGGAAAATATTTTCATACTGGGAATTCCCTTCACTATGAATATGACATGTCAGATGAAGACATCCAGCTCCCAACTGGGAAAAATAAGGTAGAAAGTTTTACTAAACCAGGAATTTTGGTTTCTCAAATTAGATATGTAATGACTTGGGTTTCTAATTGCTATAAAACAAAGTTTGAGATAAATAATTACATCTATAAGCTGTCTATTAAAAGTACAGTACTTGTCTGACAAAGCTAGTTATTTTCTAAAAATGTAGTTTACAAATATTTATCCCTTGTACCATCCCACCTCTACATCTAGCCACACCACATAAATAGCACAGAAACCATCACTGCAGGGTAGCCTGGCAATATTAGCAAAGCATAAGAATCTATATTTTTAAATAAGCAGATTATATGACATTTATACTTTTAAATAATGCTTAGAAACAGAATCTGCGTAATTTTATGAGCAACAAGAGTTATCAGATAGAGTAAAATCCTGAAATACACATACCACGTAAACTGCTGGTGGTTAAGAGAGCCCGTGCTTTATCTGCTAAATCACTATTTAGGGTATTCCCCAATAACAAAACATCAATGGCCTCCTGCTTGGAGCTATCAAAAAAGTTATTTTGAATTGTTCTGGTCACAGAACGAGCACCATCCTTCAGCTTTCCAGCCTGTTAGGGAGGAAGATAATAAAATATTTTACATTGGAAATATAAAACACTGGCAACACTGATTCACATATTTTGAAATTTCAATTTCTAATTTTTACAATCAGTGAGTTGATTTACTTTAAATGCTAAAATAACTCCAACTTCTGGGTTTACTGTAATATGTCATTTTTTTCCTTCCGCAAAAAAGTCACAAGACAATTCTGAGATGTCAAGGTACATTTAATAACCAAATTATTCCAGTAAAAGAGGAGAGAAGAACATTAGTTTTACCTAAGTTCTTGGTCTTAAAAAAAAAAAACTCACACAGTGCAATGTTTAGACCACACTATGGAATTTTGGGCTTTTCCCAAATAGTGGGAGATGAACAAGCACATGAAACCAAAACATTATATATATATATATTACACATACACACACACACACACGAATATATGCATTCATAATTAATATTATGAAATATCTATGTTTAACTATGGGGCGGTTTAATTGCAGCAGACACATTTGGGCTAAGGCTGGAGCCTGAGCCTGAACATCTACATCACAATTAAACAGCCCAAGCCCGAGTCAGCTGACATGAGAGGATGATATAATCACATCATGAATGCCTGATATTTCATTCAGTGGTATACGCACAGTCAGTACTGCATGTAGACTATATTTCTTCATGGATGTTGCATGGGATTATATTCTCTACAGAATTGTAAATTTATGGCTTGAATTGTTTGTAAAGGACACTTCAGTGCATACAATAGTTAAAAACAAAGCTTTAAGAAAGCTCAAAATCATCCCACTATTTAGGTCTGTTGAGCATAATACAAAATAGTAAAAAAAGCTATTCTGTTGTCAAGGTTAGAAGGAAGTTAACCAGAATCATGGTTTTTAAAAATTTTGGATGAAGTGTTCTTGTGGTAAAGTTTCTTCACTATTTTACTGTATTTTTTTTTTTTTAATAAGAGGCTGTTTTACTTTCTATCAGACAATGTACACAATGTATGACATGATCTAAAAAACACTCACCATTCACATTTCAGGCAATTAATTGAAAGGAACCCAGAGAAAGCAAAAGAAAGAGTAGTTAAGGTGTTAGATGTAAATGAATACAATAGTCCTTAAAGCTAGATTCTTCTATATATAAATATACTGTATATTTATACATTTCAATTTAAAGGTAGAATCTTTTCATATCTTAAATGTGATTTTTTAAAAAACTTTTAAGCACTCTTGGACCTGGAAGAATCAAAATTATATATAGATGACAACTATACAGATTACAAACAAGCTTTGAGAAATTAGGATAGAAACCTACCAGCAATATTTTTAAGTATATTAACAATATGCCCCTGAAGCAGATGATAGTTCATGCGGGATCTAGATGTGTTACCAAAAATAATGTCATATATTGCAGGGCTTTGTGAGTATTACTGTTTCTTTTAGAACAGATGGACCTTTTCCAGGTAGAATGAGCTGTACCTGACCAAAGAGTACTTTTGAACTAGCAAAGAAGGTTAACAGTTGTACAAGGAATATTTATAACTTGCAAACAGGAACAAGATATAGTGTGCCTAAATAGAAACCAGCAAAGTGAATGAAATGCTAAATAATCAGAAGCATGACAGGGAAGCATTAATTTAATTGAACAAACAAACATATAAGCCCTAAGGAGAGAAAAAAAGTCAGGAAACAGGGAGAAACCCTTAAGTTTCCAGGGTCTGGCTCACACTGCTAGCACAGAAAATAGAATTCTACCCTCAGAGGAACACAAACAATTCCCAAATCAATGGGACTTGCATGTACCAATCTAAAGGCAGAATCTGATCCATCAGTTGACTAATTTTTATGGAGCCTATTGCCATTGACAGCTACATGTGCACAGGATTTCTGACATTATGGATTAACTGAAGTATGGTGGAAAAACAAAATAGTTAAATAAGGTCTAAATATTAATGACACTATGAAGATGGAAATGGAGATCTGAGAGACAAAGAAGAGTATTCTTGTACATGAAGAATTGCATGAGAGTGAAAAAGGATACATTGGAGGGATTAAGAGAAGGATATAATTTTTATGATGCAACATTTGCTATATATCACCGGATAAGAAAAAGAAAGAAAAAAAAACATTTGTGAAAAGAAAAAGATAGCATTAGGTATTTGAACAACTTGTGTATTAACTGGGACAAAATAGGCTGAAGAAATAAAATGAACAATATGCTGGGAAACAGCACAGAATTGCATATTACAAGACAGAGGAAACTAGAAAAGGAGTTGTTTGGCTGTTTTTTTCCTCCCGGTAACCAGAAAACTAGAAAGGTACAGCTGAAGGAACATGAACTATGATCTAGCCCAGGGATCTCAAACTCAAATCACCACGAGGGCCACATGAGGACTAGCACATTAGCCCGAGGGCTGCATCACTGACACCTTTTCATATAAAGATATAAATACCCACCCCACCCTGCCCCCATTCCAACCCCTTCCCCGAAGTCCCCACCCCAACTCCGCCCCCTCCCTGCCCCATTCCAACCTCTTCCCCAAATCCTCGCCTCTGCCCCGCCTCTTCTCCGCCTCCTCCCCCGAGCACGTGGCTCCCCGCTCCTCCCCCTCCCTCCTGGAAAGTGCTAAGTGCCGCCAAACAGCAGTTTGGTGGCAGGAAGCGCCTGGAGGTAGGCAAAGAAGCGGGGATGTGGCGCGCTGGGGGCCAAAAGGGGCGGTGGGGGAGGGGACCTTGGTGGCCACAGGAAATAACTCCAGGAGGCGAGGGGGGTAGGGAGCTTGGCAGACGGCAGCAAATAACTCCGCAGGCGGCCACATGTTTGAGACCCCTGATCTAGCCAAATTAACATGGTAAATAGAAGAAATAAGACAAGACCAACCAGAGTAAACACAAGAATTATTACTTTCTTTCAATGTGTTCAACTGAAAGTTGATATGCTAGATGAAATTAATGCAATTGAAGGAAACGGCCCAGAGAGGAAACAAACTATGCAAAGAAACTAGTGTGGATTGAACATATATCTTCTGATGCTGAAATGTGAATTGACCAGTGGGTCTTCTCTGAGCCTCTCCAGGCTCTAAAGTGGGTACTACCCAGGAATAGGGGGAAAATTCAAATTGGGAAAGATGTTACCGAAACACTGTTTGTTAATTGGGACTTTTTTATTTTAATTCAATTTTATCTTTTTTTTATTACACCATTATTTTTTTACAAAAATACATTTGATAAAGGAAAACCCTCACAACATGGTAAAATGAAACACTCACTTCAAATACTGCTAAATGTTTATTATTAAAAAGTGCTTTTACCTTAGCCTTTCCTTCAAGAGCTCCAGTTCCTGCATATATTTTACTGACAGAATCACCATTTAATGACCACATGGACCGGAAAACTTCCTGGAAGCGAGTAACCAGCTGAGGCTTCTCAGCTAAACCTAAAACCTCCAGTTGCTTTGTTAGCATCTGCAACAGTTCAAGAGAAGGCTCATGAAGTGAATACACTAAAATATATATTGTCAAATTCTCCCTTCAAAAAAGCATTTACTTTAACTCTGTGTTCTGGAGAAAATGACACTATATCACATTAAACTCTTTCACAGCAGCATAACATTAAACATAACATTAAAACATTGAAAGACCACCTATATCGAATTAGCTATTTTTGGGTTGACTTTTTTTAATATCATAACCTTATTTTTTATTTCCAGGTCTTTAATTCTTCATTAGTATTCAAATAGAGTTTACTCTACATTCTTCCTATCAGAACCTCAGCTAAGTCTCAGAGTATCACTGACCTTTCCCAACAGCATGCAATGGATGTAGAGCTCTTTGATACTCAAATGAGTAAGGCAGCAATGTCTTTTGTGCTTCACTTTATCTTCCCTCAAAATTCTACTAATAGAGTCAAGAAACAATTTTCAAATCACTATTGGCAGGATGTTAATTTATCAAGTAAGCTTTATAAGTTACAGTTGCATTCGTTCAAAACAGGAGGTATGAGACATATGTCCCATAGGCAGATCTAGCTCCTAGGATCTTTTCTTCCAGACAGCCTTCTCAAAGGCATTTATCTGCCAGGTGTAGCTGAAAAGGTCTTGGAAGAAGCTGGAGATAAAGCGGGAGGAGATCTGCCTGACTTGGCCCTAGCAGCAATTTTTATAGTCACCACTGCCACCTCCACAATGCCACACATAAAAGGCTCAGGGGAACAGAGATTTCCCTTGCTCTCCAGTCCCTGATGTAGTCACTGAACCCTACTGCAACAGACTCAGCTGAATATCTACTTCCTCTTGTACCCAGCTGCTGTTACCCAATCCCAGGCTTCGGGAAGCAGCTCCTTTTATGTTCTCTCTCCTCACTCATTGCCCATTCCAAAAAGGAGGAGGGGGGAAATTTTCCAAATTGTGGGGGAGAAAGAACTCCTGGAGATAACAAAAGGGTGTGGGGGAAGGAGGTTGAGAAAAGAGTAGAGAGAAATTCCCAAAGAAGCAGGGAGATCAATAAATGGGGTAGGACAAATCCCCAGGAGAAGGAAGAGGAAGAATCTTCAAAGGGACAGAATTATGCCAACTCTTGCAATTTTATCATGAGTCTCATGATATCTGGTATTTTTATAAAAGTCCCAGTTTCTGGAGTCATACAATCACATGGGAATTTCTCTCTTTCTTTTCCTTTCTTTTTTTTTTAATGATTCTAGTCCTTATGGTTTTGGATATAAGCTTGAAAACAAACATTAAATGTTCAAAAAACAGAAGGCAACTAAGTTTTTTTTTTGGAAATTTCATAATTTTGGGGCCTTACTTGTGATTTTTGAACACCTAGGGTTGGCAATGCTATGAAGGATGCAAGAAGAAAAAGAGATTTGGGGAAGAATCCTAAAGTGGTATGGTTAGGATGAAGGGAGAAGAGAAATGTCCGAAGTGGGGCAGGGGTTGGAGAAAACAGAGGGAAAAAAACTACAATGTGGCTATAGAAACACAGGGAACTAGAGATAAACTAATTGGAAGAGAAAAAACAGGCTTCCTACTTAAAAAAAAATAGTGTATGTATTTCATTTAAATACAATTAAAGGGGCTCATTCAGCAGTTGGACACTACTGAAAAAACTGCCTCTTGCTGGTGAGCTTTATATTCCCAGCTCATGAATTTTAACTGAAATGGTAATGTGACCCTCACCACAGAATGAGTTGGACATTCCTGCTGTAATGAAATTAGTGACTTTACTCCAGATTTACACTGGTATAAGAGAACAAAATGTAGACCTGTAAATATAAAATTGCTATATATTTTGATTCAAGTGAGTGTCAGGTGTCTGTTTGCTACAAAACAGACAACTGAAATGCACATAAAACATGAGAAATGATTATTCAATGCAGGTCATCCTAGCTCACCCAGCTGGACTACTTCAGAACCTGAGTATCAGTGTACCATGAACTGTCAAGCTCAAAACTATGTTGGACACCGATTTAGGATCAAAAGGATCTTCTTTAAGGTTACAATCTCGGTATCTTTTCCATGACAAGATCAATATGGGATAGATATATGGATGAATGAATACTTAATCAAATCATTTTTTACAGTACACACGATGAATTAAGTCATACAGAAAGAGGAAGAATTCCAAAACCAACCAAGATTAATATATATTAACAACAGACCCTAGCTGGCCTGTTTTTCCCTTTATTCTCTGAGTTCTATAAGATGAAAATTATAATTCCCTGCAGTACAGGCAGCTGAAACACTACAAAACCTTAGATCTTTCAAGCTTTGGTTAAATCCACCATTTACCTAAGGATGAGACAGGTTAACAGTGAAGAAAACAAAATATCAGATAAAGTTTCAATTCAGTGGACTATTTGACTACAACATCATTGTACAGACAAACTACTATAATCAAAGCTCTATATATTTGGCAGACAATTTGATTTAAATTTTGCTTCAAAGTCACTGGATTCTACAGCTTTCGATTGAAAATTCTGCAGAATTTTCATATAAATGTTGAAATTGGAGGGTTTTATTGAATTAGAAGAAAAATAAATATCTTAAATAAAGTAGTCTTGTTTATTTTTATATTAATTTAGTTTCAGTGTCCACTCATTTCTATTTTTAAATATGCTGCAGGTTTTCATGTTTAGGTTTCAGAATTAATAATTTATTAAGATGAGTGGAGCACACCAAATCTCTCAAAGATATTGTTTCAGGCTCACAGATATCACTGCATCAGTTTACATTCAGTTAATCTTTTCAAGCTTTGCTTTATATCCTTGAGTACTGGAAACATTTTTGTTTTTTTTTTAAATATTAAAGCTGATATCCTGGAGCACAATTTTACAGAAAAGACTGAATTCTAGAGTGAATTGACAGCCACAGATTTGGGGCATAGATGGGGGCCCAGCTGTAACATTCTCTATGTAATCCAAAACTCATGGACTAATGATGTTTCCTAGACAGCAGTACTGGTAACCATTTAGGGCAGTAGCATGTGTACCAAAGACCTTTATCCACAGTGCTTACTGTAAGTTCAATTTGAGGAATCTTAGTTGAACTCACAGAAAGTGCTATGGGTAAAGTGCTTTTGTGCGGGACTGTAACGCTACTCCTCCTTTGGAATTGCAAGCCTGAAACTGAAAGGAAAAACAGATGGACACACAAAGAAAGGGAAATACATCAGTGGTAGTGGTTCAAATATACTTTCCTTAAAACTGGTATACCACAATTTTTGTACTAAGAATTGTGAGCTACCAAGATATGTTAGCCCACTGAATTACAGGGCCATGCTACAAATCAGATTTTAACTCATAACTTGAGCATATTGTAATTAATCTTCCCTATTAACAATTATGGTAATTTTGTCATTCAAGTATTACAGAAGCATCAGAATCAATCAGTGGTTGCAAGTTCTACATCAAGAATCTACATTATTTTCCTACCTCCAAGCCAAAGAAAGCCTGCACACTGTTTGTTCTATCCAGACAGTCCAAGCAGTTTGTCCTGATAGTACCACTTTGATATCTGTGCCAAGTACAATAAAATAAAGAGAACCACTGAAATAACTCAGTAAGACAAAGAACATCAACAAAGGACACCAAGATCTTAAAGAGACTAGTAAATCAAGGCACTGTAATTGCAATGTTATTGTTATAAAAATACATTTATAATGTTGGCAGCTATAGATCCACCAATAGCAACAAGACTGGCATCTCTTTACACAAGAGCAATTTATCTCCAGCAAATAAAACAAAGTCTTCCTTCAATTTTTTGGTGTGGTACTTGTTTTCTGAAGTGTAATGCTAGAATGAACTCTCTTTCTAGACAACCCAGGAAATACAACATGCATTTTCTAAATATTTCATGGGTACTCACTTCTAGTTAAAATAAACTATATATAAAAGAAAACAAAAAAGTTAGAAAACAAAGCATTAGGAAAGTGCCCTGATTTGCTGAAATTAAAGTAAGACTGTAGTAAATAGTAAATGTAATAAAACCGCATCCAGTACATTATTTCAACACTATCTTTGGGAAAAAACAACTATAGAAATGTGGTTGACACAATAAAAGACTAAAGAAAAATGAAGTGACTTATTGTCTGTACTAGATTAACAATTTACCTATTGAAAAGAGATAAAACAAATAGGATAAATAGATTTTAAAAAGTTATAGCAAAACTTAAAAAAAAATTTTATACCTACTGCAAGTTATAACTTAACGTGTCTTATCTCTGTTGTACTCCCTTACCTTCTATATTTGTCAGCTTCTTAATAGTTATTTAACACAAATTATTTTCTTATCAATTTTGTTTATCTTTAATAAAAGTTAAAACTAAAACAATATTTTGGTAAAACTGGAAAAATGCATCTTAGGAGGTCAAAATAAAGAGGCTATTAACAAATCTAATTTGTCAGGACAGAAAGAGAGAGAAAGAAGAAGAAGAAAAAAAAACCAGGGCTGTTTGTTTTTCCAAGAGGACAACCTAATAAAATCATTTTTACCCACACATCACAATTAAGACAGACTTCTAATTCTAGTTCTCTCAATGGCAAAAATTATAGTTTTTTAAAAAAGAAACTCTCAAACTGATATGGCTTTAAGGCTAATAAGATATTAAAATGTGATCGTGTGGTGGAGTAGATTTTAGGATATTTTATTGTTCAGTAAAAAAAAAAAAAAAGTCCATTTTTGTGGACAGCCCTCTACAACCACATGGGAAACCCAGGCTCAGAAATAATTTAGGGGAATTAGTCCCATTGGCCGACAGCACTTAGACTGAATGGCAAACAGCTATGCTCCATCACCAAAGATAATTTAGACAGTGTTAGTACCAGCAACAGGGAAAACTGGTTCTGCTTTCCCTTTCAAAAGTTACTTCCTTATCCTAATAAGGTACAAGGAAGATTGCATTAAATAAGACAAAATGGTGAGTTCAAAACAAAGACTTTATTCTAATACCAGTATGAACTTAGTATCACCCTAGACTTTTAGAGACTATTCAGGAACAAGAAAACATGGCATACATTTATATATAAACACAAAATAACTGGTTCGTATTTCAGTCTCAGGTCACCATCCTAGATAAATAAAAACAGTCTGTCTTCACACAAACAACCAGAAATATTTTTTTTCTATATTTGTGACTAAAAGAGTGAAAAATTAAATTACGATCGTATTCTGATTGTAGGAAAGTTACAGAAGTCATATAGTCAAACCTTTGAACTTCCTTTCCATCGAAATAAAAAAATCCACATTCTAAGAATTTTTGGACTTGAGGTTTAAGCACGCTGTGAAGTTTTTCTGCCTTTCCGCCTTTAACCATTTGATGATAGTCAAAGTTCACCATTTTGATATCAATAGCATGTTCAGAGGCTTTCAAGTGGCTCTGATATCAGGAAAGAGAGAGGAAAAAGTATAAATATACCAAGCAACAAACAGAGTGTTAGATTAGTATAAGCCAAATATGCCACCAATGTTAAGAAAGTTATTAACTCCATTTGTTCAGTATCTTTATCATTATCACTTTTTCTACTAAAATGAGACATATTTCATTATATACTAATCCAAATCATTCTAATAAAATATAAACCAAGACTCTAAATTATTACAACTGAATTTTTGTTTTTTAATTGCCAAAACCAGAAGCAGATTTACATTCTACCTTCTACTTTAAAATCATTAAAGCAATGTAAGTATTGCAATCTTCTTCCACAGTTTAAGGTGTTAGTAAGCTCATCAACCACGGCAGGAAAAAAAAAAACAAAAAAACATATGTTGACAAGTTCTCTAGTTTTAGAACTGATGTTCGCAAATAGTGGCCCAGGGACCAGTGACGGTCTGCGGGGAGCTGGTTGGTCACATGATGCCTACTCTCCTTGTTTTCAGCTGTTAAATTACATTTAAAAAATCCAGCTAAAGTACATTAACTGATTTCCTAATATTATTTTTACATGTAAACAGTTGCTGTAGTTGTCACATGTTATGTGATCACAAAAAGATGGGGAGGAAGCCTGCAGGATTGCAAATGTGAGAGTATGAGTCCAAGAGATGCACTCTATTAAGATGTGACCCATACTGAAGTTTGAGATCCCCTACCATAGACTGTTTATTTGCAGCTTAATTCTATACATAGCTTATTTGTCATCTTAAATTGCCAATCTGCTCTGAAAAATGACTTTGTATAAGTGGCATTGAGGGGGAATTCCATGTTTTCGTCTCAATGCCTTCTGAGCAAATTTGCTCTCTTTACAAGTAAAACAATGGCCTTTTTTTCCCAAATGTACCAGCCTGAAAATTCATCCTAAACTCTGAAAGTCATCCTGGGTTCTTTCCTGCCCACACATCACCACTAAAGAATAAAGAGTCTGCAAACCAAATTGTGATCTCAGTTACTTTTGGACAACTCTACTGTTCTAATGGAGTTCAGAAGTTTAACAAAGGCAATGTTAAATTTTGCTCATTGGAACTTTGTTAATAGTATTAGCCAAGAACATGCAGTGGCAGTCAAAAAAGAAAACAGAACGTTAGGAACCATTAGGAAAGGGATAGATAATAAGACAGAAAACATCATAATGCCACTCTATAAATCCAGGGCACACCCACCCCTTGTATACTGTGTGTAGTTCTGGTCACCCCATCTCAAAAATGATACATTAAAATTGGAACAAGTTCAGAGAAGGGCAACAAAAATCATTAGGAATAAGGAACAGCTTCTATATGAGGAGAAGGTAAAGGGACTGGGATTGTTCAGCCTGGAAAAGAGATGACTAAATTGTCTGTGTGAAGTTGCTCAGAAGTTTGGAATATTAAAAGTCGTGCTCATAAAGTAGTCAAAGATAAATGCAATTTTTTCAGAAGTGAAAATATACTTGCAACAATTTTAATTAAAAATGTCCATTTTGAGATCACAGCTGGGGACAGTATACTAATTAAATGGGACATCATTTCCAGCTCTGTTAATATGCAAGTCCATGGTAGAAGTAGTGAATGAATACTATAGTTGCCATCTTATGTAAAAAATGGCTTTATCAGAAGAAAATTTGTTTCTCCTTTTTAAACTTATTCAAAATTCAATGCCTATGATTTTTAAATAAATATAAATGTATCCTGGTAATACTGGGAAACAAACAAAACGGAAACAATAGACATTTAAATGAAGAGCATCTGTAGCTATAATAAATAAAGAGGCTATTAACAAATCTAATTTGTCAGGACAGAAGGAGAAACCTAGGCAGAATAAAATTATAAAGACTATCAAAATTCTTCTTATGTAGGGTATCTACAGAACACCAATTGAGTCCAAGAACAAATTTCCTCCACAGCACACTACTGAGGTGGATTTCACAGTTTTATTCTGTTCCCTGAAACATGGCATTGATACTGTTAAATATCAGACTAGACTGATCATTTGTCTGTTCCACTAAGGCAGCTCCTACATTCCTTACAATTCTCTCTAAGAGTACTATGTAAAAAAGGATGATGAAAATAAACTTTACACTGTATTAAGAGCATCTTATATTAAAATTAGATTAAAAAAATAACTCAAGTGACATTTACAATGAAATAAAATTTTCTGTACCCCAGACACACAATATTGTCATCTTCAGCTTAGTTTTCTTTTTATTGGAATTTCTATCCTGGTATTATTTTAAGGTTAAATATATTTTATAAGTATAACTGAGCATCTTACAGGTGATTTCACAGTCTAAATTGGTAATATAAAATAATTTATTTACAAATTAATTGTAAATAATTAGAAAATGATCTCGTCTGGGAAAAAAGATAATATGATAGAAACTGGACTGATATTACAGGCTATTCTCTAATTAATTAGAATCCAGGAGAATCTTTATTCAACTATATAACTCGGTAGCAAGAAATCTTGAGACTGGCCAGTTACAATCAAAATGCTGGTCTTCTGAATAAGTTTTAAAAGTTGAAATTTCAATTAAACTATTAAATTATTTTTAAGCCTCAAGTGATGTATTCATTTGAAGTTCAAGAAGTCCTTTTCTCTACAGTCTAAAAATACATCCAGGAATTACTAGAGCAGTATTTTGGAGGAAAAAATTGTTTACCTGAAGCACATTCAGTATTAAATATCAAAACATCTGTTGCCTATATACCTATATGCCTATCATTAGAATGCAGAAGTTATTTCCTTTAGACATAAACAAGTATTGAGGGAAGATAATTTACAATTTATTATCAACGGCCTGCCATATTCCAGTTATAATTTTTAAAAAGAATGCTTATTTTGACTAACATGCTCAGACATACTGATTGTCATTAAAACGATTTTAAAATCCATTTCATTGTATATATACTAAGAAATGCCTCTGTGAGCTTTTAGGATCCTGTATTGAGCAAAATGGGTACAGATTTATTTTAACAACAAGCAGTTACTCTAGTGTACAACAGATCTGTTTCATTCTCTAATGACTATTTAACACCCGCCTAAGGCATAAGCCAATTCTGAGAACATACAGGGCATGAGATAATCATAATACTTACCTGGAAGGCTTTGCTAAGCATGTGCTCCCCTTCTTTTGCCCCAAGTAAATTTACAATAATTTGCTTGCCATATACACTTTTAAGTGTTCGGAAATGCCTGTTAACAGAAGAAGAAAAAAATCCTCACTCACCTTTTGGCTAATAACAAGGTAATATAATCAGCATCTTCTCTTAATCAACCCCATCTGAATGAAATACTAGAGTACAGTGTACGTTTATTATGGCAGCCATTTTATTGAAATGCATCCCAAGGAAGTGATCCAGCCCAGTGATACCAAGTGACAATTGTCTTATTTATTTAACACCATTAATCTGGGCTTGAATGGGGACTGGGAGTGGCTGGCTCATTACAGAAGCAGCTTTTCCTCTCCTGGAATTGACATCTCCTCATCTATTATTGGGAGTGGACTACATCCACCCTGATTGAATTGGCCCGGTCAACACTGGTTCTCCACTTGCGAAGTAACTCCCTGCTCTCCATGTGTCAGTATATAATGCCTGCATCTGTAACTTTCACTCTATGCATCTGAAGAAGTGAGGTTTTTACCCACGAAAGCTTATGCCCAAATAAATCTGTTAGTCTTTAAGGTGCCACCAGACTCCTTGTTGTTTTTGTTATTTATTTAGTTCAATGGTAGCAAAAAATCTACTTAAGAGGAAACATTTGGCTAATACCAAGAAGTTACATGGAGTTTAACCAAGCATTGTTACATACAGTATGAAATGAAAGTCTAAACTCCAATTTTAATACAGAAGTTGCCAAATAAAGATTACAAGATGAAATATTAAGCACATGAATAGCCCACTGAACTTCAAAAGGACTACTCACATGGTTTGCTGAATTACAGCTTTAAATCAGTAAAACTACCTGATCAGAACAGCATATTAAGAAAAATACAAGCCACTATTTCACCTGTCAAAAGCCGGTGCATTTGCTTCAAATCCCCTTGACATTCTGACACGATGGGATCCCACCTTTGACAAGAAGAGTACATTAAGTTACATAGTTGAATTTTTTGTTTGTTTGTGTGTGTTTAGCTATCTGCTCTCCAAAATCCATTTAAATCCTATTTCTGTCATACATTATTCCTTCCATAATATGTGCTTCTTTCTATTGTTTCATTAATGTTAGTTTTCTGAAGAACACCTTTTTGACACAACCTCTTGAACCTTGTCATGTAACTACACTTCTAGCTTTTTTTGTTTAGGGATACGCGAGCCTTCTGTGACTCTGTTATGGTATGCTTATACAGCTGCCATGCTACATGTAAGAATTTTTAAATGTCCTGATTTTTTATTTTAGTGTCACAGTATTAGATTTTCGTACAATTTCTCTCCCAAGGATGTTGAACTTAATTATACTGTAGTCACTGTTACTTGCACGGACTCCTTTGTATTATTTATGACTAAATCAAGAGTAGCCTCTCCGCTTGTGTGCTCCAGAACAACCTGTGGAAGCAATCGTTAAAAATCAAAGAATTCAAAACTTCTAGGCCAAAAGAAACTAAGCAAGAAACTAATGCAAGAAACTAAGCATTAGAGATAGTGTGCTCAGGTCCCATAGGAAGTAGTGTCTTCAACAGCAATACCGCCAGTCCGTTAAGAAGCAAAAGTCTCTCTCCCAAAGAATTTCATCCGGAGCTCAGCCAAAAAGATAACAGTGCAACAGGGCCTCAACATTTATCTTAACTACTTACCTGCAGACCAGGTTGCTCCCAAAATAATGGAACAGATCCACGAATTTGTATGAAGGAAGACACACAGTCATCTAGGAATATCACCTGTTGAGAAAAAGCAGTACTGTAATTTTACTTGGGAATTGCAGAAACAAAGCAGTCGTTTTTGCATTATCTAAACATAGTGAATAAAATACAACTATGTCATAGTATAAGCAGGAGTAACAATATTTGTTATTTTTAAAAATTCATATTAAATTATCTGTGTCTCTCGTGCCTCGGAATGCACAACTTGAATAAATAAATATTCAATAGTAAGAAGATACAATATACCTCAGGGACAAGTTTATTGTGGTTTTAGAAAGAGGATATTTTTCTTTTTAAATTAAGTCCTGCTCCAAGTTCTCCTAAAAAGTGTTTCCCTGTAAAGATTTCTTTAAGACGGCAAGGCAGACTATATTTAAAACTTTTTCATTTCACATCCACTTTTTAATATATATTTTGGTAACATTTAGACAAAAATCATAGAGAAGACTTAAATGGGATTGTGTGTAAGAGAAATAAAATGGAAAACTTAAGAATCCTGTAAAACAGACAAAAATATTTAACCTGATTCTCTTAATTTAGTTTCTAGAAACCCTTTCATGTTTATCTTTAAAACTTTCCATAAGGCTCTTTCAAAGTTTGTGTAGAAGCTTTGATTTCTCTTTCAGTATTTAATATTCACTCTTGTTACATAAGTAAATGTTTTCTTATTTCTTAAGTTCTTAGATAAGAGTTAAATTTGGGACTTAGGATGGTTTAGTTACTTTATTTCCATTATGAGATGCATGTTTTTAAAATATATTAACTCATTACTTGACAATGTCAACTCCAAGATTTCCTCAAAGTCAGGGCCGGCTCTAGGCACTAGCAAAGCAAGCAGTTGCTTGGGGCGGCAGATTTGCAAGGGGCGCAAGAATCCAGCATGGGAGCTAAGAACCAACAGGGGCCCCTGGGAGCTGTAGTTCCTTGGTTAGCTCCCTGCCTATAGATCCAGCCCTGGAGCAGGGAAAGAACTACATTTCCCAGCATTCCCTTGGCCACTAGCAACAGGAAGGGGTGTGGGAAAGGTGTATGGAACTGAAATCTGCAGCTTGCTGTGAATGGTAGGAACAGAGCCAGCTCTAGGTTTTTTGCTGCCCCCCCCCCCCCCGCCCACACCCCCTGCTGCCCCAGCTCTGGCCCCCACCTGCTGCCCCAGCTCTGGGCTCTCCCCCCACTCGCAACTCCTGCTGCCCCAGCCCCGGGCTCTTTCCCCTCGCATCCCAGCCGCCCCAGCTCTGGCCCCCATCTGCACCTCCTGCCATCCCAGCCCTGGGCTCTCCCCCGCCCCTCGCCCCACACCCCCTGCAGCCCCAGCTCTGGCCCCCACCTGCACTCCCCTGCTCCCCCAGCCCTGGGCTCTTCCCCCCAACCCCCTGCCACCTCAGCTCTGGGCTCTTCCCCAAATAAGGAACTGGGGGGACTAAATGGACGGTGCACCTCTCTATCTGAAGCCTAGCAAGGGAGGTACGTGGATCCCACTAGAATTTAAAATGAAAAGTAAGGGAGGGGAAGCTCTGGACCTGGGCAGCTTTAGATACAGCACCCGGCACTTAGGAGGATTTCCACTTCTGAGCCATGGAAGCAGAAATTGACTTTTCCTCTCCAGATTTAGCTAATATTCAGAAAGGGAATCTAGCACCTGCTTTCCAGATTTGAACACCTCAAAATTCAGGAGTGCTCAAGCTCAGTTTGGGCAGCTGTTACTTCATTTCCCCCAAATCAAATCTACTGATCCACTGTAACTTGCTGTAGAAAAAGTAGAATAAATTGAGCAAGAAATGCTTCCCAGTGGTTATTAGGACTGGAATTGCTATTTTCAACAGCCATTGCTTTTTTTTTTTTTTTAAGTTTTTTTTTAAGTTTAGTTTTATTTGTTTAAAAGAAAGACTGTGATAGTGCATTCCCCATAGAAACAAAGAATGGAACAAAAGAATAATAAAGGCACCTCAACTTTTCCTCATTTATGTCTTATAATGTGCATCCAGATATCCTCCAGTCACACAAGCTGAAAATTGTTCCACTTTACTGCAGTTCAATAACCATATGGGAACCAATCCTGTCTGTGTTCTGTGCGCATCCAAAATTCCTGCTGAATGACCCGCCCTGGGAGCGAGTTACCAGTGACCGAGGGCTGGGGCAGCAGGAGGGTGCAGTTGGGAGGGGGAGAGCTCAGGGCTGGGGTGGGGGGCAGCCAAACAATTTTTTGCCTGAGGCAGCAAAAAACCTAGAGCCGGCCCTGCTCAAAGTGCTAATATTTAGCCTGAGGTTAAAAATAATAAATTTCAAATGTTATAAAAATGAACTGCAATTTAATCATCTAATAAGTAGCTTACTGGAAAAATATAGTTCAAGAAACTTGACTGCATAATGACCCCAATCCTGCACCTGGGTGAAACTATCAAAATTAATGGGGCTCTGCACAAGCACAGAGATTTACCCAGATATGACCTACCCACATGTATACAATTGCAGGATCAAGCTCTTCATAACAATGCAATCAAAAGTACCAACCACAGAATAATCTATAATTTCATGCATTACAGTATAGTAATAGTTCCAAATACACCGCTACCCTGATACAACGGGACCCGATATAACACGAATTCGGATATAACGTGGTAAAGCAGTGCTCGGGGGGGGGCGCACGCAGGGCTGCACACGCCGGCGGATCAAAGCAAGTTTGATATAACACGGTTTCACCTATAACGCGGTAAGATTTTTTGGCTCCCTAGGACAGCGTTATGTCGAGGTAGAGGGGTATAGGGGAAAATCCTCAGTGTACATTGACTTAGCTTCACTGACTGCAAAAGAAGAACACCAGCATACATTAGCTATGGTTCTGGCCTACCTGGAGCAAAAAGCTGTAAGTTGTTTACTATCATTATACTGAGTGCAGACAGATGGGCAATATAGTTATAATAATACAGCATACCTGTTCTGTTTCAACAAAATTAGCAACATGACCATCATCATTTGTTCCCCGGACGTTAAACCTGGTCCCAGCTCGTTCACAGCTTAGTCGTGAAATGAGGCAAGCCTTTGCCTGTTTGTGAGCTGCATAAATTGTTCTAATCTCTACTCCTCCACACATGAGACGCAATAACCAGTCATCACAGTTCACACCATAGTGTTTAAGATGCAAATGCAGGGATTGGTTCCTATCAGAAACAGAAGGGACTCAAATTAATGACAATTAGAGAGAAATAAAATGGCTCATTTTGTTTAGGCAACTGCTGTCTTATTTCTGAAACTCCATACTCAATATAAGGAATGTCAAGAGGAAAGCTTTCCATAAACATGCACAGTTTCATCCACAACTCCTATTTAAATATATTTGACATAGCAAAACCTTCTAGACAGTAGCTTAGATGTCTGTAGGACAAAAATTGTCTGTAGTGAATTTTGATGGACATAAAAACTGACAACCTAGAATCTTTTGTTAATAGTGCAGATTCCCCTATCCCTTCCTACTAATGTGAAAACCATGGATTAGAGAATAGAGTTTTCATGGTCAGTCAGTCAGCCTCAGAGAAAATAAAACCAGAATGTCAACGGTGGGGCTATTTTGTGTGTCATGTGTGACCCACGAACTCATTTCATATAGGCCACCCTATAACCAACTGGTACACTGCTAAACAGGACAGAATTTGGACTGGCTACAAACTGAAAAAAAAAACCACTCTGTGTACACATTTAACAATTTCTTGGGACAGTTTCCCACCCCCAAAAAGCTTATTTTAAAACCGTGGAACATGTTACCATGTCAGAGATCCTGTATTGCAAGAATAATTCAACAGGCTTCTAGGAGTGTCATCAGTATTTGGGACATCTCAGTTTTGTTCAAATGATGTTCGCTTAAGCTAACAGTGCTTGTTTTCTTTGAAGCACCCCATGACCATTGTCAGTTCACTGCGAATTAGTCAACACTACAGCCTAATGATAAACTCATTGATCCAAACAATGGGATGGGTGATCATGAAGTGTAATCCAGGTTGTTAAACCACTGGTTATGGGATTTTGTAATAGGTATACAAGTCAAAAATTATAACTTTGGTGTTATTATTGTGTAATGTATGAAATATAAAACTAAGTGAATTCAGTTTTTGTTACTCCTTCAGTCATACTCTGGGTAATGTTTAGTGTTAACTACAGGTAACAAAAACAATGTAATTACAGTAGTAAGTGTTTCATAAACAATAGTATAGACACTAAGAATTCTCATAAAACAAAATATCTAAAGTAGTATTTTAAATTACTAATATGACAGTCACAACGGTAATATTAGCAGCATTTCATTAGTTAATTCAAACAACTTTTTTATACTGTGAAGCAGGGTTAGTATGAGAGAAAAGGTAAAGAGGGGTAATAATTCAGAGTGCTGACATGTAACATCACATTCACAATGTTCTAAAATTAAGTACAATGCAAATGAAAAAAGCATAAACTAGTCTGTGAGCCAACAGGAAGCACTTTAAAAAGAAATTGTCAGTATCTGGTAAATAAGATTATAGTTTGCAGCTAGTGTTTGGCTTTTGTACTCCTTTTGAGTGAGAGATTCACTTATGAAAAGAGGGGAAGTTTATCGAATAGGAAAAAAAGATATGGTCAGTAAGACAGCTGGTTCTCAGAATATTTTATTGTAACCACAAATAATTTCTTAAGAACTTCTCTTAACACTCTCAGTACATTAGTGGTTTATTTTTAGGTTAGTTGCTTATTTTAATAGTGTCTCCATTGTTTTTCAAAATACATACCTAACTTTTAGCAAGCATTCCAGAGAAATTTACAAGTATTTATTAATGAAACCTCAAAAATTCTGTGGGTTGGGTATGTATTATTTTGCAATACAGTACAAAGATATGCTCTGTTGAAATAGGAGATTGGGAAAGTAAACAACATTTTTCTTCGTGGAATCTGACAAATGGATTTCTATACAAAATTCTTGGCAAGATTAAAATGTGTATACAGAATATTACTTTTTAAAACTGATTTTTAGTGTTTAGTTTTCTTGATATGCAAATCTGGGTCATTTAATCTATTTCACATTGTAACTAGTGATTTACTGGCTAGCTATTGAAGGCATAAAAAGCAGGCGATTTAAATTTAAAAAAAATGAAAGTTAAGGATGCACAGAAAATTTAAAGCTAAATTGATTTGAATAGCCTTAAGTTACTAGCCTATTCAAATAGCCAATACCAATTTCCTGGGGTATTGGCACGCAAAGATAAGAATTCTACTGGAATTTGTGTATGGAAACATTCCTGACCTGACCCATCTCCTCAAAGCCCAGAATCCTCCCCCCACCCTGGTTGTGTATGCTTGACTTCATACTACAACTCTACCTTGTCATCCCTCTATCCCCACTTCCCACGAATAAGTGGCAAAGGGTAGGACAGAACTGGCACAAAAACAGAGCTGCTCTAGGCTCAAGGTGCCACGTCAGTGGAAAAGTTACAGCAGGTGGGAAACAAGTAGCTTTTCACCTCTTCTAATGTACATGTACATCAACGGGGCAGTGTTGAGTCTTTCAGTAGTTGTAGGAGGGTTACCTATCTTCACTAAGCATGAGAAATTGAAGGAAGGAAGGCTAAAGGCAGGGGAGAAGAGAAACTGGAGCAGAACCTCACCTAAGAATCATAAGAACAAGTATACTAACCTTCAAAAGTTTTAAGATTTACTCTTAAGAGTTGTAATACTGTCCATATTTCTCACGATTGGCACTAATTGACCCATTTGTTTGCAGTCTCAGCAGAAAAAAGCAGTAGTACTTGTTTTATCAATAATTACATATATAAAAAAGCCACATACAATTTATTTAAAACTACCTTCTACAATGAAGGACACAATGTAGTTAACTGTGTAATAAAGAGTTGCAAACAAAGAGTGAAAGCAACATGTAGTTTCCAAACAACAGAGGGAGCATCACAGTTTTAGGGCTTGTCTACACTGGCAATGTTAAAGCGCTGCCCCGACAGTGCTTTAACGTGACTTGTTTGGTCGCAGCACTGGGAGAGAGCCCTCCCAGCACTCAAAAAAACCCACCTCCACGAGGGGCATAGCACCCACTGGGTGGTGCACTGTCTACACTGGCATGTTACAGCGCTGAAACTTGATGTGCTCAGCGGGGTGTTTTTTCACACCCCTGAGAAAGAAAGTTGCAGCACTTTAAAGTACCAGCGTAGACAAGCCCTTAGAAACAACAGTGCTCAAAAGTAAGAAATGCCCTTTGGAATCTCCCAGCCAATACCAGTTTTCTATAGAAAAGCAATGATACATTTTATAGAGGTTCAATTAGTTTCTTCGGGCAACACAAAAAGCAAAATGTTACATCATTGTGACAAGCGTTTTGATCAAAGTACAGTATTGTCTGTTTTCACAACTTGATCTTTGAGTGAAGACAACACCCCAAACTGTGTCTGATTGTTATCACAGAAAATGTTCAAACTCACTTTTATAGGAGTCTGAAATAAAACATGGAATTATATATGAGTGCAATTTTAACAATCAAGATTTGCAGAACAGAGTCAATGATCAAAACTTGCCATAGATCAATATGTACACGCATTACATTACATCAGGCCTGGCAAAATGTATTATCAACTCACCAGAAAAATCTATTGTCAGTGGTGTGTTCTTGCATGCTACGGTGAGCATTAAGACTAAGATCTAAACTGACCCCAGTAGCAGACCATGCAAAATAAAAATTTCCTGAGTTCAAAACTTTGCGCACTTCTGAAATACGATCTTCATCTGAAGGGTCACTTCGTAATGATATGAATTCAGTGGAAGTAACTCGAAAAACTTCAGATTCTTGTATCTTTCCCACAGACATACATCCTGTGACTAGAACCAGATAATGTAACAAAGTGTCTCCTGTAAAACCAGAAATATAGTTGAGTGATGAATTCTAATTACAAATATTTTAAAGATAACAAGGGAACTCATCAGTGATTTTCAGCCTTTTCCCCCCCTGTCCTAAACCCAATTTGCCATTTCAATATAGCCAATGGTTACATCCACCAAGCTTAGTTCTATAGCTCTGGAAAATGTACTTACCGTATATATTCATTCATAAGCCGAATTTTTTTAGTACAAAAAGGGAAGCACCAGAGAAGGGGGTCGGCTTATGAACGGGTATAGAGCGGGAGAGGTGGGACACAGCCCCTCCTCCCAACAGAGGGAGCAAGGAGAGGCAGCACAGCCAGCAGAGACAGAAGGGAAGAGGTGGGGCCAGAGTCTCTCTGCTTCTGGCCACACTGCTCTCCCCCCAGCCTCTGGAGCAGCTGCAGCTCCGGGGCTGGCAGGCTGAAGCTGTGCCGCTCGGCTAGGGTTACCATATTTTAAGCCTCCAAAAGGAGGACACTCCCGCCCCCAGCCCCGCCCCCAACTCCGCCCCTTCCCCAAAGTCCACGCCCCAATTCCGCCCCCTCCCCTGCTTCCCGTGAATATTTGATTCGCGGGAAGCCTGAAGCAGGTAAGGGGAGTGTGGGGGGAGGAGACGCGGCCCAGTCTGGCCCCCCCCCACCCCCCCGCATCTCCAGCCTGGGTCAGCCCGCCCAGCACTGCCGGCCCCCGGCCGGGCCCCGCTGGCCCGGCTCCCGAGCCCCGGCTCCCGAGCCCCGCCGACCGCCGGGCCCCCGAGCCCCTGGCCGACCCCCGAGCCCCCGGATTTGGAGCCCAAAAAGCTGGACATGTCCTTCAAAATCCGGACGTATGGTAACCCTACGCTCGGCCTCACCCCGCAGAGCAGACTGTGCCCGTGCCGCCCGGCCCAGCCCACTGGAACACGCTGCGGCTGCGCCACCAGGTCTGGCCCGCCGGAGCAGGCTGCGGCCACGCCGCCCAGCCTGCTGGAGCAGCTCCAGCCTGGCCAGAGACATCCTCCCCTGGCTCTTCCCAGATAAGGTGGGGAGTGTGGGGGTCCTGGGCTAGGGGTGGGGGGTGGTCACAGGGGTTACTCCCCTGACTCCCAGCTTCTCCCCCCCAAAAAAATTTCCCCATCAGTTGCTGTCCTGGCCCATCAGGGTAAGCCGCTGGCGTGACGGAGCTTTGTTTACTTAGGTTTATCTCTGTGCCTGCAGACGCTCGAAGTAAACAAACCATCTCGACCCGCCAGCGGCTTATCCTGATGGCCCAGGAGCCAAAGTTTGCTGACCTCTGAATTATAGGGTCAGCTTATGAACAGGTTATAAAATGTTTCCATTTTTACTTATCCATCTTGGGGGGGGTCGGCTTATAAACAAACCAGCTCATGATCGAGTATATACGGTACTCTTAATTTTTAACCAAGGCAATTCCTTTTGGTATTCTATTTTGCATGAATATTTTGACATAGCAATACGATAACTTTACAAGTCATAAAACAACTATATACTATATCTAGTTTTGGGTTAAGTATTAACTTTGTTCATTAAACAGTGAAAATCGAATTCAGAGGCAGTACAGTGAACCTTGCTGGGCAGGTGATATTGGAAGATATTGGTGTTCTCTTCTTGAACAAGTATACACATGCACCCCTAATTTGTGAGCTCTCAACTTCTCCTATGGAAGTCAAGGGATTGCAAACACGGGGAGTGTATTACTGAAAGCAAGAGGGGTGTGAAAGTGGAAGTTATTTGTGTTTACTCTGTTTGTAGTAATACAACATGCACAGTACAAAAACTAAAGAAAGCATAATCCTTGTCCTGAAGATCTTACAGGGACAGAGAGGCTCTCTCCAATTAATAAATCACCTTTTTTCATTTTTTTTAAACTCACCCAGATTTAACCTTAATACACCTAAGAGTCCATATGCATCCATTACTTTGGAGTATGAGCTCTTGATTGCCTCTTTCTCTGCAGATGCTATAAAAAAAAAAAAAAAGAAAGTCACTATTCTAAAAAAAACCCTTTTGACTTAACAGTGTAGCTCTGAAAATAGTTCCATTCTGAACTGGAAATTTAAGAAAAGACAACAATAATGCTTAAGGTATCTGAAGCTCTTAGAAAGTTACAACATTCATTCAATTATGTCACTATTCCTAAGGACTCCTAGCAGCATTAGTGACATTTTAAAATAGCAGCCGCTCTGTCTTCTGGGGATTACAATAGATTTTACTTGTGTTGCTATGTGAAGATGAACAACATGCCTCCTATCTTTGCTAAGCTTTAGCAAGTCAGTGCTTAAAATAGTGAACACTGCCAAATTTTAAGACTTACTTATAGAAAAGTCAACCTTGAACCAAGACACAAAAGGGGGAAAAAAATAGAAAGAGTGAAGAACTACAGTCTTTCAGTTACTGCTGTTACTCAAGTACCAGACCAAAGCACCAGTTCCCAACCTATCACCTAGAGAAATTGCTTCTGTTTTCTGATGACCTAAAATGGAAAAAGCAGGAAGAAACAGAACTAGCACCAGTGGCAGAAAAAACAGGCCAGTAGACTCAAGACAACGAATTTCTTCAAAAATACACCACCGTCACTTCGCTGCCATTGAAGCAGCAGTCACACCCTGAAGAAGTTTCAAACCCACTCAACTGCATAATCATAGACTTACAGAAACGAACGGATGGAAGGGACCTTGAGAAGTCATCTAGTCCAGCCCCTTCCCTGCTCTCCTCCCACCTCGAGACAGGACAAAGTATACCTACACCATCTCGGACAGATGTCTAACCTGTTCTTTAGAAGTCTCCAATGACAGGGATTCCACAACCTCCCTTGATAAGTTATTCCAGTACTTAACTGTAGTTAGAAATTTTTTCCTAATTGTAGCCTGATTTAGGGTGTACTAATAATATTAATTTGGATAATATGGGAATTTGAATTATTAATTTTATTTTTTATCATCATCATCATCAACAACTAATAATAGTATGGGTTTTAGGCTTGTTAATTTGTTTGATTAGAAGAGAAAAGTTTTTGTTCTAAATTAGGCTTTACAGAATTTACAAAGGACCCTCTGGGGTATGACAGGAAGCTTACACTGACACAGATATAGCCTTAAAGACTTTTATTAAAATTAATAATAGTAAGTAAATGGTAAAATATTTAGTTACAAAGTTACAACTGCACTACGGCTATTTAAAAGATGTATATGCTAATATAGTATTATATGCAACAAAGCTTTGGTTAATATACTTACACCCTTTTTTGATAACCTGGTGGTAAGAGAGACAGGACCAGCCTTGCAGTTTAGGTTTTTTAATTTTGAGTGAGGGATGCAGTGCTTAGAAAAATTTAATGCTAAGAGCTATTAAAACTAAATTAGGGTTTACTTGACTAACAAACTTAAAATTAAAACCTAATAAACAAAACTAAGAATAAAACTTAGGGAAACCAAGCTTAGCCTAGTTTTTTTGAAACTTAAAGTTTAAGAAGAAGTATAGCCTACTAATACTAGTAGTTATTGTAAATAGATAGACTAGATAGAGAGATAGAGTAGAAATAGAATGTAAGTGAGAATGATAGAGCGGAGTGCTTTAGCGAGGTGGGTTACCTTTTTTATAGGGCACAAATGACTTTTTTTTTTAAATGCCCAAATTTTATTTCTTACCCACAAAATGTTAGGGTACGCTTACTTTTTAAGTTAGTATGTATGTGTGTATTGATGACATCTTATGTGCGAAAATAAGTTTTTTTGTGGAGTACCTGTTAAGTTAGTGGATACAACATTGAAAAAAACCCATGCCATTCTTTATTGTTTATTGGTTTAGATAAAAGGTTATAGACATAGGAGTGGGTACTTATTTATTTAGGTAACAAGCTATAGATTAACTTTGCTTTTTGAGTAAAAGGTTTTAATATAGATATGCTAACTTTGCCTTAGCTTAACACACAGGATATGGCCTGTAGGTTCTTGCATTACAGCCAAACTTACTTTAATATAAATTTATAAACCTATTACAATAAACCAAATACTTAAACAATAAGAAAAGATATATATGCAAGCAAGCAGGTTAGTTCTATAGGCTACAAGCTCCCGTTTGATGGGGTGGTTTGCACCAATGAACCCCGTCACACAGGTAGGATGTAGGTGGTTAAGTATTTGTGGGGACAGTTTTAACGCCATTTTTATAAAGATGATAGGCTGGGTTAGACTGAATAATAGTAATTTTTTTTTGTAGTTTGCACAGAACAGTGTTTGTTTTAAACACGTTACACCTACAGATGCACTGAGGCTTTTTTTTTTAGTGCTTTTTAAGTTTGAGTTGCAATGTGACAGTCCACCAGGGGAGGTGCATTAATGCATTTTTTATAGATGGATGTTTTTGGAGGTGACCTATAGAACGGACAGCAGTCAATTGCCTGTACACATTTTTGTTTGGATTAAATACTGGTAACAAGACCGTACATGAGACATACAAAGGCTTGGTCTACACTAAACCCCCAAATCAAACTAAGGTACGCAACTTCAGCTACGTGAATAACGTAGCTGAAGTCGACGTACCTTAGTTCGAACTTACCGCGGTCCACACCCGGCAGGCAGGCTCCCCCGTCGACTCCGCGTACTCCTCGCGGCGAGCAGGATTACCGGAGTCGACGGGGAGCACTTCTGAGTTCGATTTATCGCGTCCAGATTAGACGCGATAAATCGAACCCAGAAGTTCGATTGCCTGCCGCCGAACCAGCGCGTAAGTATAGACAAGCCCAAAGATTGTGCCATTATACAATTTTTTTTGAAAGAAAACAACTGTTTTGGTTGGGGTGAGGTGTTACAGATTTTATTTTTTTATAATACCCACTGACAAATGCTGGCATGAATTTAAACATGTGGATTGGGTTGTTTTTTTAGCTTTTGAAAACACTTGGGACAGTACCAACTTAATAGTTGCTTATTTTTAATTAAGTTAGGAACCTTTTTTAATTTTAAGTATTGTAATGCATTAGTGATTGCATTAACGACATTTTTCATATGCAGAGCATATTTTTTTTAATGTTGATTTTTGTGCTTATTGTTTAAAATGATTAGCTGATTAATTTTACATTGGGTTTTATTAAACAGTTGGTTATGTTATGCATATTATAAACAGTAAATTGCTTTTTTTGTGTACAAGTTTTGGGTTGAGTATAATAGTTTGTTTTTTTGTGTTAGTATGTTTTGTTTTACGTGCTCAGGCAATTGAGCACGACCATGTTGTTTGGTTTTATGGGACTGTAACAGTTTAGTTTTAAATTTGTGATTTTGGCTTAGTTTTACCCTTAGAGCAACAATAAGGTAGTAAATTAGAAATATTAATGTTTATTTTATGGTTGCAATTTGCTGGGCTTATTTGTTGGATGCTGTTTACTTACTTTTTGAGGAGGAGATTGCGGATTAGTATGATAGATTTTGTTTTTATTGCACATGCCTTTTGTTATTTTAATTTTATACTGCTGAACTGAGTTTATCGGTGATTCGGAAAGGTTCGATTTATTACTTACACAGCCCATGTTTCGGTGATTTATACAACAACATTACTTGTTTTTAAACTTAGGGATTTATTAATTATTATTAGGTTTTTTTTTTAAGTAAGCCTTTGCCTTTTGTTTGGATTTTTTTAATTTGGCTGTTACCTGCAAGTGGATTTGATTTAAATGTTTTTGCAGATTTTGCAGGTAGGTATTTAATTTTATTTTTTTTAATTGACTGCCACTAGTGTGCCAAATTAAATGTTTTGGTAATTGCATTGGTTGGCCTGTTATTTCTTTAAAGGGTACTTTATTAGTAGATGCAGCCGGTGTTGCTTTTAATGCCATTAAAATTAGAGGCATGAGAGTGTTTTAGTGATGTTTATTGGCATTAACCAGTTTTTTTTAACATTAGTTTTATTGTTTGATTGGTTTATTTTACCATTTTTAATGACTGTGGTTTGTACGGGATGTGTAGTTTTTGCGGGACTTTTATTAATTTAAGATAGCTCCTAAAGAACTCTTCAATTAAATGTGATTTTTGGTTTGATTTTACCTTTGCAGGGATTTTTTATTGAGAGAAGACTTGCTTTATTAGGACCTTGGCGGTGGCTTTTGCAGTATTGGCCTTAAGAGGAAATGCCTTTACTCACTTTGAAAAAGGATTGACCACTAATAGGTATTGGTTACCTCGGAGTTCTTGGCAAAGGACCTACAAAGTTAATCTGCAAAGTCATTTAAGGACCTTTATACACCTGAGATTTTAATGGCGCATATTTTTTGTACAAAGGATTTACTGTTAGCGACCCTTTTTTTTGGTTTTGGAAATCTTTAAAATTACTTTTACTATGTTTTTATTTGATTTTTGCATTTTTATTAAATTTGGTATGAGGTTTACCTTGATGGTAATGACTAGAACCAACAACAAAGAAATGATACCTATTAACAGAAACTGTTTTTTGGATTAATGGTTGGAAAGGCTTTTGTTCTTTGTTTTTTTTTAGATTTAATTGATTAAGATTGGGACACATATGTGGCTTCCCTTGGTATAGTAGGGCAGTTGGTAACAAAGATGGTGTTTTAATAGGTTTTACTGCAATATTGTTTGTTTTTGCAGCAGTAATGCCCCGTGGGCTAGGCGAGCATTTGAGACTTGCCCATTTTTTACCCTATTGGACAGTAAGACCTGAAAGGGAGTGTGCGAGCAGTGTAATATGATTGGACTGAGGCCAATTAGAAAAGAAAAGTGTTGTATGGCCCAACTGGTTGCCAATAGGTACTTTTTATAATTGTTATACTTAAGTTTAATTGATGACATTAAACTTGAGGCACAGGCCACAGGTTTGATTTTTTTTATGCCATTTTTGTGAAGCCACAGCCGCTAACGCATTAATACTTACCACTAACTTTAGATAATACAGTCAAACCTTGCAATAACGCGCCCCGCGATAACGCGAATTCAGATATAACGCGATCATAAGTTGGCTCCCCTTTATGGCTACAATACTGTTCACATTTTGACGGAATACTTTTTTTACAACATCTATAAATAAACCGCGTTCTTCCGGTCTTATAGGATAAAGTGACTCGTGGCCATTGCAGGCCCATTGCACTTAGTTCTCGGGTTGTACATGTGTATGGTGTTTACCTATAAACTTGTTATTAATTTCCTATTTTTTTAAAAATATTTTACCGTTATGGATACGCCAGTTCGCAAACGCAAGTCGTTTTCTGCCCAAGAGAAACTGTATGCCCTGGATCAACTAAAGAAGGGCAAACAACAAACTCAGCTTGCTAGAGATCTAGGAATTCGCGAATCCACTCTGCGAGGGTGGAAAAAAGAAGAAAAGCTCCGAAGCCTACCCTGCATTCTTGAAGAGGAAACTGGTTTACAGCGTAAAAAGGTCAAGTTTGCTAATGACGAAAGCCTAGATTCAGCCTTGTATCAATGGTTTGTCCAGGCTCGCTCAGAAGAAGTTCCCATTTCTGGCCCTATTCTGAAAGCTCAAGCAGAGAAATTTGATCACCTTATCAATGGAAATGAATCGAAATTTAAGTCGAGTAATGTCTGGCTAGACACTATAAGCCAAGTTCTTTTGTCTGGGGAAATCCGCTCAGCTGATAAAGAGGCTGCCAATTCCAACCCAATTGAGCTTAAAAAGTTGCTGGAGGAAAGTTGCTACACAGCTGATCAAGTTTACAACTGCGACGAGACTGATTTATGCTCTAAAATGTTACCCAATCGCACCTTTGCAATCAGGACTGATGGTCACAAACGAGAAGGCTTTAAGCAGAGGAAGGACCGAGTCACTCTCTTGTTTTGCGTCAACAAGTCTGGCAGCCACAAAGTCAGACCTCTGATGATCAGAAAAGCGAGGTCTCCCAGATGTTTTCATCATGTTAATATGAAGGCCCTTCCCTTTGAATACACCAACAGCAAGAATGCATGGATAATAGCTCCATATTTAAAGACTGGTTCCATAAAACTTTCGTGCCAGCCATTCGGGCTCATTTGTGAAAACTCAAGCAGGAGGAAAAAGCTATCCTCCTGCTGGATAATTGCCCTACCCACCCCTCAGCGGAAAATCTTGTCAGTCGTGACGGCAAGATTAAAGTCTCTTATCTCCCGAAGAACACTACTTCAGAAATCCAGCCACTGGACCAAGGCATCAGATCGGTATTTAAGCAAAACTATCGTCGCGAAATGATCAAGCGGATGGTAGCGGAAAACAACTCCTCCGTCGACACATCACTAGCATCACTCAACTTGAAAGAAGTCTGTCACCTCGGCGGGAAAGCCTGGGATGCTATCTCTGCATGTTGCATTGAACAATGCTGGATAAAGGGTCTTGGTCCAGCTTTTCCACCATCTACACACAATGATGGTAACAATGACGAGCCTGAATTTACAAGATTCATTGAAGATGACGTGTGTTTAGCCAAAGAAGCACTCAGAGAATATGAGCACAGTCATCATGATATCAACCTGTTTTCAGCAGATGACATCTGCCCCATATATGAACAGATGACGACAATGTTGCAAATGTCAGCGGGAAGAATGAAGCTGCACCACTAGAGCCCGAAACCAGTGGCGCTAATGACGACAACGACGATGGCACCTCAACTCCCCCACCAAAAGTGTCCGAGGCAGTAAAGCACCTAGAAGCCAGTTTGAGGTGGCTGGAAACTCAAGACGTGGACAGCGTCAAAATCCTCCAACTCAGAAGCATACTTGACTTTACTAGAAGCCAACAGTCCGCGGCAAATAAGCAAACCACACTAGATAGCTTTTTTAAGAAGTGATGAAATTTAAAATTATGGAGTCATGCAACCAGATTGACTTTGCACTCTGCGCAATGATTAGTATAGTCGATTTCACATGTTTCTTTTATGTACATGTAATTAAATTACTACTTTTCTGTTTAAAACACGCTGGGATAACTGTTTTTTTTTTTTTTTTTACAAGATTAAACTGACCGGCTTGAAATGGTAAATTTTCATAACCCTGCTATAAAGCGACCCCGCATTTAGCACGATCGAATTTTTTGGACCCCAATTATTGCGTTATAGCGGGGTTTCACAGTAGGGTATTTTAGGATTTGGAGTAATTAACAATGGCCTGTTTTAGCTGGGATACTGCTTTTGTGTGTTGCTTAGTAAATTTTATTGGATACTTTTTTTTTTTTTAAAGCGAACTACAAGCTACGAGCAGACATCTAACAGCTTTTTTTTTTTAAAACCAGTTTAGCTTTTTTTGTGCTTTGTTTTTACATTAAATACATTACTTACAAAACCCCCTGGGTTACAATGCTTAGAGATTATTTTATCAACAGCTATTTTTTAGCTGTTCTAAACCTTTTTTATGTTTTTGAATGCATTTTTTGGCAACGTTTTTTAAAACCATACTGCTGGTAACTTTAACAGACTTTACTTTTGCCCTTTACTTTACTTACCTTAACACGTAACATAGAACTTATTGAATTTTAACACTTTACTAGCTTATGTAATAAAACTATAATGAACCCTTTGCTGTTTTACTTTCAGAGGGGTAGCCGTGTTAGTCTGAATCTGTAAAAAGCAACAGAGGGTCCTGTGGCACCTTTAAGACTAACAGAAGTATTGGGAGCATAAGCTTTCGTGGGTAAGAACCGAAGTGAGGCTTCACAGAATTTACAAATATAAATTTATAAACCTATTACAATAAACCAAATACTTAAACTATATATTATATATATGCAAGCAAGCAGGTTAGTTCTATAGGCTTCATAATAGGTAAACTAAATCTCCCATGCTGCAGATTAAGCTGATTACTTCTTGTCCTGCCTTCAGTGGATATGGAGAATAATTCATCACTGTCCTCTTTATAACATCCCTTAACATATTTGAAGACTTACCGCACCGCCTCGTTGTTCTTTTCTCAAGACTAAACATACCCAGTTTTTTTAACTTTTCCTCATAGGTCAGGTTTTCTAAACCTTTTATCATTTCTGTTGCTCTCCTCTGGACTCTCTCCAATTTGACCACACCTTTCTTAAAGTGTGGTGCCCAAAATTGGACAATACTCCAGCTCAGGCTTTACCAGCACCAAGTAGAGTAGAACAATTACCTCCCGTGTCTTACATAATGACACTCCTGTTAATACACCCCAGAATATTACCTTTTTTGCAACTGATTCAAATTGCTGACTTGGTCAATCTTGTGATCCACTATCACCCTCAGATTCTTTTCAGCTAGACTGCTGCCTAACCAGTTATTCCTGATTTTGTATTTGTGCATTTGATTTTTCCTTCCCAAGGGTAGTATTTTGCATTTGTCTTTACTGAATTTCATCTTGTTGATTTCAGATTTATCAAGGTTGTTTTGAATTTTAATCTTGTGCTCCGAAGTGTTTGCAACCCCCTCCCAGTTTTGTGTCATTCGCAGGTTACATAAACGTACTTTCAACACCACTAAACAGATCATTAACAAAAAAGTTGACTAATACCAGATCCAGGACCCCATTAGACATTTCCTCCCAGTTTGACAGCAAGCCATTGATAACTACACTTTGAGTATGGTCTTTCACCCAGTTATGCACCCACTTTATAGTAAAGTAATCTAAACCACATTTTCCTAGATTGTTTATGAGAATGTCATGTGGGACTGTGTCAAATTAAAATCTTACTAAATCAAGATACATCATATCTACTGCTTCCCCCCATCCACTAGGTAAGTAACCCTGTCAAACAAGGAAATTAATTTGGTTTGGCATTATTTGTTCTTGACAAATCCATGCTGGTTATTACTTATTACCCTATTATCCACTAGTTACTTACAAATTGATTGTTTAATAATTTGTTCCAGTATCATTCCAAGTACCAACCAGGACTGAATGGTCTATAAAATTCCCCAAGTCCTCACTGTTCTGCTTTTTAAAGCTAGGTACTAGGTTCGCCCTTCTCCAGTCCTCTGGAACCTTACCTTGCCATGGGTTCTCTACCATACCTGCTAACAGTTCCAAGATTGCTTCAGCTAGTTCCTTAAGTACCTAGGGTGATTGCTACAGGGCCCTGACTTGAATTCATATAACTTTAACCTGTTCTTTCCCTGTGCTGGCCTGTGTTCCTTCCCCCTTGTTAATATTAATTGTGTTAAGCATCTGGTCACAATTAACCTTTTTAGTGAAGACTGAAGCAAAAAGGACATTAAACACCTCAGCCTTTTTGAGATTTGTTGTTGTTAGCGCTCCTTTTCCCATTAAGTAGTGGACCTACACCTTCATTAATTTTTCCTCTTGCTCCTAATGTATTTACAGAACCTCTTATTGCTTTTTTATGTCCCTTGCTAGGTGTAACTCATTCTCTGTTAGCTTTTCTGATTTGGTCCCTACATGCTTGCGCTATTCTTTTGTACTCCTCCTTAGCAATTTGTCTATATTTCCAATTTTTGTGGGATTCCCTTTTGATTTTCCCACCATTAAAGAGCTTCAGGTAGAGCCATATTGGCCTATTACTATTCCTCCTATCTTTCCTATGAATCAGGATAGTTTGCTGTGGTACCTTTAATATGGTCTTTTTGAGAAACTGCTAGCTGTCCTGAACTACTTTTTCCCTTAGATTTTCTCCCATTGAATCTTACCTACCAGTTCTCTGAGCTTCTTAAAGTCTGCCTTTTTAAAAAAAAGTTTATTGTCCTTATTTTGCTGCTCTCACACTTTCCTTTCCTTAGAATCATGAAATCCATCATTTTCATCCAAATTGCATCCTACGTTCAATTTTGCAACCAATTCCTCCCTGGTTAGTCAGAATCAAGTGTAAAATGACCGCCCCCCTGGTTATTCTTCTACCTTCTGATACAAGTTTCAGAGTGGTAGCCGTGTTAGTCTGTATCAGCAAAAACAACGAGGAGTCCTTGTGGCACCTTAAAGACTAACGAATTTATTTGGGCATAAGCTTTGCCACAAGGACTCCTTGCTGTTTCTTTTGATACAAAAAGTTGTCCCCAATACATTCTTTGAATGTATTGGAGACTGTGTTTTGCGGTATTACCTAACCAACTAGGGTGACCAGACAGCAAGTGTAAAAAAATCAGGACAGGGGTGGGGAGTAATAGGTGCCTATATAAGAAAAAGCCCCCAAAATTGGGACTGTCCCTATAAAATCAGGACATCTGGTCATCCTATAAACCAACAGATGTCTGGGTAGTTAAGAGACCTGGTAGCGATGGGTGACTCTTATTTGGGATATTTCTATTATTTGTTTTAGAAATGCCTCATCCACCTCCTTCTCCTGATTTGGTGGGTTATAGTAGACCCTTACCATCATGCCACCTCTGTTTTCCACCCTCATCTGCCTTTCATCTTCACCCAGAGACTTTCAACTGGTTTGCCTCACCTCCTTCTAGACTTTTAAACAAGTTTATATAATTCTACAGACTGTATGGACTACCCCAAACTGAAGGGACATAAGTAGGAAATAGCTCAGGGCAGTAAACTTCGACTCTGCTGGAAGAACCCTGCCGTAATTGCTCCACATAGGGTCTTGGGCTGGGCCGCATTAGAGAGCGAGGGCCAGAGTCTCCTTACCACTTCCCCTTAAGAGCTGAAGCCCAGATGCAAGTGGACACCAGAAGATTCCTGGCCAAAGATCAGGAACCACAACCACCTGGTCAGGGAACCAAGGGGCTGGATATCATGTGTGCTACGCAATAGGCCACTGGGCCCACAGAACAGCCTACAGCAACTCCTCACTTAAAGTCGTCCCAGCTAACATTGTTTCGTTGCTGATCAATTAGGGAACATGCTTAAAGTTGCACAATGCTCCCACATAACGTTGTTTCGCAGCCACCTGTTTTGTCCACTGCTTGCAGAAAGAGCTGCCCGTTGGAGCTAGCTGGTGGGGGCTTAGAATCAGGGTGGACCGGCAGCCCCCTTATCAGCTCCCCGCTCCCCTAAGTTACCTGTGCAGCAGCCACCCAGCAGGCTATCAATTGCTGGCAGTTCAGATGTCCCTCCCCCCACTGCCATGTGCTGCTCCTGCCCTCTGCCTTGGAGCTGCTCCCGGGAGCCTCCTGCTTGCTGTGCGAGGGGAGGGAAGGAGAAGAGGGGGGCTAATGTCAGGGTGTCCTCCTCCCCCCTGCTCCTGCCCTCACTTACCCCATTTCCATAGAGCGGGGGAGGGTGGGGACACAACAGGGCTCAGGACGGAGGGAGCATGCTGGCAGCAGGGGCTGTCTCAACTTGCTGATCAACTTAGAGTGGAGTCAGCGTAAAGGGGCAATGCGCATCTCTCTATCTCACACACACAGAGTGCGTGTCTGTCTGCCATGCTGTCTCCCCTCCCTCCATTTGTGCTGCTTTGTAGATTGTGAGGCTACATTAACAACATGTTAACCCTTGAGGGCTCAGCTGTTCTAGTTCATCGTTTAGCAGTAAGGCATTCCCTGGGAAATATCCCACCCTCTGACTTCACCACCTCAACCTAGCTTCACAATCATCATTGCTGTGTACAGTATTAAATTGTTTAAAACATGATATATATATATATATATATATATATATATATATATATATATATATATATATATTCTTTAGGGAGAGAGTGTTTGTTTTTGTCTGGTGAAAAAAATATTTCCCTGGAACCTAACCCCCCCCATTCACATTAACCTTAGGGGGAAATTGGATTTGCTTAACATCATTTTGCTTAAAGTCACATTTTTCAGGAACATAACTACAACATTAAGCTAGGAGTTACTGTATTACAGTTTACAAATACACAACTTATTTCCATGCAATTTGTTGGGCGTAAAGAGTATGACACTGCACTCTATATGATTTTATGAAAATATGCTAATGAGTGTGAATATAATGTAAGTGGAATATGCTTCATGCAAAAGGTCTCTTGTAAGGGATCATTACAAAGCTTATAATCTACTGAGTGTGGTCATCCTATTTGTATGTATGTATCATTCTTGTATCTGAAACTAGAAATATGAAATATAACTCCGAGGGCCTATTGTATTTATGCAAAGTGTGGGCCATTAATGGTGGTTTGGAATCTTGACGGCTCCCATTAACCAGGACAATTGACTGTAGATGGCTCTGTTTACTTGTAAGTCTTCCTGTATACCTGGGTGCTGGCAAGTGGGTAATGAAGTCTTACAGTGACATGTGATCATGTCACTTGAACTGGAATCCATCTTTAACCTGGTGCTTTTCCATTTAGAAGGCGGGATGGGAACCAAGAGAGGGACAAAGGATTCCCGCCTTGTGCAAAAGATATATATGGGGGTGGAACAGACCAAAGGAGGCTGAAGTCATTTGAAATCCTCTAGCTACCACCTAAGCTGGAACAAGTACTGTACCAGGGGAAAGGATTGTGCCCAAACTAGGAAGGCGTCTAGTCTGTGATAGAAGCTTATTGAAACATCTGAGGGTGAGATTTTAATCTGTACTCAGTTTTCTTACTGTATTAGGCTTAGACTTGCGTGTTTTATTTTATTTTGCTTGGCAATTCACTTTGTTCTGTCTGTTATTACTGGGAACCACTTCAATCCTACTTTTTGTATTTAATCAAAATCACCCTTTACTTATTAATTAACCCAGAGTATGTATTAATACCTGAGGGGGGCAAACAGCTGTGCATACCTCTCTATCAGTGTTACAGAGGGCGAACAATTTACGAGTTTACCCTGTAAAAGCTTTATATAGGGTAAAATAGATTTATTTCGGGTTTGGAGCCCATTGGGAGTTGGGTATCATAGAATATCAGGGTTGGAAGGGACCTCAGGAGGTCATCTAGTCCAACCCCCTGCTCAAAGTAGGACCAGTTCCCAACTAAATCATCCCAGCCAGGGCTTTGTCAAGCCTGACCTTAAAAACCTCTAAGGAAGGAGATTCCACCACCTCCCCAGGTAACCCATTCCAGTGCTTCACCACCCTCCTAGTGAAAAAGTTTTTCCTAATATCCAACCTAAACCTCCCCCACTGCAACTTGAGACCATTACTCCTTGTTCTGTCATCTGGTACCACTGAGAACAGTCTAGATCCATCCTCTTTGGAACCCCCTTTCAGGTAGTTGAAAACAGCTATCAAATCCCCCCTCATTCTTCTCTTCTGCAGACTAAACAATCCCAGTTCCCTCAGCCTCGCCTCATAAGTCATGTGCTCCAGCCCCCTAATCATTTTTGTTGCCCTCCTCTGGACTCTTTCCAATTTTTCCACATCCTTCTTGTAGTGTGGGACCCAAAAATGGACACAGTACTCCAGATGAGGCCTCACCGATGTCGAATAGAAGGGAATGATCACGTCCCTCAATCTGCTGGCAATGCCCCTACTTATACAGCCCAAAATGCCATTAGCCTTCTTGGCAACAAAAGCACACTGTTGACTCATATCCAGCTTCTCGTCCACTGTGACCCCTTGGTCCTTTTCTGCAGAACTACCACCTAGCCATTCGGTCCCTAGTCTGTAGCAGTGCATAGGATTCTTCTGTCCTAAGTGCAGGACTCTGCACTTGTCCTTGTTGAACCTCATCAGGTTTTTTTTTGGCCCATTCCTCTAATTTGTCTAGGTCCCTCTGTATCTGATCCCTACACTCCAGCATATCTACCACGCCTCCCAGTTTAGTGTCATCTGCAAACTTGCTGAGAGTGCAGTCCACACCATCCTCCAGATCATTAATAAAGATATTAAACAAAACTGGCCCCAGGACCGACCCTTGGGGCACTCCACTTGAAACCGGCTGCCAACTAGACATGGATCCATTGATCACTACCCCTTGAGCCCGACGATCTAGCCAGCTTTCTATCCACCTTACAGTCCATTCATCCAGCCCATACTGAGTGTTGGAGACAGGAACACTTCTTAAGCTATTTTCAGTTAAGTCTGCAGCTTTTGGGGGACGTGGTTCAGACCTGGGTCTGTGTTTGTAGCAGGCTAGCATGTCTAGCACAACCAGGCAGGGCACTGGAGTCCCAAGCTGCCAGGGAAAATGGGCGTAGAGGTAGTCTCAGCACATCAGGTGGCAGTTCCCGGAGGGGGGGGGGGGGGGGGTTCCTGTGATCCAACCCATCACAGAGAGGATGAAAGAGGTCTATAGTAAATCAGGTAAGCAGCATTATTTTTATGTAGCAAGGTTTAGCCAGTTTCTGAAGATAGATACTTTGGGGGCCTTAAAAAGTATAACTCTTACCCTTGCATCTAGTTAATTTAGGACCAAGTACTGTTACTGTTTAAGTCAATGGCAGAACTCTTAGTATTACCACCTCAAAAGGTTCAAAAAAAATTGTGTCGGACCACAAAAAAAAATCATGAGAGCTTTAATAATTTTAGGGTTCATTTTGTGCATCTTCAGGTTTTTGAGCCTTTAAGATTTATGTTTTCAAGTTTGTCTTTGTAATTAGGATGACTAGAAACACTTGTTTTTGAATTACAGCTGAGGTTCTTACATAATTAAGTGACTCAAGTTGCTGAGGCCTTAGGAAAAAATGTCACTAGAGTTGGCAACACTGCTCCTCTTTAATGGGAGCAGGTTGGGTTTAATTAAGGAATACATCTGCAGATTATCATTAATGCTTTGCTTAAAAGAGTGAAATAAATAGATTGAGCAATTTCAAGCATAGCTTGTATCTTCACTTTTGAACTTATTCGGCATGATTTTTAGTTTCACTTTCATAGTTCAGTACATTGTGGTGATATCATTATTCATTGCTGAGACATTTAAAGGATAGAACAGCCCATACAAATTTCAAGATTGTGGGAGGAGGAGTGAATCAAAAAGCAAAGATCTCAATGCAGTAATAAAATAAACAAAAAACAAAAAAGCAACAACAACAGATTTTTCAGATCCTAGCCATTACATTTTAATACTGCAAACCAGTAAAAACATTGAGTTCTGAATAAAGATACATCAGAGACAAGTGCATAAAAAGATACCTGTTTGAATAATACCACTTCAAGTTTACAGTTCATTAATCTGGAAAATTTAAATTCTTTCAACTACTGATACTCTAGTGGAAACAAAACCACAATCAGACAAGTAAATATGTAGATCAACCACATGATTTTTACATTATATTATCACAATCAACCATCTCTTCAGCAATTTTGATTTCTTGGTCTAGTTGTCAGATTACATGATGAAACATACAGGCCCCAAAATTACTTTTATTGTTAACTGCCTTATCCTCTGCATTGTACCGAAGCAAATTTGAATGGCTGGTTGAAAAGTATATATCACATGGATGCTTATGAAGTCAGAACACATACTTTAAATAAAAAGGAATTTATATAAAATATTTAAGATAATACAGATGCACTGAAACATTCTGACAAATATAATCTAAGTAGAAAACCATAAGAAAATATTAAAAGATGATGCACATTTGTATCTAAGGAATTATAAGCAAACTTTTATATTGTGTTATTTCAAACCTAACACAGGCTCATGTGATACTGCACCATAATCAGGCTTGGAAGGGATTAGATTTTAATTGGTAAATGTCAGTTCCACGGTACACATATAAACCAATGAAAAAATATTTTCACCAATGATAATCGAAATTTAGGCAAAGTAAGAAAAATGCTGTTTGAGAATTCAGAGTTTGATTTAATGTTGTTTATTTTGTATATTCTGACATGACAATTAATGTTTCAACAGCTAGTTTTAACTTTAACATCTATGATCATTAAATAGTCTAACCTCCCATAGTTTTACACACCTGTGAAAATTTAAATTGATATTTAAAAAAAATGCTGAAAAATAAACACTGATATCCATCAAAATTATGAAAAAAAAATTTGAATTCTGCCAAACCTAACCATAATGAATCCACACAAGGGGCAAGATTGAAGTTCAGTATACAACCTTAACTATCATTTTCTGACTGGAGAGTTTAGCCATAACTCTTAATATATTTTCCATCCCTCTGGATTTTAGGGTCTTTCATGTATTTAAAATGCTTTGTACAAGTAAAAAAGCAGACTCTGTATATGGTATAAAGTTAGAGAAAACAGTGGTGCAGAGACATAGTACAGTGAAGAGAAAAGCATTCACAAAAAAAAGTTTTAAAGGCGATACGAGGATAGATTGTGCATACGCTACAATCAGATATTTACAATTTTTTCTCTTATAATTACTATAATATATGTAAGGAATACCTTAAGGCAAATAACTGGAAAGAGTAATTACAACCACATTTGAGAAAGCTACATACTGTTCCACACTTATTACTGAGTTGTTTTTGTTTTTTAAGCTCTTTTCATTAGACAAAGACACAAGGGAAAACAGGAGCAAAGACGAAATGGACCAAAGGAACTTACTCAAGCAAATTTTCCAAAATTTTGAATTAAACTTATATAAAATGAGCAAGAGATTCTAATTTTAAGCACCAATCTCAAGCAGACCAACATCAGAATCCATTAACTAACTGATTTAGGAGCTCTTTAAAATGAGCTATCAAAATCGCAGGAAAAATATATTTATGTCACCCATAGCTTCGCAGTACACAGATTCCTTACCTGTATTACTTATTTAATTCATCCCTCAAAGAAACATTTTTCTTCCTTTCTGAATAGTTCCACTCAAGTCTGAGGGGAAAATCCATTAATGCTAAGTATTTCTCTTCCTCTTGGCTGCATCTATAATTTAATCCCTCTAAACTGTAGATACAAAATGAATCTGGATTAATGGAGCTGCCAGATAGATTTTGAATCTGAAGTTATTGTCTTTGAGTCATCACTGTTTCATTAGGTCACTTGTCCAGATTAAATAATTTTAATAGTCTTGTTTGAGTCCTAATAATTTGAAATTATGTCTCAATTTAAGAAGAACTAACTCCATCTTTCTTCCTCATGTTTTGTACAATGTACAACACAGATCTGAGCCCTTCCCTCCAAAAATAAAACGGCATGATTAGTTACTTATAGGAGTTTTCTACTCTTCTTCCCTTCCTGATTAACAGAACATCTATTGGAAAAATAAAATTTCTAGAAGTCATGTATAATTATTATCCTGGTTATGGTGCAAATGTTTTGTCAAAAAGAAGCATCTTGCAGCATAATATGAAGAGTATCCATTAGTCTGATATCTTCCAGATAATCATTCTACAGTTGAACCCCCTTGACTGAGAATGTTTTATCTTTCAAGCGCTTTGTCCTGGGCTTTGCAAGCAGCTCTGTCCAAGGAAAGTGTAGCTGTCATGGCTAGTCATGAATAGAGATGGTCGCTAAAGTTGCTGGATCAAAATCTTTTGAAGCTTTGGAGGTAAGGATCTGGCCTTGAACTGAAAACAGAAGAGAAATAGAATCCAATTCCAGACCTAAACCTTCATTTTTTATTCTCTCTTTTGAAGCCTTCTTCTTATCCACACATCAGCAATTCCTCAAAATGTATATTTTTTACTTTTTTTTCAGAAATAGCAGCAATTGTGCTCTCTTTATCTTTGGGGGAAGTTATGCAATGCACTACTACTCCAAATCTCCAATCACAACGAAGGAATAAGCAAAAGCTCTCCATTCCAATCCAGAAGCCTCCAGATGTTACACACACAGTGCAAGCAAGGGAAACAGAAGAAAGAACAGTCTTTCATTGCAAGAGTGTCTGCAGAAAAGCTTCCTAAATAGCTGGAAAGTGTAGCCGACACAACTAGCAGGTGCAGCCAAATCAAAAGCACATTTAAATCCACTACAGCATCAACTCAAACTACAGAAAGCACACACGATACTTTTGCTGGGTGCTGAAGACAAAGTAACTTTTTGTAGAATTCATAGCAGGCATCACTGCAGAATAAATTGTAAGAAAAGTATTTTTCCTCATAATCCCAATTTATGATATATTAAACATATATACGTGGTTGTGGCTTGGATTTAAAATGCACAGAAGTAGGAAATGCAGTTTTATGTTCTCCGCAAGTCCATTAACAACCATAACTCTTGGGCATATGTAGTGTCAATGATACACTACACATTCAAATGAAATGTACTGAGTCTTAGAAGAAATTTACAAGCTCCAGTAATGTCAGCCTCACAGTACACTGCATCTTCCGGGACACACAGGTTTTGAAATTTGAACTTGGACCAGAAGAAAGGTATGCAAACCTACTGGACCCCCTTAAATGCCATCTTAGCAGAAGTCCATCCCCCTCCCATTTGGAAAGGAAGAGATGAAAGTATTAACCTTAAAAGTCTCAGAGGCTTTTCAGTTGGGCGCTCTATGCTAGCATTAAAATTTCATACACTGACTGCGTAATGTTCAGTGCAAGTTGTATCTGCATTGAATGTGTGATTTAAGACAACACATTCAAATAAACAGTCAAGGGGAAAACGTAAAAGGGGAAACAGGTAATGGGAATGGTTTGGAACAGTTATTGTTGCACAACAAAAGGAATGCAGTTCAAGAGTCATATGTCTGAAGTGTTGAACTTATGTATTACTTGTAACAAGTTATTATCATTGAAAAATTAGAGGAAACATATTTCCTTTGTGCATTTAACAGTCCCGTGTGTCTAGTCAGTTTCATTTTCTAGGTCATTCATTACTATGAAGCTATCACACTCTCATGTACTGCTCTGCAGGGAGCCCAAAACATGCTCTCTAAGGTTCCCCAAGATGGGTTCTCAACCTTTTTATTTCTGAGGCCCCACCCCCAACATATTATTAAAACTCCAGAGCTGTGGACACCTGGTTGAGAGCTGCTGCTCTAAGACAGTGCTTTAAACCTTTTTCCATTTGGGAACCCCTACAAAATTTCAGAAGGAGGTGTGGACACTTTGGAAATCTTAGACAGTCTGCAGACCCCCAGAGGTCTGTGAACCACAGGTTGAAAACCATTGCTCTCAGAGCTTTAGCAGTAAATGTCAGCATATCTACAGCTCCTGCATTCAGAGTTTTGTTGGAAGCTGCTATATAATTATATCCCATTTAGTAAACAAAAGCACTTCTACATTTCTATTTTTTAAAGTAAGAGTTCTCATGAAATATTTATGCACTATAGAGAGCAGCAGTTATCTGGTCAGGAAGATGACTTCCCTCCCAGCACCTCTATAGTGAATTAACAAGGGGAGTGAGTGGGAGGCTCTCTCCACTCTTCAGTTGCCCGCAATGAGCAAAAGAGGACTTTCTACCACTGTAGGGCTCTATGAAATCCACATTAACGAGAACACGGACGGAATTGTAGAATCAAAACAATAACCTGGAATCCAGGCTCTTTCCAGCACTAGGACCGCAGTGGCAGGTGAGCAGGGCAGGCTGCACAACTGAGCTACATGCAGTTGCTGGAGGTAAGAGACCAACAGGCTTGGGGAGGAAGTTTCAGGGGGCTAGGGCCATGAGGGAATGTACACGTTCGGGGAGAAGGGCCCGCATCTGGGATTTAAGGGCAGTTTCTGAGAACTCAGTTCCTTGTGGTGTCAGTTTCATGTCAGGAGTTGCAGGTCCCAGGCAGAACCCAGCTACACAACAAAACATTGATCAGCACAACAAGCAACCACTTCTCATCCCTCACCAGAACTGTGTGAACAGTGGTTGGTGTTTCTGCGCAGCTCTCAACGTGAGCCCACCGGATCTTTACGCTTACTGGAAGGTTATGAAGGGATGAGTGCCTAAAGTAGCAGAGCTTGCCCTACCTTATGTCCTCTTCCCTGTCAGCTCTGTAGACACAGAGAGAAGCTCAGTAAATATAAAAATCTACTTACAGACAAGAGGGAATCACTTTCTGAGAAAAACACTAAAAGGCTAATCACATTGTACCACAATGGAGATGTCTGCCAGAGATGGCAAAAATAGTGACATTTTAAGTTTGTGAATTTGTAATGCTACTCAGTAATAAAGTACTGATTTGATAGTTTGAAATTATTTAATCAAATCTTAAATTAATTTCAGCATTTCTTCAGCATATAGGAAGCTTGAAAGTTTGGAGTTTAATTTAAAATGGCAACAAGGACTGCTGCAAGGATGAATTATTTTATGTTTAGTGCATTTTATTTTTTAATTATTCAAATATGAATACAGTTAAATTTGACACCGCAAGAGGCTGGTGCACAGTGGCCTCAACCACCTCTGCAGAATGCACAGAACCCTGCTGTAGTTATGGGCAATTTTAATAGTCACCACATGCAATGGGGCTATGCAGCAAACAGCATGGCAGGCGAAGAACTGACACACTGGGCGTCGGCAAATGATATACTCCTCCTTTTTGATGCAAAACAGTGCGTCACTTTCCCCTCTGCAAGGTGGGGTAGACAACATTGCCCTGCCCTGTCATTCATCTCTAAAGATGATACAGGCACACCAATACCTGTATCGCAGATGGTCTTCAGTAAATTCCAGAACAGCCAGCACAGACCAATACTGAACCATATTGGCATTCAAATCCCACTTCTCTACTCAAATCCAGCACTGCGCTGGAACGTCAAAGAAGCAGACTGGGTCGCTTTTACTATAACCGTGGACAACACAATCTCCAACAGTTCCCCAATACCAAAGACTTTTGACAGTTTTATTGCACTCAATCTCCACCACAAAGAAGAACATCCCCCAGGGACTCAAATCATTGTACACTCCTTGCTGGGCTGCAGAGCGCAAAGAGCTCTGTGACATTCCCCCGGAGTTATCTGGACCAGTGATTTGCTAGGTCATTCCAATCCTCGACTCTGCATGCCAGCCTTACCCTGCTCTGCTGTAAGAGCCCCCACTCCCAGGCTGTTCACACACAGCCTCTAGCACGTAAGCTGCTCCCAGCTACGTGAGTGGACACTCTTGGCCAGCTGCTGCTTGGATTGTGCAACCGAATGACACTAGCCAATCTCGCCGGTCCCAGACAACCCCAGGAAGCTCTGTCTTGCAGTGTCCAGTTATGCCCGCTGGACGCTGCACACTTATACGAGTTTGTCAATTTAACAAAGAAATGGATATGTACCAGGCTTGTTATCCCAAGGGGAGTCTCTGACAGCTTCAAACCAAATGCACTGCTTCAGGTAGAATAAACAAACAAATTTATTAACTACAAAGATAGATTTTAAGTGATTATAAGTCAAAGCACAACAAGTCAGATTTGGTCAAATAATAAAAGCAAAACGCATTCTAAGCTGATCTTAACAGTTTCAGTGCCCTTACAAACTTAAATGCTTCTCACCACAGGCTGGCTGGCTGTGCTTCAGCCAGGCTCTCCCATTTGATCAGCGCTTCAGTCACTTGGTGGTGGTGTCTGTAGATGGATGTGGGAGAGAGCGAGAGAGAGAGAGAGAGCGCACGCGTGCATGGCAAATGTCTCTCCTTTTTATCATGTCTTTTCTTCCCTCTTGGCTTTGCCCCCCAACCTTCTTTCAGAGTCAGGTAAGCATTACCTCGTTGTAGTCCCAAACTGACTAAGGGAAGGGGGGTGACTCACTCGAGAGTCCAATAGATCCTTTGTTGCTGCCTAGGCCATGTCCTTTGTTCCTGTGAGGCTGGGCTTGTCCCATACATGGCCCTGATGAGGCGTGACCTGCCCCTCTGCTCCTGGAGAGTTTTTCCTGGGCCTCTGCTCCTGGAGAGTTTTTGCCTGCGCATGTTTTAAGCCATGAGGACACATTTTCAGTCTTATAACTATATACATAAAATTACAAACTATAACAACAATGCTCAGTGCATCATGAGCCTTCTGAAGACACTCAATATGACAAACTTTGCATTGGATACCACACAACCATATTATAGGGATGAACATGGGGGTACAGGGTGTTCCCCAGAGGTACAGAGCAACACAAACTCCTCCACAAATATGATGATTCTAGAGACCTAGAAATTTGAAAGATCCTCCTGGCATCACTGGATCCAGCAAGGCAGAAATGGTGGCTTGAATGCGTAGGTCTAAACTTCACATACTTGAGCAGACATGCCTAGAACTTGCTGAGGCTGCAAATCCTCACGTGCCACTAGGCTGCAGATGAAAGCCAATGCTCTCACTCCTAAAGTTTTGTGGACATCAAAACAGCCAGTGAACAAACAGTATCGCAGACAAGTCCAGCATTGACTTTAGCAGGTGACATCCACATGCCCTCCAGCATTCCAATGGTCTGGACCATTCACAGGTAAGGAGATTGATGCAAGAAATTGGGAAAAGCAGCAGGAAAAGATGGTGTCCATCCTGAGTCCACTGGCATGGAAATAGCAGATGCAACTTTTCACCAACATCCTGAAGACCAGTGAAATCCCCGTGTGTGGAGAAAAGCCAAGGTTATTGCACTCCTAAAGCCTGGAAGACCTGCAGATCACCCTTCTAGTTACAGGTTAATCTCCCTCTTGAGGACCACCTACATGGTGATGTGATTAGATATGATTCTAAACCAAATCAGGCCCAAGTGGTTGCAAACCAACCCAAGCAGCAAGCTGGACCACACAGAAGTTGCGGTGACCAGGTCCTGGCCCTCACTATAAACATCAAAGCTATATTCCAATGAAAACTCAAGACCAGTACTGCTTTCATCCATCTGTCAGCAGGATATGACAGTCTGGAAGGGTCGTCTGCTACTGAAGCTGGCCAAAGAGATCCTCTGGGTGCAGATTTTCAGGCTGCTGAACACCATCAGCATACCCCTCAGAAGTCAAGCCAGTAAGATGCTCACTTTGAATAATGGGTTATCACAAGGCTCTGTACTTGCTCCAACACTCTTCAATATATACATGAGCGATATGCCTGAAATGATAGCACAGAAGTTTGTGTATTCTGATGATTTGGCATTCGCAATTCAGGCCCATAGCTTTAAAGAATTTGAAGTGACCCTACACCTCTACCATGGCTTTCTATTTAGCAAACATCAAATCTCCAGTTATCCATCAAGATATAGCCACAGCACAAGAACTTAAATGCACCAAAAACTACCCAGACCTTCCCATCTCGCAGATTATGGAGAACAACATACCCCAACAGTGCCTGAAATCATGAAAACTCATGACCATCTCATGTCTATGGATGCGGCCTAGAAACGGCAAAGCATCTGGACTCCATCTACCATTCCAACCAAGCTTATTGTTAATGACCCAACAAGCCGCCCTCCCGGTTTCAACCTGCCACGCAGACTTTGGACCACATTGAGCTTTATCTGAACAAACCATGGAAGATACAACTACTTGATGCACAAGTGTAAAATCAGAGACTCATTTTCATGCAACTGCGGTGAGAACATCCAAACCATCAAACACATCATAATTCAGCACCCCAAACATGGATTCAAAGGTGAATTGGATGATACCCACCACAGCACAGAAGAGGCCTTGAAATGGCTTATAGACCTACAACTGCATCTATCAAATGTCACTCTGCAGATGCCAAATGCTCATGAGAGATTAAATGATTCAAAAACAGTGAATATTTTCATGTGAAAATTACACTAATCATTTTATATAGTCTTCACTGAATATTTATAAAAGTAACTGCTATGTAAAAATACCTTTCTTCAAAAAAATTTTTGCTTACTGGTAATCTAAGATGTACTGCATGTATGCACGTTTGTGATTTCTTAACAGGCCTCAGAAATGGAAATGGACAATATATTATTATAGAAAGTAACAGGACAAAACAATAATACAAACAAAACTGAAGATTAAGAAATGAAAACCATCAGAGATAACAAATAAATTTAGAAAATAAACAGAAATGAGAAATATGGAATTTTTGTGAGGAAATACAGTTGATTAGTTGGAAAAATAACTGCATGGCACTCACAGAGGAAGAGGAATTTGTATTAAGATGAACAAAATATAACTAGGAGTAATGGAATTAAATAAATACAGGAAAAATGTAGGATAAATGTCAGGCAACACAAACTTTGACAGTAAAGTCATTTAAACTGTAGAATTCTCTCTTAAGCAGGTAGAAAAACCTTGCCATTTTACTCATTTTAAAGTAGACTGAACACTAGTTACTGTATAAAAGAGAATAATCTAACACCGGGAAAAGAATAGACTAAGTGATGTAACAAGTCATCTTCATCTTCTGTAAGTTAAGTAAAAATAAATATAAATAAAAATATAGTTGATAGAATGCATTTTCATGTCAGTCAACTTTTCACATTGTACTTAATAAAACATATGGACTTACAGAGGACAGCCACAGCTCCAGACTCAAACAAGAGGCACTCTTCCTTATTTCTGGTTTCCACTATCACACTGAATGGAGGTGGATCCAGTTTGTGGTAGACCCGATATCCTTTGCTGAAAGCCATTTTTCCTTTATCAGAGGCAGCCCTGTCCAATACAAGACTATGTTAGTGAAAGCTTCTGTACCTTCAGGGTTCTCACTGCAAAGCAGCCCCAATTCTTATCCTCACTCAGGTATTTTAAGAGAGTATCTAATTGGGGGTTGGGTGAAGACATGAAATGTCATGAGGAAGACAGACAGAACCCACACAAGGGCTGAATGATTTAGGATAAAGCTCAGTTTGCTTAGAAAAATGTATTCAAGGGATATTTATAGACAAGCATTACAGTGAGTTGGTTTTTAGAACATACGCACTTAAATAAGCAACTTTTAAAAGAGCTCATTTGCAAATTTCACCAAGTTAAATAATGTTTGTGAAATAGTTTGTTAACAGATTATGATTTCTTGGATGACAGAGAGTCATTGACAAACAGATCACACTGAGCAAAAAGAGTGACAGCTACCTAATGATGAAAGTAGGTGACTGGGAGCCCAGATAGAGCTAGCTAAAAATGGAACCTATTAGTGACTCTGACCAAAGGGACACTGTCAATAGTTTAAGCCCAAAAGCTGTTTATTTTTACAAAACTTAGTGGTGACAGAAATGTTTTTGGTACTACTGTCATTTTAATGGATACAGGTTTTTGTTGTGGTTTGTTTGGATTTAAACCTTCCTCTCAATCATTACAACACTAGGCTAGTGAAATTGACTAGAAACCAGAAGATAAGACTCCCTAAGGAGACTATAAATTAAAGTGAACTCAGAGTCATTTGGCTAATTTTAATCACACAAAACAATAAAAACAAAAAGGATAGGGGGAAAAGTACAAAAGGGGAAAAGCAAGTAAAACAAAGAACACTATTACAGCAATCTAACGTGTTGTTAGTAACAAGGGCAAGGCCTTTTTAAAACATCTGGGTTACCTTTTATCCTAGCAATACGACCTGAGCCTCTCCATTTCTCAATTCCCGTCTCTAGAAAGGGCCCGATATTTACCGGTCTCCTCACGGGGAGGGGGCGCAGCGGGCACAGAGCGCTCTGCCATGCTCGGATTATTCCCCTCCTAGGGCCAGAGACTCCGCGGAGGACGAACGGCAGCGCCGGAGCGGCGGGGAGGGGAAGGGACGAGACACGGGCGAGGTCACCCCGGGCGCGGCTCCCTCGGGGCTCCCTGGGATAATGCCCGGGGGCCGTGCGTGGTGAACAGCTCACGCGGGGGGGAGGGGCGCAGAAGCCCCCCCCAAGGCAGGGACAGGCAAACCCGAGAGCTGGGAGACAAGCGGCCCTGCCCCTCCCCTGGGGACGGACAGACAAACCCAAACACCTCCCCACCGACGGACGGACAGACTGACAGGCCGTGTGGGCGCCGCTGATGTTCAGTCATCCACCATCTTGTGCAGCTGCTGCGGCGCCGCTTTCCTCAGCCCCGCGCCGGTCGCACCCGGTGCTGAGCAGCGCAGCCTCCACCTGCCCCGGGCCACAGTGACACCGTCCCCGTCCCCGATCCCCGCAGGCCCCGGCCCCTCACCGGCTACGCCGCCACCTCCAGGGGCGCCTCCTGCTACTGCAGCTGCTGCCGGCGACAGCGGCTACCTCACTTCCGCTCTGGTCCGACCATCTCTTCCGCATTGCGCCGCCCGGGGCCGGAAGTTGGGGGGTGAGGAGGGAGAGCTGAGCTGCGCGTGGCGCTGGGTGCGCGAGGCAGTGAGAAGGGGCCGTTGCTGTCACGTATATAAGCGCTCACGAGCCTCCAAGCGGAGGGGTGCGCGAGACCCCCGCATCCTTGCGGGGTATGGCGCGTCCCACCCCTGCCTCGGCCTGGCGGGGGGGAGGTAGAGTGTCGGCGCCGCCCCATGGCTCGCGCTGGGACCCTCAGGGGGCCGGGGTGTCGCCGCGGGCCGACATGGGGGAGGGGAATATGAGTTAAATTTGTGTCTAAAATGAGCGACCGTGCCGGGAACCCGCCCCCGCGGGCCGGCTGAGCCCCGAGGGGAGTGAGAGTGGTCGGGGCTGGGGGGTATTAGCCCAGCCTCGGGTTGGGGGTTGAGGCCTGCAGGGTCTGGGGAACCCGCCCGACCAAGAGGAGCCTACTGCAGTGTTGCCAGCGCTTCTGATTTTAAAACCTCATCTCCTGGGATCAGGGGAGAATCTGCTTTTCTTAAACAAACCACCCTCAACTACGTGGCTGTCTCGTGTGGGTTTGGGGGTTGCTTGCTGTGTGCTGAGCTTGTGTGTGTTTGTCTGTTTGAAGGACCATGTGCTGTGGCTGGGGGTTGGAAGCGGTGAGCTTGTAAACAAGGTTTGAAATCTAGAAGCCTCTGTTCATTGGCTGAGCCTTAGTCAGTGGTCGGGGCTATCAGGAAGGCCTGGGCTTTATAAAGCTGTGAGCAAGCAACCAGGGGCTGCTAACAGGGAGTTTGGAAGGGGACAAGGTACACTTGCCATTCTTCAAACCAAACTATAATCAAAACTTCTTGATTTAAACAAAAACCCTTTCATTAACCTAGGTAGCTGTGGGACAGAATGCAGGTAGAAGCCCAGCAGCAGAGTGAGGGCTAGTGTGTTCATTGCGCTCAGTGTAGCATGTATAATTACCTGCCTATTGGGTGGGTGGTGTATGTGTGCATTTGGTGCATGGAGCTCCTAGCCCTCAGAGACCACTTACGGGCTTTGGAGACCAGGGTGGCGGAACTATAGGACCTAAGGGAAGCAGAAAGGTATGTTGATGAGGCTTTCTGGGACACTAGATTTGTCCCACCTCCGGTCAGACAGCCCCTGCACTGTTAAGGAGGATGAAAGGCTCAGGGAAGGAGAGTGGTCAACGGGAGCAGAGGGAAACCTTCCCATAGTTGGGACCCTCCTTCCAAATGATGTTGGGGTATCCTCTCACACTGAGGTTACCTCTCCGGGGGAGAGAACTCCAGTCATTAGGAAAAGGCAGGTGTTAGTAATGGGAGATTTGATCATTAGAAACGTAGATAGCTGGGTTTGTGATGACCAGGAGAACTGTATGGTGACTTGTCTGCCTGGTGCGAAGGTTGCAGCTCTCTCGAGGCATCTAGATAGACTTATGTGTAGTGCTGGGGAGGAGCCGGTGGTTGTGGTACATGTAGGTACCAATGACATAGGGAAGGGTAGGAGAGATGTCCTGGAGGCCAAATTTAGGCTGCTAGGAAAGAGACTGAAATCCAGGATCTCTATGGTGGCATTCTCAGAAATGCTTCCAGTTCCACATGCAGGGCCAGGTAGGCAGGCAGAGCTTCAGAGTCTCAATGCATAGATGAGACGATGGTGTAGAGAGGAGGGGTTTAGATTTATTAGGAACTGGGGAAACTTTTGAATGGGGGGAGCCTCTACAGGAAGGATGGGCTCCATCTAAACTAAAGTGGATCCAGACTGCTGGCACTTAACATTTAAAAAGCTTGCAGAGCAGTTTTTAAACTAAGAGATGGGGGAAAGCCAACTGCTGCAGAGGAGCATGTGGATCGGACAGAGACTTCTCTTGGAGGAGAGTCTATTAATTGAGATTCTCTAGATTTTAGTCAGGAGGAGAAGATTGAAGAGGATAAAGTAAGGGCCAGATCAGACAAGAAACATTCACGTAAAAAAGAATCTGACATATCAGAAAAGGGCAGACATATAAACCCCAATATACATACAATATGATGGAGGCTAATTTAGCTACAACTAAGCAGGGAAGAGATCTTGGAGTCATCGTGGACAGTTCTCTGAAGATGTTCACACAGTGTGCAGCGGCAGTCAAAAAAGCAAACAGGATGTTAGGAATCATTAAAAAAGGGATAGAGAATAAGATGGAGAATATCTTATTGCCCTTATATAAATCAATGGTACGCCCACATCTTGAATACTGTGTACAGATGTGGTCTCCTCATCTCAAAAAAGATATACTGGCATTAGAAAAAGTTCAGCGAAGGACAACTAAAATGATTAGGGATTTGGAACGGGTCACATATGAGGAGAGATTAAAGAGGCTTGGACTTTCAGCTTGGAAAAGAGGAGACTAAGGGGAGCTATGATAGAGGTATATAAAATCATGAGTGGTGTGGAGAAAGTGAATAAGGAAAAGTTATTTACTTGTTCCCATAATATCAGAACTAGGGGCAGGTTTAAAACAAATAATGAAATTAATGGCAGCAGGTTTAAAACAAATAAAAGGAAGTTCTTCACACAGCGCACAGTCAACCTGTCAAACTTCTTGCCTGAGGAGGTTGTGAAGGCTAGGACTATAACAGGGTGTAAAAGAGAACTAGATAAATTCATGGTGGTTAAGTCCATTAATGGCTATTAGCCAGGATGGGTAAGGAATGGTGTCCCTAGCCTCTGTTTATCAGAGGGTGGAGATGGATGTCAGGAGAGAGATCACTTGATCATTATCTGTTAGATTCATTCCCTCCAGGGCACCTGGCATTGGCCTCTGTTGGTAGACAGGATACTGGGCTGAATGAACCTTTGGTCTGACCCAGTATGGCTGTTCTTATGTTCTTAACTGGCTGGCTGGGTGGTTGCTGAGAAAACTTGCATGGTAACTTTTTAGTAAAAGTCAAGGACAGGACAGGTCATGGGCAATAAAACAAGAATTCTGGGAACCCCATGACCTGTCCATGACTTTTACTAAAAATAACTGGCAAAATGGGAATGGGGTGGTGGGGTCCACCACTCACCACGCCACCCAGCAGCTGGGAGCTCCACCCACGCCACCCTGGGACTGAAGCAGAAAATGTCTCAGAGGTCTCTGGAAGTCATGGATTCTGTGACCTCCATGATAAAATCTTATCCTTACTTGTGGGTGATGGAAAGTTTGTCCTCTTCCCCTAATGGGGGTGATGCCCTCATGTCCAGAGTGGCCTCCCAGGGTCTGCTTCAAAGCACGTTGAAGTCAAGGGAAAGACTTTGGATCAGGCCATGTCCAACCACATTTACAATGTCCTTTAAGACCTGTTTTCCTCAAGGTCAATTGGTGGTGTGATATGTGGCTAGGGAAGGTTGGCACGCCACTTTTTTAAAAAAATTAAACCACCACTATAAATTATAAGTCTATCACTGATCTCAAGCCCTGTTCCTGCAAACATTTACACATGAGTAGTCCCACTAAGCTCAAAGGACTTGGAGTTAAGCACATACTTAAGTGTTTGCAGGCTGAGGGTCCCTCAGTTGTAAACTCTTCAGGGCAGAGACCATATCCACATTTTATGTGTTTGAACTGCCATTGAGCTACATGATGTGCAGTCCTGGCTGGGGCATCTCCGTGCAGCTATGGTAATACATCAAACACTGGTCAAAATGGCCCTACCAGATTTCACAGGCCAGTATCCAGCAAAGTACCTAAGCACATATTTGTAAGCATATGAGTAGTCCTACTGAAGTCAGAGTATATTGTATGTGATTTGTTGGATTGGGTTTTTAATTTGTCAACCTTTTTATTATTCATTTTGCCCCTCTTATTATTCTACTTTGATTAATGTATTTTGTACATCTTTACTCTAAATGAGGTTTAAAATTATAAATACAAATGTTTAAATGCCATTAAACAATCTAATAGAAACACACTAATGCGACTAACACAGTTAATGCCACTGCAGAATTTATTTCCGAGGTATGCTGGATGCAGAAAGATGCTCAGCTCTTGTAACAAAACATCCATTTTACTAGACTAGCATGAGGTTCAGTTTCAGGTAAAACATGACTATCCCTCTATCTGCAGCTACAAATTTATGGAGCCTCCTAGTTATAGTTCCCATTTATCTCAAGCTCGTATCTCTCAACTATTAACTCTAAAATAGAATGATGAATAATTTGTGCACTTAAATTTAAAACCAGATTGTCATTTTAGACACTGGATTTATTCCCCAGGTTTTAGAAACATGATCGTGGGATATTTAATTTCCACTTGGGTAACTATCAAATGGACAGGTAGGGTTGTCACATTTAATTGTCTGCCTTTCAAGAAAAGAAAAATATAACTTCAAAATTTATATCATGCAGCAACATTAGGTAGTTAAATGAGGTTAAAGTCTTCATATAAAAGCATTGTTACATCATAGCAGCATGTTTCCATGCAGGTTCCCTAAAATAATTTTGAGGCTCTAACATTCTGAAAGATTCAGTGGAATGAGTTTTGGGGTAAATAAGAGAGAAATCTCAGATTAAGAACTCATGCAAAGATTGGTACCTGAAAGAGAGAAAAGATCACATGCTAAATTCTCCCCTTCCCCTCCCCAAACTTTTCAGTGTCAAATTTAACTTCCTTTTATGTTATTTGGGTGCTAGGTCCTTTTCTTATTGCTAATGACTTTGCTCTTATTTTACAAAAAGGCTCCTTTTCAGAATAATCCAATCACTCAAGTGCTGCAGGTGGGGGAGATTAGTAATTCAACAGGACATCATCTACCCCCAGCCCCAAGTCATTACTGATTTAATAGCCCAGTAATCCTGACATTCTTCCAGTGAATTTAAAATCGAGGGTCTAATAAGCTGTGGCCACTAGAGACCCCATAAAACTTACTGGAAAATTTAGGGAGTGCATGTTTTTCTGGCCAAATGCCAATTTGATATTTATTTACTTGGGACCTTCCTACATCCAGCTAGCAATTTTAATTGACTACTGTCCTATTGAAATATGGAGATATACCTATCTCATAGAACTGGAAGGGACCTTAAAAGGTCATGGAGTCCAGCCCCATCTTCACTAGCAGGACTTGGTCCTGATTTTGCCCCCATCCCTAAATAGCCCCCTTGAGGATTGAACTCTCAACCCTGGGTTTAGCAGGCTAATGCTCAAACCACTGAGCTATCTCTCACCCCTAAACTATGGTGCTGTGCAATTATATCCCCCTCTAGAGATAGCTGTATAGCATTGCTGAATGAATGAATTCTTGCATAAAGCTACATAGTTTATAAAGTGCTTTGAGATAAATGCTACATTAATGAAATTTTAATTTGTCACTAAAGATGCAACACTTTTAAACAAATAAGGTTCTCTCTCTAGCTGAATATTGTGCTCAAGTATTTCTAAAGCTCAAATCATTTGTAGTTCTGTAAAGGTGACTGCAGTACAAATTTAAATTCCTTATTTGCCAACAGAAAATCAACATTATAGGAGCTTCTGCACTTATCCTCCAGATACATCAACTTTAATCTCAAAAGGTCCTCCTCAAGATATGAAAAAAGTTCCATCTCCATTCAGTCCTTCCTCTCTCTGCTACAACAATGAAGGTGGCAAGTGTAATATGGATAACAGGAAACCGCATTGAGACCCTAGAATTCATTTCATATAGGCCATTAGCTGGCAGTGAAAACCATCCGAATGTAGCAACTTGATCACTACCAACATGGGGCACATGGATATTCCTGTTATCAAGCAGCCCCTTAAATGATAAATAGCTGGATTTCAGTGTTTTACATTTGGCAATAAATTCTATGATTTTCTTAAAATCGTCACAAATTATGAAAAAAAAAGTATAAAAGTATCGGTTGTTTCACTGCATCCTCCAGCAACAGAAATTGAACATAGTACTTGTTTCTACACCCTTCACTAACTAAACTTAAAAGTTTGGCATAGTTTTAAATATTTAATTCCTACATGCATCTTAACAAGGTTAGAATTACCTTTACTCCTTTTGTTTTGCCTTTTTAGCATGCCACCACAAACTGATGTTCATTAAAGATGTAAATTAGCTATAGTTAACTATAGTTTTCTCAAAGAAAATGTTTAACAATAAATATATATTGATAAACTGCCATTTTATAATCTGACAATCTATTAAGAAAAATCACTCTACTGTAATGAAAAAGCAGGTGTGTGTGTGTTGTACTCAACAGGCCTATAAATATAATAAAAGAATTACTTGTTTGACAACCCAAATCGATGTAAGATGCCATAACTTGAAGCTTTGTAAGTAGCAGCAGCTTTCTAGCAGTGGTCTTGAAAATGTCCAGCCTGATCAATATAGTATACAGATTTAATCAGTGAAATAATGTGGTCAACTGCAAGCCTGCATTTTTATTTTTTAAGGGGCATAACACCTCCTACTGCTACTTGGTCCAGAGGGGAACAAGTGGGTGAAAAGAAGGGGCCACTCCCTCAATAGAAACTTAGCTCCAGGGAGGGTAAAGACAACCAGGTGGTTAGAGTTTGGGAGAATAAAGTTAAGTGCAAAGAGCATAGTGAGATACTGCTACCCTCAGGAGTCAAAATTCCCCTCTGCATGGAGGTGGACACAATTGGGCAGCAGAGCAAAATAGTGTTCAGCTTCATAGGGCATAATAGAATCAGCTGTTTCTCCAGATCTGGTCTTCCATTAGAAGTACCAGCCAGATACACTGGTGGGGTTCTTCTCTGCCTCTCACTGCCTCCTAAACAAGATAATATGGTAGTGCATCAGTGGTGGCTCATACAGCTATTTGGGTTTGTTTGTGGGTTTTTTTATTATATTCATGGAGGCCATATCAAATAATTGTCTACATTTCCCCACACTGCCTCTGCCACAGTACATTCTAGCCCACAGTGGAGGTGTTTGAATTTGCCAGAATTCCTTTTCCAGATAAGGTATTAGATTGCAGCCATTGTTCAGGCCACAGAAAATTGAACAACATTTATATAATGGCTGTTAAACCCCACAATTCAGTTACTGAGGAAGTCTTGCTCCAGGGGATAAGAGCTCTACCTCAGATGGAGGTGACTGAATACTTAACAGTGTTATCCTAATATATTATAAAACAATATACACTTACACTGGTACGGTCTTTAAACCCCTTTGATTAAAATTGCATTTGAAGGCACTCCGTTTTACAAGATTTTTAAAGAAGTCAAGTATGTTTTCTGCAGTTCCAGTAATGAAAAATGTTAGCTATTTACACTCAATAGCAAATAAAGTACCATTGAATATTCAGGGCTGTTGCTTTTAGCTAGCAACCACCGTAGTCATAAAACTCTGAATTTAGGAACTGCAGGACCAGAGTTCTTGCTGGAGCTGTGTGTAATTAAAAGGTATAGCCTCTCCATAACTAAGATTGCAACCAGAATTCCACTATAGAAGGTGGATTTTGATCCTAATAATGTAATGAGATCCCACCCGAAGACAATATGGCTTTGGTATATTTCAAAATCCTCCTTCCAATTCAAGTTTTTCCTTCATTATTTGTTTAAAGAATTAGTCAACAAGCATGCAGATTTCTTCCTTTACCTCTCTCCCAAGGAACGAACAAAATAAGCTTCACAGGTTTCACTGAGACAGCTCCATGACAGACAAGTTTATTGGAAGGATTCTTAAAAGCAGATACTCTGAATGTGCTCCATCAGCCCAAGTTCAGAAAACAATTGTTTGGTTTCCAAATGATGTGTGCATGTTACAAATTGTACATTTTTAATATCCTAATTTATACCACATGACATGAGCATAAAATACAGTGATTATAATGTTACTCAGTATGCCAATTTATTGCTACAATTCCCAACTAACATAGGGCACACCTGGAAATAGCTTGTCCAAAACAGTGACTGCAAGTTAGTGTTCCTGGGACTCCAAGATGTCACTAGTGTTCTGACAAAAAGCACCTCTTATACCTAAAAGGCCATTTTGTTTTGTAAGCTAGTCCATCTTTTTAAAATGGTCTTACTTGACAGGAAGTGTTAAATTTAAAAGTTGTTTGACTATTCACTGCGTGATATTTATATTGACTGAAATATTTGTTTCCTTTGCTTGGCTTTTACACCTCTAGAAATACCCATGTTTGAGCAAATATATTTCACATCTAAATCAGAGATATTATAAATTATGCAACAGAACACAAAGAGTAGATTTAGAGGAGTTGTTGAAGGGATGAGGGTTCAGGATCCATGAGTGAAATGCTGCCCCCTTCAAGATGAGTAATTGGGGGGGGGGGGGGGGGAGAGGGGAAGAGAGCCCACACCATCACGCAGTGTTGCCATTTAACTTAAAACATAAGTTACCACATGTTTAAGTCATCAGACTACTGTTTGCATCAAAAACTATGCTAATGAGGATTTTAAAAACAGTCTGAAGAAAGATCCATATTAACTCTGAATACAAGATGTAAAGTTAAGCTATTTCAGTCTGAGTGAAGCACAGCTGCTTTGTAATGTTAGGTGCTATGTGAAAGTTTCTTTAATATTTAGGTCAAATGATTCTCATATTTTGCCAGCCCTTTTGACCATTAATGCAGTCAGTTTATTGAAGTAAATTTCAGCAACTGAAACACTTATTTCAACAGCAGGAGACCACTATATCCAGTATGAAAGTAACAGGGTGGTATAAATATAAGCATACTGTATATTACACATTATATATTACACATACTCCAGTTAACCATGGGACAATTAACTGAGTAGATGACTAGTTATCATGGGGTACAAAATGTTTTTTGTAAACAATATGTTGAGAGATTTTAAGGGAAGTCTGACTGCTGGAAAGATGGTCTTCCTGGATTCCTTTTCTCTTTTTAAAGAAATCAATACTTATTAAGGATGATGTATGTAACAATGCACTTTGTATTAAAACAAGGATCAATATTTTACAGTTTAAGAAACTTTACATATGTACATAAATTACACATCAGGAATGGTTTTAAAGCTCAAAATGAGTCACCTAAAAGTTATTTCCCTTCAATTAAAACCTTTAACTCTTTCACATTATGTTCATTTGCAACTGTCACAGCATGGTCCAGCGCTCGAATACTTGCCAGAAGCTTTACTGTCTGTTTTATGTGCTCCCTAAATGATAGGAAAAAATAAGTTAATACAACTAGAAATCAAAATCTTGCACAATTCAAATAATATTTTAGAAGTGTTTCACTGCTTATTTTTTCTCACAGCTAGTGAGCCAGCTTGTGAATAATTTTTTTTTATAAATACGGCTCATTGAAATTAGTGTGTTTCTGGATATGAAAACAAAAAAAAGTGTCTTTTGGGGACAGCAATCCTAGAAACAAAGGGAAGACAAGCTGCATATGTATGGCTTATTTGGACATAGCATAGTCTCAGGACAAACTACTAGGTAACATGCGGTGTTAGGAAGTCAGTCACAGTTCCATTTAACACATACACTGCTTGAACCAAAAAATTTAAAAAATGAGCAGTTTTTGTGCATGCCACAAGAGATAAAAATACTGTTACACATTTGTAATAGATTGACCTGGATTGGGTAGTAATAACAGATTCACAGTAAACAAACTCCTAGCAATCTAGGAGGTACAAGCTTGGTAGGAAAATTTTAAAAGTCCCACAAAAGGAACAAGATTCAGACATGAAATTTAGCTATCTAAAGAAATTTTCATGACTACAGAAATTCAAAATCTACCCTAAATGGGACTTTTTTCTATCAAATTGAACTATGAAGCGGTGTCCAACACTCCGAGAAACAAACTGAAGCAAACATGGGTTATGATGTTTTGTTTCCCTCTTGGCACAAGAATTTGATGATTGTTTTTGCTTTGAAATAGAATGTAGTAGAGTAATATTTCCCCAGTTACTATGGGACGGAGGAGCCTAGATGAATAGCTATGTTACAAAGGGAAATAAGGACATTTATGTAATTTTGTAAGATGAAGTCAATATAAATCAGCGGCCAATTGCACAATTGTTACCAGGAAAGTTTGGGATTTATTGTATATTTCCATATACTTAATAAAAGTTATCGACACATAGCAAAGACAACTAAATTAATTGGAACTGGAATATCAGGAAGAAATCTTTTTGGCTCAATATCCAACTACCCATTCATTATTAATCCACAGTTTCAGTGCGAGTTTGCCAGACAAACAGCTAGTGTAGAAAGAAAATACCAATTTATAAACTAGGACGACTATCAAAAGACTTTCATTTTCTACTGGAATCTCTCTCCTCACCTCCTCCAATTCACCTCTAATAGCCACATATGGGCATTTAATCCCATTTATGCTTTTAGGTATGGTGATTCTCATAAGCAAGGGTAAACAATGTTATCTGAGAATGTAAGGAATTTCTCTAGTAGGTTGTTCAGGTGTGTTTAAGACAAGAGAACAATTTGGATTACAGAAATCTGTATTGCTGACAGTGGCGGGAATTTGCTTGGCAAGCAGTTAGCTGCAACATCAGTAAATTTGTAAAGAAACCATCAAAACCAAACAAAATCCCAAAATGCTACTTTTCAAGTAATTTTTTAGAGCAGAACTACACAATGGGAGCAGATTAAATATAACCTTTATACAATACACTAGCCATTCCCAAGAGCCATTGATATCATATTAAGGATCCTATTTAAACTTTAAAAAAGGGGAGAACTCCTCCCAAAGAAAAATATATATATATGGACATGTCTGTTGGCACATGTGCTTTTGTGCTGTGTATATCAGCAGCATGAGATGCCATTACATTAAATGATTCAAAATAAATTACCTTGCATTTCTTTTCTCCACATCAGAGCATCCAATACTGTTTCTATAAATTGTATCAGCCAGATGAACAAGGTATCTACACAAGTTTTCTAACTGGGAAATAGTCTTGTCCCCTTTTAGATTAGTGAACCACTGTTTAGGAAAGCAAGCAATTACCTACAGATGAGGGAAGAAAATGTGTTAACAGCAAAAAGGCAAGAAAGATGACTAATACCTACGGTCTGATACCAGTATTGGCACTGGTAAGGCCTAAAACAATAAGGTTTACACTGTGGGGATACTATAACATATTAAAGACCAATGTGAGAAATAAGATGCTAGCAACATATTCTAATCAATATCTTAAAAAAAAAAATCACCAACAATATTGAGGATAGCAATAAGCAGAATTCTAATTTCACATAATGTATCTTCTATTAAAAACAGTTGCCTGTTATGAAAACATAGTAACTGTTTTATTTGTAAAAAAGAGATATGGGCAACATCGGAAATCTTAGGCTAAATACACAAAACCGAATAGTCTCCCTCTAGGGCTCCAAATATTCATTTTACTTGACTGGAAATTCAAGAGTTAGAAAATATTATATATAAAAACATTTTCTAAGTATATTTTGTTCCATTTTACTTACACTTTGAGCTTTTTTAATGCTGTCATCTCCATACTCAGAATTCTGAAAAGCCATAAGGATATATCTATTTAGCAGGCCATCTATCGATAACTCCTGTAGAGTTTTGTTTGAAAGAATTCCATACCACTGGAGAAAGTTTCCTAGTAACTAAAGACACCAGAGACAATGGAAGTGTTGAATATTTGAAGGCAAAACATAAGCAACTATTGATAAACTTAGAAAAAAAAAATTAAGCAGGTAAAAAGACATGTTTAAATGTACTGATCAGGGTGAGGTAAAGACAAACTTCTTATGGTTCAGTTTCATGACTAACTAGAACTAGTGAGATGTCATTCTTCCCAATGTTGTAACATTGGATTTGTACAGAGCATTCTATGGAAAATATATACAAAGAAACTACAAGAGCAAATTGAGTTTTTACAGCCAAAATTTGTTCTATAAAGTCTATTAACTGTAGTCTAGTGCAGTGATGTCCAAACTTTTAAGCCTGAGAGCTGAACAAATTTAAACAAAACAAAAACACAATCAGTACTTTGGGGGCAGACTCTGCCCTGTTCTTGCTTCCTCTGTACCACCTGCAAACAACCCTGGCACGGGAAAAGTCCCATTATCGTACAGACAGCATAGGTAGTGCCTACACTTGACTCCCCACAGCCATTGGTACAGAAGCCATGTTGAGCAGGGGAGAGTGACTAAGTGTTTTATCTCCAAGTGGAATATGGACCATAGGGAACCAATGCCAGCTGGTACAAGTTAAAGCATCTTGCAGACCAGTGCAGAGGCAGAGAATAACAGAGCTGTTGGTTCTCAGCTTCTTCTTGATCTCCATTCTCCTGTGCTGCAGTCAGTGGCTGTGTGGGGTTTAAGAAACTTTTTTGATAGGTACTCCTCTAAGCAAAGTCAGAGCTAGTGGAACTCCAGATCCTTTTTTCTGGAGCTTCCCTAGTCTGGCAAGAAAGCAGGCACACTATCCTGCAATGTGAAAGCAGCAGTTCAGAGCACTCCCAATTCACACAAAAGCTCCAGCTGGGGCTTCAAAGAAAGTAGTGGAAGGCAGTTTGGGAGGATGTGCCTGCTCCTACTTCCTCCCTGGAGCAGCAGGGATGATGCAAAACATTTCATTAAAAAAGTTACAGGGAACAACATTTTAAATGAAATAAATACCAGTTTTCTTAACATCATAGCTGTCGAATTGTGCTGCTCAGTGTGTGACATTTTATGCAGATTTAATAAGCTATTTTGCATGTTTGCAAATCTGAACATAACCAGAGACTTCAGCTTTCAGTCAATACAATCTGTCCTAAACAGTGAAAGGGGAAGACATGCAGCAGCACTAAACTTGATTGCTGTTGCTGTGGGGAGATAAATGGGTGTTGGAGCGTGTTTGGGAGCATGGGATGGTTTCAGTGGTAGGTGACTTGGGGCTGTCTGGGTGGAAAGCTCTGCAGGAGTACCTGGGGGAAAGCTGGTACAGATAGCTGTTAGAGCTTGGGATCAGTACTAGGCCCCTCACCTTCTCTCTGTTGCTTCAATGTGCTACCATTGCTGCCACTACAATGCTCCTTCCCTACTCTGATCCAGCAGGGGTAGCAGTGAGGCCTCGCTGCCTGCTGAGCAGGTGCCATAGCAACTCCTGGCAACCAGTTGCACCAATATTACAAGTCACCTCCACAACTTGCTAAGATGTCTCACAGGTTGTAAAGAATAAGTAACAGGGCTGTCAAATGGAAGTGTCCATGCAAGGTGTGTGTCACTTTGTCGTCAAGATTGTCTGTCAGGACTGCAATGTAGAGCCTCAGAGCCCCTAGACCAGTGTTTTTCAAAGTTCAGGTTGTGACCCAGTACTGGGTCGCGGCATGCAAGGCACTGGGTCGCCTTGCTCAGCACCCAGGGACCCTAGCAGCTCTGGTCAGCGCCGCCGACCAGGACGTTAAAAGTCCCGTCGGCGGTGCTGCACAGCTAAGGCAGGCTAGCGCCTATTTGTTCCGACACCGTGCTGTGCCCCAGAAGCAGCCAGCAACGGGTCCGGTTTCTAGGCAGGGGGGCCACTAGGCACCGTGCACTGCCCCTGCCCCGAGCATCAGCTCCACACTCCTGCATGCGAGAGCCACACCTGCTGCTGGCTCTCTTCTGGGCGCAGCGTAGTCTGCGATGCCAGGACAGGTGGGAAGCCTACCTCTGCACCCCACCTGTGCTGCTGACAGGGAGCCACCGGAGGTAAGTCTGTGCCCCAGTCCCCTGCCCCAGCCATGAGCCCCCCCCCCAAACCAGGAACCCCTTCCTGCACCCCAAACCCCTCATCTCTGGCCCCACCCCAGAGCCTGCACCCCCAGCCCAGAGCCCTGATCCCCTTCTGGACCCCAACCCGCTGCCCCAGCCCTGAGCCCCTCCCACACCCCAAACCCCTCATCCCCAGATCCATTGGGTCATAGGCATCAATAATTTTCTTCAACTGGGTCCTCAGGAAAAAAAGTTTGAAAACCACTGCCCTAGACCACAGGTTGAACACCATTGGTCTCATGGTTTAGCACAGAACTGGAAAGGCCAGGAACTCAATACCAATCCTGACTCTCGCAGACTTCTATGGCTTTGTCAAGTCACAATTATTCTGTGCCACTTTCCCCATCTGTAAAATGACATTTTCCTACCACATCATAGTGAAGTGAGGGGGTTATTGATGAAAATTGCTTTCAAGATGTGGCTGAATTTACTTAAAAAAACAAACCAACCAAAAAAAAGCAAGATCATGAACATGTGACCAATTTTGGTCTTCTACAAATCACTTTCATTTTAATGTTTGAGAACTGAGTGCCATGCCCAGTTTTTCCTTTAGAACACACACCCACTCACACCCATGAAAAAAAATAAAAAGGAAAGAAAAAAGTTTAAAGGTGGCAAACTGTACACTTTCAAATTGAAATGTTTGTTGCCAAAATGTTACAAGTATTGTTATGTATATGAACAGATTTTCAAATATATCCAGAAATTGGAGAAACAATCCCATTCTCCCCAATTCAGTCCCAACACCACCACTGAAAAATCCAAGATCAACTACTGTTTGCAGAAGTCTGTAAAGTTTGTCTTAAACTCCAATCTATGCATCCACTTCTTTGGTTCATTTGTTGAGTTCATATACTTTATTTCAAATGAAAGGGCAAGCGACCATTGTCTCTAATTTCAACAGTCGCTAAAGGGGAAGGAAAAAAAAAGAGGGCCACCTTCTGACTGCATTTGTGAAGGTGTTTCCTCCATCTTCTCTCTACCTCCCTGGCCTCAAGTAGACCAAGATTACATTTGTTCTAGAATTCTACAGCAAGCATTGACTGAAAGCCGATGGGATAAATAAAGGTGTCACTTGTGCACAATGAGTTTGATGTTTCCTACTTTTTTAAAAGTTAAAAATAAATACAACCTAAGTAGCTGTTCTGTCCTTTATCCCCAACCAAGACCTTTCATTTTAGTTAGCCTGTTTATATTTTGCCCGCACACTTTTAAACTGTCAGTTTTTTTTTTTTTTGGTCATTTGGACTATCAAGACTGATCTGCTTTGTATGTCAAATAAATACGTAATACATAATTTTAAAACAGTTGTCATTTACAAAGTGATCTGTCCAAGATCTCTCTTCTCTTTGTATAAGAGATGGTTTTAAAAGGGGATGAAATTTTGTCAAAAGGTAATTTCCTTTAAACCTTGTAGTACTTAAAATTAAAATCTTAAAATTACAAATGTTCACCATATCTGTACTTATCTACCCCACTCAAAGTACTGAATATAGCTGTTTCATTAGTCTACAAAAATAATGTTTTTCTAAATTTTCCCATAACCTCCCTTCCATCATATGCATTTTTAAGTAATTTTCTAAAATATTTAAGTGTATTTTATGGTAGCAGTACCTGGCCCGAGGCCTCATCAGACATTTTTGTTCACTTACCTTCACTGAGGACCAAAACTGGCGTTGGAAAAACAAATAAGGACCAGAGTTCTTGTTTTCTAAGATGCTGGAAAATAAAAGATTTCTCTAAACTTGTTTAATAAGTAACCATAAAAATTTCAGTCTGAAGGTTGTGCACTACGCTTATTTTCATGAATGGAGGGCAAACTATAATAAAAATTCCAAAGTTTCAAATAATTTTTTCATTATTTTCACCTTATTACAGTCTTACAGTATGTTATTAAACCTGAAAAAAAATCACTATAACCCAAAACTAAGAACCAGCCCAGAGCTACGAAAAAGCCTCAGCTACCATATGCAAGACAAAAGGCAACTGGTATTGCCAATCAAGATGTTTATGGCTGTTTTGCACATTTAACAAGCAACTTACTTTTTGGGGTACAATGGCATGAATACATCGTCATCTAGCGTTCTTCTCATTCTTAGTAACAGGGCCTTCAAAAGTGTCTGAAAAAGTTGAGATGAAAATGCTAAAATTTTTTGCAGTCCTGCTTTGGTTGTTAGCTAAATTAAAGATCTCTTTAGAAGTTAAAAAAGCAAAGTGCTTTAAGCCCCAATTCAGCAAAATACATAAACATACTTAACTTCAAGTATGCGAGTAGTCCCACTGAAGTCAAATATTGGAAATATCTACAATTAACAAGTCAGTAAAAATACTGGACTTCAGTTTAAAGGGAACATAAGTCAATGTGGCTACTCCTGTGCTTAACTTTAAACAAATTCTTAACAATTTGCAGGATCAGGGTCTTACACAGTCTTAATCTATCAACTCTGCTGGGAGTTCTCTCTTATTATTCTAAGGTTTGCATTCACACTCCGTTAACGCCGATACTGTAAGTATACGGCTACGACACTGCAAAATATCATTAAGTTGTCAAAGACAAGTTCTTTTATCATACAAGACAAGCAAATGTGGCACTCAATCTAGAGAAGGTTCTATCAGTACAATATGCTATGAAAACCGAAGCAACGGTGTTTCCAACTGAACCTTAAAGTGAAATTATAAGCCCCGTAACTGAGTTTGGTACATTTTGAATCATCCTGTTCAAATCTTATTGTACATTTTGTACAGACTCAAATGGCTTAGCTCCCTTCCTGGTTTACTTCCCCCAGCTGCTGCACTGGATCTTTAGGGCTACGGAATTGGGCACTGACACATCCATTAGTTGTAAGATTCTGCTCCTTGCTCCAATGTGTGTAATGTCTCTCATTATGCTGCATAAATTCTATAAAATAGATTCCCAAACAAGTGTGACTGAGGGGAAAAAAAAAGTTACCTGTGTATTTTTGTTTTCTGCGTTTACCACTGAAGGGTATCCATTTACTAGTTTCTGTGTAACTGCTACCATCCTAGATGTCTGTGTCGTAGAAAAAGGGTCCCATATACTTTCAGCAAGTACTAGTAAAAATAATTAAGAATTACTATACAGTTTTCTTTGCAGGTGCTCAAAAAGTAGGTATTAAGACAGTTAAATCATACGAAAGTTGTTTTCTCCTGTATTTACTATGGTTTAATATTTGTAGAAGTTACAAAATAGCATTTTTAAGTTATACCTGTTAGTTTAGGGAGAACAACTCTTTCCACAATGGTAGGTAATAGCGAAATATCAGCATCATCCTTCTCTTGCTCCTGTTCTTCACAGCCATAAAATAGCAACGATTCAAACCACAACATACTCTCAAAATCTTGACACTTGCCCTATTAAAATTAATAAGGCTGACATTAATCCCATACATTTAAACATTGTTTGAGGCCAACAGTAGTTTTAAAGAACCTGAACAACTTATTTAGCCATCCTAAAACATCAGCATAATACACTTGAAGGCCTAAGTTTTTTTCTCCTTTTAAAAAGAAAAAAATAGCTTTGGAATTATGTGCCAAGTATCCTCGACATCCTAAAAGTATTAAGCACATTAGCCATTAGACAAAGGGCCAGATTTTTAAGAGGCGTTTAAGCGCCTAATGGGATTTTCAAAGGCACCTAACTCGCATGGAATTCAATGCAGACTTCTGTCTGCATCTTTATCTGGCCCAAAATACCTTAGTTAAGCACATAACACTTAGGTCCTATTAATTTCTGCAACTGATTCTGCGTGACTGAGGGTAAGCCACTCTGCCTTAATTTCCCCATTAACAAAATGGGGAGCGTATTCACTTATTTCAGAGAGATGTAAAGTACTTTGTTTTCTTATGTTCGTGGCATACAAATAATTGGCTACCACTCTGTACAAAACCCCAGTATGGAATATGCTAGTGATACCATATTAACTACAGAATCCTGATGAAAAAGGCCTATTTTATATAAGAAAACCACATTTATATGCCCATTTTGTAGCCTATGGAACATAAATGGTTAAACCTGCAAGCACCAAAATGTCTCATGTATCCACAAACTATTAGATTTGTGATTCTACTCCACATGGACAGATATTGGGGTACATCTATTAACATTATTTATAACCACCTATCCCCTTCCTGGTATCAGCCCTGTTTCTATATTCCCACATAAGTGAAATGAATAGCCATATCATTAAAAATTGTAAGTAGAAAGCCATCTGGCATGTTTTCAACATACTTATATGCTTAACTGGGAAATAAAATAGCTCATTTTATTCTGAAGGTACACTCAACAGTAAACAAGTTTAAAATGTTTTAAGATCTGTTTTCCCTTAAGTGCTTTTGTTCTAAATCAGGAGTCGGCAACGTTCGGCACGCGGCTCGCCAGGGTAAGCACCCTGGCAGGCCGGGCCAGTTTTATTTACCTGCTGACGCGGCAGGTTCGGCCGATCGCGGCCCCCACTGGCCGCGGTTTGCTGTCCCGGGCCAATGGGGGCGGCGAGAAGCCGCGGCCAGCACATCGCTCGCCCGCGCCGCTTCCTGCCGCCCCCATCGGCCCGGGACGGCGAACCGCGGCCAGTGGGGGCCACGATCGGCCAAACCTGCCGCGTCAGCAGGTAAATAAAACTGGCCCGGCCTGCCAGGGTGCTTACCCTGGCGAGCCGCGTGCCGAACGTTGCCGACCCGTTCTAAATAAATACTTTGCTTTAAGAAGGCTATTTGGTTACTGGATACCACTGTCATTGCTCCCAAAGGAAAGAGAACTGCAGGTGTTGAACTTAAGTCAGACCTGCTGTGGTAACCACAGGGGACAACAGTCTGAGGCCCGGTCTGAGCCTGGAAGAATCATATGATTCCATTAAAAAAAAAAAAAAAAAAAAACAAGAGGTTATGAATTATATTTCCATACCTCCTGGGAGACCTAACCATGGTCTAGGACCACACTGTGTTTAGATGTGGTACATAAAGAACAAAAACAAAGTCCCTGCCCTAAAGAGCTTACCCCTTATAAACTTGAGGCTCAAGACCTGAGAGTGGCATAGTCGAAAAGACCTGGAGGGTAATTCACCTTGTTTTGAAAAAATGACGCTCTACTGCACAACAGTTCACTTAATTTTAATTGCAGTATCTTACCTCCAAAGGAGTCCAGGTAAGGAGCTGAAGTCTTATTAAAGGATTAAACAGCTTTGGTAAACAGAGGCCAATATAAGCATCCTTGTAAGAAGAAAAATACTTGGAACGCCAGGCTTCAAACTGTGATTTAATGCAGTCAATTGAGTAGAAGCTTTCTAGTACATCTTCAAAAACTTTGCTGGACTCCTTCAAAATGCGATCTAGGGGAAAAAAGTGTAGAGAACTAGGTAACAAGCTGATGTTCTATTGTCTGCAAGAGCTCCCATAAGGTGGTTTACCCAAGCAAATTAAAGGAGATTCAGCTTAGAAACTGACAAAAGCAACAACAACAAATCAGTTTTCTAGTTTCTGCTCCTCTATTCTTCCCACACACTGCAACACAAACAGCGCCTGGGTGCTACAAGTGTCTATTTGGTATATTGTTTTATCATGCAAATATGTTTTACATTAAGATCTAGTAAGCTTCTGTAGCACCGCCAGTTTTGTTTCAGTAGTAGCCAGTAGTGGGACTGTATCAATAATGATAAATAAGGGTGAAAATGAAGAACTATGTGCCACGTTTTAAGTGTGATGGGGCATCCTTAGTACTAGCCAGTCAAATGAGGGTTCCAGAAAGTGTGGATTCAGACATGTGGATCTTAGTGTGTGTATTGAACTGTTGATAATGTTAATATACATATATCACATTTAGTGAACATTACAATTAACAGGAACTTTTTTGTATTTTTACTGTACTAATAGTTTGCTAGCCTAGCAGCTGTCCAAGTTCCTCCTTTATCCTTTTACTCCCTCTCACCCCTTTTCTTACACTATTACATTCTCTTCATTTTAGTCATCCCTTCTTCCTGCAGCTCTAGTTCTCTTTGTTGTAAATAATGTTTAGAGTTAGAGCATCAAGAATATAAAGGAGACAAACTTCAAAGGGCCCTTCCTGTAGCTCTTCAGTTCCAAAAGAGAAACCAATGAGAGGTGTTACACAGTGAAGCACCATATAGCTGTATCTTTTACACCGGGCTCCCACAACGGTGATACCTAAACTAAGAACCTATTAAGTTGTCCCAGAGATCTTTAACTGCCATTATGTCCCAGTTATATGTGCGCCATTTGTGCATCTTGCAATCCAAAATGAATCTATGGTATGTGTCATATGAATATACTAGAAGTCTTTAATAGATACTGAGCAGGCATAGTATCTGTTTCTAAATCTCGTATATATGCACAAGAAGCCAAGTTAAAACAGCAGTTCAGGCACTAAGTTTTTAACTAGATAGTTGAAGTTAATATTGTTTTTAAACACAGTTTTATTGTACCTGCAAAAAACCTAAACAGACACTCCACTTTACAAAACTCAAACAGATTACTCTTATGCACTGATAGCAGTTTTCGTGAAAACGCAGCCAATTAAAAGAATGGAAATGTTAGGGTTATAGGCTTACAGGGCTTAGTCACTACACAGCCCATTTAGTTACATGTATGCAAGGAAAAAAATATTAAAATTTCAAACTATTAGTGCAACATAGCTCCATAAAAATTGTCAATAAGCTTATAGACACTTATGCAGAACTTCAGAAAAGACACTGTCCTACCAAAGTCTGTGACTTCAGAATTCTAAGGGATAATAGAATATCATGCCAAAAATCACCCAAAAATAGTTTTTTAGAAGATAGAGTTCAAGTGTCCCCTATTGAACAATGAATTGCCAAAATCCACACAAACTTAAATGTTTAACTCTTTGTCATTAAAGGGAGCATGTGTTTCATAATACAAAAGAAACTACTCAGACTTGCAAAGAAAGAGAGCACTGAATTTGTGCAAAAATATATGGTGGCATGGGGAAGGAGGCATGTTGTTACCCTTTACTGTGCAAGCTTGTTCAGCAAGAAGGGAGGAAGAGCAATTCTTCTATTTTAGCTAGAATATCTCCATAGAATAAATTGAGTTTGTATATGATTTTAGAACAGGTCTGTTAAACTTGGTTTTAAGAGTTGATATTGTCCCCATCAAGTTCCATATTCTTATTAAATGCTTTTTTAAAAAACAACTTCAAGTCACTGTTGAGATTCTGTTATCTTGTCATTCTGAGTCTAGAAAAAATCCATATTGTGTAACATGCATTTTTTTTTATTTTTTTTTTAGGATTTCCATGTTCAGTTAATAAGTGAGTGACTTTTCTAACCTCGTTCCATGTTGAAATTAGTAATATCTGTTGAAGTTTCTTCATCATCGCTAGAAAGGCCTTCAAAGTGATCTGCCATCTTCCCAGTTTGTTCTCTTGCTTGCCTACGACGGGCTCTATAAGGCAGCAATATAATTACAGTATAAACCAATCATTAAGATCTTTGTACAAATGAACAACGGTTTTAGCCATGCTGGTCCTGCTCCTGACCCCGGAGAGCCAAAGTAAAGACAGCCTCTCCATCCCTCACTATGGGAACTAGGGAAAAGCAGTAAGGACTGCAGAAAGACTGGAGTGGCTTATAGGCATTTTCAGTAACTTTAGCAAGCACCATCTGATTGGCTGCTTCCACATACTAAGCCTGAATATTTCTTTGAGGAGATCCTTGGCAAGCACATAGGCTGAGGCATGAGGCGCCTGGACAGAGGGATTAGGATGAAAGGAGAAAGTTTAGTTACAGTTCTCCTTCCAACAAACCAGATACGTACTTTTGTCATTTAACTGAAATGTTCTCTCCATTACTACACAAAGCAGTCTCTAAGTTGTCCAGGGTGTGGACAGCGCTTTCCTACATGTTATTACATCATGCAGGGATTTCCATGATACTGCATGAAGCCTTTGGGTGCGACCCCAAGAGAGTCAGGAAATCTCAGTACTGTACCTTCTAGCTTCCCTTTCCGCAGTCCGCCGTTTTACATATTCTTGATAGAGTGCTCTGTCTCGTCCAAAAGAATCAAGATTTGGTGCCATCAGTGCTTTACCTGCAAGATTACATTGATTGAAATTAAAACACTTTCATCTACAGTAACAGGGAATAATGTGTTGTCCAGTTGTATTTTGAAGCAGCTGAAAACAGACAAACTCAAATGTTTGAATCTGTAGCTACTAGAGGTTGAGAGAAGTAGTGATGGAAGTTGGAATCTCAAATTGAAGATACTCCAAATTTATTCAAATACAAATCTTGCTTCATCACACTTCAGTCTTCCCCTCTAATACTGGTGCTCACAAGTTATCAACACTCCGTGGCCTAAAGCAGTAAATGTTTAAACTGCTTGATACAACAAAAATGGAAAAACTGTACTGCTGCTATAAATATAGCATTCAGCATGCAACATTTTAAAAACACTGAGTGAGAAGAGAAGAGGGGGAGGGAAGAGAAAGGCAGCCCTGTAACAAAGATTTAGTATCTCAGACTCCTATTCATCTAGTCTTGCTTCCTGGAATAAAATCAATTTCACTAAGTTACGTGTAGGTTTTGATATGTATCTGAAACTCCTAGGAAATAAAGCCTAAGTTTTTTCCATTTTTTTTTTAAAAACAACAATTCAATGATAGATCATTCTGACTAGCTACATTAAATTCTGCTCTTAATCAGTGAAGCCGGTGATAAGCCATCGACTGAAATTAACACAAAAGAGTCTCCAGCTTGTCTAATCTTTGAGATAAATTCTCACAAGTATTACTTGATACCAGATCCACCCACTAGAATATAAACATCACAAGATTTCAACGATAACTTTATTTTTGTGTAGTTTGAGGCTATGCATTCTTACCAAACCAGGTTATCAAATCATTCATCATTTAAGAATGTTAATGCTGATTTGTCTTAGTGTTCCTATTTAAGAAAGGTAAATCCTTTCGGAAAACAAGAAGTTTGAGAACCCCTGCTCTAAAGCTCATTTCACCGTAACCCCCTTCTGACAACAAAAATTACTTCATGACCCCAGAAGGAGGGACTGAAGCCCGAGCCCTGCCGCCCCCCACTCCAATGGGGAGGGGCAATAACCAAAGCCCAAGCTCCACTGCCCCGGGCGGGAGGGCCAAAGCGGAAGCCCAAGGACTTCAGCCCCAGGCAGGGGGCCTGTAACCTAAACCCCGCCACCCAGGGCTGGAATCCTCAGGCTTCAGCGCCAGTGCTGAGGCTTGGGCTTTGGCCCTGGGTCCAGGAAAGTCCAAGCCAGCCCTGGCAACCCCCGTAAGACAGGGTTGTGACCCATTCTGGGGTCCCGACCCACAGGTTGAGAACGGCTGCTTTAGAGCATGGGTGAAGTTGTAATTTGTTCAATATGTTACATCTGTCAAGATTATGTTACAGACTGTAACAAGACAGAGTAAAGTAACCATTTAGGGAACCTGTTTAAGTCTATTCCAAAGATAACAATTTTTTGGTTTAAGGAGTAAAGTGAGCTGATTGTCAAGTTGATGTGTTCGTGCACCTCTGATTGAGAAACTGACTGACACTTGTTAGTCTCAGTGGAGAGGAGGACAGGACTGAAACATTTCAGGAATATATCTATGTATATCTATTTACCAAAATATATTCTCAGGGCTCCCATTCTTCAGATAAGGCTTCCCCTTTATGACAGTATCCAGACTCTTCCCATCCCCAAAAATCACATTGTAATCCAACAAGCCCCACTGTAGGCTCCCTAAGCAAATTTGCTCAGAGCATACTTGGCATATCACAGGCCTCAAAGCAATGCACCCAGGGTAAATGGGAGAGCCAGCACGAGGCCTATGCTCAACTAAGCTCTCAAAAGAGGGTGAGTGATTTTAACTTTAGAGTTAATAAGGCTGTGGGCACATGATGAATATTATTTCAAAAGGGACTTGCAGTGGGCATGAGAATGTAGTTTTGTAACAAGGTATAACATCCGTTTTCGATTGTTCTTAAATAGATGAATGGGTAATGGGTATAGATGTGGATACCAGAAAGTGGGGACCAAGGTGAATTTTGATTGCTCAGAGGACACGTTTTCTACATATTTAAAAAAAAAAAACCTGAGGGCAATGAACACTTTTAAAATGGAAATCTCCTTAAAAGCAGGAAACCAGATCTACCAATTTCAGGAAAAGTTTTCAAAAGCACCTGAGTGAAATTTTACATGATATCATTAGTATGTAGAATAAAATATTCTCAAGGAAAATGGTAAATAAAACGAGCATCTGTGTTTTTTTGCAGAACTTATTTTACGCATTTAACAGTGATCACCAGAACGGAGATACTGATCAATTTTTTTTAAATTGATTTCCACTTCTGGAGCAATGGTCTCAAAAGGAGGCTATTATGTATAAAGTATTTGTAATATTACAAAGTTAGCATTTGAATACTACAACTTAAATTTGGCTAAGAGAGAAAAACTATCCTCCAGCCTCCTTAGCTTTGAAGTGCTTTTTCTTTTCTAAGTGTCTGAAACTTACACTGTTGAAACGTAACACTTACTGCTAACAGAATAAACTGTACTTTTTTAAAGTCTTCAGATTATTAACATTTAAAAAATCCTTTTTGGAAATCAACGGTAGATGTATCATGAATTTTGTATCTACATTAATTTAAGTAGGTCAAAAGAGAGCCTGACATAAGGAAAAAGTTTCATTCCAAACATCACTACTCTCAAATATCTTGAATGCTAGGAAAGAGAAAGAATATATATAGTTAAGACTAGCAGATAGGACAGATAAAGTCTCAAGAGTAAGAATGTCTCAGTATTTAAACAAAACAGATCAGAATACTTTAAAATCTGAATTTGCTTCTAGTCGTCACAAAAGATAAGTTTTAAGTCAATCATGCTCTGCAGTATTTATTTTTAAATTAAACCATACTAAGTAAACAAGGTTGTTTAATGAATAATAAAAACCTTCAAGATGGACTGACTTGAATGGCTTGAAAACTCCGAAGATTCATCTTTAATATCATCTTGTCGTCTTTGGACAAGGCGGGAAGCTCGCTGTTTGTACAGCTGATGCATTGCTGACTCGAGTTCATTAATCAGGGGCACCTGTAAAAATATAACACACTACGTAATATCAAACTCTTCAGGTGCCTAATTGTCTGGGGTACCATACTATTCCAAGATGCAATGTAGGCTGTTGCAGTTTTTAGATACATCAGTTGTTTTCTTTTACCAGCTGATATCTTTGGAGCCAATATATGCATTTGACAGAGTTTATAATAATGGCCTTCAGTTATAATACAAAAGTTGCACAAGTAGTTTTCATTGATTGAGCAGCAGTGTGAAAAGCCTGAATAGTAAGTTAATGGCTGATTTAAAGAGATGCAGAACTAGAGTATAAATGCCACAAATGTATTCCATGGGATTGTCTTCACTGTATGTACTTGTAAACAGTGTTTTGTGCTAATGTTTACAATTAGCAGAACTCACTTTTACAACATACTAGATACTGATACTAGATACTGATTCAAAATTAGTTTACTGAGAAAGTAAGCTATTGACAATAAGCGGTACAGAAATAAAACATACACTGAACTTACTAAATCAATGCCAATGATTAATATCAGTGCATTTACTATTACTGAATTTTATAACTGAAACATCATCCGCATGCTATTGTGTATGACAACTGATGCTCTAAACCTGAAAAAAATTTACTTAAGAGCATAATTTTCACTTCAATGGTACTAGTCATGTAGGAAAGCTATGCACTTGTGTAAATCTTTGCAGGACTGGAGTCTAAGTCCGTGATGATCTGCTACTCACTTTTTAATAAAATAACTAATGTATTTCAGTTGTACCTTTACTTCTAAAGTAATTGTATATTACAGCAATTAGAATTTACTGTGTTGGACAGCAGCCTCATAACTTATATTGGGTGATCCCAGTTCCTGGCACCAAGGAATTAAAACTGGCCATATTTCTATTTGAATACAATAAACAGTAATTCTCAGTTTATTTGGCAAGACACCTCCTGTAATGTATTCATATCTGGCATTAAAACACTTATGGTATGGCCTCCTTACCTCTGAAATATGTCTAGTTCAAAATCTTACAGCTCTTTAGTTCAAGCATTTTACTGCTACCTAAAATCCAAGGTTTTTTAATAAAGAAAGGCTTCAGAAAAATGTTTTCTGAACTAACCTAGAACTGGAGTCAATATTTGGAAAACTCCTCCAACAAAGCTTAACACTAAAGGTACTGTAGTTGAAATGGCCACTGCAGGTACCCAAAGGAACTACAAGTCAGGTTTTCCTTGATAGCAAGGGAAAAAAGAAAAGTGTCAGCTCTTCACATTAGCATTCTTGGCCTGAGAACATCAGCACCAACAGGTCAGAACAGCTTCTTGAACTAATTGCAAATGGATACAAAAAAGTTTTTAAATTTTCTAGCGTTAAATAAATTCTGAACTCAGATTTACAAGACTTTTCAAAAACGGATGTAACCAAAAAGTAATGTTAACTGAAGGGTGAAGTATATATACTAGCTTTATTGTGGTTTGTGTTCATAAAGAAAATAGCTTCTTCCTGTGAGCAGTTTATTCTACAAATTTTAACTGAAGAGTTCAAAGAATGTTTAAAAATGTCCCCAGAGGTTTCCTCCAATCAGTGTCTGAACTTCAAAAGATAAGCTAAACTTATGCATGAGTGTTTGAATACAATCAAAACAAATCCTTCTGGGGACCAAATAAATTGAGGAGTTAGTACTCTTTACATCCACAATATTGCAGCTGGTGATTAACCTTGATGGCTCACACTACCTATTACATTGTTATAGTTTTAAAATTCATATGCATTTAATCCATTAACATTTGGTTGTTACCTTCTTTTCTCAAAAAAATAAAACAAGAAAAAAAATCAATGTGCAGAGATTTGTGCACAGTATCTCATTCCATTTGCATCAGTTTTTATTTACAATTATTTCCAAAGTGTGCTTTGGTGATGCATCAATACTGTGATTACAGTATTGATTACAATATAATTTAACTAACATCCAGTTGGACATCCACGAATAGTCTCACCCTCCCACATCTTTTCCATAGCTATACAATAAAAGCAAGATATGATGGCCAATATCTTTACCTTCTAAGAGAGCCAAAAACAGTGTTGTGTTAATTGTGGTAATAGGATGGCTGAAAGCCATTCCTTGTTTTGTGACCCTCTAACATCTCACAAACTAAGCAGCACGAAGGCAAAAGTCTTGGAATAAGACATCACCTAGCTCCTGCAAGAAGTGATTGCACCAAATCAGCAGGTGGCACTCTTCAACCCAACTTAAGTCAGTTAAATCCCAATGACAGCATGGCATTGTGGGACACTCTGCTGTGGGAGTTGCCATCACTTGGATGAGATGCACAGTCAGGATTCTGATCACCTATGATCATTCCAGATCTTGTAGCACTGCATGTAATGCAAGAGGTATTAACTTGAATTAACATTTAGCCAGGACAAGGAATTGTTACATACGGCCTAAAATTCTCCCTGCGCTTTAAACCAAAATAGTATTAAGGTATGATTCTGCAAACTTTTAGTTGTGTGAGCACTAGTCATGCAAATAGTTTCAGCTAAACGAATGGAAGTATCCATAGAAGACAATGCAGGATTTGGCCCTTAATACTGACAACCAGTAAATCTTCAATGATCAGAAATTTAAAAAGTCCCACAAAAAGTGGAAACTAGATCAAATTACAAAAGGATTAATATAAACAAATAAGTATGCAGGGACAAAATTAGAAAGGTCAAGGCACAAAAATGAGATTAAACTAGATAGAGACATAAAGGGTAATAAGAAAACAGTCTACATATACATTAGAAGCAAGAGAATGACCAGGGATGGGGTAGGCCTGCTACTTAATTGGGGGGGGGGGGGGGGGGAGGAGAAGAGGGTGCGGGGAGGAGAGACAACAACAACAGAAAATGTGGAAATGGCAGAAATGCTAAATGATTTTTGTTTCAGTTTTCATCGAAAAGGTTATTAGCAATTGGACGTCTAACATAGTGAATGCTAGGGAAAATGAAGTAGAAGGAGAGGCTAAAATAGGGAACAAGTTAAAAATTACTTAGACAAGTTAAATGTCTTCAAGACAACAGGGCCTGATGAAATACATCCTAGAATGCTCAAGGAGCTGACTGAGGAGATATCTGAACCATTAGCAATTATCTTTGAAAAATTATGGAAGATGGGAGAGATTCCAGAGGACTGGAAAAGGGCAAATATAGCGCCAATCTAAAAAGGAAGTAAGGACAACCTGGGAATTACAGACCAGTCAATTTAACTTCAGCACCCGGAAAGATAATGAAGCAAATAATTAAGCAATCAATTTGCAAACACCTAGAAGATAATAAGGTGATAAGTAACAGTCAGCATGGATTTGTCCAGAACAGATCATGTCAAACCAACCTAATAGCTATCTTTGACAGGGTAACAAGCCTGGTGGATAGGGAGGAAGCAGTAGACATGGTATAGCTTGAATTTAGTAAGGCTTTTGATACGGTCTTGCATGACCTTATCATAAACAAACTAGGTAAATACAACCTAAATGGAACTTCTATAAGATGGGTGCATAACTGGTTGGAAAACTGTAAAGAGTAGTTTTCAGTGGTTCACAGTCAAGCTGGAAGGGCATATTGAGTGGATCCTGCAGGGATCAGTTCTGGGTCTGGTTCTGTTCAATATCTTTATCAATGATTTAGATAACGGCATAGAGAGTACACTTACAAAGTTTGAGAACGATACCAAGCTGGGAAGGGTTGCAATTGCTCTGGAGGATAGGATTAAAATTCAAAATGATCTGGACAAACTAGAGAAATGGTCTGAAGTAAATAGGATTAAACTCAATAAGTACCAATGTAAAGTACTCCACTTAGGAAGGAACAATCAGTTGCACACATACAAAATGGGAAATGACTGCCTAGGAAGGAGTACAGCAGAAAGGGATCTAGGGGTCATAGTGGATCACAATCCAAATACAAGTCAGTGCAACACTGTTGCAAAAAAAACAAATATAATTCTGGAGTGTATTAGCAGGAGTGCTGTAAGCAAGACATGAGAAATAATTCTTCCACTCTATTCTGCACTGATAAGGCCTCAACTGGAGTACTGTGTACAGTTCTGGGTGCCACATTTTAGGAAAGATGTGGACAAACTGGAGAGAGGCCAGAGAAGAGCAACTAAAATTATTAAAGATCTAGAAAACATAACCTATTGGGGAAGATTGAAAAAACTGGGGTTGTTTAGTCTGGAGAAGAGAAGACAGAGGGGCCACGATAACAGTTTTCAAGTACATAAAAGGTTGTTACTAAGGAAAGGGAGAAAAATTGTTCTCCTTAACCTCTGAGGATAGGACAAGAAGCAATGGGTTTAAACTGCAGCAAGGGCAATTTAGGTTGGACATCAGGAAAAAAACTTCCTGTCAGAGTGGTTAAGCCAGGGCTCTCAAACTTTTGTACTGGTGACCCCCTTTCACATAGAGAGCCTCTGAGTGCAAACACCCCTAATAAATATATAAAAAAGTTTTTAATTTAACACCATTATAAATGCTGGAGGCAAAGCGGGGTTTGGGGTGGAGGGTGACAGCTTGCGACCGCCCCCCCATGTAATAATTGCGATCCCCAGTTTGAGATCCTGGGTTAAGCGCTGGAATAAACTGCCTTGGGAAGCTGTGGAATCTCCATTATTAGAGATTTTTAAGAATAGGTTAGATAAACACCTGTCATAAACAGTCTAGGTAATACTTAGTCCTGCCATGAGTGCCAGGGACTGGACTAGATGACCTCTCAAGGTCCCTTCCAGTCCTACGATTCTACTTTATCCTAAAAACCTATGTAACTGTTACTACAGTATAGGTTGCACCTCAGTGTTGTGTGAAATGCAATTCTTTCATATCTAAAACTGTTTGATACTTAAAAATATGCTAAGTAAAAAAAGTGAATAATTCAGAAAGATTTCTGCCCCGGCGGGGGCGGAGAAGGAGAGGAGAGGTACAAAGATAGCAGGGAGACTAGATCGATTTTATAGAACTAAAATGTTCTCGTTATTGCCGGAGTAAGTCTATACACCACTAGAACTTCCACATCTCTCTGCTCAATCTCTTTCTGAAGAAAAATGTATTGTCATGAACCCATTTGTGCTCATTCATGCAAAGTTTCCCTGTAGTGCCAGCATTAATGTGAAAATGACTAACCACAATCCTCACCAGTTTCAGTGTTATAGAACAAGATACGTCTATAGTAAACCTACCCTAAATTCTCAATTACTATGGGACAATCTTCACTCATTGATATATTTTACTTTCCACAACCATCTCTGTACAACTTTTCATGAGTGGCATACCTGAGTATTTGGATTCTACTATCTAAACTATATTGTTTAAATTTATTCACCTAAATTTGGGTTATTGCAGATTATGCATTATATGCATCTTATGACTTTTAAAACCAACTTTGTATTTGTGGATATCTAAGCACTATACCCAGATGTACAGACACTATTTTCTTAATCTGTGTACTATATAATTTTTTTAACATTAGCTTTAATAAAAATGTTATTCTGTGAAGTTTTCTACAGTGGTAAATGAACTGCATTATTATAAATTTAAAACAAATTAAAGCCAACATGAGATACCCAAGGCCCAGAGCAACCTGAATCTAAATTCTGCATCTCTAAATTCAGACTGGAAATTCTACTGCTGCAGTTTCATTTAAATAAAATGAAAGAGGTTTTAACGACCCAATATGAAAATTCTGCAATGTGGCTGCCTCTATGTTATTTTATGCTGCCCCACAGTTTTACCTTTTCATGGGTTACAGATCTTTGTAGTAACGCATTACAGATTTATAAAAAACAGGCGGTGGGTTCCAGTGCAAATTCTGTGGCCATAGAATTAGGGAATACATAGAATCTTGAGAATATTTAAGTTTTCATGCGGCATTTAAATATTAGTCAAACTGTCTGCATTAGGCCCCAATTTTACACTTCACTTTGTGTATGTATCTCTGTGGACTTCAACTGAAGCCAAAGTCGTTCTGTATGGATGCAGGATTATGCTTGGGTGCAGTCAATTGTAGAATCAAGGGCTTAGTTTTTTTGGCAACTTATTGAAAGTATTGCTTTATATAGGCACAAGGTTTAGCAAATTTTAAAGTTAAGGCCTATTTTTTCCCCTAACAAGTCATCTATAGAACATCCAGAGAGAGATGAGAGTAGACAATGACATACTAAAGGAAGGCAGATTTAACAAATTCAAGTCTCAAATACCTCCATGTATAGTAGGAAACTGACCAGTTTTTGCCCATGTTTGTCAGCAACAGATCCCCTACACCAATGTTGAAAATAACTCAACTGTTAGTATCAGAACTAGTTTTGGTCCATTACTGTTCAGTTAATTTTTTAGTGTAGACCAATGTCTTGTACATATTCAGAACTGCACCAACATGAAGGTGTGATTTTTAAGACTGATTTAAACTGCAAACCAGTGTGGACACTTTTTTTTAAATAAACCTGGTTTAAAACAAATTAAATGTCCACGCTGTTTTACAGTTGTTTAAAATCAGTCTTTTTAAAAAGTCACACCTTTAAACTGGTGCACTTTTGAATAAAGACAAGGTCTGAGAAGAGAAGCCAAGTCCATAATTTATCTGGATTGTACTTTAGACACACAACAACAAAACGAGGCAGTAATAAGTTGTCAACCTCATTACCTATAGTCAGCTAACAATGCTACAGGTTCAAAAATTTTGCTTCTTCAGTTAAGCAGCCTATAGTATGGCTAGTGGATCAAATGAAATAAACACAGTCCACCTTCCACACAGCTCAGTTTTGAGGACCAAGGTAGTTATTTATTCCCAATATTTTTTCCCCTAAATGGTTGATCACTGGTTTAACTGTTAACATTAAAAAGATTAGATGAAGTCTCAACTGGCATTGTTCTGTTCAGAGAAAAAGTTAGAGAGTAATGTGTTTCAAGTGCTTACACAGAGGTTGTTCAGAGGCATTCTGCTTGATACGTAGTGGTGAAGATTCAGAGTACAGATGGGGGATTTTCTGAAGAGCTCCACCAGCAACAGACAGCAGCTAATCTCACTATAGTAAGAATCAATTGCTTTATCAACCTGAATGTTTGGTAGGTGTGAAGGGAAGCCTACAGATAGAAAAAGTAAAAGCTGCCACTTTCCCCATCCTAAATACTCAGTTCTGTTGGCTTATGTAATAGCTTCCTATTGCATATAAAATAGAAGTCACTTTCAGGGAAAGACGAGTTATAAAGCCTACATCTATACTCTCTCCTCTGTATTGCAATTCACTTGTGTACGGTACACATGACCCATAAGATCGTTAGCATGTAATCTTTTCACCAAATTTAACTAAAGTAAATTTAGATTAGATTTCCATACAAATTAACTATTAATATTAATATTTACAGAATTGAAGTATAAAGGATATTTCCACTATCTTAAATGGGAGATAAAATTAATTCTTCCAAGTTAGAAGTATACAACAGAGTAACCTTAAAAAAAAACTTCTGAAATCTTCAGCTAGCTATGCTGATTCTAAAACTTTTCCAGCCAAATAGATATCAAAACCCTGCTGAATATTTTAAGCTGTCTACTAGCAGAAAATTTACAGCAAAAAGCAGAAATGTGTTATATGGCACTCATTAATGCTTCCAGAAAACGTTAGTGTTGCACCTCAACCCCATTTTACCTCAATGCAATCTAACAATTCACCAATAATGGATACTAACTTTATCCGTTAACATGGCATCCAATCTGTGTATATGGAAGTGTGAGTAAATATAAAAAAAAATAAAATCAATTTCTTGAACATTCTAAAAAAAAACAAAAAAACAACACACCACACATTTCAGTCAAGTCAGCACTTACATTCCAACTGGAAGTACACCAGAGATCTGTTATACTGTAAAAGTGAGACTTCTCTTTACAAGCCTAGTGTGATGAAAAAGTGACTTTTCATCACCTCTAAAACCAAACCTTCTGTTGAGTATGCTCAGATTTTTTTATTTGTGTGTGGGGGTAAGTACAAAGAGGCATGTCTTTGGCCTGTACTAAGCTTCCCTACTTCTGTTTTATTGAAAAGAGATTAATGTTTTTGCATCCTTACCTTTTCACTGAAACACTCAAGCAAGTCTTGGACATACCCTCGCATTTCTTGCAAAAATTTATACCGTTCACCAATACCCCCAGAAGACCCTTCTAATCGTTCAATTGCCTTGGTAGAGTCCTCTCGGCTTTGTTGATGTTTCTCATGTTGCTGCTGATTGGCTTTGTTCAATTCTTTCATTGAGTCCAACCTGAGGGACAATGGATAAATAAATTTACATCGAAAAGTCTATATAACAGAAACTGTTGAGATATTAATCTGTTTCAGAATAAGAGAGCACAAGTACCAAATCTCTATAAGGAAAATATTTTTAAGATACATTCACTACCTGTGATTTGTCAATGCTTTCTCCCTTCTCCAGTTCTTATCAGCAAGGAGAGTAGTTTAAGTTATGACGGGCTAGACTCCGCGAGGTGCTGAGTACAGTCAACTCCTGTTAATCTCAACAGGAGTCAAAGGCACTTAGAACCTTGCAAGACAGAGCCTTAAGAAATTAAATTAGAAGCAAAGGCATATACTATATCTAGCACGAAATATCATCTATAACACAGCCTTTATTATAGTGCACTGACTAGACTCACTTCAGCTAATGGAAAGTTTTTAAGACAAGGGGCATACAAACCAGTTTTGAAGATATTACAAAAAGTGTGGGCTGTTCATTGTAAAATATTTCTCATTGCAATTGGATTGTTCATGCAGTAGGATCTTTTTGATACCTAACAAGGAGATTACAATGTTTAAGCCCTAAAAAACCCTCAGATTTTAGCCTAAAATGTAAGATTGTTATGTATTCAGGAAAAAAAAATCCGATTTACACACTTCATAAAAATGTTACTTCGTAAGCTAAATATCTCACTGTCCTTTAAATTCTTGACTACAAGATTTTTTTCAGTGTCCAGAAGATGCAACTCAGATCTGTCTTCAACAAGATCAAATTGCCACATTTTAAAAGCGTCACTTCCACAGAAGAAATCCAAGCAGACTTTTGAATGAAGTTTCAATGTCATCTTCATTTTGTTTTGTTTTTTAAATGATGTGCCAAGTCAGTGGTTTTCCAGCGATGAAATTCTGCATTTGCTCGAGATTAAAGGGTGCCTGAGGGAATAAAAAGCTGAGGACAAGTCTTTTAAGTCTAAAAAAGATGGTCTGCCCTACCTGTCTGTAAGCTGTTTCTTTACCAAATCAATAGTAACAGGAGTCATCTCATTACTGGGAGTTTTGAAAGGAAGTATATTATCTGTTTTTTGAGACTTGGTCTCTGATGATCCATAAGCAGCATAAGTGTAAGGAATGCCATACGATGAACCATAAGACATTGTCTGGTAAGAGTTGTGGTAGTACAGATTATTCACGTCAGTAGGCTGACTTGCTTGAACCTACAGAAACAAGACATGTAATACTCAAAATGCTTATGTTACTCTTTTAAAAAATATTACTTTGTAATTTAGTTTTGACATTTTATATGCAGAGCCAGAAGTTTTTCAAATCACAATTGTTATTAAAATTTTTCATAACCCACTAATGAAAGATAGATGGGAACAAACAGAGCCAAGATGTGTTCACAAAATTATGCTGTACAGTAATTAACAGAAGCAATCTCTTCCATGGAGAATTTCTTAGCATGGTTATCGTTATTTGTAGTAATAGCTCATGGCATACTACTGAATGAGGAGTTCTACTTTCAGCAAGCCTGAAACACCCAATTACTAAATATCCTAGGCTGTACTAATCTCTGCTGTTAATACAGCATAACAACATGCCATAAAAGCCCTTGAAAACTGTTTTCTAAAATTGTTTGTAAGGCCAACTAGTGTCCCCTTCCAACTCTGAGCCAGCTACTTCACCATTGCTGCAAAGCCACGAATTGCAGCTACCACAAGGCATAAGAGTCTTCCCCAAGAGGTCATAGGTAGAGCTGTACAAATGAGTTTTCAGTTTGCTGACGGTACTACTAAAAAAAAAAAAAAAAAATCATTCTGAGTCAAAGTTTTCGTTGAATCCAAAATGAAATATGTCATTAACAAAAAGAAAATAGTAAATTTTGAAACAAAAAGTTGATTTGAATATAAAAAAAATCAAAATGTTTTGTTTTAAAAAGTGTCAAAATTAAATGTTTTGAGGTTTTTGGGAGGTTTCTTTTTATTAACACGTTTTCCCCCCAACCAAAAGAGTTTGGTAAATCCAACATGAATTCACTAATTTTTTCATTCAACCCAAATCTGCATTTTTTGGCCAAAACATTTCCCCTAGCTCTAGTCAAAACTAGGCTCAGACATTGGTGCATCTGGGATGAACATGTATGTTCATTAAGGCTTTAGATTTTATTATAATGTCTTGCCACTGTGGACTTGATATTGCTCCCACTGAAATCAGTGGCAAAACTCCCATTGACTTTAGTCGCAGCAGTATCGGGCCACGCATGCCTAACATTCTGGACAGGAAGAACAGAAACAAAGCTCACTTCAAAGCTTCATTACTTACTGGCCCTAGTTAGCTAGTAAGTGCTGGTCAATGCTACCACAATGCTCATTACTCTTCCATAATGGATAGAAAGTAAGATCAAGACATCTCCTACTTCCATATGAGAGGACTTTATAAATTAAAGTTACACCACTAATCTCATCAGATCAAATTATACCAGCCAGCATAATACTGGTTTGAGTTTGGGGAAGTTTTAGTCAATATATGCACTGAAATGTTAAAAATCCTATACTTTTTCCAAAAAATACCCCATCTTTTTTGAACTATCTGAATACATGCCTGAGGTATGTTAATTCCTTTTCGTATCTGTTCCTGTTCCCATCGACTGAGTTCTTCATCCTGTTCCCCAGTTACGAGAGCTTCGTCATCACTTCCCTCAATACCTGAGCACACGGGGAAACGAACAGACAAGATAAAAATGAAGATAATGGATTTATACCAAGAATATTTCATTCCAAATTCCAATAATTAAATTTACATAAACAATAGGAATAAGAAAAAACATCTAATGCTTATTACAAGTCTGTGCAGTAGAACCTTGCTAATCTTCCATGACTAGGAGATCTGCCATAAATCCATTTTACATGTAAGCTGGTAAATAATCAAAATAATATGGCATGATACATTTTGTTCATTTGACAAGCATCGCTTTAATTAGTTTATACTTAAGAGTTCACCAAATGTTTTGTGTAATTAAGTTTTCATGAAACTTCAGAAAAGCACTGTGCTATCAAAGTTTTGCTCAAAAGCAAAAAGGGGCCATTTTCGTGTGCAAATTGAGGGTGTCTTAGCTAGATTCTACTTTACCATAATTCCTTAAAATGGACCATTACAGTTTTAGGACACTGAGTTCAAATAAAATATTCCATACCAAACTACAGTGTGGATTATGGGAAACCAGAACTGCTATTAGCTATGCAGAACATTTTGTTTAAGGGCTTGTAAAGGTCAGGGTGAGTAACCTACAATGAAAATAGTTTCTATATTTATTAGATATGCTACCTTCCTTCAAAAAACATTTTACCTATTTCCTCCGCAATCTTTTGCCTTTGGGATTTTTCCTTCACTGAGAATACTATTCTTCTCTTCTCATCATCATCTTCATCATCACTGGCATCATTTTCATCTTCTCGAACAAGGCGGCCTTTGCCTGGCTCATTGTCAATAGGCGTAAAGTCCCCAAGTTCACGAGCCATTTGACGCTTTTTTCTAGCGGCATGAATAAAAGCAGCATCTGGGATTTCTCCTGGAAACATATGTTTACAAGGTTAAACAGCCAATCACTGCATCCAAACTCACACAGTTAGAGACTCTTTGCTACTTGTCTACTTCCACACCAGCTGAGAAAAATGGTACTGCAGACACATCAACTCATCAGTATTTGTTATCAGTAAGGAAAACAGATGAATCCAAGCAGAAAAGATTTTTAATGGTTAAAGCACTCTCACCCCTTTCCACTGAGGCCTAAGAAAGCTCCCCCTTCTGCTGGTAAGAACTTAAGAGTCCTCCAGCAAAGACAGGGAAGACAAGATATTCCACAAGAAAAACAGAAGAAAGTTTAAAAATATATATGTTTCAGGCCTTCTTTAATACATTCCAGGGGCAAGAAGGGCAAACATTTTTTCTCCCTGTTCAGGAAACCAGAGAAAAAAATCCAAAAAAAACTATTCTGATAGGAAAGCCCTGAAAGATATTTCATGGGCTTTCAGAAAATGCAGCAGTATATACAAGCTGCATACATACAGCATAATGTCACCTGTTGCATATAGTTGATATAGCCAAGTGGACAGTTTTCTAGATTCAATTCTTTCTTGAAATTTTCTAAGTTTAGACACAAACTATTGTTGGTGGCAGCTCTTTTCCCTTGCTCATGTTCCTGATGACTAGGGGAGCCAAAGTGGTACTAACCTTCCAATAAAACAGCAAACCAAGGTTCATCAGTCTAGAATTCCTGTTATTTGTATTACAGTAGTGCTAAACAAGATTGGGACTCTGGAGGCTGGACCCACTCCAATAGGAAGTTCTGTTCTGCTTCCCTCAGCCTCTGTGGTAAGCACTTGGGGGTTCCTTCCCGGAGTCACTGGCATGGAATAGGAAGTCCTGGTTGGGCATCTCTCTCCCAGTAACAGCCAGAAGCAGCAGTGGAACAAAGTCCCTGCTCTGCTTCCCTCAGCCCATTAGGCTGGGGGGTGGGAGTGGGGGTGGAGAGGGTGATTCCGCTAGGGAGGTGCTCCCAGAAAAAGGGTAGCTTCTTAATAAGAGTCTGGAGCTGTGTGAGGAGGTAAAAACAGAGCAGCTCTCCTCTCATTTTGCTCAAGGTTTAGTCCCTTCAGAAAGATTACCATAGAACAGTAGTTCTCAAACTTTTGTACTGGTGACCCCTTTCAAATAGCAAGCCTCTGAGTGTGACCCCCCTTATAAATTAAAAACACTTTTAAATATATTTAACACCATTATAAATGCTGGATGAAAAGCAGGGTTTTGGGTGGAGGCCGACAGCTTGCGATCCCCCCACGTAATAACCTCGTGACCCCCTGACGGGTCCCAACCTCCAGTTTGAGAACTCCTGCCACAGAATCTGACAGAGTAGGACAAAGATACTAAGGAAAGTTGGGTGAATAAGGGAAACAAGGCGGCAGACATGCCTGAAAACTCTGTACAAGCAGTCTTCGTTTGCTGTGTGTACCCAAGTTACATTATTTTGAGAGGGAATTTCTGTTTGGAAAGTTCAGCCACCTATTTTCAGTAAACACGCTTAAAACATTAATTCCAGTTCTCGAGAATACGATTAAAATATTCCCTTAATTTTAAAAGGAGGAATATGCTAGAACCGGTAATATATTTAAACGTGAAGTTATCTGAAGTGTACCCACTGTATCAGTTTGCTATTTCTTCTAAAAGCAAAGCAGATTAGTCTGGTGGGTTGACTGGAGAAATCTTTTTCTTTTTTCAACTAGGCACAAGTATAAGATCTTTTCCCTCTACTTCATGTTTATGGCTGTCTGTGGATTGTGAGCATGCAGGCAACAACCTTATTCCCCAGACAAAAAGTTTCCTTATGTGCAAATTTGCTAGTTATTAAAGCCATGAAGAATAATATTTCAAACTGATTTCTTTGCCCCCTAGGGTCTCAAGAAAGTGTTTCTTATTCTATTTAATCAAGTTAACAGCATTCAAGACACTCAAATACAGGTCAAAAGTGTAAGAACATTTTCTGGTGCCTAAATTAAGGATAATGCCAACCTGCACCACAAGATGGGTTACTTGGAGAACTACCAGAATATCAAAAATAGAGGTGGATTTTGAGGACGTTCAATATTTCAAAGTTTTAGGAAAAATAAATGCTGTAACTAGAAGGGGCGTTTATTTAGTTTTTTAAAGACCAGAGACTCCAGTTTGAGCTATGTTTCATTTTGATTTATTTTGAAATATTATGCCATGAACTTGGCACCTGAAGGAATCCATATAAATACCTAACTTAAGAAAACAAAACATTTTGTTACAGCCTTTGTTTTCAGCACATTAAACTCTGCTATTTGAAACTGTGGAAATTAAATGGTCCTATTTTAGTTCTTACATTAATCAGTTCAGTTTTCATAATTCTTCAAAAACAGTGTGCAATTATATTCTTCCACAGGACCAGCAGAATACAGATGAATGTTGGAAAGTGGACACTTCCATTTACTTTTAAATTTTCATTTCTAGTATCTGTTTGAGGATGTATAGATATTGAGCTTGGGAAGAGTGCATACAGCTGACTGGATATCAGTACTTACATTCCAAGTGTTAGAGACAACATTTCCAAACCCACTAAACTAGGTTTACTATAAAGTACAAACCTGGACGGAGAACATTCAGAGATGATAAAGCACTTGAAAAAGCTCCCCCAGTTTTAGGCTTTTCTTCTTCCTTCTCACTTTCGACTTCCATCTCTTCTTCACCTTGTTCACTGTTTGCAGTCCCATCTTCTTGGTTTGCATCCTTAACCTGTCCTATTTTCTCTATGGCCTGTTCAGCTGTAAGAGAAAAGCCTATACTTCAGTTTCTTTCTGTGAACATTTTTTAAATGCATTTTTAAAGAATACCACCAGATATGCTTATGTTTAAGCCAGCAATCTAAAACAAGATACAGACAATCACATTAATTTTTAACTACTGAATTTACAAGGGGAAGAACACATTGTATGTTGTGGCTTCTATAAAAAAAAACATTGAAATCTTCTCAAGTTCACACTACACAGTCTGACCAGTCTCAGACAGGAAGACACCCAAGAAAACATTAAATATGAAGTTCACACAGTCAAGCATTTGAGAGTCAGGAAATGTCAGAATTAAGGCTGCCTGTGCATACATATGCATTATGACACTCTTCAATTACTGAACACACTTTTTTTGCACAGGAACCCTGCCTCACTCATTGCACAAGATGGACAGTACCCACTGAATGAGCAACTATCCAATATTTTATTTTCATTAATCAGTGTGTGGCTCCAGACCTGATTTACTGCACACCACTCAAACACTGCTTTGAAGACATAATTATTCATTTCAACAGGGGCTTTGCTATGACACTCTCCATTGTAACATCTGAGTGCTTCACAAACATACATTCATCTTCACAACACCCGTGAGGTAAGGCAATATTATTTCCATTCTACAAAAGGGGAATAGGCACAGAGGCATTGTCAGAAATGCACACTAATTTTGGGTGCCCAATGTAAGATGCCTATGGCCTGAATTTTCAGTGAATTTAACATTTCCTAGCTCTTTATTTGTTCAGAGCACAGATCTCATTGACTTCAGTTGCAGTTGAGCGCACTCAGCATTTCTGCAAATCCAACCCCAACTGCCACAAGATAGGCACAAAAGAGGAACACAGTAGCCATCTGTGAAAAGTTTGGTTTAGATGACTTGCCCAGCATCACATAGGTACTCTATGGCAGAGGTAGGGATAGAATCCAGTTCTTCACAGTTCCTTTGAACTGAGTAAACTACAAAACCATCCTTTTACTTCCTGCAGTCCTCTGCCTCATTTTCTACATGTCATCCCTGGGCAGGTCTAGATTTTCTGCTACAAGTGATGTAGGAGTCCCAAAGACAACAGGCTTATTAACTACACAACCATGATTGACTCCCTGAGCAACATAAATTTTGTGCACTGACTGAGGCAGGGATCCCAGGGGGCAAAGTTAGTCTTTAATTACGTGATCATAAACTATAACATCATACACACAGTGGCCAAATTTTCTGGCATTTTCTCACTTTTGAGTGCTTGACTTTATAACTAAAATTCCTTTAATGGAATTTTTTATATAATTTTCTAGGGTTGTTTTTTTTTTTAAACAGCGAACTGAAAAAATAGAAATTCCATCATTTGAAACCATACTGAGTCTTGGGGTACGTCTTCACTTACCTGAGGGTATGGCGGCAGGCAATCGATGTTCTGGGATTGATTTATCACGTCTGGTTAAGACGCGATAAATCGATCCCGGACGCCGGTACTCCAGCTCGGCGAGAGGAGTACGCGGCATCGACGGGGGAGCCTCCCTGCCGCGTCTGGACACGCGGTAAGTTCGGACTAAGATACTTCGAATTCAGCTACGTTATTAACGTAGCTGAATTTGCGTACCTTAGTCCGAAGTGGGGGCTTAGTGGGGACCAGGCCTCACATAATTCATCAGCAGGCCATGAACCTTCACAGCATAGACTCTCCACCTAAGCTAACAGTAACTGATAGCAGTAGTAGGTTGCCATCCTCCATGTGGGCCAGCTGTTAGAGGGAGATGAAGCACACACTTTGCCAGTAAGCTTCGGTTATTAGCAGGAATGGTGAAACTCAGGAACCCTACGTTCTATTCAAGGTTCTAAGGGTATGTACTCTAATGGTTAGAGAGCTTTTTGCCCAACCACTTCTCCAGCCTGTTCTCATCTCAGTCTCTGCCTCACCTCCCCATGCGCATTGTTCCAGTTCTTAGTTTGGAACACAAAGATATAGGTCACTTATTCTAACATAGAATCTCAACGTAAGGAATTCCACTCTGCCAACCCCTCAATTTTCTCCCTCACTTCAATGCTCTCCTTTTAGCACCTGTGTTGAGAGGGCACATCCTGGCAGAGGAGTGTGCTAGATGCAGCTCCAAATTCTAGCTGTTAGAAAATAGAAGTAAAGCGTGATTTAAAGAAATTAGCATAGGCTTGAGAGTCAAGAACTACTCAGTTTTAATCCCAGCTCTAATGAGGGTTCACTGTGTAGCTTTCTAGTAAGCGTCCTCACCTCTCCACATCTATTTCCACATCAATAAAATGGGGCTAAATTTCATCTTCGCCAAAAGGGTGCTTATGAGGATTAACTTAATGCTTATACAGACTGCTCTGAATATGTAGAGCACTCTAAGTATTAAAATGCTCAGTCCCCCTACAGAATTGACACTGCATCTTTAACACAACTCATTTTTATGAACAGTATTTAATCTTTCAGCTAATACAAGTTACTACTAGGAGTAGTTTTGCAATTACCATCTGCTGGAGAATTGACTTCTGGTTTAACCTTTGATTTTTCAAGATCTTCTTTGTATTCTTTCTTCAGTAGTTTTACTATCTTTTTGCTGTAACTTGATTTTTTCACTTTAAAAACTTCTTCAGCTTCTTTAACAAAGAAAATCGGAAAACATTAAGTGACCTGGGAACAGATTGGTCAGCTACAACTCACAAATATATTTACCATCTGTCAAGTCTTTTCACCTGGTGCACAGCACAACCTCATAGTAGAGTTACTAACAAAAGTATCCCACAAATCGAAATTCAAAGTTTAAATACAAGAACTATAAAAGTTTTCACAAGTAGGCACTGCAATTGCATATATTTTCAGTGCTATAAACTCTGATGATTTCATCATAAGCCTCGTGATAACAGGTGTTGTTCCTGAAGCCCAAACTTCTGGAATCACATCAATATATGAGAATCTCATTAAAAACATTGGTAACTATCCCAGTTGCAGATTAAAACATAAAAATAAGCCCCCCATTGCATCTTAAAGGCTCAAAAAGAGCGCATTTTTATATAACTTTTAAATCAAAAATTGAAGACACCTTATCACTCATTTTATTACCTAAACAATATACTGTGAATCGCTGTGATATCCCCCCCCCCTTAAGTGCTAGTTTTCCTTTCCACTTAGTCCTTATTGGGGGAAACCACACGTTCAACATTTTGCCTTAATATAAAACCGCGGTAGGTAAAGTCACAGTCACACGTGGCCCTGGGAAGGATGAACTAGGGCCTATACCGGCAGGGGGGGGGGATTGGCCTGATGGACCGATAGGCCTTTCCCCTTGCCTCCCTAACACCGCGGGAGCACAAGCCGAGAGGCGGACGGCAGGTTTGTAGCTGCGAGCTCCCGACGGGGCACGGCCTCCCGGGGCTGGCTACGTGCAGCCAAGGCGGCCCGGCCCCACTCACCCTCCTCCTCGTCCTGGAAGCTGAGCAGACTGGCCCGCGGCGCCGTCGCCTCTTTGTTCTCCCGCAGCCGCTTCCGCTCCTTGGCCCGCCCGGCCCCCGGCAGCCCGTTCCCCTGCTGTGGCGGCGGCGGCGGCGGGGGCAGCAGCGCGGCCAGGCCGGGGCCGAAGCCCGGGCCTAGGCCGCTCCCCGCTCCATAGCCCGTCAGGGCGGGGACGACGAGGGGGACGCAGCCGGTGGGAAGCGGCAGGAGCGGGGCCGCCTGGGCCATGGCGGCTTCGCCGGGCCCGTCCGCCCCCAGCGACTCCTGCGGCTCCTCGTCCCGCTCTCGCTCCTCGTCCTCCTCCTCCGAGTCGTTCCGCTTCCGCACGTTCACCCGCCGCGCCTTGCGGAACATCCCGCCGGGCCCGGCACCGCGCAGCCCAGACACTCGCCCCGCAGCAGCGCGCCGCGGCCCAGCCCCGGCTCCCCCTCCCCGGAGCATGATAACCGGGCAGTCACAGCGCCACCTGCCGGCCCGCCCAGCCAGCCCCAGCGGCGGCAAGGGGAACGACTGCGCACCGCACCATAGAGTGCCGCGCCGGGCTAGCGTGCCTCGCGCAACCATAGAGCGTGTGGGGCTAGAGCGCCCACCCGCGCCTGCACAGCCGCCGCCATCTTGTGTGAACGGGGAAACAAGGGAGGGGGGAGCGATCACGTGACTGCTGTGGCGGCCTTCGGAGGGAAGTGCTATTGAGGACGGTGGAAACGTGACTCCTATTGGCTGCCGCGGCGCTCGGCGCTGCCCATGACTTGCCTAGGGCGTTAGGGGTGGGGGAGGGGACTTATCTCTGTGGGTTTGTGTGGCTGAGGGGCTGGTGAGTCTCGCACCGCCGCCCCATGACTGGTCACCGGGGGGAGGCATGCAGGGAACCAGTGTGTGTGGCCACTGCCAGTGTCCACACATGTAGCCAGGTGTGATCTGCAGATCTGTTTTCACTCCTGAGGGCAGTATGCACCAAACAAACACATAAACATTCTGCACACAATATTTTAAAATTCTGCAAATTGTCAAATAAATGAGGAAGTGCTAGAATGGCCTTGGGGCACATAGGCCACTGGCTGCACAGAAATGGGAGATCACTGTGCATTCCCCACCCCCGGACACAGACTCAGCGGTGAGGCTGCACCCATCCAGGCCTGTCCCTCCATGCCAGGTGTGGGCAGGCAGGCTCAGCAAGCCAGGATCCAAGTGTCAAGGGCCTTAGTGTGGCGGGGGAGGGGGGAGCCAGGTGTGGGTTGAGAGAGTTCTGTGTGGGGCGATCTGGGTGCAGGCGACTCAGTGGGCGATCTGGGTGCAGAGGGGGAATCTGGCTGCACAGGAGCTTGTTGGGGGGGTTCTGGGTACAACAGTAATGGGACTCTGCAGGGGTCCATATGAAACTGGTTAGGGCTCAGTGGGGAGAGTCTGGGTGTGGGGGGGGATAGGATGACAAGATCACCCAAGTCAAATATCTGGGAGGTGGGGGAGGTGACGGGGGGGGGGGGGGCGTGGCAGGGGAAAAAAAACCACCCTTCCTCCACAAGCGCTGGAGGGAGGCCCGGGAGACGCAGGGGAAGCGCAGGGCCAGGGTGAGTGAGAGTCCGGCCTGGCCCCGAGCAGGCAGGACTCAGTCGAGCGGTAGGGAGAGTAGGGGGGCGGCCCGTGGGGCCAGGCAGCAGCTGTTTCCCCCCCAGGCAGCGGGACTCGGGAGCAGCTGCTGCTGCAGCTCCCACTGCCGCGGGGGGAGGAAGCGGCTGATTGCCAAGCGCTGCGGCTGCGGCTCTGGCTCCCGGGCCCAACCCCCCTGAGCCTGGGCCTCTTGCGAGGACCCAGCAGCGCACACGCTGCGTCCAACCCCTGGCCAGTTGCGTCTGGGCTGCTGCCCAGCTGGTGCAATCCCGCGGCGGCCCTGGAGTGGGGGCAGCAGGCCCCAGCCCCCCCCGTCCCGCTCGGGTCCCGCAGGGGAACGAACGGGGCTGGGCTGGTAGAAATCAGAAAATAATACAATTTGAAACAAAGCATCTAAAATTGGAAGAGTTAGCAACTCACATGACACTGTTTAACAGCTCCCAAGGCATCCCTGCAACCCTCCTAGGATATCAGGCATCTAGCAAGATTTCAGGAACTTCCCAACAGATCCACTTTCCAACCACAGTTGGCTTCTATAGTAGAGAACTTGCAGGCGGACTACCTCCATCTCCCTTTGCTCTCACAACTCCCTCTTTTGGATCCAAGTAAGCCTAGGGTAGCTGGGAGGAGGAGGCAGAGGTACCTCTGGCTGGCTGCCCTGGTGTGTTCTGCTGGCAAGGGAGGTGAGAATACTAGAAAAAGGGGGCAGACACTGGGAAATTGAGGTGGTGGGGAGAGAATGGGCACGGGGAGTGGCAGAAGTAGGGAACAGAATCAGTGGAAGGGATTGAAAGATGACGGACAGCATGGAGAGCTAAAGGGGCTGAAATGGGAAGCAGAAGCAGAGAAGGTCACTCAGAAGAACAGGTTCCTCCAGAATCCCTATGCTTACACGGTCACTGTATTGCCAGCATCTAACTCATCACTTTGTAAACCCTGTTGAATAGGAAAGGTGCTATATAACTAATTTCTGTGCTGTTCTAAATTTATAGTGTTTTTCATAGGTTATGTCTGAACTACTGAGTGACAGAAAAACCATTCCATAGCCCTTGCACTAGTGTCCATTATTTGATATATTTAATTCGTTGATGTTCGAGAATTAATGAGAAACACACATTAATTTGAAAGACTTTATAGCAGCCACTTTCCTTACATGCTGCAAACTGAGCCAGATAGAGAATCATATGTAAACATTAACCTTTTCATGAAAATACACTGTTAAACACTACAGGTCTTCATCAAATTGTTCAACCAGTATTAAAGCATGGAAAGTCGTTTACAATTTCTTAGGCATCTTACCTGGACCCCGATACTTGTTTCACAAAGATATATTGTTTGCTTTAAGACAGAGCTAGAAATAGCGGTGCTTATGTATGGCCCAAATCCTCCCTTTCACCTGCAGATGAGAAGGGTCCTGAACAGTGGTATTAATAGAGTTTGCAGCTCACATGATGTCTACAGTAACTCCTCACTTAAAGTCGTCCCAGTTAACATTGTTTTGTTGTTACGTTGCTGATCAGTTAGGGACCATGCTCATTTAAAGTTGCACAATGCTCCCTTATAACGCTGTTTGGCAGCCGCCTGCTTTGTCCACTGCTTCCAGAAAGAGCAGCCCGTTGGAGCTAGCTGGTGGGGGCTTGGAACCAGGGTGGACCAGCAGCCCCCCCATCAGCTCCCCTAAGTTCCCCGTGCGGCAGCCATCCAGCAGGCTATCAATTGCCAGGCAGTTCAGCTGTCCCTCCCCCCACTGCCATGTGCTGCTCCTGCCCTCTGCCTTGGAGCTGCTCCTCGGAGCCTCCTGCTTGCTGTGTGGGGGGGAGAAGGGTGCTAATGTCAGGGTGTCCCACTCCCCACCGCTCCTTTACTCCATTGGGCCATCTCCACAGAGCAGGGGGGGACACGACAGGGCTCAGGACGGAGGGAACTTGCTGGCAGTAGCTGCTGTCTCAACTTGCTGATCTACTTAAAAAGGTAATGTACTTAGAGTGCGGTCAGGGTACTTAAAGGGGAAATACATGTCTCTCTCTCTCACACACACACAGGGTGTGTGTCTCTATCTCTCTCTGCCATGTTGGCTCCCCTCCCTCCATTCGTGCTGCCTTGTAGAGTGTGAGGCTACATTAATAACAATGTGTTAACCCTTGAGGGCTCAGCCGGGTGCTAGTTCATCATTTAGCAGTAAGGCATTCCCTGGGAAATATCCCACCCTCTGACTCCACCACCTTAACCAAGCTTCACAATCATCATTGCTGTGTACAGTATTAAATTGTTTAAAACTTATACTGTGTGTGTGTGTGTGTGTATATATATATATATATATATATATATATATATAGGGGGAATAGGTTCCACGGAAATTTTTTTCGCCAGACAAAAGACTATTTATATATATATCTATAGATATATATATATAAATAGTCTTTTGTCTGGCGAAAAAAATTTCCGTGGAACCTAATCCCCCCATTTACATTAATTCTTATGGGGAAACTGGATTCGCTGAACATTGTTTTGCTTAAAGTTGCATTTTTCAGGAACATAACTACAACGTTAAGTGAGGAGTTGCTGTACATGTGCAACATTGGAGGCCAGCTATGTGGCATCTCTTAAGGCAGCAGCCTTTTTAGGGCACATCAGAAACAGGGTAGGGTAAGAGCAGGTTGACTGACCACTGCACAGACTTTCAAGTCTTTGGTGCCTCCAGAAGAGGGGCATGAGGACTGCAGAGGCTACCCCCAGCTATTAAGCTGGAGTAGTAGCCACTTTTCAGCTCCTTTCCCTCTCATGGGCTGGAGGAAGGATTCCTCCCTACTTTCCGATCAGAGTTCTCTTGTGCTCAGCTGGGCATAGGGTTGAAGATTATATTATGTGACCTTTATTCAGAACATTACTCTGAGCAAAACTAAGTGCAGTTTTCTTTTAAGTATCTGGAAGACTTATGTGCTTTCCTGTTTCCATACTAGCCTTCCCACCAAAGCCAGAGCTCATATTTATTAGTACTGCATGCTTCCATTTTAAAAGATGTTGTAATGGTAATACTTAATGACTTTGTTATTCAACACCTTTTTACTAGAGGGCAGCACACCCTCACAGTATAGTCACTGATAATCTATTAGACTTTCTTGATTATATCAGTTTTTATATATGGTGTACTAACATCCACAAGTTAGTTAATTTGTATAAACCAGTTCTGAGAATTTTTAAGACAGGAGTGTCTTGCCTCAGGATTATTAATCAGCCAAAACCAATTTGTGCTTTCAACCTTAATAAGATTGCTTAGAGAGGTGGTGTCTGGAGTTCCTAGAAAACCAATCTGCATTAGTCTCTCTCGCTTGCTCATGAAGAGCTCTGTCTCTCTCAACTCAGCCACAGTTCAGAACTGAGTCCTTAGCATTTATGAAGCAACCCCAAAGGCTCCATATCATGAGTAAGACCTCAACATCATGAAATTGGGTGAAAATTAATGAGATGAAAATTAATAATACGTTTTAGGTTCTTTTTATTTGTCTTCTGGTTTGTGAGCCTTTAGGAAACACTGGGGACATATTTCCACGGTGTTCTCAGTAATCAGGATGGCTAGAAATTTGTTTTTGTTTATGAAAGCTGGAATTCTCATGTAGACATGTGACTCTAGGATCTGCAGTTTTAAGAAAAACACCAATTATTTCAAGATTCATGATAAAAATCATGAGAGTTGGCAAAATCAACTAAAAAGCCCTTTATTTATTTAAAATATTTTTTGTAGTAGGTTGAGGGTATATTCCCAGAGATGGCAGGTGGAAAGGAGGCTGTTTGTAGCTGATTCACAGTCTGGCTGAATTGAGTTAAGTTCCAATCCTTTAAACACGCACATTCTTAACTTTACTACCATGAGTAGTAGTAAATCAATGGGATTTCATGGTAGTAAAGTTAAGCATGGTTGTAAGTGTTTGCAGGATTGGGGGCTTCCTTTGTTCCTCTTGAATCTTTGTTTTTTGAATGCTGCTGGATATTACAGAAACTGTGAAACAGGCATCCACCAGAACTGCCGGCATAACACCTAAACTTACCAGGTGTGCCATAGAACCCATAAGTGTAGCATTATACCAACTTTTTGTCCAGGCTTGGATTACTGTCAAGGTACCAGTAGAGTGAAAGGAAGGGATCATCAACCCACTTTATAAGGAGAAAGTCCCACACACTGAGTGCAGCAGCTAGAAGTCAATAACTCTGTTTAATGTTCCTGGAAAAGTTTTTACACGTGTCCTACTTGCTCAGCTCCAGCCTTTCCTTGTAAAACATCATCGCTCAGAGCAATCAGGCTTCACTGCTGGGTGCTCTACAATGGACGCTATACATCCTCTTCATCTTTTATCTGAGGCCTGGTCTACACTACGGGTTTAGGTCGACTTTAGCAGCGTTAAATCGAATTAAGCCTGGACACGTCCACACGACGAAGCCCTTTCTTTCGACTTAAAGGGTCCTTTAAACCGGTTTCTTTACACCACCTCCGACGAGGGGATTAGCGATAAAACCGGCCTTTGCGGGTCGGAATTGGGGTAGTGTGGACGGAATTCGACGTTATTGGCCTCCGGGAGCTATCCCACAGTGCTTCATTGTGACCGCTCTGGACAGCACTCTCAACTCAGATGCACTGACCAGGTAGACAGGAAAAGACCCGCGAATGTTTGAATTTCATTTCCTGTTTGCTCAGCGTGGAGAGCACAGGTGACCACGCAGAGCTCATCAGCACAGGTAACCGTGATGGAGTCCCAGGATCGCAAAAGAGCTCCAGCATGGACCGAACGGGAGGTACGGGATCTGCTCGCCATATGGGGAGATGAAGCAGTGATAGCTGAACTCCGTAGCAGTAAAAGAAATGGCAAAGTATTAGAAAAGATCTCCAAGGCCATGAAGGACCGAGGCCATAACAGGGACACACAGCAGTGCCGCGTGAAAATTAAGGAGCTACGGCAAGCTTACCACAAAGCCAGAGAAGCAAACGGAAGGTCCGGGGCAGAGCCGCAAACTTGCCGCTTCTACGCGGAGCTGCATGCGATCCTAGGGGGTGCAGCCACCACTACCCCAACCGTGTGCTATGACTCTCTCACTGGAGAAACACACAGGGAAGACGGTTCGGGGAACGAGGAAGATGAGGATGGAGGTACTGTAGGTAGCTCACAGCAGCAAGGAAGCGGAGAAACCGGTTTCCCCAACAGCCAGGATATGTTTGTGACCCTGGACCTGGAACCAGTAACCCCCGAACTCACCCAAGACCCTCAGGGCACACAGAAGACCTCTGGTGAGTGTACCTTTGTAAATATTTGTAAACATTACACATGGTTTAAAAGCAAGCGTGTTTAATGATTAATTTGCCCTGGCAATCGCGGCCAGTACATCTACTGGAAAAGTCTGTTAACGTGTATGGGGATGGAGCGGAAATCCTCCAGGGACATCTCCAGAAAGCTCTCCTTTATGTTCTCCCAAAGCGTTTGCAAAAGGTTTCTGGGGAGGGCTGCCTTATCCCGTCCGCCATGGTAGGACACTTTACCACGCCAGGCCAGTAGCACGTAGTCTGGAATCATTGCATAACAAAGCATGGCAGCGTATGGTCCCGGTGTTTGCTGGCATGCAGACAATATCCATTCCTTATCTCTCTTTGTTATCCTCAGGAGAGTGATATCATTCACGGTCACCTGGTTGAAATGGGGTGATTTTATAAAGGGGACATTCAGAGGCGCCCGTTCCTGCTCTTCTGAACAGAAATGTTCCCCACTGTTAACCACGCGGTGGAGGGGAGGGGTGAAGTGATCATCCCAGAGAATCGTGTGTGTGTGTGTGGGGCGGGTGGTTTACTTGTGTTTGTGCCGCATGTTAACCGGGAAACCGCAGCCCCTCCTTTTACATTGAAAACCCATTTTAAATGGACAACCCAATTCATCCTTGATATGGGAAATGCGCTGCTGTTTGCAACCTTTCCCGCATATTAAGAAGGTTAAAAAAGCCAAAACACTGTGGCCTACCATGGCTGCCTGCAAGCCGAAATATGCGACCTTGTAATGAAAGAGTGTACCCATTGTTCTCTAAAATGTGTCTTTTTTAACCACCTCTCCCTTCTCCTCCACCAGCTGCAAATGTTTCTCCTTCGCAGAGGCTAGTGAACATTAGAAAGAGAAAACGTAGGACGAGGAACGATATGTTCACGGAGCTGCAGATGTCCTCCCACGCTGATAGAGCACAGCAGAATGCGTGGAGGCAGTCAATGTCGGACATGAGAAAAGCACAATATGAACGAGAGGAGAGGTTGCGGGCTGAACGGCGGGATGAAAAGAGCAAGTGGCGGGCTGAAGACGATAGGTGGCGTCAGCTTGCAGACAGATGGCAAGAGTCAATGCTCCGTCTGCTGGAGCATCAAACTGATATGCTCGAGCGTATGGTTGAGCTGCAGGAAAGGCAGCAGGAGCAGAAACAGAAGTTTCACACAGTAGCCTGGCCAGTCACAAAACTCGTTTTCAAAGCTTCTCTGATGCACACCGCGCCCTGCTGTGCTCCTCTAACCGCCCTGGTGTCTGGCTGCGCGTAATCAGTGGCCAGGCGAGTTGCCTCAACCTCCCACCCCGCCATAAAGGTCTCCCCCTTACTCTCACAGATATTGTGGAGCGCACAGCAAGCAGCAATAACAATGGGGATATTCTTTTCGCTGAGGTCTGAGCGAGTCAGTAAGCTGCGCCAGCGCGCTTTTAAACGTCCAAATGCACATTCCACCACCATTCGGCACTTGCTCAGCCTGTAGTTGAACAGGTCCTGACTCCTGTCCAGGCTGCCTGTGTACGGCTTCATGAGCCATGGCATTAAGGGGTAGGCTGGGTCCCCAAGGATCACGATAGGCATTTCAACATCCCCAACGGTTACTTTCTGGTCCGGGAAGAAAGTCCCTTCCTCCAGCTTTCGAAACAGAGCAGATTTCCTGAAGACGCGAGCATCATGTACCTTTCCCGGCCATCCCACGTTGATGTTGGTGAAACGTCCCTTGTGATCCACCAGGGCTTGCAGCAGCATTGAAAAGTACCCCTTGCGGTTTACGTAGTCGGTGGCTTGGTGCTCCGGTGACAAGATAGGTATATGGGTTCCGTCTATGGCCCCGCCACAGTTTGGGAATCCCATTTCAGCAAAACCATCCACTATTGACTGCACGTTGCCCAGAGTCACTACCCTTGATATCACCAGGTCTTTCATTGCCCTGGCAAATTGGATCACAGCAGCCCCCACCGTAGATTTGCCCACTCCAAATTGATTCCCGACTGACCGGTAGCTGTCTGGCGTTGCAAGCTTCCACAGGGCTATCGCCACTCGCTTCTCAACTGTGAGGGCTGCTCTCATCTTGGTATCCTGGCGTTTCAGGGCAGGGGAAAGCAAGTCACAAAGTTCCATGAAAGTGCCCTTACGCATGCGAAAGTTTCGCAGCCACTGGGAATCGTCCCATACCTGCAGCACGATGCGGTCCCACCAGTCTGTGCTTGTTTCCCGGGCCCAGAATTGGCGTTCCACGGCATAAACCTGCCCCAGTGACACCATGATTTCCACATTGCTGGGGCCTGTGCCTTGTGAGAGGTCTATGTCCATGTCAATTTCCTCATCACTCTCTTCGCCGCGCTGCAATCGCCTCCTCGGCTGGTCCGGGTTTCGCCTTGGCATGTCCCGGCTCTGCATATACTCCAGGACAATGCGCGTGGTGTTCATAGTGCTCATAATTGCCGTGGTGATCTGAGCGGGCTCCATGATCCCAGTGCTAGCTATGGCGCCTGGTCAGAAAAAAGGCGCGAAACTAGTATCTGATGGACCAGGAGAAGAAGGGAGGGTGGGAGGGAGGGAGGGCCGAGTGACGACATGGCGTACAGGTACAGGAACAGGGAATTAAAATCAAGAAAGGTGGCTGTGCATCAGGGAGAAACACAAACAACTGTCACACAGAATGGTCCCCCCAAAGATTAAACTGAAAACCCTGGGCTTAGCAGGCCGTTGATTTCACGGAGGAAGGGGAAGCAAATGAATACAGAACAAATCTATTTTTTACATCTTAAGCTGGCAGCCGACGGTGCAGCATGACTGATAGCCTCTGCAGTATGATGATGACGGATACCAATCATAATATACCATCGTCTGCCAAAAGGCAAGGGGCTGCTGCTGTGTAGCAATGCAGCCCCACGTCTGCCAGCCCCACGTCCGCCAGCACCCAGCATCGCCCTCGGCCTCTTCTGGGTGCTTAGCAGACAATACTGGGCAATTGGCAGAAAATAGTATACTACGATTGGTAGCCATCATCATCGAAACAGTAGCATGTCTGCCCAGGTGGCCATGATTGACAGCCACTCCAGTACGACGACGATGGGTACCAATCATAATATACCATCGCCTACCAAAGGGCAAGGGGCTGGTGCAATGCAGCCCTACGGCTGCCAGCCCCACGGCTATTACTCATGCTACACCGTCTACCGCCAAAAGGCAGTTAGCAGCTGCTGCTGTGTAGCAATGCAGTCCCACGTCTGCCGGCACCCAGAGGACATATGGTGACGGTGAGCTCAGCTGAGCTGAGCGGGCTCCATTTTTGCCGTGGTATGTTGTCTGCACAGGTAACCCAGGTAAAAAGGCGCGAATCTATTGTCTGCCGTTGCTGTGACGGGGGGGGGAGGGGCCTGACGACATGTACCCAGAACCCCCTGCGACAGTGTTTTGCATCATCCGGGCATTGGGATCTCAACCCAGAATTCCAATGGGCGGCGGAGACTGCGGGAACTGTGGGATAGCTGTGGGATAGCTACCCATAGTGCAATGCTCCGGAAGTCGACGCTAGCCTCGTACTGTGGACGCGGTCCGCCGACTAGAGCACTTAGAGCATTTTATGTGGGGACACACACAATCGGCTGTATACAACCGATTTCTATAAAACCGGCTTCTATAAATTCGAACTAATTTCGTAGTGTACACATACCCTGAGACCAGTTACGAATTCAATTGTCCTTTGGCAGCAGCATACATAGACCTAAAGGCAGCCTTCAGTTCTGTCAATAGATCTGACCTGTGGAAGGCCCTGTGAGGCAATGGTGTTCCCGACATCTTCCTGAGATTAATTCAAGATCTACGTAATGACTCATGGGCATGGATACAATGAGGGACTCATAGATCTGACAGATTTTACATTAGATCTGGGATGAATCAGGGATATGTCCAGTGGTGCAAGTAGAAATCATTTCTTGCCAGTACGCTGCACTCATGGGAGGGAGACAAAGGGGGGGGGCACGTGACCTCCCCACATGACTCTGCCCCACCCCCAGCCCGGGGCCCCCGTGCTCTCTCTCTCCCCTCCCCATGATCCACATCTATCCCATGTTACCTGTCGTGGGGTGGGGGTTTCTGTCCTCCTACCGCTGTGCCAGAGACTTCTGCTGTCCAGACCCCAGGCAGGAGGACTCAGGAGATGCAGCTGTGTGGAAGGGTTGGGGGCAGTACAGCCGCACCGGAAGAGCTGCCGGCGTGGGGCCACTAGGTGGGGGGCCTTCGCTACTGCGGTTCCTGGGAGATCAAGGCTCTCCGGAACTGCAGTGGCGAAAGGAGCAGAAGAACATGGGGCCGCCGGGCTGCCCCACGCCAGCAGCTCCTCCAGCGTGGCTGCTGTACCGCCCCCAGCACCCCATCCCCACCGCCCTGTAGACCCCAGGCAGGAGGACTCAGGAGATGCAGCTGCATGGAAGGGCTGGGGGTGGGCGCCTCCTGCGTCTTTTCGGTACACCATACCAACTATAAATATCTTACTGGTATGGCATACTGGACCATATCACTGTACTTGTACCACTGGATATGTCCTGCCCCCAGCCCTGTTCTGCCATCCAATGGATTGGCTCCTTGAACATGTCTTCATAAATACCAGCATAACTTGGATCAACTTCTTTTACCAAACTGGATTATACAGGTGATATCATCCTCTTCAGCCAGGGCGCAAATGACCTTACAGACACATTAGAGAGCTTCCTGGATGTGGCAGCTGCCCTGGGACTAAGGATTTCTTGGGCAAAAACAAAAACACACCTGGCACACCCCGTACGCATGCCTATGAATATAATGCTGATTTACATTTATTATAAATAATTTTGGATGTTTTTCTTAATTTTCAAATATATTGATTTCAGTTATAACACAGAATGCAAAGTGTAGAGTGCTCATTTTATATTATGTTTTATCACAAATATTTGCACTGTTAAAAAAAGATCTACAAGTTGAAGCATGAAGGGGCATGAAGCGGCCATGAAGAGGCATATGAATGTTTAGCATATCTGGCACATAAATACCTTGTATGCTGGCTACAGCAGTGCCATGCGAATGCCTGTTCTCACTTTCAGCTGACATTGTAAATAAGTAGCATTATCTTCTGTAAATGTAAATAAACTTGTTTGTCTTAGTGATTGGTTGCACAAGAAGTAGGACTGAGTGGACTTGTAGGCTCTAAAGTTTTACAGTGTTTTGTTTTTGAGTGCAGTTATGTAAAAAAAATTATAATTATACATTTGTAAGTTGCACTTTCACGATAAAGAGATTGAATTACAGTACTTGTATGAGGTGAATTGAAAAATACTACTTTTATCTTTTTTTACAGTGCAAATATTGGTAATAAAAATAATATAAAGTGAGCACTGTATACTTTGTATTCTGTGTTGTAATTGAAATCAATATTTTAAAATGTAGAAAAATATTCATAATACATTTAAATTGGTATTCTATTGTTTAACAATGTGATTAAAATGGTGATTCGGTTTTTTTAATCAAGTTAATTTATTTTGAGTTAATTGCTTGAGTTAACTGTGATTAATTGACAGCCCTAGTAATAGCCCTGTAGAACTTTATAGATACTTGGAATAAAGCTGAATAGTGTGGCTATGCACACTCAGCACTATGACATATTGTCGTTGGATGTTATAAGGACAAGTAAATGTTAGAATGCCTAATTTTTGGATTGGCATCTTTTTAATTAGTCCCTAAAAATAAATAAACGAAAGGTCCTGTATGGAAATAAAATTGAAGAATGCATAAGAAGAGCTGTTTCTTATCTGTGGGCCAAACTCTGAGGTTCTTACTCAGTTTTCACTCAAGTTTTATCCTCTATCCTTACTCGCTGTTTGCAATGGGAGTTTGCCTGCATAATGACTGAGTTAAAAATTGAGTAAGTACTTGTGGTCTAGTGATTGGGAGAAAGGTGAAAGGAGCTTCAGATCCAAGTGGTTTGTGCTTTGATGGAATCTGTTTTCAAAAAAGAGAAAATGTGTCTTTACTTTTCAGACATAAAAATAAAATAATGCTGAATCTCACCATCAGTAGAGTTACCAGATGTCCCGTCTTTATAGGGACAGTCCCGTTTTTTGGGACTTTTTCTTATATAGGTGCTGTAGCGGGGTGGTTATCCGCTCCTGCCCTGAGAGGTTTAAAACAGCCCTGGCAGAGGGCTGGGGCAAAGGGAAAAGCTACTGGGCTGATTGGGGAAGTAGCTGCACCTGGGCCACACCCTAATCAGGCCCAGCTGGCCCTATAAAGAGGCTAGGAGCCAGGAGCTCAGTGGTCTCTCTCTGCACTCAGAGAGAGAAGGGCCTGGTAGCAGTGAGCTAGAGAATCTGAGTGGAGCAGGGCTGGGGACAGGCTGAGGAGCTGCAGCCTGGATAGCCCCAGGCTGTGACCTAGTAGGAGGCCAAGGGGTACTGGGGGTTGCAGAGGGCAGCCTGTGGGTAGGCCAAGGCAGCAGGTCCAAACCCAACCTTGCCTGTGATGAGTGGTCTATACTGCAGTCTGCCCCAGGGAGCGGGGGCTAGTTGATGACTGGCAGTGGCCTTATTCTGAGGTGAGGTAGGGATAGTGGGTGGGGGTTCCCTGGGGAGGGGAGACCCTAGTACTGAGGGGTGTACTGCCAGGGGGCAGCACCCCAGATACAAGGGCACCAGGGTCTGGGAGGGACACGGGGGCTAGAGGACAGGCGGATCACCAGCCTACAGGGTGTGCTCCAGGATGCTGGAAGAGCTAATTCCCAGAAAAGACCAGCAGGAGGTGTTGCAGGGGTGAGTCCGCCCCTCTACAGGTGCCTATTACTCCCCCACCCCCTGTTCTGTTTTTTCACAGTTGCTATCTGGTCACCCTAACCATCAGAAACAAAGCCTTAAAGCAAATAAAAGAGTAAAGAGAAAAAAGTAGGTAAAATGTTGGTAGTTACTTATGGCATCAGGGTATTTACAACTATTCATGGATATAAATAAATATTGCATTTGGAGGGCCTAACTCAATTTAAAATATCTTCATATCTTAAAATAGAAGCTCCTTGTTAAAGATACCATGATAGTGAGTGTGAGGGGTTGGATCACAGAACCCCTCTTGGGAACTGCCAAGTGATGTGCCAAGACTACTTCTGCCCCTGCTTTCCCTGCCAGCTTGGGACCCCAGCACCCTGTATGGCTGAGCCAGACACACCCATCTGCTCCAACACAGACCCAGGGTCTGAATTACTTGCCCCAAAGCTGCAGACTTAACTGAAAGCAGCTTACAGAAGTGTTCTTGTCTTTAACGCTCAGATGCCCAACTCCCAATGGGGTCTAAACCCAAATAAATCCGTTTTACCCTCTATAAAGCTTATACAAGATAAACTCATAAATTGTTTGCCCCCTATAACACTGATAGAGAGAGATGCACAGCTGTTTGCGCCCCCCCCCCCCGGCATTAATAATACTCTGGGTTAATTAATAAGTAAAAAGTGATTTTATTAAATACAGAAAGTAGGATTTAAGTGGTTCCAAGTAGTAACAGACAGAACAAAGTGAATTACCAAGTGAAATAAAATAAAACACGCAAATCTAAGCCTAATACAGTAATACAATTGAGTACAGATAAAATCTCACCCTGAGAGATGTTTCAATAAGTTTCTTTCACAGACTGGACGCCTTCCTAGTCTGGGCACAATCCTTTCCCCTGGTACAGCCCTTGTTCCAGCTCAGGTGGTAGCTAGGGGATTCCTCATGATGGCTGCCTCTTCTTGTTCTCTCCCACCCACTTATATCTCTTTTGCATAAGGTGGGAATCCTTTGTCCCTCTCTGGGTTCCCACCCCCACCTTTTCTATGGAAAAGCACCAGGTTAAAGATGTCTTACAGGAACATGTGATCATGTCACCTGAACTGGAATCCTTCATTACCCACTTGCCAGCACACATGTACTGTATACAGGGAGACTTACAAGTAAAACAAAGCCATCTGCAGACAATTGTCCTGGTTAATGGGAGTCATCAAGATTCTAAACCATCATTAATGGCCCACACTTTGCATAATTACAATAGGCCCTCAGAGTTATTTCATATTTTTAGTTTCAGATACAAAAGTGTTACATTTATACAAATAGGATGATCACACTCAGTAGATTATAAACTTTGTAATGATACCTTACAAGAGACCTTTTGCATGAAGCATATTCCAGTTACATTAGCATATTTTCATAAAATCATATAGAGTGCAACGTCACAGTGAGTTTGGTCTGACAACATATAGATCAGAAAGATAGAAATTAGAAGTCAGAGTGAGTTTACCCTCTCTTTCGAAACTGATAAATCATGCCTACCAGAGATATCAGCTACTGGTATTAGAAGTTAACAAATACTTCTAGAGAGCATTCCCCCCCCCCCCCACCTTTGGAATGTACCAGACTGCGCCAAGTTTTGAGTATTTTTGAAATCTCTCTCAGGGAAAGATTTCCTTATCTTCTGACTACTTACAACACTATCACCACCGTTCCCTTTTCAAATTACACAAGCTGAACACTGTTCTTTGTCCAGGGGCCCTGCCATCTTTCTCGGTTATAGTTATGAGAAAGGATTTCTTTTAAATGGGAAAACAAATTAATAGATTCCCCAGTTCCTTAACACCATCACTCCCCCAGGTGTTATCAAAAGCTAAGGGGGAAAGATTTGTTAGATATCCCTTATTTGCAGTACAAGACTGTAAAGATCTGCTGTTCTAGATACTTATTATACTTTATATATGTGATATAATTAACCTAACCTTATTGTGAAAACTGGCAATTCATCTTTGGTAACCTATATAAAAGGGTCTGCTGGAGCCAGAGCCAAAGGTTCTGTCAGATTTCTGCATCTGTGCAGCCAACAAATCTCCAAGTTTTGTGTTAATGTAGAACCAAATTAAGATAACACTGGAGTAATCAAACAGCCTTCATAAGGAGACATAATTGCTCATCATACATTATCCTAACCGTTTTCCAAGGCAAATAATGGTGTGAGCTTTCAAACTACAACTGAAAAAGGTCCACGTACTTTTATGTAAAAAGATAAGAGATTCAGTACATATAACTAGATATACTCACTACTATTCATATTACTTATACATTTTCCACATATTTAGTACATCTAGCACAGGGGTCGGCAACGTTTGGCATGCGGCTCGCCAGGGTAAGCACCCTGGTGGGCCGGGCCAGTTTATTTACCTGCTGACGTGGCAGGTTCGGCCGATCGCGGCCCCCACTGGCTGCGGTTCGCCGTCCCGGGCCAATGGGGGCAGCGAGAAGTGGCATGGGCGAGCGATGTGCTGGCCACAGCTTCCCACCGCCCCCATTGGCCCGGGACGGCGAACCGCGGCCAGTGGGGGCCGCAATCGTCCGAACCTGCCGTGTCAGCAGGTAAATAAACTGGCTCGGCCTGCCAGGGTGCTTACCCTGGTGAGCCGCGTGCCAAACGTTGCCGACCCCTGATCTAGCAGAATGTGTAAAAACACATTACAGATGGGTTATTATTATTAGGTAGTTCCATACCCAAAGGTACATTGTCATGTTTTCATATACCCAAGTAATGCACATTTCATAACAAAATTAATCAACGTATTTCAATGTTTACCATACAATAATTAAGTCATTATGAAAACTTAGTTACATCACTTTTAAAATTGATTACACATTTTCTCTGTTCTCTAAGAAACAGGTTACAGAATTAATTCTCTGTGTTCAAACTATTTTGAATCCCACACTTTGTGAGTAGTGTCGTTTTGAGTGCAGTAAGAACTGACCAACACTTACTTTCCTTTCTGAGTCAAACAAAACAGACTTGCAAAAGTTCAATATCTTGTTCTATTGACAGGTTAACGTGCCCCCTTACTGTACTGCTGAAGTTGTTGAACATGTCTCAGTAAATGAATGTTACAATGTAGCTTTTGTTATTAGTAGTTGAAAATATATCAGAATATGGCAGACTTGGAAAGTGGTCTGTAATGCTGGAGACATTTTCCACACTGTAGGACTTCAGTAAAGAATACCTGTTGAAAAGAGATGTATCCAAGACAGAAATATACAAAAACATTTGCCTGTCTTTGTGTAGCACCTTCGGTTTGTCTTTCATCTCATTGTCGCTGCTATTGTAGATTGTTAAATTTTGCTCTAGAAACTGGCCCTTAACCACACTGTTTATTTGCAGCTTTCGCAATCCCAAAATGGCCAGGTATTCTCTTGGTAGAGGAGTGGAGCCACAGAGTGAAAGCTTCAGGTAGTGCACCACTGTAAAGTTCAACAGCATTCCAAGCACGGTCGTATCTGTGAACCAAATTGTTAGGTCACTGTGGTAGCTGGCTCTGTCTATTGTATAAGGCAAGATGGTTTTGCAACTGCACATGAGGTTTGCCAAGTTGTAGTCACAGTCATGGATATCAGCAGAACAGCTGCAGTTGCGAATTTTATTTTCCTTGGTGAAAATCAGAGTGTTGTTCTTCTGACCTCTCACAAAACTGTTAAGACAGAAACCAAGAAAGCCAACCAAAAGGAAATGGTGCTTATGGCAGGATACTGACATCACGTTTCCAGGCATCTTGTCATCTTTTACTCAGTGATTCTTATCATTTGCCATTACCTATGAGAATAAGAGTAGCTTTATTATACTAGGGTTCACTTAATTGTTAATACTTTCTCCCATTCACTGTCTGACTTGTCTATTCAGGGCTACATTGCCATTTTACAATCTACCCTAAGTTAGGGGACAAGATGGGTGAGGTAATATCTTTTATTGGACCAATTTCTGTTGGTCAGAGAGACAAGCTTTCAAGCCACACAGAGCACTTCATCAGGTTAGGGGAGACACATAGCTGCACTGATCCCAGTGCAGGTCAGAGAACAAACTGATTCAATTGGATTTCTTGCCAGCCGTTCCCTTCCACTGGGGGAGGAATAAATTGTTTTACTCACTTTTATAGAACAGCTTATTTCCCCCTGTGCACTTCGCCAGCTACTCTGGCTGACAAGGGTGAGGGCAAAGATAGGGCTCCTCCTACTCCTTGCTCCTATCCGTCTCCTCCCAGTGCACTTGCTTGCTGTGAGGAATATTGAGTGAGTACTAATAACCCCTGCAACACTAGCTGCAGTGGAGGGCAATCTGAGCAGAGAAGTAAAAGATGTGGTCTTACTGCCTCTTACTCCCCTGCATGGCTCAGTAAGGGCTGAGACAATCTAGCCTTTAGAATGTGAACTCTTGGGGGGCAGGGACTGTCTATTACTATGTGTTTGTGCAGTGCCTAGCACAATAACGTCCCTACAGTCATTGGAGCCTCTAGGCATGCCTGTAATAGAAATAATAAAGGCATGGAGGTTTATAAAGAACAAATTGTATCTCAGTCATTTAATCTTTACTGTTTTATAGCTCTCATCAGAGCTATGGTTGAGTACCAAACCATAATGAACATTCTTCTCTCAAGCCATAGCCTACACGTATGGCGGCATGTAGACTATAGACACTGCATGCCCCCCAGCATGGGTATAAACAGCAGTGAGGCCCTGCTTAAATGAGTAAAGACATGACAGAACCTTAGGGTATATACCCTACACAGCTCTCTACCCCACCCCCCATAGTGTGTCTTCCATCTACACTGCTAAAAATAGCGGTGTAGTGTCCCGACCCTCCAGCAGCAGGAAAAGGCTCTGTCGGGGGGGAGGCAGCAGGGAAATGCCGCAGCAGCTCCCGCTGCTGGAGCTGTTCCTCGCTGTAGTGAAAGACTCGGGCAGTGGGGTAAGGCTCCAGCAGAGGAAGGCAGGGAATAATACACTACTAAGAATAGCAGTGTAGATCAGGGAGGCACTGATTGGGCAAGTTAGAGAGCCGTGGTGAGTACATCCCTAAGGTTCTGGTGTGTCTTTATTCACCTGAGCAGTGCCTCACTGTCTACACTGCTATTTATACCCATGCTGGGAGGGGCATGGAGTGTCTGTACTGTGTAGACATCAGATACAGACAGCATCTTACAATCAGGCTGTTGTGATTTGCCCTCATCCTGAAAAAAAAACACTTTTTCTTCTGAGTAAAACTAGAACAAGCCATGAAGATTTTATGAAGTAAAACACAAAACATATACATTCACTTCATATGCATAATTATTCCTCAGACATAAAAAGGCATTCATTGTCCAAAATGAAGAGCTTGTAATTTTGTAAGTAAAACACAAGAACACAATAATCGACTACTAACTGGTTAGGCCCACCAGTCTTTTGTATTTGTTCTTAGATACTTTTACCAGCTTATTTGCTTTTTCAGAATCTAACCTGTTGCACAATTTAGATTTAACCAGTTCAAATATGCTAAAAACACACTTGGTTGATACTGGGCTGCTTAAACAAGGGTGTGGGTCTTTTAAAATTTTAAATAAATCTGAATTCAACTAACTTTACTTTCTATAATTTTTCACCATTATGATGCAACCAAGTATGCAACAACTCCTTTCCTGAACATAAATTTTAAGCAGAAGACGAACGGAGATTGCTTGTGAATGAACCTGATGCTGAAGAGCTGCTAAAGAGCCTGACACCGGGACTTAAATTATCATCACATCTATGTTTTTATGATGACAACGGCATGGAAAATGTCTCACTTTCAGGATCATTAAGTTAATGTTCTGCTCTTCCATTTCAACAGACAGAGTTTCAGTGACTCCTTTAATCTTGAAAATCTAAAAAACTGATTTTCTGCACCTTTTGAGATGGTTATGACTCCTGTCTTACTACTTATCAAGGTTTACATTTTATTTCAAAATAATTATCTTTTTTCATTACTTCAGAGCACACTATAACTTATTTCCTACACTCCCTTCAACTTTAGACATGTAGAGTATGATAAGTTTATATAATGATGTTTGATGATCACTAAACACTAATCATATGTTCGCAGCATTGATCTGCAGCTTTCACAGTTATTACTGGTAAAACCACATAGTGAATTTAACACTGAAGACTCAAGACAGAAAACTAAGGTGAGCTAGTCAGTTTGATTTAGAATCCCATTTTATATGGTCCACTGGCCTTCCAAAAGCATTGTTGTAAACCGACAACTCACATCTCCATCTTCTCCCCTCTCTTCTGTGTCCAAAAACAGCTGATTCCACTTCTATTTATGACCCTCTATGCAGTCGTCATTGACTTCACCCATTCTCTTTCTCCTCCTAGCTTCTGGACCGGGGTCGGCAACCTCTGGCACGCGGCTCGTCAGGGTAAGGACCCTGGCGGGCCGGGCCAGTTTGTTTACCTGCCATGTCGGCAGGTTCGGCCAATCGCGGTTCCCACTGGCCGCAGTTTGCCGTCCCAGGCCAATGGGGGCGGTGGGAAGCCACAGCCAGCACATCCTTCAGCCAACGCCGCTTCCTGCAGCCCTCATTGGCCTGGGACGGCGAACCGCGGCTAGTGGGAGCCGCAATTGGCCGACGCGGCAGGTAAACAAACTGGCCCGGCCCGCCAGGGTGCTTACCCTGGCGAGCCGCGTGCCACAGATTGCCGACCCCTGTTCTAGACAGTTCTATAATTTTATTACTGTCTTGTAATAGACATAATAACAAAAATCTTTATTTTCTTGTCACTTTTCTTTTTACTTTTTTGGCCAGATTCAATGGATATGTTCTGCCTCCTTTATACTACTTCATCAAAGCAAAGTAGCAAAGCAAAGCAGTTTAACAACCTTCATGTGTGCTACAGACAATGTAGTAGATTCTTCATCCTGCCCAAGCTCCACTTGGGTGCACTGGATGGAGGAGCCACAAGAGCTAATAGGGACACCCTGATCTTCAGCCATCCAGTCCCATGTTTTTAGAGTCCCTACTAAGGGAGTATAAATAATAAATACCCTGGGCGGCGTGTGACTCCTGCATTTGAGGAGGCTGGGTGTGAGCACCGGAAGCTCCCTAGAAGTGGGAGAGGCCACTGGTGCCTGGACTATGGCCCCGCCCCCTGCTCCACCCTGAGGCCCGCCCCAGCTCGGCCTCCTCCCCCAAGGTCCCACCCACACTCCACCCCAGGCCTCTTCCTGGTTGGTCCCCTCCACATCCAGCCCCTCCCCTGAGGCTCCCCTATCTGCCGCTCCCTCCTTTCTTCCCTTGAGGCCCCCCCGCCCACTTCTTGTGCCTCTTCATCTCCTCCCCTGAGGCTGCCGCCGCTTTGACCCCTCCTCCAAACCTCCCCTACCCACTGCTCGCACCTTTCCGCCCCCTCCCCCAAGATCTCCCCCACCCACCATTCCTTGGAGGGGGTGGAGAGGTGTGAGCGGGATTGGAGTCCTAAGGGGGAAGAGGCAGAACAAGGGCGGGACCTTGGGGGGAAGAGGGAGTTGGGGCGGGAAGAGAAGTGTGGGCAAGGCCATGGGGAAAGAAGACAAGCGGGAGCAGAGCCTTGGAGTGGAGCACGGGCGGGGCTATGGCCCAGATGTCCTTTTGGTGGCAGCACTCTGAAGACGGTGGGCCAGCAGCAGTGCCTTTAGAGAGAGGTGCGCTGCATCTTGTTTGGGGAGGCTTAGCCTCCCTGGTCTCTTATTCCTACTGCGCATGATAAATATTACAGTACTACTAATGGTAAATACTACTACTACTACTACTACATAATATCCTGCCTCAAGATAAGAGATAAGATACATGGGTGGGAATATTTTTTTTCTGATTAATTTGAAACCTTATACAGTAGGACCGATTAGGACAAAATTCTGTCCAGGGGTGTGGTTCCCGCTGAAGCCAGCCAGAATCTTCTTTGAATCCGAGGGAAGAATTTAGCCCTTAGAATGTTTAAATGTTCTCTCATCTCTAGAGCACATGTCCAGTGCATCAACCAGCACAGTAAAATAAAAGCTTATTGTTTAAAAAAATGGGGTCTGCAAGAAACAAATAGTAATAATAATGAATATTCATAGGGTACCAATCCAATCCTGATTTAATTAAACAATGGAGCCTTTTAATATTCAAAAGTTTGTGTAGCACCCTATTAACAGAATATTTTAAAATGCATTTGGTAGCTTGTTAGACTACCTTTGTGTCATAACTATAAGGGGAAGGGTAACAGCTCTCCGGTGTACAGTACTATAAAATCCCTCCTGGCCAGAGACTCCAAAATCCTTTTACCTGTAAAGGGTTAAGAAGCTCAGGTAACCTGGCTGACACCTGACCCAAAGGACCAATAAGGGGACAAGATACTTTCAAATCTTGGGGGGGGGGAGGCTTTTGTTTGTGCTCTTTGTGTTTGGGAAGTTGTCCTCTCTTGGGACTGAGAGGGACCAGACATCAATCCAGGTTCTCCAAATCTTTCTGAACAAGTCTCTCCTATTTCAAACTTGTAAGTAAACAGCCAGGCAAGGCGTGTTAGTTTATCTTTGTTTTCTCAACTTGTAAATGTACCTTTTGCTAGAGTGTTTATCTCTGTTTGCTGTACTTTGAACCTAAGGCTAGAGGGGGGTCCTCTGAGCTCGTTAAGTTTGATTACCCTGTAAAGTTATTTTCCCATCCTGATTTTACAGAGAGGATTTTTACCTTTTTCTTTAATTAAAAGCCTTCTTTTTAAGAACCTGATTGATTTTTCCTTGTTTTTAGATCCAAGGGGGTTGGATTTTGATCCACCAGGAGTTGGTGGGAGGAAGGAGGGGGGATGATTAATTTCTCCTTGTTTTAATATCCAAGGGGTTTGGATCTGTATTCACCAGGGAATTGGTGAAGGTCTCTCAAGGCTACCCAGGGAAGGGAATTAGCTTTGGGATGGTGGCAGCGGACCAGATCTAAGCTGGTAGTTAAACTTAGAAGTTTTCATGCAGGCCCCCACATTTGTACCCTAAAGTTCAAAGTGGGGAAGCAGCCTTGACACCTTGTATTAGTAATCTGTGGCTGATCCTCAGAGGACCGCTCCCTGCTAATGGGTTTTGGTCACATAGTAGAAGTCTATGCTTTGGATCTAGATATTCTGGATTCAGTCCCTCCTGAAAACCCAACAAAGAGCATGTTCAAAATTAGAAACATCATTGCATCTTGATAGAATGGCTTCATTGTCCTCTCAATTACATTCCAAATTTATAGTTTACAAAAGAGGTACATTTCAGTCCACTTATTTCTTTGATATTTGGTCACACACCAGTATATTTACAGAAATTATGGTGGCTGGCAAATGCCCCAGGATTTACACATCCATGAAAAGAGGCAGATGAGTGTTCTAGAGCAATCTTTAAGGAGCTCACTTCAAGGTAATTTAATTTCAAACTCATCTCCCATGTCTAGCAACTATTTTAAAAGTTAGGAAAACATGTTTCTTTTGAATTCAGGATACAGACAGCTTCTTGTTGAAATTAAATATTTAATCCAAATTCCACAGCATTATCTCTCACAACATACCAGAAATGCCACCTGAACATTTAGTTAATGTTAAACTTCAAAGGTCAAGTACAACCATTCTGTAACTCCCCTGATATTATGCAGTTACACAAGCAATGAAGTTGGCCCCAAACATCTAAGAATCCAATCATGCATTACAATGCGAATTCTACTACCATACCTTCACATTTTGTTTATTTTTCCTTGGCTTAAGGCTATGATAAAATAAATCAGAATATTTACAGTATCACTATTGTGTCATAAATGTAGTAATATTCCTCTCACGCATTGCCAAGAATGATCTGGATTTATCTGTTTTAAAGATAGTATTTTGCAAGCAAAATTCATAGATAAGGTTAGCAGCAGTATGACTATATAAAAGAGATTTTAATTAAAGTGCTATGAGAGCCTGGAACCCAGCATTTCTCCTGAATTGCAAACTCCAACCAAAATCAATAGGAGTTCAGTGATTTTTCCAAGTAAGTACTGAAAGCTTATAGGCATGACAAAAAACAAAAGCAAAACAATTTTTTTGATAAATTCTAATCAGATCTAACTACTTATTCCTCTGCTAATTTTTTGCACTCACCTGAGCTTTGCTTTCCTTTGTTACTCTCATGCGGCCAACACAGGAAAATTCTGTTTCACAGTTAGTTTAGTCACAAGCTGTGTCCTATATCTTGGTATTGCATGAAGCATTATCTCCAAAACTACTTGCTATCCTCTTTTGTTCCCTGCAGCTCAGAAACAATCATAGCAATAAGTACTGCATGCTAAGTTTTGGTGTGTTTTTGGCAAGCAATATGCAGGCAGTGAAATATCTGTTGTAGGTTACAGAGTGTCCACAAAATATTAAAATCACCTGCACTGCACTGCTATTTGAGCCTCCAATTATCTACAAAGAAATGTGCATTACATAACTCCTATTCAAACTACTCTGCTGTCTGCACACTTTAGGGGGGTTGAGAAAGATTTTTGTTGATTTTTTAACAAGCTTTTCTGCAAAAAAAAATAAAGAAAAAGTAGGAAATTAGTTAGAAAACAGTGATAACACCTGAACACAGCAACTTAATTGCTCCTACCCTTAGATGCATCTTTTGAATCATTATTGGTGCTGTGGAGGGGCTGTTAGAAGGGTAAGGGTCACAACTCAACAAGCAGGAGACACCCCCTGTGAAAGTCTGGAGGAGCTGGAAACCTGGAATATGATCATGAGGCATCAGGGAGGCTCAGAAGGCACTGGGAGTCTGTAGGGAAGAAAAAGTGGAGGGGGGTTGCAAAGGGGAAGGTAGTAGAGTTCTAAAAGACTGGCAAGGGAGAAGTGAAGTGAGGAAAAAGAGCCTAAGAGAGAAAGGGATACAGGACACAAGGGGTCTGAAAAGTATGCATGGATGGGAATCTTTTGGGTTCAACTAGGTAGACAAACCTTTTCGTGCTTAGCCAAACCAAATCTCTGAACTATTTGGTTTAGTCATCACAAGCGTGGCTATGTAGAGCTGGCCAACAATTTCAGGGTTGTTTTTTTGTTTTTACAAGATTCTTCATGGAAATTTCAAATTTAAATTAAAAAAAGGGGGGAAACATTTTAACAATTTTTTTGTGATCTCCCATGACTCCTGGTGGGTTATACCTTCCTGAAACATAAGTCTTACTGCTTTGCAGGGAGACTCTCTTAGTTTGGATTAATTTTTAGAGTTTTTAAAAGCCAAAAGGTGCTGGAAAGGGCTCAAAGCGACTCTCAGAAGCTCCTTATTAAAATTCCACCACTAAACTAAAGGTAAGATTTGGGTGATTTCCTGCCCTCTAATGGGACTGGATTCTCCATTGTGTCCAAGGTTACATCATGGCACAAAGTGGCTTTAGGACAAGAGAATCTGGGCTATGGAATCCACCCCTGCTCCTCAGATACTCTCTCTCTGGATGTTGCTTAATTACCTTAGAGACAATTTATCCCTGGGGCTCTTTAAAATACTTCTAGAGAGTATCAGCGAGGTAGCCATGTTAGTCTGGATCTGTAAAAAGCAACAAAGAGTCCTGTGGCACCTTATAGACTAACAGATGTATTGGAGCATAAGCTTTCATGGGTGAATACTCGCATGTGTCTGACGAAGTGGGTATTCACCCATGAAAGCTTATGCTCCAGTACATCTGTTAGTCTTTAAGGTTCCACAGGACTCTGCTTTTTCTAGAGAGTAGTCTATGGAATTCAGAAAATTGCATTAAATGTCAGGTACTTTAATAAAATTTCCCAGAGAAGGAACTTGAGTCCCCGCCCTGAAAGGCCTGTCATACACAACACCCCATTTCAAATCACACTTCGTTGAACACTCCGCTGTACTGTCAATATACCCCCTATATCTTCAGAAACAGTGTAAACATTTCCAGTGAAATGTTTCATATATATTTGTTGCCCTCCTTCCTTGGCTATGGTTAAGAGACAGTGTTTTGGACATAAAAAAATGAATAGACTGTCCAGTCAGTCCCCCATTCCTCTTTGTAGCCCAGGCACATTTGGAAGAAGGGGTTTATCACAGGCTAACAGGGACATTTTCTTGTGGGAACTCCTCATTAAAATATTGATACGTGGCTATTTAAAAGTCTCTGCCACTGTACAATTTGTTTCCATTAGACATGATATTTCCTTCAGAGAATCAGCAACTGCCATAAAAGTGAGAAATTGTGAGCATTCCACATGCAGTTTTTTTCAGCTTTTCAATTTGTACTTTGAAAGACTGTAGAGCTCAAAGAACCATTACTTCTTGAATTTCAAATTGGTGCTTGGCAAGTGGACTGAACACTATCCTTCCACGACAAGTCAGTAAACAGAAATTGTCCACCCTCACATTCTCATTCTGGAGCTAAGTATGACCACATTATCTGAGGAAGGTGAGTGTATTCCTGAGCTTAGAAAGCATGGTATGGATTTTGTTTTTAAATAACTGTTCAGTCCAGTAGTTTCAAACAGTAAAACTTGTCCAAACTCATGCACGATATTTAGTCTTTAAAATTGTTTGGAATGTGAAAATCAGTACATTTTCATATCAGATATGTAGAATTAGTTCAATCATTTATTTTAATTAACCATTTGCCTGATAAATACTTTCTGATCAGAACATGTAGAGGTTCTGTACTCCAAGTGCAGGGGCAGTTTAAACAAGTGTTTATAGGATTCTTTTGCTTCCAGTGAGAATCTGTTTTAGTCTTAGGATTGGAAAATTCTAAGCTGTGTCAGGATGCAGGATGGCCTTCTGCAGAATCAGACTTTATCCCACCCAGCAAAGAAATGGACTGTCCAAAAGATGAACCAGCAGCTATGTCATTTCAGAAAGAAAGAAAGGTCTTGATGAAGGGATGGGCTGAATGTGTGAGCAAACCCTTCACCCAATTGCACTGACAGTGTCTCTAAACTGTTCTAGTTTAATTAGTTAACTTTTCTACAGTGCTCTGAAAATCTAATGCTCTTTGTAAGTAAGGCTATGTCTACACATCCGCCTATGTCGGCAAAACTTATGTCCCTCAGGTGTGTGAGTATTCCACCCCCGAGCAACATAAGTTACACTGATATAAGCACTCATGTGCACAGTGCTATGTTGGTGGGAGAGCTTCTCCTGCCGATATAACTTATGCTGCTTGCAGGGGTGGTTTTTTTTATGCCTATGGGAGACCAGCATAGAGCATCTTCACCACAGCGTTGTACATGTAGACATGGCCTAAGACTATAATGTCCTCTTTTCAGTTACAAGTCAGACTGTTGCCAGCTCCACCCCCCAATGTATAAATAATATAGACTGAGGTCTGCTTTCTCCCATCCTTCCCCATGGAATCTTTTTTTACATGGTGCCTTGTGGAAATAAATTCAGTGGACAGAACAAAAGGAGAGGAACAGAAGACAACTATAAACAGCTTCTGAGTTATGCCACTCAGAACTACCATTGCAATGGGAAATTAATCAAGTTTACAAATTTCTGAAATGAGCCAAGGCCTGAAATAATAATTAGGTTCCACCATCAGGAAGTGCTCTTCTTATCACCGCTCTTTCATGATATTATTACCCCTTTCCTTTTAGCATTCATCCTATCCAGCGATAGAATCCACCATCCCTACAAAATAAAATCACTTCCCTCTCCCAGTTTCCCATGACTAGTTGGGCTGCCCTTACTGTTCTCCAGAGCTCTGGAGCCCATTTACTTACAGCTACCTGCGTGCTTACCAGTCACAGAACTGATAAACCACAGAAGCAGTGGTGGACAACCTGCAGCCCGTCAGGGTAATCTGCTGGCGAGCCGCCAGACAATTTGTTTACATTTGCATGGCTGCCTACAGTTCCCAGTGGCTGCGTTTTGCCATTCCCGGCCAATTGGAGCTGCGGGAAGTGGCATGGGCCTCAGGGATATGCTGACCGCCACTTCCTGCAGCTCTCATTGGCCAGGAATGGCGAACCGTGGCCACTGGGAGCTGTGGGCGGCCATGCAAATGTAAACGAACTGGCGGCCTGCCAGCAGATTACCCTGATGGGCCGTGTGCAGCCCACGGACTGCAGGTTGCCCATCACTGCACAGAAGACATCAAGCTGTAATTTAAACAGCTCTCACCTTCCAGTGAGTGAAAAGGAATCATCAGATGAAAACCAAAAGAGGTTCAGGAGCTCTGGGGAAATTAGTAGTGCCACAGTCTGGCATGCCGCAGGAAAAAGAAAATTTGCTTATTTAAAGTTTGCTCTGAGATGCCAAACTCAAATGTGGGGAGAGAATATGGAGACCCTGCAAATGACACCTATGTCAACCTGTATACTTATTTCAAGAGTTCAGTAAGACTTGGGGCAATGAGAACTCTGTGAAGACATTACAACACAGCTTGTCTATTACAGTCTGTAAAATGCTAGTGCTAAGGCGGTATTTAGTTATCTTTCTCAAAAGTTATTCTAAATTCATACATCTTTGCTACTTTTGACACTGTCAGTCACCTTTGCTATCTTATTCTCACTGGGATTTTGAGATACTGTCTTCTTCTGGTTCTCCTCCTATTTCTCTGATGGCTCTTTCAGCATCTCTTTCAGTAGGTTCTCCTTCTCCCCCTCCCACTGCCTGTAGGGATACCTGGGGCTCTTCTCAATTCTCATTGTCTCTGGGCAATTTCATCAGATAGCACTATCATCTCTAGGATAATGATTTGCAAATCTTTCTTCCACAGCCTATCTCCTTCCATTCAATCCCACATTTTAGCTTCTCCCCGATGCGATGTCTTGTCATCAGCTGAAGCGTAACACGACCAAAATCAAACTCCTTATGTTTCCTCCCAAACCTTCCCTGCTGTGCCCCTTTTCTATCACTGCTGACAGCACCACCATCTTTCCCATCACTCAAACCTGCGATTTGGGGTACTTTTGACTCCTCCCTTTCCCCGTCATATACATCAGGCCATATGCAAATCTTGCTATTTCTACCTCCTCAACATCCATCCTTTTTTTTCCACCCCCAGATCTTCTTTTCACAGCCAAATCTTTCATTCGGGCCCTCATTATAGTCCACTTTGATTACTGCAAAATCATCTTATTTAGCCTCCTAAGTATCCTCATTGTCCTTTTACCAGAGCACAACATGTCCCTGCTGTTCTGGGCCCCTGCACTAGGCAAGCATGGCAGGCAGAGTAGTCTCTAGAGCTGGTCTAATTTATGCCTCCGGTATTCAGGGGGAATAGAATTGAGATTAATGTCTTCTGACCCTTCCTCTGAACGAGAGCTCATCCATAGATAAATACAATCTTATTTGGGTCAAGCTGCCCAACTCTTGGTATACTTTAACCCTCCCCGATACATTATGAAGTATAAATTCCTAAAGAATTCAGCTGTTTTCTTCTGGGCACAGGTAATTCTCTATTTGTAGGGCCCTGTCTAGAGGCAGAACTATGCATTATTGCTACAGCCTACTGCTAGCTCCTTGGAGTCACATTCTGGCGGGCCCTGCCCATGGACTCCTGAAAGACAGTCTATGGTCAACGGTGGGATGGGGACATAGAAGTTGTTCACCCCTATTTTGCCTCTCTCCAAACCTATATAGAGAGTGCTCTGCATGCACTTTGTAACTAGATTGAGTGTGATGTGGACTGGGCATGTTTATCTGCATAGAGCTCCTGCCCTGGCAATGCTCCCTACCTACAGGCTTTACAGAGATTATTCCTAACAGGAATTCCTGCTTGAACTAATCTTTGCGTGGGGGTATGGAGAGGCCTGCTTACAGGTTATCTCATTAACTCTGATTTTACAGTGTATGCATTAAGACTGTGCACAGCACTGGAAGAACACAGGTATACACAGTAGCAAGGTTTTCATAGTGTCTGGGCCTAATGCTGCAGCTATTGAATTTAATGAAAGCGTCTGCATATATCTGATTGGGGTGAGGCTATCCTGCTTTGCAGTGACCAAAGGCCATATATCTTATCCCAACCATTATTTATGTATTCTTATTATTTAACTGCATTATAATAGTGTCCAGAGGCCCCCAAACAAATAGAGGGCTCTATTAGATCACTGGCTGTGCAAACACATAATAAGAAACTGTCCCTCCCCCAGACAAGCTTACAGTCTAAATAGACAAGACTGACAAAGAGTGAGAGAGGGGTCCAGCTACGTCACTTGCATTAGGTACTGGAGGTAGGATTTTGGTTTTTGTGAATGTAGAACAGCCATTTCCTACCTCCCAAATATGCAACTCCAAATTCCTTCCACATACCCAACAATTTGGATCCTAGTTCTATTTATCTCCTTCACTTAATATTTTTCTCCATAACGGTAGGGAGTTGAGTGGAGAAGACTATCCTGCTCAGAAATCTGCAGCTCTCCCCTCATTCCTGAGGGGGCCCATATTATGATATGAGATTATGATGGGTGGGAAAGATATTTAGGTGCTAACTTTCATGGGAGTTAGGCACCTAAATAACTATGTGAATCCCATTCTGTATGACTTCCCAGCCTAGTGGTATTAGATGAAATCCTGGAGCATTTCAGTATTACTTCCTTCTTGGCCAGACAGTTTTACTGAACAACATGGGTGCATCAGCATTTAATATTGGAGCCTTCACCTTGCATTCGACTAGTACCTTGCACACTCTGTTCCTACCCTTCATGTTCTTATGCACCATGCCCCAGCAAAATGCTTCCATTCCTCATTTTATTTCTGCCCACTTTTTCTTCTCTTTCCTCTGTCTTTGGTCTATTTTTTTTCTTTTCTGTGCATTTTTCCTTCTTCTAATTTTTTTCCTTTGTTTGTTTGTTTTTCTGTTGCCTCTCTTTCAGTGACTGTCAGAGCCTGAGCCAGTCCCCCTCTCTGATTGAACTTCAGTCTGTTGTGATTGGATCTAACCACTGAATCACATGTGGTTCTAAGGACCCTGGGTCTTGGTATTGACTGGTCACTGTTCCAAGCTTTGGGTCTCTCAGATGCACTCCCAGGTGCAGACCTCATATCTGACATCCTTTCTTGGGCATTGGAATCCCTCAGTCTGGCCATCTACACCACAGAACAAGTGCCACAGCTCTCCTGAAACCTCTTAGACACTTTCCCCTTAGAGCAGGAGTGATGGAAGCACCTTAAAAGTGTGGGGGCCACAGGGCCTGATCTGTGGCCCCGTCCCCCTGCCCCACACTGCCCCCTGAGGCCTGGCCCTCGTACCGCCCCTTCTCCCTTAGCCCCCACCATCACACCGCTCCTTCTCCCTTTTATGGGACTTGGAATTTTTGAAATTTCACTTCCTGTTTGCTCGGCCTGGAGAGCTCACATCGCATCTTCCCAGCTGACCATGGTGGCTCCATGCAGCAAACGCTCTCCTGCTTAGAGCACCCCTGAGTTGTTGGATCTGCTGGCACTGTGGGGAGAGGAGGCTGTGCAGTCCCAGCTCCGCTCCAGCCGTAGGAACTTCGATACCTACGGTGAGATTTCTCATGGCAAGTTGGATAAGGGCTATGAATGGTACACGCATCAGTGCTGTATGAAGATAAAAGAGCTGAGGCAGGTGTACCAGAAACAAGGGAGTCAAACCGTTGCTCTGGTGCTGAAGACCTTCCACTTCTATAAGGAGCTGGACACCATCCTCTGTGGCATCCCCACCTCCTCCACCAAGAGTCCCGGGGACTGGAGAGAGCGGTCTGTGGCCTCAAGCCCGAGGATGAAGTGGTGGATGAGAAAGTGGAATTGAGGATGAGGTGGAACAGGCCTGTGCTGTGGTGAGCTAGGACCTCTTCTCAACCCTGGAAGGTTTGAGCCAGTCCCAGCACTCTGGCTCTGGTATGCATGCAGGAGAAGAAAGCTCTGGGATGTGCTTGTTTTGAGTTGATACTGCTTGGTTACATGAGGTAGAGCTGTCCTTTGCTTTCTTATATGCTAGAAATGGTTAAGGGATAGAAATGTACAAGACTAGCAGTGTTTGCGTCTGCTACACATCTATGCAGCGGGGCCCTTGCAGAACAGTGTGTTAATGAACACCGAGATTTCATGGGAATCCTCTAGAAAGATCTCTAGGAAAGTTTCCTGGAGGTATTCAGCAATCCTCTTCCGGAGGTTCCTTGGCAGAGTTGCTTTGTTTCTTCCCCCATTGTAGGAAACTTTCCTGTGCCAATTGGCAATCATTTGTGCAGGGACCAAAGAAGCACACAGGCGAGCAGCAGGTGACTGGGTCTGAAGCCACACGTATGCAGGAGATGCATCCTTGCTTAGCCTCAGGAATGAGATATCCGCTTCAATGACCCCGGCATGTGGGAAATGGTGGCAGAATTTACAATATTGTCCCTACTCGCTTTCAGCGATCCTCTTAAAAAGCCACCAAGACTCTTTGCCCCATCTTGAATGTCCCCTCCCACTCCTGAGCTGAACTTACCATGTGTAGGGTGTTTGCTGAGCTCTGTGCTTCTAAGGGACAGTGAGAAAGAGGTGTATTTTACTATTATCATTTGAAGCTGTGAGTGCACTAAGAATCATGCCTCTGTTTATTGTTTCTTATGCTTCTGCAGGTGTGGTCTTCATGGGAACCCCCTATACACTGGTGGAGTGCCTCTGCCAGATAAGGAAGTGACCGAGGAGGCGCAAGGAGGACATGTTTTGAGAGATGCTCCAAGCCTCTCATGCCAAGATCAAGAACACAAAGCATGGAGGACTCAGTTAACGAAAATTTTAAGATAGTGAGCCAGGAGAGGAAGCAGGGGCATGAGCAAATTGTAGTGGGCCAGGAGTGGATGATAAAAGTGATGGAGGAGCAAATGGAGATGCTCAAGTCCCTAATAGCATTGCAGGCAGAACACATGTGTGCTCGCCTCCCCCTCTCCCCTGCAGCCCATACAGAACTGCTTGCCATGCCCTCCCTCAACTCCTCCCTCACCCTCCTTGCATCTTTCTGGCCCGTCACAGTACCCCATTCACTCTGCCCCTTTAGACAGCTTCCAAAATGACAGCTGTAGTTATACGCAGCTATGAGAGCCTCCGCCGGGGAAGTGCCCTTGTCAATGTTATGTCCCTTTCCAGAAAGCATTTTCTGTGTGTTGTTTATTGATATTTAATAAAAAATACTCTGAAAGATAATCCATCTTTTGTTTCCTACACATGGTGGTTGCTGCTGGAATGAATACACAGTGGCAATTGGCACATTCACAGTCTGCAAATCACAGTCAGGAAGCAATCATCAAAATTATCATGCAAGGCGGCAAGTTAACAAAGCATGGCAGAATGCTTTACAGCAAGACCCATTACTGGTGCTCATTGTCAAAATGGTGCCTCAAAGCCTCCCTGGTTCAAATAGCGCCCCCTTGTACCCCTCTAATAGCCCTTGTATCTGGCTGCTCAAAATCAGCCACCAGCCGATCCACTTCCACGCTCCACCTCTGGGGAAACTTTTCACCCTTAGCTTCACAAATATTATGCAGCACACAGCAGGTTGCTATGACCATGGGAATATTTTCCTAATTTAGGTTTAACCTGCCATAAAGACAGTGCCAGCGTGCTTTTAATATGCCAAATGCACATTCAATGGTCATTCTGCACCTGCTCAGCCTATTGTTGAAGCGCTCCTTGCCACTGTCCAAGTTTCCTGTGTAAGGCTTCATGAACCAGGGGAGTGGGGGCGGGGGGAATATCCTGTGTAAGGCTGGGTCTCCAAGGATCACTATGGGCATTTCAACATCCCCCCAGTGGAATCATATGGTGTGGAAAGAAAGTCCCTTTTTGCAGCTTTCTGTACAGGCCGGTGTTCCTGAAGATGCGTGCATCATGCACCTTCCCTGACCACCCTACGTTGATGTCAGTGAAACAACCCTGGTGATCCACAAGCACCAGCAATACCATAGAGAAGTGCCCCTTTTTGTCAATGTACTCCATCACAAGATGGTCCAGGGCCAAAATTGGGATATCTGTGCCATCAATTGCCCCACCACAGTTAGGGAATCCCATTGCCGCAAAGCCATCCACTGTTTCACAAACATTTCCAAGAGTCACAGTCCTTTGTAGCAGGATGCGATTAGTGGCCCTGCACACTTGCATAAATGCAACTCCCATGGTGGACTTCCCATCTGCAAACTGATTCTCAACTGACCGGTAGCAGTCTGGAGTTGCCAGCTTCCACACAGCAATCACCACATGCTTCTCACTGAGGGGGCAGCTCTCATTTTGGTGACCTTGCGCTGCAGTGCAAGCTTTGCACATCCAAAAGTTCTGCAGCCACTGCTTGTCATCCCAGACTGTGCAGGTTGACTGTGCACTGTGTGAAGAAGTACTGCTCATGTTTGTTTTAAACCTGCTGCCTATTGATTTCATTAGGTGAGCCCTGATTCTTCTGTTATGTGAAGAGGCAAATAACACTTCCTTATTCTTCACTTTCTCCCCACCATTCACTATTTTATACATCTCTATCATATCCCCTCTTAGTGGTCTCTTTTCCCAGCTGAAAAGTCCTAGTCTTTTAATCTCCTCTTAGACGGAAGCTGTTCCATATCCTTAATCACTTTTGTTGCCCTTCTCTGTACTTTTTCCAATTCTAATATATATATTTGAGATGGAGTGACCAGAACTGCATGCAGTATTCAAGGCATGGACATAGAATGGATTTATAAAGTGGTTTTATGATCTTTTTCTGTCTTATTAGCTATCCCTTTTCTAATGTTTCCTAACATTGTTAGCTTTTTTGACTGCCACTGTACACTGAGCAGATGTTTTCAGAGATTGTAAAGTTTCATAAGGAACACCAGGTACAGTCATGCACTTAGATATCCAAATGACATCAATTGACATCAAAAACTGTGGGTGCAAAGCAGAAGCCAATTTTGAACATTTAGACCACTATATGCAAAGTATCTGAGCTACAACTGTTGTGAGAACTATGGGCCAGTTCCGGAGCTAAAATCAGTATAGGTTCAATGGAGCTGTGCTAATTTGCACCAGCATAGGATCAGCACAACTACAACATAAATGTATCCATCTTTTGTGTATATGAAGTAGCGTTCATAATATTACAACAATGTAATTTTTAAAATTTCATTTCCTTGGTGTTACATTATATTTGTATCCTAAGCGAACACTGTTAAAGTTCTATTGGAGAAGCTGGTAGCAAGCCCTAAATTTAGGTTCCATAACATTTTCCATTATAAAAGATTCTTGTGATCTTTTCTTTGATAAATTCCCACAACTCCATTGTATGCAGAAGGCCTTTGAGATTTGGCAGGGGGAATGTCTTTTTTTTTGGGCTCCATGAAATTTGGCTCAGCTATGACATGTTAAAAAAGCACATTCCCATTCTCTCATTGTGTTCCTCGGGAAAATTTGGACAGCCTGCCAAAAATCACTGCACATTGTGAGGCCAGGCTCATGCTGCTGCTGGAGTGGGAGTGAGGAGATTCATCTGGAATATTTGTATGCAGTTCTAGTCTCCCATGTTTAAGAAGGATGAATTCAAACTGGAACAGGTACAGAGAAGAGCTACTAGGATAATCTGAGGAATGGAAAACCTGTCTTATGAAAGGAAACTCAAAGAGCTTGGCTTGTTTAGCCTAACCAAAAGAAGGCTGAGGGGAGATATGATTGCTCTTTATAAATATATCAGAGGGATAAATATCAGGGAGGGAGAGGAATTATTTAAGCTTAGTACCAATGTGGACACAAGAACAAATGGATATAAACTAGACATTAGGAAGTTTAGACTTGAAATTAGATGAAGGTTTCTAACCATTAGAGGAGTGAAGTTTTGGAACAGCCTTCCAAGGGGAGTAGTGGGGACAAAAGACATGTCTGGCTTCAAGACTAAGCTTGATAAGTTTATGGAGGGGATGGTATGATGGGATAACCTAATTTTGGCAATTAATTGATCTTTGATTATTAGCAGGTAAATATGCCCAATGGTCTGTGATGGGATGTTAGATGGGGTGGGATCTGAGTAACTACAGAGAATTCTTTCCTGGGTACTGGCTGGTGAGTCTTGCCCACATGCTCAGGGTTTAACTGATCGCTGTATTTGGGGTTGGGAAGGAATTTTCCTCCAGGGCAGATTGGCAGAGGCCCTAGAAGTTTTTCGCCTTCCTCTGCAGCGTGGGGCACGGGTCACTTGCTGGAGGATTCTCTGCAGCTTGAGGTCTTTAAACCATGATTTGAGGACTTCAATAACTCAGACATAGGGTAGGGATTTGTTACAGGAGTGGGTGGGTGAGATTCTGTAGCCTGCATTGTGCAGGAGGTCAGACTAGATGATCATAATGGTCCTTTCTGACCTTAAAGTCTATGGCCTGGTCTACACTAGGAGGTTATGTCGAATTTAGCAGCATTAAAATCGAATTAACCCTGCACCCATCCACACAAAGCTATTTAGTTCGACATAGAGGTCCCTTAAATTCGATTTCTGTACTCCTCCCCAACGAGGGGAGTAGCGCTAAATTCGACATGGCCATGTCGAATTAGGGTAGGTGTGGATGGAAATCGACGCTAATAGCTCCGGGAGCTATCCCACAGTGCACCACTCTGTTGACGTTCTGGACAGCAGTCCAAGCTCTGATGCTCTAACCAGCCACACAGGAAAAGCACCGGGAAAATTTGAATTCCTTTTCCTGTCTGGGCAGTTTGAATCTCATTTCCTGTTTGGACATCGTGGCGAGCTCAGCAGCACTGGCACCGATGCAGAGTTCTCCAGCAGAGGTGACCATGCAATCTCAGAATAGAAAGAGGGCCCCAGCATGGACCGATCGGGAAGTCTTGGATCTGATCGCTGTGTGGGGCGATGAGTCCGTGCTTTTGGAGCTGCGATCGAAAAGACGGAATGCAAAAATCTACGAGAAGATCTGAAAAGCCATGACAGAGAGAGGATACAGCCGGGATGCAACGCAGTGCCGCGTGAAAATCAAGGAGCTGAGACAAGCGTACCAGAAGACGAAAGAGTCAAACGGACACTCCGGATCCCAGCCCCAGACATGCTGTTTCTATGAAGCACTGCATTCCATCCTAGGTGCGGCCGCCACCACTACCCCACCACTGACCGTGGACTCTGAGGATGGGATATTGTCGACGGCCGCTTCCTCGGAGATGTTAACGGACGGGGAAGATGAGGAGGAGGACGAGGCAGTCGACAGCGCTTACAATGCTGATTTCCCAGACAGCCAGGATCTCTTCATCACCCTCACAGAGATCCCCTACCAATTGTCCCCAGGCGTTAACCCGGACCCTGAATCAGGGGAAGGATCAGTCAGTAAGTATTTTAAACATGTAAACATTTATTTTGAACAGAACAGGAATATTATCAATGGGTTTTTCATGATTTGTTTGCCCTGGGTGCTTATCGTTTTAGTCGACCTTGTCCTGAGTGCACATGTGATAGGTGCTGTGCATGGTCTTGATCACAGAGAAAGACTATGTTCATTGTTCACCAAAAATTATCTTTGAGGAATTCACTCCCTTTTTCCCAACCCACAGCTGCGAATGTCTCCCGACCTACCCTGCCATCCCCCTCGCAGAGGCTGGCGCAGATTAGGCGTAGAAAGAAAAGGACACGGGACGACATGTTCTCAGAACGTATGGGCTGCTTCCAAGCCGATGCGGCCCAGCAGACCCAGTGGAGGGAGAACATGTCGCAATACCAGCGAGCACACAGCGAATGGGAGGAGAGGTGGCGGCAGGAAGACCAGCAGGCGACTCAAACGCTGCTTGGACTAATGAGGGAGCAAACGGACACGCTCCGGCACCTTGTGGCTGTTCTTCAGGACCAGAGGCAGGAGGACAGAGCCCCGCTGCAGTCTCTCTAACCGCCATCCCCTGCCACAAAGTCCCATACCCCCCCCCACCCAAAGTCACCCAAAGTCCCAAGAAGGAGGGGTGGCAGGTGCCGTGAAAACTGTCACTCCACCCCTGCAGACTGCTCAAGTAGCAGAAGGCTCTCATTCCCAAAAATTTGATAAGTCTTTTCCTTCCTGCTTCACCCAAGCCCCCGTCCCAGTTTCATCCCCTAAGTGTGTAGTTGTTAATAAAAGATACATTTCTGTTAATTACAGTATCCATCATGTTCTTTTAGGGGAGACTGTGTTTGAAGGGGGCGAAGGGGGGTGGTAATTGGAGAGGACAGTCACCTTTACCAGGGTACAGACATGGGGGCAGGTGCAGCAGAAGGTCACACACACATTGCAGTCACTAGATACCCTGGTCAGTCTGGGAGGTGGTTTTCATGTTCTGTGGCGGGGGGGGGGGGCATGTGACTTTGTGGCGGGGGAGGGCGGATAGAGATCTTATGCAGCGGTCCCTGTCCTGGATCACAGAGCCACGCAGCAGGGGATCTGTAACTGTCCTCCCCCGCCACAAAGTCACATAGCCCCCACACACAGAGTCCCGAAAAGGAGGGGTGGCAGGCTCCGTTGAAACCACCAGTCCACCACCACTGCGGACCTCTCTAGGAGCAGGAGCCTGTCATTCCTCTGGTTTAGAAGTGTTCTTTCCATCAGTACGCCCGCTCCCCACCACAGTCTGTGTCCCACTTTCAACACTTTACCGTGAAATGCGTAATAAAGAAAACAGTGTTAATTAACATTGTTCCGTTTATTTTATTTTTAAACGTGTGTTGGAGGGGGGGACGGGGTGAACGGGGTATGTAGCTGGAGAGGATAGTCAGCAGTAAATGGGTAAAGAAACAGGGGCAGGTTCAGCTTCTCTTTAAACAAACTTAGTAGTCACAGATTACCCTGCTCACTGAGGAACCTAGCTTTCAAAGCCTCCCGGATGCACAGCACGTCTTCTAATCGCACGGCTGTCTGGCTGGGCGTAATCAGCAGCCAGGCTATTTGCCTCAACCTCCCACCCCGCGATAAAGGTCTCCCCCTTGCTCTCACAGAGATTGTGGAGCACACAGCAAGCTGCAATAACGATGGGGATATTGGTTTCGCTGAGATCAGAGCGAGTCAGTAAGCTTCTCCATCTCCCCGTGAGACGTCCAAAAGCATACTCCACCACCATTCTGCACTTGCTCAGCTGGTAGTTGAAGAGTTCTTTTTCCACTGTCCAGGGCGCCTGTGTAGAGCTTCATGAGCCAGGACATTAGTGGGTAGGCTGGGTCCCCGAGGATCACTATAGGCATCTCCATATCCCCAACAGTTATTTTCTGGTCTGGGAAGTAAATACCTTCCTGCAGCCGTCTAAACAGACCAGAGTTCCTGAAAACACGAGTGTCATGAACCTTGCCCAGCCATCCTATGTTGATGTTAGTAAAACGTCCCCTATGGTCCACCAGTGCTTGCAGCACCATTGAAAAGTAGCCCTTTCGGTTAATGTACTGGCTGGCCTGGTGGTCCGGTCCCAGGATAGGGATGTGAGTTCCATCTATAGCCCCACCGCAGTTTGGGAATCCCATCGCGGCAAAGCCATCTATGATTACCTGGACGTTTCCAAGGGTCACTACCTTTGACAGCAGTAGCTCAATGATTGCGTTGGCTACTTGCATCACAGCAACCCCCACGGTAGATTTCCCGACGCCAAAGTGATTCACGACTGACCGGTAGCTGTCTGGCGTTGCAACCTTCCAGAGGACTATGGCCACTCGCTTCTGGACAGTCAGGGCTGCTCGCATCCGGGTGTCCTTGCGCTTCAGGGCAGGGGACAGCAACTCAAAGTTCCAGGAAAGTTCCCTTCTGCATACGAAAGATTCACAGCCCCTGTGATTCATCCCAGACCTGCAGCACTATGCGGTCCCACCAGTCTGTGCTTGTTTCCCGGGCCCAGAATTGCCATTCCACAGCATCAACATGACCCATTGTGACCATGATGTTCACTGCGCAGGGTCCCATGCTTTGCGAGAGGTCTGTGCCACTCTCAGACTTCATGTCCTCAGCGCGCTGCCGTAGCCTCCTCTCCTGATTTCTCAGCATCTGCCTCTGGGAAAGGTGGATGATAAGCTGCGAGGTGTTGACAATGGCCATAACTGCAGCAATGGTCACAGCGGGATCCATGCTCGCAGTGCTGTGGCGTCCGCGCTGTCACTCACCAGAAAAGTGCGCGAACTGATTGCCCAACGGCACTTTCAGGGAGGGAGGGAGGGCGGGAGTGACAGTTGGATGACGACAGTTACCCAAAACCTCCCTCGACACATTTTTCCCCCAGCAGCCACTGGGCGCTCGACCCAGAATTCCAATGGGCAGCGGGAACTGCGGGAACTGTGGGATAACTGCCCACAGTGCACCGCTTCCAATGTCGACGCTTGCCCCGTTAGTGTGGACTCACAAAGTCGAATTACTGTCCTTAGTGTGGATACACACGTTCGACTTTGTAATATCGATTCCACATATTCGATTTAAGTACAATCGAAATACTCTCGTAGTGTAGACATACCCTATGAGTCTATGAGAGGCAGCCAGGCTGAGCGCCCCACAAATCTCCAAACCCAGCCTATGCTCTCAGTGGCCCATTCACATGCATACACATACTCCTAGGCACCACATGGGGTAGGCACTTCCCCAACATCTAATTGTTGAGGGGAAGAGAGAAAGATGGGGCCAGGGCTCCTCTCAGCCACTCCTTGGTGCCAATAGCCAGTCTCTCCCACTGAGGGCAACACCTGGGGCAGGAGCTGCCCCAGTTCCTGAGGATGGGGAAGAGAGAAAGTCAGGCCAGTCTGGGTTTCCCTGAGCAGCCCCTGGACTCAGCATCTGGACCAAGCAACCCATCTTCCCCTCTGTAAAGTGAGTCTTCTTCTGTTGCTAAGTAATGTTGTTAGCTGGGTAGTTCAGGTAGTGGCAGACTGTGCTACAGTGTTGAAAGTCTGTGGATCCAACCCTTCTGATGACTCATGAGGGGGCAGGGGGACTGTTACAGGTGCACACAGTAGAATCTGTTTGTTCCTTTTCCTTAAAGGAAACAAACAAACAAAATCACACACTCCTCCATAATTCCCACCTTCCCCAAAACCTAGGAAATGGTGTCACAACAAACTACATTAAAATATGTTTAAGGTTGCAAAGCTCATGAAAACTTCATTCTGTCCTCTTGTGTGTGCATTATGATACAATCATTCAGCATGCAGATGGACGACAAGAGGGCAGGCTTGATGTCAGGGCACTCTATTTACAAGTTATTTTTTGTATTTAGAAACCAACTACCTCTTCCACTTCCTCCACCACAATTTAGAGGTGTAATTTAAATATATTTTATATTGTTTCTCATTGTTGCTCGTGAGATGTTAGTAATATCCATTTCCTCTCTAATGTTTTTATCTCCATTCTGTTGGAAGTTCTAAGAAATGACTTGTGGGTAAAGTTTTGAAACCTAACCACCTCCCCACCCCTCAAAAATTAGTACATATGAATGAACTTTGCAAACTATTAAACAAGACAAACAGTGCAGGTTACATATTTGGCCGACTAACTTTACATTCACATTTGTGTCATTTCCTTCAACTATACATTAAAACTGAAAAATGTCTAGCGCAAGAGGCAGCTGATCCAGTAGAGAAGTTTGTAAATTCAGAAACTTTCAAGGTGATTATTAAGGTCAGTGCAAGAATTGGATCACTGAATGGTATGCAGGTGACCCAGTAGTTTTCAGTCCAAGACGACAGATTTTGAGAGAATAAACAAATTACATTTCTGATATAAGAAAGCTGAACAAGAAACAGTGTATATTCATCTGTCTAAGACCAGAATCATGGTCAACCATCCTGCTGAAGGATATCTAATGCTAACGGAACTTGTGATGTACTGGGTATCACATAAAAAAAACCAAATACAATTCTCTTTCAGAATTTATAAGCCAATGTTATAATAGAGCATAGTGAAAAGTACACTCAGAACACAGAATTGGGTCTCTGGGCCAGTTTTTTCCCTGTGCCTAGAAATGCCTGCTGACAGAGCATAAAAGATAAGTAATAAATAGAGAACCAGTTACTGTGTTGGATTTAACTTGTTTCTCTTTTGAAGAGTCTTGCCCCAGATGCTGACTCACTGTTACTTCAGTTCAGATTGAATCAATACATACTCACTGCTAAGGAGTGTATTGCTCTTTCCACACAAGAACATGAGGAAAGATGTGACTCAGCACTTTCCTACAGAGTTCCTCAATCCTTTGAGTGCCAGCTTTATAGGAGTGGGGTAGCAAGTCTGCTACCTGCTCAGAGATTAAAGTAAGCCGGTACAGTCCGGTACGCTGTGCGGGACTGGACCGGCTTCTCTGGCGGTGATTTAAAGGGCCCAGGGCTCCAGCAACTGCAGGGACCCCTGGGCCCTTTAAATCACTGCCGGAGCCCTGGGGCCTTTAAATCTTGAAAGGCCCCGCCTCTTCTGGTTGAGGCCCCACCTCTTCCAGTGGAGGCCACGCCTGCTCAGGACTCCGCTGTATTGGTAAGTCCTTTAAGTTACTTTCACCCCTGTACCTGCTCCAGGGATGAGGCCATTCAGTTATACAAGGAGGCAAAGAAGCTGTGTCCTCAGCTGAACTTTCGCTTTCAGATGGAAACAAACAATCCAACAGGTCATATCAATCACTGCCATAAGCAGTAACAATGCCACTGACTTCAAGACAGTTTGGCATGCATATGTTAGCAGAGGATTTGATCCTGAATAGACAATTTTAAGTTACCTAAGTTTGGCTTTTTTTTTTTTTTTTAAGAAAAGAAAAGCTAGCTGAAAGTCACATTGGTCATTAACTGACCATCAGAATGATTCAGCTTTGATTGTTTCAATATTGTTTTTTAATATTGTGCCAGTTTTTCAGCATTTTAAAGCACACTGTCCAAAAAGCTTCCTTGCTAGATGATTTTTCTCTTTTCTTACCAGCTTCTGGTAATAAAGGGAATTTGGGGAGGGGGGTATTTTATTTATGTTTTTTATTGTTTCTTATTTTAAATGCTTGAATTTGGTTTGATCATGCCCAGTAATTTTTCAGTTAGTTGCAGATCTGCTGTATATTAGGGAAAGCAAAAAAGCAATAGTCTGTGGGTGTTGTGCAAGAATGCTGCTGTCCCAGGGAAGCTAATCCCATTCAGTGGAAGCTTCAAGACTATACAATTAACTTCTTCACAGGGTGCTCTCTTTCATTCTCTATTCAGAAGAAAGAGTAATTAATCTTCATTGATTGCTTGTGTTTACATGTGACTATGTGAAATTGCTGTATCAAGCACTGAGGAGCTTAATCCATAGAGTCTTGTGAGCCTGGCTAAAGTACACAGATTGAATTAAAAAAACCCACCACAAAACAAAACCTAGACCTATATCAAAATAATGTTAAGGGTGTTGGACAAAAGCAAAGACATTTAGAATTAGAACTCTATGAAGACTGACCATCTCTCCTCTTATTCATAGAGATGACAGGATGTCAGAACTATGTGCTGTATTTCACAATTCATGTGCTGCAATACGTAGGTAAGCACGACAGTAAGGGTGGACTGGCCGCCATCACTACATAATTTTCCTTTGGTTTTGTTGGCTTAAATCAGGCCATGCTATTTAAAAGTTATTTTTTGTATTTAAAAAAAAATAACTATCCCTCCCTCCCACACTAAAGATTTTTGCATTCACACAGGTATTGGGTCTGACGCCACAGCAGCTTTATGCCAGATAGAGCAATACACATACATCAGGTAGACAGGGAGAACTATTAATCACAACTGCATGCTTTCTGACAGGGTCCAGACAGAGCATGCAGAGAACCTTTCAGACACATGCACAGCAGAAGAGCCACATTTAGAACTCTGAAAAGGCTCAAAAGGCACAGGCTGGTGATCACTGCTTTGTGTTATTTAAATATCTTCACAAGAAGAGTTAAGAAGTTACTAACCTTCTCACATAGAAATCGCAAGACGGAAGCAGAAGAAAGGGGAAAAAAAGCAAACTTTTTTAGCACTTGAATTAGTTAGCCTTAATGAGCAAAGAGAGCGCCAGACTTGTTTTCATCTTTGTATATTTTTATATTTAATACTGACTGTCTCTAGAAAAGTGATTTAAAAGAACACCTGGGATTTCCTTAAGATGGTTGTGTTTATGTTCAAATTGTAACTACCTCAAAGTTTTTGATGTGCATCTTTCTGGCCTTTGAAGAAACAAGAATGACACCCTCCTCTTCCCACTATACACAGCATAAAGATTATCTTAATATTTACATGAAAACCTATCAAATTTTCTGGACATAACTTTAGTTCTAACCTGTAACTCTGTGAAACCATATCTCCAAGGACATCCTGCAAAGACTTATTCATATGCTTAACATTAAGGACATGAGTAACTTCATTGAATTCAATGGAATTACAAATTATGTTCTTAATGATAAGAACACTAAATCCAACCTGGCAGTGTAAGGAAACCTCAAAACAAGTGTAAATGATATTTACATTGCATAATGGTGTAAAGGGGCCTTACTGTAAATGAGAATCAGGCCCTTTATAAGCCTTCATATCAGATGAGATACCTGGCCTTACCATGAAGCCATCATGGGATCCATGCTGTGGAGGCAGTAGACGTCCTGGGTTTGGCCCAGAATGTCCAGTTTACTATAAGGGAATCTGTAGTTGGTTCACTGTGGCGGATGATGACAGAATAGGATTTATGAGGTTTTTTGTTTAGTCAGTTTATGTATGTATTTATTAGACCGCAGATAAATATAGAAAACCCCCAGCACTAATAGCCTCTGGTTCAATAACCAAATGATTAGAGTTGACGTTCTAAAGACTTTGAGGCTGCAGATTCAAGACCACAATATGATCTGCTATTATTGTTATTAAACTGCAAATTATATTTAAAATATCTTGCACAGGGGAAGTTAAGGCTGCTATCTTTAAGTGAAGCAGCCAAACAGTCGTAGCAGGAATGCTGCTGGGTATAAGGACACAGACTTGTTCATAGGTTGAATAATTTTTCTTTTGAAGATGAACTCTGTAAAACTGTAACCTTATACTCAGAGCCTGCAAACACTCATGCAAGTACATAACTTAACTCAGGTGAGTAGCCCCACGGACTCCAGTAGGACTATTCAAGCAAGTAAAAGTATGTGTGATTATGTGTTTGCAGGATTGGGGCCTTAGATACCACAGAAGGACTATTCTTGTTCAGGCCTGGGCATGTGAAGGATGCAAATTAGCATTCTTTTGAAATAGCAAGCTAGTGAATGCCACTGGTTCAGTCACTGACACGGTTAGTGTTTTGTTTAGTCAAGCATGTGGTATCACAGCAGCCTGTCACTCTCACTAGATGTTTTTGTAGATATTGGAAGAAAACATTTTCAGAGACTTGGGGCTGTGATGTTTAAAATTAAGTGAGGCAAATTAATATAAAAACAGACCCAAGGGGAACAAGAATAATTGTAGCCAGCCCCCTGTGGAGAAAGAAGTGGTTCAGGACTATTTAGAAAAGCTGGACGAGCACAAGACCATGGGGCCGGATGCACTGCATCTGAAGGTGCTAAAGGAGTTGGTGGATGTGATTGCAGAGCCATTGGCCATTATCCTTGAAAACTCGTGGTGATCGGGGGATGTGCCGGATGACTAGAAAAAGGCTAATGTAGTGCCCATCTTTTAAAAAGGGAAGAAGGAGGATCCAGGGAACTACAGGCCAATCAGCCTCACCTCAGTCCCTGGATAAATCATGGAGCAGGTCCTCAAGGAATCAATTCTGAAGCACTTAGAGGAGAGGAAAGTGATCAGGAACAGTCAGCATGGATTCACCAAGGGCAAGTCATGCCTGACTAACCTAATTGCCTTCTATGACGAGATAACTGGCTCTGTGGATGAGGGGAAAGTAGTGGACATGTTATTCCTTGACTTTAGCAAAGCTTTTGATACAGTCTCCAACAGTATTCTTGCCAACAAGTTAAAGAAGTATGGGCTGGATGAGTGGACTACAAGGTGGATAGAAAGCTGGCTAGATTGTTGGGCTCACCGGGTAGTTGGCTCCATGTCTAGTTGGCAGCTGGTATCAAGCGGAGTGCCCCAAGGGTTGGTCCTGGGGTGGTTTTGTTCAATATCTTCATTAATGACCTGGAGGATGGAGTGGACTGCACCCTCAGCAAGTTTGCAGATGACACTAAACTGGGAGGAGTGGTAGATATGCTGGAGGGTGGAGATAGGATACAGAGGGACCTAGACAAATTAGAGGATTGAGTCAAAAGAAATCTGAAGAGGTTCAACAAGGATAAGTGCAGAGTCCTGCACTTAGGACGATCGAATCCCATGCACTGCTAGAGACTAGGGACCGAATGACTAGGCAGCAGTTCTGCAGAAAAGGACCTAGGGGTTACAGTGGATGAGAAGCTGGGTATGAATCATGTATGCCCTTGTTGACAAGAAGGTTAATGGCATTTTGGGCTGTATAAGTAGTGGCATTGCCAGCAGATCGAGGGACTTGAGGCCTCACCAATGTCGAATAGAGGGGAATGATCATCTGGAGTAGTGTGTTCAGTTTTGGGCTCCACACTACAAGGAGGATGTGGAAAAATTGGAAAGAGTCCAGCGGAGGGCAACAAAAATGATTAGGGGGCTGGAGCACATGACTTATGAGGAGAGGCTGAGGGAACTGAGATTGTTTAGTCTGCAGAAGAGAAGAATGAGGGGGGATTTGATAGCTGCTTTTAACTACCTGAAAGGGGGTTCCAAAGAGGATGGATCTAGACTGTTCTCAGTGGTACCAGATGACAGAACAAGGAGTAATGGTCTCAAGTTGCAGTGGGAGAGGTTTAGGTTGGATATTAGGAAACACTATTTCACTAGGAGGGTGGTGAAGCACTGGAATGGGATACCTAGGGAGGTGGTGGAATCTCCTTCCTTAGAGGTTTTTAAGGTCAGGCTTAAAGCCCTGGCTGGGCTGATTTAGTTGGGGATTGGTCCTGCTTTGAGCAGGGGGTTGGACAAGATGACCTCCTGAGGTCCCTTTCAACCCTGATATTCCAAGCATTATCCCCCAATAAGTGGGGATGATAATATTTGTCTACTTCACAGGGGTGTTGTGGGCGTCAGTTGGTTAGAGCAAGACTGTTCCCAGCTCTGCATAAGTGCACATGGGTAGAAGAGAGTACAAAGGACATTCTCTCTCATGCACCTCTGCACAGAGGCCAGGCACAGTTGCAGTCCATAGTCTTCCTTAAAGACTGTATAAGTCTAACAACCTAGGCAGAGTTAACCTCCCCCAAATAGTTCTGTAGCTAGTCCCACTTGGGTGTGTGTGGATAGAAGTGCACACTGCATCCTGTCGAAGGGTGACACTGTGGCTGCACCAGCCCAGTCATTCACCTTTGGCCTGCATCATGTGTAGGCATTTACACCAGTGCAAAGTGAGAGCCAAGCGGTGTAAAATGCTACCAAATCAGATGACCGCATTTAACAACCAATTTGAATTGGTCAAATGGCTACATAAAGTGCCAGGCAATAGTAAATTGGACCCATTGTGTCTACTGAAGCACAATGGGCCTGATTTTCCATTCCACCAGAGTAACCTCACTGCAATCAATAGTGTAAATTTGGTATAACAGTGGAAAATTAGGTCCATCATTCCAGTACTTCCACTAGGGTGTTGTGCCTCCAATCTGCCCTCTGTCATGGGCTCTGCCTAGAGCCCCAAATGTTTATAAATAAATAAATAAATAAACCCCACACACCACACTTTGAGACCCTCAGATGGAAGGTACAAAAACAAAACACAGAGTGCACACACACACAAAACCACCACAGCAAAACAGCAGAATAAAAGAGGGGCAGTTAGAAACAAAAAGACATCCTTTAAAAAGTGGAAGTCAAATGCTAATGAGAAAAACAGAAAGGAGTATAAACTCTGGCAAGTCAAGTGTAAAAGTTTAATTAGGCAGGCCAAAAATAAATGCTACTGTGGCAGAGGCAGCAGGCCCCTGGGCCCTTTTAAATTGCCTGGGCTACTGCCCCTTTGCCCTCCCCCTGTCGGTGGGCCTGCAGGTGTCAATAGAGGAGGTTTGGGAACAAATTGATAGATTAAATAATAAGAAGTCACCAGGATCAGATGGTCTCCACCCATAAGTTCTGAAGGTATCCAAAAATAAAATTACAGAACTACTAATTGGGGTATGTAACCTATCACTTAACTCAGCCTCTATACCAGATGACTGAAGGATAGCTAACATGATCCCAATTTTTAAAAAAGATTCCAGAAGCATTTGTGACAGTTTCATGCCAGTAAGCCTAACTTTAGTACCAGGCAAATTGGTGGAAACTATGGTTGTAGAGGAGTGGACTCACCCCTGCGGCACCTCCTCCTGGTCATCTCCGGGAATTAGCTCGTTCCAGCTCCAGAGCACCCTCTGCAGACCTGTGAGCCACCTGTCCTCTGCCCACCCATGTCCCTCCCTGGACCCCCATGCCCTTTTATCTGGGGTGCTGCCCCCTGGCAGTACACCCCTCAGTACTAGGGTCTCCCCTCCCTGGGGAATCCCCACCCACTATCCCTACCTCACCTCAGAATAAGGCCACTGCCAGTCACCAACTAGCCCCCACTCCCTGGGGCAGACTGCAGTATAGGCCACTCATCACAGGCAAGGTTGGGTTTGGACCTGCTGCCTTGGCCTACCCCTGGGCTGCCCTCTGCAACCCCAGTACCCCTTGACCTCCTACCAGACCACAGCCTGGGGCTTTCCAGGCTGGAACTCCCCAGCCTGTCCCCAGCCCTGCTCCACTCAGGTACTCTGTCTCTACCTCCCTACAGCCAGGCCCTTCTCTCTCTCTGAGTGCAAAGAGACTGTTTGGGCTCCTGGCTCCCAGCCTTCTTATACAGGCCAGCTGGGGTCTGATTTGGGCGTGGCCCAGCTATGGCTACTTCCTCAATCAGCCCAGTAGCTTTTCCCTTTGCCCCAGCCCTCTGCCAGGGCTGTTTTAAACCCCTCAGGTAGGAGTGGGGTAACCACCCTGCTACAATGGTAAAGAACAGAATTATCAGACACATAGATGAACACTATTTATTGGGGAAGAGTCAATATGACTTTTGTAAAGGGAAAGCGTGTCTCACCGATCTATTAGAATTCTTTGAAGATGTCAATAAACATGTAAACAAGCATGATCCAGTGGATATAATGCACCCGGACTTTCAGAAAGCCTTTGACAAGGTCCCTCACCAAAGGCTCTTAAGCAAAGTAAGCAGTCCTGGGATAAGAGGGAAGGTCCTCTCATGTATTGGTAACTGGTTAAAGGATAGGAAACAAAGGGTAGGACTAAAAGGTCAGTTTTCACAGTAGAGAGAGGTAAATAGCAAGGTCCCCCAAAGATTTGCATTGAGACCAGTGCTGTTCAACATATTCTTAAATGATCAGTAAAAAGGGGTAAACAGTGAGATGGCAAAGTTAGCAGATAATACAAAACTACTCAAGATAGTTAGGTCCAAAGCAGACTGCGAAGAGTTACAAAGTGATCTCACTAAACTGGGTGATGAGGCAAGAAAATGGTAGATGGATTCATTGTTGATAAATGCGAAGTAATGCACATTGGAAAACACAATCCCAGTGTAACAGGGATCTTGGAGGGCCAGGTGGCCTAGTTGTTGGAACACTTGACTTCTGGCCTTTTGCCTCTCTGATCGAGGTGCCTCAGTTTTACGGCCATGGGGTAGGGGTACCTGGGCCCTCCTACTCCACCAGGTCCCACCCCAGGGCCCTGCGTGAGTCAACGTCCACTGGGGAGTCTACGTCCACTGCCCAGGGCTACTTCCTACTGTTGTCTCTTCGGTTTGGGGTGTGGTCCCTATAGTCCAAATCACTGTGGTGGCTTGTCTCTAGAAGCGCCGCCTTGTGGAATTTGGGTGGCATCCTGCTGCGGTCCCATGTTCCTCCAGGCAGGGCAGCCATAAGTCTGGCACGGCTGGAACCCCACAAGGTCTCTGTGCCTCAGTCACCCCATTATCTCTTAGGCTGGGTGCTCCTAAGTCTCTTTGGCCACGGAGAGGGTACTTATTTCCTTGTGGCTGCCTTGCCTGGCAGGCTAGTAACCCTTCCCCTCAGGGAGGGAGGCAGCAAGCTCCTGCCTTTTCACCAGTCATGCCCAAACTGAGCCAGGCCCCCTCCTTTCCTTCCCTACCTCTCCAGGCCTGGCATTGGCTGCAGGTATAACAGGGCAGAGCTAACTGGGCCCAAATTCTCTCTTTCATCCCTTCCCTGCTGGTGGGTGATCTCTCTGCTTCATCACACGCAACTATACATACAAAAATGATGGGGTCTAAATTAGCTGTTATCACTTAAGAAAGAGATCTTGGAGTCATTGTGGATAGTTCTCTGAAAACATCCACTCAATGTGCAGTGACAGTCAAAAATGCTAACAGAATTTTGGGAATCATTAGGAAAAGGGTAGATTATAAGGCAGTAAATATCATAGTACCACTATATCAGGGGTTGGCAACGTTTGGCACGCGGCTCGCCAGGGTAAGCACCCTGGCGGGCCGGGCCAGTTTATTTACCTGCTGATGCGGCAAGTTCGGCCGATCGCGGCCCCCACTCGCCGCGGTTCGCTATCCCGGGCCAATGGGGGCGACGAGAAGCAGCGCGGGTGAAGGATGTGCTGGCCGTGGCTTCCCACTGCCCCTACTGGCTCGGGACGGCGAACCGCGGCCAGTCGGGACCGCGATCAGCTGAACCTGCCGCATCAGCAGGTAAATAAACTGGCCCGGCCTGCCATAAGTCTGGCAGGGCTGGAACCCCACAAGGTCTCTGTGCCTCAGTCACCCTGTTATCTCTTAGGCTGGGTGCTCCTAAGTCTCTTTGGCCACGGAGATGGTACTTATTTCCTTGTGGCTGCCTTGCCTGGCAGGCTACCTGGCGAGCCGCGTGCCAAACATTGCCGACCCCTGCACTATATAATTCCATGGTACACCCACATCTTGAATACTGTATGCAGATCTGGTTGCCCCATCTCAAAAAAGTTATATTAGAATTGGAAAATGTACAGAGAAGGGCAAGAAAAATGATTAGCAGTATGGAACAGTTTACAGCTTCCATATGAGGAGAGATTAACAACACTGGGATTGTTCATTTTAGAAAAGAGATGACTGAGGGAGGATATGATTGAGGTCTGTAAAATCATGAATGGTGTGGAGAAAATGAATAAGGAAGTGTTATTTACTCCTTCACGTAACATACAAACCAAATGTCACCCAATGAAATTACTATGGAGATATACCTATCTCATAGAACTGGAAGGGACCCCGAAAGGTCATCGAGTCCAGCCCCCTGCCTTCACTAGCAGGACCAAGTACTGATTTTTTTGCCTCAGATCCCTCAGTGGCCCCCTCAAGGATTGAACTCATAACCCTGGGTTTAGCAGGCCAATGCATAAGGAAGTACTTCTTCACACGATGCACAGTCAACCTGTTTAACTCATCAGGGGATACTGTGAAGGCCAAAAGTAAAACTGGTTAAAAAAATAATTAGATAAGTTCATGGAGTATAAGTCCCTCAATGGCCATTAGCCAAGATGGTCAGAGACGCAACCCCATGCTCTGGATGTCCCTAAACCTCTGACTGCCAGAAGTTGGGAGTGGATGGCAGGGGCTGGATCACTCAATAAATTGCCCTATTCTGTTCACTCCCTCTGAAGCATCTGGCACCAGCCACTGTTGGAAGACAGGAGACTGGACTAGATAAACCATTGGTCTGATCCAGTATGGCCGTTCTTATGTTCTTGTGAATATTCCTCACTCACATGAGTAGGCTCATTGACTAAAGCTATGTATACACTACCGTGGTAAGTCGAGCTACACTATGTGATGTTGCACTCCATATGTTTATGGAAATATGCTTATGAGTGTGAATATAATGTAACTGGAATATGCTTTATGCAAAAGGTCTCTTGTAAGGTATCATTACAAAGCTTATAATCTACTGAGTGTGTTTATCCTATTTGTATGAATGTATCATTCTTGTATCTGAAGCTAGAAATATGAAGTATTACTCTGAAGTCCTATTGTAATTATGCAAAGTGTGGGCCATTAATGGTGGCTTGGTATCTTTATGGCTCCCATTGACTAGGACAATTGGTTGTGAATGGCTCTGTTTACTTGAAAACCTTCCTGGGTATGTGAGGCCAGTTCTGGAAGAATGAAGGCTGGGTTCTCACAGGACATGTGACCATGTCACATGATACTGGAATCCATCTTAAACCTGTGATTTTCCATTTAGAAGGAGGGGTGGGGACCCAGAGACAAAAGATTCCTGCCTTGTGCCAAAGCTATAAAAGGGGATGGAACAGAACAAAGGGGGTCCTCCCACTCATGTGAAATCCCCTGCTTTTCACCTAAGATGCCTGCTGGAACTAACAAGGTCTGTACCGGGGAAAGGATTGGGCCCAGACTATGAAGGAGTCTAGTCTGTGAAAGAAGCTTATTGGAACATCTCTGAGGGTGAGATATTACCTGTATTCAGTTTCTTAATGTATTAGGCTTAGACTTGCGTGTTTTGTTTTATTTTCCTTGGTAACTTACTTTGTTCTGTCTAGTATCAGAGGGGTAGCCGTGTTAGTCTGAATCTGTAAAAAGCAACAGAGGGTCCTGTGGCACCTTTAAGACTAACAGAAGTATTGGGAGCATAAGCTTTCGTGGGTAAGAACCTCACTTCTTCAGAGACTAACAGAAGTATTGGGAGCATAAGCTTTCGTGGGTAAGAACCTCACTTCTTCAGATGACTTGCATCTGAAGAAGTGAGGTTCTTACCCACGAAAGCTTATGCTCCCAATATTTCTGTTAGTCTTAAAGGTGCCACAGGACCCTCTGTTGCTTTGTTCTGTCTGTTATTACTTGAAACCACTTAAATCCTACTTTTTATACTTAATAAAATCACTTTTGTTTATTAGTAAACCCAGAGTAAGTGATTAATACCTAGAGGAGCAAACAGCTGTGCATATCTCTCTATCAGTGTTATAGAGGGTGGACAATTTATGAGTTTAGCCTGCGTAAGCTTTGTACAGAGTAAAATGGATTTATTTGGGGTTTGGATCCCATTGGGAACTGTGTGCTGGAGATAGGTAACCTGCAGAGCTGTTTTCACTTAAAGCCTGCAGCTTTGGGGATGTGGACCAGACCTGGGTCTGCGTTGCAGCAGGCTAGCATGTCTGGCTCAACAAGACAGGGTTCTGAAGTCCCAGGCTGTCAGGGAAAACGGGCTCAGAGGTAATCTCAGCACATCAGGTGACAGTCCCAAGGGGGTCTCTGTGACCGAACCCGTCACACTATGTAACTCCAGCTACGTGAATAACAAAGCTGGAGTTGACATACCTTAGGTCAAGTTACCCTGGGGTCTACACCGTGGGGGGTTGACGGGAGAAACTCTCCCGTCGACTTACCTTACTCTTCTCTTTGGGGGTAGAGTACAGAGGTCAATGGGAGAGTGATCTGCTGTCGATCTGACAGGTCTTCACTAGACCCGCTAAATCGACCACCAGTGGATCGATCTCAGAGCATCGATCCCAGCTGTAGTGTAGACCTGCCCTAAGGGTGTGTTAGGGCTGTATAATCAAATCCTGAGTTTGTCATAAAAAGAAATCTTAAAACACATGCATATAATTTATTTCATGGAAATATATTTGTCTTACTTTTAAATGATATATCAGCTGTCAATTTCAGAACTTTCCAGACTTGCCTCTTATATGAAAATACTTTATTAAATCTTTCGGAAGAGAATACCTTACAAGTATGATGTACTTTACATTTACACTGAATATATATAAAATCAATAGTTTTAGGATTCTGTGTTCCCAGTGGTTTTAAAGAATAAAGTATTACAAAAAAATGCCTAGATGCATGAATGTGTGTCTATCTGTGTGAGTGCATGCATGTGCCAGTCTCCCACTGAATGAGTTCATTTAGTAAACACAATATATTGATAATCAAATGCTTGGTTATTCAATTGTACAATAGCCTAAATTTTCAAAAGTGACTACTGATTTTGGGTGCTTCAAGTTTTGGGTGCCCAATCTAAGACATTTTATATCATCTTGCATATGAGACATCTTACATCATCCTGCATAAATGTGCATGAGTAACTTTACAGATGTAGGTAGTGTGGTTGGTGGAAAAAATAAAGGAGGGTTGATGTTCTGAGGGTACGTGCTTCAGCACTTTTTGATATCAAGGCCCTTTAAGGTGTCTCAGGTTGGGCACCTAAAAGTTGAAACATCAAAATTACTAGTTTCTATTGGTAATTTCTTTCATTTTCACTGGGTTTCATGAAGCTCTTGACTACAGAACATATTGGGCTAATTCTAGCTTTTAAACAGCACAGTCATTTTATTACAGCAAAAAAAAATTCCATTTATTCCCCCCACCCCCCAAACAACACCACTTATATGTGTATGCAGGATCAGGTCCTAGGACAAGAAGTTTGCATGCAGTTAATTTTTATTTTTTATGCCTTTTCTAACATGTCCTGGGCAGAGGTTAAGTTAAGCAGAAAACATTTTCCAAGGCTGGAAAAATAATGGAGATTCTATTGACCACAGAGATATAGTAAGTGTAAAAAGTGTATTTTATTATTTTCTTTTCTTTGGGTCAGAGCCTATATTAAAAAAAGGAAAAGAAAAAAAGAAAAAGAAGATGAAAAACAGTAATGACCACTGATTAAGTTGACAGTGAAGTTAGAAAGGAGAACTATATATAGTTCACACCATGTCTTCAACTATTGCATTATCATTCCTATTTATACATTTTTGTCACTGATACTAGGATTTCAGAGCCAAATAGCAGCAGAATGTTTATCTCATTTATTGTGTAATATATAACTAGCATGATTCTGAATTTACAAGTTAAATGAAGGAACAGACACAGTTCATCGGTGCTGCTTTCCTGATCCTCCTCTTTCACTCCTTTTCAAAAGGCAGCTTTATTCATAGAAAATTACACACAATGGACCCAATTCTTACTCTTCTATTCTGGCATTACTCACACTGAGTTACTCACATTGACTTTAACGGAACTACCTGTGTAAAGAAAGAGTTTGCAGGATTGGGCTAACTATTTCCATAGTAAAATCATTCCTTAGCATTATTATTTATAGATTTATTATTTGGTTACTTTACTATCTATAGTGAGCCAAAAATGTACAGTTAACTGTATATGCACATAGAAGACAAGCCTCCTGTCTTAAGGCGTTTGCTATCAATTCGCTGTGAAAACAAAACCGTGTATTTGAAATACCAACTTTCAGTCTGAAGAGAGAGTTAATGGCAGGGAAATAATTGTGTTATAAGAGAAATTGCCTGTTGCAAAAAAGCAGAAGATACTAAATGCCACTCCTTTAATCACAGCAGTGCATGTTTTAAAAAAAGACGAAACAAAGACAAGTACTTACATTTCTAGGTTTAGTCTATGAGGCTCTTTACTGTGTGGCTGTCCCCTTTATAGACTTTATCTACCCACTGATGCTTTGCTCTTGTTTGACAGGCTGGTTAATCTACAAGGCTGGGTGGAATGTGTGGTCTTGCATTTGCTGTTCTTTTATGTTTTCTAGAGGCCAACAGCTCAGGCTGTTTCTATGACAACCAGAAGAGCAGCCGAGGCCTACCAATTTCATTAATAACACAGCAGGATAAGTACCTGTCTTTATTAGCTCTGTCCATACTCCTGATTGGTAGCATTATACTTATCTTGAAAGTGTGTCCCACACACAAGAAACGTGTCATACTATGGTTGTAATATATGAAAGCAAACACAGAGCCCTGAACTTTTATTGCGGCAGGTTAACAAAACAGACGTTGTGCATCAGACATGCTCTCAGCGCACAAATAGTTTACTTTTAAATATTTAGGACCAAGTTAAAACTGCCCCAGAGCAGCTGCCCTGGAAGGATGGCGAGAAAGGGCTTACTGAATCCTTCCTGCCGCATACAATCTGCTAGTGCTGGGACAGCAGATCTGAGGGGAGTGCACATGAAAGCTTTAGTACAGGTAGGGCACAGCTTCCAAGGGTGCTTCTCTAGCGCCATTGTGCTTAACCTGGGTGGAAATTCCATAAGCTCCATCAGAATCCTTCTGCTGCTCTCTGCTGGCTTGAACTAGGCTCGGTTGGTTTAAAGTGGAAAGCCAGTAGCTCCAGGAATGCTAGTACGCAAAACCCGTTGCTCCTTTCCAAAACCAATTTGGCCAGCTGGAACTGGTCAGAACAAACTGCAGATTTTCAAATGGAATTTCCCCTAAGGTACTCAAGCATAATGCCTCTGTCAACCACTTCTCAGGTGCTGCAGCTGTTCCCACCTGACCTGGTGTTCCAAGTAGCAATACAGACCTATGTCACATGGTCAGTGTCATTGTTATCCACCTAGGACCCAAACCTGCAAACATATATTATCAAAGTGTAGTGCTCACCACCTGGAGTTGTCAATGGGACTAGTAGCAAGGGTTTGAAGGACCATACACATATCAGCAGAGCTCTCGGTCACAAGGATGCATAGTTAGAGGAATCCCCGTAAATCCTGGGACAACAGAGCAAGAGGCAAAAATTCTCAGGCAGGACATTAGCATGGAATAAATAGCAGAGGTATTAGGATCCAAGGGAAAAGATTTAAAAATAAAGGTCTAACCTTTCAATGCTTATTTAGGCAAAACTCTTTTGTAAATTGATTGGAGTGTTACCTGAGTAAGGTTAGTGATATCTGAGTCAGCCAGGGACAGGTGTGGTACTAAGTTCTCCATTTTGATCAGTATTGCTAATGGGAGTTGTGCAAGTAAAATTAATACAAATGAATTAATAGAGATTCATACTGCACAGAGGAGAGCCACAGTTCAGCTGGAAGGGGAGAATTTTGTCTGTGGATTTAAGAGTTGAGTTTGAGTGGTTTTTTGCTCTGGGAAATTCAGAACTATCTTGAATTTAACAATTTGCCTTTTGATTTCTGCATCTAAGAATTCCACTATGAAGTCTGAATCATCAAATTGGTAACTTTATTTCAGAAACCATGACTTTAAAAAAGAAATTTGCTACAATAGGCTTGCTACAGCACAACGTTTGTAGTTTATCTCAGACAAATGTGAAGAGCATATATGAAGAGTTTACTACAATATTTTTTTCAATTTAATGTTACATGATGGGTTAAATTCTGCCCCTGAATTACAAATAAGTCAGTGATGAATTTGGCCCAATATGTATAATTGTTAATACACCTCCAATCTCCTTATTCTCCTGACTGCTCACTCCACCATCACACTTTTGAGAGCCTATCTGTTCTCTTTGCTAATCTTTCCAGTTCAGGTTTGTTTTCTCACTGATACCACTCATCTATTTAGAATTCCCATCTTCACTCCCCTTTTCTGAAACACTTATTATTTATCAATTATGTTATAATAATGCTTAGAGGCCTCACTCACCATGCCAGGTGCTGTGCAAACAAACAGGAAGTGACAATCCATGCCCTGAAGAGCCTAGCATTTCTTCTTTTACATTACAAGTGGCCCCAATAGCAGTATGTGGTCAGGGCCGGCTCCAGGCACCAGCGTAGCAAGCAGGTGCCTGGGGCAGCCAATGAAGAGGGGGGTGGCACGTCCGGCCATTTGGCGGCAATTCAGCGGCGGGGCCGTCACTCCCTCTTGGAGCGAAGGACCAGCCGCCGAATTGCCACCGTAGAATGAAGTGGCGGTAGAGCTGTCGCCGATCGCGATCGCAACTTTTTTTGTTTTTTTTTGCTGCTTGGGTCAGCAAAAATGCTAGAGCCGGCCCTGTATATGGTACTGTGCCAATGAAGGAATCTCTGGGCCTATTCCTGCCATTAACTTCAATTGAAGCAGGATAAGGCGGGGGGAGGCGTAGGGTGTAAAAATTGCTACGCCCATCATGCCACCTAATGGCTTTGGCCAGTGAAATATGGCAATGGGCTGTAAACAAAGCTGTAAGTATCATTAAAAGAAAGCAACAGCCTTTACTTGTAAGCTAAAAGTTTTTCTATCTATTGACTTCAATGAGCTTTAGATCAGGCCCTCTGGGCTCAATTGTGGCATTTAGTTCCACGCCATGGAAAGCATCAGGTGACATTCTGTCACAGAGAAGCACAATGCCTCCAGAGCTCCAAAGAGCAATTCTCAACACTCATTCAGGAAATGCAGCATACTTTCAGCGTACGCCTTCCCTGTGGCTGGTCAGCTCTAGGTGCTACCATGTGCAGGGATGGAGAGCAATGGTTTTGCCTACTCTTTGCCCCCTTTTCACCAGAAGCCATTGAGTTCTTCCCAGCATGCAGCTGTACAGGTGGGTCCACAATGTGGTCCTGTGTTTTTGGATAGGTTTCCTTGGAGTGGGGTTCGAATGGTTGTATATTTGATTAATTTTCCTCAGCTAGTGTCAAGATCAGCTCAGATAGGTTTCAGACTGGCTATGAAAAACTTGTAGCAAAATGTTTTCCCTAGTTTCTTAGTGCAGATTCACTGATCAGGTTTGCTGGCAAACCTGAGCTAAATTTTACATGAAGAAGGAGTAATTTATTGTAACGGTTGGAAACCAGACAAAGTTCAATAGCTGGACATGTTTTCTGCGCAAAGCCAGGCAAAAATGGAATTATTTGGCTTAGTTTTGTTTGGAGATTTGAACCCTTCAAAATGAAACCAAAAACATATTTTGTATGAAAACCTGTGAACTGAAAGAACCATTTACACAGCCTTCCTTCAGATTTGAAATTAGCTATATGGCGTCATAGGTCCATGGGGTTCCTATGAGCAATACATAACACAAAAAGGTAAATGGAGGGACTTGATATTCATCAACCAGTCCTTTTCCTAATCATCTCCATGTAAATAGATACACTATACTGAGACCTAAACATGCATCAAACAGCCTCACATAAATGGACAATGGCTGCTAATTTTACTAACCCCACCTAGCAAAGTATCATGAAGATGACGTGGCTTCTATTCTTATCTTTTCTTTGAAATTAGAGCCTGAAGGTTACATTTTCTTAGTGAAGATCTCACTAAAAACTCTCACTCTGGCTTCACATAGAGCATTCTGATCTGCCTGCCTTGGCAAACCAGAAACTCTAAGGCTATGTCTACACTGCAATTAAAAACCCATGGCTGGCTCATGCCAGCTGTCTGAGGCTTGCAGGGCTCAGGCTAAGGGGCTGTTTAATTGTAATGTAGACATTTGGGCTCGGGCTGGACCCGGTGCTCTAGGACCCTGTGAGGGGGGAGGGTTCCAGGACTCAGACTGCAGCCTGAGCCCAAAAGTCTACACTACAATTAAACAGCTGCTTAGCCCAAGCCCCATGAGCCCAAGTTAGCTCGCATGATCCAGCCATGGGTGTCTAACTACACTATAGACATATCCTAAGACTGGTGCTGGACTTAATAGAGTCAATACAGTCTAGAATGATACACACAGTCATATGAATTTCAGGTGAATGTTTCCTCTGACTTAAACTTTGGTAATAAAATAAAGGGCATAACCATGCAGAAACCTGCACTAGAAGTCACTCTGAAGGTCTGACTTTAATCCCACACTTCGGTTGTATCTAGAATTCTGTCTCCATTGTGTCTGTGTTACAGCACATACAGCATTTTCACTCCGATATACCAGGCATCTCTTACAACTTACTGCATTCCTGTCATGAAGTAAGGACAAAATTTCAATTTCCCCACTTGTTTGGGTTTAAAACAGACCCTTAACTTTACTTTAAGGCAGTACTTTCCAAGGGGAGAGTAAATCTCTAGCTGTTATGACTGCCAACAAAACATAAAATGTGCCTTGAGTGTAACCAATTAGAAAGTGTCTGCCTGAGTTAGCAGAGAGCCTGAAACAATAGCTCTGAACTGCTTATTCATTTTAATAGGTACTAGCTCAAATGCCAATAATAACTCTTTAAATGTTCATTGCTCAAAGCATGGATGAAAGGAGATGAATGATCACATTATGAAGACATGCATTAGCAAGTTCCTAGGTAATGGGCCATGACTGGTTTTATTTTCGTGAAGGGGAGCTAAGTTTTCTACAGTTTGGGAAGCAATGACTTAAGGGATGTTGTCAAAGCTGATGGGCCTAGAACTATCCCTGTATCAATAATGATTTTCTTTTTTATCCTGAAAAATCTATCAGCTCTCCAAAATGAGAGCTGCAACAATGCAAGCTGTGACTAAACCTCCATTGCCAGGTTGGAAGCAGGACTGAAGAAATCCAACATCTGCTGATTGGAAAATTTCTTATGCTCAAGAGCAGGGAAAAGTCTGGAGGTAGAGTGGAACCAAGCATTTTGGCATCAGGGCCGGCTTCAGGTTTTCTGCTGCCCCAAGCGGCGAAAAAAAAAAAAGCCGATTGTCGGCACTTCGGCAGCAGCTCAATCGCGCCGCTCCATTCTTCAGCGGCGGGTCCTTCACTCCCTCTCTTCCTCTTCGGCGGCAGCTCAAATAGGAGAGAGGTATTGAGGGACTCGCTGCCGAATTCCCGCCGAAAACCCGGACGGGCCACCCCAAAAGCGGACAGAATGCCGCCCCTTTGTATTGGCCACCCCAAGCACCTGCTTCCTTAGCTGGTGCCTGGAGCCGGCCCTGTTTTGCATAGAGACAGAGGGTCTCCTATGCATTATTCATTCAGATCTCAGCATCAGTGGGAGTTTTGAAGGCCCTAGCTCCTGTCTCCTCAATGCTGTCTCTGAGCAGACATGCAGCAGAGCTGCAGAGCAGACAAGTTTTCCCCTTCTGTACTTTCTAATATGGAAGGCAAACATATAGTTTTTAAGCTCTACCCCTTCAAAAAGGACACCATAAACTTCCATTTTAAAAAGTGAATTTAAAACAGTGTCAGATATAAACATCTGCCCATGAGTCTCACTGCAACTTTTAGAGTTTTACAAAAACAGTTTCCTGTTTTCTAAAATGTTTTCCTCTCCCCAGTTGTGAAAGACCCACCCACACACATACTACAGGAAAAACTGGCTGCAGGTCAGACAGCGAAACTGGCTATACACAAAGTGCTATCAAATGCACAAAGTAAACAAACTGAAAGATCCAAGAAAAAACATTTTTTTCTGTAATCCTTTTCAGCTATAATTTTAGGCCTTTTCTGCAAAGAGGTTGCACTAGTTTAACTTAAATCAGTTGTAAAACTGATTCCATGGCTATGTCTCTGCACCATACAGCTGTCTGTTCATTTTGATCTTTGTGCAAATGCTATTCCCCCCGCCCTGTCTCAATCATGCAGACAACCAAATGCAGAGCTAGCTTTTTGGATAATATTGACTTCACATCCTCATCTATTAGAGCATCGTTAGTCAGGAGGACACTTTCAAGTAGGTAAATGTCAGTTCATTTAGTGCTGCACCATTAATCCTGATATTCAGTTTAAGATACTGTTTGCCTAGCTCAGGTTGTTATATATCCTTGGCCTTTGAAATGCTAATTGTCAAGCCAAAACATTCAGATGTAGTCGCAAAACAAGATGTCATTATCTTCAGGTCTTGCTCTGAGTGGGCTAAATATGCCGAGAGTAGGTTTGTTTATCTACACAAATGAGATAGATTTGAGAGTTTGCCTGAGCAGAATGTTTCCCCAGGCACAGGTCTCCTCCACAAGATGCTTCATCCGACATTGCTGTGTATGGAAGTAATGCCCAAATTATGTAAGTATGTAACATTCAATAGCGCCATCTTGTGGTATACTGCACTTCAGTTTATAGCTGAGTGTTATATATACACAACTATTACTGTCTGTTGGCAAATTGACTTTTGAACTAGGGAATGTCTCATATGGAGAAATGATTATTACTGGGTTACAGAAAACATTTATTTGACCAATTATTATTATAATTATGTATATTACAGTACCATCACCCCCACCCCAACTAGAAGTGGGCCCCCATTGTACGAGGCAATATACAAACTCAAAGTGAGAGATAGTCCCTGCCTCAAAGAGCTTACAAACTAAACAGACAACGCAGATAGCAGGAAGGAAACAGAGGCACAGATCACATAGCAGGACTGTGGAAGAACTGCGAATAGAACCCCCGCCCCCTCATTTACAGGCCCCTGGCACTTGAGCACACTGCCTCTCAAATGTGAGTGGTCTGGTACTTTGTAGTATTGCTGCCCATGGCTTTGCTTACATGGTGACAGATTACTCTAACCCAAGTGGCCAAAAGGAAAAAAAAAGCTATCTTCAGATTTGGCCCTTCACAGCTGTTTGTAGCACAAAGCTTACTGATTTTTGGCAAGGAGAAGAGTTGTGGTGTTTTGTTTTGTACATGTTGACTTAAAAAAACACATTAGACTTTTATACTGATGGTGCTAATTAGATGTCAATGGTCCACTTCACAATAATAGCATTGTAGGATAATTTTAACAGTCCAGTTTTCCCTGATTCTCCTTTCGATTTTAGTGTTAAGCTTCTTTTAAACTGACTCTCCCTAGGTGAGGGAGAAAACATAGGGTGGATTTGGGGGATGGGGGTGGGGTAATGTTCACAATCTTGAATGAGATTGTGAATTCTGCAAGACTAAAAAATTGCTCAAGAAATTTGTGAACCCTCATTCCAGCAGGCTTGTCCATCCCTGAATTTGGACTTCTTACACAAAGAACATCCATTGAAGTCCACTTCTTCTGTGCTGCCTATGGAGAATTCAGCCAACTCATACTCCCCATATAAAAAAAATAACGATAGCTCAGTGGTTTGAGCATTGGCCTGCTAAACCCAGGGTTGTGAGTTCAATCCTTGAGGGGGCCACTTAGGGATCTGGGGCAAAAATCAGTACTTGGTCCTGCTAGTGAAGGCAGGGGGCTGGACTCGATGACCTTTCAAGGTCCCTTCCAGTTCTAGGAGATGGGATATCTCCATTTATTTATTTATTTACTTTGTCAAGATGTTGGCTGAGATCCTTGACTACTCCACTTAGATGTTGTGCCCCTTGCCTTCTGTGTGTTTGTCTCCCTCTAGACTGCAAGGTCCTTAGGACAGGGACCATGCCTTCTTTTCTGTGTGGACAGCATGCAGTACAGTATGGGTGCTACCAAAACCAAATAATAATCCCTGTGCTCCAGTAATCCATCATACACTGATTTCTTCTGCCCTTTATTGACATAACTTCCTTAAAGGCCAGATCCTGTGACATACTGTGCACTTGCCAGTCCCATTGCCTTCAAAGGTGCTCTCAGCACCATGCAGAATCGGACTCAAAACCTTGAATTGCAAGCCAGATTGAGTGATTGGGGTTAGCCTTGTCAGTATGTAGCTCTGCTTTACTGGCTGAGGAATGAGCCAAAGTTTGGCTTTTATCCAGCAATGCATGACTGATGTTATTCCTATATACTTCCAGAGCCGGTAATGGTAACACATTCCCACCTGCGAGCTGAGCAGATTGCTAGTGATGCATTTATCTAAGATGACTGATATCATTTGTCCCTTGGTTCACCCATGTCTTTAATGTGATTACAGGAAAAAGATTAGTTGTGTCTATGTTTATATATTTTTTTCCATGCAAATTAAGAACATTTTTCTTTTGGCTGAGGACAGCAAATTCATCCCCATTTACTATCTGATCTATCCAGGGCCGGCTCCAGGCACCAGCTTAACAAGCAGGTGCTTGGGGCAGCCAAGGGAGAGGGGTGGCATATGCGGAAATTCGGGGCGGCAGGTCCCTCACTCCCTCTAGGAGTGAAGGACCTGCCGCCGAACTGCTGCCGCTGATCGCAGCTTTTTTTTCCCCCCCAATTGCTGCCGCCGGTCGCGATTGCGATCGCGGCTTTTTTTTTTTTTTTTTTGCTTGGGCGGCCCTGGATCTATCTATAACATTCTTGTGGGTACCAATGGCTGTGGTGTCTTCCCACCCCTCCGCTTCTGAAAGGGGGCAGTGCTGCCTCTGGAAGGTTTGATTACAGGGAAGAGGCAGAATATTTTAAATTCTTTAGGTAAGTAAAGATTAAGCATAGTAAGTATTCCTTGACTTGAATGACAAGTCAGAGGTTTAACATTAGGCACAGACTTAAGTATCTTTCTGATTCAGTGCCTGAATCAGGAAATTATTTCAAGTTTTACAGTTCCTTGAGGGAGAATTTTTGGAAGTCAAATTTTTGGGACTGGGGAGCTAAACTAGCTTGTCTCTTATACCATACATTCTTTTTCTTTTCTCTTTATTTAGTGTGTGTGGAACAGAGGGAAACCTTATGCTGCCTCAGGGCTTGCTACAACCAATAGAAATAAGCAAGATTTCAACAAGAACCTACACAAGCAAGGAGGGTTTATTAAATATAACAACATTAAAACACAGGATGCTGAATGGATTGGGGGAGTAGTAATGGATGTTCTCTTCTCAGCTAAAAGCTGGTCAAGGCTGGTAGATAGTGATTGTTCAGTACCATCTGTGAAGTTAGATGACAGGTCTTAGTCTAGTTCTTAGCAGAGAAGTGTCTAAAGAACCAAAACCACCACAGTTGGCATCAACTGGCATCCCTGGACAATCTCAGCAAAGAGGCCAGGGACTGATGAAATTGCAGGCTGATACACTGTTTGTCTCACTCCTAAAGGTGGTCACTCCAGGTCAAGGTTAAGGAATACTGATGGTATGAAGAGATGCTTATACTGCAATGGTCCAAGCTGCATTAGGGAACTTTACTTGAGCTTCTTCTTGGAAGGAGGCCCAGAGTAGTGTGCTTAGTCCATATGGACCACGCACAATATAATGCCCTGTCGAAAACCTGAGGCCAGCCATGCTCTCCCTGCTTACATTGACTTCTGTACACTATTTGCAGAATGGTAACATGCAACATTATCAACAAACACAAATCTATGGAAACTCACAAGTTAAAATATTCTTTATCTACATATTTACCTTGCAGGAGCTGTCTTCTTGGTCAGATCTGAAGTAGCTGGGTTGGGGAGTTTAATTCTGCAAGACACATACACGAGAAATAAATATTCTTCATATACTGTATTGCAAATATTGTACATATGCTAGTGTATGACACAGGAAAAGGGATACTTTTCATACTGTTTTAAGGAATTGAACAGCATGGGCCTGATCCTGCAAACCCTTACTTGTGTGAGTAGTCCTTAAATCAGTGGGACTGCCATCAGGGTTAAGGACCAGGCCACAGACTTGTAATATTGTCTGGGTTGGCAGTTGAACTTTGCCAGTGTAGTTTTACTGTTTGACTTTGTTGGGGTAGGGCTGGGGGCAAAAGTGAGAAGGAATTAGCTTATGTTTGCTGGGTATGGTAGACAATTGATAAGAGAATTTTGAGACCACTCAATTGCTTGACGTCTAGGTACATTAAAGGAGAGAGGGATGTCCAATGGTTAGGGCACTAGCCTAGGACTTAGGAGACTTAGGTTCAAGCCTCTGCTCTGCCACAGACTTCCTATGTCTCCTTGAACAAGTCACTTAGTCACTCTGTGCCTCAGTTCCCCATCTGTAAAATGGGGATAAGAGCACTGCCCTGCTTCACAGGGGTGCTGTGGGGCTAAAATACATTGAAGTGTGTGATGGGTCCCATATACAACTTAGATAGATTGAATGTATGTATTAGGTTTAATAGGTGATTTTTATTAACTTTATGTGGCTTTATGAAATCTCACTGTATTTATATATTTGGGGCCAGATTTTGAATAAAGCTCAGCTCTAAGCAACACCCACTGCAAACAACAACAACTGCTAGATGCTGAGCCCTTTACAAATTCTGACCAGTGCTGTTTATGTTTGGTGCCATAACTAGATGCACTCCTTCTCCACTTTCTCCCCAAGAAGAAAGCTCTGGAGTACCCGCTGGAGTCACACACAACAATTGTATTAGTGCAGGTGCACAGCTGTAGGGGAAAGAACCAGGCTTTCCCTTGCACAGATTCATGGTCCACTTGAAGGTCAGGTATAGTTGCTAAGGGAAGCACAGGGACTATGCCTTTTATATTCTCTCAGGAATACACAGACTCCACTGGGCTATGAAACAGGCCCAATGTACAGGGTAAAGTATGATGCACCATATAAAGAGGTGTAGCAGTGTGCATGCTTTCCCAGCAGCCCAGAGAATGCCAGGAGGCATTCTGTGTGCCAGTGCTCCTCCTTGGCCACCGTGGCTGTGGAGTGTCCCCAGCACAGGTCTGTGCCTTTAAGGCAGAACCGAGCCCTATATGAAATCTCATTTATGCATAAGACTTCTAAATCTTTTAATAAACAGACTGCAATTGTCTTTGGTTGTGCAGACTGATCCTCAGAAGAGGGGAAAGCTTGTGTCCCAATTTGAAAAGTCTGCTAAAAAGCTATGCCAGAAACTGCAATGATAGGAGCACTCAATTATAGGATTAATGACAATCGAGGGATTTCCTGTACCATGGGAGGAATTTACTTTTATATAAACAAAACACAGATGTGAGTGAGAGTTCTAGGGATGGGTGTTGGACGAGAATGGGGTCGCAATCAAGGATTTTGTTTTTGCAAAATAAACGTTGCTTGGCTGTTATTTTGTTACATTATACTATTTTATTTTTTTTATGAGCTTTTTTTGCTGCTTACATTTTTTGTTTTAAAACCAGTAAAGACATAGTGAAAAAACATTGACATTTAAAATATTTTCTCCTGAACTGATCTGCTGGTTGAACCTTTCATTGCAAAATACCCCATAAAATAAACACACACCTATACAACTGAAGCCCATGTGGATTTGGTCTTTTCTTAGTTAAATATACTTTTTATATATGTTTAAACAAAGACCAGATAACATAAAAACACGCATTACCTCCCGAATCAGGCTCTATTCTTACAATTCATTCTATGTACTACAGCTAGTCATTGTAAGCACCTCAGAGCAGGGATTATGCCTATTTTAATTATTATTTATATTGTGGTTTTGCCTAGGAGACCCCATCATGGATTGGGGGCCGATTGTGCCAGGGAATGTACAGACACTCGAAGTGACAGTTCCTGCCCTGTTGAGCTTACAATCTAAGTTTGGACAGTGCATTGAAGATGCCAATAGAAACAAATTAATAATAATAAGTGGGTCAGCCTATTGATTACAAAGACGAGTTTAGTCTAAACAAAATAGGATTAGACACACAATTATTTAAAGCTTTTAAAAATACAAGCCTAGAAATGTACAGTAATGAATTTTCATTAGATCACTGAACAATAGTAACGTAGGGAAATAAATCAGCAAAGAATTAGTTCTTCCAAAACATCATTTGGGGGAGGGATAGCTCAGTGGTTTGAGCATTGGCCTATTAAACCCAGGGTTGCGAGTTCAATACTTGAGGGGGCCACTTAGGCCTTGGCTACACTTACCGGCAAGTTCGACGGCTGGAAATCGAACTTCTGGGTTCGACTTATCGCGTCTAGTCTGGACGCGATAAGTCGAACCCGGAAGTGCTCGCCGTCGACTGCGGTACTCCAGCTCGCCGAGAGGAGTACCGCGGAGTCGACGGGGGAGCCTGCCTGCCGAGTGTGGACCAAGGTAAGTTTGAACTAATTCGAAATAAGGTACTTCGAACTTCAGCTACGTTATTCACGTAGCTGAAGTTGCGTACCTTAGTTCGAATTAGGGGGGGTAGTGTAGACCAAGCCTTAGGGATCTAGGGCAAGATCAGTACTTGGTCCTGCTAGTGAAGGCAGGGGGCTGGACTTGATGACCTTTCAAGGTCCCTTCCAGTTCTAGGAGATAGATATCTCCATTAATTTAATCAGTCTTTTTATTAATTAATTTATTATTATTTCAGCATTTTGCAGCTTCTGTGGAATTGCAGTAGCAGCATTATTTTCTGAGGGGCAGAGGGAGAGCTGTAATGATCACAGTTTTATCTATAGAGGGCACTGTTTGCCTTGCTTTCTCTCAGAAATTTGGTATTGATCAGTGGGACCTGTAGTTGTTAGCACCACTTCCTTAAATTTTACAGCAAAAAATGTGATATAGCATTACAAATGTGCTTTATTTCACCAAGATTTTCATCAGAAAATAAATGAAACTTTGAAACTTGATTTGTTGCCAAACCATAGTTTAAATGACACACTCCATATAAAAATACAGGGTCAGATTCCCAGCTAGTGTAAATCAGTATAGCTCCATTGACTTCGGTGCAGCCAGGACAATCTACAGCAGCTGAGAATTTGGCCCACTTTATTTAATAAGCAATCATTTTTGTAAAACATGGGCATGATTGTACCCAGCTCTGCGCACATTCACAAAGAGGAAAAAAACACAGGGAACCCTTTCTTGTTTACCCATGCAGGGGATGGGCACAATTTGACAGCTGTGTTCTCCTGAGTGCAGAGACTGCAAGGCAGATTCTGCACTCTGGTTGCTTTGTGGTATAGCACCGGCACAAAGCAGCTCTAAAACCAGCATAGCTAGCCATGGGAGCGTCTCTCCGCTACAAGAGGGATCCTTCAGTATTAGAGACTGGGACATGGGTGGTTGCAGATACTGGTTAGAGCAGGAGTCATGCTCAGCAGTTAGAATGGGAGTCAGTAGCAAGGAATAGGAGCCCCAAGGTCAGAGCCAGAGCCAAGGAACAGAGCTGGGTTACCTAGAGTGAGGCAAGGCTGGGTCCAAAGCTGGGTGCAAGGGCAAGGCTGGGAACAAGCAGGCACAGGAACTATCATAGCCATAGGCAAATGCTTTGAGCAGCCACCAAACTGCTGCTGCTGGGCTTAGGAGCTGGTCTGCTGACTCTTCCCACTAATCAAATGGTAGCTAGTCATGCAGTCAACGACAGGCAGCTGTGCTCATTAGGTTGCCTGAAGTGTTACCTGTCAGCTCTGTGTTCTTGGGGAAACCAGGGTGCAGTATCCAGCCTGTCTGACTCATGAAGGACCCCCCCGCCCCAGCCTCTGCTTGAACCAAAACCAATCAGAAGAAAGACTTACAAAAAGCAATGAAAAGGCAGTGGAACACACACCTATACCCCTCCAGACAAGGGTGACAGGATTAAGGACACTCCCCTAGTCTCATTTGCATCGGGACAGGGAGGCATCTCCATTAGCATGGAGAACAGAGATTCCAAGGCAAGAATTGCACTGAACTCTGGGACCAGAAAAGCAGGGAAGCACTGCATCATGGGGGATCTCTGCTCCAGATGTTAATGAACCCATGCCTGCACACACCCAGCTCAGTAGTTATCAGACCAATTCTAGTAATAAATCCTTTATTGGTATCCAAAATACTGAAGCTGCCTAATTGCATTGTGAGCTCCCTGGAAGAAACACCGCCCATACCCAGGAATGATCAGCTCCTATTGTCTAGCCCACGGGTCTCAAACACACAGCCCGCAGAGTTATTTACTGTGGCCCGCCAAGCTCTCCCCGCCCCCCCGGAGTTATTTACTGCAGCCAGCCAAGCTCCCCTCCCCCCTGCTCCTCCCCCCCCCCAGCACACCATGTCCCCGCTCCTCTGCCTACCTCCAGGCGCTTCCCGCCAACAAACACCTGTTTGGCGGTGCTTAGCGCTTTCCAGGAGTGGGGGGGAGGAGCGGGGAGCTGCGCACTCGGGGAGGAGGCGGGGAAGAGGCAGGGCAGGGGCAGGGATTTGGGGAATGGGTTGGAATAAGGGCAGGGAGGGGCGGAGTTGGGGTGGGGATTTTGGGGAAGGGATTGGAATGCAGGCGGGGAAGGGGTGGGAAGAGGCGGGCAGGGGCAGGGCCTCATGGAAGGGGTGGAGTGGTGGCGGGGCCGGGGGTAGCGGGGGTGGGGGGCTTTTGTACCTTTATATGAAAAGGTGTCAGTGATGCAGCCCTCGGGCCAATATACTAGTCCTCATGTGGCCCTCGTGATGATTTGAGTTTGAGATCCTTGGTCTAGCCTGAACAAAACAACTTTGGTATATTCCCTTGAGCCATCAGTTTACCCATAAACAAATCTAGTGTTCTCCCTTGAACCATTGTTGTTTTCCTATAAAAAAAATCCTACCCATGCTCAAGTAAGCGCTCTGATGCCTGGATCCAAAATCTGCATCAGTTCCATTGGGACTTCATCTTCTCCTGATGATCGTGCTGGGGGCTCTGCCTGTCTCCAGCACTCCAGACCCTCAGCTACCACCACCACTTGGGACCCCCGACTGGTTCAAGCTTTACGGAGTGGTGAGAACCCAACTCTCTCTCTCTCTCTCTCTCTGTGTTTTTTTTTTCTACTCTGGGTATAGCTTTCTAACCCTGATTTGTATGATCAGGTATAGTTTTCTAAACCTGATTTTTGTAATCAAATTTAAGCTAGATTTAATACTGTAACTGTTTTGTTTGTTTGGCTCCCCTTGTATGGTTATTACCTGGCAATAAATAACTTTTATGGTTAAGCTGGTTGCTTTCCTCTCTCTCTCTCTCTCTCTCTGTGTGTGTGTGTTTTTCGTTTCCCCATTTGCTCTGCAGCAATGCTCTTCTTACCTAAGCTAAAGATCCCTGTAGCAGCCAAAAATCCTGTGGGGTTTGCTCATCAAGTGGGTTACTACCAGAACAACTGTAACGTGAAAGTGGGGATAGGGACATGCTGAACCTGTTGCATAGGAAGGTGGCAGCTTGGAAGTGCTGCTCAATCCAGCCTGCTGAGTCCACGGACATATAAGGGGTCAGCTTGTGAGTGCTGATTGACCTGGTCCTCTCAGACGCGCTCTGTTAATGTGTGTATTCGTCTGATTCTGGGGCTGGAAGAACCCAGCCCTGGGGAATCTAGGTCCTGCAGGATAGCTCCATTGGGAGGGAACTTGCAGAAGGGAGAAGTAGAGCTCCGTATGAGAACACAAGTGACACAAAGCAGTACATTGACAGAATTACAGAACCCCTCCCCGCAGAAGAGTAACCCTAATAAATGAGCGTACCCCAAAGTAACAGGCAAATCTGGTAACAGAAGACTGGGTCTGCTGCAGGCCCTGATTCCTGACATTCAATAGCATAGAGCCACCTCCTATGCTGTCCTCTCTCCTACCCACCAGAAGGGTGGGCACACGACTGGAAAAAAGGGAAAATGGGTGAGGCTTCCCTGCACTATTGGCAGCTGGTGCTAGCCACAGGAGTCATCAAGCTGCTCCAGTTTACTCTTGGGGACTGGCCTTGTGCGTAGCTAGTCATCAATAATGACTAGGGGGCACCACGGTGGTTAAAGCTAGCTTTAAACCCTGGCCACAGCTCAGGATTTGGGCCTATGCGAGTCTAGGACCACTGCCAACACCAGAGTGGACAGGGAAGAAAGGCAGGGCCAGGGCCTTATACCTGTACTCTCTAAGGGTATGTCTACACTACGAAATTAGTTCGAATTTATAGAAGCCAGTTTTATAGAAATCGGTTGTATACAGCCGATTGTGTGTGTCACCACATAAAATGCTCTAAGTGCTCTAGTCGGCGGACCGCGTCCACAGTACGAGGCTAGCGTCGACTTCCGGAGCATTGCACTATGGGTAGCTATCCCACAGCTATCCCACAGTTCCCGCAGTCTCCGCCGCCCATTGGAATTCTGGGTTGAGATCCCAATGCCCGGATGATGCAAAACAGTGTCGCGTGAGGTTCTGGGTACATGTTGTCAGGCCCCTCCCCCTCCGTCACAGCAACGGCAGACAATAGATTCGCGCCTTTTTACCTGGGTTACCTGTGCAGACAACATACCACGGCAAGCATGGAGCCCGCTCAGCTCAGCTGAGCTCACCGTCACCATATGTCCTCTGGGTGCCGGTAGACGTGGGACTGCATTGCTACACAGCAGCAGCTGCTAACTGCCTTTTGGCGGTAGACGGTGTAGCATGAGTAATAGCCGTGGGGCTGGCAGCCGTGGGGCTGCATTGCACCAGCCCCTTGCCTTTTGGTAGGAGATGGTATATTATGACTGGTATCCGTCGTCGTCATACTGCAGTGGCTGTCAATCATGGGCACCTGGGCAGACATGCTACTGTCTCGATGATGATGGCTATCAGTCGTAGTATACTATTTTCTGCCAATTGCCCAGTATTGTCTGCTAAGCACCCAGAAGAGGCCGAGGGCGATCTGGGTGCTGGCAGACGTGGGCCTGGCAGACGTGGGGCTGCATTGCTACATAGCAGCAGCCCCTTGCCTTTTGGTAGACGATGGTATATTACGACTGGTATCCATCGTCATCGTACTGCAGAGGCTATCAGTCATGCTGCACCGTCAGCTGCCAGCTTAAGATGTAAAAAATAGATTTGTTCTGTATTCATTTGCTTCCCCTTCCTCCGTGAAATCAACGGCCTGCTAAACCCAGGGTTTTCAGTTTAATCTTTGGGGGGACCATTCTGTGTGACAGTTGTTTGTGTTTCTCCCTGTTCCTGTACCTGTACGCCATGTCGTCACTCGGCCCTCCCTCCCTCCCGCCCTCCCTCCTTCTCCTGGTCCATCAGATACTAGTTTCGCGCCTTTTTTCTGACCAGGCGCCATAGCTAGCACTGGGATCATGGAGCCCGCTCAGATCACCGCGGCAATTATGAGCACTATGAACACCACGCACATTGTCCTGGAGTATATGCAGAGCCAGGACATGCCAAGGCGAAACCCGGACCAGCCGAGGAGGCGATTGCAGCGCGGCGAAGAGAGTGATGAGGAAATTGACATGGACATAGACCTCTCACAAGGCACAGGCCCCAGCAATGTGGAAATCATGGTGTCACTGGGGCAGGTTCATGCCGTGGAACGCCGATTCTGGGCCCGGGAAACAAGCACAGACTGGTGGGACCGCATCGTGCTGCAGGTATGGGACGATTCCCAGTGGCTGCGAAACTTTCGCATGCGTAAGGGCACTTTCATGGAACTTTGTGACTTGCTTTCCCCTGCCCTGAAACGCCAGGATACCAAGATGACAGCAGCCCTCACAGTTGAGAAGCGAGTGGCGATAGCCCTGTGGAAGCTTGCAACGCCAGACAGCTACCGGTCAGTCGGGAATCAATTTGGAGTGGGCAAATCTACGGTGGGGGCTGCTGTGATCCAATTTTCCAGGGCAATGAAAGACCTGGTGATATCAAGGGTAGTGACTCTGGGCAACGTGCAGTCAATAGTGGATGGTTTTGCTGAAATGGGATTCCCAAACTGTGGCTGGGCCAGAGACGGAACCCATATCCCTATCTTGTCACCGGAGCACCAAGCCACCGACTACGTAAACCGCAAGGGGTACTTTTCAATGCTGCTGCAAGCCCTGGTGGATCACAAGGGACGTTTCACCAACATCAACGTGGGATGGCCGGGAAAGGTACATGATGCTCGCGTCTTCAGGAACTCTGCTCTGTTTCGAAAGCTGGAGGAAGGGACTTTCTTCCCGGACCAGAAAGTAACCGTTGGGGATGTTGAAATGCCTATCGTGATCCTTGGGGACCCAGCCTACCCCTTAATGCCATGGCTCATGAAGCCGTACACAGGCAGCCTGGACAGGAGTCAGGACCTGTTCAACTACAGGCTGAGCAAGTGCCGAATGGTGGTGGAATGTGCATTTGGACGTTTAAAAGCGCGCTGGCGCAGCTTACTGACTCGCTCAGACCTCAGCGAAAAGAATATCCCCATTGTTCTTGCTGCTTGCTGTGCGCTCCACAATATCTGTGAGAGTAAGGGGGAGACCTTTATGGCGGGGTGGGAGGTTGAGGCAACTCGCCTGGCTGCTGATTACGCGCAGCCAGACACCAGGGCGGTTAGAGGAGCACAGCAGGGTGTGGTGCGCATCAGAGAAGCTTTGAAAACGAGTTTTGTGACTGGCCAGGCTACTGTGTGAAACTTCTGTTTGTTTCTCCTTGATGAACCCTCCAATCCCCCCCCCCAAACCCGGTTCACCCTACTTCCCTGTAAACCAACCACCCCACCCCACCCTCCCCTCCCCAATTCGAGCACCGCTTGCAGAGGCAATAAAGTCATTGTTTTTTCACATTCATGCATTCTTTATTAGTTCCTCACAGAAGTAGGGGGATAATTGCCAAGGTAGCCTGGGATGGGTGGGGGAGGAGGGATGGAAAAGGACACACTGCATTTTAAAACTTTAAGTCTTATTGAAGGCCAGCCTTCTGATGCTTGGGCGATCATCTGGGGTGGAGTGACTGGGTGGCCGGAGGCCCCCCCACCGTGTTCTTGGGCGTCTGGGTGAGGAGGCTATGGAACTTGGGGAGGAGGGCTGTTGGTTAAACAGGGGCTGTAGCGGCGGTCTCTGCTCCTGCTGCCTTTCCTGCAGCTCAACCATACGCTCGAGCCTATCAGTTTGATGCTCCAGCAGACGGAGCATTGACTCTTGCCATCTGTCTGCAAGCTGACGCCACCTATCGTCTTCAGCCCGCCACTTGCTCTTTTCATCCCGCCATTCAGCCCGCCACCTCTCCTCTCGTTCATATTGTGCTTTTCTCATGTCCGACATTGACTGCCTCCACGCATTCTGCTGTGCTCTATCAGCGTGGGAGGACATCTGCAGCTCCGTGAACATATCGTCCCGCGTCCTACGTTTTCTCTTTCTAATGTTCACTAGCCTCTGCGAAGGAGAAACATTTGCAGCTGGTGGAGGAGAAGGGAGAGGTGGTTAAAAAAGACACATTTTAGAGAACAATGGGTACAGTCTTTCATTACAAGGTCGCATTTTTCCTCTGCCTGCCGGTTTGGTATGAGAGATCACTCACGCAGTGCCCCAGGCAACATATTTCGGCTTGCAGGCAGCCATGGTAGGCCACAGTGTTTTGGCTTTTTTAACCTTCTTAACATGCGGGAAAGGTTTCAAACAGCAGCGCATTTCCCATATCAAGGATGAATTGAGTTGTCCATTTAAAATGGGTTTTCAATGTAAAAGGAGGGGCTGCGGTTTCCCGGTTAACAGGCGGCACAAACCCAAGTAAACCACCCCCCCCACACACACATACGATTCTCTGGGATGATCACTTCACCCCTCCCCCCACTGCGTGGTTAACAGCGGGGAACATTTCTGTTCAGAAGAGCAGGAACGGGCGCCTCTGAATGTCCCCTTAATAAAATCACCCCATTTCAACCAGGTGACCGTGAATGATATCACTCTCCTGAGGATAACAAAGAGAGATAAGGAATGGATATTGTCTGCATGCCAGCAAACACCGGGACCATACGCTGCCATGCTTTGTTATGCAATGATTCCAGACTACGTGCTACTGGCCTGGAGTACATGAAGGAGAGCTTTCTGGAGATGTCCCTGGAGGATTTCCGCTCCATCCCCATACACGTTAACAGACTTTTCCAGTAGATGTACTGGCCACGATTGCCAGGGAAAATTAATCATTAAACACGCTTGCTTTTAAACCATGTGTAATGTTTACAAATATTTACAAAGGTACACTCACCAGAGGTCTCCTGTGTGCCCTGAGGGTCTTGGGTGAGTTCGGGGGTTACTGGTTCCAGGTCCAGGGTCACAAACATATCCTGGCTGTTGGGGAAACCGGTTTCTCCGCTTTCTTGCTGCTGTGAGCTACCTACAGTACCTCCATCCTCATCTTCCTCGTTCCCCGAACCGTCATCCCTGTGTGTTTCTCCATTGACGGAGTCATAGCACACGGTTGGGGTAGTGGTGGCTGCACCCCCTAGAATGGCATGCAGCTCCGCGTAGAAGCGGCAAGTTTGCGGCTCTGCCCCGGACCTTCCGTTTGCTTGTCTGGCTTTGTGGTAAGCTTGCCGTAGCTCCTTAATTTTCACGCGGCACTGCTGTGTGTCCCTGTTATGGCCTTGGTCCTTCATGGCCTTGGAGACCTTTTCTAATACTTTGCCATTTCTTTTACTGCTACGGAGTTCAGCTAGCACTGATTCATCTCCCCATATGGCGAGCAGATCCCGTACCTCCCGTTCGGTCCATGCTGGAGCTCTTTTGCGATCCTGGGACTCCATCACGGTTACCTGTGCTGATGAGCTCTGCGTGGTCACCTGTGCTCTCCACGCTGAGCAAACAGGAAATGAAATTCAAACGTTCGCGGGTCTTTTCCTGTCTACCTTGTCAGTGCATCTGTGTTGAGAGTGCTGTCCAGAGTGGTCACAATGAAGCACTGTGGGATAGCTCCCGGAGGCCAATAACGTCGAATTCCATCCACACTACCCCAATTCTGACCCGCAAAGGCCGGTTTTATCGCTTATCCCCTCGTCGAAGGTGGTGTAAAGAAACCGGTTTAAAGGACCCTTTAAGTCGAAAGAAAGGGCTTCGTCGTGTGGACATGTCCAGGCTTAATTCGATTTAACGCTGCTAAAGTCGACCTAAACCCGTAGTGTAGACCAGGCCTAAGAGAGCTGGCCATGTGCATAAGGGCATGGACACTGCACCCTCTTCCAGAGTGGGGTAGCAGCTGTATTGCCACTGCATTCCCTACAGCTTTAGGCCTCACCTGGCAAGGGACTCATTGTAATTAACTCCTGCTGACTAGTGGGCTTTCAGCCCCTGGCAGGATTGGGTTTTCGGGGAGGCATTGTGTCTGCTTCAGGCCTAATGCCTCTTGGTGTTCCTGAGACAGTGCATATCTTCAGTCCCCCACTGCCATATTGCTCAGTTAGGGCCCTGGAGCGGGAGCCCTCTTGCTGTTCTCCATGAGGGGCCCTTGCCTTTGGAATTCACTCCTCTTCCCTGGTTCCAAAAGAGTCTAAGTTTGTTGACCTTCAGGGCACACTGCAAAGCCCTGTCTTTTCTCCCTGGCTTTTGAGAAGGGGGAGATTTGTGAGGCAAGTGAGGGCTTATAATTTTAGTTCCTTTTGGCTGTGGCCAGCGTACTGTTGTCTAGGGAGTGGCTGAGATAATCCATTCATTTATCTGTATAATTGAATATTTTGAACAATTATCCAGGGAGCCCAGAGACTGGGTTGGGGGCTTTATTTAGCAAAATAAATAGAAATAAAGAGAGAAATAAAAATACAAGTGGCGTTGTGCATTAGACACAATAAAGCCCTATGGTCCTGATTTAGGAAAGCAGTTAAGTACATGCTTAAGACCCAGACACTTCAATGGGATTTAAGAATATACTTAATGTTCTGTCTGGAATAGGAATACTTTCCTGAAATGACACCTAGCTGAGTAATACACTTACAGAAAAATTCATAACACATCAGATTTTGAGACAGTAATAATAATGAAATAATGGCAAATATTTTACCTACACATTACACACCTCTTACAAATCTGATCTAAAATGAGCCTAAAAAAACTAGAATGTTCCACTTCTAAATATTTTTAAGAATTTATTTTCCATTTATTTGAGACTATTTCTATTCCTTTTACTTTTCTCAGTGTTTTTAAGAGCTGAAAGTTCACATTGAGAGTAATAAATTCCATTAATAGTGGTCTGTAATAGTAGACCTCAGTGTTTGAAGTGCTGAAAACAGTCATATCTTGACTGACAATCAGATCCTAATCATTTGAAAATATTGATGCAATACACTTATGCCAAGTATAATGCGAGATTTCTATAATGCTCCATTTCCTCTGGGTTACACATTCATCTTTTTACATGCACTAGGAATGACAATTTAAATAAGTCATGCATAATGTACATAGGAAAAATGGAGAACTTTCTTTTCCCATTTAAAGAATACACATTTGGGATTCATCAAATCAATCCCTCTTTTCTATTCCCAACTGGCCATCACAAAACAAGGCACTATCAAGTTGGAAAGGGATAGACTGTCTCTAGCCCAATATGTACAACAGGTACAGTATAGTCTTTAAAATCTCTGCTTTATTGAACAATTAGTTCCAGAGCTGCTGTGTGTTCTACATAAGATGAGGCAAGTCATAATTATAAACTCAATGTCAGCGTACTGCAACTTAACTCCTTATCATCCTGCAGGAGGGAGATACATATATGAAACTGACATTTTTTACTTTTATTTAAAACCCAAGAACATTCACTTAGGATCCAGTCCTCTCCCACTAAAATCAATAGAAAGACTTCCATTGACTTAATGAGCATGCAATCAGGCTCTGAAAGAACAGGTAGTGGTCAGAGAGACAATATTTTTGAAATTGGTTCACATTCAGTTAAACATTGTCTCTGACAGGAGAGACCTTATACTGAACTACATTTAAGCTTTCTGTGTATTAACCAGTGAATACAGGAGGCAAGGGTACAAGGTGTTGTGGTTGAACTGAAAGTTAGAAGTTCTTAGATTTATTTTTGCTTCTGCTGCTGAGTCAGTGTCTGACCTTGGGAAAGTTCCAAGGTTTGGTACTCACTCAGTCATGATGTACATTACTATTTATTTGATCATGAAGATGATCCCAGCCTTATATTACAATGTGCCAAACAAATAACAGATTCTGTCCCAGCCTAAAAGCACAACTCCAGGACAATAGGTTACAGAACCAGCACAGACTGACCTGTGGGCTTTAAAGCCAAAATATTTCATGGAGCAGGTGACTCTTCAGAAATTGTTGGAAGGAGAAGAGGGAGGATGCATGGGGAGCACTCATTAGGAAATTGTTCTACGCAAAAAGGTCATTCTCAGCATGTACCAGTTGCTGTGAGATGCTAGAAATAGGCCCAGAGAAATTACTTTTTAATAAAATGTTTTGTTTACTCTATGGGGTCATTCTTAAGTGACTCTTGAAAAGCAATAATTTCACTGAATTAAAATGAACAATAGTGTTAATTGATAGCCAGGGCAGCATGCAATTATATTTTACTTCCATTTCTTCTGGCTCTGTGACAGTTAATATAACTAACTAAAGTCTCAGTCCTAAATATCATAGTAATGCCGCTACATTGACTTGAGTCATTTTCTGTTGAACTGGAGGGTACATCACACACAAATCTCTCTTGGGTGATGCTAATCTGATCTGACATGTTATTGGGTGATGTTTAGAACAGTTCCCTGAATTTGCCCTTCCTGCTTGCAAATCACTCCTGCATCTCTGTCAGTAATGCGAAAAGAGTCCGGTCTGTTTCCGAAAAGTGCCTTTCTTCCATGTCTCTCCCTCTGAATGATTCCATGTTTAGACAGCAGGGCCCAGATCCTCAAAGGAATTTAGGTGCCTAACTCAACCCTTTGAGGATCTGGAGCTTTGTCTGTTAGTTGAGTTTTCCTTTTTGGATAAAAACCATGTTTGCACTCAGTATTCAGGGGGAGATGTTCCCAGTTTGTCTGTAGTGTATGCTTCCAAAGCAGCATTGTTAGAGATGAGGGAGTTGCTTGCATGATAAAAGGGAATGTGACAGATTCTAATGGAATTGTGCTCGATTTTGTTCATTCTTTCCAATGCTTTCTAAAAACCTCTATCTCTTTGTCAGTCTATGTGTTATATATATCTATGTGTACATAGTGATATCTCTTTATCAACACCCAGATGTTGCTGGGTAGTGCTGTGTGGAGGTAATAAGCAGAGCTGATAGGAAACATTCCAATGAAACATTTTGAGTCAGAATTTGCTGACTAAAACAAAACGTTTAGTGGAAATGGTTCAATTTTGATGAACTTTCAGTGGGCCCCAGGAAAGTTAACTTGACAACATGAGTCTGGTCAGCATCACCCCGGCTAGTCAGTAGTGGGCAGCTGGGAAATTGACAAGAATCACATCAGCCTCAGTCAACAGGATAGTTAGACCTTGGTCTGACCCAGTACAGCCGTTCTTATGAACTTTAACACACAGGAATTAAAAAACAAAACAAAACAAAAAACAGAGTGAGAAAGCAGGATGTTCCCTAAGGCAGAGAGGCACAACTCACCTCACTTTGTTGTAGCTACCTCTTAGCGGACTGACTCTGATTGCATGCTTTCCTACAGAGTCCCCTAGCCTGCATGCAGGACCTGAAAACCTCTTGCAAATTAAAGTGACAACTTATAATTGCAACACAGTTTTCAATACAGGCAGGCTGCCGAGAATCCTGGGGAGTATATTTTGTTTCTGAAAAAACACATTTCCGTTTTTCCAACACAAAATATTGCAGAATTTCAGTTCTGCACAACATTTTTGAGTTTTTGGCTTTTTGTCCTGATTCAGAATAAAAAATATTTCTAAAAACTTGAAAATATTCTCAGAACTGAATTTTGGTTTCCTGGCCAACTCTAGCAATGACTGAGATTATCCCTGGTTTAACTCTTTACTGCTTTTTTATATACCTTTCCATTAGGAATTTTGCCTGATGCAAACCTGTCCTTCTACTCCCTCAGTCTTTAAGTTACGTCCCCTTATCAGTGTTTAATCAAACACCACCATTTATATCACTTCTGAATGTGGCCCATTTACACTTACTCCCGATTCACAACATTCTGTGAATTTCAGCCACCAAATGATTCTTTATGGTTTAGATTATGATTACAAAGTCACTTCTCTTCCAAAATGAGCAGTTTAACTTTAAATACTTTAAATACAATACTGCTCCTGCTATTGCAACAGCCTCAGTATACATTTTCCCAAATGAGGCCCTGTCAGATGTTTAAGTATCTTGTATGTGCAGTTGCTTAAAGAGCTCACAACACAAGCCCCTGTTTGTCTTCAGGACTGTGATTTGCAAAAAAAAACTGATTCACTGAGTCAATATAATTTATCCACTGTTCAACTTCAGCAGAACTGCAAAATGGCTGATTGTGTCATGGCTGACTTTACTGATAAACAGTAGAGCACAGACAAAAATTTTAAAACTCACTAGTTCGGTGTTCCTGAGCCCCTTTCAGCCCATTGCCTTCTAGTTCACTTTTGTTAACAAGCCACATGCAGTTACACAGATTAAAAAGACCGCAGTAATGGAGAGCTCTCTTTTGCTCTTGCAAACATGCCCACCATCTTTCCTCAGCTTCCATTCTACTACTTCCTGTGTATAGGCCACAGCATGCAGGATATAGAATCAGGGCCCCTGTTAGGGATATGTAAGCCAACCTTTTACCCAGCTCAGTAATCAAGGCATTGGGGTTTGGAAAAGTTGCAATAAACTGTACATTTTCCTTTATTTAAGCAGGAAGAATGTGGTAGGAGTGAGAATGGCTGGAAGGAAAGAAGGGAGAGCGTGTGTGAGCTTCATTAGATGGAGCAGTGGGAGTCTCACAAGGAGAGTTTGAGCAGGAGCCTCCAGGTAGGGGCAGGGTAGTGACTGAATAAATTGACACCACCTCCAAGCAATACACTCCCTCTACAATTACATTAGACTGGCATTGTGGAGGCTACAGGAGCCTGAGCACTTGAGTTTGTAGCAGCGTTTTAGAGATACTGCAATTACCCTTGCTTTGCTTTCTGGCATTCAGCACACACTTAGAGCCATGTCTACACTAGCACCTATGCTGGCATATCTTTTGTTGCTCAGGGTTGTGAAAAAAACCATGCTCTCCTGCTGACATAGCTACTGCTGCTCGTTGAGTAGGTTTTATTATGTCAGTGGGAGAGCTCTCACCTGGCCGCATAATGCGGCTCCACGAGTGATCTTACATCGGTGCAGCTGTATCAGTACAACTGTGCTGCTGTAAGCTTGTAAGTATAGACATGGCCTAAGACTTGGACTATGTCCCACTCTTTCCCAACCCTTTGAAACTGTCCTTGCTGGGCAATATTATACACTGATGGTTACATGGGTAACATTCAGATTATCTCATGGCAAGCTGAATTTTAATTGTGGCTTTCAGCTCTCACATGCTCCCTGTGATTGGGAGCATAGGTGCTGACTTTTCCTTTTCCCCAGAGGTGCTCCACCCCCACTCCACCTGAGGCTCCACCCGCAGTCCACCCCTTTCCCCAAAGTCTTGCCCTTGCTCTGCCTCTTCTCGCCCCCACTCCGCCCCCTCCCCAAGACCCCCACCTGCCACTCTCTGCTCTCTGTCCTCCCCCAAACGCCTTTCTGAGCTGCCAAACAGCTGTTTGGCAATGCTGCCTATCAGCTGTTTGGCGGCGTCCCCAAACAGCTGATTGGCAGCACCGCCGAACAGCTGTGCCCACTATTTCTTTTCCATGGGTGCTCCAGCCTATGATTGGGAGTGAGTGGGTCCAATGGTTAGCACGTTGGAGACAGCATTTTGGGTTCTGCTTTTTTCCTCTGACATGCCATGTGGTCTTGGATAAGTCATGTACCTCAGTTAACCCAGCTAATAATACTTAGCCACCATGCAAAGCGATGCTGGGCTTAATTATTGTTTGTCCAGACCATCAAAATCCTTACCTAACTAATTCATAGCTACAGACATCACAGTCATCACCTCATCTGTGCAGATGCAACATTAAGTGTAGAAGCCAGAACCTTTAACTCCAAAACCCAAGGAGAATCTCAAGGAGCTGTAGTAGAAGAAGTGCTAGGGTTTATATCCTCTGTAGGCCACCCCCTTGAACAGGGCCGGCTCTAGGCACCAGGCACCCAAGCACATGCTTGGGGCGGCACCTGGTAAGGGGCGGCGGGGGGAGCGCGGCGCGGCATTCTGGGGGGGGGGCACTCCTGCGGCGTGGCGCGGCGCTGGGGGGGCGGGCTCCGGTTGCGCGGGGCTCGGCGAGGGGGTGGCGCGGGCACGGCGCTGGAAGGGGGTTCCGGCGGTGCTCGGCGGGGGGCGAGGGCGGGCTCCGGCAGCGTGGGGCTCGGCGCTCGGGGGGGGGGTGTGGCACGGGAAGGGGGTTCCGGCGGCGCTTGGCAGGGGGCGGGGGCGGGCTCCGGCGGTGGGGGGCATCGCGGGGCTCGGCGCTCGGGGGGTGGTTTCCGGCGGCGCTCGGCGCGGGGGGGGGGCGGGCTCCGGTCGCACAGGGCTCGGAGAGGTGGCGGCGCAGGCGCGGCGCTGGAGGGGGGTTCCGGCGGCGCTTGGCAGGGGGCGGGGGCGGGCTCTGGCGCCGGGGGGCGTCGCGGGGCTCGGTGCTCGGGGGGGGTTCCGGCGGCACTCGGCGCAGGGAGGGGCGGGCTCCGGCGCGCGGCGCTCGGTGGGGGGGCGGCACTCTGGGGGGGGGTTCCGGCGGCGCTCAGCGGGGGGGGGTGGCGCGGTGCTCGGCTGGGGGGGGCGGCGCGGCCCGGCGCTCGGTGGGGGGCATGGGGGGCGGCACTTTTTTTTGCTGCTTGGGGCAGCAAAAAATCTAGAGCCGGCCCTGCCCTTGAAAGCAACATGTTCACACATACGAGCATGTCTGGCTTCCGTCAGTAGAGGAAACTAATGTACTAGCCAGCACATTATGTTCAGATGAAAGGCATGCCATGGAATGATCTAAAGGCCACAGAAGTCAGTGTGGGTATGTCTACACAGCTGCTGGGAGACAGCCTCCCAGCTTGGGTCAACAGACTTATGCTAGTGAGGTTCAGACTAGCGTGCTAAAAATAGCTGTGTGGATGTTGCCTTAATGTTCAGACTTGGGCTGGCGCTTGGGCTTTGAAATCTAGGGAGCGGGGGTGAGCTTCAGGGCCCAAGCCGGAGCCTGAACATCCACATTGCTATTGTGAGGGCTGCGAGACTCGCTTTCAGAGCTGTGTAGACATACCCAGTGTAGACTGATTTCAGAGGACATTGGACCAGGCCCTTTAAGAACAATATTATCATTGTCCTCATGCAGAACTTTTGGTTTGGCTATAAGGAAAATCTGTACATTGGTGAATCCTTGAAATTGCACTGAGTGACAAGGGAGAACCTTTTTGCTTCGCTTTGAATGGACAAATTTTTTTTAAAAATAATTTAAAAAATGAAGGACATAGTGTCTTTCACCTGCCAACTAACATCTCCTTCATGCAGGTGTAGAGTCCTATTCAAAGTAAAATAGATTTTGATTTTTCTTTTGGCTGTTTAAACAATGTAGAACTCTTTTTACAATAAAACAGGTTGAGACTTTCTTTTACAATAATAACTTTTATAGTGGTTTTTTTTACAATTTTATTTTTTGACCAGTAAGTTTTCATAAGAACAACAGTGAAGGATTAAAGAGCACACACACTACATTCACATGCACATACATTACCAGCCCCAAGCATTCAAAAATCATGAGTCAGGCCCCAAAGATTCATGAGATGGGCTTAAAAATCATGAGAGCTTTTAAAAAAAATCTTTTTATTTGCCTTCTGTACGGGAGCTTTGAGGGTGTGTGTGTGTGTGTCACATTTTCAAGCTTTTCTCTGCAACCATAAAGACTAGATACTTTAAAAAAAAGAAAAGAAAGAAAGCTGAGAGTCTCACATAGTCACATGACTCCAAGAGCTGGGGCTGTAAGAAAAACACCAAAGATTGTGAGACTTGCAACTGAATTGTGAGTGCTGCCACTTCCATCTTAGCATACTTGGGGGGTAGAAACCCCCCACAACTGTTAAGCTGATTAAAAAACAATAACAAAAGAAAGGAAAATAATCAATGTAGCAAAACATACAATACAGTGGAAGAGTAACAGTAATAAAACATAAGTCCTTTATCTCTTTGCACCCAAAGGCAGCGATGCTTTTCATAGTAAGCTTTGAGCTACCAGGCCCTGAATCCATTAGACAGTGGGGGCATAGCAGGGTGTTGGGGGTCCTCTGCCATGGCATCTGTGAGTATGAGAGTATAGTAAGGTGCAACCCCTGCCCATCTTGGGATCCATTCCTTGTGCAGGACAGAAATGTCCTCAGAATCCACAGAAACAAACAAAAAATGTGAGCAGGTGCAAATATACATTGTAAACCATAGACTTTGTGCAGTTCCAGGGAACTGGGTCGGGCATTGTAGAATAGCTGCAACAATCTATAGGCCCAGCAGCGAGCGCAGGGAGTGCTGAGTGTGCACCTGAAGCTGGATGGCTAGGGAGGGTGCACTGCACTACAGCACAGTGTGATTGCATGTTGCAGCAGTGCACATGGTGTAGACAAAGCTCTAGAGATTAGGCATGTTAACTTATTGGCACAAATGATCTCTGTTAGCCAGGCGAGAAAGAATCTCACAGTTTTCCCAAGTGACAACACACCAGCAAAAAAAAAAAAAAAAAAAACTACAAGGGGTATTTTGGGTAAACCTAAGCACATGAAAAAGTTTTTTATTTAATTTGCATGGATATGTAACTGTATGGCAGTGGCACATAATCTTTGTCAGCTGGGGAGTCATGTCTCCAAGAAAGCAGATCGCTGCTGGATGATGTTTGCAACCCTAGATACAACATCATGATGTGACAGTGTACCAGCCTCATTCCAGTACTACACAATTGTTCAGGAAGGATCTCTTACATGGCTGGGGGAAATTTGGTAAGCAGAAAATTGCTATCCAAATGGGATTTCAGCCAGGACACTAGATTTAATATCACCTACTTTTGTGAGAAGTGCCAGATAATATTTAGCGCTCCCAATTTGACAGATGAGGCTGAACATGAGCTGGAGACATCTAGTACAAACATCTTGCCATTCCCCTTCATCTTGGAGGTGCAGAGAGGATCTGCTCCAGGATAAAGTCTGACTTTTAAAAACTGCATCTGGTACCTATTGGGAAGGGTTTTGCTGTAGCACTGCTACATATACCAATGCTTCCCATCCACACTTCTCTTTATGACAGGACAGGTCTAACAGACCCAGTCAGGTGAAGTACCTCATTCAACTCCATTGGAAATGAGAGCCATACCTAAGCTCTCACATACATACACATGGTGACAGGAAAACAAAGCACAGTTAGACATAGACAGTGCATTCAGAAGGAATGCCACCTACTGAATCACCAAGCGTGTTTCCTACCGGCAGTATTCACAACCCCAAGTATTCAAAAATCCTGAGTCAGGTCTCAAAAAAATCCCAAGATTGACTTAAAAATCATGAGTTTTTTTAAAATAATAAATGTGGGGCTCTTTTTATATGCCTTCTGGTATCAGACATTCAGGATACAGCGGCTTCATGCCTTCAGGTGTCTCTCTGCAACCATAAGTGAAAACTGAGGGCTTGTCTACACTTGAAATGCTACAGTGGCATAGCAGCAGTGCTGCAGCGGCACTGTTTTAGTGCTTCCGTGTAGACACTATCTACACCAATGGGAGGGGTTCCCCATCGGCGTAGGTAATCCACCTCCCTGAGAGGCAATAGTTAGGTGGACAGAAGAATTCTTCCATAGAATTCCACAGGAGGTCAGACTAGATGATCACAATAGTTCCTTCTGACCTTAAAGTCTATGTATAGAGTGAAAAATCACCTCTGTGCTCCTAGTCACTACTCCCATGTTTATACATCCCAGAATTGCATTATAGTTTTTTTGCCACAGCATTGCATTAAGAGCTCATGTTCAGCTGCTTTTGCACTGTGACCCCTAAGCCCTTTTCAGGGTCCCTGCTTTCCACGATACAATCCCCCATTCTGTAGGTCTGGCCTATATTCCTGGCTCCTATATGTATAACTTTGCATTTGGCTGTATTAAAACTAACTACTAGGGTGGATGGTGCTTAATGTGGGGACTGATGAGATCACAAGCCAGGCTGGTATTGTTGGAGACCACAAAGCAACATGTTTGTATTCTGTGCTTGAGTAGAGCTTAATAACTACTGATCATATTACCTATTTACATGGCTTCCCAAAATATCTCTTGTTTCTCCTGTATTGTAATGTGCATGGAGGTTCACAAGAGATGTTTTAGTCTACTTCACCAATCTTAATCCTGGCTCCATTCAAGTCAATGGAAGTTTTGCCACTAACTTCAGTGGGGCCAGTATTTCATTCATACTGTCCATTGTGTATCGCGGACTCTTTAAATTGTTTAACACAACATAAAGGTGTTTGAGTGCATAGAAAACATTTATTAATGATCTAAAAAATTACACTTTTTAAAATGGCTGTGAGAGTTGTGGGACTGTCCGTTCTGATGTCTGAAGTCCTGTACACAGAACAAGTATATGATAGTTTCTTTTAGGGTTGGGCTGCAATAAAGGAGCAGGTGAGAGAGCAGTAATGCTTATACTATGACTTGTCGGTTCCATAATTTTTGAGAGGGGGGAGGGAGGGAGGGAGTTGTTCATCATCAATTTGGTTTAAACTTCCTAGAGGGAAGGACTTAGGTTTGCAGGCACCTTTAAGGAAATGTATTTTAAAAAAGGACCATGAAAGTAGAACTGGCTGGATATTTATAAATATATAGGTGAAATTTTCAAAAATGATATGTGATTTTGGGTGCCTCCATTTTTGGTTACTGAACATGAGATACGTGATGGGGCCTAATTTTCAGACAGTGCTGAGCACCTGCTCTCTGGAAACTGGGCTCCTTTTAAAATGATTTCAAGTTGAACACTTAGAAATGGAGGCTTCCCAAATTACTAGTCACTTTTGAAAATGTAGGTCATATCCACATAACTCTAACAGAACAGCTACTTTTAGTGACCTTTTCCTTTGGTTGGCTGGTAGGTTTTTTTGTTTGTTAGCAAATAGCAACAGAGATTTAAACAACTATGTTTAAGTTCACATTGGTTTTCTCTCTCCTTCTCTTGGAGTATCAGTAATCTGCTGACTTTGAGATATTTTGTTTGGTGTTTACTTTGTGGTTAATCTTTTTTTTTCCTTTTTGCATAAGCAAAGAGGATAAATTCATAGGAACATGTAAATAAAGATATTAACAGGTGTTCTTTGCCCAGCGTTCAACTCAATGTTAGCCAATTGTATACATTCTAGGACTTTTAAAAAAAAACCCTAACCTAATTAGTTCATTTATTCCATGTGCAGTGAGCATTTGAAGGAATAGTTAATGAATGTGCGATTGGCTCCAACTCTGTAAATACAAATGAAAGGCGATAGCCAGCACAGCTTTTGCTTGTGAAGTCTCCCTTATTTAAAACATGGCTCCTTGGCATTAACAACCTCATTGACCTTTCCTCCTCCTTTTGGATAGCAAAATCCTCCACCAGGCAGCAAACGACTTTCAGATCCAAACACCTTGCATGTGAAATGGCAACCTCATGACTAGAAAAAGTAAATAAAACCCTTTCTTCTCCCACCCCCCAAAATCTCTTTTTGAAGTAAATAAAGCTCTCTGGAGAAAACGAAGAGCAAGACATTGCAATGAGCACTGCTTCTAGTTTTAAAAATATATATGTAAAATTGCAATTTTAAATCCTTTTCTAATTTTAATTATGAGAAATAAATGTCTTTCCTCCCTCCTTTCCAGCAGTACATTTGAATTCATAATAGCATGTTGCCATGGCAAAATCTATAATCCTTTCCTTCTTTGATGAAAACATGTCCTTATAGGAATATAAGGGGGGGGAAAGAAAATTTATACAGTGGCATTCAGTTGCATTGCTTTGATGACTATAGCTGTACAAGTGCTCTAGAAAATAAAATGGGTTCATTCACTGAAGGTATATAGTCACAAAGGCATGCGAGAGAAGTGTCAGTGCTGGTCATGGAGGCTGAGGCCTAGAGTTGCAGGTCCCAGTACTCTGACTGTTTCATCTCAATGACACTTGTGAAGTGAATCTTGTGTGGAGTACATTGAGGTGGAATGTCCTTGTGAGGCTGACAAAAGAGGGTTGGATATGTCAAATGGAATCAAGCTTAAAGAGGCTGGAGGAGCTGTTTATTGTCACCAGCTCGTGCTATTAAATGTGGGATTAAAGAGGAAACAGTCCGCTGGCTCATTGGGCCCATTCAGGAGGAGCTTGTTCCGAAAAATATTGACAGGATGGCTTCTATTCAGAGCCACAGCTGACATCACCAGCCACACAAAGGGACTTTAGGGGGTTAATTAAAACCAGGTAATGGAAGGAATCAAGTACTGACACTTCACAAATGCCACAGTGGATCCAATGCAAGAGAAAAGACATATGGCAGGAAGAGCAACCTCCCTGCTGCCACCCACTGTCTTATATTCAACCAGTGATTGACACTTGATTATTTTTCTGTGGACACATTAGCAGTTGGTTTCCATTCTTCTGTTGTGAAACATGAGCAACATTGGTTAGCAAACTGTATCTCCAAGAGAACCAGTCCGTATAAGCCTAATAGAATTCCAGGTTTTCCATTCACATCCTTCTATAGATGTTTGTTAAATAGTTGAAACTTGGTATATTCACTATATCTTTTCAGTTTATAAAATGCATTGATCAAAACATTCTCTTATTGCTCCATAAGCCGTCAGCATGTAACCTGTTATTGGATAAACATCCAGACAAAGCTTTGGTATATTTCAGGGTGCACTGAGCCCTTAGTGTCTGTTGATGTAAGCCAGGGCAGAATGCACCTGGTGGCAGCAATTCTGCCTAGAAAACTGAGGAGTAGCCCATGGAGTCCACAACCACCTCTCTGCCAAGGAGCCAACTAGCCTTAACCCCAAATGGGTAATACTGGCTGGGGAGAGGGTGTAGCCCAGGCTAAAGGCTTCTCTATATGGGAAGTTATACTGGTATAAGGTAGGGTGTAAATTTAAACCACAGTGATACTAACTCCCCATGTAAACACTCTTAGGGCTTGTCTACACTTACAGTGCTGTAGTGGTGCAGCTGCACTGCTGTAGCGCTTAGTGAAGATGCTAGCTATGGGAGAGCTTCTCCCATCAATGTAGATACTCTCCCTCTCAGAGAGGCGGTAACTATGTCGATGGGAGAAGTCCTTCCCACCAACATAGTGCTGTCTACACTGGGGGTTAAGTCAGTATAACTATGTTACCCAGGGGTGTGGAAAATCCACACCTCTGAGCAACTTAGTTATACTGACATAATTTGGTAGTGTAGACCAAGATTTACTCTGGTAAAAGAGTCCTTTTTCAGGTTTGGCTTATGTCACTTTGGAAGCTGTTTAAGATAAACCAGAAAAAGTCATGTTTGTTCCCAAATAAGAGTGTCCACACAGGAAGTTAGAGTAGTCTAACAACCTGGGTCATAGGCTATGTCTACACTACTGTGACGGGTTCCCCAGGATGCAATCTGGAACTGGGGTACCGCTGAACCCTCAGTTTTACCAATCTGGGCTCCTTTCACACTGTGATGCTGTAGCAAACTGCAAACCTGTCCAGGTACTGCACTTGTACAGATGTTCACAGGCAGGGACGCACCCAGCTGAGTTACATTAATGCTTCTTCTAGCCTCTCATGAACTAACAATAGAGAGACTCCAGCCAATTCCCCACAACTCCTCAGCCTAGGACCTCAGAGCTGTACCAGGATCCTGCCCCAGTCAGAAGCCTGACCAGTGTAAGTTTATTACCCAGTCCACCCCTCCCTTCATGTGGAGAGGACATGCACCAGCTCTAGTTCCTGAGCAGATTTCCCACAGGCAAAACACACTGTTTTAGGTAAAATATAAAACAGATTTATTATGATAGATTTGAAGTGATTATAAGTAGTAAGTGTACAGATCAAAGTTGGTCATCTAAGAAATAAAAGTAGAATCACAATCTGAGTTCTATAAACTAGACAGGATTTGAATCAAGCAGTGTCTCACCCTGATGATGTAGTTCCTTCATACACAGGCTGAGATTCCTCTTTTCAGCCTGAGACCACCTCCCTGTTCAAGGTCTTTGTTCTCCAGCTGTGTTTCCAGGTGTTGAGCTGTGCAGGGAGTGAGGACCGATGGTGATGTCATTTCCCCTCCTTTATACGTTCTCCCAGCTTGCTGGAAAGATCTTTTGCTATGACGTGAATCAAGCTGTGTTCATTATTTTTTACGTACTCCCTCTGAGAAATCTTCATTGTATACAGATCCTGTGATAGTCCTTGTTAGTGTGGATTCCCCTTAATGGGCCATCAACGCTGTCTGGCTTCTCCATTGTTGTATCTGAAAGGCTGGTTGTGGGTATTTCCATATTTCAGTAACACATACAGAGCCAAACTTCATAACTTCCCATACGATGGTAGCACATACAATCCAACAGGAGATTAATGTTCAACAGATCAAGACTTTTAGAAGGATACCTCACAAGGCATAGCCTAATTAAATGATAGTGGTGAATATGGGGGTGCCAGTGTGATACACAGCGTGCCACAACTACCACTTATGTCAGCAAAACTTATGTTGCTCAGGGGTGTGAATATCTCACCCCCCAAGCGACATAAATTACGCTGGTATAAGTGGTAGTGTGCACAGCGCTATGTCAGTGGGACAGCTTCTTCCACCGACATAGCTTCCATCTCTTGCTGGGGGTGGATTAATTATGCTGACAGGAGAGAGTTCTCAGGGAGGAGAGTGGTGCAAACATCACCAATAATGTGTAGCTGATCTTGCTGGTTCAGAGGCTACAATATACACCCCATCCTCCCAGGCCACTGATGGGAGAACCGAGTCCCTGAGCTGTAGAAATGTCATCAGTTTTCCCCACCTGTAAAATGGTACTAATACCACTGCCCCACCTCAGAGGGGCATTGTGAATATAAATACATTAAACACTGTGAGGCACTTGGAGACTATGGTGATGGGGGCCAAGATAGATAATTTTTGTTTGCTTTATTTGATATTATTTAACAGCATTGTGACAAATATCAAGCTATCCTTTGACCCGTTAGCACACTGACAATGTGAACATTTTTCTCAATCTTGAAGGCAAAAACTACAGCAAAAGCTTCCCAGTGTTGAACACACTAACAGCACAGGCGAGGGAGAACCTCAGCAGTTTGAATGACTCTCTGAATGTTTCCTAACTTGGAAATATTTCCTTCTCCACTCCATGGAACGCTCCAATAGGCCCCTGGGATTTCTTCCTAGCTCAAATCCCTTCAGTGGTTCCTTCCATCCCTCTTATGAAAAGCTTTCTACTGCAATGGCCCAAAACACTGGAACTCATCTCTCTCTCTCCCCCTGTGGCTTTCCTAGGCCATGGCTCCCTGCCTTCCTTTTGCAAATTCATGGAGAGAAGAATGGGATGTGAGCATGCTGTAGTTAAGGAGAGGGAACAGGGTCCTTATTTGCACCTGAAGAGAGGTTTGGTTAGATGAAGGTTAAGGGCCATTCTTATTTTCTCATACCCCTATGAACAAGCCAATTAATAATATAGCAGAATTAATATTCCACCTTGATCCAAATGGCCAGGTCATTCAGATTATTATTAATTAGTTTTGTTTAAACAATGCCTTACCAAGGCTAGGCATTTTACAGAACGTAGAAAAGACATAATCCCTGCCCCCAAACCATCTAGGAATCAGTCTCTGTCCCATGCTAAACTGCCTATGATTGACAACAGCTATGATTGTCCTTGCATAGGGATATTGCCAGGGGTGTCAAGGTGGCATAAGCAGAATGTGTGTTTGATTTGCAGGGGCAAAGAAAAGGGATGGGTGTGTAGCAATGGGCATACACACCTCTGGAACTGTACCACTCTGAGATTAATCTGGACACAGAGAAGTTAAAAAGAAATCATGATTTATTTTTTCGGTGATGTGCAAATTGCATTAATAACACTGAACGAAAGCTAAAAAGAGGAGTTTGGGGAGTCATGGGATATGTACTCATGGTAGTGCTTTTTAATTGCTTTACAGTTGAAATCAGCGGTATTAAATTGAAAAATGATTGTTTATGCCAGATTTAGCCTAAAGTGCATTGTTATTGTTGATTTATAAACCCAGGTTAAAGGAGGCACTATAGAAAAATCTACAGACTCACACTGTATATCTAGAGAGGTATTAGTGGCAGTGGCTTTAATAAAAAATAGATTTTTAGAAAAGGAAAATTATTTTGTCCCATGCATTGTTATAACAGGAAAAGTCACATATCAAAATATTAGCAGGTATTTTTTTACCTGATCTACATACAATTTTTGTACCAGTATAACTATTTTGATTAGGGGGTGATTTTTCTACTGGCATAGTTATATCAGTACAACCCCAATAACGTGGAGGCAGTTATACAAGTATAAAGGTGCCTTATACCAGTATAGATTTTTGCCCTGCCTATATAGGAATAATCTATACTTATTTTAGTATAACTGCATCCACAGTATAGGGGTTGTTCCATTGTAACTATGCTGCATAGTTAAATGATATAAAACTTTTGTGTTTAGACAAGCTCTTAAAAACACCAGGGAAAGCTATTCTTTAAAACATAATATTGATAAAAAAAATTCTGAACAAATTCATGCATGGCACAGCAAATGCAACTGCCATTGGAATCAACATGGTTACAGCAGAGATGAAATTAACCCTTAGATTGTAGAAAACACACGACAAAACACAAGTCTGTATGTCTGAGAATAATTCAGTTCCAATGTAGTAGACTGTCTTCTAAATCTATAAATATATAACCCAGACTTTATATATAGATTCATATATTCACAGATTTCAAGGCCAGATGGGACCATTGTGATAATCTAGTCTGACCTCCTGGAAAACACAGGCCAAAGTAATTCCTAATTCATCTTTTAGAAATCTTGATTTAAGAATAGCCAGTGATGGAGAATCCACCACAATCCTTGGTAAATTTTCTAGCTTCAATTTCCAGCCATTGGATCATATTATACCAGGGGTCGGCAACCTTTCAGAAGTGGTGTGCCGAGTCTTCATTTATTCAGTCTGATTTAAGGTTTCGCGTGCCAGTCATACATTTTAACGTTTTTAGAAGGTCTCTTTCTATAAGTCTATAATATATAACTAAACTATTGTTGTATATAAAGTAAATACAGTTTCAAAATGTTTCAGAAGCTTCATTTAAAATTAAATTAAAATGCAGAGCCCCCCGGACCCGTGGCCAGGACCCAGGCAGTGTGAGTGCCACTGAAAATCAGCTCGCGTGCTGCCTTCAGCACGCATGCCATAGGTTGCCTACCCCTGTATTATACCTTTCTCAGCTAGATTGAAGAGCCCATTACTAAATATTTGTTTCCCATGTAGGTACTTATAGACTGTAAGCAAGTCACCCCTTAATCTTCTCTTTGTTAAGCTAAATAGAGTGAGCTCCTTGAGTCTATAACTATAAGGCAACTTTTATTATACTTTAATCATTCTTGTGGCTCTTCTCTGAACCCTCTCCAATTTATCAACATCCTTCTTGAATTGTGGACAGAGTATTCCAACAGTGATCACACCAGTGCTAAAAACAGAGGTAAAATAACCTCTCTACTCCTGCCTGACATGCCTATTTATGAATCCAAGGATTGCATTAACCCTTTTGGCCACAATGGGTATGTCTACATTGCAATTAGCCACCTGGGGCTGGTCCAAGTCAGCTGACTCAGCACAAGCCCCGCGAGCCCTAGTCGCTGACATGGGCCAGCTGCAGGTGTCTAATTGTAGACATACTCAGTGTCACACCGGAAGCTCATGTTCAGTTGATTATCCACCACGACTCCCAAATCTTTTTCCAAGTCATTGCTTCCCAGGATAGAGTCCCCCATCCTGTAAGCAGGCCTACATTCTTTGTTCCTAGATGTGTATATATTTACATTTAGCCATACTAAAACACATATTGTTTGCTTGTGCCCAGTTTACCAAATGATCCAGATTGTTCTGAATCAGTGACCTGTCTTCTTTGTTATTTACCACTACCCCAATTTTTGTGTCATCAGCAAACATTATCAGTGGTGATTTTATGTTTTCTTCCAAGTCATTGATAAAAATGTTTAATAGCATGGGGCCAAGAGCCGATCCCTTCAGGACCCCACTAAAAACACACTCATTGAATGATGTTTCCCCATTTACAATTACATTTTGAGACCTATCAGTTAGCCAGCCTTTAATCCATTTAATGTGCGCCATGTTAATTTTATCATTCTAGTTTTTGAATCAAAATGTACCAAGTCAAATGCCTTACAGAAGTCTATGTTTTTACATCATCCCTATTACCTATCACTAGTAATCTCATCAAACAAAGATACCAAATCAGTTTGACAGGATCTACATTCCATAAACCCATGTTGACTGGCATTAATTGTATTACCCTCCTTTAATTCTTTATTAATCAATTCCTGTATCAGCAGCTCCATTATCTTGCCCAGGATATCAGATTGACAGGCCTATAATTACCCAGGTCATCCTGTTTACCCTTTTTAAATACTGGCACAACATTCACTTCTTCCAGTTTTTGGAACTTCCCTGGTGTTCCAAGTCTTATTGAAAAATCAACATTAATGGTCCAGGAAGCTTCTCAGCCAATTCTTTTAAAACTATGGGGTGCAAGTTAAACCTGCTGATTTAAAAATATCTAACTTTAACAACAGCTGTTTAACATCTTCCAGAGATACTAGTGGAATGGAAAGAGTGTTATCATATAATATGTCTACATCAACTGTTTTTTCCCAAATGCAGAACAGAATTAGTTATTGAACACTTCTGTCTTGTCGGCATTATTATTGATAATTCTACATATACTTCTAGTAATGGACCAATATCAATGTTAGGATTCTTTTTGTTCCTAATATACTTTAAAAAATTCTGATGTATTGTTCTTTACTCTGTTGGCCATAGATTGCTCCTTGTATATCTTAGCTTACCTTATCCATTTCCTACAATTTCTAGCTTCATATTTATATTTATTATTATCAACTTCCGCTTTCTTCCATTTGTTATATATTATTTATTTTACTTGTTATAGCTGCCTTCACTTCCCCTCTAAACCAGCTCAATTTTCTAATCAACATGGCCCTTCTTCCTTGATTGTGGCTTTTTGGTCATCCAGTAAAGTGGTCTTAAATAATTCCGAATGATCATTCACATTTTTCTGATTAAATTTTTCTGTATCGCTGGTCTAGACTTTATTCTGGTGGCACACTATAAATGGGATCAAGTCATGATCACTTGTACCTAAGTTACCATTAATTTTTAGTTCTGTGATCAATTCCTCTTTATCGGTCAAGATATAGAATTTCCCTGTATTGACTACAACACTTTTTGAGCTAGGAAACTGTCATCTATAATGTTTAGAAATTCAAAGGATGTTTTAGTATTTGCAACATGAAACCTCCAGCATATATGTGTCACTACAATTGAAGTCCCGCATGGCCACGCAGTTTCCCCCCCATACACATTATAAGTAGGTGGGTAAGAAGGTGATCTTCCTTTTGACTATTGTGAATATGTAGTTGGGATTTTTATTTCCCCCCATTATATACCCATTCTTAGGGTCTGATCTGCAGACCCTTATTTATCCAAAGAGTCCCAGAGAAGGAATATTCATGTGAGAGAGGGCTTGCAGGATTATGGCCCTTAGCTTTTAACCCTAATGTTGCTTCTAGCTTAAACATGGAGATGAGAAGAGGTCAGATTAAATAACTCTCTAACTGCTTCAAATGGGACCGTTGCCTGCCTCTGAGCAGCATTCTGTAATGGAAGAGATTTTTGATTGGTTCAACTGAAGCACTATCTCAGGCAGTGGGCCATTTCTTTGAGAAACACCTTTTTTGTAGCTTCTGCCAGCAGGTAATTAGAAGCAAAGAGGTATCTGTTGTATGCCTGCAATGTGTGTCAAATCAAAGACTTTGAAGTTGTTCAGTTAAGAGGATTAGTTACAGTTCCAGGGAGATGTGGTGAAGCCTAACCAAATGAAACAGAGTTCATATTGTTTCATGCATCTGTTAACAGTCAGTGGTTAGAAACATTTCCTTCTTGTAAAATGGGCATTTCATGCGTTGTTTTCCACTAAATAACAATTGCTTTCATCAGTCCTTTTTGGTCCCTTGGACCTTTATCTAAAAAGAAAGATGTTTCATTATTATCTTGGTAGATCATCTGACATAGGAAGCATTACAACCCAATAAGCAAAAGGTTATTTCTCATATCATTATGCTTTTTTAAAAAAGAACCACAGTGATCCACACAGAGGTGGGCTGCTAGCACTGGGATTAGATGAGGAACTCTGCGGGGAGACGAGGACTGGCTGAGCAAGATGATAGGGACCGAACCAATGAGGTGGAGCAGAAAGACAGATCTGACAAGGACTTAGGGGGTGGGGGAGATGGGAGAACTGGGACTGACTGAGCAAAGAGATTGGGACAAAGGGGAAGCACTGGAGATTGGGCCTGGGAGCCAATATAGACGGGCAATGTATGTGTGTGGGGCTGGGGGAAATGGAGGCTAGGTTGGGTGAAAGAAGGATTGGATGAAGAGCTGGAAGAGGTGAGACTAGGACTGGCTGGGCAAAGAGACTGGAACCTGGCTGAGACGCCAGAGGAGTGCAGACTGGGCCTGGCTAAGTGAGGAGAATGGGAATGGGACAAGGATAGATTGGAAGGAATGGGGCTGAAGGGGGGTCATGGTTTGGGGTACTGGGCAGAAAAGTGTGTACCCACTAAAACACACTCCCTTCCAGAGTGTGGGGTAGAAACCAAGATTCCTGAGTCTCACCATTCCCGTGCTGTCAACAAATGTCTATGAAACCTACTGACAAAATTTGTGTCGCATCCCCCTTTAGTGTTGGTCCACATGGAGGATGACAGCCTAATACTGCTATCAGTTATTCCATTAGCTCAAGTGGCACAGGTTTGTGTGGTGGATCTGAAGGGTCCAGCCCTGCTGATGACCTATATAGGCATCACATGATGGAGTTTCTGTTTTTTTCAGTTTTCTTTTTAAAAATAACCCAAGAAACTACATACAAAAAACTATGTTGAATGAACATTAAAGCTGCAAAGTCAAGCACTTAAAGATTATGAAATGCCAGAATTCAGGTTGCCTGTACAACCTTAATTCAACCCCCTTGAGCATATGCGTTAGGATACAGTCTTTAACTAACTGATTACATGCTTTTTTCCCCACAGGACCCTGCTTCCTTCAATGCACAGGATGTTACCTGCTTTGGGCATGAACTAGAATTGTGTTGTGGACAAGGCTCTTGTCTATAGGACCCTGCTTCATTTGTTATGAAGTTGGAAGACGTGTAATGAATGAGGCCGGGGACTGCAGGAACAGAAAGGGTGATCTCCTGTTTAAGGCAGATAAATACTACCCTGGAAAATTTGATTCTATCCCTGCCTCTGCCACAGAGTTTGTGTGATGCTAGCCAAGACACTTAAACCCAATGTTTCGTCTGTCCATCATTTTCTGGGAACCTGACCTGAGACCCTGGAGTCTGATTTGCAGAAGTGCTGGGCATTCACAGCTGCAAGTGAAGTTGATGGGAGCTGTGCTTTGAACATACAAAATGCTGTCTCATGCTGAGCACTCTGAAAAATAAGGTCCTAGGCATCTCAAGTTGGGCACCCAAAATTAGTAAATAATGTTGAACTTAATCTCTGAGCGCCTCAGTTCCCTATCTGGAAAATGGGGAAAATTCCACTCTCTCAAATAAATTCAAATAAAGTTTGTTAAGAACTCAGATACTTTGGTGCTCATGGAGCCCGTGAGAAAAATGAAGGCTATTTACTTGTAACCAGAGATCTTTGGAACGACTCCACTTATTCACACTGCACTGCCTGGATGGCAGATCCTTCTCCAAGCAGTGCCTCCTAGAGTGCACATGTTCCTCCTCGGACCTCTCCCTTCAGCGTCTCTGCATGTTCGGAGGGCAAGGCTCTATAGGGAGCCTCTATGCCCGTTACTGCATCACTTCCTTCCACTGCTAGCTCAGAGAAACCATGACAAGATATTCTAAGCAAGCGTAAAAGGAGGCCAGGGAGTGTGATTATGCAGAGTCACCTCAAAGAACTCTGGTTACAAGTGAGTTACCTTCGTTTCTTCTTTGAGTGGCTCTGCATATTCCCGCTTCTAGGTACTGTCGTTTGGCAAGTAGTGTTGAAAACTCAGCAGGAGGGAGCGGAATCCTAATTAAATAATGATTGAAGCACCGCTCTACCAAATCCAGCATCTGCTCTCAAAGTCAAATCCGTAAAATATGGACTGACTTCCAAGGAGCAGCCTTACAAATTTCCCCAAGGGAACGTGTTTCAGGCAGGCAAAAGATGCTGCCACTGCCCTAGTAGAATGAAAATTTACAACACTGGCAGCAGACTCTGTGCCTAACTTGTAAGATTCAATGATATGTTGTTTAACCCTTCTGGAAACAGTCTGAGTAAATACTATGTCCCAAATGAGTCTTAGCATAAGAAACAGGTAATCTAGATGACTTCCTGAAACTCTTGGTTTTTATTTAAATAACATGCTAACCCCTTCTAGCATCTAAAGTATGCAGTGAAGATTCCCTTTTATTGAACAGGCGGCTTTGGGAAAAATGCCAGTAAATTACTTGTCTTATTGACGTGAAACTCACATACTATTTTTGGTAAAAATCTGGGATTAGGTCTAAAGACCATTTTATCTTTCTGAAAAATAGTAAGTGGTGGATCCACTATCAGAGCATGCACTTCGCTCACCTTTCTGGCTCATGCTGTAGAAATAATAAACACTATTTTAATAATAAATTAAAATGGAGCTCAGGACTGTCAGTCTTCCCAGTACCTCGGATCCGGAGATATACCCAGAGGAGGAGGGACAAACGTCCAAAAGACTAAGGAAACCCGGACTTAGGTGGCATTAATCTGGACCATTCAGGTCTTTTAAACTCTTTCTCTATCATCTTATATCTGAGAATCTGACCTTAGATCCACCATGGATCTCACTGGAGACAGCAATGGCACCAGAGGATGGAGAGACATAAAAGGTGAGAAAGATATGCCTAGTGACCTTGTAGGAGTCTTAAGAGGGGGATACAAAGATGGATCTGAAAAAAGATTCAATTTCTTCTGCTCTTCCCCTTTTTTCAGGTGAAGGGGATTCAGGTCTAGGAGCTGACATAGCCTCTCTCTTCCTCTATCCCTGCTGTCTCTCACTTGCAGATGAGGAACTCTCAGCAGTGGAATGATGCTGTTCAGCCAGTACAATAAAAGTCCTTTTCAAATCCATTTCCTAACCTTTGAGTGCTTGACTTTGCAACTTTAACAATGTTTTTTTAGCATAGGGGGTTTTGTATGTAATTGTTTACAGGTTATATAAGTTCTGACTTTCTGCCACTAAGACCAACATATGCAAATTCAACTCAAGTTAACACTTTACAAGGTTTTCAGACCTTAATGTATGTGTTAAAGTTGCATCCCAATTAAAGTCACTGTTAAAAAGCACTTTAGTAATATTACTGAACATCCAGGGGTGATCCTGCAAGTCCTTACTCACACTGGTCACCCCACTGAAGCCAACAGTTAAGGGTTTGCAGGATTAAGCCTCTATTTTGTCCTTACTCTGAGCAGGGGTGAAAGTAACTTAAAGGATTTACCGGTACACCGGAGTCCTGAGCAGGGGGCATGGCCTCAACCAAAAGAGGCATGGCCTCCACCGGATGAGGCGGGCCCTTTAAATCAAGATTTAAAGGCCCAGGGGCTCTGGCTGCGGCTGGGAGCCCCCAGGCCTTTAAATCACCCCCGGAACTCACAGCTGCAGAGGCGGCTGGGAGCCCCGGGGCTCAGGGGTGATTTAAAGGGCCCGGGGCTCCGGCTGCCGCTACTGCAGTGGAGCTTCGGGCCCTTTAAATCTCCAACGGAACCCTGCCGCCACTACCCCGGGGCTCCCGCAGCGGGGCTCGAGCTGTGCTTTAAAGAGCTCGGGGCTCCTCGCAGCGGCTGGAGCTTCTGGCCCTTTAAATCACTGCCGGAGCCCTGCCGCCGCTACCCCAGGGCTCTGGCACTGGGGCTCAGGAGGTGATTTAAAGGGCCCAGGGCTCCGGCTGATGCAGGAAGCCCCGGGCCCTTTAAATCACCAGCCTGGGGGAGCCGGTCTGGTCTGGCATGGCGTATTGGCTCTTGCCAGTACGCTGGACCGGACCGGCTTACTTTCACCTCTGACTCTGAAACATTTGACATTACACCTGCAACGTGTGCTCAGAGATGTTACATTATCTGGAACCACTGCAAACATTGGTGCCATTTTATCTTACCAGTTATTGAGTGCATGTTAAGTACAGAACATAGGTCCAATGTTTTACTTACGACAACGCACGTGTAGTTCTATCTTGATATTTGACATATATAATAACAACTTAGATTTTGGATTTCATAAACTTTTCATTAAAATGTATCTAGAATTGCCTTGTACAGTATAATTGATTTGACAAATGCAGCAATTATGGTCTTACTCATTCCATGCAAATGTGGGGTGACACATTAAAAAACAAATTTCAATAGCTGATGTACAGCTCACAAGCCAGGACAGTCTTCTGCATGGGGAATGCACATTGGTTTCAACAGGAGTATCAGATTTTCAGGACTGGGCCCAGTGTGATAATAGTTGTCTGTGTTTCATTCTATATTTATGAAAGTATTATTGGTCTGTCAAGTGATTGTACTGGTTTTCTGCTATGGCATTAGTGGCTCTTCTAAAACCACTCAGACTTGGCAATCATTTTTGAAGACATTATCAGCATTTTACATCTAAATATGTGGTGAAATTTCATGATATTGGCTTATTTAGTTAAAAAATCCTACCCACACTCCTGAAGGGAACATAGCATGACCTGATTCTATTTTGCCTTCTTTACTCACCCAAAATGTCCATACATACATCACTCCTGCAGCAAGCCTAGTCTTCATGAATGTGGAGCGAGAATGAGTCAAGTTCTTCTTTCTGGCCACTTCCCTATTTGGGGTTGATGGCTTTTATAGCCTTCTTCCAGTACTGATGATTGTATGCCCTGAACTTTCATGCAAATTGGTTTCGCTAAGGTAAGCTGATACCTGGTCCAGGATCCCAGTCTTTGCCTCCCCTTGGTCAAGAACAAGTACGTTCCCAAATTCACATCTTCTGTAGATCAGTAATAGTAAGATTTGATAATGTAACTTTTTTCCCTTGAAAAGACATTTTGATGACTACTGTAAATCTGCTTGTTGCTCAAACCAGGGACACTGGAACAGGGGGACCTGCCTTAAGGGCAAATGACAGGGGGAGCAGGTGGAGAGGAGTGAGTGGGGAAGGGGCCTTGAGGGGGAAGAGGCGGAGCAAGGGCGGGGCCTCAGGAAGAAGAGGCATAGCATGGAGGAGCTTCAGGGGAAGAGGCGGAGTGAGGGTGTAGTCTCAGGGGAAGGGGCGGAGTAAGGGTGGGGTCTCGGCAGAAGGGGTGGAGCGAGGGTGGGGCCTCGGGGGAAGGGGTGGAGCAAGGGCGGGGCCATCGTTTGGGAGCCGGTGTCCCCCCCCATTTCTAGGAAGCTCCCAGCACTCCTGACTCAAGCTGATATCACTCAATTATGAGGGCTCTGCAGGGCAGAGCATGCTTATCATGCTTATGTGTTTGCATGTTGTCTAGTTATTACTATTTTTATGTAAATCAGGGGACAATAAATTGATAAAATGCTGCTTTAAAGCATAGCAAAATGCATTGGTGATTAAATTAACAACAGTCTTAGCTGTGTGCATTTGCATGGGGCTGGATACATGGGAATGGCTGGTATAGTTCTTTGCCCAATAGGTGCTCAGATATCGTGGTAATGAACATGGTATAAATGTGTAGACAGACAAAATTAACTCCCACACATTGTGCACATATGGGACCTGATTCTCATTTACATTAAGGCTCTGGTTGTAAAAGGGCCTGAAAATATATGAAAAATAAGACCCCCGGCATTTTTTGTGAATTTTGTGAACAACTACAACAACAACAGGGAAGGCTGTAGAATGTTCATGGCAGAGAAAGACTAGAGGGAAGCTGGTGAATTTACCCATCTCTCCACATCTTTATTTTATTTCTTCTTTTAATCACCTTCTTCTTCTCTCTCATTTCCTTCCAAACCTATTTACCATTGTATCTGAGTGCTTAAAATAGATAAAAGCCTCCCAACCATATTTTGCCACTTTTATTCATGGAGCGTTGTAGCGTCTTACTCCTATACTTTTAAAAAAATGTTTAATCTTAGAAAGATTAGAACATTTTCCATTGCATAGTTTTTTGTTATGGGAACTAAAATGGATTTAATATAATATTTTTAATAAAATAAGATAATAAAATAAGAAAATAAAATCTTGAACCATCTTCTCTGCTGACATAACTCCACTGAAGTCAATTGAGTTCTACAAGCAGAAAATTGGACTCCTTACATTCAGTATAGAATTTATGACAATTAATCCAACAGTTAAAGTTGAGCATAGATTCCATTCTAACTCCACTCTTTTTTTAGGCGGGGGAGGGGTTGCCTAATTTTTCAATTAGGTTTGAAACTTTTCCTCTGTGGTCTCAGTTGGAAGACGATATTTTGTAAAATTTGAAGAAAATCAGTTCAACAATCTTTGAGTGGGGCAAGTGAGAAAAAATTACACTTTCTCCATGAGTTGTGATAGCCATGTTGTATTCCAAAGCCAAAAAATGGCTGAAGTTATAATCTAACATTATTTGTTTTTATGGCCCTCATCGGTGAAGTTAAAACAATGAAAAATTGAAGAAAAATGGTTCAGTATGGATTGTTCCTACATGCGTATTAAAGGCTAAGCAGTTTAGAATGTTGTGCCCATGCCGACTGAATTAGTTTTGAAGTTCCCATAGCTGTTTAAGGATTCCTGAGTAAAGGCCTTAAAGATACCTCAATTAAGCATGTGCTACTAAAGCAATTTAGAATAAGCTTTCACTATTTTCTTTAACAATAAAATAAGAACAGGAAATGTAAATGCAAATGCCAACATTGGCACAATGCTCAAGTTGAGAAATCATGCACACAAAGTCAGAAAATTCAAATAAATAAGGTTTCTACAGCAATGGTGAGTCAGCCATTGTTGCATTTGGTACTCACTATTACATGGTTGCTACCAAACTGTCAGCATTTGGTAAGTTACTACACAGTGGTAGCTAAAATACCCCAGTTTTCCATACACCCAGAATGTGAAATAACTGAAATATCTCAGATATCATAGACCCATCACTATTAGTTCATGCTGAATTTTTGAATGGCAACCAGTTTCTATATTTTTCTATCGTTGTTTGTTAAATACATTATTTAATGGATTATTGTTTGTGTTGTGGTATATTTCATGTTATATGTTTTATCTACAATGTAGCATTGTTGTCATAAGCTTAATTTTTTTATTTCCTGGTTTAGCATGCTTGGCCTTCCCGCTATAAACACGGAGGCATAGGGTCTTCAGTAAATGTACCAAACACATTCCATGTATTTTTAATTGCATTTTGTATGATCAGCCTTAAAAATGAGATACATATAAACATTTGTGGGGATTGCTACCTATGCTGTACCTGTTGCCTGGGTAAATAGAAGACTTCAGTCTTCAGGCCTGTCAATCAAACACCTTTCCCAAACACTATGGTCACATAAAAAATAAAATATTAAAATCATTCTCTAAATGGTCATTTACATAGTGCTCAGAAATAGAAAGAAATTAGTAATGCTCTTCTTTGTGTTGACCAGAGTAGTCGCACTAATCTACATTTTAGAAGCTGCTCACAATGAGCAGCTGCCCCTTTACCAGGGAAGCTGCATGGGAAATTAATTAAATTTAGTGGATGCCATTCTGGATTTGAAACAACCTTTTATTTAAAGCTTTAGGAGTAAAGAATTAATTGCAGTACATGCCATGGCTTCTAAAGGAAATGAAAGGCTCACAGGGAAATATGATATTTCCAGATTCCTGAAACAGATGGGCTCTTTACTTTTATAAGAGGAATTTTTTTTCCTCAGCTTTTAGATTTTTGATTCACACTTTTCTTGTCTGCGTTCCTGTTACATAGTTTCATAAAGTTTCTATGGCAGATAAATTCTCAGCTATCTTATGTGTCTTGATTTTTAGTTTCCCCTTCCCATTTTTGTAACAATAAGGTTTTTTTTTTATAATTATGATGCAATTGATATCATTATAGATCTGGGCAGAAATTGATTCCCTGTCCCACATGAATTTTCAAGATTTCAAAAAAATGATCCCACCATGAATTGGGATGAAAAGTTGAAATCTCGAAAATGTTTGTAAAACAAACCTCTTTTTAAAAAAATCAGATCAGGTGGTTCAAAATTTTTTGTTTCAATTTTGAGCTTTTGGGGTTTTTAACATATTTTTACTATCACTTGACTTAAATTTCAAAATGAAAAGTCATTTTGGACTGAAAACCGGAATTTTTTCATGTAGAAAATGTTGAAACGGGGCATTCCGACAAGTTCAAAACTTTTTTTCCAAAAATTTTCAAACCGAGAAATGTGTCAAAGCCAATCTGCATTCAACAAATTAGCATTTTCTAATGAAAAAACATTTTGACCAAGAATTCCCAACCAGCTCTACTTCTGTGGAACTTCACACGATTACACCGGGTCTGAATTTGAGGCATTTTCATTAAACACATGAGAAGTGATCTGACTATGATAACTATTATTTAACATTTTTATTTAGGAAGTGCCCAGAGGCCAAGCAGCTGGGGCCTGTCACCCTTTAATGCACCCACTCATGGTCATCAGGTGTTTTGTAACAACAGCTTTGCCTCAGTTTTCCTTTTGGTATCACTTCAGAAGTGTGGCCTGCCGTGCCCAGGCTCTCTTTACAGCTCCAGTCTTCTGGCTGGGTCATTTGAGTCCCTCCCCTATTGGGGTGATAACAGGTCCATCTCTCACCCCCAAGGTCCTGAGACGGGCCTGTAATCACTAGCTCTAGGTCCGATATCCCCCTCTCCTGTCTACGTCCAGGGAGGAACAAGGGGACCTAAAACAGGGACAAAAATGAAGTCTAATAGTCTTATGAGGGGACTGTCATCCAAAATCTGGAGCCTTGACAGTCTCTGCTCCCCTCCCCTGTGGAGGGTGGTGAGGGGACCCAAGCCCACCCTCTCTTGTGGGTCCCAGCCCAGGGACCCTGTATTAGGCAGTCAAGGACTGTTTGCTTGGATCACCTGCTGCCACCCTGGGCTGCTTCCTACCTATTGCCTGCCTATTGCTTCTATAGGGCAACCTTCCCTGGATCCTTCTGCCAGGTACTTGGTCTTGCTGGGTGGTTTTCCTCTCCCTGATGCTGTGGCGCTCCTACACAGTGGCTCTCTGCCTCTCCAGCAGCCACCCCACTCTGTCTGGGTTGCAGTTTTTTATCCCAGCTGTCACTAACCAGCCATTTAGTCGTGACTCTTTTTATTAACTCTTTAGTGTCAGGCTGCAGTGTTGGAGCAGTATACCCCATCATAGGTCCCGTTGAGCCAGACTTTGTACAAGCATCTAGTAAATGACAGCACCTGCCCCAAAGAGCTACCACTCTGAAAAGCACACCTCCTCTTTTGTTTATGTTGTTGTTTTTTCAGTAAGAAAAATGGGCTGTGATTTGAACTGAAATTGTTTCCCATTTGACGGTAATTTGCCAAAATACTATTTATATTTTGAAGATCAGTTTTGGCTTTCCAACCGGGTGACTGAAAAGTCTGGGTCAGAACCTCAGCTGGTAGAAGCTGTCTTAGCTTCATTGACTACACTGAAGAGCTGTCCCTCTGTTTTTCGATCTGCCCAAACATTGCCTCTTAAAGATTAAGGGCTTGATCCAAAGCCTATTGAAGTCAATGGGAATCTTTCCCCTGGGTTATAGATTAGGCCTTAAATTAAAAATAAACATGAAACCAAATTTTCCATTAGCATTCACATTGTATGAAGGCTGGCAAGGGCAAGACTATAGGCTGTCTCAAGCCAATCCACCATCTCAAAATTATTATTAAATCCATCCAGCACGCCAGCCAGAGTAGTAACATCAGCAAGATTCCTCCACCAAGGATCTGCTCAAAGGCATTGCTTTTATAAAGTGAATCAGACTTCAGACTCTTCTTTCCACATTCACAGTTCCCATTCCTTAAACCCTGTCCTGTCAGCTATATTACCGCAGGTACCCTTGTTGCATTATATTACTAACTACACCTAATGGGGCTCCAGATGGAATAGTGTCCCTTCATGTTTTCTGACTATAAGCTGTGGAACATCTCTCCCAAGCCACTCCCAGAGATATTCAGCAGGGGTTTAACAAATGTTTGCAAAGCTCTAGCTCCGTTTAACTGCAGTGATATAATTAACTCCCATCTTGCTCTGCAGTGCTGAGTGAAGAGCAAAGAATTCCAAGTGTGTCACAGCCAATCCAACTGGAGGAACCATCCATTCCAGCATTTTCTCCAGTAAGAGCTACCACCGGCATGATTTCAGAAGGGAGAAACAAAGAAGACTATCTGAAGCTTTCTTTTCCTTCTGACAGTAAGCCAGCAAGTAAGCCTGGCTTTATTAGACCTTGTTCACAAAAAACAAGCAAACAAAAAAACCAAAAACTGAAACAAAAAACCCCCCAACCACCCAAATACATGTGATGTGTTCATTCACATTTCATCGAGAGACATGATTAGTCAATGCGCTCAATTTGTAAACTAACTACTTTTGAAGTAGAACCATATGGTCGCTTGAAAATGTCCCTTTAATGTCTAATTTGAGGAAATGATGTGCCCTAATCAGCTGTGTGGATTAGACCCGTAACTGATGAATAATGAATCACGTGATTTTAACATCACCAAATTAATCCTTTTAATCACTTGAAGTTGAATTGTTTCACAAAATGTTCTCCTAGGTTTATTTTAATGGCCCAATTGTGGCACTGTCTGGTGGATGGGCTGCATGACAAAATATTTTGCATTCATGTCACATTCTGTCAGCATGGAAACATAGACCCAACATGGCCTTATCCAAGCAAAACTCCCACAGAAGTCATGTAGTAGATCTTGAGTAAGGACTTAAGGATCACGCACTTAGATACAAAACTCTCTGCAGTAAGGGGCCATGTTATCACTGAAATGTTTGTACCGCATTCTATACACCTGTGGCACTTTGTATTTTAAATGGCAGCTAGGCCACCTGGGTCTGATCCTCCACTGAGCGATTGCTCAGTTTAAATCGGTGTGAGGAATCCAGACTGAAGGCTCAGAGTTGGTCTTTTTTATATTGCTGGACCAACAGCACTGCAAACAGAGGGGGTCTGAGTCTCCCCTGCCTGGCCCCTTGGTAGTCATTTACAGCTGTGACAGTGCTACCAATTCAAGATGATAGTATTTTACACCCATTTTGTTCTGGGATAAATGACTAGAAGAGGGGCAAAGCAGTGGAGAATCAGGCCCAGGGTATTAAGCTTCTTTGGGTGGAAAAGCTTCTTCTAAGGGACGATAATGATCACCCAGTGTGACCTCCTGCACACCGCAGGCCACAGAACCTCACCCACCCACTCCTGTAACAGGCCTATACTGGCTGAGTTACTTAAGTGCTCAAATCTTGATTCAAAGACCAAGCTACAGAGAATCCACCATTTACTCTACTACAAACCACCTACCTGTGCCTCATACCGCAGAGGAAGGTGAAAACCCTCCAGGATCTCTGCCAATCTGTCCTAGGGTAAAATTCCTCCCTGACCCCAAATTTGACAATCAGTTAGTATGTGGGGGAGACCCACCAGTCAGACACCTGGGAAAGAATTCTCTAGTAATTCAGAGCCCTCCCCATCTAGTGTCCCATCTCCAGCCATTGGAGATATTTGCTAATAGCAGTCACGGATGGGCCATATGCCATCGTAGGCAACCTCATCATACAATCCCCTCCATAAATTTATCAGGTGTAGTCTTGACACAAGGTAGGGTTTTTCCCCCACTGCTCCCCTTGGAAAGCTGTTTCAGAACTTCACTCCTCTAATGGTTAAAAACCTTCATCTAATTTCAATCCTAAACTTGTTGATGGCCAGTTTATATCCATTTGTTTTTGTGCCAGCTGTGGCAGGGCACGGGTAAAACCCCCTTTAAAGCCCTGCCAAAATGCTGGCTGCAGTCTGCTCTCCGGCCAGGAGGCCAGGGGAGAGACACAGGTATTCAGCAGTGAGCCCAGCTGCAAGCCCTAATCAGGGCTGGCTCAGAGGAGCATGCTGAGCTGAGTGCTGACAGCTGGGCTGAGGCACGGGAGGGCTATAAAAACCCTGAACAAACCTCCGGGAGGAGGCTAGACTGGGAGGAGACGGGAAGGTAGTATCGCTGTCTCCTTACCAAAGAGGGAAGCCTCAAAGGCAGGAGACCCTGGGGAGTGTCTGTGGGGCACTAGCTGTTGGGAGACCGGGGAACTGCACGAATGCTGTAAATAAAGACACTTGGGTGATCCAGCAAAAGAAGGTGTGGACGTCTCTTTATTATACCAGCCTAAACACCGGGTGCAGGCGCAAAAGTGGGAGAGCCTGCACCAATCCTGTGACACCAGCATTGGTCCTTAACTTAAATAATTCCTATCCCCCCTGTAGTGTTTATTCCTCTGATGTATTTATAGAGAGCAATCATATCTCCCCTCAGCCTTCTTTTGGTTAGGCTAAACAAGCCAAGCTCCTTAAGTCTCCTCTTGTAAAGTAGGTTCTTTCTTCCTTTAATCATTCTAATAGCCCTTCTCTGAATTCATCTTTCTTAAACATGGGATACCAGAATTGCACACAGTATTCCAGATGAGTTCCCACCAGTGCCTTGCATGAAGGTAATAACTCTTCCCTATCTCTACTGGAAATACCTTGCCTGATGCACCCTAGGATTCTTTTATGCTTTTTCATGGCTGCATTAGATTGGCAGCTCATGGTCATCCTGTGATCGACCAATACACCGAGATCTTTCTCCTCTTCTGTTGCTTCCAACTGATATTTCCTCAGTTTATACCAAAAATTCTTATTGTTAGTTACTAAGTGCATGGCCATGCACTTTGGACTATTAAATTTCATCCCATTTCTATTACTCCAGTTTTCAAGGTCATCCAAACCTTCTTGTATGATATTCCGGTCCTCCTCCATATTGGCAGTACCTCCTAACTTTGTTTCATCTACAAATTTATTAACGCACTCCCACTTTTTGTGCCAAGGTCATGAATGAACATGTTAGCTAAAATAAATCCCTATCTTCTCCAGTTTAACCAATAATTTCCCATGTGTAAGGGTATCAAATGCCTTACTGAAATACCTCCTTAGGTCATTCATTACCCTCTTCCTAGGTGACGTTGGGAATTGATTAGACTGGCTCAGGAAGAAGCCACCCATTGGAGGGATGACTGATATCACACATAGAGTGAGGAGAGTAAAAGCAAATCATAATGTGGAGGAATAAATATCATATCTTGTGGAACTATGTTTATGTTTTTCATCTTTTACCTGGAAAGTTTTAAGGCTTAATATGCAGTGTGTATCCCTTGACATTTAGCTTGATTATGAAGCAGAGGATGTGTGGTGGAATGCTCTTCCTTCCCCCAAGCCCTTATATCCACACACACACACACCCCGCCCTCCCAAAGCTGGGGTAATCAAGAGACTTCCTGGAATACATTCTCATCATGATGCCATGGAATTTATGCACTTGGGCCTGTATTTTCAAACTTGGATGTCGGCTGAAGTCAATGGGAGCTCAGGTTCTCAGCACCTCTAGAAATCAGGACATGAATTCCTGTTAGCTTTCATGGCAGTTACACATGTAAATGCTGAAACTGAAATGGGAATACGTTGCTAAGCTTCCAAATTAATGTCCTTGCTCAGATCAGGATAAATACTGATCTTACAGCAATATTCTAAAGTTACATTTAATCAAAGTAGATACTTGCACAGGAACACTTAAAATAAGTAAAACATCAATAATGATTTGGCTGGTGTTCATTATAACACTGAAACATTTTTGCTATGTTATTTTCCATTGCTACCTTCACGTCTTTTATACAGAGGCTGCATTGATTATCCCTATCTGTCAGAAGCATCCAGCTTTGGCATTATTGACCCCAGGCAGTTAATTGTGCAATTATCTTTCAACTCTGCAATGAAGTGCTGGTTATTCTTATGTTTTGAATTTTAAATCTTACTATTGAACTTCTGTTCATGGACCTTTAACTGAGGCTGAATAAAAGTTCATATTTTCCATTCTTCCTCACACTAATAATCATAAAGTAGTTACATTGGATTATATTGTCTTTCCATTTAAAAATATATTTTACCACTGTTTTAATAGTATATTGTATAAATAGTACATATGGCTGTGATGTCTACTGATCTCATGAAGCCTATGAATAGGAAGGTAATATACATCAAGAGGGTCTGAATGTTTGGAATTAGATCATGACAAGCCCAACAACATTGACATGGAAAATAGTTCCAAAACATTTCATTGAGTCAATGTTATTGTACTGCCTTGATACACTGTTCTCTCAAATATAAAAACAAACTCCATATTCTCTCATTAACATTCTAGACAAAATGTACTTACTGCCATTAACACTACAGTATGTCAAACAAGTCTGAAATACAGTAAAAGCTCCTACCAATACTTTTATAATGACTGAAGTCATGTCACATGCTGTGAGTCTACCACCCATCTCATGCCATGTGTGATGGGTCATGTCCCTTTGGAAGCCACCTGATGTGCTGAGATACTACTAAGTCTACCTATTCTGCCAGCATGGGCCCCCTTTAACCTGTCTTGCTGAGCCAGGCTATTAAAGCCTCCTCTAACACACACACAGGCAGGGCCACACCCAGCTGCAGATCAGCTCTGGGAAGACTCAGCTTGCTCCAACACTCTGGTGCTCACTCCTTTTAAGGGGTACAAACCCAAAGGTTTTATGAAATTTGCCCCCTCCCTCAATGTGGAGAGAGATGTGCACACTTCTTAACCCTCCCCCCCCACCTTCCCCCCAGTTATAAATTACAGAAACTGGATTTAATAATTAAAAAAAACCAAAAAAGGCAGATTTTAAGTGGTAGAAGGGGTAACAAACAGAACAAAGCAGATTACTATGCAAATGAAAGCAAACACGCAAACTAAGCTAGTTTCACTAAATAAATTGATTACAAATAGTATTTCTCACCCTAGATATTGTTGCAGGCAGGTTGCAAAGTTTTTGTGTTTCAGAGTTCCAGTTATGTTCCTTTTCAGACTGGACCCCTCTGGATTCACCCCTTGCCTTCCCTTTTGCAGACTTTCTAGGGCAGACAAGCCATGGAGAGGAGAAATCCTGTTTGCCTTCCTCCCCACCCTTAAATAGGATTTACATAAGGCGGGAATCCTTTGTTTCCCAAACTTGCCCCCCCCCCCCCCCTTCCCTTACAGTGGAAAGTTACAAGAAGTCCCAGGTAATGTTTTAGTATCAGGTGACAAGACCACCTGACTCTGTAGGATCACAGTGTCCATGAGTCAGTGGAGCTTTTCACAGTTCATTGTCCTCACTTATGGGCCATCCCCCCCATCTAGCTTTTTCATTGTTGTACCTGAAGTGTTAGCAGTGGGCGTCACCCAAAGTAGCATAGTTAAATACAGATACATAGTCAATATTCCTAACTTCAGATACAGTAATGATACAGGCATACAAATTGGATAATCGCATTCAGTAAATCATAACCTTTCCAATGATATCTCACATGAGCCATCTTGCATAAAGTACATCTCAGTTATATCATATTCATATCATAAGAATATTTTTATAAAGAATATAGAATGACACATCACACCATCTATGGTATATTTAAGGGTGATCTTGTGGTTAAAGCAAAAGACTGGATGTGAGAAACCTGGGTTCTATTCCTAGTTGCACCACAGGCTTTCTGTGGGCAAGTCACGCAGGCCTATGTTTTCAGGCATGTCCATTAATTTTGGGTGCGTCAGTTTCTGTGTGGCCCATTTTAGTCACCTGGGGTCTGATTTTCTGAGCTGCTGAACACCCACGGCTCACACTGAAATCAGTGACATGGGAAATAATGGGATGATAACACTTTAGTATGGGATTTCTGTCTCAATCAACGATACATGTGACATTCTCTGGGTAAAATACTTGCCTTCACCCCAAGTCCATTCACACCCCAGTCCACTCTAAATCCATCAATTTCACAGTCTTACCCCTCAAAAATGCCATCCATATACTGACTCCCAGTCGCAAACCCACTAACACCTTTCCCTCTCCTGCTCACCTGCTTCTCCCACTAGCTCTGCACATAGGACAGAGCAGGCCCTCAGTCTAAAAGCCATTAAGAGATATAGCTGACTGAAATTGCGCACTTAACACACAACACTGCAAACAAATTAATGTGCAGTCTGGAAAGTGCTCCGGGATCTTCTGAGATGTGAGGAGCTGTATGAGTGTAATCTAGCATCCCGCTCTCAAAGCACTTGCAAATCGGTGGTGTTACATCAACGTACAATGGGTGCAATACAGTGGGGCATCAGGGCCATTGAATCACACTATGGGGTAACTTTTGCCCATGCACATGCGTGGCTCTCATTAAAGTCAATGGTAATTGCCCACATGTATCGAAATGGAGAATTTGGCCAAATATATTTTAAACACCAATAAAACTGGCCATTTTATAAGTACTTGAAATATAGTCCTGCAAAATTATACTTATCCACCCTCTGAGGGTGAGGAAAGCCACTTCATTTTTCAGTGGATGATTAAGAGATCATTAGGTTTTTTGGGGGGGAATTTTCAAAAGGGCTTTAGGGAGTTAGCTGTATGACTAGGCCCCTTTAAAATTCCTAGCCTACATTTTCAACAGTGATCATGGTCAAGAGCAGAAGCTTAGATTTTGTCCCTTTGCTGGTAACATTTCTTGGCAATTTCACAAGGCTGTTTAAATAAATGTTACACACTGTCCAATATATTTGAAATAATATCAAGTCAGGATTGGAAACACATCTGATCTATGTGGCTATCTTGTATACGAGCCCGGTACTGCCAATTTATGCTGATACTCCAGATAACCCACCTTCTGCATCCCTTGCTTGTAAATTGCCCTGGGATATTTAATGTAAAGCAGAATGATCAAATAATTGTGTTGAGTTAAAACAATCTACTCATTCATAACTGCAGATCACCTTTCTTTCAAAAGCATCTTCTTAGTTTTTCACTAATATATTTCTATAGGCTAAGGGGAAGTGTTAGGAAATTTTAATATAGGGGTTACTACAAACTCTTCCGCAGTGAACATTCTGACACTATGCACCCTCTAAAACAACAAGAAGAAACAGTATTTCCTCATGAAAATTGCATAGATGGAGGTTTTTTAAAAATACATTTTCACTTTTGAAATGTGCATCTGATCAGAAGAATGCTCTCAAACAGGTTTAGAGTTTATCTTTTAAAAAAAAATGGCTTACTATTTTTTGGCTTTTGCTTTAGAATGATAGTTCTTGTGTGATATTGCATATGGCTATTATTTCTGCTCCAGCTTTAATAAATACAAGAAAAAATTATTAATACTGATCCAGATTTAAAGTATCCCTCTGGTGATAAATCTGATAAAAATTTCCCACCATGTACTCTCACTGTATGATTTCTGTTTAGTTCAATTCATTAGTCAAAATAAGTCAACCTAGCTTATGAAAATCAAACTGTTTTTATCTAATTCATACACAATTATCTGACATAAGAGTTCAGAAATCTAAATAACTATAGTTAATGATTAATACAATTAAAAATGGGGGAAAATTGCAAACAGTTTTAACCAGCAGTTATTAAAATAATTTAAATTAATGCTTCAGATATTCGGATCTTAGAATTAATCTATTGGACTTTCCATGGCTTTGAAAGGAAAGGGGGGGCACAATAGTTTATGAATGACAGAAACAGGTTAGTTGGGTATGTTCCCCTCAAGAAAACATGAAAGTGGATGCTACCATAACACACCATTCCCCCTTTTTAATGGTGTTACTTGCTGGAGAGGGGAGGGAACAAGCCTAAAACAAACTTATTTTTGGTCATTTTATTCCTTTTGCAAACAGTTTGAAGGCTGACCGATTTGTACTTACAAATCTGTGCCATTAAGAGACTGGGGACCCTAAATCCACATGCACACAAGCAGTAACTGTTTGTATGCCAAGCTGTTTGTAAGCCTGATTTGACAGCGTTGGGCTATTCATTCTTTTGTCAATTGTCAGTCTAAAAACGTTAACCTGCATGGGTCTTGGGGTATGGGAGCGCTAAATCTTCCTTCTACAACTGTATAATGAACAGACTGTTTCATTAGTAGGACAATTCACTCTACAAATCCAGCCCAAACAACTTATTTCACAATTTGTGAGTAGAATTAAATTTACGGGGAGTTGTATGGTGGGAGGGGGGAAGAGGCGGGAGTAGGTGAGTGGCACACAATGTACTGAGGGATCAGTGTATTAGTACAAGTGTTCCAGTCAATTTCATCAGCAGTTGTGGGCCTGAATCTTGCAAGACTTGCAGCATGCAGATCAGCGGATTAGGGGGTCCACGGCATCAGGTCAAGTGTCTAGAGGGTAGCTGATAAACACCCCAAACCTGACAACAGATTTTTCTTTCTTCCTGCACCACTTGTTAAGTGTCAGAGCAAATCTTCTGAATGGCAGTGGAGTTTACTTAGAGGCCTTTTCTTCAAGAAGACACTCTATCCATTTTGTGCAGCCTATTTCAGGCTGTCTCTGGAATAAATTTGTTATGCATCCTGCACAAAAAACTATTCCCTCCCCCTCCCCTCATCTGAACTATAGCCTTTGTCTCAAGGTGTGTGAACTGAGGGGGAAAAAAACTCCACACTGAGAGTAGTTAAAATCGAGTTCCTGAGGATTAAGATTTTATACAAATCGAGCACTTTGAAGATTGTCCAGACAACCAATTTTTCGTTATAGAAAAAACTTTATTTTTAAGGTAGCTGTACCTTTAAGTAAATGTAATAAACATGGTTGTCTGGTAGTCTAACAGGAATACTCAGCTGCATCCAGAAGTATGAAAGTACAAATATGCTCAGCTGAGGGTCTGGCCCAGTGTTGGTAGGAAGCCCAGGGAGGGGCTTAAGTGGGTTAGTCTGGAACAGCTCTGTTGAGCTTTTCTGTACAGATTTCAGCCCACTATCTTTACTACTATTCTCCTTATCAGAGTCACATTTGTTTCACAGGCATCTGTCCCCTTATGAAAAAATAGGAGGGGGTCTGCTAAAAGGACTTAAAGGTGTATTCCAAATGTAAATTTATACAAAAAATTTCTCACAATAGAAAAATGGACATTCCCCTCAGTCAGCACTAGAATTAAGATGACAACATGTAACCTTCTAGACTTAAAAAAACAACAAGGAGTCTGGTGGCACCTTAAAGACTAACAGATTTATTTGGGCATAAGCTTTAGTGAGTAAAAACCTCACTTCTTTGGATGCATAGAGTGCATCCTTCTAGACTTAGGCAGTGTATATATGTTTCATACTGAATTACAATTTTCTAGGATTTTATGCCATTTCATTGATATCTCAGTCTACGAGTAATAGCTATAGTATACACCAATAACTATAGCCTAACTGTTCGAGAAATAACATCACCAATTATATTTACCTTAAAGCTTGACGCCAAGTCAGTCTAACGAGACAGAATAATATAAATTAGAGATGGGAAAAATGTTTTATGTCATTATGACCATCCTACTGCACAGTTGTTTCCTCCCATATATTCTTGAGTATTTTATTCAGTCTAATTTTAAATTATTCTGTTAATATGGCCTCCACCACTTCTCTTGGGAGATGATTCTGCAGTGAGGAAATGTTCTGTGAGACCCAACTTATATTTTCCATTGTTTAGGTTAGTTTCATTACTCTTACTAATGCCACCTCTTTGATAAGTAGTTTCTCTCCTTTTTGGGCCTGATCCTGCAACGGGATCCTTTGATTGGACCCTTATGTGCATGTGGAGTCCCACTGAAGCCAAGCATTTAAGATCTGTTTGTGTATATCCCATTGAATGATCTAGGGCCTAGGTCTTGATGCTTCCACCCTCATAATACTTCTAGAGGTCACAATTTTCCATTCTGTCTCTCCATAGCTATGAATAGCTTCACAAATAACTCTCTCTTTCGAGACTGAGAGAGAACTTTATCTATAGCCATTTTTCTCTTTGAGCTTATGCTCAAATAAATTTGTTAGTCTCTAAGGTGCCACAAGTACTCCTGTTCTTTTTGCATTTTTCTCTTGTTTATATTTGAAAAAATTACAATATAAAATTAAAGTAGACAAAAAGATACCAAGTATTCTGCAAACTTATCACCATTATAAATGTAGTATTAGGCTTCCTAAACTTCTTGAGGACTGAAGAGTAAAACTTTTAAACCACATTTCAGTTGCCTCAGCTTCCCCGTTGCCAGATTTTTTTTCCATTCCAATAAATCACATCTCCCAACTGTTCTAGCAATAAGGACCCCAAAGAACTCAGAATGACTGTATTCTGATCTGGCTTTCATAAAACAATTAGAGAGATTGCTACCCTCAGTACTTACACAAGTCCCCTTGACATTGTCTCTGAATATAACGTTCTTATCCCATTCAACACACTGGTTGATCTAGTCCAGTGCATCTTATTCACTTGCTCCATGCACATCCACACTGGAGACTTTCACCTTTTCTCTGAGCAGAGTAGTGTAATAGTGGTAAGACCAACCATTTAAACAGTGGGCACCATTAAAAACTGGACATTTACAACCATCTACAATAACTAAACCTCCCATGCTATTTACAGTATTCTCCACCCCTAGTAGAGATACTACTGCTAATAGGTTGCCAGCTTTCTAATTTGTGAAAACCCGACCCCCTGCCCTGCCTCTCCCCCCCTCAAGGCCCTGCCCCTACTCCGCCCCTTCCCCCAATCCTCATCCATGCTCCACCTCTTCCTTTGAGGCCCTGCCCTCACTCTGTCTCTTCCCCAAAGGCCCCATCTCTTCCCTCGAGGACCTGCCCCTGCTTGCTCCTCTTCTCTTCTCCCCCTTTGCTCACTGCTCTCCCCTGTCCCCTTTCCTTGTTGCTCGATCATCTCCTCTTCCCTCACCCCGCAGCTGGGCTCCGTCTGCTCTGGGGCCGGGATGGGAGCTGGAGTCTGACGCTGAGCCTGCTGTCTGCCTGCCTGCCCATGAGATGCAGGTCAGAGAGGGCCCCGGCTGAGCAGGGGCTGGCATGGGTTGATGACCCACCACCTCCTCACCCCCACCCGTGGCAACCGGACTTTTGGTACATCTGACCAGACACTGCCAAGTTACCTTTTCAGCTGGACATTCTGATATTATTTTCAATCAAAAATTTCCCCCATGCCTTATATAAAATTGGTTGGACATATTTGTTCTACCTATTACCAGATTCTCATACATACAGACTTTGGGGTTGCTTTGGCATTGAAGGGCCTGTAGCTATGGGAGGATGGAAACCCAGGGATTCATATGATGATAATATGAGTTTATTCCTTGTGGCAAATCTACACTTATGATGATTCTTTGTTTTGTGGAGATGATAGCCTAGTGACCAAAATTAATACAAAGACTAGAACTTGCTGTTCTTCATTTATCAAGAGACAAAGCAGAATACAGGCAGCCTGAGTGCAAATATTTGCATATGACCTTTTAAGTGACCTCCACTTTTACTTAGAGAGACAACCATTTCTAGGGTGCGATGCAAGTCAGTCTCCTTGTCAATTTCACGCTAGTCATTTCCCCAACTAGAGAATTGCGAGCATGTTACTTTTTTGTGTGTGACCTGGGCAACTATTTACTAGAGTTAGGACCGCCAAACTCATTTGACTTAGGACCTCAGGATGCCCTTGACCTCAGGGCTACACATGAAAAGGCAGAAAGCAATGCAATCCCTTCCCACTTGGTTTCACATACATCTGAAGTTGGAATCTGTTTTGAACATAGCCAGTGTGTACATGGGGAATAGTTTCTACAATATAGACTGATGATAGACTTCATGCATCTAAGTGACCTAATCCTGTTGAAAGTACATTAGAAAAAAAATAAGTCGAAGAAATAAGATGCACTCTGTCACAAGACAGAGATATAGAAAGGGAAGATAATGTATGAAGGCAAATTAACTTGAAACTAATTCTTGGACTAATTAGATTTAAATTGTTTGGCCCATTTTAGAACAATTGCTTTAATGTTGACATGTGTACAGACCCCAAAGTAGATCTACAACTACCAGCCTAGAGAGATTGTTTTCCCCTTATCTGTAAATTCAACAGCCTTAAAAAATGTCTCCATGGATTAGAAAAATGTGTTCCTGCTAAATTATACTATTTGTGTATAATTAAATTCCATAGTGGAGATTACCAGTTATTAAATTATTTTAAAAAGATATCACATTTTTGTCTTGGGTGACCAGTGTGGTGGGCAGAAAAGCAGTAATATGTGAAAAGAATTGCTAAGTAACTGATAAATACAGTTAAGTTATTTAAGCTGGCATCACAAGTAGCTTAAACAGTATGTTTTGTATCTTCTAAATTTCTAAATACCTATAGTATATTTGTAAACATGGCAATCTAACATTTTACTGAACAGTGCATTTACATTCAAATTAACATAAATGAGGATTTAACAGCTGATTGAACAGTATGAATGATAGTAACTAATTGTTAAAGTAGTAAAGTTGTACAGACAATGGTCCTAATGTGATCAGTGAGGAATAAGATGCCTTACAGTGAGTATGTGTGAATTTTTAAGATCTCTGCCTGAATCTTGGGATGTGATAGATACTGACTACAATGTGGGCAAAATGGACAGTCAGAATGTGAAAGAAGGGAGACTCAGAAGAATCAGAGCTAGTTTAAGGGGCGGTGTGAAACCTTTTTCATGCAGGACTTCACCTCTTTTATAACACTGATCAATGGGGCTCCATGGCTATTGAATGCTGTTCCTCTTATAGGAAGCAATTGTTCAGAGGTGTGGCTCATTTCAGGCATTTAATCTCAGTTGAATGGGGGCTGTGTTACCCATTTTGTTTTTGGTCCAGGGATCACAGGCAGCTGGTCAGTGGAAAGCAACAATGACCATGAGTGTAGAATGGGGGCAAGTGCTTGTCTGCAGATGCCTGCATCCCCACCATTGACCTTGACAGGGTGCCTTGTTACTCCCAGCAGGAGTCTAGCTTTTCTAACTGCTGTCATTGTAGAGGAGGGAGAGGCTACCTGAGGTTTTTGTCCTAGCCTAATAACATTTAGACCTGATAGACATGCACAACAAGGGACGAAGACTGGGGCCAATATGTGCAAGGCCGCTGAAAGCAAAACACAAAAACAACCCCCCTAATTTTCCTAAGGGGGGGTTCAGCAGTCATTAGCCTATAAATACATGAAGGTTGGATTTTGCTATCTGAAGTCAGTATGTTTAACCATATGTTAGTGTGAGTTACTATTCTGCAGGCTGAATGCCCTATCCCCGCCTTTCTCTCCCCCGTCTCCCCCCGGGGCAGCAGCCACGTGACAAACTGTTGCAAACCCTTAATTGAAAATTAAATTTTTCAGTAGCAATTTTGCAGGCTCATGTGCCGATAAATCGGTAGGCCTATTTGCAGCTATACTGAACCTGGAGGCCAGCCAATTCAAAAGCAATCATGCTGTCAAAGCACACACTCAGACATTATCACAGGAAATAGGTAGTGTGACATACAGCTCGGAGAGTTACCGCCGTGAAAATGCTCCATGAAAGCAGCCAAAAGAATAATATGTTGGGCCAAATCCTCAGCTGGTGTCAATCAGAGCTTTGCTGATTGACACCAGCTGAGAATCTAGCCCACTGGAACTAAAATACGTCATTTAATAATAGAGGTCACAGATTTCAGTTCTGTGTCATGTCCTGTATCTACAGCTTGTGTCATGAGCACATGCCAACAGTCTGTATTCCTGCTGAAGTGAGAAACCCATTTCCGCTTTCTCTGAGGAGATCTTGCTGTAACTAAGTTTCCTGCCCACAAAGGTTAAGTCCTGATTCTTTAAGAGTGCCTGACAGAATCCAGCCTTGGGTTTGTTAGTGGATGTGGAAAGAAAGGACACACTGAAGCCAGTAGCCCCAACATGTCAGTGCTTACTTCATCATCACGGACAACCCATTGGACACGTCACAACTGAACTCCAACTGCCACCCATGCGGGTCCCACCTTTAAACCTGTCAGTGCCCCATTCCTCTGGCTCCCTCTCCCCCAACAGAGAACACACATTTCTTTCTTATCCTTCTACAACTGAGCCTCACCAAGACAGAGAGGGAGGAAAGTCCTGTGATTAAGGCGAGGGCTTAGAGTTAATTTCCTGGCTCTTCTTGACTTCCTTTGTGACCAGGGGCAAGTCACAATCTCTCTGTGCCTCAGTTTCCCAGTTGTAAATGGGAAATAACAATACTTCCTTTTATCCACTCTTTGTCTTGTCTATTTAGAACGTGGGCCCTTTGGGGCAGGGAATCTCTCTTATTATGAGTCTGCATAGTGCCTGATACAACGGGGGCACCTAGGCAGTACTGGAACACAAACAGGAATAAGGCAGACATCCTCCTGCATAGGAAGAGAAGTGCTCTCAGTCCCATATCTAGTTCAGCAAGGCCCCTTCCCAGCTCTGGCCTCCCTTGCACTCCCTCAGGTCACTGATTTTGTAGCTTTTCAAGCCCAGCCTCTCCTTTCTGTCTCACATTGCCATACTCTACAAATCTGCATTCACAACCGCCATGACACGTGCTCTCCTGTTTGTCTCATGTGGATGGTTCTCTCTCAGCATCTGCTCTGATCCCGGCTCTTCTACGACCTGCTGGGTAAGCCTGGGCAAGTCACTCCACCCGTTTCCCCTCTCATCTGTTACCTCTCTCGTCTATTTAGACTGTAAACCCTGTGGGGGCAGGGACTGTCTTTTACTCTGTGTTTGTACAGCGCCTAGCACAATGGGGCCCCCATCTTGATTGGGACCCCTATGTGCTACTGTCATACAAACAATTAATAAAATATTAATAACTAATAATAAATGGAAAGCCCTGATCATTGCTGATTAAGCAGCACTACCCTATTACTTTACCATCTCAACTATTCCCTTTAGGCTAATCTCATTGCTCTGGTCTTGGCTTTCAGTGTATTTCTGCCTCTTAAGGTAACAGTAAATGCCACTTATTTTTATAGACCACCTTCCATATGAACATGCGCACACATTACCACCAAAGATTTGACAGCAAGAGTAAACACATCACATCTTGGGCTCTTATATACACAGAAGGGGAAAATGGATCAGCATGAAAGAAAGCTGAAGATCATATGAGCGAGAAATCGTCTCACATGTACACTAAGAGAAGGCTGGTGCAAAAGGTTAGAACACTTTTGCAAATCAAATGGTGATGCTGACAGGTAATTCACATGTGGGAAAAAGGTGAAATCACAAAGAAATTCAAATTATATTTAGTTTCAACTAATTTAAACGAAAACTATCTAGCATCACACATAAATAATGCTATTTACTCAGGGTAAAATAAGTTGAGCTTGATTGCGAATTCAAGGAAATTCAATATAGTTTTAAGCTTTTGGGAATGCCTTCTGCACTCCATTTCCCTTGAGCACCCCCTAATAACTTGGCAGCTTTGTAAAGGATATGTTGGAGGCAATCAGCTTCCTTAACTTAGAAGCCTGGTCAGCTGGAAATTGAAGAGTTGATTGTGTCTGCACTCCCCTTGGCTTCCTTGCCTTTGATGGTTTTATGCTCTGTTGTAGCTCAGCATCCTATCATAAGAGCCACTTGCCAGGCCTTCTCAGCAAGGGATAAAATTGCTGAACATATTGGAAGTTTCTTTTTTTCTATCAAGGACTCCTTGTAGCATAACCCTATGATTAACATTATTAACCAGCCAGGCTACTGCAATAGGTGGCTTTTATTGGGAACAATCACTTTAGGAGATCTACTAGAAGAGAATAAAATAATGCCCTATACAGAGTGCCTTAGCAAGATCTCAGGGTTTCTAATTAGGACATTTTGAAACATCTGAGGCTTAAAATCTGGACAAAGCAACTTCTACAATCAGCTGTTTATTAACAAAAAAAAAAAAAAACTTCAGGGTTTGTTAAAAAGTGATTCATGGGGTAAGCAACAAAATGGACCATCACAGCAGCCCTAATTTATACATTTTAAAGACATGCCAACAAAACTAACTGACCATTCTGAAAATAAGGGACCATACGAGTTTGATCTTGCCATGAACCTTGGTCCATCAGTGTAGAGATACATCAGTATAGACGTACTTGTGTCCAGCAGCTTGAGAGTTTCAGAGTTATCTGTATTTATATACATACTTTTTATGACAGAACCGAAAGGCTAGCATCATTCAGAACACAGAACTGTTATCATCCGGCTGTCTGCCTCATTTACGCATCTTTGGAATAAAATCTGGGCGTTCCTTTGTGATGCCACATATGCAGATCAACGTAGTGCACTCACATTAATTGTGCTTACAAATATTACAGATTAAAGCTTTGAAATAATTGATCAGTTACTACCAATGGTATTAAACAACTGTTTCCAATGGGAAGAGCTTCAGGAGCAGTGACTTTCCATTATGCAACAGCACCCACTGAACAATATGACCACCATACTGTTGTGTGTTTGTAGAGCAGCTTTTATCCTAAAGGGCCTTCAAAGTGCTTCACAAATTATGCACATATAAGAACAACTAAAACATAGCACCTCTAGGGTGGGAAATGGCCGTCATTCAGAACACAGCAGACTTCACAGCAAATTAGTATGAGGAGTGAAAGAAGAGCAGAAATTCTGGTCAAGGGCACCAGGGCTTAGTCCTGCTGGTATGAAGTATGCCACCAGAGCATTAATGTCCATTCAGAGTACATATAACCTTGTTTTTTAAAGTTTAGAGACATTCACAATACGAACCTTGGTCCTTTCTTGTCTTAATGATTATGATCTCTTCTCTAGCACGTACCTCTCCTCAAAGTACTCGAACCAAAAGCTCATCTTTCTCTCCAGCCACTCTGCGCATGTCACCACTGTTCAAAACTCTCCATTGGCTTCCATCTCTGACCACACCAGGTTCTAATAAGGTGACCTCGTATCTCTGAAAATCAGGTTTTTCCAGGTCTGCTCTGGTGTCCCTCTCCTTTTCACAAAATACAGGCCCAGATTCCTCAACTAATGTAAATCAGCCCATAAACCTGAATCCTCAGTTACTACTGAGGTGGATTTAAAGTTACATTCACTTCCAGAACAATGCAAAGGTGCCTTAGTGTGACAGAAAATCAGGCTTGGAGTATTTTGTCCTGGATTTTATAAACCCTGCAGACCAGCCATCTAAAGAACTGTCATTCTTCACTTATAACTGGTGGGAGCTAAATGAGAGCCCGTTCCTGAGAGGTGCTGAGCGACTAGGTCTCCTATTGGCACAACCCTTCCCCAGTGTGCAGCAAGGGAGTGCAAGCTGTCCTGGCCCTTGAGATGGTACAGTTGGCTCCCCCTGCAGCCCCTTGAGATGCTTTGTGGGGCCCAGGGGCTGGTGGCCTATGTTTGTAAAGTGCTGTAAGTGAGTTTTAAGAACAACAACAGTAAACTGCATGGTGCTCAGCGTATCCACCTTATGAGAAGGAAAGGTTTGGAAAACCTTGCTGCATTTAACCTCTGGGTTCAGGCCTTCTAGGTAGTCCCAACTCAGCATTTAGATCATTAAGCCATCTCCTGCTAACCATAGACCCAACAGCACTACATAACATACCCAGGATAAATTGGTCACTTTACGGATCTTTATGTAGACTTTGCTTGGGTGTTCTCTTAATCTCCTCACTCTATGTTTATAATTTCTAGCCTTCTTAAGGGCGTATGGCCTTATCTTAATGTTCTTGCAAACCAGATGCATGTAATGATATTCATTTCTGTGATTTTCCCAGCTGTTACAGTTTCTTTAAGGTTTAATCTTCATTCCCATGTACTTGAATAAGGACTATGTGGATATGCATAGATATTTTGTGATATCTTTTAAAACAAAGGGTGCTTCATCACTCCACGCTTTTGGGAAATCATCAGAGACAGCTACACAAGTGTGTATACACAGGTCATGAACACAGAGCCTGAGACCCAATGCTGGACTCACACTTGTCTCAGTCTGGATAGCGCCACTGACACCACGGGAGTTTTGCAAGGGGAGAATCTGACCCTGTATTATACACATGAAAATATGGGTAATGTCACAAGTGCCATGAAACAAGGCTAACTGCAAATCTTTGTGAGAGTTCAAAAGCCATTGTGTGCACATCTATTCTTTTGCGTTGCTGTTGATAACAACCTCTTCACACTCAGCAGCTTATTTGTGCACCCAAAGGTAACAGAATAATCATCTGATCCACCCCAGTAACTGCCTATAACATAATTGTGTTTAAAGTGAAATATGAATTAGGGGTTGCAGTGATTAGCATTTGTGAAGTATTGTTTTACAGTTAAAACTTTGCAATTAAAAAAAGGGGGGAAAGAACAATACTACAATAACCTTCTACCGCCTGGTATAATGGGTAATATTCACTCAGTTCCACAAGGCGCCTAGAACTGCTCCACCAGCCCAGGCTTGCCATAGGACAGTGTGCTCCAGCTCCACCCTCTTGCATCCTTCCCAGACCTCTCTCAGTAAACTCCCTTTGCCAGATAAGAAGGGATTGGGTGCCGTCAAGTTGAAGCGTTTGAAGATGGAGCTGGGCCCAATGAACAAGGTTCTGGAAAGCTTGAAGCTCTGTTTTGGCAGCTAGAATGCATATGGAGTGGCACACAGGGTCAAAGAGCTGGACCAGTCTTCAAAATGTAGTCCCTTTCGTTAGTCCCACTTCTTTGATGTGCAGTTGCCTCAGACTAAAGCAGATGTCGTAAAGCTTTGCCCCAAAGTAACGTCAACTCTGCTGTGCCTTAACATGTCAAAAGATTGGGTGGGGCTGCCATGCTGGGACAAGCAAGCGCTGGGAAGCCATGCAGGGGGAAGGGTGTTAATCATTGTTTCAGTACTTTATCAAATAACAGGAGATGGCTGGATGGGACTTAGCTAAACTGAAGTGGACTCCAGCAAAATGAACATAAGAATGGCCATACTGGGTCAGACCAAAGATCCATCTAGCCTCGTATCCTGTCTTCCAAGAGTGGCCAATGCCAGGTGCCCCAGAGAGAATGAACAGAACAGGTAATCATCAAATGATCCATCCCCTGTCACCCATTCCCAGCTTCCTCTTGTCTTTTTTTTTTTTTAACATCTTAACTGAGGATTTCTGTAAGTTAGTTAAAATTACACATAAAACTGCATCAAAGCAACATTTTTAAAGGTTGCAAAGTTAAGTACTCGAAAAGCTATGAAATGCCAGAAAAAGTTGTCTGTGCAACTTTAATTCAGCCCCCTTGTGTGCACATACAGTATGATGTAATCTTAGTTACTTGATCACGTACTATTTTTTCCACAGGACCCTTGCCTCCTTCATTGCGTAGGCTGGATGGTGAGCTTGAATGAGCAACTATTCAATATTTAGTTCTCTCCTTGTTCACTATGTGGCCCCAGGCCTCATTCACTGTGCGCTATTCCAGCCCTGCCCTGGAGACAGAATTACAATTTTCTCATTGGCTTTTCTATGGCATTCATCACTACAGAATCAGAATGCTTCCCAAACATTAATGAATATATTTGCACGACACCTTTGTGACATGAGTGGGTGGTATTATCCCCATTTTACAGAGGTGGTGCTGACAACCTATTGCTTGACCCTTTTTGCTCCATTCCCTCCAACCTGTCCTGTCCCAGTCCTGTCTCTTCCCTACCCCTGGCCATAGGCGTGGGAACTAGGAGTGCTGGGGTGCTGCAGCACTCCTACATTTTATGCGGGGCTCTGCTCCTGGCCCGCACCCAGGGCCCCGGCTGCCAGCCCCACACCCAGAGCTCCATGCCCATCCCCAGCTGTGGCCCCAGGCTCGGCCCACTTACCTCTGTCTGCGCCCTCCCCTCCTGGAGCCATGGCCTGATCCTGGCCCCAACTCTAGGGGGCGGCGGGGAGCGCGGACTGGAATAAGGAGGGGGGCAGCACCATTGCCCCGGCTCCTGGTCCCAGTTGCTTTCTCCTCACATAGCTAGTTCCAGACTTTGTTCCTCAGGCCTTCCATCCCAATCCCAGCCACTCCCAGTTCCCCCACTCCTTGTCTCCAGTCTTCTTGCTCAAACAATAGCAGTTCTCCCCCACACACTGTGCTTCCTCTTCAGAGCTGTCACCCCTCCCCCTCACCACCTGCCCCTCTGGGCCTCAGTCCCAGATTCCTTGCCCAAGTAGTCCCAGTTTCTCCACCACCTACTGGCTTCCAGTCCCCCCCCCCCCCACACACACACACACCTTTCCTTCCCCGGCTCCCTGTTCCAGTCTTCTTGCCCAGCTAGTCTCAGTCCCTCCAGCTCCCAATCCCGGTCTCCTTGCCTAGCCAGTTCCAGTCTCCTCCTCCTCCTCCTCCTCCTCCCTACCCCAGCTCCCACTCCCAGTGCCCCCTTCTTCCTACTCACCTCCAGTTCCAGTTTTGGTGCCTCCAACCTCTTTATTCCAGTCTACTTCTCATGCCCCTCCCCACTGTTCCAGCTCTTGTTTACTCTGCATTCAAATCAGGCAGATTCCTCCTCCAGGCTACCTGGGACCAGCAGCGGGTGAGGTGGGAGGGAGGTCACTGAAAACACAGGAGAGACAGTCTCCCTTGTCTCAGTTCAAGCACCCAGACTTGGTGTAGCCTTCAACAGCCCAGAGCTTGCAATTACAAGGAACGTCCTGTTCAGCCCTGGGCTGGAGCATGCTGAGTGCAACTGGAATCTTTGGGGAATTTACCTGCTAACACTTAAGAAATCTATTACTGAGTGTGTGCAAACTATGATTTTTTTCAGGGGCTTGTAACTTGGCCAAACTTAGATGGATTTTCATGGGGATGACCAAAGGCACATTCCTGACAAAAGCCACCTTGCTACCAAATTTCAAGTACTAGCTTCAAAGCACGGAGGCGCTAGAGCTTTTCCATTTAAAGGTCGCCAGAATTTTTTTAACATGGACGAACAAATCATGGCCTTGATTTTGGAAACAGCTGAATCATTCTGGCTGAAATTAAGAAACAATAATCATTCTGAGACAGCCACCTGGCAAGGAAAATTTCATCACAAATGGTTAAAGTTTGGCAAAGTTCTAAGCAATTGTAAAAAGGGCGTTATAATGGGACATGTCGAGCAATCTTAATAATAGGAGGGACTGGAAGCACCGCCTATCATATGACACTGGTATGTCAATCCACTTATTTCGCAACAGAGTGAGAGCTTAAAAAATGTTCATGTTCTGTACCTTGTGTGTTGCCCTGGGACTATTTAAAAATGACCGAGATAAGAATGCAATATGTTATCATTAGACATGTTCTAATTCATGTGCTTGGTAAGACTCTGTCAATCTGATCTGAACACCAAGGAGCTTTTTAGATATTTTTTGTTAATCATTTGTCTCGGTAGGTGCAGGCACCCTAAGACATTTTTGGCTTGATAATGATAGTTTACAATAAGGGAGAATCCAAAAATATCTGTAAGCAAGAGTCCTCACACTTTGAGGAATCAAACTGGTCAGCAGAAGAGGGTTCAAGACCATCTGCCCTAGTTGCCCTTGACAGCTGCTCTAGTAACTGGTCAGTCTGAAGATCACAACTAGTTAGTGAAGGTAGCATTTTTGGCACTGGTTTCTCTCCCAGGGGTCAGTGTAACATCCATTTGGTTACAGACGTGCTGAAGACTAAATGCATGACCTCAGTCAGAGTTCACTGTAGACACAGAGAGCTGAGCCATGACCCCAGAAATAGTTCATCCTGCCTGCAGAAACAGGAAGGCATAGAATTACCTCAGGGAATAAGGTTACCGTCTTAAAAAGGGATGCTGAGTAAAATCAGCAACTGTTAATAAAAAGAGCTTGAAAGCTTTCTGAAGAAGAGTGACTATAGCAAACACCCATATAGATTTTTTGGCATGATCTTTTCACCTGTGGTAACTTTAAGGTCATAGGCTGGAGGTAGGGTCATCTCATCTGGCCTGCAGAGGGCAAGATTATATGTTCAACATCATAAGAAAAAAGACCTCAGAGAGCTGGTGGGTGGGAATGGAGAAAGAGAACGGGGGGATATAACATACGGCATGTTAGTAGGGTGGGATCTTTATAAAACAGTGTTATTGGGAAAAATGAAGATTTCTTGATAAATGATTATTTAGTTGAAAGAAACAGTGCAGCCTGACCTAATGAATCTAGGGTATGGAGATATGGCAGACACCCGGTATAGACAATAGAATTAACTCTGAGTGTCCCATGTAGACAAGCCCCAAGACTCCAGCACTTAGGGACAGACTGTGGTCTGGCACATTAGCAAGGGAGAGGAAGGCAGCATGAGGAATCGCCTTACTCCCTTGCACCAGCTACCCCGATGGCTGCTGGCAGTGCAGAAGAAGAAATAGACCATGCGGAGCTGCTATGTCCCACTCTCACATAGGTGATGTGGGAGCTGGGGAGGAATGGGTGGTACCTTGGATCTGCCCCGCTCCCCAAATGTACCAGGTAACATAGCTGTGCCAGTGTGTCAGACGACTCCCTCCCCTGGGGCAACAGGTAAATCAGAAGGGAGACTGTGATTCTGAGATCCTGCTCTGGATTGTTCCCGGGGCTGTGTGACAATGCACTGCCCCTTACTCTGGGCTTAGGGTGCAGAGTCATGACTGAGCCCGTAACTCTGGTGGGGAGCCACCAGAAGGCCACAAATCCTCACTGTCCCAAAGAAAACTTTACTTACTGTCCTTTAAACACAACCAGTAATTAGAGACAGGAGACAAAGTCCTCCTCAATCCTTCCACTGCAAACCAGAGACTACAGCAATTAACCTCCACATATGGTCTACACAAGATGCTGCCCCCTTCAGAACACTTCATTCCCCTTCCCAAGAGCATCATCCTGCAAACTTAACTCCAAGGTGACTTGGGGAAAAGGGCTTGTTACAAGACAAAGGGATGTAGCATTTAAAATGACCTCTGTAAGAGCCTGAGAAATCTGAGCTGTAGGCTTTCTGGCAGAGTTAATGACACCACAACTACCCCAAACAAGGAGAAGAGAGATATTTCATCCTCACCTGTGTGAGTGTATGGTTGTTATGATGACAGTCTGTTTCAGGGAAGCCAGAAATTGAGCAGGGAAACCAGGAAGCAAGCAGCGCCAATTTCTCTGGTTCTGTAGATGGGCATAATTGTCTCCATTCCTATTTAAATAGAAACTAATTGCATTTTTGAACAATGGATAAATACCATTTTTCCTCTATTGGTCGATCTTACAAAAGAACTTGGAGAGCTTTGCAGTTCACCAGAAATGGCTAATACAGGTAGTTAAATGAACCATTAATGGTCATCTGACAAAAGACTTCCAATCTATTAATTAAGAAACTGCACCTGCAAATAATAGGTTTTAAAACGCCCTTTTGCTTCAACCCTAAACTCCTTACATTGGGCATAAAGGGATTTGAACTTACATAACTGGAAAAAAGAGCAGTGATCCTTAAAGGCACAGTGTGACTAAGAAGATGCAGACATAGTATTTGATATACTCAGTTGTGATAAGCTAAACACCAGGGGCAGAACAACATACTATATATGGGACCAGTGGGCACAAGTTCCATCTAAAAATCCTTAACTATTTATTCTTTTTGTTTAAAGGGGCTCTACATTGGGATGAGGGGGAAGAGAAAAATGTAGTTTAATTCATTGCCAAAAGTGACCAAAAAAAAAAGGGCAGATATTGTCAGTGTTGATTTTTAGGGAAAATTTTCCAGGCAGCTTTGTTGTTATGCTGATCATAAAACCATTGGCCTGCTAAACCCAGGGTTGTGAGTTCAATCCTTGAGGGGGGTCATTTAAGGATCTGGGGCAAAAATCTGTTTGGAGATTGGTCCTGCTTTGAGCAGGGAGTTGGACTAGATGACCTTCTGAGGTCTCTTCCAATCCTGATATTTTATGATTCTACCCTGACAGAGTGTGTCCCAGGTTCTGGACAATCGGGAAACAAGATGTTAGGCTGTAAGCAGGTAAAAACCTAAAACATTGGCTATGCAAAAAGTGGATGAGAAATTATCAGAGGAATGTGTGAGATCTGTACCAAAAATAAAAAGAAGATTCATAGCACAGGGCAATGAAAAACGGAAGATGTTCAGGCAAACCATTAGATCAATGGCAAAGGAAACAATACTTTAATGAAAAGACAGAACCAAAGATTGGGTTAGGGTCAAAACTTTGACCTAAAGAGAGACAAGGGAGCATAGATAATGGCTGGACTTTGAGAATCTCAGATTATATACTTCTAACTGGAGACATCAGCAGAAATGGACAAATGTAATGGAGTGGGTGTGTGAATGTGTTAGAAACTGGCCCAAACTGAAAAGTTCAGAGCCAAATCTGGATTCAAATTTTCTACAAGTTTGCAGAGAGTGGGAGGGTGAATTAGACCCATCTCTAGAATGAATAAATAAAGTAGGAAAAATCATATTAAAAATGTTCTGGGTGAAATCCTTCCTCAGCAAAGTCAAGGAAAGGTTGCTATTGACTTTAACTGGGGCCAGAATTTCACCCTCAGTTCTCAGTGAGTTAAATCTGATTTTACAGAGTGACTGCTTGTTCTAACATTTAACTCACTGAGAACTGAGGGTGAAAATCCTGGTCCCACTGAAATCAGTTGGGGTTTTGCCACTGATTTTGTTGGCCCCAGGATATCATCCTTAGTTCTGAGTGAGTTAAATGTTGGAACAAGCAGTTACTCTATGAAATAACACAATTTATTTCAGCTGACCATTTTTAAAGGGACATCTTTGGACCACATATCAGTTGCTATGACTAAATCCACAGATTAATTTTCAGGCCTACTTTTTTAAGGATTTGTTGGATCTCATTGTTGAATAGCTTATGAGCGCTGCCACTTAAGGAGTGTCCAAATTATTTTTGGCTGACAAACTTACACTTCCATTTTAGGATAATCAGCTTAAACCTCTGACCACCTCCACTTCCTCCCCAACCTCTCAAATCCCCACAGATACACTTTTGTTAATGACATTTTATTATTTATGTCTGAGGTGAATTGGGGCAACTCCACTGATTTTATGGAATTTACTTTAGTAGTTTCCTTATTGTTTCTCTTCTAAGATTCATATTAGTTATTATCCATAATATTTTATCAAATGTAATTATACACAATGCATTTTGCAATACACCTCCAATGATCATATATGCTACTATTATCTATCAAAACACACACAGTCATCCTCCATATTCTATCATTACCCATTCAATGATCATATAGTATGAATCCAAAGCACACTGAAGTCAATAAAAAGACTTCCATTAACTTCAATGGGATTTGAATCAGAACCATATTTAGTGTGTTCTCCTGTAAGTGTGCAAGATAATACTCAGGGCAATAAGTTAGAGCTATTCCTATTGGAAACACGTATTCTAAATTGTGATGTCCCATGAGATCTTAGAATCTGTATTCAACAACCTAGAACTTATTATGGACTTAAGTTACACTCATAATTAATAGTTGCTAAGATCAGTGTAAAAAAGAACCATTCTAAGGTACTGGCAATAAGTAATCAAGTTAAACATTGTGGATTGCCCTAATAAAGTGACCCAACAAATACAGCCCAGAAGAATGACAAGGATTTCAAGGAGGCAAAGGCCTTGTCCACACTAGCATTTTTTTCAGTGTTTCCCACTATTGCACTACCACAGGCAGCTCTGCCAGTGCTAGTTATGGGAAAGCATTACTGTAAGCTGGGCACTGTTGTTTTTACTACTGTATTGTGTAACCCTGGTCAGACCAGGTCTAGTTGACATGAAGATTAAAATGACAGTGGCTGCTGGGAGCTGGGTTGCACTTTGTAATTTTTAAAAACACAACTATCAAAGCCAGGAAATTCAGTTAGTTCCAACCGAAACAAAAACGAATCCCCCAACACTCAGAAATATTAGGCAGTCTGGAAATAAAATACCCCCCACAACCCTACTTATCACCACCTCCCTCGTCTCTTTCAGGATCTAATTTGACAAGAAAACCATTTAGCAGCTCAACAGCTTGACAATATATGGGCAAAAATGTATTATGAAAATGGAAAGAAACTGTTGCATTATGCACAGTTGAGCAATTTGCCTGAATAGAGTGTCAGTAAAAATGGAGGGAGAGATTTCCCACTACCTTTCCTCACATTAAATAGTCCATTACTTCTGAGTAGTCGTATTGAAGTAATCAAATCAGGGAGTAAAGTATGGTCAAGGCAAAAAAGGGTGGCAGTCTATAACTCCAAGTAACGACCAGAGGATATGGCCAAGTACTTTTTAAAGGAAAAATGGCCCATTATTCACTGTGTAATATAATAATTACATTTCTTCCAACTTTTATGGAGAAAATCCTCACACTTGTCTGAAAATGTTGATCTGCAAGGTTGGACATTGTCTTCCCTTTTTCTAGATTATCTTCCAACTTGGAGGCTGTGTGTATATTCTGTATTAATTTCCTTTCTCCTAAATATGCATTTTAATCAGTAGGAGCCATATGTTCCCATGGCCTGCCCTGAAAAGCATAGCAACTTACTACAAACACTGCTTTGAAATCCTGAGGACAAGCCAACACCTCCTACTTGGTAGGATGCCATGTCGACTTACAACACAGGCATGATCTCAGGCAGATGAACCCTAACAGCCTCAAAAAGTACAAATGAAAAGGTGGCTGGTGGAAATGTTGGAAAAAATAAGGGTAAAGCCAAACATATGATTGATACCTTAGGGAGAGAGGAAAACAACATAACAGACAGAGCATGTTAATGCTGCTCAGGGCTATAGCTTATGAATGGCAGATATATGCAATTTGACAATAGGAAAAGTTTCAGTGGGTTACCAAGCACACAGGTGGAGATGTGCAAATGGTGGAGATGTGTGGATTTCATCACAGACTATATTAATAAAAGAGCTGCGAAAATGACTGCTAAACTACTCCTGTCTAGTAGCAGGACCAGTGGCTAAGAGATGTAGCTAAGCAACTTATTGGCATTAGGATCCACTTAAAATACTGCGCCACTGTAGAATCAGACAGCACCACAGCCACGTTGCCTTGATAGCATCACCAAATATTACTGGGTTCTTCCTCTAGAGCTGTGAAGGTCACTTCTGGGATGCTCCTGTCTTCGGATGACCAGCATTTGTGAAACAAAACACTGCGGTTAGAGTTCAAGCTCATGTCTCCCATGTGGAAGCACTAGCTCATGAGTTCTCATCTTGGAGGTCATAACCCTCAGATTGGTTGCAAAAAGGTGTCAAGGCGTCACAACCAACTTGCCCCTCTCATATTGAAATGAGAGGTAGGTCCTGGTAGAAAAGTGGAAATTAAATTCACTGCACTGGGCCATTGGAAAACTTGTATTTATTTATTACAATTATTTGTAAAATAGCAAGACAAAATGAAACAATAGAGAAGAAGACTGGGGCTAGGTTCCCTGGTGAGTGAAGAGGTTTGACAGAGAACAAAATGATCTTACTCCTGTTTTCATTCAATGTATTTGTCTTTCTCCTCTCTGAGGCATGAGATTTCAGGAGGAAAATAAAGGATTTTGGTCAACTGAGAGTAGCTCAAAAAATAAAGAATGAAGAGTACCTATATTGCTGCTTTAATTGTATCATTCCTTTATCCTCTTGTAATTATATAGCAATCAGGACCATGTCTAGTCCTCTTCACCAACACACAATATATACTCATTTTTTTAATAGGGCTTGTAAAACCCACCCGGTACTCACAAATACTCAAGTTCTTCAAGCTTGTGAGCCAAGATTCATTTCCATTAACGGCAAGGGAAACAATACGGGAGGAGCACTTGAATAGCCCAACACATCATTTCTGGAGCTAGATTTCTGCCAAATTTGGAGAAAGTTTCTTCTCAAACAAAAATTTTAAAGAAGTATTCTTATGCTGTCCTATCTTATTTCTTCTGGTCAAAAAGAATAATAAGAAAGATTTTTAAAAATATATGTGAAGGACTTTATATTGTGTTGGAGCTGGTCACAACAGCATACACACAACCACACACTTGCACTCTAATACAAAACCTTAGTGGTGACATAAGCAATACCATGGCAGAAAACTCCCCCCATGTAGTGTGACAGTCAGATGTGCCGATCTGTTGATAGAAGTGAATCTGAGATTGTGCTTAATGTTTTGCACAAATATGTAAGTTTGATGAAGTTGGGTGAAAGCCTAATGGAGCTTGTTAGCTCACTGTAGGCAATGCAAAAGTGGTAAAAAATGCAGGAAGCTTTTCCTTTAACGTCTTGTTTCCGTGCTTTTATGGTTGGGGCTGGTGTGGTATTTCCTGAGACAACCTTAACTGTCACAAAACCAAGTTTTTGTTTCTTTTATAGTTCGTGTTTCAATGTTCAGAGGCTTTCAATAATTATAATAATAAAATTAATTATATATTCATTTATAGATGTAAGCAGAGTCAGGATGAGCTCTACCCTGACATCTGGTGGTGAATTGTGGCGAGTTGTGCAAAAGAATTTCAGGGGCTGATCTTGTTTGCATAGGCACACCCACCCCGCCTACCATGATCCCACAGCAGCCCAAATGGTCACTTTGTCTGCTGTCGGATCCCCAGTTTCTCTGTTACTGGGGCAGGAAGAATAAAGGGTTGTTACCCTGATTATGTGAAACAAGGACAGTGGAACTGTTTTATGACAGAGGGACTCGCCATCAACTAAGTAGCACTCGCTAGACAAGGGACATGGGTTCCAAAACCCAGTAAATTGAGAGAGGCTGGAGACAGATAGCTGTACCTGGTGGTGTGGGCTGCCTTTGAGGGCCTGAAACAACAACTGCACCTCTCTCTCTCCTGTAGAATATCAGAGCTAATTTTGATTCTATTAGGAGTCTAGTTACAGGCTGCTGAGCTGAATTCATTTTGGGCCAATGTTGCACCAACACTGAGGTTCCCCTACTACAAGCTGAAATCACCTAAGAGCTGAAATCACTGAGTGCTGTGTTAAGTAGTGGGGGGAGGGGGCTGAAGATATGTTTCTGAACGGTGAGTGGAGCGGAACAGCTGGTGGAGCACAGCAGTTTGTGGGATGACTGGAGTGGCTTGTGGGATGGCTGGTGGAGCAGAGCGGCTGGCAAAGCAGAGCAGTTCGCAGGATGACTGGAGTGGCTCACAGGATGGCTGGTGGAGTGGAGCGGAGCGGAGTGGCTCGCGGTGAAGGCTGCAGCAGAACCCCATGGAGAGGCGGGGCAGTTGGACCACGTTAGGTGCCCCTTAACACCCCTGCCCCCCCATTTCCATCCAGGCTGGGAGGTAATCTCTGCAGATAAACTTTTGAACTCTGGGGCTGCACTGACCAGGGACAGAGACTTTGGGGGTGTTGGACTTTTGGGACTTTGGGTGATTTTTCGGTTGCTGGACTCAATAACCAAAGGAAAAGACACAGCCCAGTTTGCTGGGGTGGGTCTTTACTCATGGTTTGGCCTATGAACCATAGTTGTGGTGTTTTCCCAATTTAATGCTCATGTCGTTTACCTCATGTTATTAAAGATTTTCTGCTACACCGAGACTCTGTGCTTGTGAGAGGGGAAGTATTGCCTCTTTGAGGTACCCAGGGGTGTGTGTAAGACTTTCCCAGGTCACTGGGTGGGGGCTCGAGCTGGTTTTGCGTTGTGTTGTTGGGAGGGGACCCCTATGTACTGAACCCGGCCCTTACTGCCATCAACTCGGCCTGGCAGAAGGGTTACATAAGATACTTATCACTAGCATTTGGAGCACAATGGATCAGCTGAAGCAGAATCCTATTTACTCTTTCTGTGAGAAAGACTAGAGAATTCTCCTCTTTGGTTGTTGAAATAGGAGCTAGCATTTCTTAAAGGAAGCCACTCTGTGAAAATGACACACATATTCAGGCAGTAGTTTAACTTGAATTATGAGATTCCCACTGTAACCCCTATTCGGCTTTGTAGATTCCCTTATGTTATTTAAGGAGTTAGTGTCCAGTATATCTTTGCCCACTGAAAATAGTTAAAAATTCTAGACACAGATTGGCTTGGAGTGGGGAATGTAGGGAGCCAAGCTAATATAAAATGATGGGAGGGTGCTTGTTTGGTAAGTACTAAAACAGTCACAGTTATATATATCTAGTGGTTCTTCATGATCATTTATGGTCATGCTTATTATGTAGTACATAAGTAGTTATAAGGACAGTACATAAATGTATCTTACTTTATATATACTCCCCTATACGCATTCGTTCCCTGCTATTTTTTTTAACATTAACAAAAATATTATAACAGAAACAAAAAAGCCTAACTCCAGAGAAGAAGGTTGGTCTTGTGGTTAAGGCACTGCCCTGTGGTTTTGGAGAGTTGGGGTCAAAGCTGGTCACTTAATCTTTCTGGGCCTTAGTTCCTTGTCTGTAAAATGGGGAGAGTAGCACTTCCTGTCATCCATCCTTTGCCCGTTTCATCTACTCAAGCCTCAGTTCTGCAAGCACACATGCTGAACTTTCTCACATGAGTAGTCTCATGGAAGTCCAAACGAAAGAGATAGTCAATGCGATGACTCATGTGAGTAAAGTTAAGCTGATCTGTAAGTGTTTGCAGGACAGGGGCCTTAAACTGTAAACTCTGTGGGGCAGAGACTTCCTCTGACTCTGTATATGTACAGCACTTAACCCCATGGCAACTTCAAACTTGGTATTGGCCTCTGGGTGCTAATGTAATTCAGATAATATATTTACTATCATGCATGCCCTAGTTACATAAATATATAAAATATTAAAAACAAATACTATTTTAAAATACTCCCTGATGTTTCGCCTTTTCTGTGAGAGGGTCTCTCTGAGCTTATTCATGGAGGCCATTTTCCCACTAACAAGCAGGAGGCATTGTAGGAGACATTAAGACAGGAAGAAGCCTATACGCTGGAGGAAACTAATTAAAAATCAACATTACATTCAAAATATTCTTGTTTAGGGGAGAGCAGTTTTACCAAATGACTGTTGACAGAAGGGTGATGGAGTTGCATTGTGGCTTTCGGTGCACAATAGCGAAGAATTTCACCTTCAGTTATGAGGCCTGAATTAAGATATTTGACTTTTAGCTGGAAATTAGTAAATGCATCCACTTGCCTTCAGTTTAGAGCTAATATACTGCCAACACAGGCTGCTTGTATACGAGTCAGCTCTTTCATTGCTTCTCCTACATACACTGAAGTAACTGAAGATGTGCATCTTTCCCCTGTGGGTTCAGAAAATCATGTCAAATTGCACTGAGTTGAATAAATTCTGCTTTTAGTTTGGCTGGTGCAAAGCCATGGGCTTCAATCAGAAATGAAAGGGAAATTTGGTCCAATATATATATTTTTTCTTCTGTTTCATGGCCATCTTTACATATCCATTTGCTCTAAAGGAACCTTGATAGATGTATTTTGAGACTATTGCTATTTAGTTACAAAGGAAGGCTATACAACTGAAATGACAATAAAGCAATGCAAAAAAAATGGTCATGAGTGGTCAAGTTCTACTCTCATTTATACCAGTGTGAATCCAGAGTAACTCCACTGACTTCCACAGATTTACACTGCTGTAACTGAGTAGAATTTGACTCAATCAAAAATCATTCACATTGATTTCAATGCAGCTATACCAGTGAGAAATTAGCTTCAGTTTGTGGTCCTGAGATGATAACTCCATGGAGTGCATTAGGAAATCACTTCTGAGCTATGTGGAAAAAAATATATTGTGTCCCCATTATATATGAGCAAATATTGCTCAAACGCTCAAATTTATTTATTGATTTATTTTGATTTGATTTAAATGTTTAGATTTAATACACACAAAACGCCTCGTCCAGGATCTAGGTGCCCTTAATATGCAAATGTTAATTTCACAATCATTAAGAAGCAAAGGTGCTGAGCACTCAAAAATCCCATTGAAATCAGGGGGTGTGAGAGCTTAAGCACCTTTGAAAACAATCAGGCCATAGAACAGCAGAACATTCCATTCCTGCTCATATACACAGCAAACACAACATAAACCAAAGCAAAATCTTCCCTCACTCACATTTTCAAAAGAAACCTCACCCACAAACTCCTAAGCCCTTAGATACCTGCTCAAAGAGATGAATTCTGTAGCATCTCTTGAAGATCAAGAGATTCATGCTAGTTCAGATCAAGGAATGGACCATGAATTTCAAAATCCAGGGACTCTCACAGAAAACGCCTGCCAGCCGGTGCTTTTTCTCTGTTGAGGTTGCTCCAGCTTGTGCACGTCCACTGATCTCAACTGTGACAGTTCAGCAGTGGAAAGAGGTGGTCTTTCAGGTGGGAAGCTCCCAGGCTTTAGAGCTTTCTTTATAAGTCAAAAACTACACCTTGTATTCTTCTACCTGTGAGCCAATGGATAACCCGTACAGATCATGGTGTGCTGACATCATACACTTGATAAACCAACTTCTGCATTTTGTACTAACTTCACCTTCTGAATCAATGTAACATGTAGCTCCATGCAGAGTGCATTGCAAGCGTCCAGTCTAGAGGAGACAAAAAGCGCAGATCCCAGTAGCAAGAGAAAAGGAAGCAAATCTCTTTGCCGAAGACAGATGGCAAATAGCAGTTTTGGTCACTGCCGCAGTTTGTGCAGCAGCAACTGGAACCAGAGTCTAAGGCCTGGTCCACACTAACCCCCCACTTCGGACTAAGGTACGCAAATTCAGCTACGTTAATAACGTAGCTGAATTCGAAGTACCTTAGTCCGAACTTACCGCGTGTCCAGACGCGGAAGGGAGGCTCCCCCGTCGATGCCGCGTACTCCTCCCGCCGAGCTGGAGTACCAGCATCGACGGCGAGCACTTCCGGGATTGATTTATCGCGTCTAGACCAGACGCGATAAATCGATCCCAGAACATCGATTGCCTGCCGCCGGACCTGGAGGTAAGTGTAGACGTACCCTAAGCTGCAAACTTTTGAAAGATGGGATAGCTGAACACCCTCAATCAAGGGAGCTGCTATAATCTCAGCCAAATACTCCAACTGCCTCCCTTACCCACTTTTACCACTGCAGCTTTATCCAGATTGAGTCGAGCCTACTCCCTGTCATCTTTCCCACAGGCTCATCCAGACACTGGAAAAAACACTCCATGACAACATGCTCTAGCTCAGGGGTCGGCAATCTTTCAGAAGTGGTGTGCCGAGTCTTCATTTAGTCACTCTAATTTAAGGTTTCGCGTGCCAGTAATACATTTTAACGTTTTTAGAAGGTCTCTTTCTATAAGTCTATAATATATAACTAAACTATTGTTGTATGTAAAGTAAATAAGGTTTTTAAAATGTTTAAGAAGCTTCATTTAAAATTAAATTAAAATGCAGAGCCCCCTGGACCGGTGGCCAGGACCCGGGCAGTGTGAGTGCCACTGAAAATCAGCTCACATGCCGCCTTCGGCACACGTGCCAGAGGTTGCCTACCCCTGCTCTAGATGTTCACCCACACAATACAGGCTTAATGCAGGAATCACTGGGTGAAATACTATGTTTTGTGTTAGGCAGAAGGTCGGACTAGATGGTCATAATGATCCCTTGACCTTAAAAGCCATGAATATATGTGGTTTGAGAAACAGAAATCAGGTCCAGATGCTGACCCATTAGGACCACAGATGTTTTAGTTTTTGTTACTGAATAAGCTTCGCCAAAATAAACCAGTCTTTATAAAAAAATCTTGTATGATTCAGTTTTATTACTCCGAGGGTGATTTTTTTTCCTACTAGATTTAAATTTGACTAGCTATAGTCACAGAACGATGCTTGAGGTTTTTCTAATGGTCTGAAAGTACTCGCACAATAAATAGACATATGTCTTATCTGGGGTGGTTTTAAGGCTAACTTGCATTTTTTCCCCCTTCTGTAGTGCAGAAGATTGTTCCATTTGCTACACTGCTCTCTGCTCCAGCATGAGAGTAACTCCTGGACACACATAAAGAGGATGCCTGGCAGATGCAGGATCAAAATGCCAAGTTCTGGAATGTATTTTTTTAGCAGTGGCATCTGGGGCTATTGATGGCTCCCTGACTGGTTCCTTATTTTTGTATGGTCTCTTGGCTGACTCCCGTGCTGGCAATGCTGCCAACCACAGAACTGCCTAGGGGCTGAAATAAGGTTCTGCTCCTCCTCATGAGCTGTCTTCACGCTGCTTTTGCTGAATGCTGACTAAGGCGGGCTCACCCTTTGGGAAAGGTTCTGTGCAAACATCTTACAAGATCCACCATCAAGACTCTTTTTATGGAAGGACGTGGCCCCGTGTATGTCTGTGCGGTATATGTATGGTGTGGATTTGCTGTAGCATTGGACTTTAAGCTATCCCATCTGGATCGCTTATCTGTGTGGTAACCCTAGTTTTCTTGTGACAGAAGGTCTACCTCTCTGCTACTGAAAAACCAAAACCACCACAAGTGTTTTTATTAAACTTGCATGCACTTAAGCCATTTCTTTGAACCCTTACAATTCAGCACAGTGTTCGCTGGCTGTGAATGTCTTCATCTGGATTTAAAAGGTAGGAACAATGCAATGCACTTAAATCCCTTAACTGGAAATTTCTTGCCTTTCATTTGTTTAGCCACAGTAGAGAAAAGACTAGTCACAAAACTTTCCTCTGTACTTAAGAAGATTTAGCCTTTGAAGTAGTAACAACAATGCTACTGTAATAGAAATAAAGCCTGCACTTCTTACACTGAGCATATTTTCTCCTGAAGAAATACACTGCAATTGCACTGATAAAATGGGACTTGCTAAGCAGGATGGCTTCCCTGCTCTACTCTATGTTGAACTTTTACAAGCAAGCCATAAACACATAGATACCAAAGAGTTAATTTGCGTTTTTAAACCTCCTTCCCAATATCCTCTCTCATTCCTGCATAAAATCCCCATGTCCAGACATCAAATCAGTAAACCCTGTTGCCTGTCAGAGAATACAATGTCAGGCCATTAGTATGTTAATAAGTCCGGAGGGTGACAGGTGGCCTACTAGACAGCTCAATTAAGCTGCTCATTAAACACACGCTAACGAACAGCCAAGGCAGGGCCTGAACAGCACCATTCTGTAATGACATGATGTCAGAGCGAACAAATGAGGAAAAATAACAAAAACATTACAGCAGTGACAGACGCCACTAATAAGGACCCCTTGCACTACATCAGCCCTCAAATCAATGAGCAACAGGGATCAAAAAACTCGACCCAACATTCTCAGGGGACTGAATACAGCAAGATTTTTTTGGTCAGTTTTTTTTTTTTTTAACTAAAATTATCACAGAATATCACAAATTAACAGTGGGGAGAAATAAAGAGACAGAATTTATTCTCTGTAAGGCAGTTACAAAATCTGAAAAATGTGCAATATAGGGTTTGAATGAAATTATTTAATGGGATCATCATTTAAATTTGACTAATATTTTTTTTTGCACGTAAGCTAACAGGTTTGAATTATTTACTGTACCTGCTCTGCCTACTCACTCAGCATAGGTCATGTTAGCATTTAAAGAACATGTAGCTAACTTTTTAAATGCAGATTTGTAGTTATTATTTTTAAAAAGGAGACTTTTAGCAGCTGGTAGAGAATTCTATCATTTTCAAGTAAGGGGTTTCCTGTGTAATAAATTCAAGCATCCAACTGGTGCTGAAATGACATTTGAGTTCCACATTGCTAAACTAATAGGCTGGCTGACCATTATAAGGTCATGACCTTAACTCTTATCCAAGTTGCAGAGCTGTGTTACACGGAGGTATCAATTCTTAATGTATTTCCTTAAAGGTCTAACTCAAGATTTACACTAATAACTACAATGATAAATTTGACCAGCACAGTCAATTTGTAGCAATAACTTTACCGGAGAACGATAAGATCTGTTTTAAAGCTATTAGAAGATGGAGGGAAACAGCTGCAATAGAAGCAGGTTTGCAGAAGCAAATTATATTTAGAAAGTTCCCACCAAACTCCTGTGATTTTTACCAAATACCAGCCAAATTCAGCCCCCAATATAAACTAGTGTAGGATAATTTGATTTTCCATTGCCCTGCACCTTGAATATACCACTGCAAAGTGGGCATAAAAGGCTGCCAAATCAAAATGGTTGAGGTTTGTACTCATTTGGTAGAAGGCAAATGACTACATCAAAGTGCAACACAATGGAAAATCAGGCCCAGAGACTGCAACTCCAATGGGACACACTCACCTGTGATCTACACAATGGTACAAGGTGGATGTCAGAAATAAGATGAGTTTTAAGCGACAAAATAGCATGTTTTGAACCAATGTGGTGATGTAAAATGAGTGGAAGTGAGGGCTTATCTACAGTTTTTGTACTGCTCTCACTTTATTGGTTTAGAAATGGTAAGTTCATGGATATAAATTATACCCTTTGTATGGCATAACTGCATCCACACTAAGCAGTTGTATTGCTTTCTAAACTGATACAGTTAAATTGGTACAAAGCTTATGTGTAGACCAGCCTTTGTGTGTCAGTGGCCAAATTAAAATTAGTCACAGCCCCAGTTGTGGTGAATTTAGGTCTGTGGGCAGAAGGGATTGTAGCTGGAAAAATAAATGGGTAAAAACAGCTCTTTCCATATACACTTAGGGTCAAATTCTCTGCTGGCATTACAAGATGAAATTCCATTGAAGTCAGTGGGGTTGCGCCCACTTCCACCACCAGCAGAGAATTTGGCCCTCTGATTAGCTGCTTTTTCTGATACACCTTCCTTTCATTCTACTGGTGGCTGTTGCACAAGGACTGAAAGACAAATCAGTGCAGGTTACATTACTTTACCATTTGAGCCCATTGCAATATATGTGTAGCTCATTTATACCACCATTTCTGTTATAGAATCATAGAAATGCAGGGCTGGAAGGGACCTTGAGAAGACATTAAGTCCAGCTCCCCGCACAGAGTCAGAACTAAATAAACCTAGACCATCCTTGACAGGTGACTGTCTAACCCAGTGTTTCTCAACCAGGGGTATGTGTCCCCCTGGGGGTACTCAGTGTTCTTCCAGGGGGTACATCAACTCATCTAGATATTTGCCTAGCTTTACAACAAGCTACATAAAAGCACTAGCGAAATCAGTACACGCTAAAATTTCACAGACAATGATCTATTTGTACTGCTGTGTCTACTATACACTGAAATGTAAGTACAATATTTATATTCCAATTGATGTATGTTATAATTATATGGTAAAAATGAGAAAGTAAGCAGTTTTTCAGTAACAGTGGGCTGTGATACTTTTGTATTTTTATGACTGATTTTGTAAGCAAGTAGTTTTTAGGTGAGGTGAAACTTGGGGGTACGTAAGACAAATCAGACTCCTGAAAGGGGTACAGTAGTCTGGAAAGATTGAGAGCCATTGATCTAACCTGTTCTTAAAAACCTCCAAGGATGGGGATTCAACAACCTCCCTTGGAAGCCTATTCCAGAGTTTAACTACCCTTATAGTTAGAAAGTTTTTCCTACTATCTAACCTAAATCTCCCTTGCTGCAGATTAAGTTCATTACTTCTTGTCCTCCCTTCAGTGGACATGGAGAACAACTGAGCAGTCCTCTTTATAACAGCCCTTAACATATTTAAAGACTGTTCTCAGGTCCTTCCTCAGTCTTCTTTTCTCAAGACTAAACATACCTAGCTGTTTTAGCCTCTTTTGATAGGTCAGGTTTTCTAAGCTTTTTAACCTTTTGTTGCTCTCCTCTGGACTCTCTCCAATTTGTCCACATCTTTCCTAAAGTGTGAAGCTCAGAACTGGACACCGTATGACAGCTGAGACCTCACCAGTGCTGACTAGAGTGGGACAATTACCTCACGTGTCTTACATACGACACTTCTGTTAATACACGCCAGAATGATATTAGCCTTTTTAGCAACTGTGTCACATTGTTGGCTCATATTCCATTTCTGATCCACTATAACCCCCACATTCTTTGCAGCTGTACTATCACCTTATTAACCGGTTATTCCGCATTTCGTAGTGGGGATTTGATTTTTCCTTTCTTAAGTGTAGTACTTTGCACTTGTCTTTATTGACAATCACTTTCTTTGAGAGATATGAGATGCATGCCCACTTGAATACTTGCCGTTCTGGGCATAATTTTCTCAACATTGGCTTGGTAAAAAAACCAAAACAAAACAAAATGTATTTCTTTATCTAGGGGAACATTTTCACCAGATTCTGCAATGGTGTGCAAAGGTGGGGAATGCAGATGGTACCTCCCAACCCTTGTGTTACTCCTGCACGAGAGCTGGCCATTATCCTGTAGGAAAGCAAATCCTTTCATGTGCTCTGGCAGGTGCTAGCTTTCCAAAAGGGGGACCTTACGTCATCCACTAGCCCATGATGCTGGCAGAGTGCTCAGCTGGGAGCATGCTGCACCCTCTCCAAAAATGATAATGCAACCACTCTCCCAGGGGCTCCTGTCACAACAGAGCCCCTCTGCTAATACCTGTACCTTTAATTACATGATCACATACTATTTTTTCCACCAGCCCCTTGCCACATTCAGTGCACGGGATGAATTCAATATTTTGTTTCTTTCTTGTTGCATAAATAACCTTAATTCTGGCATTTCCTAACTTTTGAGTGCTTGACTTAATAATGTTTTCAGTGTCCTTTTTGTGTGTGATTTTTCTAGCTTTTTATAAAGCAAACCAAAACACCCCCTCCCCTGAAATTCCATTAAGTAGCATCATATAGACACCCACATGGGTCAACAGCAGGGATGGAACCACCACACAGACCTCTGCCACTTGAACTAACACAGTAACTGATAGCAGTAGTAGTCAGTCACTCACTCTCTGTGTAGACCGCCACTAGAGAGGGATGGGGCACTTTGCCAATGGGCTGCACAGATGTTCGCTGACAGCAGACTCAGGAATCTTGGGTTCCATTCCAGGCTGTGTAGAGGAGCGTGCTCTACTAGACAGACTCTTCTCCCCGTTCTTCCCAAGTTGGACCTTTTTTGCCTCATCCCTTCCAGTTCCTGTCCCAGTCTTGTCTCTTTCCTCCCCCGGCTCTTTATCCCAGTCCCATTCTCAGTTTCTCATGCTTCTTATCCCACTTCTGGCAAGTCGTAGTCTTAATTCTCCAGAGTCCCAGTCCCAGTCTCCCACACATACCCTAGGCTCCTTCTCACAATCTACTCCCTGCACCTGGCCTTCCCATAGGTCTGGGTCTTGTCCCCTCTGCATTCAAATGAGTCCACTTCCTTCTCCATGCTATCTGGGCTCAGCATGAAGGTCACTGACAGCACAGGAGAGAGAGTCTCGCTGCTCTCAGGTCAGGTGTCCAGCCCCAAATCCACACAGCCTGCAGCAGCTCAGAGCTGCAATTGCAGGGAAAGTCCTGCTCAGCGCTGGGCTGGAGCATGCCCATTGTGGACACTTACCTGGTAAAATTACAGAAGTTTCTACTCAAAGGGAACCTGTGCTTGTGTGGGCTTGAGGCAGGGCTAGGCAGGCTGCAACACAATTGAGTACTACCTATTTGGTTACCTCCTGCAACTGGGGTTGGGGTGCATCTTACCTGTAGTGCAAGAATTCCATTCTGATGGTGCTTCTGGGGGGCTGTGAGGGGGAATGTTGTTCATCCAACAAACCACTCTGTCAGTGGGGGTAGTAGAACTTTACCATGATCTTTGTCCTCCACCATCCACAAGCTGGTTCTTTTCTTCATCCTCACAGGTCACCATAGTTGCCTAGTGATTTATGAGAAGCAGGAGGGAAAATGGCAAGAGTGCTAGTGGCAAAAGTCTTGGCATGGATCTGACCAACTGCATAATAAGGAAGTTTTAAAAAGCTACAGTTCTGAGGGAGGTAACTCGGGGAAAACCCCCAAGGCATCTTTTAAGTGCTTGTCACCACAGTATGGAAATACGCACCATTAGGGTGTCACTTCTAAAGCACACCAACATATTAAAGTGGTCTGTAACAGTGTGGTACCCACCTCTCACAAACACCCCTTCTGGTTGGGTATGTCTGTGGTCTTTAAGTAGTTCTGGCCCTGGTATCAGGCCGTACCCCCAGAGGCGGATTATGGTTTTGTGGGGCCCTGGGCCAGGGCAAGTGGGGGCCCCTCCCCATGCCTTCCACCTGCAGTCCCCGCCCGCCGCTCCTGCTGGGCAAATGGGTCTTGCCTCGCTGCACTCCCCCCTCTGCTCAGCACTCCTGCTGGGGAGCAGGATTGGGGCATGGGAGCTTGTCCTGCCCTGCCTGGTGCTCCTGCTGGGGAGCAGGGTCAGGGCATGGGGGCTTGCCCCACTCCCTGGCAGGACCACCGGGCAGGTGGGCGGAGCAGGTTGGGGTGTGGAGGTGCCCATTTTTCCAGGGGCCCCGGGCAGTGGTTGGCCCAGTGGTTAATCTGCTACTGTGTACCCCCAAGGCTTCCTCCCTGGAGACAATGGTTTCACTTTCTGTTTGTTCTGGCCACAGCTCTTCAGCTGGGCCACTAAGTAGTTCAGATCCCCTTCTGGGGGTTTATTGCTGTCCAATTGTAGGCCAGATCCCCAATGGCCTATGAGGAGAGACCTGGGCCCACCCACTACTCCAGGTCCCAGCCCAGGGACCCTAAGAATAGCAGTCACATGCCACCACGTCCCTTTAACTACATTGCTTTCAGTTCCCTGGGCCACTTCCCTGCAGCCCCAGCCTTTGCCAAAGCTTCAGCCTTGTCTCAGGGCTCATCTAAGTTCAGGCCCAGCAGCCAGCAAGGAGCTCTTCCTCACTGCCCCAGTCCCTGCCAGCACTGAGCTGTCCATGGTGCTACAATTCACTTTGGCCATCCAGGAGCACCTTCTCTACTCCTCTGGCTCCAGCAAGGAACTGACAGTCTGGCTCTGCGGCTCCTTTTATATGGCTGTCCTGGGCGCTTGATTGTCTGCTTTGCCTGTAGCCATTCTAGGCTGCTTGGAAGACTCCTCTACTGCTCCTTTCCTGGGATGGGTGTGACAAGACACTGAGACCTCCAGCAAGGGATCTCTGAGCCTAGTCCACCGTATCACATAGTCCATGTAGACCCTGCTGGTATGCACTAAAGTATCCCTGGTACACTTTAACGCAATGCTGTTCGAAACAATATTACTGGTACTACTAACAGTGCTACATTAAAGAGAACTGGGAACTTTCAGTGTGCACCAGCTGGGTCTACATGGACAAAGTAATGCGCAACACATTAGTGCACTTTAGAAATCACACCCCCGTAATGCTCGTTGCCCCACTGTGCAGACAAGCCCTGAGTCTCAGTGTGCTGATTGGTTTTAAGAAGTTATTTTGTAATAAAACTGATCAAATTAAAGGTATCATATATCTTGTGCAACACTCATACCTGCAGCCTTCTAACACATATGTGTGTCTTAGCAGGATGCTCAGGTATCTGCATGTTGTTGCTCCTCCAGGCCCCTGGGGATCACAGCACTGCCTGCTGAGCAGGCAGCCAGACTGACTCTCCTCTCATCGCTCACTGCCCTCTTTCCCTGCTGGCTGGTTGGCAGAAAGAAGAGCAGGTGGTGGCTGCTGCTGGCTGACACAATGTCCCTTGCTGCAGGCAAGGGAAGCACAACCCAGGAGAAAGTGATTGGGGCAGACAAATGTGAATAGGAAGGGAAACTGGGAGAAATCAAACTGGGGCCAGGAGGACTGAAGGAAAGGAGCAGAATTAAGGGAGCAAAAATTACAATTTCCCCCCAAGAAGGCATTGCCCCATCCCAACCCTTAAACTCACTCTTGCAACAAACAGCAACTGAGACTGTAACATCAGTGCTCTCTGCTACTGTGGATAATATCTTGAAAGGATAAAAGTAGGTCATCTCTGCTTGAGTTGAGGCCACTGCCACTCACCGAGTTATGAGAGATGCTGGGAATCCTTCATTCCACAGCCTGTGCTTTGGACCCATGCATCTCCTTGCTGTTGAAGGTCAGTGGGGAGGAGCCAGGTCCATTGTTGCCCACATGCCTCTTACAGAGGGCAGGTTGCCAGAATGCTCTAGTGTAGGTAGGACTTTAAAAGGAAAGCCTTGAGCACAGCAGCTTGCCCATGGCTCCTGAAATTGACAAAAGGGAGATATTGTTGTATCTCTCAGATGATTTTAGGATGCAATGTTTGGGTAGATTCATGGGTTGTGATTGTTTAAAATAATTGGCTACAGTTTAATCATTATGGCATCTCTGCTCCCCCTCCACACTGCTATGGGCAGTGAGGCAATCAAAACTGAGGGGAACCCATGGGGGAGATGCAAACGCACAACACTGCTGTTTCCTTCTGTTTGATGGTATTTCGCTAGCACCTCAAGAATTGTGAGCAGGTGACTTTCCCACCTGCTTTAAAACAGAGTCCAGAGACACCATGTAGGGTCAAAACTCACCCTCTTTCTGGGTTTTAACATTGACAAACCAATAAGTAATAAGACAACATAAAATCTGCCCAACCTTCTTCCCAGGCTTGGTTTCTCCTATGTTCCTTAGCTCACGGTTGCTCAGCCCACCCCCTAAGTCCCTCTCTACCTCAACCTAAGGTCCCTCAGCTGGACGGTCCAGCTCTGAAGCCTGCTGTTCCCTCCTTCCTCGCATATGTTCCCTTTAGGTTTGATATTGCTGGCAGGTGCTGAGGGAGACCATTAACCCATTTTTGCCCTGGTCTAGTGAGAGGTTTGTCCACCTCATCACAAGAATAAATAGATCAAATGATGGTGTCAATCAAAATGAAAATTACATTAGTAAATGAAAAAACTGTTGCTATACAATTATTAAATAATAAAAGAATCTGGTTTGGTGGTTTATGTGATTTTGAGCACTTATAATTTTAAGATCTTAACTGATTTTTACATTCTATAACAATTTGTGTATTATAGAGGAAATTCCTGAGCCTCAAAAGAGGAGAGAGGGTTATTTGACCGATGCATGGCTTTCTATTGCTGGCCAGCTAAAGACACTGGCCATGGAAGCAGCTGCTTTTCTATTCTATTCTTATTTCTTAAGTAAATGCTATTGGCTAATACCTATAATAAAAACAGCGTTAGATATGGAGCAGGGACTTTTTGTGCTTAAATTATTTGGTACCATGAAATGATCTTCATTAGTTCTAGTCAGCACTACACTTATAATACAGAGGCTTTAATTTAAAGAGGGGAATTATTCCTGTTATCATTTTAACTGTATTCTATCGGGACTCAAAGAATGAAATGCATCAGGTTTTTCAAATCTGCTGGGAATTTTCTGCCTACTAAAATTAAATAAGCTAACTAGGGTTTTAAATCTTTTTGCTACATAATGGCTAAAAAACTCCCTGTGACTAAGAAGAGGAAAATCAATATAATCTTTAGGGATGTATAGAAAGGAAGGACAGTTATAGTTATAGTTAATGCAGGAGATGGTGATTCTAGAGACCTGGTTTCTGCTCCCCGCTCTGACACATGCTTCCTGTGTAATATTAAACAAATCACGTAACCTCTTTGTGCCTCAGTTTCCCAACTGTAATCTGAGAATAATGATATCTACAAACAGGATGGATAAGCAGTTTTCCTATGGTCACCCTCCAAACCAGTGAGAAAGCTGAGAAGAGACTCAAATGGGTCTGGATCCCAGTCTACTAACTGACTCTGTCTCTGTATTAATACAGACCCTGCTCATGAAGAAGGTAGCCTCAGTGGTTACTGGCCTATAGGGGATCATTGGATTTCCTGGGCTACATAGGATATCTGGGTTGCTCCCACTTTTGGCTTCCCTTCAATAGTGACCATGCAATGCCTAATGAGTAGCCCTGTACTTCCTAAGGTGTCCCAACTTGGAATAAGGTACAATTGCTGATTGTTATTCAAATAGGCCTGATAAGACAAATTCAAAGTGACCAGGGGTGCTGGAATGAGAGGTGCAGGGGTGTTGCCGCACCCCCTGGCTTGAAGTGGTTTCCATCATAGACAAGCTTTAGTTTGGTTCAATGGCTCTCAGCACTTCCACTATAAAAACTGTTCTAACACCACTGAAAGTGACCCCTCTTCCCACCACCTCCATGAAGGACAAGATTTTTCAAACCATCCTGTTTTGTGCCCAGTCATTTGTACCTACGGTTACTTGGACGTCTTTAGACTTGCTTTGTGGGTCAGGAGGTTACTTAGATGCTGAAGTGGCAGTAGCTACAGGTGCAAAATGGTGCCTGCGTTATTCACACCTGCAATTTTGCAAATCTAAAATAGGAGGCTCAGTGAAGGCCAGGTTGATTATTTGCCCCCAAAATATCCATTCTAAGCTATACCACTCTCTGTTAACTCTCCCCTACCCCCACCCCCCATGCACAAGTCCATTGGTGGCTCTGGGGGAAGTGAAGAGAAAAACAAAGTCTCTGATAGTGGTGGCCTCTCTTCAGCCCCCATCCTAAACCCTTGGTGGAACATTCCCTCCCCTCCCTGCTGGTGTCTCTGACTCTTTCTTCATTTCCCTCCCCCATCCCACTGTCTCTCTGCCCATGTACTGCATCTGTGGGAACTGGCAAAAGAAACCACCACTATTTGCCACTCCCCTGGTTGGTCAGGAGGCTGATTCCCAATATGTGTTGCTTCAACAGCTTGCTACTAGAGGCCATCACAAGACCTGGGAGTTAGGCCATTAGCCAGGCATATGAGCGAATGGGTTCAAAGTAGCTGCCAGGCCCTATTCCTCGCTCTATGGCAGCAGAGGAAGTTTCCTGAAACAAGGATGGAAATTCAGCAGCTCTCTGACCTAGAGGAAATTCCATGAGACTCAGTCTAATAATTCAGCTGGTCTCTGTTGGCTTCTGCTGGACTGTTGGTTTAATTTACAGGACTGATGGACACCGGAGAAAACAGCTCCTGCAGTGAATCTGCTGCTCTGTTCTAAAACCTAACTGACCAACTGAAAGCAGCTAAAAATATTCACATGAATGTCCCTGAAGGCCAGTCTGCTGCTGGCTATGTGCTGTCCCCTTTCATGGCTCTGCTGCTTCCCACCCACCTCCACCAGCCAATTAGCTTTTGGAGGGCCAATTGCTGGATCTTAAATGTGTGTTCTGTGGCAGAAGCCACTCCTATATTCATCATGTGCCCCAAGCATTGCAGGGGCTGTCTGGGACAGGATTTGTACCAATGCTGGGAGAGACTTTTAAAGGGCTTCCATAGCCTGAAGATAAAGAATCAGTTGTGTGTCTATTGGACAGAAAAAAACAGCAATGAACTTACCAAACTGAAGACTAACCTTGTTCCCCCAAGTCTCAGGAAACAGCAAATGAAGAGTTTGCCAGGTCTCTCCATTGAGGGTGCAGGAGTCCCTCAGCCATCCCATCCAGAGATGAGTTCTTGTTTCGAAAAGAACTAAATCACAAAGTCGCCTTTTATTCTGAAAAGAGAACATTCCACTCTGTGTGGCCATAGATGGGAGTTACTGTCGCTTTAAGGCTGTAAGAACTCTTCTAGGTGGCATGGACCCAGCAGGGCAGTGGAGGGATAGACTGAATTTTCATGTCCCTTCGGCCAGGGACATATACAAGTGCATGCTACTAAAATGGCATCTTCCTCTTACCGTCGTTCCAGTGACCTCGAACTTGACCTAGGAATGAGAAGTAATTCGTTTCCATGTCAGCTGTCCCCCTCTGATCGTTCACCTACAAAAGGACACAAATTGAAAAAAAAAATTAAACCATTTCATGTAATAGGAATATTTTGGGGAAAATAAAGCACCTGCCAAGATGCTACTGACTAAACTATTTCTTGTGGCATGCACTGTATTTCCCTGAATAGTGGCTTCCTTCTCCATAAAGCAAATATGGGATTTGTGCTTTATGTATTTAAATCAATACACTAGTGAGCTCTGGCTGCCTGGGGCTATAAATGAAATGTTAGATAATATTCAGTGGAAATGGCTTATGAAGAGCCAGACTTATAAAAATAGTGAGTCACGTACCGCCTTCTTATTTCAAAGTAGATTGGTGGCATCCTTGGGGCTGACCAGGGCCGGCTCCAGGGTTTTGGCCACCCCAAGCAGCCAACCAAACAAACAAAAAAAAGCCGCGATCGTAATCGCGATCTGCTGCGGCAATTCGGCGGGAGGTCCTTCGCTCCGAGCAGAAGTGAGGGACCGTCCGCCGAATTGCCGCCGAACAGCTGGACGTGCCGCCCCTCTCCGAAGTGGCCGCCCCAAGCACCTGCTTGGTAAGTTGGTGCCTGGAGCCGGCCCTGGGGCTGACTACCTTTTTTTGCTTCCTTCTTAGACCCCAATTCTGTAGAAGTCCATGGGTCTCTTCATGGGTGCAGGATTCCCCTCCCACAGAATGAGTTGTCGGATTGCGTCGTTTGGTTTTCTATGCTATAGCTGTGCACTGAACAGTGTCGTCTTGTATGTCAGGTTTTCAGATGTCGGGCCCACTCCTGCAACCCTTACTTTTACAATTGGGGTGAAAGCCCAGCCCCACTGAAGCAGATTCCCCAGTGATTTCACTGGAGCCCAGATTTCATTTCTGACTCTTTTGTGAAGTTCCCTTGACTTCAATGAAACTGTGTGAATAAGGAGTTGTCATTCGATGAGGGTTGTAGAATCAGGCCCTCGCCTCTCACACTAGTATTAAATGGGCATCTTGCTGGTTTAGTCTAAATTATGTTTATAGTTTATTTTTAAAGGTGTACACACATCTTTAACATGGTTTTCTATAATTTAAAGATCTTTATTATTATTAAATATACTATGTGTCAGTTGGTAGAGGTCTATGCGCTGTGACTGGACCATACCTGTGTATTCTGATGGGTCTGCCTTTAACACTGTAAAATTAAATCTGCATGTGATTTACCATAAATATATACCAAAAATAAAATACATTGGCCCAACCTTGCAGCCCCTTACCCATGCCAGTAGTCCTACCCATGAGACAAGTCATTTGCATACTGCAGGATCAGCCTGCGTATGAGAGGTGCTGGTCAGAGAGTTCAGGGTGATTCGCCCCTCTGAGGAGCAGGACCTATGTTAGTGAAATAACAATACTTCCAGATTTGACAGTAAGTTGCCAGGTAGAAAATGGGGGAAAAGCTTGGAAATAATTGCTCAGAGAAATTGTCTCATTCCCGAAGTGAATATATATGCTACACAGATCAAAGAGAAAGCAATGGCAAGATATACTAAATCTGCTATCTAAAGTTAGGCTCCTAAATCCATGGTTAGATCTGACAGAAAAGAAACCTGCTTGTCAAAAGTGCTGAGCACTTGCAGCTCCTATTGATTTCAGTGGGATTTGGGGGTGATCACCATGTCTGAAAGTCTGACCTCTTATAGTTAGGTGTCTAAATATAGATGTAGGAGCCTAAATTTTAAGCACTGTTCATTTTCCCAGGCCAAATTCTACCCTTACATACATGTGCAGAGCTCTTTCAGAAGACAGAAGTCATGTGTATTAATCTGAGGACAGAATCTGAGCCCCATGTTTGATGAAAGTGTTATATTCTTATCTTCCTAGGGAGGCAGTGTGGTCTAGTTGATAGGGTACTAGATAAGGCACCAGGAAACCTAGGTTCTTTTCCTCACTTGACCACTGCATCTTGGTCAAGACATTTCACCTCCCTTTACATCATCTTCCCCTCACACCTTTAGCCTGTCTTGTCAATGTAGCCTGTACGCTTTTTGGGGTCAGGGCTGTCTATTTCTTTGTGTTTATACAGTGCCTAGCACAGGGGGGCCCAGTCTTGGTTTGGGCCTCTACAGCTACAAAAATTAGATCATTACCACTACCGTGCCTTCAAATGCCTCCTCAAGACTCACTTCTATTGACAGCCATAAAGAAAGTTGCCAATAATGGCTAAGGAGACAGCCAGCGGGATTGTTGCTATCTGTTTGATTTGTTTCTATATATTTTCTAATTAAAAAACTTTAAATGTCTCTAAACCATCAAGTCATGTACACAGCTGATCTATACGTCCACACATTTCTATCACTGTTCCTCTTCTTCTCTCTCTCTCATTTGCGTCATTAAACTCATTTGTATCTTTTCTTAGGGCCTGATCCAAAGTCAATTCAAGTCAATAAGAGTCTTATGGATCAGGCCCCAAAACTAGAATGCCATTTCTTCATATTTGTCAGCACAGCATCTAGCACAATAGGACCATGATCCTGACTGGGGATTCTTGATGCTACTACTGTCATACAAATATACAAATAAAAATGATCACAACAAAACACTGAGAGCTCGCTGAAAGAGAAGGCAAGTGTGAGCGTTCGGATACTGACTCCTGGACACAAGTAATTTGCATTGAATTGCCTTCATCAGAAAGAACACTGCTTTTTAGAAGCAAACAGTTTTTTCTGTTTGATTCACAATGAGACGATCTCTCTTGCTTGTTTGCTACTGGAAGACTTAAGGTAGCTGTGTGATGTGGGTGATCCTTCTCTCCCTGTTACCTTGGAAGAGGTACAGGACCAGAAGTAAGTCTGAGATAATAGGCAAAAGGCCTAGTCCTCCCCTCTTAGGAAAAAGTTATTGCCCCTCCAAATGGGAGTTTGTTTTTTGATTTTCCATGGTCCAGCCCTGTATTTATCACAGAAAGACACTTTAGAAGCCCTGACACTGATAATAACCCTAAATATACACAAGGACAAAGCACAGGGCATGCCTGTTTTGTTCCTACAGGCAAATTATGATCCATTCATTGTGCTCACACCGTTTTTTGTTTTGTTTATTGGAATGCTGTAATTTCTATTTAGATTCTACCATGTAATTAAATTCACTGAAAAAAGAGAGCTTATTACCTAGACATAAACAGTTTCAAAATGAAGCATGATTCCTATTGTGAAAGCAGCAAAAGAATAGTGAAAATTATCTCAGATTAGTTATTCTAATAGGAGAAAAACATGTCCCACTGTGAAACTTGTACTGAATCCAAAGGAAAAAGTTTATAGAGTGGTTTACATGAGATTTACTGGCAAAGGGCCTGGTCCTACAGTCATTACTCAGGCAAAACTCCCATTGAAGCCAATGGTGGGTGGTAAGGATTTCAGGAGTAGGTATATTATGAGTTATTTTTGCTTAACAATAGTGAACATGTACCTGAATGACAAATTATCTTTTACAATTAAAAATTAAACTAATCGGAAAGTTCAAACAGGTTATAACTTATTTGAAATGACTGGAAACTAGACTATCCTTGTAAATAGCTTATATTTATTTTCTACACTCAGTAACTGGTTAGGTTACTAGTCAATTTTAAAAAGGGATTATTACTGAACAAGCTTTGTTTTTAATTTTTGAAAAATAATATAATGACAATAGGTGCAATTGTGGTCTTTCTTTCTTTCTTTCTTTTTCTTTCTTAGCATTTCTCCCCACTTTCTCAGAAAGAGTAAATAAAATAATTAGCATATAGAAGATGGGAAAGAAAAAATATTTTGATCTGATAATTACTGTAGAGTGCACTATGCTCAAGCATATGTATGTATATGATATTTAAACTATTATTCTTTAAAATTATTCCTGTTTAATAGCCTGATCCTACAAAGGTTTATGTGTGTGAGTAACTTTGCACACTAATAACTCCATTGACTTCAGTGGGACTGGTCAGATGCACATAAAGCAGTTAGCCAATGCTTACACATTTATTGAAAGCTGCATGATATTTGGTGTTTTTCTGAAGGTCACAGCTCCTGGAATCATGTGATTACATGAGAATCACAGCTTTCATATGAAAAAATTAAATTTCTTGTTGCTATGTTTGCAAAGAAAAGCTTGAAAACGTTAACTTCAAAGGCTCAAAAAGGAGAAGGAAAATAAAAAGCCTACCCTTTTAAAAATATTTCTTATTTTTAAGCCTATCATTATTTTTGAACTGTTGGGGTTGACAGTGCTAATAAAGATACTCACATATGAAGTGCTTGCAGACTGGGATCTAATAATGAAACAAAGGGTCAAACCCAAAAAGAAATGAAGGTGCTCAGGACATCACAGAATTGGGCCTTAAATTACATCTTACTTGAACTACTAAGCAAAATTAATCCAGAGTATGAAAACGGGCCACTTTATTAAAAAGGCTATATAGTACAATATTCTTTCTCCAAAATTTAACTTGGCCTTTCCATAAATGTACCTTTGCACATGGAATAGACATGTAAAGGGAATTGTTCTAAAATTTTTATAAAGATGTAGAATGGATACAAAAAAGGGCTTTTATTTTCTTATTTTTAAGTTGTCAGCAGTTAGCATGGGGGAAGCTAGACAGATGCTTCAAGCCATCCAGGGACACCATGTGCCTAAGATGTGTCAGAATGCATGCACTGCTGACCAGAAGGCACAATAATTTATCATGGTTGTTTGCTAGTGACTCTCCCTCTTCTTCTTCTTTTTTTTCTTTTTTTTTTTTTGTAATGTAGAAAGCTTTTATAAAGACCATTTTAACAATAAAATGCACTCACCAAAAATATAACTGAATTACCTCTATAAATAGCATGCTTCAGACCCAAAGTGTTTACTTATGACTGCTCACAGCACTGAAAGAGTGAACATAAGTTACCAAAAGGAGACAACTGCTGATATTTTTGCAATGAGCAGTTAACAGAATACCCACTGATGTTCTGAATTAGTAAATATCTCTTTCCTGAGGCCCTTATGAGATGATGTACTAGAAGCTAAATAACACAGCTGACTAAGAAGTCTCTGAAGTTGCAGCCTTTTGTGTTTGTACTTTTGAAATATCTCTATTGTGATGCAAATGTTGATTTTCAATCAAAATTGGTTGAAAAAAAGTATGTGTCTGTGAAAACTGTTGTAGGAAGTAAGCTTACTCCAAATTTTTCTATTGAAGGTTAAGATTTTTCCCCTCTTCTCATTTTCTGTAAGACAATAAAAATGGTTGATATTAGAGTAACTGCTTTTCTGTTTGTTCAAGTCATCACAGTTCCCAGTTTCCATAACTTCCACTTTAAATTGCTGTATTTTTAATACCTTTTACACAACCTCAGGAGCATTGGTGCGGCTGTATTTGTGTATGAAGAGTATTATAAAACTTTAGTGCATATTAGTTTTGTTTTCCTGTTAGAATTCAAGTCATTGCTCAGGTTTTCACTGGAAGGTTCCCTCATTAGTAGATATACATAGAAATTATATTTAAGGAGGAAAAAACAGAATGAAATGCATAAATGCAGGAAGGATGTCTCTATACTTTCATTAAACTATTTTTTCCAAAAAAAATCTGATTATTGAAAAGTTAAGTCTTCAACAAAAGCAACAAAAAAGAGAGTTTAAAAAAGGGATTCAATACCTTGAATGACATTTTTGATGGCTTTCTTCTGTTTCAGGTTAAAAGTATTTTTACTGTATCCCTCTAGATGTAGTTCTGAAGAAACATTTCTCCTGCCAAAATACACACACAGTCTGGGATTAAAAGGGCTGAAACCTACCACCAAGTTCTTAACGCCCTCCCACAATCATTAGACTAAATCCGCCATCATTCTAGATTCATTTTTCCCTTATTCATCTGTCCAACTAATTCCTGCTGCATTCAGTAGGCTTACATCTTAATCTTTTCTGTTACATAGAGAATACATAATGAAAAGCTGCATTTTCTGGGTACATGCACACATTTGGAGCGGATGAACCATATGTGAAGTGACATACAATACTGAATGGAGGCTGAATGGTGTCCAGTGCTAAAAACAGTGCAAGTCCAGGAACAAAAAGCAGGAGAACAAGAGCCCTGTGCTGGGCTTGCCTCGCTTGAACACCAGGGGATTCGCCACTAAAACATGGGTATAATTTCAGTGTTTTCACTCACACAAGCTGTGGGAAAGGAGTCACCATCTGATGTTTGATTGTGCTGGATATGTTTTTGGCAGTGGCCTTGTATTCCACATTGAAAAAAAGGCGGGGGGGAAAGAATAGAGCTGCATTTGCTGTTTTGAATTTGGCGTCTGGCAGGGAGGCATTGCTGGAGGAGTCCCTGACTGTTTGCCACCTGAAAGCATGGACAAGGCCCATCTACTGTGCCCTTTCCCCCTTTCTCTTAGGTCTGCATTACCTCAGGGGAAATTTTATCCATCCTGTCAGTCATTCTAGGTGAATAATATACAACTAGATGTGGCTTTGATAGTAGTGTAATAACAATAAAAAAATCTTTTATGCTGGGGATAGTGACATTAGAAATACAAAGATGGTTTCAGAAGAGTAATCTTTCTACTGGTGTTTATAAGGAAATAGTAGCATATTACTGTCACTGAAACTATATGATTACATTAAATTTACATAGCAAAATAGGAATTAACTATTTCCTGCAGTTCAGGTTGGAGAAGAATTAACTAATCAGCATAGGGGCATTGCTGATGATCAGACAATAATGCATGTTTCTTACAAAAGAAAATTCAGGAGACCTAATTCAGGAGACTAAAACTAAGTTAATTAATTACTATTGTGTAAGAGATTAAAAAGAAAACTTGAATATATGTCCATGGAGGTAATATATTATCATGCCAATTGTGAATTACTTTATGGTTTATTCATATAAGTAATCTCACAGTCTGATTAAAATCATATACAGTAATAAAAAAACAACAAATATTCTTATCTGTGTGATTAACAAAAATATCTTAGAGTATTAGAGCTGATAGAATGTTAAGGACTTAAGCATGTGCTTAATAATAGGCATGTGCTAAAATCCCATTTACTTCAAAGAGACTACCGTAGTTTGTTTCTGCAAGCTATCCACATGTAGAAATCCCAGTGACTTCACTTAGGGTATGTCTACACTACGAAATTAAGTCGAATTTATAGAAGCCGGTTTTATAGAAATTGGTTTTATACAGTCGATTGTGTGTCCCCCCACATAAAATGCTCAAAGTGCATTAAGTTGGCGGACCGCATCCACAGTACTGAGGCTAGCATCAACTTCCGGAGCATTGCACTGTGGGTAGCTATCCCACAGTTCCCTCAGTCTCTGCCACCCATTGGAATTCTGGGTTGAGATCCCAATGCCTGATGATGCAAAAACAGTGTCGCGGGGGGTTCTGGGTACATGTCGTCAAGCCCCTCCCCCTCTGTCAGAGCAACAGCAGACAATCGATTCACGCCTTTTTACCTGGGTTACCTGTGCAGACAACAACGTTAAATTTTGCTATTCACATTACACAGCACATGTGCTTTCGTTACAAGGTCGCATTTTCCCTTTTATATTGAGGGCCTGCCGGTTTGGTGTGAGAGATCACTCACACAGTGCCAGGCAACAGAATTTGGCTTGCAGGCACCCATGGTAAGCCACAGTCTTTTGGCTTTTTTAACCTTCTTAACATGTGGGAATGGTTTCAAACAGTAGCGCCCTCATTTCCCATACCAAGCACCTGTTGGGTTGGCCATTTAAAATGGGTTTGCAATGTAAAAGGAGGGGCTGCGGTTTCCAGGTTAACATGCAGCACAAACCCAACTACCGCCCCCCCACACCCAATTCTTTGGGATAATCACTTCACCCCTCCCCCCTACTGCGTGGCTAACAGCGGGGAACATTTCTGTTCAGCCGAGCAGGAACGGGCACCTCTGAATGTCCCCTTAATAAAATCACCCCATTTCAACCAGGTGACCGTGAATGATATCACTCTCCTGAGGATAACAAAGGGAGATAAGGAATGGATGTTGTCTGCATGCCAGCAAACACCAGGACCATACGCTGCCATGCTTTATTATGCAATGATTCCAGACTATGTGCTACTGGCCTGGCGTGGTAAAGTGTCCTACCATGGCGGACGGGATAAGGCAGCCCTCCCCAGAAAGCTTTTGCAAAGGCTTTGGGAGTACATCAAGGAGAGCTTTCTGGAGATGTCCCTGGAGGATTTCCGCTCCATCCCCATACACGTTAACAAAGACTTTTCCAGTAGCTGTACTGGCCGCGATTGCCAGGGCAAATTAATCATTAATCATTAAACACGCTTGCTTTTAAACCATATGTAATATTTACAAAGGTACACTCACCAGAGGTCCCTTGTGTGCCCTCAGGGTCTGGGAGCACGCCTTGGGTGAGTTCGGAGGTTACTGGTTCCAGGTCCAGGGTGATAAACATATCCTGGCTGTTGGGGAAATTGGTTTCTCCGCTTCCTTGCTGTGAGCTATCTTCATTGTCTTCATCATCATCTTCCTCGTACCCCGAACCCTCTTCCCTGTTGCGTGATTCTCCATTGATGGAGTCAAAGCACACGGTTGGGGTAGTGGCGGCTGCACCCCCTAGCATGGCATGCAGTTCCGCGTAGAAGCAGCATGTTTGCAGCTCTGCCCCGGACCTTCCGCTTGCCTCTCTGGCTTTGTGGTAGGCTTGCCTTAGCTCCTTAATTTTCACGCGGCACTGCTGTGCGTCCCTGTTATGGCCTCTGTCCTTCATGGCCTTTGAGACTTTTTTTTAATATTTTGCCATTTCGTTTACTGCTACGGAGTAGCACTGATTCGTCTCCCCATATGGCGAGCAGATCCCATACCTCCCGTTCTGTCCATGCTGGAGCTCTTTTGCGATCCTGGGACTCCATCATGGTTACCTGTGCTGATGAGCTCTGTGTGGTCACCTGTGCTCTCCACGCTGGGCAAACAGGAAATGAAATTCAAAAGTTCGCGGGGCTTTTCCTGTCTACCTAGTCAGTGCATCTGAGTTGAGAGTGCTGTCCAGAGCAGTCACAATGAAGCACTATGGGATAGCTCTGAGGCCAATAATGTCGAATTCCGTCCACACTACCCCAAATCCGACCCGCAAAGGCCGATTTTAGCGCTAATCCCCTCGTCGGAGGTGGAGTAAAGAAACCGGTTTAAAGGGCCCTTTAAGTCGAAAAAAAGGGCTTCGTTGTGTGGACGTGTCCAGGCTTAATTCGATTTAACGCTGCTAAATTCGACCTAAACTAGTAGTGTAGACCAGGCCTTAGTTTCACCCCTAGTGAGTTTCAGTTTTGTTTCTAATCAGTTTCACTTCCTGACAAGGCCAACTATTCTCTCTCTTATGAAGCAAAGTATAAAGAGCAACGTAGCCCCTTCTGTTATATTTATGTAGTGATGTCAGGAACACAACTATTTCTTCTATTAAAGAAAGGTCCTGTTAGTGTGGCCTAGTTTCCAAAATATAAAAAATGTTACCAAAATTGTGAAATGTTACCTACAAATACATAATGCTCAAATTTCACTCATACTTGCCCATGTATGGAGACAGACTCAATACCTTCCTCTGTATATAATAAACATGTATGATAGTTGCAATCAATGACACTCTTTTATAATCTATCGAGGTAACATTGCCTACAAATGTGTTTGGTGAACAGTAAATTGTTTACACGGTTCCCTTTCTGGCCCAGGAGGCAGGCCAGATGAGGAGGGGTGTAAGTGGAATTTTTTCTTCAGTGAATGGTGAGCAGATGAGTATTTTTAAGAAGCTAGGAGCAGATATCTTAGTGTGTGGTGTGATTTCTCCAGTAGGTGGAGATATCAAAACAGCACTGTGTGCTTTACATAAAAAAACAAAAAACTCTCCATCAATCAAAAGTTTAAAGATAAAGGTTAGAAAAAGTTTCCAGGGAAGTTCTACGTTTTTAAATGTACACATGACTGTCCCTTTTCTTGGAAAGCAATGTGTATACATTTCGTTAGGAGGGAGATATGTTCTATGTGGAGGAATGAGTAATTTTACACTGGGTGCAGTGCGATAATGGAAGCATATAATTACTGTGTTAGTATTAGGGAGCAATATATCTGTAAGAAATTAAGACTGCTTTGCAATTAGAATGATGAACACAGCTGTGGAGACAAATGGCATATGTGCTAATTAAATAATTTGTCACTTGACTGTTAAACAAACAATACAGCCTCTTTACATTACTAACTACCATCTCTAGAATGGCATGATGGCCTATTAACAAAATGGAAGGAACAGATTGCATTGCCATGTTTGTCTGATAGCAACTGCAAATGCAGGGTAAAGGTGGCTTATTAAAGAAATAACATTAGTTTTAAAACATTTCAGACTTTTAAGTTAGAGGACTGCTGAGTTCTGCAAGAACAATCCTGTATGGTGCATATATGGTCACAGTACCTAATGATTCACCATCAGCAAGGACTATCCTTTTGTTTCACTTTAAATTAACTGGGCATTTGCCATCCAGTGAATTGCAGACAATAGAGGAAAATAATAATATTACACAATTGTATAGTACCTTTCATACTAAAAACACTCAAAAGTTATTTGCAAATTTTAATAGGGACACATTTTCAAAGATGGCCTGCAGTCATGTGTGCAAATACACAATTTGTATAGACAGTTTGGATGGTCAGTTTTGAAAAACTGGCCCTCTACTTTCTTTACAGGAGTCAGTTACTTCATCCACTGCATATGCCTGAGTCTAGAAGACACTCTTCTTTGTGCTCCCCACATAAATAAGCAAACAGTGTCATTCTAATTTCTAAAGGTCTAACATGCTATTATGCTATGTGGTTCTTTGTTGCATTATGTCCTATGTCCAGCCAACATTCCCAGTAAAACAATTTTTTTTCCTATTTAATAGTCTGGCCCTGAAAGCCAAGCATGGTTTATGCTGGTGTCCCCTTGGACCAGCTACAACATATCTCCTTAGCAACATTGGCTACCACGAGCACATCAGAGATGTCCTCTGCTCTCTACACTGGTGGCTTCCCATAGAATATCAAGTCATGTTCACAGTATCAGTCCTTTTCTTTAAGGTGGCCTGGACCCAGCATATATAAAAAATCACCTAAAATTCCAGGATGACCTCTGTGGTCAATGGCTATGCTCCTCCATCACCATGGAACTTTCTGTAATAATAGGAGAGCTCATCTATGCAGGAGAAAGAGCTTTCTCGGGATCTGGTCTTAGATTGTGGAATGAACTCCCATAGGCTCTAAGGACTATCACATGCCTCACCACTTTGCACTGTCAGTGCAATGCACATTTTTCTGATCTTGCCTTCTGTAACAAACACAGATCCACATGTACATTAAAAAAAAACAAAACAATCAAAACCCTTCCAAAACCAATCACACACTGCACACAGTTCTCCCTTTGGGGAGAGGCTAAGAGAGAGAGCAAACTATACATGACAGATTTTAGTCATGTTCCTAATGCACTACTGTTAGGTGCTCAGACACTACAGTTGAGGGTGGCATGAGAACCTTCTAGAACAGAATAGTTATCCATAAAAGTGGACACCTTGATTCCTCTTTCAAAGTCCCAGGGTAATTCACCATTCACACATTCCTCCTTTTAATAGAAGATGCTTCTATGACAGAGATTCCTTTTATTTGATCTTGGAGTTTTTTACCATTATGTTGAAACTACTCAGTTTTTTTGGGGGGGGAGGGGGGAAATCACACTGGCTGTCCAGCATGAACATTTACCCAATATCATGAAAGAAAAAAAATGTAGTAGTCGAGGTCTAAGGATGGTTAACAAAAAAGCTATCAAGGGAAAAGGCTACATTTAAAAGCTGCTATAGAGAAGAAAGGATTCACTTTACAATATAAAACAGATTTTTACATACTCAATCTTCAGAGACAAAAAATGGACTGTCTGCATGTGGAGTGTTTGCTGTGGTCCTGCTATCACAGCATGAATTATTTACTAGCACTATCTAATGTGGAAAGCTTTATGTCTAAGCCCTTCCTATTTCCCCGTGTGTTCTGCTTTTTGCAGGCTGTGTCAGCTTCTTGGTTTGTTGGGGCTGTAGGGAGCTGTCCATTGTTAGGGGCTCAGAGGTGGGTTATGAGAGCTGCAGAACCGTCTGCTTTTTAATAGATGGAAATTGTTGCAAGAGGACACTGACGGGTGAAAACTCTTTCGATTTGATTTCTTTACCAGTCTAATTTTGAGTTATTTACAAACCACATTAACTACTCAAACTTGGGAAGACAGAGACAGACAAAAGGTCAACAAAATTTATCCACTGAAACACCTATGTTATTCTGAGGGAGAAACACAGGGCGTTTGGGAGCTGGTCATTAAGCAGGCAGAAACACAGAGCCTGAGAAATTAGTAGTTCACCCGTCCTTTTTAAATGTGAATACGTTACAAAGTGAGGCGCTAGAGAAGTTTTACATGTTTGTCCTGTGCTGGGATTTACCACTTAGCTCCTATAGTGATGGATATTCTGCAAATATCTTAGAAAAGCAGAAGCCGTCTGTTTATTCGATCACTATAGCAGCTGGAAGAATAATATTAAATCGACTTCATTCAATTGTAAAACCTGCCTCTCGTGATTTAATTATGGTAGTGAAAGCCAAGTGCCTCCGATTTCTAAGCAGGAAATAGGAGAGGGTAGCAATGTTGTTTGTTTGTTTTTTAATATTATATGAATTACAGTCGATTATTGTATTCTAAACTTTTGATAGACTGATCTACTTCTTTTATGTTTGGAAAGCACCTCGCACATTGTGGGAACTACTGGAAACAAAATAAAAAAATAAAAGAGGTTTAATCATAAAAGCTCCTCACAGCACTTGAACTTGATTCTGCCCTTTTGAAGATATAAGAGATTGACCTCAGAAAGTTCACCAGGTCTCTATACTTGATCAGGGATAGTGGAATTTGTACCAGATTCTGATTCTGCCCTTGGATGATTACAGATCTGGCAATAGGGTGATCAGGTTTGCATTTTCACCAAAAGTAGTCTGGGTCACTGCCCGAGCTAGTGTAAATCACCATCGTTCCTAACAACTGTTTTGATTTACACCAGCTGAGGATCTGACCCATATTTCTTCCTGCTGTAATATGTCAAGTTTTGTATTTCCTGAATGAAGGATATCCCTAGTCATTTGTCATTGCACATAACAGAGCAGCATATGAATTACGTTAGGAATGACATGATCTGAACCTCCTCTATATTTGTTCTGACTCCTGCTATCAAGGAAGAACAATAATTTGGTTAAAAATCACTGAAAAGTTTGTCTTCCTTTGTAACCATAATCAAATCATCCTCCTACAGCTTTCAAAACTAGAACAGTATATATTATAACTTCGTAGTGGACAAAGAAAAGATTTGAACAATTAGGACTCATTATCAGGAGGCAGCCACAGAATTTAACCAAACAAAAGGCCTGATCCACCTCCCATTGAAGTCAACGGGAGCCTTTCCACTGACTTCAATGGAAGATAGATTGAATTCTTAACCTCCTAATATACCACTACAACTTCTACTGAAGTCAGTGGAAGTGGCATAGGCATATTAAAGGGGAGAAATGGCCCCGAAGGGTATGTCTACGCTGCTATTAAAAAGCCATGGCTGGCCTATGCCAGCTGGCTCTGGCTAAGGGGCTCAGGTTAAGGGGCTGTTTAATTGTGGTGTAGATGTTCCGACTTGGGATGCAGCCCAAGCTCTGGGATCCTCCCACGTAGCAGGGTCCTAGAGCCCAGGTTTCAGCCCGAACCCAAATGTCTACACCGCAATTAAACAGCCCCTTAACCCGAGCCCCTTAGCCCGAGTCAGCCGGCATGAGCCAGGCGTGGGTTTTTAAGTGCAGTGTAGACACACCCTTAGACAACACCATAACTGACAGAACAGGAGTTTTAAGAACTCCAGGTCTGATCCTGAGAGGTAGTAAGCACATGCAACTCCTGTAGAAGTCAGTGGGAGCAATGCGTTCTCAGCACACTGAAGGGGTACGTTCTACCTCAGTTTGTTGAATAAGGCATTCAGGCCATGCCTTTAATTCTAAAATGATTGGAATGAAGTTTCCCGTTAAGTGGATCCTCAGGTACAAAGCTCTGTGCTTCGCTCTATTGTTGAGTGTGACTTTTTTTTGTCATTTTATTATTATTTATTTCATTTCTCTTTCTAAACGGGAGGAAACACGTCTATACGTCTGCAGGTCCACTGCCCATACTTCCGCTGAACTAAAGGACCCAAAAGGAGTTCTGTGAAATGATTTACAAATTAGTGAATCTAAAGTACAACCTTAAAGACAGACTGAAAGAAAGATATAGCCTACTCGCAAATGTAACATTCCCTAGGCCCCAAATTAAATCTGGAAAGTTATTGGTAAAAAAAAAAAAAAAAAAAAAAAAAAAAAAAAAAAGACAAATCTCACCTTTGCTGTCTTTTTTGCTACATTACAAGGAGTTGGTAAAATTTTTGAAAGATCCTCCCTCTTCCCCTGACAAAAAGCCCCAATAGCCACATAGAACTTGTCACACTGGATCAGAGCCATGACCTATCTAGGCCAGGAGTCTGTCTCCAACATTGGAAAGTGCCAGATTTTTTAAAAGGACGGCACAAGAGACCCCATAATGAAATAACTTGCCCATAAGGGACGTTTCTGCCTAACTGCTGGTCAGTGGGTGGCTAATGTCCTGCTGCATGAGGGTTTATATCCCTTACACATTTTGTATCCTATTTAAGCGTGAAAGTTCTCCTTATCCATATAAATATCTGATCTGTTTTTGAACCCTGCTAACTCAGTGATATCTTAGGACAATGAATTCTTTAGGATAATGATGCATTGTATAAAAAGGCATTTCCTTTTGTCAATTTAAAATTTTATATTTTCATTTTCACTGATGTCCCCTTGTTCTTATTTTATGAGAAACAGTAAATAGGAGAACCTGGTATAGCTCTATTGCAGCTCCATTTTTCATCTCTTCTCTAGTCTAAACAGCCATCATCATATTTTTTAAAAGGGAAAAAAGTTCATAAATAATGAAATCACTAAACATTTAAAAATTGATTGTGTTAGATTTTATATATAGATACAATCCAAATGAAAAACACAAAGCAAAGCAGTCCCACAGTCTAAGATCACATCTATTCTGGGCTCCACTCATTAACTTTTGTATTAGCTTAAAGCAAAAGTATTATGTCACATAGCAAAATTCCCACTGTCTTCAGTGAGGCCAGGATTTCACCCTTATTTTTAGAGAGCCTACGATAACATAGACCCTGCTAGCTGGTAAAAACAAAATTATTTAGATAGTCAGGCTTGCTACCTCCATCATGTAGTTGCCCAGAACAGTACATGTGAGTAGTAGAAGAGCAGTTTATGGAATGTATTCTAGTGGTTGTAGCCTAGCATGCAGGAGAGGAAAGTGTCCTTTATAAAGACATTTTCTGATGATTATTTTGGGAGACCTTCTGGTAATCCCCCGTCAATCTGCATGTTAATAAGGGTCATTTAGCAAAGCAGAATACAGGAAAAAAGCTTTGCATAATAATAATGTTAGTTTGATTTGATACTAAAACTTTTGGCTGTTGAATCAAAGCTAAAGCTGAACTTCAGAAAATGGTATTGAATGTTTAGGTAGAAAATGAACATAATTTCAGCAAGCTTTTTTGATTAATCCCAGCTTTCTGTGATGTCATTTATCACCTTTATTACTTATTCTAATGAGATGGGTGATGTAAAAGGGATGCAGGAGTGAAATCCATTGATAATCTCCTTAGCACTTTGGATAATATACTAGGTTTCTCTCCCACACTGAGAGCTGGAAGCTGGTCTAATATGCTTTAAGACTTCTTGATTGGATGATTTTCCTTTTTATGATGTAGTGTAGATTTGTTCACTCACTCTGAGTAATATTGTTAGAGATTTACAGCTGCACTTAGTCATTTTTATTCACTGCTGTACTTTTTGTGCACAAAAGCCATGGTTTAACCCTAGCTAAATGCTATCTGCTGCGGGGGGACATCAAATGAGCATTTTTAAATGTACTAAAGGCACAGACGCTAGTGCAGCTGCAAACTTTCTTCTCAACCTGCATTATACTAAATAGATTTAAGTATCTAGGCAAATTATCTTCTGCAAAGAAGCAGTTATGGAGAGGATAGCATTTCGATAAAGTATTTACAGAGTACTTTGTCATCTTTGAGGCTACAACCAGACTGTTAGCCTTTTAGATCTCCCTGTATGCTTGTTTTAAAATGTACACAATACAGAAGTAACAGGGTGGTTTAAAAAAAAAAAAAAGGCAAAAGGGGAAGATTTTGGATTGTGTTGCAATGTCCTTTTATCAATCAGACTGTTATTGTGCCTTTGTATGCAGCCATCTGATATGAAAATGCAAAATTATATTTAAAATACCATTTAGAAAATGCCAAACATCAAGTAATACAAGTTTGTATGAAAAGTAATGGAAGCAATTTGCAAAATTACTGATGTACTGTTAAAGAAGCTTGTTAAGGAAAATCTTAATTAACATGTAAGTGTTCTTATAACAAAACAAACACATTGCTCTATGAGGTGAAATTATTGGCACAATTCCACAATAGCCTGTCCTATGAGGACAATGTTTTGGCTTTCTGCCATGTAGTGAGACAATCCTCCTCTTTTATCTTGTGTAATTTGCAAAATGTGGAAATGTCTATAATGGTAGGGTAATTTGGAATTGTCCATATGTCATTATACCTCTCGGAACTGGTTCCTCAGCTGGTGCAAATCTGTGTTGCTCCATATATAAATATATGCAATTAAAAGTTTTTATTAGCAGGATGTCTAATCACCTCCTGACCACCTTGCTTCTTGTTGTTGCCTTTTTCTCTACCCTCCGCCTTCTCTGTTGGGTCTGTTTGGGTCTGTGGCAGGTCCCAAGTCTTCTTTGCTTGTACACCACCTAGTACATTGTGAGCACTTCTGGAAACAATAAATAATAGTAAACATTTTCTTCAGAATTTCTTCTTATATGAAAACTAAGCCCCTGATCTTGCAAAGACTTGTGCACAGGCTTAACTTTATTTGCCCTATGAGTAGTCCCACTGGCTGAAGTAGTCAGATGTCTAACCGACAAGCATGTGTAACTACTGTTTATGGGGACAAAGCTTTGGGCATGCAGAACTGTTAGAGAGCTCTTTTGAAACAATAGTTTCATATGTCCAAAGACTGTAAGATGAAGTATTTGCTTCCTTACTATACAGTTTCTTTTTTAGCGTAGGGATACTCAGTAATACTGAGCTGCAAATATCCATTAATTCTTTCCCCCTATAAAAGTAAAAGTATTTGTTCTCAAACACAAAATAGGGAGAAATAATTAGGTGGACTTTGTAAAGTGAAGTACCAACAGTTAGGTCAAAATTTGGCTCTTTCAAAGACAGACAGATTCCCTTTAGTGTGTGTGTGTGAATATAAATAAAGATAGTCATCATGTACAAATCACTCAAATCAATCTTGTACATGGGTTTAGGCCCACAGGTATGTGGGCTTAAACTGGCACCTAAGCTGGTGGAAATTGGTGTAGTTCTATTGATTTCAATGGATCTTTGCGGATTTATAGCAGCTGAGGATCTAGCCCACTATCTATATAACCTTATTGAATAGGGCCCCCATCCAGCAAAGCACAAAGCCCTGTTTAATTGAAATCATATGAGTAGTCCCATTGAAGTGAAGAGAAGTACACATGTGCTTAAAGTTAAGCACACGCTTAAGTGCTTTGATGGACTGGGGCCTATGTGGGTCCGAGCAAGGCAACCAAGAAAGGAAGTGGTATAAATGGAGTGGATTTGTTAACATTGTGAAGGAATAAAAATTAACGGAGAACTTAAAATAATAGGCCTGCAGGGTATTATTTGAAAGGAGGGGAAACTCCAGTAGATGGTGTAAGGAAGACCAGGTCAGGTTTTCCCTTAGTGATAGATAATGCATTGTGGGAAATAGAGCAGCTCTAGACGCAATACTGCAAAATTTGTCAGACCTACATATAGTGCTTCATCACTTTTTGTGGCATTCAGAATGGAAAATACAGACAGTGAAGACACCCTGTGTAAGAAGGCAAAAGCATTTAAAAGATAAAAAGGGAAAAGCATATGGGGGAAAAGAACACTGTAGCTGACTTCAGAAAGGAGGAGGAAGCAGTCCATAATTAGAACCCTTTTCAAAAGCTGTTCACACAGCTTACAGCAGTGGGGAGAGAGACTGGAATCGTGCTGTTAAAACTCATCTAGATCAAAGTAATGATGCTTTTCCCACGCACTTGATATTTTCCCCAAAGTTCACTCTACTACTAGAGTAATGATGGATTGAACGCAGCATTGCAGCAGTGTATTCCTTAGACAGTGAGCGCCCTGGGGAAGAGCTCAAGCCTTCTTCTGTTTGGAAAGCACCTATCACATCACAGGTGCTACCAGATATAAATATAGTCATTTTTACAACCGCCGACTGCCATGAGGTGGGTAGTTATTTGAGAAAAGAAATCAGTGTTAACTGAAGACATAGATGAAAGCTATACTTGCTTCCTGATTGTTAAGCAATCCTCCTGGGTGCCCACCCGGGGCATCGGAGCAGCCCTGCATGTGGCTCCTTGCCTCAGTTTCCCTCCGGGGTCCCCAGTAATGCCATGCAAGCTTATCCTGTAGTCCATAAACATTGGTTATTAACAAAACAAATAGTCCATAACAAAAGTCCCAAAACATAATCCATATCATCCTCAGTCCATGTAGTCCTTAAAACCCAGCTTTGTTCTCCCCATACCCCAGTGTCTTCTGCCACATCTCCATGCCTCCAACCCAGCCCTTCCTTCTGTGATGCAAGCCCACTCTTCTCAGAGAGTGCCCCACAGCCTCTCTACTGGGAGCATCCTTGCCAGGGAAGCATTGCTGACTCCCCTTGGCCCTCTCACTCTTCCTCAGGGTCAAGTTCTCTGGCCCGAGTGATGTCATTAGTGGGCCCCTTTGCTGCTGCTGCTCCCCCTTCCTTCAGCCCTCTCAGGTCCTTGGCTGTGTCTCTCCAACTTAGAGATAACAGACATCTCCCTCTGCTGCTGCTCCTCCTGCCTTCAGCCTTCTCTAACCCTCCAGCTCTGGCTTAGGGATGCCAGCCAGCAAATCCCTCTTTCTGCTTTCCTGCCTTCAGCCTTCTCTGAGGAACTGCCTTCTCCCTCTAGCAGCTCTCATCTCCTACCTCTCTCCTCACTGACAGTCTGCTCCAATGCCTGACTTACCTTTTATAGCCTAGGTCAGGGGTCAGCAACGTTTGGCATGCGGCTCGCCAGGGTAAGCACCCTGGTGGGCCGGGCCAGTTTATTTACCTGCTGACGCGGCAGATTTGGCTGATCGCGGCCCCCACTGGACGCGGTTTGCCGTCCCAGGCCAATGGGGGTGGCGGGAAGCGGCGCGGGCGAGCGATGTGCTGGCTGCGACTTCTCACCGCCCCCATTGGCCCAGGACGGCGAACCGCGGCCAGTGGGGGCCGTGATCGGCCAAACCTGCCGCGTCAGCAGGTAAATAAAACTGGCCCGGCCCACCAGGGTGCTTACCCTGGCGAGCCGCGTGCCAAACGTTGCTGACCCCTGGCCTAGGTACTGCCCCACCCTCTTAACTGGCTCAGCTGGGAGCACCTGGACTGGAACAGGAGACTTGAGCCCAGTTTCATTTAATGGGCCTGCTACTCGGTTACACTGATGAATATGTATGAAAATTAAGCCTGTACAAAGACAATAGTCACAAGGCAAGAGAAATCAAAACCCAGAACGTCACCTGCTTTTACTGTTAAATGTCTTTAAGAGATGTACTAGGAGGGAAAAAAGACTCAGACTCACTGGATAGTGTCTTAAAGCACATGGTAGTCACAAATAATGTATCACAATGCAATTTGGTTGGCTGGCTAGGTATTTATAATGTGACCATCACCATGGTACCTGACTGCTAACAAAAATGAAGTAGATAAGAAGTTGGAAAGACTGTATTCTCCACTCCTTCCTAATATACACTGTTGGAGCATGCTTGGCGATTAATAAGGAAACCAAGCTATTCTTGGTTTGTTATTGATAGAAACCTATTGCTAAGAAATATCGCTTATATCTTACTTTGAACATGGCAATATCCATGGCCATTATGATCTGGAAGGGGTACTACTGCTATGATCTAGCAGCCAAGAAAGCCCAGTCCCTTATTGCTAGCAATCTCACTCAAGTGCTGTTAATCACAGCATCCCTGATCAGAGCGGTTATGATATTGTCACAGAGACAAATTCAATCCACTGAGCAGGGCCGGCCCCAGGCACCAGCTTCTCAAGCAGGTGCTTGGGGCAGCCGCTCCGGAGAGGGGCGGCACGTCCAAGTATTCGGCGGCAATTCGGCGGACAGTCCCTCACTCCACCTGGGAGCGAAGGACCTCCCGCCGAATTGCCACCGCAGATCGCGATCGCGGCTTTTTTTTTGTTTTGTTTTGGCTGCTTAGGGCGGCCAAAACCCTGGAGCCTGCCCTGCCACTGAGGACCCTGGAGATCAGTATCATAACCTTAAATTGCATCCAATGTTTGGTGGGGAAGCAGAGCAACATGTGGAATGCCATGATGTGATGTCATTCCCCTGTATTACTCAAAAGATAAACTGTCACATTTTGTAGCATCTGCAGCTTGGCGGTATTTACTTTCACGCTCAGATTCGGTGGATTGCCATAATTGAGCCTGGAGAGATGCAGCTCTTTGACCAGCCAAAGATGGTCCAAAGAGATGCAATATGTCTTTCTTCCACTGCTTTTTTTCCAGCTGTGAGGAACAATGGTCAGTCAGAAGTGGTGGATCACATTTTCTTCAAGACTTTGAGAACTTGTAGCCCCATGAATTTTGTGAAGGATGGTGAGGTATTTCATTTGCGTTCCGATGCACTGCCTCCAGTTCCTAGGATTCAGCTACGTCTGTATGTGGATGCTCTTATCTGTGAAGCAGGCCGAACGTTCCTCAATAGGATGTGAAAAAAAAGTGAAGGCCTCTAGGCTGGAGCAGTAGTGTTGGAGTCTGCACAAGTGTAATATAATCTTCCCCAGATTCGCAAGGGAGGTGATTGTGCAACCTCCAACTTCATACAGGTCCACTGTTGCTGCACACAACCCACTGGGCTTTGTGTAGGGTCCATGATTTGGTTTTTGTTCAGAAGGAAGAGAAGCTCCCATTGACTTCAACAGGAGCTGCGCACATGCATTTGCAGGCAGAATTTAGTCCTAAATTTTATGTGTTAAATAAATCCAGGAATAGTTTTCAGAAATTCTCTGTAAACCATGGGCCTGATCCAATGTCTATTGAAGTCGGTGGGAGGCTTTTCACTGACTTCAGTGTGTGCTAGTTCAGACCCTAGATGCATCCCCAAGACAAGTGTCTGTATGAGTATTTGTCCCACTTGAACAGATTTGTGATTGTATTTTCTACGAGGGCTTTGTCATGAAATCTGTTTGTTGTTGTTGTAGCTATGTTCAGAGTTCTCAATAGCACGTCCCCTACATGCTTAACTAGACCAGGGGTCGGCAACGTTTGGCACGCGGCTCGCCAGCGTAAGCACCCTGGCGGGCCGGGCCAGTTTTATTTACCTGCTGACGCGGCAGGTTCGGCCGATCACGGCCCCCACTGGCTGCGGTTCGCCATCCCGGGCCAATGGGGGCGGCGGGAAGTGGCGCGGGCGAAGGACATGCTAGCCGTGGCTTCTTGCCACCCCCATTGGCCCGGGACGGCGAACCGCAGCCAGTGGGGGCCACAATCGGCCGAACCTGCCGCGTCAGCAGGTAAATAAAACTGGCCCGGCCTGCCAGGGTGCTTACCCTGGCGAGCCGCGTGCCGAACGTTGCCGACCCCTGAACTAGACTAAGCACCTCACATCTGCTAGCTCATATTGCCCAGGTCTATACAATGACCCCACAGTTACTCTTCTCCATACATTCAACAACAAAACTGCTGATTGATTAAGAGCTGTCAGATGTTGTCAGAGATAATAGGCCCAAAGTTGGAGATCCAACTGTCACCACGGTGTACAGTAAGAAAAGATAAGAGTTTTCAATCAGTTTAGGGGCTAAAAAGCAGTGACTCACCAATAGGCAACGTATATTTTTGCTATCAACTAATAATAATAGTATTGTCTCATGACAATAAATGTCACTCTGTTTTCTGACAATCTTTCCAAGGCTTTGCCCTGTCCTTTTTCAAAACAATGTATATCAAGTGGAGAAGGATAAATCTGGTAGCAAATATTTTATTTTACAAATGTTTTTGCAACATTTAAGAGGCAAGCTCAGAAATGAAATCTTCCTTAAAAAGAATGAGCCAAATCATGAGGCTCCCACTCCGACAAAATCCCATTAAGTTCAGCATGCCATTTTTAGGAGGGAGTTTTTAAGAGAATCTAGGACTTATGAAGGGTTCATAAAAGCTCAAGTCCTCTTTCTGTTCACAGAACAGCTACAGCATGATATGACATCTCCCACAACTGTAAAATGGCACAAGAGAAGTGATCCAATGTACGCATTAAGCAGAAAGCTCAACACTGAATTTCAGCTTCAGTTAAAAACCCTATTGATGTCAATGAGAGGTTTTGTCTTAATAAGAACATCAGGACTGAGTGAAGAAGCTTGAATCGAGTTGTACCTTAAGTGATCTCTCTCCTGCCGTCTATCACCACCCTGTGACAAACAGAGGCTAGGGACACCATTCCTTACCCAGCCTGGCTAATAGCCATCTGGGGCACTTTGCTAGACGTCTTTCAGCAGGTATTTGGTACTTTGTACTTACCGTGCAAGAGATAGATTGTGCCACCCTGACACACTCCTCAAGTAGTTCCATTAACTTCAGTGAGTAAGGTACTGCTCAAGATGAGTTGAGGTAGAAGAGCCCAAGCCCCTGGAGACAGTATTTGATCATTTCAGCCTAAAAACACATTTTTTTTACTTTTTTAGAAGTGAGGCAGTTTTCTGAATTTTTTAGGTTTAAAAAGAAATGTTCCTGATGGGCTAGCACATATAGTAAGAGATGGTGAGCCATTTTCAAACTGCCAAGGTGAGTTTCCAAATGTTATGTTCTCTCTTTCTCTGCATTTTCACTTACGTCCCACAGGGAACATAAGTCTGATGAACTTCTGAACAAGTTGGATTTTAGAAAAAAAAAGGCAAAGAATTGTTCAAAGGCATTGAAATGATGTAGACAACACAGAGGTTGGTGCACCACATGCAATCCCTGCAGCATAGTGGAGGAAATTGGTCATAAAAGAGAAAAGGAGGCTCGGTTCCCACTCCATACTGCACTGATTCTGAGCTACGTTTTGGTCCTTTGTAGCCATTATAGAGTGGCATGAGTTAGAGCAGCCTCCAGTCTGCTCTAGCATGCACAGGGGTAAGAGCACATAAAGAGCAGCACTGGGATCAGGGCTGTTTGAAGAGAGGTTTTAAGCCAGCTAGCTCTCTGCAGGTTGGGTACATGTGAAGAATTGGCCCTGGGTATGTGGGTCATCTGGTTAGATTATTTTTTTCTGCAGTGGAAACTCCTGCCAGACTCACAGTGCACTCTGAAATTTCGCACTCACTGTAATCTTCTATCCAGACTGTGCTTAAAGGTGCCCTTGGATAATGCCACATATTTACCTTGCAAGAGCCAGGTGAGGCTTAATTCATTAGAATTTACAAAGTGCTCTGAGAGCCTCAGATGAGAGGCAAGATAGGTACGTGGTTACTTATTTTTATTATTGCCTTTGTCCGTACATCACCCCAAGTGCAACAGCAAGAGGAAGGATGTTCATTAGACATTAAACTACTGCATCTATACTATCTATTTTTAAACAATTCCATTTTACATTTGAGAGGAGTGATTGCTGAAATACCCAACTGGCCTAGCTAGCTGCAATCACCCACAATATACAATTTATCTGCAAGTACGTCAGGAACTATTGTCTAGTACCTTTTTATGACACTCCTGGAATTAAGAGACAATTGTTCTGGATGGAAGTCACTACCTCAGTTAGCCAGAGCTACTTGACACTGTGAAATCACCCCCCACCTCCACCCCCACCCTCACCCCCATGCATAACTGTGGGGAGAAGTCCTTCAAGAAATGGCCTCATGGAAGATGGCCTCCCTTTGGGTAATTGGATTTGTGATATCATCCCGAGGAACCATCTTAAACCCCTATGCGGGAATATGGCACGTGGAAATTACACATGGCATTTCTCCAGTTCATTTCTACATTGCTAACAGCTGTCCAAGTGTAACCTGCCTGAGAATCCTGGGGATTGTGTAACACTCATTCACTTCAGTCATAACTAGCTAAGAAGGCTTCATTATATTAGGAACGCTGATCTGTGGCATCTGCCAACACGAACACCATTCCCTCCACCCCTCCCAATCACCCCTCCCCACTTTTTCAGTCTCTTGTGGCTTTTTCAATAGTTGTTTTCTTTCCGCTTGAAATAGGGCTGTTTCTCTGAGTGGAAAAAAGGCCCTGTTTGTGGGGTGCAGCTGCATTTCAAAGGTACATTGTTGGTGAGTTATGAATTTGCATGCCTTTACTAATGTGTGGAAACAGGGGGATTCTTTTGCTTTTTAATCAAAATTGATGTTATTCCTCTGCCAGTGGTACCCAAGGAACTGTTTTGTTCCATTTCCTTTCCTTTCATGCAGTCCTATTTATGTTTAGATCTGGTTTGCTGCCACTAAGAATCATTGTCATTACCACCAGTGTCTAAGGCCCAGCCAAATCTAGCAGCTGTGTGTTTAATGCCTACTCTCACGAAGGTTTATTTCCTTGACAACATGTTCTTGTCTGAAGCAACTTTCCCTCATTTTTTTTAAAAAGGTCCCTTTGCAGTATTTTTTTTTAAGTTGGGGCTGAGAGTTTTAGGTATAAATAAATGCATTCAATTAATTATTATTTTGATGGTCCTCAGTTCCCCAACCCCAAGCTACCAAAACTCACCCTGTGCCTAACCCACCCTTAGCATTTAAAATGGAATACCTAGGTGGCCAAATGGGACCCCCTGACCCCTATATCCTGTTCCTTTCTCCGAGCTTTGCTGCCAGTTTCCTTGATAAAAGGAGAGAGTGAGAGATAATTAACAAAAAACATGGCCCCTGGACAATGGAACAACTGGCCTTGGCCAGCAAGAAATTTATCCTGGTTTTCTAGGTGAACTTTCTCCCATCAATCTTTCCTTTAACCTCCATGTTAGTGGAAGCAATAGGAACACCCCCTCCCCTCCCCTGAGCAAATGCTTTCTTTTGACTGAAAACAAAAAAAGGGATCCGAGAGCGCTGAGGTAAAATCTGGGTGGTATAGTGCTGCAGCACAATGCCACCACTGTTCCACTGGCAATCGCTTGTGTTTTACAACAGGGGAGGGGAGAGCATGAATAGGCTGATGATGTGAAACAATTCTACCAATTCAGGGCTACAAACCCATCTTCTGTTCCACAGGGAGTTGAACAAAAAGGGAAAACAGGGAGAGAAAGAATTAAAACAAAATGAGTTAATCTAAAAATCTTCCATATCCTGGAAACACTTCTCTGAGATTCCTGGATGAAGTCTGAATATTATTACTTGGACTTTAAGTTATTGACAAAGCTTAAGAGACGTGTAGAGAAAGGCTTGTGGCTTCTTTGTCTAAAGGATAAAGTACAATAGGCCTAAGTGCTAGGATCTCTTGGGCTGCTCTGCTCTCCCTCTGAAAACCCTAGCAGTAGTAAAAAATGATTGGCGGTGCGATTGGGAGTGCATGTGACAATGCATGTCCACTTCAGGTCCCCTTAAGAGGGTATTATAGTTAGGGAAAATATTTGTGCTCTGAAGATGACACTCTCCATTTTGTTAATGGCTCTCATCTGGTGCTGATAATCACACCCACCACACTCCTGTCAGTTGTGTGCTGTTTTCCAATTAATGGGGCCTTGGAGAAAGCATCCTTTTTTCTGCAACCAAGACAATTACATTGTGTTCACCTACTTGAGAAGAGGGAAAGGTGACTATGGGGGCATTCCACATTGTAAATTACTGATAAAACAAAAACAGAGCGAGCACCCCACCAATAAATTAGGATTCTTGGCTCCCATTTGGGGCAGGCTTTGGGAAGAGCGCATGCAGGCTTGGAGTGGAAGGATTTCGCACAGAAACAAATGCAGCTTGATCATTTTATTGTATCAGCATATTACATGAAAAAGCCTTTTCTTGATTTTTTACAGCAGCTAAATGTATCTTGTGCTGACAATATGTTGCTCTGACCTCACCAAAGCTTAAGGATGCATGAATGAAAGCAAATGCCAGCAGTAGAAAGGAAAAAGAGGAAGAAGCACCATAATTCATTAAACATAAGAGCAATAGAATCTAAACAGTTTCCTTTTTTTAAAATAAAACGAATGTCAGTTTTGCTAGGAAGGGATCATAAACAGAGGTCAGGGGGAGGATCTGGGTGCACTAGAAAAACAAAAGTGGGCTGTTAATTTTCACTTTTCCTTGTGGAGAAAAACCTAAATACAGAGAGGCACAATTATCTGGATTTAAAGTTTAAAGTCTTGGCACGTGAAGCAGTCCTGACAACTGTAGTGAGCACTATATCAACACATGGGTTAGATTCAAATAACGAGGTTTGATAGTACTTTTTCACTCACTGCCCATCAAAAGCATCTTTCCTTTAATTGTCACTGAACATTCTGAAAAACAAAAACACAGAACATTTAACCTCTTGCAATTATTTGATTTCAAATTTAAAAAATTAACATGAAAATCATTGTGGTCTCAGGGATTGGTTGGAGCTATGGGAAAGCTCCGTGAGAGATCCAGCCTGGAAGGGCTAGTATAGAAAAAGAGGTGTTGTTTGTTCAAGTGGGATAGTTACCATCCTACCCCACAATTTACAGGCCAGATCCTCAGCATAACTCCACTGAACTAAATTCTAAAATTAAATAAATCTCCCTCTAGGATTCTAGATCGCAGGTCAGTTTCTATGAAATGATGGGTTAAAATAAATCATGATGGAATTCTTTTGTATCTGTTCCAGTTTTAGACAACATGCTACCTACAAACCTTGACCATTCCAAAGGAGAGGCCCAAATAAGTAAAACTGCAAGTAAACCTAAAAACATGCTATTTTTCAATACTTAATTGTAAAAATTGATATTTTAGATCATGTTGTATGTATGGAGCCAGATCCTCTGCTGGAAGCTGACAAACACATGACAGATGTTAGTTACACTGTTCAATGTGCTAACACAGGGGTTGGCAACGTTTGGCACGCGGCTCGCCAGGGTAGGCACCCTGGCGGGCCGGGCCAGTTTTGTTTACCTGCTGACGTGGCAGGTTCGGCCGATCACGGCCCCCACTGGCCGCGGTTCGCCGTCCCGGGCCAATGGGGGCGGCGTGAAGCGGCGCGGGCGAGTGATGTGCTGGCTGCAGCTTCTCGCCGCCCCCATTGGCCCGGGATGGCGAACCGCGGCCAGTGGGGGCCACAATCGGCTGAACCTGCAGCGTCAGCAGGTAAACAAAACTGGCCCGGCCCGCCAGGGTACCTACCCTGGCGAGCCGCGTGCCAAACGTTGCCGACCCCTGTGCTAACAGAAGGAGATCAGATACTCCAGAGATGAGTGAGATATAAGAACCAGAGTAGAACAGAACAGCTTCGGTGACTTCATTGGAGCTATGCCAGTTTACAGATCTGGCCCATGGAGTATTTCTATGATGATCTCATTACAGTTATTTACATATGTTGGTTGCTGTAGTTATATTTCAATGACTTTTTTAAATATTAACGTTTATTTTTCTAATATCTTATTTCATAACTGCAGTAAGACATTCCAGGCTATACCGTCATGTGCTCTGGAAGTCCTAGGATTCTACTCCTGCCTCACATTGAAGTCAACCCTGGAAGGTGCAGAAGGTTTTTTTTAAATGGTACTCAGTGTAGAGAAAAATATGGTTGTTATTTTTTAAATTCTGAACAGTACCCCAACAGTCTCCTCTTAGTGAATGAATAGCCATTGACTTATTGTAATATCTGAGTACTAACGGGAAGCCAGTCATCCTGACTGTCTGAAGAACAGGCTAAAATAAGTGAATCATCTGCTGTCACGTTGGATGATGACACTTCAAGGGTTTCACTTGCATAGACTGTAAAGGAGCTGCAGTGGCTTCAGAGAGCTTTCTCACAGCACAGAGTCAGTATGCAAAATTGATTCATTATAATGGCAGTAATCCCCTCTAGTTACAGGATATAACTCTGGGCTTCAGTTTGTTCCCACTGAAGTCAATGATAAAACTCTCATTGATTATAGTGGTTCTAGGATTAAACCCCTCATCATGGTACTGTCATTTCATGACCTCCGACTGTTTCACCTGAACACAATCAGAGAAAACTCTGAAACTGACAGATGGGTTCTCGGTGGAGGACTAGCAGCACTAGGATAGCAGATCCACCTTGAACTAGACAAATCTGATTCTGTGTTTGCGCCTGACAGCTCTCTGTCAATGGTAGGGTGACCATATTTCCCAAAGGGAAAATGGGACACCGTGTGGGGCTGGCCCAAGTCCCACCCCACCCGGCTAGGCTGGGGTCACTGGAACCTGCCTGCCCCACCCCTCCACGAGGCTTGGGTTGCTGGAACCCTGCCCCGTCCCGCAACAGGCTGGGGTTGCAGGAACATTACCTGCCCCCCCACAAGAGGCTGTTGCTGTTCACTGCAACCTTGCTTGCTCTCCCCCCTGCAAGGGGTTGGCATCTTCACTCGCCCTCCCACAAATTCCTCCGCACCACACTCCACTTTTTGACAAAAGTGGGCATTTGTCCCGTTTGCTCTTGCCAACTGATCAAATTGCCAAGAGCCAATGAATGGGACAAATGCCCACTTTTGTCAAAAAGAGTCGGGGCAGTCAGGACAGGCCTTAAAAAAGGGACTGTCCTGGCCAAAATGGGACATATGGTCATCTAGTCAATGGGTGCTGTTAGATTCTATGTTGTGATGTTGCCATCCAGCTGCATTAATCTGCTTCTGTCCACAGACTCACTTCTGGGAGACCTTATATGTGCTTATTTCCCACTGGCTCACATAAACAAGGTTATTCCTGAGGAGGAAAACAAAACTAACCATCTTGGCTGACACCAGAGATTGAACCAGGTACCTCCAGAGCTACAAGCATGACAAGGCCTGGTCTGCACACAAAGCTGCTCTGATTTAACTAAAGGTGTGTAGTGACTGTCTGGTTTCACCCAAATAGTTGTTATTGGGGCATTTAGTGCACTACATGAGGTACACCATGTGTTGTGATAGGCATGTGTAGGACCCATGGATCTTGAAAGGTGTGTTGTGGGGGATGTTGAACACTGTAAGTACCTTTCTCAGACTTGAAGAAGAGCTCTGTGTAGCTCGAAAGCTTGTCTCTCTCACCAACAGAAGCTGGTCCAATAAAAGATATTGCCTCACCCACCTTGTCTCTCCAATATCTTGAGATCAATACAGTTACAACACCACTAAGTTTACAGCAAAAGCAATACAACCAGGTCTCAGCTGATATAAGTTGAGCCAGTTTAACTAAAGTTTGTGTGGAGACAGCCCATGAATCTCTGCAGCTTGATCAAGGCTCCATCGCTGAAGCTGCAACAGGTTCCCATCCTCTGTGGCTCAGATACAAAGGGGGACACATAACACACCCTGATCATGGGTGACACATGCACAGTCTTTTTACATTTTTGCCTCTGCCACATACGAACAGTTATTACAGTCCCCCTTGCTGTGCAGTTATACCTTCTCTGAATCTATTTCTTAATACTGTACCCAGGTCAAATGGATTCTCTGCATTGCAATTAAGTTTTCCCTTATCCCTTGGCTACAATCAGCAGCACACAGAATGCCTGCTGGTTTTTTTCACTCAGGTATAATGCCCTAGTCTTCACAGACATTCCCTGTGTCTACTTCAGTGCAAACCATCTCAAGGGCAGACAAACGTGCTGCCTGTTCCTTTCTTCTCTGCACCCTGAGGCAGCCGTCTGTTGTGCGTTTTAAACAGTGGCCTGTGAGATCAAGTTTGAAGATGAATGTGGTGCTGTTGTGGTGATGCTGCCAGGAGGTAAGATGTGCTACAAAAGAGATAGCACTTGCATTGTTATGCAGGCTGCCCACGTAAACCCACGGTTACTTGAGATCTATGCCCTATGGCAAACCTCTGACCAACTTGGGAATGGGCACTATGCCATCTTAACAGATGGGCATGAGTGAATTCAGCCAAAAGACTGTGTGTGCATCAAATATGTTTGTTTAGGGATAGTTCTCAGCCTGGAAACTCATGCACTGGGGTGTGGTGTCCAGAAAGATAACACTATCCTCCTGAGAGCTTGTTTTTACTAAATGTGGATTGTGTCTCTTGCTTCCCTCTCACTCACACAACCGTTCATAACTGGATGTCATTATTCAATGTTATAAAGGCGAAGGATTGCTCCTAATCCGCGGGACAGGGCCGCGCAGGAGGGTACTCACTCCCTAGGCTGACAGCAATACTCGTTCTCTAAAACTAAGGGCCTGGGGTTAGGTTCAGTGCTGGGCCTCTAACACTCTAACAGCCCAGGAGAAGGGTGGGGTGGATAAAGATGGCTTTCAGACACCTTTGTGCCTCTTGGATTTTGCCCACTCTAGGGGATGATTCAGCCCCTGGCACACGTTAAAGCAACTAATTTACAGCAGCCTCCGCCCCGCATAGCCCCAGTACAAAGCATTACAGCCACACTCCCTCCCTCCCCAGAACATAACCTACCCTACCAAATCCCTATGCCAGGCCAGGGGATGCATATGCTGACTCTACACTGCTTCTGTTCCATGAAAAATCTCTCTCAGGCCACTGCAGCTCTATTAAAGGCCCTATATGCCCCTAGAGTGAGGGTCATAGTCTGTGCCATGATATACTGATGTAGTGTATCCAGCTTCAGGACAGTTTGTGTGTCCTTTGATGTAGGCAGAGCCTTACAATGCAACATAACATGCAAGAGTGCAATAAAAAGGAGTATCCCCCAAGAGGCTAGTGAGAGCATTAAGTAGAAAAGGCTCTCAATTTTGGTGGCCTACCCAAGGTTCAAATGCAGTTCAATATCCCCCCCGAAATCTATTTGTTGGTCTCAGTTTGCCCCCTGTGGATGTGTGTCCATCTTTCTTACCTAGTTTTGTACAACAGTGACCACCTATAGTTTAGTACAGTATGACCCAGCTGTCAGGCTGAGCTGATGTAGAAAAGGAGTGTCCTCTCACAAACAAGGAGAATGGCATCGCTAGGTCACAGAAAATTCACTGGAGGAATAGCAAAGAAATGCTGCTCAACTTTACTTGGCCTGCATGAGATGATGTGCCATCTCCTCAGCAACAAGAAGGGGGAAACATAACAGCACTTAACTGGAAGAGAGAAAGATGCAGTCAGCAGCTGCCAGTCACAAAACGGCCACTTTAGGTTTAGGGTCTGCTGGGTTTAAAAGCCTTGCCATGGAAAGGCATGCTGGGAAAAATGTTGCTACGAAAGGGTATCTGAGGAAGAGAGCATGAATAAGGAAAAGGCAGTTACCAAGGAAGGGGTTTAATCAGTGACATATTCTTAACTTTTTTGTGCACAGGGATTCACTCAAAATATCCAATCGACTGAGAAATAAAGATTGCATAAAATGGCACTGCTAATAATTGTATCCCTGCAAATATTAAAGTCGTGTCTGGTAGCTCTAGGGTGACCAGACAGCAAGTGTGAAAAATCGGGACAGGGGTGGGGGGTAATAGGAGCCTATATAAGAAAAAAACCCAAATATCAGGACAGTCCCTATAAAATCGGGACATCTGGTCACCCTAGGTAGCTCTGAAGTAAGGCACAGCACAAGCAGAAGCCAACCCTCTTTCTTAGCCTACAGAAGAGAGTCAAACTCCTCCTCACTTCCTTTGAAGACACTGAGTGGAAGAGTCTGCTCACGATATGGCTTCTTAATCACATCAATAATAAATGTATGCCTGAGGAAGTCACATCACCCAGAAGGGTTGGCCATCACTTTAGTAAGGAAATAAATCCACTTTTGTTGTCCCACTCATTTACACATCTTCCAGAAATATTAGTAGAGAAATAGCCATTAGACAGCTGCTCCCAAAATTCCTCAGGTCAGAAATTTTCACTTTAGTTCAGAGGGGGGGGTTTACATAATGTGATGAAACTAGAAGTAACTTTAATTGCCAATTTCTCTGATTTTATCAATATTTACCGATAAGGCACTATGTGTCAGGCTCTGGGTTCTAGACAGTCAGACCTGATGGTTAGAGCCATGGTCAAGAACAGGTACCAAAGGTCGTAGAGTTGGGACCGAGCCAAGGGCAGGTCTGAAACCAGGGTCTGAGGACAGACCGTGGGACAGAACCAAAGCCAGAGTCCCTAGATAAGGCAAATAAGGCTTGGAAGCTGGATGCAGGCCAAAGGTCAAAGCCAGGTTGGGTCAGTCCAGGGATCTGGGGCTCAGGAGGCAGGTGTAGGGCTGGAGTAAGGTCAGGGTAGGGCACAGATGAGGCAGGGGCAGGAATTGGACCAAGGGTGGGCTGAAAGCCTAATGTGTCTGTAACACTGTGAGACAGCAGGAGAGTTCCTGGCTGAGTAGTGCTGTTGCGCTGACTAACTTGCAGCTCTGGCGGGGTCAGTGAAATACCTGTGGGTCATCTGATCCAAGCCCTGCCCAGGGATAGGGTGCTGCAGTATGTCTGAGGGGCTGAGTCATTGCAGGAAGGTGAATCACGTCACCTCAGTGAGCAGTCCTGGTGTGGCTGTGGGTTTGCCTCACACTGTGTGACAAAGGGATAGAAAAGCAAAGATGAATAGACTCCGCCCATAATTCAAGCAAATATTCAGGGAAATAACAAAGGTTTAATCTCTAATATACATTAAATGTTACCTACTTATGAAAGAACAAACTCATTTTATGAAAGATGGGATCGGGACATCAAGAGGGCTAGTCTGTGGGAGGACAAAAAAAAAAAAGATTTGGTGCAGAGGACAAACTACCTCAGTCTGAACACCATAAGAGAAACCTCATTTACAATTCTTTGTCAATAGCATTTTTCTCCAGTCCAGCTTAAACATTAAAAAAAAAAAAAAAATTGTGCAGACAGATGCAGAATGTGGTGGAAGAGCTAGTATTTCCTCATATGTTGGACAAGCATAAATAGAAAAGACTATTGGCCTAAGATTAGAGAAAAATAAAATTAATGTAACAATTGTAATATTCCAAATGACCCAGCAATAGGGAATCCCAATGAGGGATTCTTCATACAGTAGTAATAGCCACCTGATAACATATTTATTGGCAGCTGCAAAAGAGGGTGTGTGTGCAGGGGGACAACTTATCTATATCAGTCTTTGAGTCATGGAAACTCACACATCAAGTTAGGGTTAGTCAAGAAAGATTACATAGATAAATACTGAGGCACCAATCTTGCAAGTGCATCCATGCACGCAGACCCATGAGCTTGCTTGACTTTCACCATGCAGGTGCAAAAAGAGGCATCTGCAGGTTTGAGACTGAATTATCTGGATACTTTTAATGTCTGATCAGTGAAAGAAAACTCCACGGCAGCAAGTCCAAAAAGTGTCCTAGAATGGACATAGATCAATCACATGGGACCCAAGCCAAAGCCAATTGAAGGGAATGAATTGACTCCCATTGTCCTTTGTCGGCATTGGATCAGGCCGACAATGCCCCCGTTAAGACAGAAAGCAAAGAACTTGTTATAACAACAGTTGGTTACAGATTATTGTTCTTATATCCTTATCCCTATGTTCCTTAATAATGCCTAGCACAATGAGACTCTGGTTTCTAGTGCCACAATCCAAATCCTAAGCACTATGTAAGAGCTAGGTATTATTTTTAGATCATATATATGGGAAATTAAGGTATGGTAGATTATTAATTAAGGTCAATCTCTGTTTTAATTTAAGATTTCAGAACATATGTAAAATGGAAACAATGGCCAGTTGTTAGAACTGATTCAAAATTAGAGAAATAAAACACTTTTAAAATGACATACTTAATATCTTTTTCAGCATATTTGTAAAAGGAAACCACTGTATTCAAACAGATATGCATGTTTCCTTGGAGAGGTGGAGGGTCTCATTCTTCAAGTCCCAGGTAGTACCTATTTTTAAAAAGGGAAACAAGGAGGACCCTGGGAATTACAGACCAGGCAGCCTACATTTGATACCTGGAAAGGTACTGGAACCACTTATTAACCAATTGGTTTGTAAGCACCTAGAGGATAATAGTGTAATAGGTACAGGCAACATGGAATTGTCAAGAACAAATCACACCAAACACTTAATTTCCTTCTTTGACAGGGTTACTGGCCTAGTGGGAAGCAGTCAATGTGATATATCTTGTTTTTAGTAAGGCTTTTGACACAGTCCCACTTGACATTCTCATAAGCAAACTAGAGAATGTGGCCTAGATGAAATTACTATAAGATGGGTGTCTCATTTCAGGGCAACTGCACCAGTATTTCCCCTCAGTGGTCCAGCAAGGGCACCCACTCTCAGGCTTCCAGCTCCCCAGCTGTTGCCTTTCTTGGATGGAACCTCTGTCTCACTCCCTTCTTATTGGGGTATTTCAAGGCTGCACAGTTCCCTGCTTACTGGACTGCTATGCCAGCAGAGGCAGGCTGCCCAAGCAGAACCTGCTTGCTTTCTCTTCAGAGACAGTTAACAGGTGTAACCACTACAGTTATAAGTTACCCAAACAGCACTTTCTATTCAAGCTTACTTTATTCTTAATGTAAAAGTAGTACAGAAAAAACAATAAAAGAACCTACACACAGGCTAATAAGTTAACCAGAGATTATCCCAACTCTGGCATGGGCTCTGGCAGGAGCAGTCCTTCAAAACCCCACAAAAGGGGTCTCTTCTGTGGTCACAAGTTCATACAACCTCAGCTCTGAACTAGCACCCGGTCTTATGTCCTTCCAACTGTACCCTGAGGATTGGGGTCCTCTGTGGACCATGCGTCCTGTCTGTTTGCCAGCTCAGGATAAAGGTCCTGAGCCAGTTTAAAACCACATTACTTATCCAAAAACCCTTTCCTTGTCAGTTAGTCGCTGGAGAATCCAGTTTGAACTGGTATATGTGAACCTCTCCAGGGGATATCTTCAAAGGACTGATAATGGAGGAAGTACATTAGCATCCTCCTACCTACTAGAGAAGGTATATATAATTCCACAATAAACATACACTATTGCATTTTTTATACAATGGACCCCAAAGCTATTAAACCTAATTCAATTAAGTTTAACTTAATTCCATAAGGTTTGTCCACGACGTTATAGGATATTGTCAGTCTGTCACAGTGGGTGCATAACTGTTGAAAGACCATACGCAAAGAGTAGTTACAATGATTTGCTGTCAAACTGGGAGGACATATCTAATAGGGTCCCACAAAGATCTGTCCTGGTTCCAGTACCATCAATATTTTCATGAATGACTTGGATAATGGAGTAGAGAGTATCCTTATAAAATGTGCGGCTGACACCAAGCTGGGAGGACACTTTGGAGGACAGGATTAAAATTCAAAATGATCTTGACAAATTGGAGAATTGGTCTGAGATCAACGAGATGAAAATTCAGTAAAGACAAGTGAAAAGTGCTACACTTAGGAAGGAACAATCAAATGCACACCTACCAAATGGGTAGACAGCAGTACTGCTGAAAAGGATGTGGTGGGTTATAGTGGATCACAAATTGAATATGAGCCAACAATGTGATGCAGTTGCATAAAAGGCTAATATCATTCTTGGGTATATTCACAGGAGTGTCATATGTAAGACATTAGGGAGACAAGATAGGTGAGGTAATACCTTTTTTTGGTCCAACTTCTGATGGTGAGAGAAACAAGCATTCAAACTACAGGGCTCTTCTTCAGGTCTGGGAAAGGTACTCCCAGGGTCATAGAAAAATGCAAGATGGAACAGAGTGTTTAGCATAAGTAGTTAGCACATATTGCAAGGGACCATTCAAGGCAGACATAGGACAAAAAAGACGGAGTTAGTGGGTTACAGATTGTTGTAGTAAGCCATAAATCCAGTGTCTCTATTCAGTCCATTATTTTTTATGTCTAGCAGAGTAATGAATTTAAGCTCCCATGTTTGTCTTTTGAAAGTGTTGTTGTGCAGGTTTCCTTTGAGGAAGAGGAGTGAGAGGTCAGATATAGAGTGATCGCTTTCTGAAAAGTGTTCAGCCATTGATGGTGTGGTGTTTTTGTCTTTTATCATTTTCCTGTGTGAGTTCATTTCACCCACATAGTTGTTAAATGGGCATTTGATGCACTGCATGAGGTATACAACATGTTGTGATAGGCATGTGTAGGGTCCATGGATCTTGAAAGATGTGTTGTGAGGGGTGTTGATCATTGTATAGCAGTGGAGATATGTCTGCAGGTTTTACATCTCTTGTTCTGCCAGGGTTTGGTGCCTCTTTGAGTTGATGTGTCCTGGTCTGTGGGAAGCTTGCTTCTGATGAGGTTGGGGAGTTGTTTAGAGGCCAGAAGAGGGAGTTCAGGAAAGATTTCTTTCAGGATGGGGTCCCCATTGAGTATGTGTTGTAGTTGTTTGATAATATCCCATATGAGTTCCAGTGTGGGGTGGTAGGTGACTAGAGGTCGGCGGTCAGAGGAGGTTTTCTGTGTTGAAATAGGTTCTCTTGGGGTATTTGGGTGGCCTGTTTCACAATGTGATCCACTTCTCTGGTGGAGTGTCCTTGTCTGATGAAGGTGGTTTTAAGTATATTAAGGTATATATCTCGGACTTCCTCCTCAGTACATATTCTGTGGTATCTGAGTGCCTGGTTGTAGACAACAGATTTCTTGGTGTGTTGGGGTGTGGTTACTGGATCTATGAAGGTGGGTGTATTGAGCCATGGGTTTCTTGTATATGGTTGTCTGTAGGGTTCCATTGCTGAAGCTGATTGTGGTATCCAAGAAGTTGATACTAGTGTGGTAGTGTTCCAGAGAGAGTTTAATAGACGGGTGGTGATTGTTGAAGTTATGGTGGAAATCTTTGAGGGAGTTTAAGCTGTCTGTCCCGAGGATGAAAATATCATTGATGTATATCATTGGTGTACCATGAAACCAATGTTAAGGGCTGTTATAAAGAGGACTGTGATCAATTGTTCTCCATGTTCAATGACTGTAAACAAGAAGCAATGGTCTTAATCTGCAGCAACAGAGATTTAGGTTAGATATTAGAGAAACCTTTCTAACTATAAAGGCTGTTAAACTCTGGAATAGACTTCTAAGGGACGTTGTGGAATACCCATCTCTGAAGGCTTTTAAGAAGAGGTTAGACAAACACTATCAGGGATGGTCTCTAAGCATATTTAGTCCTGTCTGAGTGTGGGGGGCTAGACTAGATGACTTCTTCAGGTCCCTTCCAGCTTTACATTTCTGCTATTCTATGATATATAATACTTTAATATCCTTAAATCACACAGGCAAGGATGTTTGCCTATGTGTACTACCCTTACCAAAGGCAATTAATCTGCATATTACCTTGCAGTCTGGGGAAGCTGCTAAATTTTCACCAGAACCTTCAGAAAAGCTGGCAGTTCTCCTTTGATTTTTCTCCCACGTACTGGAGTCCTACTGCTTAACAAGGCCACGTGCCCACCAGTAAGAGTACCCACACACACACACTCCCTCCTGCACCATACTTACATACATCCATATGGGAAGAGTACAAAACTCTCTTAAACACTTTTAATACTGGACACAATTTCCTTAACATTCCAAACTTAGGAGACTAAGAGACTGAGTCTGAAATCAGATTCAGGTCCTAGTTCTGCCACTGGTCTGCTGGGTGACCTTGGCAAGTGACTTCCCCTTTCTGTGCCTCAGTTTCCCCATCTATAAAATGCGGATAATGATACTGACCTCCTTTGTAAAGTGCTTTGAGATCTACAAATGAAAAGCACAATATAAGAGCTGGGTATTATTAATTATTATTATTATTAACAGATTTACAGTAAACATAGATCAACAAAACCTTTGACTGATGGATCCTTGAATTCTTGCTTCAGTCTGTGACACATTATTATCCTGTTGATAAATAATAATAGAAGGCAGCATATGCTATTGGTTAGAGCATTGAGCTGGGCGTCAGGAGACTTAGGTTCTAACCAGTGCTGTGACAGGCAATCACCTAACCTCTCTTTCCCTCAGGTTACCCCTTTGTAAAATGGGGATAATGATGTTTTCCCCATAAGAATACTGTAAGACTTAGTAAATTAAGGTTCAGATCCTCAGCCGGTGTAAATCAAGGTAGGTCCTAATAATAAAACTACACTCATTTACACACCAGTTGAAGGTTTGGTTCTAGGTGTTTGAGAAGAGCACAGAGAAGTTCCTATAAAAGTGCTAAGTATTGGTCATTAGCTATCTTAAAATGTACAACGTTACACTGTACTTAACTTGAAGGTTTTCTGAAGGTCTCTCATGTTGCCCAAATCATAAGAAATAGTGCCGCTAACAATTAAATCAAAATAATGTTAAGTATGAGACAAAACAGGCATATGGCATGGAAAATCTAGTAATTCAACGTGTTACTGCTTTCTGCAGTGTTGTGGTAGCCATGTCATTCACAAGCTATTAGCGAGAGCAGGTGGGTGAGGTAATATCTTTTATTGGACCGACTTCTGTGGGTGAGAGAGAGAAGCTTTCGAGCTCTGTGTAAGCTCGAAAGCTTGTCTCTATGTTAATGCTTTTATATGGTTCTATGAAATGACTTTTCAAAGTCAAGAGATTTCAAGATTAATGTGGGTAAGTCAAGGCTAGAGGTTGCCACAAGGTCAGGTTTTGCCCTAAGAGCATGCCTACATTGTGGAGAATGCTGAGAATCAGGAAATGCTCTAATAAATTGATCATTCATTTGAATGAACACTTTAGCTGGAAGAAAAGACTTTCTTCTCAGCTAAGAATGGGCCCAATCCCATTCCCATTGAAGTGGATGGCAAAACTCCCATTAATGTCAATGAGAGCAGTCCACCTTACAATCATTGCTGAAAAGGGGGCACTTACATTTTACGATTCTTGAAAATCTATTTTTAACATTTTTGTCTTCTAGGAATGTTAATAGCGTCACCACAGTTTCACTTAATCCACAGTGAAGTTTAGGAATATTCTGAAATCAATACTTATTGAAAAATATTTTATATTAATATATGCATGCATCAAAGATCCTAGTTCTAATTAATTGACTGTGAAAAATTAACAAATTACTGTACCAAGTACTGTAGAATATTGACAGATAACATCTAGTTTTGCTCATCTTTCTTTCAAGAGATTTTACTTGACTTTGAAATCAATGGGACTACTGATGGAGTAAGGCAACTACTCAGCATGAGTAAAGGTGGTAGAACCTGATCCTCTATTTTTTAATTTCAGTACTCAGTCTCCTTGTAACATGTTCTGAAGAAACTTGAAAAACTATTATTGAAACAAGTGCTTGATCCACATCGCTGGGTGAATCCTTTGTTTACTTTGTTTGTTTGCTTTACGTTGTTTACTTGCAATATTGGAATTATGTTCAAATTTTAACCATGTGTGATAAGTACAGGGCAAGGAATATGGAATGCTGCAGAAGTAAAGAAAGGAAAATATTTTTCTGGTTTTTAAACGAAAAAATGTGAAGTGTTTCCTTATGTTATGAGTATAGTGCACTATTTATTTATTTGTTTCTTTCATTTTGGCAGGCATTTTTTGGACACTGGGGTGTGTGTGTGTGCATGAAATTGAAGCCAACCTTAATCCTTATGAATGTAGAAGAAATACCATGCCTCTATAATATATTAAGAGATACTGGGAATATGGGTAGATTATGGCATCAAACCTTTAAAGCTATTTACAATACATGACAGAACTGTAAACTAATAGTCTGATTGCCGAACACAGTGAATAATTTTTATTGGACCACATGTTCTAGTCAAACTACAGATCACAAGAAATAAAGGCTATATGTGTTACCTCACAGTTTTTGACCCCATGTTTTATTGGCTTTTAGGTGCTCAGATGATTGAATGTCTGTAAAGCTAGTGAAATACCAAAATACACTGTATAACAGATGCACATATAAATCATAGGAAGATTATATCATGGAAATAAAATTGCCATTGAATCCCTCACAGTAACATGTTCATCAAATTTCCTTTCCATTATGTTTTTCTTTGCTACCTAGCAGATGTAGTTCTGTAGTGCTGTCATTTATTTTTACAGTACTCACACCTGAGGTGCACATTATAGCAGTATTTCTTGCCATAATAACCTAATGCTAACTTGTGTGCATTAATAGTGTATGATTTCAGGGAGTGCTTTGCAAATTAAAATAATGAGAATTGAATTTTGAAACGGATATTCCTTAAACATGGCTCCAATAGATAGCATTAAGAACTCCCTTCCTCCCCAAATCTTCAGGTTTCCATAGGAATTCACTGGAAGAAACTGGGAATAATGTAAAAGAGTTATATTAGGTATCCATAAGATATATGAACCACCATCACTGTCAGCCTTATATGAAGCTTGTTGTTTCTCCCAGTGACATTGGGTTGTGTCATTAACATAGGGCCTGATCCAAGGTCCACTGAAGTGAATGGGAATCTTTACATTGACTTCAATGGGCTTTGGACTAGTCTCTGGTCTTCAAAGGAGACAGTGGAGAAAACGGTTCCAAAAGGAAGATGAAAATTCAGAAAAGAGGAGAATTATTTGACCTCAATCAGGCCCACTTCTTTCCTTTTAGTATCATTGTGACCTTGGGAAGTGAAACGTGCCACATGTCCGAAGTCTAGGTGGGTAAGGAAAAGGTTTTGAAAGCTTTCCTTTACTTTATCATTGCATATATATGATACCCGTGTTTTACTATAGAGATTCTGTATCTAAAACTGTTTACTAATGCTCACTGCTAAATAAACATTTTGCAAAGAGCTGCTTCATAGAGGGCTCACTGTAATCTAGTTATTATTGTTGCTGATTATACCGAGGATTTAGCAACAAGATAAAGCCTTACTTCATTACTACACTGCAAAAGGCAGAGCGATTTAGCCTCATTCTAACTTTACTGAAAACAGTAGTTTCCTAAATGTTGCAGGTATATATAAAACTATAAACTAAACCCTACAGGCCTGATTCTTATATCTGTGTACATCTGAGATAACCCCACTAACTAAATTATCTGGGTGCTGCTTGGAAACGTAGCCTGTATGTGTTTTGTATGAAAGTGTATGCAGGGAGATGCTTTGCTATTCAGTTACTTGACTTGTTAAGCAATGGACAGCCACAATCAGTCATACCTCAAAGTTAACTGATTTCATTAGCTCTCATTTTCCTTTCCAGGCGCTAGGAGGAAGTCTCAAAGCATCTACAGTGTCAATGCAACCACAAAGTCATCTTAACAATATCACAGCTAATGAGATCAAAGATAAAGTTGTTATCTCATCAAGCTTGCTAAAAGCTGTGTGCAGCCACCAAGACTGCTGAACAGGAGGTTTCCGTATTTATACTGTTACCAGCCCCTTGTCTGGTAGGTAGAACATTTATGCAACCAAAGGAGGAGGGGGAAGGAGAGAACGTAAATAATTCTTACAATGCAACAGAATTTAAAAATTGAAAGTAGAATCTATTCAATTTCTCCAATCAGTTTCAAAGGACGTGTAAGGCTCTAGTTACCATTGTGTGGCTGGTAATTCTGTGTCACAACTAATTACTGCCTAATAGCCGTTGTGGGGACAAAGTCCCCTGTTTAAAAGAGAAGTCTATTTCGTCTTGCATTCAGGCCTAATCTGACCCTGAATAGCGGAGATTACATGAGGTAATACAGCAGTTATTTCTACCTGCTGTAGTTCATAAGCTCCATCTCCAGCTGAGGCAGCAACCCCCTCCCCCTTTACAAAGATTATTTGTCATTAAAATGCTCAGTAGCTTTTTTTTTTTTTAAATCTGGATGTTGCCTACACTTTCAGAAAGGTTTTTGAAGGAAGATTAGCAGGATTAGGAAAGGTTCACATATGTTCAGCTTCACTATTGGTATTCAAGACATCACAACTCCACCACCACCCAGGAAGCACAAGAAAACTGAGTGCAGAGAGGGAGAGAGAGAGGCCTCCTGGCTAAAGAAAGTGAAGAACACTCCACCAACTAAAAGAATATTTAACAGATCCAGGGCTGTGAATATCGACATGCTGCAGAAATCTCAGCCTTAGGGTTAGCAAAGTTACATCTCTTCCTCGTCATTTCATAGCATCCTTTGTCGTCAGTCATGTTTGAAGGATTGTTTCATTAACACGGTCATAGGCTTCTCTGTGGTTTCCAGACCCAAGAGAGAGATTTCCATATGTGAATGTAAGCCCTGAAACAGTTTGGTCAGCAATAAATAATACAAATAAAAAAAAAATCAATGACTCTCCCACAGGAGATGTTTGGATTAGACTTTTGCTACCTGATAACATCAATTTGGGCTACATGGGCCAGATTTTAAAGTTAAGTGCATGTATGTGTATTTGCATATGCCTAATTTATGTGCACCAGTGCCTGATATGGACGTGCAAATCAGGTATTCTGCTCATTCACATGGTCAGTTGGTTGCCTAGCTGCACATACAAATCTCAAGTAAGTTGGGCACACACAAGTACACTCATGAGCCCTGATTCTCATTAACACTATGGCCCCTTTGCACCACTCTGGCAGTGTAAACCTGCCTTAAAGTGGGCATACGTGTAGTTTATACTCACTTCAAGGCCCCTTTCCACTGGGTGCTATAAAGAGGTCTTAATATAAATAGGAATCAGTTCCAAGAGCTGCAAGTTCACTTTGAAAATCTGGTTTGAAACAATTCTGCTAATTCATTTCACCTCTGAGCGGGCGCATCACAGTATTCAGTGTCAGGGATAAACATGAGGAATTTGTGGTACCGATGAAGTTTTATTACAGAAAAACAGATTGTTCTTGTGGCAACTGACAGGAGGCTCAGAACTGCTGGTTTAAAAATGGTAATTCCCCTTTGGGCTAATATCCTATACCTGGACAGAAGTGCTTCTGGCCATGGGCTACATTATGACAGCACTCCTTCAGACCCTTTCCCCCCACTTGCTCCTGATCAATTTGACACTCTGGCTGCAGTGGGGACAGCAGGGGCTGTTCACCTGATACACGCTGTTGTTGTGAGTAAGTGGGCAGGAAGAGGTCAGATTCATGGGGAGCTGGAGAAGGCCTGGTTCCATGCTCTTCCCCCCCTCCCACCCCATTTGCCAGCCACAGCAGCTGGCATAACACACAGAGGAGGAAGCTGCTCCACAAAAAGGAGTGAAGTAACTTACTCATCCCCCAGGGCGAGGTGGGCGCAGGGGAAGAACAGTGTCACCATTCAGTCTCTGGTCTGCTCTGGGGGCAGAGCAGCTATGCGCTGTCCTCACTCAGGGAAGGTTGTAAAGTTACAGTCTAGCCCTTAGCCAATTACACTTGGCTAGCATGCTCCCTGATTGCCAAATCAGAGCTAGTTACCCTATTTTGTACTTATGCTCACTTATACCCTGACATAATTTTCACCACAGTTTAAGTCACTGTTGAATTTGATCTGATCAGTATCTGTGTTTACTCCAGGGTGCACTTGGCTTATAGTTGCACAGGTGGGATCTCGCTCATTAAAGACTTAATTCCCCAGATAAACTCTGACTGGGTTGGGATTTAAATACCATGCTTGTTTCAAAATGCATTTCTCCTCCAAGGGTTTAAAAACAAAAACTGATTTAGGGGCACATCAGCTTCATTGAGAAGCAGATAAGGCTGACTTGAACTCTCACATACACCAATGTGAACTCAGTGAGACTTCATTGTATGCAGTCTTGTTACACCAGACTTCCATTAGAGTCACCAAAATCAGGCTGTAGGTCACAGAGTGCAAAATGGTGTGAGGATTGTAGTGACCATAGCACCCAGGAGCCCCAGTCATGGACCAGGAACCCACGGTGCTAGGTGCTGTACAGAATAGGCTCTGTGTGTATTGTCTGGGCTATTTCCCATTTTAGGTACTGAAACTCTTCCCAAGTAACACAAAATTATATTTCCACACCTGTCAGCTTTTGAGAAAATCTCGATCTGGTGATGGTGGGTCAACTGAGCCTAACCAAAAAGGATTTTTTTCAGATATTTTTTTCATAGTAAACAGGCAAGCACACATTCAATCCATGGAACCCACACTTTGCATGAAGGAAGTTTGTAAAGACTGGAAACCCCCAAATGACTTACTATGATTTTTTTGCCTTCTTTTCTCTTCTTAGGCACCACTGTTTTGTCCTTATCTCAGTGCTTCTTTTCTTCGCTCTTTTCTGGTGTCTGTGTTTCCCCTCAGACTCACTTCCTATCTTTTGCCAGCCTTTCACAGCATGGATTGTTTTGCCCAAACCCTTTTCTTTCTCTTTTGCCAGTATTTTTTTTTTAAGAGACTGGATCTGGACGTCCCCAAATGTTAGGGGGAGAATTCCAAATCGGAACCTGGATTTGGATCTGAATTTCATGGCTGCTCCCCATCTCTGCAATGGAATGAACCTGAACCCCAGACTCAATAGCCCCTAAGCTTTGCCGTGCAGAGGAGGAGAGGAATCACAATTTGGTGCCAGAGTCTGCAGCTCAGGCCCATTATTCTATTATTTCTGGTTTCGCGTGTCTCCTGCTACTGGTTTTTCTCTTCGGTGTTCTTTCTCTCCACCACCCTCCTTCCCCACCATTGGCCTCACCTCCTGTCTTCCCCTCTGCTCTCTGTCAGCTCTCTCCTGGTGCTATGGTGCCTCAGTCCCTTCCTCTGATCTTCTACTGAACCCAGTTGTCCATCCCCAGAAATGTCTGTTGCCCACCCCCTTCCCCTTCCCCTGACAACTCCCATCTCTCCCAATAGACCCTCTTTTTCTTCCCTAAATTAAATTAATTAAATTATTTCAGCCTTCTGTTCCGTCCCTCCACCACCTCTTCATCCTTCTCCTTTCCCATCTATCCTAGCTCACCCCCTGGGATCTTCTGTCTCTCCCTTCCAGTTTTCTCTCCTTTTGTCCTGTGCAAGTGCCTGCAGAAAGGAGGAATGAAACCGGAAGAGGACAAATGTTCATCTCTGCACACAGTACCCCCTGCAGGGAGGGGAAGGAAATGCTGCAGCATCAAACCTGGATGCATCTTTTCCCCTCCATTCCAGGCTGTGCCAATATTATATGAGGGAGCTGTCAGAGACTCTCCTGGGCCTTCTGCATGGGAAAGCAGGTGCTTCCATCTCCTTCCTCTGCCTGGGCTAGCTAGAATCCTACTTACTCTGTGAAAAGCAGATGATGAGAGGGATTTGGAGGATGAAGAGTTTAGGCAAAGAATGCTGGGATCTCACTCGCATAATAGATGTGCTGACAGGCACGTGCTTCGTAGAGAACTTTTAAAATAAGTAACATTGTGCAAAGCAGTTACATTTTCACTTGTGAACTTTTCCTTAGAGCACCACAAAAGGAACATGTGCTTAAAATCTCACAACAGGGATCCACAGCAGTGGCCAAGTGATTCCTGTCACAAACTATATTGCGCAAAATCCTGAAGCCCTAACTCAGTCCTCCAGCAAAACTCCCCTTTAAGTCAAGGGTTGGGGAGGCAGTCAAAGAGAAGAAACTCAAGATCATAAATTCAATGTGGCATACAAAAGATCAAAACTTCTACCAGTGTTTTACTGTAGTGACAACTAAAGGATTTTTTTTTTAAATTACAAATAAGCTCTGCCAACCGCAAAACATATTTCTCTAGAACAACTGATTGTTGAAAAACTGTCTTTGGGTTAGTTTTAAAGAATTCAAACGGAGGAAAGGAGAATAAAACAATAGCACAGAGATAAAGAGAAAGCAAGAGTCACACAAAGTACTAGGCACAAAATTTGGAGGCCTGATTCTACAGGTGTATAGAAGTTTTATAAACACGGCGCTTACAGCATCATGTTGTGGAATAATCACGTTGTGTATAATATCATTACATGTGGGATTAAAGTTTCTCCCCCATAATTTTCAGTAGGCAGTTTGAAATTAAAAAAGCTCACTGTTCTCAAACTATGATGTGGTAATAACTCCTCCTTGAGTTATCGATATTTTGGACGGGATACTACAGAAACATCAGTATCAAATTGGCAATATTTTCACGTTTAACAAGTCCATCTTTTTCCTTCTCCTGTGTGTCAATTTAAAGAGAATATAAAGAATATAAACTAGTTGTACTGTGTATAAAGTCCACATTGTTTTTTTCTTTCTGATTGTAATATAGGAGTTTATCCTTATCAGATGAATGAAAAAAATCCCATTATAAACCCTTGTGGAAAGGAATTCTGATTCTGAATTTTATTTGAAACAGAAGATATCCAAGGTACCCTGTTAAATTGTTTCTCTTTAGAGGGGAGAATCAAACTTAACTTCCAATATTGATTCAATTAATCCTCCTATACTATCTGGAGTCTCCACAAGAGCTGGATTCTTCTTAATCCTTAAGGGTCAAATTCTGGTCCTGTTGAGGTCAACAGGAGTTTTGCCATTGACTTCAACAGGACCAGGTTTTGGCCCCCTCATGCAAAATCTAGCACTAAGGCAAAGTTAAAGGACCTGAAATCAAACACACAAAATGCATGACATTTCAACGCTCCTGGATTTTTCCTGTTATTTGTGAAGGTATAGATTAAATATACACAAATACATTAAGCCTTACATTCAGTACAAAATCAGAACTAGAAAATACGACATAATTACAGTGTGACTGAATTACCATATTGTGGTAGAAAACGTAACCAATGGAATTTCTGATGAGTGTTTGATTTTGTAACTTACTGTTACATTAACACTCTTTTCTTTGTATTATTTAATTTCCCCTCTTTTTCATAAGGGAGAAAAAAATGAAAGAAAAACAACTTTTAAATCACTGTGCTGCTAAAGTGTTGTATAGGCACTTCAGTCCTGGCTTTGGGCCAAATCCCACTTGCCTTGCTCACAGTAATCGTGTCAGTCACTCCAATAGGGCAACTCATATGCAGGAGCAGGAGCAGTATGTGGCTCTGTCTGTAAGTAACAAACATAACTACAATTCCCTCTAAGGAGCAGTTACTTGTCTTTTTCACTGATGCTACATTATCCTCTAAGTATAACAATTGTTTAATAGATGGGTCCCAAACAAGTGCTCTAATTCAATGGACAGTTTTAAGGAAGTACATCACCCAGTAAGAGCTCAATCCTGGTCCCTTTGTAGCTGAAAAATAAGGAGCAAATCATTATCTTACTCCCCTGAGTAGTCGAGCTAAAGACAATTGGAGTTTGTATGTGGTAAGGAAAGCAGGATCTGGCCCTATAGAATTACAGCTCACAATTATTTGCTACCTCTTTTCCAAAGTAGTCTTTAATATAAAAATGTTAGGGGAACGTCAGATGTCTATTTTGTAATTAGAGGTGGGTTGGGTATGATCAATTATGGTTATGGTTAGTTTGGTTATGATCAATTGTACAGAACTCTGAAAATGTAAAAGTACAGCATAAAGGTTAAGAATTAGGCTTTATATATTGTGTTCAGTCTTCTGGGGGCAAAGCATCCACTGCTCAGTATTGCAGATGATGATTTTGTAAATAAAAATAAATAAATATTAACGAGTGCGTGAGTATCCAGTTAGTTCAGCAAAGTTAGAAAGAATCTATGAGACACATATGGTTACAGTTCTCCATAAAAAAATGTAACTCCTGTCTTCAGGTTGCACTGCTGCCTATCCTATAATGAGTAAGATATTTAAAGTCCTGAACTGTTTATGTGACATTTCAGTAAATAATGCAGAGATTTGACAACATTTCCATATTCCTCCTTTAATGTCTGAATGTCTCTGACTTAATCCAAGTTCCTTGGCATTTATTACTGTTTGTTACACTAACAAGTGAGATTATGAGAATTCTAATGAAGGCTTCCAGTGAAAAACTCTGTGATTAAAATGCCATAATAACAGTTGCATGCATTTATGTGCCTGATTATCATAATCTATTTAGCACAAGTAAACATACAAACAGAAGGAGAAAAGCAAGCACACTGACACTTCAGCTAAAGGAGAATTTAAAATGAGGGAGAAACAATGTAAATATGTAAATGTCTTTGTGTATTCTTTTTATCTTTTTTTCTCATCCTTGCTTTCCCCCCACCCCCACTCCTCCCCTGTTTGCTAATGAGACATCTATGCTTCATCACATGTGGTCCCTCTTTGCTAGGCCGAGGTGCGTTTTTGGGCCATCTGCTGGGGCCACTATCCTAAACAATGCCACCCAGAAAGCAAGGGATATATTTGCAGCAACCTTTGACATCATGGAATACAAGAGATGGTGTCGTACAGACTCTGGTCTTTGATATGTTCATTCTGAACACTTAGTTCAGCTGTTACTCCATTAATGCAAGTCCCAAGATGACATGACAAGGCTGCAGCCCCCCAAAATTTTTGACAAACTAAGAGAAATCTTGCCAAATATCTAATGTAGCCTTTCAATACCAAGGTTCTATTCATTATTTTTTATTCTTTATCATACATTAGAGAACAGCTTGCTAGAAACTTCTAGCTCCTGTCAGTCAAGATATTTGAAGTAAAGTTTACAAATGAAATGATCATGATGAGCACATTATTAATTGTTGTTGTTATTGGAAAGATGGGTGTATATTAAAAGAAACACACAACCCCACTGAACAAGCTAAAAAGACATGGCATGGGGACTGGACACCATTCAGAAAAGAAATAAAAGAAACAAGTAGACTAAATGAAACAAATAGATTAATATATTATAAAGATGGTAACTCAAAGGATTCTTAAAGCAGCTTTTCATGACGTGCGGGAAGCAATTTGGAAATGTTCACTGGGAAAGGACAAAGCAATTGGCTGATGAACACTTTGTGTCCAATGAATGTGAATGTGAAAAATCACACACACACACACTAACACCTCTTTCCCTCTATATGAATCTTTTCAAACTTATTGAAACCTCATTAATGTTGATTTTTAATGAGGACCCTTAAAAGTGCCTCATAGTACTCAGTTAAAATGTAGTTATAAAATGGGAAAGGTGTAACGTATAATATGGACTAGTGACATACTGATAAAAGGGGACATTTAAGAGCCACTAATCAGCCAAACAGGAAATTCAAAATTAAAGCTAAAACTCTAGGCCATGTCCTGCCCTCCATTACATGGGATAGACCCCTCTGAAAGCAATGGGGCTGCACTCATGGAAATGAGGGTAGAATATGGCTTCCTGGGCTAAATTCAGCCCTGGCTGTAAACAGGTACAACTCCATTGACTTCAGTGAAATTACATGCAGCTTGCACCAGGGCTCAGTTTAACTCTCTGTCCATAATTCTATCTATCCTAACTCACTCTGCTGTGTTCAGGTGACATAGGAATCTGAGACTAGCAAAATAGATTAAACACCCTGGGTGGGGTTTTCCAAAATACTCAGTATTAAAGTTAACAGGAGCACAGTTAAACCAAGCTGAGAACTTTAGAAAGCTCCAGTCCCTATATGCTATAAAACTAGGCACAAGTGGGTAAATTAAGGACTGAGTTTTAGCCCTAATTTTGTTTCCTTGCCTTTGTCAGTGAGTTAACAACACAATTGTAACAAGTACTTCATGGTGGGTGTTTCTGTGAATTTCCTTAGTTTTTTTCCAATAATACAGTTAATAGGAGTTGTGCATCCGGAGCACTTGCATGATGAAGCCTAATGAGAATTTCACATGTGATTTATTATTCTATTGTTATAATTATTTATTATGTAAATTCCAGTAACTCCAAGAGGCCCTGCTCCAGTTCAGTGCCCAGTTGTGTTGGTTTCTATCCAGACATAGCCTAGAACACAGTCCCTGCCCCAAAGAGTTTACAAACTAAATAATATGGACACAGACCTTAGTTTAGTACCCGAATTAACAGTGCCAATAGTGTTTCCTTACCTAATAGCCTCAAAAGACTCCTTCAGAATTGTTATGACATCCTACTGGTAGTTAAATTAAAAATGCTTATTCAGCTATAAAGATAGATGTGGCATAGATCCTTCTTTGCACGTAAAAGACCTGAGACAGACTGTGACCCCAATATTGAAAACACCCTGGGCCAGTTCTAAAACCCCTTGAAGTCAATGGGAGTCTTTCCATTAACTTCAATGGGAGTTGGATCATACATTCTGGATGAAATCCTGGCCTTAGTGAAGTCGAGGCAAAATTCTCATTAACTTCAATGGGGCCAGGATTTCACCCTCTGAATGCAGAACTCCCACTGACTTCAGTAACAGCGTTGTGCATAAAACACTCACAGAACTGTGCTCTATAGTCATTTCGGTCTCTGCCTGTGAATTTGCCCGAGATGCATCATCAGTAGGGAGCACTAGCACACATGTTGATAAAACTTAGAAAATGTTAATTGAAAGGAACTAGTTACTGTAAATTGTTTCCCAAACTTTGCTTTTTTAGCAGTATTTAATCCTTTTTTTAACAAAGGCAAGTATGGATTTATTTCTTGTCTATTGCAACTTTTTAAATGAAGTTGTTTTACATTATAGGAGTGTACAAAAGTTATTGCATTAAATTATATATAAGTATATAGTAATCAGAATTAGTATGTATTTAATCACATATACATTACACCTGGACATTCCCCTCTTCTTGTCCTACCCCCTTCACCTCCAAATTAAACAGTAAAACAGATTCTGGACTAATCTTTTATTCCAAGTTTCAGATTGAATTGAATTTTAAAGCTTAGATAAAAGCTTATTCAAAACAATAGGTCAAATCTTTTTTGCCTTACTCATGTTCACTGTCCAATTGAAGTAAATGGCACTACTTTTACCAACTTCAGATCAGTCCCAAAGAGAGTAAGGGGAGAAAAATATGGTCCAGGGTTTGCTGTTAAAGTGATGCAATAATTTATTTTGTTGTGGACATCAATGTTGTCAATGGTGTAATATAACTAGAGTGGGTCAGAGGATGACAACTCTGTTTTGCAGCAACATTTTAGATTAAAATGTGTTTTATTTCCACATTGGAATGAAATTACACCTTTTCTAATGTTTGCGTGGAAATGGAATTGTGCTGAAATGTCCATTTTCTTATTGAAACTTGAGTTTTTCAATTTGGTAAGAGAGGTGTAGAGCCTAGTGGTTAGGGGCCTATCCTGGGATGGGAGAGACCCAGATTCAGCCTGAATTGGGATGAAAAGCTTGCTCTAAATCAGGGACTTGACCCTGGGTCTCCTCCAGCCCCAGTTAGTGTCCTAACCATTGGGCTACAGAGTGCAACTTCTCCCAAGACTTTCCCCAGGAAAATTTCATTTATTTGAAAATGCTCTAACGAGCATTAACTATAAGCAGAGCTATCTTTCTGTTTAAACAAGACAAAAAGATTGCTTGTTTTTCCTGCATCCTTTTACCCTAGAAAAACCAAGAATATCAAGACAGGTTTCCCCCCGTTTTGTTGGAAGACTCATGTGGACTGGGAGCTATGCCAGCCTTTCACTGTAGGGGTAGGTGTCTTGGCACAGAGAGTGTTTCTATCAAACATTTGTGTTAAATAAGTGTTAACAAAAATAAACCATTGATTTAAACCATCAGAATAAAAACTTCTTCCCCACTCAGTTAACCAAGTTTCCCTTCCTTGGTATCACCAATGTCATAAATTTACTAATTCTTCAGTTGTAAAGTCTACATAATAAATTCAGGTCTTGTCTATCCAGGGGGTTGGGGGAACAGCAGAAAACAAAACTGGGGAAGAAGGAAAACTTTCAAGCCTTCTTTGTACACCAAAAACCCATACAAGTCTGATCCAAAGCCCCCTGAAGTCAATAAGAGTCTTTCCATTTTGGATCAGGCCCATAGACCCCTTCCTTTACCCCTCAACTTTGCAGATCATTTTCAGGGGTGAAATCACCCATGTGCAATTGGCCAGCACAATATTTTGGCTCAAAATAGGACTTAAGTGAGAGTTTTGTATAGGTCTTGTGCTGGTCCCCATGTGCAGAGGTGAGTAGGAGCCTAAGTGCTTTGCCCAAGATCACACAATATGTCCTTGCTAGAGCCAGTACTAGAAATGAAGAAAAGCTAGCTCCTAGTTCCATGTTCAACCCATTAAACTGGTTTGACTCTCCAAAAATTCCAGAAAACCATTCACAATTTTCCAGTCCTAAAATAACAACAGTCATAAAAACTAAACTCTTTGGGGCAGGGACTACAAGGCTACAGCACCCAGCATGACTTGTATTGTGATTGAAGCCTTCAAAGAGTTACCTTGATACATATATTAAATATTTAAAATGATAATCTAATGGCATTTCCAAGTGATATCAGCATGAAAGCAATAATCTGATTTTTACTAGCCTACTCCCTTCATGAAATTCCCTGAGAGTCTTCATTTTTGCCTTAGTTACCTATAGATCTGATCTAAAAAGACTAAATATTGGTAATAGGGCTATTGATTAATCACAGTTAACTCACGTGATTAACTCAAAAAAATTAACTGCAATTAAAAAAATTAATCGCGATTAATTGTACTATTGTTAAACAATAGAATACCAATTGAAATTTATTAAATATTTTTGGATGTCTTTCTACATTTTCAAATATATTGATTTCTATTACAACGCTGAATACAAAGTGTACAATGCTCACTTTATATTATTATATTTATTTGTAATAAAAATAGTATTTTTCAATTTCTTATATAAGTACTGTAGTGCAATCTCGTTATTGTGAAAGTGTAACTTACAAATGTAGATTTTTGTTGTTACATAACTGCACTCAAAAACAAAACAATGTAAAACTTTAGAGCCTACAAGTCCACTCAGTCCTACTTCTTGTTCAGCCAATCGCTAAGACAAACAAGTTTGTTTACATTTACGGGAGATACTGCTGACTGCTTCTTATTTACAATGTCACCTGAAAGTGAGAACAGGCTTTCGCATGGCACTTTTGTAGCCAGTATTGCAAAGTATTTACGTGCCAGATATGCTAAACATTCATATGCCCCTTCATGCTTCAGCCACCATTCCAGAGGGCATGCTTCCATGCTGACGATGCTTGTTAAAAAAAAAAATGTGTTAATTAAATTTGTGACTGAACCCCTTGGCAGAGAATTACATGTCTCCTGTTCTGTTTTACCCAAATTCTGCCATATATTTCATGTTATAGCAGTCTCGGATAATGACCCAGCACATATTTATTTTAAGAACACTTTCACAGAAGATTTGACAAAAGGCAAAGAAGGTACCAATGTGAGATTTCTAAGGATAGATACAGCACTCAACCCGAGGTTCAAGAATCTGAAGTGCCTTCCAAAATCTGAGAGAGACGAGGTGTGGAGCATGCTTTCAGATGTCTCAAAAGAGCAACACTCTGATGCGGAAACTACAGAACCTGAACCACCAAAAAAGAAAATAAACTTTCTGCTGGTGACATCTGACTCAGATGATGAAAATGAACATGCATTGGTCCGCTCTGCTTTGGATTGTTATCAAGCAGAACCCATCATTAGCATGGAGGCATGTCTTCTGGAATGGTGCTTGAAGCATAAAGGGACATATGAATCTTTAGCACATCTGGAACATAAATATCTTGCGACGCCAACTACAACATTGCCATGAGAACGCCTGTTCTCACTTTCAGGTGACATTGTAAACAAGACGTGGGCAGCATTATCTCCTGCAAATTGTAACCAAACTTGTTTGTCTGAGCGATTGGCTGAAGTAGGACTGCGTGGACTTGTAGGTTCTAAAGTTTCACATTGTTTTATTTTTGAATGCAATTATTTTTTGTATATAATTCTACATTTGTAAATTAAACTTTCATGATAAAGAGATTGCACTACAGTACTTGTATTAGGTGAATTGATATATACTATTTCTTCTGTTTTTTATAGTGCAAATATTTATAATAAAAAATAAATATAAACTGAGCACTGTACACTTTGTATTCTGTGTTGTAATTGAAATCAATATATTTGAAAATGTAGAAAACATCCAAAAATATTGAAATAAATGGTATTATATTATTGTTTAACAGTGTGATTAATCGTGCGATTAATTTTTTTAATTGGGCAATTAATCACAATTAATTTATTTAATCACTTGACAGCCCTAATTAGTAAGTAATAAAGTATGCTCAATTCCACATTTTATTGTCAAAACCAACTTGGGGTGAATGGCTCCTCCAGGAACCCTTTTACTGACTTCAGTGGAATCACTCCAAGGAGGAGGAGTTTGCAATATCGGGCCCCATTGAACTAGAAGATAAATTAGTCAGTTAAATTTCTAGAGTGCCAATCTTGCTCACAAGGAAGATTATGTGAATTTTGCCAATAGCTTTAATGAGGACTGAACCCAGGGATTTGAACAGGGCAGATTATATGAATTGGTTAAGAGAAAAACACAAAACACACAGTAGTTTCCTGCATGTTTTATTTGCCACAAAGTAAAGGCAAATTGGAAGCAGCAGAGAATATTTCACCAGTGGGGAATCAGATACAATCTTCTTATTCCTTCTAGCATTAGATGATCTCCTTCAGTTTGGCTAAACGCTGCTTTTTCTAACAAACCTGCCCCACAACTCGAAAGCTATGAAATTATCTCTTCTCACATAACTTCAAATGCCAGTGGAAAAAAACATTGCTCCTACACTGTACAGAACTCCAGGCAAATGTTCCAACAGTTTCCAGTGCTGACAGCGTTTTCTAACCAAAGGCGAGGTATTCCTGCGGCTGCACCATCAGGTTTTCCAGAAGAAAGTTTTCAATCCCCACCACTCATTCCTCCTTAGATCTTTTTCGATGCGCGGGGAAGAAACACTGTTTTCTATTTCTGTCAGTTGAGATGAAAATCGGGTTTTGGCTTTCCGGGTTTTTGTAGGCTTTGCATTTGGGGGGAATGACTGTTGATACTGAGCGTTGTCTGATCCCCACAAAATTGTTCTCCGCATAGATAGTTTAATTGTTCAAGGCTTAGTGAATCGTAGCGTGTATTTGCACTTTTCCTAGACAGTGAAACGATACTGCAGCATGAGGTTACTGCAGTGAAATACTTCATCGATCGTGAAAGCGAAATGTCCCAGTATTCTTGACAGAGACCGTCCTAATTCGCCAGGAAGCTGCCCCGGGGAATTGTGATCGGTTTTCTGCTACTGTCAAACAGCCAGCGCGTGGATTGGCGGGGAATTTGTTTCTCTCGCTGCAGATCTGTTCTGCGAAGCCAGGACAACGGGCCCTTTTATTTTCAGCCCGCAGATCTGAGTCCGAAATCGAATCCTTTCCTGTTTTACATTCCGGGAGTTTGTGTATGACTGGTTACTCGGGCCAGTCCAACAGCACCGCTTTAGAAAGCAGCTGGCGTTAGACACTCGCAGAGCCCCTCGCTGGAGGTGCCTGGTTTTTCGCCCCAATCCCTCCAGGCGCAGCAATGTTCCCGTCGCTTGAGAACTCCCTGCGAACGGTTCGAAGGGAAGGACGCGCCCCAGCGTGGAGGCAACAATTCGGATCGGTGTGCCGGATATTTTAAAAAGCAGCTTAGACCTGTATGTTCTGAACCGAGCTAGTAAAAGGTCCAGCAAATGATTGGAGGCCCTACACCCTAGCTCCATTGAATCCATTGGGTAGGTGAGCTGGGCTGCAGGTGCGCATCAGCTCTGCTTGTCGGCACTAAAACTTCCTTCTCGCCATCAGTCGGCGCCTCTGCTTGAAGCTCAGCGCTTAGGCCTCACGCAGTGCGAGTTCTCCTCTCAGCAGCAGCCCTGAAGTCATTTATCTTGCTTCTCTCAACTTTCCGCTTGGCCCGAGCAGCCGGTGCTCTCAGCCCAGCGCGGTCAGGTCCCCAGAGAAATATTTGTTAAAAAGTAACACTCCAGAGAAGCCGGAGGATGGTGGGAGCGCTCTCAGCGCCTCTTGGCTGGCCTCCTTTGTCTACACTGATCTCAACCTGCTAAGAAGCCCACATGGCAAACCGCTGCGAACTGAGGGACCTCGCCAAAGTAACATTAAGTGTGGGATTCATTTATTTAGCACAGCTCTTCTACTTGTGATCTGGATGCAGCAGCTTCGGGCTGTGATGGGTTTTGCCGTGAGGATTGTTTGCATCAGAAATTGTAAAATGACAGCTGACTATGTGAGTGGGAACAAATCGGGAGCTAGACTGCAGGGACAAGGCTTTGGACCTTGCCTGCAAGAGCGGGGAGTTTGGTTCCCAAGTTACAAGCCTTCTAGCCACACTAAAGGGATTCTCTTCCGATTGGGAGTTTAACTAATAGAAAGACAAAGCCAACGCGTAGATCACCTGTAAAATCCGAATCCCTGTAAGCCCCGCCGATTCATTAAGACATTTTCACTGAACATTTAAGGTCCAGGGTGGGGTGAACTCTCCCTTAAACATGGCAACACTGCACTCGGAGAGAATTCCGAGTCCCTCCCAAACTGCCGTGGCTCTCCAAAGAAACCAGCCAGGTCACCCCATCAACCCGCTCTTCAGTATGTTAATTACAAATAACTAAAGCCGGCCCGGCACTGACTGTCAGACATAGTGTGGTACCATTCTTTCATCAAAGGATTTTTAGATCACCTAGACAGAGATCTCCATACCGGTACAATTCAGAATACAAAGATATCTGTACAGCGCCTAGCACAACGGGGTCCTCCTGATCCATTGCAAATAATAATAATAATTAATAGTGATAGGAATTGGGGGGTTAACTGATCATTTTGTGTACGATGTACACCTGCTATGTCGTGTGTGGACCAGATCTTTGCTGAGGGAAAATTCTCAATGGGAATCAATGGGAATTTTGGCTGAGTGTGAAGTGCAGGATCGAGACTGTACAGCCAATTTTAAAACCACGACATAATACAGGAAGAAGAAAAGGAGTCTGAGAAAAGCCCAGGTGCTGAAGTGTTGGGATATGAAAGCTCAAACCGGAAATTTACCGGATTTTTTTTTTCCAGCTTCAAAAATCAGCCTTCGGAAACATGTTACCTAAAGTTCTAAGTGTATTTTAAAAACACACGTCATTCCTCTGGTGCTTCGCCGCCTGAAACGAAATATTGGTGTAATGTTCTGCATCGACTGTGCCATCTCTCCTGCTCGGGTGTAATAGCCTCCACAATGCTGGCTCAGTGGCACCAGCCAAAAAAAACCCACATTGGGCTCCATAATCGTGTGTTTGAGGGTTACAAAAAAATCTGCACAGGCTCCGGGATTATTGACATTGACACGAACATTGATAATAGAAGGTATGTTTTCGTGTGCCACTCACTGCCCCATCACTGGCGCTTGGCGTTCATGGCCTGTCCCGGGGCGGATTGCCATTTCCTTGTCAAACGTGAATCTCTCCTTGCCACCTTTTCCAAACACACACGCAAACCCTCTCGCCCACACACTGCGAGCCCCACAAGCGCATTCACAGCCCAGGGAATGGCACGGGGGCACAATCAAAGAATCCCACGCGCGCGTTCGGAGTCACACAGATCCCTCCCAACGCACTCGGAGTGACTTTCATCCTGCCTCAATCAAACGGGCCAATCGCTTGTCTCCGGTTCATAGCAGCCAACTTGAGGCTGCAGTTTGACCTGCTTCTCCGGCGCGAATAGCAAACAGAGCAAAGCTTCCCCCCCCCCCCCCCCAAGCTGAAGCGTGGACTCACGTTGCTTTGTACAGAGAAACTCCACTAAAAAGTTTGGGCTGCTTCTGGAGAACGAAAACTTATTGCACGTCATTTCAAAATGAGTTTTAAGTAAATGCTTTAGAGAGCGAAAAGGAAGAAGTGGAGTTAAAAGAGAAGGACTGAAAGGGAGAAGAGAAAGGGAAAGAAGGAAACAGGACTTTTTTTCGAACCCTAAATTACATATTTCACCAGGGCAGTAACCTGCTCATCGGAGCAAAGTTTGGGAGAAGTTCTGGAGCTTTTATCGGGGAGCCACTAGGTGGCAGGTGTTGATATTAAACCCGGATTAGTGGAAAATGTAATTAGTTTGGGTTACCCAGGCTTATCTACTAGAGCCGGCAGCCTAAAATCCGCCTAGGACGTGTCCCGTTATATCGACAAATTCATTAATGAATATATTCAGTATTCAAGCAGCTTTCAGAGACTGAAAGGGACACGGAAAAGAATGATTCTTTCATTTCTTCCCTGGAAGACACAGACTTCAAATTGGCTGCATCTCCTTCTGTGTCACTGGGGATCGGATCCAGCCGTTATGTGACTCTAGACTGAGAAATACTTCGAAAACCTCTGGTCTGCAGTGCCCGTCCCCAGTGTCGCTCATTCTGTCTCTGGCTACCCGCTTGCCAGGATCTGCCCGACGGTGAAATGCTACTTGGCTGAATTGATTTGACTAGATGTTGCCCTGTTTGATGGGACTCTAACAATACGCGTAATCAAGTGGTCCGTCAAAGGGCAGGGCAGGGTTGTTGTTGCTGATTAATTGAATTACTTTCTCATCCTGAAATGCAACGTTTGCATATTTGTCCAGCCTTCCCTACCGCGGCTGCCCTGCGGAGCTCAGCGCGATCCCCCCTCTCTCCTCCTGCCCCGCCAGTGTGCCCCCTCTCCTTCCCCATGTCCTCACTGGCAGAGACACGGGCACACAGACACGTTCGCGCGCCGCACTGGCTGGTGTCGACACCCAACAATCATGCCCCTAAACCTACGCACACAGCCCAGGCCAGTTCAGACACGCACCCATGCCTGACGCTCGGCACTCGTGCCTGCCACGCCAGGTAATGCCATCACACCCATACCCCCAGCAGCAAACTCCCAGACGCCTGCCCACTCCCTCTGCTACAAACTCGGGCACGGGCACGCTCCTGGGACGCACGCAGCAGATACAGACCCAGCGAGCCGGACAGACACACGCGGCGAGGCAGGGGCTCCCTGCGACAGATTTTGCTAATTGAACTGTTATGGATCATCCTCATAACCGTTAAGAAACACATTTCCACGCTTCACTTCTTAACGTTTTAAAGACACATTTAACGGATGACTGAGGCTTGCCGAGCCAGCTGGGAAACACCCGGGTATAAAAATAATACAACAAAGGCAGCAAGGCTGTGGGGAAAGAGGGGACAAGGATATATACAAACGAGAGGAAACGCTAAACCCAGGAATTAAACTCATGCAAAGGAAGGGCCAGCCTCTAGATGTGAAGAAACACCAGACATTACTTGATAGGCGCTGAGAGAGGCATTGGATGCAAAATCCAGCATTATTTCCAAAGGTTATTTTTTTTTCTAAAGTTGTGGCAGATGCACAGAAATTATTAAAGTTTCTAGTTAGGAAGCAGAGCTCCCTCGCTTCCCAAACTGTGTCATTACTTAAAATAAGAGATTGGTTTTGAGGAGGCGCTATCTTGAAACGATATTGTGGGCATGTTATTTTAAGAGAGAGATAACAAAAATACCCTGTAAATAAGGACAGGTGCATTTTTAGGGCAACACAAAAGCCTTATCGTGGCAAAGGGTTGCTCTTGTGAGCGGGGTTTGGAAGAAGGACATATTTTAAAACAGAAATATCGGACTCCGTTGAGCTATTGACGTGGTGACGTGACTCCTGCTAACTTCGCTGTCCGATCGCATCTGTTCCTTTGTAAACCCTTTGACACAAAAACTTTTCTTTTTCTTTACTGAAGTAAGCGGAGAAAAGACTAAATCACCTTTACTTCGTCAGCCATCCCCCCGAGGAGTGCAGGGCGGGGGTCGTTAAGAATGGTTTTAGATTTCTATGAATTCCCGCCTGCACTATATGTCTTTCATTGCCCTGAAATATGTGTGTCCGGGGTGCAGTGGGAGATTGCCCAGACCAGAGATAAGTGGTTAAGTAAGTGTGGGAAGGGTTGCATTGTGCCTGGTGAGTGTTTACATTGGGGGGGGGGGTGCTAGGAGAGAAATACCGATGTGTTTGTGAAACCTATTAAAACTCTCAAGCGGCAGAGCCCGGTGGAGTGCTTTAGGAGTTTAGGGCCATTCCTTTCAAAATGTTATTGTTATGCTGGGACTAAGGTTTGTTTGGTCTATTTTTTCCCCCAACAGCTGTTCCTAACGCTGGCATTGTTACATTTTATTATAGATTTGACAAAGGTCTCTCTCTTTCTCCCTCCTGTCTCTCTGGGTCTCTCCTCCTAGCAAACGCCATTGGCTGGCGCTGCAAAGGAGCGTGTCTTAGTCAGTTTCATTGAGCGGAATTAGCCGGAATGACATCAGTTTCCCAGCCCCCTGGCAGCACTTTGCTTATTGGTGCAGCGGCCCCTCCAGGACAATAACATTGTTCTTACCCGGCGCTGCTTGCCGATGTGCCTATAAAAACACCATCGAGTCGCCAAAAGGTGCTTATTATTATTGTGAACTGTGACAACCACCAGCGGCGCTGGAGCGGGTCCGTACTGCCAAAGGGATCACTCCGCAAACAGTAAGTTCCCAAACAAATTCACTCCCTGGCTCCTGTGCGGCTGCGGTAGCTAACTTTATAAGGGGGGCGTCCGACAGCCTCCACAGTAGCCCTCACCCACTATCCCCAAATAAATAAATGGGGATAGACAGCCCCCCCCCCCTCCAAAGGGAACTGTGCGCCCTGCCGGTTCTGTCTCCGATTCTCACCGCTTTGGGCTCCTCGCGGGCGCCGAGGTGACAGATGCGGGGGAAGGCGGGTGGGGGGGGGGGTAAAGTGTCTAAACAAATATTGATCTGGTTAGGAAGGTTTCGCCGGGAAAATGTTTCATTTTCCCTCAGTCGTCCCCGAATTTCCCCGTCCCTCCCCACATCACGACTCCAGTCACTTAACCGGGATTCCGCCTCCTTTTGTAGCGGTTTGTCCCGTTCTGGGGCGCAATTTGTGACCCTTCGGAAACCAGTCGTGCCAGATTCATATATTAAAAGATCTCGCTGTTTGGCGGGGTGAGGAGCAGGGTGGAGATCCAGGGTTTTGCTGGCGGATGGTGGGGAGTAACTGGAAGGTATCCCGGTGACAATTCTCCAGCGAGCATCCTGGCGCGGGAGGTGGGGCAAGGGGGGCTAGGGGAGGAGGTGAAGCAAGGTTGGGAAGTATTCTGGGAGACAGGGTGTAACGACGCGTTTGCTTCTGGCGCGGGAGTTGGAAAGTAGCCCGGGAGACTATATCGGATTTGGGAGTTCGTTGCTGCTGAACTTGGGAGGGAGGGAGAGGGGAATGGAGGGTCTCGGATCCTGCTGGGAAGGTCGCACATGAAGGATCTCGTAGACACTGCCGGGAATTGGGAGGAAGAGGCTGAGCAGTGGCCTGGGGTGGCTAGGAGCTGGGAGCTGCCTGGAGCATTAGCTAGGTGAAGTTGAGGCTGCCGCGCAGTTTCTTGTCCCGTTGATTTGGGGTCGCTCTCTGGTTTCTCCTCCTCGCAGGCAGCCTGGTGCGCGGCGCTCTCCCCTCGCCGGGGACATGGACTCCGACGCTAGCCTGGTATCCAGCAGACCTTCCTCTCCGGAGCCCGATGACCTCTTCCTCTCTGCCAGGAATAAAGGCAGCAGCGGGGGCTTCTCGGGGGGCACAGTGTCCAGCTCCACCCAGAGCGACTCCCCTCCAGAGCTGAGCGCCGAGCTGCGTAGCGCCATGAGCGCGGCCGGGGTGGTGGTGGTGGACAAGCTGGGCTTCAAGTCTTCCTCGTCCTCCTCGTCGTCCTCCTCTTCTTCCTCCTCCAAGAAGGACAAGAAGCAGATGACGGAGCCCGAGCTGCAGCAGCTGCGGCTGAAGATCAACAGCCGGGAGCGCAAGCGGATGCACGACCTGAACATCGCCATGGACGGGCTGCGGGAAGTGATGCCCTACGCGCACGGGCCCTCGGTGCGCAAGCTTTCCAAGATCGCCACGCTGCTGCTGGCGCGCAACTACATCCTCATGCTCACCAACTCGTTGGAGGAGATGAAGCGCCTGGTCAGCGAGATCTACGGCGGCCATCACGCCGGCTTCCACCCCTCCGCCTGCCCGGGGGGCATGGCCGCCCACTCCGCCCCGCTCCCAGGTCATCCCGGGCATCCCGCCTCCCACCCCGTGCACCACCCCATCCTGCCCCCCGCTGCCGTCTCCAGCGCATCCTTGCCCGGATCCGGCCTTTCCGCAGTCAGCTCCATCCGACCCCCGCATGGGCTCCTCAAGTCGCCTTCGGCCGCCGCCGCCTCAGCCCCGCTGGGCAGCAGTTTCCAGCACTGGGGAGGAATGCCCTGCCCGTGCAGTATGTGCCAGGTGCCCGCACCGCCTCACCACCACGTCTCCAGCATGAGCACAGCCAGCCTGCCCAGATTAACCACCGACACCAAATGAACCCCCAGGAGACCCGCCTCCAGGGGGGCCGGGGAGGGGGACAGAATCTGCCGAAACAAGGTGGGGAGTGGGGAGAGAGACTCCAGTTTCTAGCCCCGAGGAAACGCGGGCACATTTTTGAGACACAGACTCTGTGGGGGCCTCCGTCAAAAGCACAGGCACATCTAAGGACTTACAAGGACATACCGGTCTCATCCAAGTTTTTTAAACACACCCTCCCCACCCTCACCCCTCACTACAGGTTTGTCCCAAGGCCACCCGGGGCACCTTCAGGCATGTTCCATACTGAGATAGACTGAGGACACTCAATCACTGAAGCCCATCAGTGAGAAAGATGAACAAAAACCAATTCCTCTTCCTGCAAACGACTCCACGCAGAACTGATCCTCTCTCCTCCATCATTTCCAGCAGGGAAAGGAGAAAGGAGGCCAGCGTTACGTACAGTACTTGATGTTTTGTCCAATCTCAATAGCAATTGTGTAAACCCTCAGAGCATTTTTTAAATAAATATATGTGCATCTTTTTAAACTTTGATAGGAGTTGAAAATAGCTATAGACTCTTCTCCTCAAGTGAAGTAACCAAAATTGCATAGGGTTTTTTGTTTGTTTTTCTCTATTATTTTTACATATTCCCTTTCAACATTTTTCTGGTTCATATCATAAGACATGTAAAGTGATTATTCTGAGCACCGGGCTGGTCACTTCCTACCAACATAATTTGCAAGAATGAAGGCTTTTGATGTAAATGTAGCCTGCAAAGTTTTCTGGGGTTTGGATTTGTAAATATACTGTCCAATGATGATGTAAGTCCGTTATGCTTGAGCTTTCTGTTTGTGCACTTGTACTGGAAACCTTATGAATGGTAAAGGATTTTTTGTTTTGTTTTAGTGTATAACACGATTTTCTTTTCTGCCATCATTAACAAAAAGTTACAAAACTCTTTAATGTGCTTTCTATGTAGGAACTCCACACTGCCTGTGTTGCAATACTGAGAACTTGGGCTTGTTTCTGAAATAACAATTTTTCCTATTACTGCCCCTTGCAGAGATTTTATCATCTGTTTATTTTTGTAAAAAAAAAAGTTGCTAAATAATATTTATTACTTGTTTGGTTGCAAAAACAAAATGAGTGATCCATGGTTGAGATTTTAAATAAAAAACATTTTAAGTAAATTGGTTTTTTCCATCCATTTATATTTTGGGAAGTCTAGTGGCTGAAGCCCGGAGTAAGAAGAACAAGACACATTTACTTTCAACAATATTAATAAGGCATCATGGTTAAATAGACCAAAAACAGATCGAAAAGGATTTAGAACATTTTAAAGATAATACTTCCAGCCTTTTTTCCTAACGGTCTTACAAGGCTGCAATTGAAACTGTTTTCCCATCAGTTCTCTAAGTGGCAAGATTAATGATCAATTAACCTAGTTTATGAGGTCCAAACTTTTAAGATTTTCTTAAACAAAACTCAGCATCCAGCAAAAATAAGGAATTGCTTATGAGAAGGAAATATTAAACACAGGTTGGTGTTGCGTGTTTAAATAGTTCAAAATATGAGACTTTAGACAAAAATTAAAATGAAATAATTTCTACTTCATTGTGTATCTATGTATTTGCCTATTTAAACAATCCTGTACTGAGATATTCAGACACAACAATATATTAGAGCAAAATTTTAGTTCTCGTGCGCTTTAAACCTCAACTTGCTAAAAAAGCAAATTATGTAATTGATTTAAAGAGCAGGTATGTGGAGATGGTTTGCACTGAAAAAGACGCCTTATTTCTTCACTTTTAAAAAAATGAACTCCCCTTCTTAGCAAAAAAAAAAAAAAAAAAGAGGCGAATACACTTTTCAAATAAGCAATTTTGCTTTGGTTGTTAATACACGTCACATCTGACACCACCTCCTGGGCTCGATTCTACTCCCGCTGAAAGAAATGGCAGCAATCCCATCTGCTTCCATAGGAGCGGGATCGGGCCCTCATTTTCCCCTTTAACTCTTCCTTCGTGTTTATTACTACAGTACTTCGCTTAACTTTCTAGATATTACTGCACTTCCCGCACAGTAACACGCTTTTCTATTGAATAGTGCAGAGAGATTCTTTAGCAATAGTATTTTTGCACACGCCCCATCTCAGTTTCTTCCTTCGACTTGTGCAAATACTTCAGTGGATCCCGATCCTGAGCTTTTTATTTAGGCAAAACTTCAAGGGACTTTAACTCTAAAGTTCACAGCATCTGGCCGGCAAGTCCTGTCTCTTTTCCGGAGCCATTTAAAAAAATTACATAAAAACTCCTGGTGTCGACTCCAAGATATCCCAGCAGGCGTTTTTGTGCCCACAAAACCTGCCAGGGAATGGAAGTGAATTCGGTTCTTTGGAACATTTTTATTCAAGACGTGACTATTTTGAAGCAATACTCAAAGCAGATTTCGGCGTGTGCGTGGGGATCTCAGTTTCAGCCAGCGTGAGAATCCTGCAGCTTTCGAGGTATTAGACCCAGGGGAAGGCTCCTTCCACGCCGGGCATTTCAATCGGTTGGGGGCCCTGCGGCTGAGTTCCACTACAGATCAGCCCTTTTTGAAATCCCACGGGCAGGGCTAATTTTTCTTACATCCTATAGGGAGATCGCAGCACTTCTACCGATCAGTAACAGCCGTTAATATTATCCCCCCTTTAATACACGTTAAACATTTTGGGCACCTAGTAGCCTAAGCCATCCTTACTTAGGCCCGGATCCTAAAAACATTGAAGTACGTGCTTAAATTAAGCTGAAGCACGAGCCAAGGGTTTAAGATGATAAATGATAGGCTACACTAGAAAGCGAATCAGCCTTGCGAAGTCGGCAGAGGAACTCCACATTAACTCTTTCGGTGTGGGGAAATGGGGCTGGGTGTCTCTCTGAGGAAGAGTCCAGAGCCCGAGAAACGTACTGAATTACTCGCCAGGAGGTCTTTTCGGGCTACTTTGATACGCAACTCGACCCCCTCACTCAGGATAGCTAAAAAATACTGGAATTTTCCGAATTTGCTTTTCCAGATAAACCCCTTTCTCTCAGTCAAGGAGGAATGGGACTAAAAACAAATCTGTGGGGCAGAGACGAGAGACGTAAACGCATTTGATGGGCTAAAATTCTCCTACTCCAATAAGTCCAGGCAGCCTTACAGATTTCATGGCTGTTACTGGAGACGGAGAAAGAGAGAGAGTTTTAAACTTCTCTATTAATGTTATCACCGTTTCAAGGAAAACCTTGCAACACAAACGCCATGTGAAGGATCGCACTCACTGGACAATGTGAGCAACTCGCTGCCGTTTCCTGCGCGCAGATATCGCTTTTAAACCCCACGCTAGGAACTGGTTCCATTGCGTTAAGCTAGTTTCTACCCCTACAATTATAAAGCGAGGGGCCAGATCCTGCTCCCCATTGGAGACCATGGCTAAATTCCCACTGCGTCCAGCGGCTGGCAGAGCGTTTTATTTGGTAGTGGAAAAACTGGTATAGCAAAAGAAGACGATTAAGGTCCAACCGGGGCTCCGGGAACATGAGAGGCAGACAGACAATATTAGCAATTGCTACTGGCGATCTCTCTTTCCTGAGCTAATTATTACTCTAACCAGGATTACTCGGAACAGCAGATACAATCTCAAACACAAACTGGCCCGATGAAGCCAATCTCTCGTCACATAGTATTTCCCAAGTCCCCCTAAGAGTCTCTGGAGGCAAGCAGTTCGCAAGATGCCCCGAGATGCACCCCTCCCCCCAGCGCGCACACACACACACACACACACACAATTGGGTTGCTTCCTATACGAGTGCAACCAGAGGCTCTTTCGTATGTTAATGTGGCGCTCTGCTTAAAGAAGGTGATAAGCGCATCCGTTGGGATTTCCTGTGTACAAGACTAAAGGTGCCCATTAGATACGGGGAAGAATAAATAGTGAGTGTTAGCGACACATGCGCCTTGTACCCCGCCTCACTCACCCACCTGGGTTAGAATGCGGGCACCTTCTCCCATCCCACTACTGTACCGGAGAAAGGAGTTTTCTCTGTTCTCTTCTCAGGACAGGGTTTAGGAAGGATTTTCCTTAAATAGCCCACGCCCTTAGGCATTTATTTTTAAATGCTGCACGTATATTTTTTCTTTGTTTGAAAAGGGGGAAATCTAATCGAACAGATCCCCCCCCACCCAAAGGCTAGTTGTTGTTTTCTTTAAAAATAAGTTTAGTTTTTCGACTTTTCGCCCCATCACCGTCTTCAGAGTTAAAACGAGTAACCCTGCGAGCTATTTAAGCACGAAACTTCTCAGAACAGCAGCAGAAAGGAACTGATCCTTAAGGGGCTAGTCGCGCCAGCAGAAAAGGGTTCGGAAGAAAACATCAGCTATAAAGCCATTTGGTGTGACATCTCCACCGTGGAGTGATGATAGAACCAAAGGTTCTCTTTGCCCTGTGCACAACGCGGTGTAACACACCTGAACAGAGACAGGTGAGTGCGTCTCCAGCTTAGGGGCTCAATCACATAGCCCAAAGCTACTTCCATTCGTCACACTTTATATAGTCCATGAAGCTGCAGACTGCTGTATACGGAATACAGGATCCAATGAGTGAAATCCTGGCCCCACTGACTTCCGTGGGGCCAGGATTTAACCCAGTGATTCATTTGCTGGCACTCAGTATGGAAAATATGGATTTAGTTTCTAGAACAAATATCGTTCAGTCCTTTAGTAGAAAGAATAAGCCCCTGGGTTTTCCCACTACAGCATTTCTAGGCGGTTATCAAGGTGTTAGCTGCCCTTACCAGGCAAGATTTCCCCTCTCCCTCTCCCCCATTTATCAGAGGGTAGCTGATGTGAAGCCTGGTGAATTTCTATTTTCTGAGCTCTCTTGGCCGCCAACTGCACCGATGATGCTGGCCCTCAAGAATTAGCCCATGCAATATATTTGAGTTTACACTTCGCAGAGTTTGGGGAGTCGTTTGATCATTGCTTTAGACCTGCGAGTTTAGCAAGGTATCGCTAACGCCAAACACTCAAAGTAAGCCTTGGCAAGGAAGGCCCTTTTTCTCGTTCCCTTTCCTGGCAGTGGCTCTTTTCTTTGGGGAAAGGAATCAGATCACCCTTCTGTCCCAGGGGCACCGCTCTCAGGAACGGCCTGATCCCGCAGCTATCTTGCAAGCTACACTCCCATCCAGTGGAGGGAGGGATCGGACCCCAAGCTGCTGCCTTCATTTCAGCAAACAGCCAGTTCCCAGCCGTCACTTTAAAGGAGGTAGACAGTATTCCTAGGTGGTCGTCCAAAGCAGTCTAGCTCGGTACCGGGTTATAAGAGAAGATACGATATTGGAAGAACCTCCAAGCAAAAAGTAGGAGCCTGACATGTCAGCGATCCCTTTAAAGCCGGTCTGAGTTGTGGCTGCTCAGTACCTCTTTAAAAAAATCAGCCCCCTACCACCTGTTTGGACTCCGGTACAAGGCGCTCTTTGGAACGCCTCCAGATAAGACTCTTGTTAATTCCAGTATTAATCCGCCATGTGTTCCCCATTTATACTGTTACCCCAACCCCGATGTGTTTTCAGTTGACACTACTTAGCTGCTTTCCCTCCATCTGCGGGGAGGCGCGGTCAGCAGAGCAGCTTTCCCAATTAGCACTGCTCTGGTGAGCTAGTGGTGCTGCAGGAAGCGCAGGAGCAGGTGAGCATTAGAGGGAGCACCATTAGGAACTGTTCTTTGTCTCTATTAAAGGCAACAATTAGCACCCTGACAGATGCAGAGATTCAGCAGAGACCAGAAGCTACTAAATCTACACGGCTGTCTCGCTGATCTCTCGCTTCTACCCAGAGGGCCTTTCCATCAGACTAACAGGTGGAGCAAAGGAGGAGACAGTTGCGGGGCAAACGGAAATGTTGCATACCGTGTTCCTTCCTGCTTGGGGGACGGAGTCCCGATACCACACTAGGAAGAATGATGTAGAATAATGCAGTGTAAAGGTCCTCAACTTAGAATTCCCATTCTGGCTCCCTTCCTTGTCTCTCTCTCAATGAAGTAGGCCACGCTTATCAGGAAGTGACCAGGCTACTTGCTTTAATTGGCTTGCCTTGTGGTAACAATTTAATTTTTTATGAGCTGGGTTCCAGTCACGCTCCTTGGTGTTCATGCAGTGGGATTTGTTCATAGCACTGATACTTTTCTTCAGAAGGAAAAAACTGGCCTACAGCACAGTTACTGGTTGGATGTAGCTCCCAAAGCAACGAGGTACTCTCACCGAGGTGGATCGGAGTGGGATCGGCCTCTCATAGAGGCAAAGGTGTAGTATGATTTCATATATCCCGGCCTATAAAATGTTCCAAAGCAGAATGCCATCATCCAACCTGAAACAATATTTTCCTCAATAAGCATCCCCCATGTTATTAGAGATACTTGTCAATGTACATCCAAATCTCAGGATATTTTCATAAAAAAATACAATGAACAAGTCATTTAGAATAGGCTTTACAGTTAGCTCATCAGGTTGCACCCCGTAAATAGGTAGTAGATAGATAGTAGTAACTCAACTGAATCAACAGCGAAATACATTTATCTCCTTGTAAAAGCCAGTACCTCTTCCCTGGAAATCAATAGGAACAGTGGGAGGCGGTGTGGCTATAAGGGGTGGGACTTGGGGTTCTATTCCATCTCTGTCCCTCAGTTTCCCCCTCTGTAAAAATTAAAGCAATGATATCTCCTTTGTAAAGCCCTTTGAGTTGTAGGGGTGACAAGGGCTATGTAAGAATAAGTGTCGACATAGGAAGAATGTTCTTCTATTCAGCAAACTCTGTTTTGAAAAATACTTACTGGCATGCAAGACGTTTAGAAGGCGCACACTCTGTTTCTTCCATGAGATTTAGTTGTTAAAAACGGAACCAGAGCTGTGAAACCTAGATTTACAAGATCAGCGGCATCTTTGAAGAAACATATATAGGAGCAGTGCCAGTGTCACGCTTAAGAAGCAGGTCGGTCTAAAACACACACACACAATCCACAGAAGGGAAAAATACAGTTTTAGGGTGTGAGTTCTCTTGATCTTGTTGAGGAGGTCAACTAGGAGTTTTTAAGCGAGGGGCTGTACACTAGATCAAACTGAAGGGGAAAGCTTTTAATCAAACGCAGCACTTATAAAGAGCACTAGTCCTGAGCCCATCCCTGATGGGATAGTGACAGGTTTTTTGGATCCCGACCATGACCATTGAGATGGTTCGTTTGCTCCTTGACGTGGTGACTTCACTTTAAACAGATTGGATGGTGGGGTGGGGAGGACGGAACTAAACCAAAGTATTGTGCAGCTACATGACCAGAAAGATATCTAGAATTGAACCCTCTTTGCGCCAACCTGTATGCACCGAACTGAACCTACAAACTGGAGAAAACATTCGAGGCAGGATCCCATGCAGCGGGAGGAGACGCTGATTTGAAAGGCTCACACCCTTCTGCTTCCGCTAGGGAACTCCTCCACCTCACACTCTTCTAGAAGGGCCCGGAATTCAGGAAGTGAAGGCATCTTCCCCGGATCTGATCCTGCCATCTTTATCCCGCTGAACAATCCTAGTTATTTCATTGAAGGGCTGCAGGATCGGGCTCCATACTGCAATAAATGGGCACCCCTGGGAACGATGTCCAGGAGGAAGGAAGCCCTGGTTTAATTTACAGGCTGGGAAGTGAGTTAGAAAGCCTGTTGTCACTGATTCCTTATGTGATATTTATCCTCTCCAGCCCGTTTCCTCCGTCTGTAATATAGGATAATACTTCTCTAGTCTAGGGCTGTTATGAGGCTGACAACGTCTGTAGGACTATCAGATTCGAGACTGCATGGCGCCAGGTGCAAAGTATTAGAATATGGCAACGGGGAAGAGTGTAGCCAATCAGAAAGAGAGACAAAACCCCGCTTTCTTTCCGAACATCAGCAGTAACGTCTGGAGCAGAGAAACCGGCGGGATATTCCTGTTCTTTCCCCCTTCACCGCACTCCCACAAGACTAGCCCACAGATCCAGTTGCCAGCTGTTCTGTGACTTTCTTCCCAACGCGGTGTTGCTGCATTGCCTTTCACTTTACCTGCCAATGAAATTAGCTGATTTTTTTTTATCCCCAATCCCATCAACCCTATGCTATGCCCATATGTTCCCCTGCTGGCTCTGTACGGGCAAATGCCCCACAGGACTCCATTTATTACATTTACTGTAGATTAAGCCAATGCTTGGTTCATATAGAGTTACAGAGTTGGCGGTAGTGGTGGGATTGTCCATATGCTTCTACATACACCAGGTTAGATTTACTTTACATCACCTCCCACGTGTACTGCAACATTTAACCCCCTAGAACAGTGGTTCTTAAACTAGGGATAGGCAGAGGTCTTCCAGGGGGTACCTCAACTCATCTAGATATTTGCCTAGTTTTACAACAGGTTACATAAAAAGCACTAGGGAAGTCAGTACAACTAACATTTCATACAGACAACGCTCTATATACTACGCACTGAAATATAAGTACAATATTTATATTCCAATTGATGTATATTGTAAGTAGATGGTAAAAATGAGAAAGTAAGCAACTTTTCAGTAATAATGAGCTGTGCCACTTTTGTATTTTTATGCCTGATTTTGTAAGGAAATAGTCTAAGTGAGGTGTAACTTGGGGGTACAAAGACTCCGGAAAGGGGTACTGTAGACTGGAACGTTTGAGAGCCACTGCTCTAGAAAGGTGAGGAAAGAAGAGAAGACTCAAGTGACAGAAGTTAGAGATGTATAAAATCGGTAACCACAGGCTGGGAGAAGTCACCAATACCATACTGGGCCCCTTCCTGCATTTCCAGCTCACCCCAAACGCCGCTGGTTAAATGGGACTGCAAGCGGTGCAGAATTGGGCCCTGGGATTTCAGGGACATTCAGTGGTTCTCAAACTTTTGTACTGGTGACCCCTTTCACATCCCAAGCCTCTGAGTGCGACCTCCCCTTATAAATTAAAAACACTTTTTAATATATTTAACACCATTATAAATGCTGGAGGCAAATCGGGGTTTGAGGTGGAGGCTGACAGCTCCTGACTCCCCAGGTAATAACCTCGACCCCCTGAGGGGTCCTGACCCCCAGTTTGAGAACCCCTGTTCTAAAGCCAGAGCTCCTTGAAGCCAATGAAAAGAACCCCTTTCCATTGACTTCAGTGGGTTTTCGATCAGGCCTGGAGATGGTTCCCAGCAAATAAGATCAAATCGTCTCCCTTTTCTCAGACCTGCTAATATTAACCTAAACTACTAACGGGTCATACTCATTGCAGGGAAAGAGAATGTCAGTCCAGGGAAGCTGTATACAAACACACTTTAAATAACGTTTCCTTTTCCCTTTTCATACCATTGCCCTGGGCTCCAGAGCATTATATGATTAGCTCGCCTATATCATTTATCCAGAAGGCTAAAGCCTGTGGTTAGATCGTACAGTCTCTATTTAGGTTCCAAGATGCGACCCACAGTTTTCTGGAAATTGTAGCTGTAAAGACTTTGAAAAGCCCCTGACCGTTCCCCTCCTCCCCACAACAATCCGTTCCTTGGTACCAAAGTGGGAGTATTTTGCTGAAAGGCCCACGATACAACAGGGCAGAGAAGAACATGGACCCGTAGGTAGGGATCGCCAGGGTGGGCCTTATGTCCCCATCCTGCCACGTGCTTTGTACGGATGAGTAGACGTCTTGGGTGAAATCTTGGCCCTGTTTAAAAGTCAACGGCGAAAGTCGCACTGGCTTTAATAGAGGCAGGATGTCACCCCTTGACTTCCGCAGATATGCACTGAGTAAACTTTTGCAGAACCCAGGAGTTGGTTCGCATTTTAATAGCTAAATCTATGGGGGATCCCACTATGTAGTCTAGTGTATTTAATTAATTTAATTGAAAGTACAATATGCAGTTCTCAGCTTTTAGTTCTTCTAGCAGTAATGTGGCATTCACCACCGCACAACCATCTGCTTTCCTTTCCCCATTTCTTTCCATTCACCACGAAAGCTGTTAAAAATCGAGTTATATTGTTTCAGAAATGATCCGTGTGTGCTTCGTTTCCAGGGCTCAGAATTTTCTCATTTATGAGTTGTCATCAATTCTGCAGGCCTCACTTTCACTGACTGTCCGTTTTAAGGACGAAGACAGAAAAGGGCCAAGCCCCGAGTCCTTTACTCATGGGAGCAGTGAAAGTTAATTGGACAACTCACAGGAGCAAAATCTGGTCCTAACTTTTTAAAGATTCCAGAAGCCTCACAAATGGCCCAGTTCCTCAGTCTTTCCCCAGGTAAATTCCCATTAGATTCAAGTGAGAAAAAAGCTGCAGGATCGGCCCAAAGCACAAAATCTGCTCATTGGGGCCTGAGGGAAAGCGACACCTTTGCCAGCTCCTACAGCGTGTGTGTCCCCTGATCCTGTTGGGGATGCGCCTTAAAAATAAGAGGGCCAGAGCCTCAGCTAGTATAAATCAAAGTAGCTCCACTGGGATCATTCTCCGTTAGCGGAGCATATGAGCCCTCGGCTCCCAGCTGCAGCCCCATCTCCCTGACATGGTGGGACCCAGGGATGTGACGAACAGTGCATTTGCCATTCAATTCACTTGTGATTTCTGATCTAGCCTGGTAATAGTCACGCTGCAGCCCCCGGTATGAACCTGATCCGAAGCCCACTGAAGTAGTCCAAAGACACCCACGGGGACTTCAACGGGCTTTGGATAAGTCGTTAAGAGGAAGGGGCTGAGCACTTCAGTCCATTGAAACTACTAAATGTACAGCAGCCCTGGCAGAATATTCCATCATCTCCCGGGAAAGGGACAATGACAGTGACTTCTTCCAGGCTTGTGTTTGATACAAAAATTACAGCTTTGCTTGTAGTGGAGGAAGGATGCAGTTAGCTGTTCCATCTAGTTACTTCGGTGGTGAGTGCGATTATAACATTTATTTAGCTAGCCTGAGCCTTTCATCTGCCACTACAGCCCCTGAAGTGTTACATGAAAAGGAAACGTGACAAGCTTGAGTTTGGTTTTGAATTCTGTTCAAAACAACCCCAGTATCAGATGAGAGTCAGGCAAGCTACAGAGTTCTAAAATCTGCTACGAAAGGAAAACCTACGTATAGGGGTTTTGTTGACCAAGTTAAAACCGGTAATGCATAAACCTTTAATTTAAATGAAATGGTGGAAGCCCCCACACTAACCCCCTGCAAACTGTGAATTGCTGTTTTAAGATCACACAAAACAGCCTCCATTAGATAACCAGCAAATTGCTTTCTCCTTGTTAAGAAGGATCATATTTCTCTTCTGCCTTGGCTGACAAAGAGTGAGGTTTATTGAAGAATGGCCAGATTAGCTGGACCAATTTACACGTTCATATGTGTTGGGGCGGGGGAGGTGAACTGCAGGGAGAAATCTCAAGCAGAATCAAGCACGACACTAAATCCGATGGAGTTGAGAACAATCGTCTGTGCCTAGTTTTCACCGCTAGTATATCCGAGTTATCCCTCCCTATCAGGATGGGTTCAAAGGGCATAGATGAGGTGCAGGCCGGAAATCTAAAAGTTTTAGTTGTACTTCCCAGAAAAGGTGCATGGGCATCGGTTTCCTTTGATAGTTTTGCAGCCAATTGGATTGGTTGCGCTGTATGTTTCTGATCAATATCGGGCGAAATCTAATCATTGAAGCCAGGCACCTGCGGGGTAGTCATTTAAAATTTGCTGGAGAGCAATAGAAGATTACAGGTTCCAGAGTAACATACCCTGAAAAGAGATGCAGTAAATCTGCCCTTAGATGTATTTTGTTTCTCAACATTTTAGATTTCTTAAAGGAATTTTGTACCGCCCTACTGGTTTTTCAAGTAACTGTCCTCTCCTATGATGCCCAGCACCCGTTTATACTGAGATCTTCGAAAGAGGAGCTAGCATTGCTTCTGTTTGGGGCTGAGCTCTCGCCTTTGTACAATTAGACCTTGTGGGGAAGAGGAAATTATCAGATTCTTGAGGAATATTCAGTGAAGCCACTGGGAGTAGAATCTCTTCTAAGAAAACGGATCCGATCTAAGCCGTGTTTTATTGATGGAAATGATGATCCGTTTCAATACCGGAACAAACACCATTTTCTTTTACTGGAAAGAGCCGCATAATACTTTCTTAACGCACGATTAACACATCTCCCCTTCTATCAAATGAGCTAGGGAAATGATCAATTTTTTTCGTACTTTATGTGAGCTCGTTAAAACAACCTAAAGGTCACACACAGGATCAGTTCCCCACACACATTTTGGAAGCTCTAACTCGCTTTCCAACTTCCTAACAGCTTCTCAGGGAATGACACCAAAATTCAATCAGGACAGAATGCAGGAGTGACATAACAGAACCAGTATTAAAAGCAGGATTCTCGGTGGACCCCTACTGCCAAACTGATGACACGAAGCGGCGGCCCGTGTTTACTCTTGTCATAGGTGGGATATCATATCGTAATAAATTCCCGACGTTTCCTAATTGTGCGTTGTGAAGGGAGCGCAAAGACTCTACTTATGATCTCTAATAATCCTAATTATTAGTGGAGCCAGAGCCTCCCAAAAGAGACATATTTAGGGGAATTAATAAAATGTGTACCGTATAATAACCAAAGCACACATTTAAACATCCGACTAAAAGGGTTGTTATATGTAAGAGAAACTTCGAATGGATCTAAACTCCTTCCTTTTAATGGAAATATGGTTTGGTCAATATTGGTTCTGGGCAAAAAGTGAGTCTTGTGCTTAAATGGAGCTGACCGTGTGCTCTGATTGGGTAAGTGTATCCAATACAGTCCAGTGAAGGTTCGGAGGCACTGATCTGGGAAAAAGGTGGCCGAAGGTGCGTTGGGATTCCAAAATTGCCCCGGAGGGTATAATAAAAGAAGGAACCTAATGAAGATGGAGGGTTGATCTATTTAGTAGGGACAGGAAGGAAGTGATTTAGAATTAAAGCTTGCTGCATGAAGGCAGGGACAGCAGAATGCCTGCTCTCCAGAGAGAGATGTAAATAAGCTCTTCAACCTGCAGCTCGGAAAGGTAGCAAGGCTGCAAGCAGCCTCTCTCCAATTAGGAGCATCATCGCTTTTGCTCTGGTTGCCATCATGTGAGCAAACCAGCAGTGGCGGGGACGCAGAGAGCACAGGATATTAATACCAACCAGCCTTTTGGGGTTATTACTTTTGCTGCTCGACGCTGGCTCGCTCTTTCTCAGAAGCTGCAATGCAAATACAAATATTTAGAAGAACACGATGACATTCTACCTCAGCTTGTTCCCAGCCCCTATCACCGAGTCGAACGTAGTTAGAGGATGTTAATCAGAATCCTGGCATTTCTGATTAGTCTGATACGACCATATTCAAAGTCAGACATTGTTTTGAGTCCTGGAATAAAAGAAGTCCATACAAGACCTCTCCCCTCCCAGGCGTATACAAAGACAGAATTTTGTTAAATGCACCTGAAATTGCCGACTTCCTCTCAGTAAACTCATAGTCCAGATATTTACCTTACAATACAAACATTGCAGTACCTTTCTTTCGGCATGCCATATATATATATATATATATATATATATATATATATATATATATATATATATATATATATATATATATATATATAAATTTATATATATTTATATAAAAATCAATGTTCACAGATGCACTGGATGTCTATATCAGCAGTAAGAACTGCTCATTTTATATACAGCAAGGGGATTTTAGCGAAAATCAGGGTTTTACAACGATAACTATGCAGGACTTTTAAAATGCACTTTTTATTTTCCTTTCCCATAATCATCGGACTTCGGAAAATCTTGTCTTAAAAAGTCTTATTGCATAAAGCTCTCACCTATACAGGGAATAATGTAAGAAAATCATGCCAACGGGAAAGTATCATCAGTCTCAACTAAAATCAGATTTCTTCTGCATTCTGCCTAAATTGTAAACGCAAAGGTCTCCACCATTGGTGATCGCTAAAGGGTGTATGGTTTTGCAGAAGTGTATTTGTTTGGGGGAGGGAGGCGGAATGTTAACACGAGACAAATTCCATTCCATCTCTCAAACAGTTTGGCAGAATTAGGAAGCTGACCCCTCACCGCCCGCAGTTTCAGTGGGGACAGGGAGACTTCCTGGCCTATTACACGTTACAGCTGCTGTGTTTTACCCCAGAGGTGGCTGTACTGCAATGCAGGATAAACGCTGTATTGCACTGAGTGAAACCTGCTCCTGCAGCCTCTACCCGAGCTAGAACAATTAGAGCTGGTCAAAACGTCTCACAAATGCTGGGGGTTGTTCCCCCCTGAGAAAATGTCCCTTTTACAAAAATGAAACTTTTCATACAAATTGCTGACATTTAAAAAAAATCCGAGTTTTGTGATAGTTCCTGCAATGTTTTTACAGGAATTTGTATTCGTATGTTTACCAAAATCATTTAAATTGTTTACTTAAAAAAACAAACAAAAAAACTCACATTTTCTCACTAAAAACTATTTCCCCCCCAAAAACCAATTGAGGTAAAAACGCATCGGAAAGCCCTGGAAACAGAACACAGATCCATTTCAAATTCTGGGGAATGAAAACCGATTTAATCATTTGAATTTGGAGTGACACGGTTTCCCCATTTTTTTGAGCCGATCTAGCTGCACTCCAAGGCGTTCCGACTGGTGATAGAGTTGTAGCTCAGTTTAAAGACCCTATCGACCTCTCTTCTTTGAATAGAGCGGGGTGAGCATTTGTCAAACAATCAGCAGCTTCCCCCAGAATCTCTCCGTCTGGATCTTTCATCAGTACAGCAGCAGAACCCCTCTAAGCAATATACTTCTCCCCCTCTCCCCAAAACAGGCTGATCACAACGTGCATGCGTTTGGCACAGTTGGGAGAGTGAAATCGCGAATCAGATAGCATTGCGCATTTTATAAGGCTTAAAAAGTAACACCCCCCTCGCCGAGGTCAATACAGGTCTCCTTAAGTCTTAGTGCACTCGGGGGGGGGGGGGGCGCAAAGAAGTATCAAGACCTCAAGCCGTAGCAGTCACTTGAAGATTAAAGGGAATTAACGTTGGATACTCCCTTTTTAATCCATTTTGCCAAACAAGAGCAAGAGAAAATAGCTAGAATAGAACGTGATAAGCAATCCATCGGATGTGCTCCCCTGAAGAATCTAAGATTTCTTCACCAGCATAAAACAGCCCTTTCCTATTAAGCTGTGACCGGTGCTATGAATACAGTAAGAGTGCGTTAATCGGGGGTATGTGCAGGTTATGGGAAGATTCTAATTTTGGGGACTGTCGAAACAGTGGCTTTATGCAAAACCCATCCCTTTCCTTTTTGTTAACTCTGCTGCATTCACTCCATACAGAATGATATTTAAGCAGAGCACGCTGATAATGTGCTAATACATTTCTGTCTGCAACAGATGGTTGCGAGAATCCATCCTAGCACTGCTGGCTACGCTGGGCTCAGAGAGCAGTGCTGCGGAGTTTCCAGTTTCAAACGAGTCCGTCAAACCCTTTTTTCTTGTTTTCTTTTCTTTTTTTTTTCTTTTTCTTTTGCTAGCAACGGGGAAGTTGGTTGCCCCGAGGGACGCCTGACAATGTCCACCCATACATCTGCATAGCTTGCTGCTGATTATGGGGAAACAGCTTATACGAGGCATGAAACTTGGTCTAGGGCTCTCTTTTCTATCAATTCATTTGGTAATAAGACTGAAGAACAAAATGTATATACACACACATCTTAAAGTAATACGTGTAGAAAGAGCATTTGAAACTAAGGCATAGGGCAGTATAGTTAAATATATATAAGAACCTTCAAAAAACAAACAAACAAAAAACCTAGAACTTTCCTAAACGATTCACCAGTTCAGAGTGATAGGCTTAATACTGTTGGCAATTTACACAGTGGTAGTTGCTTCATAGTTAAGGTTGAAGCTAACTCCACATTCTAAGCCAATTTTCTCTCTCTCTCACACACACACACACACACACACACACACACACACACACACACACACACACACGCCCGCGCCCAAATCCCACAAGAGAAACTGATCTTCCATAAACTTTGCATGGCCCAGCTAGACCCAGGGTAGATTTTTATCCGGTAAAAATCAAACAGTTTTAAGATTATAGTGTTCTAATAACATGTCTCCATATTGTTATTAATCAATAACATTTAGTAAATGTCTGTACCTTTTAAATTAAAATATAGTTTTTGTCTCTTTACTCCATATTTCTTTAGTAATTAATCTTAAATATTTGGGATGAGATTTTCAAAACTGTCTAAAGGAATTTGGATGCCCAGTTCCCATTAAAATTAATGGGAATGGATGATCAAATCCCCTCAGACAGCTTTTAAAATATCAGCCTTATTCTTAGAATTACAATTCTTTTCCCATAGCCTATGCTGAGCAGAAGCTGTCAGTTACACTGTACTGGGCCATATTATGTTGTGGTTATATGAGGTACAGGCACATAGATTGGGGGTAAAAGCATTTTGTTGACAGCTATCACAATGATGTACCATAATTTCTCCTCAGTGACACTTTGCCCCATTTATTGCATGCAGGATTTGGAGACAGAAACTCCACATTGATCCCCCTTTTGAGAGCCTGATCATGTAGATGCTATAGAAGCCAAACTTCTGGCAGGAGTCCATGTGATTTTCATCTGTATGAGGATCACAGCATTGGACATGCCATGCAATAAGTGATGCCCTACAACAAAGGGACAGGGAAGCCACAGAACTTTGCTACGTCGCTATGGCACAAACCATTGGATTCGGTTTTCCTTGTTGCCTAACAGTCAGGAGTTGAACTCATGTCTCCATAGATGAAAGGCTGATGTACTGGACAATTATTTATGCTAAATAGTCTATAGTTCTATCTTTAATATAGTTCTATATTTAATATGTTTCTCTAAAGCAACTGATACCCCCAACCCACACATAGAGAGAAGAGGCGGTGACTTTCCCTTCTCACCCATCATCCCAACAAGTATCATCTCCTTGCAGATGAGCTCTGATAATGCCACTAGGCCAGAGCATCAATAGACACTAGTACCTGCTCCCAGCTTCCTACCTCCAGGAGGGGTCTTTCACAGGCAAGTCTCCCTGGAAGTGTTGGGATGGGGAACTCCTACCCCATGGCCTGAGTTTTCAAAAGAGCCTAGGGCCAGATTTTTAAGTACTCAGGCCCCACAGTTGGGGGCAGGTTCTCAAAAGAGCACCCAACAGTTCCCAATATGACACATGTCCAGATTTTTCAAAGAGCTCAGCAGCCAACACACCGAGCTTTTCTGAAAATCTGGCCACTTAGTTAGGTGCTTAAAGTTGGAGCTGAACTCTTTGGAAAACCTATCCCCGATTGCTGAAAATTCCAGCCCCTATATCCCTGGAAGGATGTAATGCATTTTAAAATACCTGTTTAAGCCTGCAAAGGCTCCAGTGTCCTGCGGAGTCAGAAAAAATAAGTTTAATAAAAGACACTTTTTAACATGTTTAAATGTTTCTGATAGTAATTACTAAAGGAAATCAATAAATATAGCAATGGGAATAAAAAGGAGGATGGCATTCAAGCTCCACACAGCAAAGTTTTAACTTTTCCAGGTTGAAAAACTATAATTATATATAACTAAAATGCTTTTGTTATATGGACTACACTTCTGAAGATGATAGGAGTTTTGCCATTGCCTTCAATGGGCTCAAGATTGGATTCAGAGTTTTGTAAATGCTAAATTCATTAGCTTGACCAAAAAGACACTAATGTGTACTTATGTATCACACAAACCTTTCTGACAATCTAATGATGTTCAAATGTATCTGGAGTTATGCAAAGCACAAAGTTATTACACATAAAGTCGATATCCTCCATAAGCACAGAGTTCACCTCAAGCCTCCCACCCCAAAAGATGGATGTAAATGCAAAACAGTGTTTCTCTTTTTCATTCATCCCTATTCTTGGTTTATCTTTAGAAGTTTTGTTCTGCCATTTATCTTCACTTGTTGGAGATGTCTTGACAAACTCCTGAGAATTAATTTCCCATCAGCCATTTGCCTTCTCTTCTTGAACTGGCAGGTCAGATCTCACCATATGCATTAGAAGGGGTTATCTGGATGGGCCACCCGGCTCCATTGTCCCTTCTTATGCATGTCCCTCTCCTAGCAGGGGACTAGTGTCATGCACATGGAGAGACCTCTAAGACAAGGGAACCAAACTCGTCTTCTAAGCAGCCCTCAACTCTCTGGCTGTCATCAATCACTGTATTCCCCTGCCAAAACCAATACAATTGGATCAGGCCCAATACACAGAGTGTTTCCTGAAAGTCAGAAGTGTGCCTTTTAGTTTAATATATTCTCAGTGTTGATCCTATTAGCAGGAAAAATCAATCAATCAATGTCACCAAACATCACCAGCCTATAGAATGATCACACTGTCAGGATTGTCTGAGATTTTTACAGATGCAGAAAGCAATTGTTAAATTCTATTTTTAATAAAATATGTATATCTTTGTCTGCTTGAAAAATCATGCCCTTTCACTCATTTAGAAAGCATGGGCCACATTCTGCTCTCAGTTACACCGGAGGTATCTCATTAACTTCAATAGGGTTTTGTTGATGTAACCAAGCAGAATTTTCCCCTATATGTTTAAAGAAACAGAATAGAATGTATCCTTATTACAGGTGCAAAAACTATATATACAGTATTCCAAACAAGGTAGTTAATGTAGCAAAAGCTATATTAGTGCAATTAATCTACAACTAATATATTAAGGTGCTAAGTAAATTACATGGTTCTGATGTTTCAACTTCAGTTTAGAAAAGTCTAGAAGTGATCCTTCCTTCCTTCCACACATGTGCACGTGCTCAGGTGCGCACGCACACACACACACAGCCTCTGTATGATGCTCAGGTTTCTCCAGTATGGACACAACATTGGCCATAGCATATGGCACTAATGGAGTTCTGGACTGCTCTGAATTATGGGGCAACCTATAGGCAGCCCTCAGACAGCTGCCATAAACTGGAGTTACATTGAGCATCCCAGAATCCTGAGGGTGCAGAGGTGACTTGAAGCCACTTTTTCTCCTCTTCCCCCTCTCCCCACCCCTGATCTGCCCCTCCTGCAGGCACAGCACAGAATAAAAGCTACCGAATTTTCCCAGTGCTTTTGTGGTGCTGTGGCTACAGGCACTGTAACTAGGAAAGTGGTGATGAATTGAATAGAGATGAAACAAAGAGACAGGTCCTGGTTAGGAAGGCTGCAAAGGAGCTAGGTTATTGAACCATACCCACGTGTAGATTCACTTACAGTATATGCTATATAATTTTACAATTAAAATATTATTTATTGCATAAAAAAGTATGGTAAAAAGAAAGTTAAGGCTGCAATGTCAAGCTCTCAAAAGTTAGGAAAAGACAAATTTAAGCAACAGAGGGTCCGGTAGCACCTTTAAGACTAACAGAAGTATTGGAGCATAAGCTTTCGTGGGTGAATGCCCACTTCATCAGATTTAAGGTTGCTTAATCAGCCTTCTTGTGCATATGCATCATGATATTGTCTTTCATTACATTACACTTTTTTTTCCTAGAGAACCCTGCCTCATTCAGCACAAAGGATGAATCTGCTCTGGAGATGAACCAGGGTTGTGCAGTGAAGGAGGCTGTTGTCTGTAGGACCCCTGCCTCATTTGTGGAAGAAGTTAGAAGGTGAGCCGTGAATTGCAGGAGACTGCAGGAAGAGAAAGGAGGGTCTGGTGGTTAAGGTTAAGAACATAGCCCTGGTGAATTGGGTTCTACCCTTGCTTCTGCCAGAGTTCCTATGGGATGCTGGGCAAATCACTTGAACCAAACTTTTCATAAAGGGTCACTAATTGTGTGTGCCTCAATTTCTGGGTGCTGGACTTGAGACACCTCAAGCATGATTTTCAGTCCTCTTTAAGGTGTCTGAAGATGGGCACCAGAAACTGACACACAAAATCACTAGTCACTTCTGAAAATGTAAGTCCTTGTGTAGTGACATTAGGCAACACTGGCTGCCTTTAGTTAATTTGGGAGTGAGGGAGCCAGAGAAATGTACAAACTCCTGAGTGGGTTCAAAATTCCCTAAATATTCTTTACAAGCAAGCCCTGTCTCTTTTCAAGCACAAAGGATGTTACAAATGCTTTGGAGCACATAGGGGAAATCAGTATGCATTTTTCAGCAATGGTGCAGACGCACCATAGCCACTAATGATGAAAATGCTAGAGTGGACAGGGCTCTGATGTTCTTACCACTGTGCCATGAAAGCTCCCCCATGACTTGAACTGCTATTCTCTTCCGTCTTAGCACTGATGCTAGTGCACATCTTGGCTGCACTGAGATGGCAGGATCCATCCCTAAGTAATAACCTCTTAGTTAATTAAGGAGCAGAGCTGAACAGAGTCAGATTAAGGAAGAAGGAAATCCTAGGTTCAGGAGTTGCTTCCTGGCGCTTGTGTTTGAAGAGGGTGGAGCGGAGATGGAAGTGATTGCCTCTGTCTGGAAAGAGGAAGCAAGCTGCATGTCTACTTGAAGTATCAGACCAGTACCTCATAATTAAGGTATGTGTGAAATCTCAGGCAACCCTAGTATCTGACTTTTTAAGAGGTCTGTGCTTAAGGAAGACCCTGAAAATAGATATGTCACTTCCTCTCCCCTCCCCTTATCCTGACCCTCTTAATTTACTTTGTGTATTATGATGTACTTGGTATATTTGGACACATTAATAAAAAGAAAGAAAGAAAGAAAGAAAGAAAGAAAGAAAGAAAGAAAGAAAGAAAGAAAGAAAGAAAGAAAGAAAGAAAGAAAGAAAGAAAGAAAACCATAGCATTAAGAGTTCCTACCTCTGAGGCTTTGTCTACATGCAACAGTAATACCACTTTAACTATACCCATGTAAGGTAGTATAGCTCCCAAGTGTGGGTGCAGTTACACTGGTAAAGTGCTTATGACCATACAGGAAGAGGAATAATCTATACTAATAGAGGGCGACTTTATACAGGTGTAACTGCATCCACCTGGCTATATCACTTAAAAAAAGGGCTATATCATATAGGGGCTATATCACTTAAAAAAAATCACACCCCTGATTAACAATCTCACTACAAACTGTGCATAGATCAAACCTTAGTCGTTGGGTGGCAGAATTGGACCCAAAATCCATGATAGCACAACTTGTTCTCCAATATTATCCACAGTATTAGAAAATAATTACAACCCCCACCATTCAGATTTGGAGTGGCTTTCTCTCTTTTTTTTGTATAAGTGTGTAAAACTACTCATGAAAAAGGTGGTCTGGGACACACACACGTTTTTGAATCAATAACATACACATCCTACAAAACCAAGATACTATTCTTAAAAGAGGCCTTTAGGAACTGCAATACTGAGGACTGACTTACGATGACATAATAAATATACAAATAAGATTTCATTTCTTGAGACAACTAAAGAGGAAAAATATCAGTAGTTAATTAACAAAATTGTCCTTAATCCTAACTATACAAGACAACACTTCTGAAATAAATAAATAAATAAATTATAAAATTATATTAGCAGAGATCAGTTCAGCCTTTTTGTATGTGTTACTAAATGAAGTTTAATGTGTTGAAAATATATTCATTATAATGTATTAAGAGCCAATTTTCATTTTGTTTGTATTCCTAAGAGTGTGACAGTGTCTTGTTTGCAACTGCCCCTGGGTATAAGCTATCATTGTGTAACTTAATTAGATATTCTACATGCTAGTGTGAGGGACATATGTCTATTCACTATAACAAACATCAAGTGTCTGCCACATGCTTTAATGTTTCTGCTATATTGAAATAAAGACAGAGCAAGTGCAAGCTCTCCCAAGGACCTGTGGCCCCAAACAGCTTGAACACAATCAGCCAGCATTCACTGATTGGTTACAGTTTATTAACAGCCTATAAACTTCTCATCTGCTTATGGGGACTAGTTAGCTTATGGGGACTAGCCAAAAACAGCACAATTGCTCTTCAGCAATGAATCTATATTTTTAATATTGTTATTCCTTGGCTTTTTTTCTTTCCAACTCAAATATTGTTACTTTAAAAATGGCATGATTGCTCAGTGGAAAAAAAAATCTACATAAAGCCATCAAAACATGATCTAAATATCTACTGTTACTTTTCTTTGTTCTTTTAGATAACTTTACATCATTACAAACTACAGTTGGGAAACAGGATGAGAAAATTATGTACTGGTGAGATTTCAAAATGCTATCTTCTCAGGGAGAAGAAATTCATTGTGCTGGATCACTGGTATTCAACAAGTATTTGCTGTCGAAATTTTTCTCATAAAAAAAAAGGAATGTAAGATTCTGATAAAATATAACAGTAAATAATATCATGAAAGAGAGTTTTGCTGTCTTCACTGCATACTACATGACACAGGAGGTTGCCAGCTGCCCCAGTAAATCTCAGACACTTACATCTAACTTGACTTTGATCCTGAAAAAAAAAAACATACACACATGCTTAACTTTAAGCACTGGGAGCAGTCTCATTGACTTCGGTGGCACTATTCACAGTGTTAAGCACAGGCATAAGTCTTTCAGATCAGGGCCTCACTTCATGCTAGAACAAATATATAGATTGTTTAGGGCTTGTGGATGAGTATTGTTTGATGGTGCCTCCAGTAATTCACAGCAGCCTTTTCCTTTCTTGCCCACGTCAGAGGTAGGCTTTTCTCCTTTTATCTCATAGCTGCTACTTTTTCCTCTACTGATGTGGGAAAGTTATATATTAGATACATGTTTGCAAAAATTGGACAAATTAAAACTTGAGAATATATAAAATTGCTTCCATTACAGACGAAACCAAACTCCATTACATTTAAAAGTCCTTGTCTGTCACTAGCTAAGAAGGCTGCACACTATGTTGAAGATGTAGAGCAAAACCCTTACCAAAGCCCATCTTCAACCCTAACCCTTACCAAAGCCCATCTTCAATGGCCAACTCTCCATCTTCAGTAACTAAAATTATCTCCAAAGTCTCCAGTATACTTTCACTTGGCCTGCTTCAGGAGAGAATTAGCATCTTGCTGAGATGGTGTGCCTGTTCTTAGAAAATAATGCCGGCCTCATATAGGAATGCTGGTGGCAGAAGGAAATTAGACGTTTGCTGACAGCAACCAACTGTGGTCAAGGAGCAAAATCTTAGACCAGTGGAACGTTATTTTATCTCTCTATAGACATAGATACCCTGCATTATCATTTTGATACTGGGCTTGTCTTTTAGGTCCAGTCCTCTCAAAGGCTTACAATATGGCGTTGACCCTGAAATTAGGTCAATGGATCTCTGCGCCTGGGCAAAGCCCAAAGCAGAATTAGGGCCTATGTTTCAAATAGTTTGAGAATGGTTACAGCCAAATATGGTTGTAAAGTGATGTGTCTACACACAATATGGTTATAAACCATGCTACAATTGAGTTCAGCAGCCATGCAATGGATTGGCTAGTGAATAGTTTACAGTGTGTTTTCTGATGTATCAGGTTTTAAAAATCAAGAAAACCTGATACATGTTGGACACAAACAGTCATGAAACCTTGCTAGTTAAAACAGTGCCGAAAAGTTTGTCACGCTTGACAAATGTTTGTCTCTAGTATGGGTTTGATCCCAGCATGACAGGGCCTTTCTGTGTTAAACTGATTTACTGTCACAGTCAATTTATGAGAAAACACATTGTGTTAAAGGAGTCAACCTGTGATTTTTAACTGGGTAACATTTTTAAAAGGTTTCACATTGTATTTACTGTAATTTAGATTGAAGTACCAAAACCCATAAAATCATTATTCCAAACTAGAGATTGGATCTGAACACCCTTAGATTTCAGGGGTTCAGAGTAAGAAAACTCTTACCTCTACCAAAGAATCAATAAAAGTCACAGATCTGAATCACATCTCAGGGGTAGGTGGATTTCAGATCCTGGATGTCCATTCTTCTGTCTCTGGTAACTCATGAAGTAAAATCCGAACTCTAAGGTCAACTGTTAAACTAACCCTTTCTTCCCTTCCCCTCAAACATACACCTCACTGTGAACTTGTTCCAGCACTGACTGAAGTCAATGAGAAACTTTCCATTGACCTCAATGGGTGCTGGATCAGGCCTAAATAACATACAGTCTCCGGATACCTAGATGAGTGTTGACAAGATAAAGAACTAAAACACTAATAATAACTTTTTAATGATTTTTTTAAATGAATACGCGTTTAAAACATTTTTCACCACTAACATGGTTGGATGGTTAGTTCTCATGGTGTGGCTTGGACAGCATAGAAGTCACCGAATGCATTATGCACTCCATGATGTTCTGTCCTGAGCCAAATCTAGTGTGTTACAAGTTAGGATGCCTTTGATGCCTAAAGGGGTGTTAGGTCTTCTGTAGGGGATTTCCCCTCCTGCTTTTATTGGGTCAAAGTCAAAGAGGATTCTCATAGGGAAATTGGTAGGCATTTGATGCAGATGCCCATACCACCCTAGAGAATATTGGTGATTGTTTGAAGGATCAGAACCTGGTTAGTTAGAAAACAGATCTCTTCATACGACTTGAATTCATACCAATTGAGATTTTCAATCATCTGAAGATGCTTCATATGGATGGTGACCAATTTCTTTTCAGTCCTGACAGTGAGGAGCCAAGTTTCAGTCCCAGGGGTCAGGATACTGATTGCTGAGGCACCATATATCTTCAGCTTCATCTCTCTACTTATCAGGATGTTTGGTTTGCAAAAGACATTATTGACGAGGCACCCCATACTGATGATGCTTTTGCATTGTGAGCTTCAAGTCCTCTCTCTGTGCAGCCCTTGTTATCAACAATCTCAACTAGGTGGTTGCCCACTGAGATGCTGGAGCCCATAGCGGGTTCAAAATCACTGAAAGAAGAATTCTGATTCAGGCCAACTTTTCCCACTGAGTTTTCCAGAGCTTTAAATGCCCCAAACCAACTCACTCATTGATTCAATAGCTAGTGCTATATTGTTGGCAAAGCTGACGTTGGTGAGGTTATCATCATGAAGGTGTATGCCTAACATGCACTTACTTAGTGTCTGATCAAGCACATAATCTACGATGGCATCGAAAAATTCTGGGGCAGAATGCATCCTTGCCAAACACCTGACCTAATTCAAAATAAGGCAATTCTTTTCCCTTTTACAAGAATGCAGTTTGAGGAGTGACCATACAGAAGACGGAACATTCTACAGAGCTTGTCAGAAAGGCCTGCATGTTTCAAGATCAGCCAAAGCAACTCCCTGTCAACAGAGTCAAAAGGCTTCCTTGATATCCACAAATGCAATGAGAATGAGGTGCTTGAATTCTTGTGCGTTCTCGATAAGCTGGCCTGACACACTGTAAAGATTTGCTCCATCATAGAACAGCCAATAGTGAAGCCAGCTTGTTGAGGTCTTCTCTTGCTCCTTGAGATATCAGCAGCCCAGGCCAACAAGACAGAAACAACTCGTTCCCTGAGACCACTACCATTGCTCAAGCATATCCTGATAATTGCTTTCAGATATCACATATTTACATTTAGTAAATCAGTGCCTTCTGGCTCAATAATTTTTATTCACTTGGATTTGTATTCATATTTATAAAAACATGCAAAAGGTGACATACTCCAGACACCTTTATCAAAAGTAAAAAATACACAATCAAAATGTGGGTTTATTGTAGATGGAAAACTAAAATTTTCTGTTTATCCCCTAATGAAGACTTGCTAAAGTAGGATACAATTAGAACTAATCCACACTGTCGACTGTATCAGGGCCATAGGTGATTTTGGCTGAACTGATCTCGCTAAGTATAAGCGAGAGGTAATTTATTTTTACTGTAGAATTCTGGGCCTCATATGTGCAGTGGCTGCTAATTATTATACCAAATTGGTCTATATTCTGTGCGAGGTTTCTGTAGTGTGCTATGCCATGCTGTCCCCCTGGTATTGTTTGCTTTACATATCAATCATCTGAAATATAAAATCCCTAAAAATCACTCCTCTTCCTGTAATACACTATTAATAATTTAGCCAAAAGAATTCTGCTCTCAGCAGAACTAACCAAACTCTTCAGGAGAAGAAGTTTAACATGCTTTTTATTTCGCTACATTGCAAAATGATAGCTCTTTGTGTTGCTGGAAAAAGCTTCCCCTGAAGTAGTTTCCAGCCACTGTCGATTTTCATTCTATCATTAACATATAACATCTGGTGCTACTAAGTCATAATGTCACGTACAAAAAAATCAGCTCCTTCTCATCTTAGCATTTTACACACATACACACCCCTACCTATTTTCATTTGCAAATATACAAACTTGAATACCCAAGTAATACAACAAAAATTTGCAAAAAACCAAAACCAAAAAACAAACAAAAAAAGGTTGGCTAAGCCCAACAGGCTTTTTAAAAAAATATTTATTTTTTCTAGTATGTGTGTGTAATATACACACAGAGAAGGAATGCATGTGTACAAATGTGTTATATATGTGCATATATACTGTTTATATATTATATACACAGGCACACACAATAAAAAAAGAAAAAAGAAGACTACCCATTATTCTCCAATCTGTCTACATTCTGAATGATTATATGTAGCTAATTAATACCAAACAGTATATAAGTCTAATATCTTTATAGTCAATTCAAAAAGAAATATGTCAAGAATATGAGTTTTGCTGCTTTATGCTCCTGTTTTTGGGGAAATTTTATACATTGCATCCAAGTAGTGAAGTAATATTTATCCCTGTGAAGACTGGTAAGTAATCTATCCATCACCAATGTGTCTCATATGCAAACATGCCATGGCCTCACTGTGAGGACCACACCTCAGAGAGTCAGCAACTGGGAAAGAGTGGGAGCTGTGCACTGCATTCTGGGGGATAACTACTAGGAAACTCCCAGAGCGCACTTGACAGCAATGTGGTGTTGGTGATTTTAGCAATTTGGTGAATTCATTATTTTCCATACTCTATCACATCCTTCTTGTTACATGTTCATAAAATGAACATGAATTATTTTTTTCATTGTGTTTTTGTTAAAAATGTTTTGGTTATCTGGTCTGTTATCCCAAAGCCCTTCTCCCCATAATAGTCCGATTGCAGTTCTTGGAGGGAATTTGTGCACATTACAAAATGACTGTATACAGGGCAAAAGCCCACATTTTTAAAGGTGATTTAGACATTGCTCCACTTGCAAGTGTTTGCAAGGCTTAAAAGATTTAGATAGCTAAGTCCTATTTTAAAAAGTGCCTTAGGAGCCTAAGTCTCATTGACTTTCAGTGAAATTTACATTGCTTAAGTCACTTTTGAAAATGGGACATAGCTGTCCAAGTCGCTAGGGCCTTGCAACACTGAGTGGAGTGACACTTAAATACCTTTCCAAATCTGGGCCAGTCTCTCCTATTCAAAGAACAAATTACTACTACATACTCAGCCTCTCTCTCGGTGATTATAACAATGGTAGCATTGCAAGGGAAAGAGGACCTATAGAGCATCTCAGAGAGGACAGTTTTCCCTGTATGATTTGAAACTCAGGATATGGCCAGGAATGCTACAGAAGTGTCATACGTTAGGACTGTGGTGCATAGGCAGAGCTGTGCTGTTAGCATTGAGCACAGAAACGATACACTATTATATTTTCTCTTTCACAAACACCAAATTCACACAAGGACTGATCTTGCAAGGTGCTGTTTAGTTCAAATTCCCATTGATATTGATGGGAGTTGAGAGTTCTCAGCATATCACAGTATCAGGCTTACAATGGTTAAATGCAAAACGGGCCATTCTGAGGACAAGGGAAAAACAATCAGAGACATTGTACCAGGCCCAGCCTTGGTGCAAGCAGTGATGGATTGATTAAGGACTTCAGGAAGGCTTGATTGACTCTCCTTTCCTGTGACTCCAACCTTTTTAGTCAGGGGGTGCAGAGGCAACATCTCTTCTCCCCACTCGGCAGCTTGGAAATATTCCAATACCATACAGAGTATACCATGTAAACTCTGCTAGGGGGTGGAAGATAGAAGCAATAATGTATTTTCTCTGTAAATACATGTGATTTATGCTACCTAAGTGCCTAATTGCCACCGTAAGGCTCTAGGTAGTTAAACGATTACCGTAACACTTACAGTAAATCAGTACTGTATGTCAGTGTCTGACCCAAGACATCGCACATGTAAGAGAGAACACAGTTCAGACACATGAGGATGGGAGGTCTGAAAAATCAGTCTCATTAGAAAGGGGTTAGACTTTAAAAGTGAAACAAGACACAAAAAGGGCTCATTTGGATCCAACACTCCACTTAGGAGCTTCCATGTTTATGAACCTGAGCAGTGGGGGATTAATTAAGCCCTAACTGGGTCTTGTTTAACTCCATCAACTACAGCTTTTCCAGTCTAGTAGGTTTTATAGATATCACATCTTTAAATAGTTGAACTGTTATTTTTTTGTAACTTATTACCCTTCTGTGAAAAGAGTTTGACCTTTCTTCATTAAAGCTCTAATTCAGCGAGGTACTTAACCAGGTGCCTATCTTTAAGCAATGTCATCCCTGGAACTACTCACACGCTTAAAGATAGGCAGTTATTTAAGTACCTTGCTGAATTGTGGGCCACAGTGTTGTAGGATGGAATTTCCAAAGGGGCCTAAAGGAGATAAGCACCCAATCCCACTGAATTGTAATGGGATTTAGGCACTTAACTTCCTTAGGCTATATTGAAAATCCCAACTGTAATACTTACACAGTATAGATGTTTGCTGCCTGTATATTAAATACTTGTTTTCATATGTTTCATTAATAAAATTGTTTTAATACAAATATTGATTTGGGAATCAATTTTAGATGTATTAGTAAAATTACATTCTCTAGTCATGTCAGAGCCTGATCCCACCCTCTTTAGGCACTTGGAACAACCTGGTTTCTTCCTTAGCTGACCGGGGTTTTGCTTCCCACAGAAAGAAAGCAGACAGGGATAGATGACAAGGATTTCAAGCCAGCAGAAAGCAAACCAGGTGAAGTTTTGAACAGTATCCTTCTGTTCCCTGTATCCTGTCTACTCTCCATAAAGAGGGAAGCACTTTTATTTACACAGGCTACTGTTATTGCAGGTGTTCTAGGAACTTGGCCACAGTACGTCAGTTAGGCACATTTATTACCTCTTGGATTTCTATAATTAATCATTCATTCCTTTCTAAGAACAAAGAATAGAAGTTTAGCATCTAGCTGCCCTGTCTTCCCTCTCTCTCTAGTCTCTCTGCCAGTACATTCGGCCTGTTTGTTCTCTTTCATTCCTGTTCTTCCTGTTGCATTCTGTCCATTCAATGGGGAAAGAGTGAAACCGGATGGCTGGATTCAGTGCAGGGAAATGACTTCAGAGCTACCTTTGTTTTTTCCCCTCATTTCTTCGAACACACTTAGCCATGTATCACTATGAAAGGGCTTGTTTTAACAGTTTGGAACATCCAATAAGCAAAGCTGTTTCAGCCAGAATCACTCACATCTTTTCGGGCTGACTGAGACTCTGAGCTAAACTGCCAATTTTTTGCAACAAAACTGACCATGACATTGGGCATTGTGTTCTAAATTAGCCACAGCCTTCCAAGCAAATTGTCCCTTTTTATTGTGTCAGTGTAAGCTTCTATAGCATTTGGCTTAGGCTATTGACTTAAGAGAGACTCAACACATATTTTTCTAGTGAGGAGCAATTTTTATTTCCAATTATGTTGAAGTTAAAGTGAACATTTTATTGTCTAGTTTAAACTTGTTTATGAAGAAAAAGGAACTGCCACCTTTATTTTTTATTCATTTTATCTTTCTTTCTGCAAAATTGCCTTGTCATAGTGGATTTCAGTAGGAGAAAGAGAAAGTAGATTCCTATGTATATTATTGGAATATGTTAAGACATTTTATATTAGTAGAATGTAATCAATTGTTGCAGGAGTAAAATATTCTTGCTTTTAACTTTCTATTTGTGTGTGTTTTGAAGCTACTGATGTCTGCAGCAAAATAAAAAAAATGCTCTCAGTATAAATATATTGTTTTTTAATAGCCATATTTAAAATAAAAACCAATAACTGATGTGATCTAATCAGGAAATCAGTTTCAGCTGATTCATTGGATTACTACTGTGTTCATATGAGTGCATCTTGAAAACGGACTGTTAATCTGAAACTTCACGTAAAAGAAAAATCAAATTTGCTATTTACTAGCTATGGGGTTTGAAGAACCCGTTTGCTGGAAAGTACAATCTATTTTGTGAATTTTCAAAACTCAGTCCTTTTGCTATCAAAAGCTGTATGTTAGTCTGTTGCTGATCTGCAACATATTGCCCTGATCTGATAAAAGAAGGGAAATAACCGGCTTCTGCTTTACTAACTACATGCATTTTATCTGAACAATTGGCATGACTCAGATCTTCTTCTGATGCTTTTTCATCATCTTAAATCCTCCCCCCCCCCCCCGACAATGAAAGGTAGGTTTTTGACTAAGATAGGTATTTTTATATTAATATGTACACAAACCTAGAAACCCACACTATAGTATGTCTTGGTGGGAGTTGGTGTGAACAAAAGGTAGCATTAGGCTGTTGTGCACCAGTTCTGTCCCATCACAGAATCCTTACACTGGTTGCCTATGGCAGTTATAGATGGTGAACATGATTCTACTCTCACTAACACAGGTGTAAATCAGGAGTAACTTCACTGAAGTCAGTGGAGTTCACCACAACAAACCACTCAAACCTACTAGCTGTTTCTCACACTCCATCCCTCACCCAAATCTATCATCTGTTCTCCCTTCTGCCCCCCAAATCTATCATCTGTTCTCCCTTCTGCCCCTCACCACATTCCCTTAACCTGTTTACCTGACAGGTAGCAGCAGCAGGAGGGGAAAGGGAAGTCCAAGAAGAAGAAGTTGCACCCCCAACAGTAGCTTTACAGCTGTCTTCCCTTCCCCATCAGAAGTGGGATTGGGGGCAGGGGAGCCCCAGAAATCCTTTCCTCTCTCATATCACAGTCTCCATAGGTTGTCCTAATCCTGAAAGATGTTCTGGCCAGACTGAACAAGAAGAGCGAACAAGATGACATCACCACCTTCATCAAGTTCAACATCCTATGCAACACCTGTGATGTAAACATGAGGTTCCTGTTATTACCCAGTCTCTTGTGTGTCAATTCCCCTATTTCTACTCCCTCTTACCCATCTTTTTCTGCTTGCATTCTGTCTAATAGCTTAGTCAGCCACAACAAATCCACCCTTGCACTTATAAACAATTCTGATAAAGGCTGACCAAGTGCTACGACTGTGATTTCCAGCAGCTACACTGCAAATATGAGACAGTCAGAGAGAGGAATTGCATTTTCTTTTCTGCTGTTTCTCTCTCTCTCTTCCCCCCTTGGTTTTGTTTTATTTAGTCTTAAAAGGAGGAGGATTGAATTTCAACAACAGAAATTGAACAGCTATTGAGTTTTAAAATGGGTTTTTTCCCCCATGGAAAAAAACCTAACAGAGCCTTTTCTATTAAAGAAGTCTAAGCAGTAATTCAACAGCTTTGAGACTGGTGTGTTATACTGAATTACTATCACCATTATCTTTCAAAAGAAAAGAAAGGAGAATGGGATAAGTGTGTATGCACGTGTGTACACGTGCATGCCTGTACAGTATCTAACACAGTAGAGTCCTGTCATGATTTGAGCCTCTGGGCTCTACTGCAATACAAATAATTATCATTAATAATAAATCATTGGAGAAAGGAAAAATTAGAAACAGGAAGGGGAGGAGGAAGGGGATGAAGAAACTTGTTTACATTCTAAATGTTCTCCCTCCCTGGCTTCAATTGGTACAAGCGGAAAAAGGATTTAATTTCTGACCCATCCCTGACAATGGCTCCTCTAGTCAGAGAATCAGATGGGAAGAGAGGAGGAGTTGGTTACAAAACAGGGCCACTGAGTCCCTGTTCCTCCATTCCTGGGCTTGGTGTAGCAACTGTAAGGGAGCAGGACAGCAGTAAAGGTAGCTTTAAGCCATTGTTGTACTCCTTGTATCACTGGGATAGCCCTGGCATACGTTAGCCTAGGGGTTGCTCTAACTTATGTTCTGGCTGAAATGACCTGCTGTGGGTCACCTGCCAAGTGAGAATAGCTGGAGTGTGGTGCATTCTAGTCACAGACCCTTCCCTGATATGCTCCCATGTCAGGATTTGGGAGAGGGCTGACAGAGAGCTTTTTCAGTAGCTCTCTGCTGGCTGTGGAACACCCCTTACATGAGATATTCCCAAGGGATTTCCATCCTCTTCATGCTACCAGAACAGGAAAAGAGATATTAACTCTTCTGGAGATATTAACTCCTATGGAGTTTAAAGTGGTCATTTCAACAAGCTTTAATCAATCAATCTACCTTATGGAAATGATCCTGGGGAAAAGTCACCATAGTTTCAGTTCTTTGAGTATATGGACTCTTAGTCAATATTCTGACATGTTTTCTGACTTTGTCCAAGGCAGGTCCAATAATTTCATGGCCAGTTCATCCAACAAAAGACAAACAGCTTGAATTTCGGAGGCAGTAGCCTCTTTGATATCTTCTTCTGATCCTTTCTAAAGTGTACAAAGCTTCTTGTTTTTATGCAGTATGCTAAGTTAATGTACATATTTTTGTAAGAAGTAGTAGGGTAATGTGGAGAATATTTCTATTTTCAAAATACTATTGAAAATCAGGTGCCCAATATATGCATGTTTCAGCTGTGGTTTTCCTGTGCATATTCACAAAGAATGGCTGAGAGACTGGAGGATCTATTAATCAGTTTTCCCGTTTAAAACAAAAAATATCTCCTCACAAGCAAGGAGGTGAAGCAACAGCATTGGCGCAAAAACATATGAAGTACCTTTCGCTAAAAATTATTTTACTTTGCGCCTGAAAAGTATGCTGAGCAGACTTCCAACAGCGTGCAGAATTTTACTTGCGTAGTTTGAAATGGGAGCAGAAGTGATGTCCACAGCTCTTTTTTTCCCCCCCCATAAGTATTTCGAGGATACATTTGAAGCGCTGTTATCTGTTTCACAAGCATATTTGCTCTTTAGAAGTATTTTTATGAGCTACAAGGGCAAATTTTTGATGGCACGAAAATTATCCCAACCTGTCTTTCAGTAGTGTGGCAGAATTTTAGTAAGAGGCTCCTACAAGAACTCTCTAACACATCATGCTGTGTTCCATGTTTATCTCTCAAAAGCTATACCTACATAGTCTGGACTTCCACTTTGTTACTACTTCTGATAGAAGCACAGACTCTCTTTGTCAATAAACATATCCTTGACTTTGCTTTGTGTACTTCTTTTCCCAGCACATAAGTTGTGCTCTTGCAGCTGTTCATTCTGCACCAGGAAAAAAAAATAAAGGGAACATTCATTGAGCCCACCAACTCATTTCCTATAGGTTGATGAATAACTTTCAGAGGGTAATGAGTTTTGCTCACTGATGATCTGGGCTGAATCTGAACAGGTGACCTAGAAATGAATGTCTTTAAAGCCTATTCCCAGTAAATACACATTTTTAAAAAGTAGAACTGTTCTTCCACTGAATATTTCTTCTCATCAGACACACTGGCTTCCACTGTTCCCCCCCCCCCCATTCCCTTAACAGCATTAAGGGCTTGATCCCAAGTCCACAGAAATCAATGGAAAGACTCCCATTGAGTTCAATGCACTACAGATCAAGCCCTACTAGGGGAATATCTAGGTTCACAGCATTACATTTAATTTTAGTTGAAAATACAAAGAATTAATGCAATACTTTGTCCCAATCATTGGTTACATACATATTTCTCATATTGAAACAAATGAAAATTTACTATGACTTGTAGAATATGTGAAATCTACTTATCTATTTCTGTTTTTATGCAACTGTTAAACTGCTAGTCTTAAACTGTGGCTACAGAATGACCAGTATGCTATACAAAAAACTGCGAAGTATCACTAATATAACTGTATTTTTACTCAGAACTTAAAGGCAGTTTAGCTGCTCAGTTGTCTATCTAATACATAGAGAGACATGTTTTCCAGCTTGAAGAAGACTCTGTGTAGTTCAAAAGCTTGTCTGTTTCACCAACAGAAGTTGATCTAATAAAGATATTACTTCATCCACCTTGTCTCCCTACTATCCTAGGACAAAACACAACTACTACAACAATGCATATCTAAGAAATACACAGACACAAAGGTAAACATTAATTCAATAACTAGAGATGGGCCTGAACAAAAATTCTGGATATAAGAATTGAGAGGGGGCATTTCATCCACCATCCAAATTTGGCAGTTGGTCCCAACTCTCTATTTTTTTTGGGGGGGGGGGAGCCCATGTCTAATAATAACAACTGGAGGAAGAGGGAATCCTGAAAGGCTTTTTAAAAGGAGCTATGAAAGCAAAGAAAAAGACAAACCAGACACTGCTTTATGTGCTCTGAAAGGGAGAGTCAGTTCAGAAATAAACTCTCTTTTCAATCCCTGGGCAGACATTAACATTCTTGGAAGCAGTCAGAGCCCAGGAGGGGAAGGGGGAGAAATATAGGGAGAAAATAGAGTGTCTCAAATAACAAAGGAAGCTGCCTGGCAAAGCAGAGGAGTCCGTGGGAGGGAAATGGGCTCCGGGATGGCAGCGCTCCTCGGCTGCAGAACTGCCGAGCAAACCTTACAATAAACTTCTTCTTGTTTGCCAAGTGCAACTCTTCCTCCCCGCAGCAGGCGGCAACCAATGAGAGCCCGTCTCTGGCCAGCTTTGCGCTCCCATTGGCTGCCCACCGCCATCCCTTTGCCCAAAGTGGGAGAAATGGATTTAAAGGGCCCCGGCTAGATCATTCCCTTCCCCAGACCTGAGCGACAAGCTCCTCGCGGCAAATGTTTCCTACCCACCGTGGCCACCTTATGTAACGTTAAGTCCAGTACGAAGGACAGCCCTGTGTTCTTGTGCACGCTGCCGCTCCCTGCCCGTCAGGCCCTCCCCCAGCCCTCGCTATGAAGGTTTGCAGCCTCGTCTGAAAGCAGCAGGAGGACCATGTTGAGGCAACAACGCCCAGGTGAGGTGCAGCTGGGGACAGCCCTGTATGAGCTGGTTGGCTACAGGCAGCCCCCCTCCACCTTGCTCACTAAGCAAGTGCATGACAAGCCGGAGCCTGCCCCTGAGCAACAGCAGGGGTTGGGCAGCGCCAGAAGCGGCGGCGGCAGCAAGACTGAGCAGAAAAAGGAGCAGCAGCAGCTGAGGCGAAAGATCAACAGCCGGGAGAGGAAGAGGATGCAGGACCTGAACCTGGCCATGGACGCGCTGCGGGAGGTGATCATGCCCTACTCTGCAGCCCACTGCCAGAGCTCCCCGGGCAGGAAGCTCTCCAAGATCGCCACGCTGCTCCTGGCCAGGAACTACATCCTCTTGCTGGGCAGCTCGCTGCAGGAGCTCAGGCGGATCATTGGGGAGATGAGTGGCTCCGGGCCCAGGGTGCTGCTGGCCGGGCTGCCCCTTTTCGCCGCGCCGGGCTCTGTGCTGCTCACCCCGGGGAACGTGAACCACCCGGACAGCCTGCGGTCCGCCAACAAATACCTCTCGCTGTCCCTGGAGGAGCAGCAGTGCAGCCAGCTGCATTTGGCCGGGGGAGCCAGCCTGTGCACCTGCGCGATCTGCAAGTTCCCTCACTTCATCCCCTCCAGCCTCAGCCTCGCCGCCGTGCAGAGCCAGTTCTCCAAGTGATCGCAGGCGCGGGGCGGCGGGACTCGGGGAGCGGGGTGGGGTGCCAGGCCGGGGACTGCAAGCTCCGGGCTCAGGAGCGCTGGGGTTTTCGGTGCGCTCCGGGCGGCTGGAAGGAACGCGGGCCCGGGCTCCTGGCTGTCTTTTGGGGAAGGGCCGCTGCGGGCAGCTGAGCAACGCTGTGCGGCTCAGGTCCGGTGTGTTCCTGAAGGCGCGTGTTTGCCAGGGCCTGTTTTCAAAGCAGAACCGAGACGGCTGCAGAGCGAACTCCCAGCCCCTTGGCGGGGCGAACCCGCGCTGGGCACAGCTCTCCCACAAGCTGCAGGCCTGGCTGAGTCACGCTGCTGGCGATTCAGCTGGGGTGTGCCAGCCCTGGCCTTGCCGTCGCTGTCTCAGCCATTGCCCGGGGACCCCCTGCATGCGTTCCACAGGTGAAAGGGGAGGAGAGGCCAAAATCATTGTGACACTTGAGTCGAAGACATGGAAAATAATGCCTAAAAGATCCGTTTAATGGAGCATCTTCTACAATGTTTTATTTAGCTAGGAGAGTATCTAATTACTGTAGATGGAAACCGCACCCTGGCTTACTGAGCTACCATTCAGGGTAATAAAGTAACAGGTCTTAAACAACATGTAGAGTTAAAGGTATGTACTAGGCAGTGATTTAAAGGAGACATTACTTTTTGTATGCCGTAATTTTCTCTTTCAGTGACCTAAGCAGAATCCAATTTGTTACCTACTTGCGATCATTTAGAATCCTATAAATGTAGGACTGGAAGGGACCTCCATCTTTAGGAATCTGAATTTTTAGAACTGAATCAAGGTTTGTTTGTTTGGTTTTTAGTCTTGTTGGGGGAGCAGCTTATTATATTTCTAGATTGGTTTAACCACCAATCTAGAAATTTGAGTGTTGCTTGCAAACAAAATGCCACCTTGAACACAAATAAGTACCATAGTTTACTAAAAAGGAGAATGCATTCCTGGCGATATGCATTACTCAGAGAAGATAATCAATTAACTTGATCTAATAGAGGAAAATAAGGTAGGACCCCTATTTTAGGAAAGCAAAAGTTGCCCCCCCACATACTGTGTTAATCCACATGATGCTTTCAGAGGCAGTGTTATTATTGCAGATGTCTAAGAGTAGACAAGGTCAATTCTGAAACATTTTTAAATAAAGATTTTTGAAAAAATACAGAAAGCAGAGTGTTTCTTCATAGCCAGCCTGTACATTAGTTAAAAGACACTGCAAAGAACATGCATCCTCAACATGTGTACTAATACAAGTGAAATATACATTTAAAAGCAATGTTTATGATGGGGTTTTTTGCACTCATTTCTGGGAATGGGTTTTGTTGCTGTGTAGCTTATTTTAATAGCATTTTTTTAACTGTAGTGTTTTATCACTGTATGACCCTTTTACTTGGAACTGTACAGTCATAATAAAACTCTCAATTTCCCTGCATCCTGTCAGCTGTCTTAATGATTGAACAAGATGTTCTTAGCCAGTTGACGATATTTACCTGGTTACAGCTATTAATGATAAAATTGTTTTTATTTCTTGATGTTCAGGGCATAATATAACTAGCTTTAACACTTATTTATTAAGTTATGACCTGGACAAAATGAGTAAGAATTTGTTCCTATAAACAAAGATAGAGCTGGATTCCCACTCATCTAAAGATCATAAAATCACAGAAATGGAGGGCTGAAAGGGAACTCCAGAAGTCATCAAGATCCACCCCCTGCACTGAGGCAGGACCAAGTAAACCTAGCCCATTCCTGGCAGGCATTTGTCTAACCTGTTTTTAGAAACCTCCAATGATGGGGATTCCACAACCTCCCTTGGAAGCCTGTTCCAGAGCTTAACTACCTGTTCTAGTTGGAAAGTGTTTCCTACTATCTAACGTAAATCTCCCCTGCTGCAGATTAAGCCCATTACTTCTTGTTCTGCCTTCAGTGGACATGGAGAACAACTGATCAGTCCTCTCTCTAATAGCTCTTAACATATTTGAGGATGGTTATCACGATCTTTTCTCTCTCTTTTTTCACCCCATCTTCTTGTCTCAAGATTAAACACCCAATTTTTTTAAACATTTCCTGATAGGTTTAGAAAACCTGACCTTTCATCATTTTTTGTTGCTCTCCGCCAGACTCTCTCCAACTTGTGTGGCATTCAGAATTGGATGCAGTACTCCAGTTGAGGCCTCACCAGTGCCCTGTAGTGAGGGACAATTACTTCCTGTGTCTTTGGGTACGTCTACACTTACCTCCGGGTCTGGCGGCAGGCAATCGATGTTCTGGGATCGATCCCGGAAGTGCTCGCCGTCGACGCCGGTACTCCATCTCGGCGAGAGGAGTACGCGGCATCGACGGGGGAGCCTCCCTGCCGCATCTGGACCTGCGGTAAGTTCGGACTAAGGTACTTCGAATTCAGCTACGTTATTAACGTAGCTGAATTTGCATACCTTAGTCCGAAGTGGGGGGTTAGTGTGGACCAGGCCTTACATACAACACTCCTGTTACTACACCCCAGAATGCTATTGGCCTTTTCACAACTGCATCACATTGTTGACTCATTCAATTTGTGATCCACTAAAACCCCAGATCCTTTTTCAGCAGTACTACCACCTAACTAGCCAGTTATTCTCCATTTTGTAGTTGTGCATTTGATTTTTCCTTCCTAAGTGCAAAGTACTTCACTTATCTTTATTGAATTTCATTTTGTTGAATTCAGACCAGTTCTCCAATTTGAATTCTAATCCTGTCCTAGACCCCATTTCCTTAGTTTGCTTATGAGCATGTCATGTGGAACTAATTTGAAAGCCTTACTAAAAACAAGATAGATTACATCTATTGTTTCTTCCTACCTATTAGGCCAGAAAACCTGTCAAAGAAGGAAATTAGGTTGGCTTGGCGATGATTTGTTTTTTGACAAATCCATGCTGGTTATGCTTTATAATCCTATTATTCTCTAGGTGCTTATAAATTAATTGTTTAACAGGAACAAATTATATCTTTCCAAGTATCAAAGTTAGATTGACTGGTCTAATTCCCCAGGTCCTCTTTGTTCCCCTTTTTAAAGATAGGAACTGTGTTTGCCCTTCTCCACTCCTCTGGGACCTCATCCATCCTCCACGAGTTCTCAAAGATCATTGCTAAGGGTTCTGAGATTGCTGAAGGGACAAGCTGATGCACCCTTGGATGAATTTCATAAGGCCCTGCCTACTTGAATACATTTAACTTATCTCCATGTTCTTTAACCTGTTCTTTCCCTGTTTTGGCTTGTATTCCTTCCCTCTTGTTGTTAATATTAATTGTATTAGATATTTGGTCACAATTAACCCTTTTAGTGAAGACTGAAGCAAAATAGGCATTAAACACCTCAACCTTTTTGATGTCATTAGCCCCCCCTCCCCTACTAAATAAAGGACCTATGCTTTCCTTTGTCTTCCTCTCACTCCCAAAGTATTCCTTTTTATGTCCTTTGCTAGGTGTGACTCATTTTGTGCCTTCACCTTTCTGATTGTGTCCCTACATGTTTGCACTGTTCTTTTCTACTCCTCCTTAGCAATTCATCTATGTTTCTACTTTTTATAGGATTCTTTTTTGATTTTCAGTTCATGAAAGAGCTCCTGATGGAGCCATATTGGCCTCTGACTATTCTTCCTATCTTTCCTTTGCATCGGGATAGTTTGCAGTTGTGCCTTTAATATTGTCTCTTTGAAACTGCCAGCTTGCTTGAACTCTTTTTTTCCCTTAGATTTTCTTCTCATAGGACCCTACCTACCCATTTTTTGAGTTTATTAAAATGTCTGTTTTTTTTTTCAAAGAGATATTAGAGATCTCCTGTAACAACAACATGGAGACACATTAGTCAATGTATCTTTCCAGTTATTGACAAAGCTCAGGGTTGGCTCCAGGCACCAGCTTAACAAGCAGGTGCTTGGGGCGGCCAAGGGAGAGGGGCAGCACCTGTGGCAATTCGGGGGCAGCAGGTCCCTTACTACTCCTAGGAGCGAAGGACCTGATGCCGAACTGCCGCCGCCGATCGTGGCTTTTTTTGTTGTTGTTGTTGCTTGGGGCGGCAGAAATGCTGGAGCCGGCCCTGACAAAGCTATACCAATTAAAGCTGTGAGCATTTATGGCTGAGTTACTTTTTCATCCCTGGTAAGTTATATCTAACTTGCCAGGCTTTAAGATGACTATTGCACAACTTGGGTGGTGATAGTACAAAGTCTATGCATCTGAAGAAGTGGGGTTTTTTACCCACAAAAGCTTATGCCCAAATAAATCTGTTAGTCTTTAAGATGCAACTGGACTCGTTGTTAGTATAAAGTCTGTATGTAACAACTGAAGAGAAATGACTGCCAAGACATTCGCTCATTGCCTAGAATCACTTACTGATATTAGGCGCACTACTGACCTGGATGTGACATCACTACGCCACTCAAAGAGTTGTAGACACATTACATTCAAAGTAATAAGTTTTCAGGCCTGCTCTTGCAGTCTTTACTCCAATGGGAATTTGCATGAGTAAAGACTGCAGGCTCACTCTTATGAAAATAATTAAAAATCTTTCTGTAAAGCGAAACTTGCTATCTTTTCTGTAAATCTGTTTTTAATCACCTTTTTCCTGCTAAAAGCATTTCACAGTAGAACTTTACAAACTCTATATTTCTTACGATGTTGCTGTAGTTTTGACAGCAAAGTTGATGAGCTATGTAAAGCTTGCACAATAACCCTCCACTATTTTACCCAAAATTTAGCAGATAACTAATAATAGCAACACTATTTAGCTGTTATATCATGCTCTTTATCCAGAGATCTCAAAGCACTCTACAAAAGAGGGAAAGTATAATTTCCCCCATTTTACAGGTTATTGGTAAGAGAACAACAGCTTTCATTCTGAAAGAAAATGCTGTAATACGATCAGTCGGGGTGATGGAAGTTGTTTACATTTTCATGGAAACACTAAGAATTGTGATGTTAGGCTATTGATTAATCAGAACATGCACTGGCTTTCTAAAAATCACATCTCTGATCTTGGATAGGGCTACCCGGAAGTTTATTTGAGCTGTGACTGAAAACACTCCCACTCTATCTACTATTCTTTCCCTATTGGCTCACCTGACCAGGGTCTTGGACATTTGAACTGAACACAGGCTACCTGAAATAGGCCACATCATGGATAAGAAATGTATTCATCCCATGCAACTTCCTACAGAAATTGATAGTATTTTCTTAAAGTCCCTCTATATTTGCTCATTGGCAATAGAAATCAATAGCTTCCCTCTTTCCATAACTTCTATGCAAGAACGGATGACGGAGCCACAGCTTCCATTGTAGTCTCATGGCAGATTTTAGAAAATAAATTGATATAATTTAGGAGGAGAGGAATAGATTCTTCTAATTCGTAGCATCAGCTAAACATCCTTCTAGTGATGCTTTCCAAAACATGCACAATATTCTGTTTTAACCCTGAACAAATTAAAACCACTTGAAACAAAGCACAAGCATAGCTGTATAAAAAGAAGAATATTGGTCATAACACTCAGTTGTGAAACTCAAATGAACTTTGCTCTTTAAAATTAACCATGTGGGTCTCGTCCTAGCTCCTAATTTGTATTTCATAACAAAAAAACAACAACGGGTAGCATCGCTTTAAGGATGGGAGGATTGTCTTAAAACATAGTAGATGATACAGGGTGGAGAAAAAAGTGGGATGGGATGTTTGGCTAATTTGGAGACAAATGGCAGCACTAACTTTGAACATATCTATATTTTTTGATGGGCAGGAGTGGGTACTAAATACTTGAAGGAATTTGGTCAGGCTGGGAGGAGGATATAACTGTCCATATACTGAATTTCTTTGTTAACTTACCAAAGAATAAACTCAGGGTCCAATTCTCTTTTGTGCCCTAGCAAAGTAAACAGAACTTATATTGGGCAGAAATGGTCCCTGGGAAATAATCCCTATGCCAAAAAGTTCACTGGCTGGCATATAGTTACCACAATGACCCTCCCCCTCCTCCACTGCAGTAAGGAGTGAATAAAAGTCATAGCGAGGCCAAAGTACACTGCATCTGAGCTAGTCTCAGCAGCCAATGGCCCATAGGGTATGCTGGAGGCTGCTCTAAACTATGCCAGGGGCTGGATAGGCCTTTGGCTGCCTCAGGAATATGTGGACCATAATAATGGCTTAAAAAGCCTATTACCATTATGTGACAGGATGAACTCACCTCTCATGAGTGCCTCCTGTTGGCTGGGTGCAAACCTGCTCTCTCTCTCTGCTCACGGTGCCCGCTGTCAGATGGTGCCCTTATCAGGGTGTTCTTTAATGGCTCAGCCCTTTGGCTAAGCCACACAGAGTCTAAAAGGGAGAAACCCCTTTGGGGGTAACAAAGGTCCACCAGGGCCTATCACTGTGCCCTTGTTGGTATCTGTGGCCCTGCTTCTGGGCTCAGTCTTCAGCCCCTTCTGGGCTGTCTTTAAGTCTGTCCCTGCCCTGTTATGGAGCAGTACCAGCAGGGATTTCTCCCTGGAGACTCGTTGCCTTTAGCAGCTTTATGGTTTCCCAGCTTTCCAGCCAGGTCACTTCTTAACTTCAGTCCCTTTCTGGGGGGTAACAAAGTTCAACGAATGGTTGACACTCTTCAGGGTTTCAGCCCCATCCCTGGGCCTGTTTAAATTCCCAGCCCCTTCCTTGGGCTTCTAAATAAAACTTGGCCCCTTTTGGGGGCTTTGGCCACTTCCCCAGTGGCCAGTGGGGGGGGGGGGGTAGGCTGCCCCACCTGTTGCCTCTGGGAGGAAGCTTCCAGCCCCACCTCCTTGGGCTAGGGCAGTCAATCCTACCAGCTCCTGAGGGGTTGGGGCCACAGCAGTGGGGAACGTGTGCTTCTGGGCTGGGTTGGGCCAGGGCTGGCCTTGGCCCAGGGAGACTCACAGCACCACAGTGTCTCCCCAGAGCTCCTGCAACCTCACGGATACCTCAGCAGGGGGAAGAGTATGGGCAATGCCCCTACCTCCATCTGAGCAGAGGGACCCTGCTCCCAGTGCCTTCCCCAGCGACCCTGCACCCGGCCTGGGGACACCATGCTCTCCCCACCAGAGTTACCTTCTCCTGCTGTGCCTCCCCCGGGCACGTTTCTGGCTCGCTCAGTCCCTGTGCCCGGCAGCTGGGCCCAGGCAGGGAGCGGGACGGAGCCACTTCTCATGCCAGGTGAGGGTGGTCACTCCTCTGTGCGGTGCGCAGTGGCTGTCAGAGAGAGCCCAGCTAGGGAGGCAGCTGCAGTCCGTCCCATGAGCGCCCCGCCCAGGCCCAGCTGCTGGGCTCGGGCTGCTGCTGCCTCCTCCCCAGCCAGGACTGTCTCACAGACAGTGACCCTGAGTGGAGTCAGCCAGCATGAGAAGCAGCTTCAGACTGCCCCCTCTACTCCCCACCAAGATCTAGCTGCCAGCAGGGTGGGGCTAAGTGAGCTGGAAGTGCTGGGGGGGAGGTGCAGCAGGAGAAGGACAATGTAGACAGTACAAGGCCGATGGGAGAATTCGCCCATCAATCTAGGTACTGCCTCTCAGGGAGGTGAAGCACCTACATAGGCTGACCAGATGTCCCGATTTAAGAGGGACAGTCCCAATTTTGGGGGCTTTTTCTTATATAGGCACCTATTACCCTCCACCCCCGTCCCAATTTTTTACACTTGCTGTCTGGTCACCCTATACCTACACCACCTCCCATTGGCACAGGTAGCATCTTCACTGAAGTGTTACAGTGGCACCAGCCCTAAGTGGTGGAAACATTACTTGAGCATAATATGAGAACATAAGAGGCTGCTTATAGTTCAGCAGGTAGGGCTATCACTGAAGGAGGACCAACCTCAACAGAGGGAAGATGGACCCCATGGCAAGAAGAGATTAATTATTAAGGCTGGGATTTCCAAAGGAGTCTAAGGGCATTAGAGGCCAAATTCCCAATGGGGATGGGTACCTAACTCCCTTAGGCTCATTTGAAATTCCTGGCCTAAAATGTTACCATCCATGATTCAAAATCCAGTGCTCTATCACACACAGATGGGAGCTGATGGTGTGGTTGAGACTCCTACTATGAACACGGGTACAAACCCTAGGCTGAAAAAGGTTTCTATAGTAAACATACAGCAGAATACAGTTGAACAGAAAATAATTACATGTGCGGGGAGCATTGACTGTGCCTTGAATGGAAGGGAATGGATGCTGCAGGAAACTTCTACATTGCTATTGTCTGGACTGGAAAAAAAGAGAAAGGCCAAGAGGAAAGGTTCTAGCTAACTCATTGCTCATAATCTGAACTGGTGTCGCAATGGCTATAATTGCAATAGGACAATACCAGGTCACAAGTGACAAGACAAGGAGAGAACTCAGGCCAAGGATTTAAAAATTAGGTGATGTGATGCATGGAATAAGGTGTCCCTCTGAAACTCTGCTCAGTAATAAAAGGTAAAATTTAAAAAAATGAAGCAAAACTCCCATCAAATGTGCTGAGCTTTGCCTGGTTTCCACTTGAAACCAGAAACCTTTCCCCAGCACCCAAAACTCATACAAAAGTTTATCACAAACCTAGGCAGAGTTATAGGTTTTGTTACAGAAGGTTTGCATAGCTTTCTAGAAGGATTAAATTCATCCCAGACCAGAAAGCTAGTCACAAGGCTTATGTACAACTTAAGTTTCACTTAAGACCTATTTTGAGGATTTAAATAGGACTCAAGTGGTGCATAAATTTGTGCTGGCCCCTCTGCACAGGTGTGTATTTCACACTAATGTGGTTAAGGCACAGTACTGGCAGTCAAGAAATCTGACTTCTATTCTGGTTGCAGACTTCATGTGACTAATAATGCTTACAGCGGCTCTGTGAGGCTAAATTCATTAATGTTTGTAAAGTATATTGAGATCCTCAGCTGGAAGGCACTATAAAAATTATTAGGAAAAAATTCAAGTTGTCCAATTAAATAAACTAGTAAATATAACTGTTTAGCTGATACCCAACTTTTAAAATGAAGCTTTCCCAGTGTTGCTGAGCAATGTTGTAGCATAATTGCTTGATCTTGGAGTGTAAAATGGATAGCTAGAAAGGCCATGTTGTGATATTTTAAACTCTACTAAATATTCAAAATCTAGTTACAGAAATAATATAGAAGAACTGTTGTATGGTTTGGCTTTGTTGTTGTTGTTGTTTTGTTGATGATGATGATGATTTGCAAAACAAGTCTCTCATATCTATTTTCTGAAATGTATATTATCACCAGCATTGACATTTTGATTAAAATCTCATCACATGGAGGCACTTTTTAATTGAAGTTCCTTCTATATAACCTGCAATGGGAAGTGTCAGGCAACCTTAAATACATGCACCACTGCCAGCTCTACCTATAATGAATTGTCTAACCCAAAGTAACATCATTAAGAATAATGATGGGACACAGCTCAGATAGAACAGTAATGAAGGTCATATAAGTATCTAGACAGACAGATAATTTAATAAGACATCATTGATTTATTAAACAGCATTCAAACACCTTTGGGATTCAGAAGTTCCAAAGTGCTCATTGCAATCAAAATCTCTCAAGACAAAATTAGCCAGGTTTTTGAATTAGGCCATTAATCTCTTTGCCTATCATTTTTCTTTAGAATAGCCCTTGGAAACCACAGTGACAAAATCTTTTACTTTCATTGAATCAGATTTCTGTTTTAAGAGTGGGGTCTCCAGCCACTGAAGACACCATTTATTTGGTTTTAGTGAGTAAGATTACATTGTGTGCTTGGACATGATTGCTTTATGATGTAAATAAAGTGATTTTCACTGAAGACACTGTACAACAACCCAGCAATGAAAATGAATTAATTAATTAATTAAAATGTCTCACAGGAGTCAGGTTACTACTAGCAAAAGAGATGGTTGAAATGGGATCAAACAAGCATCTGTGCCACATTTGATAGACACTGATTTGGAGTGAACTATTGAAAATCATTGGGTAGAGATTCACTCTGAATAAATTATTCAGCTCCAGAGCATATGTGCCCTCATGTTTATGGAAATACAGTACATCATTCAGCATAAAAGTCTCAGCTGATCATGGGAGCCAGTATGGCAAGATACAGCTTTCTGAGCCAAGTCTACATTTTAAAACTAATAATTCTTTTGGTCCCACTGCTTTGTTCTGCGTAGAAGTGTCTAATAAATGTAACTGATTTCAGACTGATCATTGAGCACCACGTCTTCCGGCAATCCCACCAAAACAGAGAATCAGAAAGTGAATATTTCTGAGGCGATATAGGATTTAATGCTATGCGGAAGGCCAAGAAATAAAGAGAAAACAAGGTAATAAGTGAAAAGACACTATCTAGTACAGCCCTAGGTTATAAGCGTTGAGGAAAGAGATTGCATAATACTCTTCTATTGCACTCTGTGAATTTCCTGTTAGCTGGAGGAGGAGGAGTTTTTTTTGGGAAGGGGGGGACTAGATCATAGGATATATCCCAAAACACTCCAAGCATGCTTTTAACTGAGACCGGCGACTATTCAACACTGTTTTTAAATTGTGTTTTATTACACAGTAGGATACCTGTAGTGTGCTGTGGTTGGTAGGCAGTATATGTAAATTCACTAGTATTAATATGATAGAGAATTATTTCTATATCCTATGGGTGGATTTTTACTAAAAACAACATTGGCATGGATGATCCCCTCCTTCAGAAAGAACCCACAAGAGGTGGTCTGCTGCGGGGAAGGTTTCACGTGATGGCTCCTTGTTGAGTTCTTCTAAATGTACATACTGTGTTATGTTTATATGGGAGAAGGCAGCTCAAAGAAGGGCACTTTGCACTTGGAGCAGAAGATGGTGAGGTTTATGCCGATTTTTAGTTCCTGGGGGAGTTCATTCCACAGTCTCAGTCCAGACTAGAGAAAGCTCTGTCTCCTGAATAGACAAGCTTTACCCTCTGGCCAGTGCCAGACGAGTGGACCTGTTGACCATGGGTTTCATTCTGGAGCTTTAGGTAATCTTTTAGATATGCTGGGCCCAGGCCATTGAGTACCTTGAAGATAAAGACTGAGACCTTGAACTGACTCGATATTCTATGGGAAGCCAGTGTAGAGAGTGGAGGACAGGGCTGATGTGCTTATGCTAGCCTGTGTTGCTGAGATGTGCTGCAGCATTCTGTACTAGTTGGAGTTTCCTAAGTGCTGAAGGTTTCATGCCCAGATGTGCTGTAGTGCAGACAAGAGGTGAAGAAGGCATGAATAATTGAAATCAGGGATTTGGTCTGCGAGGGTGGGGTGGAGTCTCCTAGCCAACCAGAGATGGTAGAAAGCATTGTGGATACTGCTATGTGAGAGTTTAGCATCAGCGAAGAATCCAACAGCACTCCTAAGCTATAGCCTGAATAGACCAATCATGAGTGTGTGGCTTCAACCAAAGGAGATTGCATTGTGGCTGCAAACTGTTCACAGTGTTTTCCCTCTGCCCATCAGCCTATCTTCTTTCTTGCTCAGGTTCAGCTCCAACTAGCTGGTCTTCATCCATGAGCTGATCTGATCCAAGCAGTGGGCTATCTTGGTGGTAGTGCTATGGTCATATATGGTAAGGATCGATAAAGCTGTGTGTTATTTGCATATTACTGGCACTTGAGTCCATGTTATTTTACTAACTAATTCTTCTAGTGGCTGCATGTAGATGTTGAACAGGACTGGAGAGAGAATTGGTCCTTGTGGGACTCGGAAAGTGAAGGGTCTAGTGGCACTCGGAAGTTTTTTCTTCCTAACCTTCATTAGTTAGAAGTTGGCTTATGCCATGAAGCGTGAAGGTTTATAGCCTTTCCAAAACTGTTGTCTTTTTAAAAAATTGTTACTGTTATAACTTTGAATTTTCTTGTTATCCCTAAAAAGAGCTAATGTGTTTTTTTAATCCATTGTCTCCTCCTTCCCCTCACAGGGATGTTGTGAAGCCTAATTAAACAATATTTGCTTAGTACTTTGAAATCTTTGGAGGATAAATTCTGGAGAAGTATTATTATTATTATAGTGAATAGAATGTAAAAACCGGATCATGAGTAAGGAATATATAGCTGCAACACTGAGATGTAAATAGCTATGACACCGCAACTTAATAACATGGAGTTGATGTCCATTCTTAGTGGCTATGGAAGGAACAAAATTTGATCTTCCTAACTGTGGAACTTAATAGAAGTTTTTCTGTAGTTGAGTCTCTTTTCACTTTGTCAGTCTATTTTTCTATTGGCAGAAAAGCCTATAAATCTGTTTTAATGTGAAACTCTTGATAAAGGAAGGGGAAAGCAAATAAGATATTTAAAAACACATTTCAAACTGCTGGTGTTTCTGCTTCAGAATTTCATTTTATGTTTGAGTAGCTTTCTCAGCAGGGATCTGTGTAAATTCTTTTACATTTCTATGAAAACAAGGGTAGTCTGGGGCTACATTGTGGCAGCTCAGTAATTATGAAATAGAACTGCCTTTTGGGAAAAAACAGCAACAACCATAACTTCTATTGAACATAGTAAAAGAAATTTCCACATTTGCTTCTAGATTCAGGAAACATAAAGATAAGTCCCAACGACTTGGTCTTTTTTCCCCTCCTCTCCAGAGAAATTTCACAAGTGACATATGTAAGATTAATGAAGCAACACTATGGCAATAATACAACTGATCCTGCTGTAGTAATGAAAATGTAAGTAGAAAGACAGCAGGCAGAAGACCTCAGATTTTCACTAGAAACATAATATTCAGCCTTATTTAGCCTGTTTTTTATTTCAGGTTTTTGAGTGGAAAAGTAGCCCTACTTGTCAATCAGCTAACTTGCAGTGCTAATAGATTCTGGTATTTAGGGGGTCAGCACAGAATTTAATTTAACAACTTACAATACGCCCACATGCCCAGAAAATGTGGACAGCTTGATAGGGTTCACTGAGCCAAAGAAGTAAGACCAAAACAGTGCATTAATGTATAGGGGAAGAATAGTTGCAATCAGTTCCCTTGTGAATTGGACAGAGAACTTGGAGATGAAGCAATTATCAGCCATCGGGGATTAATAGTAAAGTGTGAATGACAAGCTGTATATGTTAGGGGCAGAATATGTTGCCTATAGAAAACAACAAAGAGCGTTTCTTACTATTAAGTGAGATTAAACGTAATGGCCTGATTTAATCACAAAGGCAGAATTAAATTCAGATGGCAACTTCAAAGTGGACACATGCACAGAGACTACTGCATACATTTACATATAGCTGGCATAGCTTGGCTTGCATCACAATGGGATAAAGTTTCTTTGGCCACTTAAACAATTTTCTATTCTTTGCTTTTTGTTAACATTCACTGTATTTATCCCTAAATTGCTTTTGGTTAATAAGATGGAGCTAAGAGTTATATTTATTCATGGAAGCTGTACTTTTTAATTCTTTCAAGTAAAAAAACAAAACAAAACAAAAAACACAGCAGCAAAGGGTCAACAAGAACAGAAGAGCTGTAATCAGATAGCTACAGAAACCTGTTATAGTGACCTGTAGTCCTATTTTTCATCTGCCTCCAGAGGTACCACTGCAGGTTCCAAGCTTGACACCTTACAAGACATGTATTTTCCCCTCATCCTATTTGTGAAGTATCCAGAGTTTTAGTTTATACTATAGAGTAACATGGAGATTCTTTGAAATGTTCCGACTATTTTAATCTTCCTCCTATGTTATTCTGAGTTCCTTTGGTCTTGATGTTCAGAGATATCTGCAGCTCTCACTAACCTCAGTTGCAGTTATGAGTCCTCAGCACCTCTGAAAATCAGATCGTCAGGATACCAAGGATCAAACCCATAACTTGCTCATGAGTTGGTTGGGGGGGGGGGGGGACACAGGTTTACATTTCATAGCTCATAGGTTTATTATGATGTGAATGACCAAAACCAACATTCTAAGAGCCTAAACCTGCAAATGCTTAGGCATGTGTATAACTCTACTCATATGAGTAATGTTACACAAATGCAGAGGTGTTTGAAGGATCTGACTCTAAATCTAAACTAGCCAACATATATCCCTGGGACCAAATCAACTGGAAGTTATAAGTGTTCCTGGACCAAATTCTACCCTGCTGGAGCCCTTTAAATCTAGAGTACTGTAACTTCTTTGGCTTCAGTGGAGTTACTCAGAATTTGCACTATTTCCCCTTCTGTGTAGGTAACCATTTGCTGCATGTCAGTTGGCTAAGACTGAAGAAGCTTATACATATTCCCATACTCTTGGGAAGAAGTTGCGCTGTAAACACAACTCCAAATTAGATACACACAAAAGAAAAAGAAAGGGAGGCATTTTACACTTATTTTAAAGCAAATGCTCTAAATAGAGGCAATTTCAGAAGGACTCAGGTATCTCACTTATAGCAAAAAGCCAAAAGGACGCCAAAGCACTTTACAAACTAGAGCATCACTGAAATGCAGGGCCCATCAGAGGCGGGGCCAGGAGGGCCATTTGGCCTGGGCCTCAAGCTCAAAGGGAGCCTCAAATTTAGACACTTGTTAATTTTTTTGGCATTTGATAAGTTTCGCAACTTGTTTTTATGTGCATCCTTATCGGACCAAAATGTGACACGTTCTCTCAGCGTAGAGCTGCAAATTTAAACAAATAAGAGATGTGATTTGGTAAAAGACAAATTTTTTTGCTGATATACATTTTGTCATATTAAAGAGTTTAAAATGTTCATAAATATTGCATATTTTTGTCAGTTTGTCTGCATCAGTGGCTTCAGGTGAATGCACCTTCAACGTGTTGAAGCAGGTAAAGAACTGTCACTGTTCAACTATGGGACAAGAGTATTTGAATGTGCTCACCATGCTTAATATCAACTGTGATGTTGCACGAAAGCTAGATTTTCCCTCAATAATTAGTGCATTTGCACAGAAAAAGGCTAGAAAAGCATTTGTTAAATAAAAAAATATTCAAATTATATCTCACTCTTTTTTTGGTGCCTTATTTTGTTTTCATGTGCCGTCATTTTTTATTTTTATTATGGCTAAGGGCCTCAAAAGCTGGAAGTGTCCCGGGCCTCTCTGGACCTCTGAGAGGGCCTGCTGAAATGAATCCATTTCTGAGGTGGAAGCTAACACCCAGTCAAACAACTAGTAGCCAACACATTCCACGCACTCTGGAGATGGACTAGACCCTTAAAGTTTGTATACAAACCCGGACTTCTGTCAAGTTCAAGAGTTTGAGATCCAGGATATTGGATTAGTCATCAGCTCCATTTTAAACCAAGTTTGGAAAGTCTTTTCAATGCTTTAGCCTGAATATGAAATAATGTTACAGTCCCATCCAGAATATAATATGGAATCATGCTGTAACTGGGCCAGAGGGCAATTGTGTTGTAATTGAGTCTTCTGACACAATTGTTTTTGTAGCACAGAGAGAGCCTTAACCACAACATGAACATGGGCTTATATCAATGGAACCAAATACCTGCAACAAATGGGGGAAAGGGCCTAGAGCAGAGATGGTGGTTCAGAACTGGATCACCTACAGCACAGGGAGTACATAAAACATTTGCCAGCCCTAGAAAGGAAACAAACTAAAATCTATTATTCCTCTAACTTAGAAGCTACCAAATGATGATCAGCAGACCTGTTCTAGACAATAGGACAAATAACAAATCCAAAATGTTTGTGTCCGACCTCAAACCCAAGCAGCACTCACCCACCAGAACAGAAGGAACAATAACAGGCTGAAGCACCTATACCAGGGTTGGGCAAACTTTTTGGCCCAAGGGCCACATCTGGGTAGGGAAATTACATGCAGGGCCATGAATGTAGGGCAGGGGCAGGGGGTTGGGGTGTGGGAGAGGGTTCAGGGCAGACAGTTGGGGTGTGGGGTGCAGGAGCGGTTTGGGGTGTAGCTCCAGGGTGGCAGCGGGGCTAGGGCAGGCTCTCTGGATCCGGCCCGTCAGGCTTTGGATCTGGCCTGTGGGATTGCCGGCCCCACGCCTCTCCCAGAAGCATCCGGCACTATGTCCCTGCACTGCCCTCGCCTGCAGGTACCCTCCCCCGAAGCTCCTGTTGGCCGCAGTTCTCCGTTTCTGGCCAATCGGAGGTGCGGGGGGGGAGGAGCCCTGACAGCGAGGGTAGCACACGGAACCCTCTGCCCCCCCTCTCCCAGGGGCCACAGGGACATGGTGCCGCCCGCTTCTGGGAGCAGTGTGGGGCTGGCAATCCCGCAGGCCAGATCCAAAGCCCTGATGAGCCGGATCCAGCCCACGGGCCGTAGTTTGCCCACCCTTGACCTATACAAAATCCATCTAACATTAGTCCAGTCATGCAGGAAGAGACTCAGACCCCGAGGAATGTCCATGCCTCCATGTACAAACTGATCCTCGAAGGCAAAAGGATCAACACTTTAGCCCTGTCCTAATAGATATCAACACGAGATCCTCAAGCATGGCATTTTATCAGAGGCCCAGAAGCATGCAATAGTCCAATATCCTGAACCTATCCCACTCAGGCTCCGGGCCTGCCTTTGGCAAAGAAACAGCACTGGTTGCTGATGGACTGATAATATTAGTGACCCTGATGGATGAAGTCATAGAAAGGGACAGTAGTAAGACATTCAGCACTGGTTCTACTACCTTCAACAGAAATAACCCAGAGAACTGCTAGCCCCCCAGCAATTCCAAGCAGGAGCTGAAGAATCCCTGTCAGAGAGTTCCGTTCATTACTCAAAGGTTTGTTTGGGGAAGTACTCTACCTCATCAATATTCTTCATATGCTGAGTCCCACACCGCTAAATGTCAATATAAAATCCGCAAGAAACAACTACAGAAGCTCTAGGTTCAATGTCAACAATGACGCTAGTCAAAAATTTTCATAGTTCAAAATCCAAAGCATTTTTTTCAAATGCAAAATGGGCGGGGGTGGGGAATTTGAGAACATTTCCTCTTGTTTTTCCAACCAGCTCTAGTCAACAATATGCTTATGGCACATGGGCATTTATATAAACATTTTGCTCATATGAAATAAATGGCACCCCCACTACACCTCCCCAGTTCATCTCCACATGGCGGAGTAACAACTGTCCCAAGTGTAAGCCAAGCAAGTTGGAGGCAGTGCCAGTGAGGAAAGGAAAGTACTTTGATGAGCTGGCAGAGTTCATCTTCCACTGGTAAGAAGTCAGTACTCACGCCTCACGGAGGAAGGCCAAGCCACAGTGATCCTCTTACCTTTGTTATTTTGAGAATGCTCTGCTTACTGCCATGGTCTCTACAAGGGACAGTCAAGGCAAAGCCACGCAGTAAATACAGCTGCTTCAAAATGCAGTTGTCCATCTCCTACCTTTACAAATCTAGTGTAGGCCCTTAAGGCTCTGATGGATTTGTTTGTGAGGAACAAGTTATAGAACTGGATCTGATCCTTGGTAAGGAACCAGTGTAGTGTGTGCTATTCTGACTTACGAACAGTCTTCCTCCCCACCACCGCCCAAGATAAAATCTACAAAATAGAAGCACAACAACGATGAAGCAAAGAATACATGCCTAACAGGAAAATGAAGACACTTCGGTTCTTTAATGGGTACCAAGATACTACGGTGATTATCGATCTAGCTATCCATATGTGGATTTATATATCCAAGCAGAATAAATTGGGCCTTGGTTTTTACAGCCTCTGCCAAAGGACCATCACACAGTAAACAGCCTGGACCTTGTTTGTCTACCTCTGGAGCATGAAGAGCTAATTCAATCCTGAAGGGATCTGAACCCAAGTTTCAAAGGAGTCTAGGTATTTCAGACCTGATGGTGCTCTTGGAGAAACAGCTTTCTCTCCTTGCTCCATTAAGCTTGGTGTATTGCCAGGCAAGTGGATGGCTGTAATGAAACAGACCGAATCCTCTCACATCAAAAAGAGGAAGGCCAATTTCACAGAACAAAAGACTGAAGTACCAGTGTGACAGGTCACTAAACACTATCATCTACTGCTTGGGGTTAGAGCATTGAAGAGGGATCCTGCTAAATAGTACAGAATATGGAACAAGGTCTTAACCTCAGTCTATGCCTTCGGACACTGGCTTCTGGGAATAAAGAACTCAAGTACAAGAAGGGGGACTTAGAAAACAGGAGGTGCTGGTAAGGATATTCAAAACGTTTCTCAGGCAACTGAAGAGGGAATGTAACGGCCACATCAACTGACTCTCGCTCCAGCGGTTTGAAGGATGGAAGGCACATTGTCTGTGCAACATCTGTATTGCATCAAATGCAATAAGCAAAAGGTCGAGCCTTTAATTTCTCATTAATATTTTGTCATTTATAATTTGATAAAATACCATTTGTGATTTATATCTATTAAAATTAATACTCCAGCTATTTAATCTACACAGTGGCTGATCACTTGTAAACACACATCTTTAAAATGCAACACAATTAAATTCTGTGACATCTCCCCATCTACATACTGCTCCCTTCACTTCCCTGCTCTCTACTCCTATTCCCCTTCATGCACTTACCTGTGGTCCCCATCCCTATGTCACTGTCCCGTCCTCTCCTCTATGCTACCACTAGGGTCCTTCCCTCCAAGGATAATCGTCTCTCCAAGGATGATTACAAGGTTTCCTTTACATACTGGCCAAATGCTGCTGAAACTTATGGTATTGCCTCAGCTCCTATGAAGGTCTTGCTTCCTACTGATCCACGGTGCTGGTAGGCATGTAGCTAGGCAGGGGCTTTAGAAGGTAGGGGACAGAGTCATTATGCTGCATCAGCGCACAGTGATCCACTTCAACAGGGCCTGTTTTCGAGGCCTATCATAGGCACAATTAATTGCAGGAGCAAAACTGCACCTGTAAAATTAATGGCCAGGTTGAGGCTGTGGTTTAAAAAAAAAAAAAAAGAACCATAAAGTGTACTTCATCCAAATTTTGCACCCTCCTCCCCAAAATGAATGACAAGATGAGTTAGTTTAAGATTTTCTTAATCTTTCTTTGCACCAAATAACATCATTAATTGTAGTTGGCCAAGGAACTCCCATGCCTGCCCTGTTTTCCTGTGCTTGATTCCTATCACAGGTATAACTCATGCAGAGAGTGAAGTCACAATTCCCCCTCATCAGACAGCTAGGAAGGCTTCCACCCATGACCCCACTTGTCATTACCTGCTGTTTCTTTCCCAGCCTCCCAACCCTGAGTGAAAAACTTGCCCGACATCCAATATGAGTTTACCGTAGCCCCTCCTTCATTTTCCTTGTTATTATTTACATTGCAGTAGCATCCAGATGCCTCAGGCAGGGATTGTGGCCCCGGTGTGTTAGGCACCAGGCACACACATAACAAAAACGATGATCCTAGTCCCAAAGAATTTACAATCTCGGTATATCATCCCATTACCCTTCATCCACATCCCAGAGAAACAAGCACTCTGCTCCTCGGGGGCTCTTTAAGGCTCATCTCATTGTTTCAGGTGAAACTCCACAGAAGCCATGAATTCTTGGGGCTTGGGCCAACCCTATGTACATCCTGTCAGCGATCAGAAGAAAACCTGGTCTAACTGTTTTCAGAGGCCAGCAGAAGCATCTTATTTCATAGGTCTACCGGCAGCAACAGGACCTGAAGAATAACGATGGTAGGGAGAAAGAAAAGAAGTATAATTTTCTAAGCCTTTCAACAGCAAGAGCAGAGTACACGTCGAACAGTTTTTATGCTTATCTAAATATTGTATTTGGCACAGAGATGCTAGAGTGATTGGCACAATATAAGTATTATAGATGGACAAGCGAGAACTAGAGAGACAGTAATTGTCTTGTGGACAGAGGATAGAACTGGAATCCAGAAACTCCTAGGTTCTAATCAGAGCTGGCCTAATACGTGCCTTTGGGCAAGGCACATAGGCCCAGATTTTTAAAGGCAGTTAGGCCTTGTTCTGCTCAGCATTGCTATGCCTAAGGGCTTGTCTTCATGTACAGAATGGCGCTCAATGTGACGCTCTAGAGAACACAGAGGGGACAATGGAGAGAAAGACCACTTTAGACCTTACTGGTGTAATTAATTGATGACAAATCATGTCATGTAGGTAAAAAGGACTGTGTTATGTTTACACTGAGCGGGAGCTTCCTGCTCTTGCTTGTGCATGCTATTGCATTGTTGTGTGGTTCTGCTTGTCTGTCTACCTCATGTTATAAGAACTGAGCTCAGGAAAAATTTAAAGGGGAAGTATCCGCTCATTGATACTGCAAGTACTGAAAATGATTGAGACGTGTATTCATGAGTAATGTTTAATGGGGAGATCATCACAGAATGGTACCATAGAGATTAATAGCAGTTGTGTGTGAGGGACCCAGCATTCTCGTACAGGTAGAGACCCTATCGGGCGCGGCAGTGAGTCAGACAGTTAGCCGTCTTTAATAAGCTCCCCAAAACTCTCCTAATAAGCTCTCCAAACTTCAGACTCCTCTGAACTGCACCACTGATGGAGGTTCAAGGAAAACTTCAGCAAAGATGCTACTATGCTGAAGAGAGAGCTTCTCCTATTGGCATAGTTAATCCACCTCCCCCCCCCAAGAGGTGGTAGCTAGATCAATGGGAGAAGCTCTCCCATTAACATAGCATGGGCTACACTGGCAGTTACTTTGGTATAAGTAGGTTGCTCAGGGCAGTAGCGTAGCTAGCGGGGTTCAAGGGAAGCGGCCGCTTCCCCTGATCACATTCCCCAAAAGTGGCGCCTGCGGAACTGGGCCATGGGCTGGCTCCCGGCGCTCCGGGCGGCGCAGCGGGGCCGCGGGCTCCTGGTGCTCCGGCCGGGACTCTGGCCCTGAGAGCGTGGCCAGGGGTCTAGGTGATCCGGACAATGCTCCGGATGGGGAAGTGGGGTGGCCCTGTGCATGCGTCGCTCCGTCTTTTGGCGGCATTTTGGCGCATGCGCAGGGCCGCCGAAATGCCACCAAAAGACCGGCGCCTTTTTTCTCCGCCGCTCCTCCTCGGCTGCAACCCTGGCTATGCCACTGGCTCAGGGGTGTGGATTTTTCACACCCCTGAGTGATGTAGTTATACCCATATAAGTCTGTAGTATAGACCTGACCTAAGTCACTTTTAAAATGAGACTTAGGAGTCTAAGGGTACATCTACACTACAGGGGGGAGTCGATTTAAGATACGCAAATTCAGCTACGTGAATAGCGTAGCTGAATTCGACGTATCGCAGCCGACTTACCCCGCTGTGAGGACGGCGGCAAAATCGACTTCTACGGCTTTCTGTCGGCGGCGCTTACTCCCACCTCCGCTGGTGGAGTAAGAGCGCCGATTTGGGGATCGATTGTCGCGTCCCAACGGGACGCGATAAATCGATCCCCGAGAGGTCGATTTCTACCCGCCGATTCAGGCGGGTAGTGTAGACCTAGCCTAAGTAATTTAGGCATTGCAACACTGACCAGAACACCACCTACTGCCTTTAAAAATCTCGGCCATAATCTCTCTCCCTCTGTTTCTCCACCTCTACAATGAGGGTAATACTACTTAGCTACCTCACAGAGATGTTGTGAAACTTAATGTATGCCTAGAGCTTGGAACACGGACAGCATGCAACAGGTATTCTTGCTACAATATCTTAAATTATGTATCTGTACTTAAGATTTGTAGCTGACATTTATAATACTAGTCTTGCTGCAGCTAGGCACTCTCACATTTGAAGTGTGCAACACACCAATATCTAGGCTAATATTAAACTGTCCCATCTGAGTGCTAGTTACCTTTGAAAGGTCTGAAGTGACCAAACCAATCCTATGATAAGGTTCAAATTTTCAAAAGCACACATGCAAAAGTGAGCAGGAACTCCGATTTCTCCAGTGCTAAACCAGAGGAAAGGTGTTTTGGAGCTTGGGGTGTAACAGGTAGTTGACATTCTTTCCAGAGTCTTTTTTGGAATCCTATAGCAAGTGCTGAAAATTCATTAATGAAAAACAAAAGCCTTTAATATTTGGGGGAAAGAAAGAAGGGCAAGGAGTAGGCTTGAGGGTGGATAAACATGTTCTTCTGTATCAAATCGTACGACATTCATGTGTCACATGCACATCAAATTCACATTCATACAATATTGTGGTTTTATTCTGAATATATATTTAGTGCTGTGAGGGTCAGCTTATTTTGTCCTGATTCAGCTGAGGTCAAGCAGTAGTACGTGGGGCCTTGCTTTACTATCCAGAAAATAGTTTTGTTTTGTTTTTAATTAAAGCCAAAGATGGTGGAATTTAATAGAGATGCTTCCAGACTCGTTATTTTAGAGCCATATTCTGCTATTCTTACTCACAATAAGTGTCTAAGGGCTGGACTACACTAGGAAATTATTGGTATAACTAGGTCACTCGGGGATGTGAAAAATCCACATCCCCGAGCGACGTAGTTAAACCGACCAAACTCCCTGGTGCAGACAGCGCTAGGTCGATCTGAGAATTCTCCTGTCTGCCTCTCAAAGAGGGGGATTATCTTCTACACTGACAGGAGAACTCCTTCCCTTAGCATAGGTAGCATCTTTACTGAAGCGCAGCTGCACCTCTGCAGCATTTTAAGTGTAGCCCAGCCTTACTCCATGAAAAACCCCAATACTTTCACTGGGATTACTCATTGAAAACGTTACTACTCAGCGTTAATAAGAGTGACAGATTCTAGCCCCTAATCATATATTACGTGGGAGGATCTAATTCTCAATCTAAAGTCAGGGACTATGCAAACAGAAAATATTAATATTCCTGAAAGCATGCAACTCCACTACACTTCTCATATGCTCATTGTTATGTCTGTATAAATAAAAAGAACAGATGCATCCGAAGAAGTGGGCTGTAGTCCACGAAAGCTTATGCTCTAATAAATTTGTTAGTCTCTAAGGTGCCACAAGTACTCCTGTTCTTTTTGCGGATACAGACTAACACGGCTGCTACTCTGAAATCTGTATTAATAGTTATCCTGTTTGGGCCTGATCCTACATATGCTTAGTACTGCATAAGCATTGGGACTGCACATAGTAGAAAGCACTACACTCAGTAGTAAGGGTTTGCAGCATCTTCCCCTTTGTAGCTGCCAAAAATATGTATATATATTTTTAAAAATCCAAAAATTAATGAATCTTTTGGCTCATTCTGACATGGGGTGACCCAAAGTAAACAGAGACTACCATTAACTTCATGGCACTTTAGATTAGGCCCATAATAATGTGAAAAGTAATAGTGCTGAAAATAGCTCAAGCTTGAATATTTCCCTGGGTTTTGATATATTATAGAAGACTTTTATTTACTGCTGACAAACATGCAAGTAAATGTCTTTAAATAATCCCAAGAACATGAATATACAGGAGACAGAGGCTCATTAAAATCTGGAATGTATAAAAGATCAAAGAAAACCATCATTTAAATTGATATTTTAACCTTCATTAAGAAGTAGTTTTCAGATTATTTGAAATATACTATTGAAAAATGTGATGGATACTCATAAGACTAGAGAGACTTAAAGCACAATTTTCAAAGAAGAATTATATGAACTATTTGTGAAAATGATTTGTTTCTAATTATTTGGCCCAGTGTCCTCTTGTTTCATATGTTTGGACACCCAGGATTACAAATTCTATTGTTTTTTCAGCTCCGAGGGTAGGTAATAATAAATTGACTCACATTTACATGACACATTTCACCCTGAAGGATTTTAACATGCAACAAAATGAAAAACAAGTTGTATTTAAGCCACATTTTATCCCCCACTGAAATGCATCACCTGATTTAAACATAACAGTTCAGGAAGGGAAGGGAAGATGTTGTGTCCAGTTCAAAGAGTAAGGGAATGGGGCTGGGCAGAATGTAATATTACCTTATAAGCAGAGAGTGGTCTTACCTTGTTCCTAACATATTTCTCTCTCTCTCTCTCTCTCTCACACACACACACACACACACACACACACACACACACACACACACACACAATATATATATATCTTCTGCTTGCAACCCCCTTTTTACAAGCTCCTGTCTTGGAGCTCATCAAATTCACTGGTCTGCATGCCAGGGTAAGTGAGCAGAACAACTGTGCAGGATCCTAGAACCTGACAGCTTGTTACATTCCCAAACTGGAATTTGGCCAGGACCCCTCAGTTAAGATCCCTATTTTTCACCAAAAAATTACAAACAAACAAACAAATAAATAAATAATGATTAAAAAAAAAAAACGTGCCAGGGGATCTTAAATGACTGCCAGTGGCCAGGAATTCAGTTTTACATTTCATCTGAGACAGCGGTTCTGGCAACACAGTGAACTCTAACACCATGCTGCGGCGCTGGTTCTCTGCCAGGGAGTCAGAAGATTACCACTCCTTGAAGCACCTGGATATATACTGACCCAGCCCAGCCCTAACCCACTTAATTTGAGAAATCCAACTAGTACAGTTGTAGGCTTAGGTAAACATCATAGGTAGAAAATAATCATTGGAAAGATGGAGATTTTCATGGGCATGCACTGGAGAACAGCAATAAAGGGGAATTGTGCACCCAGTTCTCTTTGCCAATCCCTGAATGTTTTACCCCAGGTTGCTTTGGAGGACTCATATTCTTAGCCTGGGCTCCCAGTGTAGCCTTCCCATCTGATTGCAGTGCCAAAGGGCTGTTGCACTTTTCTGTATCAAGAAAGAAGAACTATAGTTAGGGAAGTGATTGTCCTATAAGAAAGCAAAAATTTACAGACACTCATTTTTAATGACTGCAGCAGTAAATCTCCATTTCATCCATGTTCATTAATCCACGGCAGCACTAGCTTTCCCCTATGGCTTTTGTTTCTGTAAATACAGTCGGGGCAAGATCCTGATGATTTTATCTCATAATAGGCTATTTCTGGGGTTTTGCCAAATGCGTCAAATAGAACCATCTGGGTTTGGGAAGGTTCTAAACTTCCCAGGGCTCGGCTCCATATGCACAGCTCCACAGGCATCCTTGCCCTCTTCAGGCCTGCTGTGAATCAGACTGATTGTTATTCAGGTGGGATGGCCCGGTCATGAACTGCACTAATCAAAAAACAAACTGCACCAAAACACTGAGGCTCACACACTGGCTCAGGCCTCCCCCTGACCTTTGTTAACCAGCCACTTCCAATGGATGGGATGCAGGTTGTTCTTCTGGATTTTTGCACCTTCCACAGTTACCAGACATCTGTGTAAATCCCCACCCCCCTTGTGTTGGGCATCAGGGTCAGTAATGTTCAACAATTCGACGTGGGAAGTCTTACTGAGGAAGTACCAGGCCATAAATTTCATCCAACAAGAGCCACCTATCAAGCTCGGTCTTGTTAAGAAGCCTCCCCGATATGAATCACAATAAAGGCTATGGTTCCTGTACTGTTGTGTTGGAAGAATGAAACAGTCAGAGGTTGCAAAAAAGATTTTTCATTTCTTTCCTTTTAATATTGGGTCAGTTGTCATTTCACATTCATTACAGCCTTGATGTCAGCCGAACACCCCTTGCCTTCTAGGCTAATCCAGTGAAAAGCCAGCGCACATAACATGAGCAATAGCTTATTCTGAACTAAAGCAAACAGGGAAAGTTATGTCTTCTAGCCGTTGCCATTTATTCAGGTGCAAATGGTTTTTGATTGAACCTTGAAGTTAGTTTTGTAGCGTACCCGGTGCCACTTGTAAGTAGGCACAGAGTACTACTCTGTCCTAAATCCCATAGCTGCTATACCAAGTGATTAGGGGGAGGGAGGTGGGAGGGTTGGGTTAAGGGTTTTTAGGTTGTTCTAAAGCTGTGTTTCATGTCTAGAGTGCCATTTCCCATCACATCTCTGCTTTCTCACTGGGGGAGCACACACCATAACATACCTTGTTTTCTCAGATTTGTTTGAATCTACAAACTTGAAGAAGAAAAAAAAAAAACCCAAGGTTACAGGAGATCACAGCTGTGTTATGCATTTAATTTCTGAGACTGGGATTTTATTATGCTTAGTTTATAAATTACAAGCAACAGGACTGGAAGATTTCAGGAAGACATACAAAGCATCTGAAACAAGAGCTTGGGTCAGTTTTTTGTTTAATTACTATTACTATTATTTGAATGGCTACTGACCAGCTTTGAGTATGAGGTCACTGCCCAGAAATACAAACTTCCCTATTGCAAAATGCAGTTAAAAAAAAAGGGGTCAGGAGGTTGGGGGGGGGGGGGGGGGACACAAATGGAGGAGTCTATTTGAATATAAGCCGTTCAAGCCTAACTGTCTACAAAATAAGGCCCCAATCCTGCAATGATTTACATACATGTTTAACTATATGGACTATGAATAGTCCCACTGACTGCAATGGCAGTAGGCACCGTGTGTAAAAGCAAACATGAGTGTAAGCATGTGTGTAAGCCTTTGCAGGATTGGGGCCTAACACTGAATTCTTGCTCAGCAAGAAGCTGGGATTGTTTCTGAAGGAAAACAGAAGATGTTAGTTTCCTTTTTAAGTGGAGACAAAGAAAAAGGGCCCATGGGATGCAAGCGTGTAATTCAGGGCAAAATTTAGCCCAGACAGCACAACAGCACTTCATAGTTTCCTCCTCAGTTAAGGCCTGATTCTTCTCCCATTGGAGTTCATGGTGAAACTCCCATTAACTCAGTGGTGCAGGATCAGACCCTAGAATACTCAGGGCAAGATTCTGGTATCTCTACTCAGGTTGAGTAGCGCTTTACTACCTGAGTGGTCCTATTGAAGTCAATGGAACCTTTGTGGAGTAAGATACTACTCAGCCTGAGTAAGGTACAACAATCTGCCCCTCAAAGATTAGCCCAGGTCTCGAAACAAAGGAGATAATAGTTACCTGCTGTTTTGTTGTGGTTGGCAGGAATCAAGGTTCAGGTATATAATTCTCACCTGAGTAGTAGTGAACCTGGGCATTTCCAGTATCTAGAGAAGAACGAGGAACCAAATTTCATCCAGCTCTGTGCAAGGAGTGTGTGTAACACACTGTATGTGTTCATGGTGCATTTACTTCCTGAAGTGGGGAGAAAAGCTCTCCTGTCTGTTTTCATATGGTTTAAAAATCTGTTTGGACTTGCAGGCTTAGTTTTAAAGTGAAGTGAGAGAGGATGTGTACACACACCTTGCAGTCACCAGCTTTTGTAATTCTCAGGGTAACTCAAATACCAGCAGCTAAAATTCAGATTACTGCAGCTTTAATTGTGTTTGGTGTGATGTACAAAACAATATGTCTTGATACTTTGAATGGCAGCCCAATGTTAGAATATTCCTGGCAGTGCTATAAAGCAAAGCTTTCCCTTAGTTAGCCAGTTGAGGAATGTGGGTTAATGCTGTGTACCCTTTTTACCCCCACAGTTCTGTTTTTGTGAGGTTGGCAGAAACTGACACTTTTTCTTTTGCTTAATTAAGTTGTTCAGAAGAAGGCTGGTCAAACAGTTGCGTCTACGTGGGGAGTCCTGAAATGAACAGAAAGCAGTGGGCGTTGCCAACATAAAAAGGGGGATTCTGTTATTGTTTGGGTGTAGACGGGTCATTTTTTCAAACTTACTGCTGCCTGAGTGACCACAACCCTGCACACAGCAGCAGTGAAAGGACATTAAAGCTGCTTAAATGCAACTACCTTGGGCTTCAAAGTGTAAAGGGGGAAAAAATAGCTGGAGTATTTTCCTTTTCTCTTTTAAGAGAAAGAGCAAACGAGTTTAAATAGGATATGGTGCTACATTGTGAGTTAGAACTGGTACTCTCGAGTTCCCATTGCACTCAGTAAAAAAGAACTAGATAGATTCATGGCGGATAGGTCCATCAGTGGCTATTAGCCAGGATGGGCAGGGATGGTGTCCCTAGACTCTGTTTGCCAGAAGCTGGGAATGGGTGACAGGGGATGGATCACTTAATGATTCCTTGTTCTGTTCATTCCCTCTGGGGCACCTGGCATTGGCCACTGACGGAAGACAGGATACGGGGCTAGATGGACCTTTGGTCTGACCCAGTATGGCCATTCGTATGTTCAGTAAGATGAAAAAAAAAGTGCCAGTGGAACTCTGGCTGCCAACCGAGGAACTATTCAGCTACCCGAATGCTGGAAAGCCCATTTCTTACCTCCCACACCTAGAGATAAATCATAGAAACAACAACACTTGCTTTAAATTCTGGTTAAATTCTATGACAGGTTTAAGCAATGTCCGACTTGTTATTCAGCAAAAAAAGGGTACTGAATTTTTAAGCCCACTGGAAATTTAAGTTCAAGCAACTGTATCATTCCTCAAAGATAATCAGTTCTGTACTTTACTCATCTTTGATGATGCAGGGCCAGATCCTCAGCTGGTGTAAACAAACTACCCTGTAAATGCCATGTCTTCAGTGGATTCTGTATGACCGCTAAGGATCTAGCCTGTAGTCTTTAAATATTCCTCTTTATTATTTTCCATTGGTTGCAACTTGATAAGCAACTGAGAGAAATCCAAGTGCCATGTCAGCATGTGTTGTTTAGGATTCTCTTAGGACAATGATGATCAGGCTCACCAGCTCCTACGCATTGCTTTGGGTGCACCTGATCAACATCTATCTATGGTGTCCTTACCGTTTAAAAGCTGAGTACAGTTGAAATCAGACACACGGGGTGTACATCTAAATTAACTCTATTAGCTTCACTGGAGTAATTTTGTTACACTGGTGTGAATCAAGAGGACAGGATCTGGCAGTAAAGGTGGAGCGCTGCCCTTACAACATTTCCATTTAAACTAAGACTTCAGGTTGAGACTCTACCATAGATAATGCCAGAGATCCCACTGGGAGCTGGAAGCATCATGTGCCTGTGCAATACCTCAACCCAAACTGGGAAAACTGAACACACTGGCCATTAGCTGAAATGTTTAGTAATCTAAAACCAAAGTCCCGTTGTACAGATCTTGACATGATACATCCCCCTCATGGACTGGAAGTTGACTTTAGACATATATTTTGGATTCCATCTGAATTTCCTCAGAGTCCAGGGGTTTTAGAATCCAGGGCCTTGATTCAGACTTGTCTCTACCTTTGATAACATCTAATCACAACCCAGCATAGTTTAAGACTACCAAAGGCAGAGACTGATAATCACAAGGTACTTTGCCTTAAGTAATCATTATGCATCAAACTTTTAACCGGAGTGTGGAAACCCTGATGTCATTGTCCTTCCTCTATTTGCTGTATTTTATTTTTAAAATGGAATTTTAAAACACTCCTTTCAATTACAGATTGGGCATTGCATACAGAGCTACACTTACAACATATATGGGGAAAGAATCTGCAAGAAAGAGTCACTCTATGATAATTATACAGATATTTAGGACCGGATCCTGCTCCAGTGAAGCCCATAGCAAAACTCCTACTGATTTTAATGGGTGTGAGATCTAACCCTCAGGCTTCTCCTAGCCATTGTACAATTCAGAGCTGTAAAAAGTACTGTGGCTGGTAGCTTTGTTTTCACTTGAGGTGCCTCTCATTTCTTCCTAGCTGGTACAAATCGGATGCAGATTTATGCAGTGATCAACTGTATTCCTACAAGTCCAAAGTTCCAGCTGCGAGATAGAATGAGCTTTTTTGTTTTGGTGAGACTCCACCGATGTTATGTCTTTACTCCCAGGAAAACAGAAGGCCTTCCTTGACACGGCAACCCCACAAGAGTTCAGACACCGAAACTAAGGTCCTAAAGACAGAAAGAAAGATTCACAAGGGCTGGACGGGTGCCATCTCACTATTCCTGGCACTTGCAGTTCCACATGGAGCTTTGCAGCTCATCAGGACAAAGAGTACAGTTTTTATCAGCCCAACATTCTGCTGACAAATACATAATAAACTGACAGAAAGAGACCAAGCAACATTTCAAAAAGCCCACTTACATAGGAGGTAGAGCATAGCATAAGTGGGGATGGTCACTTTCTGCAGGTGTTCCTCCAATGTCCCCAAATTTACATATATTTGCATACTGTCAAACAGTTGGCTGACAGAATCTCTGAGAAGGTCTGGACTGAACCCAAACCTGTCAGTGACTTTCTCCTTGCCAGTCAAGGTTGGCTTTGGTAGCAATTAAAGAGAGGAAAGAAATACTTCTAACATTGCAGTATAAGAAGCCACAGCTGGGGTAATCTTAAATAGAAAATGTATGTTTTCTTAGAAGAATAGGCGTTCTCTCTCCATAGCATAAGGACTATGAGAGCAGGCGTGACTATCCAGAAAATAATTAATACTAACTAACTCAAAGAGAAACTGATTTCACCGTCTTTGCTTTTATGAACAATCTATTTCTACAAGCAGGTGCCAGAGCGTGCTGTGTGTGTTACCAGCTCTTGCAATACTCAAAACAAAAGGAGGGACCTTCTGTCGGTAGATTTCTGAAAAGTAACTTGTGAAAGATTTTATCTTGTTGCTTAGACAAGCACTTAATAACTTTCTGGTGTACTTGAGAGCGGTATAAAATGATTAATAGAAAAAATATCAGACAGATTTTCTGGGTGGGTTTTGTTTTGCTCTCCCTGCCCCCAGTGACAAGAGCTGCAGATCAAATTAGTGAACTAATGGAGGTAGGTGGCTAGGAGGGAATCTCGATGCTTAATAATGTCCGTGGCAATGATTGCTGATATTTTTATAGATATTCATAAAGACAAAAGAACCACCAACAACAGGGATAGATTTGAGGCCCACACCCTTTTATTTCTTGTTTTACATATTCTTTACTTAGCCAGAATAATTTAATATTTCATCTTTAAACAGTGATGGACACTATAATTTCATGAGCAACAGACAATAGATTCTGTTTATTCACCAACAATAAAGACCCTGTTTAGCTCTGGACTGCAAGTGGCTGAGCCATCTGGCCCATATCTTCACAGTAAAACATTGTCCGTGACACAAAAAATGATTACATCCACAGGACAAACTAATGTGACCTCTGCATAAAGCCTTCCTCTGAAACTATGATATCATACTGCATAGGAGACACCAGCACAATTGAATCTGGTCACCAAGAGCACAAGTGAGATAGGACTATTTAAATCAAATTTTATAGGAGACTTTTTGTCCTCTGTAGCAAACCATCCAGATCCGACTACAGCCTTGAAACATCTTTTTTTATTCACTCTTAAGGCAACAGTACAGTTCTGTGTTGTATTGGCAGTCCTCTTTAGCTTGTACTAGATCCAGGAAGTACACATCCATTTTCAGAGTCAGCACCTGCAAGTTTTTCTTCCAACAATGTTTTACTGATGGATCACCACCTGCACCAGCCTTTTTTCTGATACCCCAGAAACAAGCAGCTCTTTCTCCTCATTGCCAACTGGAATGTCCAAGTCTGCCACAGTCTTACAAATAGTTTCTTAGCTTTAACAAGGCACTCTCAGCACTGCTCTACCTGAATGGCTGCTTCATGGGACAAAAAACAAACCCAAGAAAAAAGGCTCATCTCAATGGAAGAAATGTCATTCTCTAAAAAGGGCAATTTATCTTTGGGGATACAGTGCTTGCATTACTGTATCTTTTAAAGAAAGTTTAGGAAGAGGAATTATAGATCTAATTAAAGAGACTAATCCTTTTAAAGTGACAATAACCATTGACATGTGAATATTTACTGATGTGTGGGAATACTTAGACTTCTGTTAATCATTCACAGTAAAAGTAACTTCTGTTTTATTAAGCTGAATGTCTAGCTAGCTGAAAGTCACTTTGGCAGACATGCTGAGATCAATGTAGAGTTGCATGCTGGAAAGCATGAATGTTGCGCTGGTGTTATACAAGGGCTATTATTTCTATTGTTAAGGAGTTACCAGCCACTAGAGCAGGATCAGACTCACAGGTTTATAGGCGGCTTCACTGCTGAAGACCTATGACAGAGCATTATAGGGGAGGGTAGGACTGGCGAGGGGTGTGCCAGTGAATTCCTTGGCTTTTGTTTGTTTGTATCAGAGTATGTTTTGTAGTTCCATTAGTGGAAATAGGACTTCTCCTGGGCCTGATAAAGGTACTTTCTCCACTACAGTCATGGCTCCACATCAACGTACACTTGCGGCACATGTACTGAAAAATACATTTCACAGACCCCCTTGCCCTGGCTCAGTAGCTTTTCCTTTGAAATCAAATGACAGCAATGGAACGGTTAGTGGACTCGCAATCAGTGGTGCTTTGAACACTAAAAATGACTGTAGTGTATGTATGACATTTCCAGTGCATCTTCTCCAGACTATTAGTGATCTGCATTGAATTCAGGACCAAATTTACAGTGTGCCTCAACAAGGAGAAAGTTCCACGCCACAAAAATACCCTTCACATTTCCATTCATAGGTTGAGAAGCTGCATATCCTTCATGTGGAAATACAGTTTGCATGCACAAATCTGAGTCTTTGCATGTGACCAAACTCAGTCATGTAAATATACATAATTTTCAATGGCAAAAGATGTTAATCCACAGCTGAATTATAACCTCTCACTCAAAGGATGTGGATGCAAAAAGCCCACATGGCCAGTAAAGTGTAGCTCCGTTACATGAAGCTGCTTTAGTAGATTTAACCATTGTGCCTAGCACAATGGGCTTCCCAATTCAACTGGGGCATCTAGGCATAACCATTATAAAGTAATAACATATCACTTTAAAATGCAAGCTTAAATCTTAAGGCACAATTCTCCAGTCACCAAACTGAGGAATATAGAGGGGCCTTCCTATAGTGTGTGTGTGTTGGATTTCACTAGTTCATGCACCTACGCATAGAACCACCAATTAAAATGAAAATACACCCCCAAACACATCTTTAAAGTGAGTTTTTCTTAAATAAACGTGATCAGGTACAAAATCGTTAGACTACAGAAAGCCAAAAGCCAGTTTATCAGCAAAAAATAAATAAAGTTAAATATAAAAGACTCTTCACTGAAGGCAGAATTATCAGTTGGGTACAGAGTGACACTTTTTTTTTTTTTTTTTTTAAACACACATCAGAGGTAGAGATTTTTCTCAGAGAAGAGTCATCTTTGCTTTTAGCTGGTTCTTCACACTTTTCCTGTCTTTTAAATGGAGATTGAAATATTTCATTCACTGTCTCAAATATTATCCAGTAGCAAAACTACCTGAGAAAATACTAATCTCCCCAACCAGGGCTGGCTCCAGGGTTTTGGCCGCCCCAAGCAGCTAAACAAACAAACAAAAAAAGCCGCGATCGCGATCTGCGGCGGCAATTCAGTGGGAGGTGCTTCGGTCCGAGCAGTAGTGAGGGACCATCCGCCGAATTGCCGCCGAACAACTGGACGTGCCGCCCCTTTCCGAAGTGGCCACCCCAAGCACCTGCTCGGTAAGCTGGTGCCTGGAGCCAGCCGTGTCCCCAGTGACAACATTGTTTTGTTTCTTAAAAAACTTCTCATTTGAGCATTTTCCTTCATCTTTCTTTAAAAAAAAAAAATCCATCATCCTGAAATGTTGTATTGATTTGAGGCCTAAATCTCTTCTCCCTTATGTAGGCATAAATCAGAACCCTCATGTGGGTTCTTTTTCCATGCAGAGCATAATTTAGCTTTTCAGTCTTACATCTTTCCTACAGGTGAGTGGGAGATGAAGATAACAGGTCCCAAGAGTCTATATTTACTTTTTGCAAATTTAAAAAAAAAAAAAAAGAGTTGAAAGAGCAAAGCACCAATTGAGATTGGCAGCACTCAGCCCAAAAATTCTCATTACCAAAACCAGGCTAGAAACCTGGTGCATGCGTATATGTATAGATGTGACAAAAAACATAAGCACCCGCCTGTTTGGTTCCTTCAACTCATGGAATCTGTTCCTAAGTTTTGTTCCACTAAACTTGTGGCTCTCCAGATGCTGACAAAGTGACTCTGCATTATTTTCTTGCCTACTCCTCGGCAATATATATATACGCACACACCTATCTCTCTCTCTCTCTCTCTCTCTCTCTCACACACACACACACACACACACTTTTTTTTTTAACGACAGCTGAGCACAAATGCATTTGTAGGGCTGTGGGGCAAAAATAATAAGAGTATTATTGGAGATGGTCCTGAACCAAAATTCTGGATGTGAACACACACAAACTTTGAGGGCGTTTTCGACTTCACAGCACGCCCCTGTTTACACATACAATGGCATGAACCAGATCTAGAGAATCAAACATCCCTAACTTTTAGAAAAGTTAGGATTTGAATTTAGATCTGGATTTGAACTTTGTTGCCCAGACATATCAGTAACTAATACAGATATTATGGAAATGTCCTTTTGTCTATATATTTTTTGGGGAAATGCTGATTAGTACTGACTATACTAAATCTAGATTTTTTGACACACTACTATTTGTTAGACAATTTAAAAAATTTACCTCAAACACATCAGCTCCAAGGTAATTTTTTAAATGAGGTCTAGTTTAGCGGCTTTAAAATATATACTACAAAGCTTGAAAAACATTGCTACTTGGAAAATAGCTGTTGTATGTCAGATTAGTTGATCTAACATATTAGACTATGGGAATCTCATTTATATCCCCCGTATACCATTGAAGTGGATGGGGTTGCACATAGGTGTAAATCAGCAATTTAATCCAGTGTTTTTAATATGATGGACCAAATGCTCTAAAATTCATTGTAATTTGCTAGAGGGTTATGATTAGTTCTGCTCATGTTAGAAGCACCATATGGAGATGGAACCTGTCTTTGCTATCAATGCTGCTTTTGTTGTCGGATCAATATGCTTTTAAAAAGAATAAGAAGCCAACCTAGAAATTTGCACAAATTCAAGTAGAGGTAGGAAGCATTCATTTCTCATTAGAGGGAAGAATTAAGAACTACCTTCATTAGGTGATGTACCTGGTGCACATTGTGGTTTTACAGGGAAAGCACAAAGTGCTTTTATTCCAAATGGGGAAAGGAGGAAGAAAAAACAGGAAAAGCAGCAGCTTCCCCCAGAATAAAGGTGGAAATGCCAGTCAGTCCTAAGAAGCAGACTGTTAAGCAGTCTGTCTTTCCCCAAGGGAATGAGCTTTCCAAAAGCACGTATAATTTATTGCTATTGTAGGATTTTCCCCACCTTTGATTCTGACCTAGTATGTGCTGAAACAGTAAGAAAGTACGAAAAAAAGATGATTGCAGGTAGTCCCAATGAAAATGCACACGATGCAGGATGCGCAAAGAAATGGGAGTTCCAGTAAAACTTAGAAGGGTGTTGGCTGCAGACCAATTTCATTTCTTACCTCCATTCCCTTAAGTCTCTCCCTAATCTTTCATTTAGTCTAAAGCAGTGGTTTTCAAACTGGGGTCCCCCTACACGCAGGGCTGGTGCTAACATTAAGGCAAACTAGGCGGTTGCCTAGGGCGCCAAGATTGGGGGCGCCAAAAAAAAAAAAAGTGGTGCCCCCAATTCTTTTTTACAGCGTTCCTGGGCTGGGCTGCCGGTGGCGCACTGACACGTGCGGTTCAGACTCCCTCTCCCAGCGCAGTGGCAGCTCCACTTCTCCGCCTCCCAGTCTTGCGGCACCAATCAGCTGTTTGAATTAGAGCGGGGGCGGCGTGCTCGGGGAGGAGGCGGAGCAGAGGTGAGCTGGGGTGGGGAGCTGCCGCCCGGCTCCCCGAAGGGCACCTCAGGGCGGAGGGGGGCGCAGAGAGCTTCCGCAGGGTGGTGGGGGGGGGAGACGCGCAAGGTGGAAGTTTCGCCTAGGGCACGAAACTTCCTTGCACCAGCCCTGCCTACACGTACATAAGTTCTTATCGGTGGGTATGCGAGAAAAATCCTGTAACGGAGGACAACACATTTTATTTAGGAATAATTGGCAATCTAATCATAGGAATATTATGACCCTATCTCATATGGGAGTACACAGTAGACTACATTATTTGGAAAGGGGTATGCAGCCTACAAAGTTTGAAAACCACTGGTCTAAGTGCTTGTCTACACACAGAAGTTGCACCAATTTAACTTAACATCAATTTAGCTAAACCGGTGCAACTTGTGTGTGTGGACTCATGTCTGCTTAAAAATTGGTTGTATTGCATTAGCTTGTACCTGCAGATTTTACACATTGAAGATATTCCCCCACAAAGATTGATCACCCATTTTGGAGCATTACAGTGAGACTGTTACCCCACTATCTTGGGAGATATTTGCTTTATGGCTGTTTTAGGAAGTTTTCTTCTACATTACATCTAATGCTGTACAACATTTTCTCTGCTCTTCTCTTTCCCTAACCTGCCATTTTATTTCCACTGGAAAAAGGATGGGACTTTTACTTATTTTACTCATACAGGCCCTGTTCCTGCAAAGACTTATTCATGTGCGTAAGTTTGCGCATGCAAGTAGTCCCATTGGACATGTGTAAAGTTACCGCATGTGCACATGTTCACAGGATCAAGGGCCAGATTTACATAGCTGTTATCAGAGCAGTGGAGTGGTCAGTTTAGGAATGGTTTCACTAACAATTTCAGAGCCACCTATAATGTTGAATCCTCCAAGCGACAGTAAGAAAAGTAGACTTTTTTGCTACCTGTTTCCTTTGGGAATATCAGTATTTTACATTACCACCAAACTACAGACATTTTAGTAAAGTCCCACCTTGCTCCAATCTTATTATACATTGCACTTTTAAAAATATAATAAAGAATGTAAAGATGTATTTAATTGGTAGAGTTTACATTTTATTTACAAAGCTCTGATCTTTTGACATCAGCACCTATGTACAACACTTTCACAACAAATCCCCCATGATATTTTCTAGTGTTCTAGCTTCCCCCCCAAAAAACCCCAACTTAAACTGATCAAAATCAAAAACAACATTACTTGCCTCCAGATATGTCCATTTAATATAACCAATCCACGCAGCCAACTGCCGTTCTCAAAAGACTATCTGACAGATTCTATTCACTTTCAAAGTAGCTCTCCATGGTTTGAATAATTATCTTTCATTTCCCCCTTTCTGACACTTTTCAATGATTTGTTGACATCTGAAGAGATATGTGCAATCTCACAAGAGGCAGCTGGACTTTCTACCCAAAAGATACAAATACAAAAAGGATTCCCATACAGAATTAGAAATAACTATGTTCTTTGCAAATGGAAGACTAAATCTGCATTTTAATGGGACATGTTTTTAAAAAGCGGAATTCATGAATAACCCTATGAGTTTTAACTTTTTCATTGCCAGCGACAAATCAGAACCACCCTCACAGAGAATACAGATCGCCTCTCGACCTAGTGCATTGACAGGGCATCAGTCACAGTGGTGTCTAGGCACTTCACCATAGAGCCCTCCTTCCCCTACCTACATAAAACTAAAGATATAAATCTCAGATATATTTTACGAGTCTTGTACTACCTCATTAGGTTTTTATAATGTGCCCGTCACCTTGCTCTCTGAGCATGCCCAAAATTACAAAAAACAAACAAATAATGAAAGATTATTTAACTAGTTACTTACCTACCCCCCATTAGTGGAGCACTTGAGCACCTTACAGATATTAATGAATTGATCCTCACACTACTTGTGTGAAGTAGGTACCGGGATGCCCATTTTACAGGTGGGGAACTGAGTTGGTAGAGAGAGATTAAGTGACTTGCTAAGAAGGCTGTGGCAGAATCAGAAATGGAACCCTGAATTCTCAACTACCAGTCCAGTGCATTAACCAAATAACCATGCTTGCCACTTGCCTGAAGTGGCACTGGGAAAGGGTGGGGCGGGGGGAGGGGTGTAAAGGATTTATCATCATCTTCACCAAGTTGTGTGTGGAAAAGCTAGTGTAGAGCAGTGGGTTTTGCATTTGTTCTGAAGGTGTGAAGAGTCCTGGTTATTCTCATTCACCTTCTACACAAAGTAACTACGTGATACAAAACAGTAAGTGGCAAAAAGACTGTGGCTTTCCTCAGCATGGTTTTTCTCCATAGTGCTGACAACACAGACAGTCCTTTGGGACCCATAAAACCTATTGGAAGGGGAGAGTCTGCTGCTGCCTCAGGGCCTGATCCAACTCCCATGGGTGTCAATGAAAAGATTCCCATTAACTTTAACAGTTGTTGGCTCAGTCCTTGAGTGCACTGATTGATACTCTACTTGCCCAGCCTCAGGCAAAGCTAGCAGAATGGAAAGTTTATGCTAGTACACTCTGGGGGAGGGAAACATTGTGGGAGGATGGAAAAAGTAAGGAGAAAAAAAGATGGAGCAAAGGAGGGATGCAAGGTTGAGAGGATTTGTCAGGGAGAAGAGGAGATTGAGAGCAAGAGGCCCTGACCCCTGAATAACCTTGTTGGAGTCCCCCAAGCAAGAAATTATCAGTGTGTCTTTAGTAGTTGAGTCCCCCCAGAGTTATTGTGAGATTGGGGGCACTTAAATACTAAAGATATGCCTGGGAATTTCGAAATTAGCATCAATGGAATAATCCACCATTCCTGGGGACCAGTCCAATGCTAAACTGACTGGTAACTGATTCAAAGTCCAATTGATTATTACATGTAGTCACAGACAGACTGCCTCTGCATCGCCACATAATTGGGACAAGCTACTAGTATTTCCGAGACCTACTGATATGAAACATTCTCAGCATTAGTTGTTACTCCAAAATATCAATCAGAACAGAATGTCTGGCCTCATACTCCACAGCAAATTCTAAGTGCGAGAATCTGACATATTACAGCTTCTCCCTGGAATGACATGGCTTAGAAAACAGCTTATTCTGAAAGTTGTTTTGTTTTTAAGCTGTGGAAGAAAAAAAAAATCACGTTTTGTTTCTTATCCGTGTTTGCACTTAGTGATGGGACTTCTTAATATCCTCTCACCAGAGCTTGGAGTTTTCAGTTTCCTACTTTTGTGAGTACCATTTTATAACTGACATTTGGGAACACCAACAGTTTCTTGCATTAGATAATTGGTCAATCACAGACTACTCATTTCTCTCAATCAACAGCGCCGCTTACTGGTCACTTGGTTATAGGAAGAAAGGGATTTGCTTTATCCCCCCCAAAAAAGTCTTCAGAATTTGAAACAGAACTTTTAACAAACTTCTGTAACATTCTGAACCCAAGGGGGAAATAAACAATCCTTCAAATCCCAGCTAATGGGCCCTGAATACCTTGCAATCTTGTACCACAGTCTTGGTAGAGCTAACTCAGTGTAGAGTTCTATCACCTAGGGATTATTTTCCCCCATGACAGGAAAAAATCATAAATACATTCTATGTGATCTGAACAAATAAGAAACAACACAGCAACATCAGACTCCATTACAAGAGGATTTTATCCGATATATGTTTAATTGAAAGGAGAAATAAATCAGAATTCTAAAGGATAATGCCAAAGGGCTGAGTCATTAAAAGATAATTGACAATGGCATTTTATAATTTGGTTACAGAGCATCTATAAATAAGCCTGGTTGTATAAAATACACTACATTAATTAATAAGTATTGCCATGCTATGTATTTACATAAAACAAAACATAGACTAAGCTGAGCAAATATGTATAGAGGTGGGTACAACATATGCCCTGTTTGGTTCAAAACTGGATTACGAGTTTGAGAGCTAAATGCACTACGGGCACTGCCTGGGCAATATCCGCTATTCACCTTACAAAAGAGAACACAGATGAACATGCCAATTTAAACAAGTCCTTGGTTTGATCACTAAAGATAATTCACGAATGCTGTTTTGCCACATTGTCGTTTTCTAGTAAATATGTACCAGTATAATCCTGCTATATGCTACTCAAGCCTTTTAGTTAAAATCAAATACAGTATCAGTGTTATCAATGGGAAAAATCACAATTAATTCTTACATATTAATTGTTAGGGATATTCCTATTGATAACACTGATACAGAATAAGTTCCTGTCTACACCACAAAAATAACCATGTTTAAACATGCCTGTGATGAAGTCTAGATATAATATGGCTTTTCCTTACCTTTATAGATACCTAGGCTAATATATGGTCCTCCAGCAGTTTGCTATCCATCCAGGCAATAATAAACCAGATTATAACGCTGTATGGCTACAGCCATGTTTCAACAGGGTTATTTTGGTTCCATAGAGAAGGCCTGTAGTAACAAAACTAGAAGTGCAACAAATAGAGATGAGCTTGAAGCTAAACTTTGGATTTGAACACCCCGGAACTTGAAAAAAAGATAAGAACCAGACTGTGGCTCAGTTTGTCCGTACAGATGTTACCTATTTGGAACAACAGGGAATTTGGAAGAACATGCTTTTTCCACATCACTCTGGTCAAAAAACCATTATTTCAGCTCAAATATTCCAGTGGTCCTCAGACTGTGCTCCCCAGCTGACTGGTAACTGCACTTGGAGCAGCGATGCTTCTTGCCAGCTGCAGCCCAAATCAAGGTAATTAGACCTTGCTTACATTGTGAATTTGGCACAATCTCAGCCATCAGGGGCCAGAGGTAGTAGAGTAAACCCTTCGCGTATTCAAGGCAAAGCCATGAATTGGACAAATGGCATTACCCCTGTTTGCAACTCTTTCTTCTTATTATTTATATTCCAGTAGCACAGAGCAGCCAATCAGTGTAGAGTTCCACTTGTACTACATGCCATTCAGATATATAGTAAGGTGCCGTCCCTGCCCAAAGAGGTCTCTGCTCCTAAAATGAACTCCACTTGTCTCCAGTGAGGCTTTGCACCAGTGCAGAGATCCATTATGCAAAGGTCATTTCAGATTCAGCCTAAGCTTAGAACAAAACATAACAGGAGGGTGAAAACCAAGTGGTGTGGGTCAGGAGGGGCTAAGTCAGACGAGCATCTTCTTTCATAGACAACTCATTTGTGGCTTTGCTACTCTAGTGACGCAGCCATTCCACACTCACGCCAATGGTGGTGCAGCATAAACAAATTTCCATGGTTTGCATGTGCCCGTTAGGAAGTGGAGTGCCTTAATGAAGTGCTCTCCTAGTCAGGACTCTGTTTCAATCATCCACTTGCCTGAAGAAAAATGATCTTGGCAGTCCAAAGTAACAAGCCATAGGCCGTACAGTTTGCAAGCTGAGTAACCAGACTGCATTCACCACAGACCAAGACTGAACAGTTTTGTAACTGTTTGACTTTCCAGCCCGAAACCAGTGTTATTAGCAACATTTCTAAGGTGCCTGTGTCCATAGCATCTAGACACAGCTACATAAATTTACAAACATGGTGGGTCTCTGTTCCTTATTTTCAAAGGCAACAGACAAAAGCTCAGACCCTGACAGAGAGGTGTGGAAGAAGGAATCTGCTCCCCTTCCCTGACTCTGTGGAAGGCCCTTCATGGGGGCTCTGAAGAGCAGGGACAGGCCCCTCTTCAGGACATTAGAAAGTAAATTAATGATGACACAGGGCTGTTTCATGAAGGGTACGCTGGAATAGGTGGCTAAAACCCCAACCACTTCCACTTGCAGGGAGCCGAGAGGAGAATCTCTCAGCAGTTGCGAATCTACAGAGAGGCTATGTCTATACTACATACCACAGGTGGTGGCGGGTAAGGTACATGTAACTATACACTGAGGTTGGGGGGGGGGGAACAGGCTCTGTCCACACTGTGGTGGGTAGCTACATGTGTCAGTGAAAAGCTCTGGTGTGGGGAGTCTGCGGTAAAAGGCTCTGGCAAGCTCCCCACTGCCAGAGTCTTTCCCTGTTAGGGAAAGACTTTGGCCGCAGGAGGCAGCAAGACACAACACTGCTAAAAGTAGCAGTGTGGACAGAGGAGGCACTGCTTGGGTGAGTAAAGAGCCAGGTAGGTACGTACCCACAGGGTTCAGACATCTCTTTACTCGCTTAAGCAGTGCCTCACCATCTATACTGCTACTTATACCCATGTGGGGGGGGAGGCATGTAGTGTATGTATTCTACACAGTGCCGGAAACAGAGTGCAGTATAGACTTATCCAGAGTTTCCCATTCCCTTTCCTCTCAACCTACCTCATCCCAAAACATTAACAAGGAAGGAATTACACTCTGGTGTAAACCTCAGGAGGTGTTGCCCAAAGCATAATAAAAACCAGATTAAGACTCCAAAGCAGAAGTTATGTGGCCTAAAAACACTTCAAATGAAGCCAAGCAAGCACTGAAATGCACGGATCCAAATTCATTTTCAACTGCCTGAGCAAAGCTCAGCTCAGGTTTGGTGAAAAAGGGTGACTAGGAGGAGGGCTTGATTTATTATTTAAAAGTGAAGTTTGACTACAGATGATGAGTTTTTGTAAGGAGTCAGAAAATCTGGAAAAAATCTGGAAATTCAATGAACAGTTAGTTTGCAAATTCTGTACTTAAATGCCTGTAAAGGCTTTGCAGAAGAATAATGGACAATTCTGAAAATTAGGAGAGAGGGGACAAATGTAACAACTAAACTTGTTTTTAATCTCTCAGTTTTAACTACCTTGGAATTAAGCACAGACCTTGTCATGACAAGATAAAGGTCTAAACAACATAAAGGCTTTTATTGTGCCTAATTTTATCTCTGTCTGTGCCTCATTACTGTGTGGTAGCTTGTTTCATGCAAACAATTCTGGTTTCCAGAATAACAAGAGGACCCGTGGTGTCTGTATCCAACGTATTCCTTAGAGAGTAAGAAATCTCTAGTGGAGAAAGAGGTGGATTCTTGTTAAGCACTGGAAATAGGCTGAAATGTAAATGTGTATTCCTTTCTACAATGTGCCTAATTGCCCATAAATGTCATTAAGTCGAGAAATGTTTTCCACCAAATTAACTTTGACTTGTGACGTCTAATTAGTGGCGATGCTGGAAGATAACAACTTATCAGTCACTGTTTAAGAAAACATGCTTAATGGTTGATTTTTTTGTTAGCAGCCCCGTTGAACCAGGTATTGTAGCTGTCAAAAGTGAGCATTATCATAGCAATTAAGTACAATACCTCCATACCGTTTCCAAAAAAGATAATTTGACAGCTCGCTCACAGGCAAGAAATGAAACTTTCTGTGTATGGAATGCACATTGTATAGGGGCAACCACAATTTTTTTTAGCATGTTTGAATGCAGCTAATTCACCCACCTTCACTCCCTCTCCTCCACTCACCAAGAGTAGCAGTCATAGTTTTCACAATTTGTTATTCGGTTCCATTTACAACAGTGAGCTTTGGATCACGTTCTTTTTACATTTTATTCTGGATTTATTAACCGCTTTTAGCCTTTTACAAAACGTATCCATCAGCATCCAAAATATGGGCCCGTTAAAAGTAGGTTCATAAGTATGGGTAAGGATTGCTAGAGTACACATTGAAAACTGGGGGTTCCAAATCAGAAACAAAGACCATATTTACCAAAAACAATTATATTGCAATATAGGAAGTTGAAATCAGCTCAACCATAAGGAGGAATTTAGCCTCAGAGACTTAGATTAGTCTGTTTGGTTTTACCCCTTAAATGTACTCCTCGCCTCCTCTTCCACCAACCTTATTTCATATTATCCCATCACAGCTATTTATTATCAGCCCCTCAGTATCCCCACCAATATATAGTATATAATCAGACTTTAAAAAAAAAAAAAAAAGTACTTCAATGCCCAAGAGTTTTCAAACTATTTGGCTTCTAATCCATGGCTTCTGATCCCACAGCTGGGGGGGGGGAGGGGGAGATGGGGTCGGGGGGTGCCTGGCTCAGAGGGGCTGGGCTTGGAGCTGGGGGTCAGTCCCTTTAAGAATACAAGTCAGAATAGCTCCATTGACATCAATGGGGTTACGTTGATTTCCACAAGCTGAAGATCTGGTCCTTAAAATGTAGCTTTTCTCTTTAGTACATACTTGATTTTTTAACCATTTCATCACTTTTAGCCTTTATTTGCTCTTAACCAACACTTTATTTTCATACCAATCTTCCCCCGTCCCCCATTGCTTTTCAGCCCAGTGGGCTAATTACACAATTTTTTATTTTTTTCCTTCTAAATTATGCTTTAGCATGTCCAGACCTTGACATCTCTACAGTAAAAAGTCTCTCTCAGATGTCCTCTAAAAGACGATCTGAACAAATATTAGCTCATTTCTCCCCTTAAAATGTGTGTGGCCCTATTCTTCTCTTTTCTAATAGAACTGGCTGGGGGAAGAATGGATATAAACTCTATGTGGGTGGAGTGGATAGTGTATTAATATTCTCCTCAATTAGGTTATAAATTAGAGTTATGTTTCTTCTAGCTTGAGAAATTATTTTAATCTCAACACTATGAAAATTTTTCATGGTCCATTGCACATCTGCCACCCACTAAGGACATTGAATCCCTGTTGTAAAGAAAATGCTGACCTCCAGAAAAGGTTCCCTAGTTCAAGCTTAGTGTGTCAAAACAGGATCAGACACCCTCCAACAGAGAGGGGCATGACTTCCAGCTATTCTTGTTGTATCCCAGTGGGTTGTACTGTAGGGTGTCAAAGGCGTAGGGTTGAGAATTTCAAAGCAGTCTAAGGGACAGCTCTGTCAAAATGAATGGGAGGTGTACATCTAAATCCCCTGGCGTGATTTGCAGATCTCAAGCAAGCGTCTGGGGCTGAAGCCAGGGTTTGAGAATTAACGGCACCTATAAAACAGATCTATTCAGGTACTGTGCTTTGTTGTGTTGCAATACATCCTCGCTGCAGCAATCCGAGCACTATCACCCTCTTTCTTTGAGAGCACTCCTTTACTGTACTCAGGTATTATTATTATTTCTTCCTGGACGAATGGTTCGTGGCTCTAGTAAAGGAGGACAATTACTAGAGCAATTCCTCCGCCCCCTTTTCCTCAGGCATAGTAGCATCAGTGCTCCTTCACAATTCTTCCTCCACTTAGCAAGCAACAGGGCTTTTTCCCCAATGGAGTCTTGCTTCACTTTCAGAGAGGTAGCCACCAGATTTCTCAGGAGAGGTAGCACCCAGGCATAGTCTTCTATGCTCCTATGAAAGTTTTGTATCATTATTTACACAGCATCTTTGGGGAGTTCTCTTTTTCCTCTCAACACCTACTCGTTCTGCTCACCCTGCTGCCTCTCCTTTTTGATTTCCTTGAACTTTGGTGGGTAGCTTTCCTTTACACCCGTTCAGCTGCCCACTCACTCCCCCACACCAATAGATCTGTACATGGAACTACCTCTTTTTCTGTTAGATGAGCAATCTCTGCACATAGAAGGACAAAAGCATCACATTCTCAGCCCTTGTTATGTTTGGGCCTATGCAGTATGTAGCTGTCATACCAAGTAGCAAAATGTGCTAATATTCCAATGGTGAGGCACTCTTTTTCCCCACAAATATTTTGCCCTCCGTTCTTAGACACAGAGTGTTACTTTTTAAAGTGTCCTACTATGCAATATTCTTCCATAGTTGTTTTACTATTTAATTTTTAGTGCTTATATTGTGATAGAGTCAACAATGTGATAGTCAATTCCAAAACACAAAGACTGACGTAGCACGCAAACTGAAGAGGGCATATTTCTGGAGATGGATCCAAGTTGCATAGTTCAGATCTGGATTTGGATTTCTCCAAAGCTAAAAAGGTCTGGGGTTATGTTTCAGAATAGGGTGACCACACGTCCAATTTTAGCCGGAACAGTCCCTTTTTTAAGCCCTGTCCTGGCCGTCCTGACTTTTTTTGACAGTTTTGCCAAAAAAGGGGGTGCGAGCCCTAGTGGGGTATGGAGGAATGTGCGGGGCAGGTGAGCGACAACACCAGCCCTGCGCGGGAGGGAGGGCTCAGGAGAGCGGCTTGGGCTGGGCTGGTCCCACCTTGGTGGGCGGCAGGGGGCTCAGGCTACCCCACGTGCGGGAGGGACAGGGGAGTCTGAGGCTGGCCCCATGTGGGTGGCAGGTGGGTTTGGGCCAGCCCCATTTGGGCAGGAGGCAGGGCAGCCTTGGGCGAACCTCTGGGGTGCCCGTTTTCCCTTTGGGAAAATGTGGTTACTCTATTTCATTTTCTAGTATGGATCAAGGGTGAAAAGATCTTTATAAATATCTTCACAATAGGCCCTACAGTAGTTGAGTTGAAAGCATTGTATATTTTAATTTTTTAACCTCAAAAAGGAAAATAGGCAAAAGTACTCAGCACCTTCTCTTTCCCTTACACACACAAAATCCTGATTTACAAAAGTGAAGAGTGCTCACAAATCCAACTGATGGCTAGTGCAAGCTACAAGTGCTCAGCATTTTTGAAAATGAGGTGTATATATTATACACACATGCGTACACACACAGCATCACCTCATCCACCACAAAAATGCAGCTACCTATGAGGTAGAACGCGAGGCTGTTAAACAACTGGTCAGCAACACTATATAAAAGCTGGGGACAAGAAGTGACAAAAACTACACCCAGGGCAATTTACAAGGAGAATTTAGTTACTTGGGGTTGAAAGTTTTCCAAGATAAGGATACCCAACCCCAACACTTACTAAGAGTACCATGTAGTCTTTACATAGCCACAAGTGGTCCAGACCTCTCATCCACCAAAAGCAGAAGGAGCACCCTGTAGAACCGTGAAGTACTGTTTAGTACTGACCCCAATGAAAGCATGCCACCATATTGAACCACAACAACACTTCCTGCTACACCACCTTTGATTATTCCCAGTATAAACTTTTTTCCCTTTTGAGGTCTGACAGGCTCACAGTACAAGGTGCCTTGGCTGTGTCCAAGAAAAAGAGCGTTAGAAGACTCTCCCTCAGCCATTGAACTGAAGAGACATGTACATGGGCTTTAACCACTTAGTGGAACATTTGTATGCTGCATACCAGTCAACATTCACACTGATAAAGGAATCCACTTTGTGATTAATATTGACTTAAGAACTTGAACTCCATTTGTGGTGGGGTGGAAGGATAGAGAGAAGAGAGAAATCAGAGCCAAGTTTTGACCAAAACTCAGCAAGGAAGACCAACATGGAGAGATCTACAGAGCTGGTGTTTCCAATGGAACTAGAATGATCATATCTTTGTGCCTTGCTTGAACTGGACAACATGCAAAACTGCTTGCTGTTGCTTGCATAACATAATATTGTACAAAGGGGAAATGTAACAAATCATGCCAGCCCTTGTGATGGAATTAGAAATCCTTTCAGAATTACTTGAAGCAGGTGAAACCAAGTCTCCTTTTTAATCATTACATTGAATTGTTGCCTTTTGACACTCCCCAGTGATTTTTTTTGAGAGTTCCCCCTTCTTTAAGCACAGTTACACTGTATAACTTGAAAAACACACATCAGTGAAATCTACACAGACCCCCCCACATGAGAACATTATGTTGAGGGTCTCAAAGAGATTAGAGAAAAATTCAGTCAAGCCTCTGCTTCATCCTTAATTTACCTCATTATTTCTAGGTATTGCACTATGGTAGATATGGGCTGTAACATGACACTGATCTGAGTGCTTTATAATACATAGGCAGAACACAACAAAGGGGATGCATCATCCCTGAGTTTCCTTCTTATCATCAGTTTAATTTACAGTCATTTTAGTTTACAGATTGCTGCAGGTTTTTCTGTTTGGTATAAACATATGCTTTGTTTGTTTCTGGCATAGCAATAAAAGCAGTAATAATTTGTTTCAAGGAAATATTTAATTGCCACTGAAATGATTTTACAACAATGGGTCAATGTAAATGCATGAGGAACCTCCAAGGATATAATCAGCTAAGCTTTTGGGGGTCTTTGGGGCAGGATGTAATAACACTTAAACCATTAAATTTCATGATCCGTCTCATTCCCTTTACAAAGAAATATTCAAGAATGATCTACAGAACATTTTTAGTAGCAGTTTAGCTCAAACAGAGAGAATGTGCCTACTTTAAAAACATCTGTGGGGGGAACAACAGGCGATAAGTTCACTCTGAGAAACATGGGCCTGAAAATTTCAGATTTTTGTATCGAACCATTTTAAGCTACAGAGTCAAAAATAAAACACAGAAACTTGCAATAGAAAACTACCCTTTCAACCGCTCAAAAAATAGACAACAATAAAGAGAAGCGGTATTTAGGGGATGGGGAAATTAAATTCATGTTGACAACTTCTATAGCAAGTTTCAGTCCAAATCAAAACTATTGACTTATGAGCCACTGCAAAGAAATTATTAGTCACTAGTGAATAATATAAACTATTTCCACAAAGAAACAAAGAATTTATAATGTAAATTGGCATCAGACTCTCAGCTACCACATCACAAAAACAGCTTTTGCATTGTTATCCCAGAACTGGATTTGACAACCCAGCTAATTTCAAAGTATATTTGCCATTAATTACCTTTCTAATCTCATTTACCTTTCAATACAATCCATATTTTTTTTCCTTGCAGGCAATATATTGTTTTACAAGATGTCCTATTAGTTGCCAGAACTATTTCATAAGAGCAGTTCCACTCAAAATGTGAACTGGGATAACAAAAGGAAAAATAGATGGTAGTAGATTTATGGGGGGAAATTAAATTATTTCCAGCTCTTCATTAAACAAATGCATCATTTGCTGACCTTTGGTTTATATAAATTTAAATCTAGCCTTTAATCTGACTACAGTGAAGGAAAGGATTATTTTCCTGCTGATGATACCTGTTGACCAATTTCTCTCCCTCTCAGTTTCAAATCCTCTGTTACTGTCAGTGACACATGCTTTCTTGCTCATCTGGGGTGGCCCAGCCTCATTAGCAAAGGATTTTGTGCATGTTAGTTAATTGAGTCCCATTCTCACCACCTGCCACTCGCGAGTCTCATCTGCACACTAACTGCTTCTAATTGTCATCATACGGCAGGCTCACTGCAACAACTTGAGAACAGATCCACAGCAGCACGTGTGGTGCAGGGCTCTGTAATGTTCTAGGGAGCAGTGGTGTGGTGAGGAATGGTAACTGTAACAATTTATCAAGGGACCAGATGTTTTGAGAGGAAAGGCACCTTGTGCTAACATCAGGGGCTAAAGCTTTGATGTTTATTATCATGTCAGACATTAATTTATACGTATAATTATATCTTGCTTACAAGGCTACATGGTAAATGGTTATCCTGCAGACTCTCCACTATCTTATTGACAAGCTAGGTATAAACAGGGGGACCAAGTACAATGATTTAAACATATGTGAAGTCGTGCAGCTCATTAATCTGCTGCCTAAATCCCTCAGTGCAAGTCCCATCACTTGCAACATTTAAGACTAGACAGGACAAAGCACTGCAAAAAAGTATTCTGTAGGGACAGTGCTACACGGTTGGGAGAAGAGGGTGTGACTAAAACAACCTCTTAACTCTTTGCCATCTCCAACATTTACAATTAAATCAATGCGATTGAGTATTTTACTCTGAGTGAATATAAACAAGGGGCAATTTTTTAATCTTAGAAAAAGGGGTAGTGGGTGAAAAGCAATTCACAACATTTCAAAAGACCTTTTACACATGAGGGCTTTGGGACGTGTATTTGTTATTAGTCTAGAACCCAAAAATGTACTGGGTGTTTATATTCGCGTAATAAATAGACCTCTGCCCTGAGGAGCTGACAATCATAAAAGACAAAATAATAATAAATAGTAACACTGAAGAGGGAAAAAGGAAAGGAAAGTAACAGACAAGCAGCGTGGATGAGTTGTTCTGTGCACCCCATGCTAATGCCAGGATTTTTTCAAGATGGTTCTTTTCTGGGCCATAGATTAAAGCACTCTTAAGTGTTCTATGAAGGAGCCTTTGGGATCTATTCTGTTAATTAATAATCCACAGATCCTGAAATCACCGGAATGTTTTAGAGCTGCAACTGTAAATATAGGCCAGGATGTTCTGATGATGCAAAGGACTGGTTCGAGTAATAATGTGCATATCATACACATCAGTGCGAGGCATTTTGACATCAATACTGAGTGCACTGAAACTGGGTCTACTAACTATTCAGTGATACACTATTCCTCCATAGGGATCAATTTCTCCCCACTCCTAGAGGACCAGACTTTCCCCTTGATCCCTGTTCAGAATGCTCAGTGGTGGTTCTGAAGCATAGAAAACAAGGGAATTCTTACACAAGAAAAGATACTGAAAAAATGGCAAGATATAACAATTGTTCTCCCTGCTGTCACCTGCCTATTCACAGTACCATGCAACTTCATTCTCCTCCTCAAGACTCATCCTGTCCACAAACCCTGCTTTGTTACCCTTTGTTGGTTGTAAAAGCAACCATAGAAGATGAGCGAGAAGTGAATACATATGAAACACCCCACAATCTATAACCCTCATCTTACCACCCTCCCCCTCCTTCTCCCTTTGTCAGTCATCTTTTGCTGTGTTCAATCGATAGCCGCCATCCTGCACTGAAAACCATGTGGGAAGCTCTTTGTGCCCCACATCAAGCCCTACGCCCCGCACCAGTGCAGAGGTCCCTCCATGTGATTCTCAGTGAAGGGTTGGGGTATACATTAGATAGTAAGCTCCTCAGAGCAGGGACATCTCATTGTGTTTGCTTGTAAAGTGCCACGCACATGTGTGGTGCTATATAAATAACAATAACTTCAAGCAAGAACTTGTAGGGCCTGATCCTGCCATTAATTTGGAAAATCCCCCATTGCCTTCAAAAGGGATTGCTACATCGCCCCACTGTGCTAACGTATTGCAAGTCTAAGATCATTCATGGTACCTGCTTGTGAAGATAGCTGCTTGCTTCAGTTCATTCAGCCCTCCTTGACCACCCAGCCCCCTCTAGGCCCTTCTTTGGAGTGGAGACCATAACTGGACACTTTCCTAGACAGAGTTCTATTTAACATGTGGATGAAAAATCAACACTCAGAGTTCATTTGTGTAACAAAAAACGAAAAGCACAGTTCTTAGTTTAAAGATTAGAGAATAAAAACAATCAAGAGGATGAATAAGTCCAGTGAAACCTTGCTTATAAAATATTACTGTAAGTGACATGTTGTTTAAAATGGAATGGCAAAATGGCATAGTTGGGTTGTGGTTGTAATAAAAAATTAATGGCCTAAATTTCAGAGATGCTGAGCTGTGAAGTGAAAAGTTCTCAGCACCTCTGAAAATCAGCCCACTTTTATTTTAATTCTAGGCATCCAAGTTTAAGATCTATGCCCTAATAGATCCCAGTGAAGCAGTCACAGAGCAAACGTCCATAGGTGCTGGAACTAAGGGTGCTGGGGGTGCTGCCGCACCCCCTGGCTTGAAGGGATTTTCATTATATCCAGGGTTTACAGTTTGGTTCAATGGCTTTCAGTACCCCCACTATACAAATTGTTCCAACATCCCTGCAAACGTCCCCAAAATAGTCAGCCAGTGGCACCAGTCCTGACCTGCAGTATCTCTGTCATTCCAATCTTGGACATCTTCACATTCTCATAACCCAAATCAAGACAGATTATGTGGTAGTTTTGTGAGACAGATGAATGTGCACTGGAGACTATGCTGAGACCAACTAACATTTTTACCACCTAAAGTGTGACAGTTCTTCAGAAATGACAGGACTGTAAACTGAAGTTTGAACCACTGCACCTCTCAATGGATCCTCTGAACATCCTACCCTATTCGCTTTTTTACATCTGTTTCTATAGATACCCATAGCAGCAACGAAGCAATGCTGCTGTAGGCTTCAATTCATAATAGTTCACAAATGCCTACCACTGATCCCTAAGTAAATAGAACCACAGTCTCTTGAATGCAAAAAGATCTAAAGAAATTGCCTTTTAAGTTGCAAGCCTATTGCTGGTCCATCACAATGCTTTTTCTTTATGCTTTTTCTTGGGTTTCTCGCCATTTTCCTTTTTGTGGTTTTTGTTTACTCAGTTAAAGATAATCTTGACAAAGAAACAAAATGACAATTTGGTTTTTGAAAAACCTTTCAGAAAATTTTAGTAAAAGAATTGATATATCACATTGTTACACCATAATGCCATACTGTATACAGTACCTTGCTGCAAACTCAGCATGCAGTTCACCCTCAGCATATATATATATGTATATATATATATATATATAATTTTAGCTTACACTCCCCCCATCCCCACTTGAGATCATATACAAGAAAAAGTTTACAAGTTCCCTCATACCAGGTCAAAAGTTAGTTCTATTTTGCTAAGATTCTTACACAAAAAGTAACACTTTTTTACATGGTGCACAGATATCATGGTGGACTGGCAGGTGACTTAAAAAAGGTTTCATATAACTCTGTATTTATTTATGGAAATCAACAGGCAATCTTGTATACTACATAAATAAACTGATGAGCTAAACACTTTATTCTTTTTAGTAATGGTGAATTTTATGCCAGTGGCTAGTCCACTGGACTCTGCTGATGAGCTTTTAGTTAATTTTAGCTTCTGCAGGCTACAGCAAATGAGAAGGAGATTAGAAAGCACTGAAAAGCCTGTATTTTTTTGTTGCCTAAAATTCAGGCAGACCTTCCAGAACACTGGCAATTCCCTGTAAAATATTACATGTACTGCATACCTAGCTTGTCATTTTGCATTAAATGAATGCATTGATAATGTGGAAAGATAGTGTTAAACTGTAAGTAGTTTATTCACTCTAAGTATGTATATTCATTCTGTAGTGGGATTTTTTGAATTAGAGTGAAGTCTTAAAACTCTAAAAGCAGAGCTGTCCCCTAATCACAAAGCCTAGAAGAAATTTATAATCCTTGAAATATGTGATCTTTTTGTCCCCTGGCCTGTGAACTGGAGGCTGGGGTTTTGCTGTTCCAAAGATCTGGCAGACTTCAAAAAAAAAGAATGTCAGTTTGACACTGTACTGTCACAGTTAAAATGGGTCCTTCATGTGACCCGGGCTTGGACGCTGATGCTCTGTACCCAATAACAGCTGAAGCTGCATCTGCCAGGTTTCGTGGGCCCGCCACACCATGCTGTGTGACCAGCTGCCTCTGTTTATGCTAGATTCATTGCAGCCTTCTGGCCAGGCTGCACCAAGCCACATAGCCTAATATTCCATCACTGGACTTCGTATGTCTCCTTAAACAAGCTAGTGCAGTGCAATATTTTTACTCAATAGAAAATCATTAGAAAAGGTTTATTGGTTTCATATAGTAAAATAAAGCAAAATACTCTTTGAAACTGATGCCCTATTTCCAGATGGAAATCTGCATTAAAAAAATCTAGTTAAAAACTATTTGACCAGAACCCAAAGAGAGAAAAATGAGATGCTGAACGTGCTTCTAAATGAAGTTTTAGCTTTATTACCCACCTTTTAAAAAAAAACAGTCCTAATGCTTTATGATTAGCAGTAGAGTGTTCAGCAAATCAAATTACACCGGGTGTCACTACGTACAAATGATCGTTACCGAGACCAGTTTCTAGAAACTGGTTTGTTGTATAGGAGGCATATGAATAGGATGCCACTGAAATAAACAAATATGAAAGGACAATAAGTCTTTACAGCATACTTTATAAACAGCCTCTACTTGTTTGGGGATGGAAGGGCCCCATGGTGAAATCCTACACATAGTCCCAATGAGCAATAAGGGTTTGCAGAATCAGGCCCTCAGGTTGTTTACATAAAGTTCTGCTGACCCTCTGGGTTTTTTTTTTTCCCCTTCTTCTTTGAAGTGGGTTTAACAGCGATCTGAAAACATTGTTTCGATATACATTTTTCCCAAGGTCACAGCTCCTTCATCACAACCCCCACTTTCTATCTTTTAAAAACCGCAACAACATAGAAGAATCAAATTCAGGAGCAGTTTCAGAATCCCAGCACACCCTGTTTATTTCTGCTCACTGCTGCTGGACTGTGACCGGATAAGGCATTAGCTGGGAAAGGAAGAAGTATCCCTGCCTGGGTATAGTATATTAAGAAGAGGAAGCTTTTTCCAAGTGTGTGTGCTCTTCTTTATGGCTGGGTAAGGCAGGGAAAAACCTCTGGTGATTGTCACCTGCATTTCAGTCATTTTATTTTGTATTGTTTATGTCCTTTGTTATAAACAATAAGTTGTGCACTGAGGAAAGAGCCTTAAAAAAGGACTAGGTCGCAGAGTTTGCTTCCCTGCCTAGACTGGTGAAACTGCCCATCAGCTGACATAGGTTTATCTTCAATAAGTTATGGCAACATCAACTCATTAGTTATTACATGTACTGCACAGCATCCCTGGGAGATAAATATCATTGTTCCCATTTTGCAGATGGAGAAACTGAGGAAATGAAGTCTTGTCAATTGCCAAAACTCACAGGAGGAGTTAACGCCAGAGACGGAATTAGAAAGCAGGAGTCCCTGGCTCCCAGTCATGTTCTCAGACTAAGCTTCACCTTAGGAACATTTATGGATGTGGGGAGGTGCCCATACATATTAGGAACAGAGCGATGACAGAATTGCAAATAAAAGGTATATTGGCCCCTCGCTAATCAAAATAAAGTTACTTCCCTTTAAAAAACAAACAAACAGTCAAACAACCCTTTTAGAGGGTTGCATTGTGATGAGTGCTGTATAATTAATGAAAAAAGGAAAATTCATATTTACATACATATATGATTTGTGCTGGGCACAAAGGGCCAGAAAGTATCCACCACACTTTTTCAAATAAAGGCAAAAGAAGATTTTATGCAATACTTAGGCAGCAAAGCAGAACTAAAACTCTGCTATTTCACACATTAATAGTCAAATGTAATGTCCAAATTTACCACAATTACATTTCAAAGGGCCATTGACTTTTCCATGTAAATATTTTCCTAAAATATTTTTGCAAAGGAAGCATATAAAAAAGATCCCTCTTCAAAATTTGTACCTGACAGTCTCAGTTCATGGCTCCCTGTAGTTGAAGAACAGTTCCAAAAGCACATAACTTCATGCATTTGTTCTCAGAACATCTGGCAGGGAGCCTATTTTAAAAATTTGACACAAAAATCCCTTATTCATCATAACCTGTTAGCTATGCAAAGAAAAGCCAGTGGAACTGCCCAAACCTTCTAGCCACATTTAAAATTTAAAATGAAATACTGACTTTAAAAATGCAAACAATAAATGCTAGAGGAGTTTTGCAAATGTACTGTAATGACATGACCTCTCCCCCTCCCAAAAAAATAGTCATGCTCTGATCATAGAAGGGTTAAAGTGAACCTTTTGGTTCTTAAAGTGCCACAACTTTCTTCTGGCTGTTAATGAAGAACTAGGACAGACTTTGAAGCGTCTTATTGTAACAGGGCTGTGAAGCTGAAAGAGAATTACTGCAGATGGAAGGAACAACTTGCTGCTACTGCTGTACTCACTGAGAAGAGGAAGAGTCTGGTACAGCAACAGGTTGTAAAGCAGGCAGGATGTTCTTGCGCAATCCCTAGAACACTACTGCTCTCGAGGTCTGACCTCCAGAGGTGTGCACACACTCCAACTCCATTTTTGCCCCTGGGGACAGGATGATGGCTCGGGGCTTTAGCCCCTCGGGGCTGGAGGGCTCCAGGCTTTTGCCCCATGGGGTGGCTTCTGCTGAGGCTTAAGGGTTCAGCCTCATGAGGTGACTTCTGCTGGAGCTCAGGGTGCCAAGGCTCAGGGCTTCAGCCCCACAGGGTGGCTTCTTCCAGGACTGAAGGTTTCAACCCTGTGGAGCGCCTGGGCTCAGGGCTCCAAGTGGCCCTGCTTGGCGGACCCTCTGAAATGGCTCATGGCCCCTCAGTGGGCCACAGACCATCAGTTGAGAACTGCTGCCTTAGAATATGTACTAACTACTTATGCTAAACAATCTGTTCCACCTGGTGTTTAGCTGTGAGGCTGGGAGTACCTTTCCCAGACCTGAAGAAGAGCCATGTGGCTCGAAAACTCGTCTCTCTCATCAACAGAAGTTGGTCCAATAAAAGATATTAACTTTTGGTATGTGAGACAGTCAATCCGTCCATCCTTTTGAAAACTGAGGAGAGGTTTCTGTGTGTGTAGCCAAAGGGGAAAAATAGCAACACAATTTACCTGGGAACAGATGAGCTTTTCTAGGCAACTGGCCTTAATTAACCAACAAGATGACTTGACTTATCCCAGAGCTGAGGCACATTGGATAGTCCTCACTGGAATCAAGCGCAGTCCCAGCACAGCCACCTAAGCACAGAGCCAGGAGAAGCCCTGGACTCATCACAGCAGCACAAGGGGAGAAGACAAGCCAACATGTCACTTGTTTTCACCCCTCTCTGCTGCTCCTCCGTCTCTTGGTATTGACACCACAGTCTGCATCCAGTGCTTTGAAGAAGAGGCAGCAACACTACAGGATATTCCCTTTCAGGAGACAAGGGAAAAGTGGTGCACTGCAGTGCAAAGCAAATCCCACACACCAGCCTGAAAGCCTGCCAGTAAACGCCTCCTCCCCATTTTCTCATAGGAGGTCACCCATCATGCCTGTGCCATCTAGTTCCTCAGCTTCCCAAAAGTCAGAGATATAAAGTTAATCTGAAATGGATCAAAAGCAGACTGCTGGAGTGGAGTTTTTGGTTGTTGTTTTTAAAAAATCAGATGCATGTGGCAGCTTTTTTACTTGACCAGTTAATGATTTTCTCTTCAGTCACGGGACTACATGTGCCTCCTTCTTCAGAGCCTACTGTACCCTGTGCTAAACAGCCATTATTCTGAGTTACTATGTTTCAGTCTAGTGATTGCTTAAAACGAGATTGTTTCTGGTTATTAGTTATGGTTGAGACAGCACTTTCATTCTTAGAACCTCTGGTCAGTGGCTTTTCGCACACACACACACACACACACACACACACACACACACACACACACACACACACACACACACACACCTACTTACCTTTCAAGCTAACATTTCTCATCCTTTTCCTCTGCTCAAAAGGGAATTGGTTTACGGAAAGCTTGGAAAAAGACTCTTCAGTGTTTATTCAACCTTTCAAACCCACTCAGATAATTTAGATTGAAAACTTCAGACCTGGCACAGGCAGAGTCCTTAGAGATGAATGTCTAGAAAAGCCCAGCTGACAGATAAAATTATGACTAAGGGAATTAAATGCCTATGACTTGTTGGGTACTTAGGTGCGAGAAGTAGGAGGGCAGGGGGTGCTGCAGCACCCTCAGGTTTTATGCAGGGCTCCACTGCTGGCTCCACACCTGGGTCTCTGCTCCTGGCCCTGTGCCCACCCCCAGCTGTGGCCCCCCGTCCCAGAGACACGACCCTGCTCCTAGCCCCAACTCTGGGTGGGGGAAGGCAGACAGGGGCAAGAGGGCTGGTTTTCAGCACTCCCACTATTCAAAGTGTTTCAGTGCCATTGCTTGTACCTGCACCCAGAATGTACAATCTGTTGCAGGGGGACTGAAATCCAGGAGTGAATCAAGCCTGAAAAATGAAGAGTAATAGTACCTACACCCTTTATAGATAAAACATTTTGATGTTTGTAGATAAAGAAGTTCTATACGGATTAGAGCAACAAAGTGGGTGAGATAATATCTTTTATTGGGTCAACTTCTGTTGGTGAGAGAGACAAGGTTTTGAGTTTACACAGAGCTCTTCAAGTTACAACAACACTGCATACTTATGTCTATTTTATGTTTAAAATGAAGGCCCTAAATCTTTCATATCATAGAATCAGAGAATCAGAGAACTAGAAGGGACCTCAAGAGGTCATCAAGTCCAGTCCCCTGCACTCAAGGCAAGACTAAGTATTCTAGACCATTCCTGACAAGTGTTTATCCAACCTGCTCTTAAAAATCCCCAATGATGGAGATTCTACAACTTCCCTAGGCAATTTATTTCAGTGCTTAACCACTTTGACAGTTAGGAAGATTTTCCTAATGTCCAACCTAAAGTGCCCTTGCTGCAATTTAAGCCCATTGCTTCTTGTCCTATCCTCAGAGGTTAAGAAGAACAATTTTTCTCCCTCCTCCTTGTAACAACCTTTTATGTACTTGAAAACTGTTATCATGTCCCCCCTCAGTATTCTCTTCTCCAGACTAAACAAACCCAATTTTTTCAACCTTCCCTCATAGGTCATGTTTTCTAGACCTTTAATCATTTTTGTTGCTCTTCTCTGGACTTTCTCCAATTTGTCTACATCTTTCCTGACATGTGGAGCCCAGAACTGGACACAATACTCCAGTTGAGACCTAATCAGCGTGGAGTAGAGCAGAAGAATTACTTCCCGTGTCTTGCTTACAATACTCCTGCTAATACATCCCAGAATGATGTTTGCTTTTTTTGCAACAGCGTTACACTGTTGACTCATATTTAGCTTGTGATCCACTATGACCCCCAGATCCCTTTCCACGGTACTCCTTACTAGACAGTCATTTCCCATTTTGTATGTGTGCAACTGATTGTTCCTTCCTAAATGGAGTACTTTGCATTTATCCTTATTGAGTTTCATCCTATTTATTTTAGACCATTTCTCCAGTTTGTCCAATCATTTTGAATTTTAATCCTATCCTCCAAAGCACTTGCAACCCTCCCAGCTTGGTATCATCCACAAACTTTATAAGTGTATTCTCTATGCCATTATCTAAATCATTGATGAAGATATTGAAAAGAACTGGACCCAGAACCAATCCCTGAGGGATCCCACTTGTTACGCCATTTCAGCATGATTGTGAACCACTATAACTACTCTCTGGGAATGGTTTTCCAACCAGTTATGCACCCACCTTATAGTAGCTCCATTTAGGTTGTATTTCCCTAGTTTGTTTATGAGAAGGTCATGCAAGACAGTATCAAAAGCCTTACTAAATTCAAGCTATACCACATCTACTGCTTCCTCCCTATCCACAAGGCTTGTTACCCTGTCAAAGAAAGCTATCAGGTTGGTTTGACACAATTTGTTCTTGACAAATCCATGCTGACTGTTATTTATCACCTTATTATCTTCTAGGTGTTTGCAAATTGATTGCTTAATTATTTGCTCCATTATCTTTCCAGGTACAGAAGTTAAGCTGACTTGTCTGTAATTCCCCAGGTTGTCCTTATTTCCCTTTTTATAGATTGGCACTATATTTACCCTTTTCCAGTCTTCTGGAATGTCTCCCATCTTCCAAGATAATCACTAATGGCTCAGATATCTCCTCAGTCTGCTCCTTGAGTATTCTAGGGTTCATTTAATCAGGCCCTGGTGATTTGAAGACATCTAATTTGTCTTAGTAATTTTTGACTTGTTCTTTTCCTATTTTAGACTCTGATCCTACCTAATTTTCACTGGCATTCACTATGTTAGACGTCCAATCGCCACCAACCTTCATGGTGAAAACCGAAACAAAGAAGTCATTAAGCACCTCTGCCATTTCCACATTTTCTGTTGTCTTTCCCCCCTCATTGAGTAATGGGCCTACTCTGTCCTTGATCTTCCTCTTGCTTCTAATGTATTTGTAGAATGTTTTCTTGTTTCCTTTTATGTCGCCAGCTAATTTGATCTCATTTTGTGCCTTGGCTTTTCTAATTTTGTCCCTAAATACTTGTGTTATTTGTTTATATTCATCCTTTGTAATTTGACCTAATTTCCACTTTTTGTAGGACTCTTTTTTGAGTTTTAGATCACTGAAAATCTCCTGGTTAAGCCAGGGTGGTCTCTTGCCATACTTCCTATCTTTCCTATGCAGTGGGATAGTTTGCTCTTGTCTCTTTGAAAAACTGCCAACTGTCTTCCATTGTTTTTCCCCTTAGACTTGCTTCCCATGGGATTTTAAAGTTTGCCTTCTTGAAATCCATTGTCTTTATTGTGCTGTTCTCTCTCCTACCATTCCTTAGAATCATGAACTCTACCATTTCATGATCACTTTCACCCAAGTTGCCTTCCACTTTCAAATTCTCAACCAGTTTTTCCCTATTTGTCAAAATCAGATCTAGAACAGCCATCCCCCTATTAGCTTTCTCCACCTTCTGAACTAAAAAATTGTCTCTAATATATTCCAAGAATTAGTTGGATAATCTGTGCCCAGCTGTGTTATTTTCCCAACGGATGTCTGGGTAGTTGAAGTCCCCCATCACCACCAAGTCCTGTGCTTTGGATGATGTTGTTAGTTGTTTAAAAAAAGCCTCATCCACCTCTTCTTCCTAGTTTGTTGGCCTACCATGACATCACCCTTGTTTTTTACCTCTTTTATCCTTACTCAGGGACTTTCAACAAGTCTGTCTCTTATTTCTATCTCAGCCTCAGTCCAAGTGTATACATGTTTAATATATAAGGCAACACGTCCTCCCTTTTCCCCCTGTCCTTCCTAAGCAAGCTGTACCCTTCTATACCAATATTCCAGTTGTGCATATTATCCCACCAAGTCTCCGTGTTACGTTCCCATATTCCTGTCATCTTTTTTTCTTGAGAGGTTTAAGAAATCCACATTCACAGACTGCATCTTAAATTTGCAGATGGAGTGTGGGCAATGTGCAGCACAGAGCTCAGATTTTATAACTAGTCCCGTGTTTACATCCCAGACACTAAGTGTGATACTTAATCGCTGCACTACCCTTTGTTCTCCTCATGCAAGTGCCATGCTGTCATCACCTCAACTTAGACTGTTTCCATCCACTAACTTTGTATCTCGTGACATATGACTAAGCAGCACGTGAAATCTTTATGGACCGTGGGAGACCATTGCCCTCGGAATGGTATTTGTCTGATCAGGAATTATGAAAGTGCATATTTTTCCATATGCTATGTATAGCAGTAAGGGAAGCTGAAGTTCATGCAACTAGTGTACAATTAAGAATAAGGTATTCTAGTTTGTGCAATCACCGATTAGTTAGCTGTTATGATGAATGGATAAGGTAGCCTCAAAATTTCTGGTTGTTCTCATTGAGCCACACAGAGGGCATAACTAAGGTTGTTCCGGTGACTAACTAAATAATTGCATTCTTTCTTTAAAAAACAAAACCGCCCAAACATTAGAAAGTGTAACCTTAGTTTTCAAGCTAACATTTGTGATTTTATTAAGAAAGGTTCAACTCTTAAAGGTTTTTTGGTTGAAGCAAGAGAGATTCATTCAGCCCTAAATGAGAGTTAATGAAGTTTTTTTGCCTAGTAAATTCCTTAATTTTTTCCAAATCCATCAAGTTATCCAGAATATCCCTCCTTCCTGTCTATTAAACTCAGCAGAATAGAGGTTTTCCTCCTCCATCACATGTAAGCATACATCAGGGCTATGGAAGGACACCCCACATGGGAAAAGTTATCAAGTCATATGTGGAATGTACAGATCAATTATTTATTTATTTATTTTAGCTCCAGTGAGTCCAAAATAAATTGGGAAAATGTTCAGGAAGAGAGATCATCTCAGTTCAGGGACATCTTTTATCTCCCAAGCACCTTATCTCATTAGCCTCACATTTTCTAGAGCAATTTATGACATAAGATCATGATTATGACATTTTAGATGACTCTATTTCAGACTTGCAACACGGGAGTGGAGTCAAAATTGGGTTTAAATGAAGCCTTATTTCAACCTTAACCATGGAGAAACTAGCATCTCTGCAACACATCAGAGAATTTCAGCCCTTCCACTTCTCTTCCTCAGCATCCGTAGAAAGGCATCGTACAACTCATGATCATTAATGATTCATTATATGTACCTCTCTCCTTCTAGCTTTTATTCTAATTGTCACAGTGTAATTCGTTGTCTACCTATTTGCTGTGTATTATTGGCCAGTTCACTGTGTATGGTCTTTAAAAGGACTGTTTACTCAGAGTCAATAATGAATTCAGCCTTGAGGCATTAATGCTCTTACAGATACTAAGGGGGACAATTTCAGAGTGCTGCACAAATCCCTCCAGTATTGTTCAGGGGATTTGTGCACAAAATTGTATTTACACCTCCTTGGAAATATACCCTTGATTCCATTGTGTATGGTAATGAGAGTGCAGTATGCTAACACTTCTATGGTTAGTAGCCCAATAACTTTTAAAGAGAATATGCTTTTTATGTCATTGCTATGTACTGATTAGGCAGCCAGTTGGCTTGAGCCTTGGATACAGGGGAAAGCCTATCTGCAACTAAAGAATTTCCTTAGCAGCAGAAATGGTGGTGGAGACATAATGCAGCTGGAACAATACACCGAAAACTACACAAGGACGTGAGACAACACTGGAGGGACAAAGGAACTTCTGGCCCTTGTAGCCAAGAAATGCCTCCACCCCTCCAGTTGTTTGTATATTTTTTGTGCCATGGATTCAAGACATGTGGCCAAGTACCCTGAAGAAGAGATCTCGTATTATAGTTGATATATAAGTTCTCTCTAAAAAAACTTGGAAAGCTGTTTCAACAATTATTCCCTTCAGAAATATGGAAAAGTTAAGACATTAGAAACTTACATACACTTGGAAACTAAAAGGGAAATTTTCAAAGTATTATCCAATAAATATGAACAATGCAAGGCTTGAAAAATATCTTTAACTAGAGAGGGGGCTGAACTGCAGAGCTCAGACCCAGATCTGAACTCCTCCAAAATTCAGCAGGATCTGGGATTTTGGATCTGGCTCATTCCTACTTTCAATATTGTAAGTAAAGTGTGCACTGCAGAAGCAGTGTTTGCAAAATCCTAGCTGACCAAATAGGCATGTTCAACTCATATATCACATGGAGAGTCGGAAAAGCTTTTTCACAAATAGTCTACTCCTTTCTCTCCCCAAACAGCTGACACAGAGTGGTGCTTTTTCTTCTGTTTGCCGTTCCAGTTTACAGGGCACACATATCAATCTCTTACATTCACAATGAAATTTGAAAGAGCACGATGCCCTTTCTCCTGAATGCAGAACTGCTCTTGTCTGGCATATGAATCCAGAGGGCCAGATTCACTAATACATTATACCTCCCTCTGCCAGCCTTGTGCCCTAGTGGAGACTCAACACCAAGAAGGTGATGGCACGGTTATGCACTCCACACACACCTACACACACACACACACCTTTTGTATTTTAGTTATAGGAATGGGTGAGTGAAGAAGAGCAGTTTGGGGTCCTACCAATGGAGCTGTACTGCCAGATGGGTGAAAAATTCTTCCCATGAGAATGTAGTTGCAGAATCAGGGCCTTCGCTTGTGGCTGGGTCTAGAGCTGGTTGGAATATTTTTGGCAAAATTTAATTTAGCTGAAATATGCTTTTATTTCATCAAAGCAGAAACATTTCAGAGACTGTTTCAATGACATTGTCATAGAAGACAGGGGGAAAAGGGACTCTCACACTGTACAACCTGGTGGTTATGGCATATCCCAGGCCAGTGGCTGCACCATGAGCAGAGAGAAAGAGACACACACATACACCTTCCTGAATTGAAAAAAAAAACCCACCCTCATGGTTTGGTCCAAAAATGGACATTTCAACACAATGCTGTTTTCACAAAAATATTCAAAGGGTTTAGTTTTTATTCCAGTCCACATCACTGAAGTGCAAGTGTTTAAACCCCGGATAGGGAGGACTGGTTGTCACGGGTTTGATGCTCACCCATATCAAAAGCCACTGATGAATCCCATGAGATTTAAGCTGAACAAGAATCACTAGATTTATCAATGGGAAGGTCATTAAAGATGTTGATCAGGGCCTTTTCAGTACAATGACCAGCTCTAAACCCAGCACAGGGTTATGATTTTGAGGAAATGGCAGAATCTGACTAGTTCAAGTAGGTTGAGCACAGAAGGAAGCAAGGACCTAGAATGAAAGTTACTTCTTTCCTCAGAATCTAAACAAGGGCATTTTTCTCCAAATGGGAGTCACCATGATCAGCTTAAAAAACTGAGGACAAAAATTGGAGGAATTGTCTACCCAAGTCAGTCTGGGGAAGGGGCTCTAAGGAGGAGAAACATCTCTCGGGCTGGTAAACTACTGAGATAGCCGCACTGCTTGGCCCCGTTATTATAGATACAATATGATTGATCTACGTAGCTGTTTCGAGGGGTTGGGGGCTGTTTCAAAGTTTCTTCAAGAGGCATAGCACTGAGCTGGGAGTCAGGGGACCTGGATTCTATTCCCACTTCTACCACGGACCTGTTGAAAATCTGTACCTCTGTTTCCTCTTTAACCCTTTGTCTGTCTTGTCTATTCAGATTATAAGATGTATAAGGCTAGAACTGTCTCTTACTATGGGGATATACAGCAGCCACGGTGATGTGGCCCCACTCTCAGTTGCAGCCTCTTGGTGCTATTGTAATATAAGAAATAGTAAGTTACGCTAAGATCTTGGTATGAGGCTGGTGCTTTTAGTTTATTTTCTGAATGACACAAGTAGAGAATTGCTGCATTCCTCCCTTGACCAGAATCTGGCAAGTTGCTCAATGCGAGCAGACCCTGGAGCCTGCATGAAGCCCCATTGGAGGCAATGAGACTCTGTGCCTATGCAGGTGTCCACCTAATTGGAGCAGCTTGATCGGTGCAGCAAGCAGTTAAAGTAATTGTGGAGTGCCTTGGCTGCAAAGCCCAGGATTCAATGTTTCACTTTCATCCCCTACCTGCCCTAAACACCTGTTCTATGCCAGCTCAGGGGAGCTAGTCCCATGTGAGACTGGGGCAGGGAATAACAATATGTACAGGACTAGCGTGTGTTTGTGCAGGGAGGTAGGGACACTGGATAATGGTTTCCTTTTATAGAGAAGATGCAGATACGATTCTGTGCGGCATATTTAAGAGGGGCAGCAAATTACTCATAGCCCAGGAGCAGGGAGGGATATGGTGTCTTTAAGGCACCTTTGTGCCGTCCTGATCCAGAGTTGTTCTTGAGAGGCACCTGGCATAACTCAGAAACTTTTTGAGTCCTCTTGACATTATAGCAACCACCCCATGCTGCCCTATGGACTGTAGCACTACCTGCTGCAGCTCTTGGAGTATCTTCTATGCCAGCAGGGCCTTACAGCGGTCTACCTCAGTGCCTACCCTCCCCCAGCCAGAACCAGGGCTACCACTGATCCAGTGCCCCCAGAGGCTGCAGGTCTGGCCATATTTTCTGAACTGGCCCTGAGTCTTTATCACTACACTCACACTTCTCCACATGCAGCCCACACCAAGATGGTGAAGCAAGAGGGAAGTAAAAAATGGCAGAGGGTTTCTCTCTGAATTCATTCACCCAACCTTCCCCTCTTTCCTCTCCCTTCTGCTCCTGAGCTCCTCTTGGAGCCAGGGACTCTTATTAGGAAAAATCACCTTTCTTCATACAGCCTACGCACAGGAAACATGAGCCACCGAGGAGGAAACATGAGTTCTCCGGTCACTTTGTTACCTTTCAATATTGGATCTAGTCTGCTGCTGCCATGGGTCAACAATAAAAAGCTGAGTATAGCGGCAAGAGTGACCTTGCTTATTCAGGAATCAACTCGTCACAGAGCTTGATCCTGCACTCCTAATGGGCAAAAAACTCCCACTGACGGTCAATGGGAGATTGTGTGGGTGAGGACTCCAGCAGTGGTTTTTAGTGTGCTGCTTTTTAAAGGCACTGAGCACCTGTAGCTACCACTGGGAGCTGAGGTAGTTCAGTACCTCTGTCTGGAAACTGCTGACTTGTTAGTGAAAAGAAAAAGTTTTCCATTGGATCGACATGTTTCCAGCTGCAGCTGTAGGTCTAATCTGTGAATGGATCTATTTGAAATAATAATAATAATACCTCGCTCTTATATGACATTTTTCAGCTATAGGTCTCAAAGTGCTTTACAAAGGAGATCCTTAACACTATCCCCATTTTACAGAAGGGGAAACTGAGGCACAGAGAGGCTATGTGCCTTGCCCAAGGTCATTCAGCCAGCCATTGACAGAGCTGGATCTCCCAAGTCCTGGACTGGTGCTCTATCCACACTGCCAGAAAGGTGTTATCTTCATATAATACAAGACAGACATGCTCAGAGAACTCCTGAGTTCCAACCCCAGATCCAGGGCTGGTTCTAAGGGTGGGTGAGCAGGGAGGTTGCCCTGGATTCCTTCTTCCAGGGGACACGTGCTGCTAATTTTTGCTTTTGCTCTACTCTGCTTGGGTGGCCATTTTGGTTTAGCTGATTAACCAGACTTTTTTCTTTGCTCAGCCACAGGGAGAGGACATTGCTTCCCTGTCTGGCAAAATGACTAGGGCCAGTCCTGCCCACATCTAACACTGAATCTCTTCTGTAAGTTTGGGAAAGTCTGTTAGCCTCTCTGCCTTAGTGTCCTCGACAGTAAAATGAGGATAGTACCTATCCAGTTCACGAGGATGTTGTGAGGACTAGTGGCCTAATCCCGCAATTGAAGCCCTGCAGGTGGATCCATCTGCACCCTTTATTTGAAAGTGTAAATGTAGATTATACTCTAGAGTAAGATTTAGTCTCATTGACAGACTTCAAAGCAAGGAGATTTTGATAAGACAGCACTTAACTAAAGTTTAGTTCATTCTTTTCTAACTCCAGGAGTTGTAAAGCTTCAGCCCTTCAGAGTGTTCTATTCCATCGTTTAGTTTAATCCTCACTGGATTTTCATCCATTATTTATTAATGTAAAATGAGTTATTTTATGTAAACAATTAAAATGATAGTTTTCTGATTTTATATGCAGAATCATGACGTTCCACTACCACGGCATTATTACTATGATAATACGTTGCACTTCGATAGTGCCTTCTGTATGAGGAATTCACGGTCCTTTGATTAAATTGACACTTTTGCTTTTCAAGATTATGTTGCAGGATCAGTTACGAAAATATGTTTCTGCAATCATTTTCAACTGTTTTTAGTTAAATATACTGTATTTCACCAGTGTAAACCTAACGTCAATAGTTTGTACTTTCAATTATTTCAAAAAATGTTGCTTGGAATAAATGCAGACTTATATGCAAATCAACATTTAATTGTATAGCACTCCCCTGCAGCTCCCTGCATGTTGTAACTTTACAGATGTTCCCAATAGCTCAGTGGATTACATAAAGAAAGACCACAATTAAGGGTTGTCTTGTTAAAGGTCTAAATGAACCATTAGTTCCTGCTAGCTTCTTACGTACCTTCAGTCAAGCAGAGATTTGATATACATCTGCTTTTCTGAGGCCATCAATTCAAAAAAACAACAGGATACTTGTTTGTTGTTTCTTTTCAGAATTAAGAAACACTTGTTCCTTTTGTTCTCAAGATAATCATTTCATGGCTGGAGAACTGCCAGTTAGTTGTGCAGCCTGTTTACAGCCAGGAGATGGATTGCCTGAGTAGGTGTCTGTTGTGGGCTGGACAGGAACACTTCTGTTACTCTGCAACTAGCTAGCATTTGTCCCTGCACAGTGGACTGATGGTATTATCTTGGCAACAGCTTCTTACTACAGAGTCACCGTGTTAACTTTGTGAATAGGTAGTTTCCATTTACTTTATGGGCAGATAACAAAGAATTTAAAGTGATGCCTTCAGGTGTACATGTGATTATATCTATGGCTAGGTCTACACTACCCGCCTGAATCGGCGGGTAGAAATCGACCTCTCGGGGATCGATGTATCGCGTCCCGTTGGGACGCGACAATCGATCCCCTAATCGACGCTCTTACTCCACCAGCGGAGGTGGGAGTAAGCGCCGTCGACAGGAAGCTGCGGAGGTCGATTTTGCCGCGGTCCTCACAGCGGGGTAAGTCGGCTGCGATATGTCGAATTCAGCTACGCTATTCACGTAGTTGAATTTGCGTATCTTAAATCGACTTCCCCCTATAGTGTAGATGTAGCCTATGTAATCCTGAATCTCACTTGATAATCCAGAAAAAATGGGGCAGACCACACAAAGGGAGATTTTCAAGTGCACAAAAGGCAGTCAGGCGCCCAACTCCCATTGATTTCCAGTGGGAGCTGGGGACCTACATCCACAAAGGTATTTCGGTGTTGAAGTCCCAGTTTTGGCTCTACTGCAATCCACAAAATTCCCACCAAACCCTGTTGGTGCCCAAACTCATTTGGCGCCTAAATTTTTAGGATAAAAGTTCCTTCGGTGCCTGGGCAGGCACACTGCTGCCTCCCTTTAGGTAACTGGTTGCCTATCTTCCACCTAAGCCTCAGAGCAATTCACAAACATGGGAAAGATAAGCAGCTGAACACCTGTGATGAAGTGGAAATGTCCTTAATGTTTTGTCTGAATGCTGTGTGCCTCAGTTTCCCCTATATGTTACTCAAGTATCTAGGTGGTGGAACAAGGGTGCATGATCATTCCAGAGGCACCTAGAGGGCAGGTGTGACTGATGTCTGGCTGCCTGGGCACAAACAGTATCCAGGCAACTGATGGCCGGGGCCCATCTTCTGCCAGAATCAGCCAGAGGTGTTGGAGAACAAAGCGAGAGGTGGAGGCCAGGTGACCTGTTTGCCTGGGAAAGAGACAAAGGCAGGAGGAGGGCAGCAGGGTGTGACTGTGTTAGGCTGTGAGAAGCTGGTCAGACTCCTGGTTGGGACTTGGGGCCTAAGATGGACTTTGCTGTAACTCCCTGATTTCTGTGCTAACAAGAAACCCCGTGATCTCATTGATTAATAAACCTTCTGTTTTACAATGATGGCTGAGAGTCACTGCTGACTGTGAAGTTGGGGTGCATGGCCCCTTTGGGAGGTGTGTAAGGCTTCCCCAGGGTCCTGGTCAGGTGGACTCACTGGGGAGGGGAGGGGGAGCTCACAATGTGAACATGAGTGCTGAATGGTCTGAGGTCAGACCCAGGAGGTACTGAAGCCTAGGAGGCTTGCCCTGGTGAGAGTGTGCCCTGAAGAGAGACACAGTGCATTAGAGTCCTGTCTGACTTCATTCAGAGCAGTTCCAGAGCACCGAGACTGTGACTTTGTAACAACACCCAAGTCACATGTGGGCCCAAGCTGGTAGGCATGCTTGGACCCTTCTGGTTCCATCAAAATTCATCTGGAGGTGATGGTGGTGCCACCCACCTTATAGCTTTTAGACTAGTGGTTAGAGCATTTGTCTGGGATGTGGGAGGCCCAGGTTCAATTCCCCCCTCTGTCTGAGGGGAAAAAGAATTTGAACGGGTCTCTTACCTCCTAGGTGGGTGCACTAACCACTGGATTACAGAGTCTCTCTCTTTCACCCCTTCCCTGTGGAACAGTCACTGGACAAGAGAAGAGAGTGAGAATGGTGGCACAGCTCCTTTCAGGAAGGAGGGTGTAGTATGGTACAATGGGATAGAGGGTTTTCCTTTCCTTTGAGAGTTTCAGGTATCAGTAGCATTAGGAGCTTGGGCTCTGTGCCCCCACCCAGAGGAAAGTTAGTTATGAATTACAGTCACACAGTCTTGTGAATCCTCTACTCCAGCAGTTCTCAACCTATTTACCATTGTGGGCGGCGTATGCAGCTCTCTGTGTTATGTGAGCTGCATCCACACAATATATATGCTACCTGTATGGCTCTGAGGATGTCACATGAGCCACAGCTGTGTGCTGATTGGGCCGCAAGCAGCCTGCGGGTTGAGAACCACTGCTCTACTTCTTTCTCACGGGTTTCTCCATAGGCCCTGCTATATCTGCCAGAAGTTGGAACCTGACCGCTGCTCCTACTGCTACATCTGTACACACAGATTCATGAAAACCAAAGAAAAAATTGGTATATGTCCAGCTGTCCTGACTTTTGTGCAAGGTTCTGCTTTCTGCTCAAACTTTGAGACTGCTTCTACAGTCCCTCAAAAGAACCTAGCATGTTTAATACAAAATAAGTACTGAAAGTTAAAATAATTACCCGCAAACCAGTATACATGTTTCTTTCATCTAATTAGGTAATCTACCCAGGTGTTTAGCACCAATGCATCTATGCCTTAATTGGAAAAAGTCAAGGACAGAAACTAATTAGTAGCATTAATCAAAAGCAGAAGTCTAATGCTAATTAACTGCATATCCCCACCATAATCAGGTCCTTTTATTAGAAGTTGCTACAAAATAAAATACAAATTATTGGAGCTTTATAACAAATGTTTTCAAACCCCATTTCCCAATTAACCAGCACATTATTTCTCAAAAGTAAATAAAACCTATAGGACCAAATGCTGCTCATCTTACACAAAGGCTGCAGAACTAGGCCCATAATTTGGGATATATAAATATGATTTAGAACAGATTATGAATTAGATTTTGCAGTATCTCCACGTATATTTTAGTGCTGGTTTAGTACTCAGGCAAAGCTCCCATTAGCAAAAATTAATACAGGAAAAAATAAGCCATGTCAGTCTTGCTGAGATGACCCACATGTCCCTCTAGATAAGTATGGGAGAAACCAGATTTTACAAAAGTCTTGGGAGACACTTGAAACCTTGCAAAGTCAAGGGTTTAGATAATCGGGGGCCAGCAGAGAGCATCCATCCAGCAGTACCCCTAGCAAGAAATCCAGGCCCCATGGAAGACCGCAAAGAGGAGCAGAACTGAAGAGGAACTCAACTCCTTTTGAGATTCGGGACTTTGCGGGAGCTTTTAGCTTCAGTCCTGAAGAGTATAGGAGCTCCACCAGGCTGAAACTTAAGGTTCCTCAGGAGCAGAACTGAAGCCAGAGCAACCCCAAGAAACATCACCAAGCTTCAACTAATTGGGAATTTGGGTTCACTGGGGTTAAGCAAACTGAGCTTGCACTACATCTCTAAGCATGAGAAACCGTTCAGTTGTGCTGTTAAGTGAACTATCCTCTTCCCCTTCATATGACTTACGTGTCACTTTGCACACTTTCAGTATGAACTTTTACCCTGAGCTGCTATTTAAACTCCACTCTTCTTTTAGCTTCACATTGCAGAGCTAGCAAAAATACTTGCTCATGGTGAGCTGAAAATTATCCTTCCATGTAGAAACATGGTCTGTGATCAGCTATTGCCAGCTGAGCTGCAAATTACATTATTATAATATTAGCAATGATTTTCTAGACACTGATGTACCATTAAGCGATTATTCACAAGAAGGAAAGCAAAGCTAGAGGGAAAGCATTAGAACAGTGAGGCTCAGTCTTTGAGACAGCGGCAGTCCCGCTCTCAAGATTAAGACGTTCATATGGTCACGTTTACCCCACCACTTTTCTCAGTATAATTTATGTCACACAGGGGTGTGAAAAAACTACCCCCCGAGTGACATAAGTCACACCGACAGAAGTGCTGGTGTGACAGCGCTATGTCGGCAGTAGAGCTTCTCCCAACGACAGAGCTACCGGCGCTCGTGGAGGTGGTTTGATGATGGCCATGGGAGAGCTCTCTCCCGCTGGCATAGAGTGGCCACATGAGCAGTCTTACAGTGGCGCAGCTGCATCAGTACAGCTGTGCTGCTGTAAACTCACTAGTGTAGGCACACACACACATACCCATAACCTACCTCCCAGGACCCACAACATACTTATCATATGGGCCTTTACCCATTCCCTCATAGTACTTGTCCATTCCCATTCTCCCCTCCCTTCTCAACTGTTTCAGTTTAGTTTTGTTTTATCACCGCGAGGCTGGGTCTAGCTAACCCACCGTTTGTTCTGAGGAATTTCCCCCAGGCCAATAATGCTCTTGTGATACTTATGTAATGAGTAATTTGACACAAAGTTTAGACAGGCTGAATCACAAAGGTAGGGAAAACACCAGAGATGCATGAAGTGGGCTAGTCACTGGTAAATAAAAATACTCCTCTACCCCGATATAACACGACCCGATATAACATGAATTCGGATATAACGCGGTAAAGCAGCGCTCCGAGGACGCGGGGCTGCGCACTCTGGCGGATCAAAGCAAGTTTGATATAATGCGGTTTCACCTATAACGCGGTAAGATTTTTTGGCTCCCGTGGACAGCGTTTTATCAGGGTAGAGGTGTATATGTAAACATGATGTCAGAATCTTAAAATATTGTTACAAATTGATTGAATGGAAAAATCCATTATTGGGCAATGACAGACTTAGCACTTAAAAAAAAAAAACATTTTAAGGCACTGATCCTTATGCACCTGCTTAACTGTATTCAGCTGAGTAATTTCATTGAATTCAATTAGACTATTGGCACAAGTAAAATTGAGGCCTTGAGAATCTGCAAGTTTCACAATTTCTTCTCTGCAAAAATATAATTGTTTGCTTGCATTTCTTCTTACATGTATTGTATACTGAGAAAACCTCCCTATGTTCGATCTAAACAACTTCGTCCTCCAGAGGTTAAAGCTTAGAAACAGAAATATATAAATAAAACCAGTGGTAATGGCCTTAATGTAATACTCAAAACAATTGCTTCATGATGAGCTTGTGGTTTTTTTAATTCTCCACTGTGCAGTGCCCTCCTATATAAATAGCACACATCATTCCTGGCTAAGGGCTAAAGTAATGGACTCATTATTGGACTAAACTCTATCTACGGGCAAAGAAAACCTGATGCAAAATAGCTGTAGCTATTATGTAATCCGGCAGTACACAAGGGATATTATGTACTGCAGTACATAAGGGATTTTTTTTAAAAATGTCAGTAGCTCTATATTTCACTTTACTCAAGAAAAAGAAGAAAAACACCCATTTCATTTGGTCTGTACACGAAGAATAATTGCCATCAATATTGATTAGCCCTTGGGGACAAAACTGAATTTAAAAACTACCGACGGTGAAATCCCAGCTGAGGCATACACCACTTTGAGTAACACCTATTGTGAGATGCTCCTATGTTTAAACTTATCTGAGAAAACTGTGAAATTAATGACCTCACATTGGGTCTAATATGTTATCAGACTCGGCAAGACTGCACTTTCTGCTGTTTTCCTTCCTAACCCTGGTGATCTGTCTGTCACTCAATAGAAAGCCCCCAAATGTTGATCTCACCTGCATATGTTTTGGAAGACTGAGTGGTTCCCAAGAGTTCAGACGCTGTAGAAGGAGTTTGTTAGTATTCCTCATCTATGCTATATACTCTACAATATGCCTTCATTTTTAACAAATACAGAACATCCAGAACCAAATTCTTCACAGACCTACCGCCTGAATGACTTCCTTGGGGTTCCATGAATCCATGCAGAATTTGGACCAAGGTGTCATAACTATATTATTATTTGTGCAGTGTACCGCAGTAAGAGAAAACAATGGGCCAGATTCCCAGCTGATCACCAGCTCAACAGAGCTGCGACGATTTACTCCAACTGACGATCTGACTTGATATATGGTAGGTACATCATCAGGATCATGGGCAACTATACCTTATTACTAACACATAGGGTGTTTTCTAAGTTTTACTAGTCAGCGTAATTAATTTTATTATCAGTATAGCTTCTGATTAATATGAAAAAAAATACATGGTTGGAATGATTGTTTGACCAAATATAATTCATATTTAAATCTCTGCAGCAATTCTCTCTCTGCCTTGCAGTACCTGGTAGAAATAGGTGCTCTATTGGGAGTCAGAATGCAGCTTTGTTTGTTTCTGTTTACATTCAGTAATGCTGAGGACTAAAAATGTAGCTGAATGTAATATAATGTTAAATGTGTTGCAGCATTCATGATATTACCCTTTAAAAACGTTAGAAATTCTGTAGCTATCGTGGTTAAGGTAAATATCACAGTACAGTCATGTCCATTTTTTTAAATGGTGACTGCTGTATTAGCATAGTAAACCTCTCACTCCCAGGAGAAAGTATCTAATTAATAAGGCATGAAAGGGTAGCTTGTACTAGATTAACTAACAAAGTAGGAGGGCCATTTTAACTTAAAGTGGTGAACATTTTAAAAATGGATTCAAAGTGCTGATTTGGGTCCCCGTCTTGCAAACTACTGCACATGAACCCTGGGACCCACCTTCACAGAACAACTCTCAGGATGGGGGCCTAAGGTTTCACAAATTATCTTATTTGAACAAAAATTGTCTTTGCCTAATAATATATTTTTATTAGAAGTGTAGTATTTTCAAATCTGGACTCAATCAATATAAATACCGAGAATGAGTTATCAGAAACCCCAGTACCGTGTGATAAAGTGGTATGTCATTAGGCAGCAGGCAAAAGTAAAAGCTTCTATCTCCCGATAGCCCTAATCCTGCCAAAACTTATGGATATGTTTAACTTTATCACCATATGTAGTGTTCACTACTCACCATGCATAAAGTTAAGTACGTGTATCCTCGTAGAAGCAGACCCTAAGTGTGCAGTGATCCTATAATAACTTCCACTTGGTGTGCCACATTGTTGTGAAATGCTGAAGGGAACTCTGTTTACTATGTGTTTGTAATTGTATATTTGCTGCTGTTTACAGATGCATTATAAACCTTTAGCCAGATTTTCAAATGAGCTCAGGGTCAGATTTTCAAGCATTCCACCTCCACAACTGAGGCCAGATTTTCAAGAGTTCAGCACCCAGCAGCTCCCAATGTGACAATTATAGCCAGGTTTTCTCCAGAGCTCAACATCCAATGTGCTGAACTCATTTGGAAACCTGACCACATAGGTATGTCTTAACTGAAGGATTAATTCAGACTCTGACTCAGGCGTTGCCCTGAACCCCCATTCCATCCCAAACAAAAACCTCTCACCCAAGTTTGGTGGTGCTTTATTCTCTGACTCGCTGGGCCTGTCTGAGGGAGTGAGTTAGAGCTCCATCTGCCTCTCCACCCCATCTCCATGTATCCTTCCAGGAGATAAAGAAGAATCTCACCCTCCCCAATAGTGATTTTCTATATAACACTTCCACTTCCACCCTTTGGGATCTGAATTAAATTTTACAGATCATGTCATGCAAAGATTCAGAGTATGGCCTCTGCCACATCTCCTGAGAGCATGCCAGAGCTTATTTAAGATAGCAACATTTACAGAAGGGCAATCAAGATCTCTAGCATAGGCAGTGTTGAAATATTATTGTTTATCATTTGTATTGCAGTAGTACCTAGGAATCTCTATCAGGGATCAGGGCTCTGTTGTGCTAGGCACTGTACACACCTATAACCAAGAACAGTCCTTGCCCCAAAGAGCTCACAATCTAAATGACAAACAGGATGCAATAGGAGGACAAGAGAGACAAACATGGGTGGGACCCATAACTCCCTTGTCTCTTGCTACATGCTCATAGACGTTAGAGATGGAAAAGACCTAATGGATCATTGAAAGTGTAGCTACAGTCCTTCATTGTGCTATTTGAAACCCACCAGTCCTAATTAATGCGAATTTCACCATTTTACATGTGTTGGTTTTTATTGTTTGTATGGTGGTAATGCCCAAAAGCCCCAGTCCTGGCTCTGAGGTGCTTCAGCCCTCTTTGGTTCACTTCTACTTTAGGGGTTGCTTGTTACCCTGACCCTCCAAAGTGTATCTGTGTACACACCAGCAAGGCTCATCCACCCACAGCCATAGGGTGACCAGATGTCCTGATTTTATAGGGACAGTCCCAATATTTGGGGCTTTGTCTTATAGGTGCCTATTACCCCCACTCCCCACCCCCACCCCCGTACCAATTTTTCACACTTGCTATCTGGTCACCCTATGCAGCAACAAGGCAGTAAAAGATCTTGTTGACTCAGCCTAACTTCTCCTTGGGCCTAGATTCCCCCATGCTCCACAGATGACCAACAGTTTCTCTAGTTACCACACAAAGAATCTAGGGCATCCCAGGCCCCATCCCCAATGCCAGTAGGGACCTTTCCTGGACTCCACTGCAGGAGGCGGGTGGGGCAAGTTTTCTGCCACCAAGCATAACCTTCCTGGAATTTGCAGCATAGAATCTAGCCGGTGGGCCCCTGAAGACTATAAGAAGTGGGGAGCAAGGCAGCTGGTGACCCCTCAGAAGATATCTGAGACCAGAAATGGAGATTAGGCTGCCAAACTACCTATCCAGAAACAGCAGGAGAAAGTAAAAGTTCTGCCTGAATAATTTAAAGAGTGATTGATTTTGCCCTAATCATGTCTTTCCAGGCAATGCGTAATAAGCAGGAAGTTTTAATATTGTACATATTGAACCTTGATAAGAAAAGTCTCAGTCCTCTAAAATGATCATGGATTAGAAATGGAGAACCTTATTTAACTATCTCCAACAGCATAAATAAGTGTGTGTCAAATTTATAGTCCGAGTAATTTTTGTGACTTTCAAAGCATGCTCAGTAAATGTTTCTTCTCTGGTATCTTTTTTCCTAGAGCAACAGCATCACCTTCAGGCCACAAAAATATTTTTATTACATACTAATTTCTCTAAATAGAAGGCATTTAGAAATTACTTCCCCAAACACTGGATGTTGTTATTCCCCTTTGGCCCAACCACAAAACATAGACAATGTTTTAAAATTGTTTATATTGTTTGATTTTACATAATTGAACAAAAACTGGGCCTAATCCATTGGCCCTTACTCATATGAATGATTCCACAAGTATGGTCTATAGAATTGGGCTCAAAGGAGAATACAAACAGAAAAACATAAATAGAGATGAAATGTAATATAGATAGACTTGTGTAAAGAGTAAACAAGCTTGTATATATATTCATATTGTCATCACTTTCTAAGGTAGTGCTGTATTCTTCACTCATATACCAAGGCAAATCCAGAGTATTTTAGGAAAAATCACTGGAATTATTTGGATGCTTCTACATACATAACTACAATAAAATGGTTTCTACTGCCAACATAGTATTTATTTATTTCTCTGTATCATTTGGAATCAATAGATGAGGCAAACAAGTATTGTTTGACAAGTAAAGGACCAGCAATGCACTTCAATAAAACAGCAGTTCTGTAGCTAGTTTTCTCGCTAAGACACCACAGCCTAAAGAAGCAGGGCCAGATCCTTAGCTTTTATAAATCAAGACTGGCTTCATCAGAGCAACCCTAATTTCCAGTACTAGAGAGTCTGGCTCTGAGAACTGCCGGAGTTTACGGACAATAGTGATGGCGATGCTCAGGAATGTTTGAATGAGTTGGCATGAAAACAACTTTCACAGTTAAAAGAGACACAAGAGTGTCAGTGTATTGTAAGGGAGACATTTTATTTAATCTTTACCTTTTCCGCAGGGGGCAGTGGAAAAGTTACAAGCCTGTATCAACACCAGAGAATTTTATAAAAAATTTCCCATTGATGCAACCACTAGTTCACCTGAATCAGTATTAACGCTGACAGGAGCCCTACAGTAAATAAAAAAAGCTTCCTACACTTTTCAATAGTTTTACTCAGTAGTAAAAATGCTAGCGTTACCAAGCCTTGTGTGTACTACAGCTCTGCTGAACCAGTGGTATCACCAGTAAAGTTTGGCGAAATTTTTGGACAAATACTTTATTTGCCAAAAAACTGAGTTTTGGTTAGCCTAAAACGACTCGCAAATGTCACACCATTAGTTTTGGGCCCCCCAAAATGGTTGGGCTAGAGTCACAAGGTGGCTTTTGTGCCATTCATAACACAAAGGTGGGAAAAGGGGGCTATAACTTTTAGCCCAGTGGTTTGTACACTCACCTGGGATGTGGTAGTCCTTGGTTTAATTCTCCCCTCTGCTTGATGTGGCATAGACATTTGACCTTGGGCTTTCTACCTCCTACTAGCATGCACTAACCACTAGACCTCTGGTTATTCAGGGTAGGTAGCTCTGTCTCTCCTGTTGAAGCTGTTCTCCTTTGTATGGAACACTTTGATAGTTATTAGACCAAAAAGAAAGACTAAGAACGACTCTGTAGCCTGGCTGTTTGGACATGCACTTAGGAGGTGGAAAGCCCAAGTTCACATCTCTGCTCCAATTACAGTACATAGTGGAATAGCTTCAACAGGATAGACTGAGAGTCCCATCCCCCACAATACCCCATAGCCTAGTGGTTGTGGAAGGTAGGAGAGACACATTCACATTCCTTCTCCACATCAGGCAGAGGTGGGAACTGAATTCAGGACTCCTACATCCCCAGATAAGTGCTCTAACCCCTGGACTAAAAGTTAGAGAAAGGGGTTCCGCCTCCTCCTCTCACTGCTTCCCTCCCCTACCCCCTCATTTTGTCAATGTAATTCTTTAAAAATGCCTGGAAACATAATGTGTTGGTTCTAGCAAAACATTTTGTTCAACCCCAAATGGACTTTGTTGATTCTCTGAAATTTTCAGTATTTTTCAGTTTGACCCACATTGATTATTATTATGATTATATTATATTATAATTATTATCAGTTTTTCTTCCAACTCTAATCATCAGTATGATTTTTTTTTATTAATTCCCTAGTGTAAGCATGGCCATAGAGTGGAAGGAGAAGGCCTGAGATACCAAAGGATAGGAGGAAGTGTGGAATATTTTAGATCTTTATATGAAAGACTAAAATAGTGCATTTTCAGTGCATGAAGGCTCAGTCATAGCACAACACTGCTATCATCTGCGCCCTCTGCTGGTTCCTTCTTCGCTTCCAATAGCATGGTCCAGATTTTCAAGGCCTCCAGTGCATAAGGACTCAGCTATCATAAGAATCACCTTGCCACACCTAACTCACCGAGAAGTTGCACTCCCCTGTGATAATACAGCGTAAACCCTGGCTAAACCATGAGAGCTAAAAACCAGTTTGTTTATGGAACAAGCAACTAGCAGAAATTAGATGAAGCCAAATGCTGACAACTTTTAGACACCCTGCCAGACCCACCGACTTGCTGAGGATTTCCCAGAAAAAGAAGCACCATAATGAATAACTTTTATTTTTTAAGCTAGCTGATTTTTCTAGAATGTAGGAAGGCCTAAGGGTGGGATCCTCTAGGAAGCCCAGTATGGACACTGCCATACAGATATAATTTCTGAGTTCAGCACTTAGGGCTCGAGCCACAAAAGGACTTAACTACCTACAAGGCCAGCTCCAAGTTTTTGCTGCCACAAGCAAAAAAATTTTCCTGTGGCCCTCCCCCCCGCCCCAACACCGCCACTTTCTAACCCCTTCCCCAAATCCCTGGCCCCGCTTCTTCCCCCGGGCGTGCCACATTTCCCCTCCTATCCCTCCCTCCCAGGCAAGCCTGGGAGGGAGGGGGGAGAAGCAGAGTGGCGGCGCACTCGGGGGAGGAGGCAGAGATGAACTGGGGGGGGGGAGCGGTTCCTCTGCCCCCCCCTCAAGGTTACTTCCTGCGGCCCTCCCCATGCCCCACACCGCCGCAGCTCACCTCCATTCAGGGCCAGCTCCCAGCTTTTTGCAACAAAAAGCAAAAAAAAAAAAGGAGCCAGAGTGCCGCCCCTTGGAAAGTGCCGCCCCAAGCACATGCTTGGAGCACTGGTGCCTAGAGCCGGCCCTGACTACCTAACAGCCCCTTTAGGTGCCTGAATCCAACATTTAGGTGCCACTGAGATCTTCAAAACTCCCATTCAGCTGCTGGCTAACTCTGTAGGTGCCCATATTTCCACTGTGAAAGTCACCTAGGTGCCTAAAAATCCGCCCAACAAGCATGCTCATTGCCATTTCAGTCTAGACACCCTGGCACCAATCTCATGCTTAAACCCCAGCAGGCTCCCCACACTAGGTGCACACACACACCCCCACACCTAACTCACCCGAGAAGACCCTATCCACTAAACATTTTCAGAGCATGCATAACCCACACAAAACAGCCAAAGGAGGAAGCAGGACTGGTGAATTGTCCCCCTAAAACCTTTAACCCAGTGGTTAGTGTTTTTACCCAAGATATGAGCGACCTAGGTTCAATTCTCCCTTCTCTGATGTGGAGAAAGCATTTGAACTTGAGTCCCCTGGCTCCCAGGTGAGTATCCTAATTAATAGACAATGGGGTATTCTCATGTGGGGCTCCCTCAGTCTCCCCTGTTGAAGCTGTTCCACTTTGTATAAAGATTTAAATATTAATTGGAACAAAAAGAGTAAGCATGACTCCACAGCCCAGTGGGTGGGGCACTCAGGAGGGGTGTAGGAGACTCAGTTCCAGTCCCTGCTCCAATGCATATTTAATTGTATATACATATCCTGGGTGAGTTCTCTGACCACTGGGCTAAAAGTTATAAGTGAGGGTTCCTCCTCATCCAGAATTTTGTGTGAGAAAGGGCTTAAACACCTAAATCCAGGAGAGGGTACGCAGCCATGCAGGGTCGGATTTAGGGGAAGACAACCCAAGCAACCACCCAGGGTGCCAGGCTTGAGGGGCGCCAAGCTCGGGGTGCTGTTTTTGTTGTTAATGACATAAGGAAAAATAGAATGTTTGAAGTAAAATGTTTCAGGTATTCCATATGTGGATTCATTTTTCACTAACCTCCTAGAATGTTCTGGCCCTTTGTAGAATCTCATGGAACCTTCCAGACTTTCTGAGAACTACATTTTCCTCAAACCTCCTAGAATGTTGCCAGCCATGGCCTTGCGGGTATATAAGGGGCAGGGCATTGCCAGTCAGTCAGTGAGATATAAGAATGAACTGAAGTGAAGTGAGCCCAGCTGTGATATTGTGAACCTTGTTTTGTTGTAAGAACAGGAGTACTTGTGGCAGCTTAGAGACTAACAAATTTATTTGAGCATAAGCTTTCATGGGCTAAAACCCACTTCATCGGATGCATGCAGTGGAAAATACAGTAGGAAGATATATACATACACAGAGAACACGAAACAATGGTGTTACCATACACACCATAATGAGAGTGATCAGCTATTACCAGCAGGAGAGAAAAAAAACATTTTTGTGGTGGTAATCAAAATGGCCCATTTCCAGCAGTTGACAAGAAGGTGTGAGGAACCATAGGCGGGGGGAAATAAACATGGGGAAATAGTTTTACTTTGTGTAATGACCCATCCACTCCCAGTCTTTATTCAAGCCTAATTTAATGGTGTCCAATTTGCAAATTAATTCCAATTCAACAGTCTCTTGTTGGAGACTGTTTTTGAAGTTTTTTTGTTGTAATATTGTGACTTTTCAGTCTGTAATCGAGTGATCAGGGAAATTGAAGTCTTCTCCAACTGGTTTTTGAATGTTATAATTCTTGACGTCTGATTTGTGTCCATTTATTCTTTTACGTAGAGACTGTCCGGTTTGGCCAATGTACATGGCAGAGGGGCATAGCTGGCACATGATGGCATATACCACATTGGCAGATGTATTGGTAGATGATCCTACTGTATTTTCCACTGCATGCATCCGATGAAGTGGGTTTTAGCCCACGAAAGCTTATGCTCAAATAAATTTGTTAGTCTCTAAGGTGCCACAAGTACTCCTGTTGTTTTTGCGGATATAGACTAACATGGCTGCTACTCTGAAACTTGTTTTGTTGTGAACTACCTGACTAGGGTTAACATTCTAAGGCTGTCACCTACTGTAACACTATTTAATAGTGGTCCACCCAATGTTGGTGCACAAATCAATTTCTTGATGTTAGTACATTTCAATTATTCTTAACATGAAAAAGTCTCTATAAGCCTAGAGGAAACTTTTTTTTTTAATTTGCTTACATACAGCATGAATAATACAGCTTTACAGATCCTAGTATGCCAATTTATCATCTTATATGGCAGGGATAAATCATGCACACAAAACATGCATCAAAGTCATGAAATAGGCTACAAATACAATAAAAATAAGGTATTAAAAAGTTTAACAAATGGAAGGGGGGCACCAAAGATGCTCCTTGCCTGGGGTTCCATCTGGTTTAGGGCTGGCCCTGCAGCTACGAATCTCATGTGGAGATAAGTGCTAAATTCTTTCTGAGGGATAGAGCTTAGGCCAGAGGTAGGCAAACTACGGCCTGTGGGCCAGATCTGGCCCGTCAGGCCTTTGGATCTAGCCCGTGGGATTGCCAGCCCTGCACCACTCCCAGAAATGGCCGGCACCACGGCCCCTGGAATGTGGGGAGCCAGAGGGCTCCGTGTGGTGCCCTCACACCACTCCCACAGCAACCATCGGCGGGAACAGGGAACTGCAGCCAATGGGAGCTTTGCGGGAGGTACCCCAGGCAAGGGCAGCATGCAGAGCCCTCTGCCCCTCCCCCAAGGGCCGCAGGAACCTGGTGCCAGCTGCTGCCGGGAGCGGCGCAGGGCCAGGGCAGGCAGGCAGCCTGCCTGAGCCCCGCTGTGCGCCCCTGCCACCCCGGAGCTGCTCCAGGTAAGACGGGCCGGAGCCTGCACCACGCACCCCCCCTGCACTCCACACCCCAACCCCCTGACCATAGCCCCCAACCCCCTGTCTGAGCCCCCTGCCGCACTCCGCACCCCCTCCTGCCCCTAACTCCCTGCCCTGATCCCCCTGCCACATCCTGCACTTCTCTTGAACCCCAACCCCTTGCCCTGAGCCCCTTCCTGCACACTTCACCTCCTCCTGCACCCCAACCCCTTGCTCTGAGCCCCTTCCTGCACACTTCACCCCCTCCTACACTCCGCACTCTCTCTCACACCCCAACCTCATACCCTAGTCCTACATTCATGGCCCTGCATGCAATTTCCCCACCGAGATGTGGCCCTCGGGCCAAAAAGTTTGCCCATCCCTGGCTTAGGCCATACATCTCTTCTCAGCATTTCCTACTGGTTAGTTTAGGTGACTCAGTATACTGGCTTTTGTGGATCACACGAATAGGCACCTAACTCTCCCCATGCATTGTATAGGGACTCTAGGTGCCTAAGTCAGAGATGTGGAGTCACAAGGCACCTAAAAGTTAGTTGTTGCAATGCCTAAGTCTCTTTGGAGCTCTAACCTTTAGATACTACAGCAATGGATGCCTCCACAAGGCTGCCCACCACTTGCAATACTTTTTGTTTTTCTAGACTTTGCAGATGCTATGTCAGAGGATTAGGGTGACCTCTGAAGAGCCTCCAGAATCTTCAGATAGTGCAAAATCGAGCTGTCTGGATTTCAATTGATTTAGGTTGACACTGTTTTGCTTCCACCCTTGTGAGTCAGATAAGAGTGCACATAAAAACTGAACTTCAAAATTGTGGTTTTAGGAGGGAAAACCTTTTAATCTGACAGAGTTAAAATCTAACCTTTCACCTAGATTTTGTGTATCAAAAATGCTCTTCAGAGTTGAGTCACTGAGTACCAAAATACAAAAGGAGAAGTTATAAGCAGCTGACTACAGAACAGGAATTGTCCCTCTGTGCCTGACTGAGGGGATGCATGAGTCAGGCTGCCTGGAGTGATTCACAAATGTGGGTGCTATCCTACAATTTGATTCCACCAATCAAGTGTGAACTCCTCAAGCACTATAGCAGCCTTAACATGGAGTCACAGACAGTCCCTTTGGGCACTCTGGTCTATCTTGCCTAACAGGCAAGCCTGCCTTTATGACAGATGGTCCCTTACATCAAAAATCACAACAATACTCCCCCTCCCAAAGGACCAGTCACTTACCCCAGGTCAGTTGTATGTTAGATCTCTCACCAAAGACAACACTTGTAGGCAATCCTGTAATAAACTAACTAAAGATGTATCAAGTAGGGAAAAGAAATGCAAGTTATTTACAAGGTTAAAGCAGATAAACATAGACACAAATGAGTTAGGGTTTCAAAAGGTAACAGAAGCTGCTGTAATATGCAAGTGCTATGTGTCCTTAAAGGGCTAATCCAAGCTAAGCAACTTGGGCATAGAATCATAGAATCATAGAATATTAGGGTTGGAAGGGACCTCAGGAAGTCATCTAGTCCAACCCCCTGCTCAAAGCAGGAAAATCCCCAACTAAATCATCCCAGCCAGGGCTTTGTCAAGCCTGACCTTAAAAACCTCTAAGGAAGGAGATTCCACCACCTCCCTAGGTAACGCATTCCAGTGTTTCACCACCCTCCTAGTGAAATAGTGTTTCCTAATATGCAATCTAAACCTCCCCCACTGCAACTTGAGACCATTGCTCCTTGTTCTGTCATCTGGAGGAGGTGCCGTTGGCTCCAGGACTCGGGAAGCATTTTGCACAGTGGTTGTTCTCCTCCCATGCTCCTCCCTGACTGCATTTTGCTAGCACTCAGGTGCATTAGCAGCCTTCTATACTGTGTGCTGGAGGGGTGCAAAGAGCCCGAAACATTTATCAGTGTTGAGCAGTGTTTGTAAGTAGCAGGGCTGGCTCCAGGCACCAGCGCAGCAAACAGGTGCTTGGGGCGGCCAATGGAAAGGGGCGGCACGTCCGGGTCTTCGGCAGCAATTCAGCGGCGGGTCCCTCAGTCCCTCTCAGAGGGAAGGACCTGCCGCTAAATTGCCGCCAAAGAATGAAGCGGCAGCGGTAGAGCTGCTGCCGAAGTGCCGCCGATCGCAGCTTTTTTTTTCTTCTTTCCCCCGCCGCTTGGGGCGGCAAAAACGCTGGAGCCGGCTCTGGTAAGTAGGCATCCCGTGGGATTACTATGGAGATGATCCAGGCGGTCACATGGTACCCTGAGGTTCAGTTGCCAGCATGTGGAGTTTAAGGTTTTATTATTGACGGGGCTGGAGTTCAGCTGCCAGAACCAGAGGGTAAAGGCACACTCGTGTCATCTGACCTCTCTCTAAACATGAAAAACCCGACACTGAACCCTGCTAATCCAGTGCATCTTCTTCCCACAAGGGGCAGCTCCCTCCGTTCACCAGCCTTTCAGAAGCCCCTTTTTGTTTGACTAAATATAGCAGGTGCAAGGGCATCTGTTTACAGCGTGGCCAAGCTGCAGAGCTCTTGACAGCTCTTAGGAATGTGGAGTCCTCTAAAGGAAAGAGTGTTTTCTTAGTTGCAAAGGCTCACAACCGGGAAGCGCTTGGCTGATTTGCTAAGGGAATTCTTTACACAATTCCAAAGGCTTTGTCTGAAGCGTCTGCACTTTCTTCCATGCGGGCCCTTATGCTTTGAACCATCCTCTCTTCTCTTCGAGTGCCGAACAACTTCTCCATATACTATCAAAATCCTCCTGAAATCACGTTTCCTCTCTGAAGCCTTGCTCCGCTGGCCTCTCCTTGACATGCTCATCATTGTGAGTGTGTACCTTTACTGCGTGTATTGTCATGCTCTCTACTGGCAGTATAGCAGTGCTGATTCTGACATGGCATCGTCTGAAACAAATTCTCCTTTAGCTCAAGTGCAAGGGGGCTGTATTGCTGTTTAGGGAAGATCTGAGCTCTGGCCTCACTGCCACTCTGCGGACACTAGCAGCCACAATGCAGTAATGGTCACATTCCTAGATGGCGAGGGCTTGCTACAGTGTCATATTTACTTGGATTTAAACTACCAGAAAAGAACGCATGGTCCAGGCTCTAATCAGTTAAAAATACAAAACCAGTAGCAAATCTCACAGCAACATACTAGCCCTCAAAAACATATCCTGAAACTAAATCCCATGTCTCTTGGATTACCAAGGGACACCCATCTTCTAATCCCTCCATCTAAGCATACAGTATTTTCTATGACTAGATGGGCAGGGATCACAGCCCAGGTACTGACCTCAGCTACATGGGCATCTGTAGTAATTCCAGTAAATACAACGGAGTTATTCCAGAATTACACTGGCATAAATGAGATCAGTGTCTGGACCACAGAATACTGTATGCACATAGCCAAGCACCTTGCTGTCACTCTCTAGAAATACTAAATCATAAAAACAAGAAGTTTTATAAGTTGCTTTTGCTGTGTACTTTTCCCCTAATACTCACTTGGGATATTACACTAAACAGCACCAAGACTATGAACATTACACACAAAACGGTGCCTAGACAATGAATATCTATAATTCCGGAAGCACTCATCTCTCAAAGCTTTGCAAAGCAAGATAACACAGCCCCGTAAAGCCTTTTTTAGCTACATCACTGCAAGGTATGAACAGTTCACTATCAATGTATGGGCTTCTCAGAATGATGGAACATTTGGGACCACACTGTCCAGTCCCCGAATGCAGGTCAGTGGTGTAGCAGGGTGGCTGATTCCTGAGCACCTCCTTGTGGCCAGAGGTCACTCTGCAATGCCCTGATGCCAATTTCTCTCCTCTTCAGGGCCCCTTCATAACTCCCAGTCCACAGGTAATCAAAACATTCCCTTCCTAGGGCCCCACTTATGGAGTCCTTACATACTGGGCCTCCAGGCCCCAAGCCCAGTTCAGTCTCTCTCTCCCGACAACATAGGAAGACAAGCCCCAGTGTAAATGCTGAAGTTGACAGAAAAGGAAGTTATACAAAAGCCCAGGAACGGGGAGGATGCTAATTTCCTCTGGCAAAGGTGTTTAAAAGCACTGGGGGGAGAGAAGGCATATAGCGCAAAAGGCTAATGTTCACATTTGCTCTTTATCCCCCAAGCAAATTTCCTTGACCCCTTCCATCAGTTATTCTGTGTTTACGAAATGGCTCTTTCTTGCTCCTGTTTTAAAACCATGCATTTTATACCAAGCAGGCACAAGGCTTGTTTCAACCCAAAACCATGAGGCGTTAAACTGGCAGGAGACGTGCAGTAAGAAGCACCGGCACCATTTCTACCTCAGTTCTGGTCCGAGGCAGATTTCTGAGGCCACGTGGCCCACACAGGCCTGGGTTGTGCCAAGCAGGAGCGCCGCGCTCTATCCCTGCCTCTGCCTTTCCACTGAAGTTGTGTGCACGCAGCACTGTACCTAGCCTTTCGACTGCTTGCATCTGGGTTTAATTAAAGAAATAGACGATGACAAGGTGTGACGGAGCAGGGAGCAGGGCAGATTTGACCTGGGAATGTTGCAGGGGGATTGCAGTGAGGAGGGGGAACTTCCCTTGAAGGAAGCTACCTGAGCTGTAACCTGAGCCAGGAACGGGGGTGGGGAGAATTAACACCTTCTGCCCGGGAGACTGAACAAAGGAGAGGAGCAGCGGGAGGAGTTTGGAGTTAGTTTCGTTTTGGGCTGGGTGGTGCAACGCAGGGAACCCCAAGCTGGGGTCTAAGCTCCCTGAACCTCCCAGAGGGACCTAATTGAGGGGGTCTGGTCGTACCTACACGCTCTGCTTGAGACTGTGTTCCTGTCCTTAAATAAACCTTCTGCTTTACTGGCTGGTTGAGAGTGCAGTGAATCTCGGGAAGAGGGGTGCAGGGCCCTGACTCCCCCACACTCCGCAACACAAGGCACATGTGTTAGGGAGAGATAAGCGTGTCAACTATTCCTATATCCTCCTCTTTTCCTTTCTAAAGGCTTCTCCATGCACTATCTACTTTCTCATTTTAAAATAGTTTATTTAAGCTTTTATGCCCCTAAGATGCAAACTCTATCCCAAAGTGCTTGGGCTTAAAATTAGCTTCAGCAGCTTCTCCTCCCAAGTCAGCTCTTTCTCTCTGTATTAACTCTTTCAGTGCTTTCCAATCTCCCGTCTTGTAAGGAATACTTAAAAGGTCCTGGCCTAGATCTTCCGTTCCAGCCAAGGTGTGCACAGCATAGCTCAGGAAGCATGTGTGTAAAGGTGGCTTTAAGATACCTTTGTGCCCCCCCCACCCCCACTCCTGAATTAGCTGTTCACAGTTCCAGTCCTCTGATGCAAGTCAGGGCAGCCCGAGGTCAGTGGATCTCTGCAAGGGGCGCCGGGTCCTGCCCACATGGAATAGAGCGCTTGACATTTCATGAAAGAATAGGGAAGATTAGTCATGTGAACAATTTGATGGCCAAGTCAGTGACAGTATTTCTGCCCTGTTGTCATGTAAGTGACTGAAGTTCAATACATAGATTCAGTTTCGCATTTCCTGTCCAGAGGCACTGAATGTTTAAGAGGGAGAAAGGGCCTGTAATAAATATATTTAAAGGGAAAAATTTAGTTTAGGTTTTGTTTTTTAAAAATGGGGGAAGCTACAAAATCTAACAAGAAGAAAAGCATATTCAGTGAACACCAGGTACTGTTTATCTTGAACCATCCCCTACTATGCCCTAAATACAGACAGCGCAGCCTTGTGGTGCCTACTTACCCATGCTACACAAATCAATGTTCTCTCAGAGTGCCTTACAAAATTTTTAACAAACTCAGCAAAAATCTAGCAAGAAGTTGTGTCATATTAGAACTGGAGAGCGGAAAAGATCAGCCTCATTTCATTTTCCAGACTGACTAAAATGGAAAATAGTAGCAGCCAGCATAAATGGGGAAAAGTAAATGTAATTGTTAAGAATTAGTATAGTTTAACTAATCAAAGTTGTTAGTAGCAATTCAGGCAAGGAAGCTCTTTAACTATAGGATTCTTTAAGAAAAAATCTTGACAATGGCTGTTTAATTTAATAAAATATTGTTCCCCTGCTTAAGCTTAGAAATATTGTCCTCTCCAAATTTCAAGCAGCACAGTGATACAGATCCTTTTGGTCCGGGATTTTTATTTCCCTCCCCTAGGCTTCAAACTGTGATGGGACGAGGGTTTGTGCAAGTCCCCTCTTCCTGGGAGTGGGGGGAGCAATCAAAAAAGTCTTTTCTCCGCTGGTGTTCCACAATGGTTCATCTGGTGTCTACGGGCCTTCTTTTGTTGGGCAGGAGATGACACCTTTTGTGGTAAACTAGTATTTCACACTTGGTAATGCTTCTATTCTGACTGTGGGGGGTTTCCAGTTTCATAGAAAACCCTTTTATAGTTACAAAGCAAACACTTAAATGTTACCTTCCAGCATGGGTTACAGAGAGTATAAGTGAAATTAATACATGCAGCAACTCACAAGCATTTCATAAAGTCCAAACGCTAAACACATCTCTAGAAATCTAATACCTTTTTGAACAATACTAACACATAGCTGAGTCAGACTGGTTTCCAGCTATGCATTTGTCAGTGTTCAGTGAGGCCTCTGGGCCTTAACGTGAGCATGAGCACCTGGTCTGCCAGCACCACAGCATGATTAGTGGTTTCCTATTATTTTAGTTCCAACTTTTTGCTACTTTTCATTTTTTAAATGATTTTTGAGTCGGGTTAACCAACCTTGCTGTCTAAAAGATCACAAACACACACTTTTCATAGGTTAGGACTGTATGCTTAATCCTGAGAAATCATGGTGTTTTACCCTAATTTTGTCATTTAAATATCAAATATAACAAGTTGTGTCATCTTGAATTGTAATGGAATGTTTCATGTTGGTGGAATGGGGAGAACTGGCTCTTACCTAACCACCAATAATTTGCTTTAATTAGTCTCAGAGGTGTAATCTCAACATTAGTTTCAACCTGGGAGTGATTCAACATTCCCTGTATCAGCTATTTGGCTGGAATATAGGATCAAAAATGTAGGACTAGAAGGGACCTCAATAGGTCATCCAATCCCCTATACTGAGGCAGGACTAAGTTTTATCTAGATCATCCCTGACAGGTGTTTGTCTAACTCTAACCTGTTCTTAAAAACCTCCAATGACAGAGATTCCACAATCTCCCTAGGTAATTTGTTCCCGTGCTTAACTACCTTTACGGTTAAGAAGTTTTTCCTAATGTCCAACCTATATCTCCCTTCCTACAATTTAAACCCATTACCTCTTCTCCTGTCCTCAGTGGACAAGGAAAACAATTTATCACCCTCCATAACTATATTGATTAGAATTGAGGTTGATAATGCCCTGTTACTTTTGGGACTGTTAGCTAGTCAAGATTGCTGCCTTCCAAATTGTTAGATACATTTTATAAGGAATTGTTGGTCTATTTGATATGGTTTAATTTACCTGATAATTAGATTAATTTCATATTAACCATTTTATTGTAAGTTGATTTGTTTATATGTATATGTTGTATGTTTATATGTATTTCATGCTTTTGCTCATTGCAGTATTGTTGTAGCTGTGTTGGTCCCAGGATATGAGAGACAAGGTAAGTGGGGTAAATGTCTTCTGTTGGACCAACTTCTGTTGGTGGAAGGTACAAACTTTCGAGTTACAATGAGCTCTTCTTCAGGTCTGGAGAAGGAAGCAGAGTGTTTGAGTTGGGACAGATTGTTAAGCAGAGCGGGTAACTCAGCTTGGAGGTGGTCCCTTGAAGTGAAGTGGGCAACTGGGGGTTAGATTGTTATGCATAAAGGGCTTGAAGTGGGCAGTGTGGAGTACAGGTAGCAGGCAGTGTGGAGTGCTACAACTTCTTGTAATGAGCCATAAAACCAGAGTCCTTGTTAAGTCCATGATTTTTGGTGTCTAGCAGCGTTATGAATTAAAGTTCCCAGGCTCATGGCTTGAAGGCGTTATGCAGATTTCTCTTGAGGACAAGTACTGAAAGAGCAGATATGGAGTGATTGCTTTGTGAAAAGTGTTCATCCCGGGTGATGTGATGTTTTTGTCTTTATCATTTTTCTGTGTGAGTTCTTTCGAGAGTGTAGTGATTGTCTGGTTTTACCCACATAGTTTTTGTTGGGGCATTTGATGCACTGGATGCTGTGAAAGGCATGTGTAGGACCCTGGAAGCTTGAAAAGTGTGCTGTCAGGAGTATTGTTCATCATAGAAGTAGAAATACATGTACAGGTTTTGGATCTGTTGTTCTGGCAGGGTCTGGTGCCGCTTTGAATTGGTGAGTCCTAGATTATCACCTCCCACATGTTAAGAGATGAGTCTAGCAAAATCCTGAGAATGAGCACCGTTTTGATGAATGGAGGGCAGATGCCTTCAATGCAGGGCCGGCTCCAGGCACCAGGCACCCAAGCACATGCTTGGGGCGGCACCTGATAAGGGGCGGCGGGGGGAGCGCGGCGCGGCATTCCACGAGGGGGGGGCACTCCGGCAGCGCAGCACTGGGGGGGCGGGCTCCGGTTGCGCAGGGCTCGGCAAGGGGGCGGCGCGGGCGCGGCGCTGGAAGGGGGTTCTGGCGGCGCTCGGCGGGGGGCGGGGGCAGGCTCCAGCGGCGCGGCGCTCGGCGGGGGGGGCAGCGCAGGGCTCGGCGCTCGGGGGGGGTCCCGGCGCGCGCCGCTCGGGGGGGGCGGTGCGGGCGCGGCGCTGGAAGGGGGTTCTGGCGGCGCTCGGCGGGGGGCGGGGGCAGGCTCCAGCGGCGCGGCGCTCGGCGGGGGGGGCAGCGCAGGGCTCGGCGCTCGGGGGGGGTCCCGGCGCGCGCCGCTCGGGGGGGGCGGTGCGGGCGCGGCGCTGGAGGGGGGTTCTGGCGGCACTTAGCAGGGCGAGGGGGCGGGCTCCGGCGGCGCGGCACTCGGTTGGGGGGGCGTCGCGGGGCTTGGCGCTCGGCGCAGGGGGGTGGGGTGGGCTCCGGCGCGCGGCACTCTGGGGGGGGTTCCGGCGGTGCTCGGCGGGGGGGGCGGCGTGGCGCTCGGCTGGGGGGGGCGGCGCGGCGCTCGGCTGGGGGGGCTGCGCTTTTTTTTGCTGCTTGGGGCAGCAAAAAAGCTAGAGCCGGCCCTGCTTCAATGGAAGAAAAGAGCAGTGTCTTAGCTACTTCCTCAAAATGTTTCCTCTTCCTCCCAGTGTCATTTTGATCATACTTCCGTTCACTTTGACCCAGCTGTTCTTTTGCAGCTATTGTGTAACTTTAGATAAGAATTTCTCAACGAAGAATGTATAAAATAATTGTATGTGATATTAGGGTGTTTAAGTCTGTGCAATCTGCTCCCCTAACCCCTTCAGAGAACAATGTCAGTGCTTGATAGTGACCAGGTTCCCAATTACATTTCTTTTTCTTGTTCCTTTTTACAAAAAATCATTTCTAGGGGTAGTTTTTCATTTTTACATAACATACTGCAGAGGGAGCCCTTCCTCAATGTAAAAAGAATTCACAGAGTTTTTGATGGAGAATCTTAGGCTAGGTCTACACTACCCGCCTGAATGGGCGGGTAGAAATCGATCTCTCAGGGATCGAATTATCGCGTCTCGTCGGGACACGACAATCGATCCCCGAATCGACGCTCTTACTCCACCAGCGGAGGTGGGAGTAAGCGCTGTCGACGGGGAGCCGCGGAGGTCGATTTTGCCGCCGTCCTCACAGCAGGGTAAGTCGGCTCCGATAGGTCGAATTCAGCTACGCTATTCGCGTAGCTGAATTTACGTATCTTAAATCGACACCCCCTGCTCCCCTCCTTAGTGAAGACCTGCCCTTATTCTGGGTTGTGAAACTGTATTCCTTGCACAGTCAAAACTCCCTTCTGACTTCAGTGGATGTACAAGATATACATGATCAAGCCCTAAACAGTTAGGAAAAGATAAAACAAGAAAACAAATAGTCATCCTGCTGTAATTCATAATGGGAACACATGCTTTGAGATTCTGTTTCTTCTGTTTATACTCTTATAATTGTAGATACATTCACAGCCAATTCAAATTTAGGGGAAAGGGGGGCAAGATGTTACTTAACGCCTTTGTCTCTCAAACAGATGGTGTAGAATGTCTCCAAGGCCTGGTCTACACAGAAAACTTAGGCTGACCTAGATACATTGCTCAGAGATATGAAAAATCCACACCCCTGATCGACATAGTTATACCAACTTTAACCCCATCATGTAGACTGTCAGTGGAACATAGGGTGACCAGGCGTCCCGATATTTAGGTGTTTGTCCCACGTCCCGACCGCTTCAGGATGCAATTTGTCCCAATATTTTGCTCCACCGTTTTTTGCTGGGTTTTTTTGTTCCACCGGCTGCACTTGGCTTTTTTTTTTTTCTCTGCCGGCGGACACCTCCCCGCCCCATGTGTCCCGATATTTTCTTCCTCTCATCTGGTTACCCTAGTGGAACAGCTTCTCCTGCCACATTGGTGGTGGGTGAAACTTCCCCTAGGGGAGGCTAGCTCCCTGTCCCACCTCTTCCGCCCTCGGCCCCGCCCCACTCCACTCCACCCCAGACCCCACCCCCTACCTGCTCAGCCTCCCCCCATGCTGCTCACCACATCCTTTCTCACCCCTCCCCCACAGCAAGACACCCCCCCATCTGCCACTGGCCGCATACCTCCTCACCTCCCTGCCTGTCGCAAGGCTCCCCTCCCGCCCCCGCTGCTCGCTGTGTCCCTCCTCACTCTCCTGCCAGACCCCCCGCCCACTGCGAGACCCCCCCTCCTCACTCCCCTGCCTGCCACTCACCTCCTCATTCCCCTGCCCGCCGCTTGCTTCCTCACTCCCCGCCAGACCCCCTCCCACCCACCATTGGCTCACCACTTCCCACCTCACTCCCCCGCCCCTACAGGGGAGGGAGGTGGTGAGGAGGGACACGGCAAGCGGGGGCCTCCGGAGAGGTGGGGGTGGAGTGGAGGAGAGAAGGAACACTCACCAGGCATCTGCAGCAGGCGGGGGAGCCTCAGGGAAGGGACGGAGCAGCAGAGAATGGAAGGTGGGGGACCCTCAGGGAAGGGAGCAGGGAGCGGAAGAGGCAGGGCCACCACAGCCCAGGTGTCTGGCAGTGGGTTGGCAGCAGCTGCACCAGGGGAGGCTTAGTCTCTCCTGGCTTATTATGCCCACCACCCATGTCCTACCAACATAGCTATTGCCTCTCATGGAGGTGGAGTTAAGGCAACAGGAGAGCTCTCTCCCATCAGCTGAGAGCGTCTTCACCAGACGTGCTACAGCGGCACAGCTGCATCAGTGTCCTGCGCTGACAGTACGGTCGATACAAGCACTCCTGGTGAGGATGCACACCACCAGCACAAGGAGTGTAGTGTGGACAACAAAAGCAATTTAATTACTGCGGTGGCTGTATGCCGATGTAACTTAAGGCATGGCTACACTTGCAGATGTAGAGTGCTGTGAGTTAAACCAGCCCTCAGAGACCGCATTAGGGAAAGTGCTGCAGTGTGTTCACACTGTCAGGTGCAAGCCTACTGATGTGGCCACATTTGCGGCACTTGCAGCGGCATTGGGAGCAGTGCATTATGGGCAGCTATCCCACAGAGCACCTCTTCCCATTCTGGTGCTGTGGCTTGTGGGAAAGGGGTGGAGGTGCGGGGCATTCTGGGTCCTGTCCCAATGCCCCGTGATGCATTGCTCCGCATCCAGCAATTCCTGTGCTTCCATCCACATTTGGCTCCATCTTCAACATTTTTTGTACTTCGTGCTCTGTCTTCCCTTTTGGTCTGCGGGAATGGATCCCGAAGTGCTGAGGAGTATGCTGATGGGTCTTGCCAGCATGTCACGAATGGCAGTTGAGTTACTCTTTAAGCTACAAACTGACAGTGAAGAGGGACAAGGGCTGAAGGGGGGGAGGGCGGGCAGGCGCAGAAGTGCTCTGCCTGCATTGTACGAGCGCCTGTATCGAGTCTGCTGGGTGCTCCATGATGTTTAGCAGCCGCTCTGTGCTTTGGTGCCGGCGAGCCACGTTCTGCTGGCGGACCCTCCTTTCACTCTCCTGCCACTCTTCATTAAGGGACTGCTGCATTACTTCATGCAGCATGTCCTCTTTGCTTCTATGCAGGGGTGAAAGTAACTTAAAGGACTTACCGGTACGCCAGAGTCCTGAGTGGGGGCGAAGCCTCAACCAGAAGAGGTGGGGCCTTTCAAGATTTAAAGGCCCTGGGGCTCTGGCTGTGGCTGGGAGCCCCAGGGCCTTTAAATCACCCCGGAGCTACCAGCTGCCGAGGCGGCTTGGAGCCCTGGGCTCAGGGGCAAATTAAAGGGCCCGGGGCTCCGGCCACCGCAGAACTCCGACCTCTTTAAATCACCGCGGGAGCCCTGCTGCCGCTACCCCAGGGTGGCAGAGCTTGAGTGGGGATTTAAAGGGCCCGGTGCTCCTGTCACTGCAGGGAGCCCTGGGCCCTTTAAATCCCCGCCCAAGCCCAGATGCCAGGGCCCCAGGGTCCGGCAGCCAGGCTCGGGCAGTGCTTTAAAGGGCCCGGGGCTCCCCGCAGCGGCTGGAACCCTGGGCCCTTTAAATTACCACCAGAGAAGCCGGTCCAGTCCGCATGGCATACGGGCTCTTGCCGGTATGCCGTACCGGACCGGATTGGCTTACTTTCACCTCTGCTTCTACGTGGCCGCTTCCTGATTCTTTGAAGTCTTTCGGCCATTGATAACAAGGACGGATGGGATCTCAAAGTTGCATCTGTAAAGCCAAAATGCAACACTTAACAGAGGCAGCATTGTTCACACCAGACAGAGCAATGATTCAGCTGTACTTAAAGACAAGCGCAGTCTATACAATAGCAGAAATTGCACGTCCCAAAGCGAGCGCACATAACCCACAGGAGCCCCAAAATGGTGAGTAAGCACAGGGGCAAGGGGGACTGATTATTTCACGGCCATACTGTCCTCTGGGGTTCTGTGCCTTGGGGAAAGCCAACAGCTGCAGGGGACCCCTGTACTGAACACTGTCCCCATATTTTCCATAGGATGAGTTTGTCCTGGAAGATATCTCACTGCTGAGGGTGACCTGGGAAGCAAGGGAAGGTCTTCTACTACAATGTGGTTTCCACCCTGGCCTATTTGCAGCTTGCCTGTGTGCAGCAATGGTCCTGCCACCCGTAACGGCACAGTGGCGCAGACATATTAGCCTTACTGGGACAAGGAGCACAGTAGCTTTGCCAAGGAACCTGCGCAAGCGGATAGTCCAGCTACTGCATGAGACCTTTGAAGAGATCACTGAGGCCAATTACCGCGATGTGAGAGAGCACATCAATGCCCTATTCCGCATTTAGGCATGCATGCAGCCCTAACCCGCCTCGCCCCAAGAGCCCGCACTGAACAACTTCTTTCCCAAAATAAAAGCCACTTACCGGGCACCTCCTCTGGTGTTTGTTCTTCCCCAAGCACCAGCTGCTGCGACTGGATACCTTCCTCCTGGCTTGAGAACAGCTCCTGGCTGCATGCCGGGCTGTCTCCCTCGTCCTCAGCACCCTTGCTCCCATTTTCCTCCTCCTCCTCCTGCCTTGTTGAACTGGACTCTCAAGTGTCGGTAGTGGTCTTCGGAGCGGAGGTGGGGTCGCCCCCAAGTATCATGTCCAGCTCTTTGTAGAAATGGCAGGTTGCAGGGGCAGCACCGGAGCAACGGTTTGCCTCGTGGGCTTTCCGGTAGGCATTCTGCAGCTCCTTCACTTTAACCCTGCACTGCCGTGCATCCTGGTCATGGCCCCTTTCCATCATGTCCCTTGTTATCTGCCTGGAGGTATCATAATTCCTACAGCTGGAGCACAGCTGGGACTGGACAGCTTCCCCCCCACCCTTAAACACTGATGAGGTCCAGCACCTCGCCATTGCTCCATACTGGGGATCGCCTGGCACGTGGAGGCATGGTCACCTGGAAAGATGCACTGAGAGCACTCTATGCCTGGATAAGCAAACAGGAAGGGGATTTTCAAAATTCCCAGAGAATTTGAAGGGCACTTCTGACGGTTGGTCACCTGAGGCAAGGGCAGTAGAGTTCAAAGTGACGACCAGAGCGGCTAGAACAGGCATTGTGGGACACTTTTGGAGGCCGATCAGAGCACATTAATAGACCAGGGCATCCACACTGGCGCCGCTGCGCTCCAGCCAGGGCGCAGCAAGCTCTATGCTTCTCGTGGAGGTGGATTACTAGAAGCGCGCCAGCCGCGGAGTCCGGGCGCTCTACGTGCCTTGCCAGTGTGGACGCATCATGAGTTCGGGCGCCCGGGGCTGCTTTAATGCGCTCTACCTCGCAAGTATAGCCAAGCCTTTAGGTTGACATAATTATGTAGTGTAGACATGCCCTTAGCTACCACCTCTCAGAGGTGGATTTACGACAGTGACAGAAGAACTCCTTCTGTTGCTATAGTGCTGTGCTGTGTTATAGTGCTGTGCTGCTGCATAGCATTTCTAGTGTAGACAGATCCCAGGGATCGGCAACCTTTGGCACGCAGCCCACCAGGGTAAGCCCCCTGGCATGCCGGGCCGGTTTGTTTACCTGCCGCATCCACAGGTTCGGCTGATCGCAGCTCCCATTGGCCACGGTTCACTGCTCCAGGCCAATGGGGGCTGTGGGGAGAGGCGTTCAGCACATCCCTCAGCCTGCGCTGCTTGCCGCAGCCCCATTGACCTGGAGCAGCAAACCGTGGCCAGTGAGAGCTGCGATCGGCCGAACCTGCGGACGCGGCAGGTAAACAAACTGGCCCGGCCTGCCAGGGGGTTTACTCTGGTGGGCTGCATGCCAAAGGTTGCCAATCCCTGACATATCCTAATACAAGTACAGTGCCTGTGTAATTTCGGAAAATCTGACTTGGCTCAAGAAATAGGCCACATAACCCACTCTGTTCAATAGTGACCAAAATTCACTGTCTTCCGAAAGTTGTTCAGCGATCTATGTAAAGTGAGTTAGTGGTCTTGGTTCACTTCTTAATGAAACAGCTGTCCACATCATAATTGGTGATTTTTGGTTATGTCATCAAGATGATAAAGTATTGTGCGATTGTGGAGACTGAACTATCCTCTTGCACTTAGAGGAGGATCTCTTTAGCTCAAAATTGACGCAGGCCTGGTGTACACTTAAAACTTATGCTGGCATGGCTAGGTCGGTCAGGGTTGTGATAAAATCACACCCCTAGTGACATAGATATGTCCACAAAACCCCCAGCATAGACTCAGCTATACCGACATGGGGGGCCTCTGTCAGAACAACTAACGTCATTTAGGGAGGAGGGGTTTTCATAAAAGCAGAACTCCTCCTTCTGTTGGTGTACACCGCATCTGCTCCAGGAGGCAATGCCGCCATAGGCTTAGCAGTGTAGACATAACATCACATTGGTGGTGTGTGCAAGCTTACAGTGCTCATGCCCTTGCTGTGATATTGGAGTCTTTGCCTTTATGGGCTGAGTTTCCTAGATAAAGAGTCTGGGCAGGGTGCTGTGAAACTCTTGTTATTGTTACGCACAGCAATTTAGAACTCACAGTATGTCTACACTGCAATTAAAAACCCATGGCTGGCCCAGGCTAGCTGACTCAGGCTTGCACGGCTCAAGATAAGGGGTGTTTATGTGTGATGTAGACATTCACGCTTGGGCTGGAGCCTGGACTTTAAGACACTGTGAGCTCCTGAATGTCTTCACCACAGTTGAACAGATCCTTTGCCTGAACCCGTGAGCCTGAGTCAGTTGGCATGGACCAGCCATGGGTTTATAATTGCAGTGTAGACATACCCTCAAACACTGAATGAAGCTGATCTGCGTCAGACTCCCTAGTGCTGAGTGATCACTGAACACCACACTTGTTATCGTTGTTTCTTGAAGTCACTGGAAAAACTGCCATTGACCATGATCAACCTTGGATTAGACCCCGAATAAACAGAAGATTTCAGTCTCAGATACTGTCATCGTACACCTTTCATAAGCACTAATTAGGTTTTTACAAAAAATTAAACAAAGAAAAACTCACCAAAGTCTCAAGTAAATGTACCTTTATTTAGGCCATCAGACAGGAAGATGTAGAAATTAGGAAAATATCCATATATATTATATGAACATATCTCCAGTATCTAATATACAGACAGTAAACCAGGGGTGGGCAAACTATGCCCCATGAGCCGGATCCAGCCCGCGAGCCGTTTTAAGCCGGCCGCGAGCTCCCACTGGGGAGCGGGGTCTGGCTTTGCCCCGCTCCGGCACTCCAGCCGAGGCGCTGGGTTGGGGGCCGCATCACGCGGCTCGACCCCACTCCAGTGCTCCAGCCAAGGCGCAGGGTCGGGGGCCGCTCCACGCGGCTCCTGGAAGCCACAGCATGACCCCACTCTGGATCCTATGCACTTCAATGGCCCCCTCCAGCGCTCCAATGGGAGCTGCAGGGGCGGTGCCTGCAGATGGGGCAGTGTGCAGAGCCGCCTGGCCGTGCCTCTGCATAGGAGCCAGAGAAGAGACATGCCACTGCTTCTGGGGGCCATTTGAAGTAAGTGCCGCTCGGAGCCTGCACCCCTGAGCCTCTCTCCACACCCCAACCCCGTGCCTCAGCCCTGATCCCCCTCCAATCCTCCAAGCCCCTCGGTCCCAGCCCAGAGCACCCTCCTACACCCCAAACTCTTCATCCCCAGCCCCACCCCAGAGCCCTCACCCCCTCCCACATCCCAACCCCAATTTTGTGAGCATTCACGGCCTGCCATACAATTTCTATTCCCAGATGTGGTCCTCAGGCCAAAAAGTTTGCACACCCCTGCAGTAAATGTATGCATCTGTTCAGAAAAAAATTAAAATGCTTTTAATCTAATTTTCAGATCTTGCAGTTTGATATATTAACCTGATCTCAATACAGAGGCAACAACGAAACCACAAACCATGTTGTGAAGCATGACTGATACTGTGAAAGTGTGGTTATGTTACAAATATCTGCAACAAAAGAAGCATGCACTAGCTACTTAGTCAGTCAAATGTATGACTTGACTGTTAGGCATAGGATTTATAAATAACAGTAACAGAAACCTGTTCGTTGTGAAGCCTACAACCATTATCACATCAAGCTGTGATCTTGTCATCTCTGTCATCTAAACACAAATGGTCTGAATCAGTACTTTGATGATAGACCTCTAAAGAAAATCCAGTTGCTACAGGGAGTGGTACTGGTATTTCAGTTTGGAGGATGTGCTTATCTCTAATTTATTAGTATTGAGTCAATGCACAAGAAGGATGTTACGGGAGCTGCCCATGTAAGGAGAGTTTGGCTGCAGTGAGGACAGGTAAGTGCCCTTATTATTCAGCTTTTATTTTTCATTTCCATTGTTTTATTAGTTTTCTAGTGAGTTTAACTTCCTAAATGTTAAACTTCCTAAAAATGAATTTGGACGGTTTAGCAGTGTAAATACTTTAAACCTCTAATTTGTAGGGGCTTAGCATTTTATAGGCCAAGCATTTTAAAATTTTATTTTAAAATTGTAGTTTAAAATCTAGTTTGTAAGAGCTTAGCATTCTAAAGGTCAAGCATTTTGAAATCTATGGGCATGTCTACACTACAAAATTAAGTCAACTTAAGTTAGGTCGACCTACAACCATGACAATAATTAAATTGTCTCTTCACGTCTAGCCCCGGGGTGGCAGGGCGCCAGCTGTCAGCCCCCAGGGTGGCAACAAGCGATGTAAGCAATGAGTACACTGACACTGCATCAACCTAACTACATCGACTTAAGTGCTACCCCTTTCACAGAGATGGAGGTAATAAATCAGTGTAGTGAGCAACTTACATTAGCTTCTTTACGTTGACCTAACTCTGTAATGTAGACCCGGCCTTAGTTTAAAATCTAAAGGTTTACCCAAGGCTGGTCTATGCTAGAAACTTACATTGGCATAGCTATATTCCTCAGGGTTGTGAAAAATCCACACCCCTGAGAGACATAGCTATACCAAGTTAACCTGTAATGTAGACAGAAGAATTATTCTGTTGACCTAACTACCACCTCTCAGGGAGGTCGATTACCTGCACCAATGGAAGAAGCCCTCCCATCAGCATAGATAGTGTCTACTCTGAAGCACTACAGCAGCACTGTGCCACTGTAATGTTTTAAGTGTAGGCATACCCTCCAATCTAAACCTTAACTTCCAAATGTGGTCAGGGAGGCTGCATCATAGCCCCCTAGGAAGTGCTAGGCCAGGGGTTCTCAAACTGGGGGTCACGACCTCTGAGGGGGTCGCAAGGTTATTACATGGGGGGTCACAAGTTGTCAGCCTCCACCCCAAACCCCACTTTGCCTCCAACATTTATAATAGTATTAAATATATAAAAAAGTGTTTTAAATCTATAAGGGGAGTCGCACTCAGAGGCTTGCTGTGTGAAAAGGATCGCCAGTACAGAAGTTTGAGAACCTCTGCGCTAGGCACAGTGGCAGCTGAGTCAGTCACTCATTAGTGATACTCCTTGATCAAAGGGATAGCCTGTAGAGGCTAGAATCTAAGTAATCAATAGGAGGCGGGAGGGGATTGTGGCCTAAGTATAAACCTAGAGGCCTCCTGTGAGAGCCCCTTCTCAAACAGAGGGAGCATAGCAACTGAGGCCAAGTCTACACTACAAAATTATGTCAACCTAACTTACATTGACATCGGCATACAACCACCACAGTCATTAAATTGCTTGTGTGTGTACAAACTTGGATCCTTGTGTCGGCGGTGCACATCCTCACCAGGAGCGCTTGTATCAATTGTATTGTCAGTGAGGGGCATTGTGGGACAGTTCCTGAAAGCTAGTAAGAGTCGACATAAGCAATGCAGTGTCTACACTGCCAATGCAGCGTCCTATTTACATTGACCGTGACTCTACACCACTCGGGGAGGTGGTGTGATCAGCATAGAGAGGCACTTCAGTTGGTGGGAGCCAAATTTAAGTGAAGACACCTCCACAGCTAGGTCAACGCCAGGCAGTTTACGTTGTCCTTACCCTCTAGCATAGACCAGGCCTGAGTGAACCTGCCCAGGTAAGGAGAATCTGGCTGCAGTGAAAGTTTGGCTGTGAGGGGAGGAGTCTGAGGGATTATCGCAGTTAGAAAGGCACCAAATCCTTCTCCCATGAAAAGTAACTGACAGAATAAAGAAACCCCAATAAACGGTAGACAATTATTGATGTAGTCCTAAGCGGCGCACAGGCTCTGATGCAAGTATAAATATAGCTGAGCCGCTCAGTAGTAGTGACCATAATGTAATTAAATTAACATCTGTGTAGGGGAGACAATACCAAAAACCCCATCACAGTAGCATTTAACTTTGAAAAGGGGAACTACACAAAAATTAGGGAGCTTGTTAGATAAAAATTAAAAGGAGCTGTCACAAGGGCTAACTGCTTGCAAGCAGCATGGGGACTATTTAAAAACACCATAGTAGAGGCTCAGACTAAATGTATACCCCAAATCAGAAATGAATACGAGGACCAAAAGAATGTCACCATGGCTAAAAAGCAAAGTAATGAAAGCCATTAAAGACAAAAATGCATCTTTTAAAATTTGGAAGTCAAAGACTAGTGAGGATAATAGGAAAGAGCACAAACTCTGGCAGGTTAAGTATAAAAGTATAGTAAAGCAGGTCAAGAAAGTTTTTGCATCTTTAGCAGGTTGCTTCTCAAATTGCAACAGTAAGAATTTTTTTAAGTATATCAGAAGCAGGAAACCTGCCAAACAGTCATTGGGGCTTCTAGATGGCCAAGGTGCTAAAGGAGCACTCAAGGAAGAGAAGACCATTACAGAAAAGCTAAACAAATTCTTTACATCAGTCTTCACTGCAGAGGATGTGGGGGAGATAACCACATCTGAGCTATTCTTTTTTAGTGACAAGTATGAAGTACTGTTCCCCACACTGATGTGTTAATAGAAGAGGTTTTAGAACAAATTGATATATTAAAGAGTAATAGGTCACCAGGACTAGATAGTATTCACCCAAGAGTCTGAAGGAACTCAAATATGAAATTGCAGAACTACTAACTGTGGTATGTAACCTATCGCTGAAATCAGCCTCTGAACCAGATGACCGGAAGGCAGCTTATGTAACGCTGATTTTTGGAAAGGGATCCAGAGGCAATGATAGCTGTTATAGGCCAGTATGCCTACCTTCAATACCAGGAAAATTGGTAGAAACTATAGTAAAGAACAGAATTATCAAACACACAGATGAATGTGATATGTTGGGGAAGAGTCAACACAGCTTTTGTAAAGGGAAGACATGCCTCACCAATCTATTACAACTCTCTGAGAGTGTCAACAAGCATGTGGATAAGTGTGATCCAATTGATATAATGTACTCAGATTTTCAAAAAGCCTTTGACATGATTCTTCACCAATGGCTCTTAAGGAAACTAAGTAGTCATGGGATAACAGGAGAGGCCTTCTCATGGATCAGTAACTGGTTAAAAGATAGGAAACAAAGGGTAGGAACAAATGGTCTGTATTCATAATGGAGAGATGTTGCATCCCCCAAGGAAATGTGCTGGGACCAGTGCTGTGTAACATGCTCATTAGTGATCTGGAAAAGGGAGTGAACAGTGAAGTGGCAAAATTTGCAGCTGATACAAAATTATTCAAGATAGTTAAGTCCAAAGCAGACTGTGAAGAGTTACAGGCACCCAGTGCTGTATAGGTCAAACTTCAAAAATGAATTTGTATTACAAACAGGTGCATTGGAGGTAGGACTAGGGGCGATCCTTTCTCAATACATAAATGGAGAAGAACACTGGATAGCATATATCAGCCAGAAACTCTCCCCCCATGAAAAATATACTCAGTGATAGAAAAAGAGTGTTTGGCTGCCAAAAGAGCAATAGAGAGACTGTGGAACTACCTCCTAGGAAAAAAGTTCATGCTAGTTACTGATCATACACCTGAGCTGTCCAAATGCGATGAAAGCGACAAACCCAAGGATCAGGAGATGGTAGCTGTCACTACAACCACACAACTTTCAGATACAACACCGGACAGGAACTTGCATTGCAAGTTTATCAATTTTCTGTCCAGGGAAGTAGCCTATACCGGCTAAGGCTGGGCCTTGGCCTTGTGGAGAAGGCTACATGAACCCCATAATGAGCATAAACAGAAGGGATAGGAGAGCCACTCCTCTTAATAAGCAAGCAGCTTGACCACAACCCCATGCAGCTGCCAGAGCTGCCAATCATGGAGGCAGGCACCCACAGCTGCAGCCAATAGAGGAAACATGGCCCACTATAAAGGAGAGAGCACAGAAAAGGAAGAGAAAGCAGAAAGGCCTAGGACAGCAAAGTGGTGATACCCTCAAACCAGAATGCCTTGACAAACACTGCCAACAGACTAAAGCAGACTGCTAGACTTAATTAGTGATAAGGGTCCAAGAACTACCCTGACAGAGGACAAACTAAGTAGGGCCAGGCAGGAGCAGCAGAGACCCCTCAAAAGTGACTCAAAACTAAGGGTAGGTCTATACTTACCTCCGGGTCCGGCGGTAAGCAATCGATCTTCTGGGATTGATTTATCGCGTCTTGTCTAGACGCGATAAATCGATCCCGGATCGATCCCGGAAGTGCTCGCCGTCGACGCCGGTACTCCTGCTCGCCGAGAGGAGTATGTGGCATCAACGGGGGAGCCTGCCTGCCGCGTCTGGACCCGCGGTAAGTTCGAACTAAGGTACTTCGACTTCAGCTACGTTATTCACGTAGCTGAAGTTGCATATCTTAGTTCGAAGTGGGGGGTTAGTGTGGACCAGGCCTAAAACTGTCTTCATTTGAAAGATGTGCTTTCAGTTTATGCTCACAGCCTTTGTAACCATTTGATCTGCTTATGTAACCACCAGAGAACTATTCTCGGCCACTTCAAGTAGCCTGAGAACAGGTTAAACCAACATCCAGTTACAGTTATGTTCTAGATGGAAAAGCTGCAAAAGTTGCACCAGAGTGGTACTGTATTGATAAACCTTGTGGATGTCAGCAGTTAGGGCTTGAGGTCTTACTAGGGAAATACATCATGTTAAAAAACACACTAGCTAATACTTTACAAATAAACTATTTTATTATAAACATACATTAACTTTCCATACAAATATTAAGAAATCTTATTTGTAAGTTGTATTAACTTTAAAGACTAATTTGTGTTTGGTCAAACTCTTATCTGTGCATTTATTTTGTTCAAATTCCAAAAATAACTTTGTATTAGAAAAATCTACTCGATTCTGATAAGTCTTCTGTTATTTTTTTCCCCCCACTGAAAGTATTTTTCATACTTTATTTCCCCATGCCACTAACGTTGGAGGATCTGTCACTTTAAAAACACGCGCATGCACACACACACACACACACATACACACTGAGCTATCATACAGCTAGTTGCTAGTAGTAATTATGACTTGTATCTAAGGGTCCTTCCTGTAGTTAATAACCTCATTTGGACTGTAACCTATTAGAACCACTATCAGTTCTGGGAATAGCCTATCTTTAACTCGTTATATTTCTGCATAATACTATTATCTTGGGGGCATTCCTAACATATTCTATTCTATATAGGTTCTTATACCATGTGTAACGATGCTGGTTCTGGCGGGACCCACCTGAGAGTGCCAATTCAGGATAAATTGCTTAAACAGGGCAGTTACAGCCCTAGGCTGGGGTTTTTCCACCTCTAAGGCAAACCAAACCAGCCAGACAAAGAGGACTTTGGTTTCACTCCACTGGCTAACCACAAGTCACGCAAGCAATTCCCTTAGACACTCCAGTTTCCCAGTATCACCACCAGTGCCACTCGTTATGGGGACAAATGGTTATGAAAACCAATACCTCAGTAAAAGAAAAAAAAAGGTTCTCTCGATCCCAAAGGACCAAGCCCAAGACCCAGGTCAATATACAAATCAGATCTTACCCACAAAATCACCTTGTTGCCAATCCTTTAGAATCTAAAATCTAAAGGTTTATTCATAAAAGGAAAAAGATATAGATGAGAGCTAGAATTGGTTAAATGGAATCAATTACATACAGTAATGGCAAAGTTCTTGGTTCAGGCTTGTAGCAGTGATAGAATAAACTGCAGGTTCAAAATCAAGTCTCTGGAGTATATCCACAGCTGGGATGGGTCATCAGTCCTTTGTGTAGAGCTTCCATTCGTAGCAAAGTCCCTCCAGAGGTAAGAAGCAGGATTGAAGACAAGATGGAGATGAGGCATCAGCCTTTTATTAGGGTTACCATATTTTGTGCCTCCAAATGGAGGACACTCCACGGGGCCCTGGCCCCGCCCCCAGCCCCGCCCACGCCCCCCCCGCCCCAACTCCGCCCCCTCCCCAAAGTCTCCGCCCCCTCCCCTGCTTCCCGCGAACATTTGATTCGCGGGAAGCCTGAAGCAGGTAAGGGGGAGTGTGGGGGGAGGAGGCGCGGCCCAGGCTGGCCCCCTGGCGGCTCCAGCCTGGGTCGGCTCGGGCCCTGGGGTGCCGCCCTCAGCCGACCACCCCCGGCCCGCCCAGCACTGCCGGCCCCCGGCTCCCGGCCCCGCGACCCCGGCTCCCGGCGACCCCGGCTCCCGGCCCGGCGACCCCGCGACCCCGGACCGGCTCCCGGCCCCGCAACTCCGGACCGGCTCCCGGCCCCACGGGCTCGGACCGGCTCCCGGCCCGGCCCCCCGGCTCCCCGGCCCCGCGACCCCGGACCGGCTCCCGGCCCCGCAGGCCCGGACCAGCTCCCGGCCCCGCAGGCCCGGACCGGCTCCCGGACCGGCCCCCCGGCTCCCTGGCCCCGCGACCCCGGACCGGCTCCCGGCCCCACGGGCCCGGACCGGCTCCCGGACTGGCCCCGCAACCCCGGACCGGCTCCCGGCCCCGCGGGCCCAGCCCCGCGACCCCGGCTCCCAGACCGGCTCCCGGCCCCGCGGGCCTGGCCCCCCGGCTCCCGGCCCGGACCCCAGCCTGGCACCGCGCACCCGGCTCCCCACCCGGCCCGGCCCGGCACTGTGACCCCGGCTCCTGGCCCGGCACTGCGCCCCTGGTTCCTGGACCCCGGCCCGGCACCGCGCCCCCGGCTCCTGGACCCCGGCCCGGCACCGCGCGCCCAGCCCGGCACCATGCCCCCGGCCCGGCCCTGCACCGGCCCCGGCCCCACACCGCCGACCCCAGCCAAAGAGGCCCCGGCCGAGCACCACCGAGCCCTCCCTCCCTCCCGATTTTCCCGGACATGCCCGGCTTTTGGGGATTTCCCCCCGGACGGGGATTTGAGCCCCCAAAAGCCGGACATGTCCGGGAAAATCCGGACGTATGGTAACCCTACTTTTATAGTCTTTTCCAAGTGTAAAAACACCTCTTTGTTCTTACTGTGGAAAATTACAGCAAAATGGAGTCTGCAGTCACATGGGCAAGTCCCTGCATACTTTGCTGAGTTACAAGGCTTATTTGCCTTCTCTCAATGGGTCAATTGTATAGCTGATGGTCCTTAATGGGCCATCAAGCAGGCTAGGCAGAGCTAACACCAACTTGTCTGGGATGTCTCCCAGAAGCATAGCATAAGTTTGAAATACAGACAATATAGAGCCAATATTCATAACTTCAACTACAAAATTGATACACACATATAGACAGCATAATCATAACCAGCCAACCATAACCTTGTCTTAGACACCTCATTTGACCCCCTTTATACAGGATTTGGTGCCACTACAGGATTTTGGTTGCGACCATGTTCTATATGGTCCCAGTTCAAATCAATAACGTGACACCATGCTCATCACCATAGAATCTGCACATCTTCCAGTAGTGCATTAAGCAACATGACTACACATCTGTCATGTGGTGTTAGTTCTCTCATCCTCTCCCAAAAGGCAGAAGCATGTGCAGTGGAGTATCATGTTTTGGTAGAAAGTGTGGGGTGTGTTTGTTTCAGTATAAATGTAGCTATTACCATGTGTTTGTTAGAGAAGGCAAAGTAAAAATAAAAAAGTGACTTGGAGTGGCAAACATTGAGGTATGAAATGGTCCTTAGTTCTTGGGGGTGTTTTCTGCGGAAAGATCCCTGTTCTTCCACCTCCTCTCCAGCATTTATGACTCCCCTTTTTATATATTTTCCTGAGCTTAAATAGAGTGAGTTACCATTGACTAATATACTTTGTCTAAATTTTCATTAATGGCTACACAAATAGATGAAAAGTTGGCCTTCCTCCAGATATTCTCCCGCTGTTCCGAAGTGGTATCTATTTTAACTAGCCTGATGTTAAACATTACTTTGCCTTTAGTGTGGGCAAGGACGGTCATGTTTAAAAATGTTAACTAGTCACAGTTAAACTTAGGATCTCCTCCTACACTGATGGCTGATCTAAGGAGCACCTTAGGGTTAACCACAACCAGTTTAAATGTTTTTAAATATAGCCTTTTCCCCACTAAGGGGAAAGTAGTATTTACTGTCATGTCAGTTAAAACATGTCAGTCTTGTGATTAGGACACAGGACTAGGAATCAGAAAATTCTTGAGATTTCCCTTAAATGCGCCGTACCTCAGGTTTACCATATGTAAAAAAGGTAGGATATTGTCTTACCTCACAGGGGTACTGTGAGGCTTAATTTATTAATGCTCGTGAGGCACTCAAACATTACAATGACAAGCACCAAATTTACTTACAAGTAAAATAATACTACTGGAATGGGTCCTATGTTAATGACAAAGTTCCCGATTGTGGCTTATGATACTGGTTTCATACAATAATATCTGGAAAGATAAACCAACCGCTTCCTTCCCTACCAAAAAATAAATAAAAAAATAGAGAGACCACAGACCCTTCCAGCACAATCAAAAGCCCTTCCAAAAGCCCCCAAACCATAGCTCCCTTTACCATAGTATTCCTTCCACCATTAAAAACAACAGAGAATTATGAGCACCTAATATTTTTGGCAAAGAGCTCCCATAAAATCCACTCCCCCTCCCCCGGCTTTCCGGCCTGTCTAAACACATGAGCTGTACTGTTTTAAATGTACCAGTGTAGTTAAGGTGACACAACCTCCTACCTCCCAGTGTTGACTCAGTTTTATCAGTATAAAGCAGGGGTCGGCGAACTTTCAGAAGTGGTGTGCCGAGTCTTCATTTATTCACTCTAATTTAAGGTTTCGCGTGCCAATAATACATTTTAACGTTTTTAGAAGGCCTCTTTCTATAAGTCTATAATATATAACTAAACTATTGTTGTATGTAAAGTAAATAAGGTTTTTAAAATGTTTAAGAAGCTTCATTTAAAATTAAATTAAAATGCAGAGCTCCCCAGACTGGTGGCCAGGACCCAGGCAGCATGAGTGCCACTGAAAATCAGCTCGTGTGCCGCCTTTGGCACCCATGCCATAGGTTGCCTACCCCATTATAAAGGTACTTATACAAGTACAGCTATACCCCTATGGAAAGGTTCCTTTATATCAATATAACTGCATCCAAAGTGGGAGTTATATAATTATTTCTGTCAAAATCATGCCCCTAACCAATAGTTACACCAGTAAAAAAACTGGGTGTAAACCAGGCCTTAGTCTGAGACAAACCTCCTGTTTTAGGCATATATGAGTTGAAAAGAGAGGTGAGGGACTAGGGATCAAACAGAACAGTACTTCCTCATCATAAACAAAGAAAGATGCAACATCAGTAGCTAAGCCAAGTTATGCTGCATGCCCTGAGAATTCCTGTTATGCTAAATATTGATACTGTGTTTCTGAGAAATACACCAAGTATTGACAGTGCAGCTGAGAGTCTGGCTACATAATGGGGAAGCAGAATAAAGTGCAGTAGTAGGTGAGATTTGAGGTGGGGCTATGTGTGTGAGGGGGCGCTGAGTGTGGTGGGCATGCAGAGTGTTGGGGGATGCTAATAGCTGAGTGGCAAGGGTTTGGGGGGAGTGAGCGGTGTATGGGGCTGTATGGGGTTGTATGGTGTCATTGGGTGTGTATGGGGATGTTGGGCAAGTTGTGGTGTCTGATTAGAGGATTTGTAGGGGCTGCTGGGGGTGGTTTGTGGTCGGGGGCTGTATGGATCTATGAGGCGGGTTGTGGTGTGTGGTCAGAGGATCTCTAGGGGAGTGTTGGGGGGAAGTGGTGGACTGGCGGGGGGCTGCAAGCATATGTGGTTATGGGGGGGAAGGGGCTGTGGCATATGCAGGGCTGGCTCCCCCCGCAGGCTCACACACCGGTCACGGTTCTCGCTCTTCTCGGGGAAGCGAGTGGCTCCGCAGCAGCATCTATGGCAGGGGTAGGCAACCTATGGCACGTGTGCTGAAGGCGGCACACGAGCTGATTTTCAGTAGCACTCACACTGCCTGGGTCCTGGCCACCGGTCCGGGGGGGCTCTGCATTTTAATTTAAATTTAAATGAAGCTTCTTAAACATTTTACAAACCTTATTTACTTTACATACAACAATAGTTTAATTATATATTATAGACTTATAGAAAGAGACCTTCTAAAAACGTTAACATGTATTACTGACACGCGAAACCTTAAATTAGAATGAATAACTGAAGACTCGGCACACCACTTCTGGAAGGTTGCTGACCCCTGATCTAGGGGATCCCAGCCAGCGGGCCCAAGGCAGCGCAGCCCTGCCCGAGAGACTCGCCCCTGGCCCGGAGAGGGGATGTGCAGATGCCTGGAGCTCCGCCCCGTCCCCGTCTCCCCCCAGCGATGCAGATCCCGCCCAGGCGCTTTCGCTTTCGCCCCAGTCCCATGTCGCCATGAAAAACTGCTGGGGCCCCAGCTCCTAGCAAGACCGCGCTGCTGCCAGGTACAGGGGGCACTGGGGAAGCAGGCGAGCGGAACGGCAGGGTAGGGGCAGGTCCCCTTGTCTCCCAGCCCCGGGCGTGTGCTGCCGCCCCCTGCCGCGCTCGGCTGGCAGCGGGGCTGGGGCCCTGGGCCGGAGGCTGCAGCTGGGGCCCCGAACGCGCCGCTTGCTGCCCCGGGGTTGCGGCCGCCCCGCGCGGGGTAGCGCCAGGCTCTGGAACGGCGGGGGGTCGCTAGGGAAAGGCCCCTGTTTCCAATCAGAGACGTGGGAGAGGGGCTGGCTGGGAGTGATTGGTGGGCCTCTCACCGAGCAGAGATTTCCATACACCCTCCCCTCTTTTCCCCAACAAACCCCCCCCCCCCCCAGTGGTCAACGAGTTACATCGCAGTGTTGCCAATGTAGTCATTATTTGGAAATTTGAATCGAAATTGAAATATTAATACACACTTTAAAAGCCCACGCAGCGTATGATACAATGCTTGTACTGAAAAAGTATAATAGGTTTGAAAAGTATGAACAAAGACCAGCTTCCTCATACAGCTGTTGATTTTTCTGACAATGTTGGCACATTCGTTTCTGCAATGTTGGCCAACCTTATAATTTCAAATTATGATTTGTAAGCAAGGTCTGAATGAGCTCTCCCTGACAGTTAGTGATGAGCCACTGGTGGGTGGAGAGGCTTCAGGACCAGACTGTATTTACATGACTCACCTACTCTGCCTAGGTATCCAGCAGACCGAGCTGTGTTGCCCAAGTGGTCCATTTTGGCTGGTGGTTGGTTACAGATCACTTTAGTATTGAATGTGGGGGTCATGAAATGTTATCCTTATTGTATGAGTAAAGGGCAGCAGAACTAAACTTAGCCTGTCCTGATTGAGGGGTTCAACCTCAATGCTTAATTTTGCCAGTGCTGAGCCCCGACATCTTTAGGCTCGGCAGTTCATAGCCCTGGGACCTCTGGGCTTGCCACATCAGTTATGAAAGTAATGAACTTGCTTGAGCTCCGGCACCTCTTTCATTATAAATTAAGTACTGATCACCCTCAACTGAACTGCACTTGATAAGCAAGGGGTTTGGATGGCAGATCCCCGGAGAGTGGTGGGGGAGGATATGGGGGGAAGAGGGAGAGACAGGGATTTTGCTTGGTGGTGAGGGCTGTACCTAAGAATAACAGGCACTATTTGACTTGCCCCTCTCCCCTATTTAAAGATAGAACTTATTAGGTGCCAGAGAGAATCTTTTGTTAAGTGAGAACTGAAGCTGAAATCAGTAATAATCAGGTCTAAGTGCTTAGACCTGTTGTGGGACAGTATTTCTGTGGAAAAGACAGCCCAGCCTGCACTCATGTGAGGTTCCCCCACTGAGAGCTGAAATCACTGAGAGCTGGGTGGAACCTCAAGAGACCGACTCACAGAGGTCACAGTGGCAGGTGGCAGCAGAAGTTGATGGCACAGGGCCATCGGCAATGGGGTGGTGGAGTGAATAGTGGCATGACAAACAACAGCTGCCGATGCGAGTGGCAAGCAACTGGAGGAACAAGCAAGGTGCCTTATCTGCACCTCCCAGGGTGGGAAGTGAACTCTTGAGAAAGCACCTCTGAACTCTGGATCTTCACTGACCAAGGTCAACAACTATGAGTGGGGGGGGGGCGGTAGAGGGAGAAGGGAGGGGCATGTTGAACATTTGTTTGTTGTACTATTTTTAGTGACTTTGCTCCAGAATACTAGATTTGTGACTGAGAAACTTATATAAATATACATTTCCTAGTAGGCCAAGAGTTTTAAAATGCATTATTTGCCAGGATCATTATCTCAGAGTCTTGCTATCTTGAGAGGTCATTATCTTGGGGGAGAGTTTCTAGACTAAACATTATTATATTTTAATTAATTTTTACATAAGAATAGCCATATTCGGTCAGACCAATGGTCCATCTAGCCCAGTACCTTGTCTTCCAACAGTGGCCAATGTCAGGTGCTTCACAGGGAATTAACAAAACAGAGCAATTATTGAGTGATCCATCCCCTGTCATCGACTCCCAACTTCTGGCAAGCAGAGGCTCTCAGAGCATGGTATGGCATCCCTGCCCACCCTGGCTAATAGCCATTGATAGAAATATCCTCCATGAACTTATCTAGTTCTTTTTTGAACCCTTTTATAGTTTTGGCCTTCACAGCATCCCCTAGCAAAATGTTCCACAGGTTGACTGTATGTTGTTCTTTTGTTTCCTTTAAACCTGCTGCCTATTAATTTCATTGGGTGATCCCTAGTTCTTGTGTTATGTGAAGGAGCTTATTCACTTTCTCCACACCAGCCAAGATTTTATAGCCCTCTATCATATCCTCTCTTAGTCCTCTCTTTTCCAAGCTGAAAAGTCCCAGTCTTAATCTCTCCTCATATAGAAGTGTTCCATACCCCTAATCATTTTAGTTGCCCTTCTCTGTACCTTTTCCACCTCCAATATATCTTTTTTAAGATGGGGCGACCAGAACTACATGCAGTATTCAAGATGTGAGCATGCCACGGATTTATATAGTAAAAGTGGAGGAGCTTGGTTTGCCAGACTGATCAGCAAAGCCAATGCTGACAAACTATGTGAAAAGGCTGCAAAACACCAATCCTCTCGACTGCATCAACATGCAGAAAACCTTATAAGCCAGTCCTTGTCAAAGCCAATTTTAGAAGTACTTAGCCAGGCTGTTAAAAATGGTGGAGCCACAACACAGTTTATTCAAACAAACATGGCTGTCACATCATACTTTCTCTTTAAGCAACAGATACCACACACTACAAACTGGAGGCCAATGTTAAGTGCATTGTCATTTGTTAATCCTGAAGTTTGACACTGATTCTGACCCAGACCAGCAAATGCTCACTATCTTTCTGCAATAAATTCAACTGACTGGTTAGAAGCATGCAGTGCAACAGTGAAAGACTCAGCCATTGAAAACCTATTCAGAAAATGTGCATATGTGGCAGATGAATGAAATGGGTGTCAAGTATTAAGTCACGGCATAAGTTATCTTGATTGCAGTGATAGGCCAGTAGATTAATTTCTAGATGTTCAGGTTATAGAAGAGTCTTAGAAGAGTTAAATGCTTGTAAATTGAACCCTAAAGAGATGGCTGCTTGTGCATTTGATGGAGCTGCAAACTTCTCTGGAAGACATAGTGGAGTACAAGCTTTGCTCAGAGAAAAGTGCAACCCTAATCTCTCCAATACACACTGCAGAGGCCATCTACTCCAATTAGCACTAGTATGAGCTGCAGAATCTTCAAAAGGCATTTGAAAAGCTATAAACTTAATGTCTTCATTATACTCTTTTTTCGGCAAGAGTCCAAAAGAACTGAACGTCTTGGAAAATATAGAAGATACACTGGGACTGAAGTTCAAATTAGTCCAACCTGGGAAAACCCGCTGGCTTTCTCATGAGCGATCCTTGGCTGTTGTCTTAAAATTACTGCAACCATTGTTATTGATTTTGGAAAGTATCTACCGAGATGGGACAAATCTAAGTAGTGAGGCTGGTGGACTGCTTTTGCTACTAAATTCAGAGAAGACAATTGCCCTTCTCTCTAATAAGTATACTGTTGAAACCACTTGGGTCATTAAACAATGCCATCCAGGCATCTGCTACAATAGTAGTAGATCCCTGTCCAGAAATGGAAGCTACACTTGGATCAATCAGAGAGATATCCATTGAAAACATACTGGAAGAAGCAAAGACTTCCGTTCAGAAGTTGACTAATTAGGGCACTTCTATTGACTCCTTAAATGAAGAGGACAAGAAAAATCCACACCCCTACCCTGGGGTATCCCCCATGGGCCTTAATAAGTTTGTTTAACCTTTGACTGTTTGCCAAGGGGCTGATGAGCTAATAGAGATTGTGGGTCACTAAAGTAATGAACTGTTGTGGGGAGGAGTGGCCAAGCAATCTAAGACTCATGGGAGTTGAGGAAATGATGAGCCTCTTAAGGGCCCAAGGTAGACCAGGCCTCATGAGGCTCACAGGGATAGGGAGGTTGTCAGGGGGCTGGAGAGCTTACTAGAGCCATGTCTAACATAATGCACTGCAGCAGTGCAGCTGTACCGATGCAACTGCATTGCTGCAGCGCCTCTGACAAAGACACGTTATGCTGATGGGAGAGCGCTCCCCCTTCGGCATAATAAAAAAGCTTCTGCCATTCACTACATCGGTGGGAGAAGCTCTCCCGCCGACATAGCGCTGGACACATGAGCGCTTATGTCGGTGCAAGTTATGTTGCTCAGGGGGTGATTTATTCACACCCCTGAGTGACATAAGTTATGCCGACATAGGCTACGTCTACACTAAAGCCCAAGTTTTGGGGGAGTCAAAGGCAACAGGTAGGGGGAATGTTCACTCGCTGGAACCCCTTTCGTGGGGACTAAGGAGCAATACAAGATAGCTGGATGGAACGTGACAACGGTTCAAGACTCTCTTCTTGGGAGATGGGCAGCAGAATGTGGACAGAGACTTTTCCCTGATTCTACTGATCCTCCAAGCCTCTTGCCAGGCATATTCCCACCCAACTTTCCCTTTCTGCAAGAGAGCCCCAGTCCTGTAGACATTAGGAGGCCAATTGGAGGGGAACCCCCTTCCTATCCATGTACTGATCTTGAAGGCCTGCAGAGGTTTAGAGGAATGGGACTTTTCAGTAGGTTTGCAGCAGGCAGATCTTTGTTCCTCTGGATATCTTTAAGTGAGAATAGTCAGTTAAAAGGGTGATGTTGTTACTGTTCACTTAATTTATGGTCTAGCTATCCGTCTCCTGTTCATGATTGTTTGGCCTGAAATATTACAGACACATATCAATGTTTTGAACATATATTACCATTCAAGATTGTTAAAGTTAAAAACAGCCAGTATTAGAAACCCAGGAAATTCAGAGTTGAGTTTGAATTCTCAAGTAGGACACTGATTTTCACTGAAGCAAGAACCATCCCCTTAGTTCTTTTCCAGTGAAGCCTGAGGCCTCATTTTCACTAAGAAGTTAGGTCAACCCATCTACATTACTCAGACTGAAAAATCCACACCCCTGAGCGATGTAGTTTTAAGCCGAGCTAACCCCGGTGTACACAGTGCAAGGTTGATGGGGGAATTCTTCCGATGACCTAGCTACTGTCTCTCAGGGAGGTGGATTGACTATAGCAACAGAGAATCCTTCCTGTTGCTGGTAGTGAGTGTCTGCACTGACATGCTACAGCAGCATAGCTGCAGCTGTGTCACATTTTGAGTGTAGATATAGCCTGAGGCAAAATTCCACAGTTCTGGACATAACTGTCAGTATTCCATTACATAGACTAGTCATCAGAACGTGTGAATGCAATGGTTGCAGTGTCATTGGAGAAGTGAGGCTGTGGAAAACTTATTTCACCATTCTTTCCATTGGAATTTCAGTATCCATATACAGATCCAAACCCCCAAGTTTGCATTCTGTCATTATGGACATAGGGAAACCCTTTTCAAAAGGGACATGTTCTCTGTTCTTTCAAGTATTAGAAGTTGAAAGGGAAATCATTAAGGATTGGTAATTGACAAATTCCTTATCCCAAAATTACAGATTTCATTAAAACTAACCAAAGCTTAATTTCAAAGTTAACTTGCATTTTTATAGCAATTTCTCAAAAAAAGTTTTATGCCCATAAATGTGTGGCTAAATCAGACTTGAAGAAACCAATAGATTATGGTATTTTGCCTCTTCCCATTATATTTTTAGATGTATAGATGTCCACAGCAATGGCCTGTAGACCTCTTTTCAGCTTATTTTAACACACACAAGTCACCGCCAGATGTTTTAGATGTAGAACTGTAAAAATGATCCATAAATGAAGTCATCTGTGACAGATTGCAGTTTTCCCTGCAATTGATTTATCTCCCTGAAAGAGATCCAAATCAACAAATATTCTTCCTTAAGCGTAATGATAGAAAGGTAACACTGCAATATTTTGACTCCATTCAGAGAATATAATATGGTTGCAATTCTAGTGGGGCAGAATTGTTATTTGAATGTAAGTCAGTGGCTTTCTCAACAGATGCAATTTTTAAAGTTTCTAGTATTTGGTGGTGGTTGTGGGCATTTTTTTTTTAATTATAACATTTAAAAGTTTATATGCATTTTAAGAACATTTATGTACCTGCAAGCCTTTGCCTCTTTGTAAGAGGAATTTATATTGTCATCGGGATTGCTATTGTGCTTCTGAGTTTTTCTTTTCTGTAACAAAAAATATTTAGAAAGCACTAGAGAAGAAATAAAATGTTGAAAAGATGACCGTTTGAGTTCATGAACTGTGAAGTAGGTGAGCATTAAATGCTGTAACTAGTCTTTTTAGATTTGAATTTCTCCCATTTTACAAAAGGGCAGATAAAATTCCTTTCAAGTAAGAATTTTTCCAGGTTGATGTATAACTTCAGAAGGACAGATTTATCCATATGTAATCCTTTATGCTACATCACAGATTATAATTAATATGCACTATAATTCCATAAGCAGTGTTTTCTGCTGCTAAGCGCCGACTATTTATAAGAGACATTACATCCAAACAACTGAATGAATTGAGTTGACTTTTCTTAGGTTGCTACTGTTTCATTAATACTTGGAAATACATGTGTTATAGGGATGGTGAAACTACCTTCTGTTAATGCTTGGGGTATGCCTGTTTGTATATGTGTTTAAGATGACTTGTCAATGTCAGGGAGGGACTCTAGAAAGTAAGAATTTATCTTAACACTTGCATTTATCTCCTCTTTGTACAGTACTAACCTGTTGGAGTGTAGTGTATCACTGTAGACTATAGCATTTACAATGATATAAATTTGGATGATGTCACGGATGCAGCATTGTACTGATGTTTACCTCTGTATTATGTGTAATATTTTATTTAATGTTTAATCCATTTCATTTATATTAAATGTTGTGTAATGTGTTCCTTGTAGTGTTTCTTCTGTCTGCTAAAGGCTTCTTTTTCATTCTTTGATATTCCCATTTTCATTCCTTTTTCTTCCTTTCCTGCAGGGTTGTTTGTATGTGTATTTAGACCTTGCAGGTACAGAAATATGTGTGTGTGTGTGTGTTTAATTTAGTTCCCTGGATTAAAAAGTTTCAACACACCTCAACATGGCTGCTTAATACTGGTGGTTAGGGAACAGTAATTCAGTTAAGGAGGATTTTGAAATTTCAAAATCTGGTTTCATTCTGACATGGAACAAAACCAAAATTTCAAAGTTCGCCACAAAATTGAGATCCAAAAAAGTTTTGTTTCAGAAACATTGAAAAGGCATTTTGTTTTGACCTTTTAAAAATGTTTCTGATGCTCCCCAACCTGCCCAGAGTCCTAGCAACCCAGGAGGTGGGCAGGCTGGCAGGAAATCTGCCTGGTTTCTGTCAGAATTTCATCAAGACACATCTTCATAGAACATTTAGATTTTGCTGAATATGCTAATTCTGATGAAAAAATATTTAGTTGAAAATTTTCCAACAAGCTGTACTGCTTAACCACAAAGTACTGAATCTTGTTAACATGTAACTTGATTTCAAACCTGTATCATTTTAAAGGTAAATTTATTATTCATTGTATCATATGCCTGACTGTATGGACATGCCTGTTACTTTGGTTATTCAGCATAATATTTAGAGCAGAATCCTAAAGGTAACTAATACATCTACTTTGCATAGTACTAAATATTCAGTGCTTTGCATGTATCTTGTGATTTATTGTAAGGATTAGGATTAAAAGAAATATATCCATGTTTTGGAAATTATTATGTCATTTACAGTAATGCAGATGTTGTGCAAACTTGAAAAATGGTTTCATTCAGTAGCTGATCATGTCTTAGCCTTAAGCTTTCTGTTGAAGAGTTTTCCATCACTTTTCAAAACAAATATTCCATTGCTGGTTTAGGCACTGGTTCTAAAAATGTTTACATTTATGCTTGACTTTGCACACGAGTATTTTCACCGACTTCAGTGGACTACTCGTATGTACAGATAAACATGTGCATAAATGTTTGCAAGATCAGGGCCTTGGGGCAAGATCCTGCAAAGAGGCTGCCTTGGGAAGCCCATTTTGAATAGATAGATACCTTTGAAGGATTGGATCCTTAAATGACATGCTACTAAAGTGTACTTCTGCTCTTTAAAGTGACTGTAAAAATAGCATTGTGAGGTTCCATTTATTGTCTTTCAGTGGCATCTGTATGAAGTTTGCTCATTGCTGTTAAATATTTTCCTTAATGACTTGGATAATGGAGTGGATTATAACATTTGCAGATTACACCAACCTGGGAGGGGTTGCAAGCACTTTGGAGGACAAGATTAGAATTAAAAATTATCTTGATGAATTGGTCTGAAATTAGTAAAGACAAGTGCATAGTACTATACTTAGGAAAAAAGAAATCAAATGTAAACTAGGAAATAACTGGCTAGACAGCAGTATGGCAGAAAAGGGTTATAATGGAGCATACATTGCATGAGTCAGCAGTGTGATGCTGTGGCAAAAAGGGCATATATCATTCTAGGATGTATTAACAGGAATGTCATTTGTAAGACACGGGAAGTAATTGTCCTGTGCTACTTGGCACAGGTGACGCCTCAACTAGAGTACTGTGCCCAGTTCTGGGTGCACATACTTTAAGAAAGTCATGAACAAATTAGAAAAAGTCAGAGGAGAGCAACACAAATAAGAGGTTTACAAAACATGACCTATGAGGAAAGGTTGAACGTATTGGACACGCTTAATCCAAAGAAGGCTGAGGATGGGGGGAAATATTTCTTTAAATATGGGAAAGATGGTTATAAATTGTTCAGTTTGATTGCTCAATTGTTCTGTTTGTCCAGCAAAGGTAGGACAAGAAGTAATTGCCTTTATTTGCAGTAAGGGAGATTTAGGTTAGATATTAGGAAAAACTTTCTAACAGTAAGGATGGTTATTTCCTGGAACAGGATACATGGGGGAGCTGTATAATCCCCATTCTTGGAGGTTTATAAGAACAGGATAGATAAATATTTGAATACCTGTAAGGAATGGCCTAGGTATACTTAATCCTGCCTCAGCATGGGGGGATGGATTTGATAGCCTCTCCAGGTTCCTTCCAGCCCTACATTTCTAGGATTTCTAAAAAGTAGAAAGTTGTTTTTTCTAACTGTCTAACTTGTAAACTTCCCCGAGACATGAAAGTAAAATGGTTGTTTCTGGCTCAAGCATTCTCACCAGAAATGAGGATTCTTCAGCACAAATTATGCCCTCATTTATATCTGTTAATTGAAAGCAATTAGGTTGCAAAAATGGAACTTAGTGCACTGTTTGGAACTTAAGGCTACATCCTGCAAGTATTATTTTACCAGTATTAAGATGGTAGAATAATTACATCTATGGCCAAGAGCAATATAATAGAGTTTATAATTTTGTGCATCTTGAATTTCCCCTCATGTTCCACATCTTTCCAGAAACAGTCGTTGTTATAACCACAGATTTTAATAGCATTTCACATACAGTCAAACCATTTTTAATGTTCATCTTTTTTATGTTGGATCTAGTGGCATAGTGCTCCCAACTGCCATCTGTCACAGTTCAGGGCATCTGCACCTGTATTTCCCCTCAGTGTTCCAGCAAGGGCACCCACTCTAGAGTCCCAGTTCCCCAGCAGTTCCCCCACTTGGATGGAAACGTGTTCCTCTTCCGTCTAACTAGGGTATTTCCAGGCTGCATCATTTCCTGCCTACATTGTGTTATCCTCGGCAGAGGCCGGCTGCCCAAACAGAATCTGCTTGCTTTCTCTTCAGATACCGTTAACAGGGTAATTGCTACAGCCTACTTTATTCTCAGTAAAAAACATTACCAAGAAAACATTTAAAACAGTAAAAGAACCCACACACATGCTAATTAGCTTATCAGAGTTAACTCCTGTGCTTGTTGTCCTTCATAGCCGAAGATGACTCCAGAGGCTGTTTTATGTCTTCTGGATACAATTGTGGCTAAAAAGGCCAAGGAAAGAGTGGCAGTCCTTTCTGCATGAATTGCATACGTAGTGCGATACCGAGGACGGGATTACAATCTGTGTCTCCTGAGTCTGCTGCTGTTTACAGCTCAGCCTCTGTGCCGCAAGATCCCTACAGCAGTTAATCTCAAATTGGGTAACCCCATCATTGACTGCTGCTTGCCAGAGTGATCTATCTGTTTCTGATGTCTCTAAGCATTAATGTTGCATTGTTTCAAATTACGCTTCAATGTGTCCTTGAAGCATTTCTTTTGGTCACTTTGTAGGCAGTTGCCCAATTTCAGTTTGCCATACTGCAGCTACTTTGGCATCCTGGTGATGTCCATCCTTTACACTTGACCAGCCCAGAGTAATTGTGATGCAATAAGCATGGTTTCAATCCCTGTGGAGTGACTACTTCCAGATTCTCATTAATGGCAACTTTTGGAATTAGTAGACACTGGGTTTTTCACCCACGGTGTAGTTTGAAAATGGAGGATTGGAAGTGGGTCATTTGCATTCCCCAGGTACTTCCTAGGATATCCAGTTCACAGGTATTGTTCCAAAAAGTCCTTTGAAGTTTGTAAAAGCTTCCAGAGATTAGTCAGTCTTCAAGAGAAGGTACAAACATACAGGCCCACAATAACACAGACAGAATTGTGTTTTTAATACAATGGAACCCAAAGATGTTCAACTTAATTTGATAAAGTTCATTCAGAATATTGTCAGTTTGTCACACCATTTTCATATAAACCCTTAATGAAAATACTTCTTCTTTAAACAAATGTTTGCCTATGTTTATTTGAAACACTACAAACCCTGCATATCTCATGTTAAAGATACTGTTTCATCCCAGTTCCCACACGACATTAAAGGTGTGATATCACCTCTTACTACAGAAGCCCTGTTGTGCTTTTATATCAATCATCCAGTAATTATGCTGAAGTTGATTTTGCTTGGTATAATTGCAGATCCAGAAGTAAAATGAGTACTTCACAATCAATAAGATGTGCTTCGAAATCATGATGGCAGTACTGATTGGACCACTGAGTTTTTGTCAACTTGGTAAGTTACTTAATTGTGTATACAGTACAAAGAAATAGCAGTGCTGATCATGCTAGTGGTCAGTAAAGATTCCATGGCATTTTTTATAAGAAGAGGGGTGCTCTGGAAGAACTTGTTGCATTCTGCATCCCTAAATTCCCCTGTACTTTCAGATGGATAGAGGATTTTTCATTTCCTGTCCTAAACTTTTGGACACTATTGCTGTATGATTTTAAATCATTGGAATTTATCAGGGTCCAGCAGGGTTAATACCCTAACATTATACAACTAAAAAATCTGGCTCATCTGCCATTTTAACAGGAAACCGCTTTGGCAGATTCATTTAACTCTGTAGAAAAAGCAACAGAATAAGCGGTGAATTTATTCGTCCTGAAGATTCCCCGTTTAACTTGCAGATCATATCCCTTTGCATTCTCATTCCTCCTCCTCTAATCTAAATCAAGATATACTTCTTCCAGTTTGTTGTTTCTTTTGCTATCTGAGGCCAGAACTACACACACACACACACATTGTGTACCAATATCACTATTTTGGTTAAGGGTGTGATTTTAAAAAATAATATTGAAATAGCTTTGCTGGTACAATCCCCTGTATGAATGCAGTTATACTGGTATAAAAGTGTCTTCTACCACAATAGCTTATTCCTCTTCCAGTACATGAATAAGCACTTTTATACCAGTGTAACTGCATCCACATTAGCAGGTTGTACTATTTCAACTGTACCAGTATAGTTGAAGTGGTACAACTTTGTATCTATTCAGGACCTCAATCATACTGAAGAAAGAGCACTCTATAAAGGAAAGTAGTAGCTGAAAGCTGGCACTGTTGCACAGGTGTAATCTGTAAAGCTGTGGGGGTTTTTTGTTTTGTTTTTTAAAAAAGGTCCAAAATGGCTGTTGTTGGTCAGCAACAGTAATGACTAAACCTTGTGATGGCCTAAACAGAAAGAGCTCTCATCCATAATTATAGCTGTTTTGATCACTTCACACTAACTCAACAGATGTTCTAAGCTTCAGAGTGACATTTAATGTCATTGTGTGTTCTACTTGTGGCATTGTGTCTGGAGGGTGTTGTACTGGGATATTTGTGTTGATTTGTGCGTGTGGTGAATGAGGGGCACATGCTGTTGTGAGGGCGGTCGGTGTGTTTGGCATTATTGTGCATCCTTGTTATATGGGTATGTAACGGGGTGCACTTACCTCTTCTGAGCGCCCCCTTGGCCATGTGCGTGCCTGCACACTCACTCCTGTTTCTCTCCGATTGTCCCTCCTCTGGAAACAATGTCTTCCCCCTCTTGGGGCTTCCAAGCTACAGCTCTCCATCTGGGCCACTATAGTTCAGTTCCCCCTCTGGGGTGCCTCACTGTCCAGGCCACTTCTCCCAGTGGCTAATGGGCAGGGGGACCCAGGCCCGCTTACTACTCCGGGTCCCAGCCCAGGGACATTGTAGATAGCCGCTGTCGCTGTGTCCCTTTATCTAAAACGCTGCAGCTCTAATTCCCAGGCCACTTCCCTGTGGCCCTGTGCCATCTTCACCCTTACCTCAGGGCCTTGTCCTGATGGAATCCCTACAACCAGCTCAGGGCTCCTTCTCGCTCTTCCTGGCTTCTGGCAGCACTACCTCATCTGAGGTCCTGTACCTCTGTCAGCCAGCCACACACCATCCATACTCCTTCAGCTCCTGCAAGGAACTGAACTCCCTATGGCCCTGCAGCTCTTCTTATACTAGGCTGCTGGGCCCTGATTGGCTGGGTCCCACACAGCCACTCTAGACAGCTTGGAGGACCCTCTCCACTGCCCTTTTCTGGGGTGGGGTATGGCAGGGCCTCAAGGTCTCTAGCAGGGGGCTTCAGAGGGTCTGGTGTACCTCGTCACAGGGTAATTGTGTTGGTTGGCGTCTAGGGAACTGTGCTGGGAGATTTGTATTGACTTGTGTGGATGGCTGTTGGTGCACAGGTATGGCAGTTGGGCCAACTAATCCACCAGTGGTGCAGTCTCCCTCATACAACTAATGAAATTGCTGAATGCAAATTAGCTGTAGAATACAGGTATACTGCACAAGTTTAATTTACAGTATCTGTACACCACACTGTATAATTTGTAAAGTCAGAATAGCTGAAAACTTAATAATTGGATGGTAAAAGACGGCAAAACCCAGTGATGGTTTAGCCTGGTGATATTCTGAACAAAAGGAATCCTCTACCATTCTTGTGGCTGCTTCCATTGCTTCGCATTGGCTCAGCAGACGTTTTAGGTTTCATAGTGACACATAGCGTGACATTCCTGGAATCTTATTATATTGCTGACAAATATGATTTCATGTTAAGGCTTTCCAAGTTTCTGTTGATGTAAGGAAACTCGGTTGTTGAGGGCAATGTGAATTCTCCAGAATAGGAATTTCACCCATTGTGCTTGCCAAAGAAGTTACACTTTTAAAAAAATATTAACTGTTGAGGACAGAAACTAAACCTTCTACAAAATTGATACGTTTTATAGCTGTAGTTTTAGTTACTATTTTTTAAATTAAAGATAACTTGTATCAACAATAGTGTTTATCTTCTTACAGAAGTGGTAGGGCCTCATCCAACTCCCACTGAAGTCACTTGAAAACTTTCTATTTATTTCGTTGGAAGCTGTATCAGTATCATAACAAGGCAGTAGTAATATTATTTTATTTGTGTAGTGGAAGCACCCAAAATATACTAGCTGCTACATCTATGGGAAGAGAGAGTTCCTGCCCCCAAAAGCTTAAAATCTTAACTTATATGTTACTCTACATATTATAAAAGTTATAGCAATTACTTATTTTTAAAGCAATGTTTTACTATTCATCCCACTAGACCAAACTTTATAAAATAGTTGATAATCTAATGCAGAAAATAAATTGTTCTAGTTCTCTTGACTTTCTACTCTCTTTAACCACAGTTCTATTGTGGATTTTTGTTGTGCAGTCATAGGGAGGAGGAAAGAGTGTGACAGGAAGGATGTCTTGTGGTTAAGTCACAGACTGGAACTCAAGAGAAAAGGTTTCTGTTGGGCACCACCACAGATTTACTGTGTGATTTTGAGCAAATTGCTTAATCTCTGTGTGTGTCAGTTTCCAAGGATACTGAGAGGATAAATTTATTATGTGCGAGGCATTTAGTTACGATAGTGAAGAACATCACAGAAATGTCTATAAATACATTTGTCTGCAGTTTCAAGGATTCTACACTAGTATCTTATTGTTTAATTTCAGTAATTAGAACACTTCATTTATACTATAATAAGAGCAATTAAGGGGTATTTCCAGGAAATAATTAGTCTGGAAGTCTTTCTCCATGTACAATCAAATGTTATACTGTATTACATGTAGCATTATAAGCATGCATGATTGAGTTAAAAGCTTGTCTTTTCAATTATAGCAAGTAATTTGCTATTTCAGAAAATATTTTTAGACCTCTGGGGACATTTCACTTTATTTTGTATCTCATTTGTCTGCATTGTGATCATGTAGTTTATTTCACTGCTAAGTAGTATATCCCTCCTCTCATAGACTGACACTTTTAAATTAAAACAAGAATTACTTTCCCTAATAGAATATTCAGACAATTAATACAAAAATGTTACTAGCTTATATCAATGCTGGATAATTCCTTCCAATGTCCCCAAGCTTATTAACCTCCTTCTTAACCTGGGCTGATGTCCCACTAGAATCTTGCACCCACTTTGATTTAAGGTGGGTTTGCCTTAATTTACAGTTCTCCATTCAGTGGTCATGTATTTTAAGTTTTGTCCTAAGACTCCTTTCATCCTTTCAAAATCTTCCATGCTGTGACTTTTGTTAAAAGCTTAAAATGGTTATATTATTATTTATTGTAGCATCTAGGAGTCTTAGCCCTGGACCAGAACCCCATTGTTCTAGGTGCTGTACAAACAAAATAAAAAGGTTGTCCAAGCCCCAAAGATCTTACAAATGAAGTATAAGATAGGAAGTATAGCAGTAGATACCAACAAGCAGGAGTATTAAAAAAAAAAAAGAGCCAATGTTGGTCAGCATGATAGGCAGTGGTATCAGTGCAACAGTGGCCTACTTGTTGATTTTTTGGAGGCATCACGGTAAATGAGAGTTTTAAGGAAAGATTTGAAGGAGGATGATGAGGTAACTTTGTGGGTGTTTATCGGGAGCTCTTCCCAAGTGTGAGGGTCAGGATGGGAGAAGGTACAAAGGTGCTTGTTTGAAAATTTAACAAGTGGGCAGTGGAGGCTGGCATTATTGGCCAGTTGAAGGTGGGGGTTGACATCTGAATAGTAAATGAGAGATGGTAAGGAGGGTGGGGATAGACCGTGAAGGTCTTTGAAAGTGAATACAAGCAACGTACATTTGATGCGATAAAAAAGAGGGAGCCAGAGAGGGGTAATGTGGTCAAAGCAATGGGCTAAGGGAATGAGATTTGCAGCAGCATTCTGAGTGAATATAAGTGGGGCAAGACTGCATTTTGTCGAGGCCAGAGTAAAGGATGTTGCAGCAGTTGAGACACTAGATGATGAGACTCTAGATGAGGGTTTTAGCTGTGTGGATGAAAGGAAAGGGTATATTTTAGAGATGTTTTGCAGAAAGAATCTGCAAAATTCAGACATAGCTGGGACATGGGTACCTAGAGAGAGGTCCGAATTGAAGATGATGCCCAGGTAATAGGCCTGACTGACAGGCAAGATGCTGGTGGTGTCCACAGTGATTGAGGAAGGAGGGAGCGTGGATGGCTTTTGTGGAAAGATTCAGAGCTCAGTTTCAGCCATGTTGAGCTTCAGCTAACAGCTAGAGCCCTGCACGCATACAAATTTAGATCCGCGGATGCAGATATCTGTGGATATAAACCTGTATCTGCAGAACCACACGGCTCTCCCCGGAACCCGCAGCGGCGAAAGGAGCAGAACGTGGGGCCACCGCTCCCAGGAGCCAGTGCCCCAGTGCAGCTGTACCACCCTCCAGCCCTGCCCACTGGGGTGGGCACCAGGCTCACCAGCAGCTGTCCCTGGTCTCACTCTTGTGTTCAAGCGGCATGCACGCCCCCAGACAGGAAATGCAGACAGCTGCATGGAAGGGATGGGGGCAGGGCTGGGAATGGAGCAGCAGGTGGTACAGCTACGCTGGAGGAGCTGCCGGCCTGGGCCACTGGCTCCTGGGAGCGGCGGCCCCACGTTCTGCTCCTTTCGCCACTGCGGTTCCCGGGAGAGCCCTGCGGTTCCATGGATACTGATTTATATCTGTGAGTATCCGCATCCGCAGAAATAAATTTTTATCCGCGCAGGGCTCTACTAACAGCTAAACATCCACAAGGAGATGCCAGAGAGACAGTTGAGATTTTAGTTTGGAAAGAAGGAGATAGGGATTAGGTAAATGAAAGCAGTGAATTATATGTTGCAACTCTAACAAGCTACAATATTTCAGAAGTCCACACTCCTGACATGTAGCCACCAAGGCACATGTGAACATATCACATCAATATTCCTCAAGTACTACTGGCTCCATATCCCTTTCCAGATAGAATTTTTAAGGCCTGGACACTGACTTGCCAGGTACTTAATAGGTTGGGGTCTGAGCTACCTCAAAAACCAATTATCCATTCACAACCCTCCATGACAGTGCTCTAAAAGAACTTTTCAACTAGGCTGACCCAAGCTAAGATTGTTGGGTCTGTGGAACAGAGTATTTTCAGCAGCAGGAACCTGGCTAAGTAATACCTTACCAGGGGAGATCAAAGTGAGCCTGAGTGACAGTGTACATGGATCTGAATGATCCAGGAAAATGCCATCCCACATTCTGGAAGATTGGAGGAGAGAAAGAAGATGGCAAGATGGGGGGAAGAGTAAGAAAAGAGCACCCACACATACATACTGGGGACAAGGGAGGCTGTGAGAACATTTCCATTTACTGGGGCTGTCTTTAATTATTATATAGTGCTTAAATATCACAATGATATGCAATTTAGAAACTCCTGAGCTATCGCTGATCACCTCCTTAAGGATAGTAATGGAAAAGCATTTGATACAGAAAGGAAATAATTCAAGTGCAGTTTCATCAAGAAAAAAATGGTATAATCTGAAAGGAAAATGATGATGATAGAGATAGAGAACAAGATTAACAGGAGTACTTGTGGCACCTTAGAGACTAACAAATTTATTTGAGTATAAGCTTTCGTGGGCTACAGCCCACTTCTTCGGATGCATATAGAGTGGAACATATATTGAGGAGATATATATACACACATACAGAGAGCACGAACAGGTGGGAGTTGTCTTACCAACTGGCCTCTCAGAGTTGGTAAGACAACTCCCACCTGTTTATGCTCTCTGTATGTGTGTATATATATCTCCTCAATATATGTTCCACTCTATATGCATCCGAAGAAGTGGGCTGTAGCCCATGAAAGCTTATGCTCTAATAAATTTGTTAGTCTCTAAGGTGCCACAAGTACTCCTGTTCTTTTTGCGGATACAGACTAACACGGCTGCTACTCTGAGAACAAGATTAGTATCACTAATAGTAAATGAATAAGAACTCTAATTTATCATTGACAAATACTGTAGAACACACATGTACCATTTCTCTAATGAATAAATATATATACACATGTTTTCATTTCCAGTGTACCTCAGCATTTTGACCACTACTTTGTTCAGCTTGCCAGGTAAGAATTTTTATTGTATTTTAAGCACAATCCTTGGAATAGCTCAAAAGATGTGTATACTTCCATCCGGCATCCTTTTGACTTCACTATGCATTTCCATGTAAGAAAGTTATATGGATAATATCCTGTAGGACAGTCCCATGCACTTGTGCCTCCAATGCAATGAATGTGCAATTTAAAATGAATTCATCTTCAATCTTGTAGTTTTCTTATCTTTTGGGGGGCTGATATTTAACTAATTGGTGGGTAGAATTACCATGTATAATGGTATTGCATTTGCTGTCCTTTTCGAATGCTTCTTAATCTTAGCAATTTTTTCTTTTAATCTAGAAGCATCTGTGATAAATCCACCTCAGAACTTAACAATGCGCTCTGAGAATTTCCAGCACACTTTATCATGGGAACCAGGAAGTAATACAACTATGCCAACATACTATAATGTGAAATACATAGGTCTCAGGTTTGTTTCCTTTCATACTGTACATGAATTTGTACTTTTTCTTACTTAGTAGTCAAAATATTCTATTGACTATTTTGTTTTCCAAATAGATTTTCTGAAATTTGCCATTCATTGGATACAAGGGAAAGAATTAGGTTTTAAGATATGAGTAGCTATTTGAACAATTTTAAACAAGTACACATTAATTCCTAGAGCAAATTTGTACATGGAAGAAACCTGTATTTATCAAAGGAATGATAACTTCAACTTTTGTTGATCATTTCTGTTACTTTCTGTTCTTATTCTTTCATCAGTGCAAAGTACTGTACCTTAATTGAGAGATTGGACCACAAGCCCTTTGGAAGTGTGATGGATTGGCTGACTGGTGCTGAGCCATACTATATTTGACAGTGCATGTGTGCAGAGCACACTGAACTTTAAATCAAATATTTTTCAAACTGGTGATAACATATATGCTGAGTGCCCCACATAATCTGGGACACTGGGCATATAACAACACCGAACAAAGGTTCGATAACTATAAATAAAAATAAATACATTTAAACTATTTTTTTGTTTTCCTTTTTGGATTTCACTCCAAACTCTCCCTTTTCCCAGTGTAACACTGTTCAGTTCCTGTTCTCCCACCCCACTCCAGAATGCCTCATTCTGTGCCATCACAGGTACCAGGAAATTTGGCAAGCCAACAGACACTGCCAATAAGAGGTTACCTAAATGGTATTTAAAAAAAAAAGACATCCACATTTAAAAAAAAAACAATTTTATAACCTTAAGAATATAAAATAAATTAAACTTTTCAAGAACATACCATGTCATGTTTTAAATGCTGCTTACCTTTGATGTTCCATAATGCAGTGTGGCTTCCTAATATTTTTGTCATAACAGAAATACGATCTGTGTCATCATTACAGAACTGGAGACATGGGAAGAGGTACCTGAAATGGGATCCCATCTGGGTGCTCAATGTTATATGTCAAATGCTGTTCTGTCTCAGGCTGTCTTGAGACATGCAAACAACTTTCAGGGTTAAACTATTTTTTTTAAATAATCCTTTGCAGGTCACATTTAAGTAAAAAGGATTCTTCACCATTCTATTTATTATTTGTAATACAGTAGCATGTATGGACCCATCTCCGATTGGAGCCCTGTTGTGCAATGCAGTGTGAAAACACATAATAAGAGAGTCCTTGCCCCAGTGAGTTAACATTTTAAATAGAGAAGATGAAGGGTTCAGGAGAAGCGGAGTATGACCTACAAGCAGAGTGAAAAATGTGAGGGGCTGCAAACATTGTTAGTTTCCAGATTTTGTCGTGGTGGTGTTTTGATTTTGGGTAGGGTTATATTGAGAAGAAATTAGTTTGTACATAACCTATATGGACCAGGAAAGGAGCCAATATGATCCTAAAATAGATTAACCCTACTAGAGTGAGTAGATTGGGGTAGCCTTTTGAGAAGAGGAGCAAGTGGGGTCCCTCTTCAGGAAGTTTATTTTATGTTGCCGAGGTGAGTGGGAGATCCTGTGCAAAGCTTATGATTGACCACTTCTTGTATATCATTTTTGTTTTTATCCCTTAATCATTCTGGTTTGTTGTGGTTTGAGATTTTGTTTTTTCAGGTTTCTTTGTCAAACATGTACCTCTCTTCCACTCCCCATGTAGGTACACTGTAAATAAACCATACGGATTTTACTAGTCTTTGTCGTTTTGATTAATTTTGACACTATTTAAGGTGAGAGCAGTGATCGCTTCATCCAGTGCATCTCTGAGTTTTCATGTTACTCTCCAGAGGTACAGTCACAAATCAGAAGATCCTTTGAACAACACTGATTTTTTTTTCTTTCAACTTAAAGTGGATCAGAAAAGGAATGGAAAATGGCTAAAGAATGTTCAAATACCACATGCCTATTCTGTAACTTGACAAAGGAGTATGAAGAATATACTTCTACCTACATAGCAATGGTTCAGAGAGTCACAGAACATGGAGAATTAAATTCATCTATTCTTGTATTCTCTCCATATACATCCAGTAAGTTTTCGCTTACTATTCTATTTTATCTGCATTTGTTCCATTTTCTTGTTTTTATTCCCCGCTATACATAACCAGTGTTTTACTAATGGTACTATAAGTAACTCCAAAGTAATTTAGTTGGTGATATACTATTTTATGTAAGATGTTTTGAGCTAACATATCATCTAGAGTATATATAATGTTTTATAATCAATCATGTATACATAATACATGGCTTGAATAGTTCTTATGAATAGAAACAAGCTACAGTTTTGAAGGAAAAAGCAAATGTTGGAATAGATTTCCTTCCACTGTGCAGATATAAGAATCAATTTCTTTTATGTGTTTTCATTACAGACTTTTATAAAGGTCGTAGCATCATTTAGGGCATTTGAGAGTAGACATTAAAAAAAATTACTACCTTTATAAATTGCATAATCTACTTTTTTGAAGATAATTAATTGGTTAAGTGTTGAACAGGCAAAAACAAAAGGTGAGGGGTGGAGGAATATCTGTTTTCATTCTAGCTGTCACCTGGATTTCTCCCTACCCCCTTTGGTATGTCTCACATAAACACCAGATGCTCATTAGCAATGATTGCCTAATACTGCTAGAGGCTGCTTCTCCCTGGAGTCCTATTAACAATATCGCCACACTAATTTCTTTTTTTCCTCTCCTGAAATAAGGACCATTTATGTTGGGGAGCAAGTGGTTAAACTGAACAGAGAGACTACTGTACCTCATGTTAGGTACAAGGTTACAGAAATAGTATCAACTCAGATCAAAGACTCTGAAATACTTTAATTGTAATGCTATCGAGCCAGGATAACATTTTCATGAATGGAAGTTTCTCCATTAGTTTTAAATATAATGGTTAAGCTATTTTGCATCTCAAATTTGCAGGCCTTCAGGGAACAGTGTAGCCCTTATTGCAACTTGAATTGACTTATATAGCTTCCCCCGCACACACACCCTTGTTCCTGTCCTCTTCTGTCCAAACATCAATGCCCATTTATCTGGTGAAGCAGAGAATCCTGAACTTGAAAATAATGTAACACTTTTCCTCCGCTGACTCATCAACATAGTGCCTTACAATGAGATTGTTCTAAAAAATTGGAAATGGTAAATTGTACCTTGTAGTCAGACTTCATTGTTCCAAACACCTATTTTTCATAGATATGTATCAGAAAAATAAAAATATTACTCTGTAACAGTGTTTTCCAGCTGTTTCGCATTTATGGATACGTTTTCATGGATGAGGGTGCACTAGCATCTTTCCCATGCCACCTCTATGTTTGCTGTTTTGTAAAGTTGCAGAAAAGTATTATCAGTTTACTGAAGAGCCAAGCTCAAATGGTAAATGTTTTAACAAGGGCAATTTATCTATTTCTTTTCTTTTCTTTTCCTGGTACATATTTAAACCAAGATGGCCCTAAGTAGAAATGCAGGGCTGTTCTGATCCATTACCCTAAAGCATCTGATTTACTCCTACCCATAAAATAGGAAGGGTTGGAGCCTCTCTGTCCTTGGCAGAAGGATTTGAGGCAGAGACAGATGACTCTTGCAGTCAAAAACCATGGGAACAACCACGTTCAGGTGAAAGCTTAGGTTGAGGTTTATTGTTGTTTTGTATAAATTAAGCAACAGGCAAACTACAGGAAGGGGTGGGGAGTAAGATTTGGACAGTATTAAGTGTGTGCATGCTCCTGTTTGGAGCAATGTCAGAACGCCACCTCTTTAAAATGTTTAATTATTTTACCTATATGATTACAATAATGAACCAGACAAGTAGTTAGCACTTACATAGCATGTTTTAGATTTTTCAAAGCTCTGTGTAGACAATAACTAATTAGATCAAAACACAGCACTTGCAGAAGGATCAGTGAAGTGCAAAACTTTTGACCTTCAGGTTTTGGAGATTCTGCTATGTTGTGCAGTGGAGAAAACGTCTGCATAGTTTTTAAAGTCAGGGAATTGTCAGAGCTCATGGCTCCCCAAACCCCTGGGCGTTCTGAGAAACAGGATCTCCAGGCATTGTTTTGAGGGCAAAAGTATTCATGCAGAAGCCAGGCTCAGGATGGTATTCCTCAGGTCCTGCCTCACAGTCACCTGCAAGAGTGCATCTTCCTTTGGAGCTCTGCGGCCAGTGGTTCCCAGCCAACAGTTAGTCCCTTTGTCTACCTTCCAAGGGGTATTTGTGTGTGGAGGGGCCACCCGCAGGGATTAATTCATATGGGTATTTCAAGTGTTTAACTAGAAGATGCTGCCACTGAAAACAATGTTCACCTCTTCCCCATCAGCCTGTACTCACTTCCAAGCCAAACAAACAGAGCCTTAGTTGCACAGAATTCACACAGAAGGGCTTCTGTGTGGGGCTGGAGAAACAAGGGATGCTGCTGTTTTGGCTCAACTCCCCTCTCTTCCCACCCTCCTCCCCAAATCCCTTTTCTCCCATGGTAGTTTTTGGATTGTTTTAGGTTTTACTCTGTTTTTATTCCCTCTGCTAAAAAAATTGGAGGAACAATTTTCCCCTGAATCTTTGATAATTTCAAGCCCTTTTGGGCAACTAATTAGTCAATCATCTGACACATGGGAATTTACTTGATTTTTACAGCTTGTCTAACTGATGTTACATGTATAAATGTAGTTATATTTTTGGGGTTTGTTTTCTTTTTCTTTAAACAGCATACTTGGGTCCACCAGCAGTAAATCTTACTGCTTGTCCAGCCTGCATAAATGTGACAGTAAAACTTCCAGCCGCATATTTAAAAGAAAGTTCTTTAATTGCTATATATCAAAAACTTGATTATACGATAACAGTGGAATCATTTGATAGAAAGGAAAAGGTAAGTAACTTGTAGTTTTTTAAGATTTTAAGAAAAACGTACAAAGCATAAAATATAAATTGGCTTGAGCAGTAAGGAAGCTTGCTGAAGATGATCTCTGTCGTATCTTATCCTAGCTCTTTATATGAATAAGACTATTGTCAGTGGTTTACACTACTTAGGATAAATATGAGCCTTCTTCAGGCATGAACTGATGATTTGGGTACAGGAGGAAATCCTTCTGCCCTTCATTCCACCCCCCAGTGATAAAGTATTCACCAGTAAGTGCAGTGTAGGGGATTCTCTTCATTCCTTTGAAGCATCTGACATTGGCTACTGCTAGAGACAAAATAGCTGATTAGGTAGACTATTGGTTTGTTCTGGTATGTCAGGTCTTATGGTATCACATAGTATTGCAGGTCTTATGGTATCACATAGTATTGATAAGAAAAGTAAACTCAGTGCTAGTGAATATCAAAAGTGCCTTTTTTCCCCTCTAGGAGCTCCCCATCCAAATTTTAAATTGTAGTGAGCCGTTCCTGCAACTCACTTGAAAAGTAGAGAACACATTTACATTGTCACTTTCACCCTGAAGGATCCCAGAGTGAACTGTATAAGGAGATCACTTCTCCCGCCTCTAAAATGAATCTTGAAGGTTTATGACATTCTAGGGTGTAATTGAGACCACTGTGGGGCAGTGTCACTCTTGCTCTGCAATCCTGGGTGCCACACAATGCTTTGCTGCTGTATCTTCCACTTGGGCTGCTCAGAAACAGCTTTGCAGCATGCGGGTAACACCCTTAGTATCTGTGTCTAGCTGTAATCTGCCAGTGACACATCAGTCTCACACTCGCTTCCACCAGCCTTGGTGACCACTTGCAGGGTGACTCCAACACACTCCCAGTCCTGGATTTTCCCCCAAAACCTGTGTTCTGTACTACCCGGCCCTCTCCTGGACAGTCCAGATCTATTAGGTCCATTGCCCCTCTAAGGGGATAAGTATACAACAGTCTGCTACCCTAAAGGGAGCTACACACATGGTTCACAACAATGGATTACTTTTGATTAAAGAATAAAACAAGTTTATTTAACTACAAGGAAATGGGGTTTAAGTGAGTACAAGTATAAGGCATTAAATTCACAAATGATACAAGAGAAATAAAGATAAAGTGCTTCCTAGTACTAAAACTTAACAATCTTGATTTGGTTCAAGGTGTAGTCTCTTGCCACATGTTTCCAGTAACATTGCTGACCAAATTCACAGACCAGGATCTTCTCCAAGAGTCCAAAGGTTGTTTCTTTTGTTGTCTTAGGTGAAAGAAAGAGAGGGATAGGGAGAGAGAACTTGGAGTGTTTTTGCCCCTCACTTTTATAGTTCAGTCGCCTTCTGAAATGCATTTTCCTGAAGGTTACCCCTCGATAATGTTCATTCTCACTGTGAGGACAGAGACAAGGAGTCTGGTGGTGAAGAGGGTCCATGCTGTTGTTTGCTAAGATGCAGATTTGTTTGTTCATGCTCCCCCTTCCTTGCCAAAGAATGACCACTTGGTAGGTGATTGCCCATGAACTTCGATGCCTCCTGGCTAGAGGCGTTAGCTTGTCCTTTGTCTTTGAGAAACTGGTTTACCCAGACTTTTCTGGTAAACACATTTCAGATCTAATTTCTACTTATCTTTATAACTTTACATATAATGTTGTTGTTCACATTTCACCTTGATATGATTGACAAGCCAGTTATTAGTTTTTAAATGATATCTTACAAGGCATATTTCATACAAAGATTATTACTATGGTGTGTAGGGTGTGACTACAGGGGTGCATTCGGTCACACATTTGTTCAGTATTACATGACAACAGATTGGGACAGACATTGCATAAGAATTCTCTCCAGATGAAAATGTGATCTGGGTTCATTACTGACTCAGAGAGAAGTGCAAGAAGTATTTCCACAGTGCCTGTCACAGTGGTATCTAATCACCAAAATATGAGTGATTCAATTACACTGTTTTCTGCAGCATCTAGGCCCCCTATCTAAGAACTGACCTAGCCCAATTCAGCTAAGCTTCTGAGATCAGATGTAACCAACATTAATAATCAAAACCATTGAAGGGGACTCTTCTAAAAGCCTTTAATAATCCACTGTGAAGACAGATACATTTGAAGAAAGAGAAAAGGAATGTAGATACAAGACTGTTAGCTTTTCTACTGAACAGCAAAAGTGCCGTTTTATGGTGCACCATCTTCTTGCTAATGTAGAACTTGTAAGATTGAGTTATCTGTAATGACACCCTTTTAATAAATTGAATCCAGTGGACAGAAGTGTAGGGTCAGTCCCTGAGCTCTAGTAACTGCTTTCCTTCTCTCGAAAACTGAAAAAGTGCTATGCTTCCTCCCCCCCCAACCCCCACCCCCAACTATACAACTCAGTTGTACTTGCTACTGTACAGCTTCACAATGGGATATTAAAATAGCTATTATAGGCACCGTTTTTTTTTAATCAGTGTTTAACAACTCTGTTTAGACAAACAGGTTTCAATAAGATATTGTTTTCATGGCAGATTCCTATTAAGAATGAAACCTCTGAAGAAAGCTTTAGCTATGTTGTTGGAAGCTTGCGTTCAAATACAAATTATTGTGTGTCTGTTGCTGTGGCTGCATCATTAAAACGTCTTTCCATCCCTTCGGCCTTGAAATGTGTAATCACCAAGTCCAACACTCAACCAGGTATCACATATTTTAAAGTTTGGTGGGGGAGAGAGTCAGGTTGTCATATGGTTGTTTTTTAGTTTTTAATAGTATTTTCAGAAAAGGGAAACTGGTAAATATCCCAGTAAGAGAGAAAGCATCTTTTGATAGACATTTGGTTGGACCTATAAATGACGTATGAGGTACCTGATATCTTTGGCTAATCCTGCTGGCTGTACAAATAGCCCTTTAATTGTTTTCAGTGATGCAGAGCTGTCCTTTTCAATCTTAAATAAGTGTGTAATATAAAATAAGATAAATTGGAAATCTCTCCTGCATCTATTGGGTTTTACTCAGTATGTTTTTTTTTTCCATTTGCAGGTTATGGTATAATTCCAATCCTAAATGGTGGACTTGTTGCATTGATAATAGGCATCTTCCTACTAGGACTGTATAAAGGAGGTTTCATTTGCTTAAAAAGTAAACCGTGGCCAAAAGTTTTGGTACGTCTTTTTCATATTTAATTTACCTGGTGGGGGAGAGGGAAGGGCTCATAATGTTTATACAGCAAGTAGCAAGATATATTCTTCATTAGATAGAAGTTAAGCAACAAACATTTGCCCATTTCTGATTTCCTTCTCCTAGGAAAGGCGCAATGAGCAGTGCTTTGGGTCACTTTAAGGCTCTACTTCCTTGTGAATCAGAATGCTAACATCCCTTGCCCACTTCTGAAATGGGTGCTGTGACCTCTCTTGGCTGGGGTTTTCCCTTCCTCCACAGAGCATGCTCCAACATGCTCTCCCCCGAGATTCTTTCATAGAATCATAGAATATCAGGGTTGGAAGGGACCTCAGAAGGTCATCTTGTCCAACTCCCTGCTCAAAGCAGGACCAATCCACAACTAAATCATCCCAGCCAGGGCTTTGTCAAGCCTGACCTTAAAAACCTCTAAGGAAGGAGATTCCACCACCTCCCTAGGTAACCCATTCCAGTGCTTCACCACTCTCCTAGTGACAAAGTTTTTCCTAATATCCAACCTAAACCTCCCCCACTGCAACTTGAGACCATTACTCCTTGTTCTGTCATCTGCTACCACTGAGAACAATCTAGATCCATCCTCTTTGGAACCCCCTTTCAGGTAGTTGAAAGCAGCTATCGAATCCCCCCCCCCCCCCCCGTTCTTCTCTTCTGCAGACTAAACCAGCCAAGTTCCCTCAGCTTCTCCTTGTAAGTCATGTGCCCCAGCCTCCTGATCATTTTTGTTGCCCTCCGCTGGACTCTTTCCAATTTTTCCACATCCTTCTTGTAGTGTGGGGTCCAAAACTGAACACACTACTCCAGATGAGGCCTCACCAGTGCTGAATAGAGGGGAATGATCACATCCCTCGATCTGCTGGCAATGCCCCTACTTATTCAGCCCAAAATGCCGTTAGCCTTCTTGGCAACAAGGGCACACTGTTGACTCATACCCAGCTTCTCATCTGCTGTAACCTCTAGGTCCTTTTCTGCAGAACTGCTACCTAGCCACTCGGTCCCTAGTCTGTAGCAGTGTATGAGATTCTTCCATCCTAAGTGCAGGACTCTGCACTTGTCCTTGTTGAACCTCATCAGATTTATTTTGGCCCAATCCTCTAATTTGTCTAAGTCCCTCTTGTCAAAGTTAGACTTAGGACTCATAGTTTGTCAGACCACTCTGTTTTATTAGCACAGCGCTCTGCTAATACATTCAGATAATGTGAGCCTCCATGCAAGATTCAAACTGTCTTATTTATACAGATAAAAGAGTGCGAACTAAACAAAGGGACAGAGAGAGCAAAATTGTAAAATATGCATGGAGCACAAAATGCATATCCTGCTTCCTTGTTAACTCTTATCAATCTAAGACTAATGCTTCACCGGTTGCCCTTAAGTGGCAAGTTAAGCAGTTAATGTCTGCTTTCCTGCATTTCTCATTTCTACTTAAAGGTACATACAGCATTCTTTAATTCATTCTATTTCTTTAATATAATTCATTTCACTTTCACAATCCCTCCTTTCGGTCAAGCTTACGCAAAGACCAACAATTACTGGGTTCCACATATTAATAGTTCTTTATCTCTTCGTTCATCAGTGATATTTAACATCATCATATTAGCACTCTGTTTTGGGGCAGTCACCTGGGTGGCATACCTTACACAATTTTGGATACAACAGGAGATTAACTGAAAACATACAAAAATCATTAGGATTCCACAAAGGATAGTCAGGGCTCCCTGAAACAACCAGTTTCCTATGCCAGAGAAATTGAATAGGTTACTTAGCCACTTCCATAAAGAACTTGGCTCTTCATGGGGAAGATATGCAATTTGTTCTAAGTGACTAGCGCGATCTATTACCTCATTGGTGTCGTCAGGTATGAACACACAACGTTCTTTTCCAATGAGAGCACAGGTCCCTCCTTTGGCCGCCAGCACTATGTCCAATGCCTGACGGTTTTGGAGGGCCATCTGTCGGATCGCCCCTGTTTCTTTGGCCAGCTCTTTGAACTCTCTCCGGTTTCATTTGCCATTATTTCAACTACTGCTTGTAACCTTAGGAGCCTTTTTGCATGGTGTATTACTTCCCCAAGTGGGATAAGGGAACCGCCAATGGCCTCTTCCCAGGTCAAGGGGCTTATGTTATTTACATACCATTGGGCATCTGATAAGTCCCTTCTTCTTCGCCTGAAATTAAGAAGGCGTTCTCATGGGAAGGACCCTAGCACTCGGAATTGTGGGAAGAGTCGGGCGGGATAACAGATACCTGACCAGTTAGCTGGTAACAGTATAAGCTTTGGTCCCACAAACCCAGTGATGGCCTATTAAGGCTGGGGAGGGTCGGTTGCACCCATTTGTCACATAGGTGCCTACAAAGGAGGAGTAATATCCTCCGGAGGGCACAGGGTAATTCTCCTTACGAGGAGTGGTGTTATTTGCATGGCATTGAAAGATTGAATTGTTTTCACTAAAATTACTGTAGGGGGAACATGAGGTTGATTTTTCTGTTTGATCCCAGGTCGAGAAAAAATTCATATCCCCATACCCGGCCCGCCACTCTTTAGTTTTGTTCGAATAATCCCATACACCATTGGCCACAATATGCTGAAGGCAATGACTTTTTTTCCAGATCCAGCCCTGTCCCATTACACACCCAACACCAATGACCTTTTCCCTCCACCACACTTATCCATTTAGATACATTTATTCCCACTGCTTCCCAAGTGTCATTATTGTTCCATGTTTTGTTAAACGGATGAAGTCCTCCAGTGAGGTCTGGGGAATTGAGTGGGATTGCCAGGACAGGAACACCAGCTTGAGAGTGAGCTGGGATGTGGCTGCAGACCCAGCAATTAGAAATATTAAGGGTCTGAGCTATCCACACTTGCTGCTGGATAAAAGAATTGTCATTGTGGACTCCCCAGACCTTAAGACACCAGCAGCAGAGGAACAGGCGCCACCAGAGGCTCACGTTGGAGGCAAGGCCCTTCCGCTTCTGACAACCTCAACTGAGGGAACCGCAGTCACGGTTTTACATCCACCAGGCAGCAAGCGCTAGGCTCACTACTGCTTCTTTTTGGGCCTTGCTTTAGGTCCTCGTCTGCTTCTGGCAACCCTTACGAGAGCGTAGATGGTAAGGTATTGTAGGCTGTTCCTCTACGTCTTCTTCTGGAGTCAAAATTGACTCTGCATGGTCCTGAGGTGATTGGTTTGCTGGGGGGTGCCTTCTTACACTGCGAAGCATGTATGCACGCTGTGATGCCAGACAGTTTAACAGCCATCTGGATAGTAAGCAGTACCTGATGATTCTTTGATGTCCTTTAAGTTTCTTTACTTCTTCTTCCTTGACTCTGGCTCTAACAATGGCCTTCGCACCTTATCTTTTCCTGATGCATACATTCCTTATTCACACAGATTGAGAATACAAACAGTAGTATTTTATATAGAGCAAAAAGGCATTGCAAATTAAACCTTGCTAAGTTTTACAATCAATAACCAAGACAATTTACATTGAGACCCAGGCCTTTAATGTTCCTCTAATCTACTTAACATAGACACAATAGAGAATCCTGTTTCTTACTTACTAAACCTTAAAACAAAGAAATGTATATTTAACTAGAGGCCTACTTTGTGATACATATAGGAAACCATAGTAGACATTATAACTTATTCTAAAACAAAAGGGTGACCATAATCAGTCATAAGGATTGTTCTGGTCTGTCATTCCTTTCTGCTATTCAAAAAGGGTGTCTGACAGGGATGAAATAAAATCATACATTAATTCCTATGGGACATTATAAGATCCTGCTCCTACATATCCCCCTTTTGACACTAAGATTATTAATCGCCAGTGTCACTTCTTATTTAGTCCACGTAATAGAAAATACTGGGAGGTGATTTGGGCCTGTGGCTCTAGCTTTGCATACATTTGTTTTATCCAACAGCACATTTTAAACGTTACAATTAAACACATACAATTTAAAATCAAAAACAATTAGGGTTAGTAACATTAGTATGACAGTAGTTGTGGGAGACCATTCAGAAAATATATTATACCAATGGTAAGCTGTTATGTCTTTCTGCAGTGGCAATTCTTAACATGTTGCCATTTGCATGTATAATATGAATGGTTCAGTTTCCCACATTGCCCTTTTGTTTGTTTTAGGAACTATGTTACCTTTTTACCTTTTGTAAACACATTACTTACATTACATTTATATTTGTCTATTGGAAGGTTGCTAACACTTCCATTCTTTTAAAACACTTCCCCCCCCCCAAGAATTAACACATACACATAGCCCATTATACAGTACTTTGGTCTCATTATTCATTTTATCCCACATACAGGATCCTAGTGAGATGTCTTTACTACAGGGCTTTGGAGCAACAGGCATGGATAAGCATACCCACTTTTATTTGTTTCTTATTAGGTTGTCCTGTAGCTGATATTAGCTTTTTCTGAAAGACAAAAATAACATTTTTCTACCCCTTTTGGGGTGGCATTCATTATTGCTTAAAATATTCCTTTCTTTTACAAATACCCTTGCTGATTGCACTCAAAACAAGAGGAATTACCTCCATATTTTCCTGTGTTTTTGTTCTATAGGCAGGCCAGATTTTAATGGCTTCTATCTTTTAAGAGTTATGGGGAAATTATCCCACTGTTCAGTCATTAAATCCATGAGGTGGTGTACCTCAGTTTTCCCTTTACAGCAGACCAAGGTTACAATGTCTTTCCTGCTGTATTAAGCTTTAAGTTTGTTCACAGGTAACAGCTGAAAAGCATCATTACCATAAAGGATTTTTCCCCCCCAAAAATCATACACACTATACATTGTTACAGGGGTACTTATTAACATTAAATTTATTTTAATTAAAGGTATCTTGTTATACCGTGCCTTTTATTTAGACAATTTGTTTGCTGACCAGGTATGTTCTTTATCTGCAACTTCTTTGTGCTGGCAGTTCTCTCACTTCCTTTATCAGTTAGATAATTTGCATCCACACAGGCTTGGCTTTTGGATTCAAAACCATCAGCAGAGCTCAGAGACTCTGTCTTAAAAGGAACACAATTAACTTTTACCAGAGTTTTGATTACTTTTAACTCTTGCTTCCAAAACACACACAGATCTGAAAAAGAAAACACAGTCCATTGTGGCTCCTTTGGAGCCCTAATAGGATTTTAATTAAGTAGCATGTTTCGTTTGCATTTCTTTTACCCACTTCTATAATATACACTGCACATGTCTGCACATTCCTTCTATACTTTAACTTTTAAAACATTCGCCATATTCATTTTTACATAAGGTGTAACTGTTTCTTTTGTTCTTACAGAGTTTTATGTACCCTTATCAAAGTGACAGTCTGATTACACAGAGCCATTTTAAGGCTCAGTGTTTCTAACATTGCTTCTTTTTGTTTTGTGCACCTCACCCCTGCTGTTGCTTCAGAGGGCCACTGTCTTTATTCTTTTCCTACAGCTTTCATTTGCTATTTTGTTACAAAAACAAACAAACAAACAGAATCCAGAATCTCTCCCTATTTTTCTGATTTTGACTGTCCTACTGCAGTCATGACTTGGTCTTTATTTGAAAACATTTAAATTTTGTAAAGAATCAAGTTACCCTTTAAGGGTTAAATACCAAATCTCAAAGTCAACCAACACTGATTGCCTGTGTCTGGCAAAAAGGTCTGTCAGTTTTGCAACTTTGAATTAAAGAGTCAAATGGATTTTTAGTGGCATTATAAACAAAACAAAACCAATTTATCTTAAACTTACAAAACAGGAGTTTTACAAACCTCACATATTCCCACAGACAGACAGATACATACACATTTTCTCTCCCTTAACATCCCTCTTACACTGCTTTGTTTTTACATAGCTGTACATAGATTACATTACCTTTATACATTTGGGGCAGTTAAGTTCCAATAGAACCCCCCCTATGTTCTTTTAGCAAATTTGACTCAATTGTCCATAGTCAAATGATTTTAATTAGATAGTCTCTTTACCTGGATTATTTACAGACATTCCTCTGGAAAAGGGCCCATTTTTCCTTTAGAATGGCTGCAAAGAAACCAAGAATTCTTTTAACAAGATCCTTTTTAACATTTTCACAAAGTTTAACTGTTTAATTCTCTCCAGCTTCTGTAGAGTTAACTTTTCACTCTCTTTCCTTAAATCACTTGTTTATTTCCCAAAATGACACCTTTATCAACTCAGATTTCACCATTTTAAGTATTGTTCCAGGGGTTCATACTTGCACTTACTCCTGACACTATGCCCTTAGGGCTTCCAACCTGTTTTTTTTTTTTTTTTTTAGTTTCTTTATCTGTTGCTTGCCTGCTTGTCTGGGCCCAATCCTGCTTTTTCCAATGAACCATTTTTGTGAGTGATATTGTGGTCATTTCACAATTTTGAAAGAAATGCTTAAGGAAAGGGACCAGGAAGAGTGGGGGCTAGTTGAGGAGCCCACCTTCCTTGCTGAATTGGTAATGGAACACTAAAGAATCAGTTTCTGAGGCAGACAACGAAGGGGAACAGAACAAGGGGCATTTTATCCTTTTTACAATGAGAGGGGAGTATGAAGGGAGTTGGGATCGATCCGGGGTTGGTTTTTTTTGTCAGAGAAGGGGAGCGCTCAGTCTGGTGGTGGGAGAGGAGGCTTTTAATAAAGCTTTTAATTTATTATTTGAATATTTGAGAGAGGCGAGTTTTGATTTTGTCCACCTACGATTTGCCTCTTCCCACCACTGCATGAAACAATTAACCTCTCCTTTAGCCAATTTAGTTTTAGGCTGGCCGAGTTTGTTTTTTAAGATGCCCACTCGGTCCTTGTTCCAAGGTTTTAACAGTGGCCACTGAGTTTTGGGATCTCCCTGAGTTAGCCTAGACCATTTTTCCAGAAATTTACAGGAGTCCGGACCCTTCCTAAAACTGAGCCGGCGTTCCTTTAGGGAACTGTCCCGACTTAGACGTCTGGTTACCAATACAGGAGGACTTTACACACACCAATCACACAAGAAGGAAATTCGGGTTCGTCAGAGCGATGCCCGGTGCAACACACAAAAGGAGCCCACAGGCTACTGCCTCAATCACCCTTGCTTTCACACCAAGGGTTTTACCCAAGGTGTGGTGCGGCTGCGATTGTGCAGATTTCACTCACTCAGACCATGGGGACAGGAACCCCTTGGTCGGCCGATCCCCGGACGGAGGTGGCACCCAGACTCAAACACTCCACAGGAGGATGGATAGACACAGAGACAGGACAGTCCTCAGTCCGGACAAAACACAGAAATAATTACCTGACCAGATTCCTGATGTCAGATCCCGGGATCCCTACCAGAACAGAGTGGGAACCAACAGGTTCGATGGCGTAGACCTCACTGTGGTCGTGCACCCTTCCGTTCAGGAGGAGGACTGCTCGGGCCAAATGCCCAGGTGCCGGCTACCATGGTCGTCCTACAAAAACGGTCAGGAATCACACAGCCTCAGTGAAGACGGTTGCCATCTCGGTGGAACCTCCAAATTGTCAAAGTTAGACTCAGGACTCATAGTTTGTCAGACCACTCTGTTTTATTAGCACAGCGCTCTGCTAATACATTCAGATAATGTGAGCCTCCATGCAAGATTCAAACAGTCTTATTTATACAGATAAAAGGGTGCGAACTAAACAAAGGGACAGAGAGAGCAAAATTGTAAAATATGCATGGAGCACAAAATGCATATCCTGCTTCCTTGTTAACTCTTATCGATCTAAGACTAATGCTTCACCAGTTGCCCTTAAGTGGCAAGTTAAGCAGTTAATGTCTGCTTTCCTGCCCCCCTGGCTTGCAGCATTTCTCATTTCTACTTAAAGGTACATACAGCATTCTTTAATTCATTCTGTTTCTTTAATATAATTCATTTCACTTTCACACTCTGTATCCTATCCCTACCTTCCAGCATATCTATCACTCCTCCCAGTTTAGTGTCATCTGCAAACTTGTGGAGGGTGCAATCCACGCCATCCTCCAGATCATTAATGAAGATATTGAACAAAACCAGCCCCAGGACTGACCCTTGGGGCACTCCACTTGATACCGGCTGCCAACTAGACATGATCACTACCCGTTGAGCCCAATGATCTAACTAGCTTTCTATCCATCTTGTAGTCCATTCATCCAGCCCATACTTCTTTAACTTGCTGGCAAGAATACTGTGGGAGATGGTATCAAAAGCTTTCCCCAGACAGACTGAAATCCTCTAGATGCAAGGTAGAAGAGAAGTTTGAGTGTGAGACTTGGGAGGCCACTGCTAAAAAAGCACAGAAGGAGGGGGCGGGGACGACAAAATCTAAGAAGCCCAAGAAATTCAGGGAGCCCAAGGGGCAGCCTAAAAAGCACAGTGCTTCTCTGTCTGATTCCTCAAGTTCCTCTTACACAGAGAATGGTGAATTATCTGTGCTAAAGTAGACTGTAGTCTGTACATTGTTTTCTTGAAAGAAGAGTTTGAAGCCTTGAGAAGAAAAATGAGAAAATGTCATTTACAAACAGCCAGCTAAACCTGTTTCTGAGAAGATGAAACAAACTGTCCCCTGGCAACTATCTGCCCTGCAAAGTCAAATTAGACGTGCTTTTGCACTTATACTTCTTTCAAGGATATGGTAAAATTTGAATGGGCATTGCCAGACAAAGGCGAGCAGCTAAGCAGGCAAGCCTTAGCTCTTGATAAGATCCAGGAACACAAAGATTCTGAGAATTGAAGCTGAGGTGGCTTCATGGCCAAAGAATGTAGGTATTGTCTCAGGTGGAGAGAGAGAGAGTGTGTGTGTGCGTGTGTGAGAGAGAGAGAGTGAGAGAAACCCTGTTACCAGAGGCAGAGCGCTTCCTGAGAAAAGAGTTTGAATCATCAACTGCCCTGAAAGTGGCTCTATTTTCTGCTGGTTTGGCTAGATCCTTTATGGCGTGAAGTCACAATTTAAAATCTATGGACACCTTGAAGATCTTACACTCTAAATAGACAAGGTACACAAAGATGTGGAGGAAAAACAGACACAGAGAGGGGAAGTAAATGCCCTAGAATTTCATACCAACCTATGATGTCCCAGTCCCCAAAGTTCAGAAGTCAGGAAAGACACATGCTAATTATGCAGGAGATCTCTTCCCTTGTCATTCTGGAGGGCCAACAGCAGAAAAATTCCCAGAGCTGTTCTTCATATTTTTTATTGTCCACAAGAGGACAGGAGACCAAGAAGCGCTAAAAATTCAGCACCTTCATAAGAAAAGACAAAACTCTGGATGAAATGTGGAAAAGAGCTCTTACAATTGATCTATCACACACTGAATAAGAGCCCAGTATTTTACTTATGTCATTACACCCAGGGTGTGAAGGAGACAAGTCATGAAGGGCTTCTTTGGCCAGGTGGATAAGATGTTGCTTTGAGGAAGCATACAAGTCTTCAGGGTACGTCATTCCTGAGGAAACCTGAACTTGCTCTACAATGTCATCAGCAGTCTCCCAAGCAAAGAACATCTTTGCTGAAATAGATATACATAGAAGAAGTCTGGCCTTCAGATTCCTAGTATATCAGATGTTATAAACTGGATCTGCAATCATCCCCAGGAGTGTGCTCTAACTAGTGGTTCCAAAATAGATATGCCACAGGATTCAGGATTTCTCTCTTATCCCCTCAATTTCTCTTTCATCATTTATTAGTGTATTCTTATATCAATGAGAATTAGGGGAGAGTTTATGCTAGAGAATGGAATGGAAATTTCACTAGAAAAAAGGAAATTAGCATGTGAGTATTCTAGAATTGCTATGTTTTCTCATAGCCAACTACAAACGTATGACAAAATCTGTCATTAACTACCAAGTGTCAAAGCTGGAAAACACTTAGTACTTATAGGTTTAGAACAGGGGTGGGCAAACTACGGCCTGCGGGCCAGATCCAGCCCCTCAGGGCTTTGGATCCGACGCATGGTGCCGCTGGCACCACGTCCCTGAAGCCCTCGGGCAGGGGGGCAGAGGGCTCCATGCGTTGCCCTTGCCTCCAGGTACCACCCCCTGCAGCTCCCATTGGCTGGGAACTGGCCAATGGGAGTTTCGGGGTAGGTACCTGGAGGCACGGCCAGGGCAGTGCACGCAGAGCCCTCTGCCCTCCCTCCCCCAGGGGCCGCAGCACTTCCTGGAGTGGTGCGGGGCCAGGGACAGGACAGGTGTGCAGGGAGCCTGCCATGGTCCCAGTGTGCGCTGCTGCCACCCCAGAGCCGCTTGAGGTAAGCGGGGCTGGAGCCCGAACCCCTCCTGTAGCCTGCCCCCCAACTCCCTGCCCTAAGCCCCCTGCCTGCACCTCGCACCCCTCCTGCACCCCAACTCCCTGCCCTGAGCTCCCTGCTGCATCCTGCACCCCTGTGCACCCCAAGCCCCTGCCCTGAGCCTCCTGCCGCACCCTGCAACCCTCCTGCACCCCAGCCCCCTGCCCTGAGCCCCCTCTCGCAGTCCGCACCCCACTTGCACCCCTGCCCTGAGCTGCCTCCTGCACTCCACACCCGTCCTGCACCCCAACCCCCTTCTCTGAGCCCCCTCATACACCCTGCACCCCTCCTCTGCCCCAATCCCTTGCCCTGAGCCCCTTCCTGCACACTGCACCCCCTCCCACACCCCTTTCCGCACCCCAACCCCCTGCCCCGGTCCTGCATACTATTTCCCCACCCAAATGTGGCCCTCGGCCCAAAATGTTTGACCACCCCTGGTTTAGAATAACTCTTCTGATGGTTGGCCAGGTAGGCAGGGCCAACATCCCCTGCATAGACTTTAAAGTAACTGTCTCCAGTCACTGTACAGATGAAGACAAAATCCATGATTGAGGATTAATGGTGAGACTAGTAGAAAAAAGGAAATTTAATTGGTGAAATACATTGTACATTGTTTTAGTCAAAATGTGTGAGACAATCTTTCTCAGGTTTGTTATGTGAGAAAATGTCTTTTACGGAATTCATACAGCTAGGATATTATACGTAGATATAAGATTTTGTACAGGTGGCAAATATTATAAGGGCTTTAAAAGTTGATCCTTAGCTTCCAAGAAGGAAATATAAAGCGTTAGTTAAGCAGTGTACTGATGAGTTTCAGGACTACCCGCTGAACCCATTTTCTTTTCAAAGATGAGCTTTCAGTCTCTGCAAAGAGAGCTGGAAACTTTTCTTTTCCCTCCCCTTTTCCTTGTTCTTCAAAACCTTGCCACAAAATATATTTGACACTGTTCGACAGAGAAAATCCCACAAAAAATACATCTTGAAAGCACAGTGCCTTCCATCTGGGGTTTTCTTTGGCGAAAGGCATAAGGTCATTTCTGATCTTATTTGGAACGAATACGCAATTGCAGAGTCTGTCCAGTTCTCTGTGTTTCTGTGTTGGAGCAGGATGCCATTCTTTTTTGAGTGCAGGAGGGGGAAGACTTCTGGATTCTCAGAGCTTTGAAAGATAATGCCAAAACATTTATATTGGGGTGATCCATTGGCTTCTGAACACTTTTTTGCCTGTTTACTAGTATAAGTGCAAAGTGGTGAGGCAGTTGTTAAAGTAAATAACAAGATTACTTTCTTATACTCTTATCTGTGTGTAATTTTTGTGTGTGTGTTTTTGTTTTGTTTTGTTTTTTTAGGAAACCACAAATAAATTACATTGCTTGGTGCATGAACCTGATCCTGAAAATGTGTGCTCTGTACAAGTCATGTATAAGGAGGTGAAAAAAAAGGAGTGGGAATACTGTTATGATGATGATAGCGAAAGTGATAGTGAAAATTCTGGTGAATATACCAGACATGTCATCTTGGGCAGAGTTCCAAGTTCCCATGCCACATCAAACACCTTCGTGCACCAGACTATAGACTGTACATCTGCAGAGAGTAGCAGTCAAGCAACTGAACTTCTGAATTCTGACGCAGAAAATTCTGAAGAGCATCAATCTGTCATTAGAAAAAATGAAAGCACAAGTAGAGTGTTCTTTCATCCTTCATCTGAAGTAAACAGTTCCTCAACTTCTGAGTTAAGTAACAGTGCTTGCTTTAACATAAATTTAAATACTGTGATGCTGGGAGACCCTGACAAGACCTGGGATGATTCTGCAATATTAATCTCCCACCAAAAGGATGCAATTGACTTGCAAGATTCTAGTGCTTCTGATGCACTTGAATCAAAATTTTTTACTAACACAGTAGATGTTAAGAAGCCAGTTTATCATAACATCTCACACGAATGGCAAAAATTTAGTGTCTCGGATGAAAGTGATGCATCAGATTCTGAATACATAAGGAGATGAATTGGTGAAAGCAAGAACCACTTTATAAAACATGAATAAACAATTGGTCATGTTTCAGAGTATCTCTTTCTGGTTTGAACATACAATTCAGCTTCTGATGAACTCTGCATTTTTTACATTCTAAATATATGCCCGTACATTATAAAAGCATGCAGGACTCATGTATTAATGAACAGTGTTTTGGTAGCTTAGGGCTTATCTACACAAGGGGTTTAGTCCAGTCTAACTCAAGTTAGTACAGATTGAAAATACCTATGTACACATGAGGCAAACCCTAACTCTTAACTTGGTGCAAATTCTGGAGTCCTCCGTCAAAGTGTACTAAGTTCAGTGAAAATTGAGTTAGTGCAGACTATCGCTCATGTCTGCACAATGTTGCTACGTGCTACTTTAGCACTCCTCCAACATCTGTCCCACACTGCTTTGTGGGGTCAAATGATAGGCATGTGGGCCCCATCAGTTGCCCCAGTACAATTCAGGAAACCCTTACATGCATAGCCATCAATAATCTGAGCATTACCAAGATTTATAACCTGGTGCAACAGTACCTTCTGCATGCCAGCACACACCTGCGTGACAATGCCTCCAATAGTCGATCGCCCCACATCAAATTGGTTGGCTATGGACCAGTAACAGTTGGGGTGGCCAACTTCCAGATGGTGATGGAAACGCATTTCTCAGTGGGTTATGGGACATGACATGTTGGTATGGTGGCACTGCAGCTAGTTCAGCCCAGATCTCGGAAAAGATTGCCTTCACTCTTCTGAAATTCTGTTCCCACTGCTGGTCATCCCAGGTCCTCAGAACAATCCTGCCCCACCAATCAGTGCTGGTTTCCTGAGCCAGAAATGGCACAGCACCAAGTGAAGCTGCTCCAGGAAGAGTTCAGTAGCAGTTGCTCGATGTCCTGCTCGTTCCTCTGCTACTGCTGCTGGGTAGCCACATCAGCTGCTTGTTGATTGGAGGCCAAAGCCACCCCGCACTCTGAGCTCAAATAAAGTCCAGACAGCCTCTGCGTATACTCATAGTTGCCAGAATTGTGGTGTGGATCATTGTTGCCTCCATGCTAGCCAACAGCAGTTCAAAAATGGTGCTAGCCTTCCCTGATAGAGAGGAATCGAATCAGGGTAGACGGAGCAAAATCATGGAATTCTGAATTTTACCTCAAGTCCCAGAATTCCACTGGTTTCTGCAATGCATTTCACAGTGTGCAGCGAGAGAAATCCTAGAATGCACACAGCTCAACAGCAAAGCAAAGGACTATCAGATACTCACCCAAAATGCCACACGCTTAGTACGCACAATGCCTCCACCATGTGTACGAAATGATGCAAATTGAAAGAAGGCACAACTGTCCCATATGCATGCTGTTAGAGCAAGTTATGTATTGGGCACCAACTAGTACGCGTCAGCTGAGAACAAACTAAACCCGTTGTGCAGACAAGCTTTTAATGTACAATACTAGCTGTATTTCACACACATAAAAGCAAAGTACAGATCTGAAGGTAAATATATGTAGCAACAGTATATGCTAGTTATTAAACTTGGTGAATTCTCACATGTTGTGGTCCACAGACAAGTCTGCTTTAAGTGTTAATAAGTAGTAAACCTTTACCAAAAATTCACCATGAGAAACAGAAATAATGATGTTACTATATGGGTGGTCTCACCACAAAGTAATCTCCACAAGCAGTCTCTGGAAGGCCTGCTCTATATGGGGGGTTACTTTGCAATATGTTTTCACCATTGCAAACAATAGAGTAATGCTGCATTCCTGTAAATGAATTAATCGTACACAGAAGCTGATTATGCAGAGAAAGCTGATCAAGTGAAAACCCTGGGAAAAGAATGAAAACTGACATTGTTCCTGAACTGTATCTCCTATATTGATAATGTTTAAACAAATTCAGCATTTACTTCAATCTATAGTGAAACAGAGACCAGCCAACTAGTAGATGGTCATAGTGTAATTATTGCGACAGCTGTATGCCGACATAAGTTAGGTCGAATTATACGTATGGCCTTCGTCAATGGGACTTTTGCCATATGTTTCATTGGAGCCAGGATTTCACTTGATGATTAAAGCAGTTCAAAATAGTATAAGGCAGTGGTCCCCAACGCGGTGCCCACCGGCGCCATGGCACCTGCCGCGGCATCTATGTGCACCCGCCCACTGGCCGCCAGACAAGCTTCTTGGAGGCATTTCAACAGCTGCTTATCCAGCAGCCACGGTCCTCGGCGGCTAGTCGTCCGTCGCCTGCCACACGGAAAGGTTGGGGACCACTGGTATAAGGTATTAAGAAATAAAAATTTTATTAAAGTGAATGTTTAAAATGAAATATACATGAGTTAAGAGGCAAGGTACTGTACATCTGGGGTCAGGCTTGGGTTATGGGGGGTTACCGGTATCGTTTGCAAGGATGAAAAGATACATATATATCACATAACCTGCATAGACCCAGATTGGGGTGCAAGGGCTTTAAAGTGTCAGTGGATAGGTGGGCTCAGGTATGCCACCCATGGAATGAATAAGGAGTCAAAGTCAGTATCGGTGTAGCGTATAAGTACATGGGTGGAGTGCGTCCCTGGGTCCGTCAGGGAAGGAAGTGGGTTATTTCCCTGGTCGGCGGTCTCGGTTACTCAATGTGGTATTGACAGTGTCCTGTGATGTGTTCCGTATTAATGTCTCTGGACCACCTGATGGTGTTGGACACCATGAGCTGCCTCATGAGCCGAGCGTAGACATATTTAGACTTGTACCATAGATATAAAATCTCTATCAGAAGTTAAAGTATGAACTTCTAATGCAATGTATGGTGCTGCATGGAAATATTCCTTTTTGTAATGACATATCCAAAAAACTGTATGGCCAGAATGTATGTAATGAAACCAGGAAACACACAATATTTTATGATCACAGTTCAAGCTGCTAAATTAATGCAACTGGTCATTCCTAACCGGTAATGGAAGTGGATGTCTTTGTGGGTTTTTTTTATTTTAATTACCTTATTACTTTGTATATATATTTTTTACATTTTTTGTAAAATTATCAGCCACCACATTATATTTTTGAGGTGTTGTAAATGCCTTTTTAAAATAAAGTTTTTGAAAACGTGTAACTATTGCTCTGGAATATTTAGTGATAGTACATATATGCTCCATCTAATCTTGTGGCTAGGTTTAAGAATGAAGATAAACTGTTTGAGTCAGATTCTGTGTTTCATTCTGGCCCCTTTGTGCCACTGGAAAGCCACCAGCTCTTAGCAGATGAGAATTTCCTCAGCATAGGGAAGCTTTTAGCTGATGTAGAGCTGACATTCTGTTCCAATCTGGCTCTGGCATAGGAGACAAGGAGGTGCCATGGCCATGTGCACTGTGCTCCAGTTATGATTATGGTCCCTTGGCAACCATTGCCAGCCAGTCTTGGGATGAGAGGGAAGGTCCTCTGATGGATCAGTAACTGGTTAAAAGACAGTAAACTGTAGCCCATAGAGCTAGCTGAGCCTTTTATGTAACGCAAGGAACCTACAGGCCTGTGTCCTATAAGACATTGGCTTAAGCAAGTTAGTATAAGTAAGGTAGGCCTAGGAATAGCTTGGTCAAGAGAGAGAATTGGTCCATAACAATACCAAGCAACTGCAGGAACACTGAACTGGTACTGGGTTTGGATATTTCAGGATAGAATTGCTGGCAGATGTTTAATCACATGCGTGCTTTAGCAATAGATGATGTATATGATAGAGCAGCGTTTCTCAAACTTGGGTCTGCAGACCCCTGGGGGTCCATCAGCCCCACTGATAATCTCATCTCCTCCCCCTCCCTCCCATCACCTCTTGCATGCTGGGAAACAGCTGTTACCCGGCGTGCAGGAGGCACTGGGAGGAAGGGGGAAGAGCAGGGATGGGGTGCGCTCAGGGGAGGGGGCAGGAAGAGGAGGGGTAGGTGTGGAGCAGGGATGGGAAGAGGTGGGGCGGGAGTGGGGCCTTGGGGGAATGGGTGGAGTGGGGGCAGGGCCTGGGGCTGAGCGGGGGGTGGGAGGGTGGGGGTATGTAGTTGTGTTCCTGAAAAATGCTACTTTAAGCAAAACGATGTTGAGCTAATCCAATTTCCCCATAAGAATTAACATAAATGGGGGGGTTAGGTTCCAGGGAAATATTTTTTATACACACACGCAGTATAAGTTTTAAACAAACAATTTAATACTGTACACAGCAATGATAATTGTGGAGCTTGGTTGAGGTGGTGAAGTCAGAGGGTGGAAGAGGGTGGGATATTTCCCAGGGAATGCCTTGCTGCTAAATGATGAACTAGTACTCGGCTGAGCCCTCAAAGGTTAACATGTTGTTAATGTAGCCTCACACTCTACAAGGCAGCAGGAATGGAGGGAGGGGAGACAGCATGGCAGAGAGAGACAGAGACACACCCTGTGAGAGAGAGAGAGAGAGACATGCATTGCCCCTTTAGGTACACTGACCCCACTCTAAGGGTATGTCTACACTGGAAACTTCAAAGCACTGCCGTGGGAATGCTCCCCCAGCAGCGCTTTGAACTGTGAGTGTGGTCGCACACGAGTGCTGGGAGAGAGCTCTCTCAGTGCTCCTGGTAATCCACCTCCAGACTTGCTGCGCTCAAAGGGGTGATTTTTCATACCCCTGAGCCAGCAAGTTAGAGCATTATAAAATGTAAGTGTAGACAAGCCCTAAGTAGATCAGCAAGTTGAGACAGCAGCTGCTGCCCGAAAGCTCCCTCCATCCTGAGACCTGTCATGTTCCCCCCGCTCCCTGCTCTGTGGAGGTGGGGGGAGGACACCCTGACATTAGCTCCCTTCATTCCCCCCCATCCATCCCCTTCCCCCCCACACACACACAGCAAGCAGAAAGCTCCTGGGAGCAGCTCCAAAGCAGATGGCAGGAGCAGCACATGGCAATGGGGGGAGGGACAACTGAACTGCCCGGCAATTGATAGCCTGCTGGGCAGCTGCCACACAGGGAACTTAGAGGAGCTGATAGGGGGGGCTGCCAGTCCACCCTGGTTCCAAGCTCCCACCAGCTAGCTTCTACCGGCTGCTCTTTCTGCAAGCAGTGGACAAAGCAGGCGGCTGCCAAACAACGTTATAAACGAGCATGTTCTCTAATTGATCAGCAATGTAACAATGAAACAACGTTAACCGGGATTACGTTAAGTGAGGAGTTACTGTATTAGAAATTAAGAAAGTAGAGAGAAGGGCAACAAAAATGATTTAGGGTATGGAACAGCTTCCATATGAGGAGAGATTAAAAAGACGGACTGTTCAGTTTGGAAAAGAGACAGCTAAGGAGAGGTAGGCTAGAGGTCTATAAAATCACAAATGGCGTGGAGAAAGTGAATAAGGAAGTGTTATTTACCTATTCAGTTAATACTAGGGTGACCAGATATCCCAATTTTATAGGGACAGTCCCGATTTTGGGGATTTTTTCTTATATAGGCACCTAATACCCCCCCCACCCCCTGTCCCGATTTCTTACACTTGCTGTCTGGTCACCTAGTTAACACAAGAACCAGGGATCACCCAATGAAATTAATAGGCAGCAGGTTTAAAACAAATGTAAGGAAGTATTTCTTCACACAACGCACAACAATCTGTGGAACTCATTGCCAGGGGATGTTGTGAAGGCCAAAACTATAACTGGGTTCAAAAAAGAATTAGATAAGCTCATGGAGGATAGGTCCATTAATGGCTGTTAGCCAAGATGGTTAGGGATGCAACCCCATGCTCTGGATGTTCCAAAGCATCTGGCTGGCAAATACAGGGACTGGATAAGAGGGGATGGATTAATAATTGCCCTGGTCTATTTATTCCCTATGAAGCACCTAGCATTGGCCACTTCAGAAGACAGGATCCTGGGCTAGAAGGACCATTGATCTGACCCAGTATGGCAATTCTTATATTAACTCAATTGATAGGGCCATCTGTTCAATGAGGTCTTCAAAGTATGTCTTTACTTACACCTGTACTACCCTACTCCTGTGCAATCCAGTCCATAACTGAGGACAGTGAGACTATACAGATGTAACTGAAGGCAGAATTTGGCCTGCAGAAACTTTTATTACTGAAGATGATGCACAAACCAGAAAGAATGCACTGATCCACCTCTGATAAAGGACTGGCATTCCCAACTGACAAATGTATTTTTGCTTAAATGAGCATTGATTATGAAAATATGAATGCAAAATCATCATACTCATGGTGTTGGATCCTTCAGTCTATTCATTGTGGATCGAATCCTGAAATCCATAACTTTTACTTAGCCCATTGTTCAGGTAAAAACTCCCATTGATTTCCCTGAGAATTTTGATTAAGAAGGGGCTGAATATGAACTTCGTGATTTGTCCTGTGTTTGTCTATTTCAGTTCATGCAATTATTCCATTTGTACACTAATCTCCATGCCTACAGTTACATAATGAATTTTTGTCATCATTTATAATAAAATACCAATAATTACAGTCATAGAGTTTAAGGCCAGAAGGGACCACCAGATCATCTCATCCGACCTCCTGTATATCACAGGCCATCAACACCACAGGGCACCCACACACTAAACCCAACAACCAAAATTAGAACAAAGAATTACAACCTGCCACAGGAGACTAGACTATTATGTGCCACGGGCAGAGAATAGGAGGTACCAAGGTGCACCAGTGCCCAAGGCCCTGCAATGGCAGGGAAATGATTAAGTGAGATATAGCTAGATAATCTTGGCAAGTGACCTGCACCCACACGCTGCAGAAGAAAGTAAAAATCCCCCGGGTTCATTGCCAATTTGACTTGGGGGGAAATTCCTTCCTGGCCCCATATATGTTGGGTGATCAGTTAGACCCTGAGCATATGAGTAAGAACCAGACAGCCAAGCACCTGAGAGAGAGAATGGTCAGTGACACCTCAGAGCCTGGACCCTCCCCATCCAATGTCCCATCTCCAGCCAGGGCCACTCCTGATGCTTCAGAGGAAGGAGATTTTAAAAACAAAACAGAATACCTTGTGGGGGGAGGGGGGAATCCTTCCAGACCCCAGCAAGTCCGATCCTCCTCTATACTAACAATGCCTCCCAACTTTGTATCATCAGCACATTTAATTAGCCCTCTGCTGCTTTTTGTGCCAAGGTCATTAATAAAAATATCAAATAAGATTGGTCCCAAGACCCATCCTTGAGCAACTCCACAAGTAACTTCCCTTCAGTCTGAAAATTCACGCTTCTGCACAACCCATTGTCTTTTCCCCATTGGCCCATTCCTTTATTCACCTTACAGTTCTTGTACTGATCCCCCATCTTCCCTAATTTAACTAATTACCTATATGCTACCATCTCAAACACTTTCTTGAAGTCCAAGTATATTAGATCTACTGCACTTCCCTTATCTATAAAATCAGTTATTTTCTCAGAGGAAATCAAGTTAGTTTAGTGTGATCTAAATTTGGTAAATCCATGTTACATTACCTCCCTTTTACCATTTACCTCCATGAATTTAATTATTTTTTCCTTTATAATTTGTTCTAAAGCCTTGCATACTACCAAGGTCAGACTAACAAGTTTGTAATTACCTGGATCACTTTTTTTTTCCTTTTTAAAGTATAGGTATGACATAAGCTATTCTCCAGTCATATGGTACTACCCCTGAATAGATACATTTATTAAAAATCATTGCTATTGAACTAGCGATCTCGTGTGCCAGTTCTTTCAGTATTCTGGAATGGAATATATCCAATCCCCCTGATTTCAGTCCAGTAAGGTCTTTAAGATTTTCTTCCACCTCAAATGTGGTAATTTCCATTTCTAGACACTCATTTCCATCAGCCATACTGCCTTCATGCACACGGTCCATATAATCATCCTTACTGAAAACCAAGACAAAGTATTCATTTACTTTTGGGGCCATACATAGATTATCTTTAAACTCTTCCTCATCCATGCAGCCTAGCAGCCCAACCTCATCCTTCCTTATTCTCTTTTTATATAACTAAAAAAACTCTCATTATTTATTTTAATTTCTTGGGCAAGAGCTAATTCCGCTCGACTTTTAGCAATTCTCACTTTATTTCTACATTTTCTAACCTCCATAATGTAGCTTTCTTTGCTAATCAACCCCTTTTTCCAGTCCCTATAGGCTCTCTGCTTACTCCTACTAATCTTTTTGAAGTGGTTATTCATTCAGCTGGGGCTGGAGCCTTTCTCTACATGTTTTTTCTCCTTTCTTGGGATGCAAATTTCAGATAATTTTGTATTGTTGATATGAAGAAATTCCAAGCCTCCTCCACATTTAAGTCCTTTAGCTCTGCAGTCCAGCTCATTTCTTTAACTAGTTCCCTTAATTTCCCCAAATCTGCTCATTTGAAATAAAAAATGACAGTTGATGACCTGGTTTTGATAATCCTCCCATTTAATTTAAACTGAATCAGCTGGTGATGGCTCAACTCAAGGTTATTTCCTATGACCGGCTCTTCTAGGATGTCTGCACTGCTAACAAAAGCCAAGTCTAAAATTGCATCACTTCTTGTTGGTTCAGTAACAATTTGAGGAAGAAAACTGTCATCTATCACATACAGGAATAAGGGGGCCTACCAGTATTAGTAACATTTATTCTGCAATTGATATCTAGGAAGCTAGTCTCCTATTATGACACAATTCCGGGTAGTATTTATTTTTCTAATAATACTAAAGAGATCACTATCCATATCCGAGACTGACCCTGGGGGTCTACAGTAGACCCCTAACATTATCCCAACAAACCTCTTTTACAATCCTTCCGCAGTTATTTTGACTCAAACAGATTCTCTCTTGCCCATAGTATCACTTTGTATTTCTTTTCAGTTTGCTGCTTCATTGATGTACTACACTACCCCACCACCTTTACTGTTATTCCTATCTCTCTTAAACAGCACATACCCTTCAATACCTGTATTCCAGTCAGGGCCGGCTCCAGGTACCAGCTTGGCAAGCAGGTGCTTGGGGCAGCCACTCCGGAGAGGGGCGGCAGGTCCAGCTATTCAGTGGCAATTCGGCGGGAGGTGCTTCACTCCCAGCAGGAGTGAGCGGCTTTTTTGGGGTGGAGGGGGCTGCTTGGGGCAGCCAAAACCCTGGAGCCGGCCCTGATTCCAGTCATGAGAGCTAATCCACAACGTTTTTGTTATCCCTATATCTGGTTTGACCTCTGGCACCAGTAGTTCCAGTTCCTCCATTTTATTGTCCAGACCCTTTGCATCCATGTACAAGCATTTCAGTTGTTTTTCTTGCATCTCACCCAGTTTTTTAGCCAGACTGGATGAAGTCTTTTCAATGGGGCTACGTCTACACTACACACCACTGGAGGTGACGTGTAGTGTGCATGTAGTTACACGCAGCATTGAAAGGCATACCCTGTCCACACTGCAGAGCGCAACTACGTGTGTCAGTGAAAGGCTCAGGAAGAAGGAGACAGCGGAGAAAAGCTTCAGCAGCTCCCTGCTGCTGGAGCCTTTCACTGTGGCAAAGAAAGGCTTTAGAAGGGAGGAGACGGCAAAGGAAGCTAAGCCTTTCCCCGCTGCCTCGCCCCTTCCAGAGCTTTTCCCCACTGCCAGTCTTTCCCTGTATCAGGGAAAGGCTTCAGCAACAGAGGAGCTGGTGGAACTTTTCCCTGCTGCCTTGCCCCTGCCAGAGCCTTTCCCTGCTGCTGGAGTCTTTTCCTGAGGAGAGAAAAGGCTCCAGGAGCAGGACACTACACTACTACAAATAGCAGTGTCCACGGAAGGCATGGTTTGGGTGAGTAGAGAGCCATATAGGGCATGTATTCAGGTACATATCCACACCCTTCAGGCATGACTTTACTCTCCTATGCCATGCCTTACTCTCTACAGTCCTGTTTATACTTGTGCGGGAGTGGGGGGGGAGGCCGTTACCCAAGTATGTACTCTACACACTGCCAAAAGAAGCATGCAGTGTAGACATACCCTAAGTGTAACACCTACCTGCCTACTATGCCAATCAATATTTGTATTTTGTTTCTCCTTGCTGTCCATACTGTTGCCTAGTGGTGTTCCATTATCTCCTGTTTTATCTTCATTTAGCTGACTTTCTCTCTCCTGTGTACTGACACAAGGCATGGAGATTTCATGAATCTCTCCCAACCTTCCCCCTTTCATAGAATCATAGGGGGAGAAGGGACCGCAAGAGTCATGTAGTCTATCCCCCTGCCAAGATGCAGAATTTGTTGTGTCGAAACCAGCCAAGACAGATCAGGCCAAAAGAAATCTGATGAGGTTCAACAAGGACAAGTGCAGAGTCCCGAACTTAGGACAGTAGAATCCCATGCATTGCTACAGGCTGGGGACCGACTGGCTAAGCAGCAGTTCTGCAGAAAAGAACCTGGGGATTACAGTGGATGAGAAGCTGGATATGAGTGAGCAGTGTGCCCTTGTTGCCAAGAAGGCCAACAGCATATTGGGCTGCATTAGTAGGAGCACTGCAGGCAGATCGAGGGAAGTGATTATTCCCCTCTATTCGGCACTCCCCACATCTAGAGTATTGCGTCCAGTTTTGGGCCCCCCACTACAGAAAGGATGTGGACAAATTGGAGAGTCCAGCGGAGGGCAACGAAAATGATCAGGGGGCTGGGGCACATGACTTCCAAGGAGAGGCTGAGGGAACTTGCCTTGTTTAGTCTGCAGAAGAGAAGAGTGAGGGGGGATTTGATAGCAGCCTTCAACTACCTGAAGGGGGGTTTCAAAGAGGATGGAGCTTGGCTGTTCTCAGTGGTGGCAGACAACAGAACAAGGAGCAATGGTCTCAAGTTGCAGTGGGGGAGGTCTAGGCTGGATATTAGGAAACACTATTTCACTAGGAGGGTGGTGAAGCACTGGAATGGGTTACCTAGGGAGGTGGTGGAATCTCCTTCCTTAGAGGTTTTTAAGGCCCGGCCTGACAAAGCCCTGGCAGGGATGATTTAGTTGGTGTTGGTCCTGCTTTGAGCAGGGGGTTGGACTAGATGACCTCCTGAGGTTCCTTCCAACCCTAATCTTCTATGATTCTATGATAGATCCAGCCTCCTTTTGAAAACCTCCAGCAAAGGAGCTTCCACAACTTCCTGATGCAATTGGTTCTATTGTCCTACTGTAAGAATCTCTCCAGCTGACATAGGTTTCACACCTCAGAGGCTAGGTCTACACTACCCGCCTGAATCAGCGGGTAGAAATCGACCTCTCGGGGATCGATTTATCGCGTCCCGTTGGGACGCGACAATCGATCCCCAAATTGGCGCTCTTACTCCACCAGCGGAGGTGGGAGTAAGCGCCGCCGACAGAAAGCCGCAGAAGTCGATTTTGCCGCCATCCTCACAGCGGGGTAAGTCGGCTGCGATACGCCGAATTCAGCTACGCTATTCACGTAGCTGAATTTGTGTATCTTAAATCGACTCCCCCCTGTAGTGTAGATGTACCCAGAGTGATGTAGTTGTACCAAAGTAAATGTGTCGTGTAGACCTGGCCTGAGAAGAATGAAGTCATGGGACTACTTACGTCTAATCAGGCCCTTAATGTCCCTGTACAGTACTTCTGTTCCTCCTCTGTCAAGTGGGGATAATATTTCTCTAGATCGCTGGGGTGCTGTGAAGATGAACTAAAGTTTGCAAGGCACTTAGGTACTGTAGTGATGGGGAATATCTAGATCAGTAGTTCTCAACCTTTCCAGACTACTGTGCCCCTTTCAGGAGTCTGATTTGTCTTGCGTACCCCCAAGTTTCACCTCACTTAACTACTTGCTTACAAAATCAGGCATAGAAATACAAAAGTGTCACAGCCCACTATTACCGAAACATTGCATATGTTCTCATTTTTACCATATAATTATAAAATAAATCAATTGAAATATAATATTGTATGTAGTATATAGAGCAGTATAAACAAGTCATTGTCTATATGAAATTTTAGTTTGTACCAGCTTTGTTAGTGCTTTTTATGTAGCTTGTAAAACTAGGCAAATTATCTAGATGAGTTGATATAGCCTTTGGAAGACCCCCATGGGTACACGTACCTCTGCTTGAGAATCACTGATCTAGATGTATACTGGTGTATGTGCTGAGCACTGTTAACTCTATTGATTTCAATGGCAGCTGAAGATGCGCTGTATCTAAACAGGGTCTGACCCATTGGGAATAGCTACAAATGTATGATTGTTAAGAGATTTTTAATATGTATGTGCTGTAGGTAAGACTGTCATAATAGTAAATATATATAAATATCCCAAAGAGGACAGATGGTCCCAGAAGAAATATACTATATTCATAAAGAGAATTATATTTCCCCTTTTATTAGCAACCAACGGCTTTTGCCCTGGCATGATTTGTTCCAGGGGTGGATACATGGAAGAAGGGATCATTTCTCTTTGATAGTTACAAAGTAGTACAGTAAAAGTTACAAAGCTACAGTACTAAACAGCGCCTTTTTCTTGTAAGCTCCCGCCCACCACCTTTGCTACAATACAAGAAGAAGGTAGGACAAGAAATCCACACCAGGAGAACAAGCTCGTGGGTGGAAAACGAGGGGAGAGCCAAAAAGATCGATTTACACCCAGTCGGGGGACTCGAATGATCTCGGCGCTGGGTTTCTCCCTCCCGGGACCTGGGCGCTCAGTCCGCCCGGAGATGGCGAGGCATTGGTTTGTCCTCCTCCGGCCCCAGCGGGATACAGGGAGCTGCCACCAAACGCCTCCGCCCCCCGGAGCTTTCGCCTTGCCCCATTGAGCCCCGCTGCTTCTGCTCTGCAACGCGCAGGGCCCGACTACTGCGGGCCGGGCTGGGCGCTGCGGGGGCGTCTGCGAGCGCAGCGGGCGGCGCGTTTCCTCCTGGCGCGCCGCGCAGGGGACGGAGTTCACCTGCAGGAAGGAGAGGAGGGCCGGGCTGGGGACGGTCGCAGAGGGCTCGCCCAGTGCGGAGGCGGAACCAGGTGCCGGGCTGGGGTCTCCGCTGGGCAGCAGCCAGGCGGGCGCTCCTGCCGCACCCCGCGGACAGCCAGAGGGACCCCGAGGCCCTGACCATGGCCCGGCGTTTCCTGGCGCTGGTGGCCGGCTGCCTTCTCTGGTCGAGTCACTCGGGTGAGTGCTGCGGCCGCTCCTGCCGGGTGGCGGTAGGGAGGCGGCGGGGGTCGCTTGGCTACTTCCCCGCGGGTCCGAGGCCATATGTACCACAGCGGGGCTCCAACACTTTCCCCGCCAGCGCCCCTTTCCCAAGGGAGCCCCCAGTGCGCAGGCGACGGCGCCTCCCCCTAGTGGCTCAGTTGGGGAACTAGCCGTGGCGCACGCAAAGCCGGGTCCTCCCCCAGAGAGCTTCTAGCCCCAGAGTGGGGCCAAGGGGAAGGCGGGCTGCAGAGCCCCAGAGCAGGCTGGAAGGGGCTTGGCGCCCAGGCGGGGCTGTGTGCCAGCAACCAAACCCTTGTCACCTGGTCTGTAGGCAGCCCCACAAAGAGAGTTGGGAGGAGGGGTTTGAGGGAAGATAATTAGGTCGTTTTAGATCGGGGGAGAACTTGGTGCAATCCTGCCCCCCTCCCCTCTTTCCCCCCACCTGGATGACAAAACTCCCATCGACTTCAAGGGCGCCAGGATTTTGCCCTTAAATTTGGATGTTTGGCCAACACCATCTCAGGCTTTCCCCTCTCCACAGCCCTAGGCCAAGCCTGGCTTTCTGGTTGCAGGCTCAAACCACTTGAGGCAGGCATGTTTTCTTCCCTGCCCCATAGCTCCCAACAAAGGACATTGTGCTGAAACACATCCATGGCACAGGGCAGTGACAGATGTCCAGAATTTGCCTCCTGGCACTATGGGAGTTGAGAGAGGTTGGTTGGGTAGTTCTCCAAGGAGACTGATTATAGAACCATAGAAGTGTAGGACTGGAAGGGACCTCAACAGGTCATCTAGTCCAGTCCCCTGCACTAGAGGCTAAGTAATAACTAGACCAGGGGTCGGCAGCCTTTCAGAAGTGGTGTGCTGAGTCTTCATTTAGTCACTCTAATTTAAGGTTTCGCGTGCCGGCTGAGCGGGGCCGGCGGCCAGGACCCCAGACTGGCAGCAGGCTGAGTGGGGCCGGGATCCCAGACCAGTGGCCCGCTGCCGGTCTGGAGTTCCGTCCGCTGGCTCCTGCCAGCCAGGGTCCCAGCTGTCGGTCTGGGGTCCCGGCCCTGCCCACATAGAGTGGGTACCTACCTTCTCCCTGGTTCTGGCCCATTCTCTTTCTCTCTCTCTGCACTGAGCTGAGGGTGGGGGTGCACTGAGCACAGGGCTGGGGGTGAAGGAGCAGGCTGGGGGTTGGGGTGTAGGGTCTGGCCAGGAGCTAGAATGAGGGAGGGGGCTCAGGGTTGGGGCAGGGCCAGGAGCTAGAATGAGGGAGGGGGCTCAGGGTTGGGGCAGGAAATTTGGGTATGGAGCGCTTACCTGGGCAGCTCCCATTTGGTGCGAGGGGTACAGGTGGGAATGTGTGTGGGGGATGCAGGAGCTCCTGTTTGGTGCTCAGGGTGGATGGTGGGGATGTGGGGGGGGTGCAAGAGTCAGGGCATGGGCATGGGGGGGGCTGGGGATGTGTGGGGAGTGCAGGAGTCAGGGCAGGGAGTGTGTAAGGAGGGTGGAGGAGTCAGGGCCGAGGGCTGGGGGCATGTGAGGGGGTGCAGGAGTCAGGGCATGGGGTGTGGGGGGGGCTGGGTATGTGTGGGGAGTGCCAGAGTCAGGGCTAGGAGGTGAGGGGGGTGCAGGGGTCAGGGCAGAGGGCTGGGGGGTGGGCTGGGATCGGGGGGTGCTCCCACCCCCCTGCCCTGAGCGGCTCACGGCAGGGGGCTGGAGGGATACGCCCTGATTCCACCCTCCTTCCCTAAGACCCCGCTCCTGCCTCTTCTCCGCCTCCTTCCCGGTCTGAGCAGTGAGGGCGCTGGGGCTCCTCTTCTCCCCTCCCTCGCAAGGGCCATCAGCGGCGGGGAGGGAGAGGAGGCGGGGCTCGACGCAGCACGCTGGGGGAAGAGGCGGGGTAGGGGGAAGCTTGGCTGCCAGCGGAGCCTGCCCTACAGCAGCAGCCAGCAGGACCAAGCTTGCGTCTGTCCCCTGCTCCCGCCAGAGAGAGCGGTAGGTGGGGGGTGGAGAAGAACGGGCTGGGCCGGGCAGGATTTTTAATGGCACGCTGCTGCCTGCCGGGGTCCCAGCCAGCGGCCCCACTCAGCATCGGCTGCGGTGTGCCATTAAAAATCGGCTCGCATGCCATCTTTGGCATCCGTGCCATAGGTTGCCGACCCCTGAACTAGACCATTCCTGACAGGTGTTTGTCTAACCTGCTCTAATGATTCCACAACCTCCCTAGGCAATTTATTCCATGGCTTAACCACCCTGACAGGAAGTTTTTCCTAATGTCCAATTTAAACTGCCCTTGCTGCAATTTAAGCCCATTGCTGCTTCTCCTGCCCTCAGAGGGTAAGAAGAACAGTTTTTCACTCTCCTCCCAGGAGTGGCGGAAGCTCCCTAAAAGTAGGGGGTCACCAGTGCCCGAACCATGGCTCCATCCCCACACCACCTCATCCTCCTAAGAACCTGCCCTCTACTCGCTCCTATCCACCTCTCTTCCCCCGGCCCCCATGTTCGTCCTTATGGCCAGTAAAAAGGGGGAGGGTATAGCCTCCCACTTTTAAAAGTGATGGGGCCATGGGCCCCTGGCCTGCCTTCTCTTTGTAACAACCTTTTATGTACTTGAAAACTGTTATCAGGTCCCCCCTCAGTCTTCTCTTTTCCAGACTAAACCCAGTTTTTTTCAATGTTTCTTCATAGGTCATGTTTTCTAGACTTTTAATCATTTTTGTTGCTCTCCTCTGGACTTTCTCCGATTTGTCCTCTTTCCTGAAATGTGGCGCCCAGAACTGGACCCATTACTCCAGCTGAGGCCTTATCAGCACTCAATAGAGTGGAAGAATTACTTATCATGCCTTGCTTACTCCTACCATACCCCCGGCCCTCTGCTCAGTGCTACCAATTGAAAAAAGCAGGCAATGCTCAGAAAAAAAAAATCATGCCTATGTTGTATGCATCCGCTATTGCAGCGGGATCAGGAGTTGACTGATTCTTGCAATTAAGTGTAAAGTTGTTTTCATTCCTGACCTCCCCAGTACTCGGCTGAATTGCTTGATTCTCAGGACTTCCCAAAGGCCCAGATCTGAGAAATCCCTATCTTTAAAACCCTTGTGCTGGGGCCACTTGGCCAATTCAGAACCTTCTCATTTTCAAAATATCAATCTAGTGTACATTTACTCTAGAGTTTAAATATTGCTGCACTCTAATATCTTGTTTACAAGATGTATGATTAGGGAAAGAGAATGGTCTTCGGCTGATCTTTGGTATTAATTAAATATTAAGAGTCAGATTTTCCTCTCAGTTGCATGGGTATAATTCTATTGAAATCAAAAGACTATAAACAAGGAGAATTTGACCCTCCAGATCAGGGGTGGGCAAACTTTTTGGCCTGAGGGCCACATCTGGGTATGGAAATTGTATGGCGGGCCATGAATGCTCATGAAATTGGGGGTTCGGTTGTGGGAGGGGGTGAGGGCTCCGGCTGGAGGTGTGGGCTCTGGAGTGGTGCCAGGGATGAGGGGTTTGGAGTGTAGGAGGGGGCTGGGTTTGGAGCAGAGGGGTTTAGAATATGGGAGGGGACAGTGGGTTGGGGTGTAGGAGGGGCTCTGGGCTGGGGGTGCGGGTTCCAGGGTGAGGCCAGAAGTGAGGGGTTAAGTGTGCGGGGGAGGGGGAAGGGACTCCAGGCTGGGGTTGAGGGGTTAGGAGTGCAGGAGGGGGCTCCGGGCAGGGGGTTGGGGAGGGAGGGGTCTGGCTGGGGGGGTGGGCTCTGGAGTGGGGCTGGGGATGAGGGGTTTGGGGTGCAGGAGGGTGCTCCAAGCTGGGACAGAGGGGTTTGAAGGGTGGGAGTGGGATCAGGGCAGGGGGTTGGGGCACAGGAGGAGGTCAGGGGTGCAGACTCCGGGCGCTGCTTACCTTAAGCAGCTCCCGGAAGCAGCGGCACGTCTCCCCTCTATCTCCTATGTGGAGGCGTGGCCAGGCGGCTCTGTGTGCTGCCCCATCCGCAGGCACCACACCTGAAGCTCTCATTGGCTGCAGTGCCAGTGCTTGGAGTGGGGGCAGCGTGCGGAGCCCTCTGGCTGCCTCTACACATAGGAGCCGGAGGGGGGACATGCCACTGCTTCTGGGAGCTGCGCGAAGCCACCTCACGCACAGAGTGAGACAAACTCCTGACCCCGCTCCCTAGCAGGAGCTCAAGGGCCATATTTAAAGGTCTGATGGGCTGGACTTGGCTCACAGGCTGTTGTTTGCCCACCCCTACAGATCTAAGTGCATCAATCAGCCAAAGACCATATGATTTGTGTAGGGGGAATATGTCTGTATAACTGAAACACCCAAGATTCCATGCAGCAACTGAAGAAAATAGCAGTGAGGAGAAAGTACTGAAGCTGATATTTATATTTTAAATGAAATTTGAACAATAAATATTTTTAAACAATATTTATACTATGGCTAGATAGATCTACCACAATTTACAACAGCTGAAATTCTGGCCCTGCGCTTACAGCAAAAGACTATCGTATAAAGTCTTAAAAGTGATCTGAAAAGGAATTTCTTTTTAAATGGATCTGAGCCTGAAACTTTGGGGATAGTTTGGGACCCATTTTATTTAATCTATTTATTACTGACCTCGGAACCAATTGTAGGAGTGGGCTGATAAAGTTTGCGGATGACACAAAGCTGGGAGGTATTGCCAATTCGGAGGAGGATCGGGATATTCTGCAGGGAGACTTGAATGACCTTGTGAATTGAAGTAACAGAAATAGGATGAAATTTAATAGTGAAAAGTGTAAGGTGATGCATTTAGGGATGACTAACAACAATTTTAGTTACAAGCTGGGGACGCATCCGTTAGAAGTAACGGAGGAGGAGAAAGACCTCGGGGTCCTGGTAGACCGCAGGATGACTATGAGTCAACAGTGTGACGTGGTGGTAAAAAAAAGCCAGTGCAGTCTTGGGATGCATTAGGCGAGGTATATCTAGTAGGGATAAGGAGGTGCTGCTTCCGTTGTACAAGGCACTGGTGAGACCTCATTTGGAGTACTGTGTGCAGTTCTGGTCTCCCATGTTTAAAAAAGATGAACTCAAACTGGAACGGGTACAGAGAAGGGCCACTAGGATGATCAGAGGAATGGAAAACCTGTCGTATGAGAGGAGACTCAAGGAGCTCAGGTTGTTTAGCCTGATCAAACGAAGGCTGAGGGGGGATATGATTGCTCTTTTTAAATATATTAGAGGAATAAATACCAGGGAGGGAAAGGAATTATTCCAGCTCAGTACTAATGTGGACACGAGAACGAATGGATATAAATTGGCCGTGGGGAAGTTTAGGCTTGAAATTAGACGAAGGTTTCTGACCGTCAGAGGGGTGAAATATTGGAACAGCCTTCCGAGGGAAATGGTGGGGGCGAAGGACCTGTCTGGCTTTAAGATTAAGCTAGATAAGTTTATGGAGGGAATGGTTTAATGGGATAACATGATTTTAGTCGAAGGAACACCGTGCCATCACTGGTAAGTAGTATAATGGCTAATGAGGGTCTGGCTGGAGAATCTTGCCTACATGCTCGGGGTTCTACTGATCGCCATATTTGGGGTCGGGAAGGAATTTTCCTCCAGGGTAGATTGGCAGAGGCCCTGGAGGTTTTTCGCCTTCCTCCGCACCATGGGGCAGGGATCGCTAGCTGGAGGATTCTCTGCTAATTGAAGTCTCTAAACCACAGGATTTGGGGACTTCAACAGCAGAGTCAAGGGAAAGGGTTGGGACGGCTTTGTGGCCTGCATCATGCAGGAGGTCAGACTAGATTATCATGATGGTCCCTTCTGACCTTAAAGTCTATGAGTCTATGAGGACCATTTTATTTTACAAATAAAATTAAGTGTTATCAATTTGTTTCCACATTGCAAATAACAAGCTTGTCAAGTTTTTCCTTTTATGGTTTTGCTGGAGGACATTTGTGAAGATACTTATTGTGAGCTCTCCCATCTTAGTTGAAGGTGTGGGGTGATGAAATTTTAACCAATGGCTCATTGGGTAGTGGAGTCAAATAGATGATGAAAATTAAAACTTCAAATAGTCTAAAATCCCTGCTCTTCTGAATTGCAGAGAGCTGAAGCTCTTGCCTCCTTTGATGTTGTTTTTTAATTAGTTCACCAGTCAGACAGACCAGATCTGATTTTTAGGAGAGGTGGGGAAAGCACCAAGCAGAACTTTTTTTAAACAAAAATCTTACACACTTCTTTATACATCATAAAGAAATGAAAAGGGGCACAAATCCACTTCCCTTTCCAGGTCACTTTTATTTATGTTGTGTTGAAATTGTGAGTGTGGAGAGTTGTGTAGCCCCTTTGGAGAAAATGAGATACAATGGAAGCTGCTTGAGCCAGCCAGAAGGCTGCTTTGCCAAAACCATGTTACCTCATGTTGTCTGCAACCGATTATTTTCTTAGATTATTTTCTGCACTAGGAAATTGGACGTTCCTTTCCAGTTTTTCAGCAATGGTGTAGAGCTCTGAAAATGAAATGGGGTGAAAAACAATTGTCTATACTGGACCTTATGCCCTTTGGAAGCACTGGTGCAGCTGCACCATTGCTGAAAAATTAGTAACCAATGTCCTAGTTCAACAAGACCCTAGTGTAGATGGCCCCATAGGGGACTGGATGTGACTTCATTTGGAGCCAGTCAGTGGCACTCTTGAGTTGGCCACAGAGGATGTTGTAGAGTGTATGGGAGTCCATACCTTCCTATTTCCAGTGGTTGAGCATAACACCTCTACAGCACTGCTAATCTGGGACAGAGAGACAGAGTTTTGAACTTGGTCCATTTACAGTAGCTTCATCTTGGTCTACATTGAAAAGTTATGTTGGCATAGCTACATTGTTCAGGGGTGTGAAAATCCACACCACTGACCAACATAGCTAACAAACCCCCCAGTATAGACACAACTACGTCAATGGAAGACTGCTTCCATGAACACAGCTAACGTCTTCCAAGGAGGTGGTATTCCTACACTGACAGAAAAACTCCTTCTGTTGGTGTGGACTGCATCTGCAATATGGGTCTACGCCAGTATAGCAGTGCCAGTATAGTCTCCATAGCATAAACATATCCTCAGTACACCTCTACCTTGATAGAACGCTGTCCTCAGGAGCCAAAAAATCTTACTGTGTTATAGGTGAAACTGCGTTATGTCAAACTTGCTTTGATCCACCGGAGTGCGCAGCCCCGCCGCCCCCCCCCCCCCCCGGAGCACTGCTTTACCGCATTATATCTGAATTCGTGTTATATCGGGTCACGTTATATCGGGGTAGAGGTGTATGTAGCAGCTCAGGAAACATCTTGATGGCCATAGATGAAATCCTGTTCTCACTGATGTCAATGGGACTTCTTCCATTGACTTTAATTAGGCCAGGATTTCACCTTACAAGCTTATTTGGCAAGGAGGAAAGTGAAATGCCAGAATTTCTTTAAATCAAAAATTCTAGATCCAAATTATGTACATAAGTGACATTCTCTTCAATTTAATGGACATTCTGACTGAAATTTTATGGGTACAGGAAGAGGTCACATTTGAGGAAGTAAACTCTACTTGAAATGGAGTTCCTGTGTTAAAATTTAGTTTCTGTCTTGTGCAGGTGCATGGAGTGTACTTCTCACACATTAGTTTCATGCATCTTTACATCTAAAATATGCACATAAAATTACTAATTAGTTTTTTTTTTCTTCTTAAAGAGCATACACATTATTTGGTTTCTCTCTTGTGGCTTAAAATGAAATTGGCTCTGAAGCACAACAGTAAGAGACGTGCTTTGTAGCTGGCTTGGCTGGTATAATTTCTGACTCATCTGTAAAGAATCAAAATGATGATCATAACTCAGTAGTCACGGAAACTACTAGTTAGCAGTACAGTATGTGTATATTCCAGCAATACTTCTGGTCTCTTTTCCAGTTTTCAAAAAGGGTTATTTGTTACTTTAATCATTGGAAGAACATATATTACAGTGGTTTTGTTTGTTTTTCAGCATTTGGAATAGTGCCAGAACCAAAAAATGTAACAATTAATTCAGTTAACTTGAAAAGCACTCTACAGTGGGATCCACCTACTTTTCACAAAGAAAATATTACTTATACAGTCGAGTATATAAGGTAGGTCTGGGAGCTTTGTGTATTTACAATTGCAAGATGTCTTAGATAAACTTACAGTTTATAGTATTGTGTTCTTGTGACTTTTTTTTTCCAGACATGGACTGTCCCTTTCTTTTGGCTTATGCACATAAGACCTTCTCCTGAGCTAGATACCATTAAAGGGCATGCTTTATAGTTTTTAATATTCATTAGTTTGTCACATATTCATCTGGAGTGGGAAACACAGTGTAATCTTAACTGTAATCAGTCAGCTACACGTAGATTTACATTCTCTGTCATAGAAAACTACTACTTCAACAGGCTTAGTACTAATGCATTCTCCCACGTTTTCCAATTTCTAATGCAGGCAACAGGTTCCACTTTTTCCCCAGAGCAATCTGTTTGTCAGGGCCCTTTACATACATGGCTAGTGAAGTGCAGCAAGAATGTTCCCCTGTCTGCTGCCTCTGTGCTCAAAAGCAGAGGTTCTCAGCAGCTTACTCTGAGGCCTCATTTTGTCAGGAATTTTTCCCATTTTTTCCCTCCAGATTGGTCTTTGTCTGGGAGGGGAAGGATTTTGTGGGGAGCATTGTAAAGAAGGCTGAGGACTGCCCTAGTCTAGTATTAGATCCCTGGCTGCTTCAGTAGCTGAACAAAGCCCAGACATCAAATTACCCCGATGAGTCAAAAGGATCATTTCTTGGCAAAGAAAGAGTAGGACCTTAGGGAGGGGGAATGGCAGACAGTCAGGTGCCTGCTGAGAAAGGGCCTCTAAAATGATGTAGAACATGAAGTAAGCGTGTCTGCTGTGTCAGTTAGCGGGGGGAAGGTACGAGGGATGTGTGGGACCCCCAAACTGCCAGGCTAGCAAGCTCCTATTCCAGGGTGGGCTCTAAGTACAAAACAGACGTAACATTCCACATATTAACTAGTACCCATTCAAGACCTGGGCATATAATGAAAGATTAGGATAGTGTAAGTCCTATCCAAAGGACCATTTGTAGAAAGGTGAGAATTAAACTGAAAATTCAGGCATAGTTGAACTTGGCTGTGGTATCAGGCATTTTCTGTCTGCTCAATCAGGATTTGTGGGTGCCAAGTCAGAACAACAGTGTGCTTTTTGCTGAATGGTCACCTTAATCTCTACCTTTATCATAAAGTAATAATAGACTATCCTAATAGATATTATGAGTGTCTAATACCTATATATAAGTATGTGTGATAGATATATGAATGTTCTTATTTTTTTTCAGCTAATGAGTTTTGCCTGAGTGGTAATTAGCAATGTTAATACATGGTGAGTGAGTACCGCCACTTACCTGCTTCACTGAAATGAAGGATGTTTTCTGTTCCTAATATATGACTCAGATGCAATTCTTTTGCCTCCCATACAGTAGTATTTTTAACAGGAATGTGTGTGTGAACATTGTCATCACGGAGTGTGACTTCTCTTCTCTGCCTGTATATGGAAACTACACCTTGCGAGTCAGGGCTGAATCAGAAAATGAAAAGTCAGACTGGGTGAACATCATCTTTAAGCCAATCGATGACAGTAAGGCTTCCCCTACACGGGAAACTTTTGCTCACTAATAGCGAACTGTTAATTAAATAAAATTGCAATTAATCTGAATAAGTAGTGATATTAAAATACAGATTGTTTTAAATTTACAAATTATTTTAAGTAAAGTATGAAATATCCGAGTCCTATTTGGTATACCTTTTGGGAAGAGGAGAGTTGCTCTCAGAAATACTCCTGGGGGAAATCTGCACCAAAAAATTAAACATTCTGCTTACAATATTTTCAAATTCTGCATATTTTGTTTGTCAAAATAACAGAATTCAATTATTTTTGGTCATTTATTTCAAAATACGTGTCAGCAAGTATGTCTGTAACAATATAGACAACAAAAAAGATTCAGGAAATGTTTTTTGGCAAATAGATTCCTTACTAGGCATATTAATACAGAATTCTGAGTAATAATTCATTTAAACTACAATACAGATGTGTATTTCCTGCACCCCTCAGTAGCAGTGCAAAGGCTTGGGGGAGTCAGAGGTAATGGAGGAGCTGAGGGAGAGGGAAGTAATTGCTGGGAAGGAGCCTGGGTGTGAACTTGGAGGGCTGTTGGGTATGGGTGGGAAAAGTATGGAACAGATTTGGGGGGGGGGGGCAGGGAGGGATTGTTAGGGAGCTTCCCCCCATGCAGACCCTGGCTGATCCCTAGCCTCTCCCATTCAGTCAGGCACATCTGCCCCTGTCCCCAAGTTTCCCTGCACCCCCATGTGTCATCGTACCCCCTGTCCATGTGTCCCTCCACCCCCACTTGGACACCCACTCCTCCCATCCCTATGTGTCCCTGCACCCCTCTCCCTGTCACCATGTGTCTCTGTTCCCCCACCCAGCCACCCTCCTGTCCCTATGTGGCCCTGCACCTCCCTTCCCCCTGTGGCCCTGCACCTCCGTTCCCATTCAGTCCCTGCCCCAGTCTGTCTTCCCCCACTAGCTCTTACGAGTCCCTATCTGACCCCCCCAGCAGCCCCATGCTGTCTGTCTCCCCATATCTCCTGTCCTGGCCTGACAGGTGCTGTGAAGAAGGCAGGCTCTTTCTCTTCCCTAACTGGCTGGAAGCTGCTGCTTTGTTCTATTGCCACAGCGCCCTCTGGTAGGCAAAAGGTAGAAGTGCAGCAACTTTCTGGCAGAAGCCTTTTTCTGTGCAAAAAAAATTAAAAATATGCATGGCTCATTAATTATGCGCACGTGAAGTGATGCAGAATTCCCCCAGGAGTACAGAAAACGTAGTAAGGTCAAAAGTATATGTAAGTCATCACTGACTCTCTTCTTCCATTCTGAGACATCTTTTGAGGGATTTGAACACATATATATTTTTCCCCCTAAAAAAATATTGCATACAAATTTTTAGAGCAAGAGTGCTTTACATCCAAGGATTCTAATTTCCTACATATTTAAATCAGTTCAGCTACTTTCTTGTCACTAAGCGGGTGGGGAAATTAACCCTCCTCCTATATTTGGATATGTTCAAGGGGGGAAAAGTTTACTCTTCAATAAAAAAAAAATCATTTTGAAGGTACCATGTTTGATGTTTGCTGTCTTGTGTGAAAGGTGGTGGAACTTGGCACTGCAACACTTTCTTATAGCAGAGATCTTGGGCAGCATGCTGTTGTCTGAGTTTGTGGGGAGCAGGATCTTTGTCAATGCATTCTCAAAATTATTTCATCCATTAGCAAGCACAATTTTGTCTACTACCCAAAACTTCCATTTCTCCACTGCACAGATGTCAATGGGAAGCTATGCAAGAGGCCTCTTTGGTTTCTCTATCTCTAGAAACAATTCTTAGTTTTCTCTTCTTCTCTGGCTTGGCTTGGATTTACTTAAAGCTTAACCTTTCTAGTCCTCGGTTTTCAGAGTTTAAGTTTCCAGTCTCATTTTCTCAATGCAATTGTTGTTTATATCAGGACAGTGTTTATGACATAATTTTTCCATATTAAATTCCAAATTCATAAGATGTTGTGGCCATTGCTCTTTGATCTCTTCACTTGGACATCTCTCTGTAAACTCACTCCCATATCCATGCACTAACTCTTGAAGGACTTTTTAAAAAAGACTTCAAAGCACTGATGAGTTTAAAGTATTCATTGAGAAAAATCCCTCACAGTAGGACAAAAGACATATTACCAGTTACTCTATTGGAAATCTGAAAATGGTTACAAGGGGAAGATTAGTTGCATACATTAGTGCAAATATAATACTTAAGGAAGAAAAAGAAATTTGGAAAATGAGAGCACGTTTTGGGGATTTGTCTTTTTTCAAAAGCTTAACTTGGAGAGAATTAAAACTGGCTGAACAGAAAAGCTGTATTACAACATAGAAAATTGAAGTATTTAACAAATACTATGAGAGTTAGGGTAAAGCCAAAAGAAACAGTAGTACTTAGCATGAACCCCCATATCAGAGAACAAATCCATTAACAAGTCAGAGTTTTATAAAGAATTGCATTGAAAACAGGATTTTGATTCACATTTCAAGGAAAGAGTTAACTTCTAAGCAACACTGACCTTCAAAAGCCAATTTATAATTGGACTAAAGAGTCTATGTATAAAACTAATTGAGGGAGAAAACCTGGCAGCACTGGTGAAATCTGCAATGTAGATAGGACTCTTAATCACTGTGTCATTTTTACCACAGTATTATTTAATCCTGCTCAGAGCACCTAGCCAGGTGTATCATATTTGTATCTTACAGTTTCCACCAGCATTACCACCAACAGAGTTGTAGTTGTTGGGAAATTACCTAATGTGTAGGTGCAGCCTAGAAACATCAGAGTCACCAATGGGGAAATTTTTCCATAACTTTAAACCAGTTGGAACTACCGTGTAACCAAGGCTGCCACAGCCAGAACTGTTTTTATAACTAGTTTGAATTTCTGGAAAAATGCAAAGCCTTGTCTACATTGAGCTATTTCTTAAAATCTCCCACTGATGCTCTAGCCCTGGTGTGACTTCACTACTGGTAGCAATGGTTGGAGTGCTAGTGTAAACTGACCATTGGCATTTTTACAGGTTTACAGGTTTAAATGAGAAGCACCCATCCAGTGGTACAGGTGGAACACTGGGAGAGTTTATGAAAGAGTTCATTGTAGACACAACCTAACTGAGGACTAAAGTACTCACTAAACTAAGTTATTTAGTGGAACAAAAATACAGTAAAAGGAGCCAGTTTCAAAATATAAAAATATATCCTTTGATGTAAAAAAAGAATAATAAATTCAGAAGCAATTCAAGAGTTGCAGTTCCTCAAATGAGTTGCAGTGCAGAGAGCAATAAAAACACTTCACCGGAAAGTTTCCTCAGCGAAGTCCGACGTCACTGAGCTGCAGCTCAGTGGGGAAATGCAGGCAATAAGATGCCCTGGGAGTGGGTTCCTTAGTATTCTTACTTCTTCCACTAGTGAAAGCAGCTGGTGGGACAGAACTGAGTGGCTTAGTGAGTGGAGGAGGCACGGACAGCAAAAGTGTCTTCTATTTAAATGAGACAAGTGGGTGAGATAATATCTTTTCTTGGACCAACTTCTGTGGTTGGGACCAACACAGCTACTATTATAGTGTATACAGCAATGGAAGATAGTCTATTTAAGTGTAAAGACAAATTCACTTTATGACACATCTGTGAATGAAGAGTTTATTTATCCTCGATTCTTTGAGATGAAAGAGTTTTCTTCAAGTAAATAAGATGATGATAGTGATTAGGTGTAGTGCTGTATGCCATATAAAAATATCACTCTGAGAACACAGTGAGAGATTGTATTTTTGTGATTTTTTTTTTCTCCTCTCATTTAGCAATCATTGGACCACCTGATGTAAAAGTGAAATCTGAATCTGGATCTTTGCATGTAGATTTCACAGGCCCTGTCGCTGTACAAGAGTCGCATGTGTGGCCTTTAAATAAATATTATGGCTCTTGGGTTTACAGGGTGCTATACTGGAAGAAAGGCAATAGTGAAGAGGTAACTTTTGCTCAATTGACTATTGTGTAATTCTGCTTTACAGCTGCAGCTTTGAACAGGCATTTCTAGGTATAATATGATATTGATAATGTTCCGAGACATAACATTGCTGAAGCAAAACCAAGATCTCTGAAAGTTAGTAATATCAGCAACTTATTATTGTCACAACCTGCATTCAGTAGCAAACTGGCAGAGGGAATGAGTAACCACCTACTAAATAGGCATAAATTATCCTTCCATAGTTAGAAATAGTTATTAACTTACGAGGGTTTATTCCCTTTGTGCATCAATGTTTTTATTTTTTCAGTGGTATATACTGCACACTCCTCACAACAGTACCCATGCACACTGCACAAAAAAACAAATGTAACTTAGAAGTGTCTACATAGGTAATATCTAGGGATATGATGAATAGCTGCTCCGCAACCAAATCATATGTGATTCAAGCAGTTTTGCTAGAATGATCTATTGTACAATACTGGCTTGAAAAAAGACTGGATTTTGGATGCTTAACATGGCTGCTGCCATAGGGTCAGTCTCTCTCCTGCTACCATCTTCCCTGTTATCAGACATAATCTGTTTACTCTTTCACTTCCATTATGGTCACCCTCCGCTAAGCCAGAGAGACATTCTGTCCCAGAGGTGGGCATGTTCCACAGCCCCAAAGACTCCACCACACTGTATGCATGGAAAAAATGTTATAAATAATAGGTTAATTATAGTGTCATAGAATGTTGCTTTTGATCCAAGAAAGACAGAAATTTCTATCAATATCAATGGGAATATACTAGATCTCTGTACAACACAGGAAATTTTTATACATGAAGACTTTGGTGCCCCTATTATTCTGATTCATATTCGGTATCCTTCACAATTCCCAGTCTAGTACTTAATATGCAGTTCCAGAAATAAAGGAATCTTCTCATCCCTAACACCTTATTAGCCCCAGCTCACGAGTAATGGAGGAAGAGGGGGAAAAGAGAGTGTTATTCTGTAGAGAAAGTCAGTGAGTCCATACCTGGTCAAGCAGCCTTCGGCAAACTGCCAAAGGAAGCGAGTTACCCAAAAAGAGATTTCACTAAGGATACTCGGATTCCAGTACTCGAGTGCAAAGCTGGGAGATTCCCTCAGTGATTAAAGAGGCTTCCAAGAAGTGCCAGACAATGAGATTTCATTAGATCTTTTTTTTTTAATTTAGTACTTGGATAGTTTGTTCAAGTATATTTATTCCCTCACAGCAGCCAAGTCTCCTAAGACCCACCTACAAAAAAAATGTGTCCTCATTTACTGAAAGCCACATCTAGAAGTAACAGCACTTTTAGCTGATGTCACCTAGTGTGACGTTGCATAGAGAGAGAGGCAATCTCTTTTGGTATCACCTCCTTAACCAGGGCCGGCTCTGGCTTTTTGGACGTTCCAAGCAAAAAAAAAAAACTGCGGCGTGGCCGGAGTGCGAGTGCAGGGGGACCGGCTGGGGGAGGGGGGAGGGAGGGGCGGGAGAGAGAGAGAAGGGGGCGGCCAGGGCTACAGCAGGGGCGCTGCCGCGCAGCCCCTTCTGCTGCGCCGCCTCCTGCCACGAGGGCTCCACTCCGGTCGGCGGGGAGGGAAGGAAGAGGACTGCCCTGCAGGGCGCTCTGGTTCTCCGCGCCGCTGCCCCCTACAGGGCAACCGGAGCGGAACACACACAAAAAAAACCCGGCCGTGCTGCCCTAGGATTGGGCAGAATGCCGCCTCAAACAATCTGCTGCCCCAAGCACCAGCTTCCTCAGCTGGTGCCTGGAGCCAGCCCTGTCCTTAACCATATAAGGATTTATACTCTTAAGACCAATACCATTAAACATACCCAGAAGAAGATAAAAAGTCTGTGCTGTGAACAATCACACACAAAGTACTTACATTGATCAGGTGTTTTAAGTAGGCAGTGTGCCACATTCTACATTAGCTAAAGTATGAGTGGTCTTCATATGTAACCCTAAACAGAGCGTGTTGCATGAATACTTGTTTGGTTTTGTTAGTTGCATGATTTTTTTAAAATACTGCTACTTAGAATTCTGTGCACATTTATATAATAGCTTTAGAGTCCCTCTTTCTGTTACAGTGTGTCTCTTGAAAAATTATTTTATGACATAGTGGAAGGAGTCTGATCACAAGAAACTTAGAGCCCACTTCCTGTTGTTGGGTCAACCAGCTTAGGAGCTAGGATTTCAACACTGTTACAGCTCTTGTTTTGGAAGGTGATTATTTTCACCATCAATAGGATGTTCTAAAATAGAAAAAGCAATTTGAAGACAGATGATTAATTAAATATTTAATATTTAATATTTGTAGTGTCCTTTTTAAGTAATTCTTAAAAGGAAACTTTTCTTTGATTCTTGTCAAGTAAGTAATACAGAAAACTACAAAACCGTTTTAACAGCTGATATTTTAAACTTTCACTTTTTCAGGAACTAGATATTGTGTAAATCCAATCTGTAGTGCAGCTGCAAATGCAAAGACTACTAAATGGAGTTCTAACTAGAAACTAGTGCTGTAATTTGTTAATTTATTGGAACTTGAATTTGCTTTTGAATGTTCTGTATTCTTCTTTGATATAGGTTATAACCACAGATACTAAATATAACTCAGAAATATTATCTGATTTGGACCCTTGGACAATATATTGCCTTCAAGTTCAAGCAGTTATTCCTGAATGGAACAAAACAGGAAAACTGAGTGAAGAGTTCTGTGATAGGACAACTGATAATGGTAATAGCTAATGCACCAGTATATTATAAACATGTTGAGTAATTATGAAACATTGTAAGACACTCATTGATTGACGTAAAAGAAACAAAAGCATGCATGTAAACCTTCAGAAATGTTTTGATACTTCCATATTGTTCATTGTGATATCCAAGTGTATCTCTAATTTGCAAAAAAAATTGAAACCTTCATGCCAGAAAAAAGGAGAGCTTTAATTCAGTCTCTTATAACTACAAATAATAAGATACACAACAGATTAAATGTACTCCCATGCAGAGAACCATATGAGGCACGTCCATCCCTAAAGCCCTTCAAAGCAAGATTTAAGTGCAATTTAAGTGGTGCATAGGCCTTGTGCTGGCCCTTCTGCACAGGCGTAAACGTCATCTACCCATAAGCCAATTTACGTTTGTTTGTGAACCCTTTGGCTTCCACTGGCCTAGTGGAGAGTAGAATTTGGCCCTGCATTGCAAAGTCTGATTCTGTTTACATTTTGTAACAGAATTACATTGTTGAAATATTTTTTTTTAAATGGATAGAGCTCAGTCATGCTTTCTTTTTCTGTTCTCATGTTTAAAATCTTTAACTAGGCAAGCATGCCAGATAATCAGTTTTCTTCATGGTTACAAAAAGCATGTAATTTATTAGTCAAGGTACATCTTCCAAAGGAGTGAAATCCTGGTCCCACTGAAGTCAATGGAAGTTTTGCCATTGTCTCCAATGGGACTAAGATTTTACCCATAGGTGTTTTTCTCCTGGTGCAATCCAAAACTACCATTATTATGAACTCTCAATATAAACAACTAATTTCTTTGTTTAAATATTTTATTTTTATGCAACTATACCAGTAAGTGCCAATCATAAAAAATTCTCCAATGTAACATCTGCAATGCGTAATCAGTATTCCAGTCTTTAATTTTTTATAGCACTAACCTGACAGTGGAAACTGGCTGAACACTCCAATTTCCAACCACTCCACCTCAATAGCTATCCATCAGTCAGGTGGCCTCCTCTTAGAAGAGAGCTTTGTGTTTCCATTTAAAAGGAAAAGTGCAGTCCCAGACTAATTAGTAAGCAGCTGCTTAACAATCATAGACAGCTTTAAAGTGATACCTCGATCAATCTTTATTCGTATCACATGCTGTGACAATCCCGTGCATGAAACCAGGCTTTAGAAGACACAATATTTTGGAAGTTAAGGAATTTTGGACTACCCCCACCTCCAAATTAGTTGTCATTTTTGTTACCATTATTTCATGTTTCCTTTAGCGAGAAACAGAATTCAGTGCTCTGGTTTGAAGCATCCAGGAATAAGTATACTGGGACTTTACGTGTTGTTACCTTGCTTTCCCTCTTCCCCCATTTACCTAGAATTTTTTTCTTTCTGTAAATGTTTACATATCATGGCCATAGGTCAAACTTATCTAGTGAGAATGTCATGAGTGGTTGAAGTAAAAACAAAGTTGATATATTCTTCCTTTTGGGAACAAAAATATGTATTTGTTCATTCTCCAAAATAGTTGCTAATACGAAAAAGTGGAGGAAATTTTTTTTTATTCACTTACGAGAATTAAATTCTGAAAATTGTATATTCAAAATAATTATAAAGAAGAATCAGGTTAATAAAGAAGAATTTCTCGTCTTGTCTCTTGCAGGTGTAACTCCAGTGTGGATAATTCTCACTGTTCTTGTAGGATCAATGTTGGTTGTTCTAGTATCCGTTCCTGCCTGTTTCTTCATCTTTTCATATATATATCGACAGGCCAGATATGTCTTCTGCCCTACTTATTCTTTTCCACAACATCTGAAGGAGGTTTGTCTATTTGTATTCTACACAGGGCCGGCTCCAGGCACCAGCCCAGCAAGCAGGTACTTGGGGCGGCTAACGGTGAGGGGCGGCACGTCCGGCTCTTTGGCAGCAATTCAGCAGCGGGTCCCTCACTCCCTTCCCGGAGGGAAGGACCTGCCGCCGAATTGCCGCTGAAGACTGAAGCGGCGGCGGTAGAGCTGCAGATCGCGATCGCGGCTTTTTTTTTTTTTTTTGCGCTGCTTGGGGCAGCAAAAAATCTGGAGCCGGCCCTGATTCTACATAAAATAATTAAGTAAGCCTTCCAGGAGAGCCTCTTGTCTGTCAAAGACTCCTGAAAAGCTTGCAACTCTTGCATGTGAACCTTCTGACAGCAGTTCCTCATTCTTACACATGCACCTGGATAGTTAACTAGCTGTGTTAGTGTTACATGGGTTTTGCCTGAAGTGAATGTATGGGGTAATGGTGGTTATTAGGCACACAGGCTAAAAGAACCCAGGTGTAGTATATATGTTGCAAAATAATAGATATGAGTCTTAGCAGCTATATGGTATGATCTGTTTAAGCTATGTCACCTTTGGTTACTTTAGTTCACTTGTCATAAACTGCTTGTGTGGTTGACTGTCATTTCAAACCCTTAATCAACTGCAAAAGTTGATTAATCTGCTGCCAAAGACTTTGGACCAAACTGAGCAGTAGTTTAAGTGAGTGTAAATAGTGACGTAATGTGACTTGAGCCAATTCAGCATTCAGTTGGCTTCATTCCACAACTTTCTCCCACACTGCATAGGGACTGGGCTACACTTTAAATTTATACTGACATAGCTAAGTAGGTCAGGGATATGACAAAACCACATCCCATAGTGACATAGCTATGCTGACAATCCTCCCCCCATGTAAATGCAACTGTGCTGACTGAACAGGGCTTCTAACAGCATAACTCACCTTGTTTGGGGATGTGGTTTTCTTATACTGGTAGAACTCCTTTTGTCAATGTATGCTGCGTCTAGGGGGCTATGCCAGCATATACTACGTTCGCATAGACATAACCGAGTACCTTGCTCCATCGTCTATTTCTGTTGATTTCTGTGGCACTGCTCAGCATGAGTAAGAGTGGTGTTACTCTTTAGTAAATGATGAAATCTTGCCCATCTGGTATGTTGTAACAGAATACTGTAAAGGAAGCATTCAACAGCTCAGCCATATCACTGAGACACGGTGGGTGAGGCAATATCTTTTATTGGACCAATTTCTGTTGGTGAGAGAGATAAGCTTTCGAGCTTCACAAAGGTTTTCTTTGGGTCTGGGGAATATACTCTGTGTCACAGCTAAATACAAGGTGGAACAGATTGTCTAGCGTAAGACACATATTTCAAGGGACTGTTCAAGGTGAGGTGGCCCGTTAACCCGCCTCCAGTGATGAGGGAAAGAAAGAAGGGAGGAAGGGCAGTTGGAGGGGTTGTTAGTGGGTTATATATTATTTTAATAAACCATAAATCCCGTCTCTACTCAGTCCCTGATTTTTAGTGTCTAGCAAAGTTATGAATTTAAGCTCCCAGGCTCATCTTTTGTAGGGGGTTTTTTTTTTTTTTTTGGTCCAATTTCTCCACATCTTTTTTAAAATGCGGTGCCCAGAACTGGACACAATACTCCAGCTGAGGCCTAACCAGAGCAGAGTAGAGCGGAAGAATGACTTCTCGTGTCTTGCTCACAACACACCTGTTAATACATCCCAGAATCATGTTTGCTTTTTTTGCAACAGCATCACACTGACTCATATTTAGCTTGTGGTCCTTCCTAGACAGTCTCTTCCCATTCTGTATGTGTGAAACTGATTTTTTCTTCCTAAGTGGAGCACTTTGCATTTGTCTTTGTTAAACTTCATCCTGTTTACCTCAGACCATTTCTCCAATTTGTCCAGATCATTTTGAATTATGACCCTGTCCTCCAAAGCAGTTGCAATCCCTCCCAGTTTGGTATCATCCACAAACTTAATAAGCGTACTTTCTATGCCAATATCTAAGTCGTTGATGAAGATATTGAACAGATCCGGTCCCAAAACAGACCCCTGCGGTACCCCACTCGTTATGCCTTTCCAGCAGGATTGGGAACCATTAATAACAACTCTCTGAGTACGGTTATCCAGCCAGTTATGCACCCACCTTATAGTAGCCCCATCTAAATTGTATTTGCCTAGTTTATCGATAAGAATATCATGCGAGACCGTATCAAATGCCTTACTAAAGTCTAGGTATACCACATCCACAGCTTCACCCTTATCCACAAGGCACGTTATCCTATCAAAGAAAGCTATCAGATTGGTTTGACATGATTTGTTCTTCAGAAATCCATGCTGGCTGTTCCCTATCACCTTACCACCTTCCAAGTGTTTGCAGATGATTTCCTTAATTACTTGCTCCATTATCTTCCCTGGCACAGAAGTTAAACTAACTGGTCTGTAATTTCCTGGGTTATTTTTATTTCCCTTTTTATAGATGGGCACTATATTTACCCTTTTCCAGGCTTCTGGGATCTCTCCCGTCTCCCATGATTTTCCAAAGATAATAGCTAGAGGCTCAGATACCTCCTCTATTAGCTCCTTGAGTATTCTAGGATGCATTTCATCAGGCCCTGGTGACTTGCAGGCATCTAACTTTTCTAAGTGATTTTTAACTTGTTCTTTTTTTATTTTATCTTCTAAACCTACCCCCTTCCCATTAGCATTCACTATGTTAGGCATTCCTTCAGACTTCTCGGTGAAGACCAAAACAAAGAAGTCATTAAGCATCTCTGCCATTTCCAAGTTTCCTGATACTTTTTCTCCCTCTTCACTAAGCAGTGGGCCTACCCTGTCTTTGGTCTTCCTCTTGCTTCTAATGTATTGATAAAAAGTCTTCTTGTTTCCCTTTATTCCTGTAGCTAGTTTGAGCTCATTTTGTACCTTTGCCTTTCTAATCTTGCCCCTGCATTCCTGTGTTGTTTGCCTATATTCATCCTTTGTAATCTGTCCTAGTTTCCATTTTTTATATGACTCCTTTTTATTTTTTAGATCATGCAAGATCTCGTGGTTAAGCCAAGGTGGTCTTTTGCCACATTTTCTATCTTTCCTAACCAGCGGAATAGCTTGCTTTTGGGCCCTTAATAGTGTCCCTTTGAAAAACTGCCAACTCTCCTCAGTTGTTTTTCCCCTCAGTTTTTCCCCATGGGACCTTACCTATCAGCTCTCTGAGCTTACCAAAATCTGCCTTCCTGAAATCCATTGTCTCTATTTTGCTGTTCTCCCTTCTACCCTTCCTTAGAATTGTAAACTCTATGATTTCATGATCACTTTCACCCAGGCTGCCTTCTACTTTCAAATTCTCAACGAGTTCCTCCCTATTTGTTAAAACGTTTGCAGACCCCTAAAAATTTTTGAATTAAGGTGCAGACCCCTTTGGAAATTCAACCTGTGGTCTGTAGACCCCTACCATAGAAGTCTTAGACTGAAAACTGACTGTACAGAATTCAGCTATAAATGTTGCACATGCTTGGCACAGCATTTGACACAGCGTGAGAAAGGGTGCTAAACTGGGCTTCGGTGGTAACGACAGCAATTCTGGGTTTTGACTGAAGGTGGGGTTATTCAGCTAATTTCAATTGATCAGAAAAACAGAATGCCTTTTCTGCGATCTGAAACTTTATTTTTGTAGTCACCTTTTGCAGTCTCCTTAGCCATAGTCTGCAGAATCCCAGCGGTCCACAGACCACAGGTTGAAAACCACTGATTTAGAGTGTCCAGAATGAAGGGAGGAAACATATGTTTAAGTAGTGCTTTATGTTTCTAAGAAGTTTGTAATCACGTTTTGCCTCATCTGCTCCCTGGTCACTTCATTTTTAAAAACAAGTTAACGTGGAATATGTGTCCCAGCGTGGAGGAGGGCCTTGTCCCTTTGTGAGCTGAAAATACCCATGTTCAGTGCAAGTATGTGTAAGAAATCTGTGAATATTTAGAAGAAATACATACTTCTATTTTAGGTGATCTTTTCTTCCCTCAGTATACACACAATGCCCCTTAAAGTTAAAGGAGGTTAGATATGTATTTTGTGAAGAGAAGACCCTTAAAATTTTGATTGTGCTAGATGTTTGTAGGAAAATATAACAATATGCATCCTAAAACTCAGAGTTTGGGAGGGGTCATGTAATTATTATTTTATTTTACTTTGGGGGTTGGGGGAGGGAAACCATTGAGAACTACCTCCAATGTTTCATTTTAGAACTCCAGTTGAGGGTTAAATAAGCCAAAATGAAGGACATAAGAACAGTGCAGCAATAACGTAAGATGATTTGCTTAATTTCCATAATATTCTGTGTAACCTCCATTTTTTTCATGCAGATTCTCATACCGTGTAACTCATTCAAACTGCTCTCTACTCAACAGAAAGCTGGTCATGTTCCCTGACAAAAATGAGTAACATTCACTGCTCTGTTGTTTATATGAAGGTGTCAGATATCTCTGAAACTCTTAAATATTAAGGGAGAGTAGCAGACGGGTCAGATTGCGCGGGGGAAGGAGGTGGTACTCTACTAAGCATCACACCCAAATAAACTCTGCCCATGTGAATTGCTCCCTCTTGATTGGAGTGTGTGTGGAGGGGAATTGTTATATCTCCCAAATCCCACCCACTTGTGGCGTCAAGATGAGACATCACTCACACTAAATTGTATAGATCTGTGATCCTCCCTCCCTCTCCTTTACTTGAGAAAGTAATGTTGACATTTAAATCATCTTTACTGGACTTCTAATTTAACACCTCCCTGAGCTGAACAGGGCAATTCACACCTCTAAGGTCTATTGTTTGAGTCTCTCTTCAGACTTCTATTGTTTAGGCTATGTCTATACTTAGGGCAGGTCTACGTTAACAAGTTAGGTCGACCCAGCTACCTCACTCAGGGGTGTGAAAAATCCAACCCCATGAGCGACACAGTGAGACTAACCTAACCCCCAGCATAGACAGCGCTACCACCTCTCAGGGAAGTGGATTAAGTACAGCAATGAGAGAACGCCTCCTGTCACTAGTGAGTGTCTACACTGAAGCACTACAGCAGCACAGCTGCAACTGTGCCTCTCCAGTGGTTTAAGTGTACACATAGCTGTGACATACCCAGGATACAAGACAGACTAAGGACCCCTGCTCTCTAACCTGGGGTGCCCTTTATAGTGCTTTGCGGCTGTAGCCTCTAGCCTGGACTGCTCACAAACAGCCGCCAGCATGAAAGTCACTCCCAGCTGTGTCTGTGTGTGTGTGCTGCAGTCAGCCAGACACACCTTGGCTCTTACCAGCCTTGGCTATACTGAAGGGTATCCCAAAACACCCCCAGTATTAGATTCTCGCTCAGAAATGTATGTCCTGTACCGCCCAGCCCTCTCCTGGACAATGCAAGTTTATATAAAGTCCATCATTTTATTACTAGAAATGATATGCACACATCTTGTTACCCGAAATGGAGTTCCCCAGACACTTCAATTTAAACACACTGGATTAGATAAAACAAAACAAGTTTGTTAACTACAAAGAGAGATTTTAAGTGAGTACAAGCAATGAGGCATGAAAGTCAGAAATGGTTACAAGAAAAATAAAGATAAAATGCAACTGGTGCCTAACTTAACTCTTAAATTCAAAGCAAGGTTTTCTCATCACATGCTTTCAGTAATCCTCTTGAGCAAACCTCTTAGGTCAGGACCCTTCTCCAGTTCAATGGCTGCTTCCTTTGTCCCCCCTGGTGCAGTGAATCGATGGTCAGAAAGAGAGAGAGGAAGGGGGCCATTTGGGGTATCTGCCCCTTCTTTTTATAGTCCTATCCCCCCTTTGAGAAGAATTTCCAGCTGGGAGTAAGGAGACAGGTAGTCTGCGTGAAAGGGAACTCCATGTTGTTTCTTTGCTAAGATGTAGATTTTTTTGCTCCTGTCCCCTTTCCTGCCAAAGAATGGCCACTTAGCAAGTAATGATCCATCAGCTTTGTTTACACCTGACTGAGGCGTCTACTTGCCCTTTGTCTCTGAGGAACTCGTTTGGCCACTCCTCAGACTTCTCTGGAAAACATACATTTTAGTCATGATCTCTCATCTTATGTTTATAACTTCACATATAATGTTGCTACATGCATTTTGCTGTGATATTTTTGATCAGCAAACTATGAGTTTTTAAATTATACCTCACAAGGCATAGTTTGCACAAAGATCATTACAATAGTGTGTAGGGTATGAACACAGGTACATTCTGTCACAATAGCCTAATACACACAGTAAATAGTTCTATTTGTCTTAATTATTTTATTCTAATCAACCACATTTCTGTAGATGGTATTTGTTTTTGCAAACTGTTTGAGCAACAGTTTGAGAGATCAGCAAAATAGTAGTTGCCTAGATTATGTTAATTTAAAATATAGACCTATATGCGGGGGGGTAGCTCCAGTCAGGCCAATGGGCCACGCCTGGGACAGGGCGGGGGGATTCCACGCCTGCCTGAGGCTTACAGTTTTGGGGGGCAGCACCCCCCTCTTAGCCCCCAATTATGCCCATGATTTAAAAGTCAAATAAATTTGTGCTGGAAACTCCAGAGAGGTTAATAGGACAGACAACATTTTTCTTTTGTTATCATCGTACAGTTCTCACAAATATTAAAAAATTACTTAAAGGAAAAATGTTGGTATGGCTCTGCACTGCATTTAACCCTCATGTGAGTAATAATTCAGAATCAATGTGATTCGCTTTGAAATAGATTCCGTCAGAATTTTTTACGAGGATATATTAAAAGTGGTAATAATCATTTCTATATTTTGTTACTGTGGTGTTAATCCAGAGAGAATTCTTTCAGTGCATTGGAGTACCCATTGCTTCTTGAATGAGCATTGTTGTGTATCAATAGCAAGATTAAAGAGAATCTGATTAGGTCACATTGGAGGAGAGGTTGTCCAATGCATGTTGAATAGCGAGTAAAAATTAACAGATACACTTTAAAGTGGTCTACACTTAAAATTTTTGGTGGCATAGCTCTTATGGTCAGGGGTGCGATTATTTGCCTCTATCCCCAACCACCAAAGTTATACCAGCAAAAGCTCTAGCATAGATGCAGTTATACTTGCAAAAAAGTCCTTTTGCTGGTATAGCATATTTCATTCGGGGAACTGGTATAAGCCATATAGATGAAAGCACTCTTTTACCAGTATAAGCTGTCTAGGAGGGTTTGCCAGCATAGCTAGACCTTTTCTAGTGTAGATGAGGCCTAAGACAGTGAGTCACCAGTGCAAGGTCTTTAAAGACTGCTGAGAAAACGAACTGATGCTGATGCTGGAAAAGAGGAACAAGCAGAGTTTGATTCTTATTTCCCCTCTTTCCTTCCAGTTTTTGAGCAAGCCTTCCTACAGTTCACAATTTCTTTCGCCACGCTTACCAGAAGAGGATCACTCCTTTGACAAGTTAACTGTCATTTCAGAAGAATCTGAAAACTGTAGCGATGAGACAACCAACAGAAAGGAGCAGCTTCAGGACTCCCAAGAAGAGATTTCTATTGCAGAAAAAGTTTCAGCTTTTGAAAAGGGATCAAGTTCAGTCTTTATACCTGATTCAGGCTGAAAACAAATACCCAAACAGACAATTAAATATGACTTTATATTGAAAATGCAGTAGCAAGCACTTGATAAAATTCCAGATTTAAAATGTCTAAAGAGAATTTCGTCAATTATATTTATTTTTCAACTCTGAGAAACATTATTATAAATGAGTCCTGAAGTGGGATGCAATTTTTAGCCACTCATTTTTAATGACTTATTTATAACCTGTGGCACTAATTATATTGCACTATAATATGGTGCTTCTTGTAAAGTAAGTATTAAATATATAATTCTTTATTTTTATTTTATTGAATATTATTAAAGTTAATCAGAATTATGAACAGCACAGCATAGTTTTCAAAGGAAACTTTTCCTATCCAAGAAAACTTTGAGATTTAACTGATTTTAGTATGAAAATCTTTGTATTTTGTTTCAGTGGTTGGCTTAAAATCTGACTAATAGTGAGTAGAATAATATTTTATATTTGATTTATACATGACACTAAAATTATGAAGTTTTTCTTGATAGGTACCACTTTAATAAAATAGTAGCAAACAATTTCAATATGTTTTAAATGTGAGAAATTACTTATGGGCCATACTTCATCATAGGCTTACAGTGGGGCAATGGAGCTATGACAGTTTACACCCTTTAAGGATCTGCCCCTAGTTCTTATAGCAAGTCACATTGAGCCTCACCCAAAATCACTGAAGTCAATGGAAAGACTTTCCAGGAAACGGGGCTAAATATTAAACTCGCCTCCATGAATCTGCTAGACCATATAACTTAATTAATAGTCAGTTCAGAAATGGTCAACAGCTAGGCGATGTTGCTGTGTACATAAAAAGAGGATAGTTGCTGCATGGGCTAAAAAAATAATATTGGGCATATAGTTTGCTCTTACTTTAATAGAAACAAATCTTTCAAGTGCTGCAAAGTTATCTGAACATACTGTATTATATTTCTGCAAAATGTCAATTTTTTCCTCAGCAAAAATGGATTGCAATGAGTATATTATGTATAAAACATAATTTGTTATGTGGGTGACAAAATTCATTGCCCTAATTTTTGTTTTTATTATAGGGATAGGATAAATTTTTATCTTTTAGAGAACTAATTCAGAAAGAATACACAAAAAATAAAGAAAATTGATATTTCTTCAACATATCACATGATAGTATGCTTAATATACAAATGTATTATTGGAAATTTTTTTCTTTGTCTCTTTTTAAAATATTAATGGACAAAATATTGAGAAGGAAGGTAAGAGACGTTTACATTAAAGAAAGGCATTTTGTTGCAGGGACACTTTTGCATCAAATCTATAGTTACAAAAGTGTCTGATTCATGCAATATTCACTGTACTCATTATGAAAGAGTCAACTTTCTACAGCTAGCAAGGAAGAAAGTCACACGGAACTATTACGCACTGTTGTAGCCCCTCTCTCTTTTCCCTGCTTTCACACTACTCCTTCAGCTAAACTGATTTCAGGAGGTTGGAGGGAGATAGCTTGTTGATAGACGTGATTTGTTTGACGTTGTCTCCAATGGCAGCAGTTTTTTAGTTCTGTTGACTGGTGCCTACCTGCAGCAGTAATTTACAAGGAAGAGAGATCTATTTTCACTATTTACTTTTCAATATATAAAAAGGAGCCGTGCAATATTTATTAAAAAATAATAATACTTTGAACACCACACTCACAGCCCAGCCTAGCCAGGAAAGGCCCAGAAAAATATACAAGTCTTGCAACAATCCCTGGAGGATAAGAAATCCACAGCCATTTTTTAGACCAGTGGTTCTCAACCAGGGGTCTGGGGCCCTCTAGGGGACTGTGAACAGGTTTCAGGGGGGCTGCCAAGCAGGGCCAGCATTATACTTGCTGAGGCCCAGGATAGAAAGCTGAAGCCCCCTGCATGGGGCTGAAGCCCACAGCCCTGAGTCCCGCCACTTGGGGCTGAAGCCTGAGCAATGTAGCTTTGCAGGGGTCCCTGTGGCATGAGGCCCCAGGCAATTGTCCAGCTTGCTATCCCCTAATGCCAGCCCTGGTTTTTATATGCAGAAAACCAGTTGTTGAGACACAGGTGGGCCATGGAGTTTTTATAGCATGTTTGGGGGGAGGGGTGGGGCTAAGAAAGAAAAAGGTTGATAACCTGTGCTTTAGACCACAGCAAGCAGTAAATTGTATAGTGGAGGACTGTGACAAAATACTGGGAAGCAACAGAACTAGCATTCTGGTCACTGTTTAATCAATTATGCTGAGCAAGGGGGCTGATTAAGGAGAGGAGTTCCTGATTATCCCACTGCATAGGAAAGTTCCCAACTATCCTACTGCATAGGAAAGATAGGAAGTATGGCAAGAGATCGCCCTGTCTTCACCAGGAGATCTTCAATGATCTGATACTCAAAAGAGAGTCCCAAAAAAGTGGAAACTAGGTGAAATTACAGAGGATGAATATAAACCACATAAGTATGTAGGGACAAAATAAGAAAGGCCAGGGCACAAAATGAGATTGAACTAACGAGACATAAAGGGTAACAAGAAAACATTCTACAAATACATTAGAAGCAATAGGAAGACCACAGACAGGATAGGCTCATTACTAAATGAGGGGAGAAAACAATAACAAAAAATGTGGACATGGCAAAAGTGTTAAATGACTTTTTTGTTTCAGTTTTCACCAAAAAAGTTAGTAATGATTGGACATTTAACATAGTGAATGCCAGTGAAAGTGAATTAGGATGAGAGGCTAAAATAGGGAAAGAACAAGTTAAAAATTACTTAGACAAGTTAGATGTCTTCAAGTCAGCTGGGCCTGATGAAATACATCCTAGACTTCTCAAGAACCTGACTGAAGAGATATCTGAGCCATCAGTGATTATCTTCCAAAAGTCATGGAAGACAGGAGAGATTCCAGAAGACTGGAAAAAGGCAAATATAGTGCCAATCTATTAAAAGGGAATAAGGGCTACCCGGAGAATTACAGATCAGTCAGCTTATCTTCAATACCTGGAAAGATAATGGAGTAAATAATTAAGCAATCAATTTACAAACACCTAGAAGATAATAAGGTGATAAGTAACAGTCAGCATGGATTTGTCAAGAACAAATCATGTCAAACCAACCTGATAGCTTTCTTTGACAGGATAACAAGCCTTGTGGATAGGGAGGAAGTATTAGATGTGGTATATCTTGGTTTTTAGTAAGACTTTTGACACTATCTCGCATGACTTTCTCATAAACAAACTAGGGAAATTCAATCTAGATGGAGCTACTATAAGGTGGGTGCATAACTGGTTGGAAAACCATTCCCAGAGAGTAGTTATCAGTGGTTCACAGTCAAGCTGGAAGGGCATATCGAGTGGGGTTCTGCAGGAATCAGTTCTGGGTCTGGTTCTGTTCAATATCTTCATCAATGATTTAGATAATGGCATAGAGAGTTCACTTACAAAGTTTGCTGATAATACCAAGCTGGGGGAGGAGGGATAGCAAGTGCTTTGGAGGATAGGATTAAAATTCAAAATGATCTGGACAAACTGGAGAAATGGTCTAAAATAAATAGGATTAAACTCAATAAGGACAAATTCAAAGTACTCCATTTAGGAAGGAACAATCAGTTGCACACATACAAAATGGGCAATGACTGCATAGGAAGGAATACAGCAGAAAGGGATCTGTGCTGATACGGTCTCAGCTGAAGTATTGTGGCCTGTTCTGGGTGCCACATCTCAGGAAAGATCTGGACAAATTGGAGAAACTCCAGAGAAGAGCAACAAAAATGATTAAAGGTCTAGAAAACATGACCTATGAAGTAAGATTGAAAAAAAATGAGTTTGTTTAGTCTGGAGAACGAAGACTGAGAGGGGTCATGATAAAAGTCTTCAAGTACATAAAAGTACAAGGAGGAAGGAGAAAAATTGTTGTCCTTAACATCTGAGAACAGGACAAGAAGTAATGGGCTTAAATTGCAGCAAGGGAGGTTTAGGTTGGACATTAGGAAAACTTTCTAACTGACAGGGTGGTTAAGCACTGGAACAAATGGCCTAGGGAGGATGTGGAATCTCTGTCACTGGAGATTTTTAATAACAGGTTAGACAGACACCTGTCAGGGACGGTTTAGTTATTGCATAGTCTTGCCTTGAGTGCAGGGGACTGGACTAGATGACCTCTTGAGGTAGGGTGACCATTGTTCCCAAACAGAAAAGCAGACACCACGTGGGGCTAGCCCTCCTCCCCTCCATCTGTGTGGGGCTGGCATCGCCACTCACCCTCTCCCTGCACGTTCCTCTAAAGGTGGGCATTTGTCCTGTTTGCTCTTGCCAACTGATCAAGTTGGCAAGAGCAAATGGGATAAATGCCCCCTTTTGCCAAAAAAGCTAGGACAGCCAGGACAGGGCTTAAAAAAGGGACTGTCCCAGCCAAAATGGGACATATGGTCACCTTATCTCAAGGTCCCTTTCAGTCCTCCATGTCTTTGATTCTATGATTACCAGATCAGATTGGGGCTGGGTAGCTAATGAGCTAACTAGCACATTTGTTATGCTTATAAGAAGCACACAGGATCTTTTTCAGGGGAAAAGGCAATACACCGCATTTATTCAAGATACATCAATTAGCATATGCATTCAACCACACCACACACACACTCACTGTCCCAGTCCAGATCAATCTAGTGGCCCGCTAGGTTGATCACGGGTAGATAGGAGCCGGGTTCCATCGATCACGACATGATGCTCTGGGGAAGTCTTGGCAGGATGAACCCAAAGTTTCATGGCAAGGCACCCTGTTTATATAGTGATTTTCCTTCACTGGGACCAATGAGTTTTGCACCGTCATGCTGTAATCAATTGTTGTTTGACGAGTGCTTGTTTTCTTAAATTGTCCTTCTTATCCTTTATCTTGTTCTTTCATCAAGTCTCTCAGGGAGTTACCCCAGGCTGGTTTTGATCACAGCTATCTTGTCCCCATTGATAGGTGCCTGTCTCATCTTTAGAGTCATCAATCTGCCCTCCTCTGACATCTCAAAAGGGGCATGTTGCAGCCTCCTGGTGCCTTTGTGTCTGTCTCCAGTTCCTCCCTAGCACATCCGGTTCAGCTATGGCCTTCATACTTATCTCTTAACACACATTCCTCATTCACACACAAAACAGAATTAATTTACACAGAATATTTTGGACAGAAACATCATGTAGCAATGCAAAAAAACCCAATCATGACATTCTTTTACTTATTTTAAAATGCTAAGCCCACAACAAAGTGGTGACCCTCAAAGGTCTGTTACTGCCTTGAAATCAGTCCAGACACAAAGAAATTCTAGCTGATGCATCTCTACCAATGGTGCATTAGGCCATTCTTTTCTGCTATTCATAAAGGGTGTCTGGCAGGATATGGTCAAATCATACATCAATACATTTAATACATGCTACATTATTATCTTATTAATCTTTATCCTTCATTCTAAATCATACAAAATACAAACATAAAATACCTCTACTCCATATTAACAAGGACACTGGATAAAAGCGCACTGGGGAATGGGGTGGACGGGGTGGACAGGAGAGGAGGCTGATGGGTGGACAGGTGGGTTAGTAGGGCCTGGCAAAAGGGAATTCTTGGGGCAGACACACCTCCCCCCCTTTGGAGAAGGGGTAGTAAAGCTGGATAACATTGTAAAATATTGTGACTGCACTAGTATGTAGAAGTTGTTTGAGTAAAACACTAAGGTGGTAGCTACGTAAGAAAAGATCTCTGAGCAGTCTGTGCAAAGCAAAGCCAGGAGCACTGGGTGACAAGGACTCTTCACTGAACTTTCAGAAGCCAACCCTTCCCATTTAAACAGGGGAACTTTTAGCTCTCCCATCTCAGCTGATTTCAACTGCCACAGTATCACATGAGAGAAAGAGGAAGCGAGGTTTCTGGACATTACTTTTTCAACTACTTTAGAGAAATGTGTTGTCTGTTGCTCCATTTGTGGAGATTACTGTATCGCCATAAATCTTTTCTTGGCATAAGACATCTCTGTTTTTAAAGGCATATAAAGATTTTCTTTTAAACTACATTGAGACCATTTAAGCTACCTCCTACATGAGCATCAAAAGTCAGTTACCAAGTACAAATGAAAAGGCAAAGAAGCCACACAATATAACGTGGTGCAAAGATGCCCTTTGCAGCGTGGTATAGCCAGAGATAGAAATGAATTAGCCAGCGTTAGTCATCTTGCAAGATCACCACACCGCTCAGGTAGGAAACAAGATTGGAGAAACCTACAGAATACTAACAGATCTTGGCATACCCCTCCAGTTTAGTTCTAACCCTCTAAAAAATGTTAAGCTTTCAGATTGTTTGGAATATACTATTTCTGGTGTTGTCAGAGTAATCTGAGGACGACCTCATCCTTTAAATAAACTGATGTTTAGAGCAAGAAGAATTGCCTGTAAAATGCTCCATTTCATTTCTCACATGCAGTAGCCCAGCTAATAATTAGTCGTTAATTTAAATCAAGGAAATCGAATGCAGAAGGTCTACCTTGATAGAAAACTGTCTATCTTGTTTGACAAATTGATAGAAGCCCACAGACATGCAACCACAACATTTGTTTAACTGTCAAAATAGGAAGAACAAAGACAAGCTGAAGGTCCTCATGCTTTCCGTATGCAACTTGTACAAAATCATGCTTACCTGGGAAAATTTAATTTTCCCTTAGTCATGGCTTATGTCAAGTGAGTGATATGAAATGTATATGCAAATCAACTTCCTTCCTTACTTCTGCTCTTTAGCAGACTGAAGGAAGATAAAATTTCGCAAATTTTCCCTCAAAAACTACTGTAAGTATTCTACCAGCTCAGAGGATAACCCATAGACACTACACTGGAAGTTTCTTAGTTACACTTCCTAATAAAATGACCTCTTGTTTCTTTGTAGAAAAGAGGAAATTTCTAAATGATTTGGTATACTCAGAAGAGATTACGGCAGAGGAATGTCTGTATGAAATGACAATGTTGTGCCATACTTAGATTGTATGATTTTGGGGCAGGGACCGGCTTTTCCCCATGTTTTTACAGCTTCTGGCACAATGGGGTTCTAGTCCTTGACTTGGGCTTCTAGGCACTACAGTAACACAAATAATTACTAATAATAACAACATCAAAAAGACAACTTAGATACGATGGGTGATATCCTGACCCCACTGAAGTCAGTGGCAAAGTGTCAGAATGCAATGCTGGTGCAGGAAATATGAGGCCCCACCACCACCACCTCCATCATCCCCAATGCTGAAATGGACACTAAAAGCATAGGCCAGGCTTCTGCTGCACTGAGCCTGCTCAGTTCTCCTTTCTCACTTCTGCAGACTGATAAACACAGTTCACACAGCAAATGAAAGGCAAGGTAAAGTGAAGACTAAAGATGTGCAGATACCATCTGTGGAACAACCATGCAACACATATGTATGGCAATCGAGTGAAAGGGGAAGGGATACCATTGATTTTGTAAAAATTGTTCTCAGAGGCAAGTTTTCATTGCAATTGCCCAGAAAAACCTCAGGATCTTTAAAAAGATATGGGTGTCTCTGCACCTGCAGTGAGAATACAGTACTATAAAACTGATTCTCATTAAAGATGGAAAAATAGTCTCAATCATCCAACTGCCCCTATATGATAGTCAAGCTACTCTAATATTCTGTGCATCCTCAATTCCTATGGTTGTTTGCCGTTAAATCTGTATCATATTGACTTTCTATTTGCTGTTGTTTATGGGTACAGCTACACTGCAATCAGAGGTGTGATTGCAGCTCGGGCAGGCATACCCACACTAGCTTTAATCTAGCTAACATGGATAAAAACAGCAGTGAAGACCATGGCATCAGCGCAGGCTGTCCAAGCCCACCTGGTCCCCCTGGATACTCACTCACATTCCTAACCTGTGCTGAAGCCTGCATTGCTACATCTTCATTGGTATTTTTAGCATGCTAACTAGATTAAAGCTAGTGTGGCTAGGCCTACCCAGGCTGCAATCACACCTTCGAATACAGTGTAGACATATCCTATGTAAGAAAATATGGCACAAATTGAAACTATGTACCCTTCATCTTTCACAAACATATTTCATGGCTTTTTAAGACAGTATGTTCTAGAGGCTAGAGAACAGGGTTCTGAGTTGGGCACCTGACTCTGTGGCTTTGGAGAAGTGACTTAACCTCTGGGTCAGATTCTGATTAAATGCAAACCCAAATAGAAACCTTTCCATTATTCGTATATTTGAATATCAGTGAAAACCACTTTTAAAACAAATAAGCACTCCGGCTGTAGTGTCTGCAACGCAAGCATTGCAGGATTTAGAATCTGAAGAGGAAATTGACTTCAGTGCTTTTCATTGTCCAAGTGGAGATAATGCAAAATATGAAACAGCATAAAGTGTGAAATTTGGATTTTTAAAAAATCTTTTTGTTTAGCTATGCTAGTAAGGTTTTAGTGACAGAGGTAAAGAACTGCGTTTGTCGGCAGTACAGGCTTCTAACACTGAGTGTCTCATTAAAACGTAGGACGGTGTGTAGAAAAAAACAGTTCTAAGTGAAAGAGGAAACAAACCCCCATTTTGTAGCTGCCTTCTGCAACACTGGGAGCAAAGTTCCTTTCAAAAGCCAGCACCAGCAATGATGCAGCAAGGCCCAGCTCCTCAATGGTATTTAGGAACCTAACTCCCATTGATTTCACTGGAGTTAGCTGTCCAAATATCTCGGAGGATCTAGGCTTGATTTCTTTTCAAGATGTGCTTTTGACAGGTGTTTTCAGCCTTTCGCCTCTCATGAAACCCCACCCCCAGCATTCAAACCACTACTCAGGGTATGTCTACACTACGAAATTAGTTCGAATTTATAGAAGCCGGTTTTATAGAAATCGGTTGTATACAGCCGATTGTGTGTGTCCCCACATAAAATGCTCTAAGTGCTCTAGTCGGCGGACCACGTCCACAGTACCGAGGCTAGCGTCGACTTCCGGAGCATTGCACTATGGGTAGCTATCCCACAGCTATCCCACAGTCTCCGCCGCCCCTTTGAATTCTGGGTTGAGATCCCAATGCCCGGATGATGCAAAACAGTGTCGCGGGAGGTTCTGGGTACATGTCGTCAGGCCCCTCCCCCTCCGTCACAGCAACGGCAGACAATAGATTCGCGCCTTTTTACCTGGGTTACCTGTGCAGACAACATACCACGGCAAGCATGGAGCCCGCTCAGCTCACCATCACCATATGTCATCTGGGTGCCGGCAGACGTGGGACTGCATTGCTACATAGCATCAGCAGCTAACTGCCTTTTGGCGGTAGACGGTGCAGTAGACTGGTAGCCTTCATCGGCGATCTGGGTGCTGGCAGTTGTGGGGCTGGCAGCCGTAGGGCTGCATTGCACCAGCCCCTGGCCTTTTGGCAGTAGATGGTGTATTACGACTGGTAACCGTCCTATTACAAGTTGGATCATTGCACATTAGCAGAATCTTCCCTGAGCAGCAGATTGTGCAATAGGCCTGAAGACCATCGTAGTACACTAACTGCCAAGCTCCCAGTATTTGCTGCCAAGCACCCAGAAGATGCCGAGGGCTATCAGTCACGCTGCACCGTCGTCTTAAGATGTAAAAAATAGATTTGTTCTGTATTCATTTGCTTCCCCCTCCCTCCATCAAATCAACGGCCTGCTAAACCCAGGGTTTTCAGTTTAATCTTTGGGGGGACCATTCTGTGTGACAGTTGTTTGTGTTTCTCCCTGATGCACAGCCACCTTTCTTGATTTTAATTCCCTGTACCTGTACGCCATGTCGTCACTCGGCCCGCCCTCCGTCCCGCCCTCCCTCCTTCCCCTGGTCCGTCAGATACTAGTTTCGCGCCTTTTTTCAGACCAGGCGCCATAGCTAGCACTGGGATCATGGAGCCCCCTCAGATCACCGCGGCAATTATGAGCACTATGAACACCACGCGCATTGTCCTGGAGTATATGCAGAGCCAGGACATGCTAAGGCGAAACCCAGACCAGCCGAGGAGGCGATTGTAGCGCGGCGAAGAGAGTGATGAGGAAATTGACATGGACATAGACCTCTCACAAGGCACAGGCCCCAGCAATGGGGAAATCATAGTGTCACTGGGGCAGGTTCATGGCGTGGAACGCCGATTCTGGGCCCGGGAAACAAGCACAGACTGGTGGGACCGCATCGTGCTGCAGGTGTGGGACGATTCCCAGTGGCTGCGAAACTTTCGCATGCGTAAGGGCACTTTCATGGAACTTTGTGACTTGCTTTCCCCTGCCCTGAAACGCCAGAATACCAGGATGAGAGCAGCCCTCACAGTTGAGAAGCGAGTGGCGATAGCCCTGTGGAAGCTTGCAACGCCAGACAGCTACCGGTCAGTCGGGAATCAATTTGGAGTGGGCAAATCTACGGTGGGGGCTGCTGTGATCCAAGTTGCCAGGGCAATGAAAGACCTGGTGATATCAAGGGTAGTGACTCTGGGCAACGTGCAGGCAATAGTGGATGGTTTTGCTGAAATGGGATTCCCAAACTGTGGTGGGGCCATAGACGGAACCCATATCCCTATCTTGTCACCGGAGCACCAAGCCACCGAGTACATAAACCGCAAGGGGTACTTTTCAATGCTGCTGCAAGCCCTGGTGGATCACAAGGGACGTTTCACCAACATCAACGTGGGATGGCCGGGAAAGGTACATGATGCTCGCGTCTTCAGGCACTCTGGTCTGTTTCGAAAGCTGGAGGAAGGGACTTTCTTCCCGGACCAGAAAGTAACCGTTGGGGATGTTGAAATGCCTATCGTGATCCTTGGGGACCCAGCCTACCCCTTAATGCCATGGCTCATGAAGCCGTACACAGGCAGCCTGGACAGGAGTCAGGACCTGTTCAACTATAGGCTGAGCAAGTGCCGAATGGTGGTGGAATGTGCATTTGGACGTTTAAAAGCGCGCTGGCGCAGCTTACTGACTCGCTCAGACCTCAGCGAAAAGAATATCCCCATTGTTATTGCTGCTTGCTGTGCGCTCCACAATATCTGTGAGAATAAGGGGGAGACATTTATGGCGGGGTGGGAGGTTGAGGCAACTCGCCTGGCGGCTGATTACGCGCAGCCAGACACCAGGGCGGTTAGAGGAGCACAGCAGGGCGCGGTGCGCATCAGAGAAGCTTTGAAAACGAGTTTTGTGACTGGCCAGGCTACTGTGTGAAACTTCTGTTTGTTTCTCCTTGATGAACCCTCCAACCCCCCCCCCCCCGACCCGGTTCACTCTACTTCCCTGTAAACCAACCACCCCACCCTCCCCTCCCCTCTTCGAGCACTGCTTGCAGAGGCAATAAAGTCATTGTTTTTTCACATTCATGCATTCTTTATTAATTCCTCACACAAGTGGGATAATTGCCAAGGTAGCCTGGGATGGGTGGGGGAGGAGGGATGGAAAAGGACACACTGCATTTTAAAACTTTAACTCTTATTGAAGGCCAGCCTTCTGATGCTTGGGCGATCATCTGGGGTGGAGTGACTGGGTGGCCGGAGGCCCCCCCACCGTGTTCTTGGGCGTCTGGGTGAGGAGGCTATGGAACTTGGGGACAAGGGCTGTTGGTTAAACAGGGGCTGTAGCGGTGGTCTCTGCTCCTGCTGCCTTTCCTGCAGCTCAACCATACGCTGGAGCATATCAGTTTGATGCTCCAGCAGACGGAGCATTGACTCTTGCCATCTGTCTGCAAGCTGACGCCACCTATCATCTTCAGCCCACCACTTGCTCTTTTCATCCCGCCATTCAGCCCGCCACCTCTCCTCTCGTTCATATTGTGCTTTTCTCATGTCTGACATTGACTGCCTCCACGCATTCTGCTGTGCTCTATCAGCGTGGGAGGACATCTGGAGCTCCGTGAACATATCGTCCCGCGTCCTCCGTTTTCTCTTTCTAATGTTCACTAGCCTCTGCGAAGGAGAAACATTTGCAGCTGGTGGAGGAGAAGGGAGACGTGGTTAAAAAAGACACATTTTAGAGAACAATGGGTACACTCTTTCGTTACAAGGTCGCATTTTTCCTCTGCCTGCCGGTTTGGTATGAGAGATCACTCATGCAGTGCCCCAGGCAACATATTTCGCCTTGCAGGCAGCCATGGTAAGCCACAGTCTTTTGGCTTTTTTAACCTTCTTAACATGCGGGAAAGGTTTCAAACAGCAGCGCATTTCCCATATCAAGGATGAATTGGGTTGGCCATTTAAAATGGGTTTTCAATGTAAAAGGAGGGGCTGCGGTTTCCGGGTTAACATGCGGCACAAACCCAAGTAAACCACCCCCCCACACACACACCCGATTCTCTGGGATGATCACTTCACCCCTCCCCCACTGCGTGGTTAACAGCGGGGAACATTTCTGTTCAGAAGAGCAGGAACGGGCACTTCTGAATGTCCCCTTAATAAAACCATCCCATTTCAACCAGGTGACCGTGAATGATATCACTCTCCTGAGGATAACAAAGAGAGATAAGGAATGGATATTGTCTGCATGCCAGCAAACACCAGGACCATACACTGCCATGCTTTGTTATGCAATGATTCCAGACTACGTGCTACTGGCCTGGCGTGGTAAAGTGTCCTACCATGGCGGACGGGATAAAGCAGCCCTCCCCAGAAACCTTTTGCAAAGGCTTTGGGAGTACATGAAGGAGAGCTTTCTGGAGATGTCCCTGGAGGATTTCCGCTCCATCCCCATACACGTTAACAGACTTTTCCAGTAGCTGTACTGGCCGCGATTGCCAGGGCAAATTAATCATTAATCATTAAACACGCTTGCTTTTAAACCATGTGTAATATTTACAAAGGTACACTCACCAGAGGTCTCCTGTGTGCCCTGAGGGTCTTGGGTGAGTTCGGGGGTTACTGGTTCCAGGTCCAGGGTGACAAACATCCTGGCTGTTGGGGAAACCGGTTTCTCCGCTTCCTTGCTGCTGTGAGCTACCTACAGTACCTCCATCCTCATCTTCCTCATTCCCCGAACCGTCTTCCCTGTGTGTTTCTCCATTGACGGAGTCATAGCACACGGTTGGGGTAGTGGTGGCTGCACCCCCTAGAATGGCATGCAGCTCCGCGTAGAAGCGGCAAGTTTGCGGCTCTGCCCCGGACCTTCCATTTGCTTCTCTGGCTTTGTGGTAGGCTTGCCGTAGCTCCTTAACTTTCACGCGGCACTGCTGTGTGTCCCTGTTATGGCCCCGGTCCTTCATGGCCTTGGAGACCTTTTCTAATACTTTGCCATTTCTTTTACTGCTACGGAGTTCAGCTAGCACTGATTCATCTCCCCATATGGCGAGCAGATCCCGTACCACCCGTTCGGTCCATGCTGGAGCTCTTTTGCGATCCTGGGACTCCATCACGGTTACCTGTGCTGATGAGCTCTGCGTGGTCACCTGTTGTCTCCACGCTGGGCAAACAGGAAATGAAATTCAAACGTTCGCAGGTCTTTTCCTGTCTACCTGGTCAGTGCATCTGAGTTGAGAGTGCTGTCCAGAGCGGTCACAATGAAGCACTGTGGGATAGCTCCCGGAGGCCAATAACGTCGAATTCCGTCCACACTACCCCAATTCCGACCCGGAAAGGTCGATTTTATCGCTAATCCCCTCGTCGAAGGTGGTGTAAAGAAACCGGTTTAAAGGGCCCTTTAAGTTGAAAGAAAGGGCTTCGTTGTGTGGACGTGTCCAGGCTTAATTCGATTTAACGCTGCTAAAGTCGACCTAAACCCGTAGTGTAGACCAGGCCTTAGTGGTATTCCAGGATCCTTTATGACAGCTCTCAGGCAGGGCTCTTCCAAGGTGAACCAGCACAATGACTTCTGAAGTGCTCCTTGCAGAGAAAGGGCACATCCCCCAAATGCTAAGAATACCTGACATGTCTTGAGGATCAAACTCAGTAAATTAAGAACTCCTAGTTGATTAGATTTATGTCTGAACTACAACTTGACTCAATTCCATGCCACTTCCTATGGAAGGATAAAAGTGCTCTTTTGTGAAATCACTTGGGCTCTCTCTGAACGCAGCAGTCTACCCACACACTACCAAATGTAGAAATGGGGCCTTCATGTGCAAATGCAGGGTTTTTGTAGTCCTGGTGGGGATGCAGGTATTTTTGTGGGCATACCCACTGTACCCTCATTGGAAATGTTGGCCCTAATAATTATCCAGCTTTCAAAATTGCATGTACTAGGAATAGATCAGAAATAGCCATTTCCCCTGGTACTGGTGCAGTGGGACATCAAAAGACAAATGCAGAGAAAGAGCATAAGATAATGCAGGGGTCGGCAACGTTTGGCACACGGCTCACCAGGGTAAGCACCCTGGCGGGCCGGGCCAGTTTTATTTACCTGCTGACGCGGCAGTATTCTAAGGGAAGTGAAACTAGAGAGTGAAGGACGCATTTGACGTGCTCACAGTAGACCTATATTCCTTTGTCATCTCTCATCTGTACTATAGCAATGATGAAAGATGACAAAGGAATGGATAACTCAGGCAAGGTCACTATCTGCCAGAAGGAGACAGAGTCTCCTAGCCAACCAGAGATGTTAGAAAGTGTCACTCACAGATGTTGCCATGCGATAGCATAGTGTCAATGAGGCACCAAGCGAACTCCTAAACGACAGTTCTGCACAGTGTCTGCGCAGTGGATTATTACAGTAATCAGCAAAAATGCAATGCAGGAGTTTCTCCTACAAAAAGCCAGGCCCCTGCTCGTTTAGTTAAAGGAAAATCTCCAATAGCTGTAGGACGAAGACCTGTGTGAAAACTTCATAGTAAATCTCCTGTAAGTAGGCAGAACTCAACTGATTTCACATTTCATGATGGAACTGAAACTCACCAAGGTTTGCTGAGGTATGCCACCTCCCCACAGCTACATAACCTAAACCCACATATGTGTGCTAGATTCAAAACTGCCTAACAGACTGACGGCTCATCTCAAATAAAGAAGTCATCACTGGTTTATTTACTCCCAAACAAACTTTGTGCTGGAGGAAAGAAAGTCTCCTGCAGTATTTGTTTTCAGGATATCTTCATGTAAAAGAAGAGATCACTTCTCAGGGGGTCTCAGTCTGCGGCAGAGAATTCAGTTGCCAAGTTTAAGATTCTTCTTCAATTTTGTCTCCCCTGAAGGGTCCCTGAGGATGAAGCACTTATGAGGAAGTGGGAGGAGAGATGGCTGTGAATTTACCAGTGAAACAGAGGATGAAAATGCCAATTCACTGAACCTGAAATGTTTCACGGAAACCTATCAGGTTCAACAAACTTTCAACAAACCACAGGCAGAGTTCCAGTGGAACAAGTGCTTCTCCTTCTGTCTGCACGCTTTTTCCCCAAGCACACACACACATACACACAGCTGCAACTGATAACCTAGTCCCTGAGTTTACAGTAAGGGAATCCCTGAAACAACATGATTTAGCTTCAGATCAGGCCTTGCCACGTAGCCCTTTGCCTTGGGCAATGGTTTCTATAGTTTCCAGCCATCTCACTACACAGAAGGGCTTAATTGCTCCTTTCACTGAGCCTGAAAGAAAGTTACTTAGCACAATCATTGGCTTTAACCGGCTTGTGATTGTCTGTAGATCAAAGACCTACTTGACAGCAGCCATTCTTAGAATCGTAGGATGAGAAGCAGGGCCGGCTCCAGGCACCAGCTTACCAAGCAGGTGCTTGGGGTGGCACGTCCGGCTCTTCGGCGGCAATTCGGCAGTGGGTCCCTCACTCCCACTCGGAGCGAAGGACCTCCTGCCAAAGTGCTGCAGATTGCGATTGCGGCTTTTTTGTTTGTTTGGTTTTTGTTTTGCGGGGGGGAGGGGGTAGCTGCTTGGGGCGGCAAAAACCCTGGAGCCGGCCCTGATTAGAAGGGACCACAGGGGTCATATAGTCTAACACCCTGCCAAAATTCATGATTTGTTGTGCCTAAACCATCCAAAACAGATGGCTATCCAGCCATTAACACCTACTTGTATAACACCTTCTAGTATAACTATATTAATATCTTTCCTTAATTTGGTTTTCGTATTAAGGAGACAGCAGTTCTGGAGAATCCTAGAGATTGTTTTGATACAGATAGTCCATATAGTTACAGTAAAAGGATCAAAAGCCAACAAAAAATAACTCCAAAGGATAGCTATTAGTAGGAAACTGGCTACAAATAATTAAGTTTATCTCCTGGGGGGAAAAAAAGTCCACTTCCTGCCAAGTAGTTTTAAAAGGGTTATCAGTACAGCCCATTTTATTATGAGCACTTAATGCTGAAAAGCTATCTGTGGAGATCTATGACTATGCTATTTTGTTGCTACAATCTGTTGTCGGTTGCTGTGACCCGGGGAGCCCCTCAATACCAACTGGCAGAGGGCCCACCAAACCATAACTCATATCATGCCTGACACACTCATTGCACCAACTACTGTTGTCATAAGCTCTGTCTAGAAGGTGTTGTGTAAGATGTCATATGCAAATTGGTAATATATTGGTAATTAATATTACTGTGTGATTTATGTACGGTGGTGCATAAAGAAACAGATCTGTGCTGGAAATTTGTTCTTAAAATGTTTTTGGCAGACAGTGCCTAAGCCTCGCCTGTCCTAGACAAAGGCTGTTTCACAGCCTTGACTGTGTCTCCAATGTAAATTAGGCAAGGTGTGAGCTAAGACAATAAAAAACACATTTGCATGCATGATAAACAAAGCCATCAGGCAAGCAAATGAGGGAAGATGACCCCCTTAGCCATCTAACAGGGGATGGAGATTGCACCCCTCAGGAAGCCTTCCTGCCTCTTGAAACAGGGTCAATGAACTTTGGGACAATATAAACAGAGGCAAAAAGCCATTTTGTCATCCATCATTAGAGGGACGATCGGATACAGGATCCTTTGAGCCTATGAAATTTGGGTCTGCTAGTCTGGAGGGGGGATAACTTGAGGTAAGCAAGGAAACTGATGATAAGTTGAGGTAAGTAAGGAAACTACTCAGGAAAGATTGTAACTTGCTAGAATCAAGTTTTAGTTATTAGAAAGCATGTTTGTTTTACTTGTAACGTTTCCTATCTCTTTCACGCCTACGTTTAATCACTGAAACCTATGTTTCTTGTTAATAAAATTATTTTTATTTTATTACAAACCATCTCAAAGTTGTGTATTAAACTGAAGTATGGGCCTTCAGCCAATCTATCAGGCTGGTGTGTGTGCTCTGTCCCCTTGGAGGCAGTAAATTTATTAAGTTCTGTGAGGGTCCAGTAAGAGGGGCTGATGGTGTCATCTGCAAGGAGTAACCAGGCTGGTGGAAGCCAGGGTGAGGCGATTGTGCTGTGAGTTGCAGGCTGCTGTCAGAGCTCTGGGCCAAAGCTGCACAGCACAGAAGCACCCAGGGTTACAGGGCAGGCAACAACACAACCCCTCACTGATCTGAGTGAAACCCCAAGCGCCACAGTTACCTTTAATGATAATATTTTATACTCATATAGCATCATTTTTGAAGGATTACAAGGCACTTTATCAACATTAACATGCTGAGCCTTTTCACCCCGTTATGCAATAGTTAAATCTTATTTCTATTTTACATAAAGAAAAATTGATGTATAGAAATGTTGTTATTGGAGCCGTCTCAGTCCCAGGATATTAGAGAGACTAGGTGGGTGAGGTAATATCCTTTATTTCACCAGCTTAAGCTTGTCTTTCTCACCAACAGAAATTGGGCCAATAAAAGATATTATCTCACCCACCTGGTCTCTCTGTTCAGAAAGATTAGCTGACTTACCCAAGGTTACAGAGGAAGTTGTGGGAAAGCTGGCAACAAACCCCAGATGTGTTATGTTCTCATTTTGTACTTCAATCACAAAGCTCTATTTTTTCTTTACTTTTTGTTTTGTTTTTCTCTTGAGAAATAGCTGACATTTAAAATATATTCTTTTAGTTATAAAAATTTGGTTTTATGCAATCATAGACACTGGCTCCCTACCCAAGTTCTCTCCCATGTGTTGTCTTCACCATTGTTTACTGTATTTATCAACTTCAGTGTTCTGTAGACTAGGGTTTATAAAGGGCCATACTTCAGTGAATATTTTGGAAGAAATTTGAGTTTCATCTGGGATTGGGGTCTAATCATACCCACAACTGGGATAAAACATGAGAGTTAAGAAGAAAAGACTGTTAACTCTCTTTTGAAACAGAGTGTGAGTTGGTAAGATATCTAAGGTACCTAATGTAATCTCAGAAACTTTATTTCTTTTATATCAAAAGCCAGTTCTCTCTGGAGGCATGCTTACTGCATAGGACTGGAAGTCAGCTGATCTATATAATCCATGAGATGCATGGAGCTATCAAGAACTATGGTTCTGATTCTGAGCCCTGTCTCTGGTGTGACACAATCTAAGGAAAAGAGGGTATCAAACTAATGCCTCTAGACTTCTAGAGGTAGCTAGGAGCTCGGTTGGCCCCTACTGGTTTTTTTTTTTTTTAATTTACAAGAAGCTGTCAATAATTTTGTATGTAGCTATCAAGCATCCCAGATTAGCCAAAGTGCAAAGTGTTCTGGCCACACATCTTCCTGTTCTTGGCAAGCTCCTACACTAGGAGAAGCAGAAGGGCACGGTGCTAGCCCTTTGCTGCCAGAGGAATCTGCCAGGATTTTGTCCCCTTTAGGCCACCCAAGTAGCATGAAGAGACTGGAAAGCAGACCAAAATTAGGCCTATATCCAGTAACCAGCCTGTATCATGACGCTAACCTCCCCCCCCCCCCCCGACCTCCACTCCACCAGAATCCCCAGCCTTTACCACCTATTGGTCAGCTTTTCCCTTAAATACCTCTGTGCTTTCTCCCACACTGCCCATTGCATGTGGGGAAGATGCTCTGATAAAATCCAATCAGCCACTATCTTATCTTTCCTCAAATCCCTCCTTAAGACTCACCTCTGCCATCATATCTACAATCCCCAGCCTGCTGACCACAGCTAGGCAGAGCTAAGATGTGACTATTTTTCTTCCCCTTTCTACCCTTTCCTACTCCCTTCCTCTGTACTTGTATGGCCAATAAAATTAATTAACTTAAAACCCTGTAACTAACAAAACTGTGCCAATTCTTCACCAATTTCATTTGCTTGTATGCTGCTATATCTCCATTCCCCTGTGCTTCATCTGTTTTGCCAGGACTACCCTTAAAAGTTTTACTGGTATAACTTTTTAGTTAGGACTACAAATTTTTACCAAAATTGTTGTATCTAGTGTACATGCCGATGGATAAAGGTGCCTTATGCTGGAATAATTATTCCCTTTCTGTATAAGAATAAGCTATATTGGTATAATCCTTTTATACAGGTATAATTGCACCACCTATACTGGTATAGTTGAAGTGGCACATCTTTTACATGTAGATAAACCCTCAGTGTCATGAAATTGCAAGGCTTTCAGGGCAGGGATTGTCTCTTCTCTGTGTTTATACAACACCCAACATAACAAGGCTTCCATCCTGACTGGGGCCTTTGGCTGCTACCATAATAGAAAAATTTACTACTAATAATAATGGTTATTGTACATCCACCAAAGTCTGTGTATCTCTGCTTGTGTTAACACTGCAGGTACTCAACAGGAAAGCCTGTGTCTGCAGGGCACCAGAGGTAGATATCCCAGTGATACACGCACTGCCGTCCAGCATGATGCTTTTCAGGAACTTTTCACAACGTACTGTGAGATGGAAATGACTCACACAGGGATCTCTGGGAGCTAGGAATCAAGTTCCCAGCATGCAATTTTCTCCATCCCATAATGCCATCACTGTCCCATAATTTTTGTGTTTTGTTTATTTTTATGTTTTTTAATCCCACAAACCCATTCAGCACCTTTTGGTGTCTGTCATCTCTGAGAGAAGCATGGAGCACACTGAGCTCTGCACTGTTCTCATGACGTTGCTGATATAGGACACATAACTGCAGCACTTCCTGTGGGTTTGCAAGTGTGCAGGGCCATTAATCATCTCCTGCTATGCAGGACTGTGACTCTCAGCAATGTGCAAGACATAGTGGATGGATTTGTGGTGAGGCAATAGACAGCATGCTGTGACTCTCCCCCGGGGTATCTCACCACCACCTACCTGCCTTTAGCGTGAGAAAGTCCTGTCTGTGCCTGTTGTGCATCAGCTCCCTGAAACCACCAGCCTCTAGCAGCACAAGCCCTGCATTCCAGGCCTTGCTCTCTCTGTACAGGTAATGATAGCCACACACCAAACCCTGAATCCTCAGAGCATTCCCTGCAGTGTCCAGCCCCTTATCCACTGAACACTCACAGCATTACCAAGCCTGCTGTTCCCAAAGGAACAGTACACACCAACTTGTAAGATTCAACTCAAGACCACCACTTTGCTTCACACCCCAGTAGTTGGGTACAGTTATAGGGAAAACAAGAATAAGTTTGTAATTAAAGAACAGAGATTCAAGTGATAATGGGTAAGAATCTCAAAAACAAATGGTTATGTACAAAACAAAATCATAACACAGTTTCTAGAGACTAAACTTAACTAGCTAGTTACTCTCTTGTCTAAAGACATTCATCTCACCTAAAGCATTCATCATTCATCTCATTTTCAACTAAGCCTGGTTTTGACCCCTCTTTCATTAAGTAAACTCTCTGCCCATTTACTTCCTAGGTGAAGGATGACATGGTGTATTATTTGTCCCCCAAATATAGTAGAGCAAGCCTTTGATTTACACCCCAAGATAGGGTCTCCCACCTGCTGTTTGTTTCTTCCTGTTATTTTTCTCCTTTTGAAGTTTTTGCACTCCTTCATTAACATTCAGTTCAAACTGGTGAGAGGAGACCATTGTGAACTACACAAGACTTAATTTAGATGTAAACAGAAAGCTAGATAAACATTTATATCTGACGAAAACCTATTTTTCACCTTTTCTCATGACCAGTCCATAGACACAGACCCTTACGAACATAATTGTCAGTAAGTTTACATAATTCCTCACACAACATCCATGCATGCATATTGCAATTATATTGGTGACCAATCTGACACTGGCTTTTATTTGAAACCTTACATGACACTTTTTGGTGAAGTAGAATATACATGCCAGATTCACGAGATCCCTGTAACCCTACTGAACTCTCTTGCCAGTTGTCATTAAGAGGTTCTTGGGTCTCACATGCATATCCCTATTTGGGCACCAGTCCACCTTGTCAGAGAGTACATCAATAGACAGGGCTACTTTTCTATGGTTATGCAAGAGTTGGTGGATTACCAAGGGTACTTCACCAATATCAGTGGGGGCTGGTCAGGAAAGGTGCATGACACTTGCATCTTTAAGAACACAGTACTGTTCAGAAAGCTACAAGCAGGGACATTCTTTCCCAACTGGCAGTTTACTACTGGTAATATGGAAATGAAATAGTCATTCTGGGGCACCCAGCCTATGCTGTGGTCCCCTCCCTCATGAACCCATACACTGGCCACATTGACAGCAACAAGGAAAGATTCAACTACCAGCTCAGCAGGTGCAAAATGACTGCTGAATGTGCAATTGGTAGACTAAAGGGATGCTGATGGTGTTTACTCACGGGATTGGATCTCAGTGTGAAAAACATCCCAATGCTTATAGCTGCCTGTTGTGTCCTCAGTGGTTTGAGCATTGGCTTTGGGTTGTGAGTTCAAACCTTGAGGGGGCCATTTAGGGATCTGGAGCAAAAATCTGTCTGGAGATTGGTCCTGCTTTGAGCAGGGGATTGGACTAAATGACCTCCTGAGGTCCCTTCTAACTCTGATATTCTATGATTCTATAATATCTGTGAGGTAAAGGGGGAAAGCTTCTGCCAGGGTAGAGGTGGAGTAGCTGGCTGCTGACTTTGAACAGCCAGACACAAGAGCCATTACAGGAGCTCAGCATGGAGCTGTGCAGTTGAGAGAGGCTTTGAAAGAGCACCTTAATGCTTAGCCACAGAGTGTTCTGTGCTGGACTGTTCTCTGGTTCTGGAGCTTGGGTGCAGGTAGGAATTGTGTAGTGCTTACTGTACATTTATAAATATGACTGTGTGTGTGTTCCTGAACATGAGTCATGTGATGTCCCCTGTACATTTCCAAGTATTGTGTGTCAGAGACAGGGATGTGGATGGCCATACCTAGTGGTCAAAGCAGGAATCAGGCCTAATGGTCAGAGCAGGAGTTGAAGCCGAGGGTGAGAGCCAGAGTCAAAGGCCAGAGCCAGGAGTTGGTGGCCAGGGTCAGAACTGGAATCAGAGACCAAATACTAGAGCCAAGAGTCAGAACCAATGTCAGAGGTCAGAAATTGGAGCCAAGAGTCAGAACCAGGTTACCTGGAGAGAGGCAAGGCAGGAGCAGGACTGGGGCCAATGCAGGAGCAAGACAGGAACAAGCAGGCACAGGAGTTCTCACAGCTCTGGGCAAATGTTTTGAGCAGCCACTGAACTGTTGCTGTAGCTGTGCTTAAGAGCTGGTCTGCTGCCTCTTCCAACCAATGAGGCAGTGTAGCCAAACAAGCAGCCTATTACAGGTCAGCTGTGCATGTTACATTGCCTGGAGATGGGCTGTGCTGCAGACCCTGCTTCCTGACATTTTGTGCTTTTAATACCACTAAGCATTCCTGCAATAATATGCTGTGAATGAGATCCTAGGGTTGGAAGGGACCTCAGGAGGTCATCTAGTCCAACCTCCCCCACTCAAAGCAGGATCAATCCCCAGACAGATTTTTACCCCAGTTCCCTAAATGGCCCCCTCAAGGATTGAACTCACAACCCTGGGTTTAGCAGGCCAATGCTCAAACCACTGAGCTATCCCAATGAATAAAGATAATATTATTCTACAAAAACAAATTTATTGAGTGGTAAAACTTGTGCAAAAAACAACAAACTTTTAACATAAATGAATGGAATGGGATTTTAAAATTGGAAAGACTGCAAACATTTCTGTCCATTTCAGTTCACAAATGTAGTCTGTTGTGACTACATAGGCAACAACCGTGGTTCTCAAAGGTCACTGTATGTGAAGCTGTGGTTTTCTTTGCCGTCCCCTAGAATGGAAGGGTGTGGGTAAAGATGTACCTTGTGATGCCACATGGTATATTGGAGAGTTATTAGCAAGGAGTTCTCCAAGGACTGAAAAGGGTGGTCCTGTGGGTCAATGGGGATCTGCAGCATCTCTGTTTGCTGCCCAAGAAGACCTATTATGTTCTTGCGCATTTACCTCTCCTTTTCTTGGTGGGATGCCTGGGCCCTTCACCTGTCTTTCTCCATGCTGTCAGTCATATTTGCCCTCCAGGCCCACTGTTCACAGTCTGATGTAGCATTGGCTTGTGGAATCTCACTGAACATGTCCTCTTCTTTTTCCTCATCAGTGTCAGGCATTCTGTGGATGTGGAGGGCGCTCCCCTCAAGACCACAATAGCAACAGTAGCTGATAAAAACAGACAGATGAATCACTGGATTTACAGTCACAACTGAAAGGGAAAGATACGTTTCAAAACTCCCTTCCCTTACTCCCATAAAAACTTTTAATAAGACATATTTATTGACATTTCAGCTTTGGAGTTTCTCTGCACAGCACAACTCCACAACCCCAGCCAAGTAGTATAACCCACCAGGAGTAAGGTGAGGGAGAAGAAAGGAATTTCAGCTGCAAAAAACCATAAAATTTCAGTCCCTAAACTGTGGGTATGAATATACGGCAATGCACTGAATATTGGCACTATTTTCCACCACTGGTTTTAGTTTTAGCTGAGATCTCACTCCTGAGGGTAACAAAGCCAAAGAGAGCATAGCTGCTTCTGGCATCCTAAAGCAGCTCATGCCCAAATGCTGCCAGCCTGTTTACTGCAATGGTGCCAGCCAAATTCATCCCGTAGTGGTGTGGGAAAGTGTCCTACTGTGAAGGAAGAAAAGACAGCCATCCCTAGAAACCTTTAGGAGAGGATTGCAGAGTACCTCCGTGAAAGTTTTATACAAATTTCTCAAGAGGATACAAGAAACATCCCTATGAACATAAACAAAGTGCTCCGCATGCTCCCCTTCACCTCCTCACCCGCCGCCCAACCCAACAGGGGAATGAAAAGCAGATGCGATCTCTACCTCTGTTTGTTGTACCACTACCTCTCCTCGTATGAATAAAACAATGAAAAGTCAAAACCTATGTCTTGGTAGCTTGGGGATGGGCCAGGCAACATCTTCAAATTTAATCATTGGAAGGAAAAACACATGTACACACATACCCGAGGCCCCTTCCCCTTCATTAGGCTCATCCATGCTTGGCTGACAGGACTGGCTAGACTGTAGTGTAGTCTTGAACAGGTCCTGGCTTGTGGTACCGCTGGAGCCCCCTGCTGCATCTCCCTCCTCCTCTTCCATCTCCTTGCTGTTCACAGCAAGGGTCTCTGTCTTGGGCTCCTTTGAGGTATCGAGTCCACAATTGTCTGCAGGATGCTAGTGGGGTCTCTGCCAAGTATGGCATGCAAATGCAACTTGTAAAAGCAGCAGGTCTGCACCTCAGCACCAGATCGATTGTTGTGTTCCTGGGTCTTGTGGTGTGACTGGTGCAATTCCTTCACTTTCACATCACACTGCTGCAGATCTCTGTCACACTCCTTTGCCTGCAATCTGTTCATAGGTGTCCACATTTCTGTGGCTGGTCCATAGCTGTGCTTCCACAGCCTCTTCTCCTCACAGGTGAAGGAGATCTAATACCTCCTCTCTGTTCCAAACTGTACTGCACCTAGTGCGTGGAGCTAGCATGATCAGTTGGAAGTTGCACACACCAAAGGAGTGCTGCTAGCTGTGCTCCCCAAAGTGGACATTCAGGAAAAGGCATTTCAAAAATGCATGGGGGTGGGCAGGGCTTTAGCCGTGGGGGTGGCTTCCAGTCTCCGTGACCCCTGGGCAGTGGAATTCGTAATGGTGCCCAGAGCAGTTGCTGTCAAGCATCGTGGGAAAGCTGCAGGAGGACTGTTAGGGTCAGCACAGGTCACGCAGTGTCTACCTGCCCCAGTAGGTCGACCATGGCTCCACATTGAGGTGATGGTTTTACTGTGTTGCCATAACAGGGCATTTATGTCAGTTGGAGACATTTGAGTATAGACACTTGCCCAAATAGGTCAACTCAAGGCAACTTACGTCAACCTAACTTTGTAAAGTAGACCAGGCCTAAATGTAACATCCCGTTTCCTATATATTCTTCCAATATTCTTTTTACAGGCCACAACCACCGAAGCTTGGATCCCCTCAGCTTTTCTATCGTTTGTACCTTCACATTCCCCCAATTTCGTTCCAAACGTGGTCCATTTTTATAATGCCAAGCACCCATCTTAACATTTTCATTTCCACTATATTCAAGAACTTCTCCTCAGTGCCCAGCATTCAAAGCCATACAAAAGTGCAGGCCTAATTAATGTCTTGAAGATCTTACTTTTCAATTTGATAGACATTCTCCTAATGCAGATTACTTCACTCACTTATCTCCATTTAGTCCACGTCTTTCCTGTTCTGCTAATAGGTTCATTGAGTTCACCATTATCTCAAATTATCAAACCTAGGTACTTGAACTTCTGTATCTTTGGTAGTGGCTCATCCCCCAAACTTATATTTTGTTATCTTCCTGCAATTTACTGAATCTAGAGACCATATACTCTGTTTTATTTTCGCTGGTTTTCATGACATTTTTTTCAAGTATGTGTCTCCATCTCTCTCAATCTTCTTCCACTTTTTCTTTGCCGTCTCCCCGCCCTTCTCCCAGCACTAAATCATCTGCAGAAAGCATATTCCAGAATACCACTGTGGATGTTAAAGTGCATGAATCACCAACGTGAACAAAAAGGGGCTTAGAGCCAAACCTTGATGTATTCTGACTCTTATGAGAAACTGTTCCATTTCTCCACATAGCCTAAACAGTGACATAGTCATTGGGCTAAATTGATTTTTTTAAACTGGTTGTTACATAAGAACATAAGAATGGCTATATTGGGTCAGACCAAAGGTCCATCTAGCCCAGTATCCTGTCTTCCGACAGTGGCCAATGCAGGTGCCCCAGAGGGAGTGAACCAACAGGCAATGATCAAGTGATCTCTCTCCTGACATCCATCTCCACCCTCTGACAAACAGAGGCTAGGGACACCCTTCCTTACCCATCCTGGCTAATAGCCATTAACAGATTTAACCTCCATGAATTTATCCAGTTCTCTTTTAAACCCTGTTATAGTCCTAGCCTTCACAACCTCCTCAGGTAAGGAGTTCCACAGATTGACTGTGCGCTGTGTGAAGAAGAACTTGCTTTTATTTGTTTTAAACCTGCTGCCCATTAATTTCATTTGGTGGCCCCTAGTTCTTGTATTATGGGAACAAGTAAATAACTTTTTCTTATTTACTTTCTCTACATCACTCATGATTTTATATACCTCTATCATATCACATCATATCCACCCGTAGTCTCCTCTTTTCCAAACTGAAAAGTCCTAGTCTCTTTAATCTCTCCTCATACGGGACCCGTTCCAAACCCCTAATCATTTTAGTTGCCCTTCTCTGAACCTTTTCTAATGCCAGTATATCTTTTTTGAGATGAGGAGACCACATCTGTATGCATTATTCAAGGTGTGGGCATACCATGGATTTATATAAGGGCAATAAGATACTCTCCGTCTTATTTTCTATCCCCTTTTTAATAATTCCTAACATACTGTTTGCTTTTTTGACCGCCGCTGCACACTGCGTGGACATCTTCAGAGAACTATCCACGATGACTCCAAGATCTTTTTCCTGATTCGTTGTAGCTAAATTAGCCCCCATCATATTGTATGTATAGTTCGGGTTATTTCTTCCAATGTGCATTACTTTACATTTATCCACATTAAATTTCATTTGCCATTTTGTTGCCCAATCACTTACTTTTGTAAGTTCTTTTTGAAGTTCTTCACAGTCTGCTTTGGTCTTAACTATCTTGAGCAGTTTAGTATCATCTGCAAACTTTGCCACCTCACTGTTTACCCTTTTCTCCAGATCATTTATGAATAAATTGAATAGGATTGGTCCTAGGACTGAACTTTGGAGGACACCACTTGTTACCCCTCTCCATTCTGAGAATTTACCATTTATTCCTACCCTTTGTTCCCTGTCTTTTAACCAGTTCTCAATCCATGAAAGGACCTTCCCTCTTATCCCATGACAACTTAATTTACGTAAGAGCCTTTGGTGAGGGACCTTGTCAAGGGCTTTCTGGAAATCTAAGTATACTATGTCCACTGGATCCCCCTTGTCCACATGTTTGTTGACCTCTTCAAAGAACTCTAATAGATTAGTAAGACACGATTTCCCTTTACAGAAACCATGTTGACTTTTGCCCAACAATTTATGTTCTTCTATGTGTCTGACAATTTTATTCTTTACTATTGTTTCAACTAATTTGCCCGGTACCAACGTTAGACTTACCAGTCTGTAATTGCCGGGATCACCTCTAAAGCCCTTTTTAAATATTGGCGTTACATTAGCTATCTTCCAGTCATTGGGTACAGAAACCGATTTAAAGGACAGGTTACAAACCGTAGTTAATAGTTCTGCAACTTCACATTTGAGTACTTTAAGAACTCTTAGGTGAATGCCATCTGGTCTCGGTGACTTGTTACTGTTAAGTTTATCAATTAATTCCAAAATCTTCTCTAGTGACACCTCAATCTGTGACAATTCCCCCGATTTGTCACCTACAAAAGCCGGCTCAGGTTTGGGAATCTCCCTAACATCCTCAGCTGTGAAGACTGAAGCAAAGAATCCATTTAGTTTCTCCACAATGACTTTATCGTCTTTAAGCACTCCTTTTGTATCTCGATCATCCAGGGGCCCCACTGGATGTTTAGCAGGCTTCCTGCTTCTGATGTACTTTAAAACATTTTGTTATTACCTTTTGGGTTTTTGGCTAGCCGTTCTTCAAACTCCTCTTTGGCTTTTCTTATTACATTTTTACACTTAATTAGGCAGTGTTTATGTTCCTTTCTATTTACCTCACTAGGATTTGACTTCCACTTTTTAAAAGATGCCTTTTTATCTCTCACTGCTTCTTTTACATGGTTGTTAAGTCACGGTTGGCTCTTTTTTAGTTCTTTTACTGTGTTTTTTAATTTGGGGTATACATTTAAGTTGGGCCTCTATTATGGTGTCTTTGAAAAGCATCCATGCAGCTTGCAGGGATTTCACTTTAGTCACTGTACCTTTTAATTTCTGTTTAACTAACCCCCTCATTTTTGCATAGTTCCCCTTTTTGAAATTAAATGCCACAGTCTGGGCTGTTGAGGTGTTCTTCCCACTACAGGGATGTTAAATGTTATTATATTATGGTTACTATTTTCAAGCGGTCCTGTTATAGTTACCTCTTGGACCAGCTCCTGCGCTCCACTCAGGACTAAATCGAGAGTTGCCTCTCCCCTTGTGGGTTTCCGTACCAGTTGCTCCAAGAAGCAGTCATTTAAAGTACTGAGAAATTTTGTCTCTGCATTTCGTCCTGAGGTGATATGTTCCCAGTCAATATGGGGATAATTGAAATCCCCCACTATTATTGAGTTCTTAATTTTGATAGCCCCTCTAATTTCCCTTAGCATTTCATCGTCACTATCACTGTCCTGGTCAGGTGGTCGATAATAGATCCCTAATGTTATATTCTTATTAGAGCATGAAATTACTATCCATAGAGATTCTATGGAACATGTGGATTCACTTAAGATTTTTATTTCATTTGATTTTACATTTTCTTTCACATATATTGCCACTCTTTACCCCACCCCCGCACGCTGTTCTGTCCTTCTGATATATTTTGTACCCCAGAATGATTGTGTCCCATTGATTGTCCTCAGTCCACCAGGTTTCTGTGACGCCTATTATATCAATATCCTCCTTTATCACGAGGCACTCTAGTTCACCCATCTTATTATTTAGACTTCTAGCATTTATATACAAGCACTTTAAAAACTTGTCACTGTTTATTTGTCTGCCCTTTTCTGATGTGTCCGATTCTTTTTTATGTGAATGTTTCTCGTCTTATCTGGCCCCTAGATTATCCTCTTCCATCCTCTCCTCCTGACTAAAACCTAGAGAATCTCTATCAATAGGCTCTCCTCTAAGAGAAGTCTATGTCTGATCCACGTGCTCCTCTGCAGCAGTCGGCTTTCTCCCATCTCTTAGTTTAAAACCTGCTCTGCAACCTTTTTAATGTTAAGTGCCAGCAGTCTGGTTCCACTTTGGTTTAGGTGGAGCCCATCTCTCCTGTATAGGCTCCTCCATCCCAAAAGTTTCCCCAGTTCCTAATGAATCTAAACCCCTCCTCTCTACACCATCGTCTCATCCATGCATTGAGACTCTGAAGCTCTGCCTGCCTACCTGGCCCTGCACGTGGAACTGGGAGCATTTCTGAGAATGCCACCATAGAGGTCCTGGATTTCAAACTCTTCCCTAGCAGCCTAAATTTGGCCTCCAGGACATCTCTCCTACCCTTCCCTATGTCATTGGTACCTACATGTACCACGACAACCGGCTCCTCCCCAGCACTACACATAAGTCTATCTAGATGCCTTGAGAGATCCGCAACCTTCGCACCAGGCAGGCAAGTCACCATACGGTTCTCCCGGTCATCACAAACCTTGCTGGCATTGCTGGCACATGATGGCATATATAACATTAGTAGATGTGCAGGTGAATGAGCCCTTGATGGTATGGCTGATGTGGTTGGGTCCTCTGATGGTGTCGCCAGAGTAGATATGCGGACAGAGTAGGCAACGAGGTTTGCTACAGGGATTGTTTCCTGGGTTGGTGTTTCTGTGGTGTGGTGTGTAGTTGCTGATTGGGCAGGCGAGCAGGCTCCCCATTAGCTCCTCCCAGCCTGGGTAGAGCGACGGGGGTAGGGGTGAAGAGCAAGCGATGGAGGAGGGTAACAGGTGGAGGAAGAAGCGGTGTTCAGTTTTCAGGGATTAGAAAGTTAGCAACCCTAATGGAGGTGGTTTTATTAGGCCGACGGGACATAGAGTGTCTTCACCAGACACATTGCAGTGCTATATGTGAAGACATGCCTTGAAAGTTCCAAGTACAGCCTGAACCTTAGGTAGAAAAAACTCCATAGAAGTTTACAGGAGCTCTGCCTACATAGTGCTGGCAGGATGGGACCCCGGCTGTAGCTAAATCTCAAATTAAACATCTGATTTAGTTGAGATCTGTATGTTAATCCTCAATTCTGTAGTGCTGCCTTTCATGCAAGTACCTGATCTCTAAGCTCTTTACAAATAAAACCTGACACACCCAATGATAGAATAGAATCAGAGAAGATTAGGGTTGGAAGAGTCTTCAGGAGGTCATCTAGTCCAACCCCCTGCTCAAAGCAGGACCAACCCCAACTAAATCATCCTAGCCAGGGCTTTGTCAAGCCAGGCCTTTAAAACCTCTAAGGAGGGAGATTCCACCACCTCCCTAGGTAACCCATTCCAGTGCTTCACCACACTTCTAGCGAAATAGTTTTTCCTAATATCCAACCTAAACCTCCCCCACTGCAACTTGAGACCATTGCTCCTTGTTCTGTCATCTGCCACCACTGAGAACAGCCGAGCTCCATCCTCTTTGGAACCCTCCTTCAGGTAATTGAAGGCTGCTATCAAATCCCCCCTCACTCTTCTCTTCTGCAGGCTAAATAAGACCAGTTCTCCCAGCCTCTCCTCATAAATCATGTACCCCAGCTCCCTAATCATTTTCGTTGCCCTCCGCTGGACTCTCTCCAATTTGTCCACATCCGTTCTGTAGTGGGAGGCCCAAAACTGGATGCAATACTCAAGATGTGGCCTCACCAGTGCCAAATAGAGGGGAATAATCACTTCCCTCGATCTGCTGGCAATGCTCCTACTAATGCAGCCAAACATGTCGTTAACCGTCCAGGGCCAGCTCTAGGTTTTTTGCCGCCCCAAGCAAAAAAATTTTTGGCTGCCCCCCACCCCAGCCCTGGGCTCTCTCCACCATCACCACCAGCACCCCCTGCCACCTGAGCCCTGGGCTCTCTTTTCCCCCCCCCTCTCCCCCGCACCCCTTACCGCCCCAGCCCTGGGCTCTCTCCCCCCGCACCCGCACCCCCTGCCGCCCCAGCCCTGGGCTCCCCCACACCAGTGCTGACTCCGCCCGCTCCCCCTCACCTCCAGCTGGTCCGGCACTGGCAGGGTCAGGGTAAGCAGCAGGGCTCCCGGGCCGCACCTCAGCCCAGGGTCTCTTAAGCCAGGGCTCCCACCTCCAGGACCGGCCGGGACCCAGGAGGGCAGAGCCAGGGGACCGACCTGGCAGGGGGCTGAGGAGCCGGAGCAAGGTAGCCCCGGAGGGAGCGGAGCCCTGGAGAGTGGGACGCGGGCCCTGCACGGCAGCGCCCCACCATCTATGGCCCCACTGCTGCTGCTTCTGGTCGCCCTGCTGCAGTCCCTGGACAGCTCGGGCTGCTTCGCCCAGCCCCGGCTGCGGCGCTGGGGGGCGGCCACCCTGCGGCACCTGCAGGCGGCTCCGTGTGCCCCGTGGGGCGGCCCCCAGCCTGAGTGTCCCCCACTTGGAACCTGCCCAGCCCAGCCACAAGGTGCAGGCGCTGCTCCCCAGTGGCGCAAACCGCAGCAGCCCCAGGGCACCCCCGTGCATGATGCGCTGCTGCTACCAGGTCTGGCTCTAGGCTTTTGCCGCCGGAAGCAAAACAAAATGGCCAGAATGCCGCCCTTGAAAATGTGCCGCCCCAAGCATGTGCTTGGTTTGCTGGTGCCTAGAGCCGGCCCTGTAACTGTCTTGGCAACAAGGGCACTCTGCTGATTCATATCCAGCTTCTCGTCCTTTAATGCAGAACTGCCCCTTAGCTCGTCGGTCCCCAGCCTGTAGCAGTGCATGGGATTCTTCCGTCCTAATTGCAGGACTCTGCACTTGTCCTTGTTGAACCACATCAGATTTCTTTTAGCCCAATCCTCCAATTTCTCTAGGTCACCCTTCAGTGTATCTACCTCACCCCCCAGCTTAGTGTCATCTGCCTATTTGCTGAGGGTGCAATCCATCTCATCATCCATATCAGTAGTGAAGATGTTGAACAAGGGAGGAATTTCTCCACACAATTCAGCATCCTCATTCTCTGTAAAAAAAATTAAATATAATTTTAAAAATAAATCAGGTGCATTTTAAATCTCTTCTTAAAGGAAACACGAACCAATTAAGTAAAATAGCCACAGTTAGAAGGCATATTAAGTTCTTCAGGACAGGGAGGGAGCATTTTTTTGTTCTGAGTTTGTCACAGACTGTGACCCACAGTAGGGCCATGAACCTCAACTGGGGCCCCAAGGCGCTAGCATCACAAATAACGATTGGTGTAAGAAAATGGGGGGCGGCTTCTCCTCCTTCCCCCAAGAAATTATGCTCTTACATATTAATGACTGTGATGGGTTTGCAATAAAACACCCAGTGCCCGCGGTTGGGCCAATCTGCCCCATGTTATTTGCATTGCAGCTACACTCCGAGGCCCTGACCAGGCTGAGGTAGGGGCATTCTGCTGGAAACTGCACAGACCTAGAAATAGCCCTACCAGGTCTGTTTTTCACGCTGTCCGTGGGCAGGAACCACACACACAAACACAGCTGCTGGCTGGGGCGGTGACGTCACTCCCCCCGCACCGCCCACGCCGGCTTTCGAGCTAGCGCTGCCCGGGTTTCTGGGAAGAGTCGCTGTTTCGCTGAAGCCTGGAGGCGTGGCGCGCAGCGCGAGACTGGGGCGTGGCGACGGTGGCTCGAGGCAGCGGCGGTTTCCGTTATCCCGCGAGCTGGCGGCAGCACGAGCCTGGTCGCTAGAGCCCCCGCGGGAGGATGGCGCCGCCGGAGCTGCTGCTGCTCCTCCCGCTCCTGCTGGGGCCGGTTCCCCTCGGCGCAGGTGAGCGCGGCGGCTTCGCCGGGGGCCAGGTTGTGGCGCCCCCCGGGCCGATGTGTGCCCGCCTGGGGGGGGGGGTGTAGCCGCGTGTCCAGCCTGCGGCCTCAGAGCCCCCCCGCGTCCAGCCCTGGGCGCCGGCGGCTCGGCCTGGCCGGGCTGTGTCTGCCGCGCCTCGGCCCCGGGCCGCCAGCAGCCCTGATGGAAGCGGAGAGACAAGGCGGCCGTGAACCCCCCCCACCGGCCTCGCTTGTGCCGCTGTCAGCCGGCGGCTGGGCCCCGCCAGGGTCGCCCGCGCCAGGAGAGATGGTCCAAATGGACTGTTAGCCTGGGTTAGTTAATCTGCCGTGTGGTGCCTTTTATTTAGCGAGACAGTGGCCTTAAAGTGGGTCAGTTCCGTTTACTTAGAAGAGAATTAAACTAAACTGAATCAGGCCGTGTCTACACTACAAAATTGACCACCTCGCTTATGTTGGCATACAGCCCCCGCAGTTATTAAATCGTGTGTGTGTGTGTGTGTGTGTGTGTACAGACTTGGCTTTGTGTCGGAGGTGAGGGCCTTCACCAGAAGCCCTTGTATGGATTGTATTGTCAGTGTGGGGGTACTGCGGGATAGCTCCTGAAAGCCAGTAACCGTAGACGTAAACAACGCTGTGTCTACACTGACGCTGCCTTGACCCTAATTACATCCCGACATGACTTGTTGGGGGGAGAGGGGGTGTGTCACACAACCCCAGATTTTTGCCAGGATAGGAGTTGGGCTGCGTAGAAAAGGCACTGGCACCTAGCACTCCTGCTGAGCCCTGCTAGGAGGTGCCTGGGGCAGGGAGGAGAGTGGGCGGGCAGCACAGCTCTGCCAGAGAGAGTGCAGGGAAGCCCACTGAGTCCTGTCCCTTCCTCACTCCCAGCTGCAGTTACCGATGCTTGGCAGTAGTGGCTGGAGCCTCTGTCCACAGCGGGGAGGCAATGGGAGAAGTGAGGAAGGAGCTGTGATGGGAGTGGAGACAAGTTGGTGCCAGCTTGAAGCGGTTGTGGGAGGCACGGGAGGAGTGGGAAAGGGCCCATAGGTGAAGCGGTTATGTGCCCCCGCTGACCTTTAAATTGTGCCTAACCCATTATCAACAGTTAAGTGTCGCTTCTGATTACATTGATTGTGACTCTACGCTACTCATGGAGGTCGTGTTACTATATTGGTGTAGAGAGGCACGTAGGTTGGTAGGAGCCATCTTTAAGTGAAAACACTTTCACAGCTAGGTCAACACAAAGTAGCTTATGTCGACCTAGTCCTGTTGTGTAGGTCAGGCTCAGCGACACAAGGTGGGTGAGGTAATATGTTTTATTGGACCAATTAATTTTGGTGAGATAGACAAGCTTTCAAGCTTACACAGAGCTCTTCTTCTGGTCTGGGACAGGTACTCAGTGTTACACTTAATTACACGATGAAGCAGTCATGGGGGAAAGGGAGGGAGGAAAGATGCTGGAGTGGGAAGGTTAGAAGGTTACTGATTGTTGTAATAAGCCATAAATCCACTGTCCCTATATAGTCCATGATTTTTAATGTTTAGCAAAGTTGTAAATTTAAGCTCCCAGGTTCGTCTTTTGAAGGTATTGTGCAGGTTTCCTTTGAGACTAGGACTGAGAGGTTAGGTATGGAGTGATCACTTTGTGAAAAGTGCACCCACAGGGTGATGTGGTATTTTTGTCTTATTTTCTGTGTGGGTTCATTTGAGAGTGTAGTGATTGTCTGGTTTCACTCACGTAGTTGTTGGTTGGGTATTTAGTGCACTGGATGAGGTATATCACATGTGATGGACATGTGTGGGACCCATGGATCTTGAAAGGAGCGTTGTCGAGGTTGTTGGTCATTGTACCCATAGAGAGAGATCTGCAGGTTTTGCATTTGTTGTTCTGGCAGGGATTGGTGCTGCTTTGAGTTGGTATGCCTTGGTCTGCTGGGAACTTGCTTCTGATGAGGTGTGTCTGTTGGTGGAGAGAGGATGTTTGAAGGCCAGAAGAGAAGATTCAGGAAAGATTGAAGTATGAGTTGTGATTGTTTGATACCCCTTATGGGTTCCATTGTAGGGTAGTAGGTGACAACTTAGTTCCTTTTCCCCTTAGGACTGAAGAGTTGTTAACAGGCCACTTCACTTTGAATGGTCCCTTGAAATATGTGGGGACTACTTATGCTGAACAACCTGTTTCCTCTTATATTCTGCTGTGCCACTCTTGAGGGCTTGTCCACACCACGCAGCTTTTAGCGACAGGGCTGTGTCGACACAGCCTTGTCGCTAAAAGTCGGCTTGTGTAAACCCTCTTTGTTGGCACTTTGTCGTCACCTTTGCCGACAAAATACTTCCATCCCCAGGAGAGCGGTCCTGCCGACAAAGCCACATTCACATTGCCACTTGCTGCGGCAAAACTTTTGTCTTTCGGAGGGGGGCTTTTTTAAGCACCTGTGAAAGACAAAAGTTTTGTTGACAACTTGGCAGTGTAGACAAAGTCTTAGTACCTTTCCCAGACCTGAAGAAGAGCTCCATGTAAGCTCAAAAGCTTGTCTCTCTCACCAACAGAAGTTGATCCAATAAAAGATATTACCTCACCCACCTTGTCTTTCTAATATCTTGGCACCAACATGTCTACAATACCACTGCATAAACTGAATTAAGGCCACTTTAATTCTCAGTGAGGGCAACCACACTGGGGTTTAATGCGGTTTAACTAATGCACTTCAAATTCACTCTTGAATTCAGATTGATTTTTCTTGAGTGTCCTTGTGTAGACAAGCCCTATGATTCTCTGTCCACTGTAAACCAGTAACACAAGCCCCATTGGAGACATCCTTGACCTTCCTCCCAGCCCCCCATTCACCTTAGTCAGCTACATCAAGGTAAAGCTACAGATTGCTTGGTCTGCACTAACATTTTACAACATGTCAGCTATCATGTACTAGCTATCATCTTGTAAAAACAACTCAGTTTTTCCTGGGGTAGATGTGGGCTTTTGAATTGTGTTCAGGCAAGGGCTTGTGTGCATGGTGGGGTAATGCACACTATAGTGTGTGACTTCTGAACCACACTAACATATTGCACACTAGCATCTTGGTCTGTGTAGACCATGCTGGGGCTCATTAAAGGTTTCCTAGTGCACTTTAACATCGGACTGGCTATATTATTTTATCACAAGGGAATATTTGAATATAGATTGAGCGGATGAAGGGATTGAAAAAAAATCCATGCAACCATGGATGGTTATGTAATGCAGGGTGATAATCATCATGTGAATTATCAATCTGTTTGAATTAGGACTGAGACTGACCGATTTTTTTTTTTTTCCTTCTAATGATTTGGCACTCTTGTCTGTATACTTTATTGGCTCTGGTGTGGAGAGCCTTATTATTGTAAAATAACTCTCAGCTAGTGCTTATATAGGGACATTGAGCACTTCCATATTCTTCTATTTGTTCACAATATTAATGTAAAAAGTTATATTAATAAAGGCAAATACAACTCAGAGTTTGAAATGAAAAACAAAAAAATGCTTTGATCACACACAATACTATTATTTTTTCTTAAATTTATTTCAGTGTACAACTAGTGTTGGCATTTGTGAGTGTATCTCTGTGCTGCAGTGGAGAAAAGAAATGGGAATTCTCAGTTCTTTACTGAAAGAGTTGGAGTTTATGTGAAAGGATGTGTGTTTCATTGGGTGTTAGGAGAGGAAAAGGGCATATGAAAAGGGGTGAGTGGACAAGGGTGGTCTGCCTATCTGGGAAGCTGGCCACCAGTGACATCCCTTAGAGATTGCTGCTACACTTGTGTGACACGCTCAATCTTGTGTGTGTCTTCTTTTACAAAGATGAAACTCTTTAGTCATCATATGAATAGATGAAATAACCTTTAAAACTGGGAATGAGACTGAAAACAAACACAAGGTAACTTTAGATGTGAAAATAGTTTCTTGTGGTTGTCTGAAGTTTCTTTTCCATGATGTGTTAATGTCTGACTGTAATGTTTTCCAGTGAAAGAAACTATTTGTGTGTGTGAGAACAAAAGGGGACCCTCAAATGTTTGTTATGAAAGTGTTTTGAGGATTTCTCTGAAGTGAACTTAAAGGAGCATGGTTTGGGGACTTTCCATCTGTACATATGTACAAATGGAGTGAGATAAGTGACAGTTCCTTTGAAATCAAAAGGATATGTTCAACTTTAAAATCACACTTCTGTGTGGAGTTTTTTACCACCTACAGTTATAGTAATCTTGGGGAGTAACTTGTAAGTAAAAAGTCAATGAAACGTTTTTTTCTATTTAGTTTTGCATTTGACAGCACTGTGTATAGCTACTTTTACAGATTCTCTTGGATAGCCAGCTAGCTCCCAGTCCTGCAAACATTCACATTTATGCTTAACTTCACACCATGAGAATCTGGCTGTTAGTTGTGAATTCAATGGAACTACTCACGTGCATGAGGTTAAGTATGTGTATAAGTGTTTAAATGATTTGGGGTTTTGGTCATTTTCACCTTAGCTGAAAAAAAAAACCATTGTAAACGTTAAGGGGAGAATAATTTTGAAAAATAAATCAGAACAAGCTCTTTAAAGAATGCTCTATCAGAAACTACTTTTTTTTTTTAAATAATCATTTAGAAGGGTTAAAGTTGTCAGTGTCCCTTTAAAGATCACATGAGCTGCTTTAATCTGCTTGTGTTAAGATAGACAATGCTTTTATTTAAAAAAAAAAGTAAAACCTTTACAATGTTAGAATGTGAATGCTTTTGTTGAAGAAAACAATATGCTAAATGTTATGATGTTCTTTCCACCCAAATCATAAATAGCCCTCCCTTTTTACACCTCTGCTGTCTGGCCCTGGAAATATCCAGTCACTCATTGGCTACAGTTTTTCCTCTTCCATTGTTACTAGTCTTTGCCATAACATGGTGTCTAGTTAAATTAAGAGCATGTGTTTGTGGCTGAAGCTGCTCTGCTAGACAGATGTTTGATTAGTAAGAAAGTTATTTCCTCCTTTCCTTCCTTCCTGATCATCATACAACATAAGCTTTTTAGCATAGTGTATATGGTTAACTGAAAAGAGTGGCAAGTTTGAATGTGTTGCAGAATTTCTTAGATATAGTCCAGGGGTTCTCAAACTGGGGGTCACAAGGTTATTATGTGGGCGGTTATGAGCTGTCAGTCTCCACCCCAAACCCTGCTTTGCCTCCAGCATTTATAATGGTGTTAAATATATAAAAAAGGATTTTTAATCTATGGCGGGGGGGGGGGGGTCGCACTCAGAGGCTTGCTGTGTGAAAGGAGTCACCAGTACAAAACTTTGAGAACCACTGATATACCATATATACTCGTTCATAAGCCGAATTTTTTTAGTAAAAAAAGGGAAGCACCAGAGAAGGGGGTCGGCTTATGAACGGGTATAGAGAGGGAGAGGTGGGACACAGCCCCTCCCCCCAACAGAGGGAGCAAGGAGAGGCAGCACAGCCAGCAGAGACAGAAGGGAAGAGGTGGGACCAGAGTCTCTCCGCTTCTGGCCACACTGCTCTCCCCCCCACCTCTGGAGCAGCTGCAGCTCCGGGGCTGGCAGGCTGAAGCTGTGCCGCTCGGCCCCACACCCCAGAGCAGGCTGTGGCTGCGCCACTCGGCCCAGCCCACTGGAACATGCTGCAGCCGCACCGCCCAGTCTGGCCCACCAGAGCAGGCTGCGGCTGCGCTGTCCAGCCTGCCGGAGCAGCTCCAGCCAGGTCAGAGACATCCTACCCAGATAAGGTGGGAAGGGATGGGATGAGGAGAGTGTGGGGGTCCCAGGCTAGGGTTAGGGTAATGTGCTGGTTGGTCACAGGGGTTACTCCCCTAACCCCCAGCTTCTCCCCCCCCCCAAAAAAAATTCCCCATCAGTTGCTGTCCTGGCCCATCAGGGTAAGCAGCTGGCGCGCTGGGACACTTTGTTTACTTAGGTTTACCTCCACGCCTGCGGACACTCAAGGTAAACAAACCATCTTGGCCCACCAGCGGCTTATCCTGATGGCCTGGGAGCCAAAGTTTGCTGACCCCCGAATTATAGGGTCGGCTTATGAATGGGTCTTAAAAATTTTCCATTTTTACTTATCCATCTTATAAACGGCTTATAAACGAACCAGCTCGTGATCGAGTATATACAGTAGTCCATGAAGGTTCACTGAACTTCTTTCTCTCCAACTCCTGTGATCTCATGAATTACAGTCCCAGGAGCTAACACTTTTCTGCTGATAGCACTTGAAATCTTCAGCACCCTCCCTTTAAAAAAAAAAAAAAAAAAAAAAAAAAAGAATTTGGCAGATTTTTCTTATGGGATACTTGGTTGAACTTATGACTGTTACATTGGACAAGCATGTTTGCTAAAATTTTAAAAATTGTTATAACAAAGTAAAAGGGATACAATCTCAATATTTGTGTATTAAACTAAGCTTTATTACTGATATCACATTAGAAACTTAAAGTGCAGTTCTATTCTGAAAAGTGACTGAGAATTTTTTTGAGATTCCTGTTTTACTGCTTCAGTGAATTCCAGCTCAAACTTGCTCAGTTTACATGTCTCCCCATACCCATTCCCCAGCCCTTCCTGTCAACCCCTGCAGCTCAGCTTGGGAGCCAAGCCAAAAGTCAAGGCTCTGTTCTTTTTGGCTCACAGGTCATTGCCAGTAATAAATATTCAGTCCAACTGCTGCCCTCTATTACACCTGTGTGACCCCTTTGTCTTCAATTAATGCCCATAGTTAAACCTCTGATACCCTATCATTGAGGGTTGTATAATTCAAAGACAATGATGTTGAAAAAGTGGATGCAAATGGAATTTATTTAACCAATGTAATGTTACATGAGTAAGAGAATAATCTTTCATTCTCGCAGTTATTTTTTACTACTGTCTGTCCTGATAAAGTATCTGATCTTTTTCACAAAATTGTGCTCATATGATTTTGCATACATACAGAGTGCAGATCTGCTGAGGAAGAAGGAGCCATTTTTACACACTCTTCAGAGTAGAAACAGAAGTTTTGATCTGAAAACAAATTAGATTTTTATCTCCTCAATGATGCAGCTTCTTTTTTCTGACATCTGAAAATGGAGGCAGCTTGCTGGAAATCCTCTACTTCCTGTGTACTGGAAGGGTGATATGTTCTTGTGTCATGCATGCTCTGCACTATAGAATTAAGTAACAGTCTTTCCTTCCATTTCTTAAAGGAACATTTTATTAAAAAGCGGGACAGTTGCTGTCTGAAGAGTTACCATGTGTTATGTATTTAAAAAAAAAAATAGAAAGTCTGCAAGTTTCATTTCCTTTATCTCCACTCTTACGCACACACAATAACTGTGTCTTCTCTTTCCTGCCACCATTTTCCTGTCTTCAAAATAACAACAAAAAATCTGTTCAAGACTGATTCCCATTTCCCCACCATCTCCATCCTCCTGAAATAAAAAGATGCAGAGTATTGGTCCATCTTCAGTCTCTTCTCTGCTCATTCTTGTTTGTGTCTTGATGCATTTTTACCATTTACCCTCCAAACTTTTTATGGAGGACACTAACCAGCACTACTCTTGCTCAAGAGGAAATGTTGGGTTGCTGCAAAGGAATCCCAGGGTCATACTGTGTGGAGAAGTCTTTGTGGTGATTGTATCTCAAAATATATTGTAGCAGGGAGAAAGGTCATAGATCTTCTGGGTCCATTTTACAGCTGTGAAATGGTAGAGAGCAGCAGACACCTCTATAGTAGAGCTTCTGCTCAGAGATCCAAGTATTGAAAGCTGGCACTGCACTTGCTTTTTAAATGCTTTGGCTGACATGCATTCAGAACCAGTGAATTCTTCCATGCACTAAGTCTTGAAACTCTGTATAAAAAGAGAAAAAAATTGAATCCCAATTATAGGGGAGAAATCTCTATTAATAGGCTAAGTATCAGGGGGTAGCCGTGTTAGTCTGTATCTGTATCTAGTCTGTCTCTATGCATCCGAAGAAGTGAGGTTTTTACTCACGAAAGCTTATGCCCAAATAAATCTGTTAGTCTTTAAGGTGCCACCAGACTCCTTGCTATTTTTATTAATAGGCTAAGAAGCCATGAATGATCTTGCTATTTCAATAGGCTTGAGTGCTTTTTAACTGTAGTAAACTTAGTGTTCTATTTTAATTTTTAACATGTAAAGATTACTGTTGTGGAACTGATGTCACACGTCCTTAAACTTTATGTACAATAACATTTTCTCCAACCTCTTCCTATCTCTCCCCCCTCTCCCTGCCCCAATATTTTTGTAGGTCAAATGAATCTGACGAGCCCTCAGAATGTTCAAGTTGATGTTGTAAACACAAATTTCACTCTAAGATGGAGCTGGGGTGGTGAGAATGACTTCAATGTGACATTTTCAGCTCAGTACCAACGGTAAGCTTACTATTTTACTGTGAGCCAAAATTATTTGACATCCATTTCCACAGAAGGTAAGAAGGGGAAAAAACAAAACAAAAACCCACCACTGTGGTTTGTTTGTTTATTGATCTAAAAATTGTTAAAAATAAGCACAAGAGCACACTGGTGACGCAAGAAAAGTGATGCTTTTATAGTGGTTTGTGTGCTGCTTTTCATCACTGTGTATAGTTTGAACATGTAGCCACATTTTTAACACCCCAAATCTGGAACTGTGTTTGGTTACAAGAGTTTCAGAACATTGATGTTAGTGCTTGAAGTGGTACTAATCTTCTATAATTCACAGAGCTTTGGGAGTCCTGGCTTTCTAGTAGTGTATCCTTACACCCAGGCTGTCCCAAAGTATGACCTGTTAAATCTGGGAATCTACAAACATTTTAGGGGCATATCAAGGGTTGTCCCTTAGACATAGTGGTCTTTAGACAGGTTAAAAGTTGCAGTTCAGTCTACTGGTTAAAACCTAGTTCCAGCTAGGTTAGGGGATAATTCTGATGTGGTTGTATTTGTAGTGCACAGAAGCTCTCCCACCGACATAGCACTGTGCACGCTACCACTTACGTTTTTCACATCCCTGAGCAACATAAGCTTTGCCAACATATGTGGTAATGTAGATGCCAAAGTACATGTGTGCCATAACTTTAGATTTCTATCAGTGTGGATTTTGTCCTAAAGAATCACTTAAAAAAAATATAGAAGAGCAAAATTTTCATTTATATCAGTGGATGCTGGATCAGGCCCAGAATGAATTCTTAAATCAACGTGAATGCCAAAATATGTACTTGCCCAATTGTCCAAATGGATTAGAGGCATATCTGAATCTTACAAAATTGGAATTTTAGTTTCTTTCAGATGATTGGATCGGATATGTGCAGGGGGAACATCTTTATGGGAATTATCAAAACTAGGAGGAGCTGTACTGGCGGTCTTGCTTGTACCAATCTAGATTAATTTTTCTCACTGCTGTGCATTTAAATGATCAGTCTTTGTATAAAGACAACAAGGAGTCCTCTGGCACCTTAAAGACTAACAGATTTATTTGAGCATAAGTGTTTTTTTACCCACGAAAGCTTATGTCCAAATAAATCTGTTAGTCTTTAAGGTGTCAACGGACTCGTTGTTGTTTTTGCAGATACAGACTAACACGTCTACCCCTCTGATACTCGAGTCTTCGTATAGAAATGCTTTAGCTTTCTTTGTAAAAAAACATCACTGAGAAACTTTTAAAATGCAGCGTGAAGGGAAAACACAATCCTGTGCTGAATGTAAGAGCCTGGAGACATAATACAAATTTATCCAAAGTAAGGCAATCCCTGAGTATATCAAATTGAACAGCATAGACAGACTAATCTTAAAAATTTAGTATCAAGTGCACACACGGTTTATTTAAATATGTATATCCTGTACTTGTGAAGCTGTGTTGCATGCGTTTCAGTCATGCCGCCAGTATGGACAAAAACACCCCAGCACACCATACTCTCTCACTGTTCATCAACATGTGAAGGGTCAGGTCATGCATTGCTAACTGGTGCCACAGGACTGCCCCAGAGATTTATGGATACGCAGGATTGAGTTAGTTGTGTAGCAAAATTCCCACACTGCCTAGTCCATGTCATCAACCGTGGTGACTCTGACTCTGGCTGGTGCAGTAGTCCTCAGTAGATTATGCATGTTTGTTGCAAGACTTTTTTGGGGTAGCTAGAACCATAAATCACTGTTACCTGCAAGGCAAGATTAAGACTAGCAGAGTCTCAAGGAGTATGCTGGTGAAGCGGATACACTGATGTGGCAGGGAGCTGATACACAGTTTAAGCTCCAGCAAAACTCTCCTTTGCTGAGGCAGAGAGGTAAAATTCAGAGTCCCAGTTCCTGAACCCCCTGGAAAAGCATTCCCCTGCAGCATCCGGACCCTGTTACTTGGTGCCCACAGAAATACCAAGTGTGCTGTCTCAAAAAAGACAGACTACGCACCAGTCTCTTGGCTCAACTGAGATTGCACACTTCACTTTAATACAACAGCACTGATGTGATTATGGTAAAACTAAAATTAAATTTATTAATGAACAGAGATTTAAGTGATACTAAACAGAGATAATAGAAACAGAAAAGGATACAAGTAAAACAAATAAAACACACTTCCTAGTGTCTATAATTTAACAGACTACAATCCTGGTCTCAGGCAATTTCTTACCTACAGTCCATTTTCAGTATCCTCAACCCACATGATTGGGGGGATCCACCTTTCACAGATTCCAAGTGTGTTTGGCCCCTTTTTGTCTCTTAAGTGATGGATAACAAAGGAGTCTTCCTTCTTTCCTTTATAATCTAGAAAACCTTTGAAATTTATTTGAAAAATAAACCCAGGAAAAGTTTCCCTCTCCTGTTGTTCTTCATGGTGCTGGTGCCAAGCCCCTTCTTCATCCTCTTGTCAACTTGCTTACTTAATTGGCCTGATCACTTTGTTTACACTTTGTTTACTTTTATTGTCTTTTTCTTGTAATCAAGCCATACTATTTTCCTCATCTGCCTGTTAGCTTGATCCATGGAGACCGGCAAATCCACATTTCTTTATCTAGGGCAAGCTCGTTTATTAACTGCCTCTACAACATTTTTAACATAAGAATGGCCATACTGGGTCAGACCAATGGTCCATCTAGCACAGGATCCTAACTTCTGATAGTTGCTGGTGCCAGATGCTTGGGAGGGAATGAACAGAACAGGGAAGATATCAAGTGATCCATCCCCTGTCCTCCATTTCCAGCTTTTGGCATTTGGAAATTTAGGGACACTGTGATTGGGTGTAAAGGCAGCACACGGATGAGGAAGGGGCCAGAGAGGTCCTGGCAGCAGGGCTAACACCACTCCTCTTGCCTGACAATCATGCGTGATAGGGAGGAGGCCTTTAAAAGGGAGGAAGCTGCAATCAGCAGTGGGGGAAAGAGCAGGATCACCCTAAGCAGCAGACTGAAGGAGTGACTCCCAAAGCTGTGGAGGGAACTTCTGGGCAGGAAATCTTCAAACCAACCCTGAGGAGAATGCAGTGGACTCCCAGGGCAAGACAAACAAGCTGAGCCCATCCCAGAAACCAAGCCAGAGTGATTTCCCCAAACCCATTGCAAAGGGGCTGGATTGTTGGCAGCACTATAGACTTGCCACTTCCCCCACCTGTTTGCTGGGATCGCAGGGAGGGAGTATCCCTGAATATGTGGGAATTCTTGACTCATTTTGATCGTCCAGTCAGAGAGACTTAAGGATCTCCACAAAAGGAAGAAACCCTCTGGTAGTAGTGGGGAAGTGCAGCCTGGTTTGTGACCACCCAGTGTAGTTCACTGGGTGTGGTCAGGTTCCCCCACTGCCTAAGCAAGGAACCATCAAGGACTGCATTACAGACACTTGGAGCATGGGGTTGTCCCTGACCACCTTGGCTAATAACCACTGATGGGCCTATCCTCCATAATAGCATATTAAGAACATATTTCCAGCATATATATATAATATATATAAAAATCTCCTTATATACAACTCATACATATATCACACAATGATATTCATGACCAGTGTGTCACCAGTTTTCATATGATACATTACAAGACATTGTTGGGCTAATTATTCTGACTCTGTGTTGGTTGTAGTAAGTTTATCAGACCTGTTGGGATTTATTGTTACATAACCATGTGCCCTTTGCCAGTTGCCATAAAGGAGCTCTTAGGGTCATAGTTGGATGATGTGATGACATATGTGTAGGGACCCCAACAGCCATGAAGTCTGCTCTTCCCTATGAAATCTGCCAGAGAGGGGCAGGGCTGGGGGCACCCCAGCCTGGGCTTCTATCATGCACCAGACTCTGGCTGCTAGTCCTGGTGGGGCTGGGGACTTGCTTGTTTTTCTCTTTTAGGGGCTGCTCCTGGGGCTGGTGAGACCCCACCTCTGGGAACCTCCCCCAGCTGCCGGAAGCTCTACACCTCCACTGCGTCCTTTCCCCATCGCTCCCCAGCTGTGGATGGAGTAGTCATTGTACATGGAGTAGCAGCAGAGCTTCTTGCAGATTGCGGGTGGGTGGGGGTGGCTCCTGGAGGTGGATCTGACCCAGCCTTGGGAGCAGCCCCTGCATAAGGGAAAGAAGTCCTGTCCCTCTTCAGCCCGTCCGAGACTACTGGAGCCTAATGCACAGTAGGAGCCACCGGCTGGGGTGCCCCCAGCCAACAGCATCGGAATTGGGGAGGCTAGGGGGCCATGCCCCTCCACTTTTTAATGTGGATGTAGTTTGGGGGGCAGAGGGTGGCATTGGCCCCACAAACTGCAATACTTGCACATTTATCAGCTCCCCCATTGCCTGCAATTTGCAGTTGCTGTCCCCTGCCCCCAAACTATGCCCATGTTAAAAAGTGGGGCAACATGGCTCCCAGTCCCACAGTTCTGGCACTGGAGGTCCCCAGCCCTGCCTCTTCCCATCTCCAGGCCCAGCACTCATAATTTAAAGGGGCATTGGGCTGGCTGGGGGATGGGGGCCACGGTGCCCCCCACCCACAAGTCTCTGGGCAGTCACCCACCCATAATGCTAGCCCTGCCATCTCCCCCAAAGTGATTGCCCCCACCATACCATGCAACCTTCACATCAGCACTGTCCCTTACTCTCCAGCTGCCCAGCTCTGAAGGTAGCACCTCCGTCAGCAGCAGCTCAGAAGTAAGGGTGGTAATGGTGTGACCCCCCCTACAGTAGCCTTGTGGGGGCGCGCGCGCACACACACACACAACCCTCTTGTCAGTTGGGATCCCCATGCTTATAACACCCTGAAATTTCAAATGTAAGTATCTGAAACCATGAAATTGACTACTTTTAAAATCCTAGGACTGTGAAATTGACCAAAATGGACTGTGAATTTGGTAGGGCCCTAATTATGTATCAGTGTGTATATCAGTAGGTCTGTACCTGTGATAATTTGAATGTTCTCAACATACTGAAAAAGTGCAAAAGAGCAAATGCTAGAAACTTGAGAATGTCACTATGAAAACACCAAATTATGGTTCCCATTGCAGCCAGGACACTGACTCTTGGTACTACTTTGTGTTCGGGAAATATCATAGAATTAAGTGTCTGAAAATTCAATCCTAAACTGCTGCACCCCTAAGAAGCAACCATGGCATAGTTCCCGCAAATCATATAATTTCTGTGTAGATGTTCCCCAGTATTGGCATGCATATCATTTGTAAGAACACGTTCAATAGTAACACTGCACATTGTAAAAGATGCGTGAAACAAATTATGTGGCTGCATTGAGATCCATACCTTTTTGAATTGCTGATTGTGTTTCAAATCATCTGTTTGGCTCAGAATTGAAAAACACAAGATTTGTGAATATTCCCCAGTAAAGAACTCTGATTAGCTGGTCAAAGTCTTTATAAATACAGAAAGAGGAACAATGGCTGGGTGCTCTTAATTTACAAACTTTAGTCATCAGATTAAACTGTTTTTATATCTTTTATGTTCAGTTAGCTCTTTTTTTTTTTTAGTTTGTGCTTCTTGCTTCTTTCTAATGTGGCTATTATTTCTCATTACCCCTTTCCCAACAAATAAATGCACAAACTTGTCTGGCTTAGTAGCAACTCCATAATTAAGCTGTCAGAGAGAGAATTATATTATGTATTTGAACATGAAGATTAGGTGTGCTTCTCTTTATCTTTTGGGTGGGAGAAAGTTGGCTTCAAAAATACAGGGTTTATATCAAAAACATGTAACACTGTCCTGCTGAAGACAAAATATAGTCGTTATACAACGGGATCAACATCTTTAATGGTTATTTCTCAGTTTTCCAATTTTTTCCACTTTTAATCAGGAGAGTCATCTCTCCCCTATTGTTTGCGCCACTTCCTGATGTCTGAATTGTCTTTTGGAGACAGGTGGTTTTTGGTGAGAAGCCCAGTTCTGATAGGATAGAATAGTTAACTCTCCTGTGTTTTTATTTTATTCTGTTTTCTGATTTCCTATTCTGTCTCCTTTCCTTCATTTCTCTCCTTCCCTCCTCCAGTCTACTCTCCCCTCAGCTATACTCTTTACTATTTACAACTGTTACTCCTTTTCCCCCCATCCCTTTCCTTTGCCACTTAGGTCTCCTCCAAGCACTTTTTGCAACCCCTATTCTATCAGGGCACTTGAGGGGTAATAAAATACACCCCAGTTTGGTAGTGCACTCAGGGGTTAATCCCAGAAACGATAATCCTGAAATTATCTTTATTTTTTTCTGTTGTGTTTAAATGTTGGACTAGAAAAGCAAATTGGCAGCATGGATTCCTTATTCAATAATTAACCCAGACTAGCATTCATAAAGTAACCTAAATTAAACAGGTATTCTAGAATTCTGAGACCAGTTGAATAGATTTTTGACCACCAGATGGTGCTGATCAAAATACAAAATGAATGTTTACATTTATCTTTTATCACCAATAGAAACCTAATTTTATTTTTTTTTTTACTTGCAGAACATTTGAGGATTTTGGGATAGAAGAAACAACAGATTGGAAAGCGCTATCTGGCTGTCAGAATGTCACTGTCACAGAATGTGACTTCTCCTCGGCAATGACAGCTTATTTAGATTCTTATAATGTGCGTATAAGAGCTGAAAGAGGGGAAGAAAAATCTCTGTGGTCTACTATATCATTTATACCAGATTTAATAGGTATGAACTACATATGTACTTTGTTATTAAACAGGTTAATTATTTTTCAGTTTACGGTGTTACAGCACAATATAAAATACAGCGTAGAGATTTGTATTTGTATTGTTATTGGCTCTGCTGTTTTATAGAGCAACTGCCTTTTTATGCTTTTAGTAATAGTATTTATATAGTAACTTTCCTGAGATCTTGTCCAAACACAAGTTATGCTGTTTTAAATAACTTGACTAAAACAGTACAAACCCCTTCCATAAGGATGGCTAAATCCCATTTGTACCTTTTGAAAATCTCACCCATAATGTCTAATTTCCCAACCTTTACTACATTATAGCACTGTATGAAATATGCAATGAATAGACTTGTATTGCTTGGACCATGTTGTTTTTCTTATCAAATATGTAATGAAATATTTACATTTAATCTAATTAATAATCAAAATACCTGTGAAGTATGTAAGTTAAGATTATTTTGAGACCCTTAGCTCTGACTATTCTGACTTGCATGCTTAGTTATAAGCTTAACATTACTATAACATATCTAATGTAATAAGCAGCTTTGAGTGATGGTCATGAAAAATTTATGACCGATGAGCCCACCGTACATGTGTGTCAGTTAGTCTTCCCAACTTTTGAGCTGTGCAGCACTCCAGTAGTAAAGTGGTGTGATGTAGGGCCCTTTATGTTTGCAGGTAATGGTTTTCTATGGTGGCCATCTCTATGCTGTACCCACCCCAATGAATTTCATTCCTAGCATTAGGGAAGAGGCAGGATGGTCCAGATAGAGAATCAGCTCTCCCCCAAAGTACCATAAGTGTCATTGCCCCTGTGCTGATGTTGGCAAATATATTTGAGAAGCTAGCATTCCAGCAGTCTTACAGTCTACCTTTAATTTACCACGAATGATAACCTATATACAGCTGAATCCTTCCATTAATATTGGGTTGGTTCTTGGGGAATGGGCTTTTTTAAAGTAAGTCTTTCTTGTAACCTTATTCCACAAATTTATGACTCTTCATTTCAGAATCAGGAAGTTACCGTAATATTGTTACAGCCAGTAAGTATTACATTAACGGTCTTCGGTCCCAGATAACACTTGGAGTTTATTCAGTTAAGCTACTGTTAGATTCTACCTGAAGAACTGAAAATTAGGCAGTTCCTTGTAGTTTACTTGTTCAAACATGTAACTTTTGGTTTTTCAACAAAGTTGTTGTGCTTCATGATAATGTTTAATTTTTGCAGCTAAAATTGGTCCTCCAGGAGTGCAGTTAGAATCCATAGATGGAGTGGTGAAAATCAACATTTCCCCTCCAGAAGAAAATCAGAACAGAAAAATGTGGAGAAATGATAAACGTTTTACCTACAATGCAATGTTCTGGGAAAACTCATCAAATGCAGAGGTACGATAGGAGTTGACTTTCTAAATTAAGGTTAAAATATTGTTTGATTTACTTCAGTTGCTGAGTCACTTCCTAGAATTAAATTCTGCTTTTTAGTATTTTATACATCTAATATATCCTAATTTCTGTCTGTAGCTTGGTACATTCACTGTTAAAAATAAAGTGCATTGATTTGCTAGGCTGTATTACATCTTTTGCTCAAAGTTTTGGTTCAGTTGCTAATGTCATTAAGCTGGGCCATGCTTAGTTGCTTAAGAACATAACGGCCATACTGGGTCAGACCAGTGGTCCCTCTAGCTCAGTGTCCTGTCTTCCAACAACGGCCAATGCCAGGTGCTTCAGAGGGAACGAACAGAACAGACACTCATTGAGTGATCCATCCCCTGCCGCCCATTCCCAGCTTCTGGCAGACAAAGGCTAGGACACTCAGAGTATGATGTTCTATCCCTGACCGTCCTGGCTAATAGCCATTGATGGGCCTATCCTCCATGAATTTATAGTTCTTTTTTGAATCCTGTTACAGTTTTGGCCTTCATGACATCCACTGGCTACGTGTTTCATAGGTTGACTGAGCATTGCGTGAAGAAGTATTTCTTTTTGTTTGTTTTAAACCTGCTGCCTATTAATTTCATTGGGTGACCCCTAATTCTTGTGTTATGTGAAGGGGTGAATAAGGAAATGTTATACACTATCTCCACACCAGTCAAGATTTTTATAGACCTCTGTCATATCCCCCCTTTGACTTCACTTTTCCAAGCTTGAAAAGTCCTAATCTTTTTAATCTCTCCTCCTATGGAAACTGTTCCATACCCCTATTCATTTTTGTTGCCATTCTCTGTATCTTTTCCAATTCTAATACATCTTTTTTGAGATGCGGTGACCAAATCTGCACACACTCTTCAGCTGTGTCTACACTATGCACCTTTTAGCGACACAGCTGTGCCACTACAGCCATGCCACTAAAAGGTGAACAGTGTAGCTGCTGTTTGTTGGCAGGGGAGAGCTCTCCTGCTGACAAAAAATTTCTACCCCCAACGAGTGGCAGTAGCTGTGCACACTGGTGCTTTTTGTCAGCAAAACTTGTGGTTTGGTTTGGTTTTTTTTGGGGGGGGGGGGGAGGGGGAGTTTCACACCTATGAACAACAAAAGTTGTTGTTCAGGTTCCAGTGTAAACAAAGCCTTTCTCAGTAGAGCTTAAAGGACTTTGCAAAGGAGAATAAGTATCATTATCCTTATTTTACACATTGGAAAACTGGAGCACAGATCTTCTATAGCTAGCATGCCATAAGACTCAGGGTGAAAGAATGCAAGATCTTACCACTTCTGAAAGGAAAATCCCATTTCTTATCTTTAGAAGAGAGGTATGTGAATTGGGTGTATGAAAGGTCATTTGTTACCATTATTTCACTGAACAGTACAGGCTTACCTTTTCCTCATTTTTATTTTTCTCTTCTATCTTCCTGCTTTGTGGCAGGGAAAGGATTTACACATTTGTCTGACTGGTGTAGGAAAGTTGGGAAAATCTCAATTATCAGATAAGAAATTACCTTTCAGAACATTAAGACTAGAGAGAAATTGTTGTGTATCATTTGACATGCAAAAAATACTGCAGCATAAGAAAAATATAAATCTATTGCTGGGATTCCTTTCTATAGCAAACTATTATCAAATAGGGAACTATTTAAATTCACTTCAAAATTGCAGAAGGCATTACAAAAACATGGAGTCAGTTTATTTTGTTCAGACATTTAAAGCTTTTTTCTTTCCATTCTGTACTCCTTGTAAGTTTCAGGTGAGTTTTGAGTATATTGTAGTTTAAGCTGATTCACAATTCTCACAAATTAAACATGTGCAAAATTACATTGGCATGCCAGTAATATAGTATAAATGAAATATTACCTTATCCCTAATGTCTAAATGTATCCATATGTTCAGGTGACGTCAAGTGATTCTTCAGGACAGTAACACTTTTTATCACAAGTTGAGGCTGTTTGGGAAAGAACAATTACCTCAATATGTTGTTTACAACTGTTTCTTTATGTATTTCAGCCAAAAAGCAAAACTATTAATCGCAGAGACACAATTTATGATCTTGCACCAAAGACTACTTACTGTCTGAAGGTTCAAGCACGCATAATTTCTGAAAGAAAAGTAGGTTCCTTCAGTCCAGTGTACTGCATTAAAACTACAGATAAAGGTAAGAAATAAAAATCCTTTAAACTCTCTAGTAATCAAATCCTACAACTAGCTTGACAGGTTTCAAAATCCATTGCTCCAAAGTAGTAGAACTGTACAAAATTACCAACATTTCAGCTAATTTCTGTGTAACCTCGATAATCTGAACATCAGTTATCCAAACTGCCTGTTATGGACAGCTTAATCCCTTTCAGCATCTACTGAGGTTTTTGATAGTGAAAGGAATTTTCAGTTACCCAAACATAATCAGTGAGCACCATTACATTTAGATTATCGTGGTTCTATTATGCTCCTAGATGCAAAAACAAATATTCCTGTATTTGTGAGTTTGGTTTAGGATAAAACTTTGTTCAATTCCTGTAAGATATTGTTGTGCATACATGGAAAAACTGAATCAGTTTAGTTGTTCACTGGGAGGAAGGATGTTCCAGTGGCTTGGGTGCACACCTAAGACTTAAAAGAGACAAGTTCGATTCCTTGTTCTTTTTGGGGGGGAGGGATAGCTCAGTGGTTTGAGCATTGGCCTGCTAAACCCACAGTTGTGAGCTCAATCCTTGAGGGGGCTACTTAGGGATCTGGGGCAAAAATCAGTACTTGGTCCTGCTAGTGAAGGCCGGGGGCTGGACTCTATGATCCTTTGGGGTCCCTTCCAGTTCCGTGAGATAGGTATGTCTCCATAATATGAGGGGGGAATAGCATTGGCCTGCTAAACCCAGGATTGTGAGTTCAATCCTTGAGGAGGCCATCTGGGGATTGGTCCTGCATTGAGCAGGGGGTTGGACTAGATGACCTCCTGAGGTCCCTTCCAACCCTGATATTCTATGATTCTATGAAATGCATGATTTTGCCAAGTTAACATGCTGATTTTGTGCAAACTCTGACTTTTTTTGTTCTGAAGCCCAAAAAAGTGATGTAGAATGTACTTGCTAGCAGCTCAATTGTCTTGCAAAGTGCATTTATCCTCTGTCCAAGTGACTTATTTTTTTTAAAATAGACATTGGAAAGATTTTACACTCTTCATACTGTGTATGTAGGAACATAGGAATTTTAGTACTGAATTAGACAAGTGGCCCAACTGGTCCAGAATCCGGTCAGAATGTGATCGGTCGCAGATGATTTAGGAGAGGTAGAAGAAATCCTTTTGGAGACAGTTATGGGATAACTTTCCCCAGGGAAGGTTTCCTCCTTTTTTTCAGAAGCTGGAGCTGCTTTATTTTAAAAGTTTCCAAGTAACTGATGAAATCCAAATAAATGATTTTTTTTTTTCATGGATTACAAAAACAAACAGTTAAGGCAGGAGTAGAACAGTAACTAAATCTGCTACCTCACAGCAGAAACAAGTATGAGTTTAAAAAAAGAATTATCCTCTTAGTGCCAATGCCCTAGTTCAGTGAAACTTGCAGGAAACGTGATAGATCCGAGTTAGGGCTTACTGAACAAATAAAATTAACATATATTGAGATATGCTGCTTTCATTCTGGTAAGAGAGAAGAGACTAGGAAATAATAATTTTTAGTGAGCTGTCTTCACAAGAAACATTTCTAATGCAGTTATCTAATTTGGAATTTTAATAGGGTTAACATCCCTCTTCTTGCAGAAAGTGCCCTGGTAATGTTCAACTGTATATGGCTTATGTTTTTCAGCTTGTAAACTTTGGTTAAATTATCAGCATTACTGTTTTGACATATAGTAGACTTCTTTAAAACCAATAAATAGCATCATTCAAAAAAGTGCCATGAGAACTTTAATGACCACAAGGGTCTGGACGTGGTTTTATGTACCTCCACCAGAGTGCCCCACCTCATAATACCGCTGTTGAATATTGTTTGAGTACTGTCCCTGGGGAGGGAGGAGTTCGTCACTAACAGTTTCATGTAGCACCAAGATTTTCCTTGCTGGTATCCCATCCAAGTACAGACCAAGTTCTATCCTGCTTAATTTGTGACATCTTTAGAAAAAGTCCACTAGCTATGCTGTCTTTTATTGGTTTGGTATGGGGTTTCTTACTCTGGTCCAATAATTGACAATGGAATTCATGATTTTATGTTTAAAGTATGGTTTCAGAGTAGCAGCTGTGTTAGTCTGTATCCGCAAAAAGAAGAACAGGAGTATGCATCCGAAGAAGTGGTCTGTAGTCCACGAAAGCTTATGCTCTAATAAATTTGTTAGTCTCTAAGGTGCCACAAGTACTCCTGTTCTTCTTTTTGTTTAAAGTATGTTATTGCTATTGGTCGTCACAGACGGCAACCAAGGAATTGGAATCCAAAACTTCTATATTACCATATAATAAGAATATATTTATTGCTCAGTTTCAATTTACGTTTTGCTTAAAGTGAATTGTCTGTTGTTCCAGATTCTTTACTTTTGTCTAGCTAAGTTTTGCACTGTGTAAAAATCCCCCAGATTTGAGAAATGTAAAATCCCCAAGATTTGAGATCATGCTATGATGGGATCATCATCAGTTGCATCATAGTGCTCTTTATTTGCAGATCTTCCAGAATTTGTAATTTGTAAATTTGTATTCATGTACATTATTCCAGCCAGATTCTCACTGACACTGACTTCTCAGCATATTTCCATATTCTAACATTTTTGGGCTGTCTAATATTCTGTTGATTTAAAAACTGATGCTTTCCTACAGAACCCTCTGAGAGCTCCATACCCCTATGACTTAATCAGCTGTGTGCACCCACTGCTATGATGGCAAATCAAAGAATATTTTAAAGTTCTATTCAAACAGTTATTTAAAATATATTATACAGATTTTCTTACTGTGGGGAAAAATAAGCATACATGACTTCTGGATGACAATGATGGTGAGTTTTGTTTTCTTTACATTTTAGCGTGGAACGTGCTACCTTATCCAGTGAATGTGGAAGTTCATGCTTTGAACATGAAGTTTCTTCTATCCTGGGATAATCAATATGATCAAAACGTGAGCTTTACAGTACAATATCTCAGGTAAGTTAAATAGTTTTTAAAGCTTTGCTGCTTAAGTAGACTTTAAACTTGACCATTCTAAATTGCTCTCGATTAGGCCTCTGAAGCTATGTATTCCTAGAAACTCAAGTATGATATTCAGAAAAGTATCTTGATGTACTCATTGAGATAATGGGTACTTCACCCAGTCACCCATGTGGTGTGCTTACAAGAATAATACCAATGTTTGATCATAGAAGTTCACAGCACCCAGTTTCTCTCTGAAGTTTTGAACACCTGCAGGCTAGGCTTCTAAATGTGTACCAGATACTATTCCTATAAGATGAACACTCACATTTCCTAATCTGTCTTAACACCGAGGAAATCGGTGACTTGAAGTTGAGAACTTTAACATTTGCATTTTCTGACTTTCTCATGTTTAAGTCCTCAAAGAAATTTTAACATACCCACACTATGCATACTCTGGGATTTTCAAACACTATTAATGGTTAGGCTGCAAATGTGTAACTTACTACATGTGCAGTGAGTGCACAAATGGTGCTGTCCTCATCTAAATTTAAATGTCCTGATCTGTGCAGTTTTTTATTGAAAATGTTGCATTTAATATGTTTTCCCCACTCTTCATTATAATTAAGAATGAACATTCCATGAAAAGATTGAGTTCTGATGGAATGCTTTGAGCATGTCAGCAAAATAGTTGACAGAGAACTGCATGATACAGCTTTGGACTTTGAAGAAGTCTTTGACATAAATTTACACATTCATTACACATGTTTGCCTAGAAACAGGGAACAGAAATGGACATATTCATTCAACTGTAAATTAAATGGAAAATATTGTCAGTTTGATTAGACTAGGGAGTTCATATTGACCACAAAATGTCATTTATTCTAGTGGATATTTAAAGAGACTTTCTGAAGACTATTCAGATAAATGGATCACTGTTTCTGGATGTGAAAACATCACTACTACACAATGTGACATCTCATCTGACATCTCCATTAGAGGAATTTACTTTCTCCGAGTACAGGCTATGAATGGATATAATAAATCACGTTGGTCTAATGAAATAAAAGTGGATGATCCTTGTGCAGTAAGTAAGTGGATATATTTTCTTCACCATTCTTCATTTCTCAGTTGGTTTATACATCATTAGTATCTGCATTCAGTATATTCATTTTCATCTTTAATATCTTATTTGTATAGTTCCCCTGTAGAAACACTGGGTGAAAAACTGGCAACACTGAAGCCAGTGGGAGTTTTTTCCATTGATTTCAGTGGAGCTGGGATTTCACTCCTGGCTTGAAATAGCAAATTACTAACTAAAATTGAGATGCACAGCATCTTCTGCACTTTTTGCATACTTTAACTTTCCTCGTTCATGAACTATATTATATTAATCATTTTATGTAAATCTTAGCATACCAGATCGTAGCAGGAGTCCCTCTAATCTGGCATTTGCCTTGGATGCAGGGCGAGTTCCTGATGTGTCAGAGACGGGGAAAACTAGAAAACCAGTCAATTGTGGAGTGCTATAAATGTGGGAGAAGAGATTCTTTACAGATCTGGTCCTCCTATGTATGCTAGTTCATGCTCTAAAGTAGGCGCAGTTGGGAAAGTAACTCAAATACTTTCCTGGTGGACTGTTTCTCTCTAAATGGACAACCTATCCTAAATTCTCAATTATTGAGGGACAATCTTCACTCATTGATATAATTTGTTTTCTACCACCAACTCTCTGTATAACGTTTTTCATGAGTAATGTACCCGAATGCATGGAGGCTAAATATCTAAACTGTATTCTTAAATGCATTCACCTAAATTTGGGTTATTGCTGATTATGTACTATATGTATCTTATGACTGTAAAAACAAGTTTTGTATTTTTGAATAATCTAAGCACTATACCCAGATGTACAGACACTTTTTTCTCAACTTATGTATTATATAATTTTTTTAACATTAGATTTAATAAAATTTTTATTTCTAACTAGTGGCTTGCAACTCCCAGGGAAGTTATAAAAGACGACTGGGGAGAGGGTTGCAAGGCACTGAAAACTTTACTACAATCTAAAACAGGTTCTCAAACTTCATTGAACCGCCACCCCCTTCTGACAACAAAAATTACTACATGACCCCAGGAGTGGGGACTTGAAGCCTGAGTCTACCCAAACCCCACTGCCTCGGGGGGGTGGGGCCAAAGCCCAAGCCCCATTGCTCTAGATGTGGGGGCCCAAAGTCCCAGGGCTTCAGCCCCAGGTGGTTGGACTCGGGCTTTGGCTTTGGTGACCCCATTAAAATGGGGTCGCGATCCACTTTGGGGTCCCAACCCACAGTTTGAAAACCGCTGATCTAAAATAAAGAAAATCTTGCTCTGGCACTCCTTGCACACCTTACTTTTCAGTGTCCTCTATTTTGTCAACCTTTCAATGCACAAATTATATAGGCTTATCAGTTTTATCATTGTTAATCTTTTTCAACATCTTTACATTTACTATAAAAGTGTTTTTTACTTCGAGTTAAGGAGTTTCAACCTGAAAAGGCTGAGAAAACATTACCTTATAACAGTGGTCACCAACCGGTTGATCGTGATCTCCGGTGGTACAGTGTGGTTGCTGCTAAGGCAGACTCCCTGCCTACTCCGGCCCCAACCTGCTCCCAGAAGCCGCCAGTGCAGACCTGTGGTCCCAGGAGTGGGGAGGCAGGGGTCTCCTTCCGCGCGCTGCTGCTGCCTGCAAGCAGCTCCCCTGCAGCTCCCATTGGCTGGAAGAGCTGTGGGGGCGGTGCTTACAGAGGGGCAGCACGCAGAGCCACATCCCCCCTCCAGGGGCTGCAGGGGTGCATTGCGGGAATGGTGTGAGACCAGGGTAGACAGCTACCACCAACCGGGAGCCGCTGGAGGGAAGTGCTGCCCGGCAGGAGGCCACACCCCAACCCCCATCCCTGAGTCCCCTCCTGGGGCCAGCACCCCATATCCCTTTCTGCACCCCGAACCCTCTCCTGCACCCCAACCCCCATCCATGAGCCCCCTCCTGGAGCCAGCACCCCATACCCCTTTCTGCACCCTGTACCCCCTCCTGGACCCCAACCCCCAGTCCAGTGAAAGTGAGGATGGGGGAGAGCAAGAAATGGAGGGGAGGGTGGAGTAAGTGGGGCAGGGCTTTGGGGAAGGGGTGGGGCCTTGTGGGAGGGGCAGGGTAGATCCTGGGTTGCCCTTAGATTCAAAAAGTGATCTTGGGCATAAAAAGGTTGGAGACCACTGCCTTATAAGATTTGGCTTTTCTTACCCTTTTACTGAAGGCTGAAAATCAATAATGCTTCTTGCCTGCCTTATACCTCTGGGGGTAAAAGAGGAACTGCTTCCTAATCCAGTTGATCAGTTTAAGAAGCACAAAGACTGTCATAGTCCTTGTAATTGTTGCTGGGTGGTAGATGTGAAGGCCTTGCATGTGGGCTTCCCATTGGAGAAGAAATTGGTGGTATGGAGTCTGGATATATTAGTTCAACTTGTTTGTTTTATGCTATATACACCAATCTTTTGAACACAGTTGATCACAAATAGCATGCATGTAATCCCCTTTCAGAAATTGCAGTCTATAGATCAGTGTCTGGTTCTCAGGAAGAAGCTCTGCCCCAAGAATTGACTTCAGACAGAGGAAATAAGACAGAGTTCAAACTCTCCTGCTGTTTGCAACAGCTCCCCCAACAGAATACATACTTTACCTCAAAAATTAACAATAATACAGCAATTCTTCGAAGAATGGATAATGTTTGCACACTAAGGCCTTGACTACACTTGCAAGTTACAGCGCTGTAAAGCTTCCCCCAGCGCTGTAACTCACTCCCTGTCCACACTGGCAGGGCACTTGCAGCGCTGCATCTCCCTGGGTACACCGCTGCAGGTACTCCACATCTCCGAGAGGAATAACAGCTGCAGCGAAGTGGCTAGGACTCACAGGTGTGAGTGTAAACACTTGCAGTGCTGTACTAATCACCTTGTCAAGTGGCTAATCCTCTCCATTGTTGTGACCAGCTGCAGGAATGCGGAAGTGCTGGTTTCAAAGCTCATACTGCAGAGAAAAGCAAAAAATTTGCAGCTTGCTTTGAGTGAGTAAACGAATGAGCAGGGGGCCGGGAGTTCGGAACTTGCAAAATAGAGAGCTGACATGCTCCAAAAAGCACTCTCTCTCCCCCCACACTCCGTCACAATTCATCCCACCCCCCACCCCCCGTTTTGAAAAGCACGTTGCAGCCACATGAATGCTGGGATAGCTGCCCGTAATGCACCGCTCCCAACACAGCTGCAAGTGTTACAACTGTGGCCACACCACTGCGCTGGCAGCTGGCAATGTGGACAGACTGCAGCGCTTTTCCCTACTCAGCTGTACGAAGACAGGTTTACCTCACAGCGCTGTACAGCTGCAAGTGTAGCCAAGGCCTAAGGAAAAAATAACTAAGACTAACAGTGCCATCTGGTGACACTTATTTTTATTTATACTAGCAGGATAAAAACGTGTTTTCATTAGCTCTCCCTATTAAATTAAACTATCAAGTAGATATTGCAATGCATGTTTTAAAATTTCAGTAGCGCTATTTTGACTGATATATATCACAACTTCGAAGTATTCACAGTGTGACTGAAAGCTCAAAAACAACAAATACAATATTAATGCTAAAACATTAGAGTTAAACGTTTACATCATTTTGCCTGCTTTCCCGTCTCCCCCTATTGTTTTTGTAAAGGTACTAGTAAAAGCCAGATTTCTAGCCATAAATCTGAAAACCTTTGCTGTTAAGGGTTTAATCAGAGCTGTAACATTTTTTTATTTACACGTTTTTAGCTAACAGATTTTTAACTTTTTTTTTGTATGTGTGTGTGAAATGTTTTAAGATGAAATTGGCCCTCCAAGCGTAACAGTAAGCTCTAGTACGGATTCGCTTCGTATCCATCTCACTCCTCCAGGAGAGTCTGAAAATAAGTCCATGAGTGAATTTTATGACTTATCTTACCGCGTTCTGTACTGGAAAAATTCTTCAGATACTGAGGTAAAAAAACTTTTTCAAACTTCTTTAATTAAAAAGGTGTAATAATAAGTAACATGATTTTAATGTTACACTAAGACCTTCCCCCTTAAAAAGTTTAATTTCACAAAGAGCCTTGTTATGATTTTCTTGTTGCAGAGCTCACATAAAATGTAAAATCTTGCTGGGATGTATACATCATAAAGTAGGCAAAGATGGTAATATTGGTTGATGGCAGCTATCCTTCATGATATTGCCTCCGTACATTTTAGGAATCTTGCATGTATGGCTGCTGATAGATCATTTTTGAGTAGTTGACTGCATGGCTCTCTGGAATAAGTTTATTTAGGACCTGACCCTGTGCAAATTGAAGTCATTGATAAAGCTCCCATTGACTTCGCTGGTGCAGGATCAGGCTTTTAGAGAAAAAAATTACTTCAGAAAGTTATTGGCAGCTTTATGGCCACTCAGTTCAAAAAACAGTAATTCTTATATCAGTTACTCCAAGGAGGAACAAAAAAGATGGCATAATACTAATTGAATTATATCCCTGTTGATCTAAAAATATTCTCTTTTTAAATTCTCAGCACTGAAGTTTGTATGGCATATCTAGTTAATTCAGAGCTAAGGTTAGACTGAATTTCTCTGCATTTATGAATTCACACATTTTTAGTTGACATTTTGATGTGATTTTTCCATTTTTAAACTTGTGTAATAAATTCTTTAACTTTGTTTTACAAGACTATAATAAGAATTCACATATGAAAAGATATCAGAACACTTAAACATACCAGAAAGTTTGCTGTATGTACAGCTCAAACTTTGAAGTGTACTATTGGAAGCACCTTTTCAAAATAGTGAAAATGGTCAGTTAGTTTGCGAACTAATACTTTCTAAATGTAGTTTTGAAATTGAAACTTTTGATTTGAAAGAGTGAAGTATAATTAAAATTATACAAAAATATTTTTTTTTCAGTATTGCATTATCTACAATTTTAATACAGTTGAATCAATCACGTACTGTTTTTTTAACTTGCATTTCTTATTTTTCTTTCAGGAGAAAATCAAAGAAGAAGAACAGTTGTTATTCACAATCTCTGACTTGACACCCTTGGTTTTGTACTGTTTGAAAGTACAAGCATTTTCACCAGCATATAAAAAAGATGGTCATTTTAGTGATGTGGCATGTATTAAAACGCTTAATGGTATGAAAAGTTTAAATATATGTTTGGGATATATTGAAACTCAGTTCAGAAATTTTTATAATTTAGGCTACAATAAAATGACTTAACCTAAAATATGCAATTTCCTCTGGAAAGACACATTTCTCCATATACTGTAAAATTTGAAGTAACTATTGTGAATTGTGACATCAAAAATCAGCATGATTTAATTTACACTAGTTACATGGGATGGTCCATGAAAATAAAAGTAAATGCAAATCAGAATTGTTAGAAAAGTGTGAATTATACTTTGATACTTTCAAGTTTATTGTATTGTGTCTTAAACCCTCTCTGGGAATAGGTTGGATTAAAAGATCCTGTACTGGTAAGAAGGGGGCAAAATGTATAGCTCATCACTGAGTGAAATCCCATCCATGTACAGATGGCTGGCACAGGGGATTATTTTTGTCCTATGTGAACACCAAGGGATGATGTTTGTGGAATTTCTAACTGACCTTATGGCTAGAAATGTTTTCAAATATTTAAATTGTCTTAGAGTAACATGGAGTTGTTGGCTTAAAACTATCACCCATATAAACATTACTTATTACATATTGGCACTTATAATCCCCAAATGTGGTCTTTTTTTCCCTAAGTAATCTATTTAATTCCTTTTATCTTTATATGACAGACCTTTTATTCTTCATATCCATTTTACTGTTCTTGGGATTTTTTTTATTATTTTTTTCTCCGCAGTAAGGAGCCTACATCTGTAGTTAGGATCCAAGCCATGCCTTACCAACACTCTATAAAGAGAAATTGTTTCATTGATCTTGCACATAATGCCCCATACATCAGACTGTAGGATTTTGTTTTTACATCACTTATCTGGAAGTGGAAAGTACTGGCTGCATTGTCTGTAGCTTTTGAAAGTATATTCAGAATGCGACAGCTAATGAAAGGGAGAAAAGAAAATGGGCATATTCCAGAGTAGAATGGGTGAAACACTTGTAGTAAATCCCAGGTTCCTCAAAAGAAAGCTTATTCTCTGATGCTTACAATTCTTTGGAATTAAGAGCTGGATTCTGCCACCCTTACTCATGTTAAAACACTTAATATCTTATTCCACAAATCTACTTGATGCCAGTGGAAAATCCACTTGGTCCTGCAAGGTGCTGAGAATTCTGGCCGTGATTATTTCAATGGTTTACATACCTGCTTAAAGTCAAGCACACACTGCAGTGCTTTGCTGATTGAGGCACCTGACAAGATGAAGCCTTAAATAGAGAAAACAATATCTTGATTAAAGGCAGCAGAATATGGTTCTGTGACAAGCTGCTGGGGATACCTAGAGCTGTGACACTATGCTACCCCTTTCCATATGAGCTTACACTTAATTTTTTAAAGTGTTTGTATTTCTTCAGTAGGTGAATTTCTTAAAATGTTTGACCCATTAATGCTTAAATTAAATTATTGTGGAGTTTGTTGCCACAGGAAGTCACTGAAGCCAAGAATTTAACAAGTTTCCAAAAGGGATTGGATATCAAGAATATCCAGAGTTGTTAATGATAAATTTTGGAAGAGATATTAAACTTCATGCTTCAAAGTTTAGGGCAATCTCAACTATTAATCAGGAAGACACCTATGTGAGAGGCAGATTGTCCCACATCTGCCTACTGCGTGGTTCTTACATTTTACTCTGGAGCATCTGTACTGGCCACTGTCAGACAGGGAATTGGACTAGATGGACCTTGGCTGTGATCCAAAATGACAGTTTCTAGGTACCTAAATTTGGTGCTGAAAACCTTTTGCTTTGTTTCAGTAGAATGCTCTAAGCTATTGGGATGGTGTGAAGATTTATTCATGTTCATGTAATGCTTTCAAGAAACACTGTAAATGTGAAGTTTTGTGGTGTAGCCTTTACATTGTATATGATCTTTAAATATAGAGATCTTGGTGATGGGACACTTCATGAATACCTAGATAAATTAATTATTATTTCTTTATTTTTTAGATAAAACTTCACCTCTGACTATTTTGAAAACCTTTGTAATCGCCATGATTGCCTTTTTCTTTGTTGCATCACTTTTGATTTTTGGTATATATTATATATCTAGACGGATCAGATATGCATTCTTTCCATCATGCAAACCTCCTTCAAACATAGAGGTAAGGTTTTGACTATCTTTCCAAGAATGTAACTATTCAAGGCTCAAAGAACACTAGAATGTCATCACATAATATATCTGATTCCTTGTTCTAAAGAATAGTGTCAGGGAGGCTTGCCAGGATTAGATACCAAGAGTTTAATGATAAAGTATGTGAATTAGTCTGATATCTTGTGATTATTACTGATTTCTCTAAATCTGTGATAAGCAGATATTTCAATTTGTATAGAAAAAAGAGGACAGTCTATTGAAAGCCATTACAAAATAACATTTTAGGAGTTCTACCTTGTCAGGCTGACCCAAAGAAGGGGAAAAGCCCGTATCAAATTTTAGTTTTAAATAAAGGAATGCCTTTGTGCAAATGTTTTTTTCTTCCAAGCTTCAGGTTTTGCTTTAAAAAAAAAACCTACTTTTTATGGGACATTACATCCTCTAGTAGCTGATGGATAAAGAATAAGTGGAGTAGATGAGAATGAAGAAAGTTCATGGGGAGTGCTCCTTTCCCATGAGTTCCTCTGAGTCTCCAACTCATGTTCCCTTCTCTTCTGCCCCCAACACTCCTAATTGTACTGTGGTGGATGGATGAGGAGCTTAATTTTTGTAGCTGTTGTAGACAGCTCTGTTTTCTGTCTTTAGCTCCTTTATTCATTTTAGTTCCATTTTCACCTGTTTACTCAACTAAGTAGTTTAACTGTCAGTTCCTTGCAAATATAGGATAAGTTAACTTCTTGAGGTAGTGTGTTAAAGCTGTGATGTGCTCTGGCAATTGTTTTATCTGTTCCCTAGAGATAAGTGCTGAAGGTAGTGAAAAAGTTAAGACAAGACTCGGCCAAAATGATACCAGTCGCACTAGCGTGGCCAAGACAGCAATAGTACATGAACCTCCTACTCCTGCAGAGGGAAATACAAACATGTGCCAGTAATGATGGACCTGCTTTCCCGGTAGAGGGAGTCTTTTATCCAGATCCAAAATCACTATATCTAGTGGCATGGATGATAGGACTTAAAACAGATTTTAAGAACCCTTGTTCTGTAGGTGTGCAACATGTATTAATCAATTCTAGAAAAGTAGACTAGAAAAATGTTACGATTCTAAATGGAGAAATGTATTTTATGGCTGACTGACTAGGATATTGATCCTGTAACCAGTCCTATTCAATATATTTTAGAATATTTACTACACTTAAAATCTATGGGTTAATCTGTTTCCTCACTTAGTCCATTTGGCAGCAGTAGCAATTTTTCATTTCCCTATTAATGATAAATATCTTTTTTTCATATGACTGTTAGAAGGTTTTGCAGGGTTTATTGAACTTGTATCTGCCAGTAGGAAATCCAGTTCCTAATGGGATCTAAACTTGGTATTAACCTCTCTCCATAAAAGCAACTTTATAATAGGAATTGCAATTCCATAATTCTTCTAGATAGACTGTATGTTTTGATGGTAGGCCTTCTTTCTACTGTTTTTCATAAGGACAAGGATGTACCTAGACCTCACCCCAAGTTTATCCTAAAGTAATTTCAGATTTTCATGTTAATCAATATACTGGTTATCTTTCCTGGATCTCATGCTCGTAAGGGTGAGTGTAGATTAGCATTCAGACATAGTTTTATTGTTATCTCGCTAGAACTAAGGAGTTTAGGCCTTTCCCAAATTGTTCATTTCCTGTGCTGGAAACTTTAGGGGCTGAACTGTTTCTACACAGGCCTTGTCTAGATGGTCTAGACAGCATATAGAGTAAAGTTAAGATCTCTTCTCTCTCTCTCTCTCTCTCCTCTCCTGCTGGTCTCAGAACTCTCTCAACTAGAGTGGTTGGTACCTCTGTGGCATGTTAGGCATGTTCCTCTTTTTGAAATATGGGTCTCAAAGTGTGTACTTGTGATATTGGTGTAGTAGCTTCCTGCTCCAAAGGGCTAGAGTCTGTATAATCTTTTGTATTTTGCTGAGCACATTGTGTAAGTGGTTAATAATGTACTTATTAGCACAGTAAAAAAATGAGAAATTAGTTATGGCCATATAGACTGTGTGATGATGCACGACTCACCCTTGCAGTGCTCCTGCTGGTCGTCTCAGGGAATTAGTGTTTCCAGCCTCCGGAGAGCCCTCTGCAGGCCGATGTCCTGCTGCCGCTGGCCCCCCGTGTCCCTCCCAGGACCCGGTGCCCCTTGTCTTTGGGGTGCTGCACCTGGCAATACCCCCACAGTCTCAGGGTTTCCCCACCCAGGGGAACCCCCAACCCTCTATCCCCACCTTGCCTCAGTCATGGGCTACTATCTGTCAGCATCTAGCCCCCGCTCACTGGGGCAGACTGCAGTGTAAAAGCCACTTATCATAGGGTTACCATATTTCCACAATCAAAAAAGAGGACACTGGGGGGGGGAGCCCCGCCCAGCCCCCATCCACTCCCTCCCACTTCCCACCCCCTGACTGCCCCCTTCAGAACCCCCCTGCTTCTTATCCCCTGACTGCCCCCTGCTGAGAACCCCCCACCCTAACTGCCCCCCCCCCAGGACCCTATCTGTCCCCTGACTGCCCCGACCCTTATCCACTCGCATGGGTGGCAGGGTTGTAGAAATTTTGGTGGTGCCCAGAACCTCCCCCCACCTGCCTAAGGAGGGGGGGTTGGGTGGGGGGAGGAGGTCTGGGGTGCAGGTCCTGGGCTGGGGATTAGGGTGCAGGAGGGGGGCAGGAGTAGGGGCAGGGTGTGCAGGAGGGTGTGAGGGGTGCAGGCTCTGGGATGGAGTTTGGGGGTGGGAGGCAGTGCAAAGGGAGGAGGTGCAGGCTTTGGGAGGGAGTTTGAGGGCAGGAGGGGGTGTGTGGGAAGGGGAGAGGGGGTTTGGGAGGGAGTTTGGGGATAGGAGGGGATGCAGGGGTGAGGGCTGTGGGTCTGAGGATGAGGGGTTCATGATGCAGGAGGGGGCTCCTGGATGGAGCAGAGGATTAGGGTGTGGGGGGGATGAGGGCTCTGACTGGGGATGAGGGGTTCATGATGCAGGAGGAGGCTCAGGGCTGGGGCAGAGGATTAGGGTGCGGAGGGATGAGGGCTGGGGCTGAGGGGTTTGGGGCGTTGGAGAGGCTCAGGGCTAGGGTGGAAGGGCAGGGTAAGGGCAGCCTGTCTTCCATTAGTGGATGGGGAACGCTAGGACCCGGGGGCAGCAGACAGCAGTTGCTGCTGGCTCTGGCAGTACAAGCAGGCAAGGGAGAGGCAGGCAGGGAGAGGGGGGTCCATGGGGGGGGAGGAACGCACGGGGGGGGGGGTGGCAGGTGGAGGCCAGGGACCCATCCAACACTCCCCTGCTCCCTGACTGCCCCCCTGACTCCCCTTACCATTCTGGCTCCACGTGTAGGCAAAACACGCTGCCCGGCGGGTCATTTTGTGTGTTACACAGGGCTGCAAACAGGGAGGGGGGGAGCAGGGGAGGGCTCTGGCTGCTTGAGGCCAATGGGAGCGGCTCAATCGGCCCAGCCACCCAATCAGCAGCCGCACTCTGCATGGAAGGGAGGGAGGGAGGCAAGGGAGAAAAAAACCCTGGACATTTTAACCTTGTTCCCAATTCCTCCCAGATGGCTATTTAGAGACGCAAAAGCCAGACATGTTCAGGGAAATACAAACGGATGGTAACCCTAACTTATCATAGGCAAGGGGAGTTTGGACCTGCTGCCTCTGCCTACCTATGGGCTGCCCCCTACAACCCCAGTACCTAATTGGCCTTCCACTAGGCCGCAGCCTGCGGGGTTTCCAGGCCGGAGCTCCCCAGCGCCCTTGGCCTTCCCCCATAGGGTGACCAGATGAGAGGAAGAAAATATCGGGACACGGGGGGTGGGTTGCCCGCCGGCAGAGCCAAAAAAAAAGCTGAATGCTACTGGTGGAGTGAAATATCGGGACAAATTGCGTCCCGACCAAAGATCGGTAGGGACGCGGGACAAACACCTAAATATCGGCACGTCTGGTCACCCTATTCCCCCAGCCCTGCTCCACTCCAGGTACCTTCTCTCAGGTTCCTCCCTCTCAAAGCTAGAGAGAGTCTGTCTCTGGCTTCTGGCGCCAGCCCTCTTATAAGGGTCAGCCGGGCCCTCATTAAGCCAGCCATGGCCTGATTGGGGCATGGCCCCCAGCTGAGGCAGCTTTCCCCGCTTTTCCTTCCCTGCCTCAGTCTGCTCCCAGGGCTGTTTTAAGCCCTTCACGGCAGGAGCGGGGTGACCACCCCACTACAGACTGATAGACTGTAAGGCCAGAAGGAGCCACCATGATCATCTAGTCCGACCTGCACATTGCAGGCCACAGAACCTCACCCACCCACTCCTGTAATAGACCCATAACCTCTGGCTGAGTTACTGAAGTCCTCAAATCATGATTTAAAGACTTCAAGTTACCAAGAATCCACCATTTACACTAGTTTAGAGACATAACTAGAGACATTTGGTACTACTTGTCTGTATTTACATACCAAAGCAACCTTTATAGCTAAGTTATTAACTCCTTAAAAAAAGGTGCCATACTATAAGTAGAGACATCATTGTACTATAGAATATAATGGGAACAAGATTGTAAAGCAGCTGCATTAACCAAAACCAAATTTAAGCTTATAACTAATAATTTTGTTTTTCCTCTCTCCTTCCATTTTTCCTATCTGCAGTGCCTTGGTGGACAACCTTTCAACAGTCCATATCTGTCAACTTCAGAGGAGCCAACAGAAAATTGTTGTATAATTGAGAATATTGTTATAGAGGAAATAGATCAAACTGATTTTAAAGACTACAAACACTCTAAACAGAGCACTCGAGATTCAGGAAATTATTCTAATGATGATGATACTTCTGGAACTAAAGTGTTAGAAGAAACGCTAGAACAGGAAACAGCATAACTAAAAATAACCTCAAACTTGAGACTGGCAGCCTAACTAGCATTTTGCTGTTCTCATTACATATGAAAGAGTCTTTGCCTGACAAAGGCAGGCTGATGTCAGACTGCTGATTCTAAAGTTTCTAGTTTTGCTTTTAAGTATTGCAAAATTACTTAAATGTGAGGAACAAATATTATTACTGCTCCTCCAGAAAAAGGATATTCTTCTGGTATACCATTTTGGTTGGTATTTGATACTAGTCTTCCTGTTTACCATGTGGATCCTGGAACATCACCAAAAGTCCTTTGATGTCTCCACAGAAAAGACAATCTTCGCCCATCTATGTTGCTGGTAGTAGATGCCAACATATGTAGACAGCAGCCTCAAAAGAGAATTCTGCTAAGCTTCCTTAATCCTGCTCTTGGAATTCCTGGTGCCAGTGGTGCATTGTATGTGCTGGTGTCAATTCTGTTAACTTTAAACATATTACTTTCAATATGCCCTTCTCCCAGACAATTCAGCTAGCTTAGCTAACATGCAGAGGTAGAGGCAGAAAAGGGATTTTTCTCAGGTAAATATTAGCTGAAGGAGTTAAAGGAAAATAGTGGATGCTTGTTGTAAGAATAGTTTTGGGCAACTTAGGCTAGAACGATGAAGACAAACAAGCACTACTACATCCAGAATAAAACAGTGATCTTCCAGATCAGATGTGCATAAAAACAAAATCTCAACCTTGTAAGAACAGAGCAAATTCTATTATGCACATTAATGCCGAAGCAAGTTACGGAGCTTATACTTGTCTGTTTAGTAACCCATAAGCTGTAACATTTTTACCCACAACTGAGATGTATTTAAATGTGAAATTCTTTCCTACATTTGAAAATAACAAACATTTTATTTTCAACTTGTTCTTGAATTCCTACTGATCATAAATGAAGGGCAAACACACAATCATCAAATGGAAATGGCTTTGGAAAATTGGATCCTTTAAATCCCCCACCATAAAGCCAAATGATCACTAAAATTTATAAACCTGAATCCAACTGATTTTAATGTGGTGCCACATATACGTCTCTAGATACTGGTATGGTTGAATCATCTTTGCTTTAAATAATTCCTCTGTGTGTATGTTTCAATGATTTTTGTATGTTGCTGGGGTAAATTAGTTTTCTCATTATGATTGCACTGCAATTACTAGTTTGATTGATAATTCCTCTTGACTGACAGAATGGCAAGAATAGTCACCATTTACAAACTTTTCCAGCTCAGATCTTACTTTATCAGTGGGCTCTTGTTTATGCCAAACATGATACATGCTGCACTGATACTTGAAAAAAATTTACTCCAGTCTTGTGGATAATTTTTCCACTCTTATTCTTGTCATATGGGATTTTAAAAATAGTTTCCTGTTTTATGGGGAAAATTGACTTGGAGTCAAGAACCAGGACACGCTCTTCCAGCTTTCATGTAAATTTATAACTTGCTATAGGTAATTGTTGGTTTCTTTCAAAATTTGAATATTTTTAATCTCTAAGATCTAAGTGAGTGTTCCCAGCTCAATCCTCAATACTTATTGGACAGGATAGTATGTTTTATAGGATAGTTTCTTTTTTCCCCAGCATAGTTCTGCTCACTCCTGTGAAAGTGAGGCTGGAATTGCTTAGAATAATAACCTGTAGTTAGAAAGGAAAATACAGCATTTGGACATGACATGAATTTTCCTCTAACTAGTTCTAGATTTGGGGAACGTTCATTATTTTACTTTTTGGCACTTTGAGCAGAGTAGAAATGTTTTTCTTGTCTCCCCCCCTCTACCATTCCCTCCCTCCCCCCCCCCCCCCCAAAATCAGTTTTTGGTTGTTTTTTAATGCCCTTGTGAAAGTTTGGCAAATTTGTTTCCAAATATTGTAGGTGAATTGAAAATAACCAGACATCCCTTGAGCTTTTGAATTGTTTGATTTTTTTACTATAGTAGTCTAGGAGGATACATGTGTAAGCCATGCCCACCTCATGTGGCACTTTGTCACTCGTGGTGGCTAGGCCACAGAAATTAGTTTGTAGCTTCCAAGAGATGCATTGGAATAGCCCAGTCTTAGCCCCATTCATTGGCCGGGCCTCGAGTGTCTGATGGTGGTCAGTGCCAAATGTTTTAGAAGTAGACATAAAACGTCCCTAATTCACCTAATTGTTGTAATAGAGCCAAACTCTGGCTTTAGATCAAAAAAATTTCAAGAAGCGGGGGGGAGGGAGGGGAGACGGGACACCTTTAACTTTTGCAGATAACTGTGACCTTGGAGAAGGCCGTGTTGTCTCCTTTTTGGAGCAGGGAACTTGAACTTGGAGTCAGAATTGCCTGGGTTCAGTGTACAGTTTTATCAATTAGTTTGGCCTTGGGCAAATCACTTAATAGCTGTACCTGAGTTTGTGATGGTGCTGGGCGATCCTTAATTAAAGGAGCTATAAAACTGTATCATACATACAAATTGTAATTGGATATAGTTTTGCATCTCTTCTTGTTTATGCAGCCGTTAGTGCTTTGTGCTGCAGATGTACCTCCTGGGACTACTTTCCCCAAAAAAGTTATTTTGAAAATAGCATTTCTTAATCATAGCCTATTTCTTCAGCAGTATTTAAGTTTGGAACACATTCTTCCATTTTGGGGGATTTTTTTGTAGATAGTCTTCCTTTGTTTTGTTTTTCTCTAAGGAGAACACGTCAGTTGATATTTCAATGGCTAATGGTGAAGTATTACTTTTTGGAAATGATCATTTACTGGTGACACAGATTTGGTTGGCTCCATGTGTTATGGCTGTTTTCCAAAGATTATTGTGTTTAATATGAGGGATTTCACTGTAAATAATCAAACTGTTGATGGCTGAAAAATCTCTGAAAGTTACAGGTGTAAGGCTAGCTTAGGCAACTTCCTCTGACTTCAGTGGGAATTGCACCTGTGTACGTCAAACTTGTACTGTAGTGTCATCCTACTGGATATTTGGTAGTACATTCATTGTATTGCTGATCTGGTCACCACTTTAAATATCTCAGAGGCAGATGCTCTGTAGCACCCGTTTGTGGTTGGCTTCAGTTTCCCCCTTCTCAAATCTCTGAGCAGGAGCTTCGCAAATCTCTTGCTGTTATTACACCCTGGCTGGGCTTGTTTATTGGCACAATTGTAAATTTCCAGTCCCCCAACAGATTCCCCAACTGCCCAGCCAGAATAATTTGGCCCTTGGGACTTTTGCCCTCTGCAGCCTCCTCTTTCTAAGACCACTTTAAGAACAGTCCCAAGCCAAACCTATAATCCACAGAGCCTCTTTAAATCTGCTCTTCCTGGGCTCTTTTTCCTCAGACAGTATTAAGTACAGTCCCCAGCAAAATTAATAAATGGCAGATCCAGCCACCCCTTCCCAGGCTGTCCCCAGAGGCAGACTCCTTTGCTGATCCCAGGATTACTTATTTTCTGCACCATGCTGGCAGTGTCTGTTTCCTCTTTCTCTTCTGAATAACTCTGATTTTATATGATGCATGCCCCCGCATTAGGAGGCACTTAACTGACCACAGGTGGGTGGGGCCTGTTCCCTCTTAAGGGACCAATCCCAGCTGTAACAATCAGTTTTTGACTTCTATGCAGACTTTCTGGAAGTGTATTGCCTCCACTTTTTCCACAGGAAGCCCCACTACTCCAAGATTGGTTCCCTGACTTCAGCACCTCTTTCTCACCATGCCCTTCAGCAAGTCCGAAGGCGTTTGGACACCGGTTGGAGACTTAGCCATTTGGGAGCTATGCAAACAGCAGATGTTTGCATTGACACAGGCAGGGTTGGTGCAACCATTAGGCAAACTAGGCAGCCGCCTAGGGCGCCAAGATTTGAGGGTGCCAAAAAGCGGTGCCCAAAATGTCTGGGATGCTCACCCAGCGCCGGCTAAATGTGTAACCCTCTTCCCGCCGTTGTGCGAGGGGAGGTGGGGGGGAGGGGGCGCTGTGGCTTTGATCAGCTCCAGCCGGCCGGGAAGTGATGTCATTCCTCCTCCAGCCGCCGGGGGTGCTGTGCTGCTCCCTGCTGCTCTGGCTTTTCACCAGGGCCCCGCCCCTGCTCAGCCCCACCCTGCCCCCACTCCCTGAGCTCTGCAGCAGAGCTGCGGCTGCACTCACAGAGACCTGGCCCCAGGCGCGCCGTCAGTGAGTGCTGCGGGGTGGTTCCCCACTGCCCTCCAAGCCAGCCCCGCCCCCCCCCCGGAGGCCTGGGGCTGCGTAGGGCCCCAGAATATCTTGGGACGGCCCTGGTACCCTCCACCCTGCTGCCCCCAGCCAGTCCCTGCTGCACCCCCCACCCTACCCCGCACCCCCTGCCCTGCCCGCAGCCAGCCCTACACCCCGACTCCAGCTAGTCCCTGCTGCACCCCCTGCCCGCAGCCAGCCCCTGCTGCACCCCCTGCCCGCAGCCAGCCCTGCACCCCCACCTCCAGCCAGTCCCTGCTGCACCCCCCACCCTACCCGCCACCCCCTGCCCTGCCCGCAGCCAGCCCTACACCCCGACTCCAGCTAGTCCCTGCTGCACCCCCTGCCCGCAGCCAGCCCCTGCTGCACTCCCCCTGCCCTGCCCACACCAGCTCCGCACCCCCTATCTCCAGCCAGCCTCTGCTGCACCCCCTGCCCTGCCCGCAGCCAGCCCCTGCTGCACTCCCCTGCCCTGCCCGCAGCCAGCTCTGCACCCCCACCTCCAGCCAGTCCCTGCTGCACTCCCCTGCCCGCAGCCAGCTCTGCGCCCCCTATCTCCAGCCAGCCCCTGCTGCACCCCCCTGCCCTGCCTGCAGCCAGCCCCTGCTGCACCCCCCTGCCCTGCCCGCAGTCAGCCCCACATCCCCTGCCTCCAGCCAGCCCTGCTGCACCCCTGCCTCCAGCCAGCCCCTGCTGCACCCCCTGCCCTGCCCGCAGCCAGCCCTGCACCCCCACCTCCAGCCAGCCCCTGCTGCACCCCCCTGCCCTGCCCGCAGTCAGCCCCACATCCCCTGCCTGCAGCCAGCCGCTGCTGCACTCCCCTGCCCTGCCCACAGCCAGCTCCTCACCCTCTATCTCTAGCCAGCCCCTGCTGCACCCCCTGTCCTGCCCGCAGCCAGCCCCACATCCCCTGCCCGCAGCCAGCCCCATACTCCCCTGTCTCCAGCCAGCCCCTGTCACATCCCATGCCCGAAGCTAGCCAGCCCCACACACCCCTGTCTCCAGCCAACCCCCGCTGCACCCCCCTGCCCAAAGCCAGCCAGCCCCACACCCTGTCAGGTTATTCATTTATTTTCATTAAATATGTAGACTAAATAATGAAATTAATAAATTTTCAAGCCGAATGTGTATGTATTCTAATGAACAATGCCACATTATGCAGTATTCATTTTGAAAGTTTATATTAAGCGATGCTCCCGGTGGGGTGGCGCAAGGTGGAAGTTTCGCCTAGGGCGCAAAATATCCTTGCACCGGCCCTGGACACAGAACAGCCTTTTCAAAACAGGATATTTATTAGACAACAGGAATACAGTCTTTAGGTACATTGAGTTAAAATGGTAAAGCAAAACCTCAATGTATAACTGCCCTAACTTATCAGGTTGTCCTTGCTTAGTTAGGTAGCTCTCTCTTTGCTCTGACCTAGAAGGCAAATTGCACATTTGCAGCAAACCTCTCTGCCTCTGTGGGCATGTTACACAGCAAAAAAAAATAGCAAAAAACCCACAACCGCCAGTCTCAGAGCCTGGGTCAACTGACTCTGCCTGCAGGGCTCAGGCTCTGAGGCTAAAATTAGCCATGTAGATGTTTGGGATCGGGCTGGAGCCCAGGCTCTGAGACTCTTCTCCCTCACTGGATCTCAGAACCTGGGCTCTAGCCCAAGCCCCAATGTCTGTTTCTAGCCCCACAGTGTGAGCCCAGCAAGCCCGAGTCAGTTGACTTGGGCTCTGAGACTTCCTGCCACCGTGTTTGTTTCGCTGTGTAGATGTACCCTGTGTGTCTGTCAGTTGTCGTCTGTCCTCTTTTCACTGAACCCCACCTCCTGACAATGTCCCCCAGTTAATACAATGCTCTCCCTTTTCTAGGATCTTTGAAGCTTTCTAATATTTTAGTGTTCCCTTTGATCCCTCTCCTCTCAGCTTTGGCCAAACAGTTATGTCACCAGGGCTGGGGCCAAGGAGTTGCCTTTTCCCTGATATCCTGGCTTTTGTTTGATGTGTGGGATGTTCCTTTTCTTGGCTATTGTTTTACCTTTTCTACTTGGTTCCTCTAACATAGGGTTACCATATTTTGTGCCTCCCAAAGGAGGACACTCCACGGGGCCATGCCCCCACCCCAACTCCGCCCCCTCCCCTGCTTCCCGCGAACATTTGAGTTGCGGGAAGCCTGAAGCAGGTAAGGGGGAGTGTGGGGGGAGGAGGCGCGGCCCAGGCTGGTGCCGGCCCCGGGCCCGGCCCCCGGCCGACCACCCCTGGGCCGGCCCCCCGGCCGACCACCCCCGGCCTGGCACCGCCGGTCCCCAGCCCGGCCCCCGGCACCGCCGGCCCGGCCCCCGAGCCCCCGGCCCGGCCTGGCACCGCCGGCCCGGCCCCCAAGCCGCCGGTGCCGGCCCGGCCCCCGAGCCCCCGGCCCGGCCTGGCACCACCGGCCCGGCCCCCAAGCCGCCGGTGCCGGCCCGGCCCCCGAGTCCCCGGCCCGGCCCCGCCGGCGCCCCCGAGCCCCCATCCCCGCCGGAGCCCCCGGCCAGGCACCGCACCGCCGGCCCGTCTTGGCCCCCAAGCCCCCGGCCCGACCCCGAGCCCCCGGCCCCCGAGCACCCGCACGGCCGGCCCGGAATGTCCCGATTTTCCCAGACATGTCCGGCTTTTTGGGCTTTCCCCCCGGACGGGGATTTGGAGCCCAAAAAGCCGGACATGTCCGGGAAAATCCAGACGTATGGTAACCCTACTCTAACAACACCTTTTGAAGTAGAATAGCAAGTAACCCATCATGAACAAACACCCATAGCCATATACCTTATTCATAAATGACATCTTCTAGTTTGTCTCAACCTGCAAAAGTTTGTTACAGTGTGGTGCATTATTGCTTTGTCATCTTCCAGCTGAAATTGGATAGTTAGCATGCAGTTCTAAACTATGCATTGGAGAGGGAGAGAAAAACGCAACTTCAGAGAACTGGAAGAGCTTCTTTGAATGCCAGGGACTTTATACAGAGTGGCACATTAGATTTGAATGGTGAAGAAATTTCATGCTGTCTCAAGGGTTTGCCAACTTTTTTCTCAGGTCGTCATCTTCTCTAGCTGAGGTGTAGCCAGGGCCGGCTCCAGGCACCAGCTGACCAAGCATGTGCTTGGGGCGGCACCTGGTAAGGGACAGCCAATCTTGGGGTGGGGGGGATGCTCAGGGTTTTTGTTTTTTTTGGGGGGGGGAGGGGGTTGGTCAGGTGGTGCTGGGGGTGGGGTGGGTTGTTTTTGTTTTGGCAGCTGGGGGCGGGATTTGGCAGTGGCGCTCCCGGGGGGGGTGTTTGGCGGCGCTCGGTGGGAGGTGTGTGTGGCAGTGGGATGGTTCGGCAGCGCAGTGTGGTGCTCTGCGGGGGAGGTGTTCAGTGGTGCTCCACGGGGGGCTGGGGGAGTTCGGCAGGGGGCTGGCGGGTTTGGCGGCTCGGCGCTCCGCAGGGGGGTGGGGGGGTTCAGCAGGGGGGTTTGGCAGCGCTCCGTGGGGGGGGGGTTCGGCAGCGCAGTGCTGAGGGTGTGTTATGGCAGCGCTATGGAGAGCGGCACTCTTTTTTTTTTTTGCTTGGGGCGGCAAAAAAGTTAGAGCCGGCCCTGGGTGTAGCAAAGTGTGTTGTTGCCTTAGCCTGACTTAGCACTTTCTTACATGGATGGCCCAATACACCTTAATGCCTTGTGCTGGCTTCATTGCTTTTCTTATCATGCTGGTGTATGCAGATGTTCTGGTGCCTTCTCAGCTCAGTAAACATCAGAATGTCTAAACGCAGTTCAGTGCACTTTTCTTGCAGTAGCACTGACACCACTTTACTGTTCCTGCTTTCTATGTTCAGGGTATACTTATGGGTTTTGGAACCAAAAGGCTGACACTTCCTGGTGCATTGTGAACTACCTGTGCTTTCCATGGATTGTGTGGTGCAATAATAGGTTGCAATAAGGCTTTTTTTTTTTTTTTTTTTACTTAGCATCGTGGTCACCTAGGGAGTTGTCACAACAAGTCTTCAGTTTCTAGGAGCAGCATTTCCTTTGAAATAGTTACGTGCAATAGGCATGTAAGACTCATATGGACATACTGGCATAACCAGATAAGAATGAGGCATATGCTAGTCACAGGAGACATCTTTTAATTTTGTGTGCCTATTTTGGACTCGGATCAGCACATAAGGCTTATGAAATGCCTTATGACCTGCTCAAAGACAATGGGAGTATTCCACTTTGAATTTTTGGATTAAACCAGGACAACTCTATTCTACAGTACAGGTGAAGGATGTCAGTGGTCATAACCATTCGGTTTGCTTCCGCATGATAGCATTCCCAACAGAGGCTTGATTTGGTGGGTTCAAGTAGATAATCTCAGTTGAGGCATATACTTTCATGTGCTGCCTGCCCAAATTAATATTCAGATGCATTCCATAAAGGTTGGAAAACCCATGTACATGGTTACTCTCTTTAGGAATTTAATATTACCAGGTTCCATATTGCTGTCTTGGAAATGAGGATGTGTGGGTATATTCCTGACTTCTAGAAATCAGATGTCCAAAAGATTAGGAATTCAAACAGACTTTCAGACTCTGAATTTCATATCATTAGACTGGGAGCTACAGGGTTTTTATCTGTTGTGTTAAAAAGCAATAGAGATGTAGAGAAAAATGTCCCACAACTTATTCTCAAAATAATTTCTCAAATTTGCCATGTTACAAACACAATGTTCATGTATAGCATGGTGTGTTTAGTGAATTTAATGCTTCTGCAAGATGCTGCATTAGAGTCTGCATTAGAACACTGTGGATAACAGTACTATCTTCTTTGCTGCATTGTACTGCTAATGTTTCTACCCTTATTTGGAAGGAACCATCCCCCAGGATGTGAGAAGGTAGTCCTAGGGCCGGATTAACCTTTTGTGGGCCTGGCGCCAAACATATTTGTGGATCCCCATGGAGGCAATGGAGCATGGCGAGGGGCCAGCCAGAGGCAATGGGGCATGGCATGGCATGGCATGGCCGGAGCACTATTTACAAACTAGCAATTGCCAGATGCACAGTGGCCCGCCTGACCCTGTGCTGCCAGCATGCCCCTTCCCCTCGGGGGCAGGCCCATGCTGCGCCACACAGCACCCCTGGCCAACACCAGAACTCCCCCCGCCCCCCATTCCCTATGGCCAGAATCTCCTGGACCCGCTATGCCCAGCACCTCCCCCACCCCCAAATGCACAGCACCCTGCACAACACAACCCTTGCCCACAGCCTCACCACCAGGGCCATCCTTAGGATTTATGGGGCCCTACGCAGTATTATTAAACTGGTGCCCCTATGCCCAACTTGGGGCACAGCCACCACCTCTGCCCACAGACCCCTAGAAGACGCACACTTCCCCCAACTGCTGACACACACTGAGCTACGTATGCAGCAGATGCGGCAACCTGGGCTCGCAGCCCAGGGGGGAGGGGCGAGGCACCAAAGGATACCAAGCCGCCCGACCCGCCTCACAGTGGCGGAGAGTCAGTTCCCCGCAGAGACCCCCGTACCCTCTCCCTCACGCAGATTGCACCACGCCGGTGCATTTGGCTCTGTGAATACGGCTCCTGCCTAAGTAGACTGCCACACGTGCTGGGTGTGCGGGAGCCGACCCGCTCTTACCTACTGTCCCAAATTTTCGGGTTCCCTACGCAGCTGCATATGCCAAAGGACGGCCCTGCCCACCACAACTGCCCAGCAACCCCTACGGAACCTCCATTCCCTAGAGCCCCAACACACACAGGTCTTCCCTACCACCTCACAGCCCAGCACCCTCCCCCCTCCCCCAGACCCACTTCCCACCTCCTGCTTCCCAGCTGCACACACCAGCACTGCTGGGATGTCCCTGTGTCTGCCGGGCTGAGCCAGCAGCGCAGCCAGAGCTGGTCCTGGGGCCAGGAAGCACTCTGGCCCCTCGGGAGTGGCGCAATCAGCCAGGCCAGTGCCTGCTCCACCCGGGCTCCCTCAGGACCCACTTGCCTGGAGGGACCCAGGCAAGTTCCCCCCATACTGTCACCCCACACACACCTGGCTGAGACTGGCCAGGCTTCTGCACCAGTCCCAGGCAGCTCGGTTCCGGGGAGACAGGCGGGGGCCCACAGATGTTGGGAAGAAGAGATTGCCAGGAGCCAGAGGTGCACTGGGGTCTGGCCAGGGGCCGAGAGGAGCAGGGGGGTGGGGCCAGGGGGTGGAGAGGCACCCTCAGCCTGAGGAGCAAGTGGTGGGCGGTGGGGAGCCAGCAGGCTGGTGGGGTCTCAGGACGCAGTGCAAGCGGAGCAGGCCGTGGCCCCTTCTGAGCATGGGACTGGCTCCATGGAGCCACTGGCGCCATTGTAAACCTGGCACTGGGTAGTTCTGCCTCACCATTGACTCCAGTAGGAGCTGTGGACTTTCAGTACATCTGAGATTCAGACCATTCTGACTTGGGAGCCTTACTTTAGTCACCTAGATTTGAAAAATGTGGGCATGTAATTTTATCCACGTCCAGAGTGTCTCCAAACATATGATACTAAGTGCTGCTCCATTGTTTTCCAATGTTATTACTCTATAGTGGATTGCTTTCTTTTTTGTATTGCATAAGTTTTTTTAAAAATCCAGTTGCATGAGGAAAATGTCTTTTGGAAATGGGTTTCTTACTACTTTCTTTGCCAATTTCTGTTGAGAAATAGTAATGTTTTCATTTAGCATAGACATTTCAAATAGGTTACACCAGCAGTTCTCAAACTGTGGGCCAGGACCCCAAAGACGGTTGCGACCACATTTTAATGGGGTCACCAGGGCTGGTATTAGATTTGCTGGGGTCTGGGGCTAAAGCTGAAGCCTGAGGGCTTCAACCCTGGGTGGCAGGGCTCAGGCTTCGGGTGGCATGGCTCAGACCCACTCTTCCCCCCCCCCCCCCGGCTGAAGTCCTTGAGCTTTGGCTTTGACCCCACTCCCACCTGGGACAGCGGAGCTCAGGCTTCGGTTCCCCCTTCTGGGGTCATGTAATTTTTTTTTTTTTTTTTTTGTCAGAAGGGGGTCGCGGTGCAATGAAGTTTGAGAATCCCTGGGTTACACAATGCCATCATTCTAGGGAATGATGTTTCTAGTCTCCCTAGGAAATGTTTTTCCTGACTACTTTTTTTCATTTCTAAATATTTAGTAATATAAGGAGACCTCTCAATATATAGTAGTCTACAGGAGATTGGATTGGATTACTGTGCCTGAAATTCTTAATTTCAAAGTAATTATGCTAATCTACAGTCTCCTCTTAGAAATTAGGAATTCTGTGCGGTGAAGTGGGTTTGTGTGGGGAGGATTACTGTCATTGGTTGAAAGGGAATTAGCATCTGGCTCTGATCTAGCAAGACCCTCCAGTCACAGGAACTGGTGATTTTTACCGTGGGTTCTAATTTTTTGCTTGCTCTCCACTTCAGAATCTCATGTCTAAGTTTGAAAGCTAAAGAAATATGTAGTTCTACAAGTATATTAACTATCAAGAATTGCACTAGTAACAAATCTTTCCACAATGCTGGAGTCTTCTTTTAATGATAAATCTGGCTTTTTCAAGTGATTGCATATGTCCATTCAATTTTAAGTGTGTGCATGCCCAATGCACTGAAGCTGGAGATTTTTACCTTAGCAGTGCCCATTCATGCAGCGCCTGCATCCACTGCTGCACAATGACATAAAGGGCACAGCCACTCCCAGCCCTCCTTTGTTCTTTCTTATCTCCCATGATCAGTAGTGAGAGCCTGTTGGTTTGATTTGCAAGTGTTCTCCCTTTCAGGGAATTTTTCTCTTGTGTATATAGTTAGTGTACTCATCAGATAGTTAGTAGAGCTTTAGAATAAGTTTCTTTTGTTGTTTTACTTACTTTTACTTAGTTGTTTCCTGTTTGTTCTGGGTACCGGCTCACAGTACTGGGAAATACTTTGGTCTTTGAGCTTTAAGCCTTGCAATGGCTGCAAAAAGTCAATGGTGGGGAATGACCCTCATTCTAAGTTTCTGAAGTGCCTCAGTTAGGGTCACATCTGGGACAGGTATCAGACCTGTAGAAACTTCAAACCCCGGACTAAGAAAGATAGAGAAGTCACCTTCTCATGGAGACAGTGTTTTGTCCATCATCAGAGCCTACCTGCTTGGAGCGGGCACCAAGAACCTCACTCAGAAGTGCCACTCTGGACATTGTGGAGATTCAGTAGGGGAGCAATAGACAGCAAGAAGTAAGAAGCATAGACAACATGCTTCAAAGGAGCCAACCTCCTCCAGGAGATCAAGGTCCCTGGTACAGTTTACCAGCAAACAGGCTGGAAGGCAGGACATACTGTCCTTGAAGAAGAGATGCTTTGTCTCACATGAGGTCCTCTCCAACAACGGTGCCTGTGCCATTGAGGTCGACCCCTTTAGTGCAAGATCAGCAATACCAGGTAACCTCTCAGCACTGACATCAGAGAATCTCTCCTATGCCTCTTGGTACCAGATTCCCCAACTGTATTGTTCCCCAGACTTTGGGCTTACTTGTGAGTAGCATCCAGCCTTCAATACTGCAGCTGACTTCAGACTGTCCAGCATCTCTTCACCCAGTGCCACCCACAGGAAAGCCCAGCATGCTGTCTTCAGTATTGATGTCTCCAAAGACACATGACCGGTCCTTGGCGCTGCAGGGTACCACAACTCCCTGCTCTGGCAACTTGGACTCTTGGTCAGAATTGGAAATAGGCTCCTATGCCACTTGCTCCCAATCTAGAAGGTGCCTCTCCTGCATCAAGAGGATTCTGCCCTCGGTACTGGGAAAAGGTCCCCTCGTGGTCTAGGGATGCAGATCCTTCCTCTGGTCTTATTGGAAAACCCGGTTGCGCCTGCCCATTTCTAAAGGCCCCTCCCCCAGCCTAGCGGGAGGGACCACTGGACCCAGGGACTAAATGAGTACAGGGGACAACAAATGAGAAGAGAAAAACAGGGACTGAGGTGAAGGTCATAGCTTCAAAATGAGGGTACTGGATGTGGACACTGAGCAGAGAACCCCGGAGAGTGCCCACTGCTCCTCAGAGGTGTCGAGGGAGCCAGCGGATGCTGCCCAGTGGAACTCCACCAAGATGCGTGAAACTAGGGAGGAACGGAAATAGGCCCCACAGTCGCAGAGCACCCCTTCATCCAGCATCCTCCTCCTGGTAGTGTAGTTGGAGAGTTTGGCCAGGGCCAGGAGGAGGTTGACGAGGAGGTCTCGCGACTTCGTGGGGCCACGGATGGGGTGTGCAAAAAGGAACAGGTGCAGGGAGAAGTGGAGCCAAAACCTTAGCAAGAGGCTCTGGAGGAGCCGGAATAGGGGCTGCAACCTGGCACATTCGAGATAAGCATGCGCCAGGTTCTCCCTTGCGCCACAGAAGGGGCAGGCCTCGGGTACAGGTGTGAACCGCGCCAGGTACACGTCCATGCTCACGGCTCCGTGAAGGAGCCGCCAACCAATGTCCCCGGCGGGCCGTGGGACCAAGGTGGAATAAAGGCTGGCCCACCGGGGCTCCTCGCCCTCTTTGGGTGGAAGATAGTCCTGCCATTTGGTGTCAGGGCGGGACGCTAGGGTGAGGAAATAGTGTGTGGAACATGAGCATGTACAGTTGGTCTCTAGGCGCAGTTTGGAACCGGACCGGCTGTAGGGTGTGCAGCTGGCTCGGGGTGTGGGAACGGGGAGGCCGGGGGTTGGGGGTTCACGGAACAGGGGCTGAATAAAAATGTCCGGAGGGCCCAGGGTGATGGGTGGGCAGGGAGCGCCCTCTCGCAGGGCCCGCTGCAGGAAGACGAGAGAAACGGGTGACAAGGCGGCCTCCACCTCCTGGAGTACGCGCAGGGGGAGAGAAGGGTGGAGAGCTCCGTGCGCCGACCGAGCACATGGGGATCCACCCAGTCCCCCCGTCATAGTCCAGGAGGTCTCCAACCCTAGTGGTTTCTGCCAGGACCAACCTCCGGCACACCGAGGGAGACTCCGCCACCTGCACACGTAGATCGGGGTTGCGTAGCAGGGGCCCTGCGAGGAGGTCTGCCCCCTCGGTGCCCACAATGGACCTGGTTGCCAAAAAGAGCTTCCAGGTCTGGAGGAGGTCCTGATAGAAGACCAGCAGCTTTGAGAGGTCTCGTGGAAGACCCTTCGGATGGAGAAAAGAGCTGCCGGTCATATCGGAGCCCTCGGAGGTGACGGAGGAAGGCATGTGCCAACGTGCCCCACGCCGGACTACCTGCACCGTAAAGGAGTCTCTGCAGGGCCTGGAAGCGGAAGACATGGACCTGGCTGTGAAGGCAGACCAGGTCCTGCCCTCCCTCCTCCAGGGGAAGACTCAAAACCCCTGCAGAGACCCAGTGCAGCCCCGGCCAGAAGAACTCCAGGGTCACCCTTTGGAGCCTGGCCAGGATCCCCGGGGCCGGGCTCAGGCTGTTGAGCTGGTGCCAGAGCATGGACAGGACTAGCTGGTTCAGCACCAGCGCCCTCCCTCGCAGGGAGAGACACCGGAGCAGTCCTGTCCATCTCCGCAGCCGCTCACCCACCTTGGCCTCCAAATCCTGCCAGTTCTCCGATGGAGAAGGATGTGTAGCAGATAGATAAACGCCAAGATAGAGCAGCGGACCCGCGCTCCACCGGATGGCTTCAAGCGCGGGTGGGAGGGAGCTTGCCTGCCTCCCATCCCTGACCACCAGGCCAGAGCTCTTGACCCAGTTGACCTGGGCAGAGAAGGCCTCCGAGTAAACGGCCTGGCAGGCCTCCACCACACCAGGTCGCTTGGATCCTGGACCGCAAGGAGCACATCGTCGGCCTACACCGACAGGACCAGCCGCAGCTCCGGCCCCCAGAGCACCAACCCTGTTAACCTCCGGCGGAGGAGACAGAGGAAGGGCTCAATCGCCAGAACATACAGCTGGCCCAAGAGGGGGCACCCCTGCTGTACTCCCCACCTGAAGCTGACCGGCTGGGTCAGGGTCCAGTTGAGCCTGACCAAACACTCCGCATCAGCATACAGCACCTGGAGAAAGCCCACGAACTGGGGCCCGAAGCCGAACACCCGCAGAGTGCCCAGGAGATACCTGTAGTCCATCCTGTCGAACGCCTTCTCCTGGTCCAAGGACAGGAGGGCGAACGACATACCATCCCTATGCCCCAGCTCTAAGAGGTCCCGGACCAAATACAGGTTATCGAATACAGTCCGGCCCGGGACAGTGTAGGTCTGGTTGGGATGGACCACATCCACCAGCACGGACCCCAGCCGCAGCGAGATGGCCTTCACTACAACCTTGTAGTCCATGCTGAGGAGCAAGACCAGAAAGGCTCATTGGTTCGAGATATGAAACTGTAGGTCAGCCATAGAAGAAGCCTTTCTACCGAAAAGACTGTCTATTTGCATCTTTCGCCTTTGCGGTAGAAGGCTGTGCCTGATGTTCCCCTTCATTTACTGCTGAGACAACCAACGAACCAGGGAAGGGAAGGTGTAGACTTGTTCATATCCCCATGAAGGAATGTGCGTCCCGTCTCAGCTGTTTGTGGTAGAGATGATGGCATTTGCCACAATATTTTTGTGGGCTCCAGTATGGTGTCATTTATAGGCAGAGCCACACGGGAAGGTCCTGCTGACCCCAGTCTATGGGAGCTCTCTTCACTACCTCAACCTGAATGTTCAGAGAGGAAGCAACCTTCTTTAGCGGGTCTTTTTTTTTTTCCTTCACTTTTTCCAGGGGGCAGGCTCCATACCACACCCCCGGTGTCCCCACAAACACAGTCCAGACCCCCACCACAAGAGCACAGTTTGAAAATTACTCAGTCCTTAAGTGCCCCCTCCACGGTGGTCTTCAGAGTCTCTGTGCGCTCCCCCAGCAGCAGGTGGTCCTCTTCTCAGGGCTCCAACAACTCCCCATCCGCAAACACAGCAGCTCCAGCAGCTCCGAGTGGTAGTCTGGTGGCCAGGCAGGAGGGACCCTGCTCAGATGGTGATGGTGGTAATGTCCACAGCAGCAATGGCTTGGGCTGGGGTCCCTCACTCCCCTTCTTTGGGGAGTGGGCCAGCAGACACCCCCCCAAAGGGGCTGTAGCTGGAGCAACAGCAGCAACTGAGGGTAGGGGGGTTCCGCAGCCAGCCAGCAACTGGATAGCAGAGAAGGGGGTGGGTGGTAGTGTCTGGCCCAGCCAAGGGAGCAGCTGGAGCAGTAACAGCAAGGGCCCAGGGCCCAGCAGGAACAACCCCCTGCCTTCCTCCACCCTCCAGGCCAGAGGGTAGCAGGAGAGTGTTCCTATTGGAATCCAGGAATTGGGCGGGCTAAAGGACCTCCCCGCAGCCTAAGGGGAGGATCCACAGGGCCTGGAAACCAGATGATTCCGGGGGACAACTAATGAAATAATAGGGACGGGAGTGAGGCTATTTAGCAGGTCTTGGTAGGCTCTGAGGTTGTCCGGAAGAGGGCAGGATACCCCAGACACCATTGCCTCATCAGGTGATGAGGACGAGCACAAAGGAGGGTGAAATGGAGCCTCTTGTACCTCATCTGAGGAAGGCTCTGGTAGGCAAGGTTGATTCTGTTTGGTACCAATCTCAGTCCTTGTGTTAACATCCTAAGTTTCTTCATGATAATATCCTGACACATGCTTAGGGACCTAAAGGGAGGAAGAAACAGGGAGAACCTGGTGGCAGGAAATCCCCATGTGTTCCAGTACTGCCAGTGGTGTGGCATAGGATCCCACCTCTACCAGGGTTTTCCTTCCTCAAGCCAGACAATGCTAGCCATCTCCACAAACCTAAAAGTCTATCCAGTCACCACTATAAGAAACTCAGACTTCTGAGGCAAATCGCCTCCTGCACATATGTGGTTTAGCGTGCCAGACTTAGTCTTGGAAAGTAGTAGAGATGGGTAAGCTCAGTGTACTTCTTGGCTTGTCACCCATTAGACATGCTGATTTGAGTGCCTGCAGGAGTGTTGGCCTCTCTGAATTGCTGAACGGCTCAGGCAAGTGTGTGTATGGGAGTTCCCTTCGCCCCTCCCTACCCACATTAACGCTAGTTAAGGACACTTTTTCTTTGGTTGCTGCTTCTCCATGGTTAAAGCTTCAGGAGGAGGTCTGTTCAGAGAATGTGCAAAACATTCTCCCGAATAGCAGAAAGCCTTCTACTAGATATACTTACCGTACTTACTCCTTATGGTCACAGCAAAAAGGTGTTTCACCCCCCTGGGCCTCTATACAACAATGTCCTGAACTATTCTAACTAAAACAACAAGGCCGAGCCATTAGTTCTATGAGGGTTCACCTGGCAGCTATCTCCATTTCCAACCTCTGATCATGGGATGTTCTGTTTTCTCCAATCTGATGTCAATTAGGTTTTTAAAGAGTCTGGACAAATTATATCCCCAAGAGGTGGATCCTATCCCTCCCTGAGACTTGAATCTGGTGTTGAGTTGATGGGTCCACTCTTTCAACCAATGACTACCTGCTCTTTACTTCAAGTGTCCATGAAAGTAGCATTTTTGGTAGCTATTACCTGTATAAGAAGAGTGAGGGAATTACAGGTGTTGATCGTTGTCCCTCCTTACAAAGTCTTTTAGAAAGACAAAGTTTACTACTTCTTCGAGTGCTGTCCCTGTGGGTGCTCCACTCTAGGTGTCAGTGTGTCCCGGCGCTGTTGATCGGAGACTTTCGGTAGCAGTGCCTGGTTGGGATGCAGGCGCGCAGTTGGTATCTCCCATCTTGTTGGAATCTTCCTGAGCTCCTGCGTCCTGCACCCCCTCAGTTCCTTCTCAACCGTCCCCGGCTGAAGATGGGACTCGGGGCAGTGCTGCTTCTCTTCCCTGGTCTCTGTAGGAAAAATTAATAAAGAATACAGAAATACTTATTAGTTACATCCCAGTTGTTTCCCTTCCTTTAGTATAGTTACATAGTTAGTTACTTAGTTTAAAAAAAAAAAAAACTTTTTCGCTTCAGGCTTGTCTCCCGCTGAGAGACTCTCCCCTGCCATTTCTAATTCACAATTCCAGGGGCTTCAGGATTCAAAAAGTGTTTCCTGTCAGGACTCCATGCCACGGTCGGATGGGTACTCGCATTGTGTGAAGTGCCTCGGAGAAATCCACATCCCTGCAAAGTGCCTCCACTGTATAAGCCTCAAGTCAAGGGCTTTAATATGCGACAGGGACCTGCGGTTTAAAATGCTTCTCATGGAAAAATCCCTGCAGCCGCTTTCAGAGACGGGGAAAGTTAAACCCACTCCCACACGCTCCCCGGACAGATCCGAACCAGTTGGGAGCGTTGCTTCACCCTCTCTGGAGCAGAGGCAAGAAGCACGGCAATCTCACAGGAGAGACTCTGACAAGGGTAAAGGGTCTCCCGCGAGATCCTTACCCTCTGTGCCGACAGAGCCACAGGCAGGCGCTTCAGCTCTTTCTACGGCCTCAGTCGTGGCTCCCGCAGAGGCAGGAACCTGACCTCCCATACCGGGAAGGTTTCCACGGCACTGACCCCCTCTGTGCGAAGAATAGCCACGATGCCTACTGTGCGCTCTGCCCCTGTGCTGGGAAAAATGTTGGCACCAAGCCTGTCTCCTGTCCCAGCACCAGCACTGGACCCCCTCCAGGGCACCTCCAACAGACCCGCGGCACCACTGACAATTTCACTTGATAGTGCGCTAGAGCACAGTCCAGGCTCAGCACAGCCCAGGGAGCAGGAGCAACAGTTCCTCACTCAGTGTGACCTCTCAGTGCCACCTGAGCCTAACTCTCCGCTCCTGGAAACACAGGGCTCACTCTTCAAACAGTCGTTCTCACCACCTGAACTGGCTACCTTCTCTGATAGCGAACCTGATGTATAGCAACAGGTGGAGTTCTCCCAACTTGCCTCTCTTCCTCCACTGGAACCTCTTCCACCTCAGGCTACGGTCCACAGCCACCAGCCTCAGTTTCCCTACTCCGCCCCTCCCCCCCTGTGGGTGGCACCTGGGTTCTCCTACCCTATGCCTTGGCCTCAATGGTACCCTTGGCCACATCCTCCTACCACTCATCCTCAGACCTTTGTGCCTCGAGCTCCAGCTCCGTCCACTTCTAGAGTACCCGAACCCCCTCCTGAGAATGTGAGCTACGAACCATATCCTGACTCACTGAACCCTAATTCTCTATCTGCTCCAGATGGAGCCCTCTCCCCCCGCCTCCACAGAATGTAGACGACTTCAATTTCAAGAGTTTTTCAAGAGGGGCACTCAGTCAAGACATCCCCCTAGAAGAGGTTCAGGGGACACAATACAAACTCCTCAAAATCCTTTAACCCTCTGTGCCCACAAAGATTGCGCTCCCTATAAATGAAGCACTCCTGGAACCAGCTGACACTCTGGCAAACTCCAACTTCTTTATTACCAACCTGCAGAAAGGCCGAATGTAAATACTACGTTCCTGCTAAGGATGCTGACTTCCTATTTTCTCACCCACAACCGAACTCTCTCATCATCGATGCAGTCGCACAAAGGATGAAACAGCCACAATATTGGCACACCCCGCAAGACAAGGACCTTAAATGCCTTGGCATCTTGGGTCGCAAGGTTTACATGTCCTCCACTCTACAATTCAGGATTGCAAAGTACTTTGCGCTCCTTGCTAGCTACGACTTTGATAACTACAATAAACTTTGGAATGTAGGAGGTGAATTCAAAGAGGACAGGAGAGCAGACTTTAAATCAATTCTGAGCGAGGGTCAATTGATTTCCAGAGCAGCCCTACAAGCCTCTTTAGACAGCCCGTACTACTGCAACCACTGTGGTTATGCGCAGATCTTCATGGCTTTCTGCATCTGGCATCCCTAAAGATCTGCAGACCAAAGTGGAGGACCACCCCTTTGATAAAGACAAACTGTTTTCCAAAAAAACCTATGAACTACTTCACACCATGAAAGATTCTAGAGCGACACTGTGCACCCTGGGCATTCACCCATCTCTTCCCAGCAGACAATGATACCAACCCTACCAAAGACCACGCACACAATAATATTATCGGCCTCAACCCAGACCATACAACGTCAATAGGAATCGTGCTAGACCCCCCCCTAAGCACAAACAAAATCAAGCTCAAGCAACCACCTCCCGCCCATCTGGGAATAAACAACAATTTTGAAATGTTGGTCGAGAGTCTGTGCGACCACCCCTTGTTTCCACAGCCTACTTGCTCATTTGGCCACCGCCTCCAGAGTTTCCATCATGCCTGACAGCGAATTACATGGGACCGCTGGGTCCTCGAAATAGTTCAGTCTGGTTACTCTATCCCATTCATATCCTATCCTCCTACCCTTCCCCATCCCTCTTCAGGGACTCCTCTCACAAGCTCCTCCTTCGTGCAGAAGTGGCGCACCTCCTCCAGCTAGGTGCAGTGGAACCTGTGCTGATGCAACATCAAGGGAAAGGGTTCTTCTCCCATTACTTCCTGACCCAGAAAAAAAACGGGGTGATGGAGGCCTATATTAGTCCTATGCCGACTGAACAAATTCGTGAGGGTACAAAAATTCAAGATGGTCACACTGGGCACAATAATTCCTGCACTGGATCAAGGGGACTGGTTTACAGCCCTCGACCTACAGAACGCTTATTTTCATATATCAATTCATCCAGCTCACAGGCACTTCCTACAATTCACAATCTGTCACAACCATTTTCAATACAGAGTTCTTCCTTTTGGCCTCTCCACAGCGCCGAGAGTCTTTTCCAAGACTCTAGCCATGGTCGTGGCTTACCTCCGCAAACATGGGATCACGCTGTTCCCCTACCTGGACGATTGCTTCGTCAAGGGCAACTCCTATGGCGAAACACTTCAAGCTACCCATTTCGCCATCTCCCTCTTCCACAGCCTAGGTCTCCAAATAAACATCCAAAAATCCATCCTGACACCTACACAACAGATAGAGTTCATCGGAGCTCATCTCGACTCAATCCAGAGCAGGGCCTCGCTCCCATATCACAGATTTCTCGCTATCACACAGCTCATACACATGCTCTCTATTTGTCCCAGGGCACAGGCAAGAATCTGTCTACAGCTCTTTGGTCACATGGCAGCCACCACCTTCATGGTCCAGTACGCCAGGCTACACATGAGATGTCTTCAGAGCTGGCTCAATTTCAATTTCAAACCCAACAGACACATCTTAGGGATGCTGCTAACTCCTCCTTCCAGTGTTATAGCTGCCCTACATTGGTGGACAAGACCAGAAAACCTCTGCACGGGGGTTTCCTTCCAGCAACGATCCCCAATGCTCATGCTCACCACGGACGCTTCCCTAATCGGTTGGGGAGCGCAGTGAGGGGGACACAGGGCACAAGGCCAGTGGTCCGCATCAGAGACGCACCTACACATAAATCTTAGAGCTCAGAGCAGTGAGGCGAGCATGCCTTCACTTTCTTCCCCTCATGAACAAATCTATTCAGGTCTTAACAGACAACATAGCATGTATGTACTACATCAATAGACAAGGGGGAGCCCAATCACATTCCCTTTGCATGGAAGCCATCCGGCTATGGAATTGGTACATACAACGTCAAATACAAATCATTGCTTCCTATCTGTCAGGCTGCCACAACGCTACTGCCGACACACTCAGCATGCACTTCTTGACAGAGCATGAATGAGAGCTGCACCCCGCAATACTTCAACAGCTCTTCTTCCTCTGGGGCACCCTGTCCATAGACCTCTTTGCCACAACCCAGAATCAAAAATGTTCCCTGTTTTGCTCCACCTCACAGCCTGGTTCCTTCATGCTTCCAAACCCATGAACTAGCCTGTTCCGAGCAAGTCCGTACGTCCTCCTGCACAATAGAAAAGACTCCACTCATAAAACCTACCTGCAGAACTGGAAGCATTTCGCCCTCTGGTGCTCACGTAATCACTTAACACCCAATACGGTGATCCTCCGTAACATTCTAGACTACCTACTGAAACTAAAACAGGATGGACTTTCGCTTAGCTCCATCAAGGTACACCTGGCAGCACTTACCACCTTCCATGACCTGTTAGAAGGTTATTCACTCTTTACCCACCTCACCATAAAACGATTTCTCTCGGGCCTGCAAAATCTGTACCCTGAAATTTATCCAACGGCAGCTACGTGGAACCTTAACCTCGTTCTTCATGCTCTCATGAAACCTCCATTCGAGCCCTTGGCTACCTCCTCTCTTCTCCATATGTCCACGAAGGTAGCTTTCTTAGTTGCAATAACATCAGCAAGGAGAGTAGGTGAAATAAGCGTCCTGATGGCCCATCCTCCCTACACAATCAACTCCAAAGATAAAGTCACTCTGAGACCACATCCTAAATTTCTCCTTAAAGTGGTATCCACCTTAACCAACCTATACACTTGCCTACTTTCTATCCCAAACCTCACAAGACTCCACATGAGGCAACCCTGCATACTCTCGATGTCAGGCGAGCAATTGCTTTTTACTTAGATAGGACTAAGCCATTTCGTAAATCTCCACGACTCTGTCTCCATCACCGAAAGATCGAAAGATCCAGCTATCTCTAAACGTCTATCCAAGTGGATCTTGACTGCATCAGATCCTCTTACCGTATTCAAAATATTCAACCACCCAAAGGCATTAGAACTCATTCCACTCGAGCTCTGTCAACATCCATTGCCTTCCTACATAACGTACCCATTTCTGACATCTGTAAAGTGGCTACATGGTCCTCTGAACACACGTTTGCCAAACACTATGCTCTCACGCAAGACACCACGGCAGACACCATAGTAGGCCATACAGTACTCTCTACAGTACTCACTGCCACATCATGCATTTAGGGATTAATAACAAGAATTTTGGTTATAAATTGGGGACACATCAGTTGGAAGTAATAGAGGAGGAGAAGGACCTCGGAGTATTGGTTGATCACAGGATGACTGAGCCACCAATGTGATATGGCCATTTAAAAAAGCTAATGTGGTCTTGGGATGCATCAGGCAAGGTATTTCCAGTAAAGATAAGGAGGTGTTAGTATTGTTATACAAGGCACTGGTGAGACCTCATCTGGAATATTGTGTGCAGTTCTGGTCTCCCATGTTTAAGAAGGATGAATTCAAACTGGAACAGGTACAGAGAAGGGCTACTAGGATGATCTGAGGAATGGAAAACCTGTCTTATGAAAGGAGTCTCAAAGAGCTTGTCTTGTTTAGCCTAACCAAAAGAAGGCTGAGGGGAGATATGATTGCTCTTTATAAATATATCAGAGGGATAAATATCAGGGAGGGAGAGGAATTATTCAAGCTTAGTACCAATGTGGACACAAGAACAAATGGATATAAACTGGACATTAGGAAGTTTAGACTTGAAATTAGACGAAGGTTTCTAACCATTAAAGGAGTGAAGTTCTGGAACAGCCTTCCAAGGGGAGTAGTGAGGGCAAAAGACATATCTGGCTTCAAGACTAAGCTTGATAAGTTTATGGAGGGGAGGTATGATGGGATAGCCTAATTTTGGCAATTGATCTTTGATTATTAGCAGGTAAATATGCCCAATGGTCTGTGATGGGATGTTAGATGGGGTGGGATCTGAGTTACTACAGAGAATTCTTTCCTGGGTACTGGCTGGTGAGTCTTGCCCAGGGTTTAACTGATCGTCATATTTGGGGTCGGGAAGGAATTTTCCTCCAGGGCAGATTGGCAGAGGCCACGGAGGTTTTTTGCCTTCCTCTGCAGCATGGGGCATGGGTCATTGCTGGAGGATTCTCTGCACCTTGAGGTCTTTAAACCACGATTTGAGGACTTCAGTAACTCAGGCATAGGTTAGGGATTTGTTACAGGAGTGGGTGGGTGAGATTCTGTGGCCTGCGTTGTGCAGGAGGTCAGACTAGATGATCATAATGTTCCCTTCTGACCTTAAAGTCTATGAGTCTATCTCCAAAGTCCCACTGACCATAGTGGGAACTGCTATACATTCACCTAGAGTGGAGCACCCACAGGGACAGCACTCAAAGAAGGGGAAGTTACTCACCTTGCGATAACTGAAGTTCTTCGAGATGTGTCCCCCTATGGGTGCTCCACTCCCCACCCTCCTCCTCTCTACTGCATCCCAACCAGGCACTGCTACTGAGAATCTCCGATCAACAGCGCCTGGATGCACCTACACCTAGAGTGGAGCACCCACAGGGACACACATCTTGAAGAACTTCAGTTACTGCAAGATGAGTAACTTCCCCTTACGTCTTCATCTGAAATTTGTGACGAAAGTAGTGTTGAAATTCTAGCTCCGTCCAGCAATGTACTTACAAATTTCTTTCATAAGCCTCATTCTCATAAAGGATGAAGAAAGACTCCATACCTTTCAGAAGCGTGTTAGCTTTTTATTTGGGCAGATTGATTAGATTATCATCCCAACAGTTAATAGTAATTGCAGACAGGATGAAGGGTGTTCCAGTCTCAATTCAGAGAGTCTCATCGTGGATTTCTTCCTGCCTATGTATGTGCTATGACATTGCCAACATAACCTCACCACGTAGGGCGATAATAGGAGCAGAGCATGCTAACTAAGGTGCCTATAACATGTCTTAGTATTCCAGAATGATGCCAAGTTCAGACAACTAGTCCTTTAGACATTACTCGAGTGCACTCCAAAACCACCTCCATGCTGAACTGCTTGTGTGTCATCTGAAGTGGAATGGATATGTGCAATCGTTTGAAGAAAAACAGCTACCTGTTCTGTAACTATTGTTCAGTATGTGTTGCGTATGTTATTCCACAACCCACCCTCCTTCCCCTCTCTATTGGACTCTGTCCAGTAAGAAGGAACTGAGGTCGGGGGTGGCTGCACCCTTTATACCCTCATGCAGTAGCACAAGGCAGCAGAGGGCATAAGCTGCCCCAACAGGTTCAACTAAGGGAAAAATCTCTGGCTCTGATGCACCGGGCATGCTCATACCTGAATGGACGTGGGCAACACATCTTGAACAATAGTTACAGAACAGGTTGCTAACCATTTTTTTAATTATTAAAGAGTTCTGATTTACTGGGTAATGTCATTACAACTTGAACTCACTTCTGGTAACTGAAGTGCCTCATTTATGGGTATCGCATGCATTAATATTTGGCACTAACAAAAAGTTCACTTCAAAATAAAAAAAACATAAAGGTGTGGCACTCACTTTCCTTTACAGACGCTCCCCAGATTACACAAGACCCGACTTATGCAAATTCGCACTTACGGAAAAAGTTCCATAAACCAGAAATAGGATTTTTGAGTTGCGGAAATTTTTGCGTAACATACGGGTATACATTTCCGACTTACACAAAATTTTAGTTACGCAACACTTTCCGGAATGGAACGATTGTGTAAGTCGGGGAGCGTCTGTATTGTGCACTGTCTCAGAAAGGAATTAACATTTCTGGGGAGAAAAGTGGGGTGTGCACAAAGGAACGGCAGTGACATTAAAGGAACCAGAGAGTATAGCTGTTTAATTAGACAGTTGTTTGTATTAATTTCAGTGGAAGCAATACACTTTTTTGAGTACATGCATGACTGACTATTGAGAACTAGTGATTTTTATGAACCTTTATCTCTCTTCTCATGTCTTGCATATTAATTGTTTTGGCTCAAATAATTTAGTCTTACAGAAGCATTTGCTATAGAGCCAAAGGAGTATATTAACAAGCTAAAGTGCTCTGTCTTTGGCCCTCTGCTCTCTATCACCTGTTCCAATCTCTCTCTATCAGGGGCTTTTACAAAGAGTGTAACAGCAGCAAACTTCCAAAGCAGGCCATATGTTACTTATTGATGGGGTTGTGAAAGAGAGTCCTCGATCCCAGTAACGGATGTCCCTAAACAGGAGGAAACCCAATTTTGATGTCTCATTGCTAACAGCATTAGCTCGGGAATGTTCCAGGTATGCCTAAGGCTGTTCCACTCTGATCTCTCCCAGCTGATCGGTTTGTGGCAAGATGTCTTGAGGGATCTACAACCGATTTGGGAGAAGGATATTTAAGTGCTTGCGTACTGATAATTGACGGAATAAATACAGACCGTGCTTCCTTCTGCTCCTGCCTGCCCCCGCCCCCCAACCAAACCTGCCACTAGCAAGGAATTTAAAGTATAGTAGCACATTTTGACAATCACCAGTTGTCAGACGTGTCTCTGTATTTGACTAATGGAGTCTTCTTTCATTATCACTGACTTTATTTCAAGTCAGTGTTAGGCGCTATTTCTTAATCTGTTGCTTTTATAATCATCCCCATGCTCTATAACTTGTTCTCACGTGAGTAATTTTCTAGAAGTATCAAGAAAGCTATCTGCTAGTTTTCCAGCAAGAAGCAGAACTATGATGTGTGAAATAAACTGACCTGTTTCTACAGCCCAAAATTTCCCATTAACTTCAGATGCTGTGTTGATGGGTACCATATTTGGATCTATAGTAAACCAATAGAAGTGCAATTAGTCTCTGTAGTTTGTCTGATTTCAGTGTTGCCTACCGGCCTGATTCTGCAGCCCAGTTGGCAATCAGAATTCCTAGTGATTTCAAAGTGATTTCCCATGTGATCTGGATGCAGCATTGGGTCCTTAGTTGCTTGTTTTCCACATATAAATTGATTGGTTATATTTTGATAGGATGCCTTTCCAACTAAAACCAGTGGGGCAGAATCTCAAAACTGTTGTTTTTTACTATAAATTGCTTTTGTTTTTAAAAAAACACATGAAGTTTTAGATAGTCAAGACTGTCACTTTTGAATTTAGGTTCTTCAGAGCATGTATTGGCAGAACCTGTACCAAGCCAGCTTATTGCCAATGGGCCTTGATTTCACAACAAAACCCATCAAAATATGGGACTGATGAACAGAGAGCATTTTTTCTGTTCCTCTGCAGGAAACTGTAATTAGAATGCTGATATCCTTGACTTTTTACGAGACATTTAATATTTAAACAGTCTCCACTGTAAGTAGGGCAGTAAAGCCAGGTGTGGGCAGGTAATGACTTCATGATGATGACTATTTGAGAGTGCCAGAACTGTTGTTTTAAGCATTGGTTAGTAATGTGGAAGAATTGTAATAGTTAAAGCTATGTAAGTTGCGTAGGCCCCAGAATTTGACTTACCTTAATCTAATGGGGAATCGATAACTGTCACTGAGGAATTTCTGCTCTACTATCAAGTTTGTCATTGAGGCTTCATATGAGTAAAACCCTAATCCTTTTGTTTAAAATTATATATAATTTTTTTTCTGCATAGTCTTCAGCATTCCTGATTGAAGTACAGCAAACAGTGACAGGTCTCCTTGTTGATGATCTTTGCTGATCACTTTTGCTGCCTCCAGGATGTGCAGAGCACCTCTTAAAAGGAAGAGGGGAGATCCTAGTGAGCTTTTCTCAGCTCCTGCTTCCCACTTGTGTCTCTCTTCAACCACATTACCATTGGTGCTGTCATCTTCTACTATCCAACCATAGTACCTCCTGCCCCAGTGATATCCCTCACTCACACCTGCAAGAAGCTTTCTGGTCCCCACAAAGTCCTGTACAGCCAGTATAGTCACTGATCAGTGAAATGCTACAAGTTGAGTGCTAGACATCAGCCACAGCAAGGCAACTGCCAGCCTTGCATGAAATTAGAAAGTGTTGGGGATTCAGCTGAAGAAAACAGAGGAAATTTTTAAAGTTTAAAACTAGAGTTGTTCCCAGGAAACCACAATAAAGTGTTTTTTCCTTCTCAGGCTGGGGAAAGCAAACGGGATAAAATTACACTTTTAACCAAACAGCCATTTTTAATGGGACCACAGAGAGCCTGATGTGTTGAGCTCCCTCTGCTGGCTGTGCAGCAGCGTACTAACAAGCCGTACCTCAAAGCTATGACAATTGACTTGGGGGGTTCAAACAGCACAGTGAAGACACATTCCATTTCAGATCCATTAAAAATGTTGAATGAGGGTCTGAGCAGAGAAGCACAACTACTATAAACGTGGAGAGTTGATTTCCAATCCCTACAAGGGGAAAAGTTGAAAGTTCAAAGCAAAATATTTGTAACTGCTTAACCTGGTCTTTTTTCCCCTTGCCATAAAAAACCGATCCTGTTTCTGTATTTGTTTACTTGAGTGTATATAAAAAGTATTGTATTACTTTGCACCATTATATAAAATAGTGAATTTGAAAACATTTGTCTTTGTTTAAATCAATATTTCATCTTTATTATTGTTTCTTGGGTGGGTGTGAATTAATGAGCAGCTAATTGAAACACTGAGGAGTGTTTGTGCTAACAAATTGGGCTTTCATTCTCTAGAAGTGCCCAGCACAATATGCATGAAGTGTGCTTACCCCACGTACAAGTAATTATAAAAAAAACAAACAAACAGAAAACTTAATCTGTTCTTGAATATTGTGTGCATAATAGCAGCTGAGTCAGAAAGCACTGATGTCGGTTATCAGCTACTCCCAGGTCACTTAATCTCCAGGAAATACCTCAAGTCTCTAGCACCATTCTACATGTTGAAACCAACAAAAAACACCAGTCAAACTGATAGGGTAACCAATGATAAGAGTTGAACCAACATCTGATCTGACCACCATTTCACACTGACATGTCAATCATTCAGAACCTCAGTGAATGAGTGTTAGGTGGCTGACTGCATATGTGTTATTCTCCAGGTAATATTCAAAATACCTTCATGATGGTTTTGTTTTTATACTCACATCAATTAAGGTGCCTATTTTATACTTTATTGGTGTTTGCACCTCCATTGAGGAAATTGTCAGTATTTTACACAATTCTACCTTCCAACTGTTTTAATTGAGAAGAACAAAGTGGGTTAGGTAATTTCTTTTATGGACCAATTTCTGTTGGTGGAAGACAAGCTTTCAGGTTTTACAGAGCTCTTCAGGTCACCATTGAGAAATGTCAGTCTTTTCTAATATGGACATTTTTTTGACTTTCTTATCAAGCAAAGCTTCCTTAAACCATTTATCAGGGCAGATATTACTTTGAAACATATTTACTAGTTGTTTGTTATATACATCAGTGTCATTTATCTCATATTGTATAATAGACGAGACACAGGAGTAGAGGCTCTTGACGGAAAAACTGTTGGCATGCAAGCTGTAAAAACAAACAATGGAATTGTCTTTTGAAGTCATTTTTCACATCCTAAAGGGCTGTTTTCTCTCTAGGCTTAACATTCTCGTGTGTGAAGATATATTTATGAGGCTGCAGCTGGCTGGAAGACTGCTTCCAGCCATGTTGTGTGCAAGTTTCCAGTAACAGACACTCAAGGAAAAATGCTAGATGCCATCAATATTTTTCCTGTTCTGATTATGGCATTTCCTATTTGTTTCAGTCGGTAGTTCAGCAAAATATACAAGTAAGTAAATGGTGTTCTAGGGACACAATAAGACGTCATTATAAAGAGCTCTGGCTCAAAAAAGGCTCTCAAGATTACGTCTGTGAAATGTTTGTAAGTGTGCCTTCAAAAATCTGGAAGGGGGGGGAAGAAAAGTATATGCTATTAGGGTAGATAGATCTTTCACTTACAATCATCTGTTTTTTTTTTTCCAGCTTTGTGTGCTTTTTTTTCCTCCCGTGGATGCTGTTGTGGGAGACTTACCGTAGACTCAGAATAACTTTTAGTCACTAATATACAGTAAGTACATGGTGCTCTCATGTCCTAAAGTTGCTTAACAATCCAGCCAATAACCCCTAATATTCGCAGTCTAAGTAGTGGCTAACTAAAAAGTACCTCATACTGTAGTAAATGCACTGAATATGCTGTTCTAATAATTGTGCAGCTTATGGCTGGGAGTCAATGTGCTCCAGTGGATAGACCACTGGACTGGGAGTTAGATCTCTACACTCATTGACCTGCTGTATAACTTAAAATAAGTCATGTTGCCTCTTTGTAAAATAGTGATGGGGTCCCCTCCTTTATAAATCACTTCTAGATATCATATAAAATGTTTGATAGGCTTAATTCCCATATCACACCCTCGCACAGAAGTGCCTGGAGCGGTTTTTCATGTACTTAAACATTAACTTTCAAATTAAGAAGATGAGAGTTGTTCCACTGATCAAAAATTTAGCCCCAGCATTTTAGAGCTTAATTCCATAAAATTAGCAACCTAAATCCCTATGTAGGCACTAAATGAAAGCAGTCTGAGTTTTCAAATGAGTGCCCACAGAAGTGAGTGCCCAGCACATCTCAAAAATTAAGCCACATTTACTTAGTGGTTACATATGGTTTTAGATGGCTAATTTTAGCATGCAAATTTGAAAATTTTTACCAGAAAATAACTCTTCAAAACAACTACACTTAACAAACTTTGATTAGCTTGTCTACAAAGTAGCTTTTTCAATCTTGAAAAGAATAGGTGAAATGAACTATGTACTTAAAAAAAAAAATTGATAGTTGATCTGGCACTCTTCAGTTTAAAGCAGTGGTTCTCGGCCCATGGGCCACATGTGCCCCTGTTAGCACCCCGTTGTGGCCCAGCAGTGTGCTCAAAAAAATTCAGTTTCCTGCTCCAGTCCAGCAGGGGGCAGGGCCAGCTGATGGGGAAATGGCGTCATGCTGGAGCTTTCCTGCCAACAGGGAAGGCAAAGCAGCCCCCTGTGGCAGGGGAAGAGCTCAGTGGTCCAATATAGGGCTCCCTGTTGGGCAAGTGGGTTCTGAAGGACCCTGGCCTGGGCAGGCCCCACTCCTGCTCCAGTCTGGCTGATTGGGAATCGCTCTTGCCTCTTGGGAGAGGCACAATCGGCCCCGGCCGTGCTGCCAGCTCAGCCCAGTGGACACAGTCACCTCCCAGCGAGGCCGATGAGTACGGCAGGGCACAGGAGAGTGGGTCTCAGTGGGGAGGGGTCTGTGGCAGGGCTCTGGGCAGTGAGGGGTTTGTGAGGGGTAGTCTGTGTGTTAGGGCACTGGGCAGTTGTGGTGGTGGGGCTCTGCAGGGGGTGCTGGGCAGGGGGTGGTGGTGTGCAGGGCACTATGCAGTTGTGTAAGGTCTGTAGAGGTGTCTGGGTGGGAGATGCTGGGCATAGGGGTCTGTGGGGTCTCTGGGCAGGGGAGCACTGGGCATAGGAAGCCGGGGGGCACTGGGCAGGGGGTCAGTATGGTGTGTGGTGCAGGCCTGCCCCCCAAGGGGCATGCTGGAAGCACAGGGCTGGATGGGCCACTGTGTGTCTAGTACAGTGATTCTCAACCTGCGGCCCACAATGGTAAATAGGTTGAGAACCACTGGTTTAAATGAAACAAAGCAACTTCCTCCCTTTCATGCACAAATTTCTTAATGCTGTATTTCTTTAGGGCTCCAAAGATAAATGGAAAAAGTAAATGAGCTTAGCCAGCTGTGATTCCTGGGAAACCTTCTGGTGATATTTTAATGTTTTCTATTTGAGGGGTGTCTTAAATAAAATATCACATGGAGTTTATTAGAAACTAGACCATTTATTCAAAGCTGGCCTAACATATTCAGCTAAATGATGGAGATCCAGACAGTAGCGGACAAATTTCTCTAATTTTCAACTCTTGCTATAGGCTGCATGAGTATTTGAACAACACATAGTGCTATCCATAACTGCTTTAATTTATACAGTGGCGAACAACTGGGAAAGAAAATGACACGGTCATACATGAATGATCTATATTCCTTCCTTCCTTTCTTTTGTATGTTTTTCTCTTTTGTCACCACTTTTCAGGCACAAAAAGTTGAATATCCCTTGTACAGCCTATCTGAGTCAGGCCTCAAACTTTTTCTTGTAATGGTTTTATTACTAATGTGAAACTCCAACACATCTATCTTGAAACTTGATGGTCATAGCAAGAGAATAGAGATGAGCTAAAACTGAGTCTGACAATTGATTTCAGCATTCCAGCTGAGTTAGTTACCCTTTTTAAAAACAAGATGAGTAGATTATAACTTTACAATATGTTTAGAGACCTATTCAGCCATCCAAACACACATACTGAGCTATGCTGTACAGCTAAAGTAGTTGGGCACAACCCTTGAGCTGTCTAGAGCAGTTGTACCCTACTGGTCTGGCCAGTTGACCATGTTTGATGGTACAGGTGAGCATAGCTGTAAACATCTTTTGGGGAAAACATTATCTGTATATAATTACATACATTTGCATAAAATGTTGCTGGATGGTGCTTAGGCTTTCAGCTCCTCTAACACACATATCAGTAAATTAATTCTGCATCACCCCCAGCCCCATGTCAATTAAATCTGTACCCTCCAGCAGCTCCACAGTCAGTCAATTCTGCATGCTCCCAGTCCCACATCAATTAATGGATAGGTATATTGTACATTTTGCAAACTTGGATTTGGGGGGTAGTAAGGAGAGTCATCAGAAATGTATGTTGGTATCTCCCTTCCTGCAAGTGATGATAAAGATCATTGTGTTAAATGAAGGGTGGGGGGTAGTTCTCTTTTATGGACAGACAGCCAGTTAGTTACAAAAACCTTGTTAGTAGCTGTTCTCTACTTGCTTTACCTGTAAAGGGTTAACAAGTCCACAGGTAAAAGGAAGGGAGTGGGCACCTGACCAAAAGAGCCAATGAGAGGGCTAGAACTTTTTAAAATGTGGGGAAAAAACTTTCCCTTTGTCTGTCTGTCTGCTCTCCGGAGAGAGGAGAGACATAGCAGCACTGCTATAAGAAGCTTTAAGACAGGTTTAGAAAATCATTAGATCATACCTAGAACTACTTATCTGAAACCCTAGATATGTAAGTAAATCAGGGAATATGTAGGACAGGGGTGGGCAAACTTTGTGGCCTGAGGGCCACATCTGGGTGGGGAAATTGCATGCAGGGCCATGAATGTAGGGCTGGGGCAGGGGGTTGGGGTTGGGGTGTGAGAGGGAGTGTGGGAGGGGGTGCGGTGTGCAGGAAGGGGCTCAGGGCAAGGGGTTGGGGTGGAGGAGGGGTGCAGGGTGCGGCAGGGGGCTCAGGGCAGGGGGTTGGGGTGCAGGAGGAGTTTGGGGTGTGGGCTCTGGCGCCGCTTACCTGGAGCGGCTCCAGGGTGGCAGCGGGGCTCAGGCAGGCTCCCTGCCTGCCCTGGCCCTGCGCCGCTCCTGGAAGTGGCTGGCACCAGATCCCTGCGGCCCCTGGGGGAGGGACAGAGGGCTCTGCGCGCTGCCCTTGCCTGCGGTTACCTCTTCCAAAGCTCCCATTGGCTGCGGTTCCCCATTCCCAGTCAATGGGAACTGCAGGGGGCGGTGCCTGCAGGCGAGGGCAGCGCGCGGACCCCTCTGTCCCTCCACCTGGGGCCGCAGGGATCTGGTGCTGGCCACTTCCAGGAGCAATGAGGGGCCTGCAGGACCATGGGGATGGCAATCCCGCAGACTGGATCCAAAGCCCTGACGGGCCAGATCCAGCCCACGGGCTGTAGTTTGCCCACTCCTGGTCTAGGAAGATGCGATTAGGGTCATTTCTTTTATTTCTTATTGGCTTGTGGATTCCTCTGTGCTAACCCCCAAATGCTTTTGTTTTGCTGGTAGCCATTAAGCTGGACCTCAAGAAAACCATTCTTGATGCTTAATTATGATATTTGCTCTTCTTAAATCTGGCAATAGCCTAAGTTCCAGATGTATTTTCTTTCTTTTTGTTTTTAATAACATTTACCTTTTTTAAGAACAGGATTGGATTTTTGTGTCCAAAGAGGTTTGTGCACATGTTTAATTAGCTGGTGGCAACAGCTGATTTCCTTTTGTTTTCTTTCTCAGCTCTTCCCCAGAGGGGGGATGAAAGGGCTTGAGGGTATCCCACAGGGAGGAATTCCCAAGTGCGCCTTCCTGGGTCCCATGGACTTGCACTTGGGTGGTGGCAGCATCTACCCATACAAGGTCAGAGAAAAGCTGTAACCTTGGGAGTTTAATACAAGCCTGGAGTGGCCAGTATTAATTTTTTTAAATCCTTGCGGGCCCCCACCTTCTGCACTCCAAGTGCCAGAGTGGGGAATCAGCCTTGACACTTATAAACACAGTTTAGTTATATCTTGGAGTGTGAAAAAGCCTCAAGTATTGGTCATTACATATTGCTCCTATTATCCCCACTCCCGTCCCGATTTTTCACACTTGCTGTCTGGTCACCCTATACATAAGACTTCAGAGTCCATGTTTCAGATTCTTATTGAGTTTGCTGGCTTGAAAGTCCCTCTGGAACACATCCACGGCTTGGATGAGTCATTCAGTCCTTCCTTCGATGCTTCAGTCAGAGAACACTTCAGCCTCCTTGATCACTCAATTACAGACCTCACAGTCGCAATACTCCAACAAAAAAACTTCAAAAACAGACTCCAGCGAGAAACTGCAGTATTGGAATTAATTTGCAAACGGGATACCATTAAATTAGGCTTGAATAAAGACTGGAAGTGGATGGGTCATTACACAAAACTATTTCCCCATGCTAATTTTTTCCCCTACTGTTACTCACACCTTCTTGTCAACTGTTGGAAATGGGCCATCCTGATTATCACTACAAACGTTTTTTTTTCTCCTGCTAATAGCCCACCTTTAATTGATCACTCTCATTATAGTTAGTATGGCAACACGCATTTTTTCATGTTCTCTGTGTACATATATCTTCCTACTGTATTTTTCACTGCATGCATCCGATGAAGTGGGTTTTAGCCCATGAAAGCTTATGTTCAAATAAATGTGTTAGTCTCTAAGGTGCCACAAGTACTCCTGGTTCTTTCAGTTTATAAAGAAGTTGCTCCAGAGGTAGGAAGCAGGATTGAAGACAAAATGGAGAAGATGCAGCTGCCTGGGTTGGTGAAATTTAATTATAGAACATGCCAATAGTTTGGGATGTCTACCCTGTTTGGCAATCTGCTATGAGGTAGGTACTCTCAGGTGTGCGACACTTCAGACAGCATGACCTGGTGAATGCAAAAAGTGTAAAGATCAAATCAGAGTTGAAGGCAAGGAAACAGACTAAATGGAAAATATTCCTGGGAGGTCGGGGGAAAACAATGTCTGTTAGCTATTTGCATAAAACTAAAGTAAAAACCAGTCGTCCTTCAAGGACTGTAATTAGTGAGACAACTTTGCAGGCAAAGTGTACTAAATTAAGGAATAAATGCACAAAAACAAATAAGTTCAGAGCTGCTGAAAGAATCTGGCTGAAAAATGTCACGTTAAAAAAAAAAATAAGAAAAAAAGTGAAAAGTTAAAAGGAGCTTTTTCACAAATTGACATTGCACAGCTCACTGGGGACTAAATAGTTGGGGATAGTGCAAGTAATAAAGTATTAAAAAGTAAAATTAATCAAGTGTTTGAAAAATGAGTGTTGGAAAAAAGAATGCTTGGTGTAATAATGGAACCAACTTGCCCCATTCCTGATGACATGGCATTATCAAAAGTTCTACCAACTGGAGGATGTAGAGCTAGAAGGCCACGCTGCAGACAGCAACACCACTGAAGTTATGATTCTGTTGATTTTTACCTTTCTACCATTAACTTGCCCATGGAATTACGCATGCTCCCAGACCGTGTCTGCACGGGGGCTAGTGAAGTGGAGAGTGGAAAAACACCCCCAGCCAGCAGAACAAAGGAGCCAAGTGTTGGAAGGGAGACAACTCGAGAGAGAGAGACACTGAGAGAGGAGTATGAAACTTTGGGCAGCAGTGGGGAAGAGATAGGCAGGCTTTTGTAGCAGGAAGGTCTTGTTTAATTGAAGGACCGACCAGAAAAAGCTAGCTGACCTAGAAAGAGGCTCCATGTTTCTGAAGAGAAATCATAAGCTGTAGTAGGGAAAATCCCTGAAAATTCTGCCCAAGCCTTAAGAACTCTTCAGAGTGCTGAGGAACATATGGCAATGAAATGTATGTGGTCTATTTATTTTGTTTAGATCTGCATATCGCTCATGCTGTTGAGTGAGTCTGTACGTCTATTGGCTATCACTGTTACGTGCCCCTGAAGAGACTAACTGTAAAGCCAAGCACCCATGCGGCTAGAGTTCTGGGTCACTGTGTGCAGTGGGAGAGTAAGGGAGTCAGTACTGTACCAGTGGCCGGGCAATTGGATGGCAGGGTCTCAGTTCTGAGAAGGGGGTGTTAGACAAATGATCAGCACCGTGAGAGTTTTGCCTACAGACACCAAGCCAATGGCAGTGTTTGGACTCTCTTCAGTCTCCACAGGCTTAAAGCAGTCTGGTACAGCTCAGCTAGATCTGTTATACATGGCTCCAAAAGCAACCATGATTCCTAGTACTGTCATGAGGTAGAAATGTCCCTGGCAATAGCACTACTGGCTAGCTGCTCTCCATCCAGATTTGTCAGCAAAGAAACCAAGCAGTGGGGGCTTCTTAACTGAATTCATCCTGTTTTTTACATTGGGCCTGCCATTTTTCTGTGAAGTTGTAGCTTGGAATCTGGCTGTAGAGATATGATTCAGTTGTGGCTTTGCCCTGGTTTTATTCTTTGCTGCTGATTTGGGCTCCACTCCTGCAAGTCACCCCACATAGGGCAGACCCACGCATTCACACAGAGCAGCTTGCAGGATTGGGTCCTTAAGAGGAAATTTGTTTGTGTCTAGGTAGAAGAGACTAACTAAGCCCTGGTCTACACTACGAGTTTAGGTCGAATTTAGCAGCATTAAATCGATTTAACCCCGCACCCATCCACACGACGAAGCCTTTGTTTTCGACTTAAAGGGCTGTTAAAATCGATTTCTGTACTCCACCCCCAACAAGGGGATTAGCACTGAAATTGACCTTGCCAGGTCGAATTTGGGGTAGTGTGGATGCAATTCGATGGTATTGGCCTCCGGGAGCTATCCCATAGTGCTCCATTGTGACCGCTCTGGACAGCGCTCTCAACTCAAATGCACTGGCCAGGTAGACAGGAAAAGGCCCGCAAACTTTTGAATCTCATTTCCTGTTTGGCCAGCGTGGTGATCTGCAGATCTCATCAGCAGAGGTGACCATGATGGAGTCCCAGAATCGCAAAAGAGCCCCAGCATGGACCAAACGGGAGGTACGAGATCTGATCGCTGTATGGGGAGACGAATCCATGCTATCAGAACTCCGTTCAAAAAGACGAAATGCCCAAACTTTTGAAAAAATCTCAAATGGCATGAAGGACAGAGGCTATAACAGGGACCCGCAGCAGTGCCGCATGAAACTTAAGGAGCTGAGGCAAGCCAACCAAAAAACCAGAGAGGCAAATGGCCACTCCAGGTCAGAACCCCAGACATGCCGCTTCTATGGCTTGGTCTACACTAAACCCCCAAATCGAACTAAGGTACGCAACTTCAGCTACGTGAATAACGTAGCTGAAGTCGACGTACCTTAGTTCGAACTTACCGTGGTCCAGACCCGGCAGGCAGGCTCCCCCGTCGACTCCGCGTACTCCTCGCGGCGAGCAGGATTACCGGAGTCAACAGGGAGCACTTCTGAGTTCGATTTATCGCGTCCAGACAAGACGCGATAAATCGAACCCAGAAGTTCGATTGCCTGCCGCCGAACCAGCGCGGTAAGTATAGACAAGCCCTATGATGAGCTGCAAGCCATTCTAGGTGGTGCAGCCACCACTACCCCACCCCTGTGCTTTGACTTGGTCAATGGAGTAGCACGCAACAGGGATGCGGGTTTGGGGGACGAGGAAGATGATAGCTCACAGCAAGGAAGTGGAGAAACCTTTTTCCCTGACAGTCAGGAACTGTTTCTCACCCTGGACCTGGAGTCAGTACCCTCTGAACCCACCCAAGGCTGCCTCCCGGACCCGCCAGACGGAGAAGGGACCTCTGGTGCGTGTACCTTTGTAAATATTATACATGGTTTAAAAGCAAGCATGTTTAATTATTAATTTGCCCTGGCAGTCGCGGCCAGTACAGCTACTGGAAAAGTCTGTTAACGTTTATGGGGATGGAGCGGAAATCCTCCAGGGACATCTCCATAAAGCTCTCCTGGATGTACTCCCAAAGCCTTTGCAAAAGGTTTCTGGGGAGGGCAGCCTTATTCCGTCCTCCATGGTAAGACACTTTATCACGCCAGGCCAGTAGCACATAGTCTGGAATCATTCCATAACAAAGCATGGTCCCGGAGTTTGCTGGCATTCAAACAACATCTGTTCTTTATCTCTCTGTGTTATCCTCAGGAGAGTGATATCATTCCTGATCACCTGGTTGAAATAGGGTGATTTTATTAAGGGGACATTCAGAGGAGCCCGTTCCTGCTGGGCTGTTTGCCTGTGGCTGAACAGAAATGTTCCCTGCTGTTAGCCACGCAGTAGGGGGGAGGGGTGAAGCAATCATCCCAGAAAATTGGGGGGGGGGGGGGGGCTAGTTGGGTTTGTGCTGCACGTTAACCCAAAAACTGCAGCCCCTCCTCCTTTTAAATGGCCAACCCAATGGCTGCTTGGTATGGGAAATGAGGGCGCTGCTGTTTGAAACCATTCCCACATGTTATGAAGGTTAGAGAAGCCAAAAGACTGTGTCTTACCATGGCTGCCTGCAAGCCAAATTCTGTTGCCCGGCCCTGCGTGAAAGATCTCTCACACCAAACTGGCATACCCTCAATAAGAGGCAAAATGTGACCTTGTACCGAAAGCACATGTGCTGTAATGTTAACAGCAAGGTTTACCATGAAAGAGTCTACCCATTGTTCTCTAAAATGTCTTTTTAACTACCACTCTCCCTTTTTTTTTTCCTCCACCAGCTGCAACTGTTTCAACGCTCACATTATCTTCTCCTTCCCAGAGGCTAGCGAAGATTAGAAGGTGAAAAAAACGCACTCACGATTAAATGTTCTCTGAGCTCATGCAGTCCTCCCACACTGAAAGAGCCCAGCAGAATGCGTGGAGGCAGACAATGTGTCAGAGTCCAGGAAAGCACAATATGAACGTGAGGACAGGTGGCGAGCCTAAGATAATAAGTGGCGGGCTGAAGACGATAGGTGGCGTCAGCTTGGTGACAGAAGGCAAGAGGCAATGCTGAGGCTACTGGAGGAACAAACTGATATGCTCTGGCGTATGGTTGAGGTTCAGGAAAGGCAGCTTGAGCACAGACCACCGCTACAGCCCCTGTGTAACCAACCACCCTCCTTTCCAAGTTCTATAGCCTCCTCACACGAGCATCATGTACCTTTCCCGGCCATCCCACGTTGATGTTAGTGAAACGTCCCTTGTGATTCACCAGGGCTTGCAGCACCATTGAAAAGTACCCCTTTCGGTTTATGTACTCGCTGGCTTGGTGCTCCGGTGCCAAGATAGGGATATGGGTTTCATCTATCGCCCCACCACAGTTAGGGAATCCCATTGCAGCAAAGCCATCCACTATGACCTGCATATTTCCCAGAGTCACTACCCTTGATAGCAGCAGCTCTTTGATTGTGTTGGCTACTTGGATCACAGCAGTCCCCACAGTAGATTTGCCTACTCCAAATTGATGCCCGACTGACCGGTAGCTGTCTGGCATTGCAAGCTTCCACAGGGCAATCGCCACTCACTTGTGAACTGTGAGGGCTGCTCTTATCTTGGTATTCTTGCGCTTCAGGGCAGGGGAAAGCAAGTCACAAAGTTCCATGAAAGTGCCCTTAGGCATGCGAAAGTTTTGCAGTCACTGGGAATCGTCCCAGACATCAGAGCCAGCTCTAGGTTTTTTGCTGCCCCAAGCAAAAAAAATTTTGGCTGCCCTCCCACCAGCCCTGGGCTCTCTCTCTCCCCTCCCCGCCCCCCCAACTGCACCCTCCTGCCACCCCAGCCCTGGGTCACTGGTAACTCGCTCCCAGGGCGGGTCATTCAGCAGGAATTTTGGATGTGCACAGAACACAGACAGGATTGGTTCCCATATGGTTACAGAACTGCAGTAAAGTGGAACAATTTTCAGCTTGTGTGACTGAAGGATATCTGGATGCATATTAGAAGACTGTCCTACATAAATGAGGAAAGTTTAGGTGCCTTTATTATTCTTTTGTTCCATTCTTTGTTTCTATGGGGAATTTGCCAATGCAATATCACTGTCTTCCGTTTAAACAAATAAAACCAAAACTTAAAAAAAAAAGGGGGGGGGGGGGGGAGTCCAGGGCTGGGGCAACATGGGCGTGCAGGAGGAGCCCAGGGCTGGGGTGGGGGACAGCAAAAAACCTAGAGCTGGCTCTGTCCCTACCATTCACAGCAAGCTGCAGCATGAGATTTCAGTTCCACACTCCTTCCCCCTCCCTTTCCTGTTAATTGCGGCTGAGGGAATGCTGGGAAATGTAGTTCTTTCCCTGCTCCAGGGCTGGCTCTATAGGCAGGGAGCTAACCAAGGAACTACAGCTCCCAGGGCCTCCTGTTGGTTCTCAGCTCCCATGCTGGATTCTTGCACCCCTGCAAATTTGCCGCCCCAAGCAACTGCTTGCTTTGCTGGTGCCTAGAGCCGGCCCTGCCAGACATGCAACACTATGCAATCTCACCAGTCTGTGCTTGTTTCCCAGGCCCAGAATCAGCGTTCCATGGCATGAACCTGCCCCATTAACACCATGATGTCCACATTGCCGGGGCCCATATTTGAGAGAAGTCTGTCTCCATGTCCTCATCACTCTCATCGCCGTGCTGCCGCCGCCTCCTCACCTGGTTTTGCTTTTGCAGGTTCTGGTTCTGCATATGCTGCAGGATAATGCGCGTGGTGTTTACAGTGCTCATAATTGCGGCAGTGACCTGAGCGGGCTCCATGCTTGCTGTGCTATGGCGTCTGTGCTGAAAAAAGGTGCAAAATGATTGTCTGCTGTTGCTCTGATGGAGGGAGGGGTGACTGACGACATGGCTTACAGGGTTGTCACACAGAATGGCCCCCTTAAGGATTAAACTCAAAACCCTAGATTTAGCAGCCAATGCTCGAACCACTGAGCTATCCCTCCCCCCACTATTCATGGAGGGAGGGGGGAGAGAGGGGAGGAGCAAATGAATACAAATGAATATAAAACAAATCTGGTCTCTTTATTGTTTTGATCCACTCCATCTCTCTTATACATCTTAGGCTGGCAGCAGATGGTGCAGTACGACTGCTAGCCATCGTAGTCTCCCATTTGTGTCCTGGTGCCCCGGACCAACCTCACCGAGGTCGGCTAAAAGAGCACCCAGGAGACGACAACGACGGCTACCAGTCATAATGCACTGTCTGCTGCCAAAAGGCAATGAACTGATGCTGTGTAGCAATGCAGTACCACGTCTGGCAGCACCCAGGAGATGTACGGTGACAGTAAGCTGAGCGGGCTCCATGCTTGTCATGGTATGTCGTCTGCACGGGTAACCCAGGAAAAAAGGCGAGAAACGACTTTTTGCCATTGCTTTCATGGGGGGGGGGCCTGACGACATTTACCCAGAACCACCCGCAACAATGTTTTTGCCCCATCAGGCATTGGGAGTTCAACCCAGAATTCCAATGGGCGGTGGAGACTGCGGGAACTGTGGGATAGCTACCCACAGTGCAGTGCTCCAAAAGTCGACGCTAGCCTCAGTAGTATGGACGCACTCCGCTGACTTAATGGTCTTAAGTGGGGACACACACAATCGACTGTATAAAATCGATTTCTAAACAATCGACTTCTATAAATTCGACCTAAGTTATTGAGTTAACCTGTCACTGAATCTTGGCCGAGTGATTCTTACTCTGTACGGTCCCTGCTTCTACAGTTGTGCACATGACCATATTTGCTTTTATACTTGTATCTTCCTTGCAAGCATCAGGGAGGTGGGATAGCTCACTGGTTTGAGCATTGGCCTGCTAAACCCAGGGTTATTAGTTCAATCCTTGAGGGGACCACTTAGGGATCTGAGGCAAAAAATCAGTATGCGGTTCTGCTAGTGAAGGCAGGGGGCTGGACTCAATGACCTTTCAGGGTCCTTCCCAGTGCTATGAGATAGGTATATCTCCATATTAAAAAAAAAAATAGAAATCAGTTGATTAAGGAAGTGATAATCTATAATTGATAAGCTTTGTTCTCACCTGCAATCACAGGGGGAAATGCCAAAAAAGACATTTATACTTCTGATCTCCAGCTTTTCAAAAGATGTAATGGCCTGTTTAGTTCTCTTCTTTATGGCAATGGCAATGATCACACTGTGAACTTTTCCTTTTACTGGTTGAGCCTTCTCCTATCTCTTTTCTCTGATCTAAATTGTACTTTGGGCTGAATTATTCTACTATCTCTTTGTCCAGCTCTTCTTTAGGCATCATTCTCATGCCCACTTATATAAACCTATCTCCAGTTCACTCTTTCTTTCCGTCAGCAGGAGAGGTCTTTTCCCCCACCCCCCTCTTGGAAGAAATAAGCCATTTTAACTTCTCTTCACTTCTAATTAAGTAGTTAATCTAACATAGCATATCTTTTCTGCACAGCAAACTTCTTTAATGCATGGATAAAATTAATGACCTCTAAGTAAATATGCTATCCTGACATGCCCACCTATTGGCTTTGATATTACTTTTGTATTCTTGTTCTAAAAACTGCGTTCTGCCAACATCTTCTTTAGCCAGACCATTTGTTCCAAGAGTCACGATAACCATACAGTAATTTATTTCCTCCTCCTTGGTCAATACAAAATGCAAAACTGGCTCACCAGCTTGTTGAAGATCAACTTCTTGACTCAGAAGTTCAACAGAGTTTTTTAAGAACCCTAAGCTGAACAGAACAAATGTAAATTTGCATTAAGAAACTGAAAATAGAAGCTTATTTAGATATGAATTACCAAGGGAGGTAGATGAGTCACTCTTCTTAGAAGGGTTCAAGAAGAGGTCAGACGAAATGACTCTCTTCAGTCTCCACAGGCTTAAAGCAGGATGGATCCCTTCATGGCAGTCTGGCGCAGCTCAGCTATCTGTCATACATGGCTCCAAAAGCAACCATGATTCCTAGTACTGTCATGAGGTAGAAATGTCCCTGGCAATAGCACTACTGGCTAGCTGCTCTCCATCCAGGTTTGTCAGCAAAGAAACCAAACAGTGGGGGCTTCTTAACTGAATTAATCCTGTTTTTTACATTGGGCCTGCCATTTTTCTGTGAAGTTGTAGCTTGGAATCTGGCTGTAGAGATATGATTCAGTTGTGGCTTTGCCCTGGTTTTATTCTTTGCTGCTGATTTGGGCTCCACTCCTGCAAGTCACCCCACATAGGGCAGACCCACGCATTCACACAGAGCAGCTTGCAGGATTGGGTCCTTAGAGGAAATTTGTTTGTGTCTAGGTAGAAGAGACCAACTAAGTTATTGAGTTAGCCTGTCACTGAACCTTGGCTGAGTGATACTTACTCTGTACAAAAACAACAAGGAGTCCAGTGGCACCTTAAACAGATTTATTTGGGCATAAGCTTTCGTGGGTAAAAAACCTCACTTCTTCAGATGCATGGAGGGAAAGTTACAGATGCAGGCATTATATAATGACACATGAAGAGAAGGGAGTACCTCACAAGTGGAGAACCAGTGTTGACAGGGCCAATTCGATCAGGGTGGATGTAGTCCACTCCCAATAATAGATGAGGAACGGTCAATTCCAGGAGAGGCAAAGCTGCTTTTGTAATGAGCCAGCCACTCCCAGTCCCTATTCAAGCCCAAATTAATGGTGTTAAATTTGCAAATGAATTTTAGTTCTGCTGTTTCTCTTTGAAGTCTGTTTCTGAAGTTTTTTTGTTCAAGAATACACCTCTACCCCGAAATAACGTGACCCATAACACAAATTCGGATATAATGCGGTAAAACAGTGCTCTGGGGGGGCGGGGCTGCGCACTCCGGTGGATCAAAGCAAGTTCGATATAACGCGGTTTCACCTATAACGCGGTAAGATTTTTTGGCTCCCAAGGACAGCGTTATATCGAGGTAGAGATGTAGTTACTTTTAAATCTGTTATAGAATGTCCATGGAGGTTGAAGTGTTCACCTACTGGCTTTTGTATGTTACCATTCCTGATGTCCAATTTGTGTCCATTTATTCTTTTACATAGGGACTGTCCGGTTTGGCCAATGTACATGGCAGAGGGGCATTGCTGGCACATGATGGTATATATAACATTAGTAGATGTGCAGGTGAATGAGCCCTTGCTACCCCCTGATACTTACTCTGTACAATTCATCAAGGACTTGTCAGTCCCTGCTTCTATAGTTGTGCACATGACCATATTTGTTTTTATACTTGTATCTTCCTTGAAAGATAGAAATCAGTTGATTAAGGAAGTGATCATCTATAATTGATGCAAAACTGGCTCACCAGCTTGTTGAAGATCAACTTCTTGAGAACTTCTTCAACTCAGAAGTTCAACGGAGTTTTTTAAGAACCCTAAGTTGAACCGAACAAATGTAAGTTTGCATTAAGAAACTGAAAAGATAAGTTTATTTAGATATGAATTACCAAAGAAGATAGATGAGTCACTCTTCTTAGAAGGGTTCAAAAAGAGGTCAGACAAAATGCTTTAGGGAGACATAGCACAGAGGAAATCCTGCATCTTTCAAGGCAGCTGCACTACATCATGGAGTGGTTCTCATCCCTATCATCTTCCCTAGCATCCTCCTGATGAGATTGCTGATGACTCTTCAGCACTTGCTTTGTACTGTCTTGCTGTATTTAATCTCATAAGAACATAACATAACAAAACTGGAGCTCTCTAACCATTATCATTATTATTTGTAGGATAATAATGCTTAAAGGTCTCAACTGAGATGGAGGCCTCATTGTGGTAGGCATTACACAAACACACTGTAAGAGACAATCACTGCCCTAAAGATCTTATTATCTAAATAGACAGGACAGACAAAGGGTGGGAGACAGGAAGGATTCTCATCCCCTTTTTTACAGAACTGAAATGTAGAGAAGTTCAGTCCAGGTCACACACAAATTGAACCCAGTTCTCCTGAGTTCCAGTCCAGTGCCTTAGCCATAAAACTGTCCTTCTATGCTCATCATTCTGTTTCCTATTGTTGGAACTCTGACACTTATTGGCCAGGGCAATATTTCATTTGGTAACTTACACTGGGTTTTCTGGTGTTCTTGAATTGGTCTTTTTTTTTTTTAAATCCTCAGTTTCTTGTTCTGAGAAGGTATTGATACATCATAGTCCTATATGGGGTTTTGTAGTTCCAAAGGACTACATTTAAAGAGACGCTATCAAGATTATTATCATAGTTAAAAAAAAATCGTAACTGTTTCACTAATATGTTTTAAAGTTTTCTTTCACGAAATAAAATGTTAGCTTCAAATACCAACAACTATTTTAAAAGATTAAAAAGTGAACACAGAATTTAGCAAGTCTTGCCTAATTATGAATCAAATTTGAAAACTTTTAATTAGCCTGTTCCAGAATTTGATTCAAGTTCTGATGGGGGGAGGAGCAAACATGGAGCCTGATCCTATGAGGTGTTGTATATGCTAAATTCTCATTGAAGCCAACGAGAGTTTAGGAAACTCTGTACCCTCCAGGACTGAGCCGATAGTTCTGATAGCACAGTTTATTATCCCTCCAAAAACTATGGTGCATTCTCTAAAATGGCTCCTTGAAGTGCAGTGTTAGTACACTGTCAGCTTTAAAAGTTGCATCCCCAACACTGGGACATAGTTTTCAAAACTGGCTCAGCTTTTTATTAGTGTAGAGAGAGCAATGCTGTTTCTGTAAAATGAGAGCACCTCTCGGTTATTCTTGCCCAGCGGTCAGGATACTCTCTGTTAATTTGGCTGCTGTGCTCTTGTCATTACTTGTACATCTGTTGTGTGGTGTTTGCTTCTATGCCCTCTGACTACGTAGATTCAGAGAGATGGGGTCCTTTTTGTAGTAAGAACAGGAGTGTCATGCCTACAAATATATTTTCCTTATAAATACATGCTGATTGTTCACCCATGAGGTACTAGATCCTATCAAATTTCTAAGCAGTTGCAACTCTTACTGAAGCCAGTGTTGTGTTGGCTCGTGGTGGTGCTGCTGCTGCATTTGATCCTATGGGAACATTTCACTTCAGGACAAAATGCAGAGATAAAATTTCTCGATACTTTAAATGACTGCTTCATGGAGCAGCTGGTATGGGAACCCACAAGGGGAGAGGCAACTCTCGATTTAGTCCTGAGTGGAGCGCAGGAGCTGGTCCAAGAGGTAACTATAGCAGAACCGCTTGGAAATAGTGACCATAATACAATAGCATTCAACATCCCTTTGGTGGGAAGAACATCTCAACAGCCCAACACTGTGGCATTTAATTTCAAAAGGGGGAACTATGCAAAAATTAGGGGGTTAGTTAAACAGAAGTTAAAAGGTACAGTGACTAAAGTGAAATCCCTGCAAGCTGCATGGGCGCTTTTTAAAGACACCATAATAGAGGCCCAACTTCAATGTATACCCCAAATTAAGAAACACAGTAAAAGAACTAAAAAAGAGCCACCGTGGCTTAACAACCATGTAAAAGAAGCAGTGAGAGATAAAGAAGACTTCCTTTAAAAAGTGGAAGTCAAATCCTAGTGAGGCAAATAGAAAGGAGCATAAACGCTGCCAAATTAAGTGCAAGAATGTAATAAGAAAAGCCAAAGAGGAGTTTGAAGAACAGCTAGCCAAAAACTCCAAAGGTAATAACAAAATGTTTTTTAAGTACATCAGAAGCAGGAAGCCTGCTAAACAACCAGTGGGCCCCTTGATGATCGAGATACAAAAGGAGCGCTTAAAGACGATACAGTCATTGCAGAGAAACTAAATGGATTCTTTGCTTCAGTCTTCACGGCTGAGGAAGTTAGGGAGATTCCCAAACCTGAGCTGGCTTTTGTAGGTGACAAATCTGAGGAACTGTCACGGATTGAAGTGTCATGAGAGGAGGTTTTGGAATTAATTGATAAACTTAACATTAACAAGTCACTGGGACCAGATGGCATTCACCCAAGAGTTCTGAAAGAACTCAAATGTGAAGTTGCGGAACTGTTAACTAAGGTTTGTAACCTGTCCTTTAAATCGGCTTCTGTACCCAATGACTGGAAATTAGCTAATGTAACGCCAATATTTAAAAAGGGCTCTAGAGGTGATCCCGGCAATTACAGACCAGTAAGTCTAACGTCTGTACTGGGCAAATTAGTCGAAACAATACGACACATAGAAAAACATAAACTGTTGAGCAATAGTCAACATGGTTTCTGTAAAGGGAAATCGTGTCTTACTAATCTATTAGAATTCTTTGAAGGGGTCAACAAACATGTGGACAAGGGGGATCCAGTGGACATAGTGTACTTAGATTTCCAGAAAGCCTTTGACAAGGTCCCTCACCAAAGGTTCTTATGTAAATTAAGCTGCCATGGGATAAAAGGGAAGGTCCTTTCATGGATTGAGAACTGGTTAAAAGACAGGGAACAAAGGGTAGGAATTAATGGTAAATTCTCAGAAGGGAGAGGGGTAACTAGTGGTGTTCCCCAAGGGTCAGTCCTCGGACCAATCCTATTCAACTTATTCATAAATGATCTGGAGAAAGGGGTAAACAGTGAGGTGGCAAAGTTTGCAGATGATACTAAACTGCTAAAGATAGTTAAGTCCAAAGCAGACTGTGAAGAACTTCAAAAAGATCTCACAAAACTAAGTGATTGGGCAACAAAATGGCAAATGAAATGTAATGTGGATAAATGTAAAGTAATGCACATTGGAAAAAATAACCCCAACTATACATACAATATGATGGGGGCTAATTTAGCTACAAGTCAGGAAAAAGATCTTGGAGTCATCGTGGATAGTTCTCTGAAAATGTCCACGCAGTGCGCAGAGGCGGTCAAAAAAGCAAACAGGATGTTAGGAATCATTAAAAAGGGGATAGAGAATAAGACTGAGAATATATTATTGCCCTTATATAAATCGATGGTACGCCCTCATCTCGAATACTGCGTACAGATGTGGTCTCCTCATCTCAAAAAAGATATACTGGCACTAGAAAAGGTTCAGAAAAGGGCAACTAAAATGATTCAGGGTTTGGAACGGGTCCCATATGAGGAGAGATTAAAGAAGCTAGGACTCTTCAGCTTGGAAAAGAGGAGACTATGGTGGGGATATGATAGAGGTATATAAAATCATGAGTGATGTGGAGAAAGTGGATAAGGAAAAGTTATTTACTTATTCCCATAATACAAGAACTAGGGGTCATCAAATGAAATTAATAGGCAGCAGGTTTAAAACAAATAAAAGGAAGTTCTTCACGCAGCGCACAGTCAACTTGTGGAACTCCTTACCTGAGGAGGTTGTGAAGGCTAGGACTATAACAGAGTTTAAAAGAGAACTGGATAAATTCATGGTGGTTAAGTCCATTAATGGCTATTAGCCAGGACGGGTAAGGAATGGTGTCCCTAGCCTCTGTCTGTCAGAGGGTGGAGATGGATGGCAGGAGAGAGATCACTTGATCGTTGCCTGTTATGTTCACTCCCTCTGGGGCACCTGGCATTGGCCACTGTTGGTAGACAGGATACTGGGCTAGATGGGCCTTTGGTCTGACCCAGTACGGCCTTTCTTATGTTCTATATTACTGTTCATTGGGAGTTCAGAGCAGACAGGGGAAGCAAGGCAAAACATTTCATGGTACTGTCTGTGTATTTAGGCACATGACTGTCATTTAATATTAATGAATACAGTGTTGTTGCAGTCACGTTGGTCCCAGGATATTAGAGAGAGAGAGAGAGGATGGGTGAGGTAATATCTTTTACTGGCCCAACTTCTGTTTTTCAAGCTTTTCAGCTCACACAGAGCTCTTCTTCATATCTGGGAAGTGTAGTCAGTCCAGGTCTACACTACAGACCTATATCGGTATAATACATTGCTCAAAAATGTGAAAAATCCACACCCCGAGTAACGTAGTTATACTGACCTAACCCCCGTGTAGACAGCACTATGTCAACGGGAGAGCTTCTCCAATCGACATAGCTCCTGTCTCCTGGGGAAGTGGATTAACTATGTTGCCAAGCGAAGTTCTCCCATCAGTGTAGTAGCGTCTTCACTAAAGTGCTACAGTGGCACAGCTGGCGCACTGTACATGAAGACAAGCCCTCAGTGTCACAGCTAAATACAAGGTGAAACAGATTGTTTAGCATAAGTAGTTAGCACATATTTCAAGGGACCATTGAAGGTGAATGGTGAGAGCCATATAAGTTAATTACCTATAGATAGACTTGTGTCTCAGCAAAACCTTGTTTTTTTCCTCTTAATCAAGCAATGCCTATTATTCACTATTATTGTTGATGTTTATTCTGAAGAGCATTATGTCTCTACTCAATGGATGTACCTATAAACCTGACCTGTGCAGCCTAAGTGGGTTTTATTAAAGTTGATGAAGATGCTAGAAGTACATTAAGGCTGCAAAAGACAGATTCCTGCCCTGTGAATTTATTTTTTGATAATTGTTATTTTTATTACAATTATCAATATAGTATCTGAGTCGGGAGGAACTCTGGTTTTCAAAATTACCCAGGGTTTGTATAAATTTACTATCATACCGTAGGTGCTGGAACTAGGGATGTGAGGGTGGCTCTCAACACCCCCATTATAAAAATTGTTCCAGCACCCTTGTTTACTGTTGCTGTGTAATCAATAACATTAGCGAAGGTGTGTGGTTAGAATATAACCACGTGTTTGCAGTGTGCCAGATGCAACAAGTGAAAGCAAAGGGACTTTTTAACCACCTGATGCAAGATTTTCTCACTTAAACCACAAATCTATACACAATACTGCACACTCCTCTGTAAGCTTACACCACGTGTGGTCATGATAACCAGAGCATGTGTGTCTTTATTTCTCAAACCATAGAATAACTATAGAACTACTAAATACATTGCATATAGTTGGCACTTTTGGTCTTCTCATTAGTACTGCTTCTATTAAATCAGGTTCATTTAGAGCATTCCAGATTGTTCAAAAGTTTGGTTTTCTGTCAGTTTAAAGGAAAAAAATCTACCCCTACCTAAGGTGGCCCTGCAATAGGATTTTGCACACCACAGGGATGTCACCCACAGAACTGGATCTGCTTATTATAGGATTGGGGCCTACAATTTTATTCTTCATCCATTATATATTTTCTCATCTTACACGGTTATATGGTGCTATAATTTAAAACAATACCCTATAAACACTATTTTGTTATTGAACTTACTATTCAGACTTGTAATCTATCACCACCTGCTTTCACATGCTCATACTATACTTCTCCATGCTTGGTTTTAGTCTAAAGCTGAACTTTCCTGTAAACTTTGAGCAAAATTCACTCACACATTTTTATTGTTTAATTAAAGGAGAGGCAATGGAGTCTAGTGCGCTGGCTGGGAGCCTGGGACTTACGAGCTGGAGTTTGGCTGGGGGTCTCTGTAAACCAGGAAGAGGGTTAATTTTAGGGTTACACGTGCCCGCCGGGACTACTGCAACCACAATTAGCAAACAAATAATGGGGCAAAAAAGCTGCAGGAGGCCTTGGTGCTCTTCCTCGCGGCCAGGGTCATTTCGCCAAAGGGCTCAGCACTCTCGGTGAGTGGGAGTGCTCCAGCCCGGCAAGCTGGGTGTGTCCCAGTCCCACCCCCTCCTGCGGCTGGGCTGAGGGCGAGGGCTGCGGTAGCTGGCGCACCAGGAAGTACCGCAAGGCCGCGGCTTCTCTCAGCCACCACAGGCCGGGGGGGAAGGGGGCTGTTGTGCAGCAGGGACCCGCGCTGGGCTCCGGGGGCGCGGCTTGTGCCCGCCCGCAGGGTTATTAGGCGAAGGGCAGGGGCGGGCGCGCAGCAGCCTCCGCTGGAACAGCCCGGTCCGGCCCAGCCGCCTGGGCTCCGCAGCCGCGTCACAGTCGGGGGCGGGAGCCCTTGAGCGCCCCGCTCCAGCCCGGGGCCCCACGCCGCGCCGCCGTCTGAGCAGCCCGCGCGGGGGTCCCCGGCTTTACCAAGGAGCCGCTGGGCCGAGCCGCCCCGGGGCCCGCTCCCCTATCCGGCCGCGGGCTCTGCGCGGCTCCTCCCTGCCAGGGGGCACTGCTGGCCGCCGCCCCGCCCCGCATGTGGGTCGGGCCGGGCCGGAGCTCCGGGAAGAGGTGGGTCCCAGGCGCTGCACATAGATCCCGCAGAAGCAGCGGCAGAGCAGTGCGCGCCCGGGCTCGGAGCCAGCGCAGTGTGAGCCGAGCCCACCCACAACAGCATCCCGGCCTCGGCCATGCCGCGCCTCGGCGCCGCGCTGCTCCTCTGCCTGCTGGTGCTGAGCCTGCCCGAGCCCCCTGCCGCAGGTAGGTGCCGTGGGGCGCCCCGGGGCTGTGCGCGGGGGTGCGCTGGCCCTTGCAGCCAGCGTGGCCGGACAAGGCAAGGGGTGTGGCGGGGAGCGGGGGGGGGGCTTGTTTTGCTGCAGAGGCCCTGGTCCCCGGGAAACCAGGCCTTAGTAGCGATCTGCCTGGGGCGATTCCTTGGCTGGGGAGCTCCGTAGGGGCGTGGGGTGAGAGAGCCCCTCGGGGAGGTTTCAGACAGTGGTTAGTCGGAAAGCCGCTGGGGACGCATTTCCCTGCGCGAATACTATGAAAAGCGATAGATGAAGCCAGCGATGTGTTTAAGGTGAGCAAAAGTCTCCCTTGATTTTCAGTTCACGCCTAGGGACAATCCTTTGGAGGGAGGGCAGGGGATTGTAAGTTCTGGGGACATCACTCCCCTTTATTTTTATTTTCAAACTTAATTGCTGGTTTTAAAATGTGTTGCTGCCTTTCGTATACACTACAGGCAACTCTCCTCCCCATAACGTCTTGACAGTTGCTAATTTATAAAAATGCTACGTCTAGATACACAGTGATGCACAGTGCTTGTACCTGGGGAATGGATTTTTGCTGCTCTAAATCTATGGTAGAGCCAGGCCTTCTGTGGTAGATAGGCCTTTTCCCCTTTCTAAGTTTTATTTTTTTTAAATGGCTAAGCTATGTATCTCTTTAGATTTCAACTTGTCTGTAAACATTTTACTTATTAGGAAGTAAGTCATTCTTACTTGTGGTGATATGTCATTGTGCTGCTGCCTGGTTATCCCAACATCAGGGGCGGAAATCCCCGTTTCAACTCTTGCCTTACAGCAAGCTGTTCCAGTATCCTCACGGGTAGGGGCTAGCGAGAGGAGTGTATTATAGTTTGCCTGCCACCTGCTATCCTATGCTTCCCAGATGTAATTTTGCTTTATAAAAAATGCTAACAGGCTAAGTGTCCGATACACAAAAGTTTTGAGACACAAAACTATGTTTTGATATTCAAATTAATAGAAGAAATCAAAGAAATTTAAATACTGGAAGGAACTCATTTTGTGTGTTAATACAGTGTAGCAATACATGAATAATATGTAACATCATAGAACTCAGAGAAATGCAAAACAGATGCACAAAAGGGCCATTTAAAATGGTGTTTGTCTTGCCTATGAAATTCATTGTTCTGTTTTATACTTAGCTGTGTTTGTGCTGGGGGTGTGTTTTTCTCTGTTTGTTTTAGCTGCGTCTCATTGGGGATGGGAGGGATCATCTGTTTCAATAATGGCTGGCAGACTTATTTTGCATTTATTAATTTGGGATGTTTTAACCCAGTTGACTTGCAGTTGCATTCTTCACAATCTCAGACTGTAGTAAACAAAACCAGTAAAATATTCTTTGTAATTAGAGGCAGTTTTGTATAGGTGATCATTTATTTGTTCTTTGGATTTTTGGTTATTTTTTGTTTTATGTGTGAGTTATCAGATACTAAAATTTGAGTAACGATAATTAAGTGCCACAGAAATTGAGACCTGAGATAATACAATGAGGCTGCTTTTAAAATATAAGCCAAAGTAAGCAAGGTATTGGACTTCACTGTGTAATGTGGCCCTATTATAATGTCTTTTACTGTATCTCCAGTAAATATGGGTAATATAAAGCAGAATCACCTTTTATTCCAAAACATGTATTATGCTAGTACAAATAAAATGAGAAGGAAGAGTCCTTAGAAAATTGATTGTACAGTTTGAGAAATCAACTTGTTTTTTCAGTTAGAGTTAGATGATTAAATTCAGTCATCTGAGCTGAGTATCTTCCTTTACGGTGTTCCATGGAACTGGTTCCATTTCGCAATAATTTGCTGTTTGGCATGTGCTCTATTAGCTTGGTATACAATTGCAAAATTGTAGTTTAAAACAGTTTTGTGCGTGTGTGAGCAGTTAGTTACATGAAGAATTGCTATTGAAACTTTATTAGAGTGTTTAAATGTGAATAAATTCTAGTTCTGAGAGAACATAAGTAAAAAATGAAATTTGACTATTTTAACTAATACCCCAAACTCTCTATCTTTTATCTATTATGTTTAGGGTTGGAAGAATTAGATTTTATCAGTAAATGTCAAACATTGATTTCAGCATATAAACACAAACCAACAAAAAATATTTCCCTCAATAATAATTGAAATTTACAGATAGGCAATGTAGGGGAAACGCTGTTTGAGAAATTATTAGGGTTTGATTTGAGGATATTTACTTTGTATATTTTTGGTGTGATGTTGACAGTCTGTGTTTTTACAAGTTTAAAGTTAAACAGCTTTAACTTTCTGAATCTCAATATCTGTCAATAAATAACTATTGTCTGACCCCATCTCTCATAATTTTCTGCAATTATGAAAATTTAAATTGATGAACATTCAAAAAAAGCTTTAAATCTATAATTATTGAAATTTTCAAAAAATAAAAATTGACCTCTGCCTAACTATGTTGCATAGATTTCTGACTCCTGAATTTCCATTTTGTGCCACTGCCTAAATCTAACTGCACCTTGAGGTATTGCTTCTCAAAGGCGATTATTTTGCTTCGTGATCAAGTTCATGATCTGTCTGATATAAAGATCTAGAATTAGACTGTTCTGTTTTGACGGATTTGCTGCCAGGTGATAATGTTGGAGTACTTACTTCAAACCTAAACTCAACCTTAACTATTATCCCAAACCCTCTATCTTTTTTACTCTTACATTCACTTATTCATATTTATCTTGTAGTATCTTTAGTGTTCTCAATGGTGAACATGGGGAATTACTTGGAGGGAAACAATAAATCCTTTAATTGTATCTGGACTATGTCAGAAGTTTCTGAAGTTCAGAAACAAATAACTTGTTCCCTCCTTTGTAAATGCTCCTTTTTCTGAGAGAAAAGTTATTTTAAAATGACACTAAATGTGGGTCTCGAACATTAGAAACATATAACAAGTCAAGGTTTCCTGTCTGCAGCATCTTGCAATCTAAATTAAATTGAACTCTCTTCAGACATTTCCTTTTCAAGAAGACTTAAGTACTGGATGCTTGGAATTATATTTTAATAACCTTGTATTTGATTTTAAAAAGAAAATGCTAAACACAAAATTATCAATTCCATGGAAATGAAAAGGTGGTTATAATGAAGTACTGCAGATTTAAATGAAAATTATTTAAATTAAAGCAATTTAAATCAGTGTTTTAAATCATTGATTTTTAATCAGCTTTTCCATTTGTACTTCAGTTATTTTCTAAAGAAAGATGCATTCTCATTGGTTGATATAACCATTAAAACATGTTGATTTACAACTAAATAGTTTTTACATTCGACTTGTTACATTTTTTGCTATCTAGTTAGAGCAGTGGTTTTCAGACTGCAGGTCTCGACCCAGTACTGGATTGTGGAATGTAAGGCACTGGGTCGTGGCTGCTCTGGTCAGCACCGCTGACCGGGCTATTAAAAGTCGCGTTGGCGGTGCTGCCTGGGTAAGGCAGGCTAGTCTCTACCTGTTCTGACAGCACACTGCGTCCCCGAAGGGCCAGCAGCAGGTCCGGCTCCTAGGCAAGGGGGCCATGGGGTTCCGTGCGCTACCACTGCCCGAGCACCAGCTCCGCACTGGGGGGGTACAGTGCCTGTGGGCGAGAGCTGGGTGAGAGCCGCGCGCGCCTCTGCCTAGGAGCCATACCTGCTGCTGGCTGCTTCTTGGAAGCCTGCCTTATCACGGCTGCTGACTGGGAGCCACCCAAGGTAACCCTGTGCCCTGCCCCCTTGAGCCCCCCCAAACCCGGAGCCCCTTCCTGCACCCGGACTCCTCATCCCTGGTCCCACCCCAGAGCCTGCACTCCAGCCCAGAGCCCTGATCCTCTCCCACACCCCAGCCCCGCCCTGAGCCCCCCAAACCTCTCATCCCTGGCCCCAGCCCAGAGCCTGCACCCAGAGCCCTGACCCCCTGCCCCAGCCCAGAGCCACCTCCCACACCCTGAACCTGTCATTCCCAGCCCCACCCCACAGCCCTCACCCCAACCCTCTGCCCCAGCCCTGAGCCCCTCCCACATCCCAAACCCCTCACCCCCAGCTCTGTTGGGTTGCAGACATCAACAATTTTCTTCAGCTGGGTCTCCACAAAAATGTTTGAAAACCACGAGTTAGAGAATACTGCACTATATACATTTATTTAAGCAATTATATAACTTAATATTTTCAGATTCTTAATTGTACATTTTTAGTATATTAGAAAATGGTGAATGATTTGTCTCAATCTGCATTAGGATGGTAATTGGAATTTAATTAAACACATAAAGCAACATATACAATTTATTAAAACACCCCTAAACGTTTTGCATACATAAACTTCAGTGTTTTTCCATGAGCAGGAGAGTAAGTTTTTTCATGGTGGGTGGAGTCATAAATAATCATAATTTGACAACTGAGTCAATCAGAGCTGAGGTAGAGACAAGCTATAAAACAGGAGTATGAAACCACCGGGTGGGGTCAGTGGATGGTCCCGTTGAGATACATGATGGTGTTTCCTAGAGTCAGAGGCCGGCTCCCTATGATAACTTTGCCAGCCTGTTGCACCCAATAGCACAACTCCTGGCTGCCCCACACGATCGAGCCCTTAATACAGTACATATGTATTGTGCCATATTTATAAAGCTTGACCTCAAAAATTAGATGTTTTCCCCCTGATTCTTTATATAGAAAAGCAGTCCCTGTAACTCTAATTCAGAGGGTTTTTAGAGACTCATGGATTCAGCATATTTAGTTTTTATTTAAATGTTGAGAGATTTAGGCCTTAATTTGTTGTACATTGATTTAATTTTAAATAGGTTTATTTTTAAAAAGAAATAATTTAAATATAAAAATAAAAAAATCCAATTTAAATAAAACATATTTTTCTCCCCCTGCCCCCCATTCAGTTTTATCCACCCTGAAAATTACACCCACCTTATTTGGCACAAAGCTCAGAAGACTCATGTATAGAAATGACCTCTTACTGTGTATCAACTGTCAAGTTAAAGGTTTTGATTAAAGTAATCATTTCTGAGCCTACTGACTGGGACAGTCCTGCTTCTGAATAATGGTGTTGCTTCATACCAACAGTATGTGAACCCAGTGTCAGGAAAAAATGAACTAGTTTCCTTCCTCTTTTGTTACTTCAGTAACAGACCAGAAAAAATTAGAACGTGCATTTCTCACCTTCAGCATTCTTGAATTGGCACCTATCTATGGTTGGCTAAGCGAATTAGCTGGTTATACAAGATACTCTGCCATGTGCATCAGACTAATAGTGAGCCCTAGCTGTTCAAGTATTCAGGAGTTTGCATAATACCATGATTCAAGAAAAGTTTGCTTTTTATATTTAAGCAAAGGATTCTCAGCAACCTTAGGCTTGGTCTACACTCACCCCCCCCAAATCGAACTAAGGTACACAACTTCAGCTACGTGAATAACGTAGCTGAAGTTCGAAGTACCTTAGTTCGATCTTACCTCGGTCCACACGCGGCAGGCAGGCTCCCCCGTTGACTCCGCGGCTCCCCCGTCGACTCCGCGGTACTCCTCTCGTCTAGCTGGAGTACCGCAGTCGACGGCGAGCACTTCCGGGTTCGACTTATCGCGTCCAGACAAGACGCGATAAGTCGAACCCAGAAGTTTGATTGCCAGCCGCCGAACTAGCGGCTGGGTATAGACGTACCCTTAAAAATACACACTAAATAGCAAATGAAACTATGCTGTGAACACCATTTAAAACTTACTTTTCATTGATCTTATGACAGCCAGCCCTGCCACGGATGGCAAGTTCATATTGTTCCTGATTCCCCAGAGTCACAGTTGCCAACTGTCACGTGGTAAATAAGCACCTGACTTTCACAATAAGCCAAAAATCAAGCTAATCCCATTTCAGAACAAGACCAAAACAAGCCAGTCCCTAAAAACCCCAACACTGTGACTAGATCCCCCCTGGTATGCAGTCTGGGAGTGTGGTGGGCCCACTGTGCACCCCAACTCTCTTCCCCACCACCCTTGCCTCCCCCTTGCCCCTGCTTGCCGGGAGCCAATTTAAAAAAAAAGAAGCAACAAGCTACAATCCAAAAACTAGCCAACGAGCAACTCACAAGCCAATTAAGCCAAAAACAAACCCAATTTCTGCATTTTTTTTCGTGGGTTTGGCATATCTGCCCAGAGTGTGCTATATTGGTGACATCAAGTGAACTGCAGTAGGCTCAAAGACATTTTTTTCCCAGTATTGTCCAGTTTTGCAAGTTTAAAAAGACAAGATTGCAAAACCAGGAAATGTAGTAAAATTCTACACATACCAGAGGCCCTGTAGGCAAGTTTTGTGGTTAATGTCACCAGGAAAAATGTACTCTGTGGTATTGCAGTGAGACTGGACACTAAGGAATTATTATTATTTATTTTAAAGAAGGGCTTCTTAAGCTAATACGCTAAAAGTTCCTAACTAATGAGGCCATTTGGCATGTTTACACAAAGTTATTGGAACTTCATTAAAACTGGATGGGAATTGTTTTACAACACATTTTGTACAGGTTGTATTGTACTTCCCAATGTCTTCAAAGTGCTTTGGAAACATGCTAATTGTTAGCAAGCCTAATAGTTTTTTATAACTATTTTTTCTTTCTCAATAACTATCCCTTAGTTCCTTTGACTTGTTTTGTTAATATCTGGTTTTGAAGTTCTTAAGCTGCATTTCTGCTCCTCAAGCCAAAATGGCAGTAAACTACCCAGAGGGAAAAAAATATCTATTCTGATAAATAGAAAGCATCATATAAGGCCTAATTTTATGTGCAGAGGCTGGGCTTAGCATGGGCTCTGTAATATACCTAGGTTTATATCTATTTTAATAATAAGAAAAATCATATGAACTCGAATGAAAAATGGATATTTAAAAAAAAACCACACCACTTTCCTAACACAAGGCTGCCAGTCCTGTCTTAACTTTCCCTAGCTTAACTTGCCCGTATACTGTTTTCTAAGGGCTAGTCTATGCTGAAAACTTACATTGGCTTAGCTACTTCACAAGGGGGTCTGAAAAATCCACACCCCGTGGGAAATATAGTTAAACCAACCTAGCCCCCCAGTGAAGAGGGCACTAGGGGCAGGTCTTCACTTAAAATGCTGCATCAGCACTGCTGTATTTCTTCAATGAAGACTATCTGTGCTGATGGAGAGCTTCTACCGGCATAGGTACTGCACCTCACAGAGAGGCACTAGCTATGTCGATGAGAGAATTATCCCATCAACCTAGCATGCCTACACTAGGAGTTCGGTTGGCTTAACTGCGTTGCTCAGGGGTGTGGATATTTCACACTGTTGAGCGACGTAGTTATGCCAATTTAATTTCCTGGTCTAGAGGAAGAATTCTCTCATCGACATAGCTACCACCTCTCGAGGAGGTGCATTGACTACAGCAACAGGAGAACCCTTCCTGTAGCTGTAGTGAGTGTCTACACTGAAGTGCTACATTGACTCAGCTGCAGTGCTGCTGTAATGTTTTAAGTGTAGACAAAGCCTAAGTGACTATATGAATGTGAAATTAATAATTTGCATAGCATTTCTTTATCCCAAACGACCCCAAACTGATTTTCAAATTTTGATGAGCTACCTCTGGAGCCACTTCTAGAATGGTACGCAGCTTGTATCGTGTTGCCCACGTGTAGTAAAATACAAGTTGAAAACAGGAAGTGAATAATAAAACATCTAACTGGAACTTTAGAATAAGTATACGTAGGCACAACATAAATTACATTATGGGAACTGTCCTAATATATGGGGTGTTATGCAATCATATGGGATTTGTAATAGTTATATTGTTGTTTTGGTTTAAAATATACATCCTCACAAAAATAATGCTCTTTAGTACATTGTCATTAGGTTATGGCAAGATATGATTACCCAAAATAAAACAAGTTATCTCCCCTGGGTCAATATTAAATATTTATTGAAAACGATTTTTGAAATAAAATAGAAATTAATAGAGCTCTGAAATTGTCAAATACATATTAGGCATATTACCCACAAGCATGATTAAAGAATTAGAAAACATGATCTATATAATGACAGACTTAAGGAGCTCAATCTATTTAGCGTAACGAAGATAAGGTGAAGGGATGAATTGATTACAATCTGGAAGCACTGATGTGAGAAACAAATATTTAATAATGGGCTCTTCAGTCCAGATGAGAAAGGTATAAGAGAGTGCAATGTCTGGAAGTTGAAGCTAGACAAATTCAGACTGGAAATTTTTGACAGTGAGGGTAATTAACCATTGACTAATTTACCAAGGGTTGTGATGGATTCTCCATCACTGACTATTTTTTCAGTCAAGATTGGGTGTTTTTCTAAAATACGTTCTAGGAATTATTTTTGGGAAGTTCTGTGGCCTTGATACAGGAGGTCAAACTAGATGATCACAATGGTCCTTGGAATCTATGAATAAGTGTATGGATGTTTGATATTTTCACATTCAAATGAGAAGACAACCTTTGAAAGGCATAAAAGTCATTGCATATGCTGTGAGCAAGTCAACTGCAAGATTGCATTGAGAGGGAAAAGGTGAAAAACTAATTCAGCCCAGGTACAATAGTTTTCTATTCCATCTGTCACTGTATACAGAACAAAACTCAATGCTTGGGGACCACTGTAGCTTTCAATACTTGAATCCATCTTCATTGATTCAAATTATAAAGCTAGATGCTTATATGGGATCTGAATATTAGGAAAATAACATAAGAGTGGTCATATTGGGTCAGAACAGTGGTCCATCCAGCCCAACACCCCATCTCCTGACAGCAGCCAAGCAACACATGCCTCAAAGGGAATGAACAGAACAAGGCAATCAAGTGATCCATCCCCTGTCGTCCAGTCCCTGCGTCTCGCAATCAGAGGTTTAGGGACATCCAGAGCATGGTGTTGTATCCATGACTATCTTGGCTAGTAGCCATTGATTAGACCTATCCTCCATGAAATAACATCTATTGGATCTACAGCTGAAAAGTGCTATATAGGAGCCAGTTATTTTATTTTATTATATGATGTTTTTCATCAGAAGATGTCAACGTCGCTTAAATAGTGTAAAGAACCAAGTCAAGAGCATAAAAGTTAGGAAATGCCAGAATTAAGGTTATCTGTGCAACCTTAATTTGGCCCTTTTGTGCTTATGCATTCTGATACAGTCTTTAATTACATTATCACACTTTTTCCCCACAGGCCCTTGCCTCATTCAGTGCACTGGATAGATGGTGCCCACTTAAGGAGCCTGTTATTTAATGTATTCTCTTTTACTGTTCCAGTGTGGCCCCATGCCATATGTACTACACTTTATTCAAAGCCTACTCTGAATTATTGATTTCCTTATGGTTCTTCTGTGGCATTCATTGAGTGCTTTACAAAGATAAATTAAGTTATTTGCACAATACTGCTGTGAGGTGAGAGGAGGTATTATCTCCAGTTTACAGATGGGAACTGAGAAAGAGGTTAAGATAGGGTTACCCTATTTCAATAGTGCAAAAAGAGGACACTCCACAGGACCCCGCCTCCGCCCCTTCCCCGCCCCAACTCTGCCCCTTCCCCACCTCAATTCCGCCCCCTCTCCTGAGCTCCCCACATTCCCCCTCCTCCCTCCCGCCCCCCCGGCTGCTGCTGCGCTGGGGAAGTTGTTTCAGATACCGCTGCGGTGGAGAGCGGCAGGAGCCGGGAAAGGTGCAGCCCGGGGAGGAGGCGGTCCCCTTACCATGCCTCCCTATTTTCCCGGACATGTTCGGCTTTTTGGAAATTCTTCCCGGACGGGGATTTGAGGACCAAAAAGCCGGACATGTCTGGGAAAATCCGGACGTATGGTAACCCCACCTCTGACACTCACCTCTCCCTCCACTGAAGGGACTCCCCTGTCCATACCTGTCCCGGGGCCTTCCTTTAAAGGGGCATCCCCATATCAGCGGGTCTACTTGGAAAGGATAATATTTACTCCCTTACACAGTGTGGCTGAGCTGGGCTGTGACAATCCAACCCATCATGCGTACTGTGAGAAATGGGGCACAACACTAACCAAGGCAGTTGTCATTTCAGGGACTGTATGGGCCTCGAAGTTCAAACAAACAAGCTATATAAAGTCCTTTTCTTTACTGGGAAGCCAAATGGAAGTTTTTCTAGAAGGGTATTTTTAGAAATCTCAGTATAATGACAAATTTCAAGCTCAATTAAATAACTTTTTTGTGAAATGATGTAGAGCACAATTAGTAGAGACATGAATAGTGAGAGATCCAAGCTGGTTTGCTTGATATTGTGTAAAAATGTGTGTAACTTTGATATAGAAGGCCTTGCCAAACTAATTATCGAAGCATATGCAACCATCATCGTAGACGATGACTTGTTTACTGTATACTTGTATACTGCTCTATATACTATATCAGTGTTTCTCAATCTGGGAGTTGTGATTTATTTGATAATTTATATGGTAAAAATGAGAAAATAAGCAATTTTTCAGTAATACTGTGCTGTGATATTTGTATTTTTATGTCTGATTTTATAAGCAAGTAGTTTTTAAGTGAGGGGTACTCAAGACAAATCAGCCTCCTGAAGGAGGTACAGTAGTCTGGAAACATTGACAACCACTGCTCTAATTGACCTGGATCAAGAATGTCTTTGTTTTACTTTCTATTTCTATCGTAAGGCTATTGGGATCTCAACATTAAAATACAGTCTCAGAAGGATTTTTTGTATCATGTTTTAAAGAACTTTCATAAATGGACCACTGCACTTCCCCCAAATTAATGAGTCTGATGTTTCATTTTTTAAGACCATAGGTCCCTGCATCTTCCAAATATTAGAGTGAGTTGTTTTCCAGAAACCCAAAGGTGGAAGTTCATTAGCAATCTATTTGTGTGTAATACATTTTATAGTAACAAATAAAAAGGAAGTCACAACTGGTCTAGTCAAATTTGCTTCCTGCCCTCTAGTCAGGGACATATCTCCCTGCTGTCAACAGTTCTCTCCGGAAACAGCAAAAGAAAGATCCCAGATCAATCTATGAAACTGAAAAGGGTATTCCCAGAAATACCGAGAAAATGAATGCCAAGGGCATTTTGTTACACGTTACCAGGTAGATCAGGAGTGAATGCGCCAAACTGAAAACTCACTGCTGCGGAAATAAACACTCAGGGCTAGACTCTGCTTGGAGACAGCAGAACCTGCCAGCATTTGCTGCTCTGAGGTGTACAGTGCCTCACAGAGCTGGGGAAAGGAGGCAAGACCATGGCTGGCAGTGCAGGAGAGAGTAAGGTGCATCACTGGCCTCCCCTCTGCGCTGCTATGGGGCTGAGCACCCCCCTCGCCGGGTCCCCCAGACGGGGGGGTGAGGTGACACCCCCACGTGCCCCAGGCCGGACCAACCCAAGGTAGGGTCCCTGTCCCTTTAAGAGCAGAGCTGGGCTGAGCCGAGCTGGCAGGGGGTGGCTCCGCTCCGGGCTGCAGGCTGATGCCGGAGCCTGGGCTGAGAGCCCCGCTCGTCTCCTGCACCAGCTCCGGGCGAGGCTTTGCTGCGGCTCCCCCAGTCCCCCCGGCCGGGCCGCCGCACGGTAGGGGCGGGTTGCATGAGGCAGGGCAGGACCCGGTGGGGCTGAGGGCTGAACAGGCCCGGCAGGGGGCTGCTGGAGGGGGGAAGCTGGGGAAAGGGTGGCATGGCCTCAACCCCCTGGGGCTGCCTGCCCCGCGGAGGAGGCAGAGGGGCGCAAGCCGCAGCAGGATCCCAGCCCCCTGGGGGAGGGGATCTGGGCCAGCCCAGGGAGGCAGGAGCAGCCCTGGGGGTGCTGGGCGCATGCAGGGCAGAGCCCCGGGAGAGCCCCAGCCCCGCGGCGGGCAGTGCTGCAGAGGAGGAGCCCGTGCTCCCCGGCGGGCGAGGGGAACCCCAGGCAGGGGGAGCCGGGCCACTCGCACCCACCTTTTGCGGCCGCTCCATGCTGCTCCCAGTACTGCTTTCCGCCGGCGCGGCTGCCCTGTCAACCGCTTTTGGATCTTTAAATAGCCGTCCGGGGGGAATTTGTAAAGACCCAAAAGCCGGACATGTCCGGGGAAAGCCGGACGTATGGTAACCCTAGTTAAGATGAAAATTATGCATTAATTTTGGGTGCCCAATTTGAGATGCCCGGGACCTGATTTTTTTCAGAGTACTTAGTGTCCAAAGCACTTCACCCACTGACATCAGTTCGCAGCTGTGAGTGCTCAGCACTTTTGCAGCTCAGACCCTAGTCTCAAGTTGGGCACCCAGAAAAGGAGCAACACACAATTAGTGACCACCTGTGAAAAGTTTAGATGAAGTGATTTGCCCAGCATCACTCGGGAACTCAGAGGCAGGGACAAAATCCTGTTCTCCAGAGCACCATTCAACTGCCTTAACCATGAAACTGCCCTTTCTCCTCCTCCCAATCCCGTGCCTCATTTATCACACTTTCAACTTCTGCAGCAAATGAAGAAGGGGTTCCACAGATAATAGCCACCTTCACTACACAACCCTGATTCATCCATTGAGCAGGTCTATCTTGTGCACTGAATGAGGGTGATCTGCCTGGTGCATGGACACTGACTGAGGCAGGGTCCTTTGGAAAATGTGATCATATAATTAAATACTGTATTGTAAATGCACAAGGGGTTGCACAAGCAACCTTATGTCTGCCATTTCCTAACTTTTGAATGCTTGAGTTTGCAACCTTAATGTTCTTTTAATGTTAGGGTGGTGGTTATTTTTCTTTCGTGTAACATCCAGTTTTTTTTTTTAAAAGCAAACTGAAAAAACAAATTAAGCATTGGAATAAATTGCCTTGGGAGACTGTGGAATCTCCATCCTTGGAGATTTTTAAAAGCAGGTTAGACAACCACCTGTCAGGAATGGTCTAGATAATATTTAGTTCTGCCATGAGTGCAGGGGACTGACTTCTTGAGGTCCATTACAGTCCTATGATTCTGTGATTTTTAGCTCCAGAACTCTAATAGGTCTGCTGAGCTTGTGGACACTGAGGTGGTTCAAAGGGTAGTAATTTAGCTAAATTTGGGCATTTTTTTCATGAGAATGGCAAAAGAACATTACCTGTCAAATTTCAAGTTCCTCTGCTCCAAAGCATGGAGGTACTCAAGCTTCTCAATAAAATGGCTGCATGAATTTTTCCTAACTTGTTTTTGAAAATGGCTGAACCATTTTGCCTGAAACTTTCCAACAGATTCAGCTTGAGCCAGACACCCAGCATGGAAAATTTCAGCCCAAACAATTAAAATTTGGCAAAGTTATAAACAACTGGTTCAGGGTTCTATAACTGGAAGTGTTGAGTAACCTGTGTATCAGAGTGGTGCCGTCAGTTAAATCACTTTATTTTTATTATAGGTGAAATTTTTTCCACTATAGTTTCCTCTCCCAAATCCTTCCTTCAGGATATTGGATTTATTGCAAACTGTAGCTTGTATCTAGTATTAGGCAATAGTGCAAAAAACAATAATAGTGGGTAATAGAGATGTAAGGCCATTGGTGCATAGTACACTTGGAAACAGAGGGTGGGGAGGTCTCTTGTTCTACAGTAGTTGGGGAAAAAGGGGCAAGTTTGTGGCAAAGCTATATAAATACGTGTCCATGAATTTTGGAGACGAGGAAAGGTGATTTCAAATCTGTAGTTACTGTGTGTTGAAAGTTTTATTTACTGTTTTGATGTTTTTCTCTCTCTCTCTATTTTAGAATCTCCACTCCAGTTACCAGCACCACAGAATGTGACAATTTACTCATATGATTATCAGAATTTATTGAGATGGGCTCCTGTTAAAGTGGACAATGGCTCAGTGTTATATACGGTCCAGTATAGTACGTAAGTAAATAGTTGCAGTATACTAAATTGGCTTCATTCTAATAGAGAAGTATAAGCTTATATGTACAAAGTGAGGTTTTTAATAGGTTTTCAGGTACATGTGAAAACAATAGGGAAAGCAAAATTCTTGGACTGAATTATTTCCACTAAACAAGGAAAAGAATGAAATCCTTCGTTTTTCCCAGGTTTTTTTTCACTCTTGTTCCAAACCAGCTTTGCTAATATTCTTCTTGAATCCCATGGTTATTTATACTCAGGACATTCTTATTTTAAACATCAGTATAGATAATAAGACAGAAAATATCATATTATCTCTATATAAATGCATGGTACGCTCACATCTTGAATACTGTGTGCAGCTGTGGTCACCCCCATCTAAAAAAAATATATATTGGAATTGGAAAAGGTATAGAAAGGGGCAACAAAAATGATTAGGGGTATGGAACAGCTTCCATATGAGGAGAGATTAATAAGACTGGGACTTTTCAGCTTGGAAAAGAGACGACTAAGGGGGGATATGATAGAGGTCTATAAAGTCATGACTGGTGTGGAGAAAGTAAATAAGAAAGTGTTATTTACCCCTTCACTTACACAAGAACTAGGGGGTCACCAAGTGAAATTAATAGGCAGCAGGTTTAAAACAAACAAAAGGAAGTATTTATTCGTACAACGCAGTCAACCTGTGGAACTTTGTCGGAGGATGTTGTGAAGGCCAAGACTAGAACAGGGTTTAAAAAAGATAAATTCATGGAGGATAGGTCAAGGAATGGGTGACAGGATGGATCACTCAATGATTACCTGTTCTGTTCATTCCCATCTAGCCCAGTATCCTGTCTTTCGACAGTGACCAATGTCCGGTGTCCCAGAGGGAATGAAGAGAACAGGTAATCATCAAGTGATCCATCCCCTGTCGCCCATTCCCAGTTTCTGGCAAACAGAGGCAAAGGGACACCATCCCTGTCCATCCTGGCTAATAGCAATTGATGGACCTATCCTCCATGAATTTATCTAGTTCTTTTTTTGAACCCTGTTATAGTCTTGGCCTTCACAACATCCTCTGGCAAGGAGTTCCACGGGTTGACTGTGCGTTTTATGAAAAAAATACTTCCTTTTCTTTGTTTTAAATCTTCTGCCTATTAATTTCATTTGGTGATCCCTAGTTCTTGTGTTATGAGAAGGAGTAAATAACGCTTCCTTATTTACTTTCTCCATACCAGTCATGATTTTATAGACCTCTATCATATCCCCCTTTAGTCGTCTCTTTTCCAAGCTGAAAAGTCAATGTTATTAATCTCTCCTCATACGGAAACTGTTCCATACCCCTAATCATTTTTGTTGCCCTTTTCCAATTCCAATATATCTTTTTTGATATGGGGTGACCACATCTGCACGGAGTGTTCAAGATCTGGGCGTACCAGGATTTATATAGAGGCAATATGATATTTTCTGTCTTATTATCTATTCTTTTCTTAATGTTTCCCAACATTCTGTTTGCTTTTTTGACTGCTGCTGCACATTTGAGTGGATGTTTTCAGAGAACTATCCACAATGACTCCCAAGGTCTCTTTCTTGAGTGGTAACAGCTAATTTAGACTCCCATCATTTTATATTTGGGATTATGTTTGCCAATGTGCCTTACTTTGCATTTATCAACATTGAATTTCATCTGCCATTTTGTTGGCTAGTCACCTAGTTTTGAGAGATACTTTTGTAGCTCTTAACAGTCTGCTTGGAACTTAACTACCTTGAGTAGTTTTGTATCATCTGCAAATTTTGCCACCTCGCTGTTTACCCCTTTTTCCAGATCATGTATGAATATGTTGAATATGACCAGTCCCAGTACAAATCCCTGGGGGACACCACTATTTACCTCTCTCCATTCTGAAAACTGACCATTTATCCCTACCCTTTGTTTCCTATCTTTTAATCAGTTAGTTGTTTCCCATCTTTTAACCAATTAGTGATCCCATGACAGTTTGCCCGGTACTGAAGTCAGGCTTACCGGCCTGTAATAGTTGAAGGTATTCAGCCTCTGGGCTTACAGAATGTCCCCTGCCTATCTCATTACATTTTTAATTGGTTACATTTTGAAAAGAGTTTCAGATGCTTTGAGAGAAGGCGTTGCATGGTTATAGAGTAAAACTGATTGAAAGTTGTACTTTTATATCAAATGTTGATTCTTTAGAAACTGGCTAGGTGTAAAGAAAGAAAACTCTCTCTGAAATATCAATCAGTTGTGCTAGATGCAGCAGCGAGGTGATTCCACTGACTTATTCTTTCTTCATTTTGTATTGCAGAATGGCCTGTGACTGTTGGGAAGAAATTAACTGCACAAACATTACAAAGACTGAATGCAATTTCACACATCCAAAGATCAAAAGCTTTTGGACAATTACTTTACGTGTTAGGGCTGAGCTAGGACAAGTGAAATCTGACTGGGTGGAAACAAATAAATTTTTTGCAGACCAAAACAGTAAGTCTTTTATGATCTCAATCTTTCACCCCCTTACAGAAAATATTTCTGGTAATTGTTATTATATTGTGTCTTAGTTTTCTTCACTTTGTATAATATATGAGAGGACTCATAAGAGAGGTGATGGGACCTGCTGTGTTAGGAATCTGTTTTTAAAGTCTATTTCAGTTTACATTGCTATGCCAGTGGTATAGATGCAGAGACCTAGTAGAAACTGGTATCTGTCAACTTTTCTGTAATGATATTAAAACAAGTTTCTCATCTACACTTAGCACCTGAGCTCTTTTCAGCACCAGTTGATGGGGGAATCTGTTGATGACAACTAATTTTCCTAGATTGAACAGAGCCCAGGAGAGCAATAACTTAACTTTTTTATTTTCCTGTAGATTTCGGGCTTTTCTGCGCACCTAATTTTGTGATGACTCCTAAACACATTGTAGCACCAAACACACACAATTTCAAAAGTACCTACATTATGCCCTAGTTCTGTAGTATAAAGGGGTCAGGGATATACAGGGAGTACTAATACAGTATACTCCCGTTTTATCCAAAACCCTATTAGCTGAACTTCCACGTTATCCGAATCCCTTTCTTGTCCCCCAGCATGAGATGCCTGACCTCTGCAGCCTGTATCTCATGCTGGGGGACAAGGCAGAGGTTCAGATAATAGAGCAGACATCCCCAGCCAGGGCTGTGAGGAGGAGGACGAGCCCCTGGCCATGGCTCCTGCCCTTTTAATTATCCAAACAAAATCAGTGTCCCCTGTGCTAGTCAGATAACGGGGAGTATACCATACTGACAAAATAGAGCTTAATGTGGTGGCTGTGTGAACACATTTAATGTTAACTTTTAGAAGTATCCACGAGTTCCCTTGTTATGGTTGGTTTCTGGGCTAGGAGGAGATTCAGTTGTGGGTTTTCTTTGTTCAAAAGTTAAGTCTGAAATAATGTTTAGAGCAGAAGAGGTTCATTCATTATTCCCTCTTATTTCCCAACCTGGGGAATGGATCTTGTGGGTGGGGGCATCTGGCTAGCTTAAAGGGAGCGCAAAGCGAAGGGGCGGGGACTGCATGATTCCACACCTATCCCTTCCCTGCTTGTGTATCCAGTGCTCTGGGTAGTTTCAATTGGCCCCTTGAAAGCCAGCAGCCTTCTCTGCCTTCTCATGTGACACCTCCATGAGGCCAATCCTAAAATCAATTCCTGTAAACTTAGATGTTAGCCTTCTAGCTTGTGTGTATTTTTCCCTATGGCATTCAAATCAGCCATGTAGATCACACCCCAGATCATGTTTCACACTCTGAGCGATGAGAGAGAGAATGTACGAGGGGAGAGAGTTACCTGCCAAGTGAAACTTACAAGCAAAATGTACAGAAGAGAGGACACATTAAAGGAGAGACAGCAGTTGCAACTGTAGTAGGGTATGATGCAAGAAGAAACTAAAAAGTTCATGATCCAAGGTATTAACAAGAGGGCCAACTTTCCCCAAAATAATTTTGAGCAGAGCAGAACCATTTGAATGAAGCAGGGTAAAGTTTATTATTTTTGTTTGTCTGTTACCATAGCATGGATGACGTTTATATTCATTATGTTGCAACATGTCCTGCCATTATAAGTTAAAATAATAAGCAGAGGTTACAGGAGAGGATCAGATTTCTCTTGTGTTATGCTAGGCTTTCTGACTTTTTTTTCTGGTCTTTTAACATTTTGTTTTTTATATATTTGTAAAATGGCAGTGTGTAGAGCTTAGAACCCCAGTGTATTAGGCACTGTAATACAAATTAAGAGTCCAGGGCAACTCACCTTTTTTTCTTTATGCCATGCTATAACAATAATTAGGGATAAACTAATTGCTTGGTAGTCTTGTATTTATACTGGAAGGTACGTTTTAGCAGTTCACTTCCAAACTTTGGTGACCAACAAAATGTTCAATGGGAAAATTAAAATATAACATATGAACATAAGTGTGACGGGTTCGGTCACCGGGACCCCCTTGGGACTGCGACCTGATGTGCTGAGACTACCTCTGAGCCTGGCAGCTTGGGACTTCAGTACTCTGTCTTGTTGAGCCAGACAAGCTAGCCTGCTACAAACACAGACTCCGCTCTGAACCATGTCCCCCACAAGCTGCAGACTTAACTGAAAACAGCTTAAGAAGTGCTCCTGTCTCTAGCACCGAGACACCCAGTTTCCAATGGGATCCAAACTCCAAATAGATCCATTTTACTCTGTATAAAGTTTATACAGGGTAAACTCATAAATTGTTTGCCCTCTATAACACTGATAGAGAGAGATGCACAGCTGTTTGCTCCCCCAGGTATTAATTACTTGCTCTGGGTTAATTAATAAGTAAAAAGTGATTTTATTAAATATAAAATGTAGGATTTAAGTGGTTCCAAGTAATAACAGACAGAACAAAGTAAGTTACCAAGCAAAATAAAACAAAAATACCCAAGTCTAAGCCTAATACAGTAAGAAACTGATTACAGATGAAACCTCACCCTCAGAGACATTCCAATAAGCTTCTTTCACAGACTAGACTCCTTTCTAGTCTGGGCCCAATCCTTTCCTGGGTATAGTCCTTGTTCCAGTTCAGGTGGTAGCTAGCAGATTTCTCATGACTGCAGCCCCCTTTGTTCTGTTCCAACCCCATATATACCTTTGGCACAAGGCAGGAATCTTTTGTCTCTTTGGGTTCCCACCCCTACTTCTAAATGGAAAAACACCCGGTTTAAGATGGATTCCAGTACCAGGTGACATGGTCACATGTCCTGTGAGACCCAAACTGTCATTCTTCCTGGCCTCACTCACAGGAAGGCTTGCAAGTAAACAGAACCATCTACAGTCAATTGTTCTAATTGATGGGAACCATCAAGATTCTAAACCACCATTAATGGCCCACACTTTGCATAAGTACATAGGACCTCAGAGTTATATTTTATATTTCTAGTTTCAGATACAGGAATTATACATTTATACAAACTGGATGACCACACTCAAAAGATTATAAGCTTTGTAATGATACCTTACAAGAGACCTTTTGCATGAAGCATATTCCAGTTACATTATATTCACACTCATTAGAATATTTTCATAAAATCATATGGAATGCAACGTCACAATAAGATCCACTTCTTTTCCTTTTCTTTAAGCCTTGGCTACACTGAGAGTTTGCTCCAATCCCAGCCATTGGAGACTAGTCACTGATGTAGCTGGAGCAGTGCAAACTCCTAATGTAGGCAGGCATAGCTGCTATTCACACTGGTGGGGCCTAGCCTTGCTTGAAATAAAGGTAACCAGCGGTAGTGCAAATAGCAGCTTTGCCTGCCTATACCAGAGGTGGTACCAATGCAGCTACACCTGTGGCTAGAAACAGGATAGATCTCTAGCAGTAGACAAGGCCTTGGTTCTCTTTCCACCATGTTGCATGCATATAACTTCTCCTTGCTTGCATCAGTCTTCTCATCCTTCTTCCTCTAGAATCTTTTGCTTTCTTTTTCTCTTCTTAGCAACTGCAGCATATAACAGTAGTGCCATGATTGAAATACAGGAGCACTTCACAGATGCAGCTGGCTGTGAATTGAAACTGAAACCCCCCAAACATCTTCACCCCCCTTCCTGGGGAGGCTTGAGAATAATATACTAACCAATTGCCTTAGCAATGTGAGCACCGATCAGACCCTTTGTCTTCAGGACACTGAAATCAGTCAGGTTCTTAAAAGAAGAACTTTATTTATAAAGAAAAAAAATAAGAATCACACCTGCAAAATCAGGATGGAAGGTACTTTACAGGGTAATAAAAAGATTTAAAACACAGATGATTCCCCTCTGGGCTCAGCTTCACAGTTACAAAAACAGGAATAAAACTACCACTGTAGCATAGGAAAAGTCACAAGCCAAAACAAAAGATAACCTAACGCATAACCAATCTCTGTGGTTTTAGATGGATTATTCCAGGTATATTTTCAGGAGATGTTGTACCTGGTTGACTTCTCCCCCCATCCAGAGAGGGAACAACAAAAGAGAACAACAAACAAATCCCCCCCCCCCCCCCATATTTGAAAGGATCTTCTTTTCTCATTGGTCCTTCTGGTCAGATGCTAACTAGGTTATTTGAACTGCTTAACTCTTTCCTCTATATTCATGACACAGCCAATATTTAGTGCTATGAAGCTATTTGAAATAATTAAGGAGTAAATGTATTTGAACACTTTATATCTCTTCCAGATAACAGGCTGTTGTATTGAGTAGTTTCTTATTATGTATCAGATCAAAACTAGTAGGAAATGTGCTCATTTTTTCAAATTCCAAATGTTCATCTATTTTTTTTGTTCATTTTCAGCTACTATAGGGCCTCCTGTTATAGTAAATGTGGATTCAACGCCTGATTCACTTTTCCTTAACTTCTCGCCCAATGTAAAAGAAGATAATTTACAATATCTTGTGCGCTACTGGGAGAAATCAACAAATGAACGACATGTAAGCATTCTTCTTATCTCCCATTTTCAAAAGTGATTTGGGCTCCTAAACACCTTCGTCACTTCTGAAAATTTTACCTAGGACCTCTGAGATTTTTCTCTCTCAGGTCTTGTTTGCATTGGGAATTTCAGCCACTTGTGTCCAGTTACTGGAGTAGCTGTGCTGGTTCAAATCAAAGCTTTAATATAGACAGGTGCAAAACTGCTACAAGACCTGATTTGTACATTATCAAATAAGGTGAGCTGTGCCAGTTCACATCATGGCCTATAGACAGGGCCCTACCAAATTCACAGTCCATTTTGGTCAATTTCATGGCCATAGGATTTTAAAAATTGTAAATTTCATGATTTCAGCTATTTAAATCTGAAATGTCATGGTGTTGTAATTATAAGGGTCCTGACCCAAAAAGGAGTTGTGGGGGGATCGCAAGGTTATTGTGTGTGGGGAGGAGGGAGACGGGGGGGGGGGGGGGGGATGGTTTGTGGTACTGCTACCCTTACTTCTGCGCTCTGTTGGTCGCGGCATAGGAGCCCAGCTCTGAAGGCAGAGCTGCTGCCAGCAGCAGCGCAGAAGTTAGGATGGCATGGTATGATATTGCCACCCTTACTTCTGCACTCCTGCCTGCAGAGCTGGGCCCTCAGTCAGCAGCTGCTGCCCTCCAGCCACCCAGCTCTGAAGGCAGCAGTGCAGAAGTAAGGGTGGCAATACCGCGACCCCCTAAAATAACCTTGTGACCCCCTCCCCACTCCTTTTTTTGGTTAGGACCACCAATTTGAGAAACACTGGTGTCTTCTGTTAAATCTGTATAGTATAAGGTAAAAGCACACAAAAAACCAGATTTCACGGCAGAGACCATATTTCATGGTCCTTGATGCTTTTTCATGGCCATGAATTTGGTAGGGCTCTACCTATAAAAGTTTTGCAAACATATGGTGTACTCCAAGTTACTAGTGTAGTTATACTTTTGTTTGGACTACCAGTGGCTATAAGCAGGGCAAATTCACAGTCTAGACAGGTTGGCTTTGGGGTGAATAAACTGCCCACAAATGAGGAATCTTTGTTTTACAGACATAGATTGACCCATTTTTTTTCATTTATGAAATTATCTGCCTCTGGCCAGAGCCATCCCATCCACAGGGCAGACCAGGGCAACTGCCCCGGACCACGTGCTTCAGGGGAATGTGGGGGGGGGGCTGGTGCTGGCAGCGGAGATCAGGCCCATGCCCCGCACTCACCGGCCGAGGCGTTTGTTTCTTTTTCTTTCCTGCTGCCCCCTGGGCTCAGTCTCTGCGGCAGCAGCGAGTGACCCTGCCTCAGCCCGCTCCGCCGGCTCCCCGTGTCACCTGCTGCCGCAGGGTCCTAGCACCCCCACCACTAGTGCCTGGACAGGCTGACTCTGACCCTTCCCTTTTCCAGCGGGATCCTCACCAGCGCAGGGGGTTCCCTAGCACAGGTGAGTGCCAGCCAGTAGTCTCCATCGTCTATCACCAAGCACAGGTGTCCACCCGTGCCCCACACTTCCCCCCCCTTCCACTGCCCTTTCTCCCCTCTCCCAGCACTGTGTGGGGTCCTCCAGTGCCACCTCCAGGCCAGGGCCAGCCTTTATCACGCCCCTGCCTCAGGGTCCTCCTTGCCTTTCATCTCTCCAGCTTTGGGGTTCCCCTCCCTGCAGTACCAGGACCTGGGGTCCCACAACTCTGCTCTCTCCACCACCAACCAGGACTGGGCTCCTCCATCCATCTGCTTTTCCATCTTCCCTCCCAGCCCTCAGAGAAAACAGATCTTAGAGCCCCTCCTCCATGCTAGAGCGTCCTGGGGTCCCCCAGCACCAGGGCATATATAGGCCCTCCAAGAGCCACCCAGTTCCCGAGACATGAGCTCTCAGTGTTGCGAATGCATAATTACATTTAAAAAAAAAAAATCCACTGAGGGTAGCTAGACCATATGCACTTTGCTGCGAGGAAGTCAGGGAAGGTGGATTTCAGAATGTAAGTGGCATGATGCCGATCGTGATCAGTGAGGTACGTTTGGTTTTTAATTATATGAACTTCATTATAATTATATTGTAGTTCTTTTTTATAACAATATTATAATTATACAGCTGGGCGCTATCAATATTTAACCTGCGGCCAGCAGCTGCCCTTGAAGTTCACTGTAACTAGATTACATCTGTATAAAAAATGTTAAGGTGGCCCCAGACATGCTGATTTGCCCTGGGCCCTGCACCCCTCTAGGGACGGCTCTGCCTCTGGCTTTCCAACTACTTACCTGTTTCATTTCAGTTAAACTTCGCTGAGCATTTTTTAAAAAAAAAGACAGTGCCAAGGTTAATGCACCTCCTTCCTTTCCCAGAAAAATTGAGTTTTCTGACACACTTTTAACATACTCCTCTTCCTCTAGCTGACATACAGATGAGACAGAACCCAGACCCTCGTGTCATAGCTTTTAGCTTTGACATTAAGAATTAATCAAGTTCTTAACTGAGCTACCCAGCACTGAAAAAGGCAAACTGCTAGCTTTGTTAGGACTGTGGACATAAAAATGCATTTAGCGTTGCCCTACAGTTCTCCCTGCTAGCTCCATTCTTGTGAGTAGGCAAAGAGATAAATTGAAAGTCATGATCTTCACTGGACAGAACTTCGTCTAATTCAGTTCTTGCTGTCTGGGGCCAGTGGCTCTAGTGTCAAGAGTGGAGGGTTGATGCAAAACTTGAACACCATACTTGCATCTGTCTTTAATCCCTAGATAATGGTTCTGGGCATCCTAGCCTAGAAGCTGGTATTTTAAAGCAGCAGATTTGTTTTTGACGATATTTTTGTTTTGTTGTTTCTCCAACTCCTCCTCCTTCTGCCAAATCACCTTTAACTGCAGGAATTGACACAAAAATACTGCAGACTTTCAGAGGTTCTAAAGGTGTTTCGTGTACAGTGAAATTTTACATTAACCTACATGCATTCACAAAATAAATAATCATGTCCGTGGTAAATGGGGAGCGTAAATAGCCAGATTTTGTTTCATTGAAGCAGAACACCTCTATTTAATAAAATTTGCATTTAAAATGCACTGCAATAAGAAGCTCATACTGTTACACTACTTTTTTTGCATACTGTATAAATGTTAGTTATGCAAAATAATGTTGTGAAGCTTTTGAATGGAAACTCGTGATTTCAAGTTGACTGTATTGAAGAAAACTCTTAATAGAAATCTGTTTTTTGTAATATTACTTGCACTAACAAAGAACTTAACTTTTTTTTTTTTTTTTTTTTAAACAGGAAACAGAATGGACCAAGAATACCCGAATCGGACTTCTGAATCTAAAGCAACTGACAGTGTATTGTTTTCAAATACAAGCAAAACTCCACTTATTAAATGACAACATTGGACCATTCAGCAAAACATATTGTCACAAAACTGCAGCTAGTGGTATAAATCTTATTTCATGAACACCTGTTTTATCCCTTGTGTAATGAAACTGGTATAAAACTTGAGTCTCAAATGGCTGGCTGTTTGAATTTACTGCATCACACAACCAGTACCTGTCTTCAGTTCTAAAGGGCAGTGTTTTTAGTAGTTCAAGGGCATATTCTCATTCATTTTCACATAATGAGTTTTTCAGCAGCTCAATAAATAAGAGAAAGTAAAACAGAGCATCTGCCTCCCTTTCCTCACCCCTCCTAGATAGATTTTTTTTTTTTTGACGGCGCTATTAAGGTACAAATACAAATATATATTGGTATTCTAAGGGAAAATTACTTACTGGTAATTCCTTTTCTCACCTGGGGTCAAATTTGTTTGAGGGAAAATGATGTTACTCTCCCAAATTCACCATGTCCCTCTCTGCCCTATCCCATTCACCTGATCACCTGCTCTGCCATTGTGTGGAGAACCGGGGCAGGAGAGAGATCGGAAGGGAGGGGTGAGACAAGGTTGGGGAGGGCAAGGACAATTCAGAAACTGGTAAAGTTTGGCCAACAGTATAGATGGGACCAAAATGTTAGAATCCGGTCTGTCTATATCTGAGCTTAAGCCTGGTTTTAAACTCTGTTGTAAGGCCTGTGTAGACTTAGGCCCTCATGTTACGTCTCATACTCTAACCTGGAGGAATTACCTCTAGGCATGAGAAGGCAGTATAGGCTCCATGCTCACGTACTCCTTTTTCTCTCCTCTCCTTACACAAATGTGTCAAACAAGGTGCTGCTTTAGGGCGTGATCCTGCAAAATGCTGAGCACTCTGTCTCTAACCTAGCAAAGCTCTTAAAATACAGTAACTCCTCACTTAACATCCTCCCAATTAACGTTGTTTTGTTGTTTTCGTTGCTGATCAATTAGAGAACGTGCTTGTTTAAAGTTGCCCAATGCTCCCTTAGAACATTGTTTGGCAGCTGCCTGCTTTCTCCACTGCTTGCAGAAAGAGCAGCCCATTGGAGCTAGCTGGTGGTGGCTTGGAACCAGGGTGGACCAGCAGCCCCCTATCAGCTCCCCTAAGTTCCCTGTGTGGCAGCCGCCCAGCAGGCTATCAGTTGCCAACAGTTCAGCTGTCCCTTCCCCACTGCCATGTGCTGCTCCAAGGCAGAGGGCAGGAGCTGCTCCTGGAGCCTCCTGCTTGCTGGGGGGGGGTTGCGGAAGAGGGGTGCTAATGTCAGGGTGTCCCCCTCTCCCTGCTACTGTACCCCCTCTCCTTAAGGCAGGGGGGACATGACAGGGCTCAGGACAGAGGAAGCTTGCTGGCAGCAGCTGCTGTCTCAACTTGCTGATCTACTTAAAAAGGCAGTTTACTTGGAGTGGGGTCAGCGTGCTTAAAGGTGCAATGTGCATCTCTCTCTCTCACACACACACACAGGGTGTCTCTCACACATGCATGGTATGTCTGTCTCTCTCTGCCATGCTGTCTCCCCTCCCTCCATTTGTGCTGCCTTGTAGAGTGTGTGGCTACATTAACAACAGGGATCAGCTGAATGCTAGTTCAGCATTTAGCAATAAGGCATTCTCTGGGAAATATCCCACCCTCTTCCACCCACTGACTTCACCATCTCAACCAAGCTTCACAATCATCATTGCTGTGTACAGTATTAAATTGTTTGTTTAAAACTTAGTGTGTGTGTGTGTATGTGTGTGTGTGTGTATATATATATAATATATGTATGTATGTGTGTGTATATATATATTTTGTCTGGCAAAAAAAATTTCCCTGGAACCTAACCCCCCCATTTACATTAATTCTTACAGGGAAATTGGATTTGCTTAACATCATTTCGCTTAAAGTAGCATTTTTCAGGAACATCACTACAACATTAAGCGAGGAGTTACAGTATGTCCTTAATCTTAAGCACATGTGCACACCACTGGAACTTCTCATATGTTAAGTACATGCTTCAGTGTGAGAGTGCATTAGGAGGGCAAGGTGGATCAATTTAAATAAGAGTTAAGCCTCTGGGTCTGCCATTCTGGTACCTCACACTGAATCATTGTTTAATAGAACAATGCAAATTATCCAGGGCAAATACACTAATATTAATATTTCTTCTGCTTAATGGGATTTGGATCTTAGCCTGTGAATTTCTACGTTGTTTGGTTTAAGATTGCAGTGTTCATTTTAAACAAAATTTTGAGAAGTATGTGTATGTCTACACTATGAAATTACTCCGATTTTACAGAAGTTGATTTTTGAGAACAGATTGTATAAAGTCGAGTGCATGCATCCACACTAAGCACATTAATTCGGTGGTGTGCGTCCATAGTACCGTGGCAAGCGTCGACATTCTGAGCGATGCACTGTGGTAGCTTTCCCGCAGTCCCCGCTGCCCATTGGAATTCTGGGTTGAGCTCCCAATGCCTGATGGGGCCAAAAATTTGTTGCGGGTGGTTATGGGTAAATGTTGTCAGTCAACCCTCCCTCTGTGAAAGCAATGGCAGACGATCATTTTGCACCCTTTTCCCTGGATTGCCCGAGCAGACGCCATAGCACGGCAAGCATGGAGCCTGTTCAGCTCACCGCAGCAGTTATGAGCATTGTAAACACCTCACGCATTATGTACTTGCTATTGATGTATTTCTCCTCCTTTTCCCAACAATTTTGGATAAAGTTTGTGTTTCCCATAGATCTTTTACTCCCGTGTTAAAGCTGGAGAGTATCATTTTGTCTTGTTTTTTGATAGTGTCCGTCACTGTCATGTCTAAGCCTTGATTCTAGGAAAAGTTACATGTGCCTTAAATACACTTTTACCAACTCTGGCAGAAGCTACGTATGACATAAGTTATGCAGTTATAATGCAATGCACAATAGGTGAGGCTTCTGTATCATTGTTTTTAAACAAAGGAAGTCTGTAAAAGCCTCCTGCTTATTATGATGCAATTTAAATTCTTATTCAAGACAATTGATTAGTTTTCACATTAAAGTTATCAAGACATGTTGATAAACTTGACACTAGTGGAGTAAAAAGAAAAAGCTTTTGATATATATGTATTACATAGTGATGCTACTTTTTTTTTTTTTTCTCTTTTCAGATGCAACCAGAGCTGGATTTGTAGTAATAATATTTGTTGCAGCCACAGTTACTGTGGTGATCTTAGCAATTGTCTGTTTCCTTTTTATTCAGAAATTTCATCAAGTCATTAAATATTGGTTTCAACCGCCTTTTAAAATTCCACTGCATATTGAAGAGGTATGTATTTTTTATCTTTCTGTTTAGCAAAAGAGGTGGTGGTGTAACTGGAATGAACTGGTTAGGTTAGTTGAGATCACGTAGAAGCTACAAAATATTAAACTCTCTTGCCTTTCTGAGTTTACATCCAAATTCCATTAATGAGTATAGCTTGTTGTTTTTTATAGGTAGTGTGGCTGTAATGTTACTCCAATTTATGCCATTTTACTTAGCTGGAATCCCTTGCTCACTCTGTACTTAAGTACAGATATTGTGGTGTTCCTTTGTGTGAAACTGTCGTAATATGAAAAAAGACTCATTTTTATTTTAAAACAAAAAATTAATATTGATTAATCAGGGTTGACGCAGACCAATTCTTCACTACAGAACTGAGACCAAATTGCAGGTGGTACTGTATTAATAGTTTCTTTGGGGGTTAAGTAGACTTTTTAAGGATCAGTTACTGAATTACAGGTGAGCACGTGCCATTGTGGAGACCAAATATCAGAATCTCTGAGGGCCTGGGGAGATGGAAGGTATTGGGTGTGGGGGTTTGGTCTTGTTTTTTTTTTTTTAATGGTTTCTTGCAATTCACAGATGAATGACGAAAGATGCATGTAACTTTTTTTCTGGCAGGTCATGCGTCTCTGTACTGAAGAACATTTCGGCCCTGTTCATCTTCCTCTTTTTATGTTTTAAACAGGAAATGTTTTTCCATTGATCATTAATTAAAAGTTATGGCTTGAGACATCTTCCACATCATGGGCGGCGCTTGGGGTGGGGGCAGCGTAGAAACATTTCTACTATCAAACACAATCCTTTGAGCTAGGGTGCTTTTGTGATTAAGGAACTGGATCAGGACTTCAGGATCTGGGTTCAGTTTCCAAGTCTGCTATAGATTTTCTGCGTGACCTTGAGCAAGTCACTTAATCTGTGTCTGCCTCAGTTCCTATCTGTAAAATGAAGATGATGATTTCCCACCTCAAAAGGGTTTTGTGAGGATAAGTTTAATAATTTTATGCAATTAGATATTATTATGATGGGCGGATGGGCACATAAGTACCTAAATATGTTCACTTTTTAAAAATACACAGTATATTATGGAAAGGACGGTAAGAGTTAATCTGTTTTCTAATGCTTACTCTCCATCAGAATTTATAACCCTCAGTTGGCGTGGAGGTCATTAGGATTTCAACTGGATAGTAAGCAGCAGAAATCAGGCGAATGCTTCAGCAACAGTGAACCTGTTTTCAGGCAAATAACACTGATAATGATACATATTTAGAAATGATTCTGCTTGTATTATTTGTTTTCCAAGAGGGCTTAGCTGGCCTAGTGGTTTTCTTCTTCTTACAGCAGGGGTGGGCAAACTACAGCCCAGGAGCCGCATCCAGCCTTCCAGACCTTTTAATCTGGCCCTCGAGCTCCCGCCAGGGAGCAGGGTCCAGGGCTTGCCCTGCTCTAGCCAGGGAGCGGGGTCGGGGGCTTGCCCCGTTACGCGCGGCTCCTGGAAGCAGCAACATGTCCCTCGTCTGGCTCCTACGCATAGGGGCAGCCAGGGGGCTCTGCAGGCTGCCTCCACCCCAAGCGCTGCCCCCGCAGCTCCCATTGGCCGGGAACTGCGGCCAATGGGAGCTGCAGGGGTGGTGCCTACAGATGGGGCAGCGCACAGAGGTGTCTGGCTGTGCCGCCGCATAGGAGCTGGATGGGGGACATGCTGCTACTTCTGGGAGCTACTTGAGGTAAGTGCCACCCGGAACCTGCCCCAGCCCTGATCCCCCTTGCATCCTTCAAACCCCTCGGTCCCAGCCCGCACCCCCTGCTGGAGCCCTAATCCCGTGCCGCATCCCAACCCCCAATTTTTTGAGCATTCATGGCCCACCATACAATTTCCATACCCAAATGTGGCCCTCGGGCCAAAAAGTTTGCCCACACCTGTCTTACAGCTATGGATATGTGAAAAGATTGTCATTAGAACAAGTTACCATAGTTAATATATGGCAGTGGCTTCTGTTTTCATATGTATTTTTTTAGCGTTTCAGAAAGTGTCACAGTTCCTCCTTTAGAGCAAATTCCAGGCTTTCAACATCTGAGTTACAGGAAACAGATTTGATATTGTCCCACTCCTCAGGTGTAGCAAAAAAAATCAAAAACTGATTATTTCTTGAATTCATTAAAATGTACTTATTTGCTCTGTCTTTAAAATCTACCTATAAAAAAATAATTTGAATCCGATTAATGCCAGAGATAAGAGTGTCATGATAAAATAACTTTAAATTGTTCCTTGTCCCTGCCCTGTCACCTGTATCTATAATTAAAACTATGTTAATATAGAAGCCAACTAAAATGCTATGCCATGTTGTAGCTTGTAACATTATGAAAGTTTTTGGCTTCTAGGCTTTCTTACTAGCCCTGCAATAACTCCTCAACAATAAAAATTTTTGTATTCAGCTGTCTGAGGTGCTGAGCGTCCTCTGTTTGCACTGAAATGTATTCAAAGACACAGGATCAGATTTCTAAGGGAAAAAAGACCTTTCTCAGATCTAATTAATTAATCAGTGTAAAGCAGAGGTGTAGCCATGGATGGGCCTGAGTGGGCCGCAGCCAACCCACTTAGCTTCCAGGCCCATCCACGGAGCCCCCCGAATCCACAGGTTGGGACTCCCGATCCCAGCTCGGTGTCCGACTGCATCCCTCTCCTGCCGGTGCCATGCACTGCCGCCCTGGTCTACAGTCCCAGAGCTAGCCCTGCGGGGGGGGGGGGGAGGGGAGTGAGGGTGCCTTGTGTGTGTGTGTGGGGGGGGGGGGCTAGTGCTGGGGCCAAGACCCGGGCAGCAGTGTGCGTCGCCAGCAGGTAGGGGATGCAGCCCGTCTGACAGACACCAACCCAGGTTGGGAGGGGTGGATGGAGCTCGAGCCCCATGGGTGTGCCCTGCAGCCTGTGTGCCCCAGGTGCCTGCTAAGTGGTAAGGGGTGATGTGGGGGAGGTGGGCCCCCCATTCCTCCTGCTCCCCCTCTGCAGGGCCCCCATCCTTCCTGCTCCCCCACCTCCTGCCTGAGCATTGCCTGCCTACGTGCCCAAAAGCTAGGACCCAGCCAGTTTTCCTGTCCTAGCTATACCACTGATGTAAAGTGCATGAAACTTTTGTTTGCTCCACATCCAGAAGTGAATTTCTGGTGGCAGGCACGCAGCCTGATGGCAGTTCTGTAGTGCTTTATACTGTGTATAAAATATAGTAGGTATATTACAGCCCAGTTCCTGTACTTGACCACCCAGTCTTAACATTTGAGATGTCAGCCAACTTGAACACTTACCTGTGAAATTAGATAACTCTAGCTAATAGAATGCTGTGATTAATCAACATGTAATGTACTCTATTGACTTGCATTATATTGATGAAGAATGTATCACTGGATACTTTGACTAATTCAGCAACTAAAAGTTTCCAACTTAGAGCTGTAACACTTAAATTTTGTTGGTAATGTCAGAGCTCTATTTGTAGGTGACAGGCTATCAAATGGTTAATTTGTGGTGTGTTTTGCTTTTAAAAGATAGTTGGAGTAGGTCATGTTTGAAAGTTGTTTCATGACAAGTGTCTCTAAGATGGGAAATAGGCTTTTAAAACATTTAATGCTGTGTATTGATGAAACTGGTTGTCATAATGGAAACCTTTTAAACCAATTAGAACACTGTGTTTTGTGGGAAAATGACTTAACAGTCAAGTCTGAGCTAATCAGGTTAGGAAAAAAACACCTTAGTTTGCTGTACTGTTAGTTTAAATACCTGTTTGACCTTTGATTTAGGGTTGGGTTTTTTGTTTTTTTTTTTAAAGCTCTTTGCATTTATTTCAACATTGCACTAGTACTGTGTTTCTATCAAGTGAGTCACAGGTGTGCACCTATGCTCACAAGTACAGAGTCTGATTACTGTGTACGTGTGATTATGCAGCCTCAAGTTCTGTGTGATGGACACATTTTTGAAAGGACTATTGATAGTAGCTTTGGTTTTTGTAATGTGACCTCTAAATACAGCCAACTTTTAAGATCACCCTCTCCAAATTATTGCACTAAAAATTGCTCCATATAGATACTGTAAACACAGTACAGTTGTGAAATGTATGTTAACTATGTAGGTAGAGTGAAAGTAAGTTCGGATGCTTCTATATTAAAGTGATATTTTAGCATGGAGAAATTCCTACTCTGGGTAGATAAAGTGGTAAGAAACTACAGAATGCTCCTGATGCATATGTGGCTAAAATTACGAAGTAGTTAGAGGCTGGAAAATCCCTACTAAATTTACTTTCATTTTGCCTTGCCAAGTTTTCTCAGCTGATATCAACAGATGATAAGAAATAGAATGGAAATTCCCCAGTTCAGTATGAAATGAAAGATGCTTCAGGTTTTTTCTGCTGTCTTCCAGTAACCAGCAGAATCCCAGTAAATTTAACAGAAAAGTACATTGGGACATTTGTGGTCATTTAAAAATGATTAATCGTATATCAGATTAACTTCTCAGAGTTATTCCTGTCATCAAAAGTAGGAATGATTCTAACACGAAAATACTTGAAGGCCAAATTCTGCAGTCCTAATTCAGGCAAAATTCTTAGTGACTTCAGTGGAAAGTCAGTGACTAAGGACTGCAGGGTTTGCTCATTAGTTTGTGGGGATTTGTTTGCATAAAAAAAAAATCTACATTGCAAGAAACATTATTAATATTGCAAAGTCAAGCACTTAGAATTTGGGAACTACCCAAAATAAGGTTGCTGCTGCAACTTTAATTAAACTCCCATGTATGTATGATCAAACATGACTTTTTCCACAGAATCTCTGTCTCATTCAATGAGTGGGTTATTCAATATTTCTTTTTATCCCCCTCATTCTGTGTGTGGCCCCACGCACTTCATTTACTGCACACCCTTCAAACTCTGCTTTCCCCATACCATCTTTAGTGCTTCACAAATGTCAATGAATTTATCTTCACAACACGCCTGAGATGGTTGGGTAATATTCCCATTTTATGGCTGGAGAGCTGAGGTACAGAGAGAGTGAGGCCAAAATTACCAAGTATCCACTAATTTTGGGTGCCTAACTGAAGACATCTGGGGGCCTGATTTTTCAGAGAACTTGATATTTTTATAGCATGTTATGTGTTGGAAGTCAATGGGAGCTGTGCTCTCAATTGCTGGTGTGAATGCTTAGCGCTTCTGCACATCTGGTGCCAAGTGGCTCATTTCAGGCATCCAGAACTGGAACACAGAGGCTTGGTCTCCATTACCAACTTATGTTGGTATAACTGTTACACCTGGGGGAATTCTGTGCCACTGCGCATGCACAGAATTCATGTCTCCCACAGATTTCTTTGCTTCCCTGCAGAAAAATGACTTTCTGACAGGGAAGCAAAGGATTGCTTTTGTGGCTTTCAAGTGACCCTCCCCAGAGGGAGAGACTGGGGAAGACCCAGCTGGTGGCTCCTACCCTGCACCAGGCTCAGCTGCTAGTCCCAGCAGAGTTGGGGAGGATGGGACTTCCTCTTCCCCTGCACAGCCGGCACCCAAAGTCAGGTCAGACCTACCTCCAGATTTCTCCCCAGGCTCCAGGAAGCTCTGCAAACTCTTCCACACACCACCCTTCCCCCCCACTTCCTGCACCCATTGCTCCTCAGCTCTAGGGGGAGGGAACACTGTATGGGGAACTGCTCCCCCATCTGCCCGACCCCCGTGCATCGAGACACAGATCCTCCCACCGAGCCTCAGCCCCCCCGCACACCCAGAGCCCCACTCCCCCTGCACCTGGACCACCATGACGAGTTACTCGGATCCCCACCCCACTGATCCCCACTCCCCCAGCATCTAGACTGCACCACTGAGCTCTAACCACCTTCACCGGGACCCCCCTGCAGAGTCCTATTACCATTGCACCTGGAACCCCCCAACAAGCCCCTGTGCATCCAGAACCCCCCACTCCTGGAGCCCCCACTGAGCCACCTGCACCCAGATTGCCCCACACAGAACCCTCCCAACCCACACTTGGATCCCCCCGCACTAAGCCCCTCCACACTTGGATCCTGCCTTACTGAGCCTGCCTGCCTGCCCACCCCGCTGTGCCTGGCACGGAGGGGCAGGGCCCTGGGGTGTTTTGGGGGCAGGCCTGGTCCTTGTGCTATGTCAGGGTTGGGTGCAGCCTCACAAACTTTTTGTGGGCAAACTTTTTGGCCCGAGGGCCACATTGGGGTTGCAAAACTGTATGGAGGGCTGGGTAGTGAAGGCTGTGCCTCCCCAAAGAGCCTGGTCCTCGCCCCCTATCTGACTTCTCCCACTTCCTGCCCCCTTACTGCCTTCTCAGAACCCCCGACCCATCCAACCCCCCCTCACTCCTTGTCCCCTAACCACCCCCTCCCAGGACCCCCAACCGCCCCCCAGGACCTCACCCCCTATCCAACCCCCGCTGCTCCCAGTCCCCTGACTGCCCTGCCCCCTATCCACACCCCTGACCTCTAACCGCCCCCGGAACCCCAACCCCATCCAACCCCCCTGGTCCCAGTCCCCTGACCCCTATCCACACCCCCGCCCCCCTGAGATTCCCACGGTTATCCAACCCCCCCACACACACATGTTCCCCACCCCCCAGAACCTCTGTCCCATCCAACCACTCCCTGTCCCCTGACTTTCCCTTGGGACCCCCTGCCCCTTATCCAACCCCCAGCCCCCTTACCATGCTGCTCAGAGCAGCATGTCTGACAGCCGTGCCACCCGGCCGGAGCCAGACACGCTGCCGTGCTGCTTGGCAGGAGCGCACAACCCCGCTGCCCAGAGCGCTGCCCACATGGTGGCGTGGCTGCCGCGGAGGGGCCAGAGGCTAGCCTCCCCGGCTGGGAGCTCAAGGGCAGACAGGACAGTCCTGTGGGCCGTAGTTTGCCCACCTCTGGGCTAGAGCATCTCAACAGAACAGTTGCAAGAACATTTTTAACACATGCAAAACATATTTTTCTGTAATCTCCTTCTTGGAAATGGCTGAATTTTTTTTTAAACTCCCCTCCCCCTTCCTCTCCCCTGCCCCCCCCAAATAATCAGCCTGAAGCTGACACAATTAAAGTACAGCAAAATTATAAACAATGGAAAATAGGGTTTTATAATGGAGAAGTGTTGGGTAACCTTAATTTATGGTTTCGGAGTAGCAGCCGTGTTAGTCTGTATCCGCAAAAAGAACAGGAGTACTTGTGGCACCTTAGAGACTAACAAATTTATTAGAGCATAAGCTTTCGTGGACTACAGCCCACTTCTTCTTAATTTATGGGTGGCATATCAGCTCCTCAGATAATTACACATGTTCCTAAACCATATAGCATGAGGTTGGTCTGTTATAGCATTTGTTCTGCAGAGTGAATTATAACTAATTACTGTTTTTTGCTTTTTTTTAGTATTTAAAGGATCCTGAAATGCCTGTTTTAGAAGAATTGCAGAATAATTGTGCTGAGGAAGATCCTGGGGACTCCTTGTCAGTTGTTTCCAATGCAGAAGGAAGTCAAGCCCTTCTGAACACAAATGTTCAGTCAGACAGCAGATCCATTGAAAGTGAAAAAACTTAATTACATTGTGGTAGAAGCACCTGTACCAGTGGTATTGCCTTGATGCTCTAGAAAGATGATAGTGTCACTGTTGACAAACCAAGTTGTGGGAGTCTTGACTTCCTGAGAACATTGTGTAACCTTGAGTGAGGTTTTTTTAATGGTTTCTACTGCACTTCACCATATAAAGTGCCTTCTCCAGGAGAGACTTTTTAAAAACAGATTTGAATGTGAACTGGAAATGAACACTAAAAGAGCCAGAAAAGGACAACAACATGATTGGAGTTAAATGGCTGCATTTGAACATCTTTGCAGAAATGACTGCACTATTACTATGAACATTGTTGTTGGTTATTAGGTTTGTCTAGGTTCTAACAAATCTTAGTGGACCGTAGCACTTTATGGTAGGATATGGTACAGGAAAAGATTTAATTTAGTGGATTATTGCACCATGAATGACTATTGGTCTTGGTCCATCAGTACGTTTATATAAAGTCTGTCCCTTAACACACAGCAAGTTAGCACTCAGAAAATGACACTTAAACTTTTACATATGTGAAAAATTGCTCTGTGTATGGTGCTCTATATCTGACGGAAATAGTATGTTTTCAGGAGTCCATTTTAAGTGTGCGCCCCCCCCCTTTTTTTTTTTTTTTACAAAAAAGTTGTTCCAGTAAAAAATGAGATTTATATGAGCTGAAGAGAAACCAGGACATAATTCACTCCCAGTTAGGGAACCATCATGGAAGGAGTACTTGCAGGGACAGACAGGTTGGATCACTTCTCCCCTGAGCCTTCTGATGCTTGCACAACAATGGCATTAATTTCTTCTAGGACTGCTGTTTGGAGACATTCTTTCTGTAGGCATCACATCCTTTACGATGAAATGAAATCCTAAAGCTTGTATCAGACACTAAAATATAATATGTTTGGCTACCTGGAGAGCCCTTCCTAAAGTCATTCAACTGAACTTGTCAGGTTTTGATGCACATGAACCAAACCTTCCTGTGTAGTCAGAGTACACATGGGCAAGATGTGTCAAAGATAGGGTTTACCCACAACTAGTAGACACTAAGAACAAAGCCATGGTTCCCTCACCTGCTCAAGCAAGTTGTGACTGCTAGTGAAGACAAGACCCGGGATGTGGAGTATGGCTGTTTGGGAAATGAAGCATCCGGAAATTCTTTACACGACTTTATTGTATACGTGAAAATCTTGCTGTTAAAAATCCTACAGTGTGTATCGGAATATTATTTGGATTGATAATTAATAGAAATAATTTAAATATGGAAAAAGTAGTTTAATGTGTTTTGTTTCTATGATTTTTTTGCTTCAAATTCCATGTGGTCATTTGTGTTCATTTAGAATCTAATCAGTGCCTAAATTAGGAAGAAAGGACTTCTTTTATATGACTGTTATGAAGAGCAGAGCTTTATGGGTGGAGATATGGTAAATTAGCATTATAGAATGCCCTTTCAGTGCCTCTCTTCTTCATTTTCCAGATTGACCCTTTATTCCTATGAAAATAAGGTTCAGTTCTGGTTCTTGACAGAATTTAAAAATAAGCACAGTGGCAGTCTGCTCCTGTCTGGGATGGGGAGAAGTGCTTCTGGGGCTCCAAACTAAAATTCCGTTCACTTTAAACAATGTATATGATCAAATGTGACTCATCACTTTCAAATTCAGTTACTTCATAAAACATTTTCCAAACATTCACCTCATGTGTTTTAACTTATTGCTTTCAACAAGATAGTGTTTTTTTCCAGTTCTGGTAATGTGGTCTATGTTAAAGTTATCCTCATGATTAAGGCTAAGATTTAGACAGGGGTATTTTTGGTGAAAGTCATGGTCAGGTCACGGGCAATAAATAAAAATTCACGGCCGTGACCTGTCCATGACTTTTCTCAAAAATACCCCTGGCTAAATCTCTACTTCTGAGGCCTTGATTTTCAGGGGGGGACCTGGCTGGGGGGAGAGGGGAGGGGCTGCTCCAGTGCTGGGGGTTGACTGCCCCCCAGCTGCCACTCTCCAAACACCCTCCAGGCGCCCCTGGGACTGCTGCTGCTCGGGTGGTCACCAAAGCACTCCTCGGAGCCAGCCACACCAGCCGCTGTTCCAGCGGTCCCTGGAACCAGCTGCTTGGGGCCGCCCAAGCAGCGGCCAGTGCAGCTGGCCCCGGGGCAGCCTCTGGGACTACCTGGGGCCGCCCCCAGAACTGCTGCTTGGGCGGTCCCCGGGACCAGCCGCTGCTCACATGGTCCCTGTAGCCAGTTGCCCAGAGCCTCCTGAGCAACAGCCAGTGTGGCTGGGGCCAGCTGCTTGGGCGGCCTTGAAGTCAGCTGCACCAGCAGTCACGGAAAGTCATGGGATCCGTGCCGTCTGCGACCTTGTGTAAGAATCACAGCCTTAGTCATGATCCTTATTAATAGCTGATCATGTTAAGTTTCTTAATGAATTGGGTGGAGAGGAGCTCAGCTATTTTATTATTTATAAAACCATCCAGCTGTGGTGGTACTGGTAATTCATAGTTCATTACAGTATTAAAAGGGAAATGTAAACAACCCTACACAATCCAAACATTTCACCTAAATACATTCAATTCTATATAGGTTTTTAAACCACACTCACCACTGTATTCTCTCAGCACCTACCAATCATGCATTAAGCAATGTGACTACACATCGGTCACAGGCTGGTTGGTCCCTTGTCCTTTTCCCAGAGGAAGAAGCATGTGCAGTAATATCTTGTTCTGCTGGGATGTTTTTGTTTTTAAAATATCTTATGTGCTTGAGAGAAGATTAAGGCAAAGAAATGCACTTTGCATGTGAGCAGAAAGGTTTGTGATGATCCTTTGCAGGGAATTTATTCCAGGGTGTTGGACCAGCCTCTGAGAAAGTTCTGTCACCCACACAGACAAGGTTTAGTCTTAATGTAGAGAGTTCTGTTGTGCAAAAGAACATAGTTGTCCAAGATCTTTGTCTCAGAGCTTTCAGTGGTCTTGTATATTGTGGGCGCAGGCTATGAAGCACTTTGAGGATAAGGACTGAGATCTTGAACTTGCTTTGAAATTCTATGGGAAGCCAGTGCAGAGGACAGTTGTAATGAAAGGAGAATATGACAAGGTGAAGATGAAACTGACTGATAAGCATAATGTAAGTTACATGGTTTTGTTAATGTTGTTTAGTGATATGCTGTTTGGTTCATTGCTCTGATTTCCTCAGCTTTTAATTTCAATCAGCAGTCTTGCTGAACCACTATTTGTATTACCAGAGTGCCCTGGAACCACCAGTCATGGACCAGGACCCCATGAAGGTATGTGCTATACAAAAACAGATGAATCCAACCCTGAGGAGCTTACAATCTAAGTATAAAGACAAGGAATGGATACAGACAGCTGTCCAGTACCATGCCCATGCCACAGTGAACTTGGAGTATTATGGAACAGCCAAGCTGTACACAAGTTTCCCTCTTCTACTAAAATGTAGTACAGCCACCTGAAAGAGAGAGAGAATGCTAAAATCATGTTAAATATTAAACTAATGGCCAGTTTCTTGGGGGATAATACCTGACAACTAGCTATTTAAAAGCATGGAGACTGCTCAGCCAGGTTTTGGGTGGTAGACGGGGTTGTCCAAGTGAAACCTGTTTTGCACCACCTCCTTACTACCAAATGTTTCTGTAATTCTCAGGATTTACTCTGCAGCCTGCCTACCTTCCCCTGCAACCAGGAGCGGGGAAAAGGAGTAGAAGAACAGTTTAGGTTGGTAAGCTAGAGAAAGGGCACGTCAAAGTGTGATGGATTAAATGAGGAAATGTACTGAAGCTCGACAACACTGCATTTCCACAGTGCCACACTTCATCCGAGAACCTTGAAGCGTTTCACACACAGGAACCCTCCCATCACCTCTGAAATAAGTTACTTCTCCAATTGTTTTCTGAAGCTGCCGTAAAGACACATCAGTCTGTCAGATCAGTGGGCATGTACCTGGGAGTAGATGGTATTAAGCTGCTGGTCTTCTCTCAAGTGAAGGGTAGATCGGTATCTATTCCCCCTGCGAGGGGCTTCTCTACACCGTTTTTATAATATGGTAGAATCTATAGTCAAAACAGTTCAATCAAGCTGTAGACTATCTCCATTAGGTCAGCCCTGGGGATGGGCACATGTTTTTTTGTAGTACTTTGTATATGTTTAGAAGCTGGCAGTTAAAGCAGTACAGCCCCCTCCTCTGGGCACAATTTTATCAATATAAGATGTCTATAGCAGGATAGCTTATTTCTGTTACTGGTATAAAGGCACTTTATAATGATAGAATTGTGTCCACAGGAGGGGGTTGTACAGCCTTAACAGTCAGTTTCTAAGCATATACCAAATGTTACAGAAACAGAGGGTAGGTCAGCCCTGGGGCTACCAGTTTTGACTGGTGTATCCTGCATTGTCTTTAAAAACAGTCTTCCAAGGGGAACAGTGAGAGCAAAAAAATTATATGGCTTCAAGACTGAACTTGGTAAGTTTATGGAGGGGATGGTATGAGGAGACTGCCTACAATGGCATGTAGCTGATCTCTAACAGCCAGTGATGGGACACTAGATGGGGAGGGCTCTGAGTTACTACAGAGAATTCTTTCCCAGGGGTTGGTCGGTCTTGCCCAGATGCTTAGGGTTTAACTGATCACCATATTTCGGGGCAGGAAGGAATTTTCCCTTGGCTCAAATTGGCAGAATGACTGCAGGTTTTCACCGTCTGCGGCATGCGTCACTTGAAGGTTTAAACTAGGGTAAATGGTGGATTCTCTGTAACTTATCCACAGAGACTCCCAAGATCTCCTTCTTGAGTGGTAACAGCTAATTCCAAGCCAACATTTTGTATGTGTACTGTAGTTGGGATTATGACTTCCACTGTGCATTACTTTGCATTTATCAATATTGAATTTCATCTGCCCTTTTGTTGCCCAGTCACCCAGTTTAGTGAGATCCCTTTTTAACTCTTCCCGCTATACTTTGCACTAACTATACTGAGTAATTTTGCCACTTCAATATCTACCCTTTTCCAGATCCTTTATGAATATGTTGAACAACACTCATCCCAGCCAGTGCAGACTCCTAGGGGATACCACTCTTTACCTCTCTTCATCAATCTTAAAAAAAAAAGCAAAAAAACCCCAAACAAACAAAAAACAAGCTAATCCAGTGACCTTTTAAACCAGTCTTATAATGCTTAGAATTATGAGGCTAAAAGCCCTAGTGAGGATGGTATGTAAAGGAGGGATGCATTCATCTTGATACTCCCACTGCAGGGCTGCTCCTGTGATATGGGAGTGTGGAAAGAAGTAAAGGAGATCACCCACTGGTGGGAGAGGGCTAAACCTAAAAGCAAGAGAACATTAGTGGCGTTAGAAACAGCTACACAACATAGCTGGCTTTTATTTAGGCCCCTCCATTGCTGGTGCTCCTTCTTCCTAAGCTCCAGTTGCTGCCTGGAGGTAGCAGCAGTCACAGCTGTATTCAAGACAGCACTGCCCCAGGTGGGAACCTGAGCTTCAGCAGGATCAGGGCAACATTCCCTTCTGTGCCCCACAAGCTAGGATGCACATAGAATGTTCAAAGTGGCACATAAGTGGAGCTAATCGCACTGTCTTGCAGATGAAATATAATTGAGAATTTAAAAGGATACCATACAAAAGCATTAATAGGCTGGATGTTTTCACTTTGCAAGAAAATCACCAGCTATAGCCACAGCTCATGGAAGGCTTCAGTTCTGGCATGCTACAACTACGTGGTCTGATAAGCTTGAAGCCAAGAGGTCTGGAAAATAACTTGTTTTAATATTGGCTGACTTGTGCAAAGTCACTCTGCCATACTTACTTTTCAGTCATGAAACAGGATACTACATTTTTAAATAATGTATAGTGGTGTTTGGCAATTTTTATGTAAGATCTGTACAAACAAGAGATTAGTCTCATTCGGAAGCCTTTATTGTATTTCAGTGAAGTTATAAGTGAGCAAATATAAGCTATGTACAATTCACACAGTTTAACATCATCAAATGTAACCGATTCAGAATGAACTTGCAGTTTGGTAGACAAATCAGGTCGGAAGTAACAGTCAAGGCAATGGCACAACTCAGCTATGGCATTTGCTTCATAATATGCCCACTAGAAAGATCCCCAGAAAGGAGTGGGATGGCAGGAAATCAAATTAGCAGGAAAATTAGTTGCCATACACATGGAATATTTTTCACGCTGTCAAAGTTATGTTAATACTATTTGTGGAGCAAGCTTATGGTATGTGGAAAAAAATTATAAAAGCTGGGAGTGAGAATGCTAAATGAACATTATGCTAAATGTTTTAGATATAGGTAGAACTGATAAGAGAAGGATGTCAAACGTGTAACCAAAACTGTAGAACATGTACAGATATAAAAACATCAAATTCTCCCTTTTTGTCTTCTCCAGTTAGAACACACTGGACTCCAATAATAATGGAACCATTTCAACTCAATTCTTTCCTAAGTGTGTGCTCATTAGATCTAAGAAATATACATGAAAAATTTTTTCATAAAAATGAGAAAGTCATCCTGCCACATATTTCATCAGCAAAATGATCCCCGAAGAAAAGCTGCATTAATGTAACTTTAAAAAGTTAATGTCTTTCATGTATTCGTCATACTCAAATATATCAGTTTCAGATGAATTTAGGTTTTTCTTGAATGTAATGGTAAATATAGCTAATGGTAATAAGTTACTGAACACTAGACATGAGTGTTTCATTTTACAAGAATCATGTCATTAAATTGTGTTTGTGCTATAATTATGACAGGATTAAAAATAAAACTGGTCACTCAAATTGTCCCTTTATTATGGGACCTTGTTAAAAAGTCTTCACCTTTTAAAAATAGTTCAAAAGCTATTCTGTATTTGACTTTTTCAAACCTTTATATAAAATGCTTCTTAAAATCTCACTCTGAGCCCAGTATCTAATCAAGATTTTTTCCTCTTAGCTATCCAGAAGTTTAGCTGAGACACTTTGAAGGACTCACTTCTACTTTGAGGTATCCAACTAGGCATTGCTGCATAGCTTGTAAAATCAGCTATAACCCACCAGTGCATAAAAGTAATAGTTGATTTGATACAGTTTGGGCTTGATCCTGCAAAGTCTTCCTTGCTTGAGTAGTTCAATTGAAGTTTGTCTCACATGTGTGAGGGTTTGCAGGATCAGATCCTACATGGTGTTGCAACTTCATGTATGAGAGCAGAAATAAAGACTTCAGAAATAAAAAAACTTAACATTTGCTTTAAGATATATACATACACAGCCATATAATGTACATATTCACAAATCTGTCCTATGAAAAAAGGGAACTAATTACAGAAAACTGTCAAACCATTTTTGAAAATCTCATAGTTCATTCAATTTAGAGAAAGCAAAAGAACATTAACAAAAATATTTAATGCAACATCTGAGTATTTGGCAAAATGTAAAAACAAACAAAACAAAGATGTCTAGATACTGAATACACTATAAAGGGTATGGAATTAATGCTAACTTTGATTATATTATCCCCATAACTCTTCTGTTCTTCCAAATTTGTAGATCAGAGTACTGTAAAAAAAACAGAAGTTTACATGTAATGTGGAAAAAGGTCACTTGACATAGGAACAGAGGATACTTTAAACTCAAGTTTTGCATTTATAATTTGGGATGAAAGAAACGAAGTGTAAAATATGAATTCTTTAGCTACAGTACATTTAACTCCCTTTGCTAATCTTAGCTCAGTCCACTTTAACATCTTTAATTTGAAAATCTACTTTTACATAGATTTAATCCCCTTAAGCAATAACTCACCAGACTCAGAGGTTATATATTCAAGAGTTCTGGTGGTATTTACTATGAAGTGGCTGAGCTAACAACACTATGCAATCTCTTTTAACAGCCACAGCTCTGAGGAGTGGAGGGTAGTAAATGTACCAATTTTTAAAAAAAGTTCTAGGGGTGATCCACAGAACTCTAGAGCAGTAGACCTCACAGGTGTAACTGGCAAACTGCTTGAAAATTAAAAATAGAACAAAATATGTGAAATATCATGATATGATAGGGTCTAATCAGCAGTTTCTGCAAAGGAAAATAGTGCCTCTCCAATCTCTTAGCATTCTCTGAACACATCAATAGACAAGTCATAAAGGAGAACTGGCTGACAATTTATTTAGGTGTCCAAATATGCTTTTACAAGGTCCCTGCACAAGAGGCTACTAAAAAAAACTAAACGTTCATGGAGCAAGAGGACGACAAGCATTAACATGGCTAGGGCAGAGAAAACAGAATAGGAATAAAAGACGGTTACTCACCGTTGTAACTGTTGTTCTTCGAGATGTGTTGCTCATATCCATTCCATTAGGTGTGTGCGCGCCGCGTGCACGATCGTCGGAAGATTTTTACCCTAGCAACACCGGCGGGTCGGCTGTGGAGCCCCCTAGAGTGGCGCCTTCATGGCGCTGAATATATACCCCAGCCGACCCGGCGCCCCCTCAGTTCCTTCTTGCCGGCTACTCCGACAGTGGGGACGGAGGGCGGGTTTGGAATGGATATGAGCAACACATCTCGAAGAACAACAGTTACAACGGTGAGTAACCGTCTTTTCTTCTTCGAGTGCTTGCTCATATCCATTCCATTAGGTGACTCCCAAGCCCAACTCAGGTGGTGGGGTCGGAGTGAGACATTGCTGTGTGCAAAACTGCTGATCCGAAGGCAGCATCGTCCCTGGACTGCTGCACTAGTGCATAGTGTTCTGTAAATGTGTGGACTGACGACCAAACCGCAGCTCTACAAATGTCCTGTATCGGAACTTGCGCCAGGAAAGCCGTCGAGGAAGCTTGGGCCCTCGTGGAGTGGGCGGTGAGGTGCGGTGCTGAGACACCTGCCAGGTCATAGCAAGTCCGGATGCAAGACGTAATCCAGGAGGATAGGCGTTGTGAGGAGACCGGTGAGCCTTTCATTCGGTCGGCCACTGCAACGAAGAGTTGCGTCGTCTTTCTAAAGTGCCTTGTGCGGTCAATATAGAAAGCCAGGGCCCTGCGTACGTCCAGAGAATGCAAACGTTGATCCTGGCGAGTAGCATGTGGTTTAGGATGAAAGACCGGGAGAAATATATCCTGGTTGATATGAAAAGGAGAAACCACCTTAGGGAGAAAGGCAGGATGTGGACGAAGCTGCACTTTATCCTTGTGGAAAACTGTGTAAGGGGGCTCGGATGTAAGCGCCCTGAGTTCAGAAACGCGCCTTGCTGAGGTGATGGCTACGAGGAAGGCTGTCTTCCAGGACAGGTACAGAAGTGAACAGGTGGCCAGTGGCTCGAATGGAGGACCTGTGAGCTTGGAGAGAACCAGGTTGAGGTCCCACGTCGGAACGGGCTGACGTTGTTGTGGGTACGTCCGGTCTAAGCCCTTGAGGAATCTAACGACCATCGGGTTAGAGAATACCGAGGACGCGAGTTCCCCTGGATGGAAGGCCGATATAGCGGCCAGGTGAACTTTAATTGAAGATATCGCCAACCCTTGCTGTTTTAGGGATAGGAGATATTCCAAAATGAGAGGGATAGGTGCGTGCAACGGGGACGTGGCTCGCTGTTCGCACCAACAGGAGAACCGCTTCCACTTGGCCAAGTATGTGGTCCGTGTTGAGGGCTTCCTACTGCTCAGCAGAATCTGTTGGACAGAGTGAGAACACTGTTGCTCTGCCTGGGTGAACCATGGAGCAGCCACGCCGTGAGGTGGAGTGATTGCAGGTCGGGGTGACGCAGCCGGCCGTGGTTCTGCGTGATGAGATCCGGATACAACGGAAGCGGGATCGGTGTCCGAACCGAGAGTTCCAACAGCGTGGTGTACCAATGTTGTCTCGGCCACGCTGGAGCGATCAGAATTACCTGTGCCTGGTCTCTGCGCAATTTGAGCAGTACCTTGTGGACCAGAGGAAACGGAGGGAAGGCATAAAACAGGTGGTCTTTCCAGGGAAGGAGAAACGCATCCGAGAGGGAGCCCGGAGCTCGACCTTGCAGGGAGCAGAACACGTGGCACTTCCTGTTGTCTCGAGATGCAAACAGGTCTATGTGGGGAAACCCCCACTTCTGGAAGACGGAATGTATAATGTCCGGACGGATAGACCACTCGTGCGTTTGAAAGGACCTGCTGAGCCGGTCCGCCAGAGTATTCTGGACTCCAGGGAGGAACGATGCCGTGAGATGGATTGAGTGGGCGATGCAGAAGTCCCACAGGCGAATGGCCTCTTGGCATAGAATTGACGAACGTGCTCCTCCCTGCTTGTTGATGTAAAACATGGCCGTGGTGTTGTCGGTGAGAACTAACACACAGCGGCCACGTAGGAGATTGAGAAATGCCTGGCACGCCAGGCGCACCGCCATCAGTTCCCGAACATTGATGTGCAGGGCTAGCTGAGGTGCAGTCCACAGGCCCTGGGTATGGTGCTCGTTGAGATGGGCGCCCCAACCCAGAGATGAAGCGTCTGTGACCAGGTGCAGAGAGGGTTGTGGGGCGTGAAACGGCATCCCCTCGCAAACCACATTGTGATCTAGCCACCATGTGAGGGAGGTCAGGACCGAGTTCGGGATTGTGACCACCATATTCAGGCTGTCCCGATGTGGGCGGTATATTGATGACACCCAGGTCTGGAGTGGGCGAAGCCGAAGTCTGGCATGCCTGGTTACGTACGTGCATGAAGCCATGTGACCCAGGAGGGTAAGGCACGACCTCACCGTGGTAGTTGGGAAGGCCTTGAGTCCCTGTATGAGGCTCGTGATGGTGCAAAAGCGATTGTCTGGCAGGATGGCTTGTGCGCGTCTGGAGTCTAGAACCGCACCGATGAATTCTATTCTCTGGGTAGGTTCTAGAGTGGATTTGTCCTTGTTGAGTAGGATACCCAACTTGTTGAATGTGCGCACTATTATGTGGACGTGATCGCGAACTTGTTCCTTGGTGCGACCGCGTACCAGCCAGTCGTCTAGGTACGGGAACACCTGTATCCCTTGCCGACGAAGGTACGCTGCCACGACAGCCATACATTTCGTGAAGACCCGTGGGGCCGAAGATAGTCCGAAGGGAAGGACTGCAAATTGGTAGTGCACCCTGTTTACCACGAATCGGAGGAAGCGTCTGTGAGGCGGGAAAATAGCAATGTGAAAGTATGCGTCTTTCATGTCGAGGGCGGCAAACCAGTCTCCAGGATCGAGGGAAGGGATAATGGCCCCCAGAGAGACCATGCGGAACTTCAACTTTACTACGAATTTGTTGAGTCCGCGCAAGTCCAAGATGGGTCGCAGACCTCCTTTGGACTTGGGGATGAGGAAATAACGGGAGTAGAATCCCCTGCCCCTTAATTCCACTGGAACCTCCTCTATGGCCCCCATAGCGAGGAGCGTAGAAACTTCCTGTATAAGAAGTTGCTCGTGAGAAGGGTCCCTGAAGAGGGACGGGGAAGGGGGGGAGGAGGGGGGGATAGAAGAAAACTGGATAGCGTATCCCCTCTCCACCGTGCGGAGGACCCAACGGTCCGAAGTTATAAGGGACCAAGCACGGTGGAAGTGGGAGAGGCGATCCCGAAAGGAGGGGGCTGGATCCTGGGGGATGACTGGGGCGCCGTCCTCGACCGCACCTTCAAAAGTTCTGCCTGGGGCCTGAAGGTGGTCGAGGTGGCCCCCGGTTCTGGCCGGGTTGAGGGCCGGTCCACCTTCTTCTACCACCTCGCCCTCGCCTCCGGGCCGAGTCTTGTCTCTGACGAGGCGGGGGGGGGTAGAAGCGCTGAGGTTGCGGCCTAAATGGCCTGCGCTGGGGGCCCACAACATGCATCCCCAGGGAGCGCATGATTGTTCTCGAGTCCTTGAGGCTCTGCAGGCGGGAGTCCGTCTTATCCGAGAACAATCCATGCCCCTCAAAAGGCAGATCTTGTAGGGTTTGCTGCAGCTCCGGAGGCAAACCCGAAACCTGAAGCCAGGAGATCCTGCGCATAGCGATGCCCGAAGCCAGGGTCCTCGCCGCTGAGTCTGCAATGTCCAAGGAGGCCTGCAAGGAGGTCCGAGCCACCTTCTTGCCCTCCTCTACCATGGCTCCAAACTCTTCCCTGGACTCTTGGGGAATCAACTCCTTAAACTTCCCCATAGAGTTCCAGGAGTTGAAATTGTAGCGGCTCAGTAACGCCTGTTGGTTCGCCGCTCTCAGTTGTAGCCCTCCGGCTGAGTAGACCTTACGGCCAAACAGGTCGAGCCGCTTAGCCTCTTTTGATTTAGGCGCTGCAGCCTGCTGGCCGTGGCGCTCTCGTGCATTCACTGATTCCACCACCAGTGAGCACGGTTGGGGGTGGGTGTACAAGTACCCATAGTCCTTAGAGGGGACAAAGTATTTTCTTTCCACCCCTCTCGCTGTGGGTGGAATGGAGGCAGGAGTTTGCCATATCGTATCCGCATTCGATTGGATCGTGCGGATCAGAGGTAACGCCACCCTCGATGGGACATCTGCTCCAAGGATGTTCACGATCGGGTCGTGCACCTCCACTATCTCCTCCGCCTGCAGGTCCATATTACGGGCCATCCTACGCAGGAGATCCTGGTGAGCCCGAAGATCTATCGGAGGGGGACCCGTACATGAAGTGCCCGCCACTGCCTCGTCCGGAGAGGAGGAAGAGGATGCCTCCGGTGGTACCGGATCCAAGGGGGGGTCCTGATCCCTTTGCTCTTGGGCCGGGGCATCACCTGCACTTGGGTCCCTGGTGTCGGGTGGCGTGGACACCGAAGCCTCCATGCCTCCTGGCGGAGGCCGAGAGATGGTGGATTCTGGGGCCCTTCTAACCGAGTGACCCGAGCGAGAGGTCGATGGTATTGGAGCCCCTTGTTCTTGGTGGTATGCCCACGGGGTCCAAAACGACCAGTGAGATGGTCCATGAGATTGGTCCTCTGCCATCTCCTGCCAGTGGCCGAAATTTTGTTCATCGGCGCGCCCTTGAGGGGGGTATGCCGATCTCGACAAGTCCTCCGAGGAGCGGGACACCGATCTAGACGGCCATGGCGGTGCCGAGAGAGATGAAACCATCCCGGTGGGCTGCGGTGCCGCACGGTGCCGGTCCGGAGATGATCTATCTCTGCGCGGTGCCGGCGATCGGTGCCGGGACCGCGACCGGTGCCGATGACCTCGTCGGTGCCGGGAGTCAGATCTGGACCTCGACGAGGACCTGGAGTATGCCCGGTGCCGGGAGCGACCCCTCGACGTCGAGCGCCGACCGTAGCGGTGCCGAGAACTACGTCTCGACGTTGATCGGTGCCGACGATCATAGCGGTGCCGAGACGTAGAACGGTGCCGCGAAGTAGATCTTGGCCGCGAGTACGACCGGTGCCGAGACGATATTCGGCGCCGGGACTGCGAGCGGCGTGGGGACCTGCTTCGGGACCTGGACCGGTGCCGAGGTTCCAGCCCTTGTGATGGTGGGCGCATCAAAGCAGGTTTCCCCCTCGACTGGACCGGGCGAGTCAACGGTGCAGTCGGTGCCGGTGGCTGAGGCGGTGCCGGCTCCGTGAGAGCTATTAAGTCTCTCGCCGCCGCGAAGGTCTCTGGAGTCGACGGGAGGCACTGTATCACCGCCGGCCTGGGGGGAGACGCTATTTGCACCGGACTCAACGGCCTCGGCGCCGGAGTCGACGGTGCCGGAGGCAACTGTTTCCGTTGCTCCACCGGTGGACGCGGCTCTACCCCCGACACTGGGGGAGCTGGCGTCTTCGGCACTAATGTCCCCGTCTTATGGGCTTTTTTATGCCCTGGGGATAAGGACCGGCGCCGAGGCACTTGCTGTGTCTGCGGTGCCGACGAGGTCCGGTGCCGGGGAGGCTTGTCTGACGCCACTCGCGTGGTCGTCGCAGCCGGTGCCGCCGGGGCACTGCGCACCGAGGTGCTAGGTGCCGGGGCCTTGCTCGTGGAAGGAGCGTCCGGGCTAAGAGCCGCCTCCATCAGAAGTTGCCTGAGCCGAAAGTCCCGCTCCTTCTTCGTTCTCGGACGAAAGGCCTTACAGATTTTACACTTGTCTGTCTGGTGTGACTCTCCCAGGCACTTCAGACAAGATTCGTGCGGGTCGCTCGTGGGCATAGGTTTAGCGCAGGAGGCGCACAGCTTGAAGCCGGGAGCGTTGGGCATGAGCCCGGCCCCGCGGCCGGGGGAGAAAAGGGGGGAGACGACCCCCTTAACCCCCTGGACTATTTAGAACAACTTTAAAACTACTTAACTAACTTACAACAAACTCTAAGACTATAACTATAACTACAACTATGATACAACAAGAAAGCTAGGGAAAGTGGAGAACAGCTAAGCAGCGCTCCACAGTTCCAACGACCGTCAGGGGCGGTAAGAAGGAACTGAGGGGGCGCCGGGTCGGCTGGGGTATATATTCAGCGCCATGAAGGCGCCACTCTAGGGGGCTCCACAGCCGACCCGCCGGTGTTGCTAGGGTAAAAATCTTCCGACGATCGTGCACGCGGCGCGCACACACCTAATGGAATGGATATGAGCAAGCACTCGAAGAAGAAATGTGAGTTTTCCACATGACAAAAAGTCGATAGCAGATGCCTGAAGGTTCTGTACTAGGTCCCATGTTATTCAACATTTAACAATGACCTGGAAAGGGGTGAGCAATGAGGAAGACGACAAAAAGTTATTTAGGTTAGACAGGACCAGAGAAGACTGAGAGGAACTTCAGAAAGACCGAAACGAGCCAGATGAATGGGCAATGTGATGATGAATGAAATTCAGTGTTGACAAATGCAAAGTAATGCACAATGAATGGAAAAAATTAAACTACTCATACTTTTGATAGGACTCTAAATTAACTATTAACTCAGGAAAGGGACCTGAGTGTCACTGTAGACAGCTCAATGAGCAGCTGAAGTCCAAAAAGCAAACATGATATTAGGCTGTATAAGTAATGGGATGGAGAATAATACAGCAATCACTATAATATTTACATAATATCAATGGTGAGGTACTGGTCATCCTATCTTAAAAAGATTACTGCAGAATTAGAGAGGTTCAGAAAGAGGCAATGAAAATGATCACGGACCTGGGAAAAAACCTCCTATGATGAGAGAATGAAAAGACTAGGACTGTTGACTTTAGAAAAAAGATGACTATGGTCTAGAGAGGATAGATCAGGAACATCTGTTTTCAATGTCTCATAACACAAGTACAAGGTGGCTTTTACTGAAATTAAAAAGGTGAGAAATTAAAAACTGATAAAATACTTTTTCACATAGTATATAGTTAGACTTTGGAACTCATTGCCACAGGAAGACACTGAGGCCAAGAAATTAGGAAGATTCAAAAAGGAACTAGGACATATTGATAACAAGAATATCCAGAGTTATCATAATTAATGATGCACTTTTGGAAGGGATATTAAACCCCATGCTTCAGGGCTTAAGCCTAATTATCTAGTCAAGACCAGGATGAGATCTAAGGGGGGGGCAGATTACCCCCACATCTGCCTATTGTGGGGTTCTCACACCTTCATCTGAAGCTTCTGGTACTGACCATGGTTGGAAAGAGGATTCAGGACTTGAATGGCCCAGATTCAGTAATCAGTTACAGTTGGGCCAGCTCTAGGTTTGCAAGACTCTGTTGAAGAAGAGAGAGATGAAACCTTATACTGACTTTCATAACCTGCATATTTGAGAATAGGAGGATTTTGCACGTGAATCCCATTTTAGAGATGTTTTCATTAACAAAGGTGTCAGAAGGGTTTCACCAGCTAGAATGTGAAGACACCAGGTTTAAAAAAAACTAGGAAAGACCTCCACATTTCATTTTTCAAGTATGGAAGGGGTAAGGATGGGCCATAGGGTGAGGGATGGGCCAGGGTGAACTTTAGTTGTGGATGCTGACAGAGTAGTAGCCTACACTAAGGTCAACGGGAGTGGCTCAACCTTCTTAAAAATCAGGCCACTTATTATAGTCCTTAAATATGGATGTGGGAGCCCAACTTTAGGCTTCTTAAAAAACTTTAGCTTCTGCCTTTAACATTTGTTTACTAACAGCATTTAATTGTATGCAAACAAACAAGCTTTGTATTCCTGTGAGTAGAGAGAAACATGTTTAATGAGTAAAACAGAAATGGACTTCAGTCTGGCATGAAAACATGTAGGTTACCTGCTTCATAACATGACTGTGGGTAGAATAAGATAGATGCCAACAATGGTTTGAAATACTTAGGCATAAGAGAAAAATAACTTACCTAAAAAATATCAATGCATTTTGAAAAAACACAGCTAATCCTGGGTACACATTCGTGTCTACAAAATAAAAGTGCAAGATATATTAAGTTTAGTAGCTTCATATTGGAAAAGTGTATTTGAGACTATTCATGGAGTCGCCATCTTGACACAAATCAAGCATACATTGCTCTGAAGGGGAATGGACAGTGAAAGACAGCACTGCCCTATCTCACAGGGGTGTTGTGAGGATAAAACATTAAAGACAGTGAAGCATCCAGAGGCTATGGTAATGAAGCCACATAAGTACCAAAGGTAGATAGCAACTGTCACTTCTAGTACTTACACAAGTGATTGTAAATTAGAACATAGCCATTGCAATTCAATATGTTACATGGATGACCATGTAAGAGAACAAAATAAGGTCCCAACAAATAAATGGAAATGTTCAAATTCTTATAAAAGTCTACAGTTAGAACCACAAAGGATTCCATGACTTGTTCTGTTCTGGGTTTCCCTCCTATTGGATAGAGAAAGTTTTATTCATATGCAAAATATAAGAGTTAGTCAGTGAACTTAAGTAATGACCATAAGTGTATTAGTAAAAAACGGAATTTGTTAATAAAGTTTCACAAAACCCTTAGAAATGGAGGCTTCACTAGAATACTTGAAAAGTAAATACTGGTTTTGTATGCTTAAAAGACATTCGAAGTTCCACAGGGATAGAGAGTTTTATGTTAGTAGACAGACTAAAGTTCAAGCATCAAGACTACAGACTAGATAGCAACACATGTATATATAGTTTCTTCTTCAAAATAAGTCACTAAAATCAGTACAGGAAAGTGTTGAGAATTTCATTTACAGTTTCTCTTAATCTGAGCAGCACTATGGCTCCTTACTTTACTCACCAGATCTCTATTCTCTGAACTTGCAAAACTCTCAACAACAACATCAACACAAGAGGTACATGTGTAATGGAGGTACAATTTGCCATTGAGGTCAACAGTACAAACTGGAGCAGGTCACTTTGCACTGTATGTGTAGACTTTTTTTCACTGCCACTTTGGAAATGTCCCCTCCCCTCCATTAAAATGTAATAAGGAAGGAGCCTTACTTTGTGTAACATATGCTCCAAAAAGGATCCACATTGAAGCAATAAGTGAACCGAACATCAACATGAAACCAATAAAGAGCCAGACGCGAGCACCTGCAAGAAATATACTAAAAGCATTAAAAATAATCTTCTGATCAGTAGGAGATAATGTATCATAAAAGAGAGTGGCCCAAATCATCCCATCCTGACCATGGGAGGAGGCTCTGGAGGGAAAAATCTCCACCAGGATACCCTTGCAGAATTTCTACCACAGCATCCCACCGGAGAGAAGTACGGCAGGATTTGCCTCTCCTGATGTAATAGGTCGTAGGGTCTGTCACCAAATCTGGGGATCCCTCAGGTATTCACAGAAGTCCAGGGCCATCTGTGGACAGGCCCCATGGCTCCACAATGGCTCTGGCCCCAACAGCATTCCTCATCTCCTAGCACTGCATCTCCAAGTGGAGCTATGTTGCCAGAGACTCCACTCGGCCACTGCAGCCCATGGAACTCCTGGAGTGAGAGAGGAATCCCAACAGAAAAGATAGCAGAACCCCTAAGCTGTGCTATCTTTTCCAGGGGGATCATGTGAAGCCCTCTGGCCACAGTCCCGTGCCCACTCAGTCTCCACCCCATGGGAACTCCAGACACAGAACAGCCTCTGGAAGTTCTGAAGGAGGGAGAACAGTACCTTGTGGAAGTGGGAGAAGGAATGGCTATATGCAAAGGATCTCCTCCATGCACAGATATATGGGTCACTCCAGGCCAATATTAGTCAGTGGGTACATGGACAGGTGATAGAAGGTTTGAGGGGGGCTGGATTGGTTTTAAAAAATCATGCCCTGTGTAAAAAAAAAATGCATAGACGTGTACAAAGTGAAATTAAAACCTGTACACAGGAGTCCCATAGCAGCTCTACCTCCATGTAGAAGCCCTGAGCAAACAGATGATACACAATGACCAGGCCAGGGAGTTTCTACACTCTCCAAGGCCAATTAGATGGGCTTTATGCTGGCTTGAAGTAGCCTAGCACTAATGGAAGTGTTTGGGGTGGAACAGGAGAGAGGGCCATTGGATCCACAGAAACTCCCCACACAGACAGCATGGAGGGGCAGCAGCCCCTTTTCCAACCCACAGGCTGGCATAAGATTCAGAGTGGCTGTACTGCAGCCTCATCAACCCATCTCAGGTTGTGGATTGGGATTTTACTCCCTCAGTGCTCATGCAGGATGCACAGATAAATGCTAGTTACTCAAGCTATATGTATGTCCTGAATCTCATCTTTAGTAGGAAATCCAGAACTCATGTTCTAAGGCTTAAAAATGGCAAAAAAAAAAATTTTCAGAGGTTAATGAGCAAGGAACATTTTTTCTAAATTCTATGAGGTTATCATGAAATTCATTACAAACTGCAGTTGTTTTCATGTAGCTCTTTTAATGATGATTAAATAAACCATTTACCTGTTCTTCCTAGACATCCATCGCTGTAACTATCTCCTCTCACCTGTGCATTTGATACAGCATTTATCCTGGGACAAAAAACAAACTCAAATACATAAGTTTATAAGTCTAAAGCTTTACTCGAAAAGCCATTTGAAAATTATGATGGTTAAAAACAAAATTAAAGTTTTTAAGAGATGTGAAAAATATTCAGAGAAAGTTACTAGGCTGGTTATTCCCTTCCAGTCACACAGTTTACTCTTTGTTTAGACCAGATCTTGCAACTGGATCCACAAGGGCAGATTTCTACACCCACACAGAGCTTCAGTGAAGTCCATGGTATTCTCTCAGGTGCAAGGTCTGCTCTAAGGCAACAAGCATCTGAGCCTTGTTTAAGTGTCCTTTTTTAAAAAATAATTGAAATATCTGTAATATATTCCTGGCTTAAGTTAAATGCATTTTTTTTAAAGTTAAAGACACACCAAATAGGTTTGTGGGATGATTGTGATGAAGACAGTAGCATGAATCACTCAACTACTCACTACTACTAATGGTCTAAATTAATCTCTGATGCTACCCTGAAAAAAAATGGTCATCAAAATAAGTTTTAGACCCAAAGAAAGAGCTGTAGGAGTAGTTAGCTACACCATGGATCAATCTGGCCTAATATGCTTCATGTTAGTATTATTGCATAATATATCAGAGGTTTTTCTCCAGGAATATGAGCACTGGTTATAAAAGGAAAAGATGATGCCTTATATTAAGCCAAGATATATATAATTTTTAAAGATAAAACTTAAAGGCAGCAGAGAGAAGAAACAAATAACCGTGTAACTACCCAAGAGAAAAGGAAGCAGAGACCAAGAACTTTGCCTTCTTTTGTGTATTACGCAAAGGAGGTACTGGTGGATTAGCGAAAAGTAATGATGCTGATGGTTCAAATTTAGACTATATATATATATATAGAGAGAGAGAGAGAGAGAATGCTGGTTAAATTTTCCACTCTGTAAAATTATGCATCTATGCATTTACAGGAAGCAAGTACCCTTTTAAAAATAGAATTATCATTAGCATACTTACATGAAAAAGGCTAATGTGGAAAACACTCCACAGGTGTGGAATGCATGGTTCATTTGTTCTGGTTTAGGATAAACTACTGCAGCATCTATCATTATCCACCAGCCTGTGAAAAACTAGAGAAACAATGAGACCATCACACAGTATTATGAAGCTGGAGGGGTCTGAAGATAAACTCTCAGCATGTTTTCTTTGTCTAACACTTCATGCATATTGCTAACTTAATTTCTTCTTTTCACAAATACGCTCTTAAAAATGTTTGCTGACAGGTATATTCTGTAATCTAGTAAAGCTGGAAAAAAAACTGCTGACATTTTCAAAGCAGTGTTTGGGATTTAGCCATAAATCTTCTTTTAAAATTAAAGAAAAAGGTATGGCTAGATTACGTTCATTGCCTTAAAAACTTGAACATATGTTCCCAATATATGCATGATTTAGCCAGGTAAAATGTAAGTGCTGTAACATACCTTGTTATGCCAGACACACACACATATCACGTAGGAGTCCTAATCATGGACCCGGACCCCCTTATACTAGATCAGAGGTCGGCAACCTTTCAGAAGTGATGTGCCGAGTCTTCATTTAGTCACTCTAATTTAAGGTTTTGCGTGCCAGTAATACATGTTAACGTTTTTAGAAGGTCTCTTTCTATAAGTCTATATTGTATAACTAAACTATTGTTGTATGTAAAGTAAATAAGGTTTTTAAAATGTTTAAGAAGCTTCAATTAAATTAAAATGCAGAGCTCCCCAGACCGGTGGCCAGGATCCGGGCAGCATGAGTGCCACTGAAAATCAGCTCGCATGCCGCCTTTGGCACATGTGCCATAGGTTGCCTACCTCTGTACTAGATGACATACTAACACAGAACAAAAAACAAGGCCTTGCCCCAACAAGCTTATGATGCTAAGCATAAGACAAGAGACAACAGATGGAGACAGACCAACCGACCAAAGGGGGAATACGAGGAAACAATACTGGTCAGTTTGATGGGCTGTGCTCTCAGCACACAAACGGTCTAGCCGTTGTCAAGTATTTTGTAGGCCTCACAGCAAAGGAGAGTTTTATGGACAGATTTGGAGGAGGATAATGAGTTAGTTTTGCGGATGCTTATAGGGAGCTTCTCCCAAGTGTAAGGGACAAAATGGGAGAAAGCATGAAGGTGCTTGTTTGAACAAGTAGGCGATGGTAGCTGGCATCATGGGCTGATCAGAGGCAGGAGTCTACCTTTCAATACTACATTAGATTTGATAGGTAGGGTGGGGATAGGGCCATGAAGGTATCTGAAAGTGAATACATACCTTCCAACAATTTAACACTTTTTAAAAGAAAATCAATACCGGAAAAAGAAAAAGTAGTATCGGAACATCAAATTCAAACATAGTGTACACATCCAGGTGAACTGCAAAGGTTTTCCTAAACAAACTAGAAAAATATGAAGAAATATATTGGTTTAAGAATGCAGTTAGCACTGCAATTTAACAAAATTTGATTTAGGAACGTTTTATTTTCAAAGATTAATACTAAATGAAGTATTAATGCCACATTAAATAAGATGACAAATCTGGATTCATTTGTGTAGTTTGAATACTTACCAGTACACCTGCAACCACTGAAGCAACTGCATTTCTTCTTTCACTCCAGTCAATACACTCACACTCTGGCCATCGGAAATTGTCTAGGAATCCTGCCATTTCTCTAACGGTTAGATTTTTCTTCTTTATCTGTACTCTTGCATGAATTTTTCATTAACTGTTGACTCCTAAATAATTTAACAAAACAGCCAATTTAGAAATTTCATGATTTTTTTCCTTATATATATATATTTGACAAGTTTGTTAAAGACAGCATCCATTTAATAAAAGCATTTTTTCTCAAATCAAATTTGGGCTAACATTTTGGTTTTGTAAGAACAAGCTTTTACAAACTAAGTTTAACAGCAACATATCCACAATTAAAAAAAAAAATCTAACACCTACAACCCAAACAATGAAGGGTTATGCTAGCATGAGAACTTAATAATTATTAGAAATTGAATACTCTATTTTCATCATCCAAGCTGACAGAAATGCAAAAATAAAAAAGCAAGCAAAACAACATAAGTGGTAAAAACTAAATATGATTTTTAACCTCAGAGTGTCACTTCAAAGGCACAACCATCTTTCAGCCACTACAGAAACTCTTGTAGACAAAAAGAGAAATATCACAGATGCAAGGGGATTTAAGAAGTTCTGGTAAACGCATAATAATTGGCCTTTACATCAGAGCATCTATTAAGTTAGATTCCTGATACCAGTTGTATTCAGGGACTAAAGATGCTTGGGGAGTACTGCACTCACACCACAGAGAGAAGGTAATAAACTTGTTGATTCAGCTAAGGAATAGTGTTAATAAAATTTGAAAGGTGTCTTATTTAGTCCTTCTAGACCAAGGAGGTAGGTGCATCACTGCAGAATCTTAAAAGTGAGAAGGCTAAAGCAGGGGTAATTAAAGAGAAAGCTGTAAATAACTGTAAATAGAAGTGAAATAATTGGACCTCAAACGTTTTATTGGCTGATCACTAACTATAAAAGTTTCTTAACTACTATGTTATTGTTCACAGTCTATTACATTTTAATCTTTATAACATATCCTCCATTTGCACATTCCTTACATTTGATATGGTACAGGCTTTATTTATTTATTTGTTTGTTTTTGGTGTTAAGAGTTCAAATATTTACAAGATTTACATAGCATATTAGCAATTCACAGCAAGCATTCCTGATATCTAATTCTGTTTTAAGATTGTAGTTAATCATTTCCCTAATCTATACAGAATAATCTACAAATATTGTTTAACTGTACATTATGATTAACAATTAACTATCTTAATCAAAGTACAGGAAAGATTGCTGTGGAGGTTTTTAAATTCCAGTGTTATCAAGAAAAATCCTCCATTGAAGGTCAAAGGAAAATTAAATCAAATACTCAGTATCAGCCTACACATGAATAAAGGGCACTTCTTGTAGTTTAGATTTTTATAGAAGAAACAAGCAATTCTGAATCTAGCACTATGATCTCATCAATGGTTATGGTGACATCTTAAACCACTAAAGCAATCCTGGAACAATTGGGTAGTCAACCATAACTTCCAAATGAATGTATTGCACAAATCAAAAAAATTTTTTAAACAGCAGTAATGGATACGAGTCCAAGATCCAGCTCTTACCTAGAAGATTCTAAAAGAAATCACATTCCTTCCAACTCTTCCACTAGTTCCCTCTGTACTTCCCCCCGTATCACAACTCTACGTTGGCTCCTACTGTGCTTCCTTCTCCACCCCATCTTTAAACTGCTGATTGTTCCTCCTGTCATTTCTTCATTTCCTTTCAACTCCCGGTGGCTCCTGTTTCCTTCCCCCTCCTCCACTGACCTCCCTATCAGAAGGTCTGGTCCATCTCTGATCATCTCATTACCACTTTCTCCATGAACTACAGGTTCCTTTGTGTATGGTATTGCAGACATTAATTACAACAGAATGGCACATGCAGAAACATGAAACATTTTAAAAAACATTTTATTATGGCAAAGTTACAATAAAACGTTAATATTCTACATCATACGTTACTTATTCAGGCTCCAGTTAATATTCAAAGATCCTGGATAAAGATTCTGGCCTGCTGACGGGAAGCCTCCCTCCTGAGTGCACTAGAAAGGGTGACCAAATTTCTAGACACCTATCCCATTTTTGGCACTTTTCTTGTGTACATACTTGGTGTGAAAGCTTTTTCATTAGAAGACTGTCCATATTTTTCTATACTACTGTTCCCAAGAGAATGGGTCACATTTCCAATAATGTGCAATACAGAGTCTAGCTGCTAACAAAAAAGATCTCTAACAAGCTAGAATTTTGTTATAAGATGAATCTCTAATAATTCCCTGCCCAAACCATCTAATTCCCTGACAAGCACTACATGTGCAAGTATGTTATCCTTTCCCCATAATCACTCCATCAGAGTGCCACCCTAGTAGCAAAAATATGATGGATCTTCACTGGAGCTAAACGCCACCTTTATAGTAATTTATTTTAAAAAAATTATGAGCTATGCAATTTGAAGAGGTATATTCCCTTTCCCAAATAGAGATCTTTGCCCTAATCCCTCTCCCATCTTTTCATCTGGGTTGTTTTCTTCACATCTTTTTAAAATCAAAATTGTATATATCTTGGATATTTAAACCTTTTCCACCTTTCTCCTGGATCAACTCCAGAAATGTGGATAAAGGTCTAGATAGAGCCACCTCATATCCAGGCTTCACAGTAAAAATGACTTGTAAATACCTAATCTTTATATTATTTACATTATTACATATCCATTGGTATGTAATCAGGACCCAGAAACAGCTGTCTGAGTTGAATAATCTCAGATTTTACCCACAATAGATAGTCATGTTGATATTTTCTAGGAATAATTTCCTAATTATTAATTAAAGTAGCTAAGGGAGAGGGTCTTGGTGACAGGAATTTAGAAAATTTGTCCAAAACTGCTAATGTGGGCTGGATGAGTGAGTGACATTTTATTTATGGTGACCTAAATTTATTTTTAACCCAACAATTTCTGTGAATAGCTATATTTGAGCTCCAGTCTTGATTGAATTTTATCCAGTGTTAGGATGGTCTATTGTTAAGCCAACTCATCACATCTTTTAATTGTCGTGTATATAATAATAATAAACCGAATTAGGGAACACTACGCCACCCCACTTAGTAGACTTGTATAGTATTTTAGAATTCAACTTATGCAATGTGACTTTTTCCACCACATAACAGATTTGACATTATTTTAATTGTATTAGCTCAGGGGTTCCCAAACTTGGTTCGTGGCTTGTTCAGGGAAGCCCCTGGCGGGCCGCAAGACGCTTTGTTTACCTAAGCGTCCGCAGGTATGGCCGCTCACAGCTCCCATTGGTCGGGAACGGCAAACCACGTCCACTGGGAGCTACGAGCGGCCGTACCTGCGGACACTCAGGTAAACAAAGTGTCTCGTGGCCCCCAGGGCTTACCCTGAACAAGCCACGAACCAAGTTTGGGAACCCCTATATTAGCTGATGGGTGTAAATGATCATCTTTTAAAAATCATGACTAGATGACATTAATAAAACGGCAGGTTTGGAATATGTACATATCTGAATTCTCTCTCAGTTACTTTGATTACTGAGACACTGGTCACTCTCCTTGAGGTGAGCGTGGTGTGTAAAGTACCATTGCCTAACTATCACTGGATCTTTGTGGTGAAGCTCATTAATCTATGAAATACTGGGAAACAGAACAATTTCTGTATAAATACTTTGCAAAGCCTGCAGTGTAAATTCATACAATTTTCAACACATTTCAACTAGCACCATGGTATGTGCTAAAATTAAGAATATATTGTGCTACTGCACAAATACAGAAAGGAAAGAAGAACTTTAGGCTGATCCATCAGGCATGTATGAAAAGGACTGCAACATTAGTAACTCACATACATTTACTTTTCAACCAGATCATCTTTAGGGGAGGACTAAGAATTATGGCATGAATGGTTAGGACAAAGCCACAGACAACTGAAAGCATCACTGAGTGGTTGTGCTTGAGAAACAAACAATAACATAATGAGGCAATACATAGAGACTGCAATATATTTAGTCTAGTGGATATAAACCTTTGTACTATATTTGCCCAGAAATCGCATGCAAGAGCTTAACAGAATAGCTATCATTCAACAAAAAAGAAGGAGAATGAAAATATACCAATTATAGAATCCACACAACTGTTCGTAACACAGTACATAAAGATTAAAGGCAGAGTTATGTGGCTGTCAATAATTCCCCCCCGAGTTTTGCCCACACTCCAATAGATAAAGTTAAACCTATACTCTTCTCTCCCTGCCAGATTTGCTTTATTTTCTTTGAGGTTTGTAGGTTTTACATTTGTATGTTAATACGTTTATATATTTTAGGTGGGTGGTATGAATTATTCATATTTATGATGCAAGAATGTCTTTGCCAGTGGCATTTTGCACATATAATACAGATCTCCTGCTATAATCTCTCACCTGCTTAAATTTGAAAGCTAGGAAATAATATAATTGTTACTTAAATTAAACTTCAGCAAAGGTTTGTAGTGCATGATCTCTCCAGTAACGTTAATGCCTTATAAAAATGTCAGGTTTTCCCAAATGGAAGACTTTTAAATTCATTCTGATACTGAGATTACTTTAAATGGGTTTCATGGAATTGGTTTGCATATGAATATTTTTCTTCTTTCCTGAGCAGTAACAGCAGTTATTATTAGTCAGGGCATGACAATTTACCAGACAGCTGCTTGTCAGAGGAGTAAGTCTACCTGCCATAGGTTGGTACTAAAGATGAACCCACTAGTAAGCTCCATGATTACTGTTCTGGTAAGAATCACAGCAATTACCCCCAAGCTGCTGAAAAGTAGGGTAATGAGATTCTTACCAAGATTTTGGTACCAGAACTTGCTCCCCCTCTTGTTAATGGGTTTAGTGCCTGATAAATGTGAAGCCCCTCCTATACCCATCTGACACCTGGAAGGGAGAAGGAGATTCATCTTCATCCGGACCCCAAGTCCAGAGCCTCCTGGTTGTACAGGTGTCTGCTACTTTAGTCTTTTCCCAATCAACTGGTTACTACAAGAGCTGGGTCACCACAACTCTATTCCTCACCCAGTTTTCTTAACTCCACCTCATAAATATTCCAGTGCCTCCTTCCACTGCACCTCACATCCTGCCCAAACAGCAGGAGAGAAATTGACATGATTGTCAGTTTCACATTGCCCAGCACTGTAAATATCATCAGTGAAACTGACTAGACTTATTAGTTTCATATTTACTTTCACAGAGAAAGGATATAGGGGAATATTTAGGAAATAAACTCAAATACTCTATGGGGTTTCACAATTATGTATAGATAAAGTAATCATTCTGATCATATTTACACTTTCAGTAATTGTCAAATATAAAATAAGTAGTCACGTTCTAAACAGGTCACATTTGCTTAATTTTTATGAACTTCTAGTATTTTAAAGTAATCTTTTCACCAAGAACGCTAGAAGCAAAGCATTTAGCTAATAGCCACAGCCAGTCATTTTCTTCAAAGAAAACTACCTTCCCAAAGGTTATTTATTAATTTTTAAAAAGAGTTCTAAAAACAAGAGAAAATAAGAATGCTACCTGATATTTTCTCCCTGATCCCAATATTATTCAGACATTTCAGAGAGAAGTAATATTATTGATATCATGCTATAGTGGACATGTTAAGGGAAATAGCATACAACTCAGTATACAAACAAAATTACTGCTTTAGAGACAGATATGTCAGAGTTACAGACACAGTATAACTTAAAATAGCAATAACTTTACCCAATTTATTAATTTGATCTGCCTCCCACTAAGAAGGATCAATGTTTCCTCTCTGTTCTGGTTTGCTAAGAGGTCACCCTCTCATTGAAAGAATGCCTGCTAGATTTTCAGATGACTACAACATCCAATTCTTAAGAAGATTCATATGGTTAAATAATTTTTTTCCTTTAAAAAAAATTCTTTAGTCAAAAGGGCAATGTGAAATACAAAAGTTCTCTCTTTCCTAGGACTTAGGTGGAAATGTAGTCTGTATTTTTCCCATCCTGAGGTATTAGGAAAATGAGTAACTATGCAGATTTGTAATTTCAAAACAACATGTGTCATTAACCCTACTAAAACTTGTCAGAACTCAAGTAATTTGGTGGTGATAGAAATATGTATATACAGTCTACACTTGCAAAAAAAGATATTTAAATTTTTTAACATTCAAAAAGTTGAACATCAAATTAGGGATGTTTGGCTCACTTGGGAAATCTGGAAGCTCACACGGGAAATCTGAAAGCTCACACAAAACTTCTCTCAGCATTTCAGTAACTATCCACACACATCAGATTCTATTTTTAATACTAACATTATGGCCAAAAATAGTGAAATCAGGGAAGCTGTTGCCTCCTTGCCCTTGCAAATCTAATAGGTTTTTTTAGAAGACCTGCTAGTTGAAATGCAAAACAATCTGCTGCCAATGCATATTATTTTCTTTATTACAGAGTGCATTCCTGATACCCAGAACTGGCCCTGAAACATGAGTTTTGTTTGAACTTGACTTTTCAGGCACATTAAAAAACACACCCCAACGAGAGGCGTAGAGCTTTCTGCGATGGGGCTACAGTGCTGCGGTGCCAGTATAGACACCATGGCGATTACAGCACTGTGTTTGGCCTCTGGGAGGTGTCCCACAATGCCTGTTCTCACCTTGCGGGGGAAGGATAGCTCAGTGGTTTGAGCATTGGCTTGCTAAACCCAAGGTTGTGAGTTCAATCCTTGAGGGGGCCGTTTAGGGATCTGGGGCAAAAATCTGTCTGGGGATTAGTCCTGCTTTGGGCAGGGGGTTGGACTAGATGACCTCCTGAGGTCCCTTCCAACCCTGATATTCTATGATTCTCTCTGGTCATCAGTTTGAACTCTACTGCCCTGCCTTCAGGTGACCAACCGTCATCCTCATCCCATAAATTCCTTTGGAAATTGGAAAGTCCCCTTCCTGTTTGCTCAGTAATGCATGCAGTGGTCTCAGCGCATCTTTCCAGGTGGCCATGCCTGCTCCACGCACAAGACAATCCCCACTTGGAGCAATGCTGAGCTGCTGGACCTCATCAGCATTTGCAGGGGGGGAGGCTGTCCAGTCCCAGTTGCTCTCCATCCATAGGAATTATGATACCTACGGACAGATTTCACGATGCATGACAGAAAGGGGCCATGACCAGGACACATTGCAGTGCAGGGTCAAAGTGAAGAAGCTGCGGAACGCCTACCACAAGGCGCAGGAGGGAAACCACCATTCCGGTGCTGCGCCCACAGGCTGCCAGTTCTACAAAGAGCTGGACGTGATACTCGGCGGCAACCCCACCTCCACTGTGAAGACCATTATGGATACTTCAGTGGCTCATGTGCCAGTCAAGAGTGGACCGAGCCAGGAGGAGGAAATCTGGGACGAGGATGTGGAGGGGGCGGGGGACCCAGAGGCAGAGGATGACTCGGAGGCCAGAGATGCATGCAGCCAGGAGCTCTTTTCTACCCCGGAGAAGGGTAGCCAGTCACAGCTGTCAGAGCTTGGCAAAGCACAAACAGGAGAGGAGGCACCCGATAAGTGGATCTGATTTTGGGAATCACTGAAGCGAGTTGTTGGGGTCAGGAGGGTTGCAGAAAGCAGGCTTGTCTCCCACCGCATGCCTAGTCTGAGCGGTAGAACAGGCTGTTGACTGATTCCCTCACTTCACAGGAATCTCCCTCAGAGATCTCCAGGAAACTCTCATGGAGATACTGGACAATCCGCTGCTGCAGGTTCTTGGGCAGAGGTGCTTTGTTTTTTGCCCCATTAATAGTAACTTTTCCGCGCTACTGTGCTGTCACGGGGGTGGGAGACCACTGCTGCACACAGGCGAGCCACATAGAGGCCAGGGTGGAAGCTGCAGGCTTGGAGAAGACCCTCCCTTGATTCCCTGCTCATCCTCAACAGTGAGATATGTTCCGTAATGATCATATCCTGTGGAAAGTATGGGGACAGGAATGATTATCAGGCCCCCCTTACAGTGCTGGCTCTCTCCAAGAGCCATGTGCCCAGTGTACAGCAGGGTCCGGGAAGAGTGATACCCTTCCCCTGCGGCTACCCACCATTTTGGAAGTCTTGTGGCTCATGTGTGCTTGCCTGGGGTCACCCAGTTAGTGAGAGGTGTGAGAGTACTGGCTGTGTTTTAAATCACTGAATCAGTATTCTCTGTGTTGCAAACAATAGTGCTTCTGTAGAATGTTGCGTTTAAACTTCACAGAGGTGACCTTGGGAGCCCCGCTGCTCTCTTTGTTATCAGCAGCTGAAAGGCTGCGCAGAATTAGAAAGCGGCCAAGAAGAACTAAGGAGGACTTTCTGCATAATGTTATGATGTACTCTGCCGCTGAGAAACAGGAATTGAAGGAGTGGCGGGACAGCGAGAAGAGGGACCAAAAGGAGAATACGACATGCCAGAATGAAGCCACAGAGTGGCTCTTAAAGGTTACGGAGCACCAAGCAGACACGCTCCAGGTGATACTAGCTCTTCAAATGAAGCAGCTCCACGCCCTCCCTCCCCTGTAGCCGCTGTCACAAAACTCTTTCCCATGCGCCCCCCAGACACCGCCAATACACTCTTATCAACCTCCTGGCTCCAGTCTATACCCGAGGCATTCCACTCCTCCCTCCTCACAGTCCAGCACTGTGGACTCCAACTGCACTCAACACCCATCCCTCTGCAGTTGGCCCTGCTGAAGTACAGTACTCACTGCATTGTACTCCAAAGGAGAAGGCTGGACATACACAAATCTTTAGCTGTCCTGGGACCCCTCCTCCTTGTGGGACCTACCCTTATCCCTCTCATTGCTGATGGATTTTTTTGTTTGACTCTCTCCTCCGGTTGTTGTCTTTTAATAAAAGAATTGTGTTGGTTTGAAAACAATCTTTATTCTATTAATTGAAAGCAAAAAGAGCTCTGCAAAGCAACATACAATTATATTACACCCACTTATTGCATCATGTGCACCAATCACCTCCTAGCACAGGGGTAGGCAACCTATGGCATGGGTGCCAAAGGCGGCACACGAGCTGATTTTCAGTGGCACTCACACTGACCGGGTCCTGGCCACCGGTCCGGGGAGCTCTGCATTTTAATTTAATTTTAAATGAAGCTTCTTAAACATTTTAAAAACTTTATTTACTTTACATATAACAATAGTTTAGTTATATGTTATAGACTTATAGAAAGAGGCCTTCTAAAAACATTAAAATGTATTACTGGCAAGTGAAACCTTAAATTAGAGTGAATAAATGAAGACTCGGCACACCACTTCTGAAAGGTTGCCAACCCCTGTCTTAGCATTACAAGCACTGCACTCCCGAGCATAGCAACAAATATTAGTGGCTTTCAGCTTCAAATTGCTGCCTCAAGGCATCCCTGATCCTTATGGCCCCACACTGCACCCCTCTAATAGCCCTGGTCTCTGGCTGTTCAAACTCAGCCTCCAGGCACTGAGCCTCTGCAGTCCAACCCTGAGTGAAGCTTTAATCCTTCCTTTCACAAATATTATGGAGTGTACAGCATGCAGCTATAAGCATAGGAATATTGTCATTGGCCAGGTCCAGCTTCCCATAGAGGCAGCATCAGCAGGCTTTTAAATGGCCAAGAGCACACTCAACGGTCATTCTGCACTTGCTCAGCCTGTTGTTGAACTGCTCCTTGCTGCTGTCAAGTTGCCTCATGCCTTCATAAGCCACGGCATTAAGGGATAGACGGGGTCTCCCAGGACCACAATGGACATTTTGACTTCCCCTACAGTGATCTTCTGGTCTGGGAAGAAAGTCCCTGCTTGCAGCTTCCTGAACAGGCCAGTGTTCCGAAAGATGCGTGTGTCATGCACCTTTCCGGACCAGCCTGCGTTAATGCCTGTGAAATGCCCACGGTAATCCACAAGCGCCTGGAGAACCATTGAGAAATACCCCTTGTGATTAATGTACTTGGTGGCTAGGTGGTCTGGTGCCAGAATTGGAATATGCGTGCCATCTATCGCCCCTCTGCAGTTAGGGAAGCCCATTTGTGCAAAGCCATCCACAATGTCACGCATGTTGCCCAGAGTCACGGTCTTTCGGAGCAGGATGCGATTAATGGCCCTGCACACTTCCGTCAACACGAGTCCAACGGTAGACTTTCCCACTCTGAACTGATTAGCGATCGATCGGTAGCAGTATGGAGTAGCCAGTTTCCACAGTGCAATTGCCACGCGCTTCTCTAATGGCAGGACAGCTCTCGTGCTCATGTCCTTGCGCCTCAGGGCTGGGGCGAGCTCATCATCCAGTCCCATGAATGTGGCTTTCCTCATCTGAAAGTTCTGCAGCCACTGCTCATCATCCCAGACGTGCATGACGATGTGAGCCCACCACCAGTACTTGTTTCCTGAGCCCAAAAGCGGCGTTCCACTGTGGTCAGTACCTCCATGAATGCCACAAGCAATCTTGTGTCATAGCTACTATGTGTGGTGAGATCAATATCACACTTCTCTTTCCTTCGTAATTTAAGGAATAACTCTACTGCCACTCGTGATGGGTTGGTCAGAGCAAGCAGCATATTGGTCAACAGTTCAGGATCCATTCCTGCAGCCAGAAGAGGTAGGGCGCTCAGTACACAAACTGTTGAAAGATGGTGCCAAATGCAGACGGAAGCACAGGGATTGCTGGGATGCGAAGCAATTTATCATGGGTCATTGGAACAGGACCCAGGATGCCCCGTAACCCCCTCCGCCTTCCCACAAGTGTTAGTGGCAGAAAAGAAAGAGGTGTTCTGTGGGATAGCTGCCCAGAGTGCACCGCTCCAAATACTGCTGCAAGTGCCACAAGTGTGAACACGCTATTGCGCAGGCAGCTGACAGTGTGAACACACAACAGCAGTTTCCCTTCAGCGCTCTCTGAGTGGCGCTGTAAGTGCCAGCACTGTAACTTTTTCAGTGTAGACGTGCCTTTACTGCAGAACAAGAGAGTCACTGGAGGTAATGCTAAATAGGAATAAGGCACGCTTGTTCTGGAATAAGAGCATACACACATGGAGTTGGTTGGGAACAGCACTTTAAATTCACACCTTACCTTAATTGGCATTAATTTTGAAGTATAGACAAGCCCTAAAATAGAACTAGAACTCAGGAATTCCATCTGAAATCCAGTGCAAAAGGCTACAGTCTCCCATGAAAACATGGAATGGGAAAAAGTTTACCTATTATGCTTTTCATTTATTTTTGCATTTCCTAAAGTTTGTACAATGAAAATCCAGTATAGGTGGTCTCTGCACTTTCTGGTGTCTCTGCGGAGTGCTGCCTCTCCTCGTTTTCAGATGAGAAAGAACAGATAGGAGGGGGAAGAAATTAAAACCAAAATTTCTTTCAAAAAGGATAAAACATCACTCTAAAGACAGTTAAAAATACACCTATTTTATAAAAGAGTTTGAGAACCCTTGAACTAGTCCATTATAATCACTTTTTTTACATGGAGTTTCACTTTCACGTTTTCACCCACTGTGACACACTGCTACAAGATATGGGCTGTGACGCAGAAGAGGGGCAAAGAGGCGTGAGGGGGGAATAGGCTTGGGGGGAGCGGCAGGGCCGCATTTTGGGTGCCGATGCCCCTTCCCCCCCCCCACTTTTAGGGAGTATCCATTCCCCAGCACCGGGAGCAGGGGGAAGGAGATGAAGGGGCAGCCCCCCCCCCCCCCCCCCGGGTGACCAGCTGTCCAGATTTTATAAGGACAGTCCCAATTTTGGGGTCTTTTTTTTATATAGGCTCCTATTACCCCCCCATCCCTCTCCCGATTTTTCACACTTGCTGTCTGGTCACCCTACCCCCAGCACTGGGAGTGGGGGGGAGGTAAATGGGCCAGCCCCCCAATGCAGAAAGCGACGAGAGATTTTCACCCTCACCCCCGCGCGCGGAGAGCCGTTGGCCTGCGGCCGTTAGGAGGGGCTCCCGTGGAGCGCGTGGGGTCTCCTGCCGCACGTGGAGCAGGCGCCGGGGGAGGGGGGTTAGAACGGGCGGGGGGAGGGAACGCTCGCTCAGGAACAGCCCCTGCCCCAGCGGGAGGCGGCAGCCGTCAAGTTGCTCTCCGCCTCCCTTCGCGAGGGGCTCGCTTCGCCCGCCTTTCCCGCGCGCTCGCCCCCTCCCCGCGCGCTGGGCCCGTCCTAGGGGGACGCAGGCACCGAACCTACCGCGTCCTGCGTGAGACACTTCCTGCTGCCACAGCCCGGCCGGCCGGGGAGGAGGGGCAGGCGAGGAGACTGACAGGCGCCTCTGCCCAATCAGCAGCCGCAGCGAGGCATCACAATGGACTGGGCAGGGAGGAAGGAAGCACAGCGCTGTGGTTAATCCGACCCGGGCGTGAGGCTCGAGCCCAGTCCAGGCCCTTCCCCGGCTGGGAGCCCCCAAAGCAGCCCCTGCCCCTCCCCCTCCCCTCGGAGCTGCAGCATCATCACCATCGGGACCCTGAGTCACTCTGTTGTTCCCCCCCACCCCCCCGCCGCACCAGGCAGCCGTGGCATGGCCCGTGCCCCTCTGGCAGCACCAGGCGGAATCCAGCCTGCATCACAATGGGTCAGTGATGTGGTTACAACACGCACAACCCAAACCTTGGGAAGGAAGGACAGCGGCCGTACAGATGCGCTGGGAGCTCAGTCCTGGGGAACAGTGACACAGAAAAAGACGTGGGGTTGGTGGTGGATAATCAGCTGGACATGAACTCCCCCTGCGATGCTGTGGCCAAAGGGGCTAAGACGATCCTACAAGGCATAAGTTGGGGAATCGCAAAGAGGTTATTTTATCATTTGGCACTGGTGCGACCACTGCTGGAATCCAACCTGTGGCCAGTTCTGGTGCCCACAGTTCAAGAAGGATGTTGATAAATTGGAGATTGTTCAGAGAAGAGCCATGAAAATGACTAAAGGATTTGAAAACATGCTTTATATTGACAGACGCAAGGAGCACACTCTATTTAGTTTAACAAAGAGAAGGTTAAGGAGTGACTTGATTACAGTCTGTAAATACCTACTTGGGGAACAAATATTTAATAAAGGCTCTTCAGTCTGGAAGAGAAAGGTATAACATAGGGGTGGGGCCACACACAGCTCACCCGGGGAGGGGTAAGCATAGAAGCTCAGGGCTTCCCCTAGGCTCTGGGATGAGGCCAGAAATGTGGGGTTAAGAGTGCAGGGGGGGGCTCCGGCCTGGGGCAGGGGGTTGGGGTGCGGGAGGAGGTGAGGGCTCCTGCTGGGGATGTGGGCTCTGGGGTGGGGCTGGGGATTTGGGATGCAGGAGGGGGCTCCAGACTGGGGCCAAAGGGGTTGGGTGCAGGAGCGTGCTCAGGGTTGGGGTATGGGAGGAGGTTCATGGTGCAGACTCCGGAAGAAAGTTTGGGTGCAGGAGGGCACTCAGGACTGGGCCAGGGGGTTGGGGTGCAGGCTCTGGCCAGGTGGTGTTTACCTCAGGCAACTCCTGGTCGGCAGCACAGCTGGGCTAAGGAAGGCTCCCTGCCTGCCCTGGCTCCGCACAGCTCCTGGAAGCAGCCACCATGTCTGGTCCCTAGGCGGAGGGGCCAAGGGGCTGTGTGCGCTGCCCTCAGGTGCCGCACCCGGAGTTCCCATTGGCCATATTTCCCGGCCAATGGGAGTTGCACAGCCGGTGCTGGGGGCAGGGGCAGCAAGCAGAGCTTCCCTGATCGCCCCTGCTCCTAGGGGCTACAGGGACATGCTGGTCGCTTTCAAGAACTGGAGCCAACCCTAGCTTCCCCCCGCAGTGGGCCAAGCCAGCGCTCACAGCTCTCATTTGGCACTGGTGCGACCACTGCTGGAATCCTGTGGCCAGTTCTGGTGCATACAGTTCAAGAAGGATGTTGATAAATGGGAGAGGGTTCAGAGAAGAGCCACGAAAATGATTAAAGGATTTAAAAACATGTTTTATATTGACAGATGGAAGGAGCACAATCTATTTAGTTTAACAAAGAGAAGGTTAAGGAGTGACTCTCCCCCCACAGTGCAAAGACTTGCCAAGGGCCGTATGAAATGAAGCAGCGGGCCGGATACGACCCGCAGGCCGTAGGTTCCCCACCCCTGGTGTAACATGATCCAATGGCTGGAAGTTGAAGGTAGGCAAATTCAGACTGAAAATAAGGCGTAAATTTTTAACAGCATCAACCATGGAACAATAAAAAGCCTGTAAGGGTGGGTTTAAAAAAAAAAAATCCCTAACTTCCCTTTTTTTAACCTTTGAATATCAGGAATATCAAGTCTGGTTCGGAGGACTCAGAGGACTGGGAATTTCCTCTTTACCAACAAGAACTTTTATACCATTTGTAGGATATTGGAGTTAAATAAAATTAACTTTTAAAAACAGTAAATAAAATTTATTTCCTTTCACATTTAAGCAGGTTTGATACTTTTGATGTCATAATCATACTAATTGTCCAGTCAGCCATTCAGTCTTCTAAGGAAAACACAGCAGCCAAGACCTGAATTTATTGTTAAAAAAAGAGGGGGAAAATAAAAGTAAAAAAAAAAAACAAAAGGTGTCAGGCCTTCTTTATATACTGTAAAGAAGAAAAGAGGGGAATATTCTTTTTTGTTCCTTTGTAGGTTGCTTTTAATAACTGTAGATTCATAGGTTTCAGAGTAGCAGCCGTGTTAGTCTGTATCCGCAAAAAGAACAGGAGTACTTGTGGCACCTTAGAGACTAACAAATTTATTAGAGCCTAAGCTTTCGTGGACTACAGCCCACTTCTTTGGATGCATACAGAGTGGAATAAATATTGAAGAGATATATATACACACATACAGAGAGCATAAACAGGTGGGAGTTGTCTTACCAATTCTGAGAGACCAATTAAGTAAGAGAAAAAAAACTTTTGAAGTGATAATCAAGATAGCCCAGTACAGACAGTTTGATAAGAAGTGTGAGAATACTTACAAGGGGAGATAGATTCAATGTTTGTAATGGCTCAGCCATTCCCAGTCCTTATTCAATCCTTTGTTGATTGTGTCTAGTTTGCATATCAATTCCAGCTCAGCAGTCTCTCGTTGGAGTCTGTTTTTGAAGTTTTTCTGTTGTAATATAGCCACCCGCAGGTCTGTCATTGAATGACCAGACAGGTTAAAGTGTTCTCCCACTGGTTTTTGAGTATTATGATTCCTGATGTCAGATTTGTGACCATTAATTCTTTTGCGGAGAGACTGTCCGGTTTGGCCAATGTACATGGCAGAGGGGCATTGCTGGCACATGATGGCATATATCACATTGGTAGATGTGCAGGTGAACGAGCCCCTGATGGTATGGCTGATGTGATTAGGTCCTATGATGATGTCACTTGAATAGATATGTGGACAGAGTTGGCATCGGGCTTTGTTACAAGGATAGGTTCCTGGCTCAGTGGTTTTGTTCAGTGATGTGTGGTTGCTGGTGAGTATTTGCTTTAGGTTGGGGGGTTGTCTGTAAGCGAGGACAGGTGTGTCTCCCAAGATCTGTGAGAGTAAAGGATCATCTTTCAGGATAGGCTGTAGATCTCTGATGATGCGCTGGAGAGGTTTTAGTTGGGGGCTGAAGGTGACAGCTAGTGGTGTTCTGTTATTTTCTTTGTTGGGCCTGTCTTGTAGGAGGTGACTTCTGGGTACTCGTCTGGCTCTGTCAATCTGTTTTTTCACTTCAGCAGGTGGGTATTGTAGTTTTAAGAATGCTTGATAGAGATCTTGTAGGTGCTTGTCTCTATCTGAGGGATTGGAGCAAATGCAGTTATATCTTAGAGCTTGGCTGTAGACAATGGATTGTGTGGTGTGTCCTGGATGGAAGCTGGAGGCATGTAGGTAAGTGTAGCGGTCAGTAGGTTTCCGGTATAGGGTGGTATTTATGTGACCATCGCTTATTAGCACAGTAGTGTCCAGGAAATGGACCGCTTGTGTGGATTGATCTAGGCTGAGGTTGATGGTGGGATGGAAATTATTGAAATCATGGTGAAATTCCTCAAGGGCTTCTTTTCCATGAGTCCAGATGATGAAGATGTCATCAATGTAGCGCAAGTAGAGTAGGGGCGTTAGGGGACGAGAGCTAAGGAAGCGTTGTTCTAAGTCAGCCATAAAAATGTTGGCATATTGTGGGGCCATGCGGGTACCTATAGCAGTGCCGCTGACTTGAAGGTATATATTGTCCCCAAATGTGAAATAGTTGTGGGTGAGGACAAAATCACAAAGTTCAGCCACCAGGTTAGCTGTGACATTATCAGGGATACTGTTCCTAATAGCTTGTAGTCCATCTTTGTGTGGAATATTGGTGTAGATCTACCCAACCCCCTTGGCCCCAGTCTGGAGCCCCCTCCTGCATTGGTGTATTCTCTTGTATCAGGGCTTCAGTCTGGCAGCCATCAGGCTGGAGCTCCCTCTTGCTCCCCTGACCCTGCCAAGCACTGCTCTATCTGTGGTGCTGTCGTTCTCAATCCTCCTACAGGGCAGCCAGTCCTCCTCCCTTGGCTTCCAGGAAGAGACTGCCTCTGTTCTGCTCAGCAGCCCTTCTTATATGGGCCAGCCTGGCCCTTACTGGCTGCTCCACTAAGCCGTCTCCCTATTGGCTGGCTCAATAAGGCCTCTTCTAATTGGCTGGGTTCTGCGCAGCCTCCCCAAGGCTGCCTTAACCCTTCTTCTGCCTGTGTGGGGCAGCCGCCCCACTACACACCTTTTGCAACATTTTCATCACTTTCTCACTGACCCTCGTCAGGCACAAATCTCTGCGAACACCCAAAGCATGGTGAGTGTTGGCGGGGGCGGGGGGCACTCTACATGGGGAAAAGAGCACACACTCTTTGCAAGGGTCGTGGTGCAGCATTCTAGGGAACAAATTCTAAAATTCTCCCACACTTTTCCACAGGTGGAGGTAATTCTAGCAGACATCTCACTGCTAAGGGTAAGCAGGGAAACGAGGATACAGCTACTCCATGCTTGTGGCTTCTGCCCTTCTCCCTATACTGCTCACCTATGTGCCGCTTTGGTCCCTGCACAAGTAATTGCCGAATGGCATGGGAAAGCTTCCTACAATGGGGGGGAAGGAACAAAGCTGCTCTGCCATAGAACCTTCGGCAGAGGATTACTGAGTACCGCCAGGAAACTTTCCTGGAGATTTCTCTGGAGGATTCCCATGAGATCTCAGCGTGCATAACACTCTGTTCCGCCGTACTGATTAGCTACACAGGGAAACGTCCAGCTTACAGAAACCCAGACAGCTTCCCACATTTGTATGCCCTGAACCCACCTCTGCACTACACAAGCCACAGCCACTTACCAGAAGTCTCATCTCCTGCTTCTTGCTCGACGGAGAGCAACTGCTGAGCCTGGCTAGGCACCGCTGGAGTGGAGAACAGTTCCTGGCTGCCTGCTCCGTCGGGCGACCCCACTGGGAGCTGCACATCCTCATCTAACTCCACCTCTTCATCAATAACTTTGTCCTCCATGTTATGTCTTCTTTCCGCCGCCACCGTGCCCTCCGAAGTATCCACAGGGCTCTGGGTGATGGAGGTGGGGTTGCCACCGAGGATAGTGTCCAGCTCCTTATAGAACCGGCAGGTCTTAGGTGAAGCACCTGAGCGATGGTTTGCCTACCTTGCCTTATGGTAGGCCTGCCTCAGCTCATTTATCTTTGCTCTGCACTGCAGAGTGTCCCGATCATAGAGCCCGTAGGTATCCCAATTCCTGCGGCTCAAGCACAGCTGGGACTGCACAGCCTCCTTTTCCCATATACTGAGCAGATCCAACAGCTCTGCGGTGGTCCAGGTGAGAGAGTATTTGCTGTGGTAACCAGTCACCTGGGAAGATTCAATGAGACCTCTCCAACCGAGCACACAGGAAATGGAATTTCAAAAATTCCCAGGGCTTCTAAAGGGGAGAGGCGGATGGTTGTTTTCTTGGCTGCAAGTAGTGGAGTTCAAATAGCTGACCAGAGCAGTCAGGATGGGCACTGTGGGACACCTCCTGGAGGCCATTAAAGTGATGAAATGAAGTGTGGTGTCTACACTTGCACTTTGTCGACAAAAACATAGAGGAAAAAGATGTAAATCTCTCATGAGGATGAATGTATTTTGTCGCAAAAAACAGGCATTCTCCCTGACAAAAATCACCTGTCAGTGTGTATGCACTCATGGTTTGGGTCAACAAATGGCAGTTTTGGCGACAAAACTTGGTAGTGTAGACAAGGTCTTAATGAATGCCAGTGAAAATGAGGTAGGATCAGAGGCTAAAACAGGAAAAGAACAAGTTAAAAATTACTTAGACAAGTTAGATATCTTCAAGTCATCAGGGCCTGCCATGAGGACGGGACTGGACTCGATGACCTCTCGGGGTCCCTTCCAGTCCTAGAATCTATGAATCTATGAAATACATCCTAGAATACTCAAGGAGCTGACTGTGGAGATATCTGAGCCATTAGCGATTATCTTCAAAAAGTCATGGAAGATGGGAGTGATTCCAGAGGATTGGGCAAATATAGTATTAATCTATAAAAAGAGGAATGACAACCCAGGGAATTACAGACCAGTCAGCTTAACTTCAGTACCTGGAAAGATAATGGAGTAAATAATTAAGCAATCAATTTGCAAACACCTCGAAGATAATAAGGTGATAAGTAAAAGTCAGCATGGATATGTCAAGAACAAATCATGTCAAACCAACCTAATAGCTTTCTTTGACAGGGTAACAAGCCTTGTGGATAGGGGGGAAGTGGTAAATGTGGTATATCTTGACTTTAGTAAGGCTTTTGTTACTGTCTCGCATGACCTTCTCATAAACAAACTAGGGAAATGCAACCTAGATGGTTTGAGACTTGCTGGTTTGATACACGCAGCTGTAGTCCACCCGTTGAATAAATTTTCCTCCCAAACAGATCCAGTTTCTTTAAGTCTTTCTGTTTGGGGGTAGCTCTTGCTTAGCTCTGTCTGTCCCTCTCATTGGCTGCCGATACAACTAGGGACCCAGGAGGAGGGTGAGAGTATAAGTATTCATACCCCTTGGCTGGCATGTCGTATTTCTTCTCTGCCCTCTTCGAAGTGGGAGGGAGAGAAGATGGGGTCTGCCAGAGGGACTGGACCCATTACCGCCTCGTTAATGGATAGGGCCACCTTACATGGTGCTGCTGCAGCCAGAATGTTAATGAAGCTGTGGGATGATTCCTTGAGCTCCTCAACCTCTAGCGCCAGGTTGGCCGCTATCCTCTTTAGGAGTTCCTGGTGGGCTCTAAAGTCATCTTGGGGCAGCGAGCCACTCGGTCCTGATGCAGCCTCACCTGGGGAGGAGGAAGAGGCCTGTACCGGAGGGGGAGCTTCCTCCTCTTCTTCTGCCTCTAGTACCTCTATTGGGTCCACATCCTGTATATTGGTACCGGGTTTGGTACAGGAATCGGGGTCCGGTGCTGAGCAGAGCAGTGCGGGAGCACACCACTTGGATGCAACCAAGTAGGACCAGTGGGATGACGAACCTGGTACGGGGGGAAAACCCCATAAGTTCCAGAATGGCCATTGCATAGGCCACTGTCCACCTAGCCAGGTACCGGCAGGGGGACCCGCACCAGGGTCTGGCAGGATGTAAGACCTGTACCGGAGGCGGCTCTTAGGGTGGGCTTAGGGCTCCATCTCAGACTCCAATGAAGAGTCTTTCCAAAGTGACCATGGTGGAGTGGTTCCCCTCACTTCCACTCTGCGGTGCTGAAGATCTGAGGACCAGTGCCGGACTAGAGATGACCTCGCCAAAAAAAGCAAGGTCGGCTTGCTCCTGGAGGGTACCAAAGATTCCGGTGCCGGAAAGAAGCTTAGAGCACCATGTTCTCTCCTGCTCATGCCCATCAGCACCGGTGGTTGTCCCATCCAGGTCAGCAGTACCAGGAGGGATAACAAGGCCCTGGCCGATGCAAAAGCCGCCGGAGTAGAAGGCACTGTGATTCTTCCTGGCATCAGCAGTGAGTCCCGCACCAGACTCAACATCCCTCTGGGCAGAGTTGATGGTGCCACCATGGGACCGGGGGTTGAGGAGTGGTCCAATGTGGGCTGCACTCCATTGTCTTCCCCATTTGCCCTTCTTCGGCACTGGAGAGTGCCCTCTCTTGGAGCGCTGCTTTTTATGTTTCTTCCCTGGCACCAGAGATGGAGAACAGTGCCAGCATGGTCAGTGGGTATCGTAGGGGTAGGCTGTGCCTTCCCAAACAGCCTAGTGTGGCCCCGCCCACACTCTGCCCCCAGGCCAGACCCCCTCTTGCAGTTCCCAGAGCGCTCTGCCTTGGTTGGCCCAGGCTGGCTGGCCTGCATCCCGCAGAGAGTTAGGTCGGCTGATGCTGGGGCTGTGCCGTGATACCAGTCAGCTCTGTGTTCTTGGGGAACCAGGGTGCAGTATCCAGCCTGTCTGACTCATGAAAGGACACCGCCCCCCCTCCTCCTCCCCCAGCCTCTGCTTGAACCAAAACCGATCAGAAAAGAGACTTACAAAAAGCAATGAAAAGGCAGTGGGAGACACACCTAAACCCCTCCGGACAAGGGTGACAGGATTAAGGAAACTCCCCTAGCCTCATTTGCATCGGAGATGGGACAGGGAGGCATCTCCATTAGCATACAGAATGGAGAACAGAGATTCCAAGGCAAGAACCGCACTGAACTCTGGGACCAGAAAAGCAGGGAAGCACTGCATCCTGGGGATCTCTGCTCCAGATGTTAACAAACCTATGCCTGCACACACCCAGCTCAGCAGTTATCAAACCAATTCTAGTAATGAATCCTTGATTGATATCCAAAATACTGAAGCAGCCTAACTGTATTGTGAGCTCCCTGGAGGGAACACCACCCATAACTAGGAGTGATCAGCCCCTATTGTCTAGCCTAAAGAAAATCCTTGAGTCATCAGTTTACCCATAAACAAATCTAGTGTTCTCCCTTGAACCATTGTTTCTCTACAAAAACCCCTACCTGTGTTCAAGTAAGTGCCCTGATGCATGGATCCAAACTCTGCATCAGTTCCACTGGGATTTCATCTTCTCCTGACTGATTGTCCTGGGGGCTCTGCCTGTCTCCAGCACTCAGGACCCTGAGCTACCACTATCACCTGGGAACCCCGACCAGTTCAAGCTTCACGGACTGGTGAAATCCCGCTCTCTGTCAGTTTTCTTTCCTACCTCAGGTATAACTTTCTAACCCTGACTTGTTTGATCAGGTATAGTTTTCTATATATGACTTTTGTAACCTTTAATAATGTAACTGTTATGTTGGTTTAGGCTCTCCTTGTGTAGTTATCACTATTATTCAATAAATAACTTTTATGGTTAAGCTGGTTGCTTCCCTCTCTCTCTCTTTGAACTTTACTCTTTTGTGTTTTTAGCTTCCCCATTTACTCTGCAGCAACACTTCTCTTACCTAAGCTAAAGATCCCTGTAGCACCCAAAAATACTATGGGGTTTGCTCATCAAGTGGGTTACTACCAGTACAATTGTAACGTGAAAGCGGGGATAGGGACGTGCTGAACCTGTGACATACGAAGGTGGCAGCTTGGAAGTGCTGCTTGACCCAGACTACTGAGTCCAGGGGCATATAAGGGTGGCAGTTTGAAAATGCTGTTTGATCCAGCCTGCTTAGGCTTACTCTATTCCAGTGTGGTACCTGTAGCATATAAGGGTTGCAGCTTGAAAGTGCTGCTTGACCTGATCCATTCAGAGGGAGGTATGTGTGTGTGTTCATCTGGTTCTGGAGGAACCCAGCCCTGGGGAATCTAGGTCCTGCAGGATAGCTCCATTGGGACAGGACTTGCAGAAGGGAGAAGTAGAGCTCTATATGAAACACAAGTGACACAAGCAGTACATTAATAGAATTACAGAACCCCCTCCTCGCAAGAGTAACCCTAATAAATGAGCATACCCAAAAGTAACAGGCAAATCTGGTAACAAATCGGTGGAGAAACACGGGCCGCACGTGACCCTAATCACATGGTAATTGTTGAGTAGTTGCTGTGGAGTAGGGAAACTGAGGCACAGACCTGAGCAAGCTTTCTTTTCCTTTTTTAGACCAAGCTCCTTTAGCAAGATCTCTCTCTCTCATAGAATATTTGGTAACCTTCTGTTAAGAATCGTGCTTAGAATACCTGTAGAACTGTGCAATATTGTAGAACTGTGCAGGTTACGAGTTGTGCCTTAAAAATAAAGGTTTTAGAGCAATACTGTGACTAGTGAAAGAGCTGTTGGTGGGGATCATTAGTGAGATAAGGAAGTAGAGATGGCTGAAAAAGACCTTTTGGCTGGTCGCTTGAGACAGGAGAAAACTAACAGGTTAGCGAGATGGGTAATGAAGAAGGGGAAATGCCCCTGGGAAAGGGGGTGCTTTAACCAGGGCCGGCTCTAGGATTTTTGGCGACCCAAGCGAAAACAATTTTGGCCGTCCCCCCCCCCCTCCCCGTTTTTTTCTTACCCCACCCCTGGCCCCGCCTCAACTCTGCCCCTTCCCCAAATCCCCAGCCCTGCCTCCTCCCCACAGGCTCTCAAGCCTAGGAGGGAGGGAGGGAGAGGGAGAAGCAGCGCATGAGCCCTGGCCACTCGGGGTCTCCCCCTCCCTCCCAGGCTCTCAAACCCGGGAGGGAGGGGGAGATCCTGAGCGGCTGTGGCGCGCGAAACAGCTGATTCGCGCACTGCGGCTGCTCGGGATCTCCCCCTCCCTCCCGGGTTTGAGAGCCTGGGAGGGAGGGCAAGCAGCGGCGCGCGAGCGGCAGCAGCGGAGGTGAGTTAGGGCAGCCGGGGCACATTTTTAGGGGCGGCATGGCCTGCGCCAGAATGCAGCCCCTAAAAATGTGCCACCCCAAGCACCAGCTTGTTTTGCTGGTGCCTAGAGCCAGCCCTGGCTTTAACGGTGAGAATCCCCTGACTGAAGCTAGTCTGAGCTTTGAACAATATTGCACAACCTTTAAGCCACGGGAAAGAGGCTCTCCCTACCAGCCAGATGAAAAGGCCTAGCGAAAGCTGCAGGGAGGTGCTGAACCCCAAAGAGGCATGAGGAAACACCAGGTGGAAGGACCTGGGTTGGGGGAAAGAATGTTAAGTCCAGAAAGGGACTGAAGAAAATGTGGAGTGAGGGAAAGTCTTGTTTAGATTTACATTGACATTTGAATTGTGATGTTTGAATAAAAAAGAACTAGAAGTGCTGTTTGACTCACAAGTAGTTCGGTATAGTTTTTGAGAAGCTGAAAAAGGGGAAACTGTCTGAGGCAATGGTAGAGTGTGAGGCTGAATTGAGTATAGATACATTCTGACTACCTGCAGTAGCTTCCCCTCTGTGTAAAATTACCCATTATTGATACTTTTTATGTAGTGGTGACAGCACTTGCGTACAAAAGCCACTTGTATTGTAATCATTGTCTTCTTACACTGTGCAAAGCAGGGCTAGGCGATACACTGGTGAAAGACTGGCATGCCAGCACTTTCACTATTGCTACCCCCAGTGCAGTTGTTGTAGGTATTCCCAGCTCAGTTCACTGGGCCACCCTGCTCTGGAGCATATAAAGCTGAATGCTCTCAACCTAGACATTAGAATTATTTAATGTGTTTTGCTGGTTAGAATCCCCCCCTCCATCTTCCTGAATGCACATTTCACACTATCTCCAAAATTCCATAAATGGGCTCTCATATTGATCCTGTTTTGTGTACTTTCTCAAGCTTTTCTTGTTCTAGTAGTAGCATGGTCCGGGGTGAGTCCATTAAGATTTTGAATCAAGTTTTCTTTCAAACCAAAAAGTTTAAAAAGTTACCTACTTTAGATCTAGTTGTTGAATGGCTAATCAGTGAAGGAAAAAACAGGGAGGTTTTAAAACTGGTTCCTAGTGTGGTCAGAGGATCAAAACTTCAACCTTAAAAGCAGAGCAGTGAAAATTTTGACTTAAGCTGTCAATTACTAACTAGCTCCCTTCGTGCTTCCTGTACATTATTTAATTAGCTCTCTATTTCTTGCTTTCTGGCCTGTTTGTTCTCAAAGCAATGGAGAGACAAAAGGATAGATTAGCACCAATATATATTGAGAGATCCACTGCCTCTCTAAACAAAAAGAGTTGCTGGGCAATTGCCCATTATAAAGGACTTAATATGAACCAGGTTTTAGAAATCTTGAGGCAAAAATACTAAATTTGGATTAAATTCAATATTGGAGATGTTAGCTGGCAGTCTCACAAAACAAGTGTTCATATTCAGATGACTGATTTATCTACGGCAGGGTCCGTCAAAAAACAGAGAAGCAGAAATTAGAAAGAGGAAGAAAGTAAACAAAAAGAGGAAGAATTTTTAAAGATTACTCAAAAGGAACAGAGACTAGGATGATGGGGAACTAAGAATGAAACAAAGACAGGAGCAACATAACCTAAGGCATATAGAGAGATGTCAAGTGGAAACAAACATAAAATGCAAAGACACTAAAGACAGACATAAGCCCTGATCCTGCAACCACTTGTGTACGTGAGTACTGCCAATGAGATTTAAATGTCTCAAACCCATCAAGGCATTCACAAATCTACCTATTCTTACCATTGTTATCTTCATCTTCCCTCCCTCCTATTTTTATAGACCTTGTTAGACCCTGATCCTCCCCTCACTCATTCCCGACTCCCACCCAAAGTTCCACTAATCCATGGGGTTCTCTCTATGGGCACAGGAATCTGCCCATGCAATTCAATTGTAGAAACAGCCTTACATCAAGCTTTTCAGAGCAGGAAACGAACCTTATGTCTGTACAGCACCCAGACCCTGATTGGAGCACTACGTCAGCATAAATAAAATATAATAATTATTACCGGATTGAAGCAGGAATCTTGCCTTATCTTCTACTTGTAAAGTGCCACACCGTCTTTGGCACTGAGGCTAGGTCTACACTATGGGGGGCGGGGAGGGGGTCGACCTAAGATACGCAACTTCAGCTACGTGAATAGCGTAGCTGAAGTTGCGTATTTTAGGTCGACTTACCTGGCTGTGAGGACGGCGGCGAGTCGACCGCTGCCACGCCGCCGTCAACTCCGCTTCTGCCTCTTGCCACGGTGGATTTCCGGAGTTGACGGCAGAGCCATCAGGGATCGATTTTATCGCGTCTTCACTAGACACGATAAGTCGATCCCCAATAGATCGATTGCTACCCGCCGATCCGGCGGGTAGTGAAGACGTGCCCTCAGTAATATAGTAAGAGCTCCCCTTCCATGCACTGCACCTTTTGCTACCCACTCAGTACATCTCTCTGAATTCACACCACTACATTCTTATCCTCTCCTCCAAGCATCTGGTAGTGCTAGTAAGGGCACCAGACGGGGAGGACTCTGAGTTACTACAGAAAATTCTTTCCCAAGTTTCTCCCTGGCGGGTCTTGCCCACACATTCACGGTCTAACTGGTCAGAAGGTTGGGAAGAAATTTCCCCCCAGGTCAGATTGGCCAAGACTCTGGGGGTGAGGGGGGTTCACCTTTCTCTGCAGCATAGGGCACAGGTCACTTGAAGGTTTAAACTAGCGTAAATGGTGAATTCTCTGTAACTTGAAGTCTTTAAACCATGACTTGAGGACTTCAGTAACTTAGCCAAAGGTTAGAGGTCTATTTCAGGAGTGGGTGAGGTTCTGTGGCCTGCAACCTGCAGGAGGTCAGACTAGATTATCACAGTGGTCCCTTCTGACCTTAAAGTTGATGAGTCTACGATTCCTTCCTCCACATTATTCTCTGACGCTGTTGCTGCTCTTCTTCCCCTGGTGATTTACATCTCTTGAACTTTCCTCACCCCCAGACAATGTTTCTGGCCAGTTTCTACACCAGTTCGTGCTGCTAATCTCAATTGTGGGCAGGTGGGGGCCTCCCCATACGTATTGCCCATATGTAGGAAGCGGAAGGAAAAGCCACACACAAACATGTGGGGAAGCAGTTTCAAAAATGCAAACACTTTTTTCCCATGTTCTATTAGCTGTGTCAGCTGCTTCCTGCAAGAATGCATACTTGGCAACTTCTCTTGCCCCTTGCTTGTCCTCTGCTCTTCCCTGCAGTGCCCCCTGTTGCTTCTCCTCAAAACCTTCTCTGTTGGTTATTCAAATGAAGGTGAATGGCAGCTCTCAAGACCCAATAATACCTTTTGTGCAACAGTATCTGCTGCAGGGATGTTTGAACTTTGGAGCCCAAGCGCTACAGCTACTGGAGCAGGATTTAGATGCATGGTAAAGGTCTAGTAATTAAAAGAAACTGAAATGCAGGTTTGGGTAGGACTGAGCAAAATACTGACACCAAAGTTGATATAGGATAGTCTATTCCAACAAGTACATAACTAATTTTTATCTGAATATTAAGATCTCATATAGACAAGCCTTTCAAGGCACTTTCTATCTACTAATTATTCACATAACTCCCTGTACATGTACATAGTCAGACACCCTTTGTATCTGGAAGTAATATCTTAATTTTATTATTTTCCACAAGTCAGAACTAACAGAGAACTCTCATCAATCTCAGATTAGAGGCCCATTATTAGACCTCACATGGGATGGAGAATTTACTGCTCTCTGGGCAGTTCTTTCTTGGGTTTGTATAATTCAAATACACTTCTTAGATATTATGGTGCTAGGGGCTTTAGAAATGCTGATTAGATAGCATGATATTCTTAAGATTTCATAGCCTAAAATATGCAGAAAACTGACATTTGTATCAGCCTTTCAAAAATATAATCCCCCACATGCCAGGGGCAAGTAGAATTTAATTTCCCCCCCCCCCCATCATCAAGGTAAAGTGTGGAAAAGCAGATCTTGTGCCCAATAATTTTTCCATGACCATTTTGTAAAGCTGATTTAAAGTACAAGGAATCTATTCACATCCATTCAGTTTGCAGTTGAGAAATGAGCAACTATTTTGTTTGTACTGTTGGATTAGTTTAATTAGAAAAGCCAGTCAAATTCCATAGGTCATCTGGACAAATAGAAGGTACAATCTTTTCAATACTATTGTGTGAAATGGTTTTTATCTGCTGTAATTAAGCCCTAAATTTAAGCAGACGTCTGCCTGGTCCGAAGTTTCCATTATAAACAAGAACTACTAAAGGTCACTTACACTCTTCAATAAATAAGCAGGCATTCATACAACAGTGACATCTAAAATGAGTACAAAGTTTGCGAAAGGCTAACATCTTCCTTGAGATGCTAAAATAATGTATTCCAGCACTCCATGGCTTTGAGTATTGCTATTCATAAGATAAAAAGGAAAATGTACCCATTTCAGCTGTCAATGGGGTCACTGAAGATTGAAAGGCCCTAAATGTGACCTCTTGAATTTTTCTTTTTAATGTCTAGAGGATGATGAAAAATTATTATCCTTATCCTACCAAAACTAAAGGGTGCAGTGCAAGCTTCTCAACTGCATGACCCAACACCAGTAAACTCAGCTCAGTGGGATTGCATACGAGTTTGTGCACATCACACCAGTCTTTTACTTGCTTTGTCTGCTCATTTCTTATGAGGGGATGGACTACAGAAACGGACAAGAATCCTGGTCTCTGAAAAACCTGAGAGCCAATTTCAGTCTTTTGCCATATCACAGAAACAGAGAATGCAAGGACAGCACAGGCAGAGTACAAAATGAGTGTATGTGTAAACAAATGAAATAAATTCAGGTTTGATTGTTGCTAGATCACCTGTCAAGGAGCTGTGATTTTAAAACTGTTTCAGCTTTCATTTGAAATGGTCAGATACTAGAAGCAACCATCGGGGGGGGACAAAAAGTTGTTGTGGTCTGTCAGCTTTCTCAGTGTCCTTTTAATATATAAGAAGCATTTAGAAAATGGAACTAGTAACTATGCTCCCAGCATTCTCAGGAAAATATTCAGTCTACTTATCTAAAGAAATATGTACAGTACTAGCTCATGCGAGCAGAGACTTTAATATTAGCCACAATTCCTTATACCAGAAAACAGTCTCTGACATCAATATTTTTTTAAATAAGAAAAATGTATTACTTAGAAGGGCTCTTTTTTTTAACCTGCCCACTGTTCCTTGCTGTGAGCATTCAAACTAAGAGGGTAGAATGGTTCAATTAATAGAGCACAGGATAGGAAGTTAGGAAATATAGATTCTATTCTTGGTTCTGTCACTAACTTGCTGTCATTTCTTTGCACCTCAGTTTCCTAAATTGTAAAGCAAAGATAATGGTACTTTCACAAGGTTTAATTATTTCTGATTTACCCAAATAAAACATTGGCTCGATATATGCAGAAGAATAAGCCTGACAAAAGCAAAACTGGCTGAGAAAAATTATTTATTCTTAAACAGCTTTCATATTGATCACTTGGAGAGCCAGGTCAAGCAGCTAGATTCCTTCTAAACATTATAACATTAAAACAGGTAGGTTTTATATTTTCAGTAAACCTGAAAAATTCTCTCTCAAACTACAAAATATATTAACATGAATATTTAATCAAAACTGGTATATCCGTTTTATTTTATTTCAGCATAAGATTTATCCACTTCAAAAAGCTGGATTTAAGCCTAAATATTTTAACTTTTTCCTGTTCATTTTCCTTTGTATCCACATCAATGGTCTTTGTTTTTTCCATCAGGATCTCATAAGCCGCCTGTGCTCGTGCAATTTCTTTGTCTGCATTAAAATGAACCATTTGTCTGTTCAGAATGGGAACAATTAAATTAAAGTCATTAATTCTTTTGTTTAGTTTCTTGATATCTTCTATTAATTGTTCACAAATCTGACTCCATTGTTTCTGTCTACATGGTGTCATTGGCTCTCCAAGTTTATTCCTAGATGCTACTATGTTCTTTCTTAGTTCCTCAATAGTTTCTCGTATTTCTTTCTGCATCAGAATCCATTCTGGTTGGTATCCATTATCTATTAGAATTCTGTTCAGGTTGTGAGTCATAGGATCAATATGTGGACAGTATGAAAATTTCTGCAGTGGTTTTCCTTTACCATTGAGGTTATCAAAGTCTCCTTTAGCCATTGATTCCTGGATGAGGTCCTCAACCAAACGGTCAATTGCTTGGGTTATTTTTACCTTCTTACTCTGCCTTATATCTTTGGCTATCATAGTGTTCGTAGCATACTGGCTCTCGAGTTTCTGCTTTCGATATTCCATCACCTGCTCAGCTGCACGGTCTACTCTAAACTGCTTGTACTGTCGCTCTCTTTGACTCGGAGTCCCAAAACCAACACCTTCAAAACTTAAATACTGCCTGTGCTGTGGCGCTTTGGATTTGAATTTGGTTTCTTCTTCTTCTTCACTTTCACTTGATTTCATTTTCTTGGCCACATCAGAAAGCACAGTTCGGTATGCGTCTTCTATCTGCACAAATGTTGCGGAATCAGCTGTGATGGAACCACTGTCTGGATGATATTGTTTGGCAAGATTTGTAAATGAATTTTTTACATCATCTAGGGAACACCCCTCCTGAAGTTTAAGAAGTCTGTAAGAGTCTTTGATGTTATTTTTAGACTTGTAACCTGACAACATTCTATGCTCAATGATATAGGGATAAGGAAATGTTTTTACTTTTTTGGGAATCATTGTTGAAAGTGCCCAGAGATGACATCCAATTTTTTTTGTCAATATGACACAAAGCCACTTCATATTTCTTCAGATGCTGCTACATCCTAAACAATGACCTGGAAAAAAACAACAACACTGAACATAAAATTAAACTAATGTGTTGAATTTTAAAAGCCAATATTATTTCTTAAAATCTTCTGAAATTAACTAGTTTTCGTTTACTTCCAAAGATTATCAAAATTCAGATTAATTTTTATGTACAAAGATCTTTATTTTAGAGGCCAACTCTCAGTCATACACTTACCAATATATATACTGTAACAGCAGATTAGCACTGTTTACACACAGAAGAATCCTGTCTATACTACAAATGAAAATTCATTTGCAACACAGCTCTCCCAGTATCACAAAAAAGCAGTTCTCTTTTGCAGGGTAAATATCCTAGGCTTTACACAGGTACAAAGTTTTAGCATGTTTCTTAAAACACAGTTAGGCCCTCTCTACATTGCAGAGAGCTGTGCTTTATAACTATGTTGAAGACATAATTGTGTAATAACAGAGCCCTGCCAATACAGTTGCATTTTAGTCAGGCTCTAAATATAAAGTACCCACCAGCTGGACTCTATATCCACACTTATGAATGCCCCAGGATCTATTTTTGCGAACAGGGGCTGCTAACAGGGAGTTTTGCAAGGGAGTTTGGAAGGGGAGTGGGAAGGGGGCAAGGTGCACTTGCTGTTCTTTAAAACCTGTAAACTAAACTACATTCAAAACTTCTTGATTTAAACAAAACCCTTTCATTAACTAGGTAGCTGCAGGAGACAATGCAGGCAGAAGCCCAGCAGCAGAGTGAGGGCTATCCAGTTTATAGCACTGAGTGCAGCATGTATGATTACCTGCCCTGTGGGCAGGTGGTGTATGTGTGCATTCGGTGCAAGGAGCTCCTGGCCCTCAGAGACTGCGTATGGGCTTTGGAGGCCAGGGTGGCAGTACTGGAGCAGCTAAGGGAGGCAGAGAGGTATGTTGATGAGGCTTTCCGGGACACTGTAGAATTGTCCCACCTCCGGTCAGACAGCCTCTGCGCTGTTAAGGAGGATGAAAGGCCAGGGAAGCGGAGCAGTCAACGGGAGCAGACGGAAACCTTCCCATAGTTGGGACCCTCCTTCCAGATGGTGTTAGGGTATCCTCTCGCACTGAGGTTACCTCTCCGGGAGAGGGAACTCCAGTCACTAGGAAAAGGCAGGTGTTAGTAATGGGAGATTCGATCATTAGAAACATAGATAGCTGGGTTTGTGATGACCGGGAGAACCGTATGGTGACTTGCCTGCCTGGTGCAAAGGTTGCGGATCTCTCGAGGCATCTAGATAGACTTATGTGTAGTGCTGGGAAGGAGCCGGTGATCGTGGTACATGTAGGTACCGATGACATAGGGAAGGGTAGGAGAGACGTCCTGGAGGCCAAATTTAGGCTGCTAGGGAAGAGACTGAAATCCAGGATCTCTATGGTGGCATTCTCAGAAATGCTCTCAGTTCCACGCGCAGGGCCAGGTAGGCAGGCAGAGCTTCAGACTCTCAATGCACGGATGAGACGATGGTGTAGAGAGGAGGGGTTTAGATTCATTAGGAACTGGGGAAACTTTTGGGATGGGGGGAGCCTCTACAGGAGAGATGGGCTCCACCTAAACCAGAGTGGAACCAGACTGCTGGCACTTAACATTGAAAAGGTTGTAGAGCAGTTTTTAAACTAGGAGATGGGGGAAAGCCGACTGCTGCAGAGGAACACGTGGATCGGACAGAGACTTCTCTTAGAGGAGATTCTATTGATAGAGATTATCTAGGTTATAGTCAGGAGCAGAGGATGGAAGAGGATAATGTAAGGGCCAGATCAGACGAGAAACATTCACATAAAGAATTGGACACATCAGAAAAGGGCAGACAAATAAACAGTGACAAGTTTTTAAAGTGCTTGTACACAAATGCTAGAAGTATAGATGATAAGATGGGTGAACTAGAGTACCTTGTGATAAAGGAGGATATTGATATAATTGGCATCACAGAAACCTGGTGAACTGAGGACAATCAATGGGACACAATCATTCTGGGGTACAAAATATATCGGAAGGACAGAACAGATCGTGCGGGGGTGGGGGGAGAGAGTGGCACTATATATGAATGAAAATGTAGAATCAAATGAAGTAAAAATTTTAAGTGAATCCACATGTTCCATAGAATCTCTATGGATAGTAATTTCATGCTCTAATAAGAATATAACATTAGGGATCTATTATCGACCACCTGACCAGGACAGTGATAGTGATGAGGAAATGCTAAGGGAAATTAGAGGGGCTATCAAAATTAAGAACTCAATAATAGTGGGGGATTTCAATTATCCCCATATTGCCTGGGAACATGTCACCTCAGGACGAAATGCAGAGACAAAATTTCTCGATACTTTAAATGACTGCTTCTTGGAGCAGCTGGTACGGGAACCCACAAGGGGAGAGGCAACTCTCGATTTAGTCCTGAGTGGAGCACAGGAGCTGGTCAAAGAGGTAACTATAACAGGACCGCTTGGAAATAGTGACCATAATATAACAACATTTAACATCCCTGTGTTGGGAAGAACATCTCAAACAGCCCAACACTGTGGCATTCAATTTCAAAAAGGGAAACTATGCAAAAATGAGGGGATTAGTTAAACAGAAATTAAAAGGTACAGTGACTAAAGTGAAATCCCTGCAAGCTGCATGGACGCTTTTTAAAGACACCATAATAGAGGCCCAACTTAAATGTATACCCCAAATTAAGAAACACGGTAAAAGAACTAAAAAAGAGCCACCATGGCTTAACAACCATGTAAAAGAAGCAGTGAGAGATAAAAAAGGCATCTTTTAAAAAGTGGAAGTCAAATCCTAGTGAGGTAAATAGAAAGGAGCATAAACACTGCCAAATTAAGTGTAAAAATGTAATAAGAAAAGCCAAAGAGGAGTTTGAAGAACGGCTAGCCAAAAACTCAAAAGGTAATAACAAAATGTTTTTTTAAGTACATCAGAAGCAGGAAGCCTGCTAAACAACCAGTGGGGTCCCTGGATGATCGAGATACAAAAGGAGCGCTTAAAAACGATAAACTCACTGCGGAGTAACTAAATGGATTCTTTGTTTCAGTCTTCATGGCTGAGGGTGTTAGGGAGATTCCCAAACCTGAGCCAGCTTTTATAGGTGACAATCTGAGGCCTTGGCTACACTTGCGAGTTGCAGCGCTGTAAAGCCGCCCCCAGCGCTGTAACTCACTCCCCGTCCACACTGGCAAGGCATTTGCAGCGCTGTATCTCCGTGGTTGCAGCGCTGCATGTACTCCACCTCTCCGAGAGGAATAGCAAGTATTGCACTGCCGCTGCAGTGTGGCCGCCCAATGTGCTGTGACTGGCCTCCAGAAGTATTTTGTAGTATCCCACAATGCCTGTTCTCGCCACTCTGGTCATCAGTTCAAACTCTACTGCCCTGGCCTCAGGTAACCAACCATGTGACCCACCCTTTACATTCCCTGGGAATTTTAAAAATCCCCTTCCTGTTTGCTCAGCCCGGCATGGCGTGGCGTGCTATCAGCGAATCTTTCCAGGTGACCATGCCTCCACGCGCCAAGCGAGCCCCAGCATGGAGCAATGCTGAGTTGCTGGACCTCATCAGTGTTTGAGGGGAGGAAGCTGTACAGTCCCAGCTGCGCTCCAGCCGTAGGAATTATGATACCTTTGGGAAGGTATCAAAGGACATGATGGAAAGGGGCCATGACCGGGATGCCCTGCAGTGCAGGATTAAAGTGAAGGAGCTGCGGGACTCAAATATCCTAGATGCCAACCTCTTTTACTCCTGTTAGTAAGATCAAATAAATCTAGAACATTAACTTTTTAGTAAGAATAGAAAAGAGCAATAATGCCTTAACTTTGATTCTACTGAGAAGACTGGCTGCTGAAAGCGCTGGGATCCCAAAGCAATTCTTTTTCAACACTTACATAAAAGATAATTTTTCACACAAAAATCAACTATAGAAAGATAGGAAGCAAGCAAAAACTATACACCTAATACACCACTGAAACAACCCATTATTGTTCATGAGAATCATCAGCCTAATTCCTTGTACAGTACACTAAGATCATCTTTACTTTCATGGCCACCACCACCAAAGACTTTGTGTCAGCTTGCATTTCAAGATATAAAACTGGACAGGTTGAATCAATTACTGTTACTTAAATTTTCTACAGCTAGCAGGCTATCTATTTGGAAGAACCTTCTGAAAAGAGGCAAGATTAGAAGCATTCAACGTTGATCATCTGTCCTGAATGCCTTGTAAAGGTACAACTCCACACATACAGAATCAAAGCACGGGTTTTTAAACTTAAGATGAGCAGCGGGTTCTTTTATTTTCTAATCACCTTGCCTTGTTTTACTTTCTTATTATAAACACTACCACTGTGAATTCTTATGGCTTTGGTTATGCAGGAGGTTGGATTAGATCAGTGGTTCTCAAACTTTAACAACCTGCAAACCCCTTTCACTAAAATGTCAAGCCTCACGAACCCCCTCCTAAAAATGAATATTTCCAGGGATTTTCTCCTTTACCTGAGTATAAATTATAAAAGCAGTGATCTTGGACATATAAAATTTGTTTTTATGACATGCTTATTACACACTATTTATTATTAATTATTTATCATTACAGTATTTTTATTACATTATGAAAATGGCAACACTCTTCCAAGATCTCACTTTCGTAGCTTGTATAACAGGCTTATTCAAAGTGATAAGACACGGCTCCTATGTTTCATCAAGGAGTATCAGATGTGAAACAGCATGAAGGTATTTAAGATGCCAACTCAAAGAGTTCCTCCTACACAAGCATTCAGGTCTTGAGCAGTCCAGGCAAACAACCCATGTTACAATAAAGCTTAAACTTGTTCTTCATAATAATTTTTAAAACAATACTAGCTGCCTATTTAATTTTTAAAAACAGCAAAAAATATCCACCTCCCTTTCCATTTCTTATAAAGAGTCTTGAAGTTTAAATCTCCTTCCTGTGATAGAGATGCTTGCTTTGATCTGCTTAGCTCTGGGAAGTCCAGAGGCTCTGGGCTGCTGGCCCTGTGCTGCCCGGGGGTCCCTAGGGACAGCTCTGTCCGCCATTATGGAATTTCCCCCCCAAAAAAACCCTGTAACATTTCGCAAACCCCAGTTTGGGAACCACTGGACTAGATGATCATGATAGTCTCTTGTTGCCTTAAAAATAAATGCAAACGTGTTAAATAAGATCAACAGACCATCTCTTAGAACTGAGTGCATTAGTCAGAGGATGAATCCCCTACATCTCTGTGTAACTGTTTTTCATATAGTCATGCTTACTCAAAATAGTGTGTTGAAAGTTTTTATGCCTATTAGCCACTTTGAGTTGCTGTCAAATTAAGATTAGGCTCAGAATTAGACCTGCTTTATATTTATAATTTGATTGAAAAAAAAAATCTGATTCTAAGTACTGTATCACTTAAAAGTACTTGTACAATCCACTACTCTTGTTACTTTTGTTTAAATCTACCTACATGCCTCCAGCTTCCATCCAGGACACATCACACGATCCATTGTCTAGAGCAGGGGTCGGCAACGTTTGGCACGCGGCTCGCCAGGGTAAGCACCCTGGCGGGCCGGGCCAGTTTTATTTACCTGCTGACGCGGTAGGTTCGTCCGATCACAGGCCCCACTGGCTGCGGTTCGCCGTCCCGGGCCAGCGATGTGCTGGCCGCGGCTTCTTGCCGCCCCCATTGGCCCGGGAAGGCGAACCGCGGCCAGTGGGGGCCGCAATCGGCCGAACCTGCCGCATCAGCAGGTAAATAAAATTGGCCCGGCCTGCCAGGGTGCTTACCATGGCGAGCTGCGTGCCAAACACTGCCGAACCCTGGTCTAGAGCCAAGCCCTAAAATACAACCGAATTTGCTCCAATTCCTCAGACAGAGACAAACATCTACAAGACCTTTCTCAAGCATTCTTAAAACTACAATACCCACTTGGGGAAGTGAGGAAACAGATTGACAGAGCGAGACGGGTACCCAGAAATCATCTACTACAGGACAAGCCCAACAAGGACAACAACAGAACACCACTGGCCATCACATACAGCACCCAGCTAAAACCTCTCCAGCACATTGTCAACAATCTACAACCTATCCTGGAAAACAATCCCTCACTCTCACAGACCTTGGGAGACAGGCCAGAACTCACTTACAGACAACCCCCCAACCTGAAGCAAATACTCACCAGCAACTATACACCACACCACAGAAACACCAACCCAGGAACGAATCCCTGCAGCAAACCTCGTTGCCTACTCTGTCCCCATATCTACTCTAGCGACACCATTAGAGGACCCAACCACATCAGCCACACCATCAAGGGCTCATTCACCTGCACGTCTACTAATGTGATATATGTCATCATGTGCCACTGATGCCCCTCTGTCATGTACATTGGCCAAACCGGACAGTCCCTACCTAAAAGAATAAATGGACGCAAATGGGACATCAGGAATGGTAACATACTAAAACCAGTAGGTGAACACTTCAATCCCCCTGGACATTCTATAACAGATTTAAAGGTAACTATTCTTGAACAAAAAAACTTCAGAAACAGACTTCAAAGAGAAACAGCAAAACTAAAATTCATTTGCAAATTTAACACCATTAATTTAGGCCTGAATAGGGACTGGGAGTGGCTGGCTCATTACAAAAACAGCTTTGCTTCTTCTGGAATTGACACCTCCTCATCTATTATTGGGGTCGGACTACATCCACCCTGATTGAATTGGCCCTGTCAACACTGGTTCTCCACTTGCGAGTGGTGTATTACGACTGTTATCCGTCCTATTACAAGTCGGGTCATCGTACGTTAGCAGAGTCTTTCCTGAGCAGCCTATTGTGCAATAGGCCTGAAGACCATCGTCATACACCGCCCCGTATTTGCTGCCTTCTCTTCATGTGTCATTATATAATGCCTGCATCTGTAACTTTCACTCCATGCATCTTAAGAAGTGAGGCTTTTTACCCACGAAAGTTTATGCCCAAATAAATCTGTTAGTCTTTAAGGTGCCACCGGACTCGTTGTTGTTTTTGTAAATCTAAAAGTAATACTCGATTGTTGATAATTTTAAATAAAAGCTGCTACGATTATGTATAATATTGAATACATTGGTGTGTGGTGCTTTATGTAGGATAGTTATGTAAGACCTATGCAAAATGGTATTTTGTACTATCATGCGCTACAAAAGTATTTAACTAAAATGGCATCCTCACCGTTATGGTGATTTTGGCCTTAATCCTTCAATTTACAACAGAGGAGGCCTTTCTTCTCTGACAGAGGCATCTGTGAGAAAAATATTATTGCTGTTTAATAAGCATTCATTAAATGAACATTTCCATCTGCAAACACTCAGGGCAGGTCTACACTTCAAACGCTGCAGCTGCACAAATGCAGCTGTGCCACTGAACATGTAAGTGAGATGCTCCTGTGCCATTAGGAGAGCTTTTCCTTTCGGCATAGTTAATCCACCTCCCCGAGAGGCGGTATAACCAGGGCCGGCTCCCGGGTTTTGGCCGCCCCAAGCAGCCAAAACAAAACAAAACAAACAAAAAAGCCGCGATCGCGATCTGCGGCCGCAATTCGGCTGGAAGTCCTTCACTCCCAGGCGGAGTGAGGGACCGTCCACCGAATTGCCGCCGAATACCTGGACCTGCCGCCCCAAGCACCTGCTTGAGAAGCTGGTGCCTGGAGCCGGCCCTGGGTATAACTGTGTCAATGGGAGAGCTTCTTCTGTCAGCACAGCGCTGGCTACATGTGGGGATAGGTCAGTGTAAGTACATTGCTCAGGGATTTGGACTTTTCACACCCAAGTGACATAGTTATACACCAGTATCGATCTGTAGTGTAGACCTGGCCTCACTTTGCTCACAGCAGAAGGGTTACTCTAGACTCACCGTTTATGATAAAACTTGATTTTCCAGCTCTAGAGCTACAGACCAAACAATGCCTTCGCAGCAGTAAGTGCCAGCTGTGCAGTGATGTGGGGGGAACCCTCGAGATCAGTGACGCTGGCTCACCCTGGGACAGCTGTTTCCCACTACATCACAATGACAGATTAACAGCTCCGCACGCTGCAACCGGCGCGGCCAGACTTGGGCTCAGAGGCCAGGGTGATGGGCCACTTCCGGAGCTGCAACCAAGGGGCCGCCTGTGGGTGGCGCTGCCATTAACCGGCCTTACCCCGCTCAGCGGGCGGGCGGGGCGCAGCAGGGCGGGGGCAGAGGGGGAGTGACACTGACACCGAGTCCCTCCCCCCAGCCAAGGTCTCGGCACAGCCCCCCAGTGTCACACCCCTCCCCCCCATAGGGGCCGGACCGGGCCCTGCAGCGCCCCTTGCCCCTCCCACACTGCCCCCGCCTGTCAACGCCGCTGCAGCCCGACGCCCCCGCCTCACCTGGCCCCCTCCGCGTCCTGCCCCCTCCCGCCCCCCATGCTTGGCGCATGCGTAGAGGGGCGGGAAGGCACGCGCACATTGAGGGGTGGTGTCTGGAAGCGCGGAGGGAGGGGCAGCTCCTTTCACCCCGCGCTCAGGGATGGCTCCTAGCGGCTCTCTCAGGCTGAGCGGTCCCGCCCCTCCCATTCCAACGGAGCCGACATTCGTACCGCCTGGGATTGTGGGATATGTAGTCCCGACCATAGACAGAGGCCTCTTTCTGCCCTGACAACGCGTGACCCCGACCGCTCCTGCGTCCGCCTGGCACGTGACAGAGTCTGGGTTTATTGTGACCCGCGGCCCCCGGGGCGGGAGACCCCAGTGTGAGGGGGCGGGGGAGGCGTTGAAAGCTGTCCGGACACAGTGGGAGGGGCCATCATCGGGGAGCGGCCGCGTGCACAGGGCTGGCAGTTAATTGGGCAGTACCTTTGTTGGTGACTGTTCGAGCCCCGCCCGCCCCTGGTGACACCGCAACAAACAAGAAATTAACCCCACTCCGCCGCCAGTGCCATCTGTAATGCACAGCCCGCCCCTGAGACAGTGTTTAAAGTGTTCCCCATCAGCAGCCCGAAGCACCTGCAACTTATTTGAAAAGCCCATGTCGTTGGGGCCTAAATGCCCTATGAAGTCCCCTGGAAAACAGAACAAAACTGTCAGGGCCAGACCAGCTGTTAATTTATCACGGTTAGGAACATGGTCACTTGCATTCCTTATCCCGAGAGAGGGGCTGAGTGAATGAACTTTCAGTGATGTCAATGAGTGCTTCAGGCTTTGGTGATGCCCTCAGTCTATCTCTTTGCTCGCTAACAAATGAACTCTGCCTGGTAGATGCTGAACTTTCATATCTTTTAGGCACTATAGATATGAAGTGTGGTTTGTGCAGCAGTAGTTGCACTGAAGCATAATGGTAACTTTTGTGGGGTAGCGGTTTCGGTTTATCTGTGGATGGAATATTGGTTTCAAGATAGTATGTGCCAAACTCAGAAGTGATGTACGTGGGGGTACAGCCAAGCTCTAAGATACAACCGTATTTGCTCCGATCCCTCAGACAGAGACAAACACAAGATCTCTATCAAGCGTTCTTAAAACTACAATACCCACCTTGTGAAGTGAAGAAACAGATTGACAGAGCCAGAAGAGTACCTAGAAGTCACCAACTACAAGACGGGCCCAACAAAGAAAGTAACAGAACACCACTAGCCATCACGTACAGCCCCCAACTAAAACCTTTCCAGCGCATCATCAAGGCTCTACAACCTATCCTGAAGGACGATCCCTCACTCTCACAGACCTTGGGAGACAGGCCAGTCCTTGCCTACAGAGAGCCCCCCAACCTGAAGCAAATACTCACCAGCAACTACACAACAAAAACACCAATCCAGGAACCAAACCCTGCAACAAACCCCAGTGCCAACTCTGTTCACATATCTATTCAAGGGACGCCATCATAGGACCTAACCACATCAGCCACACCATCCGGGGCTCGTTCACCTGCACACCTACCAATGTGATATAAGCCATCATGTGCCAGCAATGCCCAGTCTCTATGCAAAAGAATAAATGGACACAAATCTGACATCAGGAATTATAACATTCAAAAACCAGTAGGAGAACACTTCATTCTCCCTGGTCACTCAATAACAGACCTAAAAGTGGCAATTCTTCAACAACAAAAATTCAAAACCAGACTCCAATGTGAAACTGCAGAACTGGAATTAATTTGCAAACTGGACACCATCAAATTATGCCTGAATAAAGACTGGGAGTGGTTGGGTCATTACAAAACCTAAACCTAATTTCCCCCTACTGTTACTCACACCTTCTTGTCAACTGTTTGAAATGGGCCACTCTCATTACCAGTACAAAAGTTATTTTTCCTCCCGTGGTATCCTACTGTTAATTGAATTGTCTCATTAGACTGACCTCACACTTGGTAAGTCAACGCCCATCATTTCATGTATTTATACCTGTTCCTGTATTTTCCACTCCATGCATCTGTTGAAGTGGGTTCTAGCCCACAAAAGCTTATGCCCAAATAAATTTGTTAGTCTCTAAGGTGCGGGAGGGGGCGGAGACTTTGTGGAAGGGGTTGGAATGGGGGCAGGAGGGAGTGGGGCCTGGGGCAGAGGGGGGGTCGAGCATCCACTGGTGCCAGTAGAAGTTGACGCCTATGCACTAACATAACTGTGTAAAAGGAGGCCTGTTTCATCTTTCTTTACACGCTTGTGATAGAATGTACCTCATGTGTCCACACCACACTTACTACTGTAATAATCTTTGTACAAAGTATGCCTTGTGAGTTTTTTGAAAACTCATAATTTTCTGGTCATTATTGTCCTGATAAAATCTGTGTGGCAACGTCATATGAGAAGTTATAATATTCCACTTTATGATGTTATTAACACATATTCCAAACTGAAGCTGGCAGACAGGTCTGTCTCAAAGGAATGTGTGCTCTGCTTAATTTGCATTTAAGCAGTAAACAGAGTCATCAAGCAGGTAGGGAAACAAAGTATCCTCAATTAGGTGAGGAAAAAGCAGCAGGGAATATCCTTCCATATAGACTCTCTTGTCTCCCGAATGTCATCTGGAGATGCATTCACAGTCAGAGCCGGCTCTAGGTTTTTTGCTGCCCCAAGCAAAAAAGATTTTGGCTGCCCCCCCACCAGCCCTGGGCTCTCTCTCCTCCTCCCCCCCCCCCAAATGCACCCTCCTGCCACCCCAGCCCTGGGTCACTGGTAACTTGCTCCCAGGGCGGGTCATTCAGCAGGAATTTTGGATGTGTACAGAACACAGACAGGATTGGTTCCCATATGGTTACAGAACTGCAGTAAAGTGGAACAATTTTCAGCTTGTGTGATTGAAGGATATCTGGATGCATATTATAAGACTGTCCTACATAAATGAGGAAAAGTTTAGGTGTCTTTACTATTCTTTTGTTCCATTCTTTGTTTCTATGGGGAATGCACTATCACGGTCTTCCTTTTAAACAAATAAAACTAAAACTTAAAAAAAAAAAAAAAAAGCAATGGCTGTTGAAAATAGCAATTCCAGTCCTAATAACCACTGGGAAGCATTTCTTGCTCAATTTATTCTACTTTTTCTACAGCAAGTTACAGTGGATCAGTATATTTGATTTGGGAGAAATGAAGTAACAGCTGCCCAAATTGAGCTTGAGCACTCCTGAATTTTGAGGGTGTTCAAATCTGGAAGGCAGGTGCTGGATTCCCTTTCTGAATATTAGCTAAATCTGGAAAGGAAAAGTCAATTTCTGCTTCCATGGCTCAGAAGTGTAAATCCTCCTACATGCCTGGTACTGTATCTAAAGCTGCCCAGGTCCAGAGCCTCCCCTCCCTTACTTTTCATTTTAAATTCTAGTGGGATCCACGTACCTCCCTTGCTAGGCTTCAGATAGAGAGGTGCACTGTCCATTTAGTCCGCCCAATTCTTTCTTTGGGGGAGAGCCCAGGGCTGGGGCGGCAGGAGGTGCGGAGGGTGAGCCCAGGGCTGGGGCGGCAGGAGGTGCGGGGGGGAAAGAGCCCAGGGCTGGGGTGGCAGGAGATCCTGGTTGGGGGAGAGCCCAGGGCTGGGACAGCAGGGGGGTACAGGTGGGGGCCAGAGCTGGGGGATAAGGGGGTGTGGGCAGGGGAGAGTCCAGGGCTGGGGCAACATGGAGGTGCAGGGGGAGCCCAGGGCTGGAGTGGGGGACAGCAAAAAACCTAGAGCTGGCTCTGTCCCTACCATTCACAGCAAGCTGCAGCATGAGGTTTCAGTTCCACACTCCTTCCCCCTCCCTTTCCTGTTAATTGCAGCCGAGGGAATGCTGGGAAATGTAGTTTTTTCCCTGCTCCAGGGCTGGCTCTATAGGCAGGGAGCTAACCAAGGAACTACAGCTCCCAGGGCCTCCTGTTGGTTCTCAGCTCCCATGCTGGATTCTTGCACCCCTGCAAATTTGCTGCCCCAAGCAACTGCTTGCTTTGCTGGTGCCTAGAGCTGGCCCTGTTCACAGCACCTGAAGGACAAAGGAAGCAGTGCTGAACTGGTGGAAGGGGCCTGACCTAAGAAGTTTGATCAGTAAGACTGCTGAAAGTGTGTGGTGAGAAACTACTTTGCTTGATTCTGATATAGTTTAAGTTACGCACCATCAGACTTGTAACTTTATTTTCTTGTAACCATTTCTGACTTATGCCTCGTTACTTGTACATCACTTAAAATCTCTCTTTGTAGTGAATAAACTTGCTTTATTGTTTTATCTAGGCCAATGTGTTTAAACTGAAGTGTCTGGGAAACTCCATTTGGGGTGGCAGGTTCTGTGCAAATTATTTCTTTTAAAGCAATAAGAGACTTTATATAAACTTGTATTGTCCAGGAGAGGGGTGGGTATTACAGGACATACATTTCTGGGGGGAAATCTAATACTGGGGATGTGTTGGGGTCACCTGCAGTATAACCAAGGTTGGTAAGAGGCCAGGTGTGGCTGGGTGCAGCACACACACAGACATAGCTTGGAATGACTTTCATGCTGGAGGCTACAGCAGCAGCAAAGCATTGTAAAAGGCACCCCACGTTAGAGGGCAGGAGGGACACAGCAACTCATTAGTCTGGATTGTACCCTGATATGTTGCTTTTCCTGTTGCATTTTTGCACTTTGTTCTCTTGAAGTAAATTACACCAATTTATGTTGCTTATGCTGTTTTATGAATATGCAATTTATACCATCACTTACATCCCCTCTGAATCTGGCCCTGTGTAGTCAGTTTGTTCTCCTTTTGTTTGATCTGTATATAAAAACTGCAGCAAACCTAAACATTTACATGAAGTGGAAATGATGCCATGGAAGAAGTGTTTTTGTTTGGGTGTTAGACATTTCAACAGTTTGTGTCTCTTATTTTCTCTCTGTTTATTATTGTATGTCTGTCTGTCTCTTTCCTATCCTACCTAAGAAAATGATTTAAGTCAGATAATTGCAGTATGTTGTGGGCAGTTAGAACGAATGCAAATTTTCAGTATCTCCCTCTTATGTGATTGGGTAGAAGAAGACATGGTTTCAGAATTGTGTGGATTCTTGTTGTGATCTACACTGCAGGATCCCTGTGAATGTAAGAAGAAATTGCTTAAATATCTACCGACCAAATTCTGCCTCAGCAGTTGTATGCTTGTTTGATCAGATTTCAACTAAGGAATCTCCCTCTGTTTGTCATTCACTAGAAGAAAGAAAAAGAGATGTTTGACTTGATAGGTGATGTTTAAGCTTATTGTAATGTGCATGGCTTTTTTCACTGTGATGCTAAAATCTGGCATCTGTCCATCAATATGTAAGGAATTGGAAGGTGTGCATGTGTGGAATTATCCTGTTTGTTAATGTAAATTTATTTATTTTAATGATGTGAGAGGAATGTATTGTGTTTTAGAGACACAAACTTTTATTTCTCACTGCCTCAGTGTGCACCTGCTTTTAAGAAGTTCACACACAGGTCTTGCTCAGTGATATATCAGCACGTTTTGATTTATTTTTCTGTAAACAACTGTAGTATTGGAAACATGGTGTTAGTCACGTCTCTTAATGCACTACTGGAAGGTGTTCAAATACTGTGGCGGTGAGGATGGTATAAGAACCTATAAAGAATGGAATAGAACATATTACTTATTGTGTACCTATCTCCAGCAATGAATAAACCTCATTTTATTTTCCACAGGGTTAAAAGGTTCCATGTCATAATTCAGGATTAAAGGAAAAACACTTAACTTTAATATGTGCTAGATATTAAAGTAGATGTTAAACAAATCTAAAAGTGTATTTATATTACTGATTTGAGATTGTGGGGAGTTACACATGCACATCAAGGAATGACTCTTCAATATAAATTTAAAGAATGTCTCTCTCATCGTCTGACATCAGAAAAGAACAGTTTTTAACTTCTGTACTGTTACCAAAGATGTTTGTTTTATTGTTATAGAAAGTTGCCTTGAGATTCATTACTTGAAAAGGGCCATAAATGTGCAGTTAAATGACACAGACTGATGAGTACATTGACCAATGTCTCAGTTCAGAAATTATAATCTTTGTTTTTATAGGGAATGGGGAATATAGAGTTTGTGTGGATTACCAGCAAAAATACAGAACTGATTGGTGGAGAAGTAATGCCATATTATTTGTTGCTCTCCTGTAAGAAGTTCAAAGAATGGAGACTAACAAATGTTACATAGGTTTTTGGGGGGCATCCTGTTTTATATGGCTTTGTTTTTAAAAAGGGATGAGTCACCTGCATTACCAGCAGGAGTTAGAGTAAGGGGGAGTACAGCTCTCCCTCTTCTGCTAAAAGGAGAATGGGAGCACACACCCTCCTCCTTGTCCTTCTCCATGGCTTGGAGAGCTTAGCTCCCCAAGAGCTTGTTGTCCTTGACTATGGGATCAGCTCTCATCACACAGAAGAATTTGAACTGGGAGCAGGAGGAAGGGGTTGTATCTGGCTGGGGAGTTTCTGGAATCATTAAATGGAGCAGTACTGCCTTATGTGGCAAGTAGAGGTGTCTCAGCTGGGAGTCCCCATCATATCTCCTCTAAAGTAAGTTCTGTTCTTACACTAGCTCCCTTTCCTGCCAAGATGCCTTTAAGTTGCCTGCAAGAAGGGGGGAAGGGAGAGGAAAGCCCTCTCCCTTTTTCTTCTTTATGATAAGCATGAAGGGGTTTCTGCTTGTGTGTGTTTTCCCTGCCTCCCACCCTCCATTAGAAATTTAGATCTATTCTACCTTGAAAGACTCTGCTGAACTAGTGAAATTATGATGGGTCAAGAAGAGGTTGAAAACTGAATAATTGTGAGGGGAGAGGATTTAAATCAATTTTTTAAAAACTTTTTTTCGTTAACACCTATTTAATTCCAGAGCATTTGGGATAAATTATGTTTTTGTTAAAATGTCATCACATTCAACCTTTGGTTTATTGTGAGCTCTCTCATCCTTTAATCAGTACTGTAAAACACACACCCCAGGAAAGTCTTCCAGCAACAACAGGGAAGATCAGACTTAACATTTCTGATATAGCTAAGACCAAAGGCAGGGGAGGGAGGGGCAGGAAAAATCAAACTTTTCATAAAGAAGCAAAAAAGGGAAGAACCCAAGTTTTAATTTTTTTTGCACAAAGTTAACTTTATTTTAAGGTAATCTAATGTACATATTTAGTATGTATAGTACCCTTACTCTGAAAAAAAGGAAAAAAATGGAAAAGACTTATTACATAAAGTAATCCTTTTCCCTGCAGATGCAGAAGAAAGTCCCCTAAAAGAGGGTATATAAAACTTTTTAAAGTGGACATTATACTTGATCAGCTCAGTCATTTTGGAAATGTATATAATCAATCATTATTTTATCGATATTGGTGCCATCTCTGCTAGGAACCAAAATCTCCTTCCTAAAAGGTTACAGTTTACTAAAATCTGTTCTTAAACATAATGCTTTTGTATTTAAATATTGTCTCTGATTTTGTTTGTCAGCTATACAGTAAGCTCCCCACAGATCATCTGTTCCTGAGAAAGAGCAATGTTGTGTTGGTTGGAAAGCTGACATTTTTATGGTGTTCTTAATTTATTATGTATTTCGTGGCTATAGATTGGTTAATGTCAATAGCATCTATCTTAAAGGTCATATTCTGGGATTGGTTTTGTTCATGACATTTATATGTGCCCATTTTAATTTCATATTGGAAAAACTAAATCAGCAGATGTAAAATACATTGCATATTATAGTGTTTCTGAAATACATCAAAACAAATCTGCCAAGAAATACTATTGAGGCCTATCAGTGTACGGTAACTCCTCACTTAACGTTGTAGTTATGTTGTAGGTATGTTCCTGAAAAATGCAACTTTAAGTGAAACGATGTTAAGCGAATCCAATTTCTCCATAAGAATGAATGTAAATGGGGGGGGTTAGGTTCCAGGGAATTTTTTTTTTTTGCCATATAGTACAGTACTATAGTTGGGAGGTGCCCCTGCCTTACCCCACACAGGCACAGCCCACTGGCACTGGAGACAATGAGGCAGGCAAGGAGGCTGAAGGTGCTATAGGCTAGGAGAAGCACAGTGCGCAGTGGCAGGGGCGTGGGGCTCAACCCTCAGCCCGCCCTTTCCACTCCTAAGCCTCCACCCTTAACCCACCTCTTCTTCCCCCCCTTATTCCCCTTTACTCCGCACGCCGCGTCCTTGCGCCTCCCTCTCCTGCCCGCGGCAATAAGCTGGCTTGCGACGTTCAAGGGGCAGGAGGGGGGAAAGGAGCGAGGACTTGGCGCGCAGCCTCCCCGCTCCCTCCCCTGTCTCCTGCCCGCAGCAATTAGCTGGTTTGTGGCGTTGGGGATCGAGGGGAAGCCTGTGCGCCGAGTCCTCGCTCCTCCCCCTCCCTCCTGTTCCCTGAATATCACAAGCCAGCTGATTGCTGGGGGCAGGAGGAGGCGGAAGGCACTGATCTGCGGGGTCTGCCGGCAGGTGGGAGGCGCTGTGCGGGGAGGCGTAGGGGAGCTGATGGGAGGGCTACCAGCTGTGGACAAAGCAGGCAGCCAAACGACGTTCTAGCGAAGCATTGCACAACTTTAAATGGAGCATGTTCTGTAATTGAGCAGGGATGTAAGATCGAAACAACGTTAAGTGGGGAGTTACTGTATTTGGGGGGAAACAGCAGGTGTATTCAGCACATTATTCAGTCTAAGCAGCATTCTCACTGATTTTTATAGTTTGACAATTGCTGTTTTTAAAAAATTACATATTTTAGTGCTCATTAAAGTTCTGGATTGACATCCTCCATATTGAAGACCACCTTAAAGCTAAGTTAAAAACAGCATTTGTATAAGCTTTCCCACACTACCAATGTGCCTCAGTACTTCTGTGGCGAAACCAGACCTATGTGGGTAGTTCAGTCTCTACACCAGGGATTGGCAATCTTTGGCACACCGCCCGCCAGGGTAAGCACTCTGGGGGGCAGGGCCAATTTGTTTACCTGCCGCTTCCACAGGTTCGGCCGATCGTGGCTCCCACTGGCCGTGGTTCACCGCTCCAGGCCAATGGGGGCTGCGGGAAGCGGCACGGGCCGAATGGGAGCCGGGATTGGCCGAACCTGCAGACGCAGCAGGTAAACAAACCAACCCGGCCTGCCAGGGGGCTTGCCAAAGGTTGCCGATCCCTGCTCTACACTTTGGCCTGTATACTTAAGGGATTAAATCTTGACCCCATTGAAGTCAATGGTAAAACTTTCACTGGCTTCAGTTGGTCCATGATTTCACCCAGAAGGCCAACACTGTTGCCAATCAATACCATGTGTGATGGTGTATTTTTGTCACCTGAATACTTATATGCTGGGAACTAGATTGAGGCCATAGGCGTGCGCACAGGGTGTGCCGGGTGTGCCCAGGTGCATCCTAATGCCTGTGGGCCAGATCCGGCCCCTCAGGGCTTTGGATCCGGCCTGTGGGATTTGCCCCCCGTGGTGCCGCAGGCCCCGTGCCGCTCTCAGAAGCGGCCGGCATGGCACCACATCCCTGGGGCCCCGGGGGCAGAGGGCTCCATGTGTTGCTCCAGGCACCGCCCTCCGCAGCTCCCATTGGCTGGGAACGGGGAACCGCGGCCAATGGGAGCTTCGGAGGAGGTACCTGGAGGTGTGGCAAGGGCAGCGCGCGGAGCCCTGTGCCCTCCGCCCCCCTCAGGGACGTGGTGAGCAGTGCAGTGTGGGGCCAGGGCAGGCAGGCAGGGAACGCGCTGCTGCAGTCAAGCGGTGCTGGGCTGGAGCCCGAACCCCTCCTGCACCCCGCCCCCCAACTCCCTGCCCTGAGCCCCCTGCCTGCATCTCGCACCCCTCCTGCACCCCAACCCCCTGCCCTGAACCCTCTGCCTGCACCCCGTACCCCTCTTGCACCCCAACTCCCTGTCCTGAACCCCTTGCCGCACCCCTCCTGCACCCCAAACCCCTGCCTGCACCCCGCACCCCTCCTGCACTAACTCCCTGCCCTGAGCCCCCGCCGCACCCCTCCTGTACCCCAACCTCCTGCCCAGAGCCCCCTCCTGCACTCTGTACCCCTCCTGCCCCCGCACTCCTCTGCCCCAATCCCTTGCCCTGAGCCCCTTCCTGCACACTGCATCCCCTCCCACACCCCGCACTCCCTCCTGCACCCCAACCTTTATGATGTACGCCTTTAAAAAAAAAATTCCCTGGGTGCACACCCTAATGAAATGTGCTGTGCACGCCTATGACTGAGGCTACCAATTATGGGTGGCTGTTAGAGACATAATTCATATGTTTTGTTTTTTCCCATAGGACTCTGAAATAAGTACAGTGACTGGCTTTTCACAGACTGATGGCTGATCGAGTGCTTGTGATTGGCAGTGGAGGCAGAGAGCACGCTCTGGCCTGGAAATTGGCACAATCTCCACATGTAAAACAAGTGCTAGTTGCTCCAGGAAATGCAGGAACAGCTGATAATGGAAAGATTTCAAATTCAGGTAATAGAAAGCAAATAAATGATATTTCAAGCTGTGCGCACGTATATAGATGTGTGAATATAAACAAAAACGGTTCAATATTATATGTTGAATCAGTAGAAATTAACAGTGTGTCTTATTCTTTTCCACAAAAGATACCACAAATTATACCACATGCAAATAATTTTTGCTGTTTTTTTTTTTTTTGAATGGTCAGATTATCTGATAAAACACTTACTCCTGGGGGCATTCTGCGCATGCACAGCATTTCTGTCCCCTGCAAATTTCTTTGCTTCCCTTTAGAAAAATGACTTTCTGACAGGGAAGCAAAGGGAAGCCACTAGAGCGGTCATGGAACCCTGCCCAGCAGTATGTTTCAGGTGCCTAGGGCAGCTGGCAGAGAGATAAATCACTGTGGGGCAGGAGACAGGACTAGGGAAGACCTGGCTGGTGGCTCCTACCCTCTGCCGGGCTCAGCTGTTAGTCACAGCTGGGCTGGGGAGGATGGGACTTCCTCTACCCCTGTACGGCATCTGGGGCTGGGTCAGACCCCTCCCCCCCGATTTCTCCCCTGGTTGCAGAAAATTTTGCAAAACTCCCCCCCACCCACCCTCCTGCACTTATCGCTCCTCAGCTGCATGGGGACAAATGGATTCCTCACAACGCATATTAATACGGAACTTTGTGTAATTCATTTAAATGACAATACAGAATTGTATTTCCTGCACCTGTCAGAAGCAGTGCAAAGACTTGGGGGAGTCAGGGGTAATGGAAGAGCTGAGGGAGAGGGAAGGAGCATAGCAGTGTGGGTGGGAGCTTTTGCTTTGAGGGGGGGATTGTTAGGATGTTGGGAAGCCTCCCCCATGCAGATCCTGGCTGACCCCAAGCCTCTCCCATTGAGTCAGGCATATCTACCTCTGTCCCCACACCCCTCATCTCCATGGGTCTCTGCAGCCCCTCTCCACCGTCCCCAGGCTCAACACTGTCACCCATTAGGTCCTGAGCCCATGCTCCAGTCTGACCCCCGAGTAGCCATTCTGAACCGCAGTCTGTGGCCCCCCCGCAGCCCTGTGTACCCCACTCTGTCCTAACCTGGCTCTGCGAACAGGGTGCTGTGATGAACTCTTACTCCTGGGGGAATTCTACAGCACTGGGTATAGAATTTTGTATTTTCCTGCATAAAATACATTTTGCCTAAGAAGTGCTGCAGTTCCATCTTCCGCCCACCAGAGGTAGCTCTGGTGCTAGAACGCCTTTTTATTTTTAAAAAGAACAGGAGTACTTGTGGCATCTTTTGTTAGTCTCTAAGGGCCGGTCTACACTGGGGGGAGGGAGGGATCGATCCAAGATACGCAACTTCAGCTATGCAAATAGCGTAGCTGAAGTCGAAGTATCTTGGATCGAATTACCTGGGGTCCAAACAGCACGGGATCGATGGCCACGGCTCCCCCGTCGACTGCGCTACCGCCGCTCGCTCTGGTGGAGTTCCGGAGTTGACGGTGAGCGCGTTCGGGAATCGATATATCACGTCTTTAACGAGACGTGATATATCGATCCCGGATAAATCGATTGAAGACGTACCCTAAGGTGCCACAAGTACTCCTGTTCTTTTTGCGGATACAGACTAACACGGCTGCTACTCTGAACCCTTTTTATTTTTAAAATGTGCTAGTCCATTTGTATAAACATGTTTTAAAAATGTTTACTTGGGCTACCCAAAATAAACATAGCGTAATTAATATTTAATGACTGTATAGTTATCAGATATTGTGCATAACTTTCAGTTATCTATTCTGGACTCCATTTTTAGTTCTATTTCAGTTTTGATAACGTCTGTAAGGGCTTAACACCCTTTAAGTTGTTCAGCTCTCCTTTTGCCTATACTATCCTATTCCAACACTGTTTGGGGGTGGAATTATAACCCCCTTTGTCTTTGATTCAGTGTACAAGTGTTTTATACTTGTAACTTAAGTTATATATCTTTATTCTTTTCAGCTGTGTTAGTCAGCAATCATACTATCCTTGCCCAGTTCTGCAAAGACCATAACATTGGACTTGTGGTAGTTGGACCAGAGGCACGCTTGGGAGCTGGTAAGGTTAGAATAAATTCTCTTGTTTGAAAAAGCCAAATGCCTTGAATTTATCTGAAAAGAAAAATAATCATATTGAAGTTTTAAACTGTATTCTATCCTTAATTTAACTGAAGTGTGAGAATATTCTAGGTTTTTCTCTATACTGTACATGTAAGATTATTTTATGTCTAATTTTTGCTTCATAGCTGTGTACATGTTAGACATCATGTGGGAAATGTGCAGTCACTGAATGGTCTCACTACAAGGCTTTGTAAAATAAGATTAAAAGTCTCTTGAAATCAAATGATGAAACAGGTAGCTTAATCCATTTGTAAAATAACATTTTGAGCATTAAACTGTTCACTATAGCAAAGGACATAGCAGGCTGCTTGGATGGTGCTTTGGGAGGTACTTAAGAACATAAAAACGGCCCTACTGGGTCAGACCAAGTATCCTGTCTTCTGATAGGGGCCAATGTCAGGTGCTTCAGAAGGAATGAACAGAGCAGATAATTAACAAGTGATCCATCTCCTGTCTCCCATTCCCAGCTTTTGGCAAACAGGGGTAAAGACACCATCCCTGCCCTCCTTGGCTAATAGCCCTTGATGGAATCGATCCTCCATGAACGTATCTAGTTCTTTTTTGCCTCTATATAAAACCGCATCTTGAATTCTGCATGCAGATCTGGTTGCTCCATCTCAAAAAGGGTATATTGGAATTGGAGAAAGTACGGAAAAGGGCAACAAAAATGATTAGGGACTTTTCAGCTTGGAAAAGAGACTGCTAAGGGGGGATATGATAGCAGTCTATAAAATCATGACTGGTATGGAGAAAGTAAATAAGGAAGTGTTATTTACTCCTCATAACACAAGAACTAGGGGGCACCAAATGACATGTAGGCTTCCATGCTAACAGTGCCCTGAATATTTTTAAATGAGGGATGAGAACAAAAATAAAATGGTAATAAAGCACACAAACCCATCAATAATATAAAGATGTTATAGAATAACGGCCTTCACCAAACAAGGACACTTCACTAGAGAAGTAGATTGCATTATGGAACGGGTCACCCAAATACCCTGAGAGAACCTGCTTCAATTCAGAAGAAAAGAACCCTCCAACACACCCTCCTAGTTGTCACCTACCACCCCACAATGGCACACACAGGGAGTATCATTAAACAATTACGGCTTATACTTGATGGGGATCACATCCTGAAAGAAATCTTTCCTGAACCCCCTCTTCTGGCCTTCAAACAACCCTCCCAACCTTTCCAAGCTCATTGTCAAAAGCAAGCTCCCCACAGATCAGGACACTCCAACTCAAAGCAGCACCAGACCCTGGCATAACAACAGATGCAAAACCTGCAGATATATCTCCACTGCTACGATGATTAACTCCCAGCACAACGCTTCTTTCAAGATCCATGGGTCCTACACATGCCTCTCACAATATGTAATGTACCTTATCCAGTGCACTAAATGCCCCAATAACAACTGAGTGGGTGAAATGAGACAGTAACTATGTCTTGAATTCACACAGAAAAATGACAAAAGACAAAAAGACCGCGTCACCTGTGGGTGAACACTTTTCATGAAATGATCACTCCATATCTAACCTCTCAGTTCTCATCCTCAAAGGAAACCTGCACAACACCTTCAAAAGACGAGCCTGGGAGCTTAAATTCATAACAGTGCTAGATACTAAAAATTATGGTCTTAATAAAGAAACTGGATTTATGGCTTATTACAACAATGTATAACCCATTAACCCCCCTTTTTTTGTCCTATGACTGGAGAGTTTTTAACAGGCCACTTCACCTTGAATGGTCTCTTAGAATATGTGTTAACTACTTATGCTAAACAATTTGTCCCACCTTGTATTTACTTCTGACACTCTTGAATACCTTTCCCAGACCTGAAGAAGAGCTCTGTATAAGCTCGAAAGCTTGTCTCTCTCTCTCTCCAGCAGAAGTTGGTCCAATAAAAGATGTTACCTCACCCACCTTTCTTCTATTATAGCAGTGGTTTTCAACCTTTTTTTTCATTTGTGGACGTCTAAAGCATTTTGAATGGAGGTATGGACCCCTGTGGAAATATTAGACACAGTCTGCAGACCCACAGGGGTCTGCGGACCATAGGTTGAAAACCACGGTCTTATAGAATAAAAAGGCCATCTTAGGTAGACGTTTGAATATTTGAGTGCATTTATCTTTTGGCACTTTTCAATTACTAGGAATTGTGGATGACTTGATGTCAGCTGGAGTGAGATGTTTTGGTCCCTCAGCCAAGGCAGCTCAGCTAGAGACCAGTACAAGCTTTGCCAAAGCCTTTCTGGATTGTCATGGGATCCCAACAGCAAGATGGAAAGCATTTGCCAACCCTCAAGAAGCTTGTAGCTTTATTACCAGGTAAACCATCCATCACTTGAAGCTTATTCACTTTTTCAAGTATCTTGTATATTTGGTCTTACCCATGGGTGTGAGTATAATAGGCCAGGGAAGGCTAAACCTCCCCTGGCAGAGCCACTGCTGCGGGACAGTGGGTTGTGGGTTTTTGCTTATTATGTGCTATGCAGGTTCCAGGGCAGCTGAGGCAGTGATATCTGCTATTCAGTTTCCTGGGTTCACCAGTAATCTCCCTGGACTCTAGAGAGATTACTGAAGAACCCGGGAAGCTGAGTAGCAGATACTGCCTTCTCAGCTGCTCCGAACCTGCATAGCACATATAAAAAGCTCAGCATTCATCTGCTGGGGGTCTCGGGAGGCGAGGCGCACTGCCTTTCCCATTCTCCAGCTCGGGTTGGTCATCCAGCACAGTGAGGCCAGCCTGGGGCTCCTCCGTTGGCGACGGGAGTGGATTGGGGTTCCGCCAGCCCAGGGCTTCTCCGGCCACAGGAGGAGGGGCGCAGGGCACCTGCCATGCATTGAGTCCACAAATTGTGTTTTCTCTTATGTCATCTATTACGTGTGGTAGTATCAATGAGAACAGGCATTTAACAATAAAATTTTTCTTCTTACTAATTTTACCCAAACAAGTTCTACTACGCTATTTTCTATTATAGTTATGCAAAGGAACTTTGATATGTAAACAATAAAAGAACCTACAACACAAAGAAGAAAAGCAATCCCAGATTGACATGCACTGCAGAATATGAGCTTTTTGTGCTTGCTCCTGCTTCTAATTGAAGTCAAGAATTGGGCTTTGTGTCAGTGGTTTAAAATATGAAAAAGAAAACGTGCGATATCCGAAAATGTGTGTCTGTTTGCATGCTGGTGTTATGAATAATCTGTTCAAATATTCCATTTAGTTTTGCTATCCACAGGGCCGGCTCCAGGCACCAGCTCAGCAAGCAGGTGCTTGGGGCGGCGAAGGGGAAGTGGCGGCACGTCTGGCTGTTTGGTGGTGGGTCCCTCAATCCCTCTCGGAGGGGAGGACCTGCCACCAAATAAGAAAGCGGCGCGGTGGAGCTGCCGCCAAAGTGCCGCCGATCACGATCGTGGCTTTTTATTTTATTTTATTATTTTTCCGATGCTTGGGGCGGCAAAAACCCTGGAGCCGGCCCTGGCTATCCAATATCTGAGGGAGGAGGAAAGATGTATAAAATGTGGTTAAGCTATCTTTCGGAATTGGATAATAAATCATTTTATGCTCAAAGAATACACGTTGTAATGTTGCGTAAACTACACCATATTCCTCATGTAACACAGTAGCTGAATCCCTGCTTTAAGTGCAAAACTCAGCATTAATTATGACTGTGACCTGCACACTGAGCGAATGTCAGAGCCTGCACTAGTTCTCAGGAGTTCCTGGTTGCCAGTCCTGTGTTTAGGCCACAAGACCACGTTAAGTCTATCTGAAAATATGACATGTAAGATTGGCACAAGCAGGTACATTTTAATGTATAATTCCTCAGAAAAAGGGGAAAATTTTAGAAGTGTTCAACTTAGAAATTTACCTTTTAGAGGATGCATTGGAGATGTCTGATCCTGACTCTAATGTGCCCTGCCATCACTTATAGCACAGACTTTCCTGCACTGGTTATAAAGGCTAGTGGCCAAGCTGCTAGAAAAGAAATAATTATTGCAGCCAGCAAAGAGGAAGCCTGCAGAGCTGTGCAAGAGATTTTGCAGGTAAGCTACCCTTTGTTTAAATACTGTGAGGTCTGATTCTCGTTGCCTGGTGACCTGGAAGAAATGAACTTGAGGATTTCACTCTGTTCTCTAGCCCAAGCAGACAAGTGTTTTTCATCACAAAACCCACCACTTTGTTGGGCTGAGAGCTGAATGGACCTTGAAACTGAATTATTTTCTTAACCTAAGGAGGTTCCCTCCATCTCAGGGCTGGTGTACTGGGAAACTTACTCTGCTGCTGTCTATGCTGTACCTGTTCTCTGGGTAAAAGGAAGGCTTCAGTCACCAAAACTGACTGTTTCTTGTGACTGTGGGCCATTTTCCTGATGCCTTGCCCAGGCATATATCTGGGCAGAGTTCCTCTGGGTGGCATCTATTGATTCCTTTGACCCTTTCTCATGGCAATGGGTGTTGACCAGTGTTCTCTGCTCAGTTTCCCCCTCTAGATCCCTCATTTTGTATCTGTGATCTTCACCCCCCTTTTTTTTTTTTTGTCCCATATGTAATCAGTTAAGTTCTGGGTTCTGTGGTGCCTCTCTGGTCTGAGGGGGGTGGTCTTTTCATTACTTTGGTTGTCTCTGCCCAGAATCCCAGGATTAACATAAGCTGGCTCTTTTCATATACATCTCTACTCCGATATAACGTGACCTGATATAATATGAATTCAGATATAACGCGGTAAAGCAGTGCTCCAGGGGTGGGAGGGGGGACTGCACACTCCGGCGGATCAAAGCAAGTTCGATATAACGCAGTTTCACCTATAACACGGTAAGATTTTTTGGCTCCCGAGGACAGCATTATATCAGGGTAGAGGTGTACATTGTCTTTCCTTCTCTTTGCGATGCTTTTCTTTTTTAAAGAGAAGACGATCTAACTGATGGATGTCACAGCTAATAACTAAAGAATATTTTTAATGCAGGATAAAGTGTTTGGAGAGACTGGAGAGACGGTTGTCATTGAAGAACTTCTTGAAGGGGAAGAGCTATCTGTATGTTCAGTTTTGGCTCAATAGTTTGGTCACAAATCCTTTTATGCACTTGTATTGTTGTTACACTTTTTGCCTAAAAGCATGAATTCTTCATTTTAACTAGTCTGTGTTTTATATGGCAACCACATAAATATGTAAGACATGCAGTCTGATGTCAAGTTAGTCAATATACATTCTCAGTACAACTACATTAACCATAAATATGCAGTAACTGTGATCTGTGGGGGTGAATTGATTCTCTAGAGGAGAAAAAAAGGATTTGCTGATTTTTAATATATCCACTTTGCTGTAATTCTTGCATTACATCCTAAATTGTTGTCCCAATGCTTAGTTCACTTTTTGTATCTGTAAATACAGTTGTGGTCCCTTCCTTGCTGTAGACTATACGTTACTCATCTGCAGGATACAATTTAAGCTTACCTGTATGGCACAGGTCTGGATTTTGTGCCACAGTTACAAGATGAATTCTCTACACAAGATTTTACTCCATTACCAAAGATAATATTTTGCTCTCTTTTTAGGCCCTGATCCTGCAAATATTTACTCTGTGCTTAATTTTAAGCACTTGAATGGTTCCAATGAAGTCAGTGGGACTACTCACATGCCTAAAGATAAGCATAAATTGTTGAATCAGGACCTTAATGTACCCAGCCCTGATAGTATAGTAGAAGGGAATTCTTATATGTGGCCCTCACCAGTCAAAACCATTTTCTCCAGAAATCTTTGTTAATACCTAAATAAATAATTAAGACAGGCTACTCCTTGTAGTCAGTGGAGTTACAACAAGATGAATTTGGCCCATTGTTTTCTAGTTTTGAACCTTAAATACTAATGACAGGGCTAAATCTGTGGCCTTCTGAGCTGATTTCAGTTAATACAGAACATAACCATTTGAGTACATTCTGTGATGTTTGTCTTTCTTTATAGTGCTTGTGCTTCACTGATGGTGTCACTGTTGCTCCCATGCCACTAGTCCAGGCCCACAAACAGTTAATGGATGGAGACCAGGGTCCAAATACTGCAGGGATGGGAGCTTATTGCCCAGTACCACAGGTGTAGTGATCTTTTGATTTTATTTTTCCAAATTTACTCATGAAATGTAATTAAGCATTGATGAATTTGTTAATAAGGGCCCAATTCTGTTGCCATTGTGTAGGCAAAACTCCCTGTGAAGTCAGTGCTTTATTTGCATAAGGATATGGAGCCCCAGTCCTATTATTCATTCTTGGACTTCAGGTTTGAGTTCTGGGAAATGGTCTCCCTTGTGGCTTTTCTGTTAATTTTAGGAATGGTGTGCCTCCCAAGCTGTTAGCAACTTTGGAAATGAGCATACACTTAAAAAAGTGGACCTGTGTAATTCCCGACATATCTGGAGGCTTTCTGTATCTTAAACATGACCTTAGTTAATGATTTCAGAATTGTTATATTTTTTGGTAACAAAGAATGTTTGTGACCAGCTGCTTAACGCAGTTAACATTAACCTGGAGAAGGAACACAAGCAAGAACAGGTTAAAGAATATTTAGATAAGATAGATGTATTCAAATCAACAGGGCCTGATGACCGAGGATATTTAAGGAGCTAGCTGAAGCATTAACATTGATCTTCGAGAACCTATGGAGGATGGGTGAGGTCCCAGAAGATTACAGAAGGGCAAACATCTTTTAAAAAGGGGGGAAAAAGAGGACGTGGAGAATTATAGACCAGTCAGCCAAACTTTGATACCTGGGAAGATACTGAAAGAAACTATCAAACACATTTTTAAGCACCTAGAAGATAGTAGTATGAGAAGTAATAACTAACAAGGATTTGTAAAGAATAGATAGTGCCAAATTAACTGAATCTCCTTCTTTGACAAGGTTATTAACCTAGTGGATGCAGGGGAAGGAGGGGAAGAAGTAGATGTATATACTGTATCCTGATTTTAGTAAGACTTGACATAGTTCCAAATGACATTCTCATAAACTACTAGGGAAATGTAGGCTAGATGAAATTACTATAAGGTGGGTGCACAAGGGTTGAAAGACCGTACTCAGAGAGTAGTTATCATTGGTTTGCTGTCAAACTGGGGGGACATATTGAGTAGGGTGCTGCAGGAGTCTGTTCTGGTCCAGTACTGTGTTTATAAAATTTGTGGATGACCCCAAGCTGGGTGGGGTTCTGTAAGCATTTTGGAGGCCAGGGTTAGAATTCAAAATGACCTTGACAAACTGGAGAATTGGTCTGAAATCCACAAATCAGTAAAGACAAGTGCAAAGTGCTACACTTAGGAAGGAAAAATCAAATGCATAACTGCAAAATGGGGAATAACTGGCTAGTTAGATGGTAGTACTACTGAAAAGGATCTGGAGGTTATTGTTGATTCATATTCAATTTGTGATCTGTTAATACACCCAAGAATGTTATTAATAGGAGTGTTGTAGGTAAGACAAGGGAGGTAATTATCCTGCTCTGCTCAGCACTCCTGAGGCCTGCCTGGAGTTCTGTGTACAGTTCTGGGCATAGGCGCCAACGATGCTTAGCACTCACTGGCAGCCAACCTCCCCCCTACTCCCCCGCTAGCGCCTCCTGCCGCCGGTGGCCCTACCGATCAACTCTTCCCCCTCCCTCCCAGTGCTTCCTGCCTGCCGCGATCAGCTGTTCCGTGGTGTGCAGGAGGCACTGGGGAGGCAGGAGGAGAAGCGGGGATGGGACGTGCTTAGGGGAGGGGGCAGGAACAGGTGGGGTGGAGGCGGGCCTGGGAGGAAGGGGTGGAGTGGGGGGTGGGGCCTGGAGCAGAGGTAGGAACTTGGGGAAAGGGGTGGGGTGGGATCTGGGGCTGAGTCGGGGTTGAGCACCCCCGGGGAAAGGAAGAAGCTGGTACTTGTGGTTCTGGGGCTACACTTCAGGAAAGATGTGGACAAATTGGAGAGAGTTCAGAGGAGAGCAACAACAATAATAAAAGGTGAACAAAACCTGACCTATAAGGAAAGTTTTAAAAAAACTGGGCATATTTAGTCTTGAGAAAAGAAGACTAAGGGGGGACTTGATAAGTCTTAAAATATGTTAAGGGCTTTTATAAAGAGGACTGTGATCAGTTGTTTTTCATGTCCACTAAAGGCAGGACAAGTAGCAAGGGAGACTTAAGGTAGATATGAGGAAAAACTTTCTACTATAAGGGTAGTTAAGTACTGGAATAGGTTACTGAGGGAGGTTGTGGAATCCCTATCATTGGAGGTTTTTAAGTATAGGTTAGACCAGAGGTTCTCAAGCTGTGGGTTGGGACCCCAAAGTGGGTCGTGACCCTGTTTTAATGGGGTCACCAGGGCTGGTTGAGACTTGCTGCGGCCTGGGGCTAAAGCCAAAGTCCGAGCCCCACCGCCTTGGACCAAAGCCCAAGCCCATGGCGGTGGGACTCAGGTTACAGGCCCCCTGCCAGGAGCTGTAGCCTCTAGGCTTCAGCTTTGCCCCCCACACCCCACCAGGGGTGGTGGGGCTCAGGCTTTGGCTTTGGGCCCCCCCGCCTGGGGAGGCGGGGCTTGGGTGGGCTCAGGCTTCAGTTCCCCCTCCTGAGGTCATGTAGTAATTTTTGTTGTCAGAAGGGGGTTGCGGTACAATGAAGTTTGAGAACCCCTGGGTTAGACAAAAACCTGTCAGGAATAGTCTAGGTATACTTGAACCTGCCTCAATTCAAAGCGCTGGACTCAATGACTTCTTAAGATCCTGCAGCAATAACAAAATATGTTGGGTGAAAATGGGCATATAGCAAGAGAATGTTATGGTTTTCAGGAGAAAAAGACAGTGTTGAAAAGAAATGTCGTGTGATAGATCTTTAACCAGAGAAAGAGCTTTTTAATAAATAACATCTTGGTGCTATCTTAATACATTTTCACTGTAATTTAAATTCAGGCACTTCTTCTGAAAACATGACAACTTAACTGGTACAAAATAAATGGGTTATGTTCAGTGCTTTTTAAGAGACTCAGATGAATTAATAATAAGAGGAAACATACCACAAAAGGCTTACGCTCTCAATTTGGAATTGCTCATCAGATTCCTGAAGCTCTTTTAGAGAAAATTAAAGACTCTATCCTGCAACACGTTGTTGATGGTATGAGACAAGAGGGAACAACATACGTAGGTAAGTGCTCACCTGAATGGCAGAGTAAGGACATGCCAAGTAATTCTATTGAATAACTTTTGAACTCCAAATTATCTCCATCAAAGAAGAATGCACTAGTTTCCCATGCTATTTTAAATCTCCCCAGCATTGTATATCTCTCTTCCTTTGAGAGAAACACTTTCATTTCTACTCTGGATGACATTTCAGGAGTTTTATGGTGCTTGCTTTTTTTCTTATAGTTGGAGAAATGGCGGGACTATGAATTTCTGAGCCATAAAGCAGAAATACCAACTGGATTGTGAGGGACTTGTTAGTTGCATTGAACAGTAGGGAAGCCTGCATTGATTTGATCAGTCACTTTCCTCAAAGGGAGAGAACTGAACTATAGTAGTCAAAAGATATTCAAGTTTTTCTTTTTTACAAAACTAAAATTTCTTGTTGAACCCTGTGTATTATACCAGATGGAGACGGATGATCCTTAATTCTGCATGTTTGTTTTATTAAATTAAGCTCTACAGTTCACACCTACATTCAGTAACGAAAGTTTTATTCGGTACTGTAAAGAAATTAATTTGAAAAAAGGGATGATGCTATATGAAAGCACTGTCAGTCATCTCTTCATGCCAGTGGGTGCACTTGCCATCAAAAGCATCAGGATCATGTATGGAGGAAAGTGGAGCCCAATCCTGCAAAGTGCTAAGTGTCTCTTATTTACTAAATCAATAGGTGATGAAAATGCTCAGTACCATGTTGGAGGCACTTGCAAGGTTGACTTTTTCATCCATATCATTCTCTAAATCTGTATTCAGGAACCTAGCAATGAAGGATTCATTTCAGATCACCATATGTTTGTATGTATTGTTGCAGGTTTTACTGATAATGATTTTAGTTACTGTTTTGGTTAAATAATTTTAGATTTTGTTTAATGAAAATTCTTGGCAGTGGATTTTTGGTTGGGACTTTTGTCTTGTAATACTGAATAAAAAATACAGAAACTTCTATGCATTGCAATGTGCCATGGAGATTTCACTTAACTATGCATAGGCTTGGAACGATTAGATTTTTATCAGTAAATGATGGTAAACATCAGTGTTGCTGTACACACAAACTGATGAGAAAATATTTTAATAGGGTATAATTGAAATTAACATATAGGCAAAGTAAGTAAAATGCTGCTTGAGAACCCATTAGAGTTTGATTTAAGGACATTCACTTTGTATATATTGACGTGAGGTTGACAACTTGTATTTTAACAGTTATAAAGCTTTAACTTTTTGAATCTCAGCATCTTCTGTCATTAAATAATTATCTGATCCCACCCATAATTTCTCACAACTTTGAAAATGCAAATAGATTAAAGTTTATTTTTAAGATTTGTTATCTTCTTTGTTGAAATTATAAAAAATAAAATTGAATTCTGCTGAGCCTAGCTATTCAGTGCAACATAAATAAACAAAAGTCTCCCCTGTACAGGAGGCAGGGCTGGCTCCAGCTTTTTTGCCGCCCCAAGCGGCTAAGAAGAAAAAAAAAAATAAAGAAAAAAGAAAAGATAAAGCCGTGATCGGCGGCACTTCAGTGGCACCTCTACTGCGCCGCTTCATTCTTTGGCAGCAATTCAGCGGCCGGTCCCTCCCTCCGAGAGGGACCAAGGGACTTGTCGCTGAAGACCCGGACGTGCCGCCTCTTTCCATTGGCTGCCCCAAGCACCTGCTTCCTGCGCTGGTGCCTGGAGCTGGCCCTGACAGGAGGCATTCTTTGGGAGCTATTTGTGCATTTTTCAAGGCCCCTTTATACCTTCAGAGTGTCTGCAATTAATGGTCTTTGTCAGAGGGCAGAATCTGCCGCTGTGTGTTTAGACTCTAGAGACACTCAAATGTTTCTGAACCAGCTCTGTCCTTCTCTAGTATCTTCAGTAATCTATGACAGAATATATTTGTTATGGCACTGCTATGCAGTTTGCTGGATTTTTATGGGATTTTAAAAGGATTGCCATAGGATTCAAACACTTTGCAGAACCCAGGTGCAGATTCCCTACAGTTTACATAAGTTTATCGCATGTTTGTTGCTTTTAAAGAAAGTGAACAAACTTGTATAGTTCTGCTTTCTGTTCAGGTGTGCTGCAAATGGGATTAGTGCGTACTAAAGATGACGTGAAAATTATAAACTTTGACTGCCACTTTGGTGACCCGCAGTGCCAGGTGAGTGAGAGATGTTGGAAACCTAAATATGCTTCATTTTCCATACCAGAATCTAATAACTTGCTACTAATATAATTTACATAATTTAATAGGATGTATATCATATCTACCACAAATATGGAAATCTACAAAAGAGCAACTTAGAGACTGTAGCAGTAACTATTAGAAATTTGCTTGTTAGCATTTATTTTCTGTGAAATGTTCATTGACTTAGTTTGCGATTGAAGTTATTGCTCAAATTCTGGTTTTCTGAGTAGTAAAGGAGCCCAGACAAACTTGTGCTAAGTAGTATCATACATCTCTACCCCGATATAATGCGACCTGATATAACATGAATTCGGATCTAACGCGGTAAAGCAGCGCTCCTGGGGGGCGGGGCTGTGCTCTCCGGCAGATCAAAGCAAGTTCGATATAATGCGGTTTCACCTATAACACGATAAGATTTTTTGGCTCCCGAGGACAGCGTTATATTGGGGTAGAGGTGTACTTGGTCTCTACAGGTGATAGTTGCTTTCTGCCTGTTGCTAATAATGATGGATGAAATTTTCTTAGTGATAGTAAATTTGCCAAAAAGTTTGTGTTTGGTATACTGAAAGTATCTGAATTCATGTTGAATTCAGTGAATAGTTTCAGCTGAAAAAACCCTGAAAATAAAATTCTTGGAAATATCAAAATGGTTCGGTTAGAAAATGTCAAAATGAGCTGTTTAGACAATGTAGTTTTGAAACAAATGGCAAAACAAAATGTTTCGATACAGACAGTTTTTGTTTTAAAACTAGCCAATTTTTTTGTTTTCAGACTTTTTTTGTCCAGTGACCAAACAGAAAAATCAATTATTTGCTCAGCTCTAGTGTCTGGGAATAATTGCTGTAAATTAATGTCGACTGATTTTTTTTTCCAAATCTGCAAATGTAGCAACATTTTTCCTGTTCTCCAACACATTTTTTTGCTCATTCAGGTGGGCTTCATGTGAGTTTTAATTTTTGAAGAAAAGCTTAATAAGTCTTTGATATTTCAACAGTTAACAAAAAACATTTAACTAAACATACTTTTGCAGGTAATTCTTCCACTGCTTAAAAATGACTTTTATGAAGTGATTCAAGCAACAATTGATGGCAAACTCTGCAGCTGCATGCCAGCTTGGTCAGAAAACCGTACTGCTGTCTCTGTGGTTATGGCAAGTGAAGGGTACCCAGGAGACTATGTCAAAGGCATGGAGGTAACAGGTAACTTTTTTTTTTTTATTCCAGACCAGGACTACTGCAAGGGGCCCAGTGAGTTTGATTTAGTAGAGAGCCATATTGTTACTGGTCCTGAGGAGGTGCATGGAGGAAAGGAACCTTCCTTCATCACTCCTTGCACCCGTGCATGGGGACAGTCATTGTCATGGAAATGTAGGTTTACACACCTGTCCAAAGTACCACAGGGGCTTGCAGTTTCAAACAGCACTCTCTAAGGACCAGACTGTGGCTTGGAGTTGGGATGAGAAGAGGGCTCTAGTGCAGTGGTTTTCAAACTGTGGGTCGTGGAATGTAAGGCTCTGGGTCGTGGCGACTCTGGTCAGCACCGCCAACCGACCCGGCCATTAAAAGTCTTGTCAGCAGTGCTGCCTAGCTAAGGCAGGCTAGTCCCTACCTGTTCTGACACAGTGCTGTGCCCCGGAAGCAGCCAGCAGCAGGTCCAGCTCCTAAGAGGGGGGGCCATGGGGCTCCATGCATTGCCCCCGCCCCGAGCACTGGCTGCACACTCCCATTGCCCAGTTCCCGGCCAATGGGAGCTGGGGGGGATGGTGCCCAGACAGGTGGGAAGCCTGCCTCTGCACCCCGGCTGCACCACTGACTGGGAGCCACTGGAGGTAAGCCTGCACCTCAACCCCGCGCCCCAATTCCCTGCCCAAGACCTGAGCCCCCTCAAACCTGGAGCCCTTTCCTGTACCCCAAACCCGTCATCCCCAGCCCCATCCCAGAGCCCTGCACCCAGAGCCCTGCACCCCAACCCCTGTCCCAGCCCAGAGCCCTCTCCCACGCCCGAACCCCTCATTTCTGGCCCCACCCCATAGCCCTCACCCCTGCACCCCAACCCTCTGCCCTAGCCCTGAGCCCCTCCGACACCCCAAACCCCTCATCCCTAGCTCCGCTGGGTCATGGCCATCAACAATTTTCTTCAACTGGGTCGCCAGAAAAAAAGTTTGAAAAACACTGCTCTAGAGCGTTAGGAATTCCTGGTGGAATTCTGGCTGACCCATTCAGAATTCCTCCAGAGACTTTGGGGGGAGCACAAACTGGAATATCACCTTTTCATGTGTGCTCTTGTACTAGCTCAGCTTTGCTGGCTTCTGGTAAGGTGAGCCAGTTGTCTCAGCTGGACAACGCCATGCTAAAATTGGAACACCATCACCTTGGCCTGTGTAATACTGAAAATTATTAACCTTTTTAACAGGAGCAGAGTGCACTTCCCCTACACCAGTGGTTCTCAACCAGGGGTACATGAACCCCTGGGGGTACTCAGAGGTCTTCCAGGGAGTACATCAACTCCTCTAGATATTTGCCTAGTTTTACAACAGGCTACATAAAAAGCAGTAGCAAAGTCTGTACAAACTAAAATTTCATACAGACAATGACTTGTTTATACTGCTGTATTATACGATACACTGAAATGCAAGTACAATATTTATATTCCAATTGATGTATTTTATAATTATATGGTAAAAATGAGAAAGTAAGCAATTTTTCAGTAACAGTGTGCTGTGACACTTGTATTTTTAGGTCTGATTTTGTAAGCAAGTAGTTTTTAAGTGAGGTGAAACTTGGGGGTACACAAGACAAATCAGACTCTTGAAAGGGGTACAGTAGTCTGGAAAGGTTGAGAGCCACTTCCCTACACCATATCTGGTTTGCAAGTCCTTCCTCTGCACCAGCTAGCAAGCCTGAGCTCTTCCCATGCAACCAGTGTCTTTATTTTGCTTATCCCTGTGGTGCTCTGGAGAAGTGTATATTTCAGTTACAGGAACCCTAAATCTACACATGAGTAATGACAAAAAACAGTAAACGCAAAGAAATCCCTGGTTAAGTTTGACACTTTATTCGTAATCCATTGCTTAGTGTGTATACATGTATCCCCCTGCAACACCTAAACTCTTCAGGACAGAAGGAAATGAGAATCTTTGCATATCACAACTAGAATATGATTGCCCTGTGTGTTTTTCTGTTGCTTACACTGTATGTAGAATGTGAAAAGCATATGCCAGAATAAAATGTTATTTCTTAAAAAACCTTAGGCACAAGAGTTAATTTGAAATCAGAGTCCTGAAGCACAGCAGTGGCGTAGTCAGCTTCTCAGTGCAGGGGGAGCAACCATAAAAAAGGCGCCCCCCCCCTTGGCTCCTCCTCTGGCCACGCCCTTCCTCGGCTCCTCCGGCCACGCTGTGGCGATGCTGCGCCCCCCCTCGGAGGGGCTCGTTGGGGCTCGGAGGAGGGGGGGGGGCGGGCGCGGGGGAAGGCGTGGCGGGCGGGCGCTGCTCGCTTCTCCCGGGGACTGGGGGGAGCGGAACAGTGGGGCGGGCAGCAGCTGGCGGGCAGATCCCCTCTCCCCGGCAGCTTCCTGGTTCCCTTGTCCGGGCAGTCCAGCATTTTTTTCAAAAGTGGAGCCTGCCGGGCCGCCGCTGGGCTCCTGCAGGCAAGGGGCGGGCAGCATAGCCGGACTCCGGAGGAGCCATTTGGGGGGGCGGCAGGCGTGGCCGGAGGAGCAAAGCGGCCGGGCTCCTCGGCCATTGTGCCCCACGCTCAGCGCGGCTGCCTCCTGTGGCGGCTCAGGGCTCGGCGGCCAAGTGATCCGCAGCTGGCGGGCAGATCCCCTCCCCCCGGCAGCTTCCTGCTTCCCTCAGCCTGGAAGCAGGAAGCTGCTGCGGAGAGGGGATCTGCCCGCCAGCTGCGGAGCGCTCGGCCGCTGAGCCCTGAGCCGCCGCAGGAGGCGGCCGCGGCGGCGATGTTGGGGCCGCGCTGAGCATGGGGCGCGATGGCCGAGGAGCCGGCCCCTTCGCTTCTCTGGCCGCACCCGCCGCGCCCCCCCCCCCCCATGGCTCCTCCGGAGTCCGACCATGCCTCCTGCCCCCTCCTAGCCTGCAGGAGCCCAGCGCCGGCCCGGCTGGCGCCGCTTTTGAAAAATATACTGAGGGGAAGCGGCTGCTTCCCCTGAACCCCCCTAGCTACGCTACTGAAGTACAGCCAACTGTACCTCAGCTCTGACCTTCAGTGCAGTGCAGCCTGCATAGCAATGGGACACATTATAATTGCAGCAAGTGGAAAGAGTTTCTTTTGCTGGTAAAAACAGTTCCTAGCCTATTGTGAGATTGGGAGTTGGTATGCTGGATTTTTCTGCCTAATGATGACAGCAGCAAATTTCTCCCTCAAAAAATAACCTCAACAGTAAAACCCTCTCCCCCCGCCCCAGAAAAATCCCTTATTTTTCTAGTATGTATTGAAAGAACGAAAGGTTTTTAACTTGCTTAACCAATGACTAGGGGTGAGGAGACAACCATCTACAAGTATTTGAAGGGTGCAGATCCTATGGAGGGCGAGGAATGGTTCAGGGTGGTCTAAGCAGTATAACTTGATGTAATAGGATGAAAATTAAAATACAGGATGAATTTCAAGAAAATATTCCAAACAGCGAGTTCTTCTGGGGTGTGGAATAGTATCTCAAGGGAAGCCTTGTCTCTAGAGTCATTTAACATTAGACTGGACAAGTTCTTCAAAAACATGGTGTTGAAAACATCTTGCTGTGGCAGGTGGGTGAGTTTTAGATGTCCTAATGCATCTCTTTTTCTGTGAACTGCTGCTCTTGAGGGCAGACTCAGCAGGAAGGTTTAGGATAGAATTGGCATGTGAAGTGAGCTACTCTTTCACCCTGGAAGTGATCTTTTCAGGATACACACATCGGTGAGGAAGTGTAAGGAAGCGTGTATGGCCACCGCCTGTGCTGTATTTGTGCTATGAGGCAAAAAAGAACTTCAGCCGCCAGCACTGTCACCGGCATTATATTTTATTTAAAATAATGAGATCTAATTTTGCTTTTATTTTTGTAGGACTTCTACAAGCGCAAGAGCTAGGGGTGAAGGTGTTCCATGCAGGCACAACCATGCGGGATGATAAAGTGGTGACTGACGGTGGCAGAGTCCTTACAGTCACGGCTATCAAGGAGGATCTGATGGCAGCACTGGAAGAAGCCAACAAAGGAGTAGCAGCCATACGGTTCCAGGGTGCCATTTACAGAAAGGACATTGGTTATCAGGCTATAGCTTTCCTGCAGCGGTCTGTGTATGTAAGCAAGGGCACTAGCAGAAATAGATGCTTGCCTAGCCCACAGCCATTCATATTGTTCTGATTCTGTGATGAGCAACAGTGATGCAGAAAATGTTACTATAACCACAAATGTGCCCCCTTTTCCCTTTCAGAGGCCTGATACATGGTGACGTACATGTAGACACTATAACCAGCAGTGCTTTGATTAATCAATCTGAACCACCAGCTGCAACTGGTAGTAGATCAGGTAAGGTTAGAACAGTTCTGCAAACTTCCTCTATTTTGAATGAAACCTGAATTCCTCCTAAGAAATGAGCAGACTGACCTTTCCACTCAGGTGAAACACCTGGCATTGGTATCACTAATGAGGCGATAGCACTTGCATATGATTGAACCAGGGCTTAAATCATCTTTACCAAAGAGAATTCTCATTTTCTTCTGTCTCTTTCTTGTTTAAACCATCCACTTAAGTTAAACAAGGGGAATGACATTCTCTTTCAGTTACATCCCTGGCTTGACCTTGACACACTAGACAATGGGAACTTGTGGAAAGAGAGCTTGCTGTGAAGTGAATTGTTGGATCATCAATTTTTTAAGATAGTATGTAAGCCGATAAGGTTTGGGAACCACTGCACTAGATTACTGTAGTATAGCAAATCTTGCCACTAGCTTTTTAGTAGAATATTATGTCGGTGTCCACTGAAGTCATGCTGTATTACCACTGGTCAACTGTTACAGTAGTTCTTGTACCAGCTTCATAGATTGTTTTAGCAGTGTATGATATGCATACAGGTATCTGTGATCTTGTTAATGAACACTGAATTTTGAAGTCTGCTGTTCACACTGTACCTTTTGTTAGTAACAGTCATGTGGTTGGAGGAAGGCTTTCTGTTACATAATTAGTTTTTAAAGTGGAATAAGAAAGATTATCAGCTAAGAAGGGATCAGTTGGTAAATACTGGTCACCAGTGATTTTTTGCTGTAGATACACTATAATTTACAAAATACTAGGCCATAAAAATGAGTTATGACAACATGAAAGACGTGATTTCAGGATCTGTACTTCATATGATTGAACATGTTTCTAGTTTAGTCCGTGGGACCAGTAATAAGTTGTCCAAGCTGTAATGATTTTCACTAGTAACGCTTGTTGTTGTTTTTTCCTTAGAGTTACCTAAAAGTTGTCCTGGGCATTTTTTGTACGCAGGCAGCCATGCAGAGCTGGGAGGCTCTACTGATTTCTTTGACTTGAAATCATCTGGTTATGATGATCCTATCTTGGTATCTCGAACTAAAGGCATTGGATCTAAATTGCAGGTAACCACTGGCATGCCCATACCAGAGCTTATGTTGTTTGCTGAGAATTTTAAAAATAGCACAATGTATTGTACAGCGTACAACTCTGAGCATTGTAAAGACATTGGAGGTATGTCTGTGCTGGAATAAAAGATCAGCAGGTGGCCCAGGTCAGCTGATCTGGGCTCAGGCTGCAGGGCTAAAAATTGCTGTGTAGATATTTGGGCTCAGGCTGTAGCCCGGGCTCTGGGACCCTCCCACCTTGCTGTGTCCAAGAGCTTTGGCTCCAGCCTAAGCCCAGATGTCTACAGAGCAAATTTACAGCCCCACAACCCGAGCCCTGTGAGCCCAAGTCAGCAGACCCGGGCCAGCTCTGGGTGTTTAATTGCTGTGTAGACATACCCTACAGGTCCACGCTAGTCAAATGATATGAGATGCTGCTATCACACACTCATAACACATATCCTACACCCACCACCACCTGTCTCCCTACAGCCTCACCACCACAAGTACGTTGCACTTCCTAGATTAAGCTAATTGAGACTTGCGTGTATGTGCATGTACGTATTTGGGAGTAAATGAAGGTTCTAGAACTGCCATGATGATCTTTTGGCTCTTGAATGTTTCCTACTTCAAAAAAATCTCACTGGGGAAACTTAGTACCACTCTTTCCTCGCAACAAATCAGCAGAGGACTGATTTATATTCTCTGTCTTATATTCCCTCACTCCTGAGACTCTTCCTTGGCTGACAAGAGTTTGTTAATAATGCCCATCAATGCTGTTTGCTAGCTGAACCAGAGGGATTCTTACAGTGCAATAGAAGACGCTGAATAACTCCATAGTGCTCCCAGTCCCCATTGGTCTGGGGTGAAAGAGTCCTGGCTTTGCAAATCAAACCCAGATATTGCATGTGAGCCTGATCCAGCACCCATTGAAGCCAATGGGAGTCTTTACTTATGTTTTCCGCTCAATCTTTCTGTACTGAATTATTTTGTACTGGTGTAGGTACACAAGCACAACTCCCCACTGTAAACATGGCCTAACATACAGCCCTACACAGAATTTTTTTTCTGCTAGTTTCATCCAGTGTAGCTATCAGTTACCAAGGTAAGTTGCACTGATGCAAGCCCTGATTTGCATCAGTGCACTGTGTCTGCATTAGCAGTTGGCACCAGCGTTAACTGCATTGCCAGAGCTTCACCAATGTAAGCAAACCCATTTGTAGTTACACTGGTGTAAATTTCCCTACTTTAGAGAAACCCTCAGTGACAGTTGTTATGGGAAGCAGACATGAATAGATGCAAGCAATATGGTAATCTTCAAAAAACATTTAAAAGTCTTTCTTGAGTAAACAAGACTTCATTGTGTGTTGATAAATTGTATAATCAATTGCTTGACCATGCTTTGGTTCATTATTTTGTTATGAAATATACTCAAGGCCAAATAACCAATGTCAGTCAGGTTTATTAATATGGTACAAGAAAAAGGTTCTATGTGATACCAGTTTCTGAAGAGCAGTCCCATGCAGATATGTTATATTCACCTTATGAAGAAAGTGTGCTCCCCAAGTTACACACTTCAGCTGGTATTATTTATGTGGTTTTGCAAGTTTTACATTTCTTTACACATCACTAAAATCCAACTGTTTGCTCCAGTTCCCTAACTTGTTGTCTTGTTCCTTCCTTATTGTCATTTTGGATACTAGCATTCCAGGTATTGTACTAAAGCATAGGAAACTTATCTAAATCAAAATACATACATTCATTCTGAATGCTTACTTCAGCAAATGCAAGGTGTTATGGGATACTTAGCACAGACAATAAGAAGATTGTCCACTCTTCTTGCCTATGATGTGGCAACCATGTCAGAGCTGCTCATAGACTCATAGACTTTAAGGTCAGAAGGGACCATTATGATCATCTAGTCTGACCTCCCGCATGATGCAGGCCACAAAGCTGTCCCTACCCTTCCCCTTGACTCTGCTGTTGAAGTCCCCAAATCATGTGGTTTAGAGACTTCAATTAGCAGAGAATCCTCCAGCTAGTGATCCCTGCCCCATGCTGCGGAGGAAGGCGACAAACCTCCAGGGCCTCTGCCAATCTACCCTGGAGGAAAATTCCTTCCCGACCCCAAATAGGGCGATCAGTAAAACCCCGAGCACGTAGGCAAGATTCTCCAGCCTGACCCTCATTAGCCATTATACTATTTACCAGCGATGGCACGCTGTTCCTTTGACTAAAATCATGTTATCCCATTAAACCATTCCCTCCATAAACTTATCTAGCTTAATCTTAAAACCAGACAGGTCCTTCGCCCCCACCGTTTCCCTCGGAAGGCTGTTCCAATATTTCACCCCTCTGACGGTCAGAAACCTTCGTCTAGTTTCAAGCCTAAACTTCCCCATGGCCAGTTTGTATCCATTCGTTCTCGTGTCTACATTAGTACTGAGCTGGAATAATTCCTCTCCCTCCCTGGTATTTATTCCTCTGATATATTTAAAGAGAGCAATCATATCCCCCTTCAGCCTTCGTTTGGTCAGGCTAAAGAATCCAAGCTCCTCAAGTCTCCTTTCATACGACAGGTTTTCCATTCCTCTGATCATCCTAGTGGCCCTTCTCTGTACCCGTTCCAATTTGAGTTCATCTTTTTTAAACATGGGAGACCAGAACTGCACACAGTACTCCAAATGAGGTCTCACCAGTGCCTTATACAACGGAAGCAGCACCTCCTTATCCCTACTAGATATACCTCGCCTAATGCATCCCAAGACCGCATTGGCTTTTTTCACCGCCACGTCACATTGTCGACTCATAGTCATCCTGCGGTCTACAAGGACCCCGAGGTCTTTCTCCTCCTCCGTTACTTCTAACCGATGCGTCCCCAGCTTGTAACTAAAATTGTTGTTAGTCATCCCTAAATGCATCACCTTACACTTTTCACTATTAAATTTCATCCTATTTCTGTTACTCCAATTCACAAGGTCATTCAAGTCTCCCTGCAGAATATCCCGATCCTTCTCCGAATTGGCAATACCTCCCAGCTTTGTGTCATCCGCAAACTTTATCAGCCCACTCCTACAATTGGTTCCGAGGTCAGTAATAAATAGATTAAATAAAATGGGTCCCAAAACCGAACCTTGAGGAACTCCACTGGTGACCTCCCTCCAACCTGATAGTTCACCCTTCAATACGACCCGCTGCAGTCTCCCTATTAACCAGTTCCTTATCCACCTCTGGATTTTCATATCGATCCCCATCTTTTCCAATTTAATCAATAATTCCTCGTGCGGTACAGTATCAAACGCTTTACTGAAATCAAGGTATATTAGGTCCACCGCATTTCCCTTATCTAATAAGTCTGTTACTTTCTCAAAGAAGGAGATCAGATTGGTTTGGCACGATCTGCCTTTGGTAAAACCATGTTGTAAGTTGTCGCAATTGCCATTGACCTCAAGATCCTCAACTAGTTTCTCCTTCAGAATTTTCTCCAGGAAAATTTTTGCTATCACAGCTATAAATTGGTTCTCTCACTCTCTTGTTACAGATTGCACAGATGTGTAAGAAACATGACACCATTGGCCAGGACTTGGTTGCCATGTGTATCAATGACATCCTGGCTCAGGGAGCAGAGCCCCTCTTCTTCCTTGACTATTTTGCCTGTGGGAAACTTGACGCTGAAGTGGCTCAAGCAGTCATAGCGGGAATAGCTGAAGCTTGTAAAAAGGCAGGATGCGCTCTCTTGGGTACGGGCACTCACTTCCTGTATGGGATTTGAAGGTTCTGATATAAAATTATTACTGCCATTAGTACGCAGACACTGAGCCTGATTCTCCTCTCTCACTTACTCTGGTGCAAATTGGAGCAGAATTTGAGGCACCGGATTCTTAGTGCACTTAAAAAAATGTCCATTCCCTCTCCAAATAGAACTTCCTCTCCCTAACCCAAGAGGCACCATTTTGATTTTTTCCCAGAAATCAGTGCTCAGGTAATACTTTTCCCCTTCCCACTGTTCATTTTTGTAACTCTGAGCTTAACTAGCTTTTTGGTTGAAATAAGAAACGTGCAGTTTAAGCTGTGCCTGTCTTTTTAGCAACACCGAATATGCCCCCAATTTGAAAACTGCAATTGATTCCACATTAGAAATGAAATGCGGATGTTTTTACAGTTAGTGCTGCCTGCTTTCTCCCTTCCCCTAGGAAGAGAGATTGCTGAAATGCCAGGCATGTATTCGCCTGGAGAGTACGACCTCGCTGGCTTTGCAGTTGGTGCAGTGGAACGAGGCCAAATGTTCCTGCAGCAGGAGAGAGTTGCTGAGGGGGATGTCGTCATTGGACTAGCTTCTTCTGGGATTCACAGCCATGGCTTTAACCTTGTAAGGAAGATTCTCTTAATGTCTTCCCTGCACTACTCGTCTCCAGTACCTGGTGGATGTGGCGACCAGCCGTTAGGTATAATAATATCTGCTTTTTAAAGGTGAACCTTCCTGGAAGTGAATCCAGTTCAGTTATTTTCTTAAATAGACACTGGCAGGGTTTTTAGACCTCAAGATTGAATTTCCTAGTTATGGTTGCCACCAGCCCAGTTTTAGGCCCATGGTCCAGTTCCTTGGTTTCTGAGATCTTTCATCCGTTTCCCCACAGTGTGGCAACACAGCTTGCAGTCTTCCCACGCTACTCTTGATAGGTTCTTTGTCCTATAGATAGGAAGAGGAATGCTGATAAAAGCATAATTTCTTGTATTGCCTGATAAAAGTGCTTCTGCGCTGATTTTTATCTCTAATGATTTTGTAAACTTTTATGATCACAGGAGAACTATTGCTAACTCCAACCAAAATCTACAGCAAGGCTTTGTTGCCTGTCCTTCGTTCAGGGCATGTGAAGGCCTTTGCCCCTATAACTGGCGGGGGGTTAATGGAAAGCATCCCCAGAATCCTACCTGAATCATTTAGTGTAATTTTGGGTAAGTGTAAAAGAACCTTTTCTGTTATAGGTAAATGACATCTAATATAGACCTGATTTTTTTTTTTTTTTAAAGCCTGGTCTTTAGGAGACTTAGGGTATCAAGGGCGGTGGGGGGGGAAATCCCAACAGTGAATCTCAGAGCCTGAGGCTACAGACTTGGCCTCATGCTACGGCGCTAAAAGTAGCAGTGTAGACATTCCTACTTGAGCTGGAGCCTAGGCTCTGAGACCTGCCCCCCATGCTGGGTTTTGGAGCCCAGACTCCCACCCAAGCAGGAACATCTACAGTGTTATTTTTAGTGATGTAGCGTGAGCTTGAGTCTGTAGACCCAGGCTCTAAGACTTGCTGCTGCAGGTGTTCTTTTGCAATGTAGACATACCCTTAGAAGTGAAGTACCTGATTTATAGGTACTAGTACCTCTGAGTGGCTTAATGGGCACAAAAAGCAGGGCCACAGTCTATAAACATCTTGCTTAAAATGTTTGTGTTATAGTTTTAACAAGTTTCAGCAAAATGTGTAGCTGTTAAGGAACATCTGTTTCTAGGAGGAGACTAAGAATTCATTAAGATAGCTTCTGCTTCTCAAACTGCGTACTCAGATTGAACGTTAAAGCTTGGTAAGGGAGTGAAATTGTACACTTTGGACTACAGTCTATATATATCTAATACAGTGTTATGGAAAGGCAGTAGCTTCTCCACAGATAAGGACGCATCTCGGTTTCCATTACAAGTCTGATCTTGGCCACCAGCCAAAAGTCCACAGAATTGATCTGATATAAAATTAGCACATAAAATTTCTCTCAGATTTTAAGTAAATTGGACAAAGTGTCTATAAATTACAAGATATTAAAAATACAGGTGTTCAGCAGAGTTCACAAAGTCTTCTAACATTCTCTGTCCTTCAGTAGAATGAAAATAGAAAGGAAAGAAATGAAAACTGAGTTTACTGTTTCATTTAGTTGTGTCCGGGATCTAAGATTAGATGATAAAATTCTAATTTTAAAAGTTATTCAAATTTTATATAGTTATGTCAGAATGGCGTGTTGGCTCTGTCAGCTTAAAATAGGCCATCAACTAACTACAGGAGACAAACTCATTAAAAAAGAAAAGTCTCTAGTTCTCTTCCTGTGGAGATACATTTGCAAGGGAGGCTTGTTCTAGAGAAACGTTCTAGCAAAGCTGGAGCTAATTAGACAAGTTTGTAAATTAAGACACTAAAAAAAGGTGTTTGTCACAGTTAGAATATTCTATCTAAAACTCTTTTTCCAGATCAGTAGGAGATCATTAAAATTAGGTCTGTTGGGTTTCTCTCTATTTGCAATATGGTTCACAGGACCACGCTTCTGAACTTTACAGTCAAGTTTTAAAGGTTAGTAAGTGTTCAAATAGGAACACGAGAGGGGCACAGCAGACTATGACAACCATTACAGTGCTCCTGATGAGTCTTGGGAAAATCAGTAGGATGCTGATAAACTTTATAAAGTATGCTGACGGCTGGCTCAGCGGCAGTGCACCAATTCTTCCTTCGGTGCACACAGTAACCCATCATAAAGTGCAGGGCAGTGTTTCCCAAATGGTAGGTCCTGATAGAAGGTTTAGATGAGTCGTAAGGCCCCAGGTAAATATACACTTGTTTCAGCTTGATGCAGAGGGGAGACCTGGGGGGTTGGAAAACGGCCCTGCCCCACACTCTCACTGCAGCAGTGGCGCCTGTCCTGCGGGGCTGGGCCCAGCTCCCCACCCCAACCATTCAGACCCGGCATGGGGTCACAGCGCCACTCAGGTTTGGCCTGGCTGTCTCTCCCCAATAGGGTGACCAGACAGCAAGTGTGAAAAATCAGGACAGGGAGTGGGGGGTAATAGGAGCCTATATAAGAAAAAGACCCAAAACTCTGGACTGGCCCTATAAAATTGGGACATCTGATCACCCTACTCCCCAAACCTGAGATGCTGCATCCCTCCCTGGCCTAGCCCTGTGAGACAGGAGGCACCATGTCAGTGTGGGGTGGGCTTGGCCTCTAGCCCCCCCTTTTCCCACCTCCTGTCCACACAGGACCAGTATTAGGGTTGTGGTGTGGGTGCATAAATGTAATGGTGTGTCACAAAGGAAAAAAAAAGTGCAGTGGTGGTTTGCTTATTAAAAATTTGGGAACCACTGGTCAGTAGCAAATTCCTCTGCTCTCTGAATTCAGTCACTTTGAGCCACCTGCACAGCACAAGGCAACCCCTGCACTTTCCACAGTGGGTGTAAATGGCCTGGGCTTGAGGTTTCTGACTGATCTGGGACAAATGTCACTTTGCTCTATCACTGTTCATCTACAGCAGTATGTTTTCAATAGGCTGTGCAAAGGCTTTAGCAATGCAGTTCCCATAAGCTTTAATGCTAGTTGCACAGGAAGTTAGCTGCCCAATGCTTTTAAAATGTAGAGGATATTATCGATTATACAACGGTTTATATCCAACACTTTTGCTGATCTATAAACATTTCAACCGTTTTCAGATGCTTATAGTTGGCAGATACCTGAAATCTTCTCCTGGCTCCAAACAGAGGGGAACCTCTCAGAAGAGGAGATGGCCCGAACGTTTAATTGCGGGATCGGTGCTGTCTTGATGGCAGACAAGGAGCTGGCTCAGCAAGTTCTGAAGGATGTACAGAGGCATGAGGAAGCCTGGCTGATTGGAAATATAGTCCCAAGCCACACAGGTTACTGGGCCTCTTAAGTTGAAATAAGAAAAATGGAATTCCATTCATTGGGGCCTGATCCAAAGTCCATTGAAATAATGAAAAACCATTCATTGATTTAAATGGGGTTTGGACCAGACCCTTAGAGATGCCCTATTTAAGCTGTATACCAGGGGTCGGCAACATTCGGCACGCGGCTTGCCAGGGTAAGCACCCTGGCGGGCCGGGCCAGTTTATTTACCTGCTGACACAGCAGGTTCGGCTGATCGCGGCCCCCACTCGCCATGGTTCGCCGTCCCGGGCCAATGGGGGCGGCGGGAAGCGGCGTGGACCGAGGGATGTTTGTTTATTTATTAATTGCTATATTTCAAATATTGGATGAGTGTTGATGTTAGCATAAATTATCATTGATCGGTTTGCTTAGTTGATTCTAAATAGAAAAGTATTTTGATATTTTACTTTGAAGGATCTTCTTATGTCAAAGTCAAGAATCTCCTTAAAGCCTTGCAGTTAAATAGATTCCAGTTTCTGCAGAATGCTGCTGATACGGACAGTCACCTGCATGTCGAGCCCCAAAAAAGCAAAGTGAAAGTAGCTGTTCTCATCTCTGGAACAGGTCAGTTTGCATTTGTAATTGCACAGGATGACTTCTTAACGCATGAAAGGCCAAATTCAGCCCCACTGTAAGCATTTACATTTACTTCACTGCTGTTGTACCTTCTTAAACCAGGACTGAATTTGACCCAAGGTCAAAAAGATGTTCTGTGCTAGCCCTTCTATCAGGAGATAAGTCTTAGACCATATGTGACACTGTTGACCTGCCATCCCAAATGGAAAGAATGAATTAGTCACATGACAGCCAGTCATGAGACTAAAGCAGCCTTCTGGGAGGGTAGAAAAACAGAGATCTGTGTCAAGTATCGGGGGTAGCCGTGTTAGTCTGTATCTACAAAAACAACAAGGAGTCTGGTGGCAGTTTAAAGACTAACAGATTTATTTGGGCATAAGCTTTCGTGGGTAAAAACTTCACTTCTTCAGATGCATAGAGTGAAAGTTACAGATGCAGGCATTATATACTGACACATGGAGAGCAGGGAGTTACTTCGCAAGTGGAGAACCAGTGTTGACAGGGCCAATTCAATCAGGGTGGATGTAGTCCACTCCTAATAATAGATGAGGAGGTGTCAATTCCAGGAGAGGAAAAGTTGCTTCTGTAATGAGCCAGCCACTCCCAGTCCCTATTCAAGTCCAGATTAATGGTGTTAAATTTGCAAATGAATTTTAGTTCTGCTGTTTCTCTTTGAAGTCTGTTTCTGAAGTTTTTTTGTTTAATGATAGTGATTTTTAAATCTGTAAATGACCAGGGAGATTGAAGTGTTCACTTACTGGCTTTTGTATGTTACCATTCCTGATGTCCAATTTGTGTCCATTTATTCTTTTGCAGAGGGACTGTCCTGTTTGGCCAATGTACATGGCAGAGGGGCATTGCTGGCACATGATGGCATATATAACATTAGTAGATGTGCAGGTGAATGAGCCCTTGATGGTGTGGCTGATGTGGTTGGGTCCTCTGATGGTGTCGCCAGAGTAGATATGGGGACAGAGTAAGCAACGAGGTTTGCTACAGGTATTGGTTCCTGGGTTGGTGTTTCTGTGGTGTGGTGTGTAGTTGCTGGTGAGTATTTGCTTCAGGTTGGGGGGTTGTCTGTAAGCGAGGACTGGCCTGCCTCCCAAAGTCTGTGAGAGTGAGGGATCATTTTCCAGGATAGGTTGTAGATTGTGGATAATGCGCTGGAGAGGTTTTAGCTGGGGGCTGTATGTGATGGCCAGTGGTGTTCTGTTATTGTCCTTGTTGGGCCTGTCCTGTAGTAGGTGATTTCTGGGTACCCGTCTCGCTCTGTCAATCTGTTTCCTCACTTCCCCAGGTGGGTATTGTAGTTTTAAGAATGCTTGATAAAGATCTTGTAGGTGTTTGTCTCTGTCTGAGGGGTTGGAGCAAATTCGGTTGTATCTTAGGACTTGGCTGTAGACAATGGATCGTGTGATGTGTCTTGGATGGAAGCTGGAGGCATGTAGGTATGTACAGTGGTCAGTAGGTTTCTGGTATAGGGTGGTGTTTATGTGACCATCACTTATAAGAGCCTTTGCACTGTAGTGTCCAGGAAGTGGATCTCTTGTGTGGACTGGTCCAGGCTGAGGTTGATGGTGGGGTGGAAATTGTTGAAGTCCAGGTGGAATTCTTCAAGGGCCTCCTTTCCGTGGGTCCATATGATGAAGATGTCATCAATGTAGCGCAAGTAGAGGAGGGGCACTAGGGGACGAGAGCTGAGGAAGTGTTGTTCTAAGTCAGCCATAAAAATGTTGGCATACTGTGGGGCCATGCGGGTGTGGACAGCCAATGGGGGACTGCAGAGTGAATCTACAAGAAGAGAAGTCTCCTGTAGTGGTCCCTGAGGAAGGAACTTGGGGCTGGGTAGAAAGACCCAGCTGGAAGATTTGTTTTCTTTTTTGGGAGAAGGCCAAAAAGGCAGGCCAGGCCTTGTCTTCTCCATTGTCTCCAAGGACAAAGGAAGAGACAGTACCTTGGGGAGGAGGGGCACAGCTTAAGGCTCAATGGAAGACTTTTGTGTTTGTTTGGAACATTGTTAATAAAACCAGATCCCAGGAAGGGCTGTTACTGGACTTGTGAGAGTCTCTTTTTTGAGTTATTGAGTATTGAAGAGGGGAAACTGAGGCAGGGGACCACAGAGCCACCCTTGACTACAAGGGGGCATGCGAGAGGCAACTGACTGTTGCATACTGCTAATCCACAAATTCTTTAGTCCTTTTCCATTCGAGTGCTTGTTAAAGCAGATAGTATTTTAATGCATCCAAATACTTTGATGAAACATACGAGGATTAGATCGCTCAGGTGATGGTAACACATTGTCGCTACCTTGCCAAATCAAACAACACCATGTCAGTAGTGACCACAAATTATTATCTAATGGCTGTTTGGTGAACTGAAGTAGTGCTCTGTCTGATTTTCAGTGGACAGAAACCACCACCACCACCACAACTGGCACTATAGCTGGTCCCCCTACTGTCACTCTCAGGGCTGGTCTACACTAGAAAATTAGATGAACCCAGCTATGTCGCTCAGAGGTGAAAAAAATCCACACCCTTGAGCGATGTAGTTTAAGCCAACCTAACCCCTAGTGTAGACAGTGCTAGGTCAATGGAAGAACTCTTCCATCAACTTAGCAACTGCCTCTTGGGGAGGTGAATTAACTAAAGTGATGGGAGAACCCCTCCTGTCGCTGTAGTGTCTACACTGAAGCACTACAGCAGTACAACTGTGCCACTGTAGCGTTTCAAGTCTAGACAAGCCCTCAAAAGAGGCCAGGGATTGAATACACACGGAGACTGAACTGTGCTTGCACCCCAGAGGGGCTCCCTCCAGGCAGGTCATGTCTGAAACATGTTGCTACAGTAGTGGGGGGAAGCTTATACTGGCTACGGCTGTGGTATTCCTGTTGTATGGATAAACAAGACGTTGGTCTTGAAGGCTTTCTACCTGGCACTCATCCTTAACACACATTTCACGTATAAAAATAGAAAAATATTAAAAATTATATAAAGTAGTAAAAGGGAATAACGTGGTTGGCAAGATTTCTCCATGTAATGGAAATTCCAGACTGTGTAGCATTACAGAGGGGTGAAATATAGGAGAACATGAAAAGGACTCAAAGCTCTTTGAAAACAGGGGTTCAAAACAGGTTGCCAAAAATATTAAGAAAACAAGGCATTGTGCAATAACAGCCAACCTAGAACACTCCTAACTGTTGTTTATTTAGGAGCAGATGTTATCCCCAGAGCCCTCGCTCAGTAACTTGGCTAGGCATGGGAGAAGGGGGTGAATCCTCCCCTTAAATAATAGAGCATAGTTGTTGGAGTAATCTGTATAACATCAGTGCCTCCTGCCCCCCATACTCTTTCCTTGTGCACATCTGCAGCTGGACTCTATGTACTTTGTAGTGAGCTTTCCCTAGGTTGCAAGAGTGGCCAGGCTTTGCCCATTAATGTGGCTGAGCTCTTCTGGTCACTTGTTGTTCAGGGCGTGGTACAATGCCTATGCCAATTTTGGAGCCCCCAAAAGGAAAGCTGGTTGTATTATTGCTTGTTATGATGCTGCAGGCATTCATCACCCAAAGAGTGATAGCTAAGGCTACATTTTAGTCATGGGTATTTTTAGTAAAAGTCGTGGACAAGTCACAGGCAGTAAACAAAAATTCATGGCCCATGACCTGTCCATGACTTGTACTATATACCCCTGACTAAATCTTGGGGGGGGGGGGGGGGGCGGCCTGGGGGCTCTGTGCGCTGCCTCTGCCCTGAGTGCTGGCTCCGCAGCTCCCATTGCCTGGGAACCATGGCCAGTGGGAGCTGCAGGGGAGGCGCCTGCAGGCAAAGGCAGCACGCAGAGCCGCCTGGCCGCGCTTCTGCCTAGGAGCTGAGCGATATCCCTGCTTCCGGGGAGTGCCCCAAGGTAAGTGGCGCCCAGAGCCCTCGCCCCCTCCCGTGACCCAACCCCCAGCACCTGAGCCCCCTCCCACGCCCAAACTCCTGCTGCTGGGGGAGGGAGGCGTGGTGGCCCTCGACTGCCCCAGCATTGGCCAGTGCAACTAGTCCAGGGGCTGCCTGAGCTGCACTGGCTGCTGCAGAAGTCATGGAGGTCCCGGAAAGTCACGGCATCCATGACCTCCATGACAAACTCGCAGCCTTAGTGATAGCACATTCAACCAGAGAATAAGCAACATCCAAAGCGTTACTTAAGAACATGCCAATATTTGAGATATGTAGGGCCGCTACACGGGCTTCAGTACATACATTTTTTTTTTTTTTTGGAAACATTACGCTCTAATCCATGCTGTCAGAGCCGACGTGGCACTTGGTACTATAGTAATATCTTCAGTCCGTGCCGAAGCTCCCTCTTCCCACTGGAGTTACGGCTTGGAAATCACCTGAAGTGGAGAACCCATAGGGAGACTGCTTGAAGAAGAGGTTACTCACTTTGTGCAGTAACTGCAGTTCTTCAAGATGTGTCCCCCTATCGGTGCTCCACTACCCGCCCTCTTCCTCCTCTGCTTCGGACTGTTCCATATGGGACATTTGGGTGCAGAAGGAACTGAGGGTGGTTTGCCCGTGCAACCCCATATAGCTTCAGTGCATGGCACGAAGAAGCATAGGGCATGTGTGTGGGCCAAATGGATGCTGCTAATGGAAATCTCTGATCAAGGGGTCAAGAGGCGCATGCGCCCCAGAAGTGGAGCACCCATAGGGATATGCATCTCAGAGAACATTAGTTAATTCACAAAGTGAGTAAAGTCTTCAGCCTCCTGTTTATAAGACCACTTGTTCTTCTCTTTTAATTTGAGGTACAAACCTTGCGGCACTTATCGCATATGCAAAAGAACCAGCAAGCTGTGCACAGATAGTTCTTGTCATCTCTAACAAGTCTGGAGACGTGGAAGAATTGAGAAATGCAGCCCGGGCTGGGATTCCCACCAGGGTAAGGACATCCATTTCCTTTCAGTCACCAGAGAAACAGCTACTGCTTTTACAAATCTGGAACAAGTTTTCACTAATAATTCTGGACCCACATTTATTTAAACTTTTTATGTTAAGTTGTTAGCTAAAAGTATAAAACAATGGCATCAGATAGCTAAGATCAAATCCAAAATCATGTAGGACCTGATCCAATGCTCATTGAAATCAATGGAAATCTTTCCATTAACTTCAATGGGCATTAGGGCCCCAATTCAGTGAAGGATTGAAGTGTGTGCATTGAAATCAATGGGACTTTAGATGTGTGCTTGCTTTGCTGAGCCCCATGCAGCGTACACCTTTAACTGAAAAGAGGAAGAAGAAATCAATAAAACGTCATTTTTTTTGGACTGCATGGGCACAGTCTCACTCACTTTCCTCTCCTATGCTGCATTTCTCCATCCGCTTCTTGAGCATGTAGTGAATATCTGCATAAGAAGACCTCCTATCTCTCACACCATCCCCAATTACTTTCAATAGCAAAGTGAGTCTGATTCTGTTGTTGTTATTCAGATTAAGTAGAAAGCTGATCTACAGCAGAGGCGGGCAAACTTTTTGGCTTGAGGGCCGCATTGGGTTTCTGAAATTGTATGGAGGGCTGGTTAGGGGAGGCTGTGCCTCCCCAAACAGCCAGGCGTGGCCCGGCCCCCAACCGCTATCCGACCTCCCCTTCCCCCCCGTTTTTCGCCTCCTGATGGCTCCCCCAGGACTCCTGCCCATCCAACCCCCCACATTTCCTGATGGCCCCCTGGAGATCCCTGCCCCATCCACCCCCCCCCCCCCGCTCTCTGTCCCCCACCCGCCCCCAGGCCCCCTGCCCCATCAACCCTCCCCTCTTTCCTGACACCCCCCAGGACTCCTGCCCCATCCAACCACCCCTTCTCCTGGACCGCCCCCGGACACCCCGCCCCTGACTGCCCCCCGCCGCCCCATCCAATCCCTCTTCTCCTTCCTGACTGCCCCGTGGGGACCCCACTCCCATTCACCCCCCGTGTTCCCCGCTCAGACAGTAATGAAGGACATAGTAGCATTTAGTGGTTCTCCCATGCATCTGAAAGTTTGAGCTAGCTCCCCCAAACTGTTAAACGGGAGGCACCTTAAATTTTCTCCAGCAGTATATAGGCTCATATCTGAAAAACGTGTGTTAAGGGCCTTCAAAAGATTTTCATGAGGACGAGGAACACTGCTCCATCACCTACATTGTTGAAAGTCGTCTTTAATGGAATTGAAACACTTCCCCTGGGTATCTGGGTTTTGATCTGTAGTAGGAAGAACAAGAACTTTGCTCATCTTACACACCATGTCTGATCAGTCCAGTGTCTTTTAAAATAAACTCCCTGTTGCACAAGTCAATGACTGTAAAATGATGGTGCTGCTTTTGGTGAAACCATATTGTTTTAAAGTAAATCCATTCACTTTATATGCATTCTTCATGTGCATCTGGATTCAGGATAGGAGTAAGAACTTTGTCAATCATATCTTCTCACATGAAAAAATCACTAGAAAACACCCTTTTAAGGAATACTGCTGCACTGGCTGGCAGGTAAACTTAGATGATGCTATAGATCTTTCCCATTTCTGCTTTGTATGATTCTGTGAATTGCAAACACCGATTGATAATACACGTGAGCACTAGCAAGGCTATAATTACTTTTTAAAAATACTGGTATATTTTGGCATGGGCCTATTTTGATTTTCCTTTGTTCTCCAAGTAGTTACCCTCATTCTTACACACTGAGTCACTTTTAGTGTTTTGGCTTTGGTTGTTTTAATATTTTAGGTAGTTGACCATAAATTGTATGGAAGCCGCTCTGAATTTGACTGCACAATTGACAGAGTCCTTGAAGAATTCTCTGTTGAACTGATCTGTCTCGCAGGATTTATGAGAATTTTGTCCAGTGCTTTTATCAGAAAGTGGAATGGTAAGAAACCAGAATAAATAATTGTTATCAATAGCTGTAAAAGAGGCATGAAAAATATCAATACTTGGGGCCCATTCAGGAGCCTTGGGGCCTATCCAGTAGCACACGGCATTACCACTACAGGGCAAGATTCTAACACCTTTTGTCATATTGAGTAGCACCGTCTTCTGCATACCGTTGTATTTAAATCAGTAGGGAGTATCTTATGCTTTCATTCATGTAATTCATTCACTCGAATCAATGGGGCTATGCGAAGGGTAAGATATTACCCAAAGAGCTAAATTGTGCCCTGGGTATTGGGATAGCAGAGGGGCAAAGAGGAAGGAAGGTGGGTGAAAAGGGCTGGGGAGCAGGTGGAGGGTTGGTTCTGTTCACTGCAATGCACCTGGTGGCATAGCTGTGCCAGTGTGCCAAAGGGCACATGCTGTGCTGGGTATAGACTCTTTGCCAAGAGTAGCAGGGGAACTGGGAGTGAGACTGTGAATTCTCAAGTCCCTCCTGGGCTGCTCTATGAGCAGCACAACAGTGCACTGCCCCTTACTCTGGGCTTGAGGTAAAACCATGATGGAGCCTAGAGTGAATAAGGCTATTAGAGTCTGACCCACAGGGTATATATACACGGCCTACGTCATCTGACTCGGGCTATGGGGCAAAAAATTGCATTGTAGATGTTTGGGCTTGGGCTGGAGGCCGGGCTCTGAGACCTTCGTCCTAGGGGGTTTTCGGAGCCTGGGCTCCAGCCTGAGCCTGAAAGTCTACTCTGCTATTTTTAGGCCCACGATCCCGAATCAATTGATCCAGGCTCTGAGACGCAGTTCCATGGGGTTCTCATTGCAGTGGAGATGTACCCATAGAGACCAAGGTTCCAGTCACAGACCCCTCTGCCCAGCAGAGGCTGGGAGTGCATACTCCCTAGCCATTGAACCCTCTATCCTGTTAACAACAGTCCAATTCCTGAGGCCTCAGTGAGAGGTTACTCACTTTTTATTCAGACCTTATTCAGACATCTCCTCCCGCCCCTGCCGAGGAGTGATCTATGTCACACTTTCCCATCTGCTGTCTCTGCACTGGCACAATAGCAACTCTGCAGAGCGGTCTCTCTCTTTCCCAGCTCCCCTTATGCACAGAGTTGTGAGCTGGGTATGCAACTTAGGGGGAAGAAGGAACTTTCTGACCCCTTCCTCCTATCTGTGGCGATGGAGGACAAGTGACTGTCTTGCCTTTATCTCAAACCTCATTTTGCTTGGCTTGAAGCAGCAGCTGTACTTCGCTATCCTTGGCCCTGGAAATGTAGTATTTCCTCAGAGTCTAGCCCCACCATCTCTGCTTTTGCATTTTAACCCTTGTGCACCTTAGTAAGTTCTGATTGCTGTTTGGAGCCTTCCAGCTTGTTGAATGACACCTAGTGTTATGAGCTCTTGCTGACAAATATTTTATTAATGGACTATCATCTATGTTTTTTATTTTAAAAGAACTTCAGCTTAAATGTTCTATTTTTTTAATGATTTTTAGGTAAAATTTTGAACATTTGTCCATCACTATTACCTTCAGTCAGAGGGGGAAATGCCCATAAGCAGGTGCTACAACCAGGAGTCAAAGTCACTGGCTGTACAGTACATTTTGTACTTGTAAGTATTGTTCTGCCTCTCAGAATTATTCTAACTCTAGGCAAATGATTATTGTATCACAATAACAAATCCATAAATGTTCTCCAGATAATATCAGTGTAATGAACTTGTACCTGGAAATACTGGAATTATTACCAATAAAATAGGAAGAGTTAGAAGTTAAATTTCTGTAGGAAGATTAGCTTATGAATAGGAATGTGCAAAAATGGGCCCCAGTCCATTAAAGACCCAATGCATGCTTTACCCTATGCATGTGAATAATCCCACTGATGCCCTTCCCACGTGATCCATCCCTTTCTATCGCCTTATTTCTATTGCCCTGTTCTCATTCCCTCCCTCACCCTCCTTCCCTTCACAATAGAGGCTTGTCCCAGTCTTTTCTATCCTGAAAAACTATCCATCAACTATCTTTTTACATCTCCGACATAACCCCCCATCTCTCCTTTTTATTCCCACTCATCGAATGTGTGGTCTGCAACTGATGCAATGAATCCTTCTCCTCCATCCCTTCAGTCTGCCTTCTCCCATCTCCACACTACTGAAAATGTTCTCACTAAGGTCCCTAGTGACCTCTTCTTGGTCAAATCTCAAGGCCTCTACACCATCCACACCCTCCACCTAGACCTTCCTGCTACTTTGGATGCTGTCAGCCATCTTCTCCTAACAACAGATTTATAAATATCTCCCACTTAGGAGGAAGCGAATACAGGAGCAATTATTCTCCAGGAGCCCGTCTCTGTGAACACAGATGATACCGAGGAGACCTTGTTGGAAAGGGTGAAAGAAGCAGAGTGCCGAGTCTTTCCCATTGCCTTGCAGCTGGTGGCCAGTGGAGTGGTGCGACTAGGAGCAGATGGTAAAACCTGCTGGAAACAAGGAACCCAAAGCTTGACTCATCATGAAAAGCAAGATTGCATTTCCTCCACTACTACTCTGAAGCCACAACAGTACAACAGGCTACAGTCAAATGAATGAATGTCCTACTCATTGCTCACTAGTTTTTCTCTGTCTGTTGTTTCTTCTGTCCTGATTTCAGGCAGACCAGTTTCATATCTTTCATACACAACCAGGGATATATCTTCCCCAATCTAAAGTTACAGTTTCTTTGCTAAATCAGCGTTGGAACCTAAATTACCACATGTTGGGTTTGTGCATGTTCAGCTGTTTGTTAAAGGAATATATATATTCATAAAGCAAAGAACCAAAGAATTTAAGGTGTGAAATAACAATGGTTTATAAGGGAAATCTAGATTAATTCTGTGAAATACCAATTTTGTCAGCATCTCCTTTTGATTGTTAATCTGATTCCAGAAAACCATGAGCTTCACAAATCAACCCTATATGAATTGAAGCAAGGACAGGGAGGCAAGCTACCACTAGGCATTCTACCACCAAGGGCAGATCCAGTTAGATCAAAATTAGGTCCCTACTTGACAGGAGAGGGAGATGGAAAAAAATTAGGCAACTTCTTAGAGGAAAAGTGCTAATTTTGTAGAAAGAGGTTGGTGTCTCAGTGAGTATTCACCCCTTTCCATCGCCATGGTTGGAGGCTCCTGGGTGTCTCTGTCTTCTCCCTGGTGGGTCTGTAGCTCTGTGTAATGGGGAGTGAGCCTGGTTGTTATGGCAGAGAAGGGGGAAAGAAGTGTTAATTTGATCCTTGGTGAACTCCATCTGCCTGCGAAGTCAGAGACAAAAATTAGCACAACTAGGTTTAGACATTAGTCACATTTCTAGAATTAGGATCAAAGCCTCCGCTACTAGCAGTTCCTGGGGCCCTGCTCTCACATAGGTAAAAATGCAGCCAAAAAGTTGGAAGTGCCCAATTTTATGGAAAACATTGAATTGTGTTTTCTGCAAAATTATCTATGAACTAAGGTCCTCATTAAAGGTGGAGCCAGCCGACAAGTAGCAGGCCCAAAAGTCAGCTGTAAAAAGGGTAACTGACTTTGAGGGAAAATTTTACAAAATGGATTACATTTTTATCAAGCAACCTTTATCTTATTTAAGTTCTCAGGGAGAAGCTATTTTCCCTAATCTTTCCTTCTCATGTTGTAGGAGCATGTTTTGAAGGTATGTCAAAGCACAATCCAATTTCTTGAGTGGGAAGGGCATTTCAAAATATTTTAAAACATTACACAGAAGATTACCAGTATATATTGAAGAATCTTTTTGGATCCTGTTAAGGATAGTGAGAAGGACCAGAAATACGCATTTTCCAGGTTTCTGATAGCAAGGAGAAAGAGGATGATTTCTCCTTCAAGTGACTGGGTGCACATACATTCCACTGTAAGAGCTTGTCTTTACTACCGGGGTAAGTCGATCTAAGTTATGCTACTCCAGCTACGTGAATAAGGTAGCTGGAGTCAACGTAGTTTAGGTCAACATACCCCGGTGTCTTCACTGTGCTGCGTCAATGGGAGACGCTCTCCTGTTGTCTTACCTTAATCTTCTTGGGGAGATGGAGTACCGGGGTCGGCCGGAGAGCGCTCTGCAGTCGATTTAGCGGGTCTTCACTAGACCCACTAAATCGCCCCCTGCTGCATCGATTGCAGCAGTGTCGATCTCCCTATAGTGAACACCAGCCCTAAGTGTGTGCATGCCCAATGTACTTGAGACAGACTTTTGCCACCCATTCCAGCAGGCAGTGCACATATCCCCCACTATCCTCCTGCCCTGAGCGGAGGGTATAAAGGACATGATAGCCACCTCCCTCTCCATTTCTTCTTACCACTCATGGCGGGAGTCAGAGTTCCCTGTTACCCCTGATCTTCAGTTAGCCAGCCTTTTAGAGGAATTCTTGTATTATATATATTTAGTGTTAGTAAATACCAGATCAATTAACTGGGCAAAGATCCCCAGATTTCAAACAACGTGCCATGCGCATGCCCATGATCCTGGCTAGTGCCAGACAAAAGTTGTCCTATCTGCTTAGGCAACAAATGTGAGGCACAAATGGCTTCTTTGTACCTCCTTCCCAACCAGAACAAAGAAACAAAGGGATTTCTGCCTTAAAGTAAATCTTCTGCTAAAGGTGATGCATCTCTCATCAGAGCCCAGCTCTGACCCTGAGAGGACAGAGCGTTCGTCCGTGAGGAGTGCCCCACTGGCAGCCTCTGCTTCCAAGCCAAAATCTGGTGAGAAACATTACTCGTCATTTTCTGTGGCCTCCTCAGACTGTTCAAAATCCTCCTCTCATCCTCCGAGACCGACCAACCTTCACAATCTCATTCTTCTTCTCACAGAAAGTCTCTGAAATTTGAAGTCTGGTCATAAGCACCAACACTCCCCAGCATCATTGATGGCCCTGCTGGTGCCAGAGTCAAAGACCAATGCCTTCTGCCTACCAGAGAGATCTTTAAGCCCACTGCTGTTGGGTCTGGCACCCCCAGTGTTAGCAGCTTAGCACTCACCTCTGATATTGATGCTGTCGATGTTGCAGGCATTCTTCAACTATCTTTTTGTCTCTCTCTCTCTCCTGGACTTTCCTTGTTACATGAGCTGGTGCCGACCTTAGTGCCTTCAGCTTCATCTGCACTGCCAGCACCAGCAACTTCACTTACCACCATGGTTGTGGCAGTTCCATCCACTTTGTCTATGGGTGCTGCACTGTCAACACTGACTCACCTGTCCTGCATTCTGACCGCCTTGTCCACCAGCACCGTTGGATACATCTTTGAGTGTGCTACCTTTGGGACAACACAGTATGTTGCTGGTGCTGAGACCTTCCACCGATGCCTATGGGGATCACTCCACCATTTACTGAAGAGTTTTTTTGTGTTTCCTCCTCTTCAGACTCAACCATGAGAGACCCATTCCTCCGGGAATGTCTTTCAGGACTCCATACAGACAACGTTGTAGAGATACCCAAATTAGAGCAAGAACATTATTATAAAGATGTCCCAGGATGGTGCCATCCACTGTGGGCAGGTCAAAGACTGGATGGTCCTCCTTGTCTGGCTTCAAGACTATCTAGGTCTCTATTGGCCACTCAATCAAAAGAGAGTCACCTCCTCATGTACCTTAATAGTGCCTAGAGACAATCCTCTTCCAAACCCACAACCAACGGGTCTATTGGAGCCTACAGAGCCAGAGGAGACTGAGGATATTCCTGCCCTCCACCACCCCAGTATGTCTTCCTTTTCTCCGGAGTCGACATCACCTCCTCTTGGAGGACTTTCAAGTTTTTCAGGACCTCATTAGGAGACTGGCCACATCTCTGGGGCTACAGGCAACACTCATACAAGACAATCTGCACAAACTGTTGGATGTCTCTCAAATTCCCACTCCACAAAGCATTGCCCTTTCCACTAATGAAGCCTTGTTGGATCACCCAGAGACCCTCTGGCAGACATCAGCCTCTGTACCTCTCACTGTCAAATGGGTGGATGGATGATACTAAGTCCCCTAGCCAAAATTCAAGTATTTCTTTACACAGTGGCAAACAAGCATCTGACACAGCCTCACCCTAAGGCTATCCCCCCAAAAAATAAGGAATACGAGACTGGACCTCTATGAACCTTCAAATGAGGGTGTCAAATTAGGCCTTGTTGTCCAAATACACCTTATTAACGGGACAGCAATTTCAAAATTTGTGAACAAAGTGGCTCAGGAATACAGGGAACAGTTTTTGGCCATCATATCAGAAGGTTATCTCACTGCTTGCATGTCCCTCCAAGGAGCGATGCATCACGTTCAGTGGCTATGTAACCCTTCTGCCAGGTTGAGCCAGCAGCAACCAGGGCTGGGTTCAATATCTAGGGATTCCTTTCCATTGATACAACAGAGAACCGGCTTGATCCCCCATCCAGTAACCTGGGAAAATTACACACCACCCCTGGGTGCCTCTGAGAGGCAATACTTTCCCACTCGCAAGCATAGAGTCTGAGTGTAGAAAATAAACTTTTAATAAAAGGAGGGAAGTAACTGGGTGTTAATTTGGGGAAATACCACAAACAGAGTTCATAAACATAAACCATGAGTAAAAGACACCCCCCCAAGAAGGTTCGGCAGTGTCCTTTTCCTCTCAGTTTAAGTCCAACAACCCATGTGCTCAACCCTTCTCTGCACCCCACTCATAGTTGCTGTCCTTCATCAGTGCAGACCCAAAGTTCAGAGGTGCATCTGCAGAGTTCACTTCCCCCCTGGGTGGGGTAAAGAGGTACCTTACTCGCTCCACTGCTCGGGGACTCGCTTGCTGCCCCTTTCTGCCGGCCACCCTGCTCACTGCTCTCACCATGCCTCTCCATCAGCGGCCCTGCTGGCCGCCTGCTCTCGCCACGCCATCAGCTGCCCAGCTGGCTGCTTGTCGCAGCTCTCCACTGCTGCCCGCCTGCTCACCGCGCCTCTCCACCAGCCGCCCTGCTGGTCATTCATCACATCTCTCCGCCGCACCAGCCACTTGTTCACCAGCTGACTGTCAGTCACCTTCTGCTGCCACCTGCCTCTCTGCTGTGACATCTGTACATCAGTTTCAGTAATTTTCAGCTCTTTGCAGGCCAGGCAGAAACATTGCCCCATCTCAAGTGATTTCAGCTCTCAGTTATTTTTAGCTCTTAGCAGGCAGAAACATAGTCCTACCACAACTGATTTCAGCTCTGATTTGGTATTTAATATAACAAAGAGGCTCCTAATGAAGCCTGTTTAGCTCTATTCTTTGAACAGAGGGGAGGAACAGCTTAAATCAGTCTAGGGAGAGTCCCTTGATGAGGGTGTGCAGCCTCCTGGCTGGGGATTCCTATCTCCACCCCTCTTACTTTCACATGGCTCTGGCATTCAACCCCCTGGCTTAACAATATCCTTTCACTGAAGGTGACTCCCCTCGTTTGGAACAGTTTAAGCAAAGTCCTGCTTCCCTGTATTCCCACAGTAATTACAACATTTTGGTAACAGCATTTCATTACCCCATTGGTTTCTAGATTGATTGATTTACTTAGTAATCCTTATTCATGTGTTACTCTATGTCTTATCCGGTATCTTTATGGGACCTGAATTTGGTATTATCTTGTTCGATGGGTTCCACCTTTTTGAGCCCTTGGCAACAACATCCCTGCCACTGCCATCAATTAAAACAGTCTTTCTGGTAGAAATTATCCCCGCAAAGAGGGTGTCAAAGCCCCGGGCACTTCTAGCGGGCCCTGTTTTCACAGTATTTCACAAAAACAAAGCCTTGCTTTGGCCACACCTTAAGATTTTGCCTAAGGTGGTCTCTGCATTCCACCTCAACTCGATCATTCATCTTCCAGTGTTCTTTTCGAAATCTCATTCTACCAAGGTTAAAGAAAAGCTTAATTCCTTGGATGTTCGGAGAGCTCTGACACTTTACCTGGACTGCAAAAAGTCTTTCGGATCCTGTCTTAGACTTTTTGTAGCCTATGCTAAGAGGATTAAAGGGTTACCTGTTACAGTCCAGCAAATTTCACATTGGGTTTCTGACTGCATCAAGCTTTGCTACGATCTAGTGAAGGTCTCGCCTCTACTGAGGATAACAGTCTACTACGCTAAGGCTCATTCCACTTGGCTAGCCTTTTTGGAGTAACATTCGTGTGGTGGTCACTTGCAAAGCAGCAATGTGGTCATCGCTATATATACTTTCTCCACACACTGTGCCATTACTTAGGCTTTCTGAGACAATGCCAACTTTGGCCATCTCCAAGTAGTCTGAAGTTCCACCATCTGTAAGGAAAGTGCTGGTGAATCACTTATGGTGGAATGAGTATGTGCACAGCCACTCAAAGGAGGAAAAAATGGTTACTTACCTGTACAATGCTTTGTACCTATTCTTCTAGATGTGTTTGGTCAAATATACATTCCACACCCCTCTCACCTTCCCTGCTACTTCAGCAATTGTAGGTGTGCCTAGTGCACTCATCTGTCTACAGTGGACTGCATTTGTGCACCACACATCTTGAAGAACATCAGGCACTGTACAGGTAAGTAACCATTTTAGTGACAAAGGAGTCACCAGACTTGATTTGCAATGGAAGCTGAATCTCCATTTTCACAATGTCAAGCCAGTGACAGGCTTGGCAGTGTGGGCTTCTTCCTTTAACTAAACACTTTGCCCAAGTAGGAGGCTTATTTTAACTCTGTCAGAGTAATGGGCCATGTGCAAATAAAATAAATCAGTGGGGAGGCAAGTCAGCCAAGAAATTATTGGAGTAGTTGGAAGAAGAAACAGCTAGAATTGAGCTTTCCGATGAAGGAGCCATTGATTGATTGATTAGATCAGATCAGGGACATTTATATCCCCTAAGGTTCAATGAATAAACACTTTTGTTTTGGAATTGAGTTTCATATCCTGTACTATCGTAGGTCAGACTCTTGGCTCTAGTGAGATATTCCAAAGCCTGCGGCAAACTCCATTATAATTTACATTACGAGAGAGGGGAGTATTTCGTTCAGGTTTTGTATTCATGCTTGTACTGTGGTGAATGTGTTTTGATAGTTGGAGAAGGTAAAGAGAACTATTCCCTACTGTTACCTCTTGTCTACCTTTAATATACAAGACATTTATGACTTCGATATAGCAAATGATAGAGTTTTATTGTTATGATTACAACAGTGAACTTCTGTTTTCATGTTATTCCTTTCCTTTCTCCCAGATTATGCTGAGGACAGCTGAAAAATGCTTTTGATAGACACAGGATAAACACACATTATTGCTTCTGTTCTCTTATGGTACTGTAGTCGTATAGTGATATTGTACTGTGAATTGTATAATCTTGTTTCAACATATTCAAATCTAACACAGTTATAACTAGAGCCTTACTCTTCTTATTTATGTATCTCAGCTACTCCCTAGTGAGGAGGGCTTTAAACTAGGTTCGACGGGGACAGGTGAGCAAAGCCCACAGGTAAGTGGGGAACATGGAGATCGGGGAGATGGGTCGGAAACAAGAGGGAGTGTGGGCTATACTGGCACAGAGAAAGGAGAGTCAGGACAAAACTGGGAGGAAAGATCAAACCAGTATCTTAGATGCCTATATACAAATGCGAGAAGTATGGGGAATAAGCAGGAAGAACTGGAAGTGCTAATAAATAAATACAACTATGACATTGTTGGCATCACTGAAACTTGGTGGGATAATACACATGATTGGAATGTTGGTGTGGATGGGTACAGCTTGCTCAGGAAGGATAGACAGGGGAAAAAGGGAGGAGGTGTTGCCTTATATATTAAAAATGTACACACTTGGACGGAGGTAGAGATGGACATAGGAGACGGAAGTGTTGAGAGTCTCTGGGTTAGGCTTAAAGGGGCAAAAAACAAGGGAGATGTCATGCTAGGAGTCTACTACAGGCCACCTAACCAGGTGGAAGAGGTGGATGAGGCTTTTTTCAAGCAACTAACAAAATCATCCAAAGCCCAAGATTTGGTGGTGATGGGGGACTTTAACTATCCGGATATATGTTGGGAAAATAACACAGCGGGGCACAGACTATCCAACAAATTCTTGGACTGCATTGGAGACAACTTTTTATTTCAGAAGGTTGAAAAAGCTACTAGGGGGGAAGCTGTTCTAGACTTGATTTTAACAAATAGGGAGGAACTTGTTGAGAATGTGAAAGTAGAAGGCAGCCTGGGTGAAAGTGATCATGAAATCATAGAGTTTGCAATTCTAACGAAGGGTAGAAGGGAGAACAGCAAAATAGAGACAATGGATTTCAGGAAGGCAGATTTTGGGAAGCTCAGAGAGCTGATAGGTAAGGTCCCATGGGAATCAAGACTGAGGGGAAAAACAACTGAGGAGAGTTGGCAGTTTTTCAAAGGGACACTATTAAGGGCCCAAAAGCAAGCTATTCCGCTGGTTAGGAAAGATAGAAAATGTGGCAAAAGACCACCTTGGCTTAACCACGAGATCTTGCACGATCTAAAAAATAAAAAGGAGTCATATAAAAAATGGAAACTAGGACAGATTACAAAGGATGAATATAGGCAAACAACACAGGAATGCAGGGGCAAGATTAGAAAGGCAAAGGCACAAAATGAGCTCAAACTAGCTACGGGAATAAAAGGAAACAAGAAGACTTTTTATCAATACATTAGAAGCAAGAGGAAGACCAAAGACAGGGTAGGCCCACTGCTTAGTGAAGAGGGAGAAACAGTAACAGGAAACTTGGAAATGGCAGAGATGCTTAATGACTTCTTTGTTTCGGTCTTCACCGAGAAGTCTGAAGGAATGCCTAACATAGTGAATGCTAATGGGAAGGGGGTAGGTTTAGCGGATAAAATAAAAAAAGAACAAGTTAAAAATCACTTAGAAAAGTTAGATGCCTGCAAGTCACCCGGGCCTGATGAAATGCATCCTAGAATACTCAAGGAGCTAATAGAGGAGGTATCTGAGCCTCTAGCTATTATCTTTGGAAAGTCATGGGAGACGGGAGAGATTCCAGAAGACTGGAAAAGGGCAAATATAGTGCCCATCTATAAAAAGGGAAATAAAAACAACCCAGGTAACTACAGACCAGTTAGTTTAACTTCTGTGCCAGGGAAGATAATGGAGCAAGTAATTAAGGAAATCATCTGCAAACACTTGGAAGGTGGTAAGGTGATAGGGAACAGCCAGCATGGATTTGTGAAGAACAAATCATGTCAAACCAATCTGATAGCTTTCTTTGATAGAATAACGAGCCTTGTGGATAAGGGTGAAGCGGTGGATGTGGTATACCTAGACTTTAGTAAGGCATTTGATACGGTCTCGCATGATATTCTTATCGATAAACTAGGCAAATACAAATTAGATGGGGCTACTATAAGGTGGGTGCATAACTGGCTGGATAACCGTACTCAGAGAGTTGTTATTAATGGTTCCCAATCCTGCTGGAAAGGCGTAACGAGTGGGGTTCCGCAGGGGTCTGTTTTGGGACCGGCTCTGTTCAATATCTTCATCAACGACTTAGATATTGGCATAGAAAGTACGCTTATTAAGTTTGCGGATGATACCAAACTGGGAGGGATTGCAACTACTTTGGAGGACAGGGTCATAATTCAAAATGATCTGGACAAATTGGAGAAATGGTCTGAGTTAAACAGGATGAAGTTTAACAAAGACAAATGCAAAGTGCTCCACTTAGGAAGGAAAAATCAATTTCACACATACAGAATGGGAAAAGACTGTCTAGGAAGGAGTACGGCAGAAAGGGATCTAGGGGTTATAGTGGACCACAAGCTAAATATGAGTCAACAGTGTGATGCTGTTGCAAAAAAAGCAAACATGATTCTGGGATGCATTAGCAGGTGTGTTGTGAGCAAGACACGAGAAGTCATTCTTCCACTCTACTCTGCTCTGGTTAGGCCTCAGCTGGAGTATTGTGTCCAGTTCTGGGCGCCGCATTTTAAAAAAGATGTGGAGAAATTGGAAAGGGTCCAAAGAAGAGCAACAAGAATGATTAAAGGTCTTGAGAACATGACCTATGAAGGAAGGCTGAAAGAACTGGGTTTGTTTAGTTTGGAGAAGAGAAGACTGAGAGGGGACATGATAGCAGTTTTCAGGTATCTAAAAGGGTGTCATGAGGAGGAGGGAGAGAACTTGTTCACCTTAGCCTCTAAGGATAGAACCAGAAACAATGGGTTTAAACTGCAGCAAGGGAGGTCTAGGTTGGACATTAGGAAAAAGTTCCTAACTGTCAGGGTGGTTAAACACTGGAACAAATTGCCTAGAGAGGTTGTGGAATCTCCGTTTCTGGAGATATTTAAGAGTAGGTTAGATAAATGTCTATCAGGGATGGTCTAGACAGTATTTGGTCCTGCCATGCGGGCAGGGGACTGGACTCGATGACCTCTCGAGGTCCCTTCCAGTCCTATAATCTATGATTCTATGATACTTCTCTGGCCCCCCTTGCCGTTGTATCCAAGCAACTCAGTCTTTAACTTATATTTCTTCATAACACCCCATCCGCGGTATAATGCCCATTTTGTACAGATTGAGAACTGAGGCACTAATTGCCAGACGTTTAAAGCTATTTAAGCACCTAATTCCTATTGAAAGGTTGTCTGCTTCTTTAGGCACCTAAATACCTTTGTAAATCTGGCCTCAAGTGACTTGCCCAAGATCAAAAAGGACTAGGGTGACCAGATAGCAAGTGTGAAAAATTGGGACGGGGGTAGGGAGTAATAGGTGCCTATATAAGAAAAAGCCCCCAAAATCAGGACTGTCCCTGTAAAATCAGGACATCTGCTCACCCTAAAAAGGACTCTGTGGCAGAACAGGGAACTGAATCCTGGACCCTCTGATGCCTATAGACTGCACATGTAGCATGGGTGAATTTCACCTATTATTTTCTGCTAATATGTTATAGTCTTAGTATCTACTGTCAAACTGTCTGTGCACTCTTACAGAATGTGAGCTGCAGGTGAGTCTTCGAGTGGCAACTCCTCCTCTCTCCTTGACTGATCAGCAGTGAGATGGAGCTGGAAACCCTACTCTACATGTTTCCTGATTCCCACCCTGTGGACATGCACCAAGGTGTTTTGTTTTTACTTCCTGGGTTAAGCCAGACCCTTTGTGGCCTGTCCATGTGCCTCTCCACCAATTGGTCTTGTAGGCCCTCTGGTTTGAGTGGGGGTTGTGCGAGGTGCGACCTCTAAGCCCCGACCAACTAGAGAGTGTAATGAGGCTGTAAATTTGTCCTCTAGTACTTTAACCATTTGCTAGTTGGTAGCAGTACCCTAGAAGCCCTTGAGATGTGAAGGAGGCCATCTTGTTTAAAGAGCTCAGTTCCACTCCCACAAGAGGGGGAAGTCAATGGGAGCCCTCTGGCCCAGCTGCCATTGGAGATTCCAGAATGCAACCCAAAGACCTAACAGGCAGCCTCACGCTATATGTGCTGGAACTAGGGATGCTATAGTAGCCAGGTTTTTTTTTTTGCTTGGGGCGGCAGAAATGCTGGAGCCGGCCCTGGCAGCACCTCCTGACTTTATATGGAGATATACCTATCTCATAGAGCTGGAAGGGACCTTGAAAGGTCATCAAGTCCAGCCCCCCGCCTTCACTAGCAGGACCAACTACTGATTTTGCCCCAGATCCCTAAATGGCCCCCTCAAGGATTGAACTCACAACCCTGGGTTTAGCAGGCCAATGCTCAAACCACTGAGCTATCCATCCCCCCTTGAAGTGGTTTCTATCATATACAGGGTTTACACTTTGGTTCAGTGGCTCTCAGCACTCCCTCTATGCAAATTGTTCCAGCCCCCCTGCCTCATGCTCGAGTTAGAGCCTGTGAACCCAGAGCAGGCCCAGAAACGTTGGGGGTTAGCTGCTGTTTTAACCATTGGAGGGGGCAGGACATGTTGTACAAGGCTGAGGGGTCTCTGCCAAACAATTTGAGTCACGGAGCCAAGTTGCAGGTAACTAGAATAGAAAATGTTGAAAGGGCTGAGGAGGGTAATGGGGATAGGAACTGATTGCACCTATGTAAATCTAAAATGGGGCCTTACCTGTGTGGGTGGGTGGTCTGGGGGGTTCTCTGAACAGCTGAGCAATGACTTTCTAGAGAGCTCTAGAATCTGAACAGCATAGATCTGTGGATATGGAAGAATTAGGCCAAAATTGTTTTTGCCCAGCCCTGAGACAGGGTGTTTGAGAGCGAAGCTGAAATGGGGCATATGGCTGCAGTGATAGTGCTAATTGAGCCTGTGTGACATCATGAGCATGTAAGAGCTGTGTGAGCTATTGTGTGTTTCTGATTTGTTTTCTTTAAAAACAAAAAGTTTACTCACACAAAAAAAAAAAAAAAAAACCTAAAAAACAAAAACAAAACCCTCACACCTAAAAAATGCCCTAAGACACATTTTGTCAGCTTCAAAGTCAGTAGGAAGGCGGATACAGTAATAGTCAAGGTTGCAGTGCAGGGCGGTTTACTGTTTAATAATGTACGAAGGTCCTGTCGTGCTCTATTTCAATTAGAAACAGGAAAATAAAACCTCAAAGCATCCCTGTTGTGTAGACAGGTTTTCACCCACAGCCTTGGGGATGCATAAATTCATCATGTACCCTACTCAAGTATATATTGAGAACTGAAGTATCAAAACAACATGCTAAGTACAGATGTTAAAGTTAGATTGAAACAAACAGGTGCCTGGGGATGTGTCTTATTTATTGGAGACTGTTTCCTTACACCAGAAAGCACCATGGTGGGAATGGCTGCTGGGCTGGGAGAGGTATAGTGTACAATTCTGAATGTACCTGATCTCTAGCGCTGTGTGTGTAGATAAACACTCACACACTTTACTGTAGTGTGATCCGTTTAGTGGGGAAACAGCAACTTCAAGCTGTAATTCACCAGGGCAAGGTAAAATTCTATTTTAACTGGGGGTATGTTTTATATTGTTTTTACACAGGCTGTAGGCGTGTGTGGAGAGCAGAGGGATAAACCCTTTGGATGCCAGGCTAAAGGGGTGGCTCTGCCCTGCTTCTCAGCAGAGGGGGCGGGGACCCAGACACTCAGCAAGGAGCTCAGCTGCAGGCCCTAACGAGGGTAGGCTCAGGGGAATCAGTTGAGTCAAGTGGAACCAGCTGGGCTGGTCCCTGGGAGGGGATCTAAGCCCAGAGAAAGGCTCAGTGAGACGGCTAGCCAAGGGAAAAGACAGGGGGACTGCAGCTCTGTCTCTACTGGCTGCAGGAGGCCTCAAGGGCAAGAAGACCCAGGGAAGGGTCAGTGTGGGGATCGGTGTCAGGTGAATCGGGATTGCACTAAGCACTGTAAATAAAGAGACACGGATGAAACACCTGAGAGAGGTGTTGGGACCCTTTTCTTTGACCAGTCTAAGCACAGAGATGAGAGGGAGGGAACCTGTGCAGACCCTGTGACAGTGTGTTTCTGTAAACATGCAGTTTAAACAGTTAAGGAATATTAACTTAAATGTTGTTGATCATTAGGCTGAAGACATAAATACAAGTGTGTAGGGGGGCGGGGGGAGAAACAGATACCAGTATGCCTTTATTCTCTAGTGTGCAAAGGACATGCAAACTCCCATTAAAAAATGGATGAACACCATCTGCCATTGAGGGGGCAACCAGCAGATCTAGACAAAGGTAAGATGTGCTTGGATAGTCACAGTGAATTGCGGGATGATTACAAACCTAAATCCCCAGCCTTGAGGGAGAGGGTGTCCGCCCCCAGAGAGGTGATGGCTGGAGGCCCGAGACCAACAGGGGAGTTCTTGAGCAGACCACAGGAAGCAGAGGTGTAGTTAATCCCAGCACTGACACATATAGTGGCAGTGTGTGCAATTTGTGACAGTGGTGAAGTGCCAGTAAGTGCCAAGAGCAGCAAAAGCAAGTATTGTAGGAGGAAAAAGAAGTGTCTTGTAGCCTTTTTAGGACAAGACTAGTGAAAAGAGAGAGTAAAATGAGTTATGAACAGCTGAAGAAAAAAGTTAGCAGAGGGAGATGGAGCTCTTGGAAGCTGACAGAGTTTGCTGACCTGTGTATATTTTGAGACCCAGAAAAGCAAAGATGGTCCAGAACTCCAGGGACACGTGGATCACTATTTCTGAACTCCATATGGGGGAAGTTTTGACAGAGATCAAACCTGTCCAATAGGAGGACCCCTTGTGAACTCTGAGTACACACATTTAAATAGAAGGTTTCTTTGCCATGTGTCAGTTTAATTTTCAGATCCATGCTCTTCTACAGGTTTATCTTGAAAAGAGAGGTAACTGTGTAGAGCTGCTGGGGCAGCTATCTTCATCCATCTCCTAAACCCTTCATTCTTGCCCATCAGCTCTGTTTCGTATTCTCCAAATGTGTCTTTGTAAAACAGCCATGTGGAAAATTGTGTGGCAAGGGTGTTGTCACTGTAACTGAGCATCATTGCCGTAAAGGCTATCTCCCATAATGACATCCAGCTGGTTGAAAATAGAGGCCTTGAGGTAATTCACTAGTCCCACTGTGGGCCCCCCATTGGGTTTGTAAAAGATGGAATCGATCTTGCAACAGAAAGATACAGTAATGTATTCAAATCCATGTAACCTATTCCCATTCCTGCCAAAAAAGTCAAGCAGGGAGCTTCTGCAATGGCTGATAGCGATGGTGCTAACTATATATATATATTTTTCTATGCTGGTCTGTTAGGGGACTATTTAGAATCACTCTAGTTTGAATTTGGTGCATTCTTCAGCCCCACAGTGAACAAAAGTCATGTTGTTTTAAAATCTTTTACCTGGTGAAGAGTGCCTCCTCTTCATCTCAGCTTCCTCTTGGCCTTTCACTTCTGGCTAAACCAGCATTTGAAAGCCTTTCTTTTTTTTAAAAGGACTTTGGGGACCCTGTGTATCACACCTTCCACTTTCTTTTAAACCAGCTCTTGTAAATGTGCATCAGCCCAATCCCATCTGCGAGCTGGAACACCCACTTTATCCAGAACAGCTCAGGAGATGCGACTTTACCCACATCTCTGGCTGTATTCTGAGCAGCTGTTTTTACAGGGGGTTTAATCTCTAGCCCCCTTCTCAAAAGAGGCTATGGAATACTGCCCCCATGCTGGCTCTGTACATCACAGGTGCCCCATGATATCCAGGAAGGGAATATTCAGCCTGGCCTTTGTAAGTTTTGGTTTATGGTGGTGGAGGTGTTCCCTATAAATTCTTAGGCTTACTACTCTGTTTTTACTTTTTAAATTCCCAGCTTTCCCAGGGGACAGGTGCAGCTTGATGATCACCTTGCCAAAGTGGAACGAGATGTCCTGCTCTGTCTATTTCTGGGGTGGTGATGTCGATAAACAGTGTCCCCCATCAGTGGAAGTAACTGGTACAGAGAATTTCTGCACAAACTGGTGTTCTGCAATGTCCATGTATCAATACAAAGTTCTAACCTCCTCTAATGTTGGAAGAAAAGGGGATTATTATCTTTTTTCACATTAGTACCAGGGAACAACTCCTCCAAACTCTAGGCTAGTTCCACAATGCTAGAAAATGCATAAGCCCCACCAGGTGATTTAAGTCTAACTTTTCTACCCCTATGATCATAGTTTGAGCACCTCTGGCTGTTCAGCTTGGCTAGCTCTAGCTTTGTTCATATAATCCACTAATTCAGGTATGGATGATTAATAGCCTCATTGTAGGAAGAAATGCCCTTTCTTAGCCCCCAAAGATGATTTGAAAAGGCTTGTTTGGTGATGCTGTTTCAGATTGTATTTCCACTAACCCCACCTGCCAGGCCCCTGGGAGATAGTTAAAACTGTATAAATTCAAAGTAGGGTTTTGTGGAAAATCCCCAAAGCTGGCATCACTAGATAGATGTAAAAAAGTCACCACAGCTTTTTTTCTTTTCTCCTTGTACATCTAGAAGGTTGGAGAGTTGAGATGAGGTTTCCACCTGCCTCTTAAATTTAGTGGGCTGACCCAACTCTTTCACTAGAAACCTTGTTTCCTCCCCCTTCCCTTTCCCAGCTACAACTTTTTCAACCCTGTAACACCTGTCTTGTTCAGGTTTAACTTTTTTGGTAATTCTTGAGACCGAAAAGAATTGTCTTGTCCTTGTAATCTTTTAAACCCCGATACAGGCCTCCGTCCCTTGATTAAGGCTTCATCCCCTATGAATATTTCATCAGTAAACATCTGTTGATAACCTTTTTCAATCCTTCTGGCTTTATATAGCCTCATGTGGCCTGTTTCTGAAAGGGGACCCAGACTGCTTTATTTTAAAAACTGTCTCCACAGTGCCTGCATTTGCATGATTTATCAGTACTAGCCCTGGTGAGGTTATTCTGCGAATGCTTTGGCTGTAATGCTTTATAAGCTCCAGTAACATCACTATATAGAGAAGTGATGTGGGCTGTAAATATCCTCCCTCTTAAAGTTCTGTTAAATCATTCTGCCATCCCCATTATTACTAACCAAAGGATCAGTCATATGCTGCTTTCACAAATTGTTTATAAGTTCTTTCCCTGGCTCAGGTGGTGGTTTTTGGAGAACGTGCCCATCATCATCAATAGTTTGAAAGGTCTTTAGAAATTTTACCACTTGTCTTGCTTTTTAAGCCTAAGGCCTAGGCATATTTAGGCAGAATGTCCATCAACCTTAAGATGGAGTTAAAACCACTGTCATTGGGAGACTTGCTGCATATCCACCTGCTCTGCCTACCATTGTGTATCTACATCTGAAACAATAGTGTGTTCCCTTCTAAAAACAGAATTTTTAAAAATAATTTCCGCCCTTAATGAAAGCAAAAGAATCTAAGGAAAATATTTAAATGATGTCCATTTAACATTGGTTTTTCTCAACTTTATTAGAATTGGATTTGAAATGACTGAGCACTTGAAATTGTTCTAACGCAGAAAGAATGTCAATACACAGGCTGGCAACCAACATTTGGTGTCACTTAGTGTATTAGTGACAGGAAGTTTCTGGCTTTTGTTTCGTTTTAAAACTATGCAGGAGTAACTGAAGGAAGGTGCCTCTAGCTTGTGGGAAAAACGGATTTGAGTAAACTGTATAGTGACTAACGTTTGCAGCTGCTAAAAACATTAAAAGAAAATGAGGGGCTTGTACAGAGATAAGAGTTCAGCCATAATAAAAACACTCAAATATGCTTCTGAGAATCACAAAAGATTTTGGAGGGGAAGAGGGGTAGGTAGAGAATTAAAAAAAAAAAATATTATTCTAGCTTAAACAGATGCTCCCAGAATTCCTGAATTTAGCTATGACAGGATTGGTAAAGAATTTCACATAGGATTATGAAAACGGAAAGCATCTCATTTCCAATTCTACACTGAAAAAACCCACCTCTGACTCTAAACTTGCTTAACCTCTAGTGGACTCTAGGTATGAAAAGAGGTCCCTAAAGCCAGACTCACCCACAGGTAAGTGTTCATCAGGAGTTTCATTCTGTAAGGCGTCTGCTGGATCACAGGTTCCACCTCTGGAGTTACTTGATATCGTGAGTCCAGACCATGAAAAACAATTTGCAGGAGCAAAATCCACTTCACCATTTTCTTTAAAGAAAGATTTTGTTATGAGGGCCACTTCCTTCCTTCTGGCTGCAGCCAGAGCAATGTTGATCAGTTACCACCACGGTATTCTAAAAAAAATTTTTAAATCCCCCTCCCTTCCCATTTTTGGCTTTCTCTGCTTTTACTTTGGAGCAGTAGCACTAGAGAGAATTTGGAGATCCTGGTGGAATGTCATGGGAAATATTACACTAAAATACACTCTATGAACAGAATAAAAGTAACTGTACGGTTGCTAAGTTCTGCCCTCTGGATTATTTTTGTTAGAACTTTAGTACTGTTGTTCCATCACTACAGCCAAGAGTCTTCAAGTCCGCTGTTCTAAATTCCAGAAGATCTTGCCACTTTCGCCTAGGCAGACTGCCTTACTGGCCACCAGTTGCAAGGCAGCAGGGAAGGCTCTGTGCTCTGCTTCTTTTACTCTTTCTGACAAGGTCTCCTCTGTGTCTCCAATCTTCACGGGAACTGCCTCTTGAAAAATTATAGCTCCAGCATCGACTTCCTCCTGAAAAAAGAAAATCCAGAATACTGTAAACTGAAAGAGGGGGAAGAGAAGATGCACAAAAGTAGGACAGTTATTTGCTTTGGTTACCTTAGGTACCACTTATACATATTTCTTGTGATATGTGAGGAGTGCAGAAAATACACCTTGGCCTGCAGGGAATTTCTGTGAGGTTGAGGAATAGTGTCCCATGAGAAAGCAGTGAAAGCCACAGCACTTCAGCCATATAAAACTGGACTAGACAAAATGCAAGTATATTTACAACAGAGAATTATCTTGCATTGACAAGGAGATGGTGAGCCCAAAGATCTTTCCACCTCTAAAATACTATTTCCCACGTGATCAGTAATGTTCCCTGCTGTCTATGAATTCTCTTCATTTGTGGAAATGCCACAATGACATACTATGGAAGGACAGAACCACATTCGTGTCTGGAAGAACCGAACTTGCCTCCTCACATGCCACCTCACATGCCACAGTTCTGGCAAGAGTAAGAAAATGGATTTCTTAAGCAGCTATTGGAGTTGGAGGATGATTTCAAGCTTTTAATAAGGGAGCTGCGTCCCGCTACTTTCAATCCTGATAAGTAAATGAGGAAGAAAAAAAATCTTGCTTCTAAACTAATTTAATTGTGCACATGCGTTCTCCATAAACGGTGAGAAGCCAAGGCTCAGCAACCCTATGGAGTTCATAACACATGTCTAAAATACCAGGGAGGGAGAGGTTAACTTGTAAATAAATCTTTCAGTTAATTGTCCAGAGAGAACTGAAAGTCATTTTAACAGGGGTCCAGCTGAGCAATGTTTTCTGTGGAAGCCAATTCCTCCAAAAGCCATAGACTCTCCCTAGCATCATGCAGGCCTACCACGGCTAGTTGAATGATTCAAAATTTTTGACAAAATTGGTGTCAAAACAGAAATATCAGCACCAGGAAATTAGGTGTCCAGGTCTTCTGAATTTCTTAGGCCCAGCTCTTGACCTCCCATAAGACTGTTGCTTATCCTGCTCAAAGCAGGTCTTGACAACATGGTGGCAATATTGCCAACTCCAAGTGTTAAAAGAAGAAAAAAAAATGACTTTTACAAAATTAATACAGTTAGGGTTCTTTTCTTTGCCTGCTGGGGTGTGGGCCTTTAGGTTACAGTCACTCCATAGTTTCAAGCTTTTCTCTGCAGGCATGAGAGCTGGAACAAATTTTTTAACAAAAGCTGAGATTCTCAGGCCTTCCTTGATTCCAGCAACTGGAGCTCTAAGAACACTAAACAGGCTGATGATAAAAACACAGGACTTGGAAACACGGTAGTGGGTAAAGATGCTGCTGATCACCAAGGCCTTGCTTGTGCTAGCGCTCCCATTGATATGACAACTGGTGGAGCAGCACTACTGTTACCAATGGTAGGAAGCTGCACAGAAAAAAAGCAAGTGTAGCTAAAGCCTGAATTCTAGTATAGTGTTCATTTCCAATTCCCCCACTGCACAACAGTGTAAAGAATTCCTCACTGTACATCTAACCATTTCTACAAATGAAGAGGAAAAGACAGATCGTTTTGACACAGGTATTATTCCAACCAAGATTATTCACTGCACATTTTTCAAAGCTGCTCATTTCTGTTAGAAATGGCATACTTACAGCTACAAAATGCACAGTACAGCCACTGATTCGGACTCCAGCTTGTAATACCAATTTATGGGCATTTGCTCCTTTAAAAGAAGGTAGTAAAGATGGATGAATATTCAGTATTTTTCCTAGAAAAGAATAAATGAAATCATCATTATCTCTTAGCTCTCAGCCCTCGTTTCACAAGTTTAAACATCAAGTAAATGCCTCATCGTTAACCAGAATGCAAAATGCTCATAATGCCATGACAAAGCAGTCCCAAACTCATCAGGAATCTATGTTCTACCCCATCTATTTCCAGCTGATTAGGGTTGGGAACAAGAAAACGCTTGTACATATATGGTACACTTCTCCCAAGAATCTCTGCCATGACTATCATTTGTTTATAGCTCCTTGTTCTTTGTGGTGGTGTTCATGGATTGTTTTTCATCTGACTACAGGCACACTCCTATTGCTCATAGTCCTTAAGTCACTAGCTAGCCTCACACTAGGACTGAACGCTAATCACATACATACTAGTGCTACAGCTAAGCCATCAGGTTGTCTCCTCTCCTCAAAAAGGTCTTTTTTTCCTCCTCTAAGTTGTTGTTTTGTCTGACAAACTGCACTGGAAATCCTGGGCCAGACTGAAGTCTATGGTGTGATGACATTTTACAGCAGCTGAGGATCTGATGCTCAATTCAGAACAAACAAAAATTCCTTTTCAGGTACCAGGAAGACAATAACACGTGCCTCACATTAGGGTATCTTGTACACAAATGTCACTCTATGCCTTATCTGTGTGAGTTGCGTGCCGTCAGTATTCACCAACAGCTTAATTGCAGTGCGGTGAGACACTTGGCTGACTAATGTTAGGGACAGCAGGGTCCAATTCTGGGGGGGGAGGGGGGGGGAAGAGCATGCACTGCAATGGGAAAAGTGGCACAAGGGAAGGCAGTCAATGCAAGATGAGGGCCATGTCCCATGGAGTCCTGTGCACAATTTGGATGCACACAACAGTAACCGCTCCAGACAATGACGACATTGGTAGCCTTATGGGGATAAGTATAGCATAAAAACCAACAGGTCTTCAACACTATCTCCAGCCTATTTCATTCAAATAAGGCTTTTCTTCGGCTTCAATATGCCAGGTCATCTTCTAGCGATTGTTTTGTCCTTGGGCAAAAATGTACTGAGGACAATACTGCGCCTGTGACACTTCAGTTGAGTTGGAGTTTCTTGTTACAGTATCCCCAGGAGCTGCAGTATGGGGGCTGTTCTTCATGCATCCTTTCTGCAAAGATTCACCTTCAATATTGCAGGGCCAGAGAGGAACCCTGTCATGACCAGGACATGGGGAGTCTGACCTAGTGGTCAGAGCAGGAGTTGGCCCAGTTCAGATACCAGGAGGTCAGAGTCTGAGACAGGCCAGAGGGTAAACTGGGTGTCAGGGGATAGGCAGGGGCAGGTTACCAGGAGATAACTGATAAAAGTCCTGAAAGCTTTTGCCTCTCTGTCCTATTACTGCTACTTAAATATCACAAAACACGCATGGGAAGAGGAGGATTGAAACTACTTGTGCAAAAGGTTGTGAAGCTCTCTGGTTTGTCAGGGACTTCAGGTCTTGAACCTTGCTCCACAGGATTTTTAAGATCTACGCAGGCCGGACCTGCCACCCAGTGACCTGCTATCAGCTGCTAGTACAGAAGCAGAACTGTAGCAGAGGACTGCTTGGGCCCCAGTCTCTAACCCAAGCACAGGAATGGGGAGTTGTCCATGCAACTGGGTTCTCCCTGTTCCAGACTGTTTCTACTGATTCAGGAAGCAAGCAATAGGAGCAGGTATTGCAGGGGAAACTGAGTGCACCATTTACTTGTGTAAGAATTTCAATATCGGATTTCTCTTATCCTCTCCTTTACAGAAGCAGGTTACACACAATGTCTCCATCAGAAGGAAGTGGAAAGAATGCAATGCAAATGCAATGCAATGCAAATGATAAAGGGAAGGGAAAGATACTGGCTCCCTTCACCCTTCTTGTTTATTTCTCTAGAGGAAAGTAATCTGGTCTCCTCGCAATTTGGGATTAATGTGGCCCCCTCCTCCATAATAGCAGGGTTTAAAAGGGTGTGGCAGGGGGATTAGGAACCAATTTTGCTTTCTCATAGCAGGCTGAAGAGCTCCCTAATCACCAGCCCCTAAGGCTGACGCAAGGGGTGACCTTTCACTGTGTTAACAAGGTTCGATGTTTGGTGCGATGGCTCGTTTCTGGATGCCCTAAAAGGTCCCCTGGACTGATTCTTGTTCATATGATCTGGGTCACTCCAATTGCTTTGTTTGGGGTTAGGAAGGAATTTCCCTCCCTGGCCCCACAAAGCCATTAGCTGAGGTGGTGGAGGGTTGTTTTTTTTCTTTGTCTTCCCTCCCTTTTTTCTGTAGCAACTAAAGCTAAAGGTGAAAGCTATGCACCTGAGAGCGGTGGGAGCATGTAGGATAAAGACAGCCTGATGGGAACTTCAGCTTAAGAGCAGCAGGGGGGTAGGTGACCTATTTGAGAGGTTCATTTTTATAACATAAAAAGGCGACATATAACCTAGGACTATTTTGGGGGCAATCCCATCATAGTAGAGATCACTTGTAGTGACCTCCTATCCTGAAACTTGGGCATGGGTTTGGAAACAGGGAAGGCTAAGGAAACTGATCTATAGTACAGAGCCAGGGAAGACATTACTACCTTGTGCAGAGATTGTATAAGGCATCCCATGAATAAGCACGTTTCCCCCCCACTATTGGCTTGGTTCGGGATTTCTGACCATATCACGTTAAAATCCTAGGCACACGATGGGTACTCTGAGGCCTTACACTTATTTAGGACCAGATGGAGTACTAAATGACATTGCCACTTGAACTATTTCTATAAATGCTACAGCCTCAGCCTTTGAACAAACTATCAGCATGTCATGGCTTATTCCTGCATCATCCCAATTTTCATCACCAATGATGGGATCAGCAACTGGATGGCTGGCTAATGATATGCAACTGGTGTGTCACTCAATTGCTTTAAGTTTCTAACTCCCCGTGCAACCAAAGAAGGTGCTTTAGTTGCAGTTTTGGGGAGAGGGAAGGTTTCTGTTCCAACCACAGGCACCGGGTATCATAGGCTGTGCCTCCCCAAACTGCCTGGTATGGCCCCGCCCACGCTCCACCCCCAGACTCCCTCTGCAGTTCCCGGCGCTCAGGGCTGGCCGGCGTGCCTCCCGCAGGGACTCAGGGCAGTTGGCGCTGGGCCTGCGCTGCCAGCCCAGCGCTCAGACTGCACTGCCCAGTGCACTAGTGCTGGGGGCACTGCGGCCGTGCTACCCAGCCGCCCGGTGCAGGGGAGGGGGAGGCAAAAGGGGAGGGAGAGGGGCAGGGCATCTGGCACAATGGGCGGGGCCAGGGGCTATCCTCCCCCAATGGCTGGGACACTGGCCGCCCATGGTTCCAACCTTCAGCAGTTTTGTACTTTCTTAAAAAAATCTAGAATATAGTTGATAAAAAGGCATTACTATTTAAAGTGGTCAATCATCTATGTACACTGGCTTGTTTTCTCTATATAATGTTTGCCAGACTAAATACAGTGCTTAACTGCAAAATGTCGTAATATATATTTCTAAACAAGACAAAATAGTGTATTTACCGTCCCACTTTTTGACAAAGGGACCAGACAAAATCCGCATAAATCCTGCAAGACAGATCAGTTCAACTGAGAATTCTTCAAGGACTTTATCAACCGCATTATCAAATTCTGTGCGACTTCCATACAATTTATGGTCAATTACCTACAATAGCCAAAAAAAGGAGAAACACAGACATGAATGTGGGATTAATTGACTCTCTCATATAACAAGAACGCGCTGGAACACTGTGCTGTAATCAAACAAAAATCTAAAACTCCAGATATGACCAAAGAAGGGTGTCCAGATACTACAAAGATAGGCACTTCAGAAATGCATGTAAGTAATAGTAGATCAAATCCTGTAGTTTTCAACTTAGACTATATTCCGCTAAACTCATGTTGAAAGCAATGGGAGTTATGCCTGCTTAAACTCAGTTTAAGGCTATAGGATTTGGACCATTAACAATTAATTATTAGTAATAACCTGAAAAATATAACAAGCACCCTAACTCTTAGACTGGCTTAACCAGCTTCAGTTGATATGAAGCCTTAAAACAATCTACAAGGTTTAAACCCATCCAAACCTTAGATCAGTGTAAATTGCAAACAAGATTCTCCCCTCCCCCCACCCATTTAAAAAACGTAACATAGGGCACCACAGAAGGCTGGACGGTTAATTATAGACATGTTAAGAAGGAACAGCTAGGTAAGGATGAGGATTGCTCCAGTTAAAGTTTTCTCTGCTAAGGACACCCATGCCATATTTAAATGTGAATAATTTTAAAATTAAACTACCAAAACTATTTTCTTAAAATATCCATAGCTTTAAAATAACAAGGCCAGTTAAATGCCAATGAAATGTATAAAAAACAATTGGGTTTAAAGTCAGCGTGTTAAGTTTGAAAAGTTTATGCTAAATTGGCCGTGCAGTTGTTCAGTGCATTGACAGTGTGGTTGAGTGGATAGGGCTGGACTGGCTTCTATTATTGGCTTTGCTATTGACCTTTGCTATTGTGTAACCTTTGGCAAGTCACTTCACCTCTGTGTGGCTCTGATTCCCTTCCCACTCTGTCTTGTCCACTTAGATTGTGAGCTCTTCAGGACAGACACTGTCTCTTAGGGTGGGATCCACAAAACACCTGCTGATCTCTGTAGGCCTCTAAACTCACTCGGCACTTACGTTTTTCAGGTAAAAAAGTTCCCTGGGTGTCTCAGGTTCTGGACAGGCGTACTACTGCCTCCGTCTAGGCATCCGGACACCTATCTCCTGCTTAAGACCCAGAGTGATTCACGAACCAGAAAAAGAGAAGCGATTGAACGCCTAAGTCACATGTGGGGTCCAATGCTGTAGGCAACCTCTGAGCATGCCTACTGGACCAAGTGTGGGTCAAAATCTGGCATGAGAAGGAAGCAGTGGTGGTGCCATGCACCTGATAACTTTTAGCTTAGTAGTTAGAGCACTTGCCCGGGATGTGGGAGACCCAGGTTCAATTCCCTCCTCTCAAAGGGGGGAAGAGAGAGAGAGGATTTGAATAGAGGACTCCCACTTCTCAAGAAAGTGCTGTAACCCCTGAGCTACAGGATGTTCTGTTGTGAGGCTCTCTCCACCTCTCCTGGTGAAGCTGTTCCATTGTAGATAAATAATTAAAGTGATTGGAACACAAGGACTGGACCCCAGATCTCCCTCCCTCCCTCTCCGGTGAATGTCCTAGTTCCTGGACTCCAGAATCATTCCCACCCTCAATCTGGCCCCACGACTGTTCTACTGTAGATAAATAGTCATTGGGCCAGAGAATGGGAGCATACGAGAATGATGCTCTAAGTCCAGTGGTTAGGGCACCCGTCAGGGAAGTCGGAGACTGACTCAGGGCCCAGTCCCCCTGCTCCAATCACTCTTGCATTGTTTATCCAATTGGGAACACCTCCACAGGAAAGGTAGAGAGCCCTGCATCAGAAGATCCCTTAGCTAAGTGGTTAGAATTCTCTTCTGAGAGATGGAAGTCCCCCCTTCAAATCCTCGCTCGCCCTTTGCCAGAGAGGTGGGGATTGAATGTAGGGCTCCCACATCCCAGGTAGAGTGTTCTAACGACTGGGCTATAAGGTGGACACCGCCACTTCCTTCCCCTCCCCCCATTTCACGGGGACTGAGTCAAGTGCCTAAGTCATTCCTGCAAGAAACCCTGTAGGCGCCTAAGGTACCTGACTCTACGTGGCTGGTTCTCATTTGTGGATCTCTAAGTAGACCTTGATGCCTCCCTGCAGCCTGGACTTAGGTGCCTGTCTCCAAGAGAAGGGAGGGGTTCAGCTCTTGTCAGCATCTCCCACTGGCTGGCTTAGGCAGCTCCCCACCTAACGTGCTGGCTTTTGCAGATTGTGTTCTGAGGTGCCTCTCTCTCCCCATGCATTGGATAGGGAGCCTCTGTGCCTAAAAGACAGTTACCCTTTCCATAACTCGTGTTCTTTGAGATGTGTTGCTCATGTCCATTCCATATTAGGAATGTGTGCTCGCCGCATGCACCAGTGCTGGAAGTTTTTCCCTCAGCAGTATCCCTAGGGGACCGGCTCTGGTGTCCTCTGGAGTGGCGCTCACATGGTGCATGGAATAAGGGGTGCCGCCAGCTCCCCGCACCCTCAGTTCCTTCTTGCCGGAAACTCTGACAGTGGGGAAGGCAAGCAGGTCATGGAATGGACATGAGCAACACATCTGAAATAACATCAGTTACGGAAAAGTTAACTGTCTTTTCTTCTTCAAGTGCTTGCTCATGTCCATTCCATATTAGGTGACTCCCAAGCAGTACCCCTGGAGGTGGACAGAAGTTCATGGATGTGTCGATTGCAACACAGCTTTGCCGAACCCAGCATCGTCCCTGGCCTGCTGAGTGATGGCATAATGAGCAGTAAACTTGTGAACAGAGGACCATGTTGCGGCTCTACAGATGTCTTGGATAGGGATGTGTGCCAGGAAGGCCGCCGAAAACACCTACGCTTTCATCGAGTGGGCTTTGACAATCTGCAGTTGCGGAACCCCCGCCAGGTCGTAACAGGTTCTTATGCACAAGGTAATCCAATTGGAAATCTTCTGCGAAGACACCGGGTGACCCTTCCTCCTATCCACTGTAGCGATGAAGAGTCGAGTCAATTTGTGGAAAGGCTTGGTACGTTCTAAGTAGAAAGCCAAGGCCCTCTGGACGTCCAGGGTGCGAAGACGCTTCTCTTCACTGGCCTTATGTGGTTTGGGACAGAACAGTGGGAGGAAGATGTCCTGGTTCATATGGAAGGTGGAGACCACCTTTGGCAGGAAGGTCAGGTGAGGCCGCAACTGAACCTTATCTTTGTAGAAGACTGTGTGTGGAGGTTCTGAGGTCAAGTCTTTAATTTCAGAGACCCATCTTGCCAACGTCTCCGCCACCAGGAATGCAACCTTCCACAACAGGTGGGAAAGGAAGCAGGAACCCAGTGGCTCAAAGGGTGGGCTGGTGAGCCTAGAGAGGACCAAGTTAAGATCCCACTGCGGGACAGGGGCCCGTACCTGTGGGAAGAGTCTCTCAAGTCCCCTCAGGAATCTGACCGTGATGTCTTGGGAAAACACCATCTGTCCTTGGACCAGTGGGTGAAAAGCAGAGATTGCCACGAGATACATTCTAATGGAAGGGGGGAGGGATAGCTCAGTGGTTTGAGCAGTGGCCTGCTAAACCCAGGGTTGTGAGTTCAATCCTTGAGGGGGGCCATTTAGGGAACTGGGGTAAAAATCTGTCTGGGGATTAATCTTCCTTTGAGCAGCGGGTTGGACTAGATGACCTCCTGAGGTCCCTTCCAACCCTGACATTCTATGATTCTAAGGAAGAGCGTGCCAGGCCTTGGTTCCTCAAACGGAGCAGGTAGTCCAGGACAGCCTGTATGGAGGAATATGAGGGAGAGATGCCCTGTTCAGACGCCCAGCAGGAAAACCTAGTCCACTCGGCCAGGTAAGTCAGTCTAGTTGAGGGCTTCTTATTTCCCAGGAGGACCCGTTGGACTTCTTCCGAACAGGTCCGTTCCTCCAGGTTCAGCCATGCAGCATACACGCTGAGAGGTGGAGGGACACAAGGTGGGGGCGTAGGAGTCAACCGTGGTCCTCTGACTGCAGGTCCAGTCAGTTGGGCAGGGGCCAGGGAGGGGCCGCTGACAGGCTCATGAGCATGCCGAACCAGTGCTGACGAGGCCACATCAGGGCGATCATGACGGACTGGGCAGAGGGTGGAGGCGGGTGGCTCACAGTCTTTTTCGGTTTCTTGACCAGAGCCGTGGAGGGAGACCAGTGCCGGCTCGTGTACGGCACTGGGGGAACACTGTGCACGGAGGCCACAGTGCTTGGTGCGGAGTCAGACCCCACTGCTCTGGTGCCGGAGTGAGTGCTGATTCCATTAGGAGTGCTCTTAAAATGGATATCGCGCTCCTTCGTCCTAGATTTGAAGGACTTGCAGATACGGCACTTGTCACTTATGTGCCCTTCGCCTAAGCACCGTAGGCAGCTGGTATGTGGATCGCTGATGGGCATAGACCGTTTACAGCAATCGCAGGGCTTAAAGCCTGGGGACCGGGGCATGCCCCGACCCCTGGCTGGGTCCCATCCGGGACTAACGAAGAGTTGGAGAACTACTACTAAGGGTAACTAAGAAAACTAGTAACTATATACAGCTATTTTACGGGATTTGGAAGTTCGCAAGAACAGAGAACGAAACAACGCTAGCCAAAGCAGCAGACATTCCAGCACCATCACCAGCGGTAAGAAGGAACTGAGGGTGGGGGGAGCCGGTGGCGCCCCTTATACCGCACGCCATGCGGGCGCCACTGCAGAGGGCGCCAGAGCCGGTCCCCTACGGATACTGCTGAGGGAAAAACTTCCTGCACCGGTGCATGTGGTGAGCACACACACCTAATATGGAATGGATACGAGAAAGCACTCAAAGAACTCAGGGTATGTCTACACTTACTGGGGATCGATGCGAAAGATCCACCAGGGGTCGATTTAGCGGGTCTAGTAAAGACCCACTAAATCAACCACAGATCGCTCTCCCCTTGACTCCAGTACTTCACCAGAACGAGAAGCGTAAGGTAAGTTGATGGGAGAGTTTCTCCTGTCAACCCAGTGTGGTGTAGACACCGCAGTAAGTTGGCCTAAGCTATGTCAACTCCAGCTATGTTATTCACATAGCTGGAGTTGCGTAACTTAGGTTGACTTAACCCTGGAGTGTAGCCCTGCCCTCAGGTTTTGGGGAGCGCAGTGTTGTTGCGGTGATTTTCTAGGTGCCTAAGAGTTAGGTGCTGTGACACTGAGCTTCGCAATGCCTCACTCCCTTTGTGGTTCTCACCCTTACTATATATTTGTGCGGCATTAGCACAATAGGGTCCTGATCATAGCTGTAGCCCTTACTGTGGGGGGAGGGGGGAAGATACCTCCTCATCCACCTTGTCTCTCTAATATCACGCAAATAGTAATAATAATAATTTGTTTAAGCATCAGATCCTGCTCTAGTTGAAATCAATGGCAGAACTCACATTGGGCCGATTCTCCATTGTTTATAATTGATAAATATTTTTGCAAACCAAACAAATACACTAACCCTGAACAAGGACTCTCTCCATGCTATTTTTAAACTGCAGCCATGTTGGCTGTAGCATTGTCTGAAATGTACATATTTTCTCACCACAGCTGAACTTATTAAAGTTTGAACAAAAGCCTTTCATTTTGTTATTAATAAAAATAATCACCTTTTGGGAGACCCCAAGCAAGAAAAATATTAGCTCCGGAAGTGAAAGGTAGGTAGGTTGTTGGTGGTGGTGGTTTGGGAATGGGGGGGGGGGGGGGGGGGGTAATTTTAAGTGTTTTGCAACATTAACAATGGCCGGGGTTTCTAGGCACACCCAATAACAAATCCCAGTAACTTCTCTAAGATGGAAATAAAAGACATACTATTATCTCCATCCTACTGATGGGAGACAGAGAGAAGTTAAGTGACTTTTCCAAGGGCACAGTCAGTGGCATAGAAGAATTCTGGAGTTTCTGGCTCCCAGTCCTGTGCTCCAGCTCCACCTTTCCCCTATAAATATTATTAATCCTTGGCTAGATTTCCACAGCAGTGAGTTAGTAAAATCTAATTCAAAAGGTGAAACATTGCTTACTTTTGTAGGAATACCAGCTCTTTCAGCTCTTCTTAACCCTTCCACACCTGACTTGTTAGAAATGACGAGGACTATCTGTGCGTAGCTGGTTGGCTTTTTTGTGCTGGTTATTAGGGCTTCAAGATTTGTGCCTAAAAATGAAAAAGAAGAAATGAAGACCAAGCATTTCTTGGAGGGTAAATATACTGAACATTCCGAGATGGCTTTTAAAAACAGTAACATAGGAGGAGTCTGAGCCAATGGCCCCTGAAGTCAATGGGTGTCTTTCCACTGACCTTAGTGAGCACTGGCTTGGACCCCTGGCATGTGTGAGAACATGAAACGGTTTAATAAGTTATGCATTTGTAAAACCTACTTTCCATTGCATGAACTATGCTGCATGTGTTACTTTTGGGGCTGCCTATATGTCTATAAAACACAGAAGGAAAGTTTGGTGTGTTTGAAAATACAATGCTGCATTCCTCTGATCAGCTGGTTGATCGCTTGAAGGCGGTATAGAGGTGTGTGGGCAAAAGCTACATATGTAGGTGTATCTCAAACATTTTGCAGACGTGTGTAATGATCAGAGTATCTCCAATTCAAAATGGCCTAGGGCAAAAATCTGTTCTGCCTGCCCCGAGGAGCTGCCCCCTGATGTTGAACTCTAGGCACCTGACCGAAAGCTCACTGAAGTCCATGGGAACACTTCCACCAACTTGAAGCAGTTTTGGTTCAGGGCCTAAGTTTCTTTGTCCAACAGCCTGTGTTGCACTTTGTAGTGAAGAATGCAAAAGCCTCACCTGTTCCAGAGATGAGAACAGCCACCTTCACTTTGCTTGTTTGGATTTTGCCTTGGATATGGTTGTGCAAAAACTGTAACCTATTTGCTTGTAAGGCTTGAAGCAGATTATTGATTTCAACATGGGCAGATTCTTAATGGAGAAGAAAAAAAAAAAAGTGTTACATACATATATGGAGATATACCTATCTCATAAAACTGGAAGGGACCCTGAAAGGTCATTAAGTCCAGCCCCCTGCCTTCACTAGCAGGACCAAGTCCTGATTTTGCCCCAGATCCCTTAGTAGCCCCCTCAAGGATTGAATTCACAACCCTGGGTTTAGCAGGCCAATGCTCAAACCACCGAGCTATTCCCCCCGTAAACAAACGGAGAAATACAGAGAACATAAAAGGACTTAAGCACCTCTGAGAATTAGACCAGTTTCTCACCACTTCAAGACTAACAAACTCTCCTAAGCAGGACTATCATTTTAACACACCTATAAAGCAAATGCGACAGAGTATCTATGGACTAGATCCTCAGCTAACATCAGTGGAGCTTCACTGATTTACATCTGCTGGGGATCTGGTCCTATATTCCTCTAGGTAAATGAGAACCCAGTACCTGTGTGTCGGGAGATGACTTTCCCAATCAGCCAGGCTTCCTCATGTCTCTGTACGTCTTTCAGAACCTGCTGAGCCAGTGCCTTCTCTACCACCAAGATTGCACCAATCCCGCAATTAAATGTTCGGGCCATCTCCTCTTCTGAGAGATTTCCCTCTTTTTGAAGCCAAGAGAAGATTTCAGGTATCCGCCAACTGTGAGCATCTGAAAATGATTGAGGCTGTAAATTGCTTGTTGAAATACAAAACAAGTGTTGAATAGAAATGATTGTCTTGACACAAATACTCAAGTTCCTAGAATATCAAGAGCCAGAATTTCTGGACGTGAATTACAAATGCAAAAATGATTAGACCTGGGGCAGTCTTAGGCTCAGTGATCTTTGCTGCAATGCAGAAGAACTGGATTTAATTCCCAGTCCCTGTCTCTTACTGCCTCAGTCAGCAGGGTCTGGAGTGTTGGAAAATGTGGTTCAGCCCATGGAATGTAGGAAATGAATTACTCAACTGTGACCCATTGGCTAATAATTAGGAAGAGGCTCTGAGGATACTTCAGAAGGTGCTCTTATTAGTCATCCTCTCCTGGGAAGATGACAGCTGCAATGGTAGAGAGGGTATAAAATGAGGGAGGCACCACCAGATTCCAAGAGACAAGACCCCTTTCCCCCATGGCAAGAACTGATTGGCCCGCAGCAGCAGCATTGCTGAACAAGTCTGATGGAGTTAAAAAGGAAGTAGATTTCTTTTTGCCATATTATATTTTAAATGTTATGTTCTGGTTTTCATACATACTCAACAGATTTTAGCATATAGAAGACGCGAACTATAAAAATAAAACACAGATCTGATGAGCTCAGTCTGTGGAAGGAAGCACAATTTATTATTTGGAACAGAGAACTGGGAGTCATGAGTTCTGTTTTATTCTGCACCTGGCACCAACACTATGTGATCCTGAACAAGTCACTTAACTTTGCTGTGCCAACAGTTGCTTGCTTGTAAAATGGGAATAATAATATCCCACTACGTTATTATGAGGATTAATTAATGTAGGTAAAATGGTTTGAGATTTCAGAAAGGCAGTATCCAAGTGCAAAGTATCATGATTATGATGTTATGCACACATTCCTCCTAACATGTGAGCTACTAATTACACTCTATTGCACAACAAAGATCTCTCAAACAAGTTAGATTGAGCTGAGCTTGTGTGATGTTACAAAACAGTAGCGACTCTCTTTTGGTTGTTTTTAAACCACCTGGTTCCTTAAACAAACAAACCCAACCCAAAACATTATGAGTTCAAGGGAGTAGAGATTGCAATCTTAAGGCTACAAGGTAGGGTGACCATATTTCCCTATGGTGAATACGGGACACCTGGTAAAATTATTTGTATTCAAACAAGTTCAGCGACAATCAGAACGATTCAGTACAAACATTCAAATTAACATCAAGTCGACCGAGCCCCTGTTAAAAAGAAATACTGCATAGTTGGATTCTTTTTATTTACCTTTTTATCTTTAAAGCTGAAGGGTTCACACGGGGAAAGGTGACACACACACACACACACTCTCTCTCTCTCTCTCTCTCTCACTCACTCTGAGGTGGGGGAAACCGACCCTTCCCTCCCTGCCCTGCGCTCTCCGCCCTCCATGTCTGGCTGGGTCTCCAGCACAGACCTGCCTCTCCTGGCGCTGCATCTTCCTGAGGCAACACATGAGCGGGGGGGAGGGAGGGGAAGATGGGACGGATGGACGCAGGGTCACATGAACCCCTCCCCAGATTTCTGCCAGGGTTCACACCAGAACATGGCCAGCAGCAGCCTTTCGGCACTGTGCGGGAGGGAAGGGAGCTACTTCCAGACGCGGGGGGGGAGGAGGGGAGGGAGAAGAGAAGGGATGACCTGGCCCATGTCTTTCCCTGGCCTCCCCGTGTGGCTGGAAGCAGCTTGTTCCTTCCTGCCCAAATAGTGACGAAAGGCAGCTAATATTCCAGGCTGTTGCTGGCCACCGACATACCCCAGCCACCTCCTGTCCCCCAGCTACAGCATGGGCAGGAAGGGGTTAAGCCCTAAGGATGCACTGTGCACTAGGGCCCAGGGAACCTGACTGCAGAGGCTTCAGCGAACCTGGCCAGAGAGGTGGCTCAGCAGGGGAGGGTGCCTAGGGGATGGAACAACCCTGCGCTCCCTGGGGGTAGGACTCAGGGCGGGGGGCAGGGTGACTGAAGAGGGTGCTTAGTCCCTGCCCCAGGGGTTGCTATGGAGCCTGCAGGGTCGGGGCACAAACAGGCTGAAAATCGCTCCCCCCCTGCCACTCCAGAACTTAGCTGAGGGGCGGAGCGGCTTCCCTGTGCCAGCGCTGTGCAGGGCTTTGGCACACGCAGGGCTCGGCTCCTTCTAGCCACCGCCCTGGGCTGGAGGGTCTTGGGCTTTCCTGGGGTGCCGGCCCAGCCAGAGGCAGTGGGGGAAGGAAGGAGGCTGCTGGCCAGGTTGTTGGTGAGCTCAGTGCTCCAACCAGGGGCTGGTTCTCCGCCCAGTGCTGGGAGTGGGACACGCTCCGCTGGGGGGGATATGAAGGAGAAACGAGCTGGGGAAAGAGGGGACAAAGGGGAAAAACAGCGAGAGGGGGAGCACATCAAGGGCCAATGAGTCAGCAGCAAAGGTGACACGTAATCAGCCACCGCCTTGCGCTTGCCTGCATGCACCAGCCACCGCAGCTCGGAGCGTGCAGCCAGGAAACTGGATGGCGGGGTGGGGTCCTGCTGGCGGAGAGCCGGCGGGTTGCGCTGACAGACCAGCTGTGGGAGCAGCTGACCCCGTGCACTGCATCTTCACCCCGCCACCAGCCTTGCATACCTAGCCCCATTGTCAGCCACTGAACACCCCCCCACCCCCGTCGGTGGGCAGGCGGTTGGTGAGCAGGGATCCAGCCAAAAGCAGGACCCACCAGTACTGGGGGAGGTGGGGGGGGGGGGGAAGAACAGAAAATATGGGACAATTTGCCCATTTTTAAGAAAAAGTCAGGACATCTACAGGCGGGCTTAAATATGGGACAGTCCCTTTAAAAACAGGACATCTGGTCACCCTACTACAAGGTACTCTGTAGGTATTCTGAGTGAAAGGGGAAATTCAATAAAGATCTAGTAAAAAAATAAACTGTGTTCTAGACATGCAAATGTGAGACTCAAGAAAAAGTGTCATTTTACCTTATACCACATTGATGGGCTTTTCAGGTCCATGCCCACAACTGCACATTTTTTTTAATACGATGCCCATTTTGCTTCCTTACCTAAAACTACACCAAATGATTCTGGGAGAACTCGGGGGATATTTTCCAACAGACCTCCTCCAGTGATGTGGGCGTAGGCCTTAACACGCCCTGAACGAAGGACAGGCAACAGAGTTTTACTGTAGATTTTAGTTGGGGTTAACAATAGTTCCCCTGTGAATGTAAAATGAAAAAGACTGATTACAACATAGAAATAAACGTCAATCAAATTAAATCAAGGAAGCCTAAAAATATTCATTTACCAGACATTGAAAAGCAACGACTATATGACAAAGTAAATTGAAGTGGAAAGAGAAAAATGCTTTGCTCTAACTCCTGTAGTATACACCAGTGTGATTACCCATCTGCCCCTCAGCTTAATTTGTTTCAGTGTATTTAATTTGAAAAAAGGGAAAGAAGAATATAGTCAAGTAATAGTGGAATCATAAAAAAAAAGCTATGTTGGGAAAACAATCATGACATTTCGTTACACTGCAGGAGAAGAGGTATATGTATTAGTGATGGTACCTAACGTCTGGTCACCAGAGCCACCATCTGATGGAGAAGTGAAATCTAAAGACGACTTTTCTACAATCTTCCTTACAAGGCTAAACCCATTGCTGTGAACCCCAGAGGAAGCTATTCCAATGACAACATCCCCATCAGCAACTCTCTCCAGTTGGGGGAGCATCTGTCCTTGTTCCACGGCACCAACTGCAAAGCCAGCGAGGTCATACTCCCCAGGCAGATACATGCCAGGCATTTCAGCAGTCTCTCCTCCTGCAGGGAACAAGGAAAGAGAAAGAATGGGGTGAAAGACATTGGGATCAATATACATATGATTTTTATGTTTCCAACCGGATGCAAAGGAATGCAGCGGTGTAAATAGGCTACATGAAAAAAAATAATTAGCAGCAGCATTTGTCACATGGCTGAAGCTCCTGTCATTGGAACTGATGACAAGCAAATTGGAATGTTGTCAAGAAATCCTAATTTCTGATGGCCAGGGTTAAAATTACTATATACCTACATTTGTTTATACAGATTTTTTTCATAGGGTTTGTTATCTCAGTGCTAATATGGCTTCCATCACAGGAGTGATGCACAGAGCACAGAGACCACCTCCTGAGCATGCAACCTTAGTGAAAACTAAATCTATTCATTTATATCGCAAAATATAATGCTCAGATTAGCACTCTGGAGAATAACAGACAGGTTTAATTCCCCTCTGGGGTGTTCCTACGCTACACAAGGAAATGTATCCAAGGACACTGAATGCATTAAATAATTGATTGCTTCCCTTGTCTCCACAATGGTTTAGCGTATCCAGACAGCAACGTTGTTTGGCAGAACCATGCTGGCACATCCACACACAGAATGCTTTACTAACCTGGTTGTACCAGTACACTCTGAAGTGTCTATCCCACAGTGCCAGGACTGCTGATGGGAGCAGGGGGTTTTCAGTAATTTCTAAACACGTGGCACTGCATTGTGGGATGATGTTAGTAAGGCTAGTTGAATCAGTGCAGCTGCAATACTTATGGCTTCCTGTCCACACTGGAGAGAAACCCTTGTTGATTGCATCATTTCAGCCATATCTGAGCTAAAGGCCTTCTCCTAGGTGTTGCGACCATTTTGTACAATTAAGTCTTGCAAAATGCATGGGACAGCTGCAGTGTGTGGATGCAAAGGGTTGTACAGCTGTTATAGTTTGTTGTAACTACTTTTTTTGCCTAGTGTTGACAAGATCTGATGTATTTAAAAGTAGCTCTCTCATGTAACAAAATGTCTGGAAAAATTAGTGATTTTAACAGGTCTGAAACAGGGACAGTGATAGAATTCTAGCATCCTAATGGCTACATGACTCATGGTCTCGGATATTTCTGAATATGAGCACACAATGATACACAGTATTCCCATTTAAAACTTAATAATTGATCTCCACCAATTAATTTGTAAGCCTCCAGCTTCCTTTCTAACCTCACTGTAGGTGGCTATGTTTACAGTTGTGTAGTAACCGTAATGGAAATTAAGCTCTGAAATTTAAACAATTTAGTCAATGCATGTGACAAGTTTTTATATTTAAATATAAGTGTATTTTAGATGCAGGGTTTGAAGTAAGTAGCCCATTTATTCATATACTGGTATGAACCAATTAATTAAAAAATTTTTGATAGGCAATACATACATTGCCTGTTTTTCATGGACAAAGCTTGTGAAATACCTGTAAAATGAGACATCCCCATTAAGAGAGACTCTTTTCTTTCTATTTTTCAAAGATAGTTACATAATGCAAGATAAGCTTATCTGATTTTGCCATCTCTAACTGGTATATGAGAAGGTTTGTTTTGAAAATTTATTAAGTTTTGCTCCTGTATTTTTACTCGGGGAGATAATTACTTCTAAAAGGAGGAGAAATGTAAAAACAGAGAGAGGGAGCTGAACTTGGCTTTGTAGTTTTCGTTCTTCTAAATTGTAAGCCTACATTCTATTACTTTTATAAAGTAAGGATTCATATTAATACTTGGATAACACAACATTCTCTAATAGAATTTGAAACATATTAATGAGTTGAATGAATTTTAAAGGTTTAATTTTTGTGAAAGTCACAAGTTAAAATTAATATAGTGGTTCATTGTATGTAAGATTAGCTTCAATATTGAATAATAGGATACGTACATAATTTGCTAATAAAATATGATCACCTAGTTAATGAGAATATGAGGGAAAATGCTTAAACTTACATCTTAACATCTTGGGATAAACTGATTTTGTGAAAATGTGGATACTCCAAACACGAAGTCTTCATCAGAAAACAAATATGCCTCTTCAGCACATTTATAAATTGACTTGAAATATAGAAATAATTCAAATATGTGACCTATTGGCAGGAGCTGCATAAAGCCCTTCATTTTTATGATGTTAAATGAAGAGACAGGGAAAGAAAATTGTAAAAACATGGATTCCTGACCTACTCATAGCTTTTGTGAACAAACAGCACCTGCTATGTAGGTGGATGAAGACCCCATTTCATAAAGCATAGGCAGTTAATCAGAGCCTCATCGAGTTTTGATTTATGAAACCTTTCAAGAGTGTGGACACAAAACATTAAAAAACAGTTTAAAAAAGGTGCAGCACACAAATTTTCAAATCCCGTATAGGAAGCAAGTGCTCGTACCCAAGAGAGCGCATCCTGCCTTTTTACATGCTTTAGCTATTCCCGCTATGACTGCTTGAGACACTTCAACATCAAGTTTCCCACAGGCAAAATAGTCGAGGAAGAAGAGGGGCTCTGCTCCCTGAGCCAGGATGTCATTGACACACATGGCAACCAAGTCCTGGCCAATGGTGTCATGTTTCTTACACATCTGTGCAATCTGCAACAAGACAGAGAGACTAGTTTGTAATGTTTGCATGGATTAAAAGCACAAGATCTGAGAGGGGGGAGGGATAACTCAGTGGTTTGAGCATTGGCCTACTAAACCCAGGGTTGTGAGTTCAATCCTTGAGGGGGGCACTTAGGGATCTGGGGCAAAAATCTGTCTGGGGATTGGTCCTGCTTTGAGCAGGGGGTTGGACTAGATGACCTTCTGAGGTCCCTTCCAACCTTGATATTCTACGATTCCCTGACAATGGGAAGGGAAGACACAAACATCACATTGTTCATGTGAATATTTTCTGAAAAGCCTCTAAAATTGTCAGTTCCTTCAAATTAGGGTGTATCCTTTCTCTAAGTCGCTTATTTTTATGGGGAGGGAGATTCTCACAATATGGGTCACATCTTACTAGAGAGGGTCTCATGAACACTTCCCCTCCCATTGGCAAGTGTCTAACATCCCTGTGGCAACTACAGCAATTGCTTACACGACGTTAGAAAAGAATTTAAGAGGTTTCAGCTGTCTTTAGTGCAATGTAGCAGCTGAAAACAAGGAAGGAAGATAGTATCATGTGACCATCCAGCTCTCCCCAGACCACCAATAAGTAATACACAGACCACCAGATTTCAAGAAGTGAGAGAAGCTTTTTTTAGGGGAAGAGAATGAAAGATAAATAAAACGGAGAATGACTTGACAAATGGTACAGTTCACTTCTAGAACACCTCTCATAAAAGGATCTCATAGTGCTTTGTAAACATACGCGAGTTAAGCCTCACAGTACCCACCTGGTGGAGAAAGAGAATATCATTATCCCCATTTTTGTAGACTGAAGGAGTTGAGGCAAAGAGTGGTCAATGCCATAATTACCAAGTTTGTGTGTCTAAAGCTTGGAGCCTAAAATCAATATCCAAGTCCTAAATAAGAAGCCTGCTGTACTCCCAGCTCCAAACATTACAAAAGCATAGCTAAAAATCATGCAATTTAAAAACAAATAAATTTTGGCTGTTTATTTGCCTTCTTCAGGTTACATTCATGTCATATTTTCAAGCTATACACCATAACCACCAGGGCTAGAATCTTACTATAAAAATAATTATCAGGATTGATATTCTCATATAATCCCTTGCCTCCAGGAGCTGGGGCTTTAAGCAAAATATCAAACAGTGTGAGACTTGTGATAAAATTGTGAGAGTTGACACTACTGAGACTGATTTCCAAGGCACTAAACAACCATAGCTCCCATGGAAGTTAACAAAGGGTGCCCATGAACCCTTGATGTGACCAAGCGACATGGCTGGATTTTAGCACGTCAGCTGCAGTGATGGAGTTAGTGTGAAATAGCAGGTACTTCACAACTATGCTTTTCTGGACCAGGCAAAACAAGTACAAGAAACTCTTCCCCTATTTCCTAAGCAAAAAAAAATAAAAATGACAACCAAGTTCAAAATAGCTCTGATAAAACTGGATCACTACATTATTATTATTAGTAATAGTAATGCAGTAGCACGTAGAATGACCAATCAAAACCGGGACCCCACTGTGCTATGCACTGCATAAACACAGAGTAAGAGATGGTCCTGCCCTGAAAAAATTACCATCTAAAAATGAGACAAGATACAATAGGTGGATTTAACGAACAATAAGAGTAAGAAGGGCAAGGTTCAAAAGAAGAAGTGGGGAGAGCACAGCTCCTAGTAATTGCTTTTTCCTGGCTTGGTCAAGGAGTGCTCCCACACTGATCCTCCTTAATTGATGAGGCGAGAGTTCCCCCTCCTGTTTCAATCTACATTAACCACTGGAGCGTGGTACAGAGGGACCCCATTAAGATTATGCAATTATACAGAGAAGGTAGATAGTGCATAACGTCATTCTGAGTCAACAGGAAAATACGTTTTGGTGGCTTTTTTTTTTTTTTTTAAACTACAGTTTATTTCCACTTTAAAAATAAAAATTCACCTCAACTACGTTTATTTTTGTTACCACTCTCTATTTCCATCTTTTCCAACTGCTGATGACTTGGACATAGAAAGGGATCCTTTGATTTTAATAATAATAAACATTTATGAGAGCACTGAGATTTGAATATCATTCATTTACAGTTCAATGCTACATTATTTGTGCACCTGAAACTCCCAACAGGAGTTTTGGGAAACAGGGTCCCAGTCTTTAAAGCTCCAAAAATTTCTCTGGTGTGAACAAGAAAACTGATGGGCACAACAAAAACTCCAATTCATGCTGTCCAGCAGTAAGACAGTCGTTCTGCTCCGTTGGATACAGATGTTAAAAGATGTGGGCCAGATACTCAGCTGGAATAAATTGGTAGAGCTCCATGAATCTGACTTAAGATCTCATTTTAGGGAATGTTCATTTTTTTTAATTTAATTGGGGAGTACAAAATGCACTCAGAATAAAATGGTCCAATCAGTGTGCACAAATATACAATGGCCACTATATAGTCTTACTGTTTGGCTCTGCGATTGGACATTTTGTGTGTAGCGATGGAGGCCTAGATTCAACAAGGTATTTAAATACGTGCCTAATTTTAAGCATGAGCAATCCCTGACTTCAATGCGGCTTCTCACCTGCTTAAAATCAGGCATGTACTTAGCTGAACTGGGATCAGAAAGAAGATGCTTTTTAAAGTATGAATGTGTATTCTTCTGAACACAATAAGCATCCCCGGTTAATAATCTCGGCATTGATGTGGACAGGTGTTTTGCTTTTAACCAGGACAATCCTTCCTGCACAGGTGTTTTCAGTTACCTTGAGTTTTGTTCCAACACCATCAGTTCCAGACACCAAGATAGGATCTTTGTAACCAGCTGCTTTCAAGTCAAAGAGACCAGCAAATCCTCCGAGCTCTGCATTGCAGCCTGCCAACCAGAAAAAAAAAAAAGACAAAGGAATTAAACTTTTACTCCAATGGGATCCTGCCGGATCTTCCACCACTGAAGAGATTCCTTCTGAAGCCACTCAACATGACTTTAGTCAACAGAAGGGATCACAAGACTCTCTCTTCCCTTCCCTCTCCCGGCTCCCCAAAGACCAAGTGCCCCTCCACAGTAGTCTCAGTCTCTATTAAACTAGGTCCTGATCTAACCCCTATCATTGATTTCAGTTGTAAATTGGGCCCTTGGGGAACAAGAGCTGAGCTCTGGACATAAGTTTTGATCCCACGTGTTTATGCTGTTGATAAAAACAACAAAGCAGTGTGGGTTTTTTGGGGAAGGAACGTACCAACTAATATACTATCCAATTTCCAAAGCAATATCTGAGTCTAAATAAAAGTACAGAGTATTAAGATGCTGCAAAACATACATCTCTAAACTGTATTTAGGTTGTTTGGGCTTGACTGTTCATTGCCCTACACCCTGTGTAAACTGCTTACACCTGTGCAAAATATGTGCAAAGTGACTGAAAACCATTACTATTCTGACTGGTCACATTTTACATCCCCTTTCCACAGAAAGTCAATGGGACTTAAGCTCTTGAGTCGTCTACGCACTTTTGCAAATGTTACCCCTGGTGCCAGTGAAAGGTGCGGATTAACAGCCTAGTATACTGAAGACTTCTAACCACTTATGACCCATTCCTACAAATCACCCAAATGTAGAAACCCCATTGGAACTGAGCCAACAATGGGCCCTGATCCAGCAAACCACTGATTAAAGCACATGCTTAACTTTAAATACTGGAGTAGTTCCACAATAGGCCAGTTAAGCATGTGCTTTAATTGCTTCACTGGACTTAAGCCTTGAAACATAGGGAGTTCCGTATCCTTTTAGGATACATTTTTATAATTACATAAGCCTTGTGATTGCACATTCAATAGTTAATGTAGATTATTTGTACTTAAAAAAGCTTTCTGTAAAAGCAGATAAGAAATGGCTGTAATAGGCTGAAGCCCAGTCCTCCCTGAAGAAAGTTGCCAATGGGACATTTTCCTTCCACTGAGATGCAACACCCATTTTATGTCTCTACCTACAGTGCATTATTACTGTCAAGTACATGTATGTTTGGCTTCCAGTTGTTAAGATTAGCACACATTAAAAAAAAATAACAATGAAAGGGGCAAAGCTGGAAAAAACAGAATTAATAATGAAAATTATTCACAGGTTTGGTAAATGTGAAAGAGATATAAAGCTATTTGAAGGTCTTTAATTAATTTGAAAATTGAAATAAACTGTATTAACAAAATGTCTGTATTCATTGCAGACCCACACTTTGTTATATCACCATTAGTGACTTGTTATGGCAAAGCAAGTTTCTGAAACCAGCACGAGGAGGGTCTGACCTGATCAGTTATCTGAGGAGCACATGGGTGTCTTGTATGCAAAAACTGAGGTAATTCCATGTATGATGTATGGGGAGTTTTACACTTTCAGTGAAAAGTCACAGGCTTTCAAAACATGTATTGAAGAAAAATGAATCTCTGATACTGTACTCAAACTGAGAATATATTTACTTAAAAATATGAGCAGGTGGTGAGACTTTTTGCTCATGTATCTTAAATTTAGGGAATAAACCTCTGTGTTGCATGAGCACCCTCAATTCTGTCGAACTCAAGGGGAGTTGAGAATGTGCTACATCTCTCAGGTAATACGTTTTACAGGGTCATTTTGACAAGCGATTCTGTATCTTTAGGGATTTCTGCATTTTGAATATCTCTTGGGTGTTTGCTCAACCTTGAATTTTCAAGGCAGGACACACAAACATGAGCATTTGCGTCACTCTAAAGATCTAATGACATGTATGGTTGTCAAGAACTGAGTGAACCAGGGATAATGGTACAAATCTGAGCTTACCTGGCCTTGAGGTGGCTGCTGCTAAGGGTTTAATTTTCTGAACCAAGGTATTGCCAGCTGCGATGTCTACCCCACTGTTTTTGTAAGTCAGGCCTCTAAAAGATTGTTAAAAAAAAGTTTAAAGTAACCAATTACTAATGGCATAAATATGTTTGCCTTTTATAGTATTTACTTTCCTACATTACTGTGATAATTAACTATATAGAACTCGATCCTGGCCCTAGTGAACTCAATGGGCGTTTTCCTAGTAGCATCATCCCTTTCATGTTTGCACAGTACTTTGCTAACGTAGCGTACGCTGAAAGCATTATTAGAATAGCATGAAAGAATTCAGCAGCAGTGACACAACATCTACTATACCACGTATTTCAGACCAGCTCAGTAACTCAAAGATTGAGGCACTGCACTGCTGTTTTGAGGCTAAGCTCATGCACATGGCTGAAGATAGGAAATAAGAGTACTGTGCTGTGCGATATATGAACACTCCTAGCCATCGTAAGGACTGCATCAGAGACCAGAACATAAGCCAACTGGCTACACACCAAGATACAATTCGCACAAAGATGACGTTCAAAGGAGGGACAATGGGCTCGGTTCTGCAGACACTGGTCCATTGGCTTCAATTAGATTACTCACATGCCAAAAATTAAGCATCCACTTAAGTTCTTTGATGGATCAAGCAAGCATGCTCAGTGGCTTGCAGGAAGCTCAAAATAGCATCCCATAATGAAGGTATTACATGGATCAGCACTGCTCTATGAGAACATATCCTTCAATTTAAGGTTAGTCCTTCCTTAATGACTCGGGTGGTAGAGCACAAAACATAGTGCATTTTTTTTTTTAATTAATAAGCTTACTTGTAAAAAGATTTCTAGCACAAGATTGCTTAAAGAATGCACATTGTTCAGGGCCCAATGTGTGTGTGTGTGTGTGTGTATAAACACACACACACTCTCTCTCTGTAAAAGGCACCCAATGAATATTTGGTTATAACTTGTACCCCAATTTAGTTAATGAATATATGTATACGAATTGGAATATCTATGTTATTAACTGAGATACAAGTTATTTCCCCCATATTCACAGGAATGATGTTTTATTTTTGGGATGGTCATTGTAGTTACTTTCAATGCTCAGTTGTAGCAAATGTATTTAACTCAGATTGAGCAATTCGAATTCTTACACAGTCATGGGTATGGATGAGATGGCCTAATAGATATTTTAGCTCTCTAATTTTTTTGATTCAGTATTAGGTTTATTCTCAAGGCGAAGCCCAATACTGGTTGAGGAACAGAGATCTGTCAGAATGACTGCCCTCTTCCCAATGTGTCTTATTAAGAAAAATTCCCTACAAAAAGTTGCATACACACACATTTCTGTTCAAACATACAAAAGGAGAAACGTTAAACATTTTCAGCTCTTAAATATATGCTGGGTTTTGTTTTTGTTTTTCTTAAAAAGAGAGTATTTTATTTTCAGAAAATGTTCTGGTTGCATTATAGCAGTGGTGGGCCGCAGGTTGCCCACCCCTGCATTATAGAGCGAAACATTACTGCCTGAGGATTGACCCTGCCAGGTGCTGTGCGCCTCCCCTGAGCTGCCCCCTCAGGAGCAGAGGCCTCCCAGCACCTTGCAGAAGAAGTTCCTAGAGACTACTGCTGCACTTTATGGGCCCAATCTTTGGTCCTTGTGAGCTGTGCTGGGGCAAAGGTTATTTTGCATCACCTATTTGTTCTCCCAGTACTTGGGGCTGTCTGGCATCAGTCTGGCCTCCAATACACATTAGAGCAGTCACCGGCCGCTCAAAACTTACACTAGCTCCCAAAGGGCTGACACATGAGCAGGAGATCATAAGAGCGTAGAGGAATTCCAGCCATACTCCCTCTCTCTCCATGCCCCCCAAGTTCAGTGCTTTACAGGGTCAGGCTCCTAGTGTCTGTTCAAGTACACTCTTTTGTCGTGTAGTACAAATATTCAATTATAATTTTTACTACAGCATTTACACCAATTATACGCTTTCACATAATTAAACAAATTATCAAATGGTGTGCTGTACTCTCAGGAGAAATAAGACTAAATACAAGCACCGTTTCACATTTAGTTTATTTATTGTTTATACATAGATGACTTTACAATAGACTAATCAAACAGTACTCTAGTAGCAAAATAGAGACTCTTACTAACGCAGCCTCTTATACTTTGCATAATGGTCTATTACCAAAAGTTATTATGGCTGTTAATGAACTGGGGAAGAGGCAGATTGAGAAAAAATGCTCCATATCTGGTAACATCAGTTAAAAAATTTGCAAGAGGTTCCTGACTACATCAAAAGGCAGCAGTCAAGAATAGCAAGAGACACTGCTCAAAACAAAAACAAAAAACCCACCTTCCCAGGATTAATAAACCCGTGTCTCGCAGAACTATTTCAAAATAAGTTACAAATTATAAGCTGGTTGTCAGTCAAAACCCAATAAAGCAGGAGTTGCAAAGCTTCTTGCTCCTTTTACACACATTTTAATAACACTAAGAATGAATCCAATGAAACAATCCACTAACATTTCTCCCATAAACAGATAAGATGACTCTAATGTTAGACTAATGGGAAATACAAATTTAGTGCAGGAGAAAGTTACTGTTTTAAGAACCTTGGAAACTGAAGTCCCCCATACACAGAATAGGCATAGTACAGGCAGCAGCAGTGTAAGTTACCCTAAACTTGCTTGTCAGTGTTGTTTATCCCAGACCTGGAAGAATCAGCTCTAGGTTGAGAGAGTAATTCAGTTTCCAAACCCAGTCAGTTGCTGGCTTCTCTTGCTGAGATTACTACAGAAATGCCAACCGTAAATTGCTACCTGCATCTGGGTACATCAGAAGCTAGCTGGAGACACCAAGTTAAGTGATCTCTTGAGTTACCGATGTCTTCTGATCACTAATAACAATCAATTTCAGGCAGTGCCTTCAGATATATACCTGGAATTGCTGAGGAAAGCTATAGCCCGATAACCAATGTCCTTTCTGTAAATGGCACCCTTGAAGTGTATGGCTGCTACTCCTTTGTTGGCTTCTCCCAGTGCTGCCATCAGATCCTTCTTGATAGCCGTTACCGTAAGGACTCTTCCACCATTAGTCACTACTTTGCCATCCTTTACTGCCGTGCCTGCATGGAACACCTCCAGCCCTAGTTCTTTAGCCTTAGAAAGTCCTGTAATATTTTACAATATAAATATAATCAATCATTTAAAATACTTTGATCACCTATTATTAATTATTTGTATTCCAGTAGTCCCTAGGAACCCCAATCAAGAATCAAGATGGATTGTGCAGGCCCACATAACCACTCTGGTAACTAAATACATACAAAGAAGCTAAATTCTGTGGACAGACAAATGTGTTCGCTAAATGCCCTGCGACGTGGAAGGAGGCATTTAGCTGAGACATCTGCTTACAGATTTAATTTTTAGTTGTATTTTGCATTACTCTACTCTTAGTTATGACCTTGAGTGACCAAAACAGATCAGCATGTTGCTGGGTAGGTACACCCTGCCACGGGGCGTCAGGTCACGTGTGGTCCAAAAGAACGGAAAAGGCTGTACCGCAGCCAGTTAGTTCTTATACTAATGACCTTTACTGGTCATGATAGTTTGGTGTCTAGTGGCTGGTGTCAATAGGGTGGCCCTTCTTGTCAGGGTAGCATGGTCTAATGGCCAGAGTCAGTAGCGGGCCCTTCCACTCGGGGCAATGTGGTCCAATGGCCCGAGGCAGTAAATGGCCCTTCTACAAGGAGCTGTGTGGCATAATGGCCAGAGTCAGCGTAGTAGCCCACCTCATTGAGATTGCATTGCCTGTTGGCCCGTTGGGGGAGTGGGGTGCCACTCTGGGGTGTGTGGCACTCTGGGTAATGGGACTCAGGCCCTCCCTGATCCTCTGAGTCACAGCCCCGGGCTGTGTCGGTGGTGGGAGTGCTCACCACTGAGCCAGCAGGGATCCTCCCGAAACACTGACTGGTTCCCCAGTTCGCTCAGCATCAAAAAGTTTATGTTCCCTGGGCTGCTTCTTACCCTTTCCCCCTTGTTGAAGCTCCCCAGGTCTTCTGGGGTCATCAAATGGCCAGGCTCCCACCAGTGCAGCCCCTTTTCGAGGCTCGTCGGGCAGCCTGGAGTCTGTCTGGCACTCTGCGAGCCCCGGCCCCACAGTCAGGGCCTGTAGTAACTCCCTGGAAAGAGCTCATAGCCCGAGTCCTTCCCCTCCAGCAGCCTGCTTAGACTGAGCTGGGCTGCTACCTTTTATATGCTGGGGCTGGTGCAGGGTAGGTACGCCGTCACACAGCACCAAAACAACAACGCGCAGTGATGAATTTAATACTATCCTCAGGTTTCACAGCACCTCAACAACATTCCATATTTAAAAAACATAGGAGGACCAGAAAAAGAGGATGTAATGAGTGGGATATGCTGCAATTGTCACCACAATGCTTATAATATGAGAGAAAAGTATCAGTTTTCCTTCCCAGTCTGAACTTTATATGAAAGGAAAGACATTCTATTTGACTAATGAAAGCTAAAAGTGTGTGTGTGTGTGTGTGTGTGTGTGTGTGTGTGTGAAAATTCAGTTGTCTCTTGCTGACGCAGAGTCATAAATAGTGTCGTTTCCAAACCTCGATATTACATAGATTAATTTATGCAAGATATACGGGTGAAAACTTCTTGCATAGTTACTCCTGTTGTCTTTACCTGTTATTTCCAAGCCCTTGGCATAGTTTCCTGGATAACCTTCACTAGCCATGACCACAGTCATGGCTGCACTGTCTTCAGACCAAACAGGCATGGAACTAGACAGCTTTCTATTGATTGTCGCTTGTATAACTTCATACAAATCACTCTTCAATAATGGAAGGATTACCTACAAAAATATAGACAAGTTTAAAAGACACTAAGGTTGAATTAAGTCCCAAATTTAGACTTTTTAAGAACACAGATTTTATAAAAAAAAGACAGTTACCTTTTCCGTAACTGGTGTTCTTTGAGATATGTTGCTCATGTCCATTCAACTTAGATGTGCGTGCCGGCCACGTGCATCAGTGCCGAAAGTTTTCCTCTCAGCAGTATTAGTAGGGCACCGGCTCCCCCTGGAGTGGCGCCCGTATGCTGCAGTATATAGGGAGTTGACGGTTCCCCCCACCCTCAGTTGGGTGCCGGTCACTTCGCCTGGAGACCGGTGCCAGTCACTCTGCCTGGAGTCCAATCTGGAGCGGGATCTTAGGGACCGGTGGCGCTTGACGGATCCGCGACTGCTTGAATCCAGCAATCTAGGTCTCGCACTTAACGAGCGGTAATGGGATGAGGAGCGGGATTGGAAGTCGGAATGGGCCTGGTGTTGGGAAGTGCCCACACATGGTGATGCCCTCCTAGGGATCGGCGATGCTTCGAGGAATGGTGACATTGATCCCTCGATGGGTCCCTGGAGCGGTACCATGGTCTCGGAGATACTGCGTGCTGGGACTGATACTCCTGCCGGGGGGGGGGGGGGGGGGGGGAAGGGGGAGGTGCATGCCTCCAAAGGTCTGCACCCAGTGGCCGATGAGCTGTGCCTTGAGCCACTCTGCCTGTGCCCTAGGTCTGGGGACTGAATAGGGCTGCGCTGCATCTGCCTTTCACGGTCAGATGCGAGGCGGCTATAGAGGGCGAGCGCTGGTGGGCTGGTGGTACCGCTGAGGTGGGGATGGAAGCTGTCCGAACGCGAGTTTACCCCATGACCGGGGAACTGCAGGAGCTGGTGTGGGTGGCACCGGGAGGGACATGATCTCCTGTGCCACCTGAGGGCCTCTGGCGTAGACGGCACCTGGAGCTGACGGAGGCCTCTGCCACTATCTGGGGTAGCTGGTGGGGAGCGGGTTGGGCTACATCGCTCCATTGGAGCTTGGGCCCGAGATCCCGACGTGGGTGAAGAGTTGCCCGGCATGGGACCTTGCTCACACCCAGTCTTATCCTTTCCCTTGCGGGAGGCTGGAGACTGGCCTCGCACTGCCTTCTTGGTTAGAGCCATGGATGGGGACCGGTGCTGGCCCGTGGACGGTCCCGGTGGGGCGCTGCGTACCAAGGTCACGGTACTCGGTGCTGATTCGGAGCACTGCTCCGGTGCCGGGGTGACGAATATCATGCTCCTTCTTAGTCCTTGGCTTGAAGGACTTGCAAATTTTGCACTTCTCTCTAACGTGTCCGTCACCCAAGCAACACAGACAACTGCTGTGTGGGCCACTAACGGGCATGGGCCTCTTGCAGTGATCACAGGGCTTAAAGCTTGGGGACCAGGGCAAGCCCCATCCCGAGGCAAAATTCCGTTTGGGACCTATGAAGTGTCTAACTATGGCTAAGGGATTTATTAACACTAACAGAAAACTATGTACACTAGAATACAAGCGATAACTAGTTTGTATGAATGAGCAGCAATAGCACTAGCTGAAGGAGCAACAGTTCCAGCAACGTCACTGGCGGCAAGAAGGAACCGAGGGTGGGTGGAACCGGCAGTGCCCTATATACCGCGGCATGTGTGCGCCACTCCAGGGGGCGCCAGAGCCAGTCTCCTACGGATACCGCTGAGGGAAAAACTTCTGGCACCAGTGCACGTGGCGAGCACACACACCTAAGTTGAATGGACATGAGCAAGCACTCGAAGAACTTAAAGCTGATGAGAGAAATTCCAAGTAAGTATTTTTTAACAAAGTAAACACTCCCCTGAAGTGTTTGCTACTCAAATCATTGTACACAAGAACCAGAAAATGAGACTAACTAGAGACTGAATATGAACAAGAGTAAAAGTGGCTGGTCTATTTATGTCATCCATATGGAGTGAAATGTAATTAAACAATCTGCATTAATGGTGAACTCTAAATTACTAAAAATAATATTTGCAAATCCTTACATTGGCTTTACTTATATGAGTGTCTGGTCACCAAAGGGAATACATATGTATCTTCTCACCAATGTGATTAGAGGGTTCACAATCTGGTCCTACATAACATTTAACCTGACAGTCTTTCTTCAAAATTTGAACACTGTAATATAAATTCAGATCCCTTCTAAAGACTCACTTCTTATGCAATGAAGATATACGACGCCTAGAACTGAAAATAAAGAAAGCAAGCATTAAGGTATGCCATTCTCTAGATCATAAGCTGCGTAGGTCTGGGACTCAACTTTGTAGTTTGTTCAGCACTGAAAACATTTTTGGCACATAAACACATAGTAATTAATAATGTGGAAAAATACTAATCTATAACTGTTTTGAAGGAAATTGCTATATAAAACTTAAAATCAAATTTCTTAAAACAATTAGGTAATTATGCATTAGATCGTTGGCTAAGTTTTCCCTATTTATAATCAGTGCAAATAAAGAAGCATGGATAAAAGTGTGATATATTTTCCATACCAAACTATTTTCAGTCACTCACCTGACACTCTGGGTCACCAAACCTGCAGTTAAACTCGAGAACCTTAGGCCCATCACTGGTAAGCATTAATCCAGCATATAGCACACCTAAAATGACAAACCAGACTAAATCTAGTCTAAGTGACTGTACAGGCCATTTGTTTTAAAAAACTGTTTATAATTAATGTTGCATTTGCAATGCTATTATTAGGGGGCTGCCAGACCATGGTCACTCTAAACCTTAAATTTCAAACAAACATTTGGGGCAAAAATTCTCCAAAATATCCTGCAGAATTTTGTCCACAATCATTTGCTTCTGCTGTTCTTTTAGTCCAATCACTTGTGGGTGCAAATAATAGAAGGAAGGCATGCAGTTACCTGATATGTGCAAAGAGACATAAATTCCATTACATGCACTCATGCGTGATTACCCTGTTAACATTACAGGCACAAAAAATTGTGGACACAATTTTGCAGACTACATCTGAAAATGTTGCCCTTACCATTCTTGCTCATTTGGGGGCTGATCCATCGGACTCAACAGAAAGAAGTCACTGACTTCAGTGGGCTTTGGATCAAGCCTTTGGAACCAAATCCAGCTCCCAAAGAAGTCCAAAGTATTGCCATTAACTTCAGTGGCAGTTGGACTGGGCCCTTAGCAGGAGATGGGAGGAGGGAGTATGTTACGTTTGCTGTTTGAAGACAAACATCTAACAAAAACAAAAGCTTCCACCTACCAATATAAGGGACACCCTCTTCTTTCATCCCATCAACCGTTTTCTGAAGAATAGTATCTCTGATTTTCAGCAGCAAATCTTTGGAAATCTAATAAAATATTAGAAATTAATGTATTTTTTCCTAGTGTCATACAAGTGCTTTTTTTTTTTTTGCATTGCTTTTAAGAGCCATGCAGCAGTATTCCAGGTATCTTTCACACCTGAATTTCAACAGACAAAGCAAATATCTCATTATCTATCTAGAAAGAGCATGCAGCAGTACTGACACTATGGCTCCGATCCCACAACATTTACACACATGTTTAACTCTACACATGCAAGTAGTCCCATTGACATAATGAAACTCCTCATCTGCATAACGTTAAGTATGTGTGTGAATGTTTGCAGGAAGGGGAGGTCAAGACAAGTTAAGACTGGAATGCGCACAGGACATTACTGACTGAATCACTGTCAAATAAAATCAACATAGCTATGTTGTGATACAAAGTTTACTTTTACAATGGAAGAAAGTCAGTTGACCAGAATATCAATCAAAAGAAAATAAAGTAAATCCCTTTGCAAATAACAGTTACCCGCCAAACAGAGAGACCAAAACATAAGAGACCTATGACAAAGGTCAACCATTCTAACTTAAATAAGAGAAAAGTTGATCTTTAACCATTTGGTACGGGGCGACAGGGATTTAATAACACTAAATACCAGCACAAAATGCAATATGGCAGAAAATGCAGACTTCCACCTTCACAATCAAAATGTAATTCAGTAAGGATGCACCACTCTTTAGTGCAAGACAATCAAGCCTGGTGAAACACAATCCCTTGTGTCAGACTGTCATCTCCCTAGGCTAGAAGCCCTCTCTCTCCAATCCTGTTTCCCAGGATAGAACAAATTACACACAGCCACCCACCCACTTTTAATATTAAACTCCACCAAAACAGCCTCCCAATATCATATTACACCTGTGGTGCTGGGCAGTAAGCTCCCATCCCTCCAGTGTTTGGGCCCTGGTCTCCATCCATTAACCGTTTGTGATCCTGGGCTGGTGGCATGGGAGCAACAGTGACACCATCAGTGAAGCACAAGCACTGTAAGGAAACATGAATAGTTACATACCCAAATGGATATGACTAAAACTAGCACCACTGGAAATGGTGAATATAAACCCAGTTTTCAGGCTTATAAAACCTGATTGTAAAAGCAATTAACTCCACCCCCCTAGTAATATAAAACACACATTAGCATTCTAAGCACTTCTCACCCCCTGCTCCCCCCAAGAAATATCAACTTGTGCTGTAGAACCCTTATATACAAGTTATTCTGTAGGAACAGCAGAATGATACTGAGGAGGCACACAGATACGAAGAGCAACTGGAATTTCCATTGCAGAGATTACTCCCGAGGAAGGGGAGCATTACCTAATTCTTTTTCCTTCTTCCGTGATCACGAAAAACAAACTGACTTTGAAAATTACATAGCCACCATATGCTTCCATGCGTCGTAGTGTCTTCAAAGAGCTCCCCCTGCCAGTCTCTTTTGGGAATTAAGTGCTGTCAATCACCGTTTGGGCAACTGCAAATATTGCTCGTTCAGGACTGCTTACAAGAACCGTTTATAATTCCATTCAGAGGCAGGCAGGGTACCCTTATAACAATAAGCAAAAAGAGCCAAACAACATATGTATCTCAGACCCTACAAAATTGTACTCACCCATGACGGATTATTTTTGACAACCAAGTAAAATACAATTTTTGCTTTTTCAGACACTCATAGACTCGAAGGTCAGAAGGAACCATCATGATCATCTAGTCTGACCTTCTGCACTTTTCAGGCCACAGAACCTCACTCACCCACTCATGTAATAGACCCCTAACCTCTGGCTGAGTTACTGAAGTCCTCAAAGAACTTTCAAGTAAGTTTTCATGTTCTTGTACTGAAATCCTCTGATGTCCTTTTGGCTAATTAAGAGTATCACCTTGTACATACTTAACTTGAGAGAACCACCAGTCTAAGTTCCCCTTAGTTCAAGACCAGGTCACTATAAAGACGATGACCATCTAATATCTGCAGTTCTGTTTTCTTTAGGCAGGGCATGATACTGATGTGGCCCCCGCTATGACTGGTCAATAAAGCAGTGATGGCTATTTTTCATATATATCATATTACCCTCCAAAGCTCAAGTGTGCCTCATCTAATATAAGCCTATTTTAGCCCTGAGCGAGAAACCCAAGACCATACTTGGACTTCCTATATTGCAGCATTAATGCAAAGTTACCATGCCATCTTTTTAGAAACTGGGCCTGAATGTTCATTTATACTGCAGCCTGTTTACACCAGTCTGCCAGTGTTAAGGGGCCTTAAAGTGGGTGGAACTGAAATATATGTCCATTTCAGGCTTCTCTAGACTGCCAGGATTGTGTAAAGGGGCCTTAGTATTAACAAAAATTCAGGCCCTGATACTGGTTACTTGTACAGTATCTTCTAAGTAACCTGGTATAGTAGGTCCCTAAATGTTCCTTCGGTAAGCTGTAACCCAAACTCTTAAGAGGACGAGAAGCATACTTACAGAAACCTCTTCTCCTACAAGAAGTTCTTCAACAACAACAGTTTCCCCAGCTGCTCCAAAAGTCTTATCCTGCATTAAAAATCATCTTTAATTTCTTTTGTCTCCATTTGTCATTTCAAAGAACAATCAAACCTTTGTAATCCTCCCAAACCAGCAAGGAAAAATACATCTGGAACCCATCTGTTCTGTTTCCATCCTTCATATCAGACATGTTGGCAATGTTGAATGCTTTCCCCCCCCTCACTTTTCATAATACAGACATGCTCTTGAAAGTTTATAAACTCAACATTGATACCACTTGGGTTATTGACTGGCAATTCCTCATACCGTTTTTGTTTTAAGTTTTGAACCAATATTATTTCAGACTGAAACAATGATTCTCAGCCTTGAAGAGCAGAAAATCCACTTTGTTAACACTTACAGAGGAATGCGAGAACATCGCTCCACGGAAATGTTTGCATGCTGACCATATATTAATGCAGTGCACTGCCAAGGCAACTTTGTGGCTCTCTGAGGCCATATCTACACAATCACTTTTGTCGGTATAACTTATGTTGCTCAGGGGTGTGAAAAAATTTAGCAATTATCTTCGAAAACACATGGAAGATGGGAAAGATGCCAGAGGACTGGCAGAGGGGAAATATAGAGCCAATCCGTAAAACGGGGAATAAGGTCAACAAAGGGGAATTACAGTCCAGTCAGTTTAACTTCAGTACCCGGAAAGATAATGGAGCAAATAATCAAGAAATCAATTTGCAAACACCTAGAAGATAATAAGGTGATAAGTAACAGCCAACATGGATTTGTCAAGAACAAATCATATCAAACCAACCTAATAGCTTTCTTTGACAGGGTAACAAGCCTGGACAGGGGGAAGCAGTAGATGTGGTATATCTTGAATTTAGTCAGGCTTTTGATACTGTCTTGCATGACCTTCTCATAAACAAACTAAGGAAATTCACCTTATAATAGCTCCATCTAGGTTGTATGTATAACTAGTTGGAAAACCGTCCCAGAGAATAATTATCAGTTGTTCACAGTCAAGCTGGAAGGGAATATCAAGTGGGGTCCCTCAGGGATCAGTCCTGGGTCCGGTTCTGTACAGTATCTTCATCAATGATTAAGATAGTGGCATAGAGAGAGTACACTTATAAAGTTTGTGGACGATACCAAGCAGGGAGGGTTGCAAGTAATTTGGAGAACAGGATTAAAATTAAAAATGACCTGGACAAACTGGAGAAATGGTCTGAAGAAAACAGCATGAAATTCAATAGAACAAATGCAAAGTACTCCACTTAGGAAAGCACAGTCAACTGCACAAATTCAAAATGGGAAAGGACTGCCTAGGAAGGAGCACTGCGGAAAGGGATGGGAGGGTTATAGTGGATCACAAGCTAAATGAGTCAACAGTGTAACTCTGTTGCAAAAAAAGTAAACATCATTCTAGGATGCATTAGCAGGAGTGTGGTAAGCAAGACACTAGAAGTAATTCTTCCCTTCTACTCTGTACTGATTAGGCCTCAGCTGGAATATTGTGTCCAATTCTGGGTGCCACATTTCAGGAAAGATGTGGACAAATTAGAGAAAGTCCAAAGGAGAGCAACAAAAATGATTAAAGGTCTAGAAAACGTGACCTATGAGGAAAAATTGAAAAAAAAAATGAGTTTGTTTAGTTTGGAGAAGAGCAGACGGGGGAGTGAGGGGGGACAAGAGAATAGTTTTCAAGTACATAAAAGGTTGTTGCAAGGAGGAAGGTGAAAAATTGATCTCATTAACCTCTGAGGACAGGATAAGCAGGAATGGGCTTAAATTATAAATAAATTAATGGAGATATCCTATCTCCTAGAACTGGAAGGGACCTTGATAGGTCATTGGGTCCAGCCCCCTGCCTTCACTAGCAGGACCAAGTACTGATTTTGCCCCAGATCCCCAAGTGGCCCCCTCAAGGATTGAACTCACAGCCCTGGGTTTAGCAGGCCAATGCTCAAACCACTGAGCTATCCCTCCCCCCCAGTTGCAGCAAGGGAGGTTTAAGTTGGACATTAGGAAGAACTTCCTAACTGTCAGGTAGTTAAGCAGTGGAACAAATTGCCTAGGGAGGTTGTGGAATCTCTGTCATTGGAGGTTTTTTTAAGAACAGGTTAGACAAACGCCTGTCAGGAATGGTTTAAGGACTATTACTAGTCTGCCTTGAGTGCACGGGACTGGACTAGATGACCTCTTGAGGTCCCTTCCAGTCTATGAGTCTATACGCTTAGCTTTACAGGTATTCCATTGGGATTAAAGCACACATGTACAGTTAAGCATATGCTCAAGTGCTTTGGTGAATGAGCACCTATAGCTGAAGCTGCATGTTCAGTTTCAAGGACCTTTTTCTTTAGTTTGTCTTAGCCAGTTTAATCATAGGAGTACTGTTAGAGTCCTGCCAGTTCTGTAATAGCAGGGACACAAAAAGGATGGAGAAAAAGCAAATCCAAAAGGAAGCAAGTATGAAAATGGGATCTTATTTATGCCCACAGAGATTGTGCCTGGAAAGAGAATGCTTCCTGAAGGAATCAAATATTGTATTCATTCATACACACCCAAATAGTGTGAGTGCAGCGTGAGAAGGGATAATCTCAGACAACTGGTGGATAAGATCCTATGGCAAGAAAATCTAGGGGGAAAAGGAGTTCAGGAGAACTGGTAGTTTCTCATGGAGACAATATTAAAGACAACTGCAAACTATCCCGATGCAAAGGAAAGATAGGAAGAATAGTAAGAGGACAATATGGCTCCATCAGGAGCTCTTTAATGACCTGAAAAATCAAAAGGACTCCTACAAAAGTAGAAACATGGATGAATTACCAAGGAGGAGTAAAAAAGAACAGCACAAGCATGTAGGGACAAAATCAGGAAGGGTAAGGCACAAAATAAGTTATACCTTGCAAGGGAGATAAAAGGGAAAAAAGTAAAGCTCCTTTAAATTCATTCAGAGCAAGAGAAAGACAAGGAAAATGTAGGTCATCAACTTAATGGTGAGGGACAGCTAATAACTGAGGACATCAATAAGCCTGCGGTGTTTAATGCCTATTTTGCTTCAGTCTTCGCCAAAAAGATTAATGGTGATCAGATACTCAACACAACTAATATTAACAAAAAGGGGAAAGCCAAACCAGGGAAAGAACAAGTTAAAGAATATTTAGGTAAGTTACATGTTCAAGTCATCAGGGCCTGATGAAATTCATCCTAGGTTTATTTAAGGAACTAGCTGACGCAATCTTGGAACTCTTAGCAATTATCTTTGAGAACTCATGGAGGACAGGTGAGGTCCCAAAAGACTGGACCAAGGTAAACATAGTACCCATTTTTAAAAAGGGGGACAAGGAGGACCCAGGGAAATATAGACAAGGCAGATACCTGGAAAAAAATTAATTATTCAACAATCAATTTGTAAGCACCTAGAGAATAATAATGTTATAAGGAACAGCCAGCACAGATTTGGAAAGAACAAATCATGCCAAACCAACTTAATATCCTTCTTTGACAGGGTTAATGGCTTAATAGATGGGGGAGAAACAGTAGACCTGATAGATCTTGATTTTAGTAAAGCTTTTGACACAGTCCTACATGACACTCTCATAAACAAGCCAGGGAAATGTGGTCTAGATTAAATTAGTATGAGGTGGGACCACAACTGGTTGAAAGACCACAGTCAAAGAGTAGTTATCAATGGTTTGCTGGGATGGCGCATCTAGTGGGATCCTGCAGGGGTCAGTCCTGGATCTGGTACTATTCAATATTTTCATGAATGACTTGGATAATGGAGTGGAGAGCATGCTTATAAAATTTGCAGATGACATCAAGCTGGGAGGGGGTTACAAACACTTTGGAGGACAGGATTAGAATTCAAAGTGACCCTGACAAATTGATGAATTGGTCTGAATTCAGCAAGATAAAATTCAATAAAGACAAGTGCAAAGTAATACACTTAGAAAGTAAATATCAAAAGTACAGAATGAGGAACGGGCTAGGTGGTAGTACTGCTGAAAAGGATCTGGGGGTTATAGTGGATCACACTGAATATGAGTCAACAATGTGATGCAGTAGCAAAAAAGGCAAATATTCTGGGGTGTATTAACAGCAGTGTTGAATTTAAGACACGGGAGGTAATTGCCCCTCACTACGTGGCACTGGTGAGGCCTCAGCTAGAGTACTGTGTTCAGTTCACGATGCCACACTGTAGGAAAGATATGGACAAGTTGGAGAGAATCCAGAGAAGAGCAACAAAAATGATAAAAGGTTTAGAAAAGCTGATCTATTCAGAAAGATTAAAAAACTGGGCATGTTTAGTCTTGAGAAAAGAAGACTGAGGAGGGACCTGATAATAGTTTTAAAATAGTTAAGAGCTGTTATGAAGAGGACTGTGATCAACTGTTCTCTACGTCCACTGAAAGTAGAATGAGATTTAGGTTAGATATTAGTAAAATCTTTCTAAGTTTAAGGACAGTTAAGCACTGGAACAGGCTTCCAAGAGAGGTTGTGGAATCCCCATCACTGGAGGCTTCTAAGAACAGGTTGGACAAACACCTATCAGGGATGGTCTAGTTTTACTTGGTCCTGCCTTGGCATAGGGGGCTGGACTTGCTGACTTTTTGAAGTCGTTTCCAGCCCCACATTTCTATGAATCTATAAGTTGTGTTAGGCTAATGTATGTTCCATGTAAATCACACAAAAATGCCTTTGATGTTTTGCTGTCGTTACTAATAAACATAAAATTCTCAGGCAAAATGGGTATTTACATAACATTGCAACTCACCTGCATGATTTCATGCACAGCTTTGCAGGCTCCCTCTTTGTTAGTAGCCACAATTACTCCTTTGCCAGCAGCCAGACCACTAGCTTTTACAACCAGGGCAGGAAAGTCCACGCTTATTTAAAAAAAAAAAAAAAAAGCATGACTGAGGGATTCCATAATAACCTGTCAGCCTCTGATGCATTTTCAAGTCCAAGCCTCCTACCTTCATGGATTTTGAAGGTTGAAAATAAGAGTTCATAAGTTCACTATATCACAATAGCCATTTAACTATGATTGAAAAAAAACCCACATAAAATCAAGTGTCTTCCCCTGTCAACCCACTTCACTACACTATTTCTGGTTGCCATTTCTTTCCACTGTTATCTGACACTACTTTTCTGACAGGGAAAAGAAGCATTTTATTTGTTAGCAGTGCAGACCAATATTATTACTGAGTGAGCGGGACTGACTTCTAACTAGTGCAGTGGTGGGCAACCTCCGGCTCGTCAGGGTATTCCACTGGTGGGCTGAGAGAGAGTTTGTTTACATCGACTGTCTGCAGGCATGGCCACCCGCAGCTCCCAGTGGCCACAGTTCACCGTTCCCAGCCACTGGGAGCTGCCGACAGCTGTGCCTGTGGACGGTCAATGTAAACAAAGTGTCTTGCGGCCCACCAGCAGATTACCCTGACAGGCTGCATATTACCCACCACTGGAGTAGTGGATCATCAACAGGATTGCTAATGAAGCTTCAGTTGCAGAATTTGCATTACTAGTAATAAAGCATGAACCAGAAAGAACCCATTATGATTTTCAGATCCCAATCTAGGTTTGCACGGTTGGCAAGAAAAAAAAAAAAACCCATCTTTTCCCTTGTAATCTGAGCACAGTTGAACTGTCATTGAAGAGCAATAAATGTAGAACTCGTATTGATGCCATTTTTGCAGGGTTACTTTTAGAGTGTCTTTTGAAGATATGAACATTGTGCCACTACTGAAAAGAATAACTGAATGATTAGTGGGTTGCCAACTTTAGGTGCTTAACATATTGTAAACACACTACTGTAATGATAATAAAAAAAAGACTAAACATGAAAGGCTGTTTACCTGGTAATAAAGCTACAAGCGTCTTCAGGGTTGGTGAATGCTTTCCATCTTGCAGTTGGGATCCCACGCCGGTCCAGAAAGGCTTTAGCAAAACTCTTACTAGTCTCTAGCTGAGCTGCCTTGGCTGTAGGACCAAAACATCTAACCCCAGCTCCTGTCAAGTCATCCACAATGCCTAGCAATCAAGAGATTTAAGACTTATTATTACGACAGTAATGAGCTGGTTTATAAGAGTTACAAGTTAATGAAGTTGTTGCTTTGTATAACCACTTTGACACATTAGTGAGTAACAGCTACAAACGCTGTGCCATGTATAGGATACATCATGGGGATTGTGCCAATTTTACCTCATGGACCTCAAGGGCAGCGTTTGCCGTAACTAGCAGAGGACGATCTGGGCTTTAGAACTCTTAGGTCAGAATTTGTTGTTGCACCATGTAACTGCAGAAACACCACTTTAACAGATACAACTCCTTTTCCCCTTTATTACAGCTCTCAGCCGAAAAGTCCATAGTAATCACTGGGGGAGAATATCGCACGAGGTGTGAGAATCAAACGAAAACTTACAAATTCTATAGGTAAGTTTCATATGTTGACTTCCAAATCAGTCAGTTGTATTCAAAAACATTTCATTTAATAAGTTAGTTATGGTTGCTAAGCGACAACATTGACACATCATTTACAAACCCAAGCACTTAAAAGAAAAGATCTGAATAGTTAAGGACATCATAAATTTTAAACTACATGCATAAGAACCTTCAGAAATGTGCATTTCATCAGAATACAACCATCTGGAACTTCAGGGAACAATGGGCCTGCATCTGTTCCCAATGAACACATTTGGACACTTGCTATTGACTTCAGTGGGAAGAGAAGAAAGCCCAACATTCCATTAACCTAGGGACCTTGAAAGTCCTTCCCCCACCCCAGATATGAAACTGGCCCTCAAACAAAAAAATATAAAATAAAAAAAATACACTGAGAACATCTGTTCAGCAGAGAAAGTTATAATCGGGAGATTCTGGTTTCTATTCCTAACTGCCTGCATGACTTTGGGCAAGTCAATTAGAGACTGATTTGCAGAGATGCTGTGCCCACCCACAAATCCTATTAACTTCAACAAACATTGCAGGTATTCAGCACCTCTGAAAATCAGACCTTTAATCACTCTGTGCCTCAGTGCCACATCTGCAAAACAGAATATTAATACCTCCCTACTTCACAGCATAAATCAGTTAAAGTTTACAAGGTGCTCAGATACTATAATGCCACAGAAAGCCTCTAAATAAAGACATAATAACTGTCCTCAGCAGTGGTAATTTTTTCTAGCACATCTGAAGCAATAAATTAAAACCCATAATTCCATGAATATGGCAATAAGTGGGTAGAACTTTAATAATTTATTTTAAATTTACCAGCAGCAAGAGGAACTTCTGGGCCCACCACCACAAGTTTGATCTCATTGTCTTTGCAGAACTGGACAAGAGCGTCATGATTACTGATTGAGATGGCTGTCAAAAGATGCAAGAGAAATTTAAACAGAGTATAATGAAGAACAGAAGCTTTACATATAAAAAGAGAAAGCTTGCAAGAGACTAGATATCAAATTGTGTGATGAAAGCTCTGCAAAAAGGCAATATTATTCCACGACTTTTATCAAGAATAAATCCAAAGTCGACAGTGGGCTGAATCACCTGAACTCACACAGTTCTGAGCTTGATTGGTCATTTGCAATGGGAGCGACAGCAGTCTGAAGCTATTCTCATCATTTGAGAAACAGAGCAAAAGCATTACACCCTCTTAGTCCCGGGATATTTTGCTTTAAGCTTTTTTCTCTTTTCATGATGTAGTGTTACTAACGAGGGTGCTATGCTGCATGCTTACAGGATGGGAAATATACTGAGAAAGGTGAGGGGTTTGCGGTATTTTAGGTTGCCACAAAAACCAAATTAAATCCACAGGATTATATCCTGATTGTTTAAACCCCTGAGATTAACAATACTGCAACTGGCAAATAAAAGCATCATATCAGACTGCTGCATCCCTGCTATGTGCTCACCCCAGCTCTAGGTGAAATTCCCTCTTGTGCCCAGCTTCTACGAAATGCAGCCAAATAAAAGGTGCTCTGTCAGAGAGACCTGATTATGGATTTCTGATTCTCTGTCCTAGCACTGGCACAGGTTAGAATAGCTCAGGGGAAAAAATCAAGACATTATACGTCTGACTGTATGGTCTTCCTGCAGGACTCAGCTAAAAACAGACATTATGACATACAAAATATTAGCAGAGGATCCACAGTATGCGCGAATGTCCCAGCAAGAAAGAACAATGAAGGAGTCATTTTGTTCATGTATTATTCCAAAATGCACCTGTTTAGTGTGCAACATAATTTTCATGACGGTGCAGGCTGAAAGGGAATATTTTTGTATTCTTTCTGAAACCATTCATTTGGCATATGACTATTGTATTCTATCCTGAAGAAAGGAACACAGGCCAGAGTTTTCAAACCTAGGTGCCTAAAGTTTGACTCCTAACTCCATATTCAGGCACCTAAATAAAAATGTCATCAGAAGTGTTGTACACCCAGAAATCCCAGTGAAGTCAACAGGTGCTCATCATGTTTGCAAAACAAAGCACTTTTACTCTGGTGCCTAAATATGGAGTTAGCAGTCTCACTTCAGACACCCAGGTTTGAAAATTTTGGCCACTATGACTAAAGTTCGGGAAAACTGTTATTAGATTTTTTTTTTTTTTTTTAAAAGATCTGATATCCTTTTGTACCTCAATGACTTGCAAAATAAGTTACCCATAAAGCCACTTTTTTTGAGAGATGGGTGTTGTTTAACTGTGATCGGATTATAAACCTTTTGTGAAAGAAAATTTTTTTAATCTTTTAAATTTGCATTATTTCCCTTGGAAAAATCACAAGACATGGGATTTCAATGCTAATTAAAGGGTATCTCGTGCATCCTGCTGTACATTGCTGCCAAAGAGAGGGAAGGATAGACTTCCAGGACCAAATCTTGATTAGAATGAAGTCAGTGGCAACACTCCTATTGACATACATGGGGAAAGGATTAAATCCTCATGCTTTAGAATATAATAAGGCTCACGTGCCTCTGTGTAATTATTTCTCATTTTCTCACGCACACTAGACCGAGTTCCTGGCCCAAGCAGCAAATCTTGGCTCTACAGCGATGTAAGGGGAGTGTGGGGAAGTGGGATGAAGCCTTCCCCCACAAGCCACAGAATATTAATTCACACCTCCTCTCAAATCCAGGTTATGCCCCTCTAATGCCTGAAGGGGCTTAGATTTACCCCTTAACACACATTCAATGAGGCTCCAGTCCAGCAAAGTACTTAAATGGGTGTTTGAGAGGACTATTCAAGTAGCTAAAATGATGTTCATGCTTTGTTGGATTGGGGCCGGAATCTCCAATATGTAGATAGATGCATCATTTTTTTTACTGGGAAGATGACAGAAAAGTGTAGTAATTCTTACAACAGTATTCTTTAAATGACATTTAATTTAATAATCTGGATCTTATGCGAACTGGCTTTAACTTGATTTAACACAGGGACAAACCTCTTTGTTTAACATTGTGGATGCAGAGGGATCATATGATTTCCATGTGAACGCTCATTCCCTTCCCCTCACCCTCAAAGACAAGCAACAGATTTGTTCTGTTTGGCTGATGACACTGCAAACGGTCAAATAAGACAGAGAACAATAAATATGGCATTTCTTTGGTTGAACCATCAGGTGAAGTAAAAGTTACAGATCAGTGGTTTTCAACCTGTGGTCCGCAGACGTCTGGGGGGCCGCAGACTATGTCTAAGGGGTCCGCAAAAGATTATCGTTACCATAGAACAGTGGTTTTCAACCTGGGGTCTGCAGACTATGTCTAAGATTTCCAAAGGGGTCTGCACCTCCATTCAAATTTTTTAGAGGTCCGCAAATGAAAAAAGTTTAAAACCACTGATCTAGAGCATTTATTTTACATACAGAATGTGTGAAATCTGTCATGGCTCATGTTTTCACAGGAGGTAGTAGGCAGATTTTGGTTGCATGCTATACAAGCATATATACAGCATGTATGTGTATATAATGCACATCTACACATATACTGCATTAATCTTAATTGTATGTGTAATAACATATTTCAAAGTATACAGTTTATGGCTATGTTCATTGAAATATTTGGAAACATAAGCCCATCATTAAAATATTCTCTTCAGCGGTGTGATCTAATGGAGCAAGTAATTCCTGGCTCCCTCTCCTGGACTGAGTAATTATTCCTGCTCTCCCACTGAATCATTGTGTGACTTTAGGAAAGTCACTTAAGCCAACATTTTCAAAAGCCACATCCAATTTTGGATGCTCAATTTTAAATAGCTTAGGTCTAACTTTTATAATTGATGACTACCAATTCAAGCCAACTGATGCTGTAGGTACTTAAAACCTCTGAAAAAGGCACCTAGAATTAACCTAACCTCATTATGTCCCAACATGTAAAACATGGATAAGAACATTTTCTTACCTACAGCATTCACCCTTAAAAACTTGCTAATCTCTTAGGTAACTAAATAAGCAATATCTCAATACACACCTAACATTCCTTGTGGGCACAAGTGTAACCCAGATTACACACCTGTGCAGGGGGAGTAAGGAAGCATAAGGGGAGTAAGGCGGCACCAGAGTGGTGTCATAGGCAGGCTAGGAAGGATTAGATTTTTAAATTGGTAAATGTTGATTTCACTGTATATATTGTTTATTGTATTGATTTTTCACAGTTACAGAAAACCCTGGGGTGGGGCCAGACAATTGTTATTTAATGACCGCAGATGTTGAGATTCGAAAAGTTAAGCTTCATCACCATTAAACACAAATTGTACATTTTGATATGATGTTGACAAAGTAAATCACCTTAAATCCAACTCTAATAACTTCTCAAGCAGCATTTTTCTTACTTCGCTTATCTGTTAATGTCTGTTATGATGATGGAAGTATTTTGTCTGTACACACATAGACAAAATACTTCCATCATCATAACAGACATTAACAGATAAGCGAAGTAAGAAAAATGCTGCTTGAGAAGTTATTAGAGTTGGATTTAAGGTGATTTACTTTGTCATCATCATATCAAAATGTACAATGTGTGTTTAATGGTGATGAAGCTTTAACTTTTCGAATCTCAACATCTGCTGTCATTAAATAACAACTGTCTGGCCCCACCCCAGGGTTTTCTGTAACTGTGAAAAATCAATACAATAAACATTGATATTATCCATCAAAATTATGAGCAGGCTTGGCAGGATTCAGACATTTCTTTTATAGACAGCAGCCTCTGCAGGGCCCCTTGCTACACAAGAGGGTGGGTAGTGGGTGGTTTCTTGCCTCCACCTCCCCAAAGCAACACCAGCATAGCTGAGCTGGTGCAGAGGGGGAAATAATCTGCACAAGATAAATTACAGTCTGAGTAAAGCTTTTTTAATTACTTCTCACCCTATCCAAACATCACCTTTATAAGCATTCAGGGTCTGAAACATAAGAACTCCTATGACACTAATAGATAGAACCCTACATTTATCAATGAACTATCAGTTTAGGCTCAACTACTGGTATTACACATTTAAAAACAAACAAACAAACAAAAAACCCACACTATTTTAGGTTCTCTTTTTTGTTTATTACCTGAATTTGAAATTTTTCCATTATTGGCTGTTCCTGCATTTCCTGGAGCGACTAGCACTCGTTTTATATGTGGTGACTGTGCTAATTTCCAGGCCAGGGCATGTTCTCTGCCTCCGCCACCAATCACAAGCACTTGATCAGCCATCAGTCTGTGCAAAACAACCAAAGTAATAACATTCAGGTTAGGAAAGCAACAACATCATTGTGTGCACTCATCAGCTAATACCTTTGGTCTGCAGAGCAGCAGAGGAACTCACTGCAAAGGCAGATGCCATTTTTGCCTGTTTCACATAATTGTTGTCCTGCGGTTTTGTGTATAAATGTGGTGAAGAAAGCAAGGTAACGATAGCACTGGCTCAACCAAGCACAGCACAGTCCCCATAGAAGTTTTCCCACTGAGTTCTGCCAATGCACATCAACACGAACCTCCTATACCATTCTTGGTTCTCTCCTTACCAGACTACCAACTGTACCAAATTAAACAGTAGTTTTATGACATAGATAAATGTTCACTAGTGACCTGGCTGTGATTAATCACAGTACATTTTATATTGTGACCTAAATAGGTTTCTGAAGAATGTGAAAATGTCAAAGATAAAGTCTCTTTGGACTAGTGAAGAATTATTTGCTAGTCCAGGGTTAGGCAACCGACGCACAAGAGCTGATTTTCAGTGGCACTCACACTGCCCGGGTTCTGGCCACCCATCCGGGGGGCTCTGCATTTTAATTTGATCTTAAATGAAGCTTCTTAAACATTTTAAAAACCTTATTTACTTCACATACAATAGTTTAGTTTTATATTATAGACTTATAGAAAGAGACCTTCTAAAAACGTTAAAATGTATTACTGGCACGCAAAACCTTAAATCAGAGTGAATAAATGAAGACTTGGCACACCACTTCTGAAAGGTTGCCGACCCCTGTGCTAGTCTGTCTAGTGGTGTTGCTAAATGAGAGAGCTCAAGACTTCTCACGAGTGATGTCTGAAAATCTTCTTAATACCTTATATGAAAATGAAAAAGTCAGAATGATGAAACAGGGAAACGTCTTCCAACCTCAATCTTCCTCAGGATAGAGCAACCGCATTCCAAACAAAGCTTTACAGACGAACACATGAAGCGCAGAATGTCCTGCTAAAACACAAAGCGGCCTGACCCTGCAAGGAGCTGATCCGGGGTCTGTTCCAACGTTCCCCAAAAAACAGTGGAAACACTCCCTTTGATTTCAGTGAGAGTTAGCTGGGGGAACCTCCAAATGAACTAAGACTTACTCACATTATTTCAACGGGAGTTGGTAATGCTTACAGTCTTGCACGCTAAGGCTCAGCCTTTGCTACAATAAGAAGCTAGTTGCTATAGTAAATAAGACATTACTTAAGCATTTCAGTGACATTTTATCTTTACATTAAGTTTCTAAAATAATTAATAGAAATAAATAGGTATTCTAACTTGGAGTTTTTGAAAAAGAAAAAGCTACATTTCCAAGATATTGACTAAATAATCTATAACCGGGGTTCTCAACGTTTTTCTTTCTGAGGCCCCTTCAACATGCTATAAAAACTCCACAGCCCACCTGTGCTACAATTGTTTTTCTGCATATAAAAGCCAGGGCCAACGTTAAGGGGTAGCAAACAGGGCAGCTGCCTGGGGCCCCACGCCACAGGGCCCCCCCCCCCCATGAAGCTATATTGCTCAGGCTTCTGCTTCAACCCCGAGTGATGGGGTTCAGGGCCCTGGGCTTCGGACCCATGTGGTGGGGCTTCAGCTTTCCACCCTGGGCCCCAGTGAGTCTAATGCTGGCCCTGTTTGGTGGCCCCCCTGAAGCCTGCTTGCAGCCCCCAGACCTCTGGTTGAGAACTACTGATCTATAATATTCACAGCAGTCCAGTCTATCAGTTAGACCTTGAAGAAGCCATCCAGTAAAGGAGAATTCATTTAAGCAGAATGCCAGTAGCTACAAACCGGTGTTGCTAAGCCTGAATGTAAAATGTACTAGCGGCAAGAAAGAGTTTTATTTTTTTTAAACCACAATACATACAAGGCAGTAGTTAACTCTGTCTATTTGATATGTGTATAAACAGTATTATTAAATAGTGAAAATAAATTTTTAAAAGCTTTCATGCAGAGGAAAGCAACCACAGTCACTTTAATTTAATTCTTTTTAATTCTTAACAATAAATGTCATGTGGTCAATAAGGGGGTCTTGTGTCTTTGCTGTCCAAACCATCTTACATTCATTAGGAGAAAGAACACCAATTGAATAAGAATTTTACTCAAATTGAAAAACCAACACTGTGTTGTAATCTTAGCAAACATGGCACTTAAATTCCATTTGTCTTCCTGCATTTCTTCCATGAAGAAGCTGGTGACCAGCCCACTTTTGTACATGTGTACAGTTTCACCCAAAGCAGGGCACAGACAAAAAGCATTTGGCACAGTATTCATGTTGGACATGCATACACACAAGCTCTATTTATAGAAGGCTAAAGACCAGAACTTCGATGTAAAAGGGTAAGAAAGAACTGTCAGAGAGCTAATCTCCCCAAAAAATTCATAGATTCCAAGTCTAGAAGGCACCATTGTGATCATCCAGCCTGATCTCCTGTACAACTCAGGCCATAGAAATTCCCCTAATAATTCCTAGGGTGTATCTTTTAGAAAAACAATCAATCTTGATTTAAAAATAGTCAGTGATGGAGAATCCACCATGACCCTTGACAAATTGTTCCATGGTTAAAAAGTGACTTACAACAGCTGGGACTGATAGCAGGGTTTCAGCCAATCAGCAGGACAAGGTATGTGCCTCATATCCAAATCAGCCATATTTCATGAGAAATGTAGTTAGTCTGCTGAAAGCCTGACTCAAACCCTGCTATCTTCTCTCCATATAGCAGCATCATATTTTTGCTCCTTTCGGTGACTAGACACTAGAAACTTGTCTTTCCTGGGAATTGTTACTATTCAGGGCATGGCTTCCACTACAAAGGGATCACTTGGTGTAATATCGTGAATATATATGAAAAAGCATGTTTTTAAACCTAAAAAGTCTTAATAGCAAATTGTGGGCAGGAAGATCCCGCACATTTTCCAGAAGATATTTCAATTCTATATGCAATAACATTTTTAAGTCTTGTACCAAATAGAAGACTCCTTCAGAGATGGAACATTTTAACAAAAACAAAAATAGAGTTTGAAGAATAAAGAAAAACCATGAATAAATCAGGTAAGCAAGTAAAAGAAAAAAGGGAAGAAAGGTTAAGGGACTGGCCACAGTGAAGGATAGTAATCTAAGAGGAAAACATTTTTTTCTTCTTTAAAAATAATATAATGTATTAGACAGTTATCTCTTATTCCTAAATGAGTCAAACCCAATAAGCATGTTCCCATGTCAGTGCATGGAACCTCATAGCAGAACAATACAGACTTGAAGAGCAAGGTTATCACAAGAGCCACAGAAATTAAAATACACGCTTTAAAGATTTATTTTGCAAAAATCACTCCATTAGTGCTTGACACAGAGGCTGAAACGAGGACAGAGAATATACTTAATGCTAGATGACGCTGATCTGAGAGAAGGGATACTCAGTAGCCAGACACAATGACAAAAGAGAAAGGCAGTCTCCAGTTAAGTTGATGCACCCATTCCCAATGCCACCACCCCACTGACTACACCACACCAATGAGATAATTGTTGCAGATTATTTTATGATTCACATTTGAGCTAATAAAAACCTCAGTCCAGATTTTTGGTCCCTCTAAGACCCCTTTGCAGCACTCCTGGGGCACAGAGGATGCATGAATCTGGCTTCTGATGAGTCCCATGATGTAAGGGGAAATCCCTAAGTGTCATCCAGCAGGCCAGTGCCAGAAGTGGAAATAGAACCCAGATCTCCTAAATCCCAGTCCAGTGCTTTCTCAGCAAAATGACTCTAGAGGAGGGTGACATGGCAGAAGCAACAGATGATAAAAATGACTTTGGCAGGGGTGGGGGGAAAGGATTAGCTTTTTAGAAGGAACTCAGATCATTATGTCATAACAGTTAAACCTTGTCTCAAAATTCTTCTTCATGTACAAGCAGTCACCTGAAGCCATATTCTGCATCCTAATTTAGGGAAAACACTCACTGAAAAACCTGTACTAAAAATCAATGGGAGTTTTGGTGGCCTCATCCCAACAGGTACTCAAACCTGCAACCCTAATTATATTCAGTGAGTTGAGAGTGCTCTCAGGATCCAGTCCTAAATAAAGATTGCAGAATAAGGACTAGAGAGAATAAAGGAAAGAAAAGAAGCATTTTCCTTCCTGTCAACATATATACTTACATACTGAAAGTAAATATACTTTAAAAAAAGATTATAACAAATATTAGCAAATTTAACCACTAATTTCAAGGTTCCCTAGCTGAATTTAAAGAATTTATGAGGACAATACCAATTTTGGTAGTACTCCAAATTTGCAAACTGAGGGGAAAGAATAAAAGAAGGTTAAAGATCAAACCACGATAGGTCAAAAGTTTAATATTCGCTTTTTAAAAAAACAAATATTTTCCTACTTGTTTAAAGCCAAAAAAATAAAACAGTGTAGCATTTATATAATATGAATAACAAGCCTGTATGTATGCATAATGAAAAAACAAAAATTTAAATTTCTAGTTTCTGAGCTGCAATTCTGACCAAGAGTAAGAACAGCTATTTTTAAATTCATATAAATAAAAAAAAAATCCTATTGCCCTTATAAATAATAAAACAAGCAGTAGAAGAAGCAATTTGCAGTTACAATAATTACAGTGCTAACACCACAGTGTTTAAATTAAACGCACCCACCCGAGTTTGTTATAGCTATATAAGAACAAACGTTGCTCATCTTACTCATGCAAGTAATTCAGTTGAAAGGGAGGGCTCACATAAAAACACAAACATTGCTGTTCCTACAACAGTGCAGAGGAAAAGCCATTTTACGGAAGATCAAACACCACAGACCAAGCACATGGCCGAGATCACAGAATAAATCTCCTCTTACAAATTTGTCTCTTAAAACATTGTTTCTTTCAAATGCCTCACTACAGAACCTACACGTGCAACTCGGTAACATCCATGCAAGATGTGCGTTAGATAGAACACATTTCTAAAAAATTAACGAAACACTTACTGAAACAAGAGAGCAGAGCACGTCCGCCCGTCAGACTACTCGACCTTTTGCGGCAATTTCTGCAAACGACAGACAAGTTCCCAGAATTCTCTAGCAGCATGCGCGTGCTTGATTAACCCTTTAGGCGGAGGAAAGGAAAAAGCAATGAATGGGAGGGATTGTAAACGGAGAAAGAGAACTTTTTATACTAATAAATCAAGGAAATAAGAAATAGAAAGCTGATAGTGAATGCCACTAACAGTTCACAGTCTATCTATGCATGAAGCTAGGGATTTTACAGTCATTTATTTACAGCAGATGACTCTTTTGACGCGTACAGGCCTTGGAGTTGCAAGGAGCTCTGGACAGGAGGATCGATGTGTCCCTAGTGTGCCCCATTGACTTCAATGGGGCTTTTCATAAATATAGTGATCTGCCTATGTAGATCTGATTGCATTATCCGGGTGGCAGTCTAATAGACTGTGAAATAATTTCCCAAGGGAAGTAGTTGAGCCCCATCCTGGCTACATTTAAAACTAGATAGGACAAACACCAGAAAATGCATGACAGTGAATAATTTTCCATTGTAAGGTTATGGACTACAGCTAATAGATCTTTTTCATCTCTAGATTATTTGATTCTCTGATATAATGGAGGAAATATAACACCACTCTATAGTGAAACATTGATAGTTAATGGGTTAATTGGATGATACCCTACTAAAACTAGTACTGTTTACTATTTTACTAGGGCAAATGCTCTTGGGAATATTATGGTATTAAATAACAACAAATAATCAATTCCTTATACTTATTGTATATATAGGCTTTAATTATGAAGAATTGTGGGGATACTCTAGCATGTTAAATTTAGCATTCAAATGGTACAAAGGCATAGGTGCTGGAACTAGGAGTACTGCTGCACCCGCTGTCTTGAAGTAGTATTAACCAATCCAAATACATGGTTTCCACCTTCAGCACCTCCATTATAAAAATTGTTCCAGCAACACTGCGCAAAGGTGTTATTCATTTTGCTGCAGTTTCTTTGCTTTCCAAGAGTCGTAATATAGTTGTGAAGGACTCACTCTTTGCTGAATTTTGCTCATATCTTGATAGGAGTAAGTAATTCCTCTGAATGCAAATAGGAGTGTGTATGCATGAAAAATTATATGCTCTAAAAAGGCACAGTATCATGTTGCATCAGATCTTTTTAAATTATGAGTATCAAAATAAAATATCCGTTTATTAAATACTTTTACATATATGTGTAACTCAAAGAATCATTGGTTTAAAAAAAATCCCATACTCAAGCTCTGGAGTAGCTTTCGTCTTATAAGTGGTACGATTGACTTCAATGGAACTACTATGAGGAGAAAATTTACTTCAGAGCATAAACAATTGCAGTATTGGGCCCTAAACTGGTCAACAGTAATTGATATATATATAATCACTATGGCCTTGTATGAACTAAAAAAAATATGTTTTTTTAATTTGAGTTTGCTTAATGGAACTAGTTCAATTCAGTTGAAAATCTATTTACTACCAATCTAGATTAAGTTGTTACACTGTCTACACTAGTGTTAAACTGTTTTCAATCGAGCTAAGCTACTTTGATTGCGCTAACTCAATTGAAACAAAACATCTTTTTTCAGTCGAGACAATGTCTATGTAAGCAAGATTTGAAAAAATGATTCAGTCTGACAATTTTTCACACCAATGAGATTTCTTGGTAATCCTCTCATTCTTGTCTAAAGTATGTGTGATATTGTCAGAGTAGTATCAAATGCTTTAATTCTTATTTATCAAAGGTGCCTCTGGCAGAGTTATAAGTGCTGTATAATTATTAAAAACTGAATAGATCTATTATGGTATAATGAAAATCTTTTGATGACAATGTGGTTATATCCAATAAGCTAAAAGATCCAGTAACATCTAGCCCAGTATCCTGTTTTCCTACAGTGGCCAATGCCAGATGTTTCAAATGGAATGAATAGAACATGGCAATTGTCCATCTATATATCCCATTGTCCAGTCTAAGCGTCTAAGCATCTGGCAGTCAAAGGCTTAGGGACACCAGGAGCATGGGGGTGCAGCCGTGACCATCTTGGCTTATAGCCTTGATGGACCTTTCCTCCAGGAACTTTAATTATTTTTTGAATCCAGTTATAGTTTTGGCCATGACAACATCCCCCGACAGTGAGTTCCACAGGTTGACTGTGCATTGTGTGAAGTACTTCCTTTTATTTTAAACCTGCTGCCTATTAATTGTATTTGTTGACCTTCGATTCTTGTGTTATGCAAAGGGATAAATAACACTTCCCTATTTACTTTCTCCACAGCATTAATGATTTTATAGACCTCTATCATATTCCCCCAATAATAATAGACTATAAATAAGATCTCCACAGCAATTGATTTGCTGTCAAATTAGTGTAGGTTGGCTTTCCAGAAACTAACACATGCAGCTTGTCTTGAGGACATATACTATGTATAGAATTTACTTTGGGTAAATTAATATTTGAAAATTTAACTTTGTCACTCAAGAATACAGAATCATCACATAACTGTATGCCATCACCCAATTTGCTATTTTCTCTCACAGACCAAATAAGGAAAGGGGTAAGGCTGCATCAGTGGAACACCAAAATATGTGTGTGAGAAAGTGCTTTGGGGATAATATCCCCAAATATCTGCCACAAGGGCAACTGGATTTAGTGCAGCTGATCCGTTTGTAGTGATGATCTAGTAAAACATTTCCCAAACCAGAGACTGTCTGGCTAGCGCAGCTAAGGCAGAGGCTGACTTTCAGGTTGGGGTTTATTTATTTATCTGAATTTAGTTTCTGGATTCCGGTCTCCCCGACAAACCTACAGACGCAGGTCAGATCCAGACTTCCTAAGAGCTGGTTTTCCCTCACATGGTCTCTCTGTAAACACGCTCTGCCCTGTGCGTGACTTTACACAGCTGCTCTCTGTGTGTGCAGCCATCAGCGCACGGAGCCGCGCCGCACCCCCGGCTGCAGCGGTCACCCGCCGTCTTTCTCTCGCGCACGGGAGGCGCAGGGGAAGTGCGGGGCCTGGTGCGGCGGCGCTGCCTGAGCCCCATGGCGGAGCTCCCACGGGCTGCGGCGGGCTCGGGCCCGGCCGGAGGCGGCAGGCTCGGGCTCCAGGCGATCACGGCCCCGGATCCCCGGCCTGCGCGGAGGTGAGTGGTGCCGGGCGTGCGGGTCTCCCGCGGGCGGGCAACCGAGCCCCCGCCGCGCGCCTACAGGCGGACGCGATCCCGGGGCAGCCCCCGCCCGGGCCGAGCCCCATGTACTGCCCCGGTGGGGGAGGGGAGAGGGATCTACGTTTCATCCCGTGGGTGGAGGGGCAGCGCGGCCCCGCGCCCACCGGCGCCCTGTGTGGATGGGGGGGGGGCGGGAACTCGGTGCAGTAACATGGCTGCCGGGGCCCATCCTCCTCCCCGGGCACCTGCGGGGGGAGGGGAACGTCCACGGGCCTTCCCCCCCCCCAAGAGAGGCTGCGCTCTATGGTTCCCTGTGGGGGTAGAGCGGTTGATTGACGTCCCGTCATGCCGCTGGTTCCACAGAGGGCGACCAATGGCGGGAGGGCATAAAGGGAACGCGTCGGGGGCTGGCCCGTTGCTTCTTGCGCTGGTGCATTGTGGGGTAGTGGAGGACCCGCGTTGCGGATGGAGGGGGAGTCGAGCCGTGGGGCTGTCATGGCGACTAACATCGAGCAGATCTTTCGGTCCTTTGTGGTCAGCAAGTTCCGGGAGATCCAGGAGGAGCAGGAACAACAGCAGCAGCTGGGCGGGTAACGAGCCGGCTCGGGGCCGCGGGGAGGCGGAGTGGGACGGGAGCCTAGTGGGAGCGGAGTCGGGGTGGGGGCGGGGAGCGGTGTCCAGGGGGCAGTTGCGGGACGGGGACAGTGGGAGGGAGGGTGGGCGCGGGGAGGGATAACTCGGGACAGTTAGGTGGGGGAGGGGCGGCCGTTGCGGGTCACTCGAACATACAGGGCCTGGCCCAGCGCTCAGCGGCGACATCCGGTTATGGTGCAACCAGGCCGCTGCCCCTCCGGGCGGTCAGTTCTTCAGTGAAAATAACAAGTTTGGATGGGCTAATTTCGCAATGCTTTGATGCTCCTCAGAACACGTGCACGCTGGTGTGTTTTCAGTCTGAAAAAGAGTGCTTGGTGGGGTGGGTTTTACTCTTTTTTTGGCGAGGGGAGGGAAGAGGGAAACGAAATTTCTGTGTTGCGAAAAGGCCTGGGATGAAACAGTGAGAAAATATTTTCTTCCCTTTGGCATAGTTCTAGTGACTAACAAAGTATTTTGTCTAAGAACGCAGTAAGTAAAACAAACTGAAAGATTAATATTTCACTAAAGTGCAAGGCCTCTTCAGGAGGCTAAAGTATTCTTTAGAAGGTTTGGCTATAAGAAATGTGAATACATTACCTTTAAAAAATAAAAATAAAGCTCGAAATTACTTGAATTTTGTTAATATTTTTCTCGGTTAGTGGAAAGGTAGAAGGCCAGCAGAATGGTGAAACAGTCCCAGCTGAGCAAGCAAACACTTCAGATGACACAGTTACGGGTGCTGGGAGTCTTCAGAATGATCAGATAGTTCAGAAAATAGAGGAAGTACTGTCTGGGGCCCTTGATACAGAGCTACAGTGTAAATCAGGTAAATGAAAATGCTTAAACATTGCAAATATGTTTTTCTTCAAGGGGACACCATCAAGAGTAAATCTAGTCAGTATTTTGAAAATGAAATAAAAGTTTCTAGTGCTACTCTTGCCGTGCACTTCCCTGATACTTTTTATGGTTTTATAATATTTTACATATATGTAAAAATGTAATATATATTTTACATATATAGTAATCCTCTGAAACTGATTATCCATATAGTGCTGTCAAGTGCACAAATTAAGAGAAAAGTAATCTTCTGCCCCTTATTTCTTTGTTATATTAATATTAAATTTTATTTGTGACAGTAACAGAATAAAAAAATCAGAGAATATAATTTTTTTCTTAATTGACAAATGCCTCTTTAAAGATTACTTATGAAATAAGGCATGTAACAATTCATAAGTATCTTCTTCAAGGCATTGTTGTGCAGTTCTAACTCTGGCAAAACTTTCTGAAATCAATGGAAGTTTTGCCTGAGTAAGGTCTATAGGATTACTCCTCACATCATTTATCAAACTACAAAATTGTATGACCAAGCATATTAATCAGATAGCAAGGTATGAAATAAAGTAATTTAATGGTGGTGGTATTAGTGAATAATGTACTTATAATTGGAAAAAAACAGGCATTCAGCTTTCTGTTGCTTCAAATGTAATACACTAAATAAAATGCCTGTATAGACCCTCTGATAACAATGAATCCAGCAAAAACGAGTCCTGCAAGCATTGCCTACATTTGAGTAGTTCCAGTGATTTCAATGGGATATTCACATGAGTAAAGTTACTTGTATATGTAAGAATTGGCAGTATTGGGGTCCTACTTGATTACAAAAAATGCATTTTCATTGTTATGTCATGGAAATGAGAGGACTGCTGTGCACTTGGTAAGTATAGACTCTGTTTCCACAGAAGACAATGTAGAACTTTGTCGTTGATCTTTGATCTGAATAATCGCAAAGGCTACATTTGCAATTTTTTCTGATAATGTTTCTTCTTTCCATAATGTACTATGGCTTTTCTACACTGAGCATTTTCAGAAATCTTCCTTGCAGTTGGTGTAGAACTGGTGTTGGTTGAATAGTACAAGGAACAGTGGGAGCACTAGTGCAAACTGGCCATTCGTGTTTTTAAAACTTGTCTAATTCTTCTCAAAAGAAGACTAGATAATTTGGTAGTAAAAAGACTTGCAACCATTATGCGCTAATGCGCCGCCAACCAGCAATGGTAAAGGTGAAGCTACAGCAGTGATTTGGGATTTATTGAAAAAGTTGTGCAGGAAAGGACGCTGACCCTATATTATTGATACTCTTCATGGCAGTTGAAGGAACATGGATAGAAATGCCTTTTTTTTTTTTTTATATTAACACTAATATAGGCCTTAGTCATACAAACACTCATGTGTGTAAAGTTACGTGCATGTTTTCATGATCAGGGCCATATGCGTTTTATAGTATGCCCATCATCATAGAATCTGAATGTTTACTTTTGATATCAACTCTTTTATTCCAAGATCACTTTCTCCTTTTAAGTATTGTTTTGAGGATAGAAGTAAATCGTAGTCCTCCGTTACAGCTTAAGGTTGCTGGGTTGCTGCAACGTACAAAAATTTTTTTTCAGTGCAATTATTTTTTTAAAGGAACCTGGCAGACTAGAATTATATACTGTATAAAAAATGTTTTTACTAATTACACTTTAGTGCCCAATTCTGCAAGTATTTACCTGCTTCACATGCCCTTGGTTTCAGTGGCACTACTCATAGTTAAGCATGTGTGTAAATCTTTGCAGGATTGAGGCGTACTTAAGGGGGCTTTACGATGTTTGTATACCTCCCTGCTTAAGCGCTTTGTGTATTTCTCAAGTTCTCTCAGATTGGGTAATGAAAGCTAGTGAATTTGAATTGTTTTATTTTTAGCTTCTGATCATTTTTTTGCTAGTCTTCATGTACGAGCAAATGCTGCAATGTGTGGTTGCAAACTTTTTTTTTTTAAAGAAAAAGTGTTTCTATTGGAATTAATAAATAACCTTGAGAAATTTTCTTAAATATTTGTTAAGGCTTTTTAAACATACACATTCAATTTTAGGAAAATGTTGACCTATCACTTAAAAAAAAAAAAAATCTTAAGACATGTATTTTAACAACTAAAGTAAAAGTTTTGTTGAAGTCTTTTTCTTGGATAATGCAAATGGCACATTTTCTTCACAGTTGTGTAATTTTGTAATATGTGCTATTTTTTTCAGGCATAGTCTTTGCTGTCTTCCAATCATTATAAATGTTTTAGCTACTGATCAAAGGTCAGCTGCTATCACATCAACTTAACAGTCTTATTTGTTGTTTTAAGTATAGAAATCCTACCAAAAAATTGGCAAGAGGCAGTTTGAAGATTGGTTTAATTTTTTTGAAAGCTAAATTTTTGGTTTTAACCCAGACATTTTAAGCCAGTGGGTCCCCAACCTTTTTCATCTGGCGGGCGCCACATGACGAGCCACGGAGGACTGTGGTGGCGGACGAGCATCCGCCGAAATGCCGCCGACAAATGGCGTCATCCAGAGGCGTCATCACTGAAATTTGGCGGCATTTCAGTGGATGCTCGTCCACCGGCCAGTACCGGGCGCACTTAGACGCCCCGGCTGGTGCCATGGCACCCACAGGCACCACGTTGGGGATCCCTGTTTTAAGCTCTTACTGAGGGAAAATGTAACTCGTGATGTTATCGTAAAAAATGTTGATTTCAGGTTGTGTATAACTTTATGTGCACCTGTGCCCAAATACTGGTTTAAAATATTTTATATTTGAATTTCTTTTTATAAAATTAGTTTTAAATAAATGTCCTTTTTTTTTTAAGGTGTGGAGGAAGATTCAGTGAAAAATAGCTCTTCATCTACAAAAAGAGGCCCTACTGACGAAGTAGAAGATGAAATTCCAAGAAAAAAATCAAAAAAGAACAAGAAACACAAAAGCAAGAAGAAGAAGAAGAAAAAGAAGAAGAAAAGGAAGAAAGAAAAAAAACATAAAAAGCAGCCAAAGGAATCAAAATTAAGTGCACAGTATGGAGAGCATGCAGATTTACAACCTGCTTCTCACTCAAAGACAGAAAAATTGGGCTCAAAGTTGATCACACAGCATGGAGGGCATGCAGATTCAGATCTTGCTGGTCAAATGCAGCCAGAAGAATTGGGCACAAAATTGAGTGCAGAGTACATGGGGCATTCAATTAAAAGACTCACACCTCATTTGCTATCAGATTCTGAATCATCTGTGGAAAAACTTGGGAGTGAAAAAACAAACTTGGCCTTGACTGATATACACAGTTCAGAAACCAGCAAATTGGATACCCAGGAAGAAAATACTAGTACAATGAAAATTCAAGAGCAAGCTAAAGTAAAATTATTGGTGAATAAGACTCATGAAAGTATATATCATATAGCTATTAATATGAATGCAAAGGGTGGACCTTTACCAGTTAAAGACACTGAAAATGGTACTGTGTCTACCAACAGAACTGGAGTTGCTGGTAAATCTGAAATTGAAAAGGATTTGGAAGCTATTCCAGCCTCTGAGATAACAGAAGAACTAAAAGATTCAGAAGCTACTCTGAAATCGATGGGCATGGTGGAGGTGAAAGAATTAGAAACAACCTTAGAATCTGAGGCCATGGCAAAGATTAAATTTTCAGAAGCAATTCTAAAATCTCTGACTATGGCGACTTCAGAGGGTTTGGATGCCCCTCTAGAATCTGTGGCCATAGCAGAGGTGAAAGCAACTCTAGAATCTGTGGCTGTGACAAATGATTTGGTAGAAACTCCAACATCTGTAGTTGTAATGGAGACGAAAGCTTTGGAAGGAACCGCAGAATCTGTTGTCATGACAGATATGAAAGGTTTGGAAGCCACTCTAGAAACTGTGGGTGTGTCAGAAGCAAAAAGTTTGGAAGGAGGGCTTGAATTTGTGACTGTGCCAGATGATTTGGTAGCAACTTCAAAATCTGTGGCCAAGGCAGAGGTGAATGGTTTGGAAGCAATACCAAAATCTGCATCTATGGGGGAGGTGAAAGGTTCAGAACCTGTTGTGAATGCAAAAGATTTGGAAGCAGCTCTAAAACCTGCAATGGAGAGGAAAGATTTGGAAATAACTCCAGAATCTCTACACATGGAGGAGGTGAAAGGTGCAGAAGGAGCCCTAGAATCTGTGGCTATGGCAATAGATTTGGAAGGAACCCTCAAACCTGCTCCTCTGGCAGAGGCAAAAGATTCAGATGCACCATCACTGTCTCCGCAAATAGAAGATATGAAAGAGTCAAAAGGATTCCTAGAATCTGTGGCCATGGCAAAAGGTCCAGAAACAATCCTAGACCCTGCAGGGGTGACAGAGGTGAAAGATTTGCAAGAAATTCCAGAATCGCTGCACATACAGGATATGGAAGCTTTGGAAGCATCCTTAGAACCTGTGGTCATGACAACAGGTCTGGAAGTGGCTCTAGAACATGTGGCTGTGGCGAAAGGTGCAACTCCACTTTCTATGCAAATGGAAAAAGTGAAAGATTTGGAAGGAGCCCTAGTAGAATCTGTGGCAGTGGCAAAAGGTTCAGAAGCAGCCCTAGAACATGTTGTCTTGGCAGAGAATAAAGGTGTGGAACCAACTTCACTATCTCTGCAAATGGAAGATGTGAAAGATTCGGAAGGAGCTCTAGAATCTGTTGCCATGGAAGAAGGCTCAGAAGCAACCCAAGAACCAGTGACAGAGGCAAAAGACTTGGAAGCAATCTTAGAATCTGTCTCGGAGGTGAAAGGTTCAGAACCAGCACCTCTGTCTCTGCAGATGGAAGATGTGAAAGGTTCAGAAGGAGGTGTAAAATCTTTGGCCATGGCAAAAGGTTCAAAACCAACCCTAAAAGCTGTGGCTGTGGGGGAGGGAAGAGGTTCAGAAGCAACTCTGCTGTCTCTGGAAATGGAGAATGTGAAAGATTCAGAAGGAGCCCTAGAATCTGAGGCCGCGGCAAAAGATTTAGAGGCAACTCTAGAACCGGTGGCAGAGGTGAAAGATTCGGAAGCAATGCTTCGGTCTCTGCAAATGGAAGATGTGAAAGAATTAGAAGGAACCCTAGAATCTGTCATGGCGGCAAAAAGTTCGGAAGAAACCCTAGGGCCTGTGGCCAGGGTGGAGGAGAAAAGTGCAGAAACACCTCCACTATCTCTGCAAATAGAAGATGTGACAGAATCAGAAGGAGTCCTAGAATCTATGTCTGTGGTGAAGTTGAAGGCTTTGGAAGCAGCCTTTGAGTCCGTAGTCATGGTAGAGGTGAAGGATTTAAATAAACTTGTACAAGCTGAGTCTGAGGTCACAACTCAGTTTAAAGATTTGGAAGCAATTCCCAAATTTCTGTGCATGGAGGGAGATTTGGTAATAACTCCAGAATCTGAGACAACATCAGAAGTGAAAAACATGGAAATAGTTGGACAATCTGAATCACTGGCAGAAGTGAAAGATTTGGAAACCACCCCAGAATCTGAAGCAGTGGCAGAGTCAAAGGATTCAGAAACAACTACAGAAACTCAGGTGCTGATGGAAGTGAAAGATTTGAAAACAATTCCACAATCCCAAGTCATGACAGAAGTAAGTGACTTGAAAATATCTCCACATACTGAGGTGGAGGTGATGAAAGATTTTGAAACAGCTACAAAGTCTGATGCCACTATAATAGAGATGGAAGATTCTGAATCAACTCTGGAATCTAGGGCAGTAGTGGAAGTGAAAGATCCGGAAGCCACACCGGAATCTGAGGCAATGACTGGCATAAAATATTCTAAAAAATGTCTAGAATCTGAGGCCAAGGCAGAGTTGAAACATTCAGAAGCTACCCCAGAATCTTTACACCTTACAGACTTGAAAGATTCTGGAAAAACTCCGGGACCTGAGATGATGATGCAAATTAAAGATTCAAAAACAATTCAAAAATCGGAGCCCGTCACTCTGGTGAAAGATTCTGAAGCTAGTCGAGAATTGCTGCATATAGTGGTAAAAGATTTGCAATCAACTCTAGAACCTGAGACTGTGACAGTGGTGAAAGATTTGAAGGAAACTCTAGAGTGTGAGATGGTGGTGGCGAAAGATTTGGAAACAACCCTAAAATCTGAAGTAGTCATGGATGTAAAGCATTCTAAGGCTGCTCCAGAATCTTTGTATAAAGCAAAGGTAAAGGATTCAGAAGCAGTTCCAGAATCTCTCTGCTCATCGAAGGTGAAAGTTCCAGAACCTGCTCTAGAATTGGAGGCGGCAGCAAAAGTGAAAGATTTGAAAGAAACCCTAGAATCTAAGGTCATGGTAGATGTGAAAGATTTGGAAGCTGCTTCAGAATCTGTGGTCAGGATGAAGGTAAAAGATTTGGAAGAAATTCCAGAACATTGGCAGCCAGTGGATGTGAAAATTTTGGAAGCATCTCTGGAATCTGAGGAAACAGAAGAAGTAAAATATTCAGAAGCAACTCCAGAAGCGCAGGTGTTGACAGAGACGAAAGATTTGGAAGAAACTCTGGAAACTCTGTACACTGCAGAGGTGGAGGAGTTGGAAAAAATTACAGAATCTATGCCAATGGTAGAGGTGAAAGAATCTGAGGCTGTGACGGATCTGAAATTCTCAGCAACAACTCTAAAATCTGATAAAACAGTGGAGGTGAAAATTTTGGAAGATACACCAGAATCTTTGACAGTGGAAAAGATACAAAATTCAAAAGCATATGTAGAATCTCTGCACACTGAGGAAATGAAAGATTTGGAAGCAGATCTAGAAGCTGAGGCTGCAACAGATCTGAAGGATTTGGAAGAAACTTCAGGCACTGTGCAGGTGAAATATTCAGAAGCAGTTTTGAAATCTGTGGGCATAGCAGAGAGAAAACATTTGGAAACAACTGTAGAAAGTCCTAATGCAGTGCTAGATTTGGAAACAGTTTTAGAATCTCAGCACATTGTGGATCTGAAATTTCCGGAAACTCCTGAGATTCCTGAGTTAACAGTGGAGGTGAAAGATTCTGAAGCAGCTCTAGAATCTGAGGCTATTACAGAGGTATTGCGACCTATTCCAGAGTCTGTGGCCACGGTGGAGGTGAAAGATTTGAAAGCAGTTCCAGATTCTCTTCACACAGTAAACATGAATAACTTGGAAGCAACTCCAGAATTGGCGGCAGCTGCAAAGGTGAAAGACTTGGAAGCAGCTCCAGAATCTGTGGTGGCAATAGCAGAGGTGAAGGATTTACAAGCAGCTCCAGAATCGGCAGCAGTGGCGAAAGATTTGGAAGCAGCTCCAGAATATGTGGTGATGCTGGCAGAGGTGAAAGATTCAGAAGTAGTTCCAGATTCTCTGCATACCATAGATGTGAAAGATTCTAAAACAATTCCAGAATCTGTGGTAGTGGTTTCAGAGGCGAAGGATTCAGAAGCCGCTCCAGAATCTGTGGCGGCAGTGGCAGAGTTGAAATACTCAGAAACATGTCCAGAATCTGTGGTGGTGACTGCAGAAATGAAAGATTTAGAAGCAGCTCTGAAATCTGTGATGGTGGCAGAGATGAAGGATTTGAGAGCAGCTCCAAAATCTTTGGCTGTAGAGGTGACAGATTTGGAACCAGCGCCAGATATTCTGCGTCCTGTAGATGTGAAAGATTCTGGATCAACTACAGAATCTGTGATAGCAGCTGAAGAGGTGACAGATTTGGAAGCCGCTCCAGATTTTCTGCACACTGAAGATGTGAAAGATTCTGAAAGAACTCCACTATCTGTGGTAGTGGCTGCAGAGGTGAAAGATTCAGAAGCTGCTCCAGAATCTGTTGTGACAGTGGCAGAGTTGAAATACTCAGAAACAAGTCCGGAATCTGTGGTGGCTACTGCAGAAATGAAAGATTTAGAAGCCGTTCTGGAATCTGTGGCAGTGGCAGAGGTGAAGGATTTGCAGGCTGCTTCAGATGCTGTGGTGGCGGTGACAGAGGTGAAAGATTTGAAAGCATCTCCAGAATCTTTGGCAGCGGTGGCAGCAGAAGTGACAGATTTGGAAGCAGCTCCGGATTTTCTGTGTACTGTAGATGTGAAAGATTCTGGAACAACTGCAGAATCTGTGATAGCAGCTGAAGAGGTGACAGATTTGGAAGCAGCTCCAGATTTTCTGCACACTGAAGATGTGAAAGATTCTGAAAGAACTCCACAATCTGTGGTAGTGGCTGCAGAGGTGAAAGATTCAGAAGCTGCTCCAGAATCTGTTGTGACAGTGGCAGAGGTGAAATACTCAGAAACAAGTCCGGAATCTGTGGTGGCTACTGCAGAAATGAAAGATTTAGAAGCCGTTCTGGAATCTGTGGCAATGGCAGAGGTGAAGGATTTGCAGGCTGCTACAGATGCTGTAGTGGTGGTGGCAGAGGTGAAAGATTTGAAAGCTGTTCCAGTTTCTCTGGTGGCGGTGGCAGACGTAGAAGAGTCAGAAGGCACTCCAAAATCTGTGGGGGTGGCTGCAGAGATGAAAGATTTGGAAGCAGCTCCAGAATCTGTGGTGACCATGGCAGAGGTGAAAAATTTGGAAGCACCTCCAGATTCTTGGTATACAGTGTACGTTAAAGATCCAGAAACAACTCAAGAATCTGTGGCAGTGACAGCAGAGGTGAAGGATTCAGAAGCAACTCCAGCATTTGGGGCGATGGCGGCAGAGGCGAAAAATTCAGAAGCAGCTTCAGAATCTGTGGCAGTAGCGGCAGAGGTGAAGGATTTGCAAGCTGCTCCAGATTCTCTGGTGGCAGTGGCAGAGGTAGAAGATTCAGAAGCAGCTAGTGTTTCTCTGCATACTTTAGGTGTGAATGATTCAGAAGCAGCTCCAGAATCTGTGGTGGCTATGGCAGAGGTGAAAAATTTGGAAACATCTCCAGATTCTCTGTATACACTGTATGTTAAAGATTCAGAAACTACTCAAGAATCTGTGACAGTGACAGCAGAGGTGAATGATTCGGAAGCAACTCCAGCATTTGGGCCAGTGGCGGAAGAGGTGAAAAATTTGGGAGTGGCTCCAGTATCGGTGGTGGCTGTGGCAGCGGTGGAAGTTTCGGGAGTGGCTCCGGAATTGGTGGTGGTTGTGGCAGAGGCAAAAGATTCCGAAGCGGCTCCAGGATCTGTGGCAGAAGTGAAGAATGATGATCTTTTTAAAAAAAAGAAAGCACATGAAAAAAGTAACAAGAGTAGTGATAAACATAAACAAGATGCAAAGAAATTAAAAAGGAGTAAATCTAAATCTCTTTCACGATCCAGGAAGCGGAAAAAAAAGTCCAGGTCACGTTCTGTTTCTAAACATTTGAAATATAAAAGAGCAAGGTCTAGGAGCAGAAACTACTCAGATTCCAGAAAGAACCATTCCACATCTTATGACAAGTCTAGATCCAGATCTGTGGAAAAAAGAGGGGGCAAAGACTCTTCCTGGAGGTCCAGACGCAGGCGCTCCAGGTCCTCTGATGGTCTCAAGTCAAGATCCAGATCCATTGATAAAAGGGAAGGCAAAGACTCTTCCTGGAGGTCTAGACGCAGGCGCTCCAGGTCCTCTGATCGTCTCAAGTCTAAATCCAGATCTGTTGAAAAAAGAGAGGGCAAAGATTCTTCACGGAGGTCTAGACGCAGACGCTCCAGGTCCTCTGATCGCCTCAAGTCTAGATCCCGATCTGTTGAAAAAAGAGAGCGCAAAGATTCTTCACGGAGGTCTAGACGCAGACGCTCCAAGTCCTTGGATCGTCTCAAGTCTAGATCCAGATCTGTTGAGAAAAAAGGGCACAAAGACTCTTCCTGGAGGTCCAGACGCAGACGCTCCAAGTCCTCTGATCGTCTCAAGTCTAGATCCAGATCTGTTGAAAAAAGAGAGCGCAAAGAGTCTTCACGGAGGTCTAGGCGCAGACGCTCCAAATCCTCTGATCGTTTCAAGTCCAGATCCAGATCCAGATCTTTTGAAAAAAGAGGTGGCAAAGAATCTTCCTGGTGGTCCAGACGCAGACGCTCCAAGTCCTCTGATCGTTTCAAGTCCAGATCCAGATCCAGATCGGTTGAAAAAAGAGGTGGCAAAGAATCTTCCTGGAGGTCTAGACGCAGACGCTCCAAATCCTCTGATCGTCTCAAATCAAAATCCAGATCCAGATCTGTTGAAAAAAGAGGTGGCAAAGAATCTTCCTGGAGGTCTAGACGCAGACGCTCCAAGTCCTCTGATCGTCTCAAATCAAAATCCAGATCCAGATCTGTTGAAAAAAGAGGTGGCAAAGAATCTTCCTGGAGGTCCAGACGCAGACGCTCGAAATCCTCTGATCGTCTCAAGTCAAGATCGAGATCTGTTGAAAAAAGAGGGGGCAGGGACTCTTCATGGCGGTCTAAACGTAGACGTTCCAAGTCCTCGGATCGTCTCAAATCTAGATCCAAATCTGTTGAAAAAAGAGGGGGCAGAGACTCTTCACGGAGGTCTAAACGTAGACGCTCCAAATCCACCGATCATCGCAAATCTAGATCCAAATCTGTTGAAAAAATAGGTAGTAAAGAGTCTTCACGGAAGTCGAAACGTAGACGTTCCAAGTCCTCTGATCGTCTCAAATCTAGATCCAAATCTATTGAAAAACTAGGAAGCAAAGCGTCTTCATGGAGGTCCAGACGCAGATGCTCGAAATCTTTTGATGGTCTAAAGTCTAGATCTAGATCCAAATCTGTTGGAAAAAGACAGAGCAAGGAGTCTTCACAGAGATCTAGAAGTAAACACTCCAAGTCTTTTGAACATCACAAATCTAGATCCAAATCTGTTGAAAGAATAGAGGTACAGGAACCTTCACGGAGGTCTCGAAGTAGCCACTCCAAGTCTTCTGAGCCTCACAAGTCCAGATCCAAATCTGTTGAAGAAATAGAGGTACAGGAACCTTCACAGAGATCTCGAAGTAGCCGCTCCAAGTCTTCTGAATGTAACAAATCTAGATCCAAATCTGTTGAAGAAATAGAGGCTCAGGAGCCTTCACTGAGGTCTCGAAATAGCCACTCCAAGTCTTCTGAATGTCATATGTATAGATCCAAATCTGTTGACGAAATAGTGGTTCAGGAGCCTTCACAGAGGTTTCGAAGTAGCCGCTCCAAGTCCTTGGAACATCAACAATCTAGATCCAAATCTGTTGAAGAAATAGAGGGCAAAGAATTGTCACAGAGGTCTCAAAGTAACCGCTTCAAGTTTTCTGAATGTCACGAGTCCAGATCAAAATCTGTTGAAGAAATAATGGTTCAAGAGCCCGCACAGAGGTCTCGAAGTAGCCGCTCCAAGTCTTCTGAGCCTCACAAGTCCAGATCCACATCTGTTGAAGAAATAGAGGCTCAGGAGCCTTCACTGAGGTCTCGAAGTAGCCACTCCAAGTCTTCTGAACGTTGCACGTCTAGATCCAAATCAGTTGAAGAAATAGAGGTGCAGGAGCCTTTACAGAGGTCTCGAAGTAGCCGCTCCAAATCTTCTGAACATCTCCAGTCTAGATCCAAATCAGTTGAAGAAATAGAGGTGCAGGAGCCTTTACAGAGGTCTCAAAGCAGCCGCTCCAAGTCTTCTGAACGTGTCACGTCTAAATCCAAATCTGTTGAAGAAATAGAAGCTCAGGAGCCTGCAGAGAGGTCTCAAAGGAGCCGCTCTGAGTCTTTGGAACGTCAAATGTCTAGATCCAAATCTGTTGAAAAAGTAGAATGCAAAGATTCTTCACAGAGGTCTCGAAGTAGCCGCTCCAAGTCTTCTGAACGTGTCACGTCTAAATCCAAATCTGTTGAAGAAATAGAAGCTCAGGAGCCTGCAGAGAGGTCTCAAAGGAGCCGCGCTGAGTCTTTGGAACGTCAAATGTCTAGATCCAAATCTGTTGAAAAAGTAGAATGCAAAGATTCTTCACAGAGGTCTCGAAGTAGCCGCTCCAAGTCTTCTGAACGTGTCACGTCTAAATCCAAATCTGTTGAAGAAATAGAAGCTCAGGAGCCTGCAGAGAGGTCTCAAAGGAGCCCCTCTGAGTCTTTGGAACGTCAAATGTCTAGATCCAAATCTGTTGAAAAAGTAGAATGCAAAGATTCTTCACAGAGGTCTCGAAGTAGCCGCTCCAAGTCTTCTGAACGTCACACATCCAGATCCAAATCTGTTGAAGAAATAGAGGTTGAGGAGCCTTCACAGAGGTCTCGAAGGAGCCGCTCCAAGTCTTCTGAACGTGTCACGTCTAAATCCAAATCTGTTGAAGAAATAGAAGCTCAGGAGCCTGCAGAGAAGTCTCGAAGCAGCCGCTCCGAGTCTTCTGAATGTCTCACATCTAGATCCAAATCTGTTGAAGAAATAGAGGTTGAGGAGCCTTCACAGAGGTCTCGAAGTAGCCGCTCCAAATCTTCTGAACGTCACACATCCAGATCCAATTCTGTTGAAGAAATAGAGGTTGAGGAGCCTTCACAGAGGTCTCGAAGGAGCCGCTCCAAGTCTTCTGAACGTCACAAGTCCAGATCCAAATCTGATGAAGAAATGGAGGTTCAGGAGCTTTCACTTAGGTCTCGAAGTAGCCGCTCCAAGTCTTCTGAACGTGTCACGTCTAAATCCAAATCTGTTGAAGAAATAGAAGCTCAGGAGCCTGCAGAGAGGTCTCAAAGCAGCCGCTCTGAGTCTTTGGAACGTCAAATGTCTAGATCCAAATCTGTTGAAAAAGTAGAATGCAAAGATTCTTCACAGAGGTCTCGAAGTAGCCGCTCCAAATCTTCTGAACGTCACACATCCAGATCCAAATCTGTTGAAGAAATAGAGGTTGTGGAGCCTTCACCGAGGTCTCGAAGTAGCCGCTCCAAGTCTTCTGAACGTGTCAAGTCCAGATCCAAATCTGTTGAAGAAATAGAGGTTCAGGAGCTTTCACAGAGGTCTCGAAGTAGCCGCTCCAAGTCTTCTGAACGTGTCAAGTCCAGATCCAAATCTGATGAAGAAATGGAGGTTCAGGAGGTTTCACAGAGGTCTCGAAGTAGCCGCTCCAAATCTTCTGACGGTCACAAGTCCAGATCCAAATCTGTTGAAGAAATAGAGGTTGCGGAGCCTTCACAGAGGTCTCGAAGTAGCCGCTCCAAGTCTTCTGAACGTCACAAGTCCAGATCCAAATCTGATGAAGAAATGGAGGTTCAGGAGCTTTCACAGAGGTCTCAAAGTAGCCGCTCCAAATCTTCTGAACATCGCATGTCTAGATCCACATCTGTTGAAGAAATAGAGGTTGAGGAGCCTTCACAGAGGTCTCGAAGCAGCCGCCCGGAGTTCTTGGAACGTCAAAAGTCTAGATCCAAATCTGTTGAAAAAGTAGAATGCAAAGATTCTTCACAGAGGTCTCGAAGTAGCCGCTCCAAATCTTCTGAACGTCACACATCCAGATCCAAATCTGTTGAAGAAATAGAGGTTGTGGAGCCTTCACCGAGGTCTCGAAGTAGCCGCTCCAAGTCTTCTGAACGTGTCAAGTCCAGATCCAAATCTGTTGAAGAAGTAGAGGTTGCGGAGCCTTCACCGAGGTCTCGAAGTAGCCGCTCCAAGTCTTCTGAACGTGTCACGTCTAAATCCAAATCTGTTGAAGAAATAGAAGCTCAGGAGCCTGCAGCGAGGTCTCAAAGCAGCCGCTCTGAGTCTTTGGAACGTCAAATGTCTAGATCCAAATCTGTTGAAAAAGTAGAATGCAAAGATTCTTCACAGAGGTCTCGAAGCAGCCGCCCGGAGTCCTTGGAACGTCACAAGTCCAGATCCAAATCTGATGAAGAAATGGAGGTTCAGGAGCTTTCACTTAGGTCTCGAAGTAGCCGCTCCAAGTCTTCTGAACGTGTCACGTCTAAATCCAAATCTGTTGAAGAAATAGAAGCTCAGGAGCCTGTAGAGAGGTCTCAAAGCAGCTGCTCTGAGTCTTTGGAACGTCAAATGTCTAGATCCAAATCTGTTGAAAAAATAGAGGGCAAAGATTCTTCACCGAGGTCTCGAAGTAGCCGCTCCAAAACTTCTGACAGTCACAAGTCCAGATCCAAATCTGTTGAAGAAGTAGAGGTTGCGGAGCCTTCACAGAGGTCTCGAAGTAGCCGCTCCAAGTCTTCTGAACGTGACAAGTCCAGATCCAAGTCTGATGAAGAAATGGAGGTTCAGGAGCTTTCACAGAGGTCTCGAAGTAGCCGCTCCAAATCTTCTGAACATCGCATGTCTAGATCCACATCTGTTGAAGAAATAGAGGTTCAGCAACTTTCACAGAGGTCTCGAAGCAGCCGCCCGGAGTCCTTGGAACGTCAAAAGTCTAGATCCAAATCTGTTGAAAAAATAGAGGGCAAAGATTCTTCACCGAGGTCTCGAAGTAGCCGCTCCAAAACTTCTGACAGTCACAAGTCCAGATCCAAATCTGTTGAAGAAGTAGAGGTTGCGGAGCCTTCACCGAGGTCTCGAAGTAGCCGCTCCAAGTCTTCTGAACGTGTCAAGTCGAGATCCAAATCTGTTGAAGAAATAGAGGTTGCAGAGCCTTCACAGAGGTCTCGAAGTAGCCGCTCCAAGTCTTCTGAACGTCACAAGTCCAGATCCAACTCTGTTGAAGAAATAGAGGTTCAGGAGCCTTTACAGAGGTCTCGAAGTAGCCGCTCCAAGTCTTCTGAACGTGTCAAGTCCAGATCCAAATCTGTTGAAGAAATAGAAGTTGCGGAGCCTTCACAGAGGTCTCGAAGTAGCCGCTCCAAGTCTCCTGAACTTCAAAAGTCCAGATCCAAATCTGTTGAAAAAATAAAGGGCAAAGATTCTTCGCAGAGGTCTCGGAGTAGCTGCTCCAAATCTCCTGAACTTCAGAAGTCTAGATCCAAATCTGTTGAAAAAATAAAAGGCAAAGATTCTTCACAGAGGTCTCGGAGTAGCCGCTCCAAGTCTCCTGAACTTCAAAAGTCTAGATCGAAATCTGTTGAAAAAACAAAGGGCAAAGCGTCTTCACACAGGTCTAGAAGAAAACGCTCCAAATCTTCTGAACGTCACAAGTCTAGGTCCAAATCAGTTGAAAAAGTAGAGGGCAAAGAGTCTTCACAGAGGTCTAGAAGTAAGCGTTCTAAATCCTCTGAACGCAAACCACAAAAACATGATAGTGAATCGCGGTCTAGACGAAATCGGTCTCGGTCAGTAACACGTAAAAGACTGTCAAAATCTAAATCTAATCATCGATCTCGGACACGCTCTCTATCACGTTCAAGACACAGAAGGAGGAGTCGGTCAAGATCAGTGTCGAAAAGGAGACGGTCTTTATCAAGAGAGAGACACAAAAGATCTCAAAGGAATAGATCAAGGTCTGCTGATAGAAGAAGAAGAAGATCAAACTCAAGGGATCACCGAATAGTGCTCAGGTTACGGACCAGAAGTCGAACACCTATTCGACGAAAACGGTCTAGGTCAGTGGGAAGAAGACGAAGCTCTAGCAAATCACCAGTTCGACTAAGACGATCAAGATCACCTGGGAGAAGAAGATGCTATAGCAGATCACCTGACCGTCAGAGAAGGTCCAGATCATCCGATAAGTTTTCAAGCAGATCACCTAAACGTCTTACAGACTTAGGTAAGTAATGCTCTTCTCGTCAGTCATTTTCATGGCTGAGTAGTGTTGACCTATGTAAACTTTGTTCTGCCTCTGATGAAGATAATAGAATGAAACCCTAGCATTCATCAGGAATCTCTTCTAAGCAATTGTTTAATTTTAATAACAGACTTTTTGTTGGCATTGAGTATGCACTTTTAGGGGATTCAAGAGGATTCAAGTGTGTAGTTTGATTGAAAATGCAGCAGAAAAATGTGAAGGGTACAGGATTTTACAGGTTACTCCACATAGGCAGACCCCTGCACTCATGATGAACACTGAGGCTATGAGTCTTCAGGTGCAAGTGCACAAGGATTTGCCCACACATTGTAATTGTAGTATCAAGGCCTTAATGTTTTTGTTAAGATGCAGTGATTCACCAGATTCATTTTTTCCCCAAGAGCATATAGCACATTATTTAAGAAAATGGAAAACAAAATATACATGTGGGAGTCCTCTACAGTCAGCATAATGTTTCTTTGCCAGTCATATTAATTCTCTTACCTCATTCGCAGCTTCTCTGTTGCTGTTCAAAACTACCTCCTACTTTATATGAAAACAGGGAGGACTGAGCAAGTAATCTGGTTAACAGAGGATGTGAACTGGAGGATTCATGTGATGCACTCCAAATTTCCATGGGGCTTGAGGAGGAAAAATCTAGTAACTCTTCCTTACTTACTCCCCTTAGGAGCTGAGCTTCCCTGTATTGAGACTATTTCTTTTAAGTTAGAACCGTTTAAGGATGCTGGGCTGAAATCACTGAGCATATTGAATAGATCTACTCACTTTGCCACCATGCATAGGTTGTCAGTGTCCCTATATTCTATTCTGTATCATGATTCTATTCGCTATCACATGGCAATATTTGGATGCAACTAGCTGGTTCCCAAGTTGTTGAGCAGAAATCCATTATGTTAACTACACGTTTCCACATAAGACTGGTGACTGAGGCAGCCTTAGTCAGAGGCAAGACTCAAGACACCTGGGATGTTATTCCAGATGCTGGAAAGCTGTAATATGGAAGTTCATTTGCTCTTCATTGATTGCTGCCTGCATCAGGAATGACTTCCAGATCAAGATGTGGAAGACGACTTACCTAGAAATGTGAGGAACTTAAACTCTTTATTGAGGGCATGACCATAACCAAACATCACATATATGATTATAGCACTGAAAACAGCTCTTCAACTGTGTGGCAAGATGCAACAGATTTTGAGACTCTGATATGACTGGGGGGGTATCTCTTTATGCAAAAATGGAGACCAACCAAAAATTAAGGCTAAAAACAGTAATATCACACATTGTTTTCTTGGATCCTCTGCCTCTTTCCTGCCACAAGGAGCAGAGCTTCAATTTAATTTTTATCTTTGGGGAAGAGGAGGAATCCACACTGTGAAGAATTGTAGTGAGGAGTTAATATTTCTTGAGTTTCTTTTTTGCTATTGGTTATTAGATGTAATAGTTATTTTGGTAGCTGAAAGAAACTTCAGTATACTCCCACCCTAAAATAAATAAGTCATTTATATATTTTTCTTTGGTTTGTCTGTTCCTATCCATTCTCCCTGATTTTTGGAATAGTTTTGTTTCTGTTCCTTATGTGTGTGCTTTGCTTCCTGACTTCACCTTGGGCCACATCTTATGCCCCTCACTTCACTCCTTTGTCTTTTCCCTCTCTCAGCCACACTACAGGTGCTAGAGTAGCTTTATATTCACGGCATTTGGGGAGGGAGGTAGATTATTAAATTGTTCCCAACTCCAGCTAGTCTCATTGCCTGAAGAAATGAGACGATGAAGAGTTGAACAGCTCAGCATGCTGCCTTGTCCCACCCATACCACATTGTTGGAGCCAGTGGAGGGAGAAAATATCCGGAAACAAGAGCTGGTTTAGCATGAGCAGAGATGTAGCCCCTACTCAGTATGTTCAGCTTTCCCTGGGGGAGTGAGAGCACTTTTCAGGGAGGTGAGCTTCTGCCGCTGCAGTTTCACTTAAAGCTTCACTTGGAGGCCTTTCTGTAGCTGCAAGCTATGAAGCTGTGTGATCTTTTTCATTGCTTAAAAAGTAAGGGGAATCTCATCCTGATATGTGAGGGTTTACCTGTGTAACTCCTTGCTTAAGGTGGTGATACTTCATTTATTTGGTTGTTGCAGGATTTTTTGGAAAGTGGTTTGAGTCACAATTATTAGAATACACAGATATGCTTCATGTATTTCCATTACCTGACTCATTTACACATTAGAAGCCACATTTATTTTCCGTGAAAAAGCAAAATCTTGTCATGTTTAAAATTTTTTAATATGTAATAATTTTCTTAACAGTTTGAGATATATATTCACAGTGTTTAACCTATGACATAAAATGCTTGTTAAATTCCTGATTGTTTTGGTTATAGTCGGTATATTTAATATTGTCCTTTTTAGTTGACTTTCAGTGTTTTGAGATATTATTTCAAGGAATGGTTTAAAAGTGAGCTGCAAAGGATTTCAGAAAAATTGGGCTTGTGCCCCATTTTTGTTTCTTTATGACTTCTTCTTTCCCCCTCACTTTTACCTGAGAAATATCAGGAATGTCAACTCTGGTCTTCTATAGTTTTTGTGGGAGTACCTTTTACGTCTTATTGGATGAATATTGTGAACGTTCACCTTAATATAAGAGGCCATGATGTTGAATCTTTAAACAATGTCTCCAAAATGTTAATTAGTCAATTAAGTTAAATAGGCATTGACCAAAACACACACTCACTCTCTCTCTCTCTCTTTGGAATTTTAGGTATTCTTAAGGACTTCTTCCCTTCTCAGTTCATGTTTTCTTACTCTTGTAAAGTTTTTGTTTCACTGTTTCTCAAGTCACACAGACCTGAATTTCTAAAGTAAAAACCAAGCAGAAAAAACTAACACTTTTTTGGGGGTGGGGGAGGAACCCTTTAGGCCTTTATACACCATAAAGAAGCAAAAATAAAAAAAAATGCACAGACCCAATTTTTTCCTCCTATGCAAGTCTCTTTAATTATATGCCTCCTGTGATATGAAGGAAAAGTGAATGCAATGTTCCATGTTACTTTTAAATATATATAAAGTGTGAATAATATTTTGTGTATGTGTGTGTGCTGTTTTTACTTTCATAAAGTTTGGTTGGCCTGGTGGAAAAACTGATTTAGTATTGCAACAGGCCCTAAAATTATTACCGTATATACTCGTTCATAAGCCGAATTTTTTTAGTAAAAAAAGGGAAGCACCAGAGAAGGGGGTCGGCTTATGAACGGGTATAGAGAGGGAGAGGTGGGACACAGCCCCTCCCCCCAACAGAGGGAGCAAGGAGAGGCAGCACAGCCAGCAGAGACAGAAGGGAAGAGGTGGGACCAGAGTCTCTCTGCTTTTGGCCACGCTGCTCTCCCCCCAGCCTCTGGAGCAGCTGCAGCTCCTGGGCTGGCAGGCTGCAGCCGTGTGCCGCTTGGTCCCCCCACTCTCCCCAGAGCAGGCTGTGGCCGCCCGGCCCAGCCTGCTGGAACATGCTGCAGCTGCGCTGCACTGCCCGGCCTGCCGGAGCAGCTCCAGCCAGGCCAGAGACATCCTCCCCAGATAAGGTGGGAAGGGATGGGATGGGATGGGGAGACTGTGGGGGTCCTGGGCTAGGGGTGGGGTCATGTGGGGGGTGGTCACAGGGGTTACTTCCCTGACTCCCAGCTTCTCCCCCGCAAAAAAATTTCCCCACCAGTTGCTGTCCCGGCCCGTGAGGGTAAGCAGTTGGCGCACCAGGACGCTTTGTTTACTTAGGTTTACCTCCGTGCCTGTGGACGGTCGAGGTAAACAAACCATCTCAGCCCACCAGCGGCTTATCCTGATGGCCCGGGAGTCAAAGTTTGCTGATTCCTGAATTATAGGGACGGTTTATGAACGGGTTATAAAAAATTTCCATTTTTACGTCTCCATCTTGAGGGGATTGGCTTATAAACGAACCGGCTTATGATCGAGTATATACGGTATATATGTATGTCTATACATATACGTCAGCCTTCAGAAATCTTTAAAGGCCCACTAATTAATATTTAATATTCTTATAGACAAGGCCCAGCTACTTGAAATAGCCAAAGCTAATGCAGCTGCCATGTGTGCTAAGGCTGGTGTCCCCTTACCACCAAGCCTACTGCCTATTATAGCTCCAGCAAAGAAGGAGGAGAAAGTTACTCAGAAGTCAGCAAGAGATACAATAAAGGAGCTCACTGAGGTAAGGAAATTAAATTTGAAAATAACTAACCAACTGTTACTGTTAATAACTAGGTGTCTGGTCAAGCTGTAATTCTGTATGTTTAATTCTCCTGAAAGTCTGCTTGTGGGAAGACTGCAAGATTGAACCCTAATTGTTTATCATGTTTTCTTCACAACTTATATTAATATGGAAAATTTGATATTTGTCATCTTATAGCCGTCAGTCACTGACTTTTATAATTTAAAAATATAAAAATTTCACACTTTTTACTCTCTGAATCAAATTTTATCCTTTACTGCACATGTTCAGCTCCTCTAGATTTTGGTGAGACTTACCTATGCATATCCATGGACAGAATTTGATGATTAAAATTATGACCTGTACCAATTGCAGTATATTAAAGTTTTTTGTTCAGATCACGAAAGAAATCTTTGCACCTTGTTTCTTCTGTCACAGGAAACTTCATGCTGTCTGATTTTGCTAAGTTCTGGGATGTGTTCTCAAGTTTTCACACTGAAAAATTTCTATTCAAAGATGCCATTGTGTCATTTTAAAACTATCACAGTTCTGACATCTAAGCTTTTTTATGAAATAAAATAATAATTTTAGTGTTCATGGAAAAGGTGCCATTTCACATAAACAAAGACTGAAATTTGACTATCCACATATTAGGTATAACACGGTATAGTGGCAGTGCAGGCTTCCCCCCCATTGCCCCACGACACAGATGTGCTTGAACCTTGACTTGGAGGGACTTGACACAGATAATAGCACAGTCTCCAAGTATATTCAGTTTTTGGTTTCTGCTGAGACTGACCAGAAGTGTGCCATTGCAATGGTAGTTTTTGTGGTATGGCTCCTTCTCAACTCCGAATAGGCCATCAAACAATCATCAAATGGTTATAACTTCTGATTGCTGTTGATATGAACTGGAGTTGAACCAATAAGTTATAGATGATTGGCTCTAAATCTTTTTACCAATCCCCTGAGCCATGTAATGTCTCCAATTTGTTACTAATATATAATGATGAATGGTGACATTGCCACTATTTTCTCTGCTCCTTTTCATGACAGAAAAACACCATTAATTATTTTGGCTGTCAGAATTTCCAACTTTATAATGTTCTCAAACTCACCTCAAACCAATGCAGTTACAGATACCTCTGGAGCAAAAAGTACAAGCCAGTCTATAAGTAATAAATAGTAATTTGTTATTAAATGCTAGTCCACCAGTTGTTTTCAGGAAAATATCTGTTCTCTCATATTCCAGTCATAGTGTTACTGCCTACCCTAAAGTTGCTTTTACATATTCTTGGAAGAGTAACAACTTGGACTGCCAAATAGATTTATTTTTAGCACCTCCCCACTTACTGTACATTTTTAAGTTTCACTTCCACAGTATGCAAAGTGGGATTGTCCTGTTCAGTTCTTCTAACTTGCAAAACATTTCAGAGGTGTCCTAGTCTTTCTTTTAAAACTCTTGCACCTGGGAAGATTTCTGCACTGCCAGTGAAAACCAGTAATTGTTTCTTGGGTTTTTCCTTGCAGTCATTTTGTGTGGAAATCTTCTTGCAGACCAACTAAATAAGTGAGCTGTCTTTTATTATTAATAATTATTTATTATTTTATTTTATTTATTACTACTACTACTACTACTATTATTAAACATTTATGTTGTGGTGCCTAAAAGCCCCAATCAGGAGAGGGGGCCCCATTGTCCTGAGTGCTAGTGCTGTACAAGCACATAGTAAGAGACAGTCTGTGCTTTTGAAGAGCTCATAATTTGAGCCTTGGATCCTTCAAATAGCTCCATGCAGCCCCTTTGATTATACTAGGCCTCTCGATGGATAGAAGAGTAGGGCTCAAAGCCTATCTAGACAAGATGGACACACTTCAATGGATAGAGAATGTACAAGTAAATGGCAGAGGTATACGTTCATGCTAGTTGAATTTTTTTTTAAGATTTCCCCAAACGATCAACTCCTCCTTTATAATTCCTTTATTCCTGATTTTAAATATTTATGTCAACGAATTTGTCATTTCTTGTAGAAATAAGGAATGTTTCTGTCCAGATGTTCAGATTGATTGAGTTATTTTTTGGTAGAAATGCAAGAAGATTGCACAAAGCACAGATGACGTGATCGTGAACAAGCCTCATGATTCTGATGAAGAGGAGGAAGAACGCCCTTTCTACAATCATCCTTTTAAACTCAATGAACCTAAACCCATTTTTTTCAACTTAAATGTAAGTACTTTAATCAATTATAGATTATAAATGTTAATTTTGTTTTATTTTAGCAAATTTATGTAGGTACAGGAAAAACAAATTTGGTGACCCTTATCAGTGGAGGAAATTTTAGTTTGTTACAGAATTATAGTTTTTATCTTGACATGGATTTGCAATGGAATGTTAACAAAATTTCAACAACAACATACCTACTTGAATGCCATAGTAAGAGACTGGTCAAAACCCAGTGAAGTCAATGGCTAAGTTAAGAGAAACTTTTGGCGCTAGATTAAAACTCACTATTTTTCTTTCTAGAGACATTGTCTGATTAAAATTAATATATTTAAAAATAACTGATTTCCTTTAACAGTTTTTTAAAGCTAATTTTTCAGTACTTACAGTAGAACCTCAGAGTTGCGGACAGCTCGGGAATGGAGGTTATCTGTAACTCCAAAATGTTTGTAACTCTTAAAAAAACGCAGCTCCGGCTCCAACAGTTCACACTCCATGCCAGGTTCCAGAGGCAGCTAGACACTTCCTTGCAGGCAGCTTCTTTCCCGGCCTGGGCAAGCTTGTTCCCCTCCTGATTGGTGTGGGGTGGGAGGGGCACTGGTGGTGAAAACAGCTCTCTCTTTCCCCCCCTGCCCCCCCCAGGTCGGGGGAGGGGAGCGTGAAAACAGCACCTCTGGCTTACGGGAAAGCAGCACAGACCCCAGTGCTGCTCCTGCTCTGGCTGCCTTGGGCTGGCAGCGGGGGTCACAGCTTTGCCTGCGAATTTCAGTGTCTTCAACGCCTACACCTAGCTGTAAGTGGGTGCCCGGCATGTAGGGGTTGGGTTGGGGTAGGGGTGGGGACAGACTGCCTAGATGTGCCTACCTTTAAGATGCAATACAGGCAAAGTACAATATTTGTCTTTATTCTTAAAAACCTGGGCTGGTAATGAATGCTGTATATTATTGAGGTTGCCTGACACTTCCCATTATAGGATCATGTTTTCAGTTGCTTATAACTTTGCCAAACTTTAAGCATTTGGGCTGAAGTTTTCCATGCCAGATGGCTGCCTAAGGCTGAATATACTTTTCTGGAAAATTTCAACCAGAATGGTTAAGCTGTTTCCGAGAATTGAACCTAGGTAAAATACACTTTTTTTGCCCATGTTAGAAGATTCTGGCAACCGTTTAGGTTCTCTTGTTATTTTTTGAACAGCTTTAGCACCCCTATGCTTTAAATCAGAGACTTGAAATTTAGCAGGGATGTGGCCTTTGTATCAGGGATGTATATGCCTCTTGCTGTGCCCTTGAAAATCTGACCAAATATGGCCAAAATATAACACCTTGAAAAATCTTACTTCACACATGCTCAGTAGAGATTTTTTCATATTTTATCTAAAATCTCTGAAGATTTCATCCTTATTGAGCATGACTGAATCTCTCTCCGCTCCTAGTGCTGACTAGGCTTCACGGTATGGCGATCAAAGTCATGAAGAATATAAAAAAAACGTACAATTAAATGAAATACTATGTTTTTAAGGCTGGTATTATTTGTTACCCAGATAAGGCTCAGAATAATAAATTAGGCAATGTAACGGTGTAGAGATAGAGCTGCCCAGCCTGCCAGAGCAGCTCCAGCCAGGTCAGAGACATCCTACCCTGGCCCTTCCCAGATAAGGTGGGAAGGGATGGGATGGGGAGAGTGTGGGGGTCCTGGGCTAGGGGTAGGGTAATGTGGGGGGTGGTCACGGGTTATCCCCTGACTCCCAGCTTCTCCCCCCCCAAAAAATGTCCCCACCAGTTGCTATCCCGGCCGGTCAGGGTAAGCAGTTGGCGCGCCGGGACGCTTTGTTTACTTAGGTTTACCTCTGTGCCTGCGAATGCTTGAGGTAAACAAACCATCTCGAACCACCAGCGGCTTATCCTGATGGCCTGGGAGCCAAAGTTTGCTGACCCCTGAATTATAGGGTCGGTTTATGAACGGGTTATAAACAATTTCCAGTTTTACGTATCCATCTTGGGGGAGGGGGAGGTGGAGGTTGGCTTATAAACGAACCGGCTTATGATCGAGTATATACGGTACTTTATAGCTTAGAATGCAAATATATTTTTGTTGGTTTCATGTTTTCATATGCTCAAAACTTTCTGAAGTATTCACCTTTGGGGTAAAATTTTCCCTGTTTGGCTTCTCCCCAAAAGTGGATTTTTTTTATTTTTTGAAAGATTGAAGAAAATACCTTCAGCTGTTTTTTCAGGTTTGAATGAGTGGAAAGAAAATGAAATATAGAACATTTTTTCCACTTTAAAACATTCTTGAATATGTGGAAAACTTGTGACTGAAGTTTGGAATGGTCTTACAGAGAGTTTTCGGTATATTTTTTGCCAAGTTATCTACCATGTGGACACTCTTATTTTGGAGTAAGAGTGGCTTTTTTTTGGCTTAGTTTAAATCCCTTCCAAAATGAATGTCCAGAATAAGTCTGTCCACACAAGGAGTAATACCAATATAACCAGTAGTTTAAATTCATACACTACTTTCTACTGGTATAACTTCTCTGTGTATAGAGAAGCTCTTACTTATGTGTTTAGCTGTTCACAGGATCAGGACCAAACACCGGTCATGTGAGGGCTGAGCAAAGGATACTGTCATTGCTGCTCAGTTTAGAAACTAGAGGCTTAACAATAGTTAATTAGGGGGGCTAAGTTTTTGATTGAACTCCATTGAGAGTGTCAAGAACAGTGAATAGAGCACATCCTCCATCACTTGCCTTCATTTTAAATCAATCTACCAAATGCACTTCCTTGTTTATTGGGGACATTCAGCACCTCAGAATGGCAATGTCTAAGTGTTTGGACTTGCTGCATAATCCTTTACACACTGTTGTGGAACTTCTTTCAGGTACTGAGTGGGGGGTGTGTGGGAAATGCTGAAAAAGTTCTATGGCAAAATGAAAGCGGTTCTACAGTGGGTGAGTGACTGGAAGAAAACTTCTTCAGATCATACAGATTTAATTAGTTTTATACAGGACAACAAAGCATTTCAAAATAATACTGATGGACAGAGGAAGAGTTTAATGGACTGGGTGTACCAGAGAAAAATGGAATATGCTTATTGAATGTCTCGCTTCTCTAAAAGACTTACCAATATTCTAGGATCTTTGTTGCCTGCTGGTACTGTTGCCTTCATGCTGAGTGAAAGGCATCCCACTTAAAACAAACAAAACCCTTTTTCCTGTACTATTTTCCTATGCAGAAATCCTCAGTTGCAACACAGACTGCTATAAATAGCAAGGAACTTAGAAATGCTGGAGTTTGCATCTTCTCAAACTAAAACATTTTTTGGATTATATGTCAGCATTATTACAATGCAAGAAAAGTTTTTATCACCTTAAACACAGCTCAGGAAACTCTGGGACTTTATTTTTGCTGTATCCACAAAAAACTGTACCAGGAGTGAGGTGATAAGCCATGTGTTTTGTAAACCTGAAGAAGCTTCTGGTAATATATTAATTGTAGATGATAGTGTAGCTTTTGGACAGTGTATATTGTATTCTGTCTGCGAACTGATTCAGTTTAATTAGATCCCATGGTTTCATTGCTGTTAATTTTTTATTTTTGTTAATATAATAGTATTTGGTTTTCATTATATAATTAAATCTCCCAAAAGGAATATGCAGTACAAGGGGAAGAGGGTGAGGAGAGTTCTTTATGGCAATGTGTTCTCTCTTGCTAGTGTGATCAGATTGACTGTACCTTGTAGGCCCTTAGTTTCCTGACTTCTCATCTAGAGGTGGAGTCTGTTAATATCCCCTCCAGGACATCAATCCATCATCTGTGAACAACTCTAGCAGGTTTCTCTTTGGCTAGGTTTGCCTAAGATTTAATTGATCAAGATGGTGTTGTTATAGTACTACAAGTGTACATAGTACAGCAATATGCAGTAAGTGAATTGTGCTTAGCCAGCCCCTGCCATTAAGAGCTGATAACATAAAACCACAAGCAGGAAAAATATGTTGCAATACACAGATAGAGGGGAGACCTGAGAGCATGGGACTTGGAATTAAGAACCCCTGAATCCTAATCCTAGTTTTGACACACATTTCCTTCTGTGGCCTAGGCAAGTCATGTAATGTTTCTGACTGTTTCCCCATGTGAAAAATGGGTCTAAATCTTACCTACCTCACAGGAGTGTTGAGGAATAAATAATATTGTAAAGCTATTTGAAGATAGAAAGCACTATATTAGTGCTAAGTATTATTAGAACAAAGAGAGAAGTATATTCGTATAGATGAGTTTTTAGAATTTTTTTGGAAGAGAGAGAGAAGGCACTGTTCAGGAGTCAAAACTAGATACATTCTTTTTGATGTATTAATTATAATTGTTCTTTATATACATGCTTTCCAAACAATAGCTTACAGTTGTTACTTTGTATAAATTTAATTGTAGAACTATAGTAAGTTAATTTTATATGTACTTTATATGTTCCTTCGTTCTGTCTTCTCTTTATTTTGGATATACTGTACACTGTTGAAATCAGTGATACCTGCACACTTGCTCTCTGTTGTTTTTATATTTGTATATTCTGTATAAGCATCACGTGGCAAGATCTAGCTTTGACAGTGCATCTAGGTCTTGTTTTTCTTGGGCACACAACATTTGATCTTCTGTTTTTGCAGGTTTTATTCCATAACTAAGTATATGTAGCATTCTACGTTGATAGTCCACTTCAATAAAACACAAGTGCAAAATGTGTCATCTCTGTAACAGAATAGGAATATATTCTCTTCCAGAAGCAAGTAAAGATATGATGATGCTGTTAAATGATACTTTGAGTTACTTAGTTTTCAGTTTCTTTATTTACCTGCATTTTCCCCATATTTAATGCTTAAACTATATATGTGCCAGAAGATTTAAAAAGCAATCATTTTAATTGTGTGAGTACAACAAGTATTCCATTAACGTAGTTGAAGCATTTATTTTTATTTTGTGAAACGTCATGATTTTTTAATGTGGGGGGAAGGGTCCAAAGTCACATCTTGGATTTTTCACAGAGCAATCAATGTTTTCTTCATTCTTTAGAATTAGGCATTTCCTGTATTGTTCTCATCCTCAGCAATAATAATTTTCATTTATTTAGCACCTTTACTCCCTAATAATTCTAACACTGTTTATGAACTGAAAGAAAAACTACCCATTTAGGTGTCACTTCACTCATCATATGTGAAACAAGGATCCAGTCTCAAAATTTTAAATAACATCTTCCCAATTTTTAGTTCAGAGACTGTATCTTTAGAGTTTTAATTTTAATACCAGCTCAGGAGAGAAAATTGAAATAGTGTTTGGCACTCAGTGTTCACAAAACCTACAGTAATTGTTTCTATTGAATAGGACCATGTATGCATATTGTGCTTTATCATTTCCTAATCGTAAAATGCTTCTTTTTCTTTAAGACCACTCCTATCGTAAAACCAGCACCAAAAAATCAGGTAACTTTGACAAAGGAGTTCCCTGTCTCATCTGGGTCTCAACACAGGAAAAAGGAAGCTGACAGTGTCTATGGAGAATGGGTTCCAGTTGAGAAAAACAAAGAAGAAAGCAAAGATGATGTTTTCCCCAAACCAGCTCTTGCACAGGTAGGGAAGGGAAATAACACATCTTATTTTACAAAAAGAAAGCTGTTACCTGCTCGCTCTGGGATCTAGTTGTAAACTTTGTAAAGAAATTGTTCATATCAGTTGTGTTTGCCCTTTTAATGACTAAATCGGCTAACCTATTTTGGCTTTTGGAGATAGGCTGTTCATATGAGTGCTAATTATTGCAGCATATAGTCAGCCATGGTATTTCCGTCTGTCCACGGGTGACCTCTTAGTTTCTGTGAAATTTAATCTTTCACTTCAAAATAAAAACTAAGCTTCTAGCCCTTGTCATTGCCAAGAAAACCTTCCAAGCTTAGTCTTCCTGAACCAGAGAACCTAAAACAATAGTTATCAATGGCCTACCAATGTTAAATCAACATCAACTTGAAATGTAATCAATTTAAAAAATGATTTGAAAGTAGTTTCCAGTACTACATATATATACCTGACTGTGTCTGCCCATTTCTGTAGTTTTACAATCACATTTTCCTAAATATTTGTCTTCTCTCTTGTTTTTTATGTAAAACCCACAAAATGTAAAGAAGAAATTGACTATGTATAAAGTGGTGCTGTCAAATACACAAAATAAACAAAGTGGAAAAAATAGAATAGTGAAATAGTAAAAATTTTCTTTAATCACTTTCAGTCAAAGTAATATTTTGTGTTTCTTGTAAATATAGTAGGCAAAACAAATATTTCACCTGCAAGTGTTGGTTTTTTCTTTTTAAAAACAAAAACCTGTAACATTTATTTTTTAATGCCAGAACTCTGTTAGCTGGCTGTTTCTTACTGAATTAATATATTTTTAAATTTGACAAGTTCAGTATTAAAGGACTATGTGTGAAGAGCTTCATTGAATGTATTTTAGTACTGGTTCAGAATTACATTGAAATGCAGTTGTTTTTTACTATTTATTAATTTAGGAAGTATTAACAGGTTTAGAATCCTTGCCATGTAAATATCGGAAGCAAAAGAATAATCATAACAACAATGAGCTTTTGTTTAAAGAGACATTATACCGGAATATAAACATCAGATCTCTATTTAGGAGGACTTTCCCATATTACAGAGTGATCATCATTACAATACCTATGACATTTTGTTTTTAGTTATTTTATTTAATTGAGTGAAATCTCCGATTACACATATTTAACAGACCAGGATGTCTATCAAATGTAAATATTCAAAAAAAAATTGAACAGGTGTGGTGGGGTTTTTTGCAGGTCAATGTACTTTGTCTGAGTATTGAATAAAAGGTAACTAAACATCTAAGTATCTATTTGTCCTCTGTCTATTTTGCTGAGTACATAACTGGTGTGTTAATTGTTCTATAATAACCGCCTTCCATATTTTTGAGCCATTCCTCTACAGTTGGACTATTTTTCTTTTTCCAATGAGAGTCTATCAGTTACTGAGGAGCTACTAGTAGATGAGAGATTAATTCTTCATTACTTTTTGTGTGACCATTTCCTCTAGGAAGCCACATGAGGATTACCAAAGGATCATTTGGTAATAAATATCCAAAAATATTTGGTGATGGATTACATCCCAGTATTCTCTGATGACTGGGCATGTGCCCCATATATGCATAAAATCTCTTCTTTCACTATGATTTCTCCCAACATTTGTTCCCATTCCAGTGTGTGTGTGTGTGTGTGTGTGTGTGTGTGTATGTATGTATGTGTGTATGTATGTATAACCTGACTGGTGTGAGGTACCATTGAAACAATATCTTAAAGTAATTTTCTTTTATTGTGCTACAGTCTGAAGTTGTTGGTACACTTTTCCAGATCAACATCATTCCTCTGGAATAATTTTTCTGTTCAGGTCCTTTTCCTAGCATGGACATGTTTTGTTAGGAAAGTTGTCTGCAAAGATTGAATTAGTTATAATCTATTTGTTTCCTAATTGACCAGATGCCACCACTTCTATTAAAGTTGGGTTTCTGTATAAAACAATTTTTCTAAAGAGTTGAAAGAAATAGAAAGAAATAGAATGTCTAACTAGAAAGTACTGTTACCATGGGAGAGTGGGCCAGTTAAAGTTAATTTTGATCTCTAAATAAGTTAGAAAAGTTTCTTTACTCAGTAGCTGGTCAACCAGATATATTCCATGGCTCTCCCAATTTTTAAAGAATCTCTGGTTCGTAATTTGGGTTAATATCTGGATTATTTGCAGTGGGTATCTTTTGGTAAGGTAAAAGATCTTTTATATCTAGTTCTATCGCAAATCTGTAGAGTAGCCTTACTATAGGATGTGTATAAATTTCTGGAGGGCGTGTTTTTGTTTTTGTTTTAATTAATCCATGGTAGCCTAGCGATGCACACACCACCACAACATTCTTGCTCAGTAAAGTGTTTGGATGGGTTAAAGCGCCTCCTGTCCACTGCTGCTTTGGGCTGGCTGGCTTGATAGTATCATAGAATATTTGGAAACCAGCTAGTCCATCCTGTTTTAATGGGCTTGTACAAAGTATCTTCACTTTGTTTTGGTCTTATTCCATATACATTTTAATACTCTGTATTCCTGCTAGTTTTATCTGGAATCATCAAAGAAATATTTTGAAACAAGAAGAGAATCGTTGGCAAAATGTTAATTTTGACCCTAGCTGTTCTTCCCAATCAAAAAAATTGCATACTTCCCCCAGCATGCCATTTGCTGAAGTAGTATTTGACATTCAAATCATAGAATTCTTCGAGACTATTTAAGATTTGAATTCCCAGGTGTCTTCTAGAATTTGTTGCCCATTTGTACCCAAATGTTTTCTGGAGGAATAGCTTTTCAGAGTTGGACAAATTTATAGCTAGGTTTTCGGATTTGACAGGATTTACTTCAAATCTAACCCAAAGTCATGGATTTTTTTTTTTTTTTTAGAAACTAATTTTAGGGAAATATTTGGTTTATATAAAAATAATACATTATCTGCATTTAAAGCTATTTTCTGATGTGTTCCTGCAAGTTTTATTCCTGTGATAGATTCCTTGTTTCTCATCATTGTGTGAAAGGCTCCATGACCGGTGCAAAAAGTAAAGGAGGCAATGGACGTCCCTGCCTAGTCCTTCTGTGTAATTCAAACACGAGATTTAACCCCAATAACTCACACAGCTGCTTTGGGGCTGGTGTCAAGAGTAGTTTTTTTTTCCATTTAAGGAACTGGGGCCAATGTCCCTACGGGACAAGGCTTGAAATGGAAAGCTCCATTCTGTTCTATCAACAGCCTTCTCTGCATCAAGGGATGATAAAAAAAAAATGGATCTTTTCGTGATCTGGTATGGTGGATGATCCCAAGAACTCGCTGAATACTGTCTGACATTTGTCTATCCTTAATGTATCCATTTTGATCTGGATTTACATAAGCTGAGAGCATGGACTCCAATCAGTTAACTAGTATTTTTACGAAAATTTTTGTCATGATTCAACAGTGATGTGGGCTTATAAGAGCTGCTTAAGGTAAGGTCTTTTCTAGCTTTAGGGAGAATAACCACAGTAGTTTCTTTAATAGGTTGTGGAAGTTTATCCTCTAACAAAATAGCATTGAAGGTACCTCTCAAGGGACTCACTAATACCTCCTTAAATAAAGTAGAACCCCATTTATCTGACCCTCCATTACCCGGCTCTCTGTATTAACCAAACAACTAGCGCACACAAGTCCAGGAGTGGGCGATCTCTCTTGTGGCCGCTACATGGCGCTGCAGCCCTGCACTTTCCCATTCTCCCGATTATCTGATCTGGCTCCAGTCCCAATTAGATAAACTGGGTTGTGCTGTACCTTGTAAAATTATTATGGAAAGCCATCAGATCCTGGAGTTTTACTGCTTTTCATGATTTGCTTTTTGCTGCTCAGATTTTTTCTTTTTATTTCTTTATCTAAAGTTTATAATTTTTGTTTATCTTTGGCAAGCCTGCTACTTCCAGATATTTTTGAATAACTTTAGAGCTTGGAGTATCTGAGGTAAGAAGGTTTTATAATAAAAAGCAAAATTAGCACATAGTTACACTCCCTGATGAAATATCTTTTTTTCTGATTGTTTTTAATTGGTGGAACAATTCATTGCTCTTGAATCCTTTTTAGCTTTCAAGCCAATAACCTATCAATTTTATTTCCTTTTTCAGAAACTGTTTGCTTTGTATACCTAAGGGGCATCTGTCATCAGCACATTCAATTTCCACATATTTGTTAATTGTTCACACACTTTTTTTGGAACCTGTGTTTTTATGAAGGTCTTGTAGCCTTTTTATCTCCTGTTTTAGTTCTGCCGTTTCTTGAGCTCTTTCTTTTTTTCAGATGAGAGGCTCTGCATATCAGTTGGCTCCTAACCAGTGCCTTACATGCTTCCCAAAGAAGGCCTCTTTTTGTATTGTCTGTATCATTTATTTATAAATCTTGAAGAAGCGAGCAGTTCATTTTCCAAAAGATTAATGTTTGGGACCCATACCAGCTATCTAATATTGCTTCCACTGGTGCACTATCTGACCTAATGGTGCCAATTTCTGCAGATCTTGTCAGCTTCATTAAGGATTTAGAGATTAACATTAAATCTAGTCTAGCATATAACTGATAAGTGTATGAATAACAATGTAATCTCTTTCCCCTGGTTGCAGTTCTGCTTCCCTATCAGATCTGTCCCAGAAAGGATTCATGTATAATTTCCCCCTTCCCCAAAGTGTTGCAGTATTTTAAAGAAGTCCTTAAAAAAGGGTTTGGAGGTTTTTTTTGCTTTCGATTGGGAGCATACACTAAACCCATTGTTATTAATAACACAACAATTGTGCCCTTCAACAGGATAAGCCATCCCTCCTTCTTAAATTGATTATTAATCTGAAACATACATGTTTAGCATATACTATGCCCACTCTTTTTATCCCTTTTCTTTGGCTGAAGCAAAAATTGTCTGCTGAAACCAATTACCTTGCATGCCCATAATTTTCCCCTCCTGAAAGTGAGTTTTGTGAAATAGAAAATAACCTGAGTAGTTTTGTTTTTAAATTCTTCCAGGGCTTTTTTCCCTTTTAATCATATAATTTAGCCTTTTGACATTCAAAGACATTACTTCCAAAGAAAGAACCATTCTTGTGGTAATTCCCCTTATTTCCCTTAGTTTAATTCCAGAAATAAAATACCAACAGAGCTTCTAAATCAGCCACCAAATGACTGCTTTGATGATCCTAAATCCTCATACTCTCCCCATGAACACTTGGATTACTTCTCTTCAATCCAGAGGAGGTACTTCTGCCCTTAGGGATAGATTACCATCTGATCATTTGAGTTACATGGGGGATTTACACAGAACCCTGCCGAAGGCTCCTCCCATCCCCCCTCTGTTTGCTCCAATCTCCACCCTACCTGGGATCTCCTTTCCTACTGCCTCTTGTCCTTTTATTTTCTCTACTTTTTAAAATAAAGAACACAGCAATCACAGAGTTATGATCACCCCAGTTGAAGCACATTTCATACTATTCCCCTTCTACCATAAACATAAGTTAGTTTACAACAGTTAATTCTTGATGACTCTCAAGAAATCCCTTGTAGGTTATTCGTCAGGTATCTGTGTTCTCCTGTTCAGCTTCACTTCTGTCATTGCAATATGTTCTCTAGAGGCCCTTGTCTTGTCTTTTCCTATCCTCCTTTTTTGGGTTTCACCATCTGTCAGGATTCTTCTAGCATTTTATCCTTGGTTTCTACCTCTGGAGTATCTGCTTGTGTTTCTGAGATTTGGAGTTCTATTCCATATGAGTAAATTTCCACCCCTTGTTTAAAGTCTCTTACTGTGTGTTGCAAGTAGAAAGAGAATTTAAATGGGAATCCCCATCTATAGCAAATATTTCCCTGCGTGAGTGCTGCTGTAATTTCTCCCAGTGCTTTCCTCTTTTTTAAGGTTGGGGCAGAGAGGTTATGGAAAAATTGGAGCTTGTGGCATTTGAGTGTGAGCTTTGAATGCTCCCTGGCTTTTTTCCTAATTAAGTCTTTCTGCTGATATAGTGAAATTTCACAATTAGATCGCTGGGTCTTTTATTGTTAGGCTCAGTTGGGGGCAACATTGCTGTATGTGCTCTCTCTACTTTCACCCCCGGCAGAGCTGAGATTTAACAAATCCACAGTTGAAGTGTTTACATACTGGCTTCCTCTTTCAATGTTTTCAGGCAGTCCTTAATTCTGAGGTTTTCTTTTCACTCTGTTTCCTATATCATCCAATTTAAGCTGCCCCTTTCTCTCTCCCCGTCCCCCATCAGTGCCATGAAGCTCTGCAGCTCTGTCTGTCACTTGCTTCTCTTAGGCTGGCCTCTAGCGTAGTGACTCCATCTCCCAAGTCAGTAACTTCCTTCTTTACTGTAAGAAGCTTGCTCATCAGATCCTCTCTCATGGCCTTAATCTCAGAAATCAATTTGCAAATGTCTACCATGGTAGCTATTTGATTCTCTTCAGTCCTGACATTTCTGTCTGATTTGGCTGTCGGGTACTTACTATTTACATTTTCAGGTTTTGTTTTGTTTTTGAGAACCCATCTTCTGCAACCCTATGCTCTGTTTTTTGCGTGGTTAGGAGGTTGTTGGAGGCAGATTATTTGCTGTCCCCTCAGAAGTCAGTCCATTTTAGTCCACCCCCTCCCCCTCTTGCTGGTCTCCTAATTTTTTTCTTTTAAGGGGAGGGTGTCCCTTCATCCCACCTGCCTAAGAATTGCTTGCATACCTATCAAAACAAAAAAACATACCTGGCTTCACTTTGAGATAGAACCATGCTCTGGGCCGTCCCAGTGCATTTTGTATCTGAATGATTTGTTTGTTAGATTATACACTTCTTAGAGCCAGGACCATATTTTCTTCTATGCATTGTGCAGTACCAAGTACACTATTATTGGAGCTTAATTAATAGATCTAACAAATGCGAATTGGTCCCATTTGTCTCACTGAGTTATTAACTGTGAAACCTAATGGTGACAATTTAGGTATCAGTCCACATTGGCCTCAGGAATCAGAGGATCATGCCTAATTTGTGTGGGACATTTTTTAATTTACTGAACTAGCTTCAGAATAAGCTGTAAAAATTACCCCCTGTAACTAGTTTACTGCTGACCATTTTAGCAGAAGTATCCAACTAATGTGATTATCCAGTGTGGTTGGAGATGGGAGAAAAAAATATGGTCCTTAGCCTTCTCCCAGCTTCAGGATTTCTCTGGAAAAGATGAATGCTGGTGGAGAGAGAAGAGTAGACTCTCTGTGTACTAAAGATGCTGAGCCTATTGGGAAGTTTAGTGGCAGCTGGCCAAGGAAGCATGTGGGGGGAGTTTTATTCTGCACTGAACTCTACAAGTCTGAAAATGTTTACTGATTTATTTGCTGTAGATATGTAAAACTGAGAGGCACCTATCTCATATTCTGCACACCCCTCACTAATTAAAAACGTAATCTTTGCAGCCAGTGTAACACAAAATCCAGCAGTATCCCCACAAAATATAGTTTGGCATATCTGTCTGCCAAAATAGTCCTCAGTGCTGCAAGATTTTGCATCATTTCTGTGGGGACAACATTAGTGTTGAAACTCAGAAATGGAGAGCACGAGTTCTTCTACAGAGGATAAAATGTTGAAATTCATATTATTGTGTAGTCAAGTAAAACAGTATCTTTCCTTACTCCCAGGTTTCAGAGTAGCAGCCGTGTTAGTCTGTATCCGCAAAAAGAAGAACAGGAGTACTTGTGGCACCTTAGAGACTAACAAATTTATTAGAGCATAAGCTTTCGTGGACTACAGCCCACTTCTTCGGATGCATATAGAAGAAGTGGGCTGTAGTCCACGAAAGCTTATGCTCTAATAAATTTGTTAGTCTCTAAGGTGCCACAAGTACTCCTGTTCTTCTTTTTCCTTACTCCAAGCATTTTCCAAGACCCAAAGCTACCATAGAGTAATGCTAGCCACTACTGTCTCAAATATGGTGACCAACCATGAGGGGAAATTCTTTCTAAGTAGGGTAGCTGCTAATAGGCCCTGATCTAGCAAAGCACTTAAGTTTAACTATGTGAATAGTCCTACTGACTTGAGTGCACTATTCACATGTGTAAGTGCATTGCTGGATTGGGGCTTTAGAAAGGAAGAAATTTTGGTGAGTAGAATAATTTTCTCCTGAATCCTGACTACAAGCTAAACATTAATAAACTTTAATGTTAAAATTTTAAGTGGCACTGTCAACACAAAAAAGTATATGTTGTACACAAATTTATTAACACCTTAGATTATTATTACTGGAATTTGTTTTAATTAACTTTGTCACTGTTTATGCTCCTTGTTTATGTTCTGCAATTCTCTGCAGAACATAGGAATTCCTTTACGGGTCCATCTAGTCCAGTATCTGACTGGCCAGTACCAGATGCTTCACCGTGCACAATTATGGAATAACTTATCCATATGGAAAGATTCTTCCTAATCACAGACAGTGAATGGTTGTCGTCTTTTCCCCTTAACCATGAAGGTTTATATCCCATGAATAAAAATTAGTTATCCTGTTTTATGTAATTCTAGATGTTCTTGTTTTTCTCATTTCTAGTCTTTTTTCAAATCCTCCTAAATTCTTGGCTTTAATGATTTTCAGTGGCAGTGAGTGTCAGTTAATTATGTGTCTGTGTAAAGTATATATTCATTAGTTTTAAATTAATTTCCTTTCAATTTTATTGGATACCCTTTTATATTATGTCAGAGGCTAAACAGGAGAACACCCAGTTTACCTTGTCTGTACCATTCATTGTATTGATTATTTCTGTCATGTCTCCTCTCTAAAGTAAACAGTCCCAGTCTTTTCAGTCTCCCTCATTTAGAAGTCTCCATACCAATCACCTGTCCCTGGACCTTTCTGTTTCTCTCTTTTTTGAGATATGGTGATCCAAAATGAACACCGTATTCCAAGTGAGAGTGTACCACTAAAGAATATGATTGCTTTATACTGTTCTTATTTTCTATCCTATACTTGTACCTCTTAACACTTTGTTTTTGTTTTTGACCACTGATGTGCATTGAGCAGAGGTCTGCCTGGAGCTGTTCCAATTGGTTCACCCATGTCTCTTTCCTGAGAGTTTCAAGAACTCACTAATGTCTATGACAGAAGTTCAGATTCCTCTTCTATTAAAAGGCATTCTGGTTCACCTATTTTTGCATTTAAGCTACTTGCATTGGCGGATAGAAATTTTATGATTTATTTTTTGCTCTGTATTTGCATTTAACGCCTTAGTCTGACGTTATTTTCCAGAATTTATTTCTGTGATTTCAGAAGTTCCATTAAAAAGAACAGGAGTACTTGTGGCACCTTAGAGACTAACAGATTTATTAGAGCATATGCTCTAATAAATCTGTTAGTCTCTAAGGTGCATATGCTCTAATAAATCTGATAGTCTCTAAGGTGCCACAAGTACTCCTGTTCTTTTTGCGGATACAGACTAACACGGCTGCTACTCTGAAAGAAGTTCCACTGTAACTTTTATCCTATCCTTCATCTGATATATAGAGAGATTTAAATTCTAAATAAATGTCTTTATCCTGAGTGTCCCCACTGCATGCATTGTATTTCCACTAGTGCCTATCAATTTTTGGAGGAGATTATTAAATAATTTTCTGTGCCAGCAATCTGGTTCTACTTTGGTTAATTGTATTTTATTTTTAGGCGCTCAGTATAGCAAAGTCTAGGTTTCACACTTCAGGGAGAAGATGTAAAAACAGATATCATTGAAGTTAAGGAAAAAAATTCTTATGATCTTCACTTTTATAAAAGTTTGATTTTACAAAATTTAACTTGGGGCAAATTTAAGTTGAATGTGTCCCTTTAGTAACTTTACATTAATTTCTCTGCTTGATGTGTGGTATCTTTGGCAGAAGAATTTTTGTTTTTGTTTCCTAGAATCATAGAAGTGTAGGACTGGAAGGGACCTCTAGAGGTCATCTAGTCCAGTCCCCTACGCTCAAGGCTGGACTATGTAATAACCTTTGTTTGTTTTTACTCTTCAGGCAAAAAATTCCCTCCCTACTACAATCTGGTATAACTTTTTTGTTATACCAGCACAGTTTTTCAGTTTTTGAGAGGAAAAAATAATTGTTTTCCAAAACTGAACCCTTTATCAAAATCTTCAGGACATTTACTGGTATAGTTGCCTTTGGTAATAGTTTATGTATAGGAACAAAATCTAAATAAACCTTATTCTTCTATGCTTTCGAAGTGAATTAACTTCCAAAGACGATACCAGAATTTGGACTGCTGTATCTGAATGCGATATTGGTTTGTACTGATTTTTTTTAATATGGTGAGATCAGCCATTTGCTACCACCTCTTTGCTTCAGGTTAAGTGGTAGGAAATAGCAGTGTGTCATGGTTACCCAGCAATAGGCCAGTCCCAAACCACGCTTCTTCACTGTGAAATTGATATCTACGTGGCCTGCCCTCTTAAAATTGTGTTCCTGTTTCTGTTCAGTAGTGTGTTTTGGATGCCTTTGGGTTTTAGGTACACCCCAGAATAATTTGCATTAGCTGGAGCAGCATGTCCTTTGAAGTCCTACTGCAGCTGGTGGGGAAGAATCCTGAAACAGGTTTAAGAATTAAAGGTGCTTGCAGTCTGTGAATGAGCAGAAATAAGTACGTCCTATTGAAGAAATTAGAAGCAAGTGATTTGAAAGAGAAAGAGAAGAGGTCTTAAGTAGATGAGTGGGACTAAATCCAGGTTGATAAAATGCATGTGATACAAGTATGAAAAGTTGCACTACATTGGAGAAATAACAGTGTGTATTAAAACATGAAACCTAACAGGAACTGCTCTTTATAAAGAAATTCTGCTTACATTTCTGTGGGACCTGACCTTTTACCTTTAATTAATTAATTCTGCATTCTAGTATTTGACAATATTAAATATATTTATAGCATTTTTTAAAAATATTTTTCAGTTTTATATATCTGGGACATTTGCTCTATTTCTCTTGGTTGAAAATTTAAGCTTTAGTAGGCTAGTGATTGTAGACCAATTTATGAACATGCTAGAACTGCAAAAAGTAATACCACTATATCAGGGGTCCCCAACGCAGTGCCCGCGGGTGTCATGGCGCCCGCCGGGGTGTCTAAGTGCGCCCGCGTACTGGCTGGCGGACGAGCATCTGCTGAAATGCCGCCGAATTTCGGCGGCGACGCCTCTGGATGATGCCGCTTGTCGGCAGCATTTCGGTAGATGCTCGTCCGCCACCACGGTCCTCCGTGGCTCGTCGTCTGGCATCTGCCAGACGAAAAAGTTTGGGGAACACTGCACTATATTTTACTTTATCCCTACACAATTTCTATTAATTTTATAAAACTCAGATTATACATGTTTAACAAGCAATTGTCAGATTAATTTTTTTTGTAGAATCTGTTTTCCATTTCAATTTACTACTTTCAAATGCATAACACAACTTTTGTAGCATATCCCCTTATTTTGCAATAAATGCTTCTAGAGCAAGAACGCATTATTACGGTCAATCTGTTTTAAAAAATAAATAAGCTGTATTTCTTCCTAGACTGTGGACATCTCTACAGCAATGAATGAACGAACAATGGCTCAGAAGAGGCTTACAGAAAATACATTTGACTTAGAGGCCATGTGCTTGTTAAATCGTGCACAGGAACAGGTGGGTTGCACTGTTTTTTTCTTTATCAACGTTTTTTGAAGTCAGTGAAAAATGATGCTAAGCTTCTTTTTAGATCAGGTCGCTTTCTCTATATAAATACCCAAATATGGATTTTAGGAGTCTGACTTTAGGCATTCAGATTTGAAAATTTTAGTTTAAATTTTTACCACAGAGTATTTATTGTTGGCGGTACATAAGCTGGAAGGTAAACCAACTTGATTTTCAGATTGCAGGGCTGGAAGTTAACAGGTGATGATAATTTTATTTGTAAATACATGCCCAAAACAATTGTGATGAGCACAGTATAAAAAACTAGGCAGAGTTCAAGTGGGAGTCCTTGAGAGAATGCTATTTTAAAAAATCATCTTTCATAGTAAAACAGTACTTTAAATATACCATAGCCTAGGATATATAAGGCATACCATGGTTTACCTGGTGATTTTTCTGCTTCACATGTCTGATTAAGGAATTGACCAGAAATAGTTTTTCCTAGTCCCGGAAAAGATTATAATTATGGGGAAAAGGGGTTGGGGGAGACAGTAATCATTTTTGTACTTGTCTCCAGAACAAATACTTTACAGAAGTGATGAAAGGAGTTGTAGTAAGGTGGTAAAGAATAGGGAGATGACTTGTTCATGGCCACTCTATGGTTTAAATGTTTTAAAGTAAAAATAGTTATAAATTATAACCATCTAGTAACTTCCTTTTTTTTTTAAGGGGGGGGGGGGGGGGGAAGGTAAATGTTCCATTTCATAACACAAATTGCATGGATCTTTACATTTATGGAGAGAAGTTGCAGATTTTTATTTTGTTTTTATGCTGATTTATCTTGTAGATTGATGCTTGGGCGCAGTCAAACTCTCTGCCGGGCCAATTCACAGGAAGTACTGGAGCACAGATTTTGTCCTCAGATGAGTTGTCCAACAGTGGTCCCCAAGCATGGATTAGAAAGGTAGATGATATGCAGACAGATATGTCCAAATATCAAATGATAAATAACATTGAAATTATTGGAAGATATGAAAAATGGCACACTAAAGTTGTTAACAGTCTACTACAATGTACTTGGAAAATATACTATATCCTTAACTGAATTAATTTACTATATGCGTTCAATCTAGGCATAATAACAATGCATATCTATCTAGCTATGCATTAAGGTGTTCATCTGAACAGGTTTTCTGATGCCTAGAGAGCTTGATAGGTGCATTATGGAAATTTTAAAAAAGTGTGGCTGGTATTTGAAATAGATTGGTTCACACATTCTATTACTGTTGATGGGCTGAATTGACATCCATAATCTTGGGTATTGTTGCAGTGGTAGGTCCTCAATTAAGCTAATCCGTTTGGAATGTATTGTTCAGGGCCTGATCCTGATGTAATTGAATTCAGTGGTGTTTTGGCATTGACTTCAATGGGAACAGGATCAGCACCTCTGTCCCAAGATGAATTGTTCTGTTTGGATTAGTTCCATCCATTTGCTTTCTTGCCTCTGTTTGCATTATATAACACCATTTCTGCAAGCCAAATATTTTGAAATATTAAAATAGGGGTTGCAACTGGTTTATTGATCTAGTATCAAGCATCTAGATACTTGTTAATAAGAGAAATAACAGCCTATCATCTGAGCAAAATGTGTCATACAATTATATGTTTTTGTAAATTTGTTAATATTTTATATTTCGTCTTTGAAAATCAATGTTGAATGAGTTCTGTTTCAGTGAATAAAACTGGGGAATCTATGAGATTTCCATTTTTACAGGCAAATAATCATGAGTAACAGCACTCACTCTGGCAAAGGTTGCAGCAGCTGAGTTTGTTACAAGACTGATTTTGCTCATTCTTCTACAGTCTACAAAAAAGTAATAGGTTTCTCAAAAGTAGTAAATTAGGTTTGAAGCTTAGGCAGAAATTTGACATGAACTGAACAAGAGGTTCTTGAATCATGACACTCTAAAAATAGAAAGTGTTCACTAAATTTCAAAACTCTAACCTCCTCTCAACCCTCCTCCCCCCATGCTTTGAATTAAGACAATAGAAAGGAAAGAGATACTTGTTAGATGGAAAATTTTCTGGGATCTTGATGAGATCTAGGGCTGAGGAGCAACATTTACTTCATGAAAGTCTTAATTTAAAAAGTTATTTTGAATCCGTAACGTTGCTTCAGAATATCAGCTCCAGTGATTAAAAAAATAGAGTCTCTACCTTTTTCCTGGCAGAGAGAGACTTCAAAATGAAAACCACTCAGCAGAGAGGCTTATCAGTGAGGAGAAAAGGAGAACTTTTCCGGTAAAAGGCTTGTGAAAGAGGCCAGTAAACCTTCCTAAGGCTCTCTGGGGTTCTCTCTTCCTGCATACCTCAGGAGATTCCCAAAACAAGGCAGGAGAATGACCCTTTGATCTCCTCTTTCCCAAACCCCCCCCCCCCCCCCCGCCCCGTTTTCATCCATCTCTCCTTCTTTGACATTCTTTGATGGTCTTCTGTGACTTGCAGTTGCAGGACTGTCCTTTAACAAAATACATGGAGTGGAGAAGGCAGGTGTGTTTTCCCTCTGCCTTTTTCTCCTGCACTACCGAGCTGCTTCTGAGCATGTCATCCCTCTCAAAAGATATTCATGTCTCTGTGGGGAGAAACGTGTAGAGAACTGACCTCTGACTTGAGAACGCGGGTGTTACCAGAAACAGAAAGCTCCAGATGGGGATGATGTGGTCAGCAGCGAATGTAGGAGGAGTAGGCAGGGAGAAGCACTAGCACCTCTATGCTTTCTCTAACCAATAGACATCCTGTGGTTTGCAGCAGCAGAACTCTTCTCTGGCAGACCATAGGAGAATCCATTGGGTGGAGAAGTCAGGGAGGTACTCGTGCTTCCCCCACACTTTCTTCTACATAGTTGAGCTGTTTCTCAGATTGACCTCTTTGCTTCTTTCAGCTTCCCCATTCCACCAAAATTCTGGGGTTAACAGGTGACCACAATCACAAACCCAATCTAAAGGGCTTTAGGGGCCCATACAAGTCTCTTAAAGCTTGCAGGAATTGTGGGACTATTGACAAGTCTCACAAAGCTTACTTAGAGGGTTGATGAACTTTACAAGGTGGACCTCAGCTCTGTGGATGAGATGGGAAAATCTCACACAAAAGGCAAAGCAGGCACACAGTGTTTCGAGTGCATATTATCTTTCAGGAATGGTAGTTTTAAAAAAATGAACGAACTAGTAAATGCAGAGTTCAGGTTGCATTTCTCAGGCAAGGCACCTGAACTACCTTAATTCTGCTCTTGTAGTGATGCCCTGAGAAATTAAACTCATACTCCGTTATCCATCATACCAAAATGTTAAATTTCTGTTGGTAACCACAAAAAGTAGAATGTCTTATTCATAGCTATGTAGTGGTACTGCTGCTTTATGGCTGTCCTTACAGTCATACACAGCAGGCACAAAGAAATGTTAGACATTTCTGTTACAAATAGCATACTGAAAGCAATCATGCCTGTCTTTACTAAGGGCCCTGCCCTGCAAGGAGCTGGAGGCATGCAGCACTTTGCAGAATCAAAAGTGTCAGTAGAGACAGAGTTAGTGTGTCTCCATATGCAGACATCGCACTTAGTATGACAGGTATGTATGAAACAGATTATAAAACCAATGTGTGGTGTACATTTTTGATCCTCTAAATGCAAAGATGATAATAGGCATATCTATGAGGCGAGCTAAGTTAGTTGGGGTTGCTTGTTTGAGAAATGCAATCTTAACTGCATTTCCTGGGTTTCTAAGATTTGGGTTTCCAAAAATTTAATTAGTATTTTTGGAAGGTAATATGTAGTGAAACCGCTATGTACCTGCAACTTTAACTTCACCTTAATAAAATTTTGTGTGGCATGTAAGTTTATTTACTTAAAATGGTTAATATGGCAGATTGAATAACTGTGGCATTCCAACTAGCAGTGTTTTTATTTTCTTTCGTTTTAGTAATGTGACTGATTCATAATGTTTGGACATTGGGTTGTTGAACAATATTCCCAAAAGAACAACATTCTGTAGGTTTCATTTTATCCCATTGATACAATTGTGACCAATATTATTTTTTCTGAAAAGTGGTTTTCTGTTTATCATCAATGATGTAATCAGTTCACAAATGTGGAAATTATTAACCTATTACATATAGTATGTATAGGATAAATTCTCTCTGGAGGCTGATCACTTGAAACAAAAGAAAACAAAACAAAGCAGAATGTTGCTGTACAAAATATCATTTGAGGGGAAGTAGGTAAAATATTTTCGTCAAGCAAGTTCTTTTGAGGCTTACTCTTGTTTAGACTTTCCCAACACCACCAGTTGCTTCTAGATCAATAAACTCTACCACGTTTATTATACAACAAATACATTTTTTCCAAAACTAGGTGGTTTTTTGGTTTGTGTTTTGTTAACTGGGTTCTTTTTTTTATAACACATTGCACAGTGTAATGTTTTTTTTGTTGATTTGTGCTATTGCTGTAAAACAAGGCATTTTCAGGGCTGTTATAAAGCTATATTTAGGGCTAGACATTTTGAAGAGGTAAAATCCTGTCTTCCACATTCCCTTGTGCTCACCACAAGTGAGTATGACTCCCTTCGCCAGTAGATGGAGTCAAGAAAAAACAAAACTCTTGTGATATCACTTCCTCTTGAATGGAGAGTTGTCTGGCCGTCTCTGATCTTACAAGAAGTGGAGGCAGCCTTTCAAGTTATCACGTGCTCATCACCTTCAGGCTTGTCTGCTACAGTGTGCTATGCTTGGGGATGAAAGTAAAGGTCAGGTGGTTTAACAAGACACTCTGATGTGGCTTATGCTCCGTGGACTCCCTGTCCAGTACTGAATCCATTTCAAGTCCCTGGATTTAATTTTCAAAGGCCTCCGAATGGACTGGCTCTGAGGCTTCTGAGACTTCCTTTCTCTCTGGCCCAGCACAAGAGCTATGATCAGCAGAAATCCTGGAGGTGACAGTGCTCAGAGCTTTTAGGAGGAAGGGGATAAGGTTTCCTTTGTGATGGGCTCTTTACAATGGAGTTTTCTTTCAACATAAATCACTGTAATCAGTACCTTCCCAGTGGAATGGAAAACCCGTATCTTTGCAGAAGTCTTCCCAGGATAACAGCTCTAAGGGATGATGCAGCATCACTTCCAGAAGATACACAATCAAAAATATTCTAAAGCTTTATATTCTGTACAATCTAAAATCAAAACAAAAAGCCCACCAACAAAACTAAGCACTCAGTAATGGCATTGTACAAACAGGGGTGGCGAATAGTCTTTCAAACTAATAGGTGCTTTTCAGAATTTTGTTGGTACCTCTTTGGATGAATGTGAACATAGAGGCCTTTTACTCCAGAGTCCAGGATTCATTGGCCCTGTGAGCGGGTGTTAACTCTCACTTGTAGGAGTTTGACCTGCTGTGTATCTTCCCTATACGTCTCACCATAGTCAGTCCTTCAGAAGATAGCCAAATTCAGGGAGAAGATCATCCTGGTGTTTCTGGATTGGCTGGAATTCCTGGACTGGCTCAGGAGGTGGTAGCACTGTAGCTGGCTGGATCTCTTCTGTGATTACCCACTGTCTCTCACTGTGGGTACAGTTCAGCATGGAGAATCCCTTGTTCTTGAGTTGGACCTGCATGAAGAGGGATTTATCTGAACCGCTTGATAAGTGTTCAAAAGCAGATTAGGGCATATTTCAAGCTTGATGCAAGGTCAGAAGATTTAAGTCCAGTTACTAGTGAAATTTTTTTCTGTTTTTGAAAGGCCTGGAATATTGGCTTTCGGGGTCCATGCCACTGTAATACTAAGAGGCAAAGTTAGAGCATTCTTCTATGACGCACTTTTGAAGGTAATGTTTTTTAGGACAGCTGACCAGCTAAAATTGAGATTTTTTTTTCCCCCCCTCTGTCCCCATAAGATCTGTATTTAGTGCCAAACGCCCTCTCACATGCACCATTAAAGAGGGGTGAACATTTCTTTTCAGTTTGCTTTTTTGTTAGGAGAGAATGAGTTCTGTAAGTCCTTTTGGCAGTATTCCCTGCATTAATTTTTCATCAGGACAAGGTATAATTAAGTTTGCTCTCAATTTCCTTCCAAGTTGTTTTTTTCCATTCACAAGGCTGTTCCTTCTCCTTATTCTGACTGGCCCCATGAAACACTCGCTGTGAAGAGGGCTTTGTGTATCTTAGATATAAAGTCAGATCACTTGTGGTGGTGGTGGTGTTTTTGAGAGTCCCAACCATAAAAGGCTTAGCAATCTGCAAGCTTCAGTGTCTTGTGTGAGAGGAACCATTGACCAGGATAAAGCAGCTCTGTTTTCTGTGAAGACATATTCCTTCAACATCATGTCTACCTCACTGACAGAAGAGGATGGGGTTCTTCCCCTCCAGAACTGTGTAGAAAGCAGCCAGTTAAGCATATTTATACGCCATCTCAAATCATTCTGGACTTGATGTTTTAGGCTTTGCTGCTGCCAGCTTTGGTAGCCAGGTCCTGCTCACTGTAGTCCCTTACTTTACTTTTTGTAAGGTACTCACCTTTTCTCTTGTTATTGACGTTCCCACTTATCTGGGCTTTGTTGGCATACCATAAAGCTGTAAAATTGTAATTTTTTACCTGTTAGTTTGGTTTTTAAGCCCTCCTGTGCCATCCCAGGTATCCCACGCTTGTTCTTATTTTGTTGTTGGAGTTGAAACTGTTCTGAAGTTATTTTCCTATTGTAGTTTTAAGCATTAAGCATTCTAAATTATTTGAGCAGGATCTGCCAGCCAGCCTCCTTTATAGGAGAAGTGGTGTCACAAGAGCATTGCTCTTTGTTCGTCCTCATCTGCTGGTAGGAGATGTACCCACTTGTCTGGTCTGGCATAGGAGGGCTTGGAGATTAACAGGTGAGAAGTTGCCATTAAACTGTCATCTTGATGAGCAGTTTCTCTTGTAATACAATTTGTGAATAGAGATTGGGTAAATGGGAAATATTTTTTTAATCTGTTATGAAACTCATTTGACAATGATAATGAAAAGAATTAGGAACATAGGATTTACTGTACCTGATGATCCTATTGGACTGTCTAGTCTGGTATTCTGCCTGCCTAATTTAAAATAAAAAGGAATTTGAATCTTTCACATGTCCTGCATCACTTGATTTTTTTTTTTTTTTTTAAACACTTTCAAAGTTCATTACAAATATGGAGCTCTTACAAATACCTCCGTGAGATAACAGGGTGGGTGAGTTAGTATTATCTCTATTTGGAGAGAAGGAAACTGAGACAAAGAGTTGAAGTGTCTTTTCCAACATCACACTGCAAATCGGTGGCAGAGTGGACTTGGAACTTGGTCATTTCAAGTACTTTGTTCAGTTTTCTAGACCATGCTGTTTCCTTTTAGTTCCATTAATTATCTAATTAAAAAAATTAACATTTTATAAATGTCCTTTTTCACATTTGCTTTAAAGTGCAGTTTCACTCTGAATGTAACTGTATAAATGGCATTGTATGGCTTCATGTTTTTCTTTCATGATTTATATTTCAGTTCTCCTCTATTTATAAGTAAAAAGTTTTGTTTTGTTTTTCCTCTGACCTGCAATACTTGTTCTCTTTAATTGGAATGTGAGACAAGCTGAGCTCTTTATTTCTGGTAGTGATGTGTGAGAAACAAACTTTCTGCAGCCGGCAAAGGGGTTGTGCAGGTGTAACTGTTTGCAGTGTAGTAAATGGCTTTGTTAATGAAGCACAAGAAGGAATAGAATCCAGCTCTCATTCTTAACTGTGTTTGCTCTGTTGTGCTAACAAGAGTGAAAAGCAGTAGAAACATGGTCTGCCACTAAAATCAGCAGATATCAATACAAGATATGAATGCACAAGAAGCAGATCTGAGTAAGACAATGCCATGTTTACAGTAATTTTGAAGTACAATTGCACATTAAAAGTTTAGAGAAAGTTAGATTTTTTTTTCTAGGTTTAGGATTTGTTTAGGCTTTGATATTTTCTGTCTAAAATTAATGCCTTCATTTTAAGCCACGAGATGGGTATATTTTGAGTCTTTTTTTCCAAAATTAATTTGGAATTGTAATGGGAAAGCTCTATAACATGAAAGTGACCTCATCAAGAACTTGCTCCTACTCTGGTTTGTGAACTGAATACACGTTGGTGATAATGAAACAGATGTTGATGTTGAAAATTCTATCATTGCAAAGCAGGTACAAAAGAGGAATCGGAACCCTGGGTGACATTGACTGGGGTTTGTATCATACTCTGCATGGTTGACCTTTTCTTATGAGAGGTTCCTGGAAAAGACAGGGGAGGATGAAACCGGAAGTAAGTAAAAGCCATTCTAGGTGTATAGAGTGAGGCAGTTGGTATCGAACATCAGCTAACTTGTCTCTGCATACACGTAAACTGCATGGCCTGCACCGATCGAAAGTTGACTGGAGAGGTAAACTTAGCCTCTGTCTACCCTTCCTTCCATCAGAGCACCTTGTTGTTAAACTCAGCATTCAGTTGCATGGTTTCTAGGGATTTGTTTTGTTACTTATATAGGTAAATATTTGGAAAACTATTCCTATTATACATGTTCAGGAATTTTTATGATTTAACTTCTTAACAACAGGAAATGTGGGGGGTTATGATGCATATGTCCTTGGTATGTGCCATAATTGCCTGTGTTGAGAGGCTAATAGTTTTTATTAAGGATATATATATTCTAAGTCTCCTGGAAAAAGGAAAACTTCTAATTCTGCTTATATTTGAAACCAAGGAAATATCTGTCTTCGTCTCTTCAAATCTGGGAAATATTTAGTACGTCAAACACAGTAAAAAAAATAAAATAAAGAAAAAAGTGTTCCGTGAACTTACCACTGTTTTGAAACATAGGTAAATGCTACAAAAATACTAGGTGTTGTATCTATTACCTACTGTGTGAGAATAACTGCGTTATCAATACCAATGTGTAAACTTGTATATTAAGTCAAGCAATTTGCTGCTGTGATGGAAATGACTGACTTACTTGGGTCAGCGGGTGGGGCAGAAGAGAGATGATAGTTCACAGAATAACCTGTGAACTTTCACCCCTCTATATGGAAACTTGTTTCAGGGTCAAATCCTTGTAGCTGCCTTCTTGCCACGGTCAATGCCAGCCCTACTATTCACAACACTGCGGCCATCGAGGCCTAGGTACGTAAACATTTAAGGAGTTTTTAAAGTTCTTTACAAGAAAACAGATTTTTAAAAATTCTATTTGATAAGCTTACGACACTTAACAACTAATATGTAATGATGATTTGAGACAATGATATTACAACTACTGCTGCTGAACTGTGTGGCTAAGTACCTTATTTTTGTTCATTTGTTTTTAAAGAAACGCCTGTAACTGTTCTATGTGGATTTTCAGAGTAAAATGTGTGTCTGCAACTGCTGCGTAATAAAGCGGGGAAGCATTATTCATATTTAAAATATGCCTAAACAGTATTTGAATGTCATTACTATATTTGCTTGTATTTTGTTCAATAACTAGGTACACTTGGCACAAATGTTGCTAGTTAAACAATTAACACTGCCTCCTTTCACAAGATAAGAAGAGATACATTGGAACCAAAGTAATGTGTTTAAAAATAAACGTTGGTTATCATTTTATTACGTACACGTTTGAAACAGGTCAATGTTTAAAATTGCCATTTTTGACTTAAAGGATCTCATTAAAATTTTCTTAAACTGTTTCTAGTTTGATATTTTGAACAAATTATGTGTCTAACTTGTATATTGTGAACTCTGGTTTCTACAAGCCATGTAAATGTATGTAAAGCTAAGGTGTATTCACTTGAATTGATCAATGAAAGGTTGTTAGAAACATTTTGGAAGCTCCCAGTTATTTTTTTTAAATCAAGTGCTAACTTTAGGACTTGTTTTACTTTTCTTTCTTTGGATAGGATCAGTTCTTAAGAGCAGCCCCTGTAACTGGAGGAATGGGAGCCCAACTGATGAGAAAAATGGGCTGGAGAGAAGGAGAGGGATTAGGAAAAAACAGAGAAGGAACTGTGGAGCCTATCCTAGTGGATTTTAAGACAGATCGAAAAGGTAAACTCTTTCTTTGATCCTTTTAAAACCTTATAAAACTGATAATGGTTTTCTGTCTATTATAGCAAAGAATAGAACAATCTTAGTATATGGCAATTATTTTCACTGTAATATGTATATTACTATAAAAATATTACAATAAAAATAGTCGTATTGATACTGACCCCTTACGCCCTAGTCTACATACATTTAGGCATGAGCCTTTAAAGCCATACATACTTTTCTATAAGTCTATGGGGCTCCTCTTCCATTTAAAGTTAGACACATGCATAAGCATGTCTGCAGGATCAGAACCCTACTGTGGCTTAAATGAGCTGCCCAGATTACACAATTGGGTATTGTGCATATATATGCAAACTCCGCAGCATTTTTATTTTACAATGCATGCTGAGGTATGCTGTGATTCAGAAAGAAAGTTTTTAAGCTCTTAAAGTTAAAATTTTTAAATGTGCTGCAAAATTCCAATTGACTTCACCTATATTGTTTCATAATGTGCACTGGTAAACCAGATTAACATTGGCTTGTAGTTTAAGTAGAAAACCAAATATTTACCAGTTGTTCCTTAACCTTTTTGAGCTTTACATTACGTAGATCACATTTAAGCTTACAGACATTTAAAGCAGAGTTTTCATTCAATCATAGTTTCAATCAGAAAAGAAACAAAGGACATAAACTTAAACTCTATAGGCCTGATTTTCATAGGTGCTGGTAAGTCAGTGAAAACTGCAGATACTAAAAACCAGACCCTAGCTGTCCACATAGAGATTTCCCAATAGCGGAATGCTCTCAAAGTACCAATCATGCACTGAAAATAAGGTGTTATAGTCAAGATTGTAAAAATTGTCTGTGTGGAGTCAGGAAATGGAGACTGAGGAGTCTCACTCTTCCGTTTTACAAGTATAAGATTGTGATCCTGTCTAAAGTTTATAGTTCCTTTAGCAGTCTACACAATGGCTTTATAATTGAGCGATGAAACAGTCCAAAAATATAGTAAAGGAAGCCATGAAAACAAATGAGTTTTCATACAAAGTGGCTAAACCTGCTTTACAACTATTCATTTCTGTCAGACATCTTGCCAGATTGGAGCTAGAGTGAGAGAGAGAGAGCGAGTTTGGAGAAGAATTAGTTGACAGATGTTCCAGGAAGAAAACTTCTTGTTGAGCTGCAGCACAGCCTTTTCAGCAGCTCTGTCCTGTAAAGCTCTCATTGCTGATAACAGTTCCTTCAGTTTTATGTGGGTAATGTCACAGGTATCGGGGAAGAACTATATAGATCTATAAACTAAACTAAAATTCCTTCAAGGTCATTTCTCTTTTTCTGAGCAGCCTGCAGAATGGGTTATGTGACAGGCTCACAACCATGATTGGGAGTACTAACCTTATTGAGTGTCTGGGGACCTCTGTGGTATCTGATAACATTTCTTACATCTGTAGAGTTTGACATTCATCCCAATGATTATTTATATAATCCTGAAGACCTGTACCAGGACCAGTGCCTTGTTGTGCTAAGCGCTGTACAAACAAATAGGCAGATATGTTCACTGCCCCAAAGAACTTACTATTTAGTAAGATGGCCAGAGAGGTGGAGAAGAAGAGTACAGCATACAAGCAAAGTTATTAGTAAGACTGCTGGCATCCATCTGAGGAGAGCTCTGACCATGCATCTTCCCTTTCTTGGTATAGGTTCACCGACAAATATTGATATCCTTGCAGCGATCCCCGGGTTGTTTTAATTTAATCCTTTTTTTCCTGTTTTCAGTTTTATCAGATAGATGATCCTTTCCAACAGGCTCCCTAAAAAAATCAAACCCAGATTGATAGGGAGAAGTGCTGAAGTTTCGCTAAACCAACATAGGTGCCTAATGTTAAGATCATGTACACTATAAAGAGGCAACTTGGGTTGTTACAAATAGGTAGCTGAAGTGATTCTTGTACATGGGGTGGGCAATAAAGTGCATTGGAATATACTGATGCTGTTGTTTATAAAATGCCAAATCTATGCCAAGTGCTGTGCAAACCAGTATGAAGAAGGGTTGTGGACAGCCTTGACCAATGTGTGTGTACTGCTGAAAGCCAGACTGGAACCTTATCTAGAAGGGGTTAGTGTTCTGCCAAAAAATTTAAATGGACAAAGTAATTTTCTTTTTCCCTTCTTATAAAAGAAAACAATTTTTGAAATCTTGTGTAAAGTTACTAACAAATAGTGAGTATTTTGACTTCTGGGAACATACATCCAGGGACAGTCAATTAACTTTGTTCAGTAAAGCTATTTTGGGAAACAGCAGCAAGGTGTGAATCCAGATCTTGCCAGCCTTTCCCATGGCTCTGCACCAGACCCAGCTACTCTCAGGCATGGCCTGAACAGCTTCCAGGCCTGCAGCCACCAAGCTACTCTTTTGCTCTGTTGGCTGCCATTAAGCTGTGCGAGCTCCCTTCTCAGCAGCTGCAAGGTGTAAAAACACACTGCTTCAGTTAACAGTGGAAAGCAGAACATCTTCTTCCCATTAGTTGCTTCAGAGCCATACCTCTCAAGCTGCCAGATGTGAAACATAATGTGCTATAGGATTCCTCCCTTCATTGTAACCTCAGTTTTGTAATTATTTCTGATGTAAATAATTTTCAACAAGAAAAAGGAAGAAACGTTAGGTTGTTTGAATTTGGAGGTAATTTGGGGCCATAATCCCTTAAAATAAACTATGTTTGAAGTTCTGAGGGTGAAGGGTTGGTGGTAATGAGGGGGTGAGTTTAAAAAAAACAAAACCGAACAGCAGTGAAAAACAGCAGTATGTCCCCTTTACTTCCTTCATTCCCAGAAGCCAGGAGAGGAATCAAGTTTAGGTAAGAAACAAGAAAAATAAAAGGAAAGGATTGAAGGAAAAGAAGTTGAGTGATTGTCATTCAAACATTTTATTTTTACATGTATTTAAAAGTGTCACTCGAGAGGAAGTAAAGGCATTTTTGAAATTAATGAGGGTAAAATGTTTTATTAAAGGAAAATGGTGGGTCACTGCATGTATTTCCTTACGCTATAGGCAGATTGATTGTTTTATCTTACCCTTTAAAATCTTGGGATTGGAAGTTTGGAGTGGAGGACATGGCTTACGAGAGGATGTCTTGTACAAAGTAATTAACAGAATGAAAGTTTGATAGCTACTGCCTCAGAACTATACAGAATGTGTTTTTTTTTTTTTTTTTTTAAATCACCTACTTATTTTTTCCTTCCTCCTGAGAACAGACAATTGCAGCAGGTTAGGTTTTCCATGACTTTTCAACAAGCTTGAAGTACATGGGGCCGGGAGGGGAATGTTGAACACTGGGTGGCTTGCAGGAGCCCTGCATCTGTGAGTCTCTTGAGTTTTAGTTCAGCTCCTGCCATACATTTTTCCCAAAGGTGACATGAGCAGTGAAGTACTGAGCTCTCTGAGGGGGAAGAGTGCCTTCCTTAGTGTGCTTTGTACTTCCTGGTGACTGACAGACTAGTTACAGTCTCAATGGAACAATTAATGGAACAAGTTAAGAAGATTGGCATAGTGTGAAAAAATAGTAGTGTTGAAATGAAGGGAGAGATTAAAAGGCTTTTGAATGTGTGATTGTGCTACAGTTGGCGTCATCATAGATAGGCGTCATTAATGCATGCTGTTGGTTAATGGAATGAGAGAAACCCATGCTCCAATAGCAAGAGCTCAATGCAAAAATCAGGTTTATAGCGGTAGAAAGTAACACAAGATATAAACATGGTCCATATTTTGTTTAGGCCTTGTTGCAGTGGGAGAAAAGACACAAAAGAGATCGGGACACTTTAGTGTAATGAAGGATCTTTCAGGTAAGGCCTTTTTTTAACTCCTTTAAAATATCTAATTTAAGGTAACTTGTCTAGGAGTAACATTGGAATTAATATAGAAATAAAATATGTTGATATATTAAAGGTAAACATCCAGTTTCTGCATTGATGGAGATATGTAATAAAAGAAGATGGTCACCACCTGTATTCGTATTGGTGGATGATAGTGGGCCTGATCATCGCAAACATTTTATCTTCAAGGTAAGCTTGAATTCCCTTTTCTGACATGTCTAGTACTCGGTTAGAAATGATAAATCTAGTATTATTAATTTCATTTTTTTTGTGTTCCAGTAGTGCCCCCAATGTGCTGGGCACAGTCCAAACACACAGGAATACAAAGTCCTTATTCTAAAGAGCTTACAATTTAACCCCAGAACCTGCAAACACTTATGCACGTTTGTAACTCTGAAGAGGCTAAAAGCCATTCTTCCCACTGCCTATTTAAATGAGTTACCTGCCATAGTCCCATGAACAAGCTTTAGTGCAACGGCCCTTGTGAAGAAGTTGAGCAGGATTTAACCCTTTTTTATTCTTTAGTCAGTTTAGTCCAGCGTACTCTCTTTCCACGTGAATCTTGCATTAATGTTTGCCTCTGAAAATGACTACTCTTCTGCTAAAGAACTGACAGCGAGAAATAGATCACAAAAATGTATTAGTGACTTCTCTCCCTCGCTGGGAGAAAAATTCTCAAGCATTGTGGAAAAGATCACTGCAGTTTTACAGGAGTCCAGGCCATAACATCTTGTCCTATACTTAATTTCAAAGGTTTGCATATAGAAAGAATAAATACAGGCATACGCTTTTTCTGCCTTAATGGTAGTTTCTTACCAATTATTTTAATTTATCACGCTAAACCTGGGGAGTATTAGGTTCAGAAATGTAGGGCTAAAATAATGCCTATCTGGCTCCTAAAATGGTCTTGGAATAAATTAGTAGTTTTAACAAAACAAGAGTTCTCGCACTGCTCCATGAAGTTTGCTAAACACTGAGTCTATTATTGTTGTCCCCAAGGAGCAGATTCCAGAAAAGTGGGCCCACCACTGAGAATGCATTGCCATTAATCCCAGAGTTCAGTCACAAGAAGCAAAAGCAAACCAGCAGACCACAACTGCCTGGAGGGGATGTAGGGAGAAAGACAGTCTCTCAGCTACTATTAGGTCCCCACCTTAGTCTTATTTAATAGATCTTTATTAAATACATTAACTAGCAACCTAACTTGCTTTAGAGCAGGGACTGTTTGTACAGTGCCTAGTACAATTGCACCCCATTCATAGTTGTTCCTTAGGTACTACTGTAATAAACACGATTAATAATAATAGACATCATATACTCATCCCCTTTGAGGCAAGCAGTTCCTTTCTGTATCACATGAGGGAGCTTCTGAATCCTTTTCAAAGGTAGTCTCAAGTAGCGTTGGCTGATACGATGGTAAAAACACCAGAGCCCTGTGGGTGCAACAGCTTTCACTGGTGGAGCTGTAATAGTGCTAAATTACAACAGAAGTTTGCTATGTAGTCTCCCATTTGCTGTTGGAGATGCAGCCTGGTATAACAGGCTCTGCACAATGACTGGGGAGGAAGAGTTAGGTGGAGCAGGGTTTTTTAAAATACTTGGATCTTTGCATGTGGTGTAGTTGTTGCCATGTCAGTCCCAGGATATTAGAGAGAAGGTAGGTGAGATCATATTTTTTAGACCTGAAGACGACCTCTCACCAACAGAAGTTAGTCCAATAAAAAATATTAGTTGGCCCTTTGACATTTTCCTAATATGTTGTCTATCAATGTCTTGTATATTTAGATTATAAGCTCTTTTGGGCAGGAACTCTCTTATTTTGTGTTTGCAGTGAGGCTCTGAGCGTGAGTGGGGCCTTGGTGTTATTAGAATATAAATATGAATAACTTGCTACATCTGAATTATACCCATACCTAAAATGAGACAGAAAGGGAAGTGAAGACACAATTTCAAGATGCAAAGTGTGCTAGCATGAGAGAAAAATGTAGAGAATGAGGAAAACTTAATGAGTGTTTTTGTACTTTGAATAATAGTGAAGAGCTCACGAATTGATGTTTTTGAGGAATCTTAATTTCCTCATCCTCAGTGCAGCCCCATACTTTGTGCTTGCTTGTCTTTCAGCATTTAAATCCAATGGAGTTGTTCATAAATGTAATAGAGACTTGAGTGAGGACATGCATGCGTGTTGCAGGTGATGCTGGAGGTGGATTTTGCATACCTTTAATAGGAAGTTTGCATATCGCTCTTTCTGGCTCTTGTAAACAAACTTTTCCTGTACTAGTAACAAACAACTGGTTAAATCTCTTATTTTATTGTATATTTTTTCTCTTAAACAGGTGATGGTCAACGGGCATGAATACAGGCCTAGCTTTCCCAGCCTTAATAAGAAGCATGCTAAAGCCACAGCAGCAACTGCGGCTCTCCAAGCGATGGGACTTGTACCAAAGGAAAGCATGCCCAATGCCACCATCTTCAGGAGTGCCTCACACCGCTAGATATTGTTTTTTATATTGACATTATTTCAGATAATTTTATTCTGCACAAGAAAGGTATTTCCCCGTTTCATGTTGTAAATACATTGGTGATTCCCACATTGTAAAAACTGTACAGACACCTTCAGGATTTTCTTTTGTACCATCAAAAATGTATTTAAATCATACTTAGTTTTTGGTATGTTTATATTGTTTACATTAGTGATGTAATTATTTCTTAAATGACTAAATTCAACAGGCAGACTCTGGAGGGCATCAGTAATCTAAACCCTTGTTTTAAAACTCATGCAATTTCTCTTTGAACCTCATGCAAGTTTCTCTTCAATATGGAATGTTAACACTTTCATACTCTTTTGTACTATAATGCAGTTTTCCCTGGTCTTGGTAAAGCTACTGTTGTAGTACTTTTGCCTATAGCCAGTACAAGGCTGCACAGCTTATCATAGTCTAGAAAAAGGCTGGTATGTACTGCTGGACAGATACTGGGCCAGTAATGTTACCCCCTCCAAGAAGGTAGGTAAATTGTGGCACTGTTGTACAATGCTAACATTACCACTTCTGTCTTGTTTGGGGTTTAAGTCAATGGTGTACTGCAACTGGCCATATTGCTTACTTTTTAAAACTAAAAAGAATAGGCAAATGACCTGGTTTAAATGGGAGGGAAGAAAGTCCAGCGATGAAATTGATGAGAATTGCAGTGTAAAAGTGTCTCTCCCCTGCATGTCCTGGTAAGGAGATATGAAATTGTCTATTCCAATCTCAAATTAACACACTGCCTGATGTTGATTGTATGAATTTGTGGTTAATGTGAATTTTAAGCTATAACAAATCTACAACTGGATGGGGGGTAGAATGATGCTTCAATTGTTGTACCCAACTCAGTCAATAAAGCCGCACAAGTTCATAATCTTAATCATTGGTCAGTAAACAGTAATTAAGATCTGTGCCAAAGCAGTAATGTAGAGAGTATGTATCAGAGGGGGAGCAATAGTGAAATGTTTTCAGTTGTTTATAAAGTTACCAAGCTAATTTTTGGCCTCATGTTTTCTGTGCTTGTACTCCATCACAGGATGAGGGTTTTGTTTTGTTTTTTAAAATGATTCAAAGTTTTGGCAGTTTTTGATAACAAAAGTAGGTGGGAAAAATAGGCAGTCCTGTTTTTCTCACTTTTTAAAAATAGCTCTAACTCAGTGACAGTAGGGGGTTTGCAAATGTGCAGTGGGGGAAAATAGTTCTCCTGTTATACCTGGCTGAGTTATAAATCTTAGAAAATAGCCACTTGCACATGCCTAGTAGTTTATATGCTTAGTTATTTCTTAAAAAAAAAAAATTCTCCCTCAAAGCTTGTATCCTGTCAACTACACACAACTCCACAAGCTGTCCTTTGGCCTGAGGGGAAGGAGCTTTGCACTAGGAGCCAGAAGATTAATTCTAGTCCCATTTCTTCCATGGATTAATGTCAATTCTCTATCGTTTGCACCCTTTTTTATTGAGCAGTGTCCCATTTCATAGATAGTGATTGAAGGCCAGAGGTGTAGTATAGAGTCACTTTTGTTAAAGCTGGGAATAGAACCTAGCTATCGAATATGGCAGATGAGTTCCATCCATGCTTGCCTGTCAGCAAAATATATAAAATCTGTGTGCTTCGCTAGGCTATCTGTGAATTGGGACTATTCCTCCATAACCATCTGTACAAAGTGCATTGACAAATACTATAAAGCACCCTTTAAAAATAAAAAAGTAGCATGCAGGAGTCCCAACTCTGTCCCCAGCTCTATCAGTTCACACTCCAAGCCCAGAAGCCTTATATTCAGTACTCTACTGCCCTCTAAAAAATAGGGGCACAAAGGGTTGGATTTTTTAAAATTCTAGTTGAAAAATAAAAAACCCTGTGTTCAAAGACCATGTTGCAAAGTGAGGCACTCAAATACGAAATGCTTGAATTAAAGATGATGCACAGGTAAACTTAATTACTGAATCATCCTTTCCTACCAGGCCCCTGACCTCATTAAGGGAATGAAGCTGTTGATTATTGGACCTCTGCTTCATTTACTGCAGAAGTTGAAAGGGCTGGAGTGAAAGTAGACTGGAAGATTGTGGGAGGTAGCCACTAATGCGTGTTCATGTTTGTCTAGTTGTGCACTTGATGCTCATAAGGTATTGTTTTCAGGAGTGCTCAGCACTGTTCCAGCTGTGGATATACAGTACCTATGAAAAATCATGCTCTAGTTCAGGAAGACGAGCATCGGTTGGTTCCAAGATGATCTTCACAACAAGCAGCGCTAGAAATGGTTCAATGAAAACTTGTACTCCACTATAATGTGCAAAGGAACACTCCAATATAAGTGTATTCAAATTCACAAGCTATAATGCTATCCCTTTTGCCCAACACAGAAAGTGAACCTTTTCAGAAGAGCTAGTTTAGGTTAAATAGTTCCATACAAAAGACTTAAAGGAATAAGGTTACAGCAGGAAGTACTGCAGAAGTAAATACTAGAATTAAGGTAACCTGTGCAAGACTAGTTCCTGCTTAAAGGTGGAGAAAGCAATATAGATGACAGCAAGTCCTCTACAACCAGGGCAGACTTGACACTCCTGATTTCAAAGTTTAAAACTTCTGCTTGTTTTAACAACCCTTTTAGGTATTTATGCATAAAATGCCAAACAAGCATTATCACCTCTTTTAAAGTAATTCTCAACAAATTAAACTAGTGTAGTTGTTTTAAGGTCATACATAAAGGCTTGTGCCTGAAATGCATCCTATTTGTTTAACTCATTTTACCATCAAATTTGCTCATCTAAGTATCATAGTAAGTTAGGGAGGACACTTTATTAGAATTAAAGATTAGTGAGGGTGAGTGGAGTGGTAGACCACACCAGCCTAGATGGGTTGAGATAGCAATTACACAAAGCTAAAATCCAAGAGCTATAGTAACTTCTAATGGACTTTCCAACTTCCATGGGGCAGCCTCTTCAGTGTTCTACATGATCTATACCAGGGGTTGGCAACATTCGGCATGCGGTTCGCCAGGGTAAGCACCCTAGCGGGCCGGGCCAGTTTATTTACCTGCTAACGTGGCAGGTTCAGCCGATCACAGCCCCCACTGGCTGCGGTTCACCGTCCCGGGCCAAAGGGAGTGGCGGGAAGCCGGGGCCAGCACATCCATTGGCCCGGAATGGCGAACCACAGCAAGTGGGGGCTGCGAGCAGCCGAACCTGCCACGTCAGCAGATAAATAAACTGGCCTGGCCCGAGAGTGCTTACCCTGGCGAGTCGCGTGCCAAACGTTGCCGACCCGTGATCTATACTGTGTAGTAAAAAGCATTCTACAGCTCTCCAAGGATCTGTGTCAGTTTTTTAGAGTTACTTTCAGCTAAAGTTGGGACATTTGGGTTGTCGATTGGAGGACAATATCCACTATCTACATAAACCTAGAGCACTGATACTCAGATCTAGGTGGTTTAGAAGCCAAATTAGCAATCAGCATTACCCAAAAGAGTCACAATAGTTGAATTCGTTGTTCCATTTACTATAGTACTATATATTGATATTTAAACAATATGACGGGGGAAATAGTCTTTTCGCTGTGAAAACAACAAGGAGTCCGGTGGCACCTTAAAGATTTACAGTTTTATTTGGGCATAAGCTTTCGTGGGTAAAAAACCTCTGAAGAAGTGAGGTTTTTTTACCCATGAAAGCTTATGCCCAAATAAATCTGTTAGTCTTGAAGGTGCCACCGGACTCCTTGTTGTTTTTGGATACAGATTAACACGGCTACACCCTGATACTTGACATTTTGCTGTGAGGAAAACAAATTGAATAAGTATTTTATCAACTACAACTGGTTAATAGAGTAAAAGCATCCTGATTGGTTAATAATTAAATCAGTGTTTTAATATCACCTACTGCAGGAGACAGGTTAGTCACTTGTGGCTTGTCAGTCTCAGTTGTTATCACTAAAACAGTGTGCTTTTCATTGTTGAATCCTTTCAAAATGTACTCTTAAAGTGACAAATTACCTGTCACATGAACAGGTTAGTCATGGTTCAGCTTTGGCAGAATACAATCATAACGAAACAGCAGGTTGCTGTTTAGATTCTGTTGCAGGTAAAGCTATCCAGTTTCAGAGTTAACTGAACATAAGTTTATTTAACTGAACTTACCAATAGCATTGAAATCCTTCCCTTTTAGATGACAGCTGTGCTTCCAGTTACATTTCGTTACTGCGAAGAATAAACGTTACTTGGGAGGGACACCACTCTCTTTTTTGCTTTAAGTTTCATAGTGTAAAGGAGTTAAGTTATCATGGGTAAGTGTCACAACTTGTGATACTGATTAGATTAGTTTCTCATTTTATACCTTTAAAGAAATGTGAAGGTTTACAATTACAATTCATTTAGCTATCATGGTTTAATCTAGAGGACAACCACTATTTAATCCAATCATTGTCTTTATACTGAAACAAGGAATCATTGACCTCCAGTGTCCAATAGCAGAGGAGCCACTTCACCTTCTGTAGAAACTAGAAATGGTTCCTCTAACAGTTCTGTACTCTTAACAATGGTGAAAATATATTAACGCTTAAGAGGCCCTCACTCTTATTCTAAAGAAGAGAAAATACAAGATTACTGTGTTTAAAATTTTTATTTAAAAACATTAAAAGACAAATGCAGCTGTTGCAGGTTTTGAGAGGGGCAGTGTTCTTGCTGGACTATTCAGAATATTTGTTTTTCCACTGAAAGTTGCCTTATGAGCAAGGATGTGTGCAACAGAAGTTCTTACCCACTACGTCCAAAAGCTTTTGCAAGTAGGCAATTCTCCCTTCCTGGTACACGATAGCATCTGTAGAGTGTTGACCAAATACCACTAGTCTCATTTCATGAATTAAAATAGCATACTTAGGATTTCCAGATGTAAGCATAATCTCTCATTTCTAGGAGTCGTATAGAAGACTTTCCTAATGTTGGAAGTTGAATCAATTGATCCAACGTTTTAAGATGCAATCCACACTTAGTGAGGTCCTTCCACATAGTTTCCTGTAGAAATTCAGTTTCACAAAACAGGTAGATAAGATGCTTTTCTTTCAAACTACTAATTGTATTTTATACCCATTTTTGTGCCAATGAGCAGTAGATATTGAAGAGCTGCCTAGTCTACGGGTGGAGTAGCAAATGATAGGGACTGGGTTAAAGCCATCAGTTTAATGAACATGCTTTTCCACCGTTATGACTAGGAATCCCAGCCTCCTCACTATTGATAAAACCTTGTAAACTGGTTACTCTAAAATGGCCAACAAGTGGGCGTTAGCCATTATCCCAAGTGAAGAGCAGTTTTTTCCATTCAGTAGTCTCATTTCTAGTGATAAAAAAGTATTAACCCTAACATGGAAGACACCCTTTCAGTCTACTTACCTTATTTAAGATTCTCTCTGTGTTAGTGTTAAACACTGCTGTTGGCTCATGGGTGTATAATACAGCAGAAAAAGCTCCCCTCTGTGCAGATTTGAGCAGCATGGTCAAAGTATGCAGACAGTGAGGCATGACAGGACCCGTGATCTCCAAGCTAAATATATCGTTATAACATGAGTGAACCGGTGTTTTCACATTGATGCTTCGAGCCTGAAGACAGTAAGTTACATATTCAGTGTCTGATACATCAAGATTAGTGACAAACCTTATTTTTCATCTACTTCAAAATTAGCTTTAATTCAAGGTTCTTAAAGCACTTTATGAATATTAGACATTAAGTTATTCATGGGTTATAGTGTGATTTTTATTATATAATATACTAAACCCTAATACACATGAACACTACACAATATGGTAGGTAGAGTGCAACTGCACGGGGAATGTAGTTTGAGAGAATGTAAAAAAACCCATAACGGAATTTGGCCATGATACCATAATTAATAATACTATTCTTTAAGCTCCTCTGCCTCTTACGGACCATTGGTAAGTCACTGTTTCAGATCATATCTAAAGTGGGCAGCTCCAGCAGCCAACATTGCTCAAGAGATCTAACCAGATTATCAGTACAACAGGAGTTTTAAGAGAATATGTGAAAAGAGCAACCTTAGTGATTGGGGAAGGGGGGGGAGAAAGGTGGCAAGTATTGTTTTAATCCTGTGTCTTGAAGGTGAGACTATGTACAACTAAGCCTCCAAATCCTTTAAATCTGTGCTACAACCTGAAACCCCAATAGAGAGGTTTGTAATTAAACTGCTAATTCAACATCAAATTATAAACAGCACAAATGGCACCACTAAGATATCTCTGGAGGGGCAGTAACCACAAAGATATATGAAGGAACAAAGCCTTCCCGAAGACAGACAGCACCAGAACATCACTCTTTCCTTTGCGTTTTACCTTGAGCATTTGCATTGTTGCACCTCGAAAAGCAACTGGGGACAGCAGTGTTGGTGGGAGTCCTGCTTGAGGGCCTGCAGCAGCTACTAAACTCTTACAGTTTATCAAGAAGTTCAGCAACATGAATGTGTTTGTTCCTTTCACTAATGCAACAGATTCAGGCTTGTGATCCACTTGCACTTCATTTTTCTCTTTACGGCTATGTTGATATGGGTCAAAGGAAACATACAAGAAGTTTAAGGGCATCAAGTGCACCAGACCAAGAATTAGTCAAGTAAAAATTCACTGAAAAGAGGTCTATGCTAATTTACATTTGCTCTGGAAAGGTAAAGAACTCAAAAATAGCTTAGGCCTAATCTTTAGCTTCATTGAAACCATGAGGCGAGGAATGTTCTCCAGATTGTTTGTTTTGTAATTAACAAGTCATTAAAGGGCAATTGTTTAGTTTAACAGCCATTCATGGAGAGCCTTTACTAAAACAGTTTTGTGTTTGTGGTTTTAGAAAAATTGGAGTGTGAAATAAAAGTACTGTTCCCAGTTTTAGGTTTGTACTAGTACATTATAAGTTTGTGTAGACATATCTTTAACCAAACCGTCAGCTTGTCTAATAAAAGTCTTCCTACTGAACCATTCTGGAAGGTGACAAAACAGCTTATGATCTGTAGGGGTGAAGTGTCTTTGATATCACCACACTGGTCATGTATAGATTACTGAAAAGGCAGTTGAACAAAGGAAATTTCACCTAGCATGCTATGTATGGCTTTACAAGTGAAGTTTGCTGATTATTCCTTATCTTGGCAGAAACAGGTGGAATTGGTTCTTATATCAAAATACAAAAACGCATCAAGTACAAAGACACATGCCATAATAGTTTGGATATGGATGTGTAGAAATACCAGTTGACAGAAAACCTAGAACTGACATGATTTGTTGACATCATTTCATCACAGGCACCCACCCTGTAGCTGTATAACAGGTGGTATATTTCTGTTATGCCACATGGAATCTATACTGCCTAGTATTGGGTAAAATTTATAACCAGATAAGCTTGAGCCAGAAACCAATTTTTCCATAAAAAGAAAAATATACTTTAAATACACAGGTAAGAGAGAATGCAGTTACTATTACTCTAAGCCTAATCAGAACACAGATCAGTAACAGGTGTATTTTCACTCATTATGTTTTATATTGTGATAGAATCTATGTTAATATTTGGTACAATAAAAAGTGTAGTCACTTAGTGATCCTGTAACAATATTTTCTGCTTTAAAAAAAAATGCAAACCCGCACTGTTAAGTATAGAAGGAGATACAGCATTTATGAACACTTACTGTAAAAATCGTATCACTAACTGAAAATTCTACAGAATCATCATTATTGCACAGTCATTGATGGACTACGATTCAAAAACCACCGATCTTCACAGAGAAATGAAGTACTCCAATGCATGTTTTTGGATATAGTATATTATGGTAGTCAAAGGATACAGTTTGATAGAAATTGCATCTGGCTTTTTAATCTTGTCTTGGACTCCCATCTCCTCAAGCCAAGAGAAACTTTCATCGTCACTCACTCCTTGTTCCCTAGGAAAAACAGATTAAGATGGTTAAAATACTCCACATTAATATCTATTAAATTGTCTAGGTAGTGGCAAGTGCATTTAAATTCCAGACACAGACAGTTTTGTTACATACTCTCCATCTTCAGTGTTTTTGCCTGTTTCAGGACTGTTCACTTCTGTATCCAAGTTTGTTTCGGAGTTTTTCTGTGTCTTGCTCCTAGTTTCTTCTACCAAAGGTAAAGAAAATTCTATGCCTGAGTAGGGAAGGTAAGCAAATGAATGGTTTACATACATAACTGTGTTAGAATGTGAATTTTGTATGTTATTCAAATCTCATTGGAAAGAACTCCGTCTTACCTTCATTTCTCATGGCTTCCCTTAAACCCCTGGTTGTGGGGGAAATAACAGCTGTGATAACATCACTTCCTGCAAGGCCTGCTGCACGAAACAGCACAGTAAATTGGTAGGTACAAACATAAAAATAGGGACACAGCTTGGCTTTGAGAAGATTATATAGGGAAGTAAAACTGACAGACCTGCAGGTTAGAGGAAAGAGAAGTTATAAAATTTTAGATGACCATTCTGTAAGAGACTTTTTTTAAACTATTGCCACCTACTAAAACAACCACCTGGATCTCAAATAGGTTGAAATAAAATACTCCATAAAGTTTCTCAGTTTTAGGGTATTGTAGATAACATGCACCTAGTATTATCAGGTTTGAAAGAGGTGATCTTGGAACATCTAGGGCCAAATTTTCAGGACTTATCATCCACTGTGCTGAGATCTTTTGATAAAGTCTGGCCCTGATTGTAGATGCTGAGCTCTTTTGAGAAGTTTACTCTTTAGTGTATTAATTCCCACAAAGCATTAAAGGAAACTTGTTAATAGTTTTGCAAAATTCTCTCCAATCAACAGCTAGGCTTGGAAAGGCATTCAACACAAAAAGTTAGCTGTAGAGTCTTAAGACTGGCTATTGAGAGTATTCAGCTCCCTTTACTATGGTAGAAAGATTTTATAAGAACTTTGCATGTCTGCTTCATGTAGCCATGAGAAAGAGGTTGTCCTACTGTAGTAACCTTCAAATTTTACAAACACCTATTTTACAAGTGATCAATTTTATGAACCATTTTTCCCGGGGGGGGGGGGAAGGGGAGAAGGCACAGATTGGGGGGGGGGGGACACAAAAATAATCACTAAGGAAAGTGGTGTCTATGAAGAACAAGTCAATATCTCTTTACATTTCAATGCATCAGAAGTTGCTTTGCAGTGATTCGAAGGCCAAGAAAGCAATGCACCATACTGCAACATATGCACTGTACCCTATGGTAATTTTGAGGTGTTCACTTTTAAGACCTCCTCAATCCCCACTAGTTTGTAAGATATGGATTCTATTGTAGTAGCTATTGTTCAAGAGTTGCCTCTGTATTTACACTTGTAGAATATGGTGTCCCTGGTGACGAGCTGTGAAACTACCTTGATAGAGTTATATGCAGTGTTGTTGTAGCCGGGTGGATCCCAGGATATTAGGGAGACAAGGTGAGTAATATCTTTTATTGGACCAACTTCTGTTGGCAAAAGAGACAAGCCATTTCACCTTGAATGGTTCCTTGAAACGTGTGTGTTAACTATAAAAAGAACAGGATACAGACTAACACGGCTGCTACTCTGAAACCTGTGTTAACTGTTTGCTAAACAATCTGTTCCACCTTGTACTTAACGGTGTAGTAAGTTTTTTTCAGACCTGCAGAAGAGCTCTGTATAAGCTCGAAAGCATGTCTCTCACAACAGAAGTTGGTCCAATAAAAGATAATACCTCACCCACCTTGTCTCTTTGATAAAGTTATGTCCATTGGGAAGGACAATGAGAGATCTCACATGAGGGTCATCAACCTACTCTACTTGAGAGAGTGCAATCCCCCATCTGTCTCAGTTTCTTCCCCCAAACCAGAGAGGCCTGATGTTAATTAGAATTCCAAGATAAAGAGGAAGGTGGGAGGACTATCAGTGCAAACCCAGAACAGTTATTGGTAAGTAACCTTTCTTCTTAGAAAGCCTCTGTACATTCCCCCTGTGGGAGATTAGCAAGAAGTGCCCCATCAGAATGGCAGATGGTGAGTTTTTAACTGAAAAGGGCTGTAGCACTGCTCTCCGAAACTAGGCATTGGAGAACGATGCTAAATCCAAGGAGCAGTGTCTGGTGAAAGTGCATCAAACTCCAACTCGCTCCTATGCGTGACTCCACCCTGGGAACCTTCCTAATGCTTGCTACTGACACTGTGGTGACTCTCATGGAGTAGGTCTTTAAATCAGGAGGTACTGGATTCTTAGATAATATCTATACATCTCCTTAACCAGTGAGAGTCTGTTTGCTAATGGGCTCTCTTTGGCATCTCTCCACATATGCGATAAAAAAACCTATTAGATTTTCTAGAGGCCATGGTCTTTTCCAGATAAGAAAAGAGCACCCTCACTAGGGTATGGAGGTAAGTTTCCTTGGGTAGGTATGGGGTCTGTTACGAACAACACGGGGAAGGGAAAACATTGATAGGTGGGATCCTGAGATCACCTTAGGCATGAAGCTGAGCTGGGCCTAATGGCACACTTGTCTTTGTAGACCACAGTGTAAAGGTTTGGTGATCAAAGCACTAAACTCACTAACCCGCCTAGCAACTGTACCTACAGATGCTCGAGATGCTTACACTAGAGGCTCACGGGAAGGCCCCATTAGCTTTGTTAGACAAGATTTAGGTCCCACAACAGCAGAGGCTCCCTAAAAGTGGTGATGGGAGACTGTATTCACCATGCCCTTCAGGAAACTGGAGACTGTAGGCAGAAAGAAGATTGGTTTGCCCTTAACCAGAGAAGAGTCCAAGTTAATAGGCATTGAGATGCCTGGCTCCAGAGAATTGTGGAGAAGAGGTGACAGTAGTGCAGTTAATCTCCAAGGCCCTTGTGGGTTGGAAAGTATGAAAGAAGAAGAGGGATGTCCCTGTCCCTTTCTTCTTCTACTTCTGCCCCTCTTGTGAGATGAGCTTCCTCTTCTATTGCCTTTTCCCAACAGGCACCTACATAGACAGGTGTCTGCAGTGAAGGAGAGATTTGGAGTCAATGTCAAGGGCAGCAGCGCTGAATGAGGAGTAGGCTGTGAGGTGGTCAGTTCTTGTGTCATCGCCAAAGCTACTGATGCTTTCAGAGGCAGTGCCAGTTTGGTCTTGGGTGCTGCTTTTGATTTCCCAGCAGTGCTGGATAAAGCATTTGCTCCTAGAATGAGGCAGAGGAGATTCCATCTTGGGCCCATGATAGAAGGCAGCAGAGAGGCTGGACTGGCAAAGTGAGTCTTGTGTCAGAGAGCCTCAGCAAGGAGACTGGTCTAGGTACCTCCAACAGAGCCAGAGTATCAGGCTGTAGACACTGAGAAGCCAAATGAATCTGGAGACTCAAATGTTTCCCCATTCCAGCGTGGGGAGTGAAGGTGTGGGAAACTGCACAGTGGGTCATCGAGTAAATCTTTGTTCAGCTATAGAAGGCACCAGACATGAGTGACAGTCTCCAGTACGATTTGGAGATAGGAGGTATGCCTCTTGAAATCTTTATGGGACTCTGGCCCTGACATGACCCTAGTAAGGGGCCAAAGGCTCTTGAGATAAGGGCAAGCTATGTATACTAAACTATCCTATACTACTATACACCATCTTCTTATTTTCTCGTAAGTTAGACTAAGGGAAGATCTAGCCTGAGGACAAAAGCAAGATATGTTTGCTTTCTTTGGTAGTGACAAAGAAACTGAGGCATTTGGGGGATGCATGCACAATCCCTTATACAGAGTAGGGTGATGATGTCACCATCATGTGAGGTCTCTTGTGCACCCCTAATAGACACTGCTTTGAGACAGTTCTGCAGCTCAACAGAAGGGATACCACATACTCACAAGTGGGAACACAGAGACCCTCAAAATGATAAATATTTTCTTGGCAAAAGTGTTTTCCACAGGAATGAGGACAACAAATATATAATTAAATTAAAATACAGTAATCCAAGTATTTGGGTTTACCAAATCCAGAAGTTTTTCAGTTCAACTTACCACTCACTCATTAGAACCTGTTGCAGTGTTTCATCATGTGACCAAAGACTAGTCTTTCCAGCTATTTTCCTATCTGCTCCAATACGAGGGAATAGCTGTAGCCATGGCAGTGAAGGGTGAAGCCAATAAATAAGACTTTGCTGGAATGCACAGCGGAGTTCCGTGGACAGCTTTGGTTCCTAGATTCCAAACACAGTGTTTAATAAGATTGTCTATCTCTCTGAGAAGAAAGATATTACCAGTCTCCTTTTCTGGCACTTCAAGCATTTATTTTACATTATAAACCTAAGGTCTTGTCTACTCTAGTGAATAGCCCCAATTCAGCAAGTGGTAGGCAGCAACTAGGGAACTGCACCAGTACTGTTTGCACTGTTGTACACCCAGTTCAAGGTCTAAACCTTAATTTAACAACCTCACAGTTGTTGCAAACCCTGACTTTCCTTTTTCTGCAGTAGGTGATCAGCACTGGTGCAGTTACACTAGTTGCTCAATAAGGGCTATTCCCAGTGTACACAAGAACTTAAACAAAAAAAAAAACCCTCAACAACAGATCCTCCACACCCAGTATCTCCATTATGTTTAACATGATTACAGGAGAATGATTACCTGTATGCTTTGTGGGAAATTGATTGATGTTGCTCTACAGTGCTGGGCAAATCCTTGAGCCTCTTCTTGTGCCTTTAAATGCTCTGCCCAAGTAAAAGGTTGGGAAGAAGTGAATAGAAGTCGAGTTTTAATACTCCAGTCTGCAGGAAATTCTGTGCTTGGTGAGGAGGAAACATCAGGTGTGGAAACAGGTAAATGAAGATCCTTACAAAATAGAAATAATGTAAAGTCAAAATACAGGAAAAATATTTTTCATCTAAAAACTATCAGTCAGTGTTTTCGGAAAGCATACAGACACTCATGATTCAAGGCATAAATCAACCACGGACAAGGGTTAGGGAAAGTTTTTTCCTCAGAGAAAAAGTTATTTCATAATTGGCCACTACAGGGGTTTCTAGCACTTTCATTTAAAGCACCTGATACTGACAAGCATATAAGATACAGGAATTGATAGACCACCGATAGGAGTCCATGCAAAGAAAGCATGGAAGGCCTTGCAAAAACAACTTTTACCTTTATTGCACTGGACAGAAGCATTCCTTACCCATTGATTGCTATGACAGTAAATATAACAGTACCCAGTACTTAGTCATTGTAGAGGAACACACATGTGAAATTTAAGTTGTTCCTTGTTTACAAATACTTTAAACTGTTAACATTTATGATAATTTTAGAAGAATGTATTTTGTATTTCAGTTTATATCAATTAAAATAGACTAGCCAAAAAATCACTGTTTTGAGTCACGATCACTTTCCAGCTCAGATATACATACTTTCACAATACTGCAGTGTTTGGGTTACAAATGGCAGGAGGTTTTCATCCAAATAAAAACAAGTTGTTTTCACTGACATCTTAAGAGACTTGTCTATGTATTTGTTGTTTTTTTATTATGTACAAGTTTAAGAAGATATGAATTCTATGCCAGGTCAGACCAGTGGTCCACCATTGTTGGTGACTGGACAGTACCAAATGCTTCACAGGAGGTGCATGAAATCCTTTAGGCAGTAAGGGATAATTGTCCCCTTAGAGAAAGTTTCCTCCTAACCCCTGATACAAGTTGGCTGAAATCTAGATTTTGACTGTCAATTTGAAATCTACAGAGAAAAGGTGGGTGTGGTAATATCTTTTATTGGACCAACTTCTGTTGGTGAGAGAGAGAAGCTTTCGAGCTTACACAGAGCTCTTCTTGTTCTGAAAGAGCTGTGTAAGCTCAAAAGCTTGTCTTTCCTACCAACAGAAGTTGGCCCAATAAAAGGTATTACCTCATTTACCTTGTCTCGCTAATATCCTGGTACCAACACAGCTACAACAACACTGCATACAACTTGAAATCTAGTCAGCTTCAAAAAGTTAGTTTCAGGAATTACACCCTACTAAAATCAGTTATCAATGTTTGTAGTTTTACATTTCATTTTTTTTTTTAGGGGTTTCTCTCTTCTGTTACAGCACTGAAATATCTATAGGGACAACAGGGGAAGTGAATGACTATACAAGCAGACAAGAAAATGGTTATAGAAGTTTCTGTGAGAGGCGCAAATAGAAAAATTATTTCAATTTGTTTACATCTCTTTCTGTTACAGTAAATTTACATGCGTCAAGTAGTAAAGATTTCAGACAAAATATGACAGGTTTCATAGTAGCAGCCGTGTTAGTCTGTATCCGCAAAAAGAAGAACAGGAGTACTTGTGGCACCTTAGAGACTAACAAATTTATTAGAGCATAAGCTTTCGTGGACTACAGCCCACTTCTTCGGATGCATATAGAATGGAACATATATTGAGGAGATATATATACACACATACAGAGAGCATAAACAGGTGGGAGTTGTCTTACCAACTCTGAGAGGCCAATTAATTAAGAGAAAAAAAGTTTTTGTTTTTTTTTTGCATCCGAAGAAGTGGGCTGTAGTCCACGAAAGCTTATGCTCTAATAAATTTGTTAGTCTCTAAAGTGCCACAAGTACTCCTGTTCTTCTTTTTGCAGACAAAATATGAATTTTAAGTTGGTGTCAACTTAATACTGAACTTCAAGACATTCTAAGAAAAAGTCCTAGAATTGTAACATTCTAGTAAAATCTAGATGACACTGAACAGAAAGCTACAAAAAAAAAAATACAAAATGTAAGCTTTTTCTGCATGATGAAATGTTAAACACCCCAAAAACAATATTTATGGCTTCCTACATTGGTTAATGTGGTATCTGCTCTTTCAGAACACTCTTCTTTCCAGGTGGATTTATTTTCTTGAAGAGGATCTAAAAACTAAAGAAAGAAAGAGTTATTAACTTAATCTAAAGTACAGCAAAGTTGAGAGTTAAATTGACAATTTTGTTTTAATTTTGTTTGATCTTTAAATGTAATTTCATTAGATATTTAAAACTGACCATTATCAATAGCACATATTAGAATATTTCACCCTCTGGTGGTAACAATTAAAAGGCATTTTGCAGATGTAAATACATTTGTAAGTTTAATGATTTTCTTAGATTGTACTCCAAATGTATTGGAAAGTTTGGGCTCGGAGAGTCCCCTTCTTCAGCTAAATAGCTTGAGAATTATAAAAATTGTACTACTGAACATACACATCCTCCTTTGTGTTAGTATAGTGTGGAGCACACTAAATGAGAGCAACAAGCAAATTTTCCTATTGTTCCTTTAATTGTTTTATACACAGATACAATACTTTTGTGCAACACCACTCCCCACAACCTTAACAGTTAAACCAGTGGAACCTGCTTCTCCCTACCAAAAAGCTTTTCTTAAGTTGTATAAAAGTGGCTTTAATTCTACATATGACAAAGTTTTAAAAAGCCTTGTAAGTAGTTCACAAAACAGCATTATCCCACTAGACACTTCTCCAACCACTACTCATAAAGGAGCCGGGGGGGGGAGGGGGGGGCTAGATTTACAGACTTCAAATAGTCTGAAAGATATCCACGTGACACTAGGACAGGGTGTTAATTCCAGTAGGAGAATATATTTCTCTCCCTTTCTGGGATTTCACTAGGTGCAAGGGTATGCAGTATTCTCTGGGCATGAATTTAAACTGGTTGACAACTTTTTGCCCAAGAGTTTGCTGCCCCCCCCCTTTTTGGGAGGGGGGAAACCAAGTGGCTTTGACTAAACTTTTTTATTTATTAAAAAAGACAAAAGCAAAAGTGTCTTTTAGGTCCCAACCACCACCCGACTCACTTTTTTTCCCTTCAGAGAGAGGGAAAAAAATTCCAACCAGGGATGGGATGCTATTCACCAGAGGTGGACTTTACTAGGTAAAATCACGGTATTTACTGCTCCAGGAAAAACTTGTTTGTCCCAGTTTAAGGCATTTTCTATTTTAAAAACTGTTTCGCTAATGCATACTACCTTATATTTAGTTTTAGTTACATATTCAAATTGTGATTACATAAGTCAGTATATTAATTTAGGGTTGTATAAATAAAAATTAAAACTGCAGTGGGCTTAATATATGTAATTATAATACTGAACATCAGAATGTCCGTATACACTTCGGTTTGGTATTTTCTCAAGGAAGTTGTACCTGTCCACTCATATTTCAGTTTTCAATATTTTAGCAACAAAAATCAAAAACATTTATTTGATTGTATGAAAATGGCAATAATGCAGAGTTGTAGACTAGAAGCATTAAGTAATCAGAAACATGCAGCGTTTCAGACTATCAATCCAGGTCCATTTGGCCATCCAGCATTCGTAGCAGCTTTCTGAGCCTTTTCCTCAGCTACCAATGGATGTACCCAAAGTTTGAAGAGATTCATTCTATGCTTACCAAACTGGCTGGACACTTCTTTCCCACAGTTTCCTGGTTTAAACTGGATTTAGGCCAGTATTTACCAGCACCCTGTCCTAAACTAGTTTTTCCTGGGAAATTACCAATGCTGATTCTAACCGCACCCCAAAACCTCCCATAATTTTTACAAAAATAAAGTTATTTCAATCAACTCTAGTGCTATCGATAATACCTAGCTCTTTTTATCAGCAGATCTCGAATGGTCCGTCTACACTGCCGTAAGAGACCAGTGGCACAGCCACATCTGCCCTGTATCAGCTAACTCGGGCTGGCAGAACTCAGATTAAGGGGCTACAAAATTGCAGTGTGGATGTTTTGGGCTTGGGCTGGAGCCCAGGCTCTGGGACACCCTCCCCCGACCAGGTTTCAGAGCCTGGGCTCCAGCTCAAGCGTCTACACCGCCATCGTACAGCCCCGGCCGCCTGAGCCCCCGTCATCCCACTAGGGGTCTTCTATCTACTGCACTGTAGACCTACCCGAAGTGCTTTGCAAAGGTCAGCCAGTACCCACCCTACTGAGGGGGGACCCAAAGCTCAGCGGGGTGCAGTGACCAGTGGGCCCCTATTAGTGACAATGCCAGAAACACAACCCGGTCTCCTGAGTCCCAGCCCATTGCTCTGTCCACTGGACCACACCGCCCCTATTAGCGCTCCCCCCTCTGCTAGAGGGGCTGCGGAGCAAACCCGACCCCACCCAGCCAAGCCCCCGGGGGCGGGGGTCCGCCAGGGTCCCGTAGCGCGGGCGGGTCGGTACCTGCCAGAGGGGGTGTCTGGGGGCCTGGCTCCCCGGCGGGGGCCGCTGCTCCTGCAGCTCGGGGGTGTCCGGCGGGCGGTGTACGGCGGTGCCGGGGCGCGGCGCGTTGTCCAGGCTGGAGAAGGGATTGCGCCGCCCCGGTCTGGGGAAAGGGCGCGGGGCGGCGGCCGGGTCCGCCTGGGGGCAAGGCGGGGAGGCGGCCTCGCTCCTCCGGGCCCTTTTCCGCTTCAGCCGCAGCGTCTCCGGCGGCCTTTTGAAGCCGGGCGAGTAGCCGGGCACCGCGGCGCACATGGTGGGGCCGGGCCGGGCCGGGCGCTGGCGGGAGCCGGGCTCCGCTCTCCGAATTCTGGCGCGCAAAGCGGCGAGCCCCGCCCCGGGGCGGACCGGCGCCTTCGAGCCTCCCTCGGGGCCCCGCGCTGCTGACGTGAGCACCGACCCTCACGTCTCCCAGAACTGCCTTCGGACGCGGGCGGACACCATCGCACTAGTAACATTTGGTTCACGTTTGAAAGTTTTCTTTGCATCCAGACGATTTAGAGACTTGCTTTTCTAAACGAATTAAAGCTTAAACCCTGGCGCACAGAACAGTGGCTGGGGGTAAGGTGTACAGTATAGCCCCTAATTTGAATCTTGCATACACCCAGGCCATCTGCGTGTATTTAGGGTGACCAGACAGCAAGTGTGAAAAATCGGGGTGGGGGGGTAATAGGAGCCTATATAAGAAAAAAACCCAAAAATCAAGACTGTCCCTATAAAATCAGGACATCTAGTCACCCTACGTGCATTGTATATTCACATCATATGTGCACCTCACTTCTCTGCCACCCATACATATACCATCTGCACAGGGTACATACAGTACACACACACACACAGTGTACCTTATGCCAAACCTGCACTCCTACATACACTATACTCACTGTATGCACAGTCCTGTTAGTATCACACACCTATAACTCACACCAATCATGTCCTGACAGGGGAGTGAGAACTCTTCTTTTATTGCAAAAAGTATTCACAAAGAGGTAATTTAAAATATAAATAGAATGATTTTGAGAAAAATAATTTGCAATTTCAAACTGGAATCAATGTCTATACATTTACGCTTTTGACTTACAGGGAGTGCTGTAGGACTGATGTCAAAACTGGGAGGGGGAAAAAAAATCACTAAAAGTACCAAGATGCTATTTTGCAACAATACACATTTATCCAATATGTAAATAAAATGGTTGGCATGGCGTGGGCAGCAGCTGTATTTATCTGATAATGGGAGTCTGGAAAATTCCAAATGCTTCAAACAAGATGGGCAGAATGTGAGCCCAATTAAGCTTTTGAAAGAAGGAAGGTCTCCTACCCACATCAAGCACCAAAGGAAACAGGCTGTAATCAAAGGTAGAGGGAAAAATTGTCTACCAGATATTAAAATAGGAGGCTATACACTTGTGTTCTTATATTATTCAACCACAAATACTGTGTAGGTACTGGCTAAGTAGCAGCTGTTTACTACTCCTTTTGCTTGTTATATATGTAATGGTACTCAAAGGGCGAATCTGGGTTCCGCTTTTCACCAGCACAAGCTATTTTGATCTGCTCCTGTTACACTCCTTCGGTTCTCTGTCTGACTTTAGACTATATTTCCAAACTGCACCAATTTTTTCCATTCCAGTGAAGAGTCCAACCCACCCTAATATTAATGATAATCTCTTTAAAGATATTAGGAAGACAGATCACTCTTGCCCAAGGAAAAATATGTAGATAAGAGTAATACAGAGGAAAAAAAGATTTATTTGAAGATATATCAAAGCCATTAATTACAGGCTATTTACACAGTAGCCTTACATGTTTACTAGAATGATATATGCTAAAAGAAGCAGAAATGTTATCTAAAGGGATAGAACAGGGAGGAGTCTTTCACACCTGGGCCTTGTCTTCCCAAGTGTTTTTCCTGGCATTAGTTTAGCACTGGTGCCACTGCACTGTTGTGGAGTGAGCTAGTGTAGACCCAATGCAGACATTTTTATCACCGTGTCAAAAAACTTACAGCTATCCAGAGACTGAGGCCACAGAGACAGATGAATTCAACACTTCTTTGGACAGACTAAAGCAAGTGTGTTGTGCTGACCAAAACTGCTAGATGAATATCCAAAGCAGATGCCATTCTGCCTACCAGATCTTAGAAGGCTCTGCTGCACTCACAAGAGAGGAGAAAGCAGTCAAGCCAGCCTCATCAGGAGCTGTGGGAGAAGTAGCAGCTTAGAAGCCTAACCGGTTCTTCCCCCCAAGAAAGTGTCCAAATCCATATCTGGCAGCACTCTGACTTAGTAGACTAGACGAGGCTGAAAAATCCCTTTAGGAGTCTTCTTCTTCTTTACTGGAAGAGACTTTCTAGGGAGGACAACAGGAGCTGCTGGGTGCTCAACACTTTTGAGAATCGGGTCTCTTTATTCAGATGTTTAAATATGGATTTAGGAGCCTAGCTTTTGGCTCCTATTTTTGAAAAACTTGGCATAAGTCTACACGAATAGCTTTAGACTAATTTTAGGCTCTATATAAGTGTATCTAAGCTAACACTCCATAGAGAAAGAGAATGAATTAATTTCATAACTGCTCATGTTGATGGAGAGAGGAACTAAGGGATAGTTAAAAGGGGTGGGGCATTTATACCATCAGTCTATTGTATGTAGGGTTTGAGGGACATGCATATACCCTCTAACCATCACTTACTGCTTTAAAAGTTTCCAAGGACATACATGTTGGCATGCCACTCCTACAGTGTGTGGGGCTGTGGAGGAAATGTCAAGGAGACTATGCCGTCATGCAATGGACCTAGTTCATTCAAATTCACCAAAACAATTTGCAAAATGCTTTCCCCCCATTTATGAGACCAACAGTCAAAATGTACAGAGTACGGTAAAAAAAATAATCAGACTGATAGTTCTAGGACCTAGAAGTCTCTCAATTCTTTTTTCCCTTTGCAATTTTATTGTTACTTTTCTAGTTTTGTTAAACCGATTCCATCTTTGTCATTACATTTTTATTTCCATTCCCTCTATTCTCTCTCCTTTTATTTTGTAGGCACTGAAACTGAAATGAAAGTGACAGGAGAATAAATAATAAATATAATACACTGCTGGATATACCATGGGTTCAAGACTGATTTCAAATAAGAGAGATCAATGCCTTAATGTAATTTTATATGTGTATGTTCTGTATGAAACAGTACCTGTTCTCAAGCTTGCATTATATCACAAACGGAAAAATTAGATTTTTTTCGTACTTCTTATAACCTGCATTATGTGATTTACTGAGGACATGCGATAATCCCAGTGACTAGAAAAACAGCATACCAAGGTAAATTGACATACTGTTAAGGTACAGTAGAGAGAAAAGGTGGGTAAGGTAATAACTTTTATTGGACCAAATTCTGTTGGTAAGAGAGAGACACTTTTGAACTTACACAGAGCTCTTCTTCAGGTCTGGGGGGGAAAAAACAAAACAATTCCCAGATTTGAAGAACAGTTTTATGTCAACTCGAAAGTTTCTTTCTTTCACCAACAGAAGTTAGCCCAATAAAAGATATTACCTCACCCACCCTGTCTTTCTAATATCCTGGGACGAACACAGCTACAACAACACTGAATGCTGTTACTCAGGATTAAATCTAACAATATAATACCTAGATTTCAAAGTGCAAGTGCTCACACTTTGAACCATCCCCTCCAACAGTGATTTAGATTGTACCCAACTGCTCTATTAATGGCTTCAGATCTCAAGCAGTAACAAGCAGTGAAGCTGTAGGACTCATTGAAAGAGCTGTAGGTTTTTCCTTGAGGATGGATGCTGGTGTGTGTGGTGGTAAAAAGGAGAATGATGTTGGACAAGCTGATCTCATGAACATTAGTATATGACTAGTTAATCTTAAAGAGCAAAAGTGAAAGGGTGTAAACGAAAGAACACAGAAGGTGTTTTAGGAATGATGTCAGAGATGGAAATCCAGTTTACATTTCCTACTCTTTAGCCATATAAAAAGGAACAAAGTCTATGTGCAATAAAGTGCATTGAACATTAACAAGAATTGAACACTAAAGCGAAAGACTGACCTCATATCTGCGTAATCTTTCATTCACTTTTGTCTACCTTAATTTTATAGCTATATAAAAGTGTGATGTTATGAAATGGTTGTAGAACAGTAATTCAAATCTTAAAGGGACACAATAAACTTGAAAACAAATCAGTTTGAACCCCCCCCCCAAAAAACAAAAAAACCCCAACCTTGTTACAAACAAGTTGTGCCTACCCCTAGAATCCCTCTGCCAATTTTGCTAGTTTTACTACTACATTTTCTTATATTTTTCTCTTCCCTGTTTAAAAAGAGTATGTCAAAGACTGAAGCAGACTATTCAGATAGTGTTGAATACAAAAAATAAAACTGAACAATCAGAAAAAATATTTTTTCCTCTAATCTTAGATGTTACTTATAACAGTAATAGGAGGAAAAATCAGACAGATGTGATTTTTAAGTTAATGGTATCTCTTTAAAGTTGTTGATGGAATCATTCTATTAGATTTGATACAGGGAAACAAAGTCTCAGTACCAAAACATTCACAGCCCAGACACTATCTTCAGAACTATTTGAAGTTGCACACCAATTTACTTCTCAAATATATTACATATCTCTGTCTCCCAGTCTTAGAAACAAGGAAATTGTGCTTCAGAATTGGATGACTTGTCTTTTTCTTGCTTGATTCTTCTGAACTATTTCCATAGAAACTTTGGCTTCATACAATGGGACTGGTTCATCCAATTGAGGCCTAAAAGGGAGCAATCTGTCAGAATTGTCTGGTGTGCCTGCTCAGATCAATAAGAAACATTCCAAGACTATTGCTGTAGACTTTACATTTTACAATGTCAACTTTACTCCTTAAACAAAATGAAAATGTTATAGCTCTGCTAGGATCCCTGGAAAAACTGCAGAGCTGTAAAGCAAACAGGAAACAGAAGTTTAATTCAAGATATCCTGAATTTTTTTTTGGTGGGGGGAGGGCTACTCTTCCCACTCTCTGTGTAAGCAGTGAGGGATCTCCCTTTTCCCACTTATGACAGCCTCAAATTTTATTGACTCCATCATTCTTCTGACAGAGGAAGCCTAGAAAGATCTCCATTTACAGCCAGCAACACTCTTCCGTCAGGTACTGTTGAGCACCACAAGGTATTCTCTCCCCCCAAGGAAAGAATGTGCTGCCTCTGCTGGATTTCCAAGGAGAGAAAAACCAGGAATTGGACCCAAGTCTTCCATGTGGTAATGCTTCAGGCTAGCCACATGGATAGACCATAAATAGTTTCATATAAATGATTCAGTACAATTTTTCTCATAATGTAGCACTTTGAGTTGACAATATAGGTGGCAAGATTTTTCTGAAGAATAGTTATTTCTCAGGTTAAAAACTCAGTATTAATCAGAGTTTGTTTTCACTATGGTACTTCTGTCTTACCTGAAAATACTATTTGATAACTTCTCCATTACATCTTCTAAGATACGTATCTGAGAGGGCTGTTAAGGTAACAATATATACACAAGGGGCCGATCTTTAAGTCCACAGTTCTGCAATTAGATTTGCCCTGGGCAGATCCATGCATCTGTGCAGAGCTCCGAGGGTCAGAGCTTAGATGAGATGATTTAAAGACTGAAAATAAAGTTAATCTGAGGTCCGTTTGATTATGTGTTACAAACTATGCTTCCTAAAACAAAATAAACAAGGCAGGTAGAAGAATGTATCCTCTAACAAATACATCATCAGTTGATCTGCCACAATACCTAGGAGTTCTAGTGCTGTATCATAACAATTTAAAAAATAAAACTTAAGTTTTACATGATCTGTATGGTGTTACAGCACTAGTTACAATGTCCATCATTAAACAGAGCATGGTGGTTCCCATTCTTTGGAGAATAAGTATGATAAATTTAGGTATGAGTAATCTGTATGAATGATGGATAGCTAGTTGTCTGAAGTAAAAATCAAGACAAGTCTGGGAGCAGAAAAACATGTGAAGCAGAACATATGGATTTACTAAACCGTTAAGGACATGTACAGTGTATAAATGCTGTGCACATTTTCAAGAAATCTATTTTATTTAAACTAATCAGCAACACTCATATCAATGGGAAAAAGAGGGTTTTACTAAGACTATGTCTACTTTACAGACATTACAGCGGCACAGCTTCAGCTATGCCATTGCAAGGTCTCCCTGTAGCCGCTCTATGCTGATGGGAGAGAGCTCTCCTGCTGGCATAATGAAATCATCCCCAATGAGTGGCGGTAGCTATGTCAGTGGAAGAGTGTCTCCCGCCGACATAGCCCTGTCCACACCGGTGATCAGTGAAACTTATGTCAGTCGAGGGTGTCGTTTTTTTCCATACTCCTGACTGACAAAAGTTTTACCGACAAAAGTGCTAGCATAGTCATAGTGGTAGTCTTTAGTATTTTTGCCAGTCACCAGAAAATGTAACTTAAAATTGAATGAATTCAAGAGTAATCAATTTAGTATTCAAAATGTAAGCCATTTCAACCTGATCTCCATGGGATCTCTTCCGATGTTTTTTTTCTGCAATATGTTCACAGTGCGCAGATCACATACATATGTTCAATGTTTCAATATAACAATTCAGGGTAATGCTGTTATTCTGTTTGAACAACTTGTGGTAAATAAAGTATGCTCCTTGATTATAGGCCAACATAAGAGCTTACAAAATAAATCCTGTTTGTTTAGTTAGTTTAAGAGCTAAGAACACAAACTGTATTTCTCAGAATTATTAGTCATTTTTAAATCAGGAAAATTAATTAGAGCTGCACTGAAGTGTCAACAAATAACTTTTTAAAAAGGATATTCATGATTACTTGTTTCCCCACCCACACATCAATGTTCATGTAGACAAGCCCTTTGGTGTGCTTAACTTTGGTTAAACTATTGTGCAATTTAGTTGGGGGAGGGGGACTTCCTTTGCTTCAAGAGTCTCAATGTAGTTAACTCCCTTTTAGAATCCAGAGACTTAATCCTTACATTCCTGTTCTGCTGAACTGCAAAAATGATTCAGCAGATCTCGTGATCTGCAGTGCTGTGCAGAAACAAGGAGGGACCTTAAAACCATCATTAAATTTGCAACAAAAGGTATAGATATTGTTTTTTATAAAAAGAGCCACTCATCTCTCCAACAGCGCGCACATGCGCACAGACACACAGGGCTCAATAGAATGTAGGTACATAGAATTTGCAAATAGGGTACGATTTCTTAAAGTACAGTCCTTATGAAGACAAAATTAGAACAATGAGTTATTAAATATTTCAGTTTAGTCATTACAACGCAAAAGTTAAGGTTTGTAGATGATAAAATTAATGCCTAGAAGAATGGAGAACAAGTAATCCCTACAATTTAAAAACACAGACAAGACTTGATTTAAGGTGCCAGATCCTCAGCTGGTGTAATTCCAACACAACTACATTGCCTTCTATGGAGTTAAGCTGATTTACACTGGTTGAGGATCTGGGCCCTAATATTTTACTTTCTTCAAAATATTTGTTTTAGTTTTCTGTTCTGTTTTTCCCAAAGTACAGTAACTCCTCACTTAATGTCATCCTGGTTAATGTTGTTTCGTTGTTATGTCACTGATCTTTTAGAGAACATACTCGTTTAAAGTTGCGCAATGTTTGTTTATAACATTGTTTGGCTGCCGCCTGGTGGTGAGTTGGGGCTTGGAACGAGGGTGGGCTGGCAGCCCCCCATCAGCTCCCCTCCACCACCACCACCAGCACCAGCACCTCCTGTCCACTGGCGGGCCCCACAAATCAGCAAATCTCCCCTCCCTCCCTGTGCCTCCTGCCTGCAGCAATCAGCTGTTTCGCGGCATTCAGGAGGCTATGGGTGGAGGAGGGAGTGGGGAGGAGCGAGGACACAGCGCGCTCGGGGGGAGAGGTGGAGTGGGGGCGGGCATAGGGCAGAGCTGGGGGTTGAGCACCCCCCAGCACTTTGGAAAGTTGGCGCCTCTGCAGCTGTGCATGTGTTGTCTGGAGGAGGGAGTGGTGCACTCCAGCGGGATAGCGTGGGTTCATCATCATGTTCAGTTTCCACAGGGAAGTGTTTGCAGCCACTGCCGTGTGTCTGTTGTCTCCTCCCTCCCTCGGTGCTGCCTTGTAGAGTGTGAGGCTACATTAACAATAACGTGTTAACCCTTGAGGGCTCAGCCGAGTGCTAGTTCATCATTTAGCAGCAAGGCATTCCCTGGGAAATATCCCACCTGATATCAACACAGTTGCTTTAGGAGAAGCTCAGGGAGCTCATTAGCAGGTCCCCAGAAAATCCTTTGATTAGAACTCGTTTAAAACTTGTGCTGTATATGCATATAATTTTTTTTGTCTGGCGAAAAAAATTTCCCTGGAACCTAACCCTCCCCCTTTACATTAATTCTTATGGGGAAACTGGATTCACTTAACATCATTTTGCTTAAAGTCGCATTTTTCAAGGATATAACTACAACGTTAAGTGAGGAGATACTGTATACACTTAGAGGGAATCTACATAAAAAGTTTGGTCATAGCAATAATGAAATATACATACAATGATATTCCAAACAATGGTTAGTATGTTTCTGAAGTAGCAAAACATTTAACCACATGGTTAAAATTTAGCATATGCTTAGGTGCTTTGTTAGATTAGAGTATATACTAGTAGTTTTCTCGTAATTTTCCCCTCTCACAAGCAGATTACTGGTTAGCGTCTAAAATCACCATTAAAGGATATAAAGATACTTCCCTTGTTGCACATTTGACAAATTCCATACTTCATCATTCAGAAAAGAGACTGTGGCTCCCTTAAGAAACAAGCAATGGCTATCTGGAGGGTCCAACTTAAACAAATTAATGGAAACATCATTACATTTTCTCAAATGAAAATGGTATGAGCCAATCAGATTACTGGATGATTGATTTATATTTACTGCTAAAAGATGAGAAAAAACCCTTCCAAATCTATCAGAAATGAACTGATTCATAATAGTTACAACAGTGTAATTTTTTTGAAAAAATGGTACTTGTACGACTGGCAAATCAGTTCAATACTTTGAGCCAAACAGAATGAAACCTTCAATAATAGTGTCCATGCTATTATAGTAATTTCTTTTCTACACCACCACCACTCATACAAAATGACACTGTGATTTGTTATATGATAGAAATAAAGACATTTATTAATGTCCCAGGATAAATACTTGCTGCGGCTTTGGAAGTAAACATCAAGGTTTGTGTGCACAAATGGATGGATATTATTTTAGCAGTGGGAGACCATTCATCTGAGAGACAGAGTTGTATGGACATTTGGTCTAAAATACTCCGTGGTTAAGAGTAACTTGCAGTATTTTGTCCTTACCTGGAGGTTTTTCTCTGTGGTTACCCAGTGTCCTCCAACACTAAGAAGTGTAATGATATCATGTTTGTGTGGCAGCAGTTGCGGTTTTAATGTTGACTCATCTTCTTTACTGTATAATCTCACTTTAAAAAACAAAAGGAATACAAATTATGTACAATGCCTAACAAAATTAATGTTATGTTCAGTTTCCGCTTTATCAGAAAAATATGTTTTGCATATATAAGAAACAGAATCTCATGAAGATTTCTCACTGAAAAGCACATGACTTGTACATTTTACATTTTCCTTATTCTTGTTTTTTCAGTTCAGTCTTAAATTGACTCTAAATATATTTTTAATGGGGTGAAAAACTGTTTTTGAGATACACAGTTTGCAGATCAGTGTAGTAGAATACAGACCAAAACAGATGCATGGCAGTGATTAAATACAGCTGAAATTGTTTTTAGTGAAATATATGCAAAAGCAGAATCTCTATGAAGCAATACCAGTAACATTATATTAATATATATTCCTTTTAATAAATAAGAGCTCAGTGGAAGTTTTTCTAGAAAGTCCCACAAATGTTTTAATTACCATTAAAATAGTAATAAAACCTGTTAACTATAAAGCAAGTCGTATTCTCAGCATAGGAGGTTTATTTACTTTCACTCTGGGCTTTAATGCTCATACAAGGTGCTGACTGACAGCACTGGAGATTTATGTCTTTACTTTATCCACTAAACAGCAAAAACAGCAGTAGTACAAATTTCCTCCACGCTGATTCCTTTTCAAACTAAAAGAAAAGATATCAGCCAGGATTTAGATGATGAATTTTATTTATTTTAATGATCAAAAAATGTCCCAGTTTTAGTCATTCAGCACCATATATTGTCCATGGGAAATAAGTTATTTGCAATATAACTGTCCAAGGAGTTTTATTTAAAAGTAACGTAATTAGTAAAATGTTCACTTAACTAGTAATATAATTAGTAAAATGTTTACTTAACAACTAATACTAATCTGTATGACTGTGTAATAGTACCAGATACTTCCATTAAAGGGTGACATAATCTCATACGCTTAAGAAGGTCTGGCATTCAGAGGCACAAGTGCATTTGCACATTGTGGGAGAACAGACACACAATTGTTGTTTATTATGTAGGTGTGTTTTTTAATTGATGTGTTTTGCAATTTGTCAAAAATAAAAATATTTAATACCACTCAGCAGAGCAATTCTGCAGCAGTTACAAACCTCCAGCATCTAGGACAATATCCACTCCCAGCCCGCCTGTTTCCTCCAAACAGCTTTCTGCCACATCAATCTTACCATTTGAGACATCAATGACTCGAGCTAGACAGGACAGGAAGTTTGGTCAGTTACAGTAAGAATCTAGAACTTAAACCCAAAGCAGAACACATATAAATGGAGTTTCTATTCTTTAAAATGAGCTATGAACAAAATTGCAGCAAAGCAAACAAGTCCAGCAGTTTCTATTCTCCAAATTATTTAAGACCAGTGATTGAATTTACTTAAACAGAACGACTAAAGTATATTTAACAGCATTTAAGCTCAAAATGAAATATATAGTGGTGTTTATGACAAGACAGCATAAAAAAAAATCTATCAGTGATCAAAATTAGATGATGATAGAGGTAATTAGCTATACCAATGGTTCTCAAACTTCATTGCACCGAGACCTCCTTCTGACAACAAAAATTACTACACGACCCCAGGAGAGGGGACTGAAGCCTGAGTGGGTGGGGGAGCCAAAGCAGAAGCCCAAAGGCTTTAGTCTCAGCCAGGGGAGTCCTGCTGCCCAGCGCTGAAGCCTTTGGGCTTTGGCCCCGGGCTGTGGGGCTCGGGCTTTGGCCCCCAGCAAGTTTAATGGAGTTGCCAGGGCTAGCTTAGAATGGGGTCATAACCCACAGTTTGAGAACCACTGGGCTATACTATGGAAGCAATATGGACTAGAACAGTGGTCTCCATACTCTGGGACACACACCCCTAGCGGGGCGTGGAGGAATGTTGAGGAAGGTGTGGCTGGGCCTGGGCCAGCCCACATGGGGGACGGGGAGGGAGTGGCTCTTAGCCCCACTCTGCCCCCTGCTTGGCTCTGGCCCTGCCCCCAACCCCAGCTGCGGCCCTGCAAGCCTGGCTCCCGGCCCACGACCATGGCCCAGCTCCCGGTGGGGATGGGGATGGGGGAGAGAGCGGTGAGGACAGGTTCCATTATGGGTAAGGGGAGGGATGTGATGGGGAAAAAATGGGGGCAACTGGACTAGAGGAATGATCAGAAAGTCATCATTTTTAATCATGGTTGTGTCATTGACTTGCTTTGTGGATTTGAGCAAGTCACTTGATCGCATTGCATCATTATCCTCATCTAAAATAACCTTGCAATAATGATAACACTTAATTACCTACCTAACAGAAATGCTGTGAAGATTAACATATTACATTTTTTATATAGATTTTAACCTGTATAGTGCTATTACACAATATCACATTAAAGAATGCTTTCTTGCTCTCTTTTCAAAGTTTTATTGAAGAAAAAGGTGTTGATAAGGTTTACGTTGCACCAACTATCCAGTAGCTCAGGGGTGGGCAAAGTTTTTGGCCCGAGGGCCACATCTGGGAATATAAATTGTATGGTGGGCCATGAATGCTCACAAAATTGGGGTTGGGGTGTGGGAGGGGGTGAGGGCTCTGGTTGGAGGTGTGGGCTCTGGGGAGGGCTGGGAATGAGGAGTTTGGGGTGTAGGAGGGTGCTCTGGACTGGGACTGAGGGATTCGGAGGGCGGGAGGGGGATCAGGGGTGGGGCAGCAGACTGGGGTGCGGAGAGAGGCTCAGGGGTGCAGGCTCTGTGCGGTGCTTATCTCAAGTGGCTCCTGGAAGCAGTGGCTTATCCCTTCTCCGGCCCCTACGTAGAGGCATGGCCAGGCGGCTCTGCACGCTGCCCCATCTGCAGGCAGCACCCCTGCAGCTCCCATTGGAGCGCCAGAAGGGGCCATTGGAGCGCATAGGAGCCGGAGCCGGGCCATATCACAGCTTCCAGGAGCTGCATGGTGCGGCCCCCGACCCTGCGCCCCGGCTGGACAGCGGGAGCTCACAGGCCAGCTTAAAATGGCTTGTGGGCCAGATCCGGACTGCGGGCTGCAGTTTGCCCACCCTGCAGTAGCTGTCTACATACAGTTATGAAAGTAAGACTGAAATCTACGATTCCAGTTGCTGGAAATCAAGAACAATTAGGGTACAGAAGTAGCCAATTTAAACTTTTTTCCAGCTTGTGGAATAAAATAGACATTTCTATTTAAATAAGCTGCATCAGTAAAGTTTTTGCACTTTAAATTAACATAACTGAAATAATTACAAATAAAATTGGAGGTACATATCCAAAACATAAGAGATTAAACTAAAATTTGCAAAGTGAACTTACCAATTAAAGGTTGCCTCGTGCCTTTTTGATATTAAGGAAGAAAAAAGGAGAGAAGAAGAAGAAGGTGTGAACCAGGCATTTAGAAGAGTCAGTAAATGAAAAAAACAACCAAACATAGTTAGGAATTGTAGTGAGGCAGAGTGGCCTGCCTTTAAGCCTATTACTGAAAAATTGCTTACTTTCTCATTTTTACCATATAATTATAAAATAAATCAATATGAATATAAATATTGTACTTATATTTCAGGGTATAGAATATAGAGCAGTATAAACAAGTCATTGTCTGTATGAAATTTTAGTTTGTACTGACTTTTCTAGTGTTTTTCATGTAGCCTGTTGTAAAACTAGGCAAATATCTAGAGGAGTTGATGTACCCCCTCGAAGACTTCTGCATACCCCCAGGGGAACGTGTACCCATGTTTGAGAACTACTATGCTAGAGTATCAGTTGTTTCAGGGGATGCATCTTGGGTACCCTACTATTTCTTTCATTCATTAATCAAAATAATGCCATGACTGAGAGCATAATTCAACATGGTATAAAAAGAAACAAGTATAAATTCTGTAACAGATATATTTCAAAATTATTTAACATCTATTTTAAAAAGCTGGTGATTGGTAACCAATTGTGAGGTGGCAGTCTAGTTATTTGTCTAAAATGTGAAGTGACAGTCTAGTTATTTGGAACCACTTCATTCACATACAGAACATTGAGTACTATATTCAATGAGTATTTATAAATTTTGAACTTTAGGTCAATGTGCTCCAGCCTGTAATTCAAATGTGTTAGTCACAACCCTGTTTAAACCCACTTCTTGCCGGCAAGGTGCAATAACAATTTTTCAACCAGTGCAGACAAGGCTTATCTGTGTAATAAATCATTTTACAAAATCAAAGATCCTCCATAGTTTATAGAAATTTAAAAAAAACAAACAATATTTATTACAAGGTTCACCAAGTCTTCTCAGATCAGCACAATCACATTAGCTCTCGAGAAGCAATATATGGTTCTGACTAACAGTTTCAGTGTACCTTAGACAGGTCTTTAGTCCTTCCCTCCTGCTTCCACTGAACTTAATGATGAGTAGTTGGTAAGAGCAACACTTTTCATGACTTGAAGCCACCTTTTATCCAATATGTGCTATTACTGAGTATGAAAGTTGTCCAGTATCAAACACCTGCTATTTACTATACTGAGAAGGCTCAGAGAGAACCATGACATCAACACACAGGAGAACTGCCACAGGGAACGTATATAAATAAACTTTGCAGCTGATTACCATAAGTGCACATTTCTTTCTTATGTCTCATCTGTACTCTGCTAGAAATACATTATGCTCATACTTATGTTCATATTCTGTCCTGATTCTGAAAATAACATTAGAATCCACCAGTTTAACATACTTCCTCTGTTTTGCTACTGTCTTTAGTCAACAAATTATTGAAAGCATATGTGAAAACAGCTTCCTGTATATGGACCAAATATTAATACCTACCTTTCAAGTGAAACTTGTACTAAATTTACACAATTTACACATTTTGGAAAAAGCAGGATTTTATGCTTACATTGTCTTTTTAAAAAATCTAAAATACACATTAGATCTATTTTCCCTGTATCCCTAATCAAAAACAATCTTTTGACTCCCAAGAATAGTGTCCCAATATCTTACTCCAAAAAATCCTAGTGTATGTCACAACAAACTGGGAACTGAAGGAGTCATAGACGAACATGCACTTGGAGCTTAATCTGAAACCCACTGAAGTCAATGGAAAGACTCTGGCTCAAACTTTCAGAGGATTAGATTCCTAACTACAGAACTTCACTAATTTTCTGACAAAGAAATTATACCAGTATCATGAAACTGAGCTCCCTCTTGTTTCTGTAACAACTTAAAACTAGGTTTCAGAGTAACAGCCGTGTTAGTCTGTATCCGCAAAAAGAACAGGAGTACTTCGGATGCATCCGAAGAAGTGGGCTGTAGTCCACGAAAGCTTATGCTCTAATAAATTTGTTAGTCTCTAAGGTGCCACAAGTACTCCTGTTCTTTTAACTTAAAACTAATTCCCCATAGTTTCAATTCTGAATTCAATTCAATTTGTTTCAATTCTGATTTTAGGCAGCTAAATACTATACCTCGGGGTCACGATTATGTCAGAAATACTTCAGGTACAGAGACTGGATTCTGTGCTACTGATGGTCAGATAACATTTTCTTTCTACTCTCGAGCAATGTTATTTACTACAGGAAGAGACTGCCCAAGCAGTCTGACTAAAACCAGGCATTAACTTATATAGAAGTGTCTTTTTGTTAGATAAGAAGTATTGAGAAATAGCCAACACCACAATGGATGTGAAGATCAAAAAGTCCTGTTAAATACATCTAAAAATATATGTTAACTGCCTTTGAAAGGAAATTAGACTAAACCTTTACACTATATATGAGACTATTTATTTTTAAGTTTGGATTTTAGATTTCAGTTGTTAAAATAAATAAAAACGTCAAATTGAAAAATATATTTCAAATCGTTGTTCCCACAAAGTGTAGCGTCAAAGAATAGAACTTACCCACAGGAGGTCTAAGCCTCTCCAAGTACTGCTTGTCTTCAAGACTATATGCTGTAGAAATTACTTTGGCTCCTCTGTGCTGTGCTAACTGAATAGCTATTGTACCAAATGGCTGCAGGGAAAAATTATATACCAGTTTATTTACAACTACAGTAATGAAATGTAGTTTGAAAAGAAGAGTTGTATTACAAGGGTAGCTCTAGAGCAATCAAAGAAGGACACCTTGAAACAGGCTTAATATTTTTGGTGTCTTAATGAAATATGGCTGGACAAGTATTTCAGATCCCTAGGAGCCTGCTCTTATGCTCACTGAAGTCAATGGAAGTCTTTTATTGACTTTAATGGGCTTTGGATCAGGCTCTAGGAGATTAACAATCTCCTTCCAGAACAGCTGTAGCTTGAATTCCAGCTCCAGTGTATAAAGTATTGTAAATGCAGCTGCAATTTCTGAGTATGTCTGTAGGAGGAAGTCTTTGCGTTTGGTTGCTACTTGAAGGATGACATGCTCCCTAGAGAGGAGCTCCAAGCACTTATTTTGTATATGTTGCCAAGCTATATTTACATTGATGGTTCTTTGCTCAAGTGAACCTAACAGCTGTACCAGCAGTTAAGAGGGCAGGTATTCAAAACTGAACAACAATGTAAGAGAAATTGAAAAGTGGTGGTGGGGAAACAGGTCAAACTAAAGAAATCTTCTTCCATCTACAGTTGAGGGATCAATATAAAGAGTGTGTCAAAGTAGAGCAAAGCTCCCCACACAACATGGATAGGATTGTACAACTGGCCCAATGTATTTAGGGGTGCCCCTTCTTATCCTAGTGAATCATCCACTGAAAGCCACAGGAAGAGGATACCAGACTTGATTAGTCCAATCTGTCATTGCAAATGCTATGTTCCTGGGTAAATTCCTTGAGAAAAGTAAATTACTAGGGACTCACGCAATTAACTAAAAAAATTAATTACGATTAATCACAGTTTTAATCTCACTATTAAACAATAGAATACTAATTGAAATTCATTAAATATTTGCAAGTTGGATGCAAAATATTGGATGTTTTTCTACATTTTAAAATATATTGATTTCAACTACAACACAGAATACATAAAGTGTACAGTGCTCACTTTATATTATTATTTTTTATTACAAATATTTGCAAAAAAAATAATAGTATTTTTCAATTCACCTCCTACAATACCGTAGTGCAATCTCTTTATCGTGAAAATACAACTTACAAATGTAGATTTTTTTTGGTTAGATAACTGCCATTAAAAACAAAACAATGTAAAACTTTAGAGCCCACAAGTCCACTCAGTCCTACTTCTTGTTCAGCCAATCGCTAAGAGAAACAAGTTTGTTTACATTTACGGGAGATAATGCTGCCTGCTTCTTATTTACAATGTCACCTGAAAGCGAGAATGGGCATACACATGGCACTTTTGTAGACAGCACTGCAAGGCATTTACGTGCCAGATATGCCAAAAATGTGTATGCCCCTTCATGCTTCGGCCACTATTCCAGATGATGTGCTTCCATGCTGATGACGCTCGTTAAAAAAATAATCTGTTAATTAAATTTGTGACTGAACTCCTTGGGGGAGAATTGTATGTCTCTTGCTCTGTTTTACCTGCATTCTGCCATATATTTCATGTTATAGTAGTCTCGGATGATGACCCAGCACGTTGTTCCTTTTAAGAACACTTTTACTGCAGATTTGACAAAATGCAAAGATGGTACCAATATGAGATTTCTAAAGATAGCTATAGCACTTGACCCAAGGTTTAAGAATCTGAAGTGCCTTCCAAAATCTCAGCTGGACGACGTGTGGAGCAAGTTTTCAGAAGTCTTAAAAGAGCTACACTCCGATGTGGAAACTGCAGAACCAGAACCACCAAAAAAGAAAATCAACCTTCTGCTGGTGGCATCTGACTCAAGATGATGAAAATGAACATGTGTCAGTCCACGCTGCTTTGGATCGTTATCAGGCAGAACCAGTCATCAGCATGGGCATATGTCCTCTGTAATGATGGTTGAAGCATGAAGGGACATATGAATCTTTAATACATCTGGCACATAAATATTTTGTGACACCAGCTACAACAATGCCATGTGAATGCCTGTTCTCACTTTCAGGTGACATTGTAAACAAGAAGCAGGCAGCATTATCTCCTGCAAATGTAAACAAACTTGTTTGTCTGAGCAGTTGGCTGAACAAGAAGTAGGACTGGGTGGACTTGTAGGCTCCAAAGTTTCATATTGTTTTATTTTTGAATGCAGGTTTTTTTTGTACATGGTTCTATATATTTGTAAGTTCAACCTTCATGAAAAAGAGATTGCACTACAGTACTTGCATTAGGTGAACTGAAAAACTATTTATTGTTTTTTACAGTGCAAATATTTATAATAAAAAATAAAAATAAAGTGAGCACTATATACTTTGTATTCTGTGTTGTAATTGAAATCAATATATTTGAAAATGTAGAAAAACATCACAAAATATTTAAATAAATCAAATTCTATTATCGTTTAACAGTATGATTTAATCATGTGATTAATCACCATTTTTTTTTTAATCGCTTGACAACTCTATAAATTACTATATATGAGTAGGAAATAATCTGTTCCTAAATTATTTTAAAGATATGCCTTTAGGGTGTTATTGTTACCTACACTTGCTCCATCCATTACTAATACAGTTTTTCCAGGAGAAACATGGGAAAGATAATGTAGGGCTGTGTATGCTCGTAGGCCATCACGAATGGTCCCTGCTGCTTCAACCCAAGGGACTTTTTCTGGTTTATGAACTGTGTAAAAAAGAAGAAATAAACAGAGAGGTAAAGAAAGCAATAGGTTTTTGTAAAGACTTGACATTTCAATAAAAACAATGTTAACAAGTTTTTATCTCTAGACCCTTAGTCATTTTCTATAAAAATAGAGGAAGAAACGACAAACACCAGTCATTTCCTCTAAATCAAGTCACCTACATAAGAATGGCCATACCGGGTCAGACCAAAGGTCCATCTAGCCCAGTATCCTGTCTTCCGACAGTGGCCAATGCCAGGTGCCCCAGAGCGAATGAACAGAACAGGTAATCATCAAATGATCCATCCCCGGTTTCCCATTCCGCAGCTTCAGGCAAACAGAGGCTAGGGACACCATCCCTGCCCATCCTGGCTAAAAGCCATTGATGGACCTATCCTCCATGAATTTATCTAGTTCTTTTTTTAACCCTGTTATGGTCTTGGCCTTTACAACATCCTCTGGCAAAGAGTTCCACCAGTTGACTGTGCATTGTGTGAAAAAAGCCTTCCTTTTGTTTGTTTTAAACCTGCTGCCTATTAATTTAATTTGGTGACCTCTAGTTCTTGTGTTATGAGAAGGAGTAAATAACACTTCCTTATTGACTTTCTTCACACCAGTCATGATTTTATAGACCTCTATCATATCCCCCCTTAGTCGTCTCTTTTCCAAGCTGAAAAGTCCCAATCTTATTAATCTCTCCTCACATGGAAGCCGTTCCATACCGCTAACCTTTTTCAATTCCAATATATCTTTTTTGAGATGGGGAGACCATATCTGCACACACTATTCAAGATGTGGGCGTATCATGGATTTATATAGAGGCAATATGATATTTTCGATCTTATTATCTATCCCGTTTTTAAATTATTTCCAACATTCTGTTCACTTTTTTGACTGCTGCTGCACACTCAGTGGATATTTTCAGAGACCTAGTCACAATGACTCCAAGATCTCTTTCTTGAATAGTAACAGCGAATTTAGACCCCATCATTTTATATGTGTAGTTGGGATTATATTTTCCAATGTGCATTACTTTGCATTTATCAACACTAAATTTCATCTGCCATTTTGTTGCCCAGTCACCCAGTTTTATGACATCCTTTTGTAGCGCTTCTCAGTCTGCTTGGGACTTAACTATCTTGAGTAGTTTTGTATCATCTGCAAATTTTGCCACCACACTGTTTACCCCTTTTTCCAGATCATTAATGAATATGTTGAATATGACTGGTCCCAGTACAGACTGCGGGGGGACACCACTATTTACCTCTCTCAATTCTGAAAACTGACCATTTATTCCTACCCTTTGTTTCTTATCTTTTAACCAGTTACCAATCCATGAGAGCACCTTCCCTCTTATCCCATGACAGCTTACCGGCCTGTAATTGCTGGGATCACCTATGGAACACTTTTTAAAAATTGGTGTCACATTAGCTATCCTCCAGTAATTTGGTACAGAAGCGGATTTAAATGATAGGTTACAAACTACAGTTAGTAGTTCTTCAATTTCACATTTGAGTTCCTTCAAAACTCTTCGGTGAATACCATCTGGTTCTGGTGACTTATTACTGTTTAGTTTATCAATTTGTTCTCTATGCCAGACTTTATTCCAACTGGGTTGGGATACCTTCCTATCTCAATGTCAAATTCTCAACTGAACTTTTAAAATTACCTATGTTAGAAAGAAATATCACTAGACCTGGAATTTCTAGTTTATAAAGTGATTCTGTTCTGTTACTCTGCCAGGTTCCCCAGCACCTGGCAGGAACGCAAAAGTCGATTACACTTGTGAGGACATTTTGATGAAGAATAGTGGTAGAAAGTAGAATCCCCAAGCGTTACTATTCTGTCCTCTATCTCTTCATTGTCTTGTTGCATGTTATTACATTACACTGTAAAATATAAGGCTGCAAAAGCATTTTTTACCCATATATTACTATTACCTTTATGTAATGGAGGAGAAAAGCAGTGAGAGACAAAAAAAGCATCCTTTAAAAAGCGGAAGTTAAATCCTAGTGAGGAAAATAAAAAGGAGCATAAACTCTGGCAAATGAAGTGTAAAAATATAATTAGGAAGCCTAAAAAAGGATTTGAAGAACAGCTAGCCAAAGATTCAAAAAGTAATAGCAAATTTTTTTTAAAGTACATCAGAAGCAGGAAGCCTGCTAAACAACCAGTGGGGCCACTGGACGATCGAGTTGCTAAAGGAGCACTCAAGGAGAATAAGGCCATTGTGGAGAAACTAAATGAATTCTTTGAATCGGTCTTCAAGGCTGAGGATGTGAGGGAGATTCCGAAACTCGAACCACTCTTTTTAGGTGACAAATCTGAGGAACTGTCCCAGATTAAGGTGTTATTAGAGGAGGTTTTGGAACAAATTGATAAACTAAACAGTAGTAAGTGATCAGGACCAGACAGTATTTCACCCAAGAGTTCTGAAGGAATTCAAATGTGAAATTGCAGACCTACTAACTGTAGTTTGTAACCTATCATTGAAATCAGCTTCTGTACCAAAGGATTGGAGGATAGCTGATGTGATGCCAAGCAAGTGAGTTTCATCTCCCTGACGCAGTGGAAAGACAGTGTGTAGGTAGAATCTGGACTGCCTTTTAAATATGAGGAACAAAAGAGTCGAGACTCAGATTGCACAGCTTCCGCTCTCCCCACGATACTACCTGAGGAAAAAGTGATTATTGGGTTGTCCAAATATCTCTGTTGATGCACTGGAGAACTCTAGGATTATAGATCAGACAGTGTGAGAGTCAGTTCATGACACTGCACATAGTAAACTATACAGGAAAACACAGGAAATCTTAAAAGGGTTTCCTTCTGTAGTAAGTATGTATAGTTCACCAGCACATATTTGTCACTTTTATATAACTCCTGATTTTGCTTAGCCTGTGTGTGATGGGGCGCCTGCCCCATACTGGGCTCTAAGGGGTTAATAGAGCCCTAGGGAGGCTGCACAGGAGGCAGCCGATCAGAGAAGGGATGAAGACAGCAGCTAATCAGGGCCAAGCAGGCCCATTAAAAAAAGGGAGCTGCAGGGCAGAGGAGGGCAGTTCTCCTCTGGGAGCCCAGGGAGGATGGAAGGACTGTGTCTCTGTAGGGCTGAGAGAACTGCCAGCACCCTGGACAGAGCAGTACTGCTAACAGGGACTGGGGGAGTGGGAGACAGCTCCTGGCTGGCTGCTGAGGTTTGCAGGCGGAGGCCTTGAGGCAAGGGTAAAGAGGATGCTGGGGCAGGGAGGAAGTGGCCAGACAACTCGCTGCAGTACCCACTTAGGGAAGTGGCTGAACAGCTGACTGCAGGTTCCCCGGAAGGGGGAAGAAGATGCAGTGGTCCATGGAGAGATGTGGGTCCTACAGTAGGAGTGATGGTGGTGAGACACCATCAGAGGAGGGTGCACTGCCAAACAGAGCTCATCCTCAAGACAGCCAGCAGGAGGCACCAGAGTGGTGAGCGCTCCCCATTACACTGTGGTTTTAAGTGTTAGAGTAATAAACCTTTATTTTCAATATTCATAAACCTGTGACTGTTATTTTACAGACATAAGGAATCATAACCAGGAGGGGATTTAACCTTAAAATGATCTAACCTAGATAACACACTACTTGGTTACATCCAATATATAGGGATCAGGGAGACAATATTTTTCTCAGAATAATTTACACAGTTAAAGTGGAGTAGGGGGTTTGGTGTCAGTATAAACAAGTTTACATTATCCTTTAAAGAACCCCATCCTCCAGAGCAGTTTGCTTCTCCATGGATGGATTCAGAAGAATAGAAAGAAATTGTTAGGATACAATACAATTTCTTTAAGATAGATACCTTGAGTAAGTCATTTCACTAACCAACAGGTTGTGGCAGAGCCAGGAATGGAACCCAAGTGTTTTGACTTCCAGTCCAGTCACTATCCACTAGACAATGCTGCCTCCAGGAAAGGCAAACAGAACCCAAAGAAGGAAATGTTGGTGTAATCTACAATGCCATGTTTTCCCTGAGTTTCTGATCTTTGGAATTTGCCTCCCCACCCCACTCTAGTCTGTTAGCATACATTACAGGTGTTCCTTTGATCCTAAAGCAATGATGATTCAGGATCAGAGGTCAATGCTAGGAGAGACGGTAATAAGCAAGAGTGGAAGTTGTTTTTCAAAATGTTTATCTGTGGGGTAGGTAGGGTAAATCAGTGGGAAAAGAAAAATGAAGCAATGAGGGAAGTTAGGCGAAATAAGAGATGAGTCAGCTTGTGTAGTTTAGTCAGAACATAATGGCATTGCTGCTATTGTTCAAAGGAAGTCTGTGAAAGGCGGAGTAGATAGTGGGACATCTGAGTGCTGCTATTATGCATAAACAGAGCAATGGTTCCACCTCACTGGCTGTCTATAAGAGACTACTTTGGGTTTTACATCTATAATCACCTTAAATATTAACAAGTGTCATGATCTACTTACCCAAATAATGCTCATGAACTAGAGCAACTTCACAGAGACCAGACTCTTCTGAATCCAGGGGCAAGATTCCTGAAAATTTTCAGCAAAAAAAAAATCTTCCATTCAATACAAGTGTATATTACAAATGAAACAAGTTGAGTGTTCCCAGCTGAATCATTAGTGCAGCTTTGTCTACATCACAGTTCCTCTTTTCTCATTTCTATATAATGCAGAAGAAAGTGTCACAGTCTGGATTATTACAATGCTTTAGGTAAAGACAAATGATTTAATGGTGCCACATGTGTTCAAAGTGGTACTCCAGCATTTTCTTTTCTTGATGATAAAGTGATATTCTGCTGTTGGTACTTTGGTTCCTCATCTGCTCACAAATGAACTCACCTCACACTGCTCCCATGTTGTCTAGCTGCTTCTGCAGTATCTGTGATGAACACTCCTCTTTCGACTCTACCTGAGTGCATTAGACACTACAGGAAGAAGAGAGATCGCACACCGCAGGTGGGCCCAGATAGGCTCAGATGCTGAAGGCATCGTGGACATGGAGCAATAACATCAATTTAGTACAAGTTTCTATTGATGGGTAGGTATTAATATTTAGTCTTTATACAGGAAGCTGTTTTCACATATGCCTTCAGCTGTGGTGCTTGTACATGACTGCAACTCATTACCAAGACACTTCTCGAATTAAATATCGCTCAGGTTTAGTAGCTGCCAAAATTCCCCCCTTCACAAGTCCCATTTACTTAATAAAAGGCCAATCTACCATTCTTGAATTTACAATTAAACTACTGCTCTAAAAAGAAAGATATCTTAGCAGAGCATTCTCTTTCTCTGTGTAATGTATTCTGATACATATGGTTTTACCTAATTAATCTAATCACTGTCATCAGTCAAATTAAAAAGAAAAAGGAGAAAGTCCTCTTCTAAGTATAAACTCTTAGATTTTAAGATTGAGAATAATTCAATAATTGGTATGCTTATGGTTATATACAGACCATGGAACCATTCTTGCAACCTTTGCTCATGGGAATAGTACCAATGAACTCAGTGGTATTTATTGCATGATATGACTGATTTATAAATAAGGGCTACAGTATCAGGCCCAATCTATTTAATTGTTGTAAACCTCAGTGAGAAGTACACACTGGCACTACACACGAAGATCTAAGCAGTTTTGGATAAGTCTAGTAATGACACTACCATAACTATTCTATGCTTTTTTAAAGGCTGTTCAATTTTATTAATAAACTAACACCGTAGGAAAGCAAACTGTTATACAAAATCCACTGTCCTTTAAATCCCCCATCTATTAAACATGGATAGGCACATTACAACAGCAATTTGGAAATGTATTTGTCAAAATTTTATTTGTGAAGGGAAGAGTTTCATAAGTGGACTTCATATTGTTGTAGCATCTTCATAATATATAAATTTAAAGAGTTGTTTTGAAAGGGAAAGTCAAAAGATTTCAGTATTTGGAAAGAAAACTAAAGATAGTTTCAAGATATTTTAAAAGTGTATTTTTCCCTTGAATGTAATTCTGGTTCTGTTGAGATAAATAGTAATAAATAGCAATTTTGAAAAATATAAAAAACTGCTTCTCTTTTTCCAGATACAGGTAAAAACAATAGGCCTGATTCTACGATTTTGGATGTCAGTTTCACACCAGTGTAACTCCATTGTTGTCAACTGAGTTACTCCAGATATACATCAGCATAAGACCAGAGTCAAGTCTTTAATATTATCCACACCACTTCAATAACTTTTCAGAGCTTCATTTGACCCTTGCAGATCTCTCTTTACAGTACTTTTCAGCTTTGTTTCCTTCAATGATTGGGACCAGTTATGTTTCATGAACTAGATCACAAGGTCAATAAAATACACAATTTTAAAAAGTACTGAACACATATGGCCCCAATTCAGTGATATACTGAATCACCTGTGCAGTTCCACAGAAGTCAACATGACTACCCAGCCACTCAGAATTAACCAGTTCAAAAAAGAACTAGATAAATTCATGGAGGATAGCGCTATTAGCCAGGAGGAGCAGTGATGGTGTCCCTAGCCTCTGTTTGCCTGAAGCTGGGAATGGGCGACAGGGGATGTATTACTTGATGATTACCTGTTCTGTTCATTCCCTCTGGGGGCAGCTGGCATTGGCCACTGTTGGAAGACAGGATACTGGGCTAGATGGACCTTTGGTCTGACCCAATATGGCTGTTCTTATGTGCATAAATTTTACAGGATCAGGGCCAAAATATCTGCAAAACACTGGGCTATAAATAATGTTTTAGTTTATTAGGCAGATCTAAAATTTTTACAAACTGTACATTACTACATCATTTCTGAAAGCATAAGAATTGTTTATTATTAAAGAAGTAAATGGAAAATGTGAACATTAATTTTATTTCATTAAACTTGAAACCAATAATGAAAATGGGATTTCAAAATTCAGGAAATCCTGGAAAAACTTTTCAAGCGATTTAGAACTTTTTACCTGGAGATTTTTTTAAATTAGTTAATATTATTTTGGGGGGAACAATGGTTAGCACTTGGGTGAGTTTCCCTAGTGGGAAGCCCATAAGAAGTCACAGAGCAGGGCTGCCATCCACTTCAAAAAAAATTTTTTTTTTTTTTTAAAAGGTCCATTTCAAAAGTGTGAATTGGGAGTGCTTTGTTCCAGGTGGGCCTTGAGTGGGCCTGACTGGTATATAAGGGCAGTCAGCAGCGAACCAGCTGAGCGGCGAAGAGCAGAGGCTAACAGCGGGAGTTTGCCTGGGAGTTCGCGTGGGGAAAGCGCACTGAGGCTTTCATCTGCAGGTTCCCTGAGTAGTTCCTGCAACAATTGAGGAAGCTCTTAAGAGGACGGTGATATGGAAGGTGAGCAATCAGCTGTTGTAACCTGCACAGGTTGTGCCATGTTTGTCTTTCTTCCACAGGACAGAAGCGACTTTGTCTGTACAAAGTGCAAGCTGGTCTCCATGTTGGAAGAGAAGGTTCGAGGGCTGGAGAAACAAGTGTCGACTCTGCGTTGCATAAGGGAAAATGAAGATTTCCTGGACAGACGTCAGGAGATGCTTCTACGGCCACAATGTTCTGAAGATTCAGAGCAGGCGCAGCAGGGACAGAAGGATTGTGAGGAGGTTTGGCAGCATGTGACCTCCAGAAGGAGAAAGAGGAGCGTCCATGCACCAGCAATGGAGATACAGATGAACAATCGTTTCCATGTTCTCTCTACAGGTACTAATGCGGAGAGTGGACTAGATGACCCATCTGAGGGAAGGGAGCAGAAGGAGACTCCACCGATTGGAAGGCAAAAGATGCACTGTCCTAGGGATGGGGGTTCCACGACCACCACTCCCAAGAGGAGGAGGAGGGTGGTGGTGGTCGGGGACTCCCTCCTCAGGGGGACTGAGTCATCTATCTGCCGCCCCGACCGGGAAAACCGAGAGGTCTGCTGCTTGCCAGGAGCTAGGATACACGATGTGACGGAGAGACTGCCGAGACTCATCAAGCCCTCGGATCGCTACCCCTTCCTGCTTCTCCACGTGGGCACCAATGATACTGCCAAGAATGACCTTGAGCGGATCACTGCAGACTACGTGGCTCTGGGAAGAAGGATAAAGGAGTTTGAGGCGCAAGTGGTGTTCTCGTCCATCCTCCCTGTGTAAGGAAAAGGCCGGGGTAGAGACCGTCGAATCGTGGAAGTCAACGAATGGCTACGCAGGTGGTGTCGGAGAGAAGGCTTTGGATTCTTCGACCATGGGATGGTGTTCCAAGAAGAAGGAGTGCTAGGCAGAGACGGGCTCCACCTAACGAAGAGAGGGAAGAGCATCTTCGCCAGCCGGCTGGCTAACCTAGTGAGGAGGGCTTTAAACTAGGTTCACCAGGGGAAGGAGACCGAAGCCCTGAGGTAAGTGGGGAAATGGGATCCTGGGAGGAAGCGCAAGCAGGAGAGCGCAAGAGGGGAGGACTCCTGTCTCATGCTGAGAAAGAGGGACGATCGATGAGTTATCTTAAGTGCCTATACACAAATGCAAGAAGCCTGGGAAACAAGCAGGGAGAACTGGAAGTCCTGGCACAGTCAGGGAACTATGATGTGATTGGAATAACAGAGACTTGGTGGGATAACTCACATGACTGGAGTACTGTCATGGATGGATATAAACTGTTCAGGAAGGACAGGCAGGGCAGAAAAGGTGGGGGAGTTGCGTTGTATGTAAGAGAGGAGTATGACTGCTCAGAGCTCCGGTATGAAACTGCAGAAAAACCTGAGAGTCTCTGGATAAAGTTGAGAAGTGTGAGCAACAAAGGTGATGTCGTGGTTGGAGTCTGCTATAGACCACCAGACCAGGGGGATGAGGTGGACGAGCCTTTCTTCTGGCAACTAGCAGAAGTTGCTAGATCGCAGGCCCTGGTTCTCGTGGGAGACTTTAATCACCCTGATATCTGCTGGGAGAGCAATACAGCGGTGCACAGGCAATCCAGGAAATTTTTGGATAGTGTAGGGGACAATTTCCTGGTGCAAGTGCTGGAGGAACCAACTAGGGGCAAAGCTTTTCTTGACCTGCTGCTCACAAACAGGGAAGAACTAGTAGGGGAAGCAAAAGTGGATGGGAACCTGGGAGGCAGTGACCATGAGATGGTCGAGTTCAGGATCCTAACACAAGGAAGAAAGGAGAGCAGCAGAATACGGACCCTGGACTTCAGAAAAGCAGACTTTGACTCCCTCAGGGAACAGATGGGCAGGATCCCCTGGGAGAATAACATGAAGGGCAAAGGGGTCCAGGAGAGCTGGCTGTATTTTAAAGAATCCTTATTGAGGTTGCAGGAACAAACCATCCCGATGTGTAGAAAGAATAGTAAATATGGCAGGCGACCAGCTTGGCTAAACAGTGAAATCCTTGCTGATCTTAAACACAAAAAAGAAGCTTACAAGAAGTGGAAGATTGGACAAATGACCAGGGAGGAGTATAAAAATATTGCTCAGGCGTGCAGGAGTGAAATCAGGAAGGCCAAATCACACTTGGAGTTGCAGTTAGCAAGAGATGTTAAGAGTAACAAGAAGGGTTTCTTCAGGTATGTTAGCAACAAGAAGAAAATCAAGGAAAGTGTGGGCCCCTTACTGAATGAGGGAGGCAACCTAGTGACCGAGGATGTGGAAAAAGCTAATGTACTCAATGATTTTTTTGCCTCTGTCTTCACGCACAAGGTCAGCTCCCAGATTGCTGCACTGGGCAGTACAGCATGGGGAGAAGGTGACCAACCGTCTGTGGAGAAAGAAGTGGTTCGGGACTATTTAGAAAAACTGGACGTGCACAAGTCCATGGGGCCGGATGCGCTGCATCCGAGGGTGCTAAAGGAGTTGGCGGGTGAGATTGCAGAGCCATTAGCCATTATTTTTGAAAACTCATGGCGATCGGGGGAGGTCCCAGATGACTGGAAAAAGGCTAATGTAGTGCCCATCTTTAAAAAAGGGAAGGAGGAGGATCCGGGGAACTACAGGCCAGTCAGCCTCACTTCAGTCCCTGGAAAAATCATGGAGCAGGTCCTCAAGGAATCAATTATGAAACATTTAGAGGAGAGGAAAGTAATCAGGAACAGTCAGCATGGATTCACGAAGGGGAAATCGTGCCTGACTAACCTAATTGCCTTCTATGATGAGATAACTGGCTCTGTGGATGAGGGGAAAGCAGTGGATGTGTTATTCCTTGACTTTAGCAAAGCTTTTGATACGGTCTCCCACAGTATTCTTGCCGCCAAGTTAAAGAAGTATGGGCTGGATGAATGGACTGTAAGGTGGATAGAAAGCTGGCTAGATCGTCGGGCTCAACGGGTAGTGATCAATGGCTCCATGTCTAGTTGGCAGCCGGTTTCAAGCGGAGTGCCCCAAGGGTCGGTCCTGGGGCCGGTTTTCTTTAATATCTTTATTAATGATCTGGAGGATGGTGTGGACTGCACTCTCAGCAAGTTTGCAGATGACACTAAACTAGGAGGCGTGGTAGATACACTAGAGGGTAGGGATCGGATACAGAGGGACCTAGACAAATTAGAGGATTGGGCCGAAAAAAACCTGATGAGGTTCAACAAGGACAAGTGCAGAGTCCTGCACTTAGGACGGAAGAATCCCATGCACTGCTACAGACTAGGGACCGAATGGCTAGGTAGCAGTTCTGCAGAAAAGGACCTAGGGGTCACAGTGGACGAGAAGCTGGATATGAATCAACAGTGTGCTCTTGTTGCCAAGAAGGCTAACGGCATTTTGGGCTGTATAAGTAGGGGCATTGCCAGCAGATCGAGGAACGTGATCGTTCCCCTTTATTCGACATTGGTGAGGCCTCATCTGGAATACTGTGTCCAGTTTTGGGCCCCACACAACAAGAAGGATGTGGAAAAATTGGAAAGAGTCCAGCGGAGGGCAACAAAAATGATTAGGGGTCTGGAGCACATGACTTATGAGGAGAGGCTGAGGGAACTGGGATTGTTTAGTCTCCAGAAGAGAAGAATGAGGGGGGATTTGATAGCAGCCTTCAACTACCTGAAGGGGGGTTCCAAAGAGGATGGAGCTCGGCTGTTCTCAGTGGTGGCAGATGACAGAACAAGGAGCAATGGTCTCAAGTTGCAGTGGGGGAGGTCCAGGTTGGATATCAGGAAAAACTATTTCACTAGGAGGGTGGTGAAACACTGGAATGCGTTACCTAGGGAGGTGGTGGAGTCTCCTTCCTTGGAGGTTTTTAAGGCCCGGCTTGACAAAGCCCTGGCTGGGATGATTTAGCTGGGAATTGGTCCTGCTTTGAGCAGGGGGTTGGACTAGATGACCTCTTGAGGTCCCTTCCAACCCTGATAGTCTATGATTCTATGATTTTCATTAAAAAATTAGACATGAAACTGAAACAAAATGTGTGAATTAAAAATGAAGGCTGCGGTGCTAAAACATCTTGAATCCATCTGTTATTTTTAAAAGGCCCTGGAGTTAGCAAAGCACCTAAGCATGCACGTATTTTTAAGCAAATCAGTAATTCCATTGAAGTCAATGAGACTACTCATGTGCTTAAAGTTACACGTGTGTTCAAATGCTTTGCTCGATCAGGACCTAAATGATTTAGAATGTCAAAGTGAACAAACCTCAGTGAACTAGGACGAGCAGCAAAGATCAGATCACTAAAAGTTTTTGTATGAATATTTTTTTAGCAACTTTTAAAAAACAACAATAGGGATATAAAATAATGAATGATGCCATCTTGTATGTCCACACAAATAGATAAAAACACGTGTATAGCAATAGTATGTAATCTGTACCACCAGCACAAATTGTCAGTGTATTTATTCAAATTGATGGATTGAAAATGCACCTCTGTGGGGCAGATTCTCAGACGATGTAAATTTTCATAGCTCCACTAAAGTCAATGGCACTATGACAGTTTATACCAGCTGAGGATCAGTCCCTTTGTGTCTCATTCAGACAATTTCCGGAGCAGAAAGTCTTCAAATAGTACTCAGCTCAGGAAAGTTTTATTATAGTGAAAGTAAAAATGTTTCCATTATGTTGCAACTTATATGAAAAAACTAAACAAAACACACAACCAACGTGTCTATTTGTAGTGATAGCGTTGATTACAACCTTTAAAATAATTTAAGAATTATTTCAAGAAACAAAGTTAGCTGATAAAGCACACAAACTTTAACTTACCCACTACTTCATCATCTGGCTGAAAGAAGGACACTTTGCTTCCAACTTATGAAATACAACATGAAGGGGGGGGGGAAAAGCATAAATATAAATATTTAGAATAGAAAACATCTGTGTATTTGAGAGAATACTACAGACTAGCAGCAGCTTCCAAAAACAAACATGTTCAGACTATATTTTATCTGTTAGGCAAAAATTATAGAAGGTTTCATTTTCAGGATGTAAACATCATTTAACTTAGGCTCCAAGCCCAAAAAGCATGTGTAAGCACAAGAATCAGTGTTTGCAGGACCAAGGTGTTAACAATGCATCAAAGGTGGACACATGAGTGAAATATCTTGAATTCCTGAAAATTATTTTGTCTTAGCGTTAGAATAGATCTACATTATGGTGACTATATCAGCATCACCATAGCTATGCTGGCATAACTCCGTAGTGTAAATGCAGCCTACACTAACACAAGGGTTTTTTCTGTCACTGCAGGAACACTCCTCCCCAAATGACAGTAGCTAAGTTGATGGAAGTATTTGCCCATCGACTTAGCTGTTTCTACAGCAGAGGTTAGGTCGACATAGCTATGTCAGACACGGGTGGGGTTTTTTTCCACATGCCTGACCAACATAGCTATGTTGACCAGGCCTTAGGATAGGTCTACGCTATGAAGCCTATGCCAGCATAGCTATGCTGAGTAATTCCCTAGTGTAGACACAGCACAGTCAGAAAAAAATCCTGTCAGTGTAGGAACATCACTTCTCCAAATGACATTAGCAATGTCAACAGAAGCCATCTTCAGCAGACATAGGTGCGTCTGCACTAGGGATTTTATCAGTATAGGTAGGTCAGTAGCAGTGTGGGTTTTCCACATCCCTGACCAACACAGCTCTGCCGATTAAAACTTATGTGTAGACCAAGCCTTAGTCATTGCAACAAACACTTTTACAAATGTCAGTTACAACATCGCAAAGATATTCTTAAATTCTACTGTAAAGTTTACCCTTAAACTGATTTGCAGGTTTTACATTTCAGTCTAAGTATTTTTAATTTTTACTATATTATACCATTAATAGTTTGTCAAAAATAACATATAACCAAAGTGAATATTAGCTCTGGGCACTAAGGCTGTACAATTCAGACAATTTTTAGTGGTCTTAAATGAGTGGCCATTTAATTTTTTCTCCCCCAAAGATGATCACATGGTATATTATTCGACTCACCCTCCAATACCACTCCAGCAATTTCCCTCCCAACAGGTAGAAATTCTTTCTTCATCTTCAGTTCTGATAAAAGCTAAATCACATTAATGGTTAGAACTTTCCTGACAAGACGTAATTATTGCCTATGTTCATAAATTAGGGGCCGTAAAGAGAGTAAAGCACTCTGTTTCTTAAAGATGAAAATCTGGTCTTTGATCCAAACATCATTAAAATAAAAATGCTGCATTCCTCATTTAAAAAAATAAAAAAATCTATATAAAAGTTTGTTCCCATTTAAATTAGTTAAAATGTCTAAAACTACAGATGTATAGCCAACATATTTAACAACAGCAGAGCATGTATATGAACAAAAAACAAATTATATTAATTTAGGCTGCTATTTGGGTCTTTAGTAAGATTTTTCACATTCGGGTTACATCATTATTATTATTGTTTGTGAGCCTGATCCAACCTCCATTGTCATTGTTTGTATATTGCTTTGTATATAGGATCTAATCCAACTAACAGTCATTATAGCTGTCAGACCACCTAGAGGCGTACAGAATCATCACCCAGAAGACAAGGTATGATTTTATTACTTTATACCAGTGTTTCCCAAACTTGGGACGCCGCTTGTTTAGGGAAAGCCCCTGACAGGACGGGACGGTTTGTTTACCTGCCGTGCCCGCAGGTTCAGCTGATCGCGGCTCCCACTGGCTGCGGTTCGCCACTCCAGGCCAATGGGAGCTGCTGGAAGTGGCGCGGGCCAAGGGACGCACTGGCCGCCGCTTCCAGCAGCTCCCATTGGCCTGGAGCAGCAAACCGCGGCCAGTGGTAGCCGTGATCGGCCGGAACTGCGGACACAGCAGGTAAACAAACCAACCCGGCCCACCAGGGGCTTTCCCTAAACAAGCGGCGTCCCAAGTTTGGGAAACACTGCTTTATACAATTCAGAACTGACAAGTTGATCTCTCCCAAAAAATTAGGGGCCAAATTACAGGTACCTTTTACACACCTTAAGCAGATCAACCACAACAATGAATTAAAATAATATGGCCACATCCTCAGCTGGTGTAAATCAGCACAGTACCATTACATCAGCTGAGCATCTGGCCTATAGTTTGCAGATGGGGAATTTACTTTTTCTATGTCCTTATAAAAGTTAAATATGTACCTTTATATCTGTCCAGCTCAGAGCACAGGCTTTAACCTGTATTTTCACATCATTGTCTCTTGTAACAGGAAGATTTTCCTAGGACAAATTTACAGACATTATTGTCTGTAACACAACAAGAATGTGCTAACAGGATGATCACAAGATCTTGGGAACATTTATATGCAATGAGTCCAATATCCTGACTATAAAAGAGTTCAAAAAAGTCAGGAAAAGTATGTCACATCAAAGGAAAATAGGAAACTGCAGGCCATAATGGATTTACATACTGTATATCATCAGATTTTAATTTTGAGTGTACTTTTGTGTTATGAACAAACATAAGAACATTAAATACCTTACTAAATCTCACTACTGAGATAACAGGAAAAAAATGTAAGTTTTCTTTTGCCAGATAACTTTACAAACCTGCATGCTAGCTATTCCTTTACATCTGTCTAATGTAAGCTAAAGAAAAAGCAAGCAAAATGGAACAATTTTGAAGTAAATGGGGAGAATCTTAAGACTAGAATTTTTTAAGACTCAAGTGTTAGGCCCAGTACTGCCACACTTAACCATGAGAGTAGTCACATGCAAGTAGCCCAACTAAAGTCAAAAGAATTATCTGCACCAGTAAGGATTACAATTTTAGGCTCCACAAAGGATAGTCACCATGTATTACAACAGGAAAAGTTCAGTTGTTTAAAAGGTCCATCCCCTCCCATCACATTCCACCCAGGATGTCCTCCTTAGCACCTCAGATTGGAAGTGAAATTCTGGTCCCATTGAAGTCAACAGGAGTTTTGCCATTGACTTCATTAGGCCTAGGATTTCACTAGAGCAGGGATTGGCACGTGGCCCATCAGGGAAATCCGCTGGCGGGCCAGGACAGTTTGTTTGCCTGCAGCATCCGCAGGTTCGGCTGATTGCAGCTCCCACTGGCCGTGGTTCGCTGTGGGCAGAGGGATGTGCTGGCCACCGCTTCCCGCAGCTCCAATTGGCCTGGAACAGTGAACCGCGGCCAGTGGGAGCTGTGATCAGCTGAACCTGCGGATGTTGCAGGTAAACTAACTGTCCCGGCCCGCCAGCGGATTTCCGCTGGCGGGCCGCATGCCAAAGGTTGCCGATCCCTGCACTAGAGTGTTTAGATTTTCCTTAAAATGTTCTTTGCTTTAATTTTTCCCCTGGGCTTATCCATTAGACTGACCAACAACTTTTTTTCTGAGGAAGACTGAGCTGAACTTTCTCTGGCTCTTGCTTAGTTACTCAAGATCATCCCACAGCTCCAAATTGCAAGGCTTTTTGCTAATCTGGGGGAGGAAGATGCCAGCTCAACAACCTCTTTGATGTGCAGAGAACTACTGCTAAGCCACGAGACTGTTCAAAAAAGATACTCTAACTCAATTAAACAATCATAACTTTTTCTGAAGCCAAAGGGTTTCCAAATAAAGCAAATTTATATTTAAAAATATACTAAACTTAGCCTGTAAACTTTTGGGGCAGGGTCTGTCTTTCAGTTAGGTGTGCCTAGCCCAATGGGGTCACTACCCCAATACAAACAATGTAGTTTTTATAGAGATTTAGAAAACATACCACTCTCTCATAAGAACAAGAAACAGATAAGGTGGTGTGTGCCTCTGTGGGGAGGCTGATCCTGGCGCTCTTCCTCATTCATTATTTGGAGACAACAAGATCATGGGGTGAAGGCCAATGGCGGCCTGTTATCTCCATAAAGGTACCTCCACTTTCATCCATGCTACCTCTCTTGAGGCTCCTGACCAGGGGTGAATTAAGGTTTCCTGGAGCCCTGGGCCAGAGCAAGTGGCAGGCCCCTCCTCACTCATTCCGTCCCTTCTGCCTGTGGTCCTGGCCATGGCCTCATCCCTTTCTGTCCATTCCCCGGGCACGGTCCCGTTCCACCCAGGGACTCACCCCCATTCTGCCCCCCGCTCACAGCAGCCTCCCAACATGTTTGCTCCCTTCTGTCCCCCCCACTGGGTCCTCAAGACCAGAGCAGCTCTGTCCCTGGAGCCGCAGTGGGAAGTGAGAGCTCCCTCAGCCCTGAGGTCATGACAGGTAGCGAGAGCTCCTCCAGTCCTGGGCCACAGCGGGGGGTCTGGGTGCTGGGGCTTCTCCTGCCACCCCCCACGCTTCTGCAGGAGACCACGGTCGGGGCACTGGGGCTTCTCCCACCCCACCTGCCCTGCCCTTCTGCCAGAGAGTGGGGTCGGGACCGGGGGATTCCCCGCTGCCCTACAGCTTCTGCCGGGGACAGAGTCAGGGGGTGCTGGGAGCTTCCTCTGCCGCCTTGCGGCTTCCGCCAAGGTTGGGATCCAGGAGGTTTCTGGGGGCTTCCCCTGCCACACCCACCTTGCACTGCTGTCAGGGAGTGAGGTCGAGGCTCAGGGGCTCCAGGCTTCCATCACTCGGTGGCAAATTTTTTCCCGGGCCCCAGGAACAGGCCCCATCAGCCCAGTGGCTGATCCACCACTGCACCTGACATCCCTCTGTGCTCCCCCAAGATATCCTCACTAGGTGGCGGTCTGTTTAGATAGAGACTGTCTTTCCTTTCCCACAGAAGTTTTACTTTTTAAAATGATTATTTAATTATAATAGTGTTTAAAGACCCCAGTCAGGACCAGAACTCCACTGTAGTAGGTGCTGTACAAACATATACAGAGATAGCCCACATTCTGAAGAGCTTAAAATCTAAAAGGACAAGCAGACAAATAACATAGAAGCAAAATAGTATATATGTTGTTAGTTGCTTTTTTAATTTTTATTTACACTACAACCATCCCTCCCACCACATCCCTCTGTCCAGGTGCCTCAGCTAATATGGTTCACCACTACTAACCCAATGCAGTAGATTGACGATTCTTATCTAAGATAAATAGTTTCATTTTGACACTTGGATCGTTTTACATGCAGATATGAGAACATAGCCGTGAGAAAGTAAAACAGATGAAAGATGCTTAATAATTGATCCACACAGGAACATATTCCCTTCTCTCAGCACATGATTAACAGTTCTTCTGTAATCTGAACTCACCCTTTCCTGGAAGACAAATGCAATTTCCTCTCCAGCTGAATTCTGCTGACAATACAGAGCCTTCATAGTGTCCTGAAAGAGCATACAGAGGAATCTAAAATAACCAAATTGTAATATATGTAGCACTTGTAAATTGATTTAGTAGCGAAGACTTTAAGCATCTTTGTTCATCTAGAGCAAACGTTTAAGATACACAGGAGGATTAGAAAATAACCCTGCTCCCAATGAAGTTAATGGTAAAATGGTAAGTTTGCTACTGAATTCAATGAGTGCAGGATCAGTTTTTAACTCGTGCAAATACAATGTACAGAACAACAGTTCTAGTGCAAGTTTTGAAAACATCAAGCTTGCCTATACTAGAAATATGGGTTGAAGTGAGGTCAGTGTGTGTTAACTGATCTAACCACAACCTTTTTCATAGTGTGGATGCACTGAAATACCTTTTACCTTGATTGAACAGGTGAAAGTTTTCTCATTCTTTTGGTGAAATGTGTTGTCTTGAGTGGAAAGGAGGAGAGAAACATAGGACAAATATTTGTTTCTCTCTCGCACAGACTGGATCCTATATGTCAGAGGGAAAGACCTTCTCATGTTTGGGAGAATTATTTATGATAAGCACTTTTTTTTTTCAGACTATACACAACTGCCCCAATTCCACAATTCATTGCAAACAGGAATTCTGCTGTGCTTGTGCAGAGCCCCAATGAAATCACACACATATCTTCACACAAGTAAAAAAAGCATTGAACTCAATGGGACTCCTCACATGTACAGTTATTTAAGTGTACTAGTATTCCCAAGATAAGGCCCTTAGTCAGTGCAATGATTTAATGATAAATACTGTCAAAACATACCAATTTCAGTGTTAGGTTACCTTTATTATTAAAACTGGATTGTCAGTGGTGTTGTGTTTCCTGGTTTAAGGGACACCACTCGTCCAGTGTTGCAGCTCTGGTGACACTTGGTGTCTTTCTTAAAGCCCCAGCTCCTGGAATCACGGGATTATAGCAGAATCTCAGCCTCCGGTTTTTTAAAAGTAAATTTCCCACTGCTCGCAGCCCTCAAGGAAAGCCAGAAAGCAGGGAATCTGACGACCCGGAACCCCCCCCTGGTGTTTGTTGGGGTCTAGAACTGCGGTGGGGGGGGGGAGGGTTAAGCAAATCCCCTGACGGGCGGGTCCGAGTCATGATTTTTGAACGTGGTGGGGCGATGCCGGGTCTCAACAAAACAAGGACGCGAGCGAGAGCGGGGGACGGGCTGGCGCCGTAGGGGGGGTTAATGGCGCTGCGGGGCTGGCGCCGCCGGGGGGGGAGTGGCACAGACAGGGCCGGATCTCACTCCCCGCCTGGGGCAGCGACCCCCGGGCCCGAGGCAGACCCCGGTTGCCATGGCAAATCGTGAGTGACTTCCGTCGCTCTCACCTCCGCAGCCCCCTCTCCAGCTCCTGCAAGGACCGCTGTGCAGGCCCCGCGCTCTGACCCTAGCTTCCGCGGCCACTCCGAGACTGGTCAGCAGGAGAGACTCGCGATTGGTCACTCTAGGTGAACGGGGTGGGGCCACGCCGCGAGCGGTATCCAAAGCACCTAGGCAGCATCCGCGAGACCACTACTCCCAGCAGGCCTTGCGGCTCCGATCGGACTACAACTCCCAGCATGAAACGCGGGCCCTCCTCAGTTGTCGGTTTGCTGCTCGAAGGTGCTGGCACTGCAGCGCGAGCGCGGGGACATGTCTGCGGATTAAAGACCAGTGCCGCCTCTTAGGGTTCCATTCATGCAAACTGACAGAGCCCTGCCCACTCTTGGCCCCACCTCCTCTCCCCTGGGAGCGCGTCTGATTGGTCCCCTAATTTACCCACGAAACAAAAAGAGAGATCCCTGCTAGCCCTGTTAGTAGGGGGGAGGTCATACAACCCTGTGTCCTGTACACACTAACCTGATAGGGGGGGGGGTATTTATGATTGGTTGCTCTGCCCTATACGCTACGGGTAGCCTTTGTCTCGGTGTCAATCTTCGCATTACGATTGGTCAGTATTTGCGTCAATCTTCTGAGAGGGGCGGGTTGTAACGGGTGTGCCGAGGGTGGGAGGCGAAGGGAGTAGGTTGGTTGCGCAGTAGTACGGTGGCTGTGAGAGCGAGGGTGATACGCTCCCCCGCCCCCCCCCCCCCGAGGGTGGCTCAGCAGGCAGCGGGAGGGGATGGTGTGTATCGCGGAGGCGGTGGCCGCTCCGGCTCCTCCACCGCCCCCCGCCTTCGCCGTGGATCTGACCAGGGCCCCCCGGCCCGCACAGATATGAGGTGAGGGGGCGCGCGGCCGGGGCCCGGCGAAGGGTCACCCTGGCAAGGAGAGAGCGAGCGGGGCACACGGGGGGGACCCGGCTCCTGCCTCCCCCCGCCCGGCTCTGTCTGTCGGTGTGTCCGACCTCTTCCCGCTCTGTCTGTCCGTGCCCCCCCCCCCCCCCCCGCCTGTGCCCCGCTCCAGCCCCCGCCCTCGCCTGTCTGCGCTCCCCGCCCGGCCCCTCCGCCCCCCAGCGGAGCTGCCCTGCCGCCCCCGGCCCCCAGGAGCAGCCCGGCGCTGTCGGCGGGGCTGGGAGCCGGAGCGGGGCTGGCCCCGGGAGCGAACGTGTCGGGAAGCGCCCAGGTCCGTGTGTGTGGCTCCGGGGCCGGGGTTGGCCGCTGTCTCTGGGGTGTGCCGGTGACACGCACACCTGGCTCCCGGCGAGGGTGAGCGGGGAGACCCAGGGTGAGCTGGGCTTATGCTGCGGGCGCGGGGGGCCCTGCAGCCGCCGCCGGGGCAGGCGTTCCTGTGCCGGGCTGGTGTGAATGGGTCTGTCTGGCGCAGAGAGACAACGTTTCGGTGGGTGTTGCGGCGCCTGGGGTAATTCGTCAGGTCTGTTAAAATATCTTAAAATAGTTCTTAAAATCTTGCTTTTATTCGTTTATTTGGAGTTGCGTTTTTGTGGGGAAAGCGAGCAGATGCAATGGAGGGCATTGGGAGACACCTCCCTGGTGTCTGATATACCCTGCTTGTTTCTGGTCTTGTGGACATAAATCAAAGCCATCGCCCTTAGAAAGGATCTGTATGCATGTCTGTCTGTAATGTCTAGGAATCTCCATACATGACATAGAGAAAGGGAGGCTACTATTGCAGCCTGCAGGCAGTGTAGTGCCCTGTAATGCCTTAGTAATGATTATTGGATTTTGGATCTCTGTTTCTTTCCTTCCTCTTGCCTCTCCTTCCCCCCACACCCCCGCCGCCGCCCCCGTTTACTTCCTGCCCCCTCAACGCACACAGTTCGATGGTGTTAAGTGAAGGAGGAATGCCATCCCTTGTAGCTTGAAAAGGGCACACAACCAATCGAACAAGGGGATGTTGTCAGAGGCTCAGGAAAAAGAAACTTACTAGTGCATGGTCGTTTTCCTGTTCCTTCACGTCTATTTGTCTTGGATTAGGAGACAACTTTATAGATAACATTTCCTGTGGACGTCTTTTGTTCTGTATCAGCTGCTCCTTTTATTGAAAGGAATGCTTTTGCTATTTAGGAAACAGATTAGCTTCTATGAACTTGGATAATATGGTCAGAAACACGTTAGTAGATTATTAACATAGAGTATTGTTTAGTAAATGCTGTTTAGTAATAGCACCGGCAGTATTTTAGAAGTAGTAGTGAAGTATTCATTAAAGCGGTTGTTAGGTATTTTCCTTGTTTTTTCTCTTATTCTTTCTCTCTTGCCAGTTCTTTGAGTACCATTTGTAAGGGATGAATGTTTCAAATTGTATTTGAAATATTATTTTTAATATTTAAAGGGCAACATCTGCATCGTTTTAGGTGAATTGTTGAAGTGTGCCTACCAATGTTGTAGTTCTGCCTTAGATGTGGGGAAAAAAATACAAATATTTAATATTCTTGGAAGCTCTGCATAATAAATAAGGAACAAAAGTGGTTTGCTAGTGTGTGAAATATGTTTTGCTCGTGTTTTCACATTATGAACAACTTCAGCTTATTTTTTTTCTTACAAGTTTGTTTTTTATAGATCAGCAGTATTCACAGACTAGTGAAGCAACTGCTAAATTCTTTTTTCCAGTTTAAAAGCAAACAGCCCCCCTCAATTTCAGGGTCCTGTTGGGGAGATGGGACCAAAGGGGAAAGGAATAGCAGGACCCTAGGGTCACCTTGCACACAGATTAACATTTTCTGCTGGGTATTATGCCCAGGCTTTTTGAGTTAGTCAAGCAGCTCTTTCCACATATTGCTTCAGAAATCAAACTTAATTCTTTCAGTTCCTCTGTTCCCTTTACAGTATCCTAATACTTTAATTCAAGATGCGATCTCTTTTAATGTTACGTTTTCTTGAGAATTCTTAGTAATTGTTCTACAGAACACAGTCTTAAGGTTTAGGAACACAAAAGTTACCATTTCAGAAATGGTTTGTAGTAAGTATCCTGTCTCTTGCTACATTTGATCCTCTAGGCAAAGACTGTATCTACACTAGTGAATTTACAGTGGTACAGCTGTATTGATGCAGTTGCACTGCTGTAAAATCACTTTTGTAGCCACTTTATGCTGACAGGAGAGAGCTCTTCCCTCGACATAATAAAACCAAGAGTGGCAGTAGCTATGTCGAGAGAAGCTCTCCCGCTGACATAGCGCTGTGCACGTGAGTGCTTATGCTATGTGTATCAGGGGTGTGTTTTTTTTCACATCCCTGAGTGACATAAGTTTTGCCCAAGTGGCAGTGCAGACATGGCCTAAATAAATGACATTTCCTCTCCTCTCTCTTAATGTCCCTAATTACGCAATTCGTGTACTGTTGGGTTCAGGAAAAAATCCTCATTTGAGGATTAATTTATATCCTAAATGATTGTTTAATAGCTCTTGTGGCTGTAGTTATATCTTTGCCAGTGGAATTGCAGATTCTAACTTATTCAGTTTCTGCAGAATATTCACTAGAGAAGTAAGGATGTACAGAAATTTAATTTGCATAATGAAAAATACCAAAATCAGTTAAAATGTCAGCAACAGCACAAAGGAATTCAGAGAAGATCATCATAGGGAGTTACTTCAACTATGAATATAGAGTTCACACAGCAGTCTGTTAAAGAAGGTACAGAGCTTTAAAAGTTATAAGGAGATGTTCATTTAACAGAACAAACTGTAAACAGATAAAGACTTGTTCATTAGGTGTATTTGGGTCCATCATGTAGAGAGAGGTGGTCAGTATGACAGGGATTGACCTGGATTTGCAAAACTTGTGCTCATCAGACATGAAGCCTATTGTGATTTGAAATATTACTTCATTATATGTTGCTGTTGAAATGGTAAACTGCCAGAGAGTTTGAGTATTTGATTATTGTACTGAAAAAAGCTGCTGAACTTTTAAAAGGTTTTACATGGTACCTTTTTTCTCCACAACATGAAAGTGGCTGGCAACAATAGGTGACTAGAAATCCAGTGTGTTTATAACAGCTGATAATACAGTACTTTATTACATTCTGTCTTGCAGTATGCAGTACCAAAAACCAATGCTTCAAAATAGTATGCTGATGCTTTTTAAAATACAAATTTAAGACTGTGGCAAGCTTAAGCCAAACTTTTTTTGTTGCATGGCAAGTCTATGTAGAGATATCAAGTGGCTTCTGAGTCACCAATCACAAATGTTAATCTACAATATTTAATTTGATGATTCACCTTCTTGCACAATAAGTATTGTATGGTGCACGCAGTTCCTGATCCTATGCTTAGACATGTAAGCCCCATCCAGTTCAGTGGAGATGTTCCTACATGTAAAGTCATGTGCATAAGTGTTTGCAGGATCAGGCCATAGATAGTGTTTCTGTGTAGGAATTCATGTTTAGGGAAGTGTGTGTGTGTACTCTAGTGGCAGGGTGCATTGTTTGTTGATTTATAAAGGTTTTTATCTTCTGGTAATGAAACTTTTATTAGAATTTGTATGCGCATCCAAAAGTGTCTATACTAGCCTCCTAATCAGCATAAAAATGTTCTTTATCTATATGGAAGAAAAAATGGCTGGAAATTAAAATTCTGTATATGTAGAGGGGTGAGGGAGAAGGTTCCATGTCATTTCCTAGAGGAAAGATTTTATTACTAATGAGTTTTATGCTCTCCCACTGTTTCATCATGGGGGGACAAGTTCTCCTTTTGAGATCTGTACAGCAGATTTTGACTTGAATAGTCTAATCTCCTTACATGCCTGGAATATCAGAATTGAGATTCTCTGTAGATCTGAGGGGAGAATTTTTCCCATTGGTACTTGCTGTCTGAAGGCTTGTTCAGAAGTCTGTGTAACTTCTGTCATTATGGGGAAGCTTTGTGTTAGAGTAAAAAATTTATTCATGTTTAATGTAGGATTCAGAAATTACTAGTGGCCTTTAATGCAACCGGGTAAGGAATGGTGTCCCTAGCCTCTGTTTGTCGGAGGATGGAGATGGATGGCAGGAGAGAGATCACTTGATCATTGCCTGTTAGGTTCACTCCCTCTGGGGCACCTGGCATTGGCCAGTGTTGGTAGACAGGATACTGGGCTAGATGGACCTTTGGTCTGACCCGTGACGGCTGTTCTTATGTCTGACATTTCATTTTTTTTTTTTTCAAAGGTGATGTGGTATTATGTAAGTAGCAGAGCTATCTTTCCTGATATGCTACTAAAGTATAGGACTAGGAATCAGGTTTTATTTAAAATTCTGTCATAAGCTACCTGTGTGATCTTGGAAATGTTGCTTAACTTTTTTGTGCTACTGTTTTCCCAATCTGTAAAATGGGGATAATGCTTCCCTATCCCACTGGGATGTTGTGCGAATTAATTTAATGTTAACGAGACACTCAGTATAGTTGTACACATCACAGAAGTGCCAGTGAATAGTTGATTAAAAAAAAAAAATCTTTAAATAGCTACTCTTGATGGGCAAACACATGGTGGTTAGCAGCAAAACTGTAGGAAAAACTCCGTGAAATGGTGCATTCTCAAGTTGGTATTCTATTCTAAAATGTCATAAGTACATTTACTTATGGAAGTAACATGTCCCTTTATTCAATGTGCTGTCTCTGGGATGGTTGACTTAATTAGTGCTAGTGTCTTTACTGAATTCTTTTCCTTTCCCCTGGAAATCTTGTTTGCTGCTAACTTTCTATAAGTGTACTAAGCTTGCATTAAAAAACCTGTGTACATTTGTAATTTTAATTGAATGTCTTGGTAATTCACTGTTTGAAACTTATGTCAGTGCAGGTACTTCAGATGACTCTTGTGTTTAAGGTGTGTTCTGTCATAGCTCTGTGCATTAATATTCTAGATAAACATTGTATTAGCTTCAGTTTAATAGTTTCTCAGTGAAGTTAATCTTTAGTTTTGGTCTCCTCTTCATCTGGTTTGCTGTAAGTAATAAAAGAAGCAAAATTATAAGCTAGTGTTTTCTGTTTTAAACAAACTTCTGTTAGGCTCCATCTAGATATACACTTTGAGTATTAGCTGTTCATATGCGAGAAGAATAAGCAAGAGGCCTGGATTCAAGCCACAGAATGGTGCGTTCCTTAATTCATTACTTTCTATATGCAGAAAGAGCATACTCTTAAAATGTCTCATGATAAAATTACAATAGTGAGTCTGACCTATTTGACAGACTATATAATTTTGGTAATATTTTCAACAGATATATTTTCTTTAAATAAATCACTCCTAGCTTATTCTATTGGAGACACAAAACAACAAAAGTGGAGTTCATTAACTGGTTACAGTTTGCTGGTATAAATTTCTGGCTAGAGCCAGACATCCTATAACCTCGTATTGTGTGGGCTTCGTGACACAGCTTTGTCAGTTCACTGCAGTTTTTAACATCTGTGATTCTGGTCCTGGCATTTTCTGAAAGAAGCAGTTGGATTAAATTGCACAGGATTGTCTGGAGTGTTGGATTTGTGTAAATATTTAAGTGTTGTGTTGGGGACATCTAAATCACTTTTTTTTTTTTTTTTTCATTAACCTCCCACTGACATCCCCAAACAGGATTGTTGAGACTTAAAGGACAAAAATAAACATTCTGGTTTAGAACTGAAGCCGTATAGATGAGAAGCACAGTTGAGAAAGTAACTGAAATACTTCTCTGATGGATTGTATTTTCTAAATAGACAACCTACTCTAAATTCTCTATTACTGGGGGACAGTCTTCACTCATTAATATATTTTGCTTTCCACAACAAACTCTCTGCACAACTTTTCATGAGTGATGTACCCAAGTATTCAGATTCTAATATCTAAACTGTACTGTTAAAATTATAGACACCAAAATTTTGGTTATTGCTGATTATGCACTATATGGATCGTATGACTTTTAAAACAAACTTTGTATTTGTGGATAATATAAGCACTATACTCAGATGTATAGACACTCTTTTCTTAACTTGTGTATTATACAATTTTTAACATTAGCTTTAATTAAAGGGTTTATCAAGATAAAGATGTGAATTAAGTTAGAAATCTGTTTTCTGCATTATCAGCACAGCTGATCATTGTAGTTGAGTTTAGGAACCCCAGAAACAAATGCTGTTTTTAGTCTGGCTTTGAGATCAGATCAGGTTAAACTCTTCTCTTAAGTAGAAGTACGCTAACTCTTCTTCATACTGAACCACAATTGACTTCTCAAAATGAGTACTAGTTTTGCTACACTTCCAGATAATTGGTTTGTCAATAAACATAATAAATACACAAATGACTCAAACTACTAAATTCCTAGTGAGATCCTGGGGGCAATGTAAGAAACATCCCTGTGCAAGTTATGTTGGATAATTCAGAACCTATATTTGTTTTATGATGGAATTATAGGTCCCTCAGTTAAGCACTCAGAAATCAGAAAATTACAATGCTGAGGTTGCATATGCATGACCCATTATTCATATGCATTATGATTGTCTTGTATTGTTATGCTATTTCTCAAATACAATAATAAAGGCGTTAAAACCTAAATACCCATGCATGCAGGAATGGAAGCTAATACGGTCTTCATTGACATAGGTTTTTAGATAAACTACCTTCTCTGCAAGGTGTATTAATTGACAGCTGTCATGTACTTCATTTTTTCTTTTATGTTCCTCCTTAGGTACCCAGAGAAAGAGGCAGTTTACTAGGAAGCTAATTACATCCGTACAGCACAGAACAGCCTTTCCTAGGTGCACACTTCAGAAGCTTCTCAAAGTAGTTGCGCAAACTGAGCTGTATAGATGACTTTCAAAGGTCAAAACCAATTTTTGCTGGAACACAGACACTTTATCAACCAGGGCTATTTCTATATCGAGCTTAGCTTACTATCCATGGCTGCTTCAGCTGTAGAGCTCTTTCAAAAGTCTTAATTGTCTTTATAATGGGAATGTCTAATTGGATTTTTCTCTCTCCCTTATTCTGCCACTAATATTGTATATAAACAGCTGAGAAGTTTTTGTTCAAATTAAAAAAAAAAAAAATCTCGGAGCAGAGATGAAACCTAGAAAATCTTGACCTCCACGATGATCACTTTGGAAAGCAAATAGCAACTATGAATGTGTTTAGGATGGAAATTCTCATGCAAATTCTCAACTACAGTGTTTGCTGCATCTCTTGCTATAATGACCAATAATCCATGATTTAACCTCTTCCACTAACTTGTTACATAATGTACTCTTGATCTTATAGTCCCATTGTCAGTCACAACAACAGAAAAATCCACTTAGAAAACATGAAAATGAAAGAGAATTGGATCCTAATGAACACTCTTCGCCCCTACCCCCAAAAAATATCTTGCTTCATAAATAATAGCGCTTTTTTTCAAGTGTGACGCTGAGTTCTGGAACCTTAGTGTTTGTATATTAAATGATGAATGATAGAATCTGCAGAGATTCCATGCAACAATCAACTCAAATTTTTATATTGCTTCTTCATCTCTTTTAATCAAAGCCTTTTAGAATAAGTAATAGTAGCAAATGTAACAAGATTTAAGTGGTAGTGAAATACTTTGACTAGCAGTTGGGGCTAGAATATTCTTGCGTACAATTTGAAATATACAAGTTTCAGATGTAGACTGTATTTAGTGTATAAATTTATTAAAATATGGTGGTTTGTAACATCCTAAAGATAAATTTTGATAGGTCATTCTCGTAGTATCCTATTCTGCATAAAAAATAGAAAAAATTTATTGAATTACCTAGTCAATTATATTAAACAGTGTTTAGATTAATTTGCTGTGTTAATCCCTGATCCTGCAAGCTACTCCAGATGGATGTGTGCTTGCCCCATGTAGAGCTTGAAGTCATTGAGATATGTGCCAGTGGATGTGTCCACCTGTGGAGAAATCATTGCAGGATCAGGGACTTAAACACTGTATTTAGATGCTATATAAACTTCTACATTGGTAACAGTGAGTAAGCTGAACTTTTAGCTGAACTGTCTGGATTCTATTTTAAGCGGAAGAGATGTGGTTAAAATTCATTTACTCTCCTTTGGTCTGATGCCTGCAAAATACTTCTCAGCTGATTTGTTGAGATGACTGCCATTATGCTGACCAATACAGTTACGCGGTTTCATTGTGCTCCCTCTGTCTGTATCCATGTTTTCTCTTGTTGTCGTAAAGATTTTTACAAATCAAAAGTTTTTAAGGACTGTCTTTCATTCTTTGTTCATTGCCTACCTCAGTGAGGCCCTGGTCCATGACTGAGACTTCTAGGGATTACTGCCATAGAAATACATTTTAAAGCACTCTTGAACCTCTCAGGATAAAAGATACCGTAACTTTTTAATATTTTTTCTTATATATCAACCTAGATTTCTGTTTTGTTAATAAATTAATCAAACTTCCCCTAACAGCTAGTTAGATTTTAGTATATTAAAGTCCAGTTTTTGCTAAAGCCTTTAAAGACTTCAGACATACTATTTAAATTCCTCTTTTAAAAAAAAAAAATCTGATCCACTCTTGATGTTCATAAGGCCCTTTTCTCACAGTGCTTTCCAATGCACAAAGTAAACTAGGGGGGAAAAACCTGCAAACTCTTTCCAGTTATCAGAAATGTTTTTCAGTTGTGTGTCTGTGTTCAAGTTGTCCCTTTTTAAAATGCAATATTCAATTTAATGCCAGACCCTTTGTTTGTACTATTCAGCCTCCTCAGATTGCAAATCTGTTTGCCTATTGAACTAGAAAGAACAGAATGAATCCCAACAAACATTTTAAGTACTGTGGAAAAAGTTTTTGCAGAAATTCAAAAGAACTCTGCTGGTTGAATACTTAACAAATGGTTTTAAATTATGTATTCCCTTTTCTAGCTTGATTTTTTTTTTTCAGTTTTCATTGTCCAATTGAAATAACAAACTTAAATTTAAAAGAAAAATGTAAGACTGTAGCTGATATTTGTGTGTGAAAACTATTAATTTAAATTGATGGACCAGAGACAGCTTTTTGTGGCATTTGAAGCCATTTAATGACAAAGTCAAGAAACATCCACTGACCTGTTTAGACCTTGCAGCATGTTCTTTTGCTCCTGATGTTAAACAAAATGAAACTATACTCCCTAGAGAACCTTGTAGGTTGCTTCTTGGAGAACCACATTGTGATTTTAAGAATTCTTGTTTCTGTCTTGTTGTTTTGTAGCTGTATAAATGCTGCTAGTGGCTTGTTGGAAAATGAACTTTTTTTCTAGAAGCAAGACTACTTATTTTTGTGGAACAGCATGGGCAGAGTTAAAAAAATAATCAAACTTTTCACTAACTAGTGGGGTCTTAAAGCTGTCTTAGCTGGGCAGTTGAGGATTTCTCCTGTAGGGAATCTTCAACTGGCTTAAATCAGACATTGCTGGCTCTATGCCACACTCATCTGGTTCCTCCCATTATAAAAGGCTTAGTCATTAGGCTAGTAGTTGAGGGATAAAACTTTCAGTTCATATACCAAATGTACCTAATGACCAGTGTAGTAAGATGAGGCCCTGAGACATAAACCCTTGGTATCAGATACCCGGTATGCCAGGTGCCTTCGTACCTTATTAGAGTCTGTGGTCATTGGACGGTTTGCTCGAGATCTGAGTGTCAGCTATCTGTGTAGAGCTGGGACAGCACACAGGGAGAACACACATACATGCAGCCGACTGCTATCATCATTGAATAGAGCAGAGCACCACAACGGTGTCAGGTTTATTGTCAGACAAAGCACAGTAATAGTTTCCCGCAGACTCTACAGGACCTTATATGAATATTTGCCCCCTGACAATGGACCGGCTCAGTCAGTGGTGGAATTTGCCATTGCCCCCTAGGCCAGATAAAGATGTCCACTCAGGGATGCATTCTTATATACAGGTACAAACAGGCTTCGCATCATTGAACGCACTGAGGTACAGCTCCTCTATGCATTAGCGTGTTACCTTTCTCATGATGCTGATAGGTTTGAACAAATAAGTCTATCCATCATACTGTATTCATCATATTGTCTATTCATCAGCTATCCATTGTATTGTTCTTTCATTTACCTATCCATCATATTGTCCTTTCTATACTGTCTTTAGGCTGGGTCTGCCTGTTCCTTGTTATCTGTGTGGGTGCCATCCTGGCATATCTTCATCTTATTAGTGCTTACATGCTCTAGCCAACTTCCGTGAGCAGGGCCTGCGTCTGGTTCACAGCCTACCTTTGCTTTATATTAGCAATGTCTTGATCATTACTTCAGTTCAGGCCTCATACTGGGCCTCTGATACCAAGGTTTTATGTCTCAGGGCCTCCTCTTATTACAACCAGAAGGGAGATTGATGGAAGGGGTCTGACAAGAAGCTACTATCTTACCTGCATACTAGGCCATTCACACTGCTGAGATACCTGTGAAGATGTTCTCTCTGGCCTCTTTGGGTGTTCCCTCTTCCATAACCTACAGCTAATATGTTTCAAATTTATCAAACACCTTTCTTTCACCCTCATTTCCTGTAGAACCTCCTAACTGATGGAAAAGTCAAGGTCTTTGTGTGTTCTCATCTCACACTAGAGCATCCTTCTGTGAGGGAGGCTTGTGTTTCCACTAATCTAGCCCTTCTGCCTCTGAGTTATTCTCCCCAGTAAGTAACTAGTGCCTGCCTCCATTGTTGCTCATAGGGAACTTTCCCTGAAACTACTTCCACAATGCTCGGCTTCATTTATCTGAAGAATGCTCTCTGGCAGATACTGCAATGGTATGCAGTATCTTTGGGGAAACATATATAAATTTTAGACAATATTACTTTGGGCCATGGATTGGATGTATGATTGTGTTCTATTCCAGAGGGGATGGCTACCAAAGCTCCTTCAGAAACTAAAATAGTGATTAAAGTTAAGTCTGCATGTCTGTCACGGAAATCACGGATTCCGTGACTTCTGCTGTGGCCGGTGCTGGCTCAGGGGCTTCCTGGCAGCCCCTGGGGTGGTAGCAGTTTGGGTGTGTGGGAGGGGGCTCAGGGCTGGGTCAGATGGTTGCGGTGCGGGGTGGCACTTACCTGGGGTGGGGCTCCCTGGCTCCCCCACCGGCATATCCCTACAGCTCCTAGGTGGAGGGACCAAGGGGTTTTGTGCACTGCCCATGCCTGCGGGTGCTGCCTCTGCAGTTCCCATTGGCTGTGGTTCCTGGCCAATGGCAGCTGCAGAGCTGGTGCTTGTGGTGGGAGCAGCACGTGGAGCCACTGGCTGCCTCTCCCCATAGGAGCTGCAGGGACACACAGAGCCAAGAGGGGGATCCCGGGCCATGCACTGCTCCTGCTCCCCATGTCCAGCACCAGTGGGGGTCCCGGGCTGCATGCTGCCACCAACCCTCTCCCTCCCCCCCCCCCCCCCCAGCACCAGCGGGGGTCCTGGGACCACCCTTCCCCCCCCCCCCCCCCCCCCCCCACGGCCCAAGTTTTAGTTAGGGGTATACATTAAAAGTCATGGACAGGTCATGGGCCGTAAACTTTGATTACTTCCCGTGACCTGTCCATGACTTTTACTAAAAATACTCGTGACTGAAACGTAGCCTTAATTAAAGTGAATCACTCACATTGTAAACACCTCCAGAGCGGTACCTTCCCCTAGGGTGGTTGGCACATACTGGTTCATACTGGGTTTCCAGAGACTAAAAAGGCAAAGAAAGGGAATTTGTTCTAAAAATGCTGCATTTAAACTGACTTGGGGCCTTTTTCCTGATCCAGAAAATGGATTTCTCTCCAAGGTGGGGAAGGCAATCCTTGCAGAAAGGATGGAAGGACTTGACCTACTAGGGCCCCATAAGACTCATGGATGATCCCTGGTAAGCTTTCAGCATGTGTATAGAAACGTATTGTTTTTCTCTGTAATGCTTTTACCTTAAGAATAAGTGTACTTGCTTAGAAAAAGCTGTGTAGTAACTCGTAACTGCTGGCAATACACTGTTCATACCCCTTGGAGAGAAAGCAAAGCACAGGCTCTGGCCTTTAGGCAAACTTGCTTGCTGGGGATAGTTCAGTATATGGGAGGGAGCTCTGCAGCCTTAAAACCCCACCACCTCCCCCAGCACCCAGAAGGGACTGGAATAAGAGTCCCTACCCAGAGACAGGTGACGGCAGGAGAACTGAATGGGAACTATTGGAGCAGACCTATTGGGAATAGGAACTTCTGAGAGTCATTAGTCAGCCCCTTGTAAAACCTCTGTCCATAGCTGAATCTTGAGTCATCTGGCCCAACACAATAGTTGGAATCTGCTCTTGACACAAGTATATGAAATACTTCAGACATCCCAGTGCTGACTTTAACAAGTTGTTTGCTGCATCCACACACAGGTCTGATTCTCTCTCAAAGGTATATTTGATGCTGCTATTGGACATTTAAATCTTCCAAAACTGCAGAAAATTACGTCCAGCTGTAGATGGCATGATCAGCATAGCAACTTGTTTGCATGTTTCGGGAAAAAATGAGTTTAAGGCCTAAAAGGCTAAAATGGTATCCCAAGCTGCTGACAAACAATTACACCAAGTTTTTTTTTCCTTTCAAAATATCATTACAGTGCTAAATTTGGTGGGTGAATTTAATATTTTAATTTTTCTTTTTGTTTCAGAATAGTTTAAAAAAAATAGATGGAGGGCTTTACTTAGGCACTGGATCAGAACTCATTTACTGTGGATGTTTGCATTGCAAACAATGTCACTAAGAAAATGGGCTTGGATGGATTTACTTAGTGACATCTGTTTGAGACAAGACCTTCTTTTTAACTTTGTACTCTAATAATGCAGCTTGATTTTCTTTTGGAAAGGTTTAGTTTTAATCTTTTTGTCTACCACACAAGACTTGTCGTTTGGTGGGTGAGGAGGCCTATGGAGAATTTTAGTGAAAATATGAGCTGATTAGTAGCTGCAATCATATGGGTAACTAAATCTGGTTCATTAATACTTAGGAATCCTAAATCTGCATTTGAAACTTGTCACTACCATAGGCATTGAAGGAAACCAGCTGTATGGTCAACCATAAGGCTTGTTGCAAAATATGTTTGTCTTCTTAAAATAAACAGGTAAATAACTCGTGTTGCCACTTTGTGCCTCTAACTTCAGATCTCAGCCTGGCAATAAGAGTCTTGACATAATTTCTTAAAAAGCCTCCATGGTCCTCTCCAGTCGCTTTGTGTCGATTTAGTGCAAATAGTTCTAAGAGTGCCCACAAAATCAGTTGGCAGCTTCAAACTCGTAACTGAAGATCCTTCACACAAGATGGATCAAACCTGCCATTCTGGGCAGATAAATATTGAGTTACTACTTGAGTAACTGGCACCTGCACCAATGGTAATTGACCACTAAGTCAATTACTCTTCAGCCAGTAGACTTAAACTTCTGTTTGAGAAACTCACTAAAAAACAAAACCCACTACCTTCAATAAAATCAAGCCAAAGTGGATCATTTGCTGGAAATCAAAGCTACTGTTTCAATCTCTAGCTTCAGAAATGTTCTTGGGTATTTTACTCCATCAGTTTTGTGGGTCTTAGCCAGTATACCACCTGACCTAGTGAAGGCAGCAAAAACTGATTCTGAACTGATGCAGGGGGAAGAACGGGGGAAGTAACTGGACTGAAGAAAAGTCACACTGGTAAAGGATTGTTCTTTGTATCAGACATCATGTACTAGTGTCTGACTCTTCACCTGTTAGAAAGGAAAGTATTTCCTTCCTTACAGGGCTGTGATGGTTTTGACAAATGGTCCTCTAGTTGAGAAACAAGTGGCAGTGTTGGGAAACCTGAATTAGTCACCAAAGTGAATGGAGAAAGAGTTTGATAACAAGCCATTTTTTGGGTTCTACAGTAGTACTTTTGGTATATGGTGTCTGGGAAAAAAATGCCTGACTCTGGGAGAATCACTGGGAAAATTTTAGTCACCTGCCCAGACAAGGGCTATTAGTTTTAAGATACTGTGAGAGAACAATAGAAAAGCTTGAAAACATGTTGTGAAAAGTCTTTAAAACTGACCTTAAGCCTAACTTGAGTTTTTGCTCTAATGCGTGGCCGAGGAGACCCGTTCCATAAGGTGCAGTTTACACCTTGGTTGTCAGACTGAAATATGGGGAAAAGTCTGGGGTCAAGAAGGAGATTTTTGGGTCAGGAGTTCCACCTTCTGAAGGCACAGGATTTTCCTTCTAGAATTCCATTGGTCATTGGTTCCATTTTCTGGGGTTGAAAGGCTTAGTTGGGGTGCTTGCAGGCCTATGGCAGAGAGGCCGTGCTTTAAAATACAGATGCACATCAATCTGCTTGAGACAGCGGCAATCCAGAAAACTCTCTTTCAAGGAATTCATACAGTGAAGGGACATTCTAGTAAAGTTGTTCTGGTACTGAGATGGCGATGTAACAATAAATGTAGCGGAGGAAGATAAGTGCTTCCCTGAAAGAGTAACATCTGGTAGGCAAAATGTCTATGCCAGATGTGTGTCCTCAGTTTGGGAAGACCCTATTACATTGTATCTTGAAGTCCTCTTGTGCCCATGGCTTCATCTGTCTCTAGATCTGTCTTGTCTTCGGGAGTAATTCCAAACTGCCCTAGTTCTGTGATAGGTCTAAAAACTTCAGTGGATGCTTTTTATCTGTCCTGGGTGCAGAGACTAACATACTCTTCCCTCCCTTCTTGAAAAGGTAAACTTCTACTTGTTGGGAAGGTGTTTGGAACTTATGTTCATATCATTTTGGTTTGAAAAATATTTTGGCAGCTTCTTGCTTTGAAGCATTATAGCTTTTTGGATAAAGTCATAATGATTTTGGCAAAGTAATTGTAAATGTACTAAACGCTCTTTCTCTCTTTCTCCCCCCCCTTGCCCCAGGTTAGGGTATCTCTATTACTATTTTTTAATGGCTTATACTAACAGTGCGATAGGTGGATACTGTGACCATGGGCAGTCTGAATCTGGTTACTCATATTTCTGGCAGGACTAGTGTTTTAGTACTATGTCTTACTTTCTCTTGCACCTCTAGATGATTTGTATGTAAACTTAATTGTTTTAGCATTGTAGGAACACGCATTCCACAGTTCAGGTTGGAACTGGGTTTCTGTTTTAAGCTTGACATTTAATGTTGCTATAAAACTGACAGTCACGTCTGCCTTAGAATTGGTAGGTATTTTTTATATATAGATATGATTCCTTCCCTGCTTTTTGAAGTGAATGTCCATGCTAACAAAGGGGATCAAGAAAGACAGCTCAGGTGTTACTGATAGCACTGTACTGGTTGAGAAGGCTGTGGTGGTTTTTTTGGATCTGATCAGCATGTCCACAAGCAAACCTGTTTTCCTGTTTATACAGGGAGTATCTCTCCCCAGGCCAAACCTATCACTAGGATCCAAATGGGCTAAACTTGAGTTCTTTTAATGAGAAGAGGTACTTGTACAGATAATAAACACAATCAATAATCTATGGTTCAGGATATGGGCAAGGTTGCCGGCGTACCTCAGCTTTGGCTATCCTTCTAGAATTCCTTTAAGATGGCCTACCGTTTGGAATAGCTGACTTAACCAGTACACTTCAAACTGCAAGCAAAAGATCTAAGCACATACCTGGCTCCATACTAAGGAGCCATTCAGGCACTATATTTTGTTACGAAATAGAATAGTGCAAATTATTGTCACCTTAAAGACACTGTTTACTTTAGGAGCAGTCTGATTGTTCTTTCTGCATTGGAATGTCATTCCCAGAGAGCTCTGGGGCTCACACCATTGACATATAAGGAACCTCCTGTTTAGGACCTGATCCAAAACGCATTGAAGTCAATGGAAGTTTTTAGCCTGAAGTAGGAACAAAGTGGACAACTCCTACTTTTCTCTTACTTTTTGGTGTTTACAAGGACACTGAAGTGGGAGGCCAGTTTTCATTTTTCAGCCTTATCAGTCATGCCAGCCAGTGCTCCTAGCAAGTTTGCCCAGCAGGCAACAAACACTTACATTTTATTTATATAAATGAATGTTTTCCCTTAACTGTCTGCTGAATTTTTTCTAGCTTGTTCCTGATTATTCATTTTGTCTAGGAATACTAGTGTTCTAAGGAATACTTTTTGTTGTTGTTGTTGGCAGCTAATACATTTGTTCAGATTGCTCTGTGCTGTGTAAATCTTTGACCACTATTTCAGCTTGGCTCTAATGATTCATCTACATTCTTTGAGATTCTTAAACACTATCAAAGCATTCAGTGCTAAGTTGCTGCCAATCAAATTTCTTGTGAAAGGCCTCCATTAAGATTCACAGTTTGGACTTTTAAGCCAACCAGAATTTTTCAAAGGATAAAGCAATGATTGCAGTGTCAGAAGCTGCAGGTTTTTGTGGGGACCTAATATAAGACTCTGTTTCTGTTTTGTTTTTGTCTCTGTTTTGAATAGACTAAAGTGCATTTTCTAGTATTCAAATTTCCAGCCAGATAGGCAAAGCTTGAAGAACGATAGGTTAGCTAGAGCATACATCCTGCATGTTTGTCTTAGTCCCCTCTTTAACTTCTGTCATATTCATGCTTTTTGTTCTTGAACCCTGAAGAATACTGGCTTAATCATCATAAAGTGAGATGCTCTGCATGAACTAAAGTGAAAACCTGAACTGCTGCCATGTATCGAAAATCTTGTAGCTCAATACCATTGTCACTTACATCTCTCACCGCAAAAAGTGAGCGTGAGTAAATGGCCTAAAAGGTGTCTGTGCATCTCTTGGCAATGCTTTTTGTCAGGCCTTACTGAGGATTACTTACTGCTGCCTTTTTTTTTTTTTTTTTCTCTAAACATATGCTGGAAAAAAATTCTAGTGAACAATTTTGAAGGAGCATTGTACCACAATAAGGCTTTGCATTTAAAGGAACACAGTTTGAAACACTGTTTCACGCAAGGGCTAAGCAAATGAGAAATGAAACTTGTTTGCATAGCAAATCTTGTCTCCATATAAGTAATTTTTTGCTAGCATTTGTGAAAGGGGGCATTTACTTGTTTTTTTTCCCCTGGTTTATATACACTAATGTGGTAGAATAAGTATACTTGTACTGCTTTGGAAACCTACATGTATCTTTTTAGATCCATGCCTTAAGAAACCAGTAACTGATATAACCAGAGAGCTGTTGTAGCTCTAGAAATGTTAATATTGTATTAAATTTGTATTTGTGTGTTGAATGAATGTTGTGACTTGTTTTTAAAGGGGAAATATGCAGATGGTCTAACAATAATGGCCTTGTGATTCTTGTCCAGCCCCAATTCTATCTCTTCATGGTATCTGGTTGGATGGTTGACCGTAGGTAGGCTTGGCAGAGGTGGAGAGTCTTTTTATAGTTGGTTTATTTTTAAGAATTTTTTAATTGATTTTATATTTTCACAGTTTTGAGAAATTATGGGGGCAGTGTCAGATAATTATTTAATGACAGTAGATTGGGGTCTCAAACAGGCGGCCCGCGAGGCTATTTCCTGTGGCCCGCCAAGCGTCCTGCGCGCCCCCCCAGCCTACCTCCAGGCCAGGGGTGGTCAAACTACACCCGCGGGATTGCCCCCCTCGAGCCCCGCGCCGCTCCCTGAAGCGGCTGGCATCATGTCCCTGCGACCTGGGGGGTGGGGGAGGAGGAGAGCAGAGGGCTCCGTGTGTTGCCCTGGTTTCCAGGCACTGCCCCAGCTCCCATTGGCCGGGAACAGGGAACCGCGGCCAATGGGAGCTTCGGGGGAGGTACCTGGAGGAGCAGCAAGCAGCACGTGGAGCCCTCCACCCCCCACAGGGGCCACAAGGATATGGTTCCAGCCGCTTCGTGGAGCGGGGCAGGCAGGGAAGCAGGCTGCCTGCCCTGGCCCTGGTGTGCACTGCTGTCATCCTGGAGCCACTTTAGGTAAGCGGCTCCGGGCCAGAGCCCGAAGTCCTCCTGCCCCCTACCCCCTGCCCTGAGCCCCCTGCCGCATCCCACACCCCTTCTGCCCCCCAACCCCCTGCCCTGAGCCCCCTGCCTGAACCCCACCCTCTGCCACACCCCGCACTCCCTCCTGCACCCCAATTCCCTGCCCTGAGCCCCTGCCGCACCCCTCACCATTCCTGCACCCCAAACCCCTGTCTTGAGCCCCCTGCCACACCCCAACTCCCTGCCCTGAGCCCTCTGTCACACCCTGCACACCTCCTGCACTCCCTGCCCTGAGCCCCCCGCCGCACCCTGCACCTCAACTCCCTGCCCTGAGCCCCCACCACACTCCTCCTGCACTCTCTGGGGGCAGGGAAGGGGCAGAGTTGGGGTGGGGACTTAGGGGAAAGGGTGGGAAGAGGCGGGGCAGGGGTGGAGCCTCATGGAAAGGGTGGAGCGGGGGCGGTGAGGGGTGAGGTGTCAGTGATGCAGCCCTAGGGCCAATGAACTAGTCCTCATGTGGCCCTCCTTGTCATTTGAGTTTGAGACCCCTGCAGTAGATCTTGAGATTTGAACTGTTAAGCTGTATAACCGTTAAAACACAAATTGTCAACATCATGTCAAAATATGCAAAGTAAATATATCCTTAAATCAAATTCTAAGTTCTCAAGCAACATTTTTCTTACAATGCTTATCTGTATATTTTTATGGAAAATATATATGTATGTATGTTTGTGTGTGGAAATTATCAACATGTACCAATAAAAATCAAATCCTTTCAAACTGAATTTTGGGTTCTAAACCGCACGTAGCTATCTAGCTAGAAACTGCCAATATGGTTAGAGCACTTGGCATATGTGTATTTTTATGGTGGCCATACTGGTTATACTGTGTGTGTGTCTGTCTGTCTGTCTGTCTCTGATTCAGAATCCATTTTAACCTATATGTATGGCATCAGAAGACCTTGAACATGATTTCTTATTGCTTTTAAAGGCAAGCTCATCTTGAGGCCTACAAAAGTTCATACTCTCTTCTCTGTAGCTATAAATTCATCTTTTACTCCAAACAGCCTATTATTTCCTTGTGTTGCTAGAGTTGTTTATAGTGCACAATGCTAAATTCAGACTTCCTGAGGTAAGTAGGCTTGAAATTAGAGATGCTGTCAAGTTCTTGAGGTCTGTCACTTGATCTGCTGTTTGTATAAGACCAACAGTTCTCAGTGTTGCCAACTCAAGATTTTGTAGTAATTGTTACGATATATAATGTTTTACTTAAAATCCCAGCTTCTTGAGACAAGTGACTATATTAAAATATTAGCTTTCAATGTAACAATTTTTTTCTAGTCCAGCGGTCTCAAACTGTGGGTTGGGACCCCAAAGTGGGTCACAACCCCGTTTTAATGCAGTCGCCAGGGCTGGCATTAGACTTGCTGGGGCCCGAGGCCAAAGCCCGAGCCCCACCACACAGGGCCAAAGCCTGAGGGCTTAAGCCCTGTGCGGCGCAGCTCACGTTATAGGCCCCCTGCCTGGGGCTGAAGCCCTTGGGCTTCAGATTTGGTCCCGCTGTGCGGGGTGATGGGACTCAGGCTTCAGTGCCCCCCCCCCCCCCCAGGGTTGTGTAGTAATTTTTGTTGTCAGAAGAGGATTGCGGTGCAATGAAGTTTGAGAACCCCATGTCTAGTCCATGTGGTTGCAGAGGGGAAAAAAAATTGAAAATGTGACCCAAATGCCTCCTAAAATCTCAAATCAACAAATAAAGAATTAAAAAAATTGTTAGTCATGAGATTCTGAAGCTCATCTCGTGATTCTCTGGGACCTGGTTCATGATTTTTGAGCACTTTGGGGTTGGCAATACTGACTATATGTTGTACTATGGTATTACAGAGCTAGCATGAGTTGAGAAATTAGCTTGCCTGTGTAACTCCCCTCTGCTCTGCCAATAATACTGTGTTCTTATCTATTCCCCCAACTGCATGTTGTACCCAATGAAGAGCACACCTTCCAAGACACTATCCTCCATTCATGTCTCTTAAGACTTGCTCCTTCAGTGGTGCCCACAAGAAGTGAACCAACTCTTTAAAAAACAAAAACAAAAAACACTTCTAATTGAAATCACTAGGATGTGCACTTAACAAAGCTAAATAATTGTATTCTTGTTGTAACCCTTCTCCACTCTCACTCTTTTACTGTTAGTTGCTTCCCTCCATAATGTCATATGTAAAACTGGAATATAAACTGTTTGGGGCATAGTTGATGATGTCTTTTTACATGGACTAAAGTGCCAAGAACACTTTTGGGCACTCTTAAAGAGTAATAGCAGTGCTACCACTCCTCATAATGGTAAATAAACAAGATAGTAAATGTTAATACATGTGGGCTTGTGACCTTCAAGACATCTGGGGGTAAGGATCAGGGAAGTGCAAACAAGACTCAGGAAATGGAAGCTACACAAGCATACAAAGTATGACTTCATAGTCTTAATGCACCAAGTTTCCCCACTCCTTAATTTTAAATCTCGCTTCTTCCACCAGATGTTTAGCTATGTCAATATAATGCATGGAGTGATCCCTGTTAATATTTTGGCAGCTCATCACTGCTAACAGGTTCCCTCCTACTGACCCCATGAGGGGGTTGTGCCCCCCCAAGACTCCTGCCCCATCCAACACCCCATGTTCCTTGAGGCCCCCCGCCCCGGGACTCCTGCCCCATCCACCCCCCTTCCCTGTCCCCTGACTGCCCCCTGCCACCCCATCCAACCCCTCCTCGCATTCCTGATGGCCCCCCGGGATCCCTGCCCCATCCAACCACCCCTTCTCTCTGTCTGCGACTGCCCCCCACTGCCCCATCCAACCCCTGCTCCTTCCTGACTGCCCCCTGGGACCCTTGCTCCCATTCAATCCCCCTGTTCCCTGCCCTCTGACCGCCCCGACCCCTAGCCACCCCCCCACAAACCCCCAAACTCCCCTGCCCTCTTCCAACACGCCCTCCCTGCTCCCTTACCGCGCTGCCTGGAGCCGCTCGGCCAGGTCTGGGTCCTCTCGGTCGGGGCCAGGGCCGGGTCCGCTCAACCGGGACCAGTGCCCCGGGACCCAGGCTGGAGCCGTCGGGACTGGTGCCGCGGGGGGCCCGGGGCTGCTCAGCCGGAGCCGGACTGGGCCACGCCACGCCTCCTTGGAGCCCTCCTCGCGCCCCCCCCCCCCATGCCCCAGCTTACCTGCCTGCTGCTTGTTTCAGGCTTCCCGCGAACATCTGATTCGCGGGAAGCAGGGGAGGGGGAGGAGAACGGGGTGGAGCGTTCAGGGGAGGAGGGGGAAGTGAGCTGGGGACAGGGTGGACAGCTGCTAGAGCGGAACAACCGGTTCTAAAAGGGCTTTTAAATGTAAAAACCGGTTCCTGCGAACCGGTGGGAACCGGCTCCAGCTCACCACTGCCTGTTAGGGTGTTTGCACACCCCTTGGTTGACTGACCAACTCAGAGCAGTAGATCATCTCTCTTGAGAGCCCACTCCTTCATGTTTGAGACCAAACCATGCAGCTGGCTCTACAATCTTGTCTTCCCTGGGGGAAAAGGTGTGTTGCTAACTTGAATTAAAATCCTAGTGAACTCAAGTTCACACACCATTTTTTCCTAGTGAAGACAGGTTAAGGTTCTGCAGTTGGGCTATGCACTGTGTGAGACTTTAGAGACCTTGTTCAAGGATTCCACTAGGGAGGCTTTTCCAGAAAATGAGATTCTTTGGGCTCCAGATGGGATTACAGTAGAACCTCTGAGGTTTGAACACCAGAATTATGAACTGACCAGTCAATCACACCCTTCATTTGGAACCAGAAGTACACAATCAGGCAGCAGCAGAGATCCCGCCCCTCCAAAAAAAGCAAATACAGTACAGTAATCTGTTAAACGTAAACTACTTTAAAAAAAGTAAAGAGAAAGCAGCATTTTTCTTCTGCATAGTAAAGTTAATGTTCAGTTGTAAACTTTTGAAAGAAGAACCATCACATTTTGTTCAGAGTTACAAACAACCTCTATTGCCGAGGTATTTGTAACTCTGAGGTTCTGCTGTATGTAAATAGTGATACCTTGGAGCAGACCTAGTAGAATGTAAAACCCTCCCAACACTACAGGCAGAATATAGTTCTTACCCCTGAAAGGCTGACCTGAAAATTAATCTTCTTTTAAAACCTATCTCTCAGCTCTGGTCTCTTTGCATTTCCTTTGCTCTGACTTCCCCTTTCAGGTATGTCTACACAGCAAAAACAAAACAAATGTGCAGCAATGAGTGTCAGAGCCTGGGTCAACTAACTTGGGCTTGCAGGACTCACCGTATGGGGCTAAAAAGAGCAGTGTAGACACTTGGGCTCTGGCTGGAGCCTGGGCTCAAACCGGGGGGTGGAGGGGAAGATTTCAGAGCCCAGGCTCCAGCTTTAGCCTGAACATCTACACTGCTATATTTAGCCTTGTGAACTCGAGTCAGTTGACCCAGGCTCTGAGACTTGCTGCCATGGGTCTTTTTGTTGTGGAGCTGTACTCCTTTTGTGTGTGTGTGTGTGTGTGTGTGTGTGTGTGTGTTCTTTTGCCACTTATGTCTGTCTCCTCCCTGACCACCTGAAGCCTTGTTGAGTTGGTCTGCTATGCCTCTGACATCCTCCAGATTTCTCCATAGCACACTTCTTCCAACAAGTCTAAATACTATAGTAATCTATTTTGATGTTTCAGGTTAAAAACTTAATTTAGAACTTTCAGGCTTTCTAACTGTGTAGCTTTCTCAAACACATGTTCCCATGTATATTTTTCCTTAAGTACCTGAATTGATAGATATGTACAACATTAACTATAGCTTAAAGCATAAGGTTCAGTGTACCTTTTCAGCAGGGGGAATTGTCTTAGTTTCCTTTAAAACACTGAATTGCCAGTGATGGGAATTCCTATGTAGCTTGGCGTGTCTAAGTTAAACTATTTGGAGATAATGAAGATGCCAGAAAGGTTTAGGAAAAGTCTATCAAATGGGCACAGTAACTCAAATTTTGAAACTCCCCATTATCTGCTAAGTGTCCTGTGTGATTTACGTGGAAACCTGCACAAAAATTTTGTTATAATAATATGCAGCATATATAATTTTGTGGATGGACATGGTTTTAGCAAAATGAGATGGGGGACAAAAGCAAACTATATCTGTTCTGATAACTTGTAACTAACAAATCATGTCAGCATCTGTTGTTCACTTCGCTTGTACGTTACAACCTACAGACAACAGATAAGGGGTCTGATGCAAGTACTCTTTCTCCATTTGGAAACCCTTACCACTCTGAGAACTAACGCAATATGAAAAATAAGTGAGCTACTAGTTTACAAACTTCCTCTCTAAGATTTTCATCTGTATATGACACTGAACTCTCTTCTCAATAAGTTTTTCCTTTTTCTTGTGGGAAAGAAAATCTGTCAATTTTAAACAACATTGGAATTTTGAGAGGTGCTCGGATACCATGGTAATGGGCGCCATATAAAAAATCTACATGTATCTCTTCTATCCAGCTTGACACCATGAGGGAGGCTAAAATGCTAAATGACTCACACAAGTTTTATCTGATCTACTTTTCAGAAAACTGAGCATGTGCAGTTACCGAAACATTTGTAAAACAACTCTACCCTTAATTTCTCTAGTAATTTTATCCATGACCATAAACTGTAAAGTCATAATTACAGTATGTGGGCCGCTTCATAGCCCTGAAGTGGTATACATAATTTTCACAAATTCTTGATAGAGTTGTAGGCAATTTCTGTAATCTTTTTTTTTTTTTTTTCCTTGGTTAATGGCATAATCCTGTGAAGTGTCGAGAACCACTGTCTTGCAGGAGGTACTCAGCATTTCATGTGATTTGGTTCCATTTGGTAGCCAGTTATCCAAATGTCACTATACAGAAACCTAGTGTATCTTAAATGTAAAAGCCTCATGCCCCATGAATCTTGGGAGGCATCTCTGCCACAACCAGGCCCAAACTGGCTCTTTGGGGACGAACAGTCTAAGATTCGTTGGTTTTGAGAGGTGGGGGTAGTGCATGTCTGATAAGCCTTCTAGGGCTCAATTTGGGGGAGGATGGCAGACTGTGGTACCTCATGTGGAGCACAGGATGTAGGGAGGGGGGGAGATAGTTCCCTATCTTTGTCTCTAAGCGCCTGGCTTTATTCCGCACCCCTCTTATAGATCTTTTAAAGTCAGCAGGGCCATGAGATGCTTTGTTTACCTGAGCGTCCACAGGTACGGCCGCTCGCAGCTCCCAGTGGCTGTGGTTCACCGGTCCCGGAGAATGGGAGCTGCGGGAAGTAGTGTGGGCTGGGCCACCGCTTCCCTGTAGCTCCCATTGGCCGAGAACAGCGAAACCTAGACACTGGGAGATGCTAGTGGCTGTACCTGCAGACACTCAGGTAAACAAAGAAAGCATCTCGTGGCCGACCAGGGGCTTACCCTGAACAAGTCGCAAACCAAGTTTGGGAACCCCTGTCTTAGATGGAGGCAGCTTCACAGCACACTTTAACTCAAAGTGCCAAAATCTTAATTTATTATTACTGCGTTCCATGGTGGATTGAGTCAACTAAAAGCAATTTAAGTCACATATTTTAGTCGTAATTTAAATCATCAAGCAGGAAACCTTGATTTAGATAATCCGTTTTTAACTGTGTTTTGCATTTGTACTACTTTAGTTATTTTCCTAAAGAAAGGTTGATTCTCATTAGTTGGGAATCATTAAAACAAGTCGATTTTCACCTAAATACAACCTTCATATTAAATTTTGGTGCTTCTTTTGCTAACCTGGACACTATATCTGTACACATTTATTTAGGCGATTACATTGCATTTATTCAGGTTCTGAATTTTTACTATTTTTATTATGACAAAATTGTGAATGATGCATTTCTTATTTACTTGATGATTAATTTATTTACTCATGATTTGTGCGAGCTCTATTTGGATAGAAATTTTTTTTAACTAAAACTAAAATGTGCTAAATACTTCGATTTTTTTTTTTCTTACGCAAGTTTTGCATTTAAAACTGATTTATTAAACAAAGGAAGTCTCTGTAATTAATGAATTGAACTGATTGTTTCTGATCACCATGCTGTTAAAGATTTTAGAACTAGTTAATCTGACCCTCCCACATCTAGTTTTGATTCATAGTTTGGAAGAGGAAAAAATACTTCCCTGCTTTTTCAATCCAAATTTAGGTCATTAAAAGTTAAGAATCAGTCATTGAACTGAACTAGTTTAGTAAACAAAGAAAATATTTTCTCTTTACCTGTAGGAAAGGCTACTGCCGTCAAAAGCTGATTTAGTGCTTCAATAAACTAGTTTCCAGGTGCTTAGTCAATGACTTCCACCAGTTCAGTGGCTTGACTTGGCAGCAAATATGTACTGCTTAATATTTTTTTATTTAACTTAAGCCTTAACATGAGTTGTCAATTTCAAATTTAATTTTAAATAGGCTTATTTTTTAAAATTAACCCATACTTATTTAAATTGGATTTGTATTTAATTTTTTTTAATCCACCCTGCAGGAGCCTCTCATTTCTAGGTGCTGAAAATAGATTTATTGAAATGCCCAAAGGGAACATAAATCCAATGGACCTAAGATTTGAAACCTACAGTAAACAAGCCACCAACAGCACTAATTCTTTTATCCTCTTACTGAAAGGAATTTTTGTCCTGTAAAGGGATTGACAAAAGCTTGCCACTTCCTTAATGGGATATATGGAGACCGCTGCTACACATCACTCAAACTCATAGGGCTGATATTATCAAAGAGCTTCATATTGTTTCAGTTCCGAAAAATTTATCGGACACATACTAATCATGTGAAAAATGCATGTTACCCCAAAGTTATGCCCACTGTTAATTAAAGGAATAAATCCTGTCAATATAGTAATATGTATGTTGTACCACTTTTCTTTGCAACTTCATTCCATTCCTTTTTTATAGATATTTTTTTCTGCAGTATTTTCAGTGCTCCCTCTTCTCCCCCCCCCCCCTTATCTCTGTCTATATTATCTTCTTTATCCTTCCAGACCACTTGCCCTGCCCTCTCTCACATAGGGCCTGAAAATTTTTTACTTCTACCTAAGAGAAGTACAGGAGACAATTGACTGGGGTCCCTGATCTGGTGTAAAAAAGTGGTATGATTTCTACCAGGATGCTGTCCCCGGGATCCTGCTCAGGGCCTCGCTAGCTGGATGCTTAAAAAAAAAAAAAAAAATTGTATATTCTGATTAACTTTGAAGCTTCCCTTTCTGTTTTTACCAGCAGCTATTGTCATTCCCTCCTGAAATCCTTGTTGCTGCTGTGGAGAAGGTGTTAGTGGTAGGTGTCAGTTACTTATCTTCACAGATCTTGGATCTTTCAGAGCTTTTCATTGAATATCTTCAAAAAGAACAGGAGTCCTTGTGGCACCTTAGAGACTAACAAATTTATTTGAGCATAAGCTTTCGTGGGCTACAGCCCACTTCTTCGGATGCATAGAATGGAACATATATTGAGGAGATACACATACACATACAGAGAGCATGAAAAGGTGGGAGTTGTCTTACCAACTCTGAGAGGCCAATTAAGTAAGAGGGGGAAAAAAACTTTTGAAGTGATAATCAAGATAGCCCAGTACAGATAGTTTGATAAGAAGTATGAGAGTACTTACATGGGGAGATAGATTCAATGTTTGTAATGGCTCAGCCATTCCCAGTCTCTATTTAAGCCTAAATTGATTGTATCTAATTTGCATACCAATTCAAGCTCAGCAGTCTCTCGTTGGAGTCTGTTTTTGAAGCTTTTTTGTTGCAAAATTGCCACCCGCAGGTCTGTCATTGAGTGACCAGACAGGTTAAAGTGTTCTCCTACTGGTTTTTGAATGTTACGATTCCTGATGTCAGATTTGTGTCCATCAATTCTTTTGCGTAGAGACTGTCCGTTTTGGCCAATGTACATGGCAGAGGGGCATTGCTGGCACATGATGGCATGTATCACATTGGTAGATGTGCAGGTGAACGAGCCCCTGATGGCATGGCTGATGTGATTAGGTCCTATGATGATGTCACTTGAATAGATATGTGGACAGAGTTGGCATCGGGCTTTGTTGCAAGGATAGGTTCCTGGGTCAGTGTTTTTGTTCAGTGATGTGTGGTTGCTGGTGAGTATTTGCTTCAGGTTGGGGGGTTGTCTGTAAGCGAGGACAGGTCTGTCTCTCAAGATCTGAGAATGAGGGATCATCTTTCAGGATAGGTTGTAGATCTTTGATGATGCGCTGGAGAGGTTTTAGTTGGGGGCTGAAGGTGACAGCTAGTGGTGTTCTGTTATTTTCTTTGTTGGGCCTGTCTTGTAGGAGGTGACTTCTGGGTACTTGTCTGGCTCTGTCAATCTGTGTTTTCACTTCAGCAGGTGGGTATTGTAGTTTTAAGAATGCTTGATAGAGATCTTGTAGGTGCTTGTCTCTGTCTGAGGGATTGGAGCAAATGCAGTTGTATCTTAGAGCTTGGCTGTAGACAATGGATCCTGTGGTGTGTCCTGGATGGAAGCTGGAGGCATGTAGGTAAGTACAGCGGTCAGTAGGTTTCCGGTATAGGGTGGTATTTATGTGAACATCGTTTATGAGCACAGTAGTGTCCAGGAAATGGACCGCTTGTGTGGATTGATCTAGGCTGAGGTTGATGGTGGGATGGAAATTATTGAAATCATGGTGGAATTCCTCAAGGGCTTCTTTTCCATGGGTCCAGATGATGATGATGTCCTCCAATGTAGCGCAAGTAGAGTAGGGGCGTTAGGGGACGAGAGCTAAGGAAGCATTGTTCTAAGTCAGCCATGAAAATGTTGGCATACTGTGCGGCCATGCGGGTACCCATAGCAGTGCCACTGACTTGAAGGTATATATTGTCCCCAAATGTGAAATAGTTGTGGGTGAGGCTGAGCCATTACAAACATTGAATCTATCTCCCCATGTAAGTACTCTCACACTTCTTATTGAACTGTCTGTACTGGGCTATATTGATTATCACTTCAATGCATCCAAAGAAGTGGGCTGTAGTCCACGAAAGCTTATGCTCAAATAAATTTGTTAGTCTCTAAGGTGCCACAAGTACTCCTGTTCTTTTTGTGGATACAGACTAACACGGCTGCTACATTGAATATCTTGAGTACCTGCCTCTGCTGCTACTCTCAGCTTCCATTGGAGAAAAATTGATATGACTCTTATCACTTCCCCTAGTTGCCTTTCATTCTGACCAGACATGTCAGTTTTCACTTTGCTGCAGCTTGGGAAATCTCTGAACAGCAGGAGAGGCATTACAGGTCTCTATAGATGAATGAAGATGATACATCAGTTTATGCTTTCTTCACATATGGAAGCTTTCTTTACAACCCTAAATGATTGAAACGTATTTAAAAAACCACAGTCTTAAATTCTGTAGAATTAGTGGAATGCATCCCCACTCTCTTTTGGGAAAGGTTTTTAATCACCATGGGTGAATGGATCTGTTAAGCCCTGTGTTTCTTTCCACATATTGTTGTTGCCCTATACCATTTCATATTACAAAAGCTGTTCCCCAAACACTATTTCTCTCTCTCTCTCCCTTTACACGTGGCTGTTAACTTCTGAACCTGGTAAGATGAAGTAGATTTACTCTGCCATAAAACTTGAGATCCTTTTAAACAAGTTAGACTGTTTTAACAGGCATCCCTAAAAGATGAAGCAAATAGAAAATGGATGTATTTTTTGGCACTTACCTTGCTGTACAGTCATTCTTCACCCATCTCATTGGGGGAGGGAGAGAGCAAAGCGTATTTCCAAAGTAACATTGTAAACATGACAGTAAATAAATGATATATCAACAGTATCCGTTCAACTACAATGTACTTCTCTTTCAGCTTATCACTACAGATAAGCAGAAGCAGGAAAAAGTGATTTTCTTAAATAGCTTTCTCATCTTTTAGTGTAATCACAAAAGTATGAACTTCTAAACTGCACAATACCTGATCACTTGTTTCTCAGTGGGTCATTCACTAAGGGCTTGTCTACACTAGCCGCCAGGCAGTGATCGATCCAGCGGGGGTCAATTTATCGCTTCTAGTATAGACGCAATAAATTGACCACTGAGCGCTCTCGCATAGACTCTGGTACTCCACCAGAACGAGAAGCACAAGCAAAGTCGACAGCAGAGTGTCAGCTGTTGACTTACCGCAGTGAAGACACAGCGGTAAGTACATCTAAGTACGTCGACTTCAGCTATGCTATTTATGTAGCTGAAGTTGCGTACTTTAGATCGACCCCATGTCCTAGTGTAGAAAAGCCTTAAGGTTCTGAAAATGCTGCCATTTAATATCAGAGGTGACATTGTCATTCTGTCTGGTATAAGAAAACACTCTTTTCACACACAACCGAGAACCTGACTCTGCTTCTTCAGCCACTTACGAATACATGAAAACTAATGACACAGGAAGCCACAAGAAAACCCAGTATCATTTTTTTTTCCAGCATTAAGCTACCAAACTGATCTATTTACATTAAATAGCTGTTTACTCTGTTCTTTATCCTCTTCCTGCAATGGACACTGCATCCCTGGCAGCATAATTGTGTTAAAATAGCAGAGTGCTTTAGTTCCCTATCAGATCATGTTTTGGGAGGGATTTAAAAAAAAATTTTTTTTTTTTTGAAGTCCCTTTTCCTATATTGTCTCAGACTTTGTGTGGGCTTTTAGCAAATTCCAGCTCAAATTAGGTCAGATTTAAAAGAAAATACACTTTTGTATTGAGGAGCTTTCCTGAGTAGGATCCAGGGCCCTGAGTTTCAGAGCTGAGGTCAAAGAAGAAAACTTAGTAATCTTGCTTAAAAAAATCCCTCATGCTTTAAAATGGAGAGTAATAAAGTTTAAATAACTAATCCTTTGGCAATATTAAGATCTCAAATCTGATATACTTATTCTATATAACCCTCAAATAGTTGTTACTTGAATGTAGTAGTGTCTTTAAATATTCTGCTAGAGGCTAGCAGCTGCAGCAAGTGGTTATATAGCCAACATGAGAGGGCTCAAAAGGTACATCTTTGCCTTGTACCCTCTGCAGTGCATATGGAATTCACAAGATGAAACTGAGTCGCTCATTTTGTATCTGCTAACCCTTTTACATAAAGATATTTGTTTCAGCCTTAGTATAATATCTCTCACTGTTCAAATTGTTTTCTGAGGCTATGTAAACACTACAGCTTGTCACTCAGCAATGCGAATAAGGTGCCTCTCTCCCTTCTTCCCTCTTCCCCCCCCCCCCCCCCAGCGACGTAAATTACACTGACCTAAGCATTGGTATGGACAGCTTGGTGTCTGTGGGAGAGCTTCTTCTGCCCACATAGCTACTGCTGCTTGTTGGGGGCTGGAGTAATAAATTTGATGGGAGAGCTCTCTCCCGTTGGCTTAGCAGCGCTACAGTGGCACAGCTGCACCAGTGCAGCTGCGCTGCTGCATGCTCTGTAGTGTAGCCATAGCCTTAGTCTTCTTGGACCATATATGTCGTGCTGAAAATATATTCACTTCCTTCGTAGTTCTTCTGCAGAGTCCTCTCTCAGCCTTTTATGTGGCATACGATTGGAGGTCAAAATTTAGTAATCTTTGCCAGAGTGAGTGGACGCATGCTTTCATTCAAGGAATTAAAATTGGCTTTCTAATTCAGAAAGCTTTTTGTATGTTTATGCTTTTCAGAATGTTGTGAATGAGATAATTCAGCTTTTTACGTAGGCTGTAAATATTTCCCACAAAGGGGCAGGATTATCTACATCTGGAACACTGCTGTTTTAAAATAAGTCAATAAACTCTCTGCAGTGTAGCCATTTAAATTCTTCCTTGCAACAAAAAAGATTTAACCTCTGGTCTGTGGCAATGGACATGGCCCAGTGTAAGCAGATATAGATGTGGTGAAGTCAAAATTGCTAGATATTTGCATTCAGTGATTAAAAATTCATAAGTGTAATGTTTCTTGAAGCAAAACCACTGTTCATTCTTTGTAGTTGGTATAAAGTCTCCTTGCAGCTTTGGGGGCAGCCTGTATATTGCTGGCATATGGCCAAGTCCAACCTATTAAAGTCTGGTCTGTTCTGCATCAGTAGCTTCATAGGACAAGCTAAGCCTTTCTTTGCAGAATGAGGATTCTTTAAACCCAGTTTACTAGAAAAAGTAGTAAACATTGCTTCTGAGTTCTCTTGTCCAGTATGGCCCCCAAACTGGCATTTGGTTTACCCATGGATTCTGTTGTGAAGCAGTGCTGCAACTCCTTCTCTTGCAGGCTTAGACATCTAGAAATGGGAAAAGAATTTGCTACTAAAAAGAGGAAAGGTGCAGAAAGACTTTTTTTTTTCTAGTTTATTCTTGTGCCAAAGAGCAAGCCTTCTCTCGAAAGGATCAACAGTGTGGCACAGGCCACTCAATGTGTGAGGAATGGCCCCCTAAGAAGCAAGTTGGTTTCCAGCTCTTGCTGAGAGTCAGGGCAGCAGAGACATACATACCTTCAACACCTCTGCAAACCTGTGTGTCAGCTGCTCACTGTGTTTGCCTGTTTTGTTTCACTAAAGGGAACTTTGGGTGTTTGGGAGGGAACATGATGGTAGTAAATGGACTGTGAGGTAAGGAGGGGTGTAGGATAACTAGGGTTGGTTACATATTTTTGGCTGCTTACAAAATTATATGAAAGGGAAAGGTGGCAATTTAATTACAGCAGACCACTGCTGTAATTAAGTTTCAAGTTTAGATCTCCATGTCAGTACAAGCTAAACTAATGCTCCAAAAGTGTGAAATGCACATATGCTGCAGGACTAGGGGTTTCTGGAAGCCAAAGGTTTGAAGACCATCTATTATCACAGAAGCTGGATAGCTCAAGGTGAGAAAAGGTGTTGTCTTTGCTCTCTACGTGAATTCTGCGGGGTCTCTGTTTAGGAAGCTTGCTCAGACACCAAAATTTCTGGCTTAAGTGAGATATTTTAAGATTCTCTAAAATCCACGTGCAGATTCTGATTGTTACTTCAGCAGTATTGTTCAGGAAATTAGCATTAATTAGAGATAAGAGGAAGACTCGGGTAGGCAGGTAAGATTGTGACGTTGCACTCCATATGTTTTATGGAAATATGCTAATAAGTGTGAATATAATATAACTGGAATATGCTTTATGCAAAAGGTCTCTTGTAATATATCATTACAAAGCTTATAATCTACTGAGTGTGTTCATCCTATTTGTATGAATGTATCATTCTTGTATCTAAAATTAGAAATATGAAGTATTACTCCGAGGTCCTATTGTAATTATGCAAAGTGTGGGCCATTAATGGTGGCTTGGGATCTTGATGGCTCCCATTGACTAGGACAGTTGGTTGTGAATGGGTTTATTTACCTGCAAGCCTTCCTGTGTAGTGAGGTGGGTAATAAAGAATGATGTCTTACAGTGACATGTGACCATATCACATGATACTGGAATCCATCTTAAACCTGGTGCTTTTCCATTTAGGAGGGGTGAGAACCCAGAGAGACCCAAGATTCTTGCCTTGTGCCAAAGATATAAAAGGGGGTGGAACAGAACAAAGGGGGCTGCCAGTCATGAGAAATCCCCTAGTTACTACCTGAACTGGAACTAACCAGGACTGTACCAGGGGAAAGGATTGGGCCCAGACTAGGAAGGACTCTAGTCTGTGAAAGAATCTTATTGGAACATCTGAGGGTGAGATTTACCTGTATTCAGTTCCTTAATGTATTAGGCTTAGACTTGCGTGTTTTGTTTTATTTTGCTTGGTAACTTACTTGGTTCTGTCTGTTATTACTTGAAACCACTTAAATCCTACTTTTTATACTTAATAAAATCACTTTTGTTTATTAATTAACCCAGAGTAAGTGATTAAAACCTGCGGGAGCAAACAGCTGTACATATCTCTCTCTGTTATAGAGGACAGACAATTTGAGTTTACCCTCTATAAGCTTTATACAGAGTAAAACAGATTTATTTGGGGTTTGGATCCCATTGGGAGCTGGGTGTCTGTAGACAGGAGTACTTGCTGAGCTGTTTCCAGTTAAGTCTGCAGCTTTGGGGGCATGGTTCAGACCCTGAGTCTGTTGCATCAGGCTAGCGTGTCTGGCTCAACAAGACAGGGTTCTGGAGTCCCAAGCTGGCAAAGAAAACTGGCTCAGAGGTAGTTTCAGCACATCAGGTGACAGTCCCAAGGGGGTCTCTGTGATGATTGAACCCATCACAAAGATAATATAATCATGCTTCTCAATCATTTCCCGAACAGTGGGACTGAGTGTGATCAAAGGAAAGCAAGTTGCTCTGTCACTTGGTCCAGGGATTCTTAATACACAGTCCCTCTAACAAGAGTCGCTTATAATATTTTAAAATTTTTAACATTTTTGGAGCAGAGCTAGAGAATGTGGGGGGTCAGCAGTGAAGGGTAGTTGGGGAGGTGGGGGAGAGGAGTTGGGAGGGTGCAGGTTGAGGGGCTTTGCTTCACTGGGCTGTGCTCTGGCATACCTATGGAGAAAACAGCACATTCCTTGATGACTCCCCACAGTGTAAGGGCTTGTCCAAGCACTGTCTTTGAAAGCCCAGGTTGACTAGAGCTTTGATGAAGAACTTAGTTTCCAAAAGTAGTTTCTCTGCCATCCTTCAACTAATAAAGGACCCTCCTTAAAGGGACCCCTTTTATCTGAGTGCTCAGAAGTGCTGGCAGAGCAGAACCATAAGGATGAAGAGTGACATACTGGGAGGTGGTGGTAGGGAGTGAAGCATAGCTATCTGTGCCTTCCTCTACGGTACAAATCCCCCTTCCCTCCCCATTCCTTCCAAGACCCAAGGAGGGTGCTCCCATTCCCTCCATTTCTTCCCAATTGGAGAGAACTGAAACCAGCACTTCCTACCCCATTTGTATTTCCCCCATTTCGCTTCAGGAAGTGGGGAAGGGACACTAAGCCTCACTCTTCCTTCACCTTCCCTTCGTCCGGTGCTGCTCTTGTGGGGAGAGTGGGGGGGGGGGGGGAAGTCAGCAATGCAGGAGTATGGGGAGAAAGGGGGGTAAGTTGTGCAGTGGGGGATGCATGTGGGCTTCAGTTCTACCTTCTCATCTGTCTCCCCTTCAAAACATGCCCCCATAGTGCTGAAACCAGGATGGGGAGCTGGGAATGAGCATGTTCAGTGCATGACAGACATATAATATTGAAGCTAGGGTGAGAAACTGGGGATGGGCATGTTTGGGGCTTGGTCCAGTACATAGCACCAAGATATTTGGGAGCTAAGAACAAGCATGCTCTGAGCATGTGTCGAGTCCCTTCCCAACATCCTAGAGCTGGGTTTGGGGTAGGGACTCTGCATCTCTGCTCTCCTGTCCTTTATTATGTCCAGGTAGACTATGAGCAGTTCATGTAGCCATTACCCACCTCATAGCCCCATTATGCTTATTGGGGCATGCAGTAGCAAGGAACAGGGTAGAACTGTGTGTTTAGGGGGGCTTGGAGCAGCAGGGATATATGGGTGATCAGAGCAAATAACATGACAAAGGGAATATTGGAGTAGTTGAAACATCGTGGAGAAATATGGGAGGTCCCAACAGTGAGGGAGGAACATGGGGGTGTTGGAATAGTGCATGGATTTGGTGCAAAGGAGGAGGTTATAGTTGTGCGGTGGAAAATGGGGGACTTCAGCTCTTTTTCACCAACATTGTTCCTGCATCTCCAGTGATCGCCTCTCCAGAGAGAAGAGAAAGAACTGGACAGGCAGTGAGGTACAGGAGACTAGGAGAAGATGCAGGGGCAATGAAGGGACTAACATGCAGTCAGTGCATTCTGTGACTGGGGTAATCGCTGCCAAGAAGCTGGAGGCAGTGGAGGAGGAAAACTGGGCTTTGGTACATAGAGATGCTGAATTTATATTTGTTTTGTTTTTAAAACCCAACTGTCACAGATCCTAGGGAGCGCTCCCTGCTGGCCACTTACAAGAACAACTGTAAGGGGAATCCAAGTCTCTGCTGCTCGGGATCCCCTGGGGTGTTTCAAGCTCCTGGAGTATGAACAGAATGCAACCACTGCCCCTATATTGGGGTCCCTAGGCACAGAGGCAGGGTGCTGACCTTCTATCTACCACTCCCCTCTGAGTGTTGGAACCTGCTGTCTAGCTACCTAGACCCACTGGGCGCAGTGTTGTTCCGCCAGACTCCCTGCTGTGTAAACATGCCTTTTGCCTAGAATTCTACCCAAAAGGCGAGAAGTTTCTAGTTTACAGTTTAATTTCATTCATGCCCACAAAGATTACATGAAAATACTTGTACCTAACCAGGAATATGGAAGAGTTGTTACTCCTCCATTGTGAACTATCCATTAACAACCATACAAGTCAATAGAGTAAAGGATGTGGATTTTAGCTGCTTATTTCCTGTTGGTGGAGGAAGGGAAGTCATAGCTATCTCAAGTGTTATTATTCTATTGACTTGTATGGTGGCTAATGGATAGTATACAATGGGGGAGTTAGACCTTTCATACTCCTGGTTAGGTACAAGTATTTTATGTAATCTTTGTGGGCGCTATTCATTAACCACTATGCAAGTCAATAGAGCTATGACTTACCTTCCTCCACCAGCAGGAAACAAGCAGATAAAAACCACATCCTTCTAAAGGAAGTCAAAATTATGGCAAAATATCCCTTGGCAGGATACTATTTGAGGTAATCACAGAATTACAGGATTATAAGAACAGCCATACCGGGTCAGACCAAAGATCCATCTAGCCCAGTATCCTGTCTTTTGACAGTGGCCAATGCCAGGTGCCCCAGAAGGAGTGAACAGAACAGGTAATCAAGTAGTCCATTCCCTGTCGTCCATTCCCAGCTTCTGGCAAACAGAGGCTAGTGACACTATCCCTGCCTTTCCTGGCTAATAGCCATTGTGGGACTTATCTGCCATGAACTTATCTAGTTCTTTTTTTAACCCTGATTGTTTCTATGTAAATGTAGGAAAGTCTCCGGGCTAAACACAGACCGTGAAAAAGCCAGTCTCCACCAGAGTCAAAAGTTTTTCCTGGCAATTGTGGGGGCCTAAACTTATCCATTTCTGTGTAATCTAAGCTTCTGTTTATAAACCAAAAAAAGCCAATATTTTTATAAATTACTGATTACTTTAGATATCTCAATATTTGGGTGTCCAACTTGGGACATCTTTAAGGAGCCTGAGTTAGCACATGGGTGTTCAGCATTTACTGAAAATCAACCCCCCTACAGGGAGACTTGATGTGAGCAATCAAAAAAACAAAAACAAAAAACCACTGTTCAATCTTGGCCAAGTTTTCAAATGTAAATAATGTTTTCATAGAATCAGGAATTTGAAGAGCCCCTAGTGATGCCTGAAGCTTTTGCCAAGCAGCAGAGTGAAATTAACAAGGCTAATCAGTTTTACTGCTCTCATTTAAAACCCTTTGGGCAGCAGTGAAGCTGTTAAGAGTCATATCACTTGTTTACAAGTCTACATCTGTAGATATTAACAAATTTACAGCCATTAAAGATAATGTAAGTCTTATGTCAGCATTCTTCAGTGAACTCTGAACTGTCATTTATTGTCAAAACCCTGTTACCAGAGTGTCCACATTGTCTGATAAATCCCCTTAAAAGAGCATCTGCATCGGAAGAATGAAAAATAAAGGTTTAATTTCATAACTTAAGTCCTCCATTGAAACACTATTAATAGTTTCCCAAGTTATGTTATCAGTCCACTTTTTTTCAGATTCTAATACCCTGATCTGAAATTGTGCAGCTTTCACTTAAGTAACTGAGTGCTAAATTGTAAACTGCTTGCTTACTTTGAACAGTTATTCACACAAGTAATCCTGTTAAGTTCACTGGTGAGCAAGGGGTTCATATTCAGGCCTTTTATCAATACACTGGGACATTTTTAAAGAGAGGGTCAAGAGATTCAGTGTTTGAAAAGAATTATGGCTATATGTATTTCTTATATCTGAGAATCCTAGAAATGTAGGACTGGAAGAGACCTCAAGAGGTCATCTAGTCCTGTCCCCTGCACTGAGGCAGGACTAAGTATTAGCTATACCAGCGGTTGGCAACCTCTGGCACGCTGCTCGCCAGGGTAAGCACCCTGGCGGGCCGTGCCAGTTTGTTTACCTCTCACTGGCCGCGGTTCGCCGTCCCAGGCCAATGGGGGCTGCGGGAAGCGGAACGGGTGAGGGATGTCTGGCCGGGAGTCTCACTAGAAAATTTGCTTTCTAAGTTTGACTAGCTTTTGTTCCATCAATGCACTAACAGAGCTGATCTCGTAACAACAGTGGGGCAAGGGTAAATTAGGAAATTTTCAAAATTACTACCCTATTAGGGTAGCACATCAGTGATCCATTTAAATGTAGAAATTGATCACTCTCTTCATTTAAGGCTCTTTGGAAAGTGGTGGTGAGGATTAGCGTGGAACAATGATAACAGGGCTCCTCCTCCTCTATACTGTACCCCTTTTATGCCTGTGCTCTATCCAGTGTTTCACATGCCATATCTGCATATCAATTCAAATACCCTAGTTCTCCACACATACACACCTCACCATGGGAAAAACCTGTGTTGCTCTTGTCCATTATGCCACCCACAACACCTTGGCTATTCCATTCACCTGCCAATCCTGATAATCCTCTATCTGCCTGAAGGACATAGGTTACTAGGATGCTGCTCACCTAACTCCATTATATGGGTGTGTTAATGAATTATCAATTATTTTTGTGGTGTTTTCTTTAAAGGTGCATAATAAAAAATTTTTTGGACTAACACTGAGCAGTCATAATTGTTGGCTAATCAGATTTGTGTAGTAATCCATGTATATTCTCTGAACAATGACAGGAGCAGCACTGTGCCAGGATGCCCTAAGCAGCTATCCTTCCCTACAGCAATTGCTCAGCAGCTCCCCCACTGCCTGCCTGCCACACCATAGTACAGGAAGGAGAATAGTTAACATCTTTGGCTATTTTGCCTGCTTCCCTGCTAGGCTGTGGGAGCTGCAGGGAGATTGTGATAGGAGTTTTGGGTATGTCTGAGCCTAGGTGAGTGCCTAGGAAAGAATGGCTCTTTCCCCTATATAGCCACCCGGGAGTGAAAAAGAGAAGCTGAGACCCAAAAACCAGTTATGGCTCCCTGCATCTCTGCTCCAGCCTGGGGTCAGTTTATTGTGCTCCAGTTGGCAAAATGTTCCCAAGGGACCAGTTGGTAGATAGCAACGTGCTCCAATCACTCACCAGTGCATGAAAGATGTGAAGTGTAGGAGCTGGCTGTACCATCTTTAAGCCATATTGGAGTCTCCTTCACATTGAGAAGTAACCAGCAAGGGATGTGTCAGGGTTCCTTCCCCACTCTGAAGTCTGGGGTACAGATGTGGGGACCCACATGAAAGACCCCCTAAGCTTATTTTTACCAGCTTAGGTTAAAACTTTCCCAAAGCACAAGTTCCACGTTGTCCTTGATCGCTGCCACCACCAAGTGATTTAAACAAACATTCAGGAAGGGCCACTTGGAGCCCTACCTCCCCCGCAAAATATTTCCCCAAGCCCTTACACCCCCTTTCCTGGGGAGGCTTGAGAATAATATCCTAACCAATTGGTTACAAAGTGAGCACAGATCAAACCCCCTGGGTCTTTAGGACACTGAAAAACAATCAGGTTTTTAAAAGAAGTTCATTTAAAAAAAAATCACCTCTGTAAAATCAGGCTGGAAGATAACTTTACAGGGTAACAAAAAGATTCCAAACACAGAGGATTTCCCCCCTAGGCAAAACTTTAAAGTTACAAAAACAGGGATAAACCTTCCTCTTAGCACAGGGAAAATTCACAAGCTAAAACAAAAGATAATCTAACACATTTCTTTGCTATTACTTACCATTTCTGCAATACTAGATGCTTAGTCCAGATATGGCTTAGGGAGATGTATTTGCCCTGCCCTGGTTCCTTTGCTGACTTCGAGAGAACAAAACAAAAGACACAAACAAAAAACCTGCCCCCACAGATTTGAAAGTAGCTTCTCCCTTTATTGGTCCTTTTGGTCAGGTGCCAACCAGGTTATCTGAGTTTCTTAACGCTTTACAGGGTAAAGAGGGATTTTATGCTACCCTTAACTGTATGTTTATGACAGGATGTGTAGCAGCTTCCACTTTTTGCATCACCAGAATACTGCAAAAGGAGAGGAGCAGAGCTCAGAATCTACACCAAAGTATTGATTTGTGGCCTCTTGACCTTTTTGATATAACATGTTTGGTCCTTATGCTGTAAAGCTTAGACTTCATTGCTGAAATATGATTTTTTTTCCCTTCTTTTCTTTGCAAAATAGTGCTCTCCCTCGTTTGTTCTTCCTTGTTGCCTTGCCATCAACAGCATCCCAGACTCCAGTGACATGCTGTTTGAATCCATTTGGTTCCAGTGACATAAAGAAAACACCTGGAACAGAGTAGTTGGGGAACTGCACAAGAAGTTGAATGGAACAGTGCCAGCAATAACATCCTTAACACATTAGTTAAAAAGAAAACATGCTGATGCTGACAGCCCAGTTAACAACTTTCTCATGAAAGGTGACACGTTTCTTTTAGCCAGTAGGCGGCTATGTTTTCCAATAGACTTCTTTCCTGCAAGCTTTTTTTGTACCCTAAAAGAACTTGAGTGGAGATGAAATCAAATCTTTAGGCAGTTGTTTTTAACAAATTCACTGTCAGTTATGTGAAGCAAAATCTATCTTCAGTACTGCCCCGTGTACCTGCCAATAACAGGATGATGCCCTTGTACCTGTCCCCTCCATGGGAATGTTGCCTATGAAAGTGCCAGTATGAACATGCCTAAGAATGTAATCATGTTCTGTTGCTGCACAGAACTTGTAGAGGAAACATGCAGCTGTGAGGTTAATCCGAGTTTAATAGTATAAATTTCAAAGCTTGTATGTATTGTTTCTGGAGCGTTAGGAGATCTGGTGTTGGATGTGGTGGTAGGTTTTCTTTTTTCAAAATTGTCTTACCAGTCAGAAATAGTGAGTTGAAGTAGCCTGCACATTTAAGTGGATATTCTCTATTGTTTGTACCTTAAATTACAGGTATGTTAGGAGAAAATGTAAACTCCAGGCTGAGACTAGACTAAAAAGGATTACTCAGGGTGGCCAAGGGTTCTTTGTTACTCCTCCCAGAAAAACTTTAACATACCTGGGTTTTTTTTTTGATTTGACACTAACAAAGATTTTAGTCAAAATAACAGACTGCCTAATATTAGGCATAAATTCTATACTAGAATAAACATAAGATTTCCCCCCCCCCCACCCCCGATTTAAAACCAAATAGTGCAAAAGCAAAACTTCAGCATTTGCATTTCTCTTTAAAAGCATACTGTTGGGGGTGTGTGTGTGTGTGTGTGTGTGTATATATATATATATATGTGTGTGTGTGTATATATATATATATATGTGTGTGTGTGTGTGTATATGTGTGTACACACACAGTAGATATAACTATGCTAGACACTTGCCAAATACATAAGACATAACTCTACCACAAAAAGCTTTCCTCCTGATAGTTTAAAAAAAATCCCAAACCACTCAGCATTATAATACAATCAAACTTCTAACTCTACTAAGAGTTACACCTCTACCCAGATATAACGCTGTCCTCGGGAGCCAAAAAATCTTACTGCATTATAGGTGAAACCACATTATATTGAACTTGCTTTGATCCGCCGGAGCGCTGCTTTACCGCGTTGTATCTGAATTCGTGTTATATCGGGTCGCATTATATTGGGGTAGAGGTGTATTCCCTCTTTTTATACATAAGGAATGCTGAGGTTTCAGACCCAACTGCATGCACTTGTCAAATTGCTAATGGTTACCCTAGCATTTCCTTGGATATAAAATCAAATTTCTCTTTATAACAAGTAAACATTACGCTATCTGTCAACAGCAAACTTAAATTGCAATGTCTTTCTAGGGTATGTTGATCTCTCTCTCGCTCTCTCTCTCTCCCCCCCCCCTTTTTGTTTGCCTCATATTGTATCTTCTATATATCTGTCAGTCTTCAATCAAATTTTTCCAATTGTTCAAGTCTAAATTTCAGCTCTTTCTACATTCATCTATCACTTCTTTTCAAGACATTTCTCTGCTTTTGTGGCCTGCTCTGCTTGTTTCACTCACTGCCTACCCCCACTTTCTCTCTAGTGTTCTCTCTGCTATTTGGTACAGCTTTATGCATTCCTAAGCATCAATCCGGTTGCTAGTTGTTAGATTTATTTTGTCCATCACTGGTGCATGCAAGGATGGAGTGATAAGCTTGCTCTTCCTGTGGAGTTCCTGAACTACATGTGAGAGATTCTCTCCCTTCAAATGACAACTCTGCAATGCTTGCAAGCACTGTGCTGCCCCAGTATTCATAATCGTTGATTTTTTTTTAAAACGTTTGTAAAATGTGAGTTGGTGAAATGGATTGTTAGTTTGTGTTTTTGATCCGTTTACTCTGGTTCTGTCTCTTATCAAATCTGGTCTTGTGTTCTCGCCGGTTGTAGTTTTCTCTTTTTTCCCCTCTTAGCCATCTACCTCTGGTTCCCTTTTCTTTCTACTTCTTTCCTTGCCTTTCTGCAAACACTCCCACTGAGGCCTTGGCTACACTTGAGAATTCACAGCGCTGCCGGTGAAGCGCAAGTGTAGTTGCGCCGCCAGCGCTGTGAGAGCTCTCTCGCAGCACTGCAAGTACTCCACCTCTCCAAGGGGAATAGCTTGCAGCGCTGCGAGCAAGCATGCAGCGCTGCAGGCGCTGATTACACTGGCGCTTTACAGCGCTGCACTCGCTGCGCTCGGTGGGGGGGGGGCGTTTTCACACCCCTGAGCGCAGCAAGTTGCCGCGCTGTACAGTGCCAGTGTAGCCAAGGCCAAAGTAAACAGTTGAGGGGTGCAGGAGCAGCTCCTCTATTTTACTGCTCCCTTTCTTCTCAAAGTTTTAAGTGAATATAAAATTTTCTATGCCACACTGATTCAGTAGTACATCTACAGAGCTAAGACACTGCTGGAAGACTTTGCATAGGAAACTGTTTCAGCATCTGTTAGCTTAAGAAACCAAATCCAGAATACTTGGGGATGGGAATAGAGAAATAGAGGCATGGTTTTGTCTGCTGCAGAGTATGTGATACTGAAGCAAAAGGTTGAAGTGCTAATCATTTATAGTTGGAAGGGCTTTCGAAGAATTACTGTTAGTGACTAAACAGTTAAACATTAATCTAAGTTGTATTATGATATGATTTTAAGCTTAGATCTTGAAGGAATTGACACTAATCTTATAGTTAGAAAAACTTTTAACTGCAGTTTAGAAGCAGAATTCAGTTAGTCAATGTTTATGGAGTGAGATAAGTGTGGTAGTAACTTTCACAGATAGACAACTGATCTATAATCTGTTTATCTTATTTTAAAACTAGTCTCTTCCTTTGTCATTTCTTCTCCTGCTTCCTAAATTACAATTAGTTGGGGAATTTGGTTTTCCTGACATTGTTTTCAGTAGTAGTAGTGTGTATGGTGGTTTTTGTTTGTTTGTTTGTTTTTTCCAGTGACAAAAGTGGAGGTAAACTTATGTAGTAGGTTTAGGAGTGAGGAATCTGCAGAAATCAGAAAAGCTTAAAGAAAGACCACTATCAAATCCAGACAAAAGAAAACTGCTGTTGCAAGTTAATGCCATTCTTTTGGTACTTTTGTATTTTAATGGTTTTGATACATTTCTGCTGTTGTTTAAGCAGCCTAAATTATTCTCCCTTCAGTTCTGTTTTCTTTTGCTTTTCTTTTTTTGTCTGGAAAACACAGTGGAATCTAGTAGGACAGGAGGCAGCTTATTCACTATTTTGTGGCTCTGTCACTGGCCATTGTCCTTCTGGCTCAGTTCATGTCACTTCTTGTGTGGAGTAAAAAAATGCCCATTTAAAAAAAAAAAAAAAAAAAAAAAAAAAAGTTAAACTCAGACACTCTGGCATTGCTTTAACTTTGAAGAATAAGCAGTATTAAACAAGTAAATGTTTTTAGTGGATGCATGGAGTTCCCACCAAATAATCCATTTTTGCCTTGTAATATCCTTTTTGGAGTTGTGTTTACAGTAGTTTAACTTGCACTCTTGTTAGGTTGAATTAACTTGTTTACAGAGTAAAATGCTATGACTGAGTGCAAAATAGTCTTTTATTTGCATTCTAGTCTTTAGTTTCAATTTTTTTTCTTATGTATTTGTAAAATCACAACAAGATACTAAATCAGCATGATGATGCATCTCAAAGATTCTTGATCAAACAAGATAAAATTAAAATGTCTCCTTGTAGAGAGTGTGCATTTTCATCAGCTGTGGAATTAGATGTCATATTCTTGCACTTGAATAGGATAGAGATGTTGTACCCAATGGAAGTAACGTTTTGAGGAACTTGTTCTGCTGTTGCTAGAATCTTGTCTGTTTGTATGGCTGATTTAACTCTTCCTTACTACATCACTCTTCCATTATAAATAAGGGCACTTAACTTTTGAGGACATTCTTGTTACAAGAGTGAAATGTAGCTCTTCACTAGTAAAGGCAAACAGGAGAAATGCGTGGGATGTTGCAAAAACAGCGTGCATTAGTTTCTCCTCAACTAACCGTTTAATTAATTTTACATCTTAGTTACCCTTATTTTTCACATAGCAATTGACTATATAACTATAATAAAGTGTGTTTTTAAAATAAAGATATATTAAATATATCTTCACTGCAAAGATATATTATATCTTAACATACTTCCTTTCTGTTTCAGGCATCTATTAGCAAGCTAAAAGTGACTGAACCATGGCTCAGTTTCCAACACCTTTTGGGGGTAAGATTTTTGTTGTTTGTTTTTGTTTTAAAATCAGAAAAATTACATTCCTTTTTAAATGCTTTCTAGATAGTAATGTCCATGAGACCCATTCACCTAATGTTTAGCCATCTGCTCTTCTGGTACTCTAAGGTGTGACAAAGTGGGTTTTTCCTCTTTATTATGTTGTACGTGAGCCTATGTGAGTCTTACTGTTTTGCATGAATAGTGTGTGTACCTCGGTTTCCCTGTGTATTGCACCAATGCCTAGGGGGTGGGAATAAGAGTGTGACTTTTGCTGAGACCCTCAGGAGCAGGTGAGAGAGCTCCAGCTGCCTGCATGTAAGCAATGGACAGTGCCCCTCCTAACCGGAGACCCAGGAGCGGGATGCGACCAGGTGACACTTTGCCTGGGAAGGGAGACAAAGACCAGGAGGAGGGGCAACGGGCATGTCGGAGGTCAGCCAGGCAGTCTGCAGTTGGGGACTCAGAGGGGGGGAGGGATAGCTCAGTGGTTTGAGCATTGGCCTGCTAAGCCCAGGGTTGTGAGTTCAATCCTTGAGGGGGCCACTTGGGGATCTGGGGCAAAATCAGTACTTGGTCCTGCTAAGGAAGGCAGGGGGCTGGACTCGATGACCTTTCAAGGTCCCTTCCAGTTCTAGGAGATGGGATATCTCCATTAGCCATGGGGATGGACTTCAAGTAGGAAAGGAGTCAGGCAGGTTTGGAAAAGAACTGTAGCCAGGGGCAAGAAGCCCTCCATCCTGCCCCCAATCTCATAATGGCAGCAACACTAGATGGGCAGTATGCCAGCTGGAAGATCACACCTGAGTCCCAATAGCCCACACCTGTGGCTCTCAACCTTTCCAGACTATAGTACTGTATCCCTTTCAGGAGTCTGATTTGTCTTGCATGCCCCCAAGTTTCACCTCACTTAAAAACTACTTGCTTACAAAATCAGACATAAATATACAAAAGTGTCACAGCCCACTATTACCAAAAAATTGCCTACTTTCTCATTTTTACCATATAATTATAAAATAAAGTAATTGAAGTATAAATATTATACTTACATTTCAGTGTATAGTATATAGAGCAGTATAAACAAGTCAACGTTTGTGTGAAATTTTAGTTTGTACTGACTTAGCTAGTGCTTTTTATGTAGCCTGTTGTAAAACTAGGCAAATATCTAGATGAATTCATGTACCCCTGGAAGACCTCTGTGTGCACCCACGAGTTCACGTACCCCTGGTTGAGAACCACTGGCCCACACCAACACCCCTATAGTTACACCTCTGACTGTGGAGCTCAGCTGCATCCCCCCCCCTCTGCTTTCATATAGATTGCAAATGGAGGGCTCTGAAAACTGTCAACACCAGCTTCCTCCCACTTCCACCTGTATAAAAACCCATATATCAACCCCTTCCTTCCACTCATGGACCCCTACTCGTATGCAGGCTGAGTCCTCCAGGGCTAGCACAGGCTGTCTGGCCCACATAGTTCTCATGCAATACAAAAGAGCAGAGCTTCTAGGGAGCCCATCCATGAGCTCTAGGCTACTTTCTTCCCTGAGAGACCTAGAAGGGACCCGTGTGGGGAAGGGGAGACCCAAAGCCTAGTCTCTTTGAGCACAGGCAGATTGGTAGCCATTTGAAATATATTTTTGGAGCAAACTCTGAGCCCAATTACACTTCCCTCTCTGAAGCAAGATTATGGGGACAAACTCCCAAAGGGGAAATAAATGAATAATAAAATCAGTGCTTGGTTCCCCTGCTCACCTTCGCGGAGTGCAGCATGGCAGACCTATGCAGAAAAATCAGATCATGGACAAATGCTGATTTTTCTAGGCATGTATTACGCCCCTGTCTATCTCCAAAAACAGGAGTTCTTCCTTCTTTAGGATGGAAGGCCTGCGGTCTAGATCAGACAGAGAATCAAATAGCAAAATAATAATTATTAAAAACCCACAATAATATAGCATAGGCCAGGGGTGTAGGCAACCTTTCAGAAGTGGTGTGCCAAGTCTTCATATAACTAAACTATTGTATGTAAAGTAAACAAGGTTTTCAAAATGTTTAAGAAGCATCATTTAAAATTAAATTAAAATGCTGATCTTATGCCACCAGCCTGCTCAGCTCGCTGCCAGCCTGGGGTTCTGTTCACCTAGGCCGGCAGCGGGCGGAGTAGGGCCTGCAGATGGGACCCCAGACCTGGGAGTGGGTGTTTCAGGGGTCAGGGCAGAAGGGTGAGGGGTGTAGGGCAGAAGGCTGGGGTGTGTGGGGCGTGTAGGGCAGAAGGCTGGGGTGTGTGCTAGAGTGTGGGGGGTTCAGGGTAGAGGGATGGGGCTGTGGGGTTGCAGGGCAGAAGGCTGGGTGTGTGTTGGATTCAGGGCAGAGGGCTGGGGGTACAGGGCAGAAGGCTGGGTGTAGGGGGGTTCAGGGCAGAGGAATGGGGCTGTGGAGGTGCAGGGGCAGAAGGCTGTGTGTGTGTGTGTGTGTGTGTGTGTGTTTGGGGGGGGGGGTCAGGGCAGAGGGCTGGGGTGCTAGGCTCATGGGGGTGCTCCCAGCCCTCTGCCCTGAGCAGCTCATGGCAGGGGGCTGGAAGGGATATGCCCTATTTCACCCCCTTCCCCCAGGCTCCGTCCCTACCTCTCTCTGCCTCCTCTACGGAGCTGTGTGCATGCTGCCGCTCTTCCCCCTCCCCCTCGCTAGGGCCATCAGCTGATCGGCGCAGGGAGGGGGAGGAGGAGGGGCAGGAAAGCACCACACTGGGGGAAGAAGAGGGGGAGGAGGGAAGCTTGGGTGCCGCAGAGCCAAGCTTCTGCCTCCTGCCCCAGCAGGGGAGAGCGGTGGGCGGGGGGGCTGAGTGGGGCTGGGGGCCAGGACCGCAGCAGGGAGCTGCGTGCCACTCAGAATCGGCTCACGTGCCATGTTTGTCATGCGTGCCGTAGGTTGCCAACCCCTGGCATAGGCTTTTTCAGACAAGAGTATTGAGTGCTGAAAATACGCTAAGGAGGCCCACAGCCACCCAAGATGAGCTATAGTGATGTGTCCCTCCTCATGGACCCTGGGAATGTTTAATGGAGGGGTAGAAATGTCCTGAGCATTGCAGTGCTTCTGTCCAAGTTCCTGATAGTTCTTTTTCTCTCAAAGTTTTCTTTCCTTTCATCTTGCATTGTGTTTTACTCATTCTTTGCTTTCCTCTTGGGCTATTGTCTGTACCCTACAGCAACTCAGTTACAGTGCTGCAGCTGTGCCTTTGTAGCACCATAGTGTAGATGGTTTTTACGTCGACAGAAGGGCTTTTTCTGCCAATGTAGTTAATCCACCTATCTGAGGGATGGTGTGATAGGTTGATGGAAGAACTCTTCTGTCAACCTGGCTGCCTCTGCATAGAGGGTTAGGTTGACCTAACTGCGTTGCACAGGACACGAAATTTTTCACAGCCCTGAGTGATGTAACTAGGTCAATCTAATTTTTAAGTGTAGACCAGGCCCTAGTGTTTCAGCAAAACTTTTTTCTGTATTTTGAAGTGATGTTAGTCCTTTCCTGCCGAAGAAAAATATGTAGAGGCTCAACTTCTGAGTTCCTGCTCTTTTTGGTAGAGACTTCAATGGCTCAGGGACCATATTCTAAAACTGTTCAAATGGGGTTTCTGAAAAACTGACATGCTTTATGGTTTGGGAGACCTGTGTGGATGATGTCCAGATCTCATTAATCCGACATTTACAGTATTTGGGCTCAATATTGGAAGCGCTCAGCCTGTTACATGTGGGAATTTCATTCACAGAGCAGTTTCTGAATCTTGTTGACTCGTCTTAAACTCTGGACTATACTGTTTGTGTCCTGTCACACAAGATGGATAAACTGTTTTATGAACAAGTTGTGTTTGAAATAATGTTTGGACCATGTCTATATGAAGTTCTTAAATGGGTGTACAGAGTCTCTGAGAATTAGGCATAGTAATTGGGAGTTTTCTTCTCTTGCAGCCTGATCATTTTGTCAATTTAATTTTCTGTTCCAAAAAATAAGTCTGGAACAGTTGAGTGCTCTTTCACTTTTTGATGAATGAAACTGAACGATTATCTTTTAGGGGTTCCAGTGTCTGATAACATACCTTAAAAAAACCCAGATTTGTTAAAAGCTTTAAAGGACTGGTCCAGGTAAACTTAGGCAATGATGTAGAAATAAAGAACAAGATCTAGACAACTTGTTATTGCAAGTCTGTATCTTTAATGTTCTATTCAGGAGAACTGTATTTTGTTAGCATTAGATGTCTTTGGTTTCCTGAGATTCTGGCCAGCAATAGTTGTTTATTAGCTCTGCTGCAGCAGTAATAACTATGATATGCTCCTGGAAGTGTTGAAAGACACTGTTGTATTACCAAGCCAAAAATTATGAAGACCAACCTTATGTGCAATATTGTGTAATAGTATCTTAAATTATTTCTTAAGTGAGAGATGAGATGTAGTGTTGGCTGTAAGTATAAGGAAAAGTAACCTGGAGGACAAAAGAGAAACTTTATGAAGAGAAGAGAAACAAATGCAAAAGTGTCCCGACTAGACAGTGGAAGTAGATTCTGCACATCTGTACTGAGATCTGGAGAAGGCATTCTTAATGTCACTGTATTGGTTTTTTGTTTACCTTTTGTTTTTAAAAAGGTAGTTTAATGTGAAACTTATTAAATATTGAACTACAAACTTTAAATTTGCTCTGGAGGATCCAAATAGTACAAAATACTCCTACATGTTGAATTTCTCATTCATTCAGGAGTATAGTGTGGGTGCTCTCTTCCTACCTTGTACTTTTTTGTTGCCTATTTTATGTCCTCTTGCATGTTCACATCCTTCCTGGATGAACAGGTGGCATTTATTTCTACTTCTGTGATGGTACAAACCCATTTAATGCATGACTGTTGATGGCTTGTGACACCTCTTCACTGTTAGGTTTAGAAGAAGAGATTGCATCATGTGCTGCGCAGCATGTGCTGTTTGAGTGGGATTAGTTTCTTAAATAAGCAAAACCACATGAACTTTCCATGTTTTCTCTTTCATTAAACAGATATCTTTTAAATGTTGTCATCACAAATTGCATTACATGTTGTGTAGATTATTTATAACCTAAGATATCAATGAGCATAAAACTGCTGAAGCATTGTTCAGGAGTTCATTTCAGTCTTTGGTGGTTGGTTATGGTAAGACTGTACATATGGCTGCCTATTTAAGAATATGTATGAATGCAACTGTAGATTAGTTGGATATGAGATTATTTTTTATCTAGTCTAATACTTAAGTTTTCATAGGCAAATTAATTCTGCTAGTACCACCAAGTCAGAAGGTTAAAATGTTAAAACTTTGTGTACAGAAGACTTGTGGGCGGGGAAAGTAGTGTATCTTTTATGTACTTGTTTCTGACTTCTATATTTTCTTTCTACACAAGGCAACCTGGATATCTGGGCCATAACTGTGGAAGAGAGAGCTAAACATGATCAGCAGTTCCATAGTCTGAAACCAACATCTGGATTTATCACTGGTAATTAGATAGTTTTTCACATCTAATTCTATTTAATAATATCTAGAATTCATAGTAAATAAGTATGTACAAAAATTTATGGGAAAAATGCAGGTATGATTTTATTCATACTGTATTTCAACTCTCTGGTATCTCTCTGTCACATCAACGCCATCTCTTTTTGAATATTGCTGAAAACTTTGTGTCTTCTTCCTGGTTTATATCACTCGATTTTTCTCTTGTCATTCTTGCAGTCATACCTGATTCTCTAAAGCAATGCTACTCTATCTTGTAGAACTGCTTGTTATGTCACAATAATCATTGTCATAGAATCAGAACCACAGAATCATAGTGGGATGACTTGATGTTACTTAAATTAGATGACTGGCACCATTGCGATACATTGTCATGTTGATTGATCAATATACGCAAAAGACAGTCTAATTGTAAGTTGCACCTTTTTAAATAAAATCTGTTTAACAATTTAGTTAAACCAGTGCAAACCTCTGTATGGACAGCCTTGTATATCCATTTACAAGTGGCTTATATCAGTTTAGCTTGTGAGGATTAAGCAATAAATCCACACACATGGCTTGCACAGGTCTCTTAAACCACTGCAGATCGGGCTTAACGCCACAAAGTAATATCAAGATCTTGTTCTGTGGCTGTTTGGTGGCTCTGTTTGGTTCTCTTTCCTCTCTCACCGCAGCTACATGTGGAGAAAGAGAATGGAGGGTGATATGTTGCCTTCCTTGCTATCCACCTGTTAGGAGGCATCCAAGAGTCTCCAGAGCCTCATCTGTGGCTCTAAAGAGCCACATGTGCCTCTCCCAGCATAGGTTGATTATTGCTGCTCCTCATATGACATTGTACAAAATCTGGTATGGTTCTGTGTGTAACTTAATTTTGTAAAAAATTTGATACATAATACTACTTGTAGTCTTTCTACTCCTTTCCTTCATAGATTATCCAATTTCCTTTCCAGGGACCTAATCCTACTGCACCTAACCCTAATGTGCTGTCTTGTCTTTCCCATCCTTACTCTTCTACCTTTACCAACCTGGACTGAAAATGGGAAACTACCTCAAAAATTTTGCTATTCCTTTTCTCAATGGCTAATTAGTCTGAAATGGTAACTGAAGAGTCCCTTACTCAATTGGTGCTGACGGGTCTGTATCGTACCTTAAATACTCATGAAAAAATTGAATGTTTTATGTTTGTATTGAAGGGAAATAGTATTTCCTGTGGAGAAAGTGTGTGCTTCCTTGATTTCACTGGGCAGATGATTCCAATAAAGAAAGAGCCTTTAAACATGGATTGGATAGCAGGAACCATGTTTCCTATTGTTCATCTCAATAGATTTTTCTGGAAAATGTTAATATCCAGTTAACTTTAAATTTGCACCAGTTGCTTCCATTTTAATATTTAAAGCATGGGGTGGATATCTTCCCCAATAGACACCCTTGATTCACCAGTACCTAAAATTACATCTGTAGTATTGCTTGTAGATTAAGTGATAAACTGAATTTAAATAATATTCTGTAGTATGCTCCATGTTACAATATATGCTTTTTAATGTTGCTATCTTTTGAATGTTTTGACTTATAATTTAACTTTTAGCTCTGTCTTCTGGGTATTATTAGCAGTCCTTTTGAAATGATGCCTTTCTAACTTATTTTACAGGTGATCAAGCTAGAAACTTTTTTTTCCAATCTGGATTACCTCAACCCGTGTTAGCACAAATATGGCAAGTATATTAAAAAAAACCTTCAGTTATATTGGAGCAAGTAATTCAATTACATACACTTAAGATGCTGCTATTTAAAATCACTTGCTTTGCTCAGCCCATAGGCTAAAAGTCAACAAGACAAAAGCCTTGTTGCTATGATCCAGCTGTGAATATTTTTAAAGTTACTAATATATTTAGTATGCCTCTTGCTGGAGGTAGCAATCTTATTGTGACATTTGTAACCAAGTGGTTTGGTAGGAGGTGTAAGAAGAGATCATATAAAATGTTTCCAGCTTTGTTAAACCAATATTAATATAGTCATAAAATGCAACAATTATTTTTTTTTAAATACTAAGGGCTGGTCCACACTGGGGCAGGGGATCGATTTAGGAAACGCAACTTCAGCTATGAGAATAGCGTAGCTGAAGTCGACGTTTCCTAGATCAAACTAAGTTTACTTACTGCGGGTCCACGTGGCGCAGGCAAGCTCCCCCGTCGACAGCACTTCCTCCTCTCGGCGAGCAGGAGTTACGCAGTCGACGGGGGAGTGCTTCTGGGATCGATTTATCGCGTCCAGATGAGACGCAATAAATCGATCCCAGAAGATTGATCTCTACCCGCCGAATCGGGCGGGTAGTGTGGACCTAGCCTAAGATACTAGATATACTAATGGACTGTTAAACCAGATCTAGACAATTGTCATAACATTTATAATCTGCATAAAATCTACTCTTATCATAGTTCAGTGATAATGGAGTTTAAGGCAGGAGAGGAGGAACAACGATTTTATTATTCCTGGGTGAGTGAACAAGTACAAATTTGCAAAGCTGTGTTAAACTGCTAATAAACCCCGTTGGAAACTGGTACCTAGTTTCTTCATGTAGGGCTTTCAAATTGCTACTGTTCCAAATCATATCTAACTTTGACTCAGAAATGCTAATTTTAATGAAAATCTTGAAGAAAATATATTCTCTTCCTACTTGACCTTCCTTCTAAACTGAGCAAAATGAATATGATTTTCCTTGGCACATTGCACTGGCAGTGGGGGAAGGGGGGAATCACTGTGTTGACATGGTATCTACATAGATGAAAGTTAACGTTAACCAGTAAATACAATGAGTTGTTTTCCATGGTATCTCCTTATTGTGGCAACTCTTACTTTTATACTAGTAGAAATGTCTCAGTATTTCATTCCCTTATGGAAAGAGTGGCTCTCTATGAAAAAGGAGAGTTATCTTGCAAGAAGACAGCTGCTTTGGAAATGAGTATCTGCCCTCTTGCTGCTTTATGACAAGGCTTGAAAGAGGGTGTGTGTGGGGTGTTTTTTTTTTTTTGCTTAATTTTCAACTGTTCTCAGCCAGATCTTTGGCCTATAATGCAATGGCAAGAAGGCAATTATATTGACAGCCAAAGGATGTCACAATAGTTGTTCAGAGTAATCTGAGATGTAAAGAAACAAGAAATTGTGACCTCCCCCCATTTGAGGGGTAAGATACTCCAAAGGACATCTTTATGTGGTGGAATAAACAATCAGTAATATAGTTTCCAAAGGTCTTGTGATAGCTTCAAATCTTTGTGCTTATTCATGTGGATCCATTGTCACTTCTTGGTCTGAGAGACTTTTGGCTTCCATGGCGGAAGTGTGTGTGTGTGTGTGTGTGTGTGTAGTACTTATGTAAGAAAAGCTTCATGAGTTGTCACAAGATCTATTCAGTGGATTCATCTGCCTCAGTCTTTAGCTCAAGTGCTCTGTTCGCTGTTTCAGACTATAGGTCCAGATCTTTGTATGTGGGAAGAAAGCTATTTACAATCCTTAGTTTTCTATCTGTATTCTCCATTTCCCTGTCTAGTTGGAGTTCACCACTGACAAAACCCCCAGTTTGTTAGGACTGCCACACTGTCATTTTCTATGAAGTTTATAGAATCTATAAGAAAAAGTTAAAACAAAAACAAAAAGCAACTTAAGGCCCCCAATTCTGCAAATGTTTAATTACATGTGTATCTTTACTTGCCTAGTTATTTCCAAGGTCTTCATTAGGGCTACTTGCTTGAGGTAAAGTTTTGCATATGATAGTGTTGGCAGGATTGGGGCCTGACTCATTAACTTGTTAGATTCATGGCTCCAAAAACCAAGTCTGATGTAATGCAAAGTCGCATCTGCTTTTATAGATTCTTTTGTTAGCTATGGAAGCACTTGTGTGGGGAAATACAGCTGTGAGGCAGGAATTGCAGAGGGTTTGGCCTTGTTGACTGATAGTTCAGACAGGCTTCAGATCTGTTACAGGAGGAGTAATGCATTTTAGAATTGTCAAAGATATATCATCTCATAATTTTAAAAAAATCTGGCTTGCATATCTTTAAAAATATCTTCAAGTTTGATTTTAAAAGGTATAGTTCTCTTTTAAATTTGGTGAAAACTGGATTGCTATTTTGAGTAATGCAAAATCTGTTTTCACTAAAATAGAATGTCAGGAAAAGCTACCTAGTTGAAATGGTGTTTAAACATCTTCTGCTCAACAGAGCTATTTTGAAAATATTTTGAAGCTGCAGTAATTTGTTTTTAGACGTGAGACTACATGAAGGCTGTATTATAAAATTAAAATAGCAATTCAGTTCTTAACAAAACATCTGTGAGAATGTTGGGAGTTTTGTAGCTCAGCCCGAGGAGCTGCTATGGTTTATCATGACAATTCTTCGGATGGTCTACTTTTTTCAGGCTTTGTTGTCTGTCAACCCAGTAATCTATAAAGTGTCTAAAAAGTCTTTGAAATGAGACCGTAATGATTCAGAAGGTAAGAACTATTTTTAACAAGGCCATAATCTGGATTTCTTCCAAAACCCTGTTCCTCCTCCTGAAATCCTCCACCCAGTCCCCTCATCTCTAGCTTAGTTTAAACTAGTACTGGAAATAATCAGTGCAAGCTGCTGCTTATTATATTCAGAGTTCTGCAGCGAACATTAAAATAGTTTGTAGATTTACCCTCTTCTGACACCTGCTTTCCTCCTAATAGTGTCAAATTTGTGGAAGCTAGAGGAATGATGGGAAAATGTTATGGTAGGGCAGACCCTGGGATTTTACTATTTAATGTATACAGTAGTATAATGACACTCAAAACTTAATTCCTGCGGTTGTGTTTGAGTTTCATGGTTTAGGATGAATATGGGAATTTAAGGCTAGCTTTAGTCCAGATCTTCAGTTGCATTAGAACTTCCTTGCTGGAGTGTGTAACATCTAAAAATAACCTTCAGAAAGATATTTTTGTAGTTTAATAAGCCATGCTCTAAGTAACACAAATCCTGCCTGCCCAATCCTTGCCCTCACCATCAATCTCGCAGATGGGAACATTGCAGAGATTCCACTGCAAGGTATGGGGAAGATGGTAGTGCCGCTTCTACCAAAGTGTAGGCGAGGAGAGATTTGTGTGAAGAGGACCCCTTTTGCACCTAGATTTTGGGGGTCTGATTCAGCCTTTTGCAATTATCCAAGTAAAAGAATCTACAGTTATGAACGCAGGAACATTTTATAGATCTAATAAATCTGTAATCAATTTACTGTCCTACGCTGGTTTCCAGCCAGGTCTCAAATAAATGAATTAACGTACATTAAGTTCTTCCTAATTTTGTTATAACCGGATACTTTGTGTTTTGTGGAACAGTGAAATGTAGGTGGTGGTTACTGTCAGATACTCACAGAACTCCAGGCATAGCTTTGTATTTCTGCTAGCACACTGCAATCATTTAAATGTGTGTAAGTACTATTGCCTTCTAGTTGTACTTCATTTTCCTGAAGTTTGTGTGAAGTTGAGTAAAATAGCAAAACTGTTCAACTACAGCAAATGAGTAGAATAGCAGGAAAGACATTAACTAGAGATGAAAGATTTTATTGACTAAATGGGTAGACAGGAGTTTTCTCATTCAGTGAACATAATTGGAATTGTCATATCTTGTTTCTGATTATTATTAATTGCACATAGAAGGAAACTATGTAGATTAAAAATGTATTGTCCAAAATGTGGGAAACTACTAATGAAATAATATCACCTAGTTAGATATAATGCTTTCCATTAGTAGATCTCAAAGCGCTTTCAAAGGAGATCATTATCATGTAATGTCTGAATGAACCAGTCACATACAATGTGATGATACTTAATAGGATTCTCATTGTCAGGTGTATGGCAGTAGTTTGTAAATAAAAGTTGATTATGTAGTTGTAGAAGCCTTCTGGGCAGAACAAATAAGCACTGTTACAAAGGCATGTGCTTAAATATTTTACACCCCACCCCCGCTATTGTACCACTATATCCCAGCATCGGAAATCACTTAATTGCTTGAACTGACAGTGCCAATTGGATAGGCTCAGCAGAACTGACTTCTACATATGAAAAGTGAGAGAGCTGTTTAATGGGGAAACCACCAATTGCTCAGAGTGTGATCAAAGAAATCTCTCAGAGTAGCTTTCTTCAGGCAGTCTCTTTCGGTGATTTATCTTTATGGTTAACCACCTGAGGCCACATATACAAACATTTTTTTTTCCTACCTACCAGTTACAACTTGGGGTCTGAATAAAGGATGACTAAACCCTGAAGAAAACTTTAATCAGAATAAACATGCTTTTCTTTTGAGCATGCTTGTAGCCTGAGTGGCCTTTTTATTTGCCCTCTCCAGCCATAGGGAAATGTCCACTCTGATCTTCTTGTCGAAACTTAAACTATGCATTTCTTCAATAAAGGAATGATGTTTTAGTTCAGTACAGCAGTTGTGGGGTAATATGCACAAGGCTGAAGTCTAATTGATAGTAATTTGCTATTTGAACTCTCAGTTGATTAGTGGCTCTACTCTAACTATGTTTGGAGTTCTTCCTATCTGGTTCATCATATAGTTTTTTTTTTTTTTTTTTTAAAGTATTCTGTACAGCATGTGTCTGGTTGCTTGTGACAAATGTATCTGTATTCCCAGTAGAGTAGCAAAAGGCAAAAAGACTTTAGGGAAGTTAATCAAACTCTCGGTATACATACACACCAATATATAGGACTATAGGGAGACATCACACTTGGTAGCTGGCAGAAAATGGACAGCCCTAATGAATTAGGCTATGTAACAAGTCTACTTTGCTTTTTAACTTTTTCCAGGAGCAATTCTGTTCCTTCTAGCAAAAACTCCATCTTTGTTATAATCTATAAAGTTCCCTTCCTGTTGCCTACAACTTGTCGGGGGGAGGTTCTCTTGCCTGCAGTAAGGTTCCCTCAAACCTCTAACATTCTCAGTCTGATATAAATATCTTGTATTTTAATTCTCTTTGGGCTAGTCTACACTGGCAGTGGCAGTGCTTTAACATGGCTTGTGTAGTTGCGGCAGAGCGCACTCCAAAAAACCCACTTCCACGAGGGGCGTAGTGACCAGCTTTGGGAGCCCAGCGCTGGTGCACTGTCTACACTGGCGCTTTACAGTGCTGAAACTTGCTGCGCTCAGGGGGGGGTGTAGACAAGCCCTTTGCTCATACAGCAGGAGATACTGACTTCTTATCTCAATTTCTGGCAGTTAAGTAACTATTGTTTCAGGGAGGCCTCCATCATGGTGAGGTTGTGAGAGGAGGAGGAGACGTACCCTATCTTACCCTCTCAAAAAAAGCATAATTCTTCCATTAGTCTGGGTTGGTTTTGCTCATCTCATCTCTTCATTCTGACTGTTGGGAACTACTTACTTAGCTGCCATGTCACTGCCACACAGAGCCTTTAGAGCAGCTGAAGCTATATCATACTAGCAACTTTATAAGTAATGACTGAAATGTACATACTCAGTTCTGTTGATGCTACTAATTAGTCTTTAGAAATCTCAGCCAGTTATATCCAGCTACTGAACAGCAGGCAACATTCATCTGGAATATTTGAGTGAACTTCCCTGGGCGAGAGATGAGAGAGAAGGCATGGGGGGGGGGGCAGTCTCTGTAGCAAGTGCTCTTGCCTCTGGAATTCTCTTCCACTAGAAATATGCGTACTAGCTGGGCCACATTCAAGAAGTGCTTCCGTTTCTAACTCTAAATTCCGGAGCCCTTAGCATACAGAGATGGCTTTCTCATTCCTCTCTGTAAGTTTGTAGTGCCAGATTTTTTGACTGGTGTAAATCAGCATTTTTAAAAAAAATAGGAAAAAAAAGCTTGGTTAGTTTTGAATCAAAACTGAATTAGGTAGTTTTTTCTCATTGTAATGAAAAACAGGAAATTTTGTTCAAGTCAAATAAAATGTTTTGAATGTCAGTTTGAAGTGACATCTTTTAAAATTTTTGTTTTCAGAGAGGGTTTTTAGCAGAAATTACTTGCCAAATTTGACCTGAACTCTTAAATAGTTTTGGTGCCCCGAAAAAGTAATTTTGGGGTGGATTTATCATTTGCAGAGCCAGGCTACATGGAAGACAATGGAGCTAGGCTGATTTGCACTTGCTGAAAATCTGGCCCATAGTGTTATGGAGGACTGGGAGTTTCCCTGTTCTTGGCGAAATATTGCTTGTCATCTCAACCATGTCTAGTATGCCTCGAGAGTACACTGATGGCACTGATATAGCAACAAATTGGCTTCAGGTTCTGTCTTACAAATTTCCCCAGCTTTGCCTCCAGTCATGTGGGCAAAGTGTTTACCTGCTCAGTTATTGAACTTCATTAATTATTGCCAATCCAGGAAGGTCCTTTTGATGACCCTTAATTTACTTACATAAATACTTTCCTTGGTGCTGATTTAATTGTAAATAAACTCAGAGTTTAACTAGACTGCCTAGCCTATCAGCTGGGCATCTGGTCACAGTATTGTGTTGCCCCTTCCATGGCCTATAATCTCTATATCTATATCTATATATATTATTTTTAGTTTGAAATAATCCTAAAATTTTGTACTGGAGTTAGAATAATTTTTATTCTCTCTAAGGAAAGCAACATAATGCAACTCTTAATTTATGATTGCTTAAATCATTAACATGCGTTTACTTTTTTTATTTTTGTTCCCAGTTGCAGGAGCTAGTGTTGTCACTCTTCATCCCCTCCTGTCCTCCCCACCCCCTGCTGCGCACTGTTTTCTTAAACAGTCCACTTTTTGTTTCTTCATTTGATGTACTGTAAAGTCAGAGACTACTCTACATGAAAGCCTATTCAAAAACTGGCCTCAATGTTTTATACTTACACTATTGTCTAACTGAAAAACTCATTTGTATACTCCGCTATAATGGTGTTTAGTACAGAGCATGCATTTAAAGAGCAATTTATTATAGGACTAGCTGAAGTACAAATTTGTTGACTAAGTCATTTGGATCCCTGTGGTGCTGTGTGCAGTACCATGTCGCTTTAATTTGTGCAATTTAGCAAAGTTTCTGTAGAATTACACTAATCCTTTTCTTTCACCTTACCATACTATAGCTCCCTTATGGAGTGAAATATAACTTAGAAAATCACAATTTCATCATTCAAAGGAAGATATTGAGAAGTTTTCAGTTTATTCTTTAAATGGTGGCTTAGTAACCCTGGTTCTGCTCTACAGAATTCCTCTTTAAATGGGAATCAGATGATTCTTGAGTTTCTTGGTATGTGTGGGGTTTTTTCTTTGCTTGTGGGAGACTTCACAAGGTCATAATTTGTAAATCCTACTTATTTGTAGGGCACTGGCTGACATGAACAACGATGGGAGGATGGACCAGATGGAGTTTTCTATTGCTATGAAACTTATCAAACTAAAACTACAAGGTTATCAGCTCCCCTCTGCACTCCCTTCTGCCATGAAGCAGCCTCCCATTGCTATTACTGGTGCACCAGGGTTTGGTAAGAGCAGAATTTGTTTCTAGTTTTGTGGTATGATAACCTCTCTAAAAGTTTTTGTTTGGGGTGTTTATATTTTGATTTATTTCAATTTCTAAAATTGGAAAAGGTACTACTTTACAATCAAAATGATATATAGTTTAAAAACAGCCTAATGAGCCTGGCTCCTTAGCATCCAGGCATAATCAATAACCAGTCAGTTTTTCCTACTCCATTTCAGACCTTGCTTCTCTCCCTCTGTATTCTCACCAAATATTAGGAAAAGCAGATGGGCCTTGCACCATTCTGTGAAGATCAACCGAGCTGGGCTGTTTCAGACCAAGGGGAGTGAATGAATTCCGAAGTTGGGGGCCCTCAATGAGACCACCTTGCTGGCAGTTTTCTTAGGTCTTCATTAATGGGTTCCAGCTCTAATACCTCTGCCACAGTTACGATCAGCGATCTTGATTTAATTTAAACAGAATAGTGTGGGAGCAGTCCACACCTGTTGGCCTATGCAAAGAGTGGCATTAATAATATCCAGACTGGCTACTGCTTCTCTTGTTCTTGTAACTGGTATTGCTGAAGTGGTCGTGACACCAAAGAGAGGATTGGGTAATGCAGGATTGAAATAAATGGGTGGGTCAAAGCCTGGGACCTCATGCTTAACATGTTGAGTTTCTTCTGCATTCTGGTGTTGAGAGCCACTTTACATGTAACCTTTAGTTTGCAACATCTCATCATCAGATGCCTGGTAATTGTGATCACCATAAAGAGTGAATTAAATAATGTACAGAAGCTCCGTTCCGTTTCGAAATGCCTTGCGTAAGTCGAGTTTTGCGTAAGTCGGGAATGTATCTCCGACAACTACGCCAAAAAAAAAAACCCACCAAAGGGCACTTACGGAACTTTTTCCGTAAGTCAGGTTTGCGCAACCCGGGGAGCATCTGTTTTTGGTAAGTGTTGCAACTAAACTCTCACCCTTTAAAGCCTGTATATCTGCTAATTAGTTATTTTTTCCCCCCTCCCCCCACACCAAACTTTTGCTGTTTGGTTTCTAAGTGAAGTTCAAAATAACAAATATTGTACTTAAGGAAGAAAAAGCATAATAAAGATTGAAATTTAACTTATTATGAAGCAAGAAATCCAGCAAATAATTAGATTTTTCTTCTCCTAGCTCCACTGTAGACATGCTCCCAGCTGCATGCACGTAGCCTCACCTCTTTCCCCAGTGGAATCACTGAATCTCCTTGACCTCCATTTGTCATCTGTGCAGCTGTGCTCATACCTAAAATCTCATATTACTGTGCTTTACCCTATTAGCTTTGCATTGCTTTGTTTTGGCAGTAGGCTGCGAGCAGTTCTCCTGAAACTCATTCTTTTTGGACGGTGGCTAAATGTAGATTTTCGGTTCTCTACTCACCAGTGTTTGACAGTACCGCTCTTCATCTAGCACACAGTGAACAATTTTCTATAGCAAATTCTTATATTTCTTTGGTTAGCACTGCAGTCACATAATCCTATTGTGATGGGTTGGATCACAGAACCCCCCCCTGAGAACTGCCACCCAGTGTGCCAAGACTACTTCTATCCCTGTTTTCCCTGCCAGCTCAGGACTCCAGCACCCTGTCTTGCTGAGCCAGACACTCCCGTCTGCTCCAACACAGACCCAGGGTCTGAATTACTTGCCCCAAAGCTGCAGGTTTACATGAAAACAGCCCACAGAAGTGTGCTTGTCTTTAGCACTCAGATGCCCAACTCCCAATGGGGTCTAAACGCAGATAAGCGTTATACAGGGTAAAACGGATTTATGCAGGGTAAACTCATAAATTGTTCGCCCTCTATAACACTGGTGGAGAGATGTGCACAGTCATTTGCTCCCCCAGGTATTAACACATACATTGAGTTAATTAATAAGTAAAAAGTGATTTTATTAAATACAGAAAGTAGGATTCAAGTGGTTCCAAGTAGTAACAGACAGAACAAAGTAAGTCACCAAGCAAAATAAAATAAAATGCGCAAATCTATGTCTAATCAAACTAAATACAGATAACCTCACCCTTAGAGATGCTTCAGAAAGTTTTTTCCTCAGACTGGACACCTTCCAGGCCTGGGCACAATTCTTTCCCCTGGTACAGCTCTTGATTCTTCATGATGGCTCCTCTCTCTCCCCTTGTTCTGTACCCCCCCCCCCTATATATCTTTTGCTTAAAGCGGGAATCCTTTGTCACTCTGGGTTCCCCCCCCCCCCCCCCACTGGAAAAGCACCAGGTTAAAGATGGATTCCAGTTCAGGTGACATGATCACATGTCACTGCAAGACTTCATTACCCACTTGCCAGCACACACACATACAGGAAGACTCACAGGTAAAAACACAGCCATCTGCAGACAATGGTCCTGGTTAATGGGAGTCATCAAGATTCCAAACCACCATTAATGGCCCACACTTTGCATAATTACAGTAGGCCCTCAGAGTCATATTTTATATTTCTAGTTTCAGATACAAGAGTAGTACATTTATACAAGTAGGATGATCACATCCAGTAGATTATAAGCTTTGTAATGATACCTTACAAGAGACCTTTTGCATGAAGCATATCCCAGTTACATTATATTCACTTATCATATTTTTATAAAACCATATAGACTGCAACATCACACCTATAATATACATACACTATGAAATATTATGCCCTGCTCCCTAAACCATTTCATGTTGCCATCACTATCTGAGAGCTTGGTAACCCTGGGATTTTTTAGAGTCTTTATCTTCACCTCAGCCTGCTATCTAGTTCTAGGTTTATTGTTGTATAACTCTGCAGTCTGCAAACTCCTTAAATTCATTTCTGATACAAATGATTCTAAATCAGAAAAATGTCTACTTTTTCTTGTATGCAGGTATTGGGGGCATTGTCAGCATGCCATCTCTTACAGCTGTAGCCCCAGTACCAATGGCGTCCATTCCAGTAGTAGGAATGTCTCCACCTTTAGTATCTTCTGTTCCTACAGCAGCAGTGCCTCCCCTGGCTAATGGAGCTCCTGCTGTTATACAACCTCTGCCTGCTTTTGCTCATCCTGGTATGCTGCATACTGACACTATATATTTACTTTTTTTCTGTTAAATTGTTGAGCAATTTTCTTTGTATCCAAAAAGCGAGAATATGGTATTAGTAACTTATTATTTAAAATAATTGCTTTATTTAGGGAATACACTAATAGGATTAAAAAAAGTTTTAAACCTTAAACAGAAAACTTAAACCTTCAGTAGAAGATATCTAGATTTATTATATTTTAAAACTACGTAGATTTTTTGGCTATTTCTATACACAAACCAACAATCACCATGAATGAAACGTTAGCACTCTAGTAAAAGTACAATAAAATTAGCTTGCCCATCATCCAGAATTGATACCTACACATTGGTACTCCTTACCTATTTGTAACCATTAAGATAATACTGTTCTTTGGATTATTTTCAAAGTACCAGAATATACAGTATGCCAATTTTTATTTTATAAAGTAAGCTGCTCTTGAATGTATCAACCAGATTTATATAAAGAATGCAAATTCAGGAAGTCGTGAAGGTGATGTGTGTTCTATTTTTTGTGGGGCAGAGGAGAGGTTGCTAATTTATTTTTGTATTGGGAACATTACCTAAAAAAACTCCAAACTGATTTTAAAATCATAATACTTGTTTTGTGGGGTTAGCAGTTAGTTGTCTATCATTGTGAATTGTACAGATATGTTTCAAATTTACTTTTCAGAATTAACATTATTCTTACTATTACAGCCACATTGCCAAAGAGTTCTTCGTTTAGTAGATCTGGACCTGGGTCACAGTTAAACGCTAAACTGCAAAAGGCACAATCATTTGATGTGGCTAGGTAAGTAAGTGTAGAGTGTCTGTGCATGTGTGAAATATGCTGTAGCAGGCAGTACTGCCTTAGACTCTAATAGCTTAATACCATTCTTCATTAAACTTCACTTCTGTAATTAAGAAAATCAAGACTTGTCAAGTTATTACTTCAGAGATTTAATAGAATATCTTCTTTAAATGTGAAATACCAGATTAGTTACAAACCATTGAAATAGAGCATTTAACTGTTTTTTAAGTTTCAAATCACATTACAACATGAGGCTTTTGAGTGTGTACAGAAAAGTTTGCTTCCTTTCATATCACAAGGCCCCTCCTTTTGTGCTGCAGAAAGATAACACATTTTTCTTAGAAAATAAAGAGAAGTAGTTTCAGAAGTAAAATATTAAAATGTGGGAACTGTGGGAGTGCTGTCCAGAGACTAATTCTTCCTTGTAAGTTTTTCCTTATATGTAAGAATTTATTAAAAACTGGTCCAAGGAGACATAAAATATTGACTTAGAGAACTTCAAAGAGGGAGGGGAGTTAATAGTTGCAATATAGTGTTGAGGACTAAACAGTTGCTCAAATTCCTGTGGATTTCAGGGAAGAAAATAATTGCTTCTTCACATGCCATTTTTAAGTGTTTTAAATTTTGTTTGGCTTTTAATCTTAGCTCTCCAGGTAAATTGTCCTTGGAAATTTCTTTTGTGTCACAGTATGAGATGCTAAATGTCACTATTACTTTGTCTGTAAATGAGATTAAAAATGCCTGCAACTCAAACCTTTGTTTGTCTCAGAGTATTGTTGGGAGCACAGTGGAAGCAGTATGCTCTAATCCCCACACGGGGAGGGGAGTGTACCCCTTCCACCAGTGTGAAGTAATAGTTATTAGCTCCATAGGGACTGACATCTAGGACTCTTTAGGTAAAAGAACTGGATATTCCTTAAGACAGCTATCACAGTTATAAGGCAAACTTCACCTCTGACTCTCTGGTCTTCTAGAGCTGGGTGAGATACGGTTTTCCTTTCCTGTAAAACCTTTGAGATTTCAAAAATTTTCCTGTTACATATTGGGATGAACCTGAGACATTTTGAAGTTTTGAGGTGGAAGAGAATAGGAGAGTGGGCAGACTATTCAGGGATTGATTTCTCTAAATATCTCCTGTTGGAGCTGTTCCACTGTATATGAAAAGTATTCACTGGACCAGAGAGACACTAACTTTATAGTCCAGCGAATAGTGCAGTCACTTGGGATGTGGGAGACCCAGGCTAAAGTCCGTGCTTTGAGTCAGACAGAATGCCCTAACCGTCATGCTATTAGCTATTCTGTGGTGATTAGTCTCTCTCATTTTGATCAGAAATTCCATCATTTAAACAGGTATGGTCCCACAAAGTTTTGGTTTTGATGAATTGGCATTTTCTGATGAGAAAACATTTTTAGTAGGGCTGTCAATTAATTGCAGTTAATTTGTTTTGAATTAATTTGAGTTAACTCAATTAAAAAATTAATTGTGATTGCAGTTTTAATCACACCATTAAAGAATACCAATTTAAATTTATTTTAAATATTTTGGATGTTTTTCTACATTTTCAAATATACTGATTTCAATTACAACACAATACAAAGTGTAGTGTGTTCACTTTATATTATATTTGCACTATAAAATATGATAAACAAAAGTATTTTTCAATTCACTTTATACAAGTACTGTAGTGCAGTCTCTTTATCATGAAAGTGCAATTTACAAATGTCGGGGGGGTTTTTCCCCCTGTTACATTGTTTTGGTTTTGAGTGCAGTTATGTAAAACTTTAGCACCTACAAGTCTATACTGCTGATGACTGGTTCTGCTCGATAACTATTCAAAGCAGTGCAGACTGATGCATGTTCATTTTTCATCATCTAAGTCAGATGCCACCAGGTTAATTTTCTTTTTTGGTGGTTCAGGTTCTGTAGTTTTCCGAATCAGAGTGTTGCTCTTTTAAGACTTCTGAAAGCATGTTCCATGCCTTGTCCCTCTCAGATTTTAGAAGGCACTTCAGATTTCTGAAACCTTGGGTCAAGTGTTATAGCTCCTTTTAGAAATCTTATATTGGTACCATCTTTGCATTTTTTCAAATCTTATATTGGTACCTTCTTTGCATTTTTTCAAATCTGCAATGAAAGTGTTCTTATATTGAACATATGCTGAGTTGTCATCCAAGACTGCCATAACACGAAATATATGGCAGAATGCAGATAAAACCACAGAGCAGGAGACCTATAATTCTCCCCCAAGGAGTTCAGTCACAAATTTAATTAACACATTATTTTTTTAATGATAGCCATCAGTATGGAAGCATGTCCTCTGGAATGGTGGTAAAAGCATAAAGGGACATACGAATGTTTAGCATGTAAACATGGCATGTAAACACCTTGCAATGCCAGCTGCAAAAGTGCCATGCGAATGCCTGTTCTCACTTTCAGGTGACATTGTAAATAAGAAGTAGGCAGCATTATCGCCTATAAATGTAAACAAACTTGTTTCTCTTAGCAATTGGCTGAACAAGAAGTAGGACTGAGGGGACTTGTAGGCGCTAAAGTTTTACATTGTTTTATTTTTGAATGCAGTTTAAAAAAAAATCTACATTTGTAAGGTGTAAATATTTGTAAACAAAAATAATATAAAGTGACTACTGTATACTTTGTATTCCATGTTGTAGTTGAAATCAATATATTTGAAAATGTAAAAAAAAGATCCAAAAATATTTAAATAAAATGGTATTCTGTTATTGTTTAACTGTGCAATTTAAAACTGCGATTAATCATGATTAATTTTTTTAATCGTTTGACAGCCCTAACTTTTAGAGTTCTAGCACGAGCCCCACTACACTGAATCTGTTGACCTGTGCTGCAGTTCTTGTTCCCACCATTGGCTCCAAAATGCAGTGTAGACATACCTTCTCAGACTTGAGCTCTGGGCTGCTGTTCCCTGTGATCAGTCATGATTATCTTAGCAGGCCTGACTTCTCTTCAGTGCCTGCAGTTCTGTTCCCTCTGGGAACAGACACCGTGCTTTAAGAAGGCGCTCTATCCACTCATTACCAAAGTATTACTTGGAACCAAAATGTTTTAGAGAACAGATCTTAAAACTATAAATTAATCTCTACACATTGCTGCCTCTCTAAAGCTTAACATTGCAGGTAGCAGGAAAGGTCCGTTTTCTTCAGACTCCCTCCATAGATCTGTTCTCTGTGTCAGCCTGTCCCCCCTTGACACCTCTTCACAGTTGACAGCTCCTCCATTCCTCTCTTTTTGACTGTTCAGTGTTTGTTTGGAGGATACTTGTCTAGATCCATTGTGACAGGTTTTAGAGTGGTAGCCGTGTTAGTCTGTATCAGCAAAAAGAATGAGGAGTATTTGTGGCACCTTAGAGACTAACAAATTTATTTGGGCATAAGCTTTCGTGGGCTAAAACCTACTTCATCAGATGCACACAGTGGAAAATACAGTAGGAAGACAGACACACACACACACACACACACACACACACACACACCATGAAAAAATGGGGGTTGCCATACCAATTCTAACGAGACTAATCAATTAAGGTGGGCTATTATCAATAGGAGGGAAAAAAAACTTTTGTAGGACTGTAAGCTTCCAGACAGCCCCCAACCTGAAGCAAATACCAGCAACCACACAACAAAAACACTAACCCAGGAACCTATCCTTGCAACAAAGCCCGTTGCCAACTCTGTCCTATTCAAGGTACACCATCATAGGACCTAACCACATCAGCCACATCATCAGGGGCTCGTTCACCTGCACATCTACCAATGTGGTATATGCCAGCATGCACCAGCAATGCCCCTCTGCCATGTACATGGGCCAAACTGGACAGTCTCTACGCAAAAGAATAAATGGACACAAATCAGACGTCAAGAATTTTATAACATTCAGAAACCAGTTAGAGAACACTTCAACCTCCCTCTCAATTACAGATCTAAAAGTCGCAATTTTTCAACAAAAAACTTCAAAAACAGACTCCAACGAGAAACTGCAGAACTGGAATTAATTTTCAAACTGGACACCATTAAATTAGTCTTGAATAAAGACTGGGAGTGGATGGGTCATTACACAAACTAAAAACTATTTCTCCATGCTAATTCCCCCCGTACTGTTACTCACACCTTCTTGTCAGCTGTTTGAAATGGGCCATCCTGATTATCACTACAAACGTTTTTCTTTCTCCTGCTGATAATAGCCCACTTTAATTGATTAGTCTCGTTAGAGTTGGTATGGCAACCCCCATTTTTTCGTGTGTATGTATTTATATAATAATCCTACTGTATTTTCCACTCCATGCATCTGATGAAGTGGGTTTTAGCCCACGAAAGCTTATGCCCAAATAAATTTGTTAGTCTCTAAGGTGCCACAAGTACTCCTCGTTCTTTTTGTAGATCCATTGTGTTGCTTTCCACATTGTTTTTCCCAGAGCCCCTTATTAAGCTACATCAATACAGGAAAGTCTTATAACTTGTTATACAATAACTTCACTGACCAGTTCACATGCACTGTTCATAAAACTATTATATCTTAATATTCTTAGATTATTATATAGCAGCTCCATATCTTTCACCACAGCCATCCAATACTGGGGAATAAACAGGAAGAGATTGCGGGGGACAAATGCACACAAATATGGTGGCTTTTCAGCGATCAATATTTTAAAAATCTTTTAAATTCACCTTTCATCACTTAAATTAAGACATTAATATGTTGTATTCCAGTGCAAAATGTAGATGTGCTTTTTTAAGATTAAAAGGAGCTTACAAGTTTAACAACTTCAATTTAAAATAAATATATAGTGCGGGGGGGGGGGGGGAGAATAAGGGATGCAGACTGGCTGAGGCAATGTTAGAATGGAAAATAAGAATCTCTACCAGTTTAGTGGTTTCAGTTCTTCTCAGGTCAGTAGGGAAAGTAGTTTCTATGCAATCTGTTCAGTGGCCTATTGGTCTCAGTCCAATTTTTACTGTGTCCTAGTGTCCTGGCATGTTTTGGCAGTCTTAATAGAGGACCAAGGGTTAAATGGGGCTGTAGACTGAACTAACATTTCATTCCTATACCTGCTTTCTCCAGTTCTTAGTATTGAGACACATTGGCAGGCTAGCATCACGAAACTGTCTCTGCAAATAGCTGACCTATTTAAAATACTTGTATTTACTGTTAGCTCTGTTTGTTTCTTTTCAGCTCTGTTTGTTTTTCCTAATCAGCCTCTGGTTGGTTGGTTGCTAGGCTGGAAAGACAGCTGGTTAAGGTTAGCATAAGATGAGATGCTGTTTCTACCAACTACATGGAGGGTTTCCAAGCATACAACTGAACAAAGATTTTGCATATCTTGAGTCTTCCAAAGCACATAGATTATTTACTTCTCTACCTTTCCGAAAAAGCAAAGCTATCTATGACAAGGCTGAATATTTGACCTAATTTGGGATAAGAAACATGCTTTTAAAATGCTGAACTGGCTGGGTCACTGTTCTCAATCACAACTTCAGTAGTGTGTCATATTTTTGAAGTAAGAGTTGGGAAAAATTGTTGAAAGAACAAATTCAGATGTCCTCCTGTAGCTTGAAACATTTAAGCGTAATTGAGTTTTTTCTCTCTCCCAATTCCAGTGTGCCTCCTGTAGCAGAATGGGCTGTTCCTCAGTCATCAAGACTGAAATATAGGCAGCTGTTCAATAGCCATGACAAAATGATGAGTGGACACTTAACAGGTATTAGAACAATTTTTATATTTTTTTATTTTTTGCTTCCATTTGATTGATTGATCTTTGACAATTATATGTCTGTTCATGTGGTGCTTAAATTGTGGAAGGCGAGTGACAGCTGAGTTCCCATAGTGAAATGCGAGGGGAAAAAATGCTTATTTTCTATATTATTTTCCATCCGCACTTTGATTACAATTGAGAGCAAACATATGATCATTTGTGAGTGGTTGCTACTTAGGGCATGTCTACACAGGGAAGTTAGAGTGTGAATTTATGGCACGCTAGCTACTCTGCACTAACTCCCCAAGTGGACCCTCTTACTGCATTAAAAGAGCCTGCATGAGAACACATTTAGTATGCAGTCAGAGGCTCTTAGTAAAATGGGCAACGGTTGGGGAAGGGAGTTCCAAAGCCACCTAATGCCCCTGGTACAGGATTATGAGAGGTACTGGGCACCTGCAAATTCCATTAACTTCTTGCTAACTTTTTTCCTCTCCTCACTCCTGCTTTCACACTGATTTATTGTAAAGGTGGTCCCTTCTAGCCTTAAACTCTAACTCTGAGGTCCACGCCCCAGAACTTACTTCATTTTCTTTTTGAAACTTATCCTGCTGGTGTAGTTGGACAGGGCTCCTGATCCCCATTGACCACCCAAAAAGAAAAGGCCTTTTACAATTGTGGGATTCTTCTTGTCCCCCTTACTCCTTGTTGACAACCTACCAAGCAGGTGAAGAGGCCTGTTGGGTGAAAGTGCTGAGAAGTGATGAACACTTTCACCTGGCTGGCAACAAGGAGCTTTCTCTTCAGACCACACACACAGTTGCCTCTGCCCAAGAGAGAACCCACCCCAAATGAGGGGAGGCACTGAGCATGTACAGGAATCCTCCCTCACCCCTATGTCATCCTAAGAGCTTATTGTGAGGTATGAAATTGGTTGTGGCAAACAGTGACTCATGCGAAGGACATGGGTGGCTGGATCAAGCTTTGTGTGCCCCTTTCATGAGGGACATTTTCCCCATCATGATAAAAAGCTGCCTGTGCAGTGGGAAAGGGTAGGTCAAATGTGGGATTACTAACCCGAGCAGCATTCCTTAATCTTAGATATTCTTTTAAAATAACTTCCCTCTTGTACACGGTGACAATTTGTTCTGAGTAGTAGTAGTATGTTCAGCTTTAACACATAGGGACTGATATTTTCCAGGTTAGCCCCTCAAAACTGAGTTCTGCTCCAGAATAATGTTTGCTGATTTTTTGTTTTTGTTTGTTTGTTAACCCTTGTTCTAATTTGTTAGGTCCACAAGCAAGAACTATCCTTATGCAATCAAGTTTACCACAGGCTCAGTTGGCTACAATATGGTAAAGATAGTTCCTTTAATTTTTCTCAAATCAGAAAAGTACTTATCACTCTGGATTATACCCTTTCTGCTAACTTGTTAAATTTTTCTGTCTTTTTCTTTACACAAGATATACACTAAAAACTGCATACTTGTATACATTAACATTACTATTTAATAATGCAAAAAGAACAGGAGTACTTGTGGCACCTTAGAGATTAACAAATTTATGTGAGCATAAGCTTTCATGGGCTACAGCCCACTTCTTCGGATGCATAGAATGGAACATATATTGAGGAGATATATATACACACATACAGAGAGCATGAACAGGTGGGAGTTGTCTTACCAACTCTGAGAGGCCAATTAAGTAAGAGGGGGAAAAAAAATCTTTTGAAGTGATAATCAAGATAGGCAACTCCCACCTTTTCATGCTCTCTGTATGTGTATATATATAATCTCCTCAATATATGTTCCATTCTATGCATCCGAAGAAGTGGGCTGTAGCCCACAAAAGCTTATGCTCAAATACATTTGTTAGTCTCTAAGGTGCCACAAGTACTCCTGTTCTTTTTGCGGATACAGACTAACACGGCTGCTACTCTGAAACCTATTTAATAATGGGCATTATCCGAGGAATTGGATTAGTTGCCATGGCATTTTTCTAATGTCAGCTAATTCTTATAAAATGTAAAAAAAAGGTTCATAAAAGGAACTCTTCAAGTTTATTTTACATTAGATACCTATAGTATTCCTCACCTTCTGTATGGGTTGAAAACATACCTAGCATGTTTACTTGGTTTTGTTTTTTAGTTGTTCCTAAAAAAGCCACTTTGTTTCTCTTACCTGTAGTGAAATTATACCCTGGTACGTAATACAAAAAAGTATTTTTTTTTTAAATGTATAATAAAGAAAACCGTAGCCTGTAAAATTGCCCTTTATCACTAGTTGTGTCCTGGCAGAAGCATTAACTCATTGAGTTTCTCCTCTTTGATGTGCTTTAAAGGAGTGTCTTTTTTGTTTTGTTTTTTCCTTAGCATTCTTATCTGCCAAAGTAAATTGCCTTCTATTAACATAACCAACCAGGTCCCTCATTTCTCCTTCAGCCTGAGTAAACTCTTGTACCTTGCTGTGTAACTGCATAGTGGCTTTAGTATTTATTTATTTATTTATTTATTTGCCTTTTTACTACTCTCCTGGTATTTTGGTTCCTGATTGTTCAGGGTCACCTTCTGTGGTGTTTGAAATGGCCTCTATGCCACTTTTGTGTATTTTAACTGATTAATTGTTCTCTGCTGGCTATTTTTAATTAACTTCCTCTCTTCTTAAATCTCTGCTTGACATTCAGTGTCTCACTACAGTACTACCACATGATTTCCCCTGTGCTAGGATATCAACTATATTGTCACTGTTACATAGTGGCTCTGCCATACTTGCTTTCTAAGCCAAATCCTACATGTTATTCAGGACCTACAGTAGCCTCCTCTCTCGTTTCCTAACAAAGTTGCTATAAGAAGCAATGGCAACCCAATAATCCAGAAGATCACTAGCTGTGACTGGGGTCCCAGTGAGGGCTAGCAGAGGTCACTCCATTAGGGTGAACTGCAAAGAATGGGATAGCTAATCCCCAAAGCTGGTGGATATTTTCAATACTTAGATTTACCAAGACAGCATAAAACAGCTTCTTTATTACTTCACTGGTTGCCCAGAAACCAACACCACAGTTCCCTTGAAGTGTAACCCAGCCTCAGGTCTCAATCCAGGTACCCAAGTCAAATATAAAAGAAAAGGTTCTACCAATTCCAAAGGATCGGACACATTACCTCCCAGGTTATTGAATATTCCAGATCTTACCCAAATACATGCTTACAGCCAATTCTTATTAATTAAACTAAAATTTATTAGAAAAGAGAGAGAATACAGTTAAAAGATCAATACACATATAGACATGAGTTCAATTCTTGAGGTTCAGATACATAGCAGAGATGGTGAGCTTTGTGGTTGCAAAGAGTTCTTTTAGAATTTTAGTCCATAGGTTATAGTCCAATGTCCAATATCACATTCAGGGAGTGGCAGCTTAACTGGGATCTCAATCTGGCAACTCAAACTTCCTGACATCTCAGATCTGCTTAAGCTTCATCAGGGGATCAGGACCCAGTGGTCTTTTATACAGTTTCGCTTGACCATACAGTCCTGGGTAAACAATAGGCTTTTGATGTAACCTCCTGTTTCCTAAGCACCAGCAGTAATTAGTTACACAAATTAACATAAGGCAATTTATCCATTAGGCGGTCTATTACAAACTTCAAAGAGACAGAATGTCATTGTCTATATTTCACCCAAGATTCATCTAAATGTTAATATTCCCCTTTTAACCTCTGAATTAATAGTTATAGTGACAGACAGGAACTGTCTGTTTACATGACTATCATCTAAAATACACACAATTAGTATCACCTCTAATTCTTTAACAATACAGGTTTGTATTTCAAAGTTCTAGCCTATCTAGCCTTGAATGGCCTTAATTACCATTTTTAACATGTCTCTACAGGCTAACCCTGGGTTAGTTAGCCTGCAAGATGCTTAACTCTTTCCGGCCATGTGTTACACTCATTATAAGATTCATTGCAAGTATATAACAGTGGTAGCAACAGTGGTTGGCATAATTATACATCTCTACCCCAATATAACGTGACCCGATATAACACGAATTCGGATATAACGCAGTAAAGCAGCGCTTCTGGGGGGGCGGGGCTGCACACTCCGATGGATCAAAGCAAGTTCGATAAAGCGCGGTTTCATCTATAATGCGGTAAGATTTTTTTTGGCTCCCGAGGACAGCGTTATATCGGGGTAGAGGTGTACTTTAATCAGACAACGTCACACTAGCCAAAGATGTAATACTTGCTGCCAGGGCTTGAAGTGTGTGGATGGCTGGAGGTGGATGGAGGGGAACAGTTGACACATTTTGAGAAGTTCCAAACATAACTTGTAGTTCTTCTTTGAGTGATGTCTCTATGGGTGCTCCACTGTAGGTGCGGCAGTGCCCCCTGCGCCTTGGATCAGAGATCTTCATCAGCAGTGCCCGTCGGACCACACGTGCATCTCCCCATCTTGCGCCATGAATGGGATGTGTATATATAGCGTTGTACGGTCTCACTGCCCCCCAGTTCCCTCTCTACTCCCTTTGGTCTGGGACAGAATCTGCAGCAAAGCCTGCTTCTCCTTTTGATCTCTGAGATAGTGCCTTACCTGTTAGTTTTAGTATAGTTTAGTAGTTAGTTCTTACTTTCTCATCCTCTCCCTATTAAAAATAAATAAATAATTTTTTTTGTCCTCTTACTCTCCTGTAGCTTACCCTTCATAGCTCTTACCCTTCAGAGCTTAGGTTTTCGTTTTGCAGCTTCCCGCCATTCCCGACTGAGAAGCTTTTCTCATCACCCTTATCGCTAGATCTCCTGGGTTTAAGAGGTGCGTTTCCTGCTGGAACACCTTCCTGGTAACTGATGGTCACCCACAGTGTATTTGCTGCGTGGGACAGGGACACATGGCAATGAGTACACTTTTTTTTGGTACAACTGACTGCCAGGGCTAGAAAATGTAGGACATTCAGCTGCGACTTCTCCTCATGGAGAAATCATTGCGTCCAGCATCAGACCCTGGCCCGGACATTTCACCCGTGCAGCTCTAACGCTCCACTTGGTTGTCCACTGACCCTCATTTGCCCTGTCCTTCTAAAAGAAAATCTTCTCTTTCCCACACATGGGAAGAAACCGGCTCCCCCATGATCTTCTGAGGCACCACCCACCAGAAAGTCATCCCCTGCAAGGTCAGTTCCCTCACATCCTCGGAGAGGGGACGTAGCTCCACGGACCGTCCAAGTACCTCCAGTACCGGAGCTAAGCAAAGGTCTAAAGACCCCAAGAGGGCAGACCTACAGCTGCTGGCACCATCTCTTGGCACTGGTACCAACTGCCCTAACCAGACCAACTTTGGGCACCACAGCACGGACAAAACCACCAGCGCCCAGGTCCATTTTAGCACTGAGCAAGTCTTCAACTCCATCTGGTGTCTGGTCAAGAGAATGCACCTCTCCCTCAGGCACTGACCCATGCGCTGGTGTTGATGATGCTCCTCCCCAGGAGTTCAGAAACCCCAAGGACCTGCTTGTATCTTATCTTTTTGAGTCACCACTATTCAGACACAATCTCCCTCCACTTCCATCCTCCTCTCCAGAATCTCAGCATTGTTCCCTTTCCCCTCTGAGGATGGCACCGCCCTTCCCCAGCATTGCAGAGGAGGAGGAGTACTTTGTCCCACTCTCATACTTGGGACAGGCACAAGATGCATCTTCTACACGTCTTCACTATCCACAGCCGGACCAGAGCCCTGCTATGGACCGCAGTGGATTTAACACCTCATGCCGCTCCCTCCATATTGGCCATACAGGATCCTTGGGCCATAAACAGGGCACAGTTCGGAAAGCCTCCCATAGAGCAAAGCCAGAGGCCTACACTTTCACCATCTCCATCGGTCTCTTGACCACAAGACTGAACCTCTCCCCATAGCAGACAAGGAGGAAGACCAAGAGGAGGAAGTTTCACCACCACTCCACTTCTCCTCTTCTTCCCCCAATGAGGCTATCATGCCTCCACCCCCTACTGCAGCAAATGACTTTAAAAGCTTTCAGGAGTTGTTTCACAGGATTGCAGACTCCCTCTAGATTTCTTTGGAGGAAGTGAAAGAACAGCAGCATAAACTCCTCGACATCCTGCGTGCATCCTCATCCTCCAAAGTAGACCTTCCTGTCAGTGAGGCCCTTCTCGACCCCACCAAGGTGCTCTGCAGACCCCAGTGTCTATCCCACCAACCTGCAAGTGGGCAGACAAAAAAATTACATTCTTGCAAATGACATGGAATCTCTTTTCTCACTCCATTCCAAATTACTTCGTTGTCAACGCCGTACACAAAACGGGATGCCAATACCAACCTCAATCCACTGCTCATGACAGACTGGAAGCAATTGGAACTACACCTCTACCCCGATATAACGCAACCTGATAAAACATGAATTCGGATATAACGTGGTAAAGCAGCGATCCGGGGGGGCGGGGCTGCGCAGTCTGGCGGATCAAAGCAAGTTCGATATAACACGGTTTCACCTATAACGCAGTAAGATTTTTTTTGGCTCCTGAGGACAGCATTATATTGGGGTAGAGGTGTATATGGACGCACGGCTTATTTATCTGCTATGCTCCAATTCCAGATATCCAACTACAAGGCTCTCATGGCCAAATACAGCTATCTCAACTATTCCAAAATACAGGAACTCTGCTAATACCTTCCTGATGACAAAAAAGAGCAACTCCAGGCACTTGTATCCAAAGGATACCTCTTAGCCTGTATGGCTTTACAAGCCCCCTTGGACTCCATGGATACCACTGCCCATTCCATCATGACTGCCGTAGTCATGAGACGGGCATCATAGCCACACCTCTCTGGCCTTCCTAAGGAGGTATAAACCACTGTCGAGGACCTAACCTTTGAGGGCCCCAAATTATTTGCAGAGTGTATGGATGAGTCCCTACACTCCCTTAAGGATTCTTAAGCAACTCTCCGCTCTCTTGACATTTACTCACCAGCGCCAATGAGACACCTGGGGAAATACCAACTTCCTCCACGATCCCGACCACAGCAATACACCCCCCAACAACCGTGCGATACTCAACACTGTTGACAGAAGCCCCCTACCAAGCACAGACATGTGACTTCTCAAGGGCTACCTCTCTCATACCTTTGGCCAAATAATTTTGAAGGTGTGTTCGAGGCCCTGAGAAGCCTCCCTCTATTCCAGTCAAAACAATCCTCTTCAACATCCCACCAGTTTGGCAATCTTCTATCCCCTTTCTTTCCATCATGGCAGCTACTTACCTCAGACAAGTGGGTTTTAGGGATAATCAAGAAAGCATACTTCATTCCTTTCCTATCTCTTCCCTCCCTGCCCCCCCTTCCCATCCCTCTTCAGAGATCCTTCTCACGAACCCCTTCTACAAGAAGAAATAAATCATCTTCTGCAACTGGGAGCCATAGAGCCGGTCCCATCCCAGCACAGAGGGAAGGGTTTTTATTTCCATTATTTTCTGATCCAAAAGAAAGCCGGCGGGTGGAGCCAATCCTAGACCTTCGAAACCTAAACGAGTTAGTCAAATTGCAATGCTTCAAGATGGTTATCTGTTCTACCATTATCCCGGCACTTGAACAGGGAGACTGCTTCTTGTTCCTCAACTTCCAAGACTCATACTTTCACATCACGATATACCCTGCCCACACCCGCTTTCTCCGATTCATCCTGAGGACTGATCACTAGGGCTCAGTGTCTGTCACGGAGGTCGCGGAAGTCACTGGTTCTGTGACTTTCCATGACTTCTGCAGTGGCCAGTGTGGCTAACCCCAGGGCCACTCAAGCAGCTGGCTCTGGGACCAGCTGCTCAGGTGGCCCTAGGGATAGCCACACAGGCTGCTGCTCGGCTGGCCCCTGACAGTGGTCCTGGGGTGGCCGGAATAGCCACGGTTTGCTAGCCCTGGCAGCGGTGCTGCTGGCCCCAGGCACGCCCCAGCAGCAGCATCTCCTCCCTCACGCGCCACCTCACACTCCCCAAGATTTAGTCACAGGTATTTAAGTCATGGACAGGTCACAGGCCATGAATTTTTTTTTATTGCCTGTGACCTGTCCATGACTTTTACTAAAAATACCTGTGACTAAATCGTAGTCTTACTGATCACTAGCAATACAAAGTACTGCTCTTCAAACCCTTGACAGCCCCATGTGTGTTCTCCAAAGTCCTTGCGGTAGTGGCTGTCTACCTACACAAAGAAGGCGTTGTCATCTTTCCATACTTAGATGACTGCCTCCTCAAAACCCCATCCAAAACAGATGCTCTTCACAATGTCTGAGTGACAATGGACCTTTTCTCGAGCTTCGGGCTTTGCATAAACCTGGAGAAATCTACACTAACATTGGTGCAACACCTGGAGTTTTTTGAGGCACAATTGGATGCCATACAAGCCAGTGCCTTCCTCCCAGCTCTCAGATTTTCAGTTATAGTCAATCTTGTATTCACGGTGAGAACCTGTCCCCAGATCTCAGCCAGGGCATGTCGCCAACTACTTGGCCACATGGCAGCAGCTGCCTTCATGGTAAAGTACGCACATGTTATGTCTCCGGGCATAGCTACATAGTCTATGTACCTCACAAACACATCCTTCACAAACTCCTATCTATACCTATGAAGGTCAAGGACTAACTAGTTTGGTGGACACAGATCAAAAACGTTTGTGTCGGGGTCCCTTTCCTTTAACCAGCACCGTCCATGATTCTAACAACCGACTCCTTAATTGATTGGGGAGCACACCTTCACATTCACACAGTGCAGGACAGATGGTCCTTAACCGAATCTACCCTACACATCAACGTCCTAGAGTTATGAGCAGTCTGCAATACCCTGCTGATGTTTTTTCCCACTGATAGTGTGATGTGCTATCAGAGTCGTGACTAACAATATGGCCTGCATGTTCTACATCAACAGGCAAGGTTGAGTGAGATCTCACTCTATTCTCAGAGGCACTGAAATTATGGAACTGGAGTATCCAACACTGTATCGCCATCTTAGCTGTATATCTCCCTGGACACCAGAACACCACTGCAGGCTCACTGAGCAGGAGATTCTCCCACAATCACACATGAGAACAAGATACGGGAGTCCTTCAGCACATCCTCAACTGCTGGGGATTACCCTCCATAGGCCTCTTGGCCACACTGGTGAATTCCCACTGCCCTTAGTTTTGCTCAAGAGTGGGTTGAGGATGCGGATTCCTGGAACATGCCTTCCTTATCACATGGGATACACTGGTACTCTGCCTTCCCTCCCTTCCCCTTTCTGTTCAGAGTACTCCACAAGAACCAAGGGGACAGAGCCAGAGTCATGCATATAGCTCCAACATGGCCACCCCAGATCTGGTATACTTACCTCATTTGCATGACCGTATGCCCTCCAACCACTATCTGTCCAACTCCGTGACTTCTTTTACAGGATGAGGGTTGCATCCTCCATCCCAATCCACAGCTACTCCACCTGAACACATGGCTCCTCCATGGTGCTGGGATTCAGAAATAACCTCTTTGGAAGCAGTTAAATGTATTTTCGAACAGCAGGCGTGATATGACTAGAGGCACTTACCTCCACAAATGGACTAGAATCCAATCCTGGTGCGCCTCCCATCAAGTTGAGGCACTGAGCACTCCATTACCACTTATCTTGGACTATGTTTTATACCTTTAAAAGATTTGCGTTGTCCATGAGCTCCATACGTGTGTATTTGGCAGCCATCACAACCTTTCACTGCAAGATAGATAGCCACTCCATCTTCACCCACCTGCTCATTAAACGATTCCTGAAGGGCCTCCAAAATCTTTACCCTCACATATGGGATCCAACCCCGGCTTGGGACTCTTGTCACTAGACCTCCATTCGAACCAATGGCAACTTGCTTCTATGTTCAGTTATCATACAAGAACAGTATTTTTTGTTATCACCTCTGCCGGTGGATTGGTGAAATTGGAGCACTTATGGCATACCCACCATACATGATTTTTCATAAAGACAAGGTTACGCTATGCCCACATACAAAATTTTTACCTGAGGTACCATCCACTTTCCATCTAAACCAACCTATCCACCTTCCCTGCTTCTTTCCAATGACACACAGCAACCAACAGGAGGCAACATTTTACACCCTGGACATCAGATGAGCATTCGCTTTCTACCTGGACAGAACTAAACCTTTCAGGAAATCACCACGCTTATTCCTCCCAATGGCCAAAAGATCGAAAGGTGCAGTCATTTCAAAGCAATGCCTTTCCAAGTGGATTTCAGTGTATACAACTTTCCTACTCACTACACAATCGATAACCTCCCCCTGGAACTGGAGCACATTCCACTCGCTCACTTTCCACCTCAGTCACCTTTCTTAACAATGTCCTGATTGCTGATATTTGCAAAGCAGCCACATGCACATCAGCGGACACTTTTAGCCGTCACTACACCATTACTCAGGATGTCACATCAGATACTCTGCTAGGACACACTGTCCTATCATCCCCAGTAAATGCCGCTTCAAAGCTCCAGCTTTCCAACTTGGGGTATTGCTTTATAATCACCTACAGTGGAGCACTGGGGGTACTGCTTTATAATCACCTCCACCCATAGCGACATCACTTGAAGAGACGGCTACCAACCTCAGTGCAGTAATTGAGCTTCTTTGAGATGTGTCCCTATGGGTGCTCCACTCCCCATCCTCCTCCCCTTTGCTTCAGAGCTGAAAGATAAGCTCTGCAACAAAGAAGGAACTTAGGGGCGGTCGGGCCGCACAGTGCTATATATATATGACACACCCACACCATGAGCGGGACATATAATATATCCCGCTCATGGTGTGAGACAGGGAGGTGTGCATGTGCAGTCCAAAGGGCACTGCTGCTGAAGATCTCTAATCCCAGGCACAGGGGGCGCTGCTGCACCTACAGGGGAGCACCCATAGATGAAAGGAGAGAGTTGCACTCCATGAGAGGGGTGATCTTGCTCACTTCCCTGAGGCTTATTCTCTGGAAGTAGAACCAGTGTGGTTGCGTGAAGGAGGCAGGATTTGTGAGCCCATGTTGGGGATGGCCCCACTAAGGAGATCAGTGGCACAGACCTGGATCAATGGTGCTGTGGGGGTTGGGGGGGTGGGGGGAAGGAATAGGTTAGTAGGGTTCTAAATTCTGCCCACAAATAAAGCCTTATACACTTGAGATGTCCAAAACACTCCATTCTCAAAGATCTCTGGAATATGAGCCTTGGCTGAATGCTTTGAATCAGCATCCAATAGCTAATGAAGCTAAAACTCTGAAATCTAATGATGAAAATTTAAACTCTTAATACGAATAAAGACATTTCACACATGTGTCAGAACTGGTTTAGACCATCATCAGACATCGTTGCCTTGGTTTATACTTGGTTAACGTTCAAGTTTTCTTTGCATTTGTCAGTGCTGGATCTTAACTTCTTTTAAATGAAAGCTTAAATTCCAAGAACATGGTAGCAGCCTCCAAGAAAAACTGTAGGTGTGCCAAACCACCATAAACGAGTCCAATTTGACCCTCCCTGCACTGCATTGTGCAGTGGATATTTGTGGGAGGAACAAGACTCCACCTGCCAATCTTGCTTCTTGTAGTGGGTGCACCGATAATTCTAGGCCTGGAGGAGTAGAAACCATGGAGCAAATGTGGATGCAGAGATTATAAATTGAGGGAAAAGGGGTGGTACACTTGATTTCAGTCCAGCCATAAGAGATTTTAAACTTAAATGGGGGAAAATTGTTGTCAATTGTCTAACAATAGAAATAAGAAAAAATGAATCACTTGTGAATTGATAATATAGAAACCATGCCACTTAATGAGTATTTGAATTTAAAATTATTTTAAAACTGATTTATTGGGTCTTTTCATTAAACAGGAATCTTTCGGATATTGACCAAGATGGAAAACTTACAGCAGAAGAGTTTATTCTGGCTATGCACTTAATTGATGTGGCCATGTCTGGCCAACCATTGCCACCTGTACTGCCTCCAGAATATATTCCCCCTTCATTTAGGTAAAATGGTTATAAATTGTGCTATTTCATTCCTAAACTACTTAATCTTGGTTTTGTTTGGGAAACCTATTTTGATCTTTCTGTTCAGTTGTGTGGAAGTCAAGGACAAGGGGCTAGAAAAAGCTGCTACTTATCCCATTATCTTTGCATTGCACAGATGGCATGCAATACTTTCTCACTGGGGAAATGTCTGCTGTAGCTTTTATTATTTGTTACTGGCAAATGAAGACTCTCCATCACAAGAAGTGACTTTAAGAGTATTTAAGTGAATTTTAGGAAATTAAACTGAGAACTAAAGCAATTAGAACTAAAATCTATTGTAATTCAGCTATCCAATATTATCCTCCCTTTTACTGCACCACAAGGAGATGTGTGAGAATTCAAAACTTGGCCTGAACTTCTATTGTAGTAAATTCTGGCTTGTGGTCCAGTAAGTATTTATGGATTCCAGACGCTGAGTCACCCTACTTCTTTTTCCATTTTCCTTTTCCAAGGCAAAATTGCAGTGAGAAGACACCTTTACATATGTTCACTGTCTCAGGAACTTGAAATTTAATCTTACAGATAGTGATTCATAACTTACTGCACACAATGTTTTTTTTAATTAAATTTGAGCTCCTGTATCTCCTTGCTTCTTGAGCTCTTGCCTAGACGATAGTTGTCAAACATTTTGGCCATAAGTGGTTTACACAATTTATAACTATTTTTAATTGGCAGAAGAGTACGCTCTGGCAGTGGCATCTCTGTGATAAGCTCAGTATCTGTAGACCAGAGGTTGCCGGAAGAACCAGTGTTGGAAGAAGAACAGCAACAATTGGACAAGAAATTGCCAGGTAAGTGAGTTTGCAGTGTTGTTGTAGCTGTGTTGGTCCCAGGATATCAGAGACGAGCTGGGTGAGGTAATATCTTTTATTGGACCAACTTATGTTGGTCAGAGACAAACTCTTGAGCTACACAGAACTCTTCTTCAGGTGAGTGAGTGTAAGTTTAGATAGTGCTTTCTGCTTTATCAGGATAGAACATATCAGCTGTTCACATATATTAATAACATGAAGATTTTTTTGTTATGGTTACATTGTGAAGCAAGAAGCATGGCTGAGATGTTGCTGTGTCCAGCTGATTCCCAGTTTCTGAAATGGCCTCTGTGAGCCATTGGCAGCAGACACAGGAACAGCTTTCACGCTGTTTTGTCTTGCCCTGATGGCTGGTAGGCCGAGACTGGGGCTACTGCAATAGTGGTATAATGTTGCTTTTGACTAGGGTTACCATATTTTGTGCCTCCAAATGGAGGACACTCCCCGGGGCCCTGGCCCCGCCCCCAGCCCCGCCCATGCCCCCGCCCCAACTCCGCCCCCTCCCAAAGTCTCCGCCCCCTCCCCTGCTTCCCGCGAACATTTAATTCGCGGGAAGCCTGAAGCAGGTAAGGGGGGCGGGGGGGGAGGAGGCGCGGCCCAGGCTGGTCCCCCGGCGGCTCCAGCCTGGGTTGGCTCGGGCCCTGGGGTGCCGGCCCCGACCGACCACCCCCCGCGGGCCCGGCGCACCCCCCGGCTCCCAGCCCCGTGGGCCCGGCGCACCCCCCGGCCCCGCGGACCCGGCGCACCGACCCCGGCCCGGCTCCCGGCCCCGCGGGCCCGGCGCACCGACCCCGGCCCGGCTCCCCGACCCGGCCCCGCGGGCCCAGACAGGCACCGCGACCCCGGCCCCGCGCCCGGCCCGGCCCGGCACCATGCCCCCGGCCCCGGACAAAGAGGCCCCGGCCGAGCCTCCCGATTTTCCCGGACATGCCCGGCTTTTGGGGATTTCCCCACGGACGGGGATTTGAGCCCCCAAAAGCCGGACATGTCCGGGAAAATCCGGACGTATGGTAACCCTACTTTTGACCCTCGCCCCCGACTTGCGCCGAGTGCATTTTGGCCTGTGTGGAGGATCAGAACCATGGTGTGTATATACAGGTCTGTTTCATTGTAATCTATGTACTTTATGGTTTTATACACTTTTAATCAGTTCTGTTTAAGAAGATATCAGGTTTTCTGAACATTAACAAAATGGCTTCTGATATTAAAACCTCTAAAACTTTATTGAGGAATTCTTGGCTTATTACATTGATACTTAGTTGTTGGTGTGAAGCAATAGTAACAACCAGCAGCCAGCTGGGCTTATCCCGCATGATGAGTTTTTACAGCATATTTCCAGTTGAAATGTTCACTGCATTTTTTCAGAGAACTAGAGAAACAAAACTTGTTTCCACCAATCCAAAGTGTACTCCGTTTTCTTCACTATGAACTGCACATCTGCCCGAATGCCCCTCTGGCAAAGGAGGACTGGACTCAGCTAAATTACCTCAATGAATCTACTCTATACCCCTTTGTAGCAGGAAGATGGTGGCCCTGGTAGAAAGATGTGAAGTATTGCCGCCCTCTCAACAGGCTTTCTGTGCAGTGCCTCTAGGCAGTGCCAATCCTGAAGTGAGAGATCTAAATTGAATCCTCAAATTGATGTCTTGTGTGGGATGTGTTGTTACTTTTATCACGGACCTAACCCTGAGGCAATTAGTGACTGAAACACAGCCAAAGCTTGGTGTCATATTTTCACTCATGTCTTAGTGTTGTTTTATCAGAAAAATATCTTGAAATCATGCAGTATGCTGCTCACAGAAAAGATACCTTTGTAACTGCAGTTAAATTGCTCTTAAGCTGTTATACTGCGTCTCAAACTTAACTTACCTCTTTCTGTGTCTGCTCTATCATAAACGAAGTGCTGTAAATAAAATGATAATCAGTGAATATATTAAGTGATTAAATGTGAGGCTCAAGGTGAGCACAGTAGTTTAAGAATTGTGCTCTTCACTGCCTGGATTCAATTGGACAATTTTTCAGAAGTTTTCTCAATAAATTAATGAACCATAGCCTGCACTCTTTTGGTTTTGTAGTAAGTTAGCTTCCACCTCAGTGATGCTACATGGCAGTGGTTTCTAATCTACTAGGAAAGTCAGAGCTTTTACTAGACTAAGACTTGGACTTTTGGTTCTCAGTGAACAGCACACACTTTATAGTATACAATTCACATATGTTGAGGGACTCCAAATCCTAGAGTATGCAAGATTGGGGGAATGGACTGCCTAAACTCCAGTATACACATCTGGATAGAAGCTGGGCTTTGTGGTACACAGGAGCCCAAAAGGTAGGCCTGGAATTCATCCTTCAAGTAAGGATGAAGGCTTTGGTGGAGATGGCAATATAAGTGCCAGTGACAACATCAATAAGTATCCATTACAGTTCTGCTTATCAGTAGTTGAGAACGAGGTTGGAATACTGTTGGACACTCGTTGCATGTAGCAAACTGTTCTTGGTTCACCAATCTGTTTTCATAGTCCTTCTGTTTGGTGGTGGTTGTTCTTTTGTTTTTGTTTTAGACAAAGCAAAGCTTAATTTCACCATTCACATTTTCTTGTGTTAAAGTTACGTTTGAAGATAAAAAACGTGAGAACTTTGAACGTGGCAATCTGGAGCTTGAAAAGCGGAGGCAGGCCCTTCTGGAGCAGCAGCGCAAAGAGCAAGAGCGGCTAGCACAACTGGAACGGGCAGAGCAGGAAAGGAAAGAACGCGAACGGCAGGAGCAAGAACGTAAAAGACAACTGGAGCTAGAAAAGCAATTAGAAAAACAACGTGAATTGGAACGTCAGAGAGAAGAAGAAAGGCGGAAAGAAATAGAAAGGCGTGAGGTAAATGGATACAGAGGTAGTAGTGTCTCTGAAAATTGTCTTTTGATCTGAACAAAACCGAAAAAAGTATGCTGGCAAGTATTTTACCATACTTTCTTTACTATAAAAGTCTTTACTTGTTTATAATTCCTTAGAAACTAATTGGTTTATTAGTAAACTATTTTTCCTGCTACAGTTAAGGAACAGACTTCAGTTTCAAGTTTCCTGGAAGTACATACAGACAACTTTACCTAAATCTAGGATGTTTCTTGTGAAATGTCTCCCATTCTATTGAATGGATCAGACAGTTAGGTGTAGCACAGTGTTCTTGACCTTAAAACTTTTTGCAACGTGAAGTGATCTTGCTTTCGATGAAGGAGCAAAGACTTCTGCTTGGGGTTGGAAATTCTTAATGCTTCTGATGCAGTCAGTACATTAGGTGAAGAAAAAATTCAATGGCAAGCTTAGGAAGAGCTGCTGTGTTTTGAAATCACCAGACTTTAACTGTTTTTAAAATTTAATGGAGCAGCACTTGACTTTCTACTCCCATATGTGTTTGAGAAATTAAGTGTGTGATTATTCAGAGTTTATTGAAATGTCAAATGTTAGTTAATTTATTAAAATGGAAGAAGTGTGTATATATATTTCAAAAGTAGTACCTTTGCTGATTGTGGCCTCAGTTGACCAAGGGTCTTAAGCATATGCCTAACTTTTAAGCAGTGGGATTATTCTCTTGTTGTTAAAGCTAGGCATATACTTAAGTACTTTGTTGAACAGGGGCATATATTAATGCTTTCAGTGTACACTATACTAGAACTATTCTAATGAGGGAATAGGGTAGATTCACAAACTGGACATTTCAACAGTAATTGTTTTTTTACATACTATAGGCTGCAAAAAGGGAACTTGAAAGGCAAAGACAACTTGAGTGGGAGCGTAATCGTCGGCAAGAACTACTAAATCAAAGAAACAAAGAACAAGAGGACATAGTTGTGCTGAAGGCAAAGAAGAAGACTTTAGAATTTGAGTTGGAAGCTCTAGTAAGTGAAGATTTTTAAAATTTTGTAGGTTTAAGTATTTACTATATATGACCAACCATTTCCAAAAAACTTGTATTTAAGAGAAAAAAATAGTGGTGATTATATTGTAAATGGAGTACAAGATCACAGTAACAAACACTACAGAGTCTTGATTAGTTTCCATAATTACATCTTGGTTTTTATTCTACAACTGAGTATTTTTAGTTTTAGAAACATATAAAATCCAGATTTGCATGATGAATTATTGTAGTAACCAAAATGTATCTCTTCTTGCTGAAGAATGATAAAAAACATCAGCTGGAGGGAAAGCTTCAGGATATCAGGTGTCGATTGTCTATCCAAAGACATGAAATTGAGAGCACAAACAAATCTAGAGAACTGAGAATTGCAGAAATTACACATTTGCAACAGCAGTTACAGGTGAGCATGCTGGTGTTTCTTATGTTTAGCCTTTTAGGCTTGTTTTGTCCTCACCCATCTGGATCAGTCCTGACCAAACTTCCCCACCAAACATTGCATGCTACTTTGTCACTCCTGAACAGTTCCACTAATTAATAATTCATTTATATAGTAACAGAGGGTCCTGTGGCACTTCAGATGCAAGAAGTGAGATTCTTACCCACGAAAGCTTATGCTCCTAATACTTCTGTTAGTCTTAAAGGTGCCACAGGACCCTCTGTTGCTTTTTACAGATTCAGACTAACACGGCTACCCCTCTGATCATTTATATAGTGTCTTTCATCCCAAAAGATCAAGTCACTCTTAAAACTATGTATAGGAATTGCTTACCACACTGGAAGTTAGCAGCAATTGATTGAACATGCACAGCAATATCTCACACTCTTCAGGTTGGAAGAAGTGAATAAATTGTCCAACTGAAAATGTATGGGGAATTGAGGGAGATGGATTTTTTTATTAAAATATACATCTATCTATAGGAGCCCATCCCATACATTCAAATATAAGTACTACCCATACAGAAGCAGCTACCAAACTCCTCCAACCCTGAGTCCAGCCTCCGCCCAAGTTAGAATTCACCAAGACATTGTGGCAAACAAGAGTCTTGTGAAAAACCTGTATAGCAAACAAAGGCATAACAAGATCAAGAGGCTGGAAGATGGAAAACTTAAGCTAGAAGTAAGAATGAAAGTTTTTAATGGTAAGGGCCGTTAGTAATTGCAATAAATTACCAAGGGTTTGGTAAATTCTCCATCACTTAGAATCTTTAAATAAAGATTGGATGTTTTCTGAAAGATAGCTCCAGTTTCAATTACACGTTACTGATAGCTCCAACTCAACTAAACATTATTGAGTGAAATCCCAGCGCCTATGGTCTGCAGGAGGTTAGACTTGCTCATAATTCCTTCTATGAAGCTGTGAAAAACGCCATTGGACTGAAGATGACAGAGGTGTTTAATGCCTGTTTTTCTTCAGTCTTCACCAAAAAGGTTAACAGTGCCCAGGTACTCAACATAACGAATATCAACGGCAAAGGGAAAGGAATGCAAGCCAAAGCAGAGAAAGAACAGGTTAAAGAATATTTAGATAAGTTTAGATGTATTCAAGTCAGCAGGGCCTGTTGAGATTGATCCTAGGGTACTTAAGGAATTAGTTGAAGCAATCTTGGAACCATTAGCAATGATCTTTGAGAACTCTTGGAGGATGGATGAGGTCCCAGACGACTGGAGAAAGGCAAACATAGTACCTGCCTATCTTTAAAGGACCCAAGGAATTATAGGTCAGTCAGTCTAACTTTGGTACCTGGGAAGATACTGGAACAAATTGTTAAACAATCCATTTATAAGCATCTGCAGGATGATAGAATTATCAAAAATAGCCACCATGGATTTGTCAAGAACAATTCATGCCGAAACAACCTAATTTCCTTCTTTGAAAGGGTTACTGGCCTATTGGATGGGGGGGAAGCAATGGATGTGATGTATCTTTATTTTAGTAAGGTTTTGACACAATCCCACATGATATTCTCATAAACAAAGCATGGAGATGTGGTCTAGATGAAATTACTATAAGGTGGATTCACAGTTGGTTGAAAGACCACACTTAGACTGCTTATAAATGCTTCCCTGTCAAACTGGGATGGTGCATCTAGTGGGGTCTTGCAGGGTCAGTCGTGGCGCCGCTACCATTCAGTATTTTTGTTCATGACTTGGAATGGAATGTATGCTTATAAAATATGTGGATAATACCAAGCTAAGGAAGTAGTGTTTGCAATTGTGAGGACAGGATTAGAATTCAAAATGACCTTGACAAATTGGAGAATTGGTCTGAATTCAACAAGATGAAATTCAATAAAGACAAGTGCATAGTACTTTGATTAAGAATAAAAATCAAATGCACAACTACATAATGGGGTATAACTGGTTATGTGGTAGTGCTGCTGCAAAGTTATAGATGATCACAAATTGAATTTGATGCAGCTGTAAAAAAGGCTAATATTCTGGGGTGACTTCGGAGTGTTGTATATAGGACACGGAAGGTAATTGTCCTGCACTACTTGGCACTGGTGAGTCCTCATTTGTAGTACTGTGTCCAGTTCTGGGTGCCATATTTTAGGAAGGATATGGACAAATTGTTGCTCTCCCTTGGACTCTCTCCAAAAATGATAAGGTTTTGAAAACCTGACCTATGAGAGAAGATTTGAGGAACAACTGGGCATGTTTAGTCTTGAGAAAAGATGATTGAGGTGGGGCCTGATAGCAGTCTTCAAATATGTTAAGTCTGTTATAAAAAGACTGATCTATTGTTCTCTCTGTCCACTGAAGGCAGGACAAGAATTAAGGCCCTAAATCTGCAGCAAGGGAGTTTTAGGTTACATATTAGTAAAAACGTTCTAACTGTGAGGGTAGCTAAGCTCTGGAATAGGATTTCAAGGGAGGTTGTGGAATTCCCATCATTGAAGGGTTTTAAAAGAAGTTGGACAAACCTTTGTCAGGGATGGCCTAGGTTTATTTGGTCATGCTGCCACAGAGATGATTTCTCAAGATCCCTTCCAGCACTACATTTTTATGATTCTATAACCACAAGTGTTTGGGACTGTAGTAGGTTAAGTGGTGGATGGGTTTGAATATTTATATATGTGGGGAAAGTCTTTTTTAATATATTTATATACAACTTGTAGGATGAGCTCCCACAACATAGAATGGGTACTTAAAGATATTATATTTATGAATATATGCTGAAGCCAGAAGGAACCACTATGATCACCTGATCTGAACTCCTGTGTAAAACAGGCCATAGGACTTCTCTGAAATAAATTCAAATTTATGGACTCTCATTCCCTAAATTTTATATCTCAGTCAAGAGAAGTGAAAAATCTTTTCTTCTGTGAACATCCAGTATTCAGATTTATTTTAGTGAGCTTTTGGTATTTTACTAACATACCCTTGCTGTAGATGGAAAGAGTGAAGGGGGCACTGACCTATGATTTTTGATACACTACATTTGAGTATTATTCTATTTCTTTAACATAGTTAACATTGTCATGTTTAAAAAAATGAGAAAATTAATTTAGATTCCTGCAGAGGATCTCTGAAATTCTGCCCTCATCATGTACGTACACTTCCTGACTTTTGCTGGAAGCTATGCATGTATATCTGAGGGCAGAATTTGTCTCTTCACTGTACTTTTTAGTTCAAGTGACTTCTGATTTTACACATGCAGACAGCAGTGGTGTTTTGTCAGAGAGATTGCCTCATCTCAAAAAGTACAGAAAAGGGCAACAAAAATCATTAGGGGTATGAAACAGCTTCCATATTAGGAGAGGTTAAAAAGATTGGGACTGTTGAGCTTAGAAAAGATGACTAAGAGGGGATATGATAGAGGTCTCTAAAATCATGAGTGGTTTGGAGAAAGTGAGTAAAAAAGTGTTGTTTACCCCTTCACATAGCACAGTTACCAAGGTCACCCATTGATAGGCAGCAGGTTTAAAACAAATATGAGGAAGTACTACTTCACATACAGGGCCGGCTCCAGGGTTTTGGCCACCCCAAGCAGCCAAAAAAAAAAAAGCCGTGATCACGATTGCGATCTGCGGCAGCAATTCGGCGGGAGGTCCTTCGCGCCGAGCAGGAGTGAGGGACCGTCTGCCGAATAGCTGGACGTGCCGCCCCTCCCCGGAGAGGCTGCCCCAAGCACCTGCTTGCCAGGCTGGTGCCTGGAGCCGCCCCTGTTCACACAATGCACAGTCAGCCTGTGGAACTCATTGCCAGGAGATGTTGTGAAAGCCAAAAGTTTAACTGGGTTCAAAAAAGAATTGAATAAGTTCGAGGATAGATCTATTATTGGATATTTGCCAAGATGATCAGGGATGCAGCCTTATGCTCTGGGTGTCCTTAAACCTCTGAATACCAAGAGATGAGACTGGATGACTGGATAGATCATTTGATAATTGCCCTAGTCTGTTCGTTCCCTCTGAAGCATCTCTCACTGACCTCTCTCAGAAGACAGAATCCTGGGTTAGATGGACCATTGGTCTGACCCAGTATGGCCATTCTTATGTTCTTATGACAAATGCTATTTTAGGTAATTGTGTTTTTCCTACAGACTAAACTGAGTTCATGTTCTCTTGCCATATACTGTTCCTATGAACTGTAAACAATTATTTCCTTGCACATTGGAATTGGCTATATTTTTATGGTAGGTAAAATGGCTTGTTTATGTAGCTTGTAAAGAACTTTTGCATTCTTTAGAATGAAAGGTGCTGTGAAAACTTAAGATATTAATATGGCTATGGGTAAGGCTGCGAGTTCATCACAGAGGGACAGAAGTCATGGATTCCGTGACTTTTCAGGATCTCTGTTACTTCTGCAGTGGCCGGTGCAGCTGGCCTGGGCGCCGCCTGAGCAGCTCAGGCAGCACCTGGGCCAGCTGCACCGGCCGCTGCTGGAACAGTCTCGGGCCACCACTACGCCCCCTTCTTCCCCTCTTCCCCCCCACTTCCCCCCAGCAGCAGGAGTTTGGATATAGAGGGGGCTCAGGGCTGGGGCAGGGGGTTGGGGCATGGGAGGGAGTGAGGGCTCCGGGCGGTGTTCACCTCAGGGAGCGGTGACATGTTCCTCCTTCAGCTCCTAGGCGGAGGTGCGGCCAGGCAGCTCCACACGCTGCCTCCGCCCACTTGTGGTGGCCCTGCAGCTACCATTGTCTGCGGTTCCCAGCCAATGGGAGCTGCCAGCCCCTCCCCCCACAAGCACCTGCAGCACCCCTGGGCCACCCCGCCACCCTACTCCAGAGCACCCAAGATTAGTCAGGGGTATATAGTACAAGTCATGGGCCGTGAATTTTTGTTTACTGCCTGTGACCTGTCCTTGACTTTTACTAAAAATACCCATGACTAAAACGTAGCCTTAGCTTTGAGTGGTTGCATTTTCATGAGTTCATTAACTGCTACATGTTTTGTCTGAACTGTACATAACACATGTATCCATTAGGAATTGATATGTGAGAGGCTTCTGGTTGGTTTGATACTGTTTTTATAGGTTCTTATGATCCCCATCCCCATAACACTTGAGCACCTCTTAGCTTTCTAAAAACAGGTATACCAATAAGAATTGTTTTTGTATATGTTCTCTTGTTCTTCCCTCTCTTTCTCCTCCCTCTCCCCCCCATTTTGCTTTTAAGGTGTTTTGTTTGATTAGTTGTTTGGAGGGTGGGTTACCTGTGTATATGTGTGTGTGGGAGCAGGGGTGTTTCTTTGTGTAGAAACAAAGGGAAAGCTGACTCAACGAAATGAATGGCGAATGATTAGATAACTGAAGTCACTCTTATTATTAAAAATAATCACAGGCCTAAGTCCAGCTCTTGTGAAAGTTTATCTTCTGTTTTAATGGACTTCCTCCTTTAGTTTACAGCTTTCTGCTTTCAGAGCAAAGCGAATATAATGTATTGAAGATTGAACCCTAGTCATCAGGATTCTCTCCTCCCTAAATCCCCTTGAAATGGAGTTTATTTTCACCAAAGTCAAAACTGATATTTCCATAACACTGCAGTTCTTCTCTACAAAATGAGAAATATATAAAACAGAGTAAAGAGAACATTTATAAAGTGGACATACAGAATAGAGTAGCAATGGAAGTGTTGAAAGCTTGAAGTGTGGTAACACACTGTAGGTGGATTGGATGATAGGGAACTCTGTAGAACGGAGAAACAACTGAGCTACTACAATATTTTATAACTTAATTCATGAGTCATTAAATACTTTGGTTAGTAATTCTGGTACTACAAAGACTGTTGGCTGTGTTCAACTGATTGGCCTTGACACTGAGAAAAGAGAGGAGAATCTATTGTGCTCATCAGTGAAATACAGCATACTATCCTGTGCTAGTTTAGTATCAAAAGATGGTGATTCTTAATTATTTATATTAGTTATGTCCAGAAACCTTCAGTTGGGATCAAGTCCACATTATGCTAAGCACTTACTGTAACAAAGAAGTGGAGAGTACAGAGGGGAAGGTGGCTGAGACTAACATTAGTTGGAAACACATGGTTACATAGATAAGTTATGTTTAGGACTAGATAGCTGCAAACAAGTAACATTTTAATACTGTTATAAGATGCAAATGAACAAATAGCTGGCACATGTCCCTGTTGATGTCTGCCTATACATTACTTATTTTTATCACATGCATACCAGGCTTGAATGCATGCAGATGTCCTTAAAATGTTACCTTTTATACTAACTTTATGCCATGAGTTTCACTGTATCACCGTAGAAGGAGATCTGAAGGGGAGCAATTTACCCTCTTTTTAAAAAAATAATTGTTTGCCTAACTGTATTAGTTCTGAGAGGGGGAGAAATACCCCTGTCCCCCTAAATATACCCTATGCAGCATACAACCGCTTTTTGCTTATCTCAATCATTAGTTTGCCCTCTGTTTTAATTCCATTAAAATCTCCAGAACAAAATCAACTTTATTAAAAATTACCTGCTTTCTAACCTTCATTCAAACCACTCATTGAGGTTTAGGTTTGGGTAAATGGATACAGTCTGAATTGAATCCTGAGCATCCAGCAATGCAATTAATACAGAGAGCATTAACTGTTTATAAATGCTCTGTTCACAATGATTGGAACTGGACTGCCATCATATCCTTATTTTATTTTATTTTTTTTAAGCTTAACAATATGCAACCCATGGCCCTGCAGTATCCGTTTCTCCCAGTACACTGATCCAACATTAATGTTATATACCTCAGTTGTTGCTGCTTGAATGATTTATCACTGTATGATCACAAACCTGTAAATAATGGTGACTAATCAATAGGAAAGAGCAAAATTGTCTTGGGAGAACCCAGAAAGTAATCAGAAATTGTAAGGACATCAATTCCTCAAAAATATTCATAAATATACATGATCACCTCATTTATAGAGGAGAAAACAAAAGGCATCTGATTGGTCTTTTTTTAAAGGAGGCTCCCAGACTCTTAATTCAAAAACTTACAAAAATCAGTAGTACACCTCTGCCTCGATATAACGCGACCTGATATAACACGAATTCGGATATAACGCGGTAAAGCAGTGCTCCGGGGGGCGGGGCTGCGCACTCCGGTGGATCAAAGCAAGTGCAATATCACGCGGTAAGTTTTTTTGGCTCCCGAGGACAGCATTATATCAAGGTAGAGGTGTAATAATGATCTTCATAAGATGGGGTCTCTCCCTTTAATTTCAGTTTGAAATCAAACAGTGCCTAATGGTTGAGTGAGATACATCTGACTGACATTTATGATACCACACTCTTACTATACAGCCGTCAATAAACACATTTGGAAAGGCTCTACTAAATGATCCTTTCTCCAAGTTTCTTGGGAGTGAAAAGCTGAATTAATTAAAATAGTGACTGCTCTTCAAACTACTGCATGTATTAAAAGTAGGGCTGTTGATTTAATTGCGATTAACTAACTAAAAAAAAATTAATCGTGATTTTAAAAATTTATCGTGATTAATCGCAGTTTTAATCACACTGCTAAACAATAGAGTACTGATTGAAATTTATTACATATTTTTGGATGTTTTTCTACATTTTCAAATATATTTCAATTACAATACAGAATACAAAGTGTACAGTGCTCACTTTATTTTATTATTTTTTATTCCAAATATTTGCACTGTAAAAGTGATAAAAGAAATAGCATTTTTCAGTTCAGCTCATACAAGTACTGTAGTGCGATCTCTTTATCTTGAAAGGGCGATTTACAAATGTCCTACTTCTTGTTCAGCCAATTGCTAAAACAAACTAGTTTGTTTACATTTATGGAGATAATGCTGCCTTCACATGGCACTTTTGTAACCGGCATTGCAAGGTATTTACATGCCAGATATGCCTCTTCACGCTTCAACCACATTCCAGAGGACATGCTTCCATGCTGATGACGCTCATTAAAAAAATTGTGTTAATGAAATTTGTGAATGAACTCCTTGGGGGAGAATTCTGTGTATCATGATCTGTTTTACCAACAATTTCCCATATATTTCATGTTATAACAGTCTCAGATGATGACCTAGCACATGTTGTTCATTTCAAGAACACTTTCACTGCAGATCTGACAAAATGCAAAGAAGGTACCAATGTGAGATTTCTAAAGATAGCTACAGCACTCGACACAAGGTTTAAGAATCTGAAGTGCCTTCCAAAATCTGAGAGGGACTAAGTCTGGAGCATGCTTTCCCAAGTCTTAAAAGAGCAACACTCCAATGCGGAAACTACAGAACCCGAACCTTTCCCCTTCCCCTCCCCCACAAAAAATCAACCTTCTGCTGATGGCGTCTGACTCAGATGATGAAAATGAACATGCATTGGGCCACACTGCTTTGGATCATTATCGAGCAGAACCCATCATCAGCATGGACGTATGTCCTCTGGAATAGTGGTTGAGGCATGAAGGGACATATGAATCTTTAGCGCATCTGGCATGTAAATATCTTGTGACACCAGCTACAACAGTGCCATGTGAATGCCTGTTCTCACTTTCAGGTGATATTATTGCCCGTAAATGTAAACAAACTTGTTTGTCTGAGTGATTGGCTGAACAAGAAGTAGGACTGAGTGGACTTGTGGGTTTTAAAGTTTTACATTGTTTTGTTTTTGAGTGCAGATATATATATATATATATAATTTTTACATTGTTCTACATTTTGTCATGAAAGTTGAACTTACAGGAGATTGCAGTACCGTACTTTTATTAGGTGAATTGAAAAATACTATTTCTTTTATCACTTTTACCGTGCAAATATGTGGAATAAAAAATAATAATATAAAGTGAGTACTGTGTAATTGAAATAAATATATTTGAAAATGTAGAAAAACATTCAAAAACAATTAATAAATTTCAATTAGTATTCTATTTAGCAGTGCAATTAAAACTGCAATTAATCGTGATTAATTTTTATGATCACAATTAATTTTTTTGCATTAATAGTGTTAGTTAACGTCAATTAATTGACAGTCATTTCAATACCATCATATAGGTGTTCTTGTAAGTAAATGCAAATCTTTGACTGGACTCACAAAGGGATTAACCAGGTGTGTGATACTTATGTAGAAGGTCATGCTATGTCATTTATGGTCCTTTATGACAAATCTGTCAGGTAGTTAAATCGTTAAAACTGCTGCTGAAGTAACTTGCTTAAAAGAAAGTTTGTTTTCAAAGATACTGAGATATTGATACTGACATTTTTGTATATTAAGCCATTTCATATCAGGGTTCTGTAATCTGTTCTGACAACTTGATGTTGGGGGGAGGGATAGCTCAGTGGTTTGAGCATTGGCCTGCTTAAACCCAGGGTTGTGAGTTCAATCCTTGAGGGGGCCATTTAGGGAACTGGGGTAAAAATCTGTCTGGGGATTGGTCCTGCTTTGAGCAGGGGGTTGGACTAGATGACCTTTTGAGGTCCCTTCTAACCCTGATATTCTATGATTCTATGATTCCTAAGGCACTGGAAAAGTATGTAGTGGAATTAACAATTATCATCCCCCAGAAATAACAAGGATTATACATATTCTGCCATATACAATTAAACTTTTATTTATATGTAGCTTTCTGGATTCCTGTAAAGCAACTGGGTTCCTGTAAAGCAAATAATGAACTGTGATCTCTGCTGGAATGCTAAGCAGAGATCTGGAACTCTAGTATTCTTATTTCATAGTCCACAAGTAAGCAGATCTTGGTGGTTATGTGTTTGTTTAAATGAAGATTATTTATTATCTTTGAAGGATTAATAAAATCGACAATCCTTAAATCTTCTTCCTCTTGATGAAACTTCCAATTACTCATTTAAGTGACCCACAAACACTTTCTAAGGGCCCAATTCAATACCCAACTAGGTAGATACTTGTACCCTTATACAAATTTCAGTCAGATCTTGCTTTGGAACTAGCTGAGATCAAGTTTGTTTGTTAGATGGGAGCAGTTTCTGAAGTAACAGATTTGACTCATTGGCTTTTTTTTTAGGGGATAGGATGTACCTGTATGTAGTTGTATTACTAAGAAATGGTCCCACACAACAAGTGCTTTGATAATATTTGACTGAATGAATGGAGCTGAAAAGAGAGACTTCTTCAGTGAAGGTAAAACGGTATAATGTGAAGCTAGTGACTATTTCTGGTTAAAGTCAATAACTTGTTCCTTTATCTTTTCCCCAAGGAGTCGCAGCAGATGCTTGGAAGGTTGATTCCAGAAAAACAGTTACTCAATGACCAACTAAAACAAGTTCAGCAGAACAGTTTGCACAGTAAGTATATATAATACATATCCGGAGTGAAAGTAACTTAAGGGACTTACCGGTACACAGGGCTGGGGTCCTGGGTGGGGGGGCCTCAGGCAGAAGGGGCGGGGCTTGTAAATCCCAGGCCCTTTAACTTGCTGCCACTACCCCGGGGCTCCGATGGCAATTTAAAGGGCCCGGGCTCCGGCTCTGGTAGCAGCAGCCAGGAGCCCCAGGCCCTTTAAATCACTGCCAGAGCACTAGGGTAGCTGTAGGTGCAGCAGGGGCTGGGAGCCTCGGGGCTCTGGTGGTAATTTAAAGGGCCAGGGACTCCGGCCACTGATGGGAGCCCTGGGCCCTTTAAATTGCTGCTGGATCCTGGGGCTCCCAGCCACCGCTGCTACCCCAGGGCTCCGGCAGTGGGGCTCTGGCAGCGATTTAAAGGGCATGGGGCTCTGGCTGCTGCCGGGAGCCCAGGGCCCTTTTAAATTGCCCACTTGGGGAAGCTGCCCCCTGCCAGTACAGTCGGTTGTGTACCGGCTCTTGCCAGTACACCGGACCGGACCAGCTTACTTTCACCTCCGTATATATCTATATCTATCTAAAAATAAGTTTGAGTCTATTTGCGCAATATATCATTCGTATCACTAATAATTTTTTTATCTTGCAAGAGAAATGCTGAGAAACGGTTCAGTGTGTGACCTAAAGATGTCAGTGTAAGAAAATATCTCATTTGACAATATGTTTTTAAAAACAGGAGATTCTCTTCTTACTATCAAAAGAGCCTTAGAAGCCAAGGAACTAGTACGCCAGCAGCTTCGAGACCAACTAGATGAAGTAGAAAAAGAAACCAGATCAAAACTTCAGGAGATTGATATTTTCAATAATCAACTGAAGGTAACCTATGTTAATCCCCGTTTTTCTAAATGTTTGGTTGGTCAGCTGCTAATTTGATCATGGGCAGAAACATTTTATTATGATGTGATTTCGTTCAAAATTTTAATGTTAAGACCATTATCCAAAGCGACAGCATTCTGAAATATATTGTACTCTCCTCCTTTTTAAGGAAACAAAATTTGGATAAATTGGCATTACTGTACACGCTGAACAAGAGGTTCCAGATTAAATCTGAACCCATTTGTGAATAAATTCAAATGAGCTGATCCCAGATCTATGATTACACTTGAAAAAAACTACCAACCTCTACCCTCCCCATCTATAAACAGACATTCTGGAAATATGGTGTAATTACTACCGTATATACTCGTTCATAAGCCGAATATTTTTGGTAAAAAAAAAATGACGCATCAAAGAGCGGGGGTCGGCTTATAAACGGGTCTACACCAAAATTTGATGACTTTAAACTCTATGGAATCATTGAATTGAATATCTAATACATTGTCGTTTTGTTTACTTGGAGCATCTGCAGGCATGGAGCCCCGCAGCTCCCTGTGGCTGCGGTTCACCGTTCCCAGCCAATGCGAGCTGCGGGCCCCACATTGGCTGGGAACGGTGAACTGCAGCCACAGGGAGCTGAGGGGCTCCATGGCTGCAGATGCTCCAAGTAAACAAAACATCCCAACCCACCAGTGGCTTACCCTGACTGGCCAGGAGTCAAAGTTTGCCAACCCCTGAAATATAGGGTCGGCTTATGAAAGGGTCATACAGTTTTTACTCTTTTTACCTAACCCTCTTGGAGGGTCGGCTTATAAACAAACGGGCTAGTGAATGAGTATATATGGGTATTTCTGCAAGTTTACAGACCCTTCATTTTAAACATACCTGTAAAGTGACTTGACTTTGATTTCTATGCAGAATTTTTCTGTCACGCTTGTTCCTGACTGTAGTTTGTTTTTCTTTTGTCTTTCCATACTTTCACTTCTCCTGTTTAGTCAGTTCATAGATTGATTAGTCAGTTGTTGAGACTGTGCTTTATTTAATCACACAGTAAAAGTAGAGAAATGGCAACAGCTAGGAGAGGAAGAACATCCTTCAAAGATAGTGTTTAAGACTTCTTCCTGACAGTTGCATTTAAAAAAAAAAAAGGAAAATGATAACCTAATATGAAGGAACTTTTTAATCTCACTGTTTCCGTGGATATTTTTTTAAAAAACAGCATCCAGGAGAAGATACAGTATTTCCTGCAACATACAACTAATACATTGAACATTTTGTTTTTTATACTGCAACACAAGCAAAGGTTTTATAGCTGATTCTGGTTTGAAATTAGATCTGATTAGGAGAACTGTCTTTATATTAGGTTAATTTGGCTACAGATATGAATTGCATATCTTTTCTGTGAATATATCCTAAAATAATGTTGTTAGATTAGATTTCTAATTCACTTTATTCTTGAAAAGGAGACCACACTAATCACCTGTCTGTCAGTAGTTGATAAAACACTATATTTTGAGAGATAAGGTAAACTGAATAATTTAACAAAAGTATTTAGTGTGCCTTTTCACTACTGAGACCATAGGTCAAGTCTTATCTGAAGTTCTAACGTGTTTAAGATTACTGCTCCTCTCTTTAACAACAGAGTATACGATTGTGGCACGTCTGGAGGTGCCCAAGACTGAGTTGCCTTGTTACTCCCTCCCACACCTCCAGCAAGAGACAAACTTGCTGGTGCTTAACTCTGCATCAGCTCCTTGAGAACACCAATCTGTAAGCCAAACAAACAATCCCCTCAGGCCAGTGCCAGCCCTTGATTTACTTTACAGGTTAACGATAGGTTTATCCCAGTCACCAAGCTCCTTTGTAGCATTCCCCTGTGATATCTAGACCCTGTCACCAGCTACTCACAGAAATACCAGTTTTGCTATCACCAAGGGGATGGTGTAAACGCCAGCTTCTTTTATTCAACTGAGGATCAGCCACTGTATAACATCACAGCACTGAGATACATTTATAGTGAAAACAATCATAAGTTTGTTATCAAAGGGAAGATTTAAAAAAGTAAGGATAATGGAAACAGGTTATATATAAAGCAAAATCAATACATAGTTTCTAGAGACTACACTTAACTTTAACAGGCTATCCATCAGTCTAAAAGCGGTCTTCGAAGCATTTCCAACCAAGGCTGTTTGGGATCCCATTTTCATTAATATAAACACACTGCCCCGATAACTTCAAGTGCAGGAAAAAGGGGTATCCTGTTGCCTCCTTATATTCCCCAAAGTAATTGTTTCCTGAGTCAAGATGACCCCTGTGGCTTATTCCCTAGTGTGTTGATTAAATGTTAACTTCACTTCCTCCTGTTGAGTTTGTATGAAAATAGGGCTTTCATCGTGCTGGCCTACAACGTTTAATTTACATGTGAACGGAGGCAGACAGGTGAATATACATCCTTTGTCAGAAACCTGTATGTCAAATCTGCATTGATACAAAATAAGTGCCTAACGTTTGAGTGTGTGTGTGTGTGTGTAATTTTTTTATATATATATGTGTTTTACATGGTATTTGTACCTACCTTTTGCAACAATATTAGTGAACAGTATTCCCCAGCTTTAACTGAAGACCTCACATGACCTTCTTTGTGGATAAATACTATAAAAGCAATGTGTAGCATAGTGCAGGTGTAGTGAGCTTGTCAGGCCTGTTAAGCGTTGCAGTTACAGAATAGTGAATCTTTTGCCCGTTGGCATTGAGGGGTTCTTAAGGTCACAACTGTAGGTCGCACTTCCATTGCATATATTTTATAGTATTTTATATTCCCTGATAAGAGAAGGCCTGTGGTAGCCAGAGTATTGGCTAAATTATCTGAATTACTATAATTGTTTCCTTGTGTCTTAATGGTATACACAATCATGTAAGCATGAGGTAGATGAAGACTGGTGGTTTGGCTAGCAGTTCTCTCAATCCTCCTAAAAGTCTTACTTAATAAAGGTCCTTCTATTAAATTTCTCATTATGGCTGGGGCTCTTCAGTCGCTTATTCCTTCAAGTCAAAAACTCATGAGTGGACACAAAATGAGTGGGTTTTTTAAGCTCTTTAGAATATAATGACAGGTTTCAGAGTGGTAGCCGTGTTAGTCTGTATCAGCAAAAAGAATAAGCTTTCGTGGGCTAAAACCCACTTCATCGGATGCATGCAGTGGAAAATACAGTAGGAAGATATATATATATATGTATAGTTGGTATGGCAACACCCATTTTTTTTTCATGTTGTGTGTGTGTGTGTGTGTGTGTGTGTGTGTGTGTATTTTCCACTGCATGCATCCGATGAAGTGGGTTTTAGCCCACGAAAGCTTATGCCCTAATAAATTGGTTAGTCTCTAACGTGCCACAAGTACTCCTCATTCTTTTTGGAATATAATGTCACTGTAGCGGGGTGGTTACCCCACTCCTGCCTGAGGGGTTTAAGACAGCCCTGGCAGAGGGCTGGGGCAAAGGGAAAAGCTACTGGAATGATTGGGGAAATAGTCACAGGTGGGACGCCCCAATCAGGCCACAGCTGGCCTGTATAAAAAGGCTGGGAGCCAGGAGCTCAGCAGTCTCTCTGCCTTCAGAGAGAGAAGGGCCTGGCTGCAGGGAGCTAGACAGGGTACCTGTAGAGGAGCAGGGCTGGGGAAAGGCTGAGGAGCTGGGGAGCTCCAGCCTGGATAGCCCCAGGGGTACTGGGGGTTGTAGAGGGCAGCCCAGGGCTAGGCCAAGGCAGCAGGTCCAAACCCTCCTTGCCAGTGATGAGTGGCCTCTACTGCAGTCTGCCCCAGGAAGCGGGGGCTAGTTGGTGACTGGCAGTGGCCTAGTGCTGAGGCAAGGTGGGGATAGTGGGTGGGGGTTCCCCAGGGAGGGAGACCTAGCGTGTGTGGGTATTGCCAGGGGGCAGCACCCAGAGCAAGGGGCACCGGGGTCCTGGGAGGGACACGGGGGGGCCAGTGCAGAGGTCAGGGCGGATCACCGCCCTGTAGAGGGCGCTCCAGAGGCTGGTGAGCTAATTCCCTGGACAACCAGCAGGAGGCACTGCAGGGGTGAGTCCGGACCCTTCTACAGTCACTCAGAGTTGGGTTTTCAAAAGCAGTATCTTAGGGCTTCCTTACTGTATACGTGAAAATCTTCAGGTTGTTGGGACTGCATGGTTGAGGCAACTGGTTTAAAAAAAAAAAAAAAAGACTGACCATTCTATAACTTGTAGATCACCAGTTTGAATTTGGTCCACGTCCATAATATATTAAATGAGTTGGCTGTCTTAGGCAGTCTCCTAGTACAGTGTTTCCCAACCTTTCCAGACTACTGTACCCCTTTCAGGAATCTGATTTGTCTTGTGTACTGCCAGGTTTCACCTCACTTAAAAACTACTTGCTTACAAAATCAGACCTAAAAATACAAAAGTGTCACAGCACACCATTATTGAAAAACTGCTTGCTTTTTTGTTTTTACCATATAATTATAAAATACATCAATTGGAATATAAATATTGTACTTGCATATCTGTGTGATACTTGAGCCTGTTTTACACTTGATAGCCTTGTCTGAAGCCTGGGCCCCAGGCAGCAGACCTGAAGCATGTAATTTAGCTTTGTGGGACTCCTGTGGCTTGGGGCCCCAGGAAATTGCCCTGCTTGCCACCTCTTAATGATGGCCCCATACTTGCAATCCCCCTAACCTGTCCGGTGACCCCGCTGGGGGCTGCAACCCCTAGATTGAGAGACACTGATATAGATGAGTTGAGTACTTCCTGGAAGACCTATGCATACGCCCGGGGGTATGCATACTCCTGGTTGAGAACCACTGTCCTAGTGCCCGTTCATTACTTTTAGATCAGATTTGAAGCGCATTAACAAAAAGACTGACAGTAGCTAATGCTATATATAATTTTGGGGAGTGTTATGGAATAAGAATAATGAAGTCAGTGGGAGCTGCTATATGTATAGAATGGTTAAAAATCAGGCCACTTATTTCATGTCTCAATATGGGTTTGGGAGCCTAACTTTAGGTACCTTGTTCTGAAAATCTTGGCCTGTATATTATATCTAGTTTAAATATATGTTTGAGTATGATGTAGGCCTACCTGCATCCAGTCTTTTACATAGAAATATAAAATAGTTCTGGGTTAAGGAAGGCTTATTATGTTTCTCTTTTTATGTAATACAGTTTGTGCATATATGTTGTTTATATACAAACCCTGACTTTTACAAAGGCCGCAATCATTTAGAAACCCTGTAAGATTGATCAGTTTAAAAAAAAAATCATTGTAAATACAATTCTTGGCTGCAAAGATCAGATATTAATTTCAGATAATGCTGGAGATTCACATATTTAGCATGTATGTTAATATACATACAAGAGGTGAAAGCCAGTAAATGAGTGTAGCCAACTGATATTAAAAATAGGTTTAAGTTACTGATCTATTACTCTCAAAGCCAGAAAAAATGTGGCACACAACTAAAGCCATGTTCTTGGAAAAAAGTCTTATTTTGTGTAATATTCCAGTTGTTTTCAGACCCTGTCTAGTCAATGTGTACTGGACAAGTGTTACATATGAATGACTGTTTACATTTGAGCATTTCTATCTTCCAATCAGTGGCAATGGAAGATGCAATGTTGCAGTGCCTGGCAGTTCTCCTGGGCTGCGTCAACCACTTAGACTTCTTTCTAAAGGTCTCCATGTCCTAGACAGGCAGTATTCATCCATCTCAATCTAAGAGTGATGAACCACCTCCAGTTATGTGCTTTGCTTTCCCATAAACAGATGAGCATGCAGTGTTTAAGTTGGTATTTAATAAGAGGTGCTAGAACAAAATCTTAATCAAAAGTTTAGATCCAAATTTGAATTTTGATCTAATCTTTACTTACTGCCTAGATGAAAGTAGTATTTCTTGTGTCCCTTCTAGGGTGACCAGATGTCCCGATTTTATAGGGACAGTCCCGATATTTGAGGCTTTGTCTTCTATGGGTGTCTGTTACCCCCTACCCCCTGTCCCGATTTTTCACACTTGCTCTCTGGTCACCCTAGTCCCTTCACTTACAACCAGGACAGGGTACTAGTAGTTATTTTTCTTTTGAGTATAACATTTAAAACAATGAATCTCCTTGTTTTGACCATTGTGTTAAGAAACTTTAAACAGAAACACTTATGCTGCATCATACATATTCTATTCATATAGAGCACTGCATTTTGTGATGCTGGGTATTATACGAGAGGCTGTTAAAAAATTCATCTTCATTAGATGATAGTTTTTCCCTGGCTGCTGCTATGGGGCATAAGAGTGGGAGTGTTTCTGTCAAGGATAGTACAGCTGCTTCAGGAGTGATGATGCTTCGTGTGGTGGGAGAGCCCCTCAGTGAGTAGTGGGACTAGAGGAGTGGTGGGCAACCTGCGGCCCGTGTTGCTTCCCACAGCTCCCATTGGCCAGGAACAGTGAACTGCGGCCACTGGGAGCTGCAGGCAGCTGTGCCTGCAGACGGTCAATGTAAACAAACTGTCTGGCAGACTACTGGCGGGCCACATGCGGCCCGCGGGCTGCACGTTGCCCACCACCAGACTAGAGGTTGCCTTCTGCTTGGATCTAGCATCAGAATCTTTACTGTTACACTTCTTGACTGTTTAGATTTGCAACTTTGACAGTGCTCTCTAACTTTTCAAAATATTTATGTATATCTGTGGTTTAGTTGCTTATTTTTAAACAGTGTCTACTTGCACCTTTTGGATAACACATTGATAATCTTGCAAACACCACAAATGATGGATAAAATATGAACTCCTAAAGTTATGAATATCTCAACAAATGTATAGCTTTCTAACTTACGACTTGCAGTTACCTATCTTTTTATAAAGAGCAGGTACTGGACTGTATTTTTTTAACTGAATATTTAGCAGAGTTTCATTCAGCTGTCTGTTGAAATGTAGTGGTAGTTTGTTTAGTTGGTATCTTATATAGTACTGTGGGGATGCTGATTTTTTTTTTAAATGTCATGCCAAGCAAGACAGTACAGTAAATAAAATGTAAATCCTGATAATTTAATTCCCATTTTATTATAGCTGATGCAAGAGAGCTATTTATTGCAAATAAGTCCTTTTCTTAATTACAGTTTTACCTTCAGATAACAGTTGGAAATTACCATTTGCTATTGGATACCCAATTTTATTGGGTATGTTGCTTGTTAGGGTTGCTTATGTACTTCATATTCAAAATCTTTTGCTCAGCAAAATATGAACTAGTATGCCAGTTTGTTGGGGAAAAGAAAATGGTGAACTTAAATGCCTTTAAACATTTTTTACATTTTTAAAAACTGGAGATTCTACATAACTAAATATATAGCTATAAATAAGATTCTAAATTTTTTTATTTAGAAGAGTGAACGGAAATTATTTACCTGTTTGGACCAGATATCAAACACTAGGGAAGGGGTCGGCAACCTCTGGCATGCGGATAAGCACCCTGGCGGGCCGTGGCGGTTTGTTTACCTACCGCGTCGGCAGGTTCGGCCGATCGGGGCGCCCACTGGCCGCGGTTCGCCATCCCAGGCCAATGGGGGCTGCGGGAAGCAGCGTGGGCGACCCCTGCACTAGGGGCTCTATTTTTCCCGTAGCAGTTACTGACCTTGCTGACACCTACTCAGATTCTTCAAACTGGAATGGAGACATCACTCTTCTAGTGAAAGCACCCAACTCTGGTCTTAGCGGATGAAGGTGGCAATGGTTTTCAACTCTTGTTATAAACCATGTTTAGTTGTTATAAAATAAGCTTAGTTGTAAGGTAAGTCTAGATATGTGTTTTTTAAAAATAAATAAATAAATAAAAAGGTACAGTAGAACCTCAGAGTTATGAACTGACCGGTCAACCACACACCTCATTTGGAACCGGAAGTACACGAGCAGGCAGCAGCAGCGACGACAGAAATACAGTACGGTAATGTGTTAAATGTAAACCACGAAAAAAAATAGGGGACGTTTTTTTAAAAAGATTTGACATGGTAAGGGAACTGTTTCTGTACTTGTTTTAATTAAATTAAGATGGTTAAAAGCAGCATTTTTCTTCTGCATAGTAAAGTTTCAAAGCTGTATTAAGTCCATGTTCAGTGGTAAACTTTTGAAAGAACAGCCATAACATTTTGTTCAGAGTTATGAACATTTCAGAGTTACAAACAACCTCCATTTCCCAGGTGTTCGTAACTCTGAGGTTCTACAGTTTGCAATCCTGCAATTTTGGTGCAATCAGAGCTCCAACTGAAGTTGCACTGGGAGTTCAGTGCAAACAGTTCTTGCAAGATCAGGTCTGTACTCCTTTATGGATTTCATAACTTGGTGAACTTTTAAAAATAAATAATTGAATAGAAACTCTCTAAATTAGAGTAGAACTCTTTCTGAAGTCTGTGGATGGCTAAATAGCTCTCATTCTGTTTTAAATGTCCTGTTAAAATAAATTAGCCTTAGTGCAAATAGTTGGGCTTTATCGTCTTTAATTATTTTTTTTGTTCTTGTGTGTTTTTAAAGTTTGACCTTAATGCTCCAAGGATTTTAGTTCCACTTCTTGGCCTAATGACTTAGTCCTGTTTTTTAACTACTTAAGGTCAAAGAACAGAATTGTTGGAATAAAGAAATTTAAGTGAGGATGAGGAAAAGGGGCACTTAGAATGCTGCTGTGTTCTTAATAGCCAGCTAAAAATATTGTAACTAGTAACAGATTATCTTCGAAGCTGCCACTGTAAAGCCATCTCACTGTCTAGGTCCTCTGTTCAGTAGCAGTAGAGATGTTAGCTCTGGACTGATAAGCCAGGTCTTAATCTGCAACTTGGAAATTGGAGCCACTTACCAAACAAGTGTAAGTGAGGGAAGAGGGGGTGGGGCAAGAGCGGGAAGAGGCGCAGCAAGGGAGTTCTTGGCTGAAAGCAGCTCCCACATGTAACTAAACTGAGCATGCCAAAGTCTCCCTAGCCACACTTGAAATGGCAGCACCAGCAGCTTGGTCACCTGGAAAAACAGCTAGACCAGTGGTTAAAAAACTCTAAATACAATGGAGCAGAATAAAATTACACATTTAGTGGAATGGCATAGTGATATGGGAGTGAAGTGGCTTTATTGACAATACCAATGCATGAATTTGGAGTTGGTTACAAATCAGATAAGTTTTTATCCATGGCTGACCTCTGTAATCTGGGTTTCCCTCTTGATGAATGTTTATAAATCCCATTACTACTAATGTTTATGTGAATTATGTTGAATATAGTTCGGCTTCATGCATTCATAATATCTTGATGCTAATTGAAATTATGGGTGTGCATAAAGAGAACTTTCTCTGTGGTTACAGAAAATAAGTTAATTTGGAACAAAGGTAGAATCCTTAACACTGCAAAATACTGTAAACTACAAAATTAAATAGGTGAGCTAGTTCTGTAAGGTGAGGCACTACCTCCAGCTTCAAGTGCCCTCTACCGCTACTAAGTTGTGCAAGGTCCCTGGCTCCCCTTGGCTCTCACTGTCAATGCTTCTCCTTTCAAATCCTCCCCTGTTCTCTCCCCCCCCCCCCCAATGTGTTGTACACTAGTGCTTCTAGCTATGTGTGCATGTGCAGGACTTGGAAAAATTTCCCAAATCCCCTGATCACTTTAGAATTCAGCCTCTTGTATGTTCTGTAATGCCTATCCTAGACTTCAGTTAGCCTTTAAGGTTCATTGTGACTTTCTAAGTAGAGCTGGTCGAGAATTTTCCAACGGAAGTGTTTTGTCAGAAAATGCTGATTAGTTGAGTCTGAAATGTTTCACAGAAACATAGTAGATTTGTCGACCTTTCAGTGAACCTCAGGCAGGGTTCAGATGGAAACCTGCCTGGTTTCCAGCCATCTCTTGGTTGGCTGCTGGGGGGCCTAGGCTTTCCAAGAGTGTGGCTCTTGAACAGCTGCACCAGACTGCGCTGGGACTGGGGAGCAAAGGTCTTCTAGGTTCCTGGGACAGTGAGCTGCTGGGGCCCCATCTCCTGCAGCCTGATGAGGCAGCTACCCAGGAAGTCCTGGAAACAGCTGACTAAAATTGATGTGATTCTCCTTAGTTTCACTGTTGTTCAGTGGTGGGCAGCATTAAAACTGACAAAAATCATGCCAATTTCATTCTGCAGCTTCTGGGTCTTGAGGGGCATATTTTGTTTCAAAAACACTGGGTGTCTGTTTCTATAGTGGAAAATTTTATGGAATCTCCATCTTGTGGGAAACTTTTTGAAATGTCAAAAATTCCAGCAAACCAAACGTTCAGAATTTTGACCCACCTTATTTCTAAAAGCATCCGCACAGTATTGTTTTGCCCAAACTGTTCACTTTTACTCTGTGGGTTCTGTTTCCATTAAAGTTGTAATATTTGAGGATAAGAAATAAAATTAAACTGAGAGCCATTATATTCATTTTAACTTTCTTCTTAGTTACACAGATATATCATGAGTGTTGTAGCATCTTGCAAATGACACTTGCTACTGTTTATCACAATCTAAGTTATTTTGATACCTCTTTTAAAATCTAGCCCAGCCTGCTCTGCTGTGTGATTGCAGTTAAGGATTAATGTATATACTTGTTTCAGTGACATACAGGTGTTTTCAGTCAAAAACCATTCTTTGCAGACTTTAAAAGGGAGTGGAAAATTAATGAATGACTATCACATTTATTTAAGTGTTTTTAAACTGTAGGTGAGAAGTCACTAATGATATTGCAAAGTAATCTGCTCATTTTCTTTTCCATTGCTGCTTGCCAAATCGCTTCTGACTTGTCAGCGTTCAGCTCTCATTTTTGCTGCTTTTATACACTTTCCAGTTCTGTTAAAATGCAAGGTCCAAATGTGAGAAAATTAAACACCTTACATGAAAGATTTATTTGGAAAAAACTGTTAAATTCTGACAAAAGCAAAGATTAAGTGACCCAGTATATGAATAATACCTGGGAGAACACATGTTTCAGTCCTAAGTGATAAAGGATAAACCTGTAAGTGTATAAGAAATATAAACCTGGCTGGTCTGGTGCAAGTTTCAATGTTTCACTAAGACATGGAAAATATTAGTGTGTGTGTGTGTATGTGTATATGTGTATATGTATACTCTTATAAAAGTTCAGAGTTCCCTGCCATAGAAGCGGAATAGTTTGTGATTATTTTTATATAGTTGAAGACTACAGTAGATTTTTCTTCATAAACTGGAAGTGGTTATTTAAAGATGTGCGACTAATTTTCAAGGGAAGAGACAATACTCAAATCTTTTGGATGAAGACATTCCCAGTTTGTACAGCTAGCTAGTTAAAGAAACATTGACAAGATGATCAAACCCCAAAGTTAGGTGTTGTTCAAAGATGGTCATAATATAATTTCTGTTCATGTTAGTGCTGACATTTTATTATTTTAAACACGCTGCATTCAATCATTGCTACCCAAACAATTCAAGCAGTTCTTTTCACCCAAATCATCAAATTTGTGCAAATTAATATTCCTCTTTCTAGGCTTGAAAGGATTAGATCTTATTGGTAAATGTTGATTTCACCATACGCACACCAACCACTGAAATAAATATTTCCATTGATGATCACAATTTACAGATGAGCAAAGAAAGAAAAATGCTGCTTGGGAATTTGAGTTTAAAGTAAGGGAATTTACTTTATCAGCATCACATGTCAAAATATACAATTTGTGTTTTAACAGTTATAAAGCTTTAACTTTTTGAATCTGTCTACTGTCATTAAAAATTTTGACCTCCCCATAATTTCCCTCAAGTGGGAAAATTTAAATTGATAAAAATTAAAAAAACCTTAAAAATAAATGTCAGTGTTATCAGTCAAAATGATTTTAAAATAAAAATAAAAATCTAATTCTGCCAAGCCTATCTGTTTCAGTGTCTGAATTCAGCTCTGAAGACACTGCTGAAAATATCCCATTTCTTGGAGAGAAAATAATCTTGAAAATGCTTCAGCAGTTCATATGGCAATGATATACCTATCAATTTCAAACTGAAACATATACAGTGGAAAATAGTTGCCAATATTTGTAAGAACAATTCAGAAGTTAATTTTTAAAAAATTGTCACGAGTAGGTAAGAAATCTGACAAATTTATATAACAAAGCTGCTAATAACTTATTAATAAAAAATAAGGCCACCATCAAGATAAAGATTATTTATTTATGAAGAAAATCCTTTAGCCATTTACAGCAGTATTTAAGAAACAAGTCAGTCTCTTTCAACTCTTTATCACCTTTGGGAATATGACTAAAGTGGAGAGAGAATAAATGTTTGGAAAGCTCTGTGAGCCATACTTTAGATAACTGCCAGATAAATTGTAAATATTAAAAGCCTGAGCAGAGACTTCCAGCTTTTTGTGAAGTGTTCTTGCTGCCTGATTCACGTCTTAAATCAATATGTTGATTATGAATGAAGTAAGTAACAGTTCTCTCTATATATTGAATAATGACCATTCTAATATGGCATTTTACACATTTGTGGCCCTACATATCAGAGACAATTTCATGTTTATACAACCTCGCTTATATAACTGTATTGAGACAAGGTTCTGTAACTTAATGAAAAATGCAATTACTATAGCAAGGAATGGAGACTAAAGAATCTATGGTGTAGACAATAAAATGTCAGCATTATCACTTTGAGGGCTAAATCATGGCAACATGTAAAAATGTCTGACCTGTTGCCAGGTTACTTGATTTTCAAAAATTTGGGTAATAATATTTAAGAAGGTTCTGGGTCCTTAGCAATGAGAAACGTGGAGCCATTTGTTGTGATACTGATATGTAGTACATTATTACATGCGATATATTTATTGATTGCTGTAGGAGCTGAGAGAGATGCATAACAAGCAGCAGCTTCAGAAGCAAAAGAACTTAGAAGTTGAGAGGTTGAAACAGAAGGAGCAAGAGAGGAAGACAGTAGAACTGGAAAAGCAAAAAGAAACCCAAAGGTAACAGTTTTTTAGTTTATGCTAAATACAAAATTTATTTAGAGCCATAGGTGTGCATAGTGTTTCACATACAAGTAAAATAAACTTTCTGTTCCTAAGAATTTAATCTAAACTCAGTTATTTACTGAGCATCATCAGTATGTTGGCAGCTCTATGAAACAGGGAGAAAACTCAGGTCCTTAGCCAAGATTTTTGTTTCAGCCCAAAAGGAGACTGCACTTGAAAGGGGGAAAGCCTTGCATCATTGAATCCAAAGCCTAGTGTGGAGACAAACTCTTATGTATGTACAACCACACCCTTGCTTTTGGTTCCTAGAATTCTGAACCAGCAGTAATGTATGCAGATGAGAATTTGGCAAAGAAACTAGGATGCTTGGTATGCTTTTTGTGTGTGTGTATGTGTTTGTTTAACAGAAATGCTTCTCCAGTGCACAGAATTTTTTTTTTTTTTTAATGACCATGCTGTTTGGGAGACTAGGGGAAAAGTCAAAAGGGTTTTATACGCTTCTATGCATTGAATTTTTCGGATGTGTGTAAGACAAAATGTGTAAGTTACAAAAAAGACTTAAATGCTGAACAAGAAATATTTTTGTTTTAAGAATCATTTTTTCCATATATATGGTATGAAGACTAGCTGGTAGCTTTCTTCCATAAGGGAGAAGTTTCATTAAAACACAGTAGAAAATTTTAATATGATACAGCTGTTGTAGCTGTTCGGATTTTGTTTTCAACATTCTTTTGAAACACGCAATGTGGGAGCATTAAATCCTTGATCTAAACAAAAGCTCTTGGTCAAGTGGTTAGAACAAAGGACTGGGAGCTGGCTAGAAAGGCCTTAAATTGTAATCTGGACCATCAGACTGTCTGAGCATCCTGGGGCAAGTCACTTAACTATGTTCCTTCTTCCCCACTCAAACCAATTTGAAAAATTTGGTGAAAAACAAGATCTTGCTGAAAACCATATTTGCAAACAAAAGGCTTTTGAAAAAATAGTTAAAATTGAAAGTGTGTTAATGGAGTCCAGTTAAAAGCCTCACATTATTTACATAATGTTCTACATCTCTTTAAAAATCTCTAACATTAGTAATAGAGCTGGTTGAAATTTTTCCAACAGAAAAGTTTTCTGTCAGAAAATGTTGATTCAATGGAATAGACACATTTTGCCTAGTGTGCCTGGTTTCTTGCCAACCCAGGCGTCCTGCTTCCCTGGCAGCCAGTCTGGCTCAGAACTTGGGAATTGTGGTCCCAGACTTTGGAGCCTGGAATGCTGGGACCAGAAAATGTTGAAAATTTCCATGTTGGTTCTTCTGACATTTTTGTTTTTTAAATGTCCCTCCCAAGAAAATATTGCATATCCAACTTTTTCTGATTCAGAAAGAAACATTTTTTTGGAAATGCAAAATTTCCCAGACGATGGAAATTTTAGGCCCCATGCAATTCTAATGGGTATGTCTGGAGGCAAACAGTTTAGGCTTCCATCTGATTCCCCACAGTTATATAATCATTAATCATTCGCTTGCGCCACCTGGCTTTTACCACCACCTTAACATTGCCCCCTAAAGTTTTCAAAAAGGTCAAAATAACAAGTAAATAGAAAATGACTGATTCGTCTCTTGGATAATATTTTAAACCTCCCAGTTTAATCTCCTGCTGCCTTTCAATGGAAGAGAAAAGATGACAACAGTATACAAGTGAGAGAAAAGAATGGCATGTAAATAGGTAGAATGGGCTAGAGAATAGGTGAGAAAAGTAAATAAATGGGAGAAAGAAATAAGCTACGAGAGACATCTACACACCGTAGGGCAGTGGGAGTGTTCGCTGCTCTTATTGTAGTTAGCTGGAGACAGCCTACATCTTTGTACTGTTGTGGGAAAGGGATGGGGTTTTGAGTAGTTTGTTAAATTGCAGTTTACTCCGCATTTATACTTAAATCAGAGAAAGAATAACTTAAAATTCATCAGCATGTGCACCTAACCTTTGGATGAATGAGGGCCTGGCAGCCACAACCCCAAGTTTATGTTAACTTGTTTTGACTTTATTTGAAATGATAACTATGCACTGAGCATAGCACAAATAACTCTGTTCTGTTGCTTTGGCAGAGCAGTCTGGGACAGTACCTGCAAGGTGAGAGGGTCCCAGAGCTTGGGAACTCCGAGGTCTACACAGCAATGGAACAGCCCTGCAGCCTGAGCCCTGTGAGCCCGAGTCAGCTGGCATGGGCCAGTCACGGGTTTTTCTTTGCTGTGTGGACACAGCCTTAGGGGATTGTGCAGGAGAAGAAAAGTATTTGAGTAATATGACCAGAACTGGCTGTAGCCTTTGGGACAAGAACCTTCCTAAAGTGCAGACATGGTGTTGGAGAGAAAAGAGAAAATAGCTAAAGTCTGTTTCCACTTGTTAATTCCTGATTTAAGGGCCAAATCCCAGAGTAACCAGGCTGCGCACTAGAAAAATCTGTGAGGATAGGGTAACGGTAGAATCATTTTTCCATAGGCAACAGAGCTCCAACAGCTCCTATGCTTCTATGCAAGGTCTATGTCTGTGTCAAACTCTCTTGCACGTTTGGCTGCAGGAAGCATCTTCTCAATCTCTTCATATCCCTTCCGCCTTGTCTTCCCACATGGAGCAGAAGTGCATTGTTTCTGCTAACAGTTAGACCTTTAATGCCCACCGGGAGGGGGGTGTGTGAATAATGCAGCTCCTCTATAAAGCCATTATCCTCTGTGGGTCCCATCCCCATCAGTTATATCAAACTTGATTTTGAGCGGTGAGTGTTAACCACTGTACTAAAAACCATAATTAAAAACTCAACTTTCCAGCTAAAGCAGTATTTACTATCCATGATTACAATACAAGCCATATAGAACCCTCTTTGAACAAATTAAGCACACTTAACACCATTAAATGCTGCATCATGGTGTCTAGAGAAGATTTCCCCTGAATGTTTTTATATAGTGCAGTCTAATAGTATTACAACAAGACTGCTGAATAATAGACTCTAAATGTATTGCAAGAGCACTCACTAATGAAGACGCACAGACTAATGTTTGAAACAAATGGCTGAAAGGGCTGCAGCTTTACTATGTGAAGTTAAATGACATAACTGGAAGTCAGAAAGCCCTGGCAGTATTTGTAAGCTGGAGAAACAGTATTCCTTTTACTATCATTGGCCTTGCACCTTACTCCTAACTATGTATGGATGCTGGTATTACATAACTCTTCTGCTATCCCAAGCAGTCTAATACTACTACCTCCCTGGCCACTCGATTACAGACCTAAAAGTCGCAATATTACAACCAAAAAACCTTCAAAAACAGACTCCAACAAGAGACTGCTGAATTGGAATTAATTTGCAAATTGGACACCATTAAATTAGGCTTGAATAAAGACTGGGAGTGGATGGGCCATTACACAAAGGAAAACTATTTCCCCAGGCTTATTTCCCACCCCCCACCCCAGTTCCTCGTATCTCCTTGTCAATTGCTGGAAATGGGTCATTTTCATTACCATTACAAACAGTTTTTTCTCTCCTGCTGATAAAAGCTCACCTTAACTGATCACTCTCCTTATAGTGTGTATGGTAACACCCATTGTTTCATGTTCTGTGTGTGTGTGTGTGTGTGTGTGTGTAGATAGATAGATAGATCTTCCTACTGTATTTTCCACTACATGCATCCGATGAAGTGGGCTGTAGCCCACGAAAGCTTATGCTCAAATAAATTTGTTAGTCTCTAAGGTGCCACAAGTACTCCTGTTTTTTTCTGAATGTTCTGTGATCTAGGCTGCCTAGTGCTGTGCAGGAAAAGCGTGTTAAGAGAGAGATGCAGTTTTAAAGGCACAGAGCCAGCCTCTTATATAGGGTTGCCAATTTTGGTTAGACGTATTCCTGAAGGTTTCATCACATGACGTAATCTTTAATTAAAGATTAATCTTTAATTCCTGGGGAATCCAGGAGAATCCTGCAGGGTTGGCAGATTTACTCTTGTAAAAAAGAACTGTTTACAGGAAATGCAGTATTTATCATATCCAAAAGGCTTGTTCAGTTGGCCAGTCTTGTTTAGGTATAAGTATTTTGAAATACAAAAATATAGCCTTACATTTCCTGAGCAGACATACGATGGCTTACTTTTCAGTATTGTCACTTTAAAACCTGGTGCCTAAATTTAAGCTCTAAAACTTCAAGGGTTTTTATATCTTCAAATGAACGATGTGAATTTTTTCTACAGTTTATCACTCTTAGAATGATTTTCTGTGGATTGTATTAATAGAACTGCGTAAAACTATAAGAAATAACGAATAAAATATTGATGAATTTGCAACATTGGGAGCTTAAACTCAAAATAGTCAGGGAATGCGAAACATGATTCTCCTAGTAATACCAGCTCAGCACAGATTACATGTTAACATATCCATTTAAATCTACCTAGTAATCAGAAATGAGTAACTTCATGGTAATGACTGTGACTATAAATTTTTAAAGAAATATCTTAGCCCAGTTTGAGAGGGTGAACACCAGCAGTTCTAGATCTCCAAGATTTCTGCAAGACCAAGGTGTTAATTTCCCCCCCCCCCCCCTCTGCTTGCAGACAACTCCAGCACAAAATTAGTGAACCATTTACCATTCAGGAGTCCTTGGTACTCTCATTATTCTTCGAGTGATTGCTCATGTGTATTCCACAGTAGGTGTGTGTGTGCTTGCCACGTACACCAATGCTGGAAGTTTTTCCCCTAGCAGTACCCATAGGGGAGTGCCCCTAGCGACCCCTAGAGTGGTGCCTCTATGGCACGGTATAAGGGGCACTCACGCTCTTCCCACCCTCAGTTCCTTCTTGCCGCCAGTGAAGGTGCATTGGAACTGCTCTGCTCCAGCTTGTCTGCAGATTTCCTCTAGAACTCTTGTTCATTCGTAGTAGTAGTACCTGTAGTTGAAGTAGTTTAGATTAGTATTAGTTTAGTTTAGTGAGCCCGGGTCGGGGCGTGCCCTGTGCCCCGGGCTTTTAAGTCGTGCAACACTTGCAGGCAGTTGATGCCAGTGGGTGACCCGCATGCAGACTGTTTACGCTGCCTGCGGGAAACCCATCTCAGCAATCGCTGCAAGATTTGCAGATCTTTCAAGCCTTGGACCAAGAAAGAAAGAGACATTCGGCTCCAAGACATTCTGATGAAGTCGGCGTTGACCCAGACTCCAGTGCGCTGCTCCGAGTCGGCATCAGTGCATAGTGACCCTTCGGTGCCTTCCACCAGTTGGCACCGCTCCCCGTCTGCGGGGCACGCCAAGAAGGCTAAGTAGAGGTCTTCTCCGCTGAGGCACTGGAGCAAGACCGGGAAAGAGACTAGACCCACGTTGGGCAGTTCTCGGTCCCCGTCAGCCTCCAGGCCTCCGACTCAGGTTGAGCAGAGTAGCCCGGCCTAGTCAGCGCAAGTTTCCCTGGATGTCTGGGTGCCCTTCATGTCGGAGGTCCAGCAAGCAACCTGGGACGTTATGTCTCTGCCGGTACCAGGGGCACTGCCACCATTGGCTCCCCGGTCCAGAGGCAAGCCATTGCTTGGATCGCCGCAGTCGCCTTCTGGTCGGTACCGTTCGTGGTCGAGGGAATGTTCCCAAAATCGTTCACCGCTCAGCGACCGTCCAAGCGTAGTCCACGCCCGTCACCGTCGACCCCCACCAGGTTGTCTAGCTGGGTTCCAGCTGACGGGTTCCAGGTACCACTCCACCTCAAGGGACCATAGACCTTGTGAAGGAAGCGGGCCCCGTTGAGAATGAGACAGATGGCACCGGAGGTCCTCGTCTCCGAGAGGCTACCATAGCCCATTGCGAGACAGGCGTCGACGCCGTTCCCGTTCGTCGTCTCGCTCCAGGACCCTGCTGCGGCACCACTCCCGCAGTCCCAGACGTCGATCGCTGGCGCCTCGTCATCCCAGAGCCACCCTCTGGAGCTGATCATGGAGCAGCTGCTATCAGTGGTACAGTTCCTTCACGTCAGGATCACGGTCTTGTGATAGGCACCATCCTGGACGCCACCACTCCTCCCGGTGCAGTGACAGTGGCAGATCATATGCCAGCCCGGCCTCCCTTCATAGCTGTCAGTCGATGGGACAGGCTAGTCAGGCTAAACAGGTGCCGTGGCACCGGGCTCCTTGGCCGGCACCATGGTACCAATGGGCCCCGTGGCCCCTGACTCAGCCCCCGGTGGGGGCTCGCTCAGTGGCTAGAGCCTCAGAAAGACTGTCGGCCTCCCTTTCCCAGCCTCCCAGAAAGGAGTTGGTGGGACGTGCATCTTTGGTTCCATGCCCGGAGGGCGACCAAGTGGTAGGACCTCCGGTACCGGTGCGTACGCAGACTACCGTGCCTGCATCCTCACCCTCCCATGATGAGGCTATTACGGCCCCTCCTCCCTCTGTTCCGCAGGAGGACTCTAAAGCCCACCAGGAACTATTGAAAAGGGTGGCATCAAGCCTCAACCTTCAGGCCGAGCAGGTGGAGGAACCCTCGGCTTCCCTCTTCAACGTCCTGTCAGCCTTGGTACCGTGCAGGGTTGTCTTTCCACTCCACGAAGGCGTGGCAAAAATTTCAAATGTCTTGTGGCAAACCCCGGCTTCCTTGCCCCACATCTCTAAGAGGGCAGAATGAAAGTACTTTGTGCCCACCAAGGGGCATGAATACCTGTACCCCGCCCTGCCCCCAACTCCCTGGTGGTCGAGTCGATCAACCATAGGGAGAGGCAGGGCCAACCAGCCCCTACTACGAAAAATAAAGACTCAAGGAGGCTGGACTTATTTGGGAGAGAGGTTTATTTGTCCTCGAGTTGCCAGTTAAGGGTGGTGAACCACCAGGCTCTCCTGGGCCGGCATGAGTTCAATCTGCGGGGCTCTCTACCCAAATTCGAGCACTCCCTCCAAGAGCGTGACAAGGAGGAGTTCAAAGCGCTGGTGGAGGAGGGCACAGCGGCGGGCAGGGCAGCGTCGGATGCTGCGGATACAGCTGCAATGTCCATGAGAAGGGCGTCGTGGCTCCTGCTGTCCAGTGAGGCGCAGAACTCCCTGCAGGACCTCCCGTTCGATGGCAAGTCCCTGTTTGCGGAACAGACGGACGTGAAGCTGCACAGCCTGAAAGATTCCCACACTACGCTTAAGACACTTGGCCTCTGTGTCCCGGCTCCAGCCAGGCCCAAGTTTAAGCCGCAGCAGGCTCCCACCCAGGCCACCCACTCTAAATACGAGCCCCCTTATAAAAAGTCATGGGACTATAAGAAACGCCCGCAGAGGCAGTCCCCGTCTGTCCCCAATCCTGGATCCTCCAAGGGTAAACAGGCGGGGAAATGTCAGTTTTGACGGGACGCCTGGGAGCAACCTACCAGTTCACACCAGGGATCCACCCGCAATAAAGCTTCCCTTCTCCAATCGGTTGTGTGCTTTTCTCCCAGAGTAGTCGTGGCTGATTTCGGACTGTTGTGTCCTCAATACCATCTCCCGGGGCTACACCTTCCAGTTTACCTCTACCCTGCCCAACCACCCTCCGCCCCCTGTCCCTCCTGGGAGATCCCTCTCACGAGGCTCTGCTAGAGCAGGAGCTGGGGTGGCTCCTTGGCTTAGGAGCGGTGGAAGTGGTGCCAGTGGAGTTCAAACGCAAGGGGTACTACTCCTGCTATTTCCTTATCCCGAAGGCCAAAGGGGGGCTCAGGCCCATCTTGGATCTGCGAGGCCTGAACTAGTACATGGTAAAGCTCAAGTTTTGCATGGTCTCTCTGACCTCCATCATTCCTTCCCTGGATCATGGGGACTGGTACACCACCCTCGATCTGCAGGACGCTTACTTCCACATTCATATATTCGAGGGGCACAGGTTCTTCCTCCGTTTCACGGTTGAGCGGGAGCACTACCAATTTATGGTCCTCCCGTTTGGCCTGTGCACTGCTCCCAGGGTATTCACAAAGTGCATGTCTGTGGTGGTGGCCTACCTCAGATGTTGTGGGGTCCAAATCTTCCCCTATCTGGATGACTGGCTGGTCAAGGGCAGCTCCCGGTCGCAGGTGTGGGATCACGTGGCATTTCTCCTGTCACGTGTGCCACCCTGGGCCTGTGGGTGAACGACACCAAGTTCACGTTAGTCCCGGTACAGTGCATAGAATTTATCAGGGGCAGTCCTGGATGTGACATTAACCAGGGCCTACCTCCTACCAGACAGATTCGAGACCCTGAAAGGGCTCATCGACACAGTCACAAAGTTTCCTGTGACGACAGCCAGAGTGTATCTCCAGTTCCTGGGTCACATGTCGGCATGCACATATGTGGTTCGCCATGCCAGACCCAGGATGAAGCCCCTCTAGCTCTTGTTGGCCTCGGTGTTCTCCCAGGCCAGAGACAGGATGGACAAGGTCCTCACTGTGCCCGGGCCGGTGATCACCTCCGTACAATGGTAGTCCTCCCCGGTGAACATGCTCCACGGGGTCTCATTCAGGGGCAGGTCCCCGTCGGTGGAGCTGGTGTCCAACGCCTCGGACCTGGGGTGGGGAGCCCATGTGGGGGACGTTCAAACCCAAGGTCTGTGGTCCACACAGGATCTTGCCCTGCATATAAATGTCAAGGAGCTCAGGGCAGTCCAGCTGGCATGCGTGGCCTTCCGCTCGCACCTGGAAGGCAGAGTGGTCAGGGTTCTCATGGACAACACTGCCACAATGTTTTACATCAACAGGCAAGGTGGGGCCCGCTCCTCTGCCCTCTGCCAGGAAGCCCTCAGGCTGTGGGACTTCTGTATAAGTCACGACATTTGCCTACAGGCCTACCACCTATCGGGCGCCCGGAACTCGTGGGCGGATTGCCTGAGCCGAAACTTCTCCTCTCCTCACGAGTGTTCTCTACATCCACAGGTGGTGCTCAGACTTTTACAAGCGTGGGGAACTCCCCAGGTGGACTTGTTCGCGACCGGTAGAACCGCTGGTGTCCCAGGTTCTGCTCCAGGGGGAGGCAGGGAGACACGCAGGTTGTATCTCTGTTGCCTTCCTCCTATCCTGGTCAGGCCAGCTTCTCTATGCCTTTCCCTCCTGCGAGCCCGCTGATCGGCAAGGTTCTGGAGAAGATAAAGACGGACGGAACCAGGGTCCTCTTGATTGCCCCGGTGTGGCCCAGGCAACATTGGTACAAGACCCTCATGAGCCTGGTGGTCATCCCACTGTGGCCATTGCCATCCCGCCCGGACCTGCTCTTCCAGGACCAGGGCCCCCTCCTCCACCCCAATCTAGCGGCACTCCACCTCACGGCGTGGCTGCTCAATGGTTAGGCTGGGAGGAAAGGACGTGCTCGGAAGGGGTTCAGCGCGTCCTCTTGGAAAGCAGGTGACCCTCCACACGTCGAGCCTACTTGGCAAAGTGGTCTCGGTTTTCCCGATGGGCGGCTGAGCAGGGTGTTTCCCCTGTGGCTGCCCCGATCCAGCTCATTTTAGACTATCTCCTTCACCTTAGAGCCCCCAAGGCCTGGCACCCTCATCCATCAAGGTGCACTTGGCCATATTGGCCTATCACCCGCCAGTGCAGGGGCACACAGTATTCTCCCATGCTATGATTAGCCGATTCCTTACGGATTGGACCGTCTCTTCCCGTATGTTAGGCCCCAAGTTCCGCAGTGGGACCTGAACTGGGTGATGTCCTGGTTGACGGGTCCCCCCTTTGAGCCGTTAGCTACATGCTCTTGGTCACAGCTCTCGTGGAAAGTAGCCTTCCTGGTGGCGATCACATCAGCTAGACAGGTCTCGGAACTCAGGGCCCTGACCTCCGAGCCGCCGTACATGGTGTTCCATAAAGATAAGGTCCAGCTCCGCCCACATCCTTCGTTCCTCCCGAAGGTGGTCTCCACCTACCAGATGGGTGAGGATATTTTCCTGCTGGTCCTCTGCCCCAAGTCCATGCGTCCAGTGAGGAGCGCTGCCTCTACACGCTGGATGTGAGACAGGCTCTGGTCTTTTACCTGGAACGGACTAAGCCGTTCAGAAAGTCTTCGCAGCTGTTCATCGCCTCGGCCGAATGCATGAGGGGTCGGCTGATATCCACTCAGCAGCTCTCCAACTGGATCACCTCGTGCATCCATACCTGTTGCTACTTGGCAGGAATTCCCCCGCCGTCAATTGTGAGGGGACACTCGACTAAGACGTAGGTCCCGTCGGCTGCCTTTTTAGCCCATGTCCCCATTCAGGACATTTGCAGGACTGCCACATGGTCTTCAGTTCACACATTCACCTCGCATTATGTGATCATCTCCCAGACCAGGGAAGACACTAGGTTCGGCAGGGCTGTGCTCCGTCCCGAGAGTTTGTGAACACCTACCCACCTCCAACAGATATAGCTTGGAATCACCTACTGTGGAATACACATGAGCAATCACTTGAAGAAAAGACAGTTACCTTTTCTGTAACTGATGTTCTTCGAGATGTGTTGCTCATGTCTATTCCACATCCCGCCCTCCTTCCCCTGTGTCGGAGTTGTCTGGCAAGAAGGAACAGGGTGGGGGAGTGCGCAGCGCCCCTTATACCGCACCATAGAATCGCCACTCCAGGGGTTGCTAGGGGTGCTCCCCTACGGATACTGCTAGGGGAAAAACTTCTGGCAGGGGTGCACGTGGCGAGCACACACACCTACTGTGGAATAGATATGAGCAACACATCTTGAAGAACACCAGTTACAGAAAAGGTAACGGTCTTTTTCACTGTTTGCCTCTTAGAGGTGCTTCTGCAGAACTCTGATTGTAAACCCACAGATTTCATATGCATGGCTGAAAATATAGGGTTATATTAAGAACTGAGTTGCCACCTTATCTGTCTAATTGTTATAGTATCCTGGTGCTAGATATTTTCTGAGCAATTACTCTGATTGCCATTAAATGTAGTTTTTTGTAGTCTTAGTAGTATTCTCGTAGTTGGCTGAGTCACTAGCATGGCTATTCTTCATAAGATGCTGAGCTCTACTGGCAGGGTTTTCAAAATGTCGTGTCTTCTGGGATTTTTCAGCAGTAAGGAGATGCTATGGTATGGGTGTTCTTGATATTTCCCATCATTAATAGAACTATGTAAGCTAATAACATGAATCACATATTCACAAGGAAAACTAAATATTAGGTTTACTTCCCTTTGTCTGCTTTAAAAAAAAATTGTAATTGACAGACGAATCCAGGAAAGGGATAAACAGTGGCTTGATCGAGTGCAACAGGAGGAAGAGTACCAGCGGCAAAAAAAAATTCAAGAAGATGAAAAGCCAAAAAGGGAAGAAATAATTAAGAAGACAGACAGTGAGGATAAGGGCAAACAGGAAATGCAAGATAAATTGAATAAGCTTTTCCATCAACATCAAGAGCCAGCCAAGCCAGCCATCCAGGCGCCCTGGTCAAGTGCAGGTATGGAAGAGTAAGGAAATCTATTGCATACAGCTGCTAAAACATAGACTCCTCCTCCTTACGTCCTGGCTTCTTATTCCGTATGTTGGATATTCTGTATTCAAACTAAGTCACTAATCTTGTTTAAATAAATGGTTTAAGGCTTACATTGTCCACTGTGCATCACTTCTGGGCACTGTTGCTCTCCCTACAAGTGTGGAATTTAATAGAAGTCACATAGGAAGTGAAGGGGACTGGATGAGATGCATCATGCAGCTTGGAGAAGAGAATTTAGTTGTAAGCTGGTGCTTGTCTCCAACAAACTATTATTTCTCAAAACAATGAGATAAAATAATGTTGCTATGTTTCACCTTTTAGAGGCGAAATTCCACTTCAAAAATAACTTTCTTCACCCCTGTGTACAGTTTGTATGCTAGTCTATAACATCTGCTTTGGGATCCTTCAAAGTAGAGGCAGTATGTAACTAGCTAGTCACATACAATTTAAAAAAAAAAATCCAAATTGTTTGGAAAAAACCTTAAAACCAGTTAAGGGGGAATAAATACAGTAGATGTTATCCATCAGCCATATAGTATTTGCCAGATGCGATTTAACGAGGCTGTAAAAGGTCACTATATGGAAAATGACCATCTATACCAGGAATTTACTGATCAAGTTAATCCATTACGTCGGTGCAATGCTTCAAAACAAAACAGGGAAAGTTGTAAAATCATTGTACATGGTTTTAAATGCAGTTATTTTCTATATAAATAGCTGTGTGTTTCATAAAAGCTAAAAGCATATTATTTTAAATAGGTGGTGCTAAAGGAGAAAATAGAGAGAAAATGTAAGTTTAATTATTTGTTTGCTTATTTCCCCTTATGTAAAATGGGGATAGTACTTACTCTGCCTCTCAGGGGCATTGTGATAATTAACACTTTGCCTCTCATTTTTTTTACCTCTCTTCTTCTAAAGTGCTTCACAAACATTTTTGTTTAGTTTTTAATATGTATTTTTCTTCCTCTATATATAGAAAAAGCTCCACTAACTATTTCTGCTCAGGAGGATGTAAAAATAGTATATTATCGGGCATTGTATCCTTTTGAAGCCAGAAGCCATGATGAAATCACTATTCAGCCAGGTGACATAGTCATGGTAAGAAGAGTGTGATGTTGCTTGGAAAACTGTACTTTGTTTTACATCTCTGCTTCTGTTTTTATACCAGTATTTTATTCAACCTAACTTTGAATTTACATATACCACAAGTATTACAAGCAAGTTGTAAAGACTGAAATGTACAGTATGTGCTATCATTTATTATCTCTGCTGTTAGAATAATGAGAGAGGCAAGGTGGGTGAGGTAATATCTTTTATTGGACTAACCTCTATTGGTGAGGGAGATAAACTGTCAAGCTCTCACAGAGCTCTTCTTCTAGTCTGGGAAACTTAGGTCTGTAATGTAGGACTGGCCTATGTCAGTATAACTATATTGCTCATGGATGTGGAACTTCTACTGATACAGCTACTGCCAGGGAGTGGATTAACTACGCCAACTGGAGAAGCTCTCCGGTTGGCATAGTAGTGTCTTCACTAACATGCTACAGTGGTACAGTTGCACCTGTGCAGCTGTGCCGCTGTACATGAAGACAAGACCTTACTCAGAGTGTCATAGCTAAATACAAAATAGAACAGTTTACCATAAATAGTAACACACATTTCAAGGGAGCGTGCAAGGTGAAATTGCCTGTTAACACCCCTCTAAGGCACAGGGAGGAAAGGGGGGTTGTTAGTGGGTTATAGATTGTTGTGCTAAACCATCAATCCAGTGTCTCTATTCAGTCCATGATTTTTAGTGACTAGTGAAGTTAGAATTTAAGCTCCCGGGCCATCTTTTGAAAGTATTGTGCAGATTTCCTTTGAGGATGAGGACTGAGAGGTCAGATGTAGAGTGATCACTTTGTGAAAAGTGTTCACCACAGGTGATGTGGCATTTGTGTCTGATCGTTCTCCTGTGAGTTCATTCGAGAGCTTAGTGATTGTCTGGTTTCACCCACAGATTTGCTATTGGAGCATTTAGTGCACTGGATGAGGTACACGATATGTTATGATAGGTATGTGTAGAACCCAGGGATCTTGAAAGGTGCATTTTGGAGAGTGTTGATCATTGTAGCAGGTTTTGCATCTGTTTTTCTGGCAGGGTCTGTTGACGCTTTCATTTGTCCTAGCGTGTGGGGAGCTTGCTTCTGATTATGAGCTTTGAGAGTTTGTGGGGGCGGGGCGTTGTTTGGAGGTTTGAAGAGAGGGTTCAGAAAAGATTTCTTTCAGGATGGGCTCCCCATCGAATATGGGTTGTCGTTGTTTGATAATACCTGTATGGGTTCCAGTATGGGGTGGTAGGTGACAAGTAGGGCTGTACTGTCGGGGAGGGGCAGTTATTTCTGTGTTTTGAAGCAGGTTCTGTTTGGGTGGCCTGTTCCATGATGCGATCTACTTCTCTGGAGTGTCCTTGTTTGGTGAAGGCAGTTTTGAATGTATTATGGTGTATATCCTAGACTTTCTCCTCAGAGCATATTCTGTGGTTTGAGTGCCTGCCTGTAGATTAGATTTCTTGGTGTGTTTCAGGTTTTTACTGGGTCTATGAAGATAGGTATAGTGATCTGTGGGTTTCTTGTATATGGTTGTTTGTAGGGTTCCATTGTTGGAAGCTGATTGTGGTGTCCAGGAAGTTGGTGCTGGTGTGGGAGTGTTCCAGAAAGAGTTTAATGGACTTTTGGTGGTTGTTGAAATTGTGGTAGAAATCTCTGAGGGAGTTTGTCGTCCATCCAGAGGATGAAAATATCATGAATGTATTTCAGTTTTTGTGGTGGATTTGTCCAGAAATTCTTCAAGTTGGCCCATGAAGAGTTTTGCATATTGGGGAGCCATCTTAGTACCCAGGATGTTCCCATGGTTTGGACAAAATGTGTTATTGAATGTAAAATTGTTATGAGTGAGGATGAAATGGATGAGTTTGGCGATGTGTTTAGGATGCATATCTGAGGGTTGTCCATGGTCTTGTAAATATTAGAGGTAAGCAGCTATGCTGTCATTGAGGGATGTTGGTGTATAGGGAAGTGACATTCATGGTGGCAAAACTGATTTCTGAGGGAGGTGGTTAATGTTGCGGAGTTTGTGGAGGAAGTTGGTTGTGTCCTGGAGGAAGTTGGCTCTTTGTGTGTAGAGTGATTTGAGGATGGTTTCTATGAGTCCCAATAATACTTCATTAAGAGTGCTGTGGCCAGATATGATGCGTCTGCCTGGGTTCCCTTGTTTGTGTATCTTGGGAAGCACATAGAAGGAAATCACGGGGGAGGAGTTTGTAGAATTTCTCTTGGAGTTGTTTGGGGAAGGATTTGATGATATCCTTAAATTTATGGGTTAATTATGGTGTGCTGTTGTCTGAGTTCTTTGTAGTAGGTAGTGTCGGAGAGTTGTCGGTTGGCCTCAGTGTAGTCATCGTGGTTGAGGACTATGATGGTACCCACTTTGTCTGCTGGTTTGATCACTGGTGGTTAGATTTCAGGGACTGTATAGCTGTTCTGTCAGCAGTGGAGAGATTGTGGTGGATGTGATGTGATAAGATTAGAATAATGGTCAGTTTTCTTAAAGTTCATTATAATGCAAGGTATAGATACAGTTTGCTCATCAGCTTTATCAGTCTTAGTATAATAACTCAGCTCTAAATGAGTTTGGTGACAGGGAAGTCCAAAGTGTCTGAACAGGTTCCCAAAGTCAACTAGTCTACAGTGAGACATTTGGTCTTGAAGACAAATAAGTGACACAATCATCACTGTCATAGTCACTTCTGAGGATGGTTGCTGTACCTGGAGGTCAGAACAGAGTATTAAAGATTTGTTTGGGCTATAAAGCCTATCTAAAACTGTAGTACTAAAACAATGCAAACTATTCTAATTCCAATTTAAAAAAACTCAACTATATTAAGAGAATGTTACGGTTAAATTAATGCTATGTTAAACACTTATTCTGAGTTAGGAAATGACTACATTAAGGTCACAATCTATATGTTATGAACTTTAATTACATGATGACCATTTCTCCAATAATATATTTTTTCTACAATTTCTACTTTGTCATAATGATCCAGTATAGGTTTTTTTACTTGTTCATACAATAACTTTTCCTCTCAAACATTTTCCCCTACTTAAAAATGGCTGAATTGTTTTGCTGAAACACCTTAAAAATTATTTTTTCAGGCAGGGACAAAGTAGAGAAAATGTCAGTCTGACAAAAGGAAGTTTCAGAAAGTGATAAGCAACTGAAAACATTGTTGGGAGTCTAAATGGAATGGAAATGCTTATACATCTTTAATTGTAGTGGTTGGTACCACTGGGATAAATCTGCCTAAAAATACTGTGGAAGTATAACTTGCACTCTTTGTAATTCCTAAATCTTTTAAAAATTGTAACTGCAATTGTCAGTAACTATATTTATTAATGTTTAAGAATATCTGAATAATTGGAATAAGCGTTATTAATATTGTAACATGCAAATGTCATTTTACAATTTAAAAAAATTCTCAATGAAAATATTACGTAAAAATCTAGTTAATTTATGAAAAACTATGAAGCAGAAGCATTTTGACTTTAATTCACTACTTGATCTTCCTATCATAATGAGTTCTTTTTTAAAAAAAGCTGTCACACTCCGGTAAACTTCAGTTGGGTTTTGGAAAAATAAACTTTCTAAACTGTCATATCTTAATGATATCTAGACATTAGTAAAAAGAAGCTCTGATCAACCTTTTCTTCCTTTTTGATTTATTCAGCAATATCACAATCTGGTGTTCATGACATCATGAAGATTGGATTGTGGCATTACTGAATGATTTAGGAAGAGGCCCAAAACCCAATTGAAGTGCAGTAATTTCACTGAAATGTTGTCACTTATCCTTTAGTAAAGAAGTGAGGTTGGCAAGTCATCAGTCAAATGAGAAAGTATGCAGGCATGTGGGGCTCTGTAGGTTATTGAAGAAAGTATTAACTGGATTATTCCAGTCTCAGGGAATAAAATGTTTGCTAGAGGTACAGGCATACACTGAGCTTTGCTTGAGGAAGACTAAACTTCAGTTTACTAAATGGCTCAGGGGACATAATGAAATGTTGGAAAATCAGTATTCTGATTTCAGGGGACACTTCTGAATTTCAGATCACGTTTTGGATAATCTGCGTTCACCTGTACATGACTTTTTAGGTTTCGCTTTTAGTTTATAACAGGGAAAAACTGGCCTCTGGCCTTGGCTTATTTTTATTTAAATATCTTTAATTACTGTCAGAGCTAACAACTGATTCTAGTGGGATTGCTCTCCTGCTCTTTAGTAATTGCTTAATTTGTGAAATGTGTTATAATTCTGCCTTACTTTCAAATCATTGCTTTCCTCCTGGAGGTTAAAAGGGAATGGGTAAGTATGCTGTATGACTGTTAAGAAGTCTGCACAATCTTTTAATACATTTTTATAAATATAGCTTTACTGTCAAGTTACATGTTGTTGTTTTTTCAATTTATCTAGGGTAAAATTTTTGAGAGACTTAAGTCCCGTTGTCTAAAGTTACTTAAGCTCTTAAGTGCCTACATCACTTAAGCATTCAAAAAAAAATGGCATGTCATGCTTCTAAAAGGTGTAAGTCAATTATAGTTTTTGGAGAGTAACAGTTTGCAAGCTTATGTGTTAAGATATGTCTAAGATCCTATATATCAGGGATTGGCAACCTTTGGCATGCGGCCCGCCAGGATAAGCACCCTGGCAGGCCAGGCCGGTTTGTTTACCTGCTGCGTCCACAGGTTTGGCTGATCGCTGCTCTCACTGGCCCAGGCCAATGGGGGCTGCAGGAAGCGGCGCAGGCTGAAAGTTGTCGATCCCTGCTATATAGGCTGGCCTTATGACCGTTTAAATGCAAGTTAAACTCTGGTTAAACTTTCAGCTTGTCTAAGCCAACCAGTATGGACTGGGGTAAAACGAGCTAATAACAATCAAGTTCTAATGTTGATGAAGGCCTATAGTGCTGTGATTTGGATTGGTCCGTGCTGGCTGGTGAGCACTATCCAGCTACAACTGGAATCCTGCCTCACTTCTAACTACTAGTATTTTGAGGGAACACAGTTAAAGCATGGTTCAGTCTGACAGTGCAGACAAGAGTTAGGCTGTGTGTTACCATGTTCCGGAGCCGTGCTACCGCCTTGACTTTAACAGGGCTGCAACATGGTTTGAAGAGTTGGTTGAAACGCTGTTTGCCCTGTGAGACTGAACTGAGCTTTAAGTGCTCTCCAGCTCTCTGGTAATTTAAATTCCTTTTCCACCTTTGCTGTAATGTATGTGTGGAACTGCAGGACCTGTGTGGAAGGGGGCATTTAATTTTTAGGGGGTAGACAAATAACCAAAGGGTTCAGGAAGTATGTACCAGATACAGATGCTGGCTCTCTCTAATACTGGGATATTTGGTTATATATTCATGGTCTCCCATTGAATCTGTGTGCATGATGGGAATACAGGTCAGAGTTGAGTTAAAGTACGTCAAATAAAATTTTTATTTATGTTTTCTGTTGTTTAACTTTTTTATTTTTACCATTTAACTTGGAGTTTTTGGCTTTCCAAGTTCCTTAAACTTTAAACATATTTTTAAAGATTATTTTCGTATAAATTGTATTTATAATTATTTACAGCCTTTCCTACAGCTTAACCATGCATTTGTCTTGGATTGATAATACTTTTGAACCTAGACAGCCCCTTCCATTCCAGGCTCCCTCTCAAACTGATAAATTTCTAACTTCTATTTCATTAGCACTCTGTATGGAGGAATGCTGTTTATCTTTCCTTTTGACTGGATATTTTTCTAGTGGAGTGGATGTTAATGAGTTCATTTGTTTTCCTTTGGGTTGGGCATCTTTCCATCCCCTCCCCTAGCACCAAGCTGAAGTTCCTGAGCAGATTCTGATGGAACTAACCATCTCCTGTGTACTTCAGTGTTTTGGAATGAATTTGCAAGTAATTCCATGAAGAACACTTGGATTATTGATCTTAGTGGCCTGGGTGTTAGAGGAACGTAATTCAGGATCAAATAGCTCCATTTCTGCCCAGAGCCTAAAGCAATTTCATAATAATGCATAGTAGTCTGTAGTCAGTCAGTTTTGTCAACCGATGGCGATGGAGACTATTATTGTTGTTTTGTAATATGTCGGAGCCTAGAGATCTATGCCCCGTTATGTTAGGTACTGCACAAACATAAGAAGATGGTCACTGCCTGGAAGATTTTACATTCTGAGTAGTAGTAAGGGTTTCATTCATCTTCTAAGATGAAAGTCAGCTTTCAGGAAAGTAGATTTTAAAAAGAAACGGATAGTGTTTTAGCAGATAGAATATATGGTTGAAAAAAGATATCTAATGGTGGCATTTGTTTTCAATCTGATTAAATGCCAGAGGTAACTGGATTTCTAATTTTTTTTTTTTTTTTTTTTTTTGTCATTGAGTGTTCTTGTGAAGTCTTACAAAAGCTGCTTCTTTGAAGTTCTACAGTGCTATACTTTAAACTTTTAAACAGGTCACCTACCCTCTATAAAGCTGGGAAATCATAATTTTTTGTAAATGTAAAAAGATGGCTTTTCATGCTTATAGAATATTTCAAAAAAGCTAATGTTGATTGAAGAAACGGAAATTTCATCTGCGTTATTTGTACTGTTTTAAGAATTTGCAGAGTTTTCAATTCTGCTTAAAGAAATCTTTAATCACTTTTTAAAATCATTCTTGTATATTTCTCATCTACTTGTGCAAAAAAAATTTAAGTCATTTAGGCAACTATATCAGTGTGATCCATTTTTAAGAAGCCCTTTTTAGCAGGTTAAAAAGACAGCTTGTGACCTATTGCTGAACTTATTTATTATTGATTTCAATCATCACCTTAGCAATTCCCAAAGAGTGCAAATGATGTCAAATGTTACTACAGTGTGAATTATTCAACTTGAAGAGTCAGATGCTGATATTTACTCCCCTCCCCCACCCCATTTGGCAAGATTCACCCTCTACTGTGACCTTCCGTCACTCAGAATGCCATCTCAACATGGTATTCAGTGCTGCTGCAGTGGAAATTTTGCTCTGCACTGCAGCAAAGTCACACTGGACTAGTCAAGCATGCAGTCCATTTATTTCTGTGTTTGCTGTGAATTAATAGAACTGAGGCAGAGATAGGCCCAACACAAAGCAGAAATAATGGATCGTTTTATGCTAACTGGAGAGTGAGGGATACAAACAGTAGCAGATAGGCAAAAAGTCAACACGTGGCCTAAGGCAGAGTGATCTGTCAGCTGTAGAGGGGAGTAGTCTAGGGACAGTTGCAACCGAACTGGTTGCTTACTATTTCAAATTAAGTAGCTTCCATGCAAAAGAATTTTTCCATCCTTCCTCTAGATTTGCAGAAGTGTCTGCAGTGATTCTGTAAAATGATTCCTTGGCACGATCCCAAGTCACCTTCTGGCTACATCCTGATCCACAATGTGCGAGCAAATCATATTGCGAATCTCCATTGCTCTTCGAGAACAGGAGCAGTGTGCATGTAGGTGGGATCCAGCTGTCTATGCAGGCTTTGAGCCAGAATTGTCCTGTGCTCACTCGCTCTGGAAGTATTCCCCTTTTAGCCTCACAAATGTTTTGCAAGGTAAAGCACACCACACTAATGTGAACTGCATTGGCTGCACTGGCATTCAGATGGGTCCGCAGGCATCACCAGCGAGCTTTTCAGACTCTCAAAAGTGCATTCCGCTACCATTTTGCAGCTACTCTGTACTTGTATTTGCTTTTTCTTAGGTCAGCAATGTTGGGGTACAACTTTGAGCTATGTTGGAAGCGGGTATGCGGGGTCCCCCAAAATAACTGTGGGGACAGAAACACCGTACACAACCTAGTTTTTTCTGCAGAATGAAGTCCCTTTGCGGTACAATCCTGACCTCCTGAGTGCCCTGGTGTCGTGAACCTTTCCTGTGTCCAACATAGGTGTTCATGAACCAACCTCTGTTGTCCACTGAGCCTTGGATAATGAGTGAAGAGTAACCTTTTTGGTTCACATATTCACTGGCTCCTTTTAATGGATGAAGTATTGGAATGTGTGTTCCTTTGATGGTGCCCGCACAGTTTGGAAAGCACATCCTCTGAAATCCTGCTGTAATTTCAGGGACTTTAATTATGGCAACCACCCATGGGTAGATTGCAGTTTTGATAGCATGACAAACCTGTACAACAGTCACCCTGACAGTTGACTTCTCAACCGTGAACTTGTTTGCAATTGACTGACAGCTATGAGGTGTTGTCAGCATCCAAAGGGTGATAGCCACCTGCTTCTGTACTGGTATGGATTTCTGAAACTGAGTGGTCTGCACTGAAGGGTTGGTGCAAGCAACTTGCACAACTCCATGAAGATCTTCCTCATTCGGAATTTCTGCAGCCACTGGTCATCATCCTAGGTTTCCCAACTGATGTGGTCCCACTACACTACGTTGTTTATCTGGGACTAGGAGCAGCAGTCCATCCATGGGTATACTGTTGCAATCCCAGCATTCAACACATCTGTTCCTTGGAAGCTTAGTAAATATTTGTTTGCCCTCTTGGTTAGTCATCTTCAGCATTTCAAATTTTTCTGACCCATTCTATCCATTATCTGGTACTGGACTGCATGAACATTGGTCCCACAAGCAGTAGCAGGAGAAGAACCACATTGTGGACTTGCTCCTTGGCTTCAACGCAGTTTGGCAAAAGGGAGAGATGACCAAGAGCTGCTGATGCCAAATGTGTGAAGGCAGCAACTGTGTGTTGTCAGTACTGGCAACATGCAGCAAAGCGGTTCCCAGAGCATCTCCTGTGACACACAGGACTCCAGGACACCGACCCTGAAATAGCACTACTGTCATGTACTGAAAAGGGGCAGTATGGATGCAGGTATATGCCTGTATGCGCAGGCAGAATATGTGGACGCTGTGTGGGTACAAGGTACATGTTCTAGCAGTATATGGACAAGTACTCAGGGAAGTGCGCAAGTATAGACGTAGCCTGAGATTTAGGCAGTCTTTTTTTCTTTTTCCGTCCCATGCAAATATTTGAATTTGGGGAAGTATTAATTATGAAAAGGATGACTTTGCATTACAGTACTCATGCCATTACACATTTATGTATGCTGTATAAAGTACAGCTGAATAATAAAAAATTATCCAATTTTGCCCATATGACACCTTTATTTGTAACAAAATTTTGAGTTTCCAGTAACTGGAGAAAATTAATCAACTATGAATAGCAGCTGGATTTTTAAGTAAAAATGTTTCTGATGTTTCTGAACCTTGTGATTTAATGTACTTACAGGTGGATGAAAGCCAAACTGGAGAACCTGGGTGGCTTGGAGGCGAACTGAAGGGAAAGACTGGATGGTTCCCTGCAAACTATGCAGAGAAAATACCTGACAACGAAGTTCCAACCTCTGTGAAACCAGTAGTTGACACTACTGTTGCACCTAAAGTTTCTTTGCGTGAAACACCCCCAACTCCAGCAGCTCCAGCTCCAACAGAATCTACTGCAACCACCAACAACTGGGCCGACTTCAGTTCAACGTATGTTTGCTGGTGGTTATCACAAACCAGTACTGTGGGTTTTCAAGCAGTTAACTTGTGACCAGTTAAAATTCATTACATTTCTCATCCACTGAGATTGTGTCAGTAGTTAACCTGGCAAATGAGAGATTTGCAGGAAACTAGACAGCACACTGTAAATCAGGAAGGATTATTCATCTTCAGTAAAACACAACTCCCATCGTAATTTTTTCCCTTTAGTAAACATTTTTTCCTCAATAGGATAGTCCGCAAAAGTTTTGTTTTTGTTCTGTGGCATTTTTTTAATTTAAATTAGGCTTTCCAGTCCAAAGGCATGCTTTCGCCATATCCTCTTAAGCAATCAAGAAGACAAGTACAAAAGCTTGCCCATCTGGCCCTTTTCCCTGACCATATTCAGAATTATTTTACAGCAGAAATCCCAGCATGTCATCCTCCATTTGTTTATATACAAAATATGTGAGAGAGCAGAGTTGACACCTTCTCTTACTTCGTTACCAGCTTGTATTTTACATTAAGATGCTGCTGCTTCTGCTAAAGTCAACCAATTTATTGTTATACAGTAGTACTCCCCTGGTGTGCCTGATGCTATATACATGTAAGACAAGTTTCATGTCCCAAAGATTATATATGTGTATGTTTTATCAGGACAGGTTAGTCTACTATGTAAATAATTGGTTAATCATTTTGTTTAATGAGATAAGGTGTTTTACAATTAGAAGTATGTATTTTACTGAAACATTTGAGTACTTAACACACAGTGCTTTAAAAAGTTTTTACCCAAGAGAGCACAATAGTTCTGAAAGAACCATTTAAACTTGGTGGTAACTTTATGTTGCTCTCCAGACAACTTTTTTTCTGAAAAAGCAATAATATAAGAAAATTAAAACTGAGCTTCCCACTTATTTTTATTTTTTCCCTACCTAAACAAAAGTAGCTCAAGACAAAACTATTCTAATTTTAAGTGAATACTATGCATTTTTATAACTTTGCATAAAAATCACTGTCTGATTTTGGTAGAAAATAAAAAAATACAATAAGTTTCTACTCCAGAGCTTATCGTGTATGATGTTTGTACAGTGCTTAGCACAGTGGGGCCCAATCTGGTTGTGGCCCTCAGGCACTATTACAGTGTTAATGCTTAATAATAATCAATATTTAATTAAGGATACAGGAGCCAGGAATAGAAATTAATATTTAAGGTGAACACTCTCTTTATACTGTTAGGGTTTGTTTCTTTTATTTAACCTAATGGGTTTGTTAAGGCACAGGTGACTATGTGAAGATATATAACCAAAATCAGTTAGTCTCCACATTTTAGTGGCAGTTTTCCATTTTGCAAGCCACGGATAGTGATGGGACTGAATGAACACCTTAATCTGCTGGCTGATTATTTTATTTAAAATGGGCCCAGACGTTCGTGTGGGTGATTGTACAAAACTGAAAAAAAATCCATACTAATTGGAACTGGTTTCCAATCTAAAATCCTCCCAAGCCTACTGAAAGTAGGACTCTCCCACCACTTTTCCCATTCACTTAGTTGTCCTTCCCATAAGCAGCCTGGGAAAATAAGTGTGCTTGGCAGCATTATCTGACAGCAAGGGGAAAGGGTAATATTTCGGAGGCCCTGGAGACAGTAAACAAAATGGCTGGCGTTAATTGGACAATCCAACTAAATTATACATACCTAAGGTCCCTTCCTATAGATCCAACTGGGTCTCAAAGAGCTCCTGGCTCTGAATGATCGCAGCACCATCTGCCTCCCTGTCTTCAGTGATATCTTCTTCATCTGCCAGTTCAAGGGAACCCTCCATTGCAGGTTGTGAGCTGTCCACTTTTATAGGCAGGAAGGCAGGTGGTTCCTGGCTCAGTCTGACAACAAGCTGTTTGTTACACAGGCCTGTCTAAGGGGCAACACCAGACTTAAGGCTGTGTTCCTCTGTCTTCTGGTAAGCCTGACGCAGCTCCTTCTCCATTTCCTGGCATTGGCCCTCATCCCTGCTATACCCCTGGGCCTCAGTGCCCTCAATGTACACTTCCCTTGTATACCTCTTTATTCCTGTTGAAATTATGTAGCTATGCCCGCACATGCTCTTCTCTACCCCACCTTCGCATCAAGGAAATCAAGGACCTTTTCCCTAGACTATACAGTGGCATGAGGATGAATTAGACTTGTGCTTGTCCAACTTTCACAAATACACTTGTACTAGCAGGAAAAGAGGCATTTCCAAAATATATCAGTGACTTTAAAGTGGGGGAGTGGGGTTGGACTTAGTATCACCATGATACCTCAGGAGCATTGTTCAAAAATTAGACAGAATGGGCACTGCTGAGGGGACAGGTGCTAGAAGACTACTTGTACTGGTACAGGTACTTCTGCAGCCATACAAGCATCATGCCAGTAAAACTATACTAGTAGAGGGCTTGTGTCACTGGAGGAACTGATTTAACTTGGCTGGTAAAAGTTGAGGGATTTTTTTGTCAGGACTCAAAACTAAATGTGGATGCATGCAATACTGTGCTGACAGAAGGCAAGTTTTGCTGTTAAAACTTTGTAGTGTAGACCAGGCCAGGAAGTGAACAACGTTGAGCTTTGCCAGACCCACGGGGGTGAAATGCCCTGTCTTTGTCTCACTCTTCCCTTTCTCCACCCCACCTGTTTACTGTGTAGAACTGTTAACTCATACGTGTCAGCTGATGTTAACTCCAATATTATGATGAAAGAGGTAGCTGGGACTCAACTATTTAGGGCTTTTTAGACTTTAGGGTTCTACACTAGCTAGTGAAAACGGAGACAATTGTCTGTTACTTTGTAATTGCAAAAGCAAAAAAATTCAATTGTTAATATATTTAGTTTTAAGTAGACAAAGGTATATAAACTACAGCTGTGCACTGAGCTTTAAAAATGCATAGTTTCAACAGTTAGCACCCAGAGCTTGCACGCTGGGGGAAAAAGAAATTGGACTAATGAAGTCTAAACAATAAGGAATAAGGCAGGAGATTGAGAACAGATAATCATGGTAAGGTGGAAAGTGGGTTCTAATAATCAATTTACAGGATGAGAGGTGATGTTCAAAGGATAAGTGATCACATGAAAAAAATCACTCAGATTATATAGTCTGCCTTATTTTCAGGTGGCCGACCAGCACTAGTGAGAAACCAGAGACTGATAATTGGGATGCTTGGGCAGCTCAACCTTCTCTGACTGTTCCAAGTGCAGGGCAGGTGAGGCAGAGATCAGCCTTCACCCCAGCCACTGTTACCGGATCATCGCCTTCTCCTGTCCTGGGGCAGGTAAGTGGCTATATCTGTGCAGAAATCATACTTTAACCCAGTGTTTTAACTTACGCAAAGTGATGACCAAACATTAATTGACCAGCCCTTGCAACATTCATCTAAGGGAGGTAAAGTATTTCAAGATGAGGAGATGAAGATGTCAAACAAAGCCATGCGGGAAGTGCAATTTGGCATTCTCGGAGTTCTCAAGTAGAGCTGGGTGAAATATTTTTGACACAAAATTTGTCAAAAAAATTCATTTTGGTCAACCCCAAACTATTTGTGAATTTGACACACATTCACCAAATAGTTTTAGGCAGGAAAAAAATGTTCAGGTTAGATTCCCAAAATGTGGTGAAGAAGAGTAGGAGGTGGTGGGGATGGTGTCCCCCATTATAACTCTTATCCCAGTGATTAGTGCACTCAATTGGTTTGTGGGGGTTAGAACCTGAGTTTCCTGCTCTGGAGCAATGATTTGAACCCAGATCTCCCCCTCCCAGCTTTGTGCCCTAACCATTTGGGCTGCATCGCTCTCATTTTTTCCTACTGAAGCTGTTCCATTTTTTATAAAATGCTTGAATAAATTGGGCCAGAGAGAAAGAGAGAGCAACTCTAGTCTGGTGGTGAGGACAGTCACTTGGGAGGAGTGATCTGGGCTCAAATCTCTGCTCCAGATCGGGGATTCAAACCTGGGTCTCCCACATCTCAGGTGAGGGATTTAGATCAGCGGTTAGAAGTTTTATCAGGAGACCAGCATCAACATCCTTTCCTCCTCCAATCATTTTATGACTCTAGCTCTTAAAAAATGCCTGGAAACAAAATGTTTTGGGTCAAACTAGCTTTGATTTGCATAATTTTTGTCTACATTTTTTAATTTATTTCAACCCAATTTGCAAACTTTATTTTTTTTCCAGAACTGCTAGAGAACCGAAAAATCAGTTATTCGCCCAGCTCTATTCCTGAATCCCAATCCTGTGCTCAATCTGTTAGATCACAGTGCCTCAACACTGGCTGAAAAATATGTAGTGCTGGTACATAGATATAGCATTCTGAGATGTGCTAGATATGTAAAACCCGAAAAAGCAAGTAGAATGCAAGATGGCATAATGAATAAGTTATAGCAAAAAGATTCTCTTTATTTTCACTTTTTGTGAGATTTACTATAAGCCCTGGGGGCAAGGCTTGTCTCTTTATTTATAGTGCTTTACATAAATGTGGTAGATGAGACAATTAATTTTTAAAACCTTTTTCTGTGTAGAAAAATTATTAAATATCTTACAGGAGTGTATGCACCAGGCACTTTAATACAAATCTAGAAATACTGGTGGACTGTGTTAATATATCCACTTGATTGTATTTTTTTTTAAATGATCTGTTTGGCTTTATTTGAGTAAAAAGCTTATTTTAATAGAAACAGTCAACACACAGAGCTGTGTCTATAAATGAATGTTGGATTTATTTATTTATTTATTAGCAGCCTTCTTTGCGAAAGACTCTAAGTGATTCACATTTATTTTCTTACCACAATAGGGTGAAAAAGTAGAGGGCCTTCAAGCACAGGCCTTGTATCCTTGGAGAGCCAAAAAAGACAACCACCTCAATTTTAACAAAAATGATATCATCACAGTTCTGGAACAGCAAGACATGTGGTGGTTTGGAGAAGTCCAAGGTCAAAAAGGATGGTTTCCCAAATCATATGTGAAACTCATTTCAGGCCCCATAAGAAAGTCGACAAGGTATTTTGTTTGGTTGCTTTTGTTAGAATGAACAGCATTTTTATTTAATCATTAATATTATGTTGTTCCTATTCAAAATGTTGTGTGTACTTGTACGTTCGTTTTTAAAGTGTTGGCATTGTGTGGCCATATTTGTGTATCTGGTTTCAGATCGGTGTGACTCCGTTTATAAATAAAATGATGAGCTTTGTTTTCTGGCTTCCTCTGTTTTGTTTTTGTTTTTGTTTTTGTTTTTTTTAAACTTCCAGTCCTACCTACAAACTCAGCTTGGGATATGAAAGCAAAGATGGATTCTTCCTGCATCATGTATCGCCAACAACAATTCTGCATTTAGAATTTAGCTAACAATTTTGGCTACACAATGTCAACAAAACTAAAAAGTAGCAAAATCTTACTTACTTTGATAAAATAAGTAAGAATTGAAATACGCGTGGGGTAGGGCTAGTGAGTAAAGAGGTGCCACTTTCCTATATTCACTTTACTAACAAACAGTGTTTTGAAAGATAGTAAGATTGTACTCTAATACAATACATCGTGTGAAAACAATGTTCTAGTTGATAATGAAAACTAGAATGAACTTTACATTTTTCTATTGGGGAGCAGAGGAGAGCACAGCAATTTTTGCTTTCAGTCCAGTTACATGATTTCAAACTGTATTTTGTCATGCTGAGGTTTAAAACTTAAATTTTACTATCTTTTTGCTTTACATGTTGAGATAGTTTGTTCATGGATATAGCTTTTAATGTATTTTTTATTCAAAACATTTAGTTTTGTTAAATTTAGAGAAATTAAGACATTTAATATTTTCTCTTTAAGCATGGATTCTGGTTCTTCAGAAAGTCCTGCTAGTGTAAAGAGAGTAACATCACCAGCAACTAAACCTGCTATGTCAGGCGAAGGTAAGAATTTGGATTGAATGATATTAGTAACATCTTACTGTATAGTTTTAATAAAAGAAATTATATAGTAATAGGAACAAGTTCAGAGCCAGATCCAGTGGGAGTTGGTGGTACTCAGTTCCATTGCAGAATCAGGCCCTCTTACTTTACAAAGTAAGAATTTGAATTACCTCCAGAATTAATTATGACTATAAGGCTATGTCCTGCATGTTTTGTAAAACTGCTCATTTACAGAAGAATAGTATTTTTCTAATTAACTTAGGTACATTAATTTATGCAGTGTTATTTATAAGCAGTTGAGAATCAATCCCATTTTCTGATTGTTTTTAGCCTTCTGCCTACAATAGGAAGGGCCCAGGCCCAGCATATGAAATGCATAAAGGATATATTTTCTTTTAACATACACTGTGTGTGTGTATGCAGTATATGCCATGTAAAAACATGCGTACATGCTTCAAGATAAGCAAGAATATTCATTAAATTAATAAGTTGTCTCCCAAAATTTTAGTTTTTCATTCACAATGTTTCTTTGTGAATAATTTGAATCCTGCGGTGCCTGTTTTCCTATTTAAATGTTGGATAGACCAAAACTTTCGACCTCTTAGAAAGGGAAGACAAACCAGTGCTGATCCCACCATGAGGAAAGGGATAATTATCCAAACAGACATGTATGTACTGTAAATTTTTAATAGTTTTAATTTGTGCTGTCTTATTTGACCCAAGAAGGTTAGATTTAAATTATAAATTAATAGCAAATAATATAAATAAATATACATTAATAGCAAATAACAAGGACTGCACTCAGTGCCTTGAGATAGATATCAGTATTTTTTGTTGTTCCATGTTATTTTGAACATTAAGCACCTTCCATTAATGAACTATTATTAATCGAAAACCATGTGAGTACTTATAGTTGTCTACAAGTTTGTACCTATTTTTTTCATAACAAGATTCTAAATGTGCCAGACCTTTGCCATCATTGGAACCCACACCACTGCTAGCACAGGTATGGCTGCAGTGATACCAAGAAACAGATAAAAAAACTTTTCTTCTGAGATATTGTTGATAAAACTGCTGTCAATATAACAAACTTTTCATAAGACATGTTAGCTTGGTAGAAGTTGGATTCAGTTATTAAACATGTAGGCTCCCTATTTTTTTAGTATTAAAAGTAATATTGACACTAGGGATTTTTTTGGGGTGGGGTGGGGTTGCATTTAAATGGGAGTGAGTCCAGCAATAGTTGTGCCAGTTCAATTCAGTTATTTATATCACTTAATTATTGACCTATAGCATATCTGATTCAAGGTTGAAGGGGGTTACTGGAGTTAATCTGATTCAGAATTGGTTACTTAATTGTCAAAAAAGCACACAAAGCAAGGGATAGGAGCTGTATGCATGTGCACATGTGTGAAAATAAATATATTTTACAAAATAGTAATATCTCTATCAGTCTTTTTAGCAGTGCTTTAATTCTTTATTTTTTAAAACCTCATCTGTACAACTGCAATTTAATAGGAATCATTTGGGGCAATTTTTATCACACACAATGTAGTCTATAGTTTGCCACTGATAATAAAAATTCCACTGTGGAAAGTGGAATTATAGAAGGATGCTAAAATTTGGCTTCCTTGATTTTCAAAGGCAGTTTAAAAGCAAATACAGAACTGCTAAACCATCTCCCTCCCAGTCGTGGCTCTGTAGCTACAACCTGGGATACTGCACGTCTTCTGTCATACGTTCTGTATTTTTCAGTTTGATTAGCTGGATATTTTACACACTGTGCTAAAAGCATATACTTTCAAAAATATTTTTTAAAAATGTTTTGTATGGATTCAGCAGCTTTATAATTTCTTTAGGAAAGGAAACTCGTATATAAGTATTCTTCAGAAACAGACTTTCATGAAAGCTAGTTAGTATTTTAGGTCTGAGGATAGTATTTCCATCTACACTTACTCCCCAACCATTAAACGTGCTATGCCTGCCACTGTTTTCCACAAGCAAAGTGTGTAACACAGAATATTTTCAGAAATCTTTGAATTGTGTAATAGGCATACTAATTCAGAAAATGTTACTGGTTTGTCTGAGATTCTTATTTGCACTCCTAGCTGTACAGGTTTTCATTTAGTTCTGTAATTAAATTACACGTTGCATTTCTCAAGAGCAGTCTGTTTCAGTGTTGTTGTTTTTTTTTTTGCTCTTGAATACCAAACAGCTGACCATGTTTTAACAAAATTGTGTATTCCACCATTATCTTAGCATTTTCAAGCCAACTGTTGCATAGGATACAATGAGATTGGCTGTCTCCATACAAAGCTTCAAGTAATGAAAGAATTCATTGTTCATGAGAGCCAACTGACCTATGTAAAAGGAACACTGTATCAGAAGTTCAGAAAGTGGGATTTTGTATGCCAGGACTGAAATGCTAGTTCTCAGCATAAAATTGAACCCGTAGAAAGTATGCTTATAAAGCCAATCATCATCAAGTGCTTGCACATGTCCATTCCACTTTAGGACTGTGTGCGCTAGGGCATTGAAGCTGGAGAATTCTTCCCCATAACAGTATCCATCAGGACAGCACATGTTAGCCAACGGTATAAAAGGATGGAGCCGCTCTGCCCCCTCATCAATTCCTTTTTACTGCTCATGGTCAGTAGTTGTACATGTGTGAACTTTACTCTCTCCCATTCTGTTTTTAGAAAAAATTGCTAGAGGTTTTTTACTGTAAATAGTTTAGTATGGTTGTAGTTATAGTTTTAATTAGTAGCACTTTCTTTGAGCTTTTAGCATGGTACTGGGGCATGCATAAATCCCTGGGATTTAAGCGCCATTCTGGCTGTAGCAAGTCTATACCAGTCAGCAATCCTCACTCCCTGTTTAAAGTGTTTTGCAGAAGTATGCGTGAGGCATCAATGCCTTATCTACGCGGGTCTTTCAGACCAGGATTAAGAAGTTGAGAGATGTTTGACTTTGAGATAGGGAAATAGTTTTTCTTCCCCCTTCGGACCCCAGCTGCTCTGTACCTGGGGATTCAGACTTGACCCTATCTCAGACCACATCACCAGATTTGGCAGCATCCATGCAGCAGAGAGAGCTAGAGACACCAATCTCCATTTTCAGTACTGGGCAAGCTGCAGAAGTAGTCCACCATTTCAACCTCTTCTGGCCAAAAGAAGCCCTCTTCATCTTGAGGGCGTGGTCCCCAACAGACTTGCACAAGAAGAAGACCAGTACCGAGGTTAGAGCTAAGGCAGCTCCCACTTAGGCACTCCTAGTACAGCATTCTAGCAATGTAGAGTAATCGACTCTGGCCCTTCATGCAAGACCATAGAGGCTGACTCCATTGCCGGGACCTTCAGTGGCACCACCTTCCTCTGTGCTGCGTCCTACTGTACCAGTACCATGACATCTGAAGTGTTTGCAGTGGCCAGGGATCTCCTGTGCTTATTGGTGTCAGACTCACCACTGATGCTGGATGAGACTCAGTTACCAATTAATTCTACCCCCCTGGGATACTTCTTGGCATCTACACATTTGGTGCTGTTGGGGACTGAACCAGACCCCCTCGGTATGAACAAAGGAAGTTCTGTTGTGCAGTAGAGCAGACATACAGTCCCTTCAGCAAGAGGAAAGCCTCAGATTCTTCCTCCAGTACCATCCACCTCCCATCAGGTCTTGGTCTCCTGCTACTCTACTTGTTACTATGCTGCCTTGGCATTCAGACTGTGCTAACTCGTCGTTCGAGTCAGAGGTGGTATATTATGCTTTACAATCTCATTTCAGAAGGGCTCAAGCATCTTCCGTTTGTCCTCATGCCGTTCAAGGCCCCAGCATCGTGACTTCTTATAGGAGCAGGTCTCGATCGGATGCCCTTAGGGCTGGACCCTGGTATTGTATCAAGTACAGCAGTGGCCTTTCTGGAATCCATGGGGTACTCCTGGATTCACGTCTGTTTTCTCTTGTGTATCACTCTACTTAATCTCCATCAAGGTGCCATTTTGTTTGTACTGACTCCATTACCCAGAATTGAGGGATCTTATTCCTCCAGCATCTGACCCTCCTGTTACAGATAGTCAGCACTCAACAGAGCAGACTGACACTGTAGTGCCTCTGCACAATGCTTCCTCATCACCACCAGATGGGGTCACTGTCTCAGAATTGTCCTCCCAAATCCCAGGTGATTATAAAATGTACCAGGAAACTAGGGAAAGGGTGGCTGCCTCCCTAGGTATTCAGATGAAACTGTTCCAGGATAATCCACACAAATTAGTGGATATTTTGAATTCGGCAACGCCATCTGGCTCTGCCTATTAATGAAGCCATCTTAGAACCCACCAGAATTCTTTGACAAGAATTCCTCTTCCTTGACACCCACTGCCAAGAAAATGGAGAAGAGGTACCAAATTCTTTGAGTGATTGCTCCTGTCTATTCCACAGTAGGTGTGCATGCTCGCCGTGTGCACCGGTGTTGGAAGTTTTTCCCTTAGCAGTACCCGTACTGGGGGAGCACCGTGGCAACCCCTTGAGTGGCGCCTGCATATCGCGCTATAAGGGGAGCCACAGGCTTCCCCCACCCTCAGTTCCTTCTTGCCAGACAACTCCGACAGAGGGGAAGGAGGGTGGGGTGTGGAATAGACAGGAGCAACACATCTCGAAGAATGCCAGTTACGGAACAGGTAACTGTCCTTTCTTCTTCGAGTGATTGCTCCTGTGTATTCCACAGTAGGTGATTCCAAGCAATATCTGCTGGAGGTGGGTAGGAGTTCATGATGGTTTGGGACGAAGTACTGCCCTGCCGAACCCGGCATCATCCCTAGTCTGGGAGACGATCGCGTAATGCGAAGTAAATGTGTGAACTGAGGCCCAGGTGGCCGCCCTACAAATGTCCTGGATGGGGATATGGGCTGCGTAGGCAGCTGATGAGGCCTGAGCCCTTGTAGAGTGTGCCCTGATGATCGGTGGCAGGGGAATCCCTGCCAACTCATAGCACGTGCGTATGCACGAGATGATCCAGCGGGAAAGCCGCTGGGAGGAGATAGGCTGCCCCTTTGCCCGCTTGGCCGAGGCAACAAATAGTTGAGAGGATCTGCGGAACGGCTTAGTCCGATCCAGGTAAAAAGCCAGCGCCCTACGCACATTGAGCGTGTGGAGACAAGTTGCCAGATGATGCTAAAGAGGAGTTCGGAGCTCTTGTACATGAAGGCTGCCTGTTAGCAAGGTTGTCTTTACAGGCTGTATTGGATGAGGCGGATTCAGAAGCTCTGATAACGGCAACAGCAGTTACTATGTGTTGTGCATCTTGGCTGCAATCGTCTGGCATTCCAACCAAAGTCCATCAAACAATGGAAGACTTGCCCTTCATTCTCTCAGAAGACTGACTACAGTCTGGATTCTCTTTAAGAGTCTAGGACAACCTTAAAGTCTTTGGGTTTCATACACAAGTCCTAAGAGAGAGCACTTCTGCTCTCAGGTCCAGCAAAGGTACCTGTTCTACCTGATAAGGCAGCCAGACCAGTCCAGGGAATGCCATAAATCTCAGAGGAAGAGACCACCTCCTTGTCCACTGCCTTCTGCTACCTCTAAATAATCTGTAATATCTAAGCAATCTATTTGATTCTGTCATCGAGGTCAGCAAGCCACTCTAATTTCTCCTGCTTTTGGCAGCAAGTTGTCCCACTTCCTAAGCACTTGGACCCACATAATAACCTATCAATTGGGTTCTAAACGTGATGGAACTGAGAGGTACCCTGCAATTCACCTCTATTCCCCCTTCCCACACACCTCACCACCCTTTTCAAGGACCATTCTCACAAGACTGTACTGATTCATGACAGTCAGTCTCTATTACAGTTATGGGGCAGCAGAGTCAGCATTGGGGGAAGGGAGTCTGTTCCCGCTATTTTCTCATTGCAGAGTCCAAGGGATGCCTCAGACCTCTTTTAGATCTGCAAAAACTCAGAGTTTTATATGATTACTCCTACATCTGTTATCCCGACCTCAGACCCCAATGACTGGTTTGCTGCCCATGACTTAAGGCTTGTCTCCTCGTATCATGGCTCGACGCTGTGGCGATTGATCTACTGGGGGTCAATTTAGCGGGTCTAGTGAAGACCTGCTAAATCGACCGCTGATCGCTCTGCCGTTGACTCCGGTACTCCACCGGAACGAGAAGCATAAGGTAAGTCTCCATCTCTGGAGATATTTAAGAGTAGGTTAGATAAATGTCTATCAGGGATGGTCTAGACAGTATTTGGTCCTGCCATGCGGGCAGGGGACTGGACTCGATGACCTCTCGAGGTCCCTTCCAGTCCTATAATCTATGATTCTATGAAGTCGATGTGAGAATTTCTCCTGTCGACCCAGCGTGGTGTCAACACACTGCCATGAGTCGATCTTAGGCTAGGTCTACACTACCCGCCTGAATCGGCGGGTAGAAATCTATCTCTTGGGGATCGAATTATCGCGTCTCGTCGGGACGCGACAGTCGATCCCTAAATCAACGCTCTTACTCCACCAGTGGAGGTGGGAGTAAGTGCCATCCACGGGGAGCCACGGAGGTCGATTTTGCTGCCGTCCTCGCACATAGCTGAATTTGCGTATATTAAGTCGACTCCCCCCTCTTCCCTCCCCCCCCCCCCCCCCCCCCCGTAGTGAAGGCCTGCCCTAAGGTACATCGACTCCAGTCGACTTAGCCCAGTAGTGTAGACCTGCCCTTAGAGGATGCCTGCTTCCATTTGGTCATTCACCAGAGCTACAGAAAGTTTTTAAGACTTGTTGTAGAAGATGTTCATTATCCGTTTATGGTGGTCCTCTCTGGCCTTTTGTCAGCTCCTCGAGTCATCACAAAGTGCATGGCATTGGCTGCGACACATCTCAGGGAGGCAGATGTTTAGGTGTACCCATATCTGGATGACTGAATGGTTCAGGGTCGGTTCAGACAGCGAGTAGTGGTAGCCATGAAAAAGATCCAATCCCTCTTTCATTTGTTGAGCCTGTTAGTCAACAAAGATAAATCCGTTCTCTTTGTACAAAGAATCAAATATGGTTTTTATGAATTAAATTTGACCACAGTGAAGATTGTATTAATCTCTGGCCAGGTTTTAGGTGATCTTGGACCTGTGCAAATACTTCAAGGCTTCATATGACAGTGAGGAATTGCCTGAAACTTCTTGGTCCCATGGCAACTTGCACATACATGACATAGCATGCCAGACTTCACCTCAGTGTCATGCAGAGGTTGTTGTAGACCAGGGGTTGGCAACCTTTGGCACATGGCCCATCACGGAAAGCACATGGCGGGCCGGGCCGGTTTGTTTACCTGCCGCGTCCGCAGGTTCAGCCGATCGTAGCTCCCACTGGCCGTAGGAGATGTGCTGGCCGCTGCTTCACATAGCCCCCATTGGCTGGAGCGGCGAACTGTGGCCTTTCAATTCAAGATCCCACACCTCTCCCTTAGGTCTCAGGACATAGTTTTGCAGGACCATGGCCAGACTCTGCATCCCAAACCTCTCAGCCTATACTTTACTGCTTGGATGCTTGGATGCTCAGTGGCTAACTTCCCAGGATGTCTGTTCCCTTGGAGTGTAAAATATTTTAAATAGCAGAAAACCCTCCCACTTATACTCACCTCAAGAAATGGAAGAGCATGTGGTCACAGCAAGAAGATACCTCTCCTTCAGTGGCTCCGATTCAGTCTGCTCTGGATTACCTGCTTCACCTAAAGGAAAAAGGACTTTCTACCACTTCCATGAGGGTTCATCTGGCAGCTGTTGCCACATTCCATCCTCCAGTAGATGAAAGATCCGTCTTGTTCCAACCCTACGACTGTTATGCTCTTGAAAGGTTTGGACAGGCTCTTTACCCCCTATTAGGGACCAACACCATTCTGGGATCTGAATTTAGTTCTTTCCATTTTAATGGGGCCTCCTTTTGAACCTATAACTGTGTGGTTGTTTTCACATCTTTCAATGAAGGTGGTGTTCTTGGTGGCTATTACTTCAACCAGGAGGGTAACAGAATTTCAGGCTTTGGTGGCTGATGTTCCTTATATATTTATCTTTATGAAAGTTAACATGTGTCCACACTCCAAATTTCTCACAAAAGTGGTGTTGAATTCTAAATAAGCTTATATACTTACTAAGCAACAGAGGGTCCTGTGGCACCTTTAAGACTAACAGAAGTATTGGAGCATAAGCTTTCGTGGGTGAATGCCCACTTCATCAGGCGTCTGATGAAGTGGGCATTCACCCACGAAAGCTTATGCTCCAATACTTCTGTTAGTCTTAAAGGTGCTACAGGACCCTCTGTTGCTTTTTACAGATTCAGACTAACACGGCTACCCCTCTGATATTTACTAACCTTTTTTCCTGAAACCTCACTCTCTAAGATAAGGAAAAACTCTGTACTTGGGACTTTCATAGGGTGTGTTAGCCTTTTACCTGTTTAGAATGTCTCCTCAAGTATTTGTCTCCTTTGCTGACAGGATGAGGGGGCAACTTTTCACTTTTCAGAGGATTTCTTCCTGGACCTCCTCTATTCATCTGTGCTATGATATTGCTGAAGTTCCACCATCTCAGAGTTTTAGCATACTCTATGAGAACACAAGCAGCAGTGGCTGCTTTCTTGGGTCACGTTCCCCATCAGTAAAATTTGCAGGACTGCAACTTGGTCATCTGTACATATGTTCATCACACATTATGCTCCCTTCCAAACCTTGAGGCTAGATTTGGGAGCATGGTGTTGCAGTCCTTGTTTAAGTAGACTCCGATCTCCTATTCCATCTAGAACTGCATGTGGGTCACCTAAAGTGGAATGGACACGTGCAAGCAATCGAAGAAGGAAAAAAGGGTTGCATTACCTGTTCAGTAGCTGTTCAAGATGTGTTGCACATGTCCATTCCACAACCCACCCCTCCTTCCCTTCTATATCAGGAGTCACAGCAAGTACTGGCTTCTGGAGTGAAGTAATTGAGAGAGATGGGTGACTCCACCCCAGTATACTTTTGGCTAGCAGCATGAATGTTCAGAGAGTGCATGCTCTGCCCTGTTTGGGACCACTATGGGAAACAATTCTCCAGCTTTGGTGCACTGGCGCACACACCCACACCCCCCCCCCCCCCCACACACACACACCCTAAAGTGGAATGGACATGTGAAGCACATCTTGAAGAACAAGTTATCAAACAGGGATGTAACAGTTTGGGTGGTGGTTTTTTTGGTTTTGTTTTTTTTGTTAATAAAAAAAATAGATATATACTTAGGTCATGTTAGAGGTTTACCAAAAATAATAACTTCATCCATAATAGGAGTGTTGTTGTTTTTTCGTTTGGGTTTTTTTTTTAGAATAGAAGCCTTTAAAGAACTTTAAGTAGTCTTGAAGATCATCTAATTTAGAAAGTTAAATATTAAACCTTATTTGTGAAGGAAGGGAAAATGTTTTGGAGTGAAGTGTTGCCTACACAGAAGCAATAGGGCAGAAAGCTATGAATATCTAACCTTTGGACAGGTCATATGGCATTACTTTCATAAAGGTAGATTTTTGCAAATTATACTTTGATTCATCAAGCATTTCCCATTTTTTGAACAACTTCTCCTCCAGAATATATTGCCATGTACACATATGAGAGTTCGGAACAAGGAGACTTAATCTTTCAACAAGGAGATATGATTCTTGTGACAAAAAAAGATGGTGACTGGTGGACAGGAACATTGGGTGACAAATCTGGAGTCTTTCCTTCTAATTATGTGAGACTGAAAGATTCTGAGGTAAAGAGATATGAAACATTACAAAGTCTATCCTTTTTTGTATCTTATTTGTCCACTTTATAATGTTCATTTGATGATTTCAAGTCAGTGAATCAGATGGAGGGGTTTTTTTATCTTACAACTTTATTGGACATGAAAAAGCATTGTTACAGTGAAGTTTGAAAGATAAGCCTGTATAAACTACCATGGAGTACCCCAATGGTTCTCAACAGGAGGTCCGCGCCCCCCTAGGGGTCCCCAAACCCTTTCGGGGGGCCATGGGGCCCCTGTGGCTAAAACCCAGAGCCTGAGCCCCAGCACCCCTCGTGGAGCTGAAGCTGGGAACAGCAGGGCTGAATTCCGAAGCCCCGAGCCCCTGGGCAGAGTTGGAGAGATATGGGTGTTACACCCCCCACCTCGAAACTACAGTGCAAGAGCAGGGCAGTCCCAGAGAAGGTCCAGCCCCCCTCCACCTCCTTGTCTCCCCACTCCCTGGCCAGATCAGAGGCGGGAAGCCTTGTCTCCTGCTGCTGCAGGGGGTTGAAGCTGCTCCTCAGCTCCCAGCCCCCTTTGCTCACGCAATCGGTAAGAGCCGTCTGGGCAGGCAGACCCCGGCTCCCTGGCTGGCAGACCCCTCGGAGAACAGGGACCGCAGGGGAGCCTTCCTGGCACACAGCTGCTAGCTACCCCCCCTGCCTGCAACCTGAGCTGTTTTTGGACTTTTGAGCTGAGCCCCCCACCTTTTGAGTTACAATTTTTGGTTGCATCCCCCACCCAGACAGGCTGACTCGGGGTGGAGGTGGCGTTTCCTTCCCGACCCCGCCGTGCGGAGCTGTCCAGAGTCCCACTGGCCCCTGCCTACCCAAAATAGAAGTCAAACTACACCTATTCCTGAGCCCACGACTCCCGGCTGAGAGCCCCCAGTCCCCCCTCCCCGTTGGGCCCTGGAGTTTTTATAGCATGTTGTGGGGGGGCCTCAGAAAGAAAAAGGTTAAGAACACCTGGAGTACCCTGTCACTTACTGTTATTAAAGGCCTGTATGATAGTCATGTACAGCCAAATCAGAGGAATTATTGCTGTTTTCCAGTTAAGTTTTATGACCAAAGAGAATGGGCAGTAAGATATGACTTGAAACAATATAAAAGGGGAAATAGCCTAACATGAAATATTAAGCTTTTCCTTCCAAAACAAAGTATTGTAATAATGAACCCAAGGGAACAAGCCCAGGAGAAAAATAAGCTTACCTAATAGCCATATTCTGGTGAAGTTAGATTCATATCAATTAAATTCCAGAAGTTCTGAAGTTGGATGCACTCCCACCACATGTGTAGGCCCTGAAAGAGGGAATGCTTTTGTCAGTCGTCTGTGTGTGTGTGTGTCCGGAGAGGACGGGGGTAGTGATTCACTTTTCTTTTCTGGAGATGGTATATTGCATTAAATTTAAGAGATGTTTTTCTCACGCACATTCTCATCTATTTGAGAATACAGTTGTCATCTATCAGTGGATGTTAGCTGGGTCATTATGCGGTTGTCTATATACACTTAAGTTCCTTCTTGCAACAAGATGAGAAATATAATGTATTCTACTGATTTATTGCACTTCTCTTCAAAATAAAAATATTATGGTCAAGACTCTAAAAAATGGGGGTCTAAATTTAGCCTTCTAAACTCTTATTTGGATTGGATTTAGGTGTCTAAGGATTTAGGAGCCTAACTTTAGGTGCACATTTTTTTAAATCTTGACAGCTGTGTTAATGAGCTATAACTGTCTGTGGATTGTATATGTGAAATATTAGCGCTTGTGTAGTCATCGTTTAACCTTTTTGACTTTTGGGAAAGATTGAAGAGTGATACTTTTTATCAGTAGTATAGTATGTAGATACTTAAAGGGCACTCATCCTTTCAATTAAAATAGAAAATACAGTAATCTCTTCTGTGATAGAGCTCCAAAACACTCTGGTTATGGTAGTGCAATGTTTTGGGCCACTTTTGCAGTACTGTAATAGCTCTTTCAGAAAGCATCTTCCTCTAAGACTTGTCTCAATGCAGCAAATTCTTCATTAAGAATCAGTTTAGAAGATGTAGATTAGAAAACTTGTATTTTTGTAAATATATTGTTTATATCCCTGTTATGCTGTTGGGAGAGCTAATTTAGTAGATTAAAGGATAAATCTAATCTCAACTGTTCATTATTTATGCAGTGCACTTTAAGAACAAATAAAACATGGTCCTGTTCTTGGATCTTAAAACTTAATGTTGGATATAACACAAGTGATAGCAGCATGGGGGGAGAGCAGAAGAGGGGTGAAGGCTTCAATAATATTACGACGTTATTTTTTTACATTTTTCCAGCATTCAGAGGTACTGTTTTTCTGGGCAGACTTTCAATAACTCTGATGTGCAATAGGATTTTTGGATTTTCAGAGGTTGGTTCTCCATCTAGTTTAGCAGGAGCAATTTCGCCCGCTGTGAACTCTGACTTAGATTGTATTATCATCTTCCCTTTAGATTGATGGGGTTCATGGACGGTCACACAGCGGGAAACCTTCCCAGATTCTCCAAACTGAAAACACTCTTTCCTGCCTAAACTAGTGAAGATGTTTGTTTTTAATTATTCATTACTCACTATTCCAGATAATATTTGGGGTGGCAATCCATCTGAGAATTGCTACAAGGATAGATCCCTCTAGGACAGTCACTAACTATTCAGAGCCTTCTTTTGGAAAATGCTGTAGCAAAGCCATTTTGGTAGTCAGGAGAAATAAACATATGAACGTGTGTAAATTTTATATTTGCCTTTTTATTTTAAGGTCCCTGGAACTGCTGGAAAAACAGGAAGTTTAGGGAAGAAACCTGGTGAGTTACACAGTGTGGCAACATTTTATTTCTCCGTGTGCTAAAGGATATATTTGCTTCTAACAAAGAGTAAGAAACTTAAATAGGAATGAAGTCTCCTTTGTAACAATTTAATAAGTTGCTCATTCTTATTCTTCCCTCTTTCCCTATGTATAGCCCAGTATGTTGCTACCCTTCTTTAAACATTTACATTTGCTTTAGGGTATTGTACAGCATCCATCACGGCAGTATCCAAGCACCATGTTACAAAACTTCCCAAAAAAATGTTGCCTGAAAGTGAATGTAAATTCACACAACTTGGGGATGGTGCATATAACAGGGCAGTTGATCCATGAGGATTGTGCAGTTTTATGTACGTGTCTGATAAACATTGTGGTGAAGTACACATCCCACTTCAGGTTGTGGCATTCTGCCTGGAATCCTGCATAATTTACTTGCCACAAAACTGAGGGTTGGCCCTGTATATTGCTCAGCATGGAGGTTTCAGTGTTCCTAAATGCCCAGCCAACAGGAATGTTTTCACTACTTTCTCTAAATAAAGGAGCAGCAAGAAGACTGGGCATTCTTGGCAGAAACTGGTAGTAGGTGGGGGCACAGGGACAGCTATTTTCTGAATTTTCAGAAGCAATACAAAACTGATTACAGATGTGTCAATGTTTATACAGAGAAGGATTTTATGTCTTCATGCTGTATACACACTATGCTAAAAGGGGCCTAACTTTCCTGAGCTGGCTTGTGATTCTGTTGGAATTCTTCCCATCAGAGTTCAACACTCAGAAATAATAAAGAATATATTCAGAATGCAATAGAGCTATTTGTTTATTTTCTGAAAGATTTCTAAGCCCTGATCTACACTACGAGTTTAGGTCAAATTTAGCAGTGCTAGGTCCAGGATTAAATTGATCTGTCCACACGCCGAAGCCATTTTTATCGACTTAAAGGGCTCTTAAAATCGATTTCTGAACTCCTCCCCGACGAGGGGATTAGCGCTAAAATCAACATCGCCGGGTCGAATTTGGGGTAGTATGGACGCAATTCGACAGTATTGGCCTCCCGGAGCTATCCCAGAGTGCTCCATTCTGACCGCTCTGGACAGCACTCTCAATTCAGATGCACTGGCCAGGTAAACAGGAAAAAGCTCCGGGAACTTTTGAATTTCATTTCCTGTTTGGCCAGCATGGCGAGCTGATCAGCACGGGTGACCATGCAGAGCTAATCAGCACGGGTGACCATGCAGTCCCAGAATAGCAAAATAGCTCCAGCATGGACTGAACGGGAGGTACTGGATCTGATAGCTGTTTGGGGAGATGAATCTGTTCCAAAAGACGAAATGCCAAAATATTTGAAAAAAATCTCTAAGGGCATGATGGACAGAGGCTACAACAGCAGCAGTGCCACGTGAAAATTAAGGAGCTCAGGCAAGCCAACCAAAAAGCCAAAGAGGCAAACGGACGCTCTGAGTCAGAGCCCCAGACGTGCCGCTTCTATGATGAGCTGCATGCAATTCTAGGGGGGGGGCCACGACTACCCACCCCTTTCCGTGGACACCTGCAAGGGGGGAGTCTCACGCAACAGGGATGAGGATTTTGGGGATGAGGAAGATGAGCTGGAGGAGGAGGAGGATAGCACAAGCGGAGAAACCATTCTCCCTGACCACCAGGAACTGTTTATCACCCTGGCGCCAATACCCTCCCAAAGCGGCTCACTGACTATGAAGCCAGAGAAGGTACCTCTGGTGAGTGTACCTTTGTAAATATAATGCATGGTTTAAAAGCAAGCGTGTTTAATTATTAATTTTCCCGAAGACTGGATGCATTCGTGGCCAGTACAGCCCCTCCTTTTTAAATGGCCAACCCAACAGGTGCTTGGTATGGGAAAGCAGGGCGCTGCTATTTGAAACCATTCCCACATGTTATGAAGATTGAAGAAGCCGAAAGACTGTGGCTTACCATAGCTTCCTGCAAGCTGAATTCAGTTGCCCAGCCATTCGTGTGCGATCTCTCACACCAAACTGGAAGGCCCTCAATATAAGAGGCAAAATGCGACCTTGTACCGAAAGCACATGTGCTATGTAATGTTAACAGCTTGGTTCACCGTGAAAGAGTCAACCCATTGTTCTCTAAAATGTGTCTTCTTAAATACTACTCTCCCTTTTTTCCTCCTGCAGCTGCAAATGTTTCAACACTCCCCCTATCATCTCCGTCCCAAAGGCTAGCACAGATAAGAAGGCAAAAAAAATGCACTCGCGATGAAATGTTCTCTTAGCTCATGCAATCCTCCTGCACTGAAAATGCTCAGCAGAATGCATGGAGGCAAGCAATGTCAGAGTCCAGGAAAGCAGAAAATGAATGCAAGGACAGGAGCGATGAGCGAGAGGAGAGGTGGCGGCAGCGTGATGAGAGGAGGCAGGATGCAATGCTGAGGCTACTGGGGGATCAAACTGATATGCTCCGGCGTCTGGTGGAGCTGCAGGAAATGCAGCAGGAGCACAGACCGCTGCTGCAGCCCCTGTGTAACTGCCTGCCCTTCTCCCCAAGTTCCATAGCCTCCTCACCCAGATGCCTAAGAATGCTGGGGGGCCCCCTCTGGGCACCCAACCACTCCACCCCACAGGACTGCCCAAACAACAGAAACCTGGCATTCAATAAGTTTTGAAGTGCAGTGTGGCCTTGTCCTTCCCTCTACCCTCATCCATCACCCCAATCGGTGCTTCCCTCCTCACCCACCCCTCCTGGGCTACCTTGGCAGTTATCCCCTTATTTGTGTGATGAATTAATAAAGAATGCATGATTTTGAAACAATAATGACTTTATTGCCTCTGCAAGCGGTGATCGAAGGGGGGAGGGCAGTTGGCTTACAGGGAAGTAGAGTGAACCAAGGGGGCAGGTTTTCATCAAGGAGAAACAAACAGAACTGTCACACTGTAACCTGGCCAGTCATGAAACTGGTTTTCAAAGCTTCTCTGATGTGCAGTGCGCCCGCTGCGCTCTTCTAATCACCCTTGTGTCTGACTGCGCATAATCAGCGACCAGGCGATTTGCCTCAACCTTCCACCCTGCCATAAACGTCTCCCCCTTACTCTCTCAGGTATTGTGGAGCACACAGCAAGCAGCAATAACAGTTGGAATATTGGTTTTGCTGAGGTCTAACAGAGTCAGTAAACTGCTCCACTGCACTTTTAAATGTCCAAATGCACATTCTTCCACCATTTTGCACTTGCTCAGCATATAGTTGAATAGCTCCTTACTACTGTCCAGGATGCCTGTGTATGGCTTCATGAGCCCTGGCATTAAGGGGAAGGCTGGGTCCCCAAGGATAACTATAGGTATTTCAACGTCCCCAACAGTTATTTTCTGGTTTGGGAAGTAAGTCCCTTCCTGCAGCTGTTCAAACAGACCAGAGTTCCTGAAGATGCGAGTGTCATGTACCTTTCCCGGCCATCCCACGTTGATGTCGGTGAAACGTCCCTTGTGATCCACCAGTGCTTGCAGCACCATTAGAAAAGTACCCCTTGTGGTTTATGTACTGGCTCCCAAGGTGGTCCGGTCCCAAGATAGGGATATGCGTTCCGTCTATCGCCCCACCACAGTTAGGGAATCCCATTGCAGCAAAGCCATCCACTATGAGCTGCACATTTCCCAGAGTCACTACCCTTCATAGCAGCAGCTCAGTGATTGCGTTGGCTACTTGGATCACAGCAGCCCCCACAGTAGATTTACCCACTCCAAATTGATTACCGACTGACTAGTAGCTGTCTGGCGTTGGAAGCTTCCACAGGGCTATCGCCACTCGCTTCTCAACTGTGAGGGCTGCTCTCATTTTGGTACTCTTGCACTTCCAGGCAGGGGAAAGCGAGTCACAAAGTTCCATGAAAGTGCCCTTACGCATGCAAAAGTTTTGCAGCCACTGGGAATCATCCTAGACCTGCAACACTATGTAGTCTCACCAGTCTGTGCTTGTTTCCGGGCCCAGAATTGGCGTTCCACAGCATGAACCTGCCCCATCGCACTGTCGTCGCCTCCTCGCGTGCTTTTGCAGGTTCTGGTTCTGCACATACTGTAGGATAATGCACGAGGTGTTTACAATACTCACAACAGCAGCTGTGAGCTGAGCAGGCTCCATGCTTGCCGTGGTATGGGGTCTGAAGGAGAGCAGGAAAGCAGAGTTGCAGCAGAATCGGTGGATGACGACGGATGCCACGGGAATAGATATTTATACCGAACGACAAGAGGACCTGCAAAGTGGATTCATAGCACCAGGAAAGCAGAGTTACAGCGGAATCGGTGGATGATGACGGATGCCTGTTTTTAATGCCAAAGCTGTCTTCAGATTTGGAAAGTGTTGTCGGGTATTTGATATGGGTGAACAGAATTGCGGGGATAGCATAATGTGTTCAGTTAACATAACTTCCCTATATATATAATGTGTGTGTATTATATTAATACTGTACACATAATACCCATTAATGTGGTGTATACTATGCCTAACATATGTATTGGCTAATAGCCTCAAACAGCCTCTGGTTAGGCTCTGTCCCCAGCCAGCCTTTCCTTCACAGGGCTAGCTCAAGAGGTCAAATCCTCTCTGTCAGCCACCACTGAGCCAAGCTTTTCCTCTATCTCTTCCTTCCAGGTGTGACATCTTGCAAGGGTGTAAGCGGGTGGGGCTGATTGGGCCCTCAGGCTCTCATTAACCCCTTCTTGGTCATTGTAGGAGCTGTCTCTCTTTTCTGCTGACTCTCCAAATGCCAGTGTGGCTGGGGCAGGTTATGTTAGGCCATCCCAAGACTAAGACTGTTCTGTGCAGAAATGGCTTTTCATGCAAACACTGTGTCACAAATAATACAACACAAAATATGCCTCTTGAAAACTCACAAAAATATTGCACCAAAAATAAATGTCTTAATCTAGGCACGCTTAATCTCAAACAAAAGGCAGACTCAGTACACTTCCTGGGAGACCTAATCAGCCTAACCCAGTTACCACATCACCTAGCTAGTCCCCAGTCTTATTCTAGCCATTGCCAAGTAAAAACTGCCTCTGTCTCCAGCCTGTAGAACAAAACACACACACACAAAAAACCCCACTCAAAACCTGCCCGGGAAAAAGCTTCCCACTGAGCTCCCATCATTAGAGACCGTCATCTGTGAGCTATCTGGGGCTCTTAAATCCTCCTATTACTCCACCCCAATTAGGCCTAAAAAGATCTCCTGTGCAAATGCCCCTTAGTTCCTTTGGCTCATAGGTGGCTACTCAATCACAGCCACATCAAAGACCTAGCATGTCAAAAACTAAACTCTCAAATCCTCTTCCACTGTTGACAACTCCACTATCCTCAGTTTACCACTGGGTCCCAATTGTTGTAATATTTAACACCACCTCCCTCTTTCTTACGTGAGTCCTGTCACTAAATCCTGCCTTGATTTATTTTCCAAAACGTTCATTTCCTATCTACTTCCATTGTGACAACATTTTTGCAGGGTTTGATTGTTGCAAGCCTTTCTCTCTGGCCTCCCGTAAACATGTTTTCCCCTGAGAAGTTTGTCCAAATAAGTGCCACCAAAAATATTCCTTGCAAAATGCTTCCATCGTTGTCAATCTCTCATTATTGTCACTGGCTTTCTGTTGCCTCCCTTAATCAAACTAATCTTTGTTCTTGATTTCAAAACTCTCCACAACATACTTCTCTGCTCTTGTCAGGGCCGGCTCCAGCTTTTCTGCTGCCCCAACCGGCAAAAAAAAAAGAACGGCAGCACTTTGGCGGCAGCTCAATTGTGCCACTTCTTCTACCGCAGTTCGGTGGCGGGTCCTTCCTCTCTTCCTCTTCTGCTATTCAGCAGCAGCTCAAAGAGGAAGAGGGAGAATGAGGGACCCACCACCGAAGACCCGGACGTGCCGCCCCGATACCAGACGGAGTGCCACTCCTTTGAATTGGCCTCCCCAAGCACCTGCTTCCTACTCTGGTGCCTGGAGCCGGCCCTGACTCTTGTATCCTTTTGTTCCACTCAGTCCTCCTTTAGCCCATACTAGTGCTCTCTCTGTCAACCTCCTCCTTCTGCTGTTGTGTACAATGTTGCCAACTCTCACAATATTTGATTATTTTATGTAGGCCTCAGCTCTTGGAGCCATGTGATTGTGAGGCTCTCAGAGTTTTCTAAGTTTCTACCTTTAAAATATGAATGCTACAGGTTCAAAATCCACAAGGCAAATTAAAAAAAACCCAAACGCTATTCTTTAAAATCTTATGATTTTGGGGGGCTTGACTCATGATGTTTGAACCCTTGAGGTTGTCAATTCAGTTTTTCATGTAAATCCCTATACCTGGAACTCCCTCTCTGACTCCTATCTGCCACACCTCCAACCTCTCCTTCTTGAGGTCTTTTCTCAAAATGTACTACTTCTGGTAGCCAGGAAGACTATAGTCCTAAATAAATAAATAAAGTGGTGTGTGACCCTCATGATAAACACTACTTCCCAAGTGACTGTAGAATCTTCACTCTAACCTGCACCAACCCACCCCGTACTATTGTCTTCACACATCATTCTGTTCCTAATTTATGTGTGAACTCTTTTGGGGCAAGGCTCTGATATATGGTAAACTGCCGTCCATATCTGTGGTACAGCATAAATAGAAAATAAAACCAATTTGATGGTAAGAAGTGCATAGTGGACATACTGTACTCATGAGATATGGCACAGTAAATATTGCATGCTAAACTTGGGTAGTGGTTCCATTTTTCAGATTAACAGTAAATGGAATTTTTTTCTCTTTCTATTTAACAGAAATTGCCCAAGTTATTGCCTCTTACACAGCAACAGGACCTGAACAACTTACCCTGGCTCCTGGTCAACTGATACTCATCAGAAAGAAGAATCCAGGTGGATGGTGGGAAGGAGAGCTCCAAGTTAGTTACTACTACTACTTTTATAAAATTCCACATCCATATTTTGTTTTATTTTTCAAAGGATGGACACATCACTACCTCTGGGAAAAAATTAGTATGCAGCCAAAATATTTGAAACATACACATTTACATTAGTTCTTTAAAATAAAACATAAAATTATCTAAGGTAATAGCAAGGTATTTTGCCATGCTGTGGATAATAGAAAGATACAAACAAAGGACAAATTTTGGGCTAATCAAATCTATTTCTTCAACCAGTCTTGCTAAATTTCTTTTGGTCTAAACTGACTATTTAAACTGGTCTTTTTTCCGTTGGAAATATTAGGGTCTCAGAGTGATAGTCAATTTCTTCACTGTCTGTCCTTTCTTCACCGTTAATCTGCTCAATAAATTAATCAGTGGACAGCAGTCATGTAAGGATATGGTTGCCAAATGTTTAACATAGACGTAGTTTTATCCACCACGTGTAACAAAATTGAGTGTGATTAGGACAAATAAAAAAATTGCTTTTGATTTTAATTTAAAAGAAAACTCAAGTGATCCATTATACTACCTAAGCTAACTGACTCAGTTTTTCCCAAATGAGAGCATATCTTGTGTGTGTATATAAAAGGAATGTTTAAAACTGGTTTTGGAAGTACTGGCCGCTGTTTCAAGTTCTTCATTCAATGGGACTGTTTTGTCACAATGGAGGCTACCACTTTTACGAGCCATCTCTGCAAGGCCCAGTTTAATGAAAAAAAGAAAAAAATGATTAACTTTTGCCACTAAAAAGCACTGGATGTCAGAAAGTTTTAAAGTTATAAGATGCTTTAAAAATGGTTAATGTTGTTAATACTATTAAAATAACCAACAAGTGTTTTTTGTTTTGATTTTTAATGTTTAGAACTTGCTTCAGGTCAGTTCTGAAACTTTGACTTCGGTGCTTTTTAACAACAAACCTAATGTTTTTTTTTTCAGTCCTGCTTTGTGTCATCAATCTGATTTTAGTGTGTATGTGGTGACAATATTATCCAAAAGAGCAAAATTATATAATTTTTTGTAATGCACGTTTGAGTTTATCCAGACCTTAAATAGTCACTACCATCTCCTCCCTTCCATATTTCTTTACTGGTGGTTCTTCCCTCTCCCTCTGGGAGCTCCTCTCACAGGTTAATTTCAGCAGCTTGCTACATCACTCTTAATTTATAACGTAAGACGCTCAAACAAGTTTTATTGTTGCCAATAAAAAAAAATTTTAAAAGTAGAAAAGTTAAAACAGGATGCCTTCAGCAAGACTAACCACAATCAGCAAGTAACAGGCAGTGTAAATGTTGAAACAAACATTGGACTTTTATTATGTGAATATCCATCTTTACCTTGAGTTCCCATAGTACCTAATTGTATGACAGGTTTAACATTTAGGGTTTTTTTAATGTTTAGTTAAATGGCTTAAATCAGGATTAAAACAGATTTAACTTTTGTATTTAATTTTAAAAGCTTTAGGAACTGCATGAATACATGCTGCCAAACTCCATGCATGCCAGGGACTATATTAATGTCCTTCTCCACTCTTCTCATAAAATCAAGCCTGTAGTTGAGTGAGAAGTCAGATTCACAAATTACAGAACACTTTGTATGTAACCCCACCACCCTGCAGGACATCTAACACAGCTTTTAATACTGCAACAATTCTTGCTGTAACATGACAACGTCAGAGACACCAGCAACCTAATAGTATTTTATCTGAAAATGTTTTGCCTATTGTTGCTACAAGTACGGCTGAAGAATACTGTAGTGGAATAAAATTGAGGGAGGGGAGGAAATCTATTTTTTTCCGTAGCATGTTTAGTTTGCTCCTTTGACAGCATTTTATAGTCTGTTTCCTGTGCTGGTTGCTTGGCTCTTTCATGCAGCATCTGGGAAAAGAGAAGCATTAAAAAACAAAAGTATGGCTGTAAAACGTGAGTGGCAGGAGGATTCAGGAGATGGTGTAGTATCGAACTACTTTTAATTCAATTTTTAAAAACAATACGTTTCAAGTTGACACTTGTTCTTTTAAACTGTGGAAGAACCTATTTATTGTTTGATTTTTGGCTTGAAACAATGTTTGCTCATAATTGTCCATCAAAAAGAAATAGAACCTCCATTGTATCTCAGTCTGAAGGAGCTGGATTAAATATTAGTCAGAGTGGCAATAAAGATAAAATCAAATCAAATGCTGTAGGACTGCTTTTTCCAAACAGAACAGAGATGCATAAATATCTATCAGGCATTATATTCTGTTAGGCTTAAGGAGATCTTCCAGGACTATTTGGCTGTTGTTAATCTATGCAGACTTTGAATCAGATCTAAAAAGATTAGGTTAAATTGGTAATCCAAGATGTAATACTTCACAGATGGCTGCTTTCAATAGATATAGAACAAAGATATTTTTGTTATGCTTTAAAAGGCAAACTTCAGTATAATATTAGAAATTCTTACATCTTCATCCAACTACAAAAAGTAAATGGCAAAAAACACATATAAATCTTTAAAAATAAAGAATTAGCACTAAAATTAGTGCCCATTTTACAGTTGTTGGTCAGAAAGATTTAAAAACCATTTCCCAGGCTTCTCTTCTGGTTCTTTGCTGGAAAGAAGAAGTTCATTGACAAAATAATCTGAGACTGTTCCTGTGAAACATCTAGCCCAGTTTTGCAGACAGTATCAGATCCGAGTTCCATCTAGTCCAGTGTTTTGTCTCCAATAATGCTCAGTACCAGATATTTCAGTGGAAGGTGTGACAACCCTGCTGTAGGCAGATCTGTCCTCTACATTGTCTCATCCTAGTTTCCCTTAGTTAAATTGGTTGAAGCCCTGAAGCATGAACTTTAATATCCCTTCCAAAATTCGTTCTTAATTATAGCTGGAGATTCTTGATATCCATGTAAATGTCCAGCCCCTTTTTTTATATCTTGCTAAGCTCTTGTTTGATAAATGTCCAATCTTCAAGTTTAGCTGAACAAAAACTTGGAACACTTCCTATGCCACAGTGTCTGTCATTATCTTTGTAGCAATTGGTAACTGTTTGTGTATCTATTGTAAGTTTATAATACTACGGCTATAGTTTGCTGTTCTCCATGTGGGCTGAAGATAGGACAAGAAATAATGGAGTTAATCTGCAGCAAGGAGCGTTAGGTTAGATATGAGTAAAACCTTTTTAACTATAAGGGTAGTTAAGCTCTGGAACAGGCTTCCAAGGGAGGTTGTGGAATCCCCATCACTGGAGGTTTTTAAGAACTGGTTGGACAAACAGCTGTCAAGGATGGTCTAGGTACTTGGATCTTGCTTTAGTGAGGGGGCTGAACTTGATAACTTTAAGTCCCTTCCAATCCTACATTTCTATGATTCTATACTCTAATTTTAGCTTTTTAGAAATACAGTGTGGGAGAAATCAATGTTTGCCAAGTAGAAAAGGACTTACATGAGTATCAGAATGTTTCAGTGCTCTTAAAAAAAAAAAAAAAAAAAACTATGTTCTGTAAAATCATTTGGCCTATTTTAAAGTGGTCAGTGTAACTTCAAATATAAATAAAATGTAGACTGAGTTACCCTGGCCTGGTTTGGGGTCTGTTGATGTGCTTAACCCTCTGAAAAGAATTATTTTCTTATTAGGCACGAGGGAAAAAACGACAGATAGGATGGTTCCCTGCTAACTATGTAAAACTTTTAAGTCCTGGTACCAGTAAAACTACACCAACCGAGCCACCTAAATCAACAGTATTACCTTCTGGTAAGTAACACAGTAATGTTCTCAAAATATTTATTGTTCTGTGTCACTTGTGTAGTTTAGAACTGGACATTTCTAGTGAACTAACTGTTTTATACTAGTCACTTGGGTTTCAAAGTTCCTTTCTAAAAATATTTCATTTTTCTTATGAATTTCTATACAATAAGTTTCTTTATTTCATCTATAGAGTATTTTCTCATATCTAGCTTTGATCATATGACTTTAGGGAAAGCAGACCAGTCGAGTTAACATGCAATATATCTGTCATACATATTTGCTTATTTTAATGCTAATGAAAGGATACAGGACTGATGCCCCTAGAGACTGAAATATACTATCCACTAAAGATCCAGCACAGGCAGTAACAAACCATCCTACTAATGTATGCCAACTGTGGCAGGACCAGGTTTAAGGGTGAGAAGATAGCTCATTCTGTGTCCTTAATATCCCTGCTGAGTTTGCCAGTTTGGGTGGTACCCTTGTGGTAAGGACACTTGCCCATGAGGATCTGAAGTGAGACAATCAGTTTGATCCACATAAGCCATTGAACGATATCCAGATGGTAATGTCTTCCATTAATTTGACCTGGCTTGGACTTACACTCGTACACTACTTCCCTGAGCTGTTCTCTAACCATTATCATTCCCTTGAGCCAAAAGGAGTCTATTTCTAATTGACTGTGTATAAAACATTGAACCTACACACTGACACACCAAGCATGCCGTCTATCTTGATGTTCTGTCTCCAAATAATTAGGAAAAGTAGTCATAAGTATTTAAATGCTAGGGAACTAGATAAGTCATGAAATTATAATGGAATACTCGAATGACTGAAAGCTGTCATCTGATATGTTCAGTGACCTCTTTGAAAAGTATGAAATAAGTCTCATTTCAGTTTTCGGTGAAAGCAGGTGGCCACATCAGAAAAGTCTGCATCCCAAGTGGCACTAAATGGCCCTCTTATTGGTAGATTTAGCAGGAAAGCAAAAAAGTCAACTAGCATGAAGACTGATCTATCTTCTCACCACTGGTGAGGTAGCTTCCACCAGTTCAGGCTTGGGGCACACTTGCAAGGCATTGCAGAGGCACTTGTATTTTCTGTATTATAGGGCTGACAAGCTAGAACCTTTCACAAGCGCTAAACAGTGTTTTATACAAATACACAAACATTCTAGTAATGTCTTACATTATTCGTATCGTGAATATTGGACACCTCAAACATGATCGTACCAAATACAACTTTATATTGACTTTGGAGAGTGTGTGGAAGAAAAGGGACGATCTTGTATTTCCTTTTGTAATGATAATGTCCTCATTTGGCATGTGGTCAGTCTAATAGGGTGTCTTTATGGAGGAAGTCTGGAGGTATGGGCTGGTGGAACAGAATATAGAGGTTTTTTTTATGCAAAGGAGCAACTTATGGCTGTGGGAAGTAGAACTGAGAAGAATCTTCATAAGAGGAGAGTAGTGGCCAGGGTAGTACATAGAGAGGGGTCTTTAAAGTGTGCAATAGCACATGATGTCTGGAGTTTGAAGGGGAAGGACTATCATAACATAACATGAATTGTATGACTTTGGACAGCTTTTTAAATTCTGTTGAATGGACACTTTTTGCCTATTGGGACCTTGAGAGTTTCTTAATTTCTCACTGCTTTATATCTGTCCCCTTCCAAACCTGTGATGTGAGCACTGTCCTCCTAGCTTGAGAAATGAGTGGGACTCCCTTCATAGCCTGTGAGTGCCACTTCTGTATTGCCACAGGTAGAGAGGTTATTTTATAGAAATACTAGGAAACCTGTTTCCAAGCATTCCTACTTACTTTAAAGAATAAGTGTGCTGCTTCCATAGTATTTGTAGCTTGTGCTGAGCTGGAGAGAGCCAGACAGGAACCTACACTCTGATTCTAACCCATGTATCAGATGATGTATTACAAATAACCACTGGGCCAACTGCATATCATTATTTTGTTGTTTTTTTTAACAGAAATGAGGGGTACATACGCTTTAATTTACTTATATAGTTATCTGTGGGTTTTGGAGCTGCTGTCACTGCTAGGAATACAAGCAAATTGGGATCATTCCTAGGGTTTTCCATCTGAGATGAGGTACAGTAGAATCTCAGAGTTTAGTAGTTTATATTTAACACGGTACTGTACTGTATTTGCTTCTTTTTTTTGTCTCTGCTGCTGCCTGATTGTGTACTTCTGGTTCCAAATGAGGTGTGTGGTTGACTGGACAGTTCATAACTCTGGTGTTCATAACTCTGAGGTTCTACTGTATATTCAAAACTCCACTAGCAAACTTAAGTGTAGTGGGATCGGACCAAATTCAGACTTTATTTGGCTCAATGCAGTATTAGTTGGGACAAATAACAGTGGATGACAAATTACCTTTTTTCAGCGTAAGAAACAGAATGCTAAAAATTTATAAATGTTAGAGAAACTCTGCACTGAAATGTGTACACCATATATAGTCAAATGTGGAAATTAGCTTGGATTAGCTATCTGACTCCTCCTTAGCATGATAGGCAAAGCAATAATTAAAAGGAGTCCTGACAGGCTCCAGATCTCTGGAGAAGTAAACAGGAATTATTTTGAGTTATACAAGTGCTAGCATAGAGTACTGGGAGGAAATTAATGCTGAATATCATGGAGCTGTTTCCTGACACTGAGATCTATTAGACTGTCAAACGATCTTTTGAGGGGAAAATACCAGAAGCCCCATTGCTTGGAACATAGAACACAGCAGAAAGGATAAGGAAATAAGTTGTTGTTGTTGTTCTTTTGTTTAAAAGCCCTACTTGGTTTGGGAGAATTGGGCCAGTTTTCTAATTTTCCTCCCTATTGTGATTGTGCGGAACCCATTGTGTCCTGGGAGCCACTCAGATATACTGAGTTCCATGATAAGAAAATAGAAAAATATATTGCAGGCAACAATTTTGCCCTGGCAAGAGGATGGGTTAAATGACCTAACAAGTTTTCTGATTTTTTCCCCCCTCTTCCACCCCCCCCCACCCCCCCACCCAATAGTCTCTAATTTCTGATATTCTAAACATCTCTGGCAGCATTGTCACCAGAGGGATCTCATTGCTTGCTTTCTCCTGACTGGATCTGTGTTTAGGCTTTCTCCCCCTTCAAAGCAAAGTTATAATACTTTGAAGAAAGAGTCCATACCCTAAATTTGTAAAAGTGGGGGTTCAAAAATGTTCTGTATGCCACAGTTATTTGTCAGTTGACCAGTCCTAGCTGAGAGAGTAGGCTTTGTAATGCTAGAGAAGATCCAGAACATGTGGGATTGTTTTGTCTCCATATAAAACCACTGTAGAGCTTTTGTGGGTAGAATAACTATAAAACTAAAGTTAAATGGCTGTAGAAAACTAATATCTAATCCTAGAACAAGTTCTGACTTTCAGAAAGTCAATCTTGATATGTAAACCCATCTTATTATTTGCTGAGTATTTTCTAACCAGGGAAATATTGCAGACAGTAATCATCATTGTAACTTGAATACACTTACATATGATATTTTACTGGAATGTTATCGATGCCATAGACTTGTTCATTTATCTTACAGTGTGCCAAGTAATTGGCATGTATGACTACACTGCACAGAATGACGATGAACTGGCATTCAACAAAGGCCAGATCATAAACGTCCTGAACAAGGACGACCCAGATTGGTGGAAAGGAGAAGTGAATGGACAAGTGGGTCTCTTCCCATCCAACTATGTGAAACTGACGACAGATATGGACCCAAGCCAGCAATGTAAGTGACCTGCTTACTATTTTACTGTTACTGCTTATGTAGTATTTTAAAATGTAACATGCAGCATTGCTATGATTCTGCTATGGTTTGCAGAACTCAAAGCTTGACCACTGCTGCATTTGCCAAAGTCTCTTTGAAGACCTTCTGTAAAAGAAACCTTATTTTGTGTTTTGGTTTTTTTAGTTCCATCCCCTTTGTAGCATGTTCCCTTTTATCATTTTTGCATCATGCTGTTTACATGCCTGACTCATTTTCCTAGCTTGAATTTTGCTCATTGTTTTGTTTTGCTTATGTGTTGTTTTCCTCCTTTTTCTAGGAATCATATGTTGTCCATCCCCCACTCAGGCTTGAAAGTCCTCAAAGAGACCCACTATCCCATATCACTGCCCAGAGGGATGATGGGAGATGCAGCCTTGATCATGTGACTTCCAGCATGATCATCTACTGCCTTCTGAGTAGAAGAACACACTGCAGAGCAGTTTACCTCATTTTACATTAGTTGCATGTAATCGCAATGTTTGAGTTAATTATCTACAGATATAGAAGCAAAATTACAAAAAAAAAAAAATACACAGGATAGTGGGTCCTTTTGTGGCTTTCATAGTTACTAAACCAATTTTTTCCACCTTTGCACAGGTGCTTTCAGTAGTTTTACAAATAATTTTAAATGTGTATTTTAGCCTTTTAAAGGAAAAGAATAAATAAAATTTCTGCAATGCAATTTTTGTTCTTGCAAAAAGACCCACTATCAAGGAATGCTGCATGTGCTATTAAAATTGTTCCAAATGTCCATAAATCTGAGACTTTATGTATCTTTTTTTATTTTTCACTTGTCCAGTGTTATCAATGTCTTGTTTTTTTCTATTACAAAAGAACAGAAGGAGTTAAATCAGTTTAAGGAACTTTAACACATGCCCAATTGGTATTTTGTTCCAGTTCTTATACTGTATGTATCAGGTGTTCCTTGTTGAGTATGTAATACATTGTGGACAGAAGAAATTAATTTCCTTCCAATGCAAGAGATACTATCCTTGCATAATGCTGTAATCCTTATTGCATTAATTTTATTTTGCACGGTTATTTGTAGCTACAGTAAGAAAGCATCTTTGTTTTGTTTGTCTCAGATTTGTGTGGTTTTTGCATTTTCATATCTGAAATCAGTTGAATACTACATTCATGTGGTCTTTGAGAATTAACATGACTTTTTTTTTTTTTTCAACCTGTTACATGAAGTTTTATTACCATTGTTACTTTTACATGACTATGGAACATCATCTTTTGAACAAGTAATTATCTTGACAAGAAAGAATGTATAGAAATATCTCCCTGCAATTAATTTCCAATGTTTACATTTTTTAACTAGACTGTGGAATTTATACAAATTAATATTAAATGGAGCTTACAGTCAAGTTTATGTAGTAGATGTGCTGTAGCCTAAGCCATGTTTGTCTTTCAAACATTAATTATAAGCTCTTAATGAAATGCCTGGTGCTCTCTGCACCCGGGGGGAAAAGAACCATGCCTCAAGCACAATATAGCCATTCTACTAATGACTTTAACATTTAGTCATATTCTGTTCATGTATTTCTAAATTTCATGCTGGCGGTGTCATAGAGTTCCTTCCTTACCCCTCCCCTCTTTTCATGTGGTGCAAAGAACAAGTGAAGCTCCTTATTCAGTTGCACTTCAGTATTTTCATTGATATGAATGTAAAATATATAAATATATAAAACCTGCAGCTTTAACAACTGTAATACAGCCTTTACAATTAGTCACATGTATAGATAATTAAATTCTTCGTATAAAAAGCTAGACCAAAATGTGTTTGTCGTCTTCTTGCTGTGTACAAACAGAATTTGACAAGTGGTATTAGTATGTGTAACAAATTAACCATACATGAATAACCTGAAACTCCGCTTTTAATACAGAGGCAAGTTTGTGGTGTTTCCTTTGCATACTGAGACACATTCAAATTGATCACAATTAATTACAACTTTTCAAACGTGGCTCCTGATCGTAAGTGTTTTCTAAATGCTACGTTGAAACCATCAACATGCAAGTCTCATCTATCAGTAGAGAGTGGAGCAATTGTAGTATGTTACCACATTGACTCTCAAACTTAATTTTAAGACTAGGATTTAAGTTTAAAATGTGCTTGTTAGTATGCTACACAGATTTTCCTTCTCCTAGAAGTGCATTCAGCACGGTACAATATAATGTATTCCCTTCATTAGTTTGCAAAAAAAATATGCTCTGTACACTAGCATAACTTAATGTACATATTTTGCATAGCACTCAAACATTTTCGTACTATAATCATGCATGTCAGTGTTACTTGAGTGAAGGCTTTCTCGACATTCCCATTATAAGTTAGTGTGTGTAAAGATGTGTAACTTGACTATAAACATTTGTCCTAAACACAATATTGGCCTGTATAACACCAGCCCATAAATAGATTTTCTCCAAATTTGGGCAATATCTTTGTAATTACAGTACTTAAATGAATATTTTTTCTCTTCTCTGTACATGCAGTGGTGTCCGATGCTTGTGTGTGTGTGTGCGCGCGCGCTCTTTTTTTAAAGTGGTTTTTTTTTTTTTTTAATCAAGCAGGCAATATTTTTAAACAAATTTTCATAAGAAATTTTGATACACTGGCTTATTATGCATGATTGACAAATCACAATGGCACCAAAGTTCATGAGGTTAATGAGCCATGAACTGAAGAGTCTAAGTTTGCTCTATAAACACATTAGTGTATAGTGTGCCAAGAATCCTTGTTCTGAAGAGTGCTGTGTACCACTTGACACGGCAATAGTTTATAAAGCAGTCCATTGTTGCGAATAATCAACTCACTAAATAGCTCAAATCACACACTAATGTGTCCTAAACAAGACGTTCAAGTGAGCCATTATGATTTGTTAAAGCACATGAAGGTAAAAGGTATCCATAATATTTGTTTACTCAATAGACTGTAATAATTCAGGGAATTGTATTTGCTATGTAGTTACATTATTTTCAAAGGAATTGTAGTATCAGAATGAACTGTCATACACATCCATTGTTACCTTTCTAGATTTTCAAATTTCTACATTAAGTGAAAACAAAATCAAAGGGACTCTAATGGCAAAAAAATTTAAATTAGATCCTTTAATATTACACCATTGAAAGTAAAGACTTTGAATTGTTCCTCAGAATCCAATTTTGACTCTTCTCCTTCATTCATCCAGTTCATCTAAAAAGATCTTTAGCCTCCTCAACCACACAAAACCCAAAAGCCTATCAAGCCTGGTGCTGCAGCTTCTTCTTAGTGTATATGCAACATGCCTCAGGCGGCAAGCAGACGTATCCGGCAGAAACCTTAGCCTGCCATAGTGACTCAAATGACACAAATGCCAAGCTCCACAGCCACACTGAGATTCAGACCTTCCTGTGATGAATTACTCCCATGTCCTTGTTTCTTCAGTCCCCTGACCTGGGACTGCAAAACCAGCAGGTATGAATCCCCTTCTAGGAGGCAGTAACACCAACATGTACACAGAGGAGGAAGGGTGCATAGCCTGTCAATCATTCAACATGTTTTTAATTTATTTAACCACAATTTAGAAAAAGAGGGAAATCCTGTCACTAGCCTCATGCTGCAAGGCTCCTGAAAGCCATTCTATGTATAGGAAAAGTTAATCCTCATGTTGCATAGCAGCTTTTCTTGCTCTTTCTGGCTAACAGGAAAGCTACAACAACACTGCATACAGGAAAGGAGCGGTCATTCAAAGGGACAACGATGAGATTGGGTTTATGGCCCCTTTTAAGTCTTTTCTGCACAGTTCATAGACACTTAGTCATCTGAGGAAGACGTTTCCTTCATGAAAGTGGTTGGAGAGGGACTTCCCGAGCATGCTCGATGGAGCTGTCAACACAATTTTCAACACTGATTGCCTTCAGCAAGACTTCATCCCTGGGATGTGGGTTGTCTGGAATATTGTACTTAATTTGGCATTTTTCAGGTTGTAGAAGAGAGATTTTTCTATTTGGAATAGGGATTAGTCTCTAACTTCTGTTTACTTGAATAAAAGTAGCCTAAGTGTGTAGTTTAACACAATAACTATGACTGTGTATTTAAGTACTGATATAGGCAGCAAATTTGCCGACTTTGCATCAGGCCTCTCAATTGAATTATCATTTTCAATTTCTTTATTCCTCTTTATTCTATTTTAGAAATTCCTTAAAGGAAAGCTGCATTGATTTTGCTCAGCACAAACTAACCAAAACTAGTCTGGCTCAAATCCATATAAATGTGTTTGTAACACTCTTGTGATAACTAGCATAATGCCATGAAATGACCCAGTGTTGACAACAGTATAAATCAGATTATGGAACAGTTTTCATTCTGCTATATTATTGAATTAACAATTAGGTGAAAAGTATTGTTGTTTCACTGTATTTATATTTGTACAATTTATATTATCAATTAATACTATAGTAAAGTTTGTGAATCTGATGCCTGTGGAAGACATTGGTTTGACAAATGGGATACTGAAAGCCTCTATTTATCCTAGCTACAAAGCAAGAACTTTGGGATGATTGCTAATGTGAGGTTTCCATTCACTCTCCTTCCTTGCCCTTCATGCCCCTTCAGTTGGCTTAAACTCTGACCCTGCAGTAGCCGTAGCTAGTGGTGAGAAGGAAGTTCAGCCCCGATAGTCCATTCGCTTTTTAACCTCTGTGCTCAGACTGTCAAGGGTTCTGGTTTGTGCCCACAGAATATTGGACTAGCACCTCCAACTCACAGGTCCACTTAATTCCTTGGCGGTGAGATAGTAATGTCTTTTGGTAACTACCAAGCTGAACTGAATTCAAACCAGTGACTGAGGTAAAAGGCTCCACATGAAAAGACCACATTCCTCACAACCACATGCAGGATTCTTTATACTGGACTGCTCCTCAAAGTCTCACAGCTCTGTGGTAATTCTGGATCCTGACCTCTTCCCTAGGAGGGACTCTGAGTCAGTTCCCTTCGTTTGGTGAGAAAGTAAAGCCAGGAATGGAAGATGACAGGGAGAGCTTTGTCCTGAAAGGAAATAATTAAGTAACAAGTTTACTACTATGTCTGCTTCTGAGTTTTTGGAATATGGTTCTCCTAACTCCATTGAGGACTGTTTGGGACCTTAGTAGGGATTCAAATGTCACCCTGTGAAAGTTACCTCTTGCTCTGTTGTACAGTAAACGTTGGTAGTTGGCATTCATAGAAAATTTCAAGACTGTTAATTGAGAAGCTCACTCTTGTTGCTGAAGAAAGTATAAAGTTGGACTGGGATGCTCTTTCCTGTTTCAAATCAATGATGGTATTCAAGTGCAAGATGAGTTCCCCGTAATTCCTTGTCATTAGCATACACTGGTCAGAGGCCCATGATGGACAATATTTGGTCCTGGATCAGTGATATGATTTATAGAACCCCGCAATGCTCTAAATAATGGCCAGAAGTCAATGGAAATCTGCCAATTCATATTTTTAGGTGCACATGGGATTTTATTCTTGCCATGACAAATTTTGGGGAGAAATAATTTAGTTATATTTTTGAAAAGTTTTAGTAGGTTTCCTGTTCCCCCTTGAGTGCCTAACCAGCCTTCACCCTTCAACTCCTTGTTACAAGATTGAAGGAAGTGTTCCTTTCTTCCCCAGTAAGATAGTGTAAAAAACCACAAAACATTCAGGAAGGCCTTTGTAGCTGCAGATTGAGGGTTGACAGTGATGTACTAGAAATGTGTGCTGCTGAGTTTCATAAGGCCAGTCTCGGACTCTCATTTACACATCAGAATTTTAACAAATTAACGTGACTGTTGTGAAAAATCTGTATCAATAAGACTCTACCACCTCTCAAGCATTGGATGTGAGCAAGTAAAGGAGGCATATGATTGTGACTTGTTCTGGCAGAAAGAGATTAGCCCATGCAGGCTTATTTTGCAGGCTGGCCCTTTAAACCTATTGCTCCCAGATCTTTTTTCCCCTAATGCAAAATTTCAACTATTTTTGAGAGCGGTCCATGTTCTACCAGTAGATGGATGTGTGTGGCCAGTTAAGAAAGCATATACCCTATGCAAGCTCCTCAAGGCATGGACCGTGTCTTGTATGCTTTCAGTACTTTATAAATGAAAGGTATATCAAGTAATGATACTGAGCAATATTCTTCGCTGGAACACAGCTATTTGGCCTGTTTGCCTCTAGAGGAGAGTACCATTGCTCATTCAGCTGTGGCTGCTTGATTAAACCTTCCAAAATTGTTAAAAATGTCCATAATGGAAGATTTAGGCCTTGTTTAATGAAGCAGAATGGCAAGGAAAAAATGAGGGGTAGACAAAAGCATCATGGAATTTTGCACCCCTTCTGTCTGTCAGTAGGTAGCCTCCCTCCTTAAATCCATTGGAATTGTCCAAATCATGCTTCTGTAGTCCTGGTGAATATCAGATAAAAAGGTGAGAACAAAGATGTTCTTCAGATTTCCTTTTTCGCACTTGTGGGAGGGCTAGTGCCATCTGGCTACCAGAGTTCAGATAAGCTGGTCTGATGACATGGTGGTTAAAATGCTGTCAGCCAATTTACTCTACCACTACTATCATCACCACCATCATTTTACAGTCTTCCTTAGGATTCTCTGTGCAGAAGGGTTAAAGAAAATTTGTTTTAAATGGAGTTCTAAATTTTATTTCTACAATACGTTGACTGTAGTTAGGCAATCGGTCTTTTTGTTTGTTTGTTTGTTTGTTCACAGGCCTATAAAAACATTCTTTAAGGGACAACATAGGGTCATAGAAGTTAGAGCTGGAGAAGACCTATTTGATCACTGGAGTCTACAACCCCTTTTGATATTGCCTTCTAGTGGAGGATGCACAGTACCAGCTGTTTGTACTAAGTTGATGGTACAGCAGTGATGGTGTCCCTAGCCTCTGTTTGCCAGAAACTGGGAATGGACAACGGGATGGATCAGTTGATGATTACCTGTTCTGTTCATGCTCTCTGGGGTACCTGGCACTGGTCACTGTTGGAAGAGAGGATACTGGGCTAGATGGACCTTTGGTTTGACCCAGTAGGGCCATTCTTACATCTGAAGTTAGCCAGTAAGCTCAGAAGAAAGAAAGAGGCAAAATGGGATTGTCTTAGCCAATCAGAGTGCACAGATGCTGTATAAGTATTGAGATATAATTATTTTCCCCCAATTATGCAAAGCGTTAGCATTTTTGGGCAAGCCTGTGAAATAATTTTGTACTGCATCCACCTCCTTGAGACATAGTGAACAAGAGTCCGTTGTGATTTCACCACTATACTGTGCTGATGTAAAGATTGTGGTTCGATCTGGCCATGTTATTGGGGATACATCCCAAACATAACTGACTCACTTTGCATTAAAAGGGTGTGTGCATGTGTGGAATAGTTCCATTCATCTCTAGTGATTGGTTTATATCCATTTTTGTTTTCAAGGCTGCCTTTGCACAGAAAGGGGGCAGGAACTTTCATTTTGTAAAATAAATCTTTACAATTCTAGAATCCCCCAAGTCAGAGGGCCCTGCTGTCACAGGAGACCAAAGAAAGGCTTTCCAGAGGAGTAGTTGCACACTCTCATTCCAGGCGTCCAGTTTACCTAATCCTCTGTTTCTTTCTCAGCTATACAGTGTGTCTGAATATCTGTGCATTGGCTGATACTCATTAACCAATCAGAGTGCAGGGATTTGCATAATTGTATGATTATTTCTTATTAAATATTGTGAATATGCAGATACCTCTCTTTTAATTGGCAATTGTAAACCCTTTGCTCCACTAGTTGCTTAAAAGAAAAACCCTAATGAACCCCACTTGCCATAGACTTCAGTGGCACCAGGATCAGACCTTTTCTCTTTCTCTGTTCCCCTAAAACCCTTCCTTCTCCATAAGCCAACATGATTCATAATTACTTTACAGTCGGAGGATCCTAGCCTCTTCCTCCAAATTCTGATCTGAAATAAGATATACTGTCGTTTGAGAAGAGCCTTGCTAAGGTTCTGTATGGAAGGGAAGGGGTAGCGATGGTGAGAATGAATGGAAAGAAAGGGATAAAATGTTTCTAACTATTATTTTTAACAATTTACTGTTCTGTCCGTATTTAGGGCCTGATCCTAGAGCCCATTGTAATTGATGGGCTTTTGTCCAGGACCTGTAAGTTCATCAGGGCAGGGACTGTTCCCTTATTTTTGTGAGCACCCAGCACAATGATCATGATTGGTGCCTCTGGAAGTTCCTGTAATACAAATAGCAATAACATACTGCAATGGCAGCCATTGGGGGGTGAGGGAGGACTCTCTTTAATTTACATTGTGAATATTTAATTTCAAGTTTCAGAATAAAAGAGTAATAGCCCAAGGGTGTTTCTTGTTAACTTGATGATAACCATCTCTTTCCTGGGGAGATCTATGTCTTCAGTCTGTTTATTTAACTCCTGATACAATTATTGTCTTATACCTTCAAGTTGTTCGAATGAACTTCAAGTTTATTTAAAAGGACTGTTCCACAGTGTCTCTTCCATATGATAAAGTCTCTTTTTTTAAAAATCAGGAACATTTCAAGGAGTGCAGAGAAGGAGCTCAGCAACACACTTTAGTCTCATTTCAACAAGGCGTTTAGATATCTGACTGACTTAAGCATGAGTAGCTGCCCTGGTGACTACTCATGCTTAAAGTTAGGGACCTGCTTCAGTTCCTTGCTGAATTAGGGTTTTTGAGATAGATGCTTTCCATTTGTCAGCACCTGCTTATCCAAGGTAGTTTATGGCCCCCCAAGGAAGGATCTCTTTTAGTTGGTTGAATTCATAATATTACTACAGCTGCAAGTGGAATTTAGACTTTTATTTAAAAGAACAACTAGTTATAGCCCTTTCATCTCACATTTTAGTTTGAAAAGGAACCAAAACACTGTTTGTTTTTTATGTCAAGAGGAGAAAGTTCCTAATCTTTTTGCACCTAAAAAAATCTCTCTATTGGAAAAGTCTTTTTGACTTATTCTGCTCTAATTGAAATCAGGTTTTCCCCCCTAATATTAAATGTTCAAAAGGAGACTAATTGTTGAAGTTCAAAGTGACCTATTTAAAGTTCCCATTGGCAATCTGTCAAGCTATTTGAAAAAATGTTTCTTTTTGAGATTTTAAATGTTTCATATAAAACTTTAGTGGTTGGAATAACACTTCAAACCAAGGTTATCAGCATATTTGAAGAGAAAATCTCTCCAGTCTTAAAAAAACTAAACAAAACACTTTGGTACGATGTTTGTATTTGCTGAGGCTGGTAACTCAGTAAGAAAACTAAACTGGTTCCTAGACCTGTGTTGTACTGTATGTACTGGAAAATTGCTCTGAAAGCAGCCATTTATAAAACAGGATTGAAGCTTTTGGTTTTTGAACAACTCCAAGAGTTTCTAATATTTTTCACTAGGCCAGTGCGCGAGTTCATTGATTATTCTCAATGTTACCTTCTCATTTTATCAGGTTTAAAGTTTAAAGAATCTCATGTAAAGAACTACAATATGCAATATCTTAAAGGACCATTTTCAATGTGTTTAGGCCCCCAAAATGATCTACTTTAAAGTTACTACAGTCCTACAGGATGCCCCCTTGACTGTTCATATCTAATTTTTCTTTTTCAAATCTACCACTCCAGTAAATATTTTTAAAACTGTTTACGTAGAACCCATGAGTGTGCTCTGCTGCTAATCAGCCAACAGAGGGAGCACGAGTTGGCTAAAGCAGAGGTTCCCAAACTGTGATTCATGGACTACTTAATAGTGATCCATAGAAACCTGGCTGGTGATGGGGGCTGAATTTTCTTTGTTTCCACCTACTAAATTGCATTTAAAAAGCTAAAAATATAGTAAATACTCTTAGTATTAAGTTTACATGGAAGCAATTTCTATAGTTGCCACAAGGAAGTGATGTGATTGAGAATAGGAGGAGATGTGGTTCACACTATGAAAAATATGAGAACACCTTACCTAAAACAATACTCTCCTCAAAGTCTGATCTAAATATGTTGGTATCATTGATGGTGCTGGTGAACAAATAAATAAAAAGCCTTGATCACTCTAAACTCCATGAAAATTTTTGCAATAACAAGTTCTTCTGTCAGAAAATGCCATTTTGTCAAAATCGAAACTTTCCATGGGAACAGGACAATTTTGATAAATCAAACCCAAGCATTTTAATACACTGAAACCTTCCATTTTGACATTTGTGGCCTAGAATGTTTCAATTTTTTGTTTTTAAATGTAGTTCATTTGTATTCTATTATAAATGGAAAGACACCCCCCCACACACACCCATACACACTGACCTCAGTAGACTTTGGATCTGATCCCTAAAGACTTTGATAGTCAGTTTTGAAAAGAAAAGTGAAGAAAAGAAAAGAAAATAGAACGCTACTGGATAGAATGTCCACTTTGAAAAGAATAACACACTAAGGCTTTGTCTGCGCTACCACTTTTGTTGGTAAAACTTTTGTCGGTCAGGGGTGTGAAAAAAGCACCCCCCTGACTGACATAAGTTACACTGACAGAAGTGCCAGTGTGGACAATGCTATGTTGGCGGGAGACGCTCTCTTGCTGACATAGCTACCGTTGCTTATTGGGGGTGGTTTAATTATGCCGATGGGAAAGCTCTCTCCCACTGGCATAGCGTGGCTGAATGGAAGACCTTACAGCAGGGCAGCTGCAGGGGTACAGCTGTGCCACTGTAAGCTCTCTAGTATGGACATAGCCTAAAATGGAGCCTCTTCTCAATGGTACCAACTCTGAGGGTTGACTCTTGCAGTGTATGGCTATTTGAGAGAATACTTCTCACCGCTATTGTATTTATTATATTCCCTATCACAGCAGTTAAGATCCACCTGGATGCTCTAGCCTCCCTGTCCTTTAAATCTGCTCTTTTAATGCTCACCAAAGCTTTAGTTCAGTCATCCTCAGACTGCAGGCTTTTGTTTTAGCCAGGCTTTCATTCATTTGTTTTATTAATTGTTAGGTTCAAGACAGTGGAGTCGATGAACAAATAAATAGTAGGACTGTGATTTTTTTTTTTTAATTGAGCCTTGCTTTAGAGGCAACTCAAGCCTTTTGATTTTTCAAGTAAATAAAGATGAAACATTTTCAATTTTGTGCTGTTACGTGTTGAGAGAATGATAAATTGAATGAACAGGTGGCTGTTATTGTTAATGAAGCATTAGCTGAAATATCACAGTTTTAATCTATTTCCAAATAGCCCTCACTAAATTCTCGGTCTCCTTTGTATTTTCCAGGGTGTGCTGACTTACACCTCCTGGACATGTTGACGCCTACTGAAAGGAAAAGGCAGGGATACATCCACGAACTGATCGTAACAGAAGAGAACTATGTAAATGACCTGCAGTTAGTCACAGAGGTAAGAATGGCCAAGGTTTGCAAAAGGGAGAGCTGAAAAGTAAGCTCCTAAATCCACATTTAGGCACAGAAACAGTGGCTTGATTTTCAAAAGTGCTGACCACACAGCACCTCAGACTCGCCTGAGTGGGAACTGTTGATTGCTCAGCACATTTGAAGAGTGGGTCACTTGTTTAGGCATCTAAATATGGATTTGGGAGCCTAACTGTAGTCCCCCCCGTTTTTAAAAAATAGTGACTAGTAACTTAATCATACAAAGTTGTCGTTTTTTGTTTGAAAATTCCTGCCTTGTCTGACTTGCTAGGAATAATCTGACTTGAGCTTTTAGTATTCATGAGCATGTGAGTCTCTTATTACCAGCACTGAGACATCATCATTTAAACTTTCTGTTTTAGTACAGTCTTTTCACTCCTGATTCTAAAAGTTTATTTCTCATGTATGTTCTCTTAAGACTTAAAGTTTTAACTCATTGCGCAGAGATTCTACAGCCACAGTGGCACTTATCTGCTTTTCTGTGCCTAAATTCAGTTTAATAGTTATTATGTGCATCTTTCATGCAGGGAAAATGGAAGCCAGATAGACATCTAAGGTGAGCTTCTTAACTGAGGGAGAGTCCTTCTTTGCCAAAATGGTCAAGATATGCAAGCCTGATATGTGGTTAGATAAATAAAATAAATCACTGAATAATTATTTATTCAGTTCTGTGACTGCAGCAAAAAAACTGGGGAAAAAAATCAGTTAATTTTTCTTGCCAAAATGAAAAACTGAAATAATTTCATTCAGGTTGATTCAAATAGACATTTCATTTTGAAATGAAATTAAAATGTTTTTATATTTATGGTATTTTTTAGTTTTTTTTTTTCTTTTGGCTGAAACTATTTGCTGAATTCAGTACAAATTCATGAATAGTTTTGGTACTCCCCAAAATGATTTTTTTGGTGAATTTTCTATTTGCCAGGAAAAAATTTTTTTCCAGCTCTAATCAGTAATAAATCGGGCGTCTGTAGAGCAGAGGCCAAAGTAGACTTCTGTGTAATTTATTACTGAGATATTTTGCAAGGGACCACTAGTATAAGGAAATGCCCAAGGTTAAAACAGAAATAAGCCATTTTGTAATTAACATCACTGATGCAAGTTTAGATTATGCCTTGTGAAGTGATACACTGTTCTCGAATATCTTATCTGGAAACATTATGGAGCTCTAGGGCCGACAGTATGTTTGAAATCTGTTCTAATGAAAATTAAATGTTGTATTATTATTAAGTACGCAGACCTCTACATGGAGATTATGAACAAGAAGCTTTGTCACTTTGAATTGATTTAACCGTACACTTTCTAAATTGCTTCATTTTCTGCATCTGTAGATCTTCCAGAAACCACTGATGGAGTCTGAGCTGCTAACAGAAAAAGAGGTCGCTATGATTTTTGTTAATTGGAAGGAGCTGATTATGTGCAATATCAAACTACTGAAGTAAGTTGCTTTTCTATATTTATCAACAATAAAATAATTGACCTTTCCCATCCCCTCCTAATTATTTAACTGTGTGAAAATCGTATTTGCTACCAGTGAAAACAGCAGCAGGTTGCAAAGAATATAATATAATATTATAGCTTTGAATTCCTTTTTGAGAAAATCAAGTAGTTTGTGCATATTAATAGGTTGAAAAGTGTCATTTTACTGCCTAAATAAATAAATCTGTTTTGCTGTGAAAATGATAAAAGTTCTGTGCAAAAGAGGAAACAGTTCCCTGGAGCAAATTTTGTGAAAAAGAATTCATTTTAGCCCACAAAGGGAGATTTTCAGCTTCAGGCTCCAATTCAGCAAACACCTAAGCTTATACTTTACTTTAAGCACATGCTTAAGTGATGTGCTAAATAAGGATAGACTTAAGCACATGCTTAACTGCTTTGCAGAATCGGGACATCAACTATTTTCATCAAGAAAATGTGCGTTTCCTGGTACACCTGGCCAGATTTCACCCTTGTTGAGATTCATAAATACTCATATAAATATTGGCAATACAAAATGGCAATTTCATTTAAATCTAACATCCTTCTTATTTCTCACTTGGTCCACTGCTCAGAGTTTGCTGATGGTAGTGGGTGGTTATGGTCCAATTCTGCAAGACTCAAAACAACATGCTGTCATCAAAGTCACTCCCGCAGGACTTCTCAGTGAAGGGTTTGCCTTCAGGATCTCTTGGCGACTATTCACTTCAGGATGATGAGTTTGTTTTGAATGCAGTATAATATAATGCTAGTATATTTACATTACTCTCCTCCTAAGTGACAAAGTGGAAATCAATCTAAATCCAGTTAAGATGCACTATTTCTATGTTGTCTGAAGCAACTTGCATTGCTTCTTGTATATATACTCCATATACTGTACGTGGACTAAAGTTTAGTCCAGATAAATATTAAAATGACAGTATATAAACTCTTGAAGTACTTAATCTCAGAAGAGGCCTTTGGATGCAAAGACATATATCCCAAATTCAACTAGCCCACCTTCTATATGGTTGATACAAACTTTAGATTCACTGATATTATGCCCGACTTTCTCCTTCTGAATATGTTTCCTTTTTGATACACCTCTAAGATGCTAAAATATTGTTGTCCAGGTCATTTAAAATAGTGGTCTTTATTTAATATTTAAGCCATTTGGGGTCAAATTCTTAGCTAGCGTAAATCAGCTTAGCTCCTTTGACGTCAGCGGCTGTCTGCCAGTTCACACCCGTGGAGGATCTGGCTTTGTGTGTGATTTCTTTGAGGCATTAAACTGTACCACTTTTCAGCATTTTGGCTGATGTGATGAAGGGAAGAAAATGCTTTGAACAGAACTGTATGTTTTAGAGGGTGTGGTCTCATCGTAGGTTAGCAAAACAAGGAAATTGCATTGCTTTTTTTTTTTTTTTTTTTTTTAATAATTCTCAACTGGATTTACCTCAAGTTAATTTTGAACAGCAGTTTGGTGACCACAAGAAGGAAACCAGACTGGTGGTTGAGAGTCCTCTATGATAGTATATGAACTATCAGCTAGTTTATTTCAGGGGTCAGTGACGATCCAGTAATGGTCCAGTTACACACAAAACATGCCTAGCATCTTTTGCTTTGTGTCTAGAGCACTGCGTGTTCGTAAAAAGATGTCTGGGGAGAGGATGCCAGTGAAAATGATTGGCGACATACTGACCGCACAGCTACCACACATGCAACCTTACATCCGGTTCTGTAGCTGCCAGCTCAATGGGGCAGCATTAATCCAGCAGAAAACAGATGAAGTCCCAGAGTTCAAGGATTTTGTTAAAGTAAGAGACAAAATAACCATTGTGAATTTCTTACCTCTGAACTGCATCTAATCATTTTGCTGATTACAAAACAGTGCTATGCTGTGGACAAGTGAAGAATCTTTAGGCCCGAATGTTCACTGAGGAACAAGATTTGGTCAGACCATCATAGAAGATGAAGTTTTTATTATTATTAACTATTAAAGTGGCAGTAGTATTACAGTAGCACCAAGAGGCCCTGCTAAAATCAAGGCCCCAATGTGCTAGGTGCTGTAGAAATACATAGTAAAACTGTCACAGGCATGAATGGGCAAGATGGACAAGGGGTGGGAGGAGAAGAAAAGGCAAAGAAAAATAGTGTTTTGCTCAAGGTCACACAGCAGCTCAGAGGCAGAACTCTGGCCTCTTGGTTCTGTCTAGTGTCCTGTCCATCAGACCATGCTGCCTCTGATGTAGAAAAGGCTTATTACAGTGGGACATCCAGCCCATCTCCCTGGTAAGGTAGGATTTTTCCCACTTGAACTTTTCTAGTGATTAGTCCAGTTTATTTTTAAATGTCAAGAGAGATGGGGCTTCCACCACTTCCTTGGAAGAGTATTCTACAGCTTAAGGAATTCACTGTCAGGAAATGCATATAAATAGATGGCTAAGAGATAGCGGAAAGAAGAATGTAATAAGGGCTTGTCTACACTTGAAACGCTACAGTGGCACAGCCTGAGTGCTGCAGGTAATCCACCTCCCCAAGAGGCGGTAGCTAGCGCTTTCTACACAAGGACTTAGGTTGGCTTAACTATGTCACTTGGGGGGAGGTGAGGAGGGGAAGGGGGGGATTTTTCACATCCCTGAGCGATGTAGCTGGGTTGACCTAACTTTTTAGTGTAGACCAGGCCACAGACTATAAATATTTGGAGAGTGAAACTCCAAGTACTGCATGATGAATTATTATTCAGTGTGATACCTGGGGATCTGACTAAGAGTAATGGAGTTACATTAAAAAAAGAGGAAATATAGATTAAATACCAGGGGAAATGTCCTGACAGTGCAATGTATTGGGCTGTGCAGTCGTCTGCTGAGGGAAAAGGTGAAAGCCCCATTGCTTGAGCCTTTTAAAAAGGGAATTGGCAAAGCACTAGAAAATGTTCTGTAGGGGACAAGGGTGCTTTGGCAGGGGGCATGAACTTTATTATCTAGTAAATCTTTTCAATATATAATATCTGTGAAAAATGTTGTTAAATCCGCTTTATTCACTGAACTGTCAAACTTCTCCAGGTTACATTTGGAGGCAATCTACATAATTTCCAGTGTATATGTCACTTTTTTCTTTTGAAGAAAGAAATACTGGAAATGTCTTTTTATAGTCAACATGACGACATGGGAGATAATGTTGTAATGACTTCCATTCAAACCCATTAATAAATAATGTCCTCATTCATAAGCCCTGTCCCATAATAAGGAAGCTTACTTCAATCAGAATAAAGCAACAGAGGGTCCTGTGGCACCTTTGAGACTAACAGAAGTACTGGGAGCATAAGCTTTCGTGGGTAAGAACCTCACTTCTTCAGACTAACACGGCTACCCCTCTGATACTTCAATCAGAATGTTTATACAGTCCGAGAATATAGATATCTCTAGGGATCATAAAGCTGCTCTCATCTCTGACATACTCTACCCTATTTTGTAAAAATATGAGAAATTCTATTGCTCTGAATTTGTTTGTCATACTTCTTGTTCTGACTGAGAACAGGTTTATGTGACGCATTTATTGACTTACCATTTTATCTTTTACCTTTTTTCAGGAATTTGTCTTCCACTGTCATAAACAAGCTGGTTAACAACATCTTACCTTTCATATTTCAGAGGTTAGCAATGGATCCTCGCTGTAAAGGAATGCCGCTGTCAAGTTTTCTGCTAAAGCCTATGCAAAGGGTAACAAGATACCCGCTAATAATTAAAAATGTACGTTTTTTTTTTGAAACATACTGGAATGTATTTAGAGTGCCCCTTGGCTTGTAGCTTATTTGTAGTTAAGTTTCCCTATGTATGTCCAGTCTTGCTATTCTCAAGAGGCTAGACACGTCTGGTATGATGGGGAATATGGGCCAAATTTGTATTTCAATTACACTGGGATAAATCATGAGTAACTCGACTGACTGCAGTTGAGTTATTCTGTATTTACACTGGCATAATGGATGGAGGAGAGTAATTTATATGCCAGGGAATGGGAGGGTTTAGCAGCAAAAGCTGGGTGGTGGGTATACAGTAAAGGAGTGGGGAGGGACTAAGTTGTCTTACACTCTCCTGCTAGCTGCTTTTCCTGCTGTACATGCCTCCCCCCCCTTCCCCCTGGGCTTGTCAGTTATTCATTTTGCACAGCCATTGAAGCCAGATTTGTGCAAGTTACATTACTTTACAACTTACATCCATTTTCTGTCCAACTTTCATCTGATGTCTAACTCACATCACCATTACCATTACTACTGAATTTGGCCCAAGACTTATCTAGGAGAGAGACATTATATCAGGCCTGAATTTGGTCTGAAAAGTCAGATTCCTTCATCAGCCCTGATCCTCCTCTGTATATGACCAGATGTAATGGGGTGGCACCCACCTCTCATGAGCGCCCCCTTCTGGTCAGGTGTGTCTGCAGTCTTTCAGTTCTGGTGACCCCTGTCGGTGGGTTCTCAGGTGGCTTTTCAGTGATTCAGCCCTCCAGCCAAGTCTCTCTCACTGTCTGTATATGAATTAGAACAGCCCCCTTCTGGGGTATACAGTGCACCAGGGGCCTGTCTCAGGACCTCTCGATTGGTGTCTCTCTAGCCCTCCCCGGGCTCAGTCTTTAAATAGTCCCAGCCCTGGATTGGGCCGTACCCCCAGGGCTTCCTCCCTAGGGACACTACCTTCCTGTGGTGCTCCCCGGGCTCAGTCCTTACTCAGTCCCAGCAGCCAGCCAGGAGCTCCTTCTTAGCTCCTCTGGTCCCTGCCCACACTGAGCTGTCCTGCTGCTCTTTTAGCCAGCCAGGAACACGGTCTTCTCTCCTCCAGCTCCAGGCAGCAACTGACTGCTGCTCTGTTTTGCAGTTCCTTTTATATGGCCCTGCTAGGCCCTGATAGGCTGGTCCATGCAGCCTCTCTCATTGGCTGCTTCCCCACAACCATGCTCGGATTTCTCATCTGCTCCTCTCTGGGATGGGCTGTGGCAGGACCCTGAGGCCTCCAACAGGGGGCTTCTGGGCCTCATCCACTCCTTCACAACAGAACATACAGCTCTAGGGCCCTACCAAATTCATGAAAAATGTGTCACGGACCATGAAATCTGGGGTCTCCCGCAAGACTTCTGGTCTTTTGTGTATTTTTACTCTATGCTATACAGATTTAACGGGGGAAGCCAGCATTTCTCAAACTGGGGATCTCAACCCAAAAGAGAGTTCTGGGGGGGTTGCAAGGCTATTGTAGGGGGTTCATGGTATTGTCACCTTTACTTCTATGCTGCCTTCAGAGCTGGGCAGCTAGAAAGCGGTGGATGCTGGATGGACGCCAAGCTCTGAAGAAAGCGCCGCAGCCAGCAACAGTGCAGAAGTGAGGGTGACAATACCATATCTTGCCACCCTTACTTCTGCACTGCTGCTGGTGACGGTGCTGCCTTCAGAGCTGGGCTCCCAGCCAGCAGCCGCAGAGCTTCCTGCAGCCAGGGGAGGTTGCTGGAGGTGGGTCTGACCTGACACCAGAAGAGGCCCTGGCAGGGTAAGAGGAAGTCCCGTCCCTCACCAGCCCAGCCAGGCCCAGCAGTTGGAGCCCAGAGTATGGTAGGAACCCTCAGCCAGGGTGCCCAACGCCCTGCCCCCTCCTCCATTCTGGGCCCCTGGCGCTTGGGACTTAAAGTGGCTTTGGGATGGCTGGGGGTGGTGGTGGGGATGAACCCGGAAAATCACCCAGGTCGCCCACTTGTAAGGCCGCTATGGCCCCCCCAAAAGTGAGGACCCCTCCATACCATGCCACCTTCACTTCTGTGCTGCTGATGACAGCGATGCTGCCCTCAACGTTGGGCACCCAGCCAGCAGCCTTCATGAAAAATTTTGCTAAAAGACTTGTCAGCAATAGAACTGGCCAAAATGGGATGATTTCTTTGCAAAAACAAAACAAAGAACAGTTTTTTCACTGAAATTTGAACTTTTGGGAAAAAAATAACCAAAACATTAACATTTGGAAAATTTTGACCAGTTCTAAAAAAAAAATAAAGAAATAAAATAAAATGCAGAGCTGACAAGATGGGTGGATTTACAGTCAACAGTAACAAAAGAAACTAAGCTGTTTTACTTACCTGTAGATAATAGAAAACACTCCTGAAAATCACCCTGATCACAGTCACTTGAAGCATGCTCTGGAGAAAGCGGAAGAATTGTGTTCCCAAGTAAATGAAGGGGTGCGTGAGAAGGAAAATTCAGACAGGCTGGAATGGATCCAGGCTCACGTTCAATGTGAAGGCCTGTCTGAGGTAAACATTGTAACACATATTGAAGTACATAGCATGGTCATGTTTCATGTTTACTCACCAACCAAGACGAAACAATGATTTGAACATGTAATTGCATCCAAAGATGAAAAGAATATTGTCATCATTTAATCTTTCTTATCTTCTCTTTTTTTTCTTTTTTTGCCCTCCATGGGGCATCTCTTACATTCATGCAAACTATCCGTTTCACTATTGATTTTTTGTTTTCTTCTATTTGGCAAGCATTGCTTTTGTTTCCTGTATTTGGAATGGTGCCAGATTTAAATATTGCCATTTTTGCTCAACTGTAACTTCAATTTATATAGTACTTTACAATAGTAATACTTCTATCTTGAATATACAGTATATACGTCCTTCCATTATGAAGGACTACTACACTATTCTCTATTGCTTTATAAATCGAGCTGGTTGAAAAACAGCAAGCATCTTTTGTGATAAAACTTCATCTAAACTTTGAAAACTCAAAAAATTTTGACCAAATCTATTTATAAACTTTGCAGAGAGGAATCACTTTGTCTTGTCCATCACCAACTGGTACTTTACAGGTGTCATGCTAAAGTCTCTTCAGTGATGTCATGCTAAAATATTTTGATTTTGTAGGTCCTATAAAAATAGTAACTTTAAAAAAGTTCTAGTTGTGGCACCCCTATTCCTGGTCAGGGTAGAAGAGGTGGAGAGAATATAGCTTGATTTTCAAACTCCACATTGAGTTTTCAGTCCTGGCAATTTGAAAAATCATCTTTTATGAACTGAAAAGAAGTATTTCAGCTCATTGAGGGGCAATAAATGGGGAGCCGCATGATGTTGTTTTTCTGCCATCACACTGGAAAGACCCAGAGGCCAAGTTAAGAAAAGTGGTGCAGTTGGTCACAGTTTTAATAAGCAGAACTATTGCCCAATGGCAAATGAGAGTAGGGAAGAAGGGGTGTCATTCTGCTCCCCTAGCCCCACGGTCCTGCCCTGGCACACCCAAAAGACCAGCTAGCCAGTTGCTGACAAATATCAAGGTGAAAGCACCCAACCTTTTGTGCTGAGAGATTGGGCCCTCCCACAGTCTTGCCTTCATCACTTCCTAAAGATTGGCTTGTTTCTAATCTGAGGAAGGAGTCATTCTACGTAACATCTGACCCCATGGGGTGGGGTGGACCCTGAGACACCAGAATGCCAACAAGTGCAAAAGGGCCTAACAGTTACACATTACCAAAAGGAAAAACTGAAACTAAACTTCAAGTGATTGCTTATACCGTTTCCAATTAGGTGTGCGCGTGCCGCATGCACGGTTGTCGGAAAGTTTTCCCTTAGCAGCTCCCATCGGGTCGGCTGTGGAGCCCCCCGGAGTGGCGCCTTCATGGCGTTCAATATATGACCCTGCTGACCCAACCCCCTTTCAGTTCCTTCTTACTGTCTGTGACGGCCATTGAACAGCGTTCGCTTGCTCACCAAGGACTTTCCTTAGCATTTCTCCTTAGTTAATTGTTCTAGTTACCCATTTTAGTTTACATAGTAAATGGTTTAGATAGTAGGTTTGGAAGCAGGATCTCTCCCCAATCCCTGGTTGTGTCGGCAGTTAACAAGAAAGAGCAGCAGGGACAGCAAGGGCTGGCCTCCAAATCTAAGGAGGCAAAAAGATGGACCTTCTTGATAGGAAGATCTATGCCACTGGGAGCCTTCAGCTGAGGATAGCTAACCAGCAAGGTAGCCTCAGCAAATATAACTTCAACTCATGGGCCTCAATGTTGAAGTTTAAAGAGCTGATCCCTGTGGACTCTAGGGCCAAATTCTCCACCATTTTCAAGGAAGGGAAGGTGGTGGTGCAGACCTTACTGCAGGCGTCCCTAGACTCTGCGAACTCGGCCACCCGTACCCTCTCCTCAGGCATAACCATGAGGAGGGCCTCATGGCTTCAGGCGTACGGGCTACCCCCCGGAAGTGCAGCAAACCCTGCAGGACCTTCCCTTTGAGGGCGCGGGGCTGTTCTCCAAGCAGACAGACTCCGTGCTGCACAGCTTGAAAGACTCCAGGGCCACCACGAAGTCGTTGGGATTACACACGCTGGCCACCCAACACAAGCACTGCAAGCCCCAACCACAACAACAGCACCCATATTCTCCATGGCCGAGGCAGGATTTCTGTAGACGAAGGGGCAGGAATGGCAGGCACAAGCCTTCCAACCCCCCTTCAGGGCAGGGCCAAGGCCAGTCCAAACCTCAGGCTCTAAACAGGCCTTTTGAAGATGCGACTGAGGATGGCGCACTTGTCTCTCCACCAGATCCTTACCCGTTTTCTGGCCCATCTGTCCCACTTCTACTGTGCTTGGTCCCAAATAACATCGGACCCCTGGGTTCTTTGCACAGTAGAAGTGCAATATTCGCTCCCATTCTGCTCCTTCCCTCCCTCCCACCCCCTTCCCCATCCCTCTTCAGGGACCCTTCTCACGAGCAACTTCTTATCCAGGAGGTGCAGTCACTCCTTGCTATAGGGGCAGTGGAGGAGGTTCCTCGGGATCTAAGGAGCAAGGGATTCTACTCCCCCTATTTCCTAATCCCCAATGCAAAGGGGGGGTCTCAGACCCATTTTAGACCTGCAAGTGCTCAACCAGTTCATGGTAAAGTTGAAGTTCCGCATGGTCTCCCTGAGCTCTATTATCCCATCCTTGGATCCGGAAGACTGGTATGCTGCTGCTGACATGAAAGACGTGTACTTTCACATAGTCATTTGGCCTTGTGCACAGACGATTTCTGTAGTTTGTAGTCGACCACAAACACTATCAGTTCACGGTCCTCCCCTTCGGTTTGTTCACAGCCGCTCCCAAGTGTTCACCAAGTGCATCTCAGTCGTAGCAGCCTTCCTCCATAGGAGGCAGATGCAGGTATACCTATACCTATACCTAGACGACTGGCTGCTCAGGGGGCGTACCAGAGAGCAAGTGGAATCTCAGGTCCGCATGGTCAGATCCACTTTTGAGAGACTGGGACTCCTCCTCAATGTGAACAAGTCAACCTTATCACTGACCCAAAGACTAGAGTTCATCGGAGTGGTGCTGGACTCGGTACAGGCAAGGGCGTTCCTGCCAGAGATCCAATTCCAAGCCATGATAGACATTATTATCCAAAGCCTCAGGTGGTACCCGACCACCACCGCAAGGGGATGCCTGGGTCTCCTTGGCCACATGGCAGTCTGTACTTACGTGGTCCAGCATGCCAGACTAAGGCTCGGGGCCCTTCAAGCGTGACTCACATTGGTATACCACCCAGGACGCGACAGGCTGGTCTCAGTAGTGCCAGTGCCAGGACACATACTGGAGTCCCTACATTGGTCGCTCAACCCTCAGATGGTATGCGAAGGTGTCCCCTTCAACAGCTCACAGCCCTCCTTGTCACTAGTAATGGAAGCGTCAGCTCTGGGTTGGGAGGCGCATCTGGAAGATCTCCGAACACAGGACCTGTGGTCGCAGGATGAGCTTTCCCTCCATATCAATATCAGGGAGCTCAGAGCAGTGTGATTAGCATGCCAAACTTTCCAGTCTCGGATGCAAGGCCAGTGCATAGCAGTGATGACCGACAACACCACTGACGTGTTTTACATCAACAAGCAGGGTGGAGCCCATTCCTCCCCGCTATGTCGGAAGCCCTTCAGCTATGGGAGTTCTGCATAGCCCACTACATTCACATGGAGACTCCTATCTCCCAGGAGTGCAGAACAAGCTAGCGGATCACCTCAGCAGATCGTTCTGCAACCACGAGTGTTCCATCCATCCGGATGGCCTTCATTCCAGCTTCCAAAGATGGGAGTTTCCCCAGGTCGATATCTGCCACCCGGAGCAACAGAAAGTGCCCAATGTTCTGCTTCTTCCAGAAACACAGCCCGGGTGGAATCAAGAACACGTTCCTGCTACCCTGGGGAGACCAACTCATGTATGCCTTCCCACCGGTCCCACTCCTACACAAGGTGCTGCTCAAGATCTGCAGAGACAAAGCACAGGTAATTCTGCTGGCCCTAGCATGGCCCCGTCAACATTGGTACACCACGCTTCTGGAGCTTTCAGTGGATACCCCAATCATGTTACAAATCAACCTCGATCTGATTGTGACGTGTTGGATCACAGAAACCCTCTTGGGAGCTGCCACCTGATGTGCCAAGACTTCTTCTACCCCTGCTTTCCCTGCCAGCTCAGGACTCCAGCACCCTGTCTTGCTGAGCCAGACACTCCCGTCTGCTCCAACACAGACCCAGGGTCTGAATTACTTGCCCCAAAGCTGCAGGTTTACCTGAAAATAGCTCACAGATGTGTGCTTGTCTATAGCACTCAGATGCCCAACTCCCAATGGGGTCTAACCCCAAATAAATCCGTTTTACCCTGTATAAAGCTTATGCAGGGTAAACTCATAAATTGTTCGCCCTCTATAACACTGATAGAGAGAGATGCACAGTTGTTTGCTCCCCAGGTATTAACACATACTCTGAGTCAATTAATAATTAAAAAGTGATTTTATTAAATACAGAAAGTAGGATTTAAGTGGTTCCAAGTAGTAACAGAACAAAGTAAGTCACCAAGCAAAATAAAATAAAATGCACAAATCTATGTCTAATCAAACTGAATACAGATAAGATCCTCACCAGTTCCAGAATGCTCCCTTTTACAGACTAATCTCCTTTTAGTCTGGGTCCAGCAATCACTCACACCCCCTGCACACTGTCCTTTGTTCCAGTTTCTTTCCGGTATCCTGGGGGGAGCTCTCTCTTTAGCCAGCTGAAGACAGAATGGAGGGGTCTCCCACGGGTTTAAATAGATTTTCTCTTGTGGGTGGAGACCCCCCTCCTCACCCCTATGCAAGGTCCAGCTCCAAGATGGAGTTTAGGAGTCACCTGGGCAAGTCACATGTCCATGCATGACTCAGTCTTTACAGGCAGAAGCCATTGTCCACATGGTATCTTGTATTTTCTCCAGGAAGTCTTCTTATGTGGATTGGAGCATTCCAAGATGCATTGTTCCCCAAGTGCTTCCTGATCGGGTACTTAACCTTGCGAATTCCTTCCTAAAGAAGCTGACCAAATGCCTCACAAAGCTTACTTAGAAATCAAACAAGTATACAGCCAATATGCTTAACCTCAAGTACAAAATGATATATGTGTACAAATAGGATGAATAGATATAGTAGACCATAACCTTTACAGAGATATGTTACATGGCACAGGCAGCACAAAACATATTCCAGTTACGTCACATTCCCATAAAGCCTTATGGGAGGTACCGTCATACTGATCACTCAGGATCATGGTTGCCTTCACCAACCTGACCTCCAGTCCCTCCATCTCATGGCTAGAAGCTTCATGGTTAAACCCCATGGAGCTCCTGTGCTCGGAGGTTCTACTCGGCAGCAGGAAACCATCCATCAGGGCCACTTATCTACCCAAGTGGAAGAGGTTCACTTGCTGGTGTGCCCAGCAACAGACACCTCCACTCCAGGCGTCTATACCACTCACCCTGGAGGATCTTCTGCACCTCCACCAACAAGGCCTGGCAATGTCATCCATCAAGGTACACCTTGCGGCCATCTTGGCCTTCCATCCGGGAGTGTCTGGGCGTTCTCTATTTGCTAATCCTATGGTAGGATGTTTCTTTAAGGGTATGGAACGGCTACATCCACAGGTTAGACAGCCTGTTCCTGCATGGGACCTTAACCTGGTACTCTCCAGAGTAATGGGGACCCTATTCAAACCATTGGCGACTTGCTCCCTTCTCTATTTGTCGTGGAAGATAGCTTTCCTGGTAGCCATCACATGAGCTAGGAGGGTGTTGGAGTTAAAGGCCCTTACCTCTGATCCTCCATACACAATCTTCCACAAGGACAAGGTGCAACTAAGACCTGACCCAGCCTTTCTTCCTAAGGTAATGTCACAATTCTTTACTAGGCAAGACATTTTTTTACACATCTTTTATCCTAAGCCTCACAACAGTACCCAACAGCAGAGGCTACACTCATTGGATGTTTGGTGGGCAGGAGCGCCGCCAGCTTTTTTGCCGCCCTAGGCGGCAGAAGGTCCTGCCCCCGAAATGCTGCCCCCAACAGAGGCGGCAGAAGGTCCCACCCCTGAAATGCCGACGACGACCGGAGCGGCCGAAGATCCAGCTGCCGCGGTTGCCGCCCTCCAGATGTTAGTGCCCTAGGCGACCGCCGATCCTGTCGGTGGGTGCTAGCATTCTACATTGCATGCACAAAGCCATTCAGGAAGTCAAACCAGCTGTTCGTACCGGTGGCAGACCGGATGAAAGGTCTCCCGGTCTCATCTCAAAGAATATCTTCCTGGATTACAGCCTGCATCCACACTTGTTACGAGCTGGCCAAGGTCCCAGCTCCACTCTTAAGGCACATTCCACAAGGGCACAAGCCTCACCAGCAGTATTCCTAGCCCAGGCCCCGATTCAAGAAATCTGCAGGGCAGCAACTTGGTCCTCAGTGCATATGTTCACCTCCCATTATGCCATCATCCAGCATGGCAGAGATGATGAGGCTTTTGGCAGAGTGGTGCTCCAATCAGCTATTCCTTAACTCCGACCCTTCCTCCAGGGAGGAACTTTGGAGTCACCTAACTGGAATCGATATGAGCAATCACTCGAAGAAGAAAAAATGGTTACTCACCTTCTCGTAACTGTTGTTCTCCGAGATGTGTTGCTCATGTCCATTCCAAACCCACCCGCCTTCCCCTTTGTCGGAGTAGCCGGCAAGAAGGAACTGAAGGGGGTCGGGTCAGCAGGGTCATATATTGAGTGCCAGGAAGGCGCCACTCCAGGGGGCTCCACAGCCAACTGCACGGATGCTGCTAAGGGAAAACTTTCCGACGACCGTGCACGCGGCACGCGCACACCTAACTGGAATGGACATGAGCAACACATCTCGGAGAACAACACTTATGAGAAGCAACAGAGGGTCCTGTGGCACCTTTAAGACTAACAGAAGTATTGGGAGCATAAGCTTTCGTGGGTAAGAACCTCACTTCTTCAGATGCAGGTTGCATCTGAAGAAGTGAGGTTCTTACCCACGAAAGCTTATGCTCCCAATACTTCTGTTAGTCTTAAAGGTGCCACAGGACCCTCTGTTGCTTTTTACAGATTCAGACTAACACGGCTACCCCTCTGAGACTTATGAGAAGGTGAGTAACTGTTTTTTATAAGAGCTAGTGGATAATGTGCAATTAATCCAAACTCCTCCCCATAACCACTGACTAGCAGATAACCTGCTAAACCAAGCGTCACGAGCACAAAAAGAAGCAGCACCATGGTTATCCAGAAGCCCCTGGGTATGAACTAGAGGGTGAAATCCAAACACAGGAGCAAGACCATATGCCCCCCACCCCAACACACACACATGCTAACTCTTACAGCCGCTGTGGAGATGGATCAGCCAATAGGGAGGCCCATTGACTCCATGCGCGTGACAACCACCAATCAGGGAAGATCCATCAGCTTTGTTGCCTCCCCCACAGTGATACCAGTATGCAGCAGGAAAGATCAAAAAGAGGCCCAAGAGCTTTTGTCTTCCTTGCCCTCATCATGTGCTGGCCCAGTCATACTGAAGAGCCCCAGATCAACATAAGAACGGCCATACTGGGTCAGATCAAAGGTCCATCTAGCCCAGTATCCTGTCTTCCGACAGTGGCCAATGCCAGGTGCCCCAGAGGGCATGAACAGAACAGGTAATCATCAAGTGATCCTTCCCCTGTCACCCATTCCCAGCTTCTGGCCAACAGAGGCTAGGACACCATCCCTGCCCATCCTGGCTAGTAGCCACTGATGGACCTATCCTCAAATTAATAGTTATTTTTCTATCACCTTTCTATGCCTTGTGCTGCTCATACTGTGAGACTGAGGCATTACCCATCATCTCTTTGAAATGAGCTGAAGCAAATGTCAGAACTCAAACCTGTATTTGATCTCTTCCAGGGGAGCCTCGATGGTTTGATTTTGTACATTGCATTGTTGTTCTTCTTTTCTCAGCAACTCGTCTTTAATTCTGTTACAAACTGCTTGGGACCACGCAAGTTTCTGCACAGTGGGAAACTCTACAAAGCCAAGAGCAACAAGGAACTGTATGGTTTTCTGTTCAATGATTTCCTCCTGCTGACTCAGATCATAAAGCCTCTTGGTTCCTCTGGTACAGACAAGGTCTTCAGCCCCAAGTCTAATCTGCAGTATAAAATGTATAAAACTGTAAGTACCGCTTTTATGGTAGCCAAGCTATTGGTGTTTTAACAGTTCAGGAAGGTGGCAGTTCCCTACTTGGAGGGGTGGGCAATGGCACTGTCTGTTGCTGTATAAGAAAGAGAGGCTGTCAAGTACACTTGGGACTCCAGTCCTGTGGTGCTCGTGCTGGACAGGTTGTCAGCTTGATCTGTATAAAGGAAAGCACTTTTGAGCATCCTATTAGCTAACTTCAAGTATCCCAGCTACAGAAAGAGGGAAGTGATGCAGAGGGCAGTGTGCTGCTTGTGGGAAGGGAGAACTTTGAAACACGCTGTGACTCTCTGACTCAAGTAGAAGCATTCACAGTATCTGGAGGGAGCTGTCTTTGGCAAGAGAAAGGGTGAATGAGACACAAGCCCTTTGAAGAAGGGAGTTTAAAAAGCGGGAGGCGAGAGGGGATATTCTGGGCATAAACAAAAACAGTCTGTATTGCGTTGAGCATTCCAGTGTGTTCAGATATAGTGCTGTATTACTCTAGCTTTGCCTAATATTTCACAGCCCATTTTTCTAAATGAGGTACTAGTAAAATTACCCACAGACCCTTCTGGAGATGAGCCCATCTTCCATATCTCCCACATTGATAGAGTCTACACGCTTCGTGCAGAAAGCATAAATGAAAGGTAAGTCACTGCAGCCTCCTCACTGCTGACTCTAAAGATTTTGATGTATGTGTTCATATGCATGCACACACGACAATCACCATGAAAATCTTTATCAGGGTCAGCTCTGGCTTTTTTGCCGCCCCAAGTTGGGGCGGCTGGAGTGGCGAAGCAAAAAAAACAAAAAACCGTGTGGGGCGGCTGGAGCCAGGTTGCAGGGGGACTCCCTGTGCTGCAGACATGCCCTGGGCAGTGGAGTACGTGCCCCGGCTAGCAGGGGGGGAGGCGGAGGGAGAGAGAGAAGGGGGGCGCCCAGGGCTTCCTTCAGCAGGGCACTCGCCACGCGGCCCCTCCCGCCGCGCCGTCTGCCGGGAGGGCTCTGCGCCGCTCTGGTCGGCGGGCAGGAAAGGACGCGGGCTGCCCTGCTGGGCTTGCTGCAGACCCGGCACCGGCTGAGGGAGATGGAGCAAGCTCACCTCCCCCGTGCCACCACCCCCAACAGAGCGGCGAAGCAAAAAAAAAAAGGATTGGAGGGAAGCCGCCCCTTAGAATCTGCTGCCCCAAGCAGGAGCTTGCTCGGCTGGTGCCTGGAGCCGGCCCTGATCTTTATAATTGTCTTTGCAAGTAGGTAACATTACCCAGGTGTTTGTAGTATTCCCTGTACTTAGTATGGTGAATGCTGTGGTAATTATAATTATTTGAAAATGGGAATCAAATTAAAAAGTGATATACCCTTCTCTAACTTGACCCAGACCACTAGGGAAATGGTTAACAAAGGGAAAACTCAATTTGACGTCATTCCGCTCCAGAGTCAACAAATAAAGTGAGACAAGTCAGGGCGATTCCATCTCTCCTGATACTTTTGTTTCAGTCTGTCTGTCTGCAACCTCAAGAAGACACCACTGCATCAGGTCAAAAAACATAAGGACTAGAAAAATAACTTTTGTTAAAAAGTGAAAGCCTCAGTCCTGCAGAAGCTGATGGGGCAATAAGAGAAGAGGCGGTGTGGTGTGGCCCTCAGTACAGGCTCAGTATGATCCTTGCTTGTAAAGGCATCATTTGTAAAGATTTTAATGCATATAAACCTGGGTAAAACATCCGTTGCTCCCCAGCGGCCCTAGCAGGGGGTGTTGTGGAGCTGTCACCCTCAGGCCCTGGAAGGAGTGGATACCTGACCTCACTCTCTAGCAACCAGCTCTGGTGAATGCATGGAGTTGCAGTGAGCGGGACTCCAGAGGAGCAAGGCACATCCCTTCTCTGTTGCCACAGGACAGGACCTCTGCAGGAAGGGGGAGTGGGATAGAAAGGGGAGGCAAACGAGGGACTCCTGGAACTCAGAGGGGGACCTCCTAGGAGGGAGAACAAACAGGAATGACACGATATAGAATTGCGATTTCTAGGCTTAAAAATTGTCCTAGGCTTAAAAGTCCATACCACGGCAGGATCACAGTAGTTCTCTTAGGTGTTTTACAAATTAACAGAGTGGGACAGATCCTCAGCGAATGAAAATTGACCTAGCTGTATTGACTTTAATAGAACAACACAAGTTTACGCTAGTTGGGGATCAGGCCCCATGTTTCACATAGTGATCCGTCACAACAGTTGCATATTCTGTATTGGAGTGGTTAGTGCAGCCAGCCAATATCTCAGCACTCTGAATATATTTTCTACCAAATTTGAATGATACTACCAGTTGAGTGATTTTGCACTGTGCAGATGATGCAGAAAGCAACGTTTTAACACTTAAGATCACTGACACCTAGAGGTTTGGGTTTTTATTAACAGCAACTGAAATACTGCATTAGCATCTGTAAATGATGAATTTGGCCAACAATTTAATTTTTGCTTGTAAATATTTAGAACTGCAAAACCTAAGGCTAAATTCTACACTTGATACATGTGTGGAGCCCCCATTTGCCTACACCACATCCTTTCTTAGATATCTTGGTACTGCTCCTGAACTCTGCCTGTAACACCAGCCTTGATGCTCTCTCTGTTTCTTTCTTCCACTCTTTTCTCTGTGCATTTTTCCAGGCTAAGTCCCTATGAGTGAAATGACCTCCCCGTCCTGGTTTACAAAGTCACCATCGTCTCCCCTTTAACATCACTTCTAAAAACTGCACAGGCCAGTTTTTCAGCTGGCATAACACAGCGAAGCACCAGTGAAGTCAGTAGAGCTACACTGATTTACACTAGCTGAGCCTCTGGTCCCCAGAGATTTTGTAATGCCCAGTTAGTTTATTGTAGTAATGCAGGAGGAATGGGAGGGAACAGTTATCCCCAACTCTTGATTTCCCACTGTGTCCTGGCCATTGTGATTCTGCCTCTTAGGCCTTCTTACATATAGACCTTTACACCTCTGCAGAGTCGCATTGACTGACAGGTGCAGGGCTCCAATCTAGCATATACCAGTATAGGCCCAGACCTGTAGGTTGTGAGGGCTCTGGAGCAGGGACTGTCTTTATTTTTGTATGCTGTGTAGTGCTAAAGAGAAATAAAATAGTAATCATAATGCTGTGGGGTAACTTTTTGTCTTTTCCTTTCAAAGGACTGCCTGGGTTCAGAAAATTAAAGCTGCTTCTGAACTTTACATAGAGACTGAGAAGAAGAAGAGGGAAAAGGCCTACTTAGGTACAGTGTGGGATTCGATGCCTGTAGTCTTTCATGGAAGTGTCAAAAGCCAGGTGCATACTAATGAATTTTGTCATTCCTCTCCCCCCCCCCCCCCCGCGCATCCCTCCACAGTTCGCTCCCAAAGGGCAACAGGCATTGGAAGGTTGATGGTGAACATTGTGGAAGGCATTGAACTAAAACCCTGCAGGTCACATGGTAAGGACCTTACTGATTTTCCTAGTGTGTGTTATAAAGGACGCTTCCCCTGGATGTTCCTGTCTGTCTAATGCTAAAGAAAATATAGGCCCAAAATGTAGATTTTGTGAAATGAAGCGGTTTTAATGAACCTCATATTCACAGAAACAGTTCCTTGCAGGACAGCGAAACTTGGGCAGTTGTCATGTATTTCAGTATTTTTTTTTTTTTTACAAGTTTCTTAGTGTCACTCACACAAGACTCGATCCCGCAAGGTGCTGAAATCACAAGGAGCTGAGGGTGCTCTGGATGGGCCCCCAGGGCTATGCATCTCAGGACGGGCCCCCAGAGATGCTCTTTGTTTGTTAAAGTAGTGGCAGCCCAGCAGCCTTTTCCTAATTAGATGGTAATGGACGGTAGAGGGTATTTAGAAGGATGTTAAATCCATGCCCATCAAAATGTGATCATACCCCTGCATCTGCTTTATTCCTTTCAGGAAAGAGTAACCCATACTGTGAGGTGACAATGGGCTCTCAGTGTCACATCACCAAGACTATGCAGGACACTCTCAACCCTAAATGGAACTCTAACTGCCAATTCTTTATCAAAGATCTGGAGCAGGATGTACTCTGCATAACTGTGTTTGAGAGGGATCAGTTCTCCCCAGACGGTAAGTATGAAGCTGCTACACTTCTGGTGATGTTTTCCCTTCTCCCCACCTTTCCATTTATTAGGCGTTACATGGGTGCTGACATAAACATTTAACAGCATAGAAGCACTCAGTTTATAGCTCTGACATGCCTCTTAGGGTATACATCTCCAGTGCAGTTAAAGCTGTGATTGCAGGTTGGGTACACGTACCTGGACCAGCTTTAATCTGGCTAGCACAGCACAGCTAAAGATAGCAGTGAAGACATGGCACCATGGGCTTCAGCACAGACTGAACAAGCCTGCCTGGAACGCTGGGATACACACTCGCAGTCTTAACCTGTCCTGGGGTCTGGGCTGCTGTGTTTTCACTGCTGTGTTTTGCTGTGCTAGCTAGACAAAAGCTAGCAGGTGTATGCCTACATAAGGGCATGTTTAAAGCTACAGCGTTACAGTGGCACAGCTGCAATGCTGTAGCTGTGCCGCTGTTGTGTAGACATATCCTTAAGTGGTGCATTGTCCTGGTGCTGGCCCCATTTCACTGAACTGAGGTGGATTTCACCCTAAAATAATATTTCACCTGGATGATCTGTTCTCCCCTTTCACAACTGTTGCCTTCATTTTTTTTTTTGGGTGATTTAAGAGTTACATACTTGTAATTACTGATCCCATGAATGATATGGATGATCCAGTCCAATGGTTTAACATTTTTGGTGTTTTGTTTGGCACGTATGATTTTTGGATTGTAATATAAGAATGCAGGCATTGCCAGACTGGATCAGACCTGTGGTCCATCTAGTCCCGTATCCAGTCTTTGACAATGCCCAGTACCATATGCTTCAGAGGAAGGTATAAGAAACCCACAGTAGGCACATATGGGGTAATCTGCCCCCCAATATTAGATCTCATCCTGATCACTAGTAGTTAGAAAGAGGCTTAAGCTTGGAAGCACAAAGTTTAATATCCCTTCCAAAATGTTTATCATCATTAACCATGATAATGCTAGATTCTTTATATCAATACAGATGTCCAATATTTTAAGAACTTGCTAAATTCTTGGCCTCAATGGATTCCTGTGGCAATGACTTCCACAGTCTAATTATGCATTGTGTGAAAAAATATTCACTTGTCAGCTTTGAATTTGTCACCTTTTAATTTAATTGAATATCCCTTTTGTTTCTTGTACTTTTACCTGATGTTTTTGATTAAAATGTATTCATTTAAAAAAAAGGTAGATGGAATATAAAAGCAAATTAGAAAAGCCAGTTTTAGATTCAAGAGATTTGGCTTTACTTATATTAGCCATAAAACTATTGTTGAAAGAGGGCATATTTTCTCCTTATATTCCCAATGCAGATGGAAGCTAGTGCCTTCTTTGAAGTAATATGTTGTCAGAAAATAAAGTGAAAATTTATTTCACTCTGAATATGCTGATTTTATGTTTCAGACTTTTTGGGCCGAACTGAAATTCGTGTGGCGGACATTAAGAAGGATCAGGGCTCAAAGGGACCAGTTACAAAGTGTCTCCTCCTGCACGAAGTCCCAACAGGAGAGATCGTAGTCCGACTAGATCTGCAATTGTTCGATGAACCTTAGAGGAAAATGCACCAATGTTTCACTTTAATCTGAGTTCACTGCAATAGGTGTCTGCAGAAGCTGTCTAGAAATCCTTATTCCTTTTATATGAAACTACTGCTTGTTCTTCATGTGCAAAGGGGTTATCAAAGCAAACAGGAAAATCTATGTGCCTTGATAATCCTTGCTGAAAATTGAATCCCAGTTTTGGGAGCAGATCTCTGTCTCTGTGTGGAACTTCATTATAGTTTTCAGGGTTTCTGAAGTAACATAGTCATAACTTGTGCTCCAAGCTGAAAGGTGAACAAACCATGTAGGGTTGTTGCACTTACTCCAGTTACTGTAATGTTTATTTAAATGAAGAGGGCACTGATTGTATGTTTGAAGGCTTTCTGTAAACTTCCCCATAGGAATTTTGTGCCTATTGCCCCACAAAGTGGTGTATAAACATGACATGAATGAACACTTACCAGGTAAGAAGATCTCTGATTTTCTTTAGGATTGTTATGGTGGTATTTGAAATGTTGTTGTTTTTAAATATATTAACACAGAAGGTACCATTATTGCACTCTCAAAATAAGGTTTAAAAGAAACTTAAACAGTGCACAGGCCTTGTGCTAGCGCTCTCCACAGCAGTGAATTTCACCCTAACAGAGTACCATCATTTCCTGGAGGTTTGTAAATGTTTAAACAATAAGTGAAGGAGAGAGAATGTTGTACTGTACCACTTCTTTACTACTGCTGCTTAATTGTATGACAGCTGATGGATGATCAAGTCACCAGCTGTGACAAGAAATCACTGCTCTAGCTCAGGAAGCTAATTTCTACCCCGTAGAGTCTAGATTGCAAAGCAATCAGTGGTGGCTGGTTATTAAATTGTACTGTGCCTAAACATATTTGACATCTTGGTTTTGAAATCAGGACAGTAGCGTACTGTAGCTCACAAAAGGCGTTCATTGCAAACCAGGTTCATTCTGAGTTTGGCTATATTAGATGTGACCCCCCCCCCCCAAAAAAATCTTTGTTTCTGATTGTGCAGAGTGAGTAACCCCAAAGTAAAAGGGGTCTTGTTGTCATCTTGGGGGCAGGGCAGAGATTGACACATGTAACTCCCCACACATATATAGGCCCTGATTCAGCAAACCTTCCCTGTTCAGCAAAGAACCTAACTTTACAGATGTGCTTAAGTCCCATTTACTTTAAGCATATGCTCAATTGCTTTTCTGAATTGGGACCTCCAGGGACAGTAGCGCCCCATAAGAGAGTAAAGTCCATCATTGTTCTGCTTAGAGTCCTTTTGTTCATTACCTAGGTATCATGCATAAACTGGTATTTTTGTAATGACTTTATTTCAGAATGAGGTGTCAACCCCTTCATTGGCATGTTAATGTTCTTGTGGAGCTTGTTGGTAGGTTTTGATGTTCTTTGCATGTCGTTTTGGTACTGGTTCCCACCTTTCCTGTATAGACAGTGCTCTCAGGAGAGCACTAAAAGTCGTCATGATTTCCATTAGGAAATTAGGATATCTTCATAATGGATAGCTAGATACAGTATGGTAGTAAGTGTAAACTGTGCTGGGAAATGTCTGTGTGTTATAATTTCCTTCAAGACCACTGTAATGTTTCAAGAAATTGAAAAACAAAATCCTGTATGTTGGAAGGACAACAAAGTTTACATTTCATACTTTTAAAAATCTCTTTATTATTTATTTATTGACGATAGTGTAGAATTTTGTATCAGAAATGACAGACATTCGTATGTATTTTTTGAACAAAACAGAGATACACACTTTAGTTAGAAACTGTCAACTGACCAAGTTTTAGAGGAAGTTTAACTTCAAGGCATGCATTTGTTTACCACTAACTGGCTGAAAACACAATTAAAAGAACTTTAAGTTTCTATTTTTCAATGTTGTTAAGAAAAATGTTTCAATTAAAATCTGTAAATAGAACTAAACCCATGGCTTCCTATTTCCATATCAGTACATTTTATTAAATATAATGTATATGAAAATACACATTGGTGTGGTAGGAAAAAAAGTGGAGTAACATTAAATGTCATTGTTCTAACCTTTTTACTGCTGTCCTAATTTGACTCACCAGCTGTAAAGAAGTTCAGTGTTCTAATTCATGGTTTACAAAGTAGTTACACTTGCAGGGTCACTTTTAAAGGGCTCTTGTCACCCAGCATGAATTCCAGTGACACAGTTGGAACATCTTGGGTTTAAAGAAAAATCTAAGCTATGATTTTGAAAGGCCCCTAAGGGAGGTACCCAAATTCTGTTGAAATGCAATAGGAGCTGGACACTTAACTTCTATAGACTTCTATGAAAATGTCAGCCCTAATCTCTAACGTGGCTGATCACACCTTATTTTGTAATTGTAACAGATCTGTCTGGCTAATATCACTTGTCTCAAACGACAGCCTAGTCTTGAGGTACAAGCATGTATGTGTCTAATCCCTATTAATGCAAATTGGAGACATATAAAGATGATGATAGGGTGAAGCATGGGAGTTCACCAGCACCTTTCTCCCTCAATCACATGGGCTACAAGAACCTAATCCCAAATCCCTGTGTATCAAGGTTACCAATTGTCCCTTACTGTGCATCAAGATATCCCTTTTCTTTTTCTCTCCCTGTCATGCTCTGGGGTGCAGTTCAGACCAGTGAGAGATTGTGTCACTGTTTATATTATAACCCTGAATTCCCCAAAATGCTTCTGCTACTTTTGGCTCCCAGCCTGGGACACACGCATGCAGCCAGCATATGCTTTGTGCGATATACAGCTGTGATTCAACCACTTTGAATCCAACAGCCAGCCAGCAGTTATCACAGCCACACTTTTGTCTTTCCCAGACTTGCTTAAGATTAGCAGATGACCCCAACAGACCTCCAGTCCCAAACTTCCTCAAAGCCATGTGCTCTGAAATGTTCAGCCCTCTCCTGCAACATTCAGAAGAATAATAGAGTCCACTTTTTCCTTTAAAGAGACAATCCCAAACCACTTGCTAAATTAATTGGAGTTAACATTCACTTTAATTCAAACACAGCATTGCTGGTTTGGATTAATGGTGAAATGAGTTGAACAAAAGCAGAGGATTTTAAGTAAGTTCAAGTACAAGAAATAAAGTTTAGAAATAGTTACAAGCAAATAAAAGTGAAAACACATCTAAAAGTCTAAAACTTAATCTGGCAAGGTATAGGCTTTGCTCAAGATGATTTTTCTCACTCTCCCACCCCCCCACGCCCAAATCTTTCTTCTTCCCAGCCTTGACTGACTTTCCCTCAGTCAGGACCTTACAAAGAAGTATAAGACGCCGGCTTTGTTTGTCTTCCTAGTTGAAAAATCTTTGCCTAAGCAGGTTTGTCACCTATATTCAGTCTCCAGAGACTTCAACCTCCCACCCCCACCCTGGATTGCAAGATGCTTCTTCCTCAGTTTGCAAGAGCTCTGTTCCCATGTGTCTGTCTAGTGATGGACACCAAAGATGGCTTCTGCCTTTGCATCTATCTTCCAATGGTTCAAGAGGGAGGATGACCTCAGGTTGCTCTTCCCTCCCTGTGGGCTTCCCATCCCCCTGTATGTAAATGGGGTCCCATTGTTTTGATTCCACCATCCTTAATTTACATTGGAGACGGTAAATAATTGCCTTCTCTCCTGTCTTGGGGGGAACCTGTTTTTCCCTGTTTGGCCACAGACTTTAAAGCTTAAATATTATAAGTATCCATATTTCCTCATATAGTGTTAATACATACATTTCACAATATTAATCACCAGTGTTGTGTTAGCTTTCAGAAAAAATCTCTCTACATTTTTAGAATACAGTAATATTGGACACAGTCAATTGATTCAATTGCTTATCACTTAAGCCCCCCACACCTGTCTTTATAGAGCAGTAAACCTCTGAAATGGATTCTTCCCAGAATTACCCCTCAAAGGAAAGTTTATTCAAGCTGTGAGGAAGGCAACATGGAGTTGGTGGTGAAGGAAGCTCCATGTTCTTCCTTCCTCCACTTTTTAAGCTTAATAGCTTTGTTTACCTAATACATAAAAATGGACCTTCATTGGCTTTGCCTGAAGACTGGGCTGGTCAGAGAATCAAATACGCATTCCTTTGTCTAAGACAGACCTATTTACCAACTCCCCCTGACATGCTGGTTTAAACACACTTTAAGTCATAATTCCTGCGTATATTCGTAACTCTTAATACTCACCGTGTACATATATTTACAAGAATATTCATGATCAGCAAAGTATTAGTTTTCAAATGATACCTCACAAGGCATATTTTGTACAGAGATTATTATAATAGTGTGTTGGGTATGAATACAGGAGATCTTAATGTCACACTCTCATTCACACTAAATAGTCTGTAATACAGTGGTACTGTCAGCTTCTGAAACTGAATTGTTTTAAGAGGGTTAACCCAAAGCTCTAAAAGTCTATAGATATTGATCAATTATTATCCATTTTTCCTTATTCAGGAATTAGACAGCCTTCCACATTGTTTGTAATGATTCTATGGCTGCATGGGACTTCATGCTTGTCAGCTATTCTACACCTCATGACTACACAGTCCTCCCAATCATCAAGGATTTTATGATCCCAAAGCACAAACCTCTGTCACTTAAGGTAAATGAGAGTCTCTGTTGGCTGGAGTACTATTAGGGCTTGTATCTTCTGGAAATGAGCCCTAGAGAACAATATAGTCACACAGACATTTGACTAAGACTGACATTCTGATTAGTAGGGGGATAAGAGACACATAGACAGTAGCCAGTACCTTACATTGTATGGAAAATAATTACTGTACAAATATTCCTTTATTGTATTTATAGAGTAGACTGGCAGTACCATGATATTTGAGTATTGACCAGTAATCTTAGAAGGGCAATACATTGATCATCATGCAGTGCCACCTTAGTCTGTTCTACTTTCAACACTTAATATTTATATTTCAATAGCCCCCAGAGGTCTCAGTTGTGATCAGGGCCCCATTGTGCCAGGCACTGTACAAACAAAGGTGGACAGAATCTCTGCCCTAAAGGGCTTACAGTCTAAAGCCCCAATCCTACAATCTGATAAATGTGGGCAGATTGCTGCTGACTTCACTAGCACTCTTAGTGGGTGTCTGTGACTCCTGGCAGGTCAGATTCCAGGATGGGGTCCTGCAAAGGTTTCTTTGAACTACATGGTTTTGGTTTTGTATTGCACCTGAGGAATTTCGCCTTTTTCCTTGACAAGTCTTCAAAGAGACTTCAAACCTGTAGCGGAATCTTGGCATTCAAGCCTATCGTGCAAAATAGTTGACTCTAAGTTCACAGCAGCAGCAGAGAGATTTCATGAAAGTAATGCAGAGTTCAGTAACACATGGCCTCCTGCGCCCCACAGATGCCTATTCTAGTAACTCAAGGGGAATTCAAACTGTTGTGCATGTTTGGTACTCTCAGCTATCCCTTCTCCTGCACCTAGTCTGGGGCTCTGCCCAGCCATATGCATGATGGCAAGGATTCCACTCTGCATGCTTTTGAAGTGCCCTGACAGTGAGCTGTTCTCTGTATTATGGACTTGTCTGCTCCCAATATCAGGGAGAGTCCTATTCACGAGAGATTTGCTTCTTCCCGCCCCAGTTACTGTAGTAGTGAGCAATTTCTCACCCCTAGACATGGAAAACAGGCATGTCAGCCTGCCAGTTGAAGATCTTGAATCTTTAGAACACTAGACAGAACTATCCCCATCCTTAGTGTTCTTTGCTCAGGGATTGAAGCTCCTATTCCTTGACTAACATCCCCCAAGAACAGTGAGGTCCCTCCTACTGTCCTACCCACACCACAGCAGGTGGAAAGTCTCACACTTCCTGTCCACATCCCCTTGGTCACAACTTCCAGTTTCTTGCTTCTTAACAGCAAGAAACCCTACTTCCTACCTGGCCCCTCTAGAGACTCCTTGGGTTATACACATGGCATTATTCGGTGTCCTCAGGGTTAAATAGAAACAGACCCTCGGACATTAAAAAAAATCAAATAGGAAAACAATTGGCAGCACTACGTCTTCTACGGAGCTGAACCTCAGAGGCGCTCACCTAGCGCAAAGCCCATTGGCTTCAGTGGGAGTTGCAAGTGCTCAGTGCCTCTCAGAATCAGGCCCTAGAAAAACAGAGCTCATGTGTCTGAGGTGTGGCATGGCACTGCGGCATGCAATTTCTGTATATCAGCACAAGTTTGCTGATCTCTTGTCAAATCAGCTGGCCTGGGGCAGGACCAGTTCACAGACTCCTGCATCCACGCACACCTGCAGGTACAGGTACTGCACAGGACTTCTTAATGTGCGGAGACCCAAATTACAGCATGTTGGAAAAAACTGTATTGTAATTCAAGCCTGAGAGCAAAATGGCATTTTGTCTTGCTGAAGGGACCATAGGAAAAAGTGTTATGAAACTCTGGATAGGCCAAGTAAAATAACACAGCATAGAAATGAAGGTGCAAGGAGCTGTTGTCTTGTCTAGACACACTAGTTGTATATCATAGACTGTGTGTTAAATTTTACTAATATTTTATGCAAGAAAAAAAATCTTTCATGTCTAACTAATACTTTCATAGATGCTTTTCTCTAGAAGTTATCTGATGATTGGCTACGTGGCAATGATACACTATGCTTGCTGCATCTATTAACCCTTTATATCATCATGCTAGGTTACATTTTGAGTTGTCACAGAGCCATCCCTTCGTATAAACACACACACTAAAACCTTCTAGAGATCTTAAAGACTCCAAAGGACACCAGCACTTTAAAACTGGCATTTAACTTTCTTGAAGGTCGTAAAGTTGTTACAATTTTGCATTGGGTGAAAGAGCTTTTTGGTTGATGAAATGCAAGCTGTTAAAACAGGCAATTATACTTCTGAGTGAAAAAGGAAAAACGTGCAAGTTTTTCAAACCATGATCCCTTGATATGATGAAAGAATGATATGATGGCAGAACGTTATAGCAGGCAAGGAAGGTCTGATTCATTGCTTTGTTACATGAAGTTTATACTAACTACTGTAGAGTTACACTGCGGTAATCAAGTCATGAATCAGGTATGGAGTGCTCAGCATAACACACTTAATTTACCTGCCATTGCCTTATAGATGGGGTTTGCTGAGCTGCCTGAGGGAGTTTGGCATGCAATTTTCATTTGAAGCCAATGGAATCTGGGCATCTATTTCCTTTAGGTTCCTTTGAAAATCCCAGCACATACAAATACAACAGTGGCCATTATTAAAAAATGGATCCTTATTACTACCTCGTGGAGCACTGTGTGTGCGGTATCTGCCATTCTAAATATATGGAATGGCACCAATATTGCTATATAGGTAAATACTGTAGTAAGAGCAAGAATCCACATTACCTTCCGCTAGACAAATAAGCTCAGTGATCAGTCAGAATCACCACCTCTGAATGGAGTCATTTATTTCACAGAAAAACTTCAGGATGAGTGAAATTGCCATCTGTACGTGGCAGATTCTTGAAAGAAGTTGGGACTTTCATTCTCCTTCACTATCCCCCAGTTCATTAGTGGGTAAAATATACCACTGTGCAGAGGGTCAGCATCACGTATAGTCCTCTTTAGCGCTCACACTAGTGCTTGAGTGGGACTGAAGCGGTGTGTAGGCCTTGTCCTGCCCAATGGCATGGGGGTACATTTCACTCTGTTAGCTGACTCCATTTTATTGGTGAAATACATTTGCTTAGAAATACCATGTAGTAGCAGTTTCTTGGTTGGTGGTGTAATGCTTTTTTATAGATCTTTTCTAAAAATAATACGGTGACATTTCAGCACATTCACTGCCTTCACTGAAAAAATGATCTTGCTTTGTGTATAGCAGTTAAAAAAAAAACATACTAAGAGCGCCCACAAGAGGCAAAACTGTGTATTTGTAGTTTGGCTTTATACTGTAATACAGAATCGACAGGTAATGTAGTCATAAAGGGAAGCCTCCTTCACTCCTGTCCACTCTTCACATATAGTAAGTGCATTCATCTTAACAAGGGGAGAGCTGGGTGTCTCCCAACACTTCCTCAGGATGAAGCCTGGTAATACTAGTGAGTAACAGGAAGTAACCAGACACAAGTCTTGAAAAAGATTAAAATTGCTTAGTGATGTGATGCGTGGTCAAAGGCAGAATGTCCTAACCAATGTAATTTCAGACAGCTCAGAATACAAGAGCAAATCTTCCAAACTGGATTCTTCTATCACTTCAGTATAAAAACTCAGACCCAGGGCACCATAAGAGATCTTCACTGTTAGCAAAGGTGGCGCACATCCCCATAATAATAAATAATAATAAACCACTGGTAAAGCTTGCACCTGCAAATTGTTCCCAGTGGCCAGACTCCTGCATCCACTGAGCCCCATTTAATTCAGTGGAGCTCCTTGAAGGATCAGGGTCTTCAGGTGTTACTGAAGAGTCATCTTTCTGGGAACCCTGCAGCCTGGACTTGCATGTCTCCTGTGCTAAGAGGAGTCACCCTGGTATTTAAAGCACTCTCCCGCTGATTCCTTGGACATAAAAATACTGCACTAGGGCTCTTGGCTTTCCTGGTGTGAGCCAGACTGTCCTGAGGAGCACCCAAGAGTTACATAAATAACCTTTTGGGTCAATGCCATTGCTACAGAAAGAATTGGATCCATGATCTTTCCACCAGCATTGATGTGCCAAATATCCATTTCTCACAGGACTGACTTCCCCAGCCTGTAGCTGTATTGCCTGTTTGAGTGCAATTTCACTAAAATCATTCTCGGTTTATACCAGTACCAGCAGGGAGGACAGTTGTCCCCTTAAATGGGGGCCCGATTCATCTCCCATTAAAGTCAATGGCAAAGCTCTTACTGACTGCAGTGACAATTGGGTTAGGCCCTTAGTGCAGCTCTGGGTACAGACACAGCCAGCTCACCTAGGGCGTGAGGTGCATTCTTCAAAGCACCATGGGGAGTTTGACTGAGCCGCTCCCTTCCCTCTTGTGTTTTGTTGGCTGTAGGTGGAGGTTATTGAGCCCAGGGGATGTTTAGCTCCCTGCCTGGGTTCCAGCAGGACGCTTAGGGTACGGCTACACGGCAAAAAAACAAAACCCAAACCCGTGGCAGAGAAACTCAGAGCCTGGCTCAACTGACTCAAGCTCACAGAGCTTGTGCTACAGGTCGAAGGAGAGCAGGGTGAGCAGTCCGGCTCAGGCCAGAGCCTGGGCTCCGAGACTCTCCCCCGTCGCTGGGCTTCAGAGCCTGGGCTACAGCTTGAGCCCAATGGTCTTCACTGCTATTTTTAGCCCCATAGTGCAAACCTGAGTCAGCTGACCCTGGCCCTGAGACTCGCTGCTGTGGGCCTTTCTTTGCAGTGTAGACATAAGCGTACACCAAGGTGCTAGATGATGGATGGCTAACTCCTAGGCATGGGGTAGTCTGTTATTTTTTGTCAAGGTCCAAATTTCTTGGTTGAGATATAGGCAAGGTCCACACGCCAGAGAAACGTTTTCCACACCACAATAACAATGATAAGTAAATAAAAAGCTGTTAGGGTCCATTCAAAAGCATCTGATGATCTGGATTTGGTCTGCCTATTGACTACCCGTCCTAGGCCGTCTTCGCTGCAGGCTCTGAAATAGACTAATTCACGACGTGGGAATGTTTAGCATCTGGCTAAGCCTTTGCCTATATTTCTCCACAACTAGGGTGACCAAACAGCAAGTGTGAAAAATCGGGACACGGGGTGGGGGGGTAATAGGAGCCTATATAAGAAAAAGACCCAAAAATCGAGACTGTCCCTATAAAATCGGGACATCTGGTCACCCTATCCACAGTAGTCCAGTGTTCTTTCTTCCCGTGTAGAGTGCTTGGATATTCTAGGTCTCTTGTCGCTTAAACACATGCATTTGGAAAGCGGTCAGTCTCTCACTCTGTTTAATCTACACAGAGGCACTATTCAAACCACTATGTATATATTGCTACTGTAGGGGCTACTTTCTAGGCTTCTTATTAGAAGCTCATCTGTCAGCCCTGCTATCTACAATGACAGCTCTATGGCCCTGGTTCAACAAAGCACTTAAGCAGATGCTTAACTTTAACCATAGGAGTAATCCCATCCTTATTCATCCAAGCACTAAGCACATGCTAAAGTGCTTTGCTGAACAGAGACAGAATTAATCATGTGCTAGAGTGCTTTGCTGGTTTGGGGCCTCAATTATACAGTCCATTCAAGTTATCTGACTCCCAGAGGGAGGGAAGGTTAGGATATATAGCCCATGCATGGAACAGAACGTCAGGCTTCTGCTGATTTGGAATCAAAGCATTTCATATTCTTGCAGTTTTGATCTCAGGTTTCTCCCTTTTTACAAGCTGATATTCATTGGGTTTGTAACCACTGAATGCTAGAGAATTTTGTTTACAGTGTGTATCATGATTGAAATCTTGATCCACAGCAACATATTTAAAAATAATGAAATAAAATTGTCTATAATTTGATTCAGGAGTCAAAAGCCCTCTCTATTTGCCAAGTGTAATGATGGTGCAAAGCCAGACTGTTTGCTCCAAAAGGTGGCATAGTGTTTGGGACCTGACTCAGGTACCTTGAATGAGACAGCAAGTTATTGTACTGATAAACTCTACAAAGCTTTTGCTAGATTTACTTAATTATATATTTTCTCCACGAGTTTCTATGATGGAATGTTTTTTAATGTTCATTTTACAAATTTTTACCCTGAAAAGCCCACCTTTTGTTACACATGAGTAGCATTAGGGGGGAATAGTCATTATGGCTAATACAACTTTTGTAATGTTATTACATTTTCAAAATTGAGAGGTAACAAATATGGACTTTTCCAGCATCACTGGAGTCTAAACTCACACTGCAGTGTGTGCCACTGTGGAATTTCAATCAGTGCTAATCTACCAGTCAAAACCTTGGAAACACAGAAAAGTTGGTAATGGGGTCAAATTGACATCTCTTTGAGAGGGTTTGCCCTGTATGTGCATTCCACATGAAACTTGGCATTGTGTTCACGTGTGTATGCACACACATCTATATCAATGTATATATAAATACATACACATATATATATGTGGCTATATGTGTATACAGTATAAAACCATGGCTATGTTGTCAAATATTACATAACAGAAAAAGGACTAGACAATTTTTTGTTTTAAATATTTTAAAGTGTGAACTATTTTTGAGATTATTTTTCTGTATATATATGAAGATGTTTTTAGGACCTAAACTTAAGTGCATAAAAAGGTGTAGTAGAAATACGTTACACTAGCATAGTAATTAGAAGAGGTCCTGCTGAGATTGCAACTTAATTCCTTGCACTTTTTTAAAGCTGTAAAATACGTATTTAGCATTAAATTCTAGGACCTCAAAACATCAAGCAAGTAAAAGGGAATTGTTACGTGACCAGTGATCTGATGATACTAATAGCCAGCAGTTCTTGAAGATGGTAATAGGCACAGATGAGCATGGTAGCAGCATATGCAAGAGAAGAAATATGGTCAGAGCCTAAGAAAATAGATTGGAAACTAAAGGGTTGTTTTCCCCAGAGATCTGTGGTCAGTCTGCACTACAAAATCTAAAGGATTTGAGCTGCAGCCTTAGCTCCCCTGAAGTCTGATCTTTTCACCACTTATTAATCAAAAATTGTCCAGGGAAGCTCTTTTGTATTCGGTGTCACAGATCAAGCATGGCTGGCGTAGAAAGCACTATTACCACCCTCTTTTTTTGTAGCAGTTTGGCCATGGGCTTGTTGCAAATTTCCCAAGTACAGTAACTCCTCACTTAAAGTTGTCCCGGTTAACATTGTTTCGTTGCTGATCAATTAGGGAACATGCTCGTTTAAAGCTGTGCAATGTTCCCTTCTAATGTTGTTTGGCAGCCGCCTGCTTTGTCCACTGCGTGCAGGAAGAGCAGCCCGTTGGAGCTAGTGGTGGGGGCTTGGAACCAGGGTGGACCGGCAGCCCCCTATCAGCTCCCCGCTCCCCTAAGTTCCCTGTGCAGCAGCCGCCCAGCAGGCTATCAATTGTTGGGCAGCTCAGCTTCTCCCTCCCCCCACTGCTGTGTGCTGCTCCTGCCCTCTGCCTTGGAGCTGCTCCCCGAGACTCCTGCTTGCTGTGCAGTGGGGGCGGGGGTTAGGGGGAGTAGAGAGGGGCTAAGGTCAAGGTGTCCCCCTCCCCCCGTTCCTTTACCCCGCTTACCCCATCTCCATAGAGCAGGGGTGGACACAACAGGGCTCAGGATGGAGGGAGCTTGCTGGCAGCTGCTGCTGTCTCAACTTGCTGATCTACTTAACAAGGCAGTGTACTTGGAGTGGGGTCAGCATACTTAAAGGGGCAATGCGCATCTCTCTCTCTCTCTCTCTCACACACACACACATGGTGTGTGTGTCTCTATATGCCATGCTGTCTCCCCGCCCTCCATTCCTGCTGCTTTGTAGAGTGTGAGGCTACATTAACAACGTGTTAACTCTTGAGGGCTCAGCCAAGTGCTAGTTCATCATTTAGCAGTAAGGCATTCCCTGGGAAATATCCCACCCTCTTCCACCCACTGACTTCACCACCTCAACCAAGCTTCACAATCATCATCTCTGTGTACCAGTATTCAATTGTTTGTTTAAAACTTATACTGTGTGTGTGTGTGTGTATATATATATATATATACACAGAGAGAGAGAGTGAGTGAGTTTTTTGTATAGTTTTTTGTCTGGCGAAAAAAATTTCCCTGGAACCTAACCCTCCCCCCCCCCATTTACATTAATTCTTATGGGGAAATTGGATTTGCTTAACATCGTTTTGCTTAAAGTCGCATTTTTCAGGAACATAACTACAGCGTTAAGTGAGGAGTTACTGTAATGACTAGCCACTGCAGTTGGCTTTTTAATCTGCTGTTCATTTGCTTTCACTTCAGTCATTTTAGTGCTGGTGAAAGATGTTTAATCAAAGTATTTTAACCCTTTCTTATGCTTGGTCCATGTTTTTTGCTGCTACTTTGGGCTTTTCTAGCTGACGAGTTGGTGCGCAGCAAGCTGGGGTGTAAAACTCCAGCACACTAACATGCTGTGCACCAACTGTCCATGCGGAGCATGCTAGTGCACACTACAGCTTTCTTATGTGCTTTGACTGAATCCCCTTTTGGTAGCAGCTGAGGACTCGGTCAGTGCAGTTGTGGCCATCTAGGCAGGACTCATGGGATGCTATCACTAGGTTTCCACCATGAATAGAGTTTTGTTTCCTGAATCAGGCCGAGGTGCTGGTGTTTTCAGAACAACCCCCCAGCAGTCTCATTGTGTGGTGCAGAGCACCAGCTGTGACATGTACTCTTGTGCTGAAGCCCATACACCACTGGCATCCAGTTTCAGTGGGGCATAAACCTGTCCTAACTCACTGCATATGGATGCATTGGCTTCCTTATTTTATTAATTGATGAAATTACAGGCCAATCCTCTCTTACCTTGAAAAAAATGCATCTTCTCATGAGGCCTATTTGCCCACTAGGAAGACAGGTTTTGGTTGAATGTGAGGTAATTTGCTGTCATTTTCCTACCTGGGATACTATTTAAAGATCTCAAAGTTTTCCATAAGCATTTTGAATGGAAATACAATAGAAGAGAAACTACAGTGCATCATAAATGTTAAAGTTCTTCCCCAACTAATTTACAGTTCCCAAAAGGATTAGATGCTTTTTAGAATGCTAATTTGTGATTAATAGGTTTTGCAGAATACCCTATTCCTTTCTTCATTTAACTGGAAAAGGAATTTAGCTCTAAAACCTTTACAGACTTTATCAGGGGGACTTTTTACTTAAGTGTTGGTAGGTTATTGAAAAAGGCAATCCATAGTATTTTTTCCAATGTTAATACATAAAATAGGGAACACCCTCTTGCTGATTGTGTTGTTACTTGCTAGCACACTTTTTGTGGCCAAGTAGTGGTATCCTTTAGTTTCCTTTAAAAAGAAGTATTGTACTGTATGTAGTGTTCATAAGAGCCTACAAATTCCTAAGGCATTATAAAATACTTATGCTACATGTATTTGTCTCATCTGGGTAAACAGGGAAAACCATTTTCTTTTCAGAAAAATACACGTGTACTGTTAATTTAGATATCTGTTCTTCACTCTCCATTCCATGCTTTTTTTCAACTGGTCATCATAGGTAACAATGGAAAATAATTAGACACTGTTTCTTTATATTATGAAACCCTCTCAAACATGCTGGGATGAATATTTTTGAATCTGCTGTTTCCTTTGCTCCTCTTGGTTAAGTTATTCCATTTATGAACTAGGTCAAAGAAAAGCTTTTAGTATTCCTTTTGTACAAATTACACCCACTTCCACTGCTGTATTCAGTGAGATTAACACTGCAAATAAGATTCTATTCTTGTTTTGTTTGACAGATTAGACTGTACTTATGTACGTGAAATTATGCAAGAATAAACCTAATTTTTTTTAACAATGAATTGTGTATGATGTCAAATATGTAGAAAAGCTTGAATCTTCAATGAAATATTTTTGGTTAAAGGTTTACACCATAGTAATATGCAAGGAAATAAAAATACAATTTTTTTACTAAGGTTTGGCACATATAGCACACTTCATTCAAGGCTTTCATATCTATAAATAAAGTGTCCCAGCACCTCTGGGAAATAGGTATTTTGTTCCCATTTTACAGATGTGGAAATTGACAGATGTTGCAAGTTCAAGCCACACAAACAGTGGAAGTGCTAACAGGATCCCTATTCCTCGGTTTACTCCTAAATTACACTTCAATGTAGGGTTGAGACCCCAGTTAGCATTTTAATTCAGCTGCAGGATTTAGTGTGCTGCTGTACTGATTTTCTTTTCTTTTTCCTGTAACACTGGGGGCCTTACTTTATCCTAATAGGTAGACATGGCTGGTTCTGGATTTCTCAGTGGAGAGAAAAAGGAGCTCCTGCAGTTGAGTGTGTTGTCTCCTCCCCTTTTTTGTTGTTTTTTGGGGGGAAGGGGGGGGAGAGAGGCGCCTAGGTAAAGAACTCCTGCCACTCAAGAAGTGCAGCAGTTTCAGCAGGGTGTCCTGCTTCTAATAGAACTCAATCCTCTCCTTCCACCCACTCCAAATATTACTAAACCATTTAATTTCCACTTGTCCTTTTATTTAAATAGGAAAAAAGGAGTGTGGCTCTGGTTGTTTGTACAATGGGCTATAGTAAGAATTAACACATCTGTAACAAATTCAGAACAGTATTGCCAATTCCATGTCTTCTCTCAGCAGCATCAGTCAGGTGCACCCAATAGTAGATATCTTAAATAGGTGATCTCACAACTGAGGTAAATATATTTAAAATCTGTTTCCAAAACCATTTAAGGTGACTTACATAAAAAAAAGTCATGGATTTTTAAAGGGTAAACCTACTATTTAAAAAAAAATTGAAAGCTGAGGAGAATTATGTCCAAAGAAATGCATATTTCATTACAATGCAGCTTTACGATTGGCCATTTGCTTTTAATTTTTTATCTTGCTTTTGAATATTTTAAGAGATACTTTAAATGGGAAGTCTCAGTAAATGGATCAACTGAGATTTTTAGACAATTGTACATTCAGTAGTTTAACAGACGTGTACAACAAAATTATATATTTGATAGCTGTTTCAGCCAAAACTAAGTTTATATACTTGGCTGTTGGGCGAACTCATTGATAACGGGTCATTGTTTAACATTCCATTAGCTTCATGACAAAATGTCTGTTTTCAACTAATGGCAGTTTAAGCATTACACTGTTCCTGTCTTTGAAAACAGACTGATTCATACAACAGTAAACGTAATCTGTTGGCATTTATAGAGCACTTATCCTTGTAGTGCCCTATATGAACACTGTTCCTGGATTAAAAGACAGGAACAATAACTAATGTAGTGCAACTCCATTTGACCAATTTGTCTACTTTTACAGAAAACGTTCTCCATTGCCTTCAGAGTTATAGCTAAATTCAGGCCAAGCCCATTTTCCAAACCAAGAGTTACAGGGTGGCTAAATAGGGCTCTAATTGAAGCTCTTATCTTAACTTTGGAGAGGCTAATGCTGCATTTCAGAGTTAATCACCTTACTCTAAATAAACATTACAGCCTATTGAAGGAGAAATATTTTATTGTTTCCATATAATAGATTGACAGGTTTCACTGTGAAAAACAGTTGGATAAGATGTTACACGGTATCTCTCATGATTTTGGTCAGTTTCTGAATCTTGGATTTTGTTGACATGTCAGCATACTTATCCCCGATGCTGACAATCATTCCACCCAGGATTGATGGATCATTCTAGGAAGAAGAAAAAGTTACACACATCTATTAAATGAAAATCCAGTGGCCAAATATTCAATTGTCAATCTTTTCTATGCAGTAAAGAAAAAGCTTTGTCTAATTAATAGTAATCTTGTTCTTGCAGTTACCATGATGCAAGTTTAGTAGTTATTAAAAATGCCACTGCATTTATAATGCAAAGCAGAATTTAATATGTATATCATTTTACTAAACCAAGAAAAACTAAAATGCATAAAAAATATTTACAATAGATCTTTCAATGGAGTCTGTACCCCAGATCTGCCTGTTGGTTACAGAAATTGCTTCCCTTTATGGAATTTATTCACAAGCCATTAGTCCTTACCTTGGTCTCTAATTTCAAGACTTCTCCTTTAGCCAAGAAGCCACCCAAAGCTGTTTTTAATTCAGTGAGGCTGGCCTGATCCAAGGGCTGGGGAAGGGGGAGGGGGAAGGGGGGAGAAGAGGAGAGAGAGAGAGAGAGAGAATTAAAAAAAATCAAAATCAAAACTACAGAAAATGAAGGGCTGTATTTAAATATCCAATGTGCAAAAGATACCTGAATTTTCTATTCCCAAGCTTAACACACAAGCTGGAGGAGGGGCTAAAGCAAGAAAGAGCGATGAGCGACACTTTTGGGTAATAAACAGTGAACGTGGGAGAGCATAAAAAGTAGCATTTGTTTGATGTGCCTTGGACCGGTTAGTTTTAGTTCTACTCAATTACATGAATAGATGTTATATCATTTAGGAATATGTCAAAAGCAACAATTTGATGTTAATATCTTACTGAAGCAAATAGCAGGAGTGCATGCTTTTGCCAACACTCCATTTTGACGGAGACTGTTTTTGATCAGCAAGACAGCTGTGCCTAGGTTATACAGGGAAAGTTTATTTTCTGCTGCAAACATGTACTAAAGATTGAAGATAGGAAAGATGGTTAAATTACTGAACTGGGACTCTACTCTCCGGATTGCAATTCTCAGCTTTGCCACAGGCTTCCTGTATGACCTTGGGCAGTCACCTCAGTTCCCCATCTATAAAATGGAGGATACTTTCCTACCTCACAGGGATATAGAAAGGATACAGTCAGGAATGTTTAAGGCATTCAGCTACTATGGAGATGGGGACCATACTGGAATCGGAGCAGATTTTGCAGAGAACATCAACAGTTATAGATTCTAGCTGTTTTGCTGGTAAGTTATTGAAAAAAATAAATTGTGACCTCAGTGTCTTTAAAAGCCATAAAAGAGCAGGTATGGGCACAAGGGTGGTAATTTTAGCCACAGAAACTTAGTGCATAGACAAGAACTTGTGCACCCAAAAACACATGCAAGCCTTTTCACGTTTCCAGTAAGTCATTAACTAAGCTGTTCTTTCGGCTCACAAAAATGCTAATGTTTGAAGTTGTGGATATAGAGAGCTCGGTGTGCTTTGTGAACAAGAAATGGAAGCGTTGAATTATTTAGCCTGGCAAGGAAGTTAATTATAGCCCAGTCCTAGGTTTTCGGAGACTTACTAGGAAAAGTCATTGGCTGGCAACCTAGGAGGAACCAAAACTCTGACAAGATTAGAAGTATTTAGTTACTGCCCACAGATGAGCTAGTGACCTGTAGGTAAAAATGCAAGATCCACTGGTTCTCCAACCTGAGGCTCAAAACTTGAACAGCCTCCCACTTCCATTTCCCACAGACTAAGAGCAAAAGGAGCAGGTTTTCCTACCATTTCTCAGAAATTCCTCCTGTGGTTTTCCTCAACCATTTGTCCCCAATACTGCTCATGGTTAATTATGTAAGCACTGGGAAATAACCAGAGGTGAAAGTAAGCCGGTATGCCCCGGTACGGCATACCAGGGCAGCCCGGCTTCCCCAAGCAGCAATGTAAAGGTCCTGGGGCTCCCAGCAGCGGCTGGAGCCCCAGGCGCTTTAAACTGCCACCAGAGCCCCACTGCTGGAGCCCTGGGGTAGCAGCGGGGCTCAGGGGGCTATTTAAAGGACCGGGGCTCCCGCTGCCTCTACTGCCCTGGGCCCTTTAAATAGCCACTGGAGCCCCGCCGCCACTACCCCCGGGGCTCCGGGGGCTATTTAAAGGGTCAGGGCAGTAGAAGCAGGTGGGTCCTGGACCCTTTAAATAGCCCCCAGAGCCCTGGACTAGCGGTGGGGCTCCGGGGGCTTTTTAAAGGGCCTGGGGCTCCTGCTGCCTCTCTGCCCCCGGCCCTTTAAATAGCCCCCAGAGCCCTGGGGTAGCAGCGGCAGCCGGGGGCTCCAGCAGCGGATTAAAAGGCCCAGGGCAGTAGCGGCGGCCGAGCCCTGGACCCTTTAAACTGCTGCCGGAGCCCCCGGCTACTGCTATCCCAGCAGGGGAGGGCACTTACTGGTACAGGGCAGGCTGGGGCTGGCTCTGACCCCCTCATCCCCACCCCTTCTGGGTGCCAGAGCCAGCCCCGTACCACTAAGTCCCTATTTCTACTTTCACCCCTGGAAACAACTGAAGTCAGTTAAGGAAAAAAGTCCACAACCGTTTTGTTTTCTGGTCAATGGTTGCTGGGGATCTGAAAGACTGTGTATAAGTAACTTTCATTCAGGTATCGTGGTGAACATGCAGTGCTGTTCATTTCTCAAGCTCAACCTGTTCATGCTGCCTAGAGCAATTAAGCAAAAAAATTTGCAGCCCCCACCAATTAAGCCCAATCCTGCAGTTCTTATTTTTCTAACTTACATTAGCAGTGGTGATTGAGCAGAGCACTTCTCCACGGTGTGCACTCATGATCTTTCCAAAAGCAGAAATTACACCAGGAGTCTGTTGCAAGCGACCATTTTCAGCAAGCACTTCTGGAAAAAAGACATTGCAATGTTTAAAACAAGCTACGCATGAAAAATATATTCAATACAAACTGAGTTAAGAATGCAAAAGAGCAAACCACAGCAAATACCAAAATGATTCAATAATTTCATTTTACCTAGACACTTAAGAAATTAAGACAATCCAAATAAGTTTGGTCATGAAAACTTAATAGTATTTGCCAGTGTAATGCTCAGAGTAGAGTTATATCAATGACTACTTACTCATAAAGTTGATAGTGATTGGAGACAATTTATCTTTTACTAAAACATCGTTTATGGTTTTTTGTTTAATTACACTCTTTATATGAGGATTCACGACAACACTAAACAATTTGGGGTCCTTCAGAAGTGTCTAAAAAAGATAAAACATAGGTAACATGATCACCAATAGAAAACCTGGTACATCCATTTTTACACACATCCTTGGAAGATGCACAGGTTTAAATCAACTAAATGAAGAGGAACATGGAAAGTTTCAAAGCAGAGTAGAAACTTCTACAAACTTCTAATAAAAAGCTTCTAATAAATCTTTCCTGACTTACTGAGCTGGATATACAAGGAGAAAATCCCCCATGCCCAAAGCATAAAAGAGTCTGATGAAAAATCCCAGGATAAGTCTACACTACAGAATTACTGCAATATAAGTAAACTGCTCAGAGGTGTGAATAATCCACACCTCTGAGCAACGTAATTATACTGACTTAAGTGGTCCTGTAGACAGCACTATGTCGGCAGGAGAGCTTTTTCCCACCAACATAGCTACCGCCTCTTGCAGAGGTGGATTAATTATACCGATGGGAGAGCTCTCTTTCGTTAGCGGAGAGTGTCTTCATTAAAGCATTACGGCAGCACAGCTGCAGTGTTTTTAGCGTAGACCTGCCCCCAGGAACTAAAAAGCTAGGAAGTGAAGATAACCAGAATATGCAAGTGTGAAAGTGACAAGTGTAGATTTAACAAACAAACACCACAAAGGCTATATCTACACAGCCCCACAGTGCAGACAATGGGGGTGTGAATTATAGATCACACCTAAATGTTGTGCTCTAGCAGTATGGACATTGCTGGCACAAGCTAAAAAGGTATTTAGTTTGCATTAACGTAATCCTCTTTCAAACAGAACTCTTCACATTTTCTATTGGGTCAATATTGAGAACTAGACCAGAAAAGCAACAGCATGTGTTTAATACTAATCATATATTCTATATAAAAATGATGTTTTAAAATTTGCAATATTTAGGATTTGCTAAAGACTGAGAAATTCCTCCTCCATAATTGAAAAGGGGGGAAAACGGTATAAGAAAAACCATTTCCACAACATTTAATTTATAGCTTAATTTTAAATTGTTTAGAGAAGTAACTGTACAAGACCTACTTACCAATACTCGACTAAGCTCCTTTTCTACCTGGTCCAGTTTCTTCTGCTTAGAAGCAGCAGAGTAGAGAGCAGTAGCATAGCGACCTTCCAGTCCATAAACCTGGATTGGAGGCTTGAAAAACAGAAGAGTCAAATTAGTGACTCCTAATGCTTGAGACAGTTACTAACTCAGAGCAGGTTTAACATCAGGAGATGCATGACTTTCTTCTTGAAAAACAACCTACCCTTAAAGGTTTTGACCTACCACAAATGAAGTGAAAAATAAGAGCTTTTAGAAGCCCGCTGTTGTCTAGTTGCATTTTTTGAAAGGGGGGGGGGGGGAGAAGGGGTATTCATGGGATAGGTGATATGAATGGCTTAGCTCCCTGCGCTTTTTGGATGACATTACACAAAAGGCCATGGAGGGCTGCACTCACTCTCTGGGGTTAGGCCCCCTGGCCCCACTGCCTCCTGGAACCATACCTCTGAGCCTTCTTTCTGTCAGCCCCCCTGGGAGTCCACTCACACTGGACCCACGAGGCCGCCACACCCAGAGGGAGCAATGCCACCCCACAGTGACGCTCAGCGTAAAATAGAAGGGTTTACTGTACATCTGAACACAGCACAGGCAGTTCTCAGGGCCCCCAAGCCTAGAAAGTCTCAGCACTGTGCAATCAGGTGGCTCAGGCTGCTCTTTGACCCCAGTCCAGAAGTGACCTCCTTCCAGCAAACCACCCTATATCACCTTCCCAACAGCCCCTCCTCCATCCTCCTTCTTCGGTCCAAGCAAACAGAACACCTGGGCCCTCTCTCTTCAGTCCTTTGTTCCCGTTGGCCAGAACCGGCTGCCTTTCTGCCCAATTTTAGTGGAAGGGCCAACTAAACTCCCATCAAAGTCAAGAGGAGTTTGATTGGGTTCCACAACATATAATTAGCAGCTGTCACACACTATGCCACTGCGCTAAACCAGGATTTTCAAGAGAGACTAGTAATTTTGGGTGCCCGTCTTGAAACACCTTAAAGGGGCTTGATACTCAGAAAGTAGTGAATACCCACTATCAGAGTTCGGGCCTGTTAAGCCAATCACAAAAAAACCCTAGTCACTTGAAAAAAAATCTTGACCCCTGTAGATAAAGTATTTAACTCCGTTTTCTCAATAACTCTTTGGGATGCCTTTGGTATAATCATCAAGTTTAACTTCCCATTGAGCTTCTCATATTTAAAACTGTATGAATTAGTTAGTGTTTAAAAGGTTGCAGCAGTCTTGTTTTCACTCAAATCACTTTAAGCAGGAAGCCCTTGTAAAGAGCTTTTACCACCTTTAAAAGGAATTCCTGTTTTGATAGAAGAGACTTACTTCTACTACTGCTGCTACACTGGAAGCTACGGAGACACAGAGAAGCTGTCCTGGTACTGGACAGACCCCATGGGATTAAGGAGGCAGCACTATCTACACTGAGATAAAGGATCTATTGTCATACCCCATGGCAAAGAACAGGGCAGTTGAAATACATGCAAACTAACTGTACAAGTAATGGACAAAAATGAATAGCTAAGAATTGGCAAGTGGTAAGATACTTCAGGCATACTCCCACATATCAGAACTATAAGAGGAACAAAAATAACCAGCTTGAGAATAACATATTAGCATCACTGAGGCCTGGTCTACACTAAGGGGAGGGGGGGTCGATGTAAGATATGCAACTTCAGCTATGGGAATACCGTAGCTGAAGTTGACATATCTTATTCCGACTTACCTCCCGTCCTCATGGCACGGGATCGACAGCCGCGGCTCCCCTGTGGACTCCACTACCGCCGATCGCTCCGGTGGAGTTCCGCAGTTGACGGGGAGCGCATTCGGGGATCGATATATTGCGTCTTAACGGGACGCGATATATCAACCCCCAATAAATCGATCGCTACCTGCCAATACGGTGGGTAGTCTGGACATACTCTGAGTAACCTATAGGCATGCCAATTAAATTGCATAATGCAATAGTAATTCTAACAAGTAATCAAGGGGCTTAAATCTGTTCCATGAAAGATGTCTCAACTAACTGCAGGTAGTTTTTCAGGTAAATGAGCCAGACGCACTCTTGGGAGTCACACTCTGTGCATAGACACAGCCAATCTAGTACACACTGAACCAACAATACCGCATTTGTGCCTCCTGTGAAGCGAAGTTAAAGGGACTTGCTAGTTGAAGAAGTGATCACACCTTCCTAGGAACAGCAAAGCCCGGGCATAACAGTGTGTGACAAATATCCAACATAGGCCAGTTGAAATTGCCCCGGGAAACTCCGTGCGCGATCACACACTTGTAGCGACCCTACCTTTACCAGCTGGGACGCGGGCCTGGCAAGGGCGGTGCTGAAGAAGCGCAGCTAGAAGAAAAGGGGGGGGGGGGGCACATTTAATTTTCCTCAACAAGGAAGTGAGTCAGGAGGAAAAACACCCGCGAGCCGGCGCCGGCGTGTCCCGGGGCGTCTCACCATCGCTTGGGCCACGGGCTCGCCGGGCGACCCCCCGAGCCGCCTTCCGGGCCCGAGCGAGCCCCGCGGTCACAGGCCGGCCCCGCACCGCCCGGGGCAGCCGAGTCCCACCAGCCCGCCCGGGCGCCCCAGCCAGGAGAGAACCCAGGAGTCCGGGAGCCCCCGGGCCCGCTCGCGGCGGGGGCTGGGGGAGGGAGCAGCGGCCACCGGGCCCGGCCGAGGAACCCATGGACCCCGGGGTGGTGAGACCCGGCCCCTTCCCGCTCGGGTCCCCGCGAGCCCGGCTCCGCTGTCGGTCACCTTCCCCGGGAGCCCCACAGCCGCCGCCATAGTCTCCTGCTGCTCTAGGTCAAACCGGGGCCCTTGCTCGGGGGCGGCTAGGACGCATGCGCACTACTACCCAGACCCCGCCGCGGGGCACGCTGGGAAAACGAGTCCTGGGGCCCCGCACGCTCCTGGGAATTGTAGTTTATCAGCGAGCGCCGCCGCCGCAGGGGAGGGGGGCGGAAGGGACGTGACGCAAAGCGTTGGGCGGAAATAGCGTCAGCCGTGGCACCATGAGTCAGCCCCCGAGACAGTCTCACCCCGCCAGTGTGGTGTAGAAACGTCTCCTTCAGGGAACGGTCTGCTTGGGTTGTACTGAGCGTGCGCAGAGCGACTGCGCCGTCTCGTTTCCTCGCTGAAAGCCCCCGGCTTGTTACTTGCTCCTCGTCCTTGTAGGTGCCCTGTCCGTGCCTGAACCTTGGCCAATATACACAGGGTGACCAGACAGCAAGTGTGAAAAATCAGGACAGGGGGTGGGGGGTAATAGGAGCCTATATAAGAAAAAGCTCCAAATAGCGGGACTGTCCCTATAGAAATAGGACATCTGGTCACCCTAAATATACAGCATGTTTTCTGAGATGGGGCTGCCACAGTTGCACGCAGCATTCAAGGTGTGCACGTCCCATGGGTTTATATAGCGGCAACATGGTATTTTCTGTCCAATTCTCTGCCCCTTTCCTAATGCTGCCCAGCATTCTGTTCGCTTTTTTGACTGACGCTGCACATTGAGTGGATGATTTCAGAGAACTGTCCGCAATGGCTCCAAGATCGCTTTCTCAGTGGTAACAGCTAATTTAGACCCCATCATTGTATATGTATAGTTGGGATTATGTTTTCCAGGGTGCATTACTTTGCATTTCTCAACATTAAATTTCATCTGCCATTTTGTTGGCCCAGTCACCCAGTTTTGAGGGATCCTTTTGTAGCTCTTCACAGTCTGCGTAGGTCTTAACTATTGTGAGTAATTTTATATCATCTGCAAATTTTGCCACTTCACTGTTTACCCCTTTTTTCATATCATTTATGAATAAGTTGAATAGGACTGGTCCCAGAACAGATCCCTGGGGGAACACCACTCTCTCCATTTTGAAAACTGACCATTTATACCTACACTTGGTTTCCTATCTTTTAACCAGTTACCAATCCTCTTATCCCGTGGCAACTTACTTTGCGTAAGAGCCTTTGGGACCTTGTCAAAGGCTTCCTGAAAATCTAAATACACTATATCCACTGGATCTCCTTGGTCCACATGCTTATTGACCACCTCAAAGAATTCTAGTAGATTGGTGAGGCATGATTTCCCTTTACTAAAATCATGTTGACTCTTCCTCAACAAATTATGTTCATCTATATGTCTGAAAATATTGTTCTTTATTATAGTTTCAACCAGCTTGCCCGGTACTGAAGTCAGGCTTACAGGCCTGTAATTGCCAGGATCACCTCTGGAGCCCTTTTTAAAAATTGGCGTCACATTAGCTTTCCAGTCATCTGGTACAGAAGCTGATTTAAATGATAGGTTACAGACTACAGTTAGTAGTTCTGCAATTGCACATTAGAGATCCTTCAGAACTCTTGGGCGAATACCATCTGGTCCTGGTGACTTATTGCTGTTTAATTTATCAATTTGTTCCAAAACCTCCTCTAATGATACCTCAATCTGGGACAGTTCCTCAGATCTGTCACCTAGGAAGAATGGCTCATGTTTGGGGAATCTCCCTCACATCCTCAGCCGGGAAAACCAATGCAAAGAATTCATTTAGTTTCTCAGCAATGGCTTTATTGTCCTTGAGTGCTCCTTTAGCGCCTCGATCGTCCAGTGGCCCCACTGGTTGTTTAGCAGGCTTCCTGCTTCTGATATACTTAAAAAAAAAAATTGCTATTACATTTTGAGTCTTTGGCTAACTGTTCCTCAGATTCTTTTTTGGCCTTCCTAATTGTATTTTTATACTTCATTTGCCAGTGTTTATACTCCTTTCTATTTTCCTCACTAGGATTTAACTTCCACTTTTTAAAGGATGCCTTTTTCCCTCTGATTGCTTCTTTTACTTTGTTGTTTAGCCACGGTGGCACTTTTTTGGTTCTCTTACTATGTTTTTTAATTTGGGGTATACATTTAAGTTGAGCCTCTATTATGGTGTCTTTAAAAAGTTTCCAGGCAGCTTGCAGAGATTTCACTTTTGGCACTGTACCCTTTAATTTCTGCTTAACTAACCTCCTCATTTTTGTGTAGTTCCCCTTTCTGAAATTAAATGCTACAGTGTTGGGCCACTTTGGTGTTTTTCCTGCCACAGGGATGTTAAATTTAATTATGTTATGGTCACTATTACCAAGTGGTCCAGCTATATTCACCTCTTGGACCAGATCCTGTGCTCCACTTAAGACTAAATCAAGAATTGCTTCTCCTCTGGTGGGTTCCAGGACCAGCTGCTCCAAGAAGCAGTCATTTAAGGTGTCAAGAAACTTTATCTCTGCATCCCATCCTGAGGTGACATGTACCCAGTCAATATGGGGATAATTGAAACCCCCAATTATTATTATTGAGTTTTTTATTTTAATAGCCTCTCTAATCTCCCTAAGCATCTCACAGTCACCAACACCATCCTGGTCAGGTGTTCAGCAATATATCCCTACCGCTATATTCTTATTATTAGAGCATGGAATTTCTATCCATAGAGATTCTGTGGTACAGTTTGATTCATTTATGATTTTTGCTTCATTTGATTCTAAGCTTTCTTTCACATATAATGCCACTCCCCCACCAGCACGACCTGTTCTGTCCTTCTGATATATTTTGTATCCTGGTATTACTGTATCCCATTGATTAGCCTCATTCCACTAAGTTTCTGTGATGCCTATTATATCAATATCCTCATTTAATACGAGGCACTCTAGTTCACCCATTTTATTATTTAGACTTCTAGCATTGATATATAAGCACTTTAAAGCTTGTCTCCTTTTAGCTGTTTGCCATTACATAATGTAATTGAATGGGACTCTTTTTTATTTGACTGTTTCTGATCAGACCCTGCCTGAATTTTATCATTTTCCATCCTCTCGGCCTCACTAGGATATAGAGATTCTCTATTAATAGATCCTCCTCTAAGGGATGTCTGAACCACGTGCTCTTCCACATTTGTCAGCTTTCCCCCAGTCCTTAGTTTAAAAACTGCTCTACGACCTTTTTAATTCTAAGAACCAGCAATCTGCTTCCGTTTTGGTTTAGGTGGAGCCCATCCTTCCTGTATAGGCTCCCCCTTTCCCAAAAGTTTCCCCAGTTCCTAATAAATCTAAACCCCTCCTCTCTACACCATCATCTCATTCACGCATTGAGACTCTGCAGTTCTACCTGTCTAACTGGCCCTGCGTGTGGAACTGGGAGCATCTCAGAGAATGGACTTCAATCTCTTTCCTAGCAGCCTAAATTTGGCCTCCAGGATGTCTCTCCTACCCTTCCCTATGTCATTGGTACCTACATGTACCACGACCACTGGCTCCTCCCCAGCACTACACATAAATCTATCTAGATGTCTCAAGAGTTCCGCAACCTTCGCACCAGGCAGGCAAGTCACCATGCAGTTCTCCCAGTCATCGCAAACCCAGCTAGCTACGTTTCTAATGATCAAATCTCCCATTACTAATACCTGTCTCTTTCTAATAGCTGGAGTTCCCTCCCCTGGAGAGATATCCTCAGTGCAAGAGGATACCACAACATCATCTGGAAGGAGGGTCCCGACTATGGGATTGTTTCCCTCTGTGCAGCGCTGCCAACCGGACAGCCAACAGCCCGGTCAGCGGTGCTGACTGGAGCCACCAGAATCCCTTTTCAACTGGGTATTCCAGTTGAAAACTGGACATCTGGTTGCCCTAGGCTTTTGTTTCCCCTCTCATTGGACAGTATGTGTCAGCACCTGCTTCCCAGGGCTGGGGTTTTAAAGGCACAGGCAACCCAATGCCTAGACACTGCAGCTCCTCTCTATCTGCTGTAATGTACGGAGGTGCTACAGGATACTTGATTTGGTGAAATGGTTTACATATACCCCCTCAAAAACTGTGTGTCACACATTTTGAGTATCAGTTTAGATGTCTTCATAAAGTCTCATAGCAATTCACAAATTTGTCTTTGCTGAATTCCCTGAATTGCACCCCCTTCTTTGTAATCCATTTTAAACATAGTTTTGTTCCTTTTAATTGTTTACCTTTGTTATCATTGTGCAGATGCATGTCATTGTGCTACTTAATTTATATTTTAATAGCCACAGGCACTGGCTTCCTCCGGGCCCCTGGGGCGCTCAACCCCCCTGCTCTGCCCTGGACCCGCCCCAACCCGACTCCTTCCCCCAAGTCCTCACCCCCACCCCACCCCTTCTCCCAAGCCCCCATCCCACCATGCCTCTTCCCTCCTCCGTTCCAACCCCTCCTCCAAACGTACCCTGTCCCCCTTCCCCCCAGCACCTCCTGCACACTGTGGAACAGCTGGCTGCTGTTGGGTGCTAAGCACCCACTATGTGTGCTCCAGCCCTGGAGGAACCACTGAATCAGCACCTATTTTTAATAGCAAATACTCATCGAAAATATTTATAAGTGAATAGTTGCTAGTGGCTTTAGCAATGACTTATGTGTTATTCGTATATCACTGGCTATGGTTTTTACTGTAATTTTTAATTTGGAGTTTTTAATTTTAACTTTTTCTTCTTATTTTTATGGCACAAATTTATTCTGTTGGATCATTGTGGTTTCCAGTCTGACTGATTTCCTGGTCTGGTGTCAAAACTTTGTTTTCATTTGATCCACCAATGGGGATTGCCTTTTGCAACTGTTATTTTGCTTCTCAGTCTAGCCCTTAGTGCTTTTTTGCATGTCATTGCTTGTGTGTAAAACTTGATTCTCAAATATTCAATAAGGGCAGTATGTGATTTCATATTAAATTCTTCTCAAAGGCAAAAAATCTACTGTAATTTTTGCTGAACGTAAGAACGGCCATACTGGGTCAGACCAATTGTCCTTCTAGCTCCGGATCCTGTCTTCCGACAGTGGTCAATGCCAGGTGCTGCAGGGGGAATGAACAGAACAGGCAATCGAGTAACCCATCCCCGTCATCCACTCTCAGCATATGTCAGTCAGAGGTTTAGGGACACCCAGAGCTTGGGGTTGCATCCCTGATCATCTTGCCTAATAGCCATTGACGGACCTATCCTGAGGAACTGATCCAATAATTTTTTTGAAACCAGTTATAGTTTTGGCCTTCACAACATAATGAACACACGTCTACAACCCCAACATAGCTTGACAACCACAAGAATTCAAAAATCATGAGTTATACAGCCTCAAGTAATGAAATTTTAAAAGAATAAATGATATTGGGTGCTTTTTATTTGCCTCTTTGTTCCTGAGCCTTTAGGGTGCAGTAGGCCCAGTTCCACAAAAGCAGAAGCCTTAACACCTGAATGAATCTTGATCCAGATTCATACTTTTCCTGTTACCTCTCCCACACATTATGCCATATCTACACTACAAACTTATGTTAACTTAAGTTACATCAGCATAGAGTCGCCACAATTTGTATGCCACTTGTGCACGTGCATACTTGACTCTTTGTGTCAACGGTGAGTGTACTTACCAGATGCGCTTATGTCAATTCAGAGCGTGGTGCAGCATGGATAGGTAGCCCACTGTGCAACTCGCTACTGTCCAGCACTTTGGGAAGTTTTGGCAACTCATGGTGGGGCCCAAATGGGTCGCACAGGGGTGACTGGGATCATGGGATCAACTTCCCATAATGCAGTGTTCACCATCCCCTAACTTTATATGTAAAATTATACCTAATTTCTGCACCTCTTTTCCTAAATCCCACAAATCCACGTGGCCCTCCTCATTGTCTGCCATCTCTGACAGAAGCATGGAACCTGCACATCTCTACACTATTGTCATGAGCATTGCAAGCCAGGGTGTGCCATCCTGCAGTGTTTGCTGAGCCTCAAGAATAGACGTGCGGAACAGATTGCTGTGGGACATAGCGTCAACCAGTTCAACTTGTTGGTAGCATTCATGGAGCAGCTGCAGATGGTGGAGAACTGGTTCTGGGCCCGAGAAACAAGTTCCAAGTGGTGGGATTGCATAGTAATGCAGGTTTGGGATGAGCAGTGCCTGCAGAACATTTGGATGCTCAAGGCCACATTCCTGGATCTGTGTCCTACACTCATCAAAATCAGAGCTGCACTGACAGTGGAGAAGCGAATCTAGATTACACTGTGGAAACTTGCAACACCAGATTGCTACCGGTCAGTCAGAGGTCTCTCAACTAAATACAAGATGGAATGGATTTCTTTATTAGAAGTACACACATATTGTAAGAGACCATTCCATGTTCAGTGGCCTGTTATACCTCTCCAGTCAGAAGAGAACAAAACAGTGTTAGTGGGTTACAGAATGTTGTCTCTTACAACTTTCTTAAGTTACCATAGCAATACTTGTGAGTTGATGATTGCGATAGCCCCAAGGGCAGAGGTCCCCAAAGTGTGGGTCACGCCCCCCCCCCCCCGAGGGGGCATGGAGGACCATTGGGGGTGTGTGTGTGCAGCGGAGCTGGGCCAGCTGGGGGTGGGGAGGGAGCGCCGCCTAGCCCCTCCCTGCTCCCAGCTCTGCTCCAGTCTGGCCCCCAGCCGCGTCCCTGGCTCCTGGCCCTGTGTGCACCTCACCCTGTCCCCAGCCGTGGCTGCTGGCCACAGCTCCGTTCCTGGTCTGTGGGCAAGACTGGGAGTGAAGCCACACCTGGCCGCTGGCCCAGCTTCAGGCTCCCACCACAGCCTGGCTGCAGCTCTGCTCCCGCTCCCAGCTGCGGCCCTGACCCCCTTATCCCTGTCTGCGTCCTCCCATCCCCAGAGCCACAGTCCCACTCCTGGCCCTGGCTCAGGGTGGCTGGTGGGGGGAAGGGTCCAACAGGGATAAGGGAGCATAACCATCAAAAGTTTGGGACTGCTGCCCAAAGGTGTGAGTACACAGTCTGCTAGGCTGCAAGAAAGATGTTTTCAACTCACTTATAACTCTGTGATGTTGTGTGTCTGCACATGTGCAGAGTGCAGGACTATCAGTACCCTCAGAAACATCCAGAAGTAGGGTGTGGCACTTACTAGACATGCTTTTTTTTTTTTTTTTTTTTGGTATTTGCATAGACAGTTTTTGTTGTGGGCAATCCATCTGGCAGGTCACTATAGCTGAGCCAATCAGGTCTCAAGGGGGGAAATGTTATAAATAAATCAGCTTAACACAGCCATGTCACATTAGTGGCTCTTTTTCCCTGCAGGAGCAAGCACATGTCTGCTATGAGGGCTGCATTTGGTGACAACACTGAGGAATCTTGAAAAGAAGGAGGAGCTGATGTTGTTATCAACAATTGAAGAAGCCCGATGTGTACAGTATATATTATGTCCACATTATACAGACATAGGCTTTTTCCTCTTTGCTAAAAAAGTTTGATTTTTTTATCACCTTGCAGTAACAAAGGTGTCTGAGCTACTCTGAAGTAACAACACAATGAGGACAAGGCACTTGAATTTTAGCAGTCAGGGAAAAGGCTCAAGAAAATGTCTCAAAAATAAGATCAGAGAGCAATGCGCTGACATGCATGCGCCATGGTACAGAAGTGTAAATTTTGTGTTGAAATCTTGTGTACAATGACAAAAGAGGGAAGTCTGTATAAAGCACAAAGGTAGATTTTCTGCCTATTAGCTTGTTTTCAAAGGGAATTCATAAGTATTTCAAATACTATTTATAATCCTTTACACTACTTTCAATGTTTTCTTTGCTAATAAATTGTGTGACCTTCTCTGCAATGGAAAGGGAATAATAAAAAAATACTTAGACTTTCATTCAGGGTTTTACATACAATAACCTTGAAATTCAACTCTGTAGAATGCTTTCTAAAAAGTCCTGCAAACACAGAAATGTGAGCTTGGTCCTCTCTGCTCCAAAAAGTTGTTTTTTTATCAAGTGTTATCTAAGAAGTATTGTGATGATGTTGCCTAGGCAGCTTGTCATACAGCTAAAGTGTTACTTATGATTTTCTGAGCTATAACCATCATGGATATAAGTTACTTTAGTTTTACTATGAGATAACATAGGGTTGGTGAACCCATACAAGAGTGCACTGTTGACCTTGCTTACTTACCTTGTGGTAAACACCTCAAGTGTCTCCACTTACCATTCTCCAGTGAGATAATTATCCTGTCATGACCACTTATCCTTCAGCACTTATAATGAATCTATGATTTGAAAATATCTGATAATTGCTTAAGTGCAACACTTGATGTCGTCATCACGTTTCCATCTTCTCTGATTAGCAGAGGGACACTTTTCCATGCTGCAAAAGGAAGAAAGGTTCTTGTTGTGCACACAATGTCAAAAGCCCTACAGCTCTTTGAGCAGCAGCATCACTGTCCATGGGGTGGACATCAAGGAGTAGTCAAAACGAGAATTGTGCTGACCTCAAGCTACTATTGGCCAGGGATAACAAAAGACCCATTGCAGATTGGGTATATAAAGTAATGAAACAAAATCCTGAAATATGTAGTTTAAATCTAAATACAAATTTGAAATGTACAGTGCAAAGAATGATATTTATACATTTCGTGCGAAAAGGTAAATTCTGTTCCCTTGCAATAATATTTTCATACATGAATGTTAATGTCATCATATTATTCCATCCAAACTAGGTTGAGTGATGTCTGCATTGCCAGAAAGTGAGAAAGGAATTAAATCTGGATATCACCTTGAAAAGCATAAAGGTGAATTTTGGATTCTGAGACATCTACTACGATCTTCTGAAATTTCTTTTACATCCTTTCCATTGTCAATGCATTAGGCATGTTCTTAGCACACACTGCATATACATGATATAAAGTCTTATTCACTTCCTTAAAAAGCAGTAAGAAATCTTTGAAAGAGAGAGTCAAAGATAATTATTTATTGTAGTGGGCCGGCTGCCCCACTCCAGAAGAGCAGGGGTTAAAAGCAGCCCTTGGAGATGGCTGTGGCTGGGACCCAATTAGAAAAGGGGTTGAGAGCAGCCACAGCTGTGGCCACACCCAATCAAGCCACAGCTGACCCTGATATAAGGGCTAAGGGCAGAGCTGGGTCAGTCTCACTCTAGCCTTGATGTCAGAAGGACCTACGTGCCTGGGAGAGGCAGGGGACCTGAGGCAGAACAGTGCTGGGGAAGGGTAGGCAGAGCTGGGGTGCTCTGGCCTGGTGAGTTCTCAGGCTGAGGCCTTGCTGAAGGACAAAGGAGGTACTGGGGCTGTAGGGAGACAGCTGGGTCAAGAAAGGCAGCAGGTCCAATCCCCTTACCAATGATGAGTGGCCATTACAGACTGCAGTTTGTTGCAGAGAAAGGGGGCTAGATGACAACTGGCAGTAGCCACTGAGGCAAGGTGGGTATAGGGGATTAGGGTTCTCCTGGGAGAGGAGACCCAGAGTGTGGGGGTACTGCTTTTGCAGGATCTAAGGGTTTCGTGGATGGGAGTGGGCTAAAAATGCAAGAAACAATGCAGGTGGGAGTGAGTATTGCAGTCTGGGACGGGAGCAGGATTAAAACAAAATCCTGTGTGAGGCTCTATTGTAACTCAAACGCCAAATATGGCGAGATGTGAGCAAAAGATAGCGCAGCTCGATGGATTGGCCGCTCCTGCATGCTGTTTAAAATGATTATCCTCAGAAGAGCTCTGTGTAATCTCAAAAGCTTCTCTCTCACCACAGAAGTTGGTCCAGTAAAAAATATTACCTCACTCACTTTATATCTGAGGATATTAGAGAGATAAAGAGTTATTGAAAGCAAAGGAATCTCCTCGCTCTATAACTTTGTGCCCCTCATTTTGTCTCCCTGACATTTCATCCCACATTTGGGCATATGCAGGTAGAGCAGTGTAAGGAGAAGAAAGCCGCCCCTAATGCAGGGATCATTTAACTAATCGGTATAAAATATGTACAAACACTGGAGCTTATGAACCATCACCATGTGGGGAGAGGACTGGATGATGTTTGACCCAATACACAATGTCATTTATCTACCACATACGACCTATCCCCACGAACCACCTCTATCTCCATGGGCTGTGACAAGGGAGGCATGCATCGCCTCAGTCAGACTCACAAATGGGGAAGCTCTACCCCCAGTAGGAAAGGGCCATAAGCAATCAAACAGCAGACACACTTGCATGTCCTGGCTAAAGGACCGCCCTTCGGTATCATTGCTGCATGGGGCGGGGAGGGGTTGAAACCTTGTGTCCTTAAATGGATCAGTGAATCAAAGTCTACTGTATTGATTTTAGCACATAATATTGTGAAAACACTACTGAAATCTAATGAGCTAGGATAAACTAGATTCAGAAGTGTCCTGAGAAAACAGAACACTTGTGTGGGTAAAACATAGGACAGGGATTCAGGAAGCATGGCTTTCAGTTCTGTCTCTGCCAGTAGCATAGCTCGGGGGGGCGGGCAGGGGGAGCGGCCGTTCCCATTGAGCACATTCCCCAAAAGTGGCACCTTTTTAATTTTTACACTCACTCGGGGCACTATCCACCAGGGGCGGCACGTCCGGGTCTTCAGCAGCAATTTGGCGGTGGGTGCTTCAGTCGCTCCGGGTCTTCGGCGGTGGGTAATTCAGCAGCGGGTTCTTCAGTCTTCGGCGGCAAGACTTGGGTTTTTCTTTTTTTTTTTTTTCTTTGCTGCTTTGTGGCGGGTGGCGCCTTTTTAAAATGTGTTCGCTCCCCCTGCTGTTAGAACCTGGCTACTCCACTGGTCTCTGCCACAGCCTCCCTTTGTGATCTCTGGTGAGTCACTAGGGTCTCAACTTGAGAGATGCTGCACACCCCAGATGCCACCTCTGAGGGTGGGAGCAGGCTTTTAATCTCTCAGATTCTTCCTTTTCTGTAATATGGGCTAAAAATGATTCCCTGCTTCACAGAGGCATTGTGAGATTTCATTCACTCTTGTGGTGTGCTATAAGATGGAAAGAGCTATAGAAATGCAGAATATCATTATTAATGTAAAAAAACTGTAGTCTATGGGAATCTAGGGCAGACTTGCTAACACTAGATGTTGCTGTTGCTACAAATTGAGAGCCCTGGTGGTTACTTGAGCCAAACTAGAAAAAAGAGCATTAACAAAATTCTCTTTAGCAGACTCAGCCTTGATGGAAAAACCTGCAATAATGCCTGGACAATAATACCACCAAGCAGTGATGCTTTATTCCTTTAGGCAAAATTCTGCCTGTTATGTACATACAACATCCATTGCTGTCATTGGGAGATGTACAGGTGAAGTTCAGGCTTAACGTCTGAGGAAAATAATCTTCAACAGCAAACATGAGGGAGGTATCGCACTGCGCTGCCATCTCTTGTGTTTTTATCTTGAGTCTTGAGATATGTAGTGTTTTGGTTAAACCCTAGCTCCTGGTAGACCAGGGATTACTGGAGAATCTCAGCTTTCATTGGTTTTTAAACAGCTTTCACAGTATCAGAAAAAAAACTAAAACTGAGATGTGGGCACCCCAAAGGTTCAGAAACCAGCAGGCAAATTAAAAACAATCCCTCATTTATTATTTTTAAACAGCACTCCACTCATCTAGATACAACTATATGGTCAGGGTCTTACTCAGTTTCCCTCTGCCTCTTTATGTGAAGTTTTTCGCTCAGCAGCAGGGGAAAGAAAACATTTTGTAAAATGTGATTGTAAAACCCCAAAAATTGACTGGTGAATTCAAGGGCAAGTTTAGGACCTAACTTTATTTTTACTTTTTACAACTGACTAGATTTCAAACTGACAGTATCTCTTCAACACCAGAATATTCCACTGCAACTTTCCCAGGGATGTTTGCAGGAAGCCTGCACACTTTTCTGGCCTCAATCTTGCTGTTTTGCAGGTGAGCAGCCATGGTTTTATTCTAATTTAATTTATTAACTGCTAAAATTTTGTTATAGAAGTGTTATTACTTGAGTACTTATAATACTCCAGTTTATGTATATGTTACTGTAGAACTTTGTTGTAAAGGGAAAAACAATTAACAAAATATAGCCAGGTCTTTTTAACTTTCTCAACAAAAATATCAAGATTGTGATTCATTTAAGTTCATGTACTAAAGCTTGTTAGACTCATTTAAAGGTAAACCGCAATGAAATATTTTTTTTTTTTGTAAATTTGTTTTATGTGAAGTGGTAAGTGTGAGCAATCGTCTACAAAATCTGATGCAATATAAATGCAGGTAATTACATGCAATAGTTTGGTAATTTGAATATTTTAGAAGTTGTGCATGAAAAAATAACTATAAAAACAACTGGTCTTGTATGAATAAGAGCAATAAATACTGCTAGAGATGCCTGCAGGCAATGTGTACTGGTGGTTGAATTTATTACTTTGAGCATTGATACCGGAGACCTGAGTCTAGTGGCTGAAGCACTGGACTGGCACTCAGACGAGCTGGGTTCTGTTTCTGGCTTTGCCACTGGCCTACTAGGTGACTTTGGGCAAGTCACTTCACCCCTTTATGCTTCTGTTTCCTGTAAAATGCGGATGATACTGGCCTCCTTAGTGAAGCACTTTGAGAACTATGGATGAAAAGTGCTAGATAAGAGCTAGGTATTATTGTTCTCTTCTCACATGCACTGCTGTAAAGTAGGTGTAATTCCATAGAAGTCACTTGAGTTATGCCCATGTAAAACTGGTGTTAAAAAAAGAGGACAATCAGACGGATAGCACTATTATTATTAGTTACACCTCTACTCCGATATAACGTGACCCGATATAACACGAATTCGGATATAACGCGGTAAAGCAGTGCTTCGGGGGGGTGGGGCTGCGCGCTTCGGCGGATCAAAGCAAGTTCGATATAACGTGGTTTCACCTATAACTCAGTAAGATTTTTTGGCTCCCGAGCACAGCATTATATCGGGATAGAGGTGTATTTGTGTAACCCTTCTGCCAGGCCGAGTTGATAGCAGCAAGGGCCGGGTTCAGTACATAGGGGTCCCCTCCCAACAGCGTAACACAAAACCAGCTCGAGCCCCCACTCAGTGACCTGGGAAAATCTTACACACACCACTGGGTGCCTCGAAGAGGCAATACTTCCCCTCTCGCAAGCACAGAGTCTCGGTGTAGCAGTAAATGTTTAATAACATGAGGTAAACGACATAGCATTAAATTGGGAAAACACCACAACTAGAGTTCATAGACCAAACCATGGGCGAAGACCCACCCCAGCAAATTGGGCCGTGTCCTTTCCTGTTGGTTCTTGAAACCAGCAACCCCAAAATCACCCAAAGTCCCAAAAGTCCAACAACCCCCAAAGTCTCTGTCCCTTGTGCAGCCCCAGAGTTCAAAGGGGGGCGTGCAGGGTGTTAAGGGGCACTTTACATGATCCGAGGTCGATCGGCTGCCTCTCCGTGGGGTTCCGCCGCAGCTTTCACCACGAGCCGCTCCACTCCACCAGCCGTCCCGTGAGCCGCTCCCGCCGTCCCACGAACTGCTCTGCTCTACCAGCTGCTCTGCTCACCGACCCATGAGCCGCTCCAGCTGTCCCCACAAACGGCTCTGCTCCGCTCGCCATTCATTGGGTCGCTCCAACCGTCCCCGCAAAGCTCCACTCTGCTAGCTGCTTAGCAATATAGCTTCAGGCTCCCCCACTAGTTAACACAGCACTCAGTGATCTCAGCTCTTAGTAACTTTAGTTCTTTTGTGATTTCAGCTCATAGTAGGAGGGCCCCAATGCTGGTGCACTATTGGCCCGAAGTGAATTCAGCTCAGTAGCCTGCAACTAGACTCCTAATGGAATCAAAGTTAGCTCTGACAGTCAACAGTGGCAAAAGAAGGAGATGCAATTGGTGTTCCAGACTCACAAAAGGTGCCCACACCACCAGGTACAAATACCTACCCCCAACCTCTCTCAATTAACTAGGTTTTGTAACCCATGCCCCTTGTCAAGCGAGTGCTACTTAGTTAATGGTGAGTTCATCTGTCATACAACAGTTCTACTGGCCTTGATTCACAGAATCAGGGTAACAAAACTTTATTCTTCCTGCCCCAATAACAGAGAAACTGGGGATCCCACACCAGCCAAAGTAACCACTTTCAGTTGCTGTTGTCTCCTGCCAGGTGGGTGGGTGTGCTTATGCAAACAAGATCAGCCCCTGGAATTCTTTTCCACACTCGCCATAATTCACCACCAGATGTCAGGGTAGAGCTCATCCTGACTCTGCTTACATTTGTTTTACCATAACACTTAGGAGCCCAGTCATGGACTAGGACTCCATTGTGCTATATGCTGCATAACACAGAACAAAAAGAGCTCACCATCTACGTATGCGTGCTGTGTCACTGCTGGTGGACGACAGGAAGATACAGCCATTTTTGAAAAACTAGCCTAGGAGTCTGGAGTGGTACCATGTGCAGTGAATATTGGTCTTGGTCCATTTGCTAGCAAGCAGGTGTCTGTCACAAAAGCCACCTTCAATTATGGCAGTCTCAGCAAAGAGGCATTGTTTGAATGTGCAGGGAAAATGAACTGCTCTCTGTGCTCTAGAGGTGGTTATGAGACACCTTGGCAGAGTAATGTTGCACTGCTGTTGCCAGGCTGCGCCTGTTAGCCATCTACCACTTTAAATGTCTAGGAAGTGCATTTTAAAGGGGAAAAGCACTTGTCATCCTTAAATTTTAAATTTGGGCTGGATTCTGTTCTGAATCATACCAGTGTAAATCTGGAATATTCAAGTCAGTAGTATCTCCAGGTATGGGCCCCAATCCTGCAAACTGCTCTGTAGGGGTGATCTCTGCCTGCATGTAGCCCAATTGAAGTCAATTGTATTCTGCACAGGTGTAAGGATGCGCCCATATGAAACAGTTTGGCTTTAAACTGGTATATCAGAAAGCATATATTAAGGCTATATACTGAGATTGCATCTTGTTCATTACCACAAGAGGGAAACCAATGCCAATAGTATGACTTTTGTTTTGTTTTTAACTATGAAAGTTGTGGAATCATGTTTGTCCATTTCAAGACTACTGAATATCTCCTTCCCTTTCCTTATAGCCGTTTTGCATTTGAATCTTTCAACCTGCATATGCAAAACACTGAACACTGTTTCACATTCCATTTGTTAAATGTGGTGTGAAATTAATTTCCTGGATTTGTCTGGCTTGTTTGAATGGCATAAATAAAGCTGTTAACAGAAAGTTGTGATGGAACTGAGTTTGTTGTTTTCATAGTGGAATTAAACAGCTCATATACAAACAGGGAGAAACCTGTCTTGTCTCAAGCCTGGAAAAATAAAGACTCTTCCTCCTTATTTGGCTAAGCATGAAAAACTAAAGAATATTTTAGGAGTCATGGGCAAAAATATTCTTAGTCGTTTTTCCCTATCTCCAATAACAATAGCATTCAGATAGTGTTCTGAAAACAGGGCTTTAGGCTTCAGCCCTTGTTGATACATTTCATAATGCATTCTGGGCCAAATTCTGATCTCAGTTATCCTACCATAAACCAAAGCAACTCTGCTGACTTCAGTAACTTCAATGACTTAATTGTTTTGTGCTGGTGTACCAGTGCTGGTAGCCCTCCTTCAGATTCTGAGTTGTGAAAAGCTGCAAGTTTACCTGAAAACAGCTCACAGTAGTGTGCTTGTCTTTAGCACTCAGATGCCCAACTCCCAATGAGGTCTAAACCCAGATAAATCCGTTTTACCCTGCATAAAGCTTATGTAGGGCAAACTCATAAATTGTTCGCCCTCTATAACACTGATAGAGAGATATGCACAGTTGTTTGCTCCCCCAGGTATTAATACATACTCTGAGTGAATTACTAAATAGAAAGTGATTTTATTAAATACAGACAGTAGGATTTAAGTGGTTCAAAGTAGTAATAGACAGAACAAAGTAAGTCACCAAGCTCCTTTTCATAACACAAGAATTAGGGGTTACCAAATGAAAGTAATAGGCAGCAGGTTTAACACACACAAAAGGAAGTATTTCTTTACAAAACACACAATCAACCTGTGGAACTCCTTGCCAGAGGATGTTGTGAAGGCCAAGACTATAACAGGGTTCAAAAAAGAACTAGATAAGTTCATGGAGGATAGGTCTATCAATGGGAATGGGCGACAGGGGATCGATCACTTGATGATTACCTGTTAGGTTCATTCCCTCTGGAGCATCTGGCATTGGCCACTGTTGGAAGACAGGATATTGGGCTAGATGGATCTTTGGTCTGACCCAGTATGGCCATTCTTATAATGAATCAAGATTTTTAATTACAATTTATTTTGGGTCCAGAGATTTTAACATGCACACAGCCTTCTCTAAAGGTTTCCATAAAATGTTAAATGCAATGCTGCTGCAACAGTAAAACAGCAATTGAACAAGGATTCATCTAAGCTAACTGCTTTGGTTGACGTTTTTCTGGTTTGTCTCTTAGCTTGCATGATTTTTTGGGTAGGAACTCTTTTTATACTTATGTCTTGTACAGCACAGAGCATTGTTGGCACATGACTCCAGTTGGACATCATCATTATTTAATATTTGTAAGTCATCACTTGGCCTATGTGATTGCCATGGTAAATTTTGGGGGCAGGGAGAAACTGCACAGGATCTGTGGTAACAATGTTAAAAAAAAAAAGAATAGACATTAAAATGGAAACAACCTTGTAACATTCTATATCTTGGAGGAGCATCCCGTACCCCCCACATTCTTTGCATATAAAGCATTCCTTGTAAGGCATCAGGGGGAAGGTTATGATCTGCAGAAAGACATTGTTCTATCCATATACGTGTAACATCGATGCTACACATGCTGTGGGTTTCGGAGGTGCCCAGATACTAGCTCTACAGAGACAATGACATGGGAGGTAACCAACACCCAGGTGGGTGCTGTTGAACAGACATCACCAGCCATTGTCCAGCAAGGAAGCTACAATGCAATGATTCAGTTGCATGAGGCCACACCAGGGGAATTGCTCAACCTTGCCTAGAGCGTCAGCAATGCCAACCAGACATGCCTGGACTTGTGTTCTACAAGCACATTGACTGAGGGTATAAAACAGGACACAGTGACCACATGCTGAGTCTTTCTCCTGCCCCCACCTATGCTGCAAGCAACAAGGACACTGAGAAGACTTAAGGTGCCAACAGAGAAGACTGGCCCAGGGTTCAAGGGTGAAATCTGGGTAGTATGAACTGCAATATTCATTGGGGTGAGGAAAAGCTGTTTAATCTAGATGTTGCCCAGTCGACAAGGGTTGAGAATTTAGACTGCGTGCTTATATTTTCTTTCCTTTTAGTAACTAACTCTGACTTTTTCCCTATCACTTCTAAACATAGGCGCCAACTTCCCCTCTGCCCGGTGGGTGCTCGACACCTGTCCCTGCCCCGTCCCGCCTCTTCCTGCCCCTGCACTGCCCTTGCCCCACCCTCATTCCACTCCCTTCCCCCAAGTCCCTGCCCCGTCCCGCCTCTTCTCCACCTCCTCCCCTGAGCGTGCCACATCCCCGCTCCCTCCCAGAAAGTCCTAAGCACTGCCAAACAGTTGTTGGGCGCTGGGGGCAGGAAGTGCTGGGAGGGGGAGGAGCAGGGACGTGGTGCGCTCGGGGGGGGGAGAAGGAGGCGAGGAGGGGGAAGCTTGGCTGCTGGTGGATGCAGAGCACCCGCTAATTTTTCCTCATGGGTGCTCCAGCCTATGCTTCTAACCACTTAAAATCTATCTTTTGTAGTTAGGGTGACCAGATGAGAGGAAGAAAATATCGGGACAGATGCCGTCGGCGGAGCAAAAAAAAAAAAAGCAGAGTGGCGCGAAATATCGGGACAAATATCGGTCGGGACGTGGGACAAACGTCTAAATATCGGGACAGTCCTGATTTTATTGGGACGTCTGGTCACCCTATTTGTAGTCAGTAAATTTCTTTTACTGTTTATCTTTACCAGTGAGTTTGCCTGAAGTGTGTGGCAAATGTGTTCAGGTTTGAAAAGGCTGGTGTATATCCACTTTCCATTGAGGAAGTGGTGAACCAATTAATAAATCTGCACTGAGCAGTGCAAGATGGTATATTCCTGAGGTACAGTGCTGGGAGCTGGGGGGATTTGACTCTGTGTGATTCATGAGTGCCTCTGGGAGCATTAATGCAATATAGCTGGGTGTGGGTCTCCTTGCGATTGTGCTGAGTGATAACAGCTCCTGAATGGGTTTGCTGCTGGTCACTAGCAAGGCATTGTGAGGGACAGCCCAGGCTGGAGAGAGTTAAGGGGGCACAGCGGTCCCAGAGTCCCAGGTTGCACCCTGGGGATCCCATCACAAATCATCTAGGACCTCTATTCCTTCCCTCCACAAGTGCAGGAGAGGAAATCAGGGCAAAACAATGAAAAGCCACAGACTGTTTTGTAGTCACAAACATGCCCTTGCATAACTAAGCCTCTACATTTTTCTTTTCTTATCTTATGACCTATTGGATCTTCTGCTATCGGCCCCTTTGCCCCCTCACGACAGTCATGTTTTAAAAGGTTCTTCTTTGAAAGGTTCTACTTGCCTGAGATAGATTCCTCATGATTAAAATGGGGAATGTGGCTGTAACTGGCTATATCTCTCAAATGAGTAGCAGCCATTAAATTACATCTTTTGAAGATAGCCTTTGAAGCAACCCCACACTTCCATTTCTCCCCTCCCTCAACTACTGTTTTAGTCCCCAGTTCCGTACACACTGGTCCATGTTCTTAGCTCTAAGCACAGGAGTATTCACGTTGCCTTCCAGTGGGGCTACTCGCATGAGCAAAGTAATGCATGTGCATAAGTGTTCGCAGGATCAGGGGCATAAAGGAGCTGGCTGGGGTAAAAATAATAGGCCATTTTATCCCTAGTTTAACTTCACTGACATTAGTGGAGTTACACCAGGAATGAATTTGACGCAGTACATTAAAAAACAACCCTTCTCATATCCCAATTTCCTTATCTATATTGATGGCATCATAAAAATTGGAAGCATTTAAAAAATCTAATTTACTTTTCCCCATGTATGCAGCTTGGACAACGAAGCTAAGCTACCAGGGCAATTTGCATCCCTCTGCACCAGCAGGATCTGCTTTGCCCCAGCGAGGAGTCCCCCAAGGGTTGTATGGAGTGATGTTGTAGCTGTGTCGGTTCCAGGATATTAGGAAGACAAGTTGGGTGAGAAACACCACGTGCCACCCTTGGGGGATAAAAGGTGGGTGAGGTAATGTCTTTAATTGGACCAACTTCTGTTGGTGAGAGAAGAGCTCCAGGTTATGAGGAAGAGCTCTGTGTACCTCAAAAGCTTGTTTCTCTCACCAACAGAAGTTGGTCCAATAAAAGACATTACCTCACCCACCTTGTCTCCCCCAAGGGTGGCAGGTGGTGTTTCTCCTTAGAGCCATTGAGGGTATGCCAGGGGAGCTCTACAGGAGTCCAGAATCAATGAATTTCCCAGTGCCTCAGCCATCCCCATCCCCCGCCACCATCACCTATGTGTTGGGGCTGTGCTGCCTAATTGCTGGCCACCAGCAGGGCAGGACATGCAGGACTGCCACTTTCCACTCAAGTCTGACTTTGTGCTGCCCTGGGTTATTCTGGCATAACCTAGGACTGAATCTAGTTCGGTGTTTTCATTTTGTTTCTAGTCAGTTCTGCTTTCTGGTTGTCATGCACTAACACCACTTCATTGTGTACGGACTGTAAACACTCCAGATGAATGTTCACACTTAAGCAAAACAGGTTTTATGTAAACAATTAAAGAACAAAACATTTCTATCACTATTAGCCTTAGAAAAACATCTCTGTGTAGGTTTTTGTTTCTAAATCAAGCTTTAAGTTAGCATCTGAGCTACCTGACAGGAACCCTTAATGTTTCAGGAGGTGCTTTGCTACCATTCCCCCCACACACACTTTTCCCCTGTCTGTCCCGTTCTGTGCTGCCAGGGTGGTCTAATAGTGCAAGGGGCCCCCACTGCCAACCCACCAATTTAGTTCTGTGTGTCCCTGCTGCGATTGTAAATCCCCAGCCCTCAAATAGCTCCCAGTGCAGCCCTATGTGCTGTTTGCCAGCATTCAGACTGGCAATAATATTTATAGTACCTACTCACTAGCGCGGAATAGATCTCTAAATATCAAAAGTTGTGGAGTTGAAAAAAGAAAACTCTAGCATCTCGGACTCATGACTGCTTTGACAAGATCTATCTATAGTTATAATTGTGAGTCACATCATTGTGAACTGACTCTATGGTTAGGCTGAGGTAATAGCCAAGACATGGGATGGAGATAGCATCATGGGATTAAGCTGTAAAATTCCACTACTCTCTAAATCAGGTTGGAAAGAATTAAGACACCAGAGATTTTTCAGTGGAAAATTATTGCAGAGCTTTGTGGGCAGCATAATGTACCTTTAGAGTACATAGAGAATAATAAAGGAGACTTATTAATAATCAGAGACCACTGTAGTGTTCCTGAGCAAAGTGTACATCTTTCTGCATAGCTCTGTGTGCAAAATGTCACGTCGAACCAACCCCATCAGCCACTACAAGCTAATGCAGGATTTTCTCGGCTGGTGCTGTGTTGCTTAGCAACACTTCTAAGCAGCATGCTACACATCACGCACAGAGTTGCCTACTGCGTTGTACTGGGGCCGATTTCAATGATTTTTTTTAACTGTTAAAATATTAATTTGCAGCTCACAAATAGAAACAGGACCAAGGCATTATGATCTGACGTCCGTTCTTGAAGTGGGCATGCACAGCTCTTGTTGCCTTTAATGGAATCACAGGTAGCCCCGGGCTGAATTCAGCCCTATGTGTGTAGAACAGGGGTCAGCAACCTTTCAGAAGTGGTGTGCCGAGTTTTCATTTTTCACTCTGATTTAAGGTTTCGTGTGCCAGTCATACATTTTAACATTTTTAGAAGGTCCCTTTCTATAAGTCTATGATATATAACTAAACTATTGTTGTGTGTAAAGTAAATAAGGTTTTTAAAATGTTTAAGAAGCTTCATTTAAAATTAAATTAAAATGCAGAGCCCCCCGGACCGGTGGCCAGGACCCGGGCAGTGTGAGTGCCACTGAAAATCAGCTCGCGTGCCGCCTTCGGCACGCGTGCCATAGGTTGCCTACCCCTGGTGTAGAATGTGAGTGTAATTCATGAGATACAAGTACCTTTCGTGCTGAGGTGGAGCACACTTTGGTGATAATAAATAAAGAGGATGACATGAAAACGACTCTCAACGTGATGTCACTATGTGACATTAAATGTACAAACATTCAAATATATTTTAAAATAGCCCTTTTTTGCCCTAGATGCACAAATTCTGGTGCGAGAGGCACATGTTCTTATATACAATGGCAGGGAGGCACACACAGCATTTTGGTGTGTTTTGGGGATTCGTTTTCAGTAGCATCCCAGAAGGGAGCTGGTAATAAAATTCCATTTATTGTTGCTCAGATCAGTTCCTGCTTCTGATGAGTACGAATCAAGTGGAGGAGACTGCCTAAGAAACCCTATGCTGCTGGAGCCCCTCGTAATGAGATTACATAACATCACAGTTCCATGGCCAAAAGAGGAAATCCAATCTGATTTCACCAGAAACTGAGGTCTTGGTGTGTAAAGAAAAGGACAACAACAGAGGGCCTATTTCTAAGGGGTGCAAAGAAATTGATGTCAGTGGAAATTTCAGGTGCTCAACAATCCTCAAGATCAGCTGCTACTTTGTCATAGGACTGTAAAGGGACATTTTCCTGGGAATTGTAAGGTGTGCAACAGGATCTTGAATAATGTTGAAAACTCTGGATACAGAATACACTTCACTGGACAAATCGTTACTGAAGGTCTCTCCAGGTGGTAGAGGAAAGGCTGTCACAGAGAACTGATTAAGCTCAGCAGATCATTTCTGGAATTTGGGCCTTGAAATTTTCTTCTTCACATTAGAGGACTGATTTGTAACATGGGAAGGATAATGCTTAAGCCAAACAAGGAGGGAAGCAAGAGATGGGCTCCTTGAGACTCTATCATCAAAATACACAAGGATTTGTGAAATATACAGTTGCACATCAAGAATGCACTATGCACACAACACTCCAAAACTCTGCTTTTCATTTACACTTGCAGATGTGGCAGTACTGGTGTAGGATGACCAGATGTCCTGATTTTATAGGGACAGTCCCAATTTTTGGGTCTTTTTCTTATATAGGCTCCTATTACCCCCCACCCCCGTCCCGATTTTTCACACTTGCTGTCTGGTCACCCTATACTGGTAGAATAATCACTACAGTCTTTTTGTCCTGTCCTTATTTCTCTAGAGAGCAGTAGTTTAATTTTAGGTTAACCCACACCACATGCTGTATTGGTTTACGGTATGTAAATTTATGTGTGGTAACCCATAATAATCCACAGCTAATCATACTGCTCTAGGGCAGAGTGGCACATCTTTAAAGGCCTCTCACAGATTTCATTAGTACAGCAGAGAGGACCTTAGCAGCAAGTTAAATTTTGAAATCGCTCTCCAATGATTGGCCAAGCAAAACAAGGCCCGGTGCTCAACCAGACAGCGTTTCTGTCTGTAACACAATAACGGTCCCTCAAAGAGAGATGGATTTCCTGAGGGTTGAGAATTGCCACAGGGAAAGTTCCCATCTCCTTACTATAAAACAGTGTTCTATATAGAGCATGAAAAAGTTTAGCTCTCCACAGAAAGTGACAGGGAATCTTGGTGATAGGCAGGGAACACAAGAAGACCAGCCTGGCCACTAATGAAAATAGAAAAAGACTAGCCCAAAGACTTTTTCTTTTAATTGATTTTCATTATAAACTAGCTTCTGCTTTCAATACCATTAATGTCTCTTTATCACTACCCTATTCACAGAGCTACTGAGCACTAACCCCACCTACTGCTGCCTGTGTTTGCCTGAGATGGCTCATTATTTTACAAATTAGAGAATGTGCTAACAACTGGAAATATTGGACCATTGTTCTGCTCATCACCTGGCTCAAGAGACAGGATTGTCTCACTGGGTTTTGTAGCTATACGGGAGGATAATTGGAGGAAGCCATTGCAGGTTCTGCTGATATTATTGTGACACTGGATTCCCTTACAAGTTGCTTTTTTTTTAAGAGGAAATTTAATTGATAGTGGCCCATTTCTCCTCTTTTCCCTTTGATCGTCATATCCTCCCTTGTTCTTTTCCTTCCATCTTTGACAAGGAATAGATTTTTTTTTCTCTTTTTCATATCAAGACAGATAGCACAGTCACCCTCATTCTTTCCAAATGACACAAGGACAATGAAAGCTCGGAAAACAACTCCATAAAACAGACTTTTGCAAACAAATCATCTAAAGCCAACATAGGCAGTTTTCATTGCTTATTTGTACATTGCCCATAACTTTTTGTCAAGTCAAAAAAGACAGCATTTATATTTGAATACGTGTGCGCCTGCACACACCCGCAGAACTATGATAAAAGAACACTAAGGTTACAAAGTCAAGCCCTTAAAAGTTAGGAAATACCAGAATTAAGATTGCCTGGGTATCCTTAATTTGCCTGTTTTATGTGTGTCCATTATGACAGTCTTTGATTACATGACCATCTTATTTTGTCCACGGGACCCATGCCACATTGCGTGTGCAGGATGGATGCTGCTTGCTGAATGGATAGTTGTTCAATTTTTCTTTTTACCCTCAACATTCAATGTGTGCCCTCAGGCATTATTTATGGCACATCATCCAAATCTTGCTCTGAATACAGAGCTATTAATTTGCTCCTGGGCTTTTCTATGACACTAATCATCGTAGCACAAGTACTTCACAAACATCAATTAATTTATCTTTGCAATACCTCTGTAAAGTAAGATGTTATTATCCCCATTGTACAGATGTGGAGATACAAACAAATTAAATCCAAATTTAAGTCTCTACTAACTCTGGAAGGCACTGACTGTTAGTGGCCACCGGTGAAAAGCTGGATTTAAGTGACTTGCCCAGCACCACACAGGACTCTGTGGCAAGTAGCCCTTGCTCTGCCATAGAGTTCTCACATCCTGCTTTTCGCAGGTGGTCACCAATTGTGTATTCTCATTTTCCAGGTGCCAGACTTGAGACATTTGGGGTCCCGTTTGCCAAAGTGCCGAGCACTCACAGCTCAACTGAGGTCATTGGGAGCTGCGCTTTGAACATATAAAGTGCTATAAAAATGGTAAGCTCCCCCTGCCTCTAAGGCCCCGGCCCTTTAAATAGCCGCCGGAGCCCTACCGCCACTCCGGCAGGCTCTGGCAGGCTCTGGCAGTGGTTTAAAGTGTCCGGGGCGGTAGCAGCGGCCGAGCCCTTGGCCCTTTAAACTGCTGCCGGAGCCCCCGGCTGCCACTGCTACCCCAGTGGGGGAGGGGGAGGGCACTTACCGGTACAGGGCAGGCTGGGGCTGGCTCTGACCCCCCCATCCCTGCCCCTTCCGCCCGAGGCCCCGCCCCTTCCAGGGGCCAGAGCTGGCCCCAACCCAGCCCCATACTGGTAAGTCCCTATTTCTACTTTCACCCCTGCTCCGCCTCCATCCTGCCCCCATTCCACCCCCTCCCCCAAGTCCCCAGCCCGCCTCTTCCCTGTCTCCTCCCTTGAGCATGCTGTGTCCCTGCTTCTCCCCCTCCCGGAGCAGTGCCAAACAGCTGTTTGGCGGCAGGCGGAAGTGCTGGGAGGGAGGGGGAGGAGCAGGAACACGGGGTGCTCAAGGGAGGGGCAGGAAGGGGGCGGAGTCAGGGTGGGGCCGGGGCGGTAGATGCGGAGCACCTGCTAATTTTTCCCTGTGGGTGCTCCAGCCCCGGAGCACCCATGCAGTCGGCGCCTATGCATCCAATCTGCTTGAGCACTCTGTCTATTTCTGTTGCCTCAGCATCCTCTCTAAATCTCTCCTTGATCTTTTGCATTCTGGCTTCCAGTCACTCCGTTCCGCTGTATTTCTTTAAAACTAATATGACTGTTACTAAGAATTTACCAGGTCCAATGGCTTCTTTTTCACCTTCATCCTCCATGATCTATCACTCCTACTCAGACTTCCATGGTTCTGTGCTCAACAGGTTCTCCTTCCATCATCTCCTAGCATCTCCCTCCATGGCTATGCTCCCCATTCTCACTCTTTGTTGCTGTCCTCAGAACTTCATCCTTAGTCCCTTCTTCTCTCTTGCACCCTCACCCTGGGTGACCTTATCCTCTCTCGTGACTTCAGTTCCTGTCTTGACAGTGATGACTTCAAAATCTACCTCTCCTTTGGGACAGAGACTTCTCATTTCAGGTGTCTGTACAATGTGACCCACCTCTATAGGCTGTATAAATAATAAATAAAGAGAATATAAGAATTGTACATTCTGATTTGCACTGCTCCCCAATACAGTAACAAAAGGTGAATCATGGAAAAATCTATTAGCTCATCAGCCCCCGTCAGTTGTAAGATCATTCCCTATGGCAGGGGTTCTCAACCTTTTTCTTTCTGAGGCCCCCTCTATATGCTATAAAAACTACATGGCCCACCCGAGCCACAACAACTGCTTTTCTGCATATGCAGTAGATTAAAAGCCAGGGCATGCTTTAGGCTAGCAAGTGGGGCAGTTGTCCAGGGCCTCACACCACAGGGGACCCTGCAAAGCTAAGTTGCTCCAGCTTCGGCTTCAGCCCCGGGTGGTGGGACTCGGGGCCCTGGGCTTCTGCCCCAGATGGCAGGCCTTTAACTTTCCACCCTGGGCTCCAGCAAGTCTAATGCCAACCCCGCTTGGTGGACCCCCTGAAACCTGCTTGTGGTTGAGAATTGCTGCCCTACAGAATATTCTCAAGTGCTTTTTCCAGTCCAGTTCTAAATCACTCTCACTGGCCCCATTTGAAATTCACATTCAGATCTCCTTTCAGAGAGTTCTCTGCTGCTATGCATATTCTGGATGTTCACTTACCCTAAAGTGCCTGCCCTGATGGGAGGAAGAGGCTTGTAAAGGAAAATCTATGGGCAAAACTGAAAAATTGTCTGTAGAGGGCCCAGAATGCCTTTTGATTCAAAAAAGAAAGATCACAGTCCTATTCCTGCAAAGACTTATGCATGTGTTTAACATATGCCAGTAGTTACATGTTTAAAATTGAGCATGTGCTGCAAACTTTGCCGGATCTGGGGCTTGTAAGATATTTTTGCAAAGGCTGGTGTTTTGGGGAGGGGACAGAAGGAAGCTCCAGGGTGTCAGAAATATGAATCTATTTTAATGATTAGGGGTCAGAAATTATTTGAATTGTATAGATAACTTTTTGTGAGGTGGTTATAATTATAGTCAAGGCTCCGTGGACCTAGACAGTCCTATAGGCCCCGATCCTGTAAGTCACGTCTATGCAGGCGGAGGGGTCTGCCCAGGAGGAGCTCATGGCAGAATCAGGCCCACAATCAATAATCTGTGGCAAGCTGGATCTAAATTTTGTAGAAAGGTTCCTGGATTCTTCATTTGAATGAAAAAGAAGTAATGAGATACATGTTAACAGGAATAATCCAGTCAGTCCAGGAGCCCTCTGTGTTGTGTAATTTGACATTACATTCAATTTATTGTATACTGTCTCCTCCTTTTCAGTTTTCAGTGTCCCAGAGATTTTGGGTTGACAAATTCTACAGCTGTAGAATTGTAGAATATATACGACACTGATGGCAGTTAACAGTTATAGCCAGACAATAGTTCATTAGAGGGCAAATTAAGCAAGGAAAAAGAGGGCTCTACTAAAACAGTTGCTGTCAGGGTTCCCTCCCCACTCTGAACTCTGGGGTACAGATGTGGGGACCCGCATGAAAGACCCTTAAGCTTATTTCTACCAGCTTAGGCACAAATCCTTTTCTTGTCATTGGACAGTATTGCTGCCACCACCAAGTGATTTAGACCAAAATTCAGGAAAAGGGCCACTTGGAGTCCCTATTTCCCCAAAATATTCCTCCAAACCCCTTCACCCCCTTTCCTAGGGAGGCTTGAGAATAATGTGAATATTGACCAGACCCTTTATCTCTAGGACATTGAAAACAGGGTCTTTAAGGAAGAACTTTATTTAAAGAAAAAGTAAAAGAATCACACCTGCAAAATCAGGCTGGAAGGTAACTTTACAGGGTAATAAAAAGATTTAAACACAGAGGATTCTCCTCTAGGCTCAACTTCAAAGTTACAAAAAACAGGAATAAAACTCTCTCTTAGCATATGGAAAATTCACAAGCTAAAACAAAAGATAATCTAACACATTTCCTTGCCTTTACTTACAATTTTCTGAATTTTAGATGTATCATTTCAGGTATGCTTTACCTGCTTGGTCTCTCTCTCCGTCCAGAGAGGGAACAACCAAAGAGAGCACAAACAAAACCTCTCTCCTCTTCCCCAGATTTGAAAGTATCTTCTTTCCTTATTGGTCATTTTGGTCAGGTGCCAACCAGGTTATTTGAGCTTCTTAACTCCTTACAGGTAAAGTGATTCTGTACCTCTGGCCAGGAGGGATTTTATGTTACTGCATACATAAAGGTTGTTACCCTTCCCTTTATATTTATGAAAGTAGCTGATAACATATGGCCAAGGAAAGGAAATCTGGAGCAATGATTTTAAAGAGCACCTGTTTATCGTTAAGAAAAATGTAATAGTTAAAAAATCATCCTCCATTTCTGTTGCTTGCAACTAAATGTGCATGTGTTAGTGCAGGGAAAGTGCATAGGAGTTTGCACATGCAAAATTGAAGAACAGTATGAAGCCCTGTAACAGGGTAGCTGGCCCATTAAATGAAATTGGGCTCAGCGCTCCTGTTCTAGTCCAGATGCTCCCACTTGGGCCAGTTAGGAGGGTGGGGTAGCATCGGGGGAGGGAGGGGGAAGGGAGGAGGCTAAGAGGCCTGGTGAGCAGAGTCCTGATTTTTTGATGTACAAGTACCCCACCCCTGACGCCATGACCTTGCATGTATGGTGCATACAAGGTCACACTGCATGGAAGGCACCATTTTGTTTCTATATAAGTGCCAGAGTGGTGTTCTGGTACGTTCCAGCCCCATTAAATCGCTGCTGGAGAAAGAGACCCAGAGAAATAAATTAAAAGGGGATCTTGGAGAGCAGGAGTGATCTAATAAATGAAATATTGTGTATGACCACAGAGTTAGCGTATGCTTGGGTGTGAATATAGTATGACCATAGTGCCAACACAACAACAAGATTTAAAAAGGAATGGTAAGTATTGTGGACTGGGGAAAAAAAGGAAGAAGATTCTATGAAGTGTGCCCCGAAATAGGAGATAATGCGCTACTCCAAAGTTATGAAAGGCTCAATGAAGTGCTCATATTTCAACTGTTAACTAGTCACTGTGGTTTGACTAATAATTTATGTTTATTGAATAGACACAAAGATGGGTTGTATCATGTGTAATGTTTAAGAGACAATTAATCACTTGATATGGGAATGCAGCGAGTGTTCCCAGGAAGGAGAGGCTCTTTATGAAGATTTTAGATGCTTGAAGATGACAGAATGTAATATGATGGGTTTAGCGAGAGTATCGGGAAAGTGGTTAATATTAAAAATGCTCTGCTACGTTTTTTAAGGATATAGAGAGTGTAGTGGCATGAATGTCTGACGAATATAGTAGGTGGTGGTTATAGACTCAGGAGATGAGTCTGCTTTGCCATATAGCATAAGAAGAAGAAGACCCAGAGAGTTAGTGTCGCAGACTGGCTCAGTCAGGAAGAGCAGGTGATGGGAGCTGCCAGAGAGAGAAGGTTCCTGGGAGAAGGCTGAAGGCACAAGATCTGGCTAGTGAGAGAGCCAGGGCCAGAGGGCTGAAGGCAAGAGGTGCAGCAGAGGGAGATGCCTGCTGGCTCTGAGCTGAAGAACCAGAACCAAGGGCCAGAGAGGGCTGAAAGAAGGGGGAGCAGCAGAGGGGCTTACTTGGCAAGGGTACTCCCAGTAGAGGTTGTGGCAGTTCCAGCTGGGGAGAGCGGGGTTTCACCCCAGAAGGAAGGACTGGGCTGGCTGTCCTGGCAGAGGAGGACTGACAAAGAGTCTGATGGCAAAAGACCTCAGGGTAGGCTGAGAATGAAACTGGGTTTTAAAGGCTACTTGCATGGAGGTAACTATGTTTTGGGACTTTTGGTTATGGACATTTGCACTATGCTTTGTTAGTGAACTATGATCGTCTAGAGGACAAGTTTCCATGGAGTTACTGGGGACTCAAAAGGGAAACTGAGGCAAGGGGCCCTTTGCAGGGCTGCCTGGAGGGGGCGCCTGGGAGGTGGTCACTCATTTACAAGCCCCCTTGAGTATTTGTCCCTTGCTACGCTAATACGGTTGACATAGAAATGGGTTCAAGCTGCAACATTTGGGGACATGCTGATCTGGGGGATGTTGATTTGGCCATTTGGAAAATTCCACTCCAGGTCTGGCTTTTGAACCCCCTAGGGGTATTCAGAGCTGCTGTTGTGATTCAGGCTTATTGTTGGTTTGCTGACGATGCACCGCCTTTATTTCACCAACAACAGGTACATTGTGTGAAGCACAACAGGAATGCTGAGAGATGGTTCAAACACACTAAATAGCTCATTTGCTGGGCAGTGGTTCTCTAGAGAGGCCCTGTGTACACTAACTGAGGCTGCATCACTTGTAAAAGATGAAGACACATGCCTCTTTCATTAGGTTTTCCCACTTCTGGATTACAATAGCAATAACAGCCTTGGTGCAGGGACTTTGCTGGGGATTAATGTCTGGCTGGGATAATAGTTCTCAGCTATGCCTTGGTTCATGCGCTCCTCCCAGCAGGTGTTAATCCCTAGGAAATGCCTTGAACCTTAATTGTTACTGTTTCAGTGTAACCACTGTTCTCTGGGAGAAAAGTAAATGAACCTTTGGAGTTTCAAAATGTATGTGCCACTTTGAAATAGACTGAAATCAGACAGTTCTAGCCTGATCAGCCTTTAACAAAGATATGGGTGCTTCATTTTCCTCCTCCCCCGCCGCCATATGGTAGCAGTGTGTCTTTAATAAATATCAGGAGAAATTGGAAAATCACTTTTCATTCCTCCTCCAAGGTCCGCAAATCACAGTTGACTCAAGGTGTATCTGGTTCTTGCAATGATGACTGGCAGACCAGGTCCTAATGCTTGCCAAAGCTTTAGGCCTCAGCTGAGCACTGAAAATTCATTGGTGGAAACCAGTCTGTTCCACCTGTGTGTTAGGAGGCTTAAGATGGGTATTGAACTGATAACAATGTATTTAGTATGTGGACTTTATGAAATGCTTGTAAGTTGCTGCATGCATTCATCTCAGTTATAATATCTTTATCACATGCTATGAGGTAATATTTAAGTTTTTACTTAATGACTGTAAAAAATGTTTGCCCTGAAACTGTGAACCCAGTTAGAAGGGATTGTCTCCTAACCATCAAGAAGGCCTATTGAAACTAAATGGGCCATTGTGTGACATCAGGATACAAAGATGTAGTTAATTGTGTCTTCACACTCATGAAGAGGATACATGTAAAAGGCCTCCTCCCATTAGCTTGAATTCTGGAAGAAGGAAATAAGCAGAGATCCGCAGGATCAACCTGGGTTAGCCCTAAAAAACATTCAGAGAAAAACATTCAAGAAAGTCCATGGATAAAAATGGCAGTACTACATCTCTGTCACCTTTTAAAACCATAGACTGTGACTCATTTGTGTATATATGCTTGCCTGCTTTAACCTGTAAACAACTCTCTCATTTCTTTTTCCTAGATAATATATCTTTAGTTAGTTTATTACAGCAGTGTTTCACAAACTTGGGACGCCGCTTGTTTAGGGAAAGTGCCTGGCGGGCCGGGCTGGTTTGTTTACCTGCTGCGTCCGCAGGTCTGGCCGATCGCGGCTCCCCGTGGCCGCGGTTAACCGCTCCAGGCCAATGGGGGCTGCGGGAAGCGGCGCGGGCTGAGGGATGTGCTGGCTGCCACTTCCCGCCATACCCATTGGCTTGAAGCAGCGAACCGCGGCCACGGGGAGCTGCGATCGGCCAGACCTGCGGACACGGCAGGTAAACAAACCAGCCCAGCCCGCCAGGGGCTTTCCCTACACAAGCGGCATCCCAAGTTTGGGAAACACTGCATTACAGGATTGGCTACCAGCGTTGTCTTTGGTGAGAGATCTCAGGTACAAATTGACCTGGGGTAAGTGACTGGTCTCTTGGGCCTAGGAGCAAACTGAATATTTTATGATTTTTGGTGTATAGCAACCAGCTTTCACTAAATCCAGCTTGCCTGGGTGGCAGAATAGACTGGAATGCCCAAGGGGATGATCTGTGACTCCCATAGTGCTTCAGGAGTTCACATTTGTTACTGGGTTGCTAGTATCTAATCTTAGAAAATACAACCAGTTTGGGGTGTCTGCCCTGCCCTGAGGTTACACACTCATGGTCATGAGCCACTCCAGACAGAGTGACACCTGCCCTTTCTGAAAGCAGGTATAAGTATGTGAGATTTAGCTATTTTAAATATTGACATTATGGGCAGTTTGTTTACCTTTATATTTTGAATTTAAAAATAATACCTAGCTCTTATATAGCACTATTCATCCATAGAGCTCAAAGCACTTTACAAAGGATTTATCATTATCCCCATTTTACAGATAGGGAAAGCAAGGAGCACAGAGGCAAAATGATTTGTCCAAGGTCACCCAGCTAGCTAGTGGCAGAGCTGCGATTAAATCTGTCTCTAGACTTGCAGGCCAATGCTCTATCCAGTAGGCCAAACTGCCTCATGTTTGTGAAAAAGAGGAAAACTACTTCCAAGGACCCCTGTATTATAAAATATCTCACAATATTCATGTGCATCCCAGAAATGCTCAGACTAAATGTTTATACATCCCCACCACATTAACACTAGTGTGAGAGTATAGATATTTCGGGGGAGGGGGTTAAGATGGCATGACCGCTTGCATCAGTGCAAACCAATGATGATTTTACAGAAGTCAATGGGAATCAGGCCCAGATTATATTTCAAGAGAACAGAAGACAATGTTTGTCAAGAAAGTCCATGGATAAAAATGGCAGTACATACACCTCTACCCCAATGTAACACAACCCGATATAACGCAGAAAGCAGCGCTCTGGGGGCGGGGCTGCTTTACCGCGTTATATCCGGCAGTGGGGCTCAGGCGGAGATTTAAAGGGCCCAGGGCTCCCCGCAGCAGCCGAAGCCCAGGGCTCTTTAAATCACTGCTGGAACCCTGCCACTGCTACCCTGGGGCTCCGGCAGTGGGGCTCGGGCGGCGCTTTAAAGGCCTCGGAGCTCTGGCTGCTGCGGGGAGCCCCGGACCTTTAAATCACCGTCGGAGCCCTGCCACCTTTACCCTGCCGCTACCCCGATATAACGTGGTTTCACCTATAATGTGATAAGATTTTTTTGGCTCCCGAGGACCGTGTTATATCGGGGTAGAGGTGTACTATCAAAATGGAAAAGAAAAGAAAAAACAAATGGCTTCTTTTAGTGCCAATGTTCTGTTCCTATCGTATGGTCTGAAGCCAATAACAAATCTTCCACTGATTTCACTGGAAGAACGAGTGAGGCCAGTTTTTCTTCTTCTTTTTACTAGTATGTTGATCAAAGTTTATTGGCAAGTAAATAAAATAGATCAGAGTCATCCCTGGTGTCAGTGTATTTAAATCAATGGAGTGACACCAGTGGTAAATTTGGCCCCATTTTTCTTATCACAAAATCTTGCTGGGCATTGGTCTCTCTTTTTTTTTTTTTAAACTGAACACTCCAGATTAAACAAGAATAATACAAACAAAACCCTGCGTGGTTTGCTTGTTTTGGACTCAGTGCTACTAAAGATGTGTAGTTTATAAATATCCTGCCAATCAGTCTTCTTATTTGCATACTAGAAAAGTTCATGCACTGGTTTAACCACTTATAATCCCAACTGTTCAGACAATTACATGAAGCTTCTTAGTTTAAGTTTTTAAAGTAATTTTTGTAGCAATTGGTTTTTTTTAGATGGAGTATTTGGGCCAGATTCTGTTCTCATGACAATGTCAGTCCAGAGTAACCTCGCTGAAGCCAATGGAGTTACAGTGGAGGTACATCATTGTGAGTGACAGCAGAATTTGACCCTCTGTTTCAAGTAAAACATTCCAGTGTTATGTTACTTTAAGAGAAACCTGTTTAAAAATAAAAGTCTAAAAGTGAATGCATAGATTTAAACCATGTACAAGAACAAACAGTAGATTTGCAAAAGTGAATCCACAAACAGTCAACATTTAGTAATTTAGGTCCAGTAAACACACAAGCTCACCTTCAATTATGTGACTGTCCCATCAATCTCAATGGGGCTACTCATGTGAGTAAAATTAAGCATGTGTGTGTTTGTGGTTCTGGCCTTTTGACACTCAGAGTGAAACACACCCTGTACAGAGGGCCAGCACCAGGCTTATGCACTACCTAAAGTCCCTTTAAGCCGGGATGGGCAAACTTTTTGGGTCGAGGGCCACATCTGGGTGGGGAAATTGTATGCAGGGCTAGGGCAGGGGGTTGGGGTGCGGGAAGGAGTGTGGGGTGCACGAGGGGGTGCGGTGTGCAGGAAAGGGCTCAGGGCACGGGATTGGGGCAGAGGAGGGGTGTGGGGTATATGAGGGGGCTTAGGGAAGGGGGTTGGGGTGCGGAGTGCAGGAGGGGGCTCAGGGCAGGGGTGCAGGAGGGGTGCAGACTGTGGGAGGGGGCTCAGGGCAGGGGGTTGGGGTGCAGGAGGGGTGCGGGGTGCACAAGGGGGCTCAGGGCAAGGAGTTGGGGTGCAGGAGGGGTGCGAGGTGCAGGCAGGGGGCTTAGGGCAGGGAGTTGGGGGGCAGGGTACAGGAGGGGTTCAGGCTCTGGCCCGGCACCGCTTACCTAAAGCAGCTCCAGGGTGGCAGCAGCGCGCGCCGGGGCAGGCTCCCTGCATGCCTGCCCTGCCCCCATGCCGTGCCGCTCCAGGAAGTGCTGTGGCCCCTGGGGGATGGGGGAGGGCTCCGTGTGCACTGCCCTTGCTACGCATCCAGGTACCTCTCCCGAAGCTCCCATTGGCCGCGGTTTCCCGTTCCCGGCCAATGGGAGCTGCGGGTGGCGGTGCCTGGAGGCAAGGGCAACGCATGGAGCCCTCTGCCCCCCCGCCCGGGGGCCGCAGGGACGTGGTGCCGGCCGCTTCTGAGAGTGGCGCGGGGCCCGTGGCGCCATGGGGGGCAATCCCGCGGGCCGGAATCAAAGCCCTGAGGGACCGGATCTGGCCCGGGGCCGAAGTTTGCCCACCCTTGCTTTACGCCCTGTTATGAGGATTGAAGTGAGATTTAAGTAGCACATAGACCCTGTATATGCTCCTGGCCATAGGCATGAACTTCGCCCATAGTTTTTTTTTAGACAAAACTCCCATTAACTTCATTGGGAATTTGCCTAAGTAAAAACTGAATAACAATTTCAGGATTTGACCCATGTAATGACCACATGATTTCCCCAGACACAGCAGTGGCTAGTCTGTGTTTGAAAAAATAGCATGCGAGGTAACCCTTTTCGGTGATTTTATCTAAGACTTTGCCCCTTGGCTGCCACTGCCATGAGAACCTTCACCTTATATCAATGTTGTGATATCAGATTTCAGCCTCATGATGTCTTTCATTTGGAGATGTGGAGGATCAAAGTGTAGGGCAGCAGCGTGGCATGTGCTTTTACAGTGGCTTTACAGGAGCTGTTTGATTACAGCAATTTGGGAGGTTATTAGGCCATGGTGGATTTTGATTATATTTTTAACCCCTCAGATGCCTTTAAGGGTTGAGCATCATAGAGCTATTTTAAAAAAATTCTACATTTATTAATGTTGCAAATCTCTCTCTCCCCAGGCAGATGGTGTGCTGAGGCTGGGTTCGGAGACAAGTGCTGAAGCACTGTGAATGTTGGCTGGCTTAGACAAAAAGGGTTCCCTTACTGAGTCTTTGCCCCTAGGTGGGGCAGGGTCTTTTCCTGGCTCCCTGGTTTGGAGTCCTGTGGAGCTCTTGCCTGGATCTCTGCCACTCTAGCTGCTAGAACTGCCTAACCCATGCACTAGATCCACAGCAGTTCAAAGACTCCCTTTGTGGGGAGGGGGAGTTAAGCAGAGACTGTCTGACCTGTTCTGCTTCTCTCTCAGCTGGCAGCTCCCAAACTCAAATCTAGTTTCTTTGCCTCTGAGTCAGGCTGTCCTCTCCCAATGAAAAGAACAGGAGTACTTGTGGCACCTTAGAGACTAACAAATTTATTAGAGCATAAGCTTTCGTGGACTACAGCCCACTTCTTCGGATGCATATAGAGTGAAACATATATTGAGGAGATATATATATACACACATACAGAGAGCATGAACAGGTGGGAGTTGTCTTACCAACTCTGAGAGGCCAATTAAGTAAGAGAAAAAAACTTTTGAAGTGATAATCAAGATAGCCCAGTACAGACAGTTTGATAAGAAGTGTGAGAATACTTACAAGGGACTGAGCAGCCCTGGCTGTGATTGGTCCAGCAAACTGCCTGGCCATATCACCCCATGCAGAAACCTCCCTATTGGCCTGAGCAGGAGTTTCTAGTCCATTTTGTCCCCACTCCTGACTTCAAGCATGCTGGGGAATGGTGTCAGAGGGATCTGGTAACCATTACAGTTCCTGTCCCTTGGGTAGGACCCCCTGGAGGCTCAGTCACTCAGTCTGGCACTCTAGGAGCTAGCAAACTCCCGGTGGGATGGTTACAGTCCATGTTGTACCACATGATGGAATCTATGGGGGTATTTTCAGTTAGCTTCTTAAAAAATGTTTAGGAAATTACACACAAAAAACTATGTTAAAAGAACATTATTACAGTTGCAATCTTGAGCACATAAAAGTTAGAAAATGCCAGAATTAACATTTCCTGTACAGCCTTAATTTGGCCTCCTTGTGCGTATCCATTATGATATAGTCTATAATGAATCATAAGGTAAACAAAAGTTGTTGCTCAATGTACGATGTAATATAAGTTCTTGACAAATGTTCATGGATAACTGAATGAAGATCCATTGCATTTAACATCAATAAGCAGTTACTCATTTATAAATCCTAAAGTGTATCATATGATTACTTCATAAATGATAATCTGATTCAGTAATAACTGTAATCTTTGACAATTTATATTTTAGGTTTTTCTCATGTGATTGCCCTTTTCTCTGTTGCTTTTTACTTTTCTAAAATAAGGATTTCATCTTGCTGAAGATACTTCATCTATTATGGTACATGTACCACAGTGCCTCTTAGGGCATGACTACATTGCAGTTGGTAGTGAGCATCCCAGCCCAGGTAGACAGACTTGCGCTAGTGGAGTTCGAGTTACCATGCTAAAAATAGACGCTTGGGCTGGAGCTCAGGCCCTCAAGCCTAGGGGCTCAGGTAGGCTCAAGGACCCAGCTCCTCAAAGGTATTTAGGTGCCCAACTCCCACTGATTTCAACATGATCTGGACCAAGGTGCAGTCAGGGCCAGCTCCAGGCACCAGCCCTCCAAGCATGTGCTTGGGGCAGCACCTGGAGGGGGGCGGCGCTCACCCGGGGAGAGCAGGGCCGCGGCCGGGCTCGCCGCCCTCCCCCGGTGCTCCGGCCGGTTGGGGAGAGCAGGGCCCCGGCCAGGCTCGCTGCCCTCCTCCCAGCGCTCCGGCCGGTTGGGGAGAGCAGAGCCGCGGTGGGCTTGCCGCCCTCTCCCGGTGCTCTGGCCGGCTGGGGAAAGCGGGGCCACAGCCGGGCTCGCCGCCCTCCCCATGGTGCTCCGGTCGGTCGGGGAGAGCGGGCCCGTGGCCGGGCTCGCCGCCCTCCTGTGGGCGCTCCGGCCGGCCCGGGAGAGTGGGGCCACGGCCGGGCTCGGCGCCCTCCCCTGTTGCGCTCCCTGCCGGAAGGCGGGGGTGAGGCGGGAGGCTTTTTTGCCTGGGGCGGCAAAAAAGCCAGAGCCGGCCCTGGGTGCAGTATCCTGGATCTGGGTCCAAAGTTTTAGGGGGTGGAGTTTGTTGGATCTGGAGTTTTGGTTTCACCCATTCAGAAGACTGGATCCAAACAGACAATTGGGAGTTGGATCCAAATTTCCTCAAAGTTGGAGGGTCTGGATTTTTGGTTTGGGTCGCCCTCTGATTACGTTGTTTATCTACTACAACAATAAGGAATTTTTCCTCACAGGCAGGATGCTGGGGCTTTCTGGACCAGTTGCCTCATTTGAGGTGGTGGATCCTATGCTCCTGCTAGTGTCTTATCTCATACATATTGTGTGCACTGAAATGCAGGGTAGGCAATATAATTGCATCAAGAGGATGACTCGTCAGAGAGCTACGGTCTCCTAAACAGAAGTTTAAAATGCTCATCTACAAGGAAGGGAAATAGTTTTTGACGTACTACTGTCTCTAAGTCTATTATGAATAAAGAAGAATGTTACACAATGAAATACATTGTAACAGGGTGGCTTGCCCCTTTGTGGATCGGAGGCCTAGGCCCAGCCAACCTTGATCACTGAAGAGACACACCTGAGCAAGATCATCTTGTTCCCCTATAAAGGGCAGCATAACGTTTGGAGGGGGAAAACAAAGCTCAGCTCTGGAGAGTGATAAAGGTTCCTGTAGGGAAGAACCTAAGCCCAGGGCACCTGCCCCAGTGAGGAAGAGCTGGAAGTGGCCTGATAAAAGTAGGGAAGGCCCTGAGGCACTAGGGGAATTGGAGGCTGTGCTCAGCTCAAGGTTGGAGGGAAAACTTGTGTTTATTTTTGATTTTTAAGTTAATAAACCAGCCCCTAGGTAAAGAGTGCTGTTGCTGGAATTGTAAAAGACTTTTTCTGAGTCCATTGAGGAACCAAGAGGGAAAACTGAAGTGAGGGGTCACATAAAGCCACCAGGGGAGGAAGCCACTTGTTCACATACATAATGGCTACTGTGTACTTCTTGGAGGACAACTTATTGGGAACATATTGGCAGCCTTTCTTCTATCAAGAGTGAGTTTTTCATCTCTCCCTTTGCACAGAATCCAAACATACCTCCCCTTTGCTCTTTTTGGCAATCGTTGTCAGTAGTTGTGAGGCTTTGGGTCACCATATTTTGGTACAAACTCTTGCAGGCCACTCAGTTTTTGTTTCGTTCCAGAGGCTCCAATACTGGCTTGTGTATTAAAAACGAAGCAGCAGCAAATGACTGTAATTGTGACTGCACACCAAAAAATGGAAAGATAAGGGCTTGCTTGCAGGGTGTGGTGTGTCCCCAGCTCCCATTAAGAATTGGAAACCTCCACAAGTTTAGGGTCCCTAGGCCCTGATCCTATCAACTGCTCAGAGCCCTGAATTCCCATTGAAATCAGTGGGAGTTGAGATGCTCAGCACCTCACATCCTTGCAGGGCTGAGCTCTAAAGGAGGGAGAGAGAGAGAAGAATTTCTGCATCTCAGTGTTATTGTTGTGTTGCACCTTCAGTGAAATACTGCTATGAATTTATGACTCACTTTTACATGAGGCACTGCCTTTACCACTGGCTTTCTAATTTCAAAGAGGAATGAATGAATGAGTGGATGAGAGTCACACAGAATAACAAACATTCTACAAAAGTGATATAAAAGTGAAACTCTACAATTTGTGATTCTTAAAGTACCTTAAAGTACTACAGAAGCGAAGGGGTTAAAATAATGGAGGTATTTTACAATAGAATAAATATTAATTAATGCTAAATTACAATGACATTCCTATGGAACTACATTTTACGTCACATGAAAACCAGGGCAATTCATCATGATTACCTATTCTGAAAGTAGGGGAAAAAATGTGTACTAGGAAACTAGTTAAATATGACATTAATCATTATGACTTTAATCCCAGGTCAAAATTGTTTTCTTGCTCCAAATGTAGTGCCAGTTATTGTAATATTTAGAGTTAATAGAATTAATACACTGATTGAGGCAAGTGAAAAGTTTCCTAAAGAAACCATGCTGTTTAAACTAGAGTGAGTTACAAAGCAACAGAGCTGTGGAAATGCATTAGGAGAACATACTATTATACTTTACCTTCTTTGAGGCATAAATGCCAAATCACTGGAGCATCAAAAACATAAAATGGAATAGCTTGATGTTGCACGTTGATGGAGAATTTGATAGCACAGCATGCTGAGGTGGTTTTGTTCATCCTGCCAACATGGCTGAAGAGCACGCAATGCTGCTTTTGTATATAATGAGCGACTGAGGGAAGGCCAGATCTTTGCGAGATTGTGACATTTTGCAGAAAAGTCAAACCACTTTTGCTCAGGATTTGGGGCTGATTGCGCACATAGAATGTCTCTAGCAGAGCTGCTCCAAGTCTGACTGTAAGACTATATAGCAATATAGGCAGTACACAGATTTCATAGATCCCCAACTTTGTCTCTGCACAAAGACTTTTGTGTCTAATAAGAGAGAGAGAGAGACATTTCACTTAAAGCCTAATCCTGCAGTCATTGAAAGCCCTATCATTGACTTCAATTGAAGCAGAATCAAGCCATTAATTTTCTCTCTGAGTTCCTTATCTATAAATGGAATTAATAGAACTTTCCCACCTCATTGAGTTGTTGTGAGGAAGAATTCATGAATGTTTGAGAAATGCTCAGGTACTACAGTGAGTGGGTCCATAGAAAGGACTTTAAAATAAACTCTTTTGTTCTCCTTCCCATTCCCAGGCCTGAGCTTCACCGTCCTCCTGCTCTCTGGTGACTTCTGGTTATCATGTCACCAGGCAGAGCACTGAAAGGGGGAGGCAAAGCAGTTAGAGTGCTGTTCTGCTATGAGGAAACAGAGGGCTGTGATCTGGCAATATGCCCAAAGCAGTTAGAGTGCTGTTCTGCTATGAGGAAACAGAGGGCAATATGCCCTGCAGGCAAAAAGTGCTAATAGACAACACCAGCTCAGCTGGAGACCTGCTGTAGGGACTTCTCTCTCCTTCCCCCCATACCTCTGCTATCTCCACATCTGTTCACTGTACATCCAGCTCTGTTATCCCTCTCCTGCACTTCCAGTCTGTGGTCTATCTGCACCACCCTGATACTTCCCCATTGGAAGGTCTGCTCCCAGACCTGTTCCCCTCTATATTTGATCCCTTGAAATGGTAGCTTAGAGCTGAGCCGTCCCCTCTCTTGTGGCTGGAGGCCATGCACACAGCTCAGCAGGGGAACTATCTCAGAGATGCAGGCAACTACCTGGTGTCCAGGAGGAAGTCTGTAGAGATGCTAACCTCCAGATGTGGCCTGCCTCCTGGACACACAGATGCAACCACTTGAGGGATGAATAGGATATTGCTGCAGGATGTGAGGATATGTTGCGATGGGGTGTCCACCCCACACAAGACTTGGAAGGGTTACGATGGCTAAGTGGACCAATTAACCGCCCAGGCTGCACTGGAGACAGGGAGCAGGGATTCAGTTAAAGAGGCTCAGCTGGGCAGGAACAGGCAGGGCCTGTATAAAGCAAGGAATCTGGCAATAGAAGGAGGCTGCAGGGAGGTAGTCTGCAGTCACTCCCTGGGTGAAGGGAAGTATGTTGGGACTATAGAGGGTAGTTCACAGTTACTTCCTGGGAGTAGAGAGTTGGAAGGCTGGCAAACCCGGAGAGTGGGGAAGCCAGGAAGGTAGGAAAAGGATCAGGGAGAAAGCAGCAAAGTAGGACAGTGCAGGTCTTGGCTGCTGGCTGGAGGGCCCCTGAGCTGAAACCTGGAGTAGAGGATGGACTTGGGTTCCCCTACCAGCCACCGAGGACATGGCATAGAGCAGGCTAAGGACAATGGACTGCCTGGGACGATTTGTTCCTGAAAGACTTTGTTATCCCCCTGGAAGGGGGAACCATGGAATGACCTGGCGGGAGGGCAGTCACGAAGATGACGCTGCTTTTCCTGGAGTGAGAGGAGTTCACAGGATGAGAGACAGGAGAGACACCACCAGAGGAGGCTGCAATGCCTGGCCAGAGCTAATCCCCAGGATGGCCAGAAGGAGGTGCACTAGCAGTGAGTGGCTCCTGTGACATGTGTCCTGTTTGTTTCAATTTTTAGGCAGGAGAAGGCTGGAGAAGATTCTAAGCAGAAATTCTACATCAAGGCAGACAGACAGCAGCTTTAGGGATTATACTATTTTCCTTATTCTAATAAAGTTTCTTATTCAGTGTTAGGAAAAAGTGATTTTGATTCATATGACATCTGTCTGTGAGTCACATCACATGTCTGTCATGTGACTCATGCTCATGAATTTTTACTCCCAAACAGCCACCCACAAACTTTTTTTTTTTAAAATGTGATTGTATCTCTGCCCACATGTGAATTTTTCAGGGAGTGCCATTCAAAATTCCAAGACCTAAGACCCTGAAGCGTCCCAGCCCCAAAGCTCTCTGTAGACCAAGAACTTTAAACCATGATTTGAGGACCTCAGTAACTCAGCCAGAGGTTATGGGTCTGTTACAGGAGTGGGTGGGTGAGGTTCTGTGGCCTGCAACGTGCATGAGGTCAGACTAGATGATTACGATGGTCCCTTCTGACCTTGAAAAGTCTGAGTTTATGAGGTGTGATAATTAGGAAAAATCTCCCTGACAAATGTTTATCCCAGCTATTCTCTTTACAATTTGAAGGCACTGGAGTCTGATCCAAAGTCTGTTGAAGTAAATGGGAGTCTTATCGTTGATTTCAATGGACTTTTGTCAAGCCCTAGACCAGCAACGACAAGGGCTAGAAACATACTTCAAAAACTGCCACCAACAAAAAAGGCTGTGATTATCAGTGACACTGAAAGTTTCCAGAAACTAAGAGGTGTCTGGAGGGCATCCATGTCTGCAGGCTTTGTAGTCCCCACAGGCCAACCATGACTGCACAGGTAATGCATTGCTCAAGAAAAAGTTATCACTGCTTATTCAGTGTGTTAATCCAATAGATAAATAATTGTCACATTATAATGATACTAATATGGCTCCTAATTACCTTAGTATTTGAGCACCTCATAATCTTTCATGAATTTCTCTTCAGAACACCCCCGTACAGTCAGGAAATGTTATAGTTTCCATTTCACAGCTGGAGAACTGAGGGACAGAGACAGTAAATGACTTGCTCAAGGTCACACAGGCAGTCTGTGGTAGAGGGAAGAAATAAACCCAAGTCTTCCCGGGCCCAGACTAGCGCTCTGACCACTGGTTAAGGGCTACTAAGCTCTGTTTTACTACTGGTAAAGAAATATTTTTTAGAAAAAGACCAAATGAGTGTAGAGACTTCTTGAGAGATGTGACAAAATTTCTGGAGCTAATTGTTACTGAGCAAAAGATGGGGCAAGATGTGGGGAGAAAGGAGGGAACGGGAAAAGGAGAATCTGAGCCATACTGAGTTTTTCCTGCTTCCATTTCTTTGCCAAAAAACAGGGACCCTAGCCTACTTCTAGTTATATAAATACATAATGGTTGAACAACCAAGTGGATTAAATATAGGGAGCAATAAAACCACATTGTGCTATTCTCCCCCCGCCCCCCTTGTGGCTCTCCCTGCCTGTCAGATGTGGAAAACATTTTCTAAACTATGTGTCCCCATAATTAGCACAGTTGAAGAAAGATGGATTTTTTTTTAGGTATCTGATATGAAGATTCAAAGAACAATGCCCACTTCTATCTTCATCAGAAGAAGATTTAAAGTATTGTTTTCCCTGGAAAATGAGGACTACCACATTAATCCCAATGCCACTTTACAAACATGAAGGGCCAGATTGTGTTGGGATCTGGCCCCTTTATGCTATTCTGGTCATGTAAAGGGGCAAATAAACCCGGTGGAAATGGCCCTTGGAGAACACTCACCAGAGACAAGGGTTCCAGAGTGGCTAGAGCAGCTGTACGCCATCCCCCCCACTCACAGCCCCAGGCATCGGAGCTGTGCCAAGGGGAGTGGAGTGTGGCCAGAATCTGCTGCAATCAGCGATGCTCAGCTGACATAACGCTCCCTAGAGACCTTTACAAGCCAGCACAGTGTAAAAGCAGCCTGGGGCCAGAATATGAGAGGCACAAAAGTGGCTTAAACCTTTGTTCCCCATTCCCCTGCTCCTGTGCTGAGCACAGGAATGTGGATGAAGGAGGCTATTAGCCAGGAACCAACTGGGAAGAGGGACATTTTAGACAGTGATGATTTTGATCTGTGCAACAATGTTATAATCACTCATTCCTGACACTGAGTCAAAAGACTAATGGTCTACATGATAGGCTATCAAGAAGAGAGTTTGTTTAACACAGTGAGGAATGCATAACGTCAGACCTGGGTGCTGGAAAGATTGGAACACATTCAAAAGATCTGTGTGAATGTTTTGAAAAACTCTGTACAGTATGATGGCAAAATCCTGAGGTTCTTAGTCCTGTCCTCCACTCCCCCCCCAACCCCCTGACTTTGGGCATCGATTGGGTGAAGTTTTGGGGTTTGGATCCTGGATTGTCAGTATTTCTCATCTGATATTTTGTATGGAAAACAGCTTATGCTCAAGATATTTCTAGCTGTCAGAGTAAAGAAGGACCAAACACAAGCCATCATCCTAGGACCAGAAGAGGGGCAGAGAACATTATACAGTGGGAACAGGGTACTCCTGATCCACTTTACAGTGTATTCCTGATCCTGCAAACTCCTACTCCTGTGAGTAGCTTTTACTTGAATTGAGTAGTCCCACTGAAGTCAGTGGGCCAAATTCTGCTTTCAGTTAAGGGAGTGTAAATGTAGAAAAATTTCACTGAAGTCAATGGAGTTACAATGGTATGAATTCAGGTCAAACAAAGGGAAAAATTGGACCATTGACATCAGGAGAATTACTTGCATGTCTAATGATCTAGACACAAAACTGCTCCTGAGATTATCAGATGGGTGCAGTATAAGAATCTGAATGGAATGGAGCAGAATAAACCTAAGCGATTTGAGAGGCCAGAACTCTATCATAAGTATTTAAAATAAAGCTTTTAACATACTCACAAAGGGAAAGTGATGTGAAAGCCCGCCTAATGGCCTCTTTCTCAGTAGACCAGGTTGGAATAAACCCTAGTTATTGACCAGAAGGGTACCCAGAACTCACCTACTACAGGAAAGGCCCAACAAAGTGTATAATGCAAAGAAGTACCAAAACCACTATAAACCAGGGATCAGCAACCTTTCAGAAGTGGTGTGCCGAGTCTTTATTTATTTAAGGTTTTGCGTGCCAGTCATACATTTTAATGTTTTTAGAAGGTCTCTTTCTATTAGTCTATAATATATAACTAAACTATTGTTTTATGTAAAGTAAATAAGGTTTTTAAAATGTTTAAGAAGCTCCATTTAAAATTAAATTAAAATGCAGAGCTCCCCAGACCGGTGGCCAGGATCCTTGCAGTGTGAGTGCCACTGAAAATCAGCTTGCGTGCCGCCTTTGGCATGCGTGCCATAGGTTGCCTACCCCTGTTATGAACAATGTTCAAATACACAGGCAACTAACTTGCATAAGCTAACTATGGCCCAGAGCCTCTGTAAGGTCTGAGGCCTTTTCCTGCAGCCATCTTAGAAGAGCAGCAGCCCTGCGTGAAGAAGCAGAAAGTCACATCCTCACATTCCTTCTAAATTATATCAAAACAATGTAATATTGTAAAAAGCAACAGAGGGTCCTGTGGCACCTTTGAGACTAACAGAAGTATTGGGAGCATAAGCTTTCGTGGGTAAGAACCTCATTTCTTCAGATGCAAGACTTGCATCTTGCATCTGAAGAAGTGAGGTTCTTACCCACGAAAGCTTATGCTCCCAATACTTCTGTTAGTCTCAAAGGTGCCACAGGACCCTCTGTTGCTTTTTACAGATTCAGACTAACACGGCTACCCCTCTGAATGTAATATTGGATTGTTCAGAAGACACCCCTCTTGATAGTACCCACCATCACCAGATAAGCAAGGAATCAAGATGTTTAAAGAAAACTTTGTTTGGCATTCTGTCTGGCAAGGAATCACTTATCAACAGCTGTGGGTGTGAAATCTCTACTTCTTTATTGTTTTGCTTGTATGGTTCCCCATTTCTCTATTGTTTATCTGTATGGTTTCTGTCTGCATAATTAATTTTACAAGATTTAAATCAACTAAGATGGTATGATTGGGTAAAAATTTATTTCTCAATATGTTAGGATTGGTCAAATAATTATTTTGTAATATTTTAGAAAAATGATTGGTTAAGGTATAGTTAAGCAGGACTCAAGTTTCACTGTATAAACTGAGGTCCAAGAAGGAGACCAGCTGGGAAGGAAAAAGAAGGGAAAAGGGAAAAGAAGACTAAGAAGAAGGAAAGACCTGAAAAAAGAATGTTTAGCATGTGTATTTTGCTTGGTAATTGTTAATAAATAGAGGATAAAGATGTTACTGTGTACGGATCTTTCTCTGGTAAAAATATCCTGCAAACCCGCAGAAGAGTACACCCTGAGCCCTAGGAACTGGGTAAGGGTGGGGGTGCCTAAATCAACCAGATTATGTCTTGAGCCCTAGGAAGTGGGTAACGGTGGGTGCCCTGGAGTGTGCAGGTAACACCTCAGCTGGTGTAAATTGACTTCCACTGAACTCTGCGGATCTGGTCTAATGTGAGGACATAGACACATAAGCAACTTACATGTCAGTTACTGAAAACTTAGCTCTGTGTATCCATCCATTCATGGACAGATACTTGGGTCCTAAATGATCCCTGGCTTAACACCACTGCTTCTGTTAGACAATTCTATCCTAAACTCTTGAATTCTTGTCTTGACACTGAACATAGGACCACTTGATCACACAGCTAAGACAATCTTTTGAGGACAAGTACAATCCAGGGCTAAGATTTCTCAATGGCAGCTACATAGATAACCTCTGTATTGAGTATGCTAATCTAAGACTTCACAATACAATGTTACCTTTTACTAGCATATAGACATCAAAGGAAAAGGGGGAAACAATATGTGTCTGTTTCAAATTGGACCATTTGTATTATCATTTCTGTGCTGTTAATGACAAGTTTATAAGAGCACTTTAACTTCAAATGCACTGTTTGCACATGACAAAAACAGATCCTTAACCCAAGCCTGCAGGAAGCTACTCTGAATGAATTATATGCACTCCCTTAAAAAAGAAAAAAAAAACCCTCAAACAAACCCCCCCCAAACAACCCAGTGAAAGGTTTCAGTGGTAGCCATGTTAGTTTGTATCTGCAAAAAAAACCGAGGAGTCCTTGTGGCACCTTAGAGACTAACACATTTATTTGGGCATAAGCTTTAATGGGCTAGAATATTCTAGCCCACGAAAGCTTATGCCCAAATAAATGTGTTAGTCTCTAAGGTGCCACAAGGAACCCTGTGAAAGAATCCTTCAAAGTGTAAAGTACAAGAAAAATCACTATGAAGGTTTTAAGGGAAGACCTTTCAGACCTTTTTCAACCATAATTTAGGGCTGGTCTACACTAGAAGGGTGTTCTGCTTTCACGAGACCAGCATTGTTAACCCCTCTTGTGAAAACAACGAGGAGTCCTTGTGGCACCTCAGAGACTAACATATTTATTTGGGCATAAGCTTTCGTGGGCTAAAACTAACTTCATCAGATGCATGGAGTGAAAAATACAGTAGGTAGGTATAAATATGCAGCACAAGAAAAGATGGGAGTTGCCTTACCAAGTTGGGGAGCAGTCCAAGGAAGCCAATTCAATCAAGGTGGATGTGGCCCATTCCCAACAGTTGACAAGAAGGTGTGAGTATCAACAGAGGAAAAAGTACTTTTTGTAGTGACCCAGCCACTCCCCGTCTTTATTCAGGCCTAATTTGATGGTGTCAAGTTTGCAAATTAATTCCAGTTCTGCAGTTTCTCTTTGAAGTCTTCTTTCTGAAGTTTTTTTGTTGAAGAATGGCCACTTTTAAGTCTGTTATTGAGTGTCCAGCGAGATTGAAGTGTTCTACTGGTTTTTGAATATTACAATTCTTGATGTCTGATTTGTATCCATTTATTCTTTTGTGTAGAGATTGTCTGGTCTGGCCAATGTACATGGCAGAGGGGCATTGCTGGCACATGATGGCATATATGACATTAGTAGACGTGCAGGTGAATGAGTCCCTGATGGTGTGGCCGATGTGGTTAGGTCCTATGATGGTGTCCCTTGAATAGATATGCAGACAGAGTTGGCAGCTGGGTTTGTTGCAGGGATTGGTTCCTGGGTTAGTGTTTCTGTTGTGTGGTGTGTAGTTGCTGGTGAGTATTTGCTTCAGATTGAGGGGCTGTCTGTAAGCGAGGACTGGCCTGTCTCCCAAGGTCTGTGAGAGTAAGGGATTGTCCTCCAGGATAGGTTGTAGATCCTCGATGATGCGCTCGAGAGGTTTTAGTTGGGGGCTGTAAGTGATGGCTAGTGGCCTTCTGTTACTTTCTTTGTTGGGCCAGTCCTGTAGTAGGTGACTTCTGGGTACCCTTCTGGCCAATAACTAGGGTTATTCCAACCTGGTCTACTGAGAAAGAGGCCATTAGGCGGGCTTTCACATCACTTTCCCTTTGAAGAGAAAAAACACACCCCTGAGCCCAGCAAGTTTCAGCGCTGTAAATCACCAGTGTAGACAGTGCACCAGCACTGGGAGCTACACCCCTCGTGGAGGTGGTTTTTTTAGAGTGCTGGGAGAGCTCTCTCCCAGTGCTGCGCCACGACTACACAAGCCACGTTAAAGCTCTGCCACAGCAGCACTTTAGCGTTGCCAGTGTAGACTGGCTCTAAGTCTCCTATGTCTGTTGGTATCCAAGAATCTATGTGCCTGAACTACATTAAATGCTGTTTCTAACTCAGTCACTGATACTTTAACTGATAGTGAAAGATAGAGTTTACCTTGATCTATGAACATGTGAAAACTACAAAATGCCTTGTCTTCACTAGGATGGTACCTTTTTGTGTGTGAACTCAAGTTAAGAACACATTCCCCCTCTCCCCTGCCCCCAGGGAAGACAAGGTCTTAATGTTTGAACCACAACCTCAGAGAGCACTGAAGTTCAGAAAAAGGCAACTAAAATTATTTGGGGTTTGGAATGGGTCTCATATGAGGAGAGATTAAAGAAACTAGGACTTTTCATCTTGGAAAAGAGGAGACTAAAGGGGGATATGATAGAGGTATATAAAATCATGAGTGGTGTGGAGAAAGTGAATAAGGAAAAGTTATTTACTTGTTCCCATAATATAAGAACTAGGGGCCACCAAATGAAATTAATGGGCAGCAGGTTTAAAACAACTAAAAGGAAGTTCTTCTTCACACAGCGCACAGTCAACCTGTGGAACTCCTTGCCTGAGGAAGTTGTGAAGGCTAGGACTATAACAGGGTTTAAAAGAGAACTAGATAAATTCATGGAGGTGAAGTCCATTCATGGCTATTAGCCAGGATGGGTAAGGAATAGTGTCCCTAGCCTCTGCTTGTCAGAGTGTGGAGATGGATGGCAGGAGAGAGATCACTTGATCATTACTTGTTAGGTTCACTCCCTCTGGGGCACTGGCATTGGCCAGTGTCGATAGACAGGATACTGGGCTGGATGGACCTTTGGTCTGACCCAATATGGCCATTTTTATGTTCTTATGAAACCGCCGTTGTGTGTTCACACTGTCAGCTGCCTGTGCAATAGCATGTTCACACTTGCGGCGGTATTTGGAGCGGTGCACTCTGGGCAGCTATCCCACAGAGCACCTCTTTCTCTTCTGCCACTAAGACTTGTGGGAAGGCGGATGGGGTCGCAGGGCATCCTGGGTCCTGTCCCAATGCCCCATGATGAATTGCTTCGCATTCCACAATCCCTGTGCTTCTGTCCGCATTTGGCACCATCTTTCAACGGTTTGTGTACTGCCACTTTGGGCCGCAGGAATGGATCGCGAACTGCTGACCAGTATACGGCTCGCTCTGACCAACACATCACAACTGGCAGTGGAGTTATTCCTTAAACTAAAAAGGCAAGAGGAGTGTGACATTGATTTCACTACGCGTATTAGCTATGACACGAGATTGCTTGTGGCATTCATGGAGGAGCTGACCACAGTGGAATGCCGCTTTTGGGCTCAGGAAACAAGCACCGAGTGGTGGGATCACATTGTCATGCATGTCTGGGATGACGAGCAGTGGCTGCAAAACTTTCGGATGAGGAGAGCCACATTCATGGGACTGTGTGAAGAGCTCACCCCAGCCCTGCGGCGCAAGGACATGAGAATGAGAGCTGCCCTGTCACTGGAGAAGCACGTGGCAATTGCACAGTGGAAGCTGGCTACTCCAGACTGCTACCGATCAGTCGCTAATCAGTTCGGAATGGGAAAGTCGACCGATGGACGTGTTGATGGAAGTGTGCAGGGCCATTAATCGCATCCTGCTCCAAAAAACAGCGATGCTGGGCAACGTGCGTGACATTGTGGATGGCTTTGCACAATTGGGCTTCCCTAACTGCAGAGGGGCGCTAGATGGCACGCATATTCCAATTCTGGCACCAGACCACCTAGCCACCGAGTACATTAATCGCAAGGGGTATTTCTCAATGGTTCTCCAGGCGCTTGTGGATCACCATGGGTGTTTCACAGACATTAATGCAGGCTGGTCTGGAAAGGTGCATGACGCACGCATCTTTCAGAACACTGGCCTTATTCAGGAAACTGCAAGAAGATACTTTCTTCCCGGGCCAGAAGAAAGGGGAAGTTCACTCTAGGGGAAGTTGAAATGCCCATTGTGATCCTGGGAGACCCTGCCTGCCCCTTAATGCCATGGCTTATAAAGCCACACACGGGGCAACTTGACAGCAGCAAGGAGCAGTTCAACAACAGGCTGAGCAAGTGCAGAATGACTGTTGAGTGTGCTTTTGGCCGTTTAAAAACCCACTGCGGATGCCTCTATGGGAAACTGTACCTGGTTGATGACAATATTCCTATGCTTATAGCCGCATACTGTACGCTCCATAATATTTGTGAAGGGAAGGGTCAAAGCTTCATTCAGGGTTGGACTGCAGAGGCTCAGTGCCTGGAGGCTGAGTTTGAACAGCCAGAGACCTGGACTAGTAGAGGGGTGCAGTGCGGGGCCATAAGGATCAGGGATGCCTTGAGGCAGAAATTTGAAGCTGAAAGCCATAATATTTGTTGCTATGCTCGGGAGTGCAGTGCTTGTAATGCTAGGAGGTGATTGGTGCACATGATGCAATAAAGGGGTTTAACATAATTGTATGTTACTTTGCAGTGCTCTTTTTTCCCAATTAATAGAATAAAGATTGCTTTCAAATCAACACAATTCTTTAATAAAAGACAACAACCAGAGGAGAGAGTCAAATGAAAAAATACATCAGCAGGGAGTGGGATGGGGGAATGGAAGGTCCCAGGAGGAGGAGGGGTTCCAGGATGGCTAAAAATTTGTGTAGGTCCAGGGATCATATCCAACCTTCTCCAGGTTACTGTTCTTCATCAGGGCCAAACTGCAGAGGGATGGGTGTTGAGTACAGTGGATTAGTGGGAGTCCACAATGCTGGACTGTGAGGAGGGAGGAGTGGAATGCTGCGGGCATTGACTGGAGCCAGGAGGTTGATAAGAGTGTGTTGGGGGTGTCTGTGGGGTGCATGAGTTTTGCGAGAGTTTTGTGACAGCGGCTGCAGGGGAGGGCAGGCGCAGAACTGCTCAGTTTGAAGCGCTAGTATCACCTGGAGCATGTCTGCTTGGCGCTCCATAACGTTTAAGAACTGCTCCATGGCTTCTTTCTGGTGTGCTGTATTCTCCTTTCGGTCCTCTTCTCGCTGTCCCGCCACTCCTTCAATTCCTGTTTCTCAGCAAAGAGAACAAAGAGGGAGGCTGAGCTCTGAAGGCCATCTCTGTGACGTTTAAATGCAACATTCTACAGAAGCAGTATTGTTTGCAATACAGATAACACTGATTCAGTGCTTTAAAACACAGCCAGTACTCTCACACCTGTCACTAACTGGCTGACTCCAGGCAAACACACATGAGCCACAAGACCCCCAAAATGGTGAGTAGCTGCAAGGGAAGGGTAAAGCACTCTTCCCGGACCCTGCTGTCAACTGGGCACGTGGCTCTTGGGGAGAGACAGCACTGTAGGGGGGCCTGATAATCATTCCTGTCCCCACACTTTCCACAGTAGGTGATCATAACGGAAGATATCACTGCTGAGGGTGAGCAGGGAATCAAGGGAGGGTCTTCTCCAAGCCTGCTGCTTCTGCCCTGGCCCCTGTGCGGCTCGCCTGTGTGCAGCAATAGTTGTTCCCTCACCCCCACCCCTGCGTGACAGCACAGTGGCGCGGGAAAGTTACCGTTAATGGGGCAAGAAACAAAGCAGCTCTGCCGAAGAACCTGTGGCAGCGGATTGCCCAGTATCTCCATGAGAGTTTCCTGGAGATCTCTGAGGGAGATTCCCGTGAAGTGAGGGATCAATCAACAACCTGTTCCACCGCTCAGACTAGGCATACGGTGGGAGACAAGCCTGCTTTCTGCAACCCTCCTGCCCCCAACAACTTGCTTCAGCAATTCCCAAAATCAGATCCACTTACCAGGGGCCTCCTCTCCTGTTTGCGCTTCACCAAGATCCGGCTGTGTGACTGGCTAGGCTCCTCTGAGGTAGAAAAGAGCTCCTGGCTGCATGCATCTCTGGCCTCTGAGTCATCCTCTGCCTGTGGGTCTCCCTCCCCCTCCACATCCTTGTCCAAGATTTCTTCCTCCTGGCTCGGTCCACTCTCGACTGGCACGCGAGCCAGCGAAGTATCCACAGGGGCCTTCACAGTGGAGGTGGGATCGCCACCGAGTATCGCGTCCAGCTCTTTGTAGCTGCAGCTTGTGGGCGCAGCACCGGAGTGGTGGTTTCCCTCCCGCGCCTTGTGGTAGGCGTTCCGCAGCTCCTTCACTTTTGCCCTACACTGCAGTGTGTCCCGGTCATAACCCCTTTCTATCATGCATCGTGAAATCTGTCCATAGGTATCATAATTCCTATGGATGGAGAGCAGCTGGGACTGGACAGCCTCCCCGCCTGCAAATACTAATGAGGTCCAGCAGCTCGGCATTGCTCCAAGCGGGGGATCGCCTGGTGCATGGAGCAGGCATGGCCACCTGGAAAGATGCGCTGAGACCACTGCATGCATCACCGAGCAGACAGGAAGGGGACTTTCAAATTTCCAAAGGAAAGTACAGGGCGGGGATGACGGTTGGGCACCTGAGGGCAGGTCAGTAGAGTTCAAACCGATGACCAGAGAGGTGAGAACAGGCATTGTGGGACACCTCCCAGAGGCCAATCGCAGCGCTGTAATCACCACAGTGTCTAAACTGGCACCACAGCGCTGTAGCCCTGGTGCAGAAAGCTCTACGCCTCTCGTCAGGGTGTTTTTTTTAAAGCGCTACAACTGCGCAGTTTCTACATGCTAAGTGGCTTGGCAGTGTGTACACCTTGGGAGTTACAGCGCAGAAAGCTGCTTTACTATGCAGAAACTTGCCAGTGTAGACAGGGCCTTAGGCTTCAGTTCTTAAGTGGTAGCTAACCCTTTCCTTCATCCCCCATCAGAGATATTAGAACACAAACTTTAACAGAACATTCTTGATAGGGAGAAGTTTGACAACTTTGTCACCTGTAATTTCTGGTAAATATCTCAAGTCTTTTAAATTAACACATTTTAATGCCTGTCTTTATCAGATCATGTTAAGGGATGTTTAAATCTGGGGAACTATTTTTTCTGGCGCTATGGTTGTATGGGCTGCATGGATGCTCGTGCACACAGTCACATTTTCACTTGTACACCTTAAAAAAAGAAAAGGAAAGAAAAAGGCTGGAACATCTCCCAGCTAATAAAAACAAAAGATAAAAAATAGAAAAATAAGAAACTTTAAAATAATAAGAGGTTTGCAAACTCTCCAACTCTCAGGCTTCTGGAGTCTCGTACAGGAGGAGCTGAAACTGCAGACAAGGAGCAAGATGGTGACATTCTGTTGACACAACACTTTTTGCTAGTGGGCCTTCTTCAGAGATTGGCTGGTCATAGGTTGAAGTGGCCTGTATTTTCATAAGTCTAGAACATCATTCTAGCCTGAGATGGCCTGTAGACCCAAAATGCAAGGCTTCTAGGCCTTCCCCTTGATTTTTATGGTTTACAGATTGTATCGCTTTACTTTGCAGTACCTTCCTTAGAGCCATGCAACTTGGTCCAATCAAATTTTAATTAGGTTATTGTTAGCTAATGTCCACTTGGAAAGGTACTGATTAAGTCAGCAATTTGAAACATATGTGGTATTTCCCACACTGCAAAGACTATTGGTTGACCTACCAAAATATCAAAATTCCAGAAACATAAGACCACTTTTGGTCTTATATGGGTCAAATGTCATAAGATGACATATATATATAGTATAAATAAAATTCAATATAAGACCCATATAAAAATGCTAATGAGAAAAATCCTAGCACAATAAAGCTAGTTGTGCAACATTCATTCATCAGCAAGATAAAAATAAATTTAAACATGATAAATTCGATCATTCCCACTTTCTCCTCTGCTAACCTAAAATGGACAAATCCTCTTATTCTTCTTGCAAACAAGACAATTACAGTAACGTTCCTTTTTTGGAACTGGCGTATAGGTCAAACAGCTTATTTCCTGAAATCTGAATTTTGATAGAAAAATTACTTTACAGGTCGCCAAGGTGAAATCCATTTAAAATTTTAAAAAAATTGTAAATAAGGTATTTGCCGTTCATGAGGAGACTAGGCTGCAAGGGTATAACCTTCTCTGATTCTTCAGGACAGATGAAAGCATGAGAATACATTCCTTTTGTCAGTGAGGCAGCACTTGTGGCATATTTTGGGGTGTTCTTTTGAACCACTATTCAAAGAAGGTCTCTGCAACCCTCAAAATAGTGTCCTATTAGGGAAAAATGGTGTGTAAGCGTTCTTAGCCACAAACTACCAAGACTGGAAGGTTATAAAAGCTATGGGGGAAAAAAATCAGGAAAAAAGTGGTCCAGGGTATGATGGGCAGCATTTGCAGGTGGCATTGCCTAGTGGTTAGGGGGCTGGGCCTCTGGCCACAACATCTCTACTCTTTCCTCTGGGCCACTTTCACCCCATGTTAGTCTGTCTTTTATTGGGGGTTAACTTGAGCCTCCGGTCAGGTTACCACTCAGTTCTAACTCCCTCCGGTGGTGTGATGGGGTTTCTAGAAAGATATGGGGTTTGGTTATTGAGCCCCCCACGATTGTCCAATCTCAACTGGGGTTTGCAAAAGATATTAATCCTTTCCTTTTTTTCCTCCAGGAGGAGTCTAGAAGGTGAGTGTTTTTGGGCCTTTCTTAATGAGACGGCAGATTGGTAGGGGAGCTCAGGCCCTTCCACTCCACCAGGGCCCAGTCCTGGGTCCTGTAAAGGTTACCAAATATCCAGCATTCAGGAGTGCCTTGAGGCTGCCTCCCTGGACCACTTCCTACCACTCTTTCTTGTCAAAGTCTTGGAGTCTGTTGTGCTGTCGTAAGAAAAAAATTACAAACTGCACCTTCAGCCTGCACAGGTGGGCCGCTTCCTCTACCGGAAAAGGTTTCTGCAGCATCTCTCTTCAGAGCTTGCAGGGCAGGTCCTTCTCCCTACCTTGTCATCCCCTTCTAAGCTGTCTGGCTCCCTTTTAAGCTCCACCTCCAGCTTGAGTAGGCTCTGCAGGTGCAGCTGGATCGGGTTGCTTGGGCCCACAGTTGCTCCTTAACTCCTCCAGCGCTCGTGTGAGGTTTATACATCCCATCACACAGAGTATGGTATTGAATCCAATCACTTATGGAGTTTTTCAAGGATATGAGAGAGAAAAAAGCATCTCAATAAAGGTACTAAACACTGGATATAAAGCTGATGACACTGAGAACTCCAGTGCTGGTTCTGGTGCCATGTTCACAGCTATAGTGAAAAATCCAAAAAGCTTTTGTTAGAGGACAAATTTTGAAAAAAGACTAAAATAAAGCATCTTTGATACCTCAGAGTTCTTGGGAATCTTGAAAATGAAAAATCTTGAAGCTCTTTTCTTTTGCTAAATGGACTGGAGATTTGCTTGGATTAGGGCCTTTACAAATACCTAGAGTGTTTGTAGTTCTTCTGCTAAATGTTTGCCTCTTTCTAAACAGACTATTTTTGCTTGCTTCATGTTCTTATGATGACATGAAACTTAAGAAATAAGGAATTCCGTCCTTAACACAGCAAAAAGAATTTAAAACCTGGGGCCAAAATCTGCCCTCAGATACACTGGTGTAAATCCATGGTAATGGGATTTGATTTGAGTGTTGTTACTCCAGTCTTACGGGGTATAATGGAGCAAAATCGGGCCAGCTGAGAGGGGAACAGGGTCCTGGTGGTTGGATGGAAAGTTCGGTTGCTTGATATTAATTTGTGGTAGACTATTTATTCCTTTTAAAGCACGACCCTGTGTGGTGAGCAGTGCAGAGCTGCTCCATCCCCGGGGGGAACCATGATGCTTCCCAGGGCTATTGGGAAGGGCAGCTACTGCACCCTCTTTACAAGAGGACAGATCTGCTGGCTAGAGCAGAGGTGAAGGGGGAGGCATGGCACTGCTTCCTCTTAGAAAGATTACTAAATGCAGGCATTAATCCCGAGCAGCCCTTGTGCTCAGGTGTATGCACATGTTGCAGCTGTGGCAAGGCAGAGAAAGTGAATGCTTCCTTGTGTCCCCCTTCCTGGGGTCAGCAACACCTACACAGCTCTTCCCATCTTTGTGCACCTGTGCAGAGGCTGGTGCCAACATGACCTCACTCTTTACTTGCATTTGCTGAAGGGGTTGGGTTGACCTAGATTCCTAGATGTGTAGCATTGTAGAAAAAATCCTGACTGGGCTGTATCAGTGTAGGGAGGATATTATATAACCTACTGACCACTGTTTTGGCCAGTGTTTTTGTATTCAAATTAACAATCTAAAGATGACAAGATCAGCTTTATAATAATAATGAATAAGAATTCATTTACATTGCAGTAGGTCTTAAGGACCCTATTAGTGAGCAGGACCTGGCTGTGCTAAAACAAATAACATAAAGAAGTCTGTGTCCCAGAAAGGTCACAGTCTAGGACTCACAGTAAATGAATAAACAGAGGGTCGCCAACCCTCCCGGATTGGCCGGGAGTCTCAGACTCAGTCTCCTGGTTGCTACTGAAAGCAATCCAGGAGATTTTAATAGGCCAAAAGTCCGGCTGGCGGCGCAGCAGGGATAAGGCAGGCTCCCTACCTGCCCTGGCTCCGCATGGCTCCCGGAAGCAGCCGGCATGTCCCTACAGCCCCAGGGCACAGGGACAATAGGGAGGCTCTGCACCCCGCCCTGCCCTGAGCACCAGTTTCGTAGCATCCATTGGCCGGGAACCGCTTCTGTGAGCCACCTGAGGTAAACACTGCTTGGCCAGAGCCTGCATCCTGCACCCCTTCCCACATCCCAACCCCCAGTCCCAGCCCTGAGCCCCCTCCCGCACCCAAACTCCCTCCTGCAGCCCCCTCCTACATTCCAAACCCCTTGGCCCAAGCCCAGAGCCCGCACCCCATCCTGCACCCCAACTACATACCGCAGCCTGGTGAAAATGAGTGAGGGTGGGAGAGTGAGAGGGGCGGGGGAGGGGTGGGGCCTCAGGAAGGGGCGGGGCAGGAGGAAGGGAAGGGTGTTTGGGTTTGTGCAATTAGACAGTTGGCAACCCTACAGAAAAGCAAAGGGGAAGGAGGACAAAGTAGTCTCAGAGATATGTGTGACTGTATAAATTAGTAGTCAGAGTGGTCTTAGCAGTCACAGGTGATCTTGGCCGGTGTGGTTGTGGATCCCAGTTTGACATCGTGTGAAGTGACCCAGATCCTCCTTTCCTTCTGTGCATGAGGCAGGTGGGATTGTGCTAATTCTGTGGTGAAAGATCTGTTACCAAATGAATTATTGACAGTCTCAATGAATGTTTTAAAATAAATCAATGGTGTAGTTGCTGGACCTGTTGTTTTCCCCTCTCCAAAGTATTTTAGCAGTAACAGCATCATAGATTTCAATGAATCCATTCTTTCTCTTTAGGGCATGTGTGTTTGTTATGTTTGGTTTTAGATACAGCACAATGTTATTGTGCATATTCTCAGGATTATCTTTATTGCATCGAGGAGCAATAAAGGTCACCATCAGATTGTTCAAATTCATTATTGTCTCTTCAGTTTTACTTAGTCTTCTGCCAGCTGATTTTTTGATATTTGTGGTTACTGATAGAAGTTTTAGTTTTGAGAGTTGCCAGTAGCTTGCAGATTTTATTGGTATTCTCATAAAATCTTTTAAAAGCATTTTGATTTTTTTTAATTATGAAGTTCATAAAACAATTATAGCACACAGAACCACACTGTACATCAAAACAGGAGATGATGAAATTCCACCAAGAAGGGGTGAATACTCAATGTATAAAATGTAGAGAACCAACACCAATATCATATCATATTGCCTTTATATAAATCCATGGTGCGCTCACATCTTGAATATTGCATGTAGATGTGGTCACCCCATCTCAAAAAAGATATATTGGAATTGGAAAAGGTTCAGAAAACGGCAACAAAAATTATTAGGGGTATGGAACGGCTTCCGTAGGAGGACAGATTAATAAGACCGGGACTTTTCAGCTTGGAAAAGAGATGACTAAGGGGGGATATGATAGAGGGCTATAAAAACATGACTGGTGTAGAGAAAGTAAATAAGGAAGTGTTATTTACTCCTTCGCATAACACAAGAACTAGAGGTCACCAAATGAAATTAATAGGCCATAGGTTTAAAACAAACAAAAGGAAGTATTTCTTTACACAACGCACAGTCAACCTGTGGAACACTTTGTCAGAGGATGTTGTAAAGGCCAAGATTATTACAGGGTTCAAAAAAGAACTAGATAAGTTCATAGAGGATAGGTCCATCAATGGCTATTAGCCAGGATGGGTAGGGATGATGTCCCTAGCCTCTGTTTGCCAGAAGCTAGGAATGGGCGACAGAGGATGGATCACTTGATGATTATCTGTTCTATTCATTCCCTCTGGGGCACCTGGCATTGGCCACTCTTGGAAGACAGGATACTGGGCTAGATGGGCCTTTGGTCTAACCCAGTATGGCTGTTCTTATGTTCTTAACACTCAAAACTTCTTATAGGCACAGATAAGCTCATATTATTTACTACTTATATTACAATAGCACCTAATAGCCTCAATCAGGGCTCAGAGCTCCATTGTGCTAGGCACTGAACTTACATATAATAACAAGACAGTTTCTGACCCAAGAAGCTCATAACTTACAGATATGACAAGAAAATAAGTAGAGAAGACAAATAAATGCGGGGGGTGGGGGGAGGGAGGACAAGGTGACCAGTGAGACAATCCTGACTAGCCTTAAGAAATAGAATTGTCAGCGTGCCCACTGTCTCACAATGGTCAAGCATTTTGTTGGCATAAAGAATAGTACAGTCTTCTATTCTTCCACAGAAGGCTCTTTCAACATAGTCTTTAGTCTTTTTCAAAGCAGAACAGTATATGCAGATTGGTACTGAAAACAAAAAAGAAGAAAGAAAAGAAAGAACCAGAAGGTTTATATCAGGGGAGAAAGGGAGCAGGGAAACCACTTCGTGATCTAACAAAAAATATGTTAAATGACTGAACAGTCTGGGGAAATGATAATGTTATTACCTTTTGTTATTTTAACAGTAGTTGTTTAAATAAGAAAAAAATAGAGGGCAGATGGCAGCTTTCATATTAAAAAGGATACCATGGAAAAACAATGTGATCACCTTGGACAGATCTCACACCCAACACTATACTTGTCGAAACATGGTCTGAATGAAATGTGAGTCTGCATGCTATGCAACATTATACATTTTTTCTTGATTTAAAAAAATATATGGTTCAAGTTCACCAATAGCTTCTCTTACAGAACCAAAGCCTTCCCAAAGAGGGAAGGAAAAGGAAATGTGGCTGGACTATCCTGTTCTACAGAAATCCTACTGAATTCCTCAGGATGGGGAGGGATAATGTGCTCTAGTCTAGAACACACTTAACATTGAATGGACAGCTAGCTCTCGATGCTGATCAAGGCATATGTGCTAATTGACTGGGACTTGCCATACCCCCCAATCCACACACCACACCACAGCCCGTGGTAATTTGGTCCATAAGTCAGCATGTTAGCCAATCCTCTGTGCTAGAACTTTCTTGAGTGCTATAGAGAAATCCTGCTGAGTTGCATAACCAGGGAGAAGAGGCTCTTCTGAACAGCACAGAGTAGGATTTAGCCGGGAGATAAACTAACTTGGGTTTAAATAGCCTGATTTTTCAGAATTGCTGAGCACCCACAGCTCTTGCTGACATGAAGGGAAATTATGGCGGCTCAGTCCTTCTTAAGTCCACTAAGTTCTAGTCTGTCTGTAGTGATGCCAAAATAGGGAGGAGAGTGAGGTACTGCACACAGGGCCGGCTCTAACTTTTTTGCCACCCCAGGCAAAAAAAGAGTGCCGCCTCGCCGTAACACCCTCCCCGAGCACCGCGCCGCCAAAACCCCCGCCCCACCCCAAGCGCCACGCCGAGCGGCCCAAACTGCCCCCCCTCTGAGCGTCGGGCCGGGCCGCTCAAACCCCCGCCGAGTGCTGTGCCGTGCTGCCCAAACCCCCGCCCCCTCCCCGAGCGCCGTGCCACGCCATGCCACGCCGCCCAAACCCCGAGTGCTGGGCCGGGCTGCCCAAACCCCCACCCTCCCCAGCGCTGGCGTGCCCTGCCCAAATCCCTGCCCCCCCAAGCGCTGCGCCACCCAAACCCTGAGCACCATGCCGCGCCAACCCCCGCCCACCCACAGTACCATGCCGCCGAAGCCCCTGTCCCCCCGAGCGCCGCGCCAGCCCCCGCGCCCTCCAGAGCCACGCTGCTGAAACAAAAACAAACAAAAAACCTCGAGTGCCGCCCCACCAAACCAAAAAAACAAAAAACCCCGAGCATCCCCCGCCACCCCAAGATTGGCTGCCCCTTCCAAGGGGCCGCCCCAAGCCCATGCTTGGTCGGCTGGTGCCTGGAGCCGGCCTGGCTATGAAAGACATGCGTACAGTTCCTAGCTCTGCCATCGACGTCTTGTGTGATGTTGGGCAAGTGATTTAAGCTCGCTGTGGCTCAGTGGCTTGGCTGTGCAGTATAAAAGAAAAGGAAAATAAAACTTAAACAGGATAATAATATTTCTTGTCTTTTCTTCTGGTAATGGAAGTTGTGGAAAAGCAGATAAAACAGTTGAAGCCGAATTGTCTAAAAATGAGCCAGGAAGCACATATGCACAATGACTTAGGCTTGCAAGATTACTGTCTTGCATTGGGGTCAGGAAAGGGAAGGAAAGACAATATTATGTTACTTCCAAGATGTCTTAAGAGATAGGAGCGTGGGTCTATGTACTGGCCAGTGGCTGATTCCGCCAGTCCTGAGCTGGCACAAGACAGCCTGGCTCCTCCCCAACAGCAGAGCTAAATGACAAATGCCATTATTCCATGGTTAGCTGCTTCATGAACTAATATCAATGCCTAAAAATGTAAGCTCCTGTATTTATTTTGAAGTACATTTTAGACCAGATATTTTCCTGCACACTACTTTACGTTCTGGTAGACTGCAATCATTGGGGAAATGCAGCATGGGTAGCAGAAGTGCAAACATCCCATACTGAAGGAACTGCTTCTGCTAGTGATAGAAAAGGTCATTCTCATGTCTCAATCTCTCTGCTGCGGCTGCTAATTAGTGCCAAGAGTGGTAGTGACGTTGTGATGAGAGCTCCCGTTCAACATGAATTAGACTCATTTCAGACAGACCATAAAAGAGCCATCAAATGGTAACAAATGTTGGTCAATACAAATAGATTTAAACCAGCAACCCAAAAGTGAAATTCAAGAGGTCTTGTGCGCCTAAATCCTCCCACCTGAAACTCTTTGTACCCCATTGCCAATTCCCAGGGCTTTCGCCGGCTTCGAGAAAGTGAAACAAGTGCTTTACCGTTCACTACGTGGGGTATGAAAGCTAGACGGCCCCTCTCATGGACTCATTTACTGTTGGCTTGACTCCTGGATGCGAGTGTGGAGATAATACAACCTCAGCCACATAATAAATAGTCAAGTAACTCTCTCCTTTTGTCAGCGTATTTTCCGAAGGCCTGCAAAATAATGTTTTGCTATCCTGGCTCATGTTGGCTGCTCAGAAGAAGAGCTAACTAAGCTGTAGCCAGCCAGCTGAGAGGGAGCTTGAGGCATCCTGGGTGGCAGTGTGCCCCACATGCCCCACACAGCTGAAAAAATACATGGGGATAAGGGGATGGGGAACCAGTGGCCATGATTTTCACAAGGACAGCTGTGCATGGGAACCATGAATAACCCATGATCCTGAGGGGAAAATCAGTGTCGTGATTTCAATGCTTGCATTGTTGAGGTGATCTCTGAAAGGTAAGAGGATGGTTACTTGCTTTGTAGGTTTGCTTTAGGGGAAAGCTGAGATGAGCCTGGAAGCTTGTAGGAGCCTAATTTGGGTATTGGAGGGCCCCAAAGACCATCAACTGTATTACTCTTTATGAAAAGCTAGGAATCCTATGCATGGTAGGACAGACAATTTCCCCCTCTGATACTGACAGAGTAGTAAATAAACTGTATCAGCATCATCCTAATTAATTTATTTAGCTTTTTATCTATATTTTTCAGATGTTGAGTAGAAACAAAGAAAACCATTATTGTTACACTTCAAATTCTATCATAGCACTATGATAAATTTGGAGTAAGAGCTGATACAGGAGCAGAAATCTAACAACCATCAGTTCTATTAATCCCATAAATTGTTGGAACAGAGGCTAAAGACTGTAAAAGATTTACAGCTAAACAATACTTCTGCATTTCCAAAGTCGCTGTCTCTCTGATCTGCTATTTCTTTTTTTTATGATAAGACCCCCCTTCAACTTGTTGAACAGCAAGTACAAAAATACTGTAAAATTGGCACTAAAAATACTGCAACCCTCCAAAGAATCAGGCTGGGTTTTTCAAAAGAGCCTAATGTAGATAAGCCACCACTTCCCATTCAAAGTCAATCAGAATTGGGAACCTGACTTCCTTAGTCACAGCCTAAAACTTCTGTTGCATTTCCATAAGTCTTCATGAATGAAAAATAGAATTCTAGATGTAATCAAAATTTTCTTAACTTAGAAGTTTGCACTGGGTTTGTACCATACCAGCAATACTTGGCCGTTGGTAAATGACTGTTTACACTGTACTCTCAGAATGTAAAGCAATGCTATGCCTTGTTAGTATTGATTGTTCATAATATCTCTTGTGCATAACATGGATGAATAGGTTAATCTTATTAATTATTTATCACAAAGTAACTAGCTGGATATTTAATGTGTCTATTTAGATACTGCATCTAGTGCTTCTCTGCTATCTGATTAACATTTTCTTCACAGAGAGGAATGACACTTGCATGCAGTAAGACATCTTATTTAACATGAAGTCTAGTAGTGCAATCATTTAAATTAACAAACTAGGCTTAGGGACTCTAGGCCTGATTCTAGTCTTGCTCAAAACAATTGACTTAATGGAGTTACTCCTGATTCACACTCATTTAACTGAGATCAGAATTAGGCCCTATGTTTGCAGGAACCAGACACTGTATCACCTGTGAATTTTCTCCCTATGATTCGGAGAGAGCAATGCTATTAGAAATCCCTAGTCATTAAACCAGTGTTGTAGAAGTTTGGTAGCCTAGAAAGGGGAAACATAATGAATCTTGGTCTAAGACAAGAAGCCCTGGGACTTTGTTGGGAGAGCAGAAAGACAGCTCTTGGGCTCCCATCACATGACAACCAATGTTAAGTGATTTTTAAAATAAGTTTGTCCTGTGACAGAGTACAAGGCAGTGCCTGAGACATATGAAGCCCCTTTTGACATTATACCAAGATTATAAGGGTCGTCATCCACCATTTAAAAAGTTAGTGCAACTAATAAACTGGAGTCTGGAATTAATGCCTTTTGGTTGGACTCACAGAACATGGAACTGTTGTGGCAATCGTCACTATCATGTGGTTTGGACCTCACCTAATTACATGAAATTTTTAAATATGTAGCAGTAATAACATTTTTAAAATGCCAAAAACACATGCACTCTTTCTTTTTTAATGCAGTTTCAGAATGTTTTTTATAGTTAAGATAAAAAGTTTTATGCTTTGGGGGTCTGAGTCTAATCTCACTTAAACTGGCCTGATCAAGAGCAACTATTTCATTTGAAATCAATGTAGTTGCAATGGTGTAAAACTAGGGCAAGTGATCTTGTCCCATTCCTCCTAGTCTCTCCACTTGTGCCTTCTTGTTTCTGGACCTCCAACACCTCCCATCCTTCCCCTTCTCTGTATTTTGCACTGGTGTAAGACTTCATAGTTCTATACCTCTGTGTCCCCTCCTGCTGCTCTGATCCTCACCAGACCTCTGAACTCCTCCTGATGTTCCTGACGTCCTTTCATCCCTGATGCTCTCAACTTCCAGCTCCCCTCCTGCTCTCCCACATCTCTTCCGCCTCTTCCTGTTCACCTCTTCTCTGATCTCTCCTCCTATTGCTTTGGACCTCTCCTCACTTCTGTTGCTCTGGATGTCTTTACTATTCCTGCTATTCTGACAGGGCCGGCTCCAGGGTTTTGGCCGCCCCAAGCAGCCAAAACAAAAAACAAAACAAAACAAAAAAGCCGCGATCGCAATCTGCGGCGGCAATTCGGCGGGAGGTCCTTTGCTCCCAGGCGGAGTGAGAGACCATCTGCCGAATTGCCGCCGAATACCTGAACGTGCCGCCCCTCTCAGGAGCGGCCGCCCCAAGCACCTGCTTGACAAGCTGGTGCCTGGAGCCGGCCCTGACTGCACATCTTCAGATAGATTTTTTTCACTCTTACAAAATTGAAAAATGGGTGACGGTGTCCATTAAAATTCATCCTGACACAGAGGCCTCACAAGGAAATTTTAGCCTGAAAGGTGAATTTTTGAGAAATGCTGGAATGTGTGCAAATGGGATTTTAATGGAAACTGTTTTGCAACCTTAATTAAAATAGTTGCTATACCCGAGGGCTGCTGTACTCCACTCAGGAGCTAGAGATGAGGGGCCTCAATATCTTCTTCTACTGGTTTTACAAACCATGTAACTCCACTGGCCTCCATGGAGTTGTTATTGTTGATATACACAAGAGTGAAGAGAGAATCAGGCCCAAGAACTGTGGGCAAATCTTAGGCAGACAGATATTGATCCCAAAAGGTTTTCAACATGGTTTTGAACTCCAGTCTAGACAGCATTTAAGTGTTAAAAATGTTAGTTAGCCACACTTGACCCTAGGCTTCCAGCAGTGTTGAGCATGACCAACTCAAACATTTGTAAAGGCATTAAACTCCCTCTTAATTAGTGTGTAAATTCATATAACCTACAATGTGTTAAGTCATGTTAAAACCATGCTAGCTATTTTCCTAGACTAGATATGACCTATGTTTGTGAGTCTCTTGTATCTTATCTGTCTAGTGCCATCTCACGTGTTTCGAACCCACTTCTTCCATAAGGCCTCCCCTATGTTGGTCTTTTCCAGTGATGATTTCATACTTTGTTCCCTATCTGCTGACTTGTTTGTTAAGTGTTGTGTCCTGTCTGTGGTACGGTAAGCTCTTCAGAGTGGATATATCTTTTTTTATTGTAAAGTACTGTTTACATTTGCAGAGCTCTCAGATATGAATACAACTGCTGTTGACTTCAGTGGGAGTTGCACATACATGTCAAAGGGCAGAATGTTGCTGAAAATGCTGAACTATATTAATAAACAAATATCGACTTATTTTGGTTTTTAAAAATTTGAAATAGACACACCATTAGTGACTTGTTCTTGTTTGTCTAAAACCTGGGCTACATACTGTGAGCCAGTTGTGCAGTGCAGGATGGCCAGTGAGAAGAAGGTGGTCTTCAAACCCTCTTATGCCTCCATTCCCTGATTCTGGGGCTGTCAGGAGATCAGATCGATCCCTGGGGTAAATTACAGCAACCTTCATACAGTTCTAAGTTATGTCTGACTGCCCATAACCCTGTAGGGTCTTTCTGGCAGCCAGAGATCAGTGACATGAAGAGACTGTAGCCAATACCCCTATATCAGGTGCTGTCAGGAGAGGTGCTGAGATGCACCAAATGGGAATTCACTGTTACACAAGTGAAATCCTCCACCAACCAACTAAGCTGGCTTTCCAACTGCTTTGCACCGGCAAAACAGCCAGCGTGGGCCAGGATGTAGCCTAGTGTATATACCAGTGATAAGAACACACTGTAGTCTGGAATGTTGATATTTTATAAACCTAATGGAATGTTGATTTGCATCCTGCTTTCCTACTGGGCACAGTATGGATCTTTAATAGGAAAAGACCAGGACTGTAAACTGAAAACCATATCCATGGCAACATAACGCTCAACTTCTTGTGATTAAACATAAAATGGTCATTATTTTCTCTTTATTTCTATAATATCATAGTTTAACAGTAATAACCTCAGACCTTCAACTCTTCCAGTTGATCATTAACTGTCATTAATGGTTAAATATTCTCAGAGATCATCAATTGAAAAGTTATACTTCTGTCTGAAAAAAATATTAATACTATTATCTGAAATAACACCTGAGAAATATTTGTCTTCCCCTCGCCACCAGTTGGTTTACTTTGTGCATTTGACTGCACTTTGTGTACAGACACTTTCACTGTACCCTGGTATAGTCAGTCAGTTAGGCCAGGTCTACACTACAGACCTAAATTGTTATAATGATAATGCTCAGGGATGTGAAAAATCCACCCCCATGAGCAACATAGTTATACCAACCTACCCCTCCTTTTTTTTTTTTTTTTTTTGGAAGATATCCCATCTCCTAGAACTGGAAGGGACCTTGAAAGGTCATTCAGTCCAGTGCCCTGCCTTCACTAGCAGGACCAAGTACTGATTTTGCCCCAGATCCCCAAGTGGCCCCCTCAAGGATTGAACTCACAACCCTGGGTTTAGCAGGCCAATGCTCAAACCACTGAGCTATCCCTCCCCCCCTGTGTACATAGTGCTATGTTGACAAGAGAGCTTCTCCCATTGATATAGCTACTGCCTCTCAGAGAGGTGGATTAACTACGCTGACGGGAGAAGCTCCCCCATCAGTCTAGGAGTGTCTTCACTTAAGCGCTGTGCTGCATCGATGCAACATTTTAAGTGTAGACCTGCCCTTAGTTTTTTCCCTGTTAGAGAGACAAGGTGGGTGAGGTAATATCTTTTCTTGGACCAACTTCTGTTGGTGAGAGAGACACAGAGCTCTTCTTCAGGTCTGGGAAATGTACTCAGTGTCACAGCTAAGCTAAATAGAAGGTGGAACAGATTGTTTAGCATAAGTGGTTAAATACATTTAAAGTGATCAAGGAGGTTGAAAGGCGGGAGGGGGATCAGGGCTGGGGTAGGGGATCAGGGGGTGCAGGGTCCGAGCGGTGCTCCCGGAAGCAGTGACTCTGGCTCCTATGTGGAGGCGTGGCCAGGCAGCTCTGCATGCTGCCCCATCCGCAGACACCGCCCCTGCAGCTCCCATTGGAGCGCGTAGGAGCCGGAGTGTGGCCGAGCACGTGGTGTGGCCCCCAACCCAGTGCCCCGGCTGAAGCCCCCATAGTTTGCCCACCCCTGAGTTATAGGGAGGTACAGAAGGAGGGGAGGGGGGAAATAGCAGCTGGAGGGTAGGTCTTTCAGCAATGAGGGAGACATTTTTAAATATTAAAAGGCAAATGTGATTGTAAAGCTACAACAACACTAGCAGGCTTCAGGCTGCTTTTTACTTTAGCATTGAAGCTGCCTGCATTGGTTTTAACTGAGAGCAGAATTAGTCCCACTAACTGTAGTGTAGCACAACATTGTTTATCCTACACTTTTCAGGGACATAGTGGGGATTGGATAATGAGGTTAGGACCTGGGCAAGTGATTCATAAGGGAACATAACCATGATTAGGTAACAAGGAGTTGCAGATTTAAATAAAGAATATTTTATTGTATTTGGTCCTATGTTATTTTGAACTTTATAAATTTTTCATATATCCATCTCGAGACTATCTCATCCCAAGTGTGGAACACTACCATTGTATTGTGTATTTTTCATCAGCTTGATAATGAATCAAGTGATACAACACAAATGCTTTTAAATATGTCTCTAATCTTGTGGGAAAGGAATAAAGAAGTCTAATTTCTTTAACAGAGCTTGTAGGACACTCCCTAAGTGCAACAAGTGGTATTGCAAGTTGCAACACGAAGGGCTCATAGACAAAAGAGCCTTTATTGCAGAAAATGTTTCCACTTTAGCTCGTTATAAAATGGTCCATAAAAGGGTATAAATTGGCTCTTTCATTTCAGAAAAATAAAATGCCCTCCCACTTGATAGCGCACATAGTGAAGTCCAAAGCTCTTGTTTGAAGTGTTTACAGTATTAGGCAAACACACACACAAAAAAGAGACTGGAAGACAGCGAGGGAGGGGAAGACTCATCCCTGTATGTTGTTGTGTAACGTAACTGTATCAAAGAATTTTGTTCAGTATTTATATTAAATAACCACAGATAATATTAAAAAGTATTGAATGAAAAATAAATGCTGGGGTATATGCTGGTTTGTTACAGCCTAATGGAAAAGGGACAATGTCATTAATTTTAAGTGTTCCAGGGCTATTTTTTGTATTCCAGTTATTCACATGGGAAAATAACTAGACATTCCAACTACATCATTTGGCAGAAACAAAATCTTGTGCTCCAATTTGAGTTTCAATAAATCAGTACTGGAACTGGCACTGTCACTCTATAAACTCTTGGGCATTGGCTTGAATACCCTTTTGGAACCATATGGCTCGACTCTTGAACATGACTCTCATGATGAAAAAGTCACTACATCATGAAACACATTGACAGAGAAGAAGAATGGAGTATTTATATTGACAAAAATAGCCCGAGTGGCGTATTTAGTGGTTTTGTTACAATCTAATGAAAATGGAATAGTTCATTTTAACTCTAAGATTTACAAGGCTGTTTTTCATTTTTTTAATTGATTTGGAAAAATAAAAAAAGACAAGACAATGACACACATCAGCTACTGCTGTTAACATGACCTTTCTGTGCTGGGATGCAGAAAGACTGTACAACAAAAGAATTAGAAAAGCTTTATAAATATATATTGCAAATTTTGGCACAGAATAAACCTGTCTCGTTTTGTTGGTAAACAATATTGCTCTCTTAATAAGATCCTCTTTTAATGAATAAATACTTACAGACCCTTCTAAATCAAAACTGAGGACATTTATGGTGTGTCCCCACTGGCAAATTCTGTATTAATCTTCCATCGATGGTGTAGCTGCATTAGTGCTGGGAAAGGTGTAAATACTAATGGAGAGAGGATTCAGGATTTTTTATCACGATGTCATGAAAAAGTGCAGAGCCCTGTGTACACTAGTGCATGTACCATTGGTGAAAAATGAGTACCCAATTTTCAAGTGTGGACAAGCTGTTCGATACTTAAGCGGCAACAGTGAATGCCAGCATCATTGTTTTTTCCTAAATGTTATGGCAAAAGCATGAATGGAATTACAGTATTTCTAAATATTTTTGCCTAATTAGTCTGCTGGGAAGACTCTGACCTTCACTTGTACTGGATGTGAATACAAGCTACTGATGAAAGTTAAAACATACACACAGACCATGTGGAAGGCCCAGGGTCAGCACCACCAAACAGCTGCAAGTCCTGAAACATTTTTTTTTCCTTTTGTAAAATACACCTTCCTAGGATTTGAGTTGATTGAGCTTTGTATTGACTCAGAAATATAAATGTCCAGAGTTACAGAATCAGACTCTTCCTCCTCTGGCTGGCAAGCATGTCACATGAGTAAAACAAATAAATAAACTATTTAAATGTTAGCTAACCTAGCAATATTTACACTCTCCCTCCACAGCCAGCTATCCTTGAGGGGCTGGCCCATGAAACTTTTTCACCTTCCTCCTTCTGAGAGGAAACCAGCCTTTTATACCCCTTGATAAGCTACCCAGAAAACAAAACCCACTTCTTGATTAGATGGGTCAAGCAGAAGCACAGCTGCTTTCCCTCAGTCTGAGTCAGCTGGAGAAGGAGGAATCCTGCCTGCCTAAGCTGCCTTTATACAGTGTAGTCATAGTTTACTAGCAGTGTAGCTCAGAGGTGGCAGCAAGGAAACCGTTGGTGTGGACATAGTGGTAAAAAACCCCACATCCTGTTTATGCTTCCAGCTTCAGCTACAGTTGCCACACTGCTACCACCATCACAATTGCACTGGTGGCGAGTTATGGGTACTGAGTTTGAGCGTAGATATGTTTCTACTGCATGGAGTTCCACTGTGATGTAAAGGGCTTGCAAAGTTCTGGAATGAGAAGCAAACCCATTTCCCGCAGACCCCTGCCAGCAGTAGATGGCTTTCTAGAAGATGGATGAGGGGCCTGAATGTATCCCTAGGCCACTTATGTGGCCAGTAGGCAGGCATGTTCAGGATCCATTTGATTGGGGATACCCTTGCTATGTAATTAATCATGTAATAGCTGTAATTGTGAGTGTGGAAGCAAAACCACAAACAGGCAGTGAGAGTGAACAGGGGGTTCAGAGGCAAAGACAAGGCTGTAGGCAGCAGCATTAAAGCCACTGCAGGGGCAGAGGCCAAACAATTCAGTCTCATTCTTCCTGGCCTGGGAGAAGGCTGTCCTCTTCCTACCAGTGTCTATCCCCATTATGAGACAAGAAGCAGATTATAGCTGCCTTCCTTCCCAGAACTAGTTCTAGTTGGCTGAGAGAGGATCCGGGTCCTTAGAAAGAACAGTAGCCTCGGGTTTTCCTACGGCCACCTTTTCTTATATCTGATGAAGTGGGTTCTAGCCCACGAAAGCTTATGCCCAAATAAATTTGTTAGTCTCTAAGGTGCCACAAGGACTCCTCATTTTCTTTTCTTTCTCAACATCTATGCTCTTGTTCCCCAGACCTCAGCCTTCTGCAGAGCTCCTGGACTGTGGTAGCCTGGGCCCTGAGACTTCCTGTTGTTGCCTTAGAAGGCCAGTATGCCGGGTTGCAGTTCTCATAGGGGCTGGAAGAAGAGTAAGGAGCAGAACATGAAAAATTGCCCCCAATACCAACTTGTTGAAGGATTATGCTACTAGCATGGGTGGGGGTGTGGGGGAGGGGAAATCCTGTGCTGCCACATGCCCCATGTCCATGCATATTTCATTTCAGTTCGTGATTTTTCACTCCAATCACCCAATAAACGAACTCTTCCCTGATCAATACATCCTGTCCCTGGTCAATTTACTTCTGCCCGTGCCCATCTGCAGGGCAGGGCTCTTCTCCCTTCCATTGCTTGGCATCCCTTTGCACTCTGCATGCACAGAAGGCCATTGGCTCTCCAGCTCCGGCTGCTGCACCCGAGTCCTCTACTTCTTACTCCCCCACCCCTTCCGTAAAAACAACTCCTTCTCTGACTGCTAAAGGACCAGCCATTCTTGCTCCCTTCCGCTCTCTCCCCTCCAGAGAAGACATCAATGTCCTTTTCCGTGGGGACCATTTCCAACCTGGGTCCCCTGTCACTGGAGGTTAAAAGCAGTTTGTGTGACCTGGCCCTGATGATGGGGGAATGCATCAATGGAGAAAACAGGATGAAGTGCTTCTGTTCCTTTTTGCTGCTTTCTGAGGTCAGGGAGCCTGTGCACACCATCAGAGTGTTTTACTCAATTATTTGTACTTATGTTGCAGGTTTGGTTGATACAAATGCAGAATAATAGACCAGGTCCTGCTCCCATTGAAGCTGTTGGGAGTTTTGCCATTGACATCACTAGAGCAGGCTTGGGTCCATACTCCTCACTTTTCACAATCTCTCACTCTGGTGTGAATGCACATGTGATAAAATCCTGGCTGTACTGAAGTGGATGGCAAAACTCTCATTGACTTAAATGGGGCCAACATTTCACCCATGTTTACTTAATACCGATGTTGTTTGTATGCATTGAAAAGGTAAATTTTCCATAGTTAATGCTGTACACTAACTTCACTGTAGAGATGGACCTACGATACTTAACTAAATAAATGTCAGGGAAATGAGCCTCTTAAAAGAATTCACACAGCAACCAAATGAGAGGAATGTTTATATATCAGCCAAAATTGGCAAAGGCAGGGCAACATAGTTAAAGGAGAAAAGCCCCATAAATCCTGCAATACCAACGCATAAGGAGGCTCATTAAAGTAGCAGCCCATTATGCTTAGGTATTGCAAGACTAACAGTAGTCTTCCAACTTAATTATATTGAATTTACTTTTGTTAATGTGTGTTATAGGCCTGGCGTTGTTTTTTAGGCATCTTTAATGTGTTAATTTATTTTTATTAATTGATTATAGTCAGGGATGAAAGTAACTTAAAGGACTTAACGGTACTCCGGAGTCCTGAGCAGGGGGTGTGGCCTCATCTGGAAGAGGCGTGGCCTCAACTGGAAGAGCTGGGGCCTTTAAATACCTGGGCCCTTTAAATTAAGATTTAAAGGCCCAGGGGCTCCGGCTGCGGCTGAGAGCCCCGGGGCCTTTAAATCACCCCTAGAGCTTCCAGCTGCAGAAGCAGTTGGGAGCCCCAGGGCTCTGGGACAATTTAAAGGGGCTGGGGCTCTGGCCGCCGCTACCGCAGCAGAGCTCTGGGCCCTTTAAATCACCGATGGAGCCCTGCTGCCCTGGGGTAGCGGCAGCAGTGCTCCAGCGGTGATTTAAAGAGCAAGGGGCTCTCAGCCACAGCCAGTACGCCGTGCCGAACTGGACCGGCTTCCCCAGGCTGGCAATTTAAAGGGCCCGGGGCTCCCTGCAGCGGCTGGAGCCCCGGGCCCTTTAAATCACCGCCGAAGCCCTGCTGCTGCTACCCCGGGGCTCTGGCAGCGGGGCTCGGGAGGCAATTTAAAGGGCCTGAGGCTCCGGCTGCTGCAGGGAGCCCTGGGCCCTTTAAATTGCCAGCCTGGGGAAGCTGGTCCAGTCTGGCACGGTGTACAGGCTCTTGCCGGTACGCCGTACTGGCCCGTACCGGCTTACTTTTACCTCTGATTATAGTTCAAGTTAATCCCTTTGAAAAGAATAATTCCAGATAAACGCGTCATCATTAAAAAGCCAACATTTATCTACAGTCACGGCACAGTTGCGTCTGTGAAATCCCACTATTTCCTTTTATTTAGAATGTGAAATAACTATAGGATTTCAGGTGCCGCAGTGTGACAGCTTTGGCCAAGTGTTGATTTATTTTTTTTGTCATTGAGACCATTCTATTTGAAAACCCTTTTTGAGTCTAATGGAATCTAATTTGTTGTTGGATTGGAGAACTGGGGCTTTCCTTTGCTCTCATGTTCTCTCTTCCTTATACAAGTGTAGAACTAATTTGTGGTAAATTATTTCTAAGTTATATTCTTTTGTGCTCAGAGGTTTCCACCCATGGATGCCTAGGAGCTGAAATGTATTCTTTTTATTTTAGGAAGCTATCATGAAAGGATTACTGCAAGTGTCACACACTTCACAACTTTCTGCAAATGGAAGGACAAATCGTATTGTAGTTAAAGAACAGGATGGGGAAATGAGAGTTGTATTTCTAGCTCTGCCTCAGACTTCCTGTGTGATGTCTGACAAATGAACAAAACCCACATTTTCAAAAATGTCCACTAATTCTGGGCGCTTCTTTCTGTGGGGATCCAACCTGATACAGCTGGGGCATGGGTTTCAGAAGTGCTGAGTACTCACAGCTCCATTTGAATCAATGAGAGTTTCATGTGCTCAGCAGAACACCAGGCTCAATGCATCTCAAGTTAGGCATACAAAATTAGGGGATGCTTTGGAAAATGTTGACCTTCACATTTCTATGCCTCACTCTCCCCATCTGTAAAGTGGGGTTAATATTTACATACTTCAAAGGGGTGCTGTAGGTAACTGATTCTTCTTTCTTTGGATTGATTGTTTGATATGGAAAATGTCAAAGTGATAATATCTTAAAATTAAAACCAACAAGCTCTACATTTCCTTCCTTGGTAATGTAAACAGTTTATTTAATGTAGGACAGCTCTTTTGGCATGTTAAGTATGCCCCTCATTTGTGAAGTGAAAAAGCCTTTAAAAATAAGGGTCCATAAAATGGAAGCTTTGCTCCATAATTTGCTATAAAAGTGAGTTTGTAACAAGGCTTTTCTAATGGTGACGTAGGATTGTTTACATACATCTGACTCTTTCTGTGATTAAATAACTCATTTATCTTAAAACAGAGATGCCAAAATTTAAAACAAGGGCACATTATAATAAAAATCATTAACATTTTTGGGTCTGCCTTCGGCTGCATTGGTGTGCAAGCGGGTAGAGCCACAAAACTGAACATAAGTAGCCTTGTGTGCAATATGACTGCCCAGCCACAATTCTTCCATTGTGCACAAGAGTGCACTAGGGGATACACTTTGCTGATGCACTGGATCGTGGGCTGAAGAGCTGTGACTTATTGGAAAACGGCTGAGGGGCGGTTTCTCAAGCTAACATACACAAATACTGTCCTCAGCACACAGGTACCAACTTTCTAATTTCCCGGGGGTGCTCGACCCCTCCTCTGCCCCAGGCCAGCCCCCAGTCCACCCCTTCCCCCCCTGCTCAGCCCCCACCGCACCTCTTCCTGCCCTGCCCTTGCTCCACCTCTTCCTGCCCCCCCTCCTGCCTCTCCCGCACAGCGCCTCCCGCCTGCCTCTGAACGGCTGATCAGAGGCAGGCAGGAGGTGCTGTGGGGAGAGGGAGGAGGTGATCGGTGTGGCTGAGAACCCACTATTTTTTTTCTGTGGGTGTTCCAGCCCCGGAGCACCCATGGAGTCGGTGCCTATGCCTCAGCAGCAAAGGCAGCCACTGACAAGAGGTGTGAGCAGTTGATGCCTGCTGGAAAGAGCAGCAAACAATGTCCCACTGAGCATGGAGCTAAGCTGCCATGTAAAATCTTGCCCTGCAGTGGCTGTGATTCTTATGAAATGGAGATCCCTACCAATTACCAACAACTCTGCTGTCCCCTGCTGAACAGTCTGCTGGGCACATGGGCAGGATTTGAAAACTCAAATTTTAATGACAACAAATAATTGTTTTCAAATGATGCTATATTAGACTAAAATGCGAGTTTTTTCTATAGTAATAAATGATCACGGTGAAAAGAGTTTGCAGTGTAATTTCATAAACCGGTGAATTCATTACTGTCACTATTTATAGAGGTGCATTTGCCACTCAAAGCAGTGTAAGAAATGGAATGCCCTTCTGTGATACGCTTTTACAGAAAGGGGCATGAGGAACAAAGGGAAGGAATATGTGACCTTCTAACCTTAATCACTGCATACAATTTAACTAGTGGGTGGCATGAGCAAGGCTCTGTTGTTCATTGCTGTGGGTGTTTTTTTGAACATTAGTGACAGAGAGCCACGGGGCTAATGTTTCCATAGTACAGCAAAGACAGAAAGGATACGATGAGTATTGCTGTATTAAAAATGTTGTTACATGTTTGATTTCCCCACAGGAGAAGATGGTTAGGATCAAAATGGCATAACCTTTCCCACAAATAGGCAGATTTAACATGTAATTGTATTCAGACCAGCTGCAGGCATGTACTGTCCCACATAGAATAGAATGTGTTGGGTTATTTGTACTCAGAGCAGGAATTATTTTGGAGGGAATGAGAACTATGGTGGTGACATTTGTGCACATGTCCGCATGCTCACTACTCCCACTCCCCCTGCGGTCATGTTCAGTTAGGACCATGTGCAATAGTAGTCATACATGCCCTGTAGAGAGGTATTACCCTGACAATCTGGAGGAGGCAGAAAGAGGGTTGCTAACTTCTGTTTTGCCTTCTCAATGCTTCCTGCAAATCTTCTGGTTGTGTGTACATCTGGAATATATACATATATGCAACCAAAAATTGGCCCTTAAAGTTAAGGTCGCTCTCTACTGCAGAGGAGAGATATATACTTGCTGAGCTGGGCAGGCATGCTCAAGCTGGGGTCTGATCCAACCTATGCTGAAGTCAATGAGTCTTTCAAATGACTTTAATGGGCATTGGATGAGGTTCCAGGTGCATAGGCAATAAACCTATGATGTGGAACATGTGCACCATGCTTAACAAAGACGACAACCTCTTGTGTCTGCACCCCTTCCCTTATGAGTGTGCTGGAGGGGCATACTGAGAGTGGGAAATAGATATCATTGGGACAATAGTGCTAAGTCTTCATCCATGTGACAGAAATAAAGAAAGTTGTACAGCTGCTGACACATGGTTCCACCTCCAACCTCACAGGATGGTGAGTAGCACAGCATTGCTAAACGGCTCATTATCCCCCCTAGTGCTTTTCCTATAGCATCTCTCTCTGTCCCCATGCAGGAACAGATGCATGAATGTACCTTTTGTGCCCGGTAACTGTATTAGGTATGATAATGCATTAATCTCAGACCCTTCAAATACCTAATGTACTTAGAAAAGTATAAACTAAGGAGAAGGTAAAAAAGATTAACACCCGCATATTGGGTGATGGTAAGTCTGAAATGCAGGGGACTTTAAAATTTCCTTTCTGTGCTTTTTCATTATGCTGAATCTCTCTCTTACCCTTGCTATTTGGTGCATTTGCCATATTATTGTAAGGAATAATCTTTCTCCAGCGGGGACCTAATGGGTCATTTCTATTCCTAACTTCTGTGATGCTAAAGTTAATGGCATTTTATTGCTTCTGTTTCCAGATCATCTCTAATAACTTGGGCTCAGCACATTACAGCTACATATATCATGAAGGAAAATTCCACTGACCATTTTGGTTTTATTTCCTCGTTGTCTCAGAACCCTACTGTCGAAGAACATAGTGTCAAACTATAGATTAAATATGAATCCCTTCTCTTTCTGCCCCAAGATTCGAGTATGGAAACTTGTTTCTCAGGCCAGGTCTACACTTACCCCCTAATTCGAACTAAGGTACGCAACTTCAGCTACGTGAATAACGTAGCTGAAGTTCGAAGTACCTTAGTTCGAACTTACCTTGGTCCACACGCGGCAGGCAGGCTCCCCCGTCGACTCCGCGGTACTCCTCTTGTCTAGCTGGAGTACCGCAGTCGACGGCGAGCACTTCCGGGTTCGACTTATCGCGTCCAGACAAGACGCGATAAGTCGAACCCGGAAGTTCGATCGCTCGCCGCCGAACTACCGGGTAAGTGTAGACCTACCCTTAGTTCTAAAACGGAATTCAGAAAAAGAAACAAAGAGATCATTCTTTCAGATCCAGTTCAAGTAAAGTGGTCAGTTGACAAAGGCCCAATAATAGAATAGTTTCCTGGAGAGGCATGTTATTTAGCAGTCCTTTAGCTAAGGAGTGACCTGTGGAGGTAATACAGCCTGAGAAAAAGTCTAACTTGTCACGTGAACCCTTTCAACATGCAGATTTTTTTGCACATCGAGGTGGTAAGTCAAAGAAATTTAAATTGGAACATTCCAGTAAAGAACATTTCATTCTTCCACAAACACTTTAATTTGACAAGGGTGTATATATATAGTATCAGACACTGCCATTTGCCCCCTGGCCAGTTGACACCCTTGTAACACCATTGATTTCAATTGTAATTTGACGGATGGCAAGACCACAAAGAGATGAAAGCCCTTGGGTTTTGGAACACTGTAAACCCAAGTTTAAGATTCATTGGCATCTGTGGATAGATAATTGGCTACCTCAGCATCAAGACAGCATGGATTATAGAAATTAAAGCTGGTAAAGACCTGTTATTTCATTTAGTCAACCTCTCTGCCAAAACAGGATGGTTCCCTAGAGTACATTTTCTAGTGTTATTTGTCTAGTTACAAAAACTCAGTAATACACTTTGTAAAACTGCTGACTTTTTGTAGGTTAATGGTAAATTCACTTTGTTTATATTGCATTCATTCCCACATAACTAGTTTGCAATGTTTGTTAGGGGTTTAATTCTGCAGCCCTTATTCATATTACATAGAACCAAAGGTGAAAGTAACCCGGTACGCCCCGGTATGGCATACCGGCCGGACCAGCTTCCCCAGGCGGCAATTTAAAGGGTCTGGGGCTCCCAGCAGCAGCTGGAGCCCTGGGACCTTAAATGCTGCCAGAGCCCCACTGCTGGAGCCCCCGGGTAGCGGAGGTGGCTGGGACCCCTGGGGCTCTGGCAGCGATTTAAAGGGCCCGGGGCCCCGCTGTGGTAGCTGCGGCTGGGAGCCCCGGGCCCTTTAATTCACCGCCTGAGTCCCGGCTGCCGCTGTTACCCCGGGGCTCCGGCAGCAGGGCTCAGGTGGCGATTTAAAGGGCCCGGGGCTCTGGTGTGGTAGCTGTGGCCAGAGCCCCGGGCCCTTTAAATGGCCCCTGAGCCCTGGTGCTTTCAGCCGACTCTGCAGCTGGTAACTCCAGCAGTGATTTAAAGGGCTCCCAGGTGCCACTACTGGAGCCAGAGTCTGGGGCCCTTTAAATCTTGATTTAAAGGGCCTGGGGCTCTAAAGGTACTGCCCCTTCTGGCTGAGGCCCCGCCTCTTCCAGTTGAGACCCCACCCCTTGCTCAGGACTCTGGTGTACCAGTAAGTTCTTTAAGTTACTTTCACCCCTGCATAGAACTTATGCAAGTATTCCCAGTAGGATTGCCAGGTGTCCGGTTTTTGACTGGAATGCCCGGTTAAAAAGGGACCCTGGCGGCTCTGGTCAGCACTGGCAACTGGGCTGTTAAAAGTCCTGTTGGCGGTGCTGCAGGTCTAAGGCAGGCTCCCTACCTGGCCTGGCACCGCGCTGTGCCTCGGAAGTAGCCACAAGGTCTGGTTCCTAGGCAGGGGGGGCACGGGTCTCCACACGCTACCCCTGCCCTGAGCACTGGCTCCGCACTCCCATTGGCCAGGAATAGTGTGACCAGATGCCCCGATTTTATAGGGACAGTCCCGATTTTTGGAGCTTTTTCTTACGTAGGCACCTATTACCCTCCACCCCCTGTCCCGATTTTTTACACTTGCTATCTGGTCAACCTAGCCAGGAACTCCCTGCTGGCCGCTTCTGGGATGTAGAGTGGAGCCAGGACAGGCAGGGAGCCTGCCTTAGCCCCACTGCGCTGTTGAACGGGAGCCACCCAAGGAAGCCCACATCCCAACCCCCTGCCCCAGCCCTGAGCCACCCCCCAAACCCAGAGCCCCCTCCAGCATCCCAACCCCCTGCTTCAACCCACAGACCCCCACCATATTCCAAATCCCTCAGCCCCACCCCCCAGCCTGGAGCCACCTCCTGTACCCCAAACCCCTTATCCCTAGCTCTACCCCAGAGCCTGCACCCCCAGCCAGAGCCTGCACCCCAACTCCCAGCCCCAGCCTAGAGCATTCTCCCGCACCCTGAACCCCTCATTTCTGGCCCCACCCCAGAGCCCGCACCCCCATTTAGAGCCCTCACCCCCTCCCACACCCCAACCCTCTCCCCCAACCCAGTGAAGTGAGGGAGGGTGAAAGGGAGCGAGCCATTGAGGGAGGAGGAATGTAGTGAGCAGGGAGTGGGGCCTCAGGGAACGGGCAGGGCAGGGGCAGGGCCTCGGGGAAGGGGTAGGGCTAGGGTGTTCGGTTTTGTGCAATTAGAAAGTTGGCAACTCTAATTCCCACAGATGTTACTCCAGGAGGAGTACTGGTGTGAATGAGTGCTGTTTATAGTGATAAAAGACTGCAGATTCAGATCCTTAGATTGTAAGCTTTTTGAGACATGGACTTGTCTTACTATCCATCTGTAAAGCACCTGGCTGGCACACATGGGGCAGTGTATAAATAACATTACTGTTCAAATGATCCTAACTCAGAAGGGTAGTATTTTAAGCTGGCAGCTGATGCTGAAGGAACAACTGGGAGATCTGTGCTTTGGTATCCAAGATAAGTGATATTACCGTTGTTCAAATGAAGGCTACTGCTCTGAAATGTAGCTGACTGTAGCCCTTCCTCAGGAGCACCCAGTCAGGGAGCAGGGAAGGTAATGGATAGCCAGAGGGGGTGGAGCCACTCTAAGCTGCATGATCACCCTCTCTGCTTGGTACAACGTATAGCCCAGAAAATCTGTAGTATGAATGCTGCTCAGAGCAGCATTAACTTCAGCTACAGTCTGTGACCATCAATGGAGAAGTCACATTATTCTTTATTTTACTTTTATTAATTATTTGTATTATGGTAGCGACTGGAGGCCCATGCAGAGATTGGGGTCCCATTCTACTAGACACTGTAATACACATAGTAAGACACACTCCCTACCCCAAAGAGCTTGTAGTCTAAACAGATGAGACAGACAAAGGGTAGGAGAAAGGAGGTATTATCATCCCTATTTTACATTTAGGAAACAGAGGCAAGTACTGTACTGAGCATAGGTAATTGCAGGGCCAATGGCAGCATACCAACAGTATCAGACTGCTGTGCTGCCAGTACTAGAGGGGAAAGTGTATAATTGCACACATTATGCCCATATTGAAATGACCTGGGGTGTGTTTTTAATTCCTCCCTGTGAATATTGACTTTCCATGAAAACTGGAAGGATGGGGAGGTGGCGCAGTGTGAAAGGAACAAGCCATTTATATTGAGCGGTACTGGTAGCACCTTCTCTTCTGCACATTTTTGCACAGGAGGAGGGGAACTATGTGCGCTTGAGATCTTACAGACAGGGAAAGAAATTCCCTGTGGTTGGCATGAGTTATCCTACTGAGTGGAATAGCACAAGTTGTTCTGCCTCCCACTCTTGTAACATTCTAGTGCACAACACAGACAGTTCCACATCCTGCAAAGCAGTGATGCAGTTCACTGTTCCACAGTGTCAATTTTTGTATCTAATTTCAGCATTCTCAAGGTGAATTGCTATAATGATCTTTTGTACTGCAGTGTACATAAATCTTCAAGCTGTTTTAACTTCCTTGTTTCCTGCATTGCAGCTACCACGTGTTGCTATTTAGCTGTATCTTTTCACACACACACACACACACACACACACACACACTATAGAAATTGTTGCTGATTTACTTAATAATGGCCTCTTTGGATAGACCCTCACATTTACAGATACAGTTCTCTCAAGGCAAATAAAGTTCTGTACTGACTCACCCAACATTTGGCAGCATTGTCAAATTGTCTGAAAATTATCAAAACGGTAATTGCTCCACACCAGCATTAAATGTTTCAATAGAAGTGACCGTTGGATCATCTTCCACTCAAAAGATGTGTAATTTTTTCCACCCACGTGTAGCTGGTGACTTAGCAAAAGAAGCAAGTCTGAAATGCCTCAAACCAATGCGACCATGGTGTTGATGGTATCTGAGGTGCAGAGGGAGGAGAGAGCCCCAAATATACTCCCTCATCCTCATTTTGCAGGATAATGTGATCAGATAACACACACAAAGCTACGAATACTACTGGCAAAATTCATACTTGCTCTGACTCCCTGATCTTAATAGCTCAGGTTTAGCATACTATTACTCATTTACAATATTTCTTCTGTACACAATATACACACACAACAGATGATGGAAAATTCCACTGTTCACCTTCTTGCCTCAGGCTCCATAGTTGCTTAAAGAAAGAGTGTCAAATTACAGAGAACAACAAGCAGGGCTGAAAATAAAGAGCAAATCCTATTGATTTACTATAAAGCCAAGAAAAAAGTTTGAGATGTTTGTCACAGAAGAACTGTATCTGTATGAAAAAGTTTCAGCACGTTATGTTTTCTGATCTCTCTACTTTTTATGTTGTAGTCCTGAGACTAGTCATGGGATATACACCATTTCTCTACCCATGGGAAATGATTTTCCCTTATGCCACTGCTATATACAGTGCATCCAAATACTACAATAATATTGCCATATAAATGCTATAATAAAAAAGACTTTAAGGAAGTTCTGCTACTTCATGAAAACTAGGAGGATATCTGCTTTGTTCAGTAGAGTTCAAGAAGTGTGTGTGAAGACATTAAATAATCCTGTTGAAGTGATGTGCAGGATAAAGTACTGAAGGGTGAACCACAACTAGTTTGGAATTTGGGTTTGTATCGGATTAAATCCCTTAGAGTACAGTTGTACTCTTAAAAGGGACTGTGCAAAAATAGCACTTATATCAAAAGAGAAGATGTGTTGACTATTCAGTCATAATTTGTTTTTACTCCTGCTAGCCCTAGCTCTGCAGAACTAACATAAATGAAAAGGAAGGCTGAATGGTGTCTATTTCATCTTGTGTATCACAAGGAGTTTTTGACCAGGTTCATACCTGTTAACTCTATGCAAACTCACTGAATGCAATGCTCAGATGTTTCTAGGGGCATAGTAAGCCCTGCACCAGCTTTATACAGGTAATGATGCATATAAGCTGAAAAGAATCCAGTTTGACTCTCAGAGCCCAGGCTTTTTGCAGGACTGGAGGTTTGAAGAAACATGTTTTTACTTGTAAACTGAGCTCATTCACTAGGAAAATCATTGAGACACAATAAACATGGAAACCTACAATGCCATTTTGAGATGCGCTTTTTAGAGTAGAATCCCACTTAAAAGTTAAGACTCTTATTCATAGTTTCACCCCCTTGATTCTTCCAAATTTACCCAAAAGAATTGGTAGATATATTCTTCTTATCTTCGTCCAATGAGGATGATGAAATATACTGCACTGTAGATTCATTAAAAAATTCAGTTGCCTTTAGTAACTCAGTCTGTGTTCAATGTAAGATCTGTTTGAATATATAGCCACGGCTTGTGAAAATGCAGTACTTCTGTAGACACACATCATATTACCATAAACTGTATCAGAGAATTCTATTTTTTACCTGTCTTGATATTTTAAAAGCATAACAAAAATCAAGATATTAAAGTACAATAATCATTTATTTAGCGTGAGTGTACATTATACTGCACCCTCTGAGAAGTTTGGCAAACAAATAATAGCAACTTGTCTTAAGGAGCTTACAGTTTAACAGAACAGGTACAAAACAGAACAAAGCACAGAGGGAGCACAGTGTAGTGTATATTCATTTTTGGCTGGCAGCTTCTTGGGTGCAGAACTGGTGGGGTTTAGAAGTTTTTTTTTTTAAGGAGGAAAGGGAGGGAGTTTGGTGGGCACTGACTGGCAGGTTGTTCTAAACTTACTTAAGCTATGTACCTAGAGAACACTGGCTTACGTTGCTTTCCATCTTTGTATTTTTGTATTTGTGGAAATATCATGCTGTGGTTTTTTTCCCTGTAGTCATTGCAATGATTTATATCTGGAATGTTTTTATTTTTGGTGATTATTTTTTTCTACCTGCACACTTATTCACTGCAACACTTTCTTCATTTTCTCTTCTGTGCTCATGTTAGAGATAAAACAAACATTGAGGTGATCTTGGTTTTGCGAAATCTAGGTCAGTTTTTGTATTTGCAAAACCAAAACCAGGGATGGCTTTTGGATCGGGGTTCCATTTAATTCAAATTCCAAAAGTTCAGGGATGAGCTGGATTGTTTTGGTTTATCCCAAAGTCATATTTTTGTGGTCCATCTTGCGCGCTGCCTCTCTGTCTCTCCAGCCATCCAGGGTATTTATAGGGTACCCATCACTGTAGTATTTAAGCACAGCATACCAGCTTTATTTATGTCAGTACTAAATCATCTGGTGGATTCCCCCACACCAGGAGCTTTCTCAGCTGACTGTTTAAGCCAGGTTTTTGGCTCCTTTGTACTACTGAAGCATTGCAAAGGGCGCAGATTCTGGTTTAGGATCTGATCTGTATCTCCCGCTTTCATCATTAGTTGCTTGCTACCAGAGCATCCAGGATTAGAAATGATTGCAGTAAAACAATGAGACTTCATATTATCTCAGTAAATGGTGGGCTGGTGCCTTCAACGGAGGAAGAAGGTTTTCCCCTTCCCACCAGCATCACTTCAGTCTTGCCTAATTGCAGTTTGAGCTGTTCAACTCTTCTTTATCTATGTGCTAGTCTCTTGCAGCCATTGTGACATTTTTGTAACACCATTGATTGTGTTTGTTGAGGAGAAGAGATACAGCTTAGTATCTTCTGAATATATGGGTAATAGAGACCACAAGTATCTGACAATTTGTGCAAGTGATTTTTGTTTTGCAGAATAAGGGCTTGTCCAGATATGAGTCTCATTTTATCCAAAACTCCAAATTTTTTCATTCTTTCTGTTTTGAAGTGCCCGTGTGGCACTTCTAAGCTCTGAAACAACACTAGAAAGGCTTTCTTGATGAATTTCCAATCCAAGCAAGAAGCAGTAGTTACCAAAAATTACACAATAGTTCTGGAAGACCAGTACAGCACAGCTTCCTAGCTATCTGTTTTCAGTACCATCTTATGAAACATCTATAAGAAAGATAACTTCTTTGAAGGATAAAAAGATGTTTCTAAATATGTAAATTTGTATATGAATGTGTGTAATAATGTCCTTGGTCATGTCATCTGTGAGGACTGAACCCAGGACGACTTGCTCTGAAAGCATTAGCCTCTACTGTGGGTTACGTGTGCATAAACAATTTGAAAATATTTAGAATATTCATAATTTTACGTCTATTCAGATTACATTGATATGACTTTGTGGACCCCATTCCTGCATAGCATAACTCTGCTGTAGTCAATGAAGTTACTGCAGGGTAGAATTTGGCTTAGTGAGTTTATAATGTGAACATTTATAAATGTATGTATTTAATAAAGAAATAAAGAGTGGTGTGATTTTTTTCCAAGACAATCAAGGACTAAATCCTGCCCTGGCTGGCCCAGTGAGAGGGTACAGACAAGCTGCTGGGTGAATACTCCTATGTCATGCCAGGACAGGATTCCTGAAGCCTGTGGAATGCACAATGTGGGATGCATAATGCTGCTTCTCTGAGCTGCAGCAAAACACGTCCCCAGCTGGCACTTGCTGCTGCCTGTGGCTTACTCACCAGCCAATCTGTAAGGAGTAGGGCATAGACATACCCCCTAACCTAATGACCACATTCCCTGGCATAATCTGACAATTTTTCCAAATACTCTCTCTTCCTAACAGATCCTGACCTGCTCCCTTTGCCCTCCTCCCTGCTCCTTTGGCACAATTACAGTTTAAAGTGGGATGTATCCCTAGATCTCTATAGTGGGATGAGAGACCTCTGTGTAGATATTTGTCACCTAAAGGGGCTCAGTGACAAGAAGTGGCTGAGGAGCTCTTGCTTTAAATGAAACTAGGGAGGTGGTGCGGGGAGGGGGGGGCAGAAAGACGATCTCAAGTTCTATTGAAAAGAACATTTGGAGGGAGGAAAATTGACCCCGGAAACCTTGATATTCCACTTAGTGAAGTTAGAACATTTTCCCCTAAGGGTTAGTCAGAAATGGACTCTGTTCAACCAGTAGGGATTTGTATTTCTTTGACTTTTGTTGTTATTTTGTTCATCTGTTTGCAAGCTTATGAGACTATATTTTGGTATAATTAATAATATAATTAGCATGTGTGCATGTTGGAATTAAATATTTTTCTGAATTAACCTGGGTTTGAGGCAGGGGCGGCTCTATGTATTTTGCCACCCCAAGCACAGCAGGCAGGCTGCCTTCAGCGGCATGCCTGCGGGAGGTCCGCCAGTCCTGCGCCTTCAGCGTACCCGCCGCCGAATTGCCGCCGAAGCCACGGGACCGGCGGACTTCCCACAGGCATGCCGCCGAAGGCAGCCTGACTGCCACCCTCGTGGCGACCGGCACGGCTCCCCCCATGCCTTGCCATCCCAGGCACGCGCTTGGGGCACTGGTGCCTGGAGCCACCCCTGGTTTGAGGATTGTTCTGGGCAAGTCTACACAGTTAAAAAACCCAACCCTGTGGCAGTGAGTGTCAGAGTCTGAGTCAAATGACTGGTGTTCGTGCTGCAAAGCTAAAAAGAGCAGTGTAGATATTCAGGCCTGGGCTGGAGCCCGGGCTCCAAGATCTTCTCCCTCACTGGGTTTCAGAGCCTGGGCTCCAGCTTGAGCCCAAATGTCTACATTGCTATTTTTAGCCCAGCAGCGCAGGCCCAAGTCAGGTGATCTGGAATTTGAGACTTGCTACTGTGGGTCTTTTTGTTGTTGCTTCTGTGTAAATGCACCCAATGGTGATTTAAACTACTGGGATAAACAATTTGGGTTATTTTAGGTTTACATATTCAGATTATTACACCCCGTGATGCAGTTTATAATCAGCAAAGCCCATCGCTAGTACCCACAGACTAAGACAAACATCTGTAAAACCAGGAAGTTTCATTGTGCAGACAGAAGTGGTGGGAGACCTCATTTTATTATCCACAATTATTTTTATAGCTTTCATAGTATTGGTGGCACTTCTTTACAGAGTGCACAATCTGCAGCTGTTGTCAACACACAACACAACATTTACATGAGGTCTGTGTAAACAAAAGGTTTGTGCTGAAATACAATAGGCTCCATCACAGAGCCAGCATGGCCTATTTTTGTGACCAGTAGCACATTCATGTTTTCAGAAGAGTGTGGCGGGCGCCAGCAATTTTTCAAGGCTTATTTATTATTTGTACATTAAATAATATGAAAAACATCATATTTAATATTACATAATATATGAATCCAGAGAGAAGAGAGAAGCCGGAGAGAAGCCGTGAGGACAGAGAACTCTGGCACCCGCAGCCCCGGAGTACTCTGTCCCCAGCAGGCGCGGGGCTCCGGCTTCTCTCCCCTGCTGGGCACTAGGTGGGCCCTGCGCCTGCCGGGGACAGAGAACACTGGCACCCACAGCCTGCAGCCCCGGAGTTCTCTGTCCCCAGTAGGTGCGGGGCCGCGGCTTCTCTCCGGCTTAAGCTGCGGCCCCGCGCCTGCCTGGGACCGAGAACACTGGCGCCCGCAGCCCCGGAGTTCTCTGTCCCCGGCAGGCGCGGGGTCGTGGCTTCTCTCTGGCTTAAGCTGCGGCCCCGCGCCTGCCAGGGACCAAGAACACCGGCGCCCGCAGCCTGCAGCCCGGGAGTTCTCTGTCCCCGGCAGGCGCAGGGCCACAACTTCTCTCCCCTGCTGGGCACTAGGCGGGCCCTGCATCTGCCGGGAACAGAGAACACCGCACCCGCAACCTGAGTTCTCTGTCCCCGTCAGGCGCGGGGCTGTGGCTTCTCTCCCCTACTGGGTACTAGGCGGGCGCACATAAATGTTGTGCCCGCAGGCACCATGTTGGGGACCACTGGCCTATTGGATGAGGCACTAGAATAGGACTCAGGAGATCTCAGTTCTATTCCCAGCTCTGCTACAGCCCTTATTCGTGATTTCAGTTAAATCCCTGTGCCTCTATTTCCCCTTCCCTTGTCTATTTAGACTGTAAGCTCTTTGGAGCAGGGACTCTCTCCCACTATGTGTTTGAATAGTGTCTAGCAGAATGAGGCCTCTACGCACTGTCACAATACATAATAATCCTCAACCCCTTTCAGTTTAATAAAAAATTCTTCGCAACTGCCTCACAAGTGACAATTGCCACTACGCAATTGTCTCCCAGGACATGGGGTTCCCTGACTCAGTCCCAGCTTCTGAAAGCCTCCTTTGCTCCCCAAACATATACACAATGATTCTATATAACATAATCAAGAAAATTTACAAACATGGGCTCAATATATTTGCTTGTCTATCTTTTACGTAATAAAGAAAAAATATTGATCTTGTACTCACATGTCATGCATAGACAACCTAAAATTCTGGTATTTCCTAACTTTTAAATGCTTGATTTTGCAACCTTAACATTCTTTTTCATGTAGTTTTTGCTGTGTAATTTCCTAGGTTTTTAAACAAGCAAACTGAAAAATAAAATAAATCTGTCCTGTGGTATCATATTGGCCAAAACAAGTCATCAGCAGAGTTAAAATCTTTAGCTCCACCACACAGGCACCTTTCTGCCGTGTAGAGTTAATGGAATAATGGATAGCTGTAGTGGGTTGTTATATTTTGTGTGGACCAACACTAAAAGCAGATGAGACACAAACTTTGCCAAAAGAAGAACAGGAGTACTTGTGGCACCTTAGAGACTAACAAATATATTAGAGCATAAGCTTTCGTGGACTACAGCCCACTTCTTCGGATGCAGTGGGCTGTAGTCCACGAAAGCTTATGCTCTAATAAATTTGTTAGTCTCTAAGGTGCCACAAGTACTCCTGTTCTTCTTTTTGCGGATACAGACTAACACGGCTGCTACTCTGAAACTTTGCCAAGGGGCTCACAGATATTTGCTGACATCAGGTGAATGGTGAGAATCTTGGGTTCTATTCCGAGCTCTGGAGTGGGGTGTGCTCTGCTGGGTACAGACTCGTATGCTTGTTTCCCCTAAAGCTTGACCCTTTATTTTCCATCCCTTCCAACTTGTCCCTGTTCCAGTCCTGTCTCTTCCCTACTCCTGGCTCCTTGTCCCTGTCCTATTCTTTGCTACATAGGCTTCTCATTGCAGTCCCAGTCTCCTTACCCAGCCAGTCCCAGTTCTCCCCCTCCCAAATCTCTTGTCCCCCCACTCCCTCACTGATTTGCAGTCCCAGTCTCCCTCTCTGGGTTTCTCGTCCAATCTCAATCTCCCCCACCCCCTCTACCTGGTTCCTTGTCCCAGTCTTCCCATCCTTGGCTCTTTGTCTCAGTCTTTTGATTCAGTCAGTCCCAGTTCTCCCTCCACACCCCAGCTCCTTGTCAGATCTGTCTCCCCTCACCTCCTTCCCATCTCACACTGGTTCCTACTCCAGGTCCCTTCATCCAGCCAATCCCAGTCTACTACCCTCCCTCCACTTTTGTCCGATCTCAATGTCCACCTTCCTCCCCCCGATCCCAGCCAAGTCCCAGACTCCTTGCCAAACCATTGCCAGCATCCCTCCCCAGAGCTCCCATTCTCCTTATACAACCAGTCCCAGCCTTCTGCTCCCAGTCCTATACTCCTTGCCCAAACAGTTCCAGTCCACCCTTCTCTGTCCTTGGCTCAAAGTCCGAGCCTTTCTTCTCCTGCCTGGCTTCCAGTCCCAGCCCCCCTTCCCCTGGCTTCCAGTCCCCTTGCCCAGTCAATTCCAGTTTTCATCTCTCCAATTCCCAGTCTCCTCCCTAACTCCCAATCCCAGTTTCTCAATTCCCTCCAGTCCCAGTCTCTCCAGACTTCTTGTCCCAATCTACTCCCTTCCTTTTTGGTTTAGCATTTGTTCACTCTGCATTTGATCAGAAAATGTCTTCCTTCACAGTGCTGGGGTGCCAGCCAGGGGATTATTGAGAGCCCAGGAGGGACAGGCTCCCTGCTCTAAATTCTGGTGCTTGGCCCCCACCCCAGCAGAAAGTGACAATTACAGGGAAAGTCCAGCTTCACCTGTAGTCTGTGGCTGGAGCATGCTCAGTTGCTCGGTGAGGATTGGCGGGTGGGGATCAGAATGGTGCATGCATCGCCTGATTAGCAGTAGGAGCTGGGAGGGGATGGCGGATGCCCAGTGAGGACAGAAGCTTGGGAGAACTGCTAAAATCTAAGAAGTCTTGACAGATCATATCTGAACATATTTTTCAAAAGTTTAAAACTTGGCCAGATTAGCAGCTCTAATACTGCCTTGCCTGCACTCTGCCCAATGATCTGTTTCACTGGGACCAGACCACTCTAACATTCCAAAGTTCGGAGCCACTTCCAGTTAAGCAAGCAATCAAACAATAATACACTTGGCAGCAAAATGATTCCTTCCTCCCTCCGTCCCTCAACATGGCATTTCTGTTATCTCCCCAACTCCCCTCACAAAAAAATCTACCTTGATTTGAGGAGCAGAACAGAAAATATTCAGCCTAATCCCATGACAAATTTAAAGTTTGATATTTTTCAACCCACGATGGTTAGAATAGAGGCTTTATATTGTTGGAAAAAAGGATATTCCCTGCTTTTCCACAGGACAGAGAACACTTGCTTCTAGAGCTGGGAGATTCCAAGATAACAGGCCATAATAATGTAACAGAATTATATGTAGAAAACAGATCATTCCTAGAGGTTTCTATACTACATGCTTTTTTATTTTTTTCTCTCTCTGAGTCCTGTACAGTTAGACTGGCCATATAGAGATAGGAAAAAATAGTACCAAATGTTTAAAACTCTCCAAAATATTTCTAAAAGCTTTTCCTGAAAAATGTGGCCTATAGAGAATAAGAGGGCATGGTATTTATTGGCACTCTTTTAGAAAGAGTGGCATCACTTGTGATGTCTGTGCTGCCCTCAAGCAGAGAGGTGTGTGTGTGTGTGTCTATCCCTCAGGTATGGGGTGGAGCATGTTGCAGTATTGCCAACTGTAAGCATTCAAAAATTGTGAGTCAGGCCCCCAAAATCATGAGTTTGGCTTAAAAACCATTACTTTTTAAAAATAATAAATGTGGGATACTTTTTATTTGCCTCTGGTTTCTGAGCCTTTAGGGCATGGTTGCTTCTTGTTTTCAAGCTTTTCTCTGCAACCATGAAGGCTAGAAACTTCCTTCACTTGCAATTTTAAGAAAAATACTAAATATTGTGAGATGTGAAATAAAATCATGAGAGTTGGCAACACTGCATCTATGTAGCCACCAAGCAGAGGGATGTGTAGGGGAGAATGAGGTGTGTGTCTGGGCCTCAGATAAAGAGGGGGACACATACACAGGAGCCTGATGTAGAGGGATGGATGTGTATGCATGAGGCTGACCTGCAATAGAATGTGTGTGTGGCACTCAGGCATAGTGGAGGGGTGTGTGTGTGACTTAGAGAGGAGAGTATAGCAGTATAGAGTTAGGGGTAAATGTGCAGGTGGGCCTGATGCTTATGGGTAGGGAGTGTGTGGACCACAGGCAGAGGTGTGCACTTGTGGGCCTTGGGCATAGCAGTGGGGAGGGGGTGTTGGTGGGGAAGGGTCCTCAGGCACAGGCTTCTATGGGATGGCCTTAAGTGCAGAGTGTGTGTGGGGTAGGTGAGAGGGCCTCTGGCACAGGGCTTTTTGGAAAATGAATGGGACCTCAGACACATGTGCGATTATGTATGTGAGAACCAGGGCCGGCTCTAGGCACCAGCAAAACAAGCTGGTGCTTGGGGCAGCACATTTTTAGGGGCAGCATGGCCGGCACCAGAATGCCACCCCTAAAAATGTGCCCCGGCCGCCCTAGCTCACCTCCGCTGCTGCCGCTCGCGCACCGCTGCTCCCCCTCCCACCCAGGCTCTCAAACCTGGGAGGGAGGGGGAGATCCCGAGCGGCCGCGGCGCGCGAAACAGCTGATTCGCGCACCGCTACTCACCCTCCCTCCCAGGTTTGAGAGCCTGGGACGGAGGGGGAGACTCCGAGTGGCCGCGGCATGCGCCCCGCTTCTCCCCCTCCCTCCCTCTTAGGCTTGAGAGCCTGGGGGGAGGAGGCAGGGCTGGGGATTTGGGGAAGGGGCGGAGCTGAGGCGGGGCCGGGGATGGGGTAAGAAAAAAAAGGGGGGGGCGGCCAAAATTGTTTCTGCTTGGGGCGGCAAAAATCCTAGAGCCGGCCCTGGTGAGAACCTCAGGCATAAGTATTAAGAACATAAGAATGGCCGTACTGGGTCAGACCAAAGGTCCATCTAGCTCAGTATCCTGTCTTCTGACAGTGGCCAGTGCCAGATGCTTCAGAGGGAATAAACAGAATAGGCAAATATCGAGTGATGCATCCCTTCTTGTCCAGTCCCAGCTTCTGGCAATCAGATACTTAGGGACACTCAGAGCATGGGGTTGTGTCCCTGACCATCTTGACTAATAGCCATTGATTGACCTATCCACTGATGGAATGTATCTAATTCTTTTTTTAACCTAGTTATACTTTTGGCCGTCACAACATCCTGTGTGACAGACCCAGACCAGTGGGGTACAGAAGTCTGGTAGAGAGCAAATATACTGGTCATTGGATGAGTAGTTTTCTGTTCCCTGAGTGACCAGAGAAGGGGCTGCACTAGAGTAATCAGGAACCTGCTAGAACCAGTTAAGACAGGCAGGCTAATTAGGACACCTGGAGCCAATTAAGAAGAAGCTGCTAGAATTAATTAAGGCAGGCTAATCAAGGCACCTGGGTTTTAAAAGGAGCTCTGTCATAACTATAAAGGGAAGGGTAATAGCTGTCCTGTGTACAGTACTATAAAAATCCCTCCTGGCCAGAGACTCCAAAATCCTTTTCCCTGTAAAGGGTTAAGAAGCTCAGGTAACCTGGCTGGCATCTGACCTAAAGGACCAATAAGGGGACAAGATACTTTCAAATCTTGGGAGGGGAAGGCTGTTGTTTGTGTTCTTTGTTGGGGAGTGTGTTCGTTCTCGGGACTGAGAGGGACCAGACATCAATCCAGGTTCTCCACATCTTTCTAAGCAAGTCTCTCCTATTTCAAACTTGTAAGTAAATAGCCAGGCAAGGCGTGTTAGTTTTCCTTTGTTTTTCTCAACTTGTAAATGTACCTTTTACTAGAGTGTTTATCTTTGTTTGCTTCAGCTTGCTGTGTGAGTGTGAGGAGCTGGGAGCAAGAGGCGCAAGGAGCTGAGAGGGTGTGCTGCTGGAGGACTGAGGAGCACAAGCTTTATCAGACACCAGGAGAAAGGTCCTGTGGTGAGAATAAGGAAGGTGTTTGGAGGAGGCCATGGGGAAGTAGCTCAGGGAGTTGTAGCTGTCATGCAGCTGTTACAGGAGGCAGTACAGACAGCTGCAGTCCACAGGGCCCTGGGCTGGAACCCAGAGTAGAGGGTGGGCCCGGGTTCCCCCCAAACCTCCCAATTGACCTGGACTATGGGTTCTTCCAGAGGGGAAGGTCTCTGGGCTGTTCCCCAACCCACATGGTGAATCTCTGCAGCAAGAAAATCTGCCAATAAGCGCAGGACCCACCAAGATAGAGGAGGAATTTTGTTACACCTGGCAATGAGTTCCACCAGGTTGACACTGCGTTCTGTGAAGAAATACTTCCTTACACTTGTTTTGAATCTGCTATTAATTTCATTGAGTGAGCCCTGATTCTTATGGTATGTGAATAGTCACTTTCTCCTCATACAATTTTAGCACCTGCAAGTCTGCTCAATCCTACTTCTTGTTCACCCAATCGCTCAGACAAACAAGTTTATTTACATTTGCAGGAGATAATGCTGCCTGCTTCCTGTTTACAATGTCACCTGAAAGTGAGAATAGGCATTCTCATGGCACTGTTGTAGCTGGCATCACAAGATACTTACGTGCCAGATGCGCTAAAGATTTATATGTCCCTACATGCTTCAACCACCATTCTAGGGGACAAGTGTCCATGCTGATGACGGGTTCTGCTCGATAACAATCGAAAGCAGTGCAGACAGATGCATGTTCATTTTCATTATCTGAGTCAGATGCCACCAGCAGAAGGTTGATTTTCCTTTGTGGTGGTTTGGGTTCTGTAGTTTCTGCATCGGAGTGTTGCTCTTTTAAGACTTCTGAAAGCATGTTCCACATCTCGTCCCACCCAGATTTTGGAAGGCACTTCAGATTCCTAAACCTTGTGTCGAGTGCTATAGCTATCTTTAGAAGTCTCACATTGGTACCTTCTTTGTGTTTTGTGAAATCTGCAGTGAAAGTGTTCTTAAAATGAACAACGTGCTGGGTCATCATCTGAGACTGCTATAACATGAAATATATGGCAGAATGCAGGTAAAACAGAGCAGGGGACGTATAATTCTCCCCCAAGGAGTTCAGTCACAAATTTAATTAACACATTATTTTTTTAATGAGCGTCATCAGCATGGAAGCATGTCCTCTGGAATAGTGGCTGAAGCATGAAGGGGCATATGAATGTTTAGCATATCTGGCACATAAATACCTTGCAATGCTGGCTACAAATGTGTCATGAAAATGCCTGTTATCACTTTCTGGTGACATTGTAAATAAGAAGTGGGCAGCATTATGTCCTGTAAATGTAAACAAACTTGTTTCTCTTAGCCTTGGTCTACACTACGAGTTTAGGTCGAATTTAGCAGCGTTAGATTGATTTAACCCTGCACCCGTCCACACAACAAAGCTATTTTTGTTGACTTAAAGGGCTCTTAAAATTGATTTCTGTACTCCTCCCCGACGAGGGGATTAGTGCTGAAATCGACCCTGCTGGGTTGAATTTGGGGTAGTGTGGACACAATTCAACGGTATTGGCTTCCGGGAGCTATCCCAGAGTGCTCCATTGTGCCCGCTCTGGACAGCACTCTCAACTCAGATGCACTGGCCAGGTAGACAGGAAAAGCCCATTTTGAATTTCATTTCCTGTTTGGCCACCGTGGCGAGTTGATCAGCACAGGTGACCATGGAGTCCCAGAATCGCAAAGGAGCTTCAGCATGGACCAAACGGGAGGTACTGGATCTGATAGCTGTATGGGGAGATGAATCCGTGCTATCCGAACTCCGTTCTAAAAGACGAAATGATTAAGTGCAGCCAGACACAAGGGTGGTTAGAAGAGCGCAGCAGGGCGCGCTGCGCATCAGAGAAGCTTTGAAAAACCAGTTTCATGAATGGCCAGGCTATGGTGTAAAAATTCTGTTTGTTTCTCCTTGATGAAAACCCGCCCCCCCGGGTTCACTCTACTTCCCTGTAAGCCAACCTGAACTGCCCTCCCCTCCCCCTTTGATCTTTGCTTGCAGAGGCAATAAAGTCATTGTTTCAAATTCATGCATTCTTTATTAATTCATCACACAAATGGGATAACTGCCAAGGTAGCCCGGGAGGGGTGGGGGAGGAGGGAAGCACAGGGGTGGGGTAGTTGTAGGGGCACCCCCTAGAATGGCATGCAGCTCATCATAGAAGCGGGATGTCTGGGGCTCTGACCCGAAACGTCCGTTTGCCTCTCTGGTTCTTTGGTAGGCTTGCTTGATATTCCAGGCAGGACTGAATCTCCATTAGACGAAACTTAAAGAAGGGAATGACCTTGAGTCACTCCCATTTATGTCCAGGTGCCCCCAACTGACCTCACCGAGGCCGGCCAGGAGCACCCATGTCTGCCCAGGCACCCCCGACTGACCTCACCGAGGCCGGCCAGGAGGAACCAGGAGACAGCAGCAGACGGTACAATATGGCTGCTAACAGTCTTTGCTAACTTGCAAAGGCAAGGAGCTGCTGCTGTGTAGCACTGCAGTACCGCGTCTGCCAGCAACACCCAGGAGACGTAGGATGACAGTGAGCTGAGCGGGCTCCATGCTTGCCGTGGTATGTCGTCTGCACAGGTAACCCAGGAAAAAAGGCGAGAAACTATTTTTTTGCCATTGCTTTCACGGAGGGGAGGGAGGCCCTGACGACATGTACCCAGAACCACCCGCGACAATGTTTTTGCCCCATCAGGCATTGTGAGCTCAACCCAGAATTCCAATGGGCGGCGGAGACTGTAGAAACTGTGGAATAGCTACCCACAGTGCAACTCTCCGAAAGTCGATGCTAGCCTCGGTACTGTGGACGCTCACCACCGACTTAATGGTCTTAAGTGGGGACACACACAATCGACTGTATCAAATCGATTTCTAAAAAATTGACATATTAAATCGACCTAATTTCTTGGCTGATCAAGAAGTAGGACTGAGTGGACTTGTAGGCTCTAAAGTTTTGAGTGCAGTTATGTAACAAAAAAAAATCTACACTTGTAAGTTGCACTTTCACAACAAAGAGATTGCACTACAGTACTTGTATGAGGTGAATTGAAAAATACTATTTCTTTTATCATTTTTACAATGATATTTTGCGAATATTTGTAATAAAAAATAATATACACTGATTTCAGTTAAATACAGAATACAATATATATGAAAATGTAGAAAAACATCTAAATATTTAATAAATTTCAATTGGTATTCTATTATTTAACAGTGTGATTAAAACTGCGATTAATCACGATTAATTTTTTTATAGTGATTAATTTTTTTGAGTTAATTGCATGAGTTAACTGCGATTAATCGACAGCCCTACTTTCCATGTATCAACATTGAATTTCATCTGCCATTTTGTTGCCCAGTCCCCCAGTTTTGTGAGATCCTTTTATGTGTGTGTGTGTGTGTGTGTGGTGATGGGGGGGGGGGGGGAGGACAGGGGAGCTGAAGGGGAGTTGCATATGTAGTAGGGGCTTCCCACACAGGTGTATATAGGATGCCTCATAAAGGGGTGTGATTAGGAAGCTCGTGTGTGTGTTTGTGTTTGCGCACGTGGGGACCTCAAACATTGGTGTGTTTGCATGGGGGTTCTAAAGGTGTGTGTATCAGGCATTGGTGTTTGAGCATGGTGCTGGAGGTCTCAATAAAGACTGTATGTATGTAGATGAAGGACCTCACAAAACTGTATTCATATATTTGGGAGGGACTTAAGGAATGGGTGAGTGCTTCTCTCTGGATCACAGGGCAAGTTGTGCATGTGTCTTGCATGGGTAGTTGTGTGTGTAAGAGTCTCTTTTTGGTGGGGCACAGGGATGTGTATTAATATTTTTGGAATACTGGCATGTATGTGTGGCAATGGTGTCATTGGCAGAGTGTATCATTGCCCTGATGTGTGTGTGGGGGGGGGGGGAGGGGGAGGGGCATGTGACAGATATAGCAATTTCCTGAAATATCCTTGGAAAATCTTACTGTATTAAATGCAAAGTTTATGTATTGTTGTGGGCTGGGATTGTTACCTCTCTAGTGGGGGAGATGTGATGTGAGGGCTGGGAGTTCAAAGGACTATACTGAAATTGTGCCAGACAAGATTGGATTTTTTTAGATACTAAGTGTGAAATGGATTTCCTGGGAAATATCTAGGGGGAGGTTAATGCAAATTCCCCACCTCTGGTTATGCAAAAACCCACCACCTCAGAGCAGGGCTTCAAAAAGCTAACTGTCTGCTGATTACCTGTTCCTGGAGGTTGGAGGACAAAGGCCTGATCTGTATAAGGAAACAGACTAATCTGCCCAGTTTGGGTTCTGGCTCTGATTCTGAGAGAACTGTGAACTTGTAACCATAGGAAAAACCCAGTTGTGGGTTCATGGCTTTTAAAATGCTCAGTGGTAAATTATAACTATAGGCAATTACGCTGTTCATAACGTTTGGAGAGAAAACAACCTACAGACACTGGCCTGTTTAGGCAGTCTGGCTTGTAGGGAACTGTGTATAGAAAAACCCTGGTCAGGAGGGGGAGAGATGCAGGTCTCTGTCCAAGACGGGTGATGGCTGAGGAGCCAGGAGAATACAGATGCAGTTGCCATGAATGAAGTGTTTTCCCTTTCCATGAGTGGGGTGGGTGTGTGTGTGTGTGTGTGTGTGCGCGTGCGCGCCACTGGCAGCGTGTCTTTGTGGGGCAGGGAGTCACTGGCCCTAGTGTATGTATGTGGGATCTCTGATGCTGGTTGCCTGGTGTGGGGCAGGGTGGGTCGGTGTTTCTGACACAGGATTGTGTCTGTGCCGACGTTTCTGGAACATCCTGCCAGCTGCCCCCACCACCCGGGGATATCAGTGAGGCCGGCTGTCACTGACGGGGGGTCACTGTGTGCGTGTGTCACCCGTTGGCTCGGCTGCCCCGTGCTCTCCCCGAGCGGGGTGTGTGTACCCGTGTGTGCCTGCTGGGGGCGGGCACAGTGGAAACTTCCACTCCCTGCAGCAGCAGCAGCGCGGAAGCCGCCGCATGAGGGGGGCGGGGCTGGCGCCTCACGCACGCGGCTCGGAGTCCCCCCCCCTACCCCCACCCCGCCGCACGCTTCGGACCTGCGACCCCCGCCGGGCGCCGGCCCCGCGCAGCCCCAGGCCCGCTGGGGACAGAGCGGGGCTGCGGGCCGGAGGGGGCGCGCGTGGGGGGCGAGGGGGCGCGTCTAGCCCGGCCGGGGGCGGGGGACGGACTGGGGGGTGGCGCCTGGCTCCGAGGCCGGCGGGGGGCGGCGCTGAGGAGCCTGCGCAGCTGGCGGTGGCGCCCTTTAAGCAGCGACACTCGCCCGCCTCCTGCCTGTGCAGCCTGGGACCCAGCCGCGCCGCGCCGGAGCAGCCCCAGCCCCGCCGCCCTCCAGCAGCCGCGGGCCGCGCCCCCCTTTCTGCCCCATCTCTCCGCCGCCGGCAGGATGCCCCGCTATGAGCTGGCTTTGATCCTGAAAGCCATGCAGAGGGTGAGTGAGGGAGGGACCCGGCCCCTGCCCCGCGTGGCTCTCCCGCCAGCCCGCTGCCGGGCGCGTGCGCCCAGCCCGCCCGGCAGCGCCTGGCTCCCCTGGCCCGCGCCCTGGCTCGTCCCCTCGGCCTCCCGCCTCCGGCCAGTGCCGCTGCCCCGCGGGCTGAGCGCGCACGTGCGTGTCATGGGGATGGGCTCGCAGGTCTCGCCTGCCCTGGGCTGCGCGGGGAAAAAAGGGGAAACCTGTTGTGCCGGTGCCTGAAGGCCTGGGGTTTGGGCTGCTCAGCTGGGCAAGTGCCGGGGGGGGGAGGGGGAAGTGTGAGGTGCCCAACTGGCCTGTGAAAGAACTTCCTCTCGGCCCCGCACCCACCGCATGCCCTTTCCTGCCCTTGCCCCGGCTCAGCTAGGGTTGCCAACTTTGGTTGGATGAATTCCTGGAGATTTCAACACATGCCATTATCTTTAACAAAAGATTAATCTTTAATTCCTGGAGACTCCAGGACAGCCCTGGAGGGTTGGCAACCCTAGGCTCAGCACTGGTTACACTGTGGCTCCTCTCCACACCTATGGTGGCTTATAGCAGGTCAGTGTTTAATTTGTAATGAAAGAGGTGCCAGGGTTCAAGCAGTTTATTTTACTTTCATAACTGATGTCAAGCCTAGCCCTGACACAAATTAAGCACTGTAGTAGGTGCTAGGATAGTTACAGCAGTTGCTGCTAGGTGCTCTCTCTCCTCACAAAGGTCTCACTCTTGTAAGTTACAGCATTACCTTTTTGTGCAAGGGAGAGAGAGCCAGCATTGTGACCTTCTGACCCTGCCCATGTTAGGGAAATCTTTCAGATGGTTTCCACTGTTGCTAATGCCAGTTGAGCTCCTTTGATAACGATAGTGCTCTCAGAGTGTCACTGGTGTCACTGGTTGCCAGATGCTGCCAGGGTTTTGAGTGCCTAGGAACAGGATTAGATGATTTGTGTTTATTAAGAAAAAAAAAAAAAATTGCTCATAGGTCTGCATAGGGAGCCAAATCAGCATTGGCTATGTATGTATGGGGTTTCTTTGTTATTTCTCTTAATTTCCCTAATGTAGGCAGGACTTTGAAACACACCCTAGTGTAAGGTGAATATTTGGTATTCCTCTTTCCTGCCTCTCATGCTAAGCTACATACACAACCCATCTTTATCTACTGCTATAAAGCTTACTGCATAGGGTCCTTGCACAACACTACTGTCTAAATGCATCAGCTTTTCTATTAGTGTAGGTACCCTTTTAAGTCTTAATCCTACAAATTACATGTTGTTAATGTATTCTTGCTGACTTTCATCTTTAACTATTCTTTTGATATATTTGTAATAGTGCTGAAATGTTTAATTTTCTGCTATTAATTTAATTCCATCTTTCTGTTGTTTGAGCATGTTATCTTGTGCTAAACACTAGTACATTTCCATTCGTTTTACATGTAACCTCTGTTAGATTTAAAAAAAAGTGAGGTGTGGCGGTTACATTATACATTGCAAGCTTTCTGCATTTGAATTGGGAGGGAAGGTATCACAGATCTGACAACACAGTGACGTACAAACAAAAAATTATAATGCAAGCATGACTAGGAGTACTGTGGCTTTGAAGAGCCTCACAAACATTCCTGGGGTTAGAACATGATGAAGCAGAGATGTGCTTATAGTGACAGAATGCCTCCTATCTGCATTTATACACTTACAGTAAACCATTATGGTAACAACTAAAATACTCTTTTAAAAAGTTTGACTCTCCAGTATGTACTTTGTTAACAAATGTTCTTTGTTTAAGGCATTTCCGCAGACTAAAATGATTGCGTTAACTGCTCTGTAGTTCTGGTGAAATTAAGCTAGGTCTAGAAACTTAAGTTTTTCTAACCTACTCCTTGTATCATAACTCTAAAATCTGGAGTTCATTTTAAGTCTCGTTTTAATTGGTAAACTAACTAACTTGCTGTCTACGAATATCTTGCTGCAGTTTGACTTTCTGTGCAGTTAAAACCCTTTAAAGAGCAATTCTATGCTGACTGTGGAGCTTCCCTAAAGTGGTGGTGCTGAATCTCAAGAAGTGGATTGTTTTAATGAGCCCTATAAGATCTCTCCCTGCACGGCATGCTGGGTTGAAAACTTTGTATTTTAAGGATTCTTAAGTGTAAAAACTATTACTAAGGCTGTGATGTAAACACACCAAAGCAAGAAAATTCAGTTTGGGCTAATAGTCTGAAATCCTGTAATGAATTGCATTAACCAATATATGGAATTGAATGATTTAATACACATAGCTGGGTCCTGAATAAACTAGATTTGAATTTGACACTATTTAGTATTTCCTGATCAAACAAAGAACCAACCCTAGTGATGACTTTCTAGAAAAAGTTTAAATATTGTTTCTATATTTGAGACATCTTTGCAACTGCAATCCAAGAAATAGCATGTGAGACTTTGGTTCTGTCACGGTCTCCAGCTGGGGTACTCATTTTGTCCAAATTATTTAATATGTATGGAAGAGATCTTTCAAAGACACAAAGGCTTTGAATGCCAGTATGGTGCTTAACTGCCACTTCTGCTTTTGAAAATCTTCCTCTCCTTAACAAGAGGTCACAATAAGGATAGAGTGCTCCATGTAACAGGTGCAGCACAAATGTATGGAGATGTACTTTTCTGCCTTGAAGAGTTTAGAGTCCCAAGATTACAAGTGACATGAAAGGTGAAGGTAGTGGTACACAATAAATCTCTTATAATACTTCCTTTTTTTTTATTGTAAATAGATTAACTGCTAATTCTTTCTAACATTCTCTTCCCCTCCCCCCCCCAGCCCGGCCCACATTATAGGCATTGTAGCAAAGGCGAGTCTTCAGGAGGAGAGGGTAGTGACATTTCAAGTCAGTTCCAAGGGAATGTCTGGGGAAAGGGGAACTCTTCAGGAAACTTCCTGCCTGTTCTCCCAGTTGTGGTGATGAACCTTCTAGTCAGTGAGGGCTTGAAACGGTTTTGTCTTGCTCTAATGTTGTTCCTTAGATTGACCTGAAGGGGGCAATGAGACATTCCTTCAGGAAATGCTGCCAGCCTGGAAGCGTAGGACAGACATGGGACCTATACTCTGATCCCTTGTGTGGCATTGCCTCTTCCTGCAGCTTGACTTGTGCGTTGGTATACCTCTCTTCAATAAATCCTATAGTTAGTTTTCTTCTAACTGAATCAGCAGTCTACTTTCATGTTCAATATTTTATTAGTTCCCTTCAAGAGAAGAATATATTCAGGGGTTTTGGGATGAACTCAGTTTTGTAACCAATTGCATGGATCATGCAGTATCAATTAACTTTTTTCATATATAATTCTCCTGTTTCAGCAAATAATTTCAAGAATATCTTGTGATTCTCTAAGGCTGCCCTTGCTTCTGAGTTTGACTTTATGTTCGCATGCTAACTTTTTTTTCAACATATATTGTTTGCCATCTAAGCAGGTTGCCATGTTTCAATAAATTCTCTGCCTGCTGTGGAGAACATTCATCCATATTAGGGAAGCCCAGGCTATGGACAAAAGTGCTGCCTGACAACTCGATCTTTATACAACTGAGCTTTTGATATTTCTTACTTTTTGTTTTTCTTCCTAGGAAGAGGTTAAGAAGCAGATTTTTTTTTTTTTTAATCCTGTACTTTTTCTTTCCTACTAGTTAGCATTTCTTGTATTTATTTTTTGATCTATAAATGTTTGTGAGACCTTAAGTGGTTATATCAGCACCTCATAGTTTAGTAAGTTCAGACAAAATTCTCTACTTTCTTCCTTTGCCTGCTGGAGTAACTTACAGGTAGATTCCTCTTCCCATCCCTGTCTCTCACTAGGCTCATAGACAGCATGAAGAGTTTACTGTGAAAAAGTTAGGCACTAAATATATGCTACACTTCTTTGACTTAACACTGTGAGATGTGTAGTCATTATGTACTCATGCCTGCAAGAGAAGAGTCTGGGTCCAGCTCCCTGTGAGAGCTCTGTCTCCTGCTATAACTATTCTTGTGAAAGCACTTCCTTTTGCAAGCCTTGTATGTAAATAAACTTTCTACGAGTAGTACCTTCTGGACTGAAATATCTGATGTTTCTCAGGCCCATATAAAAATAATCCATTTTCTTTTTAAAAGTTGAGTTATCAAAGTGTGGGTTATGCGTTTGGGGTGTGTGTGCGTGCAGAGGATTTTATTGTTTCAGAAAATAGTTTAGCTCTCTTTAGTTTGAATAGCCAGTCTATCTAATTTAAGTAGTCAGGATTTAACAATTAAAATTTTCCTAACTAAGGACAAGTGCCTTTGATGTATTGGTTAAATAAATTTTCTTCAAGTTACAGACACTAGCATACCGTATACATTAGGACATGAGTTAACCCTTCACTGAGGTACAGTACCTCATATTTGAAATGTGATTTGAAAATTCCTGATCTTTTAAGGGAATCCCTGTAGGTAGACCCATGCAGATTCCCACTGACTTCTGTGAGGTTTAGATAGGCCTTAATTCTGCATTGGGCTTCATGCAGATAGACTCTTATGCCTAATTCAGTTAAAATGGACTCTGGAGTGGGGAAAAAGGAGATGGCAGTCTGTTTGGCTCATGGTCCATACAGTGATTCTGGACGTGAGCAGGCACAGACATGGGTTGAGCAGAACAGTGGATAGGGGGCAGTGGATTGTGTAAATGAAGAAGAGTGATGGGAGGTGCAGTAATACAGAAGACTGATTCTGGAAACCTGAGTTCTAATCTTGGCTCATTTATCTTGTGACTGGGCAAGTCATTTAATCTTTGTACTTCAGTTTGTCCACTTGTAAAATTTGCTCATCAGTCTAGCAGAGAGAGGTATAACATGATCCAATTGCTGGAAATGGAAGCTAGACCAATTCAGACTGGAAATAAGGCCTACATTTTTAACTGTGAGGTTAATTAGCTATTGGAACAATTTACCAAAGGTAATGGTGAATGCTCCATCACTGACTACATGCCTTTCTAAAAGAGAAGCACTGATATTATCTTGGGGAAATTCTATGGCCATGTCATATAGGCAGTTAAATTACTAGATCATTTTACAGGTGTGTATGGGATTCATAGATTCGAAGGCTAGAAGGTCATTATGATCATTTAGTCTGACCTCCTGTACAAGACAGTCCATAGAACTTCCACCCCCCCCCCCAGATAATTCCTAGAGCACATCTTTTAGAAAAATATCCAATCCTGATTTTAATTGTCACAGTGGAGTCTCCATCATTAATCCTTGGTACAGTGTTCCAATGGCTAACTACTATCATGGTTAAAAAATTTACGCCTTATTTCCAGTCTGAATTCAACTAGTGTCAACTTCCAGCCATTGGATCGCGTTATACCTTTGAGCCTACAATTAAATATTTGTTCCCCATGTAGATACTTGTATGCTGTGATCAAGTTACCCCTTAACCTTCTCTTTGTTAAGCTAAACAGATTGAACTCCTTGAGTTGATCACACCGTAAATCAGATTTTTAAATCTTTTAATCATTCACTTGGCTCTTCTGTGAACCCTCTCTGACTTATCAACATACTTATTGAACTGTGGGCACCAGAACTGGACACAGTACTCTCAGCAGCAGTTGCACCAGTTCCAAATACAGTGGTAAAATAAATTCTCTTCTCCTATTCAAGATTCTCCTGTTCATGTATCCCAGGATTGCTGTAGCTCTTTTGGCCACAGCATCACACTGGGAGTTCATGTTGAGCTGATTATCCTCCATCACCACCCCCAAATCTCTTTCATAGTCACAGCTTCCTAGGCTAAAGTCCCCCATCCTGTAAGTATGGCCTACCATTTTTGTTCTTAGATGGATATGTTTACACTGTTTGCATGTGCCAGTTTACCAGGTGATCCAGATTGCCACACCACTCTCCCAATTTTTGTGTCATTGCAAAGATTCAGTGATGATGTTTTCTTCTAGGCCATTAATAAAAAATGTTAAGTAGTGTAGGGCCAAGAACAGATCCCTTCAGGACACCAATGGAAACAGACCTGCCTGGTGACTATTTCCCATTTAGGGTCACATTTTTTTTTTGAGACCTATCTGTTGGCCAGATTTAAATCCACTATTGTGTGCTATGTTAATTTTATATCTTTCTAGTATTTTTAATCAAAATGGTGCAGTTCGAGAGACTACTGTAAACGATTTCAAAGTATGTTATGTAACCACTATTAGTGGTTAGTAACCAATTTTGTAATCTCATTAAAAAAAATCAAGTTAACTTTACAGGCTCTATTTTCCATAAACCCATAGTAGTTCTCATTCTAGGACAAGAAATGAGAACATATTCAATGGACTTAAACACAATTACTCTTTTTTAAAGAGTTTTGGATTTATTGTACCTTTACTACTAAGAGACAAGACCAGGGTGGAGTAACTATCTTTTATTGGACCAACTTCTGTTGGTGAGAGAGGCAAGCTTTAGAGCTACACAAAGCTCTTCTTCAGGTCAAGAACTCTGTGTAGCTTGAAAGCTTGTCTCTCACACCAACAGAAGTTGGTCCAATAAAAGAGATTTACCCCATCCCCACCTTGTCTCTCTGATATCCTGGATGGACATGGCTACAACAACACCATGTACAATAAATCTGACACTAACTTCCTATATAATGGCCTTTCAGTTCAATTGTGGTATTTACTAGGGTGTGACTGCTGCATCATATTTAAAGTACGTTTTCATTTTGGGCCCCTTCTAAAATCCACAAGATGTGGACCTTAAGGCTTTCAAAGAAAGCACTCAGTAAACCATGTAAAGCCAATTAGCCCCACTCTCAAGCCTAGGTTCTTTGGGTACACCCCTGCTGCCTTATCTCTTGAGGCCAAAGGGGCTTTTCATGCTCATCAGGGCCTGCAGTCCTTGCCCTGTTGACTTGAAAAAGGAAAGACCACAGGCTGGCCGGAGCTCATAAGCAGTTAAGGGAAGGGGTCTCTACTCACGGGGAGCTCCTGAATGGGCTTGAGGAGGAAGGTGAGTAAGAGAAGGGATCCTTTACTCTCTGGGGTCCTTCTGCCATCATTCCCCCTACTTCATGGTGCTTGAGGAGTAATGAAAGAGTTAATCGCTCCTTGTCACTCACCCTTCTCCCTTCCCAAAATGCTGGATGGGGGGGAGTTTTTCTGTCCGGTTCCAAGTCTCATGCCACCTGCATTTCTCCTGTCCTTCAAACAAAAGTAAAAGAGCTCCAGTCCTTTGGACATTAGGAAGTTGTCCATTCATCAGGGAGAAGAGCCTGGATCCTGAGGATCTACAAGGATTTGTAGGAATGGGACTTGATCTCTGTGAACCATAGAAGGCCAGCAGTATCAGGACTCTCCTCCATGGTGTGATGGGTGGCTAGCAGAAACTTTTTGGGGTTTTTTGGTTTGTTTTCTGCCCCCTCCCTCCCATCAGCTCCTTCTCCTCAACCTCCTATGGCCTGCCAGATTAGAAGGGTTACAAGAGGGGGGCCAACGATACACAGAACATGTCTCCAGCACACCTTAACATTGCACCTAATGTAGTTTTAAATGGTCCTAAAATGTGTTCTCTATAAATCTGCATGAAATTAGAGGATGTATGTATGTGAAAAGAACTTGTGATGTGACACAGCAGCCCATTTAGTGCTGGTGATATGTATGAGGCAAATTATAAAACCAATGTTTCATGCTCATCTTCAGTACCCTTTGTTGAAAGAAGGAAAGGTTGGATGATGGCATCTTTATGGGGCAGAGTTTACATGAATAGCCTTGACTCTTGAGGTTTTCATGGTTTCTCACTGTTGTGGAGCTGAACTCTAAAACTATTTCAAGTTATTATGTATTCAGACCATGATATATATACCTGCTTAATATCCTTACATAAAAGTTGATGAAGTCTGCAACATAACTGAAATGTCACTTTAAAAGGACCTTACATTTTTCAGTGCAATATTTGTGGCCTCATGTCAGTTTCATAAGCTGCTGCTTGAGAGAACTTGGTAAGATGGACACAGCTCAAACCTGCAGAAAGGGCATAACATTTAGAGTTGCTTTATGCCTCCCTTCATTTCTGATTACCCACATGGTTTGAACTTATTAATGTTCAGAAATTATTGCAGCCCTGATTATGAACCCAGAAAAACAGGAACCAGTATTGTTTGTTCAAAAACAAACATCTTTCTCCCTCTGCATCCCCACCCCTCCGGCCAAGCTCTTTTGAAATCTGCTCTACATATTTAGGCATCTAAGTATGGATTTAGAGGACTGTCTTTTAGTACAATTTTTTAAGCTCTGGCCCTATAGTCTCATCACAAAAATAAATGTGCTGTAAGGGTGAGAGTACTATAACCTAGAGTAGTGATGGAGTTCTAAAGGCATGGAAAATGGGTTGAAAAATAGAAGTGTTGGACTCAGTTTTTGATTAGAGGAAAACAGGGGATACTAGTTGGAACACTTAGTTAATACGCTGGCCTTTCACTACTGGAGTCCTGGCTTCAGATTTTGGCTTGGGTTACAAATGAAAGTTTGACTTCATACTAATTCTCATTGGACGCTAGAAAAAGTCTACAGAGGTTGGCATAATCAGTCCCTTGTACAAGAGAAGCCCCAGAATAGAACTTGCTGGTATTGGTAGAGCTCTATGGAGAAATCCACATAACCAATATCTGCTCTATTCATAACTCTAGCTATTGCTCTGATTCATTAACAGAAGTCTTTTGGAATGCAGTGCACATTAAGTATTTCTCCTAAGAAAACAATCAATTTAAATAATGACAGTGGTATTACTGTGGTGTAATAATGTGTCTTCATCCACGGACTCTTTAATATGAGCATGGGCTCTGTCTTGCATGCACTAAGATTATGTAGTTCAAGGATTCTATCTAGTAAATAAGTAGTTTGGGGTAGTACCTGCTGCTATACTTCCCCTGTGTGTGGGGGTGTGTGTGGTTTGTTTTGTTTTTGGTTAACCCCCTCCCTCTGTTAATTTTTTAAAATTTCTCTATACATGTGTTGCAGGCAGTGCAAGCTGCTTCAAGCTTCTTGCCAGCATGGCTCAACCTTGATGTGGAGAGGCAACCTCTAGGAGTCAGAGGGCAGCTCCTTCATTCTGCCTCTATTGCCTTAGTTGGCAGGGTGGTTTCAGCCAGTCACAGCTGCCTGAGTGTTACCATGTTAACCTGAAAACTTGTTAAAATGTGTTGCTCCCTTTCCTTGTCAACCCTCTGTTTATACTACTTTGGAGGCTCTTGTCTGGGTCTCATCTGATCCTGGTGAGGTAATTAGAAAGGAGCATAAACTCTGCCAAATTAAGTGTAAAAATGTAATAAGAAAAGCCAAAGAGGAGTTTGAAGAACGGCTAGCCAAAAACTCAAAAGGTAATAACAAAATGTTTAAGTACATCAGAAGCAGGAAGCCTGCTAAACAACTAGTTGGGCCCCTCGATGATCAAGATACAAAGGAGCGCTTAAAGACGATAAAGTCATTGCAGAGAAACTAAACAAATTCTTTGCTTCAGTCTTCACGGATGTTAAGGAGATTCCAAAACCTGAGCCAGCTTTTGTAGGTGAGGAACTGTCACGGATTGAAGTGTCACTGGAGGAGGTTTTGGAATTAATTGATAAACTTAACATTAACAAGTCACCGGGACCAGATGGCATCACCCAAGAGTTCTGAAAGAACTCAAATGTGAAATTACGGAACTATTAACTAAGGTTTGTTACCTGTCCTTTAAATCGGCTTCTGTACCCAATGACTGGAAGATAGCTAATGTAACGCCAATATTTAAAAAGGGCTCTAGAAGTGATCCCGGCAATTACAGACCGGTAAGTCTGTCGGTACCGGGCAAATTAGTCGGAACAATAGTAAAGAATAAAATTGTCAGACACGTAGAAGAACATAAATTGTTGGGCAAAAGTCAACATGGTTTCTGTAAAGAGAAATTGTGTCTTACTAATCTATTAAGAGTTCTTTTGAAGAGGTCAACAAACATGTGGACAAGGGGGATCCAGTGGACATAGTATACTTAGATTTCCAGAAAGCCTTTGACAAGGTCCCTCACCAAAGGCTCTTACGTAAATTAAGTTGTCATGGGATAAGAGGGAAGGTCCTTTCATGGATTGAGAACTGGTTAAAAGACAGGGAACAAAGGGTAGGAATTAATGGTAAATTCTCAGAATGGAGAAGGGTAACTAGTGGTGTTCCCCAGGGGTCAGTCCTAGGACCAATCCTATTCAACGTATTCATAAATGATCTGGAGAAAGAGGTAAAAAGTGAGGTGGCAAAGTTTGCAGATGATATTAAACTGCTCAAGATAGTTAAGATCAAAGCAGACTGTGAAGAACTTCAAAAAGATCTCACAAAAGTAAGTCATTGGGCAACAAAATGGCAAATGAAATTTAATGTGGATAAATGTAAAGTAATGCACATTGGAAAAAATAACGCCAACTATACATACAATATGATGGGGGGCTAATTTAGCTACAACGAATCAGGAAAAAGATCTTGGCGTCATCGTGGATAGTTCTCTGAAGATGTCCATGCAGTGTGCAGAGGCGGTCAAAAAAGCAAACAGGATGTTAGGAATCATTAAAAAGGGGATAGAGAATAAGATGGAGAATATATTCCCTTTATATAAATCAATGGTACGCCCACATCTTGAATGCTGCATACAGATGTGGTCTCATCTCAAAAAAGATATACTGGCACTAGAAAAGGTTCAGAGAAGGGCAACTAAAATGATTAGGGGTTTGGAACGGGTCCCATACGAGGAGAGATTAAAGAGGCTAGGACTTTTCAGCTTGGAAAAGAGGAGACTAAGGGGGGATATGATAGAGGTATATAAAATCATGAGTGATGTGGAGAAAGTAGAGAAAAGGAAAAGTTATTTACTTATTCTCATAATACAAGAACTAGGGGTCATCAAATGAAATTAATAGGCAGCAGGTTTAAAACAAAAAGTTTTAACAGAAAGTTCTTCTTCACACAGCGCACAGTCAACTTGTGGAACTCCTTACCTGAGCAGGTTGTGAAGGCTAGGACTATCACAGCGTTTAAAAAAGAACTGGATAAATGTTATACCAATAGAATAAAAACCAGCAGGATCTTATTAAGAAGGATAAGGCAAAGATGCCACATTTATTGTAAATATACTGATAAAGCAAAAGATAAAAGTAAACAACGTTGTTTGACTACTTATTTCTTACACACACACACACACACACACACACACACACACACACATATATATATATGAGAGAGAGATATTATATATAATATATATTCATTTACACAATCATTCATTCAAGTTCTGTATAGGTGTTATAGTTACCAGCCTAGAAGTTGCTCATGCCAAGTTACTGGCCAGGTATCTTGGTCATGAGGATGGAGCCGAGTCCGTGTCAGGTGCACCTGATGCTCCTGGAGGCTGGCAGCAGAACCAGAGACTCAAAGTCATCAGTCTTTAGAGTCCATTCTTATAGGAATTAATTCCCATGTTAGTCTATGGGAGCTGTTTCATCCTGCTGTTGCTGACTCAATCAGCAGATGGCACATTCCTGGTGGCTCCACACTGTCCAAAGTTTGTGTTTCTCATCCTTCCAGGTGATGGAGTAGATCCCAGTTTTCCCTCCGGGGGTTTCTGGTCATCCACTTGACACATTCTTCGGCCGATGGATACTCCTTTTCTAGGCTGGCACCTCCCTAACCATTTATGTACATCAAGCATTTATCAACATACATTCCATATCTTAACCATATTTTAATTTACTGTCTCCACCACTTTTGGGGTGTGTGTGCTAATTCATTTGAAACTCCTGGCCCTTTAATCACAGAGGGTGGGGGTCTGTCCTAGCAGCCGTTGAATGAAGTGAAAGTCACTTAACAGCTTATAGTGTTTGTTTACATTGTATCAATTACTTCAAGAACAAACTCAATTAACTTGTTTGTAAGTTTTACATAGTAGTAAAGTATCTTTCACAGGATAGATATAATCAATGGTTTCTACAGACAGTAGCTTACAAGTTTTAACAGAAGACCCAAAAGATTTTTGTACTTGGTGAAACAATTTTAAAGTGTGGGGGACAAATTATGAGGGGGTCACTGTCATTTGGGGGAATCACTGTTAGTACCTTCTTTTATATCCCTACATAAATTCATGGAGGTTAATGGCTATTAGCCAGGATGGGTAAGGAATGGTGTCCCTAGCCTCTGTTTGTCAGAGGGTGGAGATGGATGACAGGAGAGAGATCACTTGATCATTGCCTGTTAGGTTCATGCCCTCTGGGGCACCTGGCATTGGCCACAGTCAGTAGACAGGATACTGGGCTAGATGAACCTTTGGTCTGACCCAGTACAGCCGTTCTTATGTTCACAGATCAGGCACCTCACTTTGCCCATGTTCCTTCTAGTTTTTTCCAGCAGTGCAGTGAAAGCTTGCTTTTTCTTAGTACTTGAGCCTATGTAGGCACTGGCTTTTGCAGCTGTGGAGGGATCACTGATAATACGGACACTTAGCTGTCAGTAATTAGCTGTACACAATTGACTTTTTTTTTTTTTTTTTCCAGTCTGCTCGACCACCATAAGAGTCTATCTGGTCAGTGTCCACTTTGTGCCATCCTTAATCCTGCTAATGACCTGGGCAAAATTTTTCAAAATTTGGTTGCCAAAAAAGTGGTTTAATTTTCAGATGTGCTGAGCACTTTCAGGGGATGCAGAGGATGCTCAGTACGTATGAAAATTAAGTCACTCTTGTTTGGGTACATTAACTTCAGGCAACAAAGTATAAAGAACGTAAACTTTTGGTTTTTTATTAAATCGTGAACAGACTCTTCATGTTATTTGGTAACTGACATTACTATAGTAGGTCTAGGGTCCCATGTTTATATATGTAACTTATAAAAGCTTTTTGTTCTTAAGCAAATGTCTTTTGTTTTGTTATAATGAACAAATGGGGGCCCGAACCTGTTTCCTCAGATGTGAGGGGTTTTGGGAACATGGAGAGTGTTGAAGATGCAGCATCTGAATCCTGAGGATTCATGGGGAAGGAAAGTGGAGGCACTTACACAACGGGGTTGCTCTTCTATACTTTCTTGGCTCTTGCCTGTAGCACAGATCCAGCAGGAGCTGCACTGCGGTTGTCTTAGTTCTTCACAGCTGTCTTGTGCCAGCCATGGTTGCATACCATAAAATATCTGTGGGGTCAGCAGAGGGCTGTGTTGGGAAGAGTGGCAAGTCCCTGGCTGTGGTCCCCTCTTTTTCCCCAAACCTGCTAAAGCCTGAGACTTGTGGTATATTTACAGGGTGTTCCACTCCCCCCATAGCCTACACCTGTCAGGTTTTTGTGCCTACTACCCTTTATTCTTAGAGGCCTATTATCCTCTGAGTATGCTTGTTTAACTCCTAATGTTAATTAGGCACACATATCCGTATAGCAGACCATTCAGGTTGCATGCTGCTACAGTAAAATATAATTGCAATTTGGGGGTTTGAAATGTAGTTATGTTCAGAAAAGTGTCTATTAAAGCACTTTTACTCAACATTTCTGCTTCCTGTACTTATTACATCCTATCTTCTTATTTTTACTCCTGCATTGCAGAGCCAACAGTTATGAGAGAGTGAGCAGATTCTATTCTGGTTTATGCATCAACAGAGCTGATGAACGAGCTAGGGGAAAAAACACAACTTGATTCTTTTAGGACCATGCTGATATTTGCAGACCTGATGGGTAGGAAAAAGTCTTTACTGTGAACTGCATTATTATTATTATTTATTTTTAAATGTTAAGAGACGCATGTTAGACCCAACAACAGTGCTTTGAGTCACTTCATCCTTCAGTTTCACTGGGCCGTATAGCTCCAGTTACTACATTTGCTTCTGTTGCATAGACAGAACTCATAAGTTTGTCTACAAGAACGTATACTTAAAATTGCTATGCTGTACTGGATCTGGACAAAATGCATTATATTACCCCATAAAGACAGTTGTGTGTAGCTCAACAGAAAAGTAATCTGATCCATAGAGGTGTTTCACTTGTCCAGATTCTCATTAAAAAATACTCTGAAAGGAAAAAAAAGAATGTATTACTGCAGCATCGGAAGAACTTGCTGCATAACTTGAATAGCATAGGATGGTTCTAGTATAATAAAGTTATCAGGGTCACTTCAATAGACAAAAAGTGGATTAACGGCTAATATGTACTCAAATTCTAACTACTAGGTTTGGCAGCTCCTTTTCCTGGAATTGGGAGCATTAATAGTTTGGAAAGGTTTTCAGCCATGTAGGTATTGAACTTCGTATTAATGATCCATTTCTCTGGGGTTGCAGATTTATAGGAGGCAGTTAAGGCATACCTTTGTGAGAAAACCTAAGGGGTGGGCAAAGGTTAAATGTCCTTTCCAGACAAATACTTTTTAACTCTACAAGGCTATGCACAGATGTGTCCACTAACTTGCTAATGAATGCATAGTTTTAGTAACCTGTGACTTATCTGCCCCGAAACAATTTTTTTTATTTTGAAAAGAGATAATTTTGGAGGGAGGTGGGGGTTGAAGAGAATATTTTGTACATAGTCTCTTCCTCTTAATGAGAGTTGCCAGGATAGACTATATCTTTCTTGAGAAGAGTCAAGGAAAACGTAGCAGGAATGCTTACCATCTGGAAGGAAAGGAGATGGGGAAGCAGCATTTAAGGCTGCAGCTGTGGGTCTCTTCCCTCCTCTGGATTATGTAAAGGGCCATCTGTCAGATAATCATGCTGGGAAAGCTTCCTTTTAAAAAAGTTCTGAATTTCAGTTGTGACCGAGCACTTTTAAAGAACTGTGAGTAAGGCCTGAATTTCTATATGGTCTTTTTTTGAGGGACCCGATTAAAACTTCAAAATAGCTGTTTGTTTTTGTTTCTGTAATAAGAATTTAGATGTAATCTTGGTGTCAACAGCTAGCTGCATTTAATGTACCAACACATCAGAGTCTTACATGAATCCTACATAAGTTGTGCCATAAACTGTAGTTGTCTTACCTGTAACATTCCAGACTTTAAAGTTTTAAATGGTGGCTGGATCATCCACATGAACATCTGAGAAACATAGGTCTTAGATGTATGAGCCATTTTCCCATTCTAATAACAAGTAGAGTATATGTTCTTATAACAGGGATCGGCAACCTTTGTCATGCAGCCCGCCAGGGTAAGCCCCCTGCCGGTTTGTTTACCTGCCGCATCCGCAGGTTTGGCCAATCGCAGCTGCCACTTGGCGCGGTTTGCCCCTCCAGGCCAATGGGGGCTGCAGGAAGTGGTGCGGGCCAAGGGATGTGCTGGCTGCTGCTTCCCATTGGCCTGGAACAGCAAACCGTGGCCAGTGGAAGTTGCGATCGGCCGAACCCACGGATGTGGCTGGTAAACAAACTGGTCCGGCCTGCCAGAGGTCTTACTCTGGTGGGCCGTGTGCCAAAGATTGCTGATCCCTGCCTTATAATATTTCTACCTCTGTGTGCCATATAAATCCTACCCTGAATCTATGCTACTGTATCTTGTATCCTTTTTTGAGAATTTGCCTTTAGCTAATATGTTTAAAAAAAAAAAAAGCAGTTTGAGTCGTACTAATATTTGCACAGAAATCTGATATAACAGTTTGACACAAAGGAAAAATTTTCTTGTACTTGTGGTATGGCCCAATCAGAAAGTAGCCAGAGCTGAAATTCACTGTTCTTGGCACCAATTTTGACTTGCTCCTGGTTTTGTCAGTGCCACAAACACTATTCCCATGACTTGATAGTCTCCCCATGCAGATGTTTGAGTCCTTCTTTAATCAGGAAGGTGGAAAAGTTTCAGTAGTCAGTACAGATTTGTTGCATTGTCACTGAAGGTATGTTTACACAGCAAAGAAAAGGCCGTAGCTGGCTCTTACGGGCCGATTTGGGCTCGTGGCTTGGACTGCAGGGCTGTTACACTGCTGTGTAGACTTCCAGGTCCCAGAGCCAGGGTTCCAGCCTGAGCCCAGAAGTCTACACTGCAATGTAACAGCTGCAGGTTTTTCTTTGCTGTGTAGACGTACGTCACTACAGCAGTTCAGAGTAACTTCTTATACCAGCTTCTTATTTAACTTAATTCCAGCATAACCCTGGAAATTCTTCCCTTTTTCTTTTCTTTGTTCCTCTGATCTTTGCCCAGCAAATTTCCCTCAAAGCTTTACCAGGCTGAACACCGCAAACCAGGTCTGAAAGTTGCAAAAGTGATGCTTTTGAAAAGTAGCTATTTAAAGCGTGGTTTGGCCCTGTCTGTAGGTGACAAGTTCTCAAGAAGTTCTTAACATTATAACCAAAATAAATACTACATGTCCAGTGACAGTGTCTCAGTTGTGACATATGACAACTTATTAAAGGGCAAATACTCTTTATAACTATTATAATTCTGGTTGGACTGTTCACTACAATATGCACTCTAGCTGCCTTTTTGTATACTGTTACAGCATATCTGATTTCACTACTGGGGTCTGATTACTGCTATCGATCACTTAGTATCAGTGTCACCAGTTTAGGTCCAAAACTTTTTTCAATAAGATAGGAGGACAAGGAACTAAAACTTTACTCTTCTCTTGGCTCACCTTTTTATAGTTATTACTTACATTGGGTTAAGAGAAATTATGCATCTGGGAGCGGTTACTTTTGTATACTTTTTTTCTTAAAATAATATATGAAATCTTGGAATTAATGTTGTATTGTAATTACCTTTGACATTTAAAAATAATGAAAGAAGCACTTGCAGCTAAGTAGTGCCTTACATTCATACCCAAAAGCTTCATGCAGTTTGGAAACATTTACAGTGTACTGTCTTGTTTAGGAATAAATTAAACCATGGAATAGACCAGTTAATCTGCAGTGCCTTTTGGGGATGAGTGTAAATTTTAAATTCTTCCATGAAGAATTTAAAAACAGATCTGTGGTCTGAGACTCATGATCTTGATAAATTGATTACAGTCGAGTGCTCAGTCTGTTTTGTATCACATATAAATATTCTCATGTAAAAACTGAGTATCTTCGTTGGTTCTGAAATACTTTATTTTTTTGTGTGGTGTTCTGCTTTATAAAATGGCCAGTTCATACAAATACACCTCTACTCTGATATAACACAACCCGATATAACATGAATTTGGCTATAACATGGTAAAGCAGCGCTCTGGGGGGGCGGGACTGCGCATTCTGGCGGATCAAGTTCAATATAACGCTCTTTCACCTATAATGCAGTAAGATTTTTTTTTGCTCCTGAGGACCGCGTTATATCGGGGTAGAGGTGTATGCAAAAATGGTTGACTGAAGTGGAACCTTTTTTTCCTGTTAACACATCTGCGTTAGTGAGAAGTGCACATTCTCACGGTAACTAAGCAGCATGGTTACCTGTCATAGTTTCCTGAAACAGCAAAAGAGTTTACATCTTTTTAATTATTTACGGTACTCATCCATACTCTCAGCCTTAACTCAGTCTTAACATTAGTTTTATATGGGAATCTTTTGTTTTTGTTTTTAAATTAATTTCACACATGAATGCTAAACAAGAAACCCAAAGAACGCTACCCTGTGATTGTTTGAGTTGTAGATATGTAATATGAACCTTTAAACCATTTTTGTTTTAAGGCCGTATTTGTTGTTGTGCTCTGGCAGCTTTGTCATTTCAGAGCAGTCTAAAGCATCTGGAGCACATTGGCCAATTAAATGATTTTTACAGCGACTCTGTATCCGTGAAGCAGCACAAAACATTCAGGGCATACTGGCGAATCTGGCCCATAATTTCCACAGAATGCAACTATAATTTTTTTTTTAGTGTAATGACAGTTGAGGCTAATGCAATGATAGTTGAAGGCCAAATAATCTTAGTGAGAACTCTTGACACGTACAGCTCCTTTGTGCCATTGACTTTCTTCAGCCCACAGAATTGAAAGATCCAAATTAACTAGAGAGGGAAAGTGATTGACATCAAAGGTAACTAAATCAGATGTCCATACTTAAGAGTAACCTGAGCTGTATACATGGCCCTCTCTATTTTATAATAACTGGCTAAAACAGCAATTAATACACTTAATTGCAACCTAACTTCTTGTACGTATGCTAAATTTGAAGATCACAATGAATTTTTAATCCTAGGTAAACCTTGAATTCTTGTGGTGGTAAAATCATTTGGGACAAAACAGGTTTGAGTACTAAATTTCTTAGTTTACTTTTAACTCAGAATAGTCAACTCACTTGTAAATTCTCAGAAAACTCATTCTGTACTCAGTAAATGCTTTAAGTTTGGTAGGGAGGAAGGACTTGCTATTCTTCACACAATAAATATGCACAAAATAGATAGGGACAGGTTTGGACAGTAATTATTTAATGACTGTAGATGTTGAGATTCAAAAAATTAGTTTTGTAACTGCTAAAATACAAATTGTGAACATCCTCTGTCAAAATATACAAAGTAAATATCCTTAAATCAAACTCTTAACTTCTCAAGCAGCATTTTCCTGACTTAACTGAAAGTTACAGATAAGCAATTAGTGATGGCAGTACTTAATTGGTTTTCATGTATGTAGTGAAATCGACATTTACAGGTAAATCTAATCCTTCCAATCCTAATAAACATAGGCTGAATCCCTGCATTAGGCACAAAACACATCCTTATCTTAACTGTAGAGTTGATTTTTGCTAATGTATCTCCTTCCTTGACAGAGAGAATCGCCAGCGTTCAAAGGATCAAAGTAGATCACAGGCCTACTGGCTCCTAGAAACAAAAGATCAGTTTAGGACAACCAATAGAACTATATTTCAGCTGTTTATCTCTGTATATTAGCGTTGTCCAACATCTGTTTGTTTTAAAGCATTTGTGATAGGGGTGCAAGCACCAATGAGACAATATTTTTAGTCCAGATTGATGTGACTTCTACAAGTGTCAACCACAACCTCGCATGGAACTTCCTTTTCACAAAAACCTAAATCAAGAATGTTCATTTCTCCCTCTCCTATATAAAATGAACGCTAGTAAAAGAGAACAGTTTCAGATTAATCACTAAAGGCTATGGAAACAATTTTGACTTGAAAATAGCTTTTATTTTTAGCTGTATTCCTATGGCCTTCTGTGTCTTTATAAAACCACAATGTTTATTTAATTTTAAATAACTAAAAAGTGGTGGTGGACAAAAATGAATTATGAAAATCAATGCTGATTGGTAGAAGTGGTAAGGTGCTTTTGTCAAGCTCTGTGGAACAGAAGGAGAGTTGATATACAAAAAACATTTTTTTTTTTTTTATTTGGAACTACCAAAACCAACACTTTAATAAAAAAAAAAAAGTGGTGGTGAAGAGTAAATTGGAACTTCTCTGGCTGGTGGAAACCGTGAAATAGCAAATTCTGAAAATAAATTTGGCATATTTTGAGGTTATTTTCTGTAGTTGGGTTTTTTAATTACCAAAACTATTTAATGTAAACAAGATATATTTTTTTCCCTCCCTCCCCCCTCAGACTGAAATCAACTCATTCCAATTAAAACACATACAGTTACAAGAAGTAGTGTGCATTGAATCACAAAAACAACTAGAGGGCTACACACTTCATTGTATTTGTAAGCTGAATTGGCAGGTGGAGGGCAGGGCAGGAACTTGGTCTCTATCCCTGAACTGGTAGGACTCTCTCCATTAACCCTGACCATGCTGTTTGCCCTGGTCACCTCTCCCCTGGTTTAGATGAAGTAAAACAGTTTTGACTAGGCCAGTGTTTCCCAAACTTGGGACGCTGCTTGTGTAGGGAAAGCCCCTGGCAGGCCAGGCCGGTTTATTTACCTGCCCCGTCCGCAGGTTCGGCCGATCGCGGCTCCCACTGGCCGTGGTTCGCTGCTCCAGGCCAATGGGAGCTGCTGGAAGCTGTGGCCAGTATGTCCATCACACAGAATTGTGACATCACTTCAGGATCTGGCAAGCGTGAACCTGGGCTGTTTAGGGTGGAATCCTGGGGAAATTCAAAAAAGGACTATCCAAGTAAACTTTTTCATAATGTAAAATGTCTTTCTATGCTCACGCAAAAGTGGAAGGGCTTATTTTAATGTCTTTTAAAATAGACTTTAATCCTGTGAGGATTTGGGGAGCGTGGGGGGAGGGGGAATGGAAATCCCTAATAAGAATGCATTTTGGTGTTGGGGGTATTTGACTTTGGTTTTTTTTTTTTTTTTTTTTTTGGTCATTTAATCTTTATGCTCTTGTATTTGCTGTATCCATTGAGACACATGTACATGTCCAGATTTTCAGCTTAATTATAAAGGGCACTACTTAGTTTAAGTAATGAATTCTGTGTTCTATCGTGCACAAATACAATTTAAAAGAGGAAAAGACTTGTGTTCAACCACTTGTTTTGATAGACTTCAAATCTTTCTCATAAATTTGAGTGAAATCCTTCTCTAATTCAACCTTTGTCTTTTGTCTTTGCTGCCTTGCAGGGTTGGTACAGTAGGCCTCACTAGACTTAGCTGCAGCTAAGAATTTCTCCTACATCAACAGAGTTAATGCTGATGCTCTTGTGGAAAGTCGATTAAAAGTGCGTGCTAAGTTCTCAAATTTCCATTTAAGAAGCGGAGAAAATAAATCTGTCTTCTCAAAGTGTACTACAACCACCACCATCAAGACAGCAAACCAAGGGACAAAGAATTTGATCTGCAGTATTGATAAATGTAAACTGGTTCACATATTACTCTAAAGACTTCTTGGGGGGTGAAAATTGGACATCGGCAGTCGCAAGTCATTTTGTTTATAAAAATGAGGGCTTCTTTGGAAACAGCAGACATTGCCATTGTGACACTGTACTTTGTGCTTGTACTGTGCATAGGCTTTTTTGCCATGTGGAAATACAATCGAAGCACCGTAAGTGGCTACTTCTTGGCAGGCCGTTCTATGACATGGGTAGCTATTGGTGCATCCTTATTTGTGAGCAATATTGGGAGCGAACATTTCATTGGGCTCGCAGGATCTGGAGCAGCAAGTGGATTTGCAGTAGGTGCGTGGGAGTTCAACGCCTTAATGCTTTTACAGCTTTTAGGATGGGTTTTCATCCCAGTCTACATACGGTCAGGAGTATATACCATGCCTGAATACTTGTCCAAACGTTTTGGAGGACATAGAATTCAAATATATTTTGCTGCGTTGTCTTTGATTCTTTATATCTTCACCAAACTTTCTGTTGATTTGTATTCAGGTGCACTCTTTATTCAAGAATCTTTAGGTTGGAACCTTTATTTGTCAGTTATCCTGCTTATTGGAATGACTGCTTTGTTGACTGTGACTGGCGGTCTCGTGGCTGTCATCTACACGGACACTCTTCAAGCTTTGCTTATGATTATTGGTGCCCTCACACTCATGATCATAAGTATGATGGAGGTTGGTGGGTTTGAAGAAGTTAAAAGGAGGTATATGTTGGCAACACCAAATATTACGTCAATCTTGTTGACCTACAATCTTTCCAATACCAACTCTTGTCATGTCCACCCAAAGCCTGATGCTCTTAAAATGTTGCGTGAGCCAACTGACGAAGATGTTCCCTGGCCTGGATTTCTGTTTGGGCAGACCCCAGCTTCTGTATGGTACTGGTGTGCTGACCAAGTCATAGTTCAGAGAGTTTTAGCTGCAAAAAATATTGCTCATGCCAAAGGAGCCACACTAATGGCAGGTTTTTTAAAGCTGTTGCCTATGTTTATTATAGTTATCCCAGGGATGATTTCACGTATACTGTTTGCAGATGAGATTGCCTGCATCAATCCTGAACACTGCATGCAAGTCTGTGGAAGCAGAGCTGGATGCTCTAACATTGCCTATCCACGTTTGGTGATGAAACTTGTACCAGTTGGTCTGCGGGGACTCATGATGGCGGTAATGATTGCTGCGCTAATGAGTGACTTGGACTCTATATTTAACAGTGCCAGCACTATATTTACACTTGATGTCTACAAACTCATACGCAAGAGTGCCCCATCTAGAGAATTAATGATTGTGGGAAGAGTGTTTGTTGCTTTCATGGTAATTATAAGCATTGCTTGGGTTCCAATAATCGTGGAAATGCAAGGAGGCCAGATGTATCTCTATATACAAGAGGTAGCGGATTATTTGACTCCACCAGTGGCTGCGCTGTTTCTGTTGGGTATATTTTGGAAGCGTTGCAACGAACAAGGGGCATTCTATGGTGGAATGGTTGGGTTTGTTCTTGGATCTACAAGGCTGATATTGGCATTTATTTATCGTGTCCCTGAGTGTAACCAGCCTGATACTAGGCCAGGCTTCATCAAAAATATCCACTATATGTATATTGCTACTGCTCTGTTTTGGATCACTGGAATTGTGACTATTACAGTAAGCCTCTTTACACCACCACCAACAAAGGAACAGATTCGAACAACCACTTTCTGGTCTCTAAAAATCAGGCCTGTAAAAGAAAATGCTTCAAAAGGGGATCCATATAAGGTACAAGAAAAAAACATCTTGAAATGTAATGAAAATGCCAATCATATCCTGCCAAATGGCAAATCTGAAGAAAATATTAAAAATATTAAGCCTGAGGATATAAATCTTCTAGTTACTTGCAGAGAAGACAGCAACCCAGTGATTTCTGTAAGTCACTCTGAAGTTGAGACACCAGTTGATTGTTATTCCAATGGACAGGTGGCTCTCATGGGTGAGAAAAAGCGTGAGGAAGAGACTGATGATAGAGATAAACATTGGAAATTCATAGATTGGTTCTGTGGCTTTAGAAGTAGAAACATGAATGAAAGAGCCATCCAAGATACGGAGGAAGAGACTCTCTGTTTACAAATGTTGGAAGAGACTCCAAAAGTTAAACTTTTACTAAATATTGGACTGTTTTGTGTCTGTTCACTTGGAATATTCATGTTTGTCTATTTCTCTTTGTGAGTGGTGAAGCTTTAAGGGTATGGCTAAACATACAGAAGCTGAAACAAGTCTCTCTGGAGAATTTTTAAAAAATATACATAACTTGCATCTCAGGCATTGTTTACGCTATATTGTAAAATCAACTTGTCAGCCAATTTAAAGACCATTTGAGATGTGTATTATATTTCCTCTGTTTAAATAAGGAAGAATATGGTTTTTAGTGCAGTGTTGCAAGCTGTGTGTGTGTACACCAAAGAAAAAGGAGGTGGCTGTTTTTAAGGAAGAACATTAAGGTGCTCAGTCCAATATTAAAGTGGGGGGGAAAAATTAAGTGTAGAATTGGTATTATCAAGGCTGTCAATCTAAATTTAAAGATACCCCTACATAGTTTATCCTCTATCATACTTGTACTAACTTGACCAACATGTTGCTGCTTAATTTTGCTTGCAGCTTTTCACTTTTTAAAAACTATGTATAAAAAATGTGTGGTGTTTAAATCCCACAATTCATTTATACTCAACAAAAAGACAGCATTTTGAATGCCCTTAACTCCTCATGTATTATTTTGGAACATGCTGTCACTCTGCAGCCGCCTTCTACTCTTCTCCATAAGATTAGAAACCAAACATACTTAGTCACAGATTTGAACCTTTTTTTTTTTTTCCCTATCCAATTTAAACACTGGTATGGTGAAAGATTGATATTTATTTTTGAGGGATGGGTGCAAGTAAGCCTGAGGTATTACACTCAGTTTAACTTTGTAAACTTTAGTTTATGATCCTACTGAGGGAGGGGGGAAAAGGGATGGATACTCTACCTGAATTTTCTAGTAAATGTTGACCAAAACAAATTCACTCCCACCCTATTCCAAATTTCTCTAACATTTTTGCTGTGTACATGAGTATGGTTAGCTTCTCCTTAAGGAGCAAGCTCCAGATGCATGCTATCCCTTGGAAAAGAGATCTGCCCAAGAATGATCAAAGTGAAACTTGAATATGCTTCAACTGGATTTAAAAAAATTAAATACCCCTGAAGGAAACATCTAGCAACCCTATCACCAAGCTAGATGCAATGCAGTCTGTTAAATGTTAACAAACGTGTACTATGGATATTTGTTTTAAATTGCTATTTCGGAAGAGGGAAGTGGAAGCAACAAATAACAAGAGTCTGTATTTAGCACAGTACTCTTTCTTTCTAACTTCATATGTTAGGAAAAACATAGTATGAAGGATTCCCCATGGGGAAGTAAGTGAATGTAGTGGGCAGCTTAATTATCTTCAGCTGGGCTCTTTTTGATGCGTATGTGGAAAAGCAAAACAACTTTTTGTGCTTTAGCAAAGCAACCTCAAATTACAGGAATGCACAAAAGATGTGACTTTGATTGAGGTTATTTCCCCTAGGGGCTGTTACTGGCAACTGTATTAAGGGTTTGCAGAATTGGACACAGTTTAATACCCAATTTAATTACCCTGAGTAGCCTGTTGATTTTAATGTAGTGTGCTACTTGGTGTGAGTAAAAATGGTAGGTTAATGGAATCTGGGTTGAATCTAATTATTGACTGTTGGAGGAAAAACATCTTGCTGCATAGAACTCCAGTGGGTCACTGAACAGCTCTTGGTAAACCAACAATAATTAGATTATCAGATGGAACTGGTAATTTACCGTACTCTTGAAATAGCAATTGAGACTGGTAGGTCTGTGGATTTGAATAGATGCCAAGATGTTTCACAGCAACTACTGTTCGTTATCAGCTTTGTTTAGATCTTGCACTTGGAGGGTAGAACACGGTGGATCACAATATAGAGATGAGCATATGAGCCATGTTTGAATAGTGTAGATGACGGCCATTACTGTATGTGGCTGAGGCTTGGTTTTGGTAGTGTTGTGTCAATGTGTGTAAAAGTTGTTGTTTCAATGGGTTACTTCATACAGAAAAACATTCTTTTTTTAAATGATAAATTCTTAGTACATGAAAGATTCTGTAAAAATGGAAACTCAAGTTCATAAGTTAGTTATTGGAGGTGTAATGGGGGTATACACGGTATACAAAAATGAATAAAACTCTTTTTATATGGAGGGTAAACAGTAAAAAGCTTGGATGCGTTTGCCCTAAATCTAGATGGATACACTAGGAAGAGGAGGGGGATAAAGAACTCAGGGAGCCTTTACCCCTTTGTATACAGACAGAGTGGCTATGGACCAAGAGCTTCTATATGCGTTTTCAGGGCCTGGCTGAAATGCTCAGTTGGGCTCAGTGGCACACTTGGGGTATGTGGTCTGCCATCTTTGGGATGTTAACCAGCACTATCCCCTACTAACTCCGCATACATTTCCATCAACAACTGGCATTAGAGGGTTTGCTTACTGGCCCTTCTTGATCTAGTTTTAATGACTGTATTACCACCTGCCTCTCACAGGTAGGCTGGCTCAGGGACCCTTTGCTTTACTGCCACTGCTTCAGTTCTTCTTACCCCTTCCCTAGAATGCCTCACACAGTAATAGGGCCAGAAGCATATATCTTGCCTCCACCTAGATAAACAGCAGCCTGCCTAGTACAGTCTATTCCCTTGTTCCTTTGCCCCAGATGAGTTCTTTTCTGCCAAGCCCACTTTACATGTTTACTGCACAGTGCCCAGTGCCATGTACACTCATACTTATGATCAGTGATAAAATTTTAACCCTGTAACATGTAATATTCCCAAAGAATTAGAACTGTATTAGGTCTATGCTTTTAAAGACCAGTAGTTTCAGTGTATTGGCATGTTTGATCATACTTTGAATACTAAAATACACAGTTTACTTAGCTCTATCTTTTTTAAATTTCAATTTTTTTCATACTAAAAGTCCATATTACACTAGTTCTAAAAGTTTATTTCCAATGGGGATCAATCTAGTCCTGTCACTATGTAGCTTCACAGAAATAAGACAACCTATTGTTGGATTAATTATGGTAAAGTAGTGTTGTCATAGTTGGAAACTCAGTTGATAAAATGGCTGTATTCTCTCCGTGTCTTCATAACTGAGTCCTAGTCTACACTATAAACGTAGGTTGATGAAAGCCACCTTTCGTAGACTTAATAATACATGTGTCTACACTACAGTAGAACCTCAGAGTTATGAACTGACTGGTTAACCACATATTTCATTTGGAACCAGAAGTACACATTCAGGCAGCAGCAGAGACGTGAGGGGAGAGGGGGAAACCATCCAGTACAGTACTGTTAAACATAAACCACTAAAAAAAATAAAGGGAAAGTTTAAAAAAAAAAAAAACCCACGTTGATGACAAGGTAAGGAAACTGTTTCTGTGCTTGTTTCATTTGAATTAAGATGGTTAAAAGCAGCATTTTTGTTCTGCATAGTAGAGTTTCAAAGCTGTATTAAGTCAATGTTCAGTTGTAAACTTGAAAGAACAACCATCACATTTTGTTCAGAGTTACAAACAACCTCCATTCCCCAGGTGTTCATAACTCTGAGGTTCTACTGTACCATGTCCCTTCCACTGACCTAACTCGCCTGTAACGTCGACTTAATTCACCTTCGTGAGAGGTGTAGCGCCCACATTGTTGTTGGTGGGTCAGAGAGGCAGTGTAAACGCAGTGTTGTGTAAGTTGACTGAATTGGCCTCCAGGAGGAGTCCCACAGTTCTCAGCTATGATTACTCTGGAGATGGTTTTCAACTCTGCTGCTCAGCAGCCAGGTACACAGGAAACCGCCTCTCCCCTGTTAAAGACCCAGGAACTTTTGAATTCCCGTTTCCTGTTTGATCAAAGTGGAGAGCTCGCCAGCACAGCTGACCATGGAGAGTCAAAGCTCCAAACGTGCTCCAGCCTGAAGTAAGTACACAGGAGGTGGTGGATCTTACTGGTCTGCAAAGAAAAGAGTCGGTACAGGCACAGCTCTAATCCAGCTGAAGAAACGTAGACCTCTACAAAAAGACTGCATGGGACATGAGGGAGAAGGGCTACACCAGGGACATGTAGCAGTGCCACGTGAAAATCAAAGAACTTTGGCAGGCGTACCAGAAGACAAGGGAGATGAACAGTCATTCTGATTCTGCCCCACAGATATGCTGTTTCTACTATGAGCTGCATGCGATTCTCAGTGGCAACCCCACCACTACCCACCTACCATAGCATGGATACCTCCCAGGAGTCTGAGTCCAGGGCCACCTCAGGTGAAAACGAGGATATTCTGGATGATGATGAGGCAAATGGGAGGGAGGTGAGTGGGGGATCCATTCTCCTCAAGAGCCAGGAGCTGTTTTTAACCCCAGAGCAGTCCAGCTGGTTGCAGGACAGCATGGTTGCCAAGCATGATGCCTCAGAAGGCATCTCTGGTGATTATATGCAATTCCAATCAAACTGTAGGGGTTACATGCTGTTATATTTTTTTTGTTTTAATATGAAGAAAAAGTGAGGTGCAGTGAGTATCTGCCTCCCGGTGGCTGCTTCAGTTATATAGAGGGTGCCCTTCCGCCCCCAGAAAAGACTGTTTATGTGCATAGGGATGGCCTGGGAATCCTCCATGGAGATCTCTAGGAAACTTTCATGGAGGTACTCTGCAATCCTTTGCAGAAGGCTTCTGCGGAGGGCTACCTTATTTCTCCCTCCACGGTAGGACACTTTCCCATGCTACTCCAGTAGCAACTGTGCTGGCATCATTGCAGCAGCAACATGCAGACCTGGTCTGTACCCAAATGTTTGCAGCATTTGTTCCTGTGCCGCCTCTGTTTCCCTCAGGAAACTGATATTGCATAGGGTCCACCTTGGGGTGGAAGTTTTTCATTACAAGTGCTCAGACTGCAAACAATAGAGCATGTGATATTCTCTTCCCCCTCCCTACTGCCCCATGGTGGTTTCTGGGTCCCTTGACCATTGTTTCCCAAACATGCTGGTGGTTTGGTTGGCAGGGATTGGTGTTGACCTCAATCTGCAAGCCCAAGGTGACTACTACCAGCAATGTTAAGGTAAGAGGCTGGGTGGGCTTCCTGTGTTCCCTTGCGGCTGCAACCCTCTTTCTTCTCCCCCTCCCACTCCCCAAGCCGCTTTGGAAAAAGACCACAATTTGGGAAGCTTAAAGCTGGTCCTTGGTCTCAAAGCAATGTCTGTGTTCCTAAGGCAGGGCATTGTCCACCTACCCACCTGTGCTCCCAATGCGGGTTTCCCACAAGTTGCAGCACAAGACCTGTTACCCAGGCTGCTGGGCCATACTCACCATGGCTGGAACAGCAAATTGGTTCATTGAACAGCCAGGGATTCTGATTATTTTCTGGCTTGCACTTCAGTGTAATAAGGGAAGTGATATTTAAATGGCAACCTTGCACTACACCCAGGGTATGCACTGACAATGGTTGCCTTGTGCTTTGCATGCCTTATAGTGGAAAGTTTGGCCTTCAGCATATCCTCCACGCTGGCGGAAAGGCTTTAGAAGATGGAAAAAAAATGCATGATGACATGTCCAACGAGATAATGAATGCCTCTGGGACAGCTGACACGGAGCTAAGAACCTGGAGGATTTCATTGTTTGAAAAACTGGACATAGCAACAGACAGATGGAGAGCATACCAGGAGCATGAGTGTCCCATGCAGGATGAGATGCTGCAGATTATGAAGGACCAATTGGACACATTGAGGCGTCTGAGCGTCAAGAAAAACAACTTGCAGCTAGATTCCCTCTACAGCCCCTGTAGAATGGCCTGCAAGCAATGCCCTGTTTTCAATACTCCTTCCCAAATGTTTCAGGAAGTGGCAGGGGAAGGGGCAGTATCCCTTCCATTCAACACTGGGGAGGGTGCTAAAAACAAAAGGCAGTCATTCAAAGACCTTTATTGGGCAAGACTTCCATTTTTTTTCAGACACAAGCAGGCTTGGTTTCTCCCCTCCAATTTTATCACACAGTTGGCCCAAGGTAAAATTATTTTCCTATGGGGGTGTGTGTGTGTGTGCGCGCGCGCAATAAAAGACAATGTTTAGAGAATTAAATACTTTTTTTTTTTAATTTATTCCAAGCATGGGGACTTGGGGGAGGGAAGGTACAGGGGAACTGATGCAATGGAGGGGATGGTGGAGGAAGGCACAATGCAGATAAGCGGTGCACATTACTGTAGTTCATTACTGAAACTCGTTTCCAAAGCCTCCCAGAGAAACAGAGCTCCTTGCTTGGCTCCTCTTCTTGCCCTGGTATCTGTCTGCTCAAAATTAGCTGCCAGCCCATCTGCCTCCACACCCCACCCCTGCAGAAACTTCTCTCCCTTTACCTCACAGCTATTATGGGGCACACAGCAGGCACTGATAACAATGGGGATATTTTTCAGAGTAGCAGCCGTGTTAGTCTGTATCCGCAAAAAGAACAGGAGTACTTGTGGCACCTTAGAGACTAACAAATTTATTAGAGCATAAGCTTTCATGGACTACAGCCCACATGCATCCAAAGAAGTGGGCTGTAGTCCACGAAAGCTTATGCTCTAATAAATTTGTTAGTCTCTAAGGTGCCACAAGTACTCCTGTTCTTTTAATGGGGATATTGTTTTCACTGAGGTCTAATCTAGTAAGCAAACTGTGCCAGTTTGTCCAAAGACACATTGCACCACCAGTCTGCATTTGCTCATTCTATGGTTGAACTGCTCCTTACTGCTGTCCAGGGAGCCGATGTATGGCTTCACGAGCCATGGGAGCAAGGGATAGGCCGGGTCTCCCAGGATCACGATTGGCATTTCAACATCACCAATGGCTATTTTGCAATCTGGAAAGCAAGTCCCTGCTTGCAGCTTTCTGAACAGACCTGTGTTCCTAAAGATGTGTGTGTCACGCACCTTTCCTGGTCATCCCACGTTGATGTCGGTGAAATGCCCCTATGATCCACCAGCACTTACAGCACCATTGAGAAGTACCCCTTTCGATTTATGTAGTCTTTGGCAAGGTGGTTTGTGCCAAGATTGGGATATGCGTTCTGTCTGTTGCGGCAAAACCATCCACTATGTCCTGCACGTTTCCCAGAGTCCCTACCCTTCTTAGCAGAAGTCTATTAATGGCCCTGCAAACTTGGATCACAGAAGCTCCCACAGTTGATTTACAAACTCCAAATTGATTCCCTACTGACCAGTAGAAGTCTGGCATTGCACACTTCTACAGAGTGATCGCAACTTTTCTCCACTGTCAGAGCAGATCTTATTCTTGTGTTGCTGCACTTCAGGGCTGGTGAAAGCTCTGCACAAAGTTCCTGGAAAGTGGCCTTCTGCATTCAAAAGTTCTGCAGCCACTGCTTGTCATCCCATAGCTGCATAACGATCCGGTCCCACCAGTCAGTGCTTGTTTCCTGGGACCAGAAACTGCACTCCACCGTGTTCAACTGCTGTGCAACTGCATTGTTTTGCTCTATGGCTTGCTTGAGTGTTATCAGTGTTCTGTGTGGTGGCTCCTGTCTTGGCTCTGGAAATACACCACATGCCTTATCCTGAAGTATGTAATGCTCACAACAAGAGTGCAGAGCTGAGCGAGGTCCGTGCTTCTCAAGCTATGGCATATGTGTGGCTAAGCCAGGCTTTTGGGAAAAAAGGTGCAAGAAAGTATGGGTTGTTTGCTGTTGATCTCCGAGGAGGAAGGAACGGAGGGAGGAAACCATCGTGGGAGGTCAAAGCCATGTTCCCATTCCCTCCTGCGATGATGTTTTGTTCCCATGAGGTATCGCAAGTCCTTCCCAAACCCCGCTGCGGTTAGTTGCATTGGTGGTTAGCTACCCACAGCGCATTGCTCTGTACATCGATGCAAGCACTGCTACTGAGGATCCACTCCACCAACACAATGAGTGTGGGGATGTGGACACTCCCGACTGACTTAATTACTGTGGTGGCTGGATGTTGACTCTACACTTTTTTGTAGTGTAGATATGCCCTTACTGTTGGGAGGCTTTTTAAAAGAAACTTGTTTCCCCACTAATCTCTGCATGATTTCTTCATATCCAAGCAAGGTCAATTTCTGCATCTTAGCAGTCAGTGTAGAACTTGCTAATGTTCTTCTCTGCACATAATTTATTAAACATCCTCTAGCCTTACTTAATACATCTAATAGATGATAAAATACACCTACCAGTTGTTTTTTACATAGCTTGTTTGATCTGTAACTGAAAACACTAGTTCAGTCTTGGTGTCATAGGAGTAAGAGAAGTAAAGTGTATGACCACACTAGTCCATGTGCAAGTGTCAATATTACCAAGTTTTATATGGAAACTGATTCTTGCTGCTTTTCCTCTCCATTGTTCCTTATCTCTTTTCTTACTAACATTCCTTCCAGAATATATCTTTTAATGCTTCTGTAATGTAAGAAAGTCAAATGGGATAGTTTTAACCTGGGCATAGTCGGCTATGAAAAGGCCAATTGTAGGTTAATGCAAGTCAGCTGTGAAGACAGTGTTTAATCTTTGAGATTTCATTAAAAAAAAATTTATACCATAGGGAGGGAATGTTTATCATCTTAAAATATGCTTATTAGGTATATTTCTCTCCGTTTTAAAGGGACTGTAAACTGGATAATCACCAGGCTCTTATATTGAAGTCTCCGTTATGGGGTGAAATATTGGCTCCACTGAAGTCAATGGCAAATGGGGCTAGAATTTCATTCATGATGTCTAATGGCTGTTAATGAATAGAGATGTTTTATTTTGTTTTAAAAATACTGATGGTATTAATGCTGTCTACTGTAGAATCATTCATATTAATACAACTGCACCCAAGAATATTTTCTGCATGATCTCAAACTTTTATGTGTATATTCTTATACTGAGAAGCTGTGCATAGCCTTCTGCTATGTAATGTCTCACAGTTGTATGAAAGAGGGTAACTTGACAAGGTTTTCTCTCCATTTTGATGTTTATCAGGATCGTTTTCATGCATAGAAAGCAAAATCCAATGCAATAATGCATAATCCTTGGAACGTTAAAACAGTGGCTCAGGATCTTTTAGCATTCAGGTAAAAGTGAAGACCTGTATTAATAATGAGTTTTGCATTAAACTGCTGAACCACTGTAACAACTTTATTACATTCCTTTTGCTACTTTATGCACATACCATATTTGATGGGCAAGAACACTCTGACTTGGACCATGCCATGGACTACAGTGTGTAAGAAATTGCTTCAGCGTTTTTATAGCGTAAACATGCCTCTACCAGTCTTGTGAGTAATGATCTAATCAAAAGAGATGTGAACCCAGGTTAGATGTAATGTTGTTGGTTTACCATTAACTCTTGGGGCTTGCAAAACTGCAAACATAGGATCTTCTATAACCGACTTTCTTGGGGGCTAATATCTGTTGCTTTGGACTTGGACCAATTGCCACAGAGATCCAGAAGCATTTTCCTACCCATCCTGACACAACTGGTTATTTATCGCCTTGAACTTTTGAACCATGGCACTTGATAATGCCTATTTTGCCACTTCTATAGCTTAATTTTAAATGACACCCTTTTGTTTACCTTAACTTATTTTTCTTAATTTTCACCCACTGATTTAGTAAAAGCTTCTTATTTTAAAAAGAGACCGCTTTTTGAAAGCTTTTTGTGCATGTCATTCTGGAAAACTTCCCCTCCGTTTTGGAGAACTTCTGTTGATGCCATTCTCTACGAAAGTGTTCGTTTTTTTTTTTTTTTTTTTTCCCTTTAGCTTTCCTTGATATCCAGAAGGAAATGTGATGGTTCAGTTTACCCTTTGTATGCTTTCCACCACTCTACTTCTCTTTTCTGTCTCTTTTCTCTCCTCCCCCCCAGCCACCCATAAAGGCCAGGATGTAGGGAATAGCCATCACAGGACCTCTGCTTGAGCACCCAAAGTGAAAGATTCTTGCATGTCTAAAACATGCAGCTTTATTTTTTTTATTCTTATCCTAAGATAACAGAGTTGTTGGTGAAAATCTTTCAGAGAAAGGACTGTGTGGAAGAGGTTTGAAAAATCTTTGGAGTCATTAATCTCTAGCTTTCTTTGAGACACACTTTGGATTCGGTAGTGTATAATAAAGCAAAAATACTCATGTATTTATTCAGTAACTGTATGTTCTATGCCCTTAAATGTAATTGTTTTGAAATTAATACTAACCTTGTTACATATGATGTTTTAAAGTGTAAAAACTTATGTGCACTGTTCTAAAGGTGTTTTGTTTTGTTTTTTGTTTTAAGAAAATGTGTATAATTCAGTGGTTTAATGTGCTTTAATTAGGCTAGGATAAAGTGTAGTTGTAGAATATAAATAAATATATAACTAGGATCTCTGATTTTACTGGTGAAATCTCAAAATGCTCATGTTTGAAAAATGGTTTTGTTTTTTGCCTACAAAACACTTTCGGGTTTTTCTTTATGGTGTTGGTTTAAAAGGCATTTGCTTTATTTTAGTTCTGCTATCAAATACACTATGTAGTGACATCTTGTGACACTTTTTAAATAGATTATCAGCTTCACTGTATAAAGTCAGACACTCTGAGCAAAGATGGTGATGCTGTTATATGACAATTCTGTGTCTACGAATACACGTTTTAAAATGAGGTGATTATTAAAAAAAATAGTTGCTGTGCAAAATGTTAGTAGTCTTCTTCAAGAAGAAAGCAAATTCTTTAATATCACTACAGAAATCTTTTCATTTATCTTTTTTTAAAAGCACAGTGTCAAAGTGATGCTGCTTTTACCTTGTATATTGATAGATCTTTTTTCTTAGATTTCTGTGAAATACTTTTTGTTTTTGTTGCTGTTGTATCTTCTGCAGCTTTTATATAAAATACCAGTTAATGAACTGCTTTATTTTTAACTATTCAACTAAAGTACATTGCTGACCAAAACCAAACAATATTATATAACATTTGAATTCTGCTTTTCCCCCAGCCCCAGACTGATATGGAATGAACCAAATGGACATGCAGATCAGGCAAATCTAGTTGGGTCCAGGTCTCTCTTTGGTCAAGTGTTTGTTTAAGGGTCTAGCAAGATCTTATTAGACAAAAGACTTTAAAATTCTTGTAGTAGGAATATAGATTTAGCAGTGTTAATGAGATGAATATAGCTTAATTATACTTGTAAATTGTTAGTGTCCATATCTAGAAGTTCGTCATAGAAATGATGTATGATAAGGTAATTTTGGTCTAGTGAATAGAGTATTATATTGTTATAAAAACTTTGAAGTAAACCTGATGCAAAACTCCTAGTTCTCACTGCTGACCCTGTGTATACTGTTTGCATATTATCTTGCCTACTGCATTTGTCTTCAAACTAAAACTCTTATTAGAGAGTATCTGGATACTTCAAACTGTTTCTTGCAGTTTACATTCCTTTACTGTGGCATTTTGTCTTGTTAAAAAGTATTCTGTAAAAAGTTTCAATAAAAATGGGAGGAAAAAACCCAAACCCATGTATTTCTGAAATTATTTTGGGAGAAATTGTAGATATTGCAAGCTGTCCTATGTTTTAACTTCATTGACTTTGGTTACTTGTAATAAATCTTGCATTCCCTCACTCTTCACCCACCACTAAAATGCAGCCCTTTCTGGGGTGGAACTTAGTGACCATTTAAATACTAATCCACCCAAAGAAACTAAGAATATCCCAGTCTACTTAAAACTATAAGAGGAATTTAGGTAGGCAGAACATAGTTGTAGAACTTGGCCAGAAAACCAGAGCTAATACACTTAGGCCAGGTCTACATTAACCCCCTAATTCGAACTAAGGTACGGAACTTCAGCTACGTGAATAACGTAGCTGAAGTTCGAAGTACCTTAGTTCGAACTTACCTCGGTCCACACTCGGCAGGCAGGCTCCCCCGTCGACTCCGCGGTACTCCTCTCGCCGAGCTGGAGTACCGCAGTCGACGGCGAGCACTTCCGGGTTCGACTTATCGCGTCCAGACTAGACGCGATAAGTCGAACCCAGAAGTTCGATCGCTCGCCGCCGAACTACCGGGTAAGTGTAGCCAAGGCCTTAGTGTGGCATGTGCCAAAAAAATAAAAAGCCATGGGAGCAGGGTTTGATTCAACACTGCTACCTCCATAACTTGAAGTGCAGGGCACTGGCAGAAAGCTGCTTGCAGTGCAGCAAATCACTCCAATGAAGCTGCAGAATCTGTTATGTTGGTGTGCCCATAGCAGTGCAGCCCTAAATGAATAGTGCAGGCCCAGGAGGGGAGGTGGACAGAATGTGCACACCAGCTGCCAACTTGCCATATTTACCTCCATGAGTTCTTTTAGAAAAACTCTAGGGGAGGACAGTGGTGGCAAATGTTTAGCTTTTATTCTCTTGCTAGTGATGTGGCTGTTCTCTTAGTTTGCACAGCCTGTGCCTGAGAGAGTGAGCATCCCAGGATATTTTTCGGTTTCATCCAAAAAGCACAGTCTTACTGAAATGTTTCTTTGAGGCTGTTGTCTCTGCAGAATGATAGAAATGAGTGATACATTTGCATTATAACATAATCATATTCATAATACTAAAAATGGACAGCAACCATTCTCGATATTAACCATAAACTAGTTTTGTAAACTTTATTTTTGTTTTGGTACGTTGCCCCCAACCGGTGGAATGGAGGGGGAGCAATTAAATCTAGGGGTTCTCAAGGTTGAGATGAAAACTGGGCTCAGTTTCACTTGTGCAATCTGGTGTTGCAAACGTAAGCCTGGTGTAATTACCCTCCAAGATGACGCCCTCCTATGTAGAGAAATCTTTCAGTGGCCCTAGAGCCACTATAATGGCTCTCATGGTACATTCTGGCCTCTATGTATGGGACATCCTTGGTGTCCCAGCATTCAACAGTTATAAAGAACACCTTGGGCTGTGGGCATTCTTGTATAATTCATTAGGCTGAAAGTTTATCTAATTGATGCTGGAGAATGGTCATGCCCCAGGAATGGGGGAGTTGTAAAGGTGATTCAAATAAGATCATTCAGACCATGGAATCTGGTTCCAAATATCTAATAATTACTAGAGTGTGAGGCCCCTACCATAATTTTCTGCAGAATCAAGGTTTTAAAGTTTAACTTTTTGCCCTTTGTGGCTGTGAATATAAACCAATGCAGCCTCGTCTTCTGGAGGTCATGCAGTACCCGTGCCTCTGCGGCAGACCTAACCTAAGTAGCTTTAAGATGGAGCTTGATAAGTTTATGAAAGGCATTTTGTGATGGGGTTGCCGGCAGTAGCAGGGGACTGCATTCTGACCCTTCCAGTCCTGTTGTACTATCCTGCTCAGAGCTCTTCTAAATTGCAGAAGTGTGGAAACTGATTTGAAAATGCCTAGCATCCTGCAGATGCAACCAAAAGCAAATAATTTAAACTGAAAGAGGCTAGTTTTGAGCTGCAGCTGTTGCTTGACAAAGCTGTGAGCAGCAGCACAGGCAAACCCCGGCAAAGGAGAATGCAAAAGAATGGTTGGTGAGGGGTAGTTACTACTTGGATCATAAATGAGGTTAGGATTAGGTCACTGAATCCATGACTTCAAGAGACCTCCCTGACATTTTCTGCTTCAGCCCCAGGGCGGCAGGGCTGGAGCTGTCAGCCAGGGGAGGGGGGCTCACAACTCCCAGCCGCTGTGGGTGGTGGGGAGACCCCAGAGCTGCAGCAGTGGTGGGTGCTGGACCCCCCCCCCCACCCCATTTTATCACAGTTATCTTTAGTAAAAGTCAGGGACAGGTCACGGGCTTCCCTGAATTTTTATTTATTGCCCGTGACCTGTCCCTGACTTTTACTAAAGATAACCGTGACACAATCTTAGCCTTAATCATAAGTTGTTGAGGCCAGGGACTGTGGTTTTCATTGTGTGGTTTGTACACCGATTAGCACACTGGGGCTCTGATCTATGATCGGGGTTTCTAGCTGGCATGGTGATGTAAATTATACCACCACCCTCAACTGTGCAGCAGCACGAGGGGAAAGAAGATTGTGCTGCTCTATGCCAGCAGCCAGAGGGGCTGGAAGTGGGGTTAGGTTTTCATATTTATCAAACCTCTACTCGATAGAAGCGCTAAAAGATAGAGCTTCCATGCTGGGCCTGGAAACAAATCCTAATCTAAGCAACTCCAGCACCCTCTCCTTTTCCAGCAACTGGTGTGAGGAGGGGCGGGGGGGGGGGGACTGATTGGATCCTCCCTGTTCCTCAACAGCAGCAGTCAGTTTTGTCTTCTGGCCATCAGGTGTCTTGAGTCTAGGCTTGGAAGAATTAAATATCTATTGGCGTCGGTAATAATTTACTGATAAGCAAAGTAAGAAAAATGTTGGCTTGAGAACTTGTTAATTTGATTTAAAGATACAGTATTTACTTTGTATGTTTTAGACATGTGGCGTTGACAACTTGTTTTTAACTGTTACAAAGCAGTAACTTTTTTAATCTCCTTGCTTGTCTTTAAATTGACCTCTCCTGCTCATAGTTTCCCATATCTGTGGAGAATTTAAATAAAAAAAATGCTTAAAATTGGTGTAATCTGTCAATTATAAAAATCTAATTCTGCCAAGCCTACTTAGGTCACTCAAATCAGTGTCTGAATGGGTAGGTGAATAGGGACGAGAGGGTGAGGGATGAGAAAATAATTTAAAGTAGGTGAGAGAGAACATGGGGGAAGGGGAGAGAAGGGGGAAGGGAGCAGCATAGTGAAATAATTACGGTTTAGTGCATGGGAGGGTGACATGGAGAGAATGGACACGGACATTGAAATCTGAGACATCATAAGTAGAGCAGGAAGGCACCTCAAGAAATAGCCTATAGGAGAGTACTGTCCCTATATAAAAAAATAGTTTACAAATATACAATTTTCAATCTTAATACTGATAGAGGTGAAGTCTATCAAGGTGAAGGTTTCTGGAGAGTGGTGTTTGACCCATAGCTTAGCTCCAAAACAGGAAGGGTACTGTGAATTTGTCATAAGTCAAGCAAATTTATATTGGAATTGGAAAAGATTCAGAAAAGGGCAACGAAAATGATTAGGGGTATGGTACAGTTTCCAAATGAGGAGAGATTAATAAGATTGGGACTTTTCAGCTTGGAAAAGAGATGACTAAAGGGGGATATGATAGAGGTCTATTAAAAACATGACTGGTGTGGAGAAAGTATATAAGGAAGTGTTATTTACTCCTTCTCATAACACAAGAACTAGGGGTCACCAAATGAAATTAAAACAAACCAAAGGAAGTATTTCTTCACACAGCACAGTCAACCTGTGTTGTAAAGGTCAAGATTATAACAGAATTAAAAAAAGAACTAGATAAATTCATAGAGGATAGGTTCATCAATGGCTATTGGCTAGGATGGTCAGGGATGGTGTCCCTAGCTTCTGTTTGCCAGAAGCTGGGAATGGGCGATGAGGATGGTCACTTGATGATTACCTGCCTGTTCATTCCCTCTGGAGCACCTGGCATTGCCACTATCTGAAAACAGGATACTGGGCTAGATGGAACTTTGGTCTGACTCACTATGGCTGTTCTTATGTTATGTTACATTTATTTTTAACTTTGTTGCTGGGTGAGCAGTTGGTGAACAATTGGATCTTCTAAATCAGCTATTTGTATAGGATTTTTTAAAATATTGAACTGCCAGCAAATTGGTAACCTAATGTCATCTTAAGAACTTTTACTGAGATAAGACTGTGGAGGCTTCCTCAAATAGGATTTGTATCTGGAATTTTTGTTTTGGGGGCTCATAGACTTTGTCTCTGTGGTATACAACACCCTGAATAATTTCAAAATTATTGGTTTAAATGGGATGTCTCCGGATTTGATGTTGGCTAACAATGACCTAAACTAATTCTGATTGGACTAGGTTGCATGGCTTCGAGGTAGACATAGAATCAGACTTGTCCAAAAGCCTTGGAGGAAGATGCTGCAACGCTGACTGAGAGAAGTTTGCAAACTATAAGAATCTAGGGTAAAGCTGAGAATTCCAGCCTTTTGGGTCACCAAGCCACCCGAGGAAGGACTGACCTTGCAGAACCAAGGTTGATCATCTCAGGGAGAGGGGGTCGCAACATCAACTGATTTAGTCTACATGAGCCTCTGACCAGTATTTTCCTGCCCTTGAAGAATGCTTCTCACTAGTGGGCTATGTGCCAATAACATCCCCATCTGGCTCCTTGGCTGCAATTTCAGCTCCTGTGCTAGGAGAGTCCAGAAGACTGAAAGCTGAAGAGTTTAGGAAACCCTTGTCATGTTGTTTTTACTTTTTTTCCATTTTTGTCTTTTGCTTTTATTAATTGGGAGATATCTCAGCCTTTTAAATCTTTTAGTTTTAGGATGTCCGTGTGTGGCTCTGGACATGCACTTGTGTATGGGTGCTAATAATCCATATGGGAAAGGTGCCAGAACAAAAATTTCTTCAGGTGTTAAATAGCCCTAAAATGAATGTCTTTAAAGATATTTATTAAAAGGTTTTGTGTCCTGTATTTAAATGTGCAGAGAGATGAGAGAGCTGTCATTGGTAGTTTCTGGTAAGCAAGTTTTGACTAACTTATCAAAAGTGTTTTGTTAAAGTCTGTATTATAATATCTTGGGAGAAGGTGAAAGGGTTAGCTACCACTTAACAATAAAATGTTAGGAAGGAAGCTTAATTGGCTCTGAGATTGTGGTTCAGACATTCTTATTTTGTTTCACTATTGAGCTCTTAACCAGCTCAACTCATAGACTTGGTTACAGTTGATAACATTTCTTAGTTGTGGTTGATTATAACCAAACAACCAGCTACCTTCTTAAAATCTTCCTTGGATGTTATAAGGATTTATTATCTCTACAACTAATTTATTTTAACTGAATCCAATGTTGAGACAGTTTCTCCCCCCCCCCATTAGTCTTTGGTTACCTAGCCCACCCCCCAAAATAATAGAGGGTATAGAGTGAACCCAGGAAGGGAAAGGGAGTAACAAAAGCAAGAGAATGCAGTTCCTTCTGAAATGTACTGACTGTATGTTTGCGATTTAAAACATAACTGCTTTGATTCTCTTAAATTGCCCAGGGTGTGATGGCATCAGTGGTATTTTTCACCCCGGTGAGTAGCCTTATGGCCTGGTTTTCAGATATTGGCTGAATACCCAATGCCTATTGAAGTCAATAGGAGTCTCATGTGCTTGGCACCAGTGAAAATCAGGCCAAAAGGTCTCTGACAATTTGGTTTTTAGGTAACATTTTAACCCTATGAAAGAGATGGAATGGTTGCCTTAAGTAGATATATTTGAACTACTTTGTAATCACATTTTTGTATTTAGGCTTTTTCCTTAAATTCTCCCCCCATTCTGCCCCCTTCACAGTTGCTGTGAATACTACTGCTATTCTAGGAGTACTCAAGGCACAGGTAGAATTGAATCCTTTGGCACTATGACAGTGCTATAGATGCATCTTTTATGGATGTGTAAGCATGATTCTGAAACTTCTACAATCCCTAGTTCCAGCTGATCAACAGTCCCCGTGTTCTATCATAGCATGCTCTGCACTATCCACTGAACTATTGGGTTAACCTGTGTAAGAAAATACCTCAATAAGGTGATTAGGCTTTAAATGCAACAACGTTGCTTTAATTGAAGCTAGTACTGGCGTTCTCTACAACCTGTATAGCCATTCAGGCTACGCAGTTTAAACTAAATGAATCACTAGTTCATGTTTGTTCAGTATCTTAAATAGAACATGGTCCACCCATGAACCAAACATACACTGGGGAGAGAATTGATATGTGAACTTAATTTAGAGGTCTGCTCATGAATATCTTTCTAATTCAGATAGATAGTCTTCAAGGGGTAGTTTTGCCTGCATAAGATATGTAAAAATGAGCCAGTTTGTAGTAGAGTATCCTAGTGTAGTAACTGGGAGCATGTTGCTTTGAAAACAAAAATCCAAAGCCAGCGTTTGGGAGTTAAGGGCTAGATTCACAAACGGCCTTGGGCATTGCAATGCTGAGTGTCACCATACCTAACTTTTAGGTACCAAAAAAAAAAATCAGTGGGATTCACAAAGTCTGGGTTAGAAAGCTTGAGCTTTGTGCCTTTATACAATGAATTGGAGACCCTGTATAAGCTAGCCCATGGAAGATGCTAAAGGAAGGGGTGTGCCTAAGCCCTACCTCTCAGGGAGTTCGGCACCTCCCTCTGGACCAGATTTAGGTGTCAGTCTTACCTGGGGATTCTCGGCTGTGAGCTCAATTGTGAAGTTAGTCACCTAAAGGTGTTTCAGAGTAAGAGGACTGCACTCTAGACCCAGGACCTAGTCAAGTGGTGTGCAGACTTTTCCAGTCAAAGCGCCCCCACCCCGCAGTAATGGAATCTGTCCACGCCTCCACTCTGTTGTTGCATGGCCAAGGCTTCCTCAACAACAGAGTTTGGGCTGAAGGTGGATCTGGGCTGGGGTGGAGTGGAGCTGGGCTTGGAGGCTGAACAGGATTGGGGGTGGAGTGGGGTTGGAAGAGTGGCGTGACCTGCCACATATCCTCTGAACGTTCCTCTGGGTCCCATAGCGGGTTGTATCCCACAGTTTGGGGGACCACTAATCTAGTCTTACTGCTCCAGTGTCTGTTTATCCAGGTGGAACAGCTCCAACAGGAAAGGTGGAGCCCCCTCAATATCCGAATATCTCAAACTGTTGGTTAGGGCACTTGCCTGAGAGGTGGCAGATCACTGTTCAATTCCTTGCTCATCAACCAGAGGAGGGGACTTGAATGGGAAGTGTCAAGTTAGACTCTGGACTCATAGTTTGTCAGACCACTCTGTTTTATTAGCACAGCGCTCTGCTAATACATTCAGATAATGTGAGCCCCCATGCAAGATTCAAACAGTTTTATTTATACAGATAAAAGGGTGCAAACTAAACAAAGGGACAGAGAGAGCAAAATTGTAAAATTTGCAAGGGCACAATATGCATATCCTGCTTCCTTATTAATTCTTATCGATCTAAGGCTAATGCTTCACCAATTGCCCTTAAGTGGGGCAATTCATTAAGCAGTTAATGTCTGCTTTCCTGCCCCCTGGCTTGCAGCATTTCTACTTAAAGGTACATACAGCATTCTTTCATTCATTCTATTTCTTTAATATAATTCATTTCACTTTCACAGAAGTCACCAGTATCCAAGGTTAGCATTCTAACCCACTGGGTTAAAAATTATGAGGGAGCCGGTCCTGCTACCCATTTTTGTGGAGTTAAGTGAGCTCTGAGCAGGCTGACCAGATCATGCCATGCGGGCAAATTGGGCAGAGGAATGTGTGTCTTCTCCCAGTTCACGCATTGCACTGGGGCTAATGTGTCTGGACACTTAAAGTGAGGCAGCAGTGCTCATGCTCAGAGGCAGAAATGTAGGCACCTAGGGAACGTATATTGCAAAAACTTAGGTGCCTAAATTAACTTTCCCCTACAGGTTTTGGTGGCAAGTGAGTGGGGGTTTTGTGAATTCCCAGTGATGTGTAAATCGGGGACACTGCCACTAAGCCCTTTTATGAATCTAGCCCTAAATAGTATAACAGTCACAGGGTGTATGTTTCTAGCTCGTTAGTACTGGCATATCAAATTATGGTAGTGAAATTGTTCCACAATTAAAATTTCACCATTGTTCCCTGTAACAGGGTTCGTGACCCGCCCCTCTTCCTGCAGCCCGCTTGCCCTCCCCAATAAGGCTCAGAGAGGCTTCAGGGTTGTGCAACACCCGTGTCTTTACTTACTTATCGCTGTCCCACCACCGGTGTCCATCTATACACAAGCTTTACAGGCTTGGTTACCACCCTTACAGGCAGAGTTAACCTTCAGCTAGCTTCCTCCCTGCCTGACTTCTCCCTTGCCTGTAACCTTCCTTCTCGCTCCCTCCCAGTCTTTATAGCCCTTGGCTTGTCAGGCCAGCAGGTGTTGCCAATCCTCAGGCCAGCATCAGGCCTTTTCCATCAGCCCCAGTCTGCTTCCCTTGATTGGAGCTGACTGGGCAGGGGCTAATTAGGTGCACCCTGCTACATTCCCTTGCAACTTGCTTCTAATTTTTGCATTATTTGACACCGCCCATCTAGACCTCCTTTGAAGTGTAAACCCACAAAAACTTTTGGCCAGTATTTCACAACTTAAAGAAAATGTGGTTTCCCACCGCCAGCATCATATTTAAACAACTTGAGAACTGTAATGCTATTTATGGTGGAAACTTTGTTTATAATTTAATCAAGAATGCCCATTGAATTTAAATGTCTTGTATTAATTGCATCATTCGCTGAAAGAAACTCAGATGCAATCCTCACCATAAAACTAAGGCCTGATCTACATTGATGTAAGGCAGCTTATGTCCATCTAACTCTGTAAGTGTCTACGATACAATGTTGCTCCCACTGATGTAAGTTGCCCACTACACTGACCTAATACTCCACCTCTGCAAGAGGCTTAGTGCTTAGGTCGATGTAGTTAGGGCAACACAGTGTTAATGTAGATGCTGCATTGACTGTTCCGGCTGTGAGCCCCTGGTGACAGTTACATTAGTGCAAGCGCTCCTGGTGAGGACGTGCACCGCAGACAGAGGGAGCTAGTGTGGACGTGCCAAACCAATGTAATTACTGCTGTGGCTGTACGTTGATATAACTTAAGTTGACTTAATTTTATAGTGTAGACTTGCCCTAAGTATTCTGTGCATATTTTCTCTCCATCTTCTTGGGAAGGGGTGGGGGTTTGAGGAGGCCTCTCTTGGCCACCTGTGCTTTTCCTTTCCTATCACTGCCCCGCCCCCTGTTATTCCCTGTGCTCCACTCTTTACCTTTTAGTTGCCTAAATGGAGTATAGTTCCTCCCACTCTGATACCAACTGCAGGGTTGATCTTTCCTACCTGGGAAGAGTTAGCTGTATGGATGGCTGCATGCTTCCTCCCCCTAACCCTCTTGGACTGCACAGTCAGTTAAAAGCTTTTGTGTTGTTATAACATTGTTCCTGTTGAATTGACTCACCCTGCTGCAGGTTAATGTCAGTATAAAAAATTCAGTACACTGAAAACTTAGGAGCAGCATAACGTGTTATTTTTATATTAAATTCAATATAAGTTACTGTGTTGTAGGGAATTTAAAAAAAAAACAGCTTGAGTATCCAAATTTCTATTATTAGAAATAAGTTTCTGGTCTTTACATGCATGCAAAATTTACATGATCAGTTTTTCTGAAACCCCAGTCTTGCAAAGGCTTTATTTGAAGTTGCTGCAGAATTTCCAGACGGCCACAGAATATGTTGCCGGAGTGGTTAGAAACCATGGGCCCTTGCCCCAGAATCTAGGTCCAGCTTACCTCAGAGCCAGAGAACATTGGATCTTTTTGGAACTAAATGACTTTTACTGTCAGTTTCTGTGCTTCAGGGTTATTAAGCACTGAAATTGACTAGCAGGTTCATGTTCAATGTCCTCTCACAGATTTTTGACTACTGGGTGGTTCTGTAACTAGCATAAGAAACATGCCTGCCCCATGTCCTCCACCCCTCTGCCCCTTCCTCTCGCTTTTTGGTTTGCTTGTCCCTGTTCTAATTTTACATGATTGATAAAAGACTGTTCTGTGGACTTCTTTCATGCTGGGAATATTAAATATCCTGCCAAATGAGCATGTTCTTGGAGTGCTCTACGATTTGCTAGATATAACTACAATTGTGTGGCTCTCCTACCTGGAGTAAATATTGACCTATGAGGACGCGACTCCCTAGCCCTCTCCCTTTTTAGAGCCCTTAGCTGATGACCCGAAGAAGGCTGTGCATGGAATGGCTTTCAGCTCACTCAGATGACATTTGTTCCATATACAAAGATCCTCTAAGAGGAGACTGCTGAGAGGTTGGTGAAGAGAAAGGGAAAGCAAGGTCAATGTGGGTGATGTGCTTCTGGACTAGTATTTGACTGTGGTTATAAGTGAAATCTCAGACTGTTTATAATTTCTGGGTACATGGGGATAGTGAAGCCTTTAAATAAACTTTGTGGCTGTTTGTGAATGGTGCCAATTGACCACTCTAGAGACCTCTATCTGCAGAGCTATTACATGGGCAGAAGGAGTAGGCCCTTTACTATCCTCTCCACAGATGTGTCCATAACATCTTCCATAGTTGCATATGCCTGTGATGTATTTAATGCCCCTGTCTCCACCCTTCCAACTCATGTAATCAACTCATGTTTGTCTTGATCAGTGTTATGCATAGGGTTGGCATGAGGATTTTGGGCAAACCGATTCTCCTGAACAACCTCAAATTTAAATGATTATTTTTTAGGCCTGTCAAGCGATTAAAAAAATTAATTGATTAATCACGCAATTAATCACACTGTTAATAATAGGATATCATTTATTTAAATAGTTTGGATGTTTTCTACATTTTCAAATATATTGATTTCACTTACAACACAGAATACAAAGTGTACAGTGCTCACTTTATATTTATTTTTGATTACAAATATTTGCACTGTAAAAACCAAAAGAACTGAAAAATACTATTTAACCTAATATAAGTACAGTAGTGCAATCTCTATCATGAAAGTGCAACTTACAAATGTAGAATTATGAGCAAAACAACTGCACTCAAAAACAAAACAATGTAAAATTTTAGAGCCTACAAATCCACTCAGTCCTATTTCTTGTTCAGCCAATTGCTCAGATAAACAAGTTTGTTTACATTTGCAGAAGATAATGCTGCCCACTTCTTGTTTACAATATCACCGGAAAGTGAGAACAGGCGTTTTTGCTTGGCACTATTGTAGCCGGCGTTGCAAGATATTTATGTGCAAGGTGCATTAAAGATTCGTATGTCCCTTTATGCTTCAACCACCATTCGAGAGGACATGCTGTTGACGGGTTCTGCTTGATAACCATCCAAAGCTGTGTGGACTGATGCATGTTAATTTTCATCATCTGAGTCAGATGCCACCAGCAGAAGGTTGATTTTCTTTTTTGGTGGTTCGGGTTCTGTAGTTTCTGCATTAGAGTGTTGCTCTTTTAAAACTTGAGAGCATGCTTTACACCTCATCTCTCTCAGATTTTGGAAGGCACTTCAGATTCTTAAAACTTGGGTCAAGTGATGTAGCTATCTTTAGAAATCTCACATTGGTACCTTCTTTGCATTTTGTCAAATCTGCAGTGGAAGTGTTCTTGAAATGAACAACATGTGCTGGGTCATCAACCGAGACTGCTATAACATGAAATGTGGGTAAAACACAGAGTAGGAGACATACAGTTCTCCCCTAAGGAGTTTAGTCACACATTTAATTAACACACTATTTTTTTTAATGAGCAACATCAGCATGGAAGCATGTCCTCTGTAATGGTGTCCGAAGCATGAAGGGGCATACGAATGTTTAGCATATCTGGCACGTAAAGATCTTGCAATGCCGGCTACAAAAGTGCCATGCAAATGCCTATTCTCACTTTCAGGTGACATTGTAAACAAGAAGCAGGCAGCATTATCTCCCATAAATGTAAACAAACTTGTCTTAGCGATTGGCTGACCAAGAAGTAGGACTGAGTGGACTTGTAGGCTCTAGAGTTTTACATTGTTTTGTTTTTGAGTGCAATCTGTAAAATTTCTGCCATCACAAACTTCTTCATTCCTATAAGAAGTCCCCATTGTCTCTGGTGAGAATAATCCTATGAGTAAAGATTATAAGAGTAGGTACTACATAAAGTATCTATGCAGGGTTGCTTTTATAATTGTTTTAAAAGACATCCTGATTCAGATGAACTTGGGTGCTCAGATATGAACCCTTTCGCTGTAGTATAAGAACTTGTACAGAGTTTGGGCCAGATTCTCTGGTCTACTAAGGCCACTTTATGCCATATTAGTGATGTAAAATGGCTAGAGAGAGGTGATGGAGAATTCTCCTTGCATATGGAAACTTTTCACTAGTGGAGGCAGCTCTGTCCCCTTCCGTGGCAGTGGCCCTCCTGACCTTATGGACGTGAAAGTGTGTGTTACGGAAGGGCGTGGAGGAGCAGAGCTTTTCTAGGCTTGATCTTTCACTGCTATTATGAACCTTACTCCAGTGATGGAAGTTTGAATCCCTGAGGATGCAGCTCTGCACTGCGGCCAAGCAGAACTTTTTTGTTTTTACTTTTACCTAGTCCCTGGAATTATTGCGAGGGGCTCTATTCTAGCTCCAGATTTCTTCTAGAGATCATGGTTTTGGTGGGGAAGTCCAATATCTTAAAAACAATAGGCTAATTTGCCAATATAATAGTACAGAAATATCTGGCTTGATTCATCAATATTAAGGAAGACTGAAATTCAGTGGAGCTAACTCATCACAGTGTGCCAAATTCAACCCTCAAGTGGCTTGTATTTGGCTCAAAATCTGCAATGCATGTCATGTAGATTGTTAAAAAACCCTTACTTGAATGACTCATACACAATTTAGGACTCGCTTATTGTTTAACTGTACCGTAAAAGTCTTTTACCAGAGAGGAGACGGTGGGTGGTCAGTGTACTGTAGTGTGAGTCAGGAGAGCAGGATTCCATTCCCAGTTCTCCCACTGTGACCTTGCACATGTCAACTGACTATTTCGTCTCTGTTTCCCCAGCTGTAAAAGGGGGGAAAAGCCCTTTGAAATCTGCAGATGAAAAGTAATACATATGAGATATTTCTGATTCCCAAACAAAAAACTGCTGACTAATTGGGTTTTGTTCTTAATTTAATATAATAAAAGACTTACAAAATTAACCTACTAAGAATACTACACTCAGACCATTAATGCAGTAAAGTAGAAAAATCCTCCTGGACAAAATCTCACTTGAAACCTAATCCTGCAAGATGATCTGCACAGGCAGACCATTTACACCTGTGCAGAGCCTTAGTGGCTTCAGCTTGGAGCACTATTGATGTCAGCTGACATCTGTAGGGGGCTGACAGTAGGTTTGGGGTGTTAAACACCATAATGATAGGTGCTATACAAATGTTAGTAAGTGCACCATAGCTACTTTGAAGTTCAGAATACTGGATTTCCTAGCACCAATAAGTTAAATATGGTGAGTGCACAGTGTTGTACAATGAAGTTAGGAAAGTCTAACTTGCTAAGAAATGGCATAATTGCTGAAAGGGGCATTTAATGCATTTACACCCAGTTCAGTGCAGATACCTAGACCTATCCGGTAGGTCCGTAGCTACTTGGACAACTATTCCACGAGGTCCAAATTTTGAAATATTGACATTTCCTGCGAAGTTTTGTCCATCTCCGCTATCCGGTGATAGCGCTCTCTGTGTATGCACTTCTCCAGGAATCCCAGTGCTAGATGGACTTTTCCATATGGGTTACAAAGACCACCTTGTGGCATATATTTTCACAGTTTAAACAAGGCAGTTGTGTCAAATAATGCACTTGATGACCATTTTAAATATGTATTTTGAGATACTTTAAAGACCTTTTTCTCCATTTAAAAAAAAAAAAGCTGCATGATATTAATTTGTTTGCCTGAAGTGTAGGTGAATTATTGTAAAATAACAGTGATTGGATTAACATTTCTCATAGAGGAATAAAGATTTACCTCTATAATAATCTGTAATCTCTCCAGCCCCAACAACTTGCTTAAATATCTTGAACTCTTCCTTTTCTAATAGCTAACATAGGATATATTTATTATTCATCTGAGAAATTGTACTTGTGTATCGATTTTTACATACTTACAATTTAAAAATTATTCTTGTAATATGTTGTCTTGTTTGCAAAATAGAACTAGTTTTAACAGATCTAAGATACTCACTCACATGCCATGTAGAATTATATTGCAGTACGTAGCTTTACTTTTATATGTAAGCTCCTATAATGACCTGTCAAACACCTATTTACTTTTACAATAAACTGATCCAATATTCACGAAACATTAAACAGTTGTCCTCTGTAACCCCTTTAAATAAAATCCCACAGAAAAGAGTCTAAGGATATGTTTACATTGTTAATGCTACAGTAGTACAACTGCTCCACTGTAGCATTTCAGTGTAGACACTGCCTATGCCTATGGGAGGGGTTCTCCTGTTGGTGGAGTTAATCCACCTCCCTGAAAGACGGTAGCTAGGTCAACGGAAGAACTTAGTATGATCTACATGGGGATTTAGGTTGGCTTAACTGCGTCACTCCTGGGTGTGGCTTATGTGACCAACATAGTTTAACAAACCATATTTTCTAGTGTAGACCAGGTTGTATTCAGGTAATTTTATGCAGCTCTCTCAATTGCAAATATACCACAGTGGATGGATGGGAATGAAATTGGTAAGTGGTCCCTACAGCTCCTGCTTAGGTCACTGAGCCACAAGACATTGTCCCTCAGCCCCAGTCATACCCACAGGGCTGATAGCCTTCAGTGAGTGCCCCTCTCCTTCCTTAGCACTGGCACCATAGCTGGCTCACATGCCAGGCTACTATAGACACCCTTAATGTTGTCCCCATTAAATTTAGGGGTGGAGCAGATGTTCTAGCTGAAGAGCGGGGAGCTTATGCTGATGGGATTACCATTGTGGCGCTATATAAAGTGGAACATGCCATATAACATGGGTACTTCTTGACTCTGTTAGTCACTTCCTCTCCTGTCAGCAATGCCCGTAGATTTCCCACTAACTCTGTGTGGATCCCGTGATGTGCCCATCATTCCCACTTTGGAGTCCTCAGCTAACAAAGGCTTTGTGTTGTAAGGGAATGAAGGGAGGGTCATGGTTGCACCACTCTTTATGCCCTCGTACAGGGGCACGAGGAGGCACAGGGTGCGTTTGCTGCCCTGTCACGCACTGCTATACAAAAGATGCTGAGCTCACATGCATGGGGCACATAGGCACCTACTTTGAGATCCACATTCACCACCACATCTTGAAGGGTTACTGTTGGGTAACTGTGTTTTAACAATAGGAACAAAGCATTTTGAAAAAAGGATTTTGAAATAGTCTACATGCATGTCTTCTTACCTAAAGGCTTACCATCTCAACAGTAGCATAGGCAGGCCTAGTTTCTTCAAACACTCCAGCAGGTCTTGGGTGTCATTCCAGGGGGGCTGGAAAAATTTTTATAGTGGGGGTGCTGAGAGCCATTGCACCAAACTCTAAACCCTGGATCTAATGGAAGCCACTTCAAGCCAGGGGCTGCTGCAGCACCCCTGCAACCCTAGTTGCAGCACCTGTGTGTCATTCTGCTTTTGCACTTCCCCGGCAACTTCCCTCTCTCTGGAGAATGAGTCCTTCTAACCCAGCCAGAGTTCCTTTGTTCTTGTCAGTTCCCAGGCTTTTGGCACTGTTAGTCCAAGCAAGCTCTGTAGATATGGTGCATGTCTATGCTGCATTTGCATGTCTGGTAAAACGAGAGGGGAAACGCTGCCCTATAAGATATCCTATAGCCTAGGGCAGTGGTTCTCACACTTATGTACTGGTGACCCCTTTCACAAAACAAACCTCTGAGTGTGACCCCCCACCTTATAAATTAAAAACACCTTTTTATATATTTAACACCATTATAAATGCTTGAGACAAAGCAGGCTTTGGGGTGGAGACTGATAGCTCATGGCTTCCCGTGTAATAACCTGGCGACTCCTTTAGGGGTCCTGACCCCCAGTTTGAAAACCCCTGGCCTAGGTCAATTTGCACTGAGCTGCAAGCCAGAAGACCATGAATTCGAGTAGCCGCTCTTTCACTAACTGCTGTTAATATTTCTGGTTACCTTTTGTTCTTAACCAAGGCTTCATATTCCTACCTTAGAGGGAGGTAACTAATATTCACTCATTTTACAGATAAGGTAAGTGAGGAATTACACAAGGTCACTTCAGGCTGAGAGGGAATGCTAAGACTCACGGTGGTATGTTTACTTAAATGCTAACCATTTTAAAACTTTGCTAACTATATTTCATAACTTTCTTATTTTCAGCTATTGCCATTACATCAAGCAAGTGAGCACAGGAATATGTTTTGATGTGAGATGTTATCTTATAAGTATCTGTACAGCATATTTTTTATAATTCTGTTGGACATTAGAACTACTTAGTCTCCGTTTTCCCTTCTCCATATGGGATTTGTTACCCCAAAGCACTTCCTCTTACTTCTCACATCAGTATCTAGAAACACTATATTAACAACGTGGTTGTGGTTCTTGAGATTGCCTGTCAACATTACTTAGTGTGTCATAAACAGTAGGATGAATGTGTTGTTCCCTGGGAATGTTGATAATCCTCCTTACCAACTTCCAACGATCTTGAAGATGCACAACTGAAACATTTATTTTAGCTCTTCTATAAATAAAGTAATGGTGAAAGGTGAGTGTTGAACTAACTGGTCTAAAACTATAAACTAGCCTTGATATGTGCTCAGAAGGAAACTTCAGTCTTTGGCAGTGTGTCCATTCCTCAGATAAGAACAATCACTTGTTAGGAGCAGAATTCATTTATACTTTGTCCTTTTCAATTCCTTATTTCATAAATAAAGGCAAACTTTTGCTCAAATGCCAGACATTTATAAAGTCAGTGAAATATTTCACCATAAATCTAAACAAGGCTCCATGTTCTTTTTACACATACATAATTGAAATGACCATGTAAAATAAGTCTCTTGCTAATCAGTGGTATCTGAAATCAGCCAAACTTTGGCTGATTCCCTTTGTATACTTTTTAATTGATTTGGTTATTTTGTTGAGCAACACCATAAATTATGCCAGTTTATTGGACTGAGAAATTGTTGTTAATGCACTGATTTATTTATTGTGTTAATGGTCCATGGAAATCTGATTAGAACTTTAAAACCACTGGGGCTGATTCACTATTCCCCTGAACCTCATGCATTTATTTATTCAAGTACAAATAGCACGCAAAATGATTCAAAATCAGAGTGGACTGGTATAAATGACTATATAAGGTGCAGGGCAGAGGTAAATCAGGCCCATCGGCTGTTTTGGCTTTTTTCCCCGTTGGTAGAGCCTGATTTTGCATCATTGAACTCAATGGTAGCAGAGTCAGGGCTACAGTTTCAAAATTTCTGTTTTTATATTTGAGCAAGTTGTCAATTCATGTTTCCTCATTGGCTTGTGGTGTTGCTAATTTGCCTCCTCTAACAGTTTAACCAGGCAACTATATTAATTGATTCTAATTAACTTAGAACCCTATCTGAATATGTTTCTTTTTTTTTGAAGCCTGAGGTTGCTGCTACACTGAAGCGCACAATAGAGGCTTTGATGGAGAGAGGAGCAGTTGTGAGGAACTTGGAAAACCTGGGAGAAAGATCACTGCCATATAAAATCTCCAAGCATGATCAAAATCACAGAAGAGGAGGGTATGGTCTATATAAGATCCCTTAAAATCCCTTTGATCTCTTAAAATGTAAACATTTATGGTGGCTGGTTTGGTCTTTTCTGTGGATATCAGATTAAATATATAGGAGATGGGTAACCCAAATAAGTATCCTATGACTATTGGCATATAACTTGTAAAGCACTATGAGTTCTAAGTATTTTTATCTTGTATGAGTTAGTTTTTATTGTAAGTCCATAAACCATAGTGCTGCAAATAGTCTTGTTTCAAGTGTCTAAACAAGCTGTATTATGATCGTGTGTCTACGTTGCAGTTCAAAACCCTCGGCTGACCCGTGCCAGCTGACTTGGGCTTGTGGGGCTTGGGCTGTTTAACTGCGGTGTAGATGTCTGGGCTCATGCTGGAGCCCGGGCTCTAGGACCATGGTAGGTGGGAGGGTCCTAGAGCTCGGGCTGCAGCATCTATACTGCTGTTAAACACACCCTTAGTTCGAGCCCTGTAAACCCAAGTTAATTGGCATGGGACAGCTGCGGATGTCTGACTGCCGTGTAGACATACCCTGAGAGAGACCTTCCGCAATGAAGACACTGCTTCTTCCTGGATGCGTAATTTTTTTTTTTCCCAGAAGCCAGTGATAGGACTTCAGCTACAACAACAACAGGATCTATTGACTGTAAATGAAATGCCAATACTAATTGGCAGTAGTGATTATTATTATTTTTTTTATTCCAACATGTTTGAACTGTTGGCTGCCATATGTGCCCTGTAAGACATGCTTGTTTCCATGATGCTGTTTTTTAATTAAAGAGGACTATCTGTGTACATAATTTGAGGGAAGTATAATAATGACTTGATTATTTTGGGGATGATTTTTGCAGAATGGGTTTATGTGATATACTGCATTATTATATTGAATATAAACTCTTTTCCTGGATGCAGTGAGAATGTAATGAAGATTTTCATCCTTTTGATTGCTTAACCGTGTGCGTTGCTGCTGTTAAACTCTTCAAGACTACCTCTGATATGCTGCCTCTCTGCAAGGATTGAGAAATGTTGCTAGGCAACGAGTATTACATAGTGGCTGCATACAATACTCAAAATAACAATTAGATGCATTTTTCTTAATATTTTTAACATAAATATGTGAAATTTGATGGCCAGCCAATATGCAAACTAGCCTTTGGATAGGTTGGGTACATGCAAAGGGAAAATCGCGTACACTTTGAAAGATGTATGTTTAAGCTGCATAGCCTGTCTCAACTTCTCTCCTCACGTTTGACTCACAAATTCAGTCCCACTTGAGAAGACCTTTTTATTCTGCTGTGTAAAGTCAGAGAGGTGATCTCTGCTAGTTTGAGGGGGAGAAGCAAAACCAACAAACAATTCCCCCTCTCCCCTGCTCAAACAAAACCTTGAAACCTCCATGACATGCATATTGCTAACCAAAGCAACAGCACTGTATGACCATCACCTTCCTCCTCCCTTCCTTCTTGGTGTTTGTAATTATCATGCACTGGTGCATTGCTTAATCCTGCAAGCCATTAGTCCAGTGTTTAGTCTCGTTGTCTAAACATGAAAGTAACTGTTCACCGGATCTAACAAATAAATTGTGGCCTCTTCAGCTCTGGGGCTGCATTTTCTGTCACTTGCCATGCATGTTTCTGGTGCTATATACAATTGCACACAAACAACTACATTAAAAGAACATTAAAATTGCAAAGTCAAGCACTCAGAAGTAAGGAAATGACAGAATTAAGTTTGCCTGTGCAACCTTAATTTGTCTCCTGCCTCATTCAGTGCACAGGATGGACAGCACACTGAATGAGCAACTATTCAGTGTTTCAAGTTTTATTCCCATTGTTCAATATATGGCTGCAGATCTTATTTACTGCACACTGTTCAAACCATTCTCTGAATGCAGAATTACTAATTTCCATGTGGGTTTTCCTATGGCACTCAACACTGTAGTATTTGAATGTTTCACAGATGAGTGACGATAAATGAATATCTAACAGGATGCTGTGGGTGATGTTATCCCCATTTTACAAATGGGGAACTGAAGCACAGATAGACTAAGGTCAAAAGTATCTACTAATTTTGGGTGTCCAATTTGAGATGCCTAGGACCTGACTTGTCAGGGTATTTGCATTATATATTCAAGCGCAGCTCCCATTGACCTCAGTTGCAGCTGTGAGTGCTCAGCACTTCTGCAAATCAGACCCCAGTCAAGTCAGGCTTCCAGAAAATGAGGAACACACAATTAGGGACCACCTGTGAAAAAGTTTGGTTCAAGTGACAAGCCCAGCATGACATAGAATTCTGTGGCAGAGGTAGGGATAGAATCCAATTCTCCCGGGCACTGTTCAGTTGTCTTAACCATGAGATTTCCCGTTCTCTTCCTGCAGTCCTCTGCCTCATTCATTACACAGCTTTCAACTTCTGCAACAAATGAGTCAGGGGTCCTAATAAACAGCAGCCTCCTCTACTGCACAACCCAGATTCATCCCTAGAGCAGGTCCATTCTGTGCACTGAATGAGGCGGGGGTCCTGTGGGAAAATATGTGATCATGTAATTAAAGACTATCATAATGCATAGGCATATAAGCACAAGGAGGGACAAATTAAGGATGCACAGCAACCATAGAAGTTATCTACATGATGAGATAGTATGCTGCAGGCCAGGATGTGAACCTGCGGTGCACTAATGTGCCACGTTCTAGCTGTCCACATGGGCCTTGCTACCATGCACTATAAGTTCCATAGTGCGTTTTGCTCCTTATCCCAGTCTGGCCCCTTCCTGGTTGCTTGTCCCAGTTTCCTTGCTCAGTTATGCCTCCTCATCCAAGCTGTTTGCTAGATCTGTCTTCCCCCCTCTCCTTTGCTCCTGTTGGCCCCCCTCACTGGTTCCTAGCCCCAGTCTCCTTGTCTAACCAACTCTGTCTCCCCCCCGCCTCTCCACGAGCCAACCTGCTCATCCTTCTCACTTGCATTACCAGCTCCCAGGGCCAGTCTCCCTTTCCCCACCCAGCTCCAAGTCCCAGTCTCCTTGCCTAGCTAGTCCCAGTCTCAGTTTCTCCCTGTCTCGCCCATCCTCTAGTCCCAGTCTTCTTGTCCCAATCTACTCTTTTTCCTCTTCCCCGTCTGGCTTTTGTCTCCTCTGCATTAGAGTCAGACTGTTTACTTCTCCATGCTGCTTGGATGCCAGCAGTGCGGATATTGAGCACGCAGGGAGAGACAGGCTCCCTGCTCTCAACTCGAGTATCCAGCTCTTGGCCCATGTGGTCCTGAACTGGAGCATGCTCAGTGGGGCTGGTGCATGTGCAGTCCAGTGACATGCAGGAGCTGTGAGAGGCTCAAGCATGCTCAGTGAGGATGGAATCATCAGAGATTTTAGCTGTTGTAATCTAAGAAGTCTCTACTGAGTCAGTGCAAACTACAGTTTTTCAAACTTATAACTTGGCCATGTTTGGGTGGATTTTCATGGCAAAAGGCACATCCCTGCCAAATTCAAGTACCTGCTCCAAAGCGTGGGAGGCTAGAGCTGTTCAGAGAGAGGTTTCAAGAATTTTTAAACATGGACAAAACAATGTATTTTTTTCTTGGCCTTGTTAGAAGTGCTTGAACTGTTTTCGCTGAAATAAAATAAATAAAAAACACCAACACACATAACAACCCTCAACTTGAGGCAAACACCCAGCATGTAAAATTTCAACCCAAACGGTTTAAGTTTGGCAAAGCTGTGAGCAAGTTAAAACAGGGTCTGTACAGTGGGAAGTGTTGGGTAACCTTAATAACAGGCAGTGCTGTTCAAGCTGTGGCTATAATAATTGGGAGTGTGTCCCTGGAGGTCCCCATGCGCTGTGATTGCTCTTCTGTATCAGATAGAGCTGTGCTTCAGTACTCATTTGTGGTGGATTATTGATGTGCCATTGGATATTTTCTGTGTTTAAAACCTTAGGTAACTCAGGTAATTAAGACAACAAGGAGTCTGGTGGTACCTTAAAGACTAACAGATTTATTTGGGCATAAGCTTTCGTGGGTAAAAACCTCACTTCTTCAGATGCAACAGGTAATTAAGCAAATTCTAGGAATAGGAAATACAAGCCAGTTCTTTATTCACCTTTTAAAATCACTTTGTTCCCTCCCTACAACACTTGTAACGGTATTTATTTTATTTAAAATGGTACACACTGTGAAAAGCACAGTAGTTTATCAAAATATTACAGTGAGCTAAATCTGCATCCAGCAACCTGGCTTTAATTAAAAAATCTTAAATTAATCATCCCTTTAATAGGCAATTTTTGAATGCTGTTTAACTCTTCTTTCTCATTAACTTGGTTTTAAGTGTCACAGCACCATCTCCCATTCTGCCAAAGCTATTTATGAAAGAAACTAAAAGGCCACTATGAGTGGTGTAGGTGGTGGTATGTCTAATAAGAAGAGACAGATAGGACACAATTCTGAATCTTTCAAAGCCTTGCGTGGTGGTTTTATGTGACTCTTAGTAGAGCTAACTCCTCAACTGATTGCTTCCCTTTGTTTCCAGATGCTTTTGGGCTTGGGATGTATGCTGAATCCGCTAGCCTTGGGTAGGGTTACCATATTTCAGCAAGCAAAAAAGAGGACGGGAGGAGACCCACCCTAACCTCGCCCCTGCCCCTTCCACTCCCTCCCACTTCCCGCCCCCCGCTCCTTGTCCCCTGACTGCCCCCTCCTGGGACCCCTGCTCCTAACTGCCCTCCTGAACCCCACCCCCACCTAAGCCTCCCTGTTCCTTGTCCCCTGACTGCCCCCCTAGGATCCTACCCCCTACCTGTACCCTGACTGCCCAAAACCTTATCCACCCCCCCCCCCAGAAAGCTCCCCCTGAACTCCTGACCCCCCCGTCTCTTGACTGCCCTCCAGAACCTCCCTGCTCCTTCTCCGACCGCCTGGCCCCCTTACCATGCCGCTCGTCCCGGCACGCTGGGCAGGAGGAGCCGGGGAGGAGCTCCAGACTGCCGGAGGCGATCTGCGAATGCAGGGAGGGAGGGAGTGATCTCTGCTGCAGGGGAGAGGAGGAGGGGCTCTCTCTGGCTGTCGGAGCCCCATGTAAGTGGCACCATCCGGCCGGCTGCCCTGTTAGCCGCGCGTGCTCTGCATGGGGGGGAATTCTGGACATTTACAAATTCCCCCCGGACGTTATTTTTAGCTCAAAAAGCCGGACATGTCCGGGGGAATCCGGACGAATGGTAACCCTAGCCTTTGGCCTCCTGGCTGGTAAACAGTGTGAGAACTCCTACAGTAAAACATTCATAGTGTAGGCCACATTTTAACAGAGATTGTCCATGGGAGACAGTCTCCTCCCAGTGACCATCACATGAACCGCCTGCCTTCCACTTATAGAGGCATAAAGTCCCTGTGCCAGCTACGGGGATTGTTTACATGAAAAAGTAACATTAGGAAATTATATAATGGGTTTTCGATTGTCTTTAGTGAGATTGTTTTTTCTAGAAGGATAAAACAGTAATTATACTGTCTGCTTTAAGCTCCCCCTGCTACCCATTTTGTTTTTTTCAGTTGGAAATAAGGTAGAGAGTCAGCACTGGGTGACCTGCCACCTCTTAACAATCCCACCAAAAAGTGCTCTGTGGTCCACAGACCATAGTTGGAGCTGTGAAGGGTTGGATCACAGAAACCCCCTTGGGAGCTGCCACCCGATGTGCAAAGACTACCCCTGCTTCTGTTTTCCCTGCCAGCTCAGGACTCCAGCACCCTGTCTTGCTGAGCCAGACACTCCTGTTTGGCTCCACGCACAGATCCAGGGTCTGAATCTCCTGTCCCAAAGCTGCAAGTTTACCTGAAAACAGCTCGCAGTAGTGCGCTTGTCTTTAGCACTCAGATGCCCAACTCCCAATGGGGTCTAAACCCAGATAAATCTGTTTTACCCTGCATAAAGTTTATGCAGGGCAAACTCATAAATTGCTCGCCCTCTATAACACTGATAGAGAGATATGCACAGTTGTTTGCTCCCCCAGGTATTAATACATACTCTGAGTAAATTACTAAATAGAAAGTGATTTTATTAAATACAGACAGTATGATTTAAGTGGTTCAAAGTAGTAACAGACAGAACAAAGTAAGTCACAAGCAAAATAAAACAAAATGCGCAGATCTATGCCTAAACAAACTGAATACAGATACTTTCCTCACCAGTTCCAGAATGCTCCCTTCTACAGGCTAATCTCCTTTTAGCCTGGGTCCAGCAATCACTCACACCCCCTGTAGTTACTGTCCTTTGTTTCAGTCTCCTTCAAGTATCCTGGGGGGGGTGGAGAGGCTCCTTCTTTAGCCAGCTGAAGACAAAATGGAGGGGTCTCCCACAGGTTTAAGTAGACTCTCTCTTGTGGGTGGAGACCTCCCTCCTCTGCAAAGCCCAGCTCCAAGATGGAGTTTTGGAGTCACCTGGGCAAGTCACATGCCCCTGCATGACTCAGTCTTTGCATTGTCCACATGGCATCTTGCATGTCTCCAGGAAGACTTCTCATGTGGATTGGAGCATTCCAAGATGCATTGTTCCCTAAGTGTCTCCTGATCAGGTACTTAACCTGGCAAATTCCTTCCTAAAGAAGCTGACCAAATGCCTCACAAAGCTTACTTAGAAATCAGGCAAGCATACAGCCCATATTCTTAAGCTTGAGTAGAAAATGATATATACGTACAAATAGGATGAATAGATATAGTAGATCACAACCCTTACGGAGATATGTTACATGGCACAGGCAGCATAAAACATATTCCAGTTATGTCATACATACATTTATAAGCACCCCCTCCCCATAAAGCCTTATGGGGTACACTGTCACAGGAGCCATTTGTTTTACTGAATATTCTTTTTCTATCTAGTTAATTGCATTTTAAAATACAGGTAGAATCTTCATGTGCAATATATAATAAAGCTGGGTTTGACTGAGAAACATGGCACAAAATCATACAGTATAATATACATAGTAAGCCGCCACAGTACTTCGCCAGGTTAATGTAATGCCTTTGCTAAACGGAGATGAGTCAAACAGGAAAATGTTTATTCAGAGGTCAATTGTAGGGCAGTTGTTTGTTGTCTGGATCTGTAGTGCTACCATGTGTCCTGTGGCACCTTATAGACTAACAGACGTATTGGAGCATGAGCTTTCCTGGGTGAATGCCCGTTTTGTCGGATGCATGTGGCCTGACTCACTCTTGCTTGCATATTTATACCTGCCTCTGGAAATTTCCACTACATGCATCCGACGAAGTGGGTATTCACCCAGGAAAGCTCATGCTCCAATACGTCTGTTAGTCTATAAGGTGCCACAGGACTCTTAGTCTGGATCTGTAAAAGCAGCAAACATGGCTACCCCTCTGATACTAATGCTACCATGCCACTCTTCAGAGAATGCTGTTGCTATATGAGGGGCAAACGAGTATTTTAGGAATACCTGGGGGCAGTGGCAGATTTAGAGTTAGTGGAGCCCTGTGCGCAGCTTCATTTTTGGGGCCGCCCCTAGGGACGCAGCCAAGAAAAAGAACATTCTCTCATCTCCCTTCCATTTTTCATTCTTTTCTTCATCCTCCTATTTTATAAGTAATGGGAAGTAAACGAAAATAAAGTGAGGTACCTTGATTGGGGCGGGGGTGCAGGGCGTGGGCTCTGGGAGGAAGTTTGGGTGCTGGGTGCAGGCTCTGGGCTGGGGCAGGGGGGTGGCACTTACCTCGGGCGGCGCGGCTCCCAAAGCGACCAGCACACCTGCCTCCGGCAGCGGCTCCTAGGCGGAGGAGGGGGGACGGGACTAGGGAGTCTCCCTGCACCGCTGCTCGTAGGCGCCATCCCCGGCCAATGGGATCTGCGGAGTCGGCGCTCGGGGTGGGGGCAGCCCATGGAGACACCTCCCCCCCCCCCCCCCTGGGGATGCAGGGACATGCCGGCCACTTCTGGGAGCAAAGCGCCGCAAAGGGAGGGAGGCAGAGTGGGCAGGGAGCTGCCTTAGCCCTGCGTCTGGCATGTCTCTGTGCACCCCTTTGGGGGAGCAGGGCAGCGGGTCTCCATGTGCTGCCCCCCCCGCCAGGGGTGCGCAGAGACATACCAGCAGATTGCCACTTCCGGGAGTGGCGTGGGGCCACCGGCCATGCCATGCAGGCAGCCAGCCTGCCTGCCTGCCAGAGCCCTGCTGCACTGCCGGTTGGGACTCGGGGGCAGGTTGTCAGATACTTGTCCTGCATTCTGGGGGCCCCCCATTGTTGGGGGCCCTGTGCCACCGCCCGGTTTGTTTCGTGGTAAATCCAGTCCTGCCCAGGGGCATTCTCAAGTAATGGGAATTTTACAGCCAACTGATCTCTACTTATTTTAATGTTTTGATTTTTCAAAGCCCATAAGAGATTTTTAGACCCACAGTTACCCAATTTCCATTAATTTTAATGGCGTCTAAATCCCCTAGGCAGCTTTGAAGATCTCAGCCGAAGTGTAAAGTTCCCTAGATCTTAGTAAGCAAACTGTATTTACTGTGAAGGAGAATGTGTATGTTGATGGTGGGGGCAGCACTTTAACTGGTACAAATTCAGGGCTGTGTCTTCCTCTTAAATTTACCTCTGTGCAATCTGCTGTGTCCTTGACAAACAACTCTTGTGCAAACATTGTAGCAGTAATAGTTTTCCCAGGAACTTGGACGCTGTATACATTACACTGAAACATGATACCTGAGCCTTTAAATTTAATGGTGAGAAAATGGCTAGCAATTCATATTAGTGTATATTTTGAGAGCTAGGTGTATAAAATGTTCCCGGAACAGAAAAACAGCTCTTTTATAGCCTATTGTGGTGGGTGAAATATTGTTTACCTTTCCTAAATACCATTTCTTAAATTTAGGAATAGCTGTAGCTTGCTGTATTCCTTTTTGTTTTTAAGCACATAACTTGCTAATCACTTACAATATCTGACCTTTATGATATAGATATGTCATTGGGGGGCCAAAATAATACATAAGGTGGAATCCTGGCTTCATTGACGACCATGGGACTTCTGCATTGACTTCCATAGGACCAAAATTTCACCTTTAATACCTGGAATTTCTGGTGCTGTGTGTTTTCCCCCTAATGTTTGGGGGTGGAGGGAGAGATTAGGCAAATTATGGCTTTTTAAAAAAGAAATTAAAATTTGCTTGTCCAAGGATAAACATCAGCTCTGAGCTGCTAGGAGCATGTGAGCTCTTAGTATGCTTTAAACAATACAAAACCTATAAATTTTTGTGTGCGTGTTGGGGTAAATTTAGGAAAAAATTTGACTAAATTATTACTGTATTGGTGTTTTAATGTAAAACTGGAGGATATTTAATATTAATACCTGTAGTATTGTTTATGCTAGCTCAGTTTAGGACTAGTAATAACGCTTTGCAAATATTAACATTTGCAAAACATTTTTAGAACCTTGGGTCTAATATACAGTATAACACCCCACAACACCTTGGAGCAGTTGGTAAGTAATAATTTCATCTTGTAGATGGATAAACTGAGGCACAGAGAGACTAAGTGACTTGCCTGAGGTCACAATGCATCAGAAGAACTGCTGGAAGAATATAAACCAGAGGGACCTTCCTCCAAACAATAGTCCTCACTCTCTGTGTATTGTCTTATCTGGCTTTTATGTGCATCTAATTTTTACATGAGCTATATTGACACTAATACATTAATTCAGTTTTTATTTAATGCAAAATTCTATTGTTCTGAACATGTGTGTTGGTGTTTGCTAGCTTGTAAAATAAATTAACGTAAACTGTTTTAATAGGGAGCGAATTAGTGTTTAAATCCAAATGATGTTAGGCTTGAGACTTTGTGGGTACCGCATAAAATGTTATAAAATGCACCTTGGAGCTCTCAAAGTAACTTTTTTTAAATAAAGTGCTGAAATTAGAGTGTCTAATGAAGTTATAGTACTGTATGTGGGTTACAGATTTTGCCAGCACTTGAGTGGAAGTATGTTGCCATTGTTTTTAAAATGTTGGATCTCTGCAATGTAACTTGTGGATCGTGCTGGATATGGTGGAACACTTTGTGGGTTTTCTTTAGCATGGTGGTTCCTTTATATAGCCTAAAGCAGGAGGGCTCTTTAAGTTCATGACATCTACAGATGAAGGCACTGGGTAAGGCAGGTTGATGTTTTGCTAGATTTTTAGTTCACTTTGGGGGATCTGTCACAATATAGTCTGCAAAGGAGCACTTTGAAATGAGGTTCACCTGCTATTCAGTAATGAATGATCTAATAACCTAGAGAGAGCTAGTACATGTTGATCTGAGCACAGGAATAGGAGTCAGGAATCCAAAGTTTTAAAATGCTGCCTCTGACCCTGTATCTCTCTGAGCCCTAGAGAAGGTCAGATTTGTTAGTAGAGATGTTTTTTATGAAACAGCACTGAACATTTTTTTAAATTCAGTTTATCTCTGTGTAACAGAAAGATTGGGTCCGATAAAAGATATTGCTTCGCCCACCTTGTCTGTTTATTTTTTCTATAATCTATTTGGAATTCAGTAACTTCCTTAGCTCTGTCCACACACACTCTAAAATTCATTTCATTTATTTGTGAGTTCCACAGCAAACTGTGCATAATTTTGGTTATTCATAATAAATACCATGTGCTATTTGCCAGCTTTTTTCACCTTGTTGTTGTTGTTTTCTTCCTTTTCAGGTTTAATTTTGAAAAGGCAGCAGCCCTCATTTATTTGCCCACATGCCACTCAATCTTTTTTTTGTTTTGATGTTTATTCCTACGTGTCTCATCAGCCTATTTGTTTTCTGACACAGCAAATTCAGATCTTGCTTTTCTTGCTATATTGGCGCTCAGATACCACAGTTATGGGTAGGGTATAAAAAATGGAATAGAACACCTGCTAGAACCCAGGACTAGAAGTCAGGGAACTTAGGTTGTATTTCTTGCTCTGCTGTTGATTCACTGTGTGATACTGGGAATATCATATGAGCTGCCATCTAGAAGGGAATTTCAGCTTGAATAGCTCACCTGAGCTTTGGGGAGCTCCTTTATAGTGGATCTGCTCCGACAGCTCCATAGCTGTTACTCCAGCCTCCTGGAGTAGTTTGACTAGCCTCTCTACCCCCTAGCATCCCCTCCTCTGTGGAGGAAGGATTACAAGATACACACAGCAGTGGGTGGCTCTGTCCCCTCCTCGGGGGATAGGATTTGCTCCTTTCATGTTTCTGTACCTCAGTTTCCCAATGTGTAAAATGGGGATAATTCCTCAGAGGGGTGTTTTTAACAATTTTAATGTTCGTAAAGTGGCTCGGATATTAGAAGCATTATTGTGCAAGTGCCAGGTAGTGTGTTATTGAGTCTTTCCGCTTCTTAGTACTATGTATTTTGAGGCTCGGTGCTGTTCTTGTACAACTTATTTTTAAATAGGCAGCTTGTTACAGAACAGTATTTCCATTTGAGCAAGAGGGGTTGAATCCTTATTCACAAACTCATACCATCTGGATGTAATTTTATTTCTTTTGATTTATAAGAGTAAAAATAATGAGTGTCCATCAGAATTCTCTGGGAGCCTTTTAAAGTTTAAAATCCAGAGTGACAAAAAACAAACCTATAATGTGACCACAGGCCTCAATGGGGTGCTAATGCAAACGTCTAACAATGGTATTTCAAATGTCAAAATTAACTATTTCACTTAGGTTAGTTTTGGCAGAAACATCTAGTAACTCCCATTATAACGTCACCCCTCTTGTCCTCCAGTCTGAATCCTGCTGGACACTCCCATCCTACCTGTAGATTAGAGCCTGCACTCTCTCTGACCCCCTCAACCTCTCCATTACAGAAACTTACTTAGGGCATCTCTTCACTAGCAACGTTAAAGTGCAGCCACGGCAGTGCTTTAACATGGCTGTGTAGTCGCGGCACTAGCGCTGTAAAAAACCCATCTCCGTGAGGGGAGTAGCTACTAGCACTGAGGCTTGTCTACACTGGCACTTTACAGCGCTGAAACTTGCTGCACTTAGGGGAGTGTCTTTTCACACCCCTGAGCGAGAAAGTTGCAGCGCTGTAAAGTGCCAGTGTAGACAAGCCCCTAGATTTAAAGCTCCTAAAGAAAAGAGAAGTCCTAAAGCATGAGGGCTAATCATATCTAACATTCTCTCCTTTGCAGGAGGTGGAAACTTCTTTGGGTAGCTAACCAGATTGCCAACCACTCATCCTCTTTCAATTCTTTCCTTTCTCTCGGCTCTGTCACAGTACATGTAGGCTGAGAGCCATGTCCCAAGGGGATTTAAAAGCAAGCTTTGATCAAGGAGCTTCTCATGTGTCTTCTAAGTCAAAGTACACATTTAAAAACAGAGATGTGGGTAATTTTGTGGCTAAAGGTTGAAATAATTCTTGGCCTGGATATATAAGAAATTTAATTTGGCTATTTTAAGATGCAAAGGGAGCCCCCCTTCCTTTGATAGCACTGACATTTCAGCAGATAAAGGTTCTGCTGTCCTGTATTTAAATTACCCTTCTATTTACCGTAGAACAGGGTTACAAAAATAACTGTGGTCTCACAGTGAATTAGAGTGGAATTTTCCTGTATTTCTCCCCGATGACTTTGCTAACTCCTAGAGAGTTGAAACTCCATTTTCCAGCTGTGCTTGCAAAAAGAGACTCTCTTTATCTCCTATATTCCTTTTTATCCTCTTCTCAGCCTTGCTGGGGTTTTATTTTGGTCACCTGACAAACAGTAGCTGCAATATTTGTGTGTCTGTTCACAGCTGACTGTTTTAAACTAAGAAAAATGTTAGCCTGCTGTGTGCAGTATTGAACTGTAGGTTTAAATACCTGTATCTAGATATATATCCCTGACTAAATACATTTGTCTTTATGGGCTGGGTTCCAGATCAGCTCATGAATCACAGCAGGGTTTTTGTGTTGTTTTGTTTTTTGTTTAAGCACAATTAAATTAATGGAAACAAAAGGCAAAAAGACTTGTTATCACCCCACCCCCTCCTGTTTATAGATCAGAGCAATTACTGCTTTATTACACTGACGGAAGGATGGTTAGTATGGTTTATAAATTGCATTCTCCCAACTGCTGCATTTTTGTATCTTCAGATAAAATATCTACTCTGTGAAAAAGACACACAGATGTGCTGGAGTAGCTCATCCTTCCCATCCCCCACTTCTCCTTCATTTATCAACAGTGCGTCAGTGGAAATTTCCACTGTCTGTTTATGTGTGAGAGACCACAAAGTAGTAAACCTGCCTTTGGGAGAAAAGCTATTGCAGTTTTAGGAGCACAGTAAAAAGCAGCACACAACTTGCATTTAGAAATGGAATGAAATTCTGTAAAAACAAAGCCAAAATAGTATGGAAAGGGTGGGGGGGCAGTTCATGAATGAATGTTGTTGCTAAAGAGCATGCAGACTTTGATGTAGTACGGTCTATTAGAATTTGCTTGGAATTTCCTTTCCTTTTTGGTTGTAACTATGCAAGGATTTCAGGGTCCTGCATCTTTGCTGTGGTAGTCAATATTTTAACTGAAAACAGGATTTTTCCTTCCTTGGCCATGCACATCATTTGGGAAATGTTAGATTTGTAATTTATTCCACTATTGTTAGACTTTACCCATTTTTTTTAATAATGTCTAAAATATGTGACTTCTCTTACTTACTTACTGGAGATAAGAAAGTATTCAGGCATTTCAGGTTTTCCAAATGTCTTGGGCCCAATCCGGCTCCCCATTGAAGTCCCTGAGACTTTGCAATTAGGCCTCATTATAGCATTCATGAGAGGAGTTTCTTCACATAACTAGTCCTATTGAATTCATGGGGTGTAAATTGTCATAGTTTCCCCCCGACTTCAATGGAGCAATGACAGTTTACATCTGCTGAGGATCTGCCCCAAGGGGACTAGTTGCTTCAGTACAGATTACAGGACAGGTCCCTTAATTAGTATCATTGCAGATTTTGCCATCCAAGCCTAATACAGGGAAATTCAGTACTTTAATTTGGTTTTCCAAATTGCAGCACTTCTGCTACAAAAGGTTACTAGTGTCCATTGCTGCACATTCATTTAGGGGCTGGGAATGCTCAGTTAAGGAAATCCTCTTTTTTTATTGTTTTCTCCTTGCGTGTAGCATTCACCTCTGTGGAGCAGACCAGCATAAGACCTTTGCACCACTTATGTCCCTCCTTTACCCGTAAGTGGCATATAGGATATGTCTACACTGCAGCGGGGAGCGAGCATCCCAGCTCACGTAGACAGACTTGTGTTAGCTCTGCTCGAGCTAGCATGCTAGGCATAGCGGTGTGGATGATGCAACACGCAGCCACTTGTCCAAGGCTGCCTGACCCCCAGGTCCTAGCTCAGGTGGCTACCCCAAACCACTTACCTGCACTGCAACCTCCAAACCGCTATTTTTAGCGCACTAGCTTGAGTAGAGCTAACGCGCCTCTGTCTACCTGGGGTGGGAGGCTTACTCCCAGCTGCCATGTAGGCAGACCCAGAGGCTTTGTGCTGCCCCTCCATAGTGGGGGAATTTTGTTCTCTCTCTCTCTGTGTGCGTGTGTGTGTAAGTAATACCTGTTGATGCTTCATATTGCAGGTATTTAGATTGCAGGTATTTAGATTGGAGGAGTTTATTTTCCTCATATGCCATAATATGGAAAACATAATGAACTTTTTGTTGTTGACACATTCTCTGCACTCTGTATTCTGATGTATATGTAGGCCCAGTTTCTCATCTTGGGTGCCTGACACTTGTTGCATAGCTCAACACTTTTGTGAGTGTGCTATGATGCATTGTATGCAACTGTACAGAAGTTTAAAAACAAAAATCTAAGTGGGAATTATTGTGCTATCTACTGTATCTTTAATGAATGCTGCAGTTGGAAACTGGCTACTCACTAATCGTCTAATCTTTAATAGGACTTCTGAGAGACAGCTGAGACTTCCTTTGTACTGTACTGTAGTTAAAGCCTTACCAAAAAACAAACTGATGGATTAAAAGGCCCCATAACTACAATTTTATTTACAATGCCAAATTGCCATCTATTTTTTAACTTTTGACTTGAGTATGATGGCTGCAGTAAGATCACTCAAAATATGCAAGAGCCATGGGCCTCGCGCTCTGAAGAAATTTGGGACATTTGAGGTTATGGGAATTGTATGAGGATTTATTTTCAAACACACAAACATAATATCCAGTTGAGTCTCTTTTCTCCAAAGCGGGACTAGCATATGTTTGTGAAGAGCAATAGACTTTACCACTCGCTCTATCCCACTGGAGTTTTAAAAGATTCCTTCCAAATTAAAAATCAACTGATGGAACAAGATCCAAGACGTGAGTTACTTGACATAATGAATGACTGCAGAAGTGACATAGGGGACCTGAAATAGAAATGGAGAGTGGGATTCTCCTTGCAGTAGGTAAGCTCCAGTCCATCTGTCACAGATAAATAGATGGCTGACAAGAAATGCTTGCCTGATGCTGAAAATATCAGACATATTGTGCATGTGTGAAAATAAGACCTCTGCAATTCTGCCAGGGCCAGCAAGACCTACATTACAGTATGCAGAGCTGCTGAATGAGTGCCAGTTGTGCAAGTTAGGGCTGCCTGTGCACAATTTCAACATGCATCCTCAGTTTTCAGAAGTTCAAACATGTCACTAATGAATACATGCTCATTTGGGCTAGCTCCAGCTCTCTCTCTCTCTCTCTCTCTTCCCCCATTTCCCCCCCCCACACACACACACACACATTTCCTGCTGCTATTTTAAACGTCCACTCAGTTATAAAGTAGTATTGGGATGGACGAAATATTGCCCATACGATATATAAACTTTAGATGTTTGACACTGGTATCTGTTTGTGAGTCCATTCTCCACATGGCAAGGATCTCTGAGGAAAAATGCATTGAATTCAAGGAGGGAAAGTATACATTTTGTTTAACTGAAATAAATATGTGACTTCTAAAAGGTGTGAAAAGTACTAAGTGTGTAAATGTATGGAGTAAGTAGAGGCAGACTCCTGATTCCAGTATGAGTTCACAGACAAGAAATGGTGCCCTATGAATAGGAAAGATGCTCACTTATATTGTTTTCGGTTGTGTAGCACTGTATAAATTCTTACCTGTGTTTTAAATCCATAATGTTACTGAGCTTTGTTTTAAAAACAGTTCAAAAAACAAAATATAAGGTATTCCTTGTAGATAATTGGGAGTTCGATTTTACAATTTCAACAGAATGATGGTATGAATAAAAGCTTTTACAGTGCATATATCTTATTTTATTGAGTGTGTGTGTGTTTGTTTTCCATTACAGGTATTTTTTGGTAGACTTTGATGGCCCACCCGCGATTATTTCAACGATGATGGACCATTTAGGACGTGATGTTGATGTAATTAGACCTACTTTTTTAAAGCATCCAGTATCAAAGACAGAAGAATGCAGTGGCATAATCCCAGTCAACTATGAAGATAAATTATATACCAAGAAAAAATGAGTATCCAAAAGATCGTATCTGAAACTTTTTATTTTAGCCCAGCTTTTGGATACAATTGTGGTCATAATTTTTGTGTATGTACAGAGTAATCTATTGTAGTCATATGGCATCTGGAGTTAATGTAACCTTTAGCTTTCTTTTTTGTTGTAAATTAAATAGTTAATTTGTATGCTCATGTTAATAGTTGATGACTAGTCTGAAAATTGATTTGCTTTCCTTGGAAAGCATTACATCTGATGAAGTTCTGTCTACCCATCAGGAGACTAAAAATAGCATTTTTTTTCAGTAAGATTACTTCAGACTTTGTACCTGTACACAGTAGATTAAGAAAGCTCTGCTTGACAATGTATACTGTATAGCAGTATGATTTTTTTTTTTGAGCAAGTTAATAAAGGTGATTTGAAATAAGCTTTGTTTATTGTTGAAGACTATAAACGGTGCAGGGAAATGTTACACATATACCTTGCCATAAGGCATTCTAACCTACTGTTCTGAATATAATCACAGAGGGTTGGTCTAAGTACAGATAAACACTCTCTATGGGAGAGGTTAGATACTTCCAGATGGCGGTTCCGAGACTGACAGGACTAGTGTGAGCAGAAAAATGCAAGTTATTGTCCTTTGTTTTACTGTGAGCTGAAGCCACCTGACACTTTACATTTAGAAACATTTCAAAAAAATGGACTCATTTTTTGGTTTTTCCCTATTCCTGTTCGGATGGAGAAAACAAGGGGAGACATGGTAGGTATTACCACTAGAGTATTACCTGCTGGGGGTCCTCTATGGCTGTTAGATCTCTGAGAAAATCCCCATTTCTCCCTCCCCCTGTTTACCCTGTCCTCTCATTGTATCCACCATCTTTCCCATCAAGGCAACAAGCTGTGGTTTCCTTCAAAAGTCCATAAACACTGTTGCATAATTAGCTAGAAAGGACGCTCCCCACCTGGGCATGCTGCATCTGGAAACCGCCCCCCCCCCCCCCCCCAACCTTTGCTGAACTGGAGATCAAGAGACCAACCCAGGAACTGAACTCTGATTCCCACAGGACTTTGGAGGGGTTTGTTAGTGATATTGCTCTGCAAATGCTCTACTTCTACTATAAGGAAAGAATGAATTTGTTATCCTGCTCCTGGAGTCTGCAGAGTTTCACTTTTTCAAATGTGATGCTGTAGCCATAAGAAGTTTGATTAAAAATGAGGTGAAAGATAAGAACAAATTCTCCTTTTTTTTTTAAATAAGTGACCAGCAAAAGGGGAGAAAAAGTCATAATCCCGCTATTTTGCCCGCAACCACTGATTCCTACAACAACAACGAGAATGTCTAATCTGAAATAAGGCAGAATCTCATTCATACACCTTTTCAAACTATTTAACCCTTTGCACATCCAAGAAACCAAAAAGGGAACACAGGACAGGAAGGGATCTCCTTAGTTCTGTCCAGTCCCTGTTATCACAGGTAACCCTTTCAGGAAAACCCATTTATAAATTTGAGTTCCATCTTAAAACTAGGTAGCTTGTTTGTCCCTATTACGTGACACTAGAGTGTGAACACACATTACTTTCTTTGGCAGGTCACTGTCAAATGTTGCTTGCTGTAGACATATTTTTGTGTGTGAAACACTGCAACTGTTTGGATCCGGTTTAATAAAGCTTTGCCTTAGGCTGGGATCTCGTGTTCTGTGTTTTGTTGTAACAAAAAACACAATTGAAAGTTTCCAGCCTTGCAAAATGGGGGAGAGGAGACTGCCAATAGAGCCTGTATGTGTATACATTTACTAAGGCTGCTTTTATCCTAATGCCTTTTGAGAGTATAGTGTAGAAATGTAAAATCGGATTTCTTACTAGTTTTGGCTTCAATCCCTAGCTTTTAAGTACATGTTCAAAACGAATAAACCATGTATTTATTGGATGGGTGCTTAATATTAAGTACATGCATAAGCCATTGTAGGGTTGGGGCCTCAAAAAGGTCACAGACTTTTGTCCCTCTTCCTTTGGAAAGCCTGATCCCACTCTCATAAAATCAATGGCAGAACTCTCAGGGATTCCAAGAAGAACAGGATTGGGGTCCAAAGTCCAAAGCAACTGGATAGTGGAAATATCACAAGGCTCTTTGAGAGACAGTATGTAGAAATTCAACTATCCCACTATTAAGGGGAAAGGTGACCAGTGTGCCACAAAATAAAGTTTAAGGAAATGTTCAAGATATTACTGTCTAATGTGCTCCTTTCAGCTACCACTAGTCCCTGCAGCTATAAAGAGGATTGATACAATACCAAGCAAAGGCAAACTTTTTCTGGACCCATACATGCCTAAATAAGCGTTTGTGCTTTATTAATCACAGGCTTTGTATGTAAACAGTCAACTAATTAAAAAGCTGGTTCACAACAGTATGTACCCATTTCTTCATAATTGATGCTTTCCAATGTGAACATTATGGTTTTTTGGGTTACAAATATAGCCCTGTGAGCCAGACCTGTAGTTAGCTATTCTGGGAAGCTAGTATGTAACTGGAACCTTTGGGGTTGGCGTTCACGTACACCAAAAAACTCGCTTACACTCAGGTAATGATGGTTTTCAGCAAGTTGACCAATGCGTCTGCCATATGAGAAACTTGGATAGTCACTCTACCCCGAGTGAACATAAATGTCCACTTGTAGCGTCAGGGAAATCTTAGCCTTCTGGTAATAAGTTTGGGTACAGTATCAGTTGCCTTTTGTGATCGTTAAATGTTTATTCATCTCAATGAGCTGTGAGAGACTCTTGATCTTCAGGAATACAGTTTCACGAGTGTAGAGTCAGCTGGATAGCTGACAGAATCAGTACTGCCAAAGCACTTCCAAATCATTAAAATGTCAAAAATCATTGGCACGTTAAAAAAAAAATTAATCTTTATTAACTAGAGAAACAGATGTTGAAATTATTTATAGCCTTCCTCAGCTTGTGCTCTCAAGGCTGAAAAGGAAGTCGTTTTATACTCCTAGAAATAATAATTTACTTACATAGCCTCTGTCATCTGAGAATCTTGGAGCACTACACTGAGGTGGCTAAGTATTAAAATGCTGATTGACAGCTCTTCCAACAGCTCAGCAGCGGTTCCCATTGGCTATCTTAAAGATAACAAGTATGCACATATGGTTTCAGCGAGCAGACCCTTTGTTCTGTCTTAAATTGTTCCCTTGCTTCTTTGCTGACATTCCTGTTCACTCACACATCCACCCACTCACTGCATCTTGCATCTCCGGGAGTTCCTTCAACACCACGGACTCATGGTACTGTACTAAAATAGTACTTAAGGCCAAGTTTTCAAAGGGGCCTCACCACAGCCTCCGCTTTTGCACCCGTACGTTTGTGCATGCAGTGATTTAGTTCTATAGAGCCAGACTCCGGCATCTTCCTAGCATCAGACTAGCCTGTACAAATTCTATTTGGTAGTGGTGTGAACTTAAAGGCCTTTGATTCTCAGTGCCAGCAGGACACCGTTATTTTGGAGATTAATTAAGCATTTTAAAGGGATTATCATGCTCCCAACCACTCTTCTGCTTAAGAGGAACAAAATGTCAAGTGTCAAAGCTGTTGCCTGAGTTGGTTGTGACAAAAGCAAGTGGATACAAAAACTGTATTCTTTCGAAAGTCTTCCAAGGAATAATTAAAATGACAGCTTTCATACATTTTACTACGTATAAATGTATGGCTTGCTGCTGGAGCCTGTGTAGCCTGGAGTCTTAGGTATCATCTGTCATTGGTGATACAAATGATGCAGTAGTCCCAGGATAGTGAAGGGGTGTTAATGAACCACTTTACCTTGAATGGTCCCTTGAAATATGTGTTAACTACTTATGCTAGACAATCTATTCCACCTTGTATTTAGCTGTGATGCGTGTTTCCCAGAGCTGAAGAAGGGCTCTGTGTAAGGGCATGTCTACACTAGAAACATAAGTCAACCTACGTTAGGTCAACTTTTCTGTGGTGGTTCATGTCCACGCTACCTTCCTTGGGTCAGTGGTTCGCATTCTCAAAAGGAGCGCTTCCACTGACTTAAGAGGGGGCAGTGTGGGGGGCTGAGAGCCTGGGTCTCAGCTTCGCTGGCAGCTCCCCACCAGGAACCTGGCTGCCCCTCCCCCCCGCCTGCCCCAGGCTGTCAGCTCTCTGCTTCCAGGAGCTCGGCTGTCCCCCTGGGCTCCCCGCTCCCCACCATTGGGCTCCTGGCAGGAAGTGGGGAGCGGAGAGCCTCTGGGCAGCTTGTGGGAGCCTTTGGGCAGCTGCTAGGCTGTGCCTGACCAGCTCCCAGCTCTGAACCAGGCTGGGCTCCCTGTTCCCTGGGGGGAGCCCAGCGGCTGCCCAAGGCTCCTGGCTCCCACTCAGGAACTGCTTGGACTCCAGGTGCAGAACTCTTTGCTGGGAGCCCGGCTGTGGCAGGGAGCCAAGAGCCAGGGGGAGCAGCTGGACTCTCGGCAGCGGGGAGCCAGGAACCTCCGGGCAGCTGCCCAGCTGGCAGTGGGGAGCCTGGGCAGCAGCTGGAGTGGGAGCGGGGAGCCAGGGGGCAGACATGCTATGACAGGGGGGGTGGGCGCAGCCCAGCTCAGAGCAGGGAGCCCAGGGGGATCATGAGGCTCTAGCTAGAGCCCCCCAACTGGCCCAGTGACAGCGTGGGGTTCTTTTCATTTGCCTTCTGCTTTTCAGTCTTGAGCAGGCACTTTTTCAAGCTTCTTTGTCCATCCAGGATGGCTGGAAACATCATTTTAAAAGGAAAGTTGAGATTCTCACATAATCTTCTGACTCCAAGAGCTGGAGTTTTAAGAAAAACATCAAATATAAAGAATGAGGCTCATGATAAAATCATGGAGGTTGGCAACACTGCATCTCTCTCTCTGCTGAAGATGGGGGACATCAAGGGGGAAAGAATCCTTTTGCTGGTCTTTTCCAGAATCCTACGTTTAGATGCTTTAGAAGTGAAAATTGACTCTGAAGCCAAAACATGTATGTTTGCCCACTCTCTGGCTTAAAGAAATATTGTGGATGAGTTTTTCTTTTTAACTTGTGTAATTTATTTGTTTTCTTTTGAGGGCGATTTGGAAAGGGTCACCATCAACCTGCTCAGGTTCCCAAATGAAGCTTGCTTACAGGAAGATAAATTCTATGTAGCATCCTCTTATTAAAGTCTTCAAAGGTGAAATCCTGGCCTCACTGAAGTCAATGGCAAAACTCTCATTGACGTCAATAGTCAGATATGTGCTGAAGAGATGCAGGATGCAATTTACCTTTATTTAAAGAATGTACCTATAGATACCTTACTAGGTCAAAAGAGTCCTTCTGGATAGTTATTGATATGAGAATCTAGCAACTGCAGGCACTTCTAGTAACTTAGATTTGGTAGAGCAGTGTTTCTCAATGACCCGTTCATGGAGTGGCTCCAGTCCTGGAGAGCTCCTTGAGACAGTTTAGGAAGGCAGCAAGTCGGTCCCTGGTATCAAAAAGGGTTGAGAAACACTGGTACGTGATGCATTTTGGAACATTTCTAGCATTTCTTGGGAAAAGCAGTAGACTCTGACAGAGCCTAAAACAGTTTTAGAGAAGTAAATTTAAGTTGAGTCCTGTGGTGAAAGCTTTCCCATGCTGGCGTACTGGGGGGCATTTAGACTATAAACTGGGGGTTAAAGGCTTTAACTCAATTCTGAGTTTCCTTTTCAGGTCACCTTTAAGTAGCAGCTGAATTTCTGAGGATGAGGTAGGGCGGAGAGGGTTCAGCTGCAAACCTACAACCTATATTGAAGGTTGTTCAGAGCCCTGGTTTTGGACTTAAGAGGCAGAAGGAAAATGTTGTATATTAACCCATGCTGTCTATTCACATGTGCAACTTACAATATGTATGACTGAGGAAAACGTAAAGAGCAAGATGGTCATTATCTGGGATTAACATGGGCATCTGTCCCACTCTCTCAGTCCGTAGGCTGCAAGTGCTATGGGGCAACACATTCACCCTTTAAATGCCAAGGTGACAGGCACCTTAGAAATACCAGCAATAGGTCGCACTGGAGAGGAGGTGGGTGAGTGGAAAGGGGTGTCTCCTTGATCAATAGTTAACTCTCAGCTGGTAGAGGAGTGGTAATAATGGGCTCCCTGGAGAGAAGGATGATGAAGGGTAGCAATGGAGTAAAGGGTGTGTGTGGAGAAATGGGAGAGATCCACAACCTCACGCTGGCCAAAGAGAAGTGTAGGAACTCTGGGAAAAACAGACACCAGCCTCCCTTTTCCCATGGAGCAATCTGTGTGTTTACACAGAGGAGTATTGGAAGCTGCTGGTGGGTATGGGACTGCGCCCAACTTGTTCAGAGTTTAGACACAAGACTGATGCTGTGTCAGCATGCTGGATGTGAATCAAGCCAAAATTATTTGATCCCCCAACTCATTAACTATTTACTAGTGCAGGGCATTGCAAGTCACGCCAGCTGCTGGAAAGTGCAAGCAGTTTTCTTTAGTAATCCCTGTAATCCTGTATAAGCAAAACCTGCTCATATATTGATGAAAAAATTACCTGAGACATGCCAGGCCACAAGGGGGGAAAAATCAATGGAACAAAAATCAACCAGTGTAATTTTGATCTTGGTCAGACTCATCTTAGGAGGGTTTAGGTTTGTGCCAAAGAAAGGACTACCATCGGCAAGGAAACGGCCAGATCTTAGGCTGGGACAGTAGTACAGTAGGCCCAAGGCATTGTTTATTATTAACGTTACAGGCTGAGTAAGGAGAACAGAATTTGACATAATGAGTCAACTTCAGGGGCATGGTCATAGTGACTTTCACTCTAGGTCACTGGTTTGAATCTAGCCCAAATCAGTAGTAACTGAAAGCTGCTATGATCCTGTGGCTCTTTGGTATTCTGTGTGCAGCAGGGTTATGCTCGCAGTGTGGTTCCTGGCAGGCGAGTGTCAAAAGTACTATTGGCACTGTCTAGCTCCCTCGGTAAGCCTCAGCAAAAAGCCAGGGATTTCATGAGCATAGCCATAGAGCTACCCATTCATTCCAGAGGTTGTCGTTCCAGGTTGGAGTCAAGGTAAATCAGCAGGGCAGTGGGAAGAAAAGTTGGTAAGATAGTATTAGTGACTTATTGTTAGGGAGAAGCTGAGTGGATGGCGTGTGCGTGCCAAAAATAATCTTATTAGAAATGGCCTCTCCTCCCTGTCCCTGACCCTAGAGCCTTAGAAGAGTAATGCCTTTGACTGTATATTATCTTAAATCATAGAAATGTAGGACTGGAAGGGAGTTTGATAGTCATCTAGTCCAGTCCCCTGCAGGACTAAGTTTTGTCTAACCTGCTCTTAAAAACTTTCAATGATAAGATTCCACAATCTCCTAGGCAATTTATTCCAGTGCTTAACCACCCTGACAGTTAGGAAGTTCGTCCTAATGTCCAACCTAGACCTCCCTTGCTGAAATTGAAGCGCATTGCTTCTTGTCCTATCCTCAGTAGTTAGGAAGAATAATTTGTCACCCTCCTCTTTATAACAACCTTTTACATACTGGAAGACTGTTATAATGTTCCCCCTCAGTCTTCTCTTCTCCAGACTACACAAACCCAATCACAGTATAATAATCACCTTTGCACACAGCATTCCGATGACCTCTGAGAATTGTAAAAAAGGCTGTGGTCCAAAATTCCTAGTTAGTTGGCATGTGAAAATAAATAGCTGAGGAAGATCAAGAGTTCTGTCATTTGATATTATGAAATCCAAAGATTTGAAATGCATGGTCCTTAAGTACTGCTATTTTTTAAAACTTATAATGGTGGCCGTCCTGCTGTGTGATCAGACTGCAGAAACTTTGTACCTTTTTCATGGCAAATATGGTAGACCCCATATCCTGCTCACAATGAAACCAATGGGAGCCTTTGGTAAATGGTTTTACCAAAAACATTTGTATTGTAAACATGCATTAAAGCATTTCCAGGAGGCCAGAAAGTAAAAAGTCCAGAAATTCCATGAGATATCCCAATCCTGAAAACATCTATGCACATATTTAACTTTACTTATGTGCCACTGAGATCTCCTAGGATCTAGGTGAGCAGGGCATTTGATTTACTTTGGCCACTGATTTATGCTCTCCTGCATAAAGTTAAGCACGTATATAAGCGTTTGCAGGATCAGCAACTTAATTGGTGACCTCCTGCTTCAGAAATCAGACTTTGCCACAAAGTTCTTGCTAAATAAATGGTTTTTAACCAAAGTTTTATAAAAAGTAGTCTATTTCCCCCCCCAAAAAAACACTGGAAATAAAAAATGACAATGAAAAAAATCCCAAAATGTCACCAAAATGTCTCATGGGCTCAGTTGCTTCCCTGGTTCAGGCATTAGATTCTTCCTCAGGTCTAATCTACAGTAGGAAAAAATTAAAAATATCACTCTTTTTTTTAAAACATAGAGAAGGCCCATAAATTTGCTCCTCCTACATCATGTCAAGCAGATTAAGTACTGCTGACTCAGTGTCCTATGAAAAATAATTTTCTTGTTTTGCCATATAAGCAATTTGATTGGAAACATGCCCCCTTTGGGTGCTGTGCATTGTTTCCTCTAATTTTTTATATCCATGTGCGGAATGAATTGTTATGTGCACCAATATGGAGGTGATGTGTGGTGGGGGTGGGGCTGAGGGGTTCGGAGTGTGGGAGGGGGCTGAGGGCTGGGGCAGAGGGTTGGGATGCTGGGTGAGAGCTCTGGCTGGGGATGCGGGCTCTGGGGTGGGGTTGGGGATGAGGGGTTTGGGGTGCAGGAGGGGGGTCTGGGCTAGGGCAGAGGGTTGTGATGCGGGGGGAGGGCTCCAGCTGGGGATGTGGGCTCTGGGGTGGAGCTAGGGATGAAGGGTTTGGGGTGCAGGCTGCCCTGGGGCTGCTGCAGGGAGAGAGAACTCCCCCCAGCTCTCTCTTGACATGGCAGCGTGGGGCTGGGGAAGTGCGCCTCTCCCCCTCATGGCAGCTCCGGCGGGGCCAGAGTTGAGGGAGAGGCCCTTCTCCTTGGCTGCGGCAGCTTCGGTGGGACCAGGGTCAGGGGAGAGGCGCCTCTCCCTGGCTGCGCGTCTGCATGGGCCTTAATAGCCTGCTGCGCGGCTGTGCAGCTTAGAGGGAACTTAGGTGCTGTGTTTTAAACAGCATGCAGGGCAACAAGCTCATTGAACTTGCAGTTTGGGGGGGGAGGCAATGCCACCTCCCAAATTACACCCATGTTAAAAAGTGTGTGTGTGTGGGGGGATATACAAAAATGTGTATGATCCCAGTGCCGTTGCCGCTTACTATGTTAAAGTTGCCAAAATTTTCAAAATTTCCTTGATAGAGGACATGGAGGAGATGAGATGTGGTGAAAAATTCTCGTAACATTGTTTAAAGATTGGATTCTTCTTAGGTTTCATAGACTGATAGAGTTTAAGGCTAGAGGGGACCATTAGTGTCATCTAGTCTCATCACCTGTATATCACAGGCCATAAAATGTCATCCCATTACTCCTATACTGAGCCCAATAACTTTTGTTAGACTAAAGCATCTTTTCCAGAAAGGCATCCAGTCTTGCTCTGAAGACATCAAGAGCTGGAGACTCAACCATTTCCCTTGGTAGTTTGTTCTAATGGTTAATCAACTTCACCATTAATTATAAACAGCGCTGCTTCTGCCCAGCTCCCATAGATCTTCCATCTGTTTCTGAGACTTGTTCCCATTTGTAAGTTTGAGACAGCATTTGTGCTATGGATACTGATGATTTAATTTTTAAAACTTCCAGTTTCTTGCATCTTTTCTTGATTATATGAGCCTTTAAAAAAAAATCAGATTTTTGGTAATCTACCAACTTGCTGACACGATAGACACAATTGGTGTCTTTTAAATGAAATGTTATTAATGTAGTCATATTTAAATGCAGAACCTGACTAGATGGGTATGCTCCTTTAATTGTTAGGCTGCCCCTCACTCCTTCCAGAGTGGTGTATTTCAACCTTTCTATATGTCCTCCAGAGACAGGAATGTGGATTAAGCAGAGGAGGTAGGTATAAATTACCAACTAAGGCCTTGTCTATACTACTGGGGTAAGTCAACCTAAGTTACACTACTCCAGCTGTGTGAATAATGTAGCTGGAGTCAACATAGCTTAGGTTGACTTACTGCAGCGTCTACACCACACTGTGTTGATGGGAGAAACTCTTCTCGTTCTGGTGGAGTACCAGAGTCGATGGGAGAGCGATCTATGGTCAATTTAGCGGGTCTAGTGAAGACCCACTAAATTGACCCCCTGCTGCATCAATCATGGTAACTGTAGACATGGCCTAAGTGAGGTTTGAGGCTCCTCTCATTAGGATATTATTCATGCCAGTTTCTGAAGCAGAAGTCAAACCGTGTTTCAAAGAATGCTTATTTATAAGTCATATTAAGATTACTGTTATCTCCCTGTGGAACCAAGTTTTCCAGTAGTATGAACAATGCCTTATTAGACACTGTTAGCACTGCAGTTTCTATATACTCATTTTTTCTTTCATATTTCCTGTGCTGTTTCATTTTGGCCTTGTATCTGGGGTAAATAAATGCTATAATGACAGTACTCTTTAACTGACTGGTAGTAATATTTGCCTACTTAAATTCTTCTGTAATTTCCCTTGGATAACATCTTGCCCTACACTGTTTTATCGTGTTGGTGTATACTACTGAGCAGATGTGATATTTCACCCCAGAGATAGCTACACATCAGTGATGGGCAAAGTAGATTGTGTGTGCATATGTATTAGTTTGGAGAACCAGTGAAGTTTATAAAGCTCTTTGAGATCTACTTAGGATGAAAGTCACCATATAAAGGTGTGTCATTAACATCAATATAAGCTTTATAGAAACATCATGTCATAGAACTAGCCACTTACTTTGAAACCAGATGTCAAAAATTCCCTTCACATAAAGCATTCATAGAATCATCATAGAATCATAGAATATCAGGGTTGGAAGGGACCTCAGGAGGTCATCTAGTCCAACCCCCTGCTCAAAGCAGGACCAATCCCCAACTAAATCATTGTCAGTCCAAAGGTAAAACATCATGCACCCTTCTCTCCTCTGTTTATGGTGACTTACTCTAAGAATATTCCTTGTTACACTGCAATGAAATGCTATGAAATTAACAATGTATTCTTTTCCATTAATGCCATTGCGTAGGCAAGTGCTAATGAAATGTTTTACTGTTCAATTAATTATAAAATATTCAGATACAGATCTTGCATCCTTCAGGTTAAAAAATGTTCTTGTCTGCTGTGGAGATGTGGGTTTATTTGCACAATCTGACATTAGCTAATCCCTTTTACATACTTACAGGCTACTGCAGAGGTTATCCACTGCAAGTTCTCAAAATCCAATCTTGAGCACAACAGGAGACCTCCTTTCATGATGAAACAGTTTTGTCTGTTTTCCTATCTTCGTTAACAGAGTTCCTTAAGTTTATGTAAATTGGTTTCTAGCATCTTGGTGGTTTTTGTTTTTTCTTTGAGAAAGGAAAATTATCAGATGTTTTTTGGTGGTTACTAAAGTACCCAACACTGTTTCTGGTTCCTTCGTTAAATAAAAATGAATTGCTACAATATGCTTTGGTGATAACTAAGAAGTATTGCACTGATGCTATTATAAAGGGTTGCAGTGATTGGACTTGAATCTGTGTGCTGCTGCTGGTTCATGGTGCACTTGCTGGTGGCTCACGGAGAGCTTACTGGCCACATGATGCTGGCTTTTTCCTCTTTGCTTCCAGCTTGTAACCTGCATTAAAAGATGTCTAAAAAGAACGGAAAATACTTTCATGATATTATTTTTCCCTATTTTTCAACAACTGCTGTAGTTGCCTGTAGCGGGGCGACGACTCACCGGTGTGGCACCTCCTGCTGGTTGTCCAGGAAATTAGCTTTTCCAGCCTTGGAGCGCCCAATGCTGGCCAAAGTCCCACTTGCCGCTGGCCCCCCCCATGTCCCTCCCAGACCCCGGTGCCCCTTTTCCTTGGGTGCTGCCCTCTTGCAGTACCCCCACAGATCTGTGTCTCCCCTCCCCAGGGAACCCCCAACCCTCTATCCCCACCGCACCTCAGTGGCTACTGTTAGTCACCAGCTAGCCCCTGCTCATAGGGGCAGACTGCAGTTTATACCACTCATCATCAGCAAGGGGGGTTTGGACCTGCTGCCTTTGTCTACCCTGGGCTGCACCTCTGCAACTCCAGTACCCTTCCCGGCCTTTAGCAAGGCCTGCAGCCTGGGGATTTTCCAGCCTGGAGCTCCCCAGCTCCTCTGGGCTTTCCCCAGCCCTGCTCCACTACAGGTACCCTGTGGCGCTCCCAAGCAGCCAGCCCTGTCTCTCTCCACAGCTTAGGGTTACCATATTTCTACAAGCAAAAAAGAGGACACTGGGGGGGAGGAGCCCCGCTCTAGCCCCGCCCCTGCTCCACCCCCATCCACTCCCTCCCACTTCCCACCCCCTGATTGCCCCCCTCAGAACCCTCAACCCCCCCACTCCTTGTCCCCTGACTGCCCCCTCCTGGGACCCCTGCCACTAACTGCCCCCTAGGATCCCACCGCTTATCTAAGCCCCCCTGCTTCTTGTCCCCTGACTGCCCCCTCCTGAGAATGCCCTACGACCCTACCTGTCCCCTGACTGCCCCGACCCTTATCCACACTCCCACCCCATATTCACACCCCTGCCCCCAGACAGACCCCCGGTGACTCCCATGCCCTATCCAACTGCTCCCTGCCCCCAACAGGACCCCCAGAACTCCTGACCCATCCAACCCCCTCTGCTACCTGCCTGCCTCAACCACTGTCCACACCCCTGCCCCCTGACAGCCCTCCCAGAACCCCAGACCCATCTAACCCCCCCTGCTCCCTGTCCCTGACTGTCCCAACCCCTCTCCACACCCCTGGCCCCCTGACAGCCCCTCCAGACCCATCTAACCCCCCCATTCCCTGTCCATGACTGTCGCAACCCCTCTCCACACCCTTGCCCCCCTGGCAGCCCCCCCCAAAACTCCCGACCCATCCAACCCCCCCTCCCTGTCCCCTGACCAGGGCCAGCTTTAAAGAGCCCAGGAATCGGGCTGCGCTCCGGCCGGGGTTGCAGGGCTTGGGGCCGGGCCGGAGGTGCTCAGCCGGCACTGCTGGGGCCCGAGCCGGGCCGGGGTTACTGGGGCCGGGGGTGCTGGGGTCCGGGCCGGGTCCGGGCTGGGGGTGCTGGGGTCTGGGCCGGCGCTGCTGGGGCCGCCGGGCGCCGCTTGGCCAGGGCCGCGCCTCCCCGGAGCTCTCCTCCTCGCGCCCCCCCCCCCCCAGCTTACCTGCTGCTGCCGCCGGCCTGCCCCTGCTTCATTTCACACTTCCCGCGAAGCAGGGGAGGGGGAGGAGCAGGGGGCGGAGCGTTCAGGGGAGGGGAGGAGGGGGAAGACAGCTGCGGGGCCGGACGGAGTGGTAAGGCTGCAGGGGATGGGGGGAGCCGGGAAGGGGCTTTGGCTGCCCAGCGGCGCTTGGCCGCCGCTTTTTGATCTATAAATAGCCGACGGGGGGAAATCCCGGACATTTTTTGATTTTTAAAAATCCCCCCGGATGGCTATTTATAGAACAAAAAGCCGGACATGTCCGGGGAAATCCGGACATATGGTAGCCCTACCGCAGCTAGAGAGAGACTGGCTTAGCTCTAGCCTAGCAGCCCCTTTATAGGGCCAGCTGTGGCCTGACTGGGGCGTGGCCCCAGCTGAGGCTGCTTCCCCAATCAGCCTTTCCCCAGCTACAGCCCTCTCCAGGGCTGCTTTTAACCCCTCCGGGCAGGAGTGGGGTGACCGCACCCTGCTACATTGCCACATGGGTCTCAGGTGATTGGGACTAGGAGGTGAATTGTGTGATGTCATGTCTATGAGCCAACCAGACGATCTGAGGGACTGCCTTGCTCCCCATGCCATTTTGCCAAAGCAAAGGACTCTGGAACTTGCTCCCCGCCCCTTCACCTTGGTCCCAAATCTGGCGACTATTTGGGCCATTACAAAAGACTTGTTGATAGGATTGAGGCTAAGCTTCCCATAAACAATGAAGGGGTGGAAGGATTTTCTGTAGGGTGTCTGGCTGAGTTCTTGTTGCTGTGACTATTTTAGTGGTGCTGCTGGGATTTCACTGTATGTATGGGATTGTTAACAATGTGTCAGGCTCATTGGTTAGATATCTTTTTATTATTTTTAATCTAAATAAATGAACTCTCTCTATCACATTGTGGCCCATGCAATGAAAATATTTGAGCCTTCCTGAACAATAACAGTATTTCACACTGTTAGTGTAGAATCACTGTGTGTGTGTGTGTGTGTGTGTGTGGGGGGGGGGTGTTAGTTAGGGTAAATCTACACTGCACACCACTTGTGGCAGCGGCATGTAGGGTATGTGTAGCTACACACTACAGTGAAAAGCAGGCTGTGTCCACACTCACTGCAGTGGGTAGTTACCTGTGCTAGTGCAAGGTTCTGTCAGGTGGTGGCAGCAAGGTAAGACTCCCACAGCTCAGGCTCTGGCAGTGGGGAGCCAGCCGGGAACGGCTCCAGTAGTGGGGAGGCAGTGGAACACTGTTCTGCTAAAAATAGCAGTGCAGCTGGGGAAGATACTGCTTGGGCCGGGTAGAGTATGTACCTACAGGGTTCAGGCATGTCTTTCCTCTACTTGCCTAAGCAGTGTCTCTCCATTTACACTGCTATTTATACCTATGCTTGGGGGGCATGCAATGTATGTACTCTACACACCGCCAAAAGGAGTGTGCAGCTTAGATGTTCCTTTAATGAGTTTGTGGATTAGTCCCCAGCCTTATCTTTAATAAGGAACATTCTTCTGTGAAATAGGAGTTCTTTAGATGTTGTTTCCCTCTCTGCTCATCTGTACCTCACACCAGCAAATTCCAGTTGTATCTTTGTTATGCTTTTAGATAGGTTTGCATTTGATGACTTTACATTGTTGATTGGGAGTTGACGTATGACATTTGAACCCTTTTCTTTCACTCCAGAATGGCTATATTTATCAACATATTTATTAATATCAATATATTTATCAATATATGTATTGCTATATTTTTCAATACAAAACAAAGAACCACTAAGGTCCCAATGACCATATTTAGTTTAGCTTTGTATTTTAAATTCAATGTAGCAAGTTATGCAGAAAAGAATACTGGAGACTTTATTTTTCCTTGCATCTGATTGAACAAGACTTTAGAGTGAATTAATATGATTTGTGTTGTGGTAGTGCCTAGGAGTCCCACTCGTGGACCAGGACCCCATTGTACTAGGCACTGTACAAACACAGAACAAAAAGATGATCCCTGCCCCAAAGTAGCTGTTACTCTTGAATTGTGTCTATAATTTATTTGTAAATTACAATAAGTAAATAAATAAATCATCCTAGTCATGTAACAGCCAAAGTAGCATTTGCTCATTCACTAGAAAAACAGATTCTTTCAAATAAGCATCTTAGCAGGCCCAAAGTATAACCACTTCCATCAAACCTCTGAATTATAGATAGAGATTATAGCACTATAGATGTTCCACCACTTTCTTTTCTTATAAGAAAAGTATACTTAAAGAGCCAAACCAGCTTGCTCTAGTCACAGAACTAATCACATTAACTTAAAGAGAATTACTTGCATCAGTAAGGTAAAAACAGATTCAGCTTCGTAAGATTACGCTATGAAATTAGGATCTATTCCTCTCTTTCTGTGTTTGCAAAACTCCACTTCAGAGTAATATGAATGGTAAAAAGAACATGAAGGTAAAATGGACAATTTACCCACTCTAATCACTGACTTTCATAGTCCTGAATGGGAAAAAAGATCAGCATGTTAAAACTTGAAAGATCTCTATTATTATTCTTAGAAAGGATATGAAGTGCCAGCATGAAAATAATCAAGTTTAATTTGTTCTTGTGATGGGTTGGATCACAGAAACCGCCTTGGGAACTGCCAAGTGATGTGCCAAGACTACTTCTGCCCTTGCTTTCCTGCCCTGGCAGTTTAGGACTACAGCACCCTGTCTTGCTGAGCCAGACATGCCAGTCTGTTCCAACACAGACCCAGGGTCTGAACCACGTGCCCCGAACCTGCAGACTTAACCTGAAAGCAGCTTACAGAAGTGTTCCTGTCTTTAACACTCAGATGCCCAACTCCCAGTGGGTCTAAACCCCAAATAAATCCATTTTACCCTGTATAAAACTTATACAGGGTAAACTCATAGATTGTTCACCGTCTATAACACTGATAGAGACATATGTACAGCTGTCCCCCCCCCCAGTATTAATATGTACTCTGGGTTAATTAATAAGTAAAAAGTGATTTTATTAAACACAGAAAGTAGGATTTAAGTGGTTCCAAGTAGTAACAGACAGAACAAAGTGAATTACCAAGTAAAATAAAATAAAACACGCAAATCTAAGTCTAATACAGTAATACAACTAAATACAGATAAAATCTCACCCTCAGAGATGTTTCAATAAGTTTCTTTCACAGACTGGACGCCTTCCTAGTCTGGGCACAATCCTTTCCCCTGGTACAGCTCTTATTCCAGCTCAGGTGGTAGCTAGGCGAATCCTCATGATGGCTCTCCTTTGTTCTGTTCCACCCATGTATATATCTTTTGCATAAGGCGGGAATCCTTTGTCCCTCTTTGGGTCCCCCCCCCAACCTCCTTCCCAATGGAAAAGCACCAGGTTAGAGATGGATTCCAGTTCAGGTGACATGATTGTAGGAGCTGGATTAGAATTAATGTATGATTTGATTTCATCCGGTTAGCTACCCTTTTTGAATAGCAGAAAGAAATGACCCTCTGGGACTATGAGATTCTGTTTTCCCATATGCATTACAAATTGGGCCCTCTTTAACTCTTTGTTTTAAGATTTAGTTATTAAGAGACAGGATTCTCTATTGTGTCTATGTTAAGTAGATTAGAGGAACATTGAAGGCCTGGGTCTCAATGTAAATGGTCTTGGTTACTGATTGTAAAACTTAGCAAGGTTTAATGCCTTTTTGCTTGATATAAAATACTACTGTTTGTATTCTCAATCTGTTTGTGTGAATGAGGAATGTATGCATCAGGAAAAGATAAGGTCATTGTTTGTTATGACAGAGTCAAGGAAGAAGTAAAGAGACTTAAAGAACATCAAAGAATCATCAATGCGCATCCATAATGAAGGGCAAATTGACGACCCTGAGATGAAGGCTGGCACCCCTAAGGACAATTGATTAAATCGGAACAAAGGACAGGATGACCCTCTTGGAGGTGTATTGGAATGTTTACACCAATTAAGAAGTAACCGGTCACAAACTGGCACAGCAAAATCCATAGGCTTCAGCAGAGAAAAAAACCTATAAGAACGGGGTGCTTGGCCATGGGACATTGGGTTCGTCTTACCACACTCCAGGAGCATCGGATCGTGACCAATAGAGCCCCGCTCCCCTCTGCGACCAAACTGGCTGGCCACTAGATTGATCCAGACTCTGGACTGGTAACTATAAACATCACTGCAGAACTATGTGTGTATGTGTGTGTGTTTAAAAAGCATATGCTACCTAAGCATATGCTACCTATTGTGGTAATTTCTTTCTCTCTCTCTGTATTTACAATAAATGTGGTGTTTTGCCTTGCCCACCGTATAAGATCCTGTTGGTATTATTTTATTAGTGTAACATGATCACATGTCACTGTAAGACTTCATTACCCACTTGCCAGCACACACGTATACAGGAAGACTTACAGGTAAAACAGAGTCATCTGCAGTCAATTGTCCTGGTTAATGGGAGTCATTAAGATTCCAAACCACCATTAATGTCCCACACTTTGCATAATTACAATAGGCCCTCAGAGTTATATTTCATATTTCTAGTTTCAGATACAAAAGTGTTACATTTATACAAATAGGATGACACACTCAGTAGATTATAAGCTTTGTAATAATACCTTACAAGAGATCTTTTGCATGAAGCATATTCCAGTTATATTATATTTAAACTCATTAGCATATTTTCATAAAATCATATAGAGTGCTTCATCACAGTTCTTACCCCAGATCATGTAAAACTAATTTGATGGTGAAGACTCAGATTATAAATCCAGAAGGGACCGCTGCGATCCACTAGTCTGACCTTCTGTATAACGGAGGCTATAGAATGTCCTTGAATTAATTCCTGTTTGAACTAGACCATCTCTTTTAGAAAAATACTGCATTTTCAAAATGTCCAGTGATGGAGAATCCACCACAACCCTTGGTAAGGTTTTCCAAAGGTTAGTTACCCTCACTGTTAAAAATGTGTGCCCTATTTCCCGTCTGAATTTGTCTAGCTTCAACTTTCAACCATTGGATCTTGTTATACATTTGATAATATAGAAGACTCTTCAGTCTAGCAGACAAATTTCTGTTCCCCATGTAAGGGGGACTTATAGACTGTGATCAAGTCACTCCTTAATCTTCTCTCTGTTAAGCTAAATAGATTGAACTCTTAGAGTTTATCACTATAAGGCATGTTTTCTAATCCTTTAATTGTTCTCATTGCTCTTCTCTGAACCCTCTCCACTTTATCAACATCCTTCTTGAATTGTGGGCACTAAAACTGGACACAGTATTCCAGCAGTGCTCACAACAGTGCCAAATACAGAGGTAATAACCTCTCTACTTCTACTCAGTATTCACCAGTTTATACATACAAGGATCACATTAGCTTTGTTGGTCACAGTGTAGCACCTGGAGCTCATGTTCAGCTGATTATCCACCATGACTTCCAAGTCCTTTTCAGAATCACTGCTCCCCAGAACTTGTAAGTATGGCCTGCATTCTTTGTTACTAAATGTATGACTTTACATTTGGCCGTATTAAAACACGGTGTTTGCTTGTGCTCAGTTTACTAAATGATCTAGATTGCTCTGTATCAGTGGTCTGTCCTCTTCATTATTTATCACTCCCCCAATCGTGTGCCATCTACAAACTTTAACAGTAATGATTTTATGTTTTTCCGAGATCATCGATTTCAAATGTTAAATAGCGTAGGCCTGAGAACTGATCCCTGCAAGACCTCACTAGAAACAGACCTACTTGATAATCATTCTCCATTTGCAGTTACATTTTGAGACCTATCAGTTAGCCAGTTTTTTAAACCCATTTAATGTGTGTCATGTTGATTTTTACATTGTTCTAGTTTCTTAATCCAAATATTGTGCAAGTCATAGACTCATAGAATCATAGGGTTGGAAGGGACCTCAGGAGGTCATCTAGTCCAACTCCCTGCTCAAAGCAGGACCTAATCCGCAACTAAATCATTCCAGCCAGGGCTTTGTCAAGCCTGACCTTAAAAACCTCTAAGGAAGGAGATTCCACCACCTCCCTAGGTAACCCATTCCAGTGCTTCACCACCCTCCTAGTGAAAAAGTTTTTCCTAATATCCAACCTAAACCTCCCCCACTGCAACTTGAGACCATTACTCCTTGTTCTATCATCTGGTACCATTGAGAACAGTATAGATCCATCCTCTTTGGAACCCAAACCTCCCAATTGACCTGTACTGTGGGTTCTTCCAGAGGGGAAGGTCTCTGGGCTGTTCCCCAACCCACATGGTGATTCTCTGAGGCAAGAAAATCCACCAATAAGCACAGGACCCACCAAGATAGAGGAGGAACTTTGTCACACTGGTGTCGGTAGTGGGATCTTGGGGTGCACAGCGCGGCAGAAGAAGGAGGGTGATTAAAAAAACAAACAACAACAACAAAAAAACAAAAAAAAAGGGAGAGGGTTTATTTTTTTTCACCACAATGGATGACGTAGTGCGGGCACTGATACAAGCTATGGCGGCCCAGCAGGAGGCTACCCGTGTCCAGGCAGCCGCCCAACAGGAGGCAGTGCGGCTGCAGCAAGAGACTAATCGCCTTCTGATGGACCAGGCTGCTCAAGACCGAGCTATGTTGCGGGAACTGGTAAACCAGGTAAAGTCCCTTACAGAGCTGAATCGTGGCCATGATGGGATGCGGCTCATACGGGCCAGCCATTGGCTGTAGAAAATGACACGGGAGGATGATGTAGAGGCATACCTTCTGGCCTTTGAGAGGACAGCCCTACGGGAGGCCCGGCCTCGAGATCAGTGGTCTGGCATTCTTGCCCCATTCCTGTGTGGGGAGGCCCAGAAGGCCTACCATGATCTGCCTGAAGAGGCTGCGGCAGACTACCCCCAGCTGAAAGCAGAGATCCTGGCCAGATCTGGGGTAATGACAGCAGTGCGGGCCCAGGCAGTATCGCTGTTGGAGGTACCAGGAAGACAAAATCCCATGGTGCCAATTGTATGACCTCATCCATCTCGCACGAAAGTGGTTGCAAACAGAGTCCCGGAGTCCGGAAGAGATACTAGCGGTTCTGGTCATCGACCGATACATGAGGGGACTACCACCAGACCTTTGTGCCTGGGTAAGCCAGAACGAACCCTCCACCTATGATGAGGTTGTCCCCCTGGTAGAGAGGCGAAGGACAGCGAGGGAGCTGATCCGACCAGTTAAGGAAGAGGCACCCCGGGTTAAACTAGCAGCACCAAGCCCTAAAGTTCGGGTGACTGGGCCACCAGGAGGGCCCCGGTGGAAAAAGAGAGAGGCTGAAGGCCCATCAGAGGCCACAAAGAGTCAGAGCACTGAGGGAGAAGAGGATCGTGATGTTAGACTGCCCAAACCAAGAGACCAGGGAATGCTTAGGGCTCTATACAGATGTTATGCCTGCGGGGAGTGGGGACACATAGCTGCACAGTGTCCCAATGCTGAGGAGCCTATGCAGTGTAACCTAGGGAACTGGGCAGATCCATGCTCCCTAGTCCACCTTGTGGGGGTCTCACTAACCCCACATATGTATACCAGACCAGTGAAACTAAATGGGGTAGGGACCACAGCACTGGTTGATTTGGGGAGTGCTATCACGCTTATCTCTGGGAAGCTTGTGAAGCGTAGTCAGCTGCTGCAGGCTAAACGTACGGGGATAACATGTGTCCTTGGGACAGTTAGTTACTACCCCACTATCCCAGTAAAAATCGAGATCCAAGGGAACACTACTGAGGTAGCAGCAGGTGTAGTCCCTAAACTCCCATACCCGGTGCTCATAGGGAGGGACTTCCCAGGGTTTGGAAACTTACTCCCAGTAGGGGGATTGGAGAAAGATGGGGACCCTAAAATTGATGAGGCATCCACAGCAGACTGTCAACCCCCAATCTTCTCTGAAATAGCTACAGATTTGTTCTCCACTCCCAGACAGGGTAGAAAGACAAAAAGGGGAAGAAGGGCAGCTAAGGCCTTGGGAACCCAAATACTGACCCAAAGCCAGAGGGTCACTCTTGTAGATAGGCGGACCTGCACAGCTGAAAAGGAGGCCACGCAGGAGGGAGAAGCACCTGAGTCTGACCCCCACCCTAATGCTTCTGAACCAGTAGAGGCAACAGAGACTGGGCCCCTAGATCTTGGGCAGATTAGCCCTGGGAGAGGAAATTTTGGACGGACCAGGCAGAAGACCCAAGGTATGACAACATTAGGAAGGAGGTGACTGAAATAGATGGGGTCCCCGTGGAAGGAAAAACCCAGGGACCAGGACCGTACTTCATAATGAAGAAGGATCTCTTATACTGGGTTGCACCAGTACAAGGGCAGAAGGTACAGCAGATCCTAGTACCTCAAAAGCACCAGAACGCTATATTAAGTCTTGCTTATAGTCATCTTTTTGGGGGGCATTTGGGGATAGAGAAGACCCTGGCACGAGTCCTATGTCGGTTCTTCTGGCCCGGAGTACATGAAGAAGTGCGGAGGTACTGTGCCTCCTGCCCGGAGTGTCAGCTGCACAGTCCCCGTCCCCACTTGAGGGCACCTTTAGTACCCCTTCCCATCATAGAGGTCCCCTTCGAGCGAATAGCCATGGACCTAGTGGGACCCCTGGAGAAGACGGCTCGGGGCCACCAATATATACTTGTTGTTTTGGACTATGCTATTTGCTCCCCAGAAGCCGTCCCCCTGCGGAACACGGCCTCTAAAACTATAGCCAAAGAGCTGGTGGGGATCTTTGCCCGAATGGGGCTACTGAAGGAGATATTAACCGACCAAGGAACCCCATTTATGTCAAAGCTAATGAAGGACCTCTGTACGCTGCTCCATATACATACCCTGAGAACTTCGATCTACCATCCGCAGACTGATGGGTTGGTGGAAAGGTTTAACCGAACCCTCAAGGCTATGATAAGGAAGGTGGTAAGTTGGGACGGGAAGGATTGGGACACCCTACTACCCTACCTTATGTTCGCTATCCGGGAGGTACCACACGCCTCAACTGGGTTTTCCCCCTTCGAGTTATTATACGGGCATACTAGATATTGCCAAAGAGATCTGGGAAGAGGAATCCAATGAGGGGAGAAATATAATAGAGCATGTAATGCAGATGCGAGACCGGATAGCCCGGGTTACCCCTATTGTACGGGAACATTTGGAGAAGGCACAGGAGGCCCAGCGAACCCATTACAATCGCCAGGCAAAAGTGTGACAGTTCCAACCAGGGGATCGGGTTATGGTGTTGGTACCCGCGGCAGAAAGCAAGCTTCTGGCCCAATGGCAGGGGCCCTATGAGGTGGTTGAACCCGTGGGGGAAGTAACCTACACGGTGCGGCAGCCAGGACGCAGAAAACAAGAACAGATTTATCACGTTAACCTTCTGAAACTCTGGCATGCACAAGAGGCATGCACAATGGTCCAAAAAGATCTAACCCAGAAAAACAAGTCTTCCAAACAGGTGAGAGTGTCTCCTGATTTAACACCTGACCAGAAGAATGAGGTGTCTGAGATGATCTTCCGGAACCAAGATGTGTTCTCGACAAAACCGGGTCGAACAACCGAGACATATCACCACATCGTCACGAACCCTGGGGCCAGAGTAACAATGAGGCCCTATCGGGTGCCAGCAGCAAGAACGGAGGAAATATAAGCAGAAGTAAAAAAAATGCTGGAGTTGGGGATCATCGAAGAATCCCACAGTCAGTGGTCCAGCCCAATCATGCTGGTGCCCAACCTGATGGCACCACAAGATTTTGCAACGACTTCTGGCAACTAAACAAAGTATCCCAGTTCAACGCATACCCCATACCTCGCATAGATGAGCTAGTGGACCGTCTGGGTAATGCCCGGTACTTGACTACCCTAGACTTGATAAAGGGGTACTGGCAGATTCCCCTTGCAGAAGACGCAAAGGAAAATACTGCGTTCTCTACACCAGAGGGTCTTTTTCAATATACTGTCCTCCCTTTTGGACTACATGGGGCCCCAGCTACTTTCCAGCGCCTCATGGACAAGCTATTATGCCCGCATAACAGTTATGCTGCTGCTTACTTGGACGATGTGGTCATTCATACCCCAGACTGGGAAACCCACCTGGAGAAGGTGGAGGCAGTCCTCGATACCTTCAGGCGAGCTGGCCTTACAGCAAACCCTGCCAAGTGTGCTGTAGGGTTTACAGAGGCCAAATATCTTGGCTACATTGTGGGAAAAGGTCTGGTAAAACCCCAAGTGAACAAATTAGAGGCCATCCAAAATTGGCCCCGACCAAGTCGCAAGAAACAAGTCCGGGCATTCCTAGGTGTGGTGGGGTATTACCGACGATTTATCCCCCACTTTGCCACAAGGGCAAGCCCCCTCACAGCCCTAGTGAAAGCCTGTGGACCTGATCTGGTGAGATGGTCTGACGCAGCAGAGGAAGCATTCACAGACCTACGGACTGCCCTCTGCAATAACCCCGTACTGATAGCCCCTGATTTCACTAAGGAGTTTATACTGCAGACGGATGCATCGGAAGTAGGGTTGGGGGCCGTTCTATCACAGATGGTCGGGGAGGAAGAACACCCAATTCTATACCGCAGTTGGAAACTCCTTCCAAGGGAACAAAAATATGCAGTGGTGGAGAGAGAATGCCTCGCTGTAAAATGGGCCATGGAAACATTGCGCTACTACCTGCTTGGGCGCAGATTTGTCCTCGTGACCGACTATGCCCCTCTTCAATGGATGCAGTGGAACAAGGAGAAGAACACAAGGGTGACCAGATGGTTCTTATCCCTCCAACCTTTCCAGTTCCATGTGCAACACAGAGCAGGGAGCCGTCATGGCAACACCGATGGCTTGTCACGTGTGCACTGTCTGGCGTCCCAAGCTGCCCAACCCCTTGGCGTTGAGCAGGGGGGAGGGATATGTGACAGACCCAGACCAGTGGGGTACAGGAGTCTGGTAGAGGGCAAATATACTGGTCACTGGATGAGTAGTTTTCTGTTCCCTGAGTGACCAGAGCAGGGGCTGTATTAGAGTAATCAGGAACCTGCTAGAACCAGTTAAGGCAGGCAGGCTAATTAGAGCCAATTAAGAAGAAGCTGCTAGAATCAATTAAAGCAGACTAATCAGGGCACCTGGGTTTTAAAAAGGAGCTCACTTCAGTTTGTGGTGTGAGTGTGAGGAGCTGGGAGCAAGAGACGCAAGGAGCTGAGAGTGAGAGGGTGTGCTGCTGGAGGACTGAGGAGCACAAGCATTATCAGACACCAGGAGGAAGGTCCTGTGGTGAGAATAAGGAAGGTGTTTGGAGGAGGCCATGGGGAAGTAGCCCAGGGAGTTGTAGCTGTCATGCAGCTGTTACAGGAGGTACTATAGACAGCTGCAGTCCACAGGGCCCTGGGCTGGAACCCGGAGTAGAGGGCGGGCCCGAGTTCCCCCCAAACCTTCCAATTGACCTGGACTGTGGGTTCTTCCAGAGGGGAAGATCTCTGGGCTGTTCCCCAACCCACATGGTGAATCTCTGAGGCAAGAAAATCCGCCAAAAAGCACAGGACCCACCAAGATAGAGGAGGAACTTTGTCACAATAGTTACTCTGACACCAGTAGCACTTACTCTGGATCTCCTGTGGTGTAACTGAGCTTCAGATCTGGTTCCATGACATCTTATTTTTCTGTTAAGCACCGTTCACAGTTATGCTACTATATAAATATTTTAAATAGTAATGCTCATGAAAAAAATCACTTATACAGAGAGTTCCCTCCTCCCCCTAAAATAATTATGTGGATTTTATAAATACAGTAGGAATTTATTTATGGTGGTATTTAAAGCCCTGATTCAGCAGAATAACCTATTCAGCAAAGCACTTGTGCTCTAGCCTATGTCTAAGTCCCAATTGAAAAGTCAGTGGCACTTAAACACACGTACTGATAAGCATCTGCTTAAAACTCAGATTTTTAAAAGATATTTGGGCATTGTTATGATTTGTGTTGTAATGCCTAACTGGTTCAGGTGTCTAAAAATCATTGACAGTCGATGGGTTTTAGGCTCCTAAGTCTCATTGACATCATTTTTGAAAATGAGATTTATCTTTACAAACCTGGCCTGAGTGCTTTGCTGAATAGGAATGAATTTAAGCACGTGCTTAAATGTTTTGCCAATTTGGGACCTAAGTAAATAAATGTAAACATTGTTTGAGCATAGAAGCATGTTGGTGTTTGGTAATGGAAGAAATATAAGACTCAGAATGAGAGCGATAGTTAAAGTGCAGGGCAGGAAAAATTTTCAATTTATAAATCCTTTTGTGGCCAAAAACATTGAGCCTTGAGAATGGAAAAATGGGAGTAACCTGTATAGGCCAAGGTCCATCTATTTTATTTTCCTTTTTCCATCTCTACATCCCTTCCTTGCGTAGTGCCCTGGGAACTTGGATTGCTTTGTGAATGTCTGACAAGCAAAGACACATATAGTGTAATTGACGTAAGAGTGTTGATTTACACAGCTCTCTCTCCCCCCTCTCTTTGTGTGTGCTAAGATACATTGGATATGAGCTGCCGATCAGACAGGAGTATAAGGCCCTTAAGACTGTCAAAGGCGTCACAAATATAACTTAGCTTCATTCCTCTGTGTTTAGGCCAGTATATTTCAATTACCTGTATTTTACTTTGATAGAATAAGAGGGCACATCAATGTAAAAATAATCTTATTGCAACAACAGTATTTTGTTGTTCCCGTGGCTAACTGCAGAAAATTACATCTGAGTGCAAGCAGTAGGAACAACTCTAACACAGCTGATCGAAAACCAACCAGTTTTAGATTGTAACAGTGTACTGTCAATTCACTCTTCTGAATCCTTTAGGGGTGTTGTTTTCCACTGGTGTTCTAAGAAAATTGTTACATACTTCACAAAATATGTACTATAAAAACTCAGCCACTACAGTAAATCCAGTTAAATCTGTCACAGTATTTGTGTCATAAAAACAGTAAGAACATATCAGCCCCGAGATCCATCTATCCAGTATCTTGTCCCTGACACTAGCTAGCACCAGATGCTTCAGAGGAAGGTGTGAGAATCCCTATAGCAGGCAGATGTGGGATAATCTACCCACCTCACTCCACATTAGTTCTCATCCTGGTCTCTGATAGAGACTGACTTAAATCCATAAACAGAGCACTAAATATTCCTTCCACAATTTTTTAACGTTAAATATGATAATGCTGGATATTCTTGGTATCCATATATATGACATTCCCTTTTTGAATCTTCTTAAGATCTTGGCCTCAACAGCTTCCTGTGGCAATAAGTTCCTCTGTTTAATTACAAATTGTGTGAAAAAGTATTAGTTTTGATCTTCCCATCTTTCAGTTTCATTTAATTCCCCCTTGTATTTGTGTTATGAGACAGGGAGAACAAATATTCCCAATAGACCCTCACTAGACCATTCATTATTTTATATATCATGTATCCTTTCATTCCCCTCCTGTCCAAGCTAAACAATCTCAATCTTTTTATTCTTTCTGTGATATTGCATTCCATATGCTTTATGAAAATATGCTCTGAATGTGAATATAATGTAACTGGAATATGCTTTATGCAAAAGGTCTCTTGTAAGGTATCATTGCAAAGCTTATAATCTACTGTGTTCATGCTATTTGTATGCATGTATCATTTTTGTATCTGAAGCTAGAAATATGAAGTATAACTCTGAGGTCCTATTGTAATTATAATAATGGTGGTTTAGAATCTTGATGGCTCCCATTGACTAGGACAATTGGTTGTGGATGTTCCTGTGTACGTGTGGGTCAGCCCATGGGTAATGAAGAATGAAGTCTTACAGTGACATGTGACCATGTCACCTGGTAAAGAAATACATCTTAAATCTGGTACTTTTCCATTTAGAAGGAGGGCTGGGGACCCAGAGAGACAAAAGATTCCCGCCTTGTGCCAAAGGTATAAAAGGGGGTGGAACAGAACAAAGGGGGCTGCCAGTCATGAGAAAGCCCCTGTTTTCCACCTAAGATGGCTGTTGGAACTAACAAGAACTGTACCAGGGGAAAGGATTAGGTCCAGATTAGGAGAGAGTCTAGTCTGTGAAAGAAGCTTATTGGAACATATCTGAGGGTGAGATATTACCTGTATTCAGTTTCTTAATGTATTAGGCTTAGACTTGAGTGTTTTTGCTTTATTTGCTTGGTGACTTACTTTGTTCTGTCTGTTATTACTTGAAACCACTTAAATCCTACTTTTTATACTTAATAAATCATTTTTGTTTATTAATGAACCCCGAGTAAGTGATTAATACCTGGGGGAGCAAACAGCTGTGTATATCTCCCTATCAGTGTTATAGAGGGTGGACAATTTATGAATTTACCTTGTATAAGCTTTATACAGAGTAAAACGGATTTATCTGGGGTTTGGATCCCATTGGGAGCTGGGTGTATGAGTGCTGGAGTCAGGTAACCTGCAGAGCTGTTTTCACTTAAAGCCTGCAGCTTTGGGGCGTGGCCCGGACCCTGGGTCTTTGTTGCAGCAGGCTAGCGTGTCTGGCTCAACAAGACAGGGTTCTGGAAGTCCCAAGCTGCCAGGGAAAACGGACTCAGAGGTAACTTCGGCATGTCAGATGACAGTCCCAAGAGGTCTCTGTGACCGAACCTGTCACACTTTCTTCATACATGTTTTTTCCTACTTCCTTGATCATTTACATTGCCCTTCTCTGAACATCCTATAATTTTGCAATATCCTTTTTGAGATGGGGTGGCCAGTATTGCACAAAGTATCTGGAGGAGGTCACCACATTGATGTTATATGTTATATACATAACAGTAAACTCTATTGTTTTCCATTCCATTCCTTATACAACCTAATATCTTGTTTGCTTTTTAGACAGCAGCTTCTCATTGAGTTGAGTACTCTGGGTGGCGGGGCTGCAAGCTCCTGGGGCAGTGCAGCTGCAGATCCCAGCCTGACCTGATGCTCTGTGCTGTGTGGTGGCGTGGCTGGCTCCAGCCAGGTGGTGTGGCTGTAGTGCCGCCAGCCACCGGTGCTCCAGGCAGTGCGGTAAGGGGGCAGGGAGCAGGGGGATTTGGATAGAGGGCAGGGGAGTTCGAGGTGGTGGTCAGGGGGTGGGGATATGGCTAGGGGTCGGGGTGGTCAGAGGGTGGGGAACAGGGGTTGAATGGGGGCAGGGATCCTGGGGGGGCAGTCAGGAATGAGAGGGGGAATTGGGTGGGGGCAGTAGGGGGCAGGTGTTCTGGGGGCTGTCAGGGGACAGGGAGCAGGGATGTGTGGATGGGGCAGGAGTTCCAGGGGGACCGCCAGGGAACGGGGTGATTGGATGGGGTAGGAGTCTGGGGGGGGGCGAGAAGCAGGGGGCGGTCAGATAGGGGGCAGGTCTGGGCCATGCCTGGCTGTTTGGGGAGGCACAGCCAGGCATGGCCCAGCCCGCCAGGCATGGCCCGCCATACAATTTCCGAAACCCAATGTGGCCCTCAGGCCAAAAAGTTTGCCTGCCCCTGCGGTAGATGCTTACAGATTGATTGTTTAATAATTTTTTCCGGGCATCTTTCCAGGTATCAAAGTTAGTCTGACTTGTCTGTCATTTCCCAGGTACTCCTTTCCCCCCCTTTTAAAAATAGGTACTATATTTGCCCTTCTCTGGTCCTCTTGCACCTCACCCATCCTCCATGAGCTCTCAAAGATAATTGCAAATGGTTCTGAGATTGCTTCAGCTAGTTCCCTAAGTACTCTAGAGTGAATTTAATCAGACACTGCTGACTTGAATACTTCCAACTTATCTAATTTTTGTTTGTTTGTTCATACTATAACTATACTTTAAATATTATGATATGGCTACATTATGTATTCTGGTTACTTATGTTACAGTTGTACTCTGTGGGATATTTAATATTTGAATTCCCCCACCACTTTGGCCTGGTGTCTCCCACTTCTACAAAGGTTCTGGTGCCCTTGAGTTGAGGCCTTAGATGGACACTGGGTTGATTCTCCATTGTATTTTATCAGTTCTATGCTGGTATAATTCCACTGATATCAGTGGAGCTACGCTGCCATAAAATTGATGTAACACAGTGGAGAATCAGACCTGCTCTTTTTTCACAGAGTGACATGTACATTTATGGTACCTTATAATGGTGCTTACTACTGATGGAATACTTGCACACAAACATCTATTATGCTCTGTGCATCAACCAGCATATTGCTGTCAATCTGTGCCAGTTTATCGGTGCTGCTACTAAGCCAGAGAGAATTTTTTGGCTAGGCCAGCCTGTGTACGTGTAATCTTATTTTAAGATTTGATATTCAACATTTAAATTCCCTTATTGGGGAAGTGTAGAAATTCTATGGGTTTGAGCCACCTTCTCCCTCTTTTCTCACATCTGCTTCATGGCAAACACAAGAAAGATGATGCAAAGGGAAAGCACTGCAGAGAAGGTGGAATTGGGAGTAGATGAACAATTCTAGCCCAAAATGCAAAACAACATTCTAGTAAAAAATAGTCAAGCATGGCTGCAGACATTTTGCTATGAGGAAGGTAGGTAGCCACATGCTATTAAGCAAAAAAAAAAAAAAAAAAAAAATTCCATAAAAGGGTTATTGGAATCTATCTGCAACATGACTGAACTTCTCTCTGGAATGGAAGTTCATTTACTAGGGTGGCTCAGAGTCTACTTGGCACTCACTCCTGTATACATCAGTGCTATGGTAATAGCAACTATGCTCTGTAAAATTGAGCAGTGTGTGTCTATGTGTATGATTACCCTCTACTGGATGGAATCAGAACAGTTCAGCTGTGTGTCAAAATCCTATAGCGATAAAAGATTCTCCATTAGCGCAAGAGGGAGGGGCCTGTGTTGTGGGGGGAGGAATTGCTGAATCTATCCTTACTATTAACTGGGAAGGTCTGAGTGGATGAGGCGTAGTATAGTGATGACAAGTCTTAAATGGTCAGAGATTTGTTACAATAACCTTTTATAGTGCTGAGGTAAATGTACACAAATGACCCATTCCCTTTAGTAGACGAAAAGCTGGATATGAGTCAACAGTGTGCTCTTGTTGCCAAGAAGGCTAACGGCATTTTGGGCTGTATAAGTAGGGGCATTGCCAGCAGATCGAGGAACGTGATCGTTCCCCTTTATTCGACATTGGTAAGGCCTCATCTGGAGTACTGTGTCCAGTCTTGGGCCCCACACTACAAAAAGGATGTGGAAATATTGGAAAGAGTCCAACGGAGGGCAACAAAAATGATTAGGGGTCTGGAGCACATGACTTATGAGGAGAGGCTGAGGGAACTGGGATTGTTTAGTCTCCAGAAGAGAAGAATGAGGGGGGATTTGATAGCTGCTTTCAACTACCTGAGGGGGGGTTCCAAAGAGGATGGAGCTCAGCTGTTCTCAGTGGTGGCAGATGACAGAACAAGGAGCAATGGTCTCAAGTTGCAGTTGGGGAGGTCTAGGTTGGATATTAGGAAACACTATTTCACTAGGAGGGTGGTGAAGCACTGGAATGCGTTACCTAGGGAGGTGGTGGAATCTCCTTCCTTAGAGGTTTTTAAGGCCTGGCTTGACAAAGCCCTGGCTGGGATGATTTAGTTGGGAATTAGTCCTGCTTTGAGCAGGGGGTTGGACTAGATGACCTCCTGAGGTCCCTTCCAACTCTGTTATTCTATGATTCTATGAGTAGTCTTCACTTTTCCCTCTTCTTTCTGTTCTAACCAATGCAGTCATTAGAACTTAGGGAACAGTCAGAGTTTTTTTGGTTCTATTCTCAGTATGTAAATAGAGAGAGGCCAAATGCAAACCCTGTGATCTGAACCCCTTCACATGTCAGTGATATTGATAGATTCAGATAACAATTCCTGGATCCAAACCTGCCCCTTTTGGTTTGGATCAAATCCAAACTGGTTCTGTTTCAAAGCTATTGTCACAAGAATCTGGCCCAAGATAACATCAGATTTATGAGAAAGGTGATCTCATGAGCTTTCTATCATTTTAACTGATCTCTCCCAAGAGCAGTTCATGAGATTTGGATACCACTGAATCCAGCTTAGACTACACAAACATTCTTGACCTAGAGCTAGAATTCCAAACCATCCTCTTGGTCTAACTATGGCCAGATACGGCAATGGAATCTTGGAAGTGGGGCTATTTGAAGACACAGACATAGGAGTCAACACAATAGATCATCGGACTGGTCAGTGGTCCATTTAGTCTGGTATGTCACCCTCCTATAAAAGACCAGAGAAGAGGCTGAAGAAATAATGCTATAGATGGGGGAGTGGGGAAACAGAATTCCTTCCTAACTGTCCTTATCTGAGCTAGCATAGCTGCAGAAGTTCTTAATGTTCATAAAATGATCCTGTACTTTTAAAAAAGACAGCCATATTATCTGTCATGGTGGCAGCAAATTCCTTAGATTGACTCTGTGCTGCTTTGAAAACTATTTCCTTTTACTGGTTCCAAATTTACTGCCCTTTAATTTCATCAAGTGCATGCTTGTTCTCGTCCAGTATTATGGAGCTGGGTAACAAGGGTATTAATATTAATTCTTCTTGGCAGCAGCAAAATACAAATCTGTGTAGTAGCGAATTATTTTCTCTCCAATTGCATTGAGTTTTTTTAATGTTTTGTAATCCTTCCCTTAAACCTCATCAGCCAGGATTTTTATAATATAGTTTTTATCTAGTTTTCCTCAGAGAAAGAAATATATCAGTAAAAATGCCATTAGTTTACCATCTCAAGTGTAGTCAGGTCATTGTACATATTTATTTATACTTGTGCTGCAATCTTCAAACAAAATATTACAAGGGAAGTCTGTGATTGAATTATATTTGATTTTTAAACTGGCAGTGAATCCCTTTTTTGAGCTCTCGCTAATAATACAACACGGTGCAAACTGTTGTTCTCAATGGGCAAAACTGTCCCCAGGTGCTTTGCAATTCAGTAAGCTGACCCAAACAAAATTCTTATTTTTTTTTAATTGGATTGATCACAGAATACAAGCATGTCAGAGGCCTAAGTTTCAGAATCAGAGTATCTGCCAGGGACACTAAACAAGAGAGACAGCACAGAATCCAAAGGGCACCAAGCTAATGGCTGGAAATCTGAAGGTCATGTGTCTACAGTGTGTTTAGTCTTCAAGCCAGTTCTTTATCAGCTAAAATAATGCACTCTGCCTTCCTCCTACACCAGACTTGTTGACTGGGATATACTACACAAACTAATTATGTACAAAAGATTTCTTGAAATTTAGTACACTTGTGCATATAACTTCCCCACTGGCTTTAGACAAAATACTGAGGTGACTTAAGTGATGTTTTAAGTTTCAGGTCAGTAAGTAGGTGTGAGTAGGTGTAATTTAAGGAACCACTAACTCAGGGATAGGCAACCTTTCAGAAGTGGTGTGCCGAGTCTTCATTTATTCACTTTAATTTAAGGTTTCGCATGCCGGTAATACATGTTAACATTTTTTAGAAGGTCTCTCTCTATAAGTCTATATTGTATAACTAAACTATTGTTGTATGTAAAGTAAACAAGGTTTTCAAAATGTTTAAGAAGCTTCCTTTAAAATTAAATTAAAATGCTGATCTTACGCCGCCAGCCTGCTCAGCCCGCTTCCAGCCTGGGGTTCTGTTCACGTAGGCCTGCAGTGGGCTGAGTGGGGCGACTCGAGGTCAGGGCTGGGGTGTGTGTGGAGGTGCAGGGCAGAAGGCTGGGTGTTGGGGGGGAGGTCAAGGCAGAGGGCTGGGGAGGGTGTGGGGATGCAGGGCAGAAGGCTGGGTGTTGGGGGTGCAGGGCACAAGGCTGGGTGTGTGGGTGGGGTGCAGGGCAGAAGGCTGGGGTGTGTGTGGAGGTGCAGAGCACAAGGCAGGGTGTTGGGGGGGGAGGTGCAGAGCAGAGGGTGTGTGTAGTAGGGCAGAAGGCTGGGTGTGAGGGGGAGGATCAGGGCAGAGGGCTGGGTGTGTGGGGGGAGGTGCAGGGCAGAGGGCTGGGGCTGTGGGGCTGCAGGGCAGAAGGCTGGGTGTGTGTTGGGGTGGGGGGTTCCAGGGCAGACGGGTGGAGGGTGCATGGCAGAGGGCTGGGGTGCTCGGCTCGTGGGGGTGCTCCCAGCCCCCTGCCCTGAGCAGCTCATGGCAGGGGGCTGGGAGGGATGTGCCTTGTTCCACCCCCTTCCCCAAGGCCCGTCCCTACCTCTCTCTGCCTCCTCTACAGAGCAGTGAGCACGCTGCCGCTCGGCTCTGCTCTGCTCCGCTCCGTCGCCGGTAGGGAGAGGGGGCGGAGGAGGGGCCGGAATGCACTGCGTTGTGGGAAGAAACGGGGGGGGGGGAGCGTGGCTGCCGCAGGACCAAGCTTCTGCCTCCTGCCCCCGCAGGGGAGCGGTGGGCGGGGGGGCTGAGTGTGGCGGGGGGCCAGGATCCCCCCCCACCGCTCTCCCCTGCGGGGGCAGGAGGCAGAAGCTTGGTCCTGCGGCAGCCAAGCTTCCCTCCTCCTCCTTCTTCCCCCAGGGTGGCACTTTCCAGCCCCTCCTCCTCCTCCTCTCACCGGGCAGGCAGCTGCCACTCAAAATCGGCTCGCGTGCCGTGTTTGGCACGTGTGCCGTAGGTTGCCGACCCCTGCACTAACTTATCTTATGCCCTTTTATTCCCAGCTGTTGGATGCTTTTCCGACTCCACCCTTTTGTCTCTGAATGTTAATTACATCGAGGTTTCAATTAAGGTATAAGCACAATAGACGTGCGTAGAATGCCAGGTCCTGGAGTCAGGTGATGGCATTATCTATATACATATATATATATATACATATATATATTTCATACTAAAAATAACTACCTTAAAATGTTATTTAGGTTGCAAAGTCCAAGCATTCAAAAGTTATGAATGCTACAATTAAGGTTGCCCAGGCAACATTAATGTGGCCCTCTTGTGCATATGCATTATGATGCAGTCTTTAATTACATGATGACCTACTACTTTTTCCACAGTACCCCTGCCTCATTCAATGCCCAAGATGGACTAGGCTCTGGGGATGATGAGAGTTGTGGAGTGAAGGAGGCTGTTGTCTATAGGACCAGTACTTCATTTGTTGTAGAGTTGGAAGGTGTGTAGTGAATGAAGTAGGGACTGCAGGAAGAGAAAGGAAGGTCTCATGGTTAAGACAGAGTTGGATTCTATCCCCGACTTGGCCACACCAGTTCCTATGTGATACTGGGCAAGTCACTTGTATCAAACTTTTCACAGGTGATTAATTTTATGTTCCTCATTTTCTGAGTGCCTGACTTTAGACCAGGAGGTCTGATTTGCAGAAGTTCTGAGCACTCACAGCTGCAATTGAAGTCAATACACTGCTATATAAAGCTAAGTACACTGAAAAATCAGGTTATAGGCATCTCAAATTGAGCACCCACTATTGGCAGATACTGTTGACTTTAGTCTCTGAGTGCCTCAGTTCCCCATCTGTATAATGGGGGATAATACTACCCCATGTTCTCATAGAGGTGTTATGAAAAAATAATTTGTTTGTGAAACACTGAGGGGCAAATTTTCAAATGTATTTAGGTATCTAAAAATGCAGATAGGTGCCCAGTGAGGTTTACAAAAGCACCTAAGAAGGTTAGACGCCTAACTCTCATTGGTTTCAATGGGAATTAGGCATCTAGCCATGATTTATCACTTTTGAAAATCCCTATCTGTGTTTTAGGCACTTAAATATCTTTGTAACTCTGGCCGTTGGGTACAGTAGTGATGTTCATCACAGAAAAGTCAATGAGGAAACTAATAACTCCGTCTCTAGGGCAGGGTTTAAATAGTGTGCGGTAAATTAGACTTAGGCCCAAGCATTGAATAACAAGGAGAAAACAAAATATTCAGTGGGTGCTGAATGAGGCAAGGATCCTGTGGAAAAATAGTATGTGATCATGTAATTATAGACTGTATTGTAATGCAGACCCATAAAGGAGGATGATTTAAGGTTGCACAGGCTACCTTAATTCTGGCCTTTCCTTACTTTTGAGTGCTTGACTTTGCAATTTTAATGTTCTTTTAGAGTAGTAGCTGTGTGTGTAATTCCCTAGGTTTTGAAAAAGGAATTCCATCACGTGACATCATATTGATACCCACATTAGTCATCAACAGGGCTGGAAACTTTAGGTCTGTCACACAGACCTCTACCGCTTGAACTAATGGAATAACTGATAGCAATAGTAGGTTGTCTCTCTTTAGATGGACCAGCATTAGATGGGGATGAGACACACATTTTGCCAGCGGGTTTCACAAATATTTCCTAACAGCAGAGGAAAGATGAGACTCAGGAATCTTGGGTTCCATCCCAGGCTCTGGAGGGGAGCGTGCTGTGCTAGTCACAGACACTGTTGCCCTGAAACTTGACCCCTTTTGGCGCATCTTTGATTTTGGATGAAATTAAATTTATGTATAATATATACAATCAGCCTGAAGCAGACACCCAGTATAGAAAATTTCAGCCCAAACAATTATAACAGTTAGCAAAGTTATAAACAACTGCAAACAGGATGTTCAAATGGGATGTATCAGGCAACCTTAATAAGTGCTACCAGCTACATGTGGTTACACATTCTAGCTTTTCTCTTTGCAACTATGAGGATGAGATGCGTTATATACTTACAAATTTTATAGCTTGGACTTCTGCATTGGTGGAACCAAGTGTTACTGACCAACCACCACACTGTGTGTGTGTGTGTGTGTGTGTGTTTCCTTCAGCCTATGTGGAATTCAGTAATTTTCTTAGCTCTCCCACATCCTCTCGCTGCAGGATTCATTTAGTTAATTTGTGAGCTCTGCTGATAAACTGCATAATTTTGGGTTTTCCATTGCTCTTAGCCAGCTTTTGAAGTTATTTGTGATTTTCAAAAGATGGTAATGTCTTTTGTTATATTTTGCTTGCCACTGAATCATTTTCCATTCTAATGTTATTCCTAATAGTCTCATCAACCCTTTTTGTTTTTGGAAATAGCAATTGCAAAGCTTGTTTTTGTTCTTCCTACCAGGATTCTTGGAAGTACTCCACTGATCTTGATACCAAATGTATGTGAGGGTGTGTGTGTAGGAATTCTGTCTTCCATTGATATTTGACCCCTCTCTTTCCTACCTCCAGGCTATCCCCAAAAACAAATAGTTCAGAGAAAATGTTAACTATTGTCTTTGCAATGATTACCATAAGACGCAGACTCACAAAAAGCCAAATTACGCTTTGAAATCCCAATTCCAAAGCAATAGAATGTCACCTAAAATACATTTGCCAACTCCTGTCCAACTCTCTAGTTGCAGTCTAACTGGTCTGATTAGATCTTGCTGTAGGGGTGAGAGTTTTCTTCTTCTCTATTGAGCCTCCCCACTGTTGTTGAGCAGCTCTAAACACAGGAAACAGCTTTGCACTTACCACTGAAAATGTAAGCAAACCAAGATTTTGGCAACATTTTCAAAAGCACCTAAGAGACTTAGAAGCCTAACTGCCATTTTCAAAAGTCCATTAGGAGTCTAATTCCCATAGACTTTCAATGAGCCTGAGGGCTTGTCTATATGTTCCTGCAATGTGGACTACGGGGGTGTGATATGTAGTGCACCCTGAAGTTTTGCACTGTAGCTGCCCCACGTAGACCCTGGTAGTGCAAGCTAAAAGGTACTTAGTTTGTGTTAACCTAGTCCAGTTTGAAATGGACCATGTTAACATGAACTAGGTACATTTTAGTTCATGCTAATATCCAAATTCTATTAACAATAAAGTCAATGGGATGGGTTTGGCTCCCGGCAAAATGTTACTATTAACCAGAAGTTGTTAATATCAGGGTTGCTATTAAGCAGTATCCACTTTAATATTGCTAAATCACCACCCTCACCTATGGCACTATAGAAATAACAAGTAACTATCCTTTCAAATGGAATAAAGAGATCTTTATCCACAGGCTGATTACAAGCAACCCCCCACAGCCCAGACCCAGGCAGCATGGACTAAGTATGGTGTTGGGAATCTGGAAGTACTGACTTCTCAACCTGGCTTTCCAACTTGTTTGCTAGGTGGTCTTGGATAAGTCACTTCCCTTTTCTGCCCCAGTTTTTCCAATTGTACAATGGACATATGACCATCATTTGGTCTCAGGTCTCCAGTGGTGCAATGCTAAAGACTACTGTGTGACCCATTGTGCAATCTGTCCTTTTCTGTTGTCCACAGTTAACAGAAAATAGCTTCACTTTCTTCACATCACCTGCCTTTTGTGGGATAAATTAGTCAACTTTGGTACTTTGAACATGCAAAGCGCTAGGTACTATTAATTAATAATAATAATAATAATATGCTTGAAAAAATGTAGCTCGTAAATAATGCCACAGAGAGAAGAGCGAAGGAGAGTAATAACGTTAGCTCAAATCCAACCATGAGTGTGTATTAAATTATTTATTACTAGAAATGTATCTTGCTGCTAATCAAACATCTACTCCTTTTTTTTAAAAGGGTTCAATATTTTGCACCCCCAAAAAGTTTGTGACTTAATTTAGAATTTAGGAAAGCAAGAGACTAATGGTATTGGTTTAAAAAATCAGGCATTGTGAAAACAAGACATTGTTATTAATACTTTTGACATACTGTAGGTATACATGACACTGTGTATGTTTCCCACACATAGCTCTATATAATGTACCTCAGTCCTCACATTTAAGCCTCTCCACACTGGTAGTTTCGTCTTCTTGGTCCGCTCTTAAGGAGTGACTGAAAAGTGAGAAAAGTTGGGTGAGCTAATATCTTTTATTGGACCAACTTCTGTTGGCGAGAGAGACAAGGTCCAAGAAAAGATATTACCTCACCCACCTTGTCTCTCTAATATTCTGGGATCGACACGACTATAACAACACCGCATACAACGATGAAAAGTGTGAGGCAGAAGAGGGAGGAAGAAACACTGCCTGGTAGATACTGAATCAGAAAACTCAGAGTCTGTTCCTGTCTCTGCCATTAACGTGCTGCATGGCCTTGGGTAAACCACTTTGCTTCTCTGTGCTTCATTTTCCCCTTTGGCTTCTTGTCTAGTTAGACTGTAAACTCTTCAGGACAGCAACTGTCTCTCAGTATAAATAACAGGAGTACTTGTGGCACCTTAGAGACTAACAAATTTATTTGAGCATAAGCTTTCGTGAGCTACAGCCCACTTCATCAGATGCATAGAATGGAACATATAGTAAGAAGATATATATACATACAGAGAACATGAAAAGGTGGGAGTTGCCCTACCAACTGTAAGAGGCTAATTAATTAAGATGAGCAATTATCAGCAGGAGAAACAAAACTTTTGTAGTGTTAATCAAGATGGTCCATTTCAGACTGTTGACAAGGTGTGAAGGTAAATAGATTCAATCTGTATAATGACTCAGCCATTACCAGTCTCTATTCAAGCCCAAGTTAATGGTATCTAGTTTACAAATTAATTCAAGTTCAGCAGTTTCTCGTTGGAGTCTGTTTTTGAAGGTTTTCTGTTGCAAAATTGCCATGTTTAAGTCTGTTACTGAGTGACCAGAGAGGTTGAAGTGTTTTCTCTCCTACTGGTTTTTGAATGTTATGATTCCTGATGTCAGATTTGTGTTCATTTATTCTTTTGCGTAGAGACTGTCCGGTTTGGCCAATGTACATGGCAGAGGGGCATTGCTGGCACATGATGGCATATATCACATTGGTAGATGTGCAGGTGAACGAGCCCCTGATGGTATGGCTGATGTGATTAGGTCCTATGATGATGTCACTTGAATAGATATGTGGACAGAGTTGGCATCGGGCTTTGTTGCAAGGATAGGTTCCTGGGTTTGTGTTTTTGTTGTGTGGTGTGTGGTTGCTGGTGAGTATTTACTTCAGGTTGGGGGGCTGACTGTAAGCGAGGACTGGTCTATTTCCCAAGATGAGTGAGAGTGCTGAACTTGAATTAATTTGCAAACTAGACATCATTAACTTGGGCTTGAATAGAGACTGGGAATGGCTGAGTCAGTACACAGATTGAATCTATTTCCCCATGTTAAGTATCCTCACACCTTGTCAACTGTCTGAAATGGGCCATCTTGATTATCACTATAAAAGTTTTGTTTCTCCTGCTGATAATTGCTCATCTTAATTAATTAGCCTCTTACAGTTGGTAGGGCAACTCCCACCTTTTCATGCTCTCTGTATATGTATATATATCTTCTTACTATGTTCCATTCTATGCATCTGATGAAGTGGGCTGTAGCCCACGAAAGCTTATGCTCAAATAAATTTGTTCGTTTCTAAGGTGCCACAAGTACTCCTGTTCTTTTTGCGGATACAGACTAATATGGTTGCTACTCTGAAACCTGTCTCTCAGTATGTGCATGTATGGTGCCTAGCTCAATGGGTTCCTTATCTCAGTTGTGGTCTCTAGCTGCTACTGTAATACAAACAATAAAAATTGCTGTGCAAGGTACTCAAAAGGAGCTTAGCTAATAGCAGAAAACTCCTGTAAATTAACTAAACCATCATTTATTTAATGTCTGGTCTCCGGAAGTCCAAAGTGCAGGGCACTGCATAACCCACTGCCCTGTCTTTGCTCTCTACTGTTAACAGAAAATAATTTCACTGTCTTCTTTTTAGTACAGGTGGATACTACACAGTGTGTCAGTCCTTTAAGGTTTCCTTTTACATCTGTGTACATTTTTTTACATATGGGGACTGATCACACTCCCATTAAAGTTAATGGCAAGCTGCTCGTGAGCTGTGTGAGAAAGACCAGGACCACAGTGATAACAGACTGTCATAGCATGGTACATTTCCAAAGTTTTCTAAAATACAAACATAATTAAATCATTCCAGAAGGGGTATTGGATCCTGAGGTAAGGAAGTAAGTATTTGTAGAGATGGGGAGACTGAGTCACAGATAATTAACCCGTGGCTAGCCCAAAGCCACACAGCAAAGCACTGGAACAATTTGATTATTATTATTTGTACTGCAGTAGTGCCTAGACTCACCCAACCAAGATCTGGGCCTCACTGTGCCAGGCCCACTACAGGCCCCATTGTAAGAGATAAGCTCTTCAGGGAAGAACCTATCCTCGGAATGGACAGACAATGGAACTTTGCTACTCCCATTTTGCAGACTTAAGCATAATGAGGTTTTGCTCCCTCATGAGGGCTCCTAGATGCTACCACAATAGAAATAATAACGAATAATAATAATCAAGCACAAGATCAACATTTGCCTCTAATTAAATGAGAACTTGGGAGTTCCTGACTCCTAGCTCAGTGCCTTAGACCATGCTGGCTCTCTGGTTAAAGTTTCTGAAGTAGGGCATAAATTATTTCCATAAGAATCTCTTCTATTTCACTATGTACAATTAACTATGGTTCCAAACAGGCTTTTTTCTTTTTAATTATTTCAGTGTGAAATTACAATCAATCCTCATTTTTAAGGCTCATCATATGCAATAATCCTTTTATTTAAAACAGCTTTAATCTGGCTCCCAACTGCTTTGAAGTGCATTACAAATTTCCTCATCAGAAAACACACCTTGCTATAAGATGAGACATGAATGCCTGAGCTTCCTGTTTAAGTTGAACACAATCATGTATGGAAGAAACCTTTCACCACATGACTAAAAGGTGGCCTTTGATTAGCAATGACAACATTATGCTGTCCATTAACTTTCAATATATTCAGATTGTGCCTCAAACATTCCCCCCCACCTTTTAGTCTGTACTCTTAAATTATAGTTCCAATGAGGCAATGCATCATAAGCCACATACTGAAGCTGTTGTGAATGTTCCCAGGCCCACCAGGTTGCATCTTTATATCTTGTTAGTGGTTGAAGGTCGGCTTTGTTTATCTTTCTATAGCAAAGCGTGGTTGAAGAGGGACAATTATACAAAAACAATGTGGTTCTTCTATCCTTGAACCGCTACACATGTTGTGTCTGATTTACCCCGCTCATCCACACTTTGCTATAGGTATAGTAACAAACCAGACTCTTCTTCTGTACTTATTCAGTGTTTTAAATTTATTTGTTGTGGAAAGGAAAGCGGGGAAGGAAATGGCCTTCATGGACCTGAAAGGTGGATTTTCTGGTTAATCTTCAATTTCTCCTCTTTGAGAAACAAAGTAAAGACTCAGTCCTGAAACTGTTATTCATGTGACTGTTCCTATTTTTCAGTGGGTTACAGGACACTTAAATAAGCCATAAGCCAGGCTGTATGGCTCAACACCTCATTTGAAAACTAAATACAATCAATTGTGAAATTCCCCTTGCCTACCCCAGTAATCTTTCAGGCACAGAAGATCTGTCTAGCCCCTCCTCCATTTTATACCTCTGCTACTGTGAAGCCCCCACCTCATGACCACCATCTTCCTGACTGAGGAAAACAGCACAGGGCTGGGCTGCCTTTGGAACTTTTCAGGGTATGTCCACAGAGCAAAAGCTGGTCTACCTGAGCTAGCTGGAATTCAGCTAGTGTGGGTAACGTTAGCAGTGAAGACAGTACAGCGTGGGCTTCAGCACAGGTGGTGGGCCCTGGGTCGTTACTGGGCTTGCTAGCCTGCTCTGAAGACTTATTCTAACATTTCAAACCTCTGAGCAGCTACAGGGGGGAAAAATCCACTTGCTAGAGGAATATTAGCTCCTTCTCCACCAAACGGGGAACTTCTCCAAAGCACTCCTGCCTGAGTGCTGGGGCAGGCAGGATTCAGTGCTGGGCCAGAAGCAGGTTTTCTATCCATAAACATTTTCACAACATTGCCAGTCTCCCTTTAACTAATGACAAGTTGTACTTTCACTGGAAATGACCAATAACTGATCAGTGATGCCTGCTCTTATGGGAGGCGAGTCTTCTGGAGTATATTGCTGGACATCAGTCTATTGCTGTAGTTCAAAACCAACGAGGAGTCCTTGTGGCACCTTAGAAACTAACACATTTATTTGGGCATAAGCTTTCGTGGGCTAAAACTCACTTCATCAGATGCATGGAGTGGAACATACAGTAGGGAGGTATAAATACACAGCATATGAAAAGATGGGAGTTGCCTTATCAAGTGAGGGGTCAGTGCTAACGAACCAATTCAATTAAGGTGGAAGTGGCCTATTAGTCCATCTTTCTCAAATAGAATTTTGACTTCAGTGAGCAGAGTAAATTCATTAGCTTTGCAATGTAACAGTAACAGAAAGGGTCCCTTTGACAATTAAGTGCCACAAAGGAGGATCTTTGAAGAAGATTTCTCTCTCCTGGGGAGAGAGAGGAAAGTCTCCGTGCTAAGGAGAAGAGATTTTTCATTATAGATTTTAAGATTAAACCCAAAGGATTGTTTGTTCTGGCAGGCTGCCATGTGGTTTGTATCAATAGGTGAATTTCAATTGCTTGATTTATAACCATGTTTTTAGGTAATTGTTCTCTAGTGTAGCTCTCTGATTTCTTGGAGGTGGATTAGTACCTAATTAAATATTTGGAACAGCAGTAATTCAGAGCAAATTAATTGCTAGGACTGGTTTTGAACTTGGTCAGTAACCACAAACAGTGAATTTGCTAGATCTTCAATCACTACATTCACTGCTGCCTTATCTATTTAAAATATAGCCCTAGAAACAAACAGAATATTGGTTTTACTGTTTGCAATGGAAAAAAAAAAGTGTCTTTGGGTCCTGACTCTTATTTACATTAAATCCCTTTTACCCTGCTCTGGCCTTAAAGTGGGCAGAAATTACATCTACAATGATATCATTTAGGCCCATTTAACAGCCCCTTTACACTGCCAGAATAGTGTAAAGGGGATTTTGTGTAAATGAGAACTAGGTCATTCATCTTCTAGCTCAGTGCTTCTCAAAGTCGGGCCTCTGCTTGTTCAGGGAAAGCCCCTGGCGGGCCGGGCCGGTTTGTTTACCTGCCGCGTCCGCAGGTTCGGCCGATCACAGCTCCCAGTGGCCGCGGTTCGCCGCTCCAGGCCAATGGGGGCTGCGGAAAGCCTCACGGGCCGAGGGATGTGCTGGCTGCCCTTCCCGCAGCCCCCATTGGCCTGGACCGGTGAACTGCAGCCAGTGGGAGCCGCGATCAGCCAAACCTGCGGACGCGGCAGGTAAATAAACTGGCCCGCCCCGCCAGGGGCTTTCCCTGAACAAGCGGTGGACCGGCTTTGAGAAGCACTGTTCTAGCTCACAGTGTTTCTTCAATGATAAGGAAAAGATGAAGTAAGGAGGAGTCCTCTCACAGCACTGCACATTGACCTGGATCAAAGGGCATGTTTCAGGAAAAACTCCCCTTGATACTAGAGTAAGGAGTTTGGGATCTGGCTGAAATTTCATAGAAGCTTGAACTAAGCACAGCTGTGCGCTTGATCTGTTCTGGGGCTACATGGAAGACTGCAGTCTGCAGGGCAATTAGTCTGGTACCTTTCATAAGTCCTAAATTGAAAGGAAATGCTGTAGTTTTGAAGTATGGCATAGCGGGAGGCGACATTGTATACTAATGACATGCTTTTGATTGCATTAAATGCCAAAACTTCAGGCTACATTGTGATTGGCCTTTGTGCTTATGGGCAGAGTGGAAAGATAGTGCTAGGAGCTTCCCCCCCATACCTGCCTGGCTCACAATTGCAGTCTTTAAGCTGAGGATTGGCCTTGTGCCTTACAGGGGTTAAGGAGGAGAGAGAATGGCATGGATGCACATGGGGAAAGTGGCTGCACAACCATGTCACTGCAATCTGTGTGCCTTCCATGTTCACCTGGGAACTCCAGAAGAGGTGGTGTCTTAAAGGTAAGACCGAGCTCTGTATTAGTGCACAGTGAAGCTGCACAGTTAAAACCACAGATTTCACAGACTTCTAAGGCTCCAGTAGCTACATTAACTAGGCCATGTTGCACAGTCTGTGTGTCTTATAATGCACATTATAACCTAAGCAGTAATGTATCAATAGAAGACATTAGGCATTCTCTGCACAATGCAGCCAAGTTAATGCTGCTGTTGGAATTTTCTATAGTGCCTGACTTTTTGTCATTTTAACTGTGCAACTCATATTCTATTAATATGCTTTTTTGCTTTGCTTTTTTTTTTAAAGAAGAGATATTGTTTGTACTTAACGAAGTTAGCACTGAAATGGTCGCAATATGCCCTGCAGTTCATAAATCACTGATGTGAGTGGGTAAGGTAGCTATGAGTCCTCACTTTTGTTGCTGTTTGGTTGGAGGCAGTTTTTTGCAAGGCTGTGTTGACCAGGGGCAGCAGCACATCTGTTTACACTGCAGTTGTGTCTACAGTAGCATTCTCAGGAAATTCTCCCCTAGTTACACTGCCATCAGCGGGAGCAGGGCTGAGACGGTTTTACCACTTAATTGGCTACTCCTTCAAGTGTTGTGCATTATGCTGCTTTAAATAAAAAGAAGGGCATCTGAATTCAATCCAGAACAAGTCATGTCTGAACATGAGTTTATTCTTCTGAACTTACCCCTTTCAGAGCTCTGGTCTACATCACAAATATCAGATATGGTGAACACTAATGCATCCTGAATCCTAAGGGTCTGATCCCGTGCCACAGAAATCAGAGATTTGCCATCAACTTCAATGGGAGCAGGACCAGGCACTAAACTACTAGATGATAAACTGTTTTCAAGTGTAGAATCTGGGATTGTTGTTGTTTATTTCCCTTTTTTGATATAGCTTCCTTGGATGCTAAAGGCCCATACAATAGTTAATCTAATTTGCATGGCTATCATGGGGCCTGCAGTATGGAAAAAAATAGTACTTTAATTGGGAGGGTCTGATGATTTTTTACCTTATAGATCAGTGATAATTTCTCTTGTACTGTCTGAAATTCAGAATGAGGAAGTACAGAGTTGGGTCCACACCATCAAAAAAACGAACGTATAAAAGCTACATGATGTTCAAAGAGACTAAGGACACCTAATTATGGCTTTTCTGTTCATCTGTCTAATGTCATGGGGCTTGATCATGCTTCTCTATTGATTAGATTTAGAAATCATTTTCCTTCCCCACTGCAGTAATATCTGCAAAAACTTCTAAAAGCTCCTCAGATGAGAACCAGAGCTAAATGTTCATGTCATAATACTCTTACATCCAGTTATCCTGCTTCATCTCAGAGCCTCCTATTGTATGTTAACCCTTAAGCTCCAAGTTCTGCAGAAGGGGAATAAGAAAACAAACCCAAGCAAACTATTTTTTATCAAATGATATCTGAAGCATAGTTTTTTTTTAAAAAGAATAGTAATTGACGGAATTCAATGATTTCAACTTGGACACGAGCAGTGTGTTTTCTTTTCATCAAAATAGTTAAGAAGGGGACGTGTTTTTACAAAGTGGATTTTTGTGTTTGTGAAAGGTTTTTTGTTCTAAGACCCAAATAAGCCAATCATGTCTCTTTAATTAACTAAAGTGACATGAATTGGGTCAACAAGAAACATAATGTAACAACAAAATGAATTAATTTAGCACAGGGAGTGAGTGGGCTCTTGTAACCAATGGCCACTAGCCATTCTTGGCTGCAACTGCTCCCAACTGATCAAGGTTTTTGAACTCTGAATGTTCCGGGTTTAAAAGGTGGAGTAATCACAGACACAATCACTACTCCTAGGGGAATTCTGCACCAAAAAAGTAAAAATGGTGCACACAATATTTCAAAATTTGGCATATTTTATTTGTCAAAATAACACAATATAATCACACCAGTTTCAATTATTTTGGTAATTTATTTCAAAATATCAGTCAGCAAGTGTCTGTAACAATACAGACAACAAAAAAGATTCAGGAAATGTTTTTTGACAAATAGATTCCTTACTAGGCCCTGGCTGACCCCTAGCCTCTCTCATTCAGTCTGGCACATCTTCTCCAGTGCCCATGTGTCCCTGCACCCCCATTCAATCACCCCTTCCCCCATCCTCATGTGTCCCTGCACCCCCACTCCCATTCAGCCCCCTCCCCTGTCCCCATGTGGCCCTGCAGCCCCACTTCCATTCAGTCTGTCTCCCCACTAGCCCTTCTGAACCCCAGTCTGTGACCCCTCAGCAGCTCCATGTGCCCCATGCTGTCCACCCCCCTTATATCCCATGCCTCCTGACCTGGCCTCACAGGCAGGGTACTGTGAGGAATGCACCCTCTTCTCCCCTCTCTGTGACTGGCTGCTCCTTACTGGGAGTGCCTGCCATCTGTTCTAGTGGCACAGCAGCTCTTGGTGGGTGAAAGTCATAATTATAGCACCTCTCCAGCAGAATGTATTTTCTGCAGAGAAAAACAATTCTAGGGGAGACATGAATTCTGCGTGTGTGCAGTGGCACAGAATTCCCCCAGGAGTAAATCACCACATTTCTTAAACCTCTCTGCAGCCCAAGATGGCGTAAAGGGTAGAACAACACTGCCAAATACTGGAGATATAGATTCCTGAGGGAGACATACAATTGTGAAGATTTGGGTGTCTCCTGATTCTTGTGATAGCGAGTAAGAGGAGATGAAAGAAGGAGAATTTAAATCAGTGGCATAAATCAAGGGCTGAGATGTTAAATTCCAGGTTTTGCCTGTAATTGTCTTTGAAGCAGCTATGGTGTCAGTGAAAAAGGATCTTAATCTTTGGTTTATGCTGAAAGGAAGGGAGCTGTTGGTGGGATGTTCTCCGGGAGGGCCCCTAAACTTTGTCATCAACTTCCTCCACTGGTCTGAAATTTGCAGTCCTTCAACTTGTCTTTTTGGTGGGGCATTTGGGAAGGGTGGGATATTTTCAATCTTTATTACTGGAAGAGTTTGGATGATTTATCTCTGCAATATAGTGGGCTTTGGGCAAGTTTGTAATTCTCCACAGGATGGACCATTTGGGTTCAAGGCTGATTTCCATTGGTTAAGTGCTCCAGTTCAAGGAGTGATGCCTAGCTGATTTAGGAGCCAAAATATAATTTTCAAAAGGGTTTTAGGCACTTAAAAGCCTATATCCCATTGACTGTCAATAGGATTCAGGCATCCAAGTACCTATATCCCCTTTGAAAATGAGATTTAGACTCCTAAACCAGTTAGGCGTTGCAGCACTGAGCACCACAACACCTAAATATCTTTAAATATGGGCCCTCGTACATAAAAACTATTTTTCAGAAGGCAGGGTGAACATCTGTGGATGTTTTGAACCTTAGAACATTTGACTTCAAATATATATATACTTTTCCAAGGTTTGGCAGAGTGTGTTATTCCCCACTGGATGAACCACTGGGATTCAAGGGTGATCTTACTTACTTGATCTTGATTAATTACTCCAGTTCAAGGAAGTTGCAAACTCTGCTGGCAGAATTTGTGAACTGATTACTAAGATGTCTGTGTTTTATTGTAAACCGTATGTTCTCTTTACATCACATCTATAATTATAGTAAGTTATAGACCAAACTTTTCAGATATGGATATCTAAAACTAGGTACTCCAATTCATATTGAGACATAAAGGGGGCAGATTATTAAAGGTATTTAGGTGTCCAACTCCCATTAAAATAAATGGAAGGTAGGTGCCTAAATTGCCTCTAAAAATGTGGCCAACAGTCAGTGTCCTGATTTTCAGACGTGCTGCATTCTCAGTGGAAGCTGTGGGTGTTGAGTGACTCTTAACAGCAGGCCACTTACTTAGGAACCTAACTTTAGGGGCCCAAATTTGGTAATTTTGCCTATCATCTCTATCAAAAACAAAACCATCTACAACAAGTTTTCCACACTCAATGTAAATAAATCACATCTAAGAAAAAACAAATTAGGGAATTTCCTGGTACCAGAATTTCTATACAGTATAAGGTTGTAAGCAGACATCAACTACATTAAAATATCCAACTTGATTGTCATATGTTCACAGCTTTAACTGTATCTTAATTCCCAATATAATGTTAATGTCTAATAGAAATAAATTACAGTGCATGCAGGATGAAAGAAAACATAACAACCATACAATTACTGCAGTACACTCCATCTGTATAAAGTTTAGATGGTGGCAGTGATTTTAGCAACTTTGGCCAGTTTTGAAATATTTTCAGCTCTTTTATATTATCATTGTACAATATATTAATGCAAACTATTTGCATACAGTAGAGCAAGTAACACACAGCAGAGCACAGAATGATGGTGCTAACAGATGTTTAAAAAAAATACCTTCAACCAAGTAATACATCAGCTTTTATTATTCCAGAACAAACATTGGAATCTGTTGGAACTTTGCTTTCTCATCTGCTGGATCTTTGCGTTCTCATGTGCACACAATGTTCCTACTAGCTACAGAAAATCTCTGCTTAGAGGAAAAAATATAATTTCTGATGAAGATCAAGTGAGTTACTCTCATGTGTGAGTTGATGTAGGGTTTGATTTTTGTCCTCTTGGGAGTATAATTCTTTTCTCAAAAACAGCGCAACTATCAACTGTCATTGTAAACCAATGAAACTACCTTCTTACTGTACTCCAAAATGTTAGGTCTCTATATATTGCACTCTTGACATATGTTCAACCCTATCCATTAACTAAGCAGAATTATGTGTCTGAAGAAAGTGCGTCAGTTAGGTGACAAAAATATTTACGAACACCAGAGTTACGAACTAACCAGTGAACCACACACCTCATGTGGTACCAGAAGTACACAACCCGGCAGCTGCAGAGACCAAATAAAAAAAGCAAATAAAGCACAGTACTGTATTAAACCTAAACTACTACAAAAAATAAAAGGCAAGTTTAAAAAAAAGATTTGACCAGGCAAGGAAACTGTTTCCGTGCTTGTTTCATTTAAATTAAGATGGTGGAAAGCAGCATTTTTCTTCTGCATAGTAAAGTTTCAAAGCTGTATTAAGTCAAGGCTCAGGTGTAAACTTTTGAAAGAACAATCATAACATTTTGTTCAAAGTTACGAACATTTCAGACATTAAAAAACAACCTCCATTACTGAGGTGTTTGTAACTCTGAGGTTCTATAGTACTCATATACTTCGTTATGTACATGCTTACGTACTTTGCTGGATCAAAGTCTCTATTTCTATCCTCTCTAATCTAGGTATTTATACTGCACCAATGCCTATGTTTTCTGAATACCTATGACAGTGTATGTGATGCTAATTACAAGGTTAATTTGGAAGAGGTAGCTTTCTGAGCTTCCACAACATAAATTACACCAGAATGACATATCAATGTATATGTAGCAATCAGAGCTGGTTGAAGTGTTTTGTTAAATGTTTTTTCACTGAAAAATGTCGTGTTTTTTTTTGTTTTTTGCCAAAATAGAAATTTCCATGAGAAATGTCTGTTTTCAATGGAATTTTTCAGAACTAATTGAATTCGAGAACTATGTTTTTCAACAACCAAAACCTAAAAAAATTTGGCTGTCTTGGCAAAAATTTTCAGTAAAACTGAATATTTTTGACCGACTGTCTAAATGTATTTGTATTTTGTTTGCTGAAAATGGAAAAATATTTGTTTTGGGGGGTTTAATTTTTTTTTTTTACAGAAATATGAAAAATATTGAAAAATTTTGATAAATAAAATTTTCATTTTTATTGGAGGGGGGGAGCGGGGAATCCCCTTTTCCTGACCGGTTGAACAGCAATCAGTATCTCAGGTTATTAAAAAACATCGGTATTGAACACATGCTAAAGCTAGTGGTGGAGAAGACATGTAAAGCAGAATTTTTTGTCTTCATTTCACAGACCTCAAAGCCATTTGAGCTCAATGTAGAATGTAATTAAGTTATTTTCAGGAAATAATGTGAGATGTAGGTACCATAACATTTTATCAGAGGTGGGTTCAGTGGAAGTTGTCACTGCAGTCCTTAGGTATAGGTCTCTTTGTGCCAAAGTGAAGTGGGTTTGCATTGCATTAACACGTTTGTGCTCTGTGGTTGGAATTATACCTTTGTTCTAGTTAATGTCAAGGCCTGTGAAACCACCATGAGAAATATTCTGATTTTAAAACCAAATATTTTAAGTTGATTCAAAGTTTATGTCTTATCCCTTCACTGGGGCAAGGGGTTGCACAACTGATTTTAGTCTGAAGCTTCCAAAATATTCCCTCAGAACTGTTGTATGTCTGGCTGTCTCTTTCCTTCTCTCACCCCCCGCCCACTCCAACGTACACCTGCATCACTCCTTCTTTTCACGTGTTTTAATCTCCACCGCTCAAGGTGTCGTCCTCCCATTGTCTCTTCACTCGCCTCTTATATCAGACCCGTATCCTTCCCTCTGCATTACAAGAACCTCTATTTCCTCCATCTATGACTCTTTTCTCCCCAGTCTTCCCTTCAGGACCTTTTCTGTTAGTCACCGAACTCCTTTGCTGTAGAAACGTAGCACTGTATAGCTGTAAAGGGGCCTCTTCTAACTCGTGTTTGTCTGGGCACAGTCTAGTGCTCAGGGCCACTGAAAACAAGAGCAAACTAAAGAGGAAAACATGTAAATTAGCCAGTGAGTATAGTAAAGGAAGAGAGCATTTTGTCATAGAAAACCAGAATGGATCCATCTGACTGTTACATTGCAGGAAAAAGCCCAGCTCAGTGTCATGTCAAGCAAGTCAGATATTCTCACTGAATTACAGGGGGGGAAAATTTCACCCTGGGACATTCCCCCAGGATTCCCATTGACTTTAGTGGAATCTGGTCAGACCTATATGAAGGCAATAATTGGTCTAAATAATTTCCAAAACCTTTACTTTTTAAAAAAACAATAATAATGCACAATGCAAAAATAATACCTTCCCCTCCACCAAATTCTCTGCCATGTTAAAACCATTTTCTGCAAGCCGCTGTTTGCTACTTTCAGGCGTGATACTTTCATAGTTTTAGAAATCATTGGTTTCTTGCGCTGTTGCTTAAATGACTTCCAGGAAGCTTGAAAATGGAATCTGATTCTTTACTTGGTGGACGTGCCAATTTGTTGTTGCAGAATTGTGCGTGACTGGTAGGCTTCTGGCATTGATTGGGTGGAAAGGGGGAGCAGGAGGGGAAGATGAAGTATTTGGCTTGAGGAAAATAGACACGTGGAATGATGACACGTGCTTTGCAAAGGGGGCCAGTCCCATTTTACTGAATTCAATAGGAATTTGTCTTCATTGGTAGCAGTATCAGGCCCAATGTTACATTTTGGGCCAACTGTTCTTTACACTATCCCATTAAGAAACAAACAAGCTGCTTTTCACATGATTTTCATTTACTAACTAATTATAGCAATAACTAAAACATTCTACAGACCAGGGCTGGGCAAACAAGTGACAATCGATGTGATAAATTTTGTCCTTCTTCCCCATTCACAAATTGTTCATGAACAGACTTTGAGGTTGTTGGGTTTTTTTTAGAAATTTGTTTACTGTTCATAATTATTTGAGGAATGTTTCATGCAAACCCATTTTCCTCTGAATTACTCACAATGTATTCGCTGTATGTACTTGCTATTAGTTATCACAGTATATCAGTGGTAGAAAAACTGAAAAAGTCCACTGAAATCTTTGTTAAAAGTGGTCCTTCTTTTTGGTAAATAAATAGTTCTTTTATTGATGATTTTCTTATCAGCTCTACCACTGTGAGATTAGTCATGTACTGTTGACTCTGTTCCCTGATTGATAAGTGCTACTGTAATGGAAAGCGGGGACAGTGGTTGAGACGGTGAACCCATTATTCTTGCAGGAAGAGGGAGAGAGCATTTTGTGAAGTTACAAGTACCTAGAGCAGTAGGACTAAGGATTTTGTAGGACACTTCAAAACTTCCTTTCTGGGCCTCTTGAATTAGGCCTTTCCTCAGACTTCACTGCTAGTCTGTTGTACTATAGTCTGGGATCAGTTTTAGAATGTGTTTTTGAGAAGCAGCATGGTTAAGTGGATAAGGCACAGACGTAAGTTCTAACCCAGGCTCTGCTCTTGGCATGCTGTGTGACTTTGAGGAAGTCACTTTACGTCTCTTTCCCCTCCCGCCTTTATCTTGTCTATTTAGACTGTAAAAGCTTTGTGCCAGGCACAGTCTCTTACTTTGTGTTAGTACAGTGCCTAGCACAATGGAACTTTGATCTCAGCTGGGCCTTTAGGAGCTAATGTAATGCAAATAATTAATAATAATAGTAATATTTTTCCTCTCCTGTCCTCTTCCTCATCTTCTCTTCTGATCCTCTTTGTCTTCACCCTCCTTTCATCTAGTTGTCTTTCTACCTCCATTTTCTCCCTAATTTTCTCAGTCTCTCTTGCCTACGCTTGCTTTCTCCTTGCCCTACAGCAAATTACTAAAGATGGGTGCTAAACTACATCTGTTTGTAATACACAGATTGGGCTCACTTGTGCCTTACAAGCATTGGTCCATGTTGAGTATGGTGCTGCCCTGAGAGTGACCATCTTTTCAAAATGCAAAACCAGGACACAGGCAGGAGCCCCACCCCCTTAGTGGCCCCGCCCCTGCCCCTCCTCTTTGCCGAGTTCCCGCCATCTGGCTAGGTTGGAAGCCAGAACCAGGCAGTGGTAAGAGCTGTGCAGGGAGACTGGGCCACTGTGGGGAGCTCTGGCCCCTCCACTTACCCTGGGTAGGGGGCTGGGATGCCCAAGAGCAGCCACCAGCTCGTGCCCCAGCCCCCAGGGTGCACTGACCAGGGCAGGTGGAGGGTCCAGGGCTCCCCACAGCAGCCCAGGTTCCCTGGGAAGCTCTTATTACTGCCCAGCTCCAGCTTCTAGCCTTGCCAGGGGCAGGGCCTCTGGGGGAAGCGGAGGAGCAGAGGGTGGGGCCTCATGGTGATGGGGAGCTAAGGCCCGCCTCAGCCCCCCACCCCACCGAGAAGAGGCTGGTGCCGCCCCGAGCCTCAGGCACACATGAAGCAGTGCTGCAGGGAATCCAGGACAAATGCTGTTCCAGAGTCATTCAGCCTTGGACCGGGACTTGAAATGTACATTTTGGTGCTGTCCTGCCCAATCAGGGACGGGTGGCCACCCTAGCTGCACTATCTCCACTGCAGCACTGGAAGGGTTTGTGCTAGATTATTATTTATATTATGGTAATACCCAGACGTCACATTTTGCTCAACACTGTTACAAATGTATCGTAAGAGACTGTTCCAGCCCCGACAAGCTTGCAGCCTAAATAGAGACAAGCCAAAGGGTGGGAGTGGAAACAGAGATACGGAGAGATAAAGTTACTTGCTCAAGGTCACACGACACGTCCGTAGCAGAGCTAGGAATAGACTGTAGGTCTCCGGAGTTCCAGCCCAGTAATCTCTGATGGAGACCCAACCCTTCTTTGAGCTCTCGAATGCACAGAGAGGGCAGAGGCTCTATCCTTCATTAGGAAGGTATATTAGGTTCCAATCTGGGCATCTGGCTGGCATAAAAACTGCCTGGCTCTTGCACAGAGGGGGCTGTCCTTTTGCCATCTGTCCTCTTGCACACCCACCCGGGGCTAGGAAAAGTCTAGCTCCTTACATGCAAGGGCAATTCTGTACATGGTGACCCCTACGTCCCAGGAATGAGAGATGGCATTTGTAGTGTTCTCAGGCAATACCTCATTTGACAATATGGTACTTATAAGACAGAGTCCTGTGGCTATCTTGCTTACTCACATTGACATCATAAGCCAAGGGAATATTTTTATAATAACGTGTTTTCCAAAAACCCTTGGTTCAGAAACAAGAGTTTTATTGTAAGTAAAAAGTTGTGTTTTAATACATGTTTTAATTGATACCCTGAAGGTTCTGCTCTTCATATTACAGGGCATCTCATGAACCATTCTGGCTTTGGGCTGCAGAACATCAAAGTTAATCTTTAGTTTTACTTCTATTCCAGAAACCATGAGTTGTGACGCAGACACCCTATAAATAGAGGAGCCCTCGGGGGACTGTATAGTCTTAAAAAATAACAAAATCAATATTAATTGATTGCAAAATAAATATTTTCCCTCCCTTGGTCTAACTTTAAAATGGAGCAGGCTGAGGGTTAAAACTACATGTTGTAAAAGTAGTTCATTTCAGAGCATGGGCCTGCCCCACCCTCCTAAATGTAATTCTGATTTCTGACTGTGATAATTACATCACTGTGCACCAGGTCAGTGAAGATACCAATGGACAACAAAAATGCACAAACCAAGTAAAAGAAGTAATGGAGAAGATAGGTTTGAGATACAATGCAAAGAAATGTAAAGTCATGTTAATGGGGACTATAGGGACAGAAATCAAAATTGGAGAAGAGAAACTGGAGAGGGTGGACAATTTTACGTATCTTGGACGTACCATCAGCCAAGATGGTACTAATTCTGAGGAAATAAGAGAGAGTCAGGAAAACAAACGCTGCATTTGGAAGATTCAAAAACATCTGGCAACTCAAAACATCTCCCTCAAGACAAAACTGGATGTGTACAAAGCAATTGTTGTTGCCATCACAACATATAGCAGTGAGACATGGCAACTTACCAAGAAAGATACGCAAAAGCTGAATGCATTTCATCACACATGTCTGAGAAGAATATTGGGAATAACATATAGAGATAGGAAGACGAATGAAGAAGTCAGAAAAATTACTGGACAAGGTACCCTCTCACAATTAATCTACAAAAGAAGACGACAGTGGCTGGGACATGTGCTGGGAATGGAAAAAACACTTACCAAATACTGCCCTTGAATGGAAGCCAGAAAATGCAAGACGAAAGAGAAGATCGCGAATACCATGGAAATGAACAGTTCTGAATGACATCAAGCACCTCAACATGAAATAGGAAGATTTGGAGAGAAGGGCAGTTGACAGTCAAGGATGGCAAATGTGGGTAGCCCAATGTGCAGCAAAGAGCATCAGAAACAAAACATTGTGAAGTGGACATAGCCACAGTTCCATTGACAATGGGATCTATTCACAGCTACCCACCCCAGAAATGATAGCTGCAGACTTTGTGAAATGAACCAAACATATTTTCAAATGGACAAAATCTGTTTATAATCCTCATTGGGATGCTTGCTGTACGTTTCCAGCCGCTGTTTATATTGCTATTGGGGCAGCTGCGGAGTGCCTTTCCATCACAATTCAAGTTTTTGATGCTCCGATTGTCAGGCTCCGATTGTCAGAGGATCCAGAAGGCTCTTCTGGGGAACTGAAGGTTCACAACACACCACGACAATGGAAATTTTGCCATTGCTTTCAGTAGGAGCAGGACTGGCCCTGTAAACTGCAATTTGACATAGTATGTAAGTGCTAATTAGTCTGGGTATCATTCAGAGAAAGTGCGATTCAACTCGACTCCTCCCTCTTTATCACAGGTACATCCCTTCTTTTGTGGGGTGTGAATATACCACAGTTGTTATGAATTATACCAGTGTAAAAATTATGAAATGGAATGTGGCATCAGAACATGTAGACAGGATTTTCATTGGGAGGGAGGGAAGAGAGGGAAGCTTGTAAGGCACTTGTAGAAGTAGGTTTCTGTACAATCATCTTTACTTGGCTGTCTGCTGTGAGAAACATTCCTGCCTGTATGACTTCCGGGATGGTCATGACAGCCAGGCAAGAGCACACCATATCTAAATTTGGCAGTGTCCTTTAAAATTTCTCACAGGTCAGCTGGTCCGTGGCCTCTGAGCTGGGAAAGAACTCTCCCCCTTCCCTTCAACTGGCTGGGGATGCTGATGAGCATACTCTGGGGGATCCTGACATCTCTGTCAAGAGCTCAAGTGCCAGTGCCCGGGTGGTTGAATTTTGTTCCATTCTGAAGCACTCAGGCGGTGTCTGCAGAGATAGAAGCAACACAGTCATTCTTTCATCACTGGCTATTTTTAAAAATCTTTCTGTGTACCCTTGAGATCTAATTTGGAGATCCTATTATAATAACCTACAAAAGTCATTGCTTTGAGGTTGCTTATGGCACTTTGAATAAGCAAAGTATTCAGTGCCCATGTTGTGATGTAGATGAAATGTGCATATAATTAGCTTAATACAAATAAATGTGTATAGGGAAAGGGAAAGAAGTGTGCAGCGGGAATCAACAAACTGAATCTTTTAAAAAATGTCTTAATGGTTATATGGATTTTACTTTTTATTTTAAATCCTAACACCACTGAGGCACTTTGCAGGTCTTGCGTGTGGCAATTTCATTTCCAGTGCATTGGATCTGCACGGAAGCAGATGCAATACTGCTATCTGCAACCATTTTTAGCTTGCTCTAGCTGTACTTGACTTTGTGCATTCCTACACTGTCTGGGCCAGATCCTCAGCTGGCGTAAATGGGTGCAACTTCATTGATGTCAATAGAGCTGTTCCCATTTACGCCAGCTGAGGACCTGGCTCTAGAGTTACAATACTACGTGTGTTGATTTCTCTAATGCAGGGTTTTCAACCTTTTCCATAGCACAACTCCATTTTCCACATTCGGACACCCTCAGAATGCCTCCAGTCTAGCCGGGACCCCCTGGCCATTTTGTAATATGGGAAGCACAGGGTGACTGTGGCTGACTGGCATCTATTCTAGTCTACGTAGGGTTTTCTACAATGCTTATCACCACAGCATCTGAATGCCTTCCAGTAGTGACTGCACATCTGTCACATGGTGTTAGTTCTCTCATCCTCTCCCCAGAGGGAGAAGCATGTGCAGTGGAGTATCTTGGTTTGGTAGTTTTAAAAAATAAACACATAGCAATGGGTACATTTATGTGAGAGGGCAAAAAAAGCTGCTTTGCATACGGAGTGGAATGTGGAGAGGTTTGTGATGGTGCTTAGTTTCTGTGGGGAGTTCATTCCACAGTCTCAGACAACCTGCTGAGAAAGTTTTGTCTTCTGCACAGTTGAGCCTTTTTCCTATGGAAGAGAGTTCCATTGTGCCAGAGGAATGGAGTTGTCTACACGGTCCTCGGCCCACAGCTTTATGTAGTCTTTTAGATATCCTGGGCCTCAGCCATGGAGAGCTTGGAAGATAAGGATGGAGACCTTGCACTTGATTTGAAATTCTATGGAAGCCAGTGTAGAGAGCAGGCTGATGTGCTCACGCTAGCCTGTGTTGCTGAGGAGATGTGCTTCAGTGTTCTGTACTAGTTGGCATTTCCTAAGTGCTGAAAATTTCATGCCCAGGTATATGGCATTGCTGTAGTCTAGCTGAGAGATGACGAAGGCGTGAATAACTGTTCATGACCCACTTCCACATAGAGCAGGGGTGGGCAAACTACGGCCCGCGGGCCTGTCCTGCCCAGTCCCTGAGTTCCTGGCCCGGGAGGCTCACCCCTGGCCCCTCCCCTGCTGCTTCCCCTCCCCCGCAGCCTCAGCGTGCCGCCACCAACCACCGGTGCTCCAGGCAGCACGGTAAGAGGGCAGGGGAGTTTGGAGTGGTGGTCAGGGGGTGGGGGGGGTGGATAGGGGTTGGGGCGGTCAGAGGGCGAGGAATGGGGGAGAGGGGGTTGAATGGGGGCAAGGGTCCTGGGGGAGCAGTCAGGAAGGAGGGGGGGTTGGATGGAGTGGCGGGGGGCAGTCAGGGGCAGGGGGTCCAGGAGCGGTCAGGGGACAGGGAGCAGGGGGTGGTGAATGGGGGAGAGGGGCCATCAGGGGACAGCGAACGGGGGGGGGGGGGGTTGGATGGCATAGAAGTCCCAGGGGAACCGTTTGGGGGCGAGAAGCAGGGGGGGTCGGATAGTGGTCAGGGGCCGGGCCATGCCTTGCTGTTTGGGGAGGCACAGCATCCCCTAACCAGCCCTCCATTCAATTTTGGAAACCTGATGTGGCCCTCAGGCCAAAAAGTTTGCCCACCCCTTGCATAGGGTCATAACCCTTAGGTTGAGAAATCCCTGCTCTAATGCTACATGGCTGATTGTCTCCATGGCCAAAATCTCTTCTTCCTACACAATTAAGCAGCTTTTGGCAAGCTGGTTGGTTGCTGACCTCCATCTCAGAGGTGGCAGAATTTCAGTGATGTTATGATATAGGCTCTGCTCCCATTGAGGTCAATGGCAAAGCTCTGATTGACTTCAGTGCGGCGGGGTGGGCCCCACTCTTTAAATGTTTCGGGAACCTTTGAGATGAAAGGCACTACATATATGTAAAATATTATTTTATTATCCTTTAGCTAATCAGTTTTGGAAGACAGCTGTGCATTTTTCCCTCTGAGAACCGATGAAACATGAAAATCACTTATTAGATAAAAAACCCGCAAAGTCAACACAATAAACTGTGAGTTATTCAGTTGCTAATCTGTGAAATGAGCTAGGTCAGACATGCTTAGCTCCTCTGATAAATTGTTATTCTTGGAGATCTCATCCTTTCATGGAAAAGTACTGAGCCTGCTCTCTGCTGTTACCCTGTGATCAGCATACAGCAGTAGGTCAGTGGAAAATTGGAGAAAATCAGTTGCATGTAGAATGTTAAGGGCATTATTTTTAGATGCTGGATTTTTTGACTTCACACAATTCCCTGTTTAAAAACAAGGCCATCCAAAACAGTTGTTACATCATGTAAAGTGAAACTGTTCTTTAGAAATTGGATGCTAAACAAAATAAACAGAAGAAAAGCAGATCTATAAATCTGTTCAATGCTCACTCAAGGAAATTAGAGGGAGATTTCAGAATTAATTCATGGGAGTCTCCAGGAACCATGTGAGCCAATGTAAAGTGAACCACCCCCTCAATGAAAATGTAAGCTTGGAGGATCTAACTCCAGGTGGATTGCCTTCTTTTCCTCCATGGGATGTAAGCTAATTTGTTTTCTAGGCACCACTACTTATTGTGACATGCAGCAAGGATCAGAGCTATATACTGGCTTTCTCACAGTACCAATCTCTCATCACAACAGGGGTGCTAATGTGAGTGGTTGCTTGTCCAGGTCTGTCTAGGACTAGAATAGTACTTAAATAAACAGGTCTAAAATGTGCTAGTATGTTTTCCCATAAAAAAAAAACCCATGTACTCCCAGTCTATATGACATTTAGGTTATGGAAAATAACAAAGAAAGAAAGAACAAATATAAAATCTCCATGGGGAAGAAAGCAGAGTGTCTCTCTCACTGTAAAATCCTCCATCTGCAAACTCCTCACAGCCCTGTCCCCTACCACACAGGTAGCTACACTTATCATTAAAAATGCAGTAAACAGACAAAAGGACTTGAAGCTGTATGCATCACTGGTACATTGTACAGTTTGGATCTGCATCTGCAGGGCCTCATGGAGAATGAGAGATAAAAAACAGATTATGTCATGGCTTTTGCTTGTACCAATGTTTCAAGTTTGGAATGCAACTGGTTAGTGCAAAAATAGGGTATCCTGGGAAACTGTCAATAAAATACAGTGTATTTTTGTTCTCAGCACTGATATTTTCTTAAGTAATGTTTCATTTTTGTCTGCCTGTCTCTCCTGTGCTCTCAGTGCTCCCCCTGCTGGTGCCAAGACAGCATGAAGGAGAAAGCCACCTGACTCCAATACAGAGGGGACAAGTCTCTGACTTGGAGGGGTAGAAGAAGGGCAGTGGAGGAAATGCATTGAGACTAGGAGCCTGGTAGGAGATGGTTTAGGTTGGATGAGGAGAGTCTAGGACAAAGAACCTGGGGGGGGCAGGGGAGACTGGGACTGGAATGAGGAACCCACGGGGTGGAGACTGGGACTCCATAAAGTACATACCACAAAAACGACATGTTGTAGGGTTGGTCCACCTCCCAAACACCCTTTCATGGCCTGAGGTTGCTCTGCAGGCACCCTGCCATCAATCTTCGTTCTCTTCAGGGCTCCCCAACTAAACGCCACACAGAGCAATACCAGGCCCTTCTGGCAGAGCTTGTTTCACTCTGCTTGGCTTAGTTTCTGCCCTCAGCTATATCTCTCCCAAACTACTGCTGGGCTTCCTGTCTCGGGCAGTCCCTGCCAAGCCAAAGCCACAGCTCACTCTACCCACCTCCCTTCTGCTTCCTGCTATTCTTTATAGGGGAAGAGCTGATCTCTCTCAAGTGCGCCTCTTCAGGAATCAGGGTTGGCTGGGCCCAGGCCTCTAGCTCATATAGGGGCAAGGCAAAGGAAGTTCAATTTGCAAAGTCAAGCACTCGAAAGTTAGGAAATATCAGAATGGAGGCTGCCTGTGCCACATTAATTTGTCCGTGTGTGCATATGAATTACGATAGTCGTTTTAATTACATGATCACATACTATTTTTTTCTATGGGACCCCTGGTTCATTCAATGCACAGGATGGATCTGATCTGGAAATGAAAGGGTTGTGCAGTGAAGGAGTCACTTGTCTGTGGGACCTCTGCCTCATTTGTTGCAGAAGTTGGAAGGTGTATACCTAGTGCAGGTACTGGGAAACGTTGGAAAGTATGTAAGGAATGAGGTCATGACTGCATGAAGAGAAGGGATGGTCTCATAGTTTAGGCAGCTGAATGCTGCCCACCAGGATAATTGGATTCTATCCCTGGCTCTTGGTTGAGGGGACAAGATTCACCAAGTTGTGATTTTTGGCTGGGAAAAAGTAACACAGGTGGAGTTCTGTGCTACTAGCGGTAGAAGCTACTCCCTCCTCCTACTTCTGCACCCCTGAGCTGCCACACAGGAGTTCCACTCCATGTTCTGCTGCTATTTCCTCCTGCAGCAAAGAAGTGGTAACCACACAGAGCCAGCCAGGTGGTGCAGCAAAATAAAGGGGCTATTTCTGTCTTGGACAAATCTTGTTGGGAGAAGAGAAGAGGTCCAGTTGGCTCAGGACTACCTGGTTGGGAAAAGATGCAGCTCTTTTCTCACTGCATTATGGACAGCTGATTTGCATGCCTGTTCACAATTTGGAGAGAGAAAACCAGCAGGCCCCTGCACAAGGAAGATCACCTCTCTGACCCATGTATGTTACAGAGAGGTAAATAGGTAAAGCTGGGGCAGGCAAGGGCTAGTGTGGGGGAAAGGGAAGGCTGTGGGCGCACCAGGCAAATACAGGTGTCAGAGGCAAAGTGGAGCATTTTGGAGGAACAGGGATAAGTGTGAGGGAGTTAGGGAGAGTGAAAGGGGCAGATACGAAGGATTTGGGAGGACAGGTGCAAATGTGGAGGTTATGGTGGGGTGGGGTGAGCAAGGGGGCTTTGTTGGGGACAATGGAGACTGTTGAGAGTTTGGAGGGGAAAAGAGGCAAATGCAGGGTATAGGAATCAATTAGGGCTTAGGGAGACCCAAGCGCTAAAGGGATAGATTTGTATTTCTCTGGCACAGCGTTATATATTGTATTACACCATGAATCACCTTTCTCCCTAGTGTAGACAGAAGCTGGGGCCATGCATCATAAAATCATAAAGAAATTGATGGGAAAGAGAAGAAATAAAAGTGGAGAGGTCCAAAAGGAAGGGAGAAGAGAAAGCAACTTCGCAGAAGAGAGCGGGGAAGAAGGGAATGGGAGCCAGGGCCGGCTCCAGCATTTCTGCCGCCCCAAGCAAAAAAAAAAGCTACGATCACAATTGGCGGCGGCAATTGGGGGGAAAAACAAAAGCCGCGATTGGCGGCGGCAGTTCAGCGGCAGGTCCTTCGCTCCTAGACGGAGTGAGGGATCTGCCGCCCCAGAATTGCCGCAGATAACGCCCCTCTCCCTTGGCCGCCCCAAGCACCTGCTTGTTAAGCTGGTGCCTGGAGCCAGCCCTGATGGGAGCAGCAAGCCCAGCTGAGCAAATCAGATTTGGAGTCTCTAGGTCAAATTGTGTCAAGGTAGGGGAGGGCAAAACTCCTGTAGGAAACTTTTCAAAAACTCCGAACATCTGTCTCTTTTAAAATCTCAGAAACCAATCATTCAACTAGCCTGGAAAGTTCTAGAAAATCTCTACCACAGCAGAGGACCCAACATGCCCATTATGAAGCAGATTGTTTAGAGTTTATTGAAGTTGAAGGGTTGGCGGGGGAGGGAAGAGGCTGGTTTTTGTAGGGTTACCATACATCCGGTTTTTCCCGGACATGTCCGGCTTTTTGGCAATCAAACCCCCGTCCGGGGGTGATTGCCAAAAAGCCGAACATGTCCGGGAAAATGCCGGCTGGGCACTTCCCCTCCCGCGGCTGCTCTGCTCCTCCCCTGACTCTTCGGCTCTGTTTAAGAGCCGAGCTGCCCGAGCGCTACTGGCTTCGGGCAGCCCCCATGCCTCTGGACCCTGCGCCCCCGGCCGGACACTTCCCCTCCCGGGCTCTGGCGGCGCAGGGTCCGGAGGTATAGGGGCTGCCTGAAGCCCAAGCGCTACCGGCTTCACGGTTTGCCGGGCAGCCTCCAGACCCTGCGCCCCCGGCTGGGCGCTTCCCCTCCCGGGCTCCAGCTGTGCTGGGGAAGCGCCGGCCGGGGGCGCAGGGTCTGGGGGCTGCCCGGCAAACCGTGAAGCCGGTAGTGCTCGGGCAGCCCTTTTCGCGTGGCTGGGAGTGGGAGGGAGGAGGGGGCGGGGTTGGGGCGGGGGCATTTTTAAAAATTTGTTAGGGTCCTCTTTTTTTATTTGTTAAATATGGTAACCCAGGTTTTTGTATTCAGCTGTATAATGGCAAATGAAATTTAACCTTAACCATGTTGTTGCTACTGTGTCTCCTCAACAACTACTGGAAACTGCTATTGCTATTGGGATACCTGGAAGCTGATGTTGTAAGTTTTTGAGAGCCCATAAACCTCCTGTTTTAATTATTTACTGTTTCACAAGTGGGATGTAGGCAGCTGAGGCGCTGAGAAAAATCAGGGAGGCCTGCACTCCTCAAGGTTATTTTGATTTGTTTAGTCCTCCTGCTTTAATACATACTTGGAAATGATTGCATTTCTGCTCTCTTTTGTGTTATTTTCTATTCCTTCATCACATCGCAGGAGACTGTGCCATTATGTCCTCAGGGCAATCTCCTTCTGAGAGTCTTTGTTGTGGTTGTGTCATTATGTACAGGCCTAGTCTCTGCTTTATATGTCTGAAGCCTGATTTATGAATGAGACTAATGTGAAATGACACCCCTTGTTTAAACCCCCCACCCTTAACTATACAGCCGTGGAGCAGGATGTATTTTTTTCTATTTGACTATGGGGTCTGTACTCCCAAATTCAGACCTGTAGCCTGCTGAATCTTCTCTGACCATATAACTGGGGAGCTGACTGGGTAGATCGTTATTAATCTATTTGATATTAGCATGGAGCATCACGGTTAGTGTACAGTTCTGGGCTCGGAAACAGCATTTTGAAGTAAATCCCTTGTGGAAGGTCTCTGCTAATCAACTGAGGCACATGAGGCGAGACAAAGGGCACTATACCTGTGAAAATGTGAGAGATGTCTCATAGATGCTTCCTGCTTATTGTGCACCTCTCAGCCAGGCAGTTCTGCCTGCACACTCCAGACGGCTTCCACAGAGATATTTCTGTCTAATTTGTCAAGAGAGAGGCAAGTAATAATGATGCTTCTTTACTGAGAATTGCTTCTGCAGATGCTCACTCTCGGGAATATGGCTTAGCACAGCCTGTAGAAATACCTGTAGCAGATCAGAGGCTTGATTCATAAATATTTATAAAGCATGTAGAGCTCCTTCAAGGGAAGGTGCTAAAAGTGCCTTGTGTTATTTTTAAAACCCAGTTAATGCAGTGCTTTTGGGCACTGCACATCACAAAACCCGCTCCTTCAGAGCTTATGCATCCAAAGTGCAAAGCTTGTAACATGCAGAGTTTAACAGCTCTGAAAGTGCTAGTAGTGTAAGGAAAAGTGTTAGACGTGCAGGCGCCCAGTCTGCAAATGACTCCAGCTGAGTGGAAGTCGGTGGAGTTCTGCACAAGTGTTGAGGCCTGCTCAGACATGTCACTTGGGGGGATGACTACACTGCAATTAAAAACCTGTGGCTGGTTGTGCCAGCTGATTTGGGCTTGTGGGATTCAGGCTAAGGGGCTGTTTAATGGTGTTGTTGACATTTGGGATTGGGCTGAACCTGGGCTCTAGGACCCTGTGAGGTGGGAGAGTCCCTGAGCTTGGGCTGCAGCTTGAGCCCAAACATCTACACTGCAATTAAATAGCCCCTTCGCCCATGCCCCGCAAGCCCGAGTCAGCTGGCAGGTTCGTGGCCTTAGAGGAAGCCTTTAGATTTTTTCTTTTCTCTTTTATTTATACTCATCCCCACTTCCCTCTTTCCCCCATTATTTACAAACCAAACGAAGGAAATTAAAACACCAAAATATATATTAATATAACATTAACATTATGATTTTAAATACTCAGAAGTCCAGAAACAGCCAGTTAAAAGTCTCCTACTAATGTTTGCCTTGCCTCACTTTACATACATCATATTTTCTTTTTTTTTTTTTTTCAAATGTGTGCCTTTAATACATTCTCATTTATTGCATTTCTCTAGGTGGTACTGGTATTGCACCTATCGCTGTAGTTTCTGAGCACCTCACAATTTTTAGTGCATTTATCCCCCAGCACTCCTGTGAGGTAGAGTTGCTATTAATCCCCATTTTACAGCTGGGAACTGAAAGGCTAAGTGACTTGCCCAAGGTCACACAGGAAGCCTGTGAAGAGCAAAAAATGTAACTCTGGTCTCTTATGTCCAAGGCTAGTGCCCTAACCACTGGACCACTCTTCCTCTTCCATCTTCCTTTGGGATTGCTGAAGACCTTTTGTTAGTATTAGACCTTGTGCATTTGCTCTATTCAGCAGACTGCCTACAGGAGCATTGGGAAAACTTACACCAGGATGAGAGCTGTGACGTCATTTATAAGGGTACTTCAAGGCTTCCCACCTGAAACTTCTTTCTCACTGGTCGGTGAGAAAGAGGTCAGAGCCAGGAACCCGACCCTCCATCTTTTTGTATTTAAATGGTTTCATTTGAATGTGCTTATATGGATAAATATATGGGGCTAGAGCACAGGGCCAAATTTTCAGGGATTTTCAAAAGTGCACTGCATTGGGTAACTCTCCTGCGACTGAAGCTAAAAGTAAAAGTCGTGTTAACTTCAATGGGAGCTGAGTTGGGCCAACAAGGAGCACTTTTGTAAGTGCTCACACACAGCTGGGGCAGATTTTCCAAAGGGCTCAGCACACAACAGCTCCCAATGTGACATATCTCACCTGAGTGACAAAAGAGTTCACAACCAGTGTGATGAATTCTTTTGAAAATCTGGCCTAGCTGTGTGTGAGTACAAATGTAACAGTACAAATTACCATATTTATACACAATTACAGTATCTGAAGATTCAGCTATAGGCAAATAAAGTTTTCTTAAGATTAACAGAGAAAAAGGTTATGCCTATTATAATTTGAAAAAAACCCATCATATTTACAGTATACTCATAGTGATGGTTTCAAAGTATGTCCGTTGTTAGCGAGGGTAGGAGACAACTTATATCAAACGAGTAGCAGATTAGATAACAACTTCACAAACATTTCGCAGGTGTACAGATTGCATGTTGCTCACGTTGGTTCTTGCTCACATGCTCATGGTCTAACTAACCGATCACCATAGTTGGGGTCAGGAAGGAACTGTCCTCCAGGTCAGATTGGCAGTGACCTTGGTTTTGTTTTGTTTTTGTTTTGTTTTTGCCTTTCTCTGCAGCATGGAATGCAGGTCACTTGCCAGGATTATCTGGGTATATCTCACTTAAGCATTTTCCTGCCATTGTAGGGAGCTGGGCATTGTTGTACCTCAGTCCCTGTGTACCTCCGTCATCCTGTGGCACATGATAGTTTAGTCTTCTGTAGTCTAAAATAGTTTTTTGGTCTAAGTTTGATCGTTGGGTTTAGGGTGTGGGTATATCACAAGTGTTGGTGGCCTGTGATATCCAGGAGGTCAGACTAGATCTGGTGGTCCCTTCTGGCCTTAAACTGAGTGGGTATGACTACATTGCAAAAAAAACCCTGCAGCAGCAAGGCTCAGAGGTCAATTGACTTGGGCTTGCTTGCATGGCTTGTGGTACAGGGCTATACATAGCAGTAAGACGTTCCCACTTGGGTGGTAGCCCGGGCTCTGAAACCCAGACCCCGGGCTCCAGCCTGAGCTGGAACATCAACACTGCTACTTTTAGCTCCATAGTGCAAGCCCAAGTCAATTGACCTTGGCTCTGAGACATGCTGCTGTGGGATTATTTTGGCAGTGTAGACATTGCCTATGACTCAATCTTACAGTGTGCTCAAGCAATGCTCATTTCTAGGTATTTTCCTTGAAAGTCTTCTCTATATTGTTTAAGATAGTATGGCGACCCCAGAATGCTACAATAACACAAAAGCTGAGCCCTATCGATAGCAGAGCAAAGCATTGAGCTAATGCTAGAGTTCAATACCATTTTGTTCAAGGCAGAATTTCATAGTCGGTTGGTCTCTGAGTCCATTGTCTATTTGCTCAGCTGGTTTTGCATTGTCCTCTAATCTTTTTCAAAAGGCAATTTTGCAGATTTTAATCCCAGAAAATACCTTGATATTTCACTTTAAATTTAGCTGTGAGTAAAGGGCTACATCAGCTCCTTCCTCCATAAACTCTTGTTTGAGCTGCGTAACAGCCTCTGCCTGCTCTGGGTCATGGGGCTGGTGCAGGAGGGATGACAAGACACAGCAGGAGCTGAGGGTGAAAAACTCCACCTCAGAGCAAGGTTAGAGGAAAAGCAGGGGGGATATTGACTAGGGGTAGGGGGTGGTATTACCTCTGTATACAGCATTACTGAGACCATGGCTAGAATACTGTGTCCAGTTCTGGTGTCAAGTATCAGAGGGGTAGCCGTGTTAGTCTGTATCCACAAAAACAACGAGGAGTCCGGTGGCACCTTAAAGACTAACCGATTTATTTGGGCATAAGCTTTTGTAGGTAAAAAATCCCACTGTTAGTCTTTAAGGTGTCACCGGACTCCTCGTCAATTCTGGTATCTACATTTTAATCAAAATAATATTCCAAAGAATCAACACAAAGTCAGCACCTTGATCCAGGTATGAATTTGGGGTCAGTCCCAGAGCGCCCCCCCCCCTTCTTTAATCAGTTCCTAGGCCTTCCTCTTCCCTCAGGGAGATATGGAGAGGCCTTTCATTTACTGGGATTTCAAATATTTTGTATGCTCAGAGGGGGAAAATAATTCATACAGGCCCTGATTCAACAAAGCACTTCCTCTGCCCTCTGGGTAGGCAGTGGTTCTGAGGTTTGGGACTCAGCTCCTCCCAGGCCTAGACTCCTTCCACTGGCAACATACACCTTGTCCTAGTGTATGGTGGGAGTAGAGTGCAAGAATCAAAATTGTGGCTGATGCTTGCGCAAATGTATGAAGTGGGGAGGCGGACTCCTGGCATTTGGATGGATCTAATCACAATCTAACCTAATCTCTTGTGTCTGAATAACAAAAAAGCTGTAAAATGCCAAAGACAATCTACATTTTCCCTCTGTCACCAACCAACTGCAGGGCCTACATCCGTGCAGGGCAGTGACGCTCATTTGTGCAGTGCAATGCTCAAGCTATGCACTGACTCCTTAGGGAGATACATACTCAGTATTTAATTCCCACCCCAATTGACGCTGTCTAGGACTGGCACTACATTTGTCATCAAGTTCAGTCCCTTTAGTCAATGCCTTTTCAGCACTGCCCAAGTGAGGCTGTATTCTGTATTCAACTGAAAGTGGAAATGCTTTTGTATCATTGCTAGTCTCTGTCACTCTAATTTTAGGGCTAGATTCTGTTCTTGCCTGCGTGCCCGCACATGGCTTTCACTGAAATCAACAAGAGCTGCAAGCACATACCTGGGATTTTCTCCTACTGCTACTGGAAGAAAGTTATAAGCTTATTGCTGGTAAAGTTTGCAGATGACACAACTAATGGTGGTATGGTAAGTAGTGATAAGCACAGGCCAGTTCTACAGGGCAATCTGGATTGCTTGATATACTGGACTCACTTGAACAACTATCTGTTTTAATACAGATAAATGCAAAGTCTCACATCTAGGAACTTAGAATGTAGGTCACACTGCTTGGATGGAGGATCCTGGAATGCCATGATTCAGAAAAAGATGTAGGGGTCATGTTGGATAATCAACTGAATATGTGTTTGCAACACAATGTGGTGGCTAAGAGAACAATGCAATCCTTGATGTATAAGAGGGGGACTATCAACTAAGGCTAGGTCTATACTACCCGCCTGAATCGGCGGGTAGAAATCGACCTCTCGGGGATCAATTTATCGCGTCCCGACGGGACGCGACAATCGATCCCCCACTTGGCGCTCTTACTCCACCAGCGGAGGTGGGAGTAAGCGCCGCCGACAGAAAGCCGCAGAAGTCGATTTTGCCGCCGTCCTCACAGCGGGGTAAGTCGGCTGCGATACGCCGAATTCAGCTACGCTATTCACGTAGCTGAATTTGCGTATCTTAAATCGACTCCCCCCTGTAGTGTAGATGTACCCTAGAAGTGGCACGGTGTTATTACTACTCTGTACAGGATTAATGAGGCTATTACTGGAATGCTGTGTCCAGTTCTGATGTTCACACTTTAAAAGGGATGTTGACATATTGAACAGGGTTCAGGACAAAGCTGCAAGTAAAATTAGAGGTCTGGAAAACATGCTTTATGGTGAAACACTAAAGAGTCTCAATGTACTTAGCTTAACAAAGAAAAACGAATGAGGTGGCTAGATCACACTCTGTACGTACCTACCTGGATAAAAGGTTTCCGATAGTAGAGATAAATCTTTTATCTAGCAGACAAAAGCATAACAAGATCCAGTGGGTGGAAGCTGAAGTTAGACAAGTTCAGACTAGAAATAAGACACACATTTTTTTTACCCTGAGAGTAATTAACCATTGGTATAAAATAAATCGGTTAGTCTTTAAGGTGCCACCGAACTCCTTGTTTTTGTAGATACAGACTAACATGGCTACCCCCTGATACTTGTAATCATTGGCATAGTTTTCTTAGGGATGTGGTATATTCTCCATCACTGGTATTCTTTAAATCAAGAATGGATTTCTTTCTAAAAGAGAGATCCTCTCACTCAACCGGGGGTTATGAGCTTGATGGGGGAATCATGTGGTTAAATTCTGTATATTATGTAGGATGTCTGACTAGATGATCAGAATGGCCTCTGCGAGGGTTAAAATCTATGGCTATGAATATATTGAAATCAATGGCAAAACTCCTATTAACTTCAAACAGGTGCAGGATGGGGCCCCTTTTGAGTCACAGCAGAAGAATGGGACTGACTCAGATTTCATCCTACCATGCAGAACACATTCATAGCATAAACAGTATAGCTATACTTTTACAAGGTAAGTGGTAGAAGTCCCATTAGTTTTAGTCAATTAAAATGAGACTGGACAAAGCACTTGAGAATCTAGTGTAGGGTGCAATCCTGCACTGACATAGGGACGGACCAGATGACAAATAGGTCTTTCAGCACTCATTTCTCCAGTGGCATACAATATGACTTTTATTGTATAATTTGTATAAATGCAACCTTCTTCAAGTTTGGCTTTCTGACCTAATTTCATTGTGTTGCTTTTAAAAGAACAGAGATGGATGTTGTTTTCAAAGCAGAGTGAGCCTCTTAAAAAACAAAACCAACCCAAAAACCTTGTGATGTTATGGAAAGCAACAGTTTTTGAATAATACTTCTATACTCTAGAACAATGAACTATGGAGCTTTTGAGATGCTGGGAAATCAACATGTTATGTATTTACTCTTTCTTCCAAGTGAAATCAATGGCAAAAAATGTTTTGGTAACGAATGGTAAGTTATTTATGGCTTTTTTGAAGAAGAAATAACAATGTGCCTTGTCTGAATGGTTAGTACAAATAGCCTACAATAAAAGATTGTGAGTCACACAGAGATTTTGAATTATTGATGTTCTAGGGTTCTCAGTCTTTAAGAGCTTGAACTACTTTTTCCAGTTCCTTCCCGGCAAATGGAATGTGTGTGTGTGTGTGTGTGTGTGTGTGTGTGTGTAAATCAATACACGCATCCATGTCAGGGCTGGCTCTAGGCACCAGCGTTCCAAGCATGTGCTTGGGGTGGCTCTTTTCAAGGGGTGGCACTCCGTTGTTTTTTTTGCTTGGGGTGGCAAAAAACCTGGAGCCGGCCCTGATCCATGTGCATTTCCACAATCAGATACAATGATAACTGCTAATTGAAACTGTCATTAAATAAACTTTTGAAGTTCCTTTCCAAAGCATATGTTTTTAAACAACCTGCAGCCATCCTTTTCCCAGAGGTCATTCAAGCATATCTTGTCTGCTCCAGCCCAGTAAATTTGCATTAGCTACATGCTATGTCCAATCTGCATACACCTTGCTTGCTTTGGGCATTTCCTAAAACTGATGCTTACAATGGGATTTTGATTCACTGATGTACTATATATTGTAGTGTGTGTGTGTGTGTGTGTGTGTATTTCTGAGCTTTTGCGTGCTTGACTTGGCAGCCTAAATTTTTAAACAGTTTTTTTTATATATATATAAACAAAACTGTTTAAAAATTAAGGCTGCCAAGTCAAGCACGCAAAAGCTCAGAAATGCAACCTTAATGCAGCCCTCTTATACATTATGATAGTCTTTAATTACATGATCACATACTATTTTTTTCACAGGACCCCTGCCGCATTCGGTGCACAGGATGGACAGTGCTCATTGATTTAGGTGCTATTCAGAGTTTGTTTATCCTCATCATTCGAATGCGTGGCCCCTAGCCTTATATAGGGTACACCATGCAAACCCTGAAGTGAACACAGAATTATTAATTTCCCTCCCCCCGTTTTGCCGCTCCGGCCGCACTGCAGGTTTTGTTTTGTTTTTCCCCTGCTTTGCTGCCCCCGCCGTGCCGCAGGTTTTGTTGTTGTTGTTGTTGCTTGGGGCAGCAAAAAAGCCAGAGCCGGTCCTGGATTTCATCCATATTGTACAAGCTGTTTAAAAGACAGGGCTGATAGCACTGACTTTAGTTAGGATTGCCCAACACTTCCCATTATCAGACCCTGTTTTCAGTTGCTTGTAACATTGCCAAACTTAAACCATTTGGGACTGAAATTTTCCCTGCTGGCTGTCCACCACAGGATGATTTTTTTCTTGGGGGGAAGTTTAAGCTAAAATGGTTCAGCTATTTGTGAGAATAGAGTTTAAAATTTTAAACTTTAAAAATTCTTACTACCAGGTGTTTTTTTTTTTTTTTTTTTTTTTTTTTGAGACGCTCTACCACTACATGCTTTGGAGCATGAATTTGAAATTTGGCAGTGGGGTTGCCCTGGCATCAGGCATGTGTCTTTTCCTGTCCCTTTGAAAATTCACTCACATTTGGTCAAGTTGTAAGCCTCTGAAACATCTCAGTTCACACATGCTGAGTAGAGACTTGTTAGAGTTTGGCTGCTAAAATCTCCAGATTCCGTGCACACTGAGCATGCACCATCCCCTCATAGCGCTTACTTCTAATTAGACTCACAGGTGCCATCCACCCAGAGCAACTCAGCATGATCTATCCCAGAATTGCAGAGGCTGAACAGGACTTTCCCTGAATGACTGTTCTTGGCTGTGGGGGAGGCGGGAGGGGGAGGAAGGTTACTGTTGCATCAGTCACCAGAACTAAGAGTAGGGAGACTGTTTCTCCTGTGCTCTTATAGGTCCCTCTGCTGGGGCCCAGGCAATGAGGAGGAGGAGGAGTAGCAGGAACTTGCCTGGCTTGACTGCAGTGAGGCAGGAGAGAGAGTAGGTTGCCACCTGGCCATCTTTTAACCAGCCTGACAGGTTATTCTTCTGCCTTACCTGTGAAAAGATGTAATGTGCTCTTTTCTTCCACATTAGAGTGCTATATAATTCACATCCTTGTAGTCCACGCTGATGCTGTTGGGGTAAGATAGAAAAAAAGATCAAATAACATCAAAATAAAAGGTGTAAAATGGTTCTCTAAAACATGTTTGTCATAATTAACTGTAGTTGATGCTCAGACACTTTTTGTTGGTGGGACTGTGTGTCCAATAGCAATTTTTTCTGTGTCTCAGAAGTGGCAGCCCTAGGTGAGAGGGAAGAGACATAAGTTGGGGGCAGGGGCAGGAGCTGGTGAGGGTAATAGAAGCTTGGCAGAGAAAGAGTTTAATAGTAGGGGCCAGGAAGGGGAACAGGGAGAAGAGTGGGGTGAGGGAGGGAAGGAACAGAAGACAGGAGGTGGGGTAAATCGAAACAAGATGGAGGGAGGGTGGAGCCAAGAGGACAGAAGAGTGGGGGAGACATGGACAAGAACCAGGAGAAGGAGTAGAGAGCGGGGCTCTCAAGTGGGAACCAGGGGGATAGCAGCAGAGGAAAAGAGAAGAGCAGGAGCAGTAGGGGAATAGGAGGAGAAGAAACAGGCTGGGGGCATGGAACAGAAGGATCTGTAGCCATTAGAGAACGCTCCCCTATAGAACCTGGAATTGAACCAGTTTTTTATCAACATTATCAACATTCCTTTGATGTCTAATAAATAGCTGTGAAACCCACTGGCAAAGTGTGTGTCTCCATTCAAGACCGGATGTTTTTCTAAAAGACACACTCTAGGAATTATTTTGGGGAAGTTCCATGGCCTGTAACATGTAAGTGGTCAGACTAACTGATCACAATGGTCCCATCTAGCAGCAGGTCTGCATAGAGGAGAATAGTGTTGTATTGCTACCAGATACTCTATTAGTTCAAGTGGCGGAGGACTGTGCTGTGGATCTGAAGAGCCCAACACTTTTGATGACCTTTGTAGTGGTCAAGATGTTCCACATGGTGGAATTATTGTTTTTTACATTTTTAAAAAACTTAGGAAATTATATTAAAAATCCTGCATTAAAAGAACATTAAAGATGCAAAGTCAGGGACTCAAAAGTTAGGAAATTCCAGAATTAAGGTTGCCTGTGCATCCTAAATTCAGCCCCCTAGTGCATATGCATTATGATACAGCTTTAAAGATCAGATACTATTTTTTTTTCTAGAGAACTCCAATCTCATTCAGTGCACATGACGGACGTGCTCATGGAATTATTAGCAATTTGATATTTCTATTTATCCTTATTATTCAATATATGGCCCAGTCTGAATTTGTCTAGCGTCAACTTCCAGCAGTTTTTTTTAGAAGTCCCAGCCATGTGAAAGATGGGGGGTTGTGGCGATGGAGTGCACCATCAACAGTGGCTGCGGGCAATCTACCTGTGGAGGACAGTTGTATGCAGAATGCCTCCAAAGCTGCTGCAGATGTGACATCTTCTTTTAAAATGTGTTGTGTACTTCTTTCAGCACCAGCCTCGGATTGCCAGGCAGTGCAGAAAGGTAGGTGTGTGGGTGTGAGGGGTGGGGTGGGCAGCCAGATGCTGCGTGTCTGCTGTGCAAAAGTGCCAGAGGAAGGAAAAGCTCTTTCCCACCTTCTTTCCCTCTGCATCCATATGGCTGGATAAGAGAACCAGAATAGGTCCCTAGGAATATATGAGAGTGTAATGTGTCCCCTCGGAAGAGGTTAGCATTCAAAAAAGGGATGGTTGCTTCCCAAGTGCCTTTCAAGTGTTTGTGTTTGTTGGTCTCCATACCCATCAGTGTGGGCTGAGTGGTACCTTGCTAATATTTTGAACACTGAAGTATGATGAAAATCTGCTTAAAATAAAATTGCAGGGAATTCATGACAGTCCTCCAGTCTCTTAGGAGACATGGATGAAGCAAATGGTTCAGTGCAAATAAAAATAAAGTGGTCACGAAGGAGCGTTTCAGGCAGAAAATACATATTTTCAAAGTATCAACTGAAAAATGTGCAAATGACCTTTTTTTCCCAGATACCACATTTATATCAAATGATCCTTAATACCACTTCCTCAGCCCCCACATTGCTGTTCATCTTCATTTGCTGTTAGGCTTCATTTCGATTTTAAGGTTTGCAGGGTAGGGCTTTATTCTGTTTGTTTTTATAAAGTTCCATACACATAGATGGAGTTGTATAAACAGTAATGTAATGTGTCACCTGGTCTGAAATGTTTCAAAATTGCTATTTCAGGGGACAACAGGGTACTATATAAAGCATTTCATTTGGAAAGCCACCTTTGTGTGAAACCAGGTAGAAGTGGCATTGTTTTACCATAGAAACAGAACCAGCTCTCAAACAGGAAGTCACTGCGTAGCAGTGCTGATGCCATTTTTGATTAGTCACTAATGTTCTCTGTAGGGATGATTTTTTCAAAATTTCTACTGCAAACGCATTACTTTTGAACTGACCAACTGAAATTCCAGTTAGGGATGAGATGAAGCTATAAACACAAGGAGTGGGTGGGTGGGTACTGTAAGTGAAAAATTCTGTTCCCTTTCTACCTTTCAACACAGCATGTAGGCTGTCTGTCTATGGAAACAGGACTTGGTGTACATTCTTTTAAATAAATAGGATTGTACCAAAGAAATACACAATACTTGACACGTAACATCCATTTCTCCTCCTAATGGAAATAACCCAGCGAAGCGCTGAATACTGGCTAATTGCTCAGTCCAAAAAGGGCCACCATAGCCAATAGTGAAACTTAATTGTGCTCAAAACCCCAGAGATAATTTAAAACTTTCGAAAGATGAGAGGATTGTTTGCTGGAAGTGGTCCAGAGTGCAGGTTTTCCTTTATTTTCATATAGATAAAATGTACAGAGTTCAAAAAGCTGAAAGCCCTGGTCGCTCTTAGGGTATGCGGCTTGTTTTTCCGTGTAATTTAAAATTGGCCATGACATCTGTCAGACATTAGAGCAGGTGTTGGCAGTTAGTGGAGTTTCTAATGCAGTATGTGAGCTTGCTGTGTAGTCACCACAGCTGAGATAAGAGTCAGGATCTGGAGGCAGCGGCAGCAGCTCCGCCATCTGAACCCAGTGAAAGCCTCCCTCTGACTAATGCAGCAGAAGCGGTACTCAGCTCACCGAAGTGACACTTCAGTTATTTTCAAACATTCAGGAGCTCGGATGTCACTGGAATTTTTCTGTGTGTTGGTAAACCCATACAATGAAAGAGTTTAAGCAATCCCAGATTATGAGTTCTCTGGGGAGGGGCCATCTTTGCATTGTTGGGTTATACAGTGCCTAGCACAATGGTGCCCTGTGCCCTCGTTGGAGTCCCTAGGTGCTACCACAATAGACATAATGAATAACAATAGTAGTATTTTCTTTTGGGAGGTGTTTCCTATATGTCTGCATAGAACGCATTGCGCTGGTTTCTGATCTAAAACAAATGAGTAATGGCCTTTTTTTTTTTTTTTGAGGATCATGCTACAAAAGCCAGGTTGGACTATGAGCCATGGTCTGTTGATTTAACAAAGGACGAGGAGTGTGAGAAATGTTATGGGGGCACACTTGGTTCTTGCATACACACAAACAGTTTGCGTCAAAGTTAGACAATTGGATGCAGGCAAGTGAGGGTAGAATTTGCCCCAAGTTATTGCAACTTCTGAAGAACTGACAGCGTGTCCTGTAACTGGTATAAATGCAAAGTGATGATTTGCTGTGCATAGCTGCTCACCAGAGCCAGGGGTTGATTTCCAAAGCTGCTTTGTACATCAGAGTTTTTTTCAAACTACAAACAGGAACCATCAGTTATAAGACTCTGCTAAATCTGCTTTAATGTGGATCCTAAATGTCATGCAAAAGTTTATTTCTTATTTTCTTTTGCTGGGGTTGATCTTGCACGGTGCTGAGAACTCCTACAAGGTGCTGAATGCAATGCAATGTAGCGATTAAGGGCACTCAGGCTTGCAGAAGTGCTGAATGACTTGCAGGATTTAACTCTTAAGAGAGACTTCTTTGTACAAATGCAATTGGATAGGTATGGAAATGTAACTATGTTCAGTATGAGTATCCTGTTAGCCAAATGAAACGGAAAAAAAAATCAGGATACAGTATTCTTATACACTTCCTGTCCTAAACTCTTATGTATATTGCTAGGTGTGCTGTTAAGTTTTTAAAGCATTTGGAATCTTTAGAGTTGAAAAATCTCTCTAGACATTGTTATAATGACCAGCTCCACTCCGATACTCATTCCTGGGAAGAGGGCATATGTATGTGTCTCACTCTTTTGTTGTGCAGGCTGTCAAGGTGTTGCCTTTTTTTCCACCCTGCATCTGATGGTTCTGTCTCTCTCTCTCTCTCTCTCTCTCTCTCTCTCTCTCACACACACTCACACACACACTGGACTACACAATTAATGCCTTTAACATGGTAATCATAATATGAAGCAGCAACAAAGGCACTCTGGCAACCAACACACGTGAAACCCCCTTTTATGTGAATGTCCTTGTACTGTTTCCTATGGTGAAATGTCAGTCTTTTAGGAGAGAAAGTGTTTTCAGCTGCTCACAGGGGGATTTTTAAAAGTGACCACAATTTCAGAGTTTCCATTGTATTCTCTCTGCTTCTTTATGAAAATGTATAATTTATTTAAAATTCTCCCTGTTTTCGTTGGAATGTAGTTAATTGACTTGGAATGAGTATAATCTCTTGAAGAAAAACATGCTTACAGTGTAAATAGCTCCTTCTCAAAAGCTTTGCAAAAAGCAGATTATATGCAAATTCTTCAAATATTCTTTGGTGCCAAACGCTGTTGGATTCACATGGGCTGGTCAAGTCTCAGCGTCAAAGCTTGATTTTTATTACTTGTTTATGTTAGCAACTGTCATATGGTTGTGGCAGTCCAATTATTAATGCTGTTGGTAGAGCCATACGAGCCATTCATAACAATAGCAGAAACCACCCAAAACTTGGCTGGTTTCAGGTTCAAAAATGGAAAGGAAAATAGATGGCAAATAGTTTCAGGCAAAACTGTTTTGGGCCTATAAACCTTTCATGAAATCTTCAAAAATTATTTGTGTGTGTGTGTGTGTGTGTGTGTGTGTGTGTGGTGGTGTTTTTTGTTTTGTTTTTTGCTATATGTGGATAAGCTTAAATTTTAGAAAATGGGTTTTGCGGATTCATAACTTCATAACTGTGGCTACCCAGTGTAAGTCACATGATTGGTCTCCTGGCTCCCTGACTGACTGTGGCTAACATTTTTATGATTTATGTAGCACCATTGTTGCACATATGTAACCACTGATGAATGTGTTGATAGGGTTCTTTTCCCCCCTGGTGCTGATCCACAGAAGATATGAGTTGTAAGCGGTGCTAGCTGCAAGCCCTTGGCACTTTAGTTCAAGCTCTAGCGACTCATGTGATGGTTGTTATCTTGGCTGACATTGAACTGGGGACCACCAAATCAAAAATGTGTAAGTGGTGGCTTGGCGGGGATCTGAATTGCTGGAGACCTTCAGTGCTTAGGGTGAGCTTCCTTTGAGTAGAAGAACTATATAACCCACTGCGAGTGTATGTTACTGGACATCTTTGTGCTGTCCCTCACAGGATGAGGTCTTGCAGCCCCCCAGCTACACAGCTGTGTGTTGGCCAAGAGGCTGGTCATCAGACATGCTTCCCCAACACTAAAGAAGATGCAATCCCTGTCTCAGAGTGCTTATGAGCTAAGCCAAACAATAATGGACAAAGGAAGAAAACGTAAGAAGATCATGACTATTGAATGGCTTGGCTTTTGCATGTATCTTGTTCCAGTTTTATTCTTTGTTTCTTAAAAATTGTTTGATATACCATAACTGATTTTTTTTTCAGTTCTTTAAAATAACACTGTCGTGTTTTAAAGTAGATGGCTAGTGGTGGGAGGCTTAGTGAAAGAAATGATTGAGAGGGACAGCCATAACACTTGTGGCTGGAAAAATGCTGTGTTTAGCTGAGTTCTGTAGTTTCCATGTCCAAAAGCACACACCCAAACATGTTTTATACACACACAGAATTATTGTTTTTGTGCAGTTAGGGAGTCAGGCAGGGAGTAACTGGACAGAGATTTTTTCTGTTTTCTTTTGTTTTGCCTTTGGCAAAAAATCCAAAATCACATTCATAGAACACTTGAGATTCTCATCTGAAAGATGCAATGTACAATAAATGCAAGGGACTGGTATATCTTATAGGCCTAGTAACATTTAGGTTCTTCAATCTGGGTGTGATGGGTTGGACCTCCCCCACCCAGGATGCCACCTGATGTGCTGGGGTCTCACTGAGCTCACCCATTCCACCAACCTGGGCTTGCTCACCCTGTTTACGCTGTGCCAGGCCCTCAAGCCTTCACTAGCACACACCAACAGGTAAGGCCACACCCAGGTGCAAACACAGACTGAAGTCAGCTCTGTATGAGAGGCTTCAGCTCAGAGATTCACCCAGCACTCACGTTCACACCTCCTTTGGGAGTAAACCCAACGTAATATTGTCTTGCACTATATAGAAAGATCTGCACAGCGCAAGCTCATAAAAATTCGCCCTCTCCCTCAATGTTTAGAGATATATGCACAGCTTCATGCCCCCCTTCCTCCCCCCAATAAGAATTGCACAAACTGGGTTATGTTATAAACAAGAAATAAATGTATTAATTACAAAAGGTAAATTTTAAGTGATTATAAGGGATAGCAAACAGATCAAAGCAGATTCTACTAAATAAACAAAAACCGCAAACTGAGCTTAACACACTAGATAGGTAAGATATACATTAGCAAATTCTCACTCTCAGTGATAAATAGGCTGGCAGATTCTTAAGGCTCAAGTTGCCTTGGCTTTCCCAGGTTTTCATACACAGGCTAAAAATCCCTCTAGCCTGGGACTATTAGTTCCCACAGTTCAGTCTTTGTTCCTGAGGTCTTTCCAGGTGTGGTGTTGTAGGGAGAGTGAGGACCCCCCCCCCGATGATGTCATTTCCCCCCTTTTATATCTTCTCCCCACTTGCTGGAAAGCTCTTTTGCTGTGACCTGGGTCAAACAGTTCCCATTGTGTAGTGCTATCTCTGAGAGGTTTCTACTGTACACAGTTCCTGGGGCAATCCTTATGCTTGTGTGCATTTCCTCAATAAGCCATTAACACTGATTGACCTTTTTACTGTCTTACCTGAAAGGCGGCTTGTGGGTGTTTTCAACCTCAGGACATGTTTCCGCAACACATACATAGCCAAACTTCATAACTTCACATACAACAATAGCACATACAATCCAATGAAATATTACTGTCTAGCAGATCAAGACTCTTAAAATGACACCTCACAAGGCATACTTTCTATAAGACATATCCTAATTATATGACAGTGGTGAATATTAGGATGTCAGGGTGTAACACTGGCTACCATCTTTTACTGCAAAACATTTAATTCCAAAACAAGCCATTTTTTATCCAAAAAAAAATTTCACTCAAATAGATTTTGACCAGCTCTAGAAAGGATGATTCAATTAAAGTTTACCTGTTACGGAATCTTTGCATTCTGTCATCTCATTTAGGGTAATGATTGTTGAGATTTGATCTTTGGGGAATGTACCAATCACCCTAAGTTGAAAATTCTCCTTTATTTACTTGAAATATTTCCCGTTCTTTCCTGTAGTTCCTTGGGGCCCGTATAGCTGCTCAGCACAGAAAAAGGAAGGTAGCTTACAAATACCTTGTGGGATTAGGAAGATTGGGGGAGGAAGAGAGGCTGTTGTGGAGGCAACAGATTGCTTCCCTGAGGTAAACTCTTCCGTTTGCCACTCCCACAAAACTAGGGATCCCTTAGGGTCATTATAATGAATTGCACTGTTATTGGGGCAACTGGGGTCAGTGGAGTCAAGGGTTAGGTGTAGCCTGGGACTAGGGTGACCAGATAGGAAATGTGAAAAACTGGGACAGGGGGTCGGGTGTAATAGGTGCCTATATAAGAAAAAGCTCCAAATATCAGGAATATCCCTATAAAATCGGGACATCTGGTCACCCTACCTGGGACAGCCTTGGGGTGGATAGTGTGAAGTAGGAGATGGGAGTGGTTGGGAAGGTAACAGAGAGTTGAGAGACCTAGGAAGTGAGTGGGGAGCAGGTGTTTGATAGGTTGAGGGCAGTGGTGGAGTTTGGGGTTTTAGGGAATGGGATTAGAGGGAAGGATTTGATGAACAGAGAGAATGAGATAGTGGGGAGAGAGAGGATTGTTTGGGAGAGCCTGGGGCAGCAGGAGGGGAGTGCTTTGGGCATTACTGGAGCCTGATCTCGTGTCCCACTGTCCATCTCCTCCTCACCATTCTCTTTCAGCACTTTGGTGGTTGCATCTTCCCATGGCTGGGATCTAGCAGAGGCAGTGGTGCCACTGGAAAAGAGGCAGCTCGGCTGCCTGCTCAGCAGGCCCCACGCTGACCCATAGGTCTAGGAAGAGATAGGGCAGGGGAACCCAGGTGCCTCCCTGCAGTCTTGCTGAGTAACAGATTGTGACAGGGCTAGAGGGAAGGTGCAAATGCATGACTATCCCAGGAGATACCTGACACTTGGCAGCCCTCTGTGGGTCACTCCCAAAGAGATTTGTTTCTGTACCATAGCCCAGAACTAGGAGGGCTTTGCATAGGTTGAGGTTACATGAAAAAATTTCACTGAGCCATGTTAATGAACAGGAGTGTCATGATGTATAGAAAATCCACAGTGTGAAGTGTAAGAGAAAGCACGTATGTCTTAAAAGCAAAGGGGCATGAAGGCAAACTGCATAGTCACTTCCGTCTTCTTCTTTGACATCATTTTCTAGTTTGGCTTAGAAGGGTGTTTGAAGTGTTCAAATTGCTTTTCTTAAGCAGCACAGATTGACTGGGCCCTTCTGTAGTTCTCTTCCAGCGAAGCTGGAGGATCTGCTCCTTGAAACCTGTAGGCTCCTGCCAGATGTGGGCAACTGAACAGGTTGAGTTTCCAGAAAATCTTGGGAATACTGGAACTTTCTTAAGGTGGATCTGAGCGCATGCAGAAGCCACAGTAATGCCAACTCTCATGATTTTGTCATGAGACTCTTGATAATTATTGTTTTCCTTAAAGCCTCAGCTCCTGGAGTCAAGTGGATATGTGATGATTTCAAGCCTTCATTCTTAAAGAAAAAGTAAGTTTCTAGCTCCTGTGGTTGTGCAGAAAGCTTCAAAATGTGATCCCAGTGCACCCTGAAAGCTCAAAAAGCAGAAGGCATATAAAGAGAACACCAAAGCTGTTATTTTGACATAATATCATGGTTTTAAAGCCAATTGCATGGGTTTTGAACATTTGGGGTTGGCAATACTTGGAGCTACTCCAACCTCATTTGATAGTCGCCGTTCAATATCTATTTAAAACTCTAACAAATGTATCATTTAACTATGTTTTTTTTCTTTTGAGACCTGTGATGATTATGTGAATTAGAAATAACTTCAAGATACAAAGGTCTTCCTTTACATTAACAAATTCACCTCCACCATGAAAATGTTCACTATTTTTGATTAAAAGTGTAGGTATTTTAACTTGTTTTAATACATTCTTTTTCTAGATTGTAATTTCTTTTTCAGAATATACTTTTTTAAAAATGTAAATCAAGTTAGAGTGTCTGTTTCAGGAGGACTCTAATACAGTCTTCAAGTAACACAACTTCAGTCTGAGAAGTCTGAGTGAAATTGGCCGTTTCCCTTTCAAAGTGCATATGATAATTTCTAGCCTAATAATTTCTAATCTAATTGATAGTTTATTATTAGGTACCTGTAATAAGACTGGAAAACAGCAGTATCTTGATTTGGCTTTCCTTTAATTAATGAGCTACTGACAATATGGCTAATGTATGCACTCAGCGTAGGAAGGTTATAAGCTCCTGCTAAACCCTGGAATCTGTGCTTTTTGACGTGTTTGTTCATAACTTCAGGACTGGCACATTAGGAGAGAAAAATGAAGTGCTGAAAAGTGGCTAACAATGTACGGGAAAAATAACGTAATCACGAGCACTGAAAGAAAATGTTGTGCTAAGTGGCCAAGAGCCAATCCAGGACACAATGAGAAGGGGACGCAGCCAAAAGGGAAAGAGAGAGAGGAGCTGGCAATAGGGGTGTTAGTACAACTAGAGCCAGACTTTAGTCCCACAGCAACAATGACAAACCACTTACAGCAAGTGTTTAAAATGCAAACATTGAGTATTAAAAAACCATCACTAAGGTATTTGCCTAGCTCACACCACAGTATGGATCCTTTTTAGTCCTAGCATTTTAGTGAGCATTCCACCTGGTCTTTCTTCCCTTTCAGGCATCAGATTTGTTGAACTGTAGCTAGGGAAGGTTATTACCCTCTTGTGGTCAAGCTGAGGAACTGAACCAGCATTCGGTAGCATCAACTTTGAGATCATCGAACCAAACAGAAGGGAAATTGATGATTTGTCTTTTTAAAACAACAGAGCTGGTGCAATATTGCAAAACCAGGGTTGATGAGCTTTTGTTTGGCTTCCAAATGGCTATTCAGCTTGATCATGTTTGCCTCACTAAGTATCCACATGAATGGTTTTTGCTATTTTGTTCTTCATACAGATGCCCACATGCAGATGTGAACAAGGGCGTTTGTGCATGGGATATACATTTGCTATTCATTATCCACCATGCCTTATTTTCCTGTGTAACAAATTCCCTTCTCCAACCAGAAAGCTGAACCAACACCACAGCGTATGACTTATGTAACCCAGGCACTCAACACAAATAACAAACAGCAAATAATCACAGCAAACAGTTTGTGAACAGCCCACAGCTGTTCTATCTCTGCCACTGGATGAATACCTAGGAATAATGAATATATTCTCAGACATCAGAATGAGTTTTCAAATACTACATGAAGAGGGAAAAAGATTACATTTACTGGATAATTGATTTGCAACAAATAATTCCACCAGTTCTAATAATATTGATTCTCCTTAAGACAAGAATTCTACCTTTAGTTATTAAGATAATATCTCAGTACAATGGAACTACCTACAATATGCTATTCAGTTTGCATTTTTCTAGGCTGACACTTCATATAGAAAACAAGGTACATCCAGACACATATTGGGCAGCATCTTCTCATCCAGCTGAGCTGTGCTAAACACAGGTCCAGAGGGGGAAACGCAAAGTAGACTGTATGCCACTTTTGGTGTTCCTCAGTTCTGGAGTCTGTTTTGCTCTTGGTACAAATTACTGCAGCCTCCAGGCTGCTCAGAGCCCCGCGGGGTCCAGAACATAGTGCCTTCAAGCTCTCCTCCCTATGCTGGGGGCTTGCTTCATGGTATGGTGGCATAGAGTTACTAGTCAGCCTCTGCCTCCCCTTGGGTTCTCCCTTTCACAGCAGAATCCATGCAGAGCCAGCTAAGACTGGATTATGGCACCTTTAGGGAGCCACTGTGCATTGCAAGGGGTCACAGTAGGATGAAGGATCTGGGCCACTGCTTAAAAGGGGAGGGCAAAGCTGGGAAAGCAGTTGTCCAAAAACAGCCCTAGAGGTGATACTGGGAGGCACTAGAAGAAAATGGTTTGTACGGAAATTTTCAACCTTCATGTGGCATATATGCCCAGGACTATCTAATGTGTTAGCAATAACAGAATCATTATTAATCATTGAAGGGCTTTTAGTATGAAGACTTGGGAGAGAGGCTAATTATTATTCTTTATTATTATTAGTTGTGATTGTTATTTTTATTAATTACTATCATTATTATGTATTAGAGTTGTGGTAGTACACGGAGACCTTAGATATACTCTTGCTATACTAGGCACTGCACATACACATAGGAAGACACAATCCGCCAAACCAGATTTTGTAGTCATTATGCAAGCAGAGCTTTCCTTAGCTCTCCCCCCTGGGAATAGAACTTGGCACGCATCCGAGCTGTACCTGCTACACTACACAATCATCTAGGTACAGAAAGTGAAGATTAAGTATCTTGCAAAAATAGCATGGGATCTTTAATTATCAGGAATAGTCAGGGCCTCACTTTTGTTAGACAGATAATCTCTCTGGCACTCGAAGGGCCTCCTGGCATCATTCTAGAGAACAGGTTCAGTACGGACTGAGAGGGAAGATAGTCCTAGTCTGAATTGCCAAAACAACTTCTTGCAGCAGCTTGGGCATTACTTGGGTGACTCCCATTCACATATTGACCAGTTTATTAACTTATGAGGGCTGGTAAAATCCCACCTCAAAATAATATGGCTGCATGCAATGAGTGGCAGGTTTGGAAGCTGTCCTGGCACATCTAGCTCAAGTGCCATCTAGAGGAAATCCCTCCGCTGTGATATGCTGGTGGCTGCCAAATTCAGGGAAATGTTAGCAGCAATATTCGTGAAAAGGAAAAAAAAAAATTCACTATGCCTTCCTGAATCACCATCCCCTGATTTGGCAAAGCACGTAAGCATGTATTTACAGCTCAGCATGTGTGTGATGAAGTAGAGAAACCTCCCACCAGCACAGAAGGGGTTAAAGATAACCCAGCCAGCCAAGGCAGCGAGCACCATCTCCCTGTCCAGAGGAGACAGAGGAAGAGGCCTAGGAGCACCCGGCCTAAGGCGGGACCGGGTGACTGAAGCTGAGAGACCTTGTGGGGTACTGGCCCCACCAAACACAGAGCTGCCCCTTCCAGAGGAACCTGGAACTGCAAGAGGACGCCACCCCAGGTCCACTATTAGAGACAAGCCACCACTGCAACTTGGACTATAGGGGCCCAAACGGAAGGGACAGCAATAGGAAGTAGCCCAGGGCAGTGGATCCTCTACTCAGGAGTTGACTTACACAGGGCCCTGAGCTAGGATCCGGTGTAGTGGGTGGCCTGGGTTCCCCTATCTCCTCCTCAGCCTTAAAGACTGAAGCACCTCAATCAAGCAAGGAGCCAGAAATCAAACGCTCCAACCACTAGGCTGCCCTGCCCTCCAAACCCCCCTGGTACAATGTGCTCAGCTGCTGTCAAAGCAGAGCCTTAGTGCTTGTCTATACATAAGAACGGCTGTATTGGGTCAGACCAAAGATCCATCCAGCCCAGTATCCTGTCTTCCGACAGTGGCCAATGCCAGGTGCTCCAGAGGGAATGAACCTAACGGGTACAGGGGCACTCAAGGCTTGTCTTCATGTACAGCTGTAGGGGTTCAGTGAAGACTCTACTATGCTGGTGGGGGAGCTTCTCTTGTTGGTGTAGTTAATCCACCTTTGCAACAGGCAGTAGCTGTGTCGACAGGAGAAGCTCTCTCATCGACATAGCGCTGTCTACACCTGGGGTTAGGTCAGTATAACTTTGTTGCTCAGGAGTGTGGATTTTTCACACCATTGAGCAATGTAGTCAAGGACATTGAAGCATTCCCAAAAGTGGGGGGGGGTCTGGTGCCAGGGACCTCTGCCTCCTCGAGGCCCCACCCCTGCCTCTCCTCTTCCCCTGGAGAGCCCACCCCCGGCCAAACTGGGGATGGGGCTACAGGAGGGAGGAGGAGGAGGGAAGAGGGTGGGGTCTGCCCTGGTGAAATTGGATGGGCCAGGCCCATCCACTTTCAAAATGTGGGAGGGCTATGCCCCCCCACCCCCAGTTCCGACGCCACTGAATGTAGTTATACAGATACAGGTCTGTAGTGTAGACCTGGCCTCAGGCAAGTTAAGTTGCATCAACTAAAGATGTGAAGTCAATGAGCTTTAGTTCACTGTAACTTAATCCTCCTTGGAGGCACAGTGAACTAAGGCCACTTTACTTTCCCATGAGAGAATCCATATGAGGATATACACATTGACTTCACATGTTTAGTTGTTTTGCCTTAACTTTCCTGAGTGTCCCTTGTGGACATTGCCTTACATCCAGTCAAACATCCATATAGGAGTCAGGAAAGTTACGTTTTTGCGCTGCTAAGAATGTTTCTGTGTCCTTTGCAGTGAGGAGTTTCAGGACTTTATAATTTCCCTAACTGGCCCTTACTAAGGTAATAGGCCAAATCCCACCCTTGGAACCACACATATGAGTTCCTTAAAAGTCTGTGGGAAGTATGTACATTCAGTCAAGATCTGGCCGACTCTATATATTCAGCCTCTTCCTGGTATCCAACAGCATGCCCTGCTTCTTTTCAAGAGTTCCGTACTTCCTTGTTGATTGGTTTTCAAAGTACAAGACAGTCTGGCTTTATTCAGGAAAGACTGCCCCAAATTATGATTTATGATCATGCAGAATGATTTTATATCGTCTCTAAATTAATGTCAAATCAGAAAGGGGTAAAACAAGACATTTTGAAACAATAACAAATAAAGATATCCTTATGATATTAGCAACAAAATTTACTCCATCATTCACATCGTGGTATGGGGGATTTTTTTTTTTTTTTTTGAAGAATCAATGTTTAGACTGGAAACCATGTGCAAAAAGAAAAAAAAAAAACCCTCATGAAATTTTAGCCAAATGTTTTTCTGTTAATTACAAGGCTCTGAATCAGCTGGCTGATTTATGGCTATCTTTTCCACAGAGAATAATGAACCATATGCCCTTAACTAGTATTAACCTGCCAAAGTTATGTTTTTTGCTGGAAGGGCTCTGGAGCTGCCAGTGCAGTCACTGTATCTGTTTTGCAAATTAAGAGAGAGAAGCACAAAGAAACATATTGTACCCTTGCTTTTTTTATGGCATAGCATGGCATGTATTAGCCAGGAGCAAAGTCATGGTGGTTATATGTTCAGATGAAAATGATAGGAACCTGGAATGATTTTTTAAATAGTAAACATAATAATTATAAGCCTATTAAAGCCGTTACTGGGGGTTGCCCAAGATGGGACCATAAAATTCTTCCCGTCTTTTCTTGAGTCTGTTTTTTGTATCTCGATGAAATTGCAGTGAAATTATGCATATATTTTAATGCCAGACCTCTGACTTTGTGGTTCTTTAACAACGTGTACAAACATGTTTTCTGCAAATTTTGTAAGTTTACTACCTCATCAACCTCACAATGAAAGGGAATTGGCTTGATTTATTATAAAATTTCTGCAAAAAATAAGAAATATTTCTTAGCGTGCTTAAGCTTGACCAAGAGGCAAATTGCAACATCAGTCTTTTAAAAATATTCTCTGCTAATTTAATCCTTCATTGTACAAAAAGGGCTCTTAAATAAACATAATTATCAGTGCATTACAACTATGCAAATTAAAGCTCTGGAACTCAAGACTGCAACCTATACTTGGGTGAGAAATGTTTATTCACAGGAGTAGTCCTATTGACATCAAAGGGACTATTAACACGATTAAAGGCCTGTGGGATGGGGTCCTTGTTCCTGCAAACCTTTACTTACATGAGTGGGTCTTACTCATGCAAGTAGTCTCATATGAGTAAAGGGTTGCAGGACTGAGCCCTTTATTTGATCTGAGTGTGTGCATATTTATATCCAACGTAAGTTGCCTTGCGTTGACCTATTTGTGCATGTATCTACACTCAGATTTGTCTTTGGCTGACATAAGCCCCCTGTTACAGTGACAGAATAAAACTACTTCCCCGAATGGCGTGGAGTCATAGTTGACCTACTGAGACTGATGCAGTGCAAATACAGATACTGATGGCCTATGTCAACCCTAACAGTCCTCCAGAAGCTGTCACATGATGCCCCATTCCCTGTGACAGTGACCCCTCATAGACACTGGAAGTCACCCTTCCCCCCTTTAAGCTCCTTCAGATGTTTTTGAAATGCCTGTTCCTGATTTCCCACCTTGGCGAGCACACCTAGCAGCTCTCTCTTGTTGTGTGGAACTGCCCAACCAAACGTGCTGGCTCCACACATTAGACACACTCCTGCTTGGAATAGACAGGAGGTTTTGGATCTCCTGGGCCTGTGGGCTCAGCTACGGATCAGCCATAGAAACATGGACATCTATGAACAGATTGCACAGGGGATGCAGGTGAAGGGCTATGACAGGGATCAGCGGCAGTGCTGTGTGAAAGTGAAGGAACTTTGCCAGGGATACCAAAAGGCCAGGAAGGCCAACACGAGATCTGATGCTGAGCCACAGACCTGCCGCTTTTACAAGCTGCATGCCATACTTGGCAGAGACCCCACCAGCACCATGCAGACCACTGTGGATATCTCGGAGAAGCCTGAGACGGAGACCTCTGCTGTGAAAAGCAAGGCAGAGGAGAGGGTAGACGCGCTGGGGGGCTCCAGTCATGCTGAGAGCAAGGACCTATTTGAGACTGCCCCACAAACTAGCCAGTCCCACCAGGCAAGCATGGATGAGCCTGATGAAAGGGAAGGGACCTTGGGTAAGTATGTATACACATTTTTCCTTGCAATGTTTAATTTTTTTAAACGGTGCCCTTCCCATCCCAAGCTACCAAGACATAGGTGTTGACTTTTCATTGTTTTATTCAAATGAGAAACGATAGTGGTACAACAAACAGAGGTATAGTTGGCATCTGCTTTTCATTCCTCTGTTGGGTTAGGTGGGGGTGGGAGGTGGGGGACATTCAGAACATTTTATTTATATATGTAGGGATGTCCCTTTTATCCTGTGACACTAACCAACCCCTGTATTCATATCCTACAAACTACTGCAATGATGTTTGTACAAAATATGCCTTGTAGGGTATCATTTAAAAACTAATAATACAGTGGTCATTAATATCATTGTAAAATACAAGTGTTAACCTTATTTCTGAAGTTATGTATTCCCTCTGCATGATGTTTATTTAAGACAAAGACAGCCTAGCCTAGGTAAAGGTGATAAATGGTCTGTCCTAGACAAAGGAATGGGGGTTTACCTCAATGTACATATTGGCCATAAACAAAGCCATTGAGCTAAACCAGTGTGGGTTGTCTTGAGCCTGAACTTGAGAGACAGAGAATTAACATGGCTCCTGCACCCCAGAAAGACACAGGAGACTGAATCCCCAGAAGGCTTTCCTGACATTGAGAACAAAGACAATTCTTTGGGAATATAAGGAAAAGAGAGTGACTTCATTTTTATCTTTCACCTAAGAAGACAAGGGAAACCCACACTTCATACTTCTATGGAAGGTCCTGGTTGAGAGACAGTCAGCCATGCTGGACAAAGTATAGTTGGTGAGAAAAACCATCTGAAATGAAGACTGTATCATGCTAGATTAAGTTTTAGACTTTTAGATGCATGTTTTCACTTTTATTTGCTTGTTAATAAACTTGTTTTATTTTTAATCTAAACCAACCCAGTGCTGTGTTTGAATTGAAGTAACTGTTAACTCCAGTTAATGTGGCAACAGGATGGGTATTGACTCTTTAAAGAAGCAAACAAGCCTTATTATTTCTCTAAGTGGTCCTGGAGAGGACTCAGGGCAGATAGTTTTGGGGCAATTCAGGACTGGAAGTGTATTGGGACCATCTTGCCAGGTGTAACCAAGGCTGGTGGAAACCCGGGTGGGGCTGTCGTGTTGTAGGCAGGTTATTGGGATCAAAGCACAGAAACAGGGCTACACAGCACACAGGACGCTGCATGCTGGTCTGCTGGCTGTTCGTGTCCATGCTATGAGTCACAGCAGCAGGGCGTTTAAGGCATGCAGGGCTATTGGGTAGGTGGTGACACAACCCCTTACTGGTCTGGATCGCACCCCAAAAACATGACATATCCTCCTGAGACATCTCAATGAAACTTCTATGGGCATACTCTGCAGCCCTCTGCTGAAGGTTTCCAGGGATGGCTGCCTTATTTCTTCCTCCACGTTAGGAAACTATTCCATGCCACTTTGTGATGAGCTTGTCTGGCAGCAATGCAGTAACCAGGCTAGCAGCATATGGACCCAAGCAGTTTCAGGATACCAGCAGTGTTCTTTGTGCCTTTGTAACCTTCAAAAGGAGTGAGATGTCTCTTCACCAGCTGTGGAAAAAAGTGTCAATATTCTGTGCCATTGCCCTATACTCATACCCATGGAATAGGGACTGAAATGTTACTGCTTCGTGCAACAGAAAATCCTTCCCCTCCTGCTCTTGCCGCTGGTGGGCTGTACTACATGGCTGGGGCTGAAGCAGAGACACGCCAAAGCTGAAGTATCAATAAGCATTTCTTACTAAAAGTGTTTATGGGAATAAGGGAAGGGAGTTTTGCGACTTATTTTTCCCTTTCGTAGTGGCTGTAAATCCAATGGCACGTTTGTCTGGTTTTTATCAGCAACTTCTGGCATGGTGGCCTAAAGGGGTGCCCCCTCCACACCTGCAGGATGCCTGACGCTGATGAGGAGAGAAAGAAGACTACGGAGCACATGTTCAATGAGAACCTGCAGGCCAGTGCTGCATTGGACTGTGAACAATGGGCCTGGAGGACCAATATGACTGACAGCATGGAGAAAGACAGAGAAGATGGGAGAAAGGCTTAGGCATCCTACCAGGAAAAGGAGAGGGAGATGCACCAGGACCATCATGGGTCATCTAAGGCAGCAAACTGGAATGCTGCAGACCCTGGTTGACCTACACATCCAGAAATCCTGGAATCCCCTCACTTGCAGTCCTTGGGTATGATTCCCAGCTCAACAAGAGATACTCACGGTAGCTGTCGTAGAGCTGACATGCTAAATAGAAAGTGTAGGAGTGGCAGCATGAGCAACAGGATGGCTAGCTGTCCCAAGTACGTGCTTCATGTCTGGAATGGGTAGGTACTTGGGGTGGCTAGCCCTTGGCGTTGCTGTGGCTACATTCTGATTTTAGTGCACTAGCTCAATAAGAGCTAGCACAAGTATATCTCCTTGAGCTGGGAAGTACATCTCCTGCTCGAAGTGTAATACTGCATCAAAACAAAACTGCCTCAGCAGCGAGTCTCAGACCCTGGGTCGACACACCGTTGCTCCCAGCGTTGCACTTTGGGGCTAAAAGTAGCAGGGTAGCTGTCCCCACTTGGGCTCGAGCCTAGGCTACGAGACTAACCCCCACTCTTCGTCATGTCTCAGAGCCCAGGCTCCAGTCCAAGCGGGAATGTCTGCACTCTTATTTTTAGCCCTGTAACATGAGCCCGAGTCCGTTGACCCGGGCTCTGAGACTTGCTGCTATTTATTTTTTTTTATTTTCAGTGTAGATACCCATAGTGTTTGTGGGCCTCAGTGTAAAATGGGGATAATAGCGCTGCCCTATTGCACAGAGGCATTGTGAGATGAATACATTAAAAACGGTGAGATGCTTGGTGGTAGGGTGCTAGGGGTCCTAGAAATATCTTATGTAGAAATAAATAAGAGAAACTGAAAAAAGATGTAGAACTCAGGAAAAAGGGAAAAAAAATCTAATGATAAAATAAATACACTGGGCCAAATCCTCAAGTGCTGTATATTGGCATGGTTCCATAGAAGTCAATGCAGCTATGCTGATTTACATCAGATGAAGAATATATACATATGGTCCAGTATATGTACAGTGTAGAACAGCTTTGCATACCAGCCTCACTTTTTAAGGGGTATTTTTCTATACCTAATTCATAGCACACTCTTCCCTTAGGTCTATATATACACAAGGCTTTATTCGTTTTTTAAAACAGAATTATCTTTTAAAAATGGGTTGAAATTTCAGAGAAAAGATTTTATGAATTTGAGCTAGATAGTTCAAGAGGTTCACAAACTCTGGACTGTGAAGTTTGCCCCTTCTTTGAAAAATGCTTTAATCATTATTTGAAACAAGAGCCAGATTGACTCAGCCTTATGTTTGAAAATATTTTACACTGAAGTTTCACATGAAAAATATCATCCAGGTTTCATTATATAAAACTGACAAAGATTTTTTTGGGCAGTGGTGGTTAATTAAAAAAAAAAAATCAGCGGATGTATCTTGCTTTTAATTAATGCTCATCATCAATAAAAAATCATTCTAATTTTTGCTTATAGTCAGCAGATAAACCTATTAAAGCCCCAGTTCAGAAAGGTACTTAAATATGTGCCTAACTTTAAGCATCTGCCTAGTTTCATTGAATCCAATGGGAGTACTCACATGCTTAAATTTAAGAACACGCTTAAGTATCCTGCTGAATTGGGGCATGGAGGTTTTCGGGTGTTCCTTTCTGGCTTCCAGGTGCTCATTTATGAATAAAAAATCCAAGTTTTTTTTTTTAAAAGAACAGTTAAGCAATATAAAGGTGTGATATTTTTGAAAACTGCCATGATATAAAAGAGTTAGCCAATAAATGGCCAAATAAAGCAATACATACTTAGGTCTAATCTTCTCTCCACTCCTCTGTGTAATTTAGAATTCCCACGTGTGGCTTTATAAACCTTATGAGAGAGAACAAATTAGCCCTTTCTTTCTAACCTTGACTAACCCTCTTCTAACACATCTTTATATTGTAGATGCCACATCTGTAGATAGCTGAACTCTTCTTTTCCTAACTTGGTTATTCTGTTACATGTGAAATGTTTTCAATCAGATTATTTGTGCTTCAGAAAAATGGTAAGAATTTATAATCGCATTAACAGAGAAAATTAATAGAAATAACTCCCCTCCCCAAAAACTTAATAGGATTTGAATTTGTTCCCTTTACAATATGGCAACAATTTTACCCACTCGGCTACACAGTCTTTGCAGCTATGAACCAGAATGTGATTCCCTTACTCATGCTGAATAGAACCTTACGTAATGAGTTGTCTCATTAGATCATAAGGTATTACTCAATAGGAGTAAGAGTATCCCAGTCTGGCCCTAAATGAAACTGTTTGGGTGTGTCTACACTGCAGCTGGGAGTGAGCCCCTCAGGGTGGGCAGACAGACTTGTGCTAACTGGGCTTGTGCTAGTGTGCTACAAATAGCTGTGTGGACGTGTGGCACTGGCTTGGATTCAGGCTTACAATCATGGCTGGAAGCTAGGCTATCTGAAATGAACTGTATTTGCTAAATAAATTGTAGTGAGTTTGGTTATACTGTACTCAGGGAAAAGCATGAACCCCAGCAGGAAGGAAATTAACATAAAACAGTTTCAAAGGGGAATATTTGTTCAGACATCCACATGATGTAGATAACCTCTAAAAGATACCAAGTGTTAGCAGCAAATGTTAAGGACTCCTTTTTTATGAGATACAATGTGGCCTACTGGATAGGGCACTGGACGGAAGTCTATTTCTTGGCTGTGCTGTGGACCTGCTGTGTGGCCTGGGGCAAGTCATTTCATCTGTCTCTTCCCTTCTGCCCTGTGTCTTATCTATGTGGTTGGAAACTCTTTGGGTAAGGGACTTTCTCACACGATGTGCAATGCCTAGTACCAGGGGCCACCAATATCATGTGGGGACTCTAGTTGCTACTGTAATGCCGATAATAATATTTGGTTTATATAGCAAAGGTTTGTAGATCAAGTCTACGAAACCTTATCCCTCACACAGGGTTAAAGAGTTCTTTGAAATGGTGAAAAAGTGTTGATAGTGATATGTACCCATGAAAAAGCAGAAGGAAACGTGAAAGGATTGTTTATTTTTAAGCAATAATGAACTTAATTAAACACATAGCTCAGTGGTTTGAGCATTGGCCTGCTAAACCAAGGGTTGTGAGTTCAATCCTTGAGGGGGCCACTTAGGGATCTAGGGCAAAATCAGTACTTGGTCCTGCTACTGAAGGCAGGGGGCTGGACTCGATGACCTTTCAAGGTCCCTTCCAGTTCTAGGAGATGGGATATCTCCATTAATTATTATAATTATTATAAATAATTAATTACAAGGTGGGTGAGGTAATAGCTTTTATTGAACCAACTTTTGTTGTCTCTCTAATATCCTGGGACCAACACAGATACAGCCACACTTAATTAAATATGATATATGCATCTGAAGAAGTGGGCTGTAGTCCACGAAAGCTTATGCTCTAATAAATTTGTTAGTCTCTAAGGTGCCACAAGTACTCCTGTTCTTTTTTCATTAAATATGGTCATTTAGGAGTACAATTCTAATTGTGCATTGGCATTTGAAATAAAGAATGAGGTAATATACAACATGCTAATGAAAGCTTTTCATGCCTGGCCTGATAAAGCTCAAGAAGACTGTGACACACGGAGAAACATTGATCCTGGGAACACCTTGTTGGGTCCTGTCGCACAACTGCCTAGAGAGAGCTGCTGAATGACAAATCTTGTGCTATGCGGGATAAAGTATGTTCTGCTCCCTGAGAGCCTCATCCATCTTAACCATTGGGATGTAGCTCACAGCCAGGCCTAGCTAGCTATGCTTATTGCAGACCTTCCATCTATCTGTATTTAGAGTCTGCTTAGCCTTTTCACTGTGTGAGTAATTTTGACTAGAAAAAAAATAATTTTAATTAAGACCAGCTGAATTGAGTTTAGGGACAATTGACGATTACAAGCATGGTCTGACAAACTGGACACATTCCAGGGGAGGCTGAATCATGAGACAAGTTATGGTATAAGCACTGCTTCCAGGCAAAGGAATACTGGGGGCCTGTGATGGGATATGTACCCTACACAAGGCAGAGTAGGTTAAATTAGGTCAATTAACCTTATATGCTGTACCTGGAGGAGAGCCAGGCATCAGTAAAGCCTAATGGAAGATGAAGTTCAGCTGGGAAGGAGAGTGTTGGGCCTGGGAGCAAGCTGGCTATAGTTGTTATATATAAGGTCCCTGGGCTGGAACCTGGAGTAGTGGGTGGATTTGGGTTCTCCTACTGGACACTGGGAAAGTGGGAAAGGACCTGGCCTTGGACCAGAAGACTGTCTGGCATGGCATGAAGACAGCTGATTTAATGGGACTTTGTTACCCTGGAAGGGGATGACTATACAGTGACCTGCCCAAAGGGTTGAATCATGAAGAGGGAGCACTGGAGCCCTATAGAGCGAGGAGGGACACCATGTGAGCTACAGTCAGAAGGGGGAGTCTCACCTGAAAGTAACTAATCCCCAATGGTGAGTAAACCCTGTTACAGGGCCCCTCTCAGAAAAAATGCTACAAGGATATTGGCAGTGGTCATTAGGAGCATGGAAAGAACCAATCAGGTGTGAGGGGCACTAGGCACTAGACTGTACTTCATTTTATGTACAAGCATATGTGCACATTTTTTAAAAACATATGCTGTGATTGGTACAAGGCTGGAAGGTGGTAGAATAGACACCTTCCCGTGTCTAGAAAATTATGGGTTGGAAGTGAAGAGGAAGGAAGAGGGCCCTCCATAATGTGAATAGGAAGGAAGTAATGGACTTGAGGAGTGAGACGTGTATGCTCCATTGACAAAGCAGCCCCAGTGGGATGAAACTTAAAAAAAGTTGGCGTGCAAGAAGTTAGATTTTCGCAGCTGCAGCTTGGCTGTAAACAGGGGACATATTTTTCCTGCTGAAGAGGGCATAGTGCTTAAGTGGGCTAAGCTCTGGTATCAGAAGGAGCTAAACCCAGTGCAACAACACTAGTGTGGTAAGAACTGCTGAGTTGCTCTTTAGTACTCTGAGGAGCAAACAAAACATTAGTGCAAAAAAGAACTTCTACACCACATGTGTCAAACTCAAGGCCCGCGGGCCACATCCGGCCCGCCATACAATTATATCCGGCCCGCGAAATCGTTTTATATATCTGTTTTTAATGGCCCTGTGATATGACGCCCCAATAACACACACTACAAATCCCATGATGCAGTGCAATTGCCGCCAACGGCAAGCCGCGGTTCAAGTTCGCGGTCTGTTGATGTATACAACGCTAATATCAAATCAAAGCTAGACCCCAACAATGGCCAAGAGAAAAATTGATTCTGAAAACCGAGGCTTTCAAAGCCGGTGGGAGAATGAGTATATGTTTACTGAAATTGCAGGTAAACCAGTGTGTCTCCTTTGCGGGAGTAATATCGCTGTAATGAAGGAGTATAACCTAAGACGGCACTACGAGACGAAACATGAGAACAAATTCAAAAACCTGAGCGCAGGACAGAAGCTACAAAAGGTAGAGGAGTTGAAGAAGAATTTGACATCCCAGCAGACGTTTTTCACCAAAGCAAAATCACAAAGTGAAGCTGCTGTGAAAGCAAGTTTCATTGTGGCCGAAGAGATCGCCAAATCAGGACGGCCGTTTACCGAGGGGGAATTCGTAAAGAATTGTATGATGAAAGTGTGCGACGTCCTTTGTCCAGATAAAACGCGAGCGTTTGCAAATGTAAGCCTCAGCAGAAACACTGTTGCTAATCGGGTTTGTGAGATGGCGACTGATTTGAAAACACAGTTGATTGAAAGAGCAAAAGATTTTGTTGCATACTCCCTTGCCGTGGATGAAACTACTGACGCGACTGACACTGCACAGCTGGCGATATTTATCCGTGGTGTGGATTCCAATTTGTGCGTAACAGAGGAAATACTGGACATTAAATCGATGCACGGGACAACGAAAGGAGAAGACATCTTTGGAAATGTATTTCAAAGTGTAACCGACATGAAACTGCCGTGGGAAAAACTCGTTGGACTTACAACAGATGGCGCACCTGCTATGTGTGGTGAAAAAAATGGACTGGTGGGAAGGATGCGCTCAAAGATGCGGGAGGAGAACTGTGCCGGTGAGTTGACAGTGTATCACTGCATCATACACCAGGAATCGCTGAGTGCTAAAGTCCTAAAAATGGATCATGTGATGAACACTGTAACACAAACCGTCAACTTTATCAGAGCCCACGGTTTAAATCACCGCCAATTCCAGTCTTTTCTGTGGGAAATAGATAGCGAGTTTGGCGATATGCCATATCATACGGAGGTCCGGTGGCTAAGTCGGGGAAAAGTTCTCAAAAGACACTTTGAGCTGCGAGAGGAAATCTGCCAGTTCATGGACAGTAAGGGGAAAGACTGCACAGTTCTGCGGGATGAAAAGTGGAAATGTGAGTTGGCGTTCCTGGCTGACATAACGTCGCATCTTAGCGCTTTAAACCTTCAACTCCAGGGACGGGAGCACATAATAACCGATATGCATGATGCAGTGAAGGCATTTCAAGTGAAGCTGCGCTTATGGGAGACACAAATGCACCAATGCAACTTGTCTCACTTTCCCTGTTGCCAAGTAATACGGAACCAAGAAAGTGCCCCAGTTTTCCCAAATGCCACCTTTGCTGAAAAACTCAGCGCGCTGCGCACTGAGTTCGCACGGCGCTTCAGTGACTTTGAGGCACAGAAAAGTAACTTCGAGCTGCTTCGCAACCCATTTGCAGTCGATGTGGAAACCGCACCTGTAGAAATGCAGATGGAGCTGATAGAACTGCAATGTAACGGGACACTGAAGGCAAAGTACGACACTGCGGGGCCAGCACAGTTCACTCGCTTCATTCCTGAAGCGATGCCGCAGCTCCGCCAACATGCGGCTCGAATCCTGTCCATGTTTGGCAGCACATATCTGTGCGAGCAGCTGTTCTCTGTGATGAAAATTAACAAAACGTCACACAGGAGTCGCCTCACTGATGAACACCTGCAATCGATCCTGAGAATCTTCACAACACAGAACCTAACCCCAAACATAAACGAACTTGTTGCAAAGAAAAGACTCCAAGTATCAGGCTCTGACTAAATAGGACAAGAAAATGGAATGTTATGATTTGTTATGATTATACTTTTGCTTTAAATTCAATTTTTTATTTATATTTTCAGATTTTTTAATATTCCAGCATGTACAGATTTTGAATGTATTGTATTGACAGGATATTTTTTTATGAAGAGCAAAATATTTTAAGTTGAAATGTATTTATTTTGGAATGATATCCTGTATTTTGGTTCATATTAATGGTTAAAAAACATAAATATTTAGTCTGTTAAATAAATGGTTATACTGTTCGGCCCGCGAGTTTTGAGTTTTGGCCCCCTGTGCAATTGAGTTTGACACCCCTGTTCTACACAGATTCACCCTACAGCTTGGTAAGGCAAGTAGGAATCCCAGGGGATCAGCAGGGCCCATAAACTAATGTAGTTGGAGAAAAACTGTATGTGCTACAAATGCAGAAATAGATACACCAGCAAAAGATTTAGTGTTATGTGACTTAACAACAAGATAACGGATTCTGCGAGACTGTAGGTCTGTAATGGCCGTAGAGTGCAATGGCCCAGTCTTGGCTTCCTACTCGTTCAGGAAAAGGCAGGTTCTTTCATTCAAATTAAAAACAAATACTATGAACGAAGAAACATTGATCTTGTATTTCTGCCTTATTTCTTCTCCCTTTCCTATTTCCCCAATTCTCAGATTCATTTCATACACCCCTCCAGCTTTTCCTTTTGTTCCTTTTCTCCTTCCTCACTCCGAATTGAGTCATGTTTCCCCATTGTCTACTCTTTCCTTATTTGCACTTATTCTCTTTCCTTAATTTCTAGTTTTGCTTATATTTTCTCTGTCTTTCTGCTTCTCCATTTATCTCTCTCTCTCTCTCTCTCTCTGGGTGTGGCTTTGATCTCTCTCGAAGGCTCTGCTTTGTACTACCTTTGGGCAGATCCTCTGCTGGTGTAAATTGCCATAGTTCCATTGACTGCCCCAGGTGAGGATCTTCTCGACTGTCTCTGCAGTATTCACCCTTTCACTTCCTTGTTACTATTGTCTTCATTCTCCTCTCTCAATCTGCGCCTCTTTCTTTCTTTTTTCTATTTTCCTTTTCTTTACAGAAATATTTGCTCACTCCTACTGCAAAGACAACTACTAGATTGCTTTAGAAACACCTGGGATACTGGGAACAAGTTCAGGCAGCTCTCAGGAAGCATATAGCATGTGGTCTTCCATAGTTTTTGAACCAAATAGAACAGGAGTGGGCAAACTACGCCCCGCGGGCGGCACCCAGCCCGACAGCCATTTTAATCTGGCCTTTGAGCTCCCGCCAGGGAGCAGGGTCGGGGGCCGCTCCACACGGCTCCCAGAAGCAGAGGCATGTCCCCTCTCCGGCACCAATGCATAGGGGCAGCCAGGGGGTTCCGCTCTGCACACTGCCACCTCCCCAAGCGCAACCCCCACAGCTCCCATTGGCCAGCTGCAATGGGAACTACAGGGGCGGTGCCCGTGGACAGGGTGGCGTGCAGCAGAGCCTCCTGGCCACACCTCTGCATAGGAGCCGGAGGGGGACATGCCGCTGCTTCTGGGAGCTGCATGAGGTAAGTGCCGCCTGAAGCCTGCACCCCTGAGCCACCTCCTGGTTCCCCAACCCCCTACCCCAGCCTTGATCCCACTCTGAACCCCTCGGTCCCAGCCTGGAGCAACCTCCTGCATCCCAAACTCCTCATCCTGAGCCCCACCCCAGAGCCGGCACCCCCAGCCAGAGCCCTTACTCCCCCCTATGCCCCACCCCCTGCTCCAGCCCTGATCCCCCTCCTGCCCTCCAACCCCCTTGGTCTCAGCCTGGAGCACCCTCCTGCACCAGAAACCCCTCATCCCCAGGCCCACCCTGGAGCCCGCACCCCAACCCCAATTTTGTGAGCATTCATGGCCCACCATACAATTTCTATACCCAGATATGGCCCTCGGGCCAAAAAGTTTGCCATCCCTGAAACAGAACATACAGCTCCTCATGACCATGAGGAATGCCTCCTAGATCATACAATTCTGAATTATGGCTTTGCAAGGCATAATTTAGCAGGCAGCAATGCTATCACAAGCCCTTCTGATAGAACTTTAGCCAAAACATTGCAGGCTATGATTCCATCCGTCCTCACAATCTCAGGAGAGTCAGGCTGCCCATCATAGGTACACTTCATCATAGCATCCGAGTTCCAAAGGACACGGCTCAGATGAAAATCCTATTTATGCTGAGTCAGTAGTTGAATAGGAGATCTCCAAAGAGCAGCCAGGTGCTGCAGGAAGGATGTTTCGCATTCAGCTGCTGGCAATCGTTTCTTTGATTCAGTACATGACCCACCATGGAGTTTACAGGTTCTTGTGCTACAGGTATTACTGCCTTTCAGATGTGAGATAAAATCAAGTATACTGACAACTAGAACTCATTTCTTGTTCCATGTCAAAGACTAGTAGTGTTGCCTCTCGTTAACTTAAGGCAACATTTCGTCTTGGGCAATTGCATTTTACTTAGTTAAGTCCCATTATATTTTCAATTGGAAAAAATATTCATTGCTTCCTGTCTTAAAATGCTGGGTGGTACTCGTGATCAGTTTCTCTCTTTCCACCAATGGCAGCATTTCAATGGTGAATTAAATGATCCCTGTGCATAGACTGAATCAGTTACAAAAATGTTGTAAAGCACTTAGGGTGAAAGATCATTGTATTAATGTAAGGGCATTATTATTATGGAGAAGTAATACACATTATGGAGAAGTTAAGAGTTTACAGTGAAACCTAGATTCCACAATCCCTATTATCTTACTTTCCCTTAGACCTTAGTTCCTCCTATACCACTGACATGGTGGCAATGCAGTTCCTCCATTGATTATGGTCACTCACTAGTTGTGGTACTTCTTCCCAGGTGATGCCAGCACATTCAGTATCCTCTTTCTCTGTCTTCTGTCAGTTCTTCCTTGGCCTTTCTCACTTTCTCTTTCCTCCTTCAGGTACCCAATTCAATGCTTGCTTAGCACGTCTCCCATCTTCTATATTTTATACGTGTCCCACCCACCTGAGCCTTCTTTCTTTGATGACATTTTCGAACATGTCCTTCTGGGTCAGATCCCTCACACTTGCATTTGTTGTTTTGTCTTTCCATGATTTTGTGTAATATTTTCCTTGGCCATCTGTGATGGGCAGCCTCTAATCTCTTTTCAGAGGGGTAGCCGTGTTAGTCTGGATCTGCAAAAAGGACGAAGAGTCCTGTGGCAACTTATAGACTAACAGACGTATTGGAGCATAGGCTTTTGTGGGTGAATACTCACTTCATGAGCCACTGTCATTGTCCAAGTCTTTGCTTGGTACAGTAGTGTGCTCAGTACAATTGCATGATATAATCTGATCATTACTTTGGGGTCTGTCTGAAAAAATGTGTTTGCTTTTCCTAATCTTGTATGAATATGTTCATTGGAGCCACATTTAAATGTCATCACACTCCCCAGATAGCAGAACTCTTCTATCTGTTTGATTTCTTTTCCATTCACGTACACCTTTGCATCTGTTGTCCAGTTTCCTACCTTCATAATTTTGGTTTTCTCAGCATTTGTTTTCAGTGTTCTCTGTTATCTGCTCATTAGTACAGTGCTAAGAATGAGGGGCATTTGACATTTTGGAAAACAGATGTTTGGGTGGGATTTTCAAAAGTGACCAAGCAAGTTTGGAGCACAAGTCCCTTGGCATTTCTAGGGATCTGACTTGTGCTCTTGGCTTACTCAAACTTTTGAAGTGCCTAACCTTGAGCTATTAAAAAAATTAAAAACAAACAAAAACCCTAATGGGAAAGAATGGAGAGTGCACGAGCCTGCTGGTGATTGATAAAGTACATGATACTGCATGACTAGGCTTTTAAAAAATATATAGTTAAAAATCCCCCCACTTGGATATCTCATGAACCTGGGGTCCATAGGAATCTGAATAGACTAGACTATCTTGGTATTTATGGTATATTTGTGTTTTCCAGGCTGTTATGCTCAAGAGAACCATTTTTGGGGCAAAATGAGAGTTGGGTCTTCTGGCATTTCAGTTCCTGGATGGTGGCAATACCAGTTCTCTTGTTACATTGGCATCATGAAGTGCCACTGGGAGCTATTTCTACGTCTGTGGAAAAGCAAACACAAATCTGAATCCTATGGTACATATTAAACCCTACTCTACAAGGAGCTAGATTACAAGACAAATGTGCTGTCTTTTGCAAAGCACAATTCATCTCTCCGTTTTCATTCACAGGAACAGAAGTTAATGGTGCATTGGACAATGGCAAGTTCAGATAATGGCATCATCAAGAGCCTTCCAGCATTAATCACAAACACAGACTTTGTCAAACATATTTCAGCGTGACTCTGGGGGAAGCTAGGGAAACACTTTGAACATTGCACTGAAAGGCATTCAGTGGAAATGTATGATTTCCAGAAATGTCACAAATCACAAGTAGAACAAAGACCATATAATTGCTGTGTTGACCAACAATCAAGTTGTGTCTATTGCCGCCAGCTGGTTAGGTTTTAAAGGAAAGCAGTGTAAGATTCATAGCATCATGTGGCATGCATGCCAGTGAAGTGAAAAGCACGTCACACATACCTCTTGGGCAATGGTAGCCTGTTATGTTTATTAAGGTTATGCCATGACACTGCTAGTATGCTATGTGGAAAGCAGGAGTGATTACTCTTTAGCTAGGGATTTCCCTTTCTTTCGAGGAACGCCTTACAACTTTAACATTTGTGTGACTCTTTCATTAGGAACAACAGTCATTTTATGATGGTTTGTGTCAGTCAATACAGATTCTACTTTAAATGTATTTCTCACTTATGCCAATTACTCTTCGGCTAGATTGCAAACCATTTTTAATAAGTCATTTTATATTGCAAATAGGGTTGCCAGTTGTCCGGTTTTTGTCTGGAACGCATGATGGAAAAGGGACCCTGGTGGCTCTGGTCAGCACCCTGACTGGGCCCTTAAAAGTCCGCTTGGCGGCGCAGCGGGGCTAAGGCAGGCTCCCTGCAGCTCCCAGAAGCAGCAGCATGTCCCCACTCAGCTCCTACTCATTGGGGCAACCAGGGGGCTCTGCACACTGCCCCTGCCCAAAGTACTGTCTCCGGCTCCCATTGGTCGGGAAACACGGCCAATAGGAGCTGTGGGGGTGATGCCTGCAGATGGGGCAGTGTGCAGCGCCTCCTGGCTGTGCCTCTGCATAGGAGCTGCTGCTTCCAGGAGCTGCTTGAGATAAGCGCCGCCCGGAGCCTGCACCCTCGACCTCCTCCCGCACCTCAAACCCTTGCCCCAGCCTTGATCTCCCTCCCGCCCTCTGAACCCCTCAAAAGCCCAAGCTTGGAGCCCCCCTCTGCACCCCAAATCCCTCATCCCCAGCCCCACACCAGAGCCCGCAGTCCCAGCGGGAGCCCTCGCACCTCAACTCCCTGCCTCAGCCCAGAGCCCCCCACACCCTGAACCCCTCATTTTTGGCCAGACCCCGGAACCCACATCCCCAGCCCAGAGCTTGTACCCCCTCCACACCCCAGTCCCCTGCCTCAGCCTGGAGCCCCATCCCATACTCCGAACCCCTCAGCTCCATCCCACCAGCCCAGAGCCCCCTCCTGCACCCCAAACCCCTCACTCTGTCCCCACTCCAGAGCCTGCATCCACAGGTGGAGCCCTCATTCCCTCCTGCATCCCAACCCACTGCCCCAGTCCGGAGCTCATTCTCGCACCCTGAACTCCTCATGTCTGGCCCCACCCCAGAGCCCACACCCCCAGCCAGAACCCTCATTTCTTCCCGCACTCCAACCCCCTGAGCCAGCCTGGTGAAAATGAGCAAGTGAGTGAGGGTGGGAAGAGCGAGTGACCGAGGGAGGAGGGATGGAGTGAGTGGGGGGTGGGGCCTCGGAGAAGGGGCAGGACGGGGTGGGGCCTCAGAGGAGGTTGGGGCAGGGGGTGGGGCAAGGTTGTTCAGTTTTGTGTGAGTAGAAAGTTTTCAACCGTAATTGCAAAGCTTTACAGAATGTCTGTGAACTTGAAATAAATCCAGTGGGCCAAATTCTACTCTTTTACATGCTCACAACCACACTGAAGTAAATGGGGTTACGCTTGTGTAACTAAGAACGGAATTTGGCTCTGTAAAGGAACATAGATTGCATTGTAAATTAGACTTTGATATCATATGGAACCATAGCAAATATTCTAAGATAGGACCAGCCCAGACTTCAGTGTCAAACGTCCAATAATTTACCGTCTGGCTGGCCAGCTCAAATTTTTTTGGAGACAGTTAAAAATAAAAAGCTGAGATTGAACTGTTGTGTTATGTACTCATTTTTTTTATTATTATTTTTAATGTCCTCCTTACCTACTGACCATTCCTTCTGCAGGGAGAGGCAGGATGCAATTGGTGAAGGGCAAACTTCAAAAGAGATTGGGGAGTTCAGATCAGATAAGCACCTGAAAGTCTGGATATTCAGACAACTATAAGAAAAATTGGGGTCTGCAGAACTGGCCTGGAAATGTTGCAAGATCTGGCTTTCTTTGGGGATATTTCTGTGACTTTCCATTTCCAGTCGGTCCGGCATAAGCATAGCTTGTCTTGTGGTATTTCATTTGGTTTCTGATGCAGGGGAAACCTAGGGTGACCAGATACCAAAGACGAAATATCGGGACGCCGGGGGGGGCGGAGCAAAAAAAAAAAAGCTGCCAGAGCCCCGCCCCCGCCCCAACCCTCTGGAGCCTCTGGCTGCCCCCCGGCTCTGCAATCAGAGATGCAGCGCTCGGTTGCTCCTCTGCCCTAAAAACCAGCCTCCCTCCCGGCACGGGCTTGTCCCGCCTCTGCACTCAAAGGCTGGTGCAGGAGGCAAAGTCCCAGGGGGTGGGGTCGGGAAGGCCGCAGGAGCAGGGGGCAGCGAGAACCCACCCGGGGCCGAGAGATTCCCGCAAAGGAGGCACAGATCCCCCCCTTCCCCACCCTGTAACTGCCATAAGCTCCAGTGAATAAACACTTGGGGGGAGCGCTCCCCCCTTGGTGTGTGTGGGACTGCCGAGCCGAGCCACTTCCTTCTTCCCCCGCCGCCTCCGCTCCACTCACGGGCGGGAGGTTTCGGGTTACAGCGCCCGCACCCCAGACCCCCCACAGCCGCCGCGCCAAGAGAGAGGCGCAGACTCGGAGCAACTGCCCGACCCCCCTCCTTCCATCCCCCCTCCACACATCCCTCCTCCGCTGGCCTCCAGGCGCAGCTGCTGTACCGCACCACTCTCTTAATCTTCATGGCGGCCGCGCCACACACGCTGGTGTCCGGCCTCCCTCCAGCGCTTGCGCCGCCGCCATACAGCTGATCAGCGGGCAAGCGGTGTGCGTGGGGAAGAGGCGGGGCCAGGGGAGCTATCCAATCGGGGAAGGAGGGGGTGGAGTCGGGGCGGGGAGGGGGCGCGAGCCGGAGTGGAGGGCAAAAATTGCTTCTTTGTCCAGTGTCCCGACCAAACATCGGTCGGGACGCGGGACAAACAAGTAAATATCGGGACAGTCCCGATAAAATCGGGACGTCTGGTCACCCTAGGGAAACCCAGTGGAGAAGAGGTATGCAAAGAACTGCCTTTAGCTTTAGCACTCCCTCTTGTGGACTGCTGAAAAATCCACCCACGCTGCCAGAAGTCATATATATGTAACTTTTATTGATAGGTAGAGTTGAAATGGAATTGTCCTCCTCTTGCACACATTCAGATCAGTCTAATTGATCACAATGGTCCATTCTGGCATTTAAAAATCTATGAATTCGGGAGAGGAAAACCCAAGGAAGATTTGTGTTTCATAAAAACTTCAGTACTTTTGTAAGAGATTTAAATATATATATTTGAGAAGCTTTTTGGTAAAAAAACAAACAAACAAAAAAAACCCCCACAAAAACATGTAAGTCAACTGGAACTCCATGTTCATATCCAAACCTAGAATATGGCCCAATATAGTATCAGAGGTGAAAACCACTATTTCCCTTCAAAACTCTGCAAGGTTTTCAACTAGGAAATGAAAGTTTAAAAGATTCTATTTGTGCCTTCCCAGTTCACCCCCTTGCCTTCTATCCAGAGGTGGAACTGTAAATACTTTTAAAAAAAGTTGGAAAGGATATAAAAAATAATGTTTCAGAGTTTAATCCAATCTCTAACAAGTAGGAGTTAGCAGAAGACTTCCCTGGTAACATTATCTCAAGTCTGCCTAATGAGAGGTGTCTTGAAACTTCATTTGAAGCAGTTGATGCTGGCCATTGTTGCTGTCAGGATACTGGTCTAGCTGGACCATGGATCTGATCCAGTCTGGCAATGCCAGTGTTCCTCTGTTATTGTTGAGCACAAGTGGTGTGCTCAGTGTATACATAGAATAACATATAGGGACCGATGCTACAGCTCTTACTCACTTGAGAAATCTCACTGATGTCAATGGGATGCAGTTTTGTCTGTAAACCTTGCCGATGTGTCTGGTGGTGGCCAGGGAGGCAAGGGGCTCAGAAAAGGAGGTACCAAGCACCATAAATAGGTACTGTGGGCAACATCCAGGGCATTACGAAACCAGCCATTCACCATTTGGCTTGTCATGAGGGCGGGGGGAAGTAGGGGGAGAGTGAAGTGTATTCCGGGACTGATTTACAAAGAGACTCATGGGCTCCTGAAGGTATTTTGGGGGGCTATTTGCATGAATAGGGACTGTGCATGTGAGTAAGAGTTGTAGGATTGAGCACCTGGTTCCTGTCCCAATTATTAAAACCTAAGGCCCTGGTCCTGCAGTTGGATCTCTGCAGGCGATCCCTTGACTTCAGCAGGGCTCTGGGCAAGCGTAGAGGGTCTGCCCATGCAGATCAGATGGCAGGAGCTGAGTTTAAATTTGACAGATGAAAGAGTTCAGACTTGTAATACTCGGATTTAGGTGACGTAAAAACATGTACAGGTAGCAGCGTGCCACTGCGCTGGACTGGTAATGATCTGTTTGAACAGTGCATAGGTTGCCATCCAGATCTCCCGCGATAGAGGCTTGGCAGTATTTCTTTTATGATTCCTGACCCTTGTTCTACATTTTTTTGTATGTGTTTTCATTTAAAAAGTATTAAGAACAACTTGGCAACATTATTTGGCTCTGCTAAATGCTGCAACAGTTTAATCCAGATTTTATTATACTGGGACTTTATAGTCACTCATTTTATATAATAAAGTAGGAATAAGTGAACCTCAAGGAGTTTGAGGTTTTGCAGACCTCTCAAATTAATTTGAGGGTTCACTGAGTTAGCATGGATTTATGAACCTTTTCCCTCTGTAACTTTAATCCACTTCTTTCTCCAAGGGTGATTCAATTTTAAAGATGTTTTTGTAGCTAAAAGAGAGGCCTGGGCTATGTGTTAGGGGATAGCACATTCCCCAAAAACTATGCTGGCACAAATAAGTGCCCTACACATCGTAATTAAGATGTATTTTTAAATTAAATGTCTCTTCCTTCCCTTCTCTGCTCCTTTTCTTTCATACTCAGTCAGTGTTTAATTTTCATTATGCCCACTCTTGGCTCCACATTCACTATCTTTCCCCCCTCGTTTTCTTTTTTTCCTGTCTTCCTTTTTGCTCCTTTTTTAAAAAACAGTCTCTCCTAATAACCTAATAACATTCAGGCTGGTCTTTTAATACCATACTGTTCATGTGGGCTTTAAAAAAAAAAAAAAAAAAAAGGCAAAATGAATTCACCCAGCCTGACTTTTACAGGACCAATGTCAACTGTTAGAGCTCAAGTTCGCAAGAGGCTTAAACACATATCAATGAGACAACTCACGTGCTTAAAATGGGGGTATGCTTAAGTACCTTGCTGAATCAAGGCCTTGAAGAGGGACTTTCTAACTGGGAGTAAACCTGCAAAACAGACTGATTTAACAGAATGTTACTTAGTCATTTCAGCATCCCCTTCAAAAGGATCACCTAGATACCTGTAAGAGGTGATGTTGACAATTCAGAAGGTGGCACTTTTTCCTCTGAGGGAAGGCTGACCCAATGCCCCACCATAGTACTAGAGGGCTTTGTACGGGCAGGATAAGACCATGGGCGGTGTGTGAATCCCCCGCTTGGGGAAGCTAGCGCCCGTCCCTGCCCCTTCCGCCCTAGGCTCCGTCCCTACCCCACCCCTCAACATTCCTACTAGCCTTAACATTGTCCTTTAAATAGAGTGCATAGAAGATATGTTTGTACATCATTTGCTGTTATCCCGCTAGCTATTTTACCTACTTATTTATCAATAATTGCCTGTCAAGTAAAACTGCATCCTTTGTTGCCAACAGTCATATGTTACAGAATCATTAGAGAAACACTTTGAAGTTTCCACATGAGGAAGAAAGCCACAGGGCACTGGTCAGTCATATGTTTTGTTTCTTAAAGTATTTTTAGAAACCAACATAATAAACTAAACTGTCAATGAATAGGGCAAAAGCAGATATTGACCTATAATGACGTAGAGATTAGCGCACCAAATTTTCCCTTCAGGGAGAAAAGAAAGTGGAGTTTTGGGGTGTTTTTTGGAAATTTTTTCTCCCTCAAGTTAATAAAGTAATAGATTGTTCAGATCTATTAGGACATTCAGGCCATTTCCTTGCAGGACTGGATTGTTCCTTATCTTATGGCACAATTACTAGTATTTTCCCCAGTCTATTTTTATTTGTCCCAATCAGTGGGGGCTTCAGTTACTACCCTTGGGATGCCATCTGTAAAACCTGCAGGAGGAGGCCACAGAAGAGGAAAGGAGTGGAGACCCCTGTTGGCAAGGAGAGGAGGGCAAGGTTAGCCTGTGGAATGAAGAGGAGGTTCTGTCTCTGCGTATCATCCAAGATCTAGGGGATCTGATGAGGTAAAGGGACATCTGCACAAAGTTCCTGTGATTCTGCACTGGCTTTGAGGAAGATGTCTCTGAATCGTCCCTTGAATGGGCTTCCCCAGGCCAGAGGAGGCTCTGCTCAGAAGTTAATGTAACCTGAAGCTACTTTAAATTCCTAATCAAATTTAAGCATAACTTTAAGCATGAGTAGCACCATCAGCTTCAAATGAGACTTCTCATGTACTTAAAGTTACACATGAACTTAAGTGCTTTGCTAGATCAGGGTTGAGCTGTGGGTGGATTTATTGCTGAGTAAGGGAACATGTGTGGGCTGTAGGTTAATGCCAAACTGAACCCTCAGTATCATCTGTGAATTTCATTAGCATGCTGTTTACTCCTTCTATGTCATGACTAAAGGTGTTAACCACACACAGCAACTCAGAATTTATTAGAATTTATGAGAATGGAGAAATATTTTTTTTTAAAAAATCACGTACAATTTCCCACAGGGATGAGGAATGGGGGACATCATTTTGTCAGCAGAAGTCGCCCTGTATGTGTTTTAGTTCTGGAAGATACTCAGATACTGCAATGGGGTGGGGGAGGGGGGATGTGTATAGGAACCTATATAGAACAGAATTCAATAGTATATTACCCAGCACTTGGCCTAACACTGAGCTCTGTGGTATCATGATAGAAACTGGCCCTGTGTTTGCTACATTGCCAATTAACATTCCTCTTTCTTTAATATCCTACAGCCACTTTTCATTCCACATTGTTCCCATATAAGTTGATTTGAGTTAATTTTGGAAGTAAGATTTCATGAGACACCCTATAGCAAATGTTTTATTTAAATGGAATATACCTGTAATATATCTCCTACTTTTTGCACCGATTTTGTTATTGTGTCAAAAAAACAAAACAAAAAAACAAAAAAACACAATCAAGTTTTTCTGGCAAGACTTTTTATGCTGCTTATTGCTCAATATTCTGTTATTCTCCAGATGTTCAATGATTTTTTTCTTAATATTTGTTCCAATATTTTCTGGAGGCAGCTGTTATGTTTATGAGATGGTAAATTCTGAGACCATTCAATTTACTAGTTTACTTCTTGTAGAGCCCAGATGCCCACACTAAAATCAGGGTTTTAAGCACAATGCATACACATACTAAGAGACAGATCAAAGTCCCCATCCTAATAAGGAATGTTCTGGGCTTGTTTGGATTATGTTAATTGTGGAAACCCCCTATTCTACCACGTCAGTGTTATATGACAATGAGATCAGTAGTCCCCCAAAAGCAAGATAACCCAGAAATGTTTACCCCTTTGCATTCACCATCCCCTAAGGACATGTTCTTAGACATAAATTCCACCATGGCACTTTCTAGAGTTTGCAAGCCTCAGATAACAAGAGATCCTCTCTTTGCAAAGTAAGAGAAACTTCAGTCACAATGACAATGAAGTCCAGCCTGAAATACAATGTAGTCACAAACTTGCCTGTCTTGATCACCTCAAGAATGTCCTTTAACTAAGGCTTCACCTGTACTGCAGGCCTGGTGTGTGATTTGCAGTTTATGTAGATGTAGCGGTGCTAGCTTTAATCTAACTAGCTCACTAGAAAGAGCAGTGAGGTGGCGTGGGCTGTACACGACTGCCTGGCATTCCTGGTTGTGTACTTACTGAAGCCTGCCCTGCAGCATCCTACCTGCTATGATTAGCAAACTAGCTAGATTAGAGCTAGTGTGGGTACATCTAGCATGTGCTCTTGCAGTGTAGATGTAACCTCAGGTTGTTAGATGCAGAGAAGCTGGGGGAGGGTAACTGAATGACCTCTATTTCCTGTTATCCTAGAGTTTTGATATTTCTCCCACCAGGTGCCCTAGCAGCCTGTCTAAACAGGGGCTCTAGGCAGTCACAACTAACAGCTACACTGGCTCCATCAGTCCCTGAACTAGTTCCTTCAGTATCTTCCAAATGGGCAACAGCCAAATGATAATGTTTGATCATAACCTCCTGTTCTATGGCCTGATTAGCCCTGGGTGGAGACCTTCAGTTTTGCCTCAAAGGAATCAGCAAGAGTTTGAAATTGCCAGAGTCCTTTGAGACTCAGATAGCAAACACTGAACATGGCATTACAAATAAATTCAAATTTTTAAGATAGGGACACTCTCTTTTTTGAGATCCACAAATAGTAAACTCCAGGTGGTGGGTGATGAAGCGCATAAATAACAACACAATATGAGGAATATCTTGTTTTAACTTGGCTTGCATACCATTTCGATAGTCCATGTTCACCGCTGTACCATCTGAATTCAGGCTAACCAGTTTTGATCTGAGCTCTTTGGCCTGGATCACAACAACTTCTACCGCATTTTATATTCCCCGCATGATACCATCAGCTCTCCCAGATTTCAAATCTGCTAGGTCAGCAAATGGAGAACAAGATTTCCATCCTAGACAAATCTGATGTATGCTCACTTTTTCTCAGTTACAGAACTGTCAGTGGATCCATCAGCAAGCAAACTCATAAGCCTAGCTATCTGGGTATGCATTTCTGACACCATTTGCTAAGAGACTTTGCAATTGCCTCTATACAGTCTCTCATTCTGTGGGTGCTAACATAGTTTGACCCAAGATTAAGGCAAGTACTCAGAGTATTTCCAAGGTCTGCAAGTTGCAGAGTATTTAAATATCTCTAAAGTTGAAATCATGTATAGTGACTATGTTAGCTGTGCTAAACAAGATGGCAAATGCATGGATCTCCTGATGTTTCCTTTTACAAAGCAAGCTTGTTTTTTGTGGGCCAAGTGACATATTTTCTGCTGTTATGCATTTTATACAAGCAGCAGAGCAGTTATATAACTGTGGAAAGCAAATTCTAAATGTTGGTGTTTCATCCACTTTTAAGAGGGCAGTCCTTATAATAAAGCATCTAATACTCTGCTAATTACACAAAACATTTAATGTTTCTGACATTAAACTTAAAGATATCAGCATTTTCAGCCCCAAATGTTCAAAAATCATGCATCAGGACCCCCCAAAATCATGAACTTGGCCTAAAAATCATGAAATTTTGGGAGCTTTTCATTGGCCTTCTGGTTTTTTTTCCGCTTGAGTCATGTTTTCACATTTAGCTCTGTCACCACGAGGCATAGAAACTTGCTTTTCTTTTAATGAAAGCTGAAATTCTCACCTAATGACTTGCCTCGTAGAGCTGAAAAATACCAAATATCATGAGATTTGCAATAAAATCTTGAGAGTTGGCAATAAGCTTGCCAGGAACTCTGGAAAATTTCTTATATTCCTTAGTATATTCTTCTATGGGCTTTGTTTGTCTCAGAGTTTTGCACACTGCCCTCTGATGGTTTGGGCTGATGAGTTTTTTCTTTTTTTGACCCCACTTTCCCCAGCAAAATGTTTTAATCAACCAGGTCCCCATTCATATAGTTTTTATACAAATATCTTTCATATTATTTGAGATTAAGTGAAGGATTGATTTGCAAATTAAACTGCTTGGTCCAGGCAGCAGCAGCAGCAGCTAAGTTTGCAATTAAAAGGCTATAACAAATATTAGAGAGAGGACATTTTCCTCCTCAAATCAAGTTAAATGACAGTGTGTTTTACAGCAACGGAAAGTAATGAAATTGTACCTTTCTTTCTTTCTTTCTTTCTTTCTTTCTTTCTTTCTTTCTTTCAGAAGCCCTACTGTGGCTTGGTAAATTAAACTGCCTTTGAACCATGTGTGATTTGTAAGCTTTATTCTCCCTCATCAAATCAACTGTTGCTGTTAAATTTGCAAGGCTCTAAAAGTTGTTATACAGCTTGCTCTGGCTTGGTTGGAAAAGTACAGTTTGTTTTTTTCCCTGCTATTCTGGCCTTTGAACTATCTGACTATAGCTGAAAAGTCCAGACGCAATCTGTCTTCTCCCAGTTACTATACATCTCTAATCAGAGCATTAACACAGAACATACTCAAACTGAAACTTGGCATCAGACATGCTCATCTCTGCACTTCTCCCTGGTTCCAATCCCTTCTCCCAAAATATTACTCATATGGCTGACATTGGCCCCGCCCCTCCTTTCATAGAATCATAGAATATCAGGGTTGGAAGGGACCTCAGGAGGTCATCTAGTCCAACCCCCTGCTCAAAGCAGGACCAATTCCCAACTAAATCATCCCAGCCAGGGCTTTGTCAAGCCTGACCATAAAAACCTCTAAGGAAGGAGATTCCACCACCTCCCTAGGTATCCCATTCCAGTGCTTCACCACCCTCCTAGTGAAAAAGTTTTTCCTAATATCCAACCTAAACCTCCCCAACTGCAACTTGAGACCATTGCTCCTTGTTCTGTCATCTGCCACCACTGAGAACAGCTGAGCTCCATCCTCTTTGGAACCCCCTTTTAGGTAGTTGAAGGCTGCTATCAAATCCCCCCCTCATTCTTCTCTTCTGCAGACTAAACAATCCCAGTTCCCTCAGCCTCTCCTCATAAGTCATGTGCTCCAGCGCCCTAATCATTTTTGTTGCCCTCCGCTGGACTCTTTCCAATTTTTCCACATTCTTCTTGTAGTGTGGGGCCCAAAACTGGACACAGTACTCCAGATGAGGCCTCACCAATGTCAAATAGAGGGGAATGATCACGTCCCTCGATCTGCTGGCAATGCCCCTACTTATACAGCCCAAAATGCTGTTAGCCTTCTTGGCAACAAGGGCACATTGTTGACTCATATCCAGCTTCTCGTCCACTGTAATCCTTAGGTCCTTTTCTGCAGAACTGCTTCCTAGCCATTCGGTCCCTAGTCTGTAGCAGTGTATGGGATTCTTCTGTCCTAAGTGCAGGACTCTGCACTTGTCCTTGTTGAACCTCATCAGGTTTCTTTTGGTCCAATCCTCTAATTTGTCTAGGTCCCTCTGTATCCTGTCTCTACCCTCCAGCGTATCTACCACTCCTCCCAGTTTAGTGTCATCTGCAAACTGGCTGAGAGTGCAGTCCACGCCATCCTCCAGATCATTAATGAAGATATTGAACAAAACCATTCCCAGGACCGACCCCTGGGGCACTCCACTTGAAACCGGCTGCCAACTAGACATGGAGCCATTGATCACTACCCATTGAGCCCGACGATCTAGCCAGCTTTCTATCCATCTTATAGTCCATTCATCCAGCCCATTCTTTAACTTGCTGGCAAGAATACTGTGGGAGACTGTATCAAAAGCTTTGCTAAAGTCAAGGAATAACACATCCGCTGCTTTCCCCTCATCCACAGACCCAGTTATCTCCTCATAGAAGGCAATTAGGTTAGTCAGGCATGAATTGCCCTTGGTGAATCCATGCTGACTGTTCCTGATCACTTTCCTCTCCTCTAAGTGCTTCAGAATTGATTCCTTGAGGACCTGCTCCATGATTTTTCCAGGGACTGAGGTGAGGCTGATTGGCCTGTAGTTCCCTGGATCCTCCTTCTTCCCTTTTTAAAAGATGGGCACTACATTAGCCTTTTTCCAGTCATCCGGGACCTACCCCGATCGCCATGAGTTTTCAAAGATAATGGCCAATGGCTCTGCAATCACATCCGCCAACTCCTTTAGCACCCTCGGATGCAGCGCATCCGGCTCCATGGACTTGTGCTCATCCAGTTTTTCTAAATAATCCCGAACCACTTCTTTCTCCACAGAGGGCTGGTCACCTTCTCCCCATACTGTGCTGCCCAGTGCAGCAGTCTGGGAGCTGACCTTGTTCGTGAAGACAGAGGCAAAAAAATCATTGAGTACATTAGCTTTTTCCACATCTTCTGTTACTAGGTTGCCTCCCTCATTCAGTAAGGGGCCCACACTTTCCTTGACTTTCTTCTTGTTGCTAACATACCTGAAGAAATCCTTTTTGTTACTCTTAACATCTCTTGCTAGCTGCAACTCCAAGTGTGATTTGGCCTTCCTGATTTCACTCCTGCATGCCTGAGCAATATTTTTATACTCCTCCCTGGTCATTTGTCCACTTCTTGTAAGCTTCTTTTTTACGTTTAAGGTCAGCAAGGATTTCACTGTTAAGCCAAGCTGGTTGCCTGCCATGTTTACTGTTCTTTCTACACATTGGGATGTTTTTTTCCTGCAACCTCAATAAGGATTCTTTAAAATACAGCCAGCTCTCCTGGACTCCTTTCCCCCTCATGTTATTCTCCCAGGGGATCCTGCCCATCAATTCCCTGAGGGAGTCAAAGTCTGCTTTTCTGAGGTCCAGGGTCCGCTTTGACTAGCACCTCAATTGTGTTGATCTGCTTGGCCTCTTCTCCTTCCCCTATGCTTGAGAGAGCACAGTTTTCTTTGTTTCCAATCATGCCCTCATGCTGCCCTCCTATTCTAACTTGCAGCTCAATGCTACTAGGCCTGATGTCACATACCCCATCTTTCCCTCCTGGCCTCCCACTCCTTGCCTAGCAGGAAAGTGACCTGACACTTTTACATGCTCAGACAGCACTTCATACATCCTGGTCCAACCTGGCCTTACCCTGCACATCTGAGTGCCTTACCGTTTTATTAAAATGAACACAAGAAAATCCATGTCTCTTTCTCTTTCTGATTCCCTGTAACCCTTTGGGTTAGCATTTCATTTTCATTATGTACAAGTGTTAGCTGACTGTACTCTTATTTGGCTGCCTCTCACCTTTCTGTTTTCATTCCTTTTTTGTTTAACCTTATATCGTCAAGCAGGCGATTGTAAAACCACATCAGTCACTTTGTGGCTCTTGCATTCTTCTTCTGTAGAAGAATTATAGTCTACTTCATGACACCTTGCAATCACGGTATCTTTTAGGATTTCCCAGCCTTCTTCCTTACTAGTGTATTTAATATTTTCTCCCACTATACCTTATTCTGTTTCCTAATTCTACAACATTTGCTTTTCTAACATTTAACATCCTTATAGAGCCACAGTGAGTGAACACATTCCTTACTGTGCTGAGTTCTGTATTCTCATATTTTCAGATCAGTTCCTCCCTATTGCTAAGAGTCAAATCCAGGTTAGGGTCTCTTCTGGTTGGACCATAAAGTCTTCTCTGTGTAATTTATGAACCTCTTTGATGTCTGGCTGTATTAAGTACCCGACGGATATTTAGTTTATGTATCATGGGGGCTGGTCCAATAGCTTGATACTCTTGTTCTCTTCCAGTCCTGGCAGTCTGTTGCAGATATCTCTATTTTCTTTTTGTTATCTTAATCCATAAACATTTCACCATCACATTCTTCATTTTCAGATTGTAGCTTGGTAAATATTCACATATACTTTTCACTTCTTGTTCCCTTTCAGCCTCTCCTAGTAGCTCTGAGAATTTGATCAGCTATGAATTAGGCCCAACAACATAGAGTCTCCATCCTTTATTATTGCTTTTAGTCATTCTTACTTATTCCCCAGGCTTCATGAACTTGTGCACTGATATGTTAGAACATTAATACTAACTTATTGGACACCAGTGTTTGTTTTGTTTTGGAGCAGCTCCATCTTCTGCCTTACAGTGTATGTAGAAGGTACACAGCAGATTATCAGAATTGTGGGCCTGTCCAAAAGCACACTAAATCAGTGGAAAGGCTCCCATTGACTTCTGTGAGTTCTGGATTAGGATGTAAGTGCACACACTCCTTTTCCCCCTTTTTTCTACCAAGGAAGCTTCTTCACTTGTCGGGGTGTGTCAAAGTCCAGCACATCAATATGTTCCTCTTAAAAATCCTTTTGTGACTTCCCTCGGAGCGCATCTGTTCATTGCTCACAGAATTCAATGGTCTTTTCTAGGCCATCTCTAAGCCCTTGTTATGCAACATTGCACGCAGCTACTTTCCCTGCACCTATCCAGAGCTTCCAGACAAAAGAACCCCACAGAGTCCTGGTCATGGTTCTTACTGTCAGCCACCCAGCGCTCTCCAGGCCAGACTGAGCCTGAGACTAAGTAGGAACAACACTCACTGAAGTCACTGGAAATGGTGCCGAGTTACTTCAGGGTTGAATTTGGCACATCATGCAGAATTATTTGTCACTGTTGCAGGCCTGTAGTCAAGGCTGTAAGAGAGGGTCCAGAGTTGGTGCCCACCCGGAATGGGCCTAAAGAGTAAGGGGAGAGTGGCAAGGCTGACGAATCAGGTTGACCATCTCTGCCAGACCAACCAACTGCACACTATGGAGAGTGGGCACAGTGCCACATACAACCCCTCTTGCCCCACCTGTTGCATATGGAGAACAAGGTGAGTAAGGAGAACAGGCAGTTGGGGTATGCTACCATCAGGAAGGGAAAATGTCACTTCCCTCACAGCCGAAATGGGTGGCCAATCTCTCTTCTGATTGGATCAAACTCCCTACAACCCTAATGACATCAGGAGTGGAAAGGAGGGGCATTTGCAATGTTAGGAGAATGCTTCATATTGCAGCACAGGATTTTCATTGGACATTCTGTAAGGACTGACTTATACCATCCTATTTCATTCTTCTGTAGGCTGCTTGTGTAACTTTTCCAGCAGAAAGTAGGTCAGTAATGACATAAACCAAAAGTAGGTCAATAATGACCATCACTTATGCCAAAAATATTGGTCCAGATTCCAAGTTTTAATATATAACAGAGGGCTAGTAGCATTTTAATAACTCAGTTAATGACCTTCTTTCTCAGATGGCAAAGAGATACTTCTATTTATTTTGATGTGCAAAACTATACATGGGTAGCAAGACATTTACTTTTTTCAGCAGAGTATAATAAAAATTGTCGATCATTTAAGGATAATGAAAATCATGTTGTTGGTAGAAACTGAGCCCCCTTATTCATGCTCATTATTTAAAATTCTTGGTGGTGATTTTCAGATATATGTATTAAAGGAGACGTTATTCTGTACTTTAGGGTGTATGGAAAATAATGCATCATTATGTTACACTGCCTTGATTTCCATTTTCACAATCTGCATGATGTAGTTTACAGTCTGGTATATACTGTGGCCCTGATTCTCCACAGTCTCATGGAGATGTGCATTTATACCCAGGCAAAGTGGGAGCAGCAAGCAAGTAGTGTGATCTAGTCCTGGGGTAGGTGGATGTGAGGGGATATGGCAGGTGATTCTTGAAATATGATTACAATTTGGCCAAACCTTAAAAGGCTGATGGATTCATTATTCAATTCAGAAACATTAATGTGTAACTTCTCTCCCTTTTGTCTGGAACGCCTGCAGACTAACAAACAGAATGAAGACTGTCAATGCACACTATGGATGTCTCCCAAAAAGCCACAGGACCAAGAAACAAACAAACAATCTAGGACAAGATACACTATGCTTGCCTAGTACTCCCTGAAGTTAATGAGAATTGTGCACATATTTGAGGACAGAATTTGACCCTCATACAATCTTCTCTTTATTTTTTACTAGATGTGATAAATATGGGGAAAGTTTACAGATAGTAATTTTACTTTTCATAACATGAGCAGAATGTTACTAACTGACATCTGTATATCAATGAATAGATAGTAATTCCTATAGCATAAAGGCTATGGCTACACGGGAGCTTTATGCTGCAACTTTCTCGCTCAGGGGTGTGAAAAAACACCCCCCTGAGTGCAGCAAGTTACAGTGCTGTAAAGCGCCAATGTACCTCACATACCAAATCAATTTAACTATAACTTTTTCTTCCTCTTTGCAGCTAATCACAGAAGAGTGAATTAGAATTCAAGTTAATTACTTCTGAAACTTTCCATCTTTTTGCAAACATTTCAGTCACAATACAAACATCTCACAGACATACTGTAGGTTACAAAAGAAAATCTCATACAATTCAGGGCTGGTCTACCTAGAAAATTAGATCAACCTAACTACGTCACTCAAGGGTGTGAAAAATCCACACCCTTGATTTAGTTCAGCCAACCTAAATCAATCCTGTAGACAGCAATAGATCAATGGAAGAATTCTTCTGTTGACCGAGCTACCACCTCTTGGGGAGGTGGATTACCGATGCTGATTGGAGGACCCCTCCCAGTGGCGTAGATAGTGTCAGAAGTGCTCCCACAGCGTAGCTGCGGCTGTGCTGCTGTAGTGGTGCAAGTGTAGACAAGCCCACAGTGACGATGGCTAGCTTGTCAAACAGTTCAAAGCTGTATGTGGCGCACTCATTTAATGTCTTTGTCCTTCTCAGATGTGAATTTTATTTCAGAACATGATTTTTCATAACTACAATGTAATAGTCATAGTTTAATACTCATAGAGTTTTGGGGGGGAAAATCATGGAGGGAAGATTTAGCCTCAGAATCACAAGAAAACAAGCTATCAAAATTTCCCTATTTATCTTTTATACTGCCATCCATCATTGTCGTTCCAAGTAAAATCAATAGGGACAGCAAAGTCCCTAGTGGATTGCATGGAGTCTCCAGCTCTCCTCCCTTTTTGGATTAAAACTCTAGTTGAGTTAATTTTTTGTTTTGTTCTGAGTTAGGGGTTTGTTGGTTGATGTATTTGTTACAGTTGGTTTCTTTTCTTTGTTGAGGGGAGGGGTTAGAAAGATAGGGGCATCCATGTTTTAAATGTAATTCTTGTTATGGTGGAAACCTTTTGCAGTGTTCCCTAAAGACAGACAGATTCTGGCTTTGACTGATGTGCTGTGGAAGTGTCACGGGGTAACACTGGCCTTTTAGGAGGTAGCAGGGTCAGTGCACCTGTGACCGACCCCAAGTGGGCTTAAAAGAGGGAACCTGGGCCCTAGAGGAGATGGGACCTGGTGAGTGAGGGTTGCCTTAGAGGACAAACACAGTCAATCTTCGAATGTAAAGGGCAAGTGAGAGCTGTCTGAGAGAAGGGAGACTGAGGAAGGTCCTGGGCAGAAGTTGCAATTGGTTTCTGGGAGTAGGCTAAAAGCAGGAGAGCAGCAAGAAGGGTTTGCTGGCTCATGTCACAAAGCCAAAGAGCCAGGGTTTCATGGCTAGGTCGTGGACGGCCAGACCTCGTCGTCAGAGCCCGAGCCCAGGGCAGGAGTCAGCTGGGTCAGGATACCAGGCAGTTAGGAGCAGGAGACAAACTGGAAATCAGAACCATGAATCAGGAACCAGAGTCAGGTTTGGTCAGGAAACTAGGGGGTCAAAGTCAGGAGACAATGAAACACTGTTTCAAATAAAAGCAAACTTCATTCTGGGATGTGTTAGCAGGAGTGTTGTAAGCAAGACACGAGAAATAATTCTTTCACTCCACTTAGCACTGAAAAAGCCTCATCTGAAGTACTGTACCCAGTTCTGGGCAGCTCACTTTGGGAAAATGTGGACAAATTGGAGAAAGTCCAGAGCAGAGCAACAAAAATGATTAAAGATCTAGTAAACACTACCTTTGAGAAAAGATTGAAAATATTGGGTTTATTTAGTTTGGAGAAAAGAAAACTGAGGTGGGGGAGGCCGACATGATAACAGTTTTCAAGTACGTAAAAAGTTTTATAAAGAGGAAGAAACATGATTACTTCCTGCAGGAATTTTTTGCATGATGAGGTGGCGGAGTGTATAGTTTGGAGGACATCTGCCCAGAGGTTGTCATCTATAATACTCTGAAATTCTGCTTCCTATGTTTCTGTTATGTGCTACGACTTACCTATTTCAACACAATTCAGTGCTCCATAGAGAATGCACTTTGTCATTTAGATTAGAACCTGTTTGCTTTTTGATTCATTCTTGAATTTGGACATGGAGTTGCTGTATATCAGCCCAAGCAGTTCAGGTGTGCTGAAGTTGGAGATATTTTGAAAAGTCTGATCATTGAATTAACTGGTGGGTTGTTCAAAGCTTCTAAATTGGAAAGTGTTGTTGTAGGTAATTCTGTTTTATTCTGTTTGCATCCAGTTATGATCTCATGGTGGAATCCAGGGACTTGGTCTAGGATGTTAGAATTTATTACTTGTTTTACAGTAGCACCTAGAATTTCTGATATTAAGGCCCTGTGAAAATTGCTTTTTTCCTTTTCCACTGAGGACAGGACAAGAAGTAATGAGCTTAAATTGCAGCAAGGGAGATTTAGCTTAGACATTAGGAAAAACTTCCTAATTGTGACGGAAGTTAAGCACTGGAACAAATTACCTCAGGAAGTTGTGGAATCTCCATTATTGGAGGAGATTCCTAGGGAGGTTAGACAAACACCTGTCAGGGATGGTCTAGATAAGATTTAGTCCTGCCTCAGTGCAGGGGAGTGGACCAAATGATCTATCCAGGTCCCTTCCAGCCTGATATTTCTAATATTCAATTACAAAACAAATAAAATTCACTCATCTTATTTTGCAAATATATACATATATCAAATCAGATCTTGCAACAGAGTGATTTTCTAGAAGTCATGAATCAATCCTACAGCCCCTTATGGTTGGGATTTTCAAAGGAGCTTAAGGGAATTAGGCACTGTTGTGGAAAATCGACCACATGATTGATTTTTGGATCAGATCAGCCTGAGGCACCTTTATTGATTACAAGCGCAGGGGGGGTAACAGCTCTGAGTAGCTGCCCCCTGATTCAAGGAACACACAAGCTTTTTAAAGCTTAAAACCACAAACAAATTACACATACATTTTGTGTTGATTACCTTATTTGGACTACAATTGCAAAATTTGATACAGGGCAAAAGCAAAAAGAAACAATCATCTCCCTTATTTGGCTTTTCCTGTTATTGTTATTCCCAGTCTAGTTCTTCTGCGGTTTGACTTTTCTAATGCTTCCAGTGCGGTCTGATTTTTTAACAAGCTTAGCTATTGCAAATTGCGTTTGGGGACTTTCCACTTCGCCTCCTCATGCCCCCTATACACAGAAGCAAGCTCAGCTAATACTTCAGGCCTACTAACTTGACCAAAGATCTAAAGGCCCTCTGTAAATTTTCCTCTACAGCACCAACTCTTTATTTAATTCCAATTGGATTTAAGCACCCCCGCCCCCCATAGGCTTCTTTGAAAATCTCAGCCCCATATGAGTAGTCCTAAGTAAGTTAATGGGAATTATGTGATTATTCCTATTGTAAGATGGGACCTTATATGTTTGACTGGGTACCCACATCAATGTCTAGGTTCGGTAAAAAGCCTCATCATTGACTCAGTCCTGCTGACCTTCAGTAGACGTGGGACTACTCCACGGGAATAAAGGCTTCAGGATCAGGCAACAAAGAGTGGATTAGCTCTTGGCTGAAACAAGCAGAGCTCACCAGAGGACAATTCCAGTTCACAGCAACTTTCGAGATTTTGGGAACAAAATCAAATGTAATGTGGAACAAAACAGACTGTGTATGTCCTAGAGCCAGGGGGTGCTGGCTGGGGATGTGGAAATCTCGGGTTCAATTCCCTGCTAGGCCTCATCCAGAGCAAATTTTTTCATCCCAGATCACTGGGGCCTACCAAATTCATGGCCATGAAAAATGCATCACAGCCTGTGAAATCTGGTCTTCACTCATGAAATCTGACTATTATAGGGGGGTTGCAGTGCATTCAGAGCTGGGTGGCTGGAAAGCAGCGGCTGCTGGCTGGGCACCCAGCTCTGCCCGCCACCCTCAGCAATGCAGAAGTGAGGGCGGCATGGTATGGGGGGGAGTGGTCACTTTTTGGGTGGGGCATGGCCGGCCTTATGGCTGGGTGATATGGGTGACTGCCCAGGGTGCTGTGGTCAGGGGTCGCTGTGGTCACCCCGCCCCACACAGCCAGCCCAAGCCCCTTTAAGCCCTGAGCCTAGAGCTGGGGAGGGGCAGGGCTGGGGGCACCCCAGTCAGGGTCTCCTACCATGCACCGGGTTCCAGCTGCTAGTCCTGGCTGGGCTAGTAAGGGTTGGGAATTCCTCTTCCCCTGCATGGACCGCTCCTGGGGCTGGGTCAGACCCACCTCTGGGAAACTCCCCCAACTGCAGAAAGCTACATGGCTGCTAGCTAGGAGCCTAGCTCTGAAGGCCTCACTGCCACCAGTAGCCACTCAGAAGTAAGCGCAGCATGGTATGGTATTGTCCCCCTCACTTCTGTGCGGCACTCGCTGGGAGCCCATCCCTGAAGGCAGCGTAGCTTCCAACAGCAGCACAGAAGTAGGGGGGTCCAATGCTTACAATAGCCTTGCAACCATCCCCCCCGCCTCCGACAACCTCCTTTTGGGCCAGGAGGACCCCCATGGTTACAACACTGTGAAATTTCAGATAAAAATATCTGAAACCTTGACATTGAAAATTTTTAAAATCCTTCGACCGTGACATTTACCAAACTGGACCGTGAATTTGGTAGGGTCCTACAGATCACTCATTCAAACAGATCAGGGACTTGAATCTGGATCTATCACGTGCCAAGGCAGTGCCTAACCACCAAGCTCTAGAACAGGAGAGTCTCAGGCTCTTGCACTCTTCACCCCTCATCCCCCAAATGTTTTGATTTCAGGGAAACAGCGTATTTCAATGAAATCTCATTTCACTGAGAACGTTCCGACTAGCTCTAGCAACAACCCCCCTAAGGGTTTATTCAGGCAGCTGGCGATAACACCAGAGTGCTCTGGCAATGACCACTATACTGGGAAAAGATGAGACGCGTAGCATAGAACTGGCTGTGGTAACTCGGTTGGAGAATCGCTAGGACCGTGGAATTCAATAGGGAGACCACAGGGCAAATCCAGACCGCCAGATGGTTTTGAATGGACCGCCAAATCTTTTTATTTACTTATTTTGATCATTATTGTTGTTGTTTTTCTATTATTTTCTCTGGAATATGGACCTTGACCAAGAAATTTGGACCTTGACAAAAAATAATTGATTACCCCTGCTCTAGGAAGACCAGCACAAAGCAGCTGCAGCAGGAGTCAGGATCTGACCCAAAATATCAAGTGTTAAGACTGCGCAAATCCATACAAAGTGACCTCGCCAGGTATCATAGCTGATCCTGAAACCAAGGTCTCTCTGCTGTACAGTGAAATTAATTAGTATTTGGTTGTCAATAACAATAACTAATAATATTAGTATCTAATACTTAGCCAAATCCTGAAGTCCTTGCTTAATTTTTATTCAGTCCTTACTAAGGCCAAATTCCCACTGAAGTCAAGCTCAGAATTTATTATTTTTTTTGAGTATGCACTGAGAAAAAACTGAGCAAGCACTTCAAGATTTGACCTAATAAGATAATATGAATAGTCTGCATTTTATAAATGCTATTTCTTTGAGGATCACAAACTGCTTTCAAAGACATTAAATAAGCCTCAAAACAAAAAGCATTGTTGGTTGTCTTTTACAGATGAATATACATTAAGGCATATTAAGGTAAAGGGGCTTGCTAATTGCCACACAGTGTGTAAATAACCTCAAGTCATGTTTGCCAACTACTGGTCAACTGACTTCTTGTGCTGTTCTATCAGAGATGCCAAGGTGAAGAGTCGGATGGGAGTCCAATTCAAGAAAGTGAGGTCCATCACTCCCACTTACAGATCTTTTTTATTTGCCTTATGATAATCTGAAGAACCAATTTTAACTTCACTAAAAAGCTCGTGCCCTGGGCTTTTTTGCAATCAAAATGAACAGGTGCCAAGCACCTGAGGTTTTACAATTTTTAAATAAATATTGCCATGTTCTAGTAAAGAAGCACTGGAATACTGAGTGCATTTTGTCATTTTACAGAGCACAGTTGTTGCTTCTGATGGTGCCTGCAAATTCTTTAGCTGTGTGGGTTGCTCAACCCTAAAATTGGATGATGCATGCCTGAGTGTGACTGGTTAACTCGATTGGCAAGCTAGATCTTAGAACTTTATGTTTGCTGGCATATAAAGAGACCTGGCAGATCTGCATTGGAGCTGTAAAGTTCCGTACACAGATGAAACTCTTCAATTCCAACATTGCCATTTTCAAATAACAGTGCAATTACAAAACAAATGGGCGGATACACATGAACTGAATACTATCTGGGGCCCTAGCTTTTCATTTTGCTGACCAGTCTGCCTGACCTGCAGTGTAGAACAGTACCAAGTCATTTAAAAAAAAGGAATTGCGAATACTTCCTAATGCAGACATGCCCGTGTTGTGCTTGGGAGGTGGGGTATTGATCCCCACAAATGAGTTAGCTGCATATCTTGTGAGTATATAGTAATGCAGCATTTAAAATAAAGATGTTTGAAAAATCTCGAGAATGTGGATTTTCTTTGTAAAGGCTTATTTCTTATTTTCCCTAGAAAACAGATCCTCAGCTGGTGTAAATCAGCATGATTCTAATGAAGGGTTTACACTTGATGCTGCACCAGTTTACACTCACTGAGGATCTGGCCTTGTAAATGTATGTACTCATTTATTTATAAGTTTGCATTGTTGCACCTATAATCCTAGTAGCGAGATGCCACACCTTCTATTTAAAACAAACAGAAACATTCAAGTCATTTCAGCAGGCCATTCAGTGCAGTGAGTCCATCAATCAATCTGCCTTATGATAAATAGTAATAACAGCCAAATTAATCAAACAACAAGACACTATGCCCTGATGATCACCAAACATGGGTTCTGAAGAACCATTAGGGAGGGCAGATTCCAAAGGCCAGGCTTCTCAATTGGAAACAGGCACCAGCAAAGCAAGCAGGTGCTTGGGGCGGCAAATTTGCAGGGACGCAAGAATCCAGCATGAGAGCTGAGAACCAACAGGGAGCCCTGGGAGCTGTAGTTCCTTGGTTAGCTCCCTGCCTATAGAGCCAGCCCTGGAGCAGGGAAAGAACTACATTTCCCAGCATTCCCTCAGCCGCAATTAACAGGAAAGGGAGGGGGAAGGAGAGTAGAACTGAAACCTCATGCTGCAGCTTGCTGTGAATGGTAGGGACAGAGCCAGCTCTAGGTTTTTGGAGCCCACCACCTCAGCCCTGGGCTCCCCCTGCACCCCTGTGTTGCCCCAGCCCGGGCCCCCACCCGCACCCCCTGCCGCCCCAGCCCTGGGCTCTTCCCCCCCCCCACCCGCACCTCCTGTCACACCAGCCCTGGGCTTCCCCCCCGCCACCCGCATCTCCTGCTACCCCAGCCCTGGGCTCTTCTCCTCCCCCTGCACCTGCACTCCCTGCTGCCCCAGCTCTGGCCCCCACCTGCACCTCCTGCTGCCCCAGCCCTGGGCTCTCCCCCAAAGAAAGAATTGGGTGGACTAAATGGACGGTGCACCTCTCTATCTGAAGCCTAGCAAGGTAGGTTCATGGATCCCACTAGAATTTAAAATGAAAAGTAAGGGAGGGGAGGCTCTGGACCTGGGCAGCTTTAGATACAGTACTAGGCATGTAGGAGGATTTACACTTCTGAGCCATGGAAGCAGAAATTGACTTTTCTTTTCCAGATTTAGCTAATATTCAGAAAGGGAATCCAGCACCTGCCTTCCAGATTTGAACACCCTCAAAATTCAGGAGTGCTCAAGTTCAATTTGGGCAGCTGTTACTTCATTTCTCCATAATCAAATATACTGATCCACTGTAACTTGCTATAGAAAAAGTAGGATAAAATTGAGCAAGAAATTCTTCCCAGTGGTTATTAGGACTGGAATTGCTATTTTCAACAGCCATTGCCTTGTTTGTTTGTTTAAAAGGAAGACAGTGAGATTGCATTGGCAAATTCCCCATAGAAAGAAAGAGTGGAACAAAAGAATAATAAAGGCACCTCAACTTTTCCTCATTTATGTAGGACAGTCTTATAATATGCATCCAGATATCCTTCAATCACACAAGCTGAAAATTGTTCCACTTTACTGCAGTTCTGTAACCATATGGGAACCAATCCTGTCTGTGTTCTGTGCACATCCAAAATTCCTGCTGAATGACCCGCCCTGGGAGCGAGTTACCAGTGACCCAGGGCTGGGGCGGCAGGAGGGTGCGGTGGGGGGGGGAGGGGCAGCCAAAAATTTTTTTGCTTGGGGCAGCAAAAAACTTAGAGCCGGCCCTGATTGGAAATGCTCTCTTTGCAGTCCCAGAAAGATAAATTCCAGGCACCAATAATAATAACACTCCTAGGCATCTCAGCTAGCATGATACAGCATGATCTACCAAATAACTGGGTCCCAGAATCTGTGCAGCATTGAAGGATCCAGTAGTGTCACAGGTTACTGAAAGCTCTCTAGGTTATAGCACTAAGATTTGACATTGAAGAATGGTACAAAACTACTGCTATGAGAAACACGTCTACACAGGTGGGTGTCCACATAGCTGTGACTAAACTTCCCAAGTCCTGTCCCACTCCCAGCATGCACCTGGTTCATTATAAAACCAGTTGTGGATTCTTTAGGGCCAGTTTCTTTGATAAGTCTAATGATCTAGTCAGATCTCTGGGGGGAAATTGTCCCAGAATATTGCCGTAGTAGCCAACGTTCCTTGTAAATTGCGTGGCTGCATGCTTGGGGTTCTACTGATCGCCATATTTGGGGTCGGGAAGGAATTTTCCTCCAGGGTAGATTGGCAGAGGCCCTGGAGGTTTTTCGCTTTCCTCCGCAGCATGGGGCGGGGGTCGCTAGCTGGAGGATTCTCTGCGACTTGAAGTCTTTAAATCACAGGATTTGGGGACTTCAACAGCTGAGTCAAGGGAAAGGGGGTGGGTCAGCTTTTGTGGCCTGCATCATGCGGGAGGTCAGACTAGATGATCATACTGGTTCCTTCTGACCTTAAAGTCTATGAGTCTATGAATCTTGTATGTATGGCACAGGACAGGCACCATGTCACTCACCTCTCTTCTGCGTGGCCCCAGAATCAATGCAGGTCAGCAGAGGCTCTGGAGCTACAGCCTGACAGCGCATACCACAACCCCCCTCAACTCTCCTCCCTCCATTCACACATAACCTCCCCAACACACCCCTATACATACAACCCCCAATGCCCCCCATATATATGCCTCACTTAAAAAAAAGTGTAAGCTTGCCCAAGGACAAAAATGTACTGCTCAGTGGAGTTTGCAGGCTGCTCTGTACCAATAAAATACAAATAAAATGTAAAGGGAACATTGGTAGTAGCCATTGCAGAACAAGAACCACTGGTATTAATATACACTGACCTACCTTTGAAAATTAGCTGGAAGCTCCAGCCTGCCATTGAAGCTGAAGCTTCAACATCATTTTCAAAGGTAGCTTCAAGTACGGCACATAACATTAATCTAACCTGGAACAACAAAGGCATGGATAATGAGGAACAGTCTGCAATGGAGAGGGAAGATCATAGTCTCCTGGTGCAGTTAAAGAAAGAACATAACAGGCCATCCCAATTATTCATAAAATCAAGAGCAGTGAAGAATCCAATAGAGTCTGGGACGCTGCACGATGCTGGAGAAGTGTGGCTTCTAGTTCCGCATAGACATAGAGGATACATACAGACACACTCCTAGCCTTTTTATTATAACCCTTCTGTGATTTTGGTCTCCCAAACTGAAGTGCTGTAAAGGAGCCTGATTTTCAGAGAGTGGGTTGTCTGCTCTCTGAAAATCACCCAAAGTTGGTCACCCAGAAACTGAGGCACTCAGAATCACTGATCACTTCTGAAAATCTTGTCACTAGGCTAGGTCTACACTACCCGCCTGAATTGGCGAGTAGACATCAATCTCTCGGGGATCGAATTATCGCGTCTCGTCGGGACGCGACAATCGATCCCCGAATCGATGCTCTTACTCCACCAGCGGAGGTGGGAGTAAGCGCCGTTGACGGGGAGCCGCGGAGGTCGATTTTGCCGCCGTCCTCACAGCGGGGTAAGTCGGCTGCGATACGTCGAATTCAGCTACGCTATTCACGTAGCTGAATTTGCGTATCTTAAATCGACCCCCCCCCCCCCTGTTGTGAAGACCTGCCCTATGTCTGTAATGGATGGAGCTGAATTTGAAAGAAAGCAAAATTTTTTCCTTACAAGTAACTTTTTAAAATAATTCTTTAAAAAAAAAAGTAGAAAATAGGCAAGATTAAAAGAAAGAAAATCAGCGTCTTTGGGCAAGCTCTAAGTGTTTATAACAGCAATGTTAGTTCAAAATGCTCACTCAGATGAAGAATATAGAGGATACAGAATTTCCTAAATAGTTGCTGCATCCTTGTCATTTGGATGGGTTTGGGGAGGCAGGGGGAAGGAGAGACAAAGCACTGCAAATTAATACACGATTCAGATCAGAACTTGAACTTAAGCTGCTGGTCACCTCCTACAAGGCTGTACATAAATCTGCTCTTACCACTCTTCTTTGTCAAGCTTCACATCATCTCATCTACCCTGTCAGCATTCTTGCCCTGGCTCTCTCTGTTGTCACATTTTCCCAAATAATCACCTCTGTGTCTGTCATGCGACCCTTGTGCATAGATCAAACGCTCTGAATTCATCTGCAAAGCCCCTGCTCTGTCCACATTTAAGTCACTCACTTCTGATGTGATGTCACAGATTTGAACAGAAGAGAATATCACTGTTGTTTTTCTCCCTCTCTTGGTCTCTGATTAGCTATTTTTCTCTCTGTCCATCCTTAAATTGAGCATTGCTTGGGACAGGGCCTCTCTCTTTGTATGTCTGGAAAACACCAAGCACAACATGGAGCCCACTGCAAATGATAAATAATGGTTATTGGCAGAACTGGACAGGGAAGCAGAGAAGGGAGCATCATGGCGATGTCATGTGCTGTCTGCAGCCTATGGTGCTCAGTAGGTCGTCTATTGCATTCTGAAATACTTTATTCTTGGCACTGTCTCTCAGATGCTTTTGGAGAGAAAGGTGTAGCCTGTACATAAGCCTTGATATGGTTTTTCACGCTTTCATGCTGATTCCGAATTTGGTTTTCTTTGAGTGTTATGGAGGGTGTTTGATCCAAAGTCATTGGAAGAAGCCAGAAGAGACTGGCACTAAACAGCCATTTGGAGATACTCCGACTGAATCCCACGGGTTGTGACTGGAAGGCTGTATATAGAAAGGAAATTATATGATTTTATTTGTATTCATATTTGGGTGTACTATGTTCAAGGCCATGTACTCGCTTAATGCTGTAGTTATGTTCCTGAAAAATGCGACTTTAAATGAAATGATATTAAGCGAATCCAATTTCCCCATAAGAATTAATGTAAATAAGGTGGATTAGGTTCCAGGGAATTTTTTTTCACCAGACAAAAGACTACATTATATATATATATATATATATACACACACACACAGTATAAGTTTTAAACAAACAATTTAATACTGTACATAGCAATGATGATTGTGAAGCTTGGTTGAAGTGGTGAAGTCAGTGGGTGGAAGAGGGTGGGATATTTCCCAGGGAATGCCTTACTGCTAAATGATGAACTAGCACTCGGCTGCGCCCTCAAGGGTTAACTCGTTGTTGTTAATGTAGCCTCACACTCTACAAGGCAGCACGAATGGAGGGAGGGGAGACAGCATGGCAGACAGAGACACAGACACACACCGTGAGAGAGATGCACATTGCCCCTTTAAGTATGCTGACCTCACTCTAAGTAGATTGCCTTGTTAAGTAGATCAGCAAGCTGAGACAGCAGCTGCTGCCAGGGAGCTCCCTCTGTCCTGAGCCCAGTTGTGTGTCCCCCCTGCTCTATGGAAGATGGGGTAAGAGGGGTGCAGGAGCAGGGGGGAGGGGGTCACCCTGACATTAGTCCCCCTTTTCCCCCCCACACACAGCAAGCAGGAGACTCCAGGGAGCAGTTCCAAGGCAGAGGGCAGGAGCAGCACATGGCAGTGGGGGGAGGGACTGCTGAACTGCCGGCAATTGCTAGCCTGCTGGGCGGCTGCTGCACAGGGAACTTAGGGGAACAGGGAGCCGATGGGGGGCTGCCGGTCAACCCTGGTTCCAAGCCCCCACCAGCTTGCTCCAACGGGCTGCTCTTCCTACAAGCAGTGGACAAAGCAGGCGGCTGCCAAATGACGTTATAAGGGAGCATTCTGCAACTTTAAACAAGCATGTTCTCTAATTGATCAGCAACGTAACAGTGAAACAACGTTAACCGGGACGACTTTAAGTGAGGAGTTACTGTATATTCCACAGCTATGGAATATGCTGCAGAATCCACCCCCAATGCAGAATTATGTTCTAGAATCTGACTTTCATTTTAAAAAATTAAGACCTTAGCCTTTATTGTTGCAGAGATAATCTCAAAAACATGCAACATACATAAACCAATTCAGTATCATCTGCCTGAGTCTTCAGAGAGTCTGAACCAATATCTCTGAGAGGCCCATTCATCTCAGCCATGGCCCCGTGAACTTTGCACCTGTGAAATTTGGCAGTTTGCAAAGATGCCGTACAGTTCACCATGTTGTGGCAGTCAGGTGTCTGACATTTTATATTTTGTATCCCAGCCCTGCCAGGAACTGCCTGCAGATGCTTCTTGGTCTGTAGTTAATTGGCTTACAGGGCATGCTCCTGACGCTGTTCTAAATAGCCAGCCCTTTGCGATTTTTATGTTTATACAAATTTTAATTAAAAAAAAAAACTACTTTGTCTGGTCAACTAAAAACATGCCTAGCCTCATTTATTGATAAATTCAGGAAGGGCAACTATCTCCTCCAAACATAGGGAAGAGCGAAAGGACCATAAGCCTGTGCTGCAGAAGGGCAGGATCCCATGTACCATGCCAGATACATTCCCTTTCCATCTCTCTGAAACTTTTTGAAGTGGGGGAAAAAATATTGCCAAACTAAGAAGTTGTATGTTGGAGCTCCTCCCTATATGCTTGCTCAGACTCTTTTACAGGGATGCTTCCTAGAAGTGGAGGCATAAAGCTTAGTAGAGCTATTGGGGTGTTCTCTATAGCACCCCTCCCTTTTCCCTTCAGTTGTGTCTTTAGGTACTCTTTAGGGATGTAAGAGGCATGTAGAAGTTGAAAGTACTGTTCAGAGGCTGTCTTTCAGCTCCTTACATGCTTCCTAAGTAGGAGAAAAAGGACTCAGAGCTGTTTGGGGTTTCCACCTCTTTTTTTCTCTCTCTGACACAAACAGACAAATTTACCAGCCACTGAGGTCCATGGCATTGTGTCCAACTCCACCAGAGATTAATTTGTTCTGAAATCTTACTGATGCTTTTTGATAAAACAGAATATGCAAGTGTTATGTAGTGCTCATTCTGTGCCCCATCTCTCTCGCCCCTATCTTCCCCAATGAATCCATCTATCTCCCTCCAAATGCACCTCTCACGTCAAAAACATCAGCACACAGAAAATTTGTTGTTCCAGATGCTTTGATACCATGTCCATTCATTGCCTGCCCATATGACACGGCCTGAAGCTTTATAGAGTACTCAAGTTTGAACCCATGTGGTCTGGTCTGTCTGGAATGAGACAATAGTTTCCCTATATTTTAGAGTTGAAATGCTATCCTATTGCTCAAGTAATAGGATCAGAACAGTAGAAACTGTAAAGAACTGTTTTTCTCGTGGATAATGTGCCTCTGAGTGATGATTTGAAAGTGTACATTCTTAGGAGAATGGTTCTACTCATGTACTTCAAAGTTATGTGATTAACATTACTCATAAGAGAAAGTGCTTTGCTGGATTGGAGCCTTAAATATGGTGCAGACTAAGAATTTATTCTGAGCATTTATGCACTCTGTTTACAAGGCTAACATCACACAGTATAGGAAACCAGGAATATACAGAAAACACAACACGAAATGACCTCGTATGATATTGTTCCATGGGGCAGGAAAACTTTATTTGCAGAGAAAGCAAAAGAGAACTACACTGCTACCTCGATATAACGCCACCCGATATAACACGAATTCGGCTATAACGCGGTAAAGCAGCACTCTGGGGGAGCGGGGCTGCACACTCCGGTGGATCAAAGCAAGTTCAATATAACACAGTTTCACCTATAACGCGGTAAGGTTTTTTGGCTCCCAAGGACAGCGTTATATTGAGGTTAGAAGTGTATAAGAAAACTAACAAGCACCCATTTCTTATGGCCTGCCTTCTCTCTTTGAGAGTTTCCAGGGCCGCTCCCCCATTGTGAGTGAGACTGACAGTCTCAACCACCAGTGATCCCACTGGCCTAGCCAGCCAGGAGAAATGAAGATCCAATGCAAAGGTGTTGTCTTTAAGCAGTCCTAACAATTCTAGAATTCACTGGGTGAAATTCTATGGCCTGTGTTATGCAGACTAGGGTCTCTTCTACAAGATGGGATCATGTGCACTACCGGGAGGTGATTTCTAAAGCAGACTAATGTGCTGTGCATTAAGGGGGAGTATAAAAGAATAGCACAATGGCAAAAATAAGTGTGTAACGACAAAACCAGAAAGGCTAAAGCACAAAATGAGTAACACCTAGCAAGGGACATAAAAGACAATAAGAACAGCTTCTTTAGATACCATTAGGAGCAAGAGAAAGACCAAGGAAAGTTTAAGTCCTCAACTTAGCAGGGAAGGAGAGGTAATCACAGATGACATCAAGAAGGCTGAGGGGTATAATTTAGGTTAGATATTAGGAAAAGCTTTCTAGCCATAAGGGTAGTTAAACTCTGGAACAGGCTTTCAAGGGAGGTTGTGCAATCCCCCTCACTGGAGGTTTTAAAGAACATGTTGAAGAAACATCTGTCCCGGATGGTCTAGGTTTACTTGGTCCTGCCTCAGCACAGTGGGCTGGACTAGATGATCTATCAAGGTCCCTTCCAGCCCTACAGTTCTATGACTTTATGATTAACGGACTATGTAGACCCTTCTGGTGTGCACTAAATGGTCCCTACTGCTTTTTAATGTAGTGCTGGGAACTTATAGTGTGCACCAGCAGGGTCTACGTGGACCAATTAACGCGTAACATTTCTGTGTGCTTTAGAAATCACACTCCTGTACAGGGGCGGCTCAATGTATTTTGCTGCCCCAAGCACAGCAGTGAGGCAGCCTTCGGCGGCTCGCCTGCGGGAGGTCCACTGGTAACATGGATTCGGCGGCATGCCTGTGGGAGATCTCCCAGTCCTGCGCCTTCGGTGTACCCGCCGCCGAATTGCCGCCAAAGCTGCGGGACCGGCGGACCTCCCGCAGGCAAGCCGCCGAAGGCAGCCTGACTGCTGCCCTCGCAGGGACTGGCAGGCGCCCCCCGCGGCTTGCCACCCCGGGCACGTGCTTGGTGCGCTGGTGCCTGGAGCCGCCCCTGCTCCTGTAGTGCGCATTACCTCACTGGGAAGACAAGCCATAGATGATCATAAAGTCTCTTCTGGTATTAAAATCCATGAGCAACTCAGAAAGTGACACTGACCTTCTCAAACAGATACTCACCTGTTGCCAGGGAGGCTAAAGTCTAGGCATGTGCGTGGTCCTGCCTGTCAACGAATTGCCTCATTGTATGCGATTTTCACAATCCCTACTCTGCAGTCGATTCAGCCGTGGATACATTCACCTCTTCTCGCTGTTTGAGCCAAACAGCCCTTTCCGAAAGCTATGCCGAACACAGCTTTCCTCCTGGGACAATAAACTAAAAATTCATTTTATTTACCAAACTTTCTCCCCTGAATCAAACAGATGTGTTGTAGGATGAAAAATTAATAAACATAAAGAAAAGAATTGCACAGGAAAGTCCGATGTCTTTGTACCGGGGGGGATAGAAATGTGGCTGTTGCATTATTTTTGATGTGTTTAACTCTTTTAATGCTCATGAACTGCGCTGCAGTGATAGCCTTAGCGAATGAAATATTCTGTATAGCTACAGAATGGCCACAGCACAGGCAATAACAGTGTAATCTTCCCCAGGCTTGGAGGGGCCAATTCTAGAGGCCCGAGTGTCTGAAGGAAATACACAGAGTTGTTTCATTTCAGCTTGCTCTGGATTACCTTGGTGTGCATCTTGTTGCCTTCATTACTCTCGATGACCTCGTCTTGTTCTTTCAACAAGAAAGGCATGACAAGGAGTAGGCTGCAGACGCAAATGTATAAGAAAGGGAGCTGGGGGACTGCTCTTTCTTTGCTTCTTCACCTTTTGTAGTGACGGGGATTTGGCTCTTCAACACAGGCAGGCCTTGAAACTGGGTGTGTGATCAAGACAACGACTGTAAGTATTGCCGGCATGAAGATAATCCATTGCCATAGCCAATGGCAGCTAATCTGCTGCAGACCAGCCAGCTTTTGGTTCATGTCCACAGTGCAGCTGGCTTTTTATTAACGTATACATGCATGAGGCATCTGTTTAGCACAAATATATTTATTAATGGTGCCCTACAGTATTGCCAAACAATGAACAGCAGTTAGAAACTGTGAACACATATTCTGCCAATAGGAGTATTCACATTAAGAGAACAGGTTTTCATAATAAATTACGATAATTCTGGAGTTTTTACAGAGTACAATGAAACAAATAGAAATCAAGTAAAAAATGCCACATTTAAGGGTTCTGTTCAATTAGTCCTGTTTTATTATAAATACTTCTAGGCTATTCTTCCAGCAAATGAGATGCCAGCACAGTTTTTTTTACATGTGAGGGTCAGCAGTATTAAAATGACCTTGTGTCATAATCCTGGCTGAGTTCTCCCTTGTGGATGCTCACCAAGCAGCTGTGCTTGGACCCACATGCTTCTAAGCACCCAGAAGTCTGGGCAAGCTTCAACCACAGTCTCTGGCTGTGGCCTCTTGCATACGCTTCCCAGGCACAGACTCTCTGTCTGGTAACACTTCCAGGGAATAGGACCCGACACATCAGCTGCCCTGGATGCCAGGTGCAATCCACAAAGAGACATTGGCGTTACAACGCTGAGAGTTACAGTGCCTAACTTTTAGGCACCTACAAAATCAGAGGAACAATGTTGCTATCTAGAAAGCCTAGGTAAGGTGCCTAGGCTCCTTATCCGAGGAATGGGGAAAGATATGCACCTTAGACTGCAATCCGCAAAGCCAGCAGGCTAGGAGGGGCGCTGCCTAAGCGAGCTAATGGGAGAAGCCAATGAAAGGGTTGTTTGCTAAGCCCCGTCCCTCTCACAGAGACAGATGGTTGAATACCTGTCTTCCCTCAGTTCATGGATTGCTAGCAGAGATGGATGATGTCTAAGTTGCATGCGGGGCCCAAAACAAAATGGCTGGGGGGTGGGGAGGAGGAAGGTAATCTCCCTTATAACCATTAGCCTAGCGAATAGGATATCCCCCTAAAAAGTGGCAGACCTTTATTTACATCCCATCTCCCCTGCAGGTGGGCGGGGACTTGTACTGGGGGTCACCCACATCCTGGGTGAGTATCCTATCCACAAGGTTATAAGGGAAGTCCTCTTCCCCCTGGTTGCTTAGTGTGAACTCACCTGAGGGGCCTAATCTTGTAGGCGGCCTCTGAACACTGGATAGGGCCCCACAGGCTGCTTAGGTGGCCAAACGCCACTCTCCGAGTTTGTGAATCACTCTGTGGCTTAGGCGGTAGGCAGGCATCTGGGCGTCTATTGTGAGGCAGCAGTGCATGCACTGAGGTGGCAGATAGGTGTCCAGCTGTCTAGAGTGAGGCTCCAGTGTGCTTGCCCGGAGACAATAGACTTCAGGGCCAAGTGAGCTTAGGCACCTACAGCGTCAGATGGCAGCTGAGTGGGAGTTTTGAGGCTCACAGTGGTGCCTAAGGACTTAGGCAGCTAAGTACCTTCATGGATGGCACCCACCCTTCCCAAAGCTCCACCCTTGGGAGTACTCTGATTCAGAATTGACCCCCTTAGGGACAGGTAATAATTGAAGCCAGTAATGCCTAGCCTTGGCCAAGGGATTTCTAAACCAAACACACTTGATCTATTCTGTCTGATAGTCCACCGCATGGGAACATTGAAATTTAACCTTTTGGAGATACACAACCTCAGGGTTACATTGTCCTTTGCTGTTCATTCCTTTGGACCATTAATATGCTCATACATTCACCTGGCTGAAAGCCTAGAAAACACCAGTATTACAAAGGTCACTAAGCTAATGTTGCACGTGGGCCATTACAGAAGGGTGAAAGAAAAGAGTCAAATTATAACAAAAGTGATACTTCCTTTTTCTTAAACTATACTTCTAGTAAATAATAATCAACTCTATTCTTTAGAAAAGCAAACTGACAAATTGCTGCTAATTTCTTAGCTATATGTAAGCAGGGTCTGAATGAGCTCTCCCCTGCCATCTAGTGATGAGCTAGGGAAAAAGGCATCAGGAGCAGACTGTGTTTGCATAGACATGCCTACTCCCCCTAAGTGCACGGCAGATGGAGCTACTTTGCCAAAATGATCAATTTGGGTTGTAAATCACTCTAGTATTTGAATGCAGAGGTAATGAAATGTTGTTATCCTTATTGTACGAGAAAAGGGCAGCAGAACTGTACTTAGTGTGCCCTGATTGAGGGTGTCACCCTAAACTGAACATGACTTGCTAAGTAGTGGGTATGGATTCCAAAGCCCCTGGCAAACAGAAGGTTTTTTTTCCTTATAGGTGTAGCTGCTCCCTAAAGAGCCTTAGACACTGTTTAAAACCAGAGTTGATTAGACTTAGCTGAGAGACCTTGTTTCTAGTTGGTGATTCCTGAAGCTGATATCACTGCTTAGCAGGTCTGGGGGCTAAATCTTAGACCTTGTATGGGGATAGTATTGCAGTGAAAGACAACACAGCAACTGCACAGGCAGTGAGGTTCCCCACTACCTGCTGAAATCACTGGGTTAAGTGGTTGGACCTCAGAACATGACATCACAGAGACCGGTGGTAGAGAGGCAGTGGTCAGTGGCAGGAGAGAGACAGCGGCAGCTGTGAGCCAGTTGCAAAGGCATCAAAAGCAGCAGGCATTGTTCAAAACCCTGTGAATGCATCTCTGAACTCTGAGTTTTTGCTAATTAAGGACCACCAACTATTAGGGGCAGGGGGCAACAGAGGTGAGATGGAATTGGTGTATTAAGGGACATTTGTTTATCAGACTTTCACACCGCAAGGTGAGAAACTGAGGCAAAGGACACTGCCCAATGCATTGTGGGGTGGATGTTAGTTTATGGTCACATGCTTTTGAATGATGGTTGTGGTGTTTTCCCAAATTAATGTTGGCTCCCCTTTTTCCCTTTTAATAAAAGTTTTATTTTGTTGTACACAGACTGAGTGCTTGCGAGAGGGAAAGTATTGCTTCCTACAGGTGCTCAGGGTGGTGGCTCAAACCAGTTCTATTTTGTGTTAAGAGAAGCCCCTAGACATTGAACCTGGCCCTGCTGACTCCACCAGGCAGAAGGGTTACGATATAATTAATAATAATAATAATAGAGTATAATTAATAGAAAGATGCACCAGTGCTAACAGGGAACTCAGGAGACCCAAGTTCAATTTCCTACCCTTCCACTGTCATTCTGTATGACCTTGGCCATGTCAATTAAGCCCAGATCCTCAGAGGTGTTTAGATGCCTAATTCCCTTGAAATCAATGGGAGTTAGGCTCCTAAATATCTTTGAGGATCTGGGTTTTAGTCTCTCTGTACATCCGTTTCCAATTGGTAAAATGGGGATGATGATCCTTCCCTACCCAGCAGGGATTGTTGTGAGAATAAATACATTAAACAGTGGGTGTAGCATTGCACCTATTTTGCTATTTTGCTTTGATTTTCATCTCAACTTTCTAATACACTTTGCTTCATTTATGGTATTTTTGGCTGAAGGCTGGGTGCTGGATATTCACTGTGGTCTGTTCCTGAAGTTAAGGAAAATGAACTTCTCACCCCTGGCTAGGAGGAAGAAAAAGTACATAACCTGGAGCCACTCAGTCAAAGGTGTTCCTTTGTTCCAAAAGATGTTCCTAAGAAGCTGGCTGTGGTCAATAGGGACACAAGAGAAAGCCCGGTGATCTCTAGGAGTGGCAGAGGTAAGGGGTTAGAGGTTACATTAGGGGTGACCGGAAAACAAAAAATCTGTTTTGTGAAAAAATTTGAAATTTATTTTTGTTCCAATGTGGAACAAAAATTAGACTTTTCTAAAAGGTTCCATGAAAAAACAAGAGAAAGCAAGCCACTGCACAATAGCCAAGTGGGGAGTACTCTCACCTGGGGTGTGAGGATATAGAAGATCCTAAGTCAACTTTCTGCACTGATGAGAGGGGGAAGGATTGAATCTGTTTGATTCAGAACAGGGACTTGAACCTGGCACTCCTACATCCCAGGGGGCAATACCCTAACCACGTAGCTATTCTGCAGTGGTGCATGTGCTTTGACTAGAAGTTTCTTCCTGGATTTATTTGGGAAACCTTCTCAACAAAGTTTTCACTGGCACACATGCTTCTGAAAAACATTTCAGTTTAAGGAAATGGCAATTTTCCATGGAAAAATTTTGTTCAAAAATTTTCTGACCAGCTCTAGTTATAGGTCTGCGTATAACAGTCATTGCTCATTATCTGAGTCTCGTAGTTTCGTGTCTGAGTGTGTGTGCTAAAATATTTCAAATCCTCTTCCTTGTATTACTTAAAAATCAGTCACCATAAAGATGAAAAAGGACCAGAAAAGGGTAGCGAGAAAGACTCCAAAGAGACAGAGGGGAAAAGCCAACTTTAGGACCAACACCAGCTACAAACCAAACAAATATCCGTAACACATTGGTGCTGAAAGAGGATCAGGCCTTTAACCTCAAATCTTCAAGAAAGGCCTCCTTTTTCTGTCCTCTAATCCCTTCCTTCCCTCATCCCTAACAAGGCACTTTATGTGCCATCATTATGACCCTATAGAAGGAATGTCTTCAGCCCTGCCCCATGGAAGCTCTAAATCTTTGGGGTTTAGATAGAGATCACAGGCATCCTCCCAAACTTCTCGGTAATAATGATAAAGCAGGGTTCCCAATAGGTTTTAACGTTCATTCTCCAATCTTCCTACTCCCAATATTGCTAGCTCTCATGATTTTATTGCAACTCCAGCAATTTTGGTTGTTCTTTTTCCTGTCTCATGAAAACATGATGAAAAGAGCCAACTCATGAACTTCTTCTTCGAGTGATTGTTCACGTCCATTACACATTAGGTGTGCGCGCGCCGCGTGCACGGACGTCGGAAACTTTTTCCCTTAGAGGCTCCCGTCGGGTCGGCAGGCCCCCCTGCCAGAGCGGCGCCCCACTGTAGGGTATATATATCCCTGCAGACCCGACCCCTTCAGTTCCTTCTTACCGTCCGTGGCGGCGTTGGAACAACTCTGTCTCTCATCTGAGAGTGTCCCTTAGCATAGTCATTAGTGTTACCTGCAACAGTTATCAGTTCTCTAGTTGTTAGTGTTAAGCTTAGTAGTTAACAGTTCTTTAGGAAGTACTTGAAGTTCTTGTTGTAGGTGTTTGGTCAACCCCGGCACCGGCCCTGGGCGGCGGGGCATGCCGCACGCCCAAGGCTTCAAGGCTTGGGCCACGTGCCGTAAGCCTATGCCATTGAGCGACCCCCAGGACTCGTGTCTCCGTTGCCTGGGGGAAACGCACCAGAAAGAGCGTTGCAAGATCTGTAAGGCCTTTAAGCCCAGGACTAAGAAAGAAAGAGACTTTCGCCTCAAGCAGCTGCTCATGGAGACGGCGTTATAGCCCTCCACTTCGACGGCATCGTCTGCCTCAGTACGGAGCGCCCCGGCATCGGTCCGGGACCCGAAGCCCACGGCACCAACCCAACGGGGAGATTTATGGCACCGGTTGTCTTCGCCGGCAAAATCGAAGGGCCAACCCAAGGCCCGAGGACGCTCCCCACATAAGAGGACAGCGCCAGCGAAGACCTCGAGTGCGCCTAAGGCCGTTACGCCCCGACACAGGTCCCGGCAGTGGCTCCAGCACCGAAAGGCCCGTCGAGCCCCAGGACAGGCGCGTCGAGTGAGGAAGAAGGGCTGGAGGAGCTCTTGGAACAGCCCTCCACTCCGGACACATTTGAGGCAGCAAAAGACCTCATTGAATTGTCCGTTGAGGGCCCTCCACAAACTAAGGACGCTCCGCCGAGACTGCCATCCAGAGGCAAGCTGGCGATGGTGCGCCCATCTCGGTCGCCATCTCAGCACCGTTCACGGCACCGGTCCCGGTCGAGTTCCGCCTTGGTGGACTCCCGGTTGCCCTCCGCGCAGAAAGCGCCACAGCCGTCGGGCATCGATAAGTGGCCGGCACTGACTCAGCAGCCATACTCGAGTTGGCACCGGGACGCATCAGCTGCACGTTCCCCGCGACCGACCACCCATAGTCGTTCTCGGTCCCGTGGTCACCGGTACCGATCCAGGTCCAGGTCGGCGAGACGCTACTCCAGGTCCTGGTCACAGAGACACTACTCTCCAAACCCGTACCGGCACCGTTTCACGGCACCGCCGTGGCCTTCAAGATCTCCGTCCGTGGTGTCTGAGACTGACTCGGGCCGGTACGGCGGGTGTGCCCTCAGGACACAGGTCAGTAGAGACTACGAAGCCTCTGGTCATCCTCAATGGGGCCAGCCAGGCCAATGGCCATTCTGGACACCCTGGGCCTACCACCAGCAAGGCCCCCCATCTAGGGCCTCAAGATCTGGGCCAGCAGGGTACCGGTCCCGCTCTCCGCGGTACCGCCCGCCCTCTCACAAGGAGGCAACGATCTCTAGACCGCAGGAGCGGGAAGGAGTGGACTCGGCACCGAGCACGGTACCGTCTCAGTCCCACGCCGTGGGACAGGCCCCAGAGGAACAACCAGTCGATGACGGGTTGCAGGAAGGCGAGAATGGGCAAAAGGCCCTGACCTCTTTCTCCTCGCCGGACGAGGCCATGGCGGGCACAACAGTGTCTGGCCCTCTCCCAATTGATCATTGGGCGCACCAGGACCTGCTCTGCCGGGTAGCCCTCAATCTGGGCTTGCAGGCAGAGGAGACCGTAGAGCAGGAGGACCCCATGGTCGACATCCTGAGCCCGGAGGGCCCCTCCAGAGTTGCTCTCCCGATTATACGGACAGTCCAGTCTAACTATAAGACGGTATGGCAAACGCCGGCCTCCAGTGCACCAGCTGCAAGGGGCGTGGAGAGGAAATACTTTGCCCCATCTAGAGGGTTTGACTTCCTCTTTTTGCACCCGTCTCCTTGTTCACTGGTGGTCTCTGCGGTCAACGAACAAGAGTGTCATGGCCAGCAAGCCCCTGCACCCAAGGGCAAGGAGGCAAAACGCTTGGACTTATTCAGGAGGAAGGTCTACTCGTCTGGGGGCCTCCAGCTGAGGATCGCTAATCAGCAGGCGATTCTAAATAGACACAACTTTAATTCTTGGGCATCAGTCTCCAAGTTCAAAGAATCCCTACCTCCGGACACACATCCAGAGTTCACGGCCCTAGTGGATGAGGGGATGGCGGTGGCCAAAACTTCGTTGCAGGCCTCCCTTGACTCAGCTGACGCAGCGGCTAGGACAATCGCGTCAGGGGTAGTGATGAGGCGCTCGCCATGGTTACAGGCTTCAGGCCTTCCACCAGAGGTGCAGACCACCCTGCAGGACCTTCCGTTTGAAGGGTCAGGCTTGTTTTCAGACCAAACGGATGCCAGGCTACATAGCCTCAAGGACTCGCGAGCGACCCTAAAGTCGTTAGAGATGCATACCCCGGTGACACAGCGGAAGCCCTTTAAGCCTCACCCACCACAGAGGCAGTACCACCCTCGCCCTCAGCACGAACCGTACCGCCGTCGTGGCAGGGATAATAGGCGGAGACGTAACAATACGCCTAACCGAGGCCAAGGTCATAGCCAGGGCAAGCTGCAGCCAGGGAATAAACCAGGCTTTTGAAGTTACGCTCGAGGACAGCGTACCACATCCCATTCCGGATCCACCTCTAGGTTTCAAGGACCGCCTGTCCCATTTCTACCATGCATGGTCACGCATAACATCGGACCGTTGGGTCCTGCGCACAATAAAGGCGGGCTATACCCTCCAGTTTTCCTCGCCCCCTCCCTTCCATCCCCCTTCCCCGTCCCTCTTCAGGGATCCCTCTCACGAGCAACTTCTCATGCAGGAGGTGCAGACCCTCCTCACAGTGGGAGCGGTGGAAGAGGTCCCACCAGACCTAAGGGGAAAAGGATTCTACTCCAGGTATTTCCTGATTCCCAAGGCAAAAGGGGGCCTCCGTCCCATTTTGGACCTGAGCAGACTAAACAAGTTTCTGGTCAGAACGCGTTTCCGTATGGTCTCCCTTGGAACTATTATCCCATCCCTGGATCCAGGGGATTGGTACGCTGCCCTCGATATGAAAGATGCGTATTTTCACATCGCCATCAACCCGGCCCACCGGCGGTTCCTGCGCTTCACCGTCAACCAGCGCCATTTTCAATTTACAGTCCTGCCCTTCGGCCTAGCATCGGCACTGCGAGTGTTCACGAAATGCATGTCCGTGGTAGCAGCCTTCCTTCGGAAGAGAAGGATGCGCGTGTACCCGTACTTGGACGACTGGCTCCTCGCGGGCAGGTCGGAGGCCAAGGTCCACTCTCATGTGACGCTGGCCTTACAGATGTTCGGCAGGCTCGGCCTACTGGTCAACGTGCCCAAGTCCACGTTAACTCCCACGCAGAGACTGGACTTCATAGGTGCAGTCCTGGACTCGGTGACTGCACGGGCAAGTCTCCCAGAGTCGCGGTTCTTGGCAATTCAAGGGGCCGTAAGCTCCGTCCAGAAATTTCCCACGACGACGGCAAGGTGCTGCATGCAGCTCCTGGGACACATGGCAGCCTGCACACACGTAGTCAGACATGCGCGCCTAAGGCTCAGACCTTTGCAGTTATGGTTTGCCCAAACGTACCGCCCCAACAGAGACCCCTTGGATCTGGTGGTGACGATCCTGGCTCGGGTATTGAGCTCCCTACGCTGGTGGCTCGATCAACAGCGGGTTTGCAAAGGGATCCCCTTCGCTGTCCCACAACCCACTCTGACGTTAGTAACAGATGCATCGGACCTGGGTTGGGGGGCGCACCTGAGGGAACTGCGGACCCAGGGAATGTGGTCCAGGGAAGACAGGTTGCTTCACATCAATCTGAAGGAGCTGAGGGCGGTTCGCCTCACCTGTCAGACCTTCCACGCCACCATAGAAGGTCACAGCGTGGCAGTTCTGACGGACAACACTACCGCCATGTTCTATATAAACAAGCAGGGCGGGTCCCGGTCCTCTCTACTCTGTCGCGAGGCACTCCGTCTATGGGACTTCTGTATAGCCCATTCGGTCCATCTATTCGCAACGTATCTCCCAGGGATCCAAAACAGGTTAGCGGACCGCCTCAGCCGATCCTACCACGTGCACGAATGGGCTTTGAGGCAGGACGTCCTGCATTCAATCTTCTGGAGGTGGGGTTTTCCCCGGGTGGATCTTTTCACCACCAAGGACAACAGGCAATGCCCTCAGTTTTGCTCTTTCCAGAACCTCAGTCCGGGGTCGTTGGCAGACGCCTTCGCGATTCCGTGGGGAGGGAGCCTGAGGTATGCCTTCCCTCCATTCCTGCTCATCCACAAGGTCCTCCTCAAGACCTGCAGGGACAAGGCGACAGTCATCCTCATCGCCCCGGCGTGGCCACAACAGCATTGGTTCATGACCCTGCTGGAATTGTCTATAGCCAACCCAATTGCCCTCCCCCTCCAACGCGACCTAGTCACACAGGACAAGGGTCGCCTGCTCCACCCGAACCTGTCGTCGCTACATCTCACGGCGTGGTATCTCTTTGGCTGAACGATGCGGAACACAGGTGCTCTCACCAGGTACAGCAAATTCTCCTTGGTAGTAGGAAGCCCTCCACAAGGGCGACCTACCTGGCCAAATGGAAGAGGTTCTCCCATTGGTGCGAGCCTCAGCACATACAGCCTCTGCAGGCCTCAGTTCCATCGATCCTGGACTACTTACTGCACCTCAAGCATCAAGGGCACGCCCTCACCTCGATTAAAGTGCATTTGGCTGCCATATCAGTGTTCCATCCGGGGGAGTTGGGAGTGTCAGTGTTCTCCAACCCCACAGTAGCCCGATTCCTCAAGGGGCTGGAGAGGGTGTTTCCCTACTCGCGCCCACCGGTCCCTGCGTGGAGTCTGAACCTAGTCCTATCTAAGCTCATGGGGCCTCCCTTTGAACCCCTAGCCGCTTGCTCCCTCATGCACCTCTCGTGGAAGGTGGCATTTCTTGTGGCCATCACATCGGCCAGGAGGGTATCGGAATTGAGGGCCCTCACTTCCGAACCCCCTTATACAGTTTTCCATAAGGATAAGGTGCAACTGAGGCCACACCCTAAATTCCTTCCAAAAGTGGTCTCGCAGTTTCACATGGGACAGGACATTTGTCTACCGGTGTTCTTCCCTAAGCCCCATGCGGACCCTAGCCACCGCAGCCTGCATACCCTGGATGTTCGGAGGGCATTGGCGTTTTACCTGGAGCGGACCAGGTCGTTCCGCAAAACACCTCAGCTGTTTATTGCCGTTGCGGAACGTAGGAGAGGCCTGCCTATCTCGACGCAGCGCTTGTCAGCATGGATTGTGCGTTGTATACGCACGTGTTATGAGCTCGCCAACGTACCAGCCCCAGAGATCCGGGCTCACTCGACTAGGGCCCAAGCGTCCTCGGCGGCTTTCTTGGTGCAGGTTCCGATCCAGGAAATGTGTAAAGCGGCCATCTGGTCGTCCGTGCATACGTTCACAGCCCACTACGCGATCCACCATCAGGCCAGAGAGGAGGCAGTGGTTGGCAGGGCTGTGCTACAATCAGTTATATCTTGACTCCTACCCACCTCCAATGGTAAGCTTGTGAGACACCTAATGTGTAATGGACGTGAACAATCACTCGAAGAAGAAAAAACGGTTACTTACCTTCTGTAAATGTTGTTCTTCGAGATGTGTTGTTCACGTCCATTACACTTCCCACCCTCCTTCCCCTCTGTCGGAGTCTCCGGCAAGAAGGAACCGTAGGGGTTGGGTCTGCAGGGATATATATACCCTAGAGCGGGGTGCCGCTCTGGCGGGGGGGGGGGCCTGCCGACCCGACGGGAGCCGCTAAGGGGAAAAGTTTCCGACGTCCGTGCACGCAGCGCGCGCACACCTAATGTGTAATGGACGTGAACAACACATCTCGAAGAACAACAGTTACAGAAGGTAAGTAACCGTTTTTTCTCCTTATTCAAAATGGCCCCTATCAATGGGGCTGAAGCCAGCAAGATGGCTGTCATTTCCCTACAGTCCATCTGCATGTAGAAGTGAGACTACTCTTGATAAAGTTACCTGCGATTTCCCATGCCATATTTTCAGTGAGGCAGAAGCCTTGCCCACAGGCAAAATGGCTGCCACTTTGTGGTTCAGGGGGCTAGACAGAATTCAAGGACTGGCAGGAGCAGCAGATACATTGTGAAAGGTAGATAGGGAGTACGAGGGAGAACAGGGCACTGGGGAACAGGAGATAGATTTAGGGAGTGCAAGGGGAGTAGGGTGACCAGACGTCCCAATATTTCAGTGTCTGTCCCACGCATTTTGTCCCGATATCCGCCGGCAGCACTGTTTTTTTTTTTTTTTGCTCAGCCGGGGCAGGACTCAGCTTTTTTTTCACTCTGCCGGCGCCCCCCCCCCCCCATGTGTCCCGATATTTTCTTCCCCTCATCTGGTCACCCTAAAGGAGAGGCATGGTACTGATGCCCAGACCCAGGCAGAGAAGTGCCAGATAGATCAGTGTGTAGGACATCTACAGATGTAGTTTTCTCTCCTAGCTTTAGTGTGGCCAAAATTTTTCCTTTCACATTTAATGGAGAACTGTCCTGAGCCTTTCAATATCTTTTTGGGCTCTTGAAGTGTTGGTGCTTTCATTCTCCTGTAAGTGATCCTGGAATCACTCTTACAACAGCACCTGGGTCTATCTTGAAGTCTACCTTGTGTTTAGACTAGCCGTCTGCTACATAATGTCCTCTTTTTAGACATTTCCTGCATGTGGTATCTCTTGCTGGATGAATACACTTGGTGCCAGGGCCAAAGCTGAGTGGGCAGTGAGGCGGCCAGTGTCTAAGCTGATCACACCTCCAACTCCCACTGTAAGCTAAGGGAACATGTGTGGAGAGGGGCCTGACCTGCGTGGGAGGAAAGCAAAGCTGCTGTCCTTACTCTGCCTTTTGCCCTGAGCATTGGCTTGAAGTTTATGGTTAAGGTGGGAAATGTTCTGCTTCAACCAGAAGAGAGGGTTTTGGAGGTTTAATGGGGCTGTTGGGAAGCATGCCACCAGGCTTCTGTAGTCTTTGGATCAGAACAGGGACTTGAACCTGGCTCTCCTACATCCCTGGGGGTAGTGCCCTAACCACTTAGCTATTCTGCAGTAGCTCATAAAAGAGGAAATAGTTATTCTCTCTTAAGTAACAACAATAGACCAAACAACAATAACAAATCCCTTATGCAAGGAGGTATACAATTCAGTAGCTAAACCACAGCCAATTCCCATGTGTTCAAATTGCTTTTTTTCCATTTATGAACTAATTTTCTTGGGTCTTTTTTTCTAGGTATTTTCACTGAGCAACTATACACTGCTTAATTTACCAAATCATAATTAGCAAGTTCAGGTTCTCATAGAAGTCCTTGTATTTCCTTGTGCTTCAAACAGAGAATGACTGGCATTTCCGATAACGCAGTGTGGTTGGTGACTTGTGGTAAATATTGACAACTGCTGTACTGAGAAAACATCTATGCATTAAATCACTATTGCAGCTGGGTTCCAATGTAGAACATTGTGTGGTGTTAGTTGGGAGTGTTTAGAGCCACTATGTCCCTAAGGACATATACCAAGCAGGCAAATGTCTGTGTAAACAGGAAATAAAGTCAGTCTTGCATTTACCCTGACCACGGTATGTATGTTGGGTATCTGTAATCTCTACATGGTGTTAGAATGGGGTCAGATAAAGACCCAACACGCCACAGAAACACCACTGCAAAATAAAAAAAATAAAGAAAAGGAAAACAGACAAGCATCAAGCCCTCCAACCCAGCTAGAAGAACCTAAAAGCTGCACACAGCCAGCAGCAAAAGAGGCCTAAAAAAGAAGGCCAAGAAAAAACTGCTGTGTTGAGGCTAGGATGCAGCAGGGAGTGAAGATAGGAAAGTAAGGGACAGTGAAGCTAAGGTTAGGACCACATTAAGGGCCATACCATGTTACTCCACCTGAAGGCAACAAAGCAAAAAAAAAAGGAAGTGGGGAAATCTGTAGTACAGTAAAACAGCAGAGATGGCTACATCTGACCCAGCCTTTTTCTAAATAACACCGCTATCAGAATTTGGTTTCCAGCACCCTGAGGGATGGCTATTCAAAGTAAGCAGATTCCAGAGGTTCCATCAGGCTTCCAGTTTAGATTGCCAATTCAAGGAGAAACACGTTAATGCCTTGCTCTGTAGCAGGGGGTTCTCAAACTTCATTGCACCACGACCCTCTTCCGACAATAAAAATTACTACATGACCCCAGGAGGGGGATTGAAGCCTGAGCCTGACCCAGGCCCACCACCCCAGGTCAGGGGCTAAAGCCCCAGCCTCGCCGCCCTGGGTGAGGGGCCTGTAACCTGAGCCCCACCACCCATGGCCAAAGCTGAAGCCCTCAGGCTTTGGCTTCAGCCATGGGCGGTGGGGCTCGGCCTTTGGCTTCAGCTCCAGACCCCAGCAAGTCTAAACCAGCCCTGGTGACCCCATTAAAACAGGGTCATGATGCACTTTGGGGTCCCAAGCCACAGTTTGAGAACTGCTGCTCTATACAATGGGATCTACAACAGGGAACGCTATCCTTTCCAGAAGCCTGACAACTACCCAGATGAAATAGTTCAATACAGTTAAAGAAGAAATAGACAAGTATATCATTTCTTGCCACCACAATGTGATTTTTGAGTGGGCACATGATGGGGTGTGTAACCCCACACAGACCATGAAAGGCTGCATGTGTCCTGAGGGACAAGTATGTTATCTGGCTGCATCTGGAGAGTGAGCCAGGCTTAATTAGAGATGAAGCCCAGCTGGGGAGGAGCTAGGTAGTGATTATAAAGGCAGGAAGTTGACAGAAGCAAGGGGCTGCAGGGAGAAACTCTGAAGTCATTCTCTAGGATTAGATGGCAGGACTAGGCTGTGGGTGGTGTTACCTATTGACTAGAGCTGGAGCTTGGTCTAATGGTTAGAGCTGGAAGCCAGGGTCATGGGCCCAAGCTGGAGTCAGGAACCAGGAATGAAGTCAAGGGTCAGAGCTGGAGTCAGAAGCTGGTAACAGTGATCAGAGCCAGAGTGGGAAGCTAGGAGAGGGAGCAGAACTGGAACAGGGCAAGAACAAGGATCGGTACAAGGCTAGAGCTAGTGACCTGCTGCTGCTAAGCTTAAATGCAGAATTGTTGGCTCCTCTCAGCCAATTGGGCAGGCTGGTTAATCAGGCAATTCTACTGCAGGCCAGCTGGGTCATTAACCTTCCTGAAGATTGAAGTGACTAACCCCAGGTTTCCTGACACTTAGGAGTTTGTGAGGAGAAAGCTCCGGGAGAGAGTTGGCCCTGGGATCCTCTCCTGAATGAAGTCTGGCAAGAGGCCATGAGGGAGACAAAGCAGCCATTAGGAGTGAAGCAGGCCAGAGCTGGATTAACCCATTACCAGGCCCTGTTCATGTTTGGCCTGGCCACTCCTCCATCATGACAGTGGGGTGCCTGGGAAAACTTTGATGAATGGTGTTGCAACCTGGTCGTGGTGCCACTCAAGTTGCTGCACTGCTCTGAGTCCTGGTCCCTGAGAAGGGGATAAAGGCTGTGGAAGGGTGTGAGGACCACAGGGCCCAGAGGAGGGGCCAGGGACCCTTTTGTGAGAACATTAGACTGTTTCCTGCTGGACTTTGTTACCCCAAAAGGGTGGACTAAATCATGGCCTGGCCTGAGGGCTGAGTCACAGGACTAGGGACCACTGGAGTGATCAGTAGGGGGCACCAGATGGGGACAAAGCTGTTACACAATGCCTGGCCACAAGCAAGTGCTCTAGAGTGAACTCGTTCAGGGGGCATGATTTCACTCCCGTAAGCAAGAGAAGGGGGAGTCAGCAAATGATTTCATAACAGCCCCGTCTAACCTACTCCAGCACTGTGGCTATGAAGACGTGAGTGCAGAACTTATCCGAGACTGGCTTGTAGCAGGGCCGAGAGACAGTCAACTGTCAGGATAACTTCGGAGTCTAACTTCACACCACAGACTGCGCAGAACATAGTCCTCCAATATATAAAGAACTAACATGCTCTTCTGAGAAATAACTCTGAGGAGAAACCCACTGCAAAAGCTATAGACATGGGGGGGAAGAGATTTCAGAATGTCCAGACACAGTACCTCCTAGACTTAGGCATGCGCAGCCCATTTCATTAGGGTGTGCACCCAAGGAGCCCCACCCTGCCCTAGCCCCACCCCCATCCTGCCCCCCATCCACTTCCTCCTACTTCCTGCCCCCTGACTGCCCCCCTCAGAACTCCCAACCCCCCCCTGCTCCTTGTCCCCTGACTACCACCTCCTGGGACCCCTGCCCTTAACTGCCCCCCAGAACCCCTCCCTCTATCTAAGCCTCCCTGCTCCTTGTCCCCTGACTGCCCCCCTAGGACCCTATCCCCTACCTGTCCCCTGACTGCCCTGCTCCTTATCCACATCCCTGCCCCTAGACAGACACCCAGGACTGCCACGCCTATCCAACCGCTCCCCACCCCCTAACAGCCTCCCCCCAGAACTCCTGACCCATACAACCCCCTCTGCTCCCTGCCTCCCCTAATCCCTCTCCAACCCCTGCCTCCTGACAGCCCCCCAGAACTCCTGACTCATCCAACCCCCCCAGCTCCTTGTCCCCTGACCACCGCCTTCAAAGACCCCCCCCAATTGCCCCCCCAGGACCTTCTTTGCTCCCTGTCCCCTGACTTCCCTGACCCCATCCACCCCCTGCCCCCTGACAGACCGTGGGACTCCCATGTCCGACCCAACCCCCTCTGCTCCCTGACTGCCTCCTCCAGAGACCCCCTGCCCCTAACCACCCCCCCGGGATCCCACCCCCTATCCAACCCACCCTGCTCCCTGTCTCCTGACTGCCCCCACCCCTTATCCAACCCCCCTGGCCCTGGACCCCTTACCATGAGATGAGGGTCCTAGCCTTCCCACGGAGCCAAACACTGCCCCGCAGAAGCACGCAGCCCCAGCTCCACAGGTGGGATGGGAGACAGAGGGGCTCAGGCCAGCTCCACACAGAGTGGGGTCAGGGCTTCAGCCCTGCAACTTTTGCCACTAGGGTGGCTGGGGCTCCCGAGACGGGCCACATCTTCTGCCAGGGTCCAGGACTTCTCCTCCCTGCCCCAGTGTGGCTCCTCCACCCACCCCCTCCAGTGCAGCTCCTGCTCGGGTCCGGGCTTCTCCCCTCACCCCCCCCAGTGCAGCTCCTGCTGGGGTCCAGTCTTCTCCTCCACCCCCACTCCCTTCCCCCATGTGGCTCCAGCCCTGTCTGGGGCTTCTCTTCCCCCACCCCCACATGGCTCCTACCCGTATCTGGAGTTTCTCCCACTGCACCTAGCCCTAGCCTAGCTGGGCTCCCTTGGGTCACCTGCTGCCTGTTGTGGCCGGAGTGAAGCCTGGCTGGCAGGGAGCACCCATACACGTGGATGCCATGGCCACCAGCCCAAGAGGTGTGGGGCAGCCCTAGGCAAGCAGGGGCTGGCTGTGCTGCTGCTGATAGCCCCGCACTCCCGCCTACACCTAACCCTAAGGCTTTTTTTGTGTGTGTGTGTGAGACTCACTCAGCCCCTGCCGGAGCAGGGAGGCAAGAAGCAGTTGATTTGAGCCTGCCCGGCAAACAGCTGAGGAAGGGAGCAGGGAGGAGCAGCCTTCCCAGCCTGAGCTTAGGGCATTAGGGTGTGCCGGGGCACACCCGGCACACCCCATGGGCACGCCTATGCTCCTAGACCAAGATGAGCACAAAGGAGCCAGATGGGGCCGTGCTAATATGGAGTAAAGAAAAGGAACTCAACAAGTGCACAAAAGAGTCACTGTGGTCACTGAGCACTGCTTCTATTTACTGCTGTAATGGAGTTGACTCTGGCACCAGTATCTGAAACAGACCAGTCGGAGCTTCGCTGCTGTCATCTGGGTGCTGGACAGGGATCTGTAGTGATGCCCACCTGGGGGAGCTGGCTAGAAGATGCATGGTGGGGAGTCCTGTATGGGAAAGGGCCACCCCACTTCAGCCACTTGAAAAGTTGGAATGTATGCAATAGGAGTCTTTCGATTGACGTCAATGGACTCAGGATCAGCAGAATTGCCATAGTATTTGGCTGGACTTAAAATTCAGCTTCCAGGTTTATGCACTTAACTGGTTTTTACGTGGCTTCCATTTGTCCTGTCATATTGCTCATGCTAGTTTTAAATGAAGGGTTAATAAATTGGGTTTGTTTAATTGTGGATTTAGTAGTATGATTGGCCTCCAGGTGGAAGGGGGAGAGAGAGAGAGAGAGAGAGTGTGTGTGTGTGTGTTCCCTGGGTGAACTGAAATTGGACCACGATTATTTTATCCACCATTTATATATGTCCTCACATACATCAGTTATGTACCTATAACTCCCACAGAAGAGTCCCCTTTTAGAGTATAAGGCCAGAAGGGACCACCAGATCATCTAGTCTGACCTCTTGTATACCTAGCACCCGCACACTAAACCCAACCACCAATATTAGACCAAAGAGTTACAGCCCACGGGAGATTAGACTATCATGTGCCACAGGGAGTGAAGAGGCAAGGCTGAGGGGCACCAGTTCTCAAGGCCCCTGCAATGGCAGGGAAATAATTAAGTGAGACATAGCCAGATAAGCCTGGCAAGTGACCCACATACGGCAGAGGAAGGCAAAAACTTTCAAAGGCATGAAAACCATTCTTTTCTAACATGCTTCCCATAGAACCCCATTACCTATATATTGATATGGCACTCCAACAAGCTGCTGGTTGCAGCAGGGAGTTCCTACAGAGTGTGTGCTAGTCAACTCATCTCTAGTAACTGCTTTTTCAGAGATGACTTCTGACCTCTTTCACTTCATCTGCCAGTCTTTGGGTGCTTGAACTGAAAGAAAGGTCACAGGAAGGTACAGATAAAATGAAAAGAATGTAAAAGCTGGCTTGGCTTTTGCTGCTGGAATTGCAGTAAGGGATCTTTTATGCCCTGCTTGCTAAATAAAATCCATAACAAGGAGAGGGAAATAAACAAAAGAATTTTCTTCTCCGCATGTGCTGGGACCCACCACTGCAAATACATGTATTGTTAGTTGAAATCAGTGTTTTGGTTTCTCCCTTCCTTTGTGAGATGTTGTAGTGTAGAGGAAGCAGATTAAGAGCTGCCAGCTTTCTGGCAAAACACATTGGTGACATTATAATGACTTCATTATGGGCTCAAAGTGAGATAACCGATTAATAATGTATTCAGGAAAAAATACACATTATGAGCATGTACACAGGTGTACTGTTAACTCCTTCTTAGACTTAGTGTGCCTTTAACCAAGTTAGTAAAGTAGCAGCTCCAATGCCCATGAGCTGGGTGGTAAAAGAGTTAACAGCAGTGTGCCAAGTCATCACAGCTGCATTTGCTTCTGAGTCCATCTACAACGCAAACAACATGGCAGCATTTGTATTGTTTTTTGCTGGGAGTGCTGCTGCTGGGTGAAATTGCCAGCACCTTTGGCTTCTGTTTGGAAACCTATTAGCCCCAAAGCACAAGTTTTGTTTAAAAAAAAAAAAAGGTTTTCAAAAGAGGTTTTATGGCATATCTGTCTTTTCTAGCATTTTACATTTTGCATAAAGTTAGTGAAGAAAAGAGAGCAGTAGGTCATACCCAGATATTCCCTAGGAAAGGGAAGATGGATTATGCTCTTTCATGAATCAGGGTGAGTTTGCACCATATTGGAGGAAGAAGAGGATGTACATTACACGTCAGGTTGTCAGGGCTGAGTGTTCAGCCTAGGAGATGGCTGCAGTATTCAGGAAACCAACCTGGCAGCAAACAGTCAATCCCAGCAGCCTATCTCAGTGTGAAGATAATAAGGGCAGTCTCAGCAGAGATTGAGAGATGCCTACTTGACGTATCTTTTTGTATCACATATCACGATGAATTGTACAGTCTAGATCATGCAATACATAGCCCAGGAGCTCAGCTGATCTATCTCAAACTGGTTTCATTATGCTGTATTTCCTTCAATAGCAAGGGCACTACTTTAGCATTTTGATTGTAAAATTATTTGTCAACAGAACGTGAAATATTCCTCCAGGGTTTTTATCTGAAATGAACATCCCCAGCTAGGATATTTCACAGGCATGACAACCTGTCCTGATCTCTGCAGCTATATCCAATCACTGTGACTTACTTTCCAGTATTAACTTGTATGGAAATGTAATGCTTGAGAAAAGTAAGTCCCAGTAGGCCTATCTACTGTGTATAATTAATGGCTGTTCTAAACAGTGAGTTCTTGTTTGTAAAATAGCACCACCGTTCTGTCTGCCTTCAGGGGCTCAGTAGGCATTTTGCACTGCCTTCAGCCCAAGAACTGCATGATGCCTCTATGTCAGTGGTTCCCAAACTGGGGTTTGTGAACCCCTGGGGGTTCGTGAAATGTTACAGGGGGTTCTTGGGGAAAAATTCCCTAATGGCGGACAGAGCTGTCCCTACGGACCCCAGGCAGCACAGGGCCAGCAGCCTGGAGCCCCTGGACTTCCAAGAGCTCAGCAGATCAAAGCAAGCATCTCTATCACACTGAGGAGATTTAAACTTCAAGACTCCTAATAAGAAATGGAAAGGGGAGGTGGATATTTTTTGCTATTTTTAAAATTAAATAGGCAGCTAGTGTTGTTTTAAAAATTATTATGAAGAACAAGTATAAGCTTTGTTGTAACGTGCATTGTTTGCCTGGATTGCTCAAGACCTGAATGCTTGTGTAGGAAGAACTCTTTGAGTTGGATTCTTAAATACCTTCATGCTGTTTCACATCTGATACTCCTTGATGACACATAGGAGCCTTGTTGTATAACAGGCTTATTCAAAGTGATTCAAGCTACAAAAGTGAGATCTTGGAAGAGTGTTGCCGTTTTCATAATGTAATAAAAATACTGTAATGATAAATAATAATTAATAATAAATAGTGTGTAATAAGCATGTCATAAAAACAAATTTCATATTTCCAAGATCACTGCTTTTACAGTTTATACTCAGGTAAAGGAGAAAATCCCTGGAAATATTCATTTTTAGGAGGGGGTTCGCGAGACTAGACATTTTAGTGAAAGGGGTTCACAGGTTGTTAAAGTTTGGGAACCACTGCTCTATGTGTAACCAGTTCAGCTGCTCAAGGGCAGGTGACGATGAGGAAAGGGGCTCAGCTGCTGAAGGTATAATTCCAGATGTTGGTGACTGCTATGCATGTTTCTTCCCCTCTCATCCAAGCTTGTAGCAAAGCAGGCCCTGTGTTAATAAAAGTGTCCGAGCGTGCATGCATTATGCTCTGGCTGACGCTATATTTTAACCACTTATCTTTTTCAAGCTCTTTTGTTGCTTTTTAAACTGATTTTTTTACATAATTAGCTTAAAAGCTCATTGTAGTAAGGAAGGCAGGCAGGCTGCACACAGGTATCGTCTAGAGGCACCACAAATACCAGTAGAAAAGTGTATAGAATTTCTTTGAGAAGCTGCTGGGAGGTTCTATGGTTATTAAAATACATACAGTACAAAGGGCCAGCTTCTGCTCCCACTAATGACCTGCAGGCGGCATTTTTCAATATGGCCACTGGAAGTTAGGCACTCCAGAAACCACTGATTTTCAATGTGAGTTGGGCACCTAATTGCCTTAGGTCTTGTAATGGAATGCTAAATTGTATAAAATTGTTCAGCCACTAGCTGGTGCTGTGAGCAAAACACCTTATTTAAGCTAAGCTCAGCCATACCTGGCAGAGCATTAAAGAAACTTATGATAAACACATCTGGTGTGTATAAGCAAATTCTGTAGCCAGTCCATATCTGGTACAGAAGTACATGACATGGTGTCAGAAGTAAAATAAGAACAGAAACAGAAGGAACAAAGCAACACAGGTTGTAGGAGCTCATCAACATGCCACTCTTCAATGCGTGAGAGAACTTTCGCTTTCACATACTTTCAGAATTGAGAGACTGGAAACAATATTTTGCAAGATTTTGCCTTGCTACCAAGCTCCACAAAGATACACAGATATCTTCTTAAATTTATGCTATGGGGCAGCAAGCATAGCATATCTTTAAATTTTTTTACTTTACTGAAGATAGTCACAAAGATGGCTATGAAATTATTTTGATTATGTTTGATGCATCCTTTGATTCATAGATTCTAGGACTGGAAGGGACCTCAAGAGGTCATCGAGTCCAGTCCCCTGCCCTCATGGCAGGACCAAATACTGTCTAGACCATCCCTGATAGACATTTATCTAACCTACTCTTAAATATCTCCAGTGTTTAACCACCCTGACAGTTAGGAACTTTTTCCTAATGTCGAACCTAAACCTCCCGTGCTGCAGTTTAAGCCCATTGCTTCTTGTTCTATCCTTAGAGGCTAAGATGAACAAGTTTTCTCCCTCCTCCTTATGACACCCTTTTAGATACCTGAAAACTGCTATCATGTCCCCTCTCAGTCTTCCCTTTTCCAAACTAAACAAACCCAGTTCTTTCAGCCTTCCTTCATAGGTCATGCTCTCTAGACCTTTAATCATTCTTGTTGCTCTTAGAATCATAGATTCATAGAATCATAGAATATCAGGGTTGGAAGGGACCTCAGGAGGTCATCTAGTCCAACCCCCTGCTCAAAGCAGGACCAATTCCCAACTAAATCATCCCAGCCAGGGCTTTGTCAAGCCGGGCCTTAAAAACCTCCAAGGAAGGAGATTCCACCACCTCCCTAGGTAAAGCATTCCAGTGCTTCACCACCCTCCTAGTGAAATAGCATTTCCTAATATCCAACCTAGACCTCCCCCACTGCAACTTGAGACCATTGCTCCTTGTTCTGTCATCTGCCACCACTGAGAACAGCTGAGCTCCATCCTCTTTGGAACCCCCCCTCAGGTAGTTGAAAGCAGCTATCAAATCCCCCCTCATTCTTCTCTTCTGGAGACTAAACAATCCCAGTTCCCTCAGCCTCTCCTCATAAGTCATGTGCTCCAGCCCCCTAATCATTTTTTTTTTGCCCTCCGCTGGACTCTTTCCAATATTTCCACAAACTTTTTGTAGTGTGGGGCCCATAACTGGACACAGTACTCCAGATGAGGCCTCACCAATGTCGAATAAAGGGGAACAATCACGTTCCTCGATCTGCTGGCAATGCCCCTACTTATACAGCCCAAAATGCCGTTAGCCTTCTTGGCAACAAGAGCACACTGTTGATTCATATCCAGCTTCTTGTACACTGTGACTCCTAGATCCTTTTCTGCAGAACTGCTACCTAGCCATTTGGTCTTCTCTGGACCCTCTCCAATTTCTCCACATCTTTCTTGAAATGCGGTGCCCAGAACTGGACACAATACTCCAGTTGAGGCCTAACCAGCACAGAGTAGAGCGGAAGAATGACTTCTTGTGTCTTGCTCACAACACACCTATTAATGCATCCCAGAATCATGTTTGCTTTTTTTGCAACAGCATCACACTGTTGACTCATATTTAGTTTGTGGTCCACTATAACCCCTAGACCTAGATCCCTTTCTACTGTACTCCTTCCTAGACAGTCTCTTCCCATTCTGTATGTGTGAAACTAATTGTTCCTTCCTAAGTGGAGCACTTTGCATTTGTCTTTATTAAACTTCATCCTGTTTACCTCAGACCATTTCTCCAATTTGTCCAGATCATTTTGAATTACGACCCTATCCTCCAAGCAGTTCCAATCCCTCCCAGTTTGGTATCATCTGCAAACTTAATAAGTGTACTTTCTATGCCAATATCTAAGTCGTTGATGAAGATATTGAACAGAGCTGGTCCCGAAACAGACCCCTGCAGAACCCCACTTGTTATACCTTTCCATCAGGATTGGAAACCATTAATAACTAATCTCTGAGTATGGTTATCCAGCCAGTTATGCACCCACCTTATAGTAGCCCCATCTAAGTTGTATTTGCCTAGTTTATTGATAAGAATATCATGCGAGACCGTATCAAATGCCTTACTAAAGTCTAGGTATACCACATCCACCGCTTCTCCCTGATCCACAAGACTCGTTATCCTTTCAAATAAAGCTATCAGATTGGTTTGACATGGTTTGTTCTTTACAAATCCATGCTGGCTATTCCCTATCACCCTACCACCTTCCAAGTGTTTGCAGATGATTTCCTTAATTACTTGCTCCATTATCTTCCCGGGCACAGAAGTTAAACTAATTGGTCTGTAGTTTCCTGGGTTGTTTTTATTTCCCTTTTCATAGATGGGCACTATATTTGCCCTTTCCAGTCTTCTGGAATCTCTCCTGTCTCCCATGATTTTCCAAAGATAATAGCTAGAGGCTCAGATACCTCCTCTATTAGCTCCTTGAGTATTCTAGGATGCATTTCATCCTGGTGACTTGCAGGCATCTAACTTTTCTAAGTGATTTTTAACTTGTTCTTTTTTTATTTTATCTTCTAAACCTACCCCCTTCCCATTAGCATTCACTATGTTAGGCATTCCTTCAGACTTCTCGGTGAAGACCGAAACAAAGAAGTCATTAAGCATCTCTGCCATTTCCAAGTTTCCTGTTACTGTTTCTTCCTCCTCACTGAGCAGTGGGCCTACCCTGTCCTTGGTCTTCCTCTTGCTTCTAATGTATTGATAATAAGTCTTCTTGTTTCCCTTTATCCCTGTAGCTAGTTTGAGCTCATTTTGTGCCTTTGCCTTTCTAATCTTGCTCATGCATTCCTGTGTTGTTTGCCTATATTCATCCTTTTTAATTTGTCCTAGTTTCCATTTTTTATATGACTCCTTTTTATTTTTTAGATCATGCAAGATCTCGTGGTTAAGCCAGGTGGTCTTTTGCCACATTTTCTATCTTTTGGGCCCTTAATAGTGTCCCTTTGAAAAACTGCCAACTCTCCTCAGTTGTTTTTCCCCTCAGTCTTGATTCCCATGGGACCTTACCTATCAGCTCTCTGAGCTTACCAAAATCCACCTTCCTGAAATCCATTGTCTCTATTTTGCTGTACTCCCTTCTACCTTTCCTTAGAATTGTGAACTCTATGATTTCATGATCACTTTCACCCACTTCCACTTTCCTTCCACTTTCAAATTCTCAACGAGTTCCTCACTATTTGTTAAAATCAAATCTAGAACAGCTTCCCCCCAGTAGCTTTTTCAACCTTCTGAAATAAAAAGTTGTCTGCAATGCAGTCCAAGAACTTATTGGATAGTCTGTGCCCCACTGTGTTATTTTCCCAACATATATCTGGATAGTTGAAGTCTCTCATCACCACCAAATCTTGGGCTTTGGATGATTTTGTTAGTTGTTTAAAAAAAGCCTCATCCACCTCTTCCACCTGATTAGGTGGCCTGTAGTAGACTCCTAGTATGACATCACCCTTGTTTTTACCCCTTTTAGCCTAACCCAGAGATTCTCAACACTTCTGTCTCCTATGTCCATCTCCAGAGATGTCCACCTCAGAGAAATGTGGCTTATGCAAGAGCATGTTTTCACCAGAGAATTCAAGAGAATTCAAGGACTGGGGGAAATGTTGAATCTTTTATAAAAGCTCTGCATACATTGACTGAAAACTCTCTGATTTTTGGGAATGCAAAATATGAAAACATTGGAGACAGGCTGGTTATTGGGTTAACAGACGATTAGCTTTCACAGCAGCTTCCATTAAAAAGAGACGTAAACCTACACACAGCTATTTAAAAAGCAGAACAGTCTGAACTGGTGAAACAACAAAACCTAAAGGAACGTGACAGTTTCAGGTTTTTCAAGTTTATCTTGGAAACTGTAATCAGAGACTTGAGTGTTTAAAAATCACTATCATGAAACCCCTGAGGCAAGGAGAATGAACTCTCAGGCTGAGGGACAAATTCCAGCCTTAGTCACTCTTTTCACAACTTTTCCCAAGAGATAATGCATATCTAGCCAGAGAACAGTGTAATAAATGCTTGAAATATGGACTCTTTGCAGCTGTTTACCACACCAAAGCCATCAGGGAGTTGACGCATATTACAGAAAATCAACAGCCATTGTTTCTGGGATCTATCACTTCCGATGACATAGAGCCTGCCTAGAGAATGACATTGCATATTCATTGCAAGACTATTTAATTTAAAATTGATTCAGGAGCTGACCTCAAAGTCATCTCAGAAGGAATTTGTTATCCCTGTCAGCCCCTCCCAGAGCTGAAGTCACCTGACACAGTTCTGACTAGCCCTGGCGGTATTAACTACCTGGGCCAGTTCACACGGAACCAACTTACAGCAGTGGTGGGCAACCTGCAGCCCGTCAGGGTAATCCACTGGTGGGCCGCGAGACAGTTTGTTTACATTGTGTGTCCGCAGGCACCGCTGCCTGCAGCTCCCTTTCCTGGCCAATGTAAACAAACTGTCTCGTGGCCCACCAGCGGATTACCCTGATGAGCTGCATGCTGAGGTTGCTGACCCCTGATCTAAATGGTAGGAATGTAAATTTAAAGGGGGAGATGTAATAGAATGCTAAATTGTTTTACACTGTTCTGCCAGTAGGTGGCAATGTGTATAAATACCCTATTTAAGCTAACTTCAGCCATACCTGGCAGAGCTTTAAAGGGTCTTCTGACGAACACAGCTGGTATATATAAGAAAGGTCTCTAGCCAGCCCATATCTGGTACAGAAGTACATGACAAGTCCCTTGAAAATCCCAGCCTGAGGGGTTTACCACTTGCTTTAATGAAGGGGGGCAGGAGTGGACTGTAGAACTGGGGGTCAGGCCCTGAGCTGGTAGAAAATGTCAAGGCATCGCTTCATTTGACTTCAGTGGAGCTACATCGGTTTACAACAAATAAGGATCTGGCCTTGAAGATTTAAGGGCACATCAGTTTTTATTTTGGTCTGTGTTGTTAACTAAAATGCTTCAAAAATGTGTCAACCAATTCTATTCTCCCAGTACATGGATGTTAACAAAGTGATTGATATGGACTTAGCAGCTCACGTCTTTCTTTTTTCCCCTTACATTCTTTAATAATGCCACATAAAATACAGGAAAAAATACAGCACACAATGCAGCAGCTTCCTGTTACAAAACTGTAAATGCTGGATGGAAGTGAACCAGCTGTATAACTGGGTGCATTCTTGGCAGCTTAGTATTATAGGCTGGGATCAGTCTTTCACCTAGAAGAGAAGCTGATTTAAATGTAAATCTCACTGGGAAGCTGTTAAATGTAGAAATATTTGGGGTGCAGGTGATAGTATAATGGAGTCCATGAGATGTCTTTCAGATACATCAAGCAAAAGCTAAGCAGCAGTTTGGATTTAGGTGGTCCAACTATCTTTCCATTTGCCTATTGTAAAAAACTCCCTCCAGCATGGAGAATGTATTACTAAGTGAAAGTTTATTGCTATGGAAACATTTGACAGAACTGAACTCCTTTAAAAAACAGTGGACATTAAAGAAGGTATATTTGGAGGATAAAGCTCTTTTTGTTATCATGCAACAGCTTTTGAGGATATACACCCAGCTAAAGCATGAATTGTGGTGGCCAATATCTTCCTCCTACAGATTAACTTAAATAACCACAAAACTGCTCACATGACAGATCATGGATGAGAAAACAAAATATTATCTTATAACAAATTGTGGCTTGATCCAAAGCCCACTGAAGGCAGTGGAAAGACCCTAATTGATTTCAACAAGCTCTGGATCAGGACTGTAGCAAGCATACAGTGCACTTTCCAGGGGATTTGAATTATAGCAACAGATCCAATTATTTTTGTTAAAGAACGTGATCTAGATACTTTTTTTTCTTAGATGAAGAATTTATAGTAGGAACATTCCCCATTCATCCATCATTGTTAATGTGCTATCGAAATGAAATCAAGTATCCCACAAAATCTGTAGAAAAAACATTTGGCGACTAATTGTTTGGCCATAAATGAAACCAGACGCTGTGTGGCATGAAAATATTTAGTGTTTTAGTGCTTCTAAGGTGGTAAAACTTTGTGGAAATAGTTGAAAAGACAAAGAGCGAGAGAGAAATGAAAATGATGGCAGAAAAGATGATGTGAATGAAAAGTGGGAAAAGAAGAGATAACAATAAGAGTGAAGAAAATTAAAGGGGTGACAGGAAATAGAATATGATGGAGAGACACCTTTCCCTGGCTGGGTTTCAGAGTCTAGGCTCCAGCCCAACTAGGAACATATATATGCTGCTATTTTTAGTCCTGTAGCATGAGCCTGAATGAGCTAACCCAGGCTCTGAGACTCACTCATGACAAGTCACTGAGTGTCTTCCGAGTTTGACATTTGAAGGAGACTTTTTAAATTTTGCCTCTCAACCTTCTCTCTGCCTTCCTAGTTGGAACAACTGCATAACACAGGATTTAACAAAATATTTTAAAGAAAATGTAGGGTGAGATCTTCAAAGAGATCTCAGCATTGACCTAAATCTCCTCTCACTAAAGTCAATGGTAAAACTACCATGTGACTTTAACGGGCACCGAGTTATGGCAATTCTGAGCCCTTTGGAAAATCCCAGCTGGTGAGTGCAAAACAGATCATTGTAATTTATACCACAGTTTGGTCCAAATCCTGAAAGAGTATTTGGGTCTGCCCCCATCTAAGGCAAAAATGGTGCACTGATAGGTGAGGCAGTGGAGAGTCTGAATGTGGGGTGGAGGGAACTGGGTGTATTTAGAATCTGACCAGTGGGAGCTCACCCAGCACGAATCCACAAGGGTCAAACCCTGACTTGGACTAGACTAGCAAGACAGATGCATGGGTTTGAAGACCATGAGGGCTGAATAGTCCAGCCCTCATCCCGACTGTCTTTGTACTTTAAAGCAACTTCCTTTGGCCAGCAGCCTTTCGATAAAGCTTTCTCCATACGCAGGGCATCATGATGATCTATTTAGAGCTCTTTGAAATATATAGATCTGGCTTCATACTTGGGGAAATATTTGAAGCAACACTTGTGACTGAGCACATGAAAGACATTCATGTGGGAGTTTGTCCAGCTAGCTGACCATACACAATACTGCATTTATAGTTCAGGGTCTTGTAAATTGTCACATCTAAGAACTGTCCTTGGGCAAACAATACATTCTAACAAGCCTGACGTGTAATTAGGGCATCCTATAAATATATACTAAATGGGGTCTTGGTTTCCCCATGTGTAGAGTGGAGATAGTAACATTTGCCTGTCTCACATGCTGAGGAGAAATTGATGGGTTCATAGCACTTTGAAGCTCTGACGCTTTTATGTAAATATTAGGTGGTATTGCGTCACATTGGTCAATCCTGGTAAATTGCCAGGGTTTGAGCTGGCATGGAAAAGCCAAGTACAATAGTACTGAGTGTCTTCAGATGGGTGATCTGCAGAAGTATAACTTTGTTTATAATGCTTGGAGGATGGGTCTATTAAGACAAGAGCTCTCTATCCCCTGCTGTCTCACATAAGAAGGCACTGCATCCTTTGATGCTCTTATACTTTTCCTAATCAAAAGAACTTGAAATTTTGAGTCCCCAAAATATTCCTGAATAGTACAAACAGTCACAATTCTGGGCTATTTATTTAGTGTGAGTGTAGTGAGGCCGTGTGGCTCCCCGCCACCCCGAAAGGGGAAGAGCCCATCTGGAGGCCGGAGTGGGCGGAGCTAGGGAGCTCAGAGGGGGTCAGGAGGCGACCCGGAAGTATAAAGGCTCGCCCTCAGAGCTCAGTAAAGGCCCATCCGCCGGAGAGACCAGACATCTCCAGCCTAGCTTGTGGCTGGGAAAACTCTGCGACCCCAGGCGGCCGCTAGGAGCTGCCGGGCCTGCCCTGCGCCCGCTATCCGGAGGAGCTGCCGGGCCTGCCAATCAATCCCTGCCCTGACGAACCCATGGTCCTAGATCCCCCAAAGGCCGACACCAGGACCCAGGTAGGCCCCGAGAGGGAGTCTGGAAGTAGCCCTGGGGCAGCCGACCCTAGTCTGGCTGCAGCACTGCCAGAACCTATGTCAGTGTGTTGCGGCCAGGATCCCCACTGACACAGCAGCGGGTCTTCTGCTGCTGCTAGGGCCCCGGGCTGGGATGCAATGGAGTGGGAGGGCCTGCGTCCCCCTGCCACCCAACTCCCGGGTGGCAGTCTCCCCCTCTCCCAGGCCTTTGGAGGCTTGGAGCCCACTATTTGTTGCTCAGTCCTGACTGAGGGCCAAAGCCCTGACTTAGCATTGTTGCCCCTCCCTGAGCCAGGGCCGGGCTTACCGTATTTCTTCTGGTTACAGCAAGAGCTGCCAAGGGAGACCCCATGGCCGGACGAATCCCCCCAAGCTCAATGGGGTGTAGTGAGCCGGTGTGGCTCCCCGCCGCCCCGGAGAGGGTCGAGCCCCGGCAAACTCTTGTACAGTGAGTAATAAGGGGTGGTCTGAGAGAGAGACTGCCTGCCTGTCTGCTGGACAATAGAGAGTAAAGAAAACAAATTCAGAGGCAATGTAAATGGATGTAAGAAAGTATCAGATAAATGACCGGGCATTCATCTTAGAGCAGTTTTATTTTGATTTGTGCTCAAATTCCAAGGCACACATAGCGCTACTATTCTTTACGTTTCTAAAGCAGCTTACGTAGTCTTGACTATTTCTATACAATTTTCTCAAGCCTGACCCCAAGAGATGGACTTTTACAAGACTGACCCTCTTCCTGACTAGTGGGATCTAAAAGAATGAATCTGCCCTAGCACATGGGAAAATTTTCTAGTCAGACCATCTCTGAACGGCACTGACTGCCAAATCATACTGCAGACAAAGTGGGTAATCTCTCTTATTGGCCCTCTGTTGGTGAGAGACAAGCTTTCGAGCTACACAGAGCTCTTCTTCAGGTCAGACCCTGACTTTAAATAGCTGTGTGGATCCCAGAGGCTCCGAGCACTCAGCTTGGGCCAATACATTGTGGGCATCTCCACACTGGAGCCAGGGAGTAGCATGCCTAAGGCCTAATACTAAACCTTTTAAGATCAGTGGGTGTCTTTCAATGGACTTCAGTGGATTAGGCCCTTAAAAAAATAAGTTGTCTAACTTTTTCTGCATATGTACGTTTTCCCTAGAATTCTTCAGGTTAGTACTTACGCTGTTGAGGAAGCTGGAAATGGGGCCTTGTCCATTATTGTTTGTTACTATCCTCTTTGATTTTTTTTTTTAAACTGGGGAATTTCAATATTCCTTTCAATTAACTCTGTTGGAGTATATTTCCTAAGATCATAGTCCCAACCTGATTGCACAACCGCAGTAACTTTTATGGCTGAGTGGGAACACTTTACTGATTTTGCTGTTGTGAAAAGCCAATATTTGGTTTAAAGATCCCTTTGGATTTTTAATTCACTTTGCCAGAATGTTTAGATGCTTTGCCTGCTTCCATACCTGCCTTTAATTGCTTATTCAGTTGGTCTAATGCATATTGCAAAGAATGACTGTTCTCTAGGATGTGTGTCTTGGTCAAGCTAAGCCTGAAACACATCAGATTGGGAGCTCCTAAGGAGTGAGGTTTACTGTGTGTATCTTAATGGGGCTTTGGCTTTGGCTTATTCATCGTATTCCCTCTTCATGGTATCGTAGCTGTATGTGAAAACAATATAGAAGCCAATATCCATCTGTCCATCCTCTGGGTACTATAATAAAAGTTCCCCTTCCGCAATTACCCATCTATACTTTAGGAATCTGCCAGTAAAAATAAAAAGGAATTTGCTATTTAAATATTATGCAGTATCTACACATTCAAAATATTTTTTGTGGTGCCATTCATGCCATTACAAATAAGTCTGTATTATTGTTCCTGTTATAAGTCCCTTCAGGGACTTATAACTTGGCTGTAAAAATCCACTCAGGCCTAAAAATTGCCAGATAAGGTCTCAGCCTAGGAGGTATTTGTTTATTTTGACAAGTTATTTAAAATAGGGACTGAAAATAAAATTTGAAATTAGTGGTTTCAGATTCCTGTTTTGTGATTTCATATTTATAAAGGGCTTAAATTACATATTGCAGGCTCATGGTCTACATAACATGGGCTTATGTCTGTGGAGATGGGGTGGGTGGGGAGAGAAGAATTACAAAGTGCCAAACCCTGCAGTCCCTTCTAAGACAAAACTCTCATTCACCTGTGGGCCAAGGACAAGTGTGAGACATTTCAATTTGTTTTTCAAAGTGCTGAGCACCTAGCAGCCTGGCTCTTGGTTTGAACATTTTGGCTTAGGTGACTTGCCCAAAACCACACAGGAAATCAGCCACAGTTCCAGGAATAGAGCAAACATCATGTGCTTTAATGGCAAGAGGTTGTGTCTTATTTGCGAGCTGTCACTCCCACAGTGAAAATCAACCAGGGATCTCTGAATCAAAAAGTCATACAGGCAGGGCCGGCTCTAGGTTTTTTGCCGCCCCAAGCAAAAAAAATTTTGGCTGCCCCCCGTGCCAGCCCTGGGCTCCTTGCCGCACCCCCCTGCCACCTCAGCCCTGGGCTCTCCCCCACCACCCGCACCCCCCTGCCGCCTCAGCCCTGGGCTCTCCCCTATCCCCCCCCACCATTGCCCCCACACACATACATCCTGCCGCCCCAGCCCTAGGCTCTCCCCCGCCAACCACCACCTGCACCCTCCTTCCGCTGCAGCCCTGGGTCACTGGTAACTCGCTCCCAGGGCAGGTCATTCAGCAGGAATTTTAGGTGTGCACAGAACACAGACAGGATTGGTTCCCATATGGTTACAGAACTGCAGTAAAGTGGAACAATTTTCAGCTTGTGTGATTGAAGGATATCTGGATGCATATTATAAGACTGTCCTACATAAATGAGGAAAAGTTGAGGTGCCTTTATTATTCTTTTGTTCCACTCTTTCTTTCTATGGGGAATTTGCCAATGCAAAATCACTGTCTTCCTTTTAAACAAACAAACAAAAAAAGGCAATGGCTGTTGAAAATAGCAATTCCAGTCCTAATAACCACTGGGAAGCATTTCTTGCTCAATTTTATCCTACTTTTTCTATAGCAAGTTACAGTGGATCAGTATATTTGATTTGGGAGAAATGAAGTAACAGCTGCCCAAACTGAGCTTGAGCACTCCTGAATTTTGCAGTGTTCAAATCTGGGGGGGAGGGGTTGTGGCTAGGGTGACCAGATCACCCAAGTCAAATATCGGGACGTGGGGGTGGGGGTGGGGGGTGACGCGGGGGGGGCGTGGCGGGGGGCGGGGCCAAAAAAAAAAAAACCACACACCTTCCTCCGCAAGCGCTGGAGGGAGGCCCGGGAGACTAAGGGGAAGCGAGACTCAGAGGAAGCGCGGGGCCGGGGTGAGTAAGAGTCCGGCCTGGTCCCGAGCAGGCAGGACCCAGTTGGGTGGTTGGGAGAGGAGGGGGGCGGCCCACGGGGCCAGGCGGTGGCTGTTCTCACCCCCAGGCAGCGGGACTCGGGAGCAGCCGCTGCTGCAGCTCCCACTGCCGCGGGGGAGGAAGCGGCCATGGCGCTTGGCGGCTGCGGCTCTGGCGCCCCGAACCCCTCGAGCTGGGGCCTGCTGCGGGGACCCAGTAGCGCACACGCTGCGCCCAGCCCAGCCCCTGTCCAGTCGCGTCTGGGCTGCTGCCCAGCTGGTGCTATCGCGCGGCGGCCCCGGAGTGGGGGCAGCAGGCCCCAGCCCCCCCGTCCCGCAGGGGAACGAACGGGGCTGGGCGGCCGATGCCTCCACCCCGGGGCCGCCGCGGGATAGCACCAGCGGGGCAGCAGCCCAGACGCTGGCCAGGGGCTGGGCGCAGCGTACGCGCTGCTGGGTCCCTGCAGCAGGCCCCGGCTCGGGGCGTTCGGGGGCGCCAGAGCCGCCGCCGCCGAGCGCCATGGCCGCTTCCTCCCCCCGTGGCAGTGGGAGCTGCAGCAGCAGCTGCTCCCGAGTCCCGCTGCCCGGGGGTGAGAACAGCCGCCGCCTGGCCCCACGGGCCGCCCCCCTCCTCTCCCAACCACCCAACTGGGTCCTGCCTGCTCGGGGCCAGGCCGGACTCTTACTCACCCCGGCCCCGCGCTCCCCCTGCGTCTCCCGGGCCTCCCTCCAGCGCTTGTGGAGGGGGGAGGAATGGTGAGCCTGGGGAAGAGGCGGGGATTCGGGGAGGGAGCCAATCGGGGGAGGAGGGGGTGGAGTCGGGGCGGGGGGGGGCGCGAGCACTTCCGGGCTCCAGGCTCCGGCGCATTTCCTTGTTTGTCCAGTGTCCCGACCGCACGTCGGTCGGGACGCGGGACAAACAAGGAAATATCGGGACAGTCCCGATAAAATCGGGACGTCTGGTCACCCTAGCTGTGGCTCTGCAGGGGAGCATGGCAGCATGTATGCAGCAGCGTGTCTGGCGCTGCGCGAAGCCAGACACACTGCTCTGAGTGGCACAGTAAGGGGGCTGGGGAGTTGGAGAAGGGGTAGGGGATTCTGGGGGGGGGACAGTCAAGGGACTGGGAGCAGGGGGGGTTAGATGGGGTGGAGGTTCGGGGGGGCAGTCAGGGGCAGGGAGAAGGGGGGGTTAGATGGGTTTGGGGGGACAGGCAGCAGTTGGATAGGCATGGGAGTCCCAGGGGTTTGTCAGGGGACAGATAGGGGGTGGGGTCCTAGGGGGTAAGTTGGGGGGGGTCTCAGGAGGGGGCAGTTGGGGACAAGGACCAGTGGGGCTTAGATGGGGGTGTGGGTCCTGGGGGGCAGTTGGGGCAGGGGTCCCGGGAGGGGGTGATCAGGGGACAGGGAGCAGGGGGGGTTGGATGGGTTGGGGTTTCTGTGGGGGGCAGTCAGAGGGCGTGGATGGTGGCAGGGTGGGGCTACCCTCCCTCCCCGTGGAGTGTCCTATTATTTGAATGTTAAAATATGGTATCCCTACCTTCCCAGTGCAGCATGAGGTCTCAGCTTCCTCACTCCCTCCCCCTCTTTCCTGTTGGTAGTGGCCAAGGGAATGCTGGGAAATGTAGTTCTTTCCCTGCTCCAGGGCTGGCTCTATAGGCAGGGAGCTAACCAAGGAACTACAGCTCCCAGGGCTCCCTGTTGGTTCTCAGCTCCCATGCTGGATCCCTGCCGCCCCTGCAAATGGGCTGCCCCAAGCACGTGCTTGCTTTGCTGGTGCCTAGAGCCGCCCCTGCATACAGGGCTACCTACTGCTAAGAAGCTAAAAGAAATGGCTTGTTCTGTCAGTTGTCTTCTGTTCAAGCCCTCCAAGCAGCAGTTTGGTGCACTGAAGACCGTGCCAATTCTGTGTCCTGTCTCTTGGGAGAGGACGTGTGTATTCCACTTTTGTGCCATTCAGATCCTGGATTGCTGAAACTGTCCCCAGCATAAGTTAAAATAGCCATCCAAGCTGCTCTAATTTATGTCAGCCTGTCTGACTGCCTATGTGATACACAGCAGTACAGAACCTCCACAGCACCGAGTGGGACGGCTGCTCTTTCTCCTGCCCCTGAAATGCACCCTCCTGGCTCTGGTTTCACCCCACCATGCTCTTGAGAGGGGGCATCTAGAGCTGCTTATATCACCCTCGTGGCTCATTTATGTTCTTTCTGTGTCTTTGGATCAGGTTCTAGAATCAGCTCCATATGCTCCTCGGGCTGTTTCTTTACAGTTCCACAAACAGACCAGTCCCAGCCCTGCTTTGCTTAGCACACCAAATGATATCAACTCAGACCAGTAAAGTCCTAGGTACACATACTCAGGTGGGGTTAGTGGCCTGTGATATACAGGAGATCGGACTGGATGATGTGGTGGCCCCATCTTGCCTTAATCTCTCGGACTCTACGCCAATGGTGCCATGCTGATTTACACCAGCTGAGGATCTGGCCTGTACAGTACAAAGCATCCAGTTGCTGCCTCTCCAATTGCAACTTATGGCAACACCCATAATATATGAAGCCCAGAATAGATTTATAAATACGTCACTCAGGTTTGGAGTTTTGCCATTGGCTTAGAATATTTGTATAAAGCTGTTGTGTAGGGGACATGCTGCAAAGCTAAAGGGCCTACTGTAAGGAAAATGTTTAGGCTCTCTCAGCATATACATATGCTAAGAGCCTAAACATAATATGCTATTATAGTTCCATCAAATGGGTTCCAGACTATACCTCATCTGACTGTAGAGTCAACCACAATAACCAGCAGCTCTGAGACTGTTACCGCAACCACAGGCAGAGACATTTGGAACATCACACGTTGCGTGTTTTAAATCAATAAGGGAAACAGTTTGAACATTCATACTCAAATTTCCTCCCTAAACACAAACTCATGTTTGCCCCATACGTGCAAGCCCAGTGTGAAGCTCTACACAAAATGTTTCTTGAGTTATCCAAGTTCAGGAAGCATCTGAGTAACTTTCTTAATAGTTCTGATTGTTTAATAGTATCTGAACACATTTTCTTTCATTTCAAAAGGAAACAAATTCAACTCTGGACTAAGACCGAGCATGAGACGTTCCAGGCTGAATTCTGGGGGAAATTACTCATGACTGAAATGGGTAAGAATGAGAGAATCATTTCAGCCTTAATAGTAGGTGTCCTAGTTCAGGATAATTGCACCTGTATTCTCCCTCCGCAGTCCCACCAAGACCACTCACTGCTAGGCTTTTGGCTCCCAAGTGTCACCTGTTCTGGGTGGAGACCCTCTCTCCCTCCTAACCAGAGTTTTTACAGTTCCCTGCCTACACTGTTATTCCCAGAAAGCCAGGTTGCCTAAAGAGGTCAGCCTCTACGCTTCATAGCCTCTGAAGAGAAAGTAAACAATATCATTGCCCCTAAGTTACAGCATTTTCGAAGCAAGCACATTTATTCTTAAGGTGAAAGAATTACATTTTAAAATCAATAACAATGTACACCCATGCTAATAAAGGGTCTGGTAGAAGTCAGTCCTTCAAAGACCATAAAAGTGTTTTTCTGACATTACAAGTTCATAACAGCTTTAGCTTAGAACGCACCCATAGATGAGTTAGCCTTCCCTTTATATCGGCCTTTGATCGTTAGATTCCATAAAAAGGCAAGCAGTAGATAATGCTCCTTTCCTCATGGTGCAGCTTCAAAAGGCTGGGTTTTGGCATAAGCGGAGGTGGGAATTTGCATGCACCTCCCCCTAGAGATTCCCCAGGGAAACTGTTTGCACAAAAGTTCATTCTTGGCTGGCCCCACTGTTCAATATAGTCCTTTAAAGTTCATAGCACTTCCCTGGGCTCTCAATAATACATAACCTTTGCATTTAACACAATGGACTCCAACGATACTTAAACTTAATTCAATAAGGTTTTTAAAGGAAACTGCTATATCAGTCACAATAGGATTGATATTGTGATGCTCACATTTAAAAAATGTGGATTTTTTGCATACTAACCATCTTCCATGAATTACTGTAGAGTCAACAAATTCTAGTTATTGTGTTCCTCCAGGGGGATTTTTAATGCCAGTTGTAATGACAGATTATATGAAACAGCTGGTCAAATAGAACGAGGAACCAGTTAGTTGGCATTTGATGAAATAATAAAAACAGACACCATGCAAACTTTGGCAGTACCAAACAATCCTCAAGAAGTCTGGGCACAAAAAAGAAATGGACTGGAATCTGATCACTGCAGCTGTGTAGGTTTTCAGGTAAGGGTCAGCTATTTCATGGCATGACAATCATTTGAAAGATGCTTAAGAGGTTCCCACTACAATGAAAGTGCATTCATTACAATAAACACGGAAATTCCAAATGACAGAAATACACCAGCTGTGTTTACATTAAACAGAAGTCTCCACTAGCTACTCTGGGGCAAAAAAGGGCTTGTAAACCTGGTGCCAGCACAGGGCCAGAAGAAGTGGCTTGTACCTCCTCTGCGCAAAAGCTGACGGGGGCTGGGTAGTTCTGAGGACAGCTGTACTATGTGGTGTTGCTGCAATGACACCAGGGAAAGGAGGAAGTGCAATGTGACTAGCGATATGAAGAGCTGCAGCAAGGCGTGCCTCATGCTCGCTCTGCAAGCTGTGCTGAGAACTTCTCAACTTTCCAGTGTGATATGTAATCAGACTGTCCCAGGAAAAACATAGAGCCTGTTTATTCTGGCTGCGCTCTGTGTGGTGCAGGAAGAGGGGTAGGTCTGGTTCTGGGTGAGAGGTGCCTTTAAAAGCCACCTTGGTGCTTCCCCTGTTCTTGGCCCCTTACAGAAACCTGTCCTCCCCTCACTGTGAGGCCTGGTCTACACTGGGGAGGGGGGGGGAAGGGGGATCGATCTAAGATACACAACTTCAGCTATGAGAATAGCGTAGCTGACGTATCTTAGATCGACTTAGAATCCCTTACTTCGCATCCTTGCAGCGCGGGATCGACGGCCGCCGTTCCCCCGTCAACTTTGCTTCTGCCTCTCGCCAAGCTGGAGTTCAGCAGTCGACGGGAGAGCGATCGGGGATCGATTTATAACATCTACGCTACACGCGATAAATCGATCCGGCAGGTAGTGTAGACGTACCCTAAGTAACAGCTGCCTCAGGGGGCAACTCTAATTTACTAGCAGCTGCAACAGACAACTAGGGGTTGTTCAAGCAGCTGAAAATAGCTTGAATACCCACCTCCTGGAATACCCCCAGCTCCGTGCCTTTTGGGGGAACCCCTTATGTCAGAAGGTTCTGTCATGTAGAACGCCTACAGGTAAATAGATTTTTGTCATGTATATCTGTAGAGGGGTCATGACATAACAGAAAATAAGGCCTCACATCACCCCTGTGAAGTAGGTACAGTATTATCTTTTCCACATTAGTAATGAGTAAAGCGAGACCAAAAGAAGTTAAGGGGCTTGCCCAAAGTCTCACATCATGTAAGTAGCAGAGCCTCAAACTCTTGGCACCTTTGAATGCGATCAAGCAGAACTCTCAACTCATTTTGATGGTAATGACTTTCACTAATGACCTGGATGGATGTCCCAGTAGTAAAAGGCTCCATGTGCCATTACCAAACACCCGAGTAACTTAGGGCCATCCCTCTCCCCCCAAGAGTTCTAAACCATACTTACAACAGGGCTTAGCCAAGCTACAATTTTTTTTCCTTAGTAAAACATTTTTAAAATTTTTCACTGGATAAAACAGACTTAAATTTCACTTGGGCCTCATTTAGACATATCATGCTGTGTTAGGCGTGATTGACCTACAGTGTTCTAGCTGATGGAACTCAAATGTTATGTTCATTTCTCAATGTCTATTTATCTTTTTAGGATAATATTCTTATACAAATCATTACTTGTCTGTGGAGTCCAAACTCAGTTAACAATAAACTCTCAGTTGACATACCTTCAATATTTGCTTTTCGCAAGCAAGCCTTATAAACTTTCCATAGTCCAAAATGGGAATAGGTAAAATAAGGCTGAACAAAGGTTGTGGGTGGAAACCCAAGTACTCAGTCACCATGAGGAATGCCAATCAAAGAGTTTTCCATTGGGGGTTAGAAGAAGTTATGAAGTAGGAAGAGCTGAACAACAGTCAAATATTTCAGGCCTTGAGTCTTTTCAAATTTTATTTTAACACAGTAAATTGGAAACAGGGAAAATATTAATTTTTTAAGCATGTGATCTGATATGTACCCTTGTAATCAAATTGCATCTCCACGCCTTTCAGTTTTACTACAGAAATGTGAACTTAATACTATGCCTACAATTAAAAAAAAATAGTGAGTTTCTAGTATTGTATAAGGAATTGCTTAATCGGAATGCAGAGCTACACAAATCATTTTTAAGTATAGTAACTCTAAGACAAATATTGACCTTAGTTAAAAAGATTTTTATGACTTGTGTTAAAGAAGCCCATCCAAAGATCACCACACATAATTCTACTCATTAGTAGGTGCAGAGAAAAATGGGATGATTAGAAACACAGCAATGAACTGACACAGATGTTGCAGTGCTTTGGAAAATATATTTTAAATTATGCCATCTGTAGAGTCATGGTAAGTCTAATAAAAATAATGAGAAGCAAGCAGATAAACTATGATTCCTGAGGCTCTCACATTAGGAGATGTATCTGAAATGTAAATAAGTACAGCAAAGCCACATGTGCTACAGACATCTATTCCTCATTAAATTAAATTGTCTTGGACATTAGTATTAACATATGGAACATACAAGGAGCTGTCTACGCTAGCCTTTATTTTCTAAATTTTCCTGCCAGTGGTAGCAACAGTGGAAGGAAAAATTTTCAAAGGCTCAACAGGGAGGTTAGCTGCCTAACTGCCAAGGAAGCCAGTAGGGCTTAGGCACCTAGCTAACAGTTGTTCCTTTGAAAATCTCCCCTGGGAGTATTAGTGTACATAGACACCAGTGTTTTGACTACCATTTTCTCTCACCCTGATCATATTAGTTCTAAATGGCATGGTGGTTAAAACACCAGTGACTGCTAATACCTATAACCATAGAGTTGTAGTGAAGAGAAGTATGTGATAGGATTCCTTTGATCAGACCATTCATAGCATGATCAGTGTTTCCCCTTTATCAAAACATTTGTGAGGGGAAAAAAGTGTTTAATTAGTCACGAATACATATATGACCCTAGGAGCCCCTTTATGCTAATTGGTAAAGGGCACATTCAACACACTCTCAGAATATTTAGCCGAAGAACGACGTTTAAGGCACCATATAAAAACTGGGGACATAGAACCATAGAGTTAACAGGGACGTCAAGAGTCATCTAGTCTAACCCACTACCAAGATGCAGGATTTGTTGTATCTAACCCATCCAAGACAGATGGCTATCAAGCCTCCTTTCGAAAACTTCCAGTGAAGGCAATTCCACAGCCTCCCTAGGCATCTTTTCCATTGTCCTATTGTTCTTACTGTCAGGAAGTATTTCCTTAGATTTAATCTAAATCTGCTATGCTGCCATTTGAATCCGTTGCCTCTTACCCTGCCTGCAGAGAGAACAATTTTTCTCCATCTTTTTTATGGCAGCCTGGCAAATATTTGGAGACAACTACTATGTTCCCCCCTTAATCACCTCTTTTCCAAACTAAACATACCCAGTTCCTTCAGCCTTTGCTCATATGGCTTGCATTCCATCCCTTTGATCATCTTTGTTGCTCGCCTCTGGATCCTTTCTAGTTTCTCTACGTCCTTTCTATACAGTGGTGACCAAAATTGGACATAATACAACTCTACTCACCTGGCGTACTATCACCTCACATGACTTGCATGCTACGCCTCTGTTAATGCAACCCAAAATTGCATTTACCTTTTTTGCAACAGCATCACACTGTTGACTCATTGTGACACTCCGTACCTCAAAGTAGCACCCTGGAACCCCCATATTCACCACTGTCATATAATTATAATATGTTTTGTACAAACCATGCCTTATGATATATCATTTTAAAAGTCTTGATCTGTTGAATATTAATATCCAGTTGAATTGTATGTACTATCATTGTATGTGAAGTTATGAAGTATTGCTATGTGTGTGTGACTGAAATATGTTGTGAAGTTAGGAACGCCCACAACCGGCCTTTCAGTTACAACAAAGGAATAGCCATCACCAGCCTGCTGGGCATTCATGGTGTCATCAACACTGAATCCCCTAACCCAGAGGCTTCGTGGAGAAGGCCTGTACACCATGGGGGCAGGCTAACCCACATCACAGCAAGAATCTTTCTAGCAGCTAGAAGAAAGTATAAAAGAGTGAAAGTGACATTATCACTTGGCCTCTCCTCCCATCCCCATCTCCACATCTGGAAAAACGTCTGGAAGACAAAGACTTAAAACTGGGGAAGTTTGGTCCCAGGCTGAAAGATGGTCCAGTCTGTATACTGAGGAACTGTAACCTGCTTGTACCATCTGACAGAGTGGGACACTGCTTGATTCAAATCTTGCTTAGTCTGTTTAAGTTAGAATTAGACTGCAAATGTATTTTTGTTTCTTAGGTAACCAGCTTTGATCTCTATGCCTGCTATTTATAATCACTTAAAATCTATCTTTCTGTATTTAATAAATCTGTTTTATATTTTACCTAAAACAGTGTGTTTTAGTTGAAGTGCTTGGAAAATCTCAGCTCAGACCTCAAAGGCTAGTGTATGTCCATTCTACACTGAGGGAGTGGTGAACTTATTAATGAGTTTGCACTGTCCAAGGGAAACTTGAGCAGTGCAAGATGGCACAGTTCTGGGGTGCCAGGCTGGGGAGCTGAGGGGAATTGGCTGGAGCCTCTCTATTGATGGTTCATGAGTGGCTGGGAGATCGTTCACACAACTCAGTTGGGAGTGTCCCGGCCTGTGGATGGCTGTGTGTGTGCAGTGCCTGTCAGAGGGGAGGGAGGGAGGGAGGTCCGGGGGTGGTCAGGGGACAGACAGCAGGGGGGTGGATGGGGCAGAGGGTCTCGGGGGGCCATCAGGGGGTGAGAAGCAGGGGGGTCAGATAGGGGGTGGGGGCCTGGCTGTCTGGGGAGGCACAGCCTCCCCTAACTGGCCCTCCATACAATTTCTGAAACCCGATGTGGTCCTCAGGCCAAAAAGTTTGCCCTGTGGTAGCTTGATGTAACTGAGAAAGCTGTTTGACAAGCTACAATCTTTGCCTAAAGTTAACTCCTGGACCCTAGAAAGTGTGTTTTGTTTTGTTTGTAACCCTTTTCTGTTTGTCATCTCTGCTTCATATCACTTAAATCTCTGTTCTTTATTAATAAACTTATTCTTAGTTAAACCATCTCAGCGTTGTGTATTAAAGTAAAGAATGTGCCCTTGATGAGCCAACAGGCTGGGATGAATTCTGTCTCTTTGGAGACAGCATTCTTAATTTCTGTGAGTATCCAGTGAGAGATGTACCCTGGATTGTGAAGAGAAATGTCTCTGGTGAACTCAGGCATTGGGGTTCACTGAGTATTACCTGCAAGGCAAGGTTTAGACTGGCAGAGTCTTGAGGAGTTTGCTGGGAAGGCGGACAGACTGGGGTGGCAGGGAGCTGACACATAGTTTAAGCTCCAGCAAAGCCCTCTTGCTGAGGCAGAGAGGTAACACAGCGGCTTGCAGTTCTGGGCTTCCCAAAAGAGCGGCACAACAGAATACATGTAACGCAATGGGTTCCTCTTGTTAAACATCCATGTGTCTGGCTGGGTGGTCCTGTAGCACTAACCCTTACTTCCTGGGCCAGCTGAGTTTAGTGGGGGCACCTTGTTTAGCCTGTGAGGGCAGGGGAATGGGAATCTCTCATCTGAATCTCTCAGCTGACATCTCTGTAGCCAATGCAAGAAGTGGCAGTGACTGAAAATGTAGTGAAAGATAATATATCTATCTTTTTTTTAAGGCATCTGTGATTGCTGGGGGAGGAGGAAGAGGAAAAACTTAAGTGACATTGACGTCTATCTTCCAAATCTACTCAGAGTGGGGAAATGTTATTTCAATTACTTTCTTAAAAAGCATTGCAATCCACTAATGAGTCATGACCTGTAAAGCTTTAGGATAAGATGATAGGTTTAAGCTACAGCCTGCATATTGTAGGGTGTGTGTGTGAGAGAGAGAGAGAGAGAGAGATACTTGGGCTACATCTACACTATGAGGTGGGGTGTGATTCCCACCTCACATAGACATAGACACTAACTCCGTGGGTGCTCTGGGGCTGGAGCACCCACGGGGAAAAATTAGTGGGTGCTCTGCACGCACCGGCAGCCAAGCTCCCCTTCTCCCTGCCCCACCTCCTCCTCCGCCTCTCCCCCTGAGTGCGCCACATCCCCACTCCTCTGCCTACCTCCCAGCGCTTCCCGTCCAGCCACCACCAAATAGCTGTTTGGCGGTGTAGCAAGCTCCGGGAGGGAGGGGGAGGAGCGGGAACGTGAAGCGCTCAGGGGAGGAGGCTGGGAAGAGACAGGGCTGGGGCGAGGATTTGGGGAAGGAGTCGGAATAGGGGCAGGGAGGGGGCGGAGTTGGGGTGGGGACTTTGGGGAAGGGGTTGGAATGGGGGCGGGGCATGGGTGGTGCCTCATGGAAGGGGTGGAGTCAGGGTGGGTCCCAGGGTTGAGGGGGTTGAGCACCCAACAGCGGGAGCAGAAGTCGGCGCCTATGCACATAGACATACTCACCCTAGTGCTTTAAAAATATTAGCGAAGCCCTGGTAGCACAGGCAACAATGAGTGGTGGCATGGGCTAGTTGGCCTGAGAATGGGGGAGTGCTCAGTGGAACAGCCAGTTCTACTATCATTTTAGCGGCTGGAGCTTGTGTTTTTTATCTTCGCTTTCACATACTGGCTCACCTCTGCTAGATAATACTGAGGAGGTCAGGAACATAGCTCTGCCCACACCCCTCCCCTCGTTAGCAGGGGCTAGCACTTCTAGCTGTGGCAGTCTATTGCAGTCTCTGTGCCTTGATTTGCAATGACAGTGACTGGCTGGCCTAACGTGTGAGTGAGGTCCCTGCACTCTGTCTCTCCTTGAGCACTCTCACTGGTCCAACCACAGCCTGTCTCTTACTGGACTAAATATACTGTGCAGTAGACTTATTTTTAGAATTACTGTGACAACAGAGGTGTACTCCCAGGAAACCGTATTCATCCTCTCCTCCGCTGGAGAGTGAATCACCTCATGGCAGGGTCTTTGAGGGATGTGGGCGGGGAATAGCCAAACATCTCAGTAATGTTCTATAGCAGCAGGAGCTGTGTTAAAGGCTAGCATGCTTAAGCCATGTAGAATACAGAACAGCAGTTCTGTTCTGTATTCATACATACGGTGCATTGCTTCTGATGTCCGATTTCTGCTACCTCTTCTTACTCTGCACAGTACCTTCTTCTGTGCATCCTCCTAGTGACTTCACTGGGACAGGCGCTTCCTAGATTCAGACATTTGTGACCAAACTGAGACCTATGTTCTTATTTTCCGATGTATTAAAAGCACATTCATTGTACTGTTAGGGCTCATGTTTCCTTATGTAAGATTTGGATAATAAAATTAGACTAAAAATATGTTCCTTGCCTTCAAATATGCCCTGGGCAATACTTTCCATCCCTCTCCCTCTGTTCTTGGTTCCTTCTGAATCTAATGCTCTATGAGCCTTACTATCTATCAGAGGAGTGGTGGTATTTCCTTGGGTTTAGCAGCAGCTGGGTGTTTAGTACATGAAAAGGGGGGCAGACAACGTCAGGGTAAGTCTGCAATGCAGTTGGAGAGGTGACTGCAGCACCTGTAGATACACCTGAGCTATCATGACTCCCAATAGCAGTGAAGCTGTGGCAGCATGGACGTCAGTGCGGGCTAGCCACTCGAGGAAATACCCAGGGCCTGGGCAAGCTTGTACAGTCTGTGCTATCACAGCTTCATTGCTATTGGTCCGCACGCTAGCTAGCTCCAGTATGTCTACACATGCTGCTGTGGCACCTCTGACTGCTGCATAGATATACCCTCAGCAGATCATTAGCAACATTGGGCCAAATTTTGATCCGTTACACACAGGCAGCCCCACTGAAGTCAGCTTCACAGGAAATTACCTTTGAAATTATCATTTGGGTTCAGTCAAATCATTAAAATTTGCTGCTGTGTTGGGGACTTGTACAGTTCTGTCTGTACAATTCCACTCTTCCCCCTGAAACAGGAATTTATCTAGAGCACCTTCTAACCTAAAGAGAGCTATATGCTGTCCCCATCAAAGCCATCAGAGGGAGACAGTGTGGTGGGTAGAGGGGATGGACCACAGGAAATTCCAAGTCCATGGGAGATATTTAGCAAAACAAGTTCATACAGATTTCAGCGGCGTGAAATTAACATGGGCAAAATATTTTTATCAGAATCATTGACTATAAACTATGGCTGTCAAGCAATTAAAAAAATTAATCGTGATTAATCACACTGTTATTAATAGAATACCATTTATTTAAATATTTTTGGATGTTTTCTACATTTTCAAATATAATGATTTCAATTACAACACAGAATACAAAGTGTACAGTGCTCACTTTATATTTATTTTTGATTACAAGTATTAAATTGTAAACAAGAAGCGGACAGCATTATCTCCTACAAATGTAAACAAACTTGTTTGTCTGAGCGATTGGCTGAACAAGAAATAGGACTGAGTGGACTTGCAAGCTCTAAAATTTTACATTGTTTTATTTTTGAATGCAGTTTTTTTTTACATAATTATACATTTGTAAGTTGCACTTTCATGACAAAGAGATTGCACTACAATACTTGTATGAGGTGAATTGAAAAATACTATTTCTTTTGTTTATCATTTTTACAAATATTTGTAATCAAAAATAATATATACTTTGATTTCAATTACAACACAGAATACAATATAGATGAAAATGTAGACAAACATCCAAAATATTTAATAAATTTCAGTTAGTATTCTATTGTTTAACAGTGCAATTAAAACTGTGATCGATCACAATTAATTTTTTGAGTTAATCGCGGTAGTTAACTGTGATGAATCGACAACCCTACTATAAATCTCATCAAATTGATCTCAAACCATATTCTCTCCAGCCTAATTCAAAAGAGATTGCTGATAAGAACAGTGAGAGCAAGGGCTGAGTGCAGTGGGGCAAACCTCTCGCCTCCAAGCATGAGAGTAGTAGGTGGGGACTTCACACTGGCACCAGTTGCTATGTTGAACATAGTCAGTAGAGTTCACCCTCTGGCAACTGTCCAATCTGTACTGGCAGGTTGACTATAAGGAGAAGAAGGATACCCCTTTAACAGAGGATAGACAGCAGTGCCTGGTCACTCAGAACAAGCGGCAGGGAAGTGGCTGTGCTATGTATTACAAGGGTATGTATAGAGAGCATTTTGGAGTGAGCCGCCCAGCCTGGGTTGACAGATTTGGACTAGCGGGGCTCATGCTAGAACGCTAAAAATAGCTGCGTAGACAATGCTTTCAAGCTGTGGCATTGGCTGGCGCTCGGGCTCTGGAGCCTGGGGGGGAGGTAGGGTTCATAGCCTGAACTCCAGCCTGAGACACAATGTCAAAGAGCTGTCTACACAGCTACTTTCGGAGCGCTAGCCCAAGTCTGTCTGCCGAGACTGGGAGGCTCACTCCAAACTGCTGTGTAGACATACCCAGAAGGACCTAGCCCTTTAATGCCCAAATCACAGTACGGAGCCAAAGCTAGCTCATTGTCTCTCAGCGTGCCTTGGCTTAATGCACTAAATGCGAGAAGAGTGAAGGGGAAGAAATAGGAGAACAATTCCAGATAAATTTCTTCATCAAGATGGAAATCAGCGGGTAATTTCATAAATGTTTCCACATACACTCCTCCTGCTGGGGTCTTTGCCCAAGAGCTCAATGGGGATGGATCATATCTCTCCTGGAGCTGGCACAAGCAGTCTAATTTAATCCCCTCGTTTGGGAAGGCCTAGCTGTGACGTGCAGGGGCTCATGCTGTGTATTGCAGCAGCATCGTCCTAGAAGCCACATTCAAGCACGGTGAATACACATAATGAAAAGTGGGTTTCTCTATGGTCGAAGTGAGAGTGGCAGACTGTGAGGCTCTGAATGTTTGTCCCATAGCTTGGGGGGGGTGTATGTGACTCACTGTATGTATGTTCGATAAGGAATTGTATTATTTGCTAAGTAATAGAGCTGATGGGGAATTTTCCATTTGAATGTTTTTTTGAAGGAAAATATAGTTTCCACAGAATGATGGTTTTCTGCTGGAAAACTTAGATTTGGTTGAAATTTTCCAATTGGATTAGGTCATCCCGAATCAAACCATTTCAGTTCGTTGAACTGATTTGAAACATTTTGCTTTGGGACAGTTTGGCAATAATCTGTGTCTACTTGAGCTGCCACTATGCCTCATGGGAGTTGTAGTCGCTCATTATGCACCACGGTCTCCCCTGTGGCTGAACTATTGTGGTGTGTCATGGCAGGTGCATGACCATGGTGCCTCATGGGAGGTGTAGAAGTGGGCAGGGAACCCAGTCTATAGAGGACGATGAGCACATGAGGTATCCAACCTACAGCTCCCATGAGGCACCACGGTAGATCAGATAGACACAATTCAATGTTGAACCAAGCTGAGCCAAATTCTTGCCAACTCCAAGTATTCAATAATCATGAGTTGGACCCTTAAAACAATGATATTGCCTTAAAAATCATTAAATTAAAAAAAGCAGTTTTTCATCTGCCTTCTGATTTTTGATCCTTTAGGGTTAAGCCTGCCACTCTGTTTGTGTGCCATCATGACAAGTACAAAATTCAGCCTGAAATACATACACAGAAACATGGCTTAGTCAAAGGGGGACTCCAATTCTCTTTTCATAATCCCTGGGGTGAGAGACTTCACCACCTATTTCTCTCCAGTCCCCTTCCCTATCACTATCATGCCTCCATCCTCAATCCCAGCTCCATTCTGCCTTTCTCCCTGTCCCATCCAGTCTTCACCTGCTCACATTTGCCCTTCTTGCGCCTAAGACCAGTACCTCTATATTATCCTGCTCCCACCTTTTCCTTCATTTCCCCTCACAGTCTCTTACCATCACATTTCCTCTTTGCCATGCCCTATTCCCCTGCACTTCCTCATTCCCCCTCCTGTTCTCTTGATTTTCCTGTCCCTTTACAGTTTCAGTCCAGGTTCCTAGCCATAGAACAAAGGGTCTGGTCATCTTCACTGATGGCATCCTGGCTTCATTTCCATAAGAAACAATGGAAAATGGCCACTTCTATAAGAGGCAGCTTCACTTCCACATGCAGGGATGTAGGGATATGGTGGCCATCTTGCCATCTTGATAGCAGTCTATGGCTTCCAGCTCACTGAATATAATGGTAGAAGGTGGGCATTTTGAATAAAGACTGCAGTACCCCAAGGTCTCCTGATTTCTATCAGGACCTTTTGCCCCACAGTTTTGCCACCTTCTGGCATTACTCATTTTGCCCATCAATGTAAATTTTTAGGGAGGTGTGCACCAAGTGTGGTCACCATTTTCACTTCCACCTACAGCATGTCATTACTCCAAGTGTAAGCCCAAATTGATAAGCACTAACTTTGGGCATCTCTTCAGCTGTTGATCATAAGGTAATTGATGTGGTACTCAGTTAGGCATAACCAGCCCCTGACCATAAGCACTCAGTCCATTGGAACAAGAGGAGAACTATTGAGCTCAGTTGTGCTTTAAATGTCATAAAAGAGATCTGGATTTCTGATCAGCTTTTTTGCTGACCCCAGGGAGGGATATCATAGGGGAAAGGGCAAATATGAACACAGTGCATTGAGTCTAATTTTAAAGCAAAGACCAACAAATGGATTGCTGAGAGAGAGAGAGAGAGATTGATAGAACACAATAGAATTTGGACCAGTGCTTCTCACTATCTGATAACTTCCATTGGAAGTGCCACCCATGTATGTAGCATTGAGGGCCTTGCCTCAGGGATGTCCCACCCAAATCACAACTACATTAGCCATTCTTGTTCTTTCCAAATTTGCCTTACACAATGGGGAAACATTTTCTTAGGGCTTGTCTATATGGTGGGGTAATGTATTCTATGGGGATGTGATTTCTAAAGTGCACTAATGTATTGCACACTAACTGATTCATGTAGACCTTGATAGTGTGCACTAAGCATTCTCTAGCAGCACACTTTAACATAGTACAATTTCAAACAGCATTATGGTAAAGTTCCCCAGCAGGGTCTACAAGGACCAGTTGAAGTGCAACACCTTAGTGTGTGTTAGAAATTACACTCCCATAGAGCACCCAACCCCACTGTGTAGACAAGCACTTAGTATTTGCAGCACTCCTTAGACTTCCCTACATTACCTTGAAGATACACAAATACTGGAGAAATTATGTTTACTTTTCTAAGGCAAATGAAATATTTTTAAGCACAACCACTGTATTGGCACAGTTTATGCACTATTTCTGCATGTCAAACTCCAATTTGTACCAGATGCAAAGAGAGAGAGATTTACCATAAATGCCCCAAACTGTGCAAATTCCTATGTCTTTGTGTTCCCTTAACCTCAACCTCCATTCCACACAACCTCACCTCAACTATGTTTCTTGGAACAACCTTGCATTTTGGTCAGTTTGTTCTTGGCTTTGTTTGACTTTGGGGCAGTGTGTGTTATAATGCTGGAGAAAGAATCCAGTATGGTAATACAAGTATGCGCATACTACAGCAGGAACAGTTTCCATTACAGCTCCTTGCTTTTACACACTCCTAACTTTCCAAAACATTCACCTTTGGAGATGAAGTTTTCCATGCCTGGTTTCTGCTGAAGGTTTGTGTGTGTGTGTGTGTGTGTGTGTGTGTGTGTGTGTGTGTGTGTGTGTGTAAGCTTTAGCCAAAGCTCGTTAGTCACTTTTTCATTGTGGGAGAGTGGAAAAAAACTCACACCCAACAACCCCCGTCCACCCTTAAAAAAATAAATTCCAATCACACTTTTCTGAACAGGACTACAGTAGAACTGCCGATGTACAGCACTGACAGGCACAATAGGGGTGGCCCCAGAGGAGAGGCGTTAGGGCTTCTATCCTGTAACCTGTTCTGTGAGGCTCCCTGCACCTGCACAGAGCCCGGTGGGGCTCTGTTTGTGTGGAACAGCATGCAGGTTTGGTGCTTAGATGTCCAACGTCCTGACCGCTAATGAGACAGCTAAATTCTGTCATTTGGGCCTACAGTCTCAGGGATGTGCTTCAAACATGCTGGCTTGTCACAGCCTGCTAAAGGCTGCTATGCTGGCAGCATGCACTGAATATGCTTCCAAGACAGCCCTGTGCTGGTGCTGGGGAAGGAGAGGTGAAATAGAGCTCTCTGCCAGCTAAAGGTTCTCCCACACCAGAGAAATCCTCATAGCCTGGTTAGGGCAACTTTAAGTCCCTTTTACTGCTGAAGTAGCATAAAGTGGACCTAGCAAGGACCAGGATATTGCCTTGAACTTGTCATTATAACTGATGCCGAACCCCTATAGGAAAGTGTCACAAGGTGGCCCCCTGATTGATTCCCATGTCTGAGCTCTTCCTACTTTCCGAAGGAGGCAATGGAAAGCGGCACTAACAGGTTAGAGGATCAGCCTTTGAGCGCCAGGTAAGAATTCTACTCATCATCTAATCCTGAAAAACTCCAAAATAAGAAGTGCTGCTGCACTATTCTACTGTGTCCGTGGGCTCCTCCTCTCTACGCCTTTACATCCACTCACTGCTTTACTGCAGTGAGACTTCTCCAAAGTTCCCAGCATTTATGAGCCTTCCAGAAGAGTGATACACAACAATTCTCACCCAGCTACATGGCAGACGGGCAGCACCCTGTGGAGTTGTACAGAAATTTGTAATCCATATTAAACCAATCACTTTATAGCTTTTACTTTATTTATTTAGTACTGTACTTCATCAAAACCCTGGATCCAGACACCCCCAAATGTGGAATCAGAATCCAGATTAAAATTTTGCAGCTGGCTACTATCAGTATAATGGAGAAATCGACACCCCAGATGTGAGCATTTCCCCACTGGGAAGTATCTGACATTTGGAAACAGATCTGAATGGTGTAGTTTGGGACCCTCACTGGTTACAGGTTAAGATGCTGAATGCCATCTCTTGGTAACTTAGATGGGGAATCCCTTCCTACCTGCAAGCTGTAAGGGGTTTGGTGGGAAATGGTGCATTTTATAAGGACATTATCAAGAAGCAGGGGGGCAGCAATTGAGTAACAACAGTCAGATATAAACAGCTTATATGGGCGAATCGTAGTACAGCATGCTTTAAAAATGTGTTGCATTCCCTTCTAGTAGCTGGTCTCCAGAGAGCAGGGATCGGCAACCTTTGGCATGTGGCCTGCCAGGGTAAGCCCCCTGGGCCTGGCGGGCCGGGCCAGTTTGTTTACCTGCCTCATCCGCAGGTTTGGACGATCGCGGCTCCCACTGGCCGCAGTTCACCACTCCAGGCCAATGTGGGTGGCAGGAAGCAGCACGGGCTGAGGGATGTGCTGGCTGCCGCTTTCTGCCACCCCCATTGGCCTGGAGCGGCAAACCGCGGCCAGTGGGAGCTGCAATCGGCCAAACCTGCGGATGCGGCAGGTAAGCAAACCAGCCCGGCCCGCCAGGGGGCTTACCCTGGCAGGCCATGTGCCAAAGTTTGCTGATCCCTGCCATAGAAGATAAGAGTCTACTACTGCTAACAGCTAATGGTTACGTCCTCAGTTTAGTGATAGAGTTCTGCTCTATGATGTTGGCTTCAAGCCTTGCTAATGAAGGCTGGTGCAGGTTATTACCCTTCATCAGCAAACTGGATTGCTCATGGGGCTGCTCATGAGAGAGAGCATTCACCTTTTATCTCTATTTCACCTGGTC